>NC_134544.1:7712500-17712500 GCF_050624435.1 Tenrec ecaudatus
AGCGATCTTTTCAGGACACTGACAAGTGGATTCTAAAGCATGTCTAGGATATACCATCTGAAACTCTAGCCACATGAATTGAGGTGGACTAGACCAAGGTGCATTTTGCTTTTTCAAAACGTGCAATAAAGGCATAAGAATGTTTAACCATGAACCTATGGAGCAGAAATTAGCTGACCAATCCCACTGGTCTCCTCAGTCCTGGAAACCAGTGCTTCCGCAGACATTTGCCAGGTGATGCCAGTGCTGAGGAGCGGTTGGAGAGAATCAAGTGAGGTTGCCACCTCGCACAAACACGGAGTCATCCCAAGTGCTTCCTCGAGCTCGCCACACAGGTGCCAGAGGCAGTGGAGAAGATGCTCAGGACTTTGCATTGCAAAAAGTAAATGTTAAGTAATACACAAAGTGCCGAGCCACAAAGAAGGTTTGGTTCATAAATTTGCATTTTAAAGCTTTAGTGTAGCAATAAGAAAATTAAAGGATGGACAAAAGAATAAGAGGAAACATTTGGAAAGCATTTAGAAGGTTAAATTTTAATATTCTAATATCTGAAGAGGGAAAGGGAATGAAAACTAATTTCCAGTGAGGTGTTGTGTATGCGGAGGGACCCCCTCCGGCACAGGAAAGCTCTCTCTGGGGTTTCCAAGGCTCTACATCTTTCTGCGGCAGACTGCTATTACTTTCTCCCACAGAGTGGCTCCTGAGCTCAAACCACTGGCCATTTGGTTGCAGCCAAGTGCTTTGACCACCATGCTACCAGAGATCTGCTGGGGGTTTTTTCTACTTATATACTTACTCTTACAATAAAACTTTCCTCTCTATGTCACATTGCATTCCTTAATTTCTCACCCAAGGAAGAAAAGTCCCAGACTGAACTTCCAGGCTACATCTCAGACACCTCAAAAACTCGAGCAACTTTTATAAAAAGTCAACTGTAAATAAATCATAACACATCTGTGTACACACAAGCATATGCACAGACACACACATGACCTTAATTCTCACAGCAATTTGGAAGAAACCAATACGCTTTAGTAAAATGCTCTTGAAAATTGGTTTTATCAAAAGCACAAAATAAAATCTAGGAAATCAATACTGAAGCAGATTACCTAACTCCATGGTATAGTGATGCCCAACCTCTTTCCCTATACGTGTGTGCATTTATAGAACAACAAGCTAGCCTGTTGGAAATCCTAGCGCCCAGACTGTACGGTCTTTTAAACATATTTTACTATTTAATCCATGGATTTCTCAAGACAGCACCTGGAGAAGCAGTGACAATTCTGCAGCAATCGCATTTCAATTCCAAATTTGTCCAAAGGAAAGCATACAAGTTCATTTTTTTATAAAGAAACCATTAAGAACACGAACGATGTTTGCGATGCCATTTTCTGTTCCCAGGACAAACATTACCCATCTTAGATGTGAACTTTTCCCCTGCTTATCAGAACAAATTTTTAATAAACTCTGGCTCTAATGGGTCATTTCCTGTTACCTTTTCTCCAACTTGCTACAGCAGTTTTGCGACAACCCCAAAAGAAAATACACTCTGTTTTTAAGCGGCAGACTTAAAATTAATTTGAAACCTCATCAAATGATCTGGATATTTTTGGTACACAATAACATTTTCATTCATTTGATTCATTGGTATAAATACTTCCTTCCTTTACTTTGACATCTTAGAGAGCTGTTTCTTGTCGATGTTTCCTGAAGTATAGTATCAATAGAATTCCGGAAGAGATGCAAACCACGGTGCACTCCAGGCCTCAACTCTTTCTTACTCAGGAAGGTCCTGGCTTTTTTCAGGGTGATCGCAGGGGCAGAAAGTGCCCGATGAACAACCTAGAGCTGTTTGCCTGATGGATGTGACCTCCACGAAACAACAAAAACATGAGTTCCCCTTGAGAAGTGTGTTCTTCGCTCAAAGACTTGAGTCCACTGCCAGTCCTATCGGTCAGCTATTGGATAAAATTGTGATGTGAAGAAAAAAGTAATTATTCACACTCATGGAAATAGCAGTCGAGAAATCAACTCAAGTGGTAGAATGAACTGGGGACCTTTCCTGCAAGGGATCTCTTTGAAGAATTACAGGATGTGGGTTTGAAGACTAAGGTGAGCCTGACCCAGGCCATCGTCTTGTCAATGAACTGATATGCATGTGACAGCTGGACAATGAAGAAGGAAAACTGGACAAGATTGAATGCAATCAACTTGCGATGCTGGCAAAGAATGTCAACTACATGATGGACTGCAGGAAGAACTGACAGCTCAGTTTTAGAAGAAATACAACAAGGGCACTTCATGAAAGCTGGATGTTAGTTGCTTAGCAAACATCTGATAGGATGAGCTCTTTTTCCTCTGTGAGTGCGAATGGGAGTGAACAGTGTAAAAGGGAATCATCGGGGTGAGGCCCCATCACACTCTCAAAGAGATGTGGCCTTTTAGTTTTCTGGCCCTTTAACCACTATTCTCAATTTTCTTGTGCTTATTGACATATGCCTTCCATTTTTCCCACTCCAAGGAAAGCTCTCTTTTGTCTGAAGTTCTCTATACTTCATTTTGCATGTGTCCTTTCTGTTATCTGGATAAGGAGGAAAGTCCAAACTAGGGGGAGCAGTGCACACAGGTTTGATAGCTCATCCCACTGAACCAGTTACCCTGCAACAGAGTCAACTCATCGCTCCGTTCCAACCCTTCTTTCATTTGCTTCAGCCAAATCACACCTGGTCCATTGAGTCCATGTCAACTCATAATGGCCTTAGAGGACAGAGTAGAACTGATCCATAGTGTTTCCAAAGCTATCAATCTTGTCAGAAGTTGACCATTACCTCTGGACAGTGGCTGGAGGGTTCACAAGGCTTAACCACTTTGCCACCAGGGCTCCTTTCCCTCCACTACACCTGGGAATGATGAGATGACCAATCTCACCACGTTAGCCTGCAGACAAAGATGTAATGAACATGAAATTTGTGGGTTACTTATATTTTGAATATTCTGTTGTTCAATGGATGGGAGGGTCTCTGTATGAATATTTTCTTGACATCTCTGTACCACCATTGTCTTTGAATCAAAATGAGGAGCTAATAGCAAGAAGGACAAGAAAGAAGAAAACATTCTGAAATTGATGGTAGTTGTGATTGTACAACTCTTCTTGCTGTGATTGAATGACTGAATTGAATGATCGAAATGTGGATTATGTCCCCATAAAACTGTTCAAAATAAATAAAGTATGCATGGGGTGGGGCCAGAAGAAAGATGGATAGATAATCAAACTTTTAAAGCAAGGGAATGAGCATATCAAAGCAGGATAGGCTACAAAGAGATGTCTCAGAAACTGGGTGAGTATCCTTAAATGAACAGAGATGTCTCACAAATTGATCATGCATTCTTCATCTGGATATTTGTACTTTTAAAGAATACGCGTTACTTGAACTGCACATGTATATTTTATACACTCATCTGTGTGGTTTATATACCCCACAATAACTTTTGTTTTGTTTTTAACTAAGAAGGTAAGAAAAGAGAGAGCGCTAAGTATCAATGACAGCTATAGGAGGTAACTCCAGGATACTGGATTGGAGGCAGAGCCTGTGATGATCATTTTAGAGGTTGGTATTTGGCAAGTTGATTCAGACAGCAGAGGGGACAGGGTGGTATCACCAATTCTATTACTTTTAACAAGCTGTTTCCTTGCTTTGTCCTTGATGCTAGACCCTTTCTGACTTTAAGGATTTTTAGGCTGAAGTCAGCACTGTGACAACATGCTGACAATTCTTTGCCTTCATACTTTTCAAGGCTGCATTCGAGAGCCTTTCAAAAAGCATCCTTGATTTTCCATTAAAATTCAATTTGTAGATGTATGCATTTCAAGATGGAACTTCAGAGATTACTTTAAGAAATCAAAAGCTCAATTTTTTGAGACATAGTTCTTTGAAAAACTTGATCCATTGGGTACATTGTGGGCTTCAAGATTTGGTTGCTTTTTCCTTTAAAATATATAAATTTTCTAACATTAAAAGTATTTCCTGCATGCGTCCACTTTGAAGCCATATCTTTTCAATATGATAGTCTTAAAATGGCAAGTTCACCTTTTAGCTGAGCTAAAGAGTTCAAAGGAAGTTAACATCTGCTTTTTCAAGATCATAAATGTTGGTATGATGGGGGGTTTCTCCCCCACACACAAGGATCAAAAGAAAGTCTTGATTGCCCAAAATACTTTTACAAGTCTACTATGTGTGTGTAGATTGCGGGGGGGGGGGGGGGAAGAAAAGGTCAAATTCAAGATAAAAGAGATCAAAGAACACAACTTAGATTCAGTCATGTGGCCACCAAGTAGACACTAAGTGCCCAAATGGAATGTCATTGATTGTAGGGTCGCCTTTCAGTTTAGAGAGATGCATTGCTTTTGTGGGATTCATAAAAGAAAGTCAGTGCATCAAAGACTCTCTTGGGTGTATTCTTCAGAAGAAAACACCAAAGCGGAAGCTCACAATTCCAAGAGAGATAACCATATCTGGGAAGACAAGGCAGAACCTTCAGATAGATTTGTAGAAGTGGATTTCTAGATATGCAAGGGAATCTTCTTCTTCTTTCTCAAGTGGTATTATCATATTAAAAAAGAAGACGAAGAACCTGTTTGATCTTGATGCAAACAAAGTAAACTACAAAAAGAAAACCAAGCATTTATGAAATGGCAGGTTAGCCTGAACACTAGCTGACTGGTTGATGACATTGAGGAATCACTGTTGATATTTAGACTCCTTGATAAGTTTGAGGTGTGATCACTGTTAAATGGTTATGGTTTTCACAAGGAGTACTTTCCCTTGAGAGATGAATGCTGAAATGCTGTGGGATGTGATAAATGCTATTATGTCTGAGATTTCCTTCACAATCATCCACTTCTGGAGAAGCAGGGGACACCTTTGAGAGTTTAGGTGAAATGACACTGGTCGCAGGTGGATAACTGAGCAATGGCATTTAGGGATGAGCATGACAGGAACTATAATCTTACCCATTTGTGAAAGTTTTTGTAGTGAACGTGTTTGTGACATCTTCTTCCCTTTTCTTCCATTTTTCCCTTGACATAAGTATTGCATTTCAATTTGTGAATGTTGTAAATACATTTGAGGATCTCATTCCTTTTAGTCCATGACAGAGATAATAACTAAATAAGGTAGTTTTCATATTGTAACTCACCATTCTATTAGGAGTTGAGTTGTTCACCCCGCTCCTCCAAAATGGATGAGTTCCAGTCTTAAATATCCCCTCCCGCAGTACTTGTGAACATGACCTTGCAGGGACAGAGAGTCTTTGTATTTGTAGTTGGTTACCTGAGGTCACACTGATGTATGGTGGGTTCTTGTCCAATGAGGCTAGTGCCCCCATAAGAAGAGTGAAAGAAAGGAAAGATGGTCATGGGAGGACAGAGGCAGAGATGGGAGTGGTGCTGTCACCAACTAAGGGAGTCTAGGTCACCAGAGGGTAAAGGGGACAAAGGATGAGCCTGCCAGTCCCTTCTGAGGGAGCCTGGCCCTGTAAACAGATTGATTTGGGACCTCTTGCTTCCAAATTTTGTCATTAAGAAGTTGTGTTATGATTCAGATAGGTAAAACTTCACAGCTTCTCATTTGACCCAGTTTAAATTTGTTCTAGTTTTTAATATGTTTGCTTTCTTTTGTCTTAAGGTTCTTCTCTGTTGTACTTTGTAATTGTTGCTAGTTTTTGTTAGTAAGTTGTTCTGTATATGAAATCCAGGTGACGTCAATCTACAAAGAAGTTGCCATTCATGGTTTCTGGAGGGATGTTGAGAAGAAATGTGGCATTGAGAATAGTGAAGTCGAGAAAGAAGAAAATGTTCTAAAATTGACTGTGGTGGTGATTGTACAACTCTTTCTAATATGATTGAACTATTATACTGTATGATATGTGCATTATATGTCAATAAAACTGTTTTAAAAGAGCTGCTGATTTAAGGACCCCAGTTTGTGGTTCTTTACAATGAAAACCATAGGAATCTAATGCATATTCCTAGTAGATAAGGTTCAAGAAAACACTCTCCTGGCTTTTGTGTATAATCCCTTACTTTAAAACTCAAGATAAAGGCAGGTAGGGGCAGGAACGAAGGACAAGCGGTAAAAGGGACCCACAGAAGAAGTTGGAAGAATGCCAGTGCCTTCAGAGGATTGCAATCAATGCCCTAAAACAAAATATTGATAAATCATTGAATGAAAAACTAATAAGCTCTTTTATCCAGATTGTAATTTTTTAAGCAAAATGCTATTTTCCCAACAGACACCTTTCCCATTGATTCATTTTAATACATAGTGTAGGTTTCGTGTAACGCACAATAAATTTGGAGGAAATGCTTGCGTGTAAATACAAACGTACTCTAGGTATAATGGGTTACACATTGGGAAGCTAACTAGCAAAGTCAGCAGTCCCAAACTACCGGCTGCTCTGCAGGAGAAAGATGAGGTTTTCTGTTCCTGCACAGATTTACAGTCTTGGAAATTGTCCAGGGTGGTTCATCCCTGTTCCATAGTGTCACCGTGAATGGGAATTGGCTCAACTGCAGTGTTTGTAAATATATCCTATGGTCTTAAAAACATAACAGTATTGTTTTCTAAAGAAATGCAAGAAGCAGATGCCTGGACACCCCCTGCTTCCACTTGAATGGAGGGACCGTCTGACTCCTGAACCCCACTTCACCTTCCCATTGCATCACCCATTTGGACCAAACTTCTCAAAGAGACAGGGGTGTTTCCAAGAACGCACTGCTGGGCTGGCTTCTCTTTTCTGACAGGAGCTGTGATGCTCCCTTTGGCAATTAGCTCCCCACTCCCACCTTTTAATTTTTTCTTCATGAGCACTGAAGAAACATGTTGAGTGTTCATGAACAAAAGGATAGGCGGAGGGGGAGAAATAGTCACAACTTGTCTGTTTGTCGCACTGTGGTGACTTGCGTGTTACTATGATGCTGGAAGTCATGTCACCAGTATTTTGAATACCAGTAGGGTCACCCAAGGTGAACAGATTTCCAGAGTTTCCAGACCAATAGTACACTGTGGAGAAAGCACGGGCTTCTCAGAAATTGGTCACCGAAAACCTGAAGAACAGCAGCAGAACGTTGTCTAAGAGTACAGGATTGAGCAGTGTTTCCTTCTGTTGGACACAGGGGTCGCTACAAGTCAGAAGCAACTCGATGGCATCTAACAACTACAAAGAGACCGGTCCCTGGCAAAGGACATAATTGTTGGTAAAGTGCAGGGTCAGCTAAAAGGAGAACGGCCCTCAAGGAGATGGATTGGCACTGTGGCTGCAAAACATGGGCTCATGATGGTTGTGAGGCAGACCCTGTACAGCGCGGGCAGTGTTTCCTTCTGTTATAAACCCCATGTCACTGAGAGTCAGAGCCAATCTGCCGGCACCTAAGACCAACAGAGCAATCGCATAGGTAGGACTGGAGCGTCGCTGCACCTTCCCTTAGCTTTCTTTCTCGGAGGTGAGAGGTTAAGGCCGAATGGGGCTATCTATGGGGAGTGTGTGTGTGTGTGTGTGTGTGTATTAGGGTCAGAGGGAGACCTCAGTGGCTAGGCCAGAGAGGTTGGAAGAATGGGGTCAGGAAAGTCATGTCCATCATATCTAGGTGGTCTCAAATCTCTTTCCCTCGTCCTGCAACTCCAGCGTATGTCGTCACCCTGATTCTGTTTCTGTACCTCTCTTCTCACTGCAGTGACTTCTCATTGAGGGCACACTAGGGTTACTATGAGACAGGACTGACTCAAAGCAAAACTAGTAACAACCGAAACATAGCAAGAGCATTTCCTTGTAAAAGGGTCCGTCGCCTGGAGCCACAGAACCAATTCACCAGATGCACATGTACAGGGGGTCCCGTGCTTTTCCAAGTATTTGCTATTTATTACTCATGTCACGAGATAACCACAGATGGGAAGGGCCACTCTAACCACCAGATAACACCCCTGTCCCCCGCCCCCCAGGTCAAGTCATCCCGATGGTGGCACGCCATGTATCTATCAGTCTGCTAGCAGGGCAGAACGCTGTGAAGAGTCCTCAGAGGTTGCGGAGGAGCAAGGCAAACCTGGCACGAGTGGGTCTAGGCTCCAAACATAATGGGACAGTGGTGTTCCCATGGTACAGTCCCCGCTTCCACGGAAGACACCTCGGTTTGATTCCTGCCAACGCACCTCATGCACAGCCACCCACCGCTCTCACCCTCTGTCCGTGCAGGCTTGTCTCATTGCTGTGGTGCTGAACAGGACTCGGGGAGCTTCCAGATGAAGAGGGACTAGGAAGAAAAGCCTTGTGGTCCCTTTTCAAAAACATGGCTCCCTAAAAACTCAACAGAGCTGAGTGGTCTAATCCCAGAGCTGATGCAGGACCCAGTTTGGGCTGTTCTCTGGTGCACTGGGCCCCTGTGTGCCCGAGGCCAACATGGAGGCTTCTAAGAACAATTTGAACTACACATTCTGCCAACTCCCAGGATGTCTATAGCCAGAGCAGAGCAACTTCCCCGTGGAGTCTCTGGGATTGTGACTTCTTATGGGCATAGAAAGTCCATAGTTCAGCCGGGGAGGCAATGGAGGTTTCAAACTGCTCACCTTGGGGTTAGCAGTCCAAAGTGCAGCCACAACACCACCAGAGTTCATTCACAGCAACATAGTTCCAATTAAAGCTCAATGTGAAGCAATTATTTTTGAATGTGATGATTATGTTCAACAGAGTCTGCTGTGTAACGCAGTCTCTGTGGCATCCGTCTGTGTGAAAACTCTGAAATGCATTACAACCAGGAACTCGTTCCCATGGAGTCGGTGCCAACTCATGACGACCAGAGAGGACAGGGCCGAGTCTTTACAGGAGTAGAAAGTTGCAGCGTTCTCCTGTGAAGCTGCCTGGTGTTTTTGAGCTGCTTGCCTCGTGACTAGCAGCCCCAGAGTCCTCGTGGCCACCAGGCCTCCCTGAAACACCGTTCCATCATTTCCAATTGTGTGATATTGGCTGTTTCCTTCTAATTCACTTAAGAAACCTCTGTGCTGTACCAGTGAATACTGGAGGGGATGGGCATCCCCATTGAGATTTTAAGTGAAATCCCTGGCATTCCGCCGGCCTGTGCTGCAGAGACATGCTGCCTTTGTGGCAGCCCTGGATCCAAACAGAAGCGTGCTTACCGCTGCTCACGTTCAGGAATGTGCGAGGCACAGACCTGTTCCACGCATTTCGCACGCCCCTCTCCCCATCTTGCAAAGGAGCCTGCTCCTCCTCCGTGTGTGTTATGTCTGTCCCTCCCTATGGTGCAGGCCCCCCGCAGGAAAGAGACCGAGACTGACAGGACACCCTAGTCACTGGTATCTTGTAGCTCCACCCACACTCCTCCCGTCCTCCAGACACACCAGACACATTGTCACTGCCACAACCTTCAGTGATTCGGGAGCGCACCGCGAGCTGGACGGTTCTCTGCACAGGGTGGTTTCCATCAACTCTAAAAGAGCTGCCGAGCCCTTTCCACCTTCTCTTTCCTTTGGCCAAACCCGAGAGTAGCGATGCATTCACTTGGCGTTTGTCGCCTGGGCTTTAGAGGGAATTTGGTTTCGTGGCGCTTGCTCTCTTGTGTAAGTACAGGGTGACGTTTCAGCTGGCCATTGTGTCTTTTTCCCAAAGTGCCCGTGGTGGGTTTTGGGGGGAAAGGAAAAATAAATGATTTGAAGCGTGTTTGCATTATTGAAAACTCCTCTCAGGAGTCGCCCCTAGGGCTGTTGTTTAAGAGGGTCTTGTCATGTTCTTTTGTAAAACTGACCTAATGAATCTGAAAAGAGCAAATCTGTACCTTTGCCACTGTTTTCCTTAACACCCTTCAGACACAGGCAAGTGCATCACAGTGGAAGCCATGCAAGTCAAGGAAGCCTAACTTCTCAGGTGATTTCAAATAATGGCTGGTAACCAAAAGAAGACTCTTTTATGACTACATTTTCACCACCACTGCCGTGCACGCACACGCACACGCACACACACGCACACGCACACGCACACACACACAAACGTACCTCTGAAGACTAGAACACTCGCCAGTGATTAACAACGACAGCTGATCTGCAAAGCCAGGCCTGCCATTTGTAGTTCAGGTTTTATGTACTGTGATACCAAGAAAACATTTGAACCTTCTTTGTTGGTTTGGCAAAACCAATCCACCCATGATTTGACCTAGCACCAATTGGAAGGTGAATCATCTACAAAGGTCACTGCTCCTCCCTCCTTCCCTGGTTTACTGAGACCGTTTGCCCTGCGCTGGACAGCTGGCAGGGATGGCAGCCCCTGCTTCATGAAGCCCGAAACAGATTGCCCGTCCAGCAGGAGAGAAGGGAAACTGACTCTCCCCAGCCGGGGAGGAGACACTGACTGAGCGGTGTGGCAGCTTTTAACAAGACAAGTGAACAGCAAAGGCGGTGGTGTTCAACTTTTTGATCTCAAGAAGAAAACCACCTGGCAGCTGACACAACCGAACTGGTACTAATTTGTCGTGCCCTGGACACTCATGGACGGCTGTGGCACCTCTTCCAGCTGGAAGGCGCCTCCTGTCCTTCTGTGCTAAGTGGTGCCAGCATATACAGAAGCTACTTCAAAGGAGCTCTGGGGTCTTGAAGGGGAAAGACGGCTGGAGGTGCACAGAGATGATTGAACCCCGGATGATCAGGTTCCTCATTTGTGAACCTGTGGTTTTGTGGATAGATAGATATATAGGTATAGGTATAGATACGTAGATGTAGATATAGATATATCTGGTGAGTCTCTTTTGTCAGCTAAAGACTTGCTTACCACCGAGGTAAGAAGAACAATCATTAGAATGCTTTGCTCAGAGACATGGGCAAGTGGAACCGCCATCCATTAGAAAGGATGCTGCAGATAAAACCTCCAGGTGGTGCAGTGCCCTGCACATGGTGCTGTGAGCCAATGGATAAATTCAAAAGACCCCTACGATCCAGGTAGAGTAGCTGAAACCTATGAGTCCTTCCATCTCACTGTCAAAGTCAGGTACCCCCTGGATGCAAAAAAGCAACTCACAACAGCAAGGGAAAGAGCCAAACATCAAAGTAGAGGAGTTCCCATCTGTTTGTCTCTGCAGACCTGTCCTGGGTGATCTCGACAATTAGTTTCCATGGATGTCACTGATAGGAGCCCTGGTGGTGTCGTGGTTATGCATTGAGCTGCGAGCCTCGAGGTCAGCAGTTGTCAACTGCCACTTGATCCTCAGAAGAAAGATGAAGCTTTCTTCTCCTGTCCAGAATTACAGTCTTCAAAACCACCACCACCAGCCCCCAAAGGGGGACGAACAACAGAAACGTGAGTGAAGGGAGACAGTAGATGGTGTAAAAGATGAAAATAAAAATAATTTATAAATTACCAAGGGTTCTCGAGAGTGAGTGGGTGGGGGAGGGAGGGGAAAAAAGAGGAGCTGATACTAAGGGCTCAAGTAGAAAGAAAATATTTTGGAAATGATGATGGTAACATATGTACTAATGTGCTTGATACAATTGATGTATGGGTTGTTATAAGAGCTGTAAGAGCCCTCAATGAAATAAAATAATTTATTAAAAACAAACAAAAGGGTTACAGTTTTGGAAACCCACAGGGGCAGTTCTCCCATGCCCTAGAGGGTTTCTGTGAGTCAGAATTGACTCGGTGGCACTGGGTTTGCTTGGTCTTTTGGATGTATCTCCTGAACCACCAAGTCACATCTGATAGTTCCATGTGTTAGTCTGGGTAGACTAGAGAAACAAATCTATGGACACATATATGGGTATAAGAAACAGGATGGACATATTTGATCAGAGCACACGGGAGCAGATGAAGGGGCAGGAGGAGAGAGTGGAGCACAGCCTGGCCCACCGAGCCGTGATGATGATGTTCCTGAGTAGAGCAGCCAGTCCACAGAGAGAACAACATGGCTGGCCCTACTATGAGACATGATGCCCCTCAGTGACTAAGGGCGATACAGGGGACAGCACCGGAGACACAGTGTGGGAATTGCACCTGACCTGATCCCACCACACCGAGGCAAATCACTGGGGGAGTGCAGCGGAACAGCAAGGGAATGGAGTGGCAAGGTCCCCAGGGAATGCTGAAAGTGGACTTTGGGCCCAGGGCGTGGTGCCCCAACAGACTGGACTGGAAAATGCTCCTAAGGGCCAGCAAACGATCCCTGTACTAACTACAAGCTTTTCTCTTGTGAAAAAAAAAAAAAGAAACAGGTTTATATACAAGAGCAATTGAACATGAAGAAAACATCCCAGCCCAGTCCAGATCAAGTCCAATATTAGGCCATATGTCTGACACCAATCTATAAAGT
Source organism: Tenrec ecaudatus (assembly GCF_050624435.1). Lineage (NCBI taxonomy): Eukaryota > Metazoa > Chordata > Mammalia > Afrosoricida > Tenrecidae > Tenrec > Tenrec ecaudatus. Next base: position 7,724,859 of record NC_134544.1, read on the forward strand.
CCTCTTCAGACTCATGAAACGCCTGCAATAAAGCCAAATGCAGGACGCTCACAAGCCAGTGGGTAGGAAGTCTTTGGGTCCACTGGTGTTGTAAGCATCTCAGTGCTGGCAGGGGTCTCTCTTTGTGACTTCTCCTGCTTCCAGGGTCTGGCTGCGTCCATGTAGCTTGTCTTCTACAATGTCTCTCAGGGAGTAGCAGAGAGAGAGGTGTCCTCTGCCTCCAAGGAGGAAGTACCAGATATCCCAGAATTCTCAGGAGAAGACTATGCCCACACAGAAGTCTCATTGGATATCTCCAGATTGGCAGCCTAGACTCTACCCCTACACTCTTCATCCTTAAACTGACACCAGATTAGGTGATTACCACACTCCAGAATAGCAGCTTCTGAAAGGCCTGTGGGAAAATATGCAAGCCATGGTGTTATGGTTGATGTCATGTGTCAACTTGGTTAGACTAGATTCTAAGGCATTTAGCAAACACAGTATACCACTTCCCATTCTGTGATCTGATGCAAGCAGCCAATCCAGTGGAAGAGGAGTTTCTTGGGGAGCCTAGTCTACATCCATGATAGAAATGGAGGTGCTGACAAAGGCTCTCCAACTGATCTTGCAGACTTCCCAGTCTGACCCACAGACTCGGTATTTGCATACATCATTCAACACAAGTGCATCGCCACTTCCTTCAAGTAAATCTCTCTATCTTTGGATCTATGTGTCTATCTTTTCTAGATACACGTCACAGTTTTCCTACCAGCAAAGAACCCAGACTAAAACAATGGGCACTAACAGGGAAAGGCATATCCACTTTCAAAAATAAGAGCTCATATTCACAGTTTTCATAAGTTGCTTCATATTACTATGACATGATGTTTGTAGGCAGTTGTTTCAACCACAGGCTCCATCTACTCTCTTTATGTTCACATCTTGGCAGAATGTCGAGTTGATATGAACTGGATTCAGAGAAGAGGATGCTGGAACTCAGAGATGGGACTGAGTCAGGTCACAGAACTAGAAAGAGGAGGAACTGGTACCCCAAGGCTGATCTCCGAGCCCTCAGACCAGTGTTCCTTCCACTTTCAACTTATTTGAAGTGGAGATTGGGAAGAGCAAGTACTAGGATCACCAATAAACAGTGGTATGTTATTATTACTCCTTACCATTGAGTCAGCTCTGACTCATGGGGACCTTATACTGTGGTGACTCGTGGTGTGACCAGGTCTGTGCCTGGTCCTGTAGCATTTTCATTTCCACTGGTATGCTGCGCCCATCATTGAATCTATTGAGTAGTTCTTTTTAACATAGGGGATTCATATTCGAACACAATATTCTGTTGACATTTAGGTTTTTGTAGGATAATTTTTGGAAATAGATCTCCATATCCTTCATCCTAGTCTACAGTACACTAGACACTCAGCTAAAATATTCCCACCATGGATGGCTCTGCTGCCATTTGAAATACCAGTGGTGTATCTTCCAGAATTATAGCAACATGAAAAATGACATAATACATACAAAAAACTGAAAGATGGGGGGGGTAATCCTAGAGAGTATCACACTTTACAAGGGAAAAGTGAGGCGACCTACATTTAAAATGTGCATGAATTAGACAGAGTGTAACATTGTAGGAATTTTTTGAGCAATGTAAACCCTATTGCTTGGTTTTGAATATGCTTTTCTTCTAACTTATATAACAATTCCCTAGGTCTTAGAGAAAGTGTAAGATATCAACCATGATTCATACCCAATGTTCTGTACTAAGTGGAAATGCCTAATGTGGTTGTGTTTAAACTCTGCAATATTTTAAAGTTCAGAAAGCATAAATGAGAAAATAATTCTCAAACACAATATATATTCTCAATGGGAAACCAAAATAAATACATTTTTATTTAGCCCTCAAATATTAAGACTTTTACAATATGCAAGAAATCAATGGAATACTCCCTAATTCATTCTCAGAAGCCCCCATAACTCTGGGATGAAAGCCAGGCAAAGACACGATAGAAAAAGAATTATAGACCAATATCCCTCGTGAATACAGATGCAAAAATTCTCAACGAAATTCTAGCCAACATAATACAACATCATGCCAAAAATAACAATATATCATGGCTGGGATTTACACCAGGGATACAAAGGTGGGTCAGCATTAGAAAAGCAGTCAACATAATTTCCCACCAGGGAGAAGTGAAATCGCTTAGAAATGACTTTTCTATCCATGTCTTTGTAACTTCCACCAGGTGATTGGGTGGATGAAACACAAATAGGAGGAATTGGTTAGTTTTGCGATTCCACTGGGCATATAAGTGAGCTATGTCAGAAGCAAGGAGAGCAAATTCTGTCTCCATCAAGAAAAAGGAGCCACCAGCAGAGCAGAGTGTGTGCCACATCCCTGCCTGACGTGGTGGAGGCACCAACGGCACCAAAGACCACAGCACCAAGACCATGAGCCAGAGCAGAGGAGCAGCACCATGAAGCGGCTGTGGGAGGGCATCCTAGCACAGGAAGGCAGAGGCCAAGGGACCACATGGCTGAGAGGCCAAGGACCAGAGTGAGACACAGCTGCCCGTGTGGCTGAGAAGAGGCACCGTGGAACAACAACAACAAACAAACAAAAAAGCAGAAGGATATCCTTGCCACGTTGTAATCTGTTAGCTTCCCTGGTAAACCCCCATAACTGCGACTATTGTCTGAGTTCTGGTGGCCATTGAAACAGATTGTCCAGCTCATCGTGAAAGTAGAGCACAGAGGGAAGGAGGTTTGGCATCAGAAGAAGGTCAGAGGGGAAAGGAACGTGGAGGCAGGTCTGACCTCTGCACTACAACCCTTGGTCTCGGGCAGATGTGGGGTTGGATGGCCCTTCTCCTTACTGAAGCTGGAGGAGTCAGGTGGGATCATCCTTCCATTTCTCAGCACAAGAGTAAGACAAGGGTAAGAGCCATATAACCATCTCAACAGATGCAGAAAAGGCATTTGACAAAATTCAGTCCCCACTCCTGATAAAACCTTTCAGCAAAATAGGAACAGGAGGAAAATTGCTCAATATACTCATAGGTACTAACAAGGAGAACTCAAAAAAATAAAAATCAATAAAATAATACCATATACAATACCTCCCAAAGGATAAAATCTAACCGGGGACAAAGAAAACAGCAAAACACTATTGCGAGAAACCTGCCTACATGGAAGACAAACCATGTTCATGGAGTATGAGATTTAACATTATGAAAACTTCAAAACCGTTCAAAGCTACTATTGATATAACACAAACCTAACCCAAATCAGAACAATATTCTTTAACAAACTTTTAAAAACTAATCTCCAACTTGTTATAGCAAGGAAATAAGATCCTGATTAACTGAAGGCCTCTTCAAAACTGACTAAATTGGAGACCTCATACTTCCGTATGTCAAAACTTATCACACTAGTGCAACCCTGGGGTCAAGGAGCTGGGAATGACACAGTGGCAAACACTTCGAGAAAAGCACTGTATTGGAGAACCCAGAAACAAATCCATCATCAGCTGGTCTTTCACTGAGGATGAAAGTCCATTCAATAAATAAGAGATTGCCGATTTAACAACTAACCCTGACAAAATTGAATGTCTGGTTGCAGAAAAATAAAACAGAACCATATCTCAAACTATAGACAAAAACTAACTTAAAATGGATCAAAAATTCTAAATGTTGAACCTAAAAAAATAAAAATAAAGTTCTTGCAAGATAACATAATGACAAAAATAGTAGTCTTAATTTATAGAACACAGAATTTTACAATTAACTAAAAATACATGGAGAAGATAAGGCAGATTACTGCAATCTAAAAATTAAACACATAGGCGTTTAAAAAGACCAGACTTATTAGTTAGATAGAGATTAATGGAACTCCCCCAACTGTGGCCCTTGGATATTCTCCAAGCCTGGAACTGAACAGGCCACACAGGGTATCAACGTTCAGCTCAACAGCAGACAGTCTTATAAGATGAGCACTAATGTCAGAGAACAATGTACAATTAGCCATACAAAACCAAATGAACAGCATTTGGCCACAGATTTTAAAATCTTGCTGTCTTCAAGTTGATGCTGACTTACACTGACCTTGTAAGACAGCATAGAACTGCCCCCTGTATGTTTCCAAAAGGTACATGTTTACAAGAGTAGAAAGGGCAGTCTGTCTCCCCTGGAGCAGTGGTGGTTTCAAACTGCCGAACGTAGGATTAGTAACCCAATGGGTTCCACCACCAGGGCACCTCAATGGCCATCTGAGATACAACTATTGATCTTTTCCCATTTGGAGCAAAAGGGAATGAAGTAAACCAATGATTTTAAGAAGAAATTGGTACAAAAGCCTAATAGCCCACATGAGTCACAGCCAAGTTTATAAAATTCATGAAAAAGACCAAACTTACTGAAATTACAGAGACAGGACCAACTCTAGGGAAGGTCACCCTTTACACCTGGAATGAAAGCCACTCCCAGAGATGGCCTTACATTTAAAGAATAGATTGACATATAAAATAAAGTAAATAAAAAGTACCAATAGGGAGCATGCTCCTAACAACAATGAGCTATGTGGAACCAAACAGGCAATGCTTCCCAAAAGCAAAGATAAGAAGGCCGATGGGCCGGGAGCCTGAAGGGATGGGGTGTGGAAGGCAGGGTGAAGCCAGAGAAAGCTGACACCGTGTCAAGACAGCCAACAACCTCACCTTTTGTGGATCACAGGTAGCGATGACATGTCTGAGAATTCACAAATCCCTACGTGCAGAAAGGAGAAAGGCTAAACCATCTGATCAATGAACATGCAGAAGCAGACCGCTAACTAGCTGGTTATGACAGAAACACGCTCTATCTCTTCAAGCCAACTGTCACAAAAGTTCTGGTTGTGGCCCAATGAATAAAGCGCATTGTTGCCAACAACTGGGAGGCAGGTTTTGTGACAGCAACCCCATGGTGTCTGGTGGAGGGGAGCTCCTCATTTAGACTAGGAAAATGTACAATGTCAACTATTTTACTAGTTTATTTTCTCTGTTCGCTGTGCTGTTCTTTCCCAATTAAAAGCCCATTTTCTGCACTGTAATTACCTCGCTGGAGATGTGATCCTGAAAAACAAATGTGCCCCTCTGACTGCTGTTCCCTCGTCTATCCGTGTCATAGCTTGCTTCGGAACTCCCTGTCTCTCTAAGGCTGAGCAAAATAAGTCAATCGCAGCAGGCTAAGTGTTATATCATCCCATTTTCAAGAAATATCTAGAAGAGACAAATATGTGGACCCCAGGGTGTACTAGTAGTAATCAGGGACGGGAAGGAGGGAAATGGACAGTCATTATTCTGGAAGCAGTTAATTTCTGATTTTTTTTAATCAAAATGCTCCTTGGAATTGAAGGTTGCAAGACTCCATCTCACTTAGAACATTCACTTGGAACAAGTTATCAGAAGAAACCAGTCCCTGGGAAAGGACATCATTCTTAGTAAAGTAGGTCAATGAAAAAGAGTAGGCGTCTCCACAAGAGATTTCTAGAGGGGCCGCCACGTTAGGGGTCAGCATAGCTACAGCGGGCAGCCCAGCATAGGGTTGAGCAGGGTGTTCCTTCTGCTGTGCATTGCGTCGGAATAGACTCAATGACACCTCACAATACACTGATGCTGCTGAATTCTCATGGACCAAACGTCCAAAGCCATATTCCAGGCTCGGTTCCCCATGTCCCTTTTCTATTTATCAGGGTTCCATATCGGCTGTCACTGAGCCTTGAGAGTGCCCACCTGGAAGGAAATGAGAAGCATCTCTTTCCTTTTTTCATTTGATTGGGAGCTAATACAGCTATCATATCATTTTACAGTTCAATCAGGTCAAGTAGTAATGTACAAATACTACCACAACCAGTTTCAAAACATGCTCTTCCTTCTTGAAATCCTTGATAGCAGATCCCCTTCACACACACACACACACACACACACACACACGCTGTAACCCCAGGAGCCCTTTTTCTACTTGCTGCCTCTATAGGTTAATCAATCCTGGGCTTCGTATGCCGAAAAACAGAAAAACATGTAACAAAAATCCAAGAGGGTTACCCCCAGTCACAAATTACATCTGAGATAATCCCCAATGTGAAAAAACAGAAACTGTTGAAAACCAGAGCCCAATGTGCCTTAGAGGAGGGAGAGGGTATCAACTGACAAAGTTTTAACAATTCAAGTCAAGGTTATCATTTGTATCTCCTATAACCATCTCTCCAATGCACTCTGGTAACCACTTTCTTCCGATGCCTCCATTATGAATAGAGGGAAATCACTGGAGGCTTGTTTCCTGTGGAGATCTCACAAATGTATCTGTGCTTCCACTGTCATCCATAGCCTTCTGCAAGCAAGAATCTCATAGTTTAGGTTCTGATACAGTTTCCTCCTTTGTCAGCTTTGTGATATGATTTTCAATCCTTCAGTCGCAGATGTTGGTGTGGTTCTTCCATGTGGACGTAATTGACATCTTGCTTAGATGGCTGCTTGTTTGGAAGCAAGCCTTTGAGACCCCAGACGCTGTCATGTCTTTCATCTTGAGAGGAGCTCCATCGAAGGTGGGACTGTCAGATACAAGTCCGTCTTGCCTACAAAGCATGAGGTCCTCTCAGCATCGTCCTCGATATAGGATCGGCTTTATGATTCACCGGAGATTTCGAGCTAGTTTCCTTACACACACGCTTTCATCACACTGCCTCTTGTAATTGTTGCTTGGCGTGTGCTGTTTCCAATGGGTCTTTCTTCATCTCACTTTGTGGGGAAGCGGATGGCAAGCCTGACTTTTCAGGTAGTCTCTCCTTGGGCTCTATCCTGTGGACACCTGGATTTCTCCCAAAGTCGTCGGTTGGTCGGTTAGTTGGTTTATAAGATTCCTGTAATCCTCACTTTCTGCATCTCTCCACGTTTTGCTCCGGCATGAGTTATCATCCCTCTTGCCTCCAACAACAGGTTCCTTTTAATTCAAAGCTAAGTACCTTGGTGACTGCGATGTCATTTAGGAACATTCTCGCTCCATCAAGTGTTGCCAGTTATGATCTAGCTAGCACCTGGAAATCAAGGTCAGCATCCTGTAGTTTCAGAGTATATCAATATGTCAGGGGCCAGAAGAAGTCCTATTGTATGTACCAACAAACCTTGGGCTAAGTGTAAACAGGAGACAACGTCTCACCATCTCCTTCTTTCTAAGGAGAATTTTGGCTGTACTTTTTCTAAGACAAATGTTTGTTAAACTTAGCCAAAGGTTTGCTGATCTCTAAAGAACAGTCTCTGAAACAGGACCATTTCATAACCCCAACTTTTAAAAGTATAAAAGGAAGCCCGGTTGCCCTGGGAGCATCTCTTACCTAACGGATGGCGTCGTGTAGCTGGCAGGCCAGCCTCAGGTAAGCAAGCCCTCCTCTGAGTCAAGCATGGGGCTTGGGCTCCTGGTTTACTGTACTCAAGTTTAGGGTCCTACTTAGAAGGTTCTTACTGTATATCCTACCTCAAGATATTCCCCCATTTGTGAGAAAGGACTTAGTCTACCTATCGTTCCCCTTATGTAGAGTTGGGAAATGCACTATGACTCTGCTAGAAGCAGCAGTGTAACCATGAGGCTTAACCAGTCTAAGCAAAATACATCCTGACAATTAAGAGGACGACCCCTGTGATGCAGGTCTGTGTGGTACAGAGCTGGGGTCCTGCCAAGGTCAGTCCCTCTGCGGTGGGGGAGACGAATCTGCGCTTGTGCTCTGCTCACTGGGTGACTTTAGCCTCAATCTAAGCTGACCTAGAGGTAATTGTGAGGCCTTCTCATCATCCTGTATGCTCACTTACAAAGCCCAGAAAGAATATGCTAATTTCAAGCCCAAGCATCTGGGTATTTGACAAGCCAGGGTATAAAATTCACACCAGAGTCAGGTGCTAAAAAATTATATATATATATTATATAATATATATAAACAGAGCCTTTCCATTACCCACAAACCCCTACAGCTGCTTTAGAGACTGTGAGGGTATTTCTGTACCTATGACCTCACAGAAGGCTCCCTAACCAATAGCACAAGGTAGAAAGACAGATGCATGCATTAATTTATTTCATTTTCTTCTTTCCAGTCTAATGACAACCCTCTCGATTTCTCGGTGCCCCCAGGGAGGACATCCTGGGTAGCTCTCCCTCTCATCCTAACACACTAACACGCCCTGCCTCAGGAAAAAATGTCTCCACAGAGAGAAATTCGAATATGCATAGTGTCATAGTCAGGTTTTATGTTGACTTGATTGGGCCAACTTGCTTCATCTTCTTGCTTCCTGTTTGCCAGCCTCTATAGCTCCAGGAGACAGTAGAAGCCTTCAGCTTACAGCTCACCCGTGCACTGCAAGCAGACAGGACTTACCTAGTCCTGCATCTGGTGAGCCATTGCTTGATGTCGATTTTTCTCTATAGGCGTACAAGCATCACCAGCTTGGCTGCTGTGGCAACCTCAGCCTAGCCCAGATGCATTTCAGATGAAACCCTGGCATGGACACGTGACTCATGATGGCCAAGATGTCACAACATAACCCATCTACCCGTACCCTAAACCTGGGGGTGTGGTGCCCATGATGCCTCCTAGCTCAGTCTCCCACAGTGTGTGCTTTCCGTCTCCATTATTGTAGTGGTTTTAGCAACTGAACGTTGATTGTCGGCTCTCCTTCCACCAAGCCTTCACCAAAGCATGTTATATTCCCTCAGACCCCTTAGAAGCTTGCAACGGCCATGAATTCCCCGAGTGTAATATCAAACAAGGCTTATCCAAGGCTGCCAGGTCTTTGAAGACAGCAGCTGAGCATGGAGCCTGAAGTGCCGATCAGCATCCGGGACCTCACATCACTCGGCAGCCCCTCTCTGTCCAGAGAGAGCCAAAGTCTGGTTAGGTTAAAAATGGCCGAGGACTTTCATGGCCGGCTTATTCCCACCATGTGATGTGATTCAATGAAAAGGGGTGGGAGAGCAATTCAGGTCATGTGTGAATGTAAATGGGAGTCATGAGCAATGTGAGGGCCATCCAGCTGACCTCCTGGGTCTCAAGCTCATAAAGCTCCTCCGCTCAGGATGACAAACACTCCAGTGTGTCTGGGACCCAGGAAGCCGCAAACACGATGGAATGGCTTCACTCCATGATCCTTACTTTCTCCTTTGGGAGGGAAGATGTGATTGGAATGCCGCCTTCTCAGACAGTCCTTCACGTTTCAGTGTCGTTTTTGTTTTGTCCCCAGGAAGGTCATTTCCCCACTGCGGACTGATCACCATAGCTGTCACCATCCATCCATTTGGCAAAAAACTCTAAGAAGCAGATTCTGGTGGAAAGTGTGCTTTCATGATCAACCTAGCAAGCTCGATAAGGCCCAGCTAATGTACTAGTTAACCATAGGTCTAGGGACATAGGAAGGGTGGCTGAATGGAGTCCATTAGCGATCTCGTCACTATTTGTGTAAAAAGAAGAATTTGGGAACTTGGGCTTAGTCTTCATGAAGGTTATCATCTGGGGAGAAAGCAAGGCATTTGGGGGCGCATCAGAGAGTGAGTCAAAAAGTATTGCTACTGGGCTCCAGCTTACTGGTGTATGTGTTCAGTCCAAACAAAACCTGTTTCAAACACGTCTCTGTGATTCACAGGTGGTGTAGAAGACAAGTTCTCTCACTCTGAGCTTCAGCGGGTGCTTTCAAAATAAAGGTGCAGCTACTGTGGCTTCAGAGAGGATCTGAATGGTCAGGTCAATTCAAGGAAAAGAGGTCAGCTCAGAAGGCTATGTCAATTGTGGGGGTGGGAGGGGTGGAGAAAGGAATGGGTGAACAGGGTCAGGGGGTGTTAAACGGCATGGGTTCCAAAGGGACAGTCTTAATTTTCTCCAAGGACACAAGATAATCATGGGGCTTATTATAAAGAAGTTTTAAGAAAATTGAAAGCTACATTGGTGAGAAAAAGGCCAGGGAAAATGTGCCAAGGAATTTTTCTATCAGATCAATGCGCCTCCTTATTCTTTGTGGGCAGAAGGGACTTTCATTAGGAAACCTCATCCCATCCACCCCTCAGCCCTGATCTTCATGCCCCAAACTCAGAGAACATTTGAAAGGAACACAAGTTGCCTCCCTTAAAGATGCCAAAGCTGTCATTTTGATGTGACGTAAATGGGTAAGTGTAGGGTTCGGAGGGACATGTCCAGAGATCAACACCCTGGCATGAGAAGTGCATCGACCGAGATGGAGAATATGCCAAGAAACGACACCTTCACACTGTGATCTTTTTATTTAGTGCAGGTTTCTAAGACTCTGCAACAAAGCTTGTGTTACCCTCCTACCTTAGCCCTGCCCACTGTGATCCTGTGTTACCCTCCTACCTTAGCTCCACCCACTGTGATCCTGCTGATTCTAACTCATGAAGGCAATCTAGGGTTTCCCGGGCTGTAAATCTTCATGAGAGCAGAGAGCTTCACTTTCCTGCCTCAGAGCAGCAGGTGGGTGTTCATTTACTCTGAGCAACCCCACACCTAGTCCACTACACCACCGGGGCTCCGGACCCTCACACCTCGGTTGTACAAATAGACTTTGCATCTATTTCTGAGGACAATCAAAGTGTTAAGAGCAAGAGAAGCTGATACCAAGGGCTCAATGGAAATAATAATAATAGTTTATAAATTATCAAGGGTTCATTGGAGAGGGAGGAGCAGGGAGGGAGGGGGGAAATGAGGAGCTGATACCAAGGACTCAAGTAGAAAGCAAATGTTTTGAGAATGATAAGGGTAATCAATGTACAAATGTGCTTTATACAATTGATGTATGCATGGATTGTGATAAGAGTTGTATGAGCCCCCAATAAAATGATTTAAAAATAATTTAAGAGTGAGGAAGCATTCTCATTGTGAGGTACCATATGAGTGACATGGAAACCATGGCGACAGTGGTGCATAAAATTAACACAAACGCAGCAAAAAATCACACTCACATTCTTAAAAAAAGTATAAAACATCTAAGAATCAAGAAATGTACAAGCTCTACATGACAAACCCTCTGGAACTTTCCTAAAGGACAAGCTGAATAAATGGAGTGAGAAAACCACACTGACATGAGATGGCTGAATACTAAAAGTGCTGGTAACTGCCCTTAAATTAATTTATGTATTCCATGGAAGTTCAATAAATGTCCTCTTTTAAATTTTTATAGAGTTTGACAGGCTGATCAAAAGCAAACATTCAAAGGGAAATGGTATATGAATAGCAACTAAATTTTGAACAAGGGAAAGAATACTGACTTTTTATAATACAGTACTATAAAACCAGAAAGAGACAAGATCACAGCCGTTGAGCTGATCCTGACTCATCGCAACCCAATAGGATGATGAAGAACTGCCCCCATGGGTTTGAAGAATTCCCTGTGGGAGGCTGTAACTCTTTACAAGAATAGAAATTCTCATCTTTCTCCCACAATATAGCACCATAGGTACAAGGAAATCTCTCTTGGAGAAAGTGCATATAGAATGCTTCTTAGAAGAGTAGATAGCTAAACTTCATCCCAAATGCTTTGGACATGTTCTCAGGAGAGACCAGTCTCTAGAAAGGGATTTCATGGCTGGTAAAGTAGAGCATCATAGAACACAAAGGAAAACCCTCGAGGAGATGGATTCTCACCGTGACTGCCACAATGTGCTGAAACCTAACAACCATCATGAGGATGACACAGGCTGACCAATGTTGCTTGCTGCTGTACATCAGGTGGAATGAGCTGGAGACAAGCCAATGGTACATAGCAACAAGAGGGAAATGAACCAGCCTGGGCACGGGTGGAGGGAATGACAAATAGATCAACAAAACAAAATCAAGAGTTCAGAATCAAGTCTAGTGAGAGGTGACATTAAAATGGGGCATTTCTAAGCAAGGGGGAAGGATATCCAATGTGCCCATGCATTGTTGCAACAGTTGGCCAATTAAATGATAATAATAACCAGACATCTCTGCATCACACTAACGCTATGCTTCAATTCTCATGACATCCAAGGACTAAATGTGAAGAGCAAAGCTCTGATACTCAGGGCCACAGAGTCTATTCTTAGGGACACTACAGGACAGAACTGCCCTTTGGGGGGGGGGTTGAAATTGTAATCTCTACAGGAGCAGAAAGCCTCATCTTTCTCCATGGAGTAGTTGGTGAATTCAAACTGCTGGCCTCAAGGTTAACAGCCAAAGGTGTAATCCACTGTATCACCAAGACTCCTCTTAAAACTCTGACAAACCAGCTCTCACCGACGTGGAGCCGATGCTGACTCAGAACAACCCAATAGAACAGGATAGAACTTCCCCGGGGAGTTTCTGAGACTAAACCTGTTTACCGGGTTAGAAAGACTATCTTTCTCCCGAGGATCAGCTGGTGATTTCGAACTGCTGACCCTGCAGTTAGCAGCCAAACACATAACCATTATGCCATTAGAGCCCCATGGGGGAGGAGACTCACAGAAGCCTTTAAAACCTCAAGGACTTTCCCTAAACGAGACAGGAAACAGAGGAGCAGTAAAGGGAATGAATATTTGATAAATCTAGCTATATAAAATCTTAATCCCTACTGCAAAAGGCAAGCCCCGTCTGAGAGAAAATATTTGCAAAAATAGAACACACACGTGAAACCAGCATCCAAACTATTACATACCCAGGAGGCTCCAGAAACCTCCCTTCACTGGCTGCATCCACAATACTGGACAATCCTCCTGGCCTTCCACATTCCCTATATCCGGGAGAGAGTGCTGTGTTGGGAGAGCAGCTAGGTTGGCCAGGAACCTGGGATTACAAGACAAAATTCCCAGACCAGAGGCCTCCAGGGTCCCAGTCCCACTGCTGTGTCCTGCTCTAGGCTGAGCCAGCCCAGGATCACCGGTAAGGCAGGTTGTCTTGATCTCATTGCCTACTTCCCCTCTGGCCTTGATGTAAGTCAAACTCACTGGTGGTCCTGCCCTGTCTGCCTACCCCAAGTATGCCTATACTGCTGCTAAAAGGTCCACCCAGACTAGTCAATGACTCTCACATGCTTCTCAATCCTCTGTGGGCCCCACCCTCTGGAGAAAACGAAGACTAAGCATACTAGTTATATGTGCAAAGCAATAATTTTTAAAAGGGGAAACACACCAGTAGATACATGTATATTCATTTTTCGGGAAGCAGTATCCAGAATAGCACAAAACTGGAAATGAGCTAAATGCCCATCGGTGGAGGAATGGGGAGTCAAGTATGGAGCCCACGCAGTGAGTGATGTGCCTCCCTAAAGAACGATGCCGAAACAGCTGTGAGACCGCTCATGACATGGATGGATTTAAAGACAGCATGCTGAGTCAAGTGAGCCAATCCCGTGAAGACAAGTACTGTTTGAGACCATTTAGAAAGAATATTTAAAAACTAACTGCTTTTCACACCAGAAGAAGCAGACTTTGAACACCAAGAAAAGCCGAAACTCACCACACGTGGGTCCCCCCAAGTACCAAAATGTCAGCCATTAAGGAAGGAGTAATTGTGTGCCTTCTGCGACACAGAATGTGCTTTCTATTGCTTGCCATGTGGATTTGCCCCAAATGCTTAAACGCTCTACTATAAACTGCATCCACCCAGAGGAGCCTCACAGGTAAGTCCTGAAATCTGCTTGCAAAAAGTCAGGCCCCAATGAAACCCATGAAACTGTTCTCGTCTGCCCCCGGGGGTGGGCCTGAGTCTGAACTGACTTGGGACCAAGAACTGCAGGTGCAATGGAGCTGTGGAAAGAAGCAGGGGATTGAGTGGGGCTGAAGGAGGTTCAGCTCACTATATCTTGTGTGGATTTTTAACAAGAAGGTAATTGTGGATTCCTTTCACAAATAAGTTCATTTTAAAATGGTAGCAATAGGTGCAGGGTTAAATGTGAGGCAGGCAAGGCATGACAGTGGAACAAGGAAAATTAGATCAATATCCCCTAGATCTTAAATAAAAATATATGAAGGTTCGTTTAGCTGTTTAGTCTCCTTCATTTGGCTCTAAATCTACTGCAAAATGTTAAGATACTCTTTAAATGTGGAAAAATAAGGAATTGATCTCTCAATGAATTAACAAGGCTTTCTCAGAATTTTCATCTGAGAGGACTTGATAACCTGGGAAATATTTCATCCCAAGAAGCAAAATATCAATAGCAATAAAGAGGCTTGTCCCTTTCCCCAAAAAAGTCAATGAGAAGTGTAAGCAGTGATTTATCTGAACATGTTTTATGGCAGAGTCCTGTTGGCTCACACTGGGCCAGCTATAGTGGCCCACGTGCAGGCGGGTCTCAGCTGCTATCACAAAGAGCAGTGTGGTAGTTAAATAATCTGTTGTCAACTTGAGATTTAAGAGTGATGCTTCTACCACCACTGGATCCATGAGACTTTCTGCCCACTGGTCTGTGATCTTCCGGCATGCAGCACCATTGCATGTGTTCTGTGAGTCTGAAGGGGAATTAGTAGATTGGTATCAGACATATGGGCTAATATCAGACTTAAGGACTTGATCTGGACTGGGCTGGGATGTTTTCTCAATATTCAGTGGTTCTTATTTCTTATACACATGTGAGTGTCTATGAATTTGTGTCTCTAATCAACCCAGACTAACACATTATGGTACCTTGGGAGTGGGGTCTTAGAGAAAATCATAAAGATGGAAAGTAGCTGTTTATTTGACTTCCACCTCATGGTAGTTCTTTGGCTTGTCAAAGGTCAGATATGGCCATGCAGTTAACTGGGTTGTTTTCTAGAAAGAATATGGAAAGTTAACGTTTTGATTCTTTTGTTTAGTTATTGTCTTTGGTTATTCCTGTTTGGAATGACAAAAATGAATGTGATTAATGTATATTTTGAGCTCAGGGAACAAAGTTGCCCTTTGAATTTCTCAAAGCTCCTTAGTGAAATGTCTGACAGAAGGTCAGAAAGGCTGACAGAAAGCCTGGCTTGGTTTTGATGCTGTCAGAGGCCTAATCCCATACTTTGTATCAATGAAATAGTTTAGATAAAGATTAAGATAAATTAAATAGGGATTGGATTTGACTGTTTTAAGAATTGAGTTTGAGATCTGATTCTACTTTGTTCGTACTGATTTCTTCTACTTATTATTATTGATAAAATAATTGCTAAAAATGCTTATTGGGAAGTACAAATAGAGAGTTTGTAAGCCTTGCCTTCAGCCATTAAAATTTGATCTTTAAATGGATTTAGGACATGCCTGCAAAGAAGGCTCTGAAATGTTAAGCCCCACCCAGTACTTTGGAGTACTAAGGACATTTGCATTGCAAGGGACTTGCCTAAGGGACTGTTGACACACAGAAGGAAAAAAAAAACTCTGGAATTTTGAACTAGTATTTTTTGTTAGAAGCTTGAAAAAAATCTGAAACCATAATAAAAAATCCTCTCTAGGACTGAACATTAAAGGGAGCCTGTGGACAAGCTAAAATGCTTGCTAGGTGACCACTTGGATCCACTTGTTGAGTGAAAGTGGGAGAACTGCAGCAATAGAGAGACCGGTTAAGTCTGGCCACTGACACCCATGGACCTGGTTTACAGGTACTAGAGGAAAAGATGAGAGCAGTTTGACCGGTCTGAAGTTCATGACCTAACCCAAGGGGGCTAGGGTTGTTGAGAATTTGTGACAGGTCCATGATCTGAAGGTGAGGTGACCAATGGGCATCCTGGTGAAACTACGTGAGGCAGTCCACATTGAGTTGACCAGAACCTGACCAGCTGAAGAAAAGACTTTTGAGCCAGTGAACAGGCACGTATTGCTGCAGACTTTATGGATGGCCTGTCCTGATTTGACTTTGCTTAAGGATGAACACTTCACTAGGTTCCAACTGGAATAAAGAGTCTTCATGTCAAAGATTATGATTTTTTTCCTCCGAGCACCGGATTGATGTAAGTGGGAATATAGAAACTGAATACCCAAAATGGGGAGGATAAAGGCATGAAGTGGTTGGTGTGCAAGCTTTCATAGGTGCTGGAATATAATCATGGGCTTATAGGATTAAGGTGTTGGTACAGGTGTTACTTAACTGCAATTGATAGGCATAGGATATTTTAGTGTTGTTACTTATAGAATGTTATGTTTAAACAATATGTTATATTTAAACATATTGAATTGTATCCTTTTTAGCTTTATCCTGTTAGATAGAGATATGATTTATTTTTGTTTGGTTAAAAATTATGTATGGCTAAAGAATTGTGTGAAAGTGTCCAATTGACAAAGGGTGGCCTGAAATAGTTCCATGATCTGTTGTTTGAGACCCAGAGTGAAGGGGTGGAGTTTAGCCTGTCAATCAGGTCTAGCTTGATGACCTCATTTGGAGAGGCTAAGGAAATAAGTATCTCACTGGAGGAGGGACACACTCACTCCCTGTGAGACATGCTTGCTACAAGACATGGGGCTACAATAGAGCTCTGGAGCTAAAGGAGCCATGTGGAGACCCCTGCCAGCATTGAGATGCCTCTACCGCCACTGAGTCCACAAGACTTTCCACCCACTGGCCTGTGATCATCCTGTATTTGGCATCATTGCATGTACTTCCTGAGTCTGAAGAGGAATTTTTAGATTGATAACTGACATGTGGGCTAACATCAGACTTATGGACTTGATCTGGACTAGACTAGGGTGTTTTCTCACTATTCAATTGCTCTTGCATATAAAGCTCTTTCTTTTTTCTTTATAAATCATTGTATTGGTGGCTCATATAGCTCTTATCACAATACATACATATCTCCATTGTGTGGAGCACCTTTGTACATTTGTTGCCATCATCATTTTCAAAACATTTTCTTTCTTCTTGAACCCTTGGTATCAGCTCCTCATTTTCCTCCTCCCTCCCCAAAACTCCTTCCCTCGTGAACCTTTGATAATTTATAAATAATTATTATTTTTTCATGTCTTACACTGACCAATGTCTCCCTTCACCCACTTTTCTGTTGTCTGTCCCCAGGGAAAGGGTTATCATTATGATCAGTTCCCCCTTTCTCGCCCCTACCTTCACCTTACCCTCCTGGTATTGCTACTCATTATTGGTCCTGGGGGTGTTATCTGTCCTGGATTCCCTGTGTTTCCACTCTTATCTGTACCAGTGTACATGCTCTGGTCTAGCCAGAGTTGTAAGATAGAATTGGTATCATGATAGTGGGGTAGGGAGAAAGCATTAAAGAACTAAAGGAAAGTTGTATGTTTCATCTGTGCTCTACTGCACCCTGACTGTCTTGTCTCTTCCTTGCGACCCTTCTGTAAGTAGATGCTCAGTTGCCTACAGATGGGTTTGGGGTCTCCGTTCTGCACTCCCCCTCATTCACATTGGTATGATTTTTTGCTCTGGGTATTTGATACCTGATACCTGATCCCATAAAGCTCTCTCTTACACACATATGAGTGTCTATGACTTTGTTTCTCTTGTCAACCCAGACTAACACACATGGCCTGGTAGATTTCCTTTCTATAGGCACACTGAGAATCCTGCTTATTTTCTCAATTACCTATGCAGACTTAGAACATTTCAGAATACCTGCTATGTTCCAGGAATAGTTATAGAGACTGAAGAATGAAGAGAAACCATGTCTCTTCCTTTATGGAACTAACATTCCACAGACTCAAATCAATATAGGTAAATATATTAAACTGAAAGGTTCTGATATGTTCTAGAAATAGGTCTACCTTATAAAATCCCAGTGATCAATGATAGTCCAATGGCCCAGAACTGTCTGTCCAACTAAGTAGCATGAATTGAATTTAAAGAAACCAAAATTGATGACTACAGAATATTCAATTCCTCATTAGCACTCAAAACCAAATTCACTGCTGTCAAGTCAATTACAACTTACAGTGACCTCATAGGACAGAGAGGGTAGAGCTGTCCTGTGGGTTTTTATACTGGAACTCTTTTATTTTTAGACATAATTATTTGACATCAATTTTGATTTTTAAAATCATTTTATTGGGGGTTCGTACAACTCTTATCACAATCTATACATCCATCCATTGTGTCAACCACATTTCATCATTTTCAAACCATTTTCTTTCTACTTGAGCCCTTGGTATCAGTTCCTCATTTTTCCCTCCCTCCCTCATGAACCCTTGATAATTTATAAATTATTATTTTTTACTTCTTACACCGATCACTGTCTCCCTTCACCCACTTGTCTGTTGTTTGTCCCCCTGGGGGAGGGGAGATGTTATATGTCGATCATTGTGATCAGTTCCCCCTTCTCCTGCGGAGTTTATCTGTCTTGGATTCTCTGTGTTGTGAACTCTTATCTGTACCAGTGTACATGCTCTGGTCTAGCCGGATTTGTAAGGTAGAATTGGGGCATGAAAATGAAGGGGAGGAAGCATTAAATAGGGTAGCAGATGGACATTGGGCCTCCTCATGCACACTCCCTCAATACAATAGCACCTCGCCCAGCTAAACGGTCATTGCATGATACCCACCTTCCCAACATGATCACTGAAGACAGACGTGTGTGTAAGCAAACGTGGTGAAGAAAGCTGGTGGTGCCCGGCTATAAAAAAGATATAGCATCTAGGGTCTTAAAGACTTGAAGGCAAACAAGTGGCCATCTAACTCAGAAGCAACAAAGCCCACAGAGAAGAAGCACACAGCCTGAGCGAATACAAGGTGTTGAATGAACCAGGTAGCAGACACCAAGGAACAAAAGCAATCATTGTGTGATCACCTTCCTCACATAAACGCTGAAGATGAAGGTGTGCATAAGCAAGTGTGGTAAAGAAGGCTGATGGTGCCCAGTTACTGAGAGATATAGCATCTGGGGACTTAAAGGCTTGAAAGCAAACAAGCAGCCATCTAGCCCAGAAGCAACAAAGCCCACACGGAAGCAGCACACCAACATGGGTGATCGTGAAGGGCAGAGGAGACCAGGTCTCAAACAACAAAGGCGGGGCAGGGGGGGATCACATCACCAAAGGCGGGGGGGGGAATCAAATCACCGGAATGAGGGGGAGTGCGTGATGGGGACCCAATGCCCATCTGTGGACAGCTGGACATCCCTTGCAGAGGGGTAGTGGGGAGGAGATGAGTAACTCAGGGTTCAGTGTAGCAACAATGAAACTCAAAACCTTCCTCTAATTCTTGAACGCTTCCTCCCCTCCCAAGTATCATGACCCCAATTCTACCTTGGGAACCTGGTTATACCAGAGAATGTACAGCGGTGCAGTAGGGATCTGGAAACACAGGGAATCTAGGACGGATGAACCCCTCAACACCAGAGGTGGGAGTGGCGACACCGGGAGGGAAGGGGTGTAGAAAGGGAGAACCAATCTTGGAGAGCTATGTGTAACCTCCTCTCTGGGAGATGGGCAATGGGAAGGTGGGTGAGGGGAGACGCCGGGCAGTGTAAGATAAGATAAAATAATTATTTATATACTATTAAGGGAGCAGGAGGAAGGGGGGAGCGGGGAGGAAGGGGGAGAGGAAAAAAAGGAAACCGAGCTGATTCCAGGAACCCAAGTGGAAGGCGAATTTTAAGAATGACGAGGGCAACGAATGTATAAGGGTGCTTTGCTCAACTGATGTATGTATGGATTTTGATAAGAGTTGTATGAGCCCCAATAAAAAGATTTATTAATTTAAAAAAAAAGAACTAGAGGAAAGTTGTATGTTTCAATGTCTCATCAGTTCAGTGCTATACTGCACTCTGACTGGCTCCTCCTTTTCTTGTGACCTTTCTGTGAGGGGATGTCCAATTGTCTACAGATAGGCTTTGGGTCTCCACTCTGTCTTCCCCCTCATTCATGTTCATATGATTTTTTGTTCTGGGTCCCTTAGACACCTCATGATCATGCAGGCTGGTATGCTTCTTCCATGTGGGCTTTCTTGCTTTGTTATCTTCAAGCCTTTAAGACCCCAGATGCTATAGCTTTTAAAAGCCAGGCACCATCAGCTTTCTTCATCATGTTTACTTATGCACCCATTTTGTCTTCAGAGATCATGTTGGGAAGGTGAGCATCACAGAATGCCAAGTTATTAGAACAAAGTGTTCTTTCATTGAAGGAGTACTTGAGAAGAGGTCTAATGGCTGTCTGCTACCTGAATACTTAACCTGTAAATATATGTGCATAGACCTACATCCATATCCTTATATATAAATATGTTTATATATGTACATGCCCGCATTTATACCTCTGTAAATGTCTTTTGCCTCCTAGTTATCTCTTCTATATCTGAGTGTGTTTCTTCTAAGATTGGTTTGTTTCCTCTTCTTCCCACCCATAGTACTTTCTATATTCTTAAACAAAACCATAATTCAAATGCATCTATTTTTCTTCCATCTATCTTATTCATTGTTCAACTTTCACATGCATTTAAGACCCTTAAAAATGCCAAGGCTTGGGTCAGGTAAGATGTAGTTCTAGAAATGACATCCTTGCTCTTCAACACTTTGAAGTGGTCCTGTGCCACAGACTGACCCAGTGCACTGTGTCTTTGGATCTTTCGGCAACTGGATCCATGAGCAGCAATTTTGGCAACCAGCAAGGTGAAATCTTTGGCAGCTTCAATCTTCTCTCTGTGTATCATGATAAACAGTCAAGCTGTAAGGATTTTGACTTTCTTTTTTAAGGCTGCAATCTTTGATCTTCATCAGAAGGGGCTTCAAGTCCTCCTCATTTTCAGCAAGCAAGGTTTATCTGCATATCACACATTGTTAAGAAGTCTTCCTCCAATTCTGATGTTACATTCTTCATATCATCCAAACACCTGGGTGATTTGCTCAGCATGCAGATTGAGTAAGTATGATGAGCAGATACAACCCTGCAGATACAACCCTGAGACACACCTTCTCAGATTTTAAACTATGCCATATTCCCTTGTTCTGTTTGAACAATTGTCTCTTGATCCATTTACATGTTCTGAATAAGAGATTCCCATTCTTTTCCCAAGTTATCCATAGTTGGTTATGTCCCACACAGGCTGATGCTTTTGCATAGTCAATAAATACCAATATTCTCTGCTTTCAGTCAAGATCTACCTGACATCAGTAGTGATACCCCTTTTTTTGCATCCTCTTTTGAATGCCTTGAATTGTGGCAGTTCCCAGTTAATGCACTGCTGCCACTGTTGTGTTATGTGTATGTAGACAAATATGGAGGGTTTCCGGAATCATCAGCACACTCATTTAAATATCCTAACTTTCACAGAAAACTACATGGGACGTTTGAGGTAGCTCTGTTTTCTAGGATCTGTGAGGCAGATGAAGAGAGTCAGTGGAACCTATGTACAGATACAACAAGCAGACCAGACATGATTGCAATTCTAAACCAGCAACTAGAGTTCACCAGAACCATCTCCAGGGCCCCTCAATAGCATAGCAATATTTCCGTCGACCTAAATGCCACCTCCAGACACAATAGGCCAGCAGGAAAGATGCCCATTCATCAACGCAGATGAAATTTCCTCCCTGCACATCTTATTCAAATTCTATATTTCAAAAATCTCAATCTGCTGCTGCTTCCCCACCAGTTTTCTCTATTGTTCTGAAAAATCATCCTTGGTTCTCACAGATCAAGGTTTGAAAGTGGCATTTGTTTTAAATCACAGCCTTTCTAATCCAGTGAGTTCTTTGAACTCCATGCTGTTTGTATCATATTCTAAAGTAAATAAATCCTCTGTGTGTGTGCGTGCTTAAAAGCACTCATAGCACTCCCGGTAAACGCTATTTGTGCATAGAAGATGCTAGGAAGAGTATAGAAGGGGGAGAGCAAAAGGAACTAAAACAAAATAAAAAGGAGAGAGAAGGCGTGGGGGGAGGGGAGACAGATGAGGAGGGTGGCTTCATGACACTTGAATCCAAAGTTCAGAGCAGCTCAGATGTGGAGTGAAAGAATGCCCAGAAATGACCGAGGGAGTCCACCTGTCAGTAAACATGCCTGAAGAAAGAATCGTCAAACGAAATGGACCCTGGGAAATGGAGATCTAAAAGCCATCATTAGGTTTGATTTATATAATCCAGCTCAGTTGTCAGAAAAACATTTGGTGCACATCTAGTTGCAATGTTTTCAGCTGTGTTCCTTCTAGAAGATTCATTTGCAGGTGCACACGCAGGTTACAAAACCATTGCACGGGTGAATTGTGAGTATAAATAATTTTCCAGCCTCCAAGTTCTGAAAAGAGCATTCTCTCTCTCACTCTCGCTCTCTCGCTCTCTCTCTCTCTCTCTCTCTCTCTCTCTCTCTCTCTCTCTCTCTCTCTCTCTCCTCTTTCAGAAGAACAGAAATCCATCTGAGATTAATAACAATAATAAATAAGGCTTGATATTGAAGTAAATCCATCATCAGTCTTCGTTGCCAGTCCGTGGTGTGTGAATTTTCTTAATGAGTCTACCTCCCTTTCACGTCAAGCGGAGCGTTGTGTTCTTAGGGACCGTTGTGTTCTTAGGTGATCCCCACACACAGCGGCCCTGGGCCATCCTGACAGCGATGGTTACGTTTCAGTCCATTATCCCAGCCCTCGGGTCTTCCTCTTCATGTCTGACGCTTGACTGTGCCAAGCATGAGTCCTTCTCCAGGGACTGGTCCCTCTGATAACGGGTCCAAAGTACATGAGACCCAGGCTCTTGCCTCTCAGGAGCACTCAGGCTGGATGTTCTCAAAGACAGGTTCATCTGTTTCTCTGGCAGTCGCGGTTGCTTTGTTTGACCTTCTTCACCAACACCATAATTCTAATGCATCCCTTTTCCCCAGTCCTCCTCGCCCATTGTTCAGCTCTCGAATGCTCATGAGATGACTGCAAACACCCCGGCTTAGGGCCGGTGCACCTAAGTCATCCAAATAGCATCTTCCCTATTGAACACTTAAGAAAAAATCTTCTGCCAATTTGCCCAATGCTATATATCATTTAATCTCCAGAAAGGAAAACGATGGAATGATTAAACCGTGTGTGTTTTATGGAGGCGCTGGTCATGGCACGGTGCACGATTTTGTCCATTAATGAAAAGCATCATTTAAACCTCTTGCAGGGAGAGATGGGACCTGCTGGTCTTCCATTGCACAGCGATGGTGTCGCTGGCCCCACCCATAACTACAGTCGCTATTGTGATCACTCTGCATGTTACCATGTCACTTCAGGGAGGGAGGGGGAAAGAGGAGCTGATACCAAGGGCTCAATCAAAAGCAAATGTTTAGAAAATAATGATGGCAACATAGGTACAAGTATGCTTGATACAATTGATGTATGGATTTTTACAAAAGCCCCCAATAAAATGATCTTCTAATTGAAAAAAAAAGAAATAATGGGGGGAAATTTCACTTCATTGAGCAAAGGACTCAAATAGACATTGCAGCAAATGAGACACACAAATGGCCAATAAGCACAGACTCGGTTTCCTCCGTCATTCCAACAAATGACAGAAAAGCTCCATAGCTGTGGAGTCAATTCCAACTCAGTGCAACGGAGTAGAAGCTGCTGAGTAGACAGCCCTGGGGGTTCTGAGGCTGTAAACCTCCAGGGGAGCAGACAGTCTCCTCTCTCTGCTTCAGAGCTGTTGGTGGGTTCAAACTGCTAACCTTGAGGTTAGCAGCCCAATACATCCATCACCCACTTTGCCCCTAGGGCTTCTTTCCTTCAGTCCCTGCTGTGGGTGCTGCTGTTCAGTGCCCACCAGTCCACTGGGACTTCTAGTGACCCAATGCAAAACAGAACAAACCCCTCTCCCGGTCCTGTGCTGGGGACGCACCTGTTCCCATGGTTGAGCCCATTGCTGCAGCCACTGTGTCAGTCCATCTCAGTGAGGGCCTTCCTTTTGTCCATTGTTCCTCTCCTTTACCAAGCCTGCTGTCCTTCTCCAGGGACTGGTCTCTCTGCCAACATGCCTGCCTGAAGTTCGTGTGGTGACGTTTCATCATCCTTTCCTCTAAGCCTTAGAGTCTAAGGAGCAGTCTGGCTGTCCTTAAAAAAAAACCACATTTGGTCCTTTTTTGGCCACCCATGCCCATTGGAATGTCCTTCCCCAGCGCCATCATTCTAAGGCACCCATTCCTCTTGGACCTTCCTTATTCAGCATCCACCTTTCACATGCATATGAGTTGATTGAAATGCCAGGACTTGGGTCAGGCTCACCTGAATCCTCAAAGTAACATCCTTGTCTTTCAATATTTCCAAGAGATCTTGTGCAGTATATTTATTTACCCAAAGCTCTGCTGAAACCTGTTCACTTCAGGTGGCCCTTCAGCAACACACAAGCCACCAAGGGATGACAAATTGACGAACAAGTGGTGGCCTCAGTGATCACGGAGATGCAAACCAACACCACCTTGGGACGGCACTTTATCCCCACTGGGGTGACTGTTAACTGAAAAGCAAAGAGTATCGAAGGGGGTTGAGGAGGTAGAGAACTTGGAGCCCCACACACTGCTGGTGGGGATGCAGTAGGGAGCAGTCGTTATGGAAAGACAAAACAACACCTACAACTGCTACACGAGCTGGCCACCCCACTCCTAGGCATATATCCAAGAGAGCGGCGACAACCAGAAATACATGTACACCTGTGCTCAGTGCAACATTTTCACAATCTGCAAAAGGTGGGCACCTCTTAAGTACCCATTAGCAGATGACTGGATCAACAGTAGGTGGGATACATCCATTCACACCATATCATTCATTTAAAAAAAATCCCACTGACATTGAGTCGGTGCTGTCTCATAGGGATTGAGATAGTTAAAGTTTATTGTGCCAACCTGGTAGCTGTGGAGTGAGGCCCCCCACTGGTCACTCCCCCAGTACTGCCCCAGTGTGCCCATAGGATATAGGGGTAGCAAGCCTGAACCCCACCATGCTGCCGGTCAGGTGGTATGCCAGAAATGAGGTAGGTATCTCTGAAGCTCAAGCTCAGGGCCACTAAAGGTAAGTGCCTATGGAAAGTTGACCCATATTTTTCAAGCCATAGAAATTGGCCCCTTATTTTTAATGGTGTTCATTGTCCTGCATGAAGCCCCCAGTGTTGGGCTAGTGGGGTCACCAAGCAGTGTTTGGGACTTGCTCATTATGAAAATATGAAATCTTTGTTGATATAAGATTCGACTTTTGCAAGGCATCCTGTTTCTGTTTGCTACCTTGTGTATCCCAAGTGGGGAGCCCTGGTGGTGTAATGGTTACAGATTGAGCTGCCCTCCACATGGTCACCAGTTCAAAACCACCAGCAGCTGCATGGGAGAAAGCCTGTTCTATTCCCATACATGGTTCCAGTCTGGGAAACCCACAGGGGGTCGCTATGAGTCAGCCAAACCTCCATGTAGTGAGTTTGCCTTGGTTTTTTGGTCTCCCAGGTGGAAGAACCCTGGAGCGTTGAGTTACACAGAACTATCATGAAGCCTGCACTACCCTGGGTGTACTTTGCGTTCCCTCTCTAACATGGGTTACACCTGAGGCTGCTAAGCACAAGGTCAGTCTCTCTGCAGGAGAAAGATGAGGCCGTCCGCTCCTGCCATGCGTTCCAGCCTTGGGAACCCCAGGGAGAAGTTCTCCCGTGTCCTTTGGGGTCGCTATGAGGCAGCCTCAGGCAGGTGGCAGTGGGTTGGGTTGGGTTCACTCTGAGGTATCATGGTTATCATGCTCAACTGCTAACAGAGAGGTTGGGGACTTGAGTCCACCCAGAAGTGAGCGGGAGAAAGGCCTGGTGATGCCCTTCTGCAAACCCAGCCCCAGAGAACGCTACAGAGCACAGTTCTTCTTGGACACGCATGAGGATTCTCGGCAGGTGTATCTCACTGTCTGTCCCCAAGGATCCAGGGGTGCCCCCAACCCTGCAGTCAGCTCATTTATCACAGTTTCGTTCCAGCTAATGTACCCTGGGATTAAAAAGCCTCTTTTGGCCTTCCTTTCTAGTGTCCTAAAGCAGCACTCTTTGTTTAGAGAGGGTCTATATTTGATGGCAGGCTTTTCTGCTTAGATGAAGAGTCATCCTGCAATTTCACTGGAAAGTCCTTGAAGCCAGAGACTGAGACTTCAATTATGTCTGGGCTCACCAGTAACCTGGAGTGGCTTCTAAGAGCACATGCCATCTCAAGGCTTACTGAGGCACCGCTCTATCTGGGATGTGTTTGGGAGCAGCATCTGGTCTTCCCTGCTGCCGGCTCATTCTTCCTCTCTGAGGCTGCTAAGCAGCTTGTTTACCTGATATACTGAGAAAACTAGTACTTCATTCAGTTGGGAAACAAAGATCCGCGAAAGTGTGGGCACCAGGATTTGATTCCTCATACCACAGCTGCAGGACGAATAGTTGCACCCAGATTCAGCGATTCTAGTTGCAGCATCTCTGCCTGGACCAAGGGGCTGGATCTGTGTGGATCACCCCTTAACAAGGCAGCACACCGGACAGAACCGGTTATCCACCACACACGTGGCTCAAGAGGTGTTTTCTCTGAGACCCTGACCATTCCTGATGGTACACACCTCCCGGGGCCTGTCACTGACCATAGCCAGCCCACTTCTGAGGACAGCAGAATCTACTGACAGAAGGCATTCTCCAAAATGTGGCTTTCTACTCCCATAAAGAGTTAGAGTCTCAGAAGCCCACAGGGGCGGGTTGACTCTGTTCCAACTCACAGCCATCAAACCGTGTCTTATTATGCATAATGAGACTCACAGCAACCTTACAAGAAAGAGGCAAACTGCCCCAGGGGGTCCATTTTCAAGGCTGTACATCTTTCCCGGAGCAGATAGCCTCATATTCCTCCTGCACAGTGGCCGGTGGGTTTGAAAGGCTGACCTTGAAGTAAGCAGTCCAATGCTTAACCCCCTGGTATCACCAGGGACTTTCTGTCAAGTCACAGGGAGCAATAGTTCTCACCACCCAACTCATGAGTCGCTGATGAGAACCGGGTGGTAGAAATTCTGTGAGGGAAAAAAAATCTATCCTGATTATGACTCTCAAGTTATTCATAGACATTATCTCAGAGACTTTGCACCGTAGCTTTCCCCAATCATCCAGATTCAGATGGAAGCTGGGCATGGCATTCCGTTCCAAGAGCACGTGCCATGAGCCCGTCCCCTCCTGAGAGGGTGTCCAGCAAAACTCTGCCTACAATGCTGGGATCCTGGGTCTCTTCCAGGGCTGCTGAATGCCCAGTGGCTAGTAGCCAACAGTGACTTGTGGATTGGATGAGCTGCCCACAATGTACACTGTAAACCCTCACCTTGACACTGGGGATACATGGTCTTTGTGAAGCTACTGGGTGAGGTTTGAGATTAGAATATCCTGGGTTTCTCTCTTTTGAAATATAAAAGGGATAAGTAAGCCGCAGAGAGAGAAGGAAACGGGCTAGCAGGGAGAGAAGCAACAAGGACCAGAGAGAGAGAGAGAAAGAAAAAGAGAGCGCTTCCCCAGAACCAGTGCACCAGTGCTCTGAATTCAGACTTGTAGCCTCCCAAACTGTAACATAGCAAGGACAAGTGGCACAATTCCAGGAAATGTGTAATAAGATGCATCTGGCCCTCAGGGGGGGGGGGCGTGATTGCCGTTGCCACCGAAGCAGCTCTGACCCCAATGTGCACCGTGGACAACAGAAGGTTGCTCCGCCAGTCTCTCAGCTACTAGGGCTGTGAGCTCTTGGTTGCAGCCGCGGTGTCACTCCATCTCACGGAGGGCCTCCCGGTGTTTTCTGCCAGGGGCGTCGTCCGAGTGAGACAGAGGAATACCCGGGAACCAGAATAAAACGTGACCACGGAGCTATACCCTGGCAATCCCTCAGGAGCAGAACGCCCAGTAACCCAGACAATGACACTTGTCATCAGCAGCGCTCTGCGACATGCTGAACCGGAGTCAGTGGCTGGAATGGTCACCCTGCCCCACCGGGAACTCTTTGTGAGTGTGTGCTTTCCCGACCAGCCATGAATGTGGCATGAATCCCAGCCGAGCACAAAACGAACAATCAACAAAAAGCCCAGGTCCAAGTTGCAGAAAGAGACTCGGCGGTGCCCTGTATCCAAGGGCAGGGCTGGCTTTGAACTGCTGATCGCTGGCCTGTGTGAGCCACCGTCGCGCTGGCCTGCCCATGGAGGCCCTGGGAACCGACAGCCCTGGGGGGCAGGCATCTGGCTGGAGCACTGCAGCTGCTCTGGTGAGAGAGGGTGAGCCCATTGAAATCCTGGATGATGAGGATCGGAGAAAGTGAGTCATGTGGACAGAGTCCAGCACACACGATGGCCCAAACCCGGGATCCCCTTTGGGACAAGATCCAGTGACTGCTCATCTCACTGTGTTCAACCAATTACCATCTGCTTGTCACTCTTACACACACCCCTGTCTTCACTGAATCACCCCAGTTAGCCTCATGGAAGCTGAACATTTTGATCTAGGAGGGTGGCAGTGGGGGCTAGCGGTGGGGATGTAAGTCCAAGGCAGTCTGCACACCATGCTGTCCAGTCAGAAGCTGGACCTCTGGCTTTCACATTTAAAAACATATTTTGGGATGGAGGGAATCAAAGAGGCGCTGATACCAAGGGCTCAAATAGAAAGGAAATGTTTAGAAAATGATGAATGTACAAATACACTTGATACAATTGTTGTATGGAATGTTATAAGAGCTGTAAGAGTTCCCAATTTTAAAAAAGAAAGTAACCTAAAAATAATAATAAATAAGTCAGAGCATATTAACAATGGGTATGGCTCACATTGTCCCATAAGTAAAGATGTCCCAGTGGTTCTAGGGTTTGGGTTTTCCAGAGAAGCAAAGGCAGTGACGCTGGTATGTGTTGTTGAGAGAAAGAGGGTTTCTATCAAGAAATGGCTCCCACAGCGGTAGAAATAGATCAGTCCAGTCTGGTTCTGACTGAAGTCCAGTCCAGTGAGGCTTCTACTGACTCATGGAAGCTGATAAACAGAAGCAGGATGACGACGCAGAGAGAGCAGAAGCACAGGCTGGTGGATGCAAACATCGGCCAAATGAATCCACCATCCAGAGTGTGCTCATGGCTACTTGGATGGGTAGGTGCCAACAGGAAATGGAGGGACCGGACTCCCGATCCAGCTCCAGCAGAAGGTGAAGAATTCAACTCTCTTAGCTCAGTCGCTCACTTTCTCTCTCTCTCTCTCTCTCTCTCTCTCTCTCTCTCTCTCTCTCTCTCTTTCATAAAAATAGGCTCAGGATGCCAAGGAGGTGTTGTCAGGCTTCAACGCACTGGATGGCTGGAGCTCCACCCACCAAGCCTTACCCAGGAGTGTCTAGTTGGCATAATCCCTATCCATCACAGCTGCTAAGTACAAGGTCAGTGGTTCAAAACCACTGGACTCTCAGAGGAAGAAAAATGAGGCTGTGTGCTCTCATAAATATTTTGAACATGACCCAAAGTCCATCTGTAGACAATTGAATATCACCTTACAGAAGGAAGGAAGAGACTGAACCAGTCAGGGTGCAGTAGAGCGCTGATGAAACATACAACTTTCCTCTAGTTAATCCAGCTAGACCACAGCATATGCACTAGTACAGATAAGAGATTGAAACACAGGGAATTCAGGAGAGATAAACCCCTCAAGACCAATAATGAAAGTAGCAATACCAGGAAGGGAAAGGGAAGGTGCAGGGAGAAAGAGGGAACCAATCACAATGATTTACATATAATCCCTTCCCAGAGGAACACATAATATACAAGTGGGTGAAGGGAGTCAGTGGTCAGTGTAAGACATGAAAAAAAATTATAAATTATCAAGGGATAATGAGGGAGGGAGGTGGGGGGGGAGAAAATGAAGAGCTGATACCAAGGGGAAATGTTTAGAAAATGATGATGGCAACATATGTACAAATATGCTTGGCACAATGGATGGATGGATGGATGGATTACTATAAGAGCTGTAAGAGCCCCCAATAAAATGATTTTTAAAAGATTTCTGACATCAACATAGGGTTGAGATGAGCCAGAATCCCTCTGATGGCAGTGGTAATGTGGTGGGTTTGGGTCTTCTTGAATCCACACATCATTTGTTTGAATACATGGGTCCATGCAATAAACAGGTTTCCTCTGTTTAAAATAAAATAAAATGAAAGTTTCTCTTACTAGTTAGAGATGGAGGGGTGACTAGATGGGGCACAGGGCATTCGAGGACAGTAAAACTGCCCTTCCTTGGGCCCTGAAAGCTCTGTTCTAACCCAGGGGCCATAGGAGTAGCGATCGACTCACCTACAACTCTCAGCAACCAAGGATGGCCATTGCTATGGAAACCCACCACAGCCACAGCGGCCTTCACAGAGCACAGCTCCAGGTCTCTGCACCGCAGAGCTCTAGGTGGATTTGAACCTCCAACCTCCTGGTCAGCACAGAAGCACTTAACTACTGCAGCACCAGGACTCCATGTTGCGTGCCTGGCTGGTATTTAAGCAATGAAGAACATGGAAACCTCTCCAGGGACTCAGAATGACTCACCTGCTGGGGAAGAAAAGCCTTCCAAAAGTTGGTGGAAGCACAGAATTAAAGCCACGGGGATTTTTCCAGTAACTTTTCGAATCTTCCCAGTATAGTCGACCAGGCTGAGAAGATGCTGCTGCTATACGGACACTGTGAGACAGAGCGTGGAAATGTTCTCTAAAAAACACAATAATTTACAAGCAGTGAGCCCTCATGGAGTAGTTTTGGCTGTGATCCTCATGGTCAGCAGTTCAAAACCACCAGCAGCTCCGTGGAAGAAAGACTGGGCTTTCTACTCACGCAAACAGTCACAGTCTCAGAAATGCACAGTGGGTCAATATGAGTCAACATTGACTCGATGGCTAGAGTTTGTTTATTTGAATCACTTTACACAAATGACTATTCCATATGTAACAACTTGAAGTTAAACTTTACACCACTGGGCTCTGACACCCCCAAAATGTGTCATTATTCTCCTAATGCAGAGAGTGTCAACATCCTATTTGTGCACCATGAACCAGGGTCAAGGACTCCCACTGCAGTAGTCTCTGCAATCCAACACAGAATGGTGCTCTTGTTGACGCTGCCAAGGGCCGTGCAGTTGGTTCCCACCCATGGCAATCCTGTGCACCACCGAGAAAAACAGGCCGAGGGCCTACACCGTCCTCGCAATGGTTCTCACGTTTGCTCTCATTGTGGCAACCACTGTGTCTACCCATCCCTGGTGGTCTCCCTCTTCTTCACTGGCCTACTCTCCCAAGCAGGATGTCCTTTTCCGGATAACATGTCCCAAGTACGTGAGACAAAGTCTCACCTTCCTAGCTTCTAAGGAGCTTTCTGACTGTACTTCTTCCAAAACAGATTTGCTTATTCTGTTGGCAGTCCATGGTCCTTTACCAACACCACAGTTCGAATGTGTCGGTTTTTCTTCAGCCTTCCTTAGACTGTGTCCAACTCACACATGCATGTGTGGCAATGGAAAATACCATGGGGTGGGTCAGGCTCACCTTACACCTCGAAGTAATGCCCTGACTTTCCAATTTTAAAGAGTTCTTGTATAGCAGACTTACCCAACACAAAACACAAGATGCTGAAACGTGACACCAAGGCAGCGCTAAAGGTGCTGTGTGGAAACACAGGCACCTACAGGTGCGCAGGCCTCCCAGGTGTGCTTACTGTGCATGGCACCAAAAAATGCCAAGTGCTCCCCAGAAGACCTATGCCACTCTGCCCCCCCCATCCCCCAACGTGGTTTACCACTTCGCCCCCCCCACCCCCCAATGTGGTTTACACCACCAGGTAAACTATTACAGTAATTTTACAGTGATTACTATAAACTTTACAGTAATTCAGAATCATGTTGCCTCTTTTTTGTTTTGTGTTTTGTCCCCCTTCTATCCTTTTGTTCTCATTGAACAAATCATCACTTTTGCAGAGTTGGTGTTTCTGCTTCGCTCTTTATTTTTTGGTCTTGTGTCTTTATCTTCTCCCCGTCCCTCACCAAATATGTTTCAGGGATATTTGTGCACATAGACTCTGTCATCCGTGTGCAACTTGTTTTGAAGACAGATGCTTCCATCTTGCGGTAAATATTTGTTCATATTTTTGTGAATTCAATATATGTACCCTTGTATTATAGTAATTTTTATAAGGAAAAAATGCAGAATCAATTATCTGAAATGCAAACCCTCCACCTAATTCACAATTTAAAAATTCATTTATTAAAAAAAAACAAGCACCAGGAGGCAAAAGTTAATTACTTCTCCCATCTTAAAACACAAATTATGATTTAATCTATAGCAATGGCTTAACCTATATTTAAAGCTCAACGCACTCATTATAAGCTGCTCTCTGTTGCTCTCATTTAGAATTATTTCCACTGAAAAATTCCACAGAAGCATTTAATAGTACTAATTGGGCCAGGCCTTATTTATATAGCTAAACTTGTGTTATGCCAAGCAATAAACTCAGATAAAGTCCTAGTTAGATGAAGTGTGGATTGATGTGTAGGCAAACATCCGCCTTTTGGATTTCCCTAACCCACCCATCAGGAGACCCTGGAGGAAGAGCTTGGTGTGAACTGCCTTCACCGCCGCTGACGGGTTAGCGGGAAGCCATCAGAACACAGAGCCCAGTCTTCGGGGTGTAGGATCCTTTTACCACAACCCTTTGGAATGGTCTCCTTCTTTGGAAAAGGTGAATCGGCTCCAGTGTCTGTGATTGGATCCTTTGCTAGAGAGTGTCTTCCCGCTGAATTCGTGAGGGACTCATTTTTACATCAAGTAAACAAGCTCGGAAAAATCAGGGCAGTGGTACTGCCTGCAGGCCCTCCAAATGTGCTACCTGGCAGAGAAGCACCTGTGTGGGAACTTAGCTCCCAGGGAAGCCGAGCTAAGTGAGGCGGCCTCGCCCTGTGAGGTTAACCCGATATCGTGCTTCTGAATAGGCTGTCTCCTCGAAGTGTTATTGATGAGGCGGGAGAGAGGAAGGCAGTACATTTTGATTTACAAGGGGGAGAAGATACAAATTTCAACATCTTTGAAAACAGATTGTGAAAAGGATTTCTGCAAACCCACATATGTTACAACCATCCAATCAAAAATATCTATCCAACTTTTTTTTAATTCAAATGTTTAATTTTTGTTGTTGTTTTTGTTCTCATATTTTTATTTGCAACATCAGTGCATTGACGAAGTCCATATTTTCTTTCATCTCTATAAAGAACTAAAGAATCATTTTCTTTTTTTTTCTCCTTACTTTTATTGGGGGCTTCTATCCCACTTTTTAACAGAAAGTAATACAATAGCAATTTTTAAAATTTTTACAATTGAGGATGAAGTCGTACTATGGAGGCAAAAATTCATCCCCCCTCACCCAGAAGATTTAAACACAAGTTCTGTTAATTTTAAAAAGAATTTAGTGTTATTATATGACCCTCCCTTTGTTACAATCGATAGATCTTCGTCAATATATGGATTCACATATAAACATTTTTCACTTTATCAACAAAGAGGGAAATTATATTTTACCATTTACCTAACCTCCATCTCCACACACCTTTTTTTAATATCTTACATATATTATCGCCTTACAGGGAGTATACAAAAATAACTTGTTTACTTGTATGCAGGGCATATGCAAACAAACAAGTTATTGTCAGGATTCTTGATCATTTGAGTTCAGACTCAATGTAAAGGGACTGTCAGTGTGCAGTGCCCCCTGCTGGCCAAGATATTGAACATCATGATCAACAAAATTCCTGCATCCTTCATATTAGTAATCACCTCCCAAGGAGCTCTAAGAACGAATCCTGGAGGTGTAGTGATTATGCATTGGGCTACGATCTGTGTCGTCAGCAGTTTGAGACCACCAGCTGCTCAGAGGTAGAAAGATGAGGCTTTCTACTCATGTAAAGAGTTACAGTATTGGAGACTCCTGGGGACAGTTCTACCCTGTCCTGCAGGAATTGATGGCAGTGAGTTTGGGAGGAGCCCTGGAGGGTGACACGTTGGACTACAAACTATAAGATTAGCAGTTCAAACTCTCCAGCTCTTCACAGGAGAGAGATAAGACTTTCTGCTCCCAAAAAGACTTACACTCATAGAAATCATAGATGGGGCAGAGGCAATTCAGCGGCAGTGAGTTTAGTTTTTGCATACAGAAGCTGAACAGGGGAAAGGAAGATTAAAGAAAAATTAGATGCCTTTGAGTTATGATATTGGTAAGAATGTTGAATAGACCATGGACTGCCAAAAAAAAAAACTCATGTGCTTTGCATGAAGTTCGGCCAGAATGCTCTTTAGATGTAAGGATGGTGTGACTTTGTCTCACATACTATGGACATTTTATCAGTAGGGACCAGTCCCTGAAGAAGGACATCATGCTGGGTAAAGTAGAGGGTCAGAAAAAATGAAGAATACCATTGAAGAGATAGAGAGAAACAGTACCTACAACATGCACAAAACAACATTTTGTGTCAACTTGGTTGGACCAAAATTCTCAGTGGTTTGGCAGTTAACACCTAGTAATCCCAATGCTTTGCAATGGGTGAATCTGCTACACAAGACCTCTTTAAATATTGAAGAGCAAGGATGTCACTTTGAGGACTAAGGTGTTCCTGATCCAAGCTACGGTATTTTCAATCACCTCTTATGTATATGAAAGTTGGACATTGAATAAGGAAGATGGAAAAAGAATCTTATACTGCCAGCAAAGAACATTGAAAGGACCATGGACTGTCCAAAGACAAACAAATCTGTCTTGAAAGAAGTATAGTCAGAATGCATCTTAGAGGTTCATCTCATGTACCTGGGACATGTTACCACAAGAGACACTTCCCTGGAGATGGACACCATGCTTGATGAAGTAGAGGGGCAGAGAAAAAGCAGAAGGTCTCAGACAAGATGGATTGGCACAGTGGCTTCCACCATGGGCTCAACATGGGAACAATCGTGAAGATGGAGCAGGACCCGCAGTGTTTCATTCTGTCATATATAGGTTTGCTGTAAATCAGAAACAACTTGATGGCACCCAACAACAACAGCAATCTCCCATTACCTGACCTAGTAAAATATAATCAAGGCAAATCTCTGAGCACAATTAGATAAGACTAGAGTAGAATGCAACATCCTTATTTAGGTCACAACCCTGATACAAGTAATTACCTTGGAGTGTGGCCTGCTTTCAATGTAAGTAGACACTGTGGGAAAGCTTTCTGGCTTTTTTCTCTGAGTTTGGATCCTGCATCTGACGCATGCACCTCCAGTTCCTAGAACTTGAACCAGCCTGCTGATCTGGGGAGTCTTCAGTAGCCTGCCATTTGACCAGCAGACCTCGGATTCATTCACCTCTGCAGTCACCAGCCTGCTGACGTTGAGTTTATCAGCCCCAAAGCTATGTGAGTTTAGAGATGTCTCCAGCCTCACCCAAGGATTTGGAACCTGCCTGGATTTGGACTTTCCAACTTCTACAATGGTGTAAGTGATTTTCTTGACATAATTTGTTTCTATATAGACATATAGAAGCTTCACTGGTTTTGCTTCCCTAGAGAACCCAGGGTAAGACATTTTACTGGATAAAAATTACCTTGATGAGCAAAACAACTGGAAAACTACCTCTACAAAGAAATATCCATGGCAGGAATAGAGCACATATAGAGGATTAGATTCCCCACACCTGTTTCCAGTTCCTAGATGAAAAGTAAGCGCCTCTGAAAACTCTTCCTCCATTTAATTGTCCTGCTACCCTGTCCCCATGCTGCCCTCATGGTCACACTCACACTTTTGTTGAAGCGTGCCAGTTTCTGGGAAAATTCATTGTAAAAGATGTCCCCAAAAGTGTTTTTTAAAAACAAGTAAGGAGAGATCACTTTGAAGACCAAGGGGAACTGACCCATGCCTGGGTATTTTCAGTTGTGTTATAGGCAAGCAAAGGCTGGATAATGAAGAAGTAGAACCAAAGAATTGATGCCTTTTATTTATGGGGTTGGCAAATCATAAGAATTATGACCTGGCAGAAGCATGATTTGTGTCAAAGTACAGGAAAACTCTGCCTTAGAAGTGAGGATGGACGGCAAGATTGTGTCTGACATACTTCAGACATCTTATCAGCAAGGATTGATCCCTGAAACATGACTTCATCCTTGCTAAAGTCGTGGTGGTGGTGCTGGTGGTTGCTGGGTGCCCTCCAATTTGTTCCGACTCCTAAGCGCCCTGTGCACAACAGAACAAAACACTGCCTGGTCCTGTGTCGGCCTCACAATTGTTCATACGTTTGAGCCCCTTGATGCAGCCTCTCTGTCGTCCTATCTTGTCAAAGGTCTTCCTCTTTTTTCTACCCTAATACTTTTCCAAGTATGATGCCATTCTGCAGGGATTGGTCGCTCTTAATAACAAGTCCAAAGTATGTGAAATGAAGTCTGGTCAGCTTGCTTCCAAAAGCACTCTGGCCATACTTTTTCCAAGACAGATTGGTTTGTCCTGTTAGCAGTCCATGGAACTTTCAATATTCTTCTCCAGCACCACAATTCAAATGCATCAATTCTTCTTAGCTCTTCCTTATTCAATGTCCAACTTGCACATGCATATGAGACAGTTGAAAATACATTGTCTTGGATCAGGCTCACCTTAGTCCTCAAAGTAACATCCTTGCTTTACAGTACTCTAAAGAGGTCTTGTGCAGCAGATTTACCTACTGTCATTTGGTCACTTGACTGCTGCTTCTATGAGAATTGATTGTGGATCCAAGCAAGATACAAACCCTTGACAACTTCAATCTTCTCCTCACTTAGCCTGTTGTTACCCAGTGGTCCAGCTGTGAAGATTTTGGTTTTCTACACTGCTGGTAAAGTAGATGGTCAGAAAAAAATGAGAAACCCCCAGTGAGGTGAGTGGCACGGTGGCTACCACAACAGGCACAGAGAGAACGGTGTTGAGGACCATATAGGATTGTGTGGGGTTTGGGTTTGTTTGTTTGCTGTGCAGAGTCACTGTGATCAGAACTGACCTGACCACACCTCACAAGCACAGCTTCTCCTGGGGGGAAAGGCATTCATCCATGACGGGCACATGTTCTTCATCTTCACAGCCTTGCACAGGGTAGATCTTCCTTTGTTATTAGATGTTTCAAAGGCAGTAGAACTAACAGTGGGGCCATCATTTGGA
Source organism: Tenrec ecaudatus (assembly GCF_050624435.1). Taxonomy (NCBI): domain Eukaryota; kingdom Metazoa; phylum Chordata; class Mammalia; order Afrosoricida; family Tenrecidae; genus Tenrec; species Tenrec ecaudatus. The sequence goes on from NC_134544.1 coordinate 7,761,906, forward strand.
GGCAGGGGAGCTTCCCAGGGAGCAATAGGAGGGTTCATTCAAAGGCAGATGGAGAACCGAATGTTTGCAGTGTTACAGACCTCCTGTGTATAGTGATTGATTTTGGCAAAGAAAACGAGGCAGCACTGAGCAATGCACAGACTAGCTCCTGCCTACAGCTCTCATCTGAGCTCCAGGACAGGCTCTTGGGTCTAGAACCACTGACATGAAACAATAGGGGAGGCACTGATCCCTGGAGCACCAAAGGGGAGAGGCTGATGCCGCGGATACAAAAAAGAAGGGCCTGGCCTCTGGGATAGAGAAAGGAGAGGGATTGACCTCTGGGTTACAGAACAGGAAAGAGCTGACTCCTGGGATACCTGGTGGAGGAGCTGACCCCTGGAGCGCAGGGATGGGTGCCAACCTCGGACACACCGGACCATGGGCAACATAAGGGTCAGGAGCCAAGGAGGGTCACCTGTGAGACAAGAGGCATGGCAGTCTAGGCCCTTCTTTATATTTTCGAAATGACAAAATACTTTTATCAAAGATAAAACAAGACAATTTCACAAACCCTGAGAGCCCCTGTTTGTCTGCCCCACAGGACACTCTGGTCTGGATCCCAGGGAGTGACGGTTCAAGCCCGTGCACCAGGGAAGCTCTCAAGAGCCAAATACAACACACAGGAATTACAAAGAAAATCCCCTGTGGTTGGACCCACTAAACAATATGTTTCTACTGTACAGAGTGTATTTCCAAGTTGTCAGAGTACCAGAAACAACCTGAGGAAACATTTCCAGCATTTTGAACATTCATTGGAAAAATCCTATGCCAGGAATGACACATCAAAGAATGGTATCACATTAATCAAAAAGAACATTTCCAGATCTATCTTAAGCTACAATGTTGTCAGCAGTGGGTTGCTATCTGTATACCTGCCCGGAAGACCCAGTAATACAACTATTATTCAAATGTAGGCACCAATCACTAAGAATTCTACTAACTTCTTCAACCTGAAATGGATCAAACGAGCAATCAAGATGGAGCGAGCATTCCTGCTGTTTGCCATCTCAACAGTTGTGAGCAGGCAGAAATGAGAGGCTATTGGACTAGGAAAGTCTTGGAGATGGAAACCCATCTGGGGACAGAATGCCAGGGGGAAGAGCAGGGTTGTGTGCTATCCTGCCCGAGGTTGCTGTGAGTCAGCACCCAGCCAGGGCACTTCACAGACAGCAGCTGCCACCTTCACCACCATGTGAGTCACTTTCCTGGTAGTCCCTGTGTTCTGTGAGTGTGGTAGTCCGGGTTGACTAGAGAAACAAATCCAGAGACACGCATATGTGTGTAAGAGAGAACTGCATATCAAGAAGTAATTATGGGGGCTTGGGTGGAGAGCAAATGTTTTGAGAATGATGAGGGCAACGAATGTACACAATTGATGTGTGTTTGGATCAACATGGGTGGTGTATGAGTCACTAATAAAATCATTAAAAAAAAGAAGTAATTATGTATCAACTAAGCATCTCATCCAAGTCCAGATCAAGTCCATAAGTTCAATATTAGCCCATAAGTCTGATATTATCTCATAAATTCCTCTTCAGACTCATGCACCACATGCAATGATTTCAAATACAAGAACATCAATGGCCAGTGGGTGGAAACTCTTGTGAATCCAATGGCTGTGGATGTATCTCCAGGGATGCCATTAGCCTGGCTCCATGTGGCTTGTCAACAGCAAGGTGAAGCAGAGAGAGAGCACAAGAGTGAGATCGAGAGCGAGAGAGAGAGAGAGTCCCACCTCCAGGGAGGAAGAGCTGAAGTTCCCAGGATCCACATGAGAAGGTTAGCTTCCAGGATCCACCAGGAAGCACAGTCGGGCTGTAACCAGATTGACAGGCTAAACTCCACCTCTCCACTCTATTTATCAAGTTGACATGGAATTGTGTAACTACCACAGTAAGATATTGATTGCAGCTAAGCATAGTCCCCCAAAAGGGAGGGAAACTCCCAGCAGTGGGGGCAGGAGGGGTGATGTCAGAGATGATGGGGCAGCTCAGCAGCTTGGAGAAGTCAGACCTTTAGAACATCTTTCCCCCCACCTCATAGCAACCAACCTTGTGCTTATCCTGTGTGCTAAATGAGGTTGATTAGAGAAACAAACCCAGTGACGCTCATATATGTGTCAGAAAGTGCTTTATCTCGAGAAGTAATTTATATCAAGAAACATCCCATCCCAGTCCAACTCAAGTCCATAAGTCCAATACTAACCCATAAGTCCCTCTTCAGACTCAGGCAGCCACATCCAAAGATGCAGAATGCCGGAAGATCACAGACCGGTGGGTGTGATCATGTGGATCCAATGATGATGGAAGCATCACAGGATTCTTGCAGGGCTCAGATTGACTGGGAGAAGTGGGCAGCGCTTCCCAGGGACCCCCTTATGAGAAGATCTGTGTTAGTCTGGGTATTTTAGAGAAACAAATCCACAGAAACCCATTTATAAGAGAGAGTTTTATATAAAGGTTAAATGAGATCAAGAAAACATTCCAACCCAGTGCTGCCCAAGCCCACAAGCCCAACATTAACCCATATGTCCAACACCAATCCACAAAGTCCTCCTCCATCTCACAAAACAGAGGCAAGGATGCCAACTGCAGGAGGAAAGTCGAATCAGTGAACATGTAAGCATCTCAGCGCTGGCAGGGGTCTCCACACAGCTGCTCCAGCACCCAGGTCTGCATTGGGGTAAGTCCATGTGGCTCCTCCTTGGGGGTGTCTTGCAGGAAGTCAGCCTCGCTAGCTGAAGCAGGGAACTGCTAAGGCAGCTGCACCCTGATGTGACCATCACAAAGCAAGAGACCGGAGGACTCAAAAGGTGAGGGTCACCAAGCCATTTATCGCTCCGCCTTTCAATTAATCCCACATGTGTTTATCAGCCAGGTTGGTACAATAAACTAACTACCTCAAGGTCACACCCACAAAGAGGCCCCATCAGGCAGTGACCTGAGTGACAGGTTGAATACCACCCCTGCACTGTTATATATCTTCAAGGTGACATGAAATTACATAACTACCACATTCCTAGAATATAAAGTATTCATCTGGAAGGAAATACTGATTGTTTCTTGTAAACATTCATAAAAGAATGTCTAATCTAACGACAGATTAATAAAATGCAAATAAGATACCTTTTAATCTCACAGCTGTCAAATTGGTCAAAAGGAAATTATTTTATAATCTTTGTGTGTTGAAGCAGATGTGGACAAATCACATATTGTTGGCAAGAAAATAAATGCCTACAACTTTGACAGCGGACTGTTTGGTAATGTTTATCATCATTCATCGCGCAAATACATCCACACGTGTCTAGTCATTTATCCCACATTTAAATTCACACTGGAACAAGGGTGTCCAATGCATCATAATACTTTACAAGCAACATTTTCCACCCAAGGAGCCTGATAACATGAATCAGGGCACATCCACAGAGGCCAACTCCACCCAGATGTTGAAAAAGAACCAGGGTAGAATTAGAAATGCTAAATACAGAAGGATTTCTGAGTCACTGGCTGTGCGGAAAACATGAGAGCAAAGAGTAGCAGACACTCCTTTGTTGTGATAAGCGAGCTTGCTTCTTAGTGGTTGAATTTTCTGGAAGAATGCCTTAGTGGACACTGGGAAGTGGGACTGGAGGAGGAGAGGACGGTGGGAGAGACTTAGATGTCACCATGTGTGCAGTGCAGACTCTGGGTACTGCTTCAGGAGGCCTGTGGGCTCCGGAGGTCAGTGCTCTGCTGCTCACCAGAAGGGAAGAGGTTGGAGCCCCTGGCCCCTCCTCAGGAGAGAGCCTTGGCTTCCAATGCATGAATTAGTCTGAGTTGGAATCGCTCGAAGGCCACGGGGTGGCGGGTGGGTGACTGCTTTTGCTCTTTCTCTTTTTTTCCCCTTAGCATTCTTTTCTTTTCTTTTTTTAAATCACTTTATTGGAGATACAGCTCTTATAACATTCAATACATCAATTGTATCAAGCATATTTGTGCATATGTTGCCATCATGGTTTCCAAAACCTTTTCTACTTCAGCCCTTGGTATAAGCTCCTCTTTTCCCCCTCCTTTCCCCACCCTCCTAGCCTTGTGAATCCTTTATCAATTATATATTGTTATTATTAGTTCATATCTTACACTGTCCATTGTCTCTCTTCACCCACATTTCTATTATTCGTCCCCTTGCGGGGGCAATTTTACAGGGGAGCTGTATATCCAACCTTGTGATGAGTCCCCCCTTTCTCCCCCTTCCCCCTCCCCAACCATCCACTACCCTCATGACATAGCTATTCCCATACAGTTCCTGAGGGTTTTATCTATCCTGAATTCCATATGTCAAGAACTCTTATCTGTACCAATGTGTGTTCTCTGGTCTAGCCAGATTTGTAAGGTAGAACTTGGCCATTGTAGTGGCGGGGAGGAAGCATTCAGGATCTAGATGTGTGATTCATCAGTGCTATACTCCACCTTGGTTGAATCATTCTTGCCTTGTAACCCTTCTGTGGGAGGATATCCAATTGTCTACAGATGGGCTTGGGGTCTTCACTCCAACCCCCTTGTTTGCATCGATATAGTTTTTTGTTTTGGATCTTTTTATACCTTATCTCATCAACACTTCATGATCACACAGGTTGGTGTGCTTCTTCCATGTGGACTTATTTGCTTCCATGCTAGGTAACTGCTTGTTTAATTTCAAGCCTTTAAGCACCCAGGCACTATATCTTTTCATAGCCGGGCGCCATCTGTTCACTTCACTACATTTTCTTATGCACCCATTTTGTCTTCAGTGATCGTGTCAGAGAGGTGAGTATCAATGAGTGCCAGTTTATCAGACAAAGTATTATTGTGTTAAGGAAGGCCTTGAGTAGAGGCCCAAAGTCCATCTGCTATCTAATACTTAACATATAAATATATGTACATTGGCCTCTATCCCTTTCATTATAAATTAATATATTTATATACACATGCCTATAGCTATACCTCTATAAATAGCTTTTGCCTCCTATTTCTTTCCCTTATTTCTTTTCACCTTCCACCTATCACATTATCATGCTCACCCTCCATTCAGCTCTCAGTATTCCCTCTCAGATACATTGCTCTTGATCAATCCCCACCCGCCATTATATGTCCTCTTCGCCATCAATTTGAGATTTCTTGTTGTTCCCTTAACTCTGAGTTTATTGGCTCCCCACTTCCCCTCCCCAGCCCCTCTTCTCCCATCCCCCTTTCTCCCACCCCCAGAACCACCAGTCCCATTCTTTTCTCTTCAGTATTGTTCATCCTGCCTATCTTATACAGATAGACATAGGGCAAAATAAAAATAACAATACAAAACAAGAAAAATAAGGGGGTGGAGATACTTCCAGGTCTGTTCACTGACCCTTATGCATGTTTTCCAATCAAGTCTGATGAGGTGCCAAGCCCTGCCCCCAAGTCTGCATGGGGCAGACCGGCCCTCTCTCCACACAATGTCTCCTGTGCTGTCTTCCATAGGAATGTTGTGTATTGTGGTGGGGCTAGACCTACAGTCCTCTCTATGCACTGGCTGCTCTGAGCAGGGATGTTTCTCTCTCTCTCCCTCTCTCTCTCTCCTTCCCTTCCTCCCTCCCTCCATCTTAGTTTGCTCCCTTGTGGTCTAGACTGACCCACCTCTCTCCCCAGGCTATATCTTCGGTGCCCCCAGTGTATTCTTATATTCCTAACCCCCCAAAAAAAGTTTAAAAGCTAAAGTAAAAAATTAAAAATCTCGCTGTCCAACCATTTCACCTCTACCATGCAAGCCACTTACACATGTGAAGTCATTTTGTCCTAGCTCTTAAGTTGAAAACATAGCCAATAAGGTGCAAGACTTGGAGAACCAAGATGACTAGGGCCAATCCTCCTGGGAAAGGGCTATTTGGAGTAGGAACTGGGAGTTGGAATCTGGGTAGGGCTGAAGGCTCTGCATAGCCCATAGAGAGCTGGCAGTAGAGGATTTCTGGTGGAAACACTGTGCCCAGGCGGTTTTGAATGTGATGCTGAGAGCTGCCATGGTCAGCCTTTTTCAAGTGCACCGGTGGGTTGGGAAATCCCTGTGGAGGTCTTGGAGGCCAGGATCAGGCAACACTGGGCTGTGTTGTGACTCATTGCAACTGGACAGCAGCTAGCAGGAAGCTGAGATCAAGCATCGCTCCTGCACCAGCATCTCCCAGGCTGAGTGACATACTGCGGCCTGGTCTGGGTATTGTGAGGGTAACCCCACTGATAAGAAGCACAGGTCTTTAGCGTCCATGAGGAGCTTTCTTGGTGCAGTGCCTCAAAGGATCTGCTACTTACCAAAAGATCAGTGGCTCAGCTTCCTCCCCTCCACCCCTGCCCTGCACCGCCCCAGTCCCTCTCTGAAAGAAAGATGTGGCCATCTGCTTCCATACAGATGGAAAGACTTATAAACCATAAAGATGGATTTCAGATGACCATCATAGTGGAGTTTTTACAAAGGGCATCTCTACCCAGGAAACGCATGCAGTTGGATCAGATGGGCAGCTCGTGTGGTTTAGACATTGCTTTAGACCACCAGCAACTCCTGGGGAGAAAGAGAGGCTCTGCTCCCCTAAAGAGCGATGGTTCCACAGAGAGTCACCATGATGCACAATTGAATAGATGGCAGTGGGTTTTCCGGTTTTTGTTCTTTGGTTCAAACAACGTTAAAGAAATCAACGGTGTACATGAAAAAAAATAATAATTTATAAATTATCAAGGGTTCATGAGGGAGGGTGCTGGAGGGAGGGGAGGGGAATGAGAAGCTGATACCGAGGCTCAAGTAGAAAGAAAATATTTTTTAAAAAAGGAGAAGAAAAAAGAAAATGTTTTGAAATTGATGATGGCAACAGTGCTATTAACCTAGAAATGAGTCGGAAAGTTGCCTAGTGAGTTTGTCAATGGCCTTTACAGTCCTGGTGAACAGTTTGGGTCTGTTCTGTAGCTTCTGTCCATGCATGTCTCACTGACAGGTGTCTCTCGTGCTGCTCCTGCTGTCGGCTGCTGTGGATTCGGAGTCCCGGAGACCCTGTGGGTGCAGAGTGCAGCTGCTCCACTGGGTTTCCAAGGCTGTGGCCTTCCAGAAGCAGATGTCCAGCCTTCACTGCTGAGGATGCTCCGCTTGGATTGGAGCCGCCAACCTTTCCAGGAGTAGGCCCGGGATGACCTCCTCCTGCTCGCCTCTAGGGAGCATCGTGAAACAAAAGGCAGCGCACAGGACGTTGTGAGGTACAGAGCAAATGGCAAATACAGACAGCCCTTTTCTTATTCATGGGCTATAAACCGTGCACACACTATCAACAACTGTCGGCCTCCACGGGCCACTCCTGGGGTTTTCCTGCGCCCAGGGACCGATGTAATTTTAGGAAAATGTGTAGCCATTCCAATAAAATAAATCGACATGAAATGTGAAATGGCTTCTCTTTCTTCCCACGGCAAAGGGTGATCCCAGAGCAGTAGATGCCTTAATTCACAGGATGATTCTATTCTAATAGAACCCTCTATCCCATCGCTGCAACCTCATCGACTTCACAGTCCTCAGGAAAGGCAGCGACTGGTGACACGCATCGCCCTGAAGAAGCTCTGTTTATAGAAAGTTACAGGTTGAGTATTCATTATATGGTCAGCAGTTTGAACTCATTCATGGCTTCTTGGAAGAGAGCTGAGGCTTTCTGCACCTTTAAGGATTGGCAGCCTCAGAAACCCACAGGGGCAGCTCTCCTGTCCTACACAGTTGCTCTGAGTTGAAATTCCCTCCATGGTAGTGAGTTCTGTATAACTTGATCATGAATTCAACAATCGTGCAAGAATTCTTCCTAAAATAATGATGGCAACCTATGTACAAATATGCTTGATACAATTGATGTATAGGTTGCTATAAGAGCCCCCAACAAAATCATCTTTAATTTTTTGTAAATCATTTTATTGGGGGCTCATGCAACTCTAATCACAATCCATACATACATCCATTGTATCAAGCACATTTGTACATTTGTTGCCATCATCATTCTCAAAACACTTTCTTTCTGCTTGAGTCCTTGGTATCAGCTCCTCATTTTCCCCCTCCTTCCCCTAGCCACCCTCTCTCACAAGCCCTTGATAATTTTTTTTTCACATCTTACACTTAATTTTTTTAAAGAATTTTTCCTAAAAATCGTCCAAGAATACTTCCTAAAAGTCACTTGCCCCTCCGGAAGGATGTTAAACTGAAAGTGTGGCAATTGGAAGCTGAGGCATCCAGGAAGCCCACACTTTTAGAGCCTTCATCCATGGGAGACCTCGGGCAGGCTCCACCCAGGGGCAAAGCCCAGGCGGCAGATAGGGAGTGGAAAGGACAAAGGGAAATGGAAAACACAGGGGCCGTGTGGGAAGGCCTTTGTTACTCTGTGAGGACGGCAATCAATGTCACAAAACAAAATGTTTCTGATTTGTTCAGTGAACACCAGTTTGTCCTGTCGCTTTCTCCCAAGCCACAGTAGAGTTGAATATAAGAAAGGTCTGGCCACTGACTTCTGACACACTGGTCACTGGAGACCCTCGTTTTCCTCTGGCACCCACGAAGTGGCCATGGAATCAGAACCAGCTTGATGGTAACTTGTTGCAGTTTGGTCTGATTTTGTGTCCTAGTCAAAGCTGGAGACTGGAACACCTCAACTTTAGAAATATTGGCAAATGGACTCAAAACCCTCCCTCTGATCTATGTGTTCTGTTGCAGCATTACAAGGGGACTTAGAAATATTCTCAGTGAGGCCTGATCGATTTCCTCCTCCGAGTCCTGGAGAAACATATCACGGGCTAGGAATGAGTCAGACCCTGAGTGGCTGGGCTATCTGTGTGCCAGCATTGGCCTGCTTTAATAAATCTGAATATCATGTCCTCAACAGGGAGAACTCTGATTGTTCAACCCGGTGACGATAGATTCAGGCTATGCTAGATATTCATCCTATCTGTAAACCACCCGAGAGCACACACTTTTTTTTTACTGACTTTATCAAAAACAGGAAGAAACGGTTTTTACCTCTGTAAAACTGTGCGTGAATAACTTTCCCATCTGCAGATCACGTATTTTGTTGTGGAGAGAAAGAAAAGAAGGCCGTTTTAGACCCAAAATATTGTGAAGTGAAATACCCAATGGATGTGACTGCATGAAACTCACAGTTCTCAGGACCTCTTTCCACCAGGAACTACGTGGTTCACCAACTACTTTTCCCATTGACTAAAGCTGGGTGTGGACTGGCTTTTGGATGCCCTCTCTGTGTTTTTATACCAGAGCTCTTGGTTTCTGTACACATTTATGATGCCTTCATAGCTAGCAAATATATGAACTAAACAAACAAGCAAAACCTTTGCATTATGGTCTTTAGGTGAAAACTTTTTTTTTTAAGTGTACAGCACCTTCCCCTCATCTACACCCCAAACCACCCAGAGTGTTTCCTACTTGATCCTCTGTGTCAAGGGTTTTGTCTACATTTGATGGATTAAGTCCACTATCACCACCTGCACTTGTCTGTCAGGGTTGTGGCGCTGGGATGACTTGCTTGTTGATAGCATGCTGGAAGCTAAGTCACCAGTTATTTCAAATACCCGGAGAATCATAATAGACAGATTCCAGCCGAGCTCCTGGACTAACCCTGTAGCAAGGTTGGCAATCTACTTCCAAAAATTAGCTAGTGAAAACCCTCTGAGTCACAACAAAATCTTGTTGGACATCAGGCTGAAGCTGAGCACCTAGGTTGGCAGGCACTCCAAATACATGGTGGCCATGACAGTGGTCTTGCCCATGCCCACAGTCATAAAGATGCTGTTCTGTGCTGCTGTCCATGAGATCACTGTGAGTTGATGCCAACTCCATAACCACTCCCATCACATCACATAACACCCAAACGTTCCAGGATGGACCACTTGTATTATGGAAACTCCGACTGTGGTTCGAACCTTTCACAGTAGAAGCTTGCCAATAATTTGGATTGCCTTGTCCTCAAAGAAGCAAAGTGTCTAGTTTTGCAGGCTATTTAACACATTTGGTGGCAAGTAAGTTTATGTATCATACCTGATTTGATTTTTTGTTACCTTTAAGAATTTGCCTTTCTATGATCTTTCTGTAGCTTTGGTGAATTCAGTACCATTAAGTCTCCTTCCCACCCGCCGCCCCCACAGACACACTTTTTAAAATGAAATATTTTCTTTGTAATTTTTCTAAAAGTCCTCAATTGTTTTACCAAAAAAAGGGGGGGGAGCAAATAAAATTGGGGATGGTTCTATGTTTTAAAAGACTCAAACCTTTGATGGGTTGGTTCCATTCCTTGCAGCATTTGATAATGATCAGAGTTGAAAGGATTGTAAAACCCACTATTGCCACTGGGTTGATCCCAACTCATAGCAACTCTATGTTGTTGCAGGGAACCAGCGTCTAGGAAGGTCGGGCATTGTTTCAGCCAAAGACAGAGACCAGGGTGATTGGAGAAACTCCCCTCCCTCATGAACCCTTGATAATTTATAAATTATTATTATTTTGTCATCTCTTACACTGTCTGACATCTCCCTTCACCTACTTTTCTGTTATCCATCCTTCGGGGAAGAGGTTATATGTAGACCCTTGTAATAAGTTCCCACTTTCTATCCCACCTTCCCTCCACCCTCCCTCCAGTTATCGCCACTCTCACCTCTAGTCCTAAAGGGATCATCTGTCCTGGATTCCCTGGATTTCCAATTCCAATCTGTACCAGTGTACATCCTCTGGTCTAGCCAGATGTGTAAGTCAGAATTGGGATCATGATAGTGGAGATGAAGCATTTAAGAACTAGAGGAAGTTGTATGTTTCGTCATTGCTACGCTGCACCCTGACTGGTTCATCTCCTTCCCAAAACCCTTCTGTAAGGGGATGTCCAGTTGCCTACAGATGGGATTTGGGTCCCCAGTATGCACTCCCCCTCATTCACACCTCGTGATCACACAGGCTGGTGTGCTTCTTCCATGTGAGCTTTGTTGCTTCTGAACTAGATGGCCACTTGTTTACCTTCAAGCCTTTAAACCCCCGGATGCTATATTGGAGAGATCAGGGATCAGGCATCAAAGAACAAAGAATCATATCAGTGTGTGCTCACCTTTCCAATATGATTGCTGAAGACAAATGGGTGCATAAGCAAATGCAGTGAAGAAAGCTGATGGTGCCCAGCTATCAAAAATCATTTTGGGGGGGCTCATAAAGCTCTTATCACAATCCACACATCCATCCATTGTGTTAAGCACTTCTGTACATATATTGCCATCCTCATTTTCAAAACATTTATTTCTATTTGATCCCTTGGTCTCAACTGATTTTCCCTTCCCCTCCCCTCTCTCTCCCTCATGAACCCTTGATAATTTATAAATTTTCCCCATGTCTTACATATCTCATGACATCATTTTGCCATGTACTGTCTGCATTGCTGTTTTTGTCACTGCCAGGATTCTTCATTGAAGCCTCTACCAGAAAGATGCTTACTTGTGTTTTATTGACCATGCTTTATTGAGCACAATGAAGTGTTCTGGGGTTCCCATCCTTACACTATCCAATCTGTATGCTGAGAAAGTCATCGGAGAATCTGAATTATATAAAAAAGAGATAGGCATCCAGATTGCAGGAAGGCGTATTAACAACCACAATATGCAAGTGACACAGCATTGCTAGCTCAAAGTGAGGAGGACTTGAAGCACTTGCTGATGAGGAATGAGAATTGGAAGCTTCCTTATGGATTACAGTTCAATGTAAACCAAACCAAAATCCTCACAACTAGACCAATACATAACCTGATGGTCAATGGAGAAAAGTTTTAAGTTGTGCACGGAAGCACCAGCAAAGTGGTTGCCTCCTGCACAAGACCTCTTGAAAGTGTTGAAAATCAAGGATGTTGGAGGCCTTCAAGGACTAATGCCTGGTCAAAGCCATGGTATTTTCAACCACCTCATATGCCTGTGAAGTTGGGCAGTAAATAAGGAAGACCAAAGAAGACTTGATGCATTTGAATTATAGTGCTGGCAAAATATATTGAAAGTACCATGGACTGGCAGCCAGCCAAACAAATCTGTCTTGGAAGAAATAGGGCCATCATGCTCCTTAGAGGTAAGGATGGTGAGACTTGGTCTCACTTACTTTGGGCATGTTGTCAGTGGAGACCAGTCCCTGGAGAGGGACATCCTGCTTAGTGAAGTAGAGGGGCAGCAAAAAAGAAGGATCCCCTCTAGGAGATGAATTGACACTGTGGCTGCAACCATGGGCTCACACATCAGAGCAACTGTGAGCATCACACAGGACCAGGAGGGGTTTAGGTCTGTTACATATGGGGCCCCAGCAGAATTGATGGCACCCAATAGCAACAACAAACCCAAACTCACTGCCGTCGAGTTGGAAGTGACAGGACAACACTTACGACAGTCGTGAATAGCAGTTGAATCAATGTACGTATTTACTGTTTATGGTTGTGTATTAATCTGACACTGCAAATACCACTGAGAAATAAGTCAAGAGTTGGAATTCGTAAATTCCATCATTGGGATCTATTTGGCCAAGGCGGGTCCCTAAATCGACTCTCTCCTCTTTTTCACCTCGAGGTTAGTTCTGAAAATAAAAGTTTGAGAATCTGGACTCCAGCATTCCTTCACTCTATATATAGATCCTAATATCTTAAACACCAGTGATGGATACATGTGAAGATGGAGAAGAGGAGAGAAATAAAAGGTCCCTGCACTGCCTGCCTGCGGTGCAAGGCATAAGCTGAAGAATGATTAGTAAATAAGAAGGCCACATTAGAGAAAATGGCTTAATAAAATGCCAATGGGCTCCCTTCCTTCAAAGGTTAATAACTAGGAGAACGTCCAGGCTGGCATTCCACTGGGGACTGTCAGCTGTAAACAGGACACTTACTTCCAGACGCTGACATTGCTCATTAGCGTCCTTAAGTGAGCGTGGCCTCACTGTCATCAGTGCAAGGGGAGCAAGCAACACTTACAGGAATCTTGAACACAAGCTGATCCGGGAATGGATTTCCTCTACATCGTCTGGTTTGCAAAGAGATGACCTCCTGGTGAGAGTTATAATTCTGTAGAATTATCGACTGTGTTGTTGGGGGGAAAATCAATTTTTCCCTTCCAGACATTTGTGTCTTTAGTATTGAAGAATGAACTAGACTAATCCCATGCTAATCCCAAGAGCTGTCGTCCCATTTTGTTTACAGGTGCATGTCAGCACAGTGCAGGCCACGTGGACACAGCTGATTCCTGCTCTGTTTGTCCCTCTTTGACTTGCCTAAGAGACTGTCCCAGGGATACCTACTATCACACTTACGACACTCTTCTGAATTCATGTAGAAAATGACAGTATGGACTGTGAAGTGATTCTGAGTCTGGACCCCTGCTATTGAATTGATTCTGAATCAAAGCAACCCTGTATAAGGTTTCTTAGACTTTATGGGAGTACCCAACCTTATATCTCTCTTGCAGAGCAGCTGATGTATTAGAACCACCAGCCTTGCAGTTCGCAGTCCAATGCTTACCAAACAGTGCCGCCAATGCTCCTTCTGAGCAGAGGCAGCACTGAGCACACTGTGTGAGTCTCACCTGCCACGCGTGGTCTCAATAGACACTCTGCTCCTGCAGACAGAAGATGCCTTCTTGGTTCTTCCAAGTATGGGTCCCCGGGAAAAAGCACTCCACTGTAGGCGAGGGATCTCTATGCCAAAGCCACCGACTGGAGGGACAGTGCTCCCGTCAAAGCGGGTGTGAGTTCTTGGGAATTCACGGCTTTGACTCGGGACCAGAGGTGAGCGTGGCTCTCTCATCATTCAGCTCTGAGGAATCGAGACTGATCATTCCACCTGAACTCCAGCCAAGCTCCAGCTGTTCCTTCCAAATGGGGTGTAATATATATATTTCTTTTTGTCAGCAAGGAGCCCTGGTTGGCATAGTGGTTACGTATTGGACTGCTAACCACAAGATCAACAGTTTGAAACCACCAGCTTCCCCGAGGAAGAAAGATGAGACTGTCTACTCCCATAAAGAGTCACAGTCTTAGAGATTCACAGGGGAAGTTCTACCCTGTCCTAGAGGGTCACCATGAGTTGGTATCAGTTTGATGGCAGCTAGTTTTTTAAAGAGAGTTTTCCATTTGACAGCATCTCCCGACAAACTGACCAGCCCTCCACTGTCACCAAGTTGTATGTTATTGTACTTATCAATACTCACAGAGTCTGCTATGGTAGAAGAGTTGACCATCTTTCTGGCATTCTGAGAGATGTTGTATCGCCAAGTCTCAATGCTGCTGTTACTGTCACTGGCATCAATTGACTTCTGCCTTAGGGTGGCCCGGTGTGACGCAGAGTCAAAAGGCTATACAACGTTGCCTGGGCTATAACCGGTAGTGAATCAGGCCGCTGGTCTTCCTTCTATCAAGGTCTACACAGAGTAAAGTCTAAGAGACCACCCACTAGAGAGACGGCAGTTATGGCTGGATGGCCTTGCTCAAACTCAAATCCACTTTTCATAGTGACTTTGTGAGACAGAGCAGGGTTGTCCCTGTGGGTTTCTAAGGCTGCAAATCTTTACCAGAGCAGTCCCATCTTTCTCCCATAGAGAAGCTGGCGGGTTTGAACTGCTGCAATTTACGGCACCGGCAGGGCTCCAGTAGAACACCCTATTCACATCGAATCATTCCCTCCCACAGCACAGCAGTTCGGGGCTAAGCTCCATGATACCCTGAGCGCCTGCAAAGAAGAAACCTCCTGGGGTCTTTGGGGGAATCCAAGTCAGCAGTGGACCCACAGGCCCTGTGACACAGCCACAAGTTTCTGCTGGGAGGAAGGAGGAAACCATTGTCTTTGATCGCTGTACCAAAGTTCAATAAAAAATGATTAACGGAGAGTTGGAGGACATGTTTCAACATGTAATGGAGTCTGTAAATCCATTGCACGTGTAAATTGCAGGGCTCCAACCCAGCTCATTCCTCATTCCCATGGGGTCTGATTGGACAGGCACCTGACAAGAACAATCTGGCAACTACATTTGGTTTCACAGGAAACAAATGTTATTAAGAACCAGAACACCTAAGAGCTTTGCCTTAAGCCATCTGTCTGCAGCGCTTTGGTATGACATGCCTAGAGCACTCTCACAAAGGCCCCCCTCTACAGAAACTGCCTGCCACCCCTCCGTCCCCCTCCACAGGACTTGCCACTGCCCCTCCACTTAGCACCCGCTGCATCCGCCTTCTGCATCTGCCTGGATGCACTGCTTAGATGGTGCCAATTTCTAGAAGATGCTTCAAATAAGTTCCTACTTAAGATGCTAATTCTTTGGGGGGTACAGGGAAGAGAGAAGGAAAAAGACTGTCTCATTTTTTGCCCAGTCTCAGGACAGCAAACACTTCACCATTTCTTTCTGAACGGTCTCAGGTCCAAGCCCTCTCTTCCCCACTCCCCCCAAGCCAGTTAATTCATCTCCACAGCCCATCCCGATAAGAAATCTTCATTTTCCACAATGAACCATTTACTCTTATTGGGGGGTAGGGTGGATCCAATTTGGATTCCCATAAATATGTAGATTAAATAGTTTTGTCTCTAAGCAGTTGAGGAGAATTGCATAAAAGACTTTGCAGCAAAGCATTAGAAATTAATTACTCACATAAGCAAGTGCTAGGATGGACATAAAGTAATTAATGCTCAAGGGGTCAGGAAAACGTGGACACACTCCCTACATTGTTCTGCTGTGCCAGAGTTAGGAGATGGAAAACCCGGAGTTGGGAGTAAGGAAGTGGAGTCCCCTCCAGGGCTAGCTGGGAATTAGAAAGTGGGATCCTTGGTGGGGTAACCTGGGAATAGGTGTCAGGGGTCCCCTCAATGTCCATGTTTATTTGTAAAATTAAGAAAATCCCATTGGTTGATGTTGAAGATCCCTTTATTCGCACTCCCAGAGGAATTTGACCATGACTGCTCCTGTGATTAAAGAGCCCTGGTGGAGCAGTGGTTGGTTACGTGTTGAGCTACTAATCTTAAGATCAGCAGTTCGAAACCACCAGCTGTTCTGAGGGAGAAATCTGAGGCTTTCTACTCTGGTAATGAATGACAGCCATGGAAACTCAGAGGGACAGTTCTACCCTTTCCGGTAGCGTCACGGTGGATCAGAATTGAGTTGATGGCAGGGAGAGCTCCGGTAAGTCAGACAATACTGGGGGAGCCCTGGTGGCACCGTGGTTACAAGCTGGGCTGCTAGCTGCAAGGTCAACAGTTTGAAGCCACCAGCCTCTCCTAGGGAGAAAGTGTCTACTCCTGTGAAGAGTTACCATTTCAGAAACCCACAGGGGAAATTCTGTCCCGTCCTACACGGTTGCTGAGTCAGTCTTCCTTGGTAGCAGTGAGTTTGATTCTGATTTGGCGTCTTTTGCCAATGTTTGGGCCTTCAATTGTTGTGAGTGCCTTCCGGTGGACGGCAGCTGATGACAGCATGACAGCCAAAATCAAACTTGCTGCTGTCAAACCAACCCCAAATCATAGCAACCCTAGAGAACAGGGTACAACTGCTTCTATGGGTTTCCAAGACTTTAACTCCTTTCAGGAATAGAAAGTCTCATCTGTCTCCAGCCGAACAACTGGTAGCTTCATAGTGCTGACCTGGCAGACCCAATGCATAACCACTATGACACCAGGCTTCCTTCCAACACGTTAAGGAGGAGGTTTTTCTCATTCTCCAGACCAAGTCCACAAGCCCTGGCAGTGCTGTGGCTAAGTGTTTAGAAAGTTGGTGGTTCAGAACCAGCAGCCGCTCCATGGACAAAGCTCAAAGCTGGTAAACTCCCTGGGGCACTAGGTGCTACCCCATCCTTATGAGCCAGAACCCACTCGACCACAGCGGGTTTTTTGGTAAAGCCAAGTTCTGGTACCTTTCATAATTTGTGTGTTCATGTACATTTCAACTGAATATCTACCTGCTCAGATGGGGCAGGGAATTGGAAGTACTTAGAGGGTTTTGTTTGTTTGTTCTTCACAGGCAGGAAAAATGACCGAGGGTCTCCCCATCCCTAGACTAATAAAGAACTTCCCTTCGCCTTTTCCTCCCCTCTGTGGCTGAGCTGATTCCTTCATTAATATTGCCTTTCCAAGAGCTCCTAAGTGCTTCGCTCACTGAGCACCATTGGCGGGAAGGTCCCTGACTCGCCCAGCCACTCTCCCTTTGGGTGTGTTTGAAGACTTCTCAGACCACACGTCCCTTGGCAGGGGTTGTAAGCCCAAGGCTGTAGCAGCATGAACGGTGCAGTGGCTAAAGAATGGGCCTGAGGCAGGAAGGACCTGTGGCTCCCTAATGCCACTAAGAAGCCCGAGAGCAGCTAAGTTCTCACAGACGGTCCTCTATTGACAGGCAGAAAGCAATTTCCATTTCTCAAAACAATAAAGCTCAAATTGAAGGTAAGCGCTCCCAAGGTTGCTGCCTCGAACCTTATAGCATCAAAAATGAGGGCTGTAAACCTCATGTCTGATCGTTTGATCCAGAGGAAGCCACGGAGTCAATTCATTACTGGGAGCAGCCCACCCAGGGCACCTGGCGGAGCTTGCCCCCCCCCCCCGCCCTTGCTGTCAGGAGAAGGCAGGTAGGGGCCTTCCTGGCAGCACTTGTTCCCACGGAGCACCCAGCCCACTGAGCACTGTGCATGCAGCTGTGACATGAGAGCTCTCTCGGTAATCCACACTCTCAGAACTGCAGGGGTCATCTCTCATGGTATTGATGACCAGTCAATGGAATTCATAGCCATTGGGATTTCCTGAGCTGTCCTTGTCCTGCAGGTGGCCCTGTGGACCTGTCAGGGAGAACTAGGTGTTTTTAAAACTGAAAACAGTACACATATGTGTGTCTCGGTCGAAAAGATCCTAGCAAGGGTGCTTTGCCAATCTACAGACCAGGGGCAAATGACTGGGTGAATTATAAAACCGAACTGGAAACTACACAGTGACCGGCCTCGCTCCCTCTTCCCATAAGGAGTGGGCCAAAATGGCCCTAGACAAAACTATCAGAATTACAAAAATGAGGGAAACAATTCTCATAAAATAAACATGGCCCCAGTGAAATCTATCATAATTGTAACGGTGTGAGAAAATTCTCTGGAAAAAAAAAAAAAAGGAAGATCATAGTGTTGAAAACACTCCCTGCTCCATGGGAGAAGGACAAGAATTGACAAGCCAACCTTAAATTTTGCACTTGAATGATTAAATGACAGCAAATGGCACTAAAGCATTTTGAAAAAGAACCAAGTCATAGCACTTGCAGTACTCTGTTTCAAAATACTACCAAACCACCGTAAATAAAACTGTGTGGTACTAGCATAGGGTGGACAAAGATCAATGGGACAGAACTGAAAGTCTAGAATTTGACCTGTCCATCAATGGTCAGTCGATATCTGACAAAGGGGCCAAGATATTTTGTTGGGAAAAAGGGCTTTCAACAAATGGTGTTGGGACAACTGGGTACACATATACCAAAATGAAAAAGAGCAGGGAGATGAACTAAGACCCTTACCTCACAGCACACAAAAAAAATCAATTCAAGGTGCATTATAAAGCTAAAACTAAAAATGCTATAAGCAAATAGAGAGGTGAGATGTGCAAACCTTGGGTTGGACAAAAAGATCTTAGATACAGCACCAAAGACACACTCTCTTAAAAATTACTAAACTTTGGGCAACAAATATATGAGAAAATGTTCCCAATCTTTAGACATAAGAGAAATGGAAATTAAAATAACAATGAGGTACCACCTAACACCCTCAAAGATAGCCCAATTCAAAATATCAGAAAGCAGAAAGTGTTGGAGGGACTATAGGGAGACAGGAACTTTCATCTGCTGGTGGACCTGTAAGTATGTACAGCCACTATGGAAATCAATCTGGCGATATTTAAGACAGATGGAAATCGAGTTACCATATGACCCAGCAATCCCCTTACTGGGCATATATCCAGAAGAGGCAAGAAACAAACCAAGGCCAGACATCTGTGCTACAATATTCATTGTGGCACAGTTCACAATTGCAAGGACTTGGAAACAACTCAAATTTCCATCAACTGACGAATGGATTAAAAAACTGAGGTACATACATACAATGGAATACTATGCACCGCTAAAAAGCAGTGATGAACGTATGAAGCACATTGCTGCATGGGAAGAACTGGAGAAAATCATGCTAAGCGAAGTAAGCCAAAAACAAAAGGACAAGTACATGAATCTGCTGAGGTAAACTTTTTAAAAATGCAAAAGAGGCATGGGGAAAAAGCTACTGTATACAAACATTCCTGAGGTGAGGACCAGGTAGTGTGGCAGGGAACAGACCAAATACAAGGATACATATGGTAGACAACTAAAAACGAGGTGGGGAAAGGGGAAAATAATAATAATAAAGAAAAGGGTAGCGGGGGCACAGGGCACTAACCCACCCAAGGAGAGGGCATTGTTTACATCTCCACAGGGAAAGAGGGACCAGACTTTTCAACCTAGTGCCCCAAGATGTGAATGCCACATGCCAGCGTGGAGTAGGGAACCAGTGGAGAGGTCTGAGGGGCTGGCCACAATCCCAACTATTACATGGACACCTGCCCCTCCCCTCAGAAGAATTTATTTCAAAGGAGGCATTGAATCTGCAGCTCCAGGAGAGGGACATATTTGATCAGAGCACACAGGAGCAAATGAAAGGAGAAGAGGAGAGAGTGGAGCATATCCTGGCTCACCAGGCCTTGAAGACAATGTTCCCGATTAGAGCAGTCAGTCCACAGAGAGGACCACATGACCAGCCCCACTATGAGACATGACATCCCTCACTGACCCATAGCCCCACAGGGGACAACACCAGAGACACAGTGTGGGAATTGCGCCCGATCTGATTCTGCCACACCAAGGCAAAACACTAAGGGGGTGCAACAGAACAGCAAGGGAATGGAGTGGTGAGGTCCCCAAGGAATGCTGAAGGTGGACGTTGAGACCAGGGCGTGGTGCCCCAACAGACTGAACTGGAAAACACTCCTAAAGGTCAACAAACAGTCCTTGAACTAACTACAAGCTTTTCCTTTTTGTGTTTTGTTTTGTTTTTGTCATTGGTTTGTTATTGTTGATGTTGTTCTGTTGTATATTGTTGCTTGATTTTGCTCCGTCTTGTTTTTGTGCATGCTATTATCTCTTCAGGTCTGTCTAAATAAGATAAGCTGGATGAACAATCTGGAGGAGAAAACAACGGGACCGACAGTTCTGGGGGACATGGGAGAGGGGGAGGTGGGGGAGAAAGGTAGTGGTGTTTACAAACCCAGGGACAAGGAAACAACAAGTGATCCAAATCAGTTGTGAGGAGGTTGTAGGAGTCCTGGGAGGGCGTGATCAAGGGTAATGTAACCAAGAGGAATTACTGAAACTCAAATGAAGACTGAGCATGATAGTGGGACAAGAGGAAAGTCAAAGGAAATAGAGGAAAGAGCAAGAAGGCAAAGGGCATTTATAGAGGTCTAAATAAAGGAATGTACTTATGCAAATATATTTATATATGAGGATGGGGAAATAGATCTATGTGCATATATTTATAGGTTTAATATCAAGGTACCAGAAGGACATTGGGCCTCCACTCAAGTACTCCCTCAATGCAAGAATACTTTCTCCTATTAAATTGGCATTCTATGATGACTCACCTTCCAGCACCGATCCATAGAGACCTTATGTACAACAGAATGAAACACTATCCCATAGGGTTTCATCTTCACACTACTTATGTTTCAGTCCATTGTTGCAGCCACGGTATCAATCCATCTCACCGAGGGCTTTCCTCTTATTTGTGACCCTCTACTAAGTATGGTGTCCTTCTCCAGAAACTGGTCCCTTCTGATAGTATGTCCAAAGCATGTGAGACTAGGGCTCATCAACCTTGCTTTTAAGGCACGTCCTGGCTATACTTCCTCTAAGAAAGATTGATATGTTTTTTTATCAGCCATGGTCATTTCAGTATTCTTCAACAACACCATAGTATAAATGTATTAATTCTTTCCCAGTGTTTCTTATTCATGGTCCAACTTCCAAGTGCATATGAGGTTATTGAAAACGCCATGGCTTACATCAGGAGCACCCTACTCCTTAAGGAGACAGCTTTTTTCAGATTTGCCCAAAGCAGTCTGTCATTTCATTTCCTGATGCCCAGTTTTCAGGTAGTCCACCAGGGCTCCTTCCACAAGCACCGAATGCACAAGAAGTTCACGCTCCCAGGACCGGGGAGGACCAGGGAGCACAGTAATGTGGTCATTGCAGAAAACATTGACCAGCTTGGACCTTTTTTGGTTTGTTTTCACCATTTCGTTTTCTTCGCAGGCTCCCCAGACTGTACTGTAAAAATATTCCAGGTGAGATCAGACCCGCTGCTAATTCACTGCGACTTCTTTCTGCCTCAGGCACAGAGGGCAGAGCCAGGGAACCTGCTTATGGCTGTGGTCCCTATTGCATGTGGCCCAGGGTTCCCAGAAGAGCAGCAGTGAAGGATATCCTCGGATCATGGATCCTTCATAAACAAATAATAAATCAGAGCGTTTGTGGCTAAAATCAAAATAACATCGCCATCATCTTGCAAGAATTAGAGCCAGTGTGCTCCTTGGAGTCAAGGATGGCCAGACTTGGTCCCACTGACTATGGACTTGTTGTCAGGAGAGACCAGTCCCTGGAGAAGGGCATCCTGCCTAGTAAAGCAGAGGGGCAGTGAACAAGAGGAAGTCCCTACACCAGATGGCTGGACTCAGTGGATGTCCAATGGAGCAGGGCTGGGCAGTCTTTCATTCTGTTGTGCACAAGGTCGTTATAGGTTTTTTGTACCAACTTGATGGCACTGAACAACGACAACATCAGCACTGTCTTATACAAAGAATGCTATGCCAAAATCCAGAAAAAAATCTGGAATGTCTAATGGCCTCCTTTGCTGTGAGACCAGAAATACCGGATGGTGCCCAGCTACTATTGCTGGATATTTTGATCAAAGGTGCTGTAGAAAACAATCCTGATCAAAAAGAGAGCAATACACACAGAATTTTGAATGGTCATGGTGTGATAATTAGGTTTTTTGGCCAACATGACCCCTGTAAGAAGATATGGGTAGAGTTTAGCCTGTCATTCAGGCTCGATGGCCTCCTTTGGAGGTGTTACGGAGATAAACGGCTTGCTAGAAGCTGGCCTCCTCCTCTCTCTGCCTGCACCTTCATGCCAGCATTGAGACCAGTAATGCTTTCACAGTACTCAGATCTACACTCCGCACCCACCGGCATATGATCTTCCTGCATCCTGCAGTCTGGCATGTGGCTGTGTGAGTGAGCCTGAAGAGGGACTTATGGACTAGTAACAGACTTATGGACTTGATCTGGGACCACGCTGGGATGTTTTATTGATCCATAATTACTTCTTGATATAAAGCTCTTCCGTACACATAGATCAGTGTCACTGGATTTGTTTCTCTAGCCTCCCTGGCGGTCTAATGATGTCAATAATTTTGTTAAGGAACTTCTCTGCAGTGTGATCCCGAGTGTGGCTCGGGGCTACCGCTTCTGACAGTTGACATTAACCCCGAGCCACACTCAGGATTACCACCAGGGAGGCTAGTCTACCTGTCCCTAACATACATGGGATCTAAACTTTCTGGATCCACTGAGGCTGAGTAAAACCCTAAACTTGAAACTTTCCAAGCAAAAATAAACCCTAAAGTCTTATTCAAACCAAACAATTAAAAACCCACACTACCAAGTCAATTTCAATTCATAGCACCCTCTAGCACAGAGCAGAACTGCTCCATAGTGTTCCCGAGACTGTGAGGTGTTTTTGGGTTTTTTTAACTCATTTAATTGGTGGCTCTTACAACAATCTGTGGTAGTTATATAATATTGTGTCAATTTGAAAGGATTATGAGTGAAGGGGTGGCATCTGGACTGTCAATCAAGATATAACCAATGACACCTCTGTGTGGGCCTGCTCTTGAGAATTCTGGGAACTCCTGTATTTTCCTCCTTGGAGGGAGAAGACACCTCTCTCTCTCTGCTCACTCCCTGAGAGATGCTCTACTGACAAGACGCATGGCACTATGCCCCAGGAGCTGCAGAAGCCCCATAGATGTACCCTGATGCAATGAGAGACATCTGGAGCCAGAGAAGCCAGTGCTGAGATACTCACAAGCAATTGGGTCCACAAGACTTCCAACCCACTGGCCTGTGATCCTCCTGCTTCCGGCATCATTTCATGTGTTTCGTGAATCTGAAAAGGAATTTATAGATTGGTATCAGACATATGGGCTAATATTGGACTTATGGACTTGATCTGGACTGGGTTGTGATGTTTTCTCAATTTTCAATTGCTCTTGTATATAAATTTCTTTCTTGTATACATATGCATGTTTATAAATTTGTTTTTCTAGTCTACCCAGTTTAACACACAATCCATACATCCATTGTGTCAAGCACATTTGTACATTTGTTGCCATCATCTTTTTCAAAGCATTTTCTTTCTACTTGAGCCCTTGGTATCAGCTCCTCAGTTTTTTCCATCCCTCCCACACCTTCGCAAATTATAAATTATTGTTATTTTCATATCTTACACCATATTCTGTCTCCCTTCACTCATGTTTCTGTTGTTCATCACCCTGAGAGGAAAGGTGTTATATGTCAATCATTGCAGTTGTTTAACTCTTTCTCCCCCCACGTTCTCCCTTCGCTCATGGTATTGCTACTCCCATTATTGTTCCTAAGGGGTTTGTCTGTCCTGGATTCCATGGGTCAAGAGCTTTCATCTGTACCAGTGTACATGCTCTGGTCTAGCTAGAATTTTAAGGTAAAAACTTGGGTCTTGCTAATGGGGAGGAGGAATCATTAAAGAATTAGAAGAATGTTCTATGTTTCCTAAGTACTATATTATACCCTGACTGGCTCATCCCTTCCTTGTGACCTTTCTTTGAGGGGATGTCCAATTGGATATCTATAGATGGGCCTTGGGTCTCCACCCTGCCCACCACCACCCCTCATTCCCTTTGATATGATTGTTTGTTTTTGGTCTTCTGGTGCCTGAGACCTGATCCTTGCAACACCTTGTGATCACACAGGTTGTGTGCTTCTTTCTTGTGGGCTATGTTGCTTCCCTACTAGATGTCCGCTTGTTTATTTTCAAGTCTTTAAGACTCCAGACACTATATATTTTAACAACCAAGCACCATCAGCTTTCTTCACCACATTTGCTTATATCCATTTGGTATTCAGTGATCGTGTCGGTAAGGTGAGCATCACAGAATGACAGGTCATTAGAACGTGTTCTTGCATTGAGGGGGTAATTGAGTAGAGGCCCAATGTCCATCTGCTACCTTAATACTTAGTATATAAATATATGTACATAAATCTACATCCCAATCATTGTATATTAATATATTTACATATATACATGACTATATTTATACCTCTATAAATGTCCTTTGCCTCCTAGTTGTTTCCTCTATTTCCTTTCACATTCCTCCAGTCTCACTATCATGTTCGACCTTCATCTGGCCTCAGTAATTCCTTTCAGCTACATTGCACTTGATCAAACCCCACCCGGCATTCTACACCCTCATTGCCATGGATTTTAGATCACTTGTTCCCTTGTTCCTGGATTTGTTGGCTCTCCCTTTCCTTTCCCCACCTCCCTCTCCTTGTCTTCCCCCCATCCCCCACCAAGAACCATCGGTCCCATTGTTTTCTCCTTCGGATTGTTTATCACCTATCTTATATAGATAGACAAAACAAAACCAAAAAAAAGTCTACTGTCTGTTGACCCTAATGAATGTTTTCCAATGGAGTCTTATGAGATTCCTAACACTGCAACCAAAGTGTAATTTTGGAATTTCTCAGGGACTTCATTGCTTTGCTCACCTTGCTGCTCTGTTACTCTCCCTTCATGTTTTGCCCCAGTTGGTGCAGGGGGGGGGGGGGGAAGGGTTGCATGTAAGGGCACAATTCCTGCATTGTTTGTTGTCCCCCATAGCACTATGGGTCCGTGAGGGGACGCCATGTCTGGTGGTGGGGCCGGCCCTATGAACCTCTCTGTGCATTGACTACTCCAAGCATGAATATTGTCCTTGGGGCTTGGTGGGGCAGGTTGTGATCCACTCTCTCACGCTCTCTCCTCTCAGTTTGCTCCCCTGTGTTCTGAGCAGACCCACCCCTCTCACTGGACTGTATCTTCGGTGCTGTTCTCTGGAGTTCATTTTTCTGAGGAGAGAGTCCAGATTGTGAGTCTTTTTTTTTTAAATCATATTGGGGATGCATACAACATTTATCACATTCCATACATGCATCCATTGTGTCAAGTACATTTGTACATATGTTGCCATCATCGTTTTCAAAGCATTTTCTTTCTATTTGAGCCCTTGGTGTCAGCTCATTTTTCCCTCCCTCTCTCTTCCTTCTTCCCTTCCTTCCTCATGAACCCTTGATAATTTATAAATCATTATTTTTCATGTCTTGTGTTGTCTGATATCTCCCTTTACCCCCTTGTCTGTTGTCCATCTCCCTGAAAGGGGGTTATAGGTAGGTCATTATGATCGGTTCCCCCTTTCTCCTCCCACCTTCCCCTTACCCTTCTGGTATAGCTACTCTCAATATTGATCCCGAGGAGTTTATCTGTCCAGTATTCCATGTTTCCAACTCCTATTTGTACCCATGTACATGCTCTGGTCTAGCCAGATTTGTGAGGGAGAATTAGGGTCATGATAGTGGGGAGTGGGGGGAGGAAGTATTAAATAACTAGAGGAAAGCAGTATGTTTCATTGGTGCTGTACCCCCCACGACCCTTCTGTAAGGGGATGTCCAATGTGATCAGATAGTTTCATCGTTCTCCTGAGGAGAAGCTGGTAGTTTCAAGCTACTGATCTTACAGTTTCCAATTCCTAACACACAGCAACAGCCCCCCAAAAAAATCCTCATTGCCACCTCACTTATCCCAACTTACAGCAACCCTATGTAGGGTTTCCAGGGCTATAAACATTTCTAGGAGTAAATAGCAGCCTCTTTTTCCCTCTGGTGGGTTTCTAACCATTAACCTTGCAGCTAGTAGTCCAACACTTACCAGAGAGCACCACCAGAGCTTACCCACCCTGCCAGTTTGTCTTAATAATTAAAGACCATGTGCCTTGAAAGAAGTCTGGGTGGCATAGTGAGCTATGTATTGAGCTGTTAAACAAAAAGTTTGCAGTTCAAAACCACCAAGGTGCTCCATGGGAGAAAAATGAGGTTTTCTACTCCAAAAAAAAGATTGACAGTCTCAGACATCCACAGGGAATAGTTCTACTCTTTTCCATTGGGGCCAGTACAGAGTTGTTATGGGTCACAATCAACTGGATGGCCATGAGTGAGTTTGAGTCTGCTTGGAGTATTGTGTTCTCTTAAGAAAGGTCTATATAGGATCCAACTGCCAAGGGCAACTGGAAAGGTTAGATAGGAACCTTGAAGAGCTGTGAGTTTATGTTAGTGAGAGAGGAACATCGCAAAAAGAAGGATGGCAAATGGTCCATGTCACCGAATTTTCCTCCAAGAAATTGCTGGATTTGTGTATGCTCTGCTGTTTATATTCTCAACAACTGTGGGGAAATAAACTTTTTTTTAATGGATACATAAGTAAAACCACTGCCTTCCAGTAGATTCTGACTCACAGGGACGCTACAGGACAGGGTAGAGCTGTCCCTTTGAGTTTCAGAATTTGTAACTCTTTGTGTGAGGAGAACACTTCACCTTTCACCTGTGGAGGGGCTGGTGGTTTTGAACTGCCAACCTTGAGTTTAGCAGTCCAACATATAACAACTATACCACCGAGGAACCCTCTTGCAAAAAGAAGAAAGGGAGGGAGGATAAAAGGGATAAAATAAAAAAGTACCTTGAGCAGAATCCTAAATTTGTTCTTACTCCTCGTGGGCCACTGCCCAATTTATGCATTTTTCCATCTGGGAACGAGTGTAAACTCTCTCGCTCCCAGATGCACTGTGCTGTCATAAGGATTAAGAGGTGCAATATGATACACACATTTAGGGTTCTAAAAAGTGCCAGACATGCATATAACATTTTATTTTGAATATATATTTCACAAGCACTTTCCAAACACACAAAAGGAAAAAGAATCTCACATCCCTTATGTGCTGCCTGTCCTCAAAGCCTTGCCTGGTATGAATAGAGCTCCTGATTTATTAATGCTGATGAAGATTTAATGTGGAATTTCATATTAAAACACTAAACTTTTATAAATGATAGCCCATTAAAAAGGGAGAAGAAGAAGAGTCTGGCAGTGTTTGTGTGTTAATAATAGACATTCAGAGCTTTATCTAGTCACTAAAATAAAATTTCCCTGGACCACAAGCTGAGAATTCTTTATTCATTTATAAGTTCTTTGTAACCACTTGATGACAATCTAAAAGTTCATTAGGGCTGAAATTCAAGCGTTCCTTCGAAGAAGCTCCAAGAAGTTCACTGGAAAATTCCATTATCTTTGGAATGTTCCTACAAACTTTGTGACGCCCCTCCTATGCCCAGGGTTTCCTCATGTGTTCACTAGCAGCACTATTGGATCAAAACCGAGCTGCTCACATCCACCAAATTACCAAATGGATTTCTCCATTCCCCTCGTAAGGGATCCTCATTTGAGATCAGGAGTGGGGAGAGAAAAATGAAATTTGACACCCACAATCAGTCACAGTTTTACGTGTGTGT
The DNA here is from genome assembly GCF_050624435.1 of Tenrec ecaudatus. Classification (NCBI taxonomy): domain Eukaryota; kingdom Metazoa; phylum Chordata; class Mammalia; order Afrosoricida; family Tenrecidae; genus Tenrec; species Tenrec ecaudatus. The sequence continues at coordinate 7,789,678 of NC_134544.1, forward strand.
TGGGTTGTTTGTTTGTTTGTTTTTTCCAAAAACAGCAGGTAATTCTTTAGACATGCTTCGTCACAATCACCTCTGGTGCGTATAAAAAGTGCACAATGAAAAAGAGAGAGATGGAAGAAAAAGGGATGCATTCAAACAGTGGTGCTGGCGAGGAATAGTGACAGCACCGTGAACTTCCAGAAGAACGAAAGAATCTGCCTTGGAAGAAGCGCGACCAGAAAGCTCCTGAGACACGAGGAATGCGAGATTCGGGCTTGCTTACTTTGGAAACGGCATCAAGAAAGCGTGATCTCTAGCAAAGGACGTAGTGCTCGCTCCGCCACTGGGAGGCTGGTGAACGGAGGAGAACGCTGCTTGAGATGGGCAGTGGGCGTGAACATCCCTACAATGGTGAAGATGGTGCAGGACCAGGCAACGTTTGACACGTCGATGCAAAGGGGTACCGTGAGCAAGCTTGAAGCCTACCACAACAAAAACACCTCCACGGTGCGACGATCAGCAATGCCATGATCCTCTCTCTGCGTTGAATGCCTCACCCACCTTCTGATGTCCTCTGTCATCGCCGCTGATTTCCAAGAGAAGCACCCCTTTTAAACGCATCCACACGGACCCTCAGAAGGAGCTGCTGGGCACCCCACTAGTTACACTTTAAAGAAGGGGCCAGATGACAGTCCGGACTCGCCCTCAGCAAGGGTGGTCAGCAAGCGCATGATGAGAAGGTGAACGCTTCCAGTGCCCAGATGCCCATGACTACGCAGTCACATTGTCTGTTTCTCTAACCCGCCCCGTACCATTGACAATGAGTAAGTTCCTCTGGCCCTTATAGGAACGCCTACTCCTGGGGCGGGGCGGAGGGGGGCGGGAGAACATCTACTATTGGATCCAGCCATGTGATTTGTTATTTTACAAAGAGGAATCAGACTGATCCAACTTTGGTGGACGTATATATATATACGTTCTGACATCCCGAGGAGATCCACCATGTCTGTGATATTTGCGTCTAGTCCTTTCCCCAAATTGGTGTTGGATTTCCCATTATATTAGTATGTAGCCCTGATTTTTGTTAAATTTTACCCTAATGAAAAAATATCCTTGGATCCAGGAAACCCTATGTGAGGTCAGGAACAAATGATTAGCAAAAGGGCATCGTACGCTTCAAGGTTTTCTCCCGCAATGAAGAGCCTTGTCCTTGACCCTTTGTCCTTCAGAAGTTCATTGCATGGCATCTTCTCAGCCATATCAGAAATCGGGAGTATGAAGGAGGGGATAGGGAAATTATTTTGGAGTTGGGGCACAGGTATCGAGGGGGGTGTCATTTGCCTATCCAAAATGAAACATCCCAAATCGTGCAAGAAAATGTTTGAACAACTAGGAGGTGAAATTGGCAAAGTCAAAGAAGGCACATTTGGCCTCTTGCCAAGAAGAGCAAAACTCACTGCTCTCAAATCCACTCCAATGCATAGTGACCCCGCCCCCGGGGGTTTCCAAGACTGGAACTCTTTCCGGAGGAGAAAACTCCATCGTTCTCCCATCTCTTCCCAGTAGGCTCGATTATTTCCTTTTCCTGTTGTTGTTCAGTGATAAAATAATCTACAAATCAAGCCACCATTGTCTATAGTCAACAAATACTTCTCTCTTCTTCAAAGACATTAAAAAAAGGTCTCTGATTTTAAAGTTTGTGTTTGTAGATAGATAAGTGGAAAGTAGCAAAAGCTGTGGGGGGAGCCATTTTCTCAGACACCGTGTATGTTTGTGTACAGTTGTAATGCTCACCAAAGAAAAGCAGGAAGTCAAAATGCTCAGCTCTCTCCTCTGACACCAGAGAAACACCGGGCTTTCTACTTCCATAAAGAGTGACAGCTCAGAAACCCACAGGGGGCAGGTCTACTCTGTCATAGGGATCACCATGAGTTGGCATTGACTCAATGTCAGTGAGTTTGCTTTGGTTCTTTTCCCCTGACACACTACCACGCCCTCAAAACCCAGCATGGACACATGCTTGTGTACACAGCAACACGTGCAAGCACACACATGGATGGAAAAATACATGGATCCCACGGAAAAGAAGGCTCTGACAACCACTGCCTGGACTTAGCTATTTGAAGGTCCCTGTGGCAATTCCCTGTGATTCTGAATGGAGTCCATGGTAGTGAGGAAGAGAGGGAGGGAGGGAGGGAAGGAGGGAGAGAGGGAGGGAGGAAGGGAAGGAGTGAGAGAGGGAGGGAGGGAGGGAGGGAAGATGGTAATTAGATTTGATGTCAACTTGCACCTTTGTGAAAGAGTGTCCAACCTTTGAATCAGGTCACAGTCTGAGGATGCCTCCTTGGTGGAAGGTGGGGGCGCTTTTTATAAGAGAGACAGTGAGAACTTTTCTTCTCTCCTTGAACCTTCATCTTCCTTCTTGCTGGGACTCTGTGTCTGCCTCCAGGGATGGCCCAAAACAGACTGCTGACCTGAAAAGCTTCCAACATCTTGCCATGTTTCCATTGACCTTGGATCCATGAGACTCTGCCCCCACTGGCCTGTGTTCCCCCTGCTTTCTGCATCTCCATTCTGCATCATCAGCCTGCAGCTGTGTGAGTCTGAAGCGGACACTGGCCAGCGTCAGACCCATGGACTTGAGTTGGACTGGTCTGAGATACCGTCTTGGTATAAAGCTCTTTCTTATGGATACATGAGTGTCATTGGTGCTGTTTCTCCAGACTTTGCCAGGGAAGTCTCATGAGACTCAAATTTCTCTAATGCTTTTACAATCAAATATTTAAATTTTTTAGTTGGCATCCTACAGTCCATCAGAGGATAGATTGGTAGTAAATAAAGGTTTTTTCTTAAATTAATGTAACTGGTGGTACCAGCTCTTATCTTTGTGCATTAGCAAAAACAGACTCACATAAGATCAAGAAAAAGTAAAGACCTGGAAGACAACTTCTCCGGGGAAAGACTCAAAAGTTGAGGCTGTGTGGCACCCAGAGAAGGATGGCTTTTCAAGAGTATACAATGTAATCTGGAAGGAAAAAAAGAAAAACTTATTCTGGTAACTGTTCTGTAATATCCTTATGGATTCAGTAAATGTTTCAGTCTTCTTGTTAGGTGCCATTGAGTCAGTTCCAACTAATCACAATGCCGGGCCCAACAAAAGGAACCCCTGTGTCATCCTCACAATGTTACATCTGAACCCATTGTTGCAGCCACTGTGTCAATACATCTCACTGGTTATCTTCCTCTTTCCCTGACTCTGCTCTGCCAAAGATGTGTCCTGTGCCAAGGACTAGTCCCTCCTGATAGCATGGGCATCGTCCCCAGGCATTTGGAGATGGGCTGAGTGTGTTCGTCACTTTGGGCATCTCCTAATCTTTGTGCATCTCCTAATCCAAATCTTTGTGCATCTCCTAATCGTACTTGTTGGTTTTTCTTTGAAATGTTGTGTGTAGCTCCTTGACTCCATCATTTCTTCCACTTGCCTTGGCTCCTTTCCAATCAAGATCATGTTTCAGAGTCTCTTCTGACATTTGCCTTGGTCTTTTCTTTCTGCCCTCCCTCTTTTTAATTTATTTTTTTTAATAATCAATCATATCAAGAATAATTGTACTATCATGACCACATCAATTTTGGAGCACGTCCTGTCTTTTTAATGACCATTTGCTTGCTTCATGGATGATGTTCTTGATGTCATCTCTCAGCTCATCAGATTTTGCTCATCAGTGTCCAATGCATCATGTCTGTTCTTGATATGTTCTCTAACTTCAGGTGGGATATACTCAAGATTGTATTTTGTCTCTGGTGGACTAGTTTTCCTCTTTCCCCAAAAAGTCACAGCAGGAAGGATTTATCTTGATCCTAAAAAATATGTGAAAGAGAGAGATGCTTAGGTGGTAGAATGATCGCCTTCCCCACAAGAGACCCAGATTCAATGATTGGGCACACACCTCATGACCAACCACTACTTGTTTGTCAGTGCTGGTTTGCATGCCTCTGAGATGCTGAACCAGTTTGAGCAGAACTTCTAGACAAAGCTGGCCTGGGAGCAAAGGCTGGCCATTCAGCAGGGTAGCCTTTGTGGCGCACAGCAGAGAGAGCTCTTCTGAACTGATGCTGGGGACCAGCAGGACTGGGTGGGGTTTCACTTTGTTATGCTGGGGGTCACCGTGAATCCAAGGTCAATTTGACCACAGCTAACAACAACAACAGTGCAGGATAAGTTCGGGGATGTGAATACTTCTGGAACATCAGTGTAGACCACAGCAGAACCACTACACACCCTGCAGCTGAGTGCTATGCTGTGGATAAGCAGAATTTGTGAGTAGTTTCGCTATGATCATGCAGGGAAAGAAATAAATGACCCCCTTGTGGTAGCAAAAAACCCAAGCCTGGAAAATGAACATTGATGTCTCCCCTCGTTACACAGACATCACCAACCAAGGCTGCTTCTTACAAGATACGCGCCATAGCTGATGGGCCACCAGGTCTGGTCTCCTGGTGATTGGTCTAGCAAAGCCAATATGCATGTGCAAATGTGTTCGGTTTTAACTTTTATGGTGAATTGGGTGAAGGTTTACAGATCAGGTTTCCATTCAACACATCCTACACATCTTGTTTCATCCCACTGATTTCCATCTTCTTTACGTACCTCATGTAGCCCACTTCTGCTGGGGGTTTCCTGTGTCTGCAACCCCTCTCCTGGCCATTCTGTTCTTGGTTAAATGCTGCCCTTTGACCTCAAATGGCCAATAATCATTCTATTTTTTCTCACCCCCCAACCAGGGTCAATAATCATTCTAAGGTGTGTGTATATCCATAGTGTCAATGAGGTCGATGCTCCCTTATAGACTTGTCTATGATCTGGATGAAATATTTGTTACATGATTTTTGAAGTATCAAGTCAGCTCAAAACCATTATCAATCACTCAAATAGCACATCACCTGGGTTATATTTCAGGCTGGGGCGTGGAGTAGATGTGCTCACCTTTTTACCTCATTTTTTATTCTGTCCACCTCAGCACGAAAGTCCCCGAGTATACTGAGGGTGACTGATCTGACAGGTGGCTTAGAAGTTCAGCAAACAAAACACAGCAGCCCCGCAATATCAGGCTCTTTTTTTTTCATCTTTTCTTGACATTCTGTTCCCAAAATTAGCTTTTTGATGAGAAAATTGCACTGAGTCATAACAAAGCTAGTTAAAGGTGAGGCAAATGCCTATGATTGAAATTGAGTTGAATCTCTTCCCCGTTGCTGATTGTGTCTGGTAATTGGACATTGGAATTAGAGCTGCAGTGACCTTTTCCAGCTAAAAGAAAGTTCTATTCAATTTGTGGGCTTTTTTTTTTAAACCCTTATATTTAAAACACTTTTTTTAATGAAGTAATTTGCTCTTCTTTTTAAATCAGCAACACCAAACAGCCTGTTTTTCGCATTTCTCTGATTCAATAATCCTAGTTTTTTAAATCAATAAAAACCAATCTGGTTTCAGCGTCTAATCACTTCTCCATCGACTTCCCGCTCCTCACTCAACTGTTCATAGAATGACCCCAGGGCCATTCTGGGACATTGCTGGTCCCTGCCACCCACAGAGAAGCCCATCTCGAAAGGGGGTCCTCTGGGGAATCCTGTCTGTCTTCTAAGTGTTCCACCAAGTGTCAGTCCTTCAGGGGCACAGTAGCACATGAAGCCCTTCCATGGTAGGACCACCCAGTGCCTCAGGCTATGAACTGAAAGACTGGAGGTTCAAGTCCATCCAGAGGTGCCTCTGAAGAAAGACCAGGTGATCTACTTCCAAAACTGTGGCCCTTGTCAACCCTGTGAGCCCTGTGATACTCTTTGGGAGGGCAATGAGACACAGTTGACTCAATGGAAAGTTCCTTGAGCACTTGTGTCAACTTGGGTCTCAGTGCTTTGGCAGTTAAGACCTCGTAACCCCCATGATGTGACCTGACACTATGTTAGCAACTCTACAATAGAATCTGCTATGAGCAGTCAATCGCTTGTAAGATTCAGGTGAGATGCAACAGCCTTACTTAGGTCCCAGCTTTCATGAAATTGAAAGGAAGTCTCCTCCAGGAGTGTGGCTGCTTCCAATATAAGTAGATGATATGGAAAAGCTTGTTCACTTTTTTGCTGGGTCAAGATTCTACCTACCTCTGACTCACCTGCCTCCAGATCTCTGGACTTCAGCCAATGGCCTGCTATGTGGCCTGCCTATCTTGGATTCATTCCCCTCTGCTACCATGAGCCTGACCAGCTGACCATGTATCTATATACCTGTGCAGCCACCAACCTGTGATCTTCTTGCCAATCTTGGGTTCATCAGCCCTAGTACCCACAACAGTCAAGAGAGGACTCCAGCTTAACATCTGACCCACAGACGTGGAACCTGCCCAGACTGGGCTTGCTCAGTTCTACAGCTGTGTGAGCTATTGTCTTTATATTTGCTTCCCTAGTGAATCCAGCTCAGATAGCATCCACTTAGGCTCTTCCCGGTGGAAAATGTTCAAGAGTCTGGGGGATGTCCTCTTTTATTTTTAATCATTTTACTGGGCACTCATACAACTCTTATCACAATCTATACATACATCACTTGTATAAAACACATTTGTACATTCGTTACCCTCATCATTCTCAAAATATTTGCTCTCCACATAAGCCCCTGGCATCAGCTCCTCATTTCCCCTCTCCCTCCCCACTCTTCCCCCCTCATGAACCCTTAATAATTTATCAATTATTACTTTGTCATATCTTACACTGTCTGACATCTCCCTTCCCCTACTTTTCTGTTGTTCGTCCCACAGGGAGGAGGTTATATGTAGATCCCTGTAATAAGTTCCCCCTTTCTACCCCACACTCCCGGTATCACCACTCTCAGCACTGGTCCTGAAGGGATAATCCATCCTGGATTCCCTGTGTTTCCAGTTCCTATCTGTACCAGCGTAAAACCTCTGGCCTAGCCAAATTTATAAGGTGCATAAGCAAATGTGGTGAAGAAAGCTGATGGTGTCCGGCTATCAAAAGATATAGTGTCTGGGGTCTTAAAAACTTGAAGATAAACAAGTTGCCATCTAGTTGAGAAGCAACAAAGCCCACATGGAAGAAGCACACCAGCATGTGTCATTACGAGGTGCCAAAGGGATCAGTTATCAGGCATCAAAGAAAAAATAATCATATCATTGTGTGCTCACCTTCCCAATATGATTGCTGAAGACAAAGCAGGTGCATAAGCAAACGTAGTGAAGATAACTGATGGTGTCTGGCTATCAAAAGATATAGTGTCTGGGGTCTTAAAGGCTTGAAGGTAAACTGTAGGAGGCATCAGCTGATCAAGGTGTTTATTGATGGGTGACCAATTAGTCCCCTGTGCCTCTGTGTCTTTGCAGACAAAAGCATTGCAAAATAACTGTTATTTGTGACCTTGCAGCTAAAAACATTGAGAGATAACTCAGCTATTTACGACCTCTTTAAGATTCTTTTGAATCCTGCATATCCGTGTGCTTTTCTTAGAACATGGTGCTTTTATTATTCAAATGTTAAGAAATTGTGACTAGTTAAGTAACCTTTTCATAGATAAGAGTTTAGGAATGTTTTTTAAGTTCTTTGATGTTTGTTTTGTAACCAATCCCTTGTAAGAAGAGTATAAAAACCAAGCTTTGAATATACTCAGTACTTCAGTCCATCAGACTGCTGTCCTCCTAATCCCATGCTTTGTATATATCTCTTTCTTTTCCTTTCATCAGCACGCCTCATTTCAGATGCAGCTTGATGCGGGATATCTGGTCTAATCACCCTCAGTAAACAAATGGCCATCTAGCTCGGAAGCAACAAAGCCCACATGGAAGAAGCACACCAGCCTGTGTGATTACGACATGTCGAAGGGATGAGGTATCAGACATCAAAGAACAAAAAGTCATATCATTGTGAATGAGGGGGAGTGTGGAGTGGGGACCCAAAGCCCATCTGTAGGCAACTGGACATCCTCTTACAGAAGGGTTGCAGGGAGCAGACGAGCAAGTCAGGGTGCAGTGTAACAACGATGAAACATATAACTTTCATCTAGTTCATAAAAATGGGAAGTCCTCTTTTAAATAATTTTGGAATGATCTCTTAATCTACGCATGTCATCCAAACAAGGCAAGAACTTGAGGGACAGATGGGAAAGGGCTAGAGCAGCAGAAAACTGCTGGAAACAAACACTGAAGACCTGTCAACATGAAGCATTTCTAATACATATTTCATTCACTCACCAAAGTCAGGAGAGCTAAAGCGAAGCTCAAGATCAGCATCCACTTCTGGGAAGTTTGGTCATTCTGAGTTTTCATTCTCTGACTGGCAACATGGGGCAATGGGGGCGGGGGGTGCTATCTGTTTTGTTTTTGTGTTTAAGAAATTCAAATCCTCTCCTGGGTCTAACTTGTTCTGAGAAACCTATCTCCCCCATATGTAAAAGCTGCCTTCAAACTAGTCAGTCACCAAATAATTCCAAACAGAATTTAAACTATGAGTCTGTGGTGACTCAGTAGCCAAACTCTTGGTGACTAGCTGAAAGGTGCAAACCCACTAGATGCTTAGCAAGAGAAAAGGCCTGCAAACTGCTCCTATAAAGAGGAAACCCAACCAAAATCCCAGCACCAACAATCCAGCAGCACAGGTAGAACTGCCCGTAGAAGCTTCTTGGTCATCATGTGTAGGGAGACGGAGTTTCGTGACTCAGTGTCTTGAGCGCCTTATGACAGTTCTAAAGACAGAGCTCAGGAATCAGTTGGCTCCTGCACCAGGGCAATGACCTTGCAGTCCCTAACCTTTTCACAGTGACTAGGCCAGGTTCTTTCATAAGTACAACACACTCTATGAGCCAGACAGCCTTTCAACCAATTAAATCCAATGGGTATTCACACATATCAATAGCATGTCAAGAAAAATAGGCAAGACTTGCCAGCAAGAGCAAGGGAGTGAGGGAAGGAGAGTTTGTTTTATTGCAGTGGTCAGACGCTATGCCGCTCTGGGCTCTTAGTTGGATTTTTATACAATTTGGGGCGTATAGCCATAGGTATGTTTGTGGGTGTTCAGTCCTATAAGGGGTGCAACCTCAAGTGTTTAGTCTGATAAAGTTGGTTTCTGGCCAGTTTAAGTTTTCTTCTTGTCAGCAATGTTGTTGTTTACTTCTTTATTCTTAGTGGCCTTCTTGTCAGCCTTTTTATCGTCCATGGTGACTCCATTTTGTATCCCTAGTCACACAGTGGTTAAGGGCTAGCCTCCTAACCAAGAGTTTGGTGGTAGGAATCCACCCAGGACTTCTCAGCAGTGAGCGCTGTCAGATCTTCTGTAAAAACCAGATCCCTGGCAGCCCTTGTGACTTCCCTATGTGGCAATCAATTCTGTGTGTCCTATGGGATCACCATGGTCAGAGAAGAATCAACTTGCTAGGAATGGGCAATGAATAATAAACTTGTTGTGGTGTGCTAGATAAATATTTTAGTGGTTAATGAGAAAGTCTTGAGAATTTATATCCTGAGTTCAAATAAGCATTAAAGGAATTCTATAACATTAAGCAAGGAGCCCTTGTGACCTGCTAGGTTATGCTTGGGGGTGCTAGCCACAGGTCAACTGTTCAAAAGCACCAGCAACTCCGAGGGAGAAAGAGGAGGTTCTCTACTCCCATCAAGAGTTACACTCTCTGGAATCCACAGGGGCAGTTCTACCCTGTCCTATAGGGTCACTATGAGTTGGTAGCAGTGAATATTTGGCTTATAGCTTTAATTAAGAACAATTAAAAATACTTCGGGCTTGACAAGTTTGCCTGTGAATTAAAACCATCAAATGTTTTAGAGCATTGGTAGAGGTTTTTGGAAATGGCCTAGTGCTTAATAATGGTGTTACTTTCACACTAATCTCAATTCTTACAAAGACCTTCAGCTCAAACCAGATACAGACGCAGGTCAGGTGCATAGACTTATCAGTGGTAGACTGCGTCTCCCTGCCTTACGAGTGGATGTTGGGACAAACGAGGAAGCAATGTTGAATGGAGAAGAGTGATGGAAGTGGCAACGTGAGAGGCAGAATGAGGTCATAATATTCATCAAGCAAATTTAAACGGCCCTTAAAAACGGAAAGGGAGCATATAGAATTCTGAAACAATGCAGAGAAAGTCCACCAGGGGGCGGTGCGAGAAAACAAACAGACATGGACACCTGCCTCAGGTGGCACAGCCACACAGGTGGAGGAGAGAGAGCTTAGGACAGGCCTGCGGACAAGACAAGATTAATAATAATTTTTAAAATTACCAACGGCTGTAAAAGTCATTTTGGAAAGCAGCTCTCGTCCCCTGCGGGGACAATCCACTCTAACATCTCAGAAGCAGAGAGTTGGGAATCTCTCAGGAGGACGTGTGCCTACCAGCCTCCGTCCCACCCTCAGAATCCCACTGGTTTCCGTTAAAGTTAGACGTGATGCTGGCAACCTTGCTTTCCTCAAGGGTCAAGCAGAAAGCAACCGGGAGCAAACAAACCAAAGGCCTTCCTCTGGAAGTTTCAGATGCAAATGAATGGAGAGTGGGAGGCCCAGTCGGCTGTGTGGGGAGGGGGGTGTCAGAATTCACCCACTACTTTCAGTTCTCCTCCACAGAGGTGACCAGAAAGAGCGGGCTTGCAAGTGACAGGTTCCAAGTTAGGAGCAGTTTTATGATGTCGCCTCGTAAAAGCTTTCTCCTCAGAGTGGCAGTGCCAAGATGAAGTGTCTCTCACTCTCCCCGGTTTTTGTCTTTTTAATAAAAGCATGTGTTTGATTGATATGAACTCTGATACCTGGCATTTGATTGCTTCTCAGTGATTCTTTGCAAAATGAATGGCAAAGGGTATCTTCTTCAGTCTTGCTGACTTAACTGCACTGTAGCTATTTTAGAAGCTTCTTCTATTTTTTTCCCCTTTCCTCAGCCCTGCTGCTCTGAACTTTAATGGAGAAAGCTTTAATTAGCTAAGAATAAAATGAAATGAGGACAAACTGAATACTGACATGACTTCCCAGGATGCACACAGGATAAATGGGAACACCCACATACTACAGTAGCGTTATCGGTAAAACAAACACCATGCTAAGCCAGTCATAAACATTGATTGACATTTATCAAATTGACTATTTATAAACCGGGGTAACATTTTTACTACACACAAACCCACTGCCACCAAGTTGTTTCTGACTCGTGGTGACTGCAAATTTCATGGGAGCAGACAGCCTCGTCTTTCTTCTCCAGAGCTGTGGGTGGGCTTGAACCACCAACCTTGAAGCTAGCAGTCCAATGCTTTTCCCACAGCACCACCAGGGATCCTTAGTGGATTGCATACAGTCCCCAAAAAAAGATAGTCCAAGTTTGTTCCACATGTTTCTATACTGACCTCCAATTTCTTGTAAGGTGTGTACTCTATCATGCTTTCCAAATGCATCTGCCCTCCTCACTCGCACTGGCATTGAGTCGATGCTGACTCCGAGTGACCTATAGGACAGGGTAGAACTGTGAGTTTCCAAGCCTGCAGCTCTTTATGGGAATGGAAATCCCTGTCTTTCTCCCACAGAGCATTTGGTGGCTTCAAACTGTTGACCTTGCAGATTGCAACCCAACTCATAACTACTATGCCACCAGGGCTCCTTGAGTGCATATCTACAAGCACTCAAAATAGAAAGGTAGAAAGAGAAACAATCCAGCAAGGCTGTCTAATATGGACAATAAGGGATTAGGCACCTGTAAATCACCAGAAAGTTTACTTTAAGGAAAAATGTTTAAACTTAGACACATAAACATGTGAAGCCTTTCAGTTCACATTGAGCCAGCATGCTGCAGACACACAGATGTAACACAAAGGTAAATAGTCTCCCTGACCTCTAACCTTGAAGAGAAGATGCCGCCCTGGAAGAAAGGCAGCTCATAACCATGGGCATCAAGTAATCCACGTACAGACTAGGGAGAAATGCACAGAGCTGGTCCCCAGCTCACTACGGTATTCTGTTCCAGCAACTCCATCCCTCCATCCCGGCTTGGTCCTGATGTAAGGAGAATGTATACTTCCTTTGTTCTTCCTTATTTCTCATTATTATTGCCTTTAACTGTCAGCATCATTATAAATCCCATCTGGGAACCGCTGTGAGAAGGATATCTGCAAATATAGCACTGTGCAAAGAATGCGTTATCATTGATAAGATGGACAATAACAAATTCTGAAGATAGGAGTTCACTGTACCTAGTGTAGGTTATGGGACTATGCGCGCGCACGCACGCACACACACACACACACACATTATATGCCCCCGTGGTGCAATGACTCAGCACTTGGTGATCACCAAAGGATCGGTGGTCCCAACTCACAGCAGCTCCTAGTAGAAAATCCCTGACGATCTGTTCCCATAGATCACAGCAAAGTAAGCCCATGAGTTAGTCCGACTCTGTCCTTTTGGGTCACTGTGCATCAAAATCAACTCAAGGGCCCCTAACACCACCACCCACCGCAACCTGTGTCTGTTACTGTTAGGTGCCACAGGGTCAGTTCCAACTCGTGGCATCCCAATGAACAACAGAACGGAACCCCGCCTGGTCCTGCGCCACACTCGAAAGCACTCCTGCCCGAGCCCGTAGCTGCAGCCAAGGAATCAACCAATCCCATGGAGGGCCTTCCCCTTTTCGCTGCTCCACCATTTCACCACAACATAGATACAGATACTGACACTGAATGTGGCCTTTATGTCTCCTTGGCCTTGTCAGTATGGCATTTTGTCATTATGTTTTATACTTTCAGCATTTCCACTAAGCTGAAATAAGTTGTCTGAGCCAAAACCAACATGAGTCTGGTGGAGCATTCATAAAAATGAAGACTCTGGGCAAAGGACAAAGATTAGCTCCTCAAAAGCCTTCTCGCTTGGCCACAGGAGGGCAGCGTTGTATCAGACCCAGATGGCCCTGAATCCTGTTGGGGCATAAAGGTCTTAAAGAAAATGATGACATCTTTTTCTTTAAATAGCTCAATTTGGGGATACCTCACTGATTTCTAGACTTACTGAGCAAAAGCATGTGACATAATATCAATTTTGTTAAAATATTTAAACTGAGAGAGGGAAATGAATATGAATACAAACACACACCTATGTGCATGTACATATATGTATATGTGAACATACATATGGATCCCTGGTGGCGCAATGGTGAGGCACTCAGCTGCTGGCAGTCATTCTCCAAGAGAGTACACCTACTAATCTGCTCCCATCAGGAAGTCAGCCTCAGAAACACACCCTCTGGGGAACTTCTAATCTGTCCTATGGGATCTGTATGAGTTGGGACCCACTTGCCAACACACAATAGTCTGTGTGTGTGTGTGTGTGTTCCGTTCAACTCAGAGACAAGAGTAAATAAAATTTCACTCTAACTGATGAGGCCGGACACATCCAGGTACACCTGGGTAAAAATATGAAAGTGAAAAATCAAGGTGCCATGGACGTTATGTGTATGCACATGCATGTTTTGGTACTCGCTGGCAGGACCACCATCCCACAAGTTGGAGAATGGCACACAGAGGCATTAACTCTCCAGCAAGGAGCTGGTGGTCCACATGAACACAGAGGCTGGAAGGACAGTAGACCCACTGAGGAAATTCCACTGCATGGAAGGGCACAAGCCCCAGCATCTGGTGAGTGGCTGGTTGTACAGCTAAGGAGCATCCACATTGCCAGAGAAAAGATTAAAGTTGCCATTTACTTGGACCTACCATGAACACCCATGAGAACAGCACTTAAGACATCAAGCATTTGGCAAGAGGACATGGAGCTTGGTAAAGTAGCGGCACAGTGAAAAAGAGAAGGCTTCCTATAACATTCCACAGGCTCAGAAACCCTGTGGGTGGCCGTGGCCACTAGATATGGGAACCCCTCTCAATGGCAGGGTTATATGTGGGATTATAAAGTGAATTTCCCTCAGCTTTGTCTCCGCCAAAGTCATGCCAAACATTAGAGGCTATTTGTCAGCATATGGTGGGAGGTCAGATGCTTAGAGACATCCTCCCTGAAGGCAGTCAGTTGCCAGACTACTTTCTGGTCCCACCACAGGTAGGGCCTGCTCCCTGCTGTGAAGGACAATGGGCTACTTCTCCCTAAAAGCTTGCAACCATTAGTCTGGTTCCTGTGGGTGGAGTTTACGCCTTACTGATAATGGTTTCTATGGTGGGCCAGAAAACGGGTCAAACCAGCTCAGTGATATCCAAAGTTAGGCTGCCATCCTAAATCTAGGATCTTCCCATCTTGTCACATGTATACCCCCAATCCCTCCTCTTCATATTGCGTTTATATCCCTAGATTTCCCCCCTCTCATTGCTGTATAACCTATAGTGCAACTCCTTCCTATGACGTATGTCTTTATCTGTAATTAGTGGGCTTGCACTCCTCCCAAAGGTATATAGGCCTGGGTTAGCAATAAAAAGCTTTCTGGGGCTCCCCTCTTGGCCTCTCATCGGTTCCCCCTTCCTCTCCCATCCTCACTCCCCTGTTCCCTTTCCCCTTATCCTCCTTCCCATCCCCCTATCTCCACGTGGACAACTAAGCGGGGCTGAGGTGAGCATGCTACTATGAAATGTGTCTGACTCCATTATTTCAATCTCTCCTCTCTCTCATGCTCTCAATGACATATATATACCATACAATTGCACCTATCAAACCTCAAATTAGTGGTGGGGGCTGGCATTTCCCCCCACAGGTTATATATGGATTACCACACACTGAATTAAGCATTGGAGTGCCAGTTTACCTATTTCGGAGACGAGGAGATGGAAGCTTCTAAAGTTAAGCAGCCTGGCCTGGCATTTCACCCTGCCGAAAAAGAGGAGGAGGCTCTGGTTGCTAGAGTAGTGACCATCTGGTGGCTGGGGAGAGCTCCTGGACCTCAAGATTTACATTAGAGCAAAGATGCGGACCGACAAGGTCCCAAGAGCCAAGATGAAAACAGTGGGGTTAATCAGGGGCCTGAAGTCACTGCCCCTGGGGTCCTGGGGTCTGACATAACAGAGATTCAACCTCAGTGCATTGCCAGGGCCTGGAGGCTTTCCGGGAACACTTGGAATTCACATATGACACTGAGCAGAAAGCCCCAGGCCTGCGGATCCCTTCTGCTTCCTTTCTCAGCACGTTGGAGTTCTTCCTCATCCCTCTTCCTACAGAGCCAACCCAGCTGTTTCCAAGGAAGCCTGAGGGGAGGTTCGCTGCACCTTCTGTGGAATCAAGTCTCTCTGCAGGGTGTCTGTCTGCTACACAAGAGCGGGCTCAGAGCCAGACACCTGCTCCCAGGCCTGGCAACAACTCGCACAGTGGATGGCCCAGGCCCTGCTTGGTTCACCTGCATCTTTCTGGCAAAAGAAACTCTCAATTGTTTACACCTGTGTTTTCTAGGGAGATGATTTGAACTGGACCTGTGTGTGCAGGACAAAGCTCTTACTGAGGAGACCATCGTTGGCATTTCCTGAAAGATGACTGTGAGGATTCTTGTTCGTTTTTATTTCTATTTCTAGCATGGCCTCATTGAATTCCTTTCTATTTCAAATATTCAAATTGCACGAATGACCCAGATCAGCGATTTATGAAAGATAATTATTTTGAAGTTGGAATGGCTTACAGACCCCAGTCAATTTCAAATCATGAAACCCCAAATCCCAACCCACTGCCATTGAGTCAATTCCATCTCATAGTGATTTCAGATAGAATTTCTGAGACTATAAAAATCACAGTCTAGGAAACCCACAAGGGCACTTCTACCCTGTCCTAGGGGGCCGCTAGGAGTTGGAATGGACTCAATGGTATTGGGTAGAGTTTGCTATGAAGGACAATAACAGGTTACTGAAAGAAACGATGAGTGAATAGTAACGATACAGTCAGGAGTCCTCAGCAACATATCTCTGCAGACAGCAGCCCAGTCTCTCTCTGGTCCTTGGCCTCTCAGCCACATGGTCCTTTGTCCTCTGCTCTGTTTGCCAGCAAACCAGCCCTGTTTCAGTCTAAATGCCGTTCCTCCATTCAGTCTCAGGATCTCCTTGCCTCAGCCTTTGGCACCTCTGCTCCTGCCCTCCTCCAAATCAGACAAAGATCCCAAATGTGCCCAACCTCCAATGATCCCTGTCTTCCCTGTTCCTTCAGAGACAGCTCATCCTCCTAACCCGGGAATGGCAACTAACACTGACTGATGATCCCCTCTACCAGTGTTATAGAATACCTGTCTGCGTTGCCACACCCCGCCATCTGACAGGAATTGCAGAGACATGGATAGAAGAGGCAGAGTAAGATATTTCACTCCAACACAAGAGCAGAGACAGACCGGATCCTCCTCCCCAGTTTGCCATCCCCAGCATAGAAGACCACATGGTTGTCTGATTAAAAATGGGCATTTAGTCCCATTTAGCTCTCTAATGCCTAGTATATGGATTGTTATACATTATGGTTCATTGTTGATGGCTTCCCATGTCCTTAGATTCATACATTTGATATTCTGATGATAAAGAGATGTTTGTAGCCCTTTCTCCACACCTTGAGTCATGCCACATTAGCAAATGATGGTTCCAAAATCTGTTCACTGCCACATCATTAAGGTGAACTCCCCTCTGGACCAGCAGACAGCATCACAATGAACTGAGAAAAGATTGACATGGTCCAGAACTTCACTTTGCCTGGATCAATAGTCAGTGCTCACAGAAGCAGCTGTGAAGACATTAAATGGCTTACGGCATTGGGTAAATCAGCTACACCAGATCTCGTTAAAGTATTGAAGAGCAAGGATGTCACTTTGAGGACTAAGGTGAATCTGACCCTAACTTCATATGCATGTGCAAGGTGGACACTGAATAAGGAAGACTAGAGGAGAATTGGTGTGTTTAATTATGTTGTTGGTGAGAGATATCGAAATAGCATGGACTACTAGAAGAACAAACATGTCTTGTAAATACAGCCAGAATGCTGCCTAGAAGTGGGAATGGTAAGATTTCTTTTAATGTACTCTGGACTCAGGAGAGACCAGTCCCTGGACAAGGACATCATACTTGCTAAAGGCCAGCAAAAAGAGGAAGACTCTCAAGAAGATAGACTGACACAGTAGCTGCAACAATGGGCTGAAACATAGCAACAATTGTAAGGATCGTACAGGATCAAATAGTACTTGTTCTCCAGTATACAGGGTAGAGACCACTCAGAACCAACGTGTGGTAGTTATACAATTACAATCCTATGTCAATTTGTGAAGATTAAGAGAGAAGGGGTGGAGCCTAGCCTGTCAATCAGGTCATAGTCAATGAGATCTCTGTGTGGGCATGACCTTCTCCTGAGGATTCTGGGAACTCTGGTATTCCTCCTTGGAGATTGGAGACTCTGTCTCTGCTCACTCCCTAGGAGACATTGCAGCTGACAAGACACATGGGACTACACTAGTGTCCTGAGCTAGAGTAGCCATATGGAGACCCCTGCCAGAGCTGAGATGCTTACACCGCCACTGGATCAACAAGACTTCCCACCCATCAGCCTGTGATTTTCTTGCATTCAGTGCCATTGCACGTGTTTTGTGAGTCTGAAGAAGACTTTATAGATTGGTATCGGACATATGGGCTAATATCGGACTTGGCTGGGATGTTTTCTCAATATTCAATTGCTCTTATATATAAATCTCTTTCTTATACACATATGACTGTGTCTATGAACTTGTTTCTGTACTCTATCCAGACTAACGTGCAACGCAATAGCACCTAACAACCACCACTTGGAGGAAACAGCTCTTCTCCAGCTGTATTCTAGTGTCTACTGACCTGACAGGCTCATCTTCATGCACTTGTTTCAGACAACATTTGGTTTCCATAAGGTTTTCAGAGGCAAAATTCTCACTTATGAACCACTTCCCTTTTCTCCTTCCTCTGTCAGTCTGTAAGTCCTGATGAAACCTGTCCATCAAGGGTGACCCTGCTGGAATGTGAAATTGCTTCCAGCATCCCATAAACATCTGAGCCACCACGGTGCAGCACATCAACAGAGACGCTGTGGCCTATAAAGATGACAGCCCAGAAAACTCTATAGGGCAGTATGCCTCTGCCACCTTGAATCACTGAGCAAAAAAAGAGAAAAGGCTAAATGGCACCTAACAATATCAACAAACCTATGGAAATGCCTTATTCTGGTTACCAAAAAAAACCAAAAAACCCTGTATATACATGTAAGAAGAATTCACACACACACACACACAAATAGGAAATGTAGAAAAAGAACAGAGGAACGATACTATTATCCCTCCCTGCCTCCACATACTGAACCATGGTTATCAACTGTCTAGACCTTTCCCAGTGCACAACTATTTTTGAGAGATTTTTTTGCATAATTTAGAAGATATTAAAGATTAAGAGGATGTGAAGGTATTGGCATGCTAGTAAAAGAAAATACTCTGAAAACATCCTCCCCAATTTTATTACTTCACTAGACATTATCTTGTTTTCTGAGAAAGTTTGGTTAATTCACCTATGCGATATGCATTAGGAGACAGCCTCTAAACATATTCCCTGAGGTTCCCGGTCCCCACCACCCCCTCCGCCCCCAATGATGGAACTCCAGTCGATGGACTCCAGTTAGCCCGTATCTTCCAACTCACTTCCAAGTTTGAAATTTCAAGTTAAGCATGACACAGAGGTCAATCTGTCTTCCTTAAACACAAATCTGCTCAGGACACTCAGGTTTGAAATTAAAGAGCTCGTTTACCCGCAGCCAACAAAGCCAATGTTTGGTGGCTCATTTTCCCAAGGACTGAGATGGATCATGGGACTGACATGGTAGCAGACTTATCCTGATAGGCAAGGTGCCCACTCACCCATGGAGCTTGCCAAAACAGATGTTTGAGATGCTATGCATGTGGTCCTATTTTCTTTCCTCGCTAAAGGTACCACCAAAAGCATTGTATAGTGGATGGTAGAAAGATAGGTACCGTAAGTAGATGGGTACATAGACAGGCAGACTGATATATATTTTTTTTACAAACTCGCAGCCATCAGTCCCCATCATGTCAAGAGGTCTCTGAGTTTGGCCTCAGCAGAAGAGGAGAAAGAGCGTTGTAGACAAGCAAACCATCACTGGTCACCCTGACTCACTGCCATTGAGTCAGTGCTGACTCACAGAAACCCTATAGGACAGAGTAGAACTGCCCCTGTAGGATTCTGAGATGGTGGCCCCTTACACGAATAGGAAACCGCATCTTTCTCCCATCATGGGCCATCCAAGATGGGCAAGAATTCCTTCCAACAACCCATCTTGTTCCCAGCTGCCCTCTGGGTCCCAAAGAGTTCCTTTCTATGAATTAGAATCCATCTGAGCCTACACACCCTACTTCCAGGTCAGGTCCCTGATCCCAGGAAACATCTGGGACAATAGCAATTGCATCTAAGAAGAGGGTTTCCTTCCCCCTCACCAACACCCCCCCCCCACTCCCCACCCCCACGAGCTGATCTGCTGGCAAAGGCAGTGACCAATCCAGGATGCCCAGGCCTCCCTAGTCTGCTCGTCTCTGGGTCCTTGGGCTGGGTTTCTCCTTTCTTGATTTCCTTGTCTTGTCCTTCCTATTTTCAATCCTTCTTTCACTGCTCCTTCTGGCCTTTCTCTCCTTTAATGTTTCTTTTCTTCTCTTCCCTGCCCTTGGTTTTTCTCTTCTTTCTTTTTCTCTTAGCTTTTTCTTTATTTATTTGCTATTTTCTTTACTTTTTCACTTTTCTGTTTCCTCCTACCTGGATTTGCTTATTGTATTTTTTCTTCCTTTTTATATTTATTCTTGTTTTCACTTCCATCCCCTTTTTAGTCATCAATTTATCTTATTGCTTTTATTTGTATGTTTCCCCTGCTTGTTCTTTATTATTTTTAAATAGTTGGGGTGTGAGTTTTTACCTACTCCTTTCTTTCCCATTAGTCACCCAATTGGAGAAAGCAACCACACAGCTCAGACACACGCATGCCTCATGCAGCCAGACCTACCAGGCAAGGGTCATTACTGCTGAACCATTTGATCACCAATAGATAGACAAAATCACCAGCCCAACCTGCTCTAAATTGTGCCACATGAATAGTAAACAGTGAATTTCACACACTCTGGCAGACTCTATTATGTCCAGGACAGAACTGGTGAGTGGCTAAAATTATACCAACATGCAATCATCAATTAAGTACAAGTACCATTCAGCTGCAATCCAAAAGGTCTACAGTTCAAAATCACTAGCAGTACTATAGAAGAAAGATGGTGCTTTCTACTCTTGTAAACAGCCTTTGAAAATCACAGGGGCAGTTCTACCTTGTCCTATAAAAGTTGCTATGAGTCAGCAGTGATTCAATGGCAGTGACCACCATATAAAATAAAACATTGCACCCATTGTGAGATTCATATTAGGCATACAAGGATAGTTCGATAGCAGAAAAGCAATCAATATAGTCCATCATATAACTAAAACCAGGGGAAATAGCTACATGATCACATCAATTGATGAAGAAAAGGCATTAGACAAATCCTCATTGGTGATAACAAAATCACTGAGCTTAAGTAGGACAGAAGGGGTTTCCTGAACATAATAAAGAGCATATATACATAACCAACAGCTAGCATGACTCCCAGTAGAGTGGATCTGAAAGCATTCCCCTGGCAAATGGGAACCTGACAAGGTGCCCTTTATTCATTCTTGTGCTGGAAGTCTTCACCAGAGCAATGAGGCAACCAAGGGAAATTCAAGTCATCAAAACTGGCAAAGGAGAAGTAAAGCTCTATTTGCAGATGTTATGATGTTAGACATAAAAAAATCTCATAGACCAGGCAAGAAAACTGTTGGAACCTATTGGAAGAGCCAACAAAGTGGCAGGGTGAAAGATCATCATGCAAAAATCAGCTGAATTATTTTATTTTTAAAAAAAGGAGCTCTCAAAAGCGAATCAGGAAAACAATACTATTTACAATCACCACCCAGAAGATCAAATACTTAGGGATACACCTACTCAGAGAAACAAAATTCATGTCTAAAAAACAACCAAGCAAAAACTACAAAACACTACAAGAAACCAACAGAGATAAATAATGTCATTCTAATCCAGATCCCAATATCATTTTTATACAGATGGAAAACAAATCACCAATATTACATGCAAAGGAAAGAGACCCTTACCTTTGGATAAATAAGCTCTACAAAAGAAAAGAAAGACTTCTGAGAAGATGGCAGCTGAGTACCACATATCAGAGGGACTCTGCAGAAATTGGCGCAGAAGAGCTACTAAGGGGGAAATTCCACACTGTCAGGTTGCAGCAGGAGCATCATAAAGATAAGTAGGCACAGATCCACTAGGTTTTAAGGAGCTGGGGGCTTTAGGCTTACCACAGTGGAGGTCTGCTAGGGTCTAACCTTAGTCCCAACACGGTCTCAGCCGGAGCTGGGATCATTTGGACCGGTGCAGGGATTTGATCTTAACACAGCCACAGCTTGTTGTCTCCTTGGGACAGAGATTAAAGCCCTCAGGCCCAAGGGGGAGGGATTGGAGCTCAGCTATATTGTTACATTTATTCCCCGCTCTTCTCTCTGTCCCTCCACATCTCAGTGGGCTTAGTTTTTTTTTTCTTTTTCTCTTCCCTGTTTGCCCACACGCCACTGCTGACCTCCAGACTACTCCCCTTAGCCTAGCACATTTATGCCTGCCCTCCACCCAGCTGGGAAAGCTCCATTCTCTGAAGCATAACCCAAGGCTAGGGAAAGCCCACCCACCCTTCACCAGGGGATATTCCACCTGACTTCTTCCCGGAGATATTCCATTCGCCTGCCCTCTGCGTTGCTTAACACTTGTCTAGGGAAATCTTGCCCATCTTCTTCGGGGGAAATTCGGCCTGCATGGCTTGGGGGAGTTCCTACCCAGCCTCTGTAGTACCATGTGACTGAGGGAACTTCCTCCCGCCTGCCATAGTGCCTCACGAAGCTTGGCCAACACGCACCAACTTTCCACGTTGCTGTGAGAACCTCTGCCCAACCTCCACAGCAATCTACCTGATCAAAGCTGGTAAACCTCCAGCCTTCTGTAGCACTCCCAGTGCGGCATGCATCCCCAAATGCCCTGTGCAGGACCCCAAGCATCTGTGGGACACACCATCAAGGCTTCTTGTGAGATCACTCAGTGCAGCACCATCCTCATGGGTCCACAACAAGCCAACCAGCCTCCCCTGAGAGGACCTTCCAACTTGCCCTCCAAATAGCAGAATACCGGTTGACTAGGGAAAGAGTGAAGCCACAGGAGGATAAAGTAGTAGACATTCCATAGTGAAATTAGCTGCAGGCAGTTCAAAGAAGCATTTCTACAAGTCTCCCAGTGAAAGCCAGTGCTCTTCTACTCCCTGAAAAATTGCACCTGCTCCTGTGAAACAATGCTGCGCAAACAGCGATCAGCCCCAACAACCTCAATGGGAAAAAAAATGAGAGGCAATGGAAAAAGTTGTTCTGAACCTAATGATGTGCATAGAAGAAGCAGATATTTATCTGCCACAGAAAGAAATGTTCAGAATGCTGTTTGGAGTCATACAAGATATGAGGGAAACAATACAGAAAAAGGATGAAATGATAAAGGGGATAAAGACCATACACCAAAGGGAAATACAAGAGCTTAGGGAGGAGATAACAAAAACCAGTAGCAGAGTCACGGACCTTGCCAATCAACTGGAGGAGGCAGAGAAATGCGCCAGTGACCTACAGGACAGCCTAGCAGACTTTAACCAATGTGAACAAAAATCTAATAAGATCATCAGAGGAGCTGAAGAAAACTTAAGAGTTGTCTGATGCTATGAAAAGGGACACCAGAATAATTGAATTACCGAAGGAAGACACAACAAAGAAGTCATCTGCAAAAATAGTGAGAGAATTCTTGGAGGAAATCTCCCCCATATTAATGAATGAAAATCAGGCAACCATTCAGGAGGCTGAAAGAACACCAGCTAGACTGAATTCCGAAAAGTCACCAAGGCACATAATAGTTAAATTATCCAACTTTGAGAAAAGGAGAAAATCATGAGAAAAGCTAAGGAAAAACAAGCAATCTCATATAAAGATTCCCAAACAAGAATATGCTCAAACCTATCAGAGGACACTGTGAAGAAGAGGAGAGTGGAGTAACATATTCCAAAAATTGAAGGAAAATAACGCAAACCCAAGAATACTCTATCAAGCCAAATTATCTATCAAGATAGAGAAGTAAGTCTTCCCAGGCAAGAAAAACTCAAAGAATACATTAGAAGAAACCAAGCCCTACAAAAGATCCTTGCTGTTTTTCGAAGAAGGAAGATGGCAACGGAGTGACACATAACAGGGGGACTCCACAGAATCCAGGCCAGGAGAGTTACTTGGAGGGAAATTCAATGCTGCTGGATCGCAGGAAGAGCATCATAAAGATAAGTAGGTACAGACCCACGGGGTTTTGAGGGGCTGGGGCTTTTGGCTCACCTCAGTGGAAGCCGGCTGGGGCTTGACCTTAGCCAGCCACTGTATCTGCCGGAGCCGGGACCATTTGGAGCCCAGCCACTGTATGTGCTGGAGCCAGGACCATTTGGAGCCTGTAGCAGGGCTTGGTCTCGTTGGTCTCAACACAGTCACAGTTTCCCCCTGCCTGCCTCGGGGCAGGGACAGGACCCTTGCAGCTTCACCAGCAGGGATAGGGGTTCAGCTACATTGTTGCTTCTGTTTACATCTCTGCTCTCTATTCCCACACAGCATTGGAAGGCTGCGCAGGGGCTTTTTCACAGCACAGTCACAGCTTGCCTCGCCACGTCTGAGCAGGGACTAAACCCAAACCCTCACAACTCCATGGGCAGGGATCAGGGTTCAGCTACATTGTGGCTTCTGTTAACATCTCTGCTCTCTGTCCCTCCACTTCTTTAAGGGCTGCTCAGCTGCTTTCTTGAGACTCTTCTTGTGGTTCAGCTGCAGCCTGCCACTGGGGCTTGGGGCAAGGAATAAACCCTTGCAGCTCCACAGGCATGGAGTGGGACTCAGCTACATAGTTGCTTTTTGCTTCCCTTGCTTCCCTATATCCATGCACAGTCTGAACGGTCTTACGTTTTAATTTTTCTCCTCCTCCTTGTCTCTGTTCTGTTCTCTCACACTCCACTGCTGAACTACAGGAGGGTGAGGCCACTGTGGAAAGTGGTACAGCACTTCCTCAAAAAGCAGAAAATAGATATCAGTAGCACCCAATAGTCTCTCTCCCAGAATCGATGCTAGAGAAACAAGAGCAGGGACACAAGTAGAAATGGATATGCACACCTGGGTTCATCACCGCCCTCTTCACAGGAGCAGAAAAATGGAAAGCACGTGAATAAATAACCTTGGTGTACACACACACACACACACACACCGGAACACTATGCGACTTTAAAGAATAACAACATCAAACAAATAGCAACAGGTACAAGAAGGAAGAAAGCGTCCTGAAGTTGGTTGCGGTGATGGTCGTGCAACTTTTAATATGATTGTATGACACGTTATTTACATCTCAAAAAAACGAATTTTTCAATGAATCTGCTAAACACCTCCTAACATGCATGACCTACAGAACAGGATGCTGAGTGCAATCAGTCACTCATGAAAGGACAGAAAATGTAGGTCCCTGTTGTGAAAGCTCCAGCAGCAACAACAAAGCCTGCCTTGTGACTTCAGTGTCTCCTGGGAGCAGCCCCGAAAGCACCCATTTTCCTCTCTAGAGGAAATGCCCCCTCCCTGACGCCCTCCCGTGCCCAGGTCCTATCTTTCCCAGCACACACTTTCCTTATGCGCAATGGTTTGTAAGCTCATCCCATCATGTAAACTCGTGTGCTTCCCTGTGGGTGTGTGACTCCTGTCAGATACTCGGTCACATACAAAGGTGGACTAGAGGAGTGGGGAGGAAGCCCTCACAGTCTGAGATGTATGAAAAATATATATTAAACATCCTAAAATATGTGCTACCGGACACTACTGAATGTTTCCCAACCTCAGCTCCCATCTGGGTTTTTGGTTTGCTTTTTGCCTGCCTTAGGTTTCTCTGTATAAACAGCATAGGCAGACACCGGCTCCCTGCAGATGGCACCCCAGGGTTCCCCACAGTCCCTCTCATCCTCAGACAGACAACTCTACTTTGTGGGAGCCTGGGCACCTTTGGGAGCTTGAATTGGAGTTGAGGCCTTAGCTGCAGTGTCAGCCTTGCTTTGTGCTTTGGTCTTGGGCTGGTAGAGCCTCAGGCCCTTGGCAATACATGGCTGAGGCCTCTGGCCAATCTTGGGATGGGCAATGTAGGCCAGTCGACTGAGAATTCAGTTGACGCTCATTGGGATCTTAGCCTTGACCTCCTTCAACCTCACAAGGGCCTTGATCACCTCGGCCCGAGCCTCCTTGGCCTTGGCATTGTTGGCCTGCATTTTCTTTCCACCCTTCTTTTTTAATTCTTGGTGAAATACATGTTCCTCAGGAACCCCATTAAGAGACTCATATCATTGTAGTCGGTGTTTCTTGTCTGTCATTCTGTGACTTGACCGTCATTTCAGGATTGGTGGTGAATGGTGTGGTTCCTGGACTTGCCCATATCTGCACGGATGCCCACTGCTCCCGTAGTGCCAGAGCCTGGAAGAAAGCTCACTTGGATTTTTCCAGGTCATGAAGATGGGACGGAAAGTGCACCCAGCTCTAAGGCTTGACAAAATACAGTAGGTGGGAGAAGAAGTTCAGTGGATGGGAGAACAATCAGGAAGTTTAGGTGGAGAACAGATATAAAGAATCTTCTAAACTAAATTGAGGAATGACTTTGTCCATTTTTACATCCTTCTAAAATAACTTTCCAGCATATGGACTTAGGGCCTCTACTAAAATCTCACCTCAGTACAAGAACGGTTTGCTCTAATAGCCTGGCATTCTATTGTACTCACTCCCTGACACAATTGCTGAAGACAAAATGGGTGTACAAGCAAACATGATGAAGAAAGCTGATGGTGCTCAGCTATTAAAAGATAGTGTCTGGGGTCTCAGAGGTTTGAAGTTAAATGAGCAGCCATCTAGCAGGGAGTCAAATAAGCCCACATGGAAGAAGCACACCAACATGTGTGATCATGAGGTGTCGATGGGAATGGGCATCAGAAGTTCAAAACAAGCAATCGAATTGATGTGAACAAGCATGGACATAGTGGAGCCCCAAAGCCCACCTGTAAGATAATCTGACAATCCCTCACAGAAGGGCCAAATAGAAAGGTGTGATATATCCCCACCACTATCATGGCCTTAGTTTTGCCTCACTAATCTTGCTAGCTCTGGGTATGTACACTTGTACAATCAAGATATCTTGATGCACAAAATCCAAGCTAGATTAACCCCCCCACCCCAGAAACTGTATTGGGAGTAACCTTTCCCTGAGGGCATGGGAAGAGGGTGGGAAAAGGAGGAAGGGGAAACTGATAGCAAAGATGAATGTATAACCCCACTCGCCGGGAACAAAAAAAACAGAATTGTAGGTAAATGGATGCATTGGATGGTGTAATTTATGGCAATAATAATAACAATATTGCATATATTAAGGATCCATGGGGTGGTAGGATAGGTGAAGGAGGGGATAAAGGGGAGCTGATATCAAAGAGTTCAAGATGAAAGAAAATGTATTGAAAATGATGACAGCAATTGTACAATTATGCTTGATCTAATGGAACTACGGGTTGAAATAATATCTGAAAGAGCTCCTAATAATATATATACCTCTCTATTCATTTTTCCTTTCAAAGTTTCACATCATGGCCCTTCTTGATACTCACTCTCAGGAAAGGATCACAGAAGATAGGGGTACTATAGCAAAATGTGGTGAAGAAATTAGATTTTACCCAGCTATCAGATAAAATAGTATCTGTGGTCTTAAAGGCTTGTCTCCAAATAAGCAGCCATCCAAGCGAAATGTCAACTAAGTCCACATGGAAGAAGCATGCCATCATCAGTCACCAAACGACTGTAAATCATATAATCAAAAATAAAAAAACGGAATAGCATCAGAGCCTAAATTGTGAAGAATAGTTTGCAGACAGCTATTGATGACAGTGGTAGCCCAAGACACATTGGGAGAACGACCCAGGAAATAAACCTCTGCTCATCTCCCTCGATCCATAATACAGGGATGGGGGAAGTGGTTACCAAGTATAGAAGATCAAAGGGAGAAACCTGCCTTGAATGTTTAAAACTTTCTCAGCTGATCCCCCTTCGACTTGCACCCTGGACCTGATCTGGTTTTTCAATATTTTCTGTGTTCTTGTTTGTTTATATTAGGGTTTATTTCAGAGGTGTGATGTCATCGGGGGTCACCCTCTTGAAGCTGTGTTCAGTGTTTTCCAATATATGAAACCCAGGCTTGAAGAACCAATAGGGACAACAAGTATAATAAGGGTTGGGGAGTAGAGGGAAGGGGGAAGAGAAGCGATCTTAAGGAGTCCAGGAAGGGAAATAATGCTTAGGAACTAGTTGTGGTAGCATTTTACAGTTCCAGTTGACATGTTTGAACTATGGAATGATCTGATCTATGTATTATCTCACAATTAAAATAAATAAAACTGATCTTTGATTCCATGTTCATCATAAAGTTTCTGACAACAATGGTTTTTCCCATTGTTCTATTTACTTGTACTTCTGCAAATAGCATTTTTATGATCAGAGGTTGTCATTAGCTATGTTTCCATCATTTCCAGGAAAGATTTGCTTTTACAGGGAGTGAGCCAATAAAAGGAGGCCCAGCGATGCCGCAGGCTATCCCTTGAGCTGCTAACCACAAAGTCAGCAGTTCAAACTCACCAGCTGCTCCCTGGGAGAGAGATGAAGATGTCTGCTCCTGGAAAGATACAAGAGTCTAGGAAACCCAAAAGGACAGTCTTCTGCCCTATTGGTTTTCTGAGTTGGAAATGACGCACTAGCAATGAGTGAGTGAGTTCATAGGAAGATGTTCAATAAATGTACATTTGTGTAAATGTATACCCAGATTGTTCTCATGTTGTCAGTGAGATCCACTTTAAGCGTGTGTCTAGGTTAAATTAGGTGATTCATACCTGGTGCATAGTAGTCTTATTTAGCCTTACGTTCATGTAGGAAACGCCTCCAGGGCTTTTCAATGCCGTAAAAGCTGCACATGCAGAAAGTAAAGGTGACTGTTGTATGGGGCAAGTTCAATCGTTACAGAGCGAGAGAAATATACATAACATTGAAAGGAAAGTGTGAATTATCCATAAGTCAGACAGACATTCATAACCTAGGCACAGCCGAGTGCAGTTTTCCAATGGGAATGTAAGCAGAATTTGTTGTAAGGAGCTTCTAGTTGGTTCCCAATCATAGCAACCCGTTGGCCACATTATTTGACTGCAAGAGTGGAATGTGTCCACCCAGTCAACCCTGCCAGCCCTCCATTCTCATAATCTAGAAGAAATGAAATCCATGGACCACGTCTCTTACTGGTCAAAGCTGTATTCACGCTTGCTACTCCCCACCACAGGGAGCCCTCGGGGTGCTGTGGTACCAGGCTGCAAGGTCAACAGTTAAAAACCTACCAGTCCCTCATTGGAAGAAAAATTAGTCTGTTGGCTTTGTAAAAAGTTAGTCTTAGAAATCCTATGTAGACAGGGCCACCATAAGGTGGAATCAACTCAATGGCAGTGGGCTTGGCTTTTGGTGCTGCCCACGTCAGAGTGGAGTATATCGTTCCACTTTCCTCACAGAAGGGTGACTCATGAGAAATGAAGATGAAAGTGGAATGGATGTACTCCACTCTGACGTGGGCAGCACCCAAAGCCAAGCCCACTGCCATTGCGTTGATTCCAGCTTATGGTGGTATGTTGTTGTTGTCATCCTTTGCGTAAGTATTCCTTTAGGCAAAGATCACATGTCTTTGGTAGCTTTGTTACATCCCAGTAACATAGGGATATCGTTTTGTTTTGTTTTTTTCCTACTTCAAAAATAGTATTGTCAAGGTATTCAATCTTGAGGTCATCAGTTAATGGCTGAAGAAGATATTTAATTCTACATACTACCCTCTGTCCCAGGCCTGACATTTTACGTAGGAGGAAGCAGTAATCCCGCAGTCAGCTGACAGGTGGCTGGTCTGCAGGAGACCAGAGCAAAACACCTATCAGTTTCCAAAGTTCTTCCTCAAGAAGGCATGGTGCCAATGTGCTTCCGTGCCAGCCTGCCATCTATCACTCCAATTGGCCATCAATCAACCATCGGCTTTCTCATGATTTCTACATTTGGAGACAGAGCTCGTTAGCCTTAGTTGAGCCCTGTGACTCATTTCCTCCCTCTCCTGCCCGGTCCACAGGGTTCCCATTCAGCATTACGCCAATTGCGCCTCTTGGGGGAAGAAGGGGTGCAGCCTGCGTCCTCTTGACCTAACACAGCTCTGGTGGGGCCATGAGTCATTAATTCCTTAATGTCTTTTCCAGCTGCAGATAAAACTCACCGTTGATCACATGATGGAGCAAAGCATGGAATGAAGTTTGGCACTGGTCTAGGAAGAAAAAAACAAAAAAATGTTTTCCTTCCCCAAATTAAAATATCTA
Source organism: Tenrec ecaudatus (assembly GCF_050624435.1). Lineage (NCBI taxonomy): Eukaryota > Metazoa > Chordata > Mammalia > Afrosoricida > Tenrecidae > Tenrec > Tenrec ecaudatus. Next base: position 7,819,247 of record NC_134544.1, read on the forward strand.
TTTTCATTGGCTCACAGTAAATCATAGGTGTGACTATAACCAACAAAAGAGACGTGTGCTTTGTGAAATCGGCAAAAGATAGAAGCTGGGGGGGGGCGCATAATATGGAAGTATACTGAGAGGGGACTGTTTTATACCAATCCTGATAACCGTGACTTACAGCAATTGTATAGGGTAATAAAATGCACTAGCATTGGGAGCTCAGTTGAGTGACTTAGAATTACAGAGCTTCAGAAGCGGGAAATACTTTATAAAATAAATGCTTCAACCTCCTCCTTATTTTGAAGATTAAAAAAAAGGAAGGAAGGAAGAAAATGAAGCTGTGCGACCAGGGTTCCTGGCTCGCTTGTGTGGTGCCATTTCTGAGCTCTTAGACGAACTTCGATTCTTGATCCTCATGCAGAAAGCCCCTGCTGTAGCAGCGGTCGGCAGAGGCTTCACGTTTAACAGAAGAAACCGCAGCACCCTCTTCACCACCATCCCGGAGGTCACCACATAGCTGAGTGCCTTCCCACTCAGGGGCCTAGTCCTCCAGCACTCTGTGACACAGTCCACATTCTGTTGGGATTCCTGGATTGTCCTTGGCTAGGCCTTCTTCCTAGTCCGCATGTGTCACTGAAGCGTTCCGTGGAGATGAGCCTGCTGGGAGGTGAAACACCAGTAGCACCTCTTCCCTCAGCGATAACAACTCAACATGCTCTGACCAACTGGCAGAGGGAGGGTTGGTGACCAGGCGGTTTACTCCCACCCACACCGAATTACTGCTATTCTCAGGCCCTGGGCTCTCTCCTAAGGGGCCGAGCGGCTCTATGGGTTAGGTGTTAAGCACACAGTTCAAAACCCACCAACCTCCTCTGTAGGAGAAAGATGCAGCTATCTACTCCTATAAATGCTCACAGCTCAGAATCCCTAAGAAGCAGTCTTCATCCGTTCTACTGGGTGCTGTGAGTGGAATGGAACAGTGGGCTTGGTGTTTTGGTTTGGGTTCTCTTGTAGCTCTGTGATTCTGTGACCCACCTGGAACACCCAGGCTTGAACTTCCCTCTGCCCTCTGTGGTATCAGTAGGCATCAAGGGCACGGGACCAGCCAGTGAATCCTCCTACCTCAGTTCCTCCCACAGCTCCTCCTCTCTCTCATTGGCCCACCTCTCCATTCAAGGTGAAGGCTGAGGTCTACCTGCCCACCCATGGGTGTGATGGAGTGAGGAGTGGTTGTCAAGGGCCATGGAGGTGCTGAGCTGACACAAGCTCTGTGACATCACTGCCTTGGTGAGCCCTCCTTATGCAACTCCTGCCAGCCCACCACGACCACCACATTGCTGCCTGGAATCTGGACTTTTGGGGTCTGATGACATCAGATGTAGAGTCCACACAGAGAACCGTCCCACCCTTTCCCTGGAAACACCACTGGCTCGCTGAGAAACTCCTCCCCCCAAACAGAGTCATCGTTCCTCTTTCGAGTCCTCCCCTGGGTTTCAGGAGAGCCGTACAGAACCCCTACAGACCCTCAGCTCCGCTGCTCAGCCTCCTGATCCACTAGGCCAGGAGCCAGCCAACATTCGAGTCAATCCTGTCCCGCACAACAATTAAAAATTATTTAAGAGCTATAAATATATTCTTACCAACAAATGAAATCACCACTCTCTGAATAATATCCTTTAAATGACCCTATGATTGTTCTATTTTCACTTTCAATTTTACTTCAGAGTGATGTGTATGCACCAAAAGAGCCACATATATGGCTCACAAGCCAGTTTCCCGACCCAACTCTACAGCAAACGGATGATGTTTCACTGCTGGCTGTATTTCACTAACTGGAAAGAAGTGAAGAGCCACGTAAACATTTCAGGAGTCCGGTGGCACAATGCTAACCCAAAAGCTCAGAGGTTAAAATCCACCAGCAAGTCAGTGGGAGGAGGGAGCCGGCTTCCCTACAGATTTACAGCATCTCAAAGCCTCTGTGGCAGGGCTGCTCTGCCCTCTTGGAGCCTCTGATCATGCAGTTAGCACACTCAGCTGCTGGTTAGTGTCCATCTCAGAAGAAATGCCTAGGGGTCTACTTCAGTAAGAATCTGTCATTGAGACCAAACTCCCCCCCTACCCTAGAACCCAGTCCCTCTGGGCCTCACGTGGGTTGCCATGTATCAGAAGGGATCCAAAAACAATGCGCTGAGATTGAAAAATAACTCCTGAGGTAAATAGTCAGTCCTAGAGCCGTTTCCTCAGACCCAAGAACTCACAGGCCAGTCAAGAATACTGCTGCTGCACGCGATTGGGAGCCACTACCTCACCATGATGTGATACCACTTTCCAAGGTTCTTGAGAATCATGTCAATTAAAACTGAAACCACAGCCCAGAAACTGAAACAAAACATCCTTCCTCCCCTGCTCATGCATGTGACACCTCCCTCCAAAGGCTGTCATTGCACGGCAGTCTGGGAAGTAGGATTAGTCTAAGAAGAGCTACGGCAGGGTGGGTGCAAGGATTGGGAAGATGGCACAGGACCCGGCAAAAATTCTGCCAGCCGGTCCTTGTTGTCATCGTCATTGCTATGGTCATTGTTGAGCTCATTCGGACTCACAGCAGCCCCACGTGGCCGAGGGTTGGCCAGGCTGCCATCTTTCAGGGGAGAGGTGGCCAGGACTTTCTCTCGGGCCACTTGCTGGGTTCCAACCACCAAGGTTTTGGTTAACAGCTGAGCATGCAGCCATTGTCCCCCTGACGTCTCTGTTCTGCTATAAACACAAGACCTCTTTGTGGCTAGCTGCCCTTGGAACAGTTCCAATACATGATTATCTGCGATCCCCATAGTTTTCCATTCAAAACCACCAGCAGCTCTTGGGGAGAAAGACTAGGCTTCTACTCCCGTAAACAGTGACCTTTTGGGAAACCCATAGGAATGTGAGTCAGCATTGATTCGATGGCAGCAATTTTGGTTTTGGTTTTACAGATAACAAGGCGGCCTTCAGAGAAAGACTTGGTGGCTACTGGTTACAAGTGGGGCTGTTAACCACAAGATCAGTAGTTCCAAACTACCAGCTTCTCCAGAAGAGAGAGATGAGGCTTTCTTCTCCCATAAAAAGTTACTATCTGTGTTAGTCTGGGTGGACTAGAGAAACAAATTCATAGACACTCATATGTATAAGACAGGGTTTTATATAAAAGATCAATTGTATATTGAGAAAATATCCCAGTCCTGTCCAGAGCAATTCTTTAAGTCCAACATTAGTGAGTCTAAAAATTCCTCTTCAGACTCATGAACACATGCAACGACACTGAATGCAGGAAGATCACAGGCCAGTGGGTAGAAAGTCTTGTGGATCCAGGGCTGGTAGAAGGATTTCCACATGGCTTCTCCAGCTGCGGGTCTCTGGTTCCATCAGCTTAGCTCCATGTGGGCATGTCAACTGGAACGTCCCACAGAGAGAGAAGAAGCAGAGATAGAGTGTGTCTGGCCTCCAGGGAGCTGTTTGTCCCCATCACACCTTCAAATGAGGTCATTAAGCTGAGACCTGATTGACAGGCTAACCTCCACCCCTTCACTCTAAAGAGTCTCAAGCTGACATCAGCTTATGAAACTACCGCATTGTCTCAGAAGCCAACAGAGGCAGTTCCACTCTGTTCTATAGGGTAGCTATGCATTGGAATCAAGTTTATGGCCTTGAGCTTGTTTTTTGCAGCAACAATAACAGAGCCCTGGTGGCATCATGGGTCATGAGTTGGACTGCTAACTACAAGGTCAGCAGTTCAAAAGCACCAGTATTCTTCAGGAAAAAGATAAGACCTTTTCTTCCTGGGAAGCTGTATGTATAGTCCCAGAAACCTCCAGGGGTTGTTCAACTCTGTCCTCTACAGTACTCTGAGTTGGAATCGACTCAGTGACAGTGAGTTTGGTCTTGTTTGTTTGTTGCTTTTAACAACCACAAACCAAACCAACCATTCTTGAAAGAAGTGCAGCCAGAATGCTGTGGATGATGAGACGTTGTCTCGTGTTCATTGGACATGTTATCGGAAAGGATGGCCATAGAGTACATGCAGCTTGGTAAAAGAGGGCCTCCAAAAAAAAGAGAGACAGAGACAGAGGCAGAGAGAGAGACTGACTTCAGGGAATGGATTAACACAATGGCTATAACAATAGGCTCACATACAGGAAGAAGTGAGGATGGTGCCGGAGCAGGATGTATGGCCTTCGGTTGGATATGGGATTGCAGTGAGTCGGACCTACCTAGCAACACCTGGCCTGGGAAAACTGCCCTTGTGGGAAAATCTATTTGGACTGGGTTTCATACGTCCCTCAAGAGCTCTACTTCAGTGATGTCCCCCAAGACACCTTCATCTGCAGTGTATTGGGAAGTGTATGGCCATCCTGTAGGCGAGGACACATGCCTTTCCTTCTCAGGAATCGAGTCGCCTATGTCATTTATTATGCCATGTATGACATCCTGAAGGATGAAGCATCAAAGCTCTATGAAAATGTTTGAGTTCAGGCCCAGGGAGCACAGTAGTTAAGTGTTCAGCTGTCTACCAAAAGGTTGGCAGTTCAAACACACCAGTGCCTCAGGAGGAGGACGTAGCCATTGGTTTCCATATGGGGCAGTTCTACCATTTTGTACACATGTGCCTGTGAGTTGGAATCAACATGACAGCAAGAGCAGGGCTGGTCTTTGGTTTTCAGCGTCAGTTCAGCCCAGCTCCCCTACACAAATGTGCGAGCGCGCGCGCACACACACACACACACACACACACACACACACACACGGGTGCCGAGGCCACAAAAGTCTGTGTGAAATGCTATCTTGGGAAAAATAAACCATAAGGTGGCAACACCCAGGGGTGTGCCCACAACCGATCTCAGGAATGAGGGCGAGACAGACCAGAGCAGGGTGGGTGGCTTGGGGTTTGGGGAGCCAAGGGAAGACCGTGGTTCCAGATTTCTCCAGCCCACCCTGGGTGCTGAGCTGCATAACAGGCATTAAGCTTGGACTTTCTGAGGGTCCCGGGAAAGGTTCAGAGCAGAGACTCGGTGATTTATTCCACGCTGAGAGAGGAGCAGGGTGTACAAGAATGAGGAGGAAGAAGTGTTCGGCTCCGGAGAGCTCATCACCTGCTGGGAGAGACAGATATAAACAAACCAGGCCACACAGTTTGTTTCGTTCTAAATATAGCCGTGCACAAAGGCTGAGGGACAAGGAGAGGAAGCAGTGACCACTGCCTGGAGATTCAAGGGAGGCTTTGTGTGGGTGACAACTGAGCAGGGTTGATGGATGAGGGGGCAGGCACGGGGGGGGGGGGGGGGGGAGGCGGGGGTGTCTGGGAAGCAGGAGATAGGCACTCCCAAGTCATGGCCCACAAGCATGCTCTTTGAACTACAGGGTTTCCACGGAGGAACTTGTGCTGGCTGAGAAAGTGTACAGTACCCAGTAACTTCCAGATCTCTGCCCAAGGATTGTGAATATTTATTTGTGTGTCGAGAACATGCCATCTGGCGTGTCCCAGAAATGAGATGAACTTTCCAAGAACACGTTTTTCTTTTTTAAGTATGAGGAAGTCAGGCTCCCCAGCTAGACATTGAAACAGCGTGGGTTCAGAGGTAGATCCTCACCTTCCACGTGGCAGGCCTGGGTTCGATTCCCAGTAAGTGCACCTCATGAGGAGCCAGCACCTATCTGGCAGTGGAGGCCTGTGTGTTGCTGTGAAGCTGACCAGGTTCCAGTTGACCTTTCAGACTAAGACAGACAAGGAAGAAAGGTCTGGAAATTCAACGCATGAAAACTCTAGGAGCCACAGTTCTACTCTGACACTCAACGGGCTGCCACGAGTCACAGCCTCCATCAGACTGGAAATATTGACATCAAGTCAATTCCAACTCGTAGCAAGCCCTAGAAGACAGAGCAGAACTGCTCAATAGGGCTCCTGAGACTGTAAATCTTCACAGGAGCAAATAGCCTCATTTTCCTCCCTACAAAGCAGCTGATGGGTTTGACAGTCTCATAGTCTCACAGACAGCTGCGTAAGTAAGACAAAAGCCCATCTGAACTATTAGCAAAAGTTGCATGATTGATATATTAAGAATACTTTATTAAACAGCTGTTGAGCCTCCTTGTATACAGCCAAACACCTCCTGGGGTTTTCTCTCTTGGTTTGGAGGCTGATGGGCATGATCTCAGAGACATCTCCGTTAATGGGCATAATACTGCATCCGGTAGTCTTCTCTCTGAAGAGGCGTGTCCCCAGATGGACCAGGTTGCCCTTCAGGAACTGCTCAGATGCTCCAGCACAGCACATGCAGCTGGCCCTCTAGTTAGTAACTTATCCTCCCTGCCCCTCCCACCTGATAACCTTCAAAGAGTACTTCTTTCTGTTTGTAAACCTTTCCTTGAGGTTTTAAAAGTAGTGGCTGCCTCTGATATTTATCCTTTTCTGAGTGCTGCTACATTTTGGGAATTACAGTCCGTGACATGAAACAAAATATGCATGAGCCATTGAATGGAAAATGGATTTGCTTTGTAAACTTTGACCCAATCACAATACAAAGCTTTGTAATTTTTTAGGAGTTTTTTTTACTAGTCACTTTATTATTCCACTTTTATAGTTTCAACCTAGATTTTCTACTGAGTCCCTGGGTGGTGTCAACAGGTAAGTTCTCCACCACTAGCCATGAGTTGGCAGCTTTCACCCACTTAGAGGCCCCTCGGAAGATGGGCCTGGCGATTTGCTTCTCAGAGAAGAACCCTAGGAAGGAGTTTTACTCTCCGTACAAGGAGACACCATGACTTGGAATCAACTCGATGGGAACTAACAACGAGCAAGACAACCTCTACCAGCGCCCCAGAAACTAACCCATCAGTGCTTCCAATGCCTTCGTCCTGGTCTGACTCAGACTGCGCCTTCCACTTCACTCCTGCCTCCTCTCTGCTGAGCCCCACCCATCCACATCCTAGACTCAATTGCGCCCACCTCCACAGAGCGTCCTTGCCAGCCTCAGGATGGGTCCACTTCTGCCTGACCAAAGAATCCCTGGCTGGAATAATTCTTGAAATTATGAATGGTTTGTCTAAACCGTTAACGCCTATGAGATAAAACCCACGTCTGTGCCCCTTGGTGTTGCTGACCATGTGTAGAACAGCGAAGGGATGCACGGGCTCCATCACACCAAGAAACTAACCCATGGCCAGTCGGCCAGTCTGACTCACAGGGACCTTTCCGTGTGCAGAAAGTTCCCCAGGCACTTTCCTCCAACCTTTCTCGAGGATAGGAAGTTAATTATCCTAAGATGACTTGAAATGCCTTCTAAAGAAGGCGCAGCTACTCCAAAAGGGACGTGGTGGTGACGAAGATCAGTTGGGATGAGTTGGGTCGTGTTTTGAAGGCCTCACCTGCCATCATTCTGATTTGTAAAGCACCACAGATAGGCTCAGAGAGTTAGCAACTGCAATATTGTCATTTTTAAAAAGCCAATGGGCTTTCTATGCTTTCTGCATCTGCTAGTTTTACATTCTCCTGAACCAGGAATAGTTGTCTTGCATATGTTATTTCCACTTATGGCTACTTACATTTCATGGTTCCGATAATCCTACAAACTTTGCTAGTATTTTTGTTGTTGTTTCTGGCCTGTGAAACGTTTGGAGAATTTTAATGATTGCTATTAACATTGCAGTTCCTTGGTGTCCCATAGTAATAAGTCCACTGCTAGGGGCTCATCAGGGTTGATAGCTAGGAAGGGGCCATCTGACGTGCTTTGGGTCATTTAGGGGGAAATACTCAGTACCTAATTGTCTACCCAGGACAATTACAAGACCAGCTCTATGTTTCAGGAAGGGCTTGGGAGGAAGCTTTTAATATGAGGCACTATTTTACACAAGCTTTTATTTTGAAAAGCTATTATACACAAGATGCTATGCACATTTATCTTCCTCCTTGCTTTTTTTCAAAGTTGCTCTTTGCAATCTATTATATTCATATGGGGATAGATTTTATAGACAGACAGATATCAATGTTATACCTATAAACTCAGGAGAATGGTAATCTTATCTTTCTTCCTCACTCTTATTCATTGTCTATGGCAGTGCCTGGTGCACAATAGGTGGGTGATGAATGTGTTGATTTCTTCATGGGCAAAAGAGATGGTGCTTGGTGGGCACTCATTCCAGAGCTAGTTTCAGTGAGGGTCCGGGAGAGGGTACAAGGAGAGAGCAGTGTCCCTTCTATCGTAGGAGGCAGTCTAGGCTTCAAGCGCTGGGTGGCTCTTTGGAGGACTTGAGAGTCCTACTTTTGATGGGCTATTTTCTTAATTTCTGTCACAACATGTGAGCACAGTTTTCCAATGGGTCTGAGGTGAAACCCTTCAGGTTCGGCCATAGCTCAGGGAGTGGGCACCCCCTAACGTGCAAGCTTAGGGCTTTGGCCATGTGTTTAGTTGGTTTTGTTTTTTTAACACATGGTGGACACTTGCGGTTTTACACAGACCAAAAGTCATCCCTGGAGATTGGCTGGGAACATTTCTCCCAAACAGTGGTGTCAACATGGTGGGGGTGGGGAGCAAAAGGTGTGAACTGTACCAAGTGACACTGTCAGAAGGGGTGACAGTGAAACTATTGTCTATAGAGTTTCTGTGCTGTGTTTCAGCAGAAAGTGTGTATATATATGTATATAGATACATATATATAATGTGTGATTTGCTATATCAAAATCCTTTTTCATAAGCCCAACTCCATGTGTCAGTGTACCTGCAAGGCTAAGAATCTATGCTAATTTGCTTTTTGAATATGCTCTTGGTTCCCTACGTTTTGAATATTCTACTGACTCCGGCCAGAGCTGTGATTATTAGAGAATTACAGTGAGGCTTGGCAGAGGGTCATTTCATGTGCAGGTGTCATTGTCATTTACAGGTGTGATTTTAATTTTGCTAGTCCTATTGGGTCACTACTGTTGACATTTCATTCCACGGCATGCAATTTAAAGTATCATCAGTACAGAAAACAGTACTGTGAGTGGTGTGATACTAGAGGTCCGGGGAGGGAGGGGACCATGTGTTAACCTCTGGAGGACAGCAACACGCCTCATTCCACTGATAGCACCATGGGCCTCCTATCAAAAAGAAGGGTGAAGGAATGGGTGCTGGCAAGGTGATGACATGCACTGTGCACTCTGCAGAGAGATGGGTGGCAACAGCCTGCGGGTAAGGAAAGGCAGAGAAATGCAGTGAGAAGTGGGTTTGTATAGAAAGTCCTAGACAAGGGAGAAGTAAACTACGTGCCAGTTTTAATTGGCATAATTGATCTAGTCACATATTTCCTTTATATATATATATATATATATTTAAAATACATACTTTTTGAAATGCTGTCCATCAAATAATTCTGTTCTCCTTCAACTGGGGGTGCTAGGAAATTCATTTTCACAGGGAAGAGGGTCTGTGTTGGCAGCACCACCAGAAACCCTAAAGCCAAACAAAAGACCTTTTCTCAAAGAAAAATGCCCAGAGCCAAGCCCTTGTGATGGAAGTTTCTCCACTAAAAGGAACAGGAGCATCACCTTCTGTCTCTTCCTTCAGCTGCTGCCACTGTGGTCCATGTTTCCAAGAGGTTTCCGAGTTCGAAAGGACTTCTCTAGCCATGAAGAGTCATCCCTTGTGACTCAGTGCAGTGAGGGGACAGTCCACATGTTTCAGAGGACAAGTCTCAGAGACAGAGGGTAGATTCTATCATTGTCATTCAGTGTTCCTGAGACTCCGAGCTTGCTGGTTCTGTTCCCTTAAAAAGGGGCAAGAAAATCTCCCTCGTGGGCGGCCCTCGTGGCACAGTGGTTAAAAGTAAGGTTGCCAAAGAAAAGGGCAGCGGTTGGAAGCCACCAGCCACTCCTCAGAGAGAGATGGAGGCAGTCTGCTGCCATGAGATGGGAATCCGCTGGGGCCATTCTCCTGCCCCTCAGAATGGCCGTGAGGCTGTGAGCAGTAATGCGCCCTCTGAGCGCCGGCCAGGGCTGCTGCAAGGACCGGTGGGGGCCAGGGTGTGTGTGGGGAGGTGATAGAGGAAAAGAGAATGTTTTGTTGTGTATATTTTGGTTACAATTTAAAAAAATAAGGAGGAGGGAGAGGAGCTGACACCAAGGGCTCAATAAAAAAAATAAATCTCTAGAAAATATTGATGGCAACATATGTACAAATGTGCTTGATACAACTGATGTATGGATTGTTACAAGAGCTGTAAGAGCCCTCAATAAAATGTTTTAAAATAAATGAATAAGTACATAAATGATAATGAGTACAAGGAAAAATTAAATGTTCAAAAATTGATTGTGGTGATGATTGTACAACTCTTCTTGATATGATTGAACTATTGAAATGCATGATATGAATGAAGTGCCAATAAAACTGTTAAATTTTTTTTAAGGATCAGAAGGAAGAAAACCTTTAAACTGCTTGGCGCAGTGCCTAGAAATGGCTGAGCAAATTCAAGTTGCTGTTGTTGAAATGTGGTTATAGTTATGATAACACAACCCACTACCATTGAGCCAACTCTGACTCATAGTGACCTTAGATAGTTTCTGAGACTGTAAACCCTTACACACATATATAATAGATACCATGATTTTTTTTATTTGTGTGTGTGTGTGTGTATGTGTGTGTGTGTAACAGGATAGGGAATATTGCATGGTTTAAAATCAGGAAAGGTGTGTGACAGAGTTGTATCCAGTCACCATACTTATTCAATCTGCATGGTCGATTATATGAAAAAGAATGTGGCATCAGGATTGAAAGAAGGCTTATTAACAACCTGTGATGGGCAGAGGACTTGAAGCACTTGCTGATGAAGATCAAAGATTGTAGCCTTCAGTGTGGATTACAACTCCACTCTAGGAAGACCCAAAGCCTCACAATTGGACCAATAGGTAACATCATAATCAATGGAGAAAGGTTGAAGTTGTCAGGGATTTTTGTCTTGCTTGAATCCACAATCAATGCTCATGGAAGCAACAAGCAAGAGATCAAAAGATGCGTTTCACTAGGTAAATCTGCAGCAAAAGACTTCTTTAGAGTACTGAAAGGTAAGGATGTTATTTTGAGAACTAAGGTGAGCCCGACCCAAGCCATGGTGCTTCCAGATGTCTCATGTGCGTGTGTTGGACATTGAAGGAAAAAGACTGAAGAGGAATTGATGCATTTCCATTGTAGTCATCAAAAAGCATATTCAGAGTACCAAGGTCAAACAAATCTGTCTTGGAAGAAGTAAGTCCAGAGTGTTCCTTAAAGGCAAAGATGGTGAGACTTCATATTCGTAATTTAAATATATTGTCAGGAAAGATCAGCCCCTGGAGAAGAGCATCATGCCGTGCAAAGCGGAGGGGCAGAGAAAGAGAGGAAGACTCTCGGTGAGAAGGACTGACACCGTGGCTACAACAATAGCCTCCAGCATAGGGACAATTGTGAGGATAAGGCAGGTTCAGGCAATGTTTCATCCTATTGTACTTAAGGTTGCTATAGGTCAGAACCAACTCAATTGCACTTAACAACAACAGCATATACATCCGCTGCCCTGGTGGCACTTTCAAGTAAGCCTTATACTGCTAAGCACAAGGTTGGCAGTTCAAATCAACCAGCCACTCACAGGAGAAAAGCAAGAGTATTTGCTCCCTGAATGACTACTATCCTCAGAAATTCTACAAGGGGCTGCTATGAGTTGGAATTGACTCAGGTTTGGACTAGGTGTTAGTCCAGCTAGACTAGAGAAACAAATCCAGGGAGACTCATATGTGAATAAGAAAGAGCTTTACATACAAGAGCTGTTGAATATTGAGGAAAACATCCCAGTCCGGTTCAGATCAAGTCCATAAATCTGATCTAACCCCATATATCTGATACCAACCTATAAAGTCCTCTTCAGACTCATGCAACACATGCAAAGATGACAAATGCAGAAAGATCACAGGCCAATAGGCGCAAAGTCTTGTGGATCCAGTGGCGGTGTGAGCATCTCAGTGCTGGCAGAGATCTCCACATGGCTCCTCCGGCTCCCGAACTCTCACATAGCTTCATGTGTCTTGTCAGTGGAGATGTCTCCCAGGAAGTGAACGTGTGTCCAACCTCCAGAGAGCTATTTATCTCCTTAGCACCTCCAAGTGAGATCATCAAGCTGCGACCTAATTGACTAGCTAAACTCCACCCCTTCATTCTTAATTCTCTCAAATTGACAAGAGGTGATGTAACTACTGCAACTATATATTTACATATGCTTCACTAATTTTTCTCTTCAGCATACTACAGGATCTTTTCATCGAAGTCAGATGAAAGCATGGAACCTGAGAACTTCTGAGTTACATTTTGGTTCCAAAATTCCTCATAATAGGGGCCTTTTGGAGTCAATGATTTGGAATTCATATAACCCCAGAGCTAAGCTCAAGTGGAAGACCTGGGAATTGGAATCACATGGACAGAGGGTGGAAAGAGAGTTTATCTTCCCAGGGAATCCAATCGCCCCACATTTGTGATCTTCTAGCCCTCACCAAAGTCAAGAACTCCCGGAAGTGAGAGAATTTCTGAGGGCCATCAGTGACTTTCCAGCAGCGTCTAGTCTCTGTTTTAACTGCCCGCTAGCATCCTCCTTCCTTGTTCTTTTCTTCTAAATCCATCTTCTCTTTCAACCTGAACAAGGCACCACAGTCAGTTTCGGATTTAAGCATTGCGTGATTTATTAGGAGAAGTAGAAAATGTATTCTTCCTTTAAAACTCCCCCCTCTCCTGTTTCTTCTGAAGAACATTGACCACAACGGGGAGTTTGGCCAATGCCAAAGTGTTGCACAATGTGTCTCTCTCTCACTGTCTTACTCAATCTCAACATCACTGCACCACGAAGGGTTCTTGTTGCTGCTGGTGGTGGTGTGGGTGTTAGGTGCCATCAGGTTGGTTCTGACTCATAGTGACGCTTCGGTACAACCGAATTAAGCACTGCCTGGTCCTGTGTCATCTTCAAGAGCATTCTTATGTTTGAACACATTGCTGAAGCCACGGTGTCAATTCATCTGGCCAAGGACCTTCCTCTTTTTCTCTGCCCCGCTCCTTCACCAAGCATGAAGTCATTCTCCAGGGACTGGTCTCTCCTGAAAACATGTTCCAAGCATGTGAGACAAAGTCTCATCACCATTGCTTCCAAGGAGAATTCTGGTCACCCTTCTTCCCAGCAGAATTGTTTGTTCTTGGCAGTCCATGGTACTTTGAATATTCTTCACCAGCACCACAACTGCATGGATTCTTCTTCTGCCTTCCTTATTCAGTGCCCAACTGTCACATGCCTATGAGGCAATCGAAAACACCACGGTGTAGGAGACCCGTTTTATTGAGAAAAAATCATGGGGTCATTGACAAAGAGTCACACAATGAATGGGGAGGCTGGTTGTATATTCAAGCCTGTCTATCTCCAAAGATTGGTTTTGTTGATTGTTTTTTTGTTCTTTTGTTTCATAATGTTTCATTATGTTTTCAGTACATCTTTGCACAGCCAATTAGGGTCCCACTTAACCATCACTGCACACGTTGTTCAGAGAAATTGGTTCCATGTCCCAAGTGTGTTAGCCTTCCCATAGATTCCCTTCAGGATGCTTTGCTGCCTGTCATCCAGTGTCCCTATTCCCTTGCCTGTCACCTTGGGTTTAGAGACATGGTTGACCATTTGCTCTCCTACAGATGATATTTCCAAGGTCCTTGCTGGTAATGTTGTTTATCTCATCAGCTGAGACATTATTAGGTAAGAGGTGACCAACCTCAGGGGGAAGCTGTGGAGTATGCCAGGGTGAGGGGGCAGGGAACACCATCGTCAGCAGTGGTTACAACTAGATGGAGAATAAGCCCGAGAATCGTGGCTTCATGTTTTGATACGCTTGTTCAATAAAGGGTTCGGTGATATCCCCTGTACTTTTTATAACAGAAGGAACCTGTTGTGCAGAGGCACATCTGGGGAAAAGAGCCTTTGTGGCAACTACTGAAATCCTGATGCTGTCCAAACATCTGACCTCCATCTTACGTATGAGTGTCATCATCTACCTGGGAGGCCTAGCAATCAAAACTCAACCTACTGTGGTACATACCCACAGTGGAATGCCATGCATCCATTTAAAAAATGGTGACAAAAGCAGGGAACACCTCATGGTATGGGTGGACATGGAAACCATTATGTTGCATGAAGTTAGTCAATCACAAAAAGACAAGTATTATATGAGTCCAATCACTGTGATAGTTTGGTTTATTGTGCCAACCTGGCCAATCAGAACATGTGGCATTAATCATGTCACAGTTTGATAGCCCTGATGGCTCTGCAAGGCCCGCCCCACTCTCTCTTGCTCTCTGGTGATCACAGTGTGCTGGAGCATGCTGCTGTTTTAGCTGGTTCTCTGCCTCAACCTGTGAGCTACACTATCTGTGGGCCAAGCCAACTCTTGGATCATGTCACTAGATCTTGAGGCTCCTTTGAGACCTGCTTTGCATGCTGCTGATGCATGCATCACTTGAGCTTGAGGCTAGTGGATCCTGTCACCTTGCATTGCTTGCGTTCAATATCTCATGTGGGCCTGTTTTGCTAAGCTCCTGAACTACTGACTGTTGGTGACCTACCCTGCTGTTTGTTACCTGTGGACAGACTCTGCTTACCTTGCCCAAGGGAGGACTCTGCTGACTATTTCTTGCCCTTGGACCTGGCAGCTCACGTGAGTTAAAGGACTTCCAGTATATTAACTGTTCCATGGAAGTGAGTTGAACTGAAACCTCTGTATTGCTGTGTGGAATAATTAGCTGTTATATTCCTTCTTGCTGTATAAACCTATATACACCAAATCATAAATGTCCTGGTTTCGTTTCTCTAGAGAACCCTGCATAACACAACTACTATAAAGATAAACACCAAGATGAAGTCTGGCTTCTGCTCTCAGGTCATTAAACTTCTAATGCAGCTTCCCAAATGATGAGGTAGAGAGCCTGCCAAGCATCCATGAACCATAAATCAATCCCCTTATATGTGCATCTTAAAAACCACTTCAACCGAGTAGATCTCGCCTCAGCTGGGTCATTCCTCCAAGAAGGGGGGAGTGGGGCGGGTAAGGAGAAGGCTATTCATTACTGCCATACAATATTGTGATGAGGTCACCCCAAGTTAACAGGAACTCCTACAAAAGTGATAAGCAAATCTTACTGGAAAGTCAAGATGATGAGAGAATAGCATGTATATTTCAGAAAAGAAATTTATATTTGTGTTGGTGTATAAAGAGGAAAGAGCAAATTCTCATCTAGAAAAATTGCTTAGTAATACTTAAACCCAAAAGGACACAAAATCACAAAAAGTATTTTGAGATACTTAAATCACAAAGGGACACATAGAGCTCAAGAGTAGAATAAATCATGTACTATATTCCTAATTAGACACTTTTGAGCTAATTTCTATCTAGTTCTTGGTAACTCA
Source organism: Tenrec ecaudatus (assembly GCF_050624435.1). Classification (NCBI taxonomy): domain Eukaryota; kingdom Metazoa; phylum Chordata; class Mammalia; order Afrosoricida; family Tenrecidae; genus Tenrec; species Tenrec ecaudatus. The sequence continues at coordinate 7,834,691 of NC_134544.1, forward strand.
GGCCATATATTATAAAGTACTGAAACTTTAGACTCTGTTCATTCGAGGTGCACAACACCATTCTTAGGCCACAACAGAGGGACTTGATGTGAAAAACTCATTAAGTGAACTGGGCTTTACCTCAAACTCACCTGTAACCTTGGACTTAAGGCTGAAACTCCCTAGTGTGAGGAAAACAGCTGACTGCCACCCTAAGGCTATGGAACTGGTGGTCATTGGACTTTGGTTCAGATCCCTTGCTTTGAGGGTGCCCAAAGAAAGGTGGCCCAGGACCATCTTATATTGACGTTTTAAATAACCAATTAATGCCCTCCTTGCTTTACTATGACATGTATTAATCTGATAGATGTGACTCTGCCTTTGTGAGTGAATGTTATTGGAAAGTTTTCCCTATCTCCAAACCCGTTGTTGTCGTAAATAGTGCGGGGAGCATATGCACAGCCGCCCAGATGCGGACATCCGACAGCTCCTGCTGGTCATTAAATGCAGGGCTTCCAACACTTTCGTTCAAAGCTACCCTTTCAGAAAAGCAAACTGGAATCCTTATAATTTGGGTGTACAGGAGAGATTATGGGTTCAAGCCCCAGGGAGAGGTATACAGATGCCAGGACCCAGCCAGGTCCACGAGGCTGGACTCGTGGCAGTGCTGTGGCACATCTGCCACCATCTTTCATCATGGCATTGCTATCTCAAAGCCAGATTTCAAGTTGTGTAAATCTGCCCTCGTGATGCAAAGGATGCATGAATCCGTACATGGAACACACACACACCAATAACTTTCACTTGCTACACATATGGCTTTTACATCACGGAAACATTTCTTATCTTTCATTGTGATAACACCCCCTCCCCTCCAAAAAAAATCAAGGCCTCCCTAAACACAGGAACACTTTGTTCTAATAACCTGGCATTCTGTGATACTCACCTTCCTGACACGATCACTGAAGGCAAAATGGGTGCATAAGCAAATGCGGTGAAGAAATCTGATGGTGCCCGGCTATCAAAAGATATAGCATCTGGGTCATAAAGGCTCAAAGTTAAACAAGCACCCATATAGCAGGGAAGCAACAAGCCTACATGGAAGAAGAACTCCAGCCTGTGTGATTACAAGGTGTAGACAGGATCAGGTGTCAGTTTTCAAATGATTCCAAACAAACAATTATATCAATGTGAATGAGTGGGGGTTGGAGTGGAGACTCAAAGCCCATCTGTAGACAATTGGACACTCCTACCACACACAGTAAAGGGTTACAAGGAAGGGACGATGCAACCAGGATGCAGTATAGTACCAATGAAACACACATCATTCCTCTAGTTCCCGAATGCTTCCTCCTCCCACTACCATGACCCACTTCGACCTAAAAAATCTGGCTAGACCAGAGTACACATATTGGTACACATAAGAGCTCTCAACCCATAGAATTCAGGACAGATGAAACCCTCAGGAACAGTAGTGGGTGTAGTGATATCATGAGGGTAGGGAGATGGTGAGGGTGGCAGGGATGCAGGGACTCCTCCACCCATCACAAGGTTGGATATACAGGTTCCCCCAGAAGGGGAAGAATAACAGAAATGTGAGTGAAGGGAGAGAATGGGCAGTGTAATACACGAAATAACAATAATATATAATTGATCAATGATTCCCAAGGGTAGGAGGATGGGGATGGCGGGAGAAAAAAGGAGCTTATACCAAGGGCTCAAGTAAAAATAAAATGAGCAGTGTTGATGGCAGCTTATGTACAATTGTGCTTTTTACAATTGAGTGATACATTTTCATAAGATTGGTAAGAGCCCCCCAATTAAAATGATTAATAAATAGAAAATAATAATACCCACTGCCACTGTATTGATTCTATTATGCAGGGTTTCTAAAGTGCCCTAGTGGCAGAGAGTGCTACTGCCAACTGCAAGGCAGGAGAGTCAAACCTCAAGAAACCCACAGGCCACTTCTCCTGGGTCCTGTAAGTCAGAAATGACCTGGTCGTAGTGAATGTGTTTGTTTCACATGGTTTCTGAGACTACTACTTTTACAGGGAGCAGTAACCCCGTCTTTCTCCCTTAGCGCACCCGGCAGGTTTGGACCGTTCTAACCCCAATGCTCAACCCACAATGCACCAGCTCTCCATTTCTCCACAAAAGGCTACATATGAACCATCTTTACCTGTCCTCAACTGACCTGTTCATCTTTAGAGTCGCAGTCAGAAACAGACCACATGTAACCTGAGGATTGCCTGCAAATGACAGAAAAGGCAAGGTATGGGAAGACAAGCATCCAGCCCGGGGCACGGCTGGAAACGGACAAGTCTGCCGTGAGCCCGTGCGCTTGATGTCTGCTACCTTTAAGGACCTGGGATAAGGACGTGGGATGTATGACACAGCTGGACTGTCTGTTTGGCCTCCCTAGGGCATTGGGTGCATAGGCTGTGGAAGCATTAATTACTGCGACACAACCAGGGAGTGTTCATGTGGACGCTATCTGACATCGAGCACGGGACCCCTGATGACCCCGAGCTTCTGTAGTCTCCTCTGGGTCGAGGAGCTGGTTGTCCTGAGAGGGGTTGATGGATGCTCGTGGACTTCCTGCCTAAAGTGAGAGAGAAGCGTGGACCCCAACTCAAAAACATGAAGGGGGTCAGCCTTCTGATCAGAGAGAGACTGGTGGAAACTACAAGACCCTCTGTCACCCTTCAGGTCTAGAAATGAACTCCCCCCAACCCCAACCCCACTTAGCTTTCAGTCAATCAGAAACAGGGGGACAATGACAAGGGAGGTGCACACACCTGAGGATCAGCAGACAAGGTTCAGGGGGCTGGGAAAGAAGGAGGGATGGAAACAGAGAGGAAGTGGGAGGAGTTGAGACAAAATGTCTATGAGTAGTGAGTGGGAAAAGGTTGATCTGCTCTGTAAACCATTGTGTTCGTCGGGGTGGACTAGAGAAACAAATCCAGAGAAACTCATATATGTATAAGAAAGAGCAGTTGAATATTGAGAAAACATCCCAGCCCAGTCCAGATCAAATCCATAAGTCCAATATTAGCCCATGTGTCTCATACCAATCTACAAAGCCCTCTTCAGACTCAAGGAACACATGTAATGATGCCAAATGCAGGAAGATCACAAGCCAGTGGGTGTACCGGAGCACAAGTTGTGGATCCAGTGGTGATAACAGCATCTCAGCACTGGCAGGGGTCTCCATGTGGCTCCTCCAGTTCCCAGGGCACAGGTCTATCAGCGTAGTGCCACGTGTCTTGTCAGTAGAGCGTTTCTCAGGGAGTGAACTGAGAGAGTGTGTGTAACTCCCACTCCGAGGAGGAGATACAGGAATTCCCAGAACCCTCAGGGGAAGGCCACGCCCACACAGTGGCCTCATTGGCTATAAAATGATTGACAGGCTAGACTCATAATCCTCTCAAATTGACAACAGATTATATAACTACCACAACCATCACCCAACTCAATAAAATCTACAAAAGGAAAAGAATGTGCAAGGAGGATGGGGTACGGGCCAGCTGCAGGCCCAGCCAACCCCACCCCAGAGTCCCACAGGCGAATGCATTTTCTCACTCCCACCTCTCCTTTCTCACCCACACAAGCTTTCACGTCCTCTTAAAACTGGAAATACAGTCTCTCTACTTTTTTAAAAGCCGATTTCAGTTCTGCATCAAATGTGCATGAGTGAGAAAGCTGCTCTTGTTGGCCTTGAAATATATATAATTACATATCGACTTTTAGTATCTCATCATACAGGATTATGTTTCCAATGGCAATAGATATTGAAAGTACTGGCTATGGATGGACCCTTGGCAACCACAATTTGCCTGAGTGTGATGGGGGTGGTAGACCTGAGCATCTCTAGGCAAAGTCCCTTGTCCATTTCATCCTCCTTAAGTGAATCTCATTGCTTCCAGTAATAACTGAGTGCCTTGCTTTAAAAACAACAAAACCATGGTTAGCAGACTCTTTGGCAGCTAAAGGTGGCTGTGGGACATGGGTCAGAACGTGAGGATAGAAGCAGAAGTTGGCTGGGGTTTCTGGAATTGTTCCAAGTCTTGATATAGCGTCTTCTCCTTTCCCCTTCATCGCCCCTCGCCCTGGTTCCTGGAATGAGAACAGAACCCTGAGACATTCAGCAGCTCAGTCCAAGGGCCAGGAAAACAAGACAGGCTTCCTGTTGGAATGCGCAGAAAGGAGTCTGTTGCCAGAGAAGCTGCTTTAGGTGCTGCGACGGTGACCTCCCCGCTCCAGACTCATGACAAGAAAAAGAGACCCTTCCACCTTGACCCAAAACTGTCTTCTCAGGTCACCTCTTAGTAAATCACAGATTGACTCACAAAACAAAGAACATCGTGTGTGAGTCAACAACAGCTGCTCTCATAGATAAAAGGTAAGGTAATGGGGAAGGTAAGCTAGAGGGCTGGACATGGAACCACCTGAGTGGGAATTGTAAGGTGTCTCGAGCAGGTCATGCCTCGGTTCTGGTCTTCCACTGTGAAAGAATCCACGCTGAAGCCCGTTTTGCAATCCAAGTGGGTTTTTATGCAGGACAGGGCAGGTTTCAGGTTGTACAGTCTCAAAAGTGTACAGGTGATTTCTGAGAAGCATGACCAGCCGCATGGAGGTCGCACTGGGGTTCACAACTGGGCACAAACAACCACGTGGAAGAGAGCACCCACAAGTGTGGAAGTGGATGGGGTGGGGGTGGAGGTCATGGGAGGCCAGAAGCTCAGGAATCCTAGAGGCTAAGAGCATGTGGGCCCAGAGGTGGTGGGCCCTGAGTAGGTCTGAAGTGGGCAGGGGAGGGAGACCCTCACGCTCTGACCTGTCACTGACCAGGAGCAGGGTAAGAGAAGACAGTCTCTGTCTGGGGAGGCGTGGTTGATGGCATTAGTTGATCCTATAGGCTAGGTTAAACCCAACTGGATGGGGTCATGAGCCTGGGCTAGTTTGGGGCCCCTAGGTGTACCTCCCACTTGGCTGGAGGCTTAAATTTAAGCATGATCAGTTTGGGGTCTTCATAGGTGTCTAATGATCACCTGAGTTCTTCCCAACCTCATTTATGGGGGCCTATGCAGGCATGGGAGGGACAATCTCCTTGTCCCCAAATCTAGCTACCTAACAGAATCATTAGCAAGTTGACACTATGAGAAGATGTAATCCATGTCACTGAGCTTTGGTATAGAAATTGTGAAACGGGAAGAGACTATGCTGTGTAAACTTTGACCAAAAAGAAAGAAAAATGGGGGGTGGGGGATGCAATAAGATACCATCGTAAAAGGCAAATCTGGTTTAACACCATTCAGACCAAAAAACGGTTTCCCTGACACATAAAGAATAAGCAGGCCTTTTCCGGCATGGATAAACACATAAATAACCCACCTAGCTGTTTATGCCACATCAGCGTTTTTTGCTTGTAACTATCTGTGGTGGCAGCCACGTGAGGTCCTTGAAGCACCAAAGTTCAGCACAGCCAACCTGGTGCAGATGTGGGAGTAGACGGGACCTCCATGGTGACAAGTGTGAGGGTTGACTGTGCCTGCCTGGCCGATAAACACAGTAGGACTAACTGAAGGACGGAGGGCTAAATGGCTCGGTGAGCCTCGCCTTGCTTGTTCTGTGCCTCAATTTAAAGGGGTACACTACCTGTGGGATGCCTAGCCTGTGGACTGTGTCACTTTAAGTTGAGGCCCCTCCAATCCCACAGGATTGGAATGTTCGTCTCTGGAGCTGGGGACCGAGTTGGTGACAGTTGGTGACCTGCCTTGCTGTTTGCTGCCTGGGTATATATAGCCCAGCTATCTCTACAGAAGGGGACTGGCAACTGGTGGCTCTCAAGCCTTAAAGGACTGCCAGTGTCTCACTGCTTTATAATTTAACTTTTGATTTCTTGTACCATCTATCTGTATATAATTTAATGGTTCATTTCTTGTATTATATATCTATCTTTATAAATATATTTATATATAATTACTAGCAATCTGGTTTGTCTCTCTAGAGAACCCTGTCCAAGACAACAAGGTACCAGCTGAGGACACTGGAGTTCCACAACAATAAATGTGTGTGTGTGAGAGAGGGAGGATTCTTAGTGGTTCCATTCACGAATGATGCCAAGGCAGCAGCCAAACCCATGACTCAGCAGCCCAAACACAAACAGGTTGGTCCAGGGAAACATTTACCTGGATCCAGGAGAACCCGCTGGAACAAAACCAGGGATCCTCAGCCTTGGACTCCATTGCTGGAGTCTCTGGAATGAATTTCAAAGTTTCTGCCTTGAGTCAGTACCGACTAACCCTACAGGCCCAGCTAGAAAGACCAGACGCCCAGAGCAGCTGAATACAAGGAACACCTTGTGTTCCTGGAGATGGCCAACCTACAGTGGGTGTATTTTGTTTATAATAATCATCGTGTCTGCTATATTCTGGGAGGAAGAAGGGGGATACGGGATAGTTACTGCCAGTCTAGAAGGAGAAACACAGAAAATGAAACATCAAATGAAAATGCAGCCCCTGGTACAGACAATTAGTGGACGTGGAGGATGAGATTCTCTCTCTTACTCCCTGACTAGCCTCTGATCGTCCGGCACCTTGTCTCCTGATGACTCAGAGGGCCTCAGTGAGTCACCGGGCTGCGTAAGTCTGTCCTGCACCTCCCAGAAACTGACCAAGAAGCCCACAAAAAGAACACAGATTTTAAAAAATCAAGCTAGTGCACTTCAATAATTGTCAGCAAGGTGCCCTTGTAATGCGTTAACTCCTAAAGATTTACAAGCTAAAATGAAAACAGAAAAAAAGACCAAATATAAGGAAAGCACTAACATGCAGCCTACTTTAAAGTCAGAGGGAGTGTAAAAACTTCTACAAAGTCGGCAAAAATGGAGCGCCTATGAGTAGCTGAGAGGAGCGCAATCATTGAGGTGCTATTAGGTATGATTTCAGGGCTAGCTGAAATCAGCATTTGTTTTCACACTTGAAAGAGTACAAGGCCACTGGAAAAGGGGAAGCTCATCAAGGAGTTGGGTTGACAAGGAGTTAGAGTGACACAGTGGCTGCAACAGTGAGCTCAGACAGAACAGCCACGGTGAGCACGGCCCAGGACTGGGCGGCTGTTTCATTCCAATGACTCGTCTTTGCCGCGAGGGCACCAAACAGCAGCACAACTTTCTGAAGTGGATAGCCTCAACTTTCTCCCTTGCGGTAGCAGAGGGGTTTGAACTGATGTTATTACAGGTAGCAGTGTAAGCACCACTCGATAAACCAAAAACCAAAAACCACTGCTATCGAGTCCATGGGAACTCACAAGGACTGTAGAGGACAGGCAGAACTTCCCCATGAGTTTGTCAGTCTGCAACGCTTCATGGGAGTAGAGAGCCCTGTCTTACTCCTGCCGCACAGTCCTGTAGAGTCAGTGAAAACAAAGAAGACCCTCGACCAGATAGATCCATTATAGGCTCAGCTATACCAACATTTGGGAGGGGGTCAGGGATCTGAGAGACACTTTGATCACTGTGAGTTGGAACGGCTTGAAGGCACCTAACAGCAACTCAATCACAGGGAGAGTTTAGACAGGACCTCCATCTACCCTCAACCCACCCCCACCGGAAAAAGTATCTTGTTTTACTGGGGCAGGGGGGCGATGACTCATGTGTGTGTGTGTGTGTGTGTGTGTGTGTGTGTGTGTGTGTTCAATATATACAAAGGGGCTTCCAAAAGCTCATGGCAAAATAGACCTAAAAGTTAATGGAATTTTCCACAAACCTTTTGAAGTCCCATTATATGTAATACAGCCTTTGCCATTTCAGCCTTTGGTTGTCTTTGGTGTTGTTTTTCCTACCATAAATTCATGTGGAGCTTTCTTTCTTTCTTCCTTCCTTCCTTTCTTTCTCTCTTTTTATTTTTTCTCAAGATGATGCAGTTGTTTCAGGTACTGTCTAAATGATTCCAACACATTATGAGAGATGGTCTTAAAATTAGTGACTTCCAGATTCCCTTGTTTGAAGGACGGGCTCCCGTTTGTTTTGTGAGGTGCATGCAGGGAGATGTGTTTTGTTTTCATGCTAGGAGAAGGCAGCCCTTCCTGGGGAGGTGGTGGGGTCCCGTGAGACCAAGGTCTTGGGGGTCTTTGCACATGGAGGGTCTTAACTGGGATCAGGCTCCTAGTGAAGTATGAAGCACATGACTTCTCGTACCTCAACAAAGATCCCTAATGCCAGACTTGATGGTGATGGTGTGCAAGCCACCCTCAGAAGCTGCCTTCTGAAACAAATGATGCTGTAGGCACCTAGGGGGGGCATACCAGGCTCCCAAAACTCTTCCTGGAAATGCATGACCCACACATTCCCCCCTTCTTTACTTATCATCCCTGGGGATCACCCCCAAAATGCCTTGGACATTTCTGCTTCTGTGCCACATCCACGTCCCTCTCTACAGAGCAGCAGTCCAACCGGCACAGTGTCACCCGAAGGATACTGAGTTGAGTCTCTGCATTTTCCTGGTGTCTACAGGACTCCAGAGTGGCCACTGAGGATAATATTGCATAATCTGTCTTCTTTGCCGTCTTTCCATTTGCATGACTTCTTCACAAACTATGAAGAGCTCAACATGTTGATGCACTTTAGATTTCATTTCTTAAGCACCTACCGTTTTGAAAGATTCCAGATAAGGAAGAAAAGGGAAACCAACAATTTCTACTCATCTTATGTGTGAGACATCTGCACATACGCTTGAGATTGCACTACTAAAAATCATTATCAATCTTGATAACATTTTAAAGAAAGTAACCAAGTCAGAACGCCGGGCTATCCTAGAAATGTTATTTATACCCTGGCTCTCCAGGCGTTGGTCACCTCTTATGGGGACCAGACGGTTTCAGAATGAACAGTACAGTTAAGAAGTCTGTCACGAATTGCCAAAATTAGAGTTATGAATAATTTCTAATTCAGTATCATGAAAGACGTAGGCAATTAGGGAACTTGCTCTAAAATCTATGTAGCAGAGAAATTTCCCAGCTAAATAGTATATATATATATATATATATATATATATATATATATATATATATCTCCAAAAAAGGAAATCCCCACTGAGTAGATTTTTGACGCCTAGCAAACCCCATAGAGGGTTTTGGCTCTGTTCAATCTGAAAGGGAGCAAACAGCCTCAGCTTTCTCCTGAAGAAGGAAAAGCAACGAGTGGATTTGACCTGCCAACCTGGTGGTTAGCAGTCAGATGCCCAACCCACAGGTCTGCCAGGCTCCTGGTATACATTTATCTACCTACGTGCTAAGTGGGTAATATAATTCAATTGAGAAATCCACAGCAAAATTCAAATAGGCTACCTTACGATATATATTATATATAATATATAAATATATTCCAGCCTCTGCATCCCAGAAAATTCATTTCCACTAAATGTTCTGAATAGAAACAAATTTATCATGGCATTAAAATTGAATTTTTTCCCTAAGGCTAGTATGGAAATGAATGCTGGAAAAAATAAATATGTTCTATTTCTTCTTACCCAGAGTTTTTCTAAGAGCGTTCAGTTATTTGAACATTCAGACCTTTTGCATTTCAACTTCCTCTGGAAACAATAGAAAATGCGTCCCCACCCTACTACAGCCAGTTCCTAGGGGAGGGAACCCCTCTTGGCTCCAGTTAGACAACAGAATTAAAATCCAAGCGTCCATCAGCTCACAGGGAAGAAGAGCAACTCAGTCGCCCATACGTGTCACACACTTGCTGTGCTCGTCTTGCTCCTGAGAGAATAAATAGCTCACGTTCATTCAACTGCTGCTTGAATCAGATGCAGAACTTGCGTTGACTTTCTCTGCTGCAGTGACCATGAAGACAGCTGGAAAGGTTACAAGGGACCAACACAATGAAATGTGCAGGTATTTCAGCATGTGAGAGAGAGGAGGAAACAAAATCATTGTCCGGTCCAAAGTGCCTTGAGTATTTCCCTCTCTGGCTGGCATTTGCTGAATTCCTGGATGCCACCAATTGTTTTTAAATTCTAATCTGCGTGACTCGACTTTCCTTGGGGATATTTTATGCACACACCATTATACAGTGTACACACACACACACACACACACACACACAAGCAATCATCAACCAACCACCAGCTATGTTAGCTACTTAGGAAACCTGTCCTTAGGATTAGAAAGGAGGGAGTCAGTGTGGCCCTGAAGGCATAAATCCAGTGTCGAGATGGCACCGCTTCGCTGTTCTCCCCAAGCAGAAGCGCAAAGAACTGACAAGCTTGGATTAGACAACCATGTGCGACTTGCATTCGTATTTCTGCACAAAGGACAAGGATGGGAGTGGAGCTTCCCTGCCTGGCTGCTTTTGAAGAGGCTGTCCGTCCCTCATGGAAATTACCCCATGCCTGCTTACCCTGAGAGATCCCAGGCTGTCAAGGTCACAAAAATTCCCTCTGTGGATTATTTGGGGACATGCAGATCCGGTTGTGGGGTGGGGTGGGGTGGGAATGGATGTTTGGGTTCCTGCCATATCATCTTTATTTCATTTATTTTTTTTCCTTCATTGAAATGGTCTCATTTGGGTTCTCTGTTAAGAACACCCAAGGAAGGAGACACGTCTGTCGCTTGTTAAGCCTTAATGGAATGGTCTCAGCAACTTAAACTTTCTGCCTTCAGTCTATTTCCAGGCGAAAGGGAAATGTTTTGGAATTGAATCTTCACCAAGGAAAAAAAATCAACTCTTCTTTTCAAAAACATGATTTTATTATATACAGGACACACGTTCAATGTGTGTCACACAGAACTCGTAAAGGTGGCATTTCTGGGGAAAAGAGAAGGCTGGGTTTGGGTCAGTAGCCACTTGAGTCAAGTGTGGCCAAGAGCTCAGTACCAGGAAAAACAAGGCTCACTACCCAAAAATTGATGCCAACTCACAGCAGCGCTCCAGGACAGGGTCCCACTGCCCCAGTGGGTTTCCAAGAATGGAACTATTCACGGGAGTAGGAAGCCCTGTTTGTCTCCAGTTCAAAACCTGTGGGTTTTGAACTGCTGACCTTATAGTTAGCAGCCCAATGCATAACCACAGCACTATCAGTGCTCCTAGAGTGGAGTAAACTCCAGCTAATTTCAGGAATGTCTTCAGTCTCACATATAAGTGATTTATACAGAGAATTGTCCGTTTGACTAAGGATTGGGCTGGTCCACAATTTTTAAACAGTTAAAAGATCTGCTGTAGCATTGGGCACACCATGCAGATATCATTTCTGGTAACTACTGAATCAGAGACAATAAAATTAAACTCTGCCCACTGGGTAAAACTAAAATCTTGATCTTGTTACAGAGAGAGAGAGCGAGAGAAAGAGTTGTCCCTTCAAAGAATTCAATCAGACACAGCCTTTTCTTAGTTTCCATACAAAGACCAGCGGATGCATGCAGTATCTGATGGGGTTCTATGGAGTAAGTGTCTGGGTACCACAGGACCCTTACACCAAGGCAGACAAAGTCAAAGCAGGGAATGCAGGTGATTTCTAATGCAAACGAAGGAAGACTTTTTTTGCCAAAGGAAAATTTTATCTATTCTCTAATCCATGAGCCTGTAAACTATGAGCTAATCTGGGCTACTCTTTCTTCTTGGGAATGTTAAAGAAGGGTTTTTGGTTGTTTTCTTTTCTTTTTAAGTAATAGTCACTAAGAACATCCTCGGAAAGGAGGATGGCGAGACATAGTTTGGACATGTGATCAGGAGCGGTCAGGCCCTGGAAAAGGACCCCTCCTGCTTGGTAAGGTAGAGGGCAGCGAAGGAGAGGAAGAACCTCAGGGAGATGGGTGGACACCCGTGGCTGCAACAATGGGCTCAGGCAGAAGAACAGTTGTGAGGCTGGTGCACGAGGGAGGCGGTTCCTTCTGTTATTCATAAGGGCCCCTTGGGATTGGAACAGACACAGTGGCACCAAACAATCTCCTTTCTCCTATCAGGTCATGCTCCGTAAAATTCAACAAGCAATCTGCTCCCATAAAGCTTTACAGTCCCAGAAATCCTAGACAGGGCGGCTGTGAGTTAGGATTGACTAGATGGCAGTAGGAAGGGTGGTTGGGAGCTGGAGTAAATAGTTACAAGCTCACTGACTAACCAAAAGTTTGACAGTTCAAATCTACCCAGGAGTGCTTGGCTGGAAAAAAATCTAATCACTCATTCATTCATTATGGTTTCTCCTTCTTCTTTGTCTTCTTTTTCTCCCCCTCCTCCTCCTCCTCTTCCTCCTGTTTCTTATGTTCTTCTTTCTTTCTTAGGTTTCTCCTTACTAAGTATTATGCCTCTGAATGAGAAAAGGCTTTAGGCTGACAAGTCATTTGCATTTTCCTCCATCCTCATCAAAACAACGTGTCTGTGGTCAACAGACTGACACATGGCTGTAATTGAAAACAATTTCCCACTGGAAACTGGGCAGTGTCAGAGCGAGCAGAGAAAGGGCACTTTCCAACGTCCATCCATTAGTTTCTGTCAGCCATTCCTGGAACTCTCAGCAATCAGTTTCAGTTGCTGTCATTGCTGTTGTTTATCAGACTGCTCTTAAAAGATTTCAGGTGTTTCCAGGTCATCTTTCCAGAAGTGGCCAATGCCAGCACGTTGTTGTTGGGAGCCATCCAATCAAGGCGGGCTCCTTGCGTTGTAGAAGTGATCCACAGGGCTTGCTGGGCTGTCATCTCGCCAGGTCTTTCTGCACCTCAGGGCTTTCTGCACCCCAGAGGCTGGTGGGTTCCATGCACCCCCCCTTTTGCTTAGCAGCCAGTCTCATAAGCATGGTGCCGCTCTTGCGACACCAGGATGCTTCTCCTCATCTCTTCAGCGTGCAGGCCTTACTGCCTAAGAGAGATGAGTTGGCTGGGGAATTCGCTACTTGATGAGAAATGGGGCTGTTTACAATAAGTGATACCATCACTCAATTACACAAGAAAAACAAAAATAAGAGGAACGCTCGACCACAATATTTAAATATGTTTTATATCAAGCGCTCATACTTAATGTGAAGCTATTAGTGGGAAGTTGCCCACGTTTTTATCCATATTTATCATGTGGGGTTTTATTTAGCACACTTTCCTCAGGCATTCATATATCTCTCTGCTCCATGGAAACACTTGCGCACCGTGAGGTAAGAAGTTGGCACAGACTCCTCCCACCCGGCTGCAGAAGGAACCATGTGACCCAGGCTGGACCCATCTGAGAATGTCATTGTCCTGGCCAACAGTGCTGGCCTCAGGAATGGGCACAATCCAGTGGAAGCCATTAGACGTCTTGGATGGGAACTCTATGCTGGACCCAAAACTAGAATATATGGCCCCAGGGCAGGGCAATCAGTGTCATCTCCCTAATGGTGATGAAAATCATGAGAGAAGGAAGCATCTAGAGAGGGGACAGTCAGGAGGCTGAGACTTCCTGGTGTCTGTTCCTGGGCCCTACCCACCAAAGCATAAAGGTGGAGCCTACCACTGGGGAGAAAAGATGCATTCCTATTTGAAGATGGTACACATGGTCTTCTGTTCCCTGACCTCTCCTCTCCCTTAAGAATCCTGCTTTCTTCTTAATATTTATCTGCCTGTCATTTCTTCCACGGTCTTGGTGCATAGCAAGAGCTCACTAAATGCATCCTTCCTGAGTGGGTTAATCCACAAGCAGTTATTTTGCTAATACGTGCCCCCCATACAGTTCATGAGAGTGGCCAAGATAGGTGAGAAAGGGAGTGGGCTGTGCAGAAGGAGCACTGAGTGCTGTCATGAGAGAGCAAAGGCACACGAGAGCTGGAGAACAGATTCAGCTTGAGAATGCACAGCTCTGTAGAAGACTTGGCACGGGTCCCTTAGGGAGAGGAGTCTGGGCTGTAACCACGGTACAGATTTAGGATTAAATAGCTAGAGAAGTGGGCCCCCCACCACCAGGTCAGTTCTTGTTCACCATTCATTTGAGGTGAGAACCGGCCTCAGCTCCTTACCAAACCAACACCAAACTCACTGCCATCAAGCCAATTCCAACTCATAATGACCCTACTGTACAATTGCCTGCGTGGGTTTCCAAGAGACTGTCCCTGCGTAAGGGAGTAGAAAGCCCCACCTTTCTCCCGGGGAGCGGCTGGTGCTTCTAAACTGCTGACCTGATGGTTAGCAGCACAGTCGCCATGAGGCTCCTGTCAGTGGCCTTTGGTTTCATCTGACAAGCTCTGGTCTTCCGTTGATTGAGCCTACAAAAGGCACAGGAAGACCCAGGTTTTGTAAAGTGGCTCTCACTCACTCCCTCCAAGTTCAACGTTGTCTGCTACCACTCTTGAATCAACAGGACTTTGTTTTCTCCATTGCTCTTCAGTTCAAGGAGAAGCCGTCAACTATCATACCTATTTATTGAACTCCTTTTATACGATGAAGAAGTCCTAGTAGCACTGGGGGGTGAGGCACTGGGTTTGATAGTCACAGGATTTACAGTCTCAGAACTATGGTTCCCAATCAACTTGGAGGAAGCGGGCTTGGGTTAATGTTACCGGAATGATCATTGGCCGGGGGATATGTACTTGGACAAAGTGCCTGGCTTGTAGGGCTTTACAAGTTATCAGAGGAGAGTAGAGTAAACATGTTAACAAGTACACACAGATCGTTGTTAGACGGTGACATCCATTTCTGGCCGTGACCGACAAGCTACCATTCTCTTCTCAAAAGCCCCTCCTCCATGATAAGCCATTATCACAGGCAACATATGGTGTTAAGGCAGTAGGGCTCGCTGATCCCAACTGTGAGAATGGGGTTGAGGCATCATTATTTGGATTCTACTATCGTGAAAAGTTGTAAAATGTTTGGAACAAAGAAAACCCACAAAAAGCATTCACTGCTGTGGAGTCCATCCAGCTCAGAGTCACATGGAGGACAGACGATAACCACCCCTCAGGGTTTCCGGGACACACACCCATTACCAGAGCGGACCGCCCGCCCCCCCCCGCCCCCCCCACACACACACCGGATTCTGTCCTGTGGAGCACCCGGTGGGTTTGAACCACTGACATTACAATTAGAGTCAAATGCTCATCCCACTGCACCACCAGAGTTCCTTGTTCTGAATAAAGGCAGCCTGAAATTAATATTTAGCTATAATTTTCTTTAAGAAATGGATTAGTGAGAATGTAATAAAACTGAGGCCAAGGGCATTCCAACTCACTCAAACTATGCATGGGGTTTCTGAAGCTGTGCCTCTCCATGGGGGCAGACAGCCTTTCTAGTCTCCCAAGGAGCCATGTGGTTTTGAACTGTGGACTTTGTGGTTAGCACTCCAATGCTTAGTGAGCCCACAGCACCACAGAGGCTCAATATTTCAGAAAACATTTGCATCAACAAGTTGGTGAAGACCTATAAAAGCATGCATTTTGAGTTAGCTTGTTGTGCCAACCAGGACGATAAACATTATGTAGGGTTAATTGAAGGGCAAAGGGATAAATGGCTCAGTGAGGCTCACCTTTTGAGTTCTTGGGTCCCTTGCTTTCTGATGGTTGGACCAGGGTGCAGCTGCCTTAGCCAGTTCCCTGCTTTTGCTGGCAAGGTTCACTTCCTGCAAGACATCCCTGAGGAGAAGCTCCATGGATCTACCCCAATGCAGCCCTGGGTGCTGGAGCAGCTGTGTGGAGACACCTGCCAGGGCTGAGATGTTTACACATTCACTGATTCAGCTTTCCTTCTGCAGTTGGCATCATTGCATCTGTTTTGTGAGATGGAGGACTTTGTGGATTGGTGTTGGACATATGGGTTAATGTTGGACTTGTGGGCTTGGGCAGTGGGTTGGGATGTTTTCTTGATGCACACTTAACCTTTATATAAAATTCTTATTCATGAGCTTCTGTGGATTTGTTTCTCTAAAGTACCCAGACTAACACACATTTATATACAAGCAGGGGATTTAACTGGAAATGCTGACAATTGTGACGGCATTCCAGATACCATTTGATGGCTTGTCTCTACTTCCACCTAACAGTAAGATAGGAGTAGAGGGTAATCCAAACTAGGGAGAACCCATGACCAGGCTGGTTTCTGATCCCTAAGCCTCTTCATTTACTAGATGACCCAACTCACTTTATCCTTCACAAGGAAACATTTCTAACTAATTATTATCAGCACTGACAGATTCATAATTTGCTTGGCACTCCCATGAACCATCTTCTGTATGCAGATGACATAACTTTGATTGCTAAAAGTAAGGAGGATGGGAAGCACTTGTTGAAGATCAAGGATTGCACCCTTCAGTGTGGATTACAACTCAATATAGAGGACCAAAATCCTCACAGCTGGACCACTGGTCACATCACAACAGACCAGTGGTTCTAAACCTTGCTAATGCTGTGACCCTTTAATTCAGTTCGTGTGGTGGTGACAGCCCAGCCATAAAATTATTTTCACTGCTACTTCATAACTATAATTTTACCACTGTTATGACTCGGCGACCCCTGTGAAAGGGTTGTTTGACTCTCCCCCCCCCCAAAGGGGTCGAGACCCACAGAGAGCTGAAGCAATAGACAGAGACAATTGGAGTTGTTAAGAATTTCCTCTTGCTTGGTCCACAATCAATGACACAAGGCCTCTTTGGAGTGTTGAAAAGCAAGGATGTTACTTTGAGGAGTAAGGTGGGCTTTACCAAAGCCATTGTATTTTCATTCACCTCATAGGCATGAGACAGTTGTACATTAAATATGGAATACTGAAGGCAAATTGATGCATTTGAATTGTGCTGGTGACAAACACTGAAAGTACCATGGGATGCCCCAAACACCAACAAACAGGTCTTGGAAGTACAGGCAGAATGCTCCTTAGAAGCAGAGGGTGAGACTGTCTTACATACTTTGGACACGTCAGGAGACCAGTCCCTGGAGAAGGACATCATGCTTGGTAAAGTGGAGGGACAGTGAAAAAGAGGTTGGTCTTCAAAGACATGGACTGACACAGTGGCTATACCAATGGGCTCAAGCATAGGAACAATTGTGAGGATGGCACAGGACAGGGCAAGGTTTTGTTCTGTCCTACGAAGGGTGGCTGTGATTCAGAACCAATTCAAAGGCAAAATTGTACCAACGCCATTCCCACATCACCCAAATCTGCTGCTCACCTCATCCTCCAGGCTCTGGCCTGTCTCTAGGAACACACAAACTCCCCAGTTGACTCCAGGTCAATAAAAACCTGAGACCTGACCGTGTCAGGTATAAGTGTTTGACAGTTTGCTGACATGTCGGTGGTTCAAAGGGAGCAGGTGCTCTACGGGTGAGAGATGTGGCAGTCTGCTCCAGTGGAGAGCTACAGCCAGGAAGCCACTCTCTATGGGGGCTATTAAATAGACTACAAGGTGGACTTTGTGAACGGAACTTTTATTTACATTGTATCTAGAAGCAGATACATAAAACTCTTATACAATTAATTTCCAAAAGAGTGCAAGAAATTACTATCATTTGTTTACAAACCAAAACACGTATTTAAAATAAATGGACTTTGGATCATTCACTCTGTGGTGATCGGAGAAAAAACAGGACACACACCTGATGAGAAACACAGAACTGTAAACTACGGAAACCAGGATTGAAGCGTTCATTCCGTGGAGCGCCGAACGGACTGGAAAACGCCTTAAACCCAACACCTCAACTTGGTACAAGATTCTATAAGAATGCCTCGCCCTCGCTGGAGGGAGGGTTTGGAATGCTTTTCAGAAACAGCGCCTGCCAGGTTGACTGACTAATACAAAGGATGTTCATTTAAAAACAAACAAACAAAAACCCTTCTTTAGAGGATTCAGAAAGTTACCAAAAGAAACCGGAGTTGTGACGGATTTCTGAGAGTTCTAGTATAGTGTCCTTTAGAGTTTTCGAGTTGACTTATGGGACTGGGGGTTGCTTAACAAAACACACGGTGGCTGGTAGTGTGGTTTCATGTTTAAATTATGAATTTCACGTTTGAGTGAGAACGCACTCCTTGAGCCACACAGCTCTCTTACCCTCCCGTGTGGGGTGTGAGATAATGAACATGGGCATTCCTAAAGACATCGACCAGCGACGTCGACTTTAAAGCACTGTGCCACAGATATTGCATGTAGCCAAGGGTTCGATTTACCCTGTTCCGTGAATACAGGCTCAGAAATGACCATGTATACCTTGTCTTGTATTTACTACACGTCGGTGGGTTAGTCTTTCAGCAAGTCATCTTCTGAAGGGGCAAGACGGTTGTCCGGGTTAGGTGGTTTCCTTTCCAACTCATTGAGCTCTGGGATCATTTCCCGTGATCAGTAGTTCTGATCGTCCAGGATGTCAGATTATGGCACCAAAGAGCAAGAGAAGAGTTTCTCTTAGAGAGAGGGAGTCGGGAAGATTTTCAAGTACTTCCTAGAGTATGATTATTTGTTCAAGATGTCTAAGAGTGCTTGCAGTAAGCCTGAGAGTAGCTCCTCATCTCTGGTGTCTTATGAGGAAACATGTGAGGAACACAGCTCCATCTCTGATAGCTAAGTGATTGGCACAGCTTCCCTGGTTACCTCCTCTTTCCTTTCCTCCAGTTTGGATGTTTTTGAAAGCACATATTTAAAATCACAAGCAGTCTGGCCACATATCATCTAAGTCACCATTTGACCCAATTGCAAATCTTAATCAAATTGCCTCTAGACCAGTGGTTCTCAGCCTTCCTAATGCCACAACCCTTTAATACAGCTCATGTGGTGGTGACCCACCAACCATAAAATTATTTTTGTTGCTATTTCATCACTGTCATTTTGCTACTGTTATGAATCGGGTGACCCCTGCGAAAGGGTCATTCCACCTCCAAAGGGGTCAAGACCCACAGATTGAGAACTGCTGATCTAGCCCAATCTGAAGGATGGAGATGGCCTCCCTTCTCTTTCTGTTCTAACCGGACTTCCAGCAGGCTACAGGGCAGCTGGCCTTCTTCCCCGAGGCCACCATTGGGCTGTGCCTCTTGGCGTGATGAAGTGCAGTCCGGGGGGCAGCCCTGGGAGCATGGTGTGCCAGGTCTTCACAAAGTGGGGATGTAGATAATTTTAGAAGTGTGGGGAAGCCATGTCAACACTTATTATTCATACAGTGACTCTCTAGAAAACATCTGCCATTTAAATATAGACACGCAGGGTCTCTTCACTCACCTAGACACATATTTGGTTGTTGAAAAGGTTTTGCAAAAAATTAATTTAATAGCTTAAGTACCTTAAATGCACTAATTTGATAACAAGTTATACAGCTCTTATAGCTTATAGGGACCTTCTACATTATTACAGCTCCCTCTACATTCCATTGTTTGGTGAAAATGTAGCAGAAAATGAAAGGGGCAAAGCCTTAGAAAGGAGGTCCAATCAAGAACCCATTCAAACCAAGTACCTCTTCCCCTGGAAGTCACCCCACCCTGGTAGTATGGCACTGCACAGTTCTGCCCCTGAAAGCAACAGAGATTGGGGGTGAGGAGGGGTGCAAAAATGTTTGAAAGTCCACTTGGCCTCCGATCCTTTGTCTTTGGGTTCTAAAATGGGGGTGGGAGAATAAGAACTGCCAAGAGACAGGGAAGAAACAGCTGAGATTACATGTTTCATCTGAAATGGAAACACTTCGCTTTAGAGCTAGATAACTGGAAACATTGTCTACACCCACAGAGCCTCAAATGCTACCAGGAAGTGTTGTGCAAGGAATAAACACTCAGCCTTTCAAACCCAGTATTTACCAGGGCTCTAGTCACGCCACCCCCCCTTACACAAACCTCAATTGGCCCTTAGAAAAGGATGAACAAATGATGCCAAATTACCTGGAATTTAGCTATTAAAAATTTGTTTTAATGGCCGTGTTATACAGCAAGATTCTCAAAGAGCTGATATGGTTTTAATATTTTTCTTACATCAGATCTGGCTCCACACTTTGAAAATTTTTCAACTAAAACCATGGGGGTTGGGTAGGGAACTTGCAGCTAGACAGGGTCAAATCTAGCAGGTTGTTAAAGGTGACTACAGAAAAGCATACTACCCTGTCAACTCAAGAGATGAGCCTTGCTTTTTAACCTCTTCAATGGAGAACTTCCTATAAGCTTCCGTTCTGCACAAGAATCCAGTTCTTTTATGAAAATGATTTGTAGAATCCAGTTCGTTTATGAAAATGATTTGTGTGATCAAGTTCTACTCTAGAAAGTGTCTTCTGGGACTAGAGGATTCAGAGAAGAGTTTTCACTAAAGTACAAAGAACACTCTCTCACATACACATACGCACACACACACACACATACACAGAGCACACACAAATTTGCTATCACAGGAAACCTTGATCAACTAGTATGTCTTTAATAACAGCTCATTCCACAGGTTTTCATCTGTATGCCAATTTGTACCAGAGTTTTAACGGCAGAAAAGGCAACGCTTTTTCGACATTGGTGGTATACATTTCTTTTTAAGAATTTTTCATGTAAGGCCATTATTTATTTTTCCAGATAGACAAACCACAAGATGGACATGAAGGCAACAGAAAAAAACAAAAACCCACTTCTCACTAGCCCCCACCCCCAAAATCAGTACAACCTGAAAATAAACAATGACGTAGAAATGAGCTTTGGAAAAGACAAGTTGTGTGGTCTGCCTTCCCCAGCCCCCCAACCCCCAGGGCCGGAGAGGCCATGACTCGTACTTCTAACCCACTCTTCCTAAGGGTGCAAGGTGGCAGACTCCTGGGACAGGGACCTACTTCGTCAATGCCGCCTTCCTAAGAAGGGGCCGGGAGGTTGGAAGAGGCATCAGTTTCCACTCTGCTCGCTCCCTTCGACCTTACTCAGGGCTGGACACACATGAAATGTGCTTCTAATGCATAAAAATCACAGTGGATAGCAGCAAAGGGGGCGGACCGGGGGAGAATGCAAAGGTTCACATTGTGATGAGTCCACACTTGGAGGAAAGCCGACTCTCGCTCCCCAAACCTCCAGGCGTCCCTTTTGAAAGAACAGAAAAGAAAACCAAGGTAGCTGACCCGACACACACATACCACACCACGCACACACGTCCCCACCCTGGGTCCGGGGCAGGGCTCCGGACACACAAAACCGAAATCGTGCTGGCAGCAGACGTTCCCGGCGCGTGACGCTAGTGTGTAAACAGTTTCTCGCTCGTGTCCTCTCGCACCCAAAGTGCTGGGTGCGCGCCCCTCCTTGGCCCTTCAGTAGTGCTTCTCCTGCAGGTAGTCCTTCATTTTGTTAGGCAATGGCAGTTTCTGGATCAGGTCTATGCGAGTGTACTGGCGGATCACGAAGCGGCACAGGTACTGCAGCGAGCGTACCTGCATGAACCGCGACACCGGGTTGGTCAGCCGCACCGGGTAGGTGGCTGAGCCCGGCAGGCGCGACCGCGAGTAGCAGAAGGCGCCGTTTTCTGAGTCCCGGATAGAGTGCTCGATGAGGTCCACGATGGACGTGTGCCCTTCCACGTCGGGCTGCTCGTAAAAGCTGAACCTGCCGTTGGAGTGCTCGATCCTCGTGTGCAGGGTCTTGCCATGGGAACGGAAGCTCAGGCTGAGCAGGTACCTGTCGTCTGAGCTGTCCCGGACCAGGAAGGAGCCGTCGGGCACGCTGGCCAGCTTCCCCTCGGCCTCCCAGCGGGTGATCGGCCCCCAGTACCAGCCCTGCTTTGCCAGCTTCTTGAGCTCCTCTGTCAGGCTGGTCACCACCAGCGGCCCACTGCTCTGCACCGAGTCATAGACCCTGGCCACCCCGGGGGCGGAGTTGGGGTCGAAATTCAAGTGGCAGCGCACGCTGTCCGGCAAGTGGCCATCAGGCCCGGCCAGGCTGCTGAAGTTCCTTTGGATCGGATGGCTCTGCATGGGAGGTAGCAAGGGGGATAGTGGGGGAACGTCCTCGGGCCCAGCACAGGGGCTCTGCAGCGGCACACCCGTGGTGCCCACCAGTAGGCCGCCCACAGGCGGCTCGGCAAAGGCACCCAGGCCTGCACCCAGGTCCGGCTCCCCGCAGTCAGCGTCTGGCGAGGGCGGCGGCAGCGTGCCGCCTCCCCCGGGCACGGGCACAGCGGAGACCTCCATGGGCGAGGAGCCATCCAGGCAGAAGGGCGGCGAGCTCTCGAGCGGGTACATCCCGTCGTCTAAAGGCACAGTGTACTGGAGGTAGGCCTGAGACACCAGGCCGAGCGCAACTGGCACGCGGTCGTCTAGCTGCAGGCGCAGGTCAGCAGCGTGTGGGCTGCCCGTCGGGTTGGACCCTGCGGGCTCCGGGGGTGCGTGCAGGTCCTTGCGCACACCGTTCAGGGCCGGGCCGGGCCCAGCTGCGTGCACCAATGCCTTCACCCGCACCTCCACCTTGACGCAGGTCTCCTCCGAGGCGGTGGGCCGCAGTGGCCAGGGCGTGGGACTGTAGTGGTGGGAGCGCAGCGACGTGGAACGCATGGGCCTCTGTGCGCGTGCATCCTTGAAGACAATGGGCGCCGATGCAGAGGAGAAGGTGTCTTCATCGGCCGTGCCCCCCGAGGTGCCGGCGCCCTTGCCCCGGGGCTTCTGCTTGGCTGACAGCCGCCTCTTGAGGGTGCCCATGAGGCTCTCGCTCTTGGCCCGGTTCTTGCCGCTCTTCTCGTCGTCATCCTGCAGGTCGCTGCTGGCCATCTCTTTGCCGTAGCAGCTGCCAAAGAGCGAGTCCTCCTTCCCGAAGTCGCTGGCCAGAGAGCGCTGCGGGACCACCATAAAATCAGCGTCGTCTTTGCTTTTGTTCAAGTTAAAGGATTTCCGGAAGGTTTTCAGACTGATCTTCTTCATTCTGACCGGTCGCGGGGGCCGGGGGTCGGGGGAGGATCAATTCCTCGCTGGGATCCGTCCCCGAACCTCGAAAGGGGCTGCGATGCGGCATCGACGAGTCTGCCTGGTTTCATTTAACCTCAGGAGCCATTTTCTACAGAGGGGAGGGGAGGGGAGAGAGAGAGAGATTCGTCACATGGAAAACTTCCACAGCCATTTCATCGCAATCGTGACTTTAGTCCCTGGCTCCCCAACAATGATGGCTGAGTGTTGTCTTACAACAGGTGGGTGTGGGGGCTTGTTGCCAGATGAGCAATGCCTCATATGTAACTGCCGTCCAGCAAACCCTCCATAATGCCTACAGAACAGCCCCAACCTGCTGTCCTTCCTTTTTGCCTTATAATCAATGCCAGGTCTCTCCCTCCCATGTCCATGCTATGCTTGTGGCCAGCAATGGGCTTCCATCCTTCTGCTACCCACTCGTCTGTGCCCCAACAGACAGCAAACACTCACAGGCAGGCAGTGGCATGGCCACCAAGTCGAGCTCAGAGAATCACAAATGCAGTCACCTTCTCCACAATGTAATCTATCTTAAAGCACATATGTATCTGTACAGTGGAAATGAAAGGCACCACCCACAGATCAGTCATATGGATAAAGCCTGGGCAATCCCCTCTCCGCTCTGATCCACCCCTGCCTGTCCATCTGTGGTGCTCTGGGGGCTTGGTGTGCTGTGGTGAGGCTGGAAGCATCGCCATCAGTATTCCAGATACCAGCAGGCTCCCCATGGGGTACAGGTTTCCGTCTGGTGCTCCCAGACGGAAGAGAAGAGAAAGGAGGTGCTGGCGACCTATTTTCAAAGTAGATGGGCCAGTGGAGAGCTTCCGCAGAGCAGCCAAACACGGACTGACGCAGTGCTGGAAGGTGAGCCCCGCAGATTGGAAGGCACTCGAACGGCAACTTGGGGGGCGAGTTGCCTCTTCAAAGTAAAACCCACCTTAATGACTGACAGCAGAGGGAACAAAGCGTCCAGAACCTTCATTTGCTTAAGCGAGATGGCTCAGAATGAAAGAAATGGTGGCAAAAATGGATCAGTAAGTGGAACGTGGAGATCTCAAACAGGGAAATGTGGACGTCGTCAAAAATGAACTAGAACACTTGAAGATCCACACCCTGGTATGACTGAGCTGAAAGGGATTGGTATCGCTCCTTTGAATTAGATAAAGGCGTGGACTACTCTGCCTGGCATGACAAACACATGAAGAATGGCAGCACGTACATCCTCAGAAAGAATACTTTCATGTCTGTTCTGAAATGCAGTGCTGTAGAGAAAGGGTGAGATCCATATGTCTGCAAAGAAGGCCTGTTACTACAACTGTTATTCAACTTTCCGCGCCATCTGCTAATGTCAAGCTACAGAAACTGACGATAATACCAACGCCTGCTACTTAAAACTGATCGAACATGCAGTCAAGATGCGTTGGTCATTACTGGTGGCCAGAGCAGGAACGCTGGAAACAAAGAGAAGAGGATCGTTAGTGTCCCTGGTGACAAACACCAAGCTGGAGGTCACTTTATGGAAGATCAAGGAATGACTTCTTTGGGACATACACCTATTTTTTTTCAACATAAACATCAACCATACACATGAGACCTCGTCAGATAAAATACACAGAAATTCAAGGGACATTGGTGGAAAGAGACCTTGAGTTGAAACCAACTTTAAGATACTTAACCACAGCCAGTGAATTCAGTGAGAGAAAGGTCATTCACCTTTATGCCCCAAGTCCCTTTTGTGATGCCTAGGAGAGCAGACTGGGGACGCTTTCAAGGTAGCTAGCCACGTTCATCTCAGTCGTGCACCGAAATAACCAAGTGTCTAGTTATAATCTGGTTGGATGATGAAAGCATGTTTCCACCACCACGTTATTAAAAGTATTAATAAACTATCATTCTCACTATTCCCCCTTCCTCTTTTTTATGTCATTCCCCTTGGTAAATCTTTTTCTACCCTGTTCCACTCATGAAATAATCTTTCAGTTCAGTAAAGATTTCCTGGAAGTCATTTCAGTAGGGGAAAAAAAAGCAAAACGGTCCGATAAATGAATGCTTGATGAAGACACCGCCCTGTTAAACCTCATGCAAGATTTCATTTCCTCTTCACGACAGGCTGCGTGCTCCATGTTTTGAATGCCTTCACAACAGCGCTGAGTTTTCAAAACGATTCAAAAGTGTCGTGAGAAATTTCCCAACTCCTGAACGCTATTCTAGACTAACAGAGCAACAACCCCCGCCCCCAAAAAGGGAGCCCACGGCCACCGAGTCCACTGATCATAAACCTGCTGCCACGAAGCTGATTCCTCCTCACAGGGCCCTGGAAGAGCAGCATTACCGCCCTCTGGACTCCGAGGCTGTCAATCTCCACAGAGGCGCACGGTCTCGCCTTTTCCCAGGGAGCAGCTGGTGGGTTTGAATTACCGAGCTTTCAGCTGGCAGCCCAATGCTTAACCCGCTGTGCTCCCAGGGCTCCTGGTGAATATAACTTTAGAAGTACATTCAAGGAAGCGTCAAAAGGTTAATGGGAAAAAAATGGAAAGCTCATGGGATTTTTCCCATGAGTTTTTTTGAAGCTCCCTCAGAGACCATGGAAAAACTCAAATGAATCCTGGCAAATAAAGAAGAGCAGGACCCCTCGGAGAAGCGGGTGTGTGCATAACTAGCTGGAACCTCGCGTGTGACAGAGGGACAGGCGTGCGACACTCAGGGAAGAGCCTGACTGAACAGATAAGCCCGTTCTGAGACCATGGTTGCACACCTGGGGAAAAAAAGTAAAAAAATGTAGCCGCCACTGCTGATGCACACCACCAGCAAAGACTGATCCCAGGCAGACAGATCTACCTACATATGAAGACTAACAGACCATCTTTATGTCCCAGAGGCAAGGACAGGTGTCTGCGACAGGCAGAGACATACACATAACAACACTTGACGCAAGTTTATTGTGCTAGCCTGGCCTTGAGGTGCCGCCTACTGCTCGTGGGGCAGAAGCTGAAGGCCTGGGAGAAGTCCTGTTTGTCTCTCTTCACAGGTGGGAGGTGGCGACCTGCAGATGAACGATGAAGAGCCCGCTGTCAGGCTCAACAGCAAAGAGTGTCATGTGTCTCACAAAGGAGGGGCATCAACTCACACTGGGGGTTAGAAGTCTTGACTGCCAGCAGGCATAGGACAAGAAGGCTTGGCTTTGGGTTTTTGGCAAGTACCTGGCTGAAGGGAGGAACTTGCTGAAGATGTGCTGAGTGACCCCTGACCCAGGTGAAGGAGAACTCCAACTCACAGTGACAGGTCAATGAATGAAATCAGGAGATCCATGGAATAACAGCAAGGACCAAATCCATGGCCACTAGTTGCTTCTGACTCACAGCAACCTTACAGGATAGTTTCCTAGAGCTGGGATCTGTCCCCAGCTACAGCCTTCTTTATGGGAGCAGACAGCTTCCTCTTTCTCCTTCGGAGTAGTAGGAGGGTCTGAACTGCTGACCCAAAGGTTAGTGGCCTAACATCTACCGACAGCGCCCCTCGCCATGGTCTCGATGATGAGGGTGGGAAGAGCTGGAATCAAAGGAAGTGCCCTGCTTGGGCCCGCCTGAAGTGTGTGAGGACCTTACCCACTGTGTTCTGAACACACAGATGCATCACACAAAATGAGGCTGGGCATTCTATGCCAGTGTCCACAGCCACCTTGACAGCAGCAACCGTTACCACATCTCAGGTGGCCAGCATGCACATATACATCAGGCAAGCTCAAGAGGTTTGGGGCTCAAATGGTTCCATGGCCCACTGTCGCATGCACACAGCACACAGAAAGCCAGAGATCTACAGACACAGAATAGTACTTGGTGCTCAGCTCCAACTCTTGGAACCCCAACCTGTTGGGGGGGGGGGCGCGGGGGGTGTCAGGGTCGAACTGACCTCTGTAGGGTTTTCAGTGGCTGGTTGTCCTGTTTGTGGTAAAAGACTTGTCTGAGCTTTCTTCCAAGGTACCTCTGGAGGACTCAGACCTCCAACCCTGCAGTCCACAGCTGGCACATGGATGGTTGCGCCACACAGAACATCAGCAACTATTTACTCAGGAAACCATTCCTTTTCTCAATGATGGCACCGCTCTAACACAATACAAACACAGTACAGCCTGTCAGAGGCGGAGTCTGTGTAACGTGCAAGCCTGTTGGGGACAGAGGTGCAAATATTTCCCATGAGACGAACCATAGATGGAGAAGTGGCCGAGCTGCCCCCGGCCAAAGCACGAAGGCTTGTGCGATGCAGAAGGCCAAGGCAGCCTCGTTGTGGAGTGGGGGCTCACACAGGTTTCACTGTGAAAAGAAAGACATCCCAGACATTACGAACTAGGAAACGTTCCATTGGGCCGTATGGTCCTTTAGTACTTCCCTTCGTTTTCTAGGCAAAGATCACTCTGGAATTTTTAAGAGTATGTTTTTCTGTTTGCACTTCCAAAAATACACACCATCTTTTTATAGGGCTGCCATCTGTCTTGGGCCTCAGTGAACGCTCTGGGTTGGCTCTACTGCCTTTCAAACAGCAAGATTTTAACTTTACACACAGTCTTGAAAATCCATGTAGAAGGTCCAAGGCAAAAAGTGTTTTGACAAGAATACTGTATCCAGCTGGGCGGAGGAGAGAGCCTTCAGTTAATCTCACACCCTTGGGTCACAAGCAAAGCTCTGATGTAGCCACGTCTCTCAGAAACCACGCCTCACGAAAACACTAGAATGGGGTCCATGGAGGGGGACCTTCACGTTTGGAAGTTAGAGATGTGTTCCAGTTACATTCTCCAAAGTAAAAGTCATCCTCAATATTCCCCCATCAACAGGCCAAAGTTAAGGTGCTCTTTGCAAAGGCACGGTTGCTCACTATACACTTGAAGGTTAAATGCTTGAAGGCTATCTGTCTACACGTTATCTGCCATCAAAAGCGGCCAGAACATCTCCCCTAAAGTACAGCCCACTCCCTTCTGATAAGGATCAGATTATTCCCCTGTAGAAAGGCTCCAAGACAGCTATGGTCAAGCCAGCTCAGAGACGACCAAGGTTAGCCTGCCACCTTGACTCTAGAATCTGCCCATCTTGTTATGTGTGTGCCTTCCTGTCACATATATGTCTCTAGTGCCTCCCCTTCCTATTGTATGGAAACCCCTAGCTCGCCCCCCTCCTGTTATGTGTGTGCCTCTTGTACAACTCCTGTTACATATGTGTTTACCATGGCTTAAATGCCCGATATTATATAAGCCTGTGAGAGACTACATTAGGGTCTCGTTCTGGTTAACATGAAAGAAGTGGGCCCTTGCATGCTTTATCTTGTCTGATGTCTCTCTTCATTCACCCCCTTAATTACACAACTGCCCCCTTGGACCAATTCTGCTGTAAAGGCTGGTCCCCCACCAAGGAACTTACTGAGCCCTACTTAGACACACATGGAAGCTGAGTCTCATAAAGATTAGAATGTCCTCAGACATTGTTGAGGGATTTGCCACTAGGAAGTAGGAGACCCTGGCTGCCCTGTTCAACCCCTATAGGCCTACTCTAGACCAAGCTGCCTTGCTTACATTTAAAGCTAAAACACAACAAATAAAAACCCAAACTCACTGCCAATGAGTGGATTCCAACTCAGAGCGATCCTACAGGTAGCTTCCCAAGACTGTTAACTCTGTATGGGAACCGACACCCACATCCTTCTCACTCAGAGTGGTTGGTGGGTTTGAACTATTGACCTGGAAGTTAGCCTCCCAATTCCTAACTCATGGTGCCACTACTGCTTAAACCAGCAATCCTTTAAGTGACAGGGCCATCACCCTACTGAAGATCCTTACTTAATATTTGCCTAGTTGGGTTGGTTACATGTACCATAAATGTAACTTTGTGGAAATTAACACAGAACACTTAAAACATTTCATTATGAACCTATTTTAAGATAATGACAGTCAACTCATTATGCTACCAAAAATAACTATTTTTTCCAAGACAAAAATTCGATGAGAAGTGGACCATTTGAGGTCATCCATGGAGGGAACTCTTGTCTCACTAAAGAGAAAATTGACTGGCTGGGTGGTCTCATTTTCTTCTGTGGTTACCTTATGCTGTTTTGATAGGAGTAGATGAAGAAACCCCCTCCGGCCAATGCTCAGACAGGGAGAGAAGGACTATTCTGAGAGCCTTGCCACGCTGCTGTGGATAATCTCCTCGGATACTACACCAAAGCCCAACAAGCAGTCAGTGATCCAAGGTTAACTGTGCTACAGCATCTGAAATCAGATCAAGACTACTTTAAGCCTGAATACCTTATTCCAATCCACAGGCCCATCCTGCATACCAAGTGAATCGCACTCAAGTACGCTTTTGCAACACCATACACTACTGACTGCGTTATACAAGATCCAGGGCGGTGTCTGCTGGCACCCACCGATCCCACCCTAAGCCTTCATGCTTTGGGACACAGTGAAAGTCACCTTGCTGCACACAAACATCCCAGGATTCTGACGTTCCCTTAGGAGCCTCAAACTCAGCCTGAAATTCACTGTCATGGCAACTCCTTTGGCTGTTTCCACGGAAGCCACTGGCTGCTTCATTCAGTTATGGCAAACACCTTCCCTCAAAGCCCGGGCTGAAAACCACCTTGGTTTCCTGCCTATTCTCTCTAGTAATTGTGGTACTGTTTGAAAAGTCGAGAGTTCACCTCGGCAACTCAAACGATGACACTGGTGCTTCCCCCTATGGCATCCATCTTCCGCAGCACCTTCTGACTGCCGTCAATCACACCGATATTTAAACGCTGCTGCATGGTGGCGACATAAGGAAGCACTACGTCCCACTGCTAATCGGCAACCTTCCTTCTTCAACACATCTGGTGCCGTCTGCCTTCTCATGACGAGTGTTTGCAGGCAAAGAACATGTGGCTCCTACTAGCTTGGTGTCGCAGTCTGGATCTGGTTAGGTGCCAGCAATCTCAGGAGCCCTGGTCGAACAGTGGTCACACGGTGGGCTGCTAACTGTAAGGTCAGCAGTCAGCAGTTTGAAACCACCAGCCGCTCCATAGGAGGAAGATGAGGCTTTCACTCCTGTAAAGAGTTACCACCTTGAAAATCCACCCGCAGCAGCTCTACCCTGTCCGGCAGGGTTGCTAGGAGTTGGAACTGCCTTGGTGGTGTGCTTGGTTTGGGCTTTTGTGACCTGGCAAGTTTCCATCAGCAAAGATGTCGACACAGGGGGACAGGTGAGTTTGTTTCAGCCTGATGACAAAAGAAGTTTTGACCTTGCGGGTTCCTCAGAAGGATCCATGGGCCACACTTTGAAGGCACAACTCCAATTACCTGCGGAAAACCTACTGCCGTCGAGTGATGCTGCCTCCCAGCGATCCAACACAGGTTCTCCCAGGCCGTCAATCGGAGTTTGGCAAAGGGCCACCCCAACACCTTAGCCTGGTCACAGGCTAGAACAACCTACGTTTTTAATTGCGAGAGCAGGTGGGAGTGCTGAGTTATTCATTTATTTAAAAGGGGGGGGGGCAGTAGGCCGAGTAAATATGGGAACCTAGGCTGTAAATCTTTTCAGGAACTGACAGACTGGTCTTTCTCCCTCAGAGCAGCTGGTGGGTTTGAACCACTGACCTTGTGGTCGCACTCCAATGCTGACTGACTGCCCCGGGGCTCAAAAGAGAGTTCAGAGACTGTTAACACGGAGCAAAGCATCTACAAAACAAGCTGGCAAGAACAGTTTACCTGGCCACCGATATCCATCCCACTGAAGGTGTTGTCTGTAGTTCCTGAGCACATCTGGCTGTAGTATCTGAAGGTTGTTATCTTTGGTTTCTGCTCAAAATCGACTCAATGCCAGCGAGTGGGGTTTGGCTCCCAAATCTTAGCATATACTAAGTGCCATGACTAAACAGCGCTGGTGGTGCTTGTAGAATACATGGCTGCTGAGCAAAAGGTCAGCCGTTCGAAGCTACCAGCTGCTTGTCAGGGAGACAGCTGCATCAGGAAAGATGAACCCTGCAGGGGACAGCTTAGTTCTGCCCTGGAGGGTTGTGATCAGTGATGAACCCCATGCGACAGGTTTTGCCTGTCTCCATCTTTCTCAAACTTTTTGATTGTGATTTAAGTTGGGGAGGGGGGCTTTTCTGGGGCAGCGCATTTGTTTCAGAGGTGTTTCTTGGCTTCGAGCCTCTGAGAAAGGGAGGTGGGGAAAGGAGGGAGAGAAGAAAGGGAAGGTGGCAGTTATGAGTACAACATGAGACAGGACGTAGTTTCAGTATCTGCCACACCAATAAACAGGCACAGGAGTGAAGGTGATATCTAAGGAAACACCCATTCAGACTTCTCACCAGCCACTCTCCACCACGTTTGGCAGCTCCCTGGCCATCCTGGTCACCCACAGATGTGTCTCCAATATCTAGATGGGCTTCCCAACACACCCAACTCAAGCCCAAGCCTTGTCCAATTTGTATCCACTACACGATTAAGTAGCACGCACAGATCAAGTGTCTTTTTACAAGTCACTTCTAGAAATGGCAACACCCAGAGGAGAAATCACAGGCCTGCCCACACACAGCGAAATGTGTCACCAGGGCCACCCAGCAATCTGTGGAGCGGCTGCTCAATGGAAACTTAACTCCTGCGTAAACCTTCACCAAAAACACAGGAAGCCAGTATTTTCTGTCGAGCAGACTTATCACACAGCAGGGCTGTTTCTGCAAAAACAGAGCTACGTGATTTGTAAAGATGAAATAAATGCAAGTTACTAATTTTTTCTTTCTTTTCTTTCCTCCTTCCTCCCTTCCTTCCTGTACAATTATGTGCAAGCGAAACCACTCTTAACACGCTAAAGAAACATGCTCCAAAACTACAGCGTGACTTTCATGGTGAAGTGATAATAGTTTGGCATGGCAGCCCCTTCCTGGCCTTTGTAAATCCCATAATGTGACTGGATAGGGACGTGCAAATAAGGTGCAGAGGGTGGGCTACCAGGCCACAGAGGCAGGGTTTGGGGGCTCACTTGGCTGAGAAACCAAGGGCCAGAGTGCTGTGCCTGCCAGTGTGCCCCAGAAGCAGCCCAGCAGACAAAGGGACTCATTGTGCAACCTGCTGGCTTCCCTTACAAAGCCCACACTGGACCGTAAGCAGTGTCTGTGAGCTCCGTGTGGCCCCTGCCCCTGAAATGGGTGACCACACCCAGGAGAGAAGCAGCATGCAGTGGGCGGGTCGGTCGGTTCCAGCTGGGCCAAAGGAGGATGCAGGTGTGGCAAGCCAGTGTGGAGGAGGATTCTCCTTGTCCCTACTGGAGCTGTAGGAGGTCAGATGCGGCCCCCAGGCCATGCCCTCAACTTAGCACAAAGATTGCTTTGCAGATGTAATTAACTTCTAATTCCACTTCCAAGATGGGCCAGGTGGGAAATTCCAGGCCATGTGCAGAAGGATGGAGACTGTGTAATTCATCAGGATGCCCTGTTCAGGCAATGGATATTGAAGTGTGGAACAGTGGTCAGTGGTCCTTCGGGGGATATGAAAGCATGCACGGTTGTTCATTTCCACCCAAAGCAAAATGTCCACGGCACAAGGGTCCCTGCTCCAGGGTGGTTTCCTCACTCGACTGTTCTAGAAGAAAATGTCCTTTAGCAGAAAGAATGGGGAAATGCCTATGCTAGCAACGCAATCACGTGGAGTAACCGGGATGACACAAGGCGGAAGCACATTCAAGGAAAACTGGCTAGACCGAGTCAGAAGGAACAGGCCCATGATAAAGGTACAGGCGCATTGGAGATAAAACTGCCCATCCCGCTTGCACGCCAAGACCAGCATTAACAATGCCCCTTCCAGCACACGGAAGGGAAATAAATAAGAAATGTTCAGAAGCCCTCACATCATTATCTTTTCTAGTGACTAGATGGAATTCTGTACGCTCAGAAATGGAGACTGCCCCCCCCCCCCCGCTTAAGGAAGACTCACAGGGGAAAAAAACAAAGCAGTCAACATTTACAGAGCTCAGTAGTAAGGAATTAAAGAAAGCAAAATAGGCACCCACTGGGAAAAGTTAGGCGGGACCTCACAACAAGAAAGGATGAGGTGAGGCAAAAGCACCAATCGGCGAGCCAGGAAGACAAAGCGGTGGCATAAACAGGATGAACGGGTTTGGCCTCACATAGACAACAAAAACTTAACAGGGACGACTGCCAACCAGGATCAAGCAAAAATCAGAAACGGGAATCCCAAATTCACGAGCAGCTGAAATACAGGTGTGCTCTGACTGACACTGAGGATAGCTTCCCAGCACTCTCTCTCTCACCTCCATCGGCATCAGAGGAAGTCTGGTTCTCACTGCCACGGAACCGATTCCCACTCGTGGTGACCCTACTGAGCAGAACTGCCCGTGGGGTGGTTTCTCTCAATCTTTACACCAGTAGGAAGCCTTGTCTTTCTCTAGCGCTTGGAGTGGCTGGTGGTTTTGAAGTGCTGACCTTGCGGTTAGCAGCCAAATGCATAAAATGCTGTGCCACCAGGGCTCCATCAAGAAGAGGCAGGAATCCCAAAGCAGCAAGTGACTGTCAGAGGCACTGAGGAAATCACAAGGAGTTACGATTCTTGGGGGAAAAGGGAGGCAGGTGTAAGCAGGCATCATTCTGACACTCTTTGAACTTCTGCAAAGTACCGAGGGAACCAGAAGGCAGCCAATGATTATACTTTGAAGCCATGTGGACACGGATTTCAAAGTTTGACAAAGTCAGCAACTAAAGATATATATATAAAATCTCAAGCCAATCTTAGTCAAATGGCAGCAGACACTGGGAGTCAGTAAGGAAGTGTGCAGCGGGGAGACAAGGCACGCCCTCAGAACGCAGCAGCTAGTATACAGTATGCAGAGAGCAATGAATAGAATTTCGCCACAGATCGAAGGAAAACCACATGGTCATAGCTATCAATCACAAAGCAGACCTGATACCCCTCCATCCACCAGGGACAGGCGAGACACTTGCCATTCTCGTGTCCAGGGAGGGTGGGGGTCATGAAGGATGCCTGAAGACAGCACGGGAATAAGAGCCTGTAGTGCAAACCACTCTCCACACAGGCCATTAGCTACTTAGTGACATCCTGTCCCACATATTAGCCAATGAACTACACAAGAAGGAAACAGAAGCACAGCTGCTGAGTAGGAGGAATGGCCAATGCGCTTGGCTGTGAACCGTGAGGCTGGGGCTTTGGTCTCCTCAGAAGTCCAGTGAGAAAGACCTGGTGGTGGCACCTGAAAACTGAGCCACTGAAGACCTGGTTAGGGTGGGTATAGGGCAAGCAGTGCTGCTGACCCAGGTGGGGTGGCCCACGGGTGGGGATTGTCTCGACAGCAGTTGGTGACTGGCTGAAACCCTGAGTATGAGTCCTGGGAACAGAAACAAGTGAGATGGGAGCAGATGACCGGTCTGCGTGGCTGATGCTTCCGTGGGCTCAGATGGAAAAGCAAACATGAGTGAAGAGAACTCAGCAAGGCGAGCTTTACAAAACCCTGTGAACAACCACTAGTATCCAACGTGTGTCAAAAGCTAGAGATGAGACAGTCAGATCTGCACATTGCAGAACGCGAGTGAGGGTGGCAGCGAGGAAAAGGAAAACACGGATGTTTTGCCCTCAGAGAGTGGCGGGCAAGTGGGGGGCCCGCACCCGGCCAGAGGCAGACACCTGCCAGACCCAGGAAAGCTAGGGGCCCCCACGCTCTGGCTGTCCCACAGGTTCACCTGTAGACAAACATCAAGATGAAACTGGTAGCCGTCCAGTCACCTCCAACTCCCGGTGGACCTGTGGGGCAGGACCTGGACAGCTCTCATCTTTCCTGAAAGAGACTGCCACATCCCTCTCTCTCTCTCTGGGTGGAGGGCAGGCAAGTTCTGAGTCACCAACCTTTCAACAAAGAGCTGACCCCTTCACCCCTGGGCCACCAGGTTACTTATCATGGCTTCAACAATGTTCACAAGCACATGCCAACCTCGGTCTTCATCACAATTCACAAAAGACCTGAGTGACGGAAAGACACACCTGGCAGTTGGATAGGATGACTCAATCGTGTCAAAATATTAACTTGGGATCCCAGGAAAACATCAACAATGCTGTGGGCAGGAAGCAAAGGACATGAAATTAACATCCACTTGGGCACTAACAGGAGCAAATAGGGAACTTGGCCAGGACCATGCTCAAGAGACTAATGAAGAAGACTGGCCAACTCAAGATGCCGAAACCCTGCAATCAAGACCAAGAGGAGGTTAAGGGCAGAGCCACAGAACAGGGGACAAAGGGCTGTCACCAACCAGGATGTGCACTAACCTAGTGGGGAAGAGATAACGATGTTGTTGCTGGTGATGGGCGTGGATTCAGTTTCAACTCATAGTGGGCCTGCATGCAGCAGAGTGAACCCGTGCCAGGCCTGCACCATCAATCAATTGTGATGTTTGAACCCACTGTTGCAGCCACTGTGTCGGTCCATCTTGCTGAGGCCCTTTGCCTTTGGGCTGGCCCTCTGTTTTACCTGGATGATGTCCTTCTCCAGGGAATTGGGTCTCTCCTGGCAACATGTCCCAAGTAGGTGAGATCAAGTCTCACCATTCTTGCTTCTCAGGAGCCTGTGACCAAATTACTTCCGTGGCAGATTGGTTTGTCCTTTTTGCAGCCCACAGAACTTGCACCGGCCCCGCCATCCATATGCATCGGTTCTTCTTCAGTCTTCCTTATTCGGTGTCCAAATTTCACACGCACAGATGATATCACTGAAAATACTACGGCTTGGGCCAGGCGCACCTTCGTCCTCAAAGTCATGCCCTTGCTTTTCAACACTTTCTTCAACAATGAAAACAAGCCAGCAGGACAAGCAGCTGGAGCAGGTAGGGCCCTCACTCGACTTAACCAGTTATCCACTCCCTAGACAGCTGACGTCTCACTCACGACAGTAAGGAATCTAACACACGACTAGTTTGCTCATTGAGGACACATGTCCAGCAGTGTACATGTCCAGGTGCTGACTTGCTGGAGCATGACTCTCAGCGACGTAGCACCCATGGAGCGGCTGATTTGGCAGTCGTGTAACGACGTTGTCCACCTCCATTTGTGATCTGATGTGGTCATCCTCCATTTTTCTATCAGGTCCTAGTCTCTGTAACCTAGCCCCATCTACAAATAAGGAGAGGGGCGTACGTACCTTACATCGGAATAAATTCCAAAAGGACCAACTATAAAAGCAAAAAAGAGGAGAAGCCAAAAGACACCCTAGACATATTAGGGGGAAAATATAAAGAAATAGTAATAATAATCTTGCCGTCGGAAAGGGTCTTGAGAAAATCCCACTGCTGTTGAAAGGTGCCCTCAAGCTGGCCCCTTACGAGCCCAGTCACAGAATCGGATTGTTGTGATCATAGCCAGGGTTTTCACCGACTATTTGATAGACCAACAGGCCTTTCTATCCCCCCACCTCCACCGCCATGATATGTGTCAACTTGGCTGAACCACGCTCTTCAGTGGTTTCAGTTACTTAATGACCTAATCGGACGGTCTGTGATGAGGAGGCTAGGATAGGAGGTCACACCCTGACTCAGGCCACAGTCCTGACCCCACGGAAAAGGACGTTTCCTGGAGTGTGCCCTGTATCAACGTTGATCTTACAAGAGAGACCTAGTACCACCAAGAAAGAAGAGCTGAGGGCAGAGAGAATGTATCTACTGGACTTGGAGTCTACACGTTGAGAACCTCCTAGACCCAGGGGACGATTGACACCAACATGCCGAGAACTGCAAGGAAGGCTGGGACCAAAGACTGAAAGCAGTCAGGGACCTTCCACTGGAGCCAGAAGAGCGAGAGGGCCTTCCGTCCAACCTCCTTAAGTCTTAGAGTCGCATCTGTTTGTTAAAAGTCACCCACTAGCAGACTAGTTAACTAAGACACTCCGAGGACCAATGCTGCAATCAGGATTGTCCCCACGTTCTTTCGGAAGGTACTGACATTTTGCTTTTCCCATTTAGGGGGTCTTGACTGATCTCGTAATGATTCATGGGTGAGGCAGGCAGGACTTCATCACCACTTTTCCCGTGTGGCCAACCAATGGGCTCAAGACCGTTTATTAAAAAGATACCGATCTTACTGAGAACCAAATACATGCAAATGAGAACAGGGATGGTACTCACGCATCAAAAACGGCCATATGGATTTCTGAGAAACAAATTCTGTCGATAATGCAAGACACTCGAACAAATTGTTCGCTCTTTGGTCCAACAACACTCCTTCCGTTCACCACAGAGAACAGGAGAACACTCTCATTCCGACATTACTAGCAATACAAATCACTGCACTTTCTAAATAAATAAAAATTTAAAATTTAGCAACAACCTCGCGGCTGACAGTAGGGAGAGTGGCAAACTGAATTCTGGTCCAGCGGCATGCTAGGGAACCACTAAAATTGACATTTTATACTGTTATAAATAACCTGGGATAAAAGGTCATATTGTTCGTTTGCTAAGTGCAAAAACACAGGAAACAAAATTATGTGCGAAGCATGGTTTCAAGGAGGCACAAAGAATAGGGAGGGAAGCGGGCCAGAGGAGGAGGGCAGCGGCAACAGGAGGCCCCAGGGCTCTGTGAAGGCCATTTTCCAAAGGTGCTATCGGGAACATGCAATCTTGGTACAAGAACAAAACCTGTGAGCTTGTTAAATTATTATTTTGGGGGAGAGCGAGTTAATGGCTGAGTTCATCCATTAAGATGCCAATTCAAAGCCCAAGGCCTTTTTCCTCTTGTCTTTCAGCTCTACCTGGATTTCCAGCCAAAAAATAAATCGAGAGATAAAAATGGCTTTGCTTTACTAGAATCGAGATAACCTCCTTCTGCTGCTCCCCATCACTCCGCCCTAATAACTTGTTGCAAAATCTGATATTAAAACTTTTATATCTGTATGCATGCAGTGAGAGAAATGTGTGGTGGCATGTGTGTTTGTGTGTTGGGCAGCAGGGTAGAAGGGGGGGTAATCAGCCTTAATCATTCACAGAACATAATCACACGAGTGGGAAACATAAACCAAGCAGCCCTGAGAACTCTGCTGGACGCTGGATTGCTAACCACAAGGCTGGCAGTTCAAACCCACCAGCCACTTCTGAGGAGAAAGTGAGTGTCTGTTCCAGGGAAGGCTTACAAAGTCTTGGGAACCTTACGTCATGTTGCTGTTGACTCACAATCAACTTAATGGCAGTAAGAAACGTACACCTACCAGCTTTGGGCCGTCCCTCCTTCCCTCCTTATCCAGCCAATATTCCACGATCAATCACATACTCCCTCTATTTCCAGTCCACTCTCCCTCAGAAAAACCCTGGATGCACACAATGGTTAGACCCTCCTTGGTCTATGCCCACCTGTGCCCAGACAGCAGGTGGGGGCTGGAGAAACCATCATCTCTCGGGTGGGCTCCCCTCAGTACGACCGAGACACTCAGGTGCACCCCTAATGTTGCCCAGAAATTCAGTACACTCCTACCCACTCTTACCTCCAACCTGCCCCTCTCCCTCCCTCGTACCTCTAAATTCCTGGACCTCGTGGCTTTCTTCAGTCTTGGCAGATGACCCCGCTGCCTCTTTGACCAGAGATAACTTCCAACTGCCACCATCACAGCTACAAGAACAGAAGCATCGATTCCCTCGCGACATCAACTTCCTTCCCATTCCTTGTGGGACACATGGACCAGGAGCCTGTCTGCAGGCAGCCCTGTCAGGGGCCCTGATCTTTGTCCCCTCTGCTGAATTGTTCCCTGAGATGCTCCTACTTTTCTCACACAATAAATACACTTGTCTCGATCCCACTGGTTCCACCAGTGTTGGGCCCGGCCCGCCTATCTGTACCCTAAGCAGCTAAGCACCTTTGGAGAACGCTCCATGCTGGGGGACTCCACGTCCTCCCCTCCCACGTCCTCGGAGTCACTGTAACAAAGAAGGCCGAGCACCATCAGTGCATGTGAATGATGGTGCTGGTAAAGAATATTGGAAGTACTATAGAAATGCTGCCCAAAGAACCAACCAATCTCTCCTGGAAGAAGTATGGCCAGCATGCTCCTTAGAGGTGAGGATGATGCGACTTGGTCCCATGGACTTTGGACGTGTTGTTAGGGGAGATCAGTCCCCGGAGAAGGACATCGTGCTTGGTAAAGTAGAGGGTCAATAAAAATAAAAAGACGATCCTTCAACAAGATGGACGGACACAGTGCCTGCGTGGATGGGCTCAAAGATAAGAACCGTTGTGAGCACGGTGCGGGGCTGGGCAGTGTTTCGCTGTTGTGGACAGGGTTGCTATGATCCAGAACTGACTCAACGACCCCCAACAACAACAACAAAGCCACCTTCCCATGGCAACTTTTCTGGCACAGGTCTCCTGCTGGCCAGTGTCAGTGCTGTGGGCCACACCCAATGACTCTTACCTGGTGTGCCCTTATCCTTTTGCCGAAGGACTCCACAATGCAGGACATAGTCTCTAACTGACCTCTTACTGGGTAGACTTCCCCAGCTCACAGGACTAGGTCCATTCCTCTCCATCATCGTCCTGGGGCCACCCCTATCCAAATGTCCCTCTTCAGTTCCACACTAACTGCAGTCAACTCCATGGGTAACATTTCCTCTTACCTCCAGGAGCAAGACAGGACTTTCTACTCCCATAAAGAGCTAGTCTCGGAAACAATAGGGCCACTATGA
Source organism: Tenrec ecaudatus (assembly GCF_050624435.1). Taxonomy (NCBI): domain Eukaryota; kingdom Metazoa; phylum Chordata; class Mammalia; order Afrosoricida; family Tenrecidae; genus Tenrec; species Tenrec ecaudatus. The sequence continues at coordinate 7,874,209 of NC_134544.1, forward strand.
GTTGGCACTGATTCAGTGGTAGTGAGTTTAGTTTGGGTTTTTGTCTTACAGATGTCTGAAAGGTAACATGCCCAGAACTAACTTCTGGACCTTTCCCATGCCATCCCACCCCTGACCCCAGCAGGCTCTTCCATATATGCCTGCTCTACTCTTCCAGCCACCTGGACTACAACCTTTGGGATTCCACCTGAATCATCCTTCCTCGAACACCCCAAATCCAATGTCACTGCACATCCTAGAGCTACCTTCAAAACCAATACAAAATCTGGGAACGTTTCACCGCTACACTAGACTAAGCCTCTTTGTTACAATCCACACATTCAATGAATCACAAGCAACTTCCTTCTGGCTCTCTGCTTTCAGTCAAGACCCATTTACAGCCAGCAATGGTGTCCCTCAGCTTCTGAATCTAGCTGGAATTTCTGGCAGCTTCCTGACAAGGTTAACAGCTGCAACTGTTATCTTCAGCAACATGTTTTACTTGCATGTGATACTGTTCTTGTTTGATGACTGCCACAGTCTGTTGGGTCACCCTTCTTTGGAAAGGGCACAGGTTAGTGGTGAAGTCTTCCAAATATCTTGGCATACTTGAGCAAGTGCTTGCAGGGCTTTATCAGCTTGTTGAAACATTTTAATTGGGTTTCCATCAACTCCTAGAGCCTTGTTTTCTGGCAAATGCTTTTGATGCTGTTTGAAGTTCTTCCTTAACCACCATTGATTATTGATCATAGGCTACCTCCTGAAGTGGTTGAACATCGATCGGCCTGTTTTTATAGTGCAGTAACTCTGCATATCCCTTCCATCTTCTGTGGATGTCTCCTGCATCGTTCAGTAGTTTGCCCAGAGAATCCTTCAATATTTCAACAAGGCTTGATTTTTAGCTTCTTTCTTTCAGCTTAAGAAATGTTAGGCATGTTCTCTTTGGGGTTAAATTCAAGGTCATTGCACCTTTCATTAGAATGCTTTGTCTGCAATTTTAAATCTCCAGCTCTAAGATTTCATCATTTCTCTCATTTTCTTTAGCTACTCCACATTCGAAAGCAAATTCCAGAAGTTTGTATGGAATTCTGGTTTGATTTTTTGTTTTCTTCCCATTCTTCTAATGACCTTTAGCTCTCTGCGTCATTCCATAGCTCATCTCTGTCACACTCTTCACTGCGTCAAATCTGTCCTCAAGATGGGCCCTGAATTCAGCTGGGGCCTACTCGAGGTCACATTGAGATTCGCGTAGATTAAGTTCTCTTTGGCATCAACTTGAACTTACGTATGAGCAATTGGTGGTCTGCTCCAGTCACACCCTGGCAGGGTTATGGCCGCACCTCTGAGCTTTTCACACACACAGAGGCCAAGAGGGCTGCTAGCCTTCTGCTTTTTGCTTTCCTGTCCAGGATGTGTGTCGGCCAGGCAATCCTGAATGACATGCAGGGCATCTCCATCTGGAGAAATGGACACCCGATCTTCACTGTCCAGTAAACTAAAGCCACTGTGTCCTCTGCTCCGGGAGGCTTTGTGCCTGTTATAAAACATGCAGGTTCCAATGTACGCAGGTTCCAGCATGTACGCTGTCAATACCTACACACACATACACACACCACGGTCCTGTGTATCCATATTGAGTCTTTAATACATGTATCCTTACACTTACCAAAAAGTCTGGACACTTACCAGAAGAGCTCATAGGGTGTAGTGGGCTACACAACAAGCTGCTGACCCCAAGGTCAGTGGTTTGAATCCAGCAGCTGCTCTGAGGGTGGCTGTTTCCTCCATGATTTCAAGTCTCGAACACCCAAAAGGGGCAGTTCCTGCTCTGTCTTACAGGGTCGCTATGAGTCGGGGTTGGCTTGATGGCAGTGGGTTTGGAGAAATGTATTACTTCTAAGAAATATATCAGTCTTATTCTTCCCTTCTCTCTGTATTTTCAGATATCACTATTAGAGGTTTACACAAACCAATACTGCTTTCACATCCTAAGTCGATGGAGACTGGAGATATACAGGCAAGCAGAACAGTTTGCAGGCTGAAAACTTGGGATCTTCAAGTAGCTAAGGCCCCACCTGACCAGTGAGGGCTGTCACTAGAGTTGATAGGGTGAAAACATCTCATGTTGGATGGGCTCACAGAATGCAGTAAGAACATCTAGGATTAGAAATAAAGAACACTATCTAAACCCAGTTGTTTTCACATGATTCACTTCTGTAGAATAATAGTTCACAACTAAATTAAAAACAACAATTATCTCAATAAATGTGAGCAAAATTACTCTAATAACGCAACACACTCCCAGAGCACATCACCACTTTCACTGCCTGTGAGAAAGTCTGCCTGCATCCTCGCTACATTCCCTGCAGGTAAAGTCCAGGGGAAGTCCCTCAAGAGCCTGTCAACGACAGGTAATTCAGGAAGGTCTGAAGGGGTGTAAGGGGGAGGGGGTGTCAATGTTTCTATAAAACATTTTTCTATAAAAAAATGTGTAGTTGGGGAGGGAGGGGGGAAAAAAAAGAGGACCTGATGCAAGGGGCTTAAGTGGAGAGCAAATGCCTTGAGAATGATTGGGGCAGGGAATGTATGGATGTCCTTTATACAATTGATGTATGTATATGTATGGATTGTGGTTAGAGTTGTTTGAGTCCCTAATAAAATGTAAAAGAAGAAAAGAGAAAAAAAAATGATTAGGGCAAAGACTGTACAGATGTGCTTTATACAATTGATGTATGTATATGTATGAACTGTGAAAAGAATTGTATCAGCCCCAATAAATTGTTAAAATAAATTTTTTAAAAAATGCTTTCAATTGAAATTATCCTTTCTGTTATTTCTATTGTTGTTATGACTTACTAGCACGACTGTAAATATGGAATTCAATAAAATCTCACTGTTTAAAAAAAAATGTGTAGTGTCACTATTTATTCATCCCTTCCCGGATTTCTTTATAAATTACAGAGAAGAATCAATGCTATTGAATCGTGGTGCTGATGAAGAGTATTGAAAGTACCATGGACTGCCAAAAGAACAAACCCATCTGTCTCGGAAGTACAGTCAGAATGCTCCTTTGAAGCACAGGCGGCAAGGCTTCTTCTCTTGGACTTTGGACATGTTGTCAGGAGAGACCAGTCCCTGGAGAACGACACTGTGCTCGGTAAAGCGGAGGGGCAGCAAAAGAGAGGCAGACCCTCGCTGAGATGGGTGACACAGTGGCTGCACCCACAGACTCAAAATAGGAACAACCATGAGAACAGCGCAGGATCGCAGCTGTGTAGTAAATTGCTAAAGCAATATCTTTCTTAAACTCCCAAAAGGCAACATGAGTGGTAAAAATAGGTAAAAAGTAATAAAACTGTCCCAGACATCTTGTACCTTTCAACCTTACAGGAGTTCTGATATAATAACATGCACTTTGTCAACTCTTCAAGGGCCCCAGCATGTATAGTTAAAGGCCCTTGCCTTCAGCTCGGGGCCAAATCATCACCTCGTTTCTTGTGCACCTCAAAATAAAGAAGAGGGTTCAGAGCAGCAAAGGTTGAATACAAAAATATAAAAGGTACTAGATGCAGCCTAAGGGAAAATGTAGCGGGGACAGCAAGGAAGTATTTAAATTAATCATATAAGCGTCTTACAGAATGTAAAAGACGTGCACTACAAAGTGATCATTTGTCAAAAGGAATGACTCATTATAGGTTTCCAACGAGGAGATTACAAAAAACAAACCCAAACCCCAAACTCACAGCTATGTAGTCCTTTCCAACTCCTAAGGACTCTGCGAAGGGCATCGAGGCTGTTGATGTCTGTGGAAGCCGCCGCACCCCCACCCCACCCAGTTTCTCCCATGGAGTGGCTGGGGGGCTGAAACAGAGCCACGGCTGTTAGCAGTTCAGCAGGGTGCCTCTCAGGCTCCTTGAAATGAAGAGACTGGTGCTCTCCAACCCCTACACCCCACTGCAGGTGAGCAGGCGTCCCCCAAATTAGGGCAAGCAGACCCAGTGACAAGGACGGGGTTTTAAGACAACACTAATTGAAAACACAGCTTCCTACTTGAAGGAAAATTCAATGTCAGGGATGAGTGATTAGGGCAAAGAATGTACGGATGTGCTTTATACAATTGATGTATGTATATGAATGGATTGTGATAAGAGTTGTATGAGCCCCTAAGAAAATGTTTTAAAAAAATTCCAAGGGATGTCCCCACACGCAAAATCATAAACCTGGATCCATACCTCACACCATATGCTAAAATTAACTCAAAATGGATCAAGGGCATAGATATCGGGGAGCAACATAAAAACTGTCACAAAACGGGGCAAAGCTTTGTGACCTTGTTGACGATGAAGCCTTAGATGCGAAACCAAAAGCATGAGCAGAAAGAGCCAACTGGTAAAAAGGACTTCTTCAAAATGTTACATTTTTCCACCAAAAAGTGAGAGGGCGGTCTACGGAGCAGGAGGGAATAATTGCAACACCAGATAACAAGTGCACGTCTCCTACCTGTGCTACCTGAAGAACTACGACAACGCAAAAGCATTAGGACAAACAACTCAATTTTCCACAGGGGCCAAAAACTTGAATAATCATTACCCCAAAGAAAACAGACAAATGTGCAGTACCCACTGCAGTCGCCATTGCTCTTCTCAAAGATCCAGCCGCTTTTCCACCCCAGGGTGACCCCACTGGGCAGAACTGCCCCCACGGGGCTTTGCCGGCTGCCATCTTTTACAAGGGCCGAAGATCACCGGCAAGAGGTGCCCATAGAGGAGTTGGTTGTGTTCAAACCACCAGCCTAGTGTTTGACACCAAAATGCTCCACCATTGTACCAGGAGGCCACCTGCTTGAGTCCTGAAGCAAATGTAAATCTAAGCCTTGAGGGGTGAGGAAGGAGGCAGAGCAATGAGAACCCCATCCACTGCTGGGAGGCAAATTCAACATGGCGCGATGTCGCAGAAGAACTTGGGGAAGCCAAACACAGAATTAGCACACAGCCCTGCAACCCAACTGGTAGGTATGCACCCAGCGACTTGAAAGCAGGGACTGGGCAGAGAACCTACTCCGAGGTCCGTGGCGGTATTCTTTATACAGCCATGTGATGGAAACCCCCCCAATGGATCAGTGGTTCTCAACCTTCCTAATGCCGCCACCCTTAAAATACAGTTCCTCATGTTGTGGTGACACCCGCCCCCCCACCCAACCATAAAATTGTTTTTGTTGCTATTTTATCACTGTCATTTTGCTACTATTATGAATCGGGCAACCCCCGTGAAAGGGTCATTCAACCCCCAAAGGGGTCGCGACCCATAGGTTGAGAACTGCTGCAACAGATGAATGAATGGATGACAAAACGTGCTCTGTCCATCTGTGGTTGCGCTGTTGTGTGCCTCTGTGTGGATTATGGCTCATAGTGGCCTGCAGGATCAGGGCTTCTTCCCAGGCTGTCGTCTTTAAAGCCACTGTGCCCCTGGGGCTCTGCCAATGGACTCTTATGCAGCCTCCCAGGGAAGGAAGTTCCCGTCCGTGCCTGTACACGATATACTAGACGGACAGTGAAGGCCCGATACTGTCTGATCCCATGGAAGTATCCTGAAGAGGCCACTGCATGGGGACAGAGCCTCATCGGTGGCTACTGAGAGGGGAGGGGTGGGACAGGGGAGGATGGAGTGTGCTGTGGGGGCACCGAGTTCCTGCCTGGGGGATGAAAACCCCTTGGGAACATGCCACACAGTGTGGTGATTGTCACTGAATTGTCCACTTCATGGGTCACATGGCAAACCCTCTGTTAAACTATTGCACCACAGTGAGCGTGTGCTTGTGTGTGTTGTTTTAAGTTCAAGGGGGATTTTCCGCTCCAGCTGGGCGCACCTGTACGGGCCGGTGACTGAGTTCATGCTTTGGCATTCCCTGCAGATCGAGGACTGGTCACAGAAAATGGACGGTGAGCCAAAGTGACACAGATGTGACTTTTAGGCCGAAAGATGGCAGTGCTGGCAGGTAGCCTGCCAGCTCCTCTTTACATATGGTGGCAGCTTGGAGGCGCGGGGCCCGAGATGGGGAGCGCAGACGGGGACCGTGGGTGTTGTAGACGTGAAGCGGGCTTTGTGATGCCAAGACATTGGCCTGGCTTGACGGCCGAGGTCTCAGCATGATCTAGTGGACTCTGACCAAACTGCCACCAGCAACTGGCCCATCCACCAACAGTCAGAACAGAGACATCCCCTCAAAGGCAAGGTCTCCAGAAAAATAACAACTAACACAGAAAAACACATTCCTTTGGCCACGCCATTGTCAGACCCCCTGCCAAGCAACCGGACTGCTGCCTGTCCACCCGCCCCTCCACTGGCTGCTGCCTGGAGTGCCCAGGGTCCCCACGCTAGTCCCACACCCCATGGGTCTGCAGACACCCAATGTCGTCTCTCCCTTTTTCCCACATTCCCGCTTCCTCTAGTCTCACGCCTTTCACACTTGCTTCTTAAGGAAGAAACAACGCTTATACAGGGATGCTGCAGACTAATTAAGTACGTTTTAAATGGAGTATTGCTATTAGAACTTGCTACGTTTCTGGAACTGCGGTAACACACTGGCACGCATTACTTTGGTGGAGATGGGAAATCACTTGTGACGGCTCTTCCATTGGCAGAGTTTGTAATTCTCACCAGGGAGGTGGGTAAAACCCACTGCCATCAAGTGAATTTCAACCCTCAAGGACAGGGCAAAACCACCCCTGTGGGTTTCTGAGACTAACTCTTTACAGGAAAAGAAAGTCTGTCTTTCTCCCATAGAATGGCTGGTGGTTTCAACCTGTTGACCTTGTGGATTGTAGTCATTATGCCACCAGGATGGGAGAAGGCAAATAAGGTGTAGAAGACTCTAACTTGGGGATCACCCCACTTTGCCCTTCTGATGGGCACAAGAGAGCCATCCAGAAGGGGGGATAGACAGACTCTTAGGGCCCTCAAGAAAGAAGAGCCACTAGTGGAGTGCATTTGAGATCCTGGCAGCAGGGGGACCACAGGCTGCAGTACAGCAACCATGAGGCAGAGCAGGGAGCAGGCTGAGACCACAGAGCAGGGCAGGGAGCGGGCTGAGACCACGGAGCAGGGCAGGGAGCGGGCTGAGACCATGGAACAGGGCAGGGAGGGGGCTGAGACCACAGAGCAGGGTAGGGAGGGGGCTGAGACCACAGAGCAGGGTAGGGAGCGGGCTGAGACCACGGAGCAGGGCAGGGAGTGGCCTGAGACCTCGGAGCAGGGCCACAGGAAGGCTTGCTGGCTCATGGAGGCAGAGGCCAAAGGGACCACCTGGAACAGGACCTGAGAGACATGGCTGCTGACATGGCTGAGAAGAGGCATGGCAGACAAAGGCCTGCATCCTTACCATGTTGTAACCCATTAGCTTCCCTAATAAACCCATCCTCGTGCGTGCTGTCTGAGTTCTGCGTGGCCACTGTCACGGATTACGGATGCTGGCTCAATCCTGGCACGGGAGGCACAGTGCTGCTAACTGGGATAAAGCAGGTTGGAGGTCCGGCTGCCTATGGCAATGAGCCTTGGACTGGTGTGGAGGCGGAATCTCCTTCTCTCTGCTGAAGCAGGAGGTGGTCAGCCATTCTCCACCTTACTCACCATAGCGAGAAGGAATGTCAAGCCTCAGGCAGCGAGCTCAGCCTGCCTGTGAAGCCAAGTGGGGGAGCGCCAACCTCAGCCGGGAGAGGGGCTGTTGGTGTCAGAACCCAGCTTGCCGGTTCCCAGTTTTCGCTGACTGCTGAACCTCCAGGTCAGGTGGCTGAGGATGCCAGAAGTCTGACTCCAGGTAAGGGAAACTTCCCCTTATGAAGCTAAGCCAGCTCAGACACAGGGAGAACAGCACTCTCTGATCAGGACAGGCAGTCCCTGCCTCGGGCTTGGGTTCTGGGAGATACAAGCAGGCAAAGGCGTCCAGAAGCCAACCAGTTCACTACTATTAAGTCAACCCTGACTCCGAGCAGACCTGGAGAGATTGCCACGATTGTACATCTGTACAGGAGCAAAGGGCCTCATCTTTCTTTAAGGGACATCTGGTGGATTTGAACCGCCAACCTTACGGTAAGCAGCCCTACACTTAACTGGCAGTGCCACCAGGGCTCCTTGGGCAGGCGAGCCAAGACAGGGATGAATATAAGATACAAAACCTAACAGGTTTCTAAGATGCACATACAGCATGATAGTGCCATTCATATGCATACAACCCACCCACTGCCTTCAAGTCTACCCGGGCACCCAGCAACCTGGGGCAGCAAGTGGGGCTGCCCGGCTCCCAGTGACCCTGGTAGGGCAGAGTGGGGCTGCCTGGCTCCCGGTAACCCTGTAGGACAGAGTGGGGCTGCCGGGCTCCCCAGGTTTCTGGGCTTGTCTTTCTCTCCACAGAGCGTCTGGTGGCTTCAACTACTGGCCTACACACCTACATAAATGAAGACGTCAACTTGTGGAGCTTCTGCGGGTCAGGGACAGCACCTCCTCGCCTATCCCGCTCACCTCGGCCACCGGGGTGTCGGGGGGAAGCAGGGAGTGGGCAGACTGCAAACCTGTTCCAATGGAACTTACAGGACAGGTCAGACTAACAACCTGTAAGCAAAACACAAAGTGTTACAAGGGAGAAACACAGGGCCCCTGATAGAGTGATGGGGCCATGCGTGGCCACCAGGGCAATTCCTGGCGACCCTACACCCATTGGACCCCAAGTCCCATACTGTTCCCACGGTCAGCTGAGGACAGGACCGATTTTAGTGAGCCACTGGGTGCCACTGACTTATTTCCACAAGTGATCACCAGGCCTTTCTTCCTAGTCTACAAGCTGTGCTGACACCCAATCAGCATTCTAGCAGCATACAAGCCTCCTCCGCGGTCACGCTGGAGGTGCTCTGGCTGAACCAGACTCAGGCCTCCTGGGTGGGAGGGCCCATAAGGTATCCCCTGTACCACCCACCACTGCCCCCTCAGATGAGGTAGGGGCACCTGCAATGAGACTCGCTAATGACCCAAACACAGGCAGAACTCCTGAGGAGCCTGCGAGGCAGAGGGAGCCCCTGTATCAAAGGTAGGGGTGCCACCTGATATCCGGACAACCAGAGCAAGTGGAGCATACCTCCCAGGTAAGGCAGGGGATGGTTCAAGATGGGCTCGGACAGACGCAGAAATAAAGGGTATTTTAGAACCAGATGGAAACCTCACTGCTGTGGTCAAGAGGATACACTGCTAGGAACTGGGAGGTGGCCTATGTAGGGAAGGAGACTCTGAGAAGACAGCAGACTCCCTCAGGGTCTTGGAGCTGGCTATAGAATCTCCTCTAGCACATGCCCAGTACCTCCCGGGGGACTTAAGTGCCATGTGGATCCAAACGTCCAGGTCCGGCTCACGCTCTGGTGCCGACTGTCCCAGTGGGAACTTTAACACCAAAGCAAGCACTAATGCTTAGGGAAGTCTCCAGCGAAGACCCCGAAGTCGGCAGAGGTGCCTGGATCCCAACCTGGGTGTGATGCTGTCCAGCAGCTGGCATGGCCCATGCCTGCTCCCTGAACCACTGTCCACATGGACATGGCATCTGTCCTTCTGTGGCCTGGGCTGGTATGAGGACTGCCCCCCACAGGGAGGAAGACTCATATAAAAGTGCTCAGAGGCAACCAAGGCATGCCTGTCATTTCAGAAGGGAGCATGGAGGAAATGAGAGGGGTGTTTGGACTGAGCACCCCCCCACACACACTGACTGGGTGGTGATGCCTCACCTCCAGGCCTGTGGTAAGACTCCCGTAAGGGTATGAGCTGCCTCTCTGCCTCAATGAAGCCAGACTAGTGCAGAGAGTCTTGTTCCAGTCCCTTCTGAGATGGGAAAGAGACAGAAACCAGGAAGCAGGAGAACCAGCGCTGGGGACCCTGCAAGGACACACTGAAGTGACCAGGAGCATCCACCATGGCTGGCAGAGAGAGAACTTGCCTGCCTAGAAGGCGCCTCCCTGAAGCCAGACACAGCCTCGGGAACGGGGAGGGCTGAAGGTGTTTGTGGTATTTGTTAAAGCGGCATCAGGGCAATGACCTTCTCATCCTGTAGGAGGAGTGACAGGCAGAAAGTGGTCTTTTCAGGGCCTTCTTGACCCCCTGAGCCGCTCGAAGCACTAACCTGGGATGCAGACACATCCGTCTGCTCTACAAAGCCCAACTTGCTGCCATCCGGTCGATTCTGACTCGAGAGCACAAGGGCCGTACTAGGTTTGTGAGACTGCAAATCCACACAACATACACAGCCTCCTCTCTCCCCAGAGTGGCAAGGGGATTGGAACTGTTGACCACGAGGTTAGCAGTCCAGTGTCTCACTCACAGCACCACCAGGAATTCTTTCACCAGCTTTAAACCAAAACCAAACTCGATGGCGGCTCACAGCTATCGACAGGGCAGAACTTCCCTAGAGGGTTCAAGAGAGTATAATTCTGAGCTGTCACTGTATAGAAACTAACTCTGAATAGAAAGCATCTCCTTTCTGCTGACTTGTGGTTTGAAGCCCAGTGCATAACCACTCTGCCACCAGAACGCCTTTGCAGATTATAAACACCATGGGACATTATACACACCACAGAATGTGGCCTCATATATACCAAGGATCTTCAACAAGTTTACAGGAGAAAAATATTATGAAAAAGATGACAACATATGTACAGATGTGTTTGACACAATGGTTATATGTACGGGATGTGATGAGAGCTATAAAAGCCCCCAATAAAATAAAATAATAGTAAAAAAGTTTATGGGAGAATTCCATGAACTTTTCATTCCATCCTTCCCCAAACGTCTGGAAGCCCCCTTTTCCAGTATGTGTTCCAACCCACTTCACATGACACTTCGGGGAGAGATGAAGAACAGGACCAGCTCCACTGAATGGATCCCATCTCATGGTGACTGTGTGTCACAGTCGAACTGTACACTCTCTACAGGGTCGGCATTTGGCTGTCAACATCTGCAAGTAGATCAGCACCCCTGGATGGATTCAAACCACCAGCCTCCCAGATAGTAACAGAGCGCTCTGACTGCAGGACCCAACTCTCTTTAGCAATAGTCTTTGAGACAGAGTGAACAGTGGATACAACATTGCCCCTACTCCGCCACCTCTCTGAGTACACTTGGAAATAAGATCACACAATTTCTTCTGGGAGCAAACTAAATCATATTATGAGCAGCACCAAAGTTGCCTGATAACTGGCAGTGTGTACAGGAAACGGATAACATGGATAGGCAGTTTCAAGAAGATACTGGCTTTCAGGGCCCTTAACAGAGGCCCAGGCCCAAAGCAGGAACAGAGGGAAGTGTGACTGTGGGCACTGGGTCAGCTTCAGGACCTGTCCACCAAGCCCGCCTGTGGCACCTGAGCTCTCCATGGACACTCCCAGCCAGGGAAGGGGGCCAGGTGACACAGAGGGCGTGTCCCTGGGTGGTGGCAGAACTTATGATTTGTCTCCCCACTGCAAGAAGGGCAGTCCAGGGGCTTCCCCGTGACTCAGAAGGTACTAAAGTGGCAGCCTGTACAGGAAGTGGTCAAAGGTCCAGAGAGATCCAGGTGGAAAGATGGGCAAGCTCACCCACACCCTTAGGTATAAAGTGTTGGCCACACGAACCCCACCACAGCCATCAGTCAGGCAGCTTCCCCCAAGGCAGGAAGAGAGGCTGAGGGCCAGGTCCACGCTGTTCAAAACAGAGAAACCTCTGGAACTCGGTTGTCCACTCTCGGCGATGTCCAATTGAGCAGAAACTAAGCTTTTAGCCCCCTTTTTCAGGGTTTCTCCTACCCAGCCAGCACATTAAGCCCAGCCCTTCTTTAAACAGGGCTGGCTCTTATTGGTGTCCAAAGCACCCAATACTCTGTCGTCGCAAGTCCTGCACGGGCGCCCTGTGGATTGCCAGCTCAGGGCACCAAGGTGGCCATCGGACTCTGCGCCCGCCCACACGCCCGCCCAGGGTGAGAGCATGGCAGGTAGTTGATCCGGCAGCAGGGGGAAGTTTACTTTTGTTTGGCTACAAATGCTTTATTCCAACAACACAGTGAATCACGCACGAACTTGAGGCAAGTCGGGGTCTCACCCCCTCTCCCCCAGCACCAGGCTCACCCACCGCCCCTGTGGCCTGAGTTTCGGGCACTGGTGGTAAAGTGAGCTCGACGCGATCGCCAGGGCGGCTGGAAGCCGCGGGCCACCCCAGGCCCCTCCTGGCCCGCCCTTCACTGTGCGGGCGCCGCCCGGCCGGGAGCCCGCACACTCCAACTTTGGGGCCACGAGCGGCCTCCGGCTGCCCCGGGGGCCGCCACCCCGAGCGCATTGGGGGTGCAGGCCGCCGGCCCCAGCCCCGCTGACCCCTCCCGCGCCCGCCCCGCGCGGGCGCGCCTGCCCAGGCCGGGCCCCGCGTCCTCCGCCCGGCCCGCGCTCTGGGCCCCGGGCGCCGCCGCCCCGGCCGGCCCGCAGGCCCGGCATCCGCGCCCGCCCGGGCTCCGGCTCGGGCCGCGCGGCCAACAAAGGCGCGGCCGGGCCTGCGGGCCGGGCCGATGGGCACGCGGACGCGGCGGAGACGGGTCCCCGGAACCCCGACCGCGCGCCCCCGCTCGCAGGGCCCCCGCCCCGCCCCGCCGAGCCCGCGCCGCCCGTACGGCGACCAGGCCCGAGCGGCGCCCCCGGCCCGCACGCTCACCCGGCCGGCTCCGAGTCCTCCGCCCGCGCCGGCGCGACTGCCGCTCGGCCCTCCTCCGGCGCCGCCTCCGCCCGCCTCTTCCTCCTCCTCCTCCTCCGCCTCCTGCACCGCCGCCGCCACCGCCGCGGGGACGAGGAGCGCGCCGGCCGAGCGGGGCCGGGGGCGCGCGCGGGGTTACGAGAGGGGCGGGAGTGGGGGGTGGGGATCGAAGGGGTGGAGGGGAGAGAATGGGGCCGGAGGGTCGGCGGGGCTGGGGGCGGGGGGACGGGGACGGAGAGGAGAAGGGGGGACCTGTAGGGACGGGGCGTCATAGGGTCAAGGGAGGGGGCGATGGTTGGAAACTGGGGGTGGGGGTGGGTGTGCCAGAGGCGGGGGGAGGAGGGGCGGCAGGAGTGGGGATTGGAGTTGGAGTGGCCTGAGCTTTGAGGGCAGCATGAAGGGACTGGAGGAAGGGGGTGGGGGTGGGGGGCAGCGGGTACAAGGAACTACACACCCCACTCCTAATGGTCCTGGGGCCTAGTCTGCTCTGAGCCAGTTCCTCCGTTGCTGCCCACTCCCTGGGAGCTCAGTAAGGAGAAAAAGAAAGATTTCTGTGGCCTCAGTCCCAGGGACTTGTCCCCTGGCCTATGTGCCTGGTAGACCCCCCTGCCCCAATCCACCCAGAGTGGAGGGCCAAAGACCCCTCCCACGCTTCTCCCGATTAATAATCACGTCTGAGTTAGAGAAATGCATTGCTTGCTGCAACACACACGCCCTCCGGTTTCCATGTACTCATTTTTTAGGGGTTTTACAACAGTGGCACTTTAAAGCCCCTTGTTGTAACTTTCATTCCCACCCAGAAACATCCGTGAGTACGCATTCACGTTAGGATTTTCAAGCATTTATCAACCTGTTTTTGGAACTTCTGTGGAAGTTGGCTGAATGTGCTACTAATACAGGAGTGCCATAGTAACAGCAAACTTGATTTTTGTCAATGACAACCGACAGGAAAATACTCCTTTTTTAAAAAATGAAAATCCATCAAAGGCATTGTGGATTACTAAGGGACAAATCAGTGGTTCAAACCCACCTGCCTGCCTGAACATTCGGAGTGACAGTGGTCCTGTGGGGCAGGGTAGAACTGACCTGTGGGTTTTCGAGCCTGTAAATCTGTTTACTCACAGCAAACCAGGCAGTTGGCAGGCCAGTGATTCACCCACTACTCCACCAGAGCTCCTTTCTCCTGAGAAAGGCAGCAGTTCAAGCCCACCAGCTGCTCCATGGGAGAAAGGTGAGGCTTTCTGTTCCTGTAAAGATTTAGAGCCTCAGAAACCCCTCAAGGCAGTTCTAGTCTGTTCACAGGGTACTGCATGTCAGAATCAACTGGAGGGCAGTCAGTTAGGTTTTCTTTGTGTTTTTTTTAATTATATATTTTTTAACATTTTATTAGGGACTCATACAACTCTTATCACAATACATACATATATCAATTGTATAAAGCACATCTGTACATTTTTTGCCCTAATCACTTTCAAAGCATTTGCTCTCCACGTAAGCCCTTTGCATCAAGTCCTCTTTTTCCCCCTCCCTCCCCGCTCCCCCCTTCCCCTCCCTCATGAGCCCTTGTTAATTTATAAATTGTTATTTTGTCATATCTTGCCCTGTCCGGCGACTCCCTTTACCCCCTTTTCTGTTGTCTGTCCCCCAGGGAGGAGGTCACATGTAGATCCTTGTAATCGGTTCCCTCTTTCCAACCCCCTCTACCCTCCCAACATCGCCTCTCACACCCCTGGTCCTGAAGGTATCATCTGCCCTGAATTCCCTGTGCCTATCTACCAGTGTGCATCTATCTGCACCAGCTCCTATCTGCACCAGTGCACCTCTGCTCTATCCTGACTTGCAAGGTAGAATTCGGATCATGGTAGTTGGGGAGGAGGAAGCATTTAGGAACTGGAGGAAAGCTGTATTCTTCATCAGTGCTACATCGCACTCTGACTGACTCATCTCCTCCCCTAGACCCCTCTGTGAGGGGATCTCCAGTGGCCGACGAATGGGCTTTGTGTTTGTTTGTTTTTAATAGTGTCTGTTAGTTGCAGTCAACCAGATGGCATTGCATGATGAGTTGGAAAGTGGCTTTGGGTATCATTAAAACCTAGCTGAAGAATTATTCATTTTTTAGTGTGATCTTGAATAGTATATGTTGACCCTTTTTTAAAAAATGGGTAAAAAATAAGGCTGTGCAGAAAATTTTTAAGTGGTTTGTGTCATCCGATCCGCTTTCATGACAATAGTTTTTGATTTTTTATTCATTTTACTGGGGGTTCGTACAATTCTTATCACAATCCATGCATACATCCATTGTCTCCAGCATATTTGTACATATGTTGCCATCATCGTTTTCAAAGCATTTTCTTTCTACTTGAATTCTTGGTATCAGCTCCCCATTTTTCCCCTCCCTCCCCAACCCTCCCTCATAAACCCTTGATAATGTATAAATTATTATTATTTGTTCATGTCTTGCACTGTCCAATGTCTCCCGTACCCCCTTTTCTGTTGTCCACGCCCCCTGGGAGGGAGTTATAGGTAGGTCATTGTGATCGATTCTCCCTTTCTCCCCCCACCTTCTCCTTAACCTCCTGGTATGGCTACTCTCAATATTGGTCCCAAGGAGTTTAATATTCCCTGTGTTTCCAGCTCTTATCTATACCGATGTCATGCTTTGGTCTAGCCAGATTTGTAAGGTAGAAGTAGGGTTATGATGGGAGGGGAGCATTAAATAACTAGGATAGTTTTTGTAAGGTAGATGGCATTGGTTTCATGATAGAAACCAGACTGATTTAGTTGGTTTGATAAAACTGGCTCTCTGAGTCTGATCCACTGGCCATGCATGACTGGGGGCTCGCCATCATGATCACTTGCCTGTCAGTGGATTCTAACTCTTGGTGGTTCCATGAGGGCAGAGAAGTCCTCCATGGGCTCGAAAGGCGGTGACATCCCAGAAGCAGCTCCCTAGGCCTTCTAGCTAGTAGCTGAGCGGGCAACTCTTGCAGCTGTAAGATCCTGACTTCCTCGGCCATCAAATGTTTCAGCACAGTGAACCGTGGCTGTCTGCTGGGCTACAACGGCCCAGAGCAAGTGCTATCAGAAAGGAAGGGGGCATTTCAAACCTCTCTCTTTTTTGCAAGCTGAATCCAAAGGAGAATTCACGGAGTGGATGAAAGTGTGGGTGACAGGGTGTCCTCCTTTGGTCTGTGAAAGACAAGCCCAGTGAACCCAGGCTAAACCTCAGCGAGGGACCCTGCAAGGAGGGAGAATTTCTATGTCGGGACGGTTGGGGTTCAGGGCATCACCTCACCCACAGCTCATTCACCTGCGTGGTTTTCAACAAGTTTGTCAGGTGCAACCTCCACTTTCTACTTTTGCAACAGAATGGCCATAGAGCATCTTATCATTAATTCAGTCAGATCATGGTGAAGGTGGCAGCAGATAACTCAGGGAGCACCCTTGTGCTGGGTGCCTGGTTCAACAGGATTATTATTACAAGGAGGAGCCCTGGTGGTGCTGTGGGTTTGGCATTGGGCTGTTCACCGAAAGATCAGCAGTTCAAACCCGCTAGGTACTCCAAGGGAAAGCAACGAAGCTGGCTGCTCCCATAGACCCTTGGGAACCCTGAGGAGCAGCTCTCCTCTGACCTACTAATGGCTGATGTGAATCAAAATCCCCCAGATGGCAGTGAAAACTGTATGTTTTCTGTGCCAGACACGGCGTGTGTGAAGGTCCTGTGTATCTTTCACCTCTTTTCATGTCCACAATCCCGTGAGGTCAGTATCATTATCATCTCCACATTGTTGTTGTGGGGAAACTTGGAGTCGGTTTTGACTCATAGCGACTCGATGTGCAACAGAATCACAGGACCACTGCCTGGGCTGGGCCACCCTCCCAAGGGTGCTCATGTTGGAACCCATCTCACCAAGGACCTTCTTCTGTTTGGCTGCCTTTCTACTTTACCAAGCTTCACCCTCTCCTCCAGGGACTGGCGTCTCCTGAAACCATATCCAAATACATAAGATAAAGTCTCACCATCCTTGCTTCTAAGCATTACTCTGGCCATACTTCTTCCAAGACAGATCAGTTTGTCCTTATAGCATCCCATGGGTACATTCAGTACCCTTCATCAGCTCATTACAGTTGAAGATGCTGAGGTGCCCAGTGTCTAAGCAGTAAATACTCCAAGGCCACACCAGCCCGAAGGGTCACAATTGGAATCCAGTCGTACATCACTGAGAGTGTGAGTCCCTAGCCTCCCAAAATCCACTGCCATCAAGTTGATTCCAACTCATAGTGACCCTTGGTCAGGTTTCTGAAGCTGTAACTTTATGAAAGCAAACAGCCTCATCTCTCTCCCACCCAGCACCTGGAGAGCTGGAACCACCTATCCTGCAGTTAGCTTACCCGATACCACCACCAGGGCTCCGAACCACTCAAGTGCAATGGTAGTGATAACAATAACATCACGACAGCGTGAACACAGCGCTGGTGACACTGTCGATGTTAGATGTTAGAAAGAAGTACTCCGAGCCTCACGACCCTTGCTGTGTGTGAGCCCACTGTTGCAGTCACAACGTGTCACCCGTCCCCTGAGGGTCTCCCTCTTCTCTGCCAGCCCTCTGCCAAGCAGGATGCCCTGCTGCAGGGACTGGTTCAAAGTGCTTGAGCTGAATCCTCCCCAGCCTGGCTTCTCGGGAACATCCTAGCTGTCCTTCTTCCAAGAAAGGCAAATATACTAGTGTCTAAATCTATAAATTAAATTTCCAAGCTTGGCCGAATTTCAAACATTTCTTGGCTGTGGGCATGTGCTCTCTTCTTGGCAGTCCACCATCCAACCCTTTTCTCTATCAGCATCTCCATCTCCCTTTGCAGGAAAACCTTAGCTCTGCCCTATGTACACCCAGCACAGCTGGGAAGGGTGCCCAGAGTTCAGGCTCGGGACTGGGATCAGAGGAGGCCTACGTTGTTCCTGCTGCCGACCCCCAGGATCCCTCTCACACACCCCAGTCTGTGCCAGGTAAGCACCCCAAGTGGGGTGGGGGGTACCCCTGCTCAAAGGCAGAACAGGAATGGCACGGAGTCCTGCTGGAAACCTGTCCTCTCAACAGGGCCAGTTGGTTTCTGGGAGTTGCCTGGACTAAGGACCACAGACCAGGTGGCTCAAAGCAACAGGCAACAATTCTGTCAATGTTCTGGATGGAGGCTGGAAATCTAGACTTGAGGAGTCAGCAGAGGCATGCTCTTTCTGGAGAGGAACAGCCTTGCTTGTTCACCTGTCCATATCTGCTCCTTGGATTGTGGCAGCATCATTCCATCCAGGAGTGAACGGTGCTGATGAGGTCAGAGGTCATGATCCACTCAAAGGTGCTGGCAAAGAAAGGCCTAGCTTTTGGAAAGCAGGCTTTGGAAGCCCTGTGGAGCATAGTTCTCCTCTGACCCACAGTTGGGTCTGCCTTAAATCATACCCAACTCGCTGCTCTCAAGCTGACACCGATGCTGGGCAGACTCAGTAATCCCAGACTGTAACCCTTTGTAGGAGGAGAAAGTCTCTTCTTTCTCCCGAGGAGCAGCTGGTAGTGTAGAACTACTTGCCTGGTTTGTAAGAAAACCATGTGAAACGGAACTCCCTACCTGCAAGTCAATGCTGACTTATAGCAACTCTATAATAAGTCTATGACTGTCCAATAATCATTCATCTTTTACCAGGTAACCGAGAGGACTCAATGATCCCAGGAAGAAGCTTCAAAAAGTTCATGGGAAACAACAGTAAGAAGATGGAAACAGCCCCGCTGTGCCCTGTGGAAGAACGGATAGAGAAACTGGCACGTACACACACAGAATGCTGTGCGCCTCTCAGAAACAAAGAAACTACAAGCCATATCGTGGCATGGGGGAAACAGGGGAACATTGTGGTGAATGAAGGAGTCAATCACAAAAGGACAGATATTGTGTGAGACCACCATCAGAGAGAAAGAAGGAAAAAGAACAAGACAAAGACTCCGCATGAAAGAGAACAAGCATTGGAGGCGACCAAGGGAGAGGGCAGGGCAAGGGCAAGGGCAATAGGCTAGAGATGGACAGGTGTTCACTTGGGCAAAGGTAAGATAATAGCACACAAGAACAAAGAGGACTCAGAGGAGGGGTTAGGGTGAGCTGATGGGAGTAGGTTGATAGTAGCTTAAACCATTGAATATAAAGTTGATGTTCTACTATGTAATCTTCCACCTAATTCACAATTTAAAAAAAATAGAAGTTTGGGGGACAATTCTATTATCTTATGATTCCATTTTCCACAGACTTCTTGTAGAATGCTTGTAGCACATTGGGTGGGCTTGGTGTAAAGCCCCTTGTAAGTCCTTTCATGGCCCCGAGTATGCTTTAAGGAGCTCTGGCGGTCAGACGTGGAGCTTCTAAAACAAGGTGAGCAGTTCACAAACACCAGCTGATCTGTGGGAGAAAGATGCAGCTTTCTACCCCTGTAAGGAGTTTCACTCTCAGAAACCCACAGGGGCAGTTCTGCCCTGTCTTAAAGGGTCACTGTGAGTCAGCATCAACTCAGTGGCAGTGAGTTAGTTTGGGGATTTTTAGGTCATTGGTCTACTCCTGGGAGAAAGGTGAAGTTGTCTGCTCCCACAGAGAGCTATAGTCTCAGAAACCCTGTACACTTAACATTTTAAAAACCCAAATCCCGTTGAAAGTCCTGGTGGTATAGTGGCTTACATGTTAGGCTGCTCGGTGTGAGTCAGTACTTGGAAACTACCCTCCAGTCCTCAAGAAAGAGAGGAGGATCTCTGTTCCCACAGGGATTTACAGTCTCGGAAACCCCCAGAGGCAATTCTACCCTCTCCTACAAGCTCACTATGAGTCAGAGTTGACTTGATGTCAGCGATACACACACACACACACACACACACACACACACCGCACACACACACACCCCAAAATATAAAACACCAGAATTGTGCTGGGCAGAGCAGAGCTTTCAGAATATGCATTTTTCCCGCAACTTGCACCCAGCAACTTGCTCTGAGTTAGTGCACTGAGTAGCCTTGCCTGGGAAGGGTCTCTGGTCAGAGTGAAATTGTTTGCTTGGGCAAAATGCTGCAGAAACTATTGTGATGTTGAACACAGCTTACAAGGACACTTCTATGGGGGGAAATTGCAGTATATGAGTGGTTTACTCATTTCCAAAAAAGGTGAAATGTCAATTGATAACAAACCTTGTTCTGGATGTCCATCAACTTCTCAAATAGACTCAACTTCTCAAACAGACGAAATTGTCGACTCAGTGCATTTGGAGTTCATTCTACCAAGTCAGATGGTAAATCAAGCTTTCTATTTGGAGGTTCTGAAAAGAGTCCATAGCAGTGTGCGACAAAAAAGGCCTGATTTGTGACAGACGGGGGACTGGTTTTGCAGTCAGGACAATGTGCCTGCTCACACACGCAACTCAGTGCACCAGCTTTTGGCAAAAACCAACATGCCTCTCTTGCCACATTCTCTCTAAGACTTCTTTTTGTTTTCGAGAATGAAGGGGGATATAAAAAGACAGCAATTTGACGATGTAGAAGAGGTGAAGAAAAAATGGAGGTGCTGTCAGCCATCCAAACAGGTGGACTTGAAAAATGCTTCCAAGAATAGAACCTCCGATTTGACAAATGTATTAAGTGTAATGGAGAGTACTTTGAAGGTGATAAAGTTGTTTTGTTAAAATAAATAAACACGTACCTCTGGGGGAGGAATTCAGTTTTGGGTTTTCTTTTCTTTTTTTTTTTCTTTTTGTTGCGGGGGTGGGGGGGACATCCCCTCGTACATGTCAGCATCCACTCCGTGGCAGTGAGTTTGTAGTTTACATCTATAAGCATCCCTAGTTTTGCTTCACTAGCGGTCCCACCTACGCACCTGGTGCCACCCAGTTAGACGTGCCCAAACTGCAAGTTTGAGGGGTTTGAGCCCATGAGCCGCTCCTTCAGCAGATGAGACTGCCTGCCTTAAAATGATTGACAGCCCTGGTAACCCTGTGCAGTGTCGCTGAGAGTGGTAACCCACTTCCTGGCAGTGGTTTCGGGCTTGGTAGGTCTGGCACCCCTCTTTAATCTTTGCCTGCTATGTCTCCACCACTCAAATGAGTGTGCCTGCCATCCTGCATGTGGGCTCAGTAAGATTTGCCAGTATTCACCATTTCTTACTTTATTATCAGTACTTTTTTTTTACCCATCAGGCTTTTGGGTGCATTTAAACTCACCCAGTTGCAGTGCATGGTTGAACGTTTTTGACTAACGATTCTTAATTTGATTTGCTACTTTTTGTTTAGGAAGCAACGCTTCCTCAAAATGTGGACAGGGCACATTGGTGGCAGTTGCACAGCCTTATGCAATTGCCGTCAAACTGGCGAGTGTTGGGTTGTGTATATATGTCTTTACAGCAGCTTCTTTTTTTAGGGGGCGGGGAATGAATATACTTTTAATTATGTTCAAGATATGTACACATCGTTCTTTAAACTGCCAACTTTAACTGGCTTTCTGGATTGCTGCCATCTACCTATCCTCATCATAAAAGGCTTCCAGTACGTGGCGAGGAGGAGGAGGAGGAGGGTCACAGGGTGAAAAATCTCCTGATCGCCACACTACCAAGTAGGGCTCTTCTTGAGTCTTCTTCAGTTGAGAAGTCTCACATTGGGGTGCAACACCAGGAACCTCTGGGGACTTGAGTGCTCACTTTCCCAGCAGGTTTTCTGAGCAGGCTGGCCTACCCCAGGTACGCCAGGGGGCTGCAAAGTCCAGAGGAGAAAGGAGGGGGCGCCGGTGGCTTCGAATCTAACATTTTCCTCCCTGAGAGGGCACGGGGCTCTGGAGCTCGGGACTGGACAGGGTCTGCGAGGGCAAGTGGAAGGTTGGGGGTCACTCACCGCAGCCGGGCCCAGGCGGCGGCTCCCAGCCTCGTACCATGGGCTGGGGGGAGAGGATCAGAGGGCTCAGGGGGCCTCCGGGGTGGGTGTGGGGTTGCTACCTGGCACGGCCTCCTCCGGGCCCAACCGCTCGGAGGGCTGGGACCAGGACTGACCCCCCCTACCCCCGCCCCCAAGCGCACGCCAGGCTACAGCAGCTTCTTTTAAAGAGGGCTGGGGGTGGGGTGGATTATGGGAGCCAATTTCTCTTCCCCGATTGGTTTCCTTTCTCTGTTAATGGCGGCCTGGATTACTACCATGTCATCCCTACTAGGCCGCACGTCTGAGTCCTGGTGGGGCAGTGGGTAAACCCTGAACTGCAAACTGAAAGGTGGGCATTTCAAACTGGCCCAGTGGCCCCGCTGGACAAAGGTCTGGCACTCTGCTTCTGTAAAGACCACAGTGTGTGAAAGCCTAGGAAGCAGGTCTGCCCTGTCACCTGCAACCAAGGGACAGTCAGTCGGAATCAAGTCAGCGACACTGACATCAGCAATGAGGAAGTATTAGCAGTAGACGAGAGTAACGTTCAACAGAACTTGTGAGCGTTCAGAAGACACACCCCGTTTAATTCCTGATAAAAAGAAACCACACACCCTGTGTTCATCCTGGTTCGGGTGTCCCGGTCACTGTCCACTTCAGCAGAATCCCCGGGAACAATGTTCTGGAGGGAACAAGTGGCTAAGAAAGGTCTAACAATCATGAGAACAAATTGGGTTTTTTTAATGATGCCTCCTGCTAATCCTGCTGAGAGCCTGTTTGCAGGTCCGAGGAGAAGGACCCGGAACCCTGGTGGTGCAGTAGAGTTTTCTACTCTCCTCAACAGTGACGGTCTCGGACACCCACAGGGGCTGCGTGGACTCGATGGTAGAGAGTGAGAGGAGAGTCCTCCTTCTGTGGGGAAGGGTCATCCTCTTCAACCAAGCGTGCAGCCTGCTCTGGAGGGACACAGATGGAGAGGTGAGGGGGGAAGGGGTCACCACCTAGCCAGCCAGATAAGCCCAATCAACCCTAGAGATCAGTAGGGTGACAGATGTTGCAGCCAGATGGCCCTCACACCTGCCCCTCCTCCTTTGGCTCAGGGAGAGGCAGGACTAGCTGCAAGGTAGAGTTAACATTCAAGCATTTGAACTGTGGTGCCGGAGAAAACGATAGAAAGTACCATGGGCTGCTGAAGGGACCAACAGACCTGTTTTGGAAGAAGTGCCACCTGAGTGCTCCTTAGAGGCAAGGATGGCGAGACTCCATCTGACATACTTGGGCCATGTTGTCCGGAGAGAACAGTCCCTGGAGAAGGACCACCTGCTTGGAAGAGGAAGGTTGTCCACGAGATGGATGATCACAGAGGCTGCACCTATGGGCTCAGGTATGGGAATAATTGTGAGGATGGCACAGGACTGGCTAGGTTTTGTTCTGTTGTGCACATGGTTGGTTGTTATGGGCCAGAACCGACAGGATGTCACATAGCAACCGCAAGCCAATGCTCAGCACGGCAAGTGCAGGTCCTGCAGAGACACTGACTGCTTGGTCCCAGACTACTGTGAGAAAGTGAATGTCAATGGAAAGGGGGCATGGGAAATACTGGCTTCCCGCTGTGTGTAAAAGTTACCTTTCCACTCCATCTGCAGACCGCGGAGGCGTCAAAGGTGCAGCTCCTGACCACTGCAATACAGTGACTGTTGCAATAAAGGGGTCACACAGCATTCAGTTTTCCATAGGGGAGGGCTGCTACATACAAGATCAGCAGTTCAAACTCATCACCTGCTCCACAGGACAAAGATGAGACTCTCTGATCCCACAGAGATTTAGTTTGTGAACCATGACCGGCAGTGGGCGTGGGCATTCATATAATGCATATTAAGGTCATGCTTACATTATAATCTATGAAAAAGTTCGTGATATTGAGAGGACCAAACTGAGGCACAGGCACATGGGGTGAGCACCCCCTGTTGGAAAAATGCTGCCGGTGTTTTTGCTTGGTGCAGGTTTGCGGCACATGCCCCATATGTAAAAGTTGTAGCAACCGTGCAGCCTCATGCAGTGAGGTGCCCCTGTCAGTGCCAGCGAGGCCTAGCTGGGTAGTGGTCATGTCTGCAACAGCCAGCTGCTCTGCAGGAGAAAGAAGGGGCTTTCTACTCCTGTAAAGAGTTTCCATTACAGAAACCCACAGGGGTGGTTCCACCTTGTCCTATGGGGTCTCCTGGACTTGATGAGAGTGAGTTTGGATTTGGGGTCCATCAATCTAAAAATAGCTCCTTACGTGTCTTTATCTTCTTTCCGTTTGTTACACCAAGTTCTCGTCATGAAAAAGAGACCCTTTCACACACCACCCAGACACAGAAGGGTGTGTGCGCTAACTGAAGAAAACCAAAGACTATCGAATCAACTCACTGCCACCAAGTTGATTCTGACTCATAGCAACCCTTCTGAGTAGAAGGGAAGCGCCCCTGTGGTTTCTGAGGCTGTAAACCTTCACCAGAACAGAAAGCCCGCCTTCCTCCTGTGGAACGACTGGTGTGTTCAAACCACTGGTCTGTGGGTCGCAGCTCAGTGTGTTGGTTTTTCCAAAGTGGATCGCCAAGTCTTTCTTCCAAGGCACCTCTAGGTAGTCTCAAACCTCCGACCTTTTGGTAAGCTGCTGAGGGTGTTAACTGTTTGCACTCCATGGACTCCAGGGGGGCAAAATTCTCAGCCGTTTTTCTTGTTATATTGACAGGGAAACCCCAACAGCAACCGCAAACAGATACTGGGCTGCTGCCAGCACAGTCTGTGGCTCCGTGAGAGAATGACGAGGCCGACTCTTACCATCCACATGGGCACTCACAGGGACAGTTCTACGCTGCCCTCGAGGGTCACTATAAATCTGATGCGACCTGATGAAGGCGAGTGAGATGGTGCTGCGGGCTATGTGATGGACAGCTAGCCAAAAGGTCAACAGTTCAAATCCACCAGTCACTCCTTGGGAAAAAGCTGAGAAGACCATTGTGCTCAGTCTACCTACATGGTTACTTTGAAACAAGAAAGTGGGGATTCATGCCATACAAATTCAAATGCAGGGTTAAGCTAAAGCTCATTTTCAAAAATACTATAATGCACTATTTTGAGATGATTTCTACCTTTTGAGAATACCCCTCTGTCTCAAGAGATCTTGGTTGATTTTTTTTAATCAGGAAGTAAAAAAACAAATCTATAAAACCCCTTCCCTTAATTTTACTTCCTTCACCCAGACTCTCAGGTGAATGATCTGAGTTTCAAAAGAACTCATTTTGTTATTCAAGACCATTGCAGAAATCAGACATTTCCTAAGGAGCTACTCTTAGGGAGGACATAAAATCTCTGAACACTTGACAGCCGTGTGTACACTATGAAGCAAGACTGGAACTTTCTTGAGTGTTAATCTTTCTTGAACTAACAAAATATGAAAGAATAGTAGGCAACGTGTTGAAAATGTCTTTCAGCATATCAATCCAGGAGGAAAAGACATGCAGAAATAGATTTCAGATATCAGGGAACTCAATGATAGCCCATCAAGGAAACACTATCCTCTCTTTTGAAAGTTTTCTTTAAGAGAGTTGATTATTTGTCTAAGCATAATTCACCTCATCCGTATTGGAAGGAAAATTCAAAATCTTAACATCTGGAGAGAAGTAAAGTTGTCAGCTTTTCAGAGAGTAGACATTAAAACTGTGGGCTTGTAAAATATCTCCTGACTGCTACCCAAAATACCCAGAATTCTACATATCTTTCAAGATAAAAATTCTTCTCAGTCATCGGCAATGTTTTTTTAAAGTTTTGTTCACAGAAAAGATGGCCAACCTATAGAAATACACCATGCTGTGACTAATTATTAAACAGAAGGTCCACCATCTAGATGGAGGTGTGATAATTGTATAATATTCTGTCAACTTGCGAAGGGGTGGAATCTACCCTGTCAATCAGGTTGCAGCCTGATGACCTCATTTGGAGGCTGGAAGGAGATAAATAGCTCACTGGAGGCCAGATACTCTCTGCTTCGACTCAGTTGGAGCTATGCTGATGGAGCCAGAGCCCTGGAGCTGGAGGAGCCATGTGAAGAGCCCTTCCAGCGCTGAGATGCTCACACCACCACTGGATCCACAAGATTTTCCACACACTGGCCTGTGATTTTCCTGCATTTGGCACCTTTGCATGTGTTTCATGAGTCTGAGGAGGAATTTATAGACTGGTATCAAACATATGGGCTAATATTGGACTGATGGCCTTGATCTGCACTGGGCTGGGTGTTTTCTTAATATAACACTACTCTTTGATATAAAGTTCTCTCTTATATGAGTGTCTTATATGAGACACTTACATGAGTGTCTATGAGTGTGTTTCTCTAGTCAACCCAGACTAACACAGAGGGTAAAAATTAATCAAAACAAAACACTTGGCTTATATGAAGGCACAAACTACTTACAATTATATATCATTTTGAGAGGACAAGGGGAGAGGGTCTTCAAAAATTCACAAAAAATGCATATTATGAAAAGTATGCATGAATTTCAAGTGCAGGGAAGGTACCAAAATAAACCTTTCTTGTTATGACACATCTGAGCAGAAGCTAGCCTGAGGCACTAAAAGGATAAGCCATCCTCTTGAAAAGAATTCCATTGAGAAC
Organism: Tenrec ecaudatus; assembly: GCF_050624435.1. Taxonomy (NCBI): domain Eukaryota; kingdom Metazoa; phylum Chordata; class Mammalia; order Afrosoricida; family Tenrecidae; genus Tenrec; species Tenrec ecaudatus. The sequence continues at coordinate 7,900,500 of NC_134544.1, forward strand.
AGCATGCACTATGCCAAAATAGAAGGAAGAACAAAGATCAAATTTAAGGTGAAGCTTGGGTGGAAGAATGATGAAAACATAGATAGATGCTCCATGAAAAGCTTACTGGTAGGGTGAGTGGTTTGGAAAGGGGGAACCGATTACAAGGATCCACATGTGACCTCCTCCCTGGGAGACGGATGGCAGAGAAGGGGGCGGGGAGACTCCGGATAGGGCAAGATATGACAAAATAACAATGTATAAATTATCAAAGGCTCATGAGGGAGGGGGAGTAGGGAGGGAGTGGGGAAAAAAAGAGGACCTGATGCAAAGGGCTTAAGTGGAGAGAAAATCCTTCGAAAATGATTAGGGCAAAGAATGTACGGATGTGCTTTATACAATTGATGTATGTATATGTATGGATTGTGATAAGAGTTGTATGAGCCCCTAATAAAATGTAAAAAGAAAATGCCCCCAATGAAATCAGTAGTTTCAAATGAATAACTGAATTTTTTTCAGGACAAGACAAAGTTGGAGATGAAGCCCAGATCATTCATAATGAATCTTGTTCATGATCCACCCGATTAACAGCAGAAACAATAGTCAATGTCATTCTGACTGAAAAAGTTGAGCAAACTTTCCCCATGATAGTTGCCAATCAGCTGCAAACAAGAACAGGGCTCTCTCTCCTTGGAGATTTTTAACAAGTGGGCTCAAGATCCTGCATTGTAATTGGAGATGAAACACGGGTACCCTTCATGATCTAAGGACAAAGCACAATCAGAGCGGTGGCTACCACGAGGTGGAACAGGGCCAGTCAGAGCCTTCAAGAGCAAAGGCCATGGCAACAGTGTGTGTGTGTGTGTGTGTGTGAGACACTCAAGGCATTTTGCTTGTTGACTTTCTGGAGGGCCAAAGCATTATAACATCTACTTCCTGTGAGAAGGATTTGAGGAACTTCGATAAAGCTTCAGCTGAAAATGCCCATGAAAGCGATTTCATCTTTCACCCATGATGCGATGCTCCTGCTCATTTCTCTCCCCAACAAGGGTCATTACGTGACAGTTTTGATGGGAAGTCATCGGGCATTCACCCCGTGCAGTCCTGATTGGACGCTTTCGTACTTATTTTTAATGTTTTTAGGAGCACTTATCGTGTCTTCAGTCAATAATGTGAGAAGGATTGCATCGGCATGGTTAGATTCCCAGGACCCTCTGTCCTTCAGAGATGGACGGAATGATTGACATCCGGATCACAAAATTGCCGTGGCCTTGATGGAGACCATGGAGAGAAAGCGCGTTTTAATATGATCTTTGAATTCCTTTTCTCCCCCATGAAATGTTGGAAGATGTTTGGAAACAGTATTTACAAGCTGTTCGGGATTTGGGGTATAGTATTTCTTTACTATAACTCTGTTTAAAATCCCTAAGAGAGCTTCAGGAAAAATCCCCCTACAACCGTGCGAGGGAGGGACTAGCTTTCAGGGCTCCTGGGCAGAGTAGTCAGAGGGGCCTCCGAGGGGAGCTGATTCCAGCTCATGGTGCCTCCCCATAGTGTTTCCCAGTGGAGCTGTGCTCCTTTGAGTTCTCTTCTGACTCACAGCGACCCCACGGACAGTGGGGTGAACGATGGCCTTGAACCGCAGCCCTTAAGCCTTTGAGTTCTCAAAGGCTGGCTTTGCAGAAAACGGCCAGACTTTCCTCGGGGGTGTACCTAGGTGGACACTAATCTCCAACGTTTCAGTTAGCAGTCTCCACAGTTAATCTCTGGCACCAGCCAGCAATCCATGGACTTCCGAAAGTTTCCTTAAGTCTGCTGTCTACCTTTCCTCTGTATCAATGCCATTTCCACTTTACGGCCAGAGACTTGTTACCATCTAAAACACATGTCTTAGGAATAGCACTCTGAAAAGGTATTCTCTTTGAGAATATAATTATCTCATTAACATCAATCCTATGCTGGCTTCAAGGCCATTAGCATCACCACAGAGACCAAGGTTAGGAAATTAATATTCAGATGAGCTATTTTTATCCTTTAAGCCATTGTGTGATAGTTAAGGGGTTTTTTTTGGGGGGGGGAACCTATTTTAACTCATAAATTTATAAATTTTAAATGATCTGTAGGTTTCCTTGTTCTCTAACCATCCCAGTCCCTCGGTCCTGTTTTGTTAACTAGGTATCTCTTAAGTTACATGGATTCCCAAAGTGATCAGAAAATGGATGCTATTTTTATCTTTTGGTAAACGCTGTGTTGAAGAGGCCCTTTATGGGACTTGATCCTCGATCCTGAGTCCACCTTGTGCCCAGGTGCTGTGCCATTCGGTCTGTGCATGCTGTGTGGCCGTGGCAGGGGATGACCGACCGTGGAGGCAGAGCTGAGAGTGCTGTGGGAAGAAGGACGGGGAGTGGGGCTGTATCTGAGCTTTGCCTCACAGAGGTCATGGACAGCGGTCAGGCTCATTATCCACCCTCCAGTAGGATCTGTCTACACTACTCCCACTCCCGCCATTTCACCTCCTCCCAGTCAACATCCTCCTTCCAGCCTCGTGTTTGAAGGTAAGACTTTCTTCTAAAGGCCAATAAAAATCTCCACCTGAGCCCTTTCTGGCTGTGGCATCATGGCAAATGCACAACTTTGGTCTCTGTTCTCTTTGTGTCCATTTATTCCTGGATTTCCCCCCATGTCTTTGGAGCCCATTTCTATGTCAACCCTTGTCTGTGTGTAAAACAAAGAATCCTAATTCATTTACCTTTTTTTTCTTCTCATTTTCTAGAAGTGTGATTGTCCTGTCCCACTTGCCTCCTTATTTTGGAACGACCCTTTAAGAAGCAGGTTCTGATGTATGAAGTACTCATCTGTGTCCCTTAGGAAATGTGACACAGTACTTGTGAGTCACCATCAAATTGGCTCCAATTCATGGTGACCTTCAAGGAGCTGCATTGACCCTGTGACTTCCCCAATGGGCTAAGCGTAAGAACGATGGTGAGGGTGGTGGCAGACTGGGCAGTGCTTCAATCTGTTGTACATGGGGTCACTATGAGTCAGAGCCGAATTGGTGGCACCTAGCAACAACATAGTGACCCTGTGTGTGCAGCGTAGAGTTGCTCTTAGGGTGTCCAAGGCTGCGACCCTTTCTGAACTAGATCACCAGGCCTTTCTCCCAAGGTACTCATGGGCGAGTTTGAACCTCTAACCTTTGGGCTACTGGTCAAGCACTTAACTGTTGGTCTACCCAGGGACACCTCAATGAAACATTAGGTCATTACAGAGAGAATACATGATGTAAGGACTGTCTTTCTACAGCTGTCATGGTCTTAATGGGTCATGTAATATTGTGGATATATCATATCATTCCATAGTTCAATCCCATCAAGCAGACTTACACAATTGCTAGCACAGTCCGTTTCCAAATATTCTTTTTCTACATGAACACCTTGACATCATCTCCCCTTCACCCCCTCCCTCCACCATTGAACTCCACCTCCCCCCAAAACCCTTATTCTACTTGCTGTCTCTATAGGTTGATCAATCCTGGGTTTTATATATCCCAAAATGGAAAAAAACATATAACACAACTTCAAGAGGTTGACCTACAATGACATGACACCTCTGACATACACCCTAATATTGACCAGCAAAAACTACACAGAACAACACAATCCAAAGATACAGGCCATTTTGGAAACCAGATCAGGTCCAGCATGCAACATTGTAACTGTTCAAGTCAGGTGGAGACCTTTGATCTTCTAGACCAGTGGTTCTCAACCTTCCTGTAATGACCTTTCCATACAGTTCCTCATGTTGTAGGGAGCCCCCCAATCTTAAAATTATTTTCATTGTTGCTTCATAACTGTTATCTTGCTACTGTTAGGAATTGGACCCCTGTGAAAGGGTCGTTCGGCCCCAAAGGGGTCATGACTCAAAGGTTGAGAACCACTGTTTTATGCTCATTTCTCCAAAGCTGTTTTGTAGTAACCACTTTCCTCCCATTCCTCGGCAGTAGATGGAGGGAGTTCTCTGGAGACTTATTTCCTATGTGGTTCCACACATTAATCTTGGGTTCCCACTATCAACCGTGGGCTTCTGTACACAGGGTTCTCACAATTTAGGCTCTGATACTGTTCCCTCTTTCAACTTCAGATTATATGGTTTCCCATGCTTCGGTGACTGACGATGGTATGCTTCTTCCAAGTGGACTTCGTTGATGTCTCACTCAACTGGCTGTTTGTTTGGAAACAAGCCTGTAAGACCCCAGGAGCAATCTTATCTGCTAGGCAGTCACCATCAGGATTCTTCCCCACATTTTGCTGCAGCACCCATGTCTCCTGTGTTTCCTTCCTGAAGGCAAGTATCGACCACGGTCATCATGTAAGAACTAATTGTTCTTACATTGGAATTGCATTTAGTGTACCTACGTCATATCATTCCATAGTTCAATCTTGTCAAACAGAATTTTTACAATTGCTTCCATAATCAGTTCCCCAACATACTTTCCCTTCCTGGTCGCCTTGATATTTCCCTTTTAACACCCCCCCTTTCATTTACTGTCCCCCTCGATATCCTTGTTCAATTTGCTATCCTTATAGACTCCCCATCCTGGGTTTCTTTTTGTAAAATAAAAAACAAATAACACAATTTCCAAAGGGTAACCCCAATGACATAGCACCTCTGTGATACAACTATGATAAACAGGCATAAACAAAATGGAACAAAATGTCCATCACCCACTTACTGGAATGATACATGCTTTAATACAGCACACAGGATGTTGATGAAACAGGACCTTAATTGTCCACCTACTAACAGTTCACCACTCATGGGACAGCTGCCTTCTGCTTCCTCAAATACCATGTATTCTCCAACTTAAGTCCTCAGGTTACAGGTATGTCTGAGGTAGGGTCCAGGGCATCCATTGGAGGTCCTGCTTGGGATCTTTCTGGCATAGCCTCTGAAGCATGCCATGCGCCCTGAAGATCCAGGGTTCAGTGACTCAGCATTCCACAACACCTGATCCGGGTCCTTGAGATTCCCCCAGACTCCTGAGTTTAATGTGGCCCGTTCATTGCATGCCAAAGTCACTCCCTCCCTAGTGTACTCAAATGCACTTTCAAACATTCTTCCCTCCACCTGGGGATCCTTCCTCCCTCTTTTCCTACCAACAGGCATGTGGCTGTGTTCCCCCCAGATGCGTTTGCTCCCTTATCCCACTGATAGGGCTTTCTACATGCATGGGGGGTGTGGGAGTGCTCATCCTCCCCTTCCTTGGCCATCTGTTTCCAGCCAACCGACACAAGGTGCCCTCCAGTCAAGTGACCTATAAAATACTTACCTAGAGCGGATGGTGTATGGTTCATTGGCACCGGTCAGGTTCTCTACCAGGCTGTCTGGCCCCCGACCCAGAGGCGTGATTGCCCTACAAGCCTGAGGATTTTGCCAGTTCTGTACTTGTTCTTATAGCAGTGAACTTACATAGTATTTGCCACTTTGTGCTTGGCCCACTCTGCTCAACCCATTGTCTTCCAGATCCCTCCACATCTCAAGGTATTCCATGGTTTCATTGCTGTTTTTAAAGGATGCGTAGTATTCCATTGTGTGTATGTACCAAGGGGTTGTTTTCCCCCCCACTCTTCTACTGACAGGAATCTGGGCTGTTTCCAGTTTCATGCTAGCATGAATTGTGCTGCAATGTACATGGGGGAACAAACGTTCGTCCGTGATCTGTTTCTTATTCCTTTGGGGTATATGCCCAGTAATGGTATTGCTGGATCATATGGTACTATAAGTACCAGATCGGTTTTAGGTATCACCATATCACCTTCTACAGTGGCTGTCTGTATTTACCAGCAGTGGATAAGCATTCCTTTCCCACCACACCCTCTCAACATTTGTTGCTTTCAATTTTTAAAAAATCAGGCTACAGTTATGGCCATTAGGTAGTATCTCATGGTTGTTTTGACATGTATTTCCCGGGTGACTAATGATCAGAAGCATTTCCTCGTGTGTTTATTAGCCATTTGAGCATCATCCTGTGTGACTTGTCTGTTTACGTGCTTTGTCCACCTTCTCAGAGGGTTATTTTTTTATTGTTGTAATTTTGTAAAATACCGAGCATTTGAGTAACTAGTTCTTTGTAATGTGGTGACTCAATATCTTCTCCCAGTCTGTGCACTTTGTTTTTACTCTTTTCATAAAGTCTTTCAGTGTACACATGTGCTTTATTTTTAATAGGTCCCACTCATCTATTTTGTCTTCCACGGAGGTTGTTTCCTTTGTTACTTCTGAAAGCCTGTGAATTCCCTGAACAAGGGCTGCCTAGATTTGTCCCAATTTTTTCACTGATGATCCTGATAGTGTGGGGTTTTACATCTAGGTCTTTGGTCCACCTTGAGTTTCCAAATACGTTTATATTAGTAAAAGGGGAAATATCTATGGTCAAAAACTTAAGCCTTACAAACATGACCAGTTTATCTAAGAGTCACAAGCCTATCCATTTATTTAAAAAGGGAATAGAAAAGAAGGGGCGGCGGGGGTTGGGGTAGGGGATGTTGGTGAATAGAAGGGGGAAATATGAGACTCTTCATGTGTGTTCCTTTGTGAAATTGACTGAGAAGAACAAAATGTTTTAAAGCAACTATACTTCAAAGGGCCTTGATGTTCCGCAGCATGAGAAATCCGTTGTACTGTAAGCATTAAAATGGATGTTCTTTCCTCTGTAAACGTCCTCGTTCTATGAGATAAATTAGAACATGCCTAGCGAAAAGGACATGCATATCCTTGTTTAATTAAGTGCCCATCTGCGGTTAGACCTGGTTTCTAAGGCTGCCACGGACAGTAAGCCAGGGCTCTCTTAGAACGGCAAGAATTGTTCATTCAAAATCAAATCCATACCTAGGCACCGTGTTCCCTTGAGTTAAAAGATGCTGATGTTTAAAGTAGCTGGCAGAGAACCTGGGTAGATGTGATTGCCCGAGTTGTGTGGTCTATTATTAAGCCACGCTGGAGGCTCGCTGTCCCCCCCCCCCCCGCCCCCGCCGTCACTCACCCCACCCCACACCGCAGCCAGAACCTGTCTCCAGCGGAGGCAGCAGGAGGAGAGATTGCACCTTCCCACGCCCAGTTCCTAAGGACAATCCTCTGAAATGAACATCCAGCTGCCCACCGTGAAACACATGTGGTGCCTCTCACTGCCCAAGAAGCTGACTTCCCCGCTGTGGTTTGTGTTTGGGGGTAACTAAACACGGGCTAGCTGGAGAAGCACTCACCCCTTTCCTAAATCTTATTTGAAGAGGCAGGTGGCCACGGCAAAACCAACGGGGCAACCACGTGGTTCCTTTCACTTTTCCTGGGTGGCAAAGAGAGCAGGCATCTGCTCCCTTGGCAGGAGTTTTATCCCCCACCCATCGAGGAGCGAGGTGTCCTGGGCGCCTAGTGGGGGTGTTAAGCGCAAGGTCAGCATTTCGTAAACCGGAAGGTGATCTGAGGGAGAAAGACTAGGCTTTCTACTCCCTTAATGCATTACAGCGTCAGAACCCCCAGGACAGCTCTCTACTCAGCCCTGTAGGGTCACTATCAGTAATAATCGACTCCACGGCAGTAAGTTTGTTTGCTTGTTTATTTTTAGGGCAACAACTATTGGGCAGCTTGGGGGGAGGGGGGAAGAGAAACTATTTCAACCTAAGATGAAAATTATCAAGTAGGATTGAGACCCAGAATTCCGCAAGCAAACCAAGGCGCGTGGTCTGTAACCAGAGCTGAAGTGAAGAAGAACCGATGCCGCTCTGGGAAGACCAAGGTCCGGGGTCCCGGCTATTTTCGGAGGTGGCTCTTTGTTGAGGCGGTTTTTAACTGCTACAAGGCGACTTCGGTACTTCCTGTTCTGTAGCGTTGAAGTCCCCAATCCTTCCACATCTTGGGATTCCATTGCACACACCATCTGTCTTGGATGAAACACCCAGCTTTCTCTCTTGTATGAACATGATTTGTACCTTCACTTTCACTGCCTGGCGACCTCGCACTTGGGTGTGAGCCCTTTCACTGTCTCAGTGCCTCGAAATAAATCAAACCGACGCTTCAGTACATGAGGGTGAGTTGGAGCAGCAGGCTCTAACATCTGGACCGGGGTGTCAGGTAGCACTCATTCGCCACCAGCCTTGTCCTATCACCTGCTTTCTCCACATGAATTCAAAGGCAAAGATGGCGTGGTTTTAAGGCCAGGAAAACTTACCCCCAGAAACATGTCTCCCGTGTTGTAGATTTCTACGGAAATAGTTGTCGAATTTCTTTCCCCTCTCGTATGTTTAATGTTTCAGAGTAATGTGTGGATCCCACGACACGAATTTCCTCTCCAGAATGTAATGCAGATGTTTTAATCTACGCGGGTCACTTCTCAAGATTGTCCAGCATGAAATTACTGATTGATCCGCGTGGTGGGAACCTATAGACCGATCCTTTCTTTCTCTGATTAGATAGATTTATAGACCTAATCAAACATCTCACAAAGCTGCTAGTGCAGAAGTACTACTTAAAGAGGGCTCACAACCATGACAAGCTAATGATGTTCATGTGTTTAAAGCATATTTGGAATCTAGGACTCCCTCCTCGTAGGCCCTTGAACCCCCTAGAAAAGGAGCACTTACTCCATACGTGTAACGGTCAGGTTCACACTGTGCCTTGGACGCCCACATGGTGCAGAGAGAAGGAAGCCCAAGAATCAGAAAAGCGATGAAATAAAGGACCTAAACCGAACCAAACCATGCTCGCCGCCATCGAGTGCACGCTGAGAGATGACAACCCTCCAGGACAAGGGAGAGCTGGCCCTGTGCGCTTCCATTCTGCAGCAGTGGCCCTGGGACTTTGTGAGACTGGCCCTCTCTACAGGAGTAGAGAGCCTCATCTTCCTCCTGTGGAGCAGCTGCTGGTTCCAAACTGCTAACCTTGTTGTTAGCAGCCCAAGGTATAACCCACTCAGCCACCATGAAATGTTGTTTCCTCTAACGTGAAATCCCAAGAGCAAGATGGTGCCTTGGCAGCCGCTACTCAATGGTCTGAGTGGGAGCGCAATGGATGGACCCTGGTGGGAAAGGAAGAAATACCTGATGGATTCAGAGTCACAGGACATTGCACCCACTCCCAGGGGTGCTCTTCCCACCTTGAAGCTTCCACTTCCCCCAAAGTCCTCTTTCAGCAGCAACAAAAAATGTTTGTCTTCAAAAGTAAAAAAACACAATTCTTAAGTGTTGCGCTTAAAAAAAAAAAAGGAGGGGTGCATCTGAGACCAATGTGAGTGTGCTTTCATGTGTATATTTTTACACACACCATGGCCCTAAATAAAAAGCTGGAATGAAAGGCTTTTTTCATGAAGTAAGCTCCCTCCTCGTTGGCATTTCACATATTTCCATGTCTCTACAGTATCCATCCAGGATCCAAACACAATAGGCATTTAGGAAACATTTGCATCAGCAAGCATGACAACTCAGCATGCTTCTCTGGCTTTCAAGGTCTTTGTTCCTGAACTTAAATCATTTCTCACTGTGCAGAAACAGCGGATGAAGGAGTCGCTTGAGGACCCTTAATGAGCTCCTTGGAAATGAAGCCACGATCAGAAAGCTGCCAGGTTTCACCAAGAACCAGTGGTGCCACCATCGGTAGATTGCTTTCCCATCGAGAGGGACCTCGGGATCCTTCCCGGGAATTCTGTAGACCCAGACTACTTGGCTGTGAGCAAATCATTCGACAGGTTCTCCCACAGGAGAGTAAGCGCTAGCCAGAGGCAAGGACATTTTGATAGACTGAGCCATGGATGACAGATCCACATCAGCAAATGTCAAACCATCACATTCAAGGGCAGGAGTTCTTCTTGGCCCTTCGCTGATCACATGGATGGATGACTAAGAGAGAAACATGGGGCCCTTCTGATTTCTGAATCAGATCACAGTGGGCTGGGGTAGATTTATAAGGGGGTGGGAGAATGGAATTATAGACAGATCTTGATAGTTGGGCTGAATTTACTGAGAGAAAAAGAACAGAATAAGTTCTTGAAACTTGGTCTAATGAAAAGAAAGGAAGGGTGAGTAAAGGTGGAGGAGGTTTGGCTCAGCAGCCCTACCGAGCTGTCAGTGAAGTATGAATCAGTGTGAAGATGTAACCCTGTGACCCTGATGGGGGCTAGGTTACAACATTTTTCTGAAACCCAAACTCATTGCTATTGGATCAATTCTGACTCATAGTGACCCTTTAGGAGAGAGTGGAACTGGCCCTGTGGGTTTCAGAGATGATCGCTTGTTACGGGAGTAGAAAGCCTCATCTTCCTCCCAGAGAGAGGATGGTGGTTTCAAACCACTGACTGTGTGGTTAGCAGCCCAACATGTAGCCACTATACCATCAGGTCTTCATGGATAGGATACTGAAATCAAACTTACTGTCATGGAGTCAATACTGACTCATAGTGACCCGTGTAGGTTTCTGAGACTGTAAATGTCTGTTTGTTTTTTAGTGTATCTGAAGGTACTTTAATTTTTTAAAACATTTTATTAGGGGCTCATACAACTCTTATCACAATCCATATGTATACATACATCAATTGTATAAAGCACATCTAGACATTCTTTGCCCTCACCATTTTCAAAGCATTTGCTCTCCACTTAAGCCCTTAGCATCAAGTCCTCTTTTTTCCCCTCCCTCCCCGCTCCCCCATCCCTCATGAGCCCTTGATAATTTATAAATTATTATTTTGTCATATCTTGCCCTGTCCGGTGACTCCCTTCACCCCCTTTTTCTGTTGTCCGTCCCCAAGGGAGGAGGTCACATATAGATCCTTGTAATCGGTTCCCCCTTTCCAACCCACTCACCCTCTACCCTCCTAGTATCGCCCCTCATACCCCTGGTCCTGAAGGTATCATCTGCCCTGGATTCCCTGTGCCTCCAGCTCCTATCTGCACCAGTGTATATCCTCTGCTCTATCCAGACTTGCAAGGTAGAATTCGGATCATGGTAGTTGGGGTGGAGGGGGACTGTAAATGTTTACAGAAATAGAAAATCCAGTCTTTCTCCCGCTGAATGGCTTGTGGGGTCAAACTGCTGACCATGTGGATGACAGCTCTATGCATAACCACTACACCACCAGGGCTCCTTTTCAGGACAATGATAGGCTCCAGAAAGATGGCTCAGCTAGACCCCATGGGGAGAACAATTTTCTGTAGTTGGTGACAGGGTCCCAAAGCAGGTGTCCTGAGTTTAAGACAGCGGTGCTGGTTAATTGGGAGACAGAAGTAGTCCATAATCACAGCTTTGCGGCATTTGATGCACAGCTAGACAGAGGAAGGATTGGCCTTATGCCCAGAGGGCTAAAAATAGAGACTATCCATTGTCTAGGAGAGGAAAGACTTGGTTGTATACAGAACAATATAGATGAATTGGTCACCAAAAAACCAGACTCACTACCATAGTGTCAATTCTGACTCACAGTCACCCTATAGGACAGGGGAGATTTGTACCTGTGCGTTTCTGAGAGTGTGATTCTTAATGGGAGTCAAAAGCCTGGTTCTCCTCCTTCAGTACAGTTGGGAAAGCCACCCTTTGTGCTTCCTACAGACATCATTGAGCCCACAGGTGATGCTGGCTTTCAGGCTTCTACTCAAGTCTCTAACTCCCACCAAATGATCGGGTGGGACTATGCAAATAGGGCATGTAAATGAAGGTGCCTGGGATTAAGGCAGAGTCCTGCTGGATTGAGGGCTGGGCTGTAAAAAATGGTATCGAAAAGCAATGAGTGAAGATCCGATCTGTTTATGGGTGAGCTGAGATGACAAAATGACTTGCCAAGGTGGGCTGAGAAACCACCACGTTGGTGTAGAAACGAGATGTGTTAAGGTAAAATCCACAGACTGACAGACGGTGCTGCTGTGGAGGATCAGGTCCTGGGAGAAGGGAGGAGGCCTGCCCAACTAGTCTTGGGGGATGACACCCTCCTCCTGGTCCCTCCCACTCTCTTCCTTAGTCACCCACCCCCCACAAGGGTGCCCCATAGATGCAACCATCAGGTAGGTTTATTTTAATGAATGTAATTTCACATTTTATTTCAAGGTTTTAACAAAACCGAACTCTTTGGGGTCACTTTTGAAATTGCCAAAAAGACATTCACATTAAGGAAAAATATCAATGACATTGTATGTGTGCATGGCTGTGCACATATATATCACTGCATATCACTTACTACTAGCAAGTCATTTCTGACTCCTGACGATCCTCTAAGACATGGTAGACCTGGGGTTCCTGAGACTGTATGTCTTTGTGGGTGTAGAAAGCCTCGTCTTTCCCACCATGGACAGCTGGTGATATTGAAGTGACTTTGTGGTTAGCAGCCCAACACGTAACCCACTGTCCATCAGGACTTCTGTGTGTGTGTGTGTGTGTGTATATTTATATGTATGTGGTGTTTGGTGTGTGTGTATTGTGTATATGCATGTGGTGTACATGTGCAGTGTGTGTGATATGTGTATATGTATGTATATGTGTGCATGGTGTGTGCATGTGTAGGTGTGTGTGTGGTGTGTGTATGCATATGTATGTGTGTCCTGTGTATATATGTGTGGTGTGTGTGTGCACTGTGTGTATATGTATATGTATGTGTGTGTGCTGTGCATATTTGTGTGTGTGTATGTAAACACTGGCTACTATCAGGAATGTATTAATGGTGGCACAAGGGTTAAGCACTCAGCTGCTAACAGAAAAGTCATTGGATCGAGCTCAACAGCCACTCTGAAGGAGAAAAGACATGGAGTCTGCTCCCGTAAAGACAACCCAAATCCCACTGCCACGGCGTTGACTGCACGCACAGCCACCTTACAGGCCTCGTAGAATTGCTCCATATGGGTCCCAATCTTTGGGGCAGCAGACGGCCTCAGCTCTCTCCTATGGAGCGCCTGATGGGCTTGAAAAGAGGGCCTATCAGTGAGGGACCTAGCTCTTTACCTGTGTACCTCCAGGGCTCCTTCCATACAGGTGTTCGTCTAGGAAACCCAGAGGGGTGGTTCTACCTTGGACATGGTATCAGGAAGGACCATCAACAAAGAGGAAGGCCTGAAGGATATGGATTGGCACAGAGGCGGCCACAATGGGCTCCCCCAACATAGCAATGTGGGGGTGACGCAGGGCCGGGCAGTGTCACATGTGTGGCTCATGGGGCTTCTGTGAGTCAAACAGGCTTGAAGGCACTAGCGACGACAACCACCAGGAGCCTCCAAATACAAGATTCTCAAACCTGACAGCCAGGGACCAGCTTCGTGAAATCACAAGGCGCAGTGTCACATTCTGGTATTCGCTTGGGACAGCATTCCCATATAACTCACTTGGCTGCAGTCTGGGCGAGCCCAAGGCAGCCCCCCCTGGACAAGAAGATATGAAGGAGCCACCCAGAGGCTCTCAGCATGCTGGCGGAGAGTTGAGTGGAGGGTGAGGTGGGTGCGGGTTTTCCTCCAGATAGGAGGTTCCGAGGGCTGCAAATTGCTCACACACAGCTGCTCATTGAAAAGACGGAGGGCTGAGTCCACCACGGGCACCGAGGAAGAACGGCCTGGTGATCTCCTTCCCCAAACCAGAGATGCAGTGAGGTGAAAACGTAGCACCTGTGGTTGGAGCTCCCTTATGATCTATTTAAATGTGTTCTCGTTTTTTCAAAGTTTCTGGTTTCCTGTTCAATTGAGGTTTTTTTATCTGTTTTATTTTGTTAATTCTTGTTAGTTAGGGTTTTGTTTTTTGTTTTTTAATGTTTTCCTGTCTGGGAAATCCAGGATAGCTAAATCTATAGGCAGAAACCAGATGACGAGGACAAGAAGGAAGGAAATGTCCTGAAACGGATTGTGGTGATGATCGTCCCCCTTCTCTCGACCGCATGGAGCTGCTGAACTGGGTGATATGTGAATTCGACGCCAATAAAACTGTCGGGAGAACCAAGAAAGAAACCCTGTGGAGAGTCCTACTCTTCTGACTCTCGTGCCTGGTGTGGCCAGAAGGCAGCAGGGACTTGACAACAGCTGCTTTCTTTCCTGTTCTGGGTAGAAGGCTCAGGCTGAGGGTACAGAGTGGTTGAGGGATAGGGTGGGGGCGTTGGCCAAATTTTAAAGAGCCATGAGAACAAAGGCATCTTAGGAGCTGATGCACAAAGCACCTGTGTGCTTTGCTGATGGTTGAGATGCAACTATTAACTTTAAGCATCAAAAGACTCATTTCTTACACCCCAAAGTCCATAACTATTGGGACTTTAACCAAAAACAAACAAAAAAACCACACTCATGGACACAGGGTCCATTCTGACCCATAGTGAGCATGCTGGACAAAATAGAACTGCCCTTTGTGTCTCTGAGACTGGATGAGTGGCCTGATGCCTAGCTCACACGGCCACCAGGGTAGATAGGCAGGCCTCATTTTACGGTGCCCCGCAGATGCTGCGTGTTTTACACAGGGAAGGTTTGCAGCCACCCAGCTCAGGCCAAAGAAACGGCACATTCCCCCCCCCCCCCATGTGCACTTACTCTGTGTCTCTGTCACATTTAGGTCTTTCCCTTGCCACCTCTGACGTTATCTTCAGGCTACTGCATACTTCATAGATTGCAGTGTCATGGAAACATAACTTTCAATAGCAAGGGGAAGGCAGAATCCCCCTGAGGCTCACTGTCTCGCAATAACCCTTTGATGGTGTGTTCTTTGACCCTGCTACACCGGCCGAGATCTGCCTGGGGAGTGTAGTAGTTCCCATTCCACAGGGCTGTCATGTCAGGGTACAAGCCTCATCCCGCCCACTGGCCTTTGTGGAGCCCTGTTTCTGGAGAAATGCAGGAGGAAAAAAAGAGCTGTATTCCATCCTTGCCCCTGCTCCCTGATGTTGTTGTTGTTGTTGTTAGGGGCCCTGGCGTTGGTTCCGACCCATGGCTACCCTGTGCACAATGGAACAAAGCACTGCCCAGCCCTGTGACAGGCTCACCATGGTTCCTATGCTTGAGTCCATTGTTGCAGCCACTGTGTCAGACCATCTCCCTGAGGGCCTCTTCCTCACTGCCCCTCCGATGTAGCAGGGACTGGCTATTTCTAAATTGATCAGCACACACTCTTACCCTATAATCTCCTCCCAAGTCCCCAAGGCAAAAGAGGAAGCTGTTCTCCCCTGCCCTTTTGTGGCCTCTGTTTTCCCTCAAGAGAGCCACTGAAATTTATTAACTGGGTTTCAGCTGGACTAGACTGATGGTTAGGAAGCTATAATGGGATCCCGTGTGCCCCAGCACTTCCGAGGCTGCATCCCGGATTCCCCTAAGGAAATGCCTGCCGCTGCAAAGCCCCCGGAGGAGCATCTTATAAGGACACCACAAAGTATTCCCTTTCCCTTGTCAAATGTCCCTGATTTACTTATCTCACTGGAGCCACTGAAGCCCTGCCCCCATCATTTCCCATCACTTATCAAGCATGCAGCAGTCCGCCCTCCCTCAAATTGTCCACCAGGACAATAGCCCTCATTTGCATATCATCAACCTAGTCACTGTCTTCTCAGAGGACGCAAATAGTGATTTCTGGTTCACTAGGAACTTGCCTTTAGTAAATTTAAGAAGTTTATACTATGTGATTTTCATCTACAAGAAAAGATAAGCATGGGGACTGCTGGCACATTATCTGGGTTCACCCAGGGCCAGTGGCCGTACAACTGGGATTGCCAGATAAAAGACAACGGACTCTGTTACATACGACCTCCAGGAAAACAATGGATGCTTTTTTTTAGTATAAATACGATGTCCCAAATATTGTTGTCTTTCTGGATTTCACATTTACCTCTGTGCTCTCGATTCTTATTCCTGAATCCACCCAGCCGTCTTATGTGTGAGGCTGAGTGTGGGCAACTGCGGGAAACAGAACCTGGAAGAGAGAGTATGTGGGCAAATTCTCTACATTCATGTTAAGGAATTTGGGAGGCTGGGACTCCCGTCGTGGGTTGGAGATGCATCTGAATCACAGTCTCCTAAGTAGGAGTAATTCCCCATGAGGCCCCCCTTAAGAGTGCCAATTTTAAGGTGCTCTTGCAAGCACGTGGTTGCATGCTATACTCTAGAAGGTCGACTGCTTGAAGGCTACTTGTCTGAAGGTTGTCTGCCATCAAAAGCAACCAGACCCTATTGCTTGTCCTACCCTGAGTAGGGCCCACTCCCTTCTGATAAGGATCGTAGATTGGTCCCTTGAGGAAGAGCTCAGGGACACTTAAAATCAAGCCAGCTCAAGATTGGGCTGCCAACTTTTTTTTTTTAATAAATCATTTTATTATGGACTCTCGCAGCTCTTACAACAATCCATGCATCAATGGTATCAAGCAAATTTGTACGTACGTGGCCATCATAATTTCCAAAACATTTTCTTTCTACTTGAGCCCTTGGTATCAGCTCCCCTATTTTCCCCTCCCTCCTCCATCCTCCCACCCTCGTATAACCCTTGATAATTTATAAATTATTTTTATTTCCATATCTTATACAGTCTGCTGTCTCCCTTCAATCATTGGGCTGCCATCTTATCTCTAGAACCCACCCTTCTTGTTACTTATGCTACATGTATGTCTCCAATACAACCCCTTCCTGTTACTTAGGTGTTTGCCATGGCTTACATGCCCAAGACTGTATAAGGTGATGTAAGAATACATTCTCTCTCTGCTAGACTTGGCTCCTCATGCTGTTAGGGGTGGACTAGAATAAAGGCAGGGACCACTGTAGAGTAATTAATTAAGCCTTTCCAAAGGTCTTTGTTCATAAACCATGAATAGCCTTATCTTCCCCAGCTCTAGGAGGAGTCAAGAGGTACCGAGGTTAAGGCCTTTGAGAGCTAGCCCAAAAGTCAGTGGCTTGAGCTCACCATCCACTCTGCATGAGAAAGAGGTGGCAGTCTGCTTCCAAACACATGTGTCGTCTTGGAAACCCTCTGGGACAGTTCAGCTCTGTCCTGTGGAGACAAAACTCACTCGGCAACAGTGGGGTTGGTTTCTGCTGATATAGTTTTGTAGGGAAACTAAATTTGATATTTTCTTTTTTAATCAGGAAGAAATCTTGGTTTTCACTTTTGATCTTGCTGTTGAGACCATCATATTCCCTCTTTTCCAACTTTTCATTGTACAAAACTGGAATTTTTTATTAGATATGATTTGATTTCAGGCAGGTAACTAGCACACAAAGTTTTGCCTGGACCTGGTATGGTGCAAAGGATTTAACTTTGCTGAATAATTTGTGTTTGTCCTTCACTCCCGAGAGAGTCTCTGAACTCTTGGAATTTCTCCAGAGATTGAAATGTGTCAGGTAAGTCTTCCCAACCCCACTTGAAGCCCGGCAAACATTCTGATCTACAGCTCCATTTTCATCCTGAAAAATCTTACCTTGCCGTTTGGAGCATGCTCTTACTTTTGTCTTTGGTGTTTCCCTCTCCATTTTTCTGTCCTTGTTTCTGGAACTCCTACTAATTAAACATTGCATATCTTTTATAGGAGAACATACTTAATCCACAGATTAAAGAAACCTATTTTCTGCCCCTATTTTATCACCTGCTTTCCACCTTTTGACTTTTTGTTTGGTAGCTATATATAATAACAAACACACATTCTCAATTTCAGCATGCAGTAGCAGCATCCTGCAGACTCCCCTGCACCACTCTGTCTGTATCTAATCCCTTCGCTTTGTTGCTCTGTTCTCTGAGAGATTTCCTGAGCTTTAACTTCCAGTTCTTCTCCTCTTGCAGGTCTTATTGTTACTGTTGTGAGGCCAATTCCCCAGCGCTTTTCTCCTCTGGACATAGCCCTTTACCTAAGCTTGGTTTCTGTTCTATGGATTAAGTATACATTCTCCTTTAACTTTGAGAATACTATTTTTTCTGCTTCCTGGGCATTCAGGGCTCCCTGTGAGTTTCTTTTTATCTTTTCCTGTGACTTCATTTTGCTCTTGGTCTGTCACATGCAGGCATCTTCAGACACTCAGCGAGCCCTCGTCATTGTCTGTTCCGATTTTCAAACTCGGCTCTGAAACACGCCTTCGGAAGCTGGATGTGTGGAGGCCACGCGGTTGCCCTGTAAGCACCTAGCAGACGCTGACGCCCGGCCCTCCCTTCGAGAGGCTTTTGGTTCGTCTCTTCAGTAAATATGACCAGATTCCTCAGACAGGAGGACCTGGCTGCCTGTGAACAGGGCGTTTAACAGGGAAAGGTGTCAGGGACCCACTTTCCACTTAGCCTGCTGCCTCAGGTGCAGGGGAAGCTGTGCCATCTGCTTGCTGCCAAGATCCCACCTGGAGTGCCTTGACTGGGCTGGTCGCCTCACCCAGAGGCCTGTTTGCATACCATGTCGCTGAGCATCACAGCTAGTCTAGGCTGTGCCCACAGGTCGCGTCAGGAAACAATTGTCCAGACAAATAATAAAATAGCTGCACAACAGACAAGGGTCTCATGTCACTTGAGCAACCTAAACGTCCGTGGCAGGTTCCAGGTGCCAGCTGCAGGTCTCACATATGTGATAAAAGTCCTACCCATTGCCAGCGAGAAGGTTCCTACTCATCCTGACATGGAGAAACAGGAGAATACCCCCAGGGGACTCCCAAGTCTGTAACTTCTTATAGAAGCCACTTAGTCCTCCAGTGGAGAGGCTGGCAGGGTTGAACCACCAACCACTTTGCCCACAGAGCCACCGGACATAAACAGAATCTGGACATTTTTTTTCTTCACTGCCATCGAGTGAATGCTGACCCATAGTGACCCCATGGGACCAAAGGCTCCGAGGAAGCGTGATGAAGCTGTCTGCCTATAAAGCCTCAGAAGCCCCACTCAGGTCGCTGTGTGTTGGCATGGACTTGATGGCAGTGGGTGGGTAAATCATGCATATTGCTCATCTACCATCGATCTACTTCGACACTAAGCAAGTTCCTCCAAGGATAGTCCGCCTCCCACCATCCAGCTTTAAATTGAATAAATGGTGCTGTGTTAAATACTTCTCCTGACATCAGCATTTTGAATCGATTTGGCTTCCTATCCATTCAAAAACATTTCATATTTGCATGTGTGCAAACACACATACAGAGGCATGCTGGTAAATGCAAAGAAAAGTACTAATTATTGAACCACCTTAACTCAAGCACATTTTAGAAACATATTTCTTTACATTAGAGGAGCCCTGGTAGCTTCCTGGGTTACACATTGGGCTGAGAACCACAAGGTCAGCAGTTCAGAACCTCCAGCTGCTGGGAGAAAGACTAAGGATTCTAATCCTGTGAGGAGTTAGTCTGGAAAACCCACAGGGGCAGTTCCGCTCTGTCCTACAGGGTCACTATGAGCGGCATCAGCGCGACAGCAGTGAGTTTTTTGATTTCTTACATCCCCTTTTTCTTCCCGCTCCCCGAAACAAACAACTTGTAAATACAGTTTCTTAAGTCATCTTTTCATCCAGTGAATGCCTTTTGAAACTAGCAATCCACTTTGCTTTTCTGTACACTAATGTTCCCATAAATAAACTGCTTGCAATATGTGAGAAATAATGTTTCCATTAACTGGAAAAGCATGCTACTCTGTTTCCAGCAGCTGTGGCTTCTGCTCCCACCCATTGAGAAAACATTCCAGCGCTACTCCAAAAACGTTGTGTGTTTTGTCTTTTTCCAAAACCCTCTGAGAAAGTTCTGTGCTAGCCTTTTTCCCCTTCCCTTTTGAGTCTTTGTCAAGGGCAACGGGGTGATGGTCAGACAGTAGATCTTTGTGCGTCACTGAAATGAAATGCAGAGAAGCATCATTTTGAGTCCACAGAGGCCCAGGGCAGGGAGGGTTTTGCCTGTCCCCACACTGCTAAGCCATGTGCGCAGGGGCTGGGCAGTTAAAGGAGGCAGGTCCTCTTGTCATTAGGAGCCAGATCCCCTTCCTTGGTCCCTCCTGTGCCCAAATGAGCAAACAAGGCCATTTGTTGATGTGCCCTGTGACTTTCTAGTCTTCAGACAAACCCTGGCGATTGTGTGATCCGGAATTCAACGTTCCCTCAGCGGGTCTAACATTTTGCCCTGTACTGCAGAGGCCCTACAAATGTGGACACAGAAGGATTGCATTGTTAAATGGCACAGAAAGGTCCTTTGCAGAAGAACGACTCCTGGGCTCGCAGAGTTTAATTTTCTTTTCCTCGCTCCAATCTGACTAAGCGTTGAATTTTCCATTGTCTGTGAATGCGGGTGTCCTGGGCGCTATTGTTTGCATAAGCCTTGAACTCCAGGCTGCTCTGGGCGCTGCCACGCCCAGGCCATCTTGATTAACAAGGACACACCTCGGAAAAGTATGCAGGCTGCCGCCGGTCAGCTTTCCCTCTCACCACCCAGCCTCCACACTCCAATTCAAGGAAGCCACGAAATCCCTCTCCTGTCTATTCTGACGGGAGAGCCGTTGTGGAGAATGGCTATCAGTTTCCAAATAGAAACTGTGTACTTGTGAAACTACTCTTCGAAGGGAGATTTAGAGAAGCAGGAAAAAACAGCCAGATGCAATTTTGAATGAACTAAAATAAAAAAGCATCACTTCTTGGCCTTTTGGCTAAGATCATGTGTAGTATCTGTTATTATCATTTTAATATCTACAATAAAAAAATAGGTGAAGTTCTGTTTCAGGGCAGGGGCCAGTCCCATAGTTATCCTCCTTCCCTGCCTCCATCACACACACACACACACACACACACACACACACACACACACACACACCACAAAGAGAGAGAAGAGAAGAGAATCTCACCATGGACCATGGGTGCCCATGAAACTTGAGCTCACCTTGGGCGATTGAGGTGAGGTCAAGGGTTTCTCTAAGGTTTTTCTTTCCTTTTTTGGTGGGGATGGGAGGCAGTTAATTTCATTCTTTCTTACTGGCTGGAAGGGGCCCTTTAAATATTTTGCAAATGAATCTTTGGGTGGAATTTATATGTAGAATATATAAATGTCATATAAACAAACACCAGGGGCTTCCAAAAGTTCATGGAAAAATTCCATTACCTTCCAATTCCATTTTCCTATCCTAGGTTTTCTGATTGTTTTGTTTTGTCTTGTTTTTTATTATCATTTTATTGGGGGCTCTTACAACTCCTGTAACAATTCATATGTCAATTCTATGAAGCATATTTGTACATATGTTGCCATCATCATGTTTTAAATATTTATTCTGTATTTGAACCCTTGGTATCAGCTCCTCTTTTTTCCCTTCCCCATCCCCCTTACCCTTGTGGCCCCTTGATAAATTATTATTATTTTAATATCTTAAACTGACTGCTGTCTCCCTTCACCCATGTTTCTGTTGTTCTTCCCCCTGGAGCGTGGGGAGTGTTATGCATCGATCATTTTGATCAGTTCCCACTTCCTCCTCTCCTCCCCCCACCTTCACCCTACCCTCCTGGTATTCCTACTCCCATTTCTGTTCCTGAGGGGTTTATCTGATCTTGACTCCATGTGTCCTGAGCTCTTATACGCACCAGTGTACAAGCTCCTGTCGAGCCAAAATTGGGATCATGATAGTGAAGGGGAGGAGGCCTCAAAGAACCAGAGGAATGTTGTGTTTCATTGGTGCTACCCTGCGTACTGGTTGACACATCCCTTCCTTGTGACCCTTCGGTGAGGGGATGTCCTATTGTCTATGATGGGTTTGGGGTCTCTGCTCCTACCACCCCCTCATTCTCAACAATATGTTTTTTGTTTTGTTTTGCATCTTCTGATGCCTGTTACCTGATCCCATTGACACCTCCTGACCACCCAGCCTGATGGGCTTCTTTCAAGTGGGTTTTGTTCTTTCTCTGCTAGATGGCCTCTTGTTTAACTTCAGACCTTTAAGATTCCAGATGCTATATCTTTTGATAGCCAGGCATGATCAGCTTTCTTCAACACATTTGCTTATGTGCCCATTTTGTCTTTAGCAATCATGTAGGAAGGGTGAGCATCACAGAATGCCAGATTATTAGAACAAAAGTATTTTCTTGCGTTCAGGGAGGGTTTGAGCAGAAGCCCAAAGTCCCTCCATTCCTCAATGTATTTATATATATATATACACATACACAGGCCAATACCCCTATTTTTATGGTCACTATATTTACATGAGTACACAGCTATGTTTATGCCTCTATCCATAGCTTTGCTTCCTAGATCTCTCCTCTGTGTTCTTTTACCTTCCTCCTGCCCCACCATCACGCCCGCCCTTCTTCTGCTTCTTAGTAATTCCTCTCAGCTAGATTGCTGTGGTTACAACGTCACCCGTCGTAGCTTTTTGAAGCCTCTTGATATCTACACGAGTATATATCTATGGTATCTTTTTAATTTGACAGTTTAAAAAAATTGATGTAGCATTAACTTTTTAGATTCATTTTGGGAGGATGACTAACTCGTGTGTGTGTGTGTGTGTGTGTGTGTGTGTGTGTGTGACATTTGGGTGAAGTTTTCAGAGAAAATTGGTTTTCTTCCAAGAATTCACATATCATATTGAGTGACCGTGGTCCCCAGGATGTAATGGTAAAACAAGACAAACTCTCTGCCACCGTGTCAATTGTGCCTCATAACAACCCCATGAGCATAGTAGAACTGCCCGTATGGACTTCTGAGGTTGGACATCTTGATGGGGGAAGCCACTTCTTTCTCCCATGGTTAGAACTGCAGATCTTGTGGTTAACAGCCCAGCGTGTAATCCAGCAGCCTCCAGGACTTCTTACAAGGTGATGGAAGGATTGTCATGCTTCCTAAACAGCGGTTTGCTATGTTGACAGAGGCCCCTCTTCGATGGCTGCCGGTACATTTCTGTCTCTTTCGTATATCCACTTTTTCTAAGGGATGGGGATAGGGAGCCCCTTTCCACCTGCCAGGAAAGGGGCTGTGGTAGAAAGATATGAACTTTCCGCATTGATTCTCTGCTGGTGTCTACAAAGTGGCATTCGAACTCCAGCCAGGCTGGACTTCCAAACCTGCTTCTTCCTTCGCCAGGAGTCACCTCCCGAGGCCTGAGGACCATGCGCTTGTTCCATGCTTGAGACCATCCACTTGCTGTGAGTCAAAGCCAGTCTCTTGCCTAAAACCACCCACTGCCTTAAACACAATTCAAATGCCTTTGCTGACCCTGCACCACCAGTTACTGGGGTCTGAACAGAAACCCAGTGCTGATACGAAGGATCAAGGTTGCAATTCTGTGCACACAGAGTGGGACTGCAGTTTATTCTGTGGTGAGTTTCCATCTGAGCCAAGGAGGCTAGGATGACCAGGACTGGGCTTGGTCAGGGACAGAGAGGTGAAGCTGGTGTCCTTTCTCTAGATAAAGGGACTTCTCAGTGGCACCGCAGACCGTGGGGTACAAAGGAGGAGATTTGACAGACAGAAAAGCACTGTGCTTCCTTGTCTCATCTGGGGAAAAGCAGGAATATCAGGTTTTAAACAGACCAGTCAACAGAGGTATTCACGCGGCAAACAGATACTGGGCACTGCATATTAGCCAGGCGCAATGGGGCCCAGGCCCAGAGTAAATAAGAAGACAGGCCACTGCAAGGGATGGCGATTAGGTACTGTTACACAGCTCATGTGGATTTGGCTAGCTCTCCATAATGAACATACTTTTTTTTTATCATGTATTAATACGGAAAAAGAAAAGAAAAAAAATAAGCTAAGCCTGTCGAAGTGAAAGATGTGGTTTTATTGCACTAAAACAAACAACCCAGACTAATAGGATTTCCTGCCCAAGCTGACAGAGGCTAACAAGTGAGCAGCTCACTTAGTGAAGCACACGCGATCACTGAAACTTGAAAAATGACATCATTCGCCTTCCGCACACACTGAGCGACCAGCTAACCCAGAGCTGTCTTGAGAGGCCAAGTGTCCAAGAGGAATGCCGCATGTGCACCACCGTATGTCTCCATGCGAGGAAAGGTGCGTGAACCATGAAAAGCTGGTCTGAAAACAGCATTTGTGTGTGTGTGTGTGTGATGGTTACTGGGAGACACAGGATTGGGGTCCTCTGATGTACGATGCCGAGGGAAACATGGCCATGTCCACGGGAGAATGGGGGTGTTATGTAATCAGTCCACACTCTGAGTTTTTAAACTCTTGAAATAATTCTTTTTTATCAGGCTTGGACTGTTTCCTGTGATTTATTTCCCCAAGCCTAAAAATAAAATAATTCAAGTTGCATCATTTCTTCCATTTGTTTTCAAACCAAAAGCTAACTCCCTGCCGTCTCCAGGACAGGATAGAATTTCCCTTGTGGGTTTCTAAGACTGTAACTCTCTCACTCTTTTTACAGTTTTATTGGGATCTAATATACATATCATACAATTTAACAGCTCCATCTTTCAATCAGATCAAGAATAATTGTATCACAATCAATGTAAGCCTGTACCTCTTCCTGACGGCGGGGGAAGTATGGACCTTCATGCTGGAAGCCTGTCACGCTCACCTTTCGACGACAATGGCTGTAAATGTAGCCTTCCATGTCCACACTAACGGCACCTGTGCATTCATCCAGCATGCAAACCAGGGCTTATGATAGAACTATCTCACCATCGTAAACATAAATACTTTGCATAAACTATCCATACCCCAAAATGACAAGTTGAAATAAATTTACTTTAAGGTTTGCTTATATAAACAGGCACGGAAATTATTCTGAGAATATCTGCTTTCCAGAAACAAAGATTATATAAATGGGCTGAATTACTTTAATCACCTCCTGAAAAGAGGCCAATATAACACGTGGGAAATATTTACTGGTAAACAACTTCAACTATTTCTTTGACCGGAGATCAAGTTGAGTTTTAAAACAACATTAAAGGATTTCACATCAGTGGGTTTAACCACATTTTAGAATTCAGAGTAATGAGGGTCTCTGGTACCAAGAAAGTCTCTACGTTTTAAACATTGTATTGCCTGAACGGTGGTACTGATTATAAGTAACTTTGAGTAGTAGGCAGTGAAGCCCCGGACAAGGATCAAACTGGTGGAGGCAGGAGGCGAGAACAGAATAAAGATGACAGACTGGAGATGCTCATGTCTAATGTCTTCACTCCTTCAGGGAGAGCGTCTTGAAGGAGACACAGAGGAATGTCTAGAAACAAAGAAATCTCCGAGTCGTTTCTGATGGTCAGACCAGGGTGCAGCTGCCCTAGCCAGTTCCCTGCTTCAGCTGGCAAGGCTCACTTCCTGTAAGACATCCCCAAGACGAAGCCACATGGACCTACCCCGATACAGCCCTGGGTGCTGGAGCAGCTGCATGGAGACCCCTGCCAGCACTGAGATGCTTACATGTTCACTGATTCGGCTTTCCTCCTGCACTCGGTGTCATTGCATGTGTTTTGTGAGATGGAGGATGACTTTGTGGACTGGTGTCAGACCTATGTCTTAATGTTGGACTTTTGGGCTTGGGCAGCACTGGGTTGGGATGTTTTCTTGATGTGCTCTTACCCTTTATATAAAACTCTCTCTTATACATATGAGTTTCTGTGGATTTGTTTCCCTAATGTACCCAGACTAACACAGGGGGCACCTAAACTCTCAGTTGTGTATGAGGGAAGCCAGTGCTAAATGAATCAAAACAACTGAGCGCACTTCCCTGGTTTTGCACTTTTCTAGGGAAAGATGACAAACCCAATACAATATTCACCCTCAAGCTTTGAGACCCGCTGGGTGAAGAAAGAGAAGACTCCTTGTGAGTTCAAGTTGCGACTTCTCACTGGCTCTCAGGAGGTGCAGGGTCAAGTCCTTGTTCTCAAGCTTCACACTCTTTTCTTTTCCAGGTACTTTGACTGTCTGCGCCAGCTCCCACCGTGTCATTTGCTACCCAAGCCAGTCCAGTTAAACACTGACCTGCCCACCTAGGGCTTAGAGTGCGATGTCGATGACTTGTCATAATGACTGAAGTCCCAGAGTGGCTGACAGTGAAAGCCCTTGGCTGATAACCTGTGGTTTGACATCCACCCAGTGTCCCCTGGTGAGAAAGGTGAGGCCATCTCATTTCCGAAAACTCAGTCCCTGAGAATGTTAGAATGTTGGATTTAGACACATAAGGGGTATTCCCAAAATCCAAACCAATCTCCACCACTGAGTGAGTTCTCACTTGTTGTTGCTGTTAGGTGTTCTTGCACTGGTTCCGAATCAGCGACCTGTGTACAACACAAGGAAACACTGTCTGGCCCGGTCCCATCCTCACAAGCATTCTTATGTTTGAGTCCATTGTTGCAGTCACTGTGTCAATCCATCTTGTCAAGGGTCTTCCTCTTTTCACTGCCCTTCCACTTTACCGAGAAGGGTGTCCTTGTCCAGGGACTGGTCTCTCCTGACCATATGTCCAAAGTAGGTACGTTAGCTGAAGTCTCACTGTCCTTGCTGTGCATCTTCCAAGACATTTATTTGATCTTTGGGCAGCAGTAGGACCTCTGATATGACCCCGTATAGGGGTTCCAAGGCTGATCCTCTTTACAGGAGAAGACAGCCTCATCTCTCTCTTGAGGAACAGTAAGTGTGTCTGAACCACTGCCTTCGTGGTTAGCAATTCAATGCTTACCCAACAGCCCTTCTAGGGAGCCATACGTTAGGCTAGCATGAGATGAGCTGGTGTCCAAAGAGTAGGATCTGACTCCATAGCAACTCTTTAATTATCTGTTTTGTTTTGGTTGTTGTTGAGTTGTATTGTTCAGTAGTCAGTGTAAGGGGTCCAGGGGCACAATGGTTCAGTGCTCAGTTTCTAAAGGAAAGGTGGCTCTGTGTCTGGAAGAACTGCCAAGGGGCTCAAAGAAAGATTAAAGCCTAGACATCCTACGGGACCATTCCGCTCTGTCACTCAAGGGATGCTATAAATAGGAGTCAAAATTGACTTAAGGGAAGTTAACAGCAACAACAAAATGTGTGTGTCTGCTGGGGAGTGGACAAAAGAGAGATAATGGGGCATGCTGAGCAATGAAGAGGAGTCCAAGTGCATATGGAGAAGTAGTTACAGTGCAGTAAAATTGGGGTGTGCGCATCTGTGTGCACATACACCTCTCACTGTCATGTACATATGAGGGTGCTGCAAAAATGACGTGGGGAAATAGGAAGAAAAGATAACAGCATTCTCTATAAAGTTTTTAAAGCCCCCCTGGTAGTGTGTATGTGTGTGTGTGTGTGTGTGTGTGTGTGTGTGTGTGTGTGTGTTATGCACTGAATATCTCTCTAACCTTGGCTACTAGGTGCAACTCATAGTAAATTCCAAATGTTAACTTTCCCCTTGCTCCTGTAACAGACTTGCATTCATTCATTCATGTATTCATTCATTCATCCATTGTACATACCCCACAGGGAGCCAGGCGCAGGGTTGGCACTGAGAAGACATCACAGGTTTCTTGAGTCTAATCCTCCTCTTGACTAAGTGATCACTTCCAAAGGCAGCCAATGAAAACTCAAAGGGTCACAACACAATGTTGCTCCCATGCCACACCATCCGAATGGTGGGCCACCCTGGAAGAGGACATCATATCTAGTGACATGGAGGGTTGGAAAAAGGAGAGGAGACCAGCAAGAAGACAGGTTGGACACAATGGCCAGAAGAAGAGTCTTCAACATGGCATGGTGGTGGGCTGGCAGGGGGACTGGGCCATGTTTGTTTCATTGCACTGGCATTGTGGATCCCCAGTCACTGACCCCTTGCAGTATCGCCTGAAACGCTGCTGTCAGGTGCTGTTGAGCTGGCTCTCACTCCTCGGGACCCCACATGCCATGAAACACCGCCCTGTGCTGCTCTTTATCCAGAACATCGGCTCATTCTCCTGGAAGTCCATGGTAACTTCCGTATTCCTTGCCATCATCATCAGCCAGCTGCATCCATTCATCTTTGGTCTTTCCTATTCCAGGGCCAGCTTTCACATGTGTGGACACACGGGTGGAGGTAGAATGGACGGATAAGGAGCGACTGCTCAGAGAAGAGAGGCCTCTGGGATTGGAGGAGCATACACGGATCATCATCGAGAAGGCCGTCTGGTCAGCCCGGATCACACAGCTTCAGAGTGGAGACACGAACATCGGCCGGGGCCCTGGCCTCTGACCATGCCAGACAGAGGCCATCTCTCAACATACGTCTCAGGAGCTTTGGACCAAGGGCTTCTCCTGCTGTGGGCACAGTTTTGATGTCGTGCAATGTCTTCTTGTTACTGTGGGGCGGGAAGGCGGTCCTGGGGCACACCAGTCGGCAGGTGCTTCCATCCAGAGAAAGAACCCGTTCCACCTAGCAGCTGTGTGGTCCGAGACAAATACCTGTAGCGTCACCTGCTTTTCATTCACATGATTGGGGTTCACAACAAACTCCTCATAAGCCTGCGTGCATTGAAAGAGGGATTCGGTCACTCTCTTGCCTTTGATGTTCACGCAAGGGCACAGTGATGATGAAGAATGATGCTGTCCAAATGAAGGCTCCTTTTTTTTATATTGGGAATATTTTATTCTGTCATCTTTGTTTACAATTGAAACTCTGGGAATTCAAAATTAACATCCTTGCCCGTAAGCTTCTTATAAACTCCAGAAAAGGTTTCAACCTTGTGTTCTACATTGTTCTGCTGTGCTTTGTCCAAATGAACCTTTATAAGCCTGCTGCCATCCAGCTTTCCCCGGATTCTCTTGCCCACAATTTCACTTGGGAAGACCAGGTCTTTAAGGATGGCATCGTGCACAGCTGTCAGAGTGCGGCTCCTGGGATGCTTTTGCTTATTCTTTGTACGGCTTTTCTGAGTTGGTTTAGGCAGAATTCTCCTCTGAGCAATAAAGACAACGTGCTTTCCACTGAATTTTTTCTCCAGTTCCCGTACTAGCCGGACTTGGATTTTCTGGAAAGATTTCAGTTGAGGAACAGGAACAAAGATTATAATAGCTTTCCGACCACCACCAACTTTGATTTCCTTGGCTGCCATTATATTCAGCTCCTGTAACTGAGCCTTGAGGTCCGAGTTCATCTCCAGCTCAAGAAGAGCCTGAGAAATGCCGGACTCGAATTCATCCGGCTTTTCGCCATTAGGCTTCACAATCTTCGCGCTTGAGCTGAACATGGCTGTTCTTGGCGAGCGCCGACCTAGGAAGAGGCCAAAGTCGAAGGCTCCTTTTGTGAACTTGATCAGACCCTTCCCTAATCCTCCTGAAATCCTAATGTCCCCTGGCTAAACCACCTGTATTCGACCTTCTCCCAGTGAGGGTGGAGAGAACAGTAGGTCAACCAGGCATTTGAAATGTGCATGGACTCTGTGAGTGGGGGAGACAGTCTAATACCAACCTGACTTCACTGTCCGTCCACACAGCGAGTGTGGATTTTTGATTCTTTGAACCCAAACTTCATTTTTTTTACTTGCTTCACTGGCGCTAACAAGTTCCTAGAGGTTCCTAGAAAGTGTAATCACAATAAATAAATGTCAGTGAAAATCAATAGATACAAATAGAAGAGAACCCCCGACCCCTTCCCCATGGTTGGGTTTTTTCCTGAAATACACGAGTAAATTGGTGAAAGAATTTTGTATAGTATAGAGGGCCCTGATAGCACAGTAGGTTATGTGTTGGGCTGTGAACCCCAAGGTCAGCAGTTTAAACTCAAAATCCACTCCACAGGAGAAAGATGAGGCTTTCAGTTCCCATACAGAGTTTCAGCCTTAGAAATTCACAGGGGCCATTTTATTCTCTCCTATAGGGTCACTATGAGTCAGGATCAATTTGTGGGCAGTGAGTGAGTGAGTGGGTGGATATTCTTTCAACAAGTGGTTGAACTTGTTACTAAACAGACAACATACTACAGACACTTGTTAACTGAGGCAGGATGCAGGGACTAAGGCCAGCCAGTAGCAGTGTGACAAAATTTGGAAAAATGATATCCTACTCTTCCATGAGGTGCTTTCTCTGGACAGCAATTGTACTCCAGGCTTATATTAAAAAGACAAGCTTCTGTGGAGGCTACACTGAACTTTAAGTTACTCCGGGACAGTAGCAGAGGCAACAGCTGCTTTCCCTACTTAGTTTCTGGAAACAAAATAGACAATTGGGCCTGGGGAAGACAAAGCCTGTGCCAGAGAGTGGCCATACTGTACCCAGACCAGGCCAGAAAAACTCTGGCTTTCACGGGCTTCGCTGCATGTGGCACACTGGTCACTGGGGCATCTCTGAGTGCACAGCTGTGCTCACCGGCTTGTACAGGACTTGTTTCTGTGTTTTGGTGAAGATGCTTTGGAATGGAGGAATCAAGAAATCCATAAGGGTTATACCAAATATCTAAGGTAGCTAAAATCCCTCCCAAAGTTATTTTTCCAAACAAAGGAATATTTAGTGGCTATGCATTGGGCAGCTAACCGCAAGGCCAGCAGTTTGAAACCACCAGCTGCTCCCAGGGGGAAAGATGAATCTTTCTATTTTCGCAAAGAGTTACCATTTTCAATGAGTACAAGGAAGAAGAAAGTGTTCTAGAACTGTTTAGGATGATGATTGTATGACTCTTCATGATATGATTGAATTAGAATTTTATGACATGTGGATGAAGTGCCTATAAAACGGTTACAAAACATTACCACCTTGGAACCCTGCCAGGGCCATTCTACCATGCCCTATCGTGTCGCTGTGAGTCAGTAATGACTTGCTGGCAGTGAGTGAGCATTTTCTACAAAGACATCCTCCTTGTTATGGAAAACAGTTGTTGTCTACTCTTGAGTTTCCAAGGAGACTTTTAAAAAGTTGGTGTAGTTAACCAAGAGATAAAGGCAGATCAAGTCAAAGAAGATACTCATTATTGACGTGCGCGCTGCTTTAATAATACCTGATTGTAATTATATATCTAGTTCATGACCCTGTGTGGTCAGTCCTCCACAGTTGGATTTTGCTTTCAACAAGGTGATTCACACTGGAGGCTGCTCCCCAATTCTTTAAATTGGTTGCGTGGTTATGTAATTTAGGAGGGAGTGGGTTTTGGGGTGGGGTTTATAGCCACATTTCCTACCTTGTGGGAGAGAGATGAGGCTTTCTACTCCTGTGAAGGGTTACAGTCTCCAAAAGTCACAGGTCACTGTGAGTCTGCATCGATGGCTGGCACTGAGTTTGTATTGAGGTGGGTGTTGGAAATTACCCTTCGTAGAGCTGTTTGGAAGTGGGGCAGGTACTAGAAGTGTGACCTCCAGAAAATTCTTGCCCTTGGCATTCTGCCTTTGCACACTGCTCTCTGAGAGCCTGAGAGCTATGCTTATGTACTCTATTTATAATTCATGCTAATTAATTAAACATTCAGGAGGATAAAGTACTAAGCCAAGAGCTGAAAACTTGGTCTATGTCCACACGCAAGAGGGGACGGAGAAGGTGGGGCTTGGAGAATCGGCTTTGAGGCTGGACTGCCGGGGCCAACCTCCACCCAGTGCATTCCCTGTAGAGATGAAACGTGTCCCTCAGAGCTGCAGTCCCTGGTACAGCCATCTGACAAGGAGACACTGACTGCAGGCGCGCCTGTTATGTGGGGCCTGCTAACGACTGCACGTCTCACTGACTGCAGCCTTGTCAAAGCCCTGCAGCGAGCAAGGCCTTCGACTCCATTTTTTCCCAACTGCATGTGCTTGCTTTGCCTCTCTGTCACATTCGGGTGCTCCTCGTGGTCTCTGTGACTGTTCCAGCACACTGCACAGACTTCTGAAACACCCAGAGCACTGCCAGCCAGTCAATATGGACTCACAGTGACCTCACAGGACAGGGGAGGACTGCGGCGTGGGTTTCGAGACTGATCTTTACAAGAGTAGAAAGGTTCCTCTTTCTCCATTGGAGCAGCTAGTGGCTTCAAACTTCCGACCTTGTGGATAGCAGCCTAATGTGTAACCCTGTCACACTACCAGGGACCCCTGTAATAGGGCACCAAACCAAGCCAAACTTGCTGCATGGAGTCAATTCGGACTCATAGCTAACCTATACTTACAGTCCCGGGACCCCAAAGGGGCAGTTCTACTCTGTCCTATGGGGTTGATATGAGCAATAGGGATCTCTCACTGCCATCGAGTCAGGACTGACTCTTAGCAACCACCCACTTGGTTTCTGAGACTGTACTGTTTACAGGAGCAGAACATCCAGTCATGGTGGTTTCAAAGGGCCCACCATGAGGATCAAAGCCCAACACATAACCACTACACTAACAAGGGCTCTTCAGGAGTAATAGGGCTAGACCCGAATAACTAGGAGTATACTTAGAAGGTCAAGTGGTTCAATTCTCACACGTGATGTAGAGAGAAGTGATGTGGAAGCACTCTGAGTATTTTCAGACAGAAAATACACATCAGTTTATCTCAGGCTTATAGAGTGAGCTTTCTGTATTATTTACAAATACTTGTACTGCACAAGGCGAGAAAGGCCCAGGGAGTGACTGAGTCCCCCAAGAGCTACCCGAGTTGAGCCTCGATCATATCGCAGCACACAGAGAAGCCAAATAAGCTTGAAATCTGTGCAGAGAAGACCTGCAGTAAAAGTGCATGGGGATGTGTCTCCTTTCCCCACTTTCTTGTAATTCCAAGCATTAATTTACTGGCACATGCCATTTTTAATACTACAAGGAAACACTGCATGGTTTAAAATCAGGAAAGGCGTGTGTCATGGTTGTGTCCTCTCACCATACTTATTCAATCTGTATGCTCAGTAAATCATCAGAGAAGCTGGATTATATGATGAAGCGTGTGGCATCAGGATTGAAGGGAGGCTTATTAACAACTTGCTTCCTGAGAGTGAGGAGGATTTAAAGCACTTGCTGATGCAGATCGAGGATTGCCGCCTTCAGTATGGATCACAACTGAACACAAGGACACCCAAATCCTCACAACTGGACCAACAGGGAACACCGTGATACATGGAGGAAGGATTGAAACTGCCAAGGATTTATTCTTGCTGAGATCCACAATCACTGCTCATGGAAGCAGCCGCTTCCTGGGGAGAAAGGTGAGACTGGATGCTCCCACAGGATGTAGAGCCTTGGAAACCTGTTTATGGTCGCTATGAGTTGGAGCATACTTGATGGCAGTGGGTTGCTTTATTTTATTTTATGTTTTTTTTTTTTTGTTTAGGATGAAGATTTCAAATTCTGACTGCAAGGGAACAGGTAATTAGCAAATAGTCTACCTTTGTTCCCAGTCATCCTAGGCTGTTCATTTCAGGGAGACAGAAAAGAACGAAGTCTTACATCTCATCTCAAATGCAGACTGACTTCGGAGACATCCAGGGTTTGGTTTTCCTCCCACAACATCCCCTTTCCCCACAATAAACTATCTCACATCACAATTGCTGAAGACAAAATGGATGTGTAAGCAAATGTGTTGAAGAAAGCTGATGGTGCCTGGCTATCAAAAGATATAGTGTCTGGGGTCTTAAAGACTTGAAGTTAAACAAGTGGCCATCTAGCAGAGAAGCAACAAGCCTACATGGAAGAAGCGCACCAGCCAGTGTGATCATGAGATGTTGTCAGGATCAGAGAACAGGTATCAAAAGACCCCAAACAAACAAACAAAACATATTGTTGAGAATGAGGGGGGTCAGAGCAGAGACCCCAAACCTATCTGTAGACAATAGGGCATTCCCTCTCAGAAGGGTCATAAGGAAGGGATGATTCAAATAGGGCACAGCATAGCACCAATGAAACAATGGTGCTTTGAGGCTTCCTCAAAGGCTTCCTGCCTTTCACTTTGGGCTAGACTGGAGCAGTTACACTGGTACAGATAAGAGCCCATGACACATGGAATCCAGGTCAGATGAACCCCGCAGGAACAGAAATGGGAGTAGTGATATCAGGAGGTTAGGGTAAATGTCGGGTAGGCAAGGAGGAAGGGGGAACCGATCACAAGGGGGAACACATGACACCCCTCATTCCCAGGGGGATGAACCCCAGAAATGTAGGTGAAGGGAGACAGTAGTCGGTGTAAGACAAAAACAATAACAATTTAAAATTTATCAAGGAGTCACAAGGGTAGGAGAGGGGAGGGAAGGGAAAAAGAGAAGCTGATACCAAGGATTCAAACAGAAATTAAATGTTTAGAAAATGATGATGACAATGTATGTACAAATATGCTTGATACAATTGATGTATGGTTTGTTATAAGCACTATAAGAGCCCTCAATAAAATGATTTTTTAAATTAATAAATCATCAAAATAAGCAACATCACACAGCTATGTATATAAAAGTTCTACTTACACCGGACTTCAGCCAATGCAGTGGGCAATTAAAAAACAAACAAACCCTGTCATTAAGTCCTTTCTTACTCTTAGCAACCCCATCAGACAGGGTAGAACTGACCCTGTGTGTTTCTGAGACTGTAACTCTTTATGGGAGTAGAAAGCCTTGAGCTTACTGAGGAGCTGCTAGTGGATTCAAACTGCTGACCTTGCAGTGAGCAGCCCAACACATATGCATGATGCCAGGAGGGCTCCTACCATGAAATAAACAAGAGGATGGTGAAAAGATCTGAAACGGTGTGGGAACAATCAGATTGTCGCACAGAATGTGCAGTTGGAGAAACTGTGCGGATAGACTTGCTTCATGCAGGTTGCCAGACACTTTCACTTTGTAAAACAAAACCAAAACCAAAAACGCACAGGATCTACCAAGGGCCATGTGTCCAAGTGCAATGTAAGGAGGTCTTCGGAGTCCACAAGGCCCGAAAGAAGCAGAGTTCAGAGGTGGAGCACATGTGTCCTTACAGGGAGGTCACCCACCCAGCCAGCCAACTTCTTGCCATCTGTGGACAGCCTGTTCTGCCAGGCTGCTCCTCACCCGAGAAGGGGTGGCTTCCTGGCTGACAGGAGCTGCTGCTGACTCTGCTTCATATAAGAAAGATGGCATGCCACAGTGTAGCGAGCGGGCCTTTCTGAAGCACTCATTGACCACTTCTTTTGAGTGTTGTGTTAGTTCAGGTAGACTAGAGAAACGCATTCATGGCCACTCAAATGTGTATAAGAAAGAGCTTTATATATAAGAGCAGTTGTATATTAAGAAAACATCTCAGCCCAGTCCAGACTAAGTCCATAAGTCCTATATTAGCCTACATGTCCAATAGCAATCTATAAATTCCTCTTCAGACTCTTGCAACACATGCAATGACGCCGAACAAAGGAAGGCCACAGGCCAGTGGGTGTAAAGTCTTGTGAATCCAGTAGTAGTTGAAGCATCTCAACTATGGCCTGGTTCTTCATGGGGCTCCTCCAGCTCCAGGGCTCTGGCTCCATCAGTGTAGCTCCACGTGGCTTGTCAGCAGGAAGATGAAGCAGAAAGTCGGTCTGGCCTCCAGTGAGCTACTTATCTCCTTTGTGCCTCCAAATGAAGTCATCAAGCTGTGACCTGATTGACAGGCTAAACTCCCCCTTTCACTCTTAATAGTCTCAAGTTGACAACCGATTATGTCATTACCACAGTGTTGCATCCCTTAGCACAGCGCTTGTGAGAACAAGTAGGAGGGTGCAGCTCATGAGCAATGAGACTTCAGTGCTTGTCCTACTTATGTCACTTTTGTGTCTCATTGAACTTTTGTGCGTTCAAAGGATTTGGGGTGGTGTAGTGGTCACGCATTGGGCTGCTAACTGAAAGGGCAGCAGCTTGAAACCACCAGTCACTCCTCAGGAGAAAGACGAGGCTTTCTACTCCCTCGACAAGTTATAGTTTCAGAAACCCATGAGAGCAGCTCTGCCCTGTCCTATCAGGTCATTGTGAGTCAACATCACTTTGATGGCAGCGAGTAAGAGGAGTCTGGGGGCACAGTGATTGGATCCTGGGCTGCTGGCACATCCGCAGCCACCGGCCGCTCTGAAGAGGAAGATGTGGCAGTGTATTTCAGCAAAGATGGCCTCCTTGGAAACCCCTCGAGCCGTCTGCTCTGTCCTGCGGGGTTGCTGTGCATTGGACTTGACCCCATTGCAGTGGGGTTTACTGTGTTATTTGATGAGGGCTGGCTTCCTGCCCTCGTGATCCACAAAGCCCCTGCTCTCAGGAGAAAAACGTCGGAATACTACACCTGGGCTCCTGCCCACTGAGAAAGAGCTCACTTTCCTGGCTGGCTGCACACTCTCTCGGCCTGCCTGCAGGATCTTTGCAGCCATTGTTTAAGGCCCAGCTTCTTCCTTCTCTTTTGTTTTCGGAAGGACATGCTACTCAAATTGCCCCTCTCTGAGGCAGCCCCAGCATCTAGATGGAGCTCTGATAGGGGCACCAGTTCAATTCCTCCCACTGCTTAGTCCAGGGGAGCTGTTCAAGCCCAAGAACATCCAAAGAAGAGCAGTACTCACCCCTCACCTCCCCCCTACCCTCTCCAGCCACCCATCCCTCCATCGCCTCCTGTCCCGGCAGCCTTCCGCCCTCCCTTGCTGACAGCCTCCCTTCGGAAAATCTCAAGAGGCAGGGCTAGCAGTCAGGGTCTGTAGGACAATCAACTCCTTTGTAGCAAGTACAGCTCGGTCCCAATGTGCTCACTGAAAACGGAAATCATCCCACTGGGGAAGTCACCTGAAACCGACCTATCTGAGTGAAAGGAGAGCAGGGTCAGCCAGGGCCCGCAGCGTGATCCAGGCTTGACGCCTTCATCTCCTGTCTCCCCATCGGAAAACTGGAAGCCGACTCCATGGTTCCTTTCTGTTGTTCTGCTTTGAGAATCCGCTGGCAGCCCTGCACGGCCTTCCTGGAACGGGGCACACTCGAAGTCCTATGAAAGGAGTCTTGGGAGCTGATGGATTCTTTGAGGCTTCTGGCCACTCACTTCACTTTGTTTTGAGTGAGTACACTACGACCAACCTGTTTCCAAAGGCCAGATTCTAGGACTCAGGGCTGAAACTTCCACAAGTCTTTTTTTTTTTCCTTCTGGAGGGTGGAGACAGGGGGACATAAATTCAATCCACAATGTATCTATTTGCATAAGCAGACCATCTAGAGGGCCCAGTGCCACACTGTCCTCCTAATTGCTATGTTTGAGAACACTGTTGCAGCCACTGTATCAATCCATTTCACTGAGGACCTTCCCCGTTGGGGCTGCCCCTCTGCTCTACTGAGAGCATGTTCCATTCCAAGGCCTGGTCTCTTGTGAGGCAAAGCCTCACCCTCCTCACTTCTAAGGAGCCTTCGGCTATAGTCATCCAAAAACTCAAACCAACCCACTGCCATCAAGTTGATTCCGATTCACAGCGGCTCTACAGGACAGACTAGAACCGCTCCATTGGCTTTCCAAGGTTGAGAATCCACCCCAAACTGGCTGCCTTGTTTTCCTCTTGTGTAGCAGCTGGTGGGTTTGAACTGTCAACCTTCTGGTCAGCAGTCCATCCCTTAAGCCATGGCACCACCAAGTTGTTTTTTTAATAACTGTCCAGATGAGGCAAAACGGAGCCCTGGTAGTGCCAGGGGTTAAGCATTGGGCTGTACAACCTGTGGGTCAGCAGTTCAAAACCACCAGCGGCTTCGAGGGAGAAAGACTGGACTTTCTACTCCTGTAAACCGTCTCAGAACCCCAGAGGGCTCACTAAGGGTCAGCACAGACTAAGGTGCTAAGGTAGTGGTGGGAGAGTGGGGTTGGGAGAGAGTGGTGTGTGAGAAATACTGTCTTTACATTTTTTTTTCATTTTTAATTCTGGTTTGGCTGAAAGTTCATAGACAAATTTGCTTTCCACTCAGCAATGTTGTTTGACCTGTTGGTGTTGCCCTCTTGGGATGTCAGCTCCTGTACCCTACCTCCGTGTGGGCCCATTTCCATTCGTCCTTCTTTTCTGCCCCTTCTGCCTCCTGGGCTCTGGTTTTGGGCAAACTCTTCCTCCCTTGGCTGATTGGCTGCCAAGCACGGTCTGTCCAGGTGTTACTGGTCACTGTGCAGGCCTGTCTGTTGCCTGGTTGAAAGTTGATTCCTAGGTCCTGGGTTCAGTTGCAGGCTCCAATGGCATCTAAGGACTTGAGGGATGTTTCCGAGACAAACAGCGTGGGGACTGGGTAAAGCTGGGGTTGGAGATGCTCTCTGTAGACAGGGAGCCCTTATGCATTGGACTGCTAACTGCAAATCCAGCAGTTTGAAACCACCAGCCTCTCTGAGGGAGAAAGATGAGGCTTTCTGCTCCCATGAAGATTTAAAAACTCACAAATTCACGGACATTTCCACCTGGTCTTATGGGGTCACTGTAAGTGGGAATTGACTCAGTGGCAGTGAGTATGACTGTTGAGGATGCAGGTGGCAGTGCGTCGGGCTTGGGCGTGGATAGAACAGGTCCAGGCTGGAGCATTCCCGGACTCCCAGCGTTCCGGTGTGTGAAGGGGCCCAGTTACAATCTATGAAGGTGGCTCTCTAGCTGGAGTCTTGAGTGACATACAAGTTCATTTCAGACACAGGGAAGAAAAGACAAAGAAGAAGAAGGTGGCCCTTCTAGCCCAAATCCCTTAGGTGAGATATTGTCATTCTGGGCTTTATATGTCCGTGGCGACAGTCTCATGTTGGAGGGCATTCTTTGCTGTGCTGGCGGGCAGGGTTAGGGTGAGGTGAAGACCTAGCCTCACCCTTCGTTCTCCTGGGGATAAAATCCACCTTCATCAAAGCCATTCCTCTGTATGTAAGAGTCATGTGGGCCACAGAAAAAAACCCCAAGGCCATTATGGAGGAGCACTTCAAGATGTCTGCCTGAAGTGGCAGAGTCTGTCCAGGCCAGAGGCACAGAGCCTCAGCAGAGCAGCGATGACACCACAGAGTGCCTTCCCATCAGTTGCCTGGAGGCTGTGGAACTGTGGGCTGGCTTTCTGGCCCATGGAGTCAAGGACAAGGGACCACATGGCTGAAAGACTGAGGACTGGAAACACCTGGCTGCCGGCCCTGACGACAAATGATTGCATCCTTACCGTTTGCTGATCCTGACTAGTGTCAACCTATTGGCTTCCCCAAACCCCCCTTAACCGTGAGTACAGTCTGTGAGCTCTGTGTGGCCATTGCAATGAATTCTCAAAGCCAACACAGATGTGGAGTGGCATGGGTCAGAGTAGGTAAAGAAGGGTGGAGGGTGGAGGCATGTCTGACCCCTGCCTCTTGGCACTATGGAAGCCAGAGGAGGTCAGATACGTCCACGTCCACTGTCATTGATTGCAGAGCATGTGCATTTGGGCTAGGTGGGAAGAAAACACGCGTGGAAACAATGCAATCTGTTTTTGAAATCTATTCCCCAAAACATTAAATCGCTTTGGGTTCACGATTTCCAAATTCTCTTTCTAAGGGAAGCCAGTGGTCCCTTGATCTTCAGCATCAGTTGGAAGTCCATGTATTGGTTTCCATAAGAATGTTGGCTACTCTTGCAATACCAGCTGGATTCTATGGAAAACCAAAGATGGGGAGAACTTCCTTAAGTGGTTGACCCGTCCTGGACCAAAAGAGGCGTCTGAGATTCCTACAAGTGAAGAGCATGCTAGATCGGCGAGCCCGGCTCTGAGAGAGGATGGCCCCTTGACTTGAGTTTCAATGGTTCCGTCTTTCCTTGAGGTTACCAGGCGGGGGCTCTCTGGAGGAGAAAAGCCAGCAGACCTTACTTACATTGGTACAATTGAGCACACAAAAACATCTATCCCAAGGAATGGCTCATGCACTGGCAGAAGCTGCCACATCCCAGGTCCTTGGGTCACACAGCACGCTGGAGGCTTCTTCTGACTCACTTTGCCCAGGAGATAAGGAACCCAATGCCAGGGGTCAGAAGGCGGGTTGCTGGCTCACATAACATGGAGGCTGATGCACCTCAAGATGGGCAGGCAGTAAAGCCAGCTGCTGGCACAAGTCCAAAGAACCAGAGGTGAGGAGATGACGACCCAGGGGCAGGATCCAGAGCAGGCAGAAAGCCGGTGAGCTTTGCCAGGACACCCATATGTACTAGACGCAGGCATACCCCCGACAACTGCCTTTCAGCTGGTTGGCCGCTCCAGGCAGATCTCTTCATGGAAGTAATAGGATGGCCTCATATTAGCTTTCTTCATGGAGGTGATGGCAACATTACATAACCACCAATCATGACTGGGCCAAGTTGACACACTATAACCCATCCCACCATAATGCAGTGTTGAGGTTGTCTGAGTGCTGTGTCTGGACACTGCCACCAATTAAGAGGAGAATTGGTGTTGTTGGGGTTTCTGGCTTCCCCCACCCCACCAAATGGCTGATATTTCTCTGGACTGAGTTTATTTTTGTCATTTTTATCTTCCATTCACAGAGGCCACCGATTCCTAACAGTAGCAAAGTTAGAGTGATGAAGCAGCAAAGAAAATAATTTTATGGTTGGGGTCACCACAACATGAGGAACTGTATGTATTAAAGGGTCATGAATTTGAAAGGTTGAGAGAAATACCTATCGTTAAAAGTGAGCCAGCACTGAAGACATACCCAGCATGTCCAAACACATTCTGCGGAAGTTTCTTTTTTTAAAACATTTTTATTAAATACTTTTATTGGAGGCTCTTACAGCTCTTATCATAATCTAGACATTCATCCGTTGTGTCAAGCACACTTGCACATATGGTGCTATCACCATTTTCTTTTCCTTTTTTTAATATAACATATATATGTATATATTTTTTTCATTAGGGGCTCATACAATTTTTATCATAATCCATACATACATCAATTGTGTAAAGCACATTTGTACATTCATTGCCCTCATCATTCTCAAAACACTTGCTCTCCACTTAAGCCCCTGGCATCAGGTCCTCACTTTTTCCTCTCATTCCCTGCTCCCCCTTCCCTCATGAACCCTAGATAATTTATAAATTATTATTTTGTCATATCTTGCCCTGTTCGATGTCTCCCTTCACCCACTTTTCTGTTGTCCATCCCTCAGGGAGGAGGTCACATGCAGATCCTTGTAATCAGTTCCCCTTTTCCAACCCACCCTCTCTCTACCCTCCCAGTATTGCCACTCACATCACTGGTCCTAAAGTGATCATTCTTCCTGGATTCCTTGTGTTTCTGGTTCCTATCTGTACCAGTGTACATCCTCTGGTCTAGCCAGACTTGTAAGGTTTAATTGGCATCATGATAGTGGGGGGGTGGGGGAGAGGAAGCATTTATGAACTAGAGGAAAGTTGTATTTTTCATCATTGCTACATTGATCCCTGACTGGCTCATCTCCTCCCTGAGACCCTTCTGTAAGGGGGTGTTCAGTGGCCTACAAATGGGCTTTAGGTCTCCACTCTGCATGTCCCCCCCTCATTCACTATGGTAAGAATTTTTGTTCTGATGATGCCTGGTACCTGATCCATTCAACATCTCATGATCACACCAGCTGGTGTGCTTCTTCCATGTGGGCTTTGTTGTTTCTGAGCTAGATGGCTGCTTGTTTATCTTCAAGCCTTTAAGACCCCAGATGCTCTATCTTTTGATAGCTGGGCACCATCAGCTTTTGCGGAAGTTTCAGAATCCACAGCTGTGTGGCCAGCCACGGTAAGACTGCATGTCCGACTCACGCCCAGAATGTTGAAGACACACATCCCATTTGACTGGAGCACAAATGGGCCATCTTGTGTTGTTATCATCATCATGACACGGGACTCCTGGAAAAGATATTTTTGTGCCAGACCTCGTTCTGCTCCCTGGAAGCACGGCCTGCCTGGGACCACAGTGCCCAGTCAACCAAGAGAAAGTGAGACTTCCCATGTTGAAGGTCCATCCACACAGAAGACAGCTGTCCTCTCCAAGGCTCCCCCCCCCTGTGGTTAATTGGGGGAACACCTTTGAGAGGTACAATGGCAGGGGGAGCTGATGAAATGAGGAAATGGGCAGGAAGTGCTTGCATCTCCCAAAATAGAGCAGCTGGTCCCCTCACCCCCCAAATGGAAGCTAAGCTTCACGGGGACCATCAGACTAATCTGTTGCCTCAGACTAATTGCGACTGTCCCCCGAAACACAGGCCAAGCTGCTCTGGCAAGTTCTCAGGAAGGACGCTCTGGTATTTCCCCCAGCCTTTTGTCTTGGTAGTGAATGAACTTTACAAAACCGACTCTGGACTTTCCTGCCCGCTGGTTGCTTTCCTTTCAGGAGCAGTATCTGCAGGTGTCCCTCAGGTACCACAGGGCTCTCTCATGGAGCCTTCTGTGGGGTTCGGTCAAGTCACAGCTATGCACTGCCATCACCAAAGAAAGAGACCGAGTGCCCGAAGCTGCCACCACCCTCTTCTCTCCACACTCCACAGTTATCCAGAGATGTTCAGAGTGGGCACAGGAAGTGGACAGGGGTACTGGAGTGTGTACGTGTGTGTGTGTGTGTGTGTGTATACTACCTAGCCAAAACATGTGGGGGGAGGTCAGATGTTTATAGACATCCCTGAAGGCAATCGCTGCCAGACTGCCAGTCTCCCCACACCACAGGGGTGGGCCTGCTCCCTGCTGCTGGAGACAATGGATTAATGGTCTCTATCAGTTGAGCCAGGGAACAGGTCAAACCCGCTCTGTGACATCCAAAGTTAGGCTGCCATCCTGTATCCAGGATCTGCCCATCTTGCCACATGTATACCCCCCAATCCCTCCTCTTCCTATTACATGGATACCCCTAGATCACCCCCTCCCATTACTGTATTACCTATAGCACAACCCCTTTCTGTGACATATGTCTTCCTCTGTAATTAGGGGGCTTGCATGTCCCCAGAGAAGATAAGAGCCAGGGCTAGCATTAAAGGTTCTCTCTCTCCCTCCACGTGGACCACCAAACAGGGCTGAGGTGAGCATGCTACCATGAATTGTGTCTGACTCCATCTATTTCAATATTTCTCTTCTATCTCTCATGCTCTCTATAACTTTACTATAATCTTTACTTATTATTGCTATACAATTGCGCCTACCAGACCCGTAATGATATGTTAGGGGCTGACTTCCCTTGGCAAAAATGCACTTAAAAATTAGTTTAAAAAATTAAATTTTTAAAAGGCACTTGTTGAAGTGATTAAAACCACTCTAAACTTGGCTGCTG
This sequence comes from Tenrec ecaudatus, assembly GCF_050624435.1. Classification (NCBI taxonomy): domain Eukaryota; kingdom Metazoa; phylum Chordata; class Mammalia; order Afrosoricida; family Tenrecidae; genus Tenrec; species Tenrec ecaudatus. Next base: position 7,943,412 of record NC_134544.1, read on the forward strand.
TGATGAGTGCACAGGTATGTGAATATGTGAAAACCATTGCATTGTACAGTTTAAGCAGGCCACCGTGTGGCAAACGAATTCTATTATACATCTGTATGTATGTATATTTCAGTAAAGCTGCGCTAAAGGTAAGCAGATGTAAGTAATCCACCACATGGGTCCCTGGACTCTCACTACCCTGTACACAGCACTTCCCATCCCACCTTGCCCCTTTCTCCCTCTTTCCCTCCCAAGTCAATTAGCACCACCTACTGGTGGCAGAGTGGGTTTTGAATCAAATTGTTAACAACCTGCTCCCGCAGTTTGAAACCACCAGCCCTCTCTGCACAGGACAGGTGAGGCTGTCTGCTCCTGTGAAGACTGAAAGTCCTGGAAACCCACAGGGTGGTTCTGTCATGTTTCATAAGGTCAAGATGAGTTGGAATCGACCTGAGGGCAGGGAGTGTGGTTTGCTTTGTTTGGCTACCCAGAAGCAACTCTGGGGAAAGGCCTGGTGACCTCTTTCTGAAAAAGCTACCTTTGCAAACCCCTGTAGAGCACAGTTCTTCTCCAACACACACACACACACACACACGCACTCACACACGCACGCACGCACGCACAGTCTCCCCCAGTTCCGGGTCCACTTGGCAGCTCCTGGCTTTGATCACCCTCCTCCCAGGGCTGGATGTCATCCCAAGGGGTTGTTTCCCTTGCTGGAATGTATGTCCCCACCGCCCCCCAAAACAAACCAAGCTCTGCAACTGAGCCCTTGCCAACCCCCAGGACAGGACAGCACTGCCCAAACCAAACCCACTGCCTGGATCCCGCCTTACAGCGACCCTGCACAGCTGTTCCCCTTTGTCCTATAGGGTCACTGTGGGTCAGACTAGACTTGATGACAGAACTTAACAACCAAACCTACTGCCACTGAGTCGATTCTGACCCATAGCCACCCGTCAGGGCAGCGTGGAGCTGCCCCTGTGGGTTCCCAAGGCTGGACAACTTGAATGGGAGCAGAAAGCCTCATCTCTCTCCCTCGGAGCAGCTGGTGGTTTCAAACTGCTGACCTGGCTGTTAGCAGCCCAGCACCTGACCTGGGGAGCCTTAGATCCAATGGCAGCAGGGTTGAAAATCGACAAACAAAACAAGATAAAGTTGGTGAGGGGAGGATACAATGTCCTTTGATGAATCTCTGAGAAATAAATTACCATGTCAAGTCAGAGACTGGTGTAAGGGTGCATACTCGGGGAAATTCCTAAAGTGGAGACCCCAGCCATTTTTCTTCTTAGAGACCAGGATTAGAAATATTTGGGGTTTATTCTTAAGCCAGGCAGGCCAGAGACTCTCCCAACAGGCAGAGGATGTATGTGTTCCCTGGGGACAATGAATGACATGGCCACATCCACCAAGAGGCAGGTCCCTTTTCCACATGGTGTCTTCATAAGGACACTAGAATCCCCACTAATGCAAACACAGGCTGTCAAAGCCCCTCCCCTGGGGCCAGTGATTCCCTGCTTTGGAACATAAAGGGAGAAAAGAAAGAGACAATTGAAAGGATCTTTTTCTTTAGGAACATTTTGCCAGGCCCTGGAGGCATGGTGGTTAGAGTACTCCACTTGGGAAACAGAAGGCCCTGGGTTCAAATCCATCAGCCAGCCGCTCTTTGGGAGAAAGAGCTCTCCCTAAGCTTGTGGAAAGTTGTACAGCCTTGTGCACCTGTGGGGCGGTTCTACTCTGTCATGGAGGGTTGCTGTGGGTCAGAACCAGCTCCACAGTGAGGCTGCTGCTGTGAGGGGCTGCCCAGTGGGTTCTGACTCAGAATGACCCTGATGCCCAACAGAACGGGTCGCTGCCCGGTCGGTCCTGCGCAGTCCTCATCCTCGGTCTTAGGTATGAGACCATCGATGCAGCCACCGTGTCAATCCATCTGGTCAAGGGCCTTCCTCTTTTGTGCTGCCCCTCCACTTTACTGAGCAGGATGACCTTCTCCAGGGACTGGCCTCTCCTGACAACATGTCCAAAGTACATGACTCAGTTTACCCGTCCTTGCCTCTAAGGCAGAGATTCTCAACCTGTGGTTTGCGACCTCTTTGGGGGTCGAATGACTCTTTCACAGGGGTCACCCAATTCATAACAGTAGCAAATTGACAGTGATGAGGTAGCAACAAAAATAATTTTATGGTTGGGGCTCACCACCTGAGGGACTGTATTAAAGGTCGCGGTGTTAGGAAGGTTGAGGACCACTACTCTAAGGAGAGCTCTGGCTGTACTTCCTCCAAGAAGCTGTTTGGCCTCTGTTGTGCATCTTCTCTTTCCTGGTGTGTGTCTCCCAGCATGCCAGGCATGTTCATGCTGGGCCCTTGTCTCCAAGCCCAAATCCATGGGTTCTTTGTGGGGGCAGTGGGAATATGGTGTCTCTCTCCAACCAGTCTTTTCACTATCTCTGGTCTCTTCTATTGATAAGGAAATACGAGGAGGTATTCCCTCAAACCAGAATTTTTTTAAGCTATGTATTTAATTTTTAAAAATAAAACCACCTTATCACCTTCAAAGTACTTTCCATTACACTTAAGATATTTGTCAAATCTGAGATTCAATTCTTAGAAACATTTTCCAAATCCATCTGTTTGGATGGTCCCCTTGTTTTTTTCTTCACCTCTTCTACATCATCAAGTCACTGTCCTTTCGTGTCCCCTGCATTACGGGAAACAAACAGAAGTAGCAAAGAGTGAAGTCAGGTGAGTCAGGTGCATGGGGCAAGAGAGTCATGCTGTTTTCTGCCAAAAACTGCCACACTGAGATGGCTGTGTGAGCAGGTGAATTGTCGTGGTGGCAAAACCAGTCACCCATCTGCCACAAATCAGGCTTTTATCACACACTGTACACAATCTTTTCAGAACCTCTATACAGATAGTGTGACTAACCATCTGACCTGGTGGAATGAACTCCAAATACACTACAAGTCAATGTTTTCATCAGTTTGGGAAGCTGATGGATGTCCAGAATGAGGTTTGTCATCAATCAACATTTCAGCTCTTTTGAAATGCGAGAACGACTCATATACTTGAGTTTTTCCCATAGTCCTGTCCTTGTAAGCTGTGTTTGACATCATAACAGTTTCTGCGGCATTTTTCCAGAGCAGGAAAAAAAAAAGTTCACAGCTGCACGATGTTCTATAAAACCCTAAGTTGGCCAGTACAAAAAAGCTGTGAAACTACTTTTACCAAAAAAAATACACTGTGACCAGAGAGAATACTCTCCAGGCAATGCCACTGGGTGCAAGTGCTTCGTGCCCACCCAGTGAGGGGAAAAATGTATATTAGGAAAACTCCGCTCTGCCCAGCACAATTTCGGTTTTCTTTTGTGGGGGTACTACCTCATATGTCTTATCTGCCCTTCACCTACTTAGGGTTGGAGAGGTCGGGGTGAGTGTGGGGAGGGGATATGTATCCACCTTTCCATGTTACAATTTCTGCTAGACTCCTGCCATCACCTCCTTTTCTCCCTTTACCAGCCTCTGTCTACTTAACAGCACCCCCAAAGAGAATGAGACAAAGAAGCAAGACACAGAGGTGTATCTTCAATCTGCCCTTCCTGGTTGGCATGTTGGGCAAGCTACTTCAGGGTGGGGATACTTGCATGCATTACCTGCTCCGTTACTATTTTCCCAGGGATTTTGCAAAGATCAGTAGATGCTCTCTCAATGCCAATCATTTCAACATGTGACTGGTGTTGTTCTTATCATTTAAAAAAATAATATTTTGAAACTTGTTACCAGGAGATAAGTCCAGGTTTCAAGCCTCTCTATCCTTTTTTAGAGGAAGGAAGTATTCCGATGAGGGACAGCATTCAGGCCAGAGTTGTCAGGGCGCATGAGTGAGTGAGTTTATTGAGAGGTATTTCAATGTGAGACACCAAAGGCCCCCAGTGAATCCCGAGTCCCTGTGGGATGAAGGGTCGGGTTTTCACCTTGCTAATGATGCACCTCCTACCACCATGCAGCTTCCTGGAGCTTCTTCTTCAATTGACTTTCCCACAGTGTACCTCCTTTCCCCAGGGAGGTGCAAACTCCAGGCTAGTCACATGCCTGATCTTTGGGCAGAGGGAATTCACCAGAGGCTCAAGTCACATTTAGTTCCCTCTCCAGTTCTCTCCCTCTCTCTCTCCCTCGCTCTAAAATGGAAACTTTAAAATGGGTTAAAAGGGAAATCAAATTATATTACACTTAACCTAACTACATCTGCCATAATCGCTCTGTCTGATAACAAAGCTGCTCACATTCCCCAACTATGGTCAGAGGGGATTCACCAGAGGCTTACTCCACGTGTGAACCCTGCAAGTGAATCTTGGGTTTTTACTGTCATCCATAGCCTTCTGCAATCCAGGTGTTCACAATTTAAGCTCTGCTGCCATTCCCTCCTTTGGATTTTATTATTTACAGACCTTGGATCACACAGGCTGGTGTGCTTCTTCCGTATGGATTTAGTTGATGCCTTACTTAGGGGCTGCTTGATTGAAGACAAGCTTTTAAGACCACAGGTACTAGTCTTTCTGATAGCAGGGTACCATCTAGTTTCTTCAGCACACTTTGCTCTAGCAACTATAGCTTCAGTTACTTCTTCATAAAGTCGAGCATCAAGCAGGGCCACGTATACAAACTAAACATTCTTAGAGCAGGGCTAGAATTAAGTGCCATCTTCAAATCCATTCATATATGTATGACTTATGTATGGCTGTTGTTCACCGTAGAGACATCATCTTTGAGAACATTATCAACCATCTCTCTGGGGCATAAGATAATTCTATTGATAGTGTCACTAATTAGCCAATAGTATAGAATTTAAAACACTTTTGAGAAAAGGAATTTATAGAAGGGTGACTATGAAGCCCACACAGATTAAACTGGAAACTATTTACACCAACAGTGGGTTTTTACATCACTTTTTAAGGTTATTCATGATTCACATATGAGATTATTTTGTGAGCCAGTCTATTTGGTTAAAGGTGACTTCAAGGAATAACTTCACTTTAAGGTTAAATAGTAAGTATCTCAGGGGGGTCTTCTAGTCTCAGCTGGTCTGGTCAATTTGAGCTTTTAAAGAATTTAAGTTCTGTTTCACCTTTCTCTTCCTTCCCTCAGGACCCATCCATTGTAACCAGATCAGAATGGGGAGCAGTGTTAGTGCTGGGCACCATCTAGAGCAGTGGTTCTCAACCTGTGGGCCGTGACCCCTTTGGGAGTTGAACGACCATTTCACAGGGGTTGCCCGATTCATAACAGTAGCAAAATTACAGTTATGAAGTAGCAACAAAAATGATTTTATGGCTGGGGTCACCACAACATGAACTCTATTAAAGGGTCAGGACATTAGGAAGGTTGAGAACCACTGATCTAGAGCCTCTGATTTCATGTGGATGAGGCAAGGCACCCTACTGGCACAGTGGGCTCCACACTGAGATGCTAACTGCCCTTTCAGAGTCCACCTGGGGCTTGGAGGGAGAAAGGTGACTGCTCCTATCAAGATTTTTAAAAGTCTGGGAAACCTAAAGAGGCATCCTACTCTGTCCTATAAAGGTCCCTTTGAGGAAGGTCCCTGGCTGTACCAAGTGCAAAGGTGAACGCATGGCATTCACACTGTAGTGATCACTACTAACTCACCCCCACATGTAAATACTACTCACGACATTTAAATATTACCCCGTGGTTGAAATGCTAATAGCCCCCCTCATTTTCCTTCTTTTGTTCCATTATTTACCTTTCTTTACTTACCCCATTTCCTGCCCGTTTGTGTGTTCCTAAAGGATTCCTGATAGCGTCAGAGTTTATTATGAGTGGGACTGCTACTCAAGGCCAGCAGTTCGAAGCCATGAGCTGCTCCACAGGACAAAGATGAAACTTAGTGTTCCCCTAAAGAGTTACAAGGTAGAGAAAGCCCCAAGGGCAGTTCTACAAGGTCTATATGGTTGCCATGAGTTAGAATGACTTTGATGGTAGTGAGTTGTGTGTGTGTGTGTGTGATTCTGTTTGTACTTGTTCTCATATCCAAAGGAGCGTCATCTAGCAACGATGGGAAAAAAGTCCTCACAAAGGAAAAGAAGACAAACAAGCCTAACTGTTCATCCACAGGCTCCAGTTCTTCTCAGAGCAGCTCACAGGGCTGGACGGGTGTGTGGGCGTGGCCTCGGACAGGGGGCGGGGCGTGAACGTGGGCGTGGCCCGCTACCTGGGAGCCCGCGTCGGAGCCCGCGCTGGGTAGGCGGAACCTTCCACAGGCAGTCACGGGAGCGGACCGGAACTCGGGGGAAGAGCACGGAGCGGCAAGGACTACAACCCCCGTGGTGCACAGCGGCCGAAGCGCGTTGGTTGGGCTGCCTCATTCCGTGTCTAGGAATTGCGAAGCAATCAATACAGCGACTGTAAGTCCCACTGGAAAAGGCGGCTCCAGATCAGCGCACGGGATGCACTTCCCTGGTGTTAGGGTTCCCTCCGACTTAGCGGAACTCACTGTCCGACCGGCTGGGTTTCCGGTAGGACGTTGAGTGCTGACGGACGCCGAGGCGCGGCGGTTTAATTCTCCGGCGGCGGCGGAGCTGGGCGACATGGTCCTGACAGGACTCATCAGGAAACTCGGTAATGTACCGAGACCCCGCTCTGCCCCTCGCTGAGGTGTCCACCGACAAAGCCGCCTCCTGGCAATGGCCGGGTCAGATGTCTCTAGCTGGGCGTCCCCTTACTTGGCCTGGCTCCTCCGGGGCAGCCCCGACCCCCTGATTGTCCACTGCCCCCTAGGCCTCCAGAACCTTCCTTTACCCACCCCACCCCCGATTCCTTGTCCCCCAGATTCCTCCCATCCTCCCAGGTCCCCTGAGATCCCTCCAGAACTCCTCCCCTTTCATAGTCCCCTTCAGAACCCCCTCGGTTTTCCAGATACTCCTGTGTCCCTCCAGATTCTTCCGGTCCTCCCGGACTCCCCCCCCCCCCCCAGGTCTCCATGGTCTCCCTAAATCCCCTGGTGCCTCCAGATTCTTCGGACCCTTCAGATCTTTGGCCCTAAAGATCTCCCCTGAAAGATCCTCCTGCCGGCGGATCCCAGGCCCCGGGTCACGGCGTCCCGCGGGCTTCTGTGTGCTTCCTCAGTGTCTCTGGGCGAGAGACGGCGCCCCGCTGCCCGGCCGCCCCAGAGCAGACAGCACCGGCCAGCGTGGGCCCGGGGTCTGGGGAGTGACTGCCGCCCACCCCGCCACAGGTCACCCTCTGGCCGAGATCCGCGAGCGCGCGCTCCGGAGCATTGTGTGCAAGGTGGAGCACGGGCTGGTTCTGCCGGCCGACCTGGTCCAGGAGCGCCTGCTCTTCCTGCACCTGCTGCAGTGGTTCACCTTCCCCGCCGCCGCCGAGCCCCTGCAGGAAGAGGTCCTCGCCCTGCTCTGCAAGTTAGTGAAGGTAAATGCGCACGTTAGGCAGCTCCTGGATTCCGAAAGCAACCAGATAGGTTGAATTGTAACTTAACTGGGTCCTCCTCTGTCTGTCACGCTGAGTGCTGGTGGCCGGAGGTCTTGCCTCAATTCATTCTGATGTTTGACGTGCTGATTTTGGGGAGTCTCATCAAAGAAGGTGACAATTTGTCATCCTGTTTTTACTTCTATGTTAAGATTTACACGTGTTGGTATGAAAGCGATCACGTTGATGTTACTTGGTGACTGGGATTAGTAAATCACAGTTCGCGTTTGTTAGGTTGCTTTCCTCATGCCTTGTTCTGTTTTACTTAGAAGGAGCCCTGGCGGCATAGTGAGTTATACTTTGCGAGAAAGGTGAGGCTCTGTCTACACCTCTGAAGAGCTGCAGTTTCAGAAACCCACAGGGGCTTTCAAAATGAAATGACTGTACAATTATAACCCTAAAACAAATTCACAAACTTACTGTCATTGAGTTGATTCTGACTCATGGCAGCCTTATAAGACAGGGTAGAACCGTTCCTGTGGGTTTTAAGACAGTGATAAGAAGTCCTGAATTTCTCCCATGGATCAGTTGGTGATTTCGAACTGCTGACCTTGTGGTTAACAGCCCAGTGCTGAACCAGTGTGCCACATGGTTCCTTTGTAATTCTAAGGGATTCCAATGGTTGCTTTCGTATCTTTTTGGTATCCTTTTGACTAATGTCAGACATGTCTTGTGCTGAGCAAGCAAGTAGAAGGACTGCTTTTGGAAGCATGTAGCAAAACAGTTCATTGTGCAGTTTTGAATGAAGTTGGTGGCAGAGCTATTAGAGTAGATCAGTCATATCTATTTGTCCCAATTTCTCATTAGGCAGTGACATTAGAAACAAAATAGCAAGCTTCTCTGCTGAGAGTGCTGACAGGTGACTGGGCGCCTCGAAATCTAGAGGCAAGAACATTACAATTGGCGTGAGCCAGTTGGGGACAGGGCCAGGCTAGAAGCTTGCTGACTTTGTGAGGTTTCCACTGCTGGGATAGCTAATACGTACTTTAGTAAATGTACAGCATATGAAGCTGCTAATCACCCAGTCAGCTCTTTGAACCGTTAAATGCTGCATGGGAGAAAGATGAGACTTCTGTTCCCACAAAGATATGCAGCCTCAGAAGCCCACAAGCTCCTGTATTCCTGGACCGTCTTTGCTCAGGTGCAATTTCTTTATGTCTTAAAGAAGCCAGCTGGTCTGCCAACATTAGCTCACTGTGCTACGAGTTTGGGGGCCTTGTAGCACAAAGGTTAAGAGCTCAGCTGCTCACCCAAAAGTCTGTGGTTTGAACCCAGCAGCCCCTCCAAGGGAGAAAAGCCCTGGCCATCAGTTCTGTGAAGGCTACTTCTAGGGAACCCTGTTTGAAACCACTAGTTACTCTGTGGGAGAAAGAGGAGGTTTTCTTAAAGCATTCTAGTCTTGGAGACCCATGGCGGCAGTTCTACCCTGTCCTACAGGGTGGCTATAGGTTGGAATTGACTTGCACTTGGTCTCGGTGTGGTGGAGAAGTAGTCTCACTCTGCTGAGTCTGAATTGACAGGACTGCACACACCAATCACCCCCGAGCAGAGTTTAGGGAGTCTGATGCAAACCCAAACCCACATCATAGAGTTGACTCCACTCATAGTGACAGACAGGGTTTCCGAAGCTGTCAGTCTAGCAGTCACCTTTCTCCCAGGGAGCGGCTGGTGGGTGTGAATCACTGACCATGCCCTCAGTAGCCCAGTGCTTATCCAATACCCCCCCCCCAATGCTTCTGGGAGCTGGATGTGGGGGTCGTTTCCTGACTCAGCTCTTGTTTTCAGCACCCTCCAGCTGTCCAACACCTGGTGGACCTTGGAGCTGTGGAGTTCTTGTCCAAGCTCCGCTCTAACGTGGAACCCGACCTGCAGGCTGCCATCGATGGCATCCTGGACGGGCTGTTTGTCCTTCCTTCTGAAGTCCCCACCCTGCAGTCCATGCCAAACCAGCCCAACCCGACAGGTAAATGAAGGGATGCCTTGCTCTCACTTCAGCTTCCTATGGTGGCCACCGTGAGCCTAACCTTGTGTTTTTTGCCTCTCAGACCTTGCTCAGTGGGGTACATTTATATTGGGACCCATAAGGGCCCATCACAAATCCTCTGGTAAAATTCCATTAACTCGATTTGATTTCTGGTAGACTTTGAGCTTCACGTATACGTCTATGTGGCTGAGTGCCTCCCGGATGCTAGCAACCCTTCCTGAGACCACACACTTCCCCTCTGAGCGCTCGTGCCTGTGGGCTATGTGGCTGTCCCTTGGCAGAGATGCTTCGTTCCTACCTCAACCCAACACTGAAGTGAAGGGTGGGAAAGCTGGGTCAGAGACTCTGGCCCAGTCCTACTCTGCCACTGGCCTTGGCTGCAGGGCCTGAGCCCTCTGGCCTCAGTTTCCTCCTCCCCATATGGGGCCATGACGGTGTGTCTTGTGTGGGATGGTGGGAGCATTCAGTGAGCTCCTGAGCTGCTCTTTGACTGGGATGCTGTTCTTTTTAATGTGCTTTCATTCTGTATCACTGTTAATAGCTCCTAGAGGAGAAACAGTCTGTAAATGCCTTTTCTCCATGAAACTAACTTGCAGAAGTGTTCTTACTTCACTCCCCCGAGGTTCCTAAACACTTGCCACAGTGGTGGTGCATGGTGCTGGGCTGGGCAGGCTGGCACCCAGGGAACATGCATTTCCGCTTGGCCTTGTGCTGTCACCCCCAGGTGTCCTCCAGCCCCGAAGTGACCCTGCTCCCCATACAGTCCCCAGATCCTAAGACTCAGAAACACGTGGGGATGAGGCAGTCTTTACACAGGTCCAGGAACACATGATTTCAGAGCATGAGTGGTTGGTCAGGAAGAAACAAAACAGGAAGTCGCAGTGTCCAGCAGTCAAAATAGAGAGCAAGGCCTGTGCCCAGGCAACAAATGAGGGTGGCGAGCTTGGAACAGGGCTGACATGTAGCAGGTTGGCCAAACCCAGTGACATGTGCTTTCTTTTCAGATTTTCCCCACAAACCTGATGTCTTGACAGGATATTTCCCTCAAGACAAGAGCTGTCTCCAACGACTGGAAGAGCCTCCCCAAGCAGTGGGTGCGTGGGCTCGGGCTGCATGGGTGCAGGGGAGCCAAGGTGCAGGTGGGACTCCCCAGGGCTCCTTCCAGTAGTGAAAGGGGCACTTGTGGCCCAAATGAGTGCCTCCTGGGCATTAAAGAGGTTAAAATGGCAAATCTTGGGCTATCTATATATTTTATAGCAATTACATTTTCCCTGGTAGGTTTTATTCCTGAATATTTTATCTTTTGTATAAATTATCCTAAATGGTATTGTTCTTTTAACATCTTTTTCACTTTCATCTCTAAAACACAATAGTGCAACTGATTTCTGAATGTTGATCTATAGCCTGCCATGCTGATTAATTGTTCAATTAGCCCCAGCAAATTTTAAAAAAATTTACTTTCATACTATTTTTATTGCTATATCTTACACATTCCAATATATCCGTTTACTTACAATTTGGTTGTTTAATCCCATTGGTGGGGGCTATACAATCATCAATACTATCAGTACCCCTTTCCCCACCTCCCCCCAGTTCCAGCATATTTTAAATGGAGTCTGAGGTTTTCTCTATATAGATTATATCATCTGCTAGTTAATATAGTTTCCATTTCTCTCCATTAAGTGAGATGCTGGCTGTTGGTTTTGTAGAACAATAACATTTTAAATGGAAGCTGAAAAAGCCACAATGAAAACAAGCAGCCAGAACTGCTGTTGAAAACTGTTGGCCTCTCTGGTTTCTTTGTGTCTTGCTTGCAGGCTGATATCTGATCCTGACCCTTCTGTTCTGGGTTTCACTTCCGCCTACCTCACTGAGGCCTGAAGTGAGAGGAGAAATGTGACACCCTTTGGGCAGGGTCTGGAGGCGGGGCTAGTTAATTACAAGCCTGGGCTGCTTTCCCACCTGCTGAAGGTCTCCCACCAGCCTGAAGGGTGGACAGGCCCTTCTCCAAATGACACTTCCTTGTGGGTTCAGATTCAGCCCAGACCAAGGAAACCCTGAGCCTAGATTCAGCATGGGCGTGTGCTGGTAGCTTGGCCTCTAGAGTGGTGTGATAGATAATACATGAGGTCTGTCTACACTGGCAAGCGAGATCTCTTGTCTTTGAGAGATCTCTTCCCTACCCCAGAGAGAGCACGGACAGCTGATGGTTGGTGTGTTTGGGATCCTGGAAGAGGGAATGGCTTTCCAGGGGGAAGGCTCCCTCTTGACCCTGTGTCTCTGCCCCATCCTTCCTCTGACAGAGAGCCAGACCGTGCGATGTGTGAAGTTCGCCGCGTGTCCGTGGCTGCCCCTGACCACCACTGACAGACACGTCCTGTCTTCCAACGAAAGGTATGGTGCTTGGAGCCCCTCAGGTGTTCTTGTCCTGTCCGACAGGACAGGTTGATAATACACACTTCCACCAGGAAGGAAGGCAGGAGGCAAGATGTGGCTGGGAAAGGTAGCCGTGGGGACGGACGGATGCGTTCAGAATTTCCCAAAGCAGACAAGAAATGTCTTAATGATCTGTTTCTTTTTTGTGATTCGAGTCTGTTGACCTCGTTGTTGACCACTGAGTTGCCCCTGAGTGGGCCGATGCTCACATTGGCCACCCTGTATGTCTGGGATTGATCAGAATGGAAAAACTCAGGATAGTGCAGTTTCTCACCAGCTGGTACATGCGTTGTGTTAGGAAGGTTGCTATTGACAAGGTTAGAAGCCACTGGTCTAACAAGTTCACTTTGGGTTAAAACTTTCAATGACAGTGAATAACTCAACAAATGTGTTATCTGCTGCCTTTTGGTGAGAATCTGGAGGATGAGGCCCACCTTGCTAGGGTGAGGGTCAGACACAGGGGTTGTAGTGTTTATGCATTTGACTGCTAACCTCAGGACCAGCAGTTCGAAACTACAGCCACTTCAGGATCGGGATGATGGGGATAGAAACCACCCTGGCACCCCTGTAAGACCCTATGTCCATCCAGTCAAGGGACTGTGCCATCCACTAAAACAGTGGTTATCAACCGTCCTCAGTGGTTCTCGACCCTTTAATCCAGTTCCTCATGTTGTGGTGACCCTCCAACCATAAAATTAGTTTCGTTGCTACCTGGTAACTGTAATTTTGCCACTGTTATGAATCCAGTGACCCCCATGAAACGGTCGTTTGACCCCCCAAAGGGGTCTGCAACCCACAGGTTGAGAACCACTGCTCTAAAAACAGAAACTCACTGTCATTCAGTCTATGCGGATGTATAGCAGTGACCTCAGAGGACAGGGTAGAACTGCCCTTGTGAGTTTCACAGACTGTAACTCGTCACAAGAGTTGAAGTTTACACTAGTCCTGTAAAGAGTTATAGTCTATACCAAGGGCTGGAGCAGAAAGAAAATTTTTTGGAAATGATGATGGCACATATGTACAAATGTGCTTGATACAATTGATGTATGGAATGTTATAAGGGCTGTAAATGATAAAATGATATATTTAAAAACCCCAAGAGTTACAGTCAAGGAAACCCACAGGGACAGTTCTCCCCTGTCCTGTATGGTTGCTTTGGGTTGGAATCAGCTTGCTGTTGGTGGGTTTTTTGAGCTGGGTGATTGTATATCAATACTTGGTGAGTCACCCTCGTGTGTAACTAAAAAGACAAGCAGTGCTACCGCAGCCTCCACCACTCCCACAGTTGGGACCCCCACTCTCCTTCTTTTCCATCTGTTACTTCCTTGCCACAGTGCGAATGTTGCTCTCAGGACCCACATGCGTCGTCTCTCTGGGTTTGTTCAGCCCTGGTGTTGCATGCTGACTGGGGACCGGTCAGAGAGGTGTCCAGGGGAAGCAGTGCCTCAGCTGAGGGGGCGGGTGACTTAGCTTGGCGGTGGGGAAGCCCCTGTCCTGTACTCCATCCTCTGTCTTGTAGCTCACTGCGAAGTAACAACCACACTGTGATTTGGAACACCTGCGAACTCCTGCAGGACGTCATTATGCAAGACTTCCCCGCCGAAACCTTTCTGCAGAGGCCACAGGTGGTCCGGGTGAGCCCCTTGTGGTGGTGGGAGGCTTGCAGGCAGCAGAGGGCTTTCTTGTGGCGGTAAGACTGATCTTTCAGGAAGGAGTGCTTGGGAAGGAAACCTGCTCTAAGGCATTTTAAAGATCAAGTCTTTGGTTATCTAAAGAACTGACTTGCTAACCTGTGTCAGTAGGGGTAGTTTTCCTGGTTTAATTGAAACATGCAGTTCAGTTTAGCTGCTGTGGATTGACCATGGTGGTGGTGGCCTGGGGATTGGGGGGGTCTGAAGTGGGATGGAGTTAGGGACTTGGGTGACAGGAGTGCTGCCTTTGGAGTATCCCATGCGTGCATGTCAGTTACCCAGATGCTGGGGAGACAGAGACACACCCTGTAGATCACACAGTCTCACATTTAGTTGGCTGCACTCCCCCCTTCCCCATCCCGGTCTGTTCCAGCACCTTGCTGGAGGCAGTACCTTCATCTGGGGAGACACTGGGATACATAGAGCTTACCCTTCTGTCTTGGGTGTTCGACTGATGGGTGGAGAGGAAGAGGGGCTGGGTGGGGACAGGAGAGCCACTGCTGTGGGTCCTGCCTCTGCCCCATCACAGTCATGGGGCTGAAAGGGATGTGAGTTCATGGTGACAGTGTTGGTTTAACTGTCCAATGGGAGCATGCCAGCAGGGGGCGGTTGTGGTGGGTCCTGAGCCAGTGGTGACACAGTGACTGATGTGTGTAATGACAGGGACTGGAAGATCGGTGTCCTGTCATGTCCTAAACGTGGCAGAGCCTGGCGTGCTCAGAACGGGGCCCCGGGCCCTGATGGACAGAGGACGGAGGAGATAGGAAAGCCTGAGGATTATTCCATGTCACCTATAATGTTTGTAGTCTCTGAAGTCCTCTCAGCCATCTCCTTCTGAGCTGCTTAACCCTTTCTCCCTACTGCAGGGCCTCCTAGCCTTGCTGAGGCTGGCCTCCGGAGGACACGGCCAACACCGCTTGGCCCTGCAGGCCCTGTCCTGCCTGCAGCAGCTTTGCTCCAACCTGAAGACCAGGCTCACTTTTCACCGGGACCCTGGCTTCCTCTCCAGCAAAGCAGGTATTAAGGGACTTGCTCACCAGTCCCCCACTGACTGGCCTGCTGGCTGCCTGTGGGTACGTTTCACCGTGGGGAGAGCCCTGCTCTGAAGGAGGCCACACCGTCGTCTTGGTAGTCAGGCCCTGCAGAGGGAGCACTTCCATGTCACTCTGGCTCTGTTCCAGAACCCAGGGAGGTTTCCTCTGAGTGCTTCTGCCGGTGGCTGTTTAGTCACTGTTGTTTGTGGGGTTCAGCCTTCCCCGACGGTCCTGTGTCCTGACTTCAGCAGTCCTCTCGAGGGAGGGTCTCATGCTGGGAAGATAGTGTCGCTGGAGATGCACTCGTTCTATGTGTCAGTATTTATTCATCACCCTTGAGCTACCATCCCATGTCCTAGCTACGAGACATGCAGCCTGGAACACAGGTGACAAGGTCCTGCCCCTGGGCCTCTGCTTCAGAAGAGTGAGGATAGGTAGCCCGGGCAGCTAAAGGAGTTCCTTCCTGGGAGTAAGAGTGCTGGACGCAAGCACAGGTCAGGGGACTCATTAGATTGAGTGATCCTAGAGTGCCCTCCCAGGAGAGAGAGAGAGAGAGAGAGAGAGAGAGAGAGAGAGAGAGAGAGAGAGAGAGAGAGAGAGAGAGAGAGACACTCACCTGTAGAGCTGTGAGCAGAGTGCAGCGGCGGGGTTGGAGGATGAGCAAGGGGAGCCTGGAGCCGGGTGTAGGGCCCAGGGTTGGAGGGCAGTTTGCTGGGGAAGACGGTCGTCAAGGCGGATCAGGGAAGCAGTGAGGGACTGGGAGATTCTGATGGGGTTGTGTCCCCTGAAGATGTGGGGCAGTACTGGCAGAGTGTAAGGGCAGGTATGCGTGGTGTAGCCTTCCTCTACTTGGGCAGTCTTGCTCAGGCTGATACTGAATGAGCTTGGCTAGTAGGCCCTCTAGCTCTGTTAGTTATAAAGCTAAAGGCGGGGTTGATGCACTCAGTGTAAAGGCGTTTTCATTCCCACCCTCCAGTAGAAGTACTTCTACTGTTTGACTGTTATTCATGTTGCTAAAGAAGGACACAGACATAGTGTTGTAGTTGTTGAATCAGCTCCAATTCATGGCAACCACATACAGGGCAAAATGAGACCTGACCTGGTCCTGTCTCGTCTTCACAGTCATTGGTAGGACGGTCTGAGGATCTTTCAGCCTCAGGGCATGCCTTCTGCACTGCACCGCACGCTCTTTTCTTGTGATCCAGAAGGTCTTTGTTAACTGGGTTTTGGAAGTAGGTTACTGGCCTTTCTTCCCAGACTGTCATCGTCTGCCCTCTCCACTGAAACCCAGCCACTATGGGTGACCCCATGGGTCTTTGAAGTCCTGGTGCCATAGCTGCCAGCATGTCCAGCCCTGACCGGCGGGGCTGGACATCACTACTACAGAATTGTTACTGAATTCGATGGAAATAAGTTCTTTGCAAATGACGCAACCCCTTTGCATGTTACCCTCCTATGCACGCTATTCATGTTATTTAAACATGATCTGTTTTACTACGGGATGATTTTACATTTTACTTTTATTTTTAATACTTTTATCCGGAGCTCTTATATCTCTTAATCACAATCCATACATTCCTCCAATGTGTCCAGCACATTTGCACATATGCCGCCATCATCATTTTCAAAGCATTCTCTTCCCACTTGAGCCCCTGAGATCAACTCCTTATCTACGTTTTACTTATTTTTTCCCCTAGACACAGTTTCCCAGAATTCTTCTTTGTCGTACTGTCATGAAGCTCGAGGGCCTCACCATTCCCAGAACCCCTCCCCAGGGAGCAGCAGCCCTAGACCCTCTGTGGTCGGGCGCACGGGCCAGCGTCCCCGTGGGGACGGCCAGGACTGGGATGCAGTGTCTTCCAGGTGAGCCAGCTGTGTCTCAGGAAGTTGGGGGAGCCCAGTTAGGTGTGTTTGCATGTGTGTGTTTGCGTGCATGTGTGTGTTTGCAGTGTGGGAGTATGTGTGCTTATTTGCATGTGTATATTTGTGTGTGTGTTTACATGTGTGTGTTCTTCTAGAGAGATGCACAGCTGTGGAAACCCTGTGGCGCTATTCTGCCTTGTCCTACAGGGTTACTATGAGCTGGAGCCAACTTGGTGACTATGGGCTTGGTCTACTTTGAGTGACCCTGTGGAAGCAGGCAGCCCTGTCTGTCTTTGTCAGAGCAGCAGTGGGCTCACGTCCCTGCCCTTTTGTTAGCAGCTGTGTGCTCACCAGTGTGCCCCCGGGGCTCCTTGCAGCAGTGCCCCTAAAACAAACCCATTCCCACTGAGTCAATCCCATGCTAAGCAGGGTTTGTTTCTGAGGTTGTAAATCTTTATGGGCACAGGCAGCCTCATTTTTCTCCCTTGGAGAAGCTGGTGGTTTTGAACCTCTGATTTTGTAGTTAGCAGTCCAGCACCTAACCCACAGCACCACCAGGGTTCCTTGCTGCAATATAGCTGTGTTTAACGGGTTGTCCACAGCTGTACACGGCCTGCCAGTCAGGGTGTTTTCCATGTCAAGGTTCATGATGCGTCTGTCTTCCAGCGGAAGCAGTAGTCAGGCTCACGGGGACTCCAGGACGTCTGTGCCGTCTCCCCTGGACGTGGGGCATGTGGACCTCCCCGAGTTGGGGGCTGAGGACACCCTGGGGCTGCAACTCCAGCAGCTCAGTCTGCCCCAGTTCTGTGTCTCCGTCTTGGAGACGGCTGTTCCTCTCCTGAGGACAGGTGAGTGTCCTCCATATCGTTGTCGTCGTCATCATCGTTGTGCTTTCTGCTCCCTGGATGTATGTCAGGGCCTCCTGTGCATCTGTGCTTCCGAATTGCCTGGCTGCAAGTCTCCAGGAGGCCCTGGTGTCTCGGCACAGGCCTGCTTGTGCTTCTCTGTGGCCCTTTTGAACAGGACATTGGGATTCAGTGCAACCAAGTGAATGGGAGGAGGGGAGCTGGCTGGAACTGACCAGAACGCAAACCCTCGGGCATGCGCTCTCCTCGGTGGTGCCAACAGCGACTAGCTCTCCCCACTCTTTCATTACTCCAGCCAGGAAGCGAGTAAAAAGAAAAACCAGATTCTTACCTTTTCAGTACGTTATAAAAAAACAAACAAGAAGATCCACCCTAAATGACAAAGCCAGGAAAACTCATCAGACCACCTTCTGGGGTAAGACTTTCTTGAGTGAGACCTTGTCAGGGGCACAACTCATCACCATCACGCCGCAAGGGAGGCTGCCTCCCGTCGGAAGCCACTGAAGGCGGTCAGTCTGGAGTTGGAGCTAAGCCTGCCTCTGAGAGGTCAGGCTCCAGATTCGTCTCTCTGCGAACCCTGCTGAATGCGGGAGAGCTGATCTCTGGCGTCAGGAAGTGTATGTGTATGCATTTATTTGAGTAATAAGCAGGGCAGCCTTTGCTTTGATGGTTTTGCATTTAACCTTTCCTTAATTTGCTGGTGAGAGTCAGATAGATAATTGTGCAGCTCTGTCTCGTTACATAACATTTTCTAAGTGTTCTCTTGCCCTTTTGAGAGAAATGATGGCGTAATTTGTCCTCGTTGAATACCATGAGCAGTGTTTTCATGAAGAACGCCCTCCAGTTGATGTTCTGAGAGAATTAACCCAAGCCACAGGCTGCTGGCGGGCTGTCCGTGTCCTCAGGAACGGCCATTGGGATGCGGGGGTGGGGGTTGGGTAGGATCTCGGTGGGCTTGGACTCCCCTGCACGGAAGCAGGATTCCTGCCTTTTCTTTGCTTAGAAATGGGACATGGCGCCTGTGCCTGCAACTCGGACAGCGCCTCATTTATGAACCACATGTTTTCTTCACTTTGGTTTAGCTGGACATAGGCTTGAGAGGAGTCCTGGACACACAGTTAAAGCTGTGGGTTAACCCTGACATTCCTGGCTGCCAGTCAACAGGACACTGGCGGTTCAAATCCACCAGCTGTTCTGCAGGAAGAAGCAAGGCAGCCTGGGAAGCCCTGTGGGACAGCTCTCATCTTCCCTGTTGGGTTGCTGGGAGCCAGAACGGACACCTTTGGAAGTGGAATTTTTTCCAAGTTAAGCTCAGCAAATGTCATGGTGGGAATTGACTCCTTGAGTTGCTTCTGACCAGGCTTTGCTTTCCTGGCCACTCCTGGTGGTTAAGCATCGGCTGCTAGCTTCGAGATTGGTGGTTCAAACCCATGGGCCGCTCTGAGGGAGCAAGGTGAAGCTGTCTGTTCCTACAAATAGTCACAGTCTCAGAAACCTAACCCAGGGTCGCCAGGAGCTGGCATTTCCTCAGCAGTGGTAGTTCTATGCCTTCTGGGGTCAGCAGGGAGTGGTTGGTCTTTGGGGAAGAAGAATACATTGTCTCAACTGCATGGCTCAGTGTCACTTGGAATACTAAGGTGTTGGGCTTCTGAGTTTTAATGTTTTTCCGAATCAGCCTCACTGTGTTGGCAGCTAGCGCATTGCTGCTTCCCTGGGTCTGTCCCCAGTGAGTTCCCTGACCCATCTCATTGAGTTCTAGTGGGGTCGGGTCAGGGCAGTTGTAAGACCATGGTCAAAAAAGACAAGTAGGGAAAACATAGCCGGTGAGCTGATTATTTGAAAGCCACCTAACTTAGAAAGGTTTTATGCTCCCTTTTAACTGCTGTCCACTTTGTGTCCTTAGGCAGTAGACAAATGGTGTTGAGAGTGCTGGAACTGCTGGCTGAGGACCTGGTGCTTATTGGCAACGCGCTTTCCACCGAGGTCTGGGACGACCCCAGCCCTTTTGCTGTCGACATGGTGAGCAATTTGCCCGAGGCCCGACCTATGCCCTGCTGCTGTATTTCACTGTTGTGGTCTCTATGAGCTTCTTTTCTTGTCTCATGAGTTTCTGGAAGCTTTCTGACTTCTGCCATGGTATATTCCAAGCGTGGCATATTTTTTGCCCAACGTCAGGAAATAACCTCTTTAAAAAAAAGAGCTCTGGTTTTTTGTTAGGGGAAAGGTAGAGATGAACTAGGCCTCTGGGATGCTAAGGAGGCTGCTGTCATTGGTGCCTGTGAGTGAGCTCCTGCTCACTGCTCACAGCCCACATACCCCAGAGCGGAAGGATCACTGCCGGCCCTGTGTCGGCCTCACCACCTTTCTTGTGTGTCAGTCCATCTCATCCAGGGCCTTCCTCGATTTGCTGCCTGTCCCCTTAACCACACATGATGTCCTCCACCAGGGACTGCTCTCCCCTAACAGCAGGAGCCCGTGAGGCCCAGCCTTACCATCTTTACTTCTCTGGGAATTCCGGCTGAACTCCCTCCTGCCGCCCACGGTTCTGTTCTCTCTGTGGTCTTGGATAGCACAGTCATCCAAAGGCCTGTGTCCTTCTGGCCCTCTCGGGCACTGGAAGGATGAGAGCCTTCTCGTCCTCAGCAATGAAACTCTGGAAAAACAGTTCATGTTGCTCTTTCGCTGACGTTACACTTCCATGGCCCTGCTTGTACCCTGGAACGATTAGATCCCAACGGCCCCGGCAGCCATGCTCATTAGGGCCAACTGCACTACACTAGGTTCAGAACAGCAAAATTATCAACGATCCCCTCAGAACGCTGACCACCTCCTCACATTTCTTTTGATGTAGACTACCTTAGCCCTCACTAAGTTGCCCGGATTGTCAGCCTCTGCAACCCACAGGGTACTTCTGCCCTCCCTCTAGGGTCTCTATGAGTCAGAACTGATGGGAAGCCAGTGTGAGCCCCTTTGTTTTGGTACCCCCACTGAGAACACATGGCTACAACATTGTACTTTAGAGTCACTTGAGGTAATTCTTTCCCCTCACTGCTTCCTTACTCAGTTAGAATTTTTTGTTTCAGTTCTGTCTCCGTCTAAGGAAGCTCTTTCTCCTCAGGAGAATGTAGTTCGGGAATGCCTTGCTGCCGCCCCTAGTCCCTCAGAGCTGTAGCTGTGTCTGATTGGTTGACTCGGATGCTCACACTCTTGGATGTTTCTGTTAGGCATACAGTGCCCTCTCCTTCCTTCCTTCTTTCCTTCCTTCCTTCCTTCCCGATTTTGGTTAGTCGTGACTTTGGGGCATTTAGGTGCTTTGAGACTATGGCTTCTATGGTATGGTGCTTGTTCACAGCTTTTGCCCATGAAAAAAATTTTTAATTACTGAATTTTTAGTATGTGTGCTGCCGAAGCGAGTACTATTATTGAGTATTGAGGTTCCTTTCCAGCAGTTTCTAACAGTGTCCGCTTCTGAGACGTCAGGCCTCTAGAGACCAGGAGGCTCTGTGTGGGTTCTTCCCGAAATGGTGTCCAGTAATTGCTTACTCCTCGCTTTCTGAGCTCATGGCCCTGCAAGGCCTCTTGTCCAGTGTCTGGAGACAGTTGTTTCATGTGTTTTGATCAGTGTGAAATTCTGAGAAGGACACGTGCTGCCAGGCCCTGCCACTGCCTCTAGGCTGGAAGGGGAGGTTTCACATAAGGGTCTCACAGTGTCATTTGAGCAACTGGTGTAGCTGTGAGCGAAGAGCTGTATTAAGGAATGTGAACCTACAGCTGCATAAACGTATCTGAGTGAAAATTCTGCATCAACTTCATAAGAATCATTCAGTTTTGTGTTTTTTTTATGTGAATAGTCTTGTTTTTCTTCCTTGTTTGTGTCTTCATAAGGGATATAATTTTAGAAAGTATATTATTCTGTTTCCCACCCTGCCACCGCCCGCAAGTGTTTTCATTACTAATTTGATGAGTAATTGATGCTTGTACAGCAGTGTCAGGAGTATGTTAGCACATAATACTACGATTTCTATTAACTAGTATTAGTGAAGAATATTAAATATGGTTCATGTAACCACAAACTTCTAGAACAGTGGTTCTCAACTTGTGGGTTGCAACCCCTTTGGGGGGGGCAAGCGACCCTTTCACAGGGGTCACTCAATTCATAACAGCCAAATGACAGTGATGAATGTAGCAACAAAATAACTTTATGGTTGGGGGGGTCACCACAACCTGAGGAGCTGTATTAAAGGGTGGCGGCATTAGGAAGGTTGAGACCCACTGTTCTAGAAGAATGAACAAGTCTATCTAGGAGGAAGAGTCTGTCTATGCCCCAGTGCATCATAGACACATGGATGGTGAGGCTTTGTCTCACACACCTCGGACAGGTTATGTGGAGAGACAGCCCTTAGAGAAGGACATGGGCTTGGTCAAGCAGTGGGTCAGTGGAAAAGAGGAAGACTGTCAAAGAGATGGGTGGGCGCAGTGACTGCGGCAGTGGCCGCAAACATAACGAGTGTGAGGACGGTGCAGGACTGGGATAGGCGTAGCTCTATTGCAAAGCGTCGCTATGAGTCAGAACCAAAGCAACCACAATCACACGGAGTCACCAGAGTTTGCCCCTCTGTAATGGGAACACAGCATTACTTTGAGAGCGGAAGCACTTTTGTGTATCATTACTCGTTTGTCATTTTGCATCTTTTGTTTACAAGTTAAATTCTTATAAACTCGCCTTCCTTGATGGATTGGTGTTCATGCTTTTCTATTAATATACACTGGATGTTTCTCTCTTTACTCCCTTCTTTCCCTTTCCCCTCCCCTTTGTCAGAGAGCTAAAAGTACAATGATGAATTGCATTGCCTTTGTCAGAGAGCTGAAAGTCACGGACATGTCCGGGAACTCCCTTGGCTGCCAGGTTTTCTTTCTCTCCGTTGCCCGGCTGGAGATCTGTCTGTGGCTCATTTATTTTCCTGGAGCCTATGTCACATCCATCTTAATGGGGATCTGATTATAATATAATAAAGTAAAATAAAGAACAGAAACTCGCTTAATAAAATACCCACATGGCCAAAACCCAAATGTTTGTTATTTTATTGGCAACCCCCCTTGAGAAGAGGCACATTCTGCAGCTAGTGCACAGTGTGAGAAGTGCAAGTGCTCCTGTGTTGCAGTGCGTCACTGTGTTACAGTGTGTCAGTGGGGCTGCAAAGCAGGTGCTCTGAGGGAGGAAGGGCGGACAGCAGGCTTGGGGTGCTGAGGGCCCTTCCTCTGTGTTGGCGGTCCTGTGAGTTGGGTGGACTTAATAGCAGTGGGTCTGTAGATTTGGTTTTTGGTTACCGTATGGAGAGAGCCGTGGTCTTCAGCTTTGGGAAACCATATTAAGTGTCTTTTCCTGAGTCTTTAAGGGCACCATACTCTTCTGCAGTATATTTAGAAGATTTTCACATACTGAAGGTTTTCAACAAGTGAGGTTTCTCTCTGAAGTGTGAAGGAGGCTGTAGCGGTTGTGTCTTAAATTAGCTTCTGTTTTCTTGGCCAGGACATCGATCTAAAATTTAGTGGTTCGCTTTTCACTTCTGGCTGCTGATCCCCTGTGATTCAGTGAATTATTTTTACTCTAAAGGTTAAATCTGTTGCCAGTTGGGATGTAAGAAATGTTAAATTAGACAGAACTACTTGAAATTACATTTGATTTACTGTTCCTTGTTTAAAAGGAGTAGTGTCTAATGGGAAAAATCTCATCCCTCGGGCTGTATATGAAGACAAACAAGGAACTGCGGAGCACCCCTCAGTAGCTCCACTTTTGCCAAGTTTAAGAAGGAAGGTGGGAGCGGTGTTTTCATGGAAACCTTAACAGAGCACAGTAATAAATATGCTGCTGCTACAATGGGTAGCCTGACGATGCCTACCTCACGTCCCGTCTTGCTGACGTTAGTCACTTTTTGGGAGCTCTTACTGCCTGTGAGTGAGCAGAGGAACAGGAGGTTGGGACCACCTCCTCCCCCCCACAAGGAATGCATAGTTTTGTTTTATTTGGAGTCAATAAAAGCAAAAAAACAAACAAACAACCAAATCCATTCACCCAAACTTTTTTCTTAACTGAAAGCGCATTGCGGGGCACTTGTGGGCCTCAGATTGACTGTAGGTGCACATCTACTTGGCAAGTGAGGGCCCAGGAGTGAGGCTCTTCTGGTGTCAAAGGGCCCCAGACACCCAGGCCCCCTCCCTGTCTGCTCCATTTATGTCCCTCCTGTCATCCCATTGAAAAACCCCTCCAAACTGATAAAAAGCCAATAGCCACTCACAGTGACCCTGTCGGACAAAGTCAAACTGCCATGTGGGTTTCTGAGGCTATAACTCTTTATTGGAGCTGACAGCCTCATTCTTCCCCTGAGGGCCAGCTGGTGGGTTTGAACCACAGACCTTGTTGGTAGTGCAATCCCAACCCACAGTGCCACCCATGGCACCAGGCTTCTTCATCGCAGCACTGCCTGAGGGAAGACTCTGTCCCTCTTGTGGCCCTTGGCTTCTGAACTCCCACCTGGAGTGTGCTGGCTTGTGGTTGTGTTGCAGGAGTTATCTATTTTGGATATTAAACTTATCAGACACATGGCTCCCAGAGAATCTTCCTTCTCTTTTTTCTGTAACTTGTCCCTCTACTTTCTTTATAAGGTTCTTGGATACGCAAAACTTTTCATTTTGATGAAGTCCAGCTTAGTTTGTCTTGCTTCTCCTCATACTTTTGGTATCGTGTTTAAGAATCCATGGCCCAAAAATGAAGGCCTTGAAGCTTTCCATGTTCTTCTGGTGTGTGTTCTCCTGTTTAAGTTGCCGGTCTTGTTTGGGCTCATTTCCTACATGGTGTGAGGTTCAGCTTACAACATTGTTCTTTGGTCTGTGTTCCAGCATCACTTAGTGAAGAGACGAGTTTGTCCTCCATGAACAGACTGGATGTGGATGCCCTTTCTGTTAATCTCTAAAGCTTTGCATATTCTCTGAAAAATGGCCTCTTCCCCCATCAACTGCTTTAAAGCTGTTTGAATTTCTTCAGCCCAAGGAATTAAAAATGTAGATTATTGTGACTATTATTTCTGTTTTTCTTCCTTCTTCCCTCCCTTTCTTTCTCCCTCCTTTCTCTTTGCTGCTGCAAAGAAATGCTGGAAACTGCAGAAATGGTGAAACGATGATTTTAATACTTCCTGTTCAGGCGATGTTGAGAGGCACTTGGTTCCTGATGCCTGGCAGCACAGTTATTTGAAGCTGTGAGTGAGCTAGAGAAGCCTGACTTCACTGGGCCCTGAAATCATCCATTGTCAGTTAGCTTTACCGAATGGAGGCCCGTGGCTCTTCCTCGTTGGTGAGAAACGCTGTGTCTAGGAATCGCTGGTCCCAGGAAAAGACTCATGCTTTGGCAGGGTTCTCATCCAGACCAGCCATTTTCCTGCTGTAATTTTGTAACCGTTTCCATGTTATGATTTTGTGATCAATTTTTAGTTTTATTGTCTTAGGATTAGAGAAGTAAGTTTAAAGCATATATTGTACTTTTCTTTGCAGTTATGTATATGTTTAATTTTTTTCAGTGTTTCTTAGAAACTTGAGAAGAAAGGATTGACTTCTTCATTGTTTTAAACATGAAATGAAAATAGGAAAATCCCATCTTTCTCTCAGTAACCGTCTTTTTTTCTCGTATGTTAGTCCAGTCCCAGAGACTTGTCTTTACTTAGTTTACATTTTGTCAATTGAAAAATATTCCCTTTGTTCATTTCCCCCTCTCTAATTACTTCATTATTCCCATTGTTTTTAGTTCTTCATATTTTTCATTTCACTATACACTTAATTTGTAATCTTTCATGCACAAAAATCAAATGACTATTTTACAAGTGTAGATGATGGCTCTTTTTCTACTTCAGAAGGAGAGGCTGCTGGCGGTGCTGGAGTCCCTGGGAAAGACCCTGTGTCACCACCGGGGCAGCGGGCACGCCGGGCAGCCAGAGACCCTGCTGGTGCACCACCGCTCGGCCTTCGTCAGCGTTGCCCTCTTAAGCGTGCGGCTCCTGCAGACCCTGCTGCCCGTGGAGAAGGTATCTATCTGCCAGCAGCTCCTGCCATTGGGTGTGGAGGGCGCGCACAAGGGGGTGGGTCAGTTTCGCCATCCCACTAGGTGGGCAGTGAACTGCTGCAGAAGCTGGAACCCATAGATCATGGATCTCTAAATCGGCCCCTCAAGGTGAGGACTGGGAGT
The DNA here is from genome assembly GCF_050624435.1 of Tenrec ecaudatus. Lineage (NCBI taxonomy): Eukaryota > Metazoa > Chordata > Mammalia > Afrosoricida > Tenrecidae > Tenrec > Tenrec ecaudatus. Next base: position 7,968,999 of record NC_134544.1, read on the forward strand.
TGCACGTGGCCCCTGTTGCCAGTTACGGAACCCAGCAGGGAAGTTGAGTGCCAAGGGAGGGCGATGGTGTCAGAACAGGGGAGTGGAAGGTGCAGGGTGGGGCCTGTCTGAGCAGACCTCACAGAAGCCACCTTGGTCTGGGGTGGGTTTGGATTCACCTTGCCTCTTGCGTAGTCAGGGGTCAGAGGTGGTCCCACTTGGGATTTTGCAGTTGTGAACGTGGAACCGTAAGGAGCTGTGAAGGCAGTACTTGCCCAACGTTATTTTCTTTCGAGATTCATCAGTGTTGTTGCCTATAGACTGTCCTGCAGAGTGCCCAAGACCGTTCCTCTGTGGACTGTGTGTCACAGGTGATTTCCACAGGTATATGGCGATTCGCCACTGGATAGACGGCAAAGAGTAGATGGAAGGAGCCCGACACTCCTGCATTGGTTTGCACCATAGGGCTCTCCAAAGTACTGCAGAGCCGGGAAATGTTCACAGTGCCTACATCACAGGACCCAGCTGCTCACAAGGCAGTTCTCACTGCTTGGCATTTGCAGAGTCAGGCTTTCACAGCTTTGGTAGCTCTTTAAGCACGTAGCATGGGCATTGGTGAGCGCAGCACAGGAGGGTGTGCTGGAGGTGGTCTTGAGGGTGTGGTGTCAGGGGTGATCCTGCTTTGGGAGAATGACATTCAGAGTGAGCCCTTAAGCAGGTGCAATGTGAGACCGTGCTGCCCTCTAGAGGCCTTTTGCTCATGCACCAAGTTTCCCAGGCAAAATGGCTCCTAATGACCTTAGCTGCCCTGTAAGTCTGGATGAATCTGTGAAGAGTTTCCTTAGTTGGCTCTGTAACTCTCACCCAGAAACTGTACCTAAGTATGTAAATAAGCTGAAGGGGACTCTGACCTTGGGGATTGATTCATTTTGTCATTCTGTTGGGTTTAAAAATGAGCCATCTCAGAAGCAGGAAAAAGAATCCCATGGAAAGCAAGACAGAAGGGCTCCCAGGTGATTGCATGGAGACCCCTGCCCGTGAAGCAGTGGAGGCAGCAGAGGGCACAGTGCCAAGTCCTGGGGCCGCTCCAGACCCCATGGGACCGAGTCCACAGGCCTAGGCAGAACCTGAGGTATCACTTGGCCAGACTCTGGGCCAGGGACTAGCCTCACTTTTAGTTCCAGCATAGTAAGTCCACTGTTAAGGGTTACTGTGAACCCTAGCCTGTGCTTTGGTGGCCGAGGTGGCCTGAGTGTCAGCTGTGGGGATGTGAAGTGAGTATGGCAAATCCTCCAAGGTCAGGTTAAATAGTGACGAGTATTTATTTGAGTGCTTTGTTCAGAACCCCAAACCAGACCCTTTGCCATTGAGTCGATTCTGACTCCTAATGACCTTAGACAGAGTTTCTGAGACTGTACATTCTTACAGGAGCAGATACCATGAACTTTCTCGTGCAGAGTGGCTGATGGGCTTGAACTGCCAGCCTTGCAGTTAGCAGCCCAATGCTTGCCAGACAGACCAACAGGGTTCCCAGTTACCTGCCCAGTGCTGGGTGCTCTCGGCAGCTATTATACCTGAGTTTTGACTCAAGTCAGAAAAGGCTTTTGAGTCTAGAAACTGTACCATAGATAAACCTGAATTAGATCTACGAGGGCTTGCCTCTTCTCATAGTACCTGACTCATTCTCCTCTGGAAATTTCTAGTTATCTTCCTCACATTTGGAAAAGAGGATAAGACCAGGACTGCCCATGGCCAGTCACCGAGGGGTGGACAGACCGACAGCGAGGATTGGACAGACAGCGGGCCACCCTGGGAGAGCAGGCCATCTCGGGAACTGGTATCAGGAAGACTTTCTGGGTCTGTGAGGAATAGGATTTTTCTTTAGTAAAAGACCCAACTGAAAGGAAGTGGACAAGATGAAGGAAGATTGTAGTCTGAACCTTTGAGCCTTCTGTTTGTTTTGTGTGTCCCCATAAAGGCAAGCCAGCTTCTCCCAGAACCCATGTCAGCTGCCTTGTTCCTCCTCGCTCTGGACATGCCTTTCTCTCTGGAGTACCCATACACGCACGAGGCCGCCGTGGCCTACTTGGAGCAGCTAGGCTCAGAGAACTACCACATCTACAGAAGGACCGCTGAGGCCGCCTACTCGGTGGAGTGCGCCTGTAACTTCATGGCAGATGTGGAGAAGGAGGTAAACTTGGGTTAAGCCACCCTTACAGCCTTTCAGGAACACGGAGCGTTTGACTTATGCCCTGCAGATAGAGACTTGTAATAAACAGTTGATTGGCGCGTGTCACCGACTGGGTCAGCTACCTTCTGTTTTGCACAATGTAAATAACTCGCCCACCCATCTAATACCCGCAGAGCACCCAGGACGATCCTGTAGGAGGGGATTGGTAGGAAACAAGAAATGCATGCCACATTTGTTTGAAAATGTATCAGATTAAAAAGAGGCTTTCACTGGTTAGTGAAAGAATTAAACCAAAATTGTAGGTGAGTGAGTGGCGTGTGTCACCGGCATCAGTAAAGAGCAGCAGTTTCAAATGTCTTTCTGTTCCATTCTGAGCTCCTCTTTGCACTGCTGTCCTCTGTGAGAGCCGAGTGACAGTTGAGGGCCTGAGGGACAGTTAGTGTGTTCCTGCGAGTGCGTTTTATGTACATCGTTTGTGGACCACTACCACATACTAGCAAAGAGCCTTGATTTTCTTCCTTTTGAATGCGGCCATGAGCTGGATGGCTTGTAGGATCGGGGTAAGCTTTGGTGCACTGTGACTGTCATGATTTTGCACGATGGTGTGCCTTTGGACGCTCTGAGGATGTTATGGAGCCTGCTGCACTGTGCAGGGCCAAGGAGCCTTTAAGACAACAGTGCTGTTTACTCTCTGAAAGCGCCAGCCTGGCTCATGAGGACCGGGCAGACCCAGAGACATGCGTATTGACTGTCTGATCTTGCAGTCGCACCTGTCTTCCATGGTTTAGTCCTTTTTGGTTTTGTCTTTTCTTTCTGTGACTTCTCGACGCTACTGGGCTCTTGTCTCCCTCAGGACAGACATGGACCATCTCTAAGTTGCATAGTTTTGGTTGGGCCCTGTGTGGTCAGGTCTGGGGATTGAGCAGGGCAACCTGCCTGAGAGCTTTAGGTTGACTCAAGTGTCATCGTAAGCTTCTTCAGGGTCACACCCTCCAAAGGCTCAGGTGGGCTTGGGGGGTATTCCCCCCCGCCCTATCCCAGGCAGACACCGAGTGTGCTTACCAAGAGGGTAGACAGTGGCAGACATTGATATTGTTAGGTCTGCACTTGGATTTCTCCATTCTTAGTGCATAGCGGTGGGGATGCCCCGGCACACGAACTGACGGCGCTGTCCTTGTGCTTCTTTTACAGGGAGAGAAGGATGTCTTGGAGCTCCTGGAGCTGGCGGAGCAGGCCCTGTGCAGCTTCCCTTTCCATCAGCATCTCCCCCTCGTCCGGGAAGTCATCTGCCTCTGCTCAAGGATGTAAAGCGTCTCTCCTTGTCTACCGAGCTCGTTTATCTTAAGATAATCTCCTTGTCTACCGAGCTCGTTAATCTTAAGTGCGTGTGCATGTGTGTATGCATGTGAAGTTATGGAAAAGAGTCTGATCTTAAATCCTGGCATCCTTATCTTTTACCTTTCTCTGGCTTCGGAACTTTTTATGCTGCTGCACATGATGGCTAGCTGTTTTCATGCCTCCAGTCAAAATCAAAGGAGTCCTAGTGGGTTACACATTGGGCTACAATACAAAGGGTCAACAGTTCGAACCCACCAGCTGGGCTCTGTTAGAGAAAATGAGGCTTTCTACTCCCATAGAGTTACAATCTCGGAAACCCAAGGAGGCCTATCCTGCCCTATCCTGTAGGGTTGCTGAGAGTTAGACTTGACTCGAAAACAAAACAAAATAAATAATTTCTGGATTGCTTTTGATGTCCATTCAAACTAAGGATTTAAGCAAATGTGTTTATCTTACCGTCATAATTAGGAACTTATTTTGGGGAACCCCACCTCCACCCAGTTATATTCCTTTGTGTCTTTCTGGTGTTTGGGCAGCTTTTGTCACAGTTTGCTTTGTCCTGAGGACAGTGGGGCCCATTGAACAACAATGATTTTTCTCCTATTTATCATACCAATATGCAAAATAAGTAAACAAGAGAATATCTCCGTTATTAATGTTTCTTCTCCTCAAGCCTTTACACTGTCAGGGGGAGGCTATACTTTCCTATTGCCGGACTAGTGTCACCAAAACCAAAACTGGCCTCCCTGCCCTCCAGTCAATGCTGACTCACAGCGACCCTGTAGGACAGGGCAGACCTGCCCCGTGGGTTTCCGAGACTGTAGCTTTTTACAGGAGTAAAAGGCTCATCTTTCTCCTGAAGAGTGGCTGGTAGTTTTGAACTGCTGACCTGAACAGTTAGCAGCCCACTACGCCACCAGGGCTTCGTGGAACTGTATAAAGGCTGTCAAATTCCAAAGGTCAGAGAAACTTGCAGGGTGCCCCAGGGAAAAAAAAATAGCCAGGACTGATGAAGCAGCGTGGGGATGTGAAGTGATGCGTTCACCAGAGTGGAGAGCTGCTGCCAGGCATGGGTGAAGCAACAGCAGGCGTAGCTGTAGCGACGGGAGAGTAATGACTAGAGCATGACCTCATTTGCGAGTTTGAGACAAGCACTTGCTTTCTCAGCTTGGCTGGAGGAGGAACAAGCTGCATGTCTCTTGAGGAAGTCACGGTGGGTTTCACCACCCTTGGTTGTAGCTGAAGGCTGAGAAGCAGTCGTGTTGGAGCTGTAACAATGACTTGTGCTTCTTCAGGGAGAATGTTGTCTGTCACATGAGCACCCGTGAGGAGGGTGGTTAGTACTGGGCTGCTTGAGGAAGTCGCAGCCAGGGACCAGCAGGATGCGTCATCCTGATGCTGTGCAATCTCCTGGTCACTGTTGCCTCGTCTTTCTCCCTTTCCCCAGTGAGAAGTCTGCTCAGGCCAGCCCACTGTTGCGTGGGGAGGGCCAGAAGGTGCTGCTCCGCCTGCTGTCTCACCCCCTGCTGCAAGTGAGGGTGGAAACCTACCGCAGCTGCCTGGAGAGGACCAAGGTGGGGCTGGTGGTGTGCAGGGGCGGGGGGGGGGGGGGGGGGGGGGAGGGAACAACTGAGAGGGGTTCTCTTGTTATTTCTAATTGGTGCATAGAGTATTAAATACCTGGCATTTCATTATTGAAAAGAGCGCCTTATACCAGGCAGTCTGGAAAGCTCCATGTGTTCCTCCGTGCTTTTGAAAACGCCGTCTTGCTTGTACACTGGTGTCTTAGTGGTTACATGTTGGGCCTCTAACAGCAAAGTCAACAGTTCCACCCTACCAGCCACTTCACAGAAGAAAGATGGGGCTTTCTGATCCCATAAAGATTTATAGCCTCAGATAACCCACAGAAGTGATTCTCCTCTGTCCTGTAGGGTCACTAGGAGTCAGAGTGGACTCAGTGACCGTGAGCAGAGAAGTACCTTCCTGGTGATTACCCTGTGGCGTGTCCAGGCCTTGGCTTGGTTGTGCTGCCTGAAGGTTGTGAAGCGGGTGCTTAGCTGTGCAGCTGCATTGATGAAAAGAAAATCTCTCCTGCAGATTGTCTCCCAGGCTCCCCTTAACAACCTCCCCCACCTGCCCATCCTCCACCCTGGGGCAATAGCTGTGTTTAGGCATGATTTTGTTCTCAAACCTCTGAACCTACACCTCAAATCATAGGAGTAAATTAGTCAATGTGGACCTTTATGTCTGTAATTGTGAATATCTATGAGACAGGTGGTCGCAGTCACGTGGCCCTTTAATTGATCGTAAGTGTTTGTTTTTCTTAGGAGTGCTTGGGCATCCATAACGTCACGCAGCCGGTGTCTTCAGTTTGTAATGGGATTCACTTTCTCCTCCACTCCAAAGTGCTCTATGAAATCGCCACATTCGGCATCCAAGAACCCAACAGTGAGGTAGGATGTGCTGAAAGTACGAGGTCCTTCACAAACGCCTGTGGGAAATGGAATGAAAAGCTAGCGGGGTTTTTCTGCAGGGCCCCCTCATAAGTGTGAGGGCCGAGAGTATTTCTTCATTTGTCGGCTCAGTCATGGCAGTGTTCAGTAGCCTAACTAGACAGGCTGGTGGACGATTGGACAGAAGCTTGCCTTTGAGGTGTTAGGTAAATGAGAAGAAACGTTCAGAAGGGTGTGCAAACCATGACACAGGGTGCACTTGTCTGAGAGAAAGCAGCCCTGGCAGCCACGCTGGTCCATGAGACTCAGAACCCCCTTGGCTGCGCTGACAACGGGTTAGTTCATTACAGCCCATGTCTGCCCAAGGGGAGTCAGGGAGCAGGCATGAGGGCGCCTGTGACTGCTGCCAGGTGCCAGGTGGTTGTCTCTCATCGCCCCCCACCCCCCGCCCCCCGCATGAACAACAGGAGTCAACACTTCCCGGTCTGCTCAAGCCCAACGCTGCAGCGGCTGTGTGTGCCTGCTTCATTGAGTGTCTCCCTGGCTTGGACTGCTCCTCTGTTTTACTGAACACAGTGTCCTTCTCCGGGGCCTGGTCTCTCCTGACAACATGCCCAGTGGTGCATTCTGGCCATCCTTCTTCCAAGACAGCTCTGTTTGTGCCTTTGGCAGCCCATGGCACCATCGTTCAACAGCACCCTTCCTTCTGTGCTCTGTCTTACGTTGTGTCCTCCTGGCACATGTATAGGAGGTGATGGGAACACCACGGCTTGGCTCAGGTGTGCCCTCATCCTCACCATGCCATCTTTTAACCCTTTAGCAAGGGGTCTTGTGAAGCAGATCTGCTCCATGCATGACATTATCCAGGTCTTGACTGCTGCCTCTGTGTCCTTTGACGGTGACGCAGCACAAATCCCGCACAGCTTCCATTTGCCGTGCCGTCAATCCTGATGTCACTCTCTGGTCCCGATCAGAGTGTGGGATGACACCTTGGAAGTCTGAGCAGTAGATGGCAGAGGTGCTGGATGGAATGACCCACAGGGAAGGTCTGCTTGGTGCACTGGTGGCATGGCTCATGTAACTGGCTTCCTCGATGTTGTTGGGCAGGTGAATGCTGCTGCCAAGGCCATTCTGATGTACCTGCTGCAGGGCCGCCTGATGATGACAGCGCCCACCTGGAGCAAGTTTGTCTCGTCTCTGGGCCCCGTGCTCCCGGTGCTGCAGGTGGGCTCTTCTCGTTCCTCTCTGCTCTCTTCCACTGCGGGCTGTTTGTCTAGTGTGTGTCAGCAGGGCTAGTGCGCTGTGTGGGGTGAAGGCTGTCCTCAGTGGACAGGGAGTGGGTACCTGGCAGGAGCTGACCCCGCTGTCCCTGTCTGGGTCTAGATAGCCAGGGCCAGGCCTTTTGCCATTGGCCATGCCAGACAGAGCCAGCCTTAGAGCAGGCTTCCCAGCTGAGTGGTCACTGCTCCCTGAGCTGGAGGCCCGGCACTGGACTGGCCACCTGGATTCTAGCAGTACACGCACCGGGGCTCCCAAGTTCCTGGAGTAATGGAATGGAAAGATGATGGCATTTCCTCAGGAGCAGAGCTTTTTGAGGTCTCTGTGTATGTGACTTCAACGATCCCTTGATGAACAGCCTCTGGGAAATAGCCTTTCCCGGGGGGGGGGGGGGATGGGAAAACAGGGCCTCCAATAAGACTGTGGGTGGTGTGGCCAGGGCTGTGTGAGTGCTGTGCGCAGGGGCAGGGCTGAGTGGGTGCCGTGGGAAGTACGCTGTGAATAGGCAGGCTCTGGGAAATGCTGCTGCTCCTGTTGGGATCTCAGAAGACGCGAAGCAGCCAGTGCGAGAGGTGGTTGTCGTTCCCCAAGGTCTGTTCTCTTGTTGCTGAAGTGCGTGGTGGAGAAAGACATAGCAGCATTTGTCACTGACCCCACTTTGACGTGTGCCGTGCGTGACAGTAGTTGCACCCATAGTGCTGCGCAGTCCCCCACCACGACCTTGTACAGCTCACCCCATACACACTCAAGAGGAGCCTGCTGGCACAGAAGGCTCAAGGTTAGACCCTGAACCAGAAGGTTGGTGGTTTGAGCCCACCAGCTGATCCATGGGAGAGAGGTGTGACTGTCAGCTTCTGCAGAGAGGAGGGCCCGGAAACCCTGTGGGTCAGTTCTTTCCTGTGCTGTGGGCTTCTGTGAGTCCAGATGGACTGGTCAGTGGTGGAGGGAACAGGGGTGGGGGTGTGGCGGAGGTGAGGAGGATCAGTGGAAGTGAGTGGGGTGGCAGAGGTGAGGGGGGCAAGCAGGATGGCTCTCTGCTGTGGAGCTTTCTGCAGAACTCCCTGCCGCTGTTCGGCCCTCATTGTGGCTCAAATGCAGTTTCCTTTTAAGTGTGCTGCCTCGTGAGAAGCATTTGACTTTGTTCCAGGGATTCAGACTCACTGTGAGTCACCTGACCGGTATGTGCCCTGTCTCCCTTCACAAACCCCATCAGGGCTACGCAGACACCGAGGACCCTCTGGGGAGCTGCGTCCTGCTCCTGAGCCGAGCGGGACCTGAGGCCGGAGGAGGGGGCCTGCCCCGCCTGCCCTGGCTACGCTCTGTGCTGCGGTTGCTCCTGGTGAAGAAGCCTGCGTGAGTGCTGGACGGGGTGGATGGGACCAGGCTGAGGAGCCTGGTTTTGCTGCCTGTATGTGTGTGTGTCATCTGTGTGTCGGTTGGGTGTTTGGTGGGGGGGGGGGGGTTAGCGTACAGTGAGGCTGAAACTGAGCAGAGGCAGGGCCTTCTAGAGCGGTGGTCCTTATCCTTCCTAATGCCACAACCATGTTGTGGGGATCCCGGGACTAAAATGATTTTCATTGCTACTTTGTCACTGTCATTTTGCTACTGTTAGGAATTGGGTGACCCCTGTGAAAGGGTCATTTGACCCCCAAAGGGGTTGTGACTCATAGGTTGAGAACTGTTCTAGAGACTTTTCTGGAATGTTCCTCACACCCAGGTCAGCTGTACTGTGCTGCTGGGTCCCCTGGCAGCTGTAGGACACATGGGAGGTGGGCTGGGGGTCAGAATGGGGGACATTGTCTCCCTTCCACTTAGAGATGGATAATTTCTGGAATCATCTTTTTCTAAGACACTGGTTCTTTCTCTATGTGTTTCATACAAGTGTAAGACCAGAGGACACAGGCCTCTCCCTCTTACTCCATTTGCCTTATGACGTGGCAAACCAGAGGCGCCCTTACCTTGAGCATCTTGTATCCGAAATAACATGGAGGCGCCTGCCTCCCTTGAGACGCGGCAGCTATGGCATGCCAGGCTCCATCCGCAGACCGGGAGTCTGTCTCTGCGCCTGGACTTGTTCATGGTTCTTGGTTTCTTTCTTTCTTATTTTTTATTAAATACTTTTATTGGGGGCTCATATCTCTTATCACAATCCATACATTCATCCAGTGTGTCAAGCACATTTGCACATATGCTGCCATCATTATTTTCAAAGCATTTTCTTTCCACTTGAGCCCCTGATATCAGCTCCCCATTTCTTCTCCCTCCTTTTCCCACATGACCTCCCTCCCTCACGAACCCTTAGTAAGTTATATATTATTATTTTCATATTTTAAATCGTCCTTCATCGCCCCTCTCCCACTTTTCCTTTGTTTGTCCCCCTGAGAAGGGATTATAGGTTGATCCTTGTGATCCATTCCCCCTTTCTCTCCCCACCCTCTCCTAATCCTCCTGATATCATTTTTGGCCCTGGGGAGTTTATCTGTCCTGGATTCCCTTCGTTGCAGGCTCTTGTCTGTAGCACTGTGCATGTTCTGGTCTAATCTGTTTTGTAAGGTAGCATTGAGGTCATGATAGTGGGGGAAGGAATCACCAAAGAACTAGACGAAAGTTGTGTGTTTCATTGGTGCTATACTGTACCCTGACTGGCTCATTTCTTCACTGTGACCCCTCTGTAGGGGGATGGCCAATTGTCTACAGATGGGCATTGGGTCTCCAATCCATGCTCCTCACCCCCCATTCATTTACCTTGGGTATGATCTTGTTCTGGGTCTTAGATGCCTGGTACCAGATCCCATCAACACCTCATGTTCTTCCATGTGGGTTTTTTCGTTCCTCAGCTAGATGGCTGCTTGTTTATTTTCAAACCTTTAAGACCCCAGATGCTATGTCTTTCGATAGCAGGGCACCATCAGCTTTTTTTTTTTTAAACCACATTTGCTTATGCACCCATTTTGTCTTCAGCAATCCTGTTGAGTAGGTGAGCATCACAGAATGCCAGATTGTTAGAACAAAGTGTTCTTGTGTTAAGGGGGCACTTCAGTCGAGGCCCAAGGTCCATCTGCTACCTTAATTCTTAACATATAGATGTGAGTACATAGTTCTATTCTCTCGTTTATATATATATATATATGCCTGTATTTAGACCTCTATAAATGTCCTTTGCCTCCTGGTTCTTTCCTCTATTTCCTTTTACTTTTCTCTTCTTCCACCATCAAGTTCGGCCTTCATGTGGGTTTAGTAATTCCTCGCTGCTACATTGCTCTTGATTAAGCCCTACTAGCCATCCTACACCCTCTCTCCCTTGATTTTAGTTTACTTTTTGTTCCCTTGTCCCTGGCTTGATTCCCCCTCCCTCCCTTCTTCCCGCCTTCCCTTCTCCTATATGCCCCCTGAACAATTGGTCCCATTCTTTTCATCTGTGAATTATTTATCCTGCCTATCTTTTCTAGATAGACATGCAGAGGTTCTTAGTTTCTGATGGCTGCATTACAAATACTGTAATATTGAATCAGTGATGAGTTACAGACTGCGGGTCTCTAACGGGAAGGGTCAAGTGTCATTAGGAACATCTCAATGACTGTAGACATTTATGATTGTGGCTCTGTGTCCACTCCAAGTGTCGCCTGAAGTCCGCTGTCTCCCTAGGGTCCGCTCCCTGGCCTTGAAGCTCCTGACCTTCCACCTCACGCAGGAAGACGGGGCTGACAGGAAGCGCCCCCTCATGGACTCCCAGGCCCTCTCCAGGGTCACACATTTGTTCATTGTGAAGAAGCCCATTGAGCTCACTCTGGATGATAGAAGAGAAGTCGTCATCAAGGTGACCTGGCTTATGAGTTGGTGGTTCTGGCTACCAGCGTGTGTCACCACCATGTCCTGTGCCTTCCTGACCTCCTTGCTGGTGCCGTAGGGCAGTGAGGAGCAGCAGCGGCAGCCCGTTCATGCAGCTGGGGACTGACCGGCTCACCTGCCACAGGCAACTCTTCATGTTTGGCCAATTTTTCCCCACTGCCTACTATTTGCTGGATGTTATTAAGCCTCTTTTTATTTTGAATATATATCGGGAATATGCAAATTAATTTTGTTTCTATCTTAAATATGAAGCTAATCGAGCTGAAAGAAATTTTGGCATGCATTTGTTTAAAATACATATCCCTAAAAAAACGCTATTGGGAATGGCAGTCACCAGAAACTCTGTTCACTACTGGCAGACATGCCAGCCTCCTGGTTGTCAGACAGAAAGTATTCTGGGCAGCAGGGGCATTGGCATCTCAGACATGCCATTCAGAGGTTGTGTTGTTACCCTTGGCTTCGCATACGCCCCCTGCAGGATGTTCAGCTGGCCCCTGCCCTGCTGTGTGGGGCTCCCTGACCAAGTCCCTGCTCTGCCTGCCCTTTCAGCTGCCAATCCACATGACAAAGTCCCCTGCTTTCTGGGAGAGATAGTCCTTGTTCTTTTCCTCCAAGGGTTTGGCCTGGGGTGACCCAGTGGCAGCAGCAGGGCAGGGGGAGGTCTCTCCTGACTGCGTTCCAGTGGGCTGTCTTGCCTTTGGGGATGCCAAGGAAGGCCGGTACCTGCTACTGCTTTCTTAGTCTCCACTAAGGGCAAGGAAGATGGTGGGGGCAGTGGACAAGGAGAGCCCACATGGACTCGTGTCCCCGTTGTCAGCTCTGCTACCTGGCACCGTGTCCTGGCCTGAAGTGACACCAGTACCAGCCTGGTGGTAGCCTGTTGAAGTAGTAGGCAACAAGTCATGTCCTGCTGTATCTGCCCGTCAGGGTCTCTGGGAGCTGCAAGCCTTCTTCAGTCCCTCAGCTGGCGGCCCTTCCGGCGTATCACCTGAGGTGTCCCCAACCTGGAATATTTTCTGTAAAATTGTCTGGGTCATTGACGGGTTCGTGGCTTCTGGGTAACTTTCTAGCAGACGTGTCCACTCTGAGGACCTGGGGTGGCCCACTCCCTGTAGTGCGCCACTGGAGGTACACTGTCCGTGTGCCCATGACTTTGGGAGTCAACTTGTAGAGCTTTGGTCGCTGTGGCACTTACAACATTTTACAGGGGATCAGATCCAAATGAAAGATGATTTTTTTTTAAATTTCAGGTGGAGATGGTTGAAAAAGTGTTTGCAATCTTTACATCAGATGACGTTGATTTTGTTTTGAGGAAGTCTGCTGCTGAGCAGTTGGCTGTCATTATGCAAGGTACTGCCTGCCTTTGATGGATAGACTCAGCTTGGAAGCACTCAGGTGGCTGTGTTTCCTGACCAGGGTTCAGGGGACTAGCCAGCCTGTGGCCGGCTCTTGTGCAGCCAGCAAGCTTGGAATGGTGTTTTATATTTTGAAAACTTGTAGTAACACAAAATGAAGAAGAATATGTGACCCAAACCAGAGGTGGCCGGTAGAGCCAAGAATTTCCTGTCTGGTGCTTTGCAGGAAGGGTCACTAGCCCATGTCTAGGGATTTGGCTTCAAACGTCTGCCAATAGAACTGTTTTCCCTTGAAAATGTGACAGAATTCTGACTGTAGCTAGCAGGTCCCTTTTCCTACGTTAAAAAAACCCACGGTGGCGCTGTGGGTGCCGCCTTGGTTTGTTAACCACAGAGTCAGCAGTGCAAACCCACCAGCTGCCCCACAGGAGAGAGATGAAGCTGCCTGCTCCTGTGAAGACGTGCAGCTTCAGAAGCCCGAGCCTACAGAGAGCGGCTGTGAGTTGGAAGTGGCTCAGTGGCAGTGGGTTCAGTTGGGATTAGCTTTTCAATGTGTCTGGTACATGTGGTTCTCAATGTGTGCCTTCTTGCTTAGAGAGACGTGCTTTTGTTAGTGGGTGAAGTACGTCTGAAGCTCGGAGCACAGCCCTTGCTTTAGGGGCTTCCCTGTGAAAACAGCACGGCAAAGGATCCAGTCTTGCTGGCAGGGAGTGTCCTTCCCAGCTTCTGGCCATTCCATTCTGTCAGTGCTTTCACCTGAGTTGCTTATTTCTCCCTCTTCGTCATGTACGTAATTCACTTCAAAATACTTTTTTCTAACCTGGAAGGTGGAGATGGTTAACATTCTTTGTTCTGACCTTAGTGGGAACTGAAGTGAGTCATTTAAATGTTAAATTCAGCAGTAGATCCAGTGCTTTAGTATCAGGAGGAGAGGCCCTCAGTAAATGTGAGGGTCCGGGTTAAAATATAAAGTTTAAAACACAACCAGGCAAAATTCTCAGCATTATTCCTTCAGTCCGTGCTGCTCACATTGTACAAACACCGTGTATTTGGTCGGCCTGTGGTGGAAACCGGAGGGCTTATAGCAGCAGCTGGAGGCAGGGAAACCGTGATTCTGCTGGCTCAGCAAGATTGTTTGCACGGAGCACAGTTTGCTTGCAAGCTACTAAAGGCTTACAGCTATTGTAGAAGCAACTAGTTTTGGTGTCTGGTCACTCTAGTGGTATCCCTAGAGTTTGTGTGTGTGTGTAAATTAACCCGTACTTCCTTACCACGAGCACGAACATATGCATATCCCAAACATATGCAACAGAATCTGCTATGCAATGCCTCCTCTCTCCCCTCTGCTGTTGATCAGTTTTGGAGTCAAGATCTTACTTTGAGAGGAAGCTGCCCACCTGGTTGTCACACTCTCACATCAGTTTGTGGAGAATTCTCAAAACGTTGTGAGAGGGATGCACTTAGGAAAAAAGCAGTCGGCAGTGAAGCCACACAACGAAGTTCATTTTCTACGGGACAAGAATGGTCGCCGAAACCAGTGTCATGAAGATAATTGGCCGTGCGCAAGTGGAAGTACTCGCCTGCTCCTTGGAGATCGAGTGCTTCTCACAGTCTGAATTCACCTGTTTTTTTTTTAAACATAGTTTTGGGTTATATATTGTTTTCATTCACTCTACAGAAGTAGGGTGTATGTGCCTGCCATTTAAGAATTGTTAATTGTGTGTATGTGTATAAGGTTAAAAGCTTCTACCTTGGATTTCGACCCCAGGGGCTATCATTCCACCCCACGAGTCCCCACAAAGAGCCTTGAAAGAGCCCGAGGAAAAATGCATGGAATGATAACAGGATTTTGCCGCTAATTTCCCGAAAATACCTCCTGTTCCAAAGCAGTTTGAAAATTTGGTAGATTCTGTAGAATTCAAAAGATTTTGTAAAGTTTGGTACATCCTATAGATTTCTGTACATTTTCAAAAGTAGAGAATGCATGCTTTAAATTTTAGTAACCTTTTTGCCTGTTTGTTTCTTTACAGATATTAAAATGCACACTGTGGTGAAAAAATTATGTTTAATCGACAAGGTCATTGAGTACTTAGACAGATGTGTGTGTCAAGATGGAGAGGTGAGTTTACTCTCTATTTAGACATGTATGTCAGGACTGAAAATGGTTCAGGAAAATGGAATGAAGAGGGAATGGGATTTGTGCACACACCTCTTGAAGCCCTCTCGTGTGCACAAGCTGATGGGGTTGACCAGCTCTGTAATCGACTCCAGCTGATTTGCATGAGGTCCTGGTAGCAGCCACTGTTACTGAGTGTTCTGTTTCTGAAAGAGGCCTTCACGAGATGGCAACTCGGCTCGACATTTCCACTTGGATGTGTGAGCAGAAAACTTGCTCTCAGTGAAAAATCAATTTTAATGTGGGTTTTATTAACACACAATTTCATTGGCACAGTGATAAACTTAGAATGAAATGTCTATATCTCATGGTTAGAAGGACGGAAATGAAATCACAGTTGCTGTTTTTCCCTCCCCCTTCTTCCTTGCCAGGCCATAGACTGTCTCATCCCCCCGAGCCTCACTCTCTTTAGAAAAGTGCTGTGTGCTGACCCAGCCTTGCGCATCTCCCTCTCACAGAGGCCGCCCCTCCTGGACCTGCTACTCAGAGGTGAGGAAAGTAACCTCTGCTCCTCATGGCATAGGGTGCCTGGTGGCGCTGTCCACTAAGCATTGGACTGCAAGGTTGATGGTTCAAACCCACCAGCTGCTCCAGGAGAGAACGACGGGAATCCTTGCTCCTGTACAGAATTACAGGCTGGGAAACTGCACAGGATCCTGTGTGTCGGAATTGACTCCATGGAGAGGGTGCTGGGCTGCTCCTGTGTTGACTCTGAGGCTTTACATACTGATGGTTGGCAGCACTGTTTGCATATTCCTAACACAGCAGCGTTGTTTGTGCATCTTCCACTGGTGGGGGCTGGCGGAGCAATGTCAACCAAGTGGTTGTGCATGCAGTCCTTGGTGCGATGGTGTCATTCAGGGCCGACCCACCTGCACCTGCCATCACTGAGGAGGTAGCTCAGACCTGGCCGGCTGCCATCCAGCCTCTTCCCAGCACTGGTTCCTTTTTCTGGTTTTCTCCTGCCTTTTGACCCTGGTGAATCTGATCATGTCGCTGGCCTCGAGTATCACTTTAGTGAAGTTGATAAGAGTTTGTGTGTATGTTTGTGTGTGTGTGAGGCTTGTTTTAAAAGGTTCACTGCCAAGGAATCAATGCTGACTCAGAGACCCTGTAGGGCAGGGAGAACTGCCCCGTTAGCTGCTGAGATGGTAACTCTTCAGGTGGTAGAAGCCCTGCCTTTCTCCTGTGGGGCGGCTGGGGCTTTAGAACTGCACACCTCAAGCACTGTGCCACATGATTTCATCACTATTTCTTTTTCTGTCAAATCTGGTGGAGTGTTTGAAATATTTTGGAGCTCTGTGATTGGATACATAAATATTTACTATTATTACATCATATTGGTGAATTTACCCTGTTTTATATAAAGCCCCAGTCCTTTTTTATTTTTTTTTACATTTTATTAGGGGCTCATACAACTCATCACAATCCATACATATACATACATCAATTGTATAAAGCACATTCATACATTCTTTGCCCTAATCATTTTCAAAGCATTTGCTCTCCACTTAAGCCCCTTGCATCAGGTCCTCTTTTTCCCCCCTCGCTCCCCACTCCCCCCTCCCTCATGAGCCCTTGGTAATTTATAGATTGTTATTTTGTCATATCTTGCCCTATCCGGAGTCTCCCTTTCCCACCTTCTTTGCCGTCTGTCTCCCAGGGAGGAGGTCACATGTGGATCCTTGTAATCAGTTCCCCCTTTCCAACCCACTCACCCTCTACTCTCCCAGTATTGCCCCTCACACCCCTGGTCCTGAAGGCATCATCCACCCGGACTTCCAGTGCCTCCAGCTCCCACATGCACCAGTGCACAACCTCTGCCCCATCCAGTCCTGCAAGGTAGAATTCGGATCATGGTAGTTGGGGGGAGGAAGCATCCAGGACCTGGGGAAAGCTGTGTTCTTCATCGGACTACATCGCACCCTGACTGACCCATCTCCTCTCCTAAACCCCTCTATGAGGGGATCTCCAGTGGCCGACAAATGGGCTTTGGGTCTCCACTCTGCACTTCCCCCTTCATTCACTATGGTATGTATGTATGTATGTATGTATGTATGTATGTATGTATGTATGTATGTATGTATATATATTGCATGATGCCTTATACCTGGTCCCTTTGGCACCTCGTGATCGCACAGGCTGGTGTGCTTCTTCCATGTGGGCTTTATTGCTTCTGAGCTAGATGGCCGCTTGTTCACCTTCAAGCCTTTAAGACCCCAGACACTATCTCTTTTGATAGCCGGGCACCATCAGCTTTCTTCGCCACATTTGCTTATGCACCCGTTTGTCTTTAGCGATCGTATCATGGAGGTGTGCAACCAATGATATGATATTTTGTTCTTTGATACCTGATAACTGATCCCTTCGGGACCACGCGATCACACAGACTGGTGTGTTCTTCCATGTGGGCTTTGTTGCTTCTGAGCTAGATGGCCGCTTGTTTATCTTCAAGCCTTTAAGACCCCAGACACTATCTCTTTTGATAGCCAGGCACCATCAGCTTTCTTCACCACATTTACTTGTTCACCCGCTTTGGCTTCAGCAGTTGTATCGGGAGGGTGAGCATCGTAGAGTGCCAATTTAATAAAAGAAAGTATTCATGCATTGAGGGAGTGCTTGAGTAGAGGCCCAAGGTCCTTCCGCCACCTTAATACTAAACCTATAAATATAGGCACATAGATCTATTTCCCCATCCTCATATATATATTTGCATGTACATGTCTTTGTCTAGACCTCCATAAATGCCCCTTGACTCCTAGCTCTTTCCTCCATCTCCTTTGACTTTCCTCCTGCCCTACTACCATGCTCCGTCCCCACCTGGCTTACAGGTATACCTCTTCTTTACGTAACCTTACCCTTGGTCATTCCCTATCAGGCCTGCCACTCCCCTCTCACCCATTTTGGGTCCCATGTTGTTCCCTTTTCCCTGTGTTTGTTAACACCACTTCCTTACCCACCCCCCACTTCCCCCTATCACAAGTCCCCCCAGAACTGTCGGTCTCGTTGTTTTTTTTCCAGATAGTTCATCCAGCCTGTATTATTTAGACAGACCTGTGGAGACAATCACATGCATGAAAACAAGACAGAGGAAAACAAAGCAACAGTATACAACCAGACAACAAAACAACAACAACAAACCACTGACAAAGGAAAAAAACAAAACACATCAAGAAAGAAAAGCTTGTAGTTAGTTCAAGGATCGTTTGTTGGCCCTTAGAAGTGTTTTCCAGTCTAGTCTGTTGGGGCACCATGCCCTGGCCCCAAAGTCCACTTTCAGCATTCCCTGGGGACCTTGCCACTCCATTCCCTTGCTGTTCCGCTGCACTCCCCCACTGCGGTAGAATCAGGTCAGGTGCAATTCCCACACTGTGTCTCAGGTGCTGTCCCCTGTCACTGAAGGGCATCATGTCTCATAGTGGGGCCAGCCATGTTGTTCTCTCTGTGAACTGGCTGCTCTACTCAGGAACATCATCCTCACGGCCTGGTGGACCAGGCTGTGCTCCACTCTCTCCTCCTCCCCCTTCATCTGCTCCCGTGTGCTCTGATCAGATATGTCCATCTCCCGGAGCTGCAGAATCAATGTCCTTTGAAACAAATTCTTCTCGGGGGAGGGGCAGGAATCCACTTAATTTTTGGTGCTGGGGCCAGCCTCCCAGACCTCTCCACTGGTTCCCTACTCCACGCTGGGATATTGCATTCACACCTTGCGGCACTGGGTTGAAGTCTGGTCTCACTTTCCCTGTGGAGATATAAACAATACCCTCCCCTTGGGTGGGTTAGTGCCCCATGCCCCCACTCCCCTTTTCTTCCTTATATTCACCCTTTTGTTTTCCTTTCCCCCACCTCCTCCACCGTTGTCTACCATGTGCATCCCTAGTTTTGATCTGGTCTCTGCCATACTACCCGGCCCCAAAAATGTTTGTATACAGTAGCTTTTTCCCCTATGCCACTTTTGTATTTTTTTTTTTAAAACTTACCTCAGCGGGCTCATGTTGTACTTGTCCTTTTGTTCCTGACTTACTTCGCTTAGCATGATTTCCTCCAGTTCTTCCCATGCCGCTATGTGCCTTATACATTCATCACTGCTTTTTAGTGATGCGTAGTACTCCATTGTATGTACATACCACAGTTTTTTAATCCAATTGTCAGTTGATGGAGATTTGGGTTGCTTCCAGCTCCTTGCAGTTGTGAACTGTGCCGCAATGAACATTGGAGCACAGATGTCTGGCCTTGGTTTGTTTCTTGCCTCTTCTGGGTATATGCCCAGTAGGGGGATTGCTGGGTCATATGGTAACTCTATTTCCATCTGTTTTAGATATCGCCAGATTGATTTCCATAGTGGCTGTACATACTTACAGGCCCACCAGCAGTGGATGAGAGTTCCTGTCTCCCCACAGCCCCTCCAACACTTGTTGCTTTCTGATTTTTTGAATTGGGCTACCTTTGAGGGTGTCAGGTGGTACCTCATTGTTTAATTTGCATTTCTCTTATGGCTAAAGATCGGGAACATTTTCTCATATGTTTGTTGGCCATTCGGATTTCTGTCCCTATGAAACTTCTGTTCAAGTCCTTTGCCCTCCTCTCAAGTGGGCTATTCGTGGCTTTTGACTTAATCTTATCTATTTGACTTAAATCTATTTGGAATTATTATTGCTACTCCTGCTTGTTTTTTATTTAGCACTTGCTTGCTATATTTCATCCCTTGATTTTTAACTTGTGTCTGACTTTTTGTCTAAGGTATGTCTCTCATCGGTATCAAGTGGACGGGGCATGTATGTTTTCCCCACGTTATGCCCCTCTCTGTCTCTAGATAGGGCGTGCAGTCCGTTTGAATTAAGTGGGACTAGCCAGAGGTTTGGATTCATTGCTGTTGTTGTGTTACCTGGTCTTGCTGGTGGTCCTGTTTTTTTGGGCTGACTTTGTCTATGAATTCCCTTTGTTGCACAGACTCATTACTGCGTCTTTTTCCTTCCTTATTTTGCTGTTTAGACGGATTGATTTTGTTTGTAAAGATTCGGACACCGAGTGGCCCTGTGTAGTTTCCCACGCGGTAATTCCCTCTGCTATCAGCTCAGTTCAGGAGCAGACAGCCTCATCATTCTCCCGTGGAGCAGCTGGGGGTTTGAATGGCCAACCCAGCAATGAGCATTCCAACACTTACCGGACAGTGCCACCCAGTCTCTGGCTTTGTCTGCGGTTTCTCTGCCATCTGTTGGGGAATCGGTGACATTCCTGCCCGTGCTCCTTACTTGGGCCTGCTGCCAGGCAGCTGACAAGTGGGGCACCTCTGATACGCAACTCTCCTCTTTTCGTTTTTGTTCCATTTCTCCTTCCACCTGGTGTTCACTTGAATTCCTCATCATCCATTTTGCTTGTGTCCAGGGTTTCAGGGGTTCCCCAGAGGTCTCTGCTGCGGGGGAACAGCATGCGGGCTGACTCAGCTGCCATCTCGGTTTCTCTCTCACTGTTGCTTGGTTTTCAGAAGACCTCAGGGGATGTTTTTGGTTTAAGGCTCAAAGGTGATCTTGGCAATATTTTTAGGAAGTTCAGGGGTTTTTAATATTTGAACTCTGTTCATTTTCCAGGTAAAGCTATTTCCTAAAACTGTGTTTCCTTCTCGTCCTCAGTTTCCTTGCTGTTCCATGAAGATTGTACTGTTGTGACGGAAGTAGGAGCATTATTTTGTCTTTTGTTGTTTGATGAAGTATCAAGAATGGACGTGTGGTAAGCAACGAGAATTTGCGTTTTCTACTCCTAACAATTGTTTATTTAAGGCATCTGACAGCAGCGAATGGGCATTTCTGACTTAGGCCTGTGAAAACACCCCAAACCCACTGCTACGAGTCACTCTTGACTCAGAGCAACTTTCGCAGGGTTTCCGAGGCAGTCAGGCAGGCTCAGCTTGCCATCGCAGCCCGTGCCTCGCTCACAGGGCCGCCGGGACCTTGGTTGAAATAAGCAATATTCAAAAGTACGTTTGCCCGAAGCGTCACCCTGCAATTATTATTTTAAACACTACTAAGTATAAAATTTTAGCGGTACTGCAGTGTTTTATGGGATTTTTTAATACAGGATTTTTTTTTAAAAACATTTTATTAGGGGCTCATACAACTCTTATCACAATCTACACATATACATACATCAATTGTATAAAGCACATCTGTACATTATTTGCCCTAATCATTTTTTTAACAATTTATTGGGGCTCATACAATTCTTATCACAGTTCATACATATACATACATCAATTATACAATACAGGATTTTTAATATACTTTTATTCTATATCCTTAATTTTGTGTACTTTCTCTTTACTGATTATTTGTATTACAAATTGATGGCTTTGGGAAAGTGTGTAGGATAAAACCCAGTTAATGCAGACCTTGGGGAGTTGGCCTACCCTTGCAGTGCCCTCATTCCGTGGACACTAGGGTGGACTCCTTGTGGAAAGGCACCCTCTGCTGCCTGTGAGCAAAGCCAGGGGTCACAGGTCGTGTTGGAGGTGGGCAGTTGCACCTCTGGGTTGAGTTTGTCATCAATGAAGTGACTCATATTTGGTATGAAAGGCTGGTTTTCAGAGTGGTTATTTTCTTTTGACCTCTGTCCCTCGAAATAGGTCACTGGATCCTTCCAGTACACCTGCTTCGCCCTCAGTTTTCAGTCTGCCTCTGTCAGTTATTAGAAGGTAATGTATTAATTTCTTTGAGTTTTTTGATGGGCACAATATCGTAACGGAAAGGGAAACCCATGCCTGTGATTTATCACCATTTCCACATGAGTCCTCCAATCACAGCATTTCTGGTATGTTTATGCAGCCTTGGCCATGCGTCTTCGAAGCTCAGAAAGCCGCCCTCTCTGCCCCTGTCCTGCTTACCTGGCCAGCGTTTTGTGTAGATGTTCAGTGGAGTGGGGAGGTTGAAAGGGCCGTGCGTGCGTGTCCGCTGGCTCTTCACCGGGTTGGGGAATCTGTAACTGTCTGTGTCCCTTTCTCCAGGTATCACCTGCCAGTGCTGGTCCGAGGCCATCACGCAGTGAGTCCGCATGCCATCGTCCTGCCCCTGTCTGCTGACACTTTGGCCCTGAAGCCCGTCTCAGATATGTTGAGAGTAGCTTGGAACCTGTCATGGTGTCACGGGATTGACAATCTGTGGAAGCAAACGGGTGCAGCCAACAGAGCCCCCGAGTAAGCTGCTCGCTCAGGGACAGCAGCCTGTCCATGAACCAGGCAGACTGGTTTCTGTGGCAGGTTAAATCCCACTTGCGCTTCGTGACCACCTTAGGGTCTGCATCGTTGCTGAAGATGCTCATTACTCAAACTTTGAGTTGAAGATCACATCTTCATTGGGTCAAATAAGGAAATGCAAATGTAAGAGCCTTATAGGTGATAGAGCGCGCCACTTAATAGGTGAACGTCAGCAGGAAAAGGTGTTCAGGGTAGAGAGAAAGCCCATAGAAAGCGTTAGGAAGGAATATTGCAATCACTGCGGTGGTGATGGTAGTAATTATTTTGGAATGTCTAGGACTTCTTAAACAAAATAATCTACCGGTTCTTTCTTGTATGGATAACGAAAACTAACAATTTCTGTGAATAGTGAAATACAAGGTGTGCCAATGTAACAGGAAGCCCTGTGGTGTTGTGCTTACACGTGGGGCTGTGATCCACATGGTTGGCAGTGCAGAACCACCAGCAGCATCATGGGAGAAAGACTGGGCTTTCAACTCCCGTAAACAGTTACAGTCTCAGAAAACCAGATTCAGCACTGACTCGATGGCAATGAGTTTGGTTTATGGTGGTGTTAAGCTCTAATATTGAAGATATACAATATTCTTTGGTCTTATTTGAGACGATGCTTAATTAAAAGTAAACTAAGATGAGCTAGGTCTGTAAATTTTCTTTGGTGCTGGGGAGAGGTTTCTGCATAACCAAGACACACATGTGCTTTTGTTGAAGGAGCCTTCTACTCTTTTCTGCAGGTTTCTTGGTTCCCTGAAGCTGACCCCTGAGGACAGTCTGACTCTGAAAGCCACACACAGGGCCAGCGGGCTGCAGGACTGCCTGCGTGCCATCATGCAGGCTGCTGCCCACAGGGACGTCCGGGCTGCCATCACCAGGATGGGCTACTATCTTCTCAACGACCGGCTGTCTTTGCAGAGTGGCTCCGGCCCCTGCTCAGCCCTCCCGAAGTCCCAGGCTTGGCACATGGCACTCAACAGGTCAGTGGACGCAGTGCCTGAGACCTTACAGGACAGTTGGAGACTGTCCTTTTCCCCTTGCAAAACATTGCCTGTTCTCTGTCTTGAGTTGGCTGTCCCTCTGGCAGTTCATGGTCTTAGGTGGTTACCTGGGGATGTGCATTTTCCACTAGGCCCAGGCTCTGGAAAGCAACTTCCCTCCCCTCCCCCCTCCCCTCTGCATCCCTCTCAGCAGCGGGCTGCGTGCCACGTGAAGTGGCATGTCAAGACGCCATGCCCGGTGGATGGTGCCAACGTGCCTTGTAAAGCGATAGCACTTTGGTCAGTGTCGTTCGCCTTGGTTGTAGGTTTTTACAGGTGCTTCCTGCCTGCACGGAAGATGAGAAGCTGCTGATCGATGTCATACATTTCCTAAACGACTTGCTGAAGGAGCAGCGGAGACATTCGTCAGTGGAGTTGCTCAGCTGGATTCTAGAATTACTCCTGAGGCAGGTGAGTATTGTTAAGGAGTTTGGAGATGAGGTTTCATAAGCCATTCATTTGTAAAAGTCACGAGTGTCTTATTATGGGAAAGGGTGACTTTTATGCAGACCACGTATATTTGACTACCCCTCATGCTATGACTGCGGAGAAAGATGGGCTTCTACGCCCACAAAGAGTTAGTCTCAGAAACCCACAGGGAAATTCGATGCTGTCCTTGTCACTGTGTGTCGGCTTCTCTCAATGGCAGTGAGTTTTTGAGTTTGTATCCTCACCCTTGAAGAATAGCTCCCTTCATATCTGTCTCGTGCCCCCCCCCCCCCCAGAAACATAAACACAACACTGGAATGAATGGAGGCTGGGGGACAAGTGATTGGAATGGAGGATCTGGGGTCAAATGATTTGTTTTAGTTACACCTTGTTCTGGTTATGGAGTCAGGTTTAGCCACTTCTCTGTGTATAGGTTTTGATTTTTTACCTTAGGGATTTCTCAATCCAAACATCAATCGATGTATGAGAGGATACCCTCCCCACCCAAAAAAAAACTGGAAAAGCTTCGCTGGGTGGAGTTTTCTAGGCCAACATCGAGCAACTTGCTCTGAGTTAGTGCACCCAGTGATGTTGCCTGGGAAGGGTCTCTAGTCACAGTGAATTTTTTTCATAAAAGTTTCACTCCAACCTGTGATGGCCGATTAAGAGAACAGCATCTGGCTGTGAAATTTTGTTTCCTGCTCTGGAAAAATGCTGCAGAAACTGTTGTGATGTTGAACACAGCTTACAAGGAGATTGGTATGGGATATCACTCAAGTGTACAAGTGGTTTTCTCATTTCAAAAGAAGTGAAATGTCGATTGATGACAAACCTTGTTCTGGATGTACCTCATCTTCCCAAATGGATGAAAGTGTGGACTCCTAGTGCATTTAGGGCTCGTTCCACCAGGTCAGACTGCTAATCAAGCTTTCTATTTAGAGATTCTGAAAAGATTGTGTAACACTGTGCAATATGAAAGGCCTGATTTGTGGCAGATTGGGGACTGGTTTTGCCACCATGAAAATGCACCTGCTCACGGATCACAGTTTGGCAAAAAACAGCATGTTTCTCATGTCCCATGCACCTTATTCCTCTGACCTCGCTCCCTGCAACTTCTTTTTGCTTCTATGAATGAAGAGGTATAAGAAAGGTCAGCAATTTGACTACATAGAAGAAGTGAAGAAAAAAAGGAGGGAGGGGAAGAAAAAAATGAGGGAGGTGCTGTCAACCATCCAAACAGATGAGTTTGAAACATACCTCCAAGAATGGAATTGCAGATTTGACAAATGTATTAAGTGTAATGGAGAGTACTTTGAAGGTGATAAAGGCTGTTTTGCAAAATTAAATACAGAGCTTTGAAAAAAATCCATTTAATTTATTTTTTAGTGGGGGGGGGGCTTAGTTATCTAGTACTAGTTATCTAGTGCCTTGGAGCTTAGTTATCTAGTGCTTCTATAGATGAAAGTACCAAAGGGTGGCTTTCACAAGTTTCTAGTTTCTTCTCACAGTTGAAGAGGCTAAGGGTCAGAACTCGGGGAGAAGGCTGTCTCTCTCTGTCAGCTCGGCAGGGATGTCCTTGTCCCCTTTTAACATCTGTGGGTCTGGTGTCCCTTGGCTATCTGCGTGTGTCTTAACATCAGCATCCGCCTGGGCCTAGGGGGTGCATAGTGTATCACTGCAGAGACCCAGGCCCATGGGATGCGCTCTCTCGGGATACCTTTTTGTGTGTGTGTGTGTGAGGGGGTGGGGGGTGGATGGCATTTCTTTCTCCTTTCACCTCCAGCCCGGGGAGACTCCCCTTCCATGGGATCAGGGTTGTGAGGGGATTAAGGGGATTGCAGCCCAATTTAATCCTCCTCTTGATTGATCCCATCAGCTCTCCTCTTGGGGTGTTATCTCTTAGCTACCACAGCGCATCCTGAGACTTGTGGTGCAGCCAAGTTGACACATGGTTTTGGGGTACACAGTTCAGTATTGAACACTGTCCCTAGTTCCTTTTATAACTTTGAAGGCATTATTTTTGTCTGCATCTTTAGCCTTTGGGAACTTCATTTGATCCAGAGATGCATTTTTGAAATGATGGACCATTGTTATTTTAAATGGTGAAGTGTGTTTCTGTAGTTTCATGGCCCTATGACTGCACCTTGTCATGGAAACCAAAGAACGCAGTGTCCTCCAGTTGAGTCCCAGTAGGCCCCTCCTCTACGCCCGGTGCTTTCACAACCCCATTTTCAAATGGTTGTGGCAAAATTTTCCTTCACAAGTGGTTTCCTTTCTTCTTTCCTCTGTTTTCATTCCTTCCAGATGAGCTTTATTTTCATGTGTGGCACTTCTTTTTTTTTTTTTTTAAACATTTTATTAGGGGCTCAAACAACTCTTATCACAATCCATACATATACATACATCAATTGTATAAAGCACATCCGTACATTCTTTGCCCTAATCATTTTCAAAGCATTTGCTCTCCACTTAAGCCCTTTGCATCAGGTCCTCTTTTTTTTCCCCTCCCTCCCCGCTCCCCTCTCCCTCATGAGCCCTTGATAATTTATAGATTGTTATTTTGTCATATCTTGCCCTATCCGGAGTCTCCCTTTACCCCCTTCTCTACCATCAATCTCCCAGGGAGGAGGTCACATGTGGATCATTGTAATCAGTTCCCCCTTTCCAACCCACTCACCCTCCACTCTCCCAGCATCGCCCCTCACACCCCTGGTCCTGAAGGCATCATCCACCCTGGATTCCCTGTGCCTCCAGCTCCCATATGCACCAGTGTACAACCTCTGCCCTATCCAGTCCTGCAAGGTAGAATTCGGATCATGGTAGTTGGGGGGAGGAAGCATCCAGGATCTGGGGGAAAGCTGTGTTCTTCATCGGTACTACATCACACCCTGACTGACCCATCTCCTCTCCTAAACCCCTCTATGAGGGGCTCTCCAGTGGCTGACAAATGGGCCTTGGGTCTCCACTCTGCACTTCCCCCTTCATTCACTATGGTATATATATATATAATTTTTTTTTTGCATGATGCCTTATACCTGGTCCCTTTGGCACCTCATGATTGCACAGGCTGGTGTGCTTCTTCCAAGTGGGCTTTATTGCTTCTGAGCAGATGGCCGCTTGTTCACCTTCAAGCCTTTAAGACCCCAGACACTATCTCTTTTGATAGCCGGGCACCATCAGCTTTCTTCGCCACATTTGCTTATGCACCCGTTTGTCTTCGGCGATCGTATCGTGGAGGTGTGCAACCAATGATATGATATTTTTTTCTTTGATGCCTGATAACTGATCCCTTTGGGACCACGCGATCACACAGGCTGGTGTGTTCTTCCATGTGGGCTTTGTTGCTTCTGAGCTAGATGGCCGCTTGTTTATCTTCAAGCCTTTAAGACCCAAGACACTATCTCTTTTGATAGCCTGCCACCATCAGCTTTCTTCACCATATTTACTTGTTCACCCGCTTTGGCTTCAGCAGTTGTATCGGGAGGGTGAGCATCGTAGAGTGCCAATTTAATAAAAGAAAGTATTCATGCATTGAGGAAGTGCTTGAGTAGAGGCCCAAGGTCCTTCCGGTGTGGCACTTCTTATAGAACATCTGTCCAACAGGGGGACATTTATCCCTGAATTCCACTGTCTTCTGTCTGTATCGCGAGAAATAGCTTGGAGATAGAGGGCATACTAAGGACATCGTATCTCCCATATAAGTGAAAGATGGATGTTGGGGTGAGGGGCGCAGCATTTGCTCACTGCCCAATTCCCACTGCCTTGGAGTGGATGCTAACTCACAGGACAGGGTAGAACCTCCCCTGTGGGTTTCTGAGCATGTAATTCTTTCTAGGAGTAGAAAGCTCCATGTTTCTTCCCAGGATTGCCTGGGGGTTTCTCAAGTGCAGGTGCTCCCTGTGCCGTAAACCTTTGTCTCTGCCAGCTTGCTCAAGGATTTAAACATGGCTTTACTTTCTCTCCTCTTAATTCTTAAAACGTTGAAAGTATTTGTTGTAGTGACAGGGTACCTCACATGTCACATAGATACCTCTTACTGTAGGGTGCCGTCCGTCCATCCCAGCACATAGGGATCAGTGTTAGCGAGCACGGCTGTCACATTGGTGATGACTCGATGGACCAGTTCTTTTCTATCAGGGCCCAGGCTGGTGTCACTGGGGGCCAGGTCTTTTCTCTCGGAGGGCTTCAGGATGGGCTTGAGCTGCTGGCCTGTTGCTCAGCAGCTGGCTGCTGAGCCACGTGCACCACCAGGGTTTCTTGGGTAGTATCCCCATCGTGAGCCCAGAGCATGATGTGCAACAGGCATCTTCATAGGAAGCCACCCAGGTGAATTAGAGGGTTAACATGTTTTTTGCAATTTCATTTTTCAGGGTCCAAACCCTCTGCTAGACCTGCTGGTTCCGGCAGAGTCATCGGGCAGCGAGGACTCAGATGATGTCCGTGCTGCTGTCCGGCAGCAACTTCAGAAGGAGCTGGTCACCCTTTTCAATACCTTGCTGCTCTCGTCCTCGCCCGTCACAGACAGGTACAATCCGGGGTGCTGGAGGCTTGGACACTGAGTGCTTCTGGAGCTGAGTTTTCTTCTGTCCAAAGTCTTCTGCATTCCTCATTCAAATTAGCCGTATAATGCTTGAATTTTTAATTTCAGGAAAATATTTTTGTTGTTTTTATTCTTTACTTTCATAGTTATCTATATATATATGTATGAGTATATACATTTAATTAAATGTTACAAAAACGTCGTGCTCGGTGTTATAGGGTTAGGAGGAGTGAAGACTTCAGTAATAGGTTTTGTTAGTCCGTTATTCTTTGTTTCCATAGAAACTCTGTTACAGACAGACTTCTCGTCTTTGACAGCCACCCAGCCACATACACCCACCTCACTCATACCCACATTCCCCCACCCTCCCAATACTCATTTCCTATATACCACACCCTTCCGCTCCCCACACTGCACAACACACATACACACTCACACTGATGATGTTCTGTGGAGGTCAGTACTTTGAACGCTCTTCAATTCCCATGCACCTACCCAGGCAGTCATAACCATTTGTAGAACTTTACTAAGTATTTTTGACTAGTTGATTCTCAAATGCATATCTTCAGTTACCATCTAACTAAAAATTATTTTAAGACAATATTTACCAAACCATTTCAAAATGGGTCTGAGGGATTTTCGTTAATTCATAATGCTGTGCAACACCTGCAACTGCATCCCCCCACCCCCCGATTCCAGACTATTTCTTTTGCCCCCGTAAGAAGTCGTGTCTCCCTTCCCCTGAGCAGCCTGGCATCCTCTGCTCCCCACCTCTGTGGGTTGGCCTGGGCTGTGACTGATGGGTTTGTGGTACTCAGCATCCTGCTGTGAGGCTCAGGGTGCACCGAGGTCTGTGCTTGCTTCCCTGAGGACTGGTCGAGCGCAGACAGCAGCTTGTTTCCCCAGCCAGGCCTTGGGGGCATTGGAGATGCTTGTACCTGTGGCTGCTCCGAGCGTCTGCATACAAGTGTGTGCAAGCATGGAATCGCTGGCTTGTCTGATGCTGTTTTTCCTATGGTGGTGTAGTGGTTACGTAATGGGCTGCTAACCAAAAGGTCTGCAGTTTGAAACTACCAGGTGCCTCACTGTAGGAAATGAGGCTTTCTACTCCCATAAGGAGTGAACAGTCTCGGAGACTCGTGGGGCCGTCTACCCTGTACTATAGGGTCGCTATGCGGCGGCATTGACAGGATGGCCAGGTGTTGGGTTTATTATTAGGTGGCCATGCCTATGTTCACTGATGTCTCAAAAGGCCACTGCCCGGTTGGTCCCCTAGCACTCCCGGCTTGGCTCAGTCTTCCCACTGCTGTTTGCTTGCAAGTCTAGTTCTCGGGGGCATCCTTCCTGCCGTCCACACCCAGCTCTGCCCTCTGTGGCCAGTGAGGGAGCTGACTGTTATGCCCTGTGTAGGAAATGCCGGGAGCTGCTCTGCGTCTTCCACACGCAGCTGGCGCTGAGGCTGCTGCAGTGCCTGCGTGTGACCGACGCCCCCCACTTCTACGGCCTGCCTTCTCTGGAGCGGACCCTGCGGGGCATGGCGCACCTCACCGCCACTCCGGGCTGGAGCGCCCACTCGCCACTGACCAAGCCGTTGGACATTTGTGCCAAGTACTTGTCCGGGCTCCTCGAGGTATGTAACCATGGACAGGGTTGCTCTATCCACTGCTGGCGCTGACTTCCTGCCTGCCGGCACCGCCCGGGGCAGGCACTGTGACCGGGTGCCTTGGCGTCCTGCTCTTTGTGTCACTGCCATTTGGGGCAAGGGGCATTTGTACAGTAAATGCCCGTCTGGGTCTGTAAGGGCCGAGGCTTTCTCTCTGTCTTCCCTGGAGCCTCGCTGCCCTGGAGCCTTACCACCCTGGGCTTCAGCAGAGATTCTTATGGGGGTGGGGGACAGCGGGGGATAGGGGAGAGCTAGATTCTGGAAGGTGAGCTGAGCGGGTTGATATGTGGACCTGAGCAATCTGGACGTGGGCTGGTCTTGTTCTCCACTTCCCCTCCTGTCATTCACACCACCAGCAGGCCACCCTCAAACAGAACCTCCTACCTCTCTCCTCTGTTCATCACCTCTCAGGCAGTCCTCTCTCCCACATTGATGTGCAAACCCTGCAGCCACAGGTAGCGAAGCAGCAGCCAGGCTGGTTCGCGTTTAGAAGTGACCAGCAGGGCCCCGCTTACAAAACTGTAGGGGTAGAGACTTCAGATTCCATGATCTTCAGGGATCGGAAATGAAAGCCACCTAGTTCACGTTGTGGGAGATCAAAGTACTTTGTGTTCAATACGAAGGAGAGGGGACAGACAGATGGCCCTCTTTGAGGTAATAGAATCCGGGGTCTAATATCCACGGGGCCTGGCTATAAGGCACACCCTCCTTTGTGATGTCCACCATTGGGCAAAACCTGGGTCTCCGATAGTGACTTGGCATAAGCAGCGCTTTGCTCCAGACTTGTAACCATCTCAAGTGCCTCCTGTCGGCATGACTGCACTGAAACCAGAGGCACTGGCCAATTCTGATCGAAATGATGCCAGAATCCCCTTCCGCTCACCTGGGGCCTTCTTCCATGGCTGCTTAGAAGCGAAGCCAGGCTCTTTCTTCATTGTGAACTAAATTCACTGGCTGTTTAAAACCAGAGCCCATGCGATTCGCTTCATTGTTTCTCACTCAGTGAAGTAGTTCCCTTGTGAAAGGCAGGCCCACCTCTCACATCAGACCCCTGGAATTCTGCAGAGTGAACTTTGGGGCAGAACAGTGGCTTTTGTGGCTGAGAATGGGTTATTGAAACAGCCTGATAGACTTTGATAGTGACTCAGCTCCAAAGGCTTCAGGCCAGATCTAAAGGGTATTGTTTCTGGGGTGTGACCAGGCGGCCAGCAGGGGAAGGTCTCGCTTAGCCTTAGCACATAGGAGCCGCAAAGTGGACCTCACACTGAAGGCTGGATGGAGCTGGGTCCCTGAGGACGAGGGCTTGCTGGCCTGGGGCCTCTCTCTGAGATCATTTTATTGGCGTTTTTTTCACATATCATACAATTCGATCGTTTGATTACATTATGAAGAGTTATGCAGTCAGCACCACAGGCCATTTTAGAAAGGGGCTCCTGTTTTGTTGTTGTTGAAACATTTACATAGAAATGACCCACGCAAATCTCTCTGTCATTGAGTTGATGCTGACTCACAGTGACCCTAAAGAACAGGCTGGAACCGCCCCTGTAGCTTTCTGAGACTGTTTACGGGAGTGCAAAATGCTGGCCAGGTGAAAGTCTGACTGACTTACCAGGCGTGTGCTAGATGGCTCAGGTGTAGGGTTTAAATGCTAGTGGACCTCGCCCTATGCTTCTACATACTTAAAAATAAGTGGTTTCTGAAATCTAAACTTTTACTTATGGAAAATTTCACAAGTTACAACGTATAGATGGAACATTATACTACAGCCCTTGTAGCATCCTCGGCCAGCACTCCAGCTGCTAACCCACCGCCACTCTTGCTTCCCATTTCAGGCAGTTAAGATTCTGCTTTGTGAACATTCTGGTTCAGATCAAAGGCCCAGTGATGTATGAATAAATCGATTTTGTTAAATAAGCTGTGGCTAACATGCTTTATGCTTTCTCTTTTTAAAATCTGCTCTGCTGCATGATCTGAAAAACAAAAAACCTGCAACTGAAAGCAGACGATGAGGAGATAAAAGGGCCTACATCAAAGGATCCTGTGATGAACAAAAGCACGTGGGGTCCAAGGATGGCTAGATTGAAATCTCTGTTGGACGAGTGTAGATAGCAAGTAGTTTTAATTGCTTTGGATAAAAACATTTTTTCCTCTTAAAAAATCTGTTGGCAAGTGAACATCATCAGCATCCTTTTTTTCTGGAAAAGTGCGAATTGCCTGGGTCTCTGTCGCTTCAGATGCTTTTGTTGAAGAGTTACAGAGCTCCTGAGCTGCTTGTTACCCGGTCCTTGGCCCTCAGTGCACACAAAGCCCTCGTTTGTGAGAAAGCAGGAGGGATGCAGAAATGGTTTGTATATAGAGAAATAGTCCCAAAGTTGGTTTTATTAAAATCTGTCTCTAATTTTAATTGGTTCAGCTGCTGGTTTTGAGAAGATCCATAGCAGCATATGCCCCAGTTCACACGCACCATTTCATGACCTGCACGATCGGCTTTGGCGTGTGTGGACTTTGTCGTACGCCCCTTTCCACAGTGCTCCTCATCCATCGACGACACCACCTTGCTGCTCCACAAGTTTCCTCTATTTCCGGCTGCGGTGGTCACCCTAAGCCCATAGAGAGACTCCTTAAAAGAGTTTAATGTTCAAGACGAGTGTAGCTGAGCTGAACTGTGGTTTGCTTTTGCCCATTTTATCAGTTGTCATCTTGTTACTTTGTGTATGTTATATCAATATTTTGGTTATTAGATTTTGTCGAGATATGTGGTTCCAAAGATACCCTCCCAGTCAGTTGAGTCTCTTCACATTTTTTGCAGTCTTTTGAGGACCAAGATTTCTTAATTTTTAGGAGGTCCCATTTATTGATTTTGTCTCTTGGTTTTCAGTTTTGGTACCCAAAAGATAATGCCTTGTTAAAAGCTAGACCAGTGGTTCTCAACCTTCCTAATGCCGCGACCCTTTCATACAGTTCCTCATGTTGTGGTGACCCCCAACCACAAAATTGTTTTCATTGCTACTTCATAACTGTAACTTTGTTACTGTTATGAATCTTAATGTAAATATCTGACATGTAGAATGTATTTTCATTGGTGTGAATTGAAAATAATTGAACATAATTAAAGCATAGTGATTAATCACAAAACAATATGTAATTATATATTGTGAAATATTTATGTGTTTTCCAATGGTCTTAGGCGACCCCAAAGGGGTCTTGACCCACAGGTTGAGAATGCTGAGATAGACCAAGGCTGGCAATGTTGTCCCTGCTTTTTCTCCTTGGAATTTTATGGTTTCAGGGTGCCTGTGTAGGACCTGTATAGCTGGAAAGTTTGGTTTTGTACATGATGTGAGGCATGAGTGCCCTCTCATTTTCTTGCCTCTGGAAATATAGTTTCCACACACCATTTATGGAAGACACTCTTCTTTTCTTGGTCAAAATTTAGTGGAACACAGAAGTGTGGGTTTGCTTGTGGACTTTTGTTTGGTCCATGTAGCTGTCTGTTATTACAACCGTGCCAACTGTTTCGGTTATTGTTTCTATGTGGTATGGTTTAATACCCGGAGGTGTAAGTCCTGCTACTTGTTCTTTTTCAACAGTGTAGTAGGTTAGGGGGCCTCTTGCTCTTCCTGCAGTTTTGTCACATATTCTGACCACATGCACAGACATTTCAGTCAGCCACTGCCTGTTTGGGGGCCCGATCGGATGCATGCCTGATGCTGTTTTTTGGAGGGAAACTGTAAAATCCCTGAGGTATGTGAGAGGGAAAATGCTGAAGTCCAGCAATGTAAACAATCACCACATACTTCATCATGTTATATAAAAACAACTCAATGCCATCTAGTTCACGCCAACTCGTAGCTCCCCTGTAGACAGGGTAGAGCTGCCCTTGTGCGTTTCTGAGACTGACTCTGCAGAGCAGAAAGACCTGTCTTTTTACCGAGGAGCAGCTGGTGGTTTCTAACTGCTGACTTCATGGTTACAGCCCAACGTGTAACCACTGAGTCACCAGGGTGCCTTCAGCATGTTATAGAAATAGATATTATTCATCAGTGGGGGGCATATTAACTTACACCTCTGTCCTTGTGGGCAGTGCCTGTTTCACTGTGTTAGCATGTACTTCGTGGCCTGACTACCAGCAAGATACAGCCCAATGGGACATCTTGTAACTCATGGACTCTGTTGCTGGAGGCCCTCGGAGGACGCCAGGCAGCTTCTGTGCCCCTCGAAGGGAAGGCTACTCTGCACGCAGGCCTGCTTCCTGGGGCTGACACCAGGGAGTAGGGTGCCATCCCTCACCGATGACACTTGATCCCCAGGTGATCAGCTCGTTCTACGTGGAGCGAGGAGGGAACGCCATGTCCTTCATGGGGAAGGGCGTCACCAAGAGCGCTGTGCTGTGCCTGCTGCATTTGTCCCATGAGATGATGACCCAGGCCCGAGGCTCGGTGAGTGGGGCAGTGGAGCACGTGTGCGTGTGTGTGTATACGTGTGAGTGCCCATGCTGTGGCACGGGTGAGCATAATCATGAGTCCCAGAGGCTCTTCACATGAAAACATCTCCCTCAACTTTTCTTTCACCCAAGTTGCACATTACAACTGGATTTGATTAGACCTGGTCTAAGTTAATATTTTATTCATTTTTTTTTCCTGAAATCTCTCCATTCACTAGATCAGACCACGTTTTGTTTAAATTGTTGGATTGAAGAGCTGTTCTGGAGAGAACATGTTCTCTGTAATTTTTAGGAGCAGCTGAGATTTTAGCCCAGCCCAGTTTTCACCAGAGTCTTCTTCTGCTGGAGGCCTTGGATGAAGCCATGCACCATCACTCCGTTTCACCCAGTGACACCCGCCTCAAGTGTGTCCACTGCCCTTTCTCGTTGTAGGACTGGATGTCCCTGTGGTTTCTGCCCCTTGGCCACAGTGAAGAGCTGGTGTCTACACAGCAGGGCTTGGCCTGGCTGATCCCGCTGTGGGTGGATCGGGACCCAGAGGTCAGTGGGCAGGGGGTCCTGCCAGCCCGGCACAGCCCACAGCAGGCCTGCCACAGCTTCAGTGCCTTGTATTTTGTGCACCACCTTTCAGTGGGATTCACTAGAGGGCAGATGGAAAATACAGAAGCAGAAAGTTCTTTGAGAAAGAGCAGTGAGAGCCTCCCCCCAACTACCATGATCCGAATTCTAGCTTGCAGGGCTGGGTAGGACAGAGGCTGTACACTGGTACATATGAGGGCTGGAGGTACAGGGAATCCAGGGTGGATGATACCTTCAGGACCAAGGGTGTGAGGGGCGATGCTGGGAGAGTGGAGGGTGAGTGGGTTGGAAAGGGGGAACTGATTACAAGGATCCACATGTGACCTCTTCCCTGGGAGAGGGACAGCAGAGAAGGGGGGAAGGAAGATTCCGGATAGGGCAAGATTTGATAAAATAACGATGTATAAATTACCAAGGGCACATGAGGGAGGGGGGAAAGGGGAGGGAGGGGGAAAAAAAAAGAGGACCTGATGCAAAGGGCTTAAGTGGAGAGCAAATGCTTTGAGAATGATTGGGGCGGGGAATGTATGGATGTGCTTTATACAATTGATGTATGTATATGTATGGATTGTGATAAGAGTTGTATGAGTCCCTAATAAAATGTAAAAAAAGAAAAGAGGAGAAAAAAATGATTAGGGCAAAGACTGTACAGATGTGCTTTATACAATTGTTGTATGTATATGTATGAACTGTGATAAGAATTGTATGAGCCCCAATAAATTGTTAAAAAAAAGAAAGAGCAGTGAGAGATTGTCGGAGAGGCCCAGAAAGTTATAAGGTTCAGAAGGTTAGATGGGAACTGTGAGTCATAAAACCAAGTGCCACTTAGCACAGCATAATGGAAAATGTAGTACCACTAATGAATTTTTCTGTCTTAGCCCTGTGCTGACTAGTTTCTAGTGAGAAATGATGATGCCTTACTGAAATCAAAGCCTGGAATTATTGAAACTTCGTTTGATTTGAACTCAGAAGGGTCGGGGTCCTCCTTTAGGCATGGGGTGCTCGGCCTCTGAGCTGACCACTCTAAGACTATGGGGTGTTTTGTTCACTCCAGCTGCCAGTGAATTGAGAGATTTGGATCGGCATTCAGAGCTTCATGAAAACGCATCAATTGAACCGAGAGCATATTATAGGAAACCAATCTTGTTCTGAAACATTTCTCTCTTAAGATGCTAGTAATTTATGCTTTGGCAAATGATAATTCAGTTACCTTGTTTCGAAGGGATTTTAAACCACTCCCTTGGAAGAAACAATTCAAAACAGGAACAGCAGCTCACAAACATAGGCCCCCTTTAAGAACAGTTAGTGTAGGGGGCTCTTAAAGAGCTAGCGCCCATACTTTTCCTTAAAAAAGGGCTCTTGAGATGTCATTTAGAATCTCTCTCAATCATCGTTGGGTTTGAATTCTGTGATAGTTGAGTTTTTATTTCCAGAGTGGGGGGGCTGTTTTGCTTTCTTGAACCATGGCATGGGGTTTTTCTTTATTCGTGAACATATATGACACTGCCCTCTCTAATTGTTCCTGTGCCCTGGGCTGCCCACCCCAAGGCCATAGTTACAAAAGCACAGTCCCATCTGCTGGAGAAGGAATACTGACCCCTGTGGAAGTGGGTCCTCAGACTTGACCGCTCTTCTCTGTGACCTGCCCAGGTGAGATTCACCTCTCTGGCGCTGGGTGCGGCACTGACCACCCTGGAAGCTGGCTGTGCAGCCTTGGCCAACAGTTGTCAGAACATCTCCGGAGGCCTCTGGGGAACCGTTATGAACATCCTGCTGGACCCATCAGAATGCAGCATGGTGCGCCGGGAGGTAGGTGGGTGCGTCCGCCTCTGCCTCAGAGAGACCTGTCCAACTCCAGCTGGCCTGCCAACCCCCACAGGCATTCCCAGAGAAAACCCCTTTCATGTTCCTCTAGTTTTGCCAGTTGTTCATGTATGTGAAGCTGAGTTAAGATTAATGAACAAAAACCAGACCCCTGCCATCAAGTTGTTGATTCTGACTCCTGGTGACCCAATGGGACTCCATCTTTCTGGGAGCAGACAGTCTCATCTTCCCCCCTCGGAGCAGTTGGTGAGGTTGAACTACCAACCTTGTAGGTGGCAGCTCAAAGTTTAACCCTCTGCACTATTAGGGGCTCCTTGTTAAGATAAGGTGCTGAAAATAATCTTTGTAGGGCTTATAGCAGGGGTGCTCAATACATCGATCATGATCTACTAGTCGATTGCAAATGTAGTGTGGGTAGATTGCATGGCATTAAAAAAATAGACATAAGCCTATCAATCCCGTCACTTAAAACCCAGCCAATCAGATGCAATCTTAGGTGTCAAACGCATGTGCAAACAACTGCGCTAAGTGCAGCAAAACTGACAAGTGATCGCCAATCTTCAGACCTTGGTTATTTCCCTTAAACATAAGAAAGGGTGTTAAAATGAGTAGGGGAGCTAGACCAAGTAAGAAGACAATTTATCACTTTGATATGGAATGGGAGATATATATATTTTTTCATGGTAGCATGCTCACCTCAGCCCCACTCGATGGTCCACATGGAGGGAGAGAGAGAGAGAGAGAGATCTTTAATGCTAGCCCAGGCTTTTTATCTTCTCTGGGGACATGGAAGCCCCCTAATTGCAGGCGAGGACATACGTCAGAGGAAGGGGCTGTACTATAGGCAATACAGTAATCAGAAGGGGTGGTCTAGGCACATACACGCAGTAGGAAGAGGGATTGGGGGTATACATGTGACAAGATGGGTGGACCCTAGATTCAAGATGGCAGCCTAGCCTTAGTCATCTTTGGGCCGGTTTGACCTCTTTGGGGTCTCCTACAAGGAAACAGACTATTACTATCCTTATCCGAAGGGAGTGGACCCTATTTGTTGGATAAACTTGCTCTAGATGGTTGATAGCTCTCAGGGGGAATAACCCCTGACCTACTTCTGATGTGTATGGTCATTCGCAAGCAGCTGCTTGGCATATATTTGCGGGAGACTGCTTGGGAGAAATCTTCTGTATCCCACAATTCCCCCTTTTGTTTTATACATAAAATTCAAAAGAGCCACAGTGGCTGCATGGTTATTTTCTATACATTAGAAGCTGTCAAGGCAAAACTCCATGATCCAATTAATGTAGCCAAAAATTCAGGCTTAATAGAAACATTTTGAATCCAGGCATGGAGGATAAAGTCCCCCTATGTCCATCTCCTATTGGAGGAAGGCATGAGAGATTGGATGCCGCGGCGGGAAGAAATCGAGCCAAATAGGAATGTCTGCTTCTCTAGTTAAAGCTGCCGGCCACACAGCAACAGCTGTGTGCTTGTAAGAGACAACCTCAGATCAGCACCATAAGGAGGGTAAAGTGAGGAACAATGTCATGAGCATGTGATTAGGACTTACCTATTACTCACAAGGGTAGGGGTCCCCCCCACCACTAGAAACCTAGCCTTCCAGGCTCCTTTGCGAGACAATGAAGGATTCGTCCTTAAACACTCTCTTCCCGTTCTCTGCTCCTCACAGTATGCGCGAACTTCAAAAGTGCCATGGAGGCCACATGATTCTCCTTCATATGCCTTAGCTTTCTATAGAAGCCACACGTGATAGCCAGGATGAAAATTGTGATAATGAGCAGCACTGTTAGGCTGGAACCCAGGCTATGAGAAATACTTTGAACCCAAGCACGAGGGTCCAATCCTTCCATGCCCTTCACCAATTGCTTAATTATATCAGAGCCAGGAGATGCCTCAAGCCTCTTTGAATGTATAGAAAATATCTTTTTTAAGCTGATCAATACCCAATGAAATGTTTCCCTTAAATCCTTGCAAATGTTTCCTAATCAAATCCCAATCATGCAATGTTACATTATATACGTAAGGAGTTACACAGAAATCAGTTATATTCCAATCACATTATAGCATAGACAAGTCCAAAATCTTGATCTTTTAGCAAAAGTCTGCAGTAATAGTCCAGTTATTTATATAAAATAGTTACTTATATATAATAGGCCAGTTTATTATATAAAATGTTCAGTTATGATAGAGTCCCAGAGTTTCTCTTAGACAGTGTCAGCTACAGAAGAAATATCTCAGCGGTCAGCAATCGCCATTCTCAGGAATCTGCGAGGTCTTCTTGATGTTTTGAATAACTAGTAACAGGACAGGTCAGGTCACACATCAGCTTCCCTGCTTTCTTCTGGGCCCTGCTGGCTGAAGAGAAATCTACCAATCTCCTTTACCTGTGAAAATATAAACAAATAGCCCCTCTCTTCGGGGTGTCATTAACCTGAAAAAGGAATTATAATTAATATTGGGTGGCTTCTCCATCTCTTCCTTGTTCATCTTTCTCCAAACGTGGTTGCAGCCTTTTAAAGAAAGTCCAACAGCTTTATTCAGTAAAAACATAAATGCATAACCCTTTTTCCAGGTGAATGGACCTGGATCCCAAACGCAGTTTCCATCATCTTCGGATTTCTTAGGATCAGTTTTCTCTGTAGAATTGAAAACGTGTTTATCTTCCCTAATTTTATTACAAGCTTTTAGTAAGGAGAAAAATTTTGGGGTTAAAATGACTAAATGAACTTTGTCACACATAAGATTCTTCTTCTCACCCTTCTGTTTTAACAATTCAGATTTCAAAGCACTGCTAGCAGTCTCAGTTAACTTGCTAGGCTTTGACCCAATATAAGGACTAGTTAGATAGCCTTCATTGTTATGTAAATTTTCGCTCTCAGCTCGAAGAGAATTAAGAGAGCTAAATTGTGAGAACTTCTTACCATACTTTGAAAGACTGAAAAAATTCTTAATAAATTTGTTCAGCTGTTCTTGAAGTAACTTACCAAACTTACATTTTTTCTCCAAGCTTACCAATGAGGTTACAGGCTCAGTTAAGCCGCTTTGCCCTTCAAGCTTCTTACCCTGCATGATTTTACAACCTTGCAATCGTCACTCTTGGTTAACTTCACTCATTCTTACCAAGCTGGATTTAGGGGAAGTTAATGGGAGGGTCTCAGGCCCTCTTGATTGCTCTAAGGAAATGACTCCATATCCAAAAGTTTAAAACCCTTTTCCCTTCAATTTCTAATTCCATGTGGGGGCGCTGGTGTTTCCCCACAACAGCATTCCAGAAGACCCCTTGATTTAAAGGGTGGTCAGGCTTCTCAAGTACTCTTTCCTGATAGACATACACTTTTACTCTAGGAATGCAAGGAAGGAAAAATTGGCTTAAGCAATCTTCTTTTATAAACCATGAGATATTAGAATTCATCACTGCCTTAACTTTTTCATAATCTTGTTCAATAATTCCAGCAACAATCAGAACACCTTGAGAATTTACATTAGACTTTCCTGATAAACATCCCATAGTTCTTAGGTAGCGAACCCCAATTACCGCTCTTAATAATTTCTGATTTAATCACAGCTTTTGGCTTTACTTCACTACTCTGATCGACTCCAGTATCAACTTTTATTTCTTGAGTACTTAGGTTAAAACTTCCTGATAAAAACTGTATTACTCTTTCAATAAGAGACTCCTGTTCTTTAGAATCAGCAGGCTGCTACAAGGGCTTCTGGGCATTTTCTTGGTCACTCAAACCAACTACAGCAAGAACAGAGGCTGGGGTTTTGCCTGTTTGGCTAAGTCTGGTCTCCTGCTGTGAGGCTGGGAGATACCTGCCATTTCTGCCTTTCAAAGATTCTCTTGCTGGGTTAGGCAGAGGCTTTGTCTTCTGAGCTCTGTTAGGCAGGACTTGGACCAAGCTCCTTCCTCTATTTGACACTACAAACCGACATTCAGCTGAAGTCCAGAGCGCATGAACAGTTCTGGAACTTACTCTCAGAGGGAAAGCACCCAAACATGAGAAAATGTGCTACCGCCTTGATTGCATTATTCAGCTCTACTTATCTATGTGAGTCAGCCTTTTCCCACATAAAGATCCTTAAGTCTCTTAAAGGCTTGAAGATAAACAAGCGGCTATCTAGCTCAGAAGCAAAAAAACCCACATGGAAGAAGCACACCAGCCAGTGCGATCACGAGGTGCCAAAGGGACCAGGTATAAGGCATCATGCAAAAAAAAAAAAAAAGAATATGTGTATGTGTGTGTGTGTGTATATATATATAACCATATTGAATGAAGGGGGAAGTGCAGAGTGGAGACCCAAGGCCCATTTGTCGGCCACTGGAGATCCCCTCATAGAGGGGTTTAGAAGAGGAGATGGGTCAGTCAGGGTGTGAGGTAGTACCGATGAAGAACACAGCTTTCCCCCAGATCCTGGATGCTTCTTCCCCCCAACTACCATGATCCGAATTCTACCTTGCAGGGCTGGATAGGGCAGAGGTTGTACACTGGTGCATATGGGGGCTGGAGGCACAGGGAATCCAGGGTGGATGATACCTTCAGGACCAAGGGTGTGAGGGGCGATGCTGGGAGAGTGGAGGGTGAGTGGGTTGGAAAGGGGGAACTGATTACAGTGATCCACATGTGACCTCCACCCTGGGAGAGGGATGGCAGAGAAGGGGGTGAAGGGAGACTCCGGATAAAACAAGATATGACAAAATAATGATGTATAAATCACAAAGGGCACATGAGGGAGAGGGGAGCGGGGAGGGAGGGGAAAAAAAAAAGAGGACCTGATGCAAAGGGCTTAAGTGGAGAGCAAATGCTTTGAGAATGATTGGGGCGGGGAATGTATGGATGTGCTTTATACAATTGATGTATGTATATGTATGGATTGTGATAAGAGTTGTATGAGTCCCTAATAAAATGTAAAAAAAGAAAAGGGAAAAAAAAGAAAGAAAAGAAAATGATTAGGGCAAAGAATGTACAGATGTGCTTTATACAATTGATGTATGTATATGTATGGACTGTGATAAGAGTTGTATGAGCCCCTAATAAAACGTTTAAAAAGAAAAAAAAAGAATTATAAAACTCTGAAGTGGGTGAAGGGAGAAGTCGGACAGTGTTAAGATGGGACAAAATAATAATAATTTATAAATTAGCAAGGGTTCATGAGGGAGGGGATGGTGGGGAGGGGGGAAAATGAGGTGGGAAAAGGCTCAAGTAGAAAGCAAATGTTTTGAGAATGAGGGAAACCAATGTACAAATGTGCTTGACACAAATGTGCTTGATGGATGGATTGTGATAAGTGGCACGAGCCCCCAATAAAATGATATTTTAAAAAAGCAAAAAAAAAAAAAAAAAGATCCTTAAGTCCAAGTACCGTTCCACCACGACTGATGATCATTTGGAAGTGTGCTTGAGGCTGGCTGCCAGCAGCTACTATACGGACTATGCATCCCTGGCGGCTTATTCCATTCAGTGCAGGTCATCAGAGTAAACTCAGGTGATGATAAAAAATGTAATACATAGTTAATTGTGTGGGGTTGTACAATATGGACTCAGGTGGTTATGCAAGGTACATACACATTGTACCTATAAAGGATTCTCAGTGCATTTATGAATAAATGTAATAAATACGTAAAATAAATAAAATGCTTTGCATTTTTGTAGTTGGTAGATAATTTTGACTGGATCATTTTATAAGGAGCTCGCATGCTGAAAAAGTGTGATCCCCCCTGGCATATAGTATAGCATAGGGGAGGGCAATTAAACAAAAATTCTTTTTGTTGATGTTTTTATCAGAATGATCCATCAGATAAATAGTTGTAAAAAAGTGAGCTAGTATTCGGAGACTTATAAAGGAAACAGCAGCTCCTGGGCCTACCACTAACTAGAGCCCAGTGGGACCCCAAAAGACTGCTGTCAGCTGCCTGCCCGCCTCCTTGTTTACACAGAGACTTGCTCGCTGGTGGTCCTCTGAGCCTTGCCTTCTTCCTTGCAGTTCAGATCATGGGATGTTCACCCCTAAAGCTGCTGCTGCTCTGGGCACCCCCATCCCCAACCCCGTTGTAGTTACAGCCTAAGCTTGCCTTCACCTGTCTTCAGTGCCCATGTTATTCTGACCATTTCATTTGATTATCCTCAGGACCTTCATTTGGAAATTCATGACTTGTGGTATTAGCAAGGTTTCATGGAGAGGGGCTTGTATGTGAGGGAGAAGGGAGATTGCGTGTGTGTGTAAAATCCGTAAAGGCATAATAGAAATTTGAAACTATATTTCTTAAAAAATTATTTCAGAATATATTCTACAAATCTCTTTTTAGAAAACTGTTGAAATAGGAAAAACAGTACAAATTTTTTACCATGTAATGTCATCTGCTGCTAGGGGCTCACCTAATTGAGTAAGAAATGCCATGATTGTCCCCTCCCCACTGCCCCTCCTGGCAGCTGACTGGGAAGAAGGAGGGGGCCTGGCTTTTCCCTCTTGGTGACACATTGGTTATGTCAGCGATGACAGCAAGATGGCAGTATTGACATTTCCTTTCCTTTCAGGCTGCGTTTATTCTTCAGAATCTGCTCATGATTCCAATGCCGAGTGAAATCACGAAGGATTACACGTGGCAGGTGGGTGTCTCTCCAACCTTATCCACTTGGTAGGTATTTGGGGTTAACCGATAATGTGTGAGCATATGCATGTTTTATTACCAGGGAAACTTTACACAAGGCAACAGGATCTCTTCAAAGAGATGGCCAGTGTTTTCTTATGCGGGATCAAAATTTGAAAGTCTTCTCCCCACCTTCCAGCATCACTTAAAGCGGACTTGGCTTTGAGTTGTGTTAAGTTGTAGAACCGCTTCCAGGGCCTTTGGAGTGTGTAGTGTTGGGGTGGTGAGTGGTCAGTGCACGTAAGCTGTAGTTGGAGAAGTGTTGGCTCCGAGGACTACGTTGTTGGCCTGGCGTCCCTCAGCTGCTCTCTCTGCTCAGCTTCTTTCCCAGCTCGCTCCAGCCTGGCTCCTTCTCCCTGTGTCACTGTGTTGCTGCTTTCATCATTGTAGACACATTGTTTGTAGGGCGACTGCCATGGTTCCCTGATCCTCCTGAGTGTGACCCAGCATACCGTGTGTGGTAACAACCCATCTCCTACCCCTTCCCCCACCCCACTCTGGCCTACAGTTCTCTTTTATGTTATTCTCTGGAATGTTGTACTTTTGAATAGCAAGCATTTTCTTCTATAAATTATGGGTGATATAATGGATTCTTAATATAAAATTTTAAAAAGAAATTTAGCATTATAGAAAAGTTGCAGAAGCAACACAGCAGTTTTCTTACACTTTCCAGATTCCTGACTTTACCATTTTCCATAGTTCCTTTAGCTCTGTCAGAAGTTGTTTTGTTTCCTGAAGCCTAGAGAGGTATAGGCAGAGTGGTCCTTTCCCTCCAAGTGCCTAAGTGTGAAGTTCTTAACAACAAGAATGTTCTCTTAAATAGCCACAGTAGTACTGACCCAAATCTAAATCATGGAATTATTCAAATTTTACCCTTTGTCCCACTAATGTTCTTTATTGCAAATAGCTAATGTACTCATTTATCTAGGATCTAT
Source organism: Tenrec ecaudatus (assembly GCF_050624435.1). Classification (NCBI taxonomy): domain Eukaryota; kingdom Metazoa; phylum Chordata; class Mammalia; order Afrosoricida; family Tenrecidae; genus Tenrec; species Tenrec ecaudatus. The sequence continues at coordinate 8,012,976 of NC_134544.1, forward strand.
TTCAGCAATACTTAGTGCTGATGCTTACTGGCCATTCTATCCCCTTGTCTAGGTCTGTCTGCGGTTTCTGTGGGACTTGCTTCAGGTCATACAACTTCACAGAGTGGAGTTGTACCACCCCACCCCTGGGAGGATATATCACCTTAGGGGTCCTCGATGTATGCCTAGAGCAGGCTTTTCCTGGTTGAGTTGAAAAGGGCCCCGATTCCTTTTTAGTGGAGACTGGGGCTTAGAAATCAAAATCCGGGTTTTCCATGTGCTCACTGAACCTGGGCTGAAGGCACCTGTCTGGTTTCTCAGTGGATAGAGCAAGGCCACTGATTCCTGTGTCTGTCTTGGTGTGCATTTTAGACAGGTGCAGTGCATACCATTTTCATGTCTAATACAATGATGACATTTACTCTTCATGGAGAATCACTCTGACGATGGATTGTTTTCAGGGATGCGGTAACATTTTCACTATCTTCTTAATTGACATAATTGTTCAGTGTTTGTAATGTCACTAGTATCTATTTGTCCCCTGGTCACATTGTAGCACTTTAAATTGGTTATAAATCAATTGTTTTCTTGGAAAGTTTTATTCTTGAGTCTGCTTCCTCAGTGCGATTTCTACATCTGGTGCCTTCTCAATCACAGCTACTGGGTAGACCAGCAGTAGGAAACTAGGACTGGAATGTGTGGTCTAAAATTAATGTTCTACTTTATTGCATTCTTGAGAACAATGTTTCCAAAGTAATTGGTGCTTCCTATGACATAATGAATTTGTTTTCCTCGCAGATTTGTTTTTAATGGTACCTGGTGATTGTGCACAGAGTTCTTCACTCGTGTGCTGCCCTGGCAGGTCTCCCTGGCATTTCTGAGCATTGCTGGCAGCCCAGCATGGCCCGAGGGCAAGGCTGCTTAGCAGGCAGACATCTCCAGACGCAGCAATTAGACTGCTGATTTCCCTGTGCCAGAAGACAATCTCCTCAATTACTGATGGCCATGAAGTGGCGCACAGCACATGCACCCGCATGGACGACTCCACTGTCTGGACTCGTGCCGTTAGTCCTCGCTGCAAAGCTTGAGCTGGACCACCTTTCATGCAGATGATGGCTTGCGCTCCACTGCTGTTCCCTATAGCGTGTGGGTCAGTAAGGGGGTGTCGTGTCTCATGGTGGGGCCGGCCCTACGTTTCTCCCTGTGCATTGGCTGCTCTGAGCAGGAATGTTGTCCTAGGAGCTTGGTGGGCCAGGATGTGGTCTATTTCTCTCTCTCTCTCTCCAAAAAAAACAAAACAAAACAAAACAAAACACTGTGAATGAGTTAATGCTTTAGGGGAAATTATTTGTTTCAAGTAATAAACACTTAAAACGGACAAGATTAAACAAAAGACTCACTGTTATGGAGTCAATTCTGACTCATAGTGGTCTTGTGGGCACGGCAGAACTGCCCCCGGGGGGTTATGAGACTATACACCAGTGGTTCTCAACCTTCCTAATGCCAAACCCTTTATTACAGTTCTTCATATTGTGGTGACGTCCCCAACCATACAATTATTTTAGTTTCTACTTCATAACTGTAATTTTGCTACTGTTATGGATTGGGAGACCCTTGTGAAAGGGTCGTTTGACCCTCAAAGGAGTCATGACACACAGGTTGAGAACCGCTGCTATACACCTTTGTGAGAGTAGAAAGCCTATTCTTTCTCCTGTGGCGCCTGGTAGGTTAGAACTGCTGACCTTGAGGTTAGTAACCCAACTGTGACTCCCATCAGGCCTCTGGAAGTAAGTAAAGGTGCTTAAAAGCGAAAAGGAAATCGTTAGGCTATTGCTCACCCTGTCCATTATCAGGAATGGTGTTTCCTTTTGCTGATTCTAACTCCTCGGGCTGCGGTTGCCGTGCTCTGAGGACCTTGGAGCAATGGGCTTGTTCGAGTCCTGTATTGATACATTAGGATTAGCCCATTTATAGTGTCCTGCTGATGTTGTTCTCCCACGGTGTGTGTCTCCACTGCCCCACTCTGCAGCTTCTGGTTCTAGTTCCCTCTCTTCCTAGCTCTTAGGACCCGTCCCGCCCTCACCCCAGGTGGCCCCGTATGAAGGGCATGTGATGTGGTTGTGCTGGCCCTGCTTTCTCCGCCTCCCCGGCCACAGCTAACCCTGGCCCCGCCCCTGGCATGGTTGCATTTGCACTCGAGCTGGCATCACCTCACAGTGTGTGGGCATGCTTTCTCTTTTAGAAGGACCAACTTTGTTTTTAGGATCCTGTCCTCCTTCTTGAATCTGATCGTTTACATTGGAGCCTTTTTACTTGTACATCTGAATAGTTCGCGTTGTCACTCAGAGTGATTTCTGCTTCTTTTAGGTCATTCTTCATCCGCACACGTTGACATTTTCATGTGTATCTGTTTTAGTCTGTGTTGCTGTGTGATGCTACACGTTGACGAGCAGAGATTTCTTTTCTTGTAAAGTTCAAATCAGGGTCGCAGCATTTTGATTCTCTCCTTGTTGGTGCCTCTGGTGGCGATGGTCCCTACTTGGCACCTGTCTTCTCGGTGCCTTGTGTGTCCACACCACCCGTGTGGGGTGTCAGTATATAGTCTGGTCTCTATAATTCAGAAGTAAGTAGGTCTAGGAACCACCTACACAGGTGTGGCTCATTAGCATAACAAAAGAAAGCCCTGTTTACAAACATCATAGCCATAGGCACCAGGGCCAGAGATTCAGCGCAGGTTTATTTTGGGGGTTGGGTGGGGTGGGAGGTGAGCACAGGGGAACCCTAATAGTTCCCTTTACTGATTTTTCAGTGTTCAATCACAACCAGTTACACATGTAGACACACATGTCTACATATGTGAAGGCTAATATGTTACACATTGAGATACAGAGAAGTGTTTATTCTGTTGCTTTATAAAATAGATCAATTTTATATGTATCTCTGCACTTTGTACTCTGTTGTCCCCAATAATACTACTGTAAGTCTACTGGCTTAGTCAATTTTTAAAAATGAAAACCACAACTGTACAGTATCCCATGACATGATGATAATTTATTCAAGCCCTGTTTGGATAGGTTCGTGGATTTTCATAGTGAGCAGCCTCTATAGTCGATGCAATGTCTGTTTATTTCTCTCTCTCTCTCTCTGAAATGAAGCATTCATGTCTGTGCATTGGTTTTCTAGGAATAGAGTGTGTACTGCTCTGCATGTTAGGATTGCTTGCCACCCCACCGAGTCCTGGGAGTGTAGTGAGGTATGCATCGGCCTGCTAACTACACGGTCAGCGGTCTGAAACTCCCAGGTCAGCCGCTCCCCGAGGGAAAGATAGGGTTTTCTGCTCCCCTACAGAGTTAGCCTCAGAAACCCACAGGGGCAGTTCTACCTTGTCCTGCAGGGTTGCCATGAGTCTATTGATTTGATGGCAGTGAGCTTGTTTGCCCCCCCCCCCCCAAAAAAAAAACAAACAACCTGGATAGTTCATATTTCTATCAGCAGTTAGTTGTGATTTCTTTTTATTAAGGTTATCTTGACTATCTCCATCAGACTTAGCTTGACTTCAGGCATATTATCCTTATTGCTAGCACCACAGCACTGGTTGTCATGAGCTGGTTTTGAGCCAGCACGGAGTCTGGTCTCCAGAAGCCTCTGGAGGGTTAAAGGAACAGAAGGGATGGGACCCAGGTTATTGACCGAGCAGGTCACTGTCTGATCTGCAGAGTGGACTGTGAGGGACACAGAGAAATGGGAACTAGCTGGGGGTCTTGGCAAGATGGCTTAGGGTGGAGCCTGGTATTCAAGGCAGAGAGTGAGTGGGTGAAGAGCAACTGTGGGGGGTTTCCAACAGTGATGGAAGATGGACCCGAGATACCATGGGATTTTTGAACATACTTTTCTTACTGGCGCTTCCGTGAGTTTTGTGGCATCGCTTCCTGTCTTTGTTTTCTTTGTGTTTTTACGCACACATATTCCCCTGGGTGTAATTGAATGGAGAACAGAGTGACAGTTCATGTTGATGAGCCATTTTAGTTTATGTGGCTGATTGATAGACACAAAATTAGTTTTGAAAATAATTACTTGGACCCCAACATTTTATACTTTGTTGTAGTTTGGAAAACACTGCTTTGACTGTAGTTGGCAGCTCAAGAGTAGGATTGGTGCAAGCGGTGGCTCCTCAGAGAAACATTTTAAACTATGAGAGAGTGTGAAAGAGGAGAAGAGACCAGCTTCCTACCTCCAGGGGGGTTTAGGCAGCAAACACTGAGAGTTGAAACTAGTTTGCCAGGGCCCAGCTCCTGGCCACTGTGGCAAGGCAGAGGCAAGTGCCCAGCGTGAGGTGGTGACCAGGACTTGGGGCTTCTGGGATTTGCTGGCCACCATGTGGGGGACTGTGCAGAGACATCATGTTAGCAGTCGGGGTCCACGTCTCTCTGGCTCCCTTTTCTCCTACAGGGCCCCTGTGTGCATGACGAGGACTCGGGCCTGTCCCTCGTGGGGAAGCCTGCCCTTCAGGCCCTGGTGCAGCACTGCCATTTCTATGAGCACTTGAGTCAGCTGGTGCAGCGCTGCTTCCCTGGACGGTACGCCTTTGAGCTGAGCTGCTCTGCTGCGGGCGGAATTTCAGACGGCAGTGACTCCAACGGTATGAACTGGGGATGTCTGTTGGGGTTTTTGCACAATGTGACTTTTGTCGTGGTTTAAAACGTTTGAGGTCAAGGACTGTTGGGGGCAGAAATGGAAAGCATTCAGACAAAGCCTTCATCCCCGGTCCTGTTGCTCAGCTCGGCATTGTGGCGGTTTTGTCCAGTTTCCCTCCTACGTTTTTCTCTGCAGTTCTTATTTCTTTCACATAATTGTGCCTGTATCTCATGTACATTTTAAACTCCTTTTTATTGTGAATTGGGTGAAGGTTTATAGAGCTAATTAGTTTCTAGCCAACATCTTACACACATTTTGCTCAATATCATTGATTTCAATTCCCATAATGTAATACAAAACAAAGTCAAAGAATAATGGAATTTAACCGACAAACTCTCTGAAACCCCCTTGTTAGATAGGCTTTTTTTTTTTTCCCACCTGAATGGCTTCCGGGCCAGTAGCCAATATGAAGCTTCTTACCCCTTGCAACTTCATTGTGAAACTCCCCCAAACCTAGACTTTTTAGGGGAGTCACAGCACGGCTGTGTCAAAATCGGAGCAGCCTAGGCATCAGCACCACGCTCTGTAGACCTCACTGAGGTTTCCTCCTGTTGTTGGAACCAACGGGATGGCCACAGGCCTGACTTTGGTTGTACGAAGAGGAGGTCTCCTTCAGCCATCACATTCTCCTGGCCTCCTGAGTCTAGATTGTCTCCTGGTCTCTCTGTTGCACAGTGTGAGTTGGCATTGTGAATAGAGTCAGCTGGTCCCTGGCTGACTGTGTTTGGTGTGAGTGTGTCGGTGGCTGCGCATGGTCAGGCTCAGGACCTGCCCAGCGTCTCTCCGTGCAGCTACCCCTTGAGGAGGCCCAGGCTGGCTGCGGGACCCCTGTCTGCAGTGTGGACTCTGCATGTTTGGGCAATGGGGTTGCCAGCCACAGTCACTGCAAAGTTGACCTCCCAGCTTTGCGTCCTTCATTTAACACCTCTTGATGGCTTGTGCCTCCATCAGCTACTCTGTTGGTTGGCGGAGAGGATTGTTCTAATTCTTCATTTCCTCTGCATGGATTGGTTTTCCACAAAAGGACCTTTCCTTTCCTGCTTCCTTCCTTCCATTGCCTGTTTAGTTATTCATTCCTATTGGTGTGGACCCGGGGATCCCTCTTCTGCTTATTAGGTGAGCGTTCCTATTTCTCACTTTCTCTCCGGCCTACATTGACTGCACAGCGTTGGATCACAAGCCTAGAGATCAGCAGTCTCTTTGTCATCCTCCTGACTCTCAAAGGGAGGCCCTCGTGTCCTTATACATCACCATTACGTAAGGAAAGTGCCCATAGTCATCAGGCTGGTTGTGACTCAGCGATCCCCTGGGGTGGAGCAGTACGAGCTGCCCCCTAGGGTTTCTAGGTCTGCACATGAACAATCTTTTCATACATGCATGCTCATTAAGTACTAACCTTGTGAGACAAGCTTCACCTGTGAGCTAAGTAAGGCTAATAAAAATTAGGCAAGCCTTTTCTCTTAGTTCTTGATGGATTTGATTCAGTGAGTCTTTTTTTTCTATCAGCTGTTCAGAAGAGTATCCTCGTTAACAATTTTCTTATTACCCCAGGTTTAGATGACTCCTTCAAGTTCTGGAGGACTCCCTCTACGGTCTCCAGTCAAGACCAAGATCCAAGTTCTCTCTCCACCTCGGAAACAATGGTACTTGCTAAGAGTGCCTGATCTGCAGTCTGCGGGTCCAGATGGGGGAGAGGGAGGGCTGGCTGTGAAATGCAAGGCCGGGTGATGGGAGGTGTCTACATAAGAGGTCTTGTTTAGTCTCTGCATCATCCATGCAGGTCCATCCTAAAGTCACCTTTCAGAGCTGGTATCTGAACTAGTGCCGGCCTCACTCCACTACAGCTACACCTGTTGTCCCGAACGTCTCTTCGTAGATGAGAGATTTCCATCTCCCTTCCGTCTTCTTTAGACAGAAGTGTGATACAAACAATACTAGGTGTTTATCAGCAGTAGTCATAATCAAAGAGAACGGAGCTCAGATGATGAGAAAGCTCGACCCTGCCCCTTTCTTGGAGGGGAGCCCCGTTTTAGAGCAAGTCACCCCACTGAAGTGACTCGCATGGTGGGTCTGCCGTCTGCCCTGAGCTTCATGAATGGAAACACCTAGAATGTATGCCTGCCTGCCTCTCTTTCATGTTTTGCATTCACTGATAAGTTGCTTTGTTTTCAAAAAAGTATGAGATGTTTAAGTATTTTTTTAATGACCTGATTCAATCATTTTACAAGCATACAAAATCATGTATTCTCAACTGGAAAATACTACATTTCATTTTAGAATTTTGGGAATAATTACTGTGTTGTAGGCTCTATTAGGGAGGCAATGGCTTGACAGCCCCGCTTCCCAGAGGGAAGATAGAGAATAATATGCGAATAATAAATAATCATACAGGCATAAGATTTACCTCCTGCAGTTTCTCACGAGCTGTTCGAGTTGCTGAAGTGCCATTTTCTAAAGTTTTAAGAATAGTTTCTTTCTTTTTTTTGAACATAAAACAGATTGGGTTTAGTGCAAAATGACCTTTATTTGGACAAGTGAGATAATTATTCCAGTTCTAGCAAATGCCATGCTTTCCTTTTTAGGCTAGAGATAGTGCATATCTTTCTCCAATCAAGAGAAGCAATAATTTTAAGTACCAAAATGAGTTGTCGTACCTGAAGATTTAGTTCCCCGAAGGGCAGCATCAATACCTACTTAGTAAATCTTTGCGGGCTGCCCTGTTTGTATAAAAGGTGATAGGCTCGCCTAGAAACCCTGGTGCATTCTTTAGTTATCTCTGCATAGTAAGGGCTCAACAAACAGGAATCTGTTACTGCTCTGTGCTCCATGGGAGAAAGACGAGGCCCCCTGCCCTGACATGGTGCCGAGCTGTGGGGACCCTAGGGCAGTTCTCTGGTGCTTGGTAGGCTTCCTAGGGGTCAGTTGACTGGATGGCTGTGGGTTAGCTTGAAAAATGCCATGTGTTTTCCTAACCTCAAGACTTTGCACTTTTCATTATAATACTCTGAAGGTTGAAATTCTTCAGTTAATGTTTTACGTCCTCATTTCTTCTATTTGCTTTAGTTACTCACGTTCAAGGGCACAGTTGAGTCCCTTGTGAAATTTGGTCTTTTCTTCTCCAGTCTCTGCAGTGATCTTTGCTCGCTTCGTGGAAGAGGCCCTAGATGTCCTCACACAGCTCACTGGACTTCGTTGTTAGTGGTCAGTGTAGTGAATGTGCTAGTGAAGGGGTTTCGGAATTCAGATGCAATAGACCCAAGGTCTTGTTTGACTACGTGGACTTGTTTTGCTTTTCTTAAGCTTTGCCTAACATGTGTATGAGCAATTGGTCATCTGTTTCATAGTCAGCTCTGGACCTTGTTTTGCCTGATGATAGTGAGCTTCCCATTGTTTCGCTTCATGACGGTGGCTGCCCTGGGCCTGTGTATTCTACGTGCTGAAGTCCACGTGTATAGTTCCACGTATGTTGTTGAAAAGTTATATTTGGGATGATAAAGTTTGAGAGGAAGAAGACAGGCTTTTCCTGAGTTTCCTTAGAAATCTCACCCAGGACCACCTTGAAATATTTAAGGTAACATTAACTCGGATTCTCAGTGAGCAGTGTCAGAGAAGAACTTGCATGCCCACAGATATTATTGCGAGAAAGCTTCATGGGTGTTAAATGAATCATCATTCTTAAGAGATTCTTGGAATAATTCTAGAAATGCCAATCCCAAATGCCAAACTGGCAGCCAGGAGTCAATTACAACTCCTAGGGACGCTATAGGACAGAGTAGAGTTGCTCCACAGGATTGATTTCCAGGGCTGCAGTCTCCAGGGAAGCAGACGACACATCTTGATCTCAAAGAGCAGTTGGAGGGAGGGTTGGAACTGCTGACCTTTGGTTTAGCAGCCTGATGCTTCACGCACTGCACCACTGGGGAGCGCGGAGGCAGAGGGATCTTTGTTAATGTCAACAATAGCGCTTTCTGACTCATATGCCAGTGGGAAAAGTCTTCAGTAAAAATATTTCAGCATCATTATCATTTTCACAGGCAAAAACCCCATGGCGTTTGAGGCAGGAGCCAGGTATGTGTCTTGGCTGTGATCTCAGGCTTGGTGTCAGGAGTCTGCCCCCTCTCCATCCTCCACAGGCGTGTGAGCACTTTCTTGATATCTGTTCACAGGACCCATTTTCCATTCAGAGTTCCATAACCACTTGTAGACAGCTCTGCTTTTTAACAAAGACGCAATTGTGGGTCATTGAACATGCTTAATCTGTATGTGTCTATGAGTGCTGTTCATTTGGACACATCTATCCAGGTTCAAGGCCTTGTCTTGCTCCTTGTTAACCTCACACTGCCCATTCTGCTCGAAGAGGTGAGAGAGGACCAGCCCTCATGACATTAAAAGGGGTTTTAAATTGCATTCCTCCTGATTTCTCTCAGTTTACTTTCTCTTTACCACTGTGTCCTGCAAGTGCAAATAGCCTTAATTTTGCTTTCATTCACTGCTGCCGGTGACCGACCTGAGTGCCATGCTGTGTACACATCAGTCCTTCGAAGATGCTCTCGCTCTGAGCGTGGAGGGCATCTGGGTATGGGAGGCATGTGCTCCCTGAGAAACAGAGTCCCCTGTCCACCCCAGGTGGGGTCTCTCTCACATGGGGCTGGCGGGTGGGGTGTCATCTTTGCACCCATGGGTGACCTTGGTTCACCAGCAGCAGAACGTCTATGCCGTGCTTTAACAAGTAAGTACTATACCCTGAAATGCACTGCTACCAGTGCTGTTTTGTGTGTGTGTCTCCAGTTTTTTCTGGTATGGGTTAAGGTATAGAAAATGCTTTCAACGCTTCTGTCATTTGATAGGCACTGTTCAAGGTTTTGTGCACCCCTGGCAACATTTTACGAAGACAAACCTTTTACCCTCAGTTAAGAAATGCAGACCACCCAAGGAACACTGTGACTCTCACTCCAATAACATTGCCCAGCCTTGCCTCTTTGGGGTAGTAAGCTGGAACTGGCTCCTAAACGGACTGCCAGTCAAAAGATTTTTGCTTTTGAGTTTCTGATTTATGTGAATGATAACAGCCTCTATCCGGAAAGTAGGAAAAGGCATTCACAGATGTATTAGCTCTCTGGAGATGTTGAAGCCGAGTGATGAGACTTCAATTCGCAGACTGAGCACGTGTTATCAGGAGGGTCTGCGGTATGGGAGCAGGGTAGGGAAAGAGAGAGGCCAGCCTGACACGTCGCTGTAGCAATGGGCCCACCCAGTGAGGAGGGCGCAGGGCCGGGAGCTGTTTTGATCTGAGCCACTATGCGTAAAACCAACTGGATGGCACCTGGCAACAGTGACGATGTGGTTTTCTTGGAAACCGTCGAACACAGGATGTTCTTGGTAAATGCCGCTTAGGTTCCATTTTCACCGTGGCGACAGGGACGTTTGAGTGACTCCCTGTCCTGTGTCATAGGTGGCGCCTTCAGCGGGCAGTGCCGAGTTCAGGTCTCTGGTATCACCAGCAGCGCTGGCCCTGGAAGCGGCTGCAGAGCACTTCGTGGTCCCAGGTATGCTTCTTGGAGCTCCCTGCCCCCCAAAGCAGAAGGGACACGTCGCCACAGACAGAACCGGGCGCAAGCTGTTCAGACGGGTGCAGTTGCTATGAAATAAGTCACAGCTCAAGGTCCCAATCAGTACTTAGAAACTCACCCAGTCAGATTCTCTTGGCTGATACATGGGGCTTATACCCCACCTCCACCTGGCTGCTCCTAAATGAAGCTCAGAGGCCAGTGAGTGAATTTGGAGCCATAGGCATTGGTGGATGGTTAACTCCTCCTCCGGAAACAGTGAAGACAGAAGGTGGAGCGAGCTCTGCCAATCAGTGGGGCTCTGTTAACAGCAAACCAGTGAGTGGAGCAGCTCTTTCCTGTGTTTTACCAGGAACAGGCCTATCGATTAGAGGATACCCCCACATCCGGGCTCCTTTCCTGACTGATCTCTGTACTGCAGTCATACAAAGGAAGGGTCGTGATTATAAAAGAGCATCATTAAGGGCCAAAGATGCATTCATTCCACCTGTGGCTCATCTATGAGCCGGGAAAGAAGGGTGGAGGCGAAGGTGGTTGTGGATCCCAAGTGGTGGTGTGTGATGATTTGTGCCTCATATATGTGGAGGGTTTTCTTTTAAACCTGAGTTTTCTTGAACTAAGAAATGAGGAGGGAAGGTCTTCTGGAAAGGGTGGAGGCAGACTTGATCACCCACCATCCCTGGTCTTCATTTCTAAAACCCAAACATCCCCGAGAGGAGATGTTTTCTCACAAAATGCTTGGGAGCAGAACCTGCCAAGGTCTCGATCCTCCTGGCCTCACAGCCTGGCTAGTGCCAGGCCGTCCTGCTGCCCTCCTCACCGGAGATAAGGGTGCGGAGCAACCCAGGTCCCTGCTCCAAGTGGAGATGTGCCCACTGGGTGGTGAGTCATGTGTGGTCTCTGTCCCTGACAATCCCTTTAAAATCCCAAGGTGCCTTAAATTCTGAAACACTCTTGGCCCCTAGGGTTTCAGAGAGAGGATTGTGAACCCCTATAAATAACCCTCTCTCTCTCTTTTTTAATCATTGTATTAGGGGCTCCTACAAGTCTTATCACAATCCATACATACATCAATTGTGTCAAGCACATTTGTACATATGTTGCCATCTTCATTCTCAAAACACCAGCTTTCTACTTGAGCTCTTAGTATCAGCTCCTCATTTTTCCCCTTCCCTTCCCCTTCCCCCATGAACCCTTGATAATTTATAAATTGTTTTTATTTTGTCATATCTTACACCATCCGATGTCTCCCCTCACCCACTTCCCTGCTGTCTGTTCCCCCAGGGATGAGGTTATATGTAGACCTTGTAATCTCTTCCCCCTTTCTCCCTCACCTTCCCTCCACCGTCCCAATATTGCGACTCTCACCACTGGTCCTGAGGGGTTCATCTGTCCTGGGTTCCCTGTGTTCCCAGTTACTATCTGTGCCAGTGTACATCCTACGGTCCAGCTGGATATGTAAGGTAGAAGTGGGATCATGATAGTGGGGGGGGGCATTCGAGAACTAGAGGAAAATTGTATATATCATCGTTTCTACACTGTACCCTGACTGGCTCATCTCTTCCCTGCGGCCTTTCTGCCAGGGGATATCCAATTTCCCACAGATGAGCCCTGGGTCCCCATTCCGTACTCCCCCACATTCACAATGCTATGATTTTTTTTTCTTTTGGTCTTTGATGCCTGATAGCTGATCCCTTCGATGCCTTGTGATCTCACAGGCTGATGTGCTTCTTCCATGTGGGCTTTGTTGTTTCTCAGTTAGATGACCCCTTGTTTATCTTCCAGCCTATAGGACCCCAGATTCTTTATCTTTTGACAGCTGGGCACCATTAGCTTTCTTCACCGCATTTGCTTATGCACCCTTTCTGAATGCCACTCTCACCCAGGACAGATGTGCATGCACACAGACAGACAAACAGACAGCCGAGCTAAGGAACAGGCGTGGAGACCACTGGCTGAAGTGTCTAGACGAGTAGAACAGCTTGGTATATTCCCAGCCATCTCTGTCTCTCCCCAGCATGTTGAGGAACGCCCCTCTGGTGCTGAGACCTTGTGAACAAGCGTCTGTCTATGAGGCAGAGGACACGGTCCTGAGCTTATCCTTCTTTCCAATAGGTCAGCACGAAGCGACATGGCCGAGGCCGCCACATGATGCCTCCTTCTCGGCTCTTCTGCCCAAACCTCAAGTCTGGGTCACGCCCTCTCTCCTCTCGGCTATGTGCAGCCTCTTGGGCAACCTTGTGGCCATCGCTCCAGGGGACACTACAGAGGCCCTCCGACAGACCCAGCTGCTTGGGCGGCTCTGTGGGTGAGAAGCTGGTGTGGGCAGCGGGAGGGACACTGGCGAATGCAGGCACGTTCCCCACTCTATGGCAACCCTGAGGGTGCTGGATGCTGCAAGCAGAGAACCCCTAGGAGGAGCCAGGTGTGGCTTTGTCCTATTGCTCCAGGTTGTTTGCCTGCAGAGTAAGATACCTCCCGCGCTTCCTTCCTTGACCACCATGGAGTAAAACAGACATTAGTGCTGTTCCTCTTCCAGCCTTCCAGTGATTGGTTGCACGCTCCTCAACCATCCCTTTCCACCTATTTATTTATTTACTTATTTATTTATCTATCTATCTATCTATCTATCTATCTATCTCTCTATTTGTCCAATCATTTTATTGGGGGCACGTGCAACTCATTATTACAATCCATACATTAATTGAATCAAGCATATTTGTACATACGTTGCCCTCATTCTTGTCTAGACATTTTTCCTTTCTTTTAAAAAGAGCTCTATTGAGAGAAAATTCAGATGCCGCACCATTCACCCATTCAAGGTTTTCAGTTCATTGGTTTTATGTGAAGGAGAGGGGCAGCCATCAGCACAGATAGTTTTTGGGATATTTTTATCACCTCAAAAAGAAACTCCATGCTTCTTAGTCATGACTTCCCATCTCTCACCCTACGCAGCCTCTCATGCACATTCTGGCTATGAGTCCCCCTTCCTAGACTCTCTATGTAATATAATGGAGTCATACTGCCAGAGCCCCAGTGGCTGACGTCCTCACTTAGCACAGCACTCACGCCTGTTTGTACGTTACCAGCACGGCGCTGCTCCTGGACTGGGTAGCAGTCCGGTGTGTGGATGGACCATTCGTCCACAGCAATGGGTTATTGTGAATAATGCTGCACAAACATTTGTGTGTGAAGTGCAGACATGTGCTTCCATTTATCTGGGTGTATTTTCTGAATAATGGAATTGCTGGATCTACAGGAACTGCTGGGCACTTTCCCCATTCTCCTTGGGATGTTAAAACACATCCTTTACCATTTGTATTCTGCAATTAACTGTGTCTTCAGTGAGAATATGTGCCTGCCTGCACATAGCCATACGTCCATGTATGTACTTCTGCATTATTAACATATGAAAACACTTGTACCTACCCTTATGCATATACATCTATATCCATCCAAATAAATCTGTCTTGGAAGAAGTACAGCCAGAATGCTCTTTAGAGACTTGATCTCACATATTTTAGACATGTTGTCAGGAAAGACAAGCATGAAGACAAGCAGAAAGTCAGCATGCTTGGTAAAATAGGGGGGCAGCCAAAAAAGAGGACGACCCTCCACAAGATGGATTGACGCGGTGGCTGTAATGGTGGGTTCAAACAGAACGGTTGTGAGGATGGCGCGGCAGGGCAGCAGTTGTGTCCTACGTGCGGCCACTGTACCTTGGTATTGTCTTGGTGTGGTTTAGAGACTCGATGGCCCTGCTCCACGATAGCAGGCCAAAACGTAGTGTGTGGCCAGTTTCCGTCCCATTTTACGTTGGAACATCTTGTTCGTATTCACTGCCCTGAAAGACTGTGTTCTGTTTTATTCTAATGAGGCTTTAAGGCATATTCATTTCTTTAAAATTTCTGCCTTCTTATATTCATCTGATACCATTTTCTGAAAATTTATAGCATGTCTTTTAATAACATTTTGTTTATTAAAAGACATCCTCTCTCCTTTGAGCTGGATTTCAGGTGAACTTCAAACTTCAAGTTGAGAGTTACCAGCCTGCAGTTAGAAGCCCTCCTGCAGTTTGAGCTGTTTTCCTTTTCTATCCCCAATAGCATCGCCGATTCCACCCTCGTGGAGAAGTGTGTGCAGGAGCTCAGCACGCCCCTGCCTTCCTCATCTCCGGTGGAGCACACTGAGGCCCAGGTAAGTATCCTAAACTATGTGTGTATGGTGACCCTGAGCCCCTGCAGAGGGCCCGCCTCCCACCCCGGGTACTCTGAATTGGGGTCAGCATTGCCACCGGGTCCCAGGCTGATACTTACTCACCCCCTGTGAGGATCCCCAGTGATACCTGAGAGCCCTGGAGGATCTGCAGATGTAGATTCTGATTCTCATGTGGGGAGGGGATCCAGAAAGAGCTGGTTCAAGGCCTTGGCCTAGCAGCACAGACAGCCATTCTGTTACCCTGGAGGGCGAGAGAAGCCTTCCAGCTAGTCTAGGGCGGGCTGGCCGTGGTTTCTGCTGTGATGCTCTCTGGGGGTGGGCAGGAACAGTGAGTGTGACCACCTCATTCTTTGTTGTCCCCATGAGGGTCCATGACCAGCTGTCCCTGTTCAGTCCAGGTCCTGCCTGTGTGAACACGACATGACCACACGGGGGTGGTACAGCCCACCTTCCTGTTTCCCACCATTTCAGTGATGTCTGCTGTCTTCACCCAAGAGAAATTTGTTAAAATGCTCACTGGCTAAATTATGGGTATTTTTTGGAACTCAGTCTAGTACAAGGGTCCTTGGTAGTGCAGTGCTTCAGGTGTACAGCTGCTGATCCAGAGGACCTCCCTTCAGTGCTGCTCGTAGAAGTAAGAGATAGAGCTTTACCTGATAGGAGGGGTCTGGGGAGCTCCACACCCACCCCACCCCACCCCACCCCAGTCCCTTTGTGTCACACAGCTCTGCAGAGGGAAAAGGGAGGCCACTCCTTGGGCAAAGTAGGGCAGAAGAGCAATTTTGAAATTGTCCAAGACCAGTGACTGTAGAGGCACAGACCCATCTACCAATGCCGAAAGCCCCTGACTCCCTCTTTAAACGCAGCTTCAAATACAGGCAGAGGAAACTCATATATGCAGGACTTGCTTATTAGCTGTGGAAAATCCTTCCCAAATTTCTTGAAGTCTCCTTGTATGTGTGTATATCCGTGTGTGTATGTGTGTGGAGAGAGAGAGAGAGAGAGAGAGAGAGAGACAGAGCCAGAGACTGAGCGATGTCTGAATATCTCTGCAGTACTCCCCTTACCTGGACTAAGCATCTTTTTGCCTGAGGAGATTGGAAAACAAACACCACAGCTCTTCTGCAGTCATGGTGGATCCTGAGCATAATGTTTTCAGAGCATTTTTTGGCCAGTTAATGCTATTACAACAGTAGTGCCAGACGGCATTCCAGAGATGGTTTTATCAGCACTGGTGGCAGAAGATTTGGTTTTTCCGCCCAAACAGGAATTTTTGTTTCTGTGCTGGAGGCTGGTGGGGGTCCAAGAGAGAGAGGGGTGGGTGGGGGTGGGGTGGGCTTGTCTCTCATCTGTAGTAAGAGCTCGGCTAATAGATTTGTCCCTGCTCCTCTTTGCCTCAGTTGACCACTTTAAAGACAATTTTCTAGTCTTTCTTTATAGAATTGTAGACGTTCTGGCTTTAGAATGCCCTTTTCGGTATCTTCCAGAATATCGATTCTACAGTTGAGCTACTTGGCAACGATAAAGGCTTTCTTTCTCTAAATGGAATTCAAAGTTTAGCTTTGAAACTATCACTCTGTTTGATGTTACTGCAACCGACAGTGTTGATGTGGCCAGAAATGCCGATCGTCTGAGAAAACTTGTTTGGTCTGGTGTGTTTTCAGTTCAGATCATTTCTAAAACTTAGAACCTTTTGTTAGGGTTTTTAATTTTTTAATGTCATTGCACTCTGCTGTGAGTGCTTTCTGATAACGCCTTGAGAAGTAAGCTGCTTTCTCCCAGTGACAGGTTTTGTGCTCTGCCTGCTTCTGTGACTGGTCTCCTTTCTGACAGGTCTCCTTCCTCCTGGAGTACCTCTCCTCTGTGACCAGGCTGCTGCAGTCCTGCCTGCTGGTCGACCCTGGCCTAGTGGGCCAGGACGAGCTGAGACCGCTGCTTGCAAACGTCATCGGAGTTCTCACCATTCCCACTAAAAACATCGCAGGTGAGGGCCGCTGGGGTAGCGCTGGTGGAAGTGACTCTTGTGGAGAAGGAAACCTTTCTCAGCACAGAACACTCATCGCCAGGTCACCAGTTGGGCTGGGCTCGTGGTCGGTGAAGCTCTTTACAATGTGTTTTATAGTGGAGATACTTGTAATGAATTATTCCAGGCAGCAAGTGCTAACCAAACGGTCTGCAGTTTAAACCCCTCAGGCCCTCCACGGGAGAAAGAAAGATGAGGCAGCCTTCTGAAAAGACATGCGGTCTGGGAAACACTGGGGCGTTTTGCTCCATCTTAGAGCATCACCATGAGTTGAAACTGACTTCATGGCAGTGTGTGCTTTGGTTTTATTGGCAAAGAGTCAGCCCCAAGCCACCCGTGTAAATGAAGCCACGCTGTTACATCCTGTGTGCCGAGTAAGGGGGTTTTAGGCGGTGATTAACCCTATGCATGGTGACTAAGGCCAAGTGACTGACCAATACGGCATTTGCCATCTTGGACAGGGAAAATGAATAAGAACATTTTCTCAAGGTTCTGAAACTGTATTGAAAAACACACACTGATGCGAAGTTGAGTGTAATGCGTGGCAGTTAAGATCATTGAAACACTGTCAGAACTTGGGTCTCAAGACCCAAGAGGGAGGATGGTTTTCAGTCATGGATCATAGTCATTTGGCAATTCCTGTTGTCTTTGCATTCATGTCCCCATCCTGGAGCTGTGGAGCTGTTTGTTTGGCGCCAGGTCCGTCTTCAGACTCTCCTAAGCGTTGTGGGCACTCTGGCACTGAGGAGCCGTCATCGCTCTGGGGCCAACGCGTGGGGCCTGCTGAGCATTTTCACTGCACAGCCAGCAAGTTGCTGGGATGCTGGGAGAAAGCGAAGTCCTCGCCAGCGTTTTGGAGAAGCTGACCTCCAAGTGTTTCTCCCCTGCTGGAGGGCTCCACGCTGGCTCTCAGCGTCCAGTTGTTTCACTCCCCCCAGGGAGCAAAAATGGATTCTTGGGAGAAAGTGGTATAAAGCTCACAATATGACAGTAGCCTGTGGCCACCAAGGCTCAACCCTAGCCGAGAAAGCCCTCCCTAAGCTTACTGTTTTAGCTTTTTAATTTTTAATTTAACTTTTGACTTAAATATTTTATTTAGCTATTCTTAAGACAGAACCAAATACAAAGCATAAGTATGAAAGATGAAGCTAACCCTTTTCACGTGTAGCGTGCAGATATGTACACAGTACCCAGCAGAAGTACAGTGCATCCACAGGATTAAAATTTCATGGAGATAGCGAATCGGAAAAATGTTTCTTAAGAGGCTCCTCTGGGAGCTGAGAGTGAAAAAAGATGTGGAACGACTCGGTTAGAGCCAAGGCTTGCTCTGCTCCAAGCTCTCCAGGAGGGTTTTATAGCAGGATTTGATGAAAGTGGGGGGCGGGGAAGATGTTGCTGCGGTGGTGGCGGGAACAGCAGAGGCCTTGGACAGCCACCCTACACTAGAGAGGGATCAGGGTGACGTGGCCCTCCTTCAGAGGTTCATGGCTGGATGCTTAGCCACAGCAAAGTTGCAAGGTCCTGTCTCATGTCTCATGTCCAGTCTTCCCTGTGGGAAATAACCCTCAGTTCTTCAGAATGCTCCTCTTTCTTTTTGGCCTTGGCCTGTTCTTTCTTCCCTTTTCCCCTCTGCCCAGGGTACTGGGGGACACGGGGCACAGGAGGAACTAGACTAACGTAGAAGCAGCGCATGCAGTAGATCTGAAGTGAGGTATGCTCAACTTTGCTTAGTGAGGAGAGGGATTGCCAGGGTGACTTTGTTTGCCTGGGCGGGAGCCAGGAAGGGGCCAGTGAGAGGCCTCTCGGAAGCCAGTGCAGGAAGAAGCGCCTGGAGGCTGACGTAGCAGGTGGGCTGTGTGTCTTCACCTGGCTGACGTGTGGACGCCATTTCAAGTGTCATGAAGTGCCCGTGGCTCTGTTTTGAAGAGCTGTTCCTCTTCTTTATTGACGATTCCTTGAACTGTCCTGATTGATCTTACAGATACAGAGCTGGGGCCGACTTTTCATTGCACATGGACTCATCTGTTTATCTTCCTGGCGGCTCTGCTGAGGAGAGCAGCGGCTGTGTCTCTCTCCTTGGTCACAGGGGCGCTGGCCAGGCGCTGGGCGGCGGTGACAGGTGAGAGGGCTCTGGGCAGGGTGTGGGCCTTTCCCTCATGGAGCAAAGATGACGAGTGCGTCCTTAGAGTAGGTGATTGGCGTGATGTACAGAAGAGGCTATTGACTGATAGGGCCCCAGTGTTCTCAGGAGCACCCCACTGTGCCTTTTTGAAAAGTCAACACACTTTTCAGGCATACAATGGAGTCATGGTTCAGATCCGATCAACATGCATTAAATAGATAGAGAAACAAATACTCGCTTTGTATGGACAGAATGGTAAACTGAGCGGAGAACAAAGAACGAAGGAGGAGGCCTCCTATGTCGGCATCCCAAGACCTACTCCACAGCCGCAGTCGTCAGGGTAGCCTGGGACCGGTCCAGTCACACACACAGACACACACTTACCGACCTACCCACCTACCTACACAGCTGCAGTCGTGATCACGCACACACACACACACACACACACACACACACACACACAGAGTTGCCTTCATCAGCACAGCCTGGAACTGCCCACGTGTGGACAGTTGCTTGCTGACAGTGATGAAATCATTAAATCAGGACCAGAGAGTGTTTAACCAACAGCACTGGCACTTACACTAACTCAAGACGGACCACAAACCTAGATGAAAAACGTACAACTTGAAAAAAGCAAGGACAAGCATTAAACTCCCTGAGTTGATTTCTACCAGAGGGATTCTATAAGGACAGGGTAGAGCTGTTCCTGTGAGTTTCTCAGACTTTATCTCTTCGCGGGAAAGAGAAAGCCTTGTCTTTTTCCCACACAGCACCCGGTGGTTTCAAATTGCTAACCTTGGCAATTACCAGCCTACCACACAACCGGTATGCTGTCAGGGCTCTTAAGGACAAAATGAGGTCCGCTCCTACCTAGCCCAAGGACACTCAAACAGATCTAAAAATCGACAAACCACAGAAGGCAGACCAGACTTCTTGAACCTCATAAAAATCAAACAGTTCTTTGTCTTAAAAGACTTCACTCAAAGGGGAACCTACCCATTGGAAAAATATTTTTAATAATGACAGCTTCTAATCTGTAAAATCTCTAGCATTTGTATAGAAAGCTTCAAAAACAAAGATAAGTACTTAAAACGTGCAGCGGTCATGAACAGACAAAAGAAGACGTTCAGGCCACCGACAAACACCTCAAGAAAGGCTCATGCTCATTGACCATTAGACACCCAATCCTTGGGGTTTCAGACACTGCACATCTGGAGGGGAGCAGAGAGCGTCACCTTTCTCCTTGGAGCAGCTGGTGTGTTTGTGGGGGGCAGCCAGGGCGTAATCCTCCACACCACCAGGGCTCCTTCGTTAGTCATCAAAGGGGTGCAAGTCAAGTCCACAGTGAGCAGTCATCTACCCCGAGTGCCAATGGCAAGATCAAAAACTGCCAAAATACAAAGACTAGTTGAGGTGTGGAGAGACAAACCCTCCAACACTGCTGATGTAATGTAAAATGGTAAAAGCACTGTGCACGTCAGCCAGGCTGACTTTCAATGTTGGAAATGGTAATACCTTACAGTTCAGCAATCCCATTATTAGTTACACGTCCTAGCAAAATCAGGAGCCGTTGACATGAACAGATGTACGTTCACCGTTGTTCACCGTTGTCGCAACAAGAGCGAAATGACCTCACACCCATCAAGGACTGCGTGGATGAACCGGTGCATGCGCACAGAGGAATGCAGCACCCTGTGAAGGGTCTTTCACAATGCATCTGTGAAACTAATCATACACGAAGGAAGTGGAGGGTGTTGGGCCCTTGCCAGACCATTTGTTGTTCATTGTTTTACCTTCGTCCATTCCACACGTCTGTGTTCTATATTACTGGAACGCTCTCTTCTCAAACCTCACAGATACTTGAGCCTCACTTAAGTGAACACGGTTCTTTCTCCTGGAGGCCTAGTGATGCCTGGACCCCTTTCTTAGGTCACCCACATTTAGGTAAGCCTCAATCTAGTCAGATATACTTAACAATGATAACTCTTGCAGAAAAGAGCTATCAACCCCCAAATAATTTAAAAATCAGACACAACAGAATTGCAAAGCCAGTGGTATTCACAAGGCAAACTGAATTTCAGGAGACTATATCAGAGCTCATTTATCTGAGCTTGAGTTTGATCCCATTACTGACTCGAGGGCACCCGCCCTCAACAAATGTGTTCTCACCACAGGAAATGAATGATGACTGATGAGGTATGGGCTCTTTTGAGTTCACTTTCCTGCTCTGCCTATCCTGTGCTCTCTATTTGCCTATCCGTTCGTAACTGCTTGTTATTCACGTAACAGCCTGGAGCCTCCTCCCCTTCTTATGCCAGCACTGGACACCACGTCATGCTCTGAAATGCTATTTGGCATCAACTTGTTGGAAACAGAGACACACTGCTCTTAACATGGTGCCAATGCATATAGTCCAGGGTCTAGCCATGCCCAGGTTTTGTTAGGTTAAAACTGAGCTAAAATTCTTAAGAAGTGGGAAATCCTAAAGATTGTGGATTCTGGCAAACCCCAAAGGATCAAGTTAGAGAGGGAGAGATAGATAATTGGACGGATATTCACCTCTATGTAATCCACTTATTTGGGGTCTTAACAAGTAAGGCAATAAATAGATAAATGCATAAAAACAAGGCACAGACACTGACAGACGCCCCCTCTCGCCCAAAAAGCACCCTAAATGAAGTGAAAACTGTTCTTGGGTTCATCACATTGCCTCAGTACGATTTCATTTCCTTGTTAACACAGGCTGCCTTTGTGGCACCTGAACTACTGATATCTTGATGTCATAGAGATTTGAAAAGCGGTACGATGAATTGCTGGGTTACCTGATTGCTTCCTCTCTGTTTAATGTTGAAGATGCTTTTAATCAGCCTAATCTGAACTTTCAGATGTGCTCTGCAGCTGTGTGGGCCTGGCTGCTGAGTGCCCGGCCCTCTGTACCGCCAGCCTGCACTTCCTTTCTGTTCTCCTGACTGAGGAGGCAAAGAGGCATCCTCAGGACAAGGAGCAAGCAAGTCCCTGCTGTAGCCCAACAGTGGCCTCACTTCTGGATTGTGCTGAGGAACACCAGGACTCTTCCGAGCGGCTCAGCGCAGCCATTCTGCAGGTGAGTGCCCGCTCTGCCTCTCAGCACGTGGCTGGCTTCATCTGTTTGAGGAACGCTCACGGGAAATGACTTTCCAGCTTGGTTTCTGAGTTTGTTGCTAATGGTTTAAATTTAGACATGTTGTGTTAGTCCAGGTAGACTAAAGAAACAAATCCATGGAGACTCATATGTGTATAAGCAAGAGCTTCATATAAAAGAGCAATTGTATATTGAGAAAACATCCCAGCCCAGTTCAGATCAAGTCCATAAGTCCAAAATTGGCCCATATGCCCGATAACAGTCTATAAATTCCTCTTCAGACTCACACAACACATGCAATGATGCTGAATGCAGGAAGATCACAGGCCAGTGGGTGGAAAGTCTTGTGGATCCATTGGCAGTGGAAGTGTCTTAGTACTGGCATGGGTCTCCACGTGGCTCCTCCAGCTCCAAGGCTTTGGCCTGTCTCCACATGGCTTGTCAACAGAATGCCAAGCAGGGAGAGTGTGCTTCCTGCCTCCTGGGAAGAGGATAGGAATTCCCAGAATCCCACACAGAGGCCTCATTGGCGATGACCTGATTGACAGGTTAGACTCCACCCCTTCTCAAGTTGACAGGAGATTATGTAACTGCCCACGCGTATATAAGGATACCAGAAATGAGTACAAGGTTACATGAGTCACCTCCTCTCTGGTCAGCCCCTCCCACATGGGATGGCTTTTCCAGTGAACATGGTGACAGCGTGACCAATGGAACTTGCACATGTGACCTGGCACAGTGTGACTGGTCAGGGGCACAGGCATAGTTCATACACATTGCCATGTGACACGGGGTGCCCATCTCTGAGAATGTCATCACCCAAGTGGCATTCAACCCACCTCCGTGATAGTGAGTGCTTCTGTGGGTGCACAGACGTGTGGAAATGGATACTTGTTGGCACACATTCAGGAAAATATCCCTTTCTAAACATGCCTGCTTAAACACTGAAAACTACTTTCTTAAAATTCTAAAATGTACAGCAAGGAATATTCATCAAAGAATATTCAGAAGTCACTCAAGTATTGTGATTTTATAAGCACATTAACAAAATAACCTAGAAATATTTCCTCAGAGGCACAGACTGTTTTCGTCCATCTTGGAGCACTGCTAGGTTTCGTAATCACTGCCGGACTTGGGGAGTGTTACGTTCTCAGCTCCAAGAATGTGCCCAGGTTTCTCTGTCAGCTACATCTTCACGGAGACCCTGGGCCACTCTGCCAACTGGCTCGCTCCAGCCCCTCTGCTGCTTACCATCCGGGGAGTCTCTGCCTTTCTACCTGTGGAAGTATGGTTGTGCCCATTTCGGCTGGGACCGTTGTGTGCTGAGAGTGCCAGTGTGTGCTGTGACTGCTGGGAAGAGAAGGAGGCTGACTGGGGAGAGAGTGTTGGCCTCGGTGTGTCTTTCAGAGCTGGCCCCTCCACAGATCATACAGACCTGGCCCATGGAGGGAGGGAGGGTTCGTCTCCACAGATACTTCAGCGCTGGCTTGTGTTCTGTGGGATAACTTTTCTTTCGGAATAGGTATACAGATGGATTGTGGCTCAAAGTATGGAATATTAAAACAATGCTTACATATATTTTTGATTATGCAAAGGCATTCGACTGTGTGGCTCATAACCCACAGTTATGGATAACATTGAGAAGAATGGGAACTCCAGTACACTTACGCTAAGTATGCTCATGTAAAAACCATACATGGACCAAGAGGCAGTTGTTTAAACAGAACAAGGGAATACTGCACGATTTAAAATCAGAAATTATGTACATCAGGGTTGTTTCCTCTCACCATACTCCTTCAGTCTGTGTGCTGAGCAAATAATCAGAGAAGCTGGACTAGAGGAAGAAGTACTTGGTATCAGGATTGGAACAAGCTGTGATACGCAGATGACCCAACCTTATTTGCTAAAAGTGAGGACGACTTGAAGCACTTGCTGATGAAGATCAATGTATTCAGCTTCAGAACGGATTACAGTTCAGTAAAGAAAATCAAGATTGTCATAGCTGAACCAATAGGAAACATCATGATAAATGGTGAAGAGATTGAAGTTGTTAAATATTTGGTCTTGCTTAGACCCACAATCAGTGTTCGTGGAAGCAACAGTCGAGATCAAAAGATGCATTGCGTTAGGTAACCCTGCTGCACAAGGCCTCTTTAAAAATGTGGAAGAGCCAAGATGTCGCTTTGAGGATTGTGGTGCACCTGGCCCATTCCATGATATGTTCAATCACCTCATACATGTTATAGTTGGATGTTGCATAGGAAGACGGAAGAAGAATCGATGCATTTGAATCATGGTGTTGGTGAAGAATATTGAAAGTAACATGCCTGCCAAAAGAATGAACAATCTGTTTTGGAAGAAGTACAGCCAAAATGCTCCTTAGAAGCAAGGATGGCAAGACTGTGTCTCATGCACTTTGACATGTTGTCAAGAGAGGTGGGTCCCTGGGAAAGGCCCGTACGCTTGGTAACGTAGAAGGGCGGGGAAGAAAGGGAGTCCCATGTGGAGGTGGAGTGACGCTGGGATGTCACAAAGGGCTCAAGCATAAGAATGATTGTGAGGCTGGGCAGGAACAGGCATTGTTTCCTTTTGTTGCTAGGAGTCGGGGCTGGCACAAGAGCACCCAACAACAACTACTTGTGATTTTGTTTACTAGAACAATTGCTATTTATAATCTTTAGTATGTTTCCTTTGTGTCTAAAGAAAATGATGTGTCTGGAGCCCCCGGGCACTTCAGTGATTTCTTAATGACTCAGAAATGTTCTTCCCTATGTTTCTGAATTTACAAATGAGCTCGTTTCTGGATATGGATGCATTGGCAGTGACTTAAGCCAGGTTTCCTGATAGCTCAGCCCTTCTTGCCTGTTTATAGCAGCAGTAGAATGTGCATCTCCAGTGTTTGTTAGAAGGGACAGGTCAGTTGCAAAGCAAAGGAAAGAAAGTGTACCCATTACACATTTCTAAAAACCATAGGCCTGACATAAAATCACATTTGTAAATGAGCCTAGCCAGGGTTCTGCACTTAAAACAACATTCTTGTGACTAAGAGTGATATTCTAGAAGTTGTTTAAGGTGCCAACAAAGCAAAGAATTTTTCCAGGCAAAGCATGCTATATTTCAGGTCAGTGTTCCTGTGGAAAACAGGGTGGACCTGAGACGGGCTGGGAGGAGGATGTGTCTGGGAGGGAGAAAGGGAGATGCGGCGGCGGCATTTCTCCTGCTCAAGGCTTCCTCGCATGGCTGCCCTCCCGGCTGGGGAATGCTGTGCTCTCTGCATCACTGATGCCAAAGGAAGCTTTGGTCTGTTCAAGACGTCGCTTTCCTGAGTGGTTAATGGGTTTTCTTTCCCTGTTCTGGGCTCCTCCAGTCAGCCCATCCACAGAGCAGTCTCCCACCTTCACCACTTCTCTCTGGGCAGCCACGTCACTGATCAGTGAAATAGGGCCGGGCCTCTCAAACAGGTTGCGTCTTTAGCTCATGGCAGCTGTGCTCCCGCTTCAGGTTTTCTTCAGGGTAGATTTTTGCTCTTCTTTGCAGTGCTACCAAGGCAGGCCTCGCAGGGACCCGCTGAGAAGGGCTGCTGCCCAGGCCTTGATGTCGCTCCTGGCCATCAGCAGGAGGGCGCAGAGCTGCGCTCGGAAAGGTGAGCTGTTGTCCGTCTCGCACCTGCCGCGTGTTGTGTGCGGCTTCCACAGATGCGTCCATACGAAAGCACGGCAAACACGCATTACGTTTTATATTGAGAATATTTTTCATGGCAATTTGTTTTACTGCCTAATGATTTCTTTTCGAAAGAATCTCTGCCTAAATTAGAAACAAAAGTCCTAAAGCCCTGTCATCATTGCATCTATTCGATTCATAGTGGCCCTGGAGGCAGAGCAGACTGCCTCAGAGGGTTTCTGAGACTGTAAATCTTTGTCAGCTGACTGCCCCGTCTTTCACCCTAAGACACTGAGGCTCTGAGTGTCAATACTCACACACCACAGTGAGTCCCGGCCACCGAGGAGTTGATTCCGACTCAGAGCCACCTGTAGGACCGAGTAGGACTGCCCCGTGGCTTTTGAGACCTTAGCGCCTCATCTTTCTCCTGCTACATGAATGCTAGAAAAGCAGAAGTAAAACATTTCCCGATTGCACGTTAGCAAAATTTCCAAAAGAATGTATTGCATACCTGGTAGCAGCATGAAACGACCCGTGCGCTCACGTGTCTTTCCCGAGAGTTCGGTCCTTCCTCATGTGGACGTCTGGGCACACAGGTGTTGGAGCCGAGAGCACACGGGGGCATTATGAAGGCCATTTATTTCCATTGTGATTTGCTACCAAAACACATGTGTGCCTAACATATGAAGTAGGTTGGGGATAGCTTACTTAGAATTTTGAAAACAAGTAGACTTTGGCGTGTTGGTTCTCTTCCTGCTTTTTCCGTCGTCGTCTTCCTCCTCTGATCCTTTAATCTCCCACTGAAAAGAAAGCGTAGCTGCTGACAGTAGCAATTGCTGTCAGGCTGATTGCGACATGGTGATGTGACTGTTAGACATGTGTCTTTCAGCTGATCTCGTTGACACCTGCGTGGAGCAGATGAAGCACGTTGGTGCGCAGTTGAACCTCGATTCCCTGCGGCCTGCGAAAGCAGCTCTGAGGAAAAAGGTAACTGCATCAGACTTGGTGGGGTGAGGGAGCGGAAGGTGGAGACACCACTGCTCCAGGGCTCGCTCCAGAGCCTCTGCCAGCGGCCGTTGTGAGTGTCTGACTCAGAAGAAAGATGTACGCAGATACGATAAGGAGGAGAGTTTTATTGTTTGCTGCCTTGTTTTGATTGGGGTGGGGTGGGCTGATTTAGTTTTCACTTGAGTGGAAGGTACTGTATTATCTTTAAAACCCAAGTCAAACCCACTGCCATCAAGCTGACTCCTGCTCATAGTGACCTGCCGGACAGAGTAGACCTGTCCCAGGGGGTTTCCAAGGCTGCGAATCTTTGAGAGTAGAGTGCCACATCTTTCTCGGGTGGACCCCTCATGGGTTTGAACCGCTGATCTTTTGGTAACTAACCGAGGGCCTACCCACTACCTCTGGGGCTTCTTTGGAGCAGACCAATTGCCACGTCATCTCGAGCTTCATCAGACATTATCTAGTGGCCGTGCATCACACGTCCCAAGAATACCTGCTCTACTCGACAACTACCTCAGATGCCGTGCCACTCTCTCATCCCACAGCACCAATGGGGTGCAGGGTGGGCTCCGCTGTTCTCTCCAAGCTCCTTGCCTTGCCCTTCCCTTCTGCATCCATGGACCTTGTTTCTCCGGAGCCTTTTGGCTGCGGTTTCACCAGTCTGTGGGAGCTTCAGAAAGTTCATGGAAAATGAAATGAAAAGGTAATGGATTTTCCCACGTACTCTCTCAAGCCCCTGTATGAGAGAAGCTACTGAGAGAGAGAGCTAACAAACTCTATTCTTGGGAAAGGCTGCTTTCTACAGAGAAAAAGGTAATACTGCTCCAGCCACAGTAGTAACTGGCTGGGGCCACAGGGCTGCCACCGCCTCCACTTCCTCACCCTTCACTTCCTCGATGAGAAAGCAGCGGTACCCACCTCACCCCCTTGAGATCCTCCGTGCTCCCACCCTGCACTTCATGGAGCACTCAGTTGAGATGTCCCCACCTTTCAGAGACCCCTGACGTCTTGTACCTGATGGTGCTCAGGGCCACCCTATGTTGGGCCCGAGGAGAGGGCCATGGGCCACAGACAGTGGCCTGGGGCGCCCTGCTCACGGTGTTCCCTGGCTTTCTCTTCCACAGGAGGAGGGCTTCAGTCGAGAGCTGAGCACGGCTATGCAGCTTTTGAGAAACTGTCTTTATCGAAATGAGGAATGTAAGGTGCGTGGCAGCTCCTCATTGTGGCACTGGTACTGCTGGGGCAGAGGGTGGGGAGGCCTGGCTCTCACGTGAGGGACACATCCTGTCAGAGGACTGTGAGGCTCTGAGGCCCAAGGAGAGAGACCAGTGAGGGACAGCAGGTGTCATCGATGTGTGGCTAGTGGTTGGAGCTGTGACTGCAGCTGACATTTCTCATGGGAACATGTGGTTATGTGTGTCTACACGTGAGAGGGGAGTTTGCATTGCCTTGTAATTCCTGCTCATTTTTTAAACCATGTATTTCTTCAATTACTGCAGAATACTGTAGCTTATTTATGCTGTTATCCAGTACTCATTGAATGGGCAGTGAAGACTAAGTATACTGATTCACCCTCGTTGTTTCACAGAACTTTATTCAAACTATTCCCAAAACAGCAGTAGTGTGTGTGTGTGTGTGTGTGTGTGCGGGCGCGCATGCGTGTGTGAGAGAGAGAGAGAGAGAGAGAGAGAGAGAGAGAGCTGAGCTGCACATCTGTCTGCCAGATCATCTTGTGGATGAGGACGTGAAGGGTTGTGAGATGGACACTTGGTGGCGGCCATTTCTACATTTCCCGCCCAGACCTCAGGTCCTGGAGGGACTTGGGGCCTGCACAGCATGGGGTCAGAGTGTTGGTATAGAGCCCAGGGGATGTGGTCAAGGTGCCCACCACTCCCTCTACCAGGAATAAGGACCAAGGCAGCTCAGTCTCTGGTGGTCCCTGTGGGTGAGACTCCGGAAGCGGGAATTCAGTGCTGCATCTCCAGATGCTCAGATCAGCTCTGCCCTCTTTCTTCTCCACCCAGGAGGCGGCCCTGGAGGCCCACCTCGCCCCTGTCCTGCACTCCCTCTGGCCGTGGCTTTTGATGAATGACTCTCTGCTGCAGATTGCCCTGCAGCTACTATGCGTCTACACTGCGAACTATCCGGAAGGTGCTCTGGGGTACACTGAGGGTGCTCATGGGCAGGGCTGTGTCTCTTTAATGGAGGGGGCTAGATTCTGTTCCTTTGCTGCGAGCAAGGCCTGGACCAGGCAGGGGTAGAAAAGGAGTTTAGCACCAATGGGTGTGCAGTGTGTGTCCCTGAGTGCAGTATGAGCAAGCGAAGACAGTGGTCACAGGTGGGGGCTCCCAGGCTGGAAGGGTCCATGCTTCATTGTGGAGCATCTCGAGGCCCTAAGCTTATGAAAACCCAAGAGTTGGCTTGCTGGGTCTGCAGTGCCTCTGGGAGAAGATAGCTGGCCGCCCTGGGGGTAGAGGGTTCATATGCCGGCAAGGGGAGCCATAACTGAGGGGCCTTCCTCCGAGTGTCCCAGCCCCTGCAATGAGGCTGCCGTGTGTTCAGGGTGCAGCTCGCTCTGCTGGCCCCCATCTGCCTGCCGCACAGCCCCGGGCAGCTCGCTGATGCTCTGTGTCCTGAAGCTGGCCGCCCAGATGCCGCTGGAGAACAGTGCCATCCAGCAGACCGCCTTCCTGTCCCTCTCCAACCTGGCCTTGTCCCACGACTGTAAAGGGGTCATTCAGAAGGTGAGTGCCTACCCCCAGCACTGACCCACTTTGGCTGGGAGCATTAAGGGCAGGGCTTGTGAGGGCTCGAGGTACGCCAAGGGCAGGTCACCCATGGGTGCCCACTTCCCTCTTGGTGTGGAGACACTGTCCCGCTCTGCTGATGATCGTGAGAGGGACATGCTGGCACTACTTAAATACCAGGTTGAATTGTGATGCTTTCTGTTCTCATGACCTCGGGAAGCTGTACAAGACTTGCTGAGTGCCCCCACGCCCCTCATCTGACACGAGAGGTGTCCCCCCTTCCAGGATCTGCTGCCACTCCAGTCTGGACACTTGACTTCCCCCTTCTGCTTGTCACTGTGGCGCTTTACAGGGATCAGATGAGTTAAAGGCACCCCAGTTCACGTGATCCCCCATGGTCTCTGTTTCGAGGTGTGTGAGCAGATTCCCTAAGCTGGGTGTCTCCTTAGGGCTTGGCCTGCCCCCTGTTGGCCGGGATTGCTAATGCCTGGCAGCCCAAAGGTGCCCTGTCTTCCCTGAGCCCACGGCAAGTGGCACCAGCTGGTGGCAGCTATCTGTTTACTCTGCTGTGCTATCTCCTCATATAATCTCCAAACAAGCAAGAGTGCTTCAGTAGTTGGGCGGGGGGCAAGGGGGTGTCAGAGCCCGCTGTCCAGTCAGCAAGGTCAGCAGTTCACACCCACCAGGCACTCTGAGGGAGAACTGTGAGCGTGCTTCAGGAAGGAGTGAAGATTTATAATCCAGAAGCTCCATGTGGGGTCCCTGTGAGTGGGAGGTGCCCTGATGGCACTAAGGTTTTTGGTATGGACAGAGGAGGCCTGGTGGCACCATGGGTTAGGTCAGTAGTTCAAATCCCATAGGGGGTTGACTCCTAGCTCAGGTCTTAAGGCCGTCTACTCTGTGAGGCAAGTCCAATAACCCCAGGGCAGGAGCCAGCTTACCAGCTTGGTTAATCACCAAGTAAGCAATACAAGCTCTGTCTCTGCACCCTTTTAAGCAAACTTACCCACACTAGTAGCATTCTCGATTCCCACTTCCCTCCCCAGGCGGGCCCCTTTTCCTCCCAGAGCATGGTTGGTGAAAGTGCAGGGGGACAGCTAGGACTTGAAACCTCATGGCCCGGAGTAACTAGGAGCTTGTGTGACAGGCTCCCCTCAGTAGCAGAAGGTTTGTAAGAGTCAGACTGTGAGTGCTCGTGTGCGCTGCCCTCTACCTCTGCTGGGACACACTGTCCACGGTGACCCTGGAGGAGTGAATGCCAGGCCAGGGATGCCCAATGCCAGCTCCCGGCTAAGGAGGGCCAGGAAAAGACTGAGCCCCGCTTGTCTCTCTCCCACAGAGCAACTTCCTGCAGAACTTCCTCTCCGTGGCCCTGCCGAAGGGTGGAGGCCGGCGTCTCAGCAGGCTGGCCGGCCTGTGGCTGAAGCTGCTGCTCAACATCTCACTGGCTGAGGACGGGCAGCAGATGATCCTGCGGCTGGATGGCTGCCTGGACTTCCTCGCCGAGCTGAGCCGCTACACGGCTCGGAGCAGCCCCGCCATGCCCCTCCTCATCTTCCACAACATCTGCTTCGGGCCGGCCAACAAGCCCAAAATCCTGGCCAATGGTGAGCGCTGAGGCATGGCTCCCAGACTCGCCCTCCCCTTGGGCAACACTGGCCAGGCTCTGTGGTCACTGGCTGGCTGTTGGATGCCTGGTTGTGCTCTGGGTACCCGGAGAAGCAGGGCGATAGAGATGAGTCATGAGAGTCCTGGTCGGCCGGGACTGCTGAGGCTTTGGCGGGGTCAGATGCACAGGTGCTGGCACAGGAGGGCATGAGGGGCAGAGCAGGGGGCGTGCATGTTGTGTGCACACTGCACGTGGGACTTGGGCATCACCTGCAGCTTGCATGTTGATCAAATGTGGACCTTTCCAGCCTCCCCCCTCCCTTGCCCCACATTCTGGTCTCTGAGCCTTTGCAGCCCTCCCTTAGCTCGCTTTCTTTCTGAGAGGATTCTTTTCTTATGATTCTTGGGCGAGTTAGGTCCAATGGGACAGAAATTAGGCCCCACTTCTGGGTCCCTCTTGATTCATCATGAAGGCATCCTCGTCACTACTGCGTGATCTCTGTCCCTCCTGCTTGCCGTGGGCAGACAGACTGCTACAGGTGGTCAGTGGACTATTGAGGCTTGCCGGGAAGGGAGGTTGGGTAGGACTGGTCTTGGCTTGTCTTCTGACTGGGGCCTCAGTGTGCCAGGCACAGGACCCTGGCATCTGCAGTAGGAGGTCGGTCACACAGAGCTCAAAGCCATCCAAGAGACTAGTCCTACTAGTGCGATGGGAACTGGTCTCCGGGGTCCATTCCCTGGCTGAATCTCAGCACTGGCTCCTTGTTTGCTCTACACCCCTCCCCCTTCCCCCCCTCCCCCCCCCCCCCCGGCCAATTCCCAAGGCCACATGGCACTAGGTTCTTTTCCTGTCATCCAGCAATCCCCACATCTGAGAATTCCTTTGAGGACAAGGGCAATAGCTGGTTGCTCCGAGATAAGAAAAACATGCTGTGTGCATGACTAACCCCTTTCCCATGTGCTCGGCCTTAGAAAAGGTCATCAATGTGCTGGCTGCTGGGCTGGACAGTGAGAACCAGGCTGCTCAGAGAATTGGAGCTGCAGCACTGTGGGCTCTGAGCCACAATTACCAGAAGGTCAGTGTCTGCACTGGGGTTGCACTGGGGCCATGGTGGTGCCCTGCCACTAAGGGACGAGTGGGGAGGGGAGCCCAAGCCTGCTGGGCGGAGCTTCTGGAATGGGGCCCTTTCCATTCAGTGCTGTGCCTCAGGCCCCTGACACCTCAGGCTCCTCAGTGAGCCCTCCTGTTCTTTCAGTCGATTTGCCAAGTTGCTGCAATGTCAGATCGATCGCTTCCCCTCAGAGTGCGCAGCAAGGAAAGATGCCTCTTGAGATCAAACCCAAGAACAGAGTTTCATGCAATTATGCGATTCCATGTTCTCTGTTCCACATGACCCTCGGTGTGCTAATCGGCTCAGCTCTTGTCTGCCAGCCCCCATGGGGCTCCTGTTCCTGGTGGACACCTCACTCCAGGCATCTGTGAACCCAGGAGCAGGGTGGGGCCAGACAAGGAAGGCAGATGTCTCTGTGCCAAGCCTACCCTGGCCAGCCTGACTGCTGCAGTCCCCGTCACACCCCAGGGCCTTGGTCATCTTGTACATGTCTGTGCATATGTGTGGTGGTGCTGTTGTCACTGTCCAGCCACCCCATGACAACAGAACTGCCCCGTGCAGTTTTCTTGATAGCCATCTCTATGGGAGCAGGTTGCCAGGCCTTTCTCCTGCAGCACCACTAACTGCTTTGGGCTTAGGATCTTAAGTCAGCAGCTCAGTGCAGGGCACCTGAACATTCGAGGCACTTTTTCTTAAGCCCAGGGTGTGATGGAAGATGGAGTGTGGAAAAGCACGTAGGGGGTGGTTTGAAATGGGAAGTGGAGCAGGAGTAAATGTGAGAGGGGCTGGTAGGGGGCAAGTAGTGAGAGATTTGCCTCCAGTCTTATGAGAAGGGGAGAAGCACCAGTGGGTGATCCTCCCGCTGCTGTGCTGTGCCTTCTCACAGCCCGCCCAGTGCCATGCTCTGGTCTCCAGTACCACGCCCAACTAACAGATGTGTCTGGTATCTCTAGGCTAAGGCAACACTGAAGAACCCTTCAATAAAGCGAAGAGTGGATGAAGCCTATTCTTTAGCAAAGCAAAGTAAGTTTCATTATTTAAGTGATTACGACATGTTAATGCTTAGAAGCTAAGTGACGTCTCCATAAGGAAAACTGTGGACAGGCCACAGCAGAGTGCACTTGTAGGATTGTGGGAACTCACTGTGGCGGGGACATGGGAACTGCTACTCATGTGGGGAGCTAGACCACCAGGCCCCTCTCCTGATTGGCCTGGTGGTTCTGCCGAGATGTTCAGGGCCCTAGCCGCACACCAGCTCCTCCGCAGATGGAGTCAGACCAGCTCTCCCTCGTGGAAGGCCTTAGACTGGTCGTTCATGGATGTGTGTGGTCTGTGTGTGCTGTTGATCTCGAACTTACATATAAAGCCTATTCATCATGCATGCATCAGCTCCTAAGTAGTATCAAGTTTAATAAGCCGGCTTTTATTTCCACTCTTATTTCTCTGCCTCAGCTTTCTCAGACTCGGAAGAAAGCTCTCTCAATGCCTACTACCTGCACTGCCTGGAGAGCCTCGTGCAGCTGCTCAGCTCCTCCTGATCACCAGGATGCGCACCTCACATCCGGAGGGTCAGCTGGTGGTGGCAGCCCTGCAGCAGGTGGTGTCCCTCCTGGCGAGTGGCTTACTAGCTGCCCACTGAGTCCCTGTAAAGGGAGGTCCTGGACGTCTCAAACTCTGCCCACTCAGCAGGTCTCTGAATCAGAGCTGTGGGCAGGAAGGGGATGAGCAAATAGGCCCAGGCCATTCGGTGATATACACTGTTTTACCTTTTTCTATGCAATTTGTTTTGTAAAAACCCTATTTAACAGTTTATTTAATACAATAAAATATTTTTGGAATTGAACGTGAAATAATCAGTTTCCAGACCTCTGCCAGTCTCATGAGCGTAATTGTGAACATTGCGAGAAGACCTTGTATTCTAGAGTCTCTTTTTACTTAAAAAAGGAAAAAAGAATTTACCATGAACTTGTCAATCCAAATCCTATTTTCTTCTCCCCCAAAATCCAATTTTCAAGTGTTTGGCCTCACGGCAGGCAAGCACATGCCATTTGTGAATAGTTTTGATAAGCACTCCTTCCATGCATCAACTCTTTCCTAAAGAGTTCTAAATTAGTTCTGTTTTATCACTATCACTTTATGCCTCCTGCAATGTGATGCAGAAAAGAATTTTTGGTTCGCTGGTCATATAGGTTGGATGTAAATTCTTGCTTGGCTCAAAACACAGTGAACAGGTCCAAGAATGTACCAGAAAGAAAGTAGTGTTGCTGTTGAAACGCTGTGGGGTCCTCCCTGGCAAGTGTGTCTTCATGGGCTTCTTCACGACAGTTCAAGCACCATCGCTTTCCTCCATATCTCCAAGACTTCCTCAGGTAAGAAGAGAAATACCAAAGCTAAAATTCATTTGTGCACAATTACATGTGCACACACACACTGGATGCATCAAGAGAAGGTTTTCTAATGACAGATAACAAAGGGGAAAAGACCACATGTGTTAAGTGCTGTTAACCGTGGCCCGTCTAGCTGCTTCATGTACCCGAAAGCTACACAATGAAAAAAGACCCAAGAATTGATCCACCATTTGAATGATGGTGTTGGCTGAGAAGGTTGAATGTGCTGTGAAGGACAGCATACTGCTAGAGAGACAAAACCGGCTTTGGAGAAACACAATGAGAATTCTCCTTAGAAGTCAGGAGTACCCTGTCCTATAGGGTCATTGTGAGTGGACATTGACTTGACGGTGGGAGTTTTTTGTTGTTTGTTGTTTGGAAGACACTACCAGCCCTGGTGCAGTGGCTAAAGACTAGCCTGCTAACTGAGAGGCCAGCAGCTTGAAGCAACCAGCCACACCACAGGAGAAAGCTGTGGCAGTCTGCTTCTGTAAAGGTTTACCCCCGTAGAGACCCTCCGGGGCAATTCTACTCGGGTGTACATGAGGCTGCCAGGAGCAAAGGGCGATTACAAAGTTTACCGTGAAGAAAGATGTATGTCAGGGTTGTAGCCTTTCACTAAATGTGCACGCTGAGAAAATCATCCAAGAACCTGGATTGTAAGACGATTGCATCTGGTTAGAAGAAGGCTCATTAAGACCCTGTGAGAGACATGTCACCTACAAAGCTTACTCACTGAAAGGGAAGCGACTTGAAGCACTCCTTAAGGAAGATCAGAGCCTGCTACCTTCAGTATGAAGTTCACTTCAATGTGAAGAAAACAAAAGTCCTCACAACTGGAACAATAAGCAGTATTATTTTAAGCAGAGGAGACCCTGAAGTTGTGAGGGATTTCATCTTCCTCAGATTCACAGCCAGCGCCAATGAAAGCAGCGGTAAAGAAGCCAAAGGACGCCCTGCGTGGGACAGATCTGTTCAAGACTTTGTTCCCAAACAAGTCACTCTGAAGACCAAAGTGTGTCTGACATATCTCAGGATATTTTCAGTCACTTCGTATCGGTGCAAAACTGGACCATGAATGAAAAAGGAAGATGGGAGAAGAATTGATGCAGTTTGGCTTAAGGTGTTGGCAAAGAATATTGCAAGTACGATAGACTGCTGGAAGAACAAACAAACCTGCCTGAGAGGAAGTACAGCCAGAATGCCTCTTAGACAGCAGGATGCCAAGACTCTGTCTCACATATTGGACATGGCATCAGAGGAAGAGCATCATGCACGTAAGAGTAGAGGGTCCTGGAAAAAGGTACACTGTCAACAAGATGGATTAACACCGTGACTGCAACAGTGGGCCCAAACATAATTCTGAGGATGGCCCAGGACTGGGGAGTGCTTTGTTTTGTTGTATGTAGGATCTCTGTTTGGTACATAGAGTCAGACTCAACTAGATTGCTCCTAATCCGAAAACAGACCTCCTGTGTTGAAAGTGAGTAAATGGAGACCAGAGTGACTGAGTCCTGTGCTCTTGGTGGCCAGTGAACAAAGATGGTGAGCTCTGAATCCAGGAGAGCTGGTAATAAGTCCAAAGTTTCCCAACCACTATCTGCTTACTACCCTGCCCCCAGCCCACTGACTTGGCCATCTTTGTAGTTGGGATGTTATAACTAGTCTCATTGGTCTATTAAAATGTGTCTTTGGGAAAAAACAATACTTGTTTTTAAGTTTGAGCCTATGGATACAGCCACTGTGTCAATCCATCTCGCCGAGGGCCTTCCTCTTTTGCGCTACCCCGCTGCTTCAGGGTGTCCTTCTCTAGGGTTAGTCTCTCCTGACAACCTGCCCAAAGTGTGTGAGACAAAGTCCATACTTCTTCCAAGACCGATAGCCTTCTATCAGTAAGTGCTTTTCATTGAATGTCTTTGCAAACTCTTCCTCCCCTTGGGGTGAGCGTGTACTGAGACTGTTAGGTTTCTGGGGTGGTATATCTATCTCTGCTTGCTTCACAACAGTGAAAGAAGTAGAAGCATTTTTGTAAATCCAAATGACTTTTATGAGGGGAAGGAAAGTTTCAGGTATTACAGTCTCAAAAAGTACACGCTGTTTCTGGAAAGTGTACAAAGTCATGTGGTAGTCCACGAGGCCACTTGGGAGCTGTCCTCTTCAGAAACGTGCGAAAAAGCAATTGAAAAGACCAGAACAGGAGCATGAAACCACGCATGTGGAACCAAGAGCAGGAAATCCCCAGAGGCCAAGAGCCTGTGCTGTGCACATGAGAAGCATCCCCGCGTCCGCTTGCAGAGCACCGAACAAGAGAGGGGAGAGAAAGGGGGCACTGCCTGCCTGCAGTCAGCTTCTATCCCCACTGGCTAGGGAGGTGTGATTGAGGGCATTTGTCTGACTTTATTGGCTGAGTGTAAGTGCGCACTTGTGTGATGGCATGTTGATGGTACCTAACATTGTGTGTGGGCCCAGGTGATATGTCTAAGCATGCTCAGTTCTGGATTGTACCATAGGTGTTTAATTAGTGTGCCTGATTTCTTTCCAGTCCCTTTGCTGTGGCATGGACAGCTAATTTTCATTTAGCACAGGCATTAGGGAAGACAATCCCTCTTTGTCCCTAATCTAGCCATGTGTCAGGACAAGTTGTGTTGTCAAACTACGGTTCCAGCCTTCAACACAGAATCGGGTAGCTCATGCTCTGACAGCCCTCCTGAGATGGCTGTCCACTAGGTCCTTGCTGAGAACCACAGGGCCGTGCAGTGCATCTGAGTGGGCTGGGGACTGTTGAGTGTCTGCTTGGATTGGTTGAGTGTCCTTGGACTTGTGAATGAGGAGAACTCAAGAAATGAGAACATCCCTAGTAGCCAGAAGGAAATCCCTCCTCAAACCTCCCACCATCTGGAAGTAGACGTTTCCTTCTCTGTCCAGCCTGCTGCCGACTGAGTGCTCCAGAGGGCCCCGGCGACTAAGTTGCGGAGGAGTCAGTTGAAAGTTCCTCCTCATGAGCTCGGAGCACAGTCCTGAGGGTGGAGAGGACAGTGCTGCGGCTCCTGAGTAGGAAATGGAGAAGTGCTGCTTCTAATTGCTTGCTCTTCACCGTCATGGAGATGGAATGGCTATGCGTCTGTCTGTGGATGTGAAACCCGGTCTGTCAGTGAGCCGCTCAGCTGCTAAGGGAAACCCTGA
Organism: Tenrec ecaudatus; assembly: GCF_050624435.1. Classification (NCBI taxonomy): domain Eukaryota; kingdom Metazoa; phylum Chordata; class Mammalia; order Afrosoricida; family Tenrecidae; genus Tenrec; species Tenrec ecaudatus. Next base: position 8,050,406 of record NC_134544.1, read on the forward strand.
GACTGGCCCACCTAGTCCCGAATCACGATGGCTTCACTGAGAGCCTTACTTTCTCTTTGTGGCCCGAGGTGGGCAGTCTGAGGCAGTGTCTCTGTGCCTTTGGTGTCTTTCTCGTACAACGCCCTTCCCGAAGGCCCCTGGGGGCCATCTTCCCTCCCCTGGACAGGCTCAGGGTCACAAGCTGCGCAGGGACTCACGGGTTCAGACTTGTACAAGGCAGACGGCCCTGCCAGTGCCCACGTGATGCAGGGCTGCTGGTGGGGGTAGTAGGGGACTGGTGGTGGACAGACAGGCAGGGGTGTTGGTAGCATAGGGGTGGGGGTGTTGGTGGTGAAGGGGTGAGGAGTTAGTGGAGGGGTGGGGATTCCTGTGGGTTCAGGGATGGGGGTGCTGGTGGCAGAGGGGACAGGGTGTTTACCAGGAGACCTCAGCCTTGGCCACCTGCCACAGCTCTCCTGGACTTTGGAGGGGAAACCCTGTGACCACATGGGGGTAAAACATCCTCGGATACAGAAGAAGGGGTGTTGCTGACTCTGTCCATCTGCTGCTGGAACGTGCCTGTGACCCGTTGTAGCTGCACATGGACCTAGAGATCTTAGCACCGGGGACCCTGGGAGATGACATTCAGAGAGACTGTGGGGAGGGCGGTGAGGGTGTCGTGGGTGGGGTGGGGGTGGCACAAGGATCTACCTGCTGACCCTGGAGAAACCAGGCAAGAGGATAGTGTCCCAACACCCTCAAATGCGGGCCTAGTGGGTGGTTGATTAGTTGAAAAACAAAAATAGCTGAAAAAACTTAAAAATGAGAATGAGTACGCATGTGTGTTTACTCGTTCAGCGACCTGTGGTGAAGGGCTCTGTGCACATAGCACCTTGCTTGCTGGTAGCGCTGTGCTTCCGTGAACCCCACCTAACACCACGGACCTGGAGGTGGAGCAGACCGCGAGCTCCCGACAACCCCCAGGCCCCAACTCCCAGCAGATTATTTCATTATATTCTCCGGCTTTGTATCTTGCCCCCCTCCCCCTCCCCTTTCATTTGCAGCTCATTCAGCACATCATCAAATTTGAGAAAATTTTTGTGTGTGCTGCTGCACGCAATTTAGTTGTGGTGCTTCTTCCTTTTGCCAGAACTCTTGAGTGCCCAGCGGACCTCTCCCGAGCCTCTCCCCTGCTCCCAGAGCCTGGGGAGCAACTGTCCTGGCACCTGAGAGCCAGGTCGGCCACTGGGAGCAGCATTTCTTCATCTTTCTTGTGGCTTGCTGCCACTGCTGGAAATGATTGTCTAGGTTAGAGAGTCCCAGGGGGGCTATTTCCCAGGTCCTTGTAGAAAGCGGCTGCCTGTGGTGGTTATGGTGTATCAGTGAAAGGAGATAGTATGATTTGGGGGTCGGGGTGGAGGGGCGGCAGTCTCCTTTTCCCAGTGGGAGACCAGCGTTCAACTCCCAACCAGTGCACCTCACACACAGCCACTGTCCATCTATCAGTGCCTGTTGCCTGGCACCACCATGCTGAATGATTTCCACCAGAGTTTCCAGACTAAGATAGAGGAGGAAGAAACATCAGCCTCTGGAGCAGAGTCCCATCCTATTGTTCTCGAGGATGCAAGCGAGATCAGAGCCTACCTGATGCCAACCGGTGTGGATTAAAAAGAAAAATTTCTTGTGATGCCATCCTGTGAGTTTTAAGATTTCTCAAACATTGAACTTCCTATGCCTTGGCCCCTCCCACCTGGCTTTCTGCTAGGTGCTGGGGACATGTTTGCCCTGGTCTCTGACCCCATGCCCCACCCTGCACATTCTCCAGGTTCCTTTCCACAGCCTGCTTCTCCTGCCTAGCTCTCATTCTTGAACTTTCCTCCACTCGCCACCACCCAGCTTCCCATTTCCAACTCTGCCAACCGAAGAGGCCTTGCTCACACCTGGTAGCCTCTCTCAGGGAGCCACCTCCCACGTCACCACTGGGGGAGAGAGAGTCTTTGCTCGCAGAGTTCCCACACCCACTTCCTCCTTTCACTCAGCCCACCCCTGGAACTGCGTGTGTGGCACACACACTGCCACGCCGCAAAGCTCAGGCCCTGAAGATACTGAGGGACCTGAACCTCTTGCTCCTTGCACACAGCAGGGGCTCAGCTATGCTTCTTTGAATGAAGAACGGATAGATGTGTATAAAAAGCTACTAACTGCTGGAGTCAGATGTGAACGCCTTGCTCTCATGATGAGTGCTTTGGACATGGGTATTGCAGGTGAAACAAGAATGCCTTATCATTGGGTCTCCCTTGTGATCCATTCTAAATTTGTTCTAGCTTTTATATTTTCTGCTTTCTTTTTGATTGGAGTTCTTAATCTGTTTTACTTTGTTACTGTTGTTAGTTTTTTGTTTTGTTTTTAAATGATTTTCTGTACATGAAACCCAGGATAGGTAAATTATGGTTTCATGGCTCCCTAGGGGCATGACAGGGGAGGTTGGGGGAGCTAATAACAATGAGTATTAGCATGAAGAAAATGTCCTAATACTGATTGTGCAACTCCTTGATATGATTGAACTATTGAATTGTATAATATGTGAAATATATGCTAATAAAACTATTTAGAAGAAGGTAATGGATTTTTCCATGAACTTTTTGAAGCCCCATCATAAAGTTAAAAAATTTACTTACCCAAGAATTACTCTTAAGTATATATATAGTAGAAAAGGTGACATAATAATTTAAAGCTGAGAACAGCCCAGTTTCATTAATACGAGAAGCAGATAAATTGTAGTGTATCAGCCATAATGTGTAATAAGCTTTGTGTAGGTTGGACTGCTAACTTCACGGTCTGCTCTTCAAAACCACAGCCTCTCTGAGAGAAAGATGGGACTTTCGACTCCTCTAAAGAGACCCTCTCCTGAAGCTATGAGTTGGAATCAATCCAATGGCAGCAGGTTAGAACACCCTAAACAAATCTCAAGATACTAAACTGAACAAAAGTAGCTAGACACAAAAGAGAGTTTATATGGGATGATTCTGTTTATATGAAGTTCAGTAACAAACAACACTAATGTCTACTGCTAGAGATCATGATCACTTACCGATAGGTAATTGTACGGACGCCTTAATGGCGTAGTGGATTAGGCGCTGGGCTGCTAACAGCAAGGTCAGCAATTCACACTCACCAACCATTCCATGCATGAGGCTGTTTCTCTAAAGCAGCAGTTCGCAACCTGTGGGTCGTGACCACTTTGGGGATCAAATGCCCCTTTCACAGGGGTCACCTGATTCATAACAGTAGCAAAATGACAGTTCTGAAGTAACCACGAAAATAATGTTAAGGTTGTGGGTGGGGTCACCACCACATGAGGCCTGTATTGGTTGAGAAGCACTGCTTTAAAGGGTTACAGCCTTGGAAACCCTATGATCAGTTGAACTCGGCCCCGTGTTAGCTATGAGTCAGAACTGACTCCGTGGCAGTGGGTGGGACAGGGGGGGTTTGAATGCACAAGACACAAATACCCCTTGTTCCATACCTTGATCTTCTTTATAAGAACACAGGCATGCCGTTAGATGCCACTGAGTTGGCCCCAGCTCAAAGGGAGCAAGCGGGTGAGCAGAAGAGGAAAAACTGCCTGGTCCCAGTTGTTACCTTGAAGCCCATGGTGGCCAGCCAGAGGTCTTCAGAGGCAAGGACGGTGAGATTTGTCTCCCATGCTTAGGACACATGATCAGGAGAGACTAATCCTTGAAAAAATACATCATGCTTGGTAAAATAGGTCATACCTACACACATACATATACGTTCACATAAGCATAAACCACATACACACATATACAAATGCATACAAATATGTGCATATATATACACAACTAACACATATGGGTGTATGCATAATGCCACATTCATTCATAAACACATACATATACATACGCATGTGTGCTTGCATGCATACATGAGACATATCATATACTATATGGATACACACTTGGTATAGTCTCATAGTTAAGAGAAGATATGGAGAGACAGGAATAGTACCAAACAACACATACCCCATTCACCTTAATCATTTCGTCCCCTGCTCAGGGTCCAGCATGTCCCTCTGTGTGGACTTTCGATGTGGACACCTATCTCCTTGCCTCAGACAGCCTATCCTGGGCAGGGTCATCCTGTACAGAGTTCCTCACCTTACAGAGACTGCCTTCGCACTGGGTGGAACCTGCCTGTCACCCCTGTCCCAGATATGGTCTCCTCAACACCCACCAGTGGGGCACTAGCACTGGTACAGTCGAGTCCTCCCAACTCACGGGGCCCCCTGCATGCCACAGCAGAAGGGTGGTTCATCGTGTTTTCTGTGGCTGCCATTTTGGAAGCTGATCCACAGGCCTTCCTCCTCAGGGTGGGTGGGGCTTCTTCCAGCTCACCTTGTGGAGAGCAGCGGAGTATGCTGCTTGTTCCTCCCCGGGGTTACAGGTAGGGCGTCTCTGACAAGCAGTGATTCGCAAACTGCTTTGACGTTTACATGCCAAACACGTCATCCCTAACCCCACCTCCTGCAGAATGGAAATGCGTGTTGTCCTATGGCCTGATGAAAGCTAAAGGTCTCGCTCCCACCTGCTTAGAGCGAGGAGAAGAAGAGAGGTCGACTTTGTCCAGTTTGTAAATGAAAGGGAAAATGACGATGGACTTGTCTCGACACTAACAGGACTGCCGGTGGCAAGCTCTTGGACGGCAGCCGCAGATTTCCTCTCTGCTGCCCGATCTCTTAGGTCAGATGTTGCATGTGTTGGCATTCGGCGTGGGCACACCATGAGTCTTGTGCTGTGTGAAGCCCTATCATTGTGCTTCTAGCGTACTGTATGGCTACGTTCTCAGCAAGCCTGGTGGCTGAGTGAAGTGCTTGACTGCTAACTGAAAGGTAAGCAGTTGGGAGCCACCAGCTGCTTCATGAGAGAGAGAGAAACATATGTAAGCCCTCTGGGGAAGTTCTCTTGGCTTGGTTTGGCGCTAGTCCCTAGTTCAGCTGCAGACCTCCTCCTGATTCAGTACACACTGAAGGTACCCCTAAGAACTCTCTAGTCACAGGGTGGTCGGTAGGTGTTGAGTTGCTAACAGAAAGATCAGAAGTTCAGCCCCACCAACTGCTCTTTGGGAAAAAGATGGGGATGTGTGCTCCTGTAAAGACTTAAGTCTTGGAAGCCCTAAGGAGGAGTTCTAGTCTGTCCTGTAGGGTCGTTCTGAGAACTGACTCATTGGCAATGGGTTTGAGTGAGTTTGGGTGGTGCTCGGTTTTATAGAAGAGAAATATGATGTCTTTTGAAGTCTAGGGTTGGTGCTAAATTGGACACAGGTTTGAGAAGGTCTTATTTCACTTTTGTTTCTGCTAAGCTATGAACTGGTTCTCTTTTGTACCCACCCTGATATCTGTGTGAAGCAAGCAGCAAAATTTCCCTTTAGAAATTTGGAGTTTAGAATTCCAGCCCCCAACCCCTGCCCTCCCCTTTGTATTGCACTCTTGTTCGGTTTCATGTCACTGCAAGAATTCTTCACCTCTTGGGGGATGCTGTGTACTTTCCCCAAGATGTCATATTACTTCTGTAATTTCTCTTTTGTCCCAACGTTTGCCTGTCTTACCCTTAAGCCCCAGCATCCCTCCCCACTTGTTTTTATTATACTTGGTGAAATTAGTCAGCCCCTCCTCACAGAGGAGTTTGACTTTCCTTCATATCCTGGTGATGAATCGGACTGTCACCCAGACATTGATCTGTCTTTCACATCCAAAGAACTGGAAGTCGGAGGATGAGCCAGATACAGTGTCCAGACCGAGCAAAAATCAAGCTCCCTTTCCAGAGTCCACTTCTATTGGAACAGCCCACACCCCTAAGGAAAGTCCCTGATTACATCAGGACCGCAACTAGAGTGTCCATTCCACTCTAAGCATCTTACAAATGATTGAGTGCTCATAGCAGATCCCACTATGGTGTTTTTGTCAGGTGCCATTGAGTCTGCTTCGACCCATAATGACCCCATGCACAATTGAATGACACGCTGAACACTCCTGCACCATCCTCACTGTTGTTCCAATGCCGGAGCCCATTGATGCAGCTACTGTGTCAATCCGCCTCGTCGAGGCCCTTCCTCTTTTTTACCACCCCTCCACTCTACCAAACCTGATGTCCTTCTCTAGGGACTGGTCTCTCCTGACAACATGTCAAAAGTATATGAGACAGTTTTGCTATCCTTGCTTCTAAGGAACACTGGCCTTACTTCTTCCAAGACAGATCTGTTGGTCGTTTTAGCAGTCCATGATAGTTTCAATATTCTTCTCCAGCTCCATGATTCAAATGCATCTATTCTTCTATTGTCTTCCTTCTTCAGTGTGAACTTTCACATGCAATGGGGAATACCATGGTGCAATGGGGAATACCATGGCTTTGGTCAAGGCATACCATCATCCTCCAAGTAACTTCCTTGCTCTTCAATACTTTAAATGTCCACTATGGCATTACTTATATTGTGTTACATCACATCGTGATGGAGTTGTGATAATTACCATTGTGGGGGGTAGGTCAGACGCTTACAGACATCCTCCCCGAGGGCAGTTAGTCACCAGACTACAGGGTAGGCCTCACTCCCTGCTACTGGGGACAATAAACTATTTCTCCCCGAGGCCTACCAATAATGCTCTCTATCAGTTGAGTCAGGGAACAGGCCAAACTGACTCTGTGACATCCAAAGTTAAGTTGCCATCCTAAATCTAGGATCCGCCCATCTTGTCACTTGTATACCCCAATCCCGCCTCTCCCTATTGCACGTATGTCCCTAGACCACCCCCTCTCATTATTGTATTACCTATAGCACAAACCATTCCTGTGATGTATGTCCTCACCTGTAATTAGGGGGCGTGCATGTCCCCAGAGAATATAAAAAGCCTGGGCTAGCATTAAAGAAGGCTCTCTCCCTCCACGTGGACCACCAAGCGGGGCTGAGGTGAGCATGCTACCATGAATCGTGTCTGACTCCATTTATTTCAGTACTTTTATCTCTCATACTCGCTGTAACTACTATGATCATTGTTTATTATCACTGTACAGTTGCACCTACCAGACTCATAATGATGTGTTTGTTAGGGGCTGGCTTCCCCTGATATACCATTGTGAGGAGATTGTGATAGATCGCATCGTGAGGGATTACTAGGAATTAATTGACAGGCGACTGAGAACCCTGGCAGTCCAACTGACACTAAACCTTAACTCTCTGATCCAGCTTCTGACATGATTTGCTTAGCATGCAGATAAGAGTAGTATACGTAGGCTACACCTTTCACCAATACACACCTTGCCTGATTTTAAATCCTGCAGTATCCCCGGGTTCTGTTTGAACATGTAAAGGTTCCACATGAGCACAGTTAAGTATTCTGAAATTCCTATTCTTTGTGGTGTTCTCTAGTTTGTTACGAACCAGACAGCTTTGGGATAATCCGAAAAATGAGACATCATCATTCTGGACATCTCTACTTTCAGCTAAGGCACATCGACAGCAGCAATGATCTCATCTGAATCCAGCTTGAATTTCTTACAGATGTAGCACTGTACCTGCTTTTTAAACGATCTTCATCAAAATTATACCCATATATAATATTAATGATATTGCTTGAAAATGTCTGCATTCTTGAGTCACCTTTCTTTGGAATGGATACAAATATGGGTCTCTTCCAGTCAGTTTACCAGGTAGCTGTCTTCCAAATTTTTTGGCATTAATGAGTGTGCCAAAATAGGTTTATTGTGCCAACTTGGCCAGTGAAAACCTGTGGGATTAATTGAAGGGCAGAGGGATAAATGGCTCAATGAGCCTCGCCTTTCTTGTCTCTTGCTCTTTGATGATCAGACCAGTGTGCGGCTGCCTTAGCTTGTTCTCTGCCTCAATTTGCAAGCTACACTACCTGTGCGACACCTAGCCCGTGGACTGTGTCAATGTAGTTTGAGGTTTCCTTAAGACCTGCTTTACCACAGTACAGGAGAATATATTGCTTGAGCTGGGGACTGTCAGATCCTGTCATCTGACTGTTGGTGACCTGCCCTGCTGTTTGCTGCCTGTGCCGGGATAGCCTGAGTTGCTCTACAGCAGACTACCCGGCGGCCCTCAAGACTTGAAGGACTGCCAGTGAATGTATTAACTGTCTCATGGAAGTGAGTTGCACTGAGCCATTTGTACTGCTCTATAGATTAACTGTTTTTTTCTTATGTTATATCTGTCATCTATCTTTATAAATATATGTAAAAGCATCATTGTCCTGGTTTTGTTTCTCTAACATAATTAGTCAGTGCTGTCAGTACTTCATCAGCTTGTTTAAATAATTTAATCAATTCCTGGAGCCTTGTTTTTGGCTAATGCCTCAGTGCAGCCTGTAGTTCTTCCTTTAGTACCACTGGTTCTTGATCATATGCTCCTCTTGAAACGGTTGAATGTTGGCTAATTCTTTTTTAATAGAGTAACTCAGTGTATTCCTTCCTTCTTTTGATGCTTCCTGCATCATTCAATATTTTCCCCATAGAGTTCTTCAACAGTGCAACTTGAGGCTTGAATTTTCAGCTTGAGCTATGTGGAGTGTGTTCTTCCCCTTTGGATGTCTAATGCCAAGACTTTGCACATTTCATTATAACATTGCACTTTCTCTTCTTGAGCTCTTCTCTGATATTTTCTGTTGTTTTATTCATCCTTTTTACACACACACACCCCTATATTCTATCCTATCCAAACTCTGTTTCTTTGTTGCCTCTTGGGGACCTCCATCTACCCAAGTCGACACCCATCAATCCTCTAGTCAGTTGCTTCATCTTCTCTCCTTGTGCTCCCCCCTTGGGAGCCTCCAAAGTCTGCTCCCTTTGGTAGGCAAGCCTTTGTCTTGGTTTCCGTTCTTCAGAATGGTCTCCTACAATATTTGTCCTTTTGTGATGGACTAATGCCACTGAGCATCATGTTCCCGAGTCCATCCATGTCAGGAGGGGCTTCCTGGTTTCAAGCATTGTTTCCTGGAAAGGCCTAATATTCCCTTGTGGGTATGTGCCAGCGTTATTTTATCCATCCTTCCACTGCTGGGCATTTGGGCTGTTTCCAACTTCTTGCTTTTGTGAACAGTGCTGCAATGAACACAGTGCATATGGCTCTTACTGGTTCAGGGTGTATACCTAGCAGGAGGTTGCTGGCTCGTCTAGAATGTTTATTCCCAGGTGTTTTCAGTATCACCATTGCCACTTCCCACAGTGGTTGGTTGCCCCCCCCCCCCCCCAACACACACTGGATCCAGCTTCTTCTCAGGACTTCTCCCCACCCCCACTTCACCTCCAAATGTTTTGTTCTTTCTGGAAGCCTCCCAGCCTGATCCCATCAGCACATCTCTCTGAGTCATTTCTTCCAGGCTGTTAGCACTCAGACTAAATCATTAATTGTCCTCTAACAAGAAAATTGAGCAAATTATCGTGGTGGGGAACACAGCAGGAGCAGGGGCTTGTTTTGGGGGAATCCCCCCCAAAAACCCAGGGTTTGTGTGAAGAAAAACAAAAGCTGTGTCTTTTGAAAGGCCCCCATGTGGTACTTGCATTATCCAGAGAGCTCCATTCTCCCTCTCAATTATTTGGGCCAGATGCATATCCTAACAAGAAGCTGAGCTCATCCTCCTTTGAATTAGCTCGTCAGTGTCCACCTGCGAGTCCATGAATTCTGCAGTTGGGGGTGAGGGGTCAGAAGCGTCTGTGCCCTCCATATTGCATCCTGAAGCTTCTTTGGAATACCTGTGGCTTGTCTGTTTGCACTTCATCTTAATGCAGGTGAGTCAGAACAGGTAGCTGTGAGGGGGAAGGGGCATTTGGAAATGCCACTTGCCGGGTGTCACGTTGAATCTTTCTCCCAAGGATCTGCATATGGCTGTTGTGCAGTGCCCCTGCTTTGTTGGGGTTTGTTTGTTTCTAGGTCCATTTAATCTGAGAGGAGACAAAGGAGTTTTCTCCTTGAAAAATACAGTCATTAACAGGGGGTCGGTTTGAAGTACGCAGCCCTAGCAGAGAGGAGCCATCTGTCGTGAGTCTGTACTGGACCCAGGGAGTGCCATAGAGGTTCAGCTTCCTTCCTTTCCTGTTTCTGTTGTCGGTGACTGGGGCATCGGGCTGAACTCTCAAGCAGCTCCTCCCCATCAAGTTTCAAGTTGTCCTCATCATGGGGTAGCGGACCTCGGTTGCACAGTGGTCAGAGGCCTGGCTGCTCTCCAAAAGGTGGACACTTTCAACTACTCTGTCGTTGAAAATACCTGGCAGTCTCCCCGCTTAAAGAGGACACAGCCTTGGAAACCCACGGCGGCAGTGCTATACTATACTGTCCCTTAGGATAGTGCTTCCCAACGTGGACAATACTGGAATAATGAGGGGAGGAGTGAGTGTCTCAAAAGCAGTTGTTGTTGTTGTTGTTAGGACTGGTCTAATTCTTAGTGAATCTGGGTACAGTAGGAGGAAACTCTGCCCAGTCCTGTACCCTCCTTACCAATTGTTATGTTTGCACCCATTGTTGCACCTACTGTCGATTCAGCTTGTCGCGGTCTTCCTCTTTTTGACCGTCTACATGACCCAGCCTGCTGTCCTAGTCTCTCTTCACAAAATGTCCAACCAAGCCTTGGGCATCGCAAAACCCAAAGGTAAATAGGCTTGAACCCACCCAGAAGTACCCTGGTAGAAAGGCCTGGTGATCCGCTTCCCAGAGGTCAGCCCTGGACAATACTGTGGAGCCCGGTGTGTCTCTGACACACGGGGAGTTGCCGTGAATGAGAACTGACTCAGCGAAATGGCGAATGTTTTTTTTATGAGGCTTGAAGATTGAAAAATGTATTCCCTTGGGTTCTAGATATTCCAGTGCCTGAATCCACAGGGCCAGCATGAGTGGACACACTCTGGAGGGCTGGTGCGGAAACTCCTGCCCTCGGGCCTGAAATCCTCAACTACAGCTCCCATCCATGGCTCTCCACAGAAGCAGTTCCAGCCACGGTGTTAGGATTCTGGGGTGGTTCATACCTCGGTTCTTGCTTCACAGTGCTGAGAGGATTCACGCAGCAGAAACACTTTTGTAAATCCAAGTGACCTTTATGAGGAAAAGGGAAGTTTCAGGAATTCACAGGAAATCCAAGGGGCCAAGAGCAGGACACCTCCAAAGAGGGGCCTGAGAGGGCACTTGGGTGCCAGGGGCCCTGGGTGGCGTGTGTGTGCCCCTGCCCTCCGATCTACAAGCGTGCACCTGACCTTCATTCTTTTTTCCGTTGGCGTTAGCTATTCCTCATTCTAAAGCATTTCAAAGTCTCTTCTGACATGCACCGTGGGCTTTTCTTCCCTGTCTTTCAAATCATCTTTTGCTTTCTTCATGAATGATGTTCATGATGTCAGTCCATGTCTGGTCTTTAATATTCAATGTGTCCAATCTGTTCTTGAGAACATCTTGAAATTCAGATGGAATATACAGAAGTTAGTATTTTGGAGCTTGTGGACTTGGTTTAATTTTCGTTTAAGCTTCATCCTGATTTTATACATGAGCTATTAATAGTCTATTCCACAATTGACCTCTGGCCTAATTTTGGATGATGATATTGCCCTTCTCTATCTTCCTTCCCAATAAATATAGTCTACTTGATACCTGTGTGCATCTGGTAAGATTTTTATGTATGGACTTATTTATTTTGTTGGAAAAGAGGTATTTTTTTTATTAAGATGTCTTTTTTTTTAAACAAAATTCTATCATGTAATCTACACTTTTGTTTCTATTACCAACATTTTCCAACTACTGGTTTTTCCTGTTTGTTTTCAATGTTTGCATTATAAGCACCAGTAGTTTCCCAGGTGTCCTGAATACATGTTTGATCACTTCAGACTGAAGCAGTTGGTAGAATATTCCAGTATTTTCATTGGCTGTAGTGATTGGTGCATAAATGTGAATAATAGATGTGTTAACTTATCTTCCTTGTAGATAGATAGCTGTTATCCTATCACAGACTGCATTATACTTCAAAGTTAATCTTGAAATATTCCTTTTGATTAAGAACTTAACACCAGTCCTTTCTAACTTGTCATTCCAGGTAGAGTAAACTGTGGGTTTGTTCAGTTAAAAATGACCAATACTAGTCCATTTTAATATGTCATTGACTAGGATATAGATTTTTATGTGTTCTATTTCATTTTTGATTACTTACCATTTTCCTAGATTCATAGTTCATATATTCTTGAGGTCCTGACTATTAAGGGATGCTTGCAGCTGTATCTTCTAATTTTGATTTGTGCCCTCTCAGAAAATGATGTTCTCCCCTCCTCAAATTTGCTCCATCTGTGTTATTAAGATTGCCTCTACCTTGAGGCAAGTAGCTTTTTCCGAGGTGAATTTTGAAAGCCTTCAAACCAGAGGGGCTCATCTGCTGGAACTCTTCTGGAAAATGCTCTGCTGCGATTCAGAACACTTTCAGAAATGGACTCCCTCCTCCTTCTTCCTACTCTGTGCTTAGACTGGACGCTCCACTGAAGTCTGCCTACCGTGGGTCTCCCTGCTGTATCAGGTACCAGTGGCACAGCAATATGCAGTTCACCACAATATGACACACCAATAGATGGTAAGACTAGAGAGAAGGAATTATCATCAATGGATCCAACGAACAGAACAAGTGACCCACATTTCATACCGACTTCTCAGTCTGGGCTGCTTAGCACTGCTCTCCCAGGATAGTGTCCTGTGATGAGCTCTATGAAGGCATGGCCCCATTCTTCCCTCAGAGGGATGAGCCATTCAGCTGCTCGTCTTCCATTTCCCCCCAAATCATTTTACTGGGACCAGCTGTTATTCCTGATGGTCCAGCCAACTTGTGATGTTTTCAGGGTGATGCAGAAAGCAGTGAGGAGCATCCCGAAAGGCATGGGAGCATTGATTGCTCCTTGAACCAGCCGGCATGGATGCTCACCTTTCTGCACTCACCATTAGCACAGATTGGGAGGAGGTGAAGCAGCAGCAGGCGTGGTGTGTGAAAAGAAAAACACCTGTGCTGACTTGTGTCCTGCTGACCCAATACTTGGGGAGGGTCTTCTCTAATTTACACACGTGAGAAAGTTGAGTATGTTAAAGGGAGGCAGTGGACAACGTCTAAGATGCAGACCAAGAGGTCACAGCATAGGCGGCTCATGGAGAAATAGCCCAGAATTTTGAGAACAGTGGTTTCCAGGCAACAGCAGTGCAAGGTGAGGAGGTTGGGGCCCCAGGAGTTCCTGAAACGTGATTCAGCTGCTCAGTTCTGGGAAAAGCCTCTAGAATCATGACATCATTAACAGACAGGGGTCAGACACTCACAAAATGCTTCCTCCTGTTCGGATGGGGTGGGAATGTTGAAGACTCTTCACTGAAGACTCCCTAGCACAGCCTCTACTCTAGACTTTAGCTAAGAGACCACCCACCAAACAAACACCAAGGCATTGAGCAGGAGCTTGTTGGTTTGACCTGTCTAGGGCTTTGCCTGTGTTACGAGACGGGGGAGAGGAGGCCAGGAGCTGGGGTTGATTCCAGGTTGGGCTCTGGTTGGGAGGTGTGGAAATGGACTGAGGCTGACCTGTGGCTGGCCAAGGTCTGTGGCAATGAGGATGCCTGTGAGGTCCTGGAGGAGATCATCCTGGCTGGTCAAGTGGAGGGTCAGTGAGAAAGCGGAAGATCCTGAACAAGACGATTAACACAGTGGCTGCAACAATAGGTTCGAGCTTAACAATAGTTTTGTGGCTGTGGTGGAACCGGGCAGTGTGTCCTTCTGTTGGAGGAAGATGGCTGTGAGTCGGAAATGACTCCACAGCCCCCACAACGCTGGTCAGATGCTTCCCGGAGCCCAGATAGGGCAGCGGAGTCCTTACACTCAGAGTGCCCTTGTTCCAGCCCCTGACTCAGCAGCTGTCACCACTTTCCCCCACCCCACCCCCACTCTGAGGCCTTGTTTCCTTTGTGAGGATAGTATTCACAAACACGGAGTTGGCTGGTGGGTTTGGGCCCTGTTTGGGGACTACTAGAAGCAGCCTCTGCCATACCTATGCCTGTGTTGGACAGGGTTCTCTAGAGAGACAAGACCAGATTGCTAGTAATTATATATATATTTATAAAGATAGATATATAACACAAGAAATGAACTGTTAGATTATATACAGATAGATAATACAAGAAGTTAACAGTTAAATTATAAAGTAGTGAGACACTAGCAGTCCTTAAAGGCTTGAGAGCCACCAGTTGCCAGTCCCCTTCTGTAGAGAGAGCTGGACTATATATACCCAGGCAGCAAACAGCAAGGCAGGTCACCAACTGTCACCAACTCGGTCCCCAGCTCCAGAGACGAACATTCCAATCCTGTGGGATTAAAGGGACCTCAATTTACAGCGACACAGTCCACAGGCTAGGCATTCCACAGGTAGTGTACCCCTTTAAATTGAGGCACAGGACAAGCAAGGTGAGGCTCACTGAGCCATTTATCCCTCCAGCCTTCATTTAATCCTACTTGTGTTTATCAACCAGGCTGGCACAATAAACTATCGTACTGCCCTACCCCCCGACCCCCTCTGTCCACTAGGAAAATCTGGGGAGCCCACGTTCAGAACATCACCTGTCTCACCTGCCTGCAGTCCTCCTTGGGCCAATGCTGCAAGAGTCTCAAACCATTACAGTTCAAACCCACTGCCCGCACTTGGGCTCCCACTCAGTGACGCTGTAGGACAGAGGAGAGCTGTGCCATAGGGTTTCCAAGGCTGTAAATCATTAAGGCCGCCGACAGCCTCATCTTTTTCTCTCGAAGTGGCTGGCAGGTTTTAACTGGCATCCTTTTGATTAGCAGCCGGATGCTTAATCTACTCTACACCATTCCCAGGACTCTTTTCAAACACACTCTCACTCACTGCCATCGTGTAGATTTTGATTCACAGCGACTCGGTAGGACAGGCTAGAGGTATCCTGTGGGTTTCATAGACTGTAGCTCTTTACAGAAGTAGAAAGCCCCATCATTCTCCCGAGAGCGGCTAGTGATTTTGAACTTCTGACCTTGTGGTTAGCAGCTCAATAGGTAACCATTATTGGCTCCTCTTTTAAAAAGCAGGAGGAAACAATAAACAGGACAGCTGCCTTCTTTGTGGGGCTGCGGATGTATATGTGGTCAGAGGACATCTGGGAGGATGTCAAATGATAGGTGTAAATGTTGGCGCCCCATGTTCCTTCTGCCCTGTGTCCAGGGTCAACAGAAAAGAGGTTCCTTCTCACCTCCCAGGATGAAGGCCTATCGGGGGTGGGGGGGTGCTGTTCCGTCCTTGTGACTGTGTTTGTAATGAAAGCTGTGGTCTTAATTGAACCTCCCCTCACAGAAGGGTCACAAGGAAGGGATGAATCAGCCAGGGTGTAGTATAGTACCGACAAAACACACAACATTCCTGTAGTTCTTTAATGCCACTCCCCCCAACCCCACTATCATGACCCCAGTTCTCCCTTTCAAACCCAGCTAGACTGGAGCATGTTCACTGGTACAGATAAGAGCTCTAGACACATAGAATCCTGGACAGATATTACCCAACACCCCCCCCCCCCCGCCAGAACAGTAATGAGAGTAGCTATACCATGAGAGTAGGGTGGAGAAGGGGATAAAGGGAAAACCGATTGCAAGGATTGACATATAATCACAACCTCCCAGGGGGATGAGCAATAAAACATGGGTGAAGGGAGTCAGCAGATGGTGTAAGATATGAAAATAATAATACTTTATAATTTATCAAGCTTGGGTTCACAAGGGTGGGAGGGTAGAGGAGGGAAGGAAAACAGGAGCTGATACCAAGGACTCAAGTAGAAATAAAATGTTTTGGAAATGATGGCAATGAATGTACAAATGTCCTTGATACGATTGATGCCTTGATTGTGAAAAGAGATGTAAGAGCCCCCAATAAAATGATTTATAAAAGAAGGAGGAAAGCTGTGGTCTTGCCCCTGGATCATGGTGATTGCTGAGCTTCAATCCCACCTAGATATGTGTTCCATCCTGACTCATCACCATCCCAACCCTAACTGCTTCTGTGTGGCAGTTCATGAAAGAGAAGGACAAGTCAGGAAATGGGCACAGCCACCAGGGGAGACACACATGTGGGTCCATCTATGAGCCCAGGAATACCAAGGACCATTGAGGCTGCTGGGCACCCAGAAAGCAGACACCTGTGTTCAGATGGCCATAAAGCCTCTCACCTTGGAGTCTCCTGTTGTGTATGGCAGTCCCAGGAGACTGAGGCACAGGGCCATGACGATCTGCAGTGGCCACACAGTGAAGGGTGTCAGGCGCCATTTCTAAAGCACAAGGGTGTCGAGTCCAAGACTCAGGATCGTGTCTGCACTCTTCTTCACCGAATGTCAGTGAAGGTGGGAACAGAGGGAGGGTCTCAGGAAGCCATTGTGAGGGGCGTGGTCACAGGGAAGTGCCCAGGCCCTGAGACAAGTCAGAAATGACACAGGACAAGTAAATATGGGAGGAGTCCCCAACACTCCTGAGGGGGAAGCCGAGGTGCTTGGATTTGGCATCTCTTTGTTCAGTATTTTTCCAGAGTGTGTTCCGTGTTCCACACTAAAAGATGGATTAAAGTACAATGCCGTGCATGGTCAATTAGTTCAAGAAGGAGTGAGCTAACCTAGGTTCAATTGGTTTCTTCTCTGCTGGATTTGCAGAATCTTTGATAAGCTGCCTATCAGAAGGGAGTAAAGTGAGGACCGTGTCCCAGATGGGTGTGTGTCCCATACAATCCATGTTTCTGGAATGTCTGGAATCCATGTTTCAGGATGTGTGTTGAGAAGCGCTGTCACAGAAACCCCTTTGTGAGGGACATTTCTGATCTGTGGAGGACCACAGATGATAAGCCATATGGTGGAGTGCCAAATGACCTTGGACGTCTGGGCAAGTGTTCACCTTCCTGGAGACTCAGGTCTGTGGACTGGGGGAACAACACCTGGTTCCTACAGGTGAGCAGTCTGGTGTTAGGTGAAGAGGGTGAGCTGTGGCGCCAAGCCTGTGGGTTCAAAGTCTAGCTCTGCTGTCTAAAAGGTGTGTGGGACTTGGGGTAAGCCACTCAATCTCTCTGAGCCTCAGCTTCCTCTAAATAACTTGAGAGTAATTGCAACTGGTAGGCTGAGATGCTTTGGTGAATGAAACATTGCAACTGTATTCACATGTGTGGATTCTTCTTCAGACTTCCTTGTTAATGTCCAGCTTTCACATGCATATTAGGCAATTGAAAATGGCCTTAGTCATCAAAATTGCTTTAGTCAGGTGCACCTTAGTCCTCAAAGTCAACTCTCTGCTTTGTAGTACTTTAAAGAGATCTTGTGCAGCAGATTTACCAAATGCGGTGCATTGCTCAATCTCTTGACTGCTGCTTCCTTGAGCATTGATTGTGGATCCAAGCAAGATGTAGTCTTCAACAACTTCAATCTGCTCCATTTATCACAATGTTCCCTATTGGTCCAGTTGTGAGAATTATTGTATTATTTACATTGTTATAATTATAATACCTAATGAAGGCTGATTTTTAAATTTTCATCAGCAAGTGCTTCAAGTTCTTCACACTTTCTCACTTTGGGATTATCTGCATATCTCAAGCGGTTAATAAGACTTCCTCAGATCCTCGTGCCATATTCTTTTTTATATAACCCAACTTCTCTGGTATTTGCTCAGCATACAAATTGACTGACTAGGGTAAAAGGATATGACCCTGCCACACACTTTTCCTGATTTTAAACTATGCAGCATGCCCTTGTCTGTTTGCACAACTGCCTTTTGATCCATGTACAAGTTCCACATGAGTACAAGACAGTGTTCTGGAATTCCCATTCTTCTCAAGCCGGCCCGTAGTTTGTTATGATCCACACAGTCAAATGCCTTTTCATAGTCAATGAAACACAAGTAAACGTCGTTCTGGCATTCTCTGCTTTGAGCCTAGCTCCACGTGATAGCAGTACTAATATCCCTTGTTCCACTTCCTCTTCTGAATTCAGGGTTAACCTCTGACAGCTCCCTTTAGATGTACTGCCACCACTGTCATTGGGTGAGCTTGAACAAAATTTTTCTTGGATATGATATTCTATCATTTGCACCTTTTGTTGGGCCCCTTTCTTTGGAATGGGTACAGCTGTCAGTTGGTCAAGCAGCTGTCTTCCAAATTTCCTGGCATCAGTGCGTCCAGGATTTCATCAGCTTGTTGAAACATTTCAGTGGCTACTCCGTCATTTCTTGGAACCTTGTTTTTGCCTGATGCCTTCGGTGCAACTCGGTCTGCTTCCTTCAGCACCATCAGTTCTTGCTCTTACACAACCTCTTGAAATGGTTGGATGTTGATTAGTTCTTTTTGGTACAGTGACTGTGTATTCTTTCCATCTTCATTTGATGGTTCCTGCATCACTGCATATTTTGCTCTTAAAATCTTTCATTGTTGCAATTCAAGGCTTGAATTTTTTCCTGAATTCTTTCTGTTTAAGATATGCTGAGAGTGTTCTACCTTTTTTGGTTTTCTAAATCTAATTCCTGCATATTTAATGATAGTATTTTATTTTGTTTTCTCATGCTGTCCTTTGACACTTTCTATTCAGCTCTTTGACTTCATCATTTCTTCCATTTGTCTTAGCTACCCTATGATTGTGAGCAAGTTTCAGAGTCTCTTCTGCCATCCAATTTGACCTTCTTTTTCATTCCTATCTTTTGAATGATCTGCTTCCTTCACGTAGGATGTTCTTGATGTCAACCCACAGCTCATCAGGATTTTTGTCATTGGTGCTCATTGCCTCAAATCTTTTCCCGAGTGGCTCTCAAAATCGGGTGGAACATACTCAAGATCATATCTTGACTTTTGTGAACTCATTTTCATTTTCTTTAACTTCAGTCTGAACTGCTACTCCATTCCACAGTTGGCCCCGGCCTAATTTTAGCTGCTGACATTGAGCCTCTCTGTCGTCTCTTCGCACAGAAATGTGGTCAATTTGATCTCTGTGCATTCCATCTGGAGAAGTCCATGTGTACAGTCACCTTTTGTGCTGTTGGAAAAGGGAATTTCGATGAAGAAATAGTTGTTCTTTAAAGCTTCTATCATGAGATCTCCAGCATAATTTTGATCTCTAAGACCATATTTTCCAACTACAGCTTCTCTTTGTTTCCAACATTTGTATTTCAGTTGCCAATAATTATGAATGCATCTCGATTGCATGTTTGATCAATATTAGATTGAAGACATTGGTAGAATCCTACAATTTCTTTATCACCAGCTTTCATGGTGGTTGATGCATACTATTAGATAACTATTGTATTGACTAGATTTCCTCGTATGCAGGTAAATATTACCCTATCGCTCACAGTATGTTACTTCAAGATTGTGGAATGTTGTTTTCAATGATGATTGCAACACCTTACTTTTGGATCTGTCATTCCCGGCAGAGTAAACCAGATGATTTTCTGATCCAAAATGACCCAAGCCAGTCGATTTCAGCTCACTAATGCTTGGACTATCAATCTTCATGTGTTCCATTTCATTTTAGCAACTTCCAAATTTTCTAGATTCATATTTCATACATTCCAAGTTCCAATTATGGACTGATGTTTGCGGTCATTTCTCCTCATTTTGAATCATGCCCTCTCAGAAAACGAAGGTCCCCAAAGCATTACTTCTGTAAGTTTTGCTCCTTCCATGCCATTATTGACAAAGTAAGTCAAAGTTGACCATACTTTGAGATGGTAACAACTCCTCAATCATTTCTTGTTTTTTGTTTTTCTCACCAAAGGGACTTGTCATCTGGCTGTCTCTGTGACAGTGTTCTGTTATCTTCATTAGGTGAGGTTTTCCGTATTTAACCATGTTTCAATGCCATCCATAGGGTCTTCAGTGGCTAATTCCTCAGATGACATCTGACTCCTTTTTAATAATCTGTTCTTAGTCTGGAAGCTCCGCTGAAACCTGTGCACTTTGGGTGACCCTGCTGGCATTTGACATACCAGCGACAGTGCCTTCAGCATCACAGCAACATGAGTCACCAGGGTACCACCACTGACAGACAAGGGGCAGGTCACTCCCTCTTGGTAACCTGTGAGCTTCTTAGTAAGCCTTCCATCATCACGAGCATCAGCTGTGAGGTCTGTGTGGCCACTGCAATGGATTCTGGCACCAGCAGAGGATAGAGCGCCTTGGGAGGAACATTTGGTTTGAGAATAGGGTCAAAGAAAGATGGATGATGGTGGAAGCATGTCTGACCTCTGCCTTATGGCAATCAGCCTTGTTTTGGTGTGGAAGTGGGAATCTAGTCCCTGCCTCTGTAGCCAAAGGAGGTTAAAAAAAAAGTCTCCACTCCATTTGCACACCTTGCCTCGGCTGTTTATCGCTGGAGAACTGTGTTGTGTGATAAGTAAGGGCCTGCCTCTCCATGTTGTTATTCCGGAAGCTGTGACTGAGAAAGCCGGCCTTTGAGCAGCTTGCAGGATGAGTTAGATGCAGGTGAGTCTGTTGTCCTACACAGGTGGCTTGCAGAGCCAGCAGAGTGAACACAGAGAGGGGGAGAAGGAGGAGATGGTTTTCATGAGAATAGTTACCTTAAGTGACATGGTTTGGACCAAGGGGCGGCACTTACATGCTGATTTTTTTTTCTGTTTCTGTTGCTGTTGCAGTGAGCTCAGGTCTTGAGGTTATCTACTTAAAACCATAGCAAGGGTGGGGGGTGCAGCGAGGGACATCCATAGATAAGTGGGCCCCCACACTTCATACCCATGTTGTTCAGGTGTTCATGAATCAACTATAAATTATATCTTCAGCAGCAAAGGAGGTCTGTGCCACTCACCCCTGGGTTGTTTAAGGTTCGACTGTATTTTCCTGGAGAATCATCAGCATTTGGTGGCTGACTATGGGCGGTCTCCAAGGTGAACCCAGACACAGGGCAATGAGCTTCACAGCGTTTGGGGATGCAAGGCATTCTGGGTATTCATGTGTCAGCCTGAGGGTTTTTGCCTTCTGGGTACACAAGGAAACATTTTAATTTCTGGTTTTAATAAATGCAGGAAAACAAAGACTTTCTCTCTGCTGATTCAGAAGCTGGGAACCCAATCCATGTTTGTAAAGGAGCCATCTGATTACATAGTTGTACTTCAAGGAAATTTATGCTCAGGATGCAACTTTGAACTTGGAGGGCATCTCAGCTTTTTATTTAGGGAACTGAAGTGGTGGAATCACTCCTCCGAGAGGAAATCAAGGACGAGAAAGGCTTGTTGGCACTCCAAATGGAGAAGGGAAGCAATACTAGAAGGAAGACTCAAGCAGGTCCCGAGAGAAATCCACACGCATACATTAAAGAGGAGGGAACGGGAACCAATGGTTGAAATAGCAGAGAAGAGTTAAGTATGGGGAACTTGGAAAAATGACTTAAAACAAGCCAGCTACGAAAGGAAATGTGCCGTTGTGAATTTTCCTTTGGGTTAGAACGTACCCTGCATTTGTTGTCCTCTCTCTTCACGTTTTCTTGTATCGTGCATTTTGATCATAACATTCTGGGAGAACAGAACCTAGGTTGTGGAAAGTAACAAGTTTAACAACATTTGAACAGGAAACATCCTAGTGAACTTGCTTTTCAAGTTAATTACAAGTGTGTGTGGGGGGGGAGGGGTATTCATGCTCCCACATGTATGTGGCTTCACTTTATTTAGTCTAAGTATTTTCTTCTTCCTCTATGTTGTTTTCTGTTGGCATTTAATTCACATATCGTACAATTCACCACTTCAGTCACACCAAGAAGAGCCATACGACCGGCCCACAGTCCGTTAGAGGGTTTTCTTCATTCTTGTACTCATTGATGTGTTCATCTGGTGCTGCCCACTTCCCCCCGTCTCCGCATCCATTCCCCACCCCACAGGAGCCTCACTCGCTGCTAGCAAGTCAACTCTGATGCATACTGACCCTGTAGGTTTTTGAGACTGTTTACAGGAGTAGAAATCCAAGTCTTTCTCCCGAGGAGCTGCTGGTGGTTTTGAACTGCTGACTATGTGATTGACGCTCAACTGGTAACCACTATACCATCAGTGCTCACTTTGCCATACCCCCAAGGAACTATTAAACCAGTTATTATCTCTATAGACTTACCTATCCGGAATTTCATATACAGGAAATTGTTAAAAACATGACCCAAAAAAACCCCCAAATAGCAAAGTGAAACAGATAAAAACTTCAATAGAAAAGAAAGCAGAAAATATTAAGAAGTAGAACAAATTTTAAATGGATCATAAGGGAGATCAAATGATCAAGTCCTGACTTGATAACCTAGCTGTGTCTGCAATAATCCACTTGCCAATGGATCCTGCATGAGAGCGAGGCGATTCTCATCCCTGGTCTACGGTCAGAGGAGATTCACCAGGGGCTTATTGCATATGTATTTCCCCTTTGCTTTTTTGTTAAATGGAAATACCTTTAAAATGGGTCAAAAGGGAGACCAAATGATAAGATCTTACACTTTCTTTAATTTTAAGGAACTATATTTCCAATTTTTACAAAGAAATTCAACTACTAAAAATGTTTTCCCTCCTTTACAAAAATGGTATATGAATATGTCACTTCAAGAATTTCTATGACATTTAAAAATTTGTTTATCATTTTTAAGCCCCTATTTGATAGAAAAATAGCTTATTTTTAAAATACATTTATTTTGAAGAAGTGCAATAATTAATCCTTGTAAACCAAGTTAGGAGGGTGTGGGGGTGGAGTGTGACCTCCTGGTAAACCAAGAGGAAGGACTATCCCCGTAAGATCCTACATTTTTACCTGGCTACCTCGGCCATAGTCCACTTGCAGTGCTCCCTGCCTGGCACCAAGGCTGTTCCCATTCCTCACCCATGACCAGAAGAGGTTTGCTGGAGCCTTACTTAATCCATGTGTGGACCCTGCAAACGGAGTTTGAGTTTCCAGTGTTATCTATCGCTTTCTGCAAGCCGGGGGTCCCCAATTTAGGGTCTGATACCATTCCCGCCTTTGGAGTCGGAATTATTATTTACAATCCTTGGATCACACAGGCTGGTGTGTTTCTTCCTTGTGGAATTCGTTGATGCCTTCCTTAGAGGCCTGCGTGTGTCTGTTTGTGTGCCCAGCTCTGTGACTGTGAATAGCCAGAGTGCAAGCTCTGAGGAACAGGAAGGGAATCAATCCATTTGTGTTTCGCTGAAGTGATAAAGCAGAATAATACTCCCCACTGCCCGTCCCCACCCGCACCCTTCCCACCCCTTCACCCCTCCAAGTCCATGTTCTTTTATCACTGGCACCTGGGAGTACATTAGCTATCTTGGCAAAAGGGATTTTGCAGATGTGATTTAAATGATAACTTTGAGATAGAAGATGATACATGGTTAGTTTAGTGAATCCAAAGTCATCATAAACCTACTGCAGTTGAGTCCAGTCTGACTGATAGTGACCCTATAGTACAGGGTAGCCCGGCCCCATACACTTCCCGAGGCTGTGCTCTTTAAGAAATCCCACTGCCATACTTTCCTGCCCCCGTGTCTGGTGGGTCTGAACTGCCACTCTTCAGTTAGCAGCTGCCTACTTGAACCCCAGCACTGCCAGGGCTCCTTAAAGCAACCTCTGGGGTCCTTGTCGCGGGCAGGCAGGGCACCGAGGAGAGAGCCACATGCGAGGATGGGAGCAGGAGTCCGAAGAAAGAGCAGCAGATGCTGGACTGCTGGCTTTGAGGAAGGAAGGGTCGCAGTGAGGCAGCAGCTCAGGAGGCTCCTGAAGGCTGGGAAAGTACACACTTGGATTCTCCCGGGAGCTTTCCAGTGGAAGTAAAGTTCTGCTGATTCTTGACTTGATACTTGATTTTAGCCACTGAGACCCGGGTCTGATTTTCACCCCCAGAACCCAGAGATGATACATGTGGGTTCCTTCTAAGCCATCATGCCCCTGGCCATTTGTCACAGCTGCTATAGGAATCTGTACAGCAGGGGATCCCTGCATTATGCCCTGAGGTAGCCTCCCCTCTTAACTCAGTTGGGAAGAAGTGAACTTCTACTCTTCTCCGTCTTGTCAAACCTCGCCTGACTGCCTTTCATGGGCGGGATCTGATAGGGATTCTCAGTGTGGCCACTGTGTGTGGGGCCCTGACTGTGGTGTCAGTGTAAACTGAATCAAAAGCAAACTCACTGCCATCAGATCTATGCCAACTCATAGCAACCCTGGAGGACAGAGTAGGACTGCTCCTGTGAGTTTCCAAGACCGTAGCTCTTTACAGCAGTAGAAAGCCTCATCTTTCTTCCTCAGAGTGGCGGGTGGTTTCAAACTGCTGATGTTGCTGTTAGCAGATCAACTAGCAACCACTATGCCACAAAAGAGCTCAGAGGTGAAGTACTGGAGACTAACTGTTTCAGATAAAAGAGGAACCACAGCAGCAAATACAACGAAGTGAAGAAGCTGACAGGGAAAAACTCTGGTGAGAACGTGTTTAAATTTGAACTCACCGATGTTTTAGATATTTATTTGTTTTCAAATCACATGAGGTGCAGCAGCTCAAGAGGCAAAATACCTGATTCAGCTCTTGAAGTCCTGAGAGGTTTCCAGGGGCCCTTCCAGGGGTGAAGTGAACCTTAGGGGACGACGTAGGGGTGTGCTGGCCTTTCCAGGGGGTCCCTTGCCTCTGCAGGGGCCTGAGCTCCTCTCTGTTGGTTGAAGGCTCCACAGGGGGCTCCACGGTTCACGGAGACGGGTCTGGATTTGAACTCAAGTCTGTTTATAGAATGACAGAAGATTACCAAGGGGCAGTGCTAAAAAGCAGCATTGAAGGGGTACTGACATGGGCTCTGTGGGTGCCTGGGACTGGGGATGGAGACAGCAGATAACTGGCTGCCCACATCACCACAGCGGTGAGGTGCTTCCTGGTGTCACTGAGGACAAACCCCCAAGAACTTAGCACTTTCCAGAGCCCGACACCCTGGTAAGGCTTCTCTCATACCTTCTTACAAACATGTACTCCCTTGAGATCTTGTGATCCTTGGGACAGAGAAGGTTCTAGAGGGAGAAGGAAGAAGAGTCCACTCTGGAGGAAGCCAGCAGGTGACATCAGCTGAGGAGCCAGACACAGATCCCCATTTCAGGTACTGCTGGTCCCAATGGCTTGGGCTGTCTGGTTTTGCTGGGAAGCTTCTGTGGCTTGGTTGTCACTTAGTGCACCGCAGAGCGGGTCCTTGTCTGGAGAAGACCTCATTCCACCGTGAGGATTCCCCACAGTTGGTTTCAGCAGCCCGCCAGCAGCACATCTGCACACTATCCAGTTGTTATGGATGTAAGTCATGCTGTGATGAACACCAAGAGCCCCGACAGCCCAGAGGTTACAAGGTGGGCTGCTAACCTTAAGGTCAGCAATTTGGAGCCGCCAGCTGCTCTGAGGGAGACAGACAGGGCTTTCTAGTCCTGTAAAGAGTGACAGTCTTGGGAACTCGGAGTTCTTTTCTGCCCCATGGCATTGGAATCTGCAGGGTGGTAGTGATTTTCTTGAGTATTGAACACCGGCCCATTTCAAATGTTCATCTTTGCCGAGTGTCAGGAGTGTCAGGAGGTGGCTCTGCTGAGTCAGAGGGTAGGCCAGATGGATTTTCCATGAGCCCCTTCCCCTCCAGGGCTGCGCCCCACCCCACCTCCCACACACACCCGGATTCACTTGGAAGTGTGTGCTCAGTCCTGCTCAGAGAGGTCATTCCACTCCTGGGCTGGCGCGAACTAGTGTGCTTCGCTCGTGCCCAGGAAAGCCCACAGGCTACACGCGGCACTCTCACGCCCTTATCTCGGCGTGCCTTCTCCATGGATGCTGTTTGGCCCCGTCGGACGCTTTCCTGCCGGGGTGTTTGTGGTTTTTCCTCAATGTATCCGCACTTGCATGGTATTCTTCAAGGGGGCCGAGATGAAGTGGTGGTGCGCATTTTCCACACGGTTTTTGAATCCCTGGGGTATTTCTGTGTGGATATCATGTTTGCAATTCACAGTTTGACACAGGGAAGGCCATCTGTGCCCCATGGCTTTGGTGAGATGGAGGCATAGAGGTAGACCTCCTAGAGGGACATATGTGGATATATTGATATATCAACTCACCTCACTGCCATCCAGCTGCTTCTGACTCATAGCGACCCTATGGGCCCGGCTAGAACTGCCTCTGGGGGTTTCAGACACTGTAACTCTTTACACCAGTAGAGGGCCTCACTGTTCTCCCTAGGAGGTGCTAGTGGTTTGAACCACTGACCTCGTGATTAGCTGCCCAATGTGTAACCCACTAAGCTACCAGGGCTTCATATAATATATGTTGTCCATTCTAGACGTACAACACCTGCTCTCTATTTTTAGAAGTATTTTTCTCATTAAATTCTCAGTACATTGACATGTATACTGCTGCACTGCCTTTGAGTCAATTTGGACTCACGGTGACCCTATTGGACTTCATTGGACAGAGTAGCACGCCCTCTTGGGCTCCCCATGCTCTAAGTCTCCACAGAAACAGACTGGCTCTTCTCCCTCCTGTGACGTGATGGGTGGTTTTGAACCTAGGAGCGTGATTTGTGGAGAGGATCTGGGTCTCAAACTGAACAGCACAGGGGGAGGGATGTATGTGCAGTGCCCCACAGGTGCCATCCAAGGGTCTGGTGCAGATGTACCCAGCCAATATTGTCCCCAAAGCACCAGGCTCCAGATCTTGGGAAGAAGCTGTGTGTGGTCCACGCAGAGCCCTGCCGGCCAGCATCCTTCTGACCTCCTCCAATCCCCGTGCTTCTGATTCCTACAGACAGAAGGCACATGTGGAGTTGGGCCCGAAGCCTGGTATGTGTGATATGGAAGGCTGACCTTGAGAGTCTGGATGTCCACAGTCACAAAGGCTCACCAAGGATGTGAGTTTCTCTAAGGCCATTTAGTTCCTCCCCACAGCACCAAAATGTCACTTTTCACACACTGATATTCTGTGACCCCTCAGTCAGCTCCTGGACCCTCTATTCCCACAGAAGAAAACACCATAGCTTTATAATATCTTTTAATATTGGGAAGGGCAAGACCCCTGACTCTATTGTCTTCTTTCTAAAACCTGCTGTGCTTTATAAAAAAGCCCTTACACAGTTGCAGGCTGTGTAAACAGCAGTATTTACCTCGGTTGCTTTTAACTCTTGCAAGCCTGCAGGCGTCTTTCTTGCCGCCCTCATTTTTTTTTGTGTTGTTTTTTTACTAACTTCTCCCTTGTAGTTTACGTCTTCCCCTTCACCCTTCGTTCTTCACAAACCATCCTCTTGTCTCCATGGAGCCTTTGGCTTTCCCCATCCCACCCCCCTCCCCTCTCCCCTCCTCCTTCTGGTCACCATCCCAGGTTTCTTTTTGTCTGAAAACCCTTTCTTCTCTTTCCCTAAGAGTGTCTTCCTAAAACAGTTCTCCTTTTGTGATCGGTTAAGTGTACCCTGCCTAATGTTCACCAGGTTCATTCATGTTATCCCGTGTGTGTCTCTGGGTGTGCGTGTGTGTGTGGGGGTGTTTCACCTTTCTTCTTTAACATGTATTTGTATTTGTCCATTCTTCCACGGAGGGGCATTTAGTTGGTTTCTGTCTTTATGCCTTTCTGACGAGTGTTGTGATAAGCATGGTTGTGCCTGTATCTAGTGGTGTCTTGGCTCTCATTTCTCCTGATGTACACATGCCAACTAGAGGAATGGCTGGCTCAGATGATATTACTCTTCCCAACTCTTTGACGGAGCGCCCTTCCCCTTGCACGGTGGTTGCTTGTGTATCATTCCTCCCAGCAATGTAGGAGAGTTCCCCTGTCTTCACACTGTCACAGCATTTGTTATTTCCTGTTTGGTTGAACTTTGCCATCTAATGCTGGGGAGGTGACAGCTCCTTGTTGGTTTCACTTGCATCTCTTCATAGGCTTGTCGACCACCGGAGAGTCTTCTTTGATGAATCATCTGTTCATGTTCTCTGCTCATGCTTACCTTGAATTATTTGTCTTTTTCTTACTGAGGCATTGAAGTTTCCTGTAAATTTCTCCTTTTGTCCCTTGTCTGATATGCCATTGCCAATAAAATATGTCTTCCCAGTCCATGGATTTTCTGGGTACTCTTTCGATGCACATCAGTGTCGAATTCTCAGAAAGGTGCCAGCATTCGTTTTGCCCCCTGTTGTGTGTGTGCTTTTCATGGAGTTTGATGTGGCCTTAGACGGTTTCCCCTACTTTCCCATTGTTGTTCTTTAGAGTTCTAGGCTTTACATCTTGGTCTTTCTTCCTTCTTGAGCTCATTTTTGTGTGTGTGTGGTGTGAAATATGGGTCCTGCAAATAGATCCTAAAATAAAAAGAAGAAGAATCATAAAGATTTAGCAAACACTAAAACAGCAGCACTGAAGAAGGTGAGAGGAACCCAGTCAACAAAAGGAATTTGGTGTGGGAAATTATGGTGGACTAATGAAGCTGGTCTGGTCATCACCCGGGCTCCTTCCTACTACAAGGCCTGGCTTACTGAGAGGATCTGGTGGTGGTGGTTGTTGCCAAGGGCCATCAAATTGGTTTCCCTCCACAGTGACCTTATGCACGACAGAATGACACATTGCCCAGTCCTGTGCCCCCCTAACAGTTGTTCCTATGCCCGAGCCCATTGTTACAGTCACCGTGTCAATCTATCTTGTTGAGGGCCTTCCTCTTTTCTCCTTGTTCCTCCTCTTCACCAAGAATGATATCCTTCTTCAGGGACTGGTGTCCTCTGATAACATGTCCAAAGTATGTGAGATGAAGTCTTGCCATCCTTGCCTCTGACGAACACTCTGGCCCTCCTTCTTCTAAGACAGATCTGGCAAGGCCACAGATGGGACAAGGTTATCATCAATATCTGTCGAATTTGGCCTCTTGTGTCTTTGTTGTAGAGGGTCTATGTTGCATGTCTGTCTAGTTTTCCATCTTATCAGAAGTTCCACAGGGAAGCTTCTTTTGTCTCAGGATTGTTTGTAGTTTAGTTTGTGACCCATAATCAATCACAGGATCTTTACCCATTTTCCCTATTTGTTAAGTAATATATTATAATTACATGTTGAAGGGAACCAATGCATCCAACTATTGAGGTCAATGCATTGGAATGCCTCTGTTCTTCGGGGAAGAGATACAAAGGTAATTATTAGGCTCTGTGTATAAAAAGATCACAAGAGCCTCCAAGGAGAAGCTAGAGAAAACAGAATGTATGGATTCCTACTGAGAAGCATCCAAAGCTGTGAACAATCTGCCTCTCTCGATAATAGCAAACGTTCATCATGGGATATGGGTGATAGCAAGAATGTTGATGATGTGTTTGTGTTTGTGTGTAAACACTGCATTAGAAAGTGATTATGAAAAATAGAGTAATTTGGGAAAGACATTCAGGCTATATAATTGTGGATTCTGTGGACCAGAGAGCAGGCAATACAAACCATCAAGTCCAGATTTGATAGATGTAAGTAGCATGCATCACAAAGGCTTTCGTGTCCGACGTGGTGTGAATAATCTTGCGGACACAGGAACAGTGTCAGCCAATGAAACAGTGTTTCAGTTCTACTTCAAGACCCATTGGTTGACACAAGGAAGAGCTGGTCTAAATTAGGACTATTAGTGTGTATTCAAATTCAATGTGTATTTGATTCTTGATTGTATGTCTTAATCAGTGGAGAAGAAGACATGAGACTGGTCAGAAGGGCAGAGAGCTAGTCCAGACAGGCTCTGTGGTCAGGGTCAGGTTTGGGCATTCTCTGAGGAGAATGGGCAGCCAGTGTCAATCAAAGCATGGCATGAGTCAGGCAGGTGTTTGGGAAAGCTTCCTTGGGCACACAAAAAGACACCTGTGTAAGGACAAGCAACACCTCATTGTTTGGTCCTCTTGTGCTCTCAGACATAATGTGGGTCCATCAAAAGACTTCTTTCTGTACCTGTGGTGGCATCACCAGGGGTGCAGGTGAGTCAGCCCAGGGACATGTCTGATGGATTCTTCCTCTCAATATGTCTAAGAATTGCATGTACTGGAGTCCCCACCACCATCCTTCATGGGAGCCTTACTTCCACAAACTAGTATATGAGGGGTCCCCCTCCCACCCAAAATCCAGAATTACATTGGGCAGAGCGGAGCTTTCATGGTAGGCATTTTTTTCCCCACTAGGTGAGCATAGAGCAACTTGCTCTGAGTTAGTACACCCAGTGGGGTTGCCTGGGAAAGCTCTCTTTGGTCACAGTGAATTTTTTTGTAAAAGTTTCGCTTAAACCTCTTTTTTTGTGATGAATGATTTAAGAAAATGGCATGTGACTGTGAAATTTTGGTTTCTGCTAGGAAAAGTGACACAGAATCTGTTGTGATGTTGAACACAGACTACAAGGATAGTGCTATGGGGAAAGCTCAATTGTATGAGTAGTTTTCTCATTTCAAAAAAAGTGAAATTCCGATTGATGACAAACCTCATTCTGGATGTCTGTCAACTTCCAAAGTGGATGAAAATGTTGACTTGTAGTGCATTTGGAGTTTGTTCCACCAGGACAGACTGTTAATCAAGCTTTCTATTAGAGGTTCTGAAGATTGCGTAACAGTGTTTGACAAAAGTTTGGATTTTTAGCAGATGGACGACTGGTTTTGCCACCATGACAGTGCACCTGCTCATGCAGCCATCTCAGTGTGCCAGTTTTTGGCAAAAACCAGCATGCCTCTCTTGCTCAACTGACCTCACTCCATGAGACTTCTTTTTGATTCCGAGGATGAAGAGGGGCATGTAAAGACAGTGATTTGACGATGTAGAAGAGGTGAAACAAAAATCAAAGGAGGTGCTGTCAGCCATCCAAACAGATGAGTTTGAAAAATGTTTCCAAGAATGGAACCATAGATTTGACAACATGTAATGGAGAGTACTTTGAAGGTGATAAGGTTGTTTTGCAAAAGATTTAAATGCATAACTTTGAAAAAAATTTCTCTTTGGGGCGGTGGTATTCCCTCGTATAAAGGGGACAGCTGACTTCCACTTCTTACTACCGCTAGGTGGGGACGGCTAACCTCTACCACCTACTATGTCTCGGGGAGCAATAGGGGCATCACTGTCCTTGGGTATCGCTGAGAAATGATTGTTTCTTTTTAAAAAATTCATTTTATTGGGGGCTCGTACAACTCTTATCATAATCCATCCTTCCATCCATTGTGTCAAGCACATTTGTACATTTGCTGCCATCATCATTCTCAAAACATTTTATTTCTACTGGAGCCTTTAGTATCAGCTCCTCATTTTTCCCCTCCTTCCCTGCCCCCTCCCTCACGAACCCTTGATAATTTAAAATGATTATTTTGTCATGTCTTACACTGTCCAGCATCTCCCAAATGATTGTGTTTCTAAGAGAACAAAACCACCAAACCAAGCCCCTTGGCTTCGACTTGATTCCGATGCCCGGGAACCCCGAGTCCTGGAGTCGAGCTGGGTTCTTCTTTTGGCTCAGCAACACACCAGGTCTTTCTTTTGCAGGTGACCCAAGGCCAACCTGTAGGGTCGTAGTCCATCTCAGGTTGTTCGGCGTACCCAGCGCGGTTTGCCATGTGGAGACACTTCTCAGAGAGCACGAATGTGGGTCCTCTTTCTGTCGAGAAGGAAACAGTCTGTGGGAGGTAGCCGGAACCTCACTGAGATCTGGTCTGAGATAAGACAGCCTCCTGAGCTTCAGAGGCTTCTGAATGAGAGTGCTTTGATTGGCAGGGGGCTGGGAAGAGGGAAGAAGAAGCCAAGAAAGCAGCTTCCAGCGTTTTCTGTGTTTCATTTAGAGTTAGAACAGAGACTGAGAAGCGGCCGTTTACATTCTAGAAACTTAGAGGAGAAGCAGCGTTGCTGAGCTGCTCGGCTGCACACCACTTCTGAGAGGCTGCGAAGGAAAAAGTGGCTTTTTTTCTTGACTGGCTTCTTCAAAACCTGCTGGTCCACCAAGTGTTAGGGGACTCCTCCAGCTCCAACTGGGGGCAGCACTGTGGGGCAAGCTCAGGGCCCCTGCAGGGGTGCGTTCACTAGGGCGCAGGACCTGAGGGCACTGCCTGTGCCAGAGGGGAGCTGCAGACCGGAAGGCCTCCACCCAGAACCCGGCTGGAAAAGAGACGTTGTGTGAACAGCACCCTCATTGCTCAAGGTCAGTCACCTACTTAGGAGACAGGTTGGAGGTGGCCAAGTTCACATGCCATCGAGGAAGAGTGTGTGACAAGGCAGGGTGGCCAATAAACCCATCATGGGGACCAGGGCTGTGGATGACGTGGCGAGAGCCGCGTTTGTTGAGTCGTTGATGCTCTGTTAACCTGGAGGGTTCATGGTCGACAGAGTTTAGGGAAAGGGTGTAGCTTGAGGTCTTTTTGCTCAGGCCGTTCTTAGAGTTGCCTTACCGTCGGTCGGATAGTACACATCTTGAGAGTCATAAAATAGAGCCGCTCTTAGCAGTGCCGGGGCTCCCAGGCTTACCCTTCCTCCCATGAGGAAGGTGGAGCAGGAACGAGCTGAAAAGGAACACTCACTGTCTACAGGTGTATTGTCGTGCACGAGGCTTGGCAGACTTTTGAAGGAAGGGCCCAGACAGTCCATGTGCTATATTTGGTGGCCAAATATTCCTAGTCACAAGAAACCAAAACAACTTCATAGGGTGAGGCCACCCTAGATGGCATGGAAACTAGCGAGCGTGGCTGGATTTCTACTAAGTGTACCAAACCAGACAGTGGGCTGGACTCAGTGCAAAGACTCTAGTTCACCAACTCTGATCTAAGAGGGCCCTTGCCAAGCCCAACATGTTCTGCCCTGAATTGAAGTGGATTTTGATTTCATGTGTGTGTGTGTGTGTGTGTGTGTGTGTGTGTGTTTGTGTGTGTGTGTGATGGGTGTAGGTGGGTGTACACAGAGGGAATTTAACTGCTGGGGAAAAATCTGTGACTAGCCAATGATCTGGGGTATCCTGGTGTTAAGGGCTGAATTATATCTCCCCCAACCTATGCGTCAGTTGAGGTGAGCCGTGACTCTCAGTATTCTGTGACCATCCTCCATTCCGTGATCTGCTGTAATTATTCTGTGTTTCGTGAATGCTCACCTCCAGGAAGTTGAGGAGGCAGGATGCCATCTATAGGATTCCTGTATCTTGAGTCAATTTCTTCTAAGATTGGAAAATAGGGTTTAAGCAAGGGTGCAGGGATGAGAGGGAACTTCTACCACCAACAAAGAAGAAGTGAGAGTGGGGCAGGGCTTTTGGGTCCAGGGTGCTTGCACTGAGAACCACCTAGAGCCAAGGGAAGTAGGATGACAAAGATCTTCCCCCAGAGTGCACACAGAGAGGAAGTCTTCCTCTGTCACTGGCTCATGGCATCCAGACGTTTAGCCCTCTAAACTGTAAGAGAATAAAATTTTGTTTGTTAAAGTCATCCCTTTATGGTATTTCACAGAGTCTCGGTAGTACAGCGAGTTACCTTTCAGGCTACTAACTGTAAAGTTGGTGGTTTGAAACCACCATCTACTACATGGGAGAAAGATGAGGCAATCTGCGTCCCTAAACATCCACATCCTTTGACCCCACACAGAGCTGTTCTACTCTGTTCTGTGGGACCACTATGACTTGGAAATGACTTGATGGCAGTAGGCGTTGGTTTTGTGGCATTTCTGTTGTAGTGGCATCAGAAAACTAAGAGATTTTGATTGGGAGAAGTTCATGCCCCTCACTGTAGAGATTCTCCTTAAGAAGTTCTGCAAGGCAGGGAGCAGGCAACAGCATCTTCTGGAGGTCTTGTCAGAGCATGGGCCTCTTTATCATGAGGGCATCCCAGCAGATGTCAAACTCTTGCACCTGACAAGGATGTTGTTTTCCAGGCCCGAGTGGTTGTCCAACAACTGAGAGGGCATCTGTGTTAGTCTGGATTGACTAGAGAAACAAATTCATAGACACTCATATGTGTGTAATAGAGAACTTTATATCCAAGAGTAATTGTATATTAAGACAACATGCCAGCCCAGTCCAGATTAAGTCCATAAATCCGATATTAACCCATATGTCTGATACCAGTCTATAATTTCCTCTTCAGACTCACACAACACATGTAATAATGCTGAATTCAGGAAGACCACAGGCCAGTGAGTGGAGAGTCATTTGGGTACAGTGGTGGTGGAAGCATCTCAGTGCTGCTGTGGGTCTCCACGTGGCTCCTCCAGCTCCAGGGCTCTGGTTCCATCAGGGGTCTCC
Source organism: Tenrec ecaudatus (assembly GCF_050624435.1). Taxonomy (NCBI): domain Eukaryota; kingdom Metazoa; phylum Chordata; class Mammalia; order Afrosoricida; family Tenrecidae; genus Tenrec; species Tenrec ecaudatus. Next base: position 8,084,649 of record NC_134544.1, read on the forward strand.
ATATTGCTCATCAGCAGGACTAGAAACAGTCTATGTGTGTCACGTCTCCAGAGAAGAAGAGAGTTGTTCCCAGAATCCTCAGGAGAAGGCCATGCCCACACAGAGGCCTCATTGGCTATGGCCTGATTGACAGGCTTTGCAAGTTGACAGGAGATGATGTAACTGCCACAGCATCCTAGTAGGGGTGACCTCCCATCATACACGTGAGCTGTTGTGGTGTGAGCTGGGGGTGATGGGGCAGGGATGGGAGTGTGTGACTAGTTTTCCTAGCATCGTATCTGAGGAGAGAAAAGCTCTGTCCTAGGTCCATCTAAGAAAGGACTGCAGGGTACCTGAAGTGTGTCCCTGCACCTGGGTCACCCAGAACGTGCAAACAGAGGCAGGCTGCTGAGATGAACACATCCTCACGTGGCTAGCAGACACACGGGTCATTACAGAGAAACTCAGCCATATTTTGATGAATGACTTCCTTGAGTGTGGAGCTCGTTCACACAGCTCTATCAGAAAAAAAAAAACCCCAAGCCCAAATCTCTTCATAAATCATGCAAAAGTGAGCTGCCGACACAACAAAAAATAGCTTGAGCTCAAGGTCTATTTGTCTCTGGTCTGCTGTTGATAAATAGGGTTCATCCTGAGGAAATACGTTACGAGCTAAACTTTATCTTCACCCCTACCTCTCTCTGCACTTTTGACCTGTGACCTCTAGACTCTTGATTTTAGACCTAAAGTCATTGGGGAATCTTCTCTTCATCTCTTAGCTAAGTCTGCTTTGGAAACCTTGAGCATGAAATGGTCACTAAGCAGTCTTAACAGTTAGTAACTCTTTCCCAAGAATCTTTCCTGGGGGAGTCGGCACGGGAGAGGGAGCGGTGTGCTGTAGGAGTGATTGAGCATGGAGGATGCTATGTCACATCTGATTGATTTCTTGAGGCTCTGTGCCTGTTCATTTATTGAACACACACACCAAAAACAAAAGCAAACTCACATCAAGTCGATTCCAACCTTACAAAGCAGAGTAGAACTGTCCCTGTGGGTTTCCAAGATTGTAGCTCTCTAGACGAATAGAAAACCTCATCTTTATTTTGTGGAGCAGCTGGTGGTTTTGAATCACTGACGTTGTCTTGAGTCATGAGCAGACGAACTCCTAACCCACTCCCCCACCAGAGCTCCATGGAGACACACACAGGGTCAGGTGTATGTGTATAGTGTATGTATTGTTTAGTAAGGCCACAGCTTTATTTGTTTATTTTCTATATCTTAAACTACTTACCTGGCCACCTGGACAATGATCTTGTGTGTCACCTATTTCTAGCTGTTAGTGTGCTGTTCATGCCCTGGAACTGCCTGTGGCTCTTGGGATGTGCCGTGAGGCTCAGTCTGCAGTCTCACCAGCGTGGTTGGTAAGGGAGGGATGTTGCCTGGGGTATGGCCAGCAGTAAAGGTGGAAAGACCTGGGGAGAAATTGGACTTCCTAGCCACTAGTGATGACTTGATTTTTTATTGGTGTGAAGTCCACATAATGTAAGACTAACCATTCTCCAATGGCTTCTAGTACATTCCAGTACATTGCTGTGCCACAGTGGGGGAATTCCACTACTTCGCACTGGTTTGGCAGAATGGAGACCTAATTTTTTGTCGAGTTCAGTGAACCGGTTGTTAAAATGACACTTGTAAGCAGGTTCCCTCTAAAGTGGACGACTGGGCAGCTGCCAATATGCAAATCACAAGTTTACATTTCTTTTTAAAAATTGCTTTCCAGCTTTAATTTTTATTTTCAAGTTAATTTACTCCTGAGCCATAAGTTTTGCTGCTTCATTTTCTTCTGGGAGTCCTTTTTCTTCTATGCAACCTCCTCTTCTGGTTTAGAAACAATTTGTTCCTTTTCAGGAAGGATCATGTCGCTGCGGCCAGGAGCTCATGGATGGTTTGATCCGACCATGAGCTCTGGAGTCCAGTGGTGCACCTTGGGACTTTGTTCACCTGGATGAGCCCAATGACCAGAGAACCCACACCAGAACCCCTACGTTCAGCACTCTTGACTGCATTTTTAAGCACCCGAGGCAGAAATTCAGCACTCTTTTTTGCGCCACTGAATCTGGGTTCATCCCCACCTTTTGGCCTGGACACACCTACCAACGCCACCATTGCAACATGGGAAGGGCACACGCTGCTTCTGCAAAGTGACATCTTTCAAATGCTTAGTGGCTTTCCAGATATGCATGCCTTTGATGGCCTGGGCAGTTTCACTGGTGTTCTTGAAGTGGACCTGAACCGTTGACCCTCTTGATTTGCATGCTTTTGTGGGGGTTTCCAGGTCAAATGAGTACCGGACCTTTTGGGAGATCACCTCAAGCCTCTACAGGAAGAGAGCTCCTTGCTCTTTCCTCATGTTTGTCTGTGCAGCAGAGTATTCTAAGAGGCTGTGGTGACATTCATTCCGTCCATATACAAAATTAAAACTATGCTTTCAATATTTACTTATCCATTTCATAAAACTCATTACTCGTTTAATGAGAGACTACATTTACATTCCCTCACATTCGTTATCTCAGTAATCAGACACTTAGCATAAAGGGGAACGTGCCAAACAACCAGAGGGTGACACGCTGTCATTCATGCCAGCTTTGTTTTACACCTCAATCTCCCACAAGACATGATCAGTGAATTGTGCAATTCCTAAAAGTGTGCCAAGAGCTAAAAATATTGTCAGAACAACTACTGTACGTTCAGCAAAAGTGGAAAGGGGTTTTTCAAAGATGGACGTAATATGTTCTGAGGCGAGAAGTCATGTAAGTGCTTCTAATACATCAATTACAATGACATGTGTCTGCCTGGCCTGCCTCTAAAGGAAAGGGATCCACTCCTACGGCGATAAGATGCTTGAGCATAAATCACGTAGTCGTGATGTGCAGATAAGTGGGAAGAATATTGCATTGAGGGTACCCATCAAGAAGTAATATGGATATATATTAAATAGCAGTTTTATAGTTTTTGTCAGATATTAGTTAACATTTTTTCATTAATACTTTAAAACTCTCTCTGACACCATAATCTAGTTTTCTGTAATTTTTTCTCATTCTTATTTAAATATTAACTGTATGAAATAATAAACTACCTTTGGTAGATCTTTCTTTAATACTTAAAATGCTCATTAAGACAGCAAACCAATTAAATTATGTGCTTCCCACCACTGTGTGAGTCCATCACTACTAAAACGTCATCATGCCCTAGTGTCTGTCTCCAGGGATGTGCCTTTTCTGGACACTTCCTGTGATGAGAACCTGACACAACGAGGCTTTTTTGTGCCTAACTTCTTTCAGTTAGCGCAATGTTTTTAAGGTTCCTCCACAGTGTAGCTGGATCAAAACTTCCTTCCTCTGTATGGCAGAATAATATTTCTCCGTGTGGGTATACCTATCATGCCTTGTTTTTCCATACATCTGTTTATGGATATTTAGGTTGTCTATGAAGCCCTCAGAAGCCCCAACGTTTAACATTTTGATGATACACTTAATGTGGATGGTGGTGTAGTGGTTAAGTGCCTGAGTGCTAACTTAAAGACAAGTGATTTGAACCTAAAAGGAACTCTGCTGGAGAAATATGTGTCAGTCAGCGTCCCTAAAGACCTGGAATTATTCATAGGCTATTTTTCTTTCTTTCTTTTTCTCATGTCTGTCTATTTAAGATAGACAGGATAAACAATCCCGAGGAGAAAACAATAGTATTAATGGTTCCAGGGGGATAGGGGAGAGAAGGAGGTGGGGAGAAGGGAGGAGGGAGCCAACAAACCCAGAGAAAAGGGAACAACAAAAGATCTAAAGTAGATGATGAAGAGGGCATAGAATGCCTGGTGGGGTTTGATCAAGTGCAAAGTAGTTGAGAGGAAGTACAGGGAGCCCAAAGAAAGTCAAACATGATAGTGGGACAGGAGGAAAGGAAAAGGAAATAGAGGAAAGAATTAGGAAGCAAAAGACATTTATAGAAGTATAAATATAGGAATATATATATGTAAAAATTTTAATACATAACAATAAGAATATGGATGTATGTGCATATATTTATAGGTTAAGTAGGGGAAAAATGAGGTGATGCCAAGGGCTTAAGTGGAGAGCAAATGTTTTGAGAATGATGAGGGCAACAAATGTACAAATATACTTTATACAATTGATGTATGTATGGATTGTGATAAGAGTTGTATGAGCCCCTAACAAAATCATTCAAAAAAACATATTAAGGTAGCAGGCAGACCTTGAACCTATGATCAAGTCCCCCCTCAATGCAAGAACACCGTGTTCTAATAAACTGGCATTCTGTGATGCTCACCTTCCCAACACGATCGCTAAAACAAAATGCGTACATAAACAAATGAGGTGAAGAAAGCTGATGGTGCCTGACTATTGAAAGATATAATGTCTGGGTGCTAAAGGCTTGAAGTTAAACAAGGCGGCCATGTAGCAGGGAAACAACAACGCCCACATAGCAAAAGCACACTAACCCATGTGATCATGAGGCGTCAATGGGACCAGGTTATCTGCCATCAGAAGATCCAAAACAAACAATAATATTGATGCAAATGAGGCGGAGGTGGAATGGAGACCCTAAGCCCATCTGTAGACAATTGGACATGCCCTCACAGAAGGGTCACAAGGAAGGGATGAGTCATCCAAGGTGTGTGTGAGAAAACACACAACTTTCCTGTAGTTCTTTAATGTTCCCCGCCACCCTACCCCACCCGCATCACGATCATAATCCCAAATCTGGCTAGACCAGAATATGTACACTAGTACAGATAAGAGCTCTCAACACAGACAATCCAGGATAGATAAACCCCTCAGGATCAATAATGAAAGTAGCGATACCATGAGGATAGGGAGAAGGTGGGGAGAGAAGAGGGAGAAAGGGGAAACCGATTGCAGTGATAAATGTACCACACCCCACCCCCTCCCGAGGGGGATGAATAACAGAAACATGGGTGGAGGGAGACAGTGGATGGTGTAAGATATGAATATAAAAATAATTGATAAATTACCAAAGATTCACGAGGGTGGGAGGATGGGGGCAGGAAGGGAAAAAAAGAGGAGCTGATACCAGGGGCTCAAGTAGAAAGAAAATGTTTTGGAAATGATGATGGCAACAAATGTACAAATGTGCTTGATACAAGTGATGTATGGATTATTATAAGAGTTGTAAGAGTCACCCAATAAAATGATTTATTAAAATAAAAAACAAAGAGTATAGCCTTAGCGAGCTCATGGACCAGTGGAACTATGGGCATGGACCAGTGGACTCTGTCGTATAGGATCACTATGTGTAGAATCAAATATTAATTTTATATATATTATGTATAATATATATGTTGGGTGCCATTGAGTAGATTTCAACTCATAGTGACCCTATGATGATACAACGAAACATTGGGTGGCTCTTTACCAGCCTCCCTAATGTTGTTATGTTTGAGACCCTCCTTGCAGCCACTGTGTCAGTCCATATTAGCAAGGGTCTTCCCTGGTGCGTATGTATTTGTTGCTGTAGAGAATAGACACAGCAACCGCAATAGCATTGTCTACACTCACTGAGTTGTGCCACCATTCTCATCCCTACTTTCTGACTTTCACATCAACTCCCTGCCCACTAAGTTTCTTTTCCAATTTTTCAAGTTTCTCTAGTAGTTTGCATTATCAGTGAATGATGCAATTCCTAAAAGTGTGCCAAGAACTAAAAAACATCGTCAGAACAATTACTGTAAGTTTAGCAAAAGGGGAAAGGAGTTTTTGAAAGGTGGAAGTGATTTGCTCAGAGACAAGAAGTCCCTTAACTTTATGTGTCAAAAAATGCTTCTTGTCTAATTGGCCTATCTACAGGGATGGGATACTACCCTAGAGTAAAGAGATGTCTATCTGAAAGAGCAAAATGACCAAGACTGACACCGTCTTCTTCGTCTTACATCTCTGAGTATTTGCTGAGATTACTGATTGAAAAATTATGGCGAGAGAATAGAACCCTGATATGCACCCCTTTCCTGATTTTAAACTATGCAGGATGTCCTTGTCTTGTTTGTACAACTGCCTCTTGACCCACATGCAGGTTCTGCATGAGCTCAATGACGTGTTCTGGAGTTCTCGTTCTTCTTCAGATTAGCCGTAGTTTGCTGTGACCCACGCAGTCAAATGTCTTCTTGCAGTCAGTGAAACCCAAGTAAACATCATTCTGGTAGTCTCTGTTTGAGCCAGGATTCATCTGATGTCAGCAATGATACTGCTTCTTCCATATCCCTTTTTGAGTCCAACCTGAATCTCTGTCAACTCCCTTTCAATGTACTGCTGCAATGGTTGCTGGATAACCTTCTGTTGGGAACAGGACATTATCAGCCTGACAAAACTGACGCCATACTGTCTGCCCGGCAGGGCTAAAGCCACGTCACCTCAACCTTATCTTATCCTGACACACACCAGATGGCCCACCCTTGTCTGCTCCAGCATCAGACATTCCAACCGCAGACTTGCGGCCATCTGCCCTGTGTGCTCTACACCCCTGCCCTTCCTTTTTTTACCTTCCCTTGGAATTCCTTTGTTTGCTTCACCCTTTATAGGGAGGCTTGTGTAGCAATAAACTCAGACCTTGACAAGAATCTGCTTGGTCTCGCTCCTCTCTCTCGCCCGTTTCTTTCAGGCTGGGTCCCCCTCGGAACCCTTCGAATAACTGAGTCCCGCGGGTCGGGGCAAGTGGCGCCCAACGTGGGGCCTGAGGTGTGGACCCTTGCCGGACGGACCCCCAGCTCCAAAGGAGCTCCCAGAAGAAGCCGCCCGGCCGGGCCCCAATGAGGTAGAAGTCGCGGACTGTTTTCACCGCTCACGAAGACTGATCATCCTCGGTGAGTAGAACTTCGTCCGTGCCATAGAGATGGGCCAAAAACTAACTAAAGAGATGGTCTTTATAAAGGACCTTAAAGTTTCCCTCAGAGAGAGAGGAGTAAGAGTTAAGAAAAAGGATTTGATAAGATTCTTTCTTTTTGTAGACAAAATCTGTCCATGGTTTATAGTGAATGGGCCTGAAATACATTGTGGGAAATGGCAAAAGGTCGGGAGGGATTTAAATGACAAACTGCATAAAGAAGGACCCAATGCTGTTCCCGCCGCGGTTTTTTCTTATTGGGGATTGATCAGGGACATTGTTGAGGCCGCTTCTGAGGACCTGGATAAGCAACAACTTCTCTCGGTGGCGGAATATTGCCTCAGCCCACTTTCTCGCTCGGCCTCCGTTTCTTCCCTTTGTTCGGATAAACATCCCTCCAAATCTCCCTTGGTAATCATAGAAGTACCAGGTTCAGAAAAACCTGACTCAGAAAAGCCCGCTGCGGGGGAGCCTGCCCCCCCTACCTCCCGTTACCCTCCCCTCCCACAAGAGAAGTATAGCCCCCAAAATTTGCCTGCTACCTACCCCGTGTTTTCCAAAGTCACTAATGACGAGCCCCTAGACCCTGAGGATGTGGCCACTCTGGAGGAAGAAGCAGCACGTTACCACAACCCTGACTGGCCCTCTGTCCTTTTAGCCGGACCTCCACCTTACAACAATCAGATATGCGCCCCCGCTCTCCCAGTTCCCGCCGCCTTAATGCCCGCCCTCACTGAGGCAAAGGCAAAACTTTCCTCCCAATTCACTGAATTGAAGGAAGTCTTAAACCTCCAAAAGGATTTCGCCTGCCTTTCCACGGAACCTTATGTTAGGTTTCTCTCTCCGGCCTAAATCTCAGCCTCGGTCCTTAACTCCACGTGAGAAAGATTTCACGCCGAAGCCGGGCTCGTGATCCAAGCGAATTTAATGAAAGTTCAAAGAAGCATCAGGTTTTACGCGGCACCCATAGGATTCCTTTGACCATGCGGCCTGGCAGAGACTGCTCCGGGACACGCAAGGATCTCTCTCCTCCCACAAAGACCACCAGACCGCCCAAGCAAGACAAGACAAAAGACCAAGAGCCCAGGCGCCCAAGAGCGCCTCTCCCTTCAGGTCCCTGCCTTTTAAAGGTTCCCAGGGGAGGTGTGGTGAACGACCCCAGGTCGATCCCATTGGCTGAATTGCAATCACCCGGCCCAGGTGTGCTGCTCCAGGTGTAACGCCCATCCAAGCCCACCGGCGGGAAAATCCAGCTTTTGTCTTTTGCTGGCTCTCCCGGGCATGCGTAATGGACTTCCCAGTTCCCTAGGCTAAGCTGCCTAACACTTCCTCCCTTCAAACGTCCCTCCGAGAAACTATTTTTTGTTCACCTTGCCAGGCAACACACCCTCGCGGGTCCGCTAAAGAGCATGTCCCTAAGACAAAGAAGGCCAAACCTGCCCAGCTCTTGTTCCCCGTTCTCACCCGCTCCACCAGGTCTTCCCCAAGCTCCACCCCTGATAACCCTCAGGCAGAGTCCACTGGCTCCCTGCCCGTAGGCTCTGGTGACGGGGACGGGGAGGCAGAAAACGATAATGCGTCGGGGTCTGAGAACAAAAACGAAAGCGGGAGCGAAGACGAGGAGCCGCCCGTACAGGGGACTGGCTCTAAAACTCGAGAATTCCGTAAGATCCACCTTAAAAACTTAAGGGAACTCAATACCGCGGTCCAAACTTACGGAGCCAACGCCCCTTACACCTTAAGTGTTTTGTACGCCGTCTCCCGCGGGGGCCATATGCTTCCCGCCGAGTGGACGCGAGTTGTGCAGGCTGTTTTGACTCGAGCCCAATTTTTAACTTGGAAAGCCGATTTTTTTGATAGATGTCAGTCCATTGCCGCCACCAACCTTAAATCCCCTCGGTCACCTTCGGCTACCTAGACCTTTGAAAAGCTTAGTGGACAGGGCAAGTATGCTGCTGAAACACGCCAGCAACACTTCCCAATCGGTCTTCTGGCCCAAACTGCCAATGCCACCCTTGGCGCATGGCGAGCACTTCCCACTGCTGGTTCGGCCATTACCCCCCTCACTAAAATAACTCAAGGGCCGCAGGAGCCATACAATGAGTTCGTTAGCCGCCTCAGCCCCCTTGTTGTTGTTGTTTGCCTTGGTGCTCGCTTCAGGGGCATGCACGGGTTATCCCGATGATTGGACTTGGTGACAAGAGTTTGTCATTTTTTCCTTTTATTTTTTCGTTTGCGTAGTTTTTTCAGTTTGAATTGTCTGTAGAGGGGACCAAGATGTTTGTTTTCGCCTCCTTTTTATGCATAAATGTCCTTTTGAGACCCTCCCTTGCTGCGTCCTCGCACCAGCTGTATAATTATACTTGGAGCCTCATTAATCAAGCAGGTAGCACCGTTAATTCCTCCTCTCAGGTCGCCGGCACCCCCCATTGGCCCACTTTCCAGACAGATTTATGCATTTTAGCACTTGGTGCTGACCCAATATGGGGAGTCCCTGATCTTTTTTGGCCACACAACAACAAGCACCAGAACGTAATAACGACGGGACCAACGGGGCCCCTGCAACAACCGATGGGGAAGAGGCCTCCTTCGCGACAAAAGTCATGGGGTCTACGTCTGCCCAGGACCCACTCATAGATCCTCAACACTTAACTACAAGTGTGGTTACGGCCCAGATTATTATTGCGCTTCCTGGGGCTGCAAGACCACCAAAAACACTTATTGGAAGCCCAGCTCCTCTTGGGATTACATAACAGTGACCCAGCCCACCACGAAACCCCCCTGTAATAAAAACCAGTGGTGTTTTCCCCTTATTATTTCCTTCACTGAAAAGGGAAAGGGCAGTTTACAAGCCTGGGAGTCGACAAATGTAGGGCTAGAGTGGAGCCTCCGTATATACATGGCTGGGCCAGACATAGGACTTCCCTTTAAAATAAAATTAACTAAATCACTTCCCAATGCCCAACGTCCAGCCGCTGTTGGGCCTAATCCGGAGCTCCACAATAGTCGTGGCCATGGCCAAGCCCCTGTACTAAGGCATAATCCGGCTGTTCCTACAAAATGGCCCTCTGTCACCCATTCCTCAGCATTGTTTCAACCTACCCTCCCCGTAGGGCCCCCCTCAACCGCGGATCTTTTGTTGGCAGTAGTTAACGCCTCGGTGCACGCCCTTCAAAAATCTAACCTTACTTTTTCAGATAACTGTTGGGTGTGTTATTCCTCCCTTCCCCCTTTTTATGAAGCAGTAGCTCATTTTGGCAACCCAGTATTCACCAACTCAACTACTGAGCTTCGATGGAACCCCGAGGAGCAGCAGGGCCTCACTCTCAGACAGATCTCAGGAGTGGGGCTCTGTCTTCTAGGACCACGCATGTTGCCACCCAAAGAATTAGTTGATATTTGTAACCAAACCCTTGTAGTGAACGCTTCTTTTACGTACGTTTCTTCTACAAATCATTCCTATTTTGCTTGCTCCTCAGGATTAACCACCTTCATAATCACTGCCACCTTTTTAAAAAATAAGGAATATTGTGTTCAAGTTTTACTTTTTCCCCATTTAACTGTCCACAGCCCCGCAGATTTTTTGCAGTTTTGGGAACAAAAAACGCCTCCCTCCTCAAGAGTCAAACGTGAGCCCCTCACTGTACTCACCTTAGCTGTGGTCCTCGGCCTCGGAGCCGCTGAGGCAGGTACTGGAATTGCTTCATTGATTACCACCCATCAACAGTATACCCAGTTAAGCGCAGCTATCGACAAAGATCTTCAAGACCTACAGGCGGGGCTTGCCAATCTCAAAGATTCAGTGAGCTCCCTCGCCGAAGTAGTCTTGCAAAATAGAAGAGGGCTAGATTTGCTTTTCTTACAACAAGGCAGCCTATGTGCCGTGCTTAAGGAAGAATGTTGTTTTTATGTGGATAAGTTAGGATTGGTGGAAAATAGTTTGCAAAAGGTCAGAGATAACTTGGAAAAAAGGAAAAAGGAAAAAGAGCAGCAGGAATCTTGGTATGAAAATTGGTTTTCTACTTCCCCTTGGCTTTCCACTTTACTTCTCAGCTTGTTGGGACCTCTTGTAGGTCTTATTTTACTTTTAACTTTTGGCCCTTGGGCCTTTAGCAAGTTAACCAGTTTTGTTAAGTCACAGATTGACGCCGCCTTACGCTCGAAGCCGGTTTCCGTTCATTACCATCGAATCGACACCCAAGAGCTTGATGACGTGACATCCCAGGAGGACCTGTCCCGGGAAACAGAGCCCCCGGGATTACGATTCTCCACCCTTGTATCTGAGGTCACTCTGCCTCAATTCTGGCTGCGCAGGGCCTGGAATTGGGCTAAAAGCCATTGATAACATTGTCAGTGCATACAAACATCCGTTTTGTTCCCTCCCCTGCGGTGCGTGACCGGGCCATGGTTGCCCTCTTCGGGGTGGCATATTTGACCAAATTGTAAGACCAAAAGCGGCATATTTGTCAATTGTAAAATCCCCTGCCTTCAGTGCTGAGTTTGCAGCCAATGACGGGCAAGGACTGGGGGCACTCTTTACCAACCTAGGACAGGCGTTGGCCGCCAAGAGGGCCTCTTAGCCGGTGACGGGTGAGGACCGAGTTGCACCCTAGCCACCTAAGACAGGCGGAATTCCCTGAAGGATGGTCACTGCACGCCATACCCCCCTTTTAATAATGTAAGGAAGGGGGAGATGTTGGGAACCGGACATTATCAGCCTGACAAAACAGACGCCATACTGTCTGCCCGGCAGGGCTAAAGCCAAGTCACCTCAACCTTATCTTATCCTGACACACACCAGATGGCCTACCCTTGTCTGCTCCAGCATCAGACATTCCAACCGCAGAATTGCGGCCATCTGCCCTGTGTGCTCTACACCCCTGCCCTTCCTTTTGTTATCTTCCCTTGGAATTCCTTTGTTTGCCTCACCCTTTATAGGGAGGCTTGTGTAGCAATAAACTCAGAACTTGACAAGAATCTGCTTGGTCTCGCTCCTCTCTCTTGCCTGTTCCTCTTTCAGGCTGGGTCCCCCTCAGAACCCCTCGAATAACTGAGTCCCGCGGGTCGGGGCAACCTTTATCAATTTTTTTCTTGGATATGCCATCAATGATATTATTCTATAATTTGCATCTTTTGTTGGGCCACCTTTTTTGGGGAAGGGATACAAATCTGGATCTCTTCTAGTCAGTTGGCCAAGTAGTTGTCTTCCAAATTTCCTGATGGTGTTGATTAAGAACCTCCAGTGATTCATCAGTTTGTTGAAACATTTCAAATGATATTCCATCAATTCCTGGATCATTGTTTTGGCTAATGTTTTCAGTGCAGCCTGAACTTCTTTCTTCAGTACCATTGGTTCTGGTTCATATATGAATGTTGACTAGTTCTTTTGAGTACAGTGACTGGATTCATTCCATCCTATTTGATGGGTTCTGCATCGTTCAATATTTTGTATATTGACTGTTTCAAAACTGCTGCTCAAGGCTTGCATTTGTTTTTATCGAGTTATTTCCGTTTCAGGTATGCTGAGCTTATTCTTCCTTTATGTTTTTCAAACTCTAGGTATTTGCACATTTCAATATATTTTACTTTGTCTTCTAAAGATGTTCTTGAAATTCTCTGTTCAGCTTTTTGACTTCATCATTTCTTTCATTTGTCTTAGCTACACTATGAGTAAGAGCACGTTTCCACGTCTCTTCTGACATCCACCTTGATCTTCTTTTCTTTCCTGGCATTTGGATGACCCTTTGCTTTCTTCACGTAGGGTGGTGTTGTCATTCCCCAGCTCATCGGGTCTTCTGTTAACAGTGTCTAATGCATAAATCACTTATTGAGATGTTCTCAAATTTCAGTGGGATATATTCAATGACACATTTTGGCTTTTGTAGATCTGCTTTAATTTTCTTGAACTTCAACCTGAACTTATAAATGGGAAATTGACGATCTATTCCACAGTTGTCCCCTGGCCTGGTTTTAGCTGCTGACATTAAACTTCCCCCATCGCTTCCTCCCACAGAAGTGGTCAATGTGATTTCTGTGTAGTCTGTCTGGAGAAGACACACATCGTTGCCCTGTTTGTGTTGTTGCAAAAAGGTATTTGCTATGAAGCTATTGGTCTTGCAAAAATTCCATCATTTCTATTACCAAGTCCATATTTTCTAACTACTAGTCCTTCCTCTTTGTTTCCAACTTTTTCATTCCAATCACCAATAATTATCAATGCATCTTGATCACATCTTTGATCAATTTCTAACTGAAAAAACTGGTAAAATGCTTCAATTTCTTCATTACTAGCGTTTGTGGTTGGTGTCTAAATTTGAGCATTAGATGTACTGATCAGATTGCCTTGTATGAAGATAGACATCCTCCTATCACAGATAGTGTTGCCCTTCAGGATCTTCAAGCACTTTTTCAACTCTGAATGCAATGTCAGTCTTGATAGTGTCATTCCTGACCTAGGAAATCGTGTTATTTTCTGATTCAGAATGGCCAATTCCAGTCCATTTCAATTCACTAACAACTAGGATATTGATCTTTAGGTATTCCATTTAAATTTTTAGAATTTCTAATTTTCCTCGATTCATATTTCATATATTCCAGGTTGTGGGTCTTCATTCATGTTTATGACTGTTTCTTCTTCTTTTGAGTCAGGCCCCATCAGCAAATGAAGGTCCCAAAGGCTTTGCTCCCACAGGCTTTGCTCCATCCAGGGCACTACGGTTGACTCTACCTTGATAAGGCAGTTCAGCGTTTTCCATAGTAAGATTTTAAGAACTTTCCAATCTGAGGGGCGAATCTTCTGGCCCTATCTCTGACAATATGCTGTTTCTGTTCGTTCTTAGGTTTTTAGCAGCTCACGGTGTCTTGATGCTGTCCGTAGGGTTTCCAGCAGTGAATTCCTGTGAAGTGGACTGCCTGTTCCTTCGTCATAGTCTGTTCTTAGTCTGGAAGCTCTTCTGAAACCTATTCATTTTGGCTGACCCTGCTGGGATTGAAAACATCAGTGATGTAGCCTGTGGCGTCACAGCCACATACAAGCCATCATGGTTCGTCAAACGGACAGACGAGTGGCGAACACATCACGATAAAAGCAAACACATGTCCACATCACTCTATATCATAGTGCTTTCGGTATTTCGTTTTCACTTTCCCCTGTGTCTAAATGGGCATCTCTTGCAGCATGGCAGTAGTTCCCTCGTAGGACAAAGCTTGGTGTGGCTCTGCTGACTCCTGATGTGCTGTAGATTACCATCTGTGTAGCTTCTCTGGAGACATGTCTGTTCACCTCTTTTGACCATTTAAAGGTTGAATTATTTGACCCTTTATTGGTCGAGATGCAAGGCTTCTTTCGGTGTTTATTTTCAGCCAGGCCACCTCCACCGTGGACAGTCCTGGACCTTCTAGCCCCGAGGGCAGACATGTTCATGTCCACTGCTCTCTCGGAGTCACCTCCCTCCCCCTCTCTGGCTGGTTACTTCTTCCCTCACCCTTTCTGGTAGTTCCTCTTACAAATTCCCCTCTCCTGATACCATGTGAATGCACTCGCTTTCCCTGACCGGATCAGGACTGGGAAGCTCGGCGCCCAGGAGAGCCATTACTGACACTTCTGTCTAGGTTGGTTGACAAACGCCTGGCAACCAGTTCCTTTCTCTTCCACCGCATGGCGACCATCTTCGCCCAAGACAAAACCATCCCTTGCTCACATGATCACAGTGTCCTAACAATTCCTAGCCCCTCTTCTTGTTCCTTTTCAATCTAGTTTTCATTCAGCAGCCAGAATGATGGAACCAGCAAGGGTGTCCATGGGCCCAGGCAACAGGGACCGACTGATTTATAGAACAAGAAAATGTGTCACCTTACCCAATAATCTCAGACTCCAGTGTCAGTTGGTCCAGTAGCTCACTGATGCCATCAGAGAGCCGAGTGATCGCGGTAATTTTGTTTTCTTTCCCTTTCTGCCAGCCTCCATGAACCGCCTGTATTTTCAGGCCACTTCCTTTTCTGATGGCCACCTGAAGTCATTGGGACATTTTTTTTTTTTTAGTTCAAGGATCGTTTGTTGGCCTTTAGGAGTGTTTTACAGTCCAGTCTGTTGGGGCACCCCGCCCTGGCCCCAAAGTCCACTTTCAGCATTCCCTGGGGACCTTGCCACTCCATTCCATTGCTGTTCCGCTGCACTCCCCCAGTGCTTTGCCTCGGTGTGGTGGGATCAGGTCAGGTGCAATTCCCTCACTTTGTCTCCGGTGCTGTCCCCTGTAGCATCATTGGTCACTGAGGGGCATCATGTCTCAGTGGGGCCAGCCATGTTGTCCTCTATGTGGACTGGCTGCTCTACTCAGGATCATCATCCTCATGGCCTGGTGGGCCAGGCTGTGCTCTACTCTCTCCTCCTCCCCCTTCATCTGCTCCCGTGTGCTCTGATTCGATATGTCCCTCTCCCGGAGCTGCAGAATTAACCACATTTTTTTTATTGCTACCATGGGATTCAAGAGATTGGGGACAAGAAGAGAAGTAAAGAGAAAGAAAGGGAAACTTGTCTTTCTGGCATGGGATAAAAAGATGACAGTGCCAACTTAGCCGGTGGATTGCATCATGGGCTGAAATTTGCCCCTGTCCGAAATGTGTGAATGAGACACTGAGGGTGTGCCTTTTTAAACATTTTATTAGGGACTCATACAACTCTTATCACAATCCATACATATACATACGAGGGTGTGTCTTGAGTCCATCTCTTGCAACATATAAAAAGCAGATTAGGACCAACAGGCAGAGATGCAGGGAGCGTGATGCCACCCAACAGGCAGAGATACAGGGAGCGTGATGACACGCCACATGAAGGTCAGCCAGGAGGAGAAGCTCCAAGAGACAAGGACCTTCCCTCAGAGCTGACACACAGAGAAAGTCTTCCCCAGGGGCTGGCACCCTGAATTCAGACTTCTAGTCTCTGGAACTGTGAGAAAATAGAATTTGGTTTGCTCCAGTCACCCACTAGTGGCATTCTGTCATAGCAGCTAAGTCAGATAGCTTCCCCCGCCCCACTGCCCTCTCACATTAAGAGTCAGGGGAGACCTGCAGGTGGAGCGGCTGCATGCTGAGCTGCTGAGGGACAGGACAGCAGTGTGTGAGTGCTAGCCACACTGCAGGAGACAGATGGTGCTTTCTATCCACGGAAAGAGGTCCAGCCAGGGGACTCACAGGGCCAGTTCTTCCCTATGCGATATGCCCCCTGGGGTCAGTGTCAGCTCCATGACAGCGAGTTTGGGTTTGCTTTGTTTTTGAGTTAAGGGAATGGCTTATTGTAATCCTAATATCTTTGTGATATTTGGGAAGGAGTGACATTTCCCAACAAAGTCAAGCTTATGTTAGGAATGAGGAAGGAAGACGGGCAATGTTCAGTTACCTTCCTAAGATTTCAAATCAGGTCCTGTAGTTCCAGTATCTGACAGCATCAACTTTCGGTTGTCTCTGAGTCAGAAGTCTACATGTGCAAATACAACTTCTCCTGATCTTTCATGCAATCTCCAGCTATTTTTGGCACCCCTCCTGCTCCCTTCAAAGGTGACAGCACCCTTGAAGAACTTCCAACTAGTATCTGAGTTTGTTCACCTGCTCTCCATCTGCAGGGAGATCTTGCCTCTGCAACTGACCACCAACTACAGCCTCATTTTGATGTTGAGTAGGTAATACCTATGGCTAACCTCTTGGATTGACTCTCATGTGAAGTTCATGTGGACACCAATCAAACCTGTCTTTAGTGAGTCCTGCTTCCTCTTTCCCAGTTTTTATCTACCTTTCCTGCGGACCCTCTGGTGATTAGCTCAATGCATGCATACAACCCCTCTTGTTATGGAAGAACACACGGAGTCTTACAGTGTCACGCTAATGTGTTCCCAACAAGGCCGACAAAGTCTGTTGACAAGAGAGCAAAAGAAGCCGTGTAGGACCTCAGAAATCAACCACATTTTTATATTGTACTAAATAATGTGAGATCTGGCCACTGGGAGAAACTGGGTCAAGGCCACACAGATCCTCTCGGTATTATCTTTGCAACTTCCTGTGAGCCTATGATTATTTCAAACTAAAAAGGTAGAAAAAACAAACAAGCCGACAAACAGGCAAACTCAGTCACGGAAGGTGGGCCTGTGTATATCTTTCATAATCCTTGTCTTATATCTAGAGGGCCTCCAAAGCCCCGTCCGTGGCCACCAAAGTGGATATCTGAGGTCAACAAGGGGTGAGTGTGACAAGAAGGCCAAGGGAAGCCATTTTCTCACCCTGTGAGCTGTCAGTTCTGGATGAAGCCCCCCTGCCCCACCCTGAGAACCACAAGACTTCCTTGGCTTCCTGTTTAAAAGAACACCAACTCTACCCAATTCCTGGTGCCCCTGTGCTGCCCGCATGGTCCTCCAGCCCCTTCCCCCAACCTCTGTGGTGGTTGTTAGCGGCCAGTGGGTGACTTCCAACTTGTAGCAGCTCTGTGTGCAGCAGGAGGAGGCCTGCCACGTCCTGTGCCACCCTCCGCATGGCAGTTACATTACGCTGCAGCTCATTGTTGCAGCCCGCGTATCACCCCTCTCCTGGGGGGACTTTCTCTTTTAGCTGACCCTCTGCTTTACCAGGCATGGTGTTCTTCTCCAGGAACTGGTCACTTGAACACGTGATGCTCTTTCACCTCCTTGCTTTAGTCTCTGTCTCCCTCCGTACCCCACTAGACTGGTTGTTCCATATTGGCAAGAGATATATCTATTTCTCTCTATATATTTGTAGATAGATATTTCTGTCTTCTCATCACTTAGTGTGGGCTCTGTGCACATATGTGGAATACATGAATCTTCCTCGGAGATGAAAAGCGTGGAAACAAGCTATTTCCCCGAGAGGAAAGTCATTTAAATCTACCCATCCTTATACGAAAGCAAGCCTGCCTTTGAAGCTGAACCCTTTTTCCTGTGCTCTTTCTTCAGAAAAAGAAGCCACTGCTGAGACAATCTGAGTGGAAGGAAGCATCGCTGTGTGTCACATCATAAAAATTGTCTGTTTTATAGAGCAGAGGGATCACCAAAGGCTCCAGAGATGGATTACCGAACTTTCCTTTTTGTTATTCTTCATGTGTACAAAGGTAAAATAAAGAAAGAAATAGGGAAAACCCTATGTCTTCATTCCAACCTTTTACTGTTTTCCTGGTCTTATGGTTGTGACCTGTTCAGAATGTACTATGCTCTTTAATTGGCTTAGGCAATTTCTCACTTGTCCATAAAAATGTAACGTTGGGATTTTCAGTGGTAGAAACCTTCTCAGACTAAGGTGGAAATCTTAGACTTGTATGATCATCTCTATAGACTCTCTTCCTGGGTCTGAGAAAACACAGAGTATCGATTTGATGTTTCACTCCCCAAGGCTAAGTGGATGAACGTGGTATTGTGTATTCCAGCCCTAGGCAAGGAGATAATGTGGGACACAACTGTGAAGTTTGCAGAGAACATGACTCTCGATTGTGTGTATCCATCGACGGACACTTTAACCCAAATGGAATGGTTCCGGATCCAGGCAGTGAAAAGAGAGTCCATCGCGATTTTCAACCCCATGTATGGTGCCCTCATCAGAGATCCCTATGAAAATAAACTATACTTCTTAAACTCCACCATGACTGCCAACGATATGACCCTTGCCTTTTATAATGCTTCCGAAGCTGATCTTGGGTTCTACTCCTGCTTCCTCTACATGTTCCCGTCCGGACCTTGGGAAAAGGTGCTACGAGTGGTTCATTCAGGTAAGGGCATGCTTCTTCTTCCTCTCTACCTTCCAAACCAGTGGGTCTCAACCCATGGGTCTCGAGAAATGACCCTTTCACAGGGGTCGCCAGATTCATAACAGTAGCAAAATTACAGTGATGAAGTAGCACGAAAATAATTTTATGGTGGGGGGAATCCCCACAACATGAGGAACTGTATGAAAGGGTCACGGCATTAGGAGGGTTGAGAACCACTGTTCCAATCTGTGTTACTTGAGTCCATACGACCTAAGTGGATACCAAAAAGCAAACAAATTTTAAAAAAAGTAAACTGGTTGTCCTCAAGTTGAAAATTCAAGTAGAAGTGACAAAATATATTATTTTTCCAATTCCCAAATCTATTCTATTTGGTTTGATTCGTTTTTTTTAAATAATAGTGAAAGTCAAATTTAGGTTTCTTAAGATGCTCCCATTTCTATGTTTCACACCTTTGGGTGTCAGGGGAGAAAGCAGAGGTTTCATATTGTTTGAAGACTAACTGGAGCCTAGATGTACCTGGTAGTGACAGTGTTTGGGCTTGGGAATCAGGGATCTCTGGGTGCTTTATCCCGGGGATGTTACACCGTTTCCCCTCTCCACTAGCCCTCAGCGCCAACCTTAGTGTCCGGACGTTCAATAGCCTGTCTACAGCATGCAATCGCGAGCTATTGGTGAACCCTGGGAGGGTCCCATTTTGCACTGCCTCTTCCATCTCATCCACATTCAGCTAGAGAGAATTTAAGAGGTGGTTAACTGCCATGTTGGAAAGCTTCTAACGATCTCTTGGAGTGTGACCAACAGTGCTTTTGGCGTGAAACTTAGTATGTTCCACAACCCAGTATTAGCCACATGGCGTGAGTTTGTTAGACTGGAAACTCTTGAGTTTTACAGTCATTACATTCTGCATAACCTGTGTTAGCTGCAACATAAATTGGAATAACAGTAGCTTTCTCCTTGCTGACTGGCTCAACGAATGGTCCATCCATGGCAGTCAGAGGAAAGTAGTTATGATTACTGTCCGTAGTACTTTGGTTGGTTCTTTTCCTTTTGGCATAAGAGCCCAGTGGTGTAAGAATAATAATCAAAGACCCCCGGTGTGTAGTGGTTATCTGCTGGGTCTTTCACCCATCCTTTCCTTATTTGAGAATCCTCCTCGCCATGTCAGTCCTTGTTTGCTATTGTTGAATGTGTTTGCCAGCTTTCAGTTGGTGGTCCACCTGTGATCAGCTGTGCCAGTATAGGGGTGCACTGGCAGGGGTCTTACAGAGACTGAGCCTCCAGCAAAGAGGCGGACCCGCTGAAGCTGCACAAGAGGGACCCATCACTGCCCTGTGTGGTGAGTCTCTGCCATGGGACCCCCAGGTCGGATGTGCCATTTTCTGCCAGAGGATGATAAGGGAGCTTGATGTTTTCTTGTAGTTCAAGGTGGAGGCTTGGGTAAATTGAAGAAAGTTCAGTGGTGCTGCACCACCAAAGGAGACCTGTGAGCATCATTATGGGGGGAAATGGCAATATTTTTGTCACTCAGATGGATTGCTTCTGTTATCTTTTGAGGACAGGGAATGAGCAGTGGTCATGATTCTCCGTGTCCTTTGACTTCTTGATGGTGTCCTTAGCTAGGGTTGTTGCTGCTGCATTTGGACATTTAAATTGTGCAAGAATGGTTAAGGTCAAGATTCTGTGCTGGTGTTGCATGTACATTCATTTTGGCTTGGTTGCTGTTGAAAATACGCACTGTTTGACATACGCCTACCCAATGGTTTCTGCATCCACAACTCTGTGACACATTTGACGAAGGCCTTTGCTACCTTCCAAGGTGCTCTTGTCATTTTGAGCTCCTATAGAGAGTTCTTCAAAGAGCAGTCCAGAGACTTCAGGATCACCTCAGGGCAAGCGGGTCAGGGGTTCATCCTGCCATGGCTCCCGACAGTCTGGAGTCCACGGAAGTGGGAAGCATCTTCCACCCACTTTTGAGATTTGGGAAGAATCTTTTATTTTAAAGTAAGAATTAAAGTGAGTTACAAGAAATCAGAATAACCCATTTTTCGAAATTAACCTTAATATAGTTTTAAAAAATTCCCCTTTGTGCTTTATTAAAAACACACCAGGGTTTATGAATATTGAGGTTTTGTGTAAGGTAAAGGGAAAGTTGAAGATCTACTTGACAGTGGAAAAAATAAAGGGTGGTGGTGGTGGTGAGGGGGACTTGGACTCCAGAAAGCCCCATTGGCATAAATGATTGGAAGTGCTTCAAACGAATTGGGAATTAAGCCACTGGCTCTGGAAGCACATGGATTTCTGCTCTTTTCTGGTGACTTATCATGTGCCAGGCACTTGGTCTGGCCAGGATGCACATGCGGAGGTTTCCTCACATGTTCCCCTCACCCACGTTGATGGGTTTTTACGGGGCACGGGGGCAACATAGGAGCGGTGTCCTCACACTGGGGACTACCCTCAGGGCTCAAACATGACCCAGTCCCAGCCTCCCTTCTTCTTAAACATTTCAATAACATTCACTTGCTCAGGCAAAAATATTAGCCTGTAGTCCCTAAAGGCAGGTAAGACTAAAACAAAGGCTATGAGTGAAAGGTTGGAGATGGAGGTGTGGAACAGAGATTTAGCCAGGAATGTGAAGTTGAGAAAGATTTTATTGAAGCAGGGAAAGAACTCCCCAGAGGGAAGGGAGAGCAGGGAATGGGACAGGGGCATCTTGAACTCCCGGATGGGTTCCGTGACCCAAGGAGTTAGGTCAGGGAAGTCGTACCTGGTACTGGGGCAGTGGGACATGCATGAGCTTAAAGGCATATGAGCCCGTAAGGGGAAGGGAGGTTCTTAGTTTTTGTGGTTGCAAGTCTCAGGCCAGGTGACGTTTTGTTAGTAAATCATGTTGTTCCTAGGAAATAATGTGGGGAGAGAGGGGCTGTGTTCTGTCCGAGGAGGTCATTTTGTTTTTAGGAAACAATGCTAGGGAAAGGGGGCTGAGTTCTGTCAGGGGAGGTAAGCTCTGTGAAATGCTGAAGGCAGGTGCTTTGAAGTTCAGGTGCTTTGAAATTCAGCCAGGTCATTTGTCTTTTCGAGAAGCTGGTACAAGGGGTTGCCTTGGTCTGGACCCAGCCCAAACAATAAGGATGGGTGTCAAGCACATGGCTAGTCTCCCCAGCACCTGCTAGCCAGCCCAGCAACTGAAGTGGCCAGTTCTGGGCACCTCAAGAGCAATAAAGCTTGCAGCAAATCCCAAAGAGACCCTAGACCCTGGCCCTGGAAGAGCTATGCCCTGCTATGCCCACAGAAGGTGCAACTGCTTCATGCCCCACCCAGTCCCTTGCTTTCTGATGCCCATGTCTAAGCTCCTTGCTTGCTGCCAGATGGGGCTTCCTCTCGCTTCTGTTTCTAGAAAGTCCCTTCTCGGGTAGCTCACTCTGGCGAGGATTTGTTCAGCGAGTGTACATAAAAGTGAACTGGCTAAGAAACAAACACTCATGATGGACCCATTCTGTAGCCCACAGGGGACAGTGAGAACCCACCCAAAACCAACCCAGCACTGCCTTGTGGGTTCTGACCCACAGAGACCCTGTGGGACAGAGTGGAACTGCTCTATAGGGTCCCCAGGACCGCAGTCTTTCCAGAAGGTGACTGACTGCCTCGTCTTTCTTTCACGAAGTGGCTGATGTATGCACTGGAAACACCAAGCGCTTCACAACTCTGCCACCGAGGCTCCTTCCAGTCAAAGCACAGCGGTTACGTGTGTGGAAACTGCTCTCAAGAGAAGTGGCTCATTTAGAGTATGTGTCAACAATAACAAAAAAGTCACGGTTACAGTCAATTCTGATCCGCAGAGACCCTCCAGGACAGACTGCGGCGGGTTTCTGGGACTGGAACGCTTTATGGCAGTGCAAAGCCCCCGAGAGGCTGATGGTTTCAAGCGACTGACCACGGCACCACCAGAATACGTGTTACCTAACTTTCCTCGGGTGTCTGCTTTGTATAAGGAGGGTTCCTGGTGGCATCGTGGTTAAAGTGCTTGACTGCTAACCAAAAGGTCAGTGGTTTGAGCCTACCAGACCTTTCCAGGGAGAGAGATGAGGCTCTCTGCTCGTGTAAAGATCTACATAACCTGGGAGTGTCTGTGTTCTACTCTTGGACCTAACAGCCGGGGGCGTTTGGTTCTAGTCTGTGTGAGGAGTCCCACCTGGTGAGCTTGGCTGCTAAACCCAAAGGTTAGGCATTCCAGTCTAGCAAGAGGTGCCCCAGAAGAAAGGAACTTCTGAAAACATCAGCCACAGAGAACCCAGTGACACTCAGTGCTACTCTGACACACAAGGGGTCGCTATGAGTCAGCAATGACCTTATGCTAACTTTCTATTTACTCCCATTGAGGTAGATGAGCGCCATCTTGTTTAGTGCCCAGGAGACACTGGGGGGCAGGTCAAGGTTTCCCATTCTGAGGCTCAGGCTGGTGAGCAGACTTGCCCCCGGTCAGCTCGAGGCTGAGTCCAGACAGTGGTTCTGGGGCTAGGAAGGTGAACGGGCGATTCCCACAGGCAAGGACACCTGGACAGGGTCTTGAGTGGGAAGGAAGCTTCTAGACAGAGATTCTCAGGACAAGAGAGGTGAGGCTGTTGCAGCACAGGTGCAGTTATTGAGGTAAGAGCAGAAGACACCCCTCTCATTGACAGAGGCAGCTCTGGGAATCATGTTCCGTACTTCAGAGTGTGTTGAGTTAGCGGTGCCCCATATTTTCCCCACTTGGTGACCCTTGAGGATGACACTCTTTCTCCGGCCCTCTCTCAGCTCAGCACACTCCCTGCATGAGTTGTATTGGGGGCTTGCGTTGTTAGCTTCCATTGTGTCGATTCCAGCTCATGGGGACCCTATGTGACAGTAGAGTGACTTGGGAGGATTTTCTTGCCTGTCATCTTCACAGGGCAAGCTGCCAGGTCTCTTTTTCAGAAGGGCTGGTGAGCTTGAACGCTAACCTTTAGGCAAGTAGCTGGTTGCTTACTGGTCTTAACCACCCTGGTTCCATCTCTCCTTGGTGGGAGAGCCGCTCTCTGTTAGACCCCTTCCTCTCTCCATGGCCACAGTGTTCTCTGCCCAGGCTACTTACTTTGCCACATCATTAGAAACCATCTTCTCTTGGTTGTCTGTGGGGCTGAGAAGCTATGGAGACTCCATTGGTCCTGGGGCTGTGCATTGCCTGGCAGTGCAAGGTGTCTCCCCCAAAGCTCATGCTGCCCTGGGGCCTCACTGGATCCACCATGACCTTTGACTTTCCTCTTAGCCAGTGGTTTCTTTTTTCCTCAAACTGGCATGGTGGGGCGGTTTGAGGGTGACTTAAAGCTGGGGAGGGGCGCTGTTTGTGGAGGTGGTGACATGATCTTGCTTGAACTAGTGTGAATGAGTGTGCTGACTTGTGGGGACAGAATTCACCTCCCAATGAGCTCATGCATCGAATCTTCATTTGGAATCTCCACCATTCAAGGTGACCATTGGATGACCTTGAGGATGACAGGCACCGACCTCAGCACTCAGAATCTTAAGAGAATCTGTTCTGCAGAATCTTAGGAGGGAGATAAGCCACAGGGGGTAGGTTTTCACTTCAGGTAACAAGTAATGTGTTGTTAGAGTTCAGAGAATTAGAATTTGCATTTAACCAAGAGGTTCAGGACAGAGTCCTTGAGGAAGAATGACTTGAATGTCCTTGGAGTGGGAGAGGGAGAGATGGGGGGAGGTGCATGGTTTACAAATATGTGGACAAGAGATGGCTTTGGCTCTAGCCTGGGCTGGAAAGTACATACCATTAAATGAAAGATGCTAGCAACGAAAAAGACAGAGAAGTACGTTGACGGAGGGTTTAACTGGATGCTGCTGTTGATTTGATTTCTTGAGATGGCTGTGTGTGTTTCATTAAAAAAAAAATGCCTCCAGGTTTCTTCCTTGTCTTTCCAACCTAAATAGTGGCTAAAGAAAATCCAAACACAAAGGAGGACAAGTCATACTGAAATGGGCTTGCAGCCTGTAGTCACAAACAAGTCCAAACGGAGCCATGCAAAGCCTTTATTAATCAGCAGGTTAATGCCATAAGTTGTGGTTTGTAATGCGTGGCTTGGTTTACGGTGACACAAACCATCCGAAAGCAGAGGATGCTGGCCGCACCGTCCCTTTTTATTGTCTAATCGCTCCTAAGGCGTTTCAAACCCATGAGCAATTGCGAGGATGGCGCAGGACCACAGTTTTCCTTCTGTTGGACACAGGGCCGCTCTGAGTCGGAACCCACTGGGCGGCACGTGACACCAACCACAGCCACCAGTAGGCACATACCTCCATCCCAGGTTCTGTGTGTGTCTGCCCTGCAGTCAGCAGGAGGGAAACAAGTGTACGAAAATGACGCTACTTTATATACATTCTAGTCCCAGGCACAGCGGTGCCGACGTGGCCTTTCCTCTGTGGATCTTCCACAAAGGGTTAGATCGAAGCACCACACGGCCTCTGCCGTGTTCTCCATTCCTAGGCTCACCAGGACATACCAGCTGACTCTCTCCAGTGTGGATCCCTCTGGATTTGCCCCTTGTGTGCAGCTGGATGTCTTTTTTAATTTTAAAAAATATGGATGGGAAGACATTGCTTCACATGCGATGATTAAACATGGAAACCGTGCACCCGCTCCTTGAGCTCATGCTAGCGAGCTCAGAAGGGAAGCATGCCTCATCTCCCTTTGCTGATCTGCGAGTGTGTGAATGAAACAAGGGGTGCTGTCCAATCCTACCCCGCCACAGTAGTACAAAAGATGGTCTATCGTCACCCCTCCCAGAGAAGGTCCACGCTGAAACAAAGACCTTGCCAGGGCACGGACAGCACACTCCTCACGCACACGCCTCATAAGAGAGCGTGTCCCTGGAGAAGACAGACCGTCAAGAGGATTTTAGGGCTTGTTGAGAGCCAAGTGATGGGCTTGTACTTCTCCAGGGTGGGAGGAATGGGAGCGGACCAAAACCTGAGTCCAGTCATTCTTATGGACTTGTTTTCCATGCTGCGGGCATGCCTCGCCCATGGGGTGAGGCTCTATCAGCAGACACCACCGGCAGAGAAATGAGAAAACAATGTGGGGAGGTCATCAGGCTGCACTCCCCCGTGCACACATGCAGGCGAGGTTGGATTACAGAGCTCACAGTGGTACATGCTGGGCTTTTGTGGGAGAGCTGGCTCCCAGGGATTCTCCCTGCCTGTGCCCTGATGGGCGGAGCCCTGGTTCCAGAGTGGTTATGCCTTGGACTGCCAACCACAAAGTCACCAGTTGTAAATCATCAGCCACTCTGTGGGAGAAAGAGGAGGCTTTTTACTTCTGTAAAGTGTTGTAAACTTGGAAGTCCACAGGGGCAACTCTGCTTTGCCCTACAGTGTCCCTATGAACTGAAATGGAACAGATGGATCTATCTATCACTACCTGTACCTCTATCTATCTATCTATCTATCTATCTATCTATCTATCTATCTATCTACCTACCTACCTACCTACCTATCTATCAAGAGGTGTCCTGAGCCAACACCTCACCCCTGAGCCTGCCCCCATCACGGTGGCCCCAGGCAGCACTGGATGAAAAGCTGCCTGGCCCAGCATCACCCTCAAGATCATTGCAGATCAGACCGTAGTGATTCAGAGGGTTGTCTCCAGGAAGTAGATCTCAAGGCCTTTTTTCTTAGACTGTCTCATTCTGAAGGCACCCTGGTGGCAGAGTGGTTTTAGCACCTGTCTGCTAACTACAAGACTGGTGGTTCAAGTCCACTAGCTGCTCTGCAGGAGAAAGAAGAGGATGTCTGCTCTGTCAAGATGCCCAGCCATGGAAACTGAAGGACCAGGCCTACTCTGCCCTAGAGGGTCCATTGTGAGTCGGGGTTGACTCCACAGCAGTTCCTAGGTCTAAGCATGGAAACTCTGCTGAAATAAAACCTGTCCACTACACCCATCCCTCCATGGCAGACAGTGGTGGCTGCATCAGCAGCATCAGCTGAAAGGGAGCCAGGGCCTCCCAAAGGGGTGTCCAGAATTGCACTGGACCACCTCATTCCCTTTCACATGTTCTCATTCTTGCCTGAGAGTTGGATCTGACTCACAGTGACCCTGTAAGACACAGTGAACCTGCCTGTGTGCATTTCTGTGGCTGTAAATCTCCAGGGGGGCAGCAAGCCTCATCTTTCTCCCTTGGAGGGCTTGGTGACTTTTGAACTGCTGACCTGTGGTGAGCAGCAGAGCACGTAGCCCACTCTGTCGCCAGGGCCCCTGGCAACTCCTAGCTTCAGCAAGTTCCAGAAGAAACCCTTGGCTCCCGAGTTGTTCCAAAGTGCATGCCGGCCACGGCGTTTGTAAACACTAACGCCCCTCTCTGTTAGAAGTGGTTTGGATTTCCAAAACGACCTCAGGGACGGGGCTGTGTCTGAGTTTCCAGCTTGGAAACAGGCCTGTCCTCTCCCCCACCACCCGCAGACTGCGCTCCTGTGTGGAGGCTGCACCGTTTTTGGGTTTTCCTCCTTTAACTCTCAGTAATCAAGCATGTTCGCACTTCTCCCACCGCTTCTAACCACAGCGACTCCTACCCCAGCGCCCCAGAGGCTGCCAACCACAGGCTTGGGGCCCGTTTCCTCTGCCAGTGGGCGCTGGCGGGGGCAGGGCGTGGGACAGGAGCAGGAGCTAAGCCAGCGACCTACAGCCTGCAGTGTCTGTTGGAATGACTGGGGGCCTGGCCGGCCTGCTGGTGGCCCAGCCACTGCTTACTAGAGAGGGACTCTTTTAAAAATCATTTTATTAAGGGCTCGTACAACTCATCAAAATCCATACATCAATGGAATCAGGCATGTTTGTACATATGTTGCCCACATTCTCTTTTAGACATTTACTTTCTATTGAGCCCTCGGTACCACCTTTATTCCCCCCCTAGCCCTTTCTGCATCCCCCTTCATTTGTCCCCGGTAGATTGTACATTGTTATTATTTTAATCTCTCCCACCGACTGCTGTCTCTATCACCCCATGTTTTCTGTTGTTATTCCCCCTGTAGAGGGGAGTATGGTTATGTGTCGATCATTGGGATCAGTTCCCCCTTTCTCCCTTCCTCTCCCCCTCGCCCCGCTACCCTTCTGGCATCACCATTCCCACTCCTGTTCCTGGACTCTGTGTGTCATGAGCTCCCATCCCTTTCTTTACCTGTGTACAGGTTGCAGTCTAGTTTGAACTGGGACGCATCACTGGGGTCATGGTAGTGAGAGACTCTTTTTTATTGCTTGATTTTGGTGAAACGTTTCTAGAAGCAAACAGTGGCCAGTTCTCTCGCGCCATTGATGACAGGTGTGTTCCTGTCCCCACCATCCTCCCTTACTCATGGAGGCTCATGCCACTAAGAAATCACTCTGCTTTCTGCCCCACCCCTGCCCTGGGGACCTCCCTAACTGGCAGAATCACTGCTGTCAGTCGAGTCTGACGCATAGCAACCCTATGTCATCACGTCATCACGCTTCTAAGACAGTAGATCTTTTTGGGAGCCGACAGCCTCATCTTTCTCCGGTGGAATGGCTGGTGGGTTTGAATCGCTGACCTTTCAGGTATGCAGCCGAGCTCCTTAACCACTCCACCACCCGTGCCCCTTCTTCCTCCTCTGACTACTCAACCCCATGGCCATCGTGCCACCCTGACTCACGGCAACCTGACAGGACGGGAGAACTGCCACTGTGGGTTTCTGAGACTTTGCCTTTTTATGGGAGTGGACACCTCCTCTTTCTCTGGCAGTGTGGCCGGTGGGTTTGAACCTCAGACCTTGTGGTTAGCAGCTCAGTGCAGACAGCCAAACACTTTCAAAGTATGAGTGATGAAGTCTTGACTTCAGTCTTACCATTTAAATATAAAATAGAACCCTTAGCCCTAGTGTTACCTGGGCTCCATTTCATCCCTGGTGACCTCTAGTAAGCCCTGGTCCCCTTGCCCTCGCTGATCTCCCCTAAGCGGCATTGTACTGTAGCTCCTCTTTTGTAACTGGGTTCTCCACTCCACACAGTGTTTGCCAATCCAGCCACGCTGCGGCGGCATCCAGACCCTGCTCCTCTTTATGGCTGCGAAATATGGGAACCCTGGTCTGGTGATCGAGAGCCCTGCAGGTAGCGTGCTGCTCCCCAGAACCCTCTCTGGGAAATGCTCTAGAGATGTAACAGGCAGATTTCAAGGTGTTGTTGACCTTCAAAAAAATGACAGGAATTACACACTGACTGATGACATTGCTGACAAAAGTCAATCTCTTACTATAGTAGCTTTGTTTTATATCTAAATGGTAAGACTGAAGTCAAGACTTCGTCTGCCCTACTTTGGACTTGGTGTCAGGAGAGCCCGGTCTCTGGAGTAGGACATCGTGCTTGGTAAAGAGCGAGAACTTGGACTAGATGGGTTGACACAGCGGCTGTCTCAGCGGTTGAGCTTGAAACCCATTGGGAGGATGGTGGAGGTCTGGGCAGCATTTCATGCTGTTTACAGAGGTCTCTATGAGGCAGAACCCCACAACAGCAAGTAGACACGGATATGGAACACAGGTGTTTAGAACAGAATACAGCAACATGACCCAAAAGGAGACTACGTGACTGAAGATTTGAGGAATAAGCAAAGCCCTGGCTTGCTGCCACCTCGGGAGCCAGGGTGGGTTTTGTTTCTACATTCGCACCATGTGGTGCCAACCTCTTCAGCACTGGTTCCAGGGCCTTGCTGTCTTGGCTCTGTGTTGAGTGTGTAGCTTTTTGGTTTCCTAAAGGATGGGTTTGCAGGCAGGACGCCTACTCATTTCTTCTGAGAAAATGACAGCAAGAGTCTATTTCTGAAGACAACCGTTATGGTTTTGAGTGGGTTCGGAGTTTGAAGATTATCAAGCCAGTCCTTCAGGGAGCAAAGCAAAATGATTCCCCCATGGAAAGTTTGTTCCTACTTACCCCAGAATAGTTTTAATTAAATAACTCAGCTGATGGGGCTCCTGGCACTTACTTCCCTGGAGAGGCTATTCACAACCCGGGAGGCTTGCCGCGAGACAATTTCCCCTGACTTCAGTGGCTGCTTCTTTTAAAAAGCCATCTTCGTAATCTGTTCATAGAGAAAGGCCTCCATTTCTGGAAGATGGATGGAAAAGGCTTCCCCAGGACTGAGATGAGGTGTGCAGGATCCACACGCTCCGTCAATAGCTCCATGCGTCACACCTGCTGATTGCAGTGGGGCGATGATTACGACCAATAAGAATAAAGTCAGTGTAAGGATGTCTGAGCTTGGAAGTGCACCATTGAAATGGCAGAATACTGATGGAACTCTGCACGCTCATTGCGCCAGACTGGCTCTTCAGAACATATTTGCCCATTTCTTGGCTGGCTGCATCAGCTGCTATCTGCTACCAGCATTGACATTTCTAGAACAGCACAGTGAAGGAGTCTCTCTCTCTGTATGTGGTATATAATTGAAGGAGTCCTGAGGGTATACTGGTTAAGTAGTGAACTGCTAACAGAAAGGTCACAGATCCATTCTGCTGGAGAAAGTGGAGGCTGACCACGTCTGTAAATACGACAGTCTTAGGGCTCTGGCGGGGAAGTTGTCCTCTGTCCTGTGGGGTCACCATGACTTGGGATCGACTCAATTGCAATGGGTTGCGTGTTGGTTTGATTGGTAGAATCATTTCCTTCAGGACAGGTCAAGAACCAAAGACTAGAGAAGGTTGGCTTGCCTGCTAATCGATCCCGCTAACAGAGAGAGGCCATTTGTTTCTATTTACAAGCTGGATGCTACCAGGGAGGCCAGCCATTCTTTTTATGTGAGAAACACCAGTGCATCCAGTCACTAGGTCTGAGGCAGAGCTTGGTGACATGAATGCATGCTTCCAAACAGGGCCGTTTCCTCTGTCCCATCAGCTTATGATGTCCCGTTTCTCAAACTCTCTTTATTCTCTTTTAAGGAGCATAGTTGCTCATCTAAATAAGTGAATACATATCCATTTAACCTGGAATTTGTCCCTTCTTACTTGATTTTTATTACATTTCTGGACACGGTCCCTGGAAAGAATGAAGGTTTAGTACAATGGAAGCATTTCTAGTCACGGCATTTTGTTTCTCTGAGCCGACACGGTGTTTGAAATTGTATACTCAACACAGACCTGCTATTATGTTTTCAGGGAAAATGGCAAAATTGAACCAAAGGGAAAATAGTAAGATTGAACCAAAAGGGGAAATGATTTAACTTCATTGTTTATGTGCCACTCTGATGTTTTGAACTTTGTTTTAGTCGATGAATGTTGACAACGGTAATTTCCCAATTTGGATCCATCCCTTCTAATCACACAGATAGGTATTGCTTGTTGGGGGCATAGAAATGAGTCTTTGTTTCTGAGAGGGGAGGCATGCAACTCGCTCTGCAAGCCAAGTGCTCACCATCAGGTAGAGAGAGAGGTGTAAGCAGCACAGAGCAAGGCTGGGGGCTTTGAGAGGGGACAGGAATGGCACCAAGCCCACAGACACCACAGAAAGTATTTGCATTAGGCGTGGAAATGGGCTTCTGACTTGTTGGGTGGAGATGAGGGAATGTGGGAAGGAGGGAGCTTCGAAGGAAGAGGAATGTCCCCTTTTTACTATATTTCAAAGAATAAAGTCATCATTGAGAGGCGAACATCTGAAAGCCGAGTCTGAATAATATAGCCCATCATAGACCTAGAAGTGAAATTATTCTCGGGCCCAGTGTTTGGCCTGGTCTCTGGACCCGTAGAACCATGCTTCGGGTAGTTAGCACAGCCCCAGCGGCACAGGGGTTAGGTGTGCCTGAAGTGGGGCTCCTAACTTTGTAAGGTTGTGAGTTCAAACTGACCAGTGGCTCCAAGGGAGGAAAATGAAGCTATCTGGGTAAGGGTCTAAGACGTGCTGGTAATTGTACAACCCCCCTTGATGTGATTGAACGATAGAACCGTTCAATTGTACAATATGTGAATCCTGTGCCAATGAAACACTTGGGACAGAAAAAATTTACAGCTGGGAAATTCTACACAGCATTGTTGTGAATTGGGATCAACTGGATGACGGTGGCAGGTTTGATTTCTACATACCGATGAGAACCATTGGTCTCTCTTAGTCTTCATTACCTGCAGAAAAAATACAGCTCAGTCTCTGGCGTCCTTGGAGTGGCTCCAGGCAGAAGATTCTAGAGGATCAGCATTGAGAAGTGAAAGGATTTCCCTGTGGATGAGAAGTTCTTGTGACGCAGGCTCACTCAAGAATAGCCCCAGGGTTCAGTTTGGGATCCTGGTCGCTCACCACTGCCCACTGCCATAGAGTCAATATCGGAATCATAATGACTCTACAGCACAGAATAGCACTGCTTCCAGGGGTTTCCAAGGCTGTAGATCTTTATTGGAACAGACTGCCCCATCTTTCTCCCTTGGAGCAGTTGATGCCTTTGAACGGCTAACATTGTAGTTAGCAGACAGTACGTAATCTGCTCTGTCACCAAGGCTCATCGGCTGACTTAGGGCACATGAGCTGAGCAGAGAGTCTGGGAATTGAGCAGGTTGGACTATGACATTTGAAGGGATCTCTGCCTGGCAGGATTGAGCAGTCAGAGCTCCAGGGGAAGCTGGGTTAGCGATGTCAGTGTGGTCACGCGAGGTGTGCATGCGTGCGTGCACACAGGGACCATTGACACTAATCACAAACCAGAGGGGCCAAACCACTCCAAACCAACCACAACTGAGTTGATTCCAACCCATAGCAGCCCCAGGGAACAGAGGAGAACTGCCCCAGAGTGTGTTCAAGGCTATAATCTCTAGGGGAGCAGAGCACCAAGTTTTCCCTATGGAACTGTGAGGAGTTGGACTCACCGCCCTTTTGGTTAGCAGCCACGTGCTTAACCACACTCACAACACAAAACCAAACTCGCAGCCACTGAGTCAGGGCTGATGCATAGCCATCTCCTGTGACTTTCTGAGACTGTGAGGGAAAGCCCAGTCTCTCTCCCTTGGAGTAGCTGGTGGTTTCACACTGCCCACCGTGCAGATCATGGGCCCAACTCATAACCATGACACCACCACCATGTATTTAGTGTTTGTTATGCAGCAGCCCAGGCATATGGATTGTTTAAAGGCTTCTCATAAATTCTTTCATTTAACTCCAATAATACCCATAGACCTCAGCATATGGTGGCAAATGGGACATGCGTTTGCCTGCTAACCACAAGGTCAGCAGTGGGAGTCCACCAGCCACTCTGTGGGAAAAAGAGGAGACAGTTCCTCTAATAAAGACCAACAGCTTTCGAGAGCCCGGGGACACTGCACTCTGTTTTCTGGAGATGGAAAGTTCTCAGTGACAGTGGGTAGGGCTTTGGGTTTATACCCACATGAAAAACAGCAACAAAATAACGCACATCAAAGCTGTTGTTTTTGAGTTGATTCCAACTCATTGCCACCCTTTAGAACAGATGAGAACTTCCCACTAGGATTTACAAAGCTGTAATCTGTATGGAAAGGAACCCTGGTCATGTAGCGGTTACCCATGGGGCTGCAATCTGCTTAGTCAACAGTTTGAAACCACCAACAGCAACAAGGGAGAAAGAGTGAATCTGACTGGAAGCAGAGAAAACAGCTCCTTCTCCCAAAGAGTGGCCAGTGGGTTAGAATCACTGACGTTTCTGTGATCAGTTGATGTCTAAGCAAGCTCTTAACCACTGTCCAGCAGGGCTCCTATTATTATTCATGCAGAATTTTAAAAAATAAATGAAAAAATAAAGTGAAGGCTGATGGAGAATGTTGAGAGAACAGCCACCCTTCCCATAAAACAACAGGCAAGCTGAAGGCAGGGTGCCCATTGAGCAGTGTTTGATGTGCATGAGGAAAGCCAGACAGAAGGAGGCCACGAGACTCGGCTTCCTCACCACCCAGGGACGGCAGACTGAGGGCTCCCCCACCCAGCCCACTGGATTCTCACCGTCCTAGGAGCTGGTCATCCAACAGGCTCGGTGGGCTGTCGATATTGGCCTGACCTTTCGACTGGCATCATTTTTCTAGGGTCAACCCAAATACATTGTCATGTGTTTGTCCTCTGTGGATGCTGTTTTCATACAGGATCAAGTTTCTCTCACCCGTTCTGTCGCTCTGATGTATCTGAAAGCTTTTTGGCGTGTGCTTTGCAGTCTTTCCCAGGATCGTTTTCAGATATTCCTTTGGTCTGCTTGCTTATCTGTGCTTCCAGGCTTCTTCCTTCTCCGCCATGGAGTGAATGGGCTCTTTGTTTGGGGCAACACCTTCATCCTACTGAGGCCCTTCGACTTTGCCAGTCTGGCCCTGGGGGTTTTATTTCCGGCTCCTAGCCCTTTAGGCCTGACGCACGTATTGTCCCAGGATTTTCAGAAATGTGTTTCAGCAGTCTTTGGGGATTCTTCTGGGACTTTTTTTTAACCCACTGTTTCAACTATATATTTTATGCAGTTTTTTTAACCTGAATATTTGCATTTCATTACATTTTCTGTTTCCAGAGAATTTCTTTGACCTTGCCCTTCGAGTCAGAATTGCCCTTTACTCATTTGAGGGTGTTGTGCTACAAGCGTACGCTGCATATGTATACATTCCATTCTGCAGTCCAATCTCAAGTTCAGAGGATTTCCACTGTTTGTGAGCTCAGGGACCAGTTTTGTGTTTGAGCCTGACATAATGGCCCATGATCCTTCAGAAGGAGAACTTAAGATGGGATGGAAATGATTGCTAGACTTCACGAATCTTCTCTGGTGGGATTTCCCAGGTTGTCAGTTGTGTTTAATCTCTCTTTCTTGGCTTTCTGCTGTTGGGTGTGGAACCTGTAGTTCAACCCTAGAAGTAGCTTCTACCAGGCAAGGCATTGATCTTTCTGCAGCCGCTGGCCTCCTTTCTGTGGATGCTGTGCTTTATAGGGAGGGCAGTATCTGTCTTCAAGAAATATCTCTTTAGTCTGCAGGCACAATACCCCATTGATTTCTATTGATTAACCTCCTTCCACTCCGAATCGCATGTGTCACTTATATCTAGGTTGTCACTTTCTTCCAAGTTTCCCATCAATCTCCTTCATTTCTTTAGTCCTTGGAGATTTGTAGCGATCACGTCGTACATTTCCACGGGTCACTTTCTGAATAAGGAGGGTTATAGAGCCATCACTAGGGAACAGTCATGTTTTAAAGGCTGGAGCTGATGGGGCAGAGCAGGGATGAAGGGAGAAGAACTTCTATCACTTTTGTCAGTTGCTACTGAGACACTAAGAAAGATAACATAAAACCCCCTCCGTTTGGAGAGGCTACTTAGTCAAAGCTTCAGTCCTTACGAACTGGACACAATTTGAGGGGTCACCATCTAACTTGGATGTCCTCTCCCGATAGCCAGAAGACGCCACTCCCAAGAGAGATGCCTCAGGAGGTTTCCAAAGTTTCCAGGCAGAGAGACCAGACATAGAGGGGTGGATAAGACCTGTGAGTTTGTCCTGAGTGCCTTGCAAATGTGGAAGGTAGTGGTCTGCGGTGTGGGCAGAATTAGGGTGCCCTTCATGAGATTCCCATGAGGCAGAAGCTTTAAAAAATGTAGGCTTGTAAGGAGACAGACTTTACCTGGGGAGAGATTGCCCCCTTGCAGGGAAGACTAGACAGAAATCTCCACAATCTTAGGGTGGAAGATAGAACCCTTGGCCTTGAAGGTGTCAGTGACCCCAGGACTGTGGCCCTTCGTCACCCTTCCAGCCTAGAATGGAACCCACCTCTGCAGATCAACATGGAGCCCAAAGCCTGGCAGACCTGTCTAGTGAGCAGTAGCACCTCAAGGAACAGGGCCCTCGGAGCAATCAGCCTCCCGAGGGGCAGCAAGAAACCAGTGGGAACTAGAATTGAAAGGGAATGTAACATTTCCATGAAGTTTTTTGAAGCTTCTGCATGTGTGACCCAAAGGGCAATATTTGACTAAAAAAAAAAAAAAAGTTCTGTGGGCAAGAGGGGGCAGAAGAGAACCGAGAGAAGCAGGAAACTGAGGGAGGAAGTGGGATGAGGGCTGTTAAATTGAGGGGACCGTCACCAAGGTCAGCAAACAAGATGCGTACACACAGCGAAGTGGGAAACGCATGCGATCTGTGAACGAACGGTCACCCCAAACACACACAGGCACACATACCCACGCAGACGCACACACACGTGCATGCACACACTTACGCATGCACGCACGCACGCACACACACACGGTGGCGGTGGGGCCCAAGGTGTGCGACTAGAAAGGACATTCCCGTGGCTGATTGACACCGTGCATATGAGAGTAGACATATTTTCCTCCAGCAGGTTCCAAACACCTAGCTTGAGGCTGTCACGTTAGGAGGCTCTGTGTGCTGCGTAATGGATATACAGCTAGTATTCTGATTTACGGTGAGTTTTTGTCACTTGGGCCAGAATGGAGTCACATGTCCAGGTTTTAAAACTGACCCTACCTTCCCCAGTTGTGAACTTTGTCCCTTTGTTGCTGTTGACAGGGGCCATGGAGCCAGTTCTGACTCAGAGCCACCCCTTGTTCATCAGAACCCATCCCCCCCCATCCTGGGGCCCCTCTCCCCTCGGGTCTCCTCTGTGTCGCTGCTCATCCACTTTACCAGGCACGATGGCCCCTTTCAGGGACGGCAGCGGCGACACTCTAGAAAGAGCCTGCTGCCTAACGGCAAGTGCTCACCTCATGCCTCCATGTCCCGTTTTGGTCCCTCTCACCATACTTTCAGACTTCTTCATCAGGTTATTGCTCACTTCATAGACTACACTGCAGGGTAAACATCACTTTCTATGTACTGAGAAGGGAAAACTTGTGTGTGACTCATTTTACGTTCACGATCACTTTGCTGAGGCGGTCTGGCCCGGAAACTGCGGCATCTCTCTCTGAGCCCTGCTTTTACTCTGGCCCTAACTCAAACCCGAACCCTAATCCTAACCTGAACTCTCCACCTCTCTGTGCGGCCTGGCTAATGTTCCCAACCATCTAATGTTCCACCTGTATTTACAGAGAATTCCTCCTTTGCTCTGTAAGGGGTCTGGCTGTTCGCATCTCTGTGGCTGTGCTGACAGTTAAGTCACGGCCCGTCAGCCTGGTGCCTGGACCAGAACGCCCCATCACTTCCGGCGCGATGATCTGCTCAGTTTCCTGACTTCCTGACCCGGCTTCGAGGAGTCCTGGGTGGTTGCAGCCACTCCATCAACCCATCTCCTGGAGGGTCTTCTTTCTCTCTGGTACCACACACAGTGTCTTTCTCCAGGGACTGGTCCCCTTGATACCATCACTACAGTTCCTGAGCAAGTCTCCTCCTCCTTGTTTCTAAAGAAACTTCTATCTGTACTTCTTCTGAGGCAGCCTTGTCCTGCTTCCGGCAGGCCGAGGCCAGTCCCATTGTCCTCGCCAGCACCGTCATTCAAGTCTGCCAACTCTTCTTCTGTCTTCGAATGCATTGTCCAGCTGCCGCTGCACATCGATCGGGTCCTTGAAAATCGCCAGGCTTGGTTCAGGCGTTCTTTCCTCCTCAGACCATCTTTGTTCTGAAACCTGTTAAGAAGGTCTTTTGGAGTAGACTTGGCCAATGCAGTACCCTGGGGTGAAGAGAGGCATATAGGGGACATCTCTTTCATGGGAGTGAAGAGAGAGCCAGCTCCTGGACTGAGACAGTGTTATGGAATGCAATGCAGGAACGAAGGGCAGGGGTGCAGCAGTTTAGTGCTTGGCTGCCAACCCGAGACGGCAGCACTTCCAGTCCCCTAGCCACCCCCAGCCTGCTTCTTGAAGACATCCAACCTTGGGAACCCCGAGAAGGGCTAGGAGTTGGAATGGACTCCAGCACAGGGTTATTTTGTTTGTATTTGGGAACAGAAGGAAGAACTACTAAGGCAGTTTGGAATCACATGGGTGCATGTGTGTGGGGGGAAGGTGAGGGGCTTCAAAAAGTTTGTGGGGAACGTCTTTTAATTTCATTTCCCCACAAACTTCTTCAAGCCCCCTCCTTTGTGCTGAACGGCATGGGGATCTGCTTTGATTGTGGATGTACCAGGCCATCTGAAGGGAGGAGAGGAAGTGCTTTCTGCGGGGCATCTTATGCTTCAAAGAACACGAAGAGCAGGTTCACCGAGGTGAAGAACAAAGAAAAATAAATCGACAAAGAGACCCCAACGGGGCCACCTTCTCTCAGAACCAGAGCAGGGGGTCAATCCTAATAGCGTCTCTGCAGTGAGCAGGATGGGTAAGCTCACCTCCCATTTTGCCCTTGTTCACTTTGGGGGAGTTGAGCCTCGGTGGGCGCCCAAGAACAGCAGGCACTGGCAATGAGGAGCCAGGCCCTGCTCCCCAAGGAAGCTCGTCGGCTGTGGTCTCAAAGGCCTCCATTTGGTTAAATCCTCACACTGCGTCTGTTCCGGCTCAGCAAGTGGCACATCTTGTGACGTGTGGTTTGGGATTGGTCACGACAAACAGTTCTCTCCGTCTGACTTCATCATCCTGGTGCTAAAAGGAGAAGAAAGCCCGCTCCCCTGCACGCTGTTTCCCACACGCAGAGATAACGGGCCTCGCTCCCTCGGCGGCCTTTCCCTCTTAACGCGGAGACCATGCTCTCCACTTTGCCACTCTCCAGAGCCAGTCACTCACTCTCTTTCGATGCTAGCCATTGTTTGTAGGGTTTTATCTGCCTCCCGGTGAGCCTGTAAATATTCTGGTGGAAATAATGCTTTGTCTTACATGATGAAAACCCCCTGATTCAAGGCTTCCTTTGCAACACTTCAGATATTCTATTCAGCTCTGATAAAAGGCCACCCTCCTTCCCTCCTACATGTGGGAAAAGCTCCTTCACCACTTTTGGGGGATGTTTGAGTTGGCATTTCTTCAGGGCTCTTCGCCTTCCTCACCTGGGGCCTAGTGGGGACGGAGAGACCGTCATGGGTTCTCAGGTTGGCTGAAAAAGTACACAGGCCTCCAGCCCCCAGAGTAGTTGCCTTATAAAGTGTTAGCTTTGCTCCATGTTTGCCTCTTGCTTTCTGCGGTCCAGGCCCAGGCGGGATTCCTGGCTAATGCCTCCCGAGCTCAGGCACCGCTGGTCTCTTAGTGCAGGCCTGTGCGCTGCTGGGCTGTGAAACAGATTTGGGCAGAGCTTCCACATTCACATGGCCTAGGGAGAAAGGCCCAATGATCTGACTCCTGAAACCAGCCAGCGGGACCCCCACGGGCTCTCCCCGCCACAGGTCCAGGGGAGGGTGCAGACTGGGCAGCACCCTGGCTCTGCCCCGAAGGAGGTCACCATGACTTTTGGGCAGACTCCATGCTGCGCTAGCGAACCACACCCGCTTGAAACCTCCTCTCCCTTATTTTTGCTCCTTCTCTTGTTTACTCTGCAGCAGCTCCGCGAGTTCCCACATGTTCCTGCATCTTACAGGATGCATCTTACAGGATGCAGGGTGTGGGGCAGGCTGCCATGCTTTCAAACGCTGAACAGCAATCGACCCGTGTCACTCCCTTGTTTGGGGGGCACTTCACTTTATTGTGCTTCGTAGATACGGGATTGATTTTTCAAAAAACTAATTGCAGGTTTGTGGCAACCCTGCATCCAGCAAGGCCGTTGGTGCCATGCTGCCTCATGTGGTCACTCTCACAACATTTCGGGCTTGGTTGTCATGCCACTGTGTACTGTGTGCGCTACTCTGTCGTGTAAACATCACTCTTACACATACTGGGAAACCAAAAACAAGGGTGTGACACACTTTAGGGCAATCACCACTTTATTGCAGGGTCTGGCCAGACACATAGCCCTAATCCTAATCCTAAACCTACCTCTTCCTGCACATTAGCTCATACTCCTGACCTCTGAGTGAATTTCCAGTGAATTCCCCTTTTGCTGTGGAATTATCCTGGCTGTTTGCCTACTCTGTGATTTTGCTCAAAGTCAAGTCGTAGCTCCTCTGCCCAGGATAGAACTCCTCTCTCCTCACTCCCATCCCCGCTTGGGGGTGATTATCTGTGCAGGGTCCCATCTTCCTTCCCAGCTAAGGGGAGTCCCTGGGTGGTGCAGGTGGTTCAGACCCTTGGCTACTAACCAGAGGCTGGAGGTTCAAGTCTACGCAGCGGTGCCTGAGAAGGAAAGTCTGGGGACCTACTTCTGAACACTCGGCCAGTAGGACAATGGATCCTTGTTCTTCCCCGACGCACAGGGGGCTCCAGCAGTCCCAGGCAGCTCCTTGGCAGCGGGTGTAGTTTCTAGTGCTTGAGCTTCGAGAGGGCGAGGACTCTGTCTGCCTTATTGCCTGCTGTATCCCAATTCCCTTTGCAGTCCATGTAGCCCATTATGGCATATTTTTTAAAAACGTGGGGGAAAGGAAACAGGGTCAGTGTAAGATATGAAAATAATAATATTTTATAATTTATCAAGGGGTGGTGGGGATGGGAGGAAAAAAGAGGAGCTGATACCAAGGGCTCAATAGAAAGTAAATGTCTAGAAAATAATGATGACACCATATGTACAAATATGCTTGATACAATTGATGTATGGATTGTTATAATAGCTGTAAGAGTCCCCAATGAAATGATCTTTTAATTAAAATATTTTTTTAAAGATTGGGATAAAGGAACCCCTGTGTGAGTGTCTTCAGGGGAGCACTTGCTCATGTTTCTCCCATAAATATTGCCTCACAGTTCGCTCCAAGGAAACTCTCAGGGCTGGGTTGGTCAAACCGAAGGACCCTCCCCTCTCTGTGGAAGGCTGGAAGCATTCTGTCCCTCGTGGGGAAGCACTGAGTGGGCATCTCCGTGTATTTGCTACCATCCAGAGCATCTAGATGTTGTCTGACAGGATCAGGACCTTGTCTTAATACTCCTCTCTCAGAAGGAACCCAAAGACACTTTCCTTGCCCCAACTTTCTGCTCAACACTTCAAAAGAAGAGCACTGGGTGGGCCTAGTCTTACCCTGGAGCCGCCATTGGTGATTCTTTTCCGGAACTCCCCACTCCCACAAGCTTTAAGAGGAATGGAGATGCTTTGGGTCACTGTTATGCTGCAGGATGGAGAGATGTGAATGAAGATTTGGGAAAATGAACTTAAACTAAGTAGATAAAACTCAGGCAGGAAACAAGTTCATCTTTCTGTTTTATTTTTATTGTTTTTAAGTTAGCAACTGTATGAGTGGGAGGTGGGGCCTCACAAAGTTCATGGAAAATTTTCATGATTTTTTAATTCCATTTCCTCATATAGATTTTTGAGGTCCTCCCACATAGCTTAGCAGAGCATTGTCAATAAAAAAAAGTAAATATAGGTTAAAACTCTAAACCATCTCAGTGAGAGGTCAACTAAGTCCCCATGGCAGAAGCACACCATCATCGGTCACCGACAGATTGTGAAGCACAGAGCCTGGAGTGAAAGGAGCGATTTGTATCAGAGCCTAAAATGTGAGAATCTGGTTTGCAGAAGGTGATGGATGACAGTGGGAGCCCATTACTGGAACCACATAAGCCATAACCCCCCAGAGAACTCCCCCTATCCACAACTGAGGGACCGGAGGAAGGCGGTCACTAAACAGAGTGTGTGGGAGAGAGGAGCAGACGATTAAGGCATGAATCTGACCTGAACAGTTAAAGTTTTGTCAGCAGATTCCAGCATAGGATACAGGCTGGACCTGATGTGGTTTCCAAAATTTTCTGTATTTTTTTGTTTGTTCACATTAGATTGTTTCTCAGAGGTGTTAGGTCATTGGAGGTCACCCTCTTGAAGTTGTGTTGTATGATTTTTGGTATATGAAATCCAGATGGATGGACCTATAGAGACAGCAAGTAGAATAAGGCTTTCAGTGGGTGTATGGGGGTGGGGGCAGGTCAGTGGTCATGGCAGGGTAAAGGGGAGACAATGTCCAGGAGTCCACGGAGGAAAATAATGTTTGGAAACTGATTGTGGTAACAAATATAAAATTCTGCTGGACATGACTGAACTATGGAATGTTATGATATATGGATTCATTCCCAATTAATAATAAAACATTTTAAATCAAAGAAAAAAATAGAGGACCTTAACTATGTGTAGAAATCTTGTTGGTGCACTAGTGACTTGTAAGGCTGTTAGCCACAGACTAGTGTTCAAACCAAGAGTCACTCTGCAGGTGAAAGATGTGGCCGTCTGCATCTGGAAAGACTTACAGCCTCATAAGCCCTGTGGGGAAGTTCTACTCCGTCCTCAGGCTGCTGTGAATTAGAATTTCCCTTGTGGCAGTGGCATATGGGTTCACTAGTTTGGTGGTGCAAGGGTTAAACAATCGCTTCCTTACAGAAAGGTTGTCAGTTCAATCCTCTCAGAGACGCTGTAGCAGAAATGTTGACAGCATATATATAGCAACACCCTAGTCTACGGAGGACGGAGAGGGGGCTCCGGAAGCTAGGGAAGGCACGGCACCTGATTCTGAAAGGCCAGAGGAGTAATGGCAGCCAAGATGGTGACGGAGAGGGGAGGGCCGCACCAGAGCTCACAATTGAGGCCACGTGTATGGTGGGTTAGTGGCCCTGTGTAACCAAAGGCCAACAGGAATGAAGCGTGTTGTGGAAGCACAGAGAACCAAAGCAAACACAACAAAATCCAAACCCACTCTCTGGAGTCTGTTGCGACTCATATCGACTCCACAGGACAAAGGAGAACTGGTCCAAGGGATTTCTGAGGCTTTAATCATTGTGGAAGTTGACTTCCTGCAGTGTGTACGGTGGATTTGAACCACTTCCCTTTTGGTTAGGAGCTCAATGTTTCACCCACAGCATCATCATGGCCCCCAAAGATTGGAGAAATAGAGTTTATCCCATCAGGTCTTAGACTATGTACCAACGTGTTTGAATTTTATTCTGAAGATGTTTTATTCTGAGACACATGTGAATTTTAAGCCAGAGAGTTACAGGGTCATATTCGTGTCTTGCAAAGATTGCTCGGGCTGTTTTATGGGAGGTAGATGGAATTGGGGCAAGTTTAAGCCGGGAGAATAATTACAAGGCTCTTGAAATAGCCCGGGTGAGCAGAGATGGGTAGGAATGTGTGGGTTTAAGGGAGGAAGACATGGCAGAACTTGGATGAGCGTTGAATTTCAGTGGTGGGCAGGGAAGACTGGCTTCTCTCTGGGGACTGGCTGGACAGATGTGTCATCTGCCAGGGAAGAGCATATCAGGAGACTGCCACCTGGCAGAACTTCACAATGTATGTGGCCAACATTATACCGTTACTTCCATAAAGCAACATTGATGAACATATAATGAACGCTCCTTGGATATAATTTATTGAGCATAATGATGTTCTCTGATACAAAAAAGGTCTACGAAAAGTATGCTTCATGCCTTTGGTACTTATATACTCAAATCGATGAGCCAGTAATGAATGACTCAAAAAAGGTTTTTGTGGTTCTACTCTCGTCTAAATGTGGAGAAGATGGGCCTTTTGTGTTGCTCTGGGAGTCAGCCCCATCTCTGTTTCTAGTTGAGATGACAAATGTTTTGAGTCATAGCTTTCTGTGCAACATATTGTTTCATAGAGATTAGTCTGACAGCCTGTTTTTCTCTTTTATTATTGAAAAGATATCTGTACTTCTTTTGCACTT
Source organism: Tenrec ecaudatus (assembly GCF_050624435.1). Lineage (NCBI taxonomy): Eukaryota > Metazoa > Chordata > Mammalia > Afrosoricida > Tenrecidae > Tenrec > Tenrec ecaudatus. The sequence continues at coordinate 8,127,918 of NC_134544.1, forward strand.
GAGCATGCACACTACACACTGTGTGCACACTCTGATCCGACATTTTCTGCAGGCCCCACTGAGGGACTTCAGTGGCATGGTTTGAGTTGTTCAGCTAGGCTCCCTTTCCTCTTCTGAGTTGTTTCTCTTCCACGAGCATACACTCACCGCCCCTTGGGTTCCCATCAAATCATTGCAGTTATATCATGAGCGGAGAGTTCTGTGGCTATGGAGGCCTCTGCATTTGGAGTAAGCCTCAGCGGCATCTCCTCTGACTCTGGACGGGGGAAAGGCGTGTTTGCAGACAGAGGACGCTGTATGGCATCTGCTCTGCACTTGTTGTTAGGTCAAAGTGTGACCCATGTCATTTGATCTCCCTCTGGATCCAATGTACAATTGTTCCAGTTTTTAATGTTTTCTACTTTAATTTCGATTGAGCATTTTCTCTATTTCATTCTGTCGCTGTTGTTGGGTAGTTTGTTTGTGTTTTCTTTTGCGGTTACATTTTTTTCTCTATGTGAAACTCTGGATAAATAAGCCTGTAGAGACAGCAACTAGATTAATAGTCTCAAAGGGATCTGTCAGGGCAGGTGGTTGAAAAATGGGGAGCAACCCTCAATGCAAGAACACTTTATTCTATTAAACTGGCATTCCATGATGCTCACCTTCCCAACACAATCACTGAAGACAAAGTGGGTGCATAAACAACTTTGAAGAAAGTTGATGGTGCCTGCCTATCAAAAGATATAGCACCTGGGTTTTTAAAGGCTTGAAGATAAACAAGTGGCCATCAAGCTGAGAAGCAGCAAAGCCCACATGGAAGAACACACCAGCCTGTGTGATCACAAGGTGTTGATGGGATCAGGTACCAGGCATCAAAGAAAAAAAACCCATCATATCACTGTGGATGAGGGGGAGTGCAGAGTGGGGACCCAAAGCCCACCTGTATGCAACTGGACATCTCTCACAGAAGGGTTGGGGGGGAGGGGAGGAGAAGACAAGCCAGCAGTGTGCAATGTAGCACCGATGAAAGATACAACTTTCTTCTAGTTCTTTAATGCTTCTTCCCCCCATTATCATTATCCCAATTCTACCTTACAAATCTGGCTAGACCAGAGGATGTACACTGGTACAGATCAGAGCTAGAAACACAGGGAATGCAGAAAAGATAAACCCCTCAGAACCAATAATGAGAGTAGCGATACCAGGAGAGTAAGGGGAAGGTGTGGTAGAAAGGAGGAACCGATCACAAGGATCTACATATAACCCCATCCCTGGGGGATGTACAACAGAAAAGTGGGTAAATGGAGATGTCAGACAGTGTAAGACATGACAAAATCATATTTTGTAAATTATCAAGGGTTTGTGATGGAGGGGGAGTGGGGAGGGAGGGGAACACAGGAGGAGCTGATACCAAGGGCTCAAATAGAAAGAAAATGTTTTGAGAATGATGATGGCAACAAATGTACAAATGTGCTTGACACAATGGATGGATGCATGGATGGTGATAAGAGATGTACAAGTCCCCAATATAATGATTTTTAAAAATAAAAGAAAAATGAGAATTGAACAGCAACACATACAAGGAAGAAGAAATGTTGTGCACTTCCTTCTTTTTGATTGGGAATTTCTGTGGAATCTTTGATCAAAATGTTCACTAATGGTAGCCAGGCACCAGGCAAGTCTTCTGGTCTCATTCTCAAGGAGGCAGTTGTTGATGGAGGTGAGTAGCCACATATCCCAACTCTTCTTACTACTCCCGACTGTCTTTCCTCCACCATTCCAGGGGAATAGAAAACAATGCTGTGTTTGAACAGTGGCTAGCAAGCTATTAAGACCGCAGGTACCACGGACAGAAGAGGAGGTAGATCAGAGCACAAAACATGTTATTAGGCCAATTAATTTTGATGAATTATGAAACCATGATCTTAAATCTACAAATCAAAGAACCAAATCTAATGAGGTTTTGGGATGTACATAATCAGCCTTAGCACCTCTGTTTGTCCTTTATATTTTGATTTTGTGAAGATAAATTTTGGAGGGTGGGAGAGTGGGAAGGTGCAGTGACCTATGTCCTAGTCAATTATTTCCTAGGAGTAGAGTCAAGATTCATGATAGTGCTGTGGGTTAGATTTTAGGCTGTGAACCCAAGACTAGAGGTTCAAACCCACCAGCAGCTTCCTGGGAGAAAGCTGAGGCTCTTGGCCTCTGCCAAGCTTTACAGCCATAGACACCCACAGGGGCAGTTCCCCTCTGTCCTACAGGCTCACTGAGGGTTGGCATTGACTGGATAGCAGTGGACTTTCTTTTTAGGGATAGAATGATACAGAATGACATTCCTTAAAGTGATTCTACTTTCTTATTCTAAGAGAGCTATATCTATAAGTGCCTATGCAGCTCAAATCCATGAGCGGGAACAGTGTTCCTGTTTGTTTTCATACAGACTGCCAGCCTGTGGAATCCTGTGGGATAGTTGGATTCTATCCTTTGGCTCACTGTTAGAATCAACTCAGTGGCAACAGATGTGCTCCTGGCTGCACCAGGTTATTCTTTCCCTAAAAGATCTGTTGTTAGGTGCCGCTGGATCAGTTCCAACTCATAGAAACCCTGGGACAAAAGAATGGCACATTCCCATTCTGCACCATCCTCACCATCATTGCGGTGTTTGAGACCACGATTGCAGGCCCGGAGTCGCACTGTCTCACTGAGGAACGTTCTCTTCTTCAACGACCCTCTCTTTGCCAAGCATGTTGGCCTTCTCCTATGACTGGTTCACCTGATAACATGTCCAATTTATGGGAGACTAAGTCTCCTTGAAGCTCTTTGCTGACGAAGATCAAGGATTTCAGCCTTCAGGATATGTTACAACTCAATGTAAAGAAACCCATCATACTCATAACTGGATCAAGAGACACCATTATGGTACATTTAGAGCTTAATGAAATTCTCGTTTTTCATTTTGCTTGAATCCAAAAGCAATGCTCAAGGAACCAGCACTTGATAAAAAATTCAAAGGATGTATAACATTGGGCATATCTGCCTCGTAAGACTTCTTTATAGTGTTGAAGAGCAAGAATATCACTTTGAAGACTAAGGTGCACCTAACCCAAGCCATGATATTTTCAATGGCCTCACATGCATGTGAAAGTTGGACATTGAATAATAAAGACTGAAAAAGAATTTATGCACTCGAATGATGGTGCTGGTAAAGGATATTGACAGTACCACAGCGTGCTAGAAGAATAAACAGATCTGTCTTAGAAGAGGTCGACCAGAATTCTGCTTAGACTTGAGGATGGCATGGCTTTGTAGCATATACTTTGGACATGTTATCAGGGGAGACCATTCCCGGGAAAGGACTCTGTGCAGTTGCAGCAGCAAAAGAAGACTGTCATTAAGACAGATGGACACAGTGGCTACAGCCAGGAGCACACATGTCACACACCTGTGAGGACGGAGCAGGACAGGAGTATTCCTTTTCTTTGTACATCGAGTCCCTAGGTGTTGGAAAAGATTTAAGAGCATCTAAGAAAAGAAGTCTCCCATCTTTGGTTCTTAGGAATATTCTAGATCTACTTCTTCCAAGAGAGGTCCCCCCCCCCCCATTCTTCTGGCAGCCTAGGGTACATTCAGTATTCTTTGTGAATACCCTAATCACAGGAAGGTCGTTTGTTTGTGCCCCTAACAGACTCAGAGTCCCATTGGAGTGGTTATCTCTAGGCAGTGAGATCATAAGGGATTTGTTTTTATGCCCTACTAAGAAGGATAATTTCATCTTGTGAGCACTGTATGCTGGATACTGAAGATAATTAGTCTGTGATGGCCACAAGGGATGCTTTCTTCTCCTAACTGACTCCATGGCAGTATTTATCTGAAGGACAACATAGCTGCAGTCCCTCTGCAGCTGAGTGGAGTGCGTTTGGACGGATCTGGGGCTGCTCTGACTAATTCAGTAAGGACCTGGGATTAGGCTCCAAGCCCTGAATCTCAAGGCTTTTTGTTTGGTTCTGCTTTTAAAATGCAAACCCATCATTTATTATGAATGTTATTTCAAGATAATGGAGCCAGGAAGCCATCACAGAGGGTCATTTTGGGGAAAATGGAGAGTATACAATTATAACCTTAAAATATTTAAACTTATAGAGGTAGAAATTACATCACATCCTTTGGAAGGAAGTGTGTACCTTGCAGGGGAAATGGAATTCATCACTGATTTAGAGAGCATGGTGGGGAGGGGGCGGAGGAGTCATTTATAGAGACATAAAAGAGCCAGCGAGAATGACCACTGTTTCCAAAGTAACCCTTTTAATTTTTTTTTCACTGAAAAGAGTGGTACACCCAGGGTTCAAGTAGAAAGCAAATGTTTTGAGAATGATGAGGGCAACAAATGTACAAATGCGCTGGACACAGTGGATGGATGGATTGTGATAAGAGTTGTATGAACCCCCAATAAAACGAATTTTATTGAAAAGGAAAGAGTGGTACACAGCAATAGAAAATACCAACACGGCTCTTGAGCTAATTCTGATTCATAGTGAGCCCACAGGACAGAGTGGAAATGCCCCTGGGGGGTTTCCATGGCTGCCCTCTTTATGGAAATAGACTACCTCACTCGTTCTCACGAAGCCTCTGGTGAGTTTGACCCATCAACCTTTCAGTTAGCAGCTGAGTGTTTAATCATTATAGCAACAAACTTCATTTAGCAAGACATAGAGGTCTATTTATCTAAGCCCTTTCTGGTGGTCTAGCTTCAGATAATTTATTTGAGAGCTGTGACAACTGGGGTTTGTGTCAACTTGGCTGTGTCAGGATTCTTGCTTCTTTAGAGAACCCAGCCTAACACAGGAGCGAATCCAAAGCATTTTCTTTCTTCTTGGTGTCCAGGGGAAAGCAGCTTTTGGATGAGGTCTACAAATGGTGAGCAGCAGCAGCTGCACCGCACAGCCACACGGGCCTCTCTCACAACTGCTGCTACCGTTGGCCTCACTGCTGAGATTGCAAATACATCACACTGGCTCTTTGGCTGTCTACTGAAGGACTATGCATTGCTGTCTCTTTCATCTGATCAACTGCTAATAAATAAAAGCCAAGAGCAGTGCTTCTCAAAGGCCCATCAGATGCACCATTCCCTTGCATCATAAATACTCTGTTAGCCCCTGTAACTCTTTTGAAATCATATCTATAGGTAATGGAACCTACCTATAGAAAGTCAAGGGCCCATTTGTGGCACAGTCCTGTGAAAAGCAGAGCAGCATCTGCAGAAATCTCACCTTCCACAGGGGAGACCTGGGATTGACTCTGGCCAAGCCACCTCCTGCACAGTCCCCATCCATCTGTCAGTAGAGGTTTCAGTCACACTTCTAGACTATGTCAGTCAACAAGTGAAATCCCCATGGATCAGAGCTATTGGATATATAACTGGTACAGGACTGGGCAGTGTTTTGTTCCCTTGAGCCTGGGATGCCCCTGAATTAGGGGTTGAATTAATGACAGCTAATAATAATACTAACCCCACCCTACATAGGGATGACTTCACAAGAGTGAATATCAAGTGCTAACTCTAGTGGGAATTGACATGATGGCAGTAGGTGCAGCTAGGAAAGGCGTGCTACTTGTAATAGAATAGCCTGTCTTTGACTATGTAGATGACAAATGTCTGTCCTTGTACTTAGAACTGGTGTCACTTCTACAGCTGCTCTCACGCTTGCCTTTCCATCAGTGATGCTTCAACAGCAGCCAGAGTCTGCTAAAACAATTCTGGAAAAAAGCATGCGGTGTTTTCTTGTATTTCCTTTCAGATGGGCTGAAGGCTTCTGACATTATTCATAGTAATTCCTTTGAAGGTTGGTAGGTTTGGGCCCAGAACACCATCTTCAAAGAAGGTCCTCCTCAATGAGTGACTAGTGTCTATTCTTCAAATCCTGACCATCTCGGCTTCTGGGAGTTACACAGTGAGAACTGAACATGAAGGGGAAGAATGATTAGGTCTCATTCGCAGCCTCATGATTACTGTGAGTTGGAATCAATTGAAGGCATACCCAAATAGCCACAGCAGCGACCTGGGACCAAGCCCCTCTCATCCTTTCCCTCATGCCGATGACACTTGTATGTGAGGTTGTGGACAATCCAAGAAAGTCTCATCAAACTTCTTGAGCAGGCTACAGAGTGCACTTACTCTTGTGGCTTTTTGGCATTTGGAGAGTCCCAGTGTCATTGGACTGTGAGCCTCAAGGGTGGTGATTTAAACTCACCCACTGCGCCTTGGGAGAAAGCTGACACTGTCTGCTCTTGGATAGACTTACAACCTCAGAAGCTCTGTAGAGGAGCTCTCCCCTGTCTTAGAGAGTCGCTCTGAGTCAGAATCCACTCGAAGACAGTGGCTTGCTTTGGGTGCTTGGTAGGTTCAGGACTGGGCTGTGTTTCTTCTATAGCATCTCGGGTCACTATGAGCTGAGGCCACCTCAGCAACACCTAATAACCAGAACCTCGTGGTTACACCTGGGGCTGCTAACCACAAAGCCAGCAATTTGCAACCAGCAACCAAGCTGTGGGAGAAAGGTGGGCCATTCTACCACCATAAACATTGACTGGTTCAGAAACAACAGTAGTTCTATCCTGTCTTATAGGGTCACTATGAGTAGGCATGGACTCTATGGCACTGTGTTTTTATTCATTTTTAAAATATGTAAATCATTTTATTGGGAGTGCTTAAAGCTCTTAGAGAAATCCATACATCATATCTGATCAGGGCACATGGGTGGAGATGAAGGGGGAGGAGGAGAGCGTGGAGCACACCCTGGCCCACCAGGTCTTGAAGATGATGTTCTGGATTAGAGCAGCCAGTCCACAGAGAGGACCACATGGCCAGTCCCACTATGAGACATGATGCCCCTCACAGACCCATAGCCTTACAGGGGACAATACCAGAGACATAGTGTGGGAATTGCGCCCGATCTGATCCCACCACAGCAAGGCAAAACACTAAGGGGTGCAACAGAACAGCAAGGGAATGGAGTGGTGAGGTCCCCAGGGAATGCTGAAGGTGGACTTTGGGGCCAGAGTGTGGTGTCCCAACAGACTGGACTGGAAAACACTCCTAAAGGCCAACAAACAATTCTTGAACTAACTACAAGCTTTTCTTTCTTGTTGTGTTGTGTGTTTTTTGTCATTGGTTTGTTGTTGTTTTGTTGCATATTGTTGCTTGGTTTCGGTCTGTCTTGTTTTTGTGCATACTATTATCTCAGCAGGCCTGTCTAAATAAGTTAGGCTGGATGAACAATCTGGATGAGAAAACAATGGGACCGGCAGTTCTGGGAAGACATGGGAGAGGGGGAGGTGGGGAGAAAGGTAGTGGTGTTAACAAACTCAGGGACAAGGGAACAACAAGGGATCCAAAATGGTAAGGAGGGTGTGGGAGGCCTGGTAGGGCATGATCAAGGGTAATACAACCAAGAGGAATTGCTGAAACCCTGTTGGGGACTGAGCATGATAGTGGCACAGGAGGAAAGTCAAAGGAAATAGAGGAAAGGGCATTTATGGAGGTCTAGATAAAGACTTGTACATATGCAAATATACTTATATATGAGGATGGGGAAATAGATCTATGTGCATATATTTATAGGTTTAGTATTAAGGTAGCAGAAAGACATTGGGCCTCCACTCAAGTACTCCCACAATGCAAGAATACTTTCTTCTATTAAATTGGCATTCTATGATGCTCACCTTCCCGACACAACCGCTGAAGACAAAGAGGGTGAATAAGCAAATGTGGTGAAGAAAGTTGATGGTGCCCGGTTATCAAAAGAGATTACATCTGGGGTCTTAAAGGCTTGAAGGTAAACAAGCAGCCATCTAGCTCAGAAGCAACAAAGGCCCATATGGAAGAAGCACACAGCTGGTGCAATCAGAAGGTGTCAAAGTTATCAGGTATCAGGCATCATCAGAACAAAAAAATCTTACATAGTGAATGAGGCGGGAAGTACAGAGTGGAGACCCAAAGCCCATTTGTAGGCCACTGGACATCCCCTTACAGAGGGTTTCGGGGAGGAGACGAGCCAGTCAGGGTATGATGTAGCAACGATGAAAAATACAATTTTCCTCTAGTTCCTAAATGCCCCCCACCTCTCATGATCCGAATTCTACCTTGAAAGTCTGGCTAGGCCAGAGGATGTACACTGTTACAGATAGGAACTACTGGAAACACAGGGAATCCAGGGTGGATGATCCTGTCAGGACCATGGTGGGGCGATACTGGGAGGGTTGAGGGAGGGTGGGTTGGAAAGGGGGAACCGATTACAAGGATCTACATGTGACCTCCTCCCTGGGGGACAGTCAACTGAAAAGCGGGTGAAGGGAGACGTCGGACAGGACATAATATGACAAAGTAATAATTTATAAATTATCAAGGGTTCATGAGGAATAGGGGAGTGGGGAGGGAGGGGAAAATGAGGACCTGATGTCAGGGTCTTAAGTGGAGAGCAAATGTTTTGAGAGTGATGAAGGCAATGAATGTACAAATGTACTTTATACAATCGATGTATGTATGGATTGTGATGAGTTGTATGAACCCCTAATAAAACAATTAAAAATTTAGAAAAAAAAATCATACATCAATTGTATTGAGCACATTTGTACATATGTTGCCATCATCATTTTCAAACCATTTTCTTTCTACTTGTGCCCTTGGTATCAGCTCCATTTTTTAACCCCCCTCCCTACTGTCGCACTTGTGAATCCTTGATAAATTATCATTGTTATCTTCATATCTTACACCCTTTGCCGTCTCCCTTTGCCCACTTTTCTGTTATTCATCTCCCAGAGAGGGGGGTGGGGTTATACGTTGATCATTGTGATTGGTTCCCCCTTTCTCTCCCTTCTCCCTACCCTCATGGTATCGTTACTCCCATTATTGTTCCTGATATGTTATCTGTCCTGGATTCCAGAGCTCTTAGCTGTACCAGTTTACATGCTCTGGGGAAGCCAGATTTGTAGGGAAGAACTGGCATCATGATAGTTTGGGGGAGGAAGCATTAAAGAATTAGAGGGAAGTTATGTGTTCTGTCGGTGCTATGCTGCACCCTGGCTGGCTGTCCCTTCCTTGTAACCCTTCTGTGAAGGGATGTCCAATTGTCTACAGATGGGCTTTGGGTCTCCACTCCAATACCCCTGGTTTATACTGATATGATTGTTTGCTTTGGGTCTTCTGATGCCTGATACCTGATCCTGTTGATACTTCTTGATCATACTGGCTGGTATGCTTCTTCCATGTGAGCTTTGTTGCTTCCATGCTTGATAGTCTCTGTTTACCTCCAAGCCTTTAAGACACCAGATGCTATATATTTTAATAGTTGGGCACCATCAGCTTTCTGCACCACCTTTGCTTATGCACCCATTTTGTCTTCAGTGATCATGTTGGGAAGGTGAGCATCACAGAATGTCAATGGCAGTGAGTTTTTAAACAGCTTAAGAGTCAAAAAGTTTTTCGGCACATGCTGCATGGCATACTGTAGAAAGGTAGTGTTTCAGAGCCATAAGACTTCCCACTTCTGTGGTAAGATTTAAAAAAGAGTCTTCTGGGGAGTCTTAGAATTGAATTGCGTCATCCAAGTCGATGTTCTGTAAAGCTTAACTCCTGTACCCACTGTTGTGGTCTCATTTGAGAATGGACTAATTCATAAACCCCCACATTTATTTAGCCCACAATTATCTTTTCAGAAAAAAAATTACTCCATATTTTCTGGCAGTCACAAACATTTGTACTATATATAGCCCATAATCCAGGATAAAGGGTAGGCACCTGCTTTTGCAGCCCCTCTGAATCCTTCCGATATCCCGCCCCCTCCTGGGGGTGGGGGTTGTTAATAATCCACTTGGTAAACCCTGGGTTAAAGAGAAAGTAACATCTGTCTTAATCTCTTTTGAGACACAGAAGATCAAATTGACCAAGGAGCAAGCATGCACAGCTGAAGGGAGACAGATGCCACACCCACGTAGATGGCCATGGAGCCAGGGAAAGAAGCTGTCAGAGAAAAGGCCCTTGCCAAGAGGGGCCAGAGACAGAGTGCCTTCCCTTCCCACTGGGACCTGGCATTCAGGCCATTAGCCTTCTGAATTGTGAGAAAATCATCTTCAGGCCATTGGGGCCCCGTCCCACTCATGGCCTTTCAGTTACAGCAGCCGTAGAGATGGGATCTTAAGAAATCACATCAGTCTTCTGAAATAATTCCCATGTAACTTGTGTTAGTCTGGGTACTTTAAAGAATTAAACCCACAGAAGCTCATGTATAAGAAAGAGTTTTATAAAAAGGTTAAATGCTCATCAAGAAAACATCCCAACCCAGTACTGCCCAAACCCTCAAGTCCAACATTAACTCATATGTCCGACATCAATCCACAAAGTCCTCCTCCATGTCACAAAACACACACTATGGTGCCGACTGCAGGAGGAAAGCCAAATCAGTGAACGTGTAAGCATCTCAGCGCTGGCAGTGGTCTCCACACAGCTTCTCCAGCACCCAGGGATGCATCAGGGTAGGTCCATGTGGCTTCTCTTCGGGGCTGTCTTGCAGGAAGTCAGCCTTGCAAGCTGGAGCAGGGAACTGCTAAGGCAGCTGCACCCTGATGCGACCATCACAAAGCAAGAGACCTGAGAACTAGAAAGGTGAGGCTCACTGAGCCATTTATCCCACTGCCCTTCAAGTAACCCAACATGTGTTTATCAGCCAGGTTGGTACAATAAACTAACTAACAACTTCATCGGGAGACTGTGTTCTGAATCACAGAAGGAGGTTTTCCCAGACTCATTTTGTCCCATTTTGTTTCCGGAAAATTCTTTGACAGTTGCAGCTAGTCTAGAGAAAGCCTGGGGCATCCATTGATGCCACCCTCCTTTCCTCAGACGGCTTCCTTTCCCTTCCCTTCAGGAGTTGGCCTCTTGCCTTCCTACTGCCTAGGTTGTCCCCTTTCTCAGGGGATGAGCACCTGGACCTGCAAGGTCTCAGGCCAGTGCCTCTCCTGCTTTGCAAAGGACAGAGCAGTTCCTTCTCAAATCCCGCACTTCCATTCTCAGGGAACTTAAGCAAACAATGACAGAGGCTCAGAACACAGCCCAGGAGCCCTGCTGTTCTCAGAGGAGGAACAGCCCCCCTGTGCCAGATCAGCCTGGGTAATGGCGCTCTGGCCATTTCAGGCACGTAGAGAACAACACACATTCAGAAAATGCAAAGCTTGTGCTGTTGCCCAGTTGTGGCCATGCCAGTCTTGCTGCCACTCCCAGCATGAGTGTTGAGAAATTTCAAGGGCAAACCAGCCTCCTCGGTTATTTCAGCGCCGTTATAGGCTCAGTGGGGACTTGTTTTGCTTTCCAAGCTGGACCCATCTGCGTTCTGACGTGTGGCCGCAGTCTGTCCTTTTTCAATGGTGTTCCTGACCTTTTCCAAACCCTTCCTTGTGCCTCTCCAGACAAGCCTCTCCGCCCTGCACTGCTTCTTGGAAAAGGGCAGGTGTGTGGCTGGGGAGACAACTAGTAGCTTCGGACACACTGTTGCCTGGGGGCACTGGGCTGGCTGTGAGCTGCGTGTGTCTGTCTCTGGTTGCAGGATGCTCTGCCCAGCAGATATGACTCACCTCACTTAGACCTGGGGCCACCTTAGTCTAGGGACCAGAAATCTTGGAAGCCTGGGATTGGTGTGGTTGTTCTCCCAGATGCACCACCCGCTGGCTCCTCATCAGGCTGGGCTGCTGAGGGCAGGTGGGCACTATGCACACTGGTTGTGAGCACCTGTCTTCTCTTCATTCTCTGGCAGATTCACCATCTATATAACGCAGAGCTTCTTAGATGATTGTAAACGTGAAGGTGATGTAGGATGTTCAAAGCCAGGTATCAAGAGTTCTGTTGGTGAGCATCCTTACCTCAGAACCAGAGATTGGATGGTCACCATCCTGCGTGATGATAAACCCTCCCTGGAAGTGTGCACTCAGCAGGAGTGACGCTCCCCGCTCTCTGGGGGAGTCGCACAGCCTGGAAATCAAGACCTCAACTTGGATGACTCTTTTATCAGCCACTTTGTAGGACTAAGGAAGAGAGGGTCGTGTGAACAGAAGGACCAAGAGTTTTCAATGGACCTTCATGAATCCCCTGCTTTGGGAGTCTCGTGGATCCTTCACAATGCTGGACTCAGTCATTTTCTATTGAGAAGAAGCTCGGAGAGGAGCCTGTTGAGTAGGTGTGAGGAAATCATTAAACTTTGTACTCTTCTCAAATGAACAAAAATGTATGAAGGTGTTCACAGCCAAGGAGCATGGTAGGCAGAGCGCTTCCGGCGGACAAGATTTCTCCATTCAGTGTAATATCAAGTCATTTAGATTTTACTTTGAGAAACCAAAGCAAACACCCAGTTTGCTTTGTGATTTGCACCCAGGCCTTGGCCTCTTTGTCGTAACCATGTGATGGGCAGATAGAGGAGGCAACACGAGGGTCACGCTGAGGGGCAGTTTGTGGTAGGGAGGTCAAAGGACTTTGGTTCGGCTTGAGTGACACTGGTGGCTTCTCATACGTGGCCTCGGTGTCCTGCTCTGTAAGGTGGGAGAAGTGCTACTCTCTTCTAGGGACCACATGAGTGACCAGGTTGTTCATTTTCTTCCTCTCTATCAGCTTTGATTTTGAGGCTGTCTTTTTACACAAGGTTGGCAATCAAAGGAAGGCATCGTTTTCTATGTATTTTGGTTCCAGGACCTGGTGGCTTTTCGTAGCTCAATATTCCAGCTGGTTCCAGCACAGACCAGAATCTAGGGGACAGGATACTGGAGCCCAGAAGCTTTGATAATGCACTTCTCCCCTTTTTCCTTCCCCAGAAAACATGAGCGGCCTTCAAAAGGTGTGTGAAAAAGTGGAATGAAGAGAGACTTGGATTTTTTTCGTGAACTGTTTGAAGTCCTCTTATATAGTTTTACTGCCATCTTCAGCACGCAAAACGACCTCGCTGGGGCTTTTGCTGAATTTTCTGACACATACAACTAACTTAAAAGAAGGGGATTAAACTCTGCTTCTCCCTGAGGCGGAGAAAGACAGAGCTTCCACCCCCCCTCCTCGGGGGCGGGGCGTTCTACCCTGTCCCACAGGGCCATTGTAAGAGGGAATCGACTCGATGGCGGTGTGCTGGGTTTATTGCTTTTCTCCAGGGTGGCGCGTCTCAAAAGAAAGAGAGAAACTTGCATTTCTCAGCTAGGAAAACATGGGGCGATTTCAACTATGATCAGGTCTCATGTGAGATTTGAGAATGCTGGGCTAGCCCCCCCACTGCCCGCCCCTCCCCGCAGTATGGTCCCAGCCGTGGAACCAGAACTTCCTATTATCCTCCTTCTCTGAGCAGCTGTGTTCAGTCCCAATGCCCCCGCTGTGTTTCTGCCGTTTTCTTTGTACGATCCAAAATGACACCACAAAGCACTCCTTCTGCCTCACCATCTGCCTTTTCTCTCTCTGCTCTCCTCGGCTCCCAAGCCCCTCTCCCCTTTCTAATAAGATTTTTATTTCTGAGTGGCTTTTGATTTACAGAAACATGGTAGAGACCGTACAGGGATGATGCGTGTCCCCTGGTGGACTCTCATGCGGTCTTTGTCACTGCTGTTTGGAGTTGAGTCTGTTCCAATTCATGCTGGCTCCGCGTGTGAGGATGTGGCTGTTCTCTGCACCAGAGCAAGCTGCCAGACCTTTCTTCTGCAGAGACCAGCACCCTGGTGGTGCTTTTGGTCCCAGCTAGACACTGACTTTGGAAGACAGACGTACCTCAGAGACCCTTGAGCTTCTTCCAGAACACCACACTAAAGAGATCCTCACCATAAGGTGAGCCACACACACACTTAAAAGGGATGTTTATACTTGACTGTAGACTCTCGGGCAGTCAATAGCACGATGGGAAAGTGAGCCATCGTGTGAGACTGGCTCAGAGGTCACATGGAGGCAGGAAGCATGACCAGGCCGTTGGGAAAATGACACCGATAGATTTGTTCAAGTCAGGCTGGCTACACACCATCCATTTTGTGAAAAAGCATAGTATCTTAGAAGTCCCAGAAAACATAAGCCTCACACGCTGCCATTTTCAGATGTGGGATAGCCCTGACTGGTAGACTGGGGCTAGTGGAGTTTGTCCAAAGAGCAGAGCTTGGAAAGGAAAGGCAGAGGCTGCAGAGAGTCCCTGCAGATGCTGCCTGGACCACGTGACTTAGGTGTGAGGACAAGGATGAGGATGCTCCCCTGCTGTGATCCAAAAAAACCCAAACTAAAAGCACTGCCGTCGAGTGGATGCTGACTCATAGCAACCTTGTAGGACAGGGTCGTTCTGCCCCTGTGGGTTTTCAAGACTGTGAGCCCTTATGGAAGAAGAAAGCCCGGTCTTTCTCCCACAGAGCAGCTAGTGGTTTTGAACGACTGACATTGCAGATTGCAGCCCAACTCAGAACGCCTGTGCCACCAGGGCTCTTAAAATGTGATCGGGCTACAAACTAAACTCCATTTGGAATTCCCCACATTTCCATTAAGGGCCTCTTCCTGATCCTGGATCCAGTTGAAGGCCTTGCTTGTATCTCCTCATTTCACCTTCCCAGTCTCCTCTTTTGCTCGGGGAAAGTTTCTGCCTTTGTTCTTTGCAAACCTGGCAGTCTTGGGGTTGAGCCAGTTAGAATCCCCCAGTGTTGATTTGCCTGGTGTTTTGCTCATCATCCGAGTGGGGTTAAGGCTCTTGGAAAGAATACCACAGAGGGTGCGCTGGTGGTGTAGGGGATACACATTGGGCGGCTAGCTGCAGGGTCAGTCGGTCAACACCACTAGCCACTCTGTTCTCAGGCTTTCTCTCCTATAAGGGCTCACAGTCTTGAGAACCCACAGGGGCAGAACGACTCTGTCCTACAAGGTCACAATGAGTTAGCATCCACTCGATGGCAGTGAGTTTGGTTTGGGTTTTGGGCCACAGAGGGGAAGTGTCCTCAACCTTGTCCTCACACCTGGGTCATGTGGTCCAGGCAGCCTCTGCAGGGACTCTCTGCAGCCTCTGCCTTTCCTTTCCCAGCTCTGCTCTTTGGAAAAGCTCCACTAGCCCCAGTCCACCTGTCAGGGCTACCTCACTTCTGAAAATAATTGTTGATGTGAAGGACTAAGGATATTATAACCCCAAAGGGCGGGGGGATTTCAGAGGCTGTGACACAAGGAAGCTAAAGAGCTCGGGGTTGTCCGTTCTTCTGGATTCTTTTTTTGCCGTAGAAGCACCGCATGCTTGCTTCTCATCCACGTGTAGCATCATGTGAAATTCTTCTTTTCGCCTAACATGGTATCATAAACCTCCCCAATGTGGATCTATCAGTGTCCTCCTTTCTCCTATTCCATAGAACTGTACTATGTTGCTGGGCATTTAGATGATTTCCCTTATTTGTGGTCTCAAGTGATGAGGATCCCTTGTGGTACTGCAGCTGCTAACAGAAAGGTCAGCGGTTCAATCCCCCAAGCTGCTCTGCTGGAGAAGGTTGAGGCTGTCTGCTCCCACAGTCTCAAGATCCTCTGGAGGCTTTCTCTGAGCTGGAATGGGCCCTGTGGATGGCAGTTGGTTTCTTTAGACCCTTCTTCACACGTGAAATGCATTTACATTTTTCTCATGTCCTAGGATTGATGTGCAGACATTTTCCTCCGAGTTATCATGAGCCTGAATGGAAGCTGGATGATTGTCTGCTTCTACTGGGGCCTGGTTTTGTTTATGTGCATCCTGGAGTGCCTGGCAAATCCCAAATGTTGGGGCCCGACCCTGCCTTTCCCTTGCTGTCCCTGGCTCTTCCAGGCGCTCGGGGGAATGACAGCCATTCCTGCCCGCAGCCACACTCTTGCTGGCTTTTTGGGATCATTATATCTTCCAATTTAACTTCATTATAGCTGTGCGGAATCATTCAGCCTTTCTTATCTTGGTGGGTGGTGGGAAATACCGCCGCCTGAGCAGGGGTGTGAGAAACACAGGGGCTCTCTGCTGGGTGGGTATTGAAGCCGTATATATGACAGTGTGGGCTGTGTTACTGCCCCACTCGGTGAGAACCATGTGCACTGGGCACCTGGGTTGCAAAGGGCTCCCAGTTACTGGTGACAAACAGGTGCCATTCAGTCCACAGCCACTCACGCTGTTACTGTGCATCAGGGCAGAGCTGCGCTCTCCTGGGTTCTCTGAGGCTGATGTTTCAGAAGAACATTCCCAGGCGGGCACCCTGGTGACATAGTGGTAGGACACTCACCTCCATGCTGGAAACCTTGGTTCGATTCTAAGTCCAAGTGTCTCATACGCAGTGTGGTAGTTAGATAATTGTGTGTCAACTAGACACTCCTGGCTAGGGATGGAGTGAGTCTTGTCAATCAGGTCACAGCCTGAAGCTCCCTGGAGGACATGGCCTTGAACCTCCGAGGAGGTTCCCTTCACCTCTCCCCCTTCACCTCTCTGTCACTGACCCTGAGCACTGCCATGCCCTACTGTACCTCCACCAACCTTAAATCCACACCAGTCTGCACCCAACAGCTTGTGATCTTCCTGCATCCTGCAGCATTGCATGTGGTGGCGTGAGTCTGAAGAGGGACTTATGGACTAGTGTCGGACTTATGGACTTGAGATGGACTGGGCTGGGATGATTACTTGATATATAATTACTTCTTAATACAAAGTTCTTTCTTCTACATTCATGGGTGTCATTGGATTGGTTTCTCTAGTTAACATACACCGTCACCACTCGTCTGAAAGTGGAAGCTGGCTTGCTTGCTGCAGAGCTTCTAGATTATACTAGACAACGATGAAAGACTTGGTGATCCACTTCTGAAAACCTGCCACTGAAATCATTGTGGATCACAGCAGTCTGATCCCATTGTGCACGGGGTCCCAAGAGCCAGATGTTGATGTAACAGCAATTGGTAACAGTGACAAAAATAGCCAGACCTTTGTACTGAGGTGCTTCTGGGTGGACTCCAATCTCCCACTTTTGGGTGATCTCTCTTAGAGTTTCACAGCCTCTAGAACCCCAGGTTCCCCAGGTCACCCACTGACTTGACGTCACGTTGTCACCTTCCCTTTAGCCCTCAAACACTGAGTTCCTTCCTGTACCTGGCCTCTTGGCTGAGACTTAGACTGAGATTCCAGATCAGAGCTGGGATGGAGGACTGAGGCATTACTGCTCGCTCCCTCCTAGGTGATCGGCATAGCTTGCCCTCCTGTGATTTTGTGCTCTATCCATGACAGTTGGCTGGAACTGTTAGTTCACTTGGGTCCTACTAATTTGATTTTAAACATGTGTCTCAGTATTACAGATAGTGTGGTGCACAGGCCCATCACCTTGCACACTGATGGCAAAGAGGAATTTAAAATTAATTTTTAATTCCAAGATAAGCATTGAGTGCTCACTACAGGCAGAACCTCAGTGCACATTGCTTTTTCATGCTTCATGGAGATTGTGCTTTATGTGCAATAAAAGGTGTGGTGGCCAGCCTGTACTGAACAAGACCAGGAGTGCACAGGAAAGCCCCAAAGATCATGTGGCTAGTACACTATTCGCTTTATTGCTGTGGCCTTGAACTACACTCAGAATATCGCCAAGGGTTGCTAGGAGTCGGAATCGACTCTGGAGCATGGGTTTGGTCAAATTGGTCTTCATGGCTGTGCACGCTACGGTTGGCCTTAACTCCTCAGGGTACAGTGGCAGGTGGGGTAGATAAGGTCTGTACAAAGATAGATAGATAGATAGATAGATAGATAGATAGATAGATAGATAGATAGATAGATAGGTAGATAGATATTTATACCAAGAACATGGCTCACAGAGTTGAATAAGCAGGCAAGTCCAATCCAGGCAGGTTCCAAGGCCATGGGTGAGATGCTATGTTGGAGGTTTCTTTTTCTTGACTCCTGTAGCTGCATGGGATGATGAAACCAAGATAAACAGAAACATTACAGGCTGCTGGCTGCAAAGGTGAATGTATCCAAGTCAGGCCCTTAGCTCAAATGTAAAGATTTGTAGACAGATGAGTTGGATGCAGAATTCTCAACCCATCAAAAAGTAATCAAGCTTTCATACAGCATCCACTGATAATGGAAGCAGGCCACACACCCCTAGGAAGTATCTTCTAAATTGCGTTAGGGCTGTGACCTGAGTAAGGGGGGGTGCCATCTAGTTTAGTCCTCATTCCAACTGCTTGACTGCTCACAGCAGATCTTATGATGGAGTTGATTACATTGTCACATCCTGGAGGATCGGTAGGTCATGGCAGTCAAACTATGGAGAATCCAAGGCCATCCATGTTGACACAAAACTCAGCTCTCTCAAAACCTGGTGTCACCACACCCGGGGGTCTGTGGAGGTGATTGATGATCAATGATGCTGAGTTCCACAAGCAGCCCACAGAGCCTCTTGCCTGTAGGGATGGTGAGAGGCATATGAGGAAGTAGAGAGGTGACGGGCACCAGCCTGACCTGATATACAGCTCTGGGTATTCCTTGGAAGAGACACACTTCTCCAAAAATGAACAAGAACCTTTCTGAAGAGCCAATCTCAGTGCAGCGAGGAGTTTGGTCCTGATGTTGTGCAAAGATAACAGCTTCTTCTCGGTGTGTCCTGAGGACTCCCACATAGAAGGAGATGTTCACTATCAATATAAGGTAGAATGACCTTTGTTTCTATATAGAGAACTGAATGAGCTCACACGTTTCTTTCTCCCTCACTCTCCCACTTTGGTCCTGTCTTCTTTGTATGGCATCTTCCCGGTCGCTATTATTGGAGTCTCCTCATGTGGTCTCAGCTCAACAGGTGCTGTGGAACAGGTTATCTCACCCAAACCCAGCAAGCTGGGCCCACAGGCCTCATCTTGGTCTCCATTTCCACCTGGCACAGCCAGAGCGTGCAGTTCCGCACTTCTGAAGGAGTGCTGGTGGTACAGCAGTTCAGCTGCTAACCTGAAGCCTGGAGGCTGAAACTTGCCGGTGACTCCATGGTAGAGAGGTGTGGCAGTTTGCTGTCACAAAGACAGCCTTGGAAACCTTATGGGGAAGCTCCAGGTTGTCCTGCGGGTTCATTATGAGTCAGATCATCCACTTGCTAGCAGGGAGCTTGGTCTATTTCTACACCCTCTACTTGTGGCCCAGGGGCTGCTCCTTGGATGGTCCATGCTTGTGGACAAGTGGGTCCCTGCTTATGCAAAGGAGGGCAGTGGAAACATCTGTGCCCTTTTCCTCAGGGATAGCTCTTCTGCGCCTGCAGAGCTCGCCACTAACTCCTAGATTTTATGATAATTCAGACACTCCTCTGTGAGGCTCCCACTGGAGAATGGAGAGCACAGGTACAGGATGGGGCAGGGAGTGCTTCCTGAGAGCAGGCTATGGGGAGGTTGAAAGCCCCGAGGGTGGAGGAGGGCAGTGTCCAGAGAGGAAAGCAGTAAAGAAATGAGTGAACATAGTGTGTTAATCTGGATTGACTAGAGAAACAAAATCCAGAGACACTCGTATATGTATAAGAGCAATTTTACTTTAAGAAAACCTCCCAGCCCAGTCCAGAGTAAGTACATAAGATCACATGACCACATAGGTCAATACTGGTCCACAAATTCCTCATTAGACTCATGTAGCCATGCAATGATGCTTAATGCAGGAATATCACAGACCAGTGGGTGGAAAGTCTTGTGGATCCAGTGGTGGCGGAAGCATTTCAAGGCACTGGCAGGGGTCTCTATGGGGTTTGTCCAGCTCCAGGGCTCTGGCTCCATCAGGGTAGCTCCATGTGCTTGTCATCAGGAATACAAAGCAAAGAGTTTGTGTGTCCCACCTCTAGGGAGGAAGACAGGAGTTCCCAGAATCCCTAGGAGAAGGCCATGCCCACGCAGAGGCCTCTTTGGCTGTGACTTGATTGATAGGCTAGACTCCACCTTTTCTCAAGTTGACAGGAGCTGATGTAACTGCCACACATGGGTAAGTGTGACCACTGAAGATTGATGCTGATCTGTTCTACCTTCACGGTTTCCTTTCATTCCCCTCTTAGCTTCTCTCTCTCTCTCCCTCCCTCCCTCCCTCCCTCCCTCCCTCCCTCTCCCTGTCCCCCCCTTTCTTCTTCTTCTTCTCCTCCTCCTCCTCCACCTTCTTCTTCTCCTCCTCCTCCTCCTCCTCCTCCTCCTCCTCCTCCTCCTCCTCCTTTCTCTCTCTCTCTCTCTCTCTCTCTCTCTCTCTCTCTCTCTCTCTCTCTCTCTCTCTCTCTCTCTCTCTTCTCATCTTAAATAAATGCTCCCTTTCCCTCCAAGGACTAGTGGTGGTGTGTTACTCAGAGATGAATTTTTTTTCCGGGTGCTTGTTATGTGGGCAAAGTGTTAACTGATAGACAAGTCAATGGTTATAGACCCAAAACTGGAGTGCTGTGGTTTTCTCTTCCAACAACATTTTGCCCAAAGGAACCCTTTTCTGTGGGTTATGAAACTAACACAGACACAGAGTCTCCTTTAATCTGGACAGACATCTAATGGGGCACCATGCCACCAAAGCATCTTGCCGTAACTGAGTCTTAATTTCTCCCATTCTCTCTCTTTTTCAAGTGTATTATCATCCCTCCTTTTGACCCTTCCTTCCTTCTTTCCTTCCTCTCTCTCTTCCTTCCTTTCTTCTGCTGGAAATCAAGAAAGTGGCTCCCAGCCATCCCTGGGCAACATGGTGGCCTGGGTGAAGTGATGACAGGTACTTGTCACATTCTCTCATTCCTTACTGTGCCCAGGTGCTGGGTGACATCGTTATGACAAGGCCATCAACAGGATGCAAAGGCTGCTTGGCGGCAGTTGTAAAATGATCCCATTAAGCAGGGTGGTCAGTGAAACCACACCAAACTCGCCAGCATGGAGTAGACACTGACTCCTAGTGACTCTATCGGGTTGGGTAGAACTGTCCCTGTGATTTTTGGAGATTTGCTACTGTTTATGGGATTAGAAAGCTCTGTCTCTCTCCCCTTGGAACTGCTTGTGCTTTTGAGCTGCAGGCTTTTCAAATTGCAGTTCAACTCATAACCACGCTGAGACCAGGGCTCCGGGAGCCAGGTACAGTGACTAATAAATAGCTCCATGTGGGTCTTAGTTACTTAGTGCTACCATGGCAACAGAGGAAAACACATTGACCGAGTGGTTTTATAAAGCAGGCATTTGTTGGCTCACAGTTCTGGAGGCTAAAAGTCCAAATCAGGGTCTCAGTCCAGAGCAGTTGTGTCTGTTCAGTCTGGGGTCCTCTCCTCATTTGGGGAGCTGCTGCTGATCTCTGGTGACTCTGCTGGCAGATCTGTCCTCACTTGGCTTCTGTTGTCCCCCATGTTGGTCTCCATGTCTATTTATTTTACCAGAAACCACCCGGAAGTAATTGAGTTTAGGACCCACCCTATTCAGTGATGACCCCATTAACATCACAGATTTAACCCACTCTTGTAGAGCAGGTGATCATCCCAGGTTCAGGGATTAGGACTAACACATTTCTTCTGGAGTGGCACAGTTCAATCCATGGCAATTTCATTTTAGTTTTGAAAGATAATTCTTGGAGTTCATTCTTTATGTAAACTTCAGGATATTCTCTTAGCTTTTCAAATTTTGTTGGTCTCAGGATCCTTTTAAAAATTATAGGGGATTTCAGGCACTTTTGAAAAATATGTGGAGGGTTATATCTATTAATATTTTATGTGTTAGAAGTTGAAATTGAGTAACATTTAAGACCTAAAATTTAGTAGGGCACATCCAGGGCCTCTAGAAATACATCTACTGTACACTTGGGAGAGAAGAATAGTGAAAACGTAAATGCACCCATGATTACAAAGGAGCCCTTGTAGCACAGAAGATGAAGTATTGGGCTGCTAACCAAAAGGTTGGTGGTTCAAACCCCTCAGATACTCCAGGAGCGAAATTTGGGCCAGTCTGCTTTTGTCACGATCTATAGTCTCAGGAACACCATGGGGCAGCTCTACTCTGTCCTATGTGTCAGAATAAACTCTCAATGAAAGCATTTTTAAAAATGATGATAATTATTAAAAAATAGTTTTTACCTTGAACATATCCTGAGATGGGCACAGGGACTCCTGAAGCCTGCAGGACGCACAATCAGACTCCCACTTCACGTATTCACTAGAAAAAGTAAAACCTTTCAATTGTGAATTAGATGGAAGTTGACAGAGCAGATCATAGTTCCAACAATTCAACCATTCATGCATGTCATGATGCAACTCATCCCTTGCAATTTCCTCATTGCTCCTTCCACTCCCTCCCCCTGCTTCCTGTTTCCATTCCGCCATCTTTCTTAACCCTCTGGACTTTGTCCTTCCAGAAATCCTGTCCTTTTCATGCACATGGTTGATTAGTCTAATAAGGGTTTAGTTACAGACCTGATACCACATTCTGAGTTCTGCTCCGCTTTTTTCTCCCACTCGAACCAGGCTCTTCTGATGTGATTCTGTTCAGAGCAGTAGGGATTAGTAGCCGGACACCATCTGGTTCTGGCCTCAAGGTTGTATGTTTGCCTATAGACCTCTGCATTAGATCTTCAGTGATTGTTTACTGAGTACTTGATGCTCAATTTTCAGGAATGGTGGCAGGGTGGTGGGAAAGTATCGAGGGCTTTCGTATTGCTCCGGAATCCATATTTTATGTGGTCACTACAACACCTGTGCATAGGCATTTCTGTATGCCTGAAAAATGGATTCCTTTAACGAGCCCTACTGGTATAGTGGTAACACATTGGGTTATTAAGAGCAAGGTCAACAATTCAGAACCACCAGCTTTGCCAGGGAAAGAAGAGTCTTCCTGTTCCCATAAAGAGTTACACTCACAGGGGGCAGTTCTACCCTGCCCTATAGGGTCACCATGAGTCTGCATCAACTCGATGGCAGTCAGGTTGGTGTTTGTTTTTTAATGAAAATGATTTGGCATGTTTTCTGTGGTCATCACAGTCTGAAGGTTGTTGTTACGTGGTCAAGGGCTGTTGAGTGGACTTAACTCATACTGTCCTAGAGCAGAGTAGGACTGTCCCACGTTTTCTAGGCTGTCAATTTTCCTTTCAGACCATTTTATTAAGAGCTAATCCAGACATCACACCCTTCCATAGTTCAGTCATATCAAACAGTGTTGTACGACTACTACCAACATCAATTCCAAAATAGTTTCTTTATTCTTGAACTACTTCACATCAGCTCCCCCTTCCAGGAACTCTTATTCTAGTTGTCTCTATAGATTCACCGATCCTGGGTTTCATCTACCGAAATACATACAAACACACATAACAAAGAGACAAGAAGGCTACCAGCAATGACAACATACAAAGAGATCAACCCCAAGATTTTAAAAAACAACAACACAGAAAGTATTAAAAACCAGATCAAGCACAAAATGTTTCAGAAGGGAAATCAAGTGACAAGGACTTCACCATTCAAGTCAGATTTATCATTTTTATTTACTATAGTTGTCTCTCTGATACTCTCTGTCTGATTCCCACTCCTCAAAAAGTTGATGAAGGCTTATTCCCTGGGTAGATCCTGCAAACATATTTTGGGTTTCCATTGTCATCCATAGCCTTCTTTCTGTACACCAGAATCATAATTTACACTCTGATACTGTTCCCTCCTTTGGATGTGGATTATACAGTATAATCCTTGGATCACAGATATTGGTGTGCCTCTTCTGTAGGGGCTTAGTTGATGTCTCATTTAGATGGCGGCTTGTTTGGAAACAAAGCAGACCATCAGGTTTCCTGTTCCCAGCACAGCCAATGGGTGGTTTGAACCACTAAACTTTTGGTGAGCAACGAAGTGCTTAATTATAATTATCATCTGGAAATTCAGTACTGGAGGTCAATGTTTGAGTCAGCTTGAGTCAGCAGCCCAGTGCTATTAAGGAAGAGTGTTTTGTGAAATTCATCTCTTTAGGATGGCTCCTGTCAGAAACACCAGGGAGTCTCAGTTTTGCATCTAACCGTATGATTGACTAGGTCAAACTTAGGGGAAGGTGTGTGAACTCATACATATAACTCATACATTTTCTTTTGTAATTTCTGCACCAGACTCTTCTTTGATACTTTCTTTTACAAAAACATGTCCACAGATGAAACAATGGTAAATAACATAATCAATTATTTTAGGGAAATTTCTTGGCAGCTTCCACCTCCATATTTATGGATCTGATGACCTAAAACCAGTCACGCTTTTCTTTTTCAGATCATTTTGAGGCAGCTGTGCCACCCAATAAGAATCTGGTCACTACACCGGGAGAAAACATCACCCTTGCTTGTCAGCACCCGAGCAGGCAGCCCATGCAATTCGTGATGTGGGAAAAGATCCAGCCCCATCAGATCGACCGCCTTGTGATCTGCAACTTGTCCCAAGGAAAAAGCTACATTTCAAAACACCAGAGACAAATACTGACCAGCTGCAGCCAGGGAATGAGAAGTAGCCTCCTTATCATCCCCTACGTAGATGCCTCTGACTCGGGACTGTATCGGTGCTGCTTCAGGAACAGCACAGGGGAGGAGGAAACCTTTGTGGTTCAACTGACCGTGGCCCATGGTGAGTGGAGCATGGAGGTCGTCCAGCACCAGAAGGAGGAAGGTCACCACTGATCTGGGGTTTCTATTGTTTTCTCTCATCTGGCTCATGTTACTGTTTTGTTCAAAACTTTTCTTTCAGTAGTTGAGTTGAGGTAGGTTGACTCATCTGTAAATAACCAAGCTTAAACCCATTGCCCTTGAGTTGTTTCCCGCTCAGAGTGACCCTATGCAACAGAGTAGAACTGCCCATGAAGTTTTCTTGGCTATGATCTCTTCCCTCTTCCCTCTTCTTCCTGCCCCTCCACCCCCAGCCCTCTGTTTAGAACATACCTAGCAGAATGTTCACCAGTTTTGCTGTTCCTACATGAGCAATTCCACATCATTGATTATCTTCTTCATGACAGTCACTTTCATCCTCCTTCTCTGAGTTGGTTCCTCCCCCCTATAAGATAGGCTTGCTGCACCCCGAGGCACCTAGCTAATATTTCTAGTTGCTGTTGTCACTCTTAAAGAGCATCTTGCTCAAGGCAGACATTCATGACTAGTTAAGCTAAACTGAGTTTAAAAAGATTTTGGTTTTAAGAAAACTTTAGGAGATGTTCTCAGTGTGAATCAGCTATGATCTTTATAGACCAGATTGCTAGGTCTTGCCTCCCACAGAGCCTATGGTTGGCTTTGAACTGCTGACCATTTTGGTTAATAGTCAAGCAATTAACCACTGGGCCACCTGGGTTCTTAGCTTATGGATCACTGATTTTTTTTTTTTGATCACTGATTTAACAATAGTCGATTCCCCCTGCTATTTTCTTGATGTGCAACATTGCCATTTTTTTTTAAAAAAAGTCATTAAGCTAGAAAAATGCATGCTCTCAACAGTCTCTATATTTGAGATATGCAACTCCTATCTCTCTAATTGCATTACAACCTTCACCAATGGTGATGAGATCTCATCACACACACACACACACACACACACACACAGATAGCAAATGAAGATAAGGCTACCTGGGTGTTTGCTGACTTGGAGTGGGTTTGAATTCAGCAGGTACTCGATCCCATGGACACTCCTTTGCTAGAAACAAAGCCTGTACATTTCAGACATGGGAGCAAAGTCTTGGAGGTGGTAACCAAGTTCTCCTTCAGGGCTTCACTCATGCCCAGGTCCCCCTCCAAGATGTGATCCGTCTTGTGCCAGGTATGGAAATGAAAAAGGTTTGCATAAACATCAGCTCTTGCTGCTGGTGCTCTTTGCAGTAAGGACTCTGTCAGAGGTGTGGCGATTCTTCATATGTAACCCCCACCTTTCAAAGGAGAGCTCATGGGGCAGCTGGTTACGTGATAAGCTGCTAACCACAAGGCCAGCCATTGAAACCCACCAGCCATTCTGTAGGAGAAAGATGAGACTGTGCTTCCATAAAGATTGCAGCCTAGGAAACCCCATGGGTCAGTGTCCTCTGCCTGACACGGTTGTTATGGGCCCCTGTTTGAGGAAGGCTATTCCCGTTTCTGTTCCTCTCAATGATCGGAGCTGTGGGCGAGGTCGACTTAGGACTCTAGCGGAAGGTAAAGGAGGGGTTGGTGCAAGATGTGGCGAAGGAAACAGGAGCAGAAATTCCTCATTTTAAATGTGGACTCCGTTCTTTCCAACAGATACAGAGAACATATTTCTCATCACAAACAAACCAACAAACCTGGTAGTGTTGTCAGGTAAGCGTTGGACCACAAGTCGGACGGCTGCTCTGCAGGAGAAAGACGAAGCTGTCTGCTTCCCTAAAGACTGACAGCCTCAGTAGCCTGCTGCCAGGCCACTATGAGTGGGGCTTCGAGGCTGAGATCGGAGTAGTACAGGGTGTTCTTTTAATGTGGTAGGAAAAAGGGAACGTAATGTAGTTACTGTACTCACCTTCACTCAGAGACCCCGGCATGGAAGTGCTCTGTCCGAAAGTCCTAAAGAATCATGATCAAACACTTCTGAGCCAGAATCATACCCACTGCCTGCTAGGAGAATGACTCTGAATACCTGGGTTGGAGGGGAAACAGGGCCCTAGATTTATTTGTAGTTGGGTTATGTAAGTCTTAGCGATAAAGCAAAGCATGGCTTTTCCCCCAGAAAGGCATCACCTTTCTTTGTCCACTGTAAACACTGTCAGAAGCTGGATGAGGAGTGAAAGGTAGGGAATCTGGTGGTCAGTGCCTCCAGCTTCCATGTGGTTTGCATGACCACAAAAACAGACCCTCCTAATGTTTTAAACGTGAGGTGACTCACACACTGTTTCACGGTTGAAGGGCTCCCCAGTATGAAATGCTGTGAATTCTGAATGAAAGCGAGTCACTCCCATATGAGTAGAATGTCAACATGAAATACCTTAGATGAGCTTAGTAGATGGCTGGGGAACTTGAATGGCTCCCATCAGATTGCTCCTTCTTTCAAGAGTCCAAGATTAGGGGCCCCACCGGTATCTGTGTTACTGTCTCCTCTGTGTCTTGGGATATTAGCCGTTAGATTTAGGGACAATGCCAAGCTTGTCATCTGTACCCTTCTTGCAGTCACCTTGTCTAAAGACAAACCCCTTCACTGGGACCTGACATGTCTGTCATGCACAAAGCAGCCTGGCAGTTATCCAGGGGGCTGCCGTACAACTAAAGGCTGCAGAGTTGAGGATGCCTGTACTCGACTTGGGTTCTCCAGGAGTCCTGATGTGGTTCAGGTGGATCTCAGCTTGCTAGTCACGCAGAACATATTCTTCTGTGTCATCTCCCCCAGTGGGCAAATTGACAGGCTGAAAGAACGTTATCTGGACTGAGTACCCTTGAGTGAAGTGTCAACATTGGCAGAGGGTAACAGCCATTGGCTGTGTGTTTTGCTTGATTTCCTTTTTCCACTGGCTATAAAGTGAAGATTGAAATCAAAGCATCAATTGGAAAGTGAAATCTATCATTTCCCTTTTCTCTGGTGCAATTAGATTATTTCAAGTCTTGAGGCTGTTTGGTCAAAATCAATGTTGAGATTAAAGCTCAGAGGCAGGTCTAAGATGGTGGAGCAGATTTAATTTATTTAGGACGTCGAGGGAGATGTGGTTATGGCTCAGATTTCATAAACTGCTATGTCTCCTTTTGTTACCTCTCATAATAGATATATACATATATATAAAATATAAACGGTAGTATGTAGAATCCAAAGAGAGATTTTTTAAAAGGCTGTTTGGAGAGTATATGTGTGTAACAAGAGCACTTGCTATTTCAACATAGTTTCCATGGAAAGTTTAGTGACATGAATGGCATTGCGGTGCTGTGAAACCAGCACCCACCACTCCCATTTCCAGAATTCTCCATCTCTCCGAACACAAGTTCAGTGGCCCCCAACGAGGAGATGCACTTCATTCTCTCTCTACCAATAACCTGTGGTCTCTGGGCATGTATCCACCTGCTCTGGACACTTCATGTAAGG
Source organism: Tenrec ecaudatus (assembly GCF_050624435.1). Classification (NCBI taxonomy): domain Eukaryota; kingdom Metazoa; phylum Chordata; class Mammalia; order Afrosoricida; family Tenrecidae; genus Tenrec; species Tenrec ecaudatus. Next base: position 8,155,893 of record NC_134544.1, read on the forward strand.
AGACAGGGCATGCCATGCAGTATTTATTAGGTCGACTGATTTCACTCCATGAAATGTTTTCAGAGTTCTTTCTAGGTATACCATGTTTTGTGACAAAAACAGATGTCTTCAGACTCTCCTGTTCTACACATCCACACACCATTTGATCACTCTTCCCTTGAGGGTTTTTTTGGCCCTACCGACATATGTCTTCAGACAAATACCCAGGAATCAGAAATCACCCTTGTGCCCCGCAGTGCATTCTCTATCCCGCCTGGGTAGTGTCTGAACAGAGGGAGAAAGCTGCCGAAGGAGGAGTTAGACCTGAATGTATGGAGGAGACTCTTTACAGAGCAGAAAGACTCTCCAAACTTGTGCTCTGCTGACCTGGGGAGTTGTGTGAAACTGCTCCATGCTCACTTCTCTGTCCCAGCCTGCAGGGGCAAGGAACCCGGGGGGCTGTTTGTCTATAGACAGTGACACTTATCATTCTGGATTCTCAGATTCCTCTGGATTCTCATGAACCATGCACTGAGTGTTTTGAGACCCACCCAAAGAATTGGTGATGTCTTTTGAAAGATTTTCTGAGTGAGGTTTGGATGAGCCATTCATTCACTCATTCATTTATTCAATAATTGAGTTTTTGGACTGTAGAAAGAATGAGCACAAATGAACTGAAAGTAAGTTTCTGGAGGTGGCTAGTTATGAGAAATTTCTGCTTGGTGAGGATTGTCATTTCTCATGTCTTTCTACAGCCTTCTTCCACCAACAAGACACCTCAGCTAACCCACTAAGTTTAAAATGACTCACTGGTAACCAGATTTGTGGCTCAGAATAAAACAGATGATGAGGATGAGCATAAAGAAAATAACATACTGGGGGACAGGGAAATTGTGTGTGGGTGATGAGAGTCAAATGGCAAGGCTGCTCCAGAGTGTGGGTTATGGATTGATTTAATAAGAGGTAGGCTTAGTGGTCACGGGCGGGAAATCCCGAGTTCCATGTAAGAGGTCGTGAAAAACCACACTCAGCTCTTGAGCAAAGGTAGCAAATTGCATTCAAGGAAGATGACGTCCAACGTTGGTTATAGATTAAAAAAGAGCTTTGAGGCCGAGGAAATTAGAGTCCGTTGCAAGATTGTATGTAGGAAATCTCTCAGAGTAGACCTACCACTCTTACAAGATAGACGGAACCCACTGCAGGGAGACAAATCGCAAATGGTACCTTGTCTGGTCACACACATGAAAACAAGGACTCCCATTCTGCAGGAGACACAGACCCTCGTGGGCTAAGGGATTGATAATAAAATGCTGAAAGGACTCTAAATAGGCTCCTGGTTGGCCACCTCAGCTGGGTATATAGGTGAGGGGCGCGGGTGTCACCAGGGTGATCTGAAGACTAGCACGCACTTGTCACTTAAGACGGGTACTTACATTTTCCTACTTCATTCTTCCTCTGTCTTAGTTCCTTAAGGCTACTCTAACAACAACAACAAAACCAGCAAAATATCACAAGGGATATTTTGAGAATTTCTGAAGTCATGGTTTTGGAGGATAAAAGTTCCAATTGAGGCATTGGCTCTGTGGAAGCTCCCTCCCTGATCGCTCTGAACGTTTCTTGGATGACTTTTCTTGGCATTCTTTGACTAGCTGGCAGTTCCTCTCATAGTCTCTTCCCTGCTTGTGTCTCTGTGTTCTTGTTTTCATGACCCATTCAGAGGAATGAGAGTTAGGACCCTTCTTCCTCCTGTACAACCTCATTCATATAACAGATAGGAAAACACCTCTTTCCAAACAGAACCATACATACAGGTAGGGACTTATTATAACTTTTTGAGCAAGGGGACACAATTCCATTCATCACACTAACCAATTTATACATTTTCCCTGATTTCACCTCCTTGGACGTTGTTTTTCCAAGTTCTGTTCAAGACTCACAGCCTCCATGTTCTTTTTATATCTCCTGTTACTGCCTTTTAATCATTGAATCCGTAGTATCTTGAGTTTCTCAGTTTTGTAACTGAAAAATCCGTTTGCGTGAGGGACTGGGTAATCGGTCCTATTTGTGAGTTCAGGCTCTTGAGCAACAGAGACGTTTCTTGAGGTTAGAGATTCGGAATCCCTGCATGGGGCTGTCAACGTGCCTTTTGAGGACACACTCAACACACGTTGTTGATGGGTTCTGGGTTGATATTTCGTTTTATTCTAGTCGGGGTCTCATGCGTTTATTAAGTTTTCCAGCCTGATTATATATAGATTTTCTCCGTCAACATTCGAGGTTTAGTGATGGCAGATCAAAGACACCTAAACGTTCAGAAGATCAATTGAAGTGTGTGGGTAGAGAAGAACTGTGAACTTTTGTTTCCATATATGCTTTTTTTTCTAAAATTCTGCTTCCCTTTTCAACTTCCTTTTTTAATTTTCCAATTTTGATGTCAATGATAAAACCATTATTGTTTATCACCAGCACTGAAGGACACACACACACACACACACACACACACACACACACACACCTGACATTGAGTTGATTCTGACTCACAGCAACCTTCTATAGGAGAGTTTCTGATGCCTTGTGAATCTTTATAGGAACACACTACCTCATCTTTCTTTGCAGGAGTGGCTGGTGGGTTTGAAACTCAGACTCTTGCAATTCATAGTCCAAAGCTTACCTGACAGCACCACCAGGGCTCCTTAGAGCAAGAGGATGGAATCTATAATAGATGGATTAACAGGGGAATCTTTCTACAGCTATGAGAATTTTCCCACATCTTTCCTGTCTTCTTTGAGCCTGACAAACAGATAGGATCAGTGAACAGTTTGATAGAAGTTGTGAATCTTGCTTAGAGATGGCCTGGGGCAGATTACTGGCATTGGGACCTTGTACTCCTTAGTTGAACTGTGGGCATCCTGGGGAAGAGAAATGGTCTGTTCTCACTTCCTGGCTTGTTTTCTCTCCAGTTGCCATCCTGTGTGTCCCTACTGACAGCCGCCCCATGTGTAACAGAGCAGAATGCTGCTCCAGGGTTTTCAATGGCCGGTTTTTCAGAAATCAATCACCAGGCCTTGTTTTCTTCCTGAAATACTTCTGGGGTGGTTTTGAACTTTTAATCTTACAATTAGCAACTGAGCATGCAAACCATTAGAACTGCCCAGGCACTCTGGGCCTAGAGTTTCTGCTACAAGTGAGCCGTTTGCTACCCACTAATTTTGATGCCAAACAACCCTGGTGGTGCTCTTGGGTAGGTCAAGGGTTCAAACCTTCCATCCGCTCTGAGGAAGAAAGATGAGGTTACCTGTGCCCCTTAAGACTCACAAGCTTGGGAGCCTTAACTAGGGTCGATGTGAGTTGGAATCAACTTGATGGCAGTGGGCTTGGCTTGGTTTGCATTTGGATGTCCAGAGAGTTTCCAACAGTGGAGAGGGAGTTGTGTTTTCCTTTCCAGATTGTGTTAATGTGGGGCCTTCTGTGAAACCTGTAGATGGGGGAACTAAACTGGTAGGCCTGCGACGGCAAGCATGTCTTTTTCTCTGATGGAAAATACATCGATAGCCCTTAGATTTTTTGCTATCTTTGTTGTTGTTGTTGGGTGTCAAGTCAGTTCCAACGCATAGCGACTCTTATGTACAACATAACACAACACTGCCCGGTCCGACGCCATCTTCACAGTGACTCTTATGTTTGAGCCCATTGTTGCAACCACTGTGTCAATCCATCCTGTCCAGGGTCTTCTAGTTTACCAAGCATGCCGTCCTTCTCTAGGGACTGGACTGTCGTGACAACATGTCCAGAGCACGTGCGTAGGGACACAGAGAATAAAGTGTCCAAGGCTGGTGGTTCACATGAGGAACACAACCAGAATTCCAGTGTGCTGGGAGCACGGTTTGTAAGTTAAAATAGCCACTTCTGAAATGGACCTGCTACAGACAGTTTTCAGCCCAATGTCGCACTGCTTTTAAAATGCTTGGCAATGACTGGCTTCCAGATGAAGCATGGTGTTTCCAGAACCACATGTGAGTTGATTACTCAATCTCTAACGCCACTGGTTTGTTCATTTGCTTTGGAAGCCCCATACACTGATTTATTCTTTACTTTTCTTACGCACAAAGTCCCAAAACGTTTGCATTTAGTCATAGTTTATATATGACGTGTCTGTGTTGATAGACAAGCTGTTACATTAACAGCGATGGTGGCAAGTTAATATCAGAGAGGGAAAAAAAGCTCAGGGGGTCAATTATTAGATTGACTTGATGAAATTTTTATATAAGCCTAAGACGTGGGAGCCAGACGTGGGAAATTTTGAAATTCTGAAACATACCCCCAAATACTCACACACCTTCAAAATTAAACCCATTGCCACCCAGTCGATTCCACTCATAGTGACTTACTGGATTTCTAAGGCTTTAGAGAGGCAGGTTGCCAGCTTTCTCCCATGGGGTGGCTGGTGGAATTGAACTACAAACCCTTCAGTTAACAGCAAGGCCGTGCCTCCAGAGTTTCTTACACCACCACCACCACCACTACTGTCAAGGTGATTCTGACTCACAGTGACCCTCTGGGACAGAGTAGAATGGCTCCTTAGGGTTTCTAAGACTGTAGATCTTGTGGGACTGTAGCCTCATCTTTCATCCTCAGAGCCGCTGGTGGATTTGAATTGCCCAATGTTCCCCCACTATGGCTCTTTTAAAGAATATGTATTTATAGAACTCAAGCTAGGTGCTCAAGAAAGATGAACTAATACTAAGAGCCAATCGAGTAGAAAGACAAGACATCTAAGCTGATGGAAACTGCAGTAGGTGTGGGAAAGCAAAGGTGTTCACCGTGCTGTATTTTCTATACCGAAGAGGAGACCCTCTACACACACCAAGCCCTAGACAGCATCATGGTTCAGAGAACATCATGGCAGGAGATGAACCAGAAAATGCAGTTGAGCCAGTCATGTGTGTTATGTTGGCGAATAGCCAACCAATTTTAAACTATATGCTTCTCTCCTGAGGTAAATTTTAAAGTACCTCAGGCATTTGAGAAATCACTTCCCATCAAGTGCGACAAAGCCATTGGAGTGAAATTGGTACACGGAGTTAGGGCCTCACTGCTGTGTTCAGCCGTCACAGTGGAGCTGCTCAGTCCCCTCCGTCTCTCAGGAAAGACAGGCATTCCTCATGTTGGGAGGAAGCTTGGATGTTGTTTCCTTACAAGAAGGAGTAGAAGTTGATGACATGACCCTTTCATTCTTTGCAAGAATTCCTTCCCTAGGGATGTCTTGCTATAAAACAGGGAGGTTTCTGAAACAGAGAGAATATAAAATGGCTTTGCACAAAGTAATTTGACCTTTTCTACTTGAAATATTATTACCATAGCCATAGCCACTGGGTGTCAGGAAATTCAACAACCTTGGGACCTGCTTTATTTCCCATGGTCCTCCAAAGCTACAGTTTCTTCACCTGTTCATCAGCATGAACTCTTCCCATTCTCAGGAAGGTATATTCCTAGCTACCAGAACAAATACCTCCCAGGAAGGTATATTCCTAGCTACCAGAACAAATACCTCCCAGGAAAGTATATTCCTAGCTACCAGAACAAAAACCTTATTTTTTACATGCCTACTTCAACCTGTTATCAGGAGGAACTAGTCCCTGGAAAAGAACATCATGCTTGGTAAAGCAGAGGGTCTCAGAAATAGAAGAAGACACTGGAGAAGATGCATTGATGGAGTGACTGTATCGGGGCTCAATTGTGAGGATGGCACAGGACTGGGCAGTGTGCGGTTCTGTTCCATCTGGGGGCATGATGAGTCAGAACTGACACAAGGGCATGAAAGTTAAACCTGCGAAGAATAGAAATGATTATCTCTTTAACCTTGATGTTGAATGTGTAGATATAAAATATAAATGCATTGTGAACACACTATATTGCTTAGTGTTTACATACAGAGAAAGCACATCTACATCTTTTACTGAAGCTCCACTGCAGCCCTTGTGGTTGATTTCATCATCCCCTCACTGTTGTCAAGCAAAGGGTCTGGAAGATTCAGGGTCCTACCCAAGGTCTGCCATTGAAAAGAAAAGAATTAGATGGTGGGACTCATTAATCTTTGTCCCTTCTGTAACCCAGTGTCTGCAGTGGATGTTGGTTAGAGATGCGTCCACATCATAATGTTGTTGTTGTTATTTGCTATTGATTTGGCTGATGGAGGACAATCCAACTTACAGTAGAGCAACGTGTCACCCTGACTTGTGCCGTGTTCTTGTTTCTTGCAATGGTCATGGTTGCGTCCCCTGTGGACGTGGGGTGCCTCTCTATGAAGGGAACCCCTGTTCCAGGACTATATCAGACTCCATTCTTCTGTGACCCATAGGGTCTTCACTTCATTTTCAAAAGTAGAGCTTCGGGACTTTCTTCTTTGTGTGTTCTACTCTGGAAGCCTTGCTGGAACCTCCCCACCAGGGGTGATGCTGCCTGGATTTGAAGACCCTGGGGCATAGCTTGTAGCATTGCAGTAACGTGCAAGCCAGCGCAGCACAAGCTAAGAGATACCTGGTGACTGAGTCATAGAAAACCTCAAAGTAAACTCACTGCCACTGAGTCAATGTCAACTGGTAGAGACGCTCTGAGACAGGGTGGGTTTCTGAGACTGTGACTCTGCATAGGAATGGAAAGTCACGTCTGGTAGTTTCAAACTGCTGACCTGCTGGTTAACAGTCCAATGTGTAACCACCACGCCAATGGGGCTCCTGCAGTGAGTGTGGCTGGGAGAAGGTAGAGTCAGGAATATGGCACAGGTCAGGACCGCATTTCGCCCTGTTAGAAATTGGGTTGCCCTGCATCAGTTGACTCAGTGGCAACTAACAACGACAACATTGAAAGGCAGACACATCTCCAACCAACATCCACATAAGGCATTGGTTTACAAACAGGACAGACCTCCCTCGTCCCAGTGAACTCACACACCTGTCCCCTGTGGTCATACCTGGAAAGACAGTGACTAGTCCTGCTCTTTTTATCTGGAAGCTCTTGACATCCCTACCCGCTCCTGGCTGCCTGGCAGCATTTCTGTCATGAGCTTGTTCAGGGGTTTATGACTCAACCATAAATACTTGTCATTGGCTCAAGCCTTGCCTGGTGGGTCACAGTCAGGCGTGAATCATTCAGTTCTATCTTTCCCCAACTTGCTTTGAATTGCTGTAACTTTGGCATGGGAGGGACCATTATTGCTTTATGGTTCAGGATGTGGTTGTCCTTCTGTGGGTTGGCTCAAGTGGCGACTGAGAAAGAATCATAACTCTTACATGGTTAAGAGGGGAGCTGCCAGAGGGAGCCAAGTTCATTAGCAGAACCTGGGGGAGGCTGTGAGTGGATGCTGTGAGCTATGGGCCAGCTCCCTAAAGCAGTCATCCGGACCCAGTGCCTTTTCTTTGATGACATTTTTCAATATCATTTTACTGATTGATTGATCTATTTATAGATCAATTTGATTGGGTATGATTTGGGTACAGTGCAAACTGATTTCCTGTTCGACAATTCATACACATTTTGTTAGTGACCTTTGATTGCAGAGCCCCCAGGTAACTGCGCTCTCCCCCTTCTTCCTGGGGTTTTTACCCTTTCCCTATCTCCTCCTCTCCTCCCCCTTCCTGCCCTTCTCCTTGGGAAAATGCTGCTCCTTGGGTCTCCTGGAGTTGACTTTTCTGAACCCATTCCCCTTATTTTTCATTGTGTTTGCTTTTAAGCCACACGGGACTGTGCAGGTCATGTGGGAAGACCAGTCTGGCTCCAAAGTACTAAACAGCAGGGAGAGGACAGAGAAGCAGAGAGAGAGAGAGAGAGAGAGAGAGAGAGAGAGAGAGAGAGAGAGAGAGAGAGAGAGAGAGAGAGAGAATGAGCTGTAGGCTAGGCTAGGACACTTTAGATTGTACAGTCTCTGGAGTGTAGCTGATATTCCGCTTCCACTCTGCCTCTTATGGGAAACACTTGTTACCTGGGCGTTTAAAAATTATCCAGAACTTTTCCAAACAGTTTGCAGGCAGTGAGCCAGTCACTGCGTTTGATTTTGCCCAGCTCCTTATCTCCCGTGACAGAGACCCAGCATGCGCTGGAAGGCTCTGTGTTAAAGTAATGGATGAGTAAGTGGATCTAACTCCGAAAGGTCAAGCATTATAGGAAGGGGAGAAAAGGAGGTGAACACATTTCATATCAAAGAGTGGCATTTGCGGTGTGGATTTATAGTTACCCACTGTGACACAAATGACTATGCTTTTCAGAAGATTCTCCTTCCACATTCATGTGCTGTCGAGCTTAATGAAGGATGGGGCTGAGTCGTTAAGGATTCTGAGTGTTCTCCTAAAACGAAGCTGTGCACCCTGCCCTTTCCAACAGAGCCACCACCGTTTGCTAGAGAAGAGTCTCAGCCTGCACACTTCACATTTTTGTACCAGGGCCCCCACACCACCCCTCCCGTCTCATCCTTCAAACTCCCCACCCTCCCCGAGGAAACCTGAAACCAATACTAAACTAGTACCGACCAGAAGAAACCAACCCTTCCCAGTCTGCTTTCTGGCGTCATCACTCGCAAAGGTCCCAGTCTTGCCTTGCAGGCTTCCCCTCCCCCATAGTTCCCTAGAGGAGGCAGTCTAGGCCTATGCAATTTGTGAATCTTGCTCTTCAAATTCTCTCTCCCGTAGCTGCTCGCCCTGCTGTCCCACTCACTGAAGAGAAGAAGTGCTCTGGTGGAGGTGCTTAGGTTCCCATAGCAGTTTGAAGGGATACAAACCTTGCTTGAGCCCAGGGCAGTGGCAACAAGGTGGGAAATGCTACGTGGATGTGGGACCCCACCCTTCAAACCCTTGTTGCTCAAGGTCCAGCTGCACTCTGGGTGATCCACCAAAGGTGCAAAGATACCTAGTCAAGGCATGAGCCACAGAGAAGGCCCTCTTCTTAGACATGGCTTATAGCAGCATTTGCTCCCCTAAGAGCTTTGGGTACATGCTCGCTGCTAACCAAAAGGAAAGGTGGGAGGTTCAAAGCCACCATATGCTACGGGAGAAAGATGAGCTCGTCTGCATCTGTGAAGATTAACAGCCCCAGAAAGCCTGGGCAACCGTTTGCCTCAGTCCTATCGGGTCTCCCCTCATTGGAATTGACTCCATGGGAGGGGTGTGGTTTCAGTATTGCTTAGATTATCACCTCATTATATGCTTCCTTTCATATAAATGTATTAAGTGGTTTCTGTTAAGAAGTTGTTTATGGCTTTTGATTATTTTATATGACTTAATATTAATAGTAAGGATTAAGTTAAAGGTACTAGCCTTTGATAACAGACTACAGAACCTTCCTTGTTGAAAGGTGGGGGACTTGAAGCAATTGCTGATGAAGATCAAGGATTGAAGCTTTCATCCAGGACTACAACTCAATGTGAAAAAAAAAACACCAACATTCTCACTAAAGGACCAATAGGCAACATCATGATCAATGGAGAAACGATTAAATTTGTCCAGGATTTCATCTGGCTTGGATCCACAGTCCGTACTCATGGAGGCAGCAGTCTAGAAATCAGAAGAAAGATGTCTGTTGCTAAATCTGATGGCACAAGACTTTTTAAAAGTATTGACTAAAAAGGATGCTACTTTGAGGACTCAGGTGCGCCCAGCCCATGTTAGGATCTTTGCAATCTTCACATAGGCGTGTGAAAGTTAGAGATCAAGGAGGGGAGACTGAGGAAGGATCGGGCGCACCCGAATAATGGTGCTGGTGGAGAATATGGAAAGAACCATGGGCTGCCAAAAGAACTGGTGCATCGGTGTTGGAGGGAGTACAGCGTAGATGTTCCTCACAGACAGAGATGGAGAGACTGCCTCACATGCTTTGGGTGTGTTCTCAGGAGAGACCAGTCCCTGGCAAAGGACATGATGCTTGGGAAAGCAGAGGGGGTGGTGAAGCAGAGGAAGGCCCTCGACATGACGGATGGACACAGTGGCTGCAAACATGGGCTCAGCTGTAAGACCTGGTCACCTCCTGGGTACCCCACGGGGCAGTTCTCTGTACCCGCAGGGCCAGTCACTCGGGGCTGGAAGTCACCGTGGTGGCCACCGTGTGTGGTTTCACTGCCAGCAACATCAGGGTAACCACCACCAATTATGAGGGTGGTGCAGGATCGGGTGGTATTTAGTTACATGGCTGTAAGTCGGGACCATGGCTGTAAGTCGGGACCAACTTCCCAGCACCTAACAACCACAACCACACCCATACCCACACCCTCTTTACAGAGCTGGGCTCCGATAGATGTGCTTCTCTCCCTGCACTGGGCTGTGACTTGCCCAGACGAGAGTGGCATTCTGTTCCCAGCTGCTGTGACAGGGATTGGACTCTGGTTCCCGGGGTCCCCCTGAGTGTCAGAGCACAGCTGGGTCCCAAAGTGGTTTCCATGGCTATGTTTCCACAAGTAGGTTTCCAGGCCTTTCTTTTGTGCCACCTTTGGGTGGATTCAAGCTCCAACCGTTGGGTTAACAGCTCTGGATACAACCCAGCATTTTCCTTCTCCCTGCCTGGAGCCAAAGGTCGACTCAAAGCAATCCTACAGGACAGGTGGAACCGCCCCTGGGAGTTTCCGAGGCTGCACTACATAAATTAGCCCATTTATTACAGGCCAGAGAGGTTTCAGATAGTAGAGCTTCTGCTGGTCTTTCAGTTCCTTCAGTCTTCTGATGGCAGGCTCTACTGTGACAGTGGAGGGGGTGCTGTAGGTCCAGGCCCCACCAGCCACTCTTCTCATGCAGGAAACATGCCCACAGCGCATCTCCTCATTTTGGTTTTGCAAGTGTACTTGGCATGTTGGCTGATTTCAATTTTCTTCACCATTTTCCTGAGGGAGGCACCGGAACGGGTCCCATATTTTCCGACGATCTTGGTATATTTGGCCACCTTGCCACAAACTAGTCCCAAGTCAGACAGCGAAACTGTACTCTTCAGGAGAGCAGAAAGCCCCTCTTTCTCCTGAGTTGCTGCTAGTGGTTTTGAACTGCTGATCTCCTGGATCTCAGCCCAGCCCCTTGACCCCTATGCCACCAGGGCTCCTTAGGTGTAGCAAATGAGGTCATTTTATATGTATGAGCATTAATGCAAATCACTCTTCATGTTCTGCTTATTTAATTTTTATTCTGTGACCAGAACTCTTTTTAAAGGGTGGGTTTCATATATAGTGGGGGGAAATGCTCTCTCCACTTGTGAGTCACTGGTCTGTGTTTTCGTTGAGAACGGCTTAGCTCTCTGTCCCCAGCCCACTCTGACGGAAGCAGGGTGGCTTTGAAGTGTCCCCACACTTCCTATATTCATTCACCTTGCAGGTGAAACCAGCTCGACAAATAAAGATGACATTCCTTTTGCCTTCTTAATGTCTCACCAAAGAAAGAGTAGGGGTAGACTTTGAACTCTCCTCAGGAGGGGAAAAAAGTGCAGTAAATAATAGATGAGGAAGGAAGACATGATGGGAGCAAACAATAGGGAGATACAGTTGTGTGGGCTTGTTTGTGAGAAAGGGAACATTTGCTGTCTGTTCCCTAGGCTTTACCTGCATGGCAGGGGGGAAACTCAGAACTTGCTGCCCCGATGAAGAGTTTTGCTTGTTTGTTGCCAACAAGCCTGCTTCCTCCCACAGGGACTCTATGTTCAGCATCCTGCGCCATTTTGATAATTGTTGGGCTGTTCAAGTCCATGGTTGTAGAGGTATGTGTGTTCTGAGTGCCTGCCAGTCTCTAAGTCCACTGCCTATGAGACCTTTCCAGCACACAGTGACACTGTCGGACAGACTAGGACTGTCCCTGCTAGCTTCTGAGACCATCACTCTTTATGGGAGAAGAAAGTTTCAGCTTCCTTTTTTGGAGTAACTTGAGATTCCAGACTGCCAACCTTGTGGCTGGCAATACACCCCTTATGCCCCCAGGGCCCCATGGTTCCCACCTGGGGGGCTTGTTTCCATTGACCGGTATTCCTTTGTGATGTATCAGGTTCTCACTGAGTACTTTTCAGAAATAGATTGCCAGGTTTTCTTCTGAGTCTTCTGAATCTGGGAGCTCTGCTGACGCCCGCCCACCCTTGGCGAGCTTGCTGGTATTGGAAATACTGTTGGTGCCACCTCATTGCTGCATGCAAGCCTCCCCGTGACTCCCAATGACAACCAGCTGGCGGGTCCCAAAGGGAGTTGGTGTTACACATCATTCTTGAAGTTCTATTCAATTCTATTCCCAACAACTCAGATCCATGTGTTGTTCTTCATGTTCCCACTAAGAGTTGCTTCTTCATGGAAAGCACCGCCTTTGACCCTCTGTTGGTAGGAGCAGGCAGGTGGTGCAGATGACCCAAACCCAAGGGCGTGAACTTGACTGTAACTCATAGCAACCTTACGGCTCAGAGTAGAACTGCTTCTTAGGGTTCACCAGACTGTATACTCCCTTTATGGCAGCAGACACAGAGATTGGAGCTATCTCCTGGCTGGCTGGGCTTCTCCTCCAGTTGAAGCCTCCCTGCTACCTGCTTGTCCTTTAGGATGCTGCCTGCCACCCTTGTGTGATGCAGTTATAACCAAGGGCATCACATCTTGGCAGCAGAAGACACGGATGCTGAGAAGGGACTTGGGTGGAATTCAAACCAACCAATTGTGAAAGAAGCGTGGTGAGAACCTCAGATTCTAGACCCCCATTCTGTTTGGCGAGGGACCACGTTGGAGTGACTATTATCACGATTACTTCTGATCCTGGACCCCCACTCCGTTTGGTCAGAGGCCATGTTGGAGTGAATATCATCCCTATTTTTAACACAGACTCAAATCAAGCAAAAAGACTTCTTCAACATGAATTTTTGTCCTAAGCATCCAGGTTACGTATGGCTGCATGTGGACTATGCTTGCAATAGCAGATATCAAAGTGACATTCATTTGTGAACGACTTTGCTCCCCCCACCCCAGAAGAGACTTTGTGTCTGTGATCAGATTTGTATTGGACTGTCGTGATATTGTCACCAGGGCTTCTCCCATCCAGGTTCTCTTTAAGGCCTTAGACCTGTGGGATCAAGGGCTTTAAAAGAGAGAGGTCAAGAGTAGGAAATATTTAGGGACTCTCCAAGAAAACATGTCATTTTCCTTGCTCTCACGCTCCTGTTTGCTGGGCTGGTAAGGTATGGACAGTGACTGTTATGGTCTCTGCAGCCTTCTGACCTCCTTTGTCCTGTGGGAATTGGGCTTCTAATTCCCATTTTTTCTTTTCTTTCTTGTAGGTCAAACCAGTAATCAACACATCTACTTCTTAGCTGGAGGGGCAGTTGTTCTGTTGCTGTTGGCTACCCCTCTTGCTGTCAGCACTGCTGTTTACTGTAAAAGGTAAGTATCGCGACTTCTCTGACTCCCTTCGCCTTGAGAAGTTTGATATGAAAGGATCTTTATTAATAACTCGATAGTGTGTCAAGCTGTCTCCAGACTCACATATGTTTGCTTTGAGCACAATTCCCTCATGAAGGAAGAGAAGTGGCTGCAGTAATGGGAGAGTAGAGAAAGCTAGTCTTATTTTTTTAAGAATTAGTGGGAGCTGGTAAGCTGCTGCTATGCTGTCCCGTATCTCAGGTATGTCTTTCTTCCCATCTATTTTCCTCTGTCCAGGAGACAGTGGGGAAGTGATGGAATAGGGTGTGTGTGTGTGTGTGTGTGTGTGTGTGTGTGTGTATGAAAGAGAGAGAGAGATGTTATTGATTGATTCTTGGGGAAAGGGAAGAACAAGGCTTAAGGCAATAATACCTGGATTTATCCATTCATCAGATGTGCCAGGAGGTTTAAAAAAGTTCATCGAAAAAATTCCACTATCTTTTAATTCCATTTTCTCACCAACTTTGTGAAGCCCGCTTGGATATTATGAACAAGCTGTATTTCCCGTTGTTGTCTGTGCTCTGAAACTAGCAATCAAGGTGCTCATCTTAAAAATGATTGAGGGGCAAAGGAGAACTACTTTAGGAGGATAGATCATCCTTTGCCCTCTCTAAGGCTGCAGTGGTTGACTCTCAGATGCTAACTGAACAGTCAGGGCTTCATACTTTCACTACTGACAGCTCAGCAGGGCAAAGATGTAGCCGTCTTCTGTTCCCGTAATCTAGAGCTTCCCACAATTATTTGGCCTACCACCTCTTTTTCAGAAAAAAATTTACTCAGCACGCTCCCTGCCTCTGGCAGTTAACAACTGTTCCATTCTAGTCCATAAGCCAGGAGAAGGTGTGGGTGTCTGCTCTGAAGCACCCCCGAGGGGGTCTGGGATGCTCAGGGAATGGCATTCCCACTCTGGGAAACACTGCCTGCAGCATCACAGCCTACAGACCCAGTGGGCAGTTCTCCATCTTTTGAGTTTCAAAATTCACTTTGCATTTTTTGTTTTTCTTTTTTGGTGGGTACATTTGGGATAGAACTTCCCCTGGTATTTCCAAGGCTGTAAGTTTTATGAAGGCAGCCTGCTGTAGCTTTCTCTCTAGCATCTACTGGTGGGTTTGAACCTCAGAATTTTCCCTTAATAGCTGGGCATTCACAGCGGCCCATGTAAGACTCAAAAAAAAAAAAAAAGGATAAATTATTAAGGGTTCATGGGGGTGGGGAGGAGATATCAAAGGCTCAAGTAGAAAGAAATTGTTTTGAAAATTATGATAGAAACATATGTACAAACATGCTTGACACAATGGATGTGTGGATTATGATAAGAGCTCTCAGAACCCCCAATAAAATGATTTAAAAAAAAGAAAAGAAAAGGATGATGGCAATATATGTACAAATGTGCTTGACACAATGGATGTATGGGTTGTTATAAGAGTTGTAAGAGCCCTGAATAAAATGATTTTAAATCTTAAATAAAATAGCTGAGCAGTCAACAGTTGTATGACTAGGACTCATTCCCATCCATGTTTGTCAGTCTGCTTCTCTAGGCATTTGTTGGATTGTTGGGTCTTCATTAGGCTGCTAACCCCAAAGTCAGAGGTTCAGAACCCTGAGCCACTCCTCAGGAGAAAGATGAGACTGCCTGCTCCATAAAGATTTACAGCCTCAGAAACCTTACATAGGATCGCTATGAGTTAGAACTGATCTGATGGTAGTGGGTTTGGTTGAACATCTTAGCTATAATTCTATAGTGTTGTAATTACTCTCTGTAGTTACCTTTCAACTGACATTTACCTTCTCAATGGAGGGAAGGGCCAAACCATCGATGTCCATCGTGTGAGTGTTCAGTGCAGTATAGACACAACATGTCTGTTGAATGATGGATATATCCATCTTTACTTTTCTCTTGCAGTGAATGTTACCAAGAAAACACACACTCACAGTGCACCCACCCATGTGTGGGCTCACCCAGGAGAGTATATTTCCCACCCATCCTTTGTTCTTTGGAGGCCCTGGATTTTTGTACCACTTCACAGTTCGCTCTCCTATCAGTCTCCTATCAGTCTTCTGCTGTCAGGCATCTCTCTAACCCACCCAGTTTTCCTGGTCCTGCTTCCAAAACCTGGACTGGCTGGCATTTCCTGTTTGAAAGCATTGTAGCTGCCACTGCCCCTAGAATGAAGTTAAAACTCATTCGCCCCGTAGTCAAACATATCTAGATTCTGACCCCAGAGTCATTTTCAACTTTACTTACTCCTCCAATACTGACTAAAAATATAATCTTAACTAGAAATACAGCCTTGGACTAAAACCACAACCATAATTGTCTACACTCCTATCTTCCCAGTTAATGGCTACCTTACCCAAACATTGCTTCTTTCACATTTGACTTTACCCAGGTGCATGATCTCAGAGCTGGGCACATGCCCCTATGCTGAAGTTTGCCCTGTGTGTGTCACTCTCTCTCTGCAAGTAGACATGATGCTACCATGTTCTCTGCTGCTCCCTCCCACCTTGCTTTGTAATTTAATTATCCTCATAGTTCTTTCCCCTGTTTTTTCTATGACAGACATGGTGTTTTATACAGTGTTAAGTGTTAAGTGTTGTGTAGGGTTCGGTACCCAATTTCCAAATAATGAATCTACTGTAAACCTTTGTTTGACTAAACCAGAGTTTCATACTGGTTCAAACTGGTCCAGGCAGGGCTGGAACAGAACTGGAATTTTAAAATTTCGGTGACCTGGAATACTAACTAGAATGGGATAATCAGGAGCTGGAGTGGAAGGAAGACTGGAGAACTGCCTGAACAGTGGAGAGGTCAACACACATGGAAAGTAGTGCCATCTGTGAGCAGAGCACCATTGTTTTAGACTCAACTGGTTAATATATTGGGGTTGCTAGGCAACATGCAGAGGAGTCCTGGTGGCAGAGGGGGTACACATAGGGCTGTGACCCATAAGGTCAGCAGTTTGAAACCACCAGCGACTCTATAGGATAAACACAAGGCTTTCTACTCCTGTGAACAGAGTCTCAGAAACACATGGGGGCAGTTCTACCCTGCCCTATAGGCTCGCTATGAACTGTCATCAACTTGATGGCAGGGAATAGAGTCAGTAACGTGTGTGCTGTCTTATTTTCTGAGAGAGGAAATGGAGTTTCCATTCAGGTTCTGATCTGTAAGTTTTCCTATGCTCTTTCGCATTGTCTCACTCTATGGGTGTCCTGTATGTTCACCATCACATAAAAAACTGGAGTTCCTTCTTATGTCCCTTGGTCGGTCATGACTGAACCAAGAGCAATGGACGCCAGGGCCTAAATTTACCTGAAACTTGAAAAGCAGGATTTTCTTTTTACTTGATACTTGAAAAGCAGGACATCCTTTTACTGCCCCAGTGATCAAATTAGGGTCAGAAACCCAGGCTGTTAGTGACACGGCATGTTTCTCTGCTGCTTCACTGTGGACGGGATCAAGTGCACAGAGGCCAGAGGAGCCCCGGGGATCAGGAGGGCGAGGGTCACAGTGTGGAGGTCTGCAGGGCACACCTGTTGGGCGTGATGGTGTTTGCTTCATGGTGTTTGCGTTGATTTGATACAAATAGATAAATGGAACTGTAGAATTGGTTGTCCCCATGTTGTGATGTGGCAAAAGGAAGATGGAGGGGAAAGAGGGTGTTTTCTTTACTTCAACATGAGGATCAGCTTGGTACCTTGGAGGGGAATGTTTTGAACATTGACCTGAGGGCTTCAACATTGCCCTGTGAACTCTGCAGTTAGGGGGCTGGTTCAGACAGAGGAAGTGGTAAGACAGGGCACATCACCCTGGGCACCAGGAGCCTGTGTGCAGGGCTGGTGGAACGCTGGGTCCAGCCACTTATTTGTATCCTTGTCACTAACTGGTAAGGGCAGGGGCACTATTCATGGGCATGACTAGGGGGAGTGTGCAGTGCTGATAAACATGGAAGGAGCCCAAATATATTCTGCACAGGGTGCCTGTGTGCACAGGGGGGAAAGCCTGTTTTGGTGAGACCTTCACAATTTTGGGTGCTGATTTTCTTTTTTTTTGGCTCTCAAATAAATTTTTTTATTTAAAAAATTTTAGTAAATAATTTTATTATGGGCTCCTATAGCTCTTATACCAATCCACACATCAATTGTATCAAGCATATTTGTACATAAGTTGCCATCATTATTTTCTAAACATTTACATGCTACTTGAGGCCTTGGTATCAGCTCCTCTTTCTACCCTGCCTCCCCACCTCCCACCCTCATGACCCCTTAATAAATTATAAATTCTTCATCTTCACATATCTTACACTGTTTGCTGTCTTGCTTCATTCATGTTTTTGTTGTTCATCCCCCTAGGTGGGACAGTGTTATATGTAGATCATTTCTCCTCCTTCTCCCTACTCCTTCCCTGCTGCCCTCATGGTATCCCCACTCCCATTATTATTCCTGAGGGGTTTAGCTGCCCTAGATTGCATGTTAGGCCTCTTTTCTGTACCAGTGTACGTGCTCTGGTCTTTCCAGGTTTGTAGGGAAGAACTGGGGCCATGATAGTGTTGGGGGTGGGGGGAGAAAGCATGAAAGAACTAGAGGAATGTCGTGTGTTCCATCAGTGTTATGCTATACCCTGACTGGCTTGTCCCTTCCTTGTGAGTCCTCTGTGAGGGGATGTCCAGTTGCCTACAGATGGACTTTGGGTCTCCATTCTGACTCCCCTCATTTGCATCGAAATTGTTATTTGTTTTGGGTCTCCTGATGCCTGATAAGGTGCTGACTTTCATCTTTGCTCTCCACTTGATGTCTTTTTGACATTAACCACAAATAAAGTGACAAGCTTGTTTCCTCAATTCTCCATCGAAATCCCCGGAACCCTCTGTCCCAGGCACACCGGAATGACTGAGCAACCTAGAATAATCTGTAGTAAATCATGTATATACTTGTGTGTATATTATGTATACAATTTACAGATAAGCTGACTAAACTTTAAAAATATAAAAGATTCAGCTGAAAAGTTACAGAATATAAGTAAATACTGTTTATCAGACTTAAAGATTTATATTCTGTTTTCATTACCATATTGTCTACTCTAGTCCAGCTGTTCTCAACCCGTGGGTCACGATCCCTTTGGGGGTTGAATGACCCTTTCACAGGGGTCACCTAGGACCATTGGGAAACACATATTTCAAATGGTTTTAGGAACCAAGACACTGCTCCTCTATCCATCTCCATGCGGGTCCACCCACATACGGGTACCTGACATGGTGGCATCATCATACCAACCCTATCACACACACCCCATACAAATACATGTTGATGTGGAAGGGTTGGCACCATAATGTACTTATGCGGACTAGTCACACATGTGTAGAGAACAGATACTATGTAGAAAGCAGCTCCTGTGTTGAAAGAAGCTACTGTTAAAAGCAGCTACTGTGTTAAAAGCAGCAATATTGGAGGTAAAACACTTCATGAATTATAATTACTGATATCTATACCATGGGAACTTAATCTGGATGCTGATTGCTCTTTTTATATTCAGCTGTGGTTGGTGTGAATACTGCCCCCTTGTGATAGTAACAGGTATATAAAAAACAGCAACAACAGAGAAGGGTAAATCATAGGAAACTTAATGAACTGTATTAACGGAACTATGCCATGTATCATCTTCTGTATTATTAAAGTTAGTATTATATATTATTTTCATTAGCAAACCATCCCATGACAATGGATTGTGTAGAGAGGGACATTAAGAAAAGAAAATACAGTGATGATTTTTTATGGTATGGTTTTGCCTCAATAATTGCAGCCTCAATAATTGCCTCAATAATTGAGAAACCGTAATGTGTTCTCTGTTGTGATATTCTATCAGCTGAATCTATGAAACCAAACAAATTAAAATGCCATTTTGATAGCAAGCATCCAAGCTTTGCTGGCAAGGATACCAACTATTTTAGAAGCAAAACTGATGGACTCAAGAAAGCCAGATGTGACGCTGGTGGCAAGTGCCACAAACAAAGCAAAGCAGCCATTGAAGCTTAATATTTGGTGGCACTCAGAATCACCAGAGCTATGAAACCTCACACCATTGCTGAAGATTTACAGATGCCAGTAGCTAAAGACATTGTTTGAGTTATGACCAGAGATGGATTTGTTACAAAATTGAATGCAATTTCCTTATCTAACGGCACTGTGCACAGAAGAATAGATGACATGTGCTGACATTCTTGATCAGGTAATCCAGGAAATTAAATCTGCTCCACTTCCAATATTTAGCATCCAGCTTGATGAATCTACAGACATTACAAACTGTTCAGAGTTACTGGTTTACATGAGGTATATTAATGATGGCGACTTTAACGTTGAGTTTCGTTTTTGCAAACCTCTTGAAATGACAACTACTACATGTAATGTATTTGAAACAGTTGGTTCATTTCTGAAAGAGCAACATCTCTTGGGAAAAGGTGTGTGGTGTTTGCACAGATGGTGCTCCAGCTAAGCTAGGATGTTAATCTGGATGGATTTCAACGTTTGTTACTGAATGAGTCACCCAAAGTCAGCGGAACGCACTGTATGATTCACCGACAAATATTAGCAATGAAGACGCTGCCACAGAGTTACAAGAAGTAATGAAAAGCATCATAAGTTCTGTCAATTGTGTAAAGGCGAGTGCTTTAAACACTCGACTGTTTTCGCAACTGTGCAATGAGTTGTGTGCGCCGAATAATGCTCTGCTATTTCACACTGAAGTGAGATGGTTGTCAAGAGGAAAAGTTTTAAGTCATGTTTTTGAGCTTCACATTGAACTCAAAAACGTTTTTTTAATCAGAAAGCAAGACCACAGTTTGAAGCACTTTTCAGCAATAAAAGTGAACTGCAGAAAATAGCTTACTTGGTTGCCATCTTTGCCATCTTGAATAAGTTAAATGTATCACTGCAAAGACCAAAGGCAACATGCCTCGATTTGTCTGAAAAGACCCCATCATTCCAAGTGAAACTTCAACTTTGGCAAAAGAAAATTAGATGAAAATAAAAATTACAGGTTGCCTACCTTATCTGCTTTCTTTGAGGAACATGACATTGAACCAGACAAAAGGATCATGGTGATCATTTTTTGTGGAAGAACATGTGCACGTGCTTGCCGACGAAATTTCATTGTACTTTCCAAATCTTCCTGACATCCCATTTGCATTGGCCGATTCACAAAGTTGAAGATGATCCTGAGACAGCACAAGAGGAGTTCATTGAACTTATTAACAGCGATGCAGCGAGAACTTATTTCTCTATAATGCCAGCAACAAAATTCTGGATCAGGTGTTTTCAGTCATATCCTGATCCAGATTATGACAGTCTCTGTGTTGCACCTTCTTCTTCCATTTCCAATAACATATCTTTGTGAAACAGGGTTTTCTAGCTTGTTGGTTATCAATACAGACGTAGACTTGTTGTGGAAGATGATCTTTGTTGTGCTCTTGCAAAGACTTCCCCGAGAATTTCTGCTCTGGTGAGAAAGAAGCTATCTCAACTTTCACACTGATGTTGGCATTTTATGCATACTGTCACAAAAGGTAGTTTACTCTTGTTATGTTAAGACTGTTAACCATTCTACACCATGCTTCAAGACAAAATTTCATTTATTTGTAATTAGAAATAAATACTTCACAATATATAATTATGTATTGTGTTTGTGATTAATCACTATACTTTAATTATGTTCAATTTGTAACAATGTAAATACATCCTGTGTATCAGGTATTTACATTATGATTCATAACAGTAGCAAAATTACAGTGATGAAGTAGCAATGAAAATAATTTTATGATTGGGGGTCATGACAACATTAAAGGGTCGTGGCATTAGGAAGGTTGAGAACCACTGATCTAGTCTTATTTTTAGAATGTGTATATGTATATTTATAGTATATATATTATTCACACATATACACACACTTAATTAGCTGGAATATATAAAGATGAATGTAGCCTGAGGATTGAAGAGAGACTCATTAACAACCTGTGATATGCAGATAATGCAAGCTGACTTGCTGAAAGCAACGAAGACTTGAAATACGTTTGGTAGGGATTACACTTCAACATAAATGAAACAAAATCCTCATCACTGCACCACTAAGTAACATCATGATAGACACAGAAAAGACTGAAGTAGTCAGGGATTTGAATTTACCTGGAACTGAATCAACACTCATGGAAGCTGCAATCAAGGAAAAAAAAACAAAAACAACCCACAAGTTGTCCTGGTGAAATCTGCAAAAGATTTCTGTGAAGTATAACAAAGCAAGGATGTCACCTTGCAGTCCCAGGTAATCCAGACCCAAGCCCTGGTATTCTCAGTGATCTCTCAGGCACACAAAAGTTGAATAAAGACTAGGAAGCCTGAAGAAAAATTGGTGCATTGGAAGAAGTACAGCCAGCATGCTCCTTAGAAACTAGAATGCTGACACTTTGACTCAGATACTTTGGCCAATTTCTCAGGAGGGGCCAACTCCTGAAGCAGGACATCCTGCTTGATGAGCTCGAGGGGCAGTGAAAAAGGGGAAGGCCCTCGACATGATGGGGTAACACAGAGGACCTATCAGGAGCTCAATCACGGCAAGGGTTATTAAAATGGCACAGGACCGGGTAGTGTTCCATTCTCTTTCATCTATTCTTGCTGTGAGTTGGAACCGTCTTGATGAAACCTAGGAACAGCAATAGTAACATATCATACGTGTGAGGATTAAATAACTTAGTCTCTATAAAACCCCCATTAGAAGCATGCATTACACACAATAACATTAAATCAATGTTGCATGCTATCATATATACATTAATCTTTGGAGGAAATAGCATGAGGGCATATCTGTCCTCTGGCTACACTAAAAGTAGGAGACTCCAACATCTTCGCAGCCCAAGGCCAATTGCCAATCACAGAGGCCAGCCAGGCCACATCCTTCTTTACCCGATTCTGAGAAAACCCTTCCCCTGCATCCCTGCTGGGTTCAACAAATTCTACAGTGGCCACCCAGAACTCACAGACGATACTCAGAATTAAAAGGTTTACCAGGACAGCTAACGGGTTACAAATTTTTGAGATAGTTCTGTCTGCAGTGCCTGTTGCCAGCCATGAAGGTTGGCCTCTCTCGTTCGTCACTTCTTGAACATGTGGTCCCTTGTTCTCTGGATTGTTCTGTGAGCTGAGAAGCCTAGTCCTCTGCCTCGAGGTCTCAGTATTGCTGCTCTGCTCTGTCTCATGGTGGTCCCTGTGCTGCAGCCTTTGGGGCCTCAGCTGATTCTGCCACTTCAGGCATGTTTCTTGATGGTCATGAAAGTCCTCTTCCTGCTTTGGAGGTGGCTTATTCTTGCATTCCCAGCAGTGCACACCCTATTTGTATGGTCCTAGCCAGTCATTTGGCAGAAGTTACAAGGATGTGTAGAGAAGAGCTATTCCAAGGAGTTTCATTTTATCACATCATTGTCTGTTGCCATCTTCACCTGCCATTTTGCTGAGAGGGATCTTGGCGGTCGGTTGGCACTGTACTGAGATTACAAAGAGTGGAATCAGTCAGGACTCATCAGCTAGGCATGGTCTCCTTGGATAGAGCCTATCTTGCCAGGTTTTCAAGATTTTTATGGAGTTACAACCTCGTCTTTAATTAAAAAAAAAATCAACAATTAAAAAAATAAAACAAACCTTTGCACTTTCATGTGACCCCCCTATGGTTCTCTAGAGAGATTAAATAATCTACATCTCCGGATAGCTCTTTTAAGAAACACCCGGCCCGTGAATGCCAGAATTTGATGGGACTGCCTTGCTTTTCAGGACCTCAAACTCTTTCTGTCTTAGGCAGGGTTCTGTCTTACCCCCTTTCTCTTGCTCTTTTTCGTAGAAGAGGTTTGCGTTTTCCTTCTCTGACAGGTTTATGCTTCTTACAGGTTCTGATCTTCACAGGTTTTACTGTACTCGGGTAGATGTTTCATCTGCGACATTCAGTTGCAGTGCTCACCTTTCATCTTTTGTGCTTTCTCTTCTAAGACTCGTCATGAAGTTAAGTTTCCACAGCTTTCTTTGGAATTGGGGAGTGTTGATTTAATACTGTGGCTCCACGTGGGCCCTGCTACACAAGGTCATGCTTCCTGAAGAGGCAGCCCTGATCCTACCGCTGATCCATTGTGTGATATGAGGCCCGTAACTGCTCTTCATTAAGCTTCAAGTTCCTAATCATTCAATATAGTGTAGTGATGGAATCTGAGTTGACTAATGCATATAGTTGATTTAGAATAACACCAGGATGATTCTAAGAAGCTTAAGTGTCATTATAATTGTCACCCAAGAATTATACCATTGGAATTTCAAAGGCTTTAATTGATGGGGAATCTTGGAGTAGAGGATGAACCACCTGGTGGCCTGGTGCTATAGTGATTATACACTGAGCTGTGATATTCAAGGTCATCAGTTCAAAAACACCTGCTGCTCCATAGGAGAAAGATGAGGATTTCTAAATCCATAGCAGTTACAGTCTTGGAAACTCATAGGGAGAGTTTTACCTTGTCCTATGTTGACTCAATGGCAGTGGTTTGGTTTGGAATTGGATGAGCCATCTTTGTCATAACCCCAGTATGAACCACTCTGGGAGGAAGCCACTGGAATGAACAGCTAGGGTGCCTTGGCTGGATGCCCATAGAGTTGCCTTTCCCAGCTGGGACCTTCTTGTAAAAGGTAGGGAAAATGAAAAAAATCAAGTTAAATAGAATTTTTGTTAAGTTAGTATAAGACAAGAGACCCAGTGGTATATGGTTACATGGTGGCCTGCTACCCACAAGGCCAGCAGTTTGAAATCACCAATCACTCTATGGAAAGAGACCGGATTTCTACTCTGGTAAAGAGTTGCTGACTTGGAAACCCCAGGGAGAGTAGTTCTGCTATGTTCTATCGGGCTCTATGAGTCGGCACCATTTCAGTGGCAGTGAGTTTGGTACTTTTGATTTCTGGCTCGGACAGCTACAGCGACCTCCCTGAACACAGTCACAGAGTACATATGGGGTGCGGGGACCGGTGAGAGAACATTTGACATAAGACTCATGCTGAAGTTTAACGTCTTAATATCCTTTCCTGAATATTCCCAGAAGGAGGAGATGGAAAAGAGCTCTAGTTCAACAGTCCCAGGAGGCCAAACATAAGGTAAATTCACTCAGAACTGTCGTTTTGACGCATCATAAATGTCTTATAAAGTCATTGTGTTCACAGTTAACAATTGTATATTTGTTTTTCTCCTTTCAATATCCTGACCATATGGTTGCCCGTAATTCAGCAGTTCCGTTATTTACTGGACTACTTTCCTTTTATTGATACCTTTTGATACTAAGTCTGTGAGCTCAGCATTGGCGTGAATTCGGCAGGCAGTCTGTGGGAGGGCGCCAAGGTTGGGCTTTGCAGCCAATATGCAGGCTTTGCTGCTCTGCTGTTCTAGTAGGGTGAACCTCACCATGTCGCCGAGTGCCTCAGTTTCATCATCTGTAAGAAGGGCACAATCATATTTGGTGTGTTGTGATTTACTCTGGGGACTGCATTACATTTAAGTATAGGAAAGACCCAGAAACACATCATGTGCATAAAAAGGTTCATGGCTTCTTATTTATTATCATTACATTTGAATTAATGTATTAATGACTGGATGCTCAAGGTAGGTAGAAAGCTCAAGAACAGTGTTGAGTCTTGGCAATAAGAACCTGAGAAAGTATAAAAATCTTCTCCTCACCCGAATTAGATGCTGCCCTTTCTTGTTCAATTAACATTGTCTGGTGCCTGTTTGTCAAATACTGGTCTTTTGGTCAGCTATCACTGGCTAGTACCTATTTGATTGTCCATAATTTTACAATAAAACCTTTTCCTCGAGTTGTATCTAAATTACATCAACTTCTCTTAGATTTAATTGAATTCTACATGACCAAAAAAATAAAACTTAGAGTTTCCAATGATCTAGTTAATGCTCTTCTGACTTCTTTTTATTTTTCTAATTAGCATCTTGCTGTATACTGGCTATAGTTTACAGAGTGGAGTAGTTCACTGTTTAAAAAATCATACCCACAGTGGTTGTATAGTGGTAACCACAGCTGCCTTCCAGATCACACCCATTTTGTTTCATGTCACTGATGGCAATCCCCACAAGGTACCGTCACTTATCTTACTTCCGCCTTGTGCTTCCTGTTTCCTGGCTTCCTCCTTTTCCAGCCCTTCTGAATTTGGTCCTTGGGTCAATGCTTCCACTTTTATCTCAAATAGTTGAAGATTCTCAGATGTGCAAAGCGCCCTAGTGTTACAGTCCCCTTATAGATCTGTTTATTGTTTGGCAGAAACGTCAGCCATCAGGGTGAGTTCATTTCCAGGTCTGAAGGTTGACTCAAGGACATAGTCTCAAGGTGGCCAGTAAGCCTGATGTCCATGACTTTGCGTTCTGGTCGATGTTTCTCTCCCACTTTATCCAGGATCTTCTTATTTCTTTCAGAGCAGTTGGTAGGGGTAGCTGGACACCATCTAGTTCTTCTAGTCTCAGGGCTGTGGAGAAGGATATTTTCGTGGTCAATTAGTCTATTTGAATAATTGTTTCAATGTGTCGCCAATTCTCTGGACTTCTTTCCCCCCATGGACCAGCGAAAGACCAACATTGCATTCTGAGTGGCTGCTTTCAAACTTTTAAGATTTCAGTTGCTACTCACCAAAGTAGGATGTAGACCATTGTCTTTGTGGACTATGTTATGCCAGTTGACCTCAGGGGCCCCTGAGCCCATGATCCCGAGTCTCCAGGCCCAGCAAGTGACTCATTCCCTCGAGGTGTTTGGTTAAGCCTAAGATATTTTCATAACTCCCTCCCACCCCTGCATGCTCCACACCATCCACAGATATATTTGTAACAAAGGTCAATGCCAGTGTACAAATATCCTTGGTCTAATCTATATGCGTGTGTGAGTGGAGTCCCACACTCCCTCCTACACCTGCTCAGCCAGGCATCTCCTGGTAGAGCAGTGTTAGGACGGGGCTGTGTATGTATCAGGACTTACCTCTCTTGCCTTTAACTCTTGCACTGTTTCAGACTTCTTACTCTAGCAGTATTTATTTAAGTAGTTATTCTTTTCAGAGAAAACTCCCTAGCTAATTCATGGGATGATTCTTTCAATTGCAAAGACTCTTCTTCCTGAGCTGTTGTCTTCTTGGTCCCTTCCAAAGGCAAACCCAGCAACCAGCATGTCACGGGAGGAAGGGAACTTTGACACTTTAGACCAGAGCTCTCCGATGCTCCCAGCTTCCCATTTGTTGTTATTTGGTACTATTAATTTGGATACAAATCATGGTAGCCTTATGGATAGCATAATGGGACAAAAAGTTGTCTGGTCCTGAATTATCTCATTAGTATTTCTGGAGAAAATTAGATTGCATGTTGAATTTGAAATCTTCAGACATTAGAACAAGTTATAACTTCTTGATTCTCTTGTTGAGATAGGCTACATTTGTATGAAGCAATGACACTTGGCGTCTCTCACTGAAAAAAAACAAAATCACTCTAAATGTTTAACTCTCCATCAAAAGATGGTTCTCTCTCTCTCCCCCTCCTTATTCCACCTTCCCTTCCTTTTCCTCACCTTTTCTTTCTCTTCCCTTGTCACCCCTTCCTCTTTTTCCTGTCATGTACACATGAGTCGTCTAAGTAAGTTGGTTTGGGTGGAGATCTAATGATTACATAACATCATCTTGAAAGTAAATGGCAGCTTGTTTTAATTCATTTTTCTCTTGTGCCTATTTCACTGCTGAAATGAGATACGTTATTCAAACCTTCTGCTGTTTGTCTTTCTAGGTAGTCACCAAATACAGACGTCCCATCTCTGCCAATCAACCCTCAGATGACGCAAGAGAGGATATTTACGTCAACTACCCAGCCTTCCCACGTAGACCCATGCTTAGAACCTAAGCTTTTTTCCTTGATTTGAGAAATCCACTAGGGTCATGATGAACATGAGATCTTCAGAAAATTTCTTCTCATTACTCAGCATCTACCTGAGATCCAAGTTGAGTGAATTAATTTCACCTGGTGGGAAGAATGCTGAATTACCAAGAAAAGATTTGTAAGAGGAATGTTTCGGAACACCAAACTCTAATCAGTTTATACATGAGAATGCCTTTACTGGCCCATGTAATGGAGCCTTCCAGGCTCAGTCTAACTTAGGACAAGGCTTAAAAGACCAGGGTTTCAACAGTGGCCAAGAATTAAGCATGAGCATAATTATATGGATTTCTGAATCCATCTCTGTGAGTTGGCTTTATTTTCAGTAAGGTTTTGCTTTGTGTTTTCAAGGTGGGTGCTGATAACTCCTGGCTATTCACAAACCCTTGTTTGCATTTGCTAGGAAGTTTACTTCTCTGATGGAGCAAACAGATTGGGTCATTTGCCCATTATTGAACTGGCATCGCGACCAGAAAGGATGGATTGGTTTAAGGGTTTAGTTCTAGAGCGTGGAGTGGGGTCAGGCGACACTACAGAGAAGTCCTAGGTATTGTGAGACAGAGGAAAGGAGGAATTGGAAGTGGGATCAGTGAACAAATGTTCGTGGCAGTGAAATCCCAAGATAGCCCTCATTAACCAGTGACTATGGTGGACATGGTGATGGCGCTCTCTCCGATCTTTCGGAAGTACTTGGTCAGCATAGTTGGAAAGAGAAGCTGGCAGAAGAGTAAATGGATAGGCATGGGGAACATAAGCATTGGAGGCAGTTCTCTACATTTTTCTTCCACAAACACATTTATCTTTGATTCTGTCTAGAATTTTGCCACCACATCCAGCCTCGTGTTTTTGACGTTGATTTTTTCTTTTTAAAATAATTACTTTTTAATATATAAATTATCTTACAATAATGTGAAACCTGACTCTGAGAAAAAAAAATGATGGAGGTGATATATAAAGTTAAAAAACAAAACAACACACACACAGAGGGAAACATCCAGTCCATTGCCCTTATGTCAATTCCAATTCACAGTGAGCCTGGGAGACAGAGTAAATCTGCTCTGTATAGTTTCCGACACTGTAAATCTTTCTGGTAGTCTCCAGCAGATGGTAGATTCGAACCGTCCTGGCCATCTTGAAGTCACAACGGCCCTTATCAAATGCAGTGAGTGACCTTTCATCTCTAGAAGATCCCTTCATAACTCATACTGATAAAACTTCATTTAAATATCAAAGTTCTAGACTTCTCACAACACTCTCACACTGTGAGGCAAAATAATTTTCTCACATCAAACTAGTCTGATTTTAAGTTACAATTTATTATTTTCAACAGATGTGTGAATATGTCTTATGACTTGAGCTTTCAGTGCTATCGGTGACAAATAATGCACATATTCTGTGAGTCACAGATGTGGTGAGCAGCCCCCCTTTACCCTCCCTGAGAAGTGAGGACAGTGGGCACTGTCCCTAGTTGGCTCGTACATATGCAAGAAGAGTGAGCCACTCCCATCTCTGATAGATCTGCATGAAGTGTGTCCTTCAGGGGGCGCCAGAAAGTTCACGGACCTTTTCCAGTATCTTTTAGCTCCATTCTTCCTTGAACTGTTTGGAGTCCCCTTGCATTAGAAAAACACTGTTAAAAGAGCACTTCGTGAGAACATGACCCATGTACTGTTAACGGCATTAGAACTAGGAAAGGTGGCAGCTGAGGTGTCAACTTTAAAAGGCAGGCTATCCACTTCCTGGTTAGTTGTTTCAGACAGTCCACAGGCTACTTTCTGAATGGTCCTGACAGCCATGTGCCAATGACCAGTGTCGGAGAGACGGAGAGCAATTCTACCATGGCAATGGAGGGGAGCATAAGTCCTACTTTAACAGAGGAAATGGCTATTGGGGTGCGAGCTGTGCAGACAGACACTGTTGTCCTGGGATCTTTTCTTTGTGGTTTTGGGCATCATGTTTGGTACAGGAGAGAGGGTCAGTGGAAAAGAGGAAGGCCCTCAACGAGATGGATTGACACTGTGGCTGCAACAATAGGCTCAAGCATAAGAACAGTTGTGCGATGGTTCAGGACCAGGCAGTGGTCCGTTCTATTGTACCCAGGGTCCCTGTGAGTGGAAATCCACTCTATGGCACCTCACAATGAAAATAGTTGACTTTTGGCTATATCACTTCAGGGGGATCTTGCCTTTTTCTTTTCTTTCTTTTAAATCATTTTATTGAAGGCTTGTAATAGCTCTTATCACAATCCATCCATCCATCCATCCATCCACTCTATCAAGATATCTGTCCATTTGTGGCCATCATAATTTTCTTTTTTTCCTTTTTTGCCATCATCCTTTTCAAAACATTTTCTTTCTACTTGAGCCCTTGGTATTGGGTCCTCATTTCCCCCTTCCTCCCTCATGAACCTTTGTAAAATATTATTATTTTTTCATGTCTTACACTGACCAAGGTCTCCCTTCACCCACTTTTCTGTTGTCCATTCCTCTAGGAAGGGATTGTATGGAGACCATTGTGATTGGTTCCCTCTTTCTCCCCCAACCTTCTCCTTACCCTCCTGGTATTGTTATTCTCATTATTAATCCTATGGGGTTTATTTTTCTAGCTCTTATCTGTACCCATGTACATGCTCTGGTCTAGCCAAATTTGTAAGGTAGAATTGGGGTCATGGTAGTGGGGGGCATTAAAGAACTAGAGGAAAGTTTTATGTTTAATCAGTGCTAGACTGCACCCTGACTGGCTCGTCTCATCCTGTGACCCTTCTGTAAGGGGATGTTCAATTGTCTACAGATGGGCTTTGGGTCTCCACTCTGCACTCCCCCTCATTCACATTGATATGATTTTTTTTTGTTCTGGGTCTTTGATGCCTGATACCTGATTCTATCAATACCTCATGATCACACAGACTGGTGTGCTTCTTCCATGTGGACGTTGTTGCTTCTGAGCTAAATGGCTGCTTGTTTATCTCTTTTGAAAGCTGGGCACCATCAGTTTTCTTCACCACATATCCTTATACACCCATTTTGTCTTCAGGGACCGTGCTGTGAAGCTAAGCATCACAGAATGCCAGGTTATTAGAACAAAGTGTTCTTGCGTCGAGGGAGTACTTGAGTGAGGTCCTATGTCCATATGTTGCATTAATATTTAACATATAAATATGTGTACATAGATCTATTTCCCTATCATTATATATAAATATATTTACATATATCCATGCCTGTATTTAGATCTCTATAAAAGCCCTCTGTCTCCTAGTTCTTTCCTCTATTTCCTTTTGCTTTCCTCTTGTCCCACTATCATGTTCGGCATTTATTCACGCTTTAATAATTCCTCTCAGTTACATTGCACTTGATCAAGCCTTACCAGGCCTCCTATGTCCTCCTCCCCATCGATTTTAGATCACTTATTGTTTTTCTATGGGTACTTTATATTTACTCCAGAAAAATCCCTCACATAACCATTTATGAAAGCCTGCTCATTTTCTGCTCTCTCTGTTCATCCTTCCGAAGCTTTTCAGAGCTCAGGAAGCCTCCAAAGTTCTGCTGGAAATTCTCTGACCTCCTGGGGGTTCCCATCACTCTGGCTGTGACTAGCCTGATACAGTTCAACTCACCCATTTCCTTTCTTTTTCATCCCCACTGAACAGAACACTTCTTTCATGCTTTACTTGGCGCCCTGGGGTGGTGCCAAGAGTTAATGGGACCAAGTACACTCAGATGCACCTCAGAAGAAAGGCCTGGTGATCTGAAAAATCACTGACAACCCCATGGAATTCTACTCAGACCCACACTGGGTGGTCATGAGTTCGAGGTGGCTTGACAATCACTGTTTTCCATTTTAATGTCATATACATATTCATTACAGTGCGGGGTCTTCACTAATTCTGCAGTTTGTCTTCCCCTGATGTGCTGTAGCTACTGTAAGGTTGTTAAGGAAGCAGATCCAATCAGGTCCACAGGATGGCAACAAAGTGTGTCTTCAATGTGTCTTAGGAAAGGTGCCACTTAGGGGCCAAGGTGTTTCCTGAGATTCTTTTTGACTATGGCTACGCACCCCAACATTAAATGGAAAGCTGATTCCACTGAGTGAAGTGGCTTCATGTCGACATTAGAGTGACCACTGAACGGGGCTGGCTGTGTGATAACAAGGTGGAACCGAGTCAGGGAACGAACACAACTTACGATGGCTCCCCATTGACCAGCCCATCAGAGAGACCATCAACCATTAGCCAAAGATCTTCATGTGCTCTGAGGAAATGGGTAGCAAATTCATGACCTTGTAATCATGTTTGTGGGTGGGAAGAAGGGTGGTGGAGGCTGTAATTTTCACTTAGTTGAAACTCCAGCTTTTTTTGAGTGAATTGATTTGTTTTTCCCTAAAAACACTATATGCTGAAATTTAAAGCAAGAGACACTTAAAAAGATCCTGAGGAAAATTTCAATGTATTTCAAGGACATTTCCACAGACTGTTTGAAGCCCCATCATGTGTTGGCTACTACTGTATAAGATAAAGTACAATAAGAACTGTTTGAGTAAGTTGAAGTGTGTTGGAAATATCCAAGTTCTTCTGGTTTACTATGTTAACCAAAATTCAGAGCTTAGTAACTGTAATCTTCCAAACCTACAGGGTCGTTTCAAATTAGAAATCACTCCATCAAATATGCTTCCTCTGGATTTATCATAAAGGTGTCTTTGTATATTTGGGCTGTTTTTGTATATTTTCCATGGGTCATCACCATCAGTTTGCCATGAATAAGAGGTGTCTAGGAAATGCCACCTCTTCTGTCCAGGTTGTATATAAATTAGTTTCTCGCTGGAATTATTCTAGTTGATTCTCTGGGCTCTTGAACATTCACCTGAAAAGTAAAAACAGCTATATTTTTAGAAAGGTCTCTATTGCTCGTGAGTCAGTAGACAGCACTACAATGCTGTCTGGAGATGGTCTATAAATTTTCAAAATTTGTTTACAGATCTGTTTTCCAGATTCCAAGCACTAGGTCATAAAACAATAAAAGAAATGATCTCACTGTGAGTGATGGGGTGAGGAATGTCTGAGGTGATCCTGGTTTCTGGCTTTTGCCCCTGTTTGAATGATCAATTCCATGCTCACCCTCTCTGGAGGATGCTGTTCAGTTTTCATCTTTGATTTCTGAATCTTTTCTTTTTTCAAATGTTTTATTGCGGGTTCTTACATTTTCTGAATCTTGATTAACGAAAGCCTGTATGTGTCTTTGCCTGGATGGCCTACATCCTGTGGTTTTGAATGAACCCAACAGTTCTCCACAATCATGAGTACTTCCATTTGCTAGCAAAGCGTAAGGGAGAGTTGTTCGAGAATGCAGCTACTTTGGAGCGCTAATGCAGGAGGAAACTCCAATCCCTGACTCTGGATAACTTTTAAATCAGTGCCATTGTCTCAGCTCTCCAGTGCTGCTGAAGTGGAAACCCCACGAGTGAGTGGCTTTCATACAAGTCCTTCCGTTTCTCACAGTTGGTGGTGGGGGTGGTGGTGAGGGGACAGCCAGTTGGTTTGAAGTCCCAAACACTGCACGCCCAGCAGATGGAAACAGTGCTCCGTCTTGCACCAGCCTCGCAATTGTTGTCTGTGCCTGTACTGGCAGCCACCCCACCGGGTCAAGCCTTCTCCTGAGAGTCTTTCTCCCTCTCACTGTCCCTCTATTTGACCTAGTCTGGTATCCGTGATATTCCAACAAAATGCGGAAATGACTGGACAGGGTCATTAAAGATAATGAAGATGATTTTTAAATGTCGGTAGCAGTACTTTGACAAGGAGCTGCGGAAATTCAAACAGATCCAGAAGAGGTGGTGGCTCGTGGAGTATTCTCGCTGATGACAAGTGAATCTTGGCTGAAAGCAGAGACTCCCAGATACATGTTACCTATTTTTTATTGACTATGTTGACCTTGGGACTTATAACAAATGATGGACAGTGCAGGGGAAATAAATTATTTAATGTGACTTTTCTAGCCAAAGCTGCTCACCAGCTACCTTTCCTTGCACATGTCAGGAAGAAGGCGGGGGGTGGGGGGGATGCTCATGGGATTCACCTATGAGTAATTATCAACAGGATTCCCTGGAGTGCTCTCCAGCTGTGTAGAATATGTGCCAGCCCTATGAGAAGCAGGAGGCTGGACTCTCATTATTAGCAAGAGCCAGGAGATCCCTGCGCAGTGAACCTTCTGGATCCTAAAGACAGCTATTGCATCTGAGGAGCAGCAGCTGAGCAGGCGCGAGGGCACAGAGCACAGCGACGGACTTCCCAACCAACTGAGCAAGTGAAGAGGAATGCTTCTGTTCCAGGAGGTTGGCTCATGGAGCAGGGCGCCTCTGAGCCCTTCATTCAGGGAGCTGCGTTTGTGGAGCCACAGAGCTTAAGCAGAATGCGTTTGGGTTGAGGCATGTAGCAAAGTCCTGTGCCCTTTGGGCATTTATTAGCAGTTTTGACAGAACTTTGCAATCTGTCCTGACAATCAACTCAACCCTGAGCGTCCCTCATGGGCATCACAACTTGTTACGTTCATTCATCAACCCTTCAGTCATGGATTTTGTTTGTGAGTCCTGTGCAGTTAAGAATTATATGTTACTTGGATCCACAGTTAATAATTATGGAAGCAATATTCATGAAATGATGTATCGGGCAAATCTGCTGCACAATACTGTTTTAAAAATCATTTAATTGGGGGCTCTGACAGTTCTTATAACAATCCATACATCAATGGTATCAAGCATACTTGTACATACGTTGCCATCCCCGTTTTCCAAATACTTACTTTTTGTTTGAGCCTTTGGTATCAGCTCCACGCTATATTTCTTTCAAGTGTTAAAGAGCAAAGGTGTCGCTATGAGGTCTGAGAAGTACCTGGACTGAGCCATCGTTTTTTTAATTGCCTCATAATTCTAATTGCATTGGAAACTTGGACAATGAATAAAGATCAAGAAATATTTATGCTCTTGAATTATGGCATTAACTGAGAATGTGCCATTAACATTGTGGAGAACGACCAAATCTGTCTTGGAAGAAGTGCAGCCAGAATGCTCCTCAGAAGCAAGGATGGGGAGACTTCCCTCAAGTGCTTTGGGCATGTTCTCAAGTGGGACCAGTCTCTGGTGAAATATGTCATTTGGTAAAGTGGAGTGTCAGCAAAAAAGACGAGGCCCTTCAAAGAGATGGTTGACACGCTCGTGGCCACAATGGGTTCGAACACAGTGACAAACAGGAAGACGGCTCAGGACCAGGCAGCGTTTGATCCTGTTGTCAATAGTGTTGTTAGCGGTCAGAACTGACAACAGCACTGAACATCAACGACCGCATGTGATGATACCAGAACATATCATCAATGACACATGATACCGAAACATATCATCAATGACAACACGTG
Organism: Tenrec ecaudatus; assembly: GCF_050624435.1. Classification (NCBI taxonomy): domain Eukaryota; kingdom Metazoa; phylum Chordata; class Mammalia; order Afrosoricida; family Tenrecidae; genus Tenrec; species Tenrec ecaudatus. Next base: position 8,190,661 of record NC_134544.1, read on the forward strand.
ATACTGGAACATAAGTAAATCCAAATACATTCAAGAGAGTTTTAAAACAAATTAGCGAATAAATGTACAAATGCAAGTTAATATCTATATCAATGCCCTTAACTAGTAGTCTCTGAGTAATGGAAAATAATTCACATTTAACAGTTCAGTTTTAATAATACATTCATACTGAATTTTGTAGACTTTATACTTTAACATCACTCATATTTATAAGTGATTTTTGAAATTGCAACTTCTATCCAGACACAGGTGTGTCTTTAAACGTTTTTTAAAAACATGCTACTTTAAAATTCTACATCAGAAGCTCACTTCTGTCCACTTGGTATGGAAAACAGCTAATTAGGATGCCCTAGTATTGCATCACTTGGCCTGTAGAAACAAGGATGGTAAAAAGCAGGAAGCCATGGGTTTGCAGTGTAAGTCATCAACTAAGTCAAGGCTGGGACACGTTTTCATCCACTGGAAGGCTCGGCATCACTTCTCTAAACGCTACAGAGCAGCGTCTTTGTTGTATTGCCAAACCGCCTTTACAAACAAAATGTGAGAACAAGTTTGGATCACTTTTTTCTTCACTACTCTAGATTTAAATAATCCCAACTGGGTTCATATTTTCTGAAATTTATTCTTAAGATGATCTCATTATTATTAAATTATCTTTTCATGACATCCTTTATCCCAGACATTCTAAAGCACTTAACAGCGACTATGACTATGATTCTTCAGTCTGGTGGCTGGAGAGGTTTGGGGTTCTCCAACTTACTGTCAGTGTTATTACATTTCCTTATTAACAGCTTTGGGTCTGGTTGCAGTTGGGTTGATTTGACCCACGTTGGTTTTTTACCATATGGAGGTCATCGGAAGCACATTCTGATGTTCTTTCTTGGAACATACTAGCTGTACAAAGAAATGTACACAGCCAGCTCAGTGCCTTCTGGGACATGCAGTAAGCTACTCTTCTTCCTTTTGTCACGTCGCATGTCTGTTGGATTCTTCTTTCTGTGACTAGGAGCAGCTAAGGATTCTAAAGTTGGTCTGTTGATTAAAAAATATTATTTGTATGTTTATATTATGAGCTATATATTTCAAAGCTATTTCTTTAGTTCTTCTAATTCTTGCAACCACTCTAAGATGGAGGCAAGAGAAGTATCATTTTCCCGATGGACAATGGAAGAAAACTGGACCAGACGGGTTGTGTGTCAGATTGAGCAATGCTATTTTGGTGAAGATTGGAATGATAATTCCCAGAATCCCCTTTCCTCTATGATTCTGGGCTGTTGTCAGATGTCATAACGTGACCTCTGACACAGTGACCCTGGGCACAACGGGATGAAACCGGTGCTGGGCCCCGCGCTGTCCTCACCCTCTACGGCAGGTTTGAGCGCCTTCTGGCGTCCATCTTGTGACAAGTCAGTCCATCTTGTGACAATTCTTCCTCTTTTTTTACTCACTCTCTACATAACGAACGGTGCTGTTCTTCACCAGGAAGTGAGATGTTTTGACACCCTCACTTCAGAGAAGCAGGATTAGTCAAAAGAGGAGGGAACTTTGAAAAGTGGGTAGAAATTGCAAGGAAAAGAGCCTGGAATTCTCCTGCGGCCATTTTGAAATTTCCTTGGAGAACTTGCATGTGAGTGAAGCACTGGACACGGCGCTTGAATGAATGAGACGCTGGACAGGAGCAGGGGGCCAGTAGGATGTTGGCCGCTCTGGCTCTCTTCTAATGTGTGTCTGTTCGTCTATTCTTCTGGACAAGCGGTTCTGGAGACCCTCTGCCATCCAGGCCCACTAGTCCCTCTCTGATGGCAGAGCCACAGAGGCAAAAACTCCCCAGAGGCAGCAACATCACAGGGATGCCCAAGCCTCTCAGTCCTACTCTGCTTTGGTGGCTGTCTATGGTTGGCTTCTCTGACAAACCTGGACGTGACTTTTTCTGAGCCTCTAATTTCTTCCCTAGACCTTCCTTACCTTAGTACCTTCTAATATTATCTAATGCCTATTGCTGGTAATCAATCCTACACCCCACAACAATCACAGTCACCGTATTCCCTTTATGAAACCACAATCATGCCGTAATTGGTATCAGAAGTAGTTCTAGGGGCATAGAACTGAATGAATGGAAAACTTCTGGAAGCAGGCTTCTGATCCAATTCGATTTAAAGGTGCTAATCATCCTGTTACCAGAGATAAATGGGACCTTAGTAGTCTGTGGCATGTGCTGTTACAACGGTCACCTACTGTGCTATCTGTAAACCATTGCCCAGAAGAGGCAAGACTTTATATGACCAAGGTACCTCGCTGAGGCTCTAAAATATTTCAGTGGAAAATGGGATATAATAGGAGTGAGTTGACTACTTCAGAGGATGCTGGATAACTTAGAGAAAAAGCAAAAGATGTTTTGGGGGCTTTCACCTCCCAGCTCGAGATTCAAATCAGGAGAGAGAGAGCACACTGTGTGAGTTCTGTAGCCAAAGGGCTGACCTCCCAGCAGCCAAACACCCACTCTCATTTGGTGGAGGGAATCACACTGTTGGAAGGGCTGCATTTTTCAGAAATTAGAATGTGGATATTTGGGAAAATTTGATGATTCTAAAGTCCCCAGGTCTTCAAATTTGACCGAGTCTCCTTTGACCACAAAACCATTCCTTCCCATATGTCTGAAGAAGGGGTCTTCTCTTGCCTGAAGAACCTTCCGTGAGTTGGTATTAGTTACTGATGACTGCTCTAACAAAATGCATAGTGAGAGACTGGCGAGACCATAAATGGATGGCCTTACAGTCTAGCCACCATTAGTCCAAATCAATGTATGGACAGGCCATGCTTCAGTCGAAGGCTCTAAATCTAGGGGATGGTTCTTTCTTGTTTTGCTCAGCCCTTGTAGCTCAGACATCTCTTGACTCCATCTCCACATGACCTTCCTTCTTCCATGTCTCTTCTGCTCCTCTATGAGGACACCCTCAGATTGGATGACCAGTCTGGTTTCAGGAAGTTTCAGCATTTAGGAAGTGAGGGTGCTTTCACCACCGCCACCACCACCGCCACCACTGCCACCACCACCACGTTTCAGCATTCCACACACTCCACAGGCTGCATAGACTTCAAAGGGACTTTGCTCATTATATTTCTTCAGGGTGTGAATTCAGACAAACCCACTTGTAGTGGGGCATTTAACAGGTTGAAACACTCTTTGAACCACTTGATTTCGTAGGGAAACTCACATTCTTTTTTAAAAGCATGATACCCTTAAAGGAACAAAAAGATCTAGAACTGAATGTTGTCAACCAAGAAGAAATGACTTGCTAATATTTAAAGGCAAAGTTTGCTGGCTTTGTATATAAAGACTAGGATTTCAGGGCAGGTCTAAATCCAAGTGCTTGTGGATTAGAAAATGGGAAAGGGAGCCATTGGTCTCTGTTCCAGCCATGACAGCATGCATGTGATGTGGATATGAAATTGTGTCCCCGAAATACTAATTTTTCCTTGGTTCTCAGAATAAACTCAGTGCAGGAGGGAAAGTTGTGCAATGCTGTGCAAGCCCCTTGAGCTTTGGGCTTTAATATAGATTTAATTGCACCCCTTCAATGAGAAGTTAGAATCCTAACCCCTATTTCTGTCAAGGTGACCTTGTTGTGGTGTGGAATAGGACCTTCAGAGCTGTTATCAGGCAGGTTGATAGGAGATCAGACTGGAGCTGTTCCATGCCTCACGTCAGCTCTGACTCGTGAGCTCCTGTAGAGCAAACCAGTACCCAGGCTTGTGGTATCCTCACGACCATCCATAGATTTAGGTCCATTTTCAGAGCTTTGTCAGTCTATCTTGTTGAGGGACTTCCTCATGTTCACCGACCATCTATTTTTCCAAGAATGATGTAGTGTCCTTCTGCAGGGATTGGTCTTCTTCCCGACCCCCCATGACATGTTCAAAGACAGGCAGACAAAGTCTCATCATCCTTGCTGCCAAGGCGCATTCTTTCGCACCCAATCTGAGTAGTGTCCTTACTGAGGAGCAGAAGATGGCCAGGTGCAGATGCATTAGAAGTCAGCAACTCCAAGGATCCCTGTCTATCAGCAGAAGCTAAGAAAGCGGCCTGCAACCCCTCCTCCTCAGAGTTCTCAGAAATAAAACCACCACCATCTGGGCTTCACACTCCTCGCCTCCAGAACTGTAAGACAAGACGCTCTTCCTGTTCCCATCAGCCACCATGCTTGCAATGTACTGTCACAGCACCGGCAGCACCGTGGGAAACCCCGACAGCACTGCTTCCTGTACCTGGGAACAGAAGAGTTTGGGCATTTCTCAGGCCATCTTCAGTATGGATCTTCTTCTAGATCATATCAAGGCAGAGTCATCCTAATCAAAAGCATCCTCGAGGATAACACAGAGTTGCGAAAACACTGGCAATAGTAATCAAGTCTCAAGAACCTTACATTTCACAAATGGCCCTCTTTTGCTTTACTTTGAAAATTGCCAGCTAGTAGAGTGAAGGACTAAGTGACGTTTTCAAAGTCAGCAGCATAGGGTTGTCAGAATTCTGCTTAATTACACCATAGCAGGCTCATCACATGATAACAGAAACCAAGGACACCATCTGGGATTACAGTGCTGACATTGTGAAGTTACTCCTGGGCAAAAACGACCCCTGTGGTCGTTCAAAATCTCCATCATGCGAGGTTATGGTGGAGAGTGGTACTTTGGAACTACGTCACCGTCTTTCAAGTGCTGGAGCAAAGGTTGGTATAGCGTGGCCACAAACGATTCTCCGGCCATCACACTGGCTGCCTACAACCACACGAAAGAAATTGACAACAAGGGACTTGGCTTATCCCTTAAGTACTGAGTTGTAGATACTACATATCCACTAATTAAGTCTTCAACTATATGTTTCATGTGTTTTCACTAGGGGGAAAAATCACACACACAGATTTTTAAAAATTGAATTTCCTAGTTTTATTATTGGCTCATTAGAATATTTTTCTGCTCTGCCAAAAGTTCACATTTCGGTTCCAGGGACAGATACTCTTTTGCGTTCCATTCCAAAAGGTTGTTCGAGTAGGGTGTAAGTACAGGTGTACCCCAAAGAAAAGTCATCTGGAATAGATTCCAACCAATTAGGAGAATGATGTCAAGTCACATACACGTATTTTGCAAAAGAAGCAAATTTATCAAGGGCGTTTTATTTCTTATCACAGGTCTAAATGTCCAAGTTCAATTTGCTCAAAGTGACCATCAACAGTATATTTAATCAACTACAAACGACATCCCTTCATAATATACAATATAAGACTTCACCAAGTATATATAAATTAATTAAATAAGGAGCTACAGAAAGCGAATGATAAGGATTTCATATATTTGAAAGATTCATAGGGATTGGGGCTTTACAAGACGTCGGTACCTTCATGTGTGGATCTGAAAGGGAGAAAAGGTAAAACGTGGTACAGACAGAGTTAGTCAAAAGGTGTGTGTGTGTGTGTGTGTGTGTGTGTGTGTGCTTGTGGAGGGGTATGATGGGGTCTTCTCTGGGCCCACAGATTACCAGGGAGTAGACAGGTTTGTTGACATGGTTTCTATACCACCTGCTTGAAGTGAAGTAAGACCAAGCTTCTTGTAATCAGCGAGAATCTTATGTGAGTTCAGGTTGTCACAAGGCTCATAGCTTTAGCCATCCATCCTACTCACTGCTACCTTTTCCTTTTGCACAAGAGTGAACATGGCTCCTTCAATTATGCAGCAGATTTATAAATTCAAATTTGATCCATTGCTTTATGTCATATTGATCTGTAGCTCATGCCACTTGGAGATTAGTATTGATTACTGAGATACACTTGGCATTTTAGTCCACATTTTCTCTGCATTTCTGCTGTCCCATCCTCAGCCCTGCCGTCCACTCTCTCATGACCTGGAACCACCAGAGAAACTGAGGATGCTCTCTTTAAGAAGAGTTCTTTCGAGACTTTTCAAACAACAATAAACCATTCGAATCATTCTATTAATCCTCTCTGCCTTCACTTGGAGTTTAAAAATGTTCTGATTCTAGGAAACAGCACAGTCTGAGGCTGTGGGTCACTTGCAAGGATGAGGACTGCAATAAAAATCCCTGTACTTGACCAATTACAGAGAGAGGGTATGGATCTGTGCCACTGAATGGGCAATGCTGGGCCGACTTCCTGTTCTCTGTATGTCGGAGATTCTGCTTACAGGCATGGGAAAGTTTGAGAAGGCCCATTCTGTCAATTACTAAAATTGGCTCCAAATAACTATTCCAAAAACAACCACCACCCTAAAACATCTCTCTACCCACTAGTTGATTCCGACTCATGGCCACCCTATGAGACAGAGTAGAGCTGGCCCTGTGCATTTCTGAGACTTGGAAATCATTACGAGAGTAGAAAGCCCCCTCTTTCTACCTCGGGGGTGCTCGTGGCACCAAACTGCAGACCTTTTAGTTACAGCCCAGTGAGTAACCTAGAAACCGCAGGGGCTCCTGGTATATTGAAACACTTAGATTCATTCATTCTTCTGACAATTGGAATGTGGACTAGGGAACAGAAAAAGGGATTGAATTAATGAAACACAAACTTATTAGTCAAACAGAATTATTAGGAGGAAATGGGATATTCTTATTACAAATGCATTTTTCCTCTCCATTGCATGGTTGCAGGGTACTAAGATTTTTTTTAAATGTAGGAGTTTGCCCCCGAATCAGTCCACTTTAACAAAATGTAATACATTTAGCTTACTCTGTATTTACTGAAAATTTATTTCATTTAAATAATTTCCGACTGGAATTTCTAAGGAAAAACTCAATGTGTCAGGCATTTGGATGTAAGAAATAAATCTCCCCAATCCTTTGAAAATGAAATCTGTTCAAAAGTCACATTTTTTAAAAAAAGCAAACATGTGGCCAATTTATCTTACAAAATTTTGACAAATGCATTAAATAATGACACCATAAAGTATCACAGAGTGGGAGAGATCTCCCAAATTATAATCACAAAATATGAGTAAGACTGCAAAGCACTCCTACTTAATTTTAAAACAAAATTCATAATCACTTAAGATTAAAAACAAAAGGAATTCAAGCAAAGAACAGGATGGTAATCTGAGGGTTAATAAAGCTTACAACATTCATTCATGGGCTTATGGCAGCAGGGTGGTGTGAGTCAAATAGTTTAAATGGTCCCAGAAAGCCTTTCCCAGTAATATTGTTGCAGAGTCCAGCAAGAGTTGGGACATCTGAAAAATACAGGAAAAGACTTGAATGCCAAAGGCTTATTTCTCTAGAGCCACTGTGCTGCTTGTCGACTTTTATTATGACAAGATGGTGTCCAGGCAACAGTCCTGGATCAGGATCTTGAGAGAAGGCCACACTTTGGTCATTTCGTGCATTTGGTCAAATCACAACATCTATGGGTTTGGTTTTCTACACGATCTTCTTCCAGAGTTAGCATTCTTCTTCTTTGTTTGGACTATGTACCCAGCACCCTGTGAGACTTCCATCAGAGCCTGCAAATCCACTAATGCCTGCTCCAGACATCATCATGGTAGCATGTACACAAATGAGATGCACAGTCTTGAGTAGGAATGTGTGGATTTGTAGTATCTTCCTGGAGAACAAAGGCATGAATCTTCGCAAGAATACTTACAAAGAATATAGACAGACGTGGGTTTGATTACCTTTTCTCAGATATGGGAGCCCAGCCAGTCTCAGTGATAACACACCTTCATGATGAAACTCCAGTGTCGCTGGCCACACAACAGTGATTCCCATGGTACCCAAGAGAGGTGTCAATCAGGATTTCATACATATTCATTTTTGTTCAATAATTTTCACTAGATGGAAAGCAGCATACTTATTGGTGATGTATTTCTTCCTGTGGGCACTTTAAGACACCAGCTTACTGAAGTACTCCTCCCATGATACACTCAGTACAAGCTTAAGCTGGCAAGAAGACCAAGGGTCATGGTGACAACATTCAGAAGGCGGTGTGATCTTAATCATCTTGTCTAAGTCCTTGCCCTCCTCACCAGGTCCCATCCTCAACTCTGCCCCAGCCTGGGAAATTGCACTAGATAAATGGCCCAGCCTACAAATATTCACTCTGTCAATTTCTTTGGCTAGAAATCTATTTGTGTGGCACATCACTTACTTGGATGATTACAAATGCACCTCAAATGGCAAGTGCTTGCTGAGGAAGTCAAGCCTGGGGGTTTACACAGCGTGGTGAGTAATCAAGTCGTCTGAGATGGCACCACAGCTCTCAATATCTCATAGGAATGGAATTGGAGAGCTACGTCTACTCTGAGTAGGTATAGAATTTATTTTGGTTACAAAACATGAATGAGTAAAGGTCAAATGCTCAGCCTTCACCCCCATATTTCTCGCCCACTTATTGTGCTATGTTATGATAGTCAAAACTGGCCTAAAAGGTTTCACAAGGATAATTGTCTTAGCTTCTTTTTCATTGTAGCCTGGACGGTTGACTTTAGCAAATGGCTCAGATAACTTAGGGATTTGGGGACTCATGCTTTTGTTGCCAAGGCTTCTGAATGATTGGCTGAAGGATAGCAGGAAACATCAGTTTTTATCATGTGCTTCCCATCATTATGAGATAGATAATTGCATGCAATTAAGTGGGACCTGTAGAAGCTCCTACTACCAGTGTACAGTTACTCAGGAAGCCCACTGTTTTCTATATTGGACAGCAGGTAGACGTGGCTGGCCATTTCATAGGAGAGAAGAGACTTTCAAATACAATTGGCCAGTGAAGACAGAAAAGAACTTTACAAGATCCTAGGACCAGTACTCTAGCTACAAGCTGCTAGAAAAGGGTGAGGGTTATTGTGAATAAATAGGTTTTGTTTTATTTTACATGCCCTATCAAAACAGCATCTTTCCTAAATTAGCAGCAAATTATGTTAATTTTTCAATTCTTTCAAGTTCAGATGTGGCAGTGGCCAGAACCTATTGAATCCTAAGTGACGTTGACACTGGTATAAAGCAATTAGCTCCGAGTGCCTAGAAGTAGTTTGGCCAGCAAGTCGCCGCCATGTTTTCTTTAGGCCCACCAGTCATAGGCAATTGGACCAAGGTGAGTTTACTTTGAATCTAAAGGTGTGGGTTGGCCAGGTGTCCCAGAAATAAGCATTATCAGAGGAGGAAACCAGGGCACATAAAAAGTACTCTCCTCAATCTCCCTCTGAGACCAGCTGGTGGCTCCCAGGTTCTCTCTGCTCTGAGAAGCGTTTTTATCACTCACTTCGCTCCTTCCCCCTCTCTTCCCACCTGATTTGGAAATTGCAAACATCTTCATTCATCTCCACAAGCTCCACTGCATCAGCCACACAAGGAGCTCAGGCTACATCACTGGTTCTTCTCAGTCCCTGCCTTGGAATGGAGAGCCACATGCATAGTCAAGGAATAACACAACCCCTCTGAACAGAGGGGATCAAGGGCAAGTGTGAGAACATCTCCAGGCCAAGGCCTAGGAGCTCCAGTGGATGCCATCCAAGTCTCTGCTCCAGCTGGATGCTCCGGCAGATGTTGCGGAGGTTCCTGGAGACAGACATCATCACTCTTCATCTTTGATTTCTGTGGAAGGCTTATGTGCTCGCCATTTTTATGATAGTGCCCGATGCCTGACGTCCAGTACATTTGGCTAGGTAAGATCTCTTATCTGTTCAGTTAGCCATTCTGACCTAGTGGCAACACGATCACCTGGAGGGGGATGCTGGGATCCATCTCCACAAATGTACCATGAGCCACTGCCCAGTTAATTCTAATTACGATTTGGATGGGTCGAAGACTCTGGTTTCTTTGTCTCGCATAGTCTCTCCGTGACTTAGTGTTGTCTGAATGGCCTGGCCCACTGTGAAGACTGATCTTTGGTGTCCCTCAGTGAGGCTAGCTGATGGGATCGGATCCAGAGCGTGACCCTGACACAGCATCCCATGGGTGCTCTGTCTCCCAGCAAGTAGACACCAGAGCAGACCCTTCTAATGGGCACCTCGCCTGGGCTCACAGACCAGGTCATGAAGCTGAGATGTGAACCAGGACCCCAGGGAAACGCCTGGTCTCTGAGCAGCAGCAGCTCGACTGAGTGAGCGGGCCGGAGGCTCTCTCAGAATGAGGCGCCACCAGGAGCTGTGCTGACTGGTCTCAGGGTGGGCGGCTGCTCGTGTGTTTTCTACACTCAGCCTTTCAGCAGCAGGTGCCATGTGCTACAGTAATACCGAGTGTGTATCCCTGACACCTGAGACCTCGGGGAGCCTGTGTCCCAGCAGACCTGTCACTTCCATTCAACCAGAATTCACAGCATTGAGAGTTTGGGGCGTTTCCCTTTAAGCGCTGAAAGCTGAGGATCATTTTATTTTTCGTCATATGACACTTCTGATTAGCATCTTGATCGAGTTTCCATACTTCTGTGAGAGACTCAGAGACTCTGGCTGGGTCAACATGCACATTGGTCCAGGAGGTCTGGAACCCTTTTGATTCAGTAGTTATTCACAGAAATGAATTGTCAACCTGCACTCCAGCTCTGGCGAGGGATGGGGTGGGGTGAGGGAAAGATAGAAACATCTTACCACTGATCAACAAGGTGAACCCCTTCCCCCAGACTGTTGAGTATCAAAATGCTCAGAGTTTTCCTCTTCCGTGAGCTAAGATCTGGCTGCATTGGCTTTCAGTCTGACCTGGGCTGTGTGAGAGCCCACCAGCTGAGCACCGTGGCATCAGGTGACTTGGAAAGAGCAGACACCAACGGGAAAGACAAGCAAAGCAATTATCCTGAGTTTGCCAAGCATGCTCCATTCATGGAAAAACCATCCTTCGCCTTGGTGACCTGGAAAGTGTCAGGGCTAAAAATAGGACATTTTGGCTTCTAGATTCAGCCAAACAGAAAACCCAACTGAACTGCGGTGCCCATTCCTTCCCCAGCCCCCAGGGCACTGTGAGATGGGGCATGGGCTTCCAGAGCTCTCAGTCTACAGCCCTGCACCTCTTGGTCTCCAACGGCTGGCAACCAATCGGTGCTCTTCCCTGTGCTCTTCCATTTCGGCTTGCAGACTTCTCACAGGCAGCCCTCTGTGTCTCGATGTGACCTGCTCAGGGCACGAACCCGATCTTTCCACGGGCCGGGTGGCCAAAGAGACAAAAAGGCTAAAACACCAGGGACTCCTCACTGGAAATGCCACCTGAGGGATCCTGCGATGAGGAAGACCAGCTAGACTTGGTGCTTTACTTTCCAAGCACGCCCTCTGCCTGCACTGCCATTTATGCCTGGGCTAGAATCGCCTTGATGACATAAATACTTTTGCTAAGAAGAAGCTTTTTTTTTTTAAATAGCACTATTTTAAAAATAGCCACTCAACATAACAAACTTAATTTTAATGCACCAAATAAACAATTGTCACCAACTGAAGTGGACGTATCCTGTCACCCTGAGCACACGTTTGAAATATATTTGTTATATATAGAGGGATATCGTGATACCCATTTCTCTATTTCGCTACCCACAAGCACACGCATGTGCACACACACACACACACAACACAGCTACAGGGCCCTGCACAAATGATATTGTGTTCTTTGCTTTGTGTTCCCGTCATTGTTAGGCATACCTATACAGAAGATTATGATGCCACTGGGGGAGCGTATTGGTTTGCTGGGTCTGTCCCTTTTGTCCCTGTTGATACCATCACAGCCACATACTGGGGGGGGTGGTGTCACCATTGATGTCTAAGGGCAGGTCCTGTGGTCATAAGGGCAGATGGAAAAGCCCTCTGTGAGGTCAGGGACTCTGACCCATCATGGACCTGCATCCAGGGTAGACAACGTCCCATGGTGCCATGGGTTCAGCTACCATCAGACCCAAAGAGATTTTTTTTTAATTTAAGTGACTGTTCACACGATTTAGAGTCTGTTTTTGTAAAATATAGTTCCCCACCCGAAAGAAACTCAATAAATAAAGGACTTAGCCACTAACTCAAGGAAGCAGAACTCCAGTTTGTAACCTTCCACCAGGACTGGGCCGAGAGAGACCCGACCCATTGCAAGTTGACGGCCCTCGCTCTTCCAAGATGCAGAGGAGACGAACTATTTCTTGACTCCCAGGCGGGTCCCGGGCAGACTGTCTCTCTGGTCAGCGGTGGCTCCCTGTGTGTCGTGTCATTGGATGAGGCTGGAGCTGTAGCTGAACCCGTAGCTGCTGGACCTGGACAATGGCTGCTGGGCCTCATCCCCCGGCTCCGAGGAATAGCTGGGGAACGTCTGTGCACGAGACATCTTTGAGGAACCAAACCCGTGACCTAGCGGGAAAACAAGAGAGCTGAGCTCAGAAGAACACACACGCATGCTCAGCCCCAAACACGACTGGTACTCTGGTGACAGAGTCGACTCCCTCAGGCCCATGGGGATGAGCCTAAGACAGGCAGGGGTGAAGGGTGGGGTGGGGTAGAACAAGAAGTTGTCTGCGCCTTTATCCATGATGAGTTAAAAATACTGTATTTAGAGCTCATTACTTCCCTCTGGTCCATCTTGTCAAATGATTGCTGGACAGCTAGGCGGATTTTCAAGGGCCTCAAGCCACTACTGTCCTCAACATTGGGTGCGGAAAAATGCCATTTTGGACAAAGAGGCTGCAAACTGCTTTCTTTTTTTTACTTCCTTTCAGTGCCTGAGAGCAAATCATGCACTTTGTGCAACACGTGTGGACAAGCAAAGTACCTTTATCTGCAAGAAAACCCAGCCCTTACTATCTAGTCGATTCTGACTCGCAGCGACCCTCTAGCCTTCTCGAGACTGCCGTTCCTTATGAGCAGGAGACCTCATTTTCCTCCTCAGAGTGACTGGTGGGTTTGAACCACTGACCTTCTGGTTTGTAGCTCAGCATCTGACCACAGTCTCACCAGGACACCTTTCTCATCAATTAGCAGAAAGTTTTTTTAATCAAAACTCAGTTTGTGGCCCTGGGTCTGGACTGGGTGGATTGGTGAGTCCCTGTGCTTGAAGCCTCTTCATATTAGCTACACCCATAAACTTAAGCAACTAACAAGTACATCATAGGTTTTTGCCAACCTAGAAAACCCCTCCTCTGCATATAATTTCCATGTGTGCTATGCCAATTTCCATATAACATCTGTGGGCGTGTTATTTACATGGGAATATTAGTTGCTAAAAATTGTTATTAAAATGGCTTAAACTACAACCAAGGAAAATGCTTATCTATGATTGTGGCAGTCTACTTGCACCCCTGTGAGGTGGAACTTTGCCTTCCCGTAAACAAAAACAAATATGTGGTTGAGAAATGGGTCAGGGTGCTAAGAATGTGTAGAGCCGGGGGGTGGGGAACCCCAGACATGGGTGAAATAAGGCTTAGGAAATCATCACTGCCAGCTAATTGCACCCTTCTCACCCAAGAGGAGCGGCCCCTGCCATCACCTTCACCCAAAACAAATACCCTGCCATCGATCGGGTCAACTGCCCCACAGGGCCCCTGTAAGACAGGGCAGCACTTCCCCTGCACATTTCTGAGACCGTAACTCTTCATGGAAGTAGAGACTTCCTTTTCTGTTCCACAGAGTGGCTGCGGGTTTCACCACTGCAGTAGGGGTGAGTTAATTAAATGTTTGACCAATATGGCCTATGAGTGATAGAATATTCAAATGGCCTTTGGCAGAAAAAAAGTGTCTTTGCCCCTGGTTTGGAGAGACGTGCTTATCCTAAATCTTCACTGGGACCCCAAATGAAGTTTGTCATCCTTCCCCTCCCTTCTCAAAGGCCAGGCTGCTTCGCAAAGACCAGTGTTAGCAAAAATGGAGGAGGACCACATCAGATCCCAGAAAGGAGCTGGACCCCAGCGCTCCACTGCTAAGTTACGCCGTGATCTAAGGGCCGTGCTTCATCATGACATAACTGCTAAATGGCATCCTTACATAACTGCCAGGTTACAGCATTATTCAATGGGCACACTACTGAGAATCACGGCCTGGTCAGGTTGACACATCCCCTTAACCATTACAATCACAGTGACTCTTGCTTCCCATCTGGGCAGTTGTTATCACCAGATAGATGTCTACAATGTACAAAATAGTCTGATATTTATTGATTATGAAGATGTGAAAATGTTAAAAGATGGAGACAGTCGCTATGTGAAGACTAGGCGTGTTAGTCATGCTTGCGAATGACTGGCATCCAATGCAGCATGAGCTGAGCTTAGCAGGAAAGGCAACAACTAGAGACTCTTGGCTAGAGATGCATCGAGTTGGATTTGATTTAAAAGCTTGGGCTGAGCTCCATGGAGAGGGGTCCACAGGAGATATTTGGGGACACGGGGACATGGGGACATGCCGCTTCTTGTTCACCTTGTCAAGTGGTTGAGCACTACAAGCACGGTGCCACCAGGGCTCACTTCCTGGCACAGTGGGTGCCCAGTTAATGTTAGTTTCCTGTCCCCCTCCCCCTCTGCTTGGGTCCATGAACTTGTCATTCCTCGTAGCCCACCCTCTCCATGTGCTGTCCGTCACTACGACGTGTTTCAGATAACATTTTCCTTCAAGGACAAAAGCTCTCTCTTTGCCTCCTCTAGAAATAATTTCCAGTCTAAATGGAAGCTAAATTATGATTTTGCGTACTTCAACTATTTCTTGACAATTCACAAATGAAGGGTATTTACCACTTATCACAAAAATAGCACACCTTAACAAGAATTGTACATTGGAAGGCTGTCTGGTTTTAGTGACAACGGGTGTGAGAACAAAAGAGAGAAATAATTAAGCATTTTCCTCTACGATTCTTCTGCCCTTAGGGACTGTCGGTAAAAACAAAACAAAGCAAAATCGATGTTGTGATTTAAACAAAGTGGACAGAATGGATGCGCTCATCTGGGCTACGTCAGTTTCTGGGGAGCGGATTGTAACTCATGGGGTTCAGATAGTATGATACTCCCGAAGGTTTTCAAGGGTTGGTTGTTCATGAATGGGTTCACCAGGCCTTGCTTACAAGGTGCCTGGGTGGACTAGAACTTCCAACCATTGGTGCGATGTGTTAGTGATTTATACAACCAGGTGCTCTGTTGCCATATTCTTCACCGGTCTTCCACAGCACCCTGGTAGTGGTTAAGAGTGACTACCTCAGACCCAAACGAAACTCACTGCCACTGAGCTGGTGTCAACTCACAGCAACCCTACAGGACAGGGTAGAACTGCTGCTTTAGATTTCTGAAATGGCAAACCTTTATGGGGTCTGACAGATTCATCTTTCTCTCTCAGCATGCTTGCTGGGTTTCAAACAGTTGACCTTGTGGCTAGCAGCTCGAGGTATAACTCTATGGGTCTCTTACAAAAAACGACACTCACTGCCATCAATTCGATGATGATTCACAGTGACCCTACAGACAGCTTCTGTGAGCAGTTTCTGAGACTGTGACTTTTTATGAGAGTAGAAAGCCTTGATTTTCTTCCAAGGTGTAGCTGGCGATTTTGAACTGCTGACCACGCATGCATGAGCAGCCCCAGCATAACTGCTATGCTAGCAGGGCTCCAGGTCCAGGGCTCCTTCAGAGTAACTCCACACCCTGGGTATCTGACAACGACAAATCCAGTTAGTGCCCGTTGGCCTATCTGGAAAGCCATCTTGAATTTTGATGACTAGTGTATTGTAAACTTGTTTGTTGTAACAGGAAGTGATATCCAGACAAGACTGATCATGTGCAGGTGGGAACTTCTCATATTTGTCTGGTGATTTCAAGAACCTTTGGAACAAAACTTCCCACTCCTCCTGCCCCGTCTCCCTGCCAGGGAATCTGTGCTCCAGACTGGGAAATAAAAGGGACATGCAAAGTCATGGTGTCAAAGGAATCGTCCACCTTCAACCACTTCAGGAGGTAGCGTATGATGGGGAACCAATGATGCTGAAGGACGAAGTTCAAGCTGCACCAAAGGCATTAGCAAAAACAAGACTCTAGGAAGAGACGAAATACTGATTGAAGTGTTCGCACAAGCTGCTGAAGCACTGGAAGGATTCAATCATCGATGCCAAGACATTTGCCAATTGCCAATTGGAAGAGACTCCACTTTGGGTTCTCTCCAAATAAAGGTGACCCAACAGGTGTAGAAATTACCGGACAATATCACAGGCAAGTAAAATTTTGCTGAAAATTATTCTTGAATGGTGCCACAGTCATAAATGGAGAACTGCCAGAAACCCAGGCCAGATGCAGAAGAGGAAGTGCAGCAAGGAATATTAAAGCCAGGAGCACTATAAAGACACAAGGATGTTCAACTGTGTGAATCCTCACAAACTCCAGCTAACCCGGTGGAGAATGGGAACCTCAAAATACTTGCTTGTACTCACACAGACCCCGTACACAGACTGGAGGAATACTGAATCCTTTAAAATCAGGAAAAGCGTGCAAAAGCATTGTCTCCTACCACCAAACATATGCACTCTATATGCCGAGCAAGAAATTCCAGAAGCTAGACGAGATGAAGAAGAACATGGCATCAGACTTGGAGGAAGGCTGGTGAACGACGTGTGACTGAGAGGAAAGAGGACCTGGAACACGTGTTGATGAAAATGAAATGTTACAGATGTCAGCGTGGATTTCACCTGAAAACGAAGGGGGAAACACATCCTCACAACTGCACCCATGTCAACTGAAGGAGAAAAGGTGGACGTTGTCAAGGATTGCATCTGACTTGGGTTCATAATCATCGCTCATCGAAACAGCAGCCAAGAAATCAACATGGGTGTTGGCATTGGGCAAATCAGCCATGAAAAGATTCTTTAGATCTGTGAGGAGGGAAGACGTCCGTCTGAGGATGAACGTTTTCCAGAATCAAGGCCAGGTATGTCTGACAGTTTTCTGCACGTGGGGCAGCTGGGCAAGGCATAAGAAAGATGAAAAGAGGAACGCGTGCATTTTCTGTTGTTGGCAAAACTATGGACAGTACTGTGGAGTGTGGGAAGAAACAAAGACATTTGCTCTGGAAGAAGCACAGCTTGACGGCTGCTTCCCTAGAATTGAGACGGATCTCAAGCACTTTGGACATGCTTGATCATGAAGGATGGACCACAGTTTGCTTATCGCTTCCTCCGCTGCTGGCTTCTAGGGGGTTCCACTGCTTGGCTGCTGCCAGGAGCGCTGCTGCGGATGTGGGTCTTCTGTGCTGCAGCTGTCAAGAGGCTTCCTCGCGCTTTCTCTCACGCATCTGAGGCGACTGGAGTTACCCTGGCTTGATTCCGATGTACCTGAATATTCAGTGCAGCCCCCTTGCTTTTCAATCCTTTTCAGAAGTCGCATGCAGCCAATTTTCCCAAGGCAATGCGTCACTCGAGTGCTGCTTTCGCTAGCATTGATGTGGATGAAATCCTTGACAACTTCAGTCTTTTCGCCAGTTGCCATTTACCCATTTTATCCAAATCTTGTATCCATTTCTCCACGAACTGGACTTTGTGTGATGTTCTGAGGACTTGGGTTTTCTTTACATCAAGTTGTAATCCTTGATCTTCATCAGCAAGTGCTTCAAGTCCTCCTGGCTCCTTAGAGGCAAGGATGGTGAGACATCCTCTGATGTACTTTGGACATGTTGTCAAGAGAGACCAGTCTCTGGAGAAGGACATCATGCTTGGTAAAGTAGAGGGGCAGTGAAAAAGCAGAAGGCACTCAATGAGATAGACACAGGGACTTCAACAATGAGCTCAAACAGAAACACAATTTTGAGGCTGGTACAGGACCGGGCTGTGTTTTATACTGGGTTGTACATCAGGCTACTCTGAGTCTGAACTGACTCAAAGGCAACAACAACTAGCTCTTGATTTATTTTATAATTTATTTTTTAAATTTTAATAAATCATTTTATTAGGGCTTTTACAGCTCTTATAACAATCCATCCATTAACTGTATCAAACACATTCATATGTATGTTGCCATCATCATATCTCTGGATTTAAAATTCATGATTTTTATTGAACTCACTGGATGTGGAGTGTTACTTGGTAACTATTTTATAAATTATTTTCCAGGTTAAGGAAGTGAATGTTACAAGGTTAAACATAGATCTTTAGGACCACTGTCCAATTTACAGCATCACGTTGCTTGGGTTGGTGTCCACACAGGATGGTCAAGTGCCAAGAGGGCAGACGATGGGGCCAGTCCTGGCCCTCACCTGCTACCTCGGTCCAATGTCCTCAGATATTAACAAGCACAGTGGTGGGCTCAGAAGGCTACCCACAAAACAAAACAGATAAAAACAATAAAACTCCAATACAATCAAGCTGATTCTGACTCACAGTGGCCCTATTGGGTACAGTAGAACTAGCCCCTTGGGTTTCCTAGGCTCTAAGCATTTACAGGAGCAGAACACCTCATCTTTCTTCTTTAGAGGATATGATGGCTTTGAACTGTTGACCTGTGGTTAGCAGCTCAGCTTGTAATTCACTATGCCATCGGGGCTCCTTTCTTTCTTTAAATCATTCTATTGGGGCTCTTACAGCACTTATTCCATACATCAATTGTATCAAGCATATCTGTACATATGTTGCCATCATTTCCAAAATATTTTGTGCTTGAAACCTTGGTATAAGCTCCTCTTTTGTTCCCACCCTCTTTCCCTGTGAATCTTTGATCAATTATATATTATTATTTCGTATTATACACTGTCTGTTGTCTCCCCTCACCCACAGTTCTGTTTTCTGTCCCCTTCAGTAGGGCGACTATATATCTAACTCTGTGATGGGTTCCCTGTTTCTCCCTCTTCCCCATCTCCAGTCACCCCCCTACTACTCTTCCTGAGGGCTTTACCTGTCCTGAGTTCCATGTGTCAAGAGCTCTTATCTGTACCAATGTGTGTTCTCCAGTCTAGCCAGATTTGTAAGGTAGAACTGAGTCAGAGTGGTGGGAGGTGTGGGGAGGAAGTATTCAAGAACTAGAGTAATGACGTGTGTTTCATCGGTGCTATACTACACCTTGGTTGAATCATCCCTCCCTATAACCCTTCTGGTGTGTGTGGGGGGGGGATATACATTTGTCTACAGATGGACTTTGGGTCTCCACCTCAAACCCCTTCATTTGCATCAATAAAGTTGTTTGTTTTGGTTCTTTTGATATCTGATGCCTGATCCCATGGATACCTCATGATCACACAAGTTGGTGTGCTTCTTTCATGTGAACTTACTTGCTTCCCTCCTGGATGGCTGCTTGTTTATCTTCAAGTCTTTATGACCCCAGACGCTATAGTTTTTGATAGCCGGGCAACATCCGCTCTCTTCACCATGTTCACTTATGCACCGATTTTGTCTTTAGCAATTGTGTCGGGAAGGTGAGTATTAAAGAGTGCCAGGTTGTTAGAATAAACTGTTCTTGTGCTAAGGGAGACCTTGAGTAGAGGTCCAAAGCTTGTCTGGTTATCTTAATATTTAACATATAAACATATGTACATTGGTCTCTATCCCTTTCATTATAAATGAGCATATTTACATATATACGTGCCTTTAGTTATACCTCTATAAATAGCTTTGCCTCCTTTTTCTTTCTCCTATTGCCTTTCACCTTTCTCCTATCTGGGCTCCTTTTTGACTGATATGGACCTTATACTTAGGGTTCCTGAGGCTGTAAATCTGTACAGGAGCAGAAAACCTCAACTGGGGGATCTGAACTGCTGACCTTGTGATTAGCTACCCAGTAGGTAACCCACTGGGTGACTGGGACTAGTCCAGGAGAGGACAATCCACAGGCGATTAGCACTGAGGATGCGCCTCACCTGCATTCTGTTTATTTTTTTGCCTGAGTTCTCAGCTGCGAGCACCACACAAAATTTTCACAAGGTATTTCAAATTGTTTTTCTTGTTTATCCCTACGTATAAAAGAAGCCAGAGTATAAAACCAGGCCATTCACGCCTGTTTAGGACACCCAGTCTGAAAGTCAAATCCCGTGTCTACCTTCTCTGGATCCTAATGGCAATCTATCCTTGGGAGCCTTGCTTTCAATAAGGATTTCCCAGGAAAGAGTGGTGTGGAATTCCTTATTTACTCTCATTAGGTATTCGGACTTGAGCCTGGGAGCTCTGAGGGTGAGGGGTCATGAGGGCAGTGGCAGGTGGGCTTGGTGGGGGTGGGAGACAGTGAATTGTTCAGGTGGCAGTGTTATCTAATGACTAATTATGCATCGAACTTCTAAATGAAAGGTCAGTGGTTGGAACCCACCAGCTGCTCCTTGTGAGAAAGATGAGGCTATCTATTGCCATAAAGGCGTAAAGTGCCAGCAACGCCGAAAGGGCAGTTTTTAGGTTTAGGCCAAGGGTGAGCAACTTCTGGTCCTCAAAACCAGCAATGCTCGCTGACAGTACATACTTCAAGGAGAAGTAGTCCGGCCATCCTAACGGGCGAGTCACTGAGATGACCAAACAGCAGAGGGTAAGTGTGAAGTTAATAGTTTTTCATGGCATTCGAATGATACTGTGAACGTCCAAGTGGCTACTGGCAGGAAAAAGGCTGGATCCCCCACTCAGCTGTCAGTCTCTCGGAGTTGGATCTGCTTGGCGGTGAGGTTGATTTGAGTTTATTTTAACTTTTTAAAAAAATTTTCGGCCTGTGAACATGAAAGACAAAATCATGTTTTGGTAAATCAGCTCCTGTGTGAGGAAGCTGGGAATGAACCTCTGGTGCAGACAGGGTCCTGTAGAACCCGAGACTCGGCCCCCTCGGTGCTCGACATCCTCGGATTGCGACACAAATGTCTGAGCTTGAACAAAACTTTGGAATCTGGCCCAACGCACGTGGTTTTTATAAACGAAAGCAGCTTGTGTTTTGGTCACTCGGCGTTAGTTGGCGTTGTTAGTACGTGTTTAAACCT
The DNA here is from genome assembly GCF_050624435.1 of Tenrec ecaudatus. Classification (NCBI taxonomy): domain Eukaryota; kingdom Metazoa; phylum Chordata; class Mammalia; order Afrosoricida; family Tenrecidae; genus Tenrec; species Tenrec ecaudatus. Next base: position 8,211,508 of record NC_134544.1, read on the forward strand.
TTTGCGGCTGTGTCCCAAGTGTTTCGCTATGATTTTCTTAGTTTCTGTGGTGTTTTATACTGTTTTCAGATAAAAAACAAGGGTCATAAGAGTTTCTTTGAAAATAATCGTCATGATAAGGAACTGGTTAACCGTGTTATAAATATTGATAATTTAGTAAACCTTTTTAGAAAACAGTTAAGGGCACGCCAACAGCAGACCACATGAGGCAGATTTTGTTTTTTTTTTAGAGAGGAAGCCAGCAGGTCCTAGTGAAAACAGGCAAAGGGTAAAAACCTCCTGAACAGCAGCTACCAGATGATTTTTATGGAAGGGGGACTGCCCTTCCAAACAATGACTTTCCCTCCATCCCTCTTCTCCACATCCGTGTCCACAGATCCAGATCCTCATCAATCTCAAGCTGCAGTTGGTAAAAAGTAAAAATGTTGTTTCTAATATTATTTAACTCTGAACTTTAGTTTGAAATTTCTGTGTCATGTTTTGTCTACAAAGCCAAGGTTAGGGTAAAAACTTGATGGTCGAGAATGGATTAATCCATGTTCAGTTATTTCTTATGGGAAAAATTGATTCGGAACTTGACTGCGTCACATATCAACGCTCCTTCTAGAATGGATTCGCGTGGAGGTGCGGGAGCCCACTGTCCTCTTAAGGTAGCATCATTGTTCCCCTGGATGGATGAACTGAATTGACCAGGGACAGAACTGCAGTATGAGAGCGCACCCTGAGGCTGCTGCTGGTTCACAGAGCTGTGGCTCAAACAGCAAGTGCGGTGCAGGGGTTACGAGCAAAAACTGCAACTCCCAGGCATCCTATCCACTCAGGGCACAAGGATTAAGCCTTGAAGCCTTCAGCTGCTCACCGGAAGGTTGGTGGCTCAGTGGGAGAAAAGACTTGGTGGCCTTTTCCTGTGAGGATCCCAGCTTTGGAAACCCAATGGGGAGGTAGTTCTGATCTGCTCTGTAAGGCCAGCCATGAGTCACGAATCGGTGACACAGCAAACATGGACAATGGGCTGTTTTTAATACTAGACTCACTTTGGGATTCCAGCCCATATTAACGACTATATTAAAAAGAAAATCATGATTTTTCACAAAATGGATGACACCTTGCACAAAATAAGTGGCAAAGGGATAATGTTCAATGTATCAGGGATGAGGTTCTGGCATTCAGAAATGGCTGGTGACTGGACTTTGTTAATAAGAGTAGATAGAGATGGTGATGACCTGTATGCCGTTCATGTAACTTTCTTGTTCGCTGGACACAACTTTAAATCTCAAAGGGGGAGATGCAGAATCTAAGAATGGTGAACTTGAGGCTGAGTGTCCCTCCCCTTCACCCTGTGTCCTAATCCCCCAAGCATGCTGTGGGGCCGAGCCAGGCTAGAGTTCCCAGGTATTTTGCTTGGAGCGTCCTCAAGTGTGTGTGAGTGGGAAAGAATTAATTACCTGCATAATTAAGCAGGGAGTTCTCTTTAGTTTCCTCTGAAAATTGGTTTGCATATTTTAAAAGCTACAGGACAGAGATCCTTTTTGCTGTTAGGTCTTTGTGCTTTGTGGTCCGAGTCTGGTGCTCAAGACCACTGAGGGGGCTTCCAGACAGCCCCATGGGATGAAACGGATCTTTAATCGTTACCACAAAGTCCTGGGGAAGGGACATTTCACAGGTGCGCTCACAGGTGGGCAGCTAACTGCAAGGTCAGCAGGTCCAAACTAGCAGTGCTGCACGGAGAAAGAGGAGGCTTTCTACTTCCATAAAGAGCTAGTCTGGGAAACCCGAAGAGGCAGTTCTACCCTGCTCCATAGGGTTGCTCTGAGTCGGGAGTGAGTGTGGTTTCGTTCACCAGCTTCTTAGGGATTGTGGGCTGCAGATGTGTTGAGAAGCTGCATTAAGGCGAGAGCTTTCTGTGTGGCTGATTTTCTTGATAGGCTGTGATATTTTCCCTCCTGTGATTAAGAATCTCCTGCGAGATGGCTGGCGTTCTGAGGAGCTCGTGGTACGGAGGAGATTGGGTTACAACGAAGAAGTAGATGAAACTCGGGGAAAGTAACAGAGCAGAGTGTGCTCTTACGGACGCGATCCGCTCAACACCGTGTCCTTACTTGTCAGAACATCCAGTTAGGGTAAAATTTGACACCTTATTTGATCTCCCTTCTAATACATTCTAAATTCTAGTTTTTAATATTCTGTTCACCTGAGGTTCTTTGGATTTTTATTTTTGTGCATTTCTCTGTACTTGAAATTCAGGATAGGTAAATCAATAGACAGGAAATGGATTGATGGTTTCTTGGGTGTGGCAGGAGAGATTGGGGTGGGGGCTAATTACAAGTACAAAAAAGATGACTGTGGTGATGATTGGACAATTCAATATGATTGGACAATTGAATGGAATGATATGAATCATAAGTCAGTAAAACAAACAAAAAATATCTACAGGTTGTAGAATAAAATGTGGACCTTACATGAAAGCAACACTAACATGGTTTAAAAAAGGAAAAAGTAACCGCAAACTCCAGTGTCTGTGGGCAACACTTGTTAGAAAGACATGTTCAGTTTCTAACAGCCTTGTAAAGGCCGGTCCAATGAGAATTACAGCTGAGTTCACAGGCGCCATATTGGAGCTCTAGCGGTCCCTTGTGGTCCCAGGTCCCAGGGCTATGACTTGCTCTGTGGAGGTAATCGGGGTCAGTGTAATGTCTGGCCAACAGCAGCTCCTGGCTGTCTTTAGAGAGTGATGAAATGCTTCCGTGCTGTGACATTTTCTGTTCGTCAGTTGGGTGAGGCTATCACCCAGTTTGAGTCTACTAGTAATCCACGTGGTGCCCTGCAGGCATTTTGCAGTTATGGTTGCATTCTATCATTGGGGAGATTATCACTAGATAACCTGGGTGGGCCTCATACAATCAGGTGACCAGCATTTTGAGCAGCCTTTGGGGCCTTTAGTTAAAAATCCTATGGGTACAGTGTAAGCCTAGAGTACCAGCCTTGCCTTTCCCTTGAAGACAGCCCACCCATAGATAGAAGACTTGCCTGGTGGCTTTCACAGCTGTATAAGCCAATCATCAGCACTAAGTCTCTTTAAGATGTACCTCCAACTGGCCCTGCTCCTCTGGTTGGACCCTGACTGATAGACACACAAGGATGTCCACTGCTAGCTCTTCTCATGCTCAGCACACTTCCTGTCCTCATCGTTCTACCAGAAGCACTGTGGTTCGATGCCACTGACCGCAGTGGCAGACTAGAATGGCTCTCCAGGGTTTTCAAAGCTACAGCCTTTCTGAAACGAACTGGTCAGGCCTATCTGCAGAGGTGCCTTTGGGTGAGATTGAACCCAACAACCTTTAGGCTGGTAGTTGACCATATAATCATAGTTGCCAAATAGGGTCCACCTGCAAGCTCTCAAAATAGCCCCTGGTCAAAGACCAGGGGCACTACTGGTCCTACTAAAGTCTCAAGAGTTGAATGGTTTCCAGGCACCCAAGTACCTGTTGGGGGAAGCATGTACATGCTCTCTCTCTCTCTCTCTCTCTCTCTCTCTCTCTCTCTCTCTCTCTCTCTCTCTCTCTCTCCCTCTCTCCCCCCCCCCCCCCTCTCCATGCACACACTTAAGCACACCTTTGTTGTAGTCTGGATTAAAGCTTCCTGAAACCAGGGTCCTGATGGGTTTTTCTGTGATACTAAAGGTGATGCCAATGGGATGCCTAGCTTGGGAGGATGGCACAGGGCAGGAAATGTTTCATTCTGTCACATACAGGGCGGCTGTGAATCGAACTGACTCGATGGCGCCTACCAACCACGGCTTGTGGCTCCTGGGGTCCTGCAATGAGCACACAGTCACGTTGACCAGTCCCAAAGCTGATGATCTTTAGCAGAAACCTTTTCATCGCTGCCCTTTTTCCTCATGAAAAATATTCACTAGAGGGGAAGCACATCTGACATCATCTCTAGTACTGATCATACGATGCGCTGGCGGTTCAAGCAGCATTTGTTGGCTAGGCGCTGAAAAGGTCTAACGTGTCCCAATGAAATAGAAGAAGGGAATAGAAACCCTGGACAACAATCTCGAAAAGCCAAAGCCTACTTTCAGAGACTGGTGACAAGATGACACGTTTCCGCTGAACTGTTGATCTGCGCACCTTTTGGGGTCCACGGAAGGAAAGTCTCTAGTTACTGTTTTCAAGGGCAGGCAGGAAGGTGTGAAGTGCTCTGCTCTCTGAAATCGAGTGTAGATGCAGAACTTGCTTCCTTCAGGATTGTGGCTGGCTGAAGTGATTCCTGATGGGATTTAAGACGTTGCTGTAAGAGGCAGGCATCCTCAAACTACGGCCTGCGGGCCACATGCGGCACGTCGGGGACATTTATCTAGACCGCCTGTGTTTTTGCCCCATTTGTTACTTTGCTTCAAAATAAGATATGTGCAGTGTGCATAGGAATTTGTTCATAGTTTTTTTTTTTAATATGGTCTGGTCCTCCAATGGGTCTGAGGGACAGTGAACTGGTCTCCTATTTACAAAGTTTGAGGACCCCTGCTATAGGACCTTGATTTGGCCCCATCTTCCTCTTCTCTTGGTCTCATTTGCCCTTATTTAGCTCCCATTCATTGGAAAACTAGTGGCTCAAAAACTGACCTCTAAGGCACAGGACAGGCGTTTGGCTGCAGGCTGAGCTAGGCTGAAATCCTGTCTGCCTTTTTCATGGGAAGTTCCTTATAGACCCTAGGTCGTTCATTTTTAAAACCCAAATCCTTCAAAAACCCAGCTTCTGATGCCCTTGAGTTGACTTTTTGACCACCTGAACCAGTAGGATAGAGGGAGTGCTGCCCCACACGGCTCCCAGGTCTGTCAGCAAGGAGCTTGATGGTCTGTCTCTACCATCAGCAGCTGCTGGGTTCTGGGTTCCAGCTGCCAGCCCTTCCTGCTTGTTAGTAGCCAAGCCTTGAACCATGGGGCCAGCAAGTCCCTTTGCTTTGAAAACAGGCTGACACTTCATGAATAAGGCTACATAAAATGTTTAAATCGGGATCATGTGTGTGCATCCCTTCCCACAGCGCTTGCCTGCATACATGTTTCATAAACACCAGTTGCTCACGTGTACTGCCACGGAAGAAGACACTCCAAAGTGACCACGCTCTGACATTTCGCTGAATGCAATCCCATCACCACGAACCTGCTCTGGGCTATCTCATTAATTCCCTCATTTGCTTATTGGGAACATGGTCTCCTTCTAATGATATGTGTGGTCACAACTTCCATTAAGCACAGTTCCTGTTCTTTGGAAGAAAAGAAATTGCATGAGAGAGAAAAGGGTGAGTGCTATTGGCAGAAAGCAATATGGGAACAGCTGCTCTCGTTTCTGTAACCAGTGGATGGGGAGCTTTGGAAAAGGGAACTGGCAATGCCAAGTCCTTTAAAGTCAGGAATTTGATTCTTCAGTAATTCCAATTAGGCACATTGGGAATGGGCATAGTCTCCCAGTGGATTCACAAACCTGTTTGTTATTTTCTAAGATGAGTTCAGTTGTTTGTTCTTTCTTGGACCGCCATTAATGCTAACATACTTGGATGTATTCCTTTTGCCCTCTGGCGCATACTTAGTGCTTTATTTTTGGATAACATCCTACCCGTGTTACTGTTAGATGCCATTGACTCAGTGACACTCTGCACATCTGAACAAAGCACCCCTCGGTCCTCCGCCACCCTCACCACGGTGATGCTTTAACTCACTGTTGCAGCCATTGTGCTGATCTGTCTCAAGGGTCTTGCTCATTTTGGCTGCTCCTGTACCTTACCAAGCGATGTCCTTTCCAAGGATTTGTCTCTCCTGACAATGTGTCTCAATAACAGACCAAGTCTTGTGATGCTTTCCTTCTCCCAAGATGGACTCGCTTGTTGTTTTGGCGGTCCCTGACATGTTCAATATCTCAGGCAGCACCACCAAACGCATCCAGTCTTCTTTGGTTGTCCTGATTCAGTGTCCAACTTTCACATGAACACGAGGTGAGTGAAAGTTCCATGATGTGGGTCAGGCACACCCTAGCCTTCGAAGTAACACCCTCGCTCTGCAGCACTTTCAGGAGGTCTTGTGCAGCAGATGTACCCAGTGCAGGGCGGCATTGCTCTCCCACTGCTGCTCCTATGGGCATGGACTCTGGATGGCTCCAAACCCCACAGGGGTAGTTTTCTTCTGTTCTCTGTAAGGGTCACAGTGACTTGGAATAGACTCTAGTAGTGAATGTTTTGGGTTTACAGCTTACATTTCAGAGCCCCTTGGGTTTATGAAAAAAAAAAAAACATCCATGTATAAGATTGGACTGGACAGGGATCCTATCCATACATGCTGTATTTTTCCGTAAATATTCCAACTTGCAGCCATTGGTTGAGTCTGGCTCCTAGAGACCCCACGGGATAGAAATCCCCCCATGGGTTTGAGATGGCCTTGAATGTCCTGTCTTTCTCCTGTGGAGCAGCTGGAGTTGGAGAGCTGCTGACCTTGTATATCAGCCCAAGGAGGAATTACGATGCTGCCAGGTCTCTTCCTAGTGGATGTGAAATTTAGGATAAACCCCCAAACGCTCAAGTACACCTCTCCTGATTTAAACCCTTGGTTTCTTTGCGCAACTGCCTCTTGCTCCATGTACAGGTTCTGCATGAACACAATGAAGTGTTCTGGAATTCCTGTTCTGAAGTTGATCTAGTTTAGAACCACACAGCTGAATGCCTTTGCATAGAGCAGTCCCTTCCATGGCAGCAGGGTGTTCCTGAGGAGTCGGTAGAACTGAGGATCACTCTGATGGTGCAGCATCCCTGTATCGCCTAGAACTGGACAGACGTGAGGTGAGGTGACAGTGCCTGGCATCCAAACCAGTCGCGGAATTGTGCACAAGGTTTGCTTAGTTGGATTCCTTGGGTCTGCTTTCCTTCACACCTAGATTTCTGGCCATGCAAGTCTGAGGAGGAGCCTGAGAACTTGCATTCCTAACGTCTCCTCGGGGGGTTGGAGGGGGGAGGATGCTGCTGCTAATATAGGGACCACACATGGAGAGTCACTAGTCTAAAAAGAATCTCCAACTTCCTTTAAGCTTTAATATTTTACAACTGGAGTGTTGAGGTGTGGTAGCTGAGCCCACCAGACCATGGCACCTGGACCGTTCAAGGATGAACATGCAAGACAATGTCCTCCCGGTCAAAGGGGGGGGGGGGCTCAGTTTGGGGGGGAATCCCATTAGCTTTTGATTCCACTTCTCCATGAAACTTTTGAAGCCCCCTCTCAGATCCACCAGGCTGGCAGAAAGCTTCATCTGGCCTAAATATTGGTTCCATTGGAAAACATGATGGGTTTGATGGATGAGTTTGTTCTGAAAACTTGTGGGGACAAGAGTTAACTTGTGTGTGGTCCACTTGAGCAGGAGCTAGCCCTTTAAGCCAACGATACGATTCAATCTCCTGTCCAGTGATGAGTCCCTAACTGCCTAGCCAGACTGGTAAAATCCTGATCCTTCAGGCTGATGGCAGTGCAACTGTAGTGGTTTATAACATGGGATTTGTGCTGCAAACCTGGGTCTCACGAAATTAGATAAAAATCCATTTACACTTGAGCTGCACAGCTCGTTCTACCCGGGGCAGCAGCTGCCACCGGATGTTTATCCGAGCATTAGGTCCATGAGCTCTAAGGGAAATAACCCTATTTCCCAGCTTCATAAAGACAGGGCAAGCCCACTGATTACTCTGAGATTAATGTGGCATTTAGGGTAGGCACTAAATGCATAGTTTCTGACCTTTTACATTATTAAAAGTTGGAATAACATTTTAACATGCAGCACAGTCCTGAAATAGAATGAGCATGCATCCAAATTCTTGTATTCAGCTTCCTCTCTGTAAGGTTTTAGAGGCTGAAAAACCATCCAAAAAAGCATGAATGAAATGAATTGGATGAACAGCTTATGAACCTCACTTATTGGACTAATTGGAACAGGACGGGCTGGGGTGTAAGGAGAGAGGACTAGAAACAGTCCAGAGAAGAACGATGTTCCGATATTTACAGGAAAAAAGTAGCCCTGTAAAACTCAGATACACATAAGGTAGCTGGAAGGGACTGTAAAAACAAACCTACTTTTCTCCTTGAAGCAGTCATCATATGTGCATACCTGTGCACCCAGAAAAGGAGACCTGATGCTGCTGCCGCCGGGTAGCCATCGGACCACTAACTACAAGGCTGACTGTTCAAACCTACCCAGCACCTAATAGGAGAAAGCTGAGGCTATCCACTCCCATAAAGATCTACAGCCAGATCCTCCTCACTGCCAACTCACAGTGCCCCTACAGGACAGTAGAACTCCATAAAGTTTGGGGCTTTAAAAGAGTGGCTGGTGGCTTTGAACTGCTGAACTTGAGGTTAGAAGACTAATGTTCAATCCACTACCATGTTGTGAACCCAGGGACCTTGTATTGGAAGGCAATTGGCACCATGGGGGCTTTCATGGGCTTCTCCTCACCCTTGAACTCATCCTAACGGTAATTGGGAAAAGAATCCATGCGTAAGGGGGGCTGGCCCAGCTCACTCCCAAGGTGTTAAAAGGACAATTGTTCATTATAGTTGGACTTTTGATGAAGAGGCCAGAATCCCACCCCCCGTGTTATTCAAGGCCCAACCCCCAATTCATACGAAGTGGAGAAGGAGTTGTCTCATAAGATCTATGCTGTCAGGAGAAGCCGGCCCTGGAGAAGGCCATCCTGCTTGCTAAAGTTAATAAAAATAAAAAATAAAGACCCTGGACGAGGCAGCGCACACAGTGACTGCAACAAATGGCTCAAATACAACAGACGGTGGGGGCGGCGTAAGTCCAGGCCATGCTGCTTGTTCCATTGTGCACGGTGCAGCTACGAGGAGGAGCTAGCAGGAGGGCCCTCGGCCATGAAACAGCCTCTATCTTTGTGTTCTTGTAGGGTGTGGTTCCCAGCCTTTGCTAGGTCTCGGCTGCTCTCAAACCCTCCTGTTGGCATTTCCTTCCTGAGCTGGTCTGGAGTGGACAGACTGCAGCAGCTTGTGAGTCAATAGTGCCTTTTGCTGTCCCCTCCCCACTCTCCCCCTCCTGTGGGCCAATGATTCCCATCCTGGCTGCTTATTCCCTGGAACGTTTTCTCAGTGCTGTATGAAACACATTGTCATCTTGCTTTGCTGTACAATTAACCTAAGATTGGACGTGTGTGAAGTTTTGCTAGGAATGATGAAGTCATTTTGGCAATTCTCACATTGTGAAGTTTCCCAGAGTTTATTGGTGTACGAGTAACTTTGACGTTTACTGTGAAGCCAGAAGTCCATGTGCCTTCCTTGAGTGTGTGAATCTCTTCTGTGGCGGGGCTCGGAATGCGTCTACAATATCTCTGAGGAATGGCTATGTCCTCTCATACTCCATTTTCATGATATCTCGGGGACTATCCTTTGTGTAAGCTCTGTATCGTGATTTGGGTGGAAGCTTACAGAAAAATGGGTATCCCACTCAATCGTGCACAGATTTTGCTTGCTGAAATTGCTGGCGATGGCCACAGTGTAACTTCACCCCGCTGACTTCTTCCCTATGTTCTCCATTTCCACCTGTCCTCTCCACTCCCTTCTAAGCTCCGTCTCTCCGCAAATGATGCCCTCCTGATCGTCTGTGGCGAATTGTTACGTGTTACTGTCTATTGGGTTGTCCATCATTGGGCTGAAAGTTGAGCTGTAAGAGAGAGTTCAGTTCCATCCTGAAAGGGGACGAATGGTTCCATGCCTCAATCTCTGACCAATACCCCTGGTTTAGCAGAGTACGTATCATTGGAGTTCCATGTACAAGAATCTCCCTCAGAGTGATGGGTATTGGGGACTGGGCATCCCCTCGTTCTTGTTTCATCCACGGAGGCTGCTGTTTGCAGGGTTTATTGAGATCACCGTCTCCATTTCTCTCATGTCCTTCACTCTTTTCCTGGACAGGGAAACCGACAGTTGCACTGGTGAAGAGTTCTTCTGAGCTTTTCGGACCTGAATAACTTACTACTAAAGTAGGATGTAGAGCGCTGTCTTTGTGGAGGAGGCAGATGAACCTTGGAGTCCCGTCAGTCTAGGGCCCTGAGCTTCTAGAAAGAGCAACTCTGGGTCATAACTTCTCATACCCTTGACGCCAATGTGTTCTATGTTCAGTAATGTATTTGTAGCATGTACATATGTAGAAATATCCTGTGCCAAACTTAAATGAGGAGGTTTTAGAAATGTGGTAGAAAAATTGTTTTCTAAATTCCATTTCCCCCCCATGAACTTTGTGAAGCCTGTGCGTATATGTCATGAGCCAATGTATATGGCCATAGCTGATGTCTTCACTGTTGTGGGATTGGACAGCTAACAATTTTGACCTTGGTGGTCTTATGTCTTCCTGTGTTTGACTCTCCGGGGCTGACTCCCCTCACCGCCTTATATGCAAAGGGGGCTTTAAAGAGTTTGTGGGAAAACGCCTTTATCTTGTAGTTTCTATTTTTCCACGACCTTTTTGAATGTCTTCCGACTATATTAATAAGTTGTATCTACCCTCTAGTGAGTGGTGTACCCTAGCTTCCTCTACTGCCCCTGGTGGGGACACGTGTCAAAAGATGTTTCTTACTGTGTGTAAAACTCCTCGTCACTTGGTACAGTAGTTTTCTCATCTCTATTCTTGCTGTTTGGCAAATGTCACTCAGCATAATGCCCTCCAAGTTCCTCTGTGTTGGGAGTTTTTCCTGAAAGAACTCGCTAAGTTAGGGACCTCTTAAACTCCTGAGTAGGTCACTCCAGATTCTGGATCTGTGTTTTGCTCACTTTTTTGGAGCTGTCTTGTCTTGGTTGCACATGTGTGCATGTGTGTGCACATGTGCTTGTGGTTGTCTGATGTCTGAGACATCACAGTGCTACTGCATGATTTGTGGATTGTGTGTGTTTCACTATACCTGGGCAGCAGGGCTGGTCACCTGTCTTGCAGTACTGCAGTGCCTACCACCTGTCTTTATGCAGATCTGGCAGCAGTGGGCTAGACTTACGACTGAGGACCTGAGAGCAGGCTGAACCAGTGTCACCACTGGTTACCAGAATGGTGGCACTTGCTCAGTGGATCGGGTGGCAGGTGGCTATGGTCGAAGAAGTAGCAGAGCTATTCTGACTTCTGAGAAAAATAAAAGTGGGGTGCAGGGGAGCAAGAATGGAGAGGGAAGACTTCTGAATATAGATCACCAGTGTGCTCGCTGATGCAGTCCTGGAAAGCAGTCTATTCCAATTGGAATGTGGCTGTGATCATTCAACATGGCACCTCTACTGGTCGTCTGTTCCCTGTTCCACATGCCTCCTTTTCCTGTCTCCAGTTTTGTTTTTTTTAACATTTTATTAGGGACTCATACAACTGTTGTCAAAATCCATACAAACATCAATTATATAAAGCACATCTGTACATGCTTTGCCCTCATCATTTTCAAAGCATTTGCTCTCCACAATCCCTTTGAATCAAGTCCTCTTTTTCCCCTCCCTCCCTGTTCCCCCCCATGAGCCTTTGATAATTTATAAATTATTATTTCGTCATATCTTGCCCTATCCGCCGTCTCCCTTCACCCCCTTCTCTGTTGTCCGTCCCCCAGGGAGGGAGGTCACATGTAGATCCTTGTAATCGGTTCCCTCTTTCCAACCCACTCTCCCTCTACCCTCCCAGTATCACCCCTCTTACCCCTGGTCCTGAAGGTATCATCCACCCTGGATCCCCTGTGCCTCCAGCTCCCATATGCACCAGTGTACAACCTCTGCTCTATCCAGACTTGCAAGGTGTAGAATTCGGATCATGGTAGTGGGCGGGGAGGAAGCATTTAGGAAGTGGAAGAAAGCTGTGTTCTTCATCGGTGCTACATCGCACCCTGACTGACTCATCTCCTCCTCTATATCCCTCTTTGAGGGGATCTCCAATGGCCGACAAATGGGCTTTGGGTCTCCACTCTGCACTTTCCCCTTCATTCACTATGGTAAGATTTTTTTTTTTTGATGATGCCTTATACCTGATCCCATTTGACACCTCGTGATCCCAGCGGCTGGTGTGCTTCTTCCATGTGGGCTTTGTTGCTTCTGAGCTAGATGGCCGCTTGTTTACCTTCTAGCCTTTAAGACCCCAGACACTATCTCTTTTGATAGCTGGGCACCATCAGCTTTCTTTGCCATATTTGCTTGTTCACCTGCTTTAGCTTCAGTGGTTGTGTCAGCAGGGTGAGCATCATAGAATGCCAATTTAATAGAAGAAAGTATTCATGCATTGAGGGAGTGCTTGAATAGAGGCCCAAGGTCCTTCCGCTACCTTATTGCTAAACCTATAAATACAGGCACATATATCTATTTTCTCATCCTCATATATATATATATATATATATTTGCATGTACATGTCTTTGTCTAGATCTCTATAAATGCCCTTTGCCTCCTAGCTCTTTCCTCTATTTCCCTTGACTTTCCTCCTGCCCCACTATCATGCTCCATCCCCACCTGGGTTACAGCTATACCTCTTCATTACCTTACCCTTGATCATTCCCTACCAGGCATGCCACTCCCACCTCACCACTAATTTGGATCACATGTTGTTCCCTTGTCCCTGTATTTGTTAACACCACTTATTTACCCCCTACCTCCCCCTATCCCAAGTCCCCCAGAACTGTCGGTCCCCTTGTTTTTCCTCCAGATAGTTGATCCAGCCTATCTTATTTAGACAGACCTGTGGAGATAATAACATGCTCACCAGGATTCACTTGGCTTTTTTCTTTCCTGGCTAGCTCCAGGTTCCAGGGTAGCCGCCTGTATCTTTCTCCTGAGTGTGTGTGGCAGCGGGGCTGGGCGTGTGTGCGGCAGTGGGTCTGCTGAGTATATTTGCCTATTCTGTTCCCTTACTCCTCAGTATTATAAAGACAATTCTCTTGTGGGTAAAGTATGTAACAAAACCTTTGTCCTTTTCGGCCATCTCCAAGTGTACAACATAGTGACATTTGCCGTAGTCATCACATTCTGCAACCATGACCCCTGTCTGAAGAGACCCTCAGCATCCTAGTAAGCAGCAGTTGCTCCAGGCAACCACTACAAAATGTTGTCTATGTTTCACGGGGCGTGATGTTTTTCAAGACTGAGTGATGCCACGGCTTGCATCAGGATTTCCTTTCTCTGTGTTGTTGGGTTCTGCCCAGTCTATTTTGACTCATGCCACCCCATGGACACACTGCTCCTATGCTGTGCTCACGGTTGTGACATTTGAGCCCATTGCTACAGTCACAATGCCAAGCTGTGCTCTGGAGGCTCTTCCTCTGTTTTATTGACTCTACTTTCTTCCAGGACATAGTCTCCCCTGATAACATGTATCACAGTATGAGAAATGGGGGTCTTACTATCCTTGACTGTAGGGAGCATCTGGCTGTACTGCCAAGCCCCCCTTTTGGGGTTATTTTTGAAGTCCATGATATTTTCTCTTTGTAGCTGAGTAGCAATCCATTGTTTCTCTCCATAAAATCATTTTTTCCATTCATCTGTTACTGGACAGTAGGTATATTTCCATCTTTGGAATAATGCTACAATATGACATGTTTCGATAGTTACTAATTATCACTTCTTCCTTCTTCAGTGTTTCTAATAATAGCAGAGATTTTACAGGATTAGTTTTTATTTTTTTTAGAAATGTGTACTTCCATTTGCTTGGATTTTTTTATAGAAAAATGTTTGGATTATTAAAGGTACATCTCTATAAATTTGACACACTGCTTTGTGGTAGGCATTCTGCATGAGAGGGAAGGAACGCTGTCCCTGCTCTTTCGGAACAGGAGAGCTGTTGTCGACAGAGACCATTACACAATTCAGTGTACAGCTAGCTCTGTAATGGTAATGCACCTGGTGAAGGGGAGATGCTCCAGACGACAGCAGGGAGCCTTCTGGGGGACACAGGGTGGAGAAGAACGGTGATCAGGAGTAGTACATCCTACAGAAAGGGCTATTTAAAAAAATTCATTTACATTTCTTGTATTTACATGGGCTAATGGTAAGGGTTCCATGTAAGTCCTATCTTGTCTGACCTGATTCTATTAAAAAGCCTGAGTTTTAACCAGAAATGGGAAGCAGTACAGAAGCAGTACAGACGAAGCTGTCCAGGCAAGGGGAATAACATAGAGCTTGAATTTACTGAGCATGAAACTTTCAGGAGCCCTGATGGTATACTGGTTATGTGATCTACATGGTTGGCAGTTCAAAACCACCAGCAGCTCAGAGGAGAGAAAGACTGGGCTTTCTACTCCCATGGACAGTTACTGTCAGGGAACTGCATGGGGTGCCCTAGGGGTCAGTATTGACTGGCCTGCAGTGAGACTAGGAACCTTCAGTGATTAAATGAACATCTCATGACTGGTGCCACAGCACAAGGGAACAAGCAAGAAAGACATGGAGGTGGAGATGCAGATTAAATGGAACCAACCTTGAGGAGGGTGACTGGTGGCACAGACTGTATTTGAAACAGGGGAGCCGCACCACTGACAATGATTACCCAGAGAGGAGAGACTGCAAGCGGGTGTGCAGGAGGAATGAGTTTGGAAGATGAATTGTGAGTTGTTTTCATAGCCTGTCATCCACAGATATGTGGTGGCCTTGAACATTATCATGAAAGAGGACATTTTAATGTTTTGGGTTTTCTAAGCAAATATGTTTGAGTGTATATGAAATATCTCTTCACAACGGTAGAAAGTCTTGTCTTCTGTGGAGCAACTGGTGGTTTTAGAACTACTGACCCTTGTGGTTTGCACCCCAACACAAGCACTGCACCACCAGGGTCCCCAGTGAGACCCTATCTTTGAAACGGGTCAAAGGGCAGGAGGTGGCTTCTAGCTGTCTGGAGTTCATTGTGATGGGAGAAACTAAACCCGTGCAGTCAGTGGCTCTCAATGGACAGCAACCTGGCGCGTGCCCACGTTCTCTGATCACTGGGCACTCTGCCTGTGTCCCGCTCAGTGTTGTCTGCTGCCCCAGCTTCACTCCCAGCGCCGGCACTGCACATCTTTGAACAAATAAAGAAAACTTACACGGTCTTAAACTATGAAGAAAGTCTGCTCTTTGATAGTTTCTCGATGATTAATGAAGCTATTTGTCAAGAGCCCAACTGTTCTAGAGCACAGAAAGACTATTCCAGATACACACTCTGCTCTAAGGATAAGCCCAAAATGCAATAGGGGAAACTAGTCATCGGAGAGGCAGAGATGAAGTGAGAATTCTGGAAACATCGATAGCTACCAGGATGGTTGTACTAGTTCCTATTGCTGCTGCAACAAAGTACTGTGAATTCAGTGGTGTCAAGCAACCTAAAGGTAGTGGTCTCCGTGTTCAGGAGGCCAGAAGCGGAGTGGATTTGCCTGAATGGAGGTTGAAGTGTAAGCAGCGCATGCTTTCCAGGGTTCTCCCTGGTTTCTGCTTCTGGAGGCTGGTCCCCTGGTTTGGGGCATGGTCTCACGTCACCTCCCAGCTTGAATAGTGACGTCACTTGCATTCTGTCTTTCCTGTAGCCAAAGTCTTGTTCTCCCTCCCTCTTAGAAGGTTGCTTGTCCTTTTGTTGGGGCCCGCACCTGTATGATGGGTGTCTGTCCTGAGACCCTTAACTCTGCATCATAGCTACCAAACCCCCTTTTGCCACAGGTACAATTCACAGGTTGCAGGATTGGGAGCTGAATCACTTTGGAACCATGAGTCATCTCATATGGTTGTGGTGGTTAGCTGCCCTTTCGCTGCTCCTCCCCCCCCCCCACTAACTCCCTACAATAAGAGGGGCATCAACAGCTTCCTGGAAAAAGCCCATTATCTTCTAAATCCATATTTTAGTGAACTCCTTGAAGCTCCCGTGTTCAAGGAAACATTGTCTGATCCTACCCTCTCCTCAAGATAATTGTGCGTCATAACACTGGCGGCTGCTCCAGCTCCGGGTCAAACCAGCTCTTCAAGGGTCGTCTCTTTCTCACTGCCCCAGTACTGAACATGATGTCTGTCTGCAGGGTTGGTCCCTCCTGGTAGCATGTTCAAAGTACGAGTCAAAGTCGTATCATCTTCACGTGTAAGGAACATTCTGGGTGTATTATAAACCAAGCTCGCCAAGTTTTCATTCAGTCTAAAGTATATTAATAGTATTCCTCAGCACCATAATTCAAAGGTAATATGAATTGGCTTTTCTTATTTTTCCCATGCATATTGAAATGATTAAAAATAAGATTGAAAATATAATTACCTTAGGCAATTATGTAAACCAATGCTGATACTTAATCCTTATTGTATTCTATGCATTGCTCTAAGACCCCAAAGACCAGAAAAATAGAAAATATTTTAAAGGATGAATATAAATCCATTTAACACTCATAAACACAATTATCCTCCTCTAACAGATAAGGTATCAAACCCGAGAGAAGTTAAGAAATGTACCGGAGATCCTAATATTTGAAAATAACAGAGCAGGGATTTAAGCCTAAGAAGAGCCCTTACTTTGCTTTAGGTCACACTTGTCCTTGATCTTTGGGGCTCTAGTTTCATGGGTGGTGGGAGGAAGTAGAATTAAATGTTCTCTATTTCTTTTGAGTCTTAATATATAAGATCTTTCCCAAACTATGTAAGTATAGTTTTCCTGGTAGGAAACATTCCAATTGCATATTTGTTGAGTCATTGAAATCATTAAAGTAAAAAAAAATTTAAAAGTCATTTATTTTGCTCTTTGGGAAAAGTGTAATGCAGGAGGGAAAAATCATATTTCTGCAACAGTAAACTTCATCCAGGTATGCTAGTGAAAAATTAAGACAGACTGGCCCAACCAGTCAAATGCTGATTCTGAGGGAACAGGTCAAACAGGCATGTGATACACCGTATATACTTGAGTCAAGGCACCTAATTTTACCACAAAAACTGCATAAAAATGTGCTGGAAAACTCAGCTTACACACAAGTATCTATGATAAAAGAAAAGGGGAACTGATGCCTTTAAGTTATGGTGCTAAACCATGTTAAAAACACCAGTGACTTGTATAAGAATGAATGTGGTCCTGGAAGAAATCTAGCTGGGATGTGCCTTGGAAGCAAATGTGGCAAGACTTTGTCCTCCGTGCTTTGAACACAGAGGTGCACTAGCTTCTGGAGAGGACCTTTGTGGCCATTTAGAAGGGAGAAACTGGGAACTTCTTTCTCTTGCCGTTTGCCTTCCTGGGGCTCTGTGCATGCGTGCCTCCAGGGGCAGCCTCAGGTGGGCTGCCGGACCCTGACAGCTGCTGATGCCCTGTCGTGTTTCCACTGACCTTAGATCCAAGCCACTCTGCTCCCACTGGCCTGAGTCCCTGCTTCTTGCTTCACGTCTGGGCGTCACCAGCCAAGAGTGAGTCTGAAGAGGGCCCTGACTAGCATCAGACACATGGACTTGAGTTGGCCTGGGATGCCTTCTTGACATGGAATTGCATGTTGACAAAGTTTTTTTCTTTTACATAGATGAATGTCATTGGATTTGTTTCGCTAGACAACACAGCTTTGCTAGGTAAAGGACCAATGGATTGACAGTGATCTCAAACGAGCTCAACAGCTGTTAGAACAGTGCAGGATGGGACCACCTGGTTTGACACAGGGTGACCATGAGTCCGAATTGACTTGACAAAAAGTGCAACCCAAGTTGTTCGGAGGTGATTTTCATAAATAGGTTGATTCATTGATTCACAATTTCTGTACCTTGTTATGTATGCAATGGAAAGGGTACCAAAAGAGAACAAGTCTTAAGAAAACATTCACGTAAAAATTACTGGCCCCCTTTAAATTGTTGACAAATAGTTGTTTGGTTAAACCAAATCTATTCAACATGTATGTATATAAAGTGCACTGGATGAGTTGTGTGTAAAAATAGCACTGACTATCTTTTCCTGAAACGAGTAATTCCAGAAGTATCAGTGATTTCTGAAAAGAACTAAACAGACAAAATGTAGAAGTGATTTACCTTCGTTACTATAAGCCATCTAAAAATACAATGGCGAAGAGCGGAAGCTAATTGTAACGTAGAACATATCTGAACATCCCTCTGAGGATGCCTTCAGCACGTAGCCCAGCACAGGCAGCCATGAAGGCACTCAGTGGCCAAGTGCCCTGACAGCTAGCTTGGACGTTTGGCTGCTGTGATCTCATACTGTGCCAGGTTGAGTGGCGCCAATGCCTGGGTCTTTGAAGCAAAACTAAAATAAGTTTACGGAGTTCTTCTGGAGACTTCCTTAAGAAAGAAAATCTGAACCACAAATGCTTCTTTCCCACTGCTTTCAATTTGTTGCCTGAAAACTGCATGTGCAGGAAAGGGATTCCTACCCCTTGCAAGATGCCGATCATAATCACTCACTTGCTTTTATACTAAAATCAAAGGGCTTGTCCACTTACAAGGGCTTCTCAGCTGATGAGAGCTGAGCCTGGGAGCACTGGATGGGAGATGACAGTGACAGGATGCTGCAGCCATGGAGGGCCCCGTGCCCACCGACCAGAGGTTCTCAACCTTCCTCATGCCCTGACCCTTTCATACAGTTCCTCACGTTGTGGTGACTCCCCAATGATAAAATTATTTCCGTTGCTACTTCATAACTAATTTTGCTACTGTTAAGAATCAGGCAACCCCTGTGAAAGGGTCATTCAACCCCAAAGGGGTTGTGACCCACAGGTTAAGAACCGCTGCAATAGACCATACGGCCATCGAGTCAATGCTGATTCATAGTGACCTCCTGTGGGTTTCTGAGACTAACTTTACGGGAGTAGAAAGCCCAATCTGTTTCCTGAGAAGCACCTGGTGGTTTCAAACTGCAGACCATGAAGATCATAGTCCAACTGGTAACATCTATACCATCAGGGCTCCTTAAGGGGCACATTTGGCGGATTTCATCCCAAGATGGAAGCACCCCCCATATTCACACTGCCACTTCTTCCCCAAATGAATGGAGCTGTTTGAATTCTCAAGACATTGATTCTGCATCAGAAACCCATTCTGTCCCCTTTATTGCCCGGCCGATTAGCTCTGGCTGACTTGCTCAGGGCTGGTCAGGATCTTTGACGCCTGATGGGACACTACTAAAGATACCTGAGTGATGCTAAAAAGCAGGGGTTTCTGTTTTATTGAAATTGATGGAGAAGGTATGAAACTTTGTTTATCTTCCCCCTCCAATGGACAATTTCAGTGATTTTGAGAATGATATGCCTTCCCTGGCCCATACATTGGCTTTTGGAGCAGAGTCAAGTCAGAGTAAATGAGTGCATTTATTGAGAATGAGGTTAGCTGCTCCCAAATGTTAAATATTTAATCTTAATTAATGTTCACATTTCTGTTGATACATTTCTGGGGAAAAAACAAAATTTAATTCCTAATGTTTACATCTCTGGGTTATTAAAAACAACCAAACTCACTGCCATTGAGTTGATTCTGCCGTCATGACAGGCCTACGGGACAGGGGAGCACGGCCTCTGGGTTTTTGAGGCTAAAACTCAGAGGAGACAACCTGTCTCCATAGGAGCAGCTGGTAGTTTCAAACTGTTAGCAACCCAGCGTGTGACCTCCGCATCCCCAGCGTTATGACAGGGAGATGATATAAAAATGTGTAAGTGATCTGGAGAAATACTATCATTTAGCTCACAATTCAATTTCTTGTAGGACTGTGTATTAGTAAAAATGTGTAACGATAACCAAAATAGTGACAGTTAACAGATTCTAAACTTAATATACATAGGTTCATGACTTTTCAAAGACCTTCAGTTTACCAACTGGTGACTGAGTCAGCCCTGGTTGTGGTGTGGTTATGCATTAGGCTGTGATCCTCGTGGTTGGTAATTCAAAACCACCAGCAGCTCCTTGGGAGGCAGACTTGGCTTTCTACTCCCAGAAATACACTCAGAAAACCACAGGGAGTCACTATGCATCAGCATTGACTCAGTGGCCGCAAGTCTGGTTCGGGATTTTTTTAACTGGTGACTTGCTAATGATGGTTATTTTATACATCAGGAGACCAAGGCAACATAGTTCTCAAGTTTTGCCCCCACAGTTGCATCGCGAGGACTTGGCAGGGAGTTTTGATAAGATTGTTCTGCCCTTAAAAACCAGTGTACTTGCCGATGAAACACAATATTTCTCTGGTTCCTGGAGATGTCCTCATTCCCTCTCCCCACCCCCACCCCCCTATCATGACTCCAGTGCTGCCTTTTACTGCAGGCTAGACTGGGTATGTACACGGGTACAGATAAGAGATGAGAGATCATGACACAGGGAATCCAGGGATAGGGATGGGAGTATTCATATCAGAAGAGCAGAGGGGAAGGTGGGACGGTGGGAGGGGGGAGAGGAAAGGAGGAAGGTGGAACCAATCACCATGATTGACACATAATCCCTCCCTCCCCATTCCCTCAAGGGGGACAAACAACAGAAATCATGGGGGAAGGGAGACAGCAGATGGTTTATGATGTGAAAATGATTTATAATTTATCAAGGTGTCAAGGGGTGAGGAAGACAAAAGCAGCTGATACCAAGGGCTCAAATGGAATGTAAATATCTAGAAAATGATGGCAACATATATACAAATATGCTTGCTATAATTGATGTATGGGCTGTTACAAGAGCTGCAAGAGACCCCAATAACATGATCTTTCAATTAAAAGCAATCAAACCCTGGGTGCTTGTCCACTTTGTGAAGACTAGCGGCCCGAATGAGTTGAAGCAAAATCCATCTGTGAAGATGCCTGTCTTTGACTGGAAAACAGCAGTGACATGTGGGTTATTTCTATATTGGCAGCGATAACATAGTTCATTTTCCTCTTTAAGTGCTCCCAAAAGTACACAGAAAGGAAGATGAACATTTTTTTTCTCCTAAAATCTAGTAAAACCAACACCTATTGAAAATTGGGTATTGAATTTTTAGTAAAATTTGGAAACATATTTTCTGCACAAATGCTTTCTAATGAAATCAGTTAACTTGGAAATGACTCAAATATACGGTAAAATAATGTACAGAGAAACCCACAAAGGAGGTATATTTACCTCGGTGAATCATCAGGAGAACATTCTGGGAGTCATCAGGCAGTCTCCCCTCTGCCCTGCCCAGAAACCGCTCACTTTAGGCGCCCCATGAACCTCACTAATCTCCCTCTTTGCCCCCACCCCCGCTGCCATAACCACACCCCTGGCTGTTACAGGCACATCTTCCTTGTATTCTTTTGGAGTTTGTTCCCCAAATAGTGATCCCTAGATGTTGGTCTCTACTACACAAGGGTCCCACCCATTTTTAAAATGGTCTTTTCGTATTCAGGGTCCTAATTCATCCCTTTGTTTACCAGACACTGCTCCAGTGAAAGACCCCGTACATTGACAGTGACCTGTAGGGTTTGTTGGCAGACTGGACTTCCCACTGCCCATTCACAGCACAGTCCAGTGCATTGGATCCCTCCATTTCCCCTGAATAGTAGCAGATGAACATATCAACTGGCTTGGCTTCAGGTTCCATCCCTGGGTTCACGGGTCTGGGGGCCACAGCGTGCCAAGAGTTCACTCCTTTGGTGTAATCAGCTACTTCATTGTTGAGTATGGTGATAATATATCTTTCAAAAAGTCATCACGTTGGATACATTTCCAAGGAGATGTTTCCCCGAGTCTACTGTATGGTTTCTCATTGGCACGTACAGAGAGAAAGGCAGAAAAAGAACTGTTGACGTATTTTCCAAGATAATGAATTGTTTGCATGATCATTGGACAGTGACCAAATTTTGTCTGATGATTGTAATGATGAATGCTTTGGTTTAGATGTACCTGGACTTCAATCCATCATAGTCTTATCCTTACTGCACCTCGAAGTGATCAATCATTAGCTATTGTTGTCAACAGAACTATACCAAGATACAAACAATTGTTTATAGCTTTCTTGTCATTCTGAGTCATGATGTTCAGGCTCATGTTGTAGGTAGTTGGCATTAGGTCTATTTTCAAAATCATCTGTTTTCTTCTAATGGCAACTAAAATAGTGTGAATACCTCAGTATACTGCAGATACGCCAGTATAAGCTGACTTGAACATCAACGGAGGCACCTAATTTTACCACAAAAACTGCATAAAAAGATGCTGAAAAAACTCAGCTTATACTCAAGTATATACGGTATATAAAAATTTATCTCTGTATCCTAAGGGGCTGATGGTGATGACCCTTCTAACTTCCTATGGATACTTCCAATTCAATCTGTCTGCTTTCTTCCACATCATGGATCTTGGTTGTTAAGGACACAGAGAATCATATAATTAATTATGCCTTCATTATTCATCATCCCACATTTCATAACCCAAAGTCTAAGAATCAATAACACATAACCACAGATATTGGTTATGAAAAATGGACAAATATTTTATATGCCGTGGTTACCTCCACCAATTTTGAGCATGTTTGCACTATCTCTCCATAGCCGAATCACTCTACCCCATACGCCCCGCCCTTTTAGCTCTCATTCATATATTAACCTGTAGTTATCCATTAGCCTACTCACTAGTCATGAGAGTGCTTTCATCATTTTGATTGTGTAAATCCTTTCCTCGCCCACTAACCACCTTAAGATACTTTGTTCCCACTAAGTAGCCCATTTGTGTCTAAAGGGATTACGAGGACAACTGACTGTAGCTACATGTGGAAGAAATTTTTAAAAGCCTATATTTCTACTGCACTGCACACAAATCCATCCATTCGAAGGAGTCGGAGATCTGTATGTAAAAGGCCAATAGGTAGTGCACACAAGAAAATGGGGGAGTTTCTCCGTGTTCTTGATACATGTAGTAGTTTTTTCTTTTATCTTTATCATAATCTTTTCCTTATTGCATCTCAAAATGCCCAATATTAGCTATCATTTTCTATGGGCCTTTTCCACGACCCTAGCAATTTTTTGTAGTTTCCTTGCTATTCTTTTGTTCTCTCTCTCTCTCTCTCTCTCTCTCTCTCTCTCTCTCTCTCTCTCTCTCTCTCTCTCTGTGTGTGTGTGTGTGTGTGTGTGTGTGTGTGTGTGACCAAGTGGAGTCTGACACACATGGACCATGCAGACCATTTACTTGAAGCATGTATTAAAAGCATATAAAGCATAAAAGAAACAAACATGAACGTACACTTCAAAATTAAAAGTATGCTACACTATCAAGAAAATAGGGAAGAAAAATTGCAATGCACACTCTGACAAATTGTATTAAAATGCATGAAGAACTCCTATAGAATAAAACCCAAATCCCTAATAACACAAAATAAACAGACTTGAACAACTACTTTACCTGGAAAGGTGGCTAACATAATTTGTCAATAGTTTCTTGCAAATGTGTAAGCTCAAACACGGAGGATTATAAAAACTCACAAGTTTCACAATATCAAAGATTGCCTAGCCAATAGAACGACTGAACTATATGGCTAAACGTGAATATGAACAGATAGTTACAAACATTGAGAAAGATAGGACCAACTGGTAATCTCATACACAGCCTGGGTAAGTGTGAAATGATGATGCCTGATTGTTTCTTATAAAAGTAAGAAGGAAACTTCTAATTCCTCTCAAATTATGGATCACCCCTGCCATTAAATAAAAACAAAGCATGCGCACTGAGACTTGCATGAAAATTCATAGCCTACACGAACGACAATAGGGATTCATAAGTATAGTAATGTGCAATTGAGTACCCAGCTACACAGGGAAATAATGCCCTACAGTGTACAATAGAAATTAAAAAGATTTGTTGAGTTAAAGGAGCTGGAGAAAACATACAGAATGGTGCTAGAAGTGTGAAAGAGTATGGTTTGGGGGGTGGGGGTGAGAGATTTCCATAGCAGGAGACACAATGAGCATCGTGGGGTGATGGAAATATCCTGCATCTTGTTTTAGGTGGTGGTTACATGGGTGGACTTCCAAAACTCAAAAGATCTGAAGTTAAGATCTATGCAATTGTACATAAGCTAATATTTCAATAAGCAGAATACTGAATCACTGTATGAACAAATCATACAGGAAAAAAATTCAATGAAGTTCATCTAATCTATAAATCTACCTGGGACTTTAGCATAGACATGGTATGAAAATCTGTATCAAGAATCTCTGAGATAAAAGGAACATAACACCTTATCTATTGTTTGATCTCCCTTTTGATTCTTTTTAAAGTTTCAGATTCTCATAGTTTCTTTCCTTTCAATTGAGGTTTTCCAGTTTTGTCATGTCTTTTTCTATTTGCTTGTTTGCTTTCTGTGGGTTTTGTATGACTTTCTGCATATGAAACCCAGGATAAGGCAATCTGTAGCGGCAGTAACTGGGTTAATAACTGCCTAGGAGCATGGCCAGGGGGAGCCTTGGGAAAATGTGGGGAGCTAACAGGAAAGACGAGAAGAAAATGATCTGAAACGGATTGTGGTGATGACTGCACAACTCTTCAGTGAGGAAATGATTAAATTGTATGATATGTGAATTATATGCCAATAAAACTATAGCAAAAATCCACAACTTGGTAAAATGCAACCTTCTGGATCAAGTGAGCCTAATATCTCTCTCTCTCTCTCTCTCTCTCTCTCTCTCTCTCTCTCTCTCTCTCTCTCTCTCTCACACACACACACACACACACACACACACACACACACACACCGTGTCGCATTCACCACTACCCTTTCATAGCTGCTGCTATCGTAGGTTTCTGACTCACAGCAAGGCCGTGCACAACAGACTGAAATGCCACCCTGTCCTGGGCCCTGCTCATAATTACTCTATTTGTGTCTATGGTTACTGTGTCAATCCATCTTACTGGGGTTTTCACTGACCCTCCACCAAGCATGGTGTCGTTTTCTTGGGACTGATCTCTCCTGATAACATAACCTAAGGACAAGAGACTCACAGAACAGAGACCTCGAATGAACAAAATCGAATCAATAGCAGGCCTCGTCACCGGCATTGCGAGAAGGTAAAAAGTGACCTTAGCTACTACTCCACGCCTTCTCTGAGTTGACTGGACTCACAGCAACCCCACACAAGGCTTGTGAGAGTGTAAATATTCACTCGTCTTTTTCCTGGGGGGTGGTTGGTGATTTTATGAAATCCATGAAATGATAATTGTGTTGCAAATGAAACAAGCAGTGTCACTAAGAGGGGTGTGTGTGTGTGTTCTCTTTATTTTTCATATTTTTATTTCTTTGGTACCGAGTAGGGAGAGGTCTGAGTCATACACTATTTCTATTTGATGAAGGAAGCACCATGCACTGTTTTCCGTAGTGCCTGCACAGTTCCGATCTGCAGAATTTTTAAATAGGCTACTTATATCCAGTTTGTTCCGCATATTCTTTCCTTTCAAAGGCATCTTTTAAGTTTAAGCTTTTGGTTGTTTTCTGTACTAACAAAACAATACACCCCACCCCTTCTGTTTCTGTCCTGCCTTCATGCATAGAAGCTTACTCTAAAGGTGCCAGGTAATTTCAAGATGTGACTGTCCTGCGACAATCCGTTACCTTCACAGCTTTCCTTAATGAAAACTAAAAACTGCTCTTGCCAGCCAGTACGGTAAACGAGACAGGGCACATCTTGAGGGTGGCAAACAGTTTTCAGGTGAAGGGGAGAAATCTGCAACAACAGAATGAAAGCAAATGTGGGTGTTTTTTAGGTTTGAGCTACAGTTTCAATGGGTCAAATGATCTGACTTGATGGGGACCGAGTGGGCTGGCATCACCCCCAAAGGCCCGAACTCTTGAAGAATCTCAGAAGGGGGATGCCAGAGCGAGACCTCTGAACGTCTGACTTGCAAGCCATCCCTGTCTTAGGTGGGGACTGTGCTCTCTTGCGGTGTGGATTTTTACACAGGCAGTAAGTCTTTGAGTTCTAATTCTTCTCTAATAAATACAGGCAATTGTGTTTACCAGGACAGAGACGAAGACTTGGACGTAATAGATTAATCTTCTGACACTGTTGAGCTGACAGGAACGATTTCCTAAAGGATTAGTCATCCCAGGCTGAGACGGAGTCGGGAATCAGGGATGAGTTGCTTTCAAGAACCGTACTAAAAATAGTCGGGTGAAGTCATGACAGGTTTAATCCAAAGCCTTGTCTCTGCTCAGGCCAACTCCCCCGGGGCATCCGTGCGCACCCCCCCCCCGTGGCATCCGTGCGCACCCCCCCGTGGCATCCGTGCGCACCCCCCCGTGGCATCCGTGCGCACCCCCCCGTGGCATCCGTGCGCACCCCCCCGTGGCATCCGTGCGCACCCCCCCGTGGCATCCGTGCGCACCCCCCGTGGCATCCGTGCGCACCCCCCGGGGCATCCGTGCGCACCCCCCGGGGCATCCGTGCGCACCCCCCGGGGCATCCGTGCGCACCCCCCGGGGCATCCGTGCGCACCCCCCGGGGCATCCGTGCGCACCCCCCGGGGCATCCGTGCACACCCCCCAGGGCATCCGTGCACACCCCTCGGATCCACAGGAGGCTGGGCTGGTCCCTGGAAGGCATGGTTTCTTGGCCTCTGACTGGCTCAGCAGCAGGGGGCTCTGGCTGTGATTTCTTCCTCTGGCCCAGTCAGTCTGCAGTCTCTAACACAACTCCTGCACCTTCCACACCCACTGTTGGTAGAATTTCAACAAGTGGCCCCATGACTTCAATCTTTCCATAAACTTAAAACAATTCCATTAGCATAGAATTCACAGATCCTACAATTGAATGGCTTAGTCATATGAAGAGTTGCGTAATAACCACCACAATCAAATCTAGACCATTCTCTCCTGTACTCATTTCTAGTGCTCATGCTCCTTGACCTCCCCTGCCACACCCCTCTTGTCGACACCAACTGATGGCAACCCTGTAGCACAGGGTAGAACTGCCCCAGTGGACTGCTGAGGCTGTAACTCTGTACGGGAATAGATAGCCTCACCTTTCTCTCCAGGAGCAGCGGGTGATTTTGAACTGTTAACCTTGTGTGGTTAGCAGCCCAGCATAAAACCACTATACAATCAGGGTTCCTAGGAAACTAATAATCCAGTTACAGCCTCTCTAGATTCACCTCTCCTGAATTTCACATGGAGAAAAGTGTAACCCCCCAAAAAGTGGAGAAAAACTTCTATATTTCATCCTCCCCAAATTTGGTTGGACTTCTGGCCCTTTTTCCTGTGAGTGTGGGTTTGTTGTTGAGGTCATGCTGTGTGGACTGAACTCACTGCCCTCAGGTCAGATGCTACTCTTCGTAACCCTCCAGGACAGGCTAAGAGAGAGCGTCCTTGTGAGTTTCTCAGACTCAGTTCATGGGAACTGAGAGCCCCATCTTTCTCCCAAGGAGCAG
The DNA here is from genome assembly GCF_050624435.1 of Tenrec ecaudatus. Classification (NCBI taxonomy): domain Eukaryota; kingdom Metazoa; phylum Chordata; class Mammalia; order Afrosoricida; family Tenrecidae; genus Tenrec; species Tenrec ecaudatus. Next base: position 8,238,829 of record NC_134544.1, read on the forward strand.
CTGGTGGCTGCTTTCTGTTGACTCTCCTCCAGTGTGCACTTCATCAATATCATGTTGATGACAGGCACCACAAAAACACATCATGTGGCTCAGATATTTGTGAGCCTGTGAGCCGCTAATCACAGACAGGTAGTTTAAATCCACCAGCCACTTCATCCCAGAAGGAGGCGGCTATCTACTCCCTTGCAAAGATTGGCAGCCCTGGAAGCCCTGTATTGGGTTGTCATGGGTTGTCACAGACTCTGCGGCACTGGGTTTGGCTTTTGGTCAGGAAGGAGCATTCCATCCAACTTCTCACTCACTGCGATGGAGTCAATGGGGACTCATAGCCCTGTGGGTTTCCAAGACTGACTGTTGATGGGAGTACAAAGCTCAGTCTTGCTCCTGAAAAGCTACTGGTGGTTTCGAACTGCCCTTCATGTGGATCCCGTTTTATGTGTAACCACTGCACCATCCAAATTATGGCCTAGCGCACACGAGGGGGCAGTTGTACTCTGTGCTCCAAGGTCACTGTGAGTCCACATCATCTTGAGGGCACGCAGCAGGTCGACTGAACTTAAATGACCTTACCTATTATCTTAATGACCTTACCTATTATCTGGTATGTTTTACACAAGAATGTGGCAGCCCAGGAAGGCAAATGAACTTGTCTAAGTTCACACACAAGCCAGGCGTCCTGAGTCCCAGAATCATGTCCTCCTGCTCTGCCTGGGATGGAGCTCTGTCCAGGGCATGGTGACACATAAGCGGGTGAGGTATCAGCTCTGGCTCCAGTCATTTGGCTTCTCTGACCTTTAGGTTAGTCACCAGACACTACTGTTTTCCCTCCAGGGCTCGTCTGCATGTGTATAAGGGGTCATCGAAAAGTTCATGGAAAAATTCCATTGTCTTCCATTTTTTACATTAAAATTTTGAAGATACCGCTTATATGCTATCTATACAGCATCTCTCTCTCTCTCTCTCTCTATATATATATATATATATGTGTGTGTGTGTGTGTGTGTGTGTGTGTAGACATTGGTGGGGCAAATATGAAAAAGACCTCTTCAAAGGTTTAGCAAAGATGTCAATTGGAGGACTAAGGTGTGCCTGATTCAAGCCAGGGCATTTGTAACCGCCTCCTATGCATGGTAACGTTGGACAGTGAATACAGGAGACAGCAGCATAATGGACCTGTTTGCATGGCGGTGTTGGCAAAGAATACTGAATATATGATGTGCCGCCAGAAGAATGAACAAATCTGGGAAGAAGGACAAATCTGATTGTTCTTTGGAAGTGAGGATGGTGAGACTTGATCCCTTGTACTTTGGACATGTGATTGGGAGGGACCAGTCCCTGGAGAAGGACAATATGCTTGTTGCTTGTTAAAATAGGTCTGCATAAAACAGGAAGAACCTCAATGTGTGTGTACTGACACAGTGGAGGCAACAATGGGCTCAAGCATCACAGTGGTAAGGGTTGGTGCAGGATGGGGCAGTGTTTCATCTTGTGCCAGGGGCCATTATGAGTCAAAACTGATTTGATGGCACCTGGCTCTATTTATAGGAGGGATTCTTTCATATGAATTACATGGGAATTATTTTGGAGGATGGATATATGGACATCATTCAATAAAAGGATGCATTAAACATTTTTTATTGAGCTTTACTTAACATCAGATGCGATGAGACTTGCTGATCCTTCAAGGTGAGACTTTGAAACCCAAGGCAGCTCTACCCTGTCATATGCGGTTGCTATGAGATGAATCAAATCAAGGGCAGGGAGTTTGAGTTTGTATAAATAACATCCTACAATTCAGTAGTTCAATCATATCAAGAAGGGTTGTGCAGTCATCTCCACAACCAACTCCAGAACCTTTCTTCCTTCTTGTCCCATTGATGTTGACTTCCCGTTTCTTCCATCCCCCCACCTTTCCATTTCCCCAGGCAACCATTAATCCAGCTAATGTCTTCATCAATGCACCCATCAGGGTTTCCCTATACAGATGCAAAAACAAGGGCAAACAACAAAGTAGGTCCCAGCAGCAGGAATCCTATAAAATGGGTAACACCAAAATCTAAGAGAAAGTAGAGAATATTACAATTTTAGAATAAATTTACCTTGTGTGCAGAGCAACGGCAGACAAGATGTTGCTACATTCCAGCTTTACAGTGGCAACAGTCCACTTAAGATTCTTTCACTCTGTCTGCTATCAGGAGCCCTGGTGGGGTAGTGGTTGTGGGTTGGGCTGCCATCCTCAGGGTTGGCAGTTTGAAAACACCAGCCAAGACTGAGATTTCTACTACCGTAAACAGTTACCATCTGAGAAAACCAGGGGTGGGGGGTTTCTATGAGTCATTGACTTGATAGCAGTGAGTTTGGCCTGGTTATCAGGGATGTTACCATTCTTAGTCTGTGGTCCCTATGGATTCACGGGGGCCAATCCATGCAGGACCTTGCAGAGGGATTTGGGGCTACCAATGGTTCCTGTAGCTTCCTGTAGTAAACTGGGCCTTGGGAATTTAGGCACTGGTGTGCTGTTCCCTCTCCCAGGTTTGGATTTATTTACAGAAAAGGGGGATGAGCTTTGAGCTCTGTACAATCTCTAGCCATAAAAGGTCTGCATCAAGATGTCTATTCAATGAATGTATAGGCTGGCTGATTTTGGTTACACAAAAATAAACTCTCTAGTTGTCGTCTTGTAATACAATATAGATCAATAAATATTGGAATCAATTTTGGAAAATACCATGTTTTTGGAAGTAGCCCTTAGCAGTCTCCTTTTGATAGTGTGAAAATTAACTAGAGTGGCAATGTAGTTATTGAAGCCCATCAGAGCTCCACATCTGATAGAGCAATGTATTATCTAGAGTTATATCAGGAGATCTAAAGGCTTAATGAAAAATTCTCGGAGTCTTAAGGACTTAGGCATGAGAGAGGTAAAACAAATCTGTAATATATTTTTCTGGGAAGAAGGCTTTTTCACCTCATAGGATGTAAGGTGTCACGGAGCCTCTCGGAAATAGCTGGCGTTGGTTAGAGTGGAGCGCCTTGCTCACATGGAGCATGCTTACTCTCGACATGTTCTCTATTGAGCGAGTGGAGAGGAAGGTGCCCGGTGGGCTTGCGGTTCTAGGAGCAGAAGATGGATGTACAGGGTCCATCCATCAGGTAAGCCAAGGAAGGCAGCCTGCTCTGCCCTGGTTGTCCACACAAGCCAGCCCACAAAGCCGGCAAGACCCAGATCACTGTATGCACAAACCAGACTGTAACCTTCTCAAACCCAGTGTCACACTTCAACTCCTCATTGCACACGGCCCTCGGGTTCTCGCATGGAATTTAAATAAGTTCAGCTTTTGTATTCCCCACACTGAGGCAGGTTGGAGCAAACAGGAAATGAGAAAGTGGGGGTGTTTGCGTACAGAGAAACTAAAATGAACACTTCACTTCCATCGATTCGATGCCAGCTCACAGCAGTCCTGTGGGAACGAGAAGAAGCGCTCCTCTGAGTTTCCAAGACAGGTGACTCCTTCTGGGAGGAAGAAGCCTAGTTTTTCTCCCAAGTCGTGGCTGGTGGTTTTCAGCGGCTGACCTTACAGATGGCGACCCAGCTCATAATCACTTCAGCACCCTGCTCCTCAGGAGACAGACACACCCACTGCAGGGAGAGGCAGTAGAGGGGACTTCTACAGCATCAGTGTCTTTGGCAGCAAAAACTAAATGAACTCTCCAAGGGGAGCCCCCAAATATTCAAAATCTATAAATATGTTTAATAGCAGGGTATAATTTATGTTCAAAATAATGACCATTTATCCTAAAAAAGTGCAAACGATACCATAAGACACTATAAGAAGACAGCGGCATTTTCGCTATGTTGCAGAATAATTTTCCACCCGAATAGTTAAGCTGAATCTTAATTTTGGTGTACACATTAATTACAGTCATCAGGAAATGCAACTAAGTTTGGATAATTTACTCTAGGTGTTAGAGAAAGAGGAGGTGGTGTGACTTCTTTGAGATATCTTTTGAAACATATTTTGTACTGGTACCATATTTAGAGATTAATTCTAGGTTAGAAAATAGGCATTCATTTTCCATAAAGGTGCTTTCTCCCTGGCTAATGAAATCTACTTAAACTAGGGAGATAGTGTTAATCACCCCAAATTTCCCAACGTGAGCACTGGTGCAGAAACCCAGTTGTGATGTGTTACAATAAGAATAGGCCTAATGAAAAGCCAGACAAAGGGTTAAGACTGTTGACACATAGTGTAACACTCCATTACCGCAGACATTGCCTAATAAAACTGAACACTCTCCCATGGCTGTGGAGTGGATTCTGACTCATAAGGGCGCTGTTTAAAGTTTCTTAGACTGTCCATTGTTACAGGAGCAGCCTCAACTCTGTCTAGTGGAGCACCTGGTGGAACGCCAACCTTGAGGTGAGCACCCAATGCTTAACTCACGTCACCAGATCACCTTTATGTCTATTGCATTATAAATTTCTTCCGTTTCTTATTTCAATGAATTGCATCAATTTCATTTTGTTGAGAATACGAGAATATGCACAGCAAAACATGCGCCAACTGGACAGTGTCTGCAGGTACAATCGGGAAGAGGCGATGACCTGGGGCGGGCTGCGCATGCGCTCTCACTCTCCTCAGCTCCGTGGTTCTTCCCTCCCTTAACCCCCCATCAGCAGGATGCCACCACCCCTAAGGCTCCGTCTTGTCTGTCGAGTTGCTGCTGCCACCAAGCAATCCCAGGTTATGTTTTGAAAGGACACAATCCTGTAGGCTGGAGCCATTTCATTGTGAAAGTTAAACGTTTGTTTTAAAAAGACTTCAAGGGCTATTGTTGGGGCCAGGTTGACATCGAAGTAAAAGCCATGGTTTCAGAGTAAAATGCAGCCTCCGTACATCCAGAGGTCTACATTCCATGAGAATTTGCAATTCTGTTCTATATTCCCAATTCTGATCCAATTTTCAGATATTTTGGGAATTTCCAAATATCCTTAATAGCACCAGTATGTAGGAGCACTTCATAGATGGTAAAGTTTTGTGGCTCTTCAAAAGACGGGATTTTTTTAAAAGCTAAAATTTTCAATAAAACTGGTATTTTTTAAAAGTTTAAATTTTCTTGGTGCTTCTTGAGTGGATATGAGGTGACATCTTCCCTCTGTGATACATCTCTGACCAAGACCTTTAACTCCACTTGGGAGGCACTGGTTCAGATCAGCTGAACCTTCGGACGGAGCCCTGGTGGCACCACAATTGAGCGTCGACTGCGCTGCTCAGCTGGTGGTCCCATTCCTCCCAAGCACCACGGTAGAAAGGCCTGGTGCTGTCATGCTAAAGGTTGTTGTGGTTGCTAGGTACCACTGAGTCTGCCTGGTTCCCAGCGACCCTATGTATAACATGACACTGTCAAGTCCTGTGCCAGCCTCCTAACTGTGACTCTGTTTGAACCCATCGCTGGTAACCGCCCTGGCAATCCATCTCATTGAGGAGCTTCCTCTCTCCCCAGTGCCTCTCCTTTCCTGAGCAGGCTGTCCCTCTCTAGAGCTGGAAAAGTCCAAATGGCACGAGACAATCCCTGGCCATCCTCCCTTGTAAAGCAGCAGTTTGACAGTGCCTTGTTGAAGGCCAAAGTTCTTTGGTGACGGTCTATAAGATATATGGGGGCCAGGAATGGCCATCCACTTGATGGCACCTAATAGCAAGGTGTCTGCCAGCATGCGGGTGCACCCCTCGGGGATAAGCAGGGTCTCAGTCTCTCAGTGGGGCATCTCTGACTCCACCCCTCCCCCTGCTGCACCCCCTGTGAGGTCTGAGTGGCAGCGGCTCACGTGTTAAAAACTCCTTACAAAGAAAATGTTTAAATGTTTATTTTGAACCCGAGTTCTAAAGTTCTACTTCTATTTTGGAAATGGAAATGTTGCCAAAGCATATTCTTACAAACAATTAAAAAAATTGGGGGCAACAGCAACAAATTCATGTGTCCAGCTCTACTCTCCTCCCCCCTCACCCCCCAATGCACAGACACTGCTGACATTAAAACAGTGATTTTAAAAGCCATTTTCTTTTTAGTTCCTACGAGGGGGAGAGATGAGATGCTAGAGTTTGTGTGAGATGAGGCCCACATGCAGTCTCCTTTGCTGACACGCAGCCACTGAGAGCGCCAGTCCTAGAACTTATTTTACCTATTGTTAAATTTTTTGTATTACAGCCTAAACTCCAGGATGAAATGTAGGTATCTGCTTTTACATTCCCTGAAGCGAACAGTATCAGCCACTTTGGGAAGCTCTGATTTGGAGGGCAGGTATTTGTGAAGCATGAGGGAACAGGACTCAGGCAGGTGAGCATTTCCGTGGTGGAAGGAACAAAAAGGAACAAGGTGAAAGTCAACCGGGAACTCATTGAGAAGGGGCGGAGTTTGCTTGCCAAGCTGGATGGTTTACAAGGGTATGGGCATATTTGTGTGTGTATCTGTGTGTGTGTGTGTGTGTGTGTGTGTGTGTGTATGCCATCATACATCATTTTACTATGAACTTATATAATAAGTCCACAATTGAGTACTAATCACGTCAGAGGGATTGTAGACCTTCTGCTAGTTGCCATGGAGATGACAGGTACGGGTAGTGGCTTCAGAACTCTAGAAGCAGGAACATTACATCTAACAATTGTCATTAACCCTTAGACTTTTATGATCCTTTTTGCAAGCTAAATATATGATTATAGTGATTGTATTCAATTTTTTTTCAAAAGTTTTGAAAGAAATTAAATATAAAACTTATCTTTCAGGAGCTACAATCCATGTCATTAGCTTCACATTACAGGGACATGTTTGCTGGGAATCATGTCCTTGTTAAAATAAGTTGAGGTGAGACTCTTATGTTCTGATGATCCGTATTAGTGATTTTAGTCCTTCATTAGCCAGAGGAAAACTTTTCCCAGATTTCCGGAGACTTATCTGGCTAGAAGTGCAAACACGGGGCAGCAGGACCCGTTTTAGAGGCTTGTGATTTCTAGCGACGGCAGATTAAAGATGCAAGTGAGAAAGCCCTTTCTGATCACATGGCCAGACCATTACCTGGTGACGATTCTGTGACTAGCATGGGTACATCCAAGAGCCGTGAGGATGACCATGCAGGCGTTCTGATTGCGCTATTGCACACTATCTTCATGCCAACTGCTCTTGGCAGGGTTCCACGTGATTGGCCAGGAGCCCTCGGCTGGCCCCACCAGCTGTGTGAAATGCCAAGTGTCCATGGATCATATGCTTAACCACCACTTTGGTGTGGGAGTCTCCACCTACTCCTTCATTTGTATTTGTTGCACAACATTGGGCCCATCAATGGCTTGTTGTAATGCAAATCGGAGTTCACTGGTATGAGTGCGTTACAAAGGGCCTGTCTGTGGTCTGAGCTGTGACTGTGTTCTCTGGGTGTCAGTCACAAATGCTAGCTCACTGAGCTGAGTGAAAGGGGCTTGAGAGACTCAAGAGGGTCTGGAGACTGGGGAGATGCTCACACGTAAGTGGGACCTTGTGGATGTTGACCTCCCTGTGCGTGGATTGTCAAGGCAGCTGGTTCAATCCGGGGTAACTCCTGATGGCCCTGGATTTGTCCATATGCCTGCTAGTACTGGGCCATGGAGACCATAGGATGTAGGCAGTGTTGCTATTCTTCAAGCTTCCAAACCAGACTCAACTGCTGGGGAAACCTCATGTCTTTTAAATGGCTCTGAAGGAACTATGCCATTAGAGGGTTTCAGCATGTCAAAGAAGGGGTCTAGAGATTTGAGTCTTCTTCAGATAAACTCTCTCTGGCTCCTAAGCATCCATTAAATCTATAAACTGGAACACAGAGTGGAACTGGGCTAAGGATAGTGAAGTCTCTCAGAACGTGGGGCCCGGTGGTAAATGCAGTTAGTCTGAACCTTATATGAGGAGAGCCCACATAAGAGAATGCAGATCACTCTTACATGTTTAAGATAAGACTGGACATATTTAACTTTTCTGCTGGACATAAGACTGTGGACATATTTAAATCTTGGGCTTTGTCCCTAGACCCCTGGAGGACATGCCTCCTGTCTTTTCGGTCATGCGTTGTCCTGTCCAGCGGGTACTTCAACGTGGATCCTGGAGGAACGTGTGGGATTTGGGGAGACAAGAGGCACGGAAAATGGAGACAAGACAGTATCCTGATCAAGTCTCGTTTAATGAACAAAGAGTTACAGCTTATATGGGCCAGCAGTGGGGGAAGCATCCGTCGCACATGCAAATTCGGCTACTTTGGCAACAGGCCAATCAGGGAGTTCAGGGGAGCGCGCCCTGCCTGTGAGTCAGTAACGACTTAGTCTTCAACCAGGTACGCCGCCATGGAGTGGCATGTTTATGCAAATCAGGTGTGGGTGAGGTCAAGCTTATCCAATCAAGGGGAAGCAGGACACAGGTGCTTATCTAAAGAACATCACACCTTGTTTGCTCAAGTTTTACAGCTGCAGTGCTCTGTCACGTAGGCTGGGGTGGAAGAACACCCAGAGCTCAGGCTAATAAATTCCAAGTAATGGCCGGGCCTCATGGCTCCAAACAATGCATGGCTCCCTGAGCAGGGAAGTGTGACAAGAGACTATGTCACCTACAGCTACTTCTTGGTTTGAGGTGGTTGCACAGTACACCGGGCGATGCAGGAGTACCCAGACGTGGACTGTGTTTACCTTCCCCAGGCAAACCACGGGAAAGCTGGGCTCAGTCATGGAAACACTCAATTTTAGCCACTGGGTAGCTGACCCAGCCTCTTCCCCCAAAGAAGGAAAACCAATGTGGGGACCCCATGATCCTTCCTCTTTATACCCTGGTCCCCATGAGGGAGATCCGAGTAGACAGGCCACCCACCATTTACATGACAAGAACCCAGAAGGACCCACAAGGAGCTCCATCTAAGATCCAAATCAAGCCAACACCGGAGGAGATGGCGGTGAATTTGGAGGAAGGATAGGTGGTCATGCAGAGTCCCTTGAGCTCAGGTGACCTTGGAAATGCACGATCTCCCCACTAAACTCCTCCCCATGGCTTACCATGAGTCGTGTCACTTGAGAGCTCGTTCTAGTCTACTTTGTGTCAGGTGCCCCTTGTTCATATCAAAGGCTCTACTCCACACAGCACTTGGGTTTATCTGCAAAGGATCCTTACAAGTAAAATAATGCCCGAGACCGAGCCGGGACCACAACATCATAGCTGAGCTCTGTTACTCAGCATGTCTTTAGCAGTATAGAGAGATCAAATCCAGGAAGGCATATTCGGCTTGTTCTAAAAACATTGTATGGAAGCAGAGTACATGGATCTTTATTAAGATTGTTTTTTGGTACACTGTCAGCTTTCAGCTGATTTAAAATACATGATTGTTACTGCACTGCCTAAATGTGTAGGTACCTACCAAAGATAGATTACAAGGAATAAAAGGTAGTCTATGAAATGTTCAAAAGAAATATGTATATTAGAAATATTTTGCCACTAGCCAGCACTTTAATGATGTCCATTTGTTTACTCAACAAATGTCTCTCATGTATAAGACAATACAGTAAAAATGGGAAATACCAAGAGAAATCAATAGCAGGCCTTGCCCACAAGAATTCTCAGTCCAGTGAGGAAGAGATTTGGAAGACAACTAATTATCTGTGAGGATCCCAGGTGGCATGGTGGTTATGCATTGGTTGCTAATTACCAAATCAGTTCACAACCACCAGCTGCTCCACCAGGAGAAAGATGAAGTGTGCTCTATTCCCGCAAGGGCAGTTCCCTACGGGGGATAAGAATCAGTGTCGACTGGATGGCAGCAAGTTCGTTCTTCTTAATGACATGCTCTGGTTCAATCTTTCAAGCACGGTGGAACCATTTTAAAATGAAGCTATTTTTCCCTTTCTTTCCATGAATGCTGTAGATAGCTATTACACTCATTTTGGTATGTGCTCTCAAACAAAATCAAACTCACGGCAATCTGTGATGTGGTGGCTACGCAAGTTGGCGAAGGCTAGGATACTTGTGTCCATGTGCCATTGATCTCTGTGTTTCCAGTCTCATGTCCGGACATAAGTGCTTTCTATCCTGAAAGTTTACGTCTGGGCCACCTAGATCCTTCAGCTACAGTTTGCTTGATGGGTTAAAGGGAAGCAGTGCCTAGGGCTGGAAAAGAAAGTGTGGGTGATATCCTATGGAGTCTTCCATTCATTCAACTTGGGATTTAATTTTAAGATGCAGTTCAGCATGACTAAATCAAAGCACCATCCCATACGGGGTGCTGTTTGGCCCACTCCACGGTATGTGCATCTGAAAACTGTCAAGGCCATTGAAGTGACCGGGAGAGGCAACAGGATGGGGAGGGACAAGCCCCAGGGAGCAGGATGAAAGTGGAGGGGGGAGGAGGGAGGCAACACTTATGAGGGCATCACTGTCCAAGGGGCAGGCACTGCAGGGAGGTTACCTTTACCGTGTGCCTAGGTGTTCATCGGGCTGCCCGGGGAAGTGGAATTATAAGTAGTAACACCTCATTTCTCCAGCCCCTCATGAGACACAATGGACCTAGAAAGGTTAAGGGGGCAGAAGCTTCCCAGACCCTTGGGGTGGCTCTAGACGAGTGGTTCTCAACCTTCCTAATGCCACAACCCTTTTATACAGTTCCTCATGTTGTGGTGACCCACCCCCCCAACCATAACATTATTTTTGTTGCTATTTCATCACTGTCATTTTGCTACTGTTATGTTTTGAAGCTTTTTGTTCCCATAAAATAGTGGTTCTCAACCTGTGGATCATGATCTCTTTGGGGCTTGTGAGTTTGAACTGCTGGCCTTGCAATTGGCTGTGCAATTTGTAACTCATTTTGCCACATGTGTACACACACACACACACACACACACACACACACACACCACAAAAACCCTCACTGTCATTGAGTCAATTCTGACTCGTGATTGTGGACCTCGGTAGAACTGCCCCTGTGGGTTTCAGAGACCGCAAACACATTGAAGCCATTCGTTTTTTCTGCCTTTCTTTGAGGTCAGTGATCCGTGGCCATAAAAATGGAACATGTGGTGCTTTCTCGTGCACTTTTCTCAACACGATGTGAAAACCTCACGAGAAAGAATGTTAGGACTGGTGGCCTGGCCCTGATGTCGACAAAATGTGTTGGGATCCTCCCCTTCCCCTCCCCCCTCCACATGTGGCATAAATGTGAACTGGAGGACTAGTGGGTTAGGCACTGGGCTTCTAACCGTGGGAGAAAGATGGGCTATCTACTCCCATAAAGATTTGCAGTTTCTGAAACCTACAGGGGCAGTTCGAGCACACCAGTCACTCAGTAGGATATGGATTTTTTAAACAAATAATTTTACTGGGGATTCTTTCAGCTCTTCTAACAAACCATACATCAAATGTATCATGCACGCTTGTGCATATGTTACCATCATCATTTTCAAACGTAGGAGAAAAGTTTTTGAGGCTTTTTGCTCCCATAAGCAGTGTTTCCCAAACTGGGTCCCGACCCCTTTGGGGGTTGAATGACCCTTTCACAGGGGTTGCCCAATTCATAATAGTATCAAAATGACAGTTATGAAGTAGCAATGAAAATAAATTTGTTTGAGGGGGGTCTCCACAACATAAGGAACTATATTAAAGGGTCGCAGCATTAGGAAGGTGAGAACCCCTGGAATAAAGATTGACAGCCTTGGAAACTAACTCCATGAAGCAGTTCTACTCTGTCCCACTACGACAGTGAGTGTGGTTTGCTACACCTGTAGAGGTGATTCTATTTGTGTAGGGTTTACTATGTTAGTAAGGCCATCAGTGTAAGGTGTGTCTTAAGTAAGGTTTGAGATACAAAGAATTTGTAGATGAGTTATCAGGTGCACATGCTGGACTTACTTAGTCTGTTCTTAGTGGCAGACAAATCCTGATGGGTCAGGGGTTAAAAGTATTTTTCTATACCTCACAAGATCAGGCGTTCAGACAAATTCACCCCGTGCTCCTAGAGAGAAAGGTGAGGCTATCCATTTCCATGAAGATTCCCATCCCGGGACACCTTATGTGGGTGCTCTCTGTGAGTCAAAATCAAGTCCATGGTTTCTGGTTGTTGGTAAGGCCACGTGTATGGCTCTGGGACCCCGGACTATGGCCTGGTAAGGCCCCTAGTCATCTTTGAGTTCTTGTGTCAAGTATTATGAGGCAAACACAGCCTGTCAACAATTTCAGGTACTCAGACTCTGGATATCGCTTCAAGTTAATCACCTAGTCAGGTCAGAACAGCCGAAGAAAACCTCCCATACTTAAATACCAGCAATGCTGGCCTCTCCACTTCCCCCACTGGGCCCTTTACCATGGTATAAACCGGCCCTCACTTTGAAAGGACTGAAGGAACCCTGGTGGCATAGTGGTTATGTGCTGGGATGCTAACTGCAAGGTTAGCCGCTCAAAACGACTAGCCACTCCTTGGGAGAAACACAGGGCTTTCTACTCACATAAAGAGGTAAGTCCCTGGAGCCCACAGGGGCAGTTGTTAAGAGTTAGCATCACTCAGTGGCAGCGGGCTGGTTTTGGTTTCTTTTTAAGGATTGTACCAACTCCTCCTAAAAAATCAAACTCACTGCGCCTCCTGTAGGAACATTGTAAAAATAATTGGTGGGTTTTGAAGACTGCAACTCTTTTGGGAGTAGAAAAGCCCCTCTTTCTCGCATGGAGCAGCTGGTGGTTTCAAACTGCTGACCTTATAGACTGAAGCCCAACTCGTAATCGCAGAGCTACTGGCCACAAAAATTCTTCATTACATCACCTTCTTTAGGCTGAAATTGCAGCATTGAAACCATTGCAAACAAAAAGTCAGACCATGTCTTCAAGTAGATTCCAACCCATAGAACATAGGTGGCAAGTTCAATGTCATTCTTTCACATAAGCCAGCTGGACAACTAATGTGTTTGAATCCTGAGGACTACCTGTAATTTGATCTCCTAGTTTTTATAACATTGTATATAGCTGGTAAGCCTGGCTATTTCCTCCTGTGATGTTTCCTAGATTTCTTCTGGAAAACATCCTTGGGTTATAAGCAATCATTCTCCATTTGTTCGACAGATACTTTCACATGCAAAATTACCCCTGGCTTGTAACAAACTCGCCCCAGTTTCATCATCAGCCTTGATCATGGATGCTCTAGGACCAGAAATAACTGCTGCTGGTGCCAAGGTTTATTTCTCATCCAGACCTATGTTTATGCAGAGAAAGCAAAACTATCATGGCTAAGAGTGTTCCATTACTCCCTGGAATGAGTATGTGCCCATATTGCACAATGACTCTACAATTATTTTTATAGTTTACTATCAAATGTGTCTGCTCCAGGGAGAATCGCTGGATTAAAAGGTAAATTTAAAGTATTGTCACTTGACGTTCTATCATGATTCACATAGTTCAGTTTTGTGGATAAAATAAAAGCATGTTGAGCAAATAGAACAAGAACCCTTTCTGATCTCGTGGTGATTCTGTGACTAGCGTGGGAACATACAAGAGCCATGAGGACTACAATGCACGTGTTCTGATTGCGCTATTGCACACTATCTTCACACCAACTGCTCTTGGCAGGGTTCCGCGAGATTGGCCAGGAGCCCTCGACTGGCCCCACCAGCTGTGTGAAATGCCAAGTGTCCGTGGATCATATGCTTTACCACCATTTTGGTGTGGGAGTCTCCACCTACTCCTTCATTTGTATTTGTTGCACATCATTGGGAATGTCCATTGGGCCCTTCAATGGCTCGTTGTAATGCAAATCAGAGTTCACTGGTATGAGCGCATTACAAGGGGCCTGACCATGGTCTCAGCTGTGACTGGGGTCCCTGGGAGTCAGTCATGATTGCCAGCTGACTGAGATGAGCAGAAAGGAGTAGACTCCTGAGACTCTGTTTACAAACAAGTGGTACTGAGCCAACTCTGGGGCCTTGTGGGCATTGGCCTCACTGTGTGGAGACTTCCAAAGCCATCAGTTCAATCTAGAATTGCCCAGATGGCCCTGGATTGGTCCCTATGTTTGCAAGGACTATGAAATGAGAGGGATACTCATGGAGACACTGGGACTTAGGTAAGGTGTTAATACTGAGTGTTGAAGGTTTCAGGCAGGCGCTGTTCTTGGTTAGACCCATGTCCCGTAAGTGATTCTGGAAGAGCTATGCTAATAGAGGCTATTCCCAGAAGTCCCTGGATGCCTCCCTGAAGTGTTAGCATCATGGAGAGAGAAAGAGGACTAAAGTCCGATCTGGGGCATTGTCTCCAGGAAAGGTGCCAGGTGTGTTGGTTCTGGGCAGAGACTCTTCCCTGAAGCTTCTGCCCGAGAATCTTTGGTGGTGGTCTTGTGGCGTGGCACCGATCCTCTGCCTTTGGTGTTGGCTTACTCATGTGTCTAATCCTTTTATATCTGGCCTTGTGAAAAACCAAACTCATAACCCACAACACCACCAGCGTTCCTCAATCCACTCACTGACTCACAGCAGCCCCACAGGGCAGGATAGATTGCCCCGTGACTGTTAACTCTCCACCAGAGTAGAAAGCCTCATCTTTCTCCTGCGGAGTGGCTGGTGGTTTTGAACTGCTGACTGTGTGGCTAGCAGCCTACTGTGTAATCACTACACTGGGATTTGAGGTTCCATGTATGTACATATGTACACACACACACACACACACACACACACACACACACACACACACACACACACACACACGAAAGCACTAGGCTATATTCCCAGTCAGTCTTGTAGGTGAATCCTTACATTTTGTCCACATTCCTAAATGGCTTTGTTTTGTAAAGCCTGACAGTTGTCGAGTTTTCATTTTCAAACATTACCCGTTTTCCTCCTCTGAACAATGAAGCTTTTGTTCTGTTCCTTGTATGCCAATGTCCCCTCCGTGGCTCCTCTGAAGATGGTTAAACTTTCAAGTGGTCTTCAGAATCTGTGTTGCCAACAACGATGCAGCAATTACTCACAAGCCAGCCACGTCCTGGGGGGTGGCTTCCATGTCTGCTCCTCTCAAACGCAGACTGGCTGTTGGGGGCCAAGTTCGTTCCAGTGTGCACAGCATGGAGCGATGCTCCCCAGGGTGGTCAGGACTGTGACCGGAAGTCCACTCCAGTGCAGTGGACAGGAGCACACACTCCCGGAGTTTTCAGGACTTTGGACTCTTGGAAGCAGGCCAGTAGGCCCTTCTTCTGAAATGTTCCTGGTGGTTCTGAATGCCAGCGTCCTGTTCTTAACCATCTGCACCACCGAGCGGCCCCTACTGGAGACTTAAAGCTGGTCATTTGCTTTCAGCATTGTCTCTTACTTTCCAAGTCCTTTAGGGCAATTTATCTCCTGTGGCTTCTGAGCTGGGTTCTGTTTTCTTCAGGTCACTGGTGGCCTGATTGGTTGATCTCAACATCATAACCCATCTGGGCATCTGCTCATCAGAAGCCTTGAGCTATGTCCCTGTACTTCCTTTATGTCAGGAAAGACATGTATTTATTCTCAGTTTCAGGAACCTACTTACCATCTGTTCAATTTTTGTCTTCGACATCTAGTCGTGTGTGTGTGTGAGACTTTCCTTTCCCCCCTTAATACCTTTCATGTTTTTGTTTCTTTCTCTGTGTGTGTTATTTATTGAAGTCATAACAGACTCATTTTGGCTGCAATTACTGAGTGTCTAATTGCTATAAAATAGTTTTATTTGTGTCCAGGATTTATTGTTATTTTCAATTTACTTTGCTAAAGGCACTTAAGCCTACTTTACACCCCTCCCTTGTTTAATCTAATCTAGGGTGCCTGGCAACTCTTGTAAAACTTCTTCCAAGAGTAGATATGCATGTATTCATTCTTGACTGTCTAGACAAGTGTTTGCATATATAGATTTGGTTTTATCTTTTTTTCATCCTTTCTCTTTGTAGATTTTTGTTCTGCTTTGAATCATTTTTATTGTCTATGGATGTCATGGTGAATCCTCTTTGCTTATTGTATGTCTTCTAATAATACTGTTGTCTCTAGAGCAGATGCACTCTGTGTGTGTGTGTGTGTGTGTGTGTGTGTGTGTGTGTGTAGGAGGGGGGGTGACAAGGGGCGGTTATCAGGCAGGAGGCCATTTTTAACTGTGTTGACCTCAGAACTTTCTCTGACCCATTGGGTGGTCCATGTTCTCACTCCAATCTCAGCTAACAGATGGCCATAGGCATGGCCCACGAGACCTCACCTATCTTTGTGTGGTGTTTTAATAACAACTAATAATAGTCTTTGTTCAGTGGCTACAAACCCCACTGTTGCTCTGCCTCTAACTCACCTTAGAAATATCTTCTGCTTTGTAGTTTGGGGTGAACAAGCCAGTCCCCCCACCCATTCTACTTGCCGTACCACGTGGCCATGTAAAACTGCATCCCTGGAGGGGGGTTACCTTTTGATAAAGAAATGGTCATTTTACCCAATGATTTTCGGTGTCTATTATCAGATATTTTTAGCTTCATCTTCCTGATACTAAATTATGTATTGGATTTTTAAGCTATTTCTGGGGGCTCAATATCAACAAATTATGATACCTTGTACATTGATGCTTATAAACAGATTGGCTGATTTTCCCTCCCCCCCCATGTTATTTTGTAACATCCTCATGTAACTTATTCAGCTGAATCACTTGTAGCAAGTTCTGTCTCCTCTTTACCCCAAATCTCTCCTCGATGTACATGTAAGACTCTGTACCGTCCTTCCCCACCAGGAGTCAAACCTAATGGGCTCTGATATGGTGCTCCCATTTTCTTATGATCTGAATAGTTCCTATTTTACCATCCAAGACAACATAACCATGTCTTTACATTTCCAATCTTTAATTAGATTATGGTCAGAAAGCATGAACATATATTCTCTCTTGTCTTTAAAAAATTTTTAACTTTTAATAAATTATTTTGAGGCCTTTTACAGTTCCTATTGTCTCAAGTACATTTGTACACATGTTGCCATCATCATTTCCCAAATATGTAAAAACATGAACATATGTTCTAGACCAAACAAAACCCAAACACACTGCCATCAAGTTAAGCCTTAACTTCTTGCAAACCTCGGTCTTTACTGTAGCAGATAGTCTCATTTATCTCCTATGGAGTAGCTGGTGGGATTGAACCCCCAACCGTGTTGTAAGGAGCCCAGTGCTTGTTCAGTGTAGCCAGTAGGCCATGTGGATTATTTTATATGTGTTGAGACAACCTGGGGCTTTTATGTAGAGCCAGTTTTTATCAGTGCTCCATGAGCATTTGGGAAAAATAAGCATTGTGGAATTTGTCTTAACTGAAGTTCTAGGTTAACATTTTTTCTTGTTTTTTTCCCCACTATATTTTTGTACATCTTTAAGAAAATGTCATCAGGCTTGTCAAGTTGTCAGCTTCATCTTTTAATTGTTATATATTTGACAAAGACCTATGGCAGTACCAGTTGGTTCAATCAGCTCGCTCTCTCTCTCTCTCTCTCTCTCTCTCGCTCTCTCTCTCGCTCGCTCTCTCTCTCTCGCTCGCTCTCTCGCTCTCTCTCTCTCGCTCGCTCTCTCGCTCTCTCTCTCTGTCGCTCGCTCTGTCGCTCGCTCTGTCGCTCGCTCTGTCGCTCGCTCTGTCGCTCGCTCGCTCGCTCGCTCTCTCTCGCTCTCTCTCGCTCTCTCTCGCTCTCTCTCGCTCTCTCTCGCTCTCTCTCGCTCTCTCTCGCTCTCTCTCGCTCTCTCTCGCTCTCTCTCGCTCTCTCTCGCTCTCTCTCGCTCTCTCTCTCTCTCGCTCTCGCTCGCTCGCTCGCTCGCTCTCTTGCTCTCTCCCTCGCTCTCTTGCTCTCTCCCTCTCTCCACACGTGAGCAATGGACTGAGGGACATGACATCATCTTGGTAAACTCGTTTTTCATAATAAAATGCATTTACCATCTTTACATACAGAACATGGCGCATTAACTTTCCTTTTGAGCTCAACATCCTGCATCGTTGGTGTTCTCTGTGTCTTGCTCACTGTCATTGAGCCCAACCCCTGGTGACCCTATAGGGTAAGGTGCAGTTGCCAAATTGAGTTTTCAAGATCCATATGGTAACTCATTATAGGAGAAGAAAGCCTCTTTCTTCTGCGGAGGGGGTGGTGGTTTTGAACTGATGACCTTGATTAGCAGCCCACAACATCAGGGCTCCTGTTTTCTGCATAGAAGCTTTTAAAGGTTTCACTCTTCCACTTCCAGGACCTTGCTTGCTTGATCTCCTGTAGCCGTTAACTCCTTTGCTCTCGGCAGTGATCTCTGTACATCTTCACAGCCGAATGTCTTCAAGGAGTAGTCTATTTGCTATTTCTACATCTTCACCTCTGATTGCTGGCCATAGGGGCCACGGAAGGAGGCAGGAGAAGCATGTCATTAGTTCTACTCGGTACAGGCCAGGATCCATAGACAAAGGAGTGTGTTTAGATCAGGCATCTGATCTAGGTGCCAGCTGTCTGCGGAGCCCGGGGGCTGTCAGGGCTGGACCCTGAGACCTGGGGTACTAGTACCTGGGTAGTTGAGTTCAGTCACGGGGGATTCCAATGAAGCAGCAGCCAGCTTGTTTTTTTTCTTCCCACTCCTGTAAGCAACTCTCAACCCAATAGTCCGTTTCTACTGTTGTGTGCCACCAGTTCCAACAGTGACCCTCTAGGGCAGAGTGGATCTGCCCCATTATGTTTCCAAGGCTGTATGCAGTCTGACAGAACTGTCTCACTTCCACAACGATCTCCTGCTGAGAGGCTGCTGGGTTCCAGCTGCTGACTTTTGGTGAGCACTTTATTACTGTGCTACCAGGGCTCCTCGGTTTTTGGCTAATACACTGAAAAGAAGGTTGATCTTCTCCAGAAACCACTGTTATCCTTGCTGTACAACCTCTGTCGGACCGAGTTTGTTAAAATCACTTGCTTATGGTGCGTGTTATAGTAGCGCTAGGTAACTTGAGACCCTCAACACTGAACGGATCCTGTCGTTGTCTTAACTTGGCTATTGTTATCTGTTTCCATGCAAGCATACACTACACCTTGTTTATCTATGCCCCTAACCTAAGGAGCCCCGGTGGCATAGTGGATTACATATTGGGCTGCTAGCCAAGGTCAGCAGTTCAAAACCACTGACTGTCCCATGGGAGAAAGATGAGGTTTTCTCTTCCAGTGAAGAGTTCATCTCAGAAACCCACAGGAGCAAGTCTACCCCCGTCCTTTAGTATCAGGAAGAGTCAGAATTTACTTAATGGTAGCGAATTTGATGGGCTTTTGTTCCTAACCTAATTCCACATATAATCCTTCTTCCTTACACTGACTCCTTCCGACTTCCCCTTTCTTTACGTGCCCCTGTACTAGCACATCGATGATGGTGGGATGGATGAATGCACCTGCCAGGACTGCATTCCATCGTTCCTGTAAGGTTATCATGTGTGTAGGTGGGGAGACCACTCACTTCTTGTTCTCTGTAGCTGAGATGTGTCCAATGGTTTACCGCCACAAAACAATGATGCCACTTCTACCGATGTTAACTGCAGCCAAAGATGATAGTCACGTGTGTATCACAGCAGTGTTTGAAACAGCAACGAGCGTGCGCATGCTCCACAACAGGCAGGGAAAAAGTGCAAAAACCAGGGGTTTCTATGGAATATGATGCTGTCATGAAATGTGACATCGTCAGACTGCCCCAATTAAAAACAAACAAACAAACAAACAAAAACCCCACTGGAAAGTGTGCCAAAACTGCATAGAAAGCACAAAGTGAATTTTGTAAATACATATGTAAATATAAATATGAATTTTAGCTCCATCTATTCTTGTCTCTCTATGCATATTGTAAAAGGTTAATGATGTTTATGTATTAGGCTTAGTGGTGATTTTTACTTTACCATTCATGTCTTGATGTCTTTTGAGGAAGATGTAATCTTTTTACAACTAAAACACTTCATTGAAATTAAGTTTCATGATTTATTCCTTGGGATTTTGGGTAGATGTTAGAAATTGTACTACACTTAAAAATATCCTCCTGAGACTCAAAATTAGTTTATTTAAAGGAAATAAAGCTTGGTTAAGAAGATGTGTATGCTGGTGGAGCTGGAGGCACAGGGAATCCAGGGTGGATGATACCTTCAGGACCAGGGGTGTGAGGGGCGATACTGAAAGAGTAGAGGGTGAGTGGGTTGGAAAGGGGGAACCGATTACAAGGATCCACACGTAACCTCCTCCCTGGGAGACGGACGGCAGAGAAGGGGGAAAGGGAGACTTGGATAGGGCAAGATATGACAAAATAACAATCTATAAATTATCAAGGGCTCATTAGGGAGGGAGGAGTGGGGAGGGAGGGGAAAAAAAAGAGGACCTGATGCAAAGGGCTTAAGTGGAGAGCAAATGCTTCGAAAATGATTAGGGCAAAGAATGTACGGATGTGCTTTATGCAATTGATGTATGTATATATATATGTGTGTGTGTGTGTGTGTATATATATATATGGATTGTGATAAGAGCTGTATGGGCCCCTAATAAAATGTAAAAAAAAAGATGTATGAGCAAGTGCTCATGTACATGTGTGTCTGGCAGGCAAAGTGAAAAATGTAACACATCTATGAAGCTTAGAAATAGAGGTAACTTTACGTGGGGTGGGGTGGGGGGAGCAGAGTGGTTTCTTGGCAGGCCCAGCATGACCCCAGAGATACAGTGAGCTGCCAAGGACCCCCTATTAGTAAGGAGAAGGCCAGGAGAGGTGGAGCACAGCATTCTTTTCCAATCCTCAGAATGAGTCGGGCTCCATTTTTGAAGGCGGTAAGGCCAGTCCTTCCTAGAATGTCCTTGGAAACCTTATGTCCCCCAGCTACCCAAGAGCACTCTCATCTAGCCCCCTTCTGACGGCTTGTTCCCAAAACTCAAGGAGCGCTTTAAAGCAATGGTTCTCGACTTCCTCATGCCGCGACCCTTATGGTGTGCTGACCCACAACCATAACATTATTTTCGCTGCTACTACATTACTGTAGTTTTGCTAATGCTATGAATTGTAATGTAAATATCTGATATGCAGGATGTATTTTCATTGTTACAAATTGAACATAATTAAAGTAAAGTGATTTATCACAAAATATTATGTAATATATTGTGAGATACTTACTTCTCATGACAAATAAATGAGATTTTGTCTAGAAGCACAGGAAACTACATTGCTACGTTTGGCAAAAGTGTGCATAAAAAGCCAACTTTAGGGCAAAGGTTGAGATAGCTTGTTTTTCTCTCCAGATCAGCAGATCTGCATGTGAACAGACCTGCATGGAGACGGATAAAGGAGGGGTGTCTCGGTTACTGAGATCATCAGAAATATGTGTTTCCAATGGTCTCAGGTGACTCCTATGAAAGGGTCATTCCACCCTCAAAGGCATCATGACTCCCAGGTTGAGAACCACTGCTTTAATGGAAGACAGTTTGAGTCCCTGGAGGGTGGCCACACGCGGTGTAGCAAAGATGCGGAGTTCTCCAGGGAAGGGTTAGAAAGAGGGAAACGCGGTCTTCAGAAGTGCGGAGACCAAGATGGAGGAGATGTCAAGAAACACTAGTTTCATATTTGAATACTCCTGTTGGGTCAAGGAGTCTATGATGGTGTGGCAATGCTGTTCGACTTACCTTCACGCCCTGTGATGTGGATGTGGCATAAAGGCCAGGCCAGGGAGTGTATATTCTTGAACTCTGAATCAATGATAAGCCTGACTGTCCCCACCAGCTTCACAAAGTTTGTAGAACATTAGCAGTATTCCATTTTAATTCCCAACAGCTTTTTGAGGCCCTTGTTTTGAGAGCCTTTTTCTGGCGATTATCACTAATCTTAATATATTGTTGGCACCTCTCCTGAGAGCCTGGCCCCATAGGTACCTTTATAGCAAACAAACAAAAATGCCTGTGTAATCAGACAGGTGGCAGGGCTGATGTCTGAAGGCTTACATGGTCGCAGTTGTGAGGATGCTGCAGGCCTGGGCAGTGTTTTGTCCTGTTTCACCTCGAGTCTAGGGCCGTGATGTGGAGCCGCCTGAGCAGAATCCTATGAAGATGTCGATGGGATGAATGGAGGGAGACCTGCAAGAGCTGGGGTTTGAAAGGGGTCTGAATACCAAAGGCAGGACTTTTGTGACAACCACTTGGTCATCTTGCTCCAAAGTGACATCAAAGTTAAGGCTGTGTAAGACTGAAAGTATATTCCCTCTACTTTTTAAATGTTAAAACAAGTGACTAAATGCATTGGAGGAGATTAAAGGCTCCATCGTCTGCTTCCTAGGACTCTCCCATTCAGCTCCCCCTTTCCCTCATCAGCCTGGCTTGTGGGGAACTCGGTCGATCCCTGGAGGGAAGCGGCCGCTGCAGAGGGAAGGAAACAATTACCAAGTTAAAGGTCAGCTCTATAGCCATTCAGGGCTCCTCTCCTTGCGATCAAGACAAAAAATGGCAAGTACCTGTGTTCAGTAAAATGGACCCAAAGCATGAAGAGGACATCCAAGTGATACCTGCTTACGCTCAAGGGAAGACGCCAATCTGTACGCTGAGCCAATCACCTGCGAGGCTGGGCAATGTGAAGGAGGCAGGATCAGGGTGGCAGAAGGCTCCCTAGCTGCCTGTTGTATGCAGATGTAACAGAACCTTAATTGCTGAAAGCAAAAAGCACTTGCTGATGGAGAATGACTACAGCCTTCAGTACTGAGTTCAACTCAACGGAAAACAAAGAGCCTCCCAAATGGACCCACAGACACTGTCACAATGAAGCAGACGTAAGTTCTTCAGGATTTCATTTATCTTGCCTTCACGATCCCCATGAAAGCTGAAGTCAAGAAATCAAAGACAAACTGCCCTGAGAAAATCTGCAAAGGATTTCTTTATCAAAACCAAACTCAATGCCCTGGAGTCCCTTCCTCAGGCCCCACTACCTATCCCATCGTCTAAATGTGCACAGAAGTAATGCAGCCTGCAGGTGTGAGCCTTACACTAAGCCAAGAGCTTCGAAACTGGGCCTCTTTATGGTGTTTTGATTTTCTTTCTTGAGTGTGCTGCAGGCTCCCAATTTTCTCTTACAGGGTTTAGAACAGAAATCACCACTGTATCAGTATGCAAGCCAAATACTAGGTTTTAAGCACTGTTTTTATTTTTTTATTCAGAAGCATTGCATTAAAAAACTTGGCTCTTTGCCTTTAAGTTCCGGAGCTCAGACACAGTAGTGTGAACAGTTCAGCAGGTGATCATTGGTGGAAAGTTAGATGGTTCAAAGCCACCCAGAGGTCCCCTCGGAACTCAGGCCTGGCAGTCTGCTTCCAAAAAGGCCTGGGAAGCTTTGGAAAGCCTCCAAGAGCAGCTCTCCTCTGCACATGGGGAGTCACCACGATTTGGAATCAACCTAAATTGAACGCCCCTATCTAACAAGTCTAGGATTAACGTGTGGGGCAACAGAATGTTTTGGGGGAAATAAGAAGGCAGTTGTAAAAACATTAATTTGAAATCACCTCCTGATTTCACTCCATCACCTTTAGTGTCTAGCAAAAGGCACGGGAATGTCTTAACTGTCCCTTCTACAAAGGTGCCTTCTTCAACTGCAAGCTGTCTGTCACCGGCACCATTGAGTGCATTCTAACTCGACAAGGACCCATGTGACAGAGTAGAGCTGCCCCGTCGGGTGGCCTAGGTTGTCATCTTTCTGGAATAGCCCTCAGGAGAGCTGAGTGAGCTCTGTGGAGCCACGGGGTGGGTTTGAACTGCCCACCTTCTGATTAGCAGCTGAAAGCTTCCTTGTTGATACCATGAGAGTTCCCCACGAGCTAATTAAGGGTAGAGCTTTTCGCAGGGGCTGCTTAGGGGTTAAACCCAGCAGTGTGTCCACAGGGAATTATTCCTTTTCTCACCCTTTGGGCCTGATCAAGCGGGAGCAGAGGACCCAAGTCACAATGACCTACCCTCTGGGCAGGGCGGGACAGGGTTATCTGGGGGGCCTCTATTTGTTCTCCAAACACAAAGGGGCAGGTAGGATTTCGGAGCTGTGGACTCGGGCTTGCAGCGTGCATCTTGCCTTTCGCAATGAATGCCAGAAATGCCCACCGTGGAATAGCTCACTTCCCGGCCTTTGAGAGTGGACAGAGAACCAGAACTTACCTCAGGGGAAGCCTTGGCAGAGATCAGACTAGTTTGCACATCATGCTGCTTCTTTGATCCAGAACACGTACCACTTATTAATGAGTCCAAACCTACTAAACTGTAGATTCATGAAACCATCTCTCTCCTCGCCACCTCTTTTCCTCCGACCGACAGCCTGCTGAGTTCAATTCATACTGATCTCAGCGTCACAGCTGGATTGTGAAAATGAAAAAATATATAGGATGGCAGCATTCGACGGCTCCGTGTGCGTTCCTCCCTGCGGCTCACTTGATGGCCTGGCACCCTCCGGCCCGAGGATTTGAGTCTGACTCAGAGAGATCAATGGCCGGAGCTGGCAGGCGAGCTGGTTCTTTGTGGGGAAGCAGCAATACAGAGCTGAGCGGTGAGGTACAACATCACCGTACTTTCACATGCAGGCATGTAGTAGCAAGGCTGCGGTGGGTGGCTCACCCACAAGAGCTCCAATTCTTTCTGGCAGTTTGTGTCCCATCTCCACGAACATGGGTGACCCAAGAAAAGAGTATCAGAAGTCTCCTTACCTGCTTAAACAAATCCCAAGGAGCCTGGTGGTGTGAAGGGTTATGCATTGGACTGGTAACCCCAAGGTCAGCTATTTGAAGCCACCAACTGCTCCTTAGGATGCAGTTGAGTCTGCCTGCTCCTGCCTCAGGCCCACAGGGGGGTAGTTCTTCTCTGATCTGCAGGGTTTCGAGGGGTCAGGATCCACTCGATGGGAGGGTGTGAAAGGGGGTCACAGGATCAAGAACAACTATTCTCTAGATCCAGCCACATCTGAGCCCTCCTAGCCTGACTGAGATCTGAGGAGGCCTGTGAGCCACAAACTTCAGTTTGAAACTCTCAGCTGCTCCAAAGCCTTTTGTTCTGCTGAGTCGCCTTGGGCTAGGAGATTGGGTGGCAGCTCACCAGCATGTGTATGTAATGAACCAATAACATGAGGGGCATCCAAATGGTAAACAGTATTGCTCTAAGAGCGAATCCCAAAGTAACACCGCAGAAGAATAAGAGGTCATGTACACTGACATAGCATTTTGCATGTGACTTAGGCATTGACTGATGCAACTCCCGTAGTATGTTTTCTGTTACACAAAATCAAAAAATCCTCCTCTCCGTCCCCCACAAGGTGATAGGGAGGTCTTGACGTAAACTGCTACTGTTCATCTTGCTCCCACAGAGCAGGGGGTGGGTTTGAACCGCCAAGCTTTGTGTTACCAGCTTCACCATGGCACTACTCAACAACCACAAGCAAGGCCACCAAGTCAAGGCTGACTCACAACATGAAACACTGATGCCTTCAGGAAGAGTTCCAACTGCATTGCTTGGCAGAATAGATGTTTCATCATTCATCCATGGGCCAAATGCCTTTAGTTGAGGTGGGATGTCTTGGTCAGTCAATACTGCTTTAAAAATACTCGTGCAATTTCTGTTAGTGTGAATGCTTTGGTCAGAAGGTTTAGTGTGATTAATTTGAGCCACCAAGGCAGGACGGGCGAAAGAAAACACTCCTCACAGGCCATTCACTCCTCAGACATTTGTTGAACGTCTATTATGTGCAAGCCCGTGGTGTTCCACCCATGTGCACCGATGCCACCGCCACCGCCGCCCTGCTTGCTTGCTGAGCCCCTTCCTCCAGCTTGGCCTGCTGCTGCTCAACTGCCTGCAGTGGAATAGCTTACTTGAAGGGGAATAATGGCTTCATGAGAAGGGGCAGAGGGAGACAGCTGAGTTGTGGCTGCTGCTGTCTAGATACCTGGATCATCTGGAGAGAAGACCCATGCTGGCTACCCGATCATTTATTGTAGGAAAATAGAGGGCAGAAGTAGTTCTGGATCCCTTGGGGTTGGTGTTAGTGTGATAACTTAAAGGTTAATGGTTCAAACCCACCAGTTGCTCTGTTAAAGACAGATGGTTGCTATCTGCCGTCAGAATGATGGATAGGCTCAGAAACCCATGAGGCAGCTCAATTCTGATGTATAGGACTGCTGTGGGTAACAATTGACTTGATTTTAGTATTTCTAAAAATATTGTTATAGGGCATTTTTTGCTCTTCATAAATGCTATCTATGCTAAAGCTCTGGCTCAATCTGAAAATGCCATGGGCAAGTTTATGTAGCTATTCATGACTCCAAAAGTTCTCATGGCCATCAAGTCGATTTCAGTGTATAGTGACCTCATAGGATTCAGTGGTGGAACTGTTCTTGGGATTTCAGAGGCCATAAATCTTTACAAGAGCAGAGAAGCCTCATCTTTTCCCTTCTTGTAGCCTCATGGGTTTGAACCACTAACCTTGCCATTAGCAGACCAACAAGTAATTTACTAAGCCACCAGGTTTCATCTTTTAATGAGAGAGCCTGAGTTCTGCATCTTGACCAGAGACAGGTGCTACTGTTAGGTGTTACTCAATCTTTCCTCACAGTGACCCCACAGAGCAGAGTGTAATTGCCCCACAGTGGTTCCAAGGCTATATATACTCTTCAGGGATAAAAGGTGGTGGTGCAGTGATTAAGCACTTGCTAACCAGAGGTCATAAGTTTGAGCCCACCAGCCACTCTCTGGACAATGGGGAAGTCTCCTTTCTTAAAGAAACCTTCTGTGGCAGCTCAGCTCTGTCTGGCAGGCTCTCTGAGTCTGAGTTGGAACTCACTTGATGATGGAAGCCTCCTGCCACATCTCTCCCCATTGGGATGGCTGATGGGTTCAAGCTACCAGTCTTTGGGCTAGCAGCGGATGCTTAGCCGTGGTACCACCAGGTTCCTCCTCAAGCCGATACTCCATCCTTGAAGGGATGACACGCCAAGACAGGTCTTTCATGTGTGGAACAGAGACTGGCACCAGCCACTTTCAATCTCGGATGCTCCTTAAAACATCCCTGGCTGGCAAAATGATTCCTAGATGAATGGCCGGCCATGCATCACCATAGACAGCTTTGAGAATGTCCCTGTGGACCCTGCCAGGACTCCCGCAGGTGCCCCTGATGGCTGAAACATGGAACTGGAAGACGTGTGCCTGGCTGCTGGATGCTGCTGGGGAGGTGCTTTGTGGGGGTGTTGAGGTACTTGCCTTGCAAACTGTAGAGCTCCCCGACGCTGTTCTGGCGCGTGATGTGATGCCAGTATGCGCTGCGAGGAAGGGAGATGGACTTGGATAACGTCATGGGCTCCGTCACGCTGGTCTGAAGCTGCAAGGGACAAGAAAAGTCACCTTAAGGGCCACTTAGAACAGCACCCTGCCACATCCCCTGTGGCACATGGAAGGAAAGATGTGGGCGACAAGGCATTTGTCAGACACACTTGTGTGAGCCCGAATCTGCTCAACTTTGTTTTTAAGAAGTGCAATCATGACTAACATCGGTAAGAAATGAACACATGGGTAAACAATGTATTATGCCATTATCTAATACGGGGGTCAGGAAGATGTTATACTTGATTATTCCCTTGTATATTGATCAATATACAGAGTAGTAATCAGTCAAAGTCCACCTGGTGACTTTGAGCTGATTCCAACTCCTTGTGACTTGACAGGGAAGAGTTGGACACAGGTCTGTATGGAAGCAGGCTGCCTCATCTGTCCTCTGAGGAGCAGCTGGTGGGGTTGAACCACTGGCGTTTGAGGTAACAGCTCAGTGCTTTAACTGCCATGCCCCCAGAGCTTTTTCTAGTCTAGTGTACAACTTTGTGTCCTTTCTGTGGATTAGAATTTGCTCAAGGTCTTCGGTAGGGGCACAGACCCTTGACCACTGCATTTCACAAGTTTGGGTTCTTGACACTGGGGCTGCTGTTCCCTGTCGATGGCTCCCAGCTGTGCATCGAATGCAAAGGGCAGGTGATGGTGGGCCCCGGGTGGCCAGTAGATCGTGACTGGGGCCCCTCTAATCTGCTTACTGTCAAGGATGAGAAAGGTGGTCTTTCTTGAGGGCAAAGTGGGGCATGTTTTCCAGCAGCCACTTTATAAAATTGGGAATTCTCTAAAACGGAGTCCCTGAGCTGCAGGTTGACTGCACATGGTCCCCCACCCCCGGGACTATGGAACTCACGACACCTGCTGTGCAGTAGCAGTGAGGAAGCCCGGCCTGGTCTCAGACCCAGGTCCTTCTGTCTCCCAGCAGTATCTGCGACTGGCAGGTGAGGGAGATCTGGGTGGTACCCTCCTCCTGCTTCGGTGAATCTTGAGTTTCTCCTGTACCACCTACCTCAAATGGCAATTCCCTGACTAACTTCCTTTTCCTGATGTACTGGGCATGGCCCTGCTTTCCTAAGCTGGGACTTTGTAATAAACACAAAAGGCTACTTCAGTATTGAGCACATTCACCCTTCAAAACATAACCTGTTCCTGCTCATTAAATACCTGTTGGTAGGTGCTGCAGAGTCATAGATTTGTAGAGCCTACAAAACCAACAAATCCCAGTTCCACAGGGTATTTGAGAAACTTAACACCCCCCCCCCCACACACACACGCACTTAAGACAGGGCTTCATCTGGGACATGAACTTTTGTGCAAGCAGGATTATGGCCATTGCTTCCCAAAGCATGAAGTGTCTGATCATTTGGCATTTATCACTCTAAGTCCCCTCGTGTCTCCAGTTTGTATATTTGCATTTTTCTTTGTATATGTTCTTTCTGTATTTTCTTTTAGAGATAATTGGGGTTTGGTTTATTTTTTTTTAAAAAATTGAAATCATTCAAATGATTTCCTCTTTAAAGTTGGTTTCTTGCCCTTTTCTGCTGTCTGCAATGATCGATGAAAGCATTTGCTTCTGATGACCGACCACATGGTCGACTCCCCACTGCTTTGATAAACTCAGCACTGCCGTCAAGTCAATTCTGAATCATAGGGATCCTACCGGGTTTCTGAGACAGGAACTCTACAGCAGTCGACTGCTTCCTCCTTTTCCCGGAGAGCCGCAGGTGGTTTAGAACCGCTGCCCCTGTGGTTAGCAGCCCAATGGAGGACCATTACTCCCAGGGCTCCGGGGTTAGGTAAGTAGGGCAAAAAGATCACACTATGCTAGAATTCTATAGTTCTAGTCATCTTCTTTGATGGTTTCGTATCTGTTTTATAGAGATATATTACTATTTGTGCACATTAATGATTTTCTTTGTTATGCGTATTATAGAGAATCTGGCCTGAACAGTTCACATTCTGAAATGTATTTTTCACTGTGAGTCACTTTACATGTGTATAGGCAGGTCAGATGATGCAAGGTGGATATCCTTCATTGATCCATCCACTCAAAGAACTTCAAAAGTTGTGGGAACTTGAATTAAAAGTTACTAGAACTCGTCCCACAAACGTTTGGAAGCCCCTGTGCATGTTAATGCTTCTGCATTTTCTTCCCTAGTTCTTGGAATTTCTGGTCTACTTGGCAGAATCTTGAGGAAAGTGTTCATTTCTGATAGTTTAATGGCCATGTTTCTGTCCATCCCGCTCGTATTGAAAATGCTGATTCATGAAAATGGATGCTTACTTCACACAGAAAGCTCGCTGACAGGACTATGAGCCTGGAATGTTCTCTCTCCTTTCACTACACCTGGGTCAAGTTATGTGTCAAAGCTCTGCCCACCTGCCCCAAGACCTGGTCTCATTTCCCTTCTTCATCCCCCACTCCTGCAAAAGAAAGAGGTAAAAATTCTCCCATTTTTCTTTGCAAGTTTGAGCTGCCTTAAAAAAAATCATTTAATTAGAGGCTCATACAACTCATCACAATCTATACATACATCAATTGTGTAAAGCACATTTGCACATTCATTGCCCTCATCATTCTCAAAACATTTGCTCTCCACATAAGCCCCTGGCATTAGCTCCTCATTTTCCCCCTACCCCTCCCCCCTCTCTCATGAGCCCTTGATAATTTATAAATTATTATTTTGTCATATCTTGCTCTGTCTGATGTCTCCCTTCATCCACTTTTCTGTTTTCCATCCCCCAGGGAGGAGGTCACATGTAGATCCTTGTAATCCACTCCCCCTTTCCAACCAACCCTCCCTCTACCCTCCCAGTATCGCCACTCACCACTGGTCCTGAAGGGATCATCCGCCCTGGATTCCCTGTGTTTCCGGTTCTTTTCTCTATCAGTGTACATCCTCTGGTCTAGCCAGACTTGCAAGGTAGAATTGGGATCATGATAGTGGGGGGGGGGGGGCAGGGCGGGGTATGTGTGCTGAGCTGCCTTTTCAAAAAGCACTGTTGTTCATCAGTAATATCTTTTAATTATTTTTTAAATTAACCTGAATTCCTACTTGGGATTCCTGGACAGCTTCAACATGTTGTATGCTTTTAAGTTGATCTCAGACACAAAAGATACCTATGATATACTTTGATGAGCCCTAGTGGAATTGTGGGCCGTGTGTTGGGCTTCTAGCTGCGAGGTCAGTAGTTCAGAACCAGCAGCCACTCTGCAGGAGAAAGATGCCTCTGAAACCCACAGGGCCAATTCTCTCCTGTCCTATAGGTCACTATAGGCAATGAGTTGATAACGTAAGCCCTATTGCCCATACTAAATTTACTAAAATTCATGTGTCTTCATACCTGACCTCTGACTCAGAGAAAATGCCTTTAGTGACTTCCTCATAACATTTCGGAAGGAAGGGACTGAAACCGTGAGAGGAAGGCGAGGCCTTGTGTTATTCCTGGATTGTCCCAGGGCCACGTAACTGGTGGCAGTGTTTAGAATCCTGATTCCCTTCTTTCGTGCTTGCTTTTTGACCAGGACATTCTGTGTACTATCTTAGGAATGAACACGGCTCACACCAAAACCAATCCCACGGGTTCTAGGTTCTGACTCACAGGGAGCATACTGGGCAGAGTAGACCTGCCCCTAAAGGTTTGTTAGGCAGCATATGAAAGCAGACTGCCATTGTCTTTTGCCCAGGTGGGGGTGTGATGGATTAGGTTTGTGGACCTTTTGTTTGGCATGGACTCCTGTATTCCTAGTACCACCAGAAGTCCCATTTACTTCTTTATTTTAGAATTAGACATTCCAATGTGATATGGGGCATTTACATTACATCTGGGTTGGTGGGCTATTTGAATGACCCAGGAAGTGTGGTCACTAGGTCTTTCCCCAAATGACCTTGAAGGCTGTTCTGTCACCTTCCTTTTGTTCTGGGCTATTGGGTCAAGTCTGACTACATTCACAGGCTGCCAGAGTGTGAAGGAAGCCATGCTAGCCAGACGGCCAGGCCAAGTGAGTTGAACTTTGAATTTAGACAGCCTAGCCAGCCCCATATTTTCAGTCTTGACCATTCTTTGTGATAAACACCAATGCTCATTTGCTGTTCCCCTGTATAAAATTAATTTATGCATAATCGAGTCAATGTAGCTTTACTTTTTCACTCTAGCTCCCCAGAGATTGCCGAGAATTTTTTTAAATGCTGTTTGCCTGCAAGTCTACACCTAAGTCTATACATCGTCACACACAGTGACTTTCTGAGTCACTGTCACTCCTGTGCCTCGAGGGCTGGCACACTGGTTTCAGAGGCTGCACCATTTGACAGGCACCGACACTGACAGCAGATGTGATGGCAGGTGGAGGACGGAGGTGGGTTTGCAGACAAGAAAAGTGAAGGGCAGAGAGACGACAGAATTCCCTCTGGGTGACACAGCCAGGGGCTTCAGAGTGCCTGAGGTTCTTTCTCTTCACCATAACTCACTGAGAGGACATGGAGTCGGGCACCCCTCTTCTTTGGGGATAAGAGTATGCCCTCCGTTGGGAAACTGCTCTGGTACAGGCCAGGAATGTGGAGGGCTCCCTTCTTTTCCCAGTACTAGACTGCCATTATGCTGGGCAGGGCAGACTCGCAGGGTCATTAGGTTTGGCCACCAGCACACCAAGACCAGCACACCAAACCTGCTGCTACTGGGTCTTTTCTGAATTATGGGGACCCTATAGGTTTGTGCCAAATTGCTCCCCAAGATGGTCAAATTTTATGGGTGCAATTGGCCTCCTTTTTTCCCTGCAAGAGAGCTGGTTGATTCTGATCACTGGCCTTGGGGTTAGCAATCTATGTGCAATCCCCAGGCTGCCAGAGTCCACCAGAGGCAGATCGAAACTATCAACTCGATGGGGACACTCATGGGGCTTCAGGAAGATCCCTCAACATTAAAAAAAAAAATTCAATTCTTTTGACTTGGACCAGGGGCAGTGGTGGTTTGGTGATGGGGTCTCCAGTTCCACGAGTTTGATTCCAGGCCAGTGCTCCTCGTGTGAGCAGCAGCAGTCTGAGTGTGGTTATGAATCTGCCGTGGGATGTGCTTTCTGTATGGGGCTCAGTGGCTGCCACGGCAGATGATCCGTAAGGAGCACTTCATTGCGATGGCTACTGCTCACGGGGGTGGGGCAAGGCACGCAGGTCAGCACTGCACATGCACTTGTCAAGGCACGGGGATATGCCCAAAGAGGGCAAGAAAGACAGGGACACAGTTTGGATCTTAGCCTCCAAGTTAGACGGACACACTGTGGTCTGCAGAAGACTAGGGAGCAATTTCTGTGGTAGGGTGTGTTTTCTTTTGTGACCAGGAGAAATTAGGAAGGGGTGGTTGAAGCTTTGTCTCCCCTGTTCCCTGGCAAGACGACCTTGGGGGGGGGGATAGGGGTGCAGTGGGCGAAGGGCATGGTACATAAGAGGCACCTGAGCAACATAGCCCATGTGGTGATTGGAAACGTAGGTGAGTGGTACAAAGGTGTAGCCCTGGCTTGAAAGGCTGAATTTAAGTGCTACCTATTGAAGATCTTTCCTTGTATTCTTAAGGATGCCCTGAAGCCCAAAAGTCTGCATGGGAACAGAGGCTGCCAGCTGGCTGGCCAGTTGAGTGGGGGACCATGTGGGTTCATGCCTCCAGTCCCTGGGTTACCAGCAGTTGATGCTCACAGACTTGGGTTAATTTTCAGTTGGGAAACAGCACCCTGAATTTTATTCACGTTAAACAAAAAGGTGTTTAGAGAGAGACCTTGCTGAGTCGTGGGACAGGTACGCAAGGACGCTGTGGCTTAGAGTGGTTTAATGGAAGTTGTAGACGCCATCTAGAAATGGGCTTTGTAGACCACTCTTTTCTTGAAATGTGGCTGTTATCTGCCCACCAACCATGCACTCCCTAAACTACCTGTAGGAATTCTCCAGGGTTGTCAGCATGTACATAACACAACAGCATCCTCTTCTGTAGTTGGTAATACTTGCAAGAGTCTATATGTACCTAAATTTCATATGTATCTGTTACTGTATATCATCTGTTGTCGCTGTTAGCTGCCATCCCAGTCACTCTGGGCCCACATAGCTACCTCTGGTCCCCCCATCTGGGTGAAGGCACGGAGAGAGGACTGCTTCCTGTGTCCCTCTCCATGGGTTCCCTGCCTAAGCCTTCCGGTATTCGCCAGAAGGTTGGTAGTTGGTGCCCTCTGGCTAGCATATAGGACACATGTGGCAGTCTGCATCTCTAAAGATTAGAGCCTTGGACACCCCATCCGGAAGTTTTATTCTGATGATATACAGGGTCACTTAGCCTGAGCATTGGCTTTCCCTATGGGTTTGGTTTGGTTTTAGGTAACTGTATTAGCAGGTCACGGGTTCCTACACAGATGTCCTACACAGATGTCTGTGTAGGGGTCCCTAGTTTGGGAACGACTGTCAAGACACACAGTAGAGGTGCTGAGGAGCTCTGGTGGTGCAGTGGTTGAGTGCTTGGATGTTAAAAAAAACAAAAAGGTCAATTGCTTGAACCCACCAAGAGCCCCCTTGGGGAGGGAGACAGGCAGTTTACCGCTTACATCAGCGGTTCTCAACCTGTGGGTCGCGACCCCTTGGGGGGGTAGGGGTCGAATGACCCTTTCGCAGGGGTCGCCTGATTCATAACAGTAGCAAAATTAAGGTTACAAAGTGGCAATGAAAATTTTATGGTTGGGGCTGTCACCACAACACGAGGAACTGTATTAAAGGGTCGCGACATTAGGAAGGTTGAGAACCCCTGGCTTGCATGAAGATGTCAGCCTAGGAATCCCTGGGGCAGTTCCACTTGGTCCACTAGGGTCCTTCTTGTCAGAATCTACTTGAAGGCAATGGTTGGGCTCGGTGCCTGAGCAGTAGTTATTTGAGCAGAGGGGAAGAAGGTGGAAGTCCTCAGCATGGGCTAGGCATGGTGCTGACACAAACACCCCCCCCCCCCTTAACATGCAGCCTCACCAGAGGGCTCTTACCCGGGCCTTCTGCTCCATTTCTAGCATCAGTCGTTCATGTTGCTCAGCTATGGCCAGCGTGGCAGAATGCACCTTCTGATAGATCATCTCTCCTTCCCTCGTCTGAAAGGTGAACAGTCCTTCCCCGGTGTCACACATTCTGTGAGGACAGATGAGGAGAGACATGGGCCTTCACGTTTAACAAGGCTCCAGCTAAGACCGTGCCCAGTGGTCCAGGAGAATCAAACCGAGACACAATTATCCACACACATCTTGATATTGTGGTAAGGAAGTATTCCCAGCAGCATAATTAAATAGGCAAATGTGACTTCAGGTATGCATTACCCTCCCTTAACAATATTTAAAGAATCAAAGGGACCCAACCACCACTGAGCGCAGGAAACATTTCCTTGGCCGATTTCATGTCTGTGATAGAATGTCATTCCTCGCCTTGATTCTGGAAGCACTTGAAATGTTAAAGGTCTTCAGAACATTCTCCAATTTTCTACTTGTCACTATAGGAACCCAGGAGAACACAGTTTATTTTTGAGCTGATGGATTTGCTTACAGGCGGGGGATTTTTCTTCATACCGAGCGAGCCTTGGGCAGAGCACATCCAAGGGAGCAGTGGGGCGCACGGGAAGACTCCTCAAGAGGACAGTATTGCTTTGAGCTCTGGTGCTGCCACCTTAGGAGCAAGCTGTTCCCAGAGGCCCCGCCCCTTTCCTCTCGAGCCCCTCCTTCACCAATCTCCAAAGCAGGAATCAAAATGGGGTCCATCACACAAGAGTCTTATGGAAACGAATCAAGTCCTTGAAACACAAAACATTTACTCACTCTAAATTTACTGCTGTGGGTAAATCTGTGGGTTTCTGAGACTAAATACTCAAAGGAGTAAAAAACAAACATACATCTTTCAGCCTTGCAGCAGCTGGTGGTTTTGAACTAACAGCTTTGTGGTTATAGCAATCCAACACATAACCTACGACACCACCAACCCCACTGTCAGGCAGTTGATTGTGTCTTACAGCAACCCTATGGGGCATAGTGTAAATGTTCTCTAGGGTTTCTGATGCTGTAACTCTTTAGAGCTTCAGCATTCTCTACCAGAGCAGCTAGTAGATGAGAACTACTGACCTTGCCGTTAGCAGGCCAACATGTAATCCACATGTCCTGAGAACTTCGAATAGTGCTCAAAACATGCTCTTACTTTTGTTGTCAAAAATCAAATGTGGGCTAATCCCCACCATTGAAAAATATTAGAAGAATAGTATTTTCATTGGCTGGCTTACTATGGGGCTGATATTTTGTATCATTTATTTTTTTTAAATGTCATTTTTTATTGGGGGCTCTTACAGCTCTTATAACATTCCATACATCACTTTTATCAAGTATATGGTGCCATCATTTCCAAAACATTCTCTACTTGAGTCCTTGGTATATGCCTCTCCTTTTTCCCCCCTCCCACCCTCGTGAATCCTTGATCAATTATATCTATATTGTTATTTCATATCTTACACTGTCCATTACTTTGTCATTAGGAATGCATATCACAACATTGACAATTCCTATGTCATATTAAGGGGACATCAGAATACTTACTATCAGTTATGTAGCTGTCAATTTAAAAGCATTGTTGCATGTCATCGGGTTGGTTTTAACTCATGGTGACCATGTGTATGTTTTCGAAAACATGAGAAGTGTCTGAAAAGTTGTGAGGTGACAGGATTGTAGGTAAATTTTCCTAAGGCTGACTAATTTCTAAAGTGTAGATGAATTCTTATCAGTGCTTTACAAATGGGGTCCTTCGGAAAGATCCACCCACAGGATGGATGTTAACTCAATTTGCTGTGTTGCTGTTTCTCATGTTCTCACATCAAAAGTCTTGCACAGGGTGCCTGTGAGGCCAAACTTTCTTCAAGCACCAGGGAGATTCTGGAATCTTCACTGTGATTCCCTGAGGAGTTTCTGGGAGTGAAGAAGTATCTTGGGAGGTGTCAGCCATTACAGAGGCTGCAGCTGAGCTCCCTCTGGGCCCCATCAAGCCAGCCCTTAGCTTCTGCAAAAGAGATCTTAATAAAATCCACACTGCGTGAAATGGGAAAGCCTGGGTGGGAAATGAAGAGTTTTCACAAAGTGAAACAAATGAGCTCGCTGTGTTGATGCAGGGAGATAGAGACACCCAAGCCCGGTGGGGAGTGTGCCTTGTCCCTTGTCCGGAACACTCTGCTGATGAGCCATTAGAGGGCAGATGAGGAAGGCAGGAATCATCACTCTGGCCTCGGTCCTTGCACTGCCAAGGTCTGAGTCCCTTAGTGGCTGCTGGCACTTGGCCCTGTTCACCGGGGGCTTTGAAAGCTCAGCGAAAGATGACATGAGAACAACTGTAAACGACATCCTCTCACCCTCTGGTGAAGAAACACTGGAATATTGGCAGCAAAGGAAAAGTCATTTGGGCTGGAGAATGCTCTCCCTTCCTTGGGCAGCCACGCACGGACGCCCTACTGAGCTTCAGCATGGACACTGACAGGTACATGATTGACTCCCCAGATCTGGATTAAACTCATGTTCTTGGGGGACTAGCAGTTCAGCTCTGGGGCTGCACTGAGAATCATGAAGACCCTGCCGGACTAGCACATATATTTCTGTTAGGAAACTTTCAGCTGCTAACTGCAAGGTAGGAAGAAAGCTGTGGTCGCCTGCTTCCGTAGAGTCTACAGTCTCGGCAACTTGAGGGGGCTCAGTGGTGCGCGACCCTCCAGGGTGAGTCACTATGAGTGGAAATTGATGGGCAGGGACATGTTTTTATGTATGAGGAGGGGCAGGCTACCTAGTTGCTGACAGAAGAATCCCTGGGAGTCTTAGATTTAGCAATGCCCAAACTCAAGTCCCACCCAGACCACCCACCTGCATCCTCCTTTTAATGAGGACACCAGGTGATTCACGCAGGGGAATTACCATTTGAGGTCACTCCAAAGGTACACGGGTAGTCACAGGACTGAGAGGGAATGGGGCTGGGAGATGACATGGGGCCTCAATGTGAATCCTTATTCGGGCTGCTTATTCTAGCCTGTGATGTATGGAACTGAAGACTGGAGGGGAAGTGCTGTGGCGCCAAGAGCAATGACCCAACGAAGCCCTTATCTGGAGCAGAACTGAAACAGGTACCTGTAACACGGGACTCGGAATCTGGCTGCAACTCACATGCACTTCCTGAAGGTGCTTTTGCTTTGTGAGGAAGGACGCAGGTTTACCCTGGCCCCAGACAGCCATTCTGTTGACATGGGCAGAAAAGTGGACCTTTGACCCCTGCTCTACTGACCAACACACAGTGACAATGGGAAGGGCCAAAATGGTGTCAGGCCTGTCTGAAAAGGACAGCTCCCATCGTCTCCACGAAGAGAGCGTGACAAGGGAAGGTGGGGACACCAGCCCCTCAGTCGACATCTGTGTCTCACCATTGATTCCCCCAACTAGTGGGAAAGGTGATTAAGAAGTTTCTCCTGTGTTCACATGGAGTACAAGGAGGAAGAGGTGAGCTCATAGGGTTGTCAGAAAGGACAGGCCCACTTGCTGTGTGGCTCAAGGGTCAACTGCACACACAATTAGTATTTCTTAGACACAATGGCTAAGGGCTCTTTCAGCTCCAAGGAACAGTCTTTAGCTCAGCACATTTTCAGAAGCAGGGAGGACAGTCACATACGTGTATAGATTGGTCTCTTTTAAAAGAAATGCCATTAGATGCTAGAGATTATACACAGTATAGGATTCAAAAGACTTGGGCTCAAGTTCCTGGCCACCGTTTCCTGACCCATCGCGTCCATGGTCACATATTTATATCCAGGATGACTGTACGTCAAGGGGGCTGTCTTGGACCTGGAGATAGAGAGAAGGGAAGAGGCAGGCTCCTGTCTTTTGAGGCTTTGGAGACGAATGGGGGCAAGAATGAGCAAAGTGTACTCATGTTCTGGTAATTGCTTCCAAGGAGAAGCACGGGACTCCCTAGCAATGGCCGGGTTGATCCCGCGACCTACGTCACAGGGCACTGCGGGACTCCATGCGGCAATGTGTGAGCCACTTGGTGGGAAAGGGTTAGCTGTCCAAGCCTGGGCTCTGCAAGCACAGGCCTGATTGTAGGGCTGGTCCCTGTGCCATTCCTGGTGAACTCTTAGGAGAATCTGCCTTATGACGAGTGTTTGGATCATTTTATTAGGGGGTCTTACAGTTCTTCTAACAATCAATATCTCAATTGTATTAAGAATATTGGTACATAAGTTGCCATCATTTTCTTCACTTTAAAAAACTGTATTGGGATCTCGTACAATTCTTATCAATATTCATAAACCATCAGTATTTTCTAAACATTTACTTTCTATTTGAGCCTCTGGTGCTAACATTTCTTTTATTTTTATATTCTTATAAAATTTATTTTTATTACTGTTTTTAATCATTTTATGGAGGCTCATACAACTCTTAGCACAATCCATCCATCCATCGTGTCAAGCTCATTTGCACATTTGTTGTCATCATTCTCAAAACATGCTTTCTGCTTGAGCCCTTGGTGTCAGCTCCTCATTTTTGCCCCTCCCTGCCCGCTCCCTCATGAACCCTTGATAATTTATAAGTTATTAATTTGTCACATCTTACACTGTCCAATGTCTCCCTTTGCCCACTTTTCTGTTGTCCATGTCCCAGGGGAGGAGGTTATATGTAGAACCTTGTAATCAGTTCCCCTTTCCACCCTTCCCTCCCCCTACCATGCCAGTATCACCACTCTTACAAATGATCCTGAAGGGATCATCTGTCCTGGATTCCCTGTTTCCAGCTTCTATCTGTACCAGCGTATATCCTCTGGTCTAGCCAGATTGGTAAAGGTAGATTTGGGATCATGATGGGGTGGGGGTGGGGGTGGGGAGGGAGGAAGCATTTAGGAACTACAGGAAAGTTGTATGTTTCATTGTTGCTACATCGCACCCTGACTGGCTTGTCTCCTCCCCACGACCCTTCTGTAAGGAGATGTCCAGTTGCCTACAGATGGGTCTTAGGTCCCCAATCTGTATTCGCCACATTCACAGTTACTCAGTTTTTTTTTGTTCTTTGATGCCTGATACCTGATTCTTTGATACCTCGTGATCACACAGGCTGGTGTGCTTCTTCCATGTGGGCTTTGTTGCTTCTCAGCTAGATGGCAGCTTGTTTACCTTCAAGTCTTTAAGACCAATTGGGCTGAATTTAATCCATCTCTTTTCTCAGCAACAGACTACGACCTCACATAACGCAGCTTCCCTGAGTTCTGTGACACATTCTAGCACACCACTCGAAAGGGGCTTTGGGAGTCAGCATGTGGTGGTGGTGGTGGTGGTAGGTGGGAGGAGTCAGTTCTCACTGTTGGTGACCTAAAGCACAACCTGCCTTGTGCCATCCTCAATTGTTCCTCTGCTCCAGCCCATTGCTGCAGCCATGGGGTCACTCCATCTCATTGAGGGCCTTCCTGCTTCTCACTGCCCGTCTACTTTACCGAGCATGATGCCCTCCTTCTCCAGGGACTAGTCTCCCTGACAACATGTCCACAGTGTGGAAGGCCAAGTCTCACCATGCTTGCTTCCAAGGACCACTGTGGCTGTACTTCTTCCAGACAGATTGATCCTCCTGTTATCAGTCTGCGGTGCTTTCAGTAGTTCTCTCCAGAACCACACTTCAAATGCATTGATTCTCTTTTCGTACTCTTCAGTAGGTTGTCAATAGGTGGTAGTAATAATAGATTCACTACAGTCAGGGGTCACCGAGTCAACCTACTCATAGTGACCTCATTGATACAGAGCAAACCCTCCCTGGTCCTGGGCCATCTTCACAGTTGTTGGATTTCAGCCCAGTCTTGCGGTCACTAATTCATCTCTTTGAGGGCCTTCCTCTACTGAGCACTGTGACCCTCGCCAGGGACTACTATCTCCCGACAACATGTCCAGAGGAAGGACAACATGTCCAGAGGAAGGACAACATGTCCAGAGGAAGGACAACATGTCCAGAGGAAGGACAACATGTCCAGAGGAAGGACAACATGTCCAGAGGAAGGACATGTCCACTGAGGAAGGAACATTGTGGAGATCCTCCTTCCAAGCCAGGTGTGCGTGTTCTTTTGGCAGTTTCTCAATTCTTCCCAGCATCTTAATTCAAATGCAGACATGTCCTGTCTTCCTGACTCTGATGCTTTCCTTACAATTTTTCCAATTCGGTTTCTCTAGGCATCTATGGAAACATTCTTCTTCTACACCACTTCCCCCCTTGAGCCCAGAAATGCCTCAAGTGCCAATCGTGTAATTACATTGTGTTCTAATAAGTAATATGCATATTCATACATATTCAAAGTACATAAGGGCTGTCTCTTAACTGAATTGGTAGTACTTTGGGACACTGGCTTGTGTGTGGCTATGATGTTGGAGGCTATGCTACTGGCGTTTCAAAACATCATCAGGGAAACGCATGGTGGGCAGGTTTCAGGGTAGCTTCTAAGAAAAAAGGCATGGGACCTATTTCTGAAATTATCCAAAGAAAACCCCATAGATACCAACAGAAATACTATCTGATGTCGTGCCCTCAAAATGCACAGTGACCCTTCCAATGGACTTGAGCCGGCCAATGGTGGGAGAGATGCAGGACCAGGCCACATTCTGTCCTGTTGTACAGGGCACTGTCTTGAATCAATGACTGGATGACCATACACTGGGAAGAATGTGTGTGATTGACGTGTTTACAGGAGGCAGAATTCAAAATGAAGGGGTTCCTTTCCCTGTAACCTTGCAGGAGAGAGGGCACTTTGAATCCTGCTGTGTAGCAGCAATTTCACTGGAAAGTAGGCCTGTACCTGTAACTGTCAAACCGCCAGTCTCCAATTCTCAAACCTAGCTAATCCGAAAGGTGATTTCAAAATGCAGTCTTCCCTCCAAATGACAAGTGGGAGAAATTTACCAAGTCAAAAACTGGAATGTTTGGAGGTCTTGCTTTCTGCAGCTAAGTTCTTCTTTGGCAATGTTGTCTGACTTCACAGCTGTGTCATCCCACTACCACTGTCAGTTCTGATTATGCACGCATGCGATAATCAAATGTGAGGGCACTTCAAAATGCCATGGAGTTTCCCCTGAACTTGGAGCCCCTGGTTTACAGGCTCCGGGAGAACAGCGTGTTTACTGTGGAGTGAGTACTCTTGTCAAAGAACTCAGCGGTGCTTCTATTCAGTATTTAACATGTAATGTTTAATTTTAGAAAGTAATGGAATTCCAAAAGGACAGCTTTTCTGCTGAGCTCTTCAAGCCAATTAGCAACTTTATCTGGTTAACAGCTTGATCTTCATTGTCATTTCACAACGCCAGGGTCTTACATATTTTAGCATTTCACTTATGAGCTCTGGTGAGTTGGATGCTGTGTTTAGACCACACGGACTAGAGAATCAAATCCAATGAAGTGTGTGGATAAGAGAGCTTTATATCAAAGAGTAATTGTATATTAAAACATCCCACCCCAGTCCAGAACAAGTCCACAGGTTCACTATTAGCCCATAAGTCTAATACTAGTCCATACATTCCTCTTCCAATTCACACAGCACGTGCAATGATGCAAAATGCAGGAAGATCACAGGCTACTTGGTGCCAGTCTTGGGGATCCAATCCCAGTGGAAGGATCTCTGTTCTGGCGTGGGTCTCCACATGGCTCTTCAACAGAAAGGTGAAGCAGAGAGAGAAAGTCTTTCAGGGCTCAGCAATTCCCCGCGGGGCTTGTCAACAGAAAGATGAGGCAAACTGGGCTCATCAGTACATCACCACGTGGAAATATATCTGGATCCATTTAGCTACCTTCAATGATACAAATTCCAAAGAACCCATAGCCCATCATTTTCTGAGACTATAGCCCTTCACCTGTACGAAGAATGTCATCTTTCTCCTTTGCAGCAGAGGGTGAGTTTCAACTCCAGACCTTACTGTTAGCGGCCCATTGCTAAGCCCAGGGGT
The DNA here is from genome assembly GCF_050624435.1 of Tenrec ecaudatus. Classification (NCBI taxonomy): domain Eukaryota; kingdom Metazoa; phylum Chordata; class Mammalia; order Afrosoricida; family Tenrecidae; genus Tenrec; species Tenrec ecaudatus. The sequence goes on from NC_134544.1 coordinate 8,281,167, forward strand.
CAGCAACCATCTCCTGTCTCTCACAACAATTTAAAAATGATTGGAAATTCATAAAAATATGTTTGCAAACAAATCAAAATTATCTGAATAACATCCTTAAGACATTTTCAATTTTTCTTCAAAGCCATGTCTTACCCAATGAGTTGCTTGTAGCTCATGAGCTGCAGTTTGCTCTGCCCTGGCTTAGCCTAGCCTGGAGCATCACTCAACTCCAATCTCACATACTGACTCCTAGCAACTCCACAGGATTGTGTAGACCTGCCCCTTGTGCGTCCCTAAGGCTGCACGTCTGTACAGGAGCCGAAAGGCTCATATTTCTCCTGCGGAGTGGCACTTGTGGTTTTGACCTGTTGACCCTGTGACTGGCAGCCCATCTCATAACCCACCCGACCACCTGGGCTGAGGCTTACATTCCAGAGTAAGCAAATCGGGGGGATAAATAAAAGTATTATAAGAAACTATGAGATAATCCCTATGAACTCAGAGTTCAAAAGGGATTTTAAAATAAAGTTGAAGGCTAAATGTGATAAATCAAAAGATGGATAAATGCATTTGTGTAAAACTTCTTAAACAGACCACTGGCAATGGCTCATGGTCTCATCTATAAATTAGGTGTACTATTTTGTTTCATAGGATAAATGAGTCTATGTAAATCCTATACTAAATACAATTACCCCTATAGAGAGGGACAGATCTCGAACAGTGTTACAGGAAATCGCATCAGGACGACAACAATGCATACAGTGTATAGAAAGCCTGGGACTCCTTCAGCGTATATGCCTCTCTGTATTCTGAAACCTCTGGGATTATCCACAAGGGACAAGCAACAGCTATCCACTGGGGAGGAGGTCAAAATCCAGGACAGGGGATGCGTTCAGTCTGTGTGAGAGACACTTTGCCCTGGTACTTCTGTACGAAAATGATAAATACATGTATCTAGTGAAGTCTAGTGGTTTGAAATAAAACCAACACATGGGTTGTTGAAATGAGGGCACAGTGCGTTCTCAGCCAGAGTAGTTGTGAAGAACTTGTTGATAATGTGCCATCCTCGGTACATCCACTTAGCATGAATGGGTTTTGCTGTTAAACTTATGAAAGTGAAGTGGGAACTGTCTTTGAGTTGCGGTTACATTTATCCAAAATTATGAGATAACCTACCAGTTTGTTTAGGGGCCTCCCTTCCAAATATTTATGTCTCTCTCTGTGTGTGTACACACTATATATGCATATATATACACACAAACACAGACATACACATGAGTACATATACAAGGGAAGTCCTGGGTGTTACAAATAAACAGTGGACTGCCCACTGACAGGCTGCTGTGGGACTCCACCTGCAGGCACCTGGGAGGAGATATGGCATCCATGCTGGAAAGGCTCCAGCCAGGGAAACTCTATGGAGCTATTCTACTAGGCACACAAGGGCCTCCCGAATTGAACATGACTGTCTCATCTTTAAAACCACCTACCTGTGGTATTTGTGTGACAGCAGCTGCTTGGGAAACCAGTCTGGTTGCGGAGGACAGTTTGACCTTTCTAGTGGGGCTCCTACAAGCTCATGTCACCCATGCTCACCTGCCTGTGTGCATGCATGTCCCTCTACAAGGTTGTGAGCTGAGGGGCAGCTAGAGTTGTTCAGGGTATGTCGTAAGTGTTTAAGGTGTGTGTGGGGTGCAGTGTTTAACCTCTAGGCTGCGAACTCAGAGGTCTACCATTGGAACACACCGAAGGCTTCAACTGAGAAAAGAAGGGGATGCCTGCTGCTGGAAAGATTTACAGAAATGGGTACCCTACGGGGTTTCTCTACTCCATCCTAGAGGGCATCCGCACATTGGGATCGATGCAATGGCAAATGATTTTTAAAAAATGTTTTATTAGGAATTCGAAGAACACTAGGGTATAAGGATCTGCACGGGCTGTTTGGGTAGTGACAGCTGAGTACTGCTCTGCTCTGTCAGCGGCTCTAGCTCAGCTCCTCCATGAAGCCGGGACTCTTACTGAGGGTGTCCCTGGACAAGAGAAACTGCGGGAGTGACCATTTTTGTGGGAAATAGATGATCTACCTTTCTAATAGGGAGGAAAGGAAAATCAATCTGACGAGCTTTATGCTCTGATTCTGCTTTTCAATAAAGGCCAGGCTATTGCTACATTTGCTGATATTTTTAATACCAGAGAAGAAGGACAGGAAAATGTGCAGTGACTGAAGTGCCTCCTCAAAAGTCCAAAGGAAAATCAGGCAGTTTAGCACCTCATGGGGTAGCTCACTCTTGGGAAAGTGAGTCCTGTGTTTGAATGGCTCTTCCATCACTATTTCTGACCCAGCCTCACCTCCTCCCACTCGACCTCCACCAGCACCCTAGATGCCCAGGCCAGGGCGAGTCATGTGAGAGAGCAAAAGACAGAGAAAAATGCCCTAAAAGGGGGAAAATGGAAGTTTTACATTTGAGAAGGTTCTGATATATTCTATTTTTAGACATTTCCAAGTCTATTTCCTTTAAAAATTGGGTTTGGCCACATGGTCAAGGTCCTACATATAGAAGTCCATGACTAAGCTTCGTAACACAATCTATAAGACATGAGCTGCCATGGCATGTTGCTTCAGTCTTGCCCCGGGAATGTTTCCCGCTTAGGCACCTCTGTGTAAGGTAAGAAAGAGTAGAGATACTTGGAGACATCTTGTTATTCAGGAGATCATGAGATGGTGATGGAGAGGGTGCCCCATCAGCATGCAGTTCATAGCAGGGCTCAGTCTCCAACGTCCCTGTCCATTCAATTTCTCGTGTATTGAATTTCAGTCTTTACATGGCTGCTCTTGAGTATTCACACTCAGATTCCCTGCATCTCTCCAGAAGTCACTAGTTACTCTACCAGCTTGCTGTGTGTTTCCTGAAGCCGCCTCTACCTATTTGGACCGCTGTTACCCTGACTGTGGCTAGTTTGAGAGGGAGCCATGGGATCCTCTGTGGTTGCTGTCAGAGATCAGGGTGATGCTTGAGAGAGATGGACTTTGGGGGAGGACGTTCTATATTTTCAGGCTTCATTGACTCTAGATGTTGTTTGGAAGGTTCTCTTTCTACTGAGACCTATTTGAGCTTTCTCCAAGTCCAGCTCATTGTGAGAAAACATGCTGCCCACAAGATCCAAGGAGCCATTCTCTTTGCTACACATAGAGCTGCTCATTGCAACTTCAGTAGTTCAAACACACCCGATGTCCTGCGTGAAAAAGATAAGGCTGTCTACATGAAGTATAAGGAATCCAAAAGGGCAGTTTCTACACGGTCTTATAAACTTGCCATGAGTTGGAATCAACTCAGTGACAGTGAGTTTGGTTTTGAGTTATCCTGGCAAAATATTCACCATCCCCCCTCCCAGGTTATTATGTACTTTTGTCTACTGATGGTGGTATGGGATAAGCATTGAATTGGTGACTACAAGGTCAGTGGTTCAAAGCTACCAGCCACTCTGCTGGAGTAAAATGAGGATGTCTTTTACTGTGAAGATCTAAGGTTATAGAAACCTTATAAAGGGTCACTCTGAGTTGGAGTTGACTCAATGACAGTGGGGTTGGTTTCTCTACTGAGAAAACACTGGGAATTTCTCACAAATCTGCCAAGGGGCGTTGATTTACTTTGGAATATTGCAACAAATGAAATGTGGAGTTGGTACACTGTTTCTGAAGTAAGATTTGAAGCAAGCTTTTAAGAAATGTCTAAGGTTATACCCACATGATTGAAGCAGAGTTGACCATGAGTGGTGAGAACTTGAGACATAATTTCAGAGTTCCTTCTGCATTTGGGTTACTGAGGGACAGAGGTAGAGTAAACATTGGGTGAATTCTATTCTAAAGTCCTTTAGCTGAGTTTGGATTCTGAAGAAGACAGCAGCAGTAGTTTCTCTGTAGAAGAATGGAGCTGGAGAAGAGAGTGCGGGGACTCGGGCTGAGGGCGACGGGAAGGATGAGGAGCTCTAGTGGAGAATACAGCACATTCCACAAAACGGACCCATGAGCACAGCCACCCTTCAGCAGACCTCAGTGGGGTCAGGACTGAGGCTTCCTCTCCTACATGAGGGCATGTTGAAGTCCCTGTGTGTTCACACACCCTGCTAAAGAGAACGTGTCTAAGAAGAGGAACCACGATGAGGCATCAGAAGGAGGGCCATCTACTGTGGTGTCCAATTTCTTCTTCATTAAGGGTTCATAACAAATATTTGAAAAGAAAAAATAACTATTCAATGGAGTTACACTAAATTCTTTAAACTATTTTGTTTGGTAAATATCGGGAAATGTGTAACTGCTCAAGTCCACAGGACACCGGCTGCAGTTGCCACTGTGTCATGGATTCAATTATTGACTGCACTTGTAAGCCATTTGCAAATTTCTGTCGCTGACATGCTCATGTCCTGGTCTAGGAGACTCAGTGGACAATGTCTCCATTTTCTGGGATCTTACATTTATGCCGTACTAGAGGCCTCTGAAGTCTCTCCAGGAATTTGTAGGAAGAGATTTCTCCTTCACTTTCTGCCAACCCTTCCCCAGAATCATTGAGAGAAGATATTACGAATTAAGACTTCATCACTGGCAAAACAAGTCCCTAAAGTAGCTCACACCAGTCAACCTTTCTGAGCTGGTCGATATTTAGGTGGAGAAGTGGGTACGAGGGGCTCTGATGATCGAGGTTTCAATCACTTCAGAGAATGCACCTTGAAGAAAAAGTTATGAGGGACACGACACATTTGATTGCCAGTCTTTCCTGCTATGATAACTCAACCCTGGAATTGAGAGAGTCCTGATTAGTAGGGTAAGAGTGCTCTGGGGTGTGATTGGTGTGTGGTAAGTGAACAGGGTAGGAAAGAAGAGCCGCAGCAAAGGAACACAGGAAAAAGGCGGCATCGAAAGGTCAGCGAGTTCAATGGTAATAAAATGGACAAGGAGTCCTGAGCGTGCCTGCTTCAGCTAGAGTACTTCTCAGTAAAGGAGTGGGCAGTGTCCAGGGGAAATGAAAGGTCGGAGGATCGGGGAGGGAGGGAGGGAATGCATATCGGAACAAGCAGGGGAAATGGAGTCAACATGCAGAATTGCAAAGTCCTGGTCAGAATCCCGCCCTTGGAGACTAAGCTGGGCATCTCTCTCATTGCTCATGCGGCCTCAGCCCTGGCTGACTCTGCTGGCTGCATCGTCCAAATGATGCCACCTGGAGGCTGAGGAGACCAACACTTTCTCCCTGTCCAAGCACTAAAGCTCTGAGGTTCGAGGGGATGTGCTGCTGCTCTCCAATTTTCCAGCTCCTTTCTCATGTTTTGAGGGTTTGCATTCCATAAGGTTTCTGACAAGAAGTTCTCTCTTGTTCCTGAAAAAGCTCATTTGCTTGTCTCTTGGGGCTGCCATACAGATGACAGCAGAGCAGGCACTTCTGGTCTTCTGTCTGGAGACCGGGAGTCCAACTCGGGCTTGGGCCAGGTTGATCCCTTTAGACAGCATAGAGCATGGAACCGGCCCATGCCCATCTCTCGGCTTCTGGTGGCCACCAGTATAAGTTCATTTTACTCTTCTTACGGCCACAGCCCTGGATGCATATTGCAAAACACCATCATGGATCAAAGTCATCTCAGTGGGGGAAAAAATAAAACAAAAAACATTCCATCCAGTTCTGCTACTCATTGAACTTGTAAAGTTTTCACTGAAGAGTTTTTTTCCCCTCCCAAACATAAGCTCATTTGCTTCCTCCACAATACCTGTAATTTCATTCTCTCTATTGCATGTAAGATCAGTGAGGGAATCTCAGTTAGATGCAGCTTTGTCTAGCTCTGGTGTCTGAGATTTTGAATGCTTGGGCTGCAAAGTTAGACTTGGATAAGGCATAGTAACTTTTTCCCCCTTCCTTCCTGGAGTTGATTCCTTAGTTCAATGCCTGAAACATGCCATCTTTGGCTATTCTTAAGTTTTTCCCTAAGAATGGAAGAGAAGAGAGGGATTTGTGGAGGTAGAAAACAAAAGTACTTCTGATATCTTGTTTCCAATAGTACAGTAAAAACTGTGAAAGATGGAAACCTGTCAGAGAAGAAAAGTTCAACTAGTTCCCCTGAAGGAAGAGAAGATGGCTCTGCCCACCAAGGAAGACTTGGGAGACCTGGATAACAAAGCAATGCCACCAACTTCCAGCATTCACAGGTTTCGCTGCATTACATCAGAAGAAGTGAAAAGGTTAGCTGCATAGGATTACACTTGCAGTAGTCAAGACAACTGCCCTCATACAGTGATGCCTTGGGGTTGGGTGGAACATCATGGCAAAGCCATTGATGAAAAGTCAATGAACTTGGACCACAGCTTGAATGCTGCTACAATCTAAGATGCTCTCACATTCCACCAGCAAACACGGCCTTATTTAGAGTAAGGTCTTTGAAGGCGTTATCAAGTAATATGGGGTTATAGTAGGGATTTATTAACCAGTAAGCATGCCTATGTTTTGGCTCTCAGATGTGAATCACTTTACCCTGGCAAAGATGTGAAACCCAGGTGAAATCAGCACTCACAGAGAAGCAAGCAAGCACAGTTCATCCAGTGTATACCTAGCTTTGCATCCTGGGCAGTGCTTCTTCCTGTGGCACACAGGGTGGAGTTGGCGCTGACCACCTAGCAACCTGCTGACACCTAATAACAACAAATCTTGCTTAGTGGGTAATTCCTCCTGGGTCAGCTCTTGTTAAGCACCATCAAGTTGGCTCCGACCCAATGCATAGCAGAACCAAGCACTGCCCTGCCCAGCAACACTCTGCCTTATATACTTTGGGCTTTTGGTCATCTAGGCCCTTCATTTGAGAGGAATGGGCACAAAGAAAAGATGGCTAGGTGACAATGATGCTATGCTGCAGGGAACAAGCCCAGGAGCATCTGGAGAAGAGTCAGGTCAAATGAATACGCAGGAGGGGGTTCAGGAGTGGTCCGAAAGGTTTAAGTGCTTGGCTGTTCACCAAAAGGTTGGTAGTTCGGGTCCCCCTGGAAGCCCCTCAGGACAAAGGTCTGGCGATCTACTAAAAACTAGCCACAGAACACTCCACGGAGAGCACCGGTGGTTCTGACACATGTTGGGTTGCTCTGACGTGGACCTGATGTGACAACCATGAGGGCCAGATGTCTAGGCTTGGGAACCAAGACTCCATATTCTCAAAGGTCAAACAGCTTGAGTGACTGTCTAAATTCTATGGTGAATGACACTTCCCTGGAAAACCAGGACTAGTGCCTTAGGCTAACCTCGAGGCTGCATTTCAGGGGCCTTTTTGACCAGGGGTGTGGTATGGAGGTACCGTGCAGACTGAGGGGAAAGACATGTAGGAGCTGATGCACAGGGGCGCACCTGAGCCTCTACGACAAGTGCTCCCTGGCTGTGGCCTCTGCTCCTTTCCCTCCGAGAGGCCCCATGGTCAGTGTTTGTAGACTGTAGCCACAGCACCCCAATAGGCCCATCACACCCTCCTTGTGCTCTGACTGTCGGAATCTTCCTGTGAATGAGCCGGCAGCCAAGAGGCAGCTCGACACTGCGGAAATCTTCCTTCTGCGTTTACCAACGCAGACAATATTTGAGAGGGGAACACAAACCACTTAGCTGTTTCACCCGTGCATGTGAAAGGCATTTTTCAAGCGGCTTCTCCTGCAGTGGAAGGTTGATAGTACAGTTCAGGCAATGCTGCTTTTTTGAAGACCCTTTTTCACTCGGGGGGTGGGGGGGTAGGCTACCCTTTCCCCAGGGCATGTTTCATTCTGTGGAGGGCAGCAGAGCCAGTCCAGGATGTAGTGAGAATCGTTAGCACAATACTCCGTTACCATGCCTAGTGTCAACTTTGTTTATATCTCATGCACATACAGGATGCAAAACCTATTTAGACTTGGTCTCACCTTGAAGACATGAAAAAGGTTGAGTTTCTTGCTTTCTGGGTTTGGGTGACTTGATGTATTTTTCTCTGGGGTTCTATTGAAAACCGCAATCTGCGTCTGTATACGGTGAGAAAATGCTCTCTTGGCCACTCTGAGTGCTTTAGAACTCATTTTGGTCCATTGGTACTAGTAAACACAGCAATATGATGTGTGTGGGGGGGGGCTTCAAAAAGTTACTGGAAAGTCTATTTTGTTTTCTAATTCCAGTTTTCGTGGATTTTTTTTAAAGGCTTTTGCATTTCCTCCACACATTGTGCTGCCATTATAGATTTTGGTGTTGGGTATTATCACTCTAAGTGATCAGGTATGTCTGTGTGGGAATTTAGAGTTACACGGTATGCAAGCATACATCAAAGGAGATGAAGCAATAGTTCATAATTCCAGATCTGAGTTGCAACAGGCTGGGTATAGGGTTTCTAGCTGGGGCTGGGCTAATAGTGACTGACGTGTGCTACTGTGTGTTGGCTGTTCTCTCTTGGTCCTAATGTCTAAACCTCTCCATTCTCTATCCTATTTGTCCCACACAGAGCTCTGGGACCCGAATTCTAGAGGGCCCGGCTTGTTTGGTATTTGATTTGGCCAATGTGGGGAGGGGATCAGCAGGGGACAAGGAAATAGGAAGGAGCTGTTAGGAATTGCCACACTTCACTCCCTGTCCCCATCGTGTGTCAGATACCAGTTTTCTCTGTCCTTCAAGGCCAAGTCTTGGCGCTGGCAGTTCCTGTTGGCTTTGACTTACGGCGGCAACCATAGGTGTAATAGGACAAAGTGGTGCTCCATTGCTCCATCTGCAGGCCATTTCGGTGGCTGCTTCCTCCATCTTCTCAGTTGTTCCTTGCCATGTGGCTTGCAACTTGAAATAGGTCTGTACCTTCCAGACTTCCCTGATGGTTACTCTGGAATCCAGACACCATGCGAGAAAGTCCTGGCTGATGACTGACCCACATCAGGGATGCTCCTCTAAACATCAGCCGGCCTCCGGACCAGCCAGCCTTTGAGCTTGCCCAGGCCTGGACCAGATCATTTGAGGCTTGGTCTAGTTTAGACTGGCTCTGATGAACATAAAGAACAGAAATGGCAGTCGTTGAAGCTACTGAACTTCGGAGTGGGTTGTTGTTATCCATAAATTGATGGCTGATGAATCAATCATTCCTCACCAGTAAGATAAACAGGAATCCCCCATTATCAGTGTGGGATATGTTCCAAAGCCCCCAGGGGATGCCAGTCACCAAGGAGAGAATTAACCGCTACCTATAGTGTGTTTTCCCCCTTCATACAAAGAATCTGTACACAGCATCCTGTAGAGAGCAGTTTGGATCCGTGGGACACTGGCAGCCAAGCTACTTATACAACTGTGTGTGTTCCATGCTTCTGCTCCTGGGAGGAGGAGGTGGTTGGCAGACAATTTCATCATGCTGCTCTGCATGCAATTTAAATTCTCTAGGCTGTGGAAAGCCAAAGTGTGGACAAGGGAGCTACTGCCCTGTGGGGCAGAGAGGAGAGGTTAGTGCCTAACATCCTGAACAACATGTCATGGTGGCAATGACCACGTGCTCTGGGGACCTGCTTTCTGGAGTCTCTGCCACCTTAAGGGCCAGACACTGCTGACACTGGTGTCAGGGAATGAATCAGTAAACAAAATTCCACCCAAACTAAGAATTTTAAAATTATTTAAAAAAATATATCAAAAGGGAAATAAGACCTGTAGGATAGTCTTAGGATACGGAAAGTATGAGTATATTTAAGTGGAAAATAAACAATTAAAACCTAATGTCTTCACACTCACTCCAACATCAAGCTATCAGTCCCCTTGAAGAGAACAGAACAGGGCCAGGGGGAGGGAGGGACTGCAGGCTGGAATCTTTATGGAATGGCAGCTAAAAAACCTGAGTTAATTACAAGTGACAGAGACACACTAAAAAGTCTTTATGGGAGCAGACAGCTTCATCTGTGTGCCCAGGAGCAGCTGGTGGGTTTGAACTGGTGCTTTGTGGTTAACAGAATTGCTCACCCTCTGGAGTGTGTACTGGGTTCATACTGTGGGGGTTTTGATTAGCAGCTGAGCACTTACCTACTGACATGGTCTGGAGAGCTATCCTTTGACTTGAAATGTGAAATGGTACCTTGTTATTTTATGATCTTGATCCCAATGCACTTGGACCCTACAGGGCACAGAATTGACCCTTGGGGTTCTCAAGGCTGTCATTCCTTACAGGAGCACAAAGCCTCCCACTTCTCCTACAGAACACCTGGTGGGTTCAAGGTGCCACCCTTGTGGTTAGCAGCCCCACAGGTCACCCCTGGGCGACCTGGGGACAGGACTGACACAGAACACAGCCCGAAAGGACTTGCCATAACATTGTCATGAGTGGGCTGAGAAATCAAGAGCTTTGTTTTCTCTGGGTACCTGAAATAGGGAGCTGGTTTAGATCGAGAGCTCATCCACTCTATTCTTACGGCTCTGACAGAGGGAATGGTGGACCCACTGAGGAAGAGGACATGGTTGAACCTTCAGCTTGGTCACTCATGTCCTGCTCCGAGGGATTCCACACTGGTATTTTCTGCATGAACGAGGATCTAGCTGGGGTGAAGGTACCTATTAGAAGACAATAAGAACTCGGACAATCCTTTTTAGAACCCCCCATTTTGTAGAAATTAGACTCAGGCTTATTAGGATGAACTAAGGTGTCTGCCATGCTTATTTAATCTGGTTAGTTAATAAAACAATAACTGCTTTCCAGCATATCTTCTTTAAGGGAGCTTACAAGATAGTTTAAATCTATATGTACCATTGACCCTGACCCTCCCCAGTCTAGAAATGCTCACACAAAGGAAACTCTTGCTTAAAGATGATGAAATAGGTTTAACCCAACATTCGCACGGTGCTCAGAGCAGGAAAGAAACTTCCCGGTGAGCCTTTGGTTTCATTTCATGGAAACCGTCACCATGGCTTTCATGATTCAGGTGTTTCTAGGTTCCCCTTTTACCACAGAGGGAAGTCATTCCTCGGTGGCCATCGTCCACGCCACCTTGCCATGGCGCCTCCACTGCTCTTTAACAATTCCTCCCAAGGAAGATTGCCAGGAGGGAGATAAAGCACCAAGCATCCTTTGATGGCCGGCTCAGTGCCACTGAAGGACACAGCTGGCTGTGGTACACAGCCACTGCAGCTCAGTGAGGGAAACAAAGGGGAAGCAAGCCCACTAGTTCGGCTTTCCAGAACCAAGGCGTCATCACTTCTCCAAGTCTTACTTTGATGGAAAATCCTGGGTTGATTTCCATTTTCACGCTTGGTCAGTCATGGTTATCCTGGAAGCCCCTCCTGTCACTGGAGGCTGAAGTAAGCCATCAGGCAAGCAAAACACACTCACGTAGAAACACTTGATATAGGCTGCAAGCTCTCAGAATAATTAAGCAACTGTCCTGGAGACGAGCACCTCAGAGCAGGACCTGAGGTGGTAGGTTCTGCAATGGTTGTTGATTTCCTGACAACAGGATAGGAAGGAACTTGGGAAGGTAGAGAGGAGTGCACGCCACATTCGCAGAGGCAAAAGCAAACCGCTGTCTAGGGGATCACGCGTGTCTCAGTAGAACGTGCTCATGGGGTTTTCAATGCTGGAATTCTTTTTCAATGGGAGAGCAGTTCGTGTTTTATTAACTAACCAGATTAAAAAAATAAGCATGGTAGACACATTAGTACATCCTCCTAATAAGCACGTGAGTCTGATTTTCTACATATTTGGTGGTCTTTCCCCCATTCTACCTCGTGAAGATAATTTTAAGGGCTACAGGAAGTGACTCACTTCTCTGAAGCGTGTTCAACAGGGTAGAGATCATGAGGCCGATCCTTCAGCAGAGAATGCCACATTTACTGTCTGTTAGGAAGATGTGCTTCTTCCTGATTGTGCCATCACCACACACTCGTAGATCAGTTCATTCACTGACTCCCATGCAGTGCATGGTCCCATAATCCTCAGCGTGTTCATGGAGGCCTTGTTAAGCTTAACACAAGTGCCACCAAAGCCCTGGTGAAGGCCAAGGAGCTCTACAACACTTTTCAAACCTTTAGGTTCACACCTTGATGGCTGATCTGTTTCCAGACACTGCTAGTTGATTTGACCCTCCAACGTGCTTGACCACACACGCTGACATTCAGGGTAAACATTTACAACGTGTATTTCTGGGGTATACATTTCATTCCATAGCATATGTGTATCACCTCATTGACTCTTACAAACAACCCAAATGTCAAGGGGAAAAAAATCAGTCTGTTTTTTAGATGAGGAAATGAATGCTGGAAAGAATTCAGTGTCTTACATGAGGGTGTGTTATCTATTAGATTTCAGTTCTAATGTCCTTCATTTGACACTCATGATTAATGCCCACCAGGGCACCCTGTGTGTACCCAGTCATGGAATACAGGGGCTTCTTGGGTTACAGACTTCCTAACAATTTGTTACAAGCAGCGTTGGTGGCACTGTAGCTTGAGCATTAGGCTGGTAGCTGCAAAGTTGGAGGGGCACCGGAACCAGGTGAGATCTGCTCCTCCACCCACCCAAGACTAAGTCTCAGAAAGCCAGCATGAAGTCACTGTCAGTCAAGGGTCCAGTATCCCAGCGGATTTGTAATATATTGCAACAAAAAAGCAAACACTGACACCAGATCAGGATCTGTGGAATGATTTGACCAATGCACATATGTACTTCTCACCATAATCTCTTTATTCACTTGTTTTGAGGTAAGGTTGGAGTATATGAAAAAGTGCTTCACTTTATCCAAATTCTTTTGCTGCAGACAAATACATCTATAATATTCCGGGGAATGTGACTGCATAAATAAAATATTTATCATATGAAATGTGGCTAAATATTTAATGATCTATACAAATATTGCTAAATATTTAAGGCGGATTGTCCTGCAAAATTGCTTTGTCAACTCTTTATTCAGCTAAGGTGTTACATTGGGATTTATAATCATCTACTTGAGACAGTAATGTATGTCCCATTTTTTCTATGGATGACTCAGCTGTGCTGTTACAGTGCATTTTTAGAGAGTACTCATTTATGTTGCCACTTGCCATCCTGCTGTCTGTGGACAACAGAAGCGATAGCTGTTGGCTCTGTCCCACCCCCACCATGATTATTGCCGAGTTTCTTGTGGCAGCAGCTGTGCGGATCCTGTCCTGGAGGGGAATTCTCTTTTTCACCCACTTTCTAATTTGCCAGGTCCCTTAGAATAGATAACCTTCTCCAAGGACTGGTCTCTCCTATAAGATTAAGTCCCATGACCTTTCCAAGGAGCATTCTGGCAATGCTTTATTTCAGCATAGTTTTGTTTGTTTTTCTGACAGTCCACAGTCCATTTAATAGTCTTGGTCAACACCACGATGCAAAGACTTATTCCCTGTCTGGCTTCCACGTGGCTTGGGTCAGGTGCAAATGGAAAACGCTTGCTACAGATTTACCTGGTACATTACATCATCTGATTTCCTGAATGGTGTGTCCATGGGTATTGATTGTGGATGCAGACAAATGAAATCCTTGACAACTTCTGGTTTTCTCCGTTTTTCATAATATTGTATTCCCTGACTGAAAGTAAATAAACTTGATTACATCTCAATGTAAAGATAACAAAAATCCTTACAGCTTGATTAAATGATCAATATTATGATAAACAGAGTAGTAGAGTATCCTTTTGTTATATTTGAACAACGGCCTCTTGGTCTATGTACAGGCTCTGCATGAGCACAATGAAGTGATTTGAACTTCTATTCTTTTCAATGTTAGCAATAAGTTAAGGTCCACACACAGATGAACATCTCTTTGGTAGTCTGTTTTGGACTAAAATCCATCTGATATTAAAAACTCACTGGGATCGAGTCAATGCCAACCCATAGGGTACTGGGTAGAATACATAGGATGGGGTAGAGCTGCCCCTGTGTATTTCTGAGACAGTAACATTTTATGGAAGGAGAACACCCCGTCTCCTTCCCACGGTGTCAATGGTGGTTTCAAACTGCTGAGTTTGTGGGTCCCTGTGTAACTCCTATGTCACCGGACTCTGACATCATTTATAGGAAATATGAATGTACCACATTATCAGTTGTAAAATGATGCTTCTTCTTTGCTGTCAATCATTTTGTAACTTTATAAGCCAAGCCAAAGACCAGAGGGTCACATCAGAATGTCATGAACCATACTATTCTCAGTATAAGACTGACCACTGGTGGAAGCAAGTAAGAGCCACAGACAAGACAGGAAGGAGGCATCCAAGACAGTGTCCTGGCAGCAGACAACAGGTGGGCTACTCAGTGCAACCCAGCAGGGAGCACGTGGCTAGAACACTGGCAGAGAGTGTAAGGGCCGGGAACTGCATTTTATGGCCCAAATAGTTGTTTTGTTTCCATGGTATTCTCCAGGTATCTGTGTTATGGATGCTAGGGTTGTTTACCATAAACCCCAAACACCACTGAGTCAATGCCGAGCAACAGTGACAATGGAGGACAGAGTGGAACCACCCCCAAGGATGTCCAAGGCCAGGTATCTTTGCCACAGAGCAGTCAGTGGGTTCCCATCCCTGACATTTCATGCATGAACAGCTCAGTGCTCACTCATTCTGTGACTCCAGGCAATTCTAAACCAAGGACATTGTGTTGAGAAGACTCCAGAAGTAGGGAATGGCAAAAATGAGTTGTCTCCTGACCAGGCACGTCTACTAGGAGATTAGACTGGCGTACATGTGTTCTTTGGGCACACCCACCCCGCCCAGGCCGAGTGTCCCTTTGGAGACAATGCAGGAGAGAAGTAGGCCACACTTCAGACCCTTTAACTCCTGCTACTCCGCAAGGAGTCATAAATTATTTCACTTTAAATTATGGTGAAAAGATACCTTGCAGAATCTATGCCATCTCAATTTCTACACAAAGAATTCAACATCACTGATACCATTCTTCTCTACCAACCTCCTCTCATCCCTGGCAACATAGCTAATCCTTGTTGCCATGTGGACCGCTCATTTGCTTGTGCACCGCAGACAGGTTTTACAAATATTGAAGCTTGTTGGCAACCCTGTGTGAAGCAAGTCTATAGGTGGTGGGCTCACCTCAGCACAAGTCACTTTGTCTCTGTGCCATACGGTGGTAATTCTCATAGTACTTAAAAATTTTAAATTATTACAAACTTAAAAGGCTGCAGTCAAGTTTCTTTCATGTGTCCTGGGGGTGGTGAGTGACCTAATAGAGCTCTTCTGGCCATAGCCTTTGTAACTACCATCAATGAGTGGGTGAAACCATACAGATTGGGTGTATTTCCTCTGTTTGATAGATTTGTGGAAGATGGCATTCTTCAGACTGATTAACAGGGCTAATTGTGATATAAAAACTTGGTACTCTGACAACTGGGTATAAAATGAGACATCTGGGAAGCAGGATTTCACTACCTTGGAGAAAGGTAGACAAGGAACATGTCCTCTGGACCCTGAGATCCCTGAGCCAGAAGACAGAGAAGCAGGGACAATTGCCACACTAAGAACTGTAGGCAACGTTGCAGCCCATGGAGCAAGAAAGCTGAGTGCCCTCAGGTAGAAGACTCACTTGCAATGTGGACTTTCTCAAGGTACTTGTGCAGAGTAGGTCTACTGACTCAAGGAACTAAACTGGAACACCTTTGGGCATTGATCAGCAGCACTAAAATACTTTAACATTGCTTGAGCAGGAGAGACATGCCTGCAGGCACAGCTGAGAAGGAAGGGGTGCTGCTGGCCTGAAGAACTGTATCCTGGGCTTTTCTAATCCTAAATTGTACCTTGTTAGTTAACCCTAACAAACACTAGAATTGTGGGTATTATCTGTGAGTTGTGGGTGGACAATACAATGAATTATCAAGCCCAGCAGAGAAGTAGAAAATACCTTGGGGAAGAGTGGCTACTGTCAGAACTGGTCAAGAAGGCTGCAGGCAGATATGACCACCTCAGAACTGGCGGGTGCTGCCCTTGACTCTCCTTCTTCCTTGATGTGAGAGGAGGTGAGAGACTACCCTCACAATCTTCTTACAAGGGAATGGCTTTATTGGGCTATTAACTTTATTGTGGTGGTCTGAAAGCAAACATGAAAGCTCTGCATCCGTGTATATATAATAAACATTTGCTTATTTAATATACATGAGATTACACGGAATTTATCTTTTCGTGCCTGTCTGATTGTGCTCAGCATGGTATTTTCAAGGTTAACCCGCATTTCAGGAAGCATCATTTCGCTTTATGGCTGCACATTCTATTGCATGTACATACCACATCTCGCTACTCCACTTATCTGCTGGACACTAGTTTTCAGTGTTTGACTATTGTTACACGGGGCCGTGATGAACACCAGCATCCAGGTTGCTGTTTGCAATCTTGGTTTCTCTTCTGAGCATGCACCTAGGGTTGGGCTTCTCGGTTATAAGGTTAGGGCTATGTTCAACTTTGCGGGGCTCTCAAACTGCTTCTCCTCGTGGTTATGCCATTTGACATTTCCACAAGCCCTGGATGAGAGTCCTTCTCCATAACCTCACCAACAGAGGTTCGCATTCTTTTGGCTATTGCCACCCTTGGAGGAGGATGAGGTGGGGTATCATCACGATATTGATCTCCCTAATGGCTAGTGAAGCAACCCAACTGCTAACTAAAAGGTGGGTGTTCTGAAACCACCCCCAGCCATCCTGTAGCAGAAGGGTGTGGCAGTCAGTTGCTGTAATAGGTTCTGAAACTCACAGGGGATGTGCTATTCTGTCCCATAGAATTGCTCTGGGTTGAAGTTAACATTAATGGGTACTGACACTGTATGTCTTCTCATGAGCTTGTTAGTCATTTGGATATTAGATTCTTTTTATAAATCATTTTGGGGATTCTTACAGCTCTTACAACATTCCATACATCAATTGTCAAGCATATTTGTACATGTTGCCATCATCATTTGAAAAATATTTTCTCCTTTATCCTTTCATCTAAGCTCCTTTCCCCGTTCATCCCCCATCCCTTCCACCCTCGTGAGTCCTTGATCAATTATGCATTGTTCTTATTATTTTGTATCTTATACTGTCCATTGTCTCCCTTCTTATCAGACATATGGTTGCTGAAAAGTTTTCTCCTGTGATGTAAAGGTTGGCTTTTCACTTTGTTGATTATAAGTACTCTGAACAATTTGAAAACATATATAAAATTAGGGCCAAGATCATCAGAGGTTTAATCTCTAATGATATCCTGGCAGATCCCTTCTCTGGTGATGTAACACCAATGCAGCCTACCATCTTAAGGATGTACTCTATTGATTTCCATTTGGGAAGCGGGGCTGGTGGAGATGGTAAATGCATTTCTACAAATCTAGCACCCATGAATTCATGTAATGGAGTGTGCAGGGGCAGATCCAGGCCTTGTGAGGGATAAAGCTTATGCACTTTTAAAGGTCCCTTTCTTTGATTAGAAAAAAATGTGTATAAAATGAAGACACCAATATGATTACACATCTAAACTGATTATTAGAGCCTCTCGGGGAATTACCCTTTGAGTTGGCAAGACTGTAGCTGCTTATGGGAGTCGAAATCCCCGGCTTGCTCCTGAGGTGTGGCTGCTGGTTTTGAAGGGTGACCTTGCAAATTGCAGCCGAACTCATGGCCTGGCACCACCCTGGCTCCCTCTGTGGTTACCATGAATCATGCTTCTCTTTTAGTCTGTGTGCTATCTTGCCTTCCTTCCAAAGGAACCGGATGCATGTTGCTTTTTTAAAACCTCTGCCCCACTTGCTGGTCCAGTGATTAGAACCCACCCTCCAACCTGCTGGAGAAAGATGACAGCCTGGGCAACACAGTGGAATGTCTCTGTCCCTTCAGGGTCAGAATGAGTCAGCAGCAACTCACTCGCAGAGGGTTTACTGTTTTATATTCATACTGTGCTTCCCCCTCCCCTTTACAAATGGTCCAGAAAATGCAGACATGTCTTGATGCCAACAAAAAGAATACTTCATATGCAACTGCTTAGTCTTTGCCGTTTCAGGGTAACTTAGAAAAACCAATGACTATCCAAGTATAATAGAAAACAAATTTCTACCAGTGCCATGAAGAGTCTTGTAGCATTTGTGTGTTTTCTAGCACTTCTGACATGCAATTAGCCTACCATTTCTACTCGACTTGACATTTCCCTTAACAAAATAGAACACAATGAATTGATACTCGGCAATATTGATGGATGACTAAACACTTCAAGTGATGAGTGTTGAAGTGGAAATGTGATATTTTAAAAGCGCACAAGCAACACTACATGAACGCTGTTCAAAGTTTCAAGGAGCAGCAATTACCACACGTCAGACAAGCTGAACAATATTACATATCTAACTATTGTAACCCAAGTATATATTTGTGAAAAGAAACCGCCGTGGATATATGGTTTTTATCACTGCAAAATAGATTTGACTAGAGTATTCGTTAACCTTGTTACATGATTGCACTGTTACTGTTGTCAGGGATATATTTCCAAATGTCATACTCATTGTTTCTGGATGTGCTCATTGTTTCCTACTTACAAACTAAACCTCTTTACTTGGAAGTAGGCTGGAAGGGCAGAATAGCAAGGTTTAGTTTTCTTTGATCCTCTTGACATCAACTTGGGGACTAAATTTGGGGGATTTTCTGACCCCCACTTGAAGGTTTATCTGGCTCTAATCCTCCTCAATCTTACCTGAAGCATAACAACAGAAAGCCCAAGAACAGTGATGCTGTGCCACGCCATGAGATTTGTAAAGCCATGCCAAGGGCCAATGGAGCTGGCTCCAATAGGTTTCATCCAAACCAGGCATCTTCTCGAGCTGGTGGTAAGGTCTGTGCGGACATGGATTCCGCGTACCAAGTATGTCACACAAAAACGTCACTTTCAATGATTTCAGTTCACAGTGAAATTCAACAACCCGACTGGCACGTGCTGTTTCATGGGATTCTGATCTCATGCTAGTGGAAGGGATGTTCTTTTAAGGTCACTATCAATTCCACTTAGAAGTATACAGGATGAAATCTCAGTGTGTGGAATATTGAATTCTATTGCTACTCTCCATTTAACTCTATATTCCTTCCTCTTATCTTCAGATTTACTCTTGGGGCTCATCATCATCATCAAGATATCAATGAACCAGTATACATGTTGTGGTCTTGCCAGATTTGTAAGATAGAATTGGGGTCATGGTAGTGGGGGTAGGAAGCATTAAAGAACTTGAGGAAGGTTGTGTGTTTCGTCAATGTTATACATATACACTGGTACGCATAAGAGCTCACAACACAGGGAATCCAGAGCAGATAAACCCCTCAGGACCAAAAAGGGGAACAGCAATACTAGCAAGGTAAGGCTGAAGTGGTGGAGTAAGGGGGAATCAATCACAATGCTTGACGTATGGCCTCCCTCCCAGGGGGACAGATGGCAGGAAAGTGGATGAAACAAGACGGTATTTGGCGTAAGACACGAAAAAAAGAATAATATATAAATTATCAAGGGGACATGGGGGAGGAAGGATGTCGAAGACATAGGTGGAAAATGGGGAGTTGATGTCAGGGGCTCAAGTAGAAAGAAAATATTTTGAAAAAAGATGACAATATATGTACAGATGTGTGTGACACAATGGCTATATGTGTGGATTGTGGTAAGAGTCCCCAATAAAATAAGGAAATTATATAGATACATATATAAAAGAACCCACAAGTCTCAAAGGAGACATTTCCCTCTTATATATTAAAAATGTACACAGAATAACATGCACCTCCTCAATTTTTTCTACCTGCACAGTTTAGTGACATCCTTTGAGGTGGGCCCTGTGAACAAACTCACTGCCCCTCAGGTTCTTACCCAGTCTTGGAAGTTGCTGTCATCATGTGGATCTCACCTAGATAGCTCTTGAGAACATAAAATTCGGCGAAAACATTTTTTTTTTAAATCAGTTAAGCTAAACTACGGATGTGTTTTTTTTTACTGAATCATTTTATAGGGGGCTCTTACAAATCTTATAACAACATCACTCAGTAGTATTAAGCACATGTGTACATGTTACCACCAACATTTCCAAAACAACTTCGTTCTACTTGAGCCTGTGGTATCAGCTCCTCTTTTTGTTCCCCTCTCTGCTCACTACCCTCCCACCCTTGTGAATCCTTGACCAATCCTGCATTGCTATTTTACACTGCCTGTTGCTGGTGATGGGTTTTAAGGTAACTTCAACAGAATAGTTTTCTTGCATCTGGATTCCACTACAGTTTGAAATCTTGGTCCAGCTGTTTTGATCAAGATAATGGTGTAGGGCAGGGGCGTCAAACTCAATAAAACACAGGCCATTTGGTACAACAGGCAAGACTCACGTGGGCCACATCACACTTACACATTTTGTTAAATTTATATTTTGAAGTGAGGATTCAGAAATATGGGTAGGACAATTAAAATGCCATATAATTGCTTTATTTAAACATTATTTAATGTATTTATAAAACTAAAATTATTCTTTTTTACCCAAAACTTCCCAGCGCTTTCCTCCTCCTAGTTTTCACTTACCTCTTAGGTTGTGACCGGAAAATATAACAACGTAACTAAGATAAAACACAAAATGTTGGATAGCTGAAAAACGTGATGCACAACCATAATGGCTTCCCTCAACTAGCACTGTTTACATTACGCGACACTGAGCATGGCAGACATATCGCTTCCAAATGTCGCTGGAAATGAGTCACTGCGTTTGTAGATGCCAATGTTCCCCAGGAAAGGCAGTGGGCTACAGGTATACATGCTTCTGTAGTTAGAGGGTTAACGAGGGACTTGTGAGTGCTGTATTGCCTCTATCAACCCTAAGCATTATTTTCTTCATAACTATTTTTCTCTTTTTAATTTAATTTCAGAGCATTGCAGGCCATAAAAAAAATTACCTTGGGGGCCGTATGCGGCCTGCGGGCCACCGGTTTGATACCCCTGGTAGAAGGCATCTTGCAGCTTTTTATAATCTCACAGCACAGGAGGCAGTTGTACACAGAAGCAATTGCCACCCATTTTACCCCTGGCTTTCCTTCTTCCGTGGCTGTTCAGGTGGACAGAGACCAACCAACTGGCTTAGAAGTTTTAGGACCCAGATATTCCTTAGTGAACCGGGAGTAGAACAGAAACACAAAACATGTGGCTAGGCCACTGAAATCTCAGGAAGTAATTCCCATGAGGCATTAGGGTATGCACAAGCAGCCTCAGAAGCTACTCAATGCTTTCAGTTCAAGTTTGGACCGGGAGGTACAGGCCTGCTATTCACAATTCTTTCATCATTGTTAACTTTCCTTTATTCCCTCCTTCTGTTTCTAATAACCACTACATCTGCTCCTCGCTTACTGGCAGTTATCTGAAGTTTCACATTGGCAACAATAATGAAAAATCGATTAAATTCTTTTGTATCTGTCTGGTGGCAATGGATGCTGTGGGCTGTGTGTTAGGGGGATGGCAGCAGTTATGTAATGATCTGGTCAATGTCCATTTTCACAGAACCTGAATCTTTGCATAATGACCTGGTCTTTGGAACCTAACCATCTGAATCGGAGAGGAGGAAGTATAATAGATGCGAGTTTGTATAAGGCCATGCAGCATTTGTCTTCTTGGAGTTGGCTCCTTCAGTCAACATACTGCCTTCATCCTTCTTCCATACTGTAGCATGTAGCACACTCAGATTTAAGAGAAGTGAATTTCTATTTCATTGTAAGCATGTACCACATTTACTCAGTCCATCTGCTGATAAGCATTTAGGTTGCTTTCGACTATTGGGAACAGAGCTGCGATGAACAATGGTGTGCAAGTCTCCTTGGAGGTTTCTTTCTAGATCTCTCTTTAGTTTTCTGAGGACATGTCACCCCCAAAGTTTGTAACATTCACATCCTCACTAACACGTGATTCTAATGATTGTCTTGACCATCTTCCCTTCAAACATCGCTGACTCAAACTCTGACTCTTTGTAGGAATAGCAGGCCCATCTTTCTCTCTCCAGGCAGCTGACTTTATGGTTAGCAGCCCAACTTGAAACCAAGATGCCATGAGGGATCCTTTAACCATCCTGCGACGACTGAGATGGCACCTCATTGTAGTTCTAATTCACAGCTCTCTGGTGCGTAATGATGCTGAGCATATTTTTTAAGTGCTTATTCATTTCTTATTTCTATTTTTGCTATTGCACCTTTGTCAGATACTTGATTTCTGAAAATAGGCTCCCCTCATCCTTAGCTCACGGAACAAACGTTTTTCATTTTGTCTCCGGCTATTTGTGCTTTTAGTATCACAGTAGCTGGTACATTGTTGAGAAAACAGCCTAATGCTGTTGCTGCAAAGAATTGTATGGTTTTAAATTGCACATGTAGATCTTTAGAGTCTTTGACTGCTACCCAGACCTTCATTTAAAGGCTCTCCAAAGCACCTGGGACAAAGTATAGTTCAGAACGCCCTTGTCTGTTTACAACTCAGTACCTCTGTTAAGACTGTCCCTATTTTGCAGACGCACTAAGCTGATCCTATGGAATCATGCTGTGGGAATGTAGCTTCTTCCAGAGAAGCATGCTGATTTCTCCAAAGCACAGGATTCTTTTGTGATCCCTCCTTTGCCTCATCTAGGACTGTGCACGTCAAAATAGGTGTTTGCTGAATTTAATCATCCCTTGCATTTGTGCTGCCGCTGGTAGCTCTGACAGCACTTTCAAATATATGATTTCACTTGAGCCTCCCATCAGTGCTGAAGGTGGACAGAGCACACAGTATTTTTATCAAGTGTTCACAGATGAGGGAAGCTGAGTCTTAGAAAGGTTCATATGGTGGAGCTGAGGTCGCTCTGGAAGCAAGTGGCCGGCAGATTCAAAAGCCGAGCTTGGGGTGTCGGATTCCGTTTCGGATGTTTTCCTGTACTACTGTCACTGGGAGAAAAATGGCCTGGGGTCTCTATCTAAAACCATCAACCCAGTTAAAGGAGTCATTATGAAGACATCTTCCCCAGAGTTACTAGATAGACGTATCTAAAATTTAAATCTATGTTTTCTTGCTGTATTTAAAACAGCCTCTGACTGTATCTGAGATAAAGCCCAAGTGCTATTGGCATGGCTTTTAAAACATCAGTAAAACCCTCCTGGATCTGAGCTTTTACCAGGTTTCCTAAGAAACGGTCTACCTCCTTGTTCTGTAACCTCCAGCAGCCATGACCATCCATCTGTGCATCACCCAGGCTTTCTCCATGAAAGATGAGTAGCCTCCTCTAGCCACACACCGAGCCCCGGCTCATCTTCCATGGTAGTGTTTCATAGTCCGTTTGCTCACCATCTGCAGAAAATCTGCCCCAAGTCCCTAACACTAGAATTGCTCCGTTGCCAGGAGTGTGTCCTTGGTTGCTATTGACTAGGCCCTGAGCCCTGGGGAGTTTCTGTCTAATCTAAACAAAAGCGTGTGGGGGCCTGCACCATCTCTTCCATTATTTTATTTCCCAAAGTTTTGGCTGTCAGGTGAGTCCTAGTTTCCCCTGATGTTCTCCCAACCAAACATGATGTCCTTTCCTACAGGTCCGAAGTAAGTGAGTCAAAGTCTCTGGTTGAAATCTGTCTGCAGGATCTCCAGGATTCAGTGCCTAAACACAGTGGGCTTGCAGCCGCTCCTCTGCGATCTTCCTTTTTCAGGGTGCGGCATTCACACACACAGGAGGTGCTTGAAAATGTCATGGTTTGGGTCGGGTGTTCCTTATTCTTCTAAGTGACTTTTAAAAAACACTTTAAAGGACATACTTTACAGTGGATTTGCCCAATACACTGTGTCATTTAGTTTCTTGCATATGGATTTGTGGATGTCGATTTGAAGAAATTGCTATCATTGGCAACTTCACAAACCTCAAGCTTTCTTGTATTTCCAACTCCAAGTGGGGCTGGGAGAGGAGTGATGCTTTCAGTGCCAAGGGTTCCCAGCTTTCTTTTTTGCTGCCCTGGCAATCCTGTCTTCTGGAATGCTAGGAAATAACCACAGCCCCAGTGGACGAGCATGAGTCAGAAGAAAACTCCTGGTGTAAACAGTGGATACTTTGTTGTATGCATCAGACCACCTAGGTGAATCCTTAAGCAAGTCCTTGGGGAAACAAACACTGCATTAAAAACCGGAGGCTGTGAGTCTTGGACACAGTGTTTGGGCCCGAGGGGTGGGGGATGGGAAGCCAGCAAGCTGAGAACTAACAAGATGACAGTGCTTGGGTGCTTTCCATTTTAGCCATTCTAACGGACACCTGGTTGTACCGCCTTGCTTCAGTCTCCTAATGCCAGCATCTCTTCAGAAGGTCAGGCTGTTTGTTGTCTCTTCATTGCACAAGAGCATTTCATACCAGAGTTGGTAATTTCATCAAACCCATTGTCACCTAGATTTGGCTCCTGTGTTGTTATATTGTTTTGCATATTACATTTGATTCTATGATCCATTTTAAGTGAATGATGTGTGATAAGTTAAGAACAGGCCATAAAAGAATATCAATCAGGGAAGGAACCAATACCCCTTAGACCATCTAGGTAGAAAATCTCCCAGAACAAAGGAAACCCTAAAATTGATTATTGCAGGATTGTAGGGTACAAGGCTAATGCATAAACGTTGATTGCTTCCTTGATTATAATGAACAATTGAATTTTGAAATGAAAAGCACTGTTTACATATATACCCACCAAAGAAAAAGCCCAAGTGGTGATTTTGGCCCGAGATGACCC
This sequence comes from Tenrec ecaudatus, assembly GCF_050624435.1. Lineage (NCBI taxonomy): Eukaryota > Metazoa > Chordata > Mammalia > Afrosoricida > Tenrecidae > Tenrec > Tenrec ecaudatus. The sequence goes on from NC_134544.1 coordinate 8,305,842, forward strand.
TGTATGAGCAGAACTGCTCTCTCTACAGGGCATTTGGGGTAATGACCCCTTGCTTCAAAGCAGACCCCCAGGCTTGTCTGTCTAGTTACCTCTGGGCTAGAGTTGCCAAACTTTTGGCTAGTATTAAACCGAAATTTTTGACTGTCTAAATGTTGCTGAGCCTCAAAGAGTATCCTCACAATGCCTGGTTCAGAGATGGTCAAGGAGGCTAAAGAAAGAGGACCGCCCTCCCCCCCACCCCCTTCAACCTCACACAGGGGCAGTGCCCGTGGAAAGCTTCCAAACAGCAGGATGAAGGCAGGTGGTCAAGGTCTTTATGGACCACGAGGGTGAGAATGTCACCGTGTCTGCTATCATATTTGAGAAGTACCAGAACCAGGGCCTCCCTGCTATGTCTTGCCTTCCTTCGTGATTGGAAGTGTTTCTGTTAGACGACTTCCTCTTCTTCCTAAACCACTGATCATTGGGTGGGATTCTATAGGAGCAGCACGGTTGTCTCCTGTCTCAAATGAATGAACTAAAAAGCTGTATCTGCAACTGATGAAACCACTGTCGCATACCAGAAGATATTAGGATGCTGTGGCTGATTTCTTTATGATCTTCTCCCTTCAGGGAAGCTTGAATGCATTCTCTACACACGCAGCAGAGGGATCACTCTGGCCCTCTCAAAAAGGAGCTTGTAGTAGTGGCAGTAGAATCATGGGTCACAAGGTCTAGACGTGGGTTGCTAATGAAATGAACAAGCCTCACTTCTATGCCAAAGTCTTTTGGTGCCTCTTGAGGTTGCCCACTATCACTTCCAGTGTGCCAATCCAACTGACCTGGAAATTTGCCCAGCTAGTATCAGATAGCTAACATAAGAACCCTTTGTTATGTGAAGCTTCTAAGAGTCGGGGTTACTGTTATTATATTTAAATGATCACAACATAACCCGTCTGTCATTTCGAAAGCTATTCTCCAAACAATTTCTATTATAACTCCTACATTACATTGTGATTGTTGCCTGATCCATCTGTCTCTCCAACTATCCTATTCAGAGCAAAGATTCTTTTAGCCATTTTTCCTTCTTTGTACAAGGAACAAAAGTTGCCCAAAGGGGATGAATGATACTATACAATATTTAAATCACTATATCCACTGAATATTAGTCACCTGGCAGAGAGCAGGGGCAAGGCTTGCGTCTGGGGTGCAATGTGATGTGAAGAACCCCCTTGTCTACATTAACTGCCATGATGCTAAGTTGAGCTTGAAGAACTCAGAGGTCTTTATTTTTTCTTGCATCTAATTTGGTAAATCTCCTGCTACTCTAATACTAGGACTGATTTTTACCCCCTAGGATAAAGCATTAATTAAAATGACTTGGGAAACCATTCTTATCAAGAAATAGAAACTCCGTTCTTAGTTTGTGCTCCATTAACTTTCAAGTTCAATACACTTTTATTGAACCCACACATACGTTAATGTGAATTGCTTTTCACTAATTGGTCTGTGGGGACCACAATGACAGTTTTGGTCGTCTTCTTGGGCTTTTTGTTTTCTTTCAAAAAGTTCCTAAACTTTATTAGTAGTCATTAGGTCAAGAAAGGGTGACTGGAATCCAGGGAGAAGGATGACACGTTCTGTGCTCTCTTGTCCACTGGCCACTCCAGAGAGATGATTCCCGCTCGCTGTACTGCAGCAACTAGACCAAGTTTTTATTCATTTTCAGTTTAGCTGTTTGTAGTGCCTTGTGTTTGATAAGGAGCCCTAGTGGCTAAGGGCCTGACTGTTAGTGGAAAGGTTGGCAGTATAATCTGCAGCCTCGGAAACTATAGACTGTTCTCTTCAGCCCTATGGAGTCCCTGTTGACTGAGTGACCATGGGTCAATCTGATGTCTCCGGGCAGTGCTAACCTATAGATAGACAGTTCAAACCCACGCAGCAGTGCTGCAGAGGAAAAGCTGGTGATCGGCTTCTGTGCCACACGGGGTTGGTTCACTGTGCCTTGGGAATGACTTAATGGCTATGGGTTTGAGTGGGCTTCGGTTACAGAGAGCCCACAAAGGGCCTGCCAGTTGATAGATGTTCTTACTCACAGATTAGGTCAGTAATGTCCCTGCTGCCCTCACTTCTACTCAGGGTATGTATGGTGTGGGAATTTTCTGAGTTGTTTCAATCAAGGAATCCCTTTGGACCTTTGATAAAGAAACATGAGTTATGGTCTAAACCTATGCTGGGCACCTTCTAGTACAGCGGTTCCCAACCTTCCTAAAGCCATGACCCTTTAATCCAGTTCCTCACGTTGTGCTGACCCCCAAGAATAAAATTATTCTTGTTGCTACTTTATAACTAATTTTATACTGTTATGAATCATAATGATATATAGGAATGTATTTTCATTGTCACAAATTGAACATCATTAAAGCATAGTGATTCATCACAAAACAGCATGTAATGATATATTGTGAAATTATTTATAATGACAAATGAAATTTTCTCTTGAAGCATGGTGTATGTAGCATGGGTAACAGTCTTAATATAACAGTAGTAAGCTACATTGTGCAACAGTATGTGCAAAAAGCCAACGTCAATGTGTGAAGGTTGAGATATGCTGATCTGGTGAGAAAGAAGCTATTTACATGTGGGCTGACCCGCCTGGAGACAGAGGAGTGATGTCTCGGTTCTTAAGACCATCAGAAATATGTGTTTTTCGATGGTCTTAGGTGACTCCTGTGAAAGGGTAGTTGAACCCCCAAAGGGGGTCACAACCCACAGGTTGAGAACTGCTGTTCTAGTAGATAAGGTAGAGGGCAGCATAAAACTTACAAAATTAGTGCCACTGACTTAGCAGTTGTTCTTCGTGTCAACAACAGCACATTTTATAAGTGAACAGATGTAACACTCTTGATAGCACAGAATATATATATGTATATATATATGTGTTTTTTTATTTTTAGGATAAAACTGCTTTGTCATTACAAAGCGTCTAAGTTAATGGGGGCAAACAGAAGGGTAAATCAGTATAAACATATAATACAAAGGAGGTTTCAAAAAGTTTCGTTCAATTCCATTTCTGAACATCAGCTCAGTCAGTGGTGATACCAGCCGATTAGTCCATCTCTACAGAACTGAGGGTGCTGGGAATATGACCATGTCAGTAGTTTCTTTTACATAATTAACTGATGAAAATGCGTGGATGCTCATTACAGATTGAGGATAAGGAGAGAAATCAACTGGAAGTTGGGTGCCATGTGATTTCCCATGGAAACTTGTTACTCACTAAAGTTTTGTCTAACTTTTGTAATAAGTAGATGCTGCCACTCTTTAGCTTGCTAGAAAGTCAACAATCCAAATGCCGTCAGCAACCCAAAACCTCGTTGCTGTGAATTTTTCTCTCGACAGCCATTGCTCTGTCTTCAGGATCAGATGAGTAAAGCCATGTGTCATTTCCTGTTACAATTCTCTGAAGACCTCGATCACCCCTTGTTTAAAATTTCCACCAGATTCCATTCTTGCCTGCAGCTGCTCTGGGTGTGACAATTTCAACCCCTGGTGAGAACAGCTGGAACTGGGTGAGCTGAACCAGTGGAGATGGCAGTGGTGTTGGGCGGTTTCTCCGGGTCTGTGTCACTCAGGGCAGGCACAAGATTTTCTCACTAATTAAGCTCTGGTCTGAAGCTATAGGGACCCTCCAATATTGTCTAGTATCCTCTTAAATGAGCTGTCTCCATTGTTAAACTGAGGATTTGTTCAGAAAGCATCGATGATTTCACCCTTCTTAAACCTACGTTGCTCCGGACATTTACTGTTTGTGCTTGTTTTGATTGTAGCAGATGTCAGGTTGCACCAAAGGAGGCTCTTTTAAGACAAAGTGGCTTAAAGCTAGATCTTTAAACATGTTAGAACAAACTGTTGTCCGGTGTCAATTCCCACTCAATTCAAGTGACCTACCTCATAGATAACAGAATGAACCACTACCCAGTGCCTGTCATCTTCAGGATGGTTAGAATTCAAATCTATCCATTCTTCTTTGGTCTTCCTTATTCAATGTCCAATTGTATATGAGGCCATTGAAGATACCATGGGTCAGCACACTTGATTTTTAACACTTTCTTGGGGGAGTCTGGTACACAAGCCCTCTTTAGAATGTGTCATTTGATCTGCTATGTCATTGACTGACCTGTGATTGTGGATCCACACAAGATGAAATCTTTCATAACTTCAATCTTTTCTCCGTTTATCACAGTCCAGTTAGGAGGATTTTGGTCTTCTCTACGTTGTGCTATAATCCATTATCTGTGATTTTCCTTAGCAAAGTGCTTGCAGGCCGCCTCACTTTCAGGCCATCTGCATATTGCCTGGATGTTGCTAAGTTTTCCTCTAATGCCCCATTCTTCATATAATCCAGCTTTTATGATGATTTGCTCAACGTTCAGATTGAAGAAGCATGGTGAGAGGCTACAACCTCGAATCACACTTTTCCTGATTTCACACTGTGCAGGATTTCCTGGTTCTTTCTGCATAACTGCCTCGTGAGCACAACAAAGTGTAATGGGATTCCCATTCTTCTGAAGGCTATCCACAGTTTATGATCCACATAATGGGATGCCATCACATAGTCAATAAGATTCAGGCATCTTTCTGCTATTCTCAGCTTTCAGTTTGACAATGACACCTTTTGTTCCCTTCTGGATGCGTCTTGAACCTCTGGCAGCTCCTTGTCCAATCTTTAGCAAAATTTTACTTGCCTGTGATATCAGTGATATTGTTCTACAGAATATGCTCATTCTGTTGGCTCACCTTTGGTGGAATGAGTCCCAGTATAGGTCTCTTCCACATATTTCCTGGCATCAATGAGTAAGTGCTTCCTTAGCTTGTTGCAACATTTCATTTGGTCTTCCATTACTTCCTGGAGCCTTGTGTTTGGCAAATGCTTTCAGCACTGCTTGGACTTCTTCCCTCTGTACCCTTGGTTCTTGCTTACATGCTACCTCTTGAAGTGCACATGGTAGGTTAATAAGCCTTCCTCTGGTCTGATCCTGTAGTTTCCTTCGTTCTTTTTTCAGGAAAACAAAAGAAATCTATGCATAAGTTTTGAAGATCCGTGGTACACCAGAGGATGAGGAGTGTTACAGGCATGTCTATTTGGAAAAGGTACTCTGAACAGAGAACTCGAACCTAGCATATCTGAGGGATAGACAGTATGGCTGCAGAATGGCAAGTAAATATAGGCTGGCTTGGGGTGGAAGCTGGTCAGAATAAGTAAGGTGCCTTGTTGGTCATGAGCATGAGACTAGAAGATTTATGGCAAAATGCTATAATTGTTTTAAAAAAAAGTAAAGTTCTCAAGGCCTCCAGTTGAATGAATTCAACCAAAGTTACTCCCATGGGACCCAAGACTTCCAGGATGATCATCACCACTTACCTCTGCTGGTTATAATGTTTCCTTTTAGCGGCATTAGTCCCATTAGCATGCATGCTTAAATCTCCTATATTTTTCCAACAGTTTTATTTGCACACAATTTACATACCATCCAATTGAATAATTCAATCTTTCCATCATATCATATCTTTCAGTTCTGCTTTGGCATCACATCTCTCTATTTCTCTGGGGTATGATCATAGAATCCTTAGTTATACCACATATGCATATTTCAAGCATCAATTTTGTTATACTAAGCATTGTGAAGTCATGCCTTTTTGAATAACACTGTGCCAAAACAGAGTTTTGGGGATTAATCCAGTGTTTTAATGCAGGCAGTTCAACTCATCCTGGTTTGTGCTCACAATATTTATAAAGTTCTAAGAGAAGTGAAAATGCTACGGCACCAGTCACACACACACACACACACACACACACACACAAACAACAAAAAGCAAAGTTCCTTTGTAGGGCTAGTGATTTTTTGTTGTTGTTTTGAGAAATGGCTCTGCATCTGTGAGAAACTGATGCCATGCCCCTGTGAGGACCGCACTTGCTCACTGCATGCTCACTGAGGCATTGGGGCTGGCTCGTAATGAAGATGAAGGATGGAGGTATGCTCCAGCACGGCTGGAGCCATCCTCTATTCCGGAGCAAAGCCTTGCCAAACCTTCGGCTTTGTCAGGATGCTGGCCTCCCTTGCCTGCCTTGTCTTTGGAGTGTCCTCATTATCAATACCCACATGTTCACTTCTCTGGATCAAGAAACAGTAGTGTAGTGTTTATAAAATAATTGCACAGAACAATAGCCTCGAGGAGAAACTCTGAGGTCTCTTTGAATCGGCATCAATTTGATGGCAGCTGGATTTGGGGGATACCAATTACTAGGAACCCCAGCAGTGGAACACTGGTGAATGTTCAAGCATCTCCCTGCTACCCAGAACTCAGCACTACCAGCTGCTCACCAAGAAAAGGACATCACAGTTGGTTTTCAAGGTCAAATATTTACAGAGACAGGGTAGGGGGCATTCTACTCTGTGCAGTGAAGTAGGGCGATGGCAGAGTGGATGTCAGGGTTCTCGGTGGTTTGACATCTTTTGTACCATCTTCCATTTTGTGATCTCATGTTCGGCAACCCTCAGTGGAGCGTGCCTGGAGGGTTGGACTGAGTCCAAGATGGCAAGTGTTCTAGGAAAGCTCACTCTGGGTCCTGTATTTGACCTTTGTAGCCACTCACCCACAAATTTGGGATTTACCACACTCGTGAGCCAACAATGTACCATCTTACCTGCTGCTGCCCATCTCCAAAGCTGTATGTCCCTGAAATAACTCTCTATAGATGCATTTATATATACAAAATAGGCTTATAAATTCAAGGGGGAAATTGGGTTATCTTTCAATTCTACTTTTGTGAAACACTTCTGAAACCCCAGGATCCATATATCTCTAAAGGAACCTTGGTGGTATAGTGGGTCTTGTGCTGTGCGGTTAACCACCAGCCACACCACAGGAGAAAAGAGTTTCTACTCCTACCAAGATGTACTGTCTGAAAAACTCACAGGGGCAGTGCTACCATGTGTTAGGGGGCCACTCGGGGTCAGAATCTACTTCATGGTAATGAGAAATGACCCAACCTATTTGTGACTGGAAGAGTAGGGTACTTCTTGACTAGGAAGAGGACAAAATATATTATCGAGACAAAGCATGTGAGATGGAATCTTACCACACATGATTTTAAAGACCACCTGGGCTGTGTTTTTCTCAAGAGAAACATTTGTTCCTCATTCTGGTCTAAAAACCCACTGTATTGATTCCAACTCAGAGTGACCTTATGTAGTGGTTCCGAGACACTAATCTATCTCCATCTCTGGATGTCTGCATTTCCCAGGTGTAATCAGGCCATTGAGACTTTCACAGAAGGCTTGGATTAAGTTCTCAGCTGCTAAGGGTTTAACTTATAGGTGCTGCCTCAGAGAAAGATGAAGCAGTCTGCTTTCACAAACGCTTGCCACTTAGGGCGTCACATCCAGCAACGTTTTATTTCAATATTAGTTATAAAATATATCAAGTGGAAGTATAGCTAAAGGTGTTATCTTAAGGAATCTGTATGAGTTTAAGTAAAAGTGCAAAACCAGTCCAGCTTATGAAGAATATAGCTGAGAATACTTGGGCCCACATTTTCCCAGAGGAATTATTCTATGAGAGTAATTCATTTTCCTTGAATTTTGATGTCCCCCAATAAAGAAAACTTGACAAATGTCAAAATTAGTAACTGCTACTATAGTCAGGATTCAGAATGCTTTCATCATCCTGAATGTTCCACCTTTGACCTTCCCACTCAGTCCATTTCTGGCTCCAGCAACTCCGGATGCACTTTGTGATTATCATATATACTCAATTATAAGCTGACCTGAATATCAGCCTAATTTTACCACAAAAACTGAATTAAAAATGTGCTGAAAAAACACGGCTTGTACACCAGTATATACGGTAGTTTTTGCCTTCATAGATTTTCTATACAGAGTGCCATACATATAAAAACTGGCTTCTCCAGGCACATATTAAGGCTTATGGGTTGTTTCCAGTTTTGTGAACATGTCGTTCTTTGAGAGAGAGGCAAGTATCTTAAGACCAGAATTGCTCAGTCATATGGTATGCATAAGAAATAGCCAAGCACTCTGCTGATATTACCTCGTTAAAGTAAATGCCTGTAGGCTGAAGATTTAGACTTTAATTATTGGACTCACTTCACGTTAGCTTGATTCTCCAGTTCTAAATGACACTCTTGGGATCGTACCTGTGTGCTGTGCCATGACTACCTAAATGAGTTTATGCACGAGAAACATGAACTTTTATCTATTTTAAAATTAACAGCCACCAGAATTGGAGGCAACTCAAGGAAATGGAGGCATGCACATGACCACCAAGCTAACTCAAACTTGGTTTGGTTATCAAAGTGGCTGTGGGCCAGCCAGTGAAGTTATGAAGATGTCTGTCACTGGAAAGCACACGAAACACCAGTCCTAAGGAAATGCACCCACAGCCCAAGGTCAGATTGCCTCTACTACCAAAGCAGCACGACAATATGTATATTACTTTGGTGATAATATATGCAAAACTTAAAAATGATCTGCAAGAACAGTCTTGTACCAACTTATGTTTACCAGGTTTTGCCACATGGTCCTTAAGGATTGAAATTCTGATTCTAGGATCCAAGGCAAACAAAGCCTGGCATCATTTTTAAAAAATCATTTTCTTAGGGGCTCATACAACTCTTATCACAATCCATACATACATCAATTGTGTAAAGCACATTTGTACACTCATTGCCCTCATCATTCTCAAAACATTTGCTCTCTACCTAAGACCTAAGCCCCAGACATCAGCTCCTCATTTTTTTCCCTTCCCTCCCTGCTGCCCACTCCACAAACCCTTGATAATTAATGAATGATTTTGTCATATCTTGCCCTATCCAACGTCTCCCTTCACCCACTTTTCTGTTGTCCATTCCCCAGGGAGGAGGTCACATGTAGAACCTTATAATTCCCCCTTTCCAACCTACCCTCTCTCAACCCTCTCCCAGTATCGCCACTCACACCACTGGTCCTGAAGGGATCATCGGCCCTGGATTCCCTGTGTTCTAAGTTCCTATCTGTACCAGTGTACATCCTCTGGTCTAGCCCGATTTGTAAGGTAGGATTTGGGATCATGATAGTGGGAGAGGAGGAAGCATTTAGGAACTAGAGGAAAGTTGTGTGTTTCACCGTTGCTACATCACACCCTGACTGGCTCATCATCTCCCTGCGACCCTTCTGTAAGGGAATGTCCAGTGGCCCACAAATGGGCTTTGGGTCTCCACTCCACACACACCCCACCTCATTCACTATAAGATATTTTGTTCCGATGATGACTGATACCTGATCCCTTCGACATCTCGTGATCACACAGGCTGGTGTGAGCCTGGAATCATTCTAATCTAGTCCTTGATGCTTTCCCTACTTCCGAGATTAAGCAGTTTTGTGGAATAGCAGATGTGTCATCAATTTAGGGTAAAAATAAACCATTGAGACACACTTTACTGGATGCCAAATATAACAATGCAACGTAAGGTAAATTGTCAATTTTATAGAGCACTGCTAACCAGTCATGAGGGACTTTCAAGGGACGGTACTTAAAGTGCTCACCTGCTAACCATTAGGTGGAGCTGAACCACTGACTTTGTGGCTGGTAGTGCATGTCTAAACCCACTGTACTTCCTTCCTAGGCTCCTCTTATGAAATCTAAATTCACTTCCGAACTTCCGTTTCATCTTCTTCAGATGTTACCAGAGCCATGCTGGCTTCTTGGATCCCTATAGCTTGCACTGATTGTCAAAGAACCCCAGGTCAACCTGACACATTTTTCTTTCAGGTATTACCATTTCAATGTGTGTCACAAGATCATGGTAGAAGGGCTCTGCCCGTTCACATTTACCTCCAATCAGGAAGAGCCACTGGTCAGTGTTTACACCTGGACTTGGACCTAGAAAATGAGATGGGTTACTTGGGCTCATACTTGTGTGTTGTGCCTTGAGTCTTTGCAATAAATTATATGAGTTTCCTGATGACAAACCTGAGCTCATCTCCTTCAGACTTATGATGTTTATGGTAATTGCTCTGTACTCTGATTTCCCCAAGGAACTTGTACCTATTTCTGAAGAATCACGCATGGTACGTTAGAAGGCTCACTCTATTGTGCCCTCTGGTGTACTAAGTTACTCCATTAGGTAGAGGTTCAAACCACCACCGGATTAGACTCTCTACTCTTACAGTCTCAAAAACCCACGGGGGTCAGTTCTCATCTCTCCTAAAGGGTCACTAAGAGTTTACATGAGACAGGCACTGAAGATTTTCAGGAAGCAGGGGACAACCTGAGTTTACAGAGAGAGTGCCCCATCTGGACGTTGCAATGATGTGCAGCAGCGAGGCCATGAACATTCCTTGATCCTTGAAATATTGTAACCAAAGAGCATGAAGAGTGCCAGCACACAGGCTCACAGCTATGGAGGCTCCGCTCTCACTGCCTGTTTAAGGACATGCTGTAAGTTACACTTACCAAACTCACCGCCACTGAGTCACTTCTGAGTCACAACTACCCTAGCACCTCACTGAGGTACATTATGGGAGCAGCAGTAGATGCTGGGTTCAACCACTGTGTCACCAGGGTGCCTACCAAAAACGAGGCCTACTTCCATGGAGTAATTTCTAACTCAGTAACCACATAGAGGGTTTCCAGACAGTAAGTCTTTGTAGGAACAGTCAGCAGCCACATTTTCTTCCTACTGAGCAGGTGGGTTTGAACTGTTCACCTTACCTTTGCAGCCCCGTGCCTAAATCCCTTAGCCACTGGGACTCTTGAATACCTAACACAGAGAGACGGAGAACTCCGGTTTCCCAGGCCTTCTGATTAACACAGAGCCGAGCTCTGAAGGCACGCAGGGTTGGGCCAAGATGCTAAGAAATTATTCTGTCCCAAAGAGGGAAAAAAGCCCTTCCTAAAATAATGAAACATCATGAAGATTTTTTACCTTTTCAATTCTCTACACTAGATATCAAAATTATTAAAAATCAAGATTATTGAGGAATCTTGGTCTTTTGAGATAAAGCAGTGTAAAACTTGCAGTACCTGACCTTTCAAACCGAACGCACAGCCACAGAGTCAATTCTGGCTCATAGCAACCCTGTAGGACAGGACTGCCCCTGTGGCAGTCTGAAACTATAATTCTTTATGGGAGTATCCTGCTTACTGTGTGGTTATAACATCCCAGAGCATAATCCATTTTGCCTCTAAGGGCCCTGTGACAGTTACATAAACTGTCAACTTGCCAAGGGGTGGAGTCTAGCCTGTCAATCAGGTCAGAGCTTGACCTCAATTGGAGGCACAATGGACATAAATAGCTCTCTAGAGGTGGGACAAGCGCTCTCTGCATGAGATTCCTTTTGAGAAGCCACATGGAGCTATGTTGATGGAGCCAGAGCCCTGGAGCTGCTAAAGCCACGTGGAGACCCATGCCAGTGATGAAATACTCCCACCACCACTAGATCCACAAGACTTTCAACCCACTGGCCTGTGATCTTTTTTGCATTCAGCATCATTGCATATGTTGTATGAGTCTGAAAAGAAATTTACAGACTGGTATCGGACATATGGATTTAATCTGGACTGGAATGCTTTAATTTACAATTGCTCTTTGATATAAAGTTCTTTCTTACACACATTTCAGTGTCTGTGATTTTGTTTCTCTAGTCTGCCTGGATTAACACAATGCTGCATTCCCCTTCTAAAGGCTTTGGAGAATAAACACAGAATAGACTCATTGTGACCCTATTGTACAGAGCACCGTCCAAAGCCGTTATTACAGAAACCAGCTGCCTCATTCTCATTCCCAGAAGAAATGCCTTGAGGATCAAACTACTCACCTGTTAACTTGAGCACTGCACTACCAGCACTCTCTGTGTACACAGGCCAAAGTAAGGAAATATTCTGGATAACCACTATCCAGGAAAGATAACACTTCCTGGTATTTACAGTTTTACAGTGCTGTCTTAGATGCATACATACATGCCAAATGAAAAGGGGGAGCAGGCAGCTACTTCAGTTACTGGGCGTTCAAAGAGGAGCAGAAGAGCTTGTAGGGGGAGCAGCCAAGTAATAGTAACACACCGTCCAGCTCATTTCTATACAGGCCAGTACCAGAAGCTCAGTAAAACATGCAGCATGGATTTTACATGCTTGTATCTGGAAGCTTTCGTTGATCTTTACATGTCTCAAATCATTTTTTTTAAGCTGAGAGTTTTAAACACAGCCACCAAGATTTGTTCACATCTATACTAAAAACCAACCTTCCTGCTATCTAGTCACTTCTGCCTCATGAACATCATACATAGGGTCTCTGAGACAGTAAAGGATGCAGGTGGGTTGCCTCCGAGACAAGCAATAACCCTGCCTTATCAGGAACTAGGAACTCTTGTGGTGCTGTCAGGTGAGCATTGGGCTGTTAACCGCAAGGTAAGTGGTTTGAACCCACCAGCTTCCCAGTGGAAGAAAGATGAAGCTGCATGATCCCATAAAGACCTACAGCAGTGGGAAAGCAAACAAACAGTGGGTTTGGTCAGGAGCTAAAGGAAGGGGAGGGGAGCACTAGCAGAGTGGTAACCTGTGCAAACAGACAAGAACCTACTCAAGCCCTGGGTGCTTTGTGTCATTTTTCTTCCCTGGAAACATTTGAAAACATTATCACCCACTGAGGGTCTTAAATGGATATGCTTATTAAAATCTAAACTTGAATAGAGAGTCTGGGGAGGTGTGTTAAGGGGGGCAGTTGCTGCAGACCTAAAGGTGGGCCTATAGCCAGCAGCATTTCAGAAGAAAGCCCTAATCTCCTTTAAAGAACCAGCCATGGACAACCCCTGGGGGACACTTGTCCTCCAACACCCATTTGTGCCCATTCAATGGCAACTGGTTTTCCCGCAGCTCTGTAAGAAATAAGTTGCTGGCTTTTGGCTTTTCATTGCTATATCAAATACAATGAAAGCTGACTGAAATTACATTAGAACACAACAGATTCATTTCCAAAATGTGATAATCATGTCCCTTGTTTGGTGAGTAATGCATTGTACATTCTTCTAGGGCCTGCCCCCACCCCCCGGCCCCCTGCCAAAGTTCAGTCGTATCTTGTGAGCCTGACAACAGGTCATAGTGCAATTGGTTAGTGGTGGCCCTGGTCTTCCCCTCAGGTCTGTCAGTTTGGGATACAGCGGCGGCTTGCTTCCTGCTGTGATGTTTAAAAATCAGGAGAGGTGTGCATTGAGGCTGTATCTTTTCACCATACTTTTTCAATGTGTATGCTGAGTGAATAATCCAAAAAGCTGGAGGATAGAAACACTGATTCAGAATTAGAGGAAGGCTTATTAACAAGCTGGGGCATGCAGATGACCCAGTCTCGCTGGGCATTTTTGAAGTATTTGCTGATGAAGATCAAAGACTACAGATTTTTGTATGGATTACAATTCACGATGGATAGAGAAAAGACTGAAGTCTTTCATCTTGCTTGAGTCCTGGTGGCATAGTGGTGACAAGTTGGGCTATCTAGAAAGGTAGTGGTTCAAAACCACAAGTAATACCAAAGGAGAAAGATGAGGTTTTCTACTCCTATCAAGAGTCGCCGTCTCAGAAACCCATAGGGGCAGGTCTACTGTGTCCTGTACGGTTGCTGGGAATCAGAATGGACTAGATAGCCGGGAGTTTGGTTTCTTTTGGGATCCACAATCAACGCACATGGGAGCAGCAGTCGAACTATCAGAGGACATATTGCATTGAGAAAATCTGCTATACAAGAGGTCTTTAAAGTGTTGAAGAGCAAGGATGTCACTTTGAAGACTAATGTGTACCTGACCCAAGTCATGGTGTTTTCAATTATCTCACATGCACATGAATGTTGGACATTGAATAACTGAGCCATTTGAACTGTGGTGTTGGTGACTATTGAAAGTACCGTGGACTGCCAAAAGAACAAACAAGTGACTCCTAGAAGCAGTCTAGCCAAAATGCTCCTTAGAAGCAAAGATGCTAACACACTGTAACGTGTATTACATGTATAAGGACACATATGTACTTTAGATGTAGTATCAAGAGAAAGTCCATGGAAAAGGGTATCATGCTTGGTAAAGTAGGTCAATGAAAAAGGACCATGCCCTTTATAAGATGGGTTGACACAGTGTCTGGAGCAATGGGCTGGGACACCATTGTGAGAATCATGCAGGACCAGTGTCTCCATCTGTTGTACATGGGGTCACCGAGTGTCAGAGCCAGCTCTATAGCACCCAACAGCAGCGTCAGCGACTGTCTAACCTGGTGTCGGTGAGTAATAATTGTGAAACAAGCACTCCTTTTTAAATAAAAGGCTTCCAGCCACATTATAAAATCAAGACACCCATAAGTTTGCCACCACACATCAAGTTTAAAGTCTGAGTCACAATGGATGGTTGTAAGGATTATGAAAAGCGTTGTACGAGCCCCCAATAAAATGATTTTAAAAAGAGTCTGAATTACACACTTTTTAAATGATGGGTTTGCAAATATTTCTGTGATCATGTTTCAGAAGCCCCACTCCTAGGTCAATACCCTAGAGTCCCAATAGCAGTGGCATGGAGAGCCATACACACCAATGTGCATTGCAGCGTTGCTCATAATGGTGGGAAAAATACAGAAACAACCTAAGTGTTCATCAATGGAGGAGAAGATAACAAATATGATCTATTCATATGACTAAATGCCACACAGCTATAAAAACAATGATGCTCCTGGTAGACATCTTTCAACATGGATGAACTTTATGCTCAGTGAGAAAAGTTAACCCAACCCAAAGGACCAATACTGTGTGGTTCCACTTTTATAAAAAGGCAAAACCAAGTACTGTATACTCTCGTGTATAAGCCGAGTTTTGCAGCACAAAAAAAATGTGCTGAAAACTGGGGTTCCGTTTATACACGGGTCAGTGGTACCCCAGGGAGGTGTAATATCTCACGGGTGATTGCCATTCCTCTGCTGTTCATTCAAAGTCCGGCTGATGCTGAAGGGCTTTGAATGTTTGTTTATTCACATCTAACCAATCAGAGCCATCATATGACATGGACAGCTCCAATTCACAGAACCACCCATAGTGATTCACTTACGCCAGCAGCTGAACTGGTATCTGTGGCTGCGCTCCGTCTCTCCCCTCTGGTCTCTGTGTTAATTCACATCCTGCATTTCCCACCCTAGGCTTATATTCGAGTTAATCAGTTTTTCTGGTTTCCCAGGTAATAATTAGGTACCTCGGATTATACTCGGGTCGGCTGATATTCGAGTATATACGGTAATGCATTCACAGAAATCAATCTTACTTGATGGTGACCAGCTCCAGGGGAGTGGAGAGTCACACTCTGGATAATAGACACTATTACTTCAGGTGGTCATAAAGGGACCACTGAATATTGGTAAACCGAGCTCACCTTAAAATAATGATGACACCAACTACACAGAAATTAGAAACATTACTGGTAAATGCTGTGACGGATTCAATTTAACATCAAAAGTAACAACCAAAACAATCTAGGTGAGAGGTTAGCCTGATATATGCATGCATGTATGTAATAAAATATTTCAGCATACATACAACTATCTAAAGTCACATCTATACACATGCTTGCAAGTGATGCATATCTATTTATACATATAATAACACACAGGGGCACGGCCTCAACTCCCAGGAATAATCACACACCTCACAGCATTGGTTAACGGCATTTGAAGTCTTTGGACCACAGTTATGTAAGAAAGCTCCGTTTAATGGCAGAGCAGAGTCTATAGAAATCGGGCTCTGACCCCTGGTTTGGTAGGCAACATTTGGGGTCTTACAAGCATGTGAGTGAGCACGATCACTGGTTTGTACTCATCGGGAGCAAAAGGGAAGAAGAAAATGGACTACAGCACCAACTATCTACACAAACCACAGCGTCACCCATTCGGAGCCCAGAACTAGATGGTGCCCAGCAACAAAGACAGATGATTCTGATCAGGGCCATAATGTATGGTCCTGAATAGAACAGGAGAAAATGATAAAACTGAAAATTTTAAAGAAAATATACAAGCGTTACTAGACGAACAAAGACTAAGGAGCCTCTGAGACAAACACACTTTAAATTTTGAACTGAGAAGAATCCTGGAAGCCACCTTTACCTACAACACCCAAAATCGATTGGATCATGAAAACAGCAATATTACACACACACACATCATCATCATCACAAGGTTAAACCCCAAAGACCACGTCATTATGCAAAATCAGTGAACCTGGTGGATGACCACATCAAATCACAAAACAAAAGACAGCAGCATCATTACCTATCTGTCAAATTCCTTCATTACATAATTGCCAAGTACTGAGAAACATCACTCAGTCAAGGTAACCCATAATCATCACAGTTTTACTTTCAAACCTCAGCTTTCATTACTGCAAAACAGTCGATGTGTTACTGTTACCATAAAGGAGCAATGATGGTTAGGATAGGGTTGATGAGGGAGGAACAGGTGGAGAAGGAGACTTCCAAAGCTCATGGGACGTTGGAATGAAAAAGTGGAGTTTCCCCACAAACCTTTGAAGCCCCTTCATATACATGTATCATCTCTGAGAACAGCGGTCAGCATTTGCTACAGCCCTATGATAACAAGGTCTCTGGGGGCAGGAAAGCCAAGTCCCATATGAAATGGGACAAATAGATCAGAAATGAAAATGTTGACATTTGGGAAAATGTGGAAAGTGTAACCAGATATGTGCAACAATTTTTAAGCAAAACCCTAATTTGCTGCATAAACGTCCAACAAGCATTCAGGAGTAGTAAAATAACGTCACACAAAGAAAGGACACATTGAATTTCTTAAGAATACACTTGCCCAAAGACACATCAAAATAAAGTACTGCGATACCTTGCTCCAAATGGTATATTGAGATAATTATGAAACTAGTTTGATGTCAGTGAAACAGAACAAAGTTATTGTGAATGAGGCCATTCTCATACCAACCATGAACACAACCCGACTTAGGTTATCACCACAAATCTAAAGAAATGGCATCTTTTGTTATTTCTACCCCTTAAAGCAAAGCAAACGGCAGCAGTGGTCACAACCTTCCTTTCAGGAGGGCCTGTTCCCATCTCTCTCACTCGCTCGCCGGAGCACTCACCTTCCCGACTCAAATGTGAACCACGTCGAGTCCCGACCGTATCTCCTCAATGAGCTGAGAGGCCACATCACCAGCTTGACCTTGGCATTGTGGATATCCCAGAGATAAATATTCTCATGAGTGATCTGCATGGTACATTCGCCATAAATATCCAGATTGGGTGTAGGCATGAGGTACACGTTGAACCGTTCTGTAGGAAACAAAGAGTGGAGGGCATTGAGCATGAACGAGTAGGACTCATGGGTGACTTGCAGCTGTCAGGAAGCTCTTCCACCACCCTCAAACCTCCATCACAGCTTTTTGTGTGAGGAACTCCAAACCCAAACCACTGAGGATGAGTCAATGATGACACAGCCCTCCTGTAAGACCAGCGGAACTGCCCCAGAGGGTTTCTGAAGGGGAGCACCTTTATGGAAGTGCCCTGCACAGCCCTCTGCTGAGGAGTGGATGGTGCGTTGGTTCTCTTGCCCTTTTAGTTAGCAGACGAGCACTTGAAACGCAGCACTACAGAACCTCCTTGAATGAGGAATGGGGTCACCGTTAAAATCCCCATTCATTCCCATTCCGTAGCTTTTTTATTGCATGCATTCTCCATGATACAGATCGATCGATCAAATTCCATCATGAAAAGAAAAGGGTTAAAGATGGACAGGGTTTTTGTCCCAGGGGTACTCACTCTTCAATGACACAATCAAGATGGGTATAGCACCTATGTTGTCTTTACGGATTTTATTATTCAATCAAGAACTGACTCAAATTCACCTTTGAGACTTAAAGTAGTCAAATAAACCCCAGAATGATTCCCTACTTCCTGAACAAATAATTCAGATTGTATCTCAAAACAAATTTTATTCCAGGTGACATTCAGCATAGGATAATTGCAGATGATCATGACTGCCTTCTGCAGAGTTAAAGACATTGTTTTGATATGCAAATGGAGGCAAACTTTTTTCTTTCTGTCTTGGATATGTTAGGTTGAAAATCTGATTATGAGGCAGTGATTCCAAATCTTGTTTGGTAACTGTAGTAGTTACATAATCTGTTGTACACTTTAGACTTAAGAGTGAAGGGGTGAACTCCAGGGTGAAATGCTAAGGACATGCAACAGAGCAGTTTGAGCAAAGCGATGAAGTCCCCGAGGTATACAAAAAATAGACTTTGGGGCCAGGGCATGGCACCCTTTCTCAAGTACTCCCTCAATGCAAGAACGCTTTGTTCTAATAACCTGGTATTCTGTGATGCTCCCCTTCCCAACACAATCATTGAAGTCAAAATGGGGGCATAAGCAAATAAGGTGAAGAAAGCTGATGGTGCCTGGCTATCAAAATAGATAGCGTCTGGGGTCTTAAAGCCTTGAAGATAAGCAAGGGGCCATCTAGCTGAGAAACAACAAAGTGCACATGGAAGAAACAGACCAGCCTGTGTGTCATGAGGTGTGGATGGGATTAGGTGTCAGGCATCAAAGACTGAGGACAAAAAAATCCTATCCATGTGAATGAGGGGAAGTGCGGAGTGGAGACCCAAATCTCATCTGTAGACAACTTGGCATGCCCTTACAGAAGGGTAACAAGGAAGAGATGAGCCAGTCAGGTGTACTATAGCATCGATGAACCATACAGTTTTCCTTTAAATCTTTCATGTTTCCTCCCTTCCACTATCATGACCCCAATTCTACCTTACAAATCTGGCTATACCAGAGCATGCACATGGGTACAGACAGGAGCTGGAAACACAGGGAATCCAAATCAGATAACCCCCTTAGTTTCAATAATGCGAGTAGAAATACCAGGAGGGTAAAGGGACGGTCGGACGACAAAGGGGGAACCAATCACAATGATCTCCCAGGGAGATGGACAACAGAAAAGTGGGTGAAGGGAAACATCAGTCAGTATAAGATATAATAATTTATAAATTATCAAGCATTCCTGAGGGAGGGAGGGCAGCAGGGGATGAGGAGCTGATAGTAATGGCTCTAGAAGAAAATGTTTTGAAAATGATGGCAACAAATGTACAAATCTGCTTGACACGATGGATGGATGGGTAGATTATGATAAGAGCTGTACAAGCCCCCAATAAAATGATTTTAATACCCTCCCCCCAAAAAAACAAAATGAAGGGGTGGAGTTTAACCTGTCAACCAGGTCACAGCTTGATGACCTCATTTGAAGTCTCAGGAGGTACATAGTTCACTGGAAGCAGGACACACAGGCTCACTCTCTGCAAGACATTACTGACTAAGAACTTGATGGGGCAACACTGATGCAGCCAGAGCGGGAACTGCAGGAGCCACGTGGAGAAACTGACAGCACTGAGATGCTTCTACCACCACTGGATCTACAAGACTTTGCACCTACTGGCCTGTGATCTTCCTGTTTTAGGCGACATTGCATGTGAGTCTGAAGAGGAATTTATAGATTGGTATTGGGCATATGGGCTAATATTGGAATTATGGACTTGACCTGAACTGGGCTGGGAAGTTTACTCAAGATTCAATTGCTCTTGTATATAAAGCTCTTTCTCATACACATTTGTCTATGAATTCATTTCTACCAAGACTAACACAGTAACATATTTCCATGGATACTGCAAAATTCTGTATCACCCAGTTCTTAAAATGGATTAAATGTACTCTATTTTGATAAGCAATGTTAGATGATTCACTTCAAGTACTAAATATGCTTTGTAAAACACCTTTGGCTTCTATACCAGACTTGCTTTGTAGTAAGGGATGCACACATATTGGTTGAGTGAAATAAATGTATGCCATGATGAACATGAGATTCGTGATTGGGGAATGACAAACAATTAGTCATGACAACAAGAGTTTAAGAAGTGCAGGGAGGTATATTTTTATAAGTTAGTGTGACTTGTGAGCAGTGATTCAATGGAGCTGCTATCTGGGTTAAGTAAGGAGTCCCTGGTGCTGTACTAAGGAGCTCGAATGGCCCTGTGGGATGCATGTCAAAGCCACCAGCCACACCTTGGGAGAAAGTTAAGGCTGTCTGCTTCTGTAAATGTTTAGTCTCAGAAACCCTATATAAGGACTCTGAGTCAGGATCAATTCACTGGCAATGGGTTTTGACTTTGTGGAGCAGTGGTTAAAGGGCTTGGCTGCCAATCAAAGGGCCAAGGGCTCAAGCCTACCAGTCACTTCAAAGGAGAAAGATGTGGCAGTGTTTCCACAGCGATTTTACAACTTTGGAAACCCCATGGGGGGCAGGTGTGGAGGGTAGTTCAACTATGTCATATAGGGTTGGTATGAGTCAGAATTAACTCGATAGTGGGTTTGTATATTGAGTTATTTTGAGAGCAAAGTGGTGCATCTAACAGCAAAAGAGAATTGGAATGTGTCATTATCCGTCTCACACCATGGTCTTGACATTGAATGTTGGTTGGTCTGTGGAATCGAAGGACTGATGTGTGGTAGGTGCTTTTGTTGGGATTCACTGACCTCCATGAACAATATGCGGATTCCAAATAGATTTAATTTACAGAAGCACGCTAATTTTAGCAAGCACACCAACTGAAGTTTGATAACTGTGCAATTACTATTTGTATTCAAGGGACCAGGTATCGTTGTACAAAAGATAATCTGAAGATTAATTGTTCTGCTTTGATGATTGCTCCCAGGAGAACAACATGTATGTGGATTTAACATTCAGTCACTATAGAAATGGCCATTGAGAAAAATTTTCTAGTTGAGAAATTAAGAACACAGTCCTATTGTATCTACAGTTTTAAAATTCAAGAGCAGTAAATGCATTCTATAAAGCTTGAAATTCTGGGTCACCAAGGAAAGATCCAAAACAAATGCATCAAGTCAAGGCTGACTCACAGCAGCCCCCAGTGGGCTTCCAAGACTGTAGCTGTTTACAGGAGTAGAAAAAGCCGTCTTTCTCCCAAGGGCTGCTGGTGGTTTTGAGCTGCCCACCATGCGGATCACAGTTCCATGTGTAACCGCCACAGCACCAGGGCTTCTAGCTGAACACATATCCCTCACCTTCCTGCTACAATCCCCACTCAGGCTGGCTGACAAGTAATAATCACTCCAAGGGGACATGATCTTGCATAAAGGGAGACATGAAGCTTGGCCTCCACACTGACTCCCTCGGTCATGCCTGCTCAGCAACCCTCTTTCTGTTGGCCAAGAGCCTTGTGATCAAGTTCGGCTTCGAGTCATATGCCAGTGGCCTCCCTCGTGCACAGGGAGACTGTGGTCGCTGTAAAGTGGAAAGCTGATAGATTCCAACTAGAGAGTTGCTGCTGTGAGGTCAAGAGCTACAACTTGACATTATGTGGGAGGAGAAATAGCATCAAGCCGTTTCATTGTTGCTTGAAATGCTATTGGTTTTTAACTTCTGCACCCATGGTGTGGTATTTTAGAGAAAAAAGAAAAACAACATGCAAAAGAATAATCCTGATATTGAGGGGTCTTCAAAAAAAACCAAAACAAAACAGAATGAAATGGTTTTGGCATCTCTCAGCAAACTTTGTGAAGACTCTTTGTCCTTCAGGCTGATGGGACATAAAAGATGACATGTCATCAAAGTAGTGTAGAAGGAGACCCGGAAGACTCATCATAGATGCCCAAGCATTCCGATGTTAGCAGAAAAGCCCAGTGATCCACAAACGGCCCAAGTACCAATCTCCTCATGGAACATTAGAGAAAGGGGGAAGAGATTGCCTAAGTGGATGTAAGACTCCTATGACTTAGGGCCCTGGATATAAAGCATCTGTTAGGCGCATTTACCTACAAGCACTCTTCAGGAGCTGCCCCAGGCACCTTCCAAGGGTCCTCTTCTAGGCAATCAAAAGCACACGAAAAGCCAGAAATGGTTCTCCTTCTCCCTGGCCCCCACTCTCCCTATCTGCACACTTCCCAGAATCTACCAACAACTTCTTGTTCTGGATGCTGTTTCCCACGTCTTATGGAAGAAGTTATCCTAAGAAATGCTATTACCCATAATCAAGATCCATCTTCTGCTGGAATTCTGACAGGGTGCAAGTCACTGGGAACTTGGGAGATCTTAAACCACCAGGTGATGTGGCATGAAGAGAAGAGGCAGTTCCCAGTGAATGATGCTCCCAGGAGCTCACCAAGGCCTCCCGGAGAGAGACCATGTCACAGTGGTTGTTATTAGGGACCATCGAGCCAGCTCCAACCCATAGATTCCCTGTGTACCAAAGAACGAGACACTGCAAGGTCCTGTGCCAGAGGAATGGTTAAAATTGGTTCTAGGAAGAGAATGTTTTCAAATGTTTACCTTCCTGAACCTACCAGCAGACAGGTGTTCTTAATTACCTTTTTACAGTTACTTATTTGAGATCCTCCAGTTGGTTGCTAAGGAGCCCAGGTGGTGGTAAAAAAAAAAAAAAAGGGCAACTGTTGGGCTGCTAACCTGAAGGTTGGCAGTTCGCAACTACCTAGCACCTCTTTGGGAGAAAGGCCTGGCTAACTGCAGCCATAAGGATTACAGGCTGGAGAACACATTAGGGGGAATTGTACAGTCACACGGGGTCACTTTGAGAGGAAAGTTGACTTGAGGGCATCTAAGAACAGCAGCAACAATTGGCAGTCCTGCCTAGGGTGTATGGAGCCCAGCTGGTATAGTGGCTGTGCAATGGGTTGTCAACCACAAGGTCAGCAGTTCGAAACCCCCAGGGCCTCTGAGGCAGAAAGTGAGGCTTTCTAGGCCCATAAAAAGTTAGTGTCTTGGAAAGCTGCAGAAGCAGTTCTACCCTATCCTATAGGCTCACTATGACTTTGCATCATTGATGGCAGGGAACTACGATGTTTTTCTCCCTAAAGTGTGGTTCCTAATCACTGCATGGTTGACTCCCACACGGCTTGCTAGGCCCACCATACTACCTGCCTTTTGGATTCAATGGCTTTGGGGCCAGACTACTTCCTTCTTCCTAAGAAGTGGTAGGAGCACACATTGAGACCTGCTGGTTTGTGAACCCAGTCTTCATACGCAGCTAGGGGAGCTTGGAAAGTTATAGCAACCACACGAAGTGCCTTTGGACAGTGATTCTCTCTCTGTTCTTTAACAAAGACCAGCGCCTGCTTCCAAATTGCTCTTCAATATGCATTTGAAGAAGAGCGTCCCATCTCAAAGAAAAAGCTCTTTTGGCAAATGACAGGAAAGAAGTGAGAAAAACTTAAAAAGAATGGGAACCTTTTGCAACAGTTCATTTTTCTTTTAAGAGGACCATCAACAAAGCACTCCTAACGAGAACGAACAAGCCAATAGATATCCTGTGACCAAATGAAGGTGCAAGAAAGCAAGTGGCCTACACTCTAGGCCTGGTTGGTCATTGGAGTCTGCTGGGGATCTGGTGAAACCAGGGTTTCCTGGAGGCTCCTCACCACAAGATTCTAACTCACTAGACTGAAAATGAAGCCGCGGACTCTATTTTTACAAGTTCCTCAGGTGACTTCCAAGCTCAGCCGAGTTTGGGACCCTAGAGCCTCGTTAATAATAGTATCCTGAAAAATAAATAAAAACTCAAGTATTAATGTAGAATTGTGTGAAGGAATGCATGGTTGAAAAGGTTATATGTCACCAAAATTATCATTGGATTACAACGTGCTCTTCTACATGAATTCATCTCGCGTACTTTGGATAGATTGTCAGGAAATATTAGTCCTTTGAGAAACTCGTCAAACTTCATACAACCCACAGGGAAAGCCTCTCAATGAGATAGACTGGCACAGGCTGCAACTCTGGGCTCACACACAACAACTATGTGAGGGCAGACGGGACTGGACAGTGCCTTGTTCTTTTGCACTTATTTCCAAGTATTGGCCCAATCTAGATTCCTGTATTAGGCTCTGCTGAGGGAGAGGGGTGTGGTAGTCACCTTCCAGAGAGATTAAGGGTTTAGAAATCCCCTGGGGGGAGTTCAGCTCTGTTCTATGCATTGAAATGGCCTCCAAGGGTGCTGATTTTGGTTTTTGTATTAGGTGATATATAAGCAAACATGAAGAGAAAGGTCTATTTTATACTTGTTTATTGCTAAATAACTACTGCTTAACCCATGAAATGTTCATAGCAATACAAAATCAACCCACAGTTGCCAAATACTCAGCCATAATCCCTGGTCTAATACTGAGCACCAATACACAAATCTACTAGGATTTGGCCTTGGATAAACCAAGGCCATATCCTGTGATTCGTCTTCCAGGATTCCTCTCAGCTTGGAATCTGTATTCACTCTATTATCTAGTACTATGCACTTGGCTTTCAGCTGTCATTCAAGTGCTGAAGGCATAGTCTAGACCAAGTGTTACCTAGAAAACATTTCAGGATCACTCCATTCTTATCTGCAACATCACCATTGTCCTGGCGCCTGGCAGCGGGCCTCACTCACCAGCTCCAGGGGCTTAGCAGGGCCACTTGAGGCAGCAGACCTGGGCACAGTTTGTTGACCAAATCTTGAGCACAGCACTGGGCAGCTGAACCACAAAGGGTGACTGATGCCAATCAGTGTTTGTGAAGCTCTTCAAAAAAATGTCTCTCCATTTCCACGACAGTACTCAATTCCACCAGAATATAATGTGTTTTTTTTAAGTTGCTGTTGTTTTTTGAATAATATGGCACGAGGCAATGAATTCGGCTGCCAGGTGCCATCTGCTCCGAGCACATGGCCCCTGTGAATGGCAGCAGCTGCCGTCCTCGAAGAAAACCAGCCATGCTCCAACAAAACAAGTCCCAGGCGAATGTTTGAATCCTCCCAGCCATTTCTTTTTCTTTACCAAAAACAAGGGACCGCAGATTATATCTTTTTTTTCGCATCTGCAATGAAATCGTGTGCTTTGCAGTAACGACAGAGAAATCATTCTGAAAATGGAGTGAACTCAACTGGTGGTGTCCCTTAGATAATTCCCACCAGAGTCATAGTGTATTATTATTGTAAGAAGCAAACATAGTCACATACATGTCATTAGACTGAAATTAAATAGTGACCATTGTAAATTACACTTAAGAGAGAACACCCAATTTCAAAATGCTATCAACTTTCCCTTGGGAACATGATGTTCCATGAATGTGTAGTATTCCATTGTTTTACTGTGTCGCAATTATTTAAAAATCCCCCATTTGATGAACATGGATGTAATTCCCATTTTTGCCAATATAAATTAACCTGCAATAAAATGACACATATTCTACCCTATTTGCTGAGTAATTCATTCTGTTCCTATCGATCCATGCTGTGTCCTCTATTCTTGTTTATAAATCTTGGATCATTTTTAATATCCTTGAGTCGTCCCTTGCATTGGGCCCCTAATTCTGAATCATTGGATTCATGTGCACAGCACCCTGTGCAGGTCCCTCGTCAAGCTGCTTTCCAGACATCATTGACTAACCTGCCAGTGGTGTGCTGTGGTCACCGGATGGACCAGGGCAGGGCAGGGAACATCATGTGGACGACCTGAGGAGGCCTGTAAGCCCATTCAGACTCACAACCCAAGGGAACTGCTCCTGGGGCTTTCTGAAGCTGTTAGTCTTTACGGAAATGGGCAGCCTCACCGTGATCTCCCACAGAGCCACCGGTGGCTTTGAACCTTTCACCTGGTGAGTTAATTTATTGTGCCAACCTGGCCGATAAATACATGTGGGATTAATTGAAGGGCTGAGGATAAACGGCTCAGTGAGCCTTGCTTTCCTAGTTCTCGGGTCTCTTGCTTTGTGATGGTTGTACCAGGATGAAGCTGCCTTAGCAGTTCCATGCTTCCGCTTGCAAGGCTGACTTCCTGCAAGACATCCCCAGAAGCCACATAGACCTACCAGATGCAGCCCTGGGTGCTGGAGAAGCCACATGGACCTACCCCGATGCGGCCCTGGGTGCTGGAGCAGCCATGTGGGGACCCCTGGCAGCGCTGAGATGCTTACGCATTCACTGACTCAGCTTTCCTCTTGCAGTCAGCATTGTTGTGTCTGTTTTGTGAGATGGAGGAGGACTGTGTGGATTGGTGGGGGACATATGGGTTAATGTTGGATTTGTGGGCCTGGGCAGCACTAGGCTGGGATATTTTCTTGATGCACAATTAACCGTCACATAAAGCTCTCTCTTATACATGAGTTTCTGTGGGTTTGTACTGGTACTTAGCAGTTGCTTGCTTCAAGTTCCCTCTAAAGTACCCAGAATAACACACCTGGTTAGCAGTCCATCAGGGCTCTTTCATGTTGATGGTATTGTTTGCTCATTTAGTTTTCACTCTAACATGTTGTCATTGTGTTACATTATTACTTGTGAAATTTAACTGTTTTACACATTAGCACGATATTTTCTTCTCAATATATATTGCAGTTTTTTTTTTTAAAGAAACATTGTTAGGCATATTTTTTTTCTTGTTGCCATTAAGAATTCTGCATGCCACACATGCTAGCATGGTCCTATCATTTCTGTGAAACATATTTTACCTCAAATGTTCATGAAGAGTTTGTTTATCATATCTTCAGATACTTAAGGCCCCCAAATGCCCTGATCTTGAGTTGATTCCGATTCATAGTAACCTTCTCCAAAGGTACAGCTGCCCCCAGGATTTCTAAGGATGGATATCTGATAGATGTTGATGGCCACGTCTTACTGCTCTGGAGCAGCTGATGGGTTATTACCATTGACCTTTCAGTCGGGGGGGCCCAATGCTTCCCCCACTAGTCCACTAGGGCTCCTTAATGAAGTACAGTCGGTGGGAAATAGCTTATTTTCTCTCATGTTTTATAACAAATGCTTGGTGATAGAAAACATGGTTTGCATAGCAGTTGTTGAACAAGGCTGAAAGATAAGATTTGAACCAACCTAAAACTTGTAGCTAATCCCAGTAAGATCCCAACCTAAGCATGGATATCAAGCTGAGCCTTTCCTGTGGGCCTACTTCTTACTGGACTCACAGGCTTCCTACCAGTGGGTTGTTTAGTGCAGGTGATGTTTACCTCTTCTGTGAAGGATTAATGACAATTATTTCTTGTCTGTACCTACTCTTTTGTGTAGTGAATGCTTTATAAGTGACCACCATACTGCAACACCACACCCCAATGTTTCCGAAGGCCAGCGGTGTAGGCTAATGTCAAGGCTGAGTACAGATCAAGCGATTCTGGAAATCGGAAGGATCTGAAGCTTGAACCACCTACTTTAATAAGGATTTTCCTGTGGCAATGTGATCTGCAGGCTAAGAAGGAGTGAGTGAGTGTGTGTGTGCGCGTGTGCGTGTGCGTGTGTGTGTGCATGCGTGTGGGTGATCTACCGAGCAGGTTCGCTTCCCTGCTACCCCTACACCATGTGCCCTTCTGAGTCCACATGAAAGCAGATGATGTTTCTAAGTAAAGATGATTACCAATGACAATGTATCTGAGAGGAATTACTGAGAGGGCAATGAGGGGTAAGCATGAAATTAGAAGGAAAGGAAAGCAAATAAGAAATGGAAACATCTAGGGAGTAAAAATTATATATAGGTATAAATATATATATATATATGTACTTAGGTAAAGATATAAATATGTGAAGATATAAGTATATACAGATAGGTGTATTTATCTAGGTATGTACATATAAGTATAATAGGGAAGCAGACAGAGTTTCAGCTTCTACTTAAATCTTACCTCAGTACAAGAATGTTTTATTTAATAACGTGGCAATGTAGGATATTCATCTTCCCAACAAGGTTGCTTAAGACAAAGAAGGTGCATAAGCAAATGTGCTGAAGAAAGCTGATACTGCCTGGCTATTAAAATACATAACTTCTGGGGTCTTAGAGGAAGGCTTGAAGTCAAACAGTCATCTAACAAGGAAGTAATAAAGTCCACATGGAAGAAGCACAGCAGCCTATGTGATCATGAAGTGTTGACGGGAAAAGGTGTCAGAAGTTCAAAAACAAGCAATCAAGCCCACCAGGCCGTGAGGATGATGTTCCTGAGTAGAGCAGCCAGTCCACAGAGAGAACAACATGGCTGGCCCTACTATGAGACATGATGCCCCTCAGTGACTAAGGGCGATACAGGGGACAGCACCGGAGACACAGTGTGGGAATTGCACCTGACCTGATCCCACCACACTGAGGCAAAGCACTGGGGGAGTGCAGCAGAACAGCAAGGGAATGGAGTGGCAAGGTCCCCAGGGAATGCTGAAAGTGGACTTTGGGGCCAGGGAATGGTGCCCCAACAGACTGGACTGGAAAACGCTCCTAAGGGCCAGCAAACGATCCTTGAACGAACTACAAAACAAAAACAAACAAAAAAAACCCCCAAGCAATCAAACTGATGTGAAGCAACATAGGCAAGGTGGAGACCCAATGCACATCTGCAATACAATTGTACAGCCTCTCACAGAAGGGCCACATGGAAGGGATGATGCATCCAGGGTGCAGTGTAGCACTGAGGAAATACACAACTATCTTCTAGTTCTGTAACATTTCCTCTTCCCACTATTATGGTCCTAGCTTTGCCTCACTAATCTTGCTATTCCTGCGTATGTACTTGAATGCAAACAAGATCTTTCAGTGCACGAACTTCAAGATAGCTTATCCCCTCAGACACAGAAAGGGGAACACTGATGTCCTGAGGATACGGGAACAGAGGGGCAGAAAGTGGGGAAGGGGGAACAGATAGCTATCATGACTCTATCACCCCCACTCAAGGGAACAAACAGAACTTAAGGAGGATGGGTTAGTTTAACTTAAGGCAAATAATAATAAATATCAATGTATAATATAATGAAGATTCGGGGGGCGGTGGAGAAGGGAGGGGATAAAGCAGAGCTGTTATCAAGAAGTTCAAGACGAAAAGTAAATGCATTGAAAATGATGAAGGCAGCAATTTTACAATTATGCTTGATCCAATGGAACTATGGATTTTAATAATATCTGTAAGAGTGCCTAATAAAATGCTTTAAAAAGATGATTATAACGGAGACATTAAGTAACAGCCACCTTTATCTCAACACCTGAGATTTTCTTTCCCCTTTAAATCATTCATTCACATACATGCATCTTCTTAGCTAGTCTCAGGGTAAGTCAGGTTACACTGCAGGGATTGTCAGAAGCCTCTGGGAAACACTGAGGGGAAGGTAGCACTTCTGAGCCTTAGGACAATGCTGTGGTCTCCGCTCAGTCATATGCATTTTCCTGGGTGACAGGTGACCACAAGGAAGCGGGTACTGCTGGGATTCCTCATGCCTATGGCTCTTGTCTCTGACCTCCAAACTCTACGCAAGTACATTACTGATAAAGAAGTGTGTTGTCTGTTGGAGAATAAAGGATGAAATCTCATACTGGAATGGCTCCAGGGTACCAACAACATAATGTGCACCAACCAATCCTCACCAGGAATGTCTTTCTCTCTGTACATGTTAATCACATCACCCAAGTAGAGGGACGTGGTGGGTCTTGTGTATTCCCCAAGATGGTGTGCTTCTAAGAGTGTGCAGTACCCTGGACCTACTGCGGTGGGCATACAACCTCAGACTATAGCCCTGAGCTTTGTTCAAACCAGGAATTGCAAGCACTGCCAGAAGTCACCTTTACACGAATCAGTTTGGTCCCAAGAGTCACTTTTGGTATTTGTGTTAACTATGTTAAAAAAAACAAAACCCCAAACCCCTAGAATGCAAAAGAGTCACCAGTTACTTTAAAACCCAAGAAAGGTGGGAGGCAGGAAGAGAAAGCCAATGGAAGTGAGGCAATCGGCACAGGAGCCTCACCGACAGGAACCACGTGGAGATGGAGACCCACGTCACTGGTCACTGAGGAGACTGTGGAATGGATTTTGCTGCAGTGCACTTCTTCAGCAGAACCAAAACCTAACAGTCTCTCACAGTGAGAGCTAATGAGAGGGCCTCTTTAAAGGCTCATATGGTGTGCAAGATTTTAATTAGTTGTTTGAAATCCTATGTTTTAAATAAGTGGGCTTATTGTTGAGAGGTGTGATGCATGGGGCCCAAAGTAGTCCTGATGGGGTGAGGAGGTGAGAATCTGAATTGGCTACAAGGCAACCTTGGCCTTGACCATGCACCAAGTATCCTGCTGCCTGTCGTTCTTGCCCAAAGCTAGTCAAGCAGAGCCACTGCTCGACTGACAGGGAAGCGTTGCTACAAACGCTGAACAGATTTCAGTAGATTCCAGAGTAAGATTATGAAGACAAACTCTGCTACTTACTGTCAAAAATCAAGGTCAGTAGTTCAAAACCACCCATCGCACCAAGGGAGAGAGATGCCGCTTTCTATTCCTGTAAAGAGTTGCAGTATCAGAAACCCACAGGGGCAGTTCTACACTGCCTTTAGAGCCAGCATGACTCAAAATTGATTCGGTGATGGTGAGTTTGGGTATTTGGTTTTATGGGGATACTGGGTCGAATCCTGTTACCCAAAATAGTATGTTCAAGTCCTACATCCCAGGGCCTGAGAACAGGACCCTAATGTATATAGTCTTTGCAGATATGGGCAAGAGAAGGTAAGTCAAGCAGCAAGATGGGCCCTAAGCTAGTGACTGGTGCTTTTATAAGAATAGGAAACCAGGGTCGCTCTAGCAGGGACAACTGTAGGTCATCCAGGTGCTGCCAACATGTCCTCCGAGGGCCTGGATGTGGCCATGGTGGGTGCAGCAAGCACAGGTAGTTCCACCCTACCAGCAGGGATGATGAATTGCGCCCCAGGTAACAGCATGAGTGTAGTGTTTGCAGGAGTGGCAAATACCAAAAAGCCCACCCCAGAAGGCTTGGCTGGGCCCCCTGCCCAACCTTGCAGGGTGAAGTCTTCGTGAGTGAATAGAACAAAAGCCAGAAGGTCTCCCAGCCCCTCACCGAAGCTCACAAGGAAAAAAGGGAAAGCAGATTAAAGCAGGACAAAATCCAAGATCCCAGTAGGAAGAGTTCCCATCATCAGAGGACAGGTGGAAACAAACCAACCCGGAAACCATCCTAGCATTGGTCCTTAGCCAGCCGTGGCACCACAAGAGAGTGCAAAATAAGAAAGGGGGCACAGGGCCCAAAGGACAAAGGATGCAGGTTCGCTTCTCACGAAACATCAGCCACGGTCCCACAACAAAGGAGTCTGGAACAACCCCAAATTAGGGTGGATCTGGTCTGTAACCAGCTCTACTTCTGTAAATAAGAAACCCAGCAAGATTGGCTCTTTCTTCAAAAGTGCCAAACCTGTGTCTGGTTCAAGAGCTGTAACAGCATTCCACAAAAGAGGGGTGGACCTCATGGCCAAGGCTGTGGAGAGGCACAGCATGGAGGCCAACATGGAAAAAGCCCAGGGCGGCAAGGACGCGGAGATCACCAGCACCGTGACATCACAGACCAGAGACAATCTTCTTTGAATCCAAATCCCTTTAAACAGCCACCACACCGCAGGAAGCCACCATGGAGAACAGGGCTGAGGGCTGGATCCCGAGTGAACCAATTTCAGCTTGTCTTCCTGCTGTTTAAATAAATAACAAAGCCACACAACACCGAACTTAAAAAAAAAAAAGAATAGGGAACTTTGGACAAAGATACAGGGCCATATGAAGGTGAAAGTGGAAGCTAGAGTTAGTTATCCTACCACAAGCCAAGGATTCCTAGCAATGGCCCCACCACAGGAAGGGAACAAAGACAAGTACAGGGGTGGATTCTTAGGGTCATCAGAGGTGCCTTGACCCCGCTGGCACCTTGATTCCACACTTCCCGCCTCTAGACCTGTGGGAGAATAGAGTGGTGCTGTTGTAGGGCACCAAGTTCGTGGTACTTTGATCCTGCAGTCCTAAGGGACCAGTGGGGAAACTCTAGAGCAGCCGTTCTCAACCTGCAGGTTGTGACCCCTTCAGGGGTCCAGCCACCCTTTCATAGGGGTCGCCTAACACCATTGGAAAAAAAACACTGCTCCTCTATACGTCTCCAGGCAGGTCTGTCCACGTGCAGATATGCCCACATATAAGTACCCAGCATAATGACATCATCGTGCAAACCCCATCACATACACCCCATACAAATACAGATGTTTGAGACAGGGTTGGTGCCATAATGTACTTATGCAGACATGTGTAGAGAGTAGCTACTGTGTAGAAAACAGCTGCTGTGTTGAAAGCAGCTACTCTGTTAAGAGCAGCTGTGTCAAAAGCAGCAGTATTGGAGGTAAAGTGACACTTTATGAATTATAATTACATATTGTTTTTGTGATTAGTCATTATGATTTAATTGTGTTCAATTTGTAACAATGAAAATACATCCTGCATTTCAGATATTTACATTATGATTCAGAACAGTAGCAAAATGACATTTATGAAGCAGCAATGAAAATAATTTTTATGGTTGGGGGTTCACCACAACATGAGGAACTTTATTAAAGGTTTGTGGCATTAGGAAGGGTGAGAACCACTGCTCTAGAGATTAGGAACTAAAAGAAAAAAATCCAGGAATATAGGTTATTATGCCAATCCGAGCATGTGTGTGTTTTCTTGATCAGTTGCAGCTACACAGTGGGATTATTAAACTATGGGCAATAGGCTCTGATGCCTGAATATCCCATGTGGTTGCCAGGTGGCATCAAGTCTGTGCCGACCCACAGCAAGGCTCTGCACTTCAGAAGGAAACACTGCCTGGCCCCGTGCCTCCTCACAATTGTTCCTATGCCTGAGTCAATTGCTGCAGCCACTGTATCCTTCCGTCTCATTGAGGGCCTTCCTCTTTTTCACTGCCCCTCTTCTCTACCAAGCATGATCTCCATCTCCAGGGACTGGTCTCTGGTGCGTGTCCATATTATGTAAGATGAAGTTTCCCCATCCTTGTTTCTAAGGAGCATGCTGCCCCTACTTCTTCCAAACAGATGTGTTTGTCCTTTTGGCAGTCCATGGAATTCTTCATAGTCTTCTCCTGCACCACAATTCAAACGCATCGATTCATCTGCGACTTCCATATTCAATGTTCAACTTTCACGTGCACAGGAGGCGATTGAAAACACAACAGAAGTGCATTATTTTTATTGCTTTCCCATATTGTGATGAAGCGAACTCTCATTGTAGACATTTGTCCTGTTTTTGTAAATGCAGATTTCCCCCCTGTAACCCTTTTGCCTCACCTTTCTACTCCAGAGGGCTTGTTTATGGGGCCCCGGTTGGTTGACATTTCTTGAGTCTAAATTGCAAACAACTTGTGGTTGGTTACTTTTCATTTGGTCTTTGTTTGTAGCCTGTCCTGTGATTGACATGTCCCTTGAAGAGACTGGTCCGTAGACACTGCAAATGAGGTCAGTCGTTGTAGCCTACTATGCTAATGAAGTGTACGCGTCTGTGGGCTACTTGGTACTCAAAGGAAGTTTAGGGGCACCTATGGAGAAGGGACTGGTTTGTTTGTGGTCCTGGTTGGAGCACCATGCCTTGAAATCGACAAAGGTTTGTCAGACAGAAAGAAGCAGGATGGGAAGCAGCAAGCAGCAGCTGGAAGAAAATCTGAGAGAGGAAATAGAGAAAGAGGAGATGGGGAGTTTCTGGGAAGAGCCGCCATGCTGTCAATGGGTTGGGACACTGAAGAGAGTAATAGGCCTGGAAGGGACCCCATGGCAGAGTCCCTGAAGACAGGTGGCAGGGTTCAGAGGGGCCTGTCCTCAGGGAGCCGAGAGGAGCTGAGAGAACCGCCCTGTCTCGAAGTAAGAAGACTTTGTCTCCATGCTTCCTGATCCTGCCTTCTTAATAAACGACTGGGTGTAACTTTGGTCTGTGAGTCCTGTGCCATCACTGCAGTGGATTCGCTGCCTCGGAAGAAGCAAAGCACAGAATTGCCGTGGGAGGGACAGCTGGCGCCAGGAGTCCTGGATTGGCTGGAACATATGTCTGACTTCCCTCTTACAGTACCTAATATGACCTTCATTCTCATTTCCCCCCTTTCCCTGAAGTCAGACTGGCTCTGGCCCCCACCCTTCCTCCCATCATTTTACAGTTAGTACAAATGCCTCTTTCAGAACGCTTGAGCTAGCGTTGGCCGTGGAAGAGCAGGAGGGCTGTTAGCGGCACTTGAACAGGAGGTGTCCAGGAAAGACATGCACTTTGAGAGGCTCCGAGGCAACAGCTACCAGTGACCTGGGTGACGAGAGACAGTTCACGTGGGTGGACAGTGATCCTCAGAGAAATGAGATCCTCTCATCTGAAACGCTCCCTTCAAATCCTAAACTTCCATGGCGCTTCATCAGCATGGGAAGCCCCAAGGTGGCCAAACAGCTTGCACTCATTGTTCATCTGAACACACTCAGCAGTCTCATGTAAGAGAGGGCCTGGCGGTACATGCTTCCTCAGCCAAGGTGAAGGCTAAAAAACCTCAGGGGCCGCAGTGGCT
Organism: Tenrec ecaudatus; assembly: GCF_050624435.1. Lineage (NCBI taxonomy): Eukaryota > Metazoa > Chordata > Mammalia > Afrosoricida > Tenrecidae > Tenrec > Tenrec ecaudatus. The sequence continues at coordinate 8,340,309 of NC_134544.1, forward strand.
CTCTCAAACAGACTCACCACGAGCCGGGGTTGACTCCACATCCCCTAACAACTTGATGGCAAGGCTGGGCATTCCTTACAAAGTACTGAGCACTTAGGAATGTGAACCACACACAGGTGATGCCTGCTCCTGATCCCCAACTACATGGCCTGTTCATCTGAGCCTGCTACTTTCTTGCACTCTGCAGACACTGAGCTCCTTACAGATTGAAAGTTTGAAGCAGCCACGCTTGAGTGAGTCTGTTGGCACCAATGATCCAACACTTCCTGCCTTTGTGTCACATGTTGACCCTTCTTACAATATTTCACACTTTCTCAAAACTGCAACATAACTTTTCTGTGTTGTGATTAAAAAACCTCACTGCCATCGAGTGGATTCTGATGCACGGTGACCTTACAGGTCAGGGTAGGGCAGCTCCTGTGGGCTTCCAAGACAGTGACACAGGACAGAGCCTGGATTTCTCCCACGGAGAGGCTGGTGGTTTCGAATTGCTGACCCCTTGTGGCCAGTCTCCTAGTGCATAACCACTAGCCACCAGGGCTTCCAGACTAGAATAGGATAAATTAAATTGCCCGAACACTTCATATTAGATACATTTTGACATCCAATAGCCTCATATTAGTGTAACAGCACTAAAGTAAATTGTAAAAGAATTTTTTGTCAACATGGTAACAATGTCTCTGGCTGTTTAAGGTCATGGCTCCTCAGTCTAGTCTAGCAGGAATGGAGAGCTGAGGGAGTAGTGTGGATCGGTGCTGTTACCCACAAGGGCAGCAGTTGGAAACCCCCAGCTGCTCCAAGGTAGAAAGAGGAGGGTTTCCATGACCATGAAGATTACAGACTTGGAAGCTCACAGGGCCAGCTCCACCCTGTCCTACAGGTCATGTGTGAGAATCAAGTGGACGGCAGTGAATTTGTATGCACTAGGAAACTGGAAGGAAAAGAAGAGGAGAGACAAGCACACGACTCTCTTCAATGGGCCCGTCTGAAACCAAACCCGCATTATCTCCAAGGGTTACCTCTGTGACCTTCCTCTGCTAAACAATTCCTCTGCAATTTGCTACACACATCTTTTAGCTATGCTAAACATAGCGATAGATCCTTCTGCATGTGTGGAGTGATAGAGAACATCTAACTAAAACAATGATAGCATTTGACGATAAAATTCCAGTCTTTTAAAATGTATGAAAGAATTAATTTTAACTTATTTTAAATTTGAGTTTTGATAAGAGTAGCATCTGTATGGGTCCTTTCCTAACAAACCTGTATTCAGAATGTCCCCTTACATCCTAGGCGCATGACTCAGACATCATCAAAGTATCCCCATTTTCACAAGGCCAGCGAGTGCTTGATCCATTTGGATGGGAACCTCATGAGATGACAAGTCTTTAAAATGGAAGGTCCGAGCCCAGGAGCCTAGGCCGCCAACCCTCTGCCTGGGTGCAGCATCTGACAAATGCTTCTCACAGAGTGACAGGATGTCCATTCCCAGAGCACCTCTCAGAATACAAATCACTGGATGGAAATCCCGGGAGTGTGTGGGCCTGGAAACAGAGACACTGGAGTGCTCACGACTTTCTGGAAACGATGAGCCTGGGCAATTTTTCTATGTACTGATGTCCCCCGTACACGGGCAGTACACACCTTGGTGTTTTTCTCTCCTTAGCAGCAAACAAAAGTGCATTGTAATGTCCTCTGAGACCTAGAGGACCAGTGACCGCAGCTTTGTTCATCACAACACTATCATCATCATCAAGTACTCTGCCCCGTGCTAATTTGTCATGCATGGATTGATTCCAGAATTCCATTTTTAAAACAATTCATCTCAGCACCAATCACCCCATAAGCAAACACTGCCATTACAATAGGAACACTGAAATGGTCCACTGTTTGCATCACTAAATTATCCAGAAGTGGTGCAAAAGGTTAAAATAAGATGGAGAAAACTGAGCGCATCATCCACTGATAATGACACATAGTAATAAAGGCAGCGGTCCCATTTCATTATGACAGGTGGGCAAGTAGAGAAGATGGAGCACAAATGGTTACTAGACTGCTGACATATCTGTGAATGAGACAAAGAATAGTAGAGCATAAACTCAACTGGATATTCTGAGGTTCCACTCGCGCGGCTTCCCTACTTGTGCAATCAACCAAATGCCCCAAGAATTCACCGGCAGCCTCAGAGAACAATGCGACACTCATTCACTGCCATTGAGCTGACTCCAGCTTACAGCAATCTGCAAACTGCACTTGTCTAGGTTTCCGGTACCATAACTCTTCCCCGAAGAAGCAAGCCTAAGGTTGATATAGATTCTAAATCTGTCATAATTCTCAAAGAAGAATGTAGGTATACAGCATTCCACATTTTCTGTACAGCAAGTCCACTTCTTGGCAGTGAAGACAGGAGAATTGGATTTCTCCTTTGCATTTCACTGGTTTTACATTATCTTGGAGACAACCCTTAAACTTGTCAGAAAATAATGACCACGTTACTTTATTATTATTTTTTCATAAAATGTATTTTCAGTAATAGTGGGCATGCTTCAATGAAGGCTGAAACATGTTTTCGAGGTAACATGGGTTTTAAAACAATTATGTGGGACACCTATGCCCCCAGGTAAACTTGAATAAAGTTGATTGCTGTATTCTTCAGATTCATGGAATTATAAAGGCCCCCACCAGGTGGCAGCATGCACTGCAACTGGGATAAGGGTTTCCCAGGAGCTGAAAAAGTTGGTGGATAATTTATGTCCCAAAGTGCCGAAATAATTTAATAACCCAAATTGATCAACCTCTATTCTTGAAAAGAAACACCAAAATTCGCCTGAAATCCTATTAGGGCCCTGGGGTTCAGCCTTGAAGCGCCACAATAAAAAATGTCATCAGAGATGGTGCTCGCCAGCTCACACTCACCGTTCTGCTCACGCTGCACTCCCGCTGCCAGCAGGTCGGGCTCGCCCAGGCTGATGTCGTTTAACCGGGTCCCCAGACACTCCATGCAGAGGTGTTTGCACCACTCCTCAGCCTCCAGCTCTGAAAGGAATCACACATGCCCAAGGTCAGGCCAAGTCCCACATCCCAGGGAAGACACCCATTAAAGTTAAATTCTATCTTGGGAAGAAGAACTACATTCAGCAAAAATAAAAGGAGAGTATCCAGGTCCCCCAGCCCCATCGACTGGCATTCTTTTTAACAAGTCCTTTTAATGGACTTTATTTGAAAACAATATTCCTAGAACGTTTAGTATTATCTGTTTCAGATATTCCAGGTTCCCATGGACAGTCCAAATGTCAGGCCACAGCCCTGAAAATCCAAAACACTGATCTAATTGACTAAGACAATTGGGAAGTTTAGAAGGCTGTGAGTTTGTATTAATGGGAGAGGGGCAATTTGGAAAGGGTGGGTGAGACTAAACCAGACCCAACAGAGCCCAGTTCTATTCCGATCCAAGTGGAGTCTCTATGACTCAGGGCTGACTTTAATAGTGACTTGCAGCATATTTTAGATTGATTTATATTTTGAAATACAATTACATAGAAAAAACTAGATTACAAAGATAATAGTGCAATAATGCCAGATATGATTAAGTGAATGATTACCCAACAGAAAGAAAAGATACATGAGGTTGAAAGCCGGATTCCCAAGTCATTCTGAATTGTAATTGAACATAAGTGCGGCATGGGAATCGGCTCGCTTTTCCTTGATAAACATAATGTGCTGTACTTATATTTTGAAGAACTTCTGGGTAGAATACTCAAAATGACCCTCTTGGGAAACTGATATATCTAAGATGTTGATGAGATCATTCATTTTTTTTTGCCTATTGCCACTCCCCAACTTCTTTATATCCAAGAGTGTCCCTCCTTGTGTAAAGCACTTGAGTGTCTTACATTGATAACAAATTTTGTAGTATCTAAAACCTTTGAAGACCTTAAGTAATCTGAGAATCATATAAACATATAAAGATAAGATTTGAATTGCATTCCTTGACAAATCATTGGTCTATTTTGAATATACAGAGATATCAAATAAGGATATGGCTGGCTATTTTGAGACAAGTCCCCAGATCACTGCTCAGAAATTGGAAGTGTTGATGGCAACATATGGACAAGTGTGCTTAACACAATTGAATGGAGTGTTATATTTTTAAGAGCCCCACCAATAAAATTATTAATCAAAACTGAAAGTAAAAGAAAATTGTAAGGGCTTTCCTTTTCCACCTGCCCACCTACCTTTCCAAGGTAGCATGGATTTGCACACAAACAGTTTAGTATAGATTTCCTTCAACTCCCATGTTGCTCTCTGGATGACATGCCAACCTCTGCCTTGACATTTCAAGTTCTTATGAAAAGTCAGCTGTGGCAGGTTTTCTCGACTCAAGGGATCTAAATACCAACCACTCTGTACAACAGTCCACCACCATCAAACCCAGGCAATGTTTACTCCCACAGCTTAGTCACCCCAACTTAGCATCAAACAAGGTGTGATCAATGAGATGTCAAGCCAGATTTACCACTTTTTGTTTTTATTTAAAGGTTTATCAAGACCATAAAAGACTATAAAGGAACCTCAAGTCAGGTATAAGGTATCATTCCACTTAAAACCGATGTTCCAATGCTCATCCAGGAAAAGCATTTTCTTCACTGGAGACCTCATTTGCATACTTAAAAGACACCTCTCAACTTGGCTCAAACATTGATTTTGCTGGGGAGTCAAGTCTATTTCTTGTGAGCCTGAAGTTGGCCTCTTGGCCATTCCTTCAGTAGACAGCAGCATAGGGGAGCTCAGTGTTTTACAGACTTTCTGTTCTCCAACTCTGATTCCCTACAGCAACTTTGAAGTAAATCCCAGAATTTTACACTGCCCAGTTATAACATGCCTGTCACTAAAGGAGACCAGGATTACTGGCCACATAGAGATGAGACCTGCATAATGATGGCCCTTAGTCACCTTACAGAGGTTTGGAACTCAAATCATCCTCAGCTTAGAATGGTCACCCACTTATGAAGGACCAAGTTCAGAGGGTAGGCGAGAATTTGGAATGGAAACGAAAAGCCCACTGAGTCAAATTGGGATCTACGGTGATACATTAAGGAGCCTGCAATGGAGGAGCTGAAGCAGGAGCACCCAGTGTTCGACGGAACCTCTGCTCTGTAAACATTCACCGACTCACAATAAAATAGTTAAAAAGCTAAACCCAAACCCAAACTGATGTGCCTGTCAGATACAGCTGATTCAATATTCACCGACCTTGCCAGTCCAGCTACGGACCCTGTATGCCAACGACAAAGCACCCATACAAAGGGGACTTTAAAATGTTCATGGAATAGTGGAATTAATATATAATTTCCCCCCAAACTTTGTGAAGTCCCATGGGATCATTCACATAGGCTAAAGATTCACAGGTATCTTAAGGTAACCATGTGCCCCCCACTGAGAGAATATTCGATGTCATTGAAAACTTCCACAATCATTTACAGAAGCACATTTATAAGTTGTGTTTTTTTAATAGAGCTTTGAGTTTTGGGAAAATTATCAAACTTTTGGAAGCTTTTCTGACACTCAAAGACAAAACACTAGTAAAGGCTAAGCCGATCGACCTCTGCGATGTGGCGATGTTCTTGGTATGGCTCTTGTAGCCATCGTCTAACTCCCACCAAATAAGGTAGAGAGAGAGAGCTAATGATGGGATTGGGCGTTTGCCACCCCAGTAGGTTTAAAATGAAGCATTTCAGAAGCAGGGTTGGGGGGAATCTCACAACCATCAAGAAAGAGAAGGCAGGAAAGGAGCACTCCTGTTGAACCCCAAGACCCCTAGGTACTGAATCACCTCAGTCCAGGACCCGGAGCTGGGATTCCAGAACAGAAGAAAAGGAGCAGAAGCAGCCGAACCAAGAGGCCAGGGCAGAGCCGTGGGCTTCCCCACCCATAAGACCCGTCAGGCTGTCTCTGGGAAGAAGGCTCACTTGTGGAATGGGGTGTCTCTAGGGACTTAATTGGGGGAGCTAAGCTTGCTGACCCAGAGGACTAGAACCCAATACCTTAGAACTGAGTCATATGGCAGAGTGGGGTGCCCTTTGGGTATCTGTCAGTAGGGCTAAAGGAAGTTCATAACACTGCCAGAGCAGAGAAGAAGCCAAGGGGCCCTGTGGGTAAAAGGACATGGACCAGAGAGGGGTGCTCCTGACCCCATGAACTGCAGCCTTAATTATAACCTGCTGGCATGCCCTGTGGTTGCTGGGGGCTGTTGTTCAAGAACAGCTTTCCAGTTAATGGCAGTGGGCCAGAGCAATACTGTGATGTATGCATGGGGCTGTTCCTTCATAGCCTGGTCACTGGTACATGGGGAAAAAACCAAACCTGCTTGCATTGGTGGTGTCATGGTTACACATTGGGCTGTGGTTCAAAACCACCAGCAGCTCTGCAGGAGACATACTGAACTTTCTACTCACATACACAAACGGCTACAGTCTGAGAAAGCCACAGGGGGTTGCAATGGGTCAACAATGACTTTATGGTAGTGAGTTTAAAAGTTTTTTAACCCATAGTCATGCGTATTGTCTGAGTTCTATGTGATCATTACAGATGACTGAACCCAGCTGAGAGGTAGAGGGTGCTCTGGCAGGGATGGCTGGCACCAGAATGGACAATGAAAGGTGGAAAATGATGACATTTTTGACTACACCTCAGAAGAATCAGCCTTGGGTTGATCTTGAGTTGGAGTCAATTCACTTTTAGAACCAGGAGGTCAGATGTTGCCCTGTCATTTTGACAATACCCTATTTATTAAGTATCTGTGACGTTACTTGAGAGGAGCCCTGGTGGTGCAGTGGGTAGGCCCTGGCTGCTAGCCAGTTTGAAAGCACCAGCTCCGCCACGGAAGAGAAAAAGATGGGCTTTCTGCTCCCCCTGGAGGGTTCCTGTCTCAGAAGCCCAGGGCACTTCTACCCTGTCCTTTGGGGTCTCTGAGTCGGATAAAAGGGCAGTGACTTTGGTTTGGTTTGAATGATTTTGCTTCTGGGACAATCAGAACACATTTTTTTTTGGGGGGGCGGGTTGGTACAGAAACCTGAGTGAACAGATTTTTTAAAATTAATTTTTTCCCTTGTTTTGAACTTTCTCAGGTGGGCCTTTCTCACAAGAGTTTCAACCCTTTTTCACACACCAATGAGCACTCAATAGCACTCGATACAGAGTAGTGTCAGCCACTGTTATATGCACTGTGATATTTGCTCTCTGGAAGTGATCTGATATTGAGCCACCTAACATCTCCAAAGTCTGCCGGAACGATACCTGGGGATGAGGATACCAAACACATACCTTGTAATTGGGTAAAGAGAGAATGTCACTCAGGCCAAAGCACCCCTGTGCCAACATTCTCTTAAGTCTACGAGGGCTTCAAAAATCCATGAAGTTGTCACGATCTTTAATTCAATTTTTTCATAAACATTTTGAAGCCCTCTTATCCTTTGTCAACAAAGGCCTGAGGTTTAGAGGAATATGTCATTCCTTCGGCAAACTCTTTCATCCTGGGCTTTAATGAGACCATGGAAACAGCTCTGGAGCTAGGGCTTCTGTGCAAGAATGAAGGGAGGGAGGTGACTTCTTCAAGTAGAATTCTAAGAGGTGAGGGCCAGGAAGGTCTTCCCCCCACATCACTGTCAGGTATTTAAATAATGCAGGAGCTGGAAAACAGAAGCAGCCAAGGCAATGCACACAGGTAACTGTGGCCACCTCAGAGCCTTCACTGTAAACCATTTCAGAAACAAAGAGTGAGTGTGAGTGTTTGTGTGTGTGTGTGTGTGTGTGTGTGTGTGTGTGTGTGTGTGTGTGTGAGAGAGAGAGAGAGAGAGAGAGAGAGAGAGAGAGAGAGAGAGAGAGAGAGAGAGAGAGAGAGAGAGAGAGAGAGAGAGAAAGAGAGAGAGAGAGAGACAGACAGACAGACAGAGAATGAACGAACAGCCTGGGTAAATTGGCAAAAAGATGGCAGTGCTGAGAAACATGTCCAGGGCAGTGGGAATGACGTTCTGTTCAAAGCTGGGGGCACTTTGTGGTCAGATGACACACTGAACGGCAGTGCTCCAGCCACTCAATGCACGACTTTCCTGAGTTTGATTCAATTAAGTCGTTCCTTATCCTTCATCTCAAAAGTCTTCACCTTTTTTAGTCTACCTGTTTTATCTCCCAGCTTTGCTGTAGATAAGTTGGATTTTGCTGTATGGGTTTTTCTGTCTGTTCTTGACAGTCCCCTTTCAAATCATCACAGCAATGTTTTTATTCGTTCTTGCTTAGGCAAGCTTTATATATTGAAGTCTTTAAATAAATTGCTAGTGTGTTTTGTTCAATCATTATTTGATTAGTGCTTTTCTCTGAATTATTTTCCATCTTTCACCTCTCCATAATGATTAAATGTGGAGATTAAATAGAAATGCAATTATCTGAATCTAGTGCCTTAAAAAGGGGGAGATATAGACTTAGTGTCTTCTGTTTTCTCCTTCAAACTTCTGTCTCCACCTCCACCGAGTGTGGAAATAATCAACTTCTTCATGGAGTAAAGATGACAAAGAAGTGTTCTACAGGAGCTTCTATGCTTTCCTCTTCATGGAGCCAGTGCTTTTGTGTTAAGATCTTTTCTCAGCACTTGTAGTTATCATCAAATTCTTATTTCAGCTAAACTTATTCACTACCAACAATTTCATTACATAAAGGAATTTTAAAAGCACACAGAAAAATTCCATCATTTATTCTTATTTTTTTTCTCCACACACTTTTTGAAGCTCCCTTATGTATTTCAGAGTCAGGTGAAAGAACACTAGTCATTTCCAAAAGAAACATGGATTGGAGGCTGTTTGGGAATTACAAGACAAATGGTAGAGAGATTAAATACACGATGAAAGGTGATTAATGGGCTTATGACTTGACGAAACATGATCATCAGACATAACCCACACACAAAAAATTGCAAAACCACTGCCCTTGAGACCATTTCAACATAGACCCTGGAGGATAGAAGAAAACTGCCTGATAGAGCTTTGAGGGCAGAGTGAATTATGTATTGAACTGCTAACCACAAGGCCAGCAGCTTGAGGCCACCAGTGGCTCCTTAGAAGATGGAAGAGGCTGTTGACTCCTGTAAAGATTTCAAGTCTTAGAAACACACGCGCCAGTTCCACTCACAAGATGACAACGCGTCAGAGCCAGATGGAAGAGAATGAGTTTGAGGTTTGTTTAGTTGGACACATTTCCCAAGAACAACATTCTCTAGCTCACCGACCTCCTGGTTAGCAGCTGAACACTGACCTCTGTGCCACTACTGCTCCTGTGCAATCAGGGATGGTGACAAGAGAAGCACACCAAAACTGGTGGCGGCCTCCCATGACATTTCCCTCCATCCGTCTTCCAGTCACCTCCACAGTTCTTTGACCCAGAAAAGAGATCTTTACACAGCAGATCCGTAATAAATACCCAATGACTAAATGCTCAGACTCGGGCTTGTTTTAACTTAATTTCGGCCTTAGGATGATGCTGTGAGAGTTAAAGGGCCCCAAATGAGCTACAGTTGAAAATAGAGTTTAACAAAATCTCATCCCATCTTCAGGAAATATGTTAACATAAAAAGTCAGGGAGCATAATTTAAGATGGCAGCATATATAGAAGGCAAGATTAATTTTGAATGGAAACACTAGTCACTGGTTTTAGCTTTCAATAATCACTGTAGTCCAGCCATGTGTCTGCTTCAACTCTCCTTTTCTGTTGTTATGGTATCTCCTGTGGTCTCTATCAGCGTTCGCGTGTTCTCTCTCTCTCTCCCCCCCCGCCCCCCCCCTAGCTTCAGACAAAGGACTGGCTCTAACTTTCCTCTAGGAGAGTACCCTAAATTGCTTTCACCTCACCTCCTCTGATCTCCCTTTCTCTCTAAATCTCGTTTCCCTAAATAAAACCTATTAATTAAAAATCTCACTCCTGTTTTGTTTCTGAAAACGTTTACATAGATGATTCTTCAAAAACACCAGTATGTCCTTACTTCCTGTCTGGATTCACCATGTTGTGGTGATACATGTGGTATTCATAGATATTAGCAGTTTTCTTAAATACGTACCTTACGAAAAGCTCTCTCCATATTGCTTAAAGGTTACAAAGGATGTGTTTTATCACCCTTTAAAATTTACAGTGCTATTAAAATGTCAGGCGTTTGATAAGGTTATATATTTTGAACATGCCCTGGTGGAGTAATGAGTTATACCCTGGGTTGCTAACCTCAAGGTTAGAAACCACCAGCTGCACTGAGGGAGAACGGTGAGGCTTCCTACTCCCATAAAGATTTACAGTCTCAGAAATCTACCACAGCAGTTCTACCCTGGCCTGTTGGGGCCCTGAGTTGGAATTGATGTATTGAGTTTTACTTTCCTTCCCTGGGCTGGTGGGCACCTCATGGACCTTTTTCTCTCATCTTGTCTGCAATCAGATGGCAAGGGTCCAGTTACTACTTGAATTATTGCTTCAGCCACATGGACAGAAGGGGCTTCTGTTATTCTGAGCTGCCCTGGGGCTGGCCCTCACTTGAGGCAACCCTAAAACACAGTCAAGGAAATTGCTGCCTGGTCCCATACCATCCTCAAGATGGGTGGGGGTCTGATCTGGTCAGCTCTAAAGTCAGATTTGTAGCAATGATAAAGTTAAAGGATGGAGCAAATAGTTGTTTACAGAAGGCCTGGTTAGATTCCCTCTTCCTAGAATGGCCCGGACTTTTCCCTCCCACAAAGCATCACACTAAAAAAAAAACAAAAAAACCCAAACTCACTGCCATCAAGTTGATCTGGCTTACATGAACCACATGCACCAGGTAGAGCTCTCCCTATGGATTTTCCAAATCTGCCTTTATGGGAGTAGAAAGTCTCAGTTTTCTCCCAGAATAGCTGGTGTGTTCAAACTGCTGACCTTTTAGTTAGGAGCCCGTCTGGCTACCCCCTACACCCCCAGGGCTCCTTCACCCAAACCCCCTAGTCCTTTAAAGTTGATCTGAATATGACCTTCTCAACTTACCTCCAATACCCATGCATGGACATGCTATCTTTTCTTTCTACTTGCTTTCTCTTCTTTCAGGGTTTTAGTGTGGCCCCTATACGTCACAGGAGGGGCCTGTGTCGCATTGGTTAAAACACTTAGTTGCCAACTAAACTGTCAGCTTTTGGAAGCAGACTGTTTCTGTAGAGATGTTCAGCCTTGGGAATGCTCTGGAGCTGTTAGACTGTGTTCTCTGGGGTGGTGATGAGTTGGAATTGACTCAGTGACAGTGGGTTTTGGTATATGTTACTGGAGGGGCTCTGATAGTTAAAGTGGGCTTGGAAGCTAAGCTAAAAGTTGGTGATTCAAAACCACCAGCATTTTCCACAGCAGAACGCTAGGGCAGACTGCTGCTGTGTAGGTTCACAGCCCTGGAAACTGCAGGGTGGGTCTTTCCTATAGGGTTGGTATGCATCTAAATGGGTTTGACAACAATGAGTTTCTGTCATTGGATCTTTCCAACAAGATACTTGAAGAATCTGGCATGTGATTTGATTATCAAGCTAGACCCTAGCATGAGACTTGGACATAGAAACTAATAAAAGTGGGAAAAGAAATAGTTGCCATTTGCAGTTAATACTCAGAAATTCAGGGCAGATTCAATCAGTTAATTGAAAATGAAGTTGGGAGTAGCCATTTTTGGAATCAACCTCACACACACACACACACACACACACACACACACACACACACACACGTCTGGGCCAGTGAGTCAATTTCTGTGCATAGCAATCCTAATGAACAGAATAGAAGTCCCTTTGTGGGTTTTCAAGGTCTTAAATCTTTACGTGATGCCAATCATTTTTTCTTGAAGGACAATTCAAATAATTATTGATTGATTAAAGAATAATTATTTATTACTATTGATGAAATAACCCCTAAAAATAGCACAACCTCCAACAGATAATCTTCATGAATTAATCGACTGTTTCACTTAAAGATGGCTGACAAAAAGTAAACTGCAGCTCAACATTTAAGTTTCAAAGATTACCTCCGAGAAATAAAAATTTTAAAAGACACACACAAAAATCCCAATAAAAAAGAAGTGTTCCAACGGTAGTTGGGAACATCCCAAAATGTGCCTGGTCTTTGGTCATTGTTCAGCGTGGAGCTGGACTCGTGAGATGATCTCTGGGCGCACAGAGCTTAAATTCCTTACGCTTCCACTTGAGCTCCTGCCCTCATTCTGACTGAAGGTATTGGCGTCTCCTTAGGCTCTTTCTACAGATGTAGTCAATTCTGAGTCCTATTTATTTCAGTTGGCCATTTATACTGCTAGTAAGAGGTAAATGAAATGAGTGAACAAAAAATAAACCCTCACAGCAGAATGTTTCATCTTTCTCCTGCAGAGCAGCTGGCGGCCTCACACTAAACCGTGTGGTTAGTATCCTGATTCTTGACATGCTAATGCCACCACGGCTCAATTTACGGCCCTGGGAACCCTGTGGGGCAGTTCTGGGCTCTGTTGTATAGGGCTGTGTATATAAGACATTTCACTGCTTAGGCTAAAGCTTACAGAGAAGATGATTTCCACTCAATGATTTCTACACATGCTATTCTGTGACATTAGCAGCAGTATACTCAGTACAGCACTCTTCCCACTTCTGCCTTGGGTTCCCCTTGTCCATTCATTCGCCTTTCCACTCCTGTTTCGCCTTCTGAGCTTTGGTTTTGGGCAAATGCTGCCCTTTTGTTCCCAGATGGCCAATTCTTCAGAAGCACATTCCTCCCAGTTCTCCTGTTTTCTTTTTAGACCTGCCGATTAGTCAGCTGAAAGGAGATCTCTGGAAGTGGGTTCCATTCCAGGTTTGAAAGGGACCTGACGGCCATATTCTCAGGGATTCCACCAGTCTCTGTTAGAAGAGTAACCATAGTCAGGATTTTGTTCTACATTATCCCCTCACTCCGTCCTGGCTATTCTGCTATGCGCTACACCAGAGTGGTAGGGAGTGGTGACTGGGCACCCCGTAGTTCATCTGGTCTCACACTAGCAGAGGCTGTGGTGCACAGGACCCATTAGTGCTTTAGACTTTTCCTCACGTCTCTGATTTTCTTCCTTTGGAACAGTCAGCGACTGAGAGGCACATCTTCAATAACAGCTTCTAAGTTTTCAGGACTCCAGTCTAAGGGCTGAACAGTCACGCTCTCAATGTATACCTCTATGTGGCAGGGCCAATTTTTCACTATTCAAAGGAAACCTTGATTAAGGAAGGGAAGAGTGCCCGTTTGAGAAGAGATGTTTTATTAAGCTTTTTTTACCCCTCTCCCCCTGAGAGTGGTATTTATACTTAGAGCCTATATAGCTTCTACATGTGACAAGTACACAATCACTAGTTATTTCCTATAAACCTAAGTGTGGAATCTGAGGAGAGCTCAACTCAGAGTCACCAGCTGTGTGTATCCCATTTTTGTGTGTGCAGATCATCAGAACTTGGTTTCCTTAATTTAGCAGCACGTTGGGGAATAGCAGCGATTGACAACACCCTTCATACAGTTCCTCATACTGTGGTGACCCTCAACCCTAAAAATATTTTTGTTGCTACTTCATAACTGAAATTTTGCTGTTATGAATCTAATGTAAATATCTGATATGCAGGATATGTTTTCATTGTTACAAATTGAACATAATTAAAGCATAGTAATTCATTATGAAAACAATAATTATATATTGTGAAATATTTCTAATTACAAATAAATGAAATGTTATCTTGAAGCATGGTGTAACATGGGTAATAGTTTTCACACCAGGTACTCGTATATTGGCACATGTACATGTGGGCAGACCCACCACAGATAGAGGATAGATGGATAGAGGAGCACTGTTTTCATTCCAAAGATCAGCAGAAATAGGTTTTCCGAAGGTCTTAGGCAGCCCCTGTGAAAGGGGTCATGACCCACAGGTTGAGAACCGCTGATCTAACAGCCTGGGCTTTTCCTCCAGGAGAAAATACATCAGCAAAGAAAGGGCAACGCTTTAGAAAGAAGTCGAAATCAAGGTGCCTGAGACTCCAGATGTACTCTGTGTGCATGCATGTTTGGGTGTGTTGTGGAGATGGGAATCAGCTGTTAAAAGACTTAAGTACTCAAGATAAAAGAGGCCTTTGTAATAGCTCCCCAGAATGATTGCCTTTCTGTGCTGGGAAGATGCAATCAGGGTTTAGAACTCTCCCCCTTCTAAGGGATTCTTGACAGACACCAGGGGAGGGTTTTGTCAGCTCACAAGGACACAGTTCCCAAGCACTGAACTTGTGAGGGGTGATCGAAAGCTTTCATCTGGTCTGAGTGATGTTTTCTTACAGCCCTGTGAGTGCGTGCTTCTCAAAAGGTTATTGAGATGGGAAACAAGACACCAACCATGTAGAGGGACAAGTTCGGATAGGAGACTGATGGCCATGGAAGCCCATGGTCTAACAACACCCCAGAGCTCCCAAATGACTGCTGTGTCCAAACCACAATTTCTCAGATTGAGACAGCGATAGGATCCTGGTGGCAGGGTGGATTAATCATGGGTTGCAAAGGGAAAGGTCAGTAGGTTGATTCCACCAGAGAAATGTCAGGCAGTCTAATTTCCTAAAGGTGTGCAGCCTGGGAACCCAGAGTGGCCAATTCCGCTGTGTCCCATGGGGTCACTGTGAGCAGCCAAGGTGGTTTTTTTTAATTGTTTGGAATATTGACTAGTTATTTTAATCCATTTATTTCAAAGCCAGTTACTGAGAATCTGTGATATTCTGACCACGGTGTATTTGGCAATGATAGCTGACAGGGGGGCGGGGTGGTGGTGGTGGTGGGGGTGGTGTGTGTGTGTGTGTGTGTGTGTGTGTGTGTGCTGATTGAAATGACCAGGCCTATCTTCCTAATCTCACCAAATCTTGAAACTCTTCAGAAACTCCTCAGCATGCAAGCCTGAAAGATGGCCAAGTGTAAGGTACACTTGCGGATAATCAAATTTAGGTCTTCCACATGAAAGAGGAGAACTTTAACAGTGAATTATCACTGGCTGGCCCCAAAATATATAAACTCACTGCCACCATGCTGATTCCAGCTGATACTGACTGTCACTGTGGGTTTCCAAGACTCTAACTCTTCATGGCAGTAAAAAGGCTTGTCTTTCTCCCGAGAAGCAGCTGGTGGTTTTGAATTGCTTATCTCTTGGTTAGCAGTCCAAAGTAGAACCCCTATACTACCAGGGCTCCTCTGAATCCACATAGACTCATTTCTTTTCCTTTCCGGGAGTGGTTCTTGGGTGCTGTCAAGTCCGTTGCATTTCACGGTGACCTCATGTACACTGGATCACCTTGCCCAGTTCTGACAATCTCTTCCATGGCCAAGCCCATTGTTACAGCCACAGTGTTGATGCACTGCACAGAGGGACTTCCAGTGAACTTTACAAAGCAGGATGTCCTTTACAGGGACGAGGCCTCGTTGGTCAGATGTCCAAAGTGCTCAAGACATGCTGACATTCTCACGTCTAATGAGCACTCTAGCTGTCCTTTATCCAAGAGAGATTTGTTTATTCTTTTGGCAGCCCATGGTACTTTAGAATTCTTGCCGACATCCTAATTCAAAGGCACCCTCATCCCCATGAGAGGCATCAGACAACCGTGCTGGGGTCAGGTGCATGTCAGTCCTCAAAGTGCCATCATGGAATTACATGTTACTAATTTTTATACTTTAAGTAATAGGTGGTTAAAGGCTGCCTGGGGCTTGCAGGCGTTCTTAGAGAAGCACTTGTTCAGATTCCTCCGGTGGGGGGATGTGTAGACAGACAGTAAGAGAAGGCGGAAAAGATTGCCTTGCCAGGCAGTGATGAGGATTCAAGAATATGCCATCTGGCTGCTCTGCTCTAATAATATCCAATCTATGGGGATGATGTGCTTACTCGGACAAACCAGGTCTCATTTGTGTGTGCAAGATTCCACTCATGCTCTTGACCCTAATTTATGGATTTCTCCTTTTCTTCCAAAATGTATCCATACATCTAGAAATGGCCAGGGATCTGACCTTTCGCTTAAGAATCAGACATCAGTGACACAGTTACTACTGTTCCCAGTTATACGAACAGCCCTTTTACTGCTGATGGGAATAGGGGATTGTTCTGATCAATTTCTAGAAGCTCTGGTGTGTCAGTCTGGGAGCTTTAGAGAAACAAATCCACAGAAACTCATGTATAAGAGATAGTTTTATATAAAGGTTAAGTGCGCATCAAGAAAACATCCCAACCCAGTGCTGCCCAAGCCCACAAGTCCAACATTCACCCATATGTCCAACACCAATCCACAAAGTCCTCCTCCATCTCACAAAACAGACGCAGTGATGCCGACTGCAGGAGGAAAGCCGAGTCAGTGAATGTGTACGCATCTCACTGCTAGCAGGGGCCTCCACACGGGTGCTCCAGCGCCCAGGGCTCCATTGGAGTAGGTCCATGTGGCTTCTCCTCAGGGATGTCTTTCAGGAAGTGAGCCTTGGTCAGGTAAAGCAGGAAACCAGTTAAGGCAGCTGAACCCTGGTCCAACCATCAGAAAGAGACCCAAGAACTAGAAAGGCGAGGCTCACTGAGCCATTTATCCCTCTGCCCTTCAATTAACCCCACATGTGTTTATCAGCCAGGTTGGTACAATAAACTACCTCATCTGGCCAGATATAGGCTCATCGGCCACTGGCTGGTCAACAATCCCCTGCCTGGTTCAGTCAAGATCTTCTCGTTGTCAGTTAACCCTGGGCACTTGGGACACAAAGCACTCAGCAATCACCCACCATGTCAGTGGTTCAAACCCACCAGTCTCTCCAGGGAAGATCGGTCAGGCAAAAAAAAATCCCCAGTCCAAGTGGTTCTACTCTATCCCATGACATCACCACCAGCTGGTATTGACTTGATCGCATCCAACATCATCATTAGATAGCACACACATTTTCCTACGCACTTATCTTCAACTCTTAGACTTCATTCAAGAGACATCAGTAAGCCTTTTCATGTGATTACGACGTGTTCCCAGTCAAAGGTCATTCAACTATAAACTGAACAGAGAGATGATGACCCACCCTCTTTGGTGAGAAAGGAAATGTTCTTTCTCTGTTTCTTTCATCTGGAGCAAACCGCTGCGATACTGGTTTGCACTTCAACCTGCAAAGAGCCTCCAATCAGCACATCAGGCACTTTCCTGGAATCCCCCTCTGCCACCATCAGAACCAGAACGCATTTGAAGGAATGGGCAGGTCTGTTTCCCTGCCTGGGAGTGTGGAGCCAAAGATAAATTGTGAAGGTTCTTTTCAGCAAGGAAAAGAGGAACAGAGAGCCACTGAGCTTCAAGGAAACCTGGTGACACCATGGTTAAAGTGACTTGCCGCTAAACCAAGAGCGGCAGTTTGAACTGGTTAATGACACAGCTGCTGAAAATATTTGGGAATTAGCT
Source organism: Tenrec ecaudatus (assembly GCF_050624435.1). Classification (NCBI taxonomy): domain Eukaryota; kingdom Metazoa; phylum Chordata; class Mammalia; order Afrosoricida; family Tenrecidae; genus Tenrec; species Tenrec ecaudatus. Next base: position 8,357,786 of record NC_134544.1, read on the forward strand.
CCTGTAGAGACAACTGTGGCTGCTATGTGCCGACTAGCGAGCCCAACTGACGGAAACCCTCTGTACAATAGAACCGAACCGAAACCCGCGCGGTCAGTGGCACCTTCACACTGGTTATGTTCAGCCCGTTGCTGTAGTCACTCCATTGAGCCAACTTCTGAAGAGACTTCTTTCTGCTGACCCTCTGTTTTGCTGGTCCCTTCTCATCACATGTTCTGAGAAGGCGAGACCAAATCGTGGCATCTTTACTTCTAGGCAGCATTCTGCCAACTTTAATGTGTTTGCTTTTCTGGCTCTTCAATCGTCTTCTCCAACTGCATATTTCAAAAGCATCTACTCCCTCTTGTTTCAGGCTTCTTTAGTCATTGTCCAGCGTTCCCCTTGGACAGGAAATGGTTCAAAAGACGGTGACTTAGGACAGGCATACCTTAGTCCAAGTGACTTCTGTTTGTTTTGTTAAAATCATTTTATTGGGGGCTCATACATCTCGTCTCACAATCCACACACCAACTGAATCAGGCATGTGTGTACACGTCTCCCACATTCTCTTCTAGACTGTTTCTGAATCCTTCCAACACGCCTTTTGCAGATCTGCCCGGTGCAAGGTGTCCTTGGAATTCTTGCCTCCTGCTGTTAATGGTAGATCTAAGCAAAACGAAAACCTTGCCATTGTTTTTTTTCTTTTTTAACTTTATTGTGTTATGTTGCTTTTGGGTTCGGTGCACTTTTAGGTTCCACATCAGCCCCTGTGAGGGCTGTAGCGTTTCCCACACAGCTTGGGAAATCCGAGGGGCCGCTCAACTGTGTTTGGTGTGGTTCTGACAGGCTTCATGATGATTCTGAAGAGAAACTTAAAGAGTACTGACTCACCTCTGGGCCATTGAAACGCTGTCCTAAAATAACGCAGCAGTGAACAAGCAAAGGAATGGAGGAAAAACAGACTCTGGTTCCCCCCGACGAGTGGACCACAGCCTTCTCTCCTCCCCTCAGACTATTCGGTTTAGGGCCTCAGCCCTTCCATTCTCAGAAGCAGATTCTTAAACCACAGCAGGACTTCAAGCTTGTGATTCTTGAGGTTTTCACACTTAGGGGAGTCTTTGCTGGACTTGGTTCCAGCTTTGCAAACTAATCACTGAGCATCAACTTGGTGAAGACTCTGCCGACACGGCTGTGAGGGTCACATGTGGGGGTCTTCACTGGAATTAGCACGCACCTGCCTAGCTCCCGGTGTGGCAGCCTGTAGGGGCCTACAGCCTCAAGCCAGCACCCACTGCCCTGGGGGCTGTTGGACAGCAGCAACAGGGCGGGAATGCAAGCTGCCTGCGGGCAGCCCATCATGTGATGCAAAGCAGCATGCTTTCTCTCTCCTTCCTCTCACGCACTTTGGACATGACCTAAGGAAGGATAAAAGGGTCTCACTTCCTTGGCCCATGTTGTTTTGGAAAGTGTTGCACGTGCAAAGCTGACTGGAGCATTTTCAAAAGGGAGACATATTCAACATAGCTCAGCCTCTTCCTGGGAGAAAACCCAGATTCCATCATGTGGATCCACAGGCTGTTGTTGGGCAAATGGGTGACAGAAGAAACGCAAAAGGCCAGGTAAATGTGGTGGAGGCCAAGCAGGAAGCCGTGCAGAGGAAAAGTCCTTTGTGAGGGTGACCCCGCATAAGGATCAGCTAGGATTCAGGGGACAAGGAGACACATGAGGCAGGCTGTACCCCTCCAGGCTAACCATTTGTTTAAGGTGAATGATCTATACATGCAACTATCACTCATCCTAGAAAACTACCACTGACTACAACAATGGCAAGTCTCTTCACTAGTGCGTGCGCGTGTACACACACACACACACACACACACACACACACTCCGTGCTCAGCCATTGCCATCCTTTCTGACCCAGAAGCTCGCTTTGAACTGCCCTCAGCAGGCCTGTGCTTTCGAACATGGGCCACATCTTTCAGGACTGGGACACAGACAGGTGCTTTATGATCAGAACACCTCTGGGAGCCCTGGATCCCTGTCCCAGGTAAATATTGATGGTGGCAAGGAGTGTAAAGTCACCTTAGAAGGGGCAGTTTCATAGAGCGATAGAGAAGATGAGACCATCTTTGATGGTGGTTGGGAAGGACTGACAGCTTTGTGCTGTCCCGGGAAGCAGAGCTGGCAGAAGCGATTCTGGCCCAAGAAAAGATGCGTCTTTACCTTGGTCCTTCAGAGTCACCGTTGTGGAAGCAGAAGTTCACTGTTGGTCAGCAGAGTCAGGTTCTGCTGGTTGATTTGTGAGCCACTGGCATTCAACCTTCTCCTGTAGTTGGTCAGACAGCCCTCTGTAAGGCCAGGCTGGAGTAGGTGCTGTGCCCACTGCTCTCCTAATATCTTCAGTTTTCTGTGCCCACGAGGGCTTCGTCCCATGTCCATGGTCATATAGGTTCCTGTTTTGTTCTTTCAACCTAGAAGTCTGGTAGATTGATCCATTCCAGCTCATGGCACATGAGTACTTAGTGACCTTTCCTACTAGGACTGGTCCCATACGAGCAGATGTTTCTAGAGTGGAGAGCTTTTCTCCACGTAAGGCATGAACTTGTTTTCTTGACCCCCAGGTGCCCACACTAATCCCTGCTGGGGCTCGCAGACTCCACCCAGCATCCCATACAGACCCCCCGAGGACCATTAGATAGGCTGGTGTCCCTCAACTCTCATGGAGAAAGGCTTGCCACTCAGCTAGGTCAGGCTCAAGAGCCCTTTCCGGCTTTGCTTTCTGCTCAGAACTTTCCAGAGAACCGCCGGAGGGAGCTGGAAATGCTCTTCTGGCACAGGCGTTGTTTATTAACCACAAGGAGGCTCTCTGAGTGGGGCCTGCCTTTCTTACTGGAGGCAGGTGCTACGGTCCTGTCTTCTCTGGTATCTGAGAGGAGATATCTGGGTAGCTGGCATCCTCACTCCAATCCAGGGTCCTCCTGCTCATCGCCGAGACAAGTGGAGCCATTGGTCTGTTCATCTCAGTGAAAGTTTTGCTCTTTCTTTCCCTCTTTACTGAGCACAGTGTCCTTCTCCAGGAACTGGTCCCACCTGATCCTCCCAGTCCAAAGTTTATGAGACCAAGTCTTGCCATCCTGATCCCACTGCATGCTTTCTAGGACAGATTTGCTCACTCTTCTGGAAGTGCGTTGCATATTAAGCAGGCTCACCACACCATATGCCAAAACCATCACTTCTTGCTGTGTCACTGTCTAGCTTTCACATGCATATGTGGTGACTGAACGTATCATGGTGTAGGTCAGATGCACTGCAGTTCTTAGAGTGACTTCTACAAAACACAGTAACTAAAATACACTTCAAAGAGATCTTGGCATCAGATTTTCCAAGGCATTAACTTTGTTGATTACTTGACTGCTATTTCCATGGTGCTGATTGTGGATCCAAGTGAAATCAAATCTGGGTCAATTTCAATACTTTCTCCATTTATCTTGAAATTGCAGATTAGTCCAGTAGTGATGATTTTTTTTGTGTTCTTTACAATGAGGTGCAATTCATGCTAATGGGTGTTGTCTTTGACTTTCCTCAGTAAGTGCTTTAAGACCCCTTTACACTCAGCAAGCATGTGTCACCTGCATACTAGAGGTTGTTAATGAGTCTTCCTCAGTTTTTAAGGCCACGTGCTTCATATACTCCATGTTCTAGGATTGTTGGCTAAATGAACAATTGAATAAGAATGATGAACAGATGTTCCCTGTCCCATACCTTGCCTGATTTAAAACCATGCAGTGTTTGTGGTCAGTTCAAACAACTGTTTCTTGATATATGTACAGGTTCTGTGTAGGCACAATGAAGTACTCTGGAATTCCCCTTCTTCACACTGTTATCCGTCAACTGTTAGGATCCACACAATTAGATGTGTTCGCCTAGTCCATAGAACACAGATGATCATCTTTCTGGGGCTGCTATGTTCAGGCAAGACCCCTCTGAGGTCAGCAATGAATTTGGGGCACAGGCTCCAGGGGATTTCTTGGCTCCAGGAGAAGATCCTTGTCTCTAACATCGGTGAGTCCAGCGACCCTTGGAGATCTTAATGTATTTTGGCATTATTTGTAGTTTGGTCCTAGAGCAGTTTCTCACAGGATCCCTCCTTCCAGAGACTGCTTCGCCCCTGGCTCTTTGGGGGAGGTGATGGGTGGGGTGGGGTATGTAGTCACGGGTTGTTTTAATTCTCATTGATCTCTCTTTATTTCTTAGGAAAAATGATGCAGGCTATACAGGGAGGCTGTACATTGGATGAGGGCTGTGACCACTGTGAGGTGTTACATCCCATCATATCTCCTTACAATAGATTCGTCACATCAGATAGCATCATGGGGGCTGATTGCACCATTATATGCCTGCCAAATTACATATTACGTCACTGACAAACCACTGAGAATCTCGTCTGGCCAAGGCAACGCCTACTTTTGGGGTGGGGGGAGATAATCCAGCCCTTCACACTGCTCTTATCTAGAAGAGACTAGAATGCCCACCCTGCAGAGTAGACTCTCTTGATACTATTTTTGAAAAATAAAAGTCTGAATGCAGAACTTCTGAAAATTTCACAATAATTACTTTTATAGGTCTCAAATGTAAAATTCAGAACAAACAGAAGAATATACATGTATTAAGAGACTTTCTTTTAAAACATGAAAGTATCCTCAAAGCCCATCAGCCACAAAACCTAAAGAATTGAGTGCATTATACAGTTCACTCAATCTCCCGTTGTCTGAGGTTCTACTACCTACTGGGCGAGCAAATGAGTCTCCTAGGACCAATGAACCAAATCTGTTTTTTTGCAATAAAGTGTGTACTGAGCTTATGTTCTCTATTGCAAGGTCACCAAGGAGAATGCAAAGGCATTTTAGAAAATTGCCAAATAATGATAAAAGTTTCTATAACTTCAAAGACACATCTATAAGGTTAAAGACAATCACATTTTCCCAATATTTATGGAGTCAAGAAAAATACAAATATTCAAAAGCTGAAAGCATTTCATGAATCAAACTTTAGACATGTTATCAGCATTAAAAAGAAAAAATAAATTCCCATGGAGTGACTGCTCACTGTCAAGAAGTGACATGCTGCATTGAACAAATCTGCTGCCCAGGACCTCTTTTAAAGTAAGGTTGTTCATTTGAAGGCTAAGACGCGATGGAACAAATCACGGTATTCTCAGTGGCTTCATCTGTTCGTGACATGGGACAATGAAAAAGAGAAACCCAGGAAGAATCGATGCATGTGGACTTTGGTGTCGGCAGTCTGTGGAAAGTACCTCTGGCTTCCCTAAGAGCAAACAGATTAGTCTGGGAAGAAGTCACGCCCAGAGTGATCCTCAGATGTGAGGATCTCACGTGTGTTGGGCCTGTTATCTGGAGAAAGCCTTCCCGGAAAAGGACTGCATGCTTGGTAACGTAGAACAGGTCAGCCAAAGAGGCCGACCATCAAGGAGGTGGATGGACACAGGCTGACACAGTCGGCGAGACCAATGAGTGTGAAGATGGCACAAGACTGGGCAGTGTTTCCTGCTGTGTGGGGAGGGTCCCTGTGATCAGGAACTGACTTGAAAGTGCCCTGAAGCAGCGACGATGTGTTTGTAGGATGACGTAGTGTTCATGACACTTCTGATCAGAGTGCGGCTGAACAGTGATAGAACATTAATAAAGTATTTCAAGTAAGGCACCGTGAATCACCATTTTACCCTTGGGATGTCTCCTCAGCTCAGCTAGGTGTACATCACACTGTCAATACCACAAATTCTATTTAGACGAGGTCAAGGATTTTTGGTGCTGCTGATACCAACAGCCTCAGAAGATTCTAGATTTATATCTTCTCCAAAACACTAGTGCTCAAAGTGCCCCAGTCACAGAGACAATTAACACAAGAGTTCCCTCCTATCGTCTGTTTCCTTGATGGTTCCTTAGTGTTTCATCCAAAGGAACATTGTGAAATATGCTGAAATGCAAAGGTGGGGTAATTTTTCATGCAGAACCTGCCAAGCCAACCAAAACTGTTCGTCACTGAGTAGGTTTGGATCCACTGTGCTTCAGGGCAGAATCACACACCAAAGGGTTTTATGTGAAGATACATTGCTAGACTTTTCTTCTGAGGTACCCTGGGTGGATTTGAACTACCAACCCTTTGGTTCATAGCTGAGCCCTTAACTATTGGTTTTACGCACGGGGTTAGTCATAGCTAGAGAAGTGACAGAGTGAGATTGGCCGATAAGGACATACTTCTCACCTCAATTCAGCAATGAAGAAACCACTCTGAGGACGGATTACTTAATCATTTGAATTCACTCCTTTGACTCCTTCAGGTTCCTGAGCTGCCTCCCTGTTCCTAAATCTTGAAGGTTATCTGGGCCATTTGCTATTCCCAGCCTCAAAAAAACTGTCTTAGGGAAAGGTTTATAAATTTGTATTTTTCCAAAAAACACAAAAACTGCTCAGCGATACCAAAAGCATTTTACAGAAGCAGTGCAGGGGAATTCAATAAAGATTTGTAATATACAATGCAATACATAGTCAAAGTATAATTTGACCATTCAACAGAGAACAAAGAAATCCAAAATAATGCCTGGAGCCTTGAAAATAGAAACGAGTATCATGATTAATGCTTTTTGAAACTTGGGGCACATTTTCCTAGGGAAGAACTATATATCTACCCCCCATTATTATGACTTCAATTTTTTATAGCTCTTTTGATGGTAGCGGCAAGCCTCTTACTTTAAACTATAAGCCCTCTGGCTAGATTCTGACAGTCTATTTGTGTTTGGAGTTCATGAATAATGAATGACCAAATGTGAGGAAACATATAGCTTTCCTGACTCATGCAAAAAGTTTTAGAGCACAATGCATTTTAACACAAGTCCTAATATATATATATATCCCACTCAATTCATTCCCAAAGAAAACTACAGTCTTGGAAACAACAAGGGAGTCAAGATACTATCTCCAGAAAGATGGATTAAAAATGACCAGGGTGACCTTTAAAATGATTATGGCCTTTTCTGAATCTTTATTGTTTGCTTGTTTAATGATGCCAAGTAAAAACGCAAGCAGGGTCCACTTTCAGACCCAGCTGGTTTGGAATTAGGAATCGATAAACGTGAACAAGTTTCAATTCTTAATGTAACAAGTAAGGAGCCAATCGAGTATTAATGTTCTGAAAATTTGAGGGGTCCAACCCACCCAGCAGCTCCATACTTCTGACCTGCTCCCCCAATAACCTCAGCCTCGTCATCTGAGTGGGACAGGTCTACTAGGCCACATCAGGTCACTATGGATCAAAGTCACCTCCACGGCATCTAAGAACAAGGACAAGACTTGGAATGTCCCCTGAAGATCAAAAGAAGACAAAGCCCAGTGCGGAAGAGCACGCCGGTCCCCTTGCCCAGTACCTGGAGGTCTCCTTTCAGGCTGAACAAGGACGTCACTGCCTTCTTGTTCAGAGACATCAGCCACGTTTTTAAACATGTCACTTTCTCATCCCATCACCACAAGGGACCTTAGAGAATAGCTCTATGCTATCCTCAAACGCAGTCCCGTTAACTGATTACTAAAGGATACTGTCATAGTGGGACTCTCCTAAGATAATGAGGAATGAAAACTTATCAGAATTGTTTATATTAAATAACATTAAAAACACTAATGTCAATGCCTTCAATGTCAAACTTCAATGATTGGCTTGTTCCTCTTCTAAATAAATACAAAAATAAATTCCTATGATGAATTCCTCTATGGGAAGGCAAGGGAAGCAGAGAAAAACGTAAGAAGTGTTAGCTTCAGGTGTAACAATTACATGAGCTCTCATCGTGGCCTCGTAGATGAATGTCGTATGTCCTTCTTTGGTGAGAAGCGACTGGGGTCTCCAAAGCTTATGAGCAGCTAGCTAAAGTGCAAATGCTGGTCTCTCCCTTTCCTGAAGAAGTAAGACTGAGGGAAACCAAAAGCCATCAAAACAATTAGTCCATGGAAACAATGAGCCAATGGCTTAATGGAGCAGCAAGCATTGGTCTACACAGCCCTGAGACAAGAACTACAGGATGTGTGGCTGCCCTACCAACTGCTCTGACAAAGGATCCTATTGCAGTGGTTCTCAACCTGTGGTCACAACCCCTTTGGGGATCCAACAACCCTATCACAGGGGTCGCCTGATTCACAACAGTAGCAAAATAAGTTATGAAGTAGCAACGGAAATAATGTTACGGTTGGGGGGGGGGTCACCACAACATGAGGAACTGTATTAAAGGGTCATGGCATTAGGAAGGAAGAGAACCTCTGTATTAGATGATTCTGGATAGAGTGGGAGACAAATGTGGACCCGAATGTAAAATCAGAAGATCTGACACAGATCAGCAAGTCCTTAGCCATCATTCTTAGTCACTCTACAGGTGGAGAAACTGAACTCACTTACGTTAGCATCATCAATCAAGGGGGCATGCATGAAGGAGGAGCAGGCCTGGGAAACAGCCTCAGAAAGTGGGATGTGTAACGGCCCGCTGGAGGGATTTGCTATGTATAGATGGAAGAAAACATGTATGATTTGTTGAATGTAAAATCAATGATGTGCTCTATAAGCCTTCATCTAAATTATAACATTTAAAACAAAGTAGAAAAATGGACTTGCCAGGTTCTGATCTCTTCACTGGGCCCAGACCATGGTGGTGGGGGCATGGGAAATACGCTAGCAATATGTTGAACATATAGCTGTTTCGGATGAGAGGAATAATGAAGCAACAATCACTTTTGATATCTTGTTCTGAACTTCAGCAAGCTGCCATCTACACTCTTGGGGACTGAGAAAATTACAGAAACAATGCCATTCACTGTCTCTCTAAAGACACCCCCTCCCCCCCCCCCAGTCTTCTCTTTTGCTCCAGAGATTGCTAGACTAGGCCCATGGCGTCAATGAAGCTGCTGAGAAAACTTGGAATCACTTGAATGCTCTGCAGAGAGTTGCCAGGTTCACTTGGCAGGTGCAGTGATCCTGAAACTGGCCGACCCCCAATGGCCTGCTGACTGGCTGTAAGACCTTAGCACATCTCTGACTTTGTGCATAAATCAGCTTGCTTTTGTACCTTATGATCTGCTCTCCAGGCAGGGCAGAGGTGCTCATTGGTATTTTTGGTAAGCACTTAACCTCAGAGCCCCTGAAACACTCTCAGTCTCTTTGCATTTTAAAGTTAACTCTTTAGCTCCCTGGAAACTTCTTTATACAGGACGCCCCAGTCCTTCCCACACTTAAATCAACCCAGTTTCAAAATATCCTCAAATCCATAAGCAGACTAAATGTTTTTATATCTCTCTGTAACATTCTAGGTCAATGATCTAACCAAAGGTTAAAAAAAATTCCTGACATCGATTATATTAGCAATTTTTTTCATACTATATGACCTTGCTGTTGTTAGATGCTATTGAGTCAGTCCCGAAGCACTGTCTATTCCTGTGCCAGCCTCACAACAGATGTTATTTTGAACGTTTGCTGCAACCACTGTGTCGATGCATCTCATTGAAGGCCTTTAAAAAATGTACATAGGTATAGGTAAGAGATAAAGCTCACAACACATGGAACCCAGGAACAGGACTGGAAATAGAGATACCAAAGTGTAGGAGGAACAGGGGTGAGGTAGGGGAGCACTGATTGCCATGAGTGGCACATAACCACACACACCCAATTCAGGGGGAAAACAACAGAAACTGAAGGGGAAGGGAGACAGCGGTCATGTGAGATTTGAAAATAATTAACAATCTGTAATCTATCAAGGGGCCATGAGGATGGGGGGTGTTGGGAGGGAATAAAAGAGAAGCTGATCCCCAGGGCTCAATGGAAAGTAAATGTCTAGAAAAGAATGATGGAATATCTGTACGAATATGTTGGATACAATTGATGTATGACTTGTACCCAGAGTTGTAAGAGCTCCCAATAAAATGATTAAAAAATAATTTTTACTGGGGGCTCTTACAGCTCTTTTAACAATCCATACATCAATTGTATCAAGCATATTTGTGTATATGTGTTTATCATCATATTCAAAGCATTTTTTTTCCTACTTGAGTCCTTGGTATTAGCTCCTCTTTTTTCCCTAACCACCCCCCACCCATGTGAACCCTTGATAAATAATAAATTTATTGTTATTTTCATATCAAATTGGCCACAGTCTCCTTTCACCCACATTTGTTGTTCATCCCCCTTGGGCAGGGGTGTGTGTGTTATGCATTGTTCATTGCGATCAGTTTCCCTCTTTCTACAACTCACCCTTCCTCCTACCCTCATGCTATCGCTACTACCATTACTGATCCTAAGGGATTGATCTGTCCTGGATCCCGTGTTTTGAGGGCTCTTATCTGTATCAATGTACATTCTCCAGTCTAGCCACACTAATAAGGTAGAACCGGGGTCATGATAATGTGTGTGTGTGGTGGTGGGGGGCATTAAATAACTAGAGGAATGTTTTTTGTTCCATCAGTGCTGTGCTGCACCTTGGCTGACTCATTCCTTCCTGGTGATCCTTCTGTGGAGGAATGTCCAATTATCTACAGATGGCTTTTGGGTCTCCACTTCAAACCTCCTCGTTCTCATCGATATAATTGTTTGTTTTGGTTCTTCTGATGCCCAATACCTGATCCTGTTGCTACATCATGATCACACAGTCTATTGTGCTTCTTCCGTGTGGGCTTTGTTGCTTCTCTGCGGTATGGCTGCTTGTTTAACTTCAAGCCTTTAAGATTCCAGATGCTATACTAATAGCTGGGCACCATCGGCTATCTTGACCACATTTGCTTATGCACATTTGTTTCAGGGGTCTTGTCGGGAAGGTGAGCATCACAGAATGTCAGGTTATTTGAAAAAGTTTCTGCATTGAGGGAGGGCTTGAGTAGAGACTCAATGTCTATCTGTTACCTTCACACTTGCATATAAATATATATGCACAGACCTATATTCCTATGGTTATATATTAATATATTTTCATATATATGCCTCTATTTACATCTTTCTAAATGTCTTTTGCCTCCTATTCTTTTCTGTTTCCTTTTACTTTTCTCCTGTTCCACTATCATATTCAACCTTCATTCGGGTCTCCATTATTCCTCTCAATTACACTGCACTTGTTCAAACCCCACTGGTAATTCTAAACCCTCCTTCATCATCGATTTTAGGTCTCTTGTTGTTCTCTTGTCCCTGAGTTTGTTGCCTTCCCCCTGCCTTTCCCTCACCTCCCACTCTCCCATACCCTCCTAGAACTATAGGTCCCTTTGTTTTCTCCTCAGGATTGTTTATCCTGCCTATCATAGAGATAAGAGATAGGGGGAAGAAAAACAAACCTATAAATAGTTTCAGACCTATCTGCTGACCCTTATGAAAGTTTTCTGATTGGGTCTGATGAGGTGCCAAGCCTTAACCCCAACTCTGAAATATATTTTCGGATTCCTCAGAAACTTCATTGCTTTGCTCCCCTCATGTTTTATCCTGAGTGTGGAGAGGGGCAAAATTCCCACACTGGGTCTCCAGTGCTGTGTGTGTCAGTGAGGGGATGTCCGGTCTCATGGTGGGGCTGACCTTCCTGTCCTCGCTGTGCATTGGCTGCTCCACGCAGGAATGAGGGGCTTCCTATATGTTCACCCTCTGCTTCACCAAGTATGCCATCCTTGTCACCAGACACCGGCCCCTCTGGAGACCAGGTCCAAATTGAATACGTCAGTCTCACCAACCACACTTCCAAAGAAAGATTCCAGCTGTACTTATTCCAAGAAAAACCCCTTCTTTGGTCCATAGTCCACGTAATACTCTCCACCAACATCACAATTTGAAGGCACTGGTTTGCCTTTGGTATTCCCTATTCGCTCTCCATCTTCCACATGTCTGAGAGGTGCTTAAGGAGACAGTCTTTCAATGGCATCTTTGCTTTTTAGCATTTTAATGGGGTATTTTGCTGTAGAAATGCCCACGGCAATGCATGGTCCTTACTTATCAGACCGCATCCAAGGCTCCAACGAGCCCTGCCCTAAGTAACCTGTCTCTGCTGCATGCAGATTCCTCAGACGTGAGACCACTCAGCCCTCGCCCTCATTGCAGAGAGAGTAACCGTGGCTGACAGAATGCAACTTGAGAAAACACTAATCTAGAAATGCCCCCCCCAATATTATCTAGGAGGAAATGACAGTTTGAAATGGATTATATTGGAAGTACTGTGGGAAAGAACTGCTTTTGTACATTATATATAAGGTCCATTAGCAGCCAGATGAGCATCTCATTAATGGTGTTCTCTTCATTTCTAATTTATGTAGACCTATGAAGTGGTATCTCTATGGCTCACACACAAATATAAACACTGGGTAATTACAATGAAGAAAAATGGCCATTCAAAAAATGGATTCCACTGAATCGCTAGGATTTTGCCAAGTGTCTTCTGCAGTCTCATCCATAAATAAATGCTCAGTATAGTTTCACTTCAAGACCAAAGTTTCTGAGATTCATGAAATGATTCATACAAGATCACCATGATCTCATTGGATGGTAGAAAATACCCCGAAGAGCAATGCAAATTGCTCCACATGTGGGTTCAGCAGTGAGCACCCAGTATTCAGGGTCTCGCTCCCCACTTTGGGCTGTCATAAGAGACGTGAGTGGTGCAGATACCTACTCACATTCTGTCTAAAGGGCTGTGCTGAGCCTTTCTCTGCTGGCTGCCAACATACCCTCTACTACGCTCTCCCAGTTCCACTTCCATTTGTGTAAAGCCTTCCTCCTCTTGTCTTGATCCTGCGACCTCTAGGCCTTCATCCTCTGTGCCCGGCTTTACCCAAATGAGAAACAGGATCATGACCCCACTCAGATCTAAGCCTCCAAGACCTTCCCATGTCACAGGGGCCAAAGCAGAGCCCTCCCACAGGCCTAGAAGGCCTTCCTCCCCTCCCCTCCCTGACCAGGGAGACCAACAAACCCCATCATGACACCCGGAGCAAGACCACATCAAGGCTGTTTCTTTTACTTGGAATCACAATGGGTTCCCATGAAAGCAGCAGTCAAGAGATCAAAAGACATACTGTATGGGCCAGATTTTCTGCAAATAAGTTTTTAAAATCTTACAAAGCAAAAGCTGTCACACCTAGGTGACAAAGGTCATCCTGACTAAATCCATGGTTTTTCAGTGGCCGCCATCATATGCAGGTGAGCTGGACAATGGAAAATCCAGACAAAATAACTGATCCAACGGTTTGTGGTGTTGGAGAAGAATACTGAAGGAGGACATAGTACCATGGATTGCCCAAAGGACAAGCCAATCAGCCTTCTAAGACATGCATCAGGAAGCCCCTGAAAAGCAAGGATGGCACACCTTTAACTCGCTTACCGTATCTACTCGCGTAGAACCCGAGTTGTTCAGCACATTTTTAATGTAGTTTTTGTGGTAAAATTAGGTGCTGCAGCTTATACTCAAGTATATATGGTACTTTGGACATGTCCTCATAAAAGACAAAGCACTACAAATGATATGTTTCATACAGTAAATGGCCAGTATAAATGAATTTTTCTAGGAGATGCGTCTGGGTGCCATGGTAGCTCAGCACATAGCTCTGAATGGCAAGGTGAGCGGTTCGAGTCTATGGACCGTTAGGTGGGGGAACGCTGTGGCAGTCCTGTTCCGTCAAGGTGGACCCTGGCAGTGCCTCGTTCTGTTGCACACAAGGTCCCTATGAATTGGAACCTAACACAACCAGGACAGTGCTGTCTACTGATGACAGGAAATAATTTTCATCTGAAGGGCATGCTTCAGAAGCCTCAATCATTTTTCCTGCATTCAGAATGGGTGTGTCCCAGTAGGAATTTGCCTGTGCACATATGACCTTAGCTGTTGTAGGAAAGGTGCATGCTTATTATATCCATGGGAGAACTCCTGAGCCTGGCCGCAGTGTGGTTCAGGGGAAACTGAGCTCTCTTTCTGTGCGCAGACAGTGGGGCTGCTTTACCGTCGGAGCAGAAGGCTCAGCCAAGGCAAAGCAAGGTGAGCCATCCTCCGGGGACAGAGGGCCCAAGGACTCCATCAAGCTATAGATCGTATTTTTCTGACACATTATAAAACAACCTTACTCTCTTGGCCATAAAACAGGCTCCTCTTAGGATTTTAACTCATGGAAGTGTAATTAAACAGCTCCAACTTGTGACCTTAAAATGAATTCTAATTCTGTCTTGACACCCATAACGAGTTTGCAGCATCCTCAGGTCACCGGCTGCTCTACTTTATCGCCTTTAAAAGGCGTTCACCTTTGCAGTGAGGACACTCCGAGGCCAGAAGAAATGGAAGGACACTCCTTTTCAGGTTCTGCTCTAGAGCCGCCTCGTCAAGCTGTTCTGGAATATGCATCATCCTCCCCGAACTCAAAGCAAAATACCTGTTAGTCGAACCCAAACTAAACCCACCGTCCCGGAGTCAACTCTGACCCATAGAGACATTGTGGATTTTCTAAGCCTGTAAATACTTAGAGGAGCAGACAACTCATTTTTTTTTCCTCCCTGAATGAGATAGTGGGTTTGAACCACTGACCTGAGGGTTAGCAGGCCGACACGTAATTCACAGAAAAGAAAACTGTCCATTGTTGCCTCCTCTTCACAGTGTGTCATGTGCAAGCCCACTGCTGTGATTGTGTCAACCCATCTCGCTGAGGTATTCTGACAGTCTTTGAAAAATAAAATTTTATAGAGACTATCCAGTTGAGTGACAATGTATACCCAAACCTACTGCCACTGAGTCCATTCTGACTCTCAGTAATCCCATGGAGGAGGGTAGAATCACTCCCTATGCCTTCCAAGACTGTACATCTTTGGTGGGTTCGAACAGCTGACTTTGCTTTTAGTAACCCAGTGTCTAACGCACAGCACCACCTGGGTTCTTTAGAGACATCAATTGAGGTTTGAAAACAGTCCTGATCTTCCAAACAGTTGGGGCAAGCACAGAGGGACACCACACTAGGAGCAGGCTGAAGAGGATGTGGTGGAGCTCGTGCAGCAGGAAGTGGAATATCACATCCAACCCTCGGCTGACAAGTTGAGACGGACTGGCATTTCTGAATCACTATGACCCCAAACCAGGACTCATTATAAGTTCAATGGAAAGTCAATGTTAAGAAAACAAACATAACAATTAAAAAAAAACATCAAAAAGATACAAAGTAGAAAAGATATGCACACTCACACAGAAGTCATTTGATACATTTTAAAAAATGGCCTCTAAAAAGAATCGAATACTATTTCATGAAATTCATTCCTGGTTAACATTTTGTTAGGCTAACTCTATAGGGAGTAGGTGTATACTGGGAAGACCACATAACTCAAGGGATTAGAGGTTCTTTATTTGTAAAGAGAGATACTGAAATCCGCCACCCCCCCAACCAATGATTGTGATTGCTTTCTAAATTTTTCTCCAGTTAGAGAACAAACAATTGGTGGCTGATTGGTTTTAGATTCCAAAGGAATCCAGCATGAAATGTCGTAATATTTCTAGGACGGGTTATAAAATAAATAAGGCAACAGAAATCTTCCCATAAGTTTGGACGTTAGGGCATTTCTCTTGAACTAGTGCCATGCAGAGGCAACAGTGGCTGCAACTGACTACAACCTGCTTGGCCCCAGGCCATGGTGCTGATGGAAGGGATGGGGATGACAGTGCAGTATCATTCAATTCCCTCGATAAATAAGCATAGGTCCTTTAAAGAGGAAGAAAATTCCACGGATCAACCAAGAAAGAGAAGTTTATTCATGAGCTGTTCCCAGATGTATTTAACATCGAAAGTCCCCCCACCCTCCCAAATGAAACATCACTCTCGCTGACTGAGCACATGCTGATGGAAGCAGAAGTCATGTGAGCCACAGTACTAGTGGTGACAAGTCACCAAGGTTTGCCACATGCTTTCCACGGTTCCTTTCTAGTTATAACCACACACTACATTATTCCTTTTGCGGCTGAAAAGACTAAGGCTAAAATACATGTGGGGGAATGGTCAGGAGCAAGATTCTGGAGTAGTCCTCACTCAAGGGACCCCAGCTTGGTTCTGGGGTACTAACAACAGGAGTGCAGGCACCCGGGCCTCTCCATGTTTCCTTTCATCACCCCCAGAACAATGGAACAGTAACCTTGAGGAGTGCCGGGAGAATGATGAGGAGACTTTCATGAGTTCATACTGTAGATCATTTGTAACAGCAGCAGAAACACAATCACATCCAATAAATATCAGTGACCATCCCTCGTGCGATCTGGACTCGCTCAGGGTCATGGAAAGTAGCCACTGAACGAGTGGGAGTCATCAGTTCTCACTTCCCTGTATGGCTTTGATTTCTTGGAAGACAAAAGAACTTTCTGGTTACTGTGATGATGTTTATCAAGAGCCAAGAGGTATCCAGACGGCACAGAAGACCAACTAATTACTTAGAACAAAAGTTGAGCTTCACCTTCCCAGTTAGCATGTTAAGAAGATTTTTACCATCTTCCAAAGACACCAGGAAACACTTCTGAATGTAGCACAGAGAGTGTTCTCCATGATTGTCTTCATGCAAAAACACAAGGCTGTGGACACAGGGAACCGGCCATCCCAACTCAGGTGAGTTTCGAGTTAACGGATGCAGGAGTGACCGTCATTACACCAGGAGGTGTTTCTCCTCATAGTTAGGCCACTCCTACAAACTCTTCTCTCAGAAATCCTCAAGGGGGAACTGGTCTCAAGAAGTACAGTGTGATTTCCTAAAGTTATTTCCTGTGTTTGTGGCCTTAAACAACAAAAATGGTTGTAGCCACCAATCGCTTCAATCTTTGCATCTCAATTTCCCTTGTGTCGTGCTGTAAATTTCCATCTCGTGCCTCTAAGCTCCTTATCTAAAAAGACCATAGTGACCTGTAGTAAATCCAATTCGCTACTGACATCTGCCTCACTGTTTATAAACCCATCCTGTCCCAGGTAGTGGACCAGAACTGTGATTTTAGAAGCAGTGCGTTTAAAGAGGGAAAAACAGAGCTGGTAGCTAATGGCATCTGGATACTTAAACACAAAATCCGCTTGCTTCTTTCGTGGCCTTTCTTGCGACAACCAAAGAAAAATGCTTTTGGCAGCAGACGTTCAGAGGCAGTTTTGTGATATATTCTGCCCCAGAAATTATAGTTGTCAAAACAAATAAATCCTGCAGATGTCAATGTGATGTGCTTCTATAATGCAGAGCTTCAATTCACAGGAGACAAAGGTTATCAAAATGAACACATAAATATAATCCCCTGCTCTCCACTTTCCCTTTTTATGAGGCTGGAGAAGGTCATAAAAATAAGGCAATGGGCTTAGAAGCAAATAAGCAGGTTCGGGCGTTGTGCGCACATTAAGCACAGAGACGTGTTTTGAGAATTCAATGGGTTTTCCCAAGTGCTCCTTTTCTTGGGAGGCACACTCCAGGGCCAGTGGGTGCTAAAAGTCGTTTCTGGATTCTGAAATGGGTGGAAACAGAAAAATCAGGGGGCCAAATCTGTGCAAAACTTGTTCTGGTACTTGGTGTCGACATTTGAAAGATTTACACTCAAATTATTATTTAAAAATCTGCCCACAAGCTGACCAAGAAGTGCATTATGATAAAGTTTTAAATACCTCCATTACATCATTTTAAATATACTTTAAAGGCATTCTCTTAAAAAAAAAAAGTACATCACCAGCAACAGTTTCTATGCATTGTGCACCTAGTACGTACACAGTATGAGGAGCTCTGGCGGTGAGGTGGGTGTTACCATTAGGCTGGTAACTGAAAGGCTGGTGATCCAAACTCAGCAGCAGCTCTGTGGGAGAAGCCGCTTGCTTCGGTCGAGATTCACAGCCCCAAGAACCCTGGGAGTGGTCCTATTCTTCCCTCTAGGGTCACTGCCAATGGGAAGTTGACTCGAGAGCAGTGGGTGACTCTGTGCAAGACATCTTCTTCTTCTTCTTTTAATCACTGAAGAAGTACCTATATCCTAAGGAAACACTTCCAAACAACTGAACACCAAATAAGAAAGACTGCAGAAGGGTTGATGCATTAGCATTGTGGTGCTGGAAAAGAACACCGGAAGTGCCACAGACTGCTATAAGGACAAACACGCCTGTCTCAGAAGAAATACAGCCAGAGTGCTCCTTAGAAGCCAAGACAAAAAGAGTTTCTTACATACTGTGAACATGCTGTCAGGAGAGACTAGTCCCTAAAGAAGGACATCCCCTTTGGCAAAGTAGAGGGGCAGAGAAATGAGGAAGGCTCTCAATGAGCTGGACTGACACAGCAGATCCAGCAATGGGCTCAGGCACAGCAACACCTGTGAACATGACACAGGGCCATGCAGTGATTCATTCTGTTGGGCATGGGATCGCTCTGGGTCAGAACTGACTCTGTGGCACCCAACAGCATGCCCATCTTTTAACAGATCTAATTTGAAAGAGATTGGCACTTTCTATATTTTTAGCTTATGCCATCGAGTAGCTTAATGACAGCAATCTTTCCTCCTCGTCAGCACCCTGAGTCCACTGCTCACCCACCCATTTGATCAAGCTCAGGCACTCCTTTGATGTCACTCTTCCCCTCACACCAAGCTCCCGCTGTGGTGTACAGTCCAGTCCAATTCAGAGCATCTCTACAGACAGTCCTGCACAGTTGCGGGTAGCATCAACCCACCCACCCCCCTACCTTAGCAGCTGGGCACTTTACCTGCAGTGCCACCAGGCCTCCTCTCTCCTCCACTTCCACTTTAAATTCGCGAGTCCACCAGGGCAATCAAACTCAACTTCCTGTCTCTAATCAATTCTAACTATCCACTGGGCAACATTGTTACTAAAGAAAACGGGACCACTTACACTTTCCTATGCATCTTAAAGCACATATAAAAAGGAAGTACAAGGACACAATGTCACAAATAAGAAAGCATAAGAGAAACTCAAAATATCACTCCTGCCCTCTTCCTTCCAGCAGAACACTTTGTGTTAATACCTTGTAATGATTCTGTTGACAGTGAATATTTTACAAATGCATGACTATTGAATGGAAAAGTTTGCTAAGAAATAAATTCAGTTGAGCCTATTGGATATTAACTGTCTATGTGTTCTAGAAAGCTCAAAAATCATTTTCCTGGTGTTACTGTGTACTTTCAAGCTGATTCCGGCTCCTAGGGGCGTCCTGGGAGAGAGTAGAATTATCAGTCCAAGAAGGGTTCATCTGCTCAATCTCTATTGGGGGCAGGTCATCACGTCGTCCTCCCGTGATTGGCTGGTGGGTTGCAAGAATTGATCTGCCGGCGAGGGGCGGGGCGCTGTACAATGAGGTTGTTCAAAAATAATCTTACTCTTCTTAATTTAGGGAGTTTAACTGGGTTGCCACGCTGAAACTGTAGACTCAACATGCCCTCTCTCAACAGTTTCAAATTACGGTTCTTTTCTTCTTCTCTCCCATGGCATAAAAAATTCAAAAAGATTTTCTGCTTCAAGATTTCAAAAGAGTCAAGCACAAAATTATAGATGGCTTGATTTCTCCAAAGAGTACACTTGTACAAAAATATAAAGCAGCATCTGGTAGAACTTTGGAGAGGCACAAAGCAGAAATCCTTTATGTAAATTCTGAAAATAAAGCCCTAAGTGCATTTCCTTAATGTACCAGAATAGCAATGATGCCTCTCAAACTGAGCACTTCCCAGATGGCAATACAAGGCATTTAGTGGCACGGCGGGCAAGCATTGCACTTCTAGCCGAAAAGGTCAGTAGTTAGAATCACTGGGTGCTCTATGTTTCCAGGAAAGTGGTGGTAGTGGTTGGGTGCCAGTGAGTTGGCTTCAATTCGTAACTACCCTACGTATAAGACAGCGACACAGAGCCGAATCCTGTACTCTGCTCATAATCCTGGCTACATGTGTAGCCACTGCTGTGGCAACGGTGTCAGTGTATGTTGAGGCTGTTCTTTTTCAACGATCTGTTTTATCCAGAATGATGTCCTTCTCTATCTAGAGACTACTCCTCCTGTGAAAATATCCGAAACACATGGAAAAAAGTCATGCCGTCCCCGCATCTGCAGATCATTCTGGTTAAACTTCTTCTACTTTGGAGTTGCTCTTTATTCTGATTGGTCACTAACGCCAGACTTCAGATGCATCCATTCTTTCATCTTCCACATTTCACCTGTTTGAAGTGACTGAAAATAGCTTGGCTTGGTTGGGCACACTTCAATCCTCAAACTGGCATCTTTGCTTTTAAATATTTTGAAGAGATCTTTTGCAGGAAATTTGCCCGATACAATCAATATAATATGATCAATACAATACGCTGTGATATTGACTGCTGCGTCCCCTGGGCATTGAATGTGGACGCAAGTAAAGGTAAATCCTCGACAACTTCCCTCTTCCCGTGTATCATGATGGTGCTCGGTGCTACCACACACAGGTAACCACATGGGAAGGAAAAGTGAGCGATCAGATTTGCATCCAGAGCTGCCGCAGCAGATAACAGCAGGAAGCATTTATTATAATTTGTGTAGATCAATGATGAGCAGCAACACAGGACCCGGATAAAACTGAAGGAGGAAATGATTGCTGTTGGGGAATTGAGTGAAGACCCTCAGGATTTCTCTGAGAATGTGTCCTTGAGCCATTAATGTCCCTAGAGCCTAACAGCCATGAAGCAGCTCTGGCTGCATGGTGTTTAAGAGCTCACTCACAGAAATGTAGGCAGTGGAGAGCAAATTCTTTGAAAATGATTAGGGCAAAGAATGTACCGATGTGCTTTATACAATTGATGTATGCATATGTATGGATTGTGATAAGAGTTGTATGAACCCCTAATAAAATGTAAAAAAAAAAAAAAAAAAAAGGAAGAAGAAGAGGCAGGCCTCTCTCTCTCTGCTCCAGATTCCTGTGGACAAGCCACATGGAGTCACACTGATGGACACCCTGGAGATGTGTCCACTGCCACTGGACCCACAGGACTTTCCACCCACTGGCCTGTCATCTTCCTGCATTAAGCATCATTGCATATGCTGTGTGAGTCTGAAGAGGACTTCATGAGCCAATATAGAACTTATGGACTTGATCTGGATGGGTTGTTTTATTGATGCACGATTAGTTCTTGATATAAAGTTATCTCTTATACATTAAACAAAAAGAAAAAAGAAATGTAGGCAGTTTCAAGCCACCACTGCCAGGGTATGGTCTATCCATATACCATGAAGATAAAGCCAAACAAATCCTTTGGGCGATTCTCCTGTGCTAAAAGCCAGAATCAACTTCATGCCACCAAGCAGCAACAACAACAAACACATAACACTTACTACAGCAGTTCTCAACCTGTGGGCCGCAACCCCTTTGGGGGGTCGAATGACCCTCTCACAGGGGTTTCCTGATTCATAACAGTAGCAAAATTACAGCGATGAAGTAGCAACGAAAATAATGTTATGGGTGGGGGGAGGGTCACCGCAACATGAGGAACTGTATTAAAGGGACCTGGCATTAGGAAGGTTGAGAGCCACTGACTTAATAGGTAGTAGCCCTGGTGTTACAATGGTTATGTACTCAGCAGCTAATTGAGAAGTCATTGGTTCAAACCCACCAGTGACTCCCTGGGAGAAAACATTTGGAAATTTGTTCCCATAAAGTTTATAGCTAAGGAAGCCCTATGGGGCCATTCTCCTCTAGCATATAGGGCGGCTGTGAGTCAGAGTCAGCTTGCTGGCACACAACAACAATGACAACAGCCCTTAGTGAGTAACTAGATTGCACCAGAAATATAAATAGTACACTCAGCCTTATGCTTTCATTAATTCTTAATCAAACCAACTCATTTTCCTCTCACAGTGAACAAATTCCTTTCTGATTCCAAATAGCCAAGGCTCCTCTTTCAGGTATGAGTCTGGGCCACACACTTCCTGTCAGGGCTTGGCCTCTCAGTCCTGAGAGTGGTGCTTATGTGGGACGGTTCAGGAGGCCCAAGCAACCAGGCCACTTCACTGACTCCCCGCTTTACACAGGAACTCACCCGATGGGGTGATTCAAGTCTTGCCATATTGCACTCAGACCTGTCTCCAGTTTGTGTCAGCCCAACCTTAAAGAAATTATGCCCACATCCCCGCCCCCAAAAGGATTTAAACTTTTATGAGATGTACCTTAAGGTCTGATATTTTTATTCCAATATTGGGTCTGAGAAGAGCATGAAAAATTCAAAGTCTCATTACACCATCAATGCTACAGAGCATTTCATTTTCTCTAAAGAATTAACCTCAAAATTCCAACACATATTTCAGATCACATAAGCCCAACTATATTCTTTCTTACAAATCTCTTTGCAGGCTAGCTAAGCAGCAGACGGGGATACATCAGAACGTCCACTCCTCTGTAACTGAGTCAGCTAAAAAGAGAAGACATCCCAAGTTGTCTTTTGAACTCAACAATCAGTAGACAGGAATGCCCCACCCCCAGCACCCCAATTTAAGGATTGGACGGATGTCAATGGAAAGTGTTTGGCCAACTGTGGGGAGCAAGACCTCCGGACAAGCCAGGGTACCTTATTTTCTGTTTCTCTTCCTTCTGGGGTCTGGAGACAGCAGACAAGCAACCACTCCTACTGAGGCCTGACCCTTCTCAACAGGGTTAAGAGACAATCCTGGAAGTTAGGAGGGTCTGATGCAGTAGGATGCTTGTTAGCAGGATAAAAAAATACTGTAGAATCACTTAGGTATGGAGCATGATGACAGGGGTAGGACCTTTTCTGGGATGTCTCAACTGTGATTTAGGTGGACACACAGAGCAGAAATTTATAGTCCACCTATGTGGTGGGAGGGGTGGGAGACTGGCAAGTAGACAGGGTTCGAGACAATCTCCTCATCCTTGGCAAAACCAGGCTGTGCAAAGAAGTATCAACTCTGTCCAGACAGCTCTGGAGCAGGCCCTGCTCCGGATGGAGTGTTGGGCAGTTCCTGTGGTTAGTAAATAAAGTGACTTTCCAGGTGCTCGTGTGTGTTCAGCTCTCATCCAAAGACGTTTGTGCAGCCACCTGTGTTAGCTTGTGTTGCCATTTTTCTTTCAGCCTCCTGGTATATTAGAACACGTATGAGTAGCCGGCAGGTTGGGAGTGTTATCTCAGCCTGGTGGCTGAGCAGGGCATGCTGACCTAACATCCTGAGATCAGGTAATTCTGAGCAGCAGGAATATTTCTTTCTAGCATCAACACCCCCCCCCCCCCCCGACAATGTTGGCTTCCAAAATGCAATAGAATGGACCAGGCAAAGACTATACCAGCTGGGGGTCTTAAAGGCTTGAAGGTAAACAAGCAGCTATCTAGCTGAGAAGCAACAAAGCCCACATGGAAGAAGCAGACCAGCTTGTGTGATCACAAGGTGTCCAAGGGATCAGGTATCAGACATCAAAGAACACAAAGTCAAATCACTGTGAATGAGGGGGAGTGCAGACTGGGGACCCAAGACCCATCTGTAGGCAACAGGATATCCCCTTACAGAAGAGCTGCAGGGAGGAGACGAGCCAGTCAGGGTGCAGTGTAGCAATGATGAAACATACAACTTTCCTCTAATTCCTAAATGTCCTCCCACCCCGCCTCCCCATTGTGATCGCAAATCTACCTTAAAAATATGGCTAGACCAGAGGATGTACACTGGTATAGATAGGAACTGGGAACACAGGGAATCCATGACAGATGGTCCCATCAGGACCAGTGCCCAGAGTGGCGATACTGGGAGTGTGGAGTGGATATGGGGAACCAATTACAAGGATCTACATATAACCTTCTCCTTGGGGGGTGGACAACAGCAACGTGGGTGAAGGGAGATGTCGGACAGTGTAAAATATGACAAAATAATAATTTATAAATTATAAAGGGTTCATGGGGGGAGGGAATACCAGGCAGGGGTGAGGAGCTGATGCCAAGGGCTTAAGTGGAGAGCAAATGTTTTGAGAATGATGAGGGTAATGAATGTACAAATGTGCTTTACAAAATTGATGTATATATGGATTGTTATAAGGGTTGTATGAGCCCCCAATAAAATGATTAATGTCTTGGGTTATATAAAGCTATGTTTACAACCACATACAGCTGTGTCTGACAGTACAGTTGACCAGATCCCATCAAAATCCACTTGCTTCTTACTGGTTTACTCCTCACACAGGTGGCTCTATTAGCAAAACATGAACCATTCTGTCCTCTGGGCGAGTCTCTGCAGGACAGCCTTACATGAAAGATGTGTGACCTGTGGGGCAGAGCCCTACTTATAAGTGGAAGCTGAGTCCTTCCCCAAGTCATCAATGCACACAGTTGAAGGGATTTTTTTAATGAAAAATATTTTTAGTTCCTGTTTTCCTCCTGTCTTTAGGCAACATTGTTCAAAGTTGACTCCCTCAAACTCATAATTAAAAAATTATTTAATATTTAAGTTTAATCTGCTCCATAAGTCTTTTTATCTTTATATTGTCATAATTGTTATATTGTTGTGTACCTTCCAGTCAATGCTGATCGTGATGCGATGTGACAAAATGAACTACTCCAAAAATTTTCCCTAGACTGTCATCTTGTGAAATGGGAACATGTTTTTAAAGACGCAACACTTTGGTGACATCATACAGATGTATATTCTTTATCATGATGAATTAATGAATAGAGATTGGACATTTCAGTGGCTTGTCATCTAAGCACAAGTAGAGATGACATGTCTAGGGGCTGAAGCTACATATCGGATACACGAGAGCTGTTTCCAGTGTTTAAAGGTGGTACTGAAAAGGCATCAACATCAGCTTTGTAATTGCACATTCCCAGGGGCTTCAAGAAGTTCGTGAAGAAATGGAATTGCAAGACAATGGAATTTTTTCCATTACAATCAAAATTTGGTTAACCCCTTGAAGGGGCATCTTTCATTTCAAAAAAGAGTGCGTTTCAACTTCATGATCTCTAGAGTGATCCACTGTAGTAAAAATTATGTCAATCCCAAGAAGCAGAAATTCATTATAAGGGATTCTTCGGGGGAAAATGTTTTCTATCTTTTTCTCTTTTAAATTATTTTTTTGGGGGCTCTACAACTCTTATCACAATACCTACATCCATTCGTACATTTGTGACCATCCTTGTTCTCAAAACAAGAAAATGTTTCTTAAAGAAATTGTAAAATGAAATACAAATATCATCTTCTTGGGCAACAAAAAATGTGATTAAAAAGGCGTTTCATAGGTAGTGGCCTGTCCTGTCCCACCTCCACAGTGAGGTGGACATGGCCCCACAGTTGACGCATTCTCTGCCTTCTGAGAAGTCATCAAACATATCAAGGTTGGGGTGGCAGGCGGCCGGGTTGTCTCTGTCCGGGCAGGTTGGGCAGGACCGGGCTGGAGAAGGGGCCTGCGGCGGGCGGCCCAGGACACCCCCACATCGGCCATGTAGTTGGGATAGGGGCTGGAGTAGGAGCCCGCGAAGCCAGTTCGTCCATACTGCTCACGGGGCATGGGGCACTAACCCACTCAAGGGGAGGGTATTGTTTATATCTCCACAGGGAAAGTGGGACCAGACTTCAACCCAGTACCGCAAGGTGTGAATGCAATATCCAGGGTGGAATAGGGAACCAGTGGAGAGGTCTGGGAGGCTGGCCTCAGCACCAAAAATTAAGTGGATTCCTGCCCCTCCCCCGAGAAGAATTTGTTTCAAAGGACAACATTGATTCTGAAGCTCCGGAGAGGGACATATCATATTAGAGCACATGGGAGCAGATGAAGGTAGAGGAGGAGAGAGGGGAGCACAGCCTGGCCCACCAGGCCGTGAGGATGATGTTCCTGATTAGAGCAGCCAGTACACAGAGAGGACACATGGCTGGGCCCCACTATGAGACAATGATGCCCCTCAGTGACCAAGGGCGATACAGGGGACAGCACAGGAGACACAGTATACGAATTGCACCTGATCTGATCCCACCACACCGAGGCAAAGCACTGGGGAAGCGCAGCAGAACAGCAAGGGAATGGAGCGGCAAGGTCCCCAGGGAATGCCGAAAGTGGACTTTGGGGCCAGGGCGTGGTGCCCCAACAGAGTGGACTAGAAAACACTCCTAAAGGCCAACAAATGATCCTTGAACTAACTGCAAGCTTTTCTTTTTTGTTGTGGTTTGTTCTTTGTCAGTGGTTTGTGGTTGTTGTTTTGTTGTCTGGTCTCTGTCTTGTTTTTGTGCATGTTATTATCTCCACAGGTCTGTCTAAATAAGACAGGCTGGATGAACTATCTGGAGGAAAAACAACGGGACCGACAGTTCTGGGAGGACTTGGGATAGGGGGAGATGGGTGTGTGTGTAAGGAAATGGTGTTAACAAACCCATGGACAAGGGAACAACATGGGACCCAAATTGGTGGTGAAGGGGGAGTGGCAGGCCTGGTAGGGAATGATCAAGGGTAAGATTATGTAAAGAAGAGGTATAGCTGTAACCCAGGTGGGACAGAGCATGATAGTAGGGCAGGAGGAAAGTCAAGGGAAATAGAAGAAAGAGCTAGGAGGCAAAGGGCATTTATAGAGGTCTAGACAAAGACATGTACATATAAATGTATATGAGGATGGGGAAATAGATCTGTGTCTATATTTATAGGTTTAGTATTAAGGTGGCGGAAGGACCTTGGGCCTCTACTCAAGCACTCCCTCAATGCATGAATACTTTCTTCTATTAAATTGGCATCCTATGATGCTCACCCTCCCAACAGAACTGCTGAAGCCAAAACGGGTTAACAAGTAAATGTGGTGAAGAAAGTTGATGGTGCCCGGCTCTCAAAAGAGATAGTGTCTGGGGACTTAAAGGCTTGAAGATAAACAAGCGGCTATCTAGCTCAGAAGCAACAAAGCCCACATGGAAGAACACACCAGCCTGTGTGATCACGTAGTCCTGAAGGGATCAGTTATCAGGCATCAAAGAACAAAAAAAATCATATCATTGGCTGTACACCTCCATGATACGATCGCCGAGGACAAATGAGTGCATAAGCAAATGTGGCAAAGAAAGCTGATGGTGCCCGGCTATCAAAAGAGATAGTGTCTGGGGTCTTAAAGTCTTGAAGGTGACCAAGCAGCCATCTAGCTCAGAAGCAACAAAGCCCACATGGAAGAAGCACACCAGTCTGTGTGATCACGAGGTGACAAAGGGATCAAGTATAAAGCATCATCCAAAAAAAAAAATACCATAGTTTATAAAGGGGGAAGTGCAGAGTCGAGACCCAAAGCCCATTTGTTGGGCACTGGAGATCCCCTCACAGAGGGGTCTAGGGGAGGAGATGAGTCAGTCAGAGTGCGATGTAGCACCGATGAAGAATACAGCTTTCCCCCAGATCCTGGATGCTTCCTCCCCTCCGCCCCCCCCCCCCCGACCAAATACCATGATCTGAATTCTACCTTGCAAGACTAGATAGAGCAGAGGTTGTACGCTGGTGCAGATAGGAGCTGGAGCACAGGGAATCCAGGGTGGATGATACCTTTCGGACCAGGGGTGTGAGAGGCAATACTGGGAGAGTAGAGGGTGAGTGGGTTGGAAAGGGGGAACCGATTACAAAGATCTACATGTGACCTCCTCCCTGGGGGATGGACAACAGAGAAGGGGGTGAAGGGAGATGCCAGATAGGACAAGATGTGACAGAATAATAATCTATAAATTATCAAGGGTCCATGAGGGATGTGGGAGCGGAGAGGGAGGGGAAAAAATGAGGACCTGAAGCAAAGGGCTTAAGTGGAAAGCAAATGCTTTGAAAATGATTAGGGAAAAGAATGTATAGATGTGCTTTTTACAATTGATGTATGTATATATATGGATTGTGATAAGAGTTGTATGAGCCCCTAATAAAATGTTTTTAGCAAAAAAAAAGTACTGCCATGATTACACTACTTCTTATGTGCATGGGCTCATCCCAAACCAAACATGTTTAAGTATGTCTTTGATATCAGTCATTGACTACAGACATGTTCTCTAAGTAATACCCTTATCTCATTATTAGGTACCCACCCCTCATTTATATCAATATGTTTTTTTGTCCTGGGTCTTTGATGCCTGATACCCAATCCCATTTACACCTCATGAGCACACAGGTTGGTGTGTTTTCTCCATGTAGACTTTTTGTTGCTTCTCAGATGCCATTTATCTTCAAGCCTGTAAGACCCCCAAATGCTAGACCATTTCAGAGTCAGACAACATCAGCTTTCTTCGCCACATTTGTTTATGCACTCATTTTGTTTTCAGCGATTGTGTTGGGAAGGTGAGCATCAGAGATGCTGGGTTATTAGAACAAAGTGTTTTTGCATTGAGGGAGTACTTCAGTCAAGGCCCAATGTCTGTCTGCTGTCATAATACTTAACATATAAGTATATGCACATAGATCTATTATCCTGTCATATATAAATGTTTTTATACATGTTCATGCCTGTATTTTGGCCTCCATAAATGGCCTTTGCATCCTAGTTCTCACTTCTATTTCCTTTTACTTTCCTCTTTTCCCCCTATCATGTTTGGCCTTCATTTGAATTTCAGTAATTCTTCTTGGCTACATTGACCTTGATCAAGTACCACCAAGCATCCTATACCCTCACCATTGATTATAGATTACTCATTGTTCTCTTGCCCCTGGGTTTGTTGACACTCCCCTTGCTTTCCCCCACTCCCCTCTCTCTTGTCCCCGGAACCACCAGTCCCACTGTTTTCTCCTCCAGATTGTTTATCTCACCTGGATAGGCACGCAGAGACATAAAAAAGTCAAAGCAAAGCAGACAACAACAACATAAACCAATGACAAAAAGAGAAAAGGCTATAAATATGTCCTGGTCTGTTTGTTGCCCTATAGGAGTGCTTTCTGGTTGACTCTGTGGGGAGCCATGCTCTGGCCCCAAAGTCTATTTTGGTATTCTTCAGGGACTTCATTGCTTTGCTCCCCACCTTGCTGCTCTATTGTATGCCCTTAGCGTTTCAATCCAGTGTGGTAGGGTCAGATTGGCCACAATTCCCACACTGTCTCCATTGTTGTCCCTCATAGCACTATGGGTCAGGGAGGGATATCATGTCATGTGTGGGTCCAGCCCTATGATCCTCTGTGCACTGACTGCTCTGAGCAGGAATATTGTCCTCAGATCTTGGTGGGTCAGGGTGTGCTCCACTCTCTCTCCTTCCCTCTCCGTTTTCTGCTCACACTTCTAACCACTCATCCAGCTGCTGTTCCTCAAGTTGATGCTTTCCCAAGATACTGTATAAATGAAGCCATGTTGATGAAAATCAAGAACTGCAGCCTTCAGTAAAGATTATAACTAAATGTATGAAAAACCATAATCTTAACTACACTGACAGCATGATAAATGGAAAAATGACTGATATGGTCAATGATTAAATATGACTTTGACCCGTAATCAATGCTCACAGAAGGAGCATTCAAGAAATCAACCACACTGCACTGGGTCAATCTGCTGCACAGATCTCTTTAAAGTGTTGAAGGGCAAGGATGTCACTTTGAAGACTAAGGAGGGCCTGACCCAAGCCATGGAATTTCCATCACTTAATATGCATGTGAAAGTTAGACAATAAATAGGAAGATCAAGAATTGATGCATGCCAATTATGGTGTCATTTATAGAGAAGAAAGAATATTGAAACTATGATGGGTTTCCAGAAGAATGAACAAATGTGTCTCGGAAGACATAAAAGGAGAATGCTCATGGGACGACAAGATGACCATCATGTATTTTGCACATATTATGGGAGACCAGTCCCTGAGAATGGACTTTGGTAAGTGAAGTTTGGTGAAAAAGAGGAAGACTAAATGGGATGAGTTGATACAGTGGCTGCAACAATGAGCTCAAAAGTAACAACTGTGAGGCCGCCACAGAACTGGGCATCATTTCCTTCTGTGGTACATGGGCTCAACTTCGTGGTACCCAATAAACCACAATACATGAAATCACACAGGTTGTAACCTGTTAGGGTTGTAACCTTCTGGGATTGTTTACACCCCCCCCACCCAACCTGAGGTTTTCAATGCGACAGGGTTTATCACCCTGTGGAGGTACCGCCATGGGTTCAATCCATTTGAGTTCTTTCTAGTTTTCAGCAATTATAGAGAAAGCTGCTACAAACACTTATGGGGTTTTGTTTCATTTTGCTTGCACTTTCATATGTGTACAAGTTTACTGCCTTACTCCCTGTACTTCTGGGGTTAAATACTCAGCAACAATGGCTCATTTACTTTCATCAGAAGCCGCCAGACTATTTTCAAGGGAAGCTGGATCACAGCAAGGTACGAACAAGCTGGGGGCTCTGCATGTACACAAGTACTTAGTGATGGCACCATTTCTTCATTATAGATACTCTGTCAGATGTGTGGTGTTATCTCATGATTTTAATTCGAATGTCTTTTCTTAGAAATAGGGTGACCTTAATGAGTTGGGATACAGGCACGCTCACCTTCACAGCTCCACGTGAACACGGGAAAGGGAACGTGTTGGCTGTGTTCTCTGGGGCACTTCATGTTCTTCCTCGTCCTTTTTGCTTGTCTTTTGATTGATCCTTTTTCCCCATCAACATCATCTCACCTCACTCAACATTCCTTAAAACTCATTCACTCCCATCTTTTTTATACCAGATGGGGTTCATCAATACATACTTCTTTGTTGGCTGCTTTCCTTAAGCAACTGGGCTTACCAGAACTCTCTGTGAGTGCAGAAAGTATGTCTAGCTGGGATTTATCTCAATATATAGATCTATGTGTGGTTCAGTGGCCCAGATGGTCTCTATCAATAGATCTTTTGACAGATCGATGGTAGTCAGCCCATTTCTATAAAATAGTTATCTATACGAGTTTTCGCCTTCCTTGAAAAACAAGCTGACAAAATTCACACGCACACTAACCATTATGAGAAGTCACTGCCATCTGCTCCTCTGCACTAGAAATAAACATGAGGTCTCCTTTCTATTTTTGCTTTCACCTTACTATTGCAATTTTCACATCTCCACTTCATATTGTTTTGCTATCTGGACTTGTAAAAATGTGGACTGCCTAGTTAAACATCATTGCATTAAAAATTATCCATGTGTTCTCCTTGTCACTTTATAAAACGTTTTTGGACATGATAGTTATGAACTGTCTCTGTTGCTTACATTCCTGATATTATCCTACAATGTTCTCTTGCCCAGAGACTAGATGTGTGTGGTTGTGTACGGTCAAATTTATGGGGCATCCTTTCTTTTGTGAACCTTCTTTCTTGTAAATTTCTCTCCAACCTCTAGATTTTCCAGCTTTCTTTTAAAAATCGTTGTGCATTTATATCAGTTTAACTTGGATATTCCCAGATAGTATTCCACATAGGACTGGCTATGTGTAACTAATGTGCTTGAGCTAATTGAAAGATGTGTGTTGCAATCCCCCCCCCCCCGACTCCCCCCTCCCCCCCGACTCCCCACCCCCCAGAGGCTCCTTGGAAGAGAGGTTTGGGAGCTACTCCTGAAACACCAGCCACTGGGAACCCGATGGAGCTCATGCCACACAAAAGGCGAGCCTACCTTAGAATCGGATGGACAGTAATTGGTGGTTTTGGTTTATTGTTCCACATATAATTTTAATAATTTCCCCTACTCCAGAAGTAAAATCTTGTTGGAACTCAAATTGGAATTTCACTAAAGGCACTTAATACAAGGAGAGATTTTATTTTTTTAAAAATGTCTTGCTAGCCAAGAAAATAATGTGTTTTATGGGCTAAAAGACTTCATAGCTTCCGTTATATAGCAGCCTTTAAAATTGTCTCCTGAATATTTTAACTTTTGTTACTTTGGCATTCTAAATTTTTGCTAGTTTTTTATTATTATTTAAAAGTTATCTAAAAGTGAAGCAGGTATCAGATTTTCTATGCTGCCATCGCGAATCAAATGAGAACACTTGTTATTTCTTTTTTTTAAGCCATCAGTTTTAATATGAACAAAATTTAATTTTAAAGGGGAATTCAGATACTAAAAATTCGAATCTTCGTATATTTTTTGAGTAACTGATTTGGGGGCAATGAATAAGGAAGAGCACAGATTTTACGCGTTTGAGTTATGGTGTTGGAGAATAATTTTAAAAGAACTGTGGACCGCCAGAAGAGCAAGCAAATCTGTTTTTGGAAGAAGTAGAGCCAGAATGTTTCTTCGAAGGGAGCATGGCAAGACTTTGTGTGATATCCTTTGGACATGGCATCAGGAGCGACCGGTCCCTAGAAGACACCCTGTTTGGTAAAGTACAGATCAGTGAAACATAGGCTGACCCCTAATGACATGGACTGCTGACACAGTGGGCCACAAAGGACAGAAGCATCATTGTGAGGATGGCACAGGACCCAGGGGGGTCCGCTCTGTTGTACACAAAGTGGCATGCATCAGGATGGTCTTGATGGCACCTAACAACAATCCTCTTTTAAATCCTCAGGGTGGAGTATAGACCAAACAATTGGCACGCAGTAAACCAAACCAAACTTGCTGCCATTGAGTCAATGCTGATTCACAGCAAGCCCCATGGGTTTCCAAGATTTTTACTGTTTGAGAGAGTAGAAAGCAGAGCATTTGTCCTGAGGGCTTTTGGTGGTTTTGAACTATGGACCATATGGATTGCCACCCCTCATGTAACCAATATACCACCAGGGCTACCTTGGAACATAGTAAGTACTCAGTAAACATGGATTCAATGAATGTTTGTCACAACAACCTTAAGGATTTCCATGCTGGAGTGAAACAAGAACAAGTGAGGGTAATAAAGTTATTCAAGATTATACTGAGCAGGTAAGATTGGTGGTTCAAACCTAGTGGGTAGCTTTGAAGGCAAAAGGCTCCATAAGTTCCCGGTAATGATTACCCATTTCAGTTCAATATATTTGAACTCAGAACGGCCCCATGGGACCAAATAGAACAGTTGCACGGGGGTTCTGCTATTGCAGATTTAAGGAAGAAAACTACCTGTCCTCCATCAAACAGCTGGCATGTCTGAACTGCTGAGATTGTGGTTCACATCCCAACACTTAATTCATTGCACCGCTCTTGCTCCTCCTCACAGTTGTGACAGCCTAGTAAATCCTAAGGGGCAGTTTTAGCCTGTCCTAGAGGGTTGTTATGAATCAAAAGGCAGCCCTGTGGGGTTCTCTCCTCTATTCTGTATGATACCTACAAGTCTGAATCCCCTTCGTGGCAGTCGGTTGGTTATGAGTATAAATTGATTCACTGGCAAATAAAAATGTAAAGAAAACAAAAATCCTCACAACTGGACCAATAGGTAACATCACGATAAATCAAGAAACGGTTGAAGTTGTCAAGGATTTTGTCTTACTTGGATCCACTATTAAAGCTCATGGAAAAAGCAACCAAGAGACCAAAGGACACATCACATTGGGTAGATCTGCAGCACCAGACTTCTTGAAAGTTTGAAAAACAAGGAGGTTACTTCAAGGGCCAAGATACACTTGTCCCAAGCCAGGGCATTCTCAATTGCTTGATGCGCCTAGAAACATTAGCCACTGAATCAGGCAGAGTGAATAAAAGTCAATGCAGTTGAATTATGGTGCTCTTGAAGACTATTCAAAGGAACATTGCCAAAACAACAACAACAACAAATCTGTCTCGGAAGAAGTAAAGCCAGAAGGCTCCTTAGAAGCAAGTATGGCAAAGACTTTGACTCATGTACTTTGACCGTGCTGCCAGGAAGAGATCAGACTCTGGAGAAGGACACCCATCATGCTTGGTAGAGAGGCAGCCCCAAAGAGGAAGGCTGTCAATGAGATGGAGTGACACAGTGGCTGCAAATAATGGGCTGAGACGCACATGTGTGAAGATGGTGGACTGTGTACACGGGGTGGCTATGCTCTGGGACAGCACATAACACAACTACTGAAGCTGAGCAGGCAGCCCACCACGATTTTTATATGGATATAAATGTTGATTTATCTTGGATAAAGATTCTGAAGTCTAATCTCTGGGTTTCATATAAATTGAGAATCTATTTAATTTGACAGCTATCAAATAGCAGCCCCAAATGCCTGTCCCACTTTGTTTCTGCCAGCACTGTGTCAAGTTTCTCCCATCTACCGGAGTACTCTGTGCAACCCCATTTCAGCAATGATAATTTGACCAGTCTTGGAGATGTATCCTAGGTATCTCATTGTGCTCGTAAGTTGTTGTGGCAGTTTCACAGTCTAGCCTGTCAACCAGGTCACAGCCAGATGATGCTTCCTTATGGGTATGGCCTTCTCATGAGGATTCTGTAAACTTCCTCTCTTTCTCCGTGGAAGTGGGCACACACTGCTTCACCTTCTTGGGGAGGAGCCACACTCCAAGAGCTGGAGGAGCCTTGGGGATACCTGCGCCAGTGCTGAGATGTTTTCACTGACAATGGATCCACAAGAACTTTCACCCACCAGCCTGTGATCTTGGGGCATGTGCTGCATGAGTCTGAAAGGGAATTTATGGACTAGTATCACTCATATGGGCTCATATCAGACTTATGGACTGAACTGGGCTGGGATGTTTTCTCAATATACAATTGCTCTTTGATATAAAGCACACACACAAGTGTCTCTGACTTTATCTCCCTAGTCAACCTGATGTCACACAATTGTGTTTTGCTAGTGACTGATGTTGACATCTTTCATTCATTACTAGTTATCCACAGACCTTCATTAATATGTCTCTTCATATCCTTCGTCCATTTTTAAAGACTTTTAAAAATATCTATACTGAATTCTAAAAGCTTTCCCTAGATTATAGATTGGAGTTCTTTGCCCAATAGGTACTTTGCAAATATCTTTCTCAGTCTATAGCTTGGGCTTCCATTCTCTTGTGCAGTGAAAATGTTTAAATATTGATGACATGAATATATATATTTTTTTCTGTTAGGGATTATGACACTCCAAATGGTATGTCACATCTGCAACATGCCCTGGAATTCCTTGGTCCCTCATTTTTCTCCTGTGAAATCTTCCAAAACTTTTGTAGTCTCCAAAGTCATACTAAAAACCCTCCTGCCATGTCGAGTCCATGTTGACTTACAGAAATCCTGTGAGACAGGGTTGAACTGCCCTCCCCCCATTTCCAAGTGCGCAGATCACGAGGAGAGCCGCTCAAATCCCGCACCTGACAAGCAGTAGCCGAGCGCTTAACCGCCACAGCCCCAGGGCACCTCAGCAATGGACGCGAGTATGGCCACATCATCACTCAGCGCAGTTCAAAAGCGAAAAATGAAAACAACAGTGAACATTATTTTTCATAGGCTTTCTGAAAATCAGTTTTCTGGTGTGTTATTGGTTTTAATATGAGATGGTTTTAAATATGCAGAGGATGGCGGGGGTGGGGTTGGGGGGCGGGGGGGGGGTAAGTGCTGCAACAGTGTCAGAGTGAACAAAGAGAAATCCTCCTGGGGACTCGCTATATGACACCAGCACGGCCAGACCGGGTCCATTATGGACCGGAAGTTATAAAAGCAGGAAATAGAATTCTATGCAGCCCAAACATCCAGGCACCGAGCTCCGGGAGGGGCTAGTGAAAGGACGCCAGAACGCACGCTTGATGGAGGCATGCGCAGAACAAGGAACGCTGTCCACGTCCACTCCCGTTTCACCAGCCTAAGGTAAGTAAGTGTGGGTGCGGAGATGTGCGATCGGTTTTTGGTGTAAGTTACAGTGAAAAACGGTACCTCAAGGAGGGGGAAAAAAGTTTAATCTTCCCTCCAAAATTTTTTTTGATAAAGCTTCCTTTAAGGCTTAGCCATGTTCTTAAATTCACGGAAGTCCTTAGCAACATATGCTTCTACCCACTCTAAAACAAGTGAACTATTTCGCTGAGACAATAAAATATTTTAAATGCTGTAATAAACTCAAATGTGACACATCACCAAGGGTACAAAATGAATTAAAGAAAATCCAGACTCCAAAGCTCTATGTCCCCACAAAGCCATGAGGTTTTATGAACGGGGATGCTAACATTCAATCTGAAATAGCTTTCACTTGTTTGATGGAGAATCTCTGATAGCAACACAGGGCTTCAAGTTCCGTTTCTAAGTGTCTGGGATGTAGACAGTACGTGGCCACGTCTGACTACTAGCAGGCAACATGCCTATAGAGACACTTTGGCAGAACCCCATGCTTACTGGGTGCCAGCCAAGTGTCCACCCCAAGGGCAACTTCTGGCCTTTCTATGCTAAAAGCCTGGAAATTAACTTCAAGAGTCCCCAGACCACCTGGGAGCAAAATGCAAACATAGAGGGATAAACAAGCCCCCAAGCATCAATGAAAATCAATGTGCCAGGGTGACTCAAGTCTTCTACAACACCCTCCCCTCACGGGAGAGCTCTCCTGTCCGGTAGAGCAGTGTCATCCATCTGGACCACTGTCTCAGGAGCACCTCCGCTTCCCCCTGTTGTCCATGGGCCATAATTGCTTACCTGACTCACAGGCAAATGTTTTAGATGTTTCGTCATGAAAAATAATCGCCACCGCGTGCTTTTTCGTCTCTCGTGGCAGCCTGGTGATATTTTTGATGTTGTGCAGTTCAGTTACCTTGAAAGAGAAGCACACTTCACTTAGTGTCCAGCATACTCTTTATACTGCAGCACTGAAACCAAACAATCCGTTATCCTGGTCGACTCGCCTTCCCAGAAGCCCTGCTGGCACCGTCAGCTAAGGGTTGGACAGCGAACTGAGGTCGGCCGTCCAAACCCACCAGATGCTGTGCTGGAAGGGGTCACTGTCTGCCTCCATTAGCACGGCCTTAGAACTCCTGCGGGGCAGTTCCACACGATCCTACTGGGTCACTATGATTTCAAATGTACTAAACTACAGTAAGTTCGGCTTGGTAAATATGTCCCAAAGCTTATTCACCCCCATTTCTAATAATCGACAGCCCCCAAACAATAAAGGACAAGACAGAAACCCTCCCAATTTCAGATTAGAATCACAGATACTGAATGCTAACGAAACCCTGTTGGCACAATGGCTCAGTGCCAGGCTACTGACCAAAAAGTTTATGATCTGTAACCATCAAGTCACTACCGGGGAGAAAAGACCCAGTACAATAGCCAAGATGCTGTTAAGAAGAGAAACTCCCAAATTTGGGGAGTTTCATTAAGTAGCAAATATTCCCCTTGGCATAATGCACCTACTGCTCACAGACCCCACCAGCTCCCGGTTTAAGGTCCATCCACGATTCATGGGCTCAGGTGAATATATCGTATTCATTTGACAATCAATAAATATTTAATCTATCTATGGATTTTAGTTTTCAGCTCTTTAGTGGTGCATGATATTCAGCTACAATCTGTGAATCTCTATTCCCTCTAGTTCATAGAAATGTTTATTTCATCAACTTCTCTACAAATCAACATGAAATAAGAATTTTGTATGAGATCTTTTTTGCTAACGCTCCTTTTAGCATGCCAAGTTTCATTGTTCCTAAGATTTAAAAAATATTCTAGATGAATAATATGGCAGAAACTAGGCATAACTAAGATAATAAAAAGTCAATTAATATATCCCTACTGAGGCATGTTTCAAGGAAATATTTTAAGTAACAAAATATTATAGATCTTTTATCATAGAGGTAAAGTAGGTTTAATAATTAGTATTGAGAATGATTTTGATTTTGGGAAAAATTATACCTAGAATTTTAAAATGATTAACTTTCACAAATATATTATCATTTTACCATTACTTAATTGTACTTTCATATAGAATTTTCCTTAATATTTTGAATGTTATTCTGCTGACGGATAATCTAAGATACAAGCACTAAATACTAAGCTTTTACTTTTTATGACATACACACACATATGAATATATAAAAATGCCTGCAAGTTTGTTGGGAAAAAAAACCTTTTAATTCCATTTGCTTTCACATGAACTTTTTGAAGTATCATTGTGTTGAACTCTCCTTGCATTCAATATTATAATACACATATATTAGACAAAAATTCCCCCACAAACATGAGAAACCAAATCATAGGCAGCAATCACGTCAACCAAATCAAGTCAACCATGAGAAACTGAATCACAGGCAGCAACCAAAACAAGTAGAAATCATATTAAGTATGAAAATGAGCAGACACCTTTGCTCAACTGGAAACAAAAGGGAGCTGCTACAAGTTATTCTTTATTTTTATGGGTTTTTATTAAGGAGAGAAGGTGATAGAGAAGAGAAAGAGAAGAGAGGAGAGGAGAGGAGAAAGAGGGGAGAGAGGGGGGAGGGGGAAATAAAGGATTGAGAGAGACCACAGCAAAAGAGCCAAGTTATTCTTTTAAACTAAATCATTTCATTCATCTGATTAAAATAACAGGCTGCTTCCATCACCCATGAATGACATTACAAATGTATTGTAGGTGAAGTCACTGGTTCAAACCCACCAGCTACACTGCACAAGAAAGATGAGGCTGTCAACTTCCATAAAGATTTGCAGTCTCAAACTATGTAAGGTCTCTGAGTAGGAATCAACTCAATGATTTTTGTTTTTGTTTGCTATGTTTGAACCAAGAGATAATGCCCAAATAGTTCTCCTGGAACCTCTATGATGAGTTATTATCATCACTCCTCTATTAAAGGTAAGAAAGCTGACATCCAGAGACAATAAGTGTATACCTAATCCAAAGCTCTTCAAAGGGAGAGACCCTCAGCCACTGTTGACTTCTGTCGGCCAGATTCCCTGAATGATTTGGTTTCTCCAGTGACTGTACTGTAGAGAGAGCTGCCTTTGACCAGGGCCCCCGTTTGGGTTGCTTGATTAACGATCAATGCTTTTCATTTTATCACTCATGCTTCAACTTTGAATGAAGGATTTTGCTGAAGGAAAAGACCTAATTTCATTCATAACTCACAATGCCAGGCCTCAAGAACTATCAGTCACCACACAGAATGTTCTAAGTGTGGAGGTGAGTACAGATATATTTAACATTCATTTCAATTTTAGTGTCCATTTGTGAAGATGGTATATCTTGCTAGGGTATTTGCTGTGAGGTGTGGTAGAGGGGTTCTACCCCTAGCAACCCCATGTACAACAGAAGAATATATGGGCTGATCCTACGGCATCCTCACAAGTATTTCTATGCTTGAGTCCGTTGTTGCGGCCATGCTGTCGAACCATCTTGCTGAGGGTCTTTTGTCTGCTGACCTTTTAGCAAGCATGATGTCCTTGTCCAGGGACAGGTCCACAATGGTATATAAGATAAAGTCTCATCATCCTATTGCTAAGGAACATTTTAACTCTACGTCTTAAAAGACAGACATGTAAGATGTTATATATGTTATCTGCTTGCTACCAAAAGTATCATTAAAACCATTTTAAATGTATTATACAGAGGTCCTTGCTCAAGATATAAAAAATTTGCTCAGAAATGAAATATTTTTATTTATAAATGCAACATAATTTATGGGCAATGATGCATAAAAATGTTCAGAACTTTGAAGAGTGCGTATATTTTCACAAAGTCAAAGTGTATCAACAGAAGTCTAGGAGCTGAAACAGTCAAGGTGGCAGATTTTACCAAGGCTGTTGAGATCTCTGTATTTAAAGTACATCCTTCCAGCTCCAAAATCATCTTCAATATTCAGAAGAATGTAACAAATACTGCGGACTTGATCTCTGTGGCTTCTTCTAGAAAAGAAACACCAAACACTTCCCCGGGTCAGTACAGGACAGGGAATGACTTGCAGTGACTCTCCTAATCACAGTCCTCCAG
This sequence comes from Tenrec ecaudatus, assembly GCF_050624435.1. Taxonomy (NCBI): domain Eukaryota; kingdom Metazoa; phylum Chordata; class Mammalia; order Afrosoricida; family Tenrecidae; genus Tenrec; species Tenrec ecaudatus. Next base: position 8,397,506 of record NC_134544.1, read on the forward strand.
TGTGTTATGTATTGCCAAGGTTAGCTGTGCTAGACGGGTTTCTCAAGAGAAAGAAAGCCTGAATGCTAAGAATTGTATATATATTTATACAGAGAGAGATGTCACATACGAAATAAACAGTTAATTAAATTATAAATCAGTACAAATGGCTCAGTGCAACTCACTCCTGTGAGAGAGTTGTGAGACACTGGCAATCCTTCAAGTCTTGAGGGCTGCCAGGGAGTCCTCTGTAGAGTAATTCGGGCTATCCAGGCACAGGCAGCAAACAGCAAGGCAGGTCACCAACAGTCAGCCAGATGACAGGGTCCGACAGTCCCCAGCTCAAGAGATGTAAATTACAATGGTGTGGTGAAGCAGGTCTTGAAGGAACCTCAAATTACAGTGACACAGTACATGGGTTAGGTGTCCCACAGGTAGTGTAGCTTTCAAATTGAGGCTAAGAACAAGCAAGGTAACTGCACACTGGTCCGATGATCAAAGAGCAAAAGACAAGAAAGGTGAGGCTCGCCAAGCCTTTTATCTCTCTACCCTTCCATTAATTCCACATGTGTTTATTGGCCAGGTTGGCACAATAAACTAACTACCTCATTAGCCTCTACGCCCACAGGTGAGTTGTCTATCATATTAGCGAGGTAGGATTAAGATGAAAAAAGTCCTGACAACTTACTGCTCCACACCAACTATGCAAAATCTTATGGGTTACAAGAGACTGGACATATATATTGGATGGAGAACCGGCAGGGCCCCCGACAATTACGGCCCATCATCACCCTCCCTGTCTGAAACTGACCTCACTCCTGTGATAGAATAAACCATTTATGATCCAAAGGGGAACATTTACCAAAGGACAAAGCTCCTCTGATAGGCAAGACAGAGCAAGACACACAGGAAGGAAGTGGGATACCTGATAGAACAATGATGGGACTGCATGGCAGAGTGGACACAGAGTGTACGTGAGCTGTTGAATATAAAAGTAATGGTCTTCTCTGTAAACCTTCACCTGATGCACACAAAAAAGTTCAACACGACGACAACAACAAGATGCGAGGCATCTTGAGTTCCTGCATGCTATAGGGTGTGACTCGCCACCACCCTTTCTTTCCTTGGAGGTGTGGGCAGCAAATAAGCCATCCTCTTTGATCAACCCCCCCAAAACCAAACAAACTTACTGCCAGCCAAGGAGTTGATGCTGACTCATAGTGATTCTTATATAGCAGTGTAGAACTGCCTCAGTGCGTTTCTGAAATGGTAATCCTTTAGGAGAGTAGAAAGCCCTGACTTTCTCCCACAAAGTGGTGCTGGTGGTTTCGTTCTATCCACCACCAGGGCTCCCTCTCTGACATCTATGTGCAAACGAACAAACTTCCTGCTTTAAACTGTTCCCTTATTAGCCTAACTTCCAGCTTTCTGCTAAGCTAATAAAATCAAGAGGTTGGAATCAGAGAACCTAACTTGTGTGCCATATCCCTATGCTGACCTTTCAGCATGGTGTGACTAAATACACACCACGATCAATGACATAGACAAAATGCCTTTTTGTGACTCCCCTTCCCAACTGAGAATGTGCAAAGGATGAATTCTTATGCAGAATCATCTTAATGAACAGCAGTCAGATCCCTCTTGTGCTGCACAAAGACCCCTGGGGTGGAGGACTTGGGGAGCAGTCTTGGTGACATGAGCCCCACCTTACTCATTGGCTTGGCTAATCAAGTAAGAACATTTCCCTTTCAGCCTGTTTAGCTTCTCAATACCTGCTCAGAGACAGACCTGGGAGATTATAGTAGCACGTTTGTAATTCAGTTTGCTGTCTTGCCCTGGATCTAGCATCTGGTTGACCTCAGTCTGACCTATAGCCTTTGGGACTTGAACCAGCAGCTTATCACCTGACCTGATTCACCAGCCTTCACGTTTCCTCAGTGATTCTTGAACTTGGACATGGCCACAAATTACAGAATCCCAAGATATGAGATAGAAGAGTGTGAGAGGGAGAGTTGTCATTTATATCGGTGATGGAGTGGTGCAGCATTCGGGGGGTGGGGGGGGAGGGATGAATGGACATTTGAAACATCTTTAACCTCCATCTCGTTGGGACCAGCCTTGTGCTGATCTTTCTAAAGAAATTCTTGTAGTAGGCTAACAACATGCAGCCCACACTAGGGATTTTCTAACTCTAGTGCCTGAGGCAATCTGATGAAAGATATATCATTCAAACCAAGTGTTTGCTCTTCTGTAAAAAGTGCATTTAGAACTGCAGACGGCACCTTCAAACAGGCATTGCTACTGTGGTTTCCAGAGTGCAAGGCCTTTCATGGTCACTTGAAGTATGATGCCATCCACCTAAGAGAAATGTCAGGAAAAGTCAAAGATTGTCTCCAGGAGGATGATCAAGTGTTCTACTTGATTATCAAAGGTTGTAAAAATCACACCAGAAAATGTTCTGCATAGTTCGTGTCATTCATTTTTATTCACAGTATGCTTTCAAAAAATTTTGAGTCATAACCATTTAAATCAATAAGACAGACGCACACACAGGGACTTCAGAAAAATTGCAGGAAATAGACATAAAAGATAATGGATTTTTCAAGTCCCCGTGTGTGTGTGTGTATGTGTGTATACACACACACACACAGTCATATATAGCTTAGCATCCACAATATATTCTGTGAAATAGGATGTCAATGTCATTTGGATGTTGTCAATACAATATTGTTGTTGTCTGGTCCTGTTTTTTAAGCACCTTGGACAAGCTTCATGCTTTAACAATGATGTTCAATGTGTTGAGGGATATTTCCTTTTGTGCTTGGTCCCCAATCCACGGCATTAGTCATTTCTCCATATCCTGATTTCAGTTCCTCTTGTATTTCTATTAGAGTTTTGTTTCCTTCAGTGGAGCCTATCCTTAGCACACCGGGGGGCTTTTCCCATGGTTTTTGAGAAGTAGTTGCAATTGTGAAAGTCAACATGCTTCCATCATGAGCATCCACTGATCTTTCCACCTTCCATTCTTTAATCAACTTTGGAAATGAAAACAAATGATTACGTCATGTTTACCTGTTGATGCTGGGGATCACGAGCACTGGTTGGATGCATTTGGGAGCCATGATGTATTTCGTGGAAATATTTTTGAAGAAAAAGTAAACAAAGATATTGCTTCAAATTACTCATTAGGCACACAAGACATAAGATCAGATGCTGCTGCATACTAGAACAAGCATGATGTAAAATAAAATAAATTTTTCAGATTTAAAATACAGTGTAGTACATATACCAATTAAGCTTTTATGGCAACTGTCAACACATGTGTTTTTAGGTACCACATTTTTAGTAATGCTCAAGTGGACGTTTCCCCAAATTATTAAGACTCTGCACTACGTTTACCATACGACCTTGATAAAACAGTTTTAAGATGGATCGAGTGTGTTTGGGTTTGAGAACCTAAAAGAGAAGCAAGACTGTCAAATCCTAACAAATGAAGACACTGGAGCTCAGGTTCAGAAACCAGAAGCTGACAACTGTGCATTTCCAATAATGACACAGCTATTGAGATAAGGACCTCACATAGTTTGGCATTTTCGATTTTAAGTAAACATCTTGGCCTCAGCAAGCTATGTGAAGATAAGCTAGCCCCAAGAGATGGTCTTTTCATCAGTCTTCTACAGATTGAAGTTCATGCTCAAGAATTTTTGGAATAAATCACAATTTTGGACATGCCTCAGTTATACCAATAAGCTCTAAATAGCAAAGTCCAATCAAATCCATAGCTTCTGAGGGGATTTAATTTCTCAGTTAAATTCAAGGTTAACAGGTCAGTTCAGAAGGTAATGATGACTGGAGGAAATTCACAAGAGATTATCTTGATAGATATTCTTACGAGAATTTCATAAGGTAATTTTAACCACTCTACTCTAGAGGTCTTCCTATGCTTAGTCAGTAGTCTCTTGGTTCAAAATCAACAAACATTTAAAAGGAACATGATTTGAGTCCCTTAAAAAAATCCCCAAACTTCCGATTTGATGTGGTATAAATCAAACAGCACAAAATTCTCAGGGAAAGGAGCCAATGACTGTTTTTTTGCTAAAAAAAAATTTAATGACTTGGTTATCGGAAATAGCTTGCTCATTCAAATCTACTTTGGAATACAATCTGTGGCAATATATAGTTCTGATTATAGTATATGAAGAAAAATAAAGCCTCTCACAGGTATGAGGTGGTAAAATGAAATAATATTGTAAAAGTCTTCCAATCAATTGGATAGCCTTCTCTGATTTTATCTTCAAGCTTGATGTATGTTCTTAATGATTTTTCCACAGGAAGCTAAGATGAAGTCAATGTACTTTTTTTGCTGTTTCATTAAAATCTATTCAATATATTTTGATTTTCAATAGGTGATTAACTTCTGTAAAATCTGAAGCACAATTAAAACAAAGACAAAAAACCCACTGTCATCGAGTTGATGCCGACTCATATTGGACCCCTACAGGACAGGGTAGAACTGCCTTTATGAGTTTGAGACTCACTTGACGGAAGTTGAAACCCCGTACTTCACCCACAGAGTGGCTGGTGGTCTTGAAATACTGATGTTGAAGCTACCAGTCCCACACTACACCATCAGGTGTCCTATAAAGCAGAAGGAGGTATTCTGAAATTCCCGTCCTTCAAAAAAGTTCTCCCTCATGTTTGTTATGATCTATGCAGGCAGAGGCCTTTGAGTAAAAGAAACACAGACACCTGCTTGATAGTCTCTCCTTTCTGCCAAGACCCATTTGACATCTTCAGCAATATCCTTCTTCCCTTGTCTCCTTCTGAATTCAAGTTGAATTTCTGGCAGTTTACAATGGATGAACTGTGGCATTAGTTTTTCTACAAATGTAATTTTTCATCATACTTACTCAATATCTCTACTTAGCAAATGATCTTAGAGAAACTTTATGACAAACTGGCATCAATATTATAGGGAGGTTCATTGACAAGCTGTGATGTGCAGATGATATAACTCTGCTTGCTCTCAATCAAGAGGGCTGGGGCCACTTCCTGATAAAGAACACACACACAGGGAGAGGGCCGAAGTTGTCAAGGATTTCATTGTACTTGGATCTACTACCAAATGTTCTACAAACAGCAGCCAAGAAATCACAGGACGTGGGCATCAGACAAATACCATATATACTCGTGTATAAGCCAAGTTTTTCAACACATTTTTAATGCAGTTTTTGTGGTAAAATTAGGTGCCTCTGCTGCTATTTGGGTCGGCTTATACTTGAGTATGTACGGCACATTACAGAAGCCCTGCTTATAGTGTTAAAGAGCAACAATGTCACTTTGAGGACTAAGATACATCCTGACCACGAAGCAATGGAATTGCAATTGCCTCATACGCGTGTAAAAGCTGGACAATGAATAAAGAGGCTCAAAGAAAAATGGATGCATTGGAATTAAGGTGTTGGGGAAGAATGATGAAAGGACTATGGATTGCCCAAAATAGAAAAACACCCCTCTTCAGGGAAATATAACTGGAACTGCTCCTCAGGAGGATGGTAAGATTTCACCCCATCTTACCCAATGAGACCAGTCCCTGGAAAAACATACCCTGGAAAAAGAGGATGGCCCTCAGTGATAGGGACTGACACGGTGGTCGCAAGAATGGGCTCACACGAACTGTAAGGATGGTGCTGGGCCACGTCGGGTTGAGATTGTTCTACGCTGGGTCCCTGTGAGTCCTGGCAAACACATTGGCGTCTGACAGCAACTAGGTTTAAGACCAAGCGAGAGAACTCTTGCAGCTGGAATTCAAAGCTGTTGCCGACTCGCTCCTCCTCTGCTGGGTGACCTGTCTGCGAGCGGAAGAACACAGTGGCATGTTCTCCAATTAAACCGATGATTTTCAGAGTAATTTTACTGAGATATGTAGCAACATTCAGAGTAAACAAATGAAGATGTATTGTACGATTTTCAAATCTGCTTGCTCTTTGTGGTGCGCGTCGTTTTCCTTCAGCATACCTATGCAAATGAACTAAGCCGAATATTAGCACTTATTGCATTATCCTTTTCCAATTATAAAGTTTCAATTAGGCCATGTAGATAAAGATGCAGTACACAAAGGGTAGGTGAAATTATTATATTTCTTGCCATTACTCATAGTTCTTTATTGTTATAGCAACTGAAATTAGATTTTTGCTTATTTAGGAATCAGTTCTTTTTAAAACCTAATTATCTTCTGGAAAATGAAAGAATATTAACTTCTATTTTCTTAATAATTAGTTCAAATGAGTTAGAATACCTGAATATAGTACTAATGTGTAATAATTTTACTAATAGTTATAAATTCTAGTATCTCACTAACTTACAGTTGTTTTAATTATTTTAAAGATTTTTATTCTTTTAATTAATATATTTTAGGAACAGGCTTAATAAAACTACTTCATTATAAAAGAAAATATTAAGTTTAAAAAGATGCTAGAAATTGTGTTTTTTATTATCACCATTAAAACATAGAAACTCTATTATGTACTATAGCTTAACTTCTGTAACAACATAGAGACTAGTACTACACCATAAATTATATGCTTCTCTATGTAGATAATAATATTTACATAGAAATTTGACTTGCATCCCTTCCAACTAAATTTACATCCACTTTCTACTAGATGCTTCCTTAAGTTTGCCTTCTGGTGTTAATGAAAATGAATATGTATCACTGGAAAACATCGACATAATTTTTTCTTAAAGCTAACGGTACAGTTATGATGTGCTCTGATATGGTCTTCCCACATTAACGATTTGAATATCCCAACATGTTCCCTATCTATGCATACAATTTTAATCTTAGATCTTTGACAGACTTAAGAGCTCTCAAATATTAAGCAGTATTATGAAATTCGCCATCTGGAAACCAATTGATTACTATGGATAACATGAGATTAGAATTGCACTCGACTCAAAACTCACTGTTGGCCATCTCCTGTTCCTCCTTTCTCACCAGACCCAGATTTGGGGCCATCACCCCTGTGCCATGAGGGGGAAAGCTGGCATCACCACGAGCAAAGGCAAACAACTTTCTTTCCAAGAGCCATGGGTAATGGGTCAGGAAAGAGAGTATGACCCATGTTTGATGACTGGATTGTGAAGAGAGTTTTTCTTTCTTTGAAAATCATTTTATCATACAACTCTTATCACAACCCATATATACATCCATTGTGTCAAGCACATTTGTACATTTGTTACCATCATCATTCTCAAAACATTTGCTTTCTACTGGAGCCCTTGGTATAAGCTCTTCATTTTTACTTCTCCCTCCCTCATGAACCCTTGATAATGTATAAATTATTTTTTTCATGTCTTACACTGTCTGATGTCTCCCTTCACCCACTTTTCTGTTGTCGCTACCCCAGGAGGGGGTTATATGTAGATCATTGTGGTTGGTTCCCCTTTTCTCCCCCACCTTCCCCTTCTCCTCCTGGTATTGCTAATCTCATAAATGGTCCTGAGAGATTTATCTGTACTGGATTCCCTGTGTTTCCAGCTCTGATCCATACCAGTGTACATCCTCTGGTCTAGCTGATTTGTAAGATAAAATTGGGATCATGACAATGGGGAGAGGAAACATTAAAGAACTAAAAGAAAGTTGTATGCTTCATCGGTGCTGTACTGCACCCTGACTGGCTCCTCTCCTCCCCAGGACCCTTCTATAAATGTCCAGCTGCCTACATATGGGCTTTGGGAATCCACTCTGCACTCCCCCTCATTCACAATGATGTGATTTTTTTGTTCTTTGATGCCTGATACCTGATGCTATCCACATCTCATAATCACACAGGCTGGTATGCTTCTTCCATGTGGGTTTTGTTGCTTCTCAGCTAGGTGGTCGCTTATTTACTTTAAAGCCTTTAAGTCCCAGATACTATATGTTTTGATAACCGGGCACCATCAACTTTCTTCACATTTGCTTATGCATCCACGTTTTCTTCAGCGATTGTGTTGGGAAGGTGAGCATCATGGAATGCCAGTTTAAAAGAACAAAGTGTTCTTGCATTAAGTAAGTACTTGCGTAGAAGTCCAATGTCAATCTGCTACCTTAATACTAAACCTATAAATATATGCACATAGATGTATTTCTCCATTGTATTATATAAATACATTTACATAGGCACATGCCTGTATTTAGACCACTATAAATGCCCTTTGCCTCCTAGTTCTTTCCTCTATTTCCTTTTACTTTCCTCTTGTCCCATTATCATGTACAACCTTTATTTAGGTTTCAGTAATTCCTCTTGGTAACATTACCCTTGATCAAGCCCTACCAGGCCTCCTACACCCTCCTCACCATTTATTTTGGATCATTTGTTGTTCTCTTGTCCCTGGGTTTGTTAACACCCACTTTATTTCCCTGCCTCCCCCTCTTCCATGTCCCTGGAGACTGTAGGTTGGTTGTTTTCTCCTCCAGATTGTTTATTCAGCCTATCTTATCTAGATAAACCTGCAGAGATAATAATATGCACAAAACAAGGCAGAACAAAACAAAGCAATAAAAAAATGAAAACAACAACAAAAAACAATGACCAAAAAAAGAGAGAAAAGCCTGTAAATAGTTCAAGGTCTGTTTGTTGACTTTTAGGAGTGTTTTAAGGTGCCACACCCTAGCCCCAAATTCTATTTTCTTTATTCCCTGGGGATTTTGTTTCTCTGTTCCCCTTGCTGTTCTGTTATATACCCTTAGTGTTTTGCCTCAGTGTGGTGGCATCAGTCCAGTGAAATTCCCGCACTGTGTCTCCAGTGTTGTCCCCCATCACGCTATGGGTCAACCAGGGATGTCATGTCTCCTAGTGGGGCCAGCACTATGGTCCTCTCTTTGGCTGCTGTGAGCGGGAATATTAATCTCAGGGCATGATTATCCAGGATGTACTCTACTCTCTTCCTCTCCCTTCATTTGCTCTCTGTGCGCTGATCAGACATGTTCCTCTCTCTGAGGTGTAGCTTCAGTGCTGTCCTCTGAAGTGAATTTTTCGGGTGGGGGGCAGGGGCGGGGGCTGTCCTTGTAGTTGAGATTGGAGTTTTTCTGGTTGACTTCTTTTCCATGCTTCAAACCCAAAGGGACCTTCTCAATAAAATCAGCCTGATTTCTCACTGAAAGTGGTCCAGCCTGCATGCTCTACCCCACAGGTGCCATGGATGTCATTCTACTACACTGAGGGTGAAGGTGACACATCTCAAGCAACCCTAAGCCTTCACTTTCCATTGAACAGCCTGCCCTGAATCCAGCTTTTTCTTTGGCCCCAGCTGTAATGTGAGACACTGCAAAATTTAAAAGTAGGTGTAGTTGGAGTTTTCAGTATTTTCAGCCAAATGCATTCTAAGTGACAAAGTAACTTAAGAACTAAGCTTTCCTTGCTTTATAAATGGTAAATGGTTATCCTCACCTGAGTGGCTATCTCAGTTAGTTGACTATGTGAATAAAAGCCTATGTCTCCTGTCTCTTGAACCAGCGCTTTTTCAATCAATGTGTGTACTAATCATTTCTCTCAAAGTCATGTGATTTATTAAAGGCAAATCCCAGGCTATCCAGAAGTCATTACAACAAAGATAACTGCAAGAGCATCAAATTGTAGGAATGATGGAAGGAACCCAAAAGGAACCTCACTTTACTCCCCAGAAGTTATCATGAAGGAATCTATTGAACAACAAGGAGCGCACACGTCACTGTGAAGATGGTGCAGGCCTGGGCAGTGTTTCACCCTCTTGTACCCACGGTCCTTAGAAGGTGGAACAAACTCGAAGGCACCTAACCCCAACATTATGGACAAAGATAATCTACAGTTAAGTCTGAGAAATGCAGAAGACACACAGGGAAACAAGTAAGTATAAAACCTGAACACTTCCCTCTACTTTCTCTCTCCATATGTAAATTAAACATGTCTCATCTTCCTGACTCTAAGAACTGAAATAACATAAAAACAGTTCAGTCAGCTACAACTCCACTCTTCATATTAAGGGCCATGCCTTTACAACACAGCTATTACCAGCTGTGATGCAGATACTATGCCTTGACTTAGCAGAGGGGCACAATTGAAATGTTGACGTATATTGTGGTGGGTTGGATGATAGCACCAGAGAAGCTTGATTCAAATCCTAAGCCCTAAGCATGTGCTTTTAATTGTATTTAGGAGAAGGGTGTGCTAACTACCTCTTTTAGGAGAATGAATATCAGACTAGGCCAACGGATGATGCCCCAATGTCTAACTTTTCCATGATGCTCTACAGCCCTCTCCCTGCCAACTCCTGGATTTCTGGATTCTTTAAATGCCTGCAGAATCCTATGGAAACACACTGAAGTTTGAGAAATTGTATAATATGGTCGTAGGTGTTGTTCTGCCCAGAATCTGAAGGTCAGGCAGGGTTAGGTCAGATGCTGGGGCTAGAGTATGCACTCCACTCCTGGCCCTTGCTAGTGATGAGATCTCCTCCTCCTGCCTTTATGAGAGCTCATTTTATATGCAACAGGATGTCACTGCAGAAAATCCTGTTCACAATTATTCATAGGAAAATCCTATCCAGTATCTTCCCGCCCCCTGCCACTTTCCTATCAGACCCATTTGAGGTTGCTTGGTGTGAATTATATTACCATATATATTCGTGTATATACATTCTTAATGAATTTTTTGTGCCTTGGCTGATATTCGGGTTGGCTTATACTCTAGTATATTCAGTAAGTTTCAACGGTGCAATCAAACTAATATGTAACTCTTCACCACAATTACTACTCTATTCTCCACACTTGCACTGTATTTTACTTATGCACGTATCACCTGGAGCCTTTGGCAGATGTTTCTAGTAGGTATTGGTCTCCTATTAATCTGAATCGGCCAGTATTTTCATAGACCATTCTAGAAGCAGCTTGTCACCTCTCAGCTATAGCATATTACTCTTACATCCATTTCAGGAAAAGTAATCAAGATGACAATTAAACAAAGACTGTGGTCCCACTCATGTAATCTATCAAGGTCAGTTTTCACTTAGGGATAGAAACAAAGCTGGTGATAACATGATAGAGTTTTCCAGATGAGTGACTTCATACATAGTAAATGCCTTATTTCAACCAGACAAACAGCCATTAGAGACATGGACTTTCCCAGATGGAACACACCAAAACCAAATTGATGTCATTTGTGAAAAGACACTGGAAAAGCTCAATGTCAGCAGCCGAAACCAGGCCGTGGGCTGACTGTGGATCAGACCATCAATTTCTCATGTACAAGTTCAGGTTGAAGCTAAAGAAAATGAAAACAAGTTATGAAAATCAAAACACAGCCTTGCGCCTATCCCCACACAGACTCTGAGGCCATTTCAAGAAAAGAACTGAAGCATTAAACACTAAAATGAGCGAAGACCTGATACACTGCTGGAGGACATCAAGAACATCATTCACTAAGGAAGCCAAAGGTCATTTCAAAGAGGAAATAAAGATCAAAGTGATGTCAGAAAAGGCTCTGAAACATGCTCTTAATCATGGAGTGGATAAGACAGATGGAAGAAATGTCCTTTAACGCTATTTAACTTCATGAGGAAGCACTGGGGACATCCACTGTGGATGTGGGACAGGGGTCTGACCTGAGTCCATACTACTGAACCTTTCATGGCTCTGCCCAATATAAAACAGAAAGTAGGGAAGAAGCAGCTAAGAGTGTCAATGTTTATATGCAATATAGTCAATTACACAGAAGCATGAACAGATCAACAGAAAACAATTAGAACTAAAATACTCAGTGTTGTTGTCTTGTCAACACACTCACTCACTCAAGTCTAATTTGTCTCATAGTGATCTTATGGGACAGTGTAGAACTGCCCTGTGGGTTTCCAAGACTAACTCTTTACCTGAGTAGAAAGTCCATCTTTCCTCCCATGCCAAGACAGTCAACTTAAAAAAAATAAGCCTTTGACAATACCAACAATGCTTATTGAGCAAATAAACTGATTCCTCTGAACTGAAGTTCTACAAAGTACCTAGAAATTGTTTTTAGAGAATAAAAAGTAAGGTGTTAGTTAGTTAGGAGAAAAGTATCATAAAAGAAGGGGCAAGTGTGGCGTTTTGCTGTAAAGCAGCGCAGGGAACGCAACTTTAGAAAGCAAACCCAGACGGAGGGCCTAGAGCCAGTTGTCCTCCCAAATGTGACAGCCGGGTCTGTGTGTAGTAGTGTAAAACAATGGTGCATGAAGGGCACAAGAAGAAGGAGACCCATAGGATAAAACCGAGAACTCATGAACACACCCATATATGTGCACGTGTGTGTACATGGTCGGGGGTGAGGTAGAATTTCGATTTACAAAATAGAAGCTGCCAGTCATTCACAAGGATAAAGGGTTTAATGGATGGGATGTGGAGATGCGCTCCCTAAGTACTAAATAATAAATATATTTAACTCCAGATACAAATGCCAACTTTATGTAGATGAATGACTAAAATATAAAGGCAAAACTATGCTGTTAAATGTAATGCAATGTATAGTATAATGTAATTATGTATACTTAAATGTAAAATGTAGGATAGTATCTTCTTGATGTATGGTGAAGTAGTTCTAGTTTTTATTGGGGGCCCGTACAGCTCTTATAACAGACCATACATCAATTGTATCTAACACCTTTATACATATGTTGCTATCATTTTCAAGATATTTTCTTTCTGCTGAGCTCTTGGTATCAGCTTTTTTCCCCTTCTCTCCTTCACCCTCTCACCCTCATGGATCCCTGATAAATTATAAATTATTTTCAAATCTTATACCATCTACTGTCTCCCTTCACCCACATTTCTGCTGTTCATCCCCTTGGTAGTGAGGTTATACATCAATCATTATAGTCAGTTCCCTGTTTCTCCCCCTTCTCCCCCCCCCTACTTCCTCCCTACCCTCATGGTATCACTACTCCCATTACTGTTCCTGAGGGGTTTGCCTGTCCTGGATTCCATGTGTTGAGCGCTCTTACCTGTAACAGTGTACATGCTCTGGTCTAGCCGGATGTATAAGGTGGAACTGGGGTCATGGTAGTGCGGGGGGGGAGGGGGAAGGTAGGGAGGTCGCATTTAAGAACTAGAAGAATTTTGTCTGTTCCATCAGTGTTATACTGCACCCTAGCTGACTCCTTCCTTTCTTGTGACCCTTCTGTGAGGGGATGTCCAACTGTCTACAGATGGGTACTATGTCTCTACTCCAACCCTCCTCATTTGCATCAATATGATTGCTTTAGTTCTTCTGAAGCCCTACATCTGATCCTGTCGACACCTTCTTATCACAGAGGCTGGTGTGCTTCATCCATGTGGACTTTGTTGCTTCCCTGCTAGGTGGCCACTTGTTTAACTGCAAGACTTTAAGACCCCAGATGTTATATGTTTTAGTAGTCGGGCACCACCAGCTTTCTTCACATTTGGTTATGAACCCATTTTGTCTACAGAGATCATGTTGGGAAGGTGAGCATCAAAGAAAGCATGATTATTAGAACAGAGAGTTCTTGCATTGAGGGAGGACTTGAGGAGAGGCCCAATGTTTGTCTGCTACCTTAATACTTAACATATATGTACATAGATGTATATCCCTATTGCTTATTTGCATGTCTGTATTTATACCTTTATAAATTTCTTTTGCCAAATTCTTTACTCTATTTCCGTTCACTTTGTTTCTGTCCTACTATCACGTTCGACCTTTGTTCGGCTTGCCATAATTCCTCTTGACTATTTTGCTCTTGATCAAATACCACCAGACATTCTATGCCCTCATCACAGATTTCAGACCTCTTGTTGTTCCCTTGTCCCTGAGTTTGTTGGCTCCCCCCTCCCTTTATCCTGCTTTCTCCTCTTCCATGTCTCCCTAGAATCATTAGTCCCATGTTTTTTCCTCAGGATTGTCTGTCTATCTATCTATCTATCTATCTATCTATCTATCTATCTATCTATCTATCTATCAATCATCTATCTATCATGAGAGAGCAGCAGAAGCAGCATAAGAAAATCCTATACTAGTTCTAGGCCTGTCTGCTGACCCTAATGCAGTTTTTTTTGTTTGGGTGAGAGTCCTGACTCCAGAGTCAGAAGTCTATTTTCAGGATTCCTGGGAAATGTCTTTGCTTTGCTTCCCTTGCTCCTCTGTTTTGCTCCCTTCGTGTTTTTCCCTGGTGTGTGTGTGGGGGGGGGGGGAAGGTTGCAGACTGGGCACCATTGGGTAGTCATTCTTGAAGAAACCCGTCCCCTAACACAAGGAAAGTTCGCACAATCAAACTGAAAAATTCCATTTCAAGATGCCATACACAAAGTTAACAGTGCAAAAAGGTGCAAATTCATTTCTGATGTTCAAAACTGAAGTATGACTAGAGTTTAGAGTAGGTAAGGAATTATTGTAAGCCCGCAAGATGGACACAGAAAGTCCAGTAGGAAAATGGACATGTGATCTGATCTGGAAATTCCTGAAGAAGAAAGCTTATAAGGAGTTCCTCAAAATCAGTGTGAACAGAAAAACATGTGTATTAAGGTAACTGGACAGCAGAGGGAAAGTTGAAGAATGATGGAGAGTGTCAGTACAAAGCTGAAAGGTGACGGGAACCCCCATGCACTGTAGATGTTGCTCACTGAGCATCTATTCTGAAAAACCATCTGGTTGCCCTCATGTAGGTTTTCACTTTTTAAAACAATGACCTCATCTACTTTAAATGTCTGAAAACAGCGCTCACAGGGGGTCACAAGTAGATGGTGGTACAGTCTTCATTACAGCATTGTTAGAGGTAATGAGAAGTTTCTAGTAATCTAGTTTCTTTCACTAGGAAAAAGGAGAAGTCAAGTACACTGGGTATGAACTAGGAGGTATCAAATAACAGCTCAAAAGCACTGGCAAAAGGAGAGTAACTCTTTAAAACCATGATGCGGGGTTCATGCGCATGCAATCAGCAGGACACATTTCTTAGAATCATACAAACACCAAGATTCCCATGAAACTCACCATGATTAAGGAATGGGAATAAAATAAAACCCCAGATCCACTGCCACTGAGTTGATTCCAATGCATATGACCTTACATAGGGATTTGCAGACTACATTTTTCTTCATCTTTCAGCCTCATCTTTCTCCCTTGTAGAAGTACATCATTGGCTTTGCAGTTAGCAGCCCAGTGCCTAACACACAGTACCACCATGGTTCCACAGGGACTAAAATCAATCAATCAAATTTTGTCAAGTAATGTATGATAATGTGCATACATCCCCCCACCCCCCCTGAGTTCTATCACGTTAGGGGAAGAAAAGTCTACTTCTGTTCACAGACTTTTCGGTGGCCAAGTCCTCAAAAGTGGACAGTCTACTAATTTTTTTAAAGGCTAGGAAAATATATTGCTGTTTAAATACTTGCTGATGAAGATCAAGGATTATAGCTTTGAATATACAACTTAGGTTAAAGAAAAATCCTCACACTGGACCAATAGGTAACAAGATAAACAGAGAAAAGATTAGAGTGATGAAG
Source organism: Tenrec ecaudatus (assembly GCF_050624435.1). Lineage (NCBI taxonomy): Eukaryota > Metazoa > Chordata > Mammalia > Afrosoricida > Tenrecidae > Tenrec > Tenrec ecaudatus. Next base: position 8,412,990 of record NC_134544.1, read on the forward strand.
GATTTCATCTTGCTTGGATCCATAATCTAGTGATCTAATGACACATCACATTGGGTAAGTTCATTGCAGAAGAGATCTTTAACATGTTAAGCAGCAAAGATGATACTTTGAAAACTAAGTTGTAGTAGAACCAAGTCATGGTATTTTCAATCTCCTCATAAGCATGTGAGTTGGACATTGAATAAGGAGACCAAGGAAGAATCTATGTATTTGAATGATGGTGCTAGAGATGAATTTAGTCTGGGTAGAGAAACAAAATTCATCACCATATTTTATAAGAGTTTTATATAAAGGGTAAGTGGACATTAAGAATGCACCCCAACCCAGTGCTGTCCAAGCCCATAAGTCTGACATTAGCCCATATGTCCAACACCGATCTACAAAGTACTCCTCAATCTCACAAAACACATGAAATGATACCAAATGCAGGAGGAAAGCTGAATCGGTGAGCATGTAAGCATCTCCGCTCTGGCAGGAGTCTACACATGGCTGTTCCAGCACCTAGTGCTGCTTCAGGGTAGGTCCATGTGGCTTCTCCTCACAGATGTCTTGCAGGAAGTGAGCCTTGCCAGCTGAGACAGCAAACTAGCTAAGGCACACTTGTCCAACCAGCAGAGAACAAGAGACCAGAAAGGCAAGGTTTGCTGAGCCATTTCTCTTTCCATCCTTCAATTAATCCCCCATGTGTTCATTCGCCAGGTTGGCAATAACCCTTAACTATCACAAATGCCATGAACTGTCAAAAGAACAAGGCAAACCTATCTTGGAAGAAGTATAACCGGAATGCTCCGTTAGAGGTAAGGGCGGCCAGACATTGTGTTCTATATTTTACACATGTTTTTACGAGAGACCAGTGTGCCATGCTTGATAGGGTAGTAGAAACTAGGAAGCCCTCGACATGATGGGTTGACACGGTGGTTGTGTGGATGTGAGGATGGTGCAGGACCAACCACTTTTTCCTTCTGTTGTAAGTCACTGGGAGTTAGAACTGACTGAAGGGCACCCAACAACACAAACAGAGAATGAAAATGCTGGTGGAAGGAGGATGAACTCGTGCAGGGAGGGAAGAACGGATGGAGAAGGAAAGGAAGGGAGTTTCCTGTGCAAAGTCAATTTGCTGTGAGAAGGAATTATCTGCATAAAGAAATGACAAACTGGTGCATATGAGGGCTGGAGGCACAGGGAATCCAGGGTGGATGACACCTTCAGGACCAAGGGTGTGAGTGGCGATGCTGGGAGAGTGGAGGGCGAGTGGGTTCGAAAGGGGGAACTGATTACAAGGATCCACATGGGACCTCCTCACTGGGAGAGGGACGGCAGAGAAGGGGGCGGGGGAGGGAGACTCCAGATAGGGCAAGATATGACAAAATAACGATGTATAAATTACTAAGGGCACATTAGGAGGGGGAAGAGGGAAGCGGGGAGGGAGGGGGAAAAAAGAGGACCTGATGCAAAAGGCTTAAGTGGAGAGCAAATGCTTTGAGAATGATTGGGGCAGGGAATGTATGGATATGCTTTATACAATTGAAGTATGTATATGTATGGACAGTGATAAGAGCTGTATGAGCCCCTAATAAATTGTTTAAAAAAAAGAAATGACAAACTGATTTTCTGAAAGATGCACTAACTTTTACTAACATCTTCCCATCGATTAAAGTATCATCACTAGGCTTGGCAGAGGTGAGCTCAGAGGTTCAGCAAACACGTTCCCAAACAATGGACCAGGCAGAATTCGACTATGGCCCCTCACGATTCCCAGTCTCGGTGGCGCATAGTCCTGTATCGGGTTTTGCTTATGGTACAAGTAATTACAGAAGAGATTAGATTATCTAATTGTCCTGACCTAACCAAACGAGCTGTTAAAAGCATACAGTTTTGTCTGGCCACAGAAGTTGGCAGAGACTTTCCGTTAGGAGAAGGAAGGATGTGCCATCACAACGAGAGAGGGTGGAAACCATGGACTAAAGCTGGTGGACAGCTTCTAGTTGCCGAGGGCCATTGCTTGTAAAAGGGAGTAAGACCCTCAATCCTAAAACTGAAGGACTGGATTCTGCCAACAATAGAAGGAGTTCAGAAGTGGGTTTTTTCTCCAAAGCTTCAAACCAGCACTTAGCCTGGTACCAACGTATTTCTTCCTGGAGCACTGCAGAGCAAGGAGCCCGGCCATGCTGTGTGCGCCTGAGCTACAGAACTGTGACAAATGCGTGTATCCAGCAACAGAAAATGAAGCTAGCACTCCATTTGTTGTGAGTTTTTTGTTATCAAGAGATTGAGCCCTTGGCAACAACAATGGGTGTGATAGGATGACAGAACTGAAATGAAATGTGGGGAAGTATGTTCTTGGTCTACCATCACTGCACCAGCTTTATGACCAACAGAGTCGCAGGGATGCCGCCAGTAGCAGAGAATTGCCAGAGGCAATTTTCAGTTTTCTGAGCCACATCCTTTATGAAGAGATGAGCAGCTTAGAAGGGGCATCAAGGCTACTGAAGACCAGTTTTGACTGTCATGTCACAGCATACATTTTATTTAAATATGATGGAGCTTACTCAAAGATACGGAAAAAGACAAAGGGAAAATGAGCAAATGGGGACTCTCTTTTCAAGCAGACAAAACTAGTTTCCCTGAATATTGTAGGGGAAGCCAGCCATCTCATCAGGTAATCAAGTTAGGGGCGACCCTTCTGAGCAGAAAAAAATTGGAACATTTATCATGAAAACAAGTAATTTCATCAAGTCCCAAAGCTCATAGTTCTCTTAGAGACTGTGGTATCATCAATAAAATCAAGTGAGTAGCTTCCCTTTGGTATGTAACTGAGCAATAGTCAGCGGCCAATTGACATTTTAATGTGTGTGACAGGTTGACTGAGACTCTGAATCAACCAGATACCGGTGGGATGAGGCAAAAGGCATTAACAATTTAAAATAATATAAAACATGAAACAGGATTACTGATACTTTAAAAGATACTAGATGAATATCAACAGTGAAGTACAAAACAGTAATTCAAGGATGATTTTTTAAATGTAAACTGTCCTCAGCTGTAAGTGGTAGACAAATATGCATGTTCATTTCTTGAAGTATAACAGATAATTTTCTGCTAACGGTAAAAAGAAATTTACCCCCACTCTACATTATAAAATAAGCACTTTTCTTGTTGCACCTGTCAAACACTGAACTATTAAGACAAATTTGTTAGTGGGCAAAACAGACTTTTTAAACACAAAAATGCACCCATGGTATTTGGAAATAATGAGAGGCAAAGAATCCCTGTCTATTAAATACATGTAAAATACACCCCAGTAATGAGGAAGATAAATCAGAATTGTCTTAAGTACCCTTTTCTTAGGTTAGCTGATTTCTGGGTAAAATGCCTTTTCTGAAATTACAAGGTATCTTATGCCCAAACTTGGTCTCAAGAGATTTATGAGGTTTGCATAAATGAACTTTACAAGATTTCCATGATTCAAAAATCAAAGGCAGAAATCATTTTTACAACCAGTGAGTTTATAGTTTACACTTATTTTACAGGAAAATGTTCCTTTTCCATACTTTGAATTCGGTGTGGCTATTGCAATGTATTATCTAACCCAGCTGGAAAAGTAGAGCTGTAGGACAAACATCCTCCAGTCCAGAGCAATCACGGTCGTCTTCTGAGACCAGACCGCTGTAGTGGAGGTCATGTACAAAAACTTTGTCATCAATTCCCCACTACATCGTTAAGTCATACAGAAAAAAATCTTTATCTTTTGCCTTAAAGCTTTTAGTTTTTATACAACTGTAATCAACCTTAGTTCACAGCTCTGAGGGAGAAAGACTGGGCTTTTCACTCCTGTAAAACCCACAAGAGGCTTGCTATGAGTCAGTATTGAATCGATGGCAGTGAGAACCAAAAGGCATAAGGCTAGGTCACAACCTGCCAAGGACACCCACCTCCACACTGTATCATCCCATGGACAAATCTTCCCTTCCTTTTGTGGACAAAAAAATCCATCATTTTACATGCCACCTCATTGTGCCTTCTCCTCAGTGACCAGATAGTATGCATAAAGCTCTTGATGATGAGTTCATAGGAGCCAGCCCTGGGAACCAGGTGTTACCTGTGACTTTTGTCCAACAGACTGAGACCTTTCCATTTTAGCCTGAGATTACAAATCCACAAATAAACAGATGCATGAAGAAATCAACAGGATACTTTAATCTCCAAATGAAGATCATTTTGGGAATTTCAGGCAGGTAATTTTATGAGACAGCAGACATTTGAAAACCCTTTGTATCCATCAAGTATGCACTCAACTCACAAAGTCACTTCAGGGATTCAAAATTAGTATGCGTAACTCTGTACATATGACATTTAGAGACGCACTATTGGTCTTGATGCTACCTTCAGGAATAGTGAGAGCTGCTTCCCAGTGGATGCTAGGTCATGGTGACTGCACATACACAACACTGCCAGTCCTGCATCATGCTCAGAACCAGCATGAGCAAGTGCGTCATCGCGACTACTGTGCCCCTCTATCTCATCCAGCGTCTCCATTCACCCTCACTGCGCCTTGTGTGGTGCTTCCTCCAGCCACCGGCCACTCCTCCTGTTATGTCAAAGCAAGCCAAGTCAGAGGGCATTCTTCTGTGATTCCTGAGGTTTCCATGGACTAGTTTTCAGAAATAGATTATGACATTTTTCTTTCTAGTATAGCTTGGTCTGGAAACTCAACGGAAACACGTTTACCCCGCCTGACCCTGCAGATGACTTGAAACACCAGTAGCAGAGCTGCCAGCATCACAAAAGAGTGCAAGCCACCACAGCAACAGGCCGGTGGCCAAAGGAGTAATTATACCATCACATACATGAAAGGAAAAAAGCCAATAAAAAGGCAAAGGAAAAGACAAAAAATGAGTATCTGAAGAGACTCTGAAACTTGCTATAGAACCCAGAGACACAAAAGTAAGAAGACATAATGAAGTAAAAGAACTGGACAGAATCCTTCGTGGAGCAGCTTGAAAAGACAAAGCACAACGAAGAAGTGTATGGAGGCAGAAAGCACAAAGGGGAGAAGGTGCTTAGCATTTCTTTCTCCAGGAGCTGAAGATGACATCGAGCATCAAGCAGCAGTCGTGAGAGACTTGGTTGTGAACAACATAGAAGCATCAAAGATGAAAAGAAAGACTGAGAGTCCCCGTGATAACAAGTCTTGTAGATGTTCAGCTATTTCAGGAGGTGTCACATGATCACGAATAGATGGTGTGCAAAGAGGAAGCTCAAGTGGCGATGAAGTCACTCTTGTAAAACAAAGCTCCAGGAATTGACTGGACACCAAATGAAATGTTTCAGCAAGCCGATGCAGCCCTGGACGTGCTCAGTCATCAATGCCGAGATAGTTGGAAGGCAGCTCCCTGGCCAACCAACTGCAAGAGATGCATATCTATTGCCATTCCAAAGAAATGTGAGCCAACAGACTGTGGGAATTATCAAACATTATCATTGATGTCAGACACAAGGCAAAGGTTACCTTAGCTAAGCTAAAAAGAGGTGTAGCAGTGTGCAGACAGGGAGTTGCGAGGAATTCAAGTCACATTCAGTAGAAGATACAGAACAAGAGATACATTTGCTGATGTCAGATGGAGTTTGGCTGGAAGCAGAGACTATCAGAGAGATGTTTACCCACCTTCCATTGACTTTGTAAACGTGACTACGGGGGTTGTAGCACCAAAACACATTGCAAAGTACAGTACTTCCCCAACACGTCATTGTGCTCACACAACACCAGTGCGCAGGGCCAGAGGCAGCTTGTTGGATAAGAATCAAGAGTGTGTCAGGGTGATGTCCGTTCTCTGTATTGATTCAGTCGATCTGCTGAGCAAATAATCCAAGACACTGGGCCATGAAGAGGGCAGCATCAGGATCAGAGGATGGCTCATTAACAACCTGCCTTATGCAGGAGACACAACCTTGCTTGCTGAAATTTAAGAAGCCTGGAAGCATTTACTAAGAAGATCAACTACTGAAGCCGTCAGCATGCACTGAACCTCAACATGAAACAAAACCCCTCCGAAGTGTACCAAAAGCAGCACTATCACGATACATGGAGAAAAGACTGAAATTGTCAAGAATTTTATTAGATCCACAAGCCCGTGGTCATGGCAACAGCCGTCAAGAACTCACAGAACAGACGACACCAGGCAAATCTGCAGCAAAAGGACTCGTTTGTAAGTGTTAAGGAGTCAAGCCTTCACAATGAGGATGAAGGCTTGTCTGAGCTAAGCGACGGTATTTCAATCACCCCATCTGCACGCGAAGCTGGACAATGTGTACGGGACACTGAAGACAAGTTGACGCTTTGGATTCTGGTGCCTTGGAGAAGACTGAAGCTGCAAAAAGAAGGAACACACCTGTTCGGGAAGAAGTACAGCTGGACTGCTTCTGGGAAGTGAGGACAGAGCCCTTCTCTCTCACATAGGTTAGTCATGTTTTCAGGAGGGCGAAGGTCGGCAGTTGGTAAGGCAGAGTAACACCAAAAAGAGTAGCATCTGCACTGGACAGGCTGGCACTGGGGCGGCTACAATGAGGACGGCACGGGAGCAGGCAGGTCCTCATTGTGCTGTATGTATGGTTGCTATGGGTTGGAACTAACCAGGAGACATCTAACCATCTTTTTCATAAGAATGTCTTCATCTATTTTTCCCAGCTCTTTCAGCTGTTTGCTTTACATCAAGATCAATAATGCTGCCTCCCTCCGCAGAGGCGTAAAGCAGAGAGAGCACAATGATGTGTTCAGCGTGGGGTTACAAGGGTGATAAAATGGGTCCTAAGATTAGTATTGCTCTTTTCACAGCCCTGTTAATCATCACCCCTGTCTGCCATCACCCACAGTTCTACCTCCATTCTACTTTCCAAACGATTTTATTTTATTTATACTTGCCTCCCTATGGACAGTACTCTTATTTTATTAATTTTTTTAAAAAACCTGCTCTTTCTTCATCTGCTTAGAAAATTAAGCAAAATTTATTAGTTGATTCTATGTAAATTGCTCTAGTTCAGTTTTCATTGAGGATAAATTTGTTTTGAATATCTGCTATGACAATTATATACAGCTACATTTTCAGCCCTAATGCATTTTTAATAACATCCTTTAGCATCTAGCGATTTGAATTTCAAATTTCTTTCTACCCAGAAAAAAATGTTTTATAGCAGTTTCCTATAAAAATTGATTTATGCAGTAAGCGCTCTCTCACAGTAAACATATCAAATGTCTAAATGAAACCATTAATACTCATAAGCTTTATACTATTTATGTTCCAGATAGAACATGGTAAAAAGTTAAAGCTAGTGAAGCAACAATTGAATCTTTAGCTAATTTCTCAGGCACCATAGTTCAGTTATGGTGGAACCATTCCATTCATTTATTGGTTTTGATTTCTTGCTATTGAGCACTGTAGCAAATTGCAGGGCCTATTAAAATAATTGATTCATTACAAGTCCAAACTATTTAAGCATTCACAAAAACATTTAGGAAAGTGGAATTCCATAAAAATTTATTTATGTCTTGTTGGAAATGAAGACGTCTTGTCACCCAATTCTGGAGATCTAATATTTGGGCAGGTCTTAAGACTTCCAAACCAAACCTCAATATGCCAACCTTCTTTGAAATTGGTACTTCTTTTATTATGTGACCTTCCTCAGGGACTCAGAAGTTAGCGAGATTGCCATGGACTGCTGAAAGGACACAGAAACTCTCTTGGAAGAAGTACAGCCCAGAACAATCCTGAGCAGACTAGCCAGACTTCATCTCTCACACTTTGGATATGTTATCGGGAGAGACCCATCCCTAGAAAAGGCCATCATGCTTGTTAAAGTAGAAGGGCAATGGAAAAGAGGAAGACTCTCAAAGAGATGAAACTGACAGACAACTGTGAGATAGTTCATGCTCTGGCAGGGTTTCATTCTGTCAAAGACACTGAACAAAAAACACGTATGAGAAGCTACTGAGTAGCTTTGTCATTCCTCTGGCTGTAAGAATAAGGCATCTCAGGAGCCAGGAAAGAGAATTCTTGGGATCATCAAGGGTGAAAAACTGCCACCAGAATGTTTAAAAATCTCGGTGTGAAATGGTAGAGGCAACCGAAGCCATGTCACACAGTAGTCAGAGACAGACAAGGAGCCCATTAGACTGAGCAGCGTAGCAGCTTTGAGGTGATGAGACATTGAAGCAGACAGTGTGCAGGCTTCCTGGCTCTGGAGGCAGAATCCAAGGTACTATGTGTGTCAGAGGGTGAGGAGCAATGACTGGATCCTCACTGTTTACTGAGTCTGACTATGGCAACCTGTTAACATCCCTAATCAAACTAAACCAACCCAGACACATTCCCATCAAGCAACTTCAAATTCAGAGAGACCCTCTAAGATAGAACTATTCCTGGGGGTTTCTGAGACTGTTTAAAAAATTATTTTATTGGGGGTCGTACAACTTTTATCACAATCCATCCATCCATCCATTGTGTCAAACACATTTGTTCATATGTTGCCATCACCATTCTCAAAACATGTGATTTCTGCTTGAGCCCTTGGTATCAGCTCATTTTTTCTCCTCCCTTCCCTCTCCCCTCATGAACCCTTGATAATTCATAAATTACTATTTTGTCATATCTTACACTGTCTGACATCTCCTTTCACCCATTTTTCTCTTGTCCATCTCCCAGGGAGGGGGTTATATGTACATCCTTGTAATAGGCTCCCTTTCCACCCCCCACCCCTCCACTAACTCTTTATGGGAGTAGAAAAACCTCCCTTTCTCTAGAGGAACAGCTGATGGTTTCCAACTGCTGTCCTGGTAATTAGCAACCCAAGGCATCATCCACTCCCCCACCAGGGATCCGCAATTTCCTAATAAACTCCCATCATTGTGAGTGTTCTCTGTGAATTCTGTGCAGCCATCACAACAGATTATGGAACTCTGCAGAAAAGGTGTCATGGAAGGAAAGAGGGATAAAAGTATGGAAGGTGGAGACATGCCTGACCTCTGCTTGTAGCAAAAGACCCGGTGAAGAATTGGATTCCTATTCTTGTATAGCTAGAGGTGGTCAAGTGAGCAAACATTCTTGTAGTGGCCCACTCACCATTCTAATCTGTTGTGTTAGGCTGGGTTGATGGGAGAAACAATATCTATCTAATCTAATCTATCTATTTTAAAGAGCTTTATATCAAAGAGTAATTATATATTAAGAAAACATCCTAACCCAGTACAGATCAAGTCCATAAATCCGATATTAGCCCATAAATCCAATACTGGTCCAACAATTCTTCTTCAGACTCGTAGTCACATGGAATGATGCAAAATGCAGGAAGACCATAGGCAGGTGGGAGCAAAGTCTTGTGGATCCAATAGCGGTGGAAGCATCTCAGCACTGGCAGATCTCCGTCCTGTGGCTGGTAAGCAAAGAGATCGGCTCTCCCAAGTCTCCCTGTGGTTTGTAATCAGGAAGACTAAGGCAAAGAGTATGTAACCTGCCTGCAAGGAAAAAGAGGAAGTTCCCAGAATTCTCATGAGAAAGCCATGACCACAAGGAAGCATCATCAGGCTGTGACCTAATTGTCGGGCTAGACTCCACCCCTTCACTCTTAATCCCCGCAATTGACATGAGATTATACAGCTAGCACATCTGTCTTCTCACTTCTTCCCAAAGCTTACAGGTAGTTTTTATATGTTTTGGTAAAATAAATATATTCTCTTTAGAATGATTATTCAACTAGGTGCAGATCTAAAGGGCTCTTGGTAATTACTTTTATGTTTGACTGCTGGTTGTATTTGACATTTATTGCGCAAAATAGCACTTTCCCATCAATTTCTAGCATTTTTTCAATAAACTTGCTTTCCTCTCATTTAAGTGTCAATAACTTCTCTTGGAAAATCTCACTGCCACTCTAAAAGGGTACATATTTTAGAATAAACAACCAATAGATTATTATACAGTAATCAGGCTTTCAAAGATAGACATTGAAATAAAACTGAGGATTAGTTCATTTCTGAGATGCCCTTGGAGTCTGATGGCATTTCCAACTACTGAATCAAAACACCCCTGTGTATAGTAGACACACCTCAACTAGAATATTCTGACAATGAATTGATGCTTTTTACTTCTGCAAACATTGCTTCCTCAATGTCCTCATCTCTGAACAAGACAGCCATTCACATGGCCCAGCGTGGCAGTAATTGGCCTTGGGATCCCTTTCACCCTGACTCAATCTATTACCAATCAGTAATTCTATACAATTCTATTCGGACAAGTTCATCTATCTCTTCCTCTGTCCTCCTCTCCAATTTAGATTTCATGTACCTAAGTGTACAAGGATTGATGCCTTTGGAATTGGAAGTTGACAAAGAATATTGAAATAACACGCACTTCAACAAAAACAAAGATCTTGGAGGAAGTACAGCCAGAAGGTTCTTTGGAGGCAAGGATGGTCTGACTTTGTCTCGCCTACTTTGGACTTGTCATCAGAGAAGGTCAGTCTCTGAGAGAGGACATCAGAATTGATAAAGTAAGAGGGTTAGTGAGCACACCCTCAGCCCTCAGAAAATGGACTGACTACAGTGGCTGTAGTAACAGGGTCAACCCTAACAACTCTGAGGATGAAGCAGGGCCAGAGAGGGTTTCCTTCTATCATACATCGGGCTGTCGTGAGTCACAACAGACTTGCAGGCACCAAAAGTATCCTTCCCTTATGGTGCTGTGCACATGATCATAATTCATGATACCTAGCTATCTATAAACCCAGTTCCATTGGATTGTAAAATCTTCAAGCCAATCGATACCATGTATTAGCACTCACAGAATTCTCCTGGAACTCTTTCAGAAACATCCTACTTAAGCCTTCCCAACAGTCCTCAGGGAACAGGGCAACGGAGAGGACCGGATTATTCTGCTATTGGTCTTCTGAGACTCAGTATCTACCTGCACTCCAGCTACTCAGAAGAGTTAATCCATTATCTATGAACCGAGGAGCCCTGGTGGCTGCGAGGAGTCACAGACGAGGAAACTTATAGGGACAGGTCTGCCCTGTTCCAAATGGTCGTTCTGAATTGGAATCAAGTTCATGACACTGAGTTTGTTTTTGTTTTGGTGACACCAAGGGTCAAGCTGCTAACAGAAAGGTGGGTGTGCTCAGAGAACGCTCCCAGTAACACCACAGGAGAAAAGCTGACGATCTTCGCCCACGAAAACCACAGCCTAGGGAACACTGGGAAGCAGTTTTGCTGCCTCTTGTTTGGGTCACAACTCATCAACACTGACAGGACAGCACATGGCATCAACATCAGTCATCAACATCATTTTCCAACCAGAGGGCAGTTTCTTGTTTCCTTTGTAGCATATATTAGTGATTATGGTTGAAAACATCTTTCTGTTATTTATTACACCGAAAGAAAGCAGTTCTGTACCTCAAAGATTTCTAGTTTAATCCAATGTTAAAATTTACAACTATTGAATAGATTATGACCCTTGCTCAGTGACCCTCACTGTCCCAGAGAGCTTCCCCGAGTGAAAACAGAAGCAGACATCCATGTTTCTCTGAAGGAACAGCTGGTGGGTTCAATGTATGGAGACTTCCCCGCTCTCTCTACCTCTGGCTTATTAATGGCACCACCACGGCTGCTAGAGTGATGCTTAATGCTAATATAGGAGTGATAAGGAGTGACAGGATTATAGTAGTGGAACATTCACAGGGATCATTTGAATAACAGTCCTGGTGTGTGAGTGTGTTGGGCTCTGCACTGAACTGCTAATCATAAAGTTGACAGCTTGCACCCCTCTCGGTGGGAGAAGGATGAAGCGGTCAACTCCTGTAGTTTCCACCCAAACCCCAAAGGGCCGTTCTACTCTGTCCTAGAGGGTTACTATGAGTTGGAATAGACACAATGGCAATGGATGCTCTGACGATAAAAAAAGCAAGCAACAAAACAAAACAAAACAAAGCAATAACCAACTAGGTGGACATCGTTAAGATTGTGGGAAGGTGTAGAGGCTATTTTAAAAAGGCTGATCTTTAAAAAAAAGAATAAAGCCAGGAGGAAATATTAGTTTCTAAGGTAAAACTAAGAGCATTCATGTAAAATAAATTGTTATCAGGAAGAATGATTTGGCCACAGTGCACTGTTAAGGACAAATATGGAAGATGTTTTTCAAACGAGCACTGATCTAACTTCATTGTTTTAGTTTACAATAAGAGAGGGGGAATGATGAATGGCCACAAAGAAAGCTGAAATCATTAGAAAACTGACTTTGATGCTATGAAAGAAAGGAGCCCCTGATGTGCGATGGTTAATCAATCACCTGGTAGGTACAAGTTAGCATTGTGAACGCAGTAGCCAGTCTACAGGAACAAGAGGAGGCAGCCTGCTTCCGTACAGATTTTCACCCTTTAATGTCTTTCGGGGAAGTTCTCCTCTGTCCAACAGGCAGAAATGACTTGGTAGAAGAGGGTTTAATGCTATGAAAGTTTGAATAAAAAGTTGAATTTGCACAGCACTGCCCAGAGAAAAGCCATCTTCAACTATCACAGCCACTGACTCTAGTTATGCAAGGGCTTTAGGGAGCCTCAACTTCCAGTTAACGAAATCTCTTCAGTGACTTTTAAAAAAATACTTTTATTGGGGGCTCTTACATTTCTTATAAAAATTCATACATTCCTCCAGTGGGTCAAGCATATTTGCATATATGCCGCCATCATTTTCAAAGCATTCTCTTCCCACTTGAGCCCGATATCCACTCCCCATTTCTTCCTTTTCCCTCCCCTCCCACCTTCCCTCATGAACCCCTGATAAGTTATAGATTATTTTTTCCTTATCTTACATCAACCTCTGTCACCCCTCACCCACTTTTTTGTTATTCATCCCCCTGGTATCTCTATTGTCCTTGCTGACCCTGAGATGTTTATCTATCCTGGATTCCCTGCGTTTCTGGCTCTTTTCTTTAGCAGTGTGCATGCTCTGGTCTAATCCAATTTTTAAGGTAGAATTGAGGTCATGATAGTGGGGTAAAGGAAGCACCAAAGAGCTAGAGGAAAGTTGTGTTTCATCGGTGCTATACTGCACCCTGCCTGGCTCATCTCTTCCCTGTGACCCCTCTGTGAGGGGATATCCAATGTCTATAGATGGGCATTGGGTCTCTACTCCATGCCCTCCCCCTTCACCTTGGGTATGGTTTCGTTCTGGGTCTTAGATGCCTGATATCCCATCGACATTTCGTGATCACACAGGCTGCTTCTTCCGTGCGAGCTTTGTTGCTTCTGAGCTAGATGACTGCTTGTTTATCCTCAAGCCAGAGACAATTCCCTTAATGCTTTCTATTCTCGCTGGATCCCTTGTTCTCTTTGGCAGCTTAATTTTCAAAGACCTGAAGGAGAATGTTCACACAGACTAAGCATGTGTGTTTTCCTGGGCATGTTGATCAAGCATGAAGTGCTATTCAGTGTTCCAATGTTAAATTATATCCTACCTACATCTGTACTCACCTTCTTGACTTTTTGTTACAAGTACAATCTGTCGAGTGGCATCTACTGTAATTATACAGAGGAACCTTGTTATTACATCTGCCGTCTATTGGATCCCTCTGGCCAACACAAGTGTTTCAATACCAGTAGCTCCTGACACATGATGGGCTCCGTGCTGAGAACTCTGCTGTAAATCAGTTCTAAAAGAAATTGATCATTTCCTTTGTGTGTGTGTTTTTAAAGTTCTCATTATTATTGCCTTTTGTTATCAGTATCTTAATAAATTTGATCTTGAACAGTAAATCCTAACATTGAATGTCTGAGTGAACATCTGATAATGATAAATCCAAAACCAAACTCACTGCCATCAAGTCTACTCCAGCTCATAGCAATCCTATGATAGAGGAGAGCTGCCCATTTGGTTTTCCAAGACTTGACATCTTTACGGGAGCAGACAGATCAATCTTTCTCTCTCAGAGTGGCTTGTGGCTTTGAACTGCCAACCTTTCGACTAACAGTAGAGCCCACAAGCACTGGGCAACTAAGGCTACTTTCCTTCACAGCACGAGCGTGCCTCATTTGGCCTAAGTCAAGTGCAACACTGCATCTCACCTTTAAAACCATCCCTGCTACACAGCATGTGGCTCAATGTCTAGGCACAGCATCCTTTCAAGTGTCCATCGAAGTAGAAGCCTAGTCCTCACTTCCCAGAAACCCACTCTTAGTCCCCAAATATCATTGGGAGAACTATGATAAATGGCAACACCTCCATATTCTACTCAGTCTCTCAATGGTATTAGAAGGAATAGAACTTGTTCTATTAATTCCTTCTCAATATTAATACAGAGGGGCTGGAGGAAGAAAGCATGCAGAGACTTGATTTTTATCTATACAATTCCACCTTGAAAAACAATAGTTTCTACGTCTCTGTGACTGGAAGCCCTCACTGGTCTATGTGAAGAAACTGGAATGAAGCTGCCTGGCCAGCAGATTAGAAGAGAACCATACTTGTACCCATTTCAAAGAAAGGCGACCCAACACAATGTGAACATTACAGAATGGTATCATCAGTAACATATGCAAGTATAATTTTGCTGACAGTCATTCAATGGTGGCTGCAAGAGTACATTATCATGGAGCTGTCAGAGATTCAGGATATTGAGAAGAGGACGTAGAACAAGGAATGCCATTGCTGAGATCTGATGGGTTTGGCCTACTAGCAGGGAGTACCAGAAAGAAGTTTACTCATGTTTTACCATCTATGCCAAGGCATTTGACTTTGTGGCTCATAAAAAAACCATGGTGAGTCTTGAGGAGAACAGGAAACCCAGAACACTTTGTTGGGCTCATGTGGAACTTGTACATGGATCAAGAAGCAGTTGTGCAAACAGACCTAGAGAATGAGCCACAGTTTAAGATCCAGGGACAGCATATGTCAGATCTGTATCCTCTCACAACATTTCTTCAGTCTGTATGCTGAGCACGTATTAAAAGGTGAACTAAACGAAGAACACAGCATCAGAATTGAAGGAAGGTTTATTAACAACCCGCTACCTGTAGATGACACAATCTTGATTGCTGAAAGTGGGGGGGACTTGAAGCATTTACTGATCAAGATCAAGGATTACAGCCTTCGGTCTGGATGACAACTCAATGTAAAGAAAACCCACACAACTGGACCAGTGGGACTTACCATGATCAACAGAGAAAAGATGGAAGTTGTCACTTTGCTTGGATCCATAATCAGTACTCATAATAGCAGCGATCAAGAGAACAAATGAAGTCATTCATTAGAGGTAACTCTACTGCAGGAGACCTTGTTAAGGGGAGGGAAAGGATTATACTTTGAGGACTAAGGTGCACCTGACTCAAACCAGGGTATTTTCAATCAGCTCCTGTGCATGTGAAAGTTAAGACACTTGAATAGGAAGGAAGATGAAGAATGGGTGCAGCGGAATGATGGTCCTGGCGAAGAATGTGAAAGCATCAGGGACTGCTAAGAGGACAGCCAGAAGACTCAGCAGCACGGAGAGTGAGACTTCATCTTAGGTACTTTGGACCAGTAATCGGGAGAGAGAGGAGATCCTGCGTGGTCAAGTCCAGGGGCAGCAGACGAGAAGGTCCTAACTAGATCAGTGGGCACAGTGATGGGTTGGGTGGGACATGTGTGGCTAGTGCAGGACCGGATGGTCTTGTTCTGCTGCAGAGAGGGTTAGTATGAGTAAAAAGTGACTCAAAGTCACTTAACCATTCTTTGCTGAGAGCTCGTCATTTATAAATGTGATTACGCTCTCATTTCCTTCACTAATCGCTGGTCCTATTTCTGTTAAAAATGCTTAGTGGGTAAGTCTACCATCTAGTTCTGGGCAGATACGACTTCCTGATCAAGATGTGTGGCTCCGTGAGCTTAGGTCACGCTTGTCTTTTCAGGTCTCGAGCTTAGGCCTTCATCCTGGACATTCTGAAGGCCATGTGCAGACTCGCTATCATGCAGAGTGTGGATACTCAGTTCCAGCAGCAGTTACCTGGTTTAGACTGAAATACCGGACTGTTTGTTTTGTACCTCCATAATCATGGGTTCGACTCAGCCACAGCTTTGGGTTGCGCTTATGTATGTATTTAGGGGCTTCTACTTCCTTTCTGTTTGTAGTGTTTCTTCCTCACTCCCCGACACTCTTGTAAGGCACCCATGTAAAAGTGGAACCTCATATTGATAAGCAGTATTGACGGTGTCCGTTTGTTGTGTGGTACAGAGGGGGAGATCTCTGACAGAAGCACATGTTCTTGTCACCACTTTGTCTCTGGAACAGAGCCACATGCCACACATGGGCTACAGAGGAATCTGCATGGTCCATGCTGATGAGTTGGAGATCTATACCTGGGATGACGCTCCAATTTTTGGCCATTCACAGGCTAACTCAAGCAGTGGTTTCCTTTGACATGTCCAGCTCGGAGTGGACACTGAGGGACGTTCAATGTGGCCAACTCCAAGGCACAGAATGGTGCTTCCCTCAGCTGGGAGCTGTGCCATGGCTGGTGCCTGGGGGTGACTGCAAGGGTCACCCATGCAGAAAAGGCAGAACAAGCCATGAGTGCCCAGACTGAGGAGGAAAGAAGACAGAAAGCCCTCAGGGCAGGGTGCTACCCTCCAGACCAAGGTCTTTCAGAAACTAATTTCCTCTTCATTCGGCTGAGCCACCAACATTACTGGTGTCTTCGTTATCATCTTTGTCAGGAACTCCAACATCAGTCCCAGATGAGGTCGAATGCTCGTTCACAGCCACCGTCCAACTTCCCCAGATGTACTTGCCACATCTGACCTAGAACGGATCACGGTGTGCACATTTCCCACTAGGCTGGGAGCTCTCTGAGAGCAAGGACTATTTCTGGTGGTGCAGCCTTGAAGAAGGCAGCCATTACCTCCCTGTCCTTTTCACCACATGTGGCTGGTATGGTACACAGAACAGAGTCATAGGCAGCACATAGGCTTGGCAGGAACCTGCGTGATCATTCCTGAGAGGTGGAAGTTCTACGCCTGGCTGATGCTCCAATCTGCGCAATTCACACACGAAGTCATGCAGTAGCTACACCTACTGTCAGGGGGCGGGGGTGGGGCAGAATATGAGCGTGTGTTTCCTTTTAAATAATATTTTGGTCTAAAATTTCTGTTAGCTACTTCAAAGTTGTGCAGAGGGTTTAGCATTGCACTGCTAACCACAAAATCAGTGGTTCAAATCCCCAAACCCCTAGAAACTCTAAGGAGTTCTACCCTGTCCTGTCAGCTGACTCCAAATCAGAAGCGACTCAATGGCCATGGGCTTAGTTTCTACCACGTGAGCCCCGACTAATGGTGACCCTTTGCACAATGGAACAGTGTCTGATGGGTTGCCGAATCAACCAGAAAATCCCAATAGGTTTTTCACTGGCTGATTTTTTAAGAAATCACCAGGCCTTTCTAGTTTGTCTTTCTCATCTAGAAGATTCATTAAAGCCTATTAAATATCATAGCAACATAGACTCCTTCAATGACACATGGATGGTAGGTGGGCAAGAGGGAATTGACTGGGAATGGGGTTTGAATATCCCACCTGAAAGGTGAGAAATCTACCACGGACATTGCAGTGTCTCACTCCTAAACGAAGGTAACCACCAGACCCTGCTTTGTGACTGTACCCACTTTCTGTTAGGAGAAATAAAGGTGTGTTGGCTAGAGGGTATGTGACCAGTGCCCATCACTGCCTTCAGTGGGAATTCCCTCAGGGATCTACAGAAGTCCTATTATACCCAGTCTTCAAAAGTCCTCTCAAACCCCATCATAGAATTGCCTTTCACCACCTGCCAGCTTGTTACATCAGGTTAAAATCATTGCCTTAATCATAATCCAACAGTACTAGGCTTACATTTATAAGCTAGTAAGTAACAGAGGACAGAGCAGGAACTTTTAGATACGGAGACAGTAAACCTGTCTTTACGCTATCGAATATTTCAGAGTTACTCATTGCCATTAAATTGGTTCTGACTCGCAATGACCCTATAGGACAGAACTGTTCTGTAGTATTTCTAGGGCTAATGGTCTTGGGAAGCTGAGTGTCACATCTGCAGAGGACTGGCGAGTTTGAATCCGGGGCCTTTCAATTAGCAGCCTTTCAGTTGAGACACGGTGCCACTAGAACGCTTCAGTAAGGGCTCATCATCTGGCCCTCTAGCTCCATGTCGGAGGAAAATGGCCACTAGCTCTTCAGTGAAGAGTCCTGCTGCCCTGCTGCCATAGTGGATTGCTCACAGGGCTGCTAACCCACAAGGTCAACAGCTCAAAACTACCAGCTTCACTTGAAAGATGAGACTTGCTGCTCCTGTGACGATTTACACAGCCTGGGAAACCCACACGGGCAAATCCCCCAGGTCCTACAAGGTCAATCGGTTAGCAAATTACTGTCAAATAACCAGGTTTTTACTGAAAGAGGAAATTAGAACTGTGTACCAAAAGAAAGAAAATTCTGCAGATTCACTTTGTTAGGGTAACGGACTCTACATTCCTATCAGTGAGGCCATTAAAGTGTCCACGACTGTGCACTCTGCAGGCGTTCGCCCAGCAAGCAGGAGCATTGAGTGCTGACCAGGAATCCTCCATACGATTCTTCACTGTGCGCTGATGACCTCATCAATGACACCCTTCAGCAGTATTTTTAGGATAGATTTAGCATTCTTGTTCACATTATTTTAATTCTTAGAAAATGGATCATTCCCTTCCCGAATTTATACATCTGCACATGTCCGTGTATTGAACCATTTACATCTCTGCCAAGTTGCTGACTAAACTGGTACAGAGTTCGCCATGTATCCCCCTATCATCATTAGTACCGCTGAAGCCCGGCCCCAGGTTCTATCTCCCAGATACCCTCTATTTAAATCAAAGTAACAAATGCGCAATTGACCTGAACAGAGCGCGGGAAGAAACGCTCACTCAGCATCCTAGAAAATGATCTCGTCGAGCGAAAAGTCATCTCATTTTGCAAAGTAGCAATAAAAATGAGTCTCCCATTCTTCCAGAGTCACCACTGGCATTTATGGCAGATGATTCAAGTAAAGGAGAGAACTAGCTTTTGCATTTTATCCGCACAGGAGCATTGTATCCTGGCCGTGCACTGTTGCCTCTGCAGACTCTATATTGATGGACAGAACAGTCCTCACAAGATGCCAGCCTGGTTCCCTGGGGGAATCCAGGGACCGTTGACTTACCTTGTGGAAGTTTCTGAAATATGCTGCCTTTTCATCTGGAAATTTTTCTAGCCTTCTGGGTCCTTTGCTGGAAGCCTTCTTGAAAACCAGCCAGCAGCGCCGGAAAATCTGGAAGGGAAGACAAGGCTGTTAGCCATCTTTCTAACACCGGTGGCGAACACCAGGGCGCTGCATTTTCAATTAATTCATGCTCGGAAAAAAATTGTACTGGCACTTATCTGACTGACAAGCTCTTTTAAGTCACGAGTGTTGCTCATTCAAGTGACAACACAATTCAAAAACACAAACATTCATCTAAAAATGCCTTCTTTTCGTGGGAAGGTTTTCAAGGATGGAGCTTTCCAATAGGCTGGTTTCGATCATTCTTAATCTAATTAAATCGCATGGGTGTCAATGCAGTTGAAAATATTTATTCTCACCATCTAGAGGCAGGCAATTCCCCAACACCCATGCTAATGAAGTGGAAACTTAATAAGGGTAAGTGCAACATTTACATAATGCTCAATTTTCTATCCTTGAAAAACCCTCACCTTTCAAAATCATCTTACAGAATTTTAGTTTTTATTAGTTTTTTAAGGCTCACCTATTAATTTAGAAAACAAATAAATGCACTTTCAGAATGGGTCAATCTATGTTTGTCTCATTCTTTTACTTTTATAATTAATATGCATCAACTACGGTATGCACTCAATGCTAAAATGTACAGGCAGTTCATTGCTCTACTCCTGGAGGAGGTAGATGCAGATAAACAGGGGTCAACATCAGGCTCTGTGCCCTGGACTGTTGTGGACTAGGCATGAACCTGCAAGGTCAGCTGTTCAAATCCACCAGGAAATCCTCAGGAAAAAGATGAGGCTGTCTGCTCCCATAAAGATTTAAAGCTTTGGAAATTCTGTGTACACTCCTCCTGAGTCAGCATCAACCACAGAGCAGTGGGTTTGAATCAGAAGATTCCCTGAAGACAGCCAGCCTTGGAAACCTGGGGGCCACAGTTGAATGATCTCAGAGTTGCCCTGAGTTGGAATTCACTGTGGAGACTTTTTTGGTTTATTTTCTGACTAGTATGTTAAAAAAATCAGGACTAATAATTACACAAACCAATGATCATTTACTGGGCCTTTCTTCATACCTTACAGAACTAAATCATATTGATCTTCAGATTTGCTTATCACTTTCCCTCCACAGTCATGTTTTAAGGCAAAGAAGTGAAAATGAGTGGTCTTCTCTAGTAATTAAAAACATCGAGACACAAACTGACAACTTCAGATTTCAACATTAGCACACACACACACACACACACAACTTTTACTTCAGTACATTCTTTACAGTCAGATAAATTCAAAGCCTCTGAAACTCTGATTATTAGATGTTCTCTTCTATTTCTTTCATGGCTAAATTGACATGTTACACTTTTGTTTTCATTAACACATTCACTCTCATCAAGTCCATTCCATCTCCTAGCATCCCTCCAAGACTTAGTGGAAGGGCCTTGGAAGGGATTTTCAGAAGCTGCCAGTCTCTAGGGAAGCGGAGAGCCTCATATTTCTGCTGCTGAGCAACTGGTGGTTGTGAACCTCTGACCTGTGTTATCAATGCAGTGCTGAACTAACACAGGCCAGAGGCTCTCATTCTTTTGGAGTCTGCATTGTTTACTGCTCCCTAGAAGACAGTGTTCCCCATCTGAAAGGCAGTCCTAAGCCAATCACGCTTTAAGGACTCTCAACAAACGCAGAACACAGACAATAATCACTGAGTTCCCAGGCTTGCTGTGAGCGTGCCTTGGCAAAGCTACCCATTCTGGCCACAGAAAATGTGCACAAACCCTGGTTCTGATGCAGCTGAAAACAGTGGTGCATGAATCCTCAGACTCTTCTTTAGCACACTGTGTTTATCAGCACATTGTCTTGTGGTGAGTCGCATTCATCACCTCCTGTATCCCCCCTAAGTGAGCAAGTGAAAATCAGGCCTTATTCACTTCTAAATCTAGGTATCAGACAAGAAACGCCTGAGACATGGAAGTGCAACTTTCACCCCCCCCCCCCAAGTATCATGTATATACTCAAGCATTAGCCAAGTTTCAGTGTATTTTTAATGCAATTTTTGTGGTAAAATTAGATGCCTCGGCTGATATTCGGGTCGGCTTATACGTGAGTGTATGTGGCAAGTGGCTGTGGGCTTTAATTATTAAAACAGAAAAGTACAAGTAGTTAATACAATATCGTACCAGCATATATTTTAGCTTTACTTCAACTCTACCTGAATTGACTTTGAATATGTCCTTCTGAACTTAAAACTATACATATACTAAGGGGCAATAGATGTAAACAGCACAACCAGATATGAAGGGAGAGTTTGGTGCTGTGTGAAATGAATAAAGTTTTGAAGTCAGAGGGACTGGCTTTTCTATTATGCTAAATGACTTACTATCTGTGCAGACTAGAATTCCTGACTTTCAGCTTCTCCTGACAACAAGGGAAGTCTGGTAGGATGGATAGATAAGACAGAATAAGAGGAGCTCTTGTCTCACACCTGGAAGGTTTGTAAGAGGGTCTGTTCATTTCCTCTTTTAGGGAAGATGTTCTTGGTGCACATGGCAAAACTGTATGCAGTTTGTTTTCAATGAAACATCATTCAACCAAATATTTAAAAAGCCTTGAATCCAGAACAAGTAGAGCAAAATCTGCTTGCTATTAAGGTTACCAGGTAGGGCTGTGAGTTAGGTGCTGGGTTCCTAAGTGCAAGGTCAGTGATCCAAATACATTCAACCCTTGGCTGTGAGGTGGTCACTTCCAGTCAAGATTTCCAGGGCTGGAGGCCCTCTGTCCTACAGGGCTGCTTCTAGTTGGAACTGACACCATGGCAGTGGATGTGGTTTGGGGGATAGGAATAAAAATACATGATCTCTACAATATGCAAAATTGTGGAACTAGAAAGAATGGAGTTGGAGTTCCAACTGAGTCCACTGTTGGCATCTTGAAACTTTGAAAAAGCTAATAAGCACTTTGAGCTCTGCCCTTAAAATGGAGAAAAACTATTTGCTATATTTCAGGATTATTGTTATGATGAAAGAAATGAGGCATAGAAAGTACTTGCCACACAGAGGTGTCAGTGACTACACAGCTGGTAGCACACTTCATAACAGTAAGAGGATCTTAACTCTTTTTCAGCAGATCCGTCACGATAATGGATATTCACATGTATTCTAAAAACAATTGTTTGTGCCAAGAAGCTTGCAAAAGAGTCAAGTGATTTCTGCACATCTCTCAAAACCACAAGACCCGTACAGCCATCAAGCCCATAAGTAATCACAGTGATCCTGGCAGGGTAGAATTGCAAAGCCTTTGGGTTTGCAAGACAATAAACTATGGAATTGGATAGCTTCATTTTTCTTCCCCCAGAGTTGCTGGTGGGTTCTAACCACTAACCTTATCGTTAGCAGCTCATTGCTTAGCCTATGATGCCTCAAGTGCTCCTGCCATCTCACCCTTAGTCATATGTAAGTATCGATGAGCAACACTGCTTCGATTCTATTGAATAAAAAGTAGATCCTGCTAAATGCTCCAGGGTTTAGATATAATTAGCCCTTATAGCTACTATATTTACCAATCCAGATTTTAAAAATGCCTCAGATTCACTTTCTTAAAAACTACTCTCCACTACAGCACGATATATCATGTGTTGTTTTTTTTTGCATGAGTTTTTCACTTAGGCTTTAATGTAATTCACACACATTTATGTATGAGAATTGGCGCATTATAATAGAGTATCACAGAACATGAATGTTAAGTTGGAACAACTTGATTTCTATTTCAGGTCTGTCTTCAATTAAACATCGTGCCTCACAGAAGTGATTTTACTTTCTCTAAGGCCTTATTTCCCAAGAGCCCTGGTAAGGTAATGGGTTAATCACTGGGCTGCTAACCACCTGGTCAGTGGGTCTGAAACCAGCAGATGTTCCACGGGAGAAAGATGAGGGATTTATACTCCCATAAAGAGGTAGTCTCACAAACCCACAGGGACAGTTCTACTCTGTGCTACACGGTCAATATGAGTCAAAGTCTACTTGGTGGCAGTGTTTTCTCAGTTTGAGGTCTTACATCCTCCCCTGTAAATTCACTACAGTGTATTTGTGAAGTGTAATGACTTGAAGTGAATCATCTATCCACCTCTTGTGCAACATCTTACCAGATGATTGAGTGGGACCATGCAAACAAGGCCTGAGAGTCACTTCCTGACATGCTGTACATACTCGAGTATAAGCTGGCCTGAATGTCAGCCGAGGCATCTAATTTTACCACAAAAACTGCATTAACAATGTGCTGAAAAAACTTGGCTTATACACAAGTATATACAGTAAGTCTCTTTCGATATTCAGATACATACAAAAATCACTGGTTTTACTTCCCTACAGAACTCATCTTAACAGACATGGCCACTGCCAGATGGAAGAAACAGGAAACAAATGAATAACTTCTGTGGGAAGTGATCATGGGAAAGTTTACTATCAGGAGTCAAAACGAGGCCCGGAAGTGACTATAGAGCATCCATTGGCCACATGAAAATTCATGTTGGCCACGACTACTTGTCTGTCATCCTGTGGTGGCTTGTGTGTTGTTGTGATGCTGGAAGTCATGTTACTGGCATTTCAAATGCCAGCAGGGTCACCTAAAGGGAATAGCTTTCAGCAGGTCTTCCAGACTCGGAGAAGGAGAAGAACAAGAAGAAACAGTCCAGCAAGCCCCTGGGGCCAGGTCTTTGGTTGGCGTGTGCCCGTGAGTTGGAATCAACATGGTTGCATCCTACAAAACCCTGTTCACTCAACTACAGGCTTACATCCTGTCACGCCAGCTTCCCATTCACATCTTGGTTCTGGGTGTTCCAGGACTCAACACTGCATTTCACCATCGTGTCTCCATCTCTCATCTGTCAGCTTCTTGCAATTTCCTTGTCCATGGGCCTGGGGAATGTGGAAGAGCACTGGTCACACAGCTTGTGCAGTGTCTCTTTAAATTTTGTTTATCTCAAATAATCTTGATTTTCCAACAGTTTGAGAAGTCTCACGATGGCACGATTAAAACAAGTATCTTCCTTACGATTAAAACAAGTATCTTCCTTTGGGAAAATATGAATTCCTCCTCCTGGTTATGGACTTGATCAGAGAGCTAGTTGGCTTTTTGTTTTCATAAATGAGTTCAAAACTATAGACTTTTGGTCTATAGACGGTTTGTCTGTTTTCAGATATATTTTGAACTTCATTGGGGAAGTGGTCAGAACATACAAGTCCCCCAAGTGAATTGTGGGTAGTTCTTGTCCTTCCGTGTGAACTCCAGGGAGTCTGCAAGCCCGCAGCAGCCTCCACACCAGGCTCGTGGCTTTTGCAGTCGCAGCGGGAGGAGATGACCCCTGTACTCTTCGCTGGTAGGGTTTGATGTCTGAATGAAGTCTTGCATTAAGCCCTAGAAAGATGCTTCATAGGAGGAGCTGGAGAAAGTCCACAGTTGAACAAAAAAAAGTACTGTTTGAATCCAAAAAAATCACTCCTGGGGTTGGACAGTGGGTGGGAGGAGGTTTGTTTTTGCCCTTAAAGTGAATTCATAGATCTTTAGAGCACCTGAAATTCAGTACCTGGCTTTATTTGCTTCCCATGAATATAGGGCAAGCTAGAAGTGACCTTCCTGCCACAGTGTGTGGGAGTAGATGCTGTTCTCTCATTGGCTGGCACAAGGACACTGAAGGGCACAGTGACTCTGGTTGGGGAGCAATAGAGCCAGGCTTGCAAGGAGATTCACCTTGCCCCATACTCTGTCTCTGTAGATGACCCTCTGGTCTGCCCCATGACTGTCCAGGGGGATTAGCTGATTGCACCTTGCTCAGAATCCTCTCCCACAAACAGTGGTTTGCCTCTACCAGCAGTCCCTGGATAGCCCCCAAAGTGTTCCTCACAGACAAGTCTGTTGGGTTGCCGGGACTCCAGAACCCCCCAGGAGCCTCCTCAGACCCACATATCCGAAGTTTTCCACCACATTAGGCAGCCAGTTTGCCCTAATTAACCTGGACCCCCACCCTCATTCCCTTCCAGTGGATGAAACCTGGGACCTCCCAGGGCTCGCATTTCCTCGGGGCTTTCTCCTGTTCAAGGTGATTTTACAGAAAGGGCAGTCCTGCCCTCCCTCCACCCCTCCCCACCATTTTAGACTCACTGCGAAGGAAATGGCAGGTTTCATGGCTTTAGTTCGTGCTACAAGTACATTGTTTAGCTGGGCCTCATTCACCAGCTTTAACTTAACCAAAAGTCAGATTTAATGGGCTTGTTCCATCACAAGCTGTTGACCTAATGAACCTTGTACTTCAGACAGGATTTTGGATAGAAACTTGGAGAATTTTCTGATTACAGGAGTTGTGAGGTCTGTGGGAATGCTGCCCTGGATTATCGGGGTGAGGTCGGGGTGGAGTATCAGGGAAATGCCCTCCCAAAGGGTTTTAGAGAAAAGGACATGAAGTGGCAGGTCTGAAGTGTTGTATGTTTGTGTGCCAATCTGAAAGTAAAATGCTTCAGAAATGCTACCTTGTAGTGTAGGACTTATCTATTCAAAACAGCCCGTTCAGGTGAAACCAAAGCAACCAAGCCCACTTGAGCAATAAGTATTTCTGCAATCTCAGTGCTGGCGTGCTGGCCATTATCCTCTCAGTCTATATATGTAGGACATTATGGAACCCAGCGGACTCTCTGAAGAGCAGCTCCTACCCTGAGTTATGTTTAATTGCTCTGGTAAGAGAGTTGGTTATTATTTCAACGATGGCTTGTAAATACAATGGCTGTTAAGTCTCATCAATACCAGAATCATTCTTTCCATCAATCAATACTGGAGACTCCATTACACCGCAGGTATCATGCCAGGGTCTGTGGCCATCGTCATGATAAGAACAATAAAATCAACAGCCCCAGCCCCTCTTCCTCATCTTATGGAGGAAGGATGGCAGTACTCAGAGAACTCGTACATCAACAAGTAGGTGTGTCTGTGAGCACTAGGGTCAATCGTGCTCATGCTGAGGGGGACAGGGCTGGGGCCCGGCAGTAAGAAAAGAGGAAAAGTCTGTATACCTGGGGAAACAGCGTTTCCCAGAGCATTTGGAAAAAACAAACAAATCCAACATTATTCAGTTAGCAGTGAGAGTGACCTACTGAGAGTGACCCTATACTGGGTGTCTGAGACTGTCATCCTGACTGGATTTCCTGAAGCAGAGATAGCCTCGCGTCCTGTGGAAAGGACGGCCGTTTAAACCACAGAACTCTGCCCTGAGACCTTGCCCAAGGACTTTCAGGAAGGCAAGAGGCTAGTGAGATGGGTGGTCGACCAGGTTAGTGGGACGTTAGATTGAAGGACCAGGCCAAAGAAGGCGATGACTTTTCTTAGAAAAAGCCAGTGCCGATTGTGGAGTGATAAAGCATGACAAAACTCAACATATTAAAAAAAGCATTAATTAATAAAGTATTAGAGATAAAGATAGCTTATATCACCCAAGGTTAATTGAGGAGAGTTCAACAATTCTGTATCTGTAAGCACCTACTAGCCTAGCCTCACACAATGGACCAGAAAAATGGTAAAATCATAGTAACACTTAAAACAATTCATTATTTGAGAAACAATAGCAAATTGATGAAAGAGATATATGGAGGATACTGCACCCAATGATTGACACACTACAGATATTTTCATGACCACAGGAACATAACAGAAATTGACCGCACGTTAGAAAGCATAAAATTAAAAAAGAATCATTGAAAATACAAGTAAGAAGTTCCCAAGTGTTAGACATTATGCAATGAATCTCCAAATAGACCTTAGTTTAAGTAAAAATGGGATTTAGAAACTATTTCCTAAGTGTGATAACAGAAATTGTTTAACAAAACTTAATTGTAGTTAAAACAGTACTTGGAAATTAGTTTTATATGGAAGCGTTAGAAAGGAGGAAAAGTTGAGGATTAATGGGCTAAATAGCACTTTGAAGAAATAAAGGAAAAAGGAAACTACAAAGAGAAGCATAGAAAATAAAACACTAAACATAGCTAGTGAAATAAAAAAATAATAAAATTCAGATATCAACCATAAGGGTGTCCTAAAACAAATATTTATTGAATGCTTCTTTCCCATTTAATTCATTTCAATTATTTATAGTTAATAACTCGTAATAAGACTGATCATAAAAGGCATAAATGGCAGTATTAGGATGGAAAAAGAATTTCAATTAAAATGTTGCAGATACTAAGTGCTTAATATTGCTAATAGTTTCGTCAATTAAATTGAAGGTTTTAAAAGGATAGATAAGTTCTTAAAATTAGACAACTTACTACATAGAATTTATAAGTGAACAACAGCTAGAGAATCTATGAGGCTCAGTAAGACAAAAACTGAGTCTCTGATGACATATTCTCTACCACGCCAGGAAGCAAGCTGAAGCTTTAACAGTGAAATCTGCCAGACATTTGTTTGGGAAAGAAACACCAGTGGGCTCACATAAAATGTTCCCAGTCTACTAACAGGGAAAAAAGTTTTGGTTTTTTTAAACTCAGATTAAAAATTTTAAGAAGGGTGGGGGAAATTCATATGCAAAGATGAATCGCCAAAACCAATTTGGGCATAGTCCAGTAACACAATCAGTGCTTAAAGTGATGCGACCAACCAAGGCCACTGATGTAGCGCAATAAGATGGAAAGGCGATCTCAAATTCTGTAGAGAAGATTGTAAATGAAAGTCAATGGATATTAATTGTAATAATGCTTAGCAAACGCAAACAAAAGGTGTCTGCCTTCAGCACTTTTATTGGGCATCACACTGGTAGTGCCGGTCAATGCAATGAAGCCGCATTTTTTACATGAACATAGGTATAAACATGGGTGTGTACATATATAAATACAGAGTTATTGGCCTAGGTACATATATTTATAGGGCAATACACTGAGGTAGTGGACAGACTTTGGGCCTCTGCTCAAACCCTGACTCAACACAAGAACACGTTGGTGTAACAACCTGGCATTCTGTGATGCTCACCTTCATGGCAAAATCACTGAAGACAAAATGGGTGCACAAATAAATGTGGTGAAGAAAGCTGATGGTACCTGTTTAGCAAAAGATAATGTGTCTGGGCTCTTAAAGGCTTGAAATTAAACTAGCAGCCATCCAGCAGAGAAGCAACAAGGCCACCTGGAAAAAGCACACCAGCCTGTGCAATCATGAGGTATCAATGGGATCAGGTAACAGGAATCAGAAGACTCCAAATAATTATATATATATATATAGATATAGATAGATATAGATACAGATATATTCTTGTTGCGAATGAGGGGGGTTGGAGCAGAGACCCAAACCCATCTGGAGACAATGGGACATCCCCTCAGAGAAAGTCACAAGGAAGGGATGAGTCAACCACCATGCAGTATAATACCAATGAAACACACAATATTCCTCTGGTCCCTTGAGACTTCCTCACCCCCCCCCACCCACTATCATGACCCCAGTCCTGTCTTTCACTGTGGGTTAGAGCAGAGCATGTACACAGGTACAGGTAAGAGATAAGAGCTCATGACATATGGAATTCAGGAACAGAAATGGGAGTAGTGATACCAGAAGGGTGTAGGGAAAGGTGGAGAGAGGAGGAGAGTAAGGGGAAACTGATCTCAATGAGCCAAAGATAAACACACACACACACACACACACACACACACACACACACACCACCGCACCCCCTACCCCACCCTCAGAAGACAAACAACAGAAACCATGAGGGAAAGGAGACAACAGTCTATGGAAGATATAAAAATAAAAATTAATTTATAATTTATCAAAGGGTCATGAGGATGAGAGGGGCAAGGATGGGGAAAAAGAGGAGCTGAGACCAAGGTTTCAAATAGAAAATAAATGTTTAAAAAATAATGCTTGCAACAAATGTACAAATGCGCTTGATACGATTGATGTATGGACTGTTATAAGAACTGTAAGAGCTCCCAATAAAATGATATTTAAAAAGTTAAGGATTATGCATTAAAATTGTCATTAATATTGGATGTTATTGCATATGCTGAATATAACTTGTAATCTTAGAATGAGTTGAGCAAGGTGTGTAGACACTAGCGCTAAATACAGAGGGGACTCATTGGTACTTTGATGTATGTAATATCCATGAACACAAGGGAAAAATGTCTAACAGTTATATCCATTAGAATTAGCATTCTCAAACATTACTTATATAGCAATTAATCTAATGAGTGATGGGCAAGATTTCAGAACTGTAAATAACTGAGATGCCCAGAGAAAAATACCGAGACAAAAGGATGCAAAATAGCAAGAGAGAAAAAAATCATTTGCAGTATAGCAAAAAAGATCAACCAGGCACGTATTAGAGTCTTTCACGGAAAAGATAAGAGTATAAAAAACCAGTTCTCAACCTGTGGTCCCGACCCCTTTGGGGCTCAAACGATCCTTTCACAAGGATTGCCTGATTCGTAACAGTAACAAAATGACAGTGATGAAGTAGCAATGAAAATAATTTTATGGTTGGGGGGTCACCACAACATGAGGGACTGTATGAAAGGGTCACACCATTAGGAAGGTTGAGAACCACTGGTCTAAAAGAAGCAATGCTTGAAGAAAAAATAACTGATAATTCTTACAAGAGATATGAACCCAAAGATTTAAGAAGCACTATGAACAAACAAACAGGAAAACTATAAAATCAAATCAAAGCAATTCAAACTAAAACTACTTAGAATCTGTTTTTAAAATTGAGAAAACATAAGAAATAAACAATTACACAGCTAATCTTGTTGGAACCAGACCTCTATGGGCTGCCACATTTTTCTGGGTCGGAAAGATTCTCACCTTTGACAAGGTACACTCTCACCGTTCGTTTTATGTGCTTTCTATTAGTGAAACATACTTGACTTTCTCTCTCTGGCAGGTTTCTACCAGATGCCAGCTCTCACTTTCCCAGGCTTTCCTGTGGCTTCTAGGTAGAGCATCTGGTTATGAGTTGGGCTCTGATCCACGAGATCAGTTCAAAACCACCAGCTGCTCTGAGGGATGAAGACAAGACTTTCAACTCCCAGACAGAGTTACAGTTTCTGCAACTCTATGTGGGAAACTCCATCCTGTCCTATAGGATCACTGTGAGTCAGAATTGACTCAATGGCAGTGTTTGGGGTGTTTTTTGGACTGTAGTTCCGAAGACTGAGTATCATAAAAACAAAAATGTTTCTCTCTTACCTGATCTATAGGCTCAATTCAAGTGAATTTAGAATTGTTCCAATGGTAGAAATTCACAAAATGATAACACGTGTGTGTGTGTATACACACAAAGGTCTACTTATAAGTCAAGATACTTTTGAAGATAGCAATTTTGGAGAATTTGCAATGGGGAATACCAAGAATTGTTCGGTACACACTCAATACTACAGAACAGAATTGGAGCAAGACCAATGCCTGTCAGCCCAGATGTGGACATGGAAGGTATATCCAAAGGAACACTAGCACAATAGTCTCCTGACTAGATGTCTCTGGTACAAATGTAAACAATGAGATTTTGAGTTGTCCCTCACGAGATACTGTAAAATGTTTCAGGTAAATGGCACACATAAAAGTAATAAAATACGTGGCATGCTAATATGCTAGTGACCTGAAAGTCCTTTTGGGAAGCACGCACACAGTCACCGAGTTAATTCTGACTGGAACAAAACTCACTGCCATCCAGTCAGTGCCGGCTCACAGCGACTCTACAGGACAGGTTAGAACCACCTGTGAGTTCTCAAGGCTGTAATACTTTATGGGTGTAGAACGCCCCATCTTACTCATAGGACACACCAATATAAAGGGAACAGATAATGAAATTAAAGTTTTAAATTTCCTTTCTACCGGAAAATATTCAGTTAAAAACCAAACTCTAGATTAAAGACATTTCTGATATACTCAATGAAAAGCAAATATCCAGACAATATAGAAACCCAAGAAATCCAAAAGAAGGACAATCCAGGAGGGAAACGATGGTGAAAGCCCCGACTAGACACTTCCCTTTCAGAGCAGTAGGCACAACCAGAAAGCTGGGGGGAATCATCATGTCATTCCAAACGGAATAAAGGAGAGAATTTGGGGTTATTTAAAACATTTTGTTGTGAATTGTATGAAATTTTACAGAGGAGCTCAGTTTTATATTCAATAATATATACACATTTGGTTTCATCCATTGACCTCCGTGTATAGCACTGACCTCACTTTGTGTCCTGTTCCCATTCCCCTCCTTTCCTACGCCTTCTCAACGTTGTCATTGGGGAACAGCTGCCCTTCCGGTAACAAATGGGTGAGTTCACCAAGGTGTGAGTATCCCGTTAGTGCAGTGGTTCTCAACCTTCCTAATGCCGGGATCCTTTCATGTAGTTCATGTTGTGGTGACCCCCCAACCATAAAATTATTTCGTTGCTACCTCTTAAGTGCAATTCTAATTGGGTGACCCCTGTGAAAGGGTCGTTCGAGCCCCAAAGGGGTCATGACCCACAGGTTGAGAACTGCTTTAGTGTTACTATTCCCCTATAGATCTATTCTTTGGTGGGAAATTCATCCAGGGAAGCAAATTCAGTTACAAATAGGAGTAGGCCAGGAACTCAGGAGTAAAGAGGGGTTTTCCCACAAGTCCCTAGCTGAGACATAAACTAATTGTCACTTAGTATTTTGGGTTTTGGTCCATCTTTTTCTCCCAACTCTACTAGGACCTCCTTAGATCTATAGCTACACTCAAATAGCCACACAAATGAATCTCAAAAATGTAACCGACTACAAGAATTGGGCACAGGTTAAATACATACACCTAGTCTCATTTACAGAAATTAAACTTCACCAAAGCAGGTTAGATGGTTGGGAGATTCTGAGGTGTCTACTTAGATGGTGAGGATATCAAGAAAAGCAAGTAGCCAGTTACCATGGTAATCATCATCATGGGTTCCAATTTAGGGAAACGTAGAGCTGTGGATTAGAAGCACTGGTGTCTTAGTGGGTACTTGTTGGGTTACTAACTAGAAGATCAGAAAGTCAAATCCACCAGCTGCTACCCATTTGAGAAAGATGAAGCTTTCTACTCCTTTAAAAAGTTGTAATTTCAGAAACGAACAAAAGACAATATACTGAGTATACTGTAGGCTTTCATAAGGAATGGACAGTGGCAAGAGAACTACGAAGGGAGATGGGATGTTCAGGGTTGTTTCACTCAGTAAATGTCCTGGACTTCTTGCCACAGCAGTAGATATGCATGTGTGGAATCATTTTAATGGTGACTCATAATCACGTTTATGTGTTCAATATTTCCTAAGAAGTGCCTAAGAAAATGAATGCATGAATATGGATCTTCTTGTCATTGGTGCTATAAAAGATAAACTAGAGCTCATATACATTTAAATATTTACTTAATAGGAAATTCACTTAGTATAGTATTTTGCCATAATATTTATATAAAATATGATTATACATTTAAACATATACTTACATATTTTACATATAAAAGTGTCCTAAAAACCAATTTAGAAAACAATTCCTTCAAAATAGCCCATGGCTTCACTTCTTGGATGTCCATGACGTCCAACCCCCTCACTGTATTTGTTCATTGGGCCCACAGACAATGTGTTTGTGAAGTGTACCTGCTTTTGCATCTTGTACCATCCCCACCTCAGAGTGCGCCTATGAGACAGAGAATTGCATCAAGGTGTTCCGGGGGGCTGAAAGTCTCCATGGAAGCAGACTGCCGCATAAGGACAGCTGGTCTGTTGGGGCCACCAGCCAGGCAGCTAGCAACCCAGCTGTCAAACCACAGGACCATCGGGCTCTTCCTGGTGCCCTGGCTCCTCCCTACATCCTTGGAAGGTGTTCCTGTGGCACGGGGGTTCTGCACTTGGCTGCCAACCAAAGGAGCTACCATTCAAACCCAACAGATGTTCCACAGGAGAAAGAGGTGGCGACATGTTTCCCCATAAAGGTTTCCAGCCTTGAAATCTCTGCTCGGAAGTTCCACTCACTCCTTCTGGGTCCCTGGGAGTCTAAGATCAATTCAATGACAGTGGGGTCTTTTGTTAGTTGGTGGTTTAACTTCTTGGAAAGCCATTTTTAAATATTCTCTTCTTAATTCATTTAGAAAGCAAGCAACAGATCAGCTAACTGTAGGTGGAAATATGTTTTCCCTTGAACATGATTAGGCTTTATTGAACAGGGCTAGTGCCTCCTGCATTTTTTGAAATGTTTATTCATGCAAACTTTATTTCAACTTAATTGCCCAAAGAGAATTGAATAAATCAAAATATAAATATATCTTTGCCTCAAAAGAGTATTAAACATTTGAAACCAGACATGCAATTATTTAACCAGCAATGTTGTATCTATGAGAATTTATGAATCATCTAAAAGTCTCTGGTGTAGGATGGAACATGACATCACAATCTGTGATGTAATCACCAAAGACCACCCATTAGTTTCTCAACGCAGTACCTGTAAGCCCTCATGCGTTATTTTTACAGATAGCTCCTTGATTTTCTCAACAGGCAAACCTCAGCTCTTCCTGTTGCGTGGGCCCAGGCCCACTCCTTGTCTTGGTCTCTTATTTCAAATGTCTGATAGTCAACAGTGCCATAACTGACGTCTAGTTTTTAGTCCACGATTTATGCCTGCATAATGATCAAGTTCAATTCTGCACAAATGGCAGCTCCTGAACATGGAAACACCCTGTATCTTTTTGATAGGGAGTTGGGTGAATGAGGTGTTCTGCTAACATTTATTCACCTTATATTATTCAACATGAGAATCTTAGGTTGGGATTTGATGGTGCCTGGAGCCCTTTAGCTTGCCTATAAAGCCTCTAAAATTTTATGCAAAATGACTGTCTACACAACTGTCTCAACTCTGAAAAACATGTTCTAATTTTCAGCACATGCACAGAGGAGTCGTTTCCGGCTGCCTTACACTTATCTGTGAGTCTAAAAGGGAAATGGAAAGGCTTAAGAACTCAGCCTCATCTGTTAACTAAATTAAGTTTCACCTTTCTACCGCTTCTCTAAATAGGTTCTAGAAAATTAAACCTATTAAATGTTACAGCCTGTAACTAAGGTTTTTTGTTTTTGCTTTTTTAAGTTGACTGAAGAAAACTGTCAAGTTACAGCAGTTGGGAAAACAATACCGAGCCACCTTCTAACATCCTTCTCAGTGCTCTGCCCTCCCCACATCCAAGCTACCACAGGGGACTCATTGCCCATCTGATGCTAATGTATGTTCCATGGGAAGGAACCACGATTCTATTTAAGAAGATTCTGCAAAATGTTAGATTAAACTGAGTTAAATAGCGTTTTTTTTTAACTGAGTCTCAAAGCCTTTAAAATATGCATTGGGTGGATCTAGAGGGAGAGTAACTATGTTGTTTTTTCCCCAAAATTAATTTCACTTAAGTTTTAATTTTGCTAGGTTTTCCCGCAATGCTTTTATCCTAAGCAGGTTGATGGGGAGTTCTGGGAATGGTCACACCCTCTCACCCATTGCTGTTTGCTAAGAATAGTTTCATTGGGGTGGATGAGAGTGAGAGGGAAAGGGAGAATTTGGAAAATTATTCAGAAAGACTCATAGCTACCGTCCTATGTTTGTTCTCTGAGGCTATGCATCTTTACTGGGTCAGACAGCCTCATCTCTCCCAAAATCATAAGATGAAGCTAGGGAGCATTCCAACAGTTGAGATGCACACCCACAGTTTTACAATGAATATTCTTATTTTAGGCAGGATAATTATTAGGCCACTCTGAGTTATATTTCACTTCCCCAATGCCTTCATTGTCTACTTGGGGAGCCAAGGCACAGAGAAGCCTGCTGGCAAGTCACAGATGATAGCTCTAGCTATCACTACAGGAAGGGCTGACGTTAAGTCCTACTGACGTCCTGTGTAATTCTCATTGCAGGATTGTTTTCTTTTCTCCTCCATGCTGAGATAAAGCCCATGATGGTCTAGAATGTAAAATCCAGAGGAATATGTATATAGACAGAATGTGGACCCAATGTCCTCCCCCTGAATACAAGGCTGTCTGGGATAGACCACTTTACTGAAGCAGGCACATTTAAAGCAGGGGCCCTGGTAGTACAATGGGTTAAGTACATGGCTGCTAACCAATGGCAGGAAACCTGATGAGTTGTGGGGGTGACAAATATGGTACATGAAGAACACAAAAGGTCATTAAAAAGACAGGAAAGGAAAAGATCAAAGGGGAGGTCAGAGGAACTTTGAGTCATGCTCTTGATCCTAGAGTACTTAAGATAAACACACAAAAAATAATGAGGCCAAAGAGCAGAGCAGAACATTTGAAATGTCAGCTTCAGACAAAGTAAAATATTATAATGAAATGTGCAATTACCTAAGAGGTAGCAAACCCAAAGAGGACACACCCAGCATGTGTCAAGGTGAAAAGAACTCAAGAAGAAATTCAGGTTCTGAGTTGCAATATTGAATGATTCAGAAAGCATCAAAAGGAGATGGGAAACATATATTTAAAGAAGTCACCGTGCTGGAAATAATGAGCTGCCTTCGAACCTTTTCCAGAGGTAGCATATGACCAAGAGCCAACGGTACTAAAGAAAGAAGTCCAAGCTTCAGTGTAGGCACTAGTGAAAAGCCCAGCTCCGGGAACTGATGGATTTCCAAGTGAAATATTCCAACAAGTTTATGAAGTACCAGAAGCATTCACTTGTTTGTGCTAAGAAATATGGAAGATAGTTACCTAGCCAATAAATTGGAAGGGTTTCATATCTGTGCCCATTCCAAAGTGACCCAAAAGAATGAGAGCACTGAGCAATATCATTACCACTACAGTGACAGGGGTGGTCAGAAGTGCAAGCAGCTTTAGACGAGGACGTGGAACAAGGGCCATCACTGCTGGTATCACAGGGGGCTTGGTGGAAAGAAAAGAAGATCAGAAAGCAGTTCATTTGCATTTTATTGAATATTCAAACTCATTCAATTATGTGTATCATAGCAAACTACAGATAGCACTGAGCAGAATGGGAATCCTCTAACACTTAAATCGTGCCATTGCAGAACAGCTAAGTAAACCCAGAGGCAGTTGTTCAAACAGAACAAGAGAATAATGCATTATTTTAAATCAGCAAATATTTGTGTCAACGTTGTGTATTTCACCATTCTTAGGTAATCTGTATGCTGAGTAAAATAATCCAAGAAGTTCGGGTATATGCTGACATCAGGTATCAGGATTGAATGGTGGCTTATTACCAACTTCCCTTATGCAAATGACACAACCAGGCTTGTCAGAATAAGGAGGAGGTGACACACTTGCTGCTGAAGATAAAAAAGTACAACCCTCAGTATGGACGCCAATTCAATGTAAGGGAAGCCAAAATACTCACAACTTTACCAATAGACACCTTTATGGTAAATGAAGAAAATACTGAAGTCATTAAGGCTTTTTATTTTGCTTGCTTTTGGAAGCAAGTCAAGAAATAAATCAGTTCATTGAACATTGAGCAAGTCTGCTGCCCAAGACCCCTTGTAGAGTACTCCAGAGGAAGAGCACCACTTTGACTTCTTGGGTGGTCTGTCCCCAACCGTGGAGTTTTCCATGGCCTCTTGAAGGAGCTCTGGAGACATGATGATGCCTGGGACTAACAACGGCTGTTTGACACTGAGGCTCTCTCCTCCTGCCAAGATTTACAGTTGTAGAAAGTCACAGGGCAGTTCTCCTCTCTCCTATAAGGTCACTGATTCAGAATTAATGGTTGCGAGTGAAGTTCATATGCCTGTAAATGTTGGGTTTGGCATAAGGAAACAGTAAGAAAAGGGATGCAGTGGAATTCTGGGTTGCAAGAACATTTGGCAAAGAACATTGAAAGTCCCAGAATGAACTTCCAGGACACACAGGTCTGGCTTGGAAGTAGCACAGACAGAATGCTCCTGCGAAGTGAGTGTGGCCAATTTGGTTTCACATCCTTTGAGCATGTCATTAGGAGAAACCAGTTCCTCGAGAAGGACACTGTGCTCATTGAAGCTGAGGGTTAGCGGAAAAGAGGAAGAATCCCAGTGATATGAATTGATACCATGGTTGCAACAATGGGTTCAAACATAACGATTGGGAGGGTGGTCCAGGACTGTGTCCTGTTTCCTGCGGTTTGAACCTAGAGTTACTATGAGTTGGACTCAACCCAACAGGGTATAAGAACAACATCTGTCATTCCAGATCCTAGAATCCTGTGGCTGCTGTACGCTCAATGAACCAGAGTTGCGAAGGCAAACCCTAGAGGTAAGCATTTTGAGTCGACCTTTGGACATATGATCTCCTGATGTAGTTCAGTCCACCATGCTCTCTGAAACATACATTATAGCTCTTTAATAAGAACAAAGCTCGTAAGTATTTTTATCCGTGATTTTATTAGAAACACTGAATACAAGAGTAACCGGAAAGGAAGTGTCAGTCAGAACCATAAAGCTTTTACCAGGAGAATCAACAGTACAGAAAGAAGACCAGTGTAGTATCAGGGTCTACCATGACTTTGTGAATGGAAACATTTCATTAGGTGTTTCACATTATACCAGGTGACAAGACTACAAGTCAGCCATGGTAGAAAGCAGTAAGGGGAAAGGAGATGAGCTGAAGATGAAAAAGATTATTAATGTAAAACTACAAAGTAAACTCAATATAAGATTGAGAGTGACAGATGAGTCGATGCCCAAGCTTTTACACCTACGCAATGAAGTGAATGACGGCATTTTTGCAATTGTCAAAATAAAAAAAAAGGAAAGCTAAAAAATAAGTCCAGTTTTAGTAATATTGAGTTTCCTGTTATTTAACCATCGGCATTAGCCAAACTGTTCTTTTCAAAGTTAATTCAGATGGAATCTTTTCAATCTCTCTTAACAATTTCTCATTGTTCACTCTTTGTAAAAATAGTATCTTACCTTCGATTTGATATAAATTTTTATAAGAACCCTCTAACTGCCTACGTCAATGCTCCTGTTACATCCCCTCAGGGCTTTCCTCTAACTCAGAAAAGTAGGAAGGTCAATAGACTTAAAGAGCCAAGTCCGCAAAGAAATGGCCGTAACTTCTGCTGCAAACGAGCCGTCAACAAGACATAGCTATGTACGTCCTAAACTGTCTTGAGTTGAATGGTTAAAGCTAAAACAGAATTATCCAGTGCCTGTGATGATGTATTACTCTTAAAATACAATATGCTACTCAGAGGTTGGTTTCAAATGAAGCATATAGCCGTAGTATGAATGGATGTGAGTCTTTGGGTAATGCAAAGGACTATTACTAATTGTGTTGGCAAAGAGCATTGAATGCACCGTAGGCTGCCAGAACAACAAGCCAATCTCTCTGGGAAGAAGTACAACGAGAACACTCCTTAGAAGAGTGTATGGTGAGACTTCATATCAGCTAAGTCGGTCATGTAAGCAGAAGTGACCAGCCCCCGGCAAAGAACATCCTGATCTGTATAGAGGGTCAGCAAAAAAAAGGCAGCTCTTCAGGACCCAGTGGCTGCCTCAATGGACTGAAACAGAGGAATGATTCTGATGATGGCCAAAGACCAAGCATCATTTTCATTCATTTAAGGTTGCTTCAAGTCAGAGCTGACTCAATGTCACTAACAACCTCACTGAATGTACTGGTTCTATTTCAAGTGGTCATAAAAAGCTGCTGGATTTGGTAATGACCTTAAAGGATCACTAAAATTCCAACTGTGAATGAAACTTAGTCATGATTTAATGGAAA
Organism: Tenrec ecaudatus; assembly: GCF_050624435.1. Lineage (NCBI taxonomy): Eukaryota > Metazoa > Chordata > Mammalia > Afrosoricida > Tenrecidae > Tenrec > Tenrec ecaudatus. The sequence continues at coordinate 8,452,000 of NC_134544.1, forward strand.
TGCTAGCATGTGTAGAGCTAATTGTCACCCTAATTAAGCTATCCTGGGTGTGAGCTGCTCACAGACACCCACGCATATATCATATCAGTATCAATGTACATTATTTTCACCTTTCTGTGAATTAGGGGAAGGGCTCCAGTGCAGGTATGTTCATTTGTACGTATTTCATTTCAACTCATCCAGGGCGACCCCTTGAATGTATCCTTTCTGATGCCACTTCCTCCCTGTGTCGCCTGTTTCTATGCCTCCTCTCCAAAGTCTTGGAACTTTGTCCTTGGACAAATGCTTTGCTTTTTCTCTGAAAAGGCTGATTACAACTGAGATGACTAAGGACCACTTGGGAGGGGTGTAGGGTGGGGTTCATATGGTTATCTAATCAGCAAGTCTAGTCTTGTATGATAATTTGAGCCCCATCCCATCATTTTCTCCCAATCTATTCAGGGCATCATCTGATCCTTTTCAGAGCAGTAGGCAGTGGCGGCCAGGTCCCACTCTAGTTCTTTTAGTCTGATTGTACAGACAGCTACATGCTTGGTCAAGCAGGTCACTCAACCAATTGTTTCCACGTGTCTTTTGCTTTTCAACACTTTTTCCTCTGGATGTGAAGAAACCAACTGTCACACCTTAGATGGCAGTCCAAGCATTAAGCAAGCTTCTGCACTTAACTTTCAATACCATATATACTCAAGTATAAGCCAACCAAAATATCAGTTGAAGTGCCTAATTTTACCACAAAACTGCATTAAAATGTGCTGAAAACTCAGTGTATGCATGAGTATATATGCCAATTTAAAGTATAAATCTTTATACATGCTAAGATTTTGTTTCCATTGGCTATCTTTCTATGAATTGGTGAATTGTTACCACAGAAAACAAAGAGCAAACTAAACTTTTTTTTAAGTTTTCCTAAAGGCATTGTGGTTATGGACCTCTCTCTGAATGTCATTCACTGTAAAGCATTCCCCCAAAGCTCTGGCTGCTAATGAGTTGGTTGAATTCTTGCTTGTTACTCAAGCCACATACCACGTTCTTAAGTTTCAGACTACTTTCTCATGTTAGGCTCCTATTTTTACAACCACTACACTTTTTTTACTACTTGATTCCATATTTGGACTAGAAAACACAGACTTCTGTATAACCGGAATATTCAAATAAATCACATTCCTTGACTTTACAGACCCCAGAATTTCAACAGCTCGGCTGTGGAGCTGTTAGTTGCTATTGAGTTGGCTCTAACTCAGAGGCCTAAGGCACAAACAAAACAAACAAACAAACGAGTATCTGTGAATTTCCTCTATGATGAAATACAGTCAGACAAAAATGAACTCTGTTCTAACTAGTGTCCTGCCATTCAATGACTTCACACTGCTAAGCAGCATGGAGAATCTGTTCACACTAAGTGGATACATTTGAATTTATGACCATCTGCTTTGGGGTCGAAGTTCTCTTTTTAAATGTTTATTATTACCCCACCCCTCTTTGTGATGAATCTATTCAGATTTCTAAGACTTCCTTTTTCCCCCTGCACCGATTTTGAAGGTAGAGGTTGTGCCAATATGTGAGGACTGCTTATCATGAAAAGTGTCACGCATACAGACATCCATCTTTTACAAAAAAAAAACAACCTATGATCATTGATCTTAAGAGTGAAACAATAGCAAAGTTTAACCACCAGGTGGATATCCCAGTCTTCACCTTCCACTACCAGTACCTATCCTGGACCATATTACTTTTTTTTTTAGTCTGAGAACTTAACAAAACTCTACAACTCCAATTAAGCAGATTTAGCTACACATTTGATTATATTCTGTGTTCACTCTTGTCTGTTTGCTTTCATCACAATTCTACAAACAAATCTAATTATTTCCAAGTCAACCAAGTCTATACTATTTTCCACATTTAAAAACATTTGTGTCTCTCTATTCATTTCTAGCCAAATTCAACGAGACACCCCAAATCATGCCTACTTCAACCTGCTGTTCCTCGTTTTTAATCCTTGGACTTGGCATATTAGTCTAATTATACAATCCTGGGAAGCTAATTGGTTTTCCCTTCCCATTCCAAAAACTATCCATTTTGTTGAAAAATAGATTGCCCTCTCCCCCAACAATCGCATCTCTCTCCCCACTGTCTTTTCATCTCCACTACTAAAACTGCATGGGGTTCCACTTCACCTCTCCAAAGCACAGTGCGACTGGCCTTCTTCCTTCCGGTTTGTTCCACGCCCATCCAAAATATAAGCCAGTGCCGTGGGAGAGTTCCTAATGCACAACTCTGCCTATTTTCTATCGTGGAGAAACACACACTACACAACATAATATTTTAATCCTCTGCAGGGCTCTACTGAATATAGAAGAAAGTTCAACTTCTGAAACTCGTCACTCAAGAATCTCCATTCATCAGTTCCAAGGTCATGTAGAACACAGGATCACTTCACCTCATTAAAATCCTAGCCCCAAATGGCACGGTAAATGCATACTTATGTCCTTAAATACATTTCCTTCCATTTTAGAATCTTCTTTTTACCTAAAAATACCATTATTTTCAGTTCAACTTCTTCAGGATCTTAACTACAAATATTTTTCTTATGACATTTTCTGATAACATACATACTTAATTACAAGTAACTTAAATGTTTCTTCTTCGCAGCTGTTCTTGGTCTTCTGGATATTAAACTCCTTGTGAGATCTCTTCCTTCAGCAGCGCAGCCATCCCGCCAACATCACTTATTTCTATGTCCTTGTCTCAAAGCACGGTGACTAAAACATGCACACTTCATAATTACTCTAAGCAAGTCCTCCCTCTAGGCCATATTGTGATGTACGGATTCATTTTAGCTCTAAAACTCCAGCACTGGACTATACTGTTCTGATCAGGTGAGAAACTGAGGTATAGAACCCTTTCATTACGTATGCAGTCACCAACGAATGCAGGAAGAAAGCACCGGTAAACTGGTCACAGAATCTGACTTAAATATCACTGTTATTATACTCTTTCTCATTGTGTCATTTGACTCTTCAAGTAAGGGAGGTCTTAACTGATTGGTTTTAAAATTGGGATGATTCCACTGACTGGGAAAGAGGTCTGCTTCCCCAGAGGGCCTGGAAACAGAATTGAGGCTGAAAGGAGAAGTTGCCCAAGGTTGTCTCTTCATATAGATTTTTTTGGAAGTTACCGTACGTATGTGGAAATTGTCTTCCCTCTCTACCTCCCTCTAATATCCCCAGTTCCTACTTGCTCCTGGCTCATCCATCTCAGGAAGGATTCACAGCAACCTAGAAAGCCCCTGCTTCCAACGGCAGGAAACCCGCCACTGGAGGACAATCATCTACTCAAGTACTGGGCCACATGAACCTTTCAGAGGACAGGAGGAGATGGCAGCTGCGACAGCCCAGGTGGCAGATGGGGGCTGGCGTTGGAAATGACTGAAACTGAGAAGCCAGAAGTCTGACTTCTTCCAGCTACAACTAGCACGATGAGGTTTGGGATTCAATTAGTGAAGAACTTTTTAACCCCAATCCTTCAAGCCAACTGCTGTTGAGTGGGTCCTGACTCTCAGCAACGCTACAGAAGGCTGAAGTAGGGTCACTCCTGGGAGTTTCGGAGAGAGCCCCTCCTTAGGAAATGCAACACCTTGTCTTTCTCCTGAGGAGCAGCCTGCCATTTGAATCTTTGGTCTTTCAGCTAGCAGTCCAGTGCTTAAACAGCTTAGCACTAGGCCTCCCAGGTTTTTTTACTTAAAAATAACTCATTGTCCAAAAAGGCCATTTTGAAAACCTTGGCTAACAGCTGTGCATTCTTTCTTTTGAAGCATGTAAAACTTCTGTAGAATTAAAACAAAAATCCTGAAACAGAAATGGCCCGTATTGAACTTCACCCCTTCTGCACCGCGCCAGGCTCAAAGGCTGCCAAACTTCCCAGCCCCTTGCAGGAGATAGCTTCTGCAGTTGAGAAACCTCCAGAAGAAACAGCTTAGAGGGGAATTGATTTCTACCATGTAGAGCTACCGTCAAATGAGCCATCGTAAGCAAATGGTTTATACCGAGACAGTCAATTCCTTTGCAAAAAGAGTAAATGGCCTTTCTTGCCTGTTTTACATTTTTATCTCTACCATTTCCTCTCATTTAACTTTGGCTGCTGTCCACTAAATGGCAGGCTTTCTCTTTGGTCCTCCAGAATGAGATCCGGGTGAGCTGCATGGACTGTTGGCCTACTCCAATCTGATGGTTAACCAGATTTTAACCTCAGGGGCAACTTTAAGGCATTACTTCCATCAGACAGTGACCATAATCCTGATTTTCAGTACGAACGAGCATTTTAAGTTCTTACTGCTTTGCCTCCTATTCCTAGTGACTTACAAATACTCATAGTTTAAAACTCACCAAAACCCCAGCAAGGCAGTAGCCAGTGCCATTGGTGCCCTTTACAGAATTGGTAGCCCAGGCACAGAAGTTTAGAAACTTACTAAAAGTGTAGCATCATGACAGGTTTTGATTTTTGTTTGCCAAGTTGGTTTCCTCTGGGCTTATTTTTTTTCCTATTCTGTATCCCAACATTCCAATAATCAATAAAGTTCCCTCGATTCCAAGACTTCTGTCTGCCTGAAATAGAAATTCTAAGGACATGACCCTAACATACAAATGGCCTTCTACCCCATCCCCATCTCATCTTGCCTTCTCAAGGCTGCCTTCTCTTTTATCTACAAATGAAGCCTACCAGGGGATTTAACACCACCTGCCATGATTGCCGCCTTGAGGTAACTTTTTTTACCTAAAATCAAAAATAGCCTTTCTGAAAGATACCAAAAAACAAACACTAACAGTGTAACCACTGAAACAGTCTCCCTTGTGCATTATGTTTTTAAGACACTGTATATATGGGACAAGCTGGGAAAAATCAGTCAGGAATGTTGGGGGCAGTGAGCTTACGTTAGCGGGTGAGGAATAGCCATTGATGAAGGTCAAAGATGGTTGCACAACTGGAATACTGTCATCACTGTGGAAGCAGTGTAGGGTACACTGTGCATATGACCAACAGCACAATACGCCAGCCAGCAACCGGACAATACATTCTCGTGTTCTCGGGTGGCCCAACATCTGGTCACCCCGATTCGTTTTTTTGCTATGGACATCATACTCCTTCTTCAAGGAAGGAAGCCTCCATTGAGAGTGGCCTCATGAAAGCTAAGCATCCTTGATACAGACTTACAAAGAAATGTCAAAATCCATAAAAGAGTGATGGGGGGGAATGTTAAAAGAATGATGGGGGTTCTCTAGAAGGAATGATGAGGCAGTGCAAAGACATACCCTGACTGTTGACTTCATCTCCTGCATTAGTGAGTTTATTGACATTCCAGTTGAACTACCCCTCCAGAATTAGACATCCTGTTTCACTTGGAAAAGGAGCAATAGCAAGAACTTTTGGTAGGGATAAGAGAAAATTTAAACAACCAAGCCCTTGGCTGCCAATCAACACCTACTCATGTCAATCTTGGAGGGCAGAGTGGGACTTGCCCGCAGTGTTTCCAAGGTGTCAATTTCCAGAAGGGACCAGTCACCTCTTTCTCTTGCAGAGACGCTGGAAGATACATATTTTTTTAAGCCACTTATTTTTTTCTTTTTATTTGGTAGCTGAGCACCTGAACCACTGTTCCACCAGGGCCCCATTATAGCAACTCTGGCATACACAAGATGATGTAATTAAGAAGCAATAATACACACACACACATATACACTGAGTCATGTCTGACTCAGAGAACCTATGAAAGGTTCCCGAGGCTATAAATCTCTATAGGAGTAGAGAGCCTCATCTTCCTCCTGAAAAGTCAGTGATGGGTTCAGATACTGCCCTTTGTTTAGTACCCACCACATACAACCCACCACAACTCTAGGGCCCTAAGGCATGAGTGCCTCAATAACAAATACAGCATGGGAATAGCACATGAATAATCAGGCCACTGACGCAGAATGGGAAGTACAGAAAGAATGCTTGATAAAACAATTCAAACCATGGAGGTAGGCTAAAGAACTATGTGTTACTGTACATGCAACTTTGAATCATGTGCCCATTCCAGGATTTACATCTTAGAAACACTTGTGTGTATCACATGGCTATATACATACATCATACATCGCAGGACAGCAGCTTCTAGCAAACTACTGGGAACACCACCATTACCCACTGCGAGGCAGCGGATTATTTAACCATTGTGTCTGTGCCTCCCAGCGGCCCGCCTTTTCCTGATGGGGCTGGGCAAGAAGGCATGGGAGGATTCACCACTGAGCAATCGCCACCCTGTTGTGTACCGTGAGCTCCCTCAGAACCAGGAAGGAGGATCGCACTACCGGCAACAAAGAGCCAGGTGTGGACCTGTCCTTTAGGACACCGAGATCTCTATGCATTCAACCTCCTGGATCCAGGAGATGGCTTTGCTTCCAGAAAAATGACAAAGCAGCAGCAGCTCCAGGTGGCAGAGCATGCGACGGAATTGTGGTCTTCCCAGTCCACAAAGCCAGGCTTTGGGAAGGAGACTGGCTGGTAGAGTCAGCAGCCTCTGGGTACTTACCTTGGGGCCCTGGATTTGCTGACCCCCACAGCTCATGCTGGGTGCCCATGGACTGAGGATCACAGCCATGTGGCATGCCACTGGGAATTTAACAGCAGCCCTAAAAGAACTGTATGTAAACTATGGCTCTTCCACATAAGACAGCTATGTACAGATGTAAAAACTCCAGGCTACAAGCCAACAGAGTCAAGGTGCTTTGCATGCTCTACAGATGAAAAATGCTTGGGGGGGGGGGTCTTCACACTTCGATCTCCACACAGAAATGTTCCGCGTGAAAGCTGTGAGCAGAAATTCCACAGGATCACCTATTGTTCCCCATGCTTCCTCTGCCTCCCACTCAACCCAACCCCATGTGACAGTCAAGTGGTCCCAAAAGCAAAAGGTCACGACCTTCAGAGTCCATTCTGACTCATAAATACTGCCAAAGTTTTATGAGACTGTATCAGGAGTCCTCAAACTTTTTAAACAGGGTGGCCAGTTCACTGGCCCTCAGACCCGTTGGAGGGCTGGACTGTAGTTTAAAAAAAAAAAAACTATATACAAATTCCTATGCACACTGCACATATCTTACTTTGAAAAACAAAAAGAGGCAAAAACACCCGGTGGGCTGGATAAATGTCCTTGGCGGGCCGCATGTGGACCATGGGCCATAGTTTGAGGACCCCTGCATCTTTGCTGGAGTAGAAATCCTCATATTCCACCCTGGAGCAGCTGGTGGGGTTGAACTACAAACCTCAGAGCCAGCACACCACCCACTATTCCAGAAGGGCTCCTGAACTGTGCCCCAGGGGGGTTTCCTACTCCATAATCTTGGCAGCATAGATCTTCCAGGCATTTTCTGCTGCCAAGCCTCATGGTAGGTTTGACTGGTAGCTGAGGGTGCTTAACCACTGCACTACTGAATTGCATTCCACTTTCTAGATGGAACAGCCGAGGCGGACAGAACTAAGGCTTAGGGGTCTGAGGAGTTCAATTTCCCGAAGGAGGGATGTCTTTAGAGGGTGGTCATTGAGAGTGGAGTGGAAAAGCTTTATATCCCGTGGGAATGGGGAGATGGGATCCTGAGGAAGAGACTCAAGTTTCTGGGATAGGTACACATGGAAAGATCCCAGCATCCAAAGGAGAGAAGAAACATAGACAAAGAGAAAAGAAAGTTCAAGGTCAAACAGTTTCCAGTTTATTGAGGGGTTGGGGGAAGCAAGGGCAGCCTACACTAAGAGATGGTGCTGAGAAACTGCTCACAAGTTCTCAGTGATCTCCTGGATCACTCACATGCTGCAGAAGTTAGTTTTCTCCCCCTTTTCTCTTTTCTTTGCTGCTATGTAGCTTCCAGATATCAAAATACCATTTCCTTCTCCAAAGATGGCTGTCTGACCAAGCGAACACGTAGGGAAAATGCCGATTTATCTTATGTTCTAATAAAATAATGATAGCCCTGTAACTTCACAGCATTTTTTATATGTCACAGTAAAAAAAAATCAAATTGAACATGACAGTTTTATTTTAAATCTCTGCTTAGATGGAAGTTATTTTTTTTCCAAATCCCTCAATCATTCTCGAGCAGTATCACCACCGAAAGCTTCAGGAGGAGCTTATTTTCCTGGCTGCCATCCCTGACACATCTTGGCAAGTCGGACACTACTGTCACTGTGCTTTTAAGACACGGGGCTATATGTTTTCAAAAAATCATAATAGCATAGAATTCCCCCTGTAAAAGTGAAAAAAGATCGTATCCAGTTCTGAGCCAGGTAACTGTTGATGGTATTTGTGAGATGTTTTTCACCAGCTAGAGATAATAAATGACTCTCTTCAAAAACATTAAACCTGAGGTGAAGGAGAAGTGTGTGCATTTATTAGGGGGCATTGAGGACACACCCTTCTACACACAAAGGAACAATACACCTTTTATTCATGGCTTACTCAGAGTACGCCCTCCACCCTGAGTGTAGACGCCTTACACCAAACTCACAGTCAAGAGGATTCTGAATCCCAGCTGCCCTACAGAACAGAGTCGCACTGCCTCCGGGGACTGATCTTTCTCTCATGCACCATCTGGTGGGTTGGAATCCCCAACACATCACCCACCACATGCCACCAGGGCTCCTTGATAGACTCCCAAGGACAATGGAGTAAGGTTAGCAAGTGTCTGTCAGATCCTTAATCCATGATGCTCTGTTGGGCATCACGGAGACTGTGACGACCAGGCTCCTGCAACCTATGGGGCAGATGAGCACTGACAATGCACTGAAGCAAATCAAACCAGAGACACACTAAGTTCCAAGTCCCTGGAGACAGAGCTGCCAGAGTGACACTCTTGGGGTGTCCCATGAAAGAATAATGCTCTGCCAGCAGAGCCAGGAAAGAGAAGCTGTCAGGAAGACAGGTGTGTCAGCTGCCTCTGAAAGCCAAGATGCCTGGGAGACCTAGTTAGACCAGGGAGGTCCCAGAACAGGCCAAGTGCTTTACAAAAAGCAAAGCAGAGTCTAAGCCTTTTCATTCCGTCTGGAATGACTTGAAGGGGAAGCAGATGCTCTGCTCTTGTAAGATGATGGGAACATTTTGTTGTATCATAATTTTTAAACCATGTTTCTGTTGTATCATTTTTAAATAGTGTGCCCCTTTTCATGACTCTGTTTCCGTCCCCTTGATGCCCCTTGGGAAGGTGCTATCCCGGTTGTTCCACAGACCAATGCCTGGAGGGGGCAGGGAGGGAGGTTTCTCTAAATGGCCATGACTCCATAGGTCTCACTCCAGCCACCCTACCACCAGGGTACACTTCAGACATAAATGCCTCACTTAATTATATGAAAATCCACTAAAAAAACCCCTCAAAAATGCTTCTCCTTGCTTTCAGTATGCCTCCCATTACTGAAAACACATGGTAAAAAAGAAAAATGCAAAGTAGAAAACAAGACATGAAAGGGTTATGATATTGCATTGAGGTTGTCAGTCACGTAGTCAATCACCAGTTATGTGGTAATAACTATGCAATCTCTTGGACTTTATTATTTCCTCTACAATGAGGAAGTTGAAATCACCATTAAGAGTGCTATACACATAAACACACACACGAAACAAACCCATTGTCATTAGTTTGATTCCAAGTCTCTGAAATTCTGCGTTGGGTTTTTGAGATACTACATTTGTATTGGAGAAAACAGCCTCCTCTCTCTCCCATAGAGTGGCTGGTGAGTTGGAACTGCTGGCCTTGCAGTTAGAAGCCCAAAAGTCTATCCCCAAGTTCTGTAATATACAAACGTGTGTGTGTGTGTGTGTATAATGAATCCATGAATACACATGGGTAGATGAACTGTATATTGCTGTTTACCGTTAGAATTTCCCATGAAATGACTACATCATTATTTTCTATGCTAATTCTACCCAACTTCAAACAGCATCAGCAGCACAGGAGAAAGACAAGCAACAGGCAATTCTACCTGCTGAGCAGAAGAATCTGGGGAGCCCCGGCCACCATTTGCCATTTTGCCTTAGTTTTTCACAATCAGTATTTGGAAGTTTGAAAGTACTCACTGCCATTTAATCAACACCCACCCTGTCGAACTGCAACTTCTGTGCTTGAGACTTGAGACTTACTCTTTATTGGAGTAGAACATCATGATTGTTAAACATCAGCCCAATTCCTAATAATTACACCACTAGGGCTCCTTGGATGTTCTAGTCCTATGGCCACCTATCAAGTTCTACAGCATTTACCTTTTACATTATACTCATGATTGTCCAGCTTTATTTCTAATAATGGGTTCAATCTATTTTTACAAATTCCCCATTTCTGAGCCAATTATACCAACTTTCATTTGACTGGACTTTATCTCATCCCATTGTATAAATACAATTTCGACCCAAACCCTGACCAACTTATGTTGGGCAACTCTGTACAGTGTGCCTAAAACCATGGCCCAAGCAGGCAATGGAGGGTAAGGTCTACCTTGTCCTGAGAGGAGAACGTTGCATTAAGTTAAAAGAGATTAGAGTGTGGTTTTGATAGAGACCAATGAAAATTGGCATGGAGCTGAGGAACTAGTATACACATACCTGTGTTGTTGATACACTTTACAGTTATGCTAGTGGTGATGGGGTCCTGGCAATATTGGGTATTCATATGGAAGAGTGTTATTTCTACCTCTCACAATATACATAAATATCTATGTGCATATCTATATGTAAATGTCAAACATCTAGAAGATAAAACAGTAACCTATTATCTTGAGCTTGAAAAGGAGGGCTCAGACATACATCTGCATGGACAAGACATAAAAGGTTGCTAAGTATAACTGCACCAGAGGTTAAAATGCTGTTCACTAGAAAGCCAAGATTTGGAATGAGATCTTGGAGACAGGTTAACAAGTGGCAGGTGCTATGTATAAATGCAGACACACATGGGGATTTTATGAATGAAGGCTAGTGATGCTCAGGGAGAAAAGTAGGCATGCAAGTCCAGACAGGAACCCCTCCTCCCAGCTGACAGTGACAGATGTCTATTTTACCGCCCCTCCCCACCAAAAAAGGCAAAGCTCCTCAGCTTCCTGTGGAGAAGAGGTGTGTGCTGAAATGACACAGCAATGGCCAGAAGGATGAGAAACTGCCGGTCAGAGCCACAGTGCAGAAGCCAATGAAAAGTAATGACGACCATCACCCTTACCACCACCACTTGGGAGAGAACAGTGTGACCTGAACTTGAAGGGCAGCTGGTGATGTAGTAGGTCTACATGACTGAGCTCCTAATCACCAGGTGCCCAGTTCTGAACCACCAGTCACTCCACAGGAAAGGGGAGGCTGTGTGTTCCTCTGAGGATGTGAAGTCTTGGAAAGCCGAAGGGCCACTAGGAATTGGAATGACTCTATGGCCATGAGTTTGGAAGGTTTTATTGTCTTAACAACAAGTTCACCTAAAGCCAAACCTCTTCACCTAATTTGCAAACACACACACACAGATACATGATAACACCAACAACACAATAAGATGCCCAATTACAGAAGACTTAACATGGTGGTATTTTCATACACTGAAAGCAATGACCATGAAAATGAATCAGAACTACATGCTTCAACACAGAAACACACACACAGAATGCAATGACCATGAAAATGAATTATAACTACATGCTTCAACACAGACACACACACACACAGACACACACACACACACTGAATGCAATGACCATGAAAATGAATTAGAACTACATGCTTCAACACAGACACACACACACACACTGAATGCAATGACCATGAAAATGAATTAGAACTACATGCTTCAACACAGACACACACACACACACACACACACACACACACACAGACAATTGAGGGAAATGCAGTGCTAAGGATGAAGATCCTGAATTCATCTTTTGGGTGAAAGAGTGTGAATAACTAGGAAAGAACAAACACACTGGGGCAGGGGTTCTCAACCTTCCTAATGTTGCAACCCTTTAATACAGTTCCTCGTGTTGTGGTGACTCCCCCACAACCATAAAATTATTTTCGTTGCTACTTCATAACTGTCATTTTGCTACTGCTATGAATCGGGCGACCCCTGTAAAAGGGTACTTCAACTCCCAAAAGGGTTGTGACCCACAGGTTGAGAACTGCTGCACTAGAGTATTTAATACTGTTATTTAGTACTGAGAGCATTCTTTGACACAAGTGGATGGAGATGTAGTATTCATTTTACTATTCTTTATGTCAATTAAACAATGAATAAACACTTTAAAAGAATATAGCCACCACCACCCCCTCGCCTGCCTTCATTCATGTCACATCAGGACATTGTTCTTATTCTTACTATCTCCCATGTCTTGGGGAAAACAAATTACTTTTGCTTATAAATATGGGCTCTTTTTTCTCTGAGAATCAGAATCAGGCTCTAACCATGTGTGGATTGATTTTTCTGTTGGAAGACGACGCATTTAGGCCTCCAGGGATGAGTTCATTATTTGAGGTAAAAGTCAAGGCACTCTGGATTGAAATCTTCCTCATAAAGCCGAAGGAAAACCAAGAGACGCTGTTGGTTTGAGCCTGGATCAATTAGGCCTGACACACGTTCAGGGAGCAAGGACCAAAGCTGAGACAGGCAAGGATGATTCCATTAAGAAAGCGGGGAGGGGGGGCATGGGAGGTCAGCCACAGCAGGTGTTCCCAACTAGCTGGGTGATAAAGAGGTCAGCTGTTGACATTCTGAAGCGTCTGCTAGGCGTCTCATCTGGAATTCATATGCACCTGTAAGTTTACAAGTTGCAAGACAATTGTTTTCAGCGATTTTCAGGTTGGTCTCCTTCCTCGCAAATTGATGCCCACAGCAAATGCTTGGGAAATATGACAACTCAGGGCGGGGCCATTGCTCACTGTTAACTAAACAAATACCATCCCTTTCATGCACATACACTTTCCAGAAAAAATTATAGACTAATTGTGGATTCATTTCGAATGAAGCTCTGTATCCATAGCACCACAGCAAATATGATTGCAGCTGGGTTTTTATTATTATAATTAGGGTGAAAGGACATATTGTTCTCCAAATACATTTCTAAGGAGATCATGCATGGTCCCAACTTTCACTGTATAGGGGTGAAAGTGGAGAATCAACATACCAGGACCACCAACACTCAAGCAGGAAACGCTGTCCCTGAATTCTCTTGATGCCGGACAACGTCTACTGATGCCTCCTCTTGAACTGTTCCATTATAAAGTCAGAGAGCTGTCGCTTACCTTATAAACATGGCAGTGCTGCCTGATTTCCTTTCTAATGTTACTAAAATGCAACACCTAAACTGATGTCTGAAAACAAGCAGGAAGATTGGGGGGAGGGGGATACCCATCGACAAAGACGACACCTCTGTAACAAAGCCATTTGCAGTTCAGCTTCAGGACTAAAAATCATATTGGAGCACAGAATAAACTATTTTTTTCATGCAGCACCCAGAAGACTATTTTTCATGCAGCACCCAGAAGATAAGCATCTATTTTGCTGAATCTATGTGATGTCAACCCCCTGACAGAACCAAGGAAAGATAAGGAAGCCTGCCGCCAGAAGGACACAAGACATTTCATAATGAGCCCACTTCTTTATCCCTGTCTTCCTCGTGTGATAAAATAACACTTCCATTTGGTGGTGGGAGGAGCGATGCCCTTCCTTTATTCACAAATAGGCAACCCACCTATTCACAGCTGACACAATTGGCCGCTTGCATGTGGGCATTTCCAAATGGGAAGAGCAGAAATAAGCGTCGTGCCTGCTAAATACTTAAAAGCAAAATTGATTTTCTAAAAAGATCATTTTTATTACAAACACTGGTGAGTGGTTAGGTACCTACTAGCAGGGATCCCCAAGGGGCAGCCCCGGTGGCACAGCGGGCTACATGCTGGGCTGCCCAACTACAAGGTCAGTAGCTCAAAACTACCATCTACCCCTCAGGGGCAAGGTAAGGCTTTCTACTCCTGCGAGAAGTTATAGTTTATGAAACGCACAGGAGCAGTTCGGCCCTGTTCTACAGGGTCTGTGAGTCAGAACTGACTCACTAGCAGTGAATTTTTGTTTTGATTTTAGCTTTTCAAATAGTCTGGAGTTCAGCGTGAATATTGTGTATTACTGCCCTCTTCCCACATCAGCTCTCCCGCATGAGTACCCAGGCACAGGGTGGGTGGATAGGAGGCATTTAGTGACACTGCTGGGTCACTCTGCTTAGGACAAGCTACCCCCGCGAAGACCCTCAATGCCCACACTTGACAGCTCTCAAAGGTTGCAATTCGCCCATTTCTGTATTGACAGTTTGATAACCCTGAATTCATGTGAGTGAGATCAACGACGACGATTTCCTTTTAGCTAAACATGCTAATTAGGAGACTTGAATCACTGGGCGGTAAGGAGAGCAGAGTCTAAAGTCTCTGGTAGAGCTGTAACTTAAGTAGCATAGGTGGTGGGAGGGAAGAGGCCTGGATGTGCGTTACTTACTCTTACTAACTCTGCTTTCTCAACCTACAATATAGCCAAAGAGAAAAGTCAAAGACGAAGTCACGAAGCTAGAAGAAGGGTCTAAGGACACATGGGTTCGTGGCAGCCACTAGAGATCAGGATCGTAAATGATGGGCAGACGCTGGGAAAATGGGAGAAAAGGGGACACAAGAAACACACATTCCTTTAAAAGAAGCAACAATACACCTACTGGCGTAGTTGAGACTGGAGAATTTCTGAGAGACTCTTCCCACCCTGAGTAGTAGGGAGGTCCTGAGGTGACCTTGTACTGAACATCAAAGGCGCCCCTGTGGTGATGAAGACCACCTGTAAGTAGAGTGCCTTTAGAAAGCAAATCACTTTCAGGACGCCGGATGATCAGCACTGCTTCCAAACAGAGATGAGACCATGAGGGGGCAGGGGAAGCTAGATACATGGAAATGGACCACCAGAGCAGAAATAATGAAAACATTCACAGGATGTTACCAACACCCTGTGCAGAAATTGCTGATTGGGAAACTACACTCCTGGGGAAACCCTCACAATAAAACATCATTCAAAAGACCAACTTCCAGAAATCGTTGCCAGAACGCACATGCTTCACAAAACCCTGAGCTTCACACCCCCAGAGGTCCACACAGAGCACAAACAGGTTTCTGGGGTGCCATACAAAATACCACAGAGTGAGTGTAATAACGACATTCTCACAGGTATGGAGGCTGGCAACCCCAGCCCAGGTCCTGACCTTGTAGATTCCTTGGAGGCTCTGAGAGGCACGGTCCCATGACCCTCCCAGTTCCTGGGGACTTCCGGCACACCCGGGGGTTCCTGGGGGAAGACAGGCTATCTTCCTCTCCTGTGCGACCTCATCCGGAGAGGCTCCCTCTCTTTTAGAAAGCGGTGCTCAGCTGTGGTAGATGAGGACCCACCCCACTTAGGCATGGCATGGTGAGCCTAACTGGAAACGTCTGTGAAGACTACGCCTCCTTCCCCAAGGAAGGTCAAATGCATCTGTAGGAGGCTTAGGAACTCAGCACACGAGTACTCTTGTGAGAAAGACAATTTAATCTAAAAGGGAGGTCATTTAGGCTTACATATCTGTCTATCTCAAGAGCCCAGGTGGCTCTGTGGGGTTAGGTGTCGGTCTGGTAACCCCTGAGTCGATCTGCTTCAAACTCACCAAGCATTCCAGGGGAGACGGAAGACTGATAAGGTTGTCTGCTCTGGCAAAGACTTACAGCTTTCAAAACCATTTATCAGGATATATATATATATATATAACTAATCTATGAGTTTCTTTAATAATCTATACATTTGCCTAAAACCTCATGTGGCGTCATGGATTAGGAGTGTGCTACTAACCAGCAGGTGGCCAGTGCAAAAGCACTGGCTGCTCCTCGGGAGAAGGAGGAGGCTTTGTACTCCCCTAGGGCCGAGCCTCAGACACTCACAGAGGAGCCTCGCAATTGGACTGGACCTTGGCAATGAGGTGGGTGTTTGGTTATCTATCAACAGGGACAGAGTGAGCCAAAGAGAAAGAAATAACTGGAAAACTTCTTTACAGAAAATACATGGAAAACCATGTGGGGCTCCATATGACAGGACCATCTCTATTTTGCAAAACCCGTATTAACACCTCAGGCAAGGTCGCTGTTAGCAACAGAGTTGAATTCCATGGTAGAGAAGATAGTTGGGGCGCATGGCATTTATTAGGTTTAAAATATTACCCCACACAACAGTGATGAACCATCACAAAGTGCGCCCTTCCCATACTGAGCTCTGCGAAGTACAGTGTGATGGCATATGACTTACAGCGAGTAGCTGGGGGTGGGCATCAAGCAGAGCTGCTGCTGTGCCCCTGCCAGGAGCATTTGATACGGAGAAATCCACTCCTCCACAATGCAACGAGCTTCTTCCCTATGGGGAGTTCACTTTCAACGGGAACAAAACAGGCAAAAGAGGACCGCGCGGAACTGTCCTGGGAGGAGAACAACAGAGCACACATAGAGACAGCTGCACTAAGTGAACTCTCATGCATCCGAAACCCAGGAGCCGCCATCATTCCACGCCATCCCATCATTCCATGCCACTACCACACAGCAGCAACACAGTGGCTTGAGAAGAGCCCTGTTTTGAAAAGGGCCCTGGGATGTGCTTGTGGCTGCCGAGTAACATCTTTGACTCTGAGGCCTTTGGACAAAAGGCACGAGAGACACACAGGCGGGAGGCGTTCACAGAGGATGAGGAGAGATGAAGAGCATACAAGTGTCTGTTGTCCTATTTCAATACTTCTGGAAGGTTGAATACTGTCAAAATCAGAAATTTTCTTCCTCAAACAATTATAATTAAAATCATTTCCTAATGGTGAAAATAGCCAACAATAGAAAACGACAAAATTCTTTGAGGGAAGCAGAACTCTAAGTTGATGCACGAGGTTCCTTCCTCACAATTTAGTTAAAGTGATTGTTGTTGTTGTTGTTGCTGTTAGGTGCCATCCAGTAGATTTGGACTCATAGCCACCCTCCATACAAGAAAATAAAAACACCACCCCTTCCGCACCATCATTACAAACGTTCCTATATTTGAGCCCACTGTTGCAGCCCCTGTCTCAAACCATCTTGTTGAGAGCCTTGCTCTCTAGCAAGCATGATGTCCCTCTCAGGGGACTGGTCTTTCTTGACAATATCGCCAAATATCCTGAAACTCAAAGTCTCCCCATCCTTGCTTCTAAGAAGCATGCTGGTTGGAATTCTTCCAAGACAGATGTGTTTGGTCTGTTTAGCCATGACAGGGATGAGTCACTGAGCCTGAAGCTCAGGACCATAGTCCCAATGGACATCAATTTCAATTGGCAGAACATAATGCTCACTATTCTACATCCTTTGTTGAGTAGCAACTTGGGTCTTGAAAGTTTGTGAGCAGCCACCTAAGGTGCAACTATTGGTCTGTCCCCATTCATAACAAAAACGGTGAAGAAAATCAGACTTGAGGAGCAATTCGTTCAAAGGCCTGATGATCTACATGAAGGTCAGCCTCCACAACCCTGAGCCCAGAAGAACTAGATGGCATCCAGCTACCAGTACTGAGCACTTGGACCAGGATTATGATAGGAGATCCTGGGTAGAGTAGGAACAAAATGTAGAACAAAGCTCTTAATCAGAGCAAAGACCAGGCCGGTTAGTCAGACATAGACTGCCCAAACCATGAGACTCTGGCCCTTTATTGCCCATTAGACCTGAAACTGAACTCACCTCTGTAGCTCACCTCTCAGCCAAAGGATCCAGAGATTATCAACTAGACAAGATCCAAAGGGCGGCCTTGGCCCAAGGATAAACGCTGGAGGGCAGGAGGGGAGCGGAACGAAGGATAAGGGGGAACACAGGGAGGAGGAAGGACCCATGAGGTTACAGCAGGGGGCCAGCAAAGTCTGTGTATTATTTACTGAATGAAAAACCAATTGCTCTGGAAACTCTTGCCCAAATAACACAGTGACAAAAAGTATTTTAGCCACCTATTGTATACAACAGCTTAATACACTTCCCAAGCAAGGATAAGACCTGACATTAAATATAACAAGTCGTACTTCTGGAGGTGAGAAGCCTGGGTGGTGTGCATGTGAAAGGGTCGCTGGTTCAAACCCACAGCAGATCCACAGGAGAATACGTGGCAGTCCGCTTATAGAAAACATCCCTCTGCCCAGTGTTATCATCAGATATTTCCCCAAAGAAACCATCAGTTTCAATCAGAACTATCTTCTCTAACTCAGAATGTGCTGCTTATAACCCGCCATGCTGCTTCTGTTTAATCCTCTTCCAAAATTAGCTGAGCCCTTGAGAAGAGCGGGAATTCCAGAACACTTCGTTGTGCTCATGTAGAACTTGTACCTGGATCCAAGGGCAGTTGTGTGAACAGAACAAGGGAGTACTGCAGGGTTTAAAACCGGGAAAGGTATGTGTAGGGTTGTATCCCCGCACCATATGTATTCAATCCATATGTTGAGCAAATCATCAGATACGTGGAATGAAGTGAAGCAGAATCTGGCATCAGAATTGGAAGAAGACTTATTAAGAACCTGTGATATGCAGATGGCACAGTCTTGCTTGCTGAAAGTGAAGAAGCACTTGCTGATGAAGATCAAGCATTGCAGCCATCAGTATGGATGATAACTCAACATAAAGAAGGCAGAAATCCTCATAGCAGGGCATTGTCTTTCTTGGATCCACAATAGTTGCTCATGGAAGCAGCGGTCAAGAGATTAAAAGACGTGTGATATTAAGTAAACTTGCTGCACAAGACCTCTGCAGATATTGAAAAGCAAAGATGTTACTTTGAGGACTAAGGTGCACTTAACTCAAGCTATTGTATTTTCATTTGCTTCATATGCATGTGAAAGCTACATATTCAATAGGGATGACTGAATAAAAAATGATACATTTGAACTGCAGTGCTACAGAAGGATATTGAAAGTACTATGGACAACGGCAAAAAGGACAAACCAATCTGCATTAGAAAAAGTATCTAGGGCGGACGAACCCCTCAACACCAGTGGTAGGAGTGGCAACACCGGGAGGGAAGGGGGTGTAGAAAGGGAGAACCGATCTTGGAGATCTATGTGTGACCTCCTCTCTGGGAGATGGGCGAGGGGAGACACCGGGCAGTGTAAGATAAGATATAATAATTATTTATGAACTATTAAGGGAGCAGGGGGAAGGGGGGAGTGGGGAGGGAGGGGGAGGGGAAAAAAGGGAAACCGAGCTGATTCCAGGAACCCAAGTGGAAGGTGAATTTTGAGAATGACGAGTGCAACGAATGTATAAGGGTGCTTTGCTCAATCGATGTATGTATGGATTGTGATAAGAGTTGTATGAGCCCCAATAAAAAGATTAATTAATTATAAATAAATAAATAAAATAAGTACAGTGGAATCACAAAAAAATCACGTGTTTCTTTTTCTCTAAACTCTAAAAAAAGAAAAAGTAAGACAAGAGTGCTCCTTAAAGGAAAGGATAGAAAGACTTTATCCATAATATGGACATATTGTCAGGAGAGATCAGTCCCTGGAAAGGGGCATCATGTTTGGGTAAAACGGAGTGGCCACAGAAAAGAGGAAGTCCCTCAATGAGATAGCTTGACCCAGTGGCTGTGACAATGGGATCAGGCAGAGGAACCATTGTGATGTTGGTACAGGACCCGCAGTTTTTCTTTCTGTTGTACACAGTGTCACTGTTGGTCAGACCCAATTTGATGGCATGTAACAAAAACAAGACCAACATCGGTACAACAAAATCCCTGTTTCTAAAAATCGAATGCATTCGGGTACTGGGGGAGAATATTACCAATACCATGGACTGCCAGAATGATGAACAATTCTATCTTGGAAGAAGCAGAGGTAGATGCTACTTAGAAGTGAGTCTGTCTCACTTACAGGTCATCACGAGGGAGCAGTCCCTGGAATAGGATATTGTGATAGTCACATAATCTGTCAACTTGAGCATATTAAGAGGGAAGGGGTGCAGTCAAACCTGTCAATCAGGTCACAGCCTAATGATATCTCCTTGTGGGCGTAGCCTTCTCATGAGAATTCTGAGAACTTCCTCTCTTCCTCCCTGGGGGTGGGACCCTCCCGGGTTGGACCCTCCCTCTCTCTGCTGCAATTCTTGTGTTGACAAACCACATGGAGCCGCACTGATGGCAGCCAGAGCTCTGGAGATGCTTCCACTGCCATTGGATCCACATGACTTTTCATCCACTAGCCTGTGATCTTCCTGCACTTTGCACCATTGCATGTGCTGTGAGTCTAAAGAGGAATTTATGGACTAATATTGGACATATGGGTTAATATTGGACTTGCAGACTTGGTCTGTATTGGGCTGGGATGTTTTCTCACTAAACAATTGCTCTTTGATATAATGCACTTTCTTATATGTATATGAACATCTCTGGATTTGTTTCTCTAGTCAACCAGGACTAACACAGATGTCATGTTTGGTAAAAAGAGAGAGACCCACACAAGATAGATTTCAATGATTGGCTGACATGTAGGAATGATTGTGGGGATGGTGGAGAACCATCTGAAGGGTACTCTGTCCTGCTGTCCCTAGGGTCCCTATGAGCAGGAACAGACTGTGGACACCTGATAATACTAAGTAGGCAGAAGAGGAGACAGGAGTCACAGAGATGATCCCCTGTTGGAGTGGAAATCACATCGGGGTCTCAATAACAGGTGGTCTCTTGAGGATAAGGTGTTCTTTATCATACTACAAGGAACTGACATTGCTAACAGGTGAAACAGAGGAGAACCCAGAGCCTTGGACATCTTGCTCAAATCCTTACAGGCCTGTTAGGAAGCATTCACTGAACCTGTTCCCAGACCTCTTCCAGTGGACACTGTATGGTAGTCCAGGTAGGATGTTTTCAGCTAATCCATTTGGTGAGTTGTAAGAAAGTACAGAAAACAGAGGTGTAGTGGTTATCCATTAGCTGTGACCCCAAATGTCAGAAGTTTGAAAACACCAGCTGCTCCCCTAGAGAATCACAGCCTTGGAAACCATTGGGGAAATTATTCCCTGTCCTAGAGAGTCACTGTGAGTTGAAATCAACTTGTTGTCAGTAAGTAAGAATGAATCTTAATTTGAGCAACCTGGAGCCACAGTGGTTAAATGCTTGGCTGAAAGAATTGGCTTGCTCTCCAAACCACCAAACACCTCCCCAGAAGAAAAACCAGGTGATCTGGCCCCATTAGATGATGTCTTAGAAGACACCATGTGCCAGCTCAGCACCATCTCCTGAGGTTGCTTTTAACATGTAGTGGATGCAAGCTGCCAAATGAGACAGAAGATAAACCATTCAGTTATTGGAGGACTTGGAGGTATCTAACAATAATCATGGTAATTATGCTATTCTCTGTAGCACCCAATCTTTTTTATTTCTCTTCCATAAATACAAGAAACAAAACAAACCCCCAAAGCCCCACAGGATCATCATGATTGGGAAGTAGATCATATTTTCCAAAAGGAGTTAGAGTCACTGGTCAAGTGTGTCATGAAGGTTTCAGAAGAGATGCCCAGTACTGAGCACCTCTGCTTGTTAGAGGTTCTGCATGCTATTCCTAATAGCCCCCAAGACCTACCCAGTAATAAATCTGAGCCCAGATCGCTTCTGGGGAGCCAAAGAAATTGTCTTATGCATACACATCTGGGTTCAAAGCCTGCCTCCTCACTATTCTGTAACGTCATCTCCTTCAAGCCTCCAACTGTGGGAGCTCCCAAAGCACCAAACAACCACACATATTAAGTCCCTAAGTAATCCATGGAAGCAAGCTCAATAGACAGTCCCATTACAATAATCAGTAGCAGTAACAGGCATGTTGATGAAGGAAATGAAGGATGGGTTTCCTATTTCTTCTGAGAAATCATTTCTGACTCACTTATTTGTATCTAAATAGCAAAATCTTTTGCATGACTATTTAAACAGTGCCTCTTGCAAATTCAGAGATGCTTCATTTATGAATGTTAGTGACTTTAATTACAGTCAAATCGGTTTCATCGTAATTATTTGCTTATAAGTGGGTTCTTTCTGAGACAGAGGAACTCTATGGAACTGTATGAAAATTCAGTATTTTAAAACTTGTTTTGACACACACACAAAAACCACTGTCTCTTTAAACACACAGAATCACGTCAGTCAAATGTCACCATAACTTCAGCTACCATAATTCTAGATAAAGGTGTTCCATAGAGTTAGGATGTATAATCAAGTCATTAACATGTAGTGGATGCAAGCTGCCAAATGAGACAGAAGATAAACTATTCAGTTATAATAGAAAGAAAAAACTGTCAATATCTGCCTGAAATTATATAAATAGGGCCCTGATGGCACAGCTTCGCTTTTTCAATGATATTATACATATTTTGTCAATTCTCTTTTTCTTACTCAAACCAAAAAAACCTATGGTGATTGTGTTGATTCCCTCTCCTAGTGACCTTTAATTGGGTTTCTAAAGCTCTAAATCTTTATAGGAGCTGACAGCCTCATCTTTTTCCCATAGTGGGACTGGTGGATTTAAACAGCCAACCATGTGGTTCACAGTCAACCCCACATTTAGCCAATGTCAGCAGGCCTCCTTTTCTTTGTGACAGATAAAATGTGGGTGGCCGAAACTTAGTTATGCCAAATGTTATCAAAAAATTATTCTGTATCTTCTTTGGTGGTTGTATCTAACATACAACATATAGATGAAATATATATATATATATAACATGGAGTATTTAAAATGGGAAACTACAGAGCTTTAAAACAGATTGAAAAGTGCCTAAATTGACAGAATTAAATACAAGAAATCAATGAGCCTACAAACATCTCTTGGACATTTAATGTCCCCCTAAGTAACTAATAGAAAATGAGAACAAGAATCATATAGATGTAGCCCAAAGTCCTGAAAATTTAACTGAAAATATTTCTAGCACAACACATGCAAGAGTTAGAAAACACACATTCTTTCCAACTTCAAGTTATTTCATACCCTGGACACAAAAATAGCTCAGTATATTTCAAATACTGTAATCACACAGAGAACCTTCTGCAAGTACAATAACATTAAGTTAAATGCTAAGGTTAGGCATGTGCACAGCTCCAAAGGATTTGCACATAAACATTAGGAACACAATTATATGTAACGATTGGTCCAAGGAGAAATCAAAAGATCCTTTAACATGTGGAAACTAGAGCATCATTCTCAGGATGCTGCTTCCAACTTAAAAATGAGTGATGTTTAAGTAAAATGTCACCCTTTCGAGCAATGGAAGTCCTGGTAACATTCTGGAGAAAACACAGAACTGTTCACTGCAAGGTCAGTGGTTCAAACCCACTAACTGCTCTGAGGGAGAAAGATGAATCTGTCAACCTCCATAAAGATTTAATCTCAGAAATCCCAAGTAGTTCTACCCTGTCGTATCGGGTTTCTATTAGCCAGAATTGACTTGAAGTAAGAACTTTTTAGTTCAGTTGCACACTCCATAACATAATTAAAGGATAAAATTACTAAAATCCCAAAATACAATATACTGAACACTTACAAAAACATCTCTGAGAGAATTTGAAGAAGATCTAAGTTAAAAGCTATGAGCCCTGTAAGCCTGGTGGTTATGTGTCAGGCTGCTAACAAGGTCAGCAGTTCAAAACCACCAACCACTCTGAGGGGGAAAGATGAGGCTTTCTACTCTGAATCATCTCAGAAACCCCCGGGGGCAGTTGTACCTTGTCACATGGGGTCATTATGAGGTGAAATCCACTCTATGGCAGTGAGTTTGACTTTGGAAGTTAAATGCAACTGCTGTAAGAGAGAAAGTTAAGACCATCTGCTCCCATACAGATTTACAGGCTAAGAAATCCTGTGTATGATCACTGTGAGTCCGAATTGACTCCTTGTCAGTGGGTTCATTTTGTTTTATTTCATTTTAACTAAGATGCAAAGATATGTCATTCACCTATAGGTTCAATGCTATTCTTGTCAAAATCCTAGCAGGTTTTTTTAAAGTAGAAATTGACAAAGTCATCCTAAAATGTATCTGGAAGTTCAAAGAACCAAGTTCAGCAGCTACCAGTGAAAAAGCACTGGAACTTGAAATGTTGACACTGGTAAAGGCCAATCTGACAGCTCACTGGAAAGTTAAGCACAGCTGAGATCCAGCGCATCTTCTTCTGGGCAAAGGCTCAGGAGATCATTGCAGAAGACAGGTGGAGCGATGAGCTACAGCCCAAGCAGAGAGGGAGGACAAAGATGCCAGCCCTCACTGACTTAGAAGAAAATGGACAGAAATGGAAAGTGTTGCTGAGGGAGATGAAGGTTATACAGTGAGTCTCTCTCTCTCTCTCTCTCTCTCTCCATCACAGACCCAGGCCTGGATTTATATGTGTGCTACTTACAGTGGGCGCCATAACTTAATTCAGAAACTCTAAAATCACTTCCCCCAGGCCATGAGTTCTCCTTGGAGCTGTGGGCCTCCTTAGATCACAGTGAGCGAAGCCTAGTGTGTGTATGTGTCTTGGGAGGTTTCAGTGTATGGACAGGGAAACAGTGAGCACAAACACATATTTGCTTTAAAAAACTTTTACCTGGCCCTAACTCAAAACTTTCCGCTAGGGGACAAGACAGACATATGCATAAATAGATAAATTTGATCGCATTATATAAAAATATACAATTACTATAGAACAGTAAAAGATGCATATGAAAGGCTTGGCTCTCTACGGAGTGATCTCGCTGCAGACCAAAAACGCAAGGGTGAAGGACATATGGATATCTGTACCATAATTCATGGGTCACACAGGTCAACCAGGTAATCCACTCAGCCCAAATCTTTGGTGAAGCATGGGAGGTTAGTTGGCATTAATTATTTCAAGGCCCCACCCTTGAATTTAAGGAGCTATATGTGAAAGTCACTGTTGTATTTGGAAAAAGTCCGGGTAGGCTGCTAACTGCTGTGTTGGTGGTACAAACCCACCATCCACTCCGAGAGAGAAAGATGAGGCTGTCTATTCCCACAAAGATGTCTCAGACTATACAAAGCGTCACCATGATTCAAAATGGACTTGGTGGCTGTGGGTTTTGTTGTTGCCGCAGGTCAGGTATATACAGAAATCTATAGAACCACCAGGAATGTGTTGCCTTTTAGGCAACTGTACTTATTTCTGGGAGTTCTGGTGGCATACTGGTTACATATTGAGCTGTGAGACATAAGATCGACAGTTCACAATGACCAGCTCCTCCATTAGAAAGATGGGGCTTTCAACTCCTGTAAATAGTTAGAGTCTCTGAAACTCAAAGGAGCAGTTCTACCCTGTCCTGATAGTGTTTCTATGGGTTTGGTTTAGGTTTGAATATTTCTTTCCAGTTCTTTAAAGTGACTGAAGACTGACGGACCTAACCTCGGCCTCTCTTGCATCACAGTGTCCCCATTGCACGATAAGCATTCCCTCCCTGTGCCCACCAGCCCTCGATCAATGTGAAACGTTTATTTCTTAAGCCTCAGGGAGCTTCAGTGGCTAGATCTCAGCCAGACTAACTTCGGCACTGTTCCATCCCATCTCTTACTCCTTAAAAACATATATATACACACATGCACTGTGTGAGTCTGGGTAGACTAGAGAAACACATTCATAGAAACTCCTATGTGTATAAGAGAGTTTTATATAAAGGGTAACTGTACATTAAGAAACCATCCCAACCTCGTCCAGTCCAAGCCCGTAAGTCCGATACTAGCCCATGTCTGATACCAATCTATACAGTCCTCTTCAGACTCATAAAACACATGCAATGATGCCAAATGCAGGAATGGTCACAGGCCAGTGGGTAGAAAGTCTTTGGATTCAATGGTGTTGTAAGCATCTCAGTACTTGCAAAGGTCTCCACGTGGGTTCTCCAGGTCAAGGGCTCTGGCTGAATCAGGGTTGGTCCATGTAGCTTTTCCTCAGGATGTCTCCTGGAAGTCAGTTTTGACTCCAATGAAGTCAGCAGAGAGAGATGAAAGTGTCCCCCACCTCTAAGGAGGAACTCCTGGAATTCCCAGAATTCTCAGGAGAAGGCCATGTCCATCCAGAGGCCTTATTGGCTATGATCCGATTGACAGACTAGACTCCACCCCTTCCCTCTTAATCCTCTCAAGTCCCAAATGGACACCAGATTATAAAACTACCACATGCACACACCCAACACTTAGGCAATGCTGTCTGTCACACTTGGATTCTCCTGAAAACACCCACCAACAAGCCCCCAAAGGGGTTTCTGATGGTACCCTACTCTTCTCCAGGCTTGAATGTCCTCTGACAGGCAAGTGTTTCTATCAAAAGGTCTTGCTGTGAGGTGGTCACAATTCATCCCGAGCCTACAAACAACAGAACAAAATACCACACCACTCTGATTACACTTAAACTCATTGATTTGCCTACTGTGCCAATCCATCTCCTGGAGGGTCTTCCTCATCTCCTCTGCCCCTCTATACTACCAAGAATGATGCCCGTCTCCTGGTCACAGGCCTGCAGTAGGTGAAGCAAAAGTTCCCCATCCTTGCGTCTAAGGAGCATTATGATTGTACTGACATTTGCTTAATATCAAAGTCTACTCACTGCCCTGGAGTTGATTCTGACTCCTGGCAACCCCATAGGGCAGAATAGAACTGCCTCTGGGTTTCTGAAACTGTCACTCTTTATGGAAGAAGACAAGTCTCAGTTTTCTCCCACGGAGCAGCTGCTGGTTTCGAACTGCAGACCTTACAACCATCAGTCTAATGTGTATTTTGTTACATCACCAGGGCTTAGACACCAACAAATGAGGAATTGAAAGAAAAAACAAATCTCCTTGATTATGAATAGAAGCAGGTCTGAGAAAAGAGGGAAAACAAGACTGGTCCACTTCTCAGAGGATCTAAACTCATAAATTTTAAAATTCATGACGATTTATGTTTAAGTGCTTGGATTAGTTATTGCAATAATTCTGCCCATATGTATTATACTCTAACAGAAACTTCCCCAGAGTAGTCATTTAAATTAAACAAATTACTGAAATCCCTTTCTTGCAGTTGTCAGGTTAATGATTATATTTGCATAATATGAATCCTTTCCATTTTTATACTTTTCTGGTGAGATAATGCCGAGTGTCATGTTTTTATTCAATTTGACTGAATAGAAACCCTGTTGGCATGATGCGAGACACAGTTCATGCTGTCTAGAAGACAAGACAACCCCCACTAATAATTTTTTTTAATTATTGAGAGCACAAAGTGGCTGAAAGTGAAGGAAAGTAGTGAAGACTAATTTTAAATTCACATCGGCATGTTGGAATGATGCTATTAATGAGCATGCTTGCGCATGAAGTCTATTTCACACACATGTGGTGGGCGGGGTGAAGCGCATCGCAAGCCTGGCCTATCCACAGAAGATCGATGATTCGGTGTTTGACTGCAGGTCTCCATCTCCCTTGTTGCTCTGCAGGAGGACCGATGTTGGGCTGTAGTCACTAAATAGGTGGCCCTCCTTAGAGAGGACCTCTTTGCTACTGTTAACCCCCTTGTTTCATTGGACATATGATATGTGAAAGTGACTGTCTCTTTTGTAAGTGACTCTCTTTTCCTGTTGTTCCCACTGAATCTGCGGATTCCTCACAAAACTGCTCTCTGAGAAATCAGTAGCCAGGTGTGCACAGAAACGGACATTGGGGCACATCGGTGAACAAATACACGTGAATCTGGTGCTTTGAAGCAATTGTATCTCCAGCAACATATCTCAAGCAAAGACAGTGAACATGCACTAAGAAATAAATAGAACTTTCATTACTGACAGGTGTTGACTTGAGTGAAAGGCAGGATGGATGAACACCCGAGGGAGCGGAGAAATCAGAGGAAAGGGTGGAATAGACTGGGGGTGGGGGTGGGGGTGGGGGACTTTGATGAGCAGTGTGAACCACTGAACGCAGAGCTGGTGGCCTGAAATGAGAAACACCCCATTCAATTCACAGCAACATAAATGAATAAATGAAACTCAAGGCCACCGAGTCAATTCTAACACCTGGGTAGCCTGTGGGAAGCAGAGAAGAACTGCCCCCTTTGGGTTTCTGAGGCTGACAAGCTGTCTGGAGGCAGAATCCTTCGTCTCTCTGTGGAAGAGCAACTCACAAATTGGAGCCGCTGACATGGCAATCAGCAGAACAATGCATAACCCACTACACGCCAAGATATTTTCATTGTTAAGAAAATGTTACTCCAACAACTATCTAATGTAGTACAGACGGTATTGAAACGGACACACACATTCTGACTAGGGAATGGCAGGGAGACTTCATTCTCATCAAGAAAAATTGAATTAGGACAGTGCCCTTTTTAGGGTTAGTTAGCAGGAGGGTCCCACGAGAATCCTACATGGAGAGTAACTTGCTACGCAGTCTGAGACTGCGAACACTGCCAGTACTAATTGTTCTACCCCCAGGGTGGTGAGGCTACAAGTGGAAGAAGGAAACGAAGACGTTCGTTCAAAGAGCAAGGAGGGCTCTTCTGTCCTTCAAGATCTGTATGGGAATGTCTTGAGAGAAGCTTTTGACAGAAACCTGCGAGTGGTGCCTTCACGATGCCACACTGGTGAATAAGGACGGGGATTCAGGAATGAACGAATGACAGGAACACGGGAAAGATTAAGAATGGGAACACAGGAACACCTCATTGTCTTGGGCTCTGCTTGGTTGCACTGCATCTGTTTTATGATAAAGTGAAGAAGCCAGTCCATTTTCCCAAGAGCATGCACACACCCTTAGTGAGTGTGCCTCGTGTTGCCCATTCTCCCGACAGAACGTGCACATCACTCCCCTCTGCTGGCAAAACAACTCTTTGTGGGACTAGCTTCATCGAGGTGGGCGATCCACCTCGACAAGAGCCTTATTGCGGAGGCCTGCAACATCCATGAGATGCCCAAGTAAAGCGGAAACCAGAGACAAATGGGGTAGAGGGTGGTATCCATGGTGTTGGGATGAAGAAAATATTTATTGAGAAACAATAATGTGAATGCAAATAACGTGAACAAAGATTGTGAAGGGCAATGCTCTGTACACTGAAGCTGCTGAGGTGGATTTGCTCATGAGAAAAGCGCATCATACACAGTTAGAGAATATATCATAAAGACATAAAACTACTGAAAAAGAAAGAAAATAGGGAGTGAGGAAAATACTGGACTTAGTGTCTTAGATGAGAAATTCTTCCCTCTCTGGCTTTGTGGCCTTCCCAGAAACACCATGCAGAGAGTGGAACAGAACCCTTGAAAAAGGAAAATGCATTTAAAATATCATTTTATTGGGGACTTGTACAATTCTTATCACAATCCATACATCCAACCATTGTGTCAAGCACCTACGCACATTTGTTGCCATCAGACAATGTGCTTTCTCACCTGCATCTCTCTGGGTTCAGGCCATGCCGTTCTTTCTGTGAGTCTGTCTCCTAGTTTCTGGTGATTGTCATTAGTTCCTGAAATTCTTTGGTTAAGATGCTCATGTGGTGTCCACTGTTGCCACTGTGTGTCTTTGGATTTAGCCACATATTTTGCTCCGGTAGTGTAATGGTTTATACGCAGGGTTGCTAACCCCAGTGTCAGCAGTTCAAAGCTACCAGCTGCTCCTCAGGAGAAAGAGGAAGCTTTCTACTCCCGTAAAGAGTTAAAGTCTTGGAAACCCACAGGAGCAGCTCTAGCCTGACCTCTAGAGTCACCATGAATCGGAATCCACTTGATGGCAGTGAGCGTGGTTTTTTGGTGGCGTTGTTTTGATATTTCACAAGTTGGGAGTTTTAGAATTCACCTGACTTGGAGGCCGATGGCACAGTGGTGAAAGCCTTTAGCCACTGACTAAACAGAAGGTCTGCAGTTCAAAACCACTAGCTGCTCTGGGGGAGAAAGATGAGGTTGTCTGCTTCCGTAAAGATTTACAGCCTTGCACATCTTGTGGGTAAGTTCTGTGCTCTCCTACGGGATTGAGTCGAGTCAGAATCAACTTGCTGGCAACAGGTCTTCTGTCCTTTCTCGGGCTTCTCTAGCTTTCTCATGAATGAAAGAAAACCCATGTTCCCAAACACGACCCCGACCACAGGCAGGAGGGCCACCACTTCAGTCCATCAGAGGGTTGGAGAGGGGACAGGAGGGTAGCACAATTTCATTTATGACATCTCTCTCTCTTATAAATGTCAACAGAAAAGTTAAATCAAGTAGCAGGAATGTCTATGCTCCCATCTGTTTCCATTTTATCACAGAAGGTCTGACTTGAAAACGACTGAATTCACTTGTCTCACTTAATTTAAAATAAAATTTCAAGCAATTCCTATTAGTCAAATACATCCACTGAGCGACACTCACTCCTTACCACTTAGCAGCTGTCCTGGGAGGAGCGTCAGGCCTCTGGTAAGTGACCACAACAGAGAAAGTAGACACTCTTCCTAGATTATACACCGCCAAAATAACTCTAATAGACAGGGAAAGAGAGATATCAAGCCACATCAAGGTCACCCCGGAGGAGAAGCTCTGAGAGGCAAGGACCTTTCTTCAGAGCCGACCATGAGAACCACCCCCTGTCTCACAGCTGGCACCTTCACTCTGGGTTTCTAGCCTCTGACAGCCAGGAGCCGTGGGGGGTGGAGGGGACTGGGATGCTGACCCCAAGGTAAGCAGTTCAACCCCACAAGTTTCCCTGTGAGAAATATGAGGCTTTCTGCTCTTGTAAAGATTCACAGTTGTTTCGCATCCTTGGAAAGTCAACTCTGACCTACAGCGTTGCTATGAGTCAGAATAGACTGAACAGCAGTGGGTTATTATTTTTGGGAGGGGGTTGTGACAGAATAAATTTCTGCTATAAGCCACCCCCTTTGTGGTATTTTGGTTATAGCAGTTCTAGGCAACTCAATACACTTGGGAATGACCTTGGTTTTGCTTTTAGAAGCCAGCCAGTTAAAATACCTTAAGCAAAAAAAAAAATTTTTTTAATCCCAAAAAACAAAAACCCCACAACCTACAAGTATCGACCAGAAAACCAAACCAATTTAGTCTGTACAGTTTCACAATGAAAGCAAAACAAAAAATTAATAACTACTGACTTTTCACACATGCCATCACGTGCCACAGCCCATCACAGGAAAGATGAAAATACTGCAAAGATGGTAACGTCCGTCCGCACACTTGTTTCCATCAGTTTATAGTGATAAATAAGAAGCAACTATAAAAACTCAGGGCTTGATCCACTCTTTGTCATTATCATCCATCTCGAGTATCACACATCTGTCCAGGCATTTAATTTCCATATTAAAAGTTGGATATCTAGTACAAGGCCTAAAAGTCTAGGCAGAATCTTGGTGAGGTCCTTGACAATGAACATGAGCTACTGAAGCATCTACTGGAATCTCAAATTTCTCAGGCAGTGGTTCTCAAAGCTAGGTCTTTAACAGTTCTCAAACCACTTGGGAACATGTAAGAATGACAAAAATGAATAACTTTAGGATGGAGCACAGCAAGCTCTGTTTGAAAGCACCCTCCTGAACTTCAGAAGCACATTGAGTTGGAGGTCCACTGCTTTTAAATTGCAAAATTGAGATGAGGCATTCAAAGTGCCTCACACACCGTTATCATATAACACTATCAGACTCATTGCCATTGAGTTTATTCTGACTCACAGTCACCCTGTAAGATGGGGTGGAGGTGCCCTGTGGGTTTCTGAGGCTCTACGGGAGTAGAAAGCCTCATCTTTCTCCAGTGGAGTGGTTACAAGTTGCTAAACAGCCCAGCTCAGAACTCCTCTGCCACAAGGGCTCCTTACAAAACTGTAGGGTTTTGTAAAAGGTGAAATACAGAGGTATCCAAGCTAATTAATGTCAAACTTTAACAAGAGGTTTCATTGCAGTTTGAATTGTCATTGAAGATTCCATACATATGGGGGGCATTAAGCCTTAAGTGTCAGATTGTTGGATTTCAAGGAACTGAGAAGGAAGTGAAGTGTTTTATCAGCTGTAAGAATCCCTGGCAGAAAGAGGCTACTTATGTCCAATCACGAGGAACCCTGGTGGCCCAGCGGTTATTTGTTGGGCTGCAGTACACATGGTCTATAGTTCAAAACCACCAGACATTCCAAGGAAGAAAGATGAGGTTTTCTACTGCTGTAAGAGTTACGGTCCCAGAAACTTACAGGGGCAGTTCTACCCTGTCCTATAGGGTCATCATGAGTAACTGGCAGTGAGTTGTTGTGTTGTTGTTGTTGTTGTTGTGTGTGTGTGTGTGAGACCTCACGGGATTTGTTTCCTTGGTTTAGAGATTTGGAGTCATGGCTTCATGGGATATCACAGTTCATTGCATCTGCTGACCTCCAATACACTGTGCAGGCCTGGGCTCTGCCCTTCCCCTCTGTTGACTTGAGGCGACAGAAGAAGAAAGAGAGGCAGGAAGGAGAGGAAGGGATGGCTGAGGTGATTATTTGCCTCCCTGAACAACTCTCTCCTTTGCCATGAGATCAGAACTGAATGGGGTTCAGATGCCATTACTGATTATTTTGATCAAGGATTATACATCAAAATATTAGGCAAAAGGTAGAAAGTACAAAGCAGAATTTAAGATTCTCCTGGACTCTGACTTTTGGAGCCGTGTGGGCTGGAAGGTCCCCTAGAATGACTGTCCTGAATGAATTTTCAAAACTTAAATTGAAAATATCCCATGAAGTCTTCCTAAAACCAAATCACTGTTTAGCTTAATGTGTACAAGCAGTCTGTCATGAGCAGTATGCTCTTTTAAGAACTTTCTATATGGGAAAAACAACAGTACTCTAAATTGACCGCCATTTAGTCAATTCAAACTCAAAGTGCCCTGTAGGATAAGTTAGAGCTATTCTTATGGGTTTCAGAGACTGTAACTCTTTGCAGGAATGGAAAGCCGCATTTGTCTCATGGTGAACAGCTGGTGGTTTTGAACTGCTGACCTTGCAGTTAACAGCCCAATGCATAACCGCTGCACTGGCTTAAAATACAGACAGGAAGTATAGGAAGCATGTCAACAGGGAGGGAGGGCTCAAAAAGGTGGATGTAAAGGGCCACACCCCTCCAATGACATCAGCACTGTCACTGAATTGTGCTGCAGAAACAATTGAATTGCTGTGTGTTTGCAACAACCATAAAATAAAATGTATTAAAATAATTAACATCATGTAATATATGAATTAAAAAATAATAACCTGAGCAAAGACCTAATGGGAGAAAATACAGATTATGTGAAGTGGAAATTGTACCACTCAAACCAAAAATCCCTCACTGCCATTGAGTGGACAATGAGTCACAGCCACTCTATAGGACAGAGCAAACCTGTCCCTGTGGATTTTAGCGACCAAAACTCTTTACAGGAGTAGAAAGTCTTTCTCCAGCAGAGCTTCTGACTAGTGGTTTCAAACTGCTGATTTGCAGTGAACAGCCCACTGTGCCAGCCACCAGGGCTCCTTAAATAGGCAGAAAGAGCAGAAGGGAAGATGAAAGGGTCAGGTGATCCAAGTCTTCTTCAATCCCTCTTGCACTACTAATTCTCCACCAGCTATGTGGATCGATCGGGGAGGATGCTTGACTTCTGTTTCCTCCTTTCCTGGAAAGCAGGAATACGGAGCAGCATCACACAAAGCACTACCACTTGCTTTAAAAATTGATGCTGCTTTTAATCGCTTTCCAGCAAGACAGATGTTGAAGAATGGATCACACCCCATGATTGTGCTGATAATTAATGGATGGGGACCAGATAAGACCACCACTGAGTGATGGATACTTGAATGAATCGTTTTTAAGCTTAGACATAAAAAGCCCGTCTAAATAAATGCATGCTGGAATAGAGATCACTTTCAGGCTCTCGGGCATTGCAGAGACTGGCAGGGTGAGAGCTTCCCTTGGAAGCAGTCCTCTTACCAGAAGTGAGGATCAGGCTGCACTTCAGGGAAACTCTTGGATAAATGCCAAATCCTGGAATCAAAGTTCTCCCTGGACTAATTCACCTTAATTCAGAAGCCTAATGTGTTATTACAGCCTATTGGGGAGTCAAGTTCCTGCTTATTTCATAGTTATTTTTACCTCTTAGAGAGACTCTAGGCAGTTTAGAAAATTTTAAGTTCTGAAAAGAATGTAATTAGAAAATCGTACTGTTATTTTTATTTTTAAATGGTATCAGAAAGAATATTGTAGAAACATTTCCAAAAGATATATCTAGGAAATACAATGCCTAAATGCACGCTAGCTGTATTCAGTGCCAATGAGGGGGTTACAACTCACAGTGACCCCACAGACAATAGAACAGAGACCTGCCTGGCCCTGAGCCATCGGCAGCATGGTTGCTAGCTTTAGAGTCACTGTGAGAATCCATGTAATTGAGGATTTCCCTCCTTTTGATGACCCTCTATTTTATCATGGGTGGCACCATCCAGGGGCTGGTTCCTCCTGCTAAAATATCCAAAGTACACAAGATAAATTATCACCATTTTTGTTTCTAAGATGTACTTCTAAAACATTGGTCGATTCATCTAGAAGTCTGGGGCCTATTCAACATCCTTTGAAAAGATCATAATTCAAATTCATCATTATTTCTGTGACATTCATAAGCTATATATCTTAGTTTCTGCATCTCTAAGCCGAAGAACGTGTACTGGAGGGTGACTTCTACAAGCAAGCTGGCCACCAGGGTTAAAGCCCTCAAGTCTTGAGTGCTGTTAGGCACATACAGTCGTCAGAATCACTAAGTTTTATAAAATCAATTCAAATCCAGGGCTCTTAAGTCGACCCTTTTCTTTGAATAAATAAGAAAGCAGTCAGGGTAAAACGTGCTGAAGTACATGACTTTGGATACTAGTAAATGACTGAACATACGAACCACGGGAACCCCTGAGGGAAGACAGGGAAAATCTATTTGCGGAAACAAAGGTTGAAATCAAAGCTGAAAACTTCACAGATTGCATAGAAAAAAATTGTTATATCCAAGCATCCCCAAGAAATCTTGGCATAAGGAACACACAGAGATTCCCACCCACACATGTCAGAGTAAAACGCAGAGTGTCAAAGACAAGAAGCAAGTTTCAACTCTGTAAGAGGAAAATGACTCGACTCCCTCGCCGCCTACCACACAGCAGTTATCTCAGTAAGAACCGCAGACCCAAATGGACAATCTACAAATGGTAAAACTCTTAGAAGAAAAGGCACATACTTTTTGTGATCTTGCCTTAGGATATGAGATTGTGAGGTATGCCACCAGAGTTATAAGCAATATAAGAAAATATATACCTTTGTATGTTGTGGTTTGTCTTCATTAAAAAAGATCTTGGTGATCAAAAAACACCACCAAAAGTCAACTGGCAAAATGGCGACTATGTTTACAGATCAAACATCTGAGCAGGGAGTTGTGTCAAGACCACCTGAATGGCTCTACTGTATCTACAATAAGCACGCACACAACCACCTTTCAAAGGGCCAAAGACAATGAAGAGCCATTGATCCACATAGCTACCAAAGGCCAATGAATACAACACGCATTGACAAAACCAAAGCGTTGCATTTCGTTTTTGTTTTTTTTAAATCAGTTTACTGGGGGCTTACACAACTCTTATCACAATTCATACATACATCCATGTGTCAATCACATTTGTTCACTTGTTGCCATCATCATTCTGAAAACATTTTCTTTCTACTTGAGCCCATGGTATCAGCTCCTCATTTTTCCCCTTCCTCCCACACGTTCCCTCCTTCATGAACCCTTGCTAATTTATAAATTATTATTTTGTCATGTCTTACACGGTCTGATGTCTCCCCCTTCACCCACTTTTCTGTTGTTCATCCCCTAGGGAGGGAGTTATATGTAGATCCTTGTGATCAGTTCTCCCCTTCTCCACCTCCCTCTTCCCCTCCTGGTATCTACTCTCATTATTAGTCCCGTGGGTTTTATCTGTCCTATATTCCCTGTGTTTCCAGCTCTGGTCTGTACCAGTGTACATTCTCCAGTCTAGCCGGATTTGTAAGGTAGAATTGGGATCATGATGGAGTGGAGGAAGGGAAGGAGAAAGCATTAAAGAACTAGGGGCAAGTTATATGTCTCATCGGTGTTATACTGCACCCTAACTGGCTCGTCTCCTTCCCGTGACCCTTCTGTAAGGGTATGTCCAGTTGCCTACAGATGGGCTTTGGGTCTCCACTCCACACTCCCCCTCATTCACAATTTGATTTTCTGTGTTTTGATGCTTGATACCTGATCCTATCCACACGTAGTGATCACACAGGCTGTTGTGCTTCTTCCATGTGGACTTGATTGCTGAGTTTTAAGTATTTGGGAGCAAGAGATTCCTGGGAAACGTCCTCCTCTGGCAGGGAAACTTCAGCATGGGGCAGCATCTTATATAATTTTAATCTACCATTTCTGCTCCTATTGTCATCAGTTCAGTTCCAACTCACAGTGACTAAAGAACAGAGTGCAACTGTCACAGAGGCTTCCAAAGCTCTAAAATGTCATAGAAGCAGACTGCTTCATCTTTTTACCCAGCAGAGCAGCAAGTGGATTCAAATGGCGAACCTTGAGATTAGCAGCCAAGTGCTTTAATCGCTATGTCACCAGGGCTCCTTCATTTGTACCTATCTAAAAAGAATTGTAGACTACAGTATTTGCCTTGAGCACCGAATTCACTGCAGGTAGTAGTTTTAAACTCCTGTCCATTTATCTATGAAATTTAGGATTCATCTTCTGCAGAAAAGAACCGTTGACTAATTGTATCTTCAAAACCGCAACTCTTTCTTCTTCCCAGGGAATCTGTCAGCAGTAGCATTACAAAACTTGACTAGCCTATGAATTGAAAGGAATAAATGCTTGGGAAAAGAATAATCAGATTATACTAATTGATACCAAAAAATATTGTGGGAAAATCATGTAAAAACAAGTCATTGGATTCATTCCGATTTTCAAAACTGCTTTGTGGTTTCATTCTTCTACACAATTTGTTACCTGGTTAAACTTCAAAATGAATCATTTCATTTTGAATCAAAATTAATTATTTCATAATTAAAAAACAAAACCAAAGCCAGACTGATTGCCATCAAGTCAATGCTGACTCCCAGCGAGCCCCTCTGAGTTTCCAAGACTGTAATTGTTAATGGGAGGAGAAATTCAGTCTTTCTTCTGGGAAGCTTCTGGTGGTTTCAAACTGCCTACCATGCGGATCACAGGAATTTTCTCGATCTCTGACCTAATATATTTGGTTTGTATCATTTCAATTATACTACAATTATGATGCTCTAAGGAGCACAGGTCATATTGAGTTGGCAGCATGTAGCAATAACAAAGCAAAGCTACACTTAAGACATACGTGGAGAACTAGGAGATAATCACTACAGTGGAAGTGATATTTTAATTTCATAACACTCAGCAGAACTGCTGCTAACAAAACCTTAAATCTAGTAAAATAAAAAAATTAAAAACCCCCAAACAAACTTGCTGCCTTCAAGTCAATTCCGACTCCTAGCCGCTCTATCCGGAAGAGCAGAACTGCTTCAGTAGTTTCTGAGACTGTAATGAGTTGTGGGAGTAGAAAGCTTCATCTTTCTCCCAGGAGTGGTTGATGAATTCAAACTGTTGACCTGGCAGCACAACCTGTAACCCACCTGGACTATGCCACCTGGACTCCTGAACTTTCATAAGATACCACATGAAAATAGAACAACATTCAATAAAATACTTCTCCAAAGCAGTTATAACACACCAAAACTTTGCAAAGAGGTACCTGTTTTCTGTTTATGTGTGTATTGCACAATCTAATAGGACGTCCAAATTCTTCACTTCCAATCATTTTTCCACTCAGAACCTTGACTCTCAGGAAGGATTGTCTGATCTGACTAAAACTGTAAATCTCAGACACAAAACTGACGCAAAGTACCTCCTCCATTCCAGGACACAAACTTCATCCCACAAACAAGGGATTGAAGAGAATATCTTCCTAATAAAATGAGACATGATTTTAGGTAGAAAATCTCAGGACAATACAATGCTAAATTCCTGAGCTGGAGGTTGGGAAACCACTGGAAATGATAAGTTTTAGATAAATGTCCAAGGCAATATTTAGCTTGCAGATCATGGGAGCTTCGTGCATTCACAGACGAGGTTCACAGACTCCCTGTAGGTCAGATAATTATAAGGAAAAGCTTCCACAGGGCTCCGGCCACACCACCATTATTAAATCACTACTGACAGCAGGCTTGGCGTCCTGTTCTCAGAGCCTGACCAAAGGAGTTATCTGAGCACATAAACAAAATACATAAAACCAAACAGCCAAGGAAAATAAACTTGGTAGAGAGAAAAAAAAATCAATGCCTTTCCGTTGTGGCAGATCAATAGATGTGCTGTCTGGAAAACCAGTTAAAATGGGTTTTTTTTTTGGGGAATTGTTAAGTGACCATCCAGTCAATTCTGACACACAGCAACATTACATACGTCAGAGCAAAGCATTGCCCCGTCTGGCACCGTGCTCACCATATTTCTTATGTTTAAGCCTATTGCTGCAGCCCCTGTGTCCATCTGTCCTCTCAGGGGGCTTCATATTTGACCTGCCCCTCTACTTTACCAGACATGATATCCTTTTCCGGGGCCTAGTTCCTTTGGAAAACATGCAAGTAGCAATATAATAAGCACAAGTTTCCGAATGCTTTGAAATGAAGCAAAAGATGATTCCGTGTTAATGAAATGAATAAAAATATCAGAATTAATTGAACGGTGACATTAAAACTTGCAGGATTAAAGCAAGGCAGCACTTTCAGATTTTTAATGTTTCACACGATTATTTACAAAAGTAAGGCTGCAGAGAAGTATTCTTTTACAAGAAAATAAAAGGCAACTTACAGTCAAGGTGTCTCAAAGAAAACAGACTAAATATAATGAAAATGTAAGCCAATGTCAGGATTGAAAAAAATATTCATAAAATTGGTAAATTCCTAGCAAAAGGGTGAAACAAAACTGCAATAAAGTGCAAATTTCCAGTACAATGGGGTTAAAAGGTTGACATCATTACAGATAATAAACAAGTGGTTATTATGAATAAATTAATGGTAATATACTTTATAATGTAAATGAAATGGATGAATGTCTTTAGAATCATAATATGGTAAATGGGTCACAAAAGAAAACAAATCAGAAAGGTTGAGTTTTAGTAATAAAAATTTGATTATGAAAGTAAATAAATGACAAAGAGGATGCTAAGAGCCTCGGTTTGTGTTTTCATGATTTTTACATGTACTGTTTTCCACTGACCCCTTCAATTCCGCTTGGACTGCTTCCTTTAGTACAGTGGTTCTCAATCTGTGGGTCTCGACCCCTTTGGGGGCCAAACGACCCTTTTACAGGGTTTGCCCAATTCAGAACAGAAGCAAAATGACTGTGATAAAGTAGCAATGAAAATATTTTATGGTTGGGGGGTGGTCACCACCACATGAGGAACCGTATGAAAGGGTTGTGGCATTAGGAAGGCTGAGAACTACTGCTTTCATACCGTTCATTTATCATCACATTGCACTTCTTGAAATGGTTTAATTTCTAGGTTTAAGCCTCTGATCCTTTGGATAGGAACCAGATGCCGGCCGCAGCACCACCAGAGGCCCTACCTTAGATTAGCAGACCATAGTAAAGACCTAGAAATAAATCTAATGAAAAATATTTAAGATCTCTGTATTTAAAATGATAAAATATTACTGATAAAAATTAAGGAATAAATAACCAATAATAAGGAGCCCTGAGGCATAACCATTGCCGGCTCCTTGCTGACTCTGAGGGTGTTGGTTGCAACCCAAGCAGCAGCTCCTTAGAAGGAAGACCCGGGTATTTGCTACAGAGAGGTTGGAGCCCAGGAAACATGCAAGACAGTTCTCCTCTGCCCCGTGGAGCCATTCTCACAAAGCATCTCACAGGCGCCCACCAGCAGCAATCAATGAGGATTGATATGTAGTCAATGAAGGTGGCCATTCCAGCCATACATTTGGTGATAGTATTATAAGTCTGCATGCTATGCCTGAGACTATGATACCATTTTGGATGGAGCTCTCTGCTATACTGAGAGACAGGATTGTTGTTGTTCTTGTTGTTGTGGTTAGGTGCCAGCCAGTGGACTCCAACCCAGAGACTGCACACACAGCAGAACAACACACGGCACAGTCTGGTGCCATCCAAACAACTGTTCCTGCGCCTGAACCCATTGGTGCAGTCACGGTGTCAGTCCACCTCAGGGTGGGCCTTCCTCTTTTCCGCTGCCCTTCCACTTTACCAGCATGATGTCCTTCTACAGGGACTGGTCTCTCGTGACAACGTGTCAAAAGTATGTAAGATCAAGTCTTGCCATCCTTGCTTTAAGGAGCCCTCTGGTCTACTGTACTCTAGTACAGATCAGCTTGTCCTTCTAGCCCTTTAGGGTACTTTCAATATTCTTCTTGAGCACCACAATTAAAATATACTGATTCTTCGTCGTCATCTTTATTCAATGTCCAACTTTCATATGTGTGTTAGTTACATAATCTGGTGTCAAATTGAGAGGATGAGAAGTGAAAGGGCGGAATCTAGCTGTCAATCAGATTACAGCCAATGAGGCCTCTGTGTGGGCATGGCCTTCTGAGAATTCTAGGAACTCCTTTATTCCTTCTTGGTGGTGGGAGACACTATCTGTCTCTCTGCTGACTCCCTGCGAGGCATCCCTGAGGAGAAGCCACGTGGACCTACCCGATGCAGCCCTGGAAGCTGGAGAAGCCACGTGGAGACCCCTGCCAGCGCTGAGATGCTTGTAATGCCACTGGATCCAAAGACTTTGTACCCACTGGCCAGGGATCACTCTGTAGTCAGCGTCATTGCATGTGTTTTGTGAATCTGAAGACGAATTTACTGACTGTTATCAGACAGATGGGCTAATTTCGGACTAATGGGCTTGATCTGGAATGGGCTGGAATGTTTTCTCAATATTCCACTGCTCTTGTATATAAAATTCTTTCTTGTACACATAGGCCTGTTTATGAATTTGTCTCTCTAGTTTACCCTGACTAACACAACATGCATATGATGCAATGGAGAATACCGTGACTTAGGTCATGCACACCGTATTTATCAAAGTAATAATATCCTTTCTCTTCAAAATTATAAATAGGACTTGTGCAGCATATTTCCCTAATGGAATGCATTTTTTATTCTCTTTACTGCTGCCTCCCTGAGCATTGATTGTGGATCCAAGCAAGATAAAATCCTAGGCAACTTCCACCTTTTCTCCACTGATCATGACGTGACCTATTGGTCCAGTTGTGAGGAGTCTGGTCTTCCTCACTGTGAGTTGTAATCCGTACTGAAGCCAGGCTGCAATCCTTGATTTTCATCAGCAAGTGCCTCAATTACTCCTCAGTCTCGGCAACCAAGTTTGTGTCCTCCGCATATCGCAGGTTGTTAATGAGCTTTCCTGTTATCCTGAGGCCATATCTCTAAACCAGCTTCTCGAATGATTCGCTCAGCATGCCAACACAACCAGTAGAGTGAGAGCATACAACCCAAATGTTCACTTCTCCTGATTTTTAAATCATGTATTGGTCCCTTTTTCTGCCCACACAATTGCCTCTTTCTTTTAATTGTGAGTTAATACATATATCATAACATTCCATGGTTCAATCGCATCAAGGAGTGTTGCACAATCGCTACCCCAATCAGTTTCCAAACATCTTTTCCTTCCTGAAGTCCTTGACATCAGCTCTCTTCAGTGAAACAGGGAGTGGTCCCGAACTGCTGACTTTGTGGTTAGCTCCCCAGTGTGTAACCACTGTGCCACCAGGGTTCCTGAAAATTAACTACATGGGTTATCCAATATACTAGTAAAGAAGATGAAAACGAAAATGCTGCAGAACAAGAAGTCACTAGACAAGCATCTTTGTTTTTTTAAATCAATGTCTCCATGGTAAGTAGTAACGAGTTTCTCACTGTGTCGTGTAATTTGAGAGTTTTCTTTAACTCTCGATGTTTTCTACACATGCTTTTTCTGTAGCTAGAATGTTCCTCTTGTCTTCTCTTGGTGAACTACAAACACATATTTTACAAGACACAGTGTGATTGTCAGTTCCTGCACAAAGCCTGCCTAGGCTCCTTTATCAGATTGGATTGCTCTTTCATTTGATCAAATGCGGTTTTAATAAGACCTGTGTTACACCCCTACTTCGATAAAGGATGAGATTGTGTGCCCGTACTTGGGAGAAAAATGAAGCTTTGTACTCTCATACAGAGTTGCAGTCTCGGAAACCCACCAGGGTAGTTCCACCCTGTCCTTTAGGGTCTCCAATTGACTCGACGACCGTGCGTTTGTTTGTTCACACCCATACTTCCTTCCTCACAAGTCAAGACTCTTATTTTTAATGCAGAAAAGGCATTCCTTGATTCCTTCACAATTAGGACAGTGGCTAGAATGTAAACCTCTCTTGGAGGAGGAGTGGTTTGCAATGCATTATGGGTGCCCCAAGATGATCAAGACACAGCCCCTGCTCCCAAGACATCTTGAATGGTCTGGTCTGATGAATTACAGAGAAGTAACAGTTGATTAGCATTTTCTAAACAGTAAATCTAAACTAGCCTACACCCTAAAGTTAATCTAATGTGCCCTAGAAAGGCCTGACACATATCGGTATTACCAGGCTTAAACTTGGAGAAGTCCAGCAACCAGCATTTCCCACTGTAACCTTTCTCAGCTTCCTCGAATCCTAGGTGGAGAGGAGCTATTCTGTGAAGCTCCTCTGGTACAATCTCGTTTTTTCATTCCCCAAAATGTTGGTCTTGTCTATGATACGTGGGAAGCAAACTCTCTCTCACTTCCAAGGCATGCATGCATCCATCCATCCATCCATCCATCCATCCATCCACATCTCTGCCAGCGCCCATGTTCACGTGGCCGACACTTGCACACAGTTTCAAATCCATCCTCTTTTGGTTTCATCGGAGCTGTTATCAAAACAAATAAAATTAAAAGCAGCTTTCATGCCTTTTAGCTCCGATCTGGCCCTCGTTTATCCATTCTCTCACCGGCTTCGTGGTGATGCCAAGTTCCGATGGCCCAGAAACTAGGGAACAAGACAAGTGATTGACACAGGGCCAGCACGAAAGGAAGGTATCTGTGACTATCAGAGAAGAGCTTGCTGAATTTATTATCAGGATCACCTCAGAATCAGGAGAAGGAAAAAAAAATCACAAAGGCTCATCAGTCTGCTTTTTAAAAATTATTATTATTTTTTTAATTAATGCATTATAAAGGTTATCACACCAGTGGCATCTAGGGCATTTCTTTTTAGTTAAACGTATTTACGGAATAAATGAGACCTTCAACAACATGAACTGACCATGCCTGCAACAATGGGCTCAAACATACAACAGTCGTGAGATGGGGCAGGCCTGGGAGTGGTTTCCTCTGCTCTACATTGGCTCGCCGTGGGTTGGGACGGACTCAAGCGCACCTGG
The DNA here is from genome assembly GCF_050624435.1 of Tenrec ecaudatus. Lineage (NCBI taxonomy): Eukaryota > Metazoa > Chordata > Mammalia > Afrosoricida > Tenrecidae > Tenrec > Tenrec ecaudatus. The sequence goes on from NC_134544.1 coordinate 8,495,550, forward strand.
ACCATAGCACCAGGGCAATGCCTCCTTTGCATTCCCATGCCTCTGGTCTACCCGGAGTCAGAGAGGAATGAGAGCTACTCACAGTGTGGGGACTAGTTGAGTACTCTGCCTAAAGCTATGCTTGATGGGAAAACATTTGTCTCTTCTCACATGCTGTCATGTGGGTTAAACATTTCAAAAAATGTAAGACAAGCATGATCTAAAGCTTCACAGAGAGAATCCCAAATACAAACAAGGATCTAAAGTTAGTCAAGCATTACCATGAGTCATGTTAAATTCAAGTTTCAAAATGGCTCAGACTACTTCAGTGAGGTCTGGTGGAGTACACACCTAGCATTGTAACCCCATCTTTTGCTCCTGGGATCCTGACCAAATAAGAAGCAGGCCCCAGGGTCCCGCTTCAAGAGGGTGGCAGACAAGCCACCAAAGCAGTGCAGTCAAAGGCCTTCCTCAGAGTGAGGCGCCACTGCCTGTTTCCTGCTCAGCTCCCAGCCCCCGTTTTAGAGGTCGGACTCCCGTGGGGCACGTACATCCGCCGGCCAGCCTCGATCGTTCAGAACTGGTCTGAAGCCCTTTGCATGCGTCATATTTACCTATGTATTTTGATTTTAATTTTTGCATGGCATCATATTTATCGGGAAGAGCTTCCCACGGGTCCAGAGGTTCAGGCGAGATAACGCCGAGTGTCAGGTTGAGGGGGGTTGCCTCCTATGTGAACAGCTGACTTCTTTGGAGTGAGTGGGGTGCTCTCCTCAGAAGGGGGTCCCCAAAAGGAGGGACATACGGCGCCACTGCATGGAGATTGTGATTCCCTTGTCTGCAGGGCCAGGGACCCCATTCAGGAGGGAAACACAGACTCACTTCCCTCCATTTTTGAGAGAAGAGTAAGGGATGATTTTGTAGATTTGAAGATTGAATGACATCAATTATAAGTTTATTCACAAGGTAAATTAATGGCTCCATGCTCTACTAGTTTATTATCAACGAAGCCATTTACAAGACTTACATGGTGCTGTTTTGCATTTCAGAGTTTCTGAATAAATTAGATGGGTTAGTCACTGCATTTCAGGATTCATTCAACCCCTGTGGCTGTTAGACAATTTTATGACAGACTTTCATATTAATTTTCTAGCGAAGTAATTTTTTTCTGTTAGGAAATTTGTGCACAGATGAAATGTGAATATTGATACAGAACAGAAAGGAAATCTTATCAGCCAATGTCTTAAGAGAGCAGTAAAGGAAGGAAAGAGCTGTTTTCAGTGTACCCTCTGGTGCTTATTCTGTTCTCTCCTTAATTTTTTCTTCCTTTCTTCATGTCCTTCCTCCCTCCCTCCATCTCCTCTTTCCTTCCTCATTCATTTTATTAAGTGATTAGTAATAAAGGATACATATAAATTAATACTGTTAAGCACATTTAAGTAAATCCATATGTCAAATCCTTGTTTGGGACGAGACGAGTGACCAAATCATTGCAAAAAAGAATATAAATTACATCCTTACATTTCATCTTTTTTGCATATTTTGATTCTGGAATTATTACTTCATAATATCTTATAAAATAGGCTTCAATGAGATATCTTTACAGAGGAGTTAAAGTAAAACCTAAACAGGAATAATAATATACTTTAAAGACATAGCTGGAGTTAGCATTTTATTAAAGTTTAATCTGGCAAATACTAATATGAATTGAGAAATGCATTTTATTAAAAAAAAGAGCTTGTTTTCGAGCTAACATACTAATATTTTAAAGGCACATTACAAAATTCCAAGCAATACACTGTACTAGTGGCAAGTAACACCTGCATGCTCTTATTGCCTAACAATTTCTAAAATGCATTACAGGGAATTCCACACCACGGCCTCTGCATTGTTCGGACACCAGAATTTCCCCCGGAAGACACATGCTGTCAGAAGTCTCATGCTACAACTTTCAGGTAAGAGAAAAGTGGAATCTAGTTTTGAACGCAAAAGGATAATACTATTCCTCATCCAAGTCAGACAAGTGAAAACACAAGAGACCCTTTCTGTTTTGAAAGCACTTATTGCCCCAGCTAGGTGGCTAGAAGCCTCTCACCCACAAGGGCTACGTCTCAGGATGTACTGGGCCAGACTTCATGCAGAGAGAGGGAGAGTGTGTTTGAGTGTGAGTGTGTGTGTGTGTGTGTGTGTGTGTGTGTGTGTATACCACGTACATTTCAAGCCACACTTCAAAATTCATTATTTTAAGCTTTTCACAGAGGGACAGTTACTGCCTAAAACAAGACAATAAGAACCCTGAAAAGCCTATCCCTCATTATTATTTTATACAAAAAACCCCAAAAACCAACTCACTGCTATTCACAGTGACCCTATTGGGCAGGGTCGCTCTGCTTCTCTGGGTTTCTGAGACTATAACTCTTTAAGGAAGTAGAAAGCCTCATCTTACTCCCAAGGAGCAGCTACTGGATTCCAACTGCTGACTTCTAGCTTCAGCAGCCCAATGTGTAACCCCCTCAGACCCCCAGGACTCCCTATTTCACACAATGTGGCATAGTTTTCCATCAGGATTTTTCTCAACAGAAACACATGTGCAGGAATGAACACATCTTTTGTGCAATAAATGTGTATGATTTAACTAGCAGATTTAAACAGTAATTTTAACAAAAATGTCACAGTTTAAGTGAGTGTTTTTATTGTTCTATCATTCAGAAAATGAAAAGAAATAGACATCAAACTTGGATAGGTTTAAGACTGTTTTGCTTATATATTTCATAAATGCTTGTGTTGTTGCATTAGGGAAATAATGCTAAACATCCACCTACGACACACAGCTAATGATGCATAGTCACACTAGAAAATAACACTGGGTCATCAAACACGTAGCATATAAGACACAACCAAGGAAAGTCCAAACAGTTGAGCATGCATTGCCTTATTATTATTATTTAAATAATATTCATAAATAGGGGACAATAATTATAGGGCCACGTTGAGTTGTAACTGACTTAACCATTGGTTAGACCAAAGCCTTCCTTTTCTACATGGGAAGCCCAAGCACAGTGTCTGGATGGCAAATATAGAATAACAGCTACCATTCATACGACAGGGAGGACGGAGACTTAGGTCCCACTGATTCCTAGTTTAATTCTCATTTCCGGATGGTTTTATTTTCCCCTCCATGTTAAAGTTCTCCAAGATGATTTAGAACGCAAAGTTGTAAGAAAGATGCCCATTGACATGATAGGGATGCAATGCTCACACTTGCATGAGATGCTGCACCACAGGAAAAAGAACACTGTAATTAGCCAGGCTTGTTTGAAGCAGGGGCCCAGTGGGTGCAGTGCATTAAGTTTCAGCATGCTAAGCAAAAGGTTAACAGTTCAAATCCACCAGCTTCTCCATCAAGGTAAGATGAGGCTAGCTGCTCCTAGAAAGATCTAACATCTTGGAAAAACCATAGAGTAGCTCTGCCTTTACCTAGGGAATGGGTATGAATCACAATTGATGATGGAAGTGGGTTTGTTTTATTCCAGGTTTGTTTGCAGTGATCACGTGGGTTTGCAGTGGAATATATTGCTATGACATGAAGGTCATCCATTTGAACACTGAAAATATGGTTTCCCCAAAACAGAATGTGTTTTAAAATCAAGAGAGAGACTCAATGTCTGGGTGGGGAGCAAGGAGCAGAATAATCTACTATTCACTAGTAGAAGTTATTTGCTAGAGCACCTCACGTATGTGCCCAAGAATGACCTGATATCATCACTGACATCTCTGCTCAAGTCTGCATCCACGTCCTGCCAGCGTATCAGCAGTACCTCTCTCACAGGACATACCTACAGGTGTTCTGGTAGGTACACTGATAGTAGCCTACTGGAAGCTTAGTTTGGAATTGGATTTCAAAGAACCAGAATATTGAGAAAACATCCCAGCCCAGTCCATATAAAGTTCATAAGCCCGATATCAGCCCATACATCCGATACCAATTTATAAAGTCCTCTTCAGACTCACAAAACACATGCAATCGCAGGAAGATCACAGGCCAGTGGGTGCAAAGTCTTGTGAATCCAGTGGCTGTGGAAGCATCTCAGCTCTGGCAGGAGACTCCACATAGATCCTCCAGTTTCCAGGGCACAGGGTCTTTCAACTGTAATGTTACGTGTCTTCTCAGTAGAGCATCTCTCAGCGGGTGAGCAGAGAGAGTGTGTTTCTCCCACCTCCAAGGAGAAAAAAAGGAATTCCCAGAATCCTCAGGGGAAGGCCAAGCCCACACAGAAGTGTCACTGGCTATACAAAGATTGACAGGCTAAATTTCACTCCTTCATACATAATCCTCTCAAACTGAAAACAGATTATATAACTATCACAGATCCATAAATGAAAAGCATGCATGAACATCAGCAATAATGCCAGGCACCTCACATTCACTCATGGCTATTATCTGTGATGCTCCAAAACAATGTTAATGAATTGGGAGAAAGACAGTGTGCATAAGTAGGTATACAGTGGAACCCATCTCCTCTAGTGGGCAGCTGGACATGAAAGCTAAAAGCAAGATTGTGTGGATTTGGAAGATTCCTGACTCCTTACTGAACCTGGGGCCATCATTCTTAAGTGCTCAGTTTTTCTATCCTAACTCCCAAATGAAATACAAGATTAGTGAGACAGTGAAAAAGAGTCATCAAATCTTAACTAAGCTTAACTGGTTTTAACTGAGAAGCAATCAGCTGCTAACAAAGGAATATTGGTTCGATTCTACCAGCTAGTGCACAAAAGAAAGATCTAATGGTCTTACCCTATAAGAGAATTCAGCCTTGGAAACTCTGCGGGACAGCTCTGTTCTCTCCTAGAGGAGGCTATAAGTTGGAATCAAGTCAGTGCACCACAGTGAGAACAACAATGTCCCAAAGGCCTCATCTGATATATTTTTCCCACAAATGGAATATCATCCATGTGAGAAAAGGATGACAGAGTACATAAACAGAAATCACCTGGGAGGAGGCTGCTTGTAGGTTGTGAAGAGTTCAGAATCTGTACCACAATGAGCCTCCAGCCGTCCCCGTATAGATAATGCAATAGTGAGGTACATAAGGCACGTTTTGGGAACGCAACTGCAGCTAAAGAAATGGAGCCATCTCTTTTCACCAACCATCTCTCCTCAACACCAATGTCCTCTTAAGTTCTGTTCAGCTTACTATTATTTCTGGGAGTGAAGGGAGTGCTTTCAGAATTGTTTGGTTTCTTTGTCAGTTCCCCTACTTCATGTACGCTTTGCCAAATAGGAACGTATTCAACTCAGGTTAGCCAGCAAGAACAAGAAAATGGCAGCAGACAGGAAGCTAGTAGACACAAAACCAAAGAAGATGAAGAAAAGGAAAATACGATAAAGAAGGAAGAGGAGAAAATAAAGATTGCCATAGGAAGAAACTAGAAAACCCAAAATTAAAATAATTTCCAAAAATGACTAAAAGGACATAAATCATTGAGTGGGACATACGTATTTTGTATTTTTTTTTCAAAATAATTCTCCAAACGACTGAAAAGAATTGGATTTTCTTTTTTTCCCTATCCTAAATCTGAATAGAACGCCCCTTTTCATATTGTAACAAAGATAATTCAATTATTGTTCCTGGCTTGTACTGTGTCCAGTATACCAGAATACTAAACCAGTTCTTCCCAGTTTAATCATAACCAACAGGTGATGCTGAAATGGATCCAAATATGTATAAGGAGGGCAGAGAATGATAAACAGAATGGGAAAAATCATGGGACGATACCCTGCCCCAAACTTAAACTCTCACTTAGGAAACAAGCATCACCTGTGTCTTGCTAGCCACCAGTTCTCTAGACAAGCAGAATGGAAACAGCAGGACCCCACTCAGAGATGGCAGTCAATCACAGTGATCAACCACCCCATGCTGAAGCTGAAAGGGTGCACTACACCCCTTAGGAGTCTCTCAGACCAAGATTTCGACCCATAGTTTTCCTGATCCTGCGATTCTCCACTTTGTTCCAGTTTAAATTTGGATCTTCAGTTTAGACTGTGTCAGAGTTGGTGTGCCTACCTATATAAGACAGCATGGGAAGCATACCCAAGGAGAGAGCAGTACAACCAACAGTCCTGGGAGACCTGGGGGGTGAGGGCAGTGAGGGAAGCGGGTGGTGAGCGGGCAGCACCATAAACAGGGAACAACTAGGATATTAGACTCAATAATAAGGAGGAGATAGGGATCCGGTGGGTGGGGACTGCTGTCGGAGCAAGAGCAAACTAGCTAAGAGGAGTACCAAGAGACAGGAAGAAGGGAAAAGTGATGGTGGGGCGGGAGGAAAGTAAAAGGAAAGAAAGGAAGAATCTAGGAAGCAAAATAATAACTAGAAGTATAAACGTAGAAGTGTACCTATGTAAATATATTAACCCACAAAAATAGAGGTATTGGCCTATGTACATATATTTATACAGCGTCACACTGTGGTAGTGGATGGATTTCGGGCCTCTGCACATACCCTCCCTCAATACAAGAATACTTCGTTCTAAGAAATCAGCAGTCTGAGATGTTCAGCCTCCCAATACCATCGCTGAACACATAAGCAAATGTGGGAAGAAGGAGAATGGGGCCCTGCTATTAAATGATATAGCGTCTGGAGTCTTAAAGGCTTGAAGTTACACGAGCCGCCATTCAGCAGGGAAGCAACAAGCCCACATGGAAGAAGCACGCCACCAGTGCGATCATGAGGAGTCATAGGGACCGGGTAATAGGCATCAGCAGACACATTACAAACAACCAAACAAAAACATATTGTTGAGAACGAGGGCAGTTGGAGCAGAGATCCAAACCCCATCTGTAGACAATGGAATGCCCCCACAGAGGGGCCACAGGGAAGGGTTGAATCAACCAGGGTGCAGTAAAGCATCGATGAAACACACTATATTCTTTTGGTTCCTTGAGGTTTCCTCACCCCAACTACCATGAAACCCCAGTGCTGCTTCTCAATTCAGACTAGACTGGAACATGTACATAGGTATGGATAAAGGATGGGTACTCAGCACACACAGAATCCAGGAACAGGAGTGGGAATAGCGATACCAGAAGGGTAGGGGGAAGAGGGGAAGAGAAAGGGAGAAAGGGAGAACCGATCTGTATGTATGGTTATGTAATAATTGATACATAACCATACACACCTCTCCAGGGAGGAAAACAGAAAACATGGGGGAAGAGAGAAAGTAATCTATGCGAGATATAAAAATAATAACGATTTCTAATCTATCAAGGAGATATGAAGGTGGGGGGAGGGAGGGGAAAATAATAATTTATAATTTATCAAGGGTTCATGAGGGAGGGAGGGTGGGAGAGAGAAGGAAAAAAGTAGGAGCTGATATCAAGGGCTCAAGTAGAAACAAACTGCTTTGAAATTGATGATGGCACCATCTGTACAAGTGTGCTTGACACAATGGATGAATGCATGGATTGTGCTGAGAGCTGTAAGAGCCCCCGATAAAAGTGTTTAATAAATTTTCTTTAAAAAAAAGATTTGGATCGGTTTTGATTTCACTTTATCAGCTGCGACTAAACTGGTTCACAGCTGTGCCCTCCACAGACGTACAGCCACGTTGGACAGCACACAATGCAGTGGCCTTTACCCGGCTAAGGCTCATCCAGAATACCACAGACAGCACTTGACAGGAACTCACTCTGTGCTTTGTTATTCCAGTTTAATAAGCTTCGCAGCACACGCCCAGGTCAGTTCATTCATGTTTTCAAACACATTTTCCATGAGTGCTTTCAGAGTCAAGAGTGAGAAAGCTGATATAAACTGAGCAGTCAATATTTACACACCATGCTCAGTGAATGGCAGGCTCTCCTGTCAAGTGATCGAAGAGGTGTTCAATATGTAACGGGGGATGTTATGGCCAACCAGTATTACAAGATTCCATGAACACGGGCATAAAAACGTAAGTAATGCAGAATTAACTCGGCATTATCCAGCAGCTCCAATTCAAGGTGCTTCATTTGCATTTGACTGCTTTCCATGCTTAAGCAGAATGCTGGGAGTCATTTGTTTCAACTAATTTTCAAATTTCAACCCCAAAGATCTCTAAAAGAATAATAAACTCATGAGACGAGACTGAGAGTATTAATCTCCTGGGAGAGTAATCACAGGGTAAAATTTACATCTAATCACCAGTCTTCCATTAAACCCGTGTGCTGCAACCCTGGTTTAATAAAAAACCCCTCTGAACAGAGCCGCCCAATCAAGCGGAACATTACCAGCGAGAAACAGTGGCTGCCGCCGCTGTGCCTATATGGGAGAATGAAAATCAGAAAGGCTGTCACCGCCGCTTCTCATGACGGGAATACACAAGCACCCCAAACGTGTCAGCAATGGCTGGGTGACAACTTGGTTGGGTTCAGCCCGGAGTAACATTACCTGGGGGCTATTCTGTTTGAAGGTGAGACCATCCCAGGCACACCTTGCAGGTGAAGGGAACAGTTTCTTTCAAAACATGCTGCCGGGAGGAAAGAGAATTACAAATCCCCCTGTCACCAGAATGACCAAAAAGCCTAGCTTTTCAACTTCATTTCTTTCATTGCTGCCATAATATTGTGCCACGATTTGGGCAGATCGCTGGATTTCATGTGTCCCTGGGGTTGGAGACAGTAAACCGTGCAGATAAAAGGATGGAAGTCCTACCACTGTGATTTGGGGAGGCAACTTGGGAGAGTTGGTAGAGACGTGGAAGGCAGGATGAAGATAAGTCGCTCTAGAGCCCTGCAGGGAAGCCAGGATGGGCAGGTAGTGCTTCTCCAGGATGGGATTAACGTTGAGTAAATGTTGGGAGGGTAACCAAATGAAGCAGGTGGCTCTCTGAGTGTCCCCGGCCTTCTGATCGCTATGGGTGCAAGCCCCAGCAGACTGTGCCAGGCTCCAATGAGTGTGATCACTGAGAATCACACCTGGTGGCACCTCTGGGTGGAGGTGAACCGTAAAGTTAGTAGCTGATTGCTGAACTCTCTGAGCCACCACGGGGCTCCTTAGAAATGTAATCGGAGTGTTCAATGTATTTACAGTAAAATTTGGCCATGATAGCTCTGTTCTCTTTATCCTTTGATAATAAATTTTTAAAAATGAATCATGATAGACTATTTCAAAAATAACAACAAAGATAGTATTGCCATCAATTTCCCTAGCTCTCCATCACTCCTGATTCACTGCTTCTCATGCGCTCTTCTTGTGATGACCATCTGGGAGAGAGTGGCCCAGGATCCTGGAGCTTTCAGCTTGGAATTCCTGGTTTAAGACTGTCCATCAGGTCCAGGTCATTTCACTAGAAATCATTACCAGGAAATTTGCTACAGAACTGCTACAAAAACTGCTGCTCAGAATAGAAGAGAACATTTCTCCACCCATCCCCGGAGCTTGCCATTTCCCAGGCTGGGAAAACACACACACACACACACACACACACACACACACACACACACCCAAAACGCTTCTAGAAAAGAGCAAAGCTAGAAGCCAACATCTGTCAGTGAGGCAGGGCTGATTTAGGACCTCATAGGACAGGGTAGAACTGCCCCTGTGAGTTTCTGAGACTATAAATCTTGACTGGAATAGAAAACTCTGTTTTTCTTCTGCAGAGTGTCTGATATTTGGCATTTCAGATCTTGAAGCAAACAACCAAATGTGGAACCACTACGTCACCTGGGCCCCTGGATGAACCATAGCAAATAGAACACCTGTGTTGATACATGGAGGTACATCCTGAAAAATGAACTCTTCTTCCAGAAAAGCAAGGCTGGGTGAACATTAGAAAACCAGTTGTGTGGGGCTCGGTTGTCTAGAGAAACAAAATCCATGGCACGTAAATATGTGTAAGGAAGAACTTTTTATCAAGAAAACAACATTCCGGGCCAGTCCAACTCAAGTCCAGAAGTCCCATGTTAGCCAGAGCCAGCTTTAGACACATGGACTTAGGCAGCTGAGGCAGGCAGCAAGGGGATCGCAGGTTGTTGAGTGGAACTCGAGTGGATCCAAGGTTGGGGGAGGATGGCAGGGCGCTGGCAGTTTCCTGGGTCAGAGCCCCACATGGACACACCCCTGGAGGCAGACACAATATCTAAGCAAGCAGGAGGCTTTATACTAGGAGTTTAAGCAACGGTGCCCAAAGAACCCACGGGAAACTTAGATAAGCTGGGTTTTGATCAAAATACATAAACAATGCAGTAGAGAATGCACAATTTTCAACTAGCATTGCTGGATCAGCTAGACAGCCCCGTGCAAAATAAAATGAACGTCTACCTGTATTTTGTGCCAAATGCACGATTTACCACAAACTAGAACACAGACACAAATGTAGAACATAATCCCACACAAGTTTTAGAAGAAAATATCAGGGGGGTGAGGGGGTGGATGGTTTGTCACTAGATTAAGCAAACACTCTTAAGCTTGACACTTACTATGATTGATGAAAGACAAAAAGAAATTTAGTGTTATTAAAACATCTGCTCTTTCAAAGACTATGTATATGACATAAGCAACAGCCAGGAACAATACTCACACATGAACCTCTATGCAAAGCATCAACCAAAGGTCTGAGGTTTCTCCTTTCCATAGGAGAAAGATGGGGCTGTCTGCTCCTTTAAAAATTTAGAATCTTGGAACATTTTACAAGTTCACTATGAATCAGCATCAACTCTTAACAGTGGGTTATCGGTAGCCAAAAGTCTCATTTTACTTAATATTTTCTAAAAGAAAACTTTCCAACATCATCATCCTTCCTCCTAAACTTAAGGTGAATTAAAAAATGAACACATCAGTTGCTACTGGACAAAATGCTAATGCCCGTCCTTACTCAGCAACATGTCGGAGTAGCCCATGTGTGGGTAGCTACTAGACAGAGGACACCTAGAGCAGATGATCCATCTGAATAGGAAGTCTTAACCTAGAGACCCAAATCAAGGATCCTAATGAACGCAGTTGTAATGGCAAACAGGGAAACCAGTGCACAGGGAGCTAGGAGAAGAGGTGAACACTCTGGAAGACTTTCAGAGGGAGCTTTAAATCATGGAAAAGTCCGAGTTGGAACACGTGCCTAGTGAAACAGAAGGTGCGTTTTAGCACTGTGTGCAGGGGAAGTGCAGCCCAAGATGGGGAGAGAAGATGAACTGAATATACCCAACAGCAAAGTGGCTTCTAAGAAAAGAATATGGCACATTAACCAATCTGCACATTGATTTCTAAAGAGAGAATACACTGCAAATGCAGAATTAAGAAAAAACACTGGGAAAGAGTAAAAAATATCCACATTCTAAATAAAAGATTCCTATGCCAAAGTTATGAAATCCTTAACTTGTCTTGTTACATGACCATATACTCACACACGTCACCTCTCCATTGTAATACACCTGCCAAATTATGGTACTGTTTTTAGCAGTCTCCAGCTTGCATTTTGAAGAGAACTTAAAAAGAGAGAGGGAGGAAAACAAACTGCCTTTTACTGAAACTACATTTTTTAAAAGGTAAAAGTGCTATTGTTCTGCAAGAAACAGTAGATTGAATTAGTTTGATTGCACCAATTTCAGGCCACTTCCCACAATAAGGATTATTGCTTTCTGTTCATACCATCAGCCTATTCAAATGTTTAAAAAAAAAAAGCAATTGTCAATGTTCCAGGGTGGTGGAAGTATTTTGAGAAATAAATAAAAAATACTTATGGTTTCTCTTTGTCCCGTGATGTCATTTTTATTTTGCCATATGCCCGTGACTGCTCTTAAATAGAGAACCTTACAGTAAAAGTTTGGATTTATAACCATATATCTAAATGCTAGAGGGAAGATTACCCCCTTATTAATTCTACATTTATTGAATTTCTTTCTAAAAAAGAATAATTGTCAGACAATGGCACTTACATGTCACATCTACCAGTATAAAATGCAACCTTGAAAACTTTATTAAATACTAAACAGATGAGTATGTTATCCCAAAGGGAGTCAAGCTGACCGCTCCATAATCAAAACGTCTTTAAAAAGAATGTTTCTCAAACGGTTACTTGGTCATACCTACCCTGTAATTTAAATATTTTCATTCTCATTTGTGAAATTGGGCTAATATTTCACTCTGAGACGCTGGGGACAGATCGTCTTCAGGCAGTGAACAAGAAAGTACTCAACGTACACTGAGTACCAGACATCTCTTTAGCCTCAGTACTACCTCCAAAGAACAGCCCTGCCCAGCCACGATAGGAGAAACATAGAGACCTGTGAAACACTTCGCTCTGAGAACAGGGAGACACAACAAGCTGAGCGGAGGCTCACTAAGCACAGTGTGAAAGGCAAGCATATCAGCTATAGCAGTCCCTCTTCGCATTCCTGAGTACAACAGATTAACATACGAATCAAAACTCTCCCTGCGAACTCTGGAATTGCAGAGATTCTATTTTCACCGTATATGATGATGAAAGACTATATATAGTTGAATGTTGCTAAAGAAAGAACAAATTACCGCCTTTAAGATCTCATTTGACATTCTGCTTCATATGAAATTGCTTACATGGAAAAATGAAAATGGCTCTGCCCGTGACTCATCTATCTCAACTCTGTTCTTCAGAGAAAAGTCACTGGATCTATCATCATAACTCTTTGGACATTATGAAAATAAACTTCTGGGGGTCTGAGGCATAATGGGATGCTTTTGTTTCAACATAAAGAAGCCAGTTAAAAGGTAAGGGTGTCGTATTACAAATTTATTTTATTGAATGTCCCAAAATAAAGTAAATTTTGGCAATGTTCTGGTCTCCTATAAATGTGTCAGGATATGTCTATGTAACGTCTTTCCTTTGGAGTGAAGTTGGTCATGGGAGGCAGACGAAAACTTTATATGTTGGTAAGGGCAATATTATTTTTCTCTGAAATGTGGGGGGAAGTAGAGTAATGTCCTCCAAAAATCCAGACTTCCACCAGAGCCCTGGCAGCAGAGTGGTTACAAGTTAGACTGCCAATCTCAAGGTCAGTTTGAAACCACCAGCGCCTCTGAGGAAGGGAACATGAGGCTACTTTCTTAGAGTTCTAGCCTCAGAAACCCACAGGAGCAGAGCTGCCCTGTCCTATCAGGTCTAGATCCCACAAACACTGTGGTCTTTACAGAAATGCTTCACCAGACCTTTCTCCGGCACTGATTTTCCTGACTTCTGCCTTGTGGTATGCAAAGGAAGTATACATCAATGAAAATAGGATTTAGCTCAGGGCCGCCTTCAAGGATTAATGTTTTAGTACAAGCAATATGCTTAGTCTTCTGAGGATGTGCCCGCTACATCCTAACCCAATAGGATTACCTCCTATTGATCAAAACAGATACATGCTACTAGACAGATTGTGTGATTTCATAAGTGTTTACATCTTATGCATTACATACATATTCCACTGATTGTCCTATGCTAAGGAAGGATCTGAACACCTGGAAAAGTATGAGATAGAATCTATGTCCTAAAGATTTCCATATTTCATGGAGAAAGAGAGATTTATGGAAGTACAACCTGACATGATATGTATTATGATACAATGAACCACAGAATGTCAATGGAAAATGTCCAGGAAAGGCTATGCTACCGAAGTGAAAGAGGTGAGGATTTTTCTGGAGCTCTCACCTGAGTTGAGCTGTCAAATGGGACTCTGTCAGGTGGGTGTTGGACTGCTAAGCCAAGGTCTGTGGTTCAAACCCATCAGCCGCTCTGAGGCTGAGAGATGAGGCTCTCTTTTCCTCCTAATATTTACCAACCCACAGAAGCCCTCCAGCAGGTGTGTGAGAGTCAGAATTGACCTCATGACAGTTTATTTTATGGGTGCTAGCTGTAATGAAAATTAAGAAGAAAGGTTGATGGAAAATCACTGGCTTGGGTATATGTAGATATTTGAACAGTCAGTACATAAGTGACCATTAAAGAAATGAAAGATAATGACATCTCTAGAGAGGTATGAGGAAAAATTCAAAGCTAAGGGCTATGGGTTGGACAACATCAATATTTAGCTCCTGGGTAGAAAATAAAAATGATTAAATTTAGGAGAAATCCAAATAAGAAAAGATTTATAAGTGGTCGTTCCTTCATAATTCAGTAAACACAAGTGAGCTTCAAAAAGTTTGTGGGGAAATTCCACTATCGTTTAGTTCCATTTTCCCATGAACTTTCTGAAGTGCCTTCAAAGAATATCGTTATTTCCTGTGCCAAACACTAGCACTATTAGTTGGCTCCTATAAAGCGTGACCATCTCAGAAACACACCGTGACAGCTCTCCTCTCCTGCAGGCCCCTGTGCATCTGGGTGTACTTGAGGGCAGGGCGTTGAGTTGTCTTGTTGTGTGCCACCGAGTCCACCCTGCCTCAAAGCAAACCCAGAGAAACCCGAAGCTGATACTAACGTTGTGAAAATAGAAACTACCAGGTGGAAGGATTTTTTTTTTATCTAAAAGGCATCTCATTTCAGCTGAAGAAAAATGTGCTCATCTGGAAAACTTCATAAGGTAACCAACACTTGAAAATCTGAAGGCAGAAAGTCTCTGGGATTTTGAATATCAGAGGCTTCCTAAAGAATCCTCAAGAGGTGCTCCTGGGTACACCCTCCTGAAGTACCACACTGGAGCTAAGCACAACTGCTCGGATGAACGGGTAGCTTCCTGTCTGCTTTCAGGGGTTTCTTCAGTCATTTGTAGAGATACCACCTATGGAGGACACACACACATCCACTGGCATTCTGGAAGACCTGGGACATATTCAGGGACCACTTCCAGACTTCCACCATTTAGGGTGCACTGCAAGAAAGTGGGTACAGGACTTTGGGGGTTTCCTAGTGCCTGTAGAACTGATAAAGTGGGTGGACAGTGAAAGGGAGGAAGACCTTCAGTGGCCCAGAGGCTGTAACAATGGGCCAGAACACCCTTGTTCAGTGGTGAGGATGATGCAGGACCAGGCAGTGTTTTGCTCTGTCATACACGGCTCTGTGCTATGGGTTGGAAATGACCTGACAGCACCTAACAACATAAAATATATATTGACACTATATTGTTATCTATTCAAGGCGCCCTAGCATTTTGGAAAGTGTTTGAAATATCCTGAGAATGATCACAATGGGGGCAGAGACACGAAGTGAGTACCAGATGCTGGAAACATGGTATAAAATAAGGCCATATCTGTGATCTACAGTAAGGCAAAGAGCATAAACTGATGTCTACTTGGAGGTAGCTCTGGGGTTGCCAGGACTGATTGATGATTTAGTGGCTGTTCCTCATTACTGATGCACTATCCTCAGGTCATCTCATATTTCCGCATGCATTAAAATCACCAGGAATGCGCCTTCAAAAGCAGATCTTGGGTTCCACTCTGGGAGTTCCTGAGTCAGGACATGTGGCCGGGGATTGGGTCTTTGCCTCTCGAACCATTTCCCAGATGCTGCTGCATAGCAGACGAAGAAGGAACAGTGCAGAGGACAACGTGGTGTCCTGCCCACCTATCCATTTGGCTTGTGTGCGAGTCAAAATCACAGGATAGATGATGCAAACTTCGCTGAGAAGACCAGTGATTTACAAGGGCACTGTCTTTGACGTGTTACTCAGAGATGAGGTATTAAAACAGTGGTTGTTTGTTTAGGTAGAGGGATTATGGAGAAGCACTGGGTAACATTGAGTGTGGGCTTCGTCGGGTGGGCAGCATCGTTCTGTTTTTCTAAGACAGCGAATGCACCATCAGGATGAAGAGCACACGTGTGTTGCCAAACCCTTCTCCAAGACCTTGAGGTGGAGTCCATGATCTCTCCATAGAGCCGTATAGACACAGATAAGCCTCATAAAGAGTCTCTGTTGGAGATAAGGGTGCAGAGCTGGGTAGTCTGGAAAGCAAACGCCAACCAAAGTCAAGAGATAGGATGAGGATTTCTTATATTAGCCTTTAGCAAAACTCAAATCTTGATTATAAAAATAATAAGAATTCACAGAGGGTTTTATGACCATTATTAACTCATGAGGACAGCATCTCCACTTCCTACCTGGTCAGTGGAGCTCTTAACTGTTCCCGGAAGTGACTTGCCTAAGGCTGCTTTCAATGGCGTGAGGCACCATACATTTCAAATGGTGTAGGACATAACTCCCAAGCTTAAACTACATTTCCCAGTAGTGTGAATGTTATCACTTGTTTAGACTCTTTGGTAAAAGCTACCTATGAATCCTTTGATGTTCCTTTTTCCTCTGAGTGAGGTGAAAATCCGGTGTAGATTCACCCCAGGTTCTGAAGGAAGCTAGCATCTGCGAAGCTCTGCAAAGGACAACTGGGGAGTGAACCTTCCTAGCAGAGACCATCAGAACAGCTCAGGGCTGGTCCATACCGTTCCTTCACTCCTGTCATTCTCTGCACCTTGACTATCCTTGACTCAGTGGTAAATGTGATCAGTTGGCAAAAAAAAGATGACTTAAATATGTCAATGGCATGGTTCCATTTCAGAAACCCATCTGGTCATGTGTTTGTTCTAACTGTATTCAGTATCGCTGAAAACAGTAGGAAACAAATACATACATCTGCCAAGGTCAGATTATTACGCAAAACCTCTTCCCAGCTGCATGACTCATAAAGCCTTCCTTTGCGGCTTGAATGGACCTTCAGTACAGATCTTACAGTTGTCCTTGCTGTCTTTGGACATGCACTGACGATAGCAAGGGAGCATTTTTTCCAACATGCGATTGGAATTATACCAGACAAAGGACAATGCATCAGGTGATCAAGAAGATGTCATTCCAGAGTCTGAAATTTGGCCCTGTCTGCTTTCAGTAATATTTTAGAAAACATCTTTCCTAGGAATAGAGCTACTTCAAGAAGAGTCCAGTAACCCAGGAGGGGGATGTGTGTGTGTGTGTGTGTGTGTGTGTGTGTGTATGTGTGTGGCGGGGAACAAGACAAAAACTTGTTTTATTATGTACACAAAACACGCATTTATTGTATCAGAAAATGACAAGCCAGGTCATTCTACAATAGTTTTCTTTCTGCTGTGAAGAGAATTTGAGCTAATCAAGGGAGCAAAGTGCGAAAAATGATTCATTTCCTCTGAGAGGCAGGGAAGCAATAGAATTCCGAAATGGTCTAAACAAACTCTATAGATGTTCTGCACTGACACGCTGGTTCAGTCAATGTAAACAATTCCATTTCATTATGTCTATTCTTACTATTGTTAGCTAACACTGACTGTGAATGTATTGTATGCCATGCCTTTGGTGGGCATAATAAAGGCTAACCAATTCAGTGGTTTTTATCAATTACAGACAACGAAACTGAAATTTGTACTGACAAATAGCTTGATTACACAGCTAGTAGCCAGAGAGATATGATGTCAGCCTCTCATTTAAACACTATACCATATTGTTTATCACATACTTGGATAATTATTCTTAATGAATCAGTAACTCTGACAATGGATAATCAACAGGAAGAATAGATTAAGTCTATTTTCCTCTATCATCTAAATGTCTAACCATATGGACATGAAATGATTGAGCTGGAAAAATGTTCTGATTTGTGAAAATGTTATTTTTCAACAAGAATTTATGTCAAAATGTATATACGGTGCTTCAGAAAGTTTGTGGAAAACCGGAATTAAAGATAATAGCATTTTAATGAATTCTTTAATGGGGATATATGGATGTATACCCTTTTATGTACATATATCTACCTGTGTATATATTCATGTGTGTGTATGTACATATACTCATATATGAGTGTCTGTGAAAGTTGGACACTGAATAAGGAAGACCAAGGAAGAATTGATGCATTTGAATTGTGTGCTGGTGGAGAATGTTGAAAGTACCATGGACTTCTAAAAGGACATACAGATCTGTCTTGGAAGAAGTACCGCCAGAGTGCTTCTTCGATGCAAGGATGACAAAGACTTCATCTTACAAACTTTGGACATGTTATCAGGAGAGGCCAAGCCCTGGAGAAGGGCATCGTGCTTGGGAAAGTGGAGGGGCAGCAAAAGAGAGGAAGGTCCTCAACAAGACGGAGATGGATCAACACTGTGGCTCCACCAAGGGGCTCAAGCATAGGAAGGATTTTAAGGATGGTGCAGGGCCAGACAGTGTTTCATTCTGTTGTGCATAAGGTCACTATGGGTCAGAACTGACTTGCCTAAAAGCAACTATGTATGTATATATTTGTACCTCTAAATACATATATACACTCATATTAATATTATGAATGTACTGGTATGTATACATACATCATTATATATACACACTCCAAAAAAACTCACAGACATTGTGTCAATTTTGACTCATAGCAACCTGCTAGGACAACTCATCTACCTGAAAGGACAGGGAAGCACTTCCCTGTGGGTTTCCAAGAGTCTTCATGGGAGTAGAAAAACCGTCATCTTGCTCCCACATATATACTCAAAAGAGTTAACAATCATATGAGGGACTTCAAAAAGTCCATGGGAAAAACCGTACATACATATCTATACATGTATGAAAGCTGAGGCTGTGTGAGCCTATAAAGGGTCATAGCCTTGGAAACACTGTGTAGTGTCCTTGTCAGTTTGAGTCAACTTGATGACAGTGGGGATGTCTACATCTCGATCTCTGTCACTCTATCTACACATGCACGCACACACCCATCATATACATACATGTACATATGCCTACTGCCACAGAGGAAATGTGGACTCAAAGTGACCCTATAGACTGCGTAGAACTGATCTATAGTGTTCTCAAGACTATACATCTTACTGGTGTAGACAGTTTCATTTTGTTCCCACATTCATGTCTATGTACATGTAATGTACGTGTATGTGTACACGTATGGGCACCTGAGACTGTCAATCATTACTTGAGTAGACGGCCTTACTTTCCTCCCACACTCATGAACATGCACACAGGTGCATATACATGAGTCCACCAAGGAAAAGCTTGGGAGTTTGTTCCTGAGAAGCACAGATGGGGAGCCTTCAGCTCACATGCTTTGGCCATGTTATCCAGAGAGACCAGTCTCTGGAACAAGACATCATGCTCGGTAAAGTAAAGGGGCAGAGAAAAGGGGGAATATCCTTGACCAGGTGGATTAACACAGTGGCTTCAACAATGGACTCATAAGTAGATAGTGCAGGGCCAGGTGGGATTGTAGTCTGTTGTATATAGGGCCACTAAGAGTCAAAATCAATTCGATGACAGTTAACTGGAAGCTCTTTATGAAGAAATTCAACTAGTGTATCTAAGTATATGAGCATATATTAGAAAATTAATGTTGAGTGAATTAGGTAATTAAAATACTCAAATAGCAAACAAATGATAAAATACTTATCACAGTGGATTCTCTAGCTACAAATGACTCCCTCATAAATGTATGTTCTTCAACTGAAATAAACACCAGACCGGAGGCCACTGAGTTGATTTTGACCCATAGGCACCCTAGTGGGTAGGAGGGCTCCAGTCTGTTCCAGTGAATAGCGACATAGAGTCCCATGGGCTAGACCCCGCCGAGCCCTGCACCGTCCTTACAATTGCTCTGATGTTCAAGCCCATTTTTGGAACCATTGTGTCGATTCGTCTTGTCAAGGGCCTTCCTCTTTTCCCTGGCCCTCTACTTAACCGAGCATGGCCGCCTCCTCCAGGCACTGGAGCAGTACGTAAATGACCACCTGAAGCGTGCCTCTCAACTCTCTGCATGCCACCGGACACGCCTTTCTCTTTTCTCGCTTTGTTTTCTCTTTAACTCCTATCTGTTATGATCTTTATAAAGCACATTAAAATGAATTTCTAAAAATGATATAAGTAAAAACTCTATTTTCTAATTAGATTTGACAAGTGCACAATCACGATGTAGCTCGCTACCCTCATCTTGAAGTGCTCAGTCTCACTTTGCCCTTAGCTCAGGATGGACTCCGCTGCTAACTGCAAGGTCAACTGGTTGAACTTAACCAGAGGCACCAAAGGAGGAAGACCTGAGAGTCTGATCCCACAAAGTCCTTGGGCCTGACTGCATCCCATGTTGGTCAGGAGCAATTGGGCTCGTAAAATCTTGTTAGCAGCCATGTATGGGGGAAAAAAAAAGAGTAAATAAAAAAGTCAAGACTTATGAAAATGCTTAGTTCAATGGACTAATGGGACCTGCAAACATCAGCCTCGAAAGCCCTGAGACTAAAACTAGATAGGAGCTGACCATCTCTACCATGGCTCTGAAATGGATCACACTAGAAGATCCAAGACCGAATGGGAAAACAATAGGGCACAGAACTCAGTCATAGAAAGACAAAAGTTAACTGGTCAAATAGCGAGTATTCGAATTCACAAGAGAAGGGCCCGTATGCACCCTTCAGGCCTGGAAATAAACTCACCTCTATGGTTCAGTTTGCACCAAAAATACGCCTAGAAGTTAAGTGCAGGGCAGTGAGTTATTTAATGTGGATCTTCTCATCACAGTCTTTCTAACTCCCACCAAATGATTAAATGGAAACATGGAAATAGGGCGTATGAAACTCTCGTGAGGAGATCTGTTTAGTCAGCTCACTGGGTTTTAAGTGAGTGATTTCAGAAGCACATGCAGGGAATGTCACCGCCACACATAAAGAAGAGCCAGGCATGGAGGGATCCTGATGGACAATCTCCTTTATCCAGGAGACAGAGGGCTGTGAAGGAGAGACATTACAGCAAAGCGGCGGTAGGAAGGGCACAGAGTGGTGGGTTTCCTGACCCACACAGTCGGAAAGGAAAGTGCCTTCTGGTGCCATTGACCATTTGAGATCAAATGGGCAGCATTTTCAGCACTAGCAGAAGGGTTAAGAAAGAATGAGGTGTGGGGAAGATTCACATAGGGAGGAAGCAGCAATTGCAATCAATGATGTGAGACAAGATGAGTATGAATTATTGATTGGAAAACTGATTTGCTTCTATAACTTTCACCCAGGCCACAGTAAAGAATTAGAAGGGGGAAAAAAAAGCTACAGCCTAGAAAATCCTGCATTCTACTATGTCATCTTGAGTCACAGGGGCCTGGTAATTGACTCAAAAGTGCCGAACAAGCAAGCAACGTATGTAGCCGTGGTCCGCACCAATGGGGTGCTGTGCAGCACACATGCCACTTTCCAGACCTGCATGATGTCACTTGGTTTCATGCATTTGTTGAAATTTGCCAAAAAGGTATTCTAACAATAAATTCGGTTCATTTGTGAGGAGTCTTAGCATTGTTGTTGTTGTTTCTCAGTTAGCGAACCAAATGGTCAGTGGCTTAAGACTCCCAGTGACTCTGCAGGAGAAAGAGGAGGCAGGCTGCTGCCGTGCAGACGGAAAGTTCCAGAAACTGCCCAAGGCAGTTCTGCTCAGGGTAGCTGTGGGTCAAGATCCCATCTAGGGCTGTGCAGTTTTGGTAAGCTTATTTTTCATGACTCAGCATAAAACAGATGACTAAACAGATACCTTTTGAATATACTATCTGCTAACAGACATGGCTAAACTTCTTCCATGCTGTGGTGTTCATTCTTTAATTCAAGGAGCAAAATTTAATAAAGAAAATTATAAAAAGCTCACAATGTCTGGAAGTATTTTGGAGCTGTACTAGAAAAGAAAGATAGCTTCCCAATGTAGGCTTCGTTCCCATGACCACAAAGAAATCCACTGAGTGTGTACATGCCTATTTACAACACCAAGGACTGTCTCTGAGCTCCTTCTATCAAATTGTTACCTCGGCTGCTTATAGCATACAGAGTAGCTTTCTTTTTTTTCTATTTTGCATAAGATCACATGTATATGCCATAAAAACTGGTTGATCAACGTACTTTCCAAGAATATCCTTTCATCCAGTCTTAGTTTCTCAGAGCTCTGTGGAGAAGGCACTCAATCATTGGAGGCGTGGCTCGGGCCCCAGAGTTTCCAAAGTCAGAGAACAATTCACTGAAGATCAGGAGAACAAGTGTGGCAACAAGGGGCAGGGAAGCTTTCCACCTGTTGCTTCTGATCCAGGGAGAAAAGCAAATGCTAAGGTGAATTTCTAAGGAGTTGATGATGCTTGTTAATTTGGCGGGGGGGGGGGGGGGGGGGGGGGGAACCTGACAGGACAATTTAAGAACAACAACCTTTGTTGTTATTACAGTTTACAACCCTCCACTTCCCCTTCTCACTCCAACCTGAGAGAACCCGTTCTCAATGTTCCCGTCTCCAACTACGGAGAAAGGAGTGGCACAGATGCCCTCCTTGCAAGGGTTCAACGTCCCGGGTGACAAGGGAAGTGGAGAAGAAAGGAAATCAGGTGGAACGCGATCACTCCATCGTCTGTATCATGCCCAGACCGCTGCAGATGATTGGCCTTCACATTGCATCAGAGGCTGCCGTCTACAGGGGCAGCCCCACCTCCAGTTTGAGTACCGACACCATGTGACTTCCCCAATATGCTCGTTGACCATTAAAGCAGCAATGTGGCTATGAATTGACAAGTCCCATACCAATCCAGGGAGGGGCAGTTTGCCTTCAAGAAATAGATGATTTACTAGGGAACTGTCAAGGGCATTTACCTAGAATACGATCAGACACACACTAACTGATTAACATTGAGGGGACCCTGGTATGAGCGTCTTAATTGCTTGCTGTAGCGATGACTCAGAGTTGTATGATCATGAGTCACAACCAAACCACCGAATAGCCGCAACAGAATCCACATCCAGACCACCCCGACACCATTCACAGCCTGCAGTTACCTAGGTATTATTCCATTCATGGCCCTGGCTCACTCCTGCAGCCTCCGGGTAACCTGCCACCAGCCAATATCTTGTGATGAGGTCTTTTGTTCTCCAGTATGTGCGTACAATAGAAACTGGGAGCTGGGGTCCCTCGGGTCCCAGCGGTCTCTCTACTGAGGGTTTCCATCAACCAGCAGGACTGTGCTGCTTTGTCTTTGTTTAAGGCTAAAGAAAAGGGTCTCTACAGAACATGTGAGGAGTGCCCTAGTGGCACAATAAGTTAAGTCTGTTAGGCTTAACTGCAAGATTAGTGGTTTGAGCCCACCGGGTGTTCCTCATGCGAAAGCTGAGCTTTTCTGCTTCCTTAAGATGTACAGGCTCAGGAACCCTAAGGAGCCATTCCACTCTGTCCAAAGGGGTCCTTATGAGTTGGAATTGACTCAGTGTCGCGCTGTTACCCAGAAGCTGGAGTCTTTTCCTCTAGCACAGTAAGACATGTTTTGCAAACAGAGTGCTTCTAAAAGAGATGCCTTGCAAATATGGCATCATTGTGGTTATTAGCGGCTGTGGAGGCCATTGTCACTCAGAAGGAAATTGCCTCAAGGGGCTTTCTGGACTGTGATCACTCCAGAGCCATTGATTCTTTACAACAGCAGACTGCCAGGCAGTTCTCCCTTGTAGGTTCTGGGTGGGTCAGAAGAGCCAACCTTGCCTTTACTCCACCAGGGCTTCTTTTGGAGACAATATTAACAGACATTTAGAAAGCTTCTCCTCATCCCAAACCTTGGGCATGTGTTGTGTGCCTGTTTTAACAAAGTCTATAACGTTTGCTTAATTTCATCTTAAAGAAATTCTTAAGAGGGAGGGAGGATTGAGGAGGGAAGGGTAAAAATAAGGAGCTGATACCAAGGGCTCAAGTGGAAAGCAAATATTTTGAGAGTGATGATGGCAACAAATGTACAGAGGTGCTTGACACATGGATGGATGTATGGATTGTGATAAGCATTGTACAAACCTCCAATAAAATGATTTTTAAAAGAAATTCTTAAACACTTCCTGGGATCACCAGGTAATGCAACTTTGAGCAATGTAAGTTGTATGTTGAAGCGAAGGTTAAATGGTGTGTAAGGCATACCTGCACACAGTAATTGGGTAGTGGAGGCCTGCAGGTGCAGTGGTCAAGCACCCCATTGCTAGCAGGAAGTTTGGCTATTGGTACTCACCAGCTGCTTGGTGGAAGGGTGATTTGGCATTCTGTTTCGTTGAAGTTCACAGTGCTCGAAACCCAATGGGACCGTTCTACTCCATTCTACAAGGCCACTAGGAGTCAGCACCAACTTGACAGCCATGGATTTTGACAGCAGGAAAAGGTTTATAATAGGACCATTTAGGCATTAGCTATACCAATTGCTCATACATAAGCATGCTTAAATTGGTAATCTATCCCACAAGCGATTATTTAAAAACTGAACCCTATAATTGATTTTTAAATGAGAATTATTTTGAAGCAAGTTATCACTGTTATTCAAATACATTATTTCAAGAGTTGCATAGTTGATTAACAGAATTGAATGCATTTATATTAATATCCGAATAAATAAATTGCAACACTTCATTAGTTCAGATGCTAAGGAATTAAATGAGTTTCAAGGGTGTTAATTTATTAATAACTTTTGAAATTGACCTGCTCCCTGATGATTTATGTCTAAATTTATTAGTGGTTCTGATAATTAAATTAAAAGCAGGTCACCACTGGATACTCACAGGAGACTGAACAGATGCAAATGAAATCTTCAATCAGATTACTGCCATGCCTCCTTCAAAAAGCTTATGGAGCTTTAAGCCTTCCAAAGATTATTTTAATGTCATATCTGAGAGTGTTAAATGTCCTTTTTCTCCTGGTCGGAGGAAATTATTCCATTCTAATCAAGATCAGAGAAGACCAAGAGTCTTTTCCATTTTGGAAAAAGGTGCCCAAGCTGGTGAAGAAATATCTTAAAATGTGTACCTTCACAAGAACGACTGAATGAGTTCCCTAGTTCCTTCCCAAAGGTTCACAATTAAATATCTAAAACCATACGATGATCACAACATGGTAGCAAAAGCACATGGAACAAGGTACAATTTTTTAAATGATCATATTTCTATCGTCCCAGAACCTTGTGAGACTTTCTCCTATACACCGC
Source organism: Tenrec ecaudatus (assembly GCF_050624435.1). Classification (NCBI taxonomy): domain Eukaryota; kingdom Metazoa; phylum Chordata; class Mammalia; order Afrosoricida; family Tenrecidae; genus Tenrec; species Tenrec ecaudatus. The sequence goes on from NC_134544.1 coordinate 8,520,408, forward strand.
CATGTGTGCAGAGAAAAGTGGGGAGTCGCACACACTCCATGAAGTTAAATGTGTGCATGTTGCTAGGTTTTAGAGGGTTGTGGACCAGTTCTAAATGGTTCAGTCAAGGCTGAATGTAATAAAGGTAGCATGAGCACCGAGCTTTCATGCATGTAGGATCTTGACCCCAGCAAGAAACAGTCCTGTCAATATTTCATGTCCCATGGGAGAGTAGTGCAAATCCACAGTACTGTGGGTGGCTGCCGTCGATGACTGGGGTACTGATGCCTGTTTTCCTTAACGAAATCAAGCCCACTGCCACCCAATTAATTCCAAATCATAGCAACCCTGGACAGGGTCTCTGAGGCTGTAAATCTTTACGGGAGCAGACAGACTCATTCCTTCTCTCATGGAGTGGCTAGTGGTTTTGAACATCTGACCTGGTGGTTAGTCATCTAGCATTTTCCTAGTTGGCTGAAAACCCAACATGGGAGAGGTTTCCTGGCTAGATCCTTGTTCCAGTTGGCGGCCACTGAGTCCTGGAGAACCAGTCCCGAGGCCTGGGTTACAGGCTGACAGCGTGGCACTGTCCTTCCCTTTATTGTGCTGTACAGAGATTGCTATTTCACAAGTTCAAGGTTGTGGCAACACTGCTTCAAGCAGGTCGATTGGCACTGTTTTCCCAACAAGATGGGCTCACCTTGTGTCTCTGTGCCCCTTCTGGTATTCTTGAAACCCCCAAAACCACTTGAGTCACCTTATTGTCATCGTATTGTGAAGAAATGGAACCAAACCCACAATCTCTGTGGGGCATCTGTGCACCAACTTAAGTTAAGAGGACACTCAGCACTCCCCTTGACTTGCATTCTCCTGTTTTACCCTTTGTTACTAGAACCCTTGCTCCAAACTGTCCACAATGACCTTAATACCCCCATTGCTGCCTATGTAAGCTGAATGCTATATTCCATGTTCATTTCATTTTTGCTCATATGACCTTCAGGCTCAAGACTAGAACACATGGGTGTGTGTGCCACGTGTGCCTTTTCTGACCTACACCCACAGAAGCACTCCTCAGCGTGCTGAAACTTCGGGAGACAGTACTTCAGAAAGGAAGCGAACAAGACAACTATCAGAAATACGTCTTAGTTTATCTTAACTATATTCTATACCATATAGGAGTCGTTTTTTTTTTTTTCTTTCTGCAACTGAAATGAGGCGTTAAATTTAAGCATGACTAGCTGCTCAGGACTGGCCACTGAAGTGAGTACTGAAGATACAGATGCCACAGCAAGAAGTCAGATGCCAGGAAGAACAGCGTCTGGTCTTCAAGGGTTGTCTTATAACACGCAGCTCTCTAAGAGTGCTGTCAACAAAGTCCACAAAAGAGAAGCCACTCTCACAGAATAACCAGGTTATTAGAACAAAGTGTTCTTGCGTTGAGGGAGTACTTCTGTAGAGACCCAATGTCTGTCTGCTACTTTAATACTTAACCTACCTGAATACTTTACATATAAATATATGTACATAGATCTATTTTGCTATTGGTATATAAAAATATATTTATAAATGTGCATGCCTATATTTAGACCTCTACAAATGTCCTTTGCCTCCTAGTTCTTTCCTCTATTTCCATTTACTTTTCTCTTGTTCCAGTACCATATTCTGCCTTCATTCGGGTTTCAATAATTCCTCTCAGCAACATTGCCCTTGATCAAGCCCCACTGGACACCCTATGGCCTCCTTACCATTGATTTAAAACACTTGTTGTTCCTAGTCCCTGGGTTTGTTGACAACCCTCTCCCTTCCCCCCACTGTCCCCTCTCCAGTGTCTCCCAGAACCTTTCATCCCGTTGGTTTCTCCTCCAGCTGTTTAACCCACTGTCTTATCTAGATAAATATGCAGAGACAATAATAAGCACAAAAACAAGACAAAGCAAAACAACAAAAAATGGACATAAAAAGAAAAGCCTGGAAATAGTTCTAGGTATGCTGTTGACCTTTAGGAGTATTTCCCGGTCGAGTCTGATGGGATGCCACACGCTGGTCACAAAGTCTATTTTTGGTATTCCCCAGGGACTTCGTTGCTTGGTTCCCCTTGCTGCTCTGTTGCATGCCCTTAGGGTTTTGCCCCAGTGTGGTGGGGTCAAATCAGGGCATATTCCCGCATTGTGTCTCTAGGGTTGTCCCCCATAGTGCTATGGGTCAATTTATGGACATCATGTCTCATTGTGGGGCCAGCCCTACAGTCCACTCTGTGCACTGGCTTCCCTAAGCAGGAATAACATCCTCAGGGCTGGGCTGAGCTAGAATGTATCCCCTCCCTCTGCTTCCCTCTTTTTTACTCCTGTGTGCTCTGATCAGACACGGCCCTCTCCCTGAGCTGAAGCTTCAGTGCTGTCTTCTGAAGTGCATTCTTCTGGGGCGGGGAAGTAGGAGGCATGTACACCTAGTTGAGATTGGGGTAGGCCTCAATTGCTGAAGACAAAATGGGTGTGTAAGCAAATGTGGTGAAGAAAGCTGATGGTGCCGGACTATCAAAAGATTAAAGCATCTAGGGTCTTAAGGACTTGAAGATAAATAAGCGGCCATCTAGCTGAGAAGCAACAAAGCACACATGGAAGAAGCACACCAGCCTGGGTGATCATCAGGTTTCGATAGGATCAGGTATCAGGCATCAAAGACCCAGAACAAAAAATCATTATCAATGTGAATGAAGGGGAGTGCTGAGTGGAAACCCATAGCCCATCTGTAGATATTTGGACATCCCCTTACAGAAGGGTCACAAGGAAGAGACAAACCAGTCAGGTTTCAGTATAGCACTGATGAAACATACAACTTTCCCCTAGTTCTTTAATGCTGCCCCCCCACCACTATCCTGACCCCAACTCTACCTTACAAATCTGGCTAGACCAGAACATTTACACAGGTACAGATAAGAGCTCACAACACAGGGAATCCACAACAGATAAACCCCTCCAGACCTATAATGAGAGTAAGTGATACCAGGAGGGGAAGGGGAAGGTGAGGGGAGAAAGGGGGAACAGATTACAATGATCAACATGTAACCCCCTCCCAGGGGGATAGACAATAGTTAAGTGGGTGAAGGGAGACAGTAGTTGGTGTAAGAAAATATGTGTTCATGAGGGAGGTGGGGATGGAATGAGCTGATACCAAGGACTCAAGTAGAAAGAAAATGTTTTGAAAATGATGATGGCAACATATGTACAAATGTGCTGGACATAATGGCTGGGTGTATGGATTGTGATAAGAGCTCTGAGAGCCTCCAAATAAAATTATTATAAATAAACAAACCCAAGACCAAAGGAGAAAAGGTATTAGAACTTAAATTCTTAGCATCCAATTTGCAGAGGCAAAATATGACAGTAAAAGGCCAAAATCCGTTTGTTGGGGCATGCCTTGAATTAAGCTTCCAGTCAATTACCTGGAACCATTGACCAAGGATCTGAATAGCATTTCTATCAGATTCCATCTGCATTGGAAATGAGACTTATGCAGATGTGTTAGTTTAAAATTGGTTAAAATCTAGCACCTTATCATTTGTTTTCCCTTTTCACCAATTTTAAATCTGTCCTTGCTTTTATGTATTTTCTGCTTTCTTACAAGTTTGGTTTTTCTGTTTTACTTTGTTACTGTCATTGGGCCTTTACATTTGTGTTTCCGGATACGTTTCCTTTTGTGAATCCCAGGATAGGTAAATCTAGAGAAATAATACCTGGATAATTAGTTTCTTGGAGTTATGACAGGGGCGGTGAGGGTAAATAAGTTGCTAATAAAAATTAGTACAAGGAAGAAAATAATGTTCTAAAGTTGACTGTGGTGATAATTTCACAACTCCTTTTAATATGCCTAAACTATTGTATTTTATAAGGAAAACAGAAGAAGAAACGATGCGTTGGAATTGCGGTGTTTGGGAAGAAGACTGAAAACCCAATGGTCTGCTAAAAGGACAAAAAGGTCTGTCTTGGAAGGGAGTCAGGCTGGAGTGCTCCTTAGAGGCAGGGATGGCAAGACTTCGACTTCAGTACTTTGCTCCTCTTGTCAGGAGAGACTCGCACCTGAAGAAGGACATCCTGTTTGGCAAAGCAGAAGGGCAGCGAAGGGGAAGGACCTCACGCGGCTGTGTCAATGGGCTCAGTCGTAGGAACCTTTGTGACAATGGAGCAGGACCATGGCGTGGTGCATTTTGTGGTGCACAGGGTTGCTATGGGTCCAGGGTGACTTGGTGAGACCCAATCACAACAACTACTACAATTGAATTGTGTGCCATCTGAATTTTATGCCAATAAAACTGTTAGTGTTTTGTTCTGCTTTGCGTTTCATCTTTACAGGAGTTGACAGCCCTATCTTCCTCCTGAAGAGTGACTGATACGTTTGAATTGCTGCCCTTACAGTGAGCAGTCCCAGGTTGACCTGCCAAGGCCACCAGGGTAAGTGGTAGAATTTAGGCTTGCAGTCAAACGCCAAGCACCTGTGCTGCCCAGGGATCCACCTTTTCTAGAAGACCCGCTAGACCAAAATATATGCAGGTAAGTTTCCAGCAGATCAATGGCTCATGCTAATGCCATTAAGAACCGGCTCCTGCCTTTCAGGAACACCGCTTCATGTACAGCTGGGACCATCGAGATGAGGGCTTTCAGGGTTTAAAAAGTTCAAAGACAATATTTAGCAGCTCAATAACGGAATTTCTGTATTCACAATATAAAGCAGTTTGTCAGTGCCATCATATATCTTTTCAGGGGTTTTTGTTGTTGCATAATTGTGATTTCAAAGTGTTCTTTTCTCCCCACTCTCTCATCATGGACAATTTACAAAACATTACATAGGTACTTACAATCAGTATGAGAACATATCCCCACAGGGTCTATCCTTAAGGCTGAGTTTTACTTTTCTCATGTGGAAGCCAGCTGCTCTGGGTGAGATCATTGGTTCCGTCTTTCCAATGTTCCAGGGAAATTGAGAATTCCTCATGATCTACTACCTAATCCCGGTTTTCCTTTCCCGCCCCTGCAACTAGTTTACTATGTTCTAAGATTGCTTTTTCAATTACGCTAAAGTTCCTAAAACACTGAGACATAAAGTTACTATGTTCTAACTGCCTTATAACTTCAATTCTGATTTATTAAACAATTCTAAAATATGTTAAAAATTATTGCAAATATCTCCATGTGGGACTTCTAACTGGTTTGTTGTATTGGGGGATTTTTATGATATTCAAATGTTACCCAAGGTACACATAAAAAAATTCAGGATCTGAAATGTGTGCTCATTGCTTAGTGAGTGTATTCTGTCAGAGATTTAAAAATTGCCTTCCAGAATTAGCTTAGAGGTAATGAATATAATTTATTGGGTTTTTTAGTTACAAAGTTTGCTCACTTAAGAGTAAAAATTAGAAATGTGCATTCAGTTTTGTAGAAGAATTTCCCCAACCATAAACACACTGATGACAAAAATATGGCATTGGAAAAATAGAACTATTTTAGTTATGCGATGCCCCTACATTTTCTTGCAACAAAAAAAAACTCCAGGAAATTCCCCAGTGAGTGGTCTATCCTTTGGTTCAAAAAGGGGAAAATGGTATTCAGAACAGTTTTTGACACAGTTTTCTAAGGAATAAGCTTATGGAATATATCAAACTGCATATTAAGTGTCAATTTCAAATTCATTGTAGGTAAAAATTTTACTCTGCAGACCCAATGCCATATTTTCTATGTGATCCCAAATAAAATGAATGATCCTTATTCATTTTAGAATAAAGCAACCTAGGATTTGTCTTATAAATAACTCAATGCATCATCCAGCTGCTTACCCTTTCCAATGGTTTGTCAGTTTCTCAGAGTTTTCAGGGGCTGTGGTACTTTCATCAATACACAAGGGATTCAAAATGCTCATGGAAAAGAGATTTGAAAAAATATCACAACTTTCCATGAATGTTTTGAAGCCCCCTTGTCACCTGATGATACGATTCAAAGAAAGAGGAGGGAGGCATGTTGGTTGTCGCAGTAAGAGAATAGCTGTCACAGAACAAGAGCGGAGGAAGTGCCAACCACTAATTGATGGCACAAATAGTTATGCATCTGGCTACTACCTGAAGGGCTGAGAGTTTGAAGCCATGTGGTTACCGCTGAAGAAGAGCCTGAAGTTCAAGTTCTACACAATGACGGCTATGAAAACCCTGAGGAGTGGTCCTTCTCTAGCTCTATGGGTCACAGTGTGTCAGGATGGACTCAGAGCAACGGTCAAAGACACCGTGAGGATCACCCAACAGCTTACCCTCAATGACTACTGGTGCCAGTTCTCATCCTCCCAGGGGCCCCACAAAGGATGGGGCCAGGAGACCAAGAGCCATAAACATGGCTTCCAGGAACACCCGAGTGGCAGCTCGACTCTATAACACACAGGGCCACTAGGAGCAGAAATGGAATTGGCAGCGATTTCGTTTTTGCTTGAAGTTTTGTGTTGAAGGGCAATATAAGCTTGACTAAGGCATAGTTGTTTGGGGTTTTTAAATCATTTTATTGGGGGCTCATACAACTCATCACAATACGTTTTTTATCTTAAGATGTCTCAAATTGAGAAAGGGGCACATATAAGGCAGCAAAAAGCAGAGGCATGCATTGTTCTAGGGACACAGGAGAAAAGTGGAATATGCTTGTTAGCATTCTTCAGACGCTCAGTCCATTGCTGTCTTCTACATGTTGTAGAATTCTGAAGAACAGGAGTTAATGATTAGCAAATATTCACTGATGAAGATCAAAGTGTGACACCTGCAATATGGACTACCATTCAATGTGAGGATAACGGAGATCCTCACAACTGGACCCAGAGACAGCATCCTGGTAGATGGAGAAAAGATCAAAGTTGTCAAGGATCTCATTTTACTTGGATCCACAACCAATGCTCATGGAAGCTGCAGCCAGGAAATCAAGTGCTAGATTCTACTGAGGAAATCTGCTCATAAGGCCTTTCTAAAGGGGTAAAGGGCAAGATGCCACTTGGAGCAGTCAGGTCCTCCTAACACCAGACACTATATTGTCAATCACCTCATATGTGCATTGTTTAAATTCAGTAAAGATGTCCATCAGGGTTGTAGCCCTTTATTATACTGATTCAACCTATATGCTGAAAAAAATCAGAGAGGCTGGGTTATAAGAAGAAGACTGCTGTATCAGGATTGGAGGCTTATTCATAACCTGTAATATGCAGATGACACAGCCCACTTTGCTGAAAGTGAAGAAGACTTGCAGCACTTGCTGATGAAGATAAATGATTGCAGCCTGTAGTATAGATTACAACTCAATGTGAAAAAGATCAAAATTCACACAACTTGACCAATAGGTAAAACAGCATGGCCAATGGAGGAAAGGCTGAAGTTGTCTTACTTGGATCCACAATCAATGCTCATGGAAACAGCAGCCAAGATATGAAAATACCCTATTGCATTAAGTAAATTTTCTGTACAATACTTCTTTGCAATATTGGAAAGCAAGAATGTTACTTTGAGGACTGAGATGCGCCGTACCCAAGTCATGGTATTTTCAAACACCTCCTATGATGTTAAAGTTGGATATGAATGACAGAAGACAGAGGAGGAATTATTGTCTTTCAATGGTGATGGGAAGAAATATTGAAAACACCAGGGACCACTGAAAGGACAAAAAGATCTGCCTTAGAAAAAATACAACCAGATGGCTCCTTAGAGACAAGGCAGCTAGACTTTGTCTTACATACTTTTGACATGTTGTCAGGAGGACACCATGCTTGGTAAAGTGGAGGGGCAGAGGCAAAGAGGAAGGCACTTGAGATGGATTGACACAGGCCTGCCACAATGGGCAGCGGCACAGAAAGCTTTGTGAGGATGGACATTCCAAGACCATCTTTTCTTTTGTTGTGCAAAGGGTCACTGATGGTTGGGAGCCAAGTGGAAGACCCCTCACAACAACCACCTCTGTGTGTGAAGGCTGGTCAATGACTACAAAACCCAAAGACCCAACTAAATTTGAAGTGTGGGCTTGGTGAAGGACACTGACTGTACCACAGATTTCTAGAAGAATGAAAAATAGCTGCCTTGACAGAAGTAGAACGAGAATGCTCCTCAGAAGCAAAGATGGCAAGACCCTGTCTCGTGTACTTTGATTGTGTTATCAGCAGGGATCCATCCCCGAGAAAGATATCATGAGTGGTATAGCAGAGAGAAAGTGAAGAAGAGGAAGACCATCAATGAGATGGCCTGACACTGTGGCTGCGATCATGTCCTGAAACCTGGCAATGACTGAAGTGTGAAGGGCTCATGACCAGGCAGTGGTTCTTTCGGCTGTCCCAGAACAGGGAGAAGTCAGAATTGGCTGGATGACATCTGAGAGCAACAGTTGACTGAACCCCTACCGTCAGCCAACTACTGTTCTAAGTCAGAGTCTGTCACTCCATCACTGTTGCTGTCAAACCAATTTGAGAAATGTTCACACCTTTTAATTATTTGGCCTAAATACAACTACAATTAGTCATATAACCACAGTTATAATTAGTATTGCCAGATTTAACCAAAAAGAAAATATATTGCATGGGACATACCTGGAAAAACCCTAAATGAATAACTGAATAACATATAGAATACCAGGTTATAATGAGTGATGATGATCTTTAACTTCTGCCCCTCTCCCCCTTTGGAAATCCTTGGAAAGCAAAACTGTATTGTTGCGATTGTTCGGTGCCATCTAATCAGTTCCAACTCATGGAGACCCTCTGCGCGACAGAAAGAGACACTGGTCAGTCCTCCATCATCTTCACAATGCTTCCGATTACCCAAGCATATGTTGAAGCCCTGATCTCAATCCGTCTTGTCCAGAGTCGTCTTCTTCCTTATTGCCTCTCTACTCATGTCTTTTCCCAGGGACTGGTCTCTCCTGGTAACACGTTTGAAATATGTGAGAAGTCTCACCATGTTAGCTTCTAAGGAGCCTTCTGGCTGTACTTCTTCCAAGACAGATTTGTGTGTTTCTTCGGCAGTCCATGGTATTTTAAATATTCTTCTCCAGCACCGTAATTCTCTGCTGAAAGCTGTTCCCTGGAGTAACCCTGCTGGCATTTCAAATACCAGCCTCAGAGCAACACGCAAGCCACCACAGTAAGACCCACCAACAGACACATGGTAGAAAGTGTGTCAGTTCCATGATACTAAGAATATTAATATCTCCTCCTGTGTGTAATTGTTAAGGAGTTCTGGTGGAGCTATGGGTAAAAAGGTTGGGCCACTCACTGCTATAACTGCTCTCAGGGAGATAGAAGGGGCTGGCCGTTTGATCCCCTGAAAGTTTAGTCTCAGAAACCATGTGACAAAGTTCTGCTCGGTCCTATTGGGTCCCTATGAGGCAGAATCAATTCAATGGCAGTGGGTGGGTGCTCTGGTATTGGGTTTTCTTTCTGGTACCCTACTACATTAATAATTGGCCTGGGAGTAATCAGAAACCTCAAGGTAAATGAGGTCATCCTAAATTGCACTTCTCCTTCTTTTGGAGACAAGGGATCAAGTGCCCAGGGCCGCCTTTGAAGAGTTTCAACCGGGACAGATTCCCAGCACAGACAAGAACAAGCCCCGGCAACGTGGTGTGCCTGCTCATGCTGGAAAGCCTGGGTTTTGCAGAAAGGCAACTTGAATCAGGTTGTCCGTCTGTCTCCAGGCCAGAGTTTGGTAGTGTGAAGACAAATGAAAAGAAAATAAAAATACCAGAAAAAATAATGGGATCAGATATGTGTGGTTGGCCTCAAAATGTTTCTCTTCATGAAAAAAAAAAAATCATGGACATAAGAAAGAAAGAGGAGGGAGAAGAGAAGAGGAGTGAAAGGACTTCTTGCTTCTGGGTCTAAGTGGGTTTTAGGGTGGAACCCTAACAGGGAGCTGGGAGTGGGACAGAGAGAACAAGCTACTTGACCAACTGGTCACCACAGAAGAACACAGTGTCCAAGGGCTGTGAGGCGGCTGCAAAAAGTTCGAGGTTAAATAGAACTAAAAGATGGCGTATCCCCACCCCGTGGACAAACGCCCAGGGTGCAGATTGCTCCACCGGACACTCAGACCCCTGGACAGGAACGTCATCTACCACTTTCTTGTCTGAGGGCTGCAAGTACCCATGGATATCTTGGGAGGAGTTCTGGAGAGAGAGAGAGGCACGCCGAAGACATATCAAAAAACCCAAACTCACTGCCAACTCCGAGACCTTCTAAGACAAGGGACAGCGGTCCTGTGGGCTTCTGAGACTCTGACTCTTGACAGTAGAAAGCTTCATCTTTCTCCCATGCTGTGGCCAGTGGTCTGGAGCTGCTGACCTTGTGGGGAGCAGCCCAATGTGAAGGCAAGGATCCCAATGTGAGTGCAAGGATTCCACCCCTGTTGCTTCTGGGTGAGGTCATGATCCTCAGGAATTCACTTCCCATCTAGAAATGGGATGGGCCATTCTCTTCCCAGCCCTTTCAAGGAGCACTTTCCCAGCCCCCAATACTTGGGCCAGGTCAGGGACCAAGGGCTTCCCTCCACTTCAGCCCAGCCCAGCCTTCTGCCTACAGCACTCTCAGGGACAAAGGACCCATCCACTCCCTCCGCCCCCAGACTGCTGGCTCCCTCTGCCCACTGACTTCCTGGGAAGTCTCACTAGAGTCAGAGAAAGCATCTATCCTTATACAACCCACTGCCACTGAGCCAAGCCCTAACTCCTGGCAACTCTATGGGACAGAATAGAACGGCTCCCTATGGTTTCTGGGGCTGTAGATCTTTAAGGGGTCAGATAGTCTCGCATTTCTTCAGAGGAACACTTCACAGGCTTGAGCCACCAACTTTGTGGTAACAACCCAGTGTGTCTATCACTGCCCCACCGGGCCCCTTTCTATACATCCAGTTAGTGTACAGATCAGAGCAGGTCTTAGAGGATGGGTTTCCAGCTTCCTGCCTTGAGGAGGATTTCTGTTCCACAGAAGGGGAGCTGTCCTGGAGACAAGGGGAGTCTCGAGATGAAACCCCTTCCAGACATCCCAGAAAGCAGACCCCCATCTCCCCTCTCCCCTGGGACCTGGGAGCAGTAGGTGATGGCATCCATGTGGGTACAGGGTGTGCGTTTGATGGTTACGCTTAACAGAGTTTCAAATCCCAACCAGGCCAACAGTTAATGTGAGTTAAGTTCGGTGGCACAGTCTGGTTGTTCAGTGAACATCCATCTTTTGCTCCCTGAAAGCAAGACGCCCCCTTCACTGCATACCAGGAAAGTAATCCCATCGTGAGAATGACTGTCCATTGGCGCCGGTTATATAATGGCAACTCTATATACAATAGAAGCCAGGGAAAGAGACATGAATCATCATAATCACCGAGGGAGGATGGAATCTGAATTAATAATAAGGTCCAGGGTAAGAAACAGGGGAAGGGTTCACTTCATTTGGATATGGAATAAAATCACCTCAAAATTAAAATAGTGGCCGACTGTATGCCAATGTGCTTTTCAAAGTGGCCAGTCATCTCCATGCTACTATTCACAGGATAACAAGGGAGCGGTATTTCCTTTCTTGGATCTTCTGATGACTGATTATGGTCTTTAAGCACATGAGTGTGTGTGTGTGCACGTATGAAACCCTTCCTCGCGGCTAAACCAGTCACCGCAGCAGCAGCCATCACTGCACACAGCAAGACTAACCGGGCATGGGCACCTTCTGCTGACAACACAACCACAATGATACAGGAAGCTCCATGTTTACTGCACAGGGTTGGCCTCATTCCAATTTAGGTAAAGGTTCACTTACCTGCAGCCACTGAAGGTTGTGTGCAAAAGAAGGTGCCTTCTCCCATTAGATAAGAAAAATATGAAGTGTACATGATTTCAGAAGGGCCCAATAGCTTTCTAGGAAAAACGAGGTAAACTAGGAATCATACTTGAGTTAGAACAGAGAGTAGGAAAAAACACTCAACGTTTCCTGAGGTAATTGTGAGAAAGGGTCCAAAACAACGAATTTTCAAATGTGTCTTATCTCTTATTCAAAACACATCCTTACTCAGCTCTGTAGAGGTGTTGTGGTCCTATTAAAGTAACCAAAAGCAAACTCACTGTCCTTCAGTCAGGTACGACTCATAGCGACCCTACAGGGTCCGGCAGAGCTGCCCCTGTGGGTTTCCCAGACCGTCACTTTTAGACGGCGTCGAAAGCTCCCCTTGGCTCCAGTAGAAGGGCTGGTGGTTTCAAACTGCTGACTTTGCAGCTGGCAGCCCTTTAACCAGGGTTTCTGTGTTAGAGAAGGCACGTGTTCTATTTGTGTCTTTAATTCATTCCCCTTGTGTCATTTGGAGATGGTCCTGTGTGAATTATCAAAGGGAAGGAAGTTCGCTGGGGCCCCCACCGGGTATGTACTCTCTATGGAAAGTTCTTGAGAATATTTCTCAGTCTTAATATCCTTAGCACTGTGCAGCCCTACTAAATATGACTGCAGACTGACTTCTTGCTCGAGGATCATATGCAGCGTAACAAATCCTCGGGGGTTACAATGGTGCCTTATCTCCCATCTCTCTGGTGTGCCTACGGATTCACACACTCCTGGATACATAGCGCCATGGCACCCTCTCCTCCTTGCCCTTCAATCATATGAAAGGAAGGGAAAGGAGAAGCATGAGGGTAAGAAGAGAAAAATGCCCCACCCCCCGCACGCGCTTTCTGGTATCAATACATAAAGCAACTTGGACCAGCCCCTTATTTATCAGAAAAAGACATTTCATTTTGAACAAAAGAAAAATAGTGTCTTTTCTCCCTTCCTCCCACGCTCCCTTCTCTCCTTCCCTCTCTGTCTCTCTGACACCACCACCCATGCCTTCTCTTTATCTCCTCCTTCCAGATCTCTGTCCATTCTGTACTCTTGAGATCCTATAAGGTGATTAACTCACCACAGAAGAAGTGGAGGTTTCCACCGTCTTTCCCTGTCCCTTTTTCCCCCCACTTCTGTTTCTGAGAACTTCTCCACAGGTAGAAAGCATATATCAGACTTTAATTTTTTTGAGCATTTTAAAATATATAAATCATTTCATTGGGGGTTCTTACAGCTCATAACATCCATAAATCAACTGTATCAAACACATTTGTACATATGTTGCCACTATCATTTTCAAAACATTTTCATTTTACTTGAGTCCTTGGTATCAGCTCTTCTTTTATCTCTCCCTCCCCCAGACTCCCACCACCATGACTCCTTGATAAAGTATAAGTTATTATCACTTTTATATATTATACTGTCTGCTGTCTCCCTTCACCCACATTTCTATTGTTCATCCCCCTCAGAGGGGACAGGGTTATATGTCCAATATTGTGATCGTTTCCACATTTCTCCCCCATCACATTACTAGACAATTAGAAAAATATCCCTTTATAGTCACATCACAAACATACAAGAGAAACATACAATTTCCTCTGTGTTATAAAAAATACAAATAATATGTGCTTTCTATTATTTTCATATTATAAGGACCATAGGTCCTCCTATCTAGGACAAACCAAACATGCCATAAAACTGTGTGTGTGTGTGTGCATATGTGTACACACAACCTTATTTCCCCCCAGTAATAATTAGCTTCCATTGAATTTCAGACTTCAATAGCTTGGAACAGCATTACATGAATTCAAGTTTAACTGTCCTTGCAAGTGAATGTGTTTAACAGCCAATTGAATTATGCATGCAAAGGTGATGGAATTTTAAAGAATTTGACATATAAATTCATTCAAAGTTTACATGTAGGGAGGGCAGAAGGTGGGGGGGGGGCTGATGCCAGGGGCTCAGGTGGAGGGTGGGTGTTTTGGATGATGGCAACGGGTGTGCAGGTGTGCTTGACGCAATGGATGTGTGTATGGATTATGATAGGCGTTTTGTGAACCCCATTAAAATGATCTTAAAAACAACAGAGGTGGTCTCTGCATTGGCAGGCTGCCGCTGTTCTCAGTACCCTGAAGTGCTCTGAGAGCAACAGCTCTGCTACCACACGCCAGGTACCCAGTGTCGGCGTGGGCAGCAATGTCTTGTTCTTCTGATGCGTTTCCATTCACACTGCGCACTCATTCAGCCTGGCTCTGCCACGCGGCAAACATTCCACTGACAATGCCGAGGCATCTGTGGTATTTTAGCCACAGATTGTGCAGAGTGTTTTTCTACAATATTCTATGGATGATTCTTCAAAAGTCTTCACGAAACAACGTCTCTACCCTAGATTAAAACTCCCCGCCATCAATTGAATTCTGTCTCACAGAAAAAATTCACACTCCTAGCAAACCCATAGAATGGAGTCGGACTGTGCCTTGGGGTTTTCAAAGCTGTTTAACTCTTCAAGGGGCCAGACAGCCTCACCTCTCCCACAGAATGACTGCAGCTTCCTCTGCCCCCCGTCCCCCACCCCCAACACATATGAAACGCACTGCCGTCAAGGTGATTCTGACACCTAGCGACCCTGTACAACAGAAGAGAATTGTCCCGCTGAGTCCCCCAGGTTCTTATCTTTATAGAAGCACGCAGCCTCATCTTTCCCCTGTGAATCGGCTGGTGAGTTCAAACCACTGACATAGTAGTCAACAGCTGAATGTGTGCTCCACTGTGCCACAAGGGCTTGTATATCCTAGACCAGAGGTGATGAAATAAAAATATCACTGTGTGTTGGCTTCTTATATTCATATATCTTGGATGAAGCCTCCCCCAGCCCCCCCACCCTTTTCATTAATATCAAACTGCTAACATCGAACTGCCTGCACATGTGAAGACAAAGATGTGGCTCACACTGGAAACGGGTCTGTGTTCTTGTTGGTAGCCATCGGGCAGACACCATCCCAGAAGGACCACATGCACCAGAGAAGGGAACAGTGCACAGCCTGGTGCCAGCCTCCCCATTGTTCCTATGTCTGAGCCCACTGATACAGCCACTATGTCCATCCATCTCGAGGGTCTAACTCATTCCCGTTGCCTGTTCTTGTTACCAAGCAAGTGTCCTTCTCCAGGGTTTACTTACAGGACAGGAAAGACCACGCAGCACACATGTGAAACAGAATAAACACTGACGTGCCGTCTTTGCCTCGAGCCTCCTGAGACAAGCTTTCAACTAAACAAATTTTTAGAAATGTCAGTCCCCCATCAAGACAGGTCACAAATTACTGAAATGCAGATTCATTCAGTGAGTTCTTTTTACACGGGAGCCTCTCATCGCACAAAACAATGTGAAGCCTACTAAGATCATACACTCATTAAGGGCAGTTCTGTTGAAAGCACAGAAGAACCGCATGCATGTTAAAAATGGCCAAATCGTTAGATGGTCCAGATCTATACAGTCGTAAGGTACACAGTTCACCATGCCAGCAACACAAGGGGAAGCAATTTAAGTGAGAGAAAAAATATTGACAAGTGCCTATTCTTTGCAAACAAAAAGAGCACTAATTACCATAATTACACTTGAAGATTTATTTGGTATCAATAGGAAGCTAAGCACTCATCAGATGAGACAGGCACAGAGGCAAGGCATCTGCATAAGCAAGAGGGCCTGACGGGTGTTAAAACAGGGACACATGCTTTTTGCTGTTAAGCATCTTCAGGTTGCTTCGGACTTCTGGAGATGAAAGGAGAAAGAGAAGTGAGCACTGCTCTGTCCTGCACCACCCTCACAGCAGCGTCCACACTTGAGCCCAATGTTGTCATTATGTCTATTGATCTTGTGAGCAGCTTCCTCTTCTTGATGGACCCTCTACTTTTCCAAGCATGATGTTGTTCCCCAAGGACCATTCTTTCCTGATTTCTCCTTCAACGTACACGAGTGAGGAAACGTCCCACCATCCTCTCTTATAAGGAACATTCTATCGATGCTCTTGCCTGTCCTTCTAGCAGTAAATAAACATTTACTGGTCCTTGCTGACACCATGATTCAAGGTGATCCTTCTGCATTGTCCAGCTTTTGAAAGCATAGGAAGTGACATAGTTAAAGTTTATTGTGCCAACCTGGCTGAGAAACACATGTGGGGTTAACTGAAGGGCGGAGAGATAAAGCACCCGTGTGGAGACCCCTGCCAGTGCTGAAATGCTTACACGCTTACTGATTTGGCTTTCCTCCTGTGGTCAGCATCATAGTGTGTGTGTCTTGTGAGATGGAGGAGGACTTTGTGGATTGGTGTCAGACATATGGGCTAATGTTGGACTTGTGAGCTTGGGCAGCACTGGGTTGGGAAGTTTTCTTGATGCACACTTAACCTTTATATAAAACTCTCTTATACATATGACTTTCTGTGGTTTTGCTTCTCTAAAGCACCAAGACTATCACAGGAAGCGAATGAAAACACCATGGCTTGGGTCAAAAACCAACCTCACTGCCCACGGAGTCAATGCCAACTCACAGTAGCCCTATGGGATGGGGCTGACTGGCCCTTGAGTTTCTGAGATGGTGATTCTTCGTGGGAGTTGAAAGCCCCGACTTACTCCCTTGGAGTTGCGGGTGGTTTCAAACCGATGACTTTGCGATTAGAAACCCAATGCGCGCCCACTATACCACCAAGGAGGCTTGGGTCAGGCACCTTAATCCCCAAAGGCAGATATGCACACTATTAAGGCAAGAAAGTGCCCAAATCAAAATCCTTATAGCTCGAGACTTCCCGGTGCTGTCTCCGCCTGTTTAAGGGAAAAGATTTAGTGTGTGTTGAACAGGAAACATCCTTAAAGGGTACAGGCAGTGAGAGAGGCCAACGAGAAGCCAGGGCTAACTGGTGATGGAGAGATCGCCAGAGGAGGGCACAGCAAGCCAAAGAAGAATGGCGATGGGCACGCACACGCCAGCGTGCAGGGCCAGAGACCCGAGTGCAAGCCACTGGGTGAAAAGAAACCACCATGGAAATGAAAGCCCTTATGAGTCAAAGGCATGAAAAGGCAGGAGACTCAAGCTACTTGAGCACAGAGGTAAAATAATTGTTCCGGCTTCCACAAGAAACCAACTGCCCAATGGGAAGAAGCTCTTAATATGGATTTGTTTAATTCTGCACAGATGTGAAGGTTTCATCACCTTCTAACAGAGGGATTAATTGGTTAATACCCTCCCTGAGTGCATTTTGAAAACACGTTTCCAAAGCCAGAGGCATTCACTGAAGCCTTTAATAAAAATAAAGACTAAATATTCGCACATAAATGGGGGCTTTTCATCATTTGCAAGAATGGACTTGAATAAATATCTCCTTAAATACCCATGGAATTTACAATTTCTAATGCATAGATGGAAAGAAGAAATAATGTAATCAAACTATTCATGGAAGCTGTGTACGGAGACACTGCGTAAATATCCTAACCCTCGCAGTCCACGGGGAAATTAGAGGACACACACGCGCTGGTCCCAGCAAGAAGATGAATAACTAGCAGACCCTTTACTACAGGGGGAGCCCGTGACCTGTACGTATCCAAGACTAAGCTAGATCCGGAGAGCCCACACAAACACACACACAGTGCTGGCTTTCACAAATGCTACGGTTAGCAGAACACAGACAGAAACAGTTCTCGTGCAGCTTGAATGGTGGTTTGTTAAGTACATAGGTGCGACATACAAATGTCCCACCTGGGGTGGTGAGCAACAAGTCAGGGAAAAGAAAGAGATGGTGCCGTGGAAAGTATTCCTGGGAGAAGAGGAGCGGAGGGTTATAGATGGAGGGGGGCAAACAACAAGGGACTGAGGGTCAGTGTTGGTCTACAGAAGCTGGGGACAACATCCAGGTGGGAGGCATGTCAGAAAAGGAATGAAAGTGCACCTGTGAGTTCAGGTGCTGGAGCTCTTCCCAATGATTCATTGCTAGGTGCCATCGCATTGGTTCCAACCCACAGTGATCTTGTGGGGATCACGTAAGAAAACCCTGTTGGGTCCTGCATCACCTGGCAAGCATTGCTGCATTTGAGCCTATTGTTGCAGTCAGTGCATCAATCCATCTCACTGATGGTCTTCCTCTTTCCTACATATTGATGCCTTTCCCAAAGGCTGGTCTTCCCTACTAACATGTCCAAGGAATATGAGGTAACGTATTAACATCCTCAAGCCTAAGGAATATTCTGGATGTACTTCTGATGCAGAGTTCTTCATTTTCCTGGCAGATCATAGTATCCTACATATTATTTGACAACACGATAATTCAAAGACAACACGTCTTCTTAGGTCTTCCCTAAGTGCAGCTTTCGCATGCCTACGAGGTAACTAAAAATACCATGACTTCGGTCAGGTGTATCTTCGGTCTCAAGGTAACAATTTCATTTTTAACATTTTTTTAAAAAAGGTCTTTTTCAGCATCTTTTCCAATGCTA
Source organism: Tenrec ecaudatus (assembly GCF_050624435.1). Classification (NCBI taxonomy): domain Eukaryota; kingdom Metazoa; phylum Chordata; class Mammalia; order Afrosoricida; family Tenrecidae; genus Tenrec; species Tenrec ecaudatus. The sequence continues at coordinate 8,538,723 of NC_134544.1, forward strand.
TGTATAAGTCACTTGACTTCAGAACTACTCTCCCATGGGCATCGATGTGGAGGATCTCCACAGAATTCAATCCTTGACAATGTCAATATTTTCTGTTGGTCTAGATGTTGTTTATTTGTCCAGTTGTGAAAATTTTTGTTTTCTTTACGTCAAGGTCTAATCCATGAACTTATCAGTTCCGTTTGTACTACTGTGCTGGCTTGCACGATGGTGGAAGCTGTTTCGGTAGTTCTTCCTGACTAACGTAGACCAGGAGGAAAGACCTGGAAATCTATTTCTGAAAAAAAAAGTGATCAGAGAAAAACTTAGGCTAGTAATGTAAAATGCACAGGTCTAGTGCCGGTAGTTGGTCTGGAGAGTGATGCGTTAGTTCAGCTTGGAAGGCACTCAAAATAGAATGAGGAAGGACTACCATGTGAAAACAGAGCTAGCGCAAATGATGTAGCTAGACGAAAGCTTTTAGGACATGCCTTTAATGCTGGGGCACACATATCTCAAAATGAGATCAAACAATGGCAAATATCTGTTAAATATTAGAATCTGGGACTTGGGAAATATTCATCCACGAAAATTTGAAAATTTCCGAAATGAATGGAACACTTGAATATTGGTATCCTAGTGACTGGTAAGCTGAACTGGACTGGCAGTGGCCATTTCCATCGGACATACCCTATAGAATCGGTCTACTATGGTGGGAAGGACACATTGTAGAGAAGCAGCGGCACATTAATCATTAATACCTATACACCAGCAAGAGTGTTCAGTTAATAGGCCTATTATTAAAACTTAGGTACCAACTACTAACCGTAAAGAAGAAGAAATCAAAGATTATTATCGACTTCTGCAATTTGAAGTTAATAAAGTATATAATTAAGATGCAATAATTTTTACTGGTGTTGGAAATGTGAAAGCTAGAGACAAAGAAGCATGAGGAGTTGGAAAATATCACCTTCATGATAGGCATGATATAGACCACATGACAGAATTTCACAGGGCTGGTAACATTGCACATGGCTCTGCACAAGACTATAAATGATGAGCGTCCGCAGTGGCAGCACAGCCCAGATGGACAGCCAGGGAAAGGACAGCATGCGCTGGATCAATTTTAATTCACTGTGTGGAGGGCACAGGTTTGGGTTTTTGCCTATTTGTCCCTTTTGGTTTGGGGGAGGAGCATGAGCTTCAAACTCTCCCTTCTAGAGATTGCTCTGAAGCTAATTTCTGCACCTCAGTGAACCCTTTTGTTCTTACATGGTCAAAAATACCATCTTGTCTCTTCCTACAATTTAAAAAATACATCTTCTGGTTTATTAAGAATCCTAGGCAGTTGTAGCACTGCAAGGCTCTCCACTTGCTTTTCATGATGCTGCTGAGTGCACTCTCACATTCTCTCACTTACATCTCTCTCATGTTCTCTCTCTCTCTCTCTCTCTCTCTCTCTCTCTCTCTCTCTCTCTCTCTCTCTCTCACACACACACACACACACACACACAAACACACGCACGCGCACAAACACAGTGGGAGAAAGAGAGAGGGAAATCACATTGGTGATGGGAGGTAGCCTGCTTTGTGTATCCTATGGCTTAGTGGTTAGAACTGCTAAGGACAGGTCAATAGTTCAAAACCGCCAACTGCTCCATGGGAGAAAGATGAGGCTTTCTACTCCCATAGAGATGTATAGTTCTACTCTCACTTACCGGGTCCCCTCTGAGTCAGGGTGGACTCTGTTGAGGTAGTGATATTGGTTTGTCATTATGGTAGTTTATCAGGAACCCAAAAGTGCCCTGGTGACATCGAGAGTTACACCCTGGGCTGCTAACTGCCAGGTTATCTATTTAAAACCACAGCCACTCCACAGAAGAAAGATGAGGCATTCTTCCGTAAAGAGTTACAGCCTCAGAAACCCACAGGGACAGTTCTACCCTGTCCTTCAGGGTCGCTAGAAGTGGGAAGTGGACTCATGACAGTGAGTTTGATCTTGGGTACCACGTGCACACTAAGCTCACTTGACCATTTCCCCTGATGGGGGTTGCTAAATTTCACCGCTTACTTTGTGAACATCCTACCTGCTAACTCTGTTCTCCCAGGGTGATGATGTTCAGCTAACTCACTTGCCACTGTTAAGTTCCACATTCTGATTCATGGCGACTGACCCTATGTGTGCAAAAAAGGGATTGTAAAAAATAAAAATAATTCTGTCTCGTCACTCACTTCACATATTTATTGGGCATTCTTCAGTTCAGAAGCATTTTTCCTCTCCTTCAAAACCTTCATGTATTTTGGTACCAATTAAGAAGATGCCTACGAACTGAAGGGAGTCTCCCAAAAGCACAGAAGCCATTTGGAACCACAGTTGGATCTTTTTATGCATCAAAACAAAAAATTACAGAAGGGAATTATTAATTTTAAGCATTCATAAATAATACCAACAGAGTCAGAACAGCTCATTTTTAAACACAGATAAGAACTCCCTGTCATCACATCCATACCATCTCCTAGTGAGCCCATAGGACAGGCTGGGAGCGGCCCTGTGAGCTTCCAAGATTGTAACTGTCTAAGGATGCAGGAAGTCCCATCTTTTTCCAAAGGAGCAGCTGGTGGATTTGAACTGCTGACCTTGAGGATCACAGCTGTGGTAGCTACATGATCTGTTGTCAATTTGAGACTTAAGAGTGAAGGAGCGGAGTTGAGCCTGTTAATCAAGTCGCAGCTTGATGACTTCATTAGGAGGCACTAAGGAGATAAATATATCTATCACAGGAGGCAGAACAAAGATTCATCCCTGTGTGACATTACTGACAAGGAGCTTGATGGAGCTGGACTGATGAAGCCAGAGCCCTGGAGCTGAAGGAGTCATGTGGATACCCATCCCAATGCTGAGATGTTTCTACCGCCACTGGATCCACATGACTTTCTACCACTGGCCTGTGATCTTCCTGCATTCAGCATCATTACATGTGTTTCATGAATCTGAAGAGGAATTTAGAGATTGTTGTTGGGCATATGGGCTAATATTGGACTTATGGACTTGATCTGAACTGGGCTGGGATGATTTATCAATATACAATTGTTCTTTTATATAAAGTTCTTTGTTATATACATTTGAGTGCCTATAAATTTGTTTCCCTAGTCTACCAGACTAACACAACACCTTCTTTGTCTTAATGACTTTTGCCCATAGATATAAAGCAATTCTTTTGTTGCTATCAATTAAACCGATGCAAGCCAACTGTCAGACGTATAGCTTTCAAATGTGTGTGGTATTTTCTCTTCCCCTCGAGAATGTGAATTATGAAATGCTAGCCCCTGTGCTCAGTATCGGGGAAGAACTCCCTGCAGTGACCAAGCTTGGTCTCGGGATATAAATATGGAGACAGAAGTATGTGCTTTTCCACAGCCATCACATCAAAATCAGGAAGCACACAGAGGCAGAGTGCTGGCCCTGGGAAAGAGACAAGTGGCCTTTCATCTTGGCTTAGGATATGCTACTCGCTAACCTGATTCGATGTCCCTTAGGTTCAGAGAAGTTGATATGAGGAATACATTATTTAAGAAGCAATATGCTGGGGACATGGGCACCTTTTAAATATTCAATAAAGGTTAGCCATTAATTAGTGTTTGGAGTTTTCACCCCGAAGGCATGAGGGCAACCAAAAGGTCCAGCAGCAACGTGGAAAGATTCGAGATGAGCAAGCAGACAGGCCATTCAGAAAAGTGGATGCTGTCTAGATGAGGAAAACGGCGAGTCTGGGCTGTTGCTCATGTTTGAGCTTTGGGGTTTGACGGGTTATAGTAACTGGCATCTGCACAAAGGGACACCCCACTGCCACCCCGACACAAAGCAATCTTTCCCTGTCAAGGTTAAAACAATGTTTTCCTGTCAAGGTCAATTGTGAGGTGTTACCCTTGATGAAGATGTTCGATGGATACATGGTTAGCATGTGTACACGCTAGAAACATATTTGAAATGCTTCATTCCTTATATTTCCAAGGAATCTCAAGACGCTCAAGATCCCTTTACATCTTTTGTCAGTCTCTGTGCATGTTAATAGTCGGTGGAAGCCTCCCTAGGGAAATGGCATTTCAAACAAGTTGTACATTCTTTGGTTGAGTCAAAAGAGATTAATGGTGCCATTATTTGCATGGATTTTAAAAAGATAAATGAGTTCTGATTGCCCATAATTTAGCTTTTTGAATATAAATGACAAGTCATTTGCCAATACAGCTGCAGGTCATTGCAGTGAAAGTGGAGGCCCGCCCACATTCCACATCCTCCGCTGGGCATTTACACCACCCTCACCTGTCCAGCCATCGAAACAAAGCGCCATCTAGATCCAATATGGTTCGGCATGCAACCAAGAATTCTAATGCATATATCACATAGGGAGGAAGAGGAAATACTGCGTAAAAATAATTCATTGAGATATTTTACACAGTGAGTAATTCATTTACCACAGTGGCCCTGTAAGAAGGTAGGCAGGATTCTATGTGCGCTTACTTAGTAATCTGCAGTGAGCAATTAAAATCACATCAAAGATTCTACTGCTGGATCTGGCTGGTACCTGTCTCTCTCCCATCCCCAAAGTTCTTTCTTACAGAATCCAAACTGCTTTTCAAATTTACAGTCGGAAAAGTACAGGGAGCCCAGGAGGCAAGGTAAACACAAGCTTACTCATTTGTGCATACTGACTAATCTTTAGAGAACAATGTCAATGGTGGCCCTGGAGATCAAGGGTTGGCCTGTTAACCACAGGTTGATGGATTGAACCCACCAGCTTCTTCAGAGGAGAAAGGTTAAGTTGTCTGGTCTCATAAAAATAAATATTTAAAATTATGAAATATATAAATAGAGATTTACAGTATAATTTAAAAGACTATGACATTTTTGATTGCTCATAACAAAAATACTATAAGTTGGGCCTGACTCCGTGGCAGTGGGTTTGGTTGGAGAGGGAGGATGCTTTCACATGGGCTTCATCCCCTCTCAAGGCAGCCCCTGCATATCTTGCTTTCTGGGGAATCCAACCTGATGTCTCTGTTAAAATAGTTCCCACTCGCACCTCCACCCCTCCTACCTGTGCCTCCTCTCCCCTCTGCCCTGCTCTGTGTCTTCACCTATTAATGGATTTCTGCTTTGTCATTGGTTTGCTTTTTTACAGCTACTTCCCACACGCCCCTAAAGAAGGGCTCTGTCTTCAGAAGTGTCCCCTGACTTCCGTCCACGGAGTTCCAGAGGAACACAAGAGCCAGTGCTATTAAACTGAAACCATGGTGACAGACAAACGCCTTAATTCCAATGCTTAGGCACTGTAATGCACTGTAATATTTAAAACATACATATATCACTGAATTATATTCTGATAGTTGGCTTTCTCTGAAAATTGTGGTCAGTCTAATGTAGAGAGGGGAAAATACACAAGAAAATCTCCTAGTCCTCCCCCTGAGTATGAAAAAGCACATCTCGAGAACACCGCACTACAGGCTTCTTGTGTACTGTCTGCTGTATCAGTGTTCCTCAGTGATAACAGGAAATATTTTTCATTAAATTATGACATTACAAGCGAGCCTCACTGATATCCAGTTCTTTGGGGGAACAAGGTCTTTGTACCACTACATTATATCATCGTTGTCACTAAGTCCATTCTAACTGACAGTGACCCTCCAGGGCTGAGGGAAGCTGCCCAGAGGGTGTCCACGGCTGTAATCATTATAGGGAGCCCTGGTGGTGTCGTGGGTAAGCATTGGGCTGTGATCTGAAAGTTCACACTGAAACCACCAGCCATGCAGTAGGAAAAAGACCATTAAGAGTTGCTGTCTCAGAAACCCACAGGGGTAGTTCTACCCTCTTACAGGGTCTCTAGGAGTCAGCATTGACTCAATGGCAGTAAGTTTGGTTTGGTTTTATTTTTAATCTATGTAGATGCAGACTGCCTCATCTTCCTTCTACAGGGCAGCTTCTGGGTTTGAACTGCCAACCACTCAGCTCCCTCTGAATACCATTGCTTGAGCTGGGCATCGTGGGTGGAAGTCTGGCTCCTGGGTCCCTTTCTGAAAGCACCCTCTCCTGGTGCTGGCTGAGGTGAGGCTGTGTCACACTGATGTCCCTCTCACAACATAAGGGTCTTTTAATATCAGCACAGTAGGGAAAGCTATGTCCAGAAGCCTCCAGATTTTGCCTCAATATGATTTTTGACGTTGAAAGGTTATTGACTCAAGGTGCAGACTCCAGCAATACACTCAACTTAGAAGTCAACCACCTTCTTTGTGTCCTCTTTCCAACACAAGAAATGCCGGAGTCCTCTGCATTATTTTTGGATTAAAAGACCATGAGATAATACGCATACACACCCCCATTCATGTGTGCATTAATTCAATAAGCATGGATTCAGCACCTGCTATAGGTCAGCTTTGTGCCAGGAGGCCTCAGCTAGAAACCACAAAAAGGGTCCCTGCTCTCTCAAAGAGCTCACAATTACAGGGGTTGAGGGGCTAATAGAATAATCACACATATACTAGGAGGACTTCAAAAGGTTTGCGGGAAAATGGAATTTAAAGATAATGGAATTTTCCCGCGAACTTTGTAAAGGACCCTGCTGTACTATCACCTTGTGTGTGTTGTGTTAATATTAGGGACACAGTGTCCCTGCACCCAAGAGAAGGAAGCCTGGCCCTTTCCCCTGCCATCCTCACCACCACCGCAGTGCTGGAGCCCACTGTGGCAGTTGCTGTGGCCAAACAGCCCTCCCGATCGCGTGGTCAAAGGAAGGGAGACAACATCGCACCGCTCTCACTGTGAAGGCGCACCCTGGCTAGACTTCTCCAAAAACACACTTGTTTGTTCCTCTTGCAGTCAGTCCTTGGAGGTGCTGTGGATGAAGCTGTGAGCTAGTAGCTGAAAGTTTGGCAGGTCAACCTCCCTTCCACTCCATGAAGAGTTACACCCTTGGGAACCAGGCTCACCAGGGGTGGGACCTGGCTGGACAGCCATGGGTGTACCTGCTACAAGGGGCAAATGCTTCATGCTGATAAGCAGCAGGTAACCTACAGTGATGCAAACTTGAATTTCTGTGTTGGGAAGAAATCTACCAAAAAGTCAATTAAGAATCCTTCAAGATGTGTAATGATAAAAACAATCCCTGAAAGACACTGCGTACTAATGCTATGCAAGTTGCCTCCCTATCTGTGCTAATTGACCCTGCTTTCCAGAGACAGGAGAAAACAAAGTGAAAAGTCACATCAAGGGCGACATTTACAAATAAAAGCAATTAAAAATAAGTACAACATGAAAATAAACATTTTTAAAAGACACACACACAATCATTAAAAAAGAGGCATCAAATACTTGCCGCAGGTTCCTTAAAAATAAAAAAAGACAATTATGGTATGAGGCTGCTGGTATAAAAGAAAAATATCAAGGAAACAACCCCGTTTTCATATCAAGGAGTTGGATGGTTACCGCCAGAGGGGTCTGAAGAGGAGGGAAAGGGAGTTAGGGAAGCTCTAAAAATATAATAAAATAAAATAAAAAGGAAGAAGAGATGATGGGGTAGAAGGGACAAGGACCGGTGGTCAGAGAACCCCGTATGGATTCACTGGGCATCAGAAGACACTTGGTGGCAGTGGGTTGAAAAAAAAAAATAAAGATCTATGTCCCTATCATTGTATCCAACTAACCAGAGAGGCAGGGAGAGGCAGTTACTGGGATACTGTCATTCTTTGGATGAGATTGGCTGTGTGACTACATATAACAAGTATATGCTTTTCTGTGTGTCCTAGTCCACAAATAAAAGGGGAAAATCATAGTAACAATAACAGTGATTTTTTTAAAAGAAGAACATCAGAAAGGATTTAAGAATTCTAAGCCAGTGTTTCCCACAGTGAGTGATACCCAGGCCCAGGGGCACTGGAATGATTTTGGGGACAGGCAAGGAGCTGCTACATTTTACCCTGGAGTAGCTCATGCAAACAGTGTACATTGTCCAGGCAGTGCTGAACACTTATTTTCTCTGAAAAGGACTGAAAACCTATGTTCTATATAAATACTTGGGGGGTTGATCTTCATCATACTAAAGGGCTGGTTCTGCCCTGGGATGTGTGCGTAATGTAGGGCTGTCCAGTTCCGCTGTGTCCTTCAAGGTCTTCCCTTCTGTCTGTACATCCCCATGACAGCCACAATTCAATGCCCAGCTCAAATGTCTTCTTTTTCCAAAGTAATTTTCTGAACTCTGCCCTTCTCCCACCCAGAAAACTAAGTTCTCTGCTCTCAGAGCCCTTTACAGTGCCTCCCTATGGTGCAACAGGAGCTCCGGAGGCAGTGTTCATGTGCATGTGTGTGTGCGTGTATTTGTGCACGTGTGCATGCGTGAGTGTATATGTGCATGTGTGCATGTGTGCCAGTGTATGTTTCACTCTTCACAATGGAACAGCTCGGGAATGGGCAATTTCCTAGGTGTTTGACACCGCCTGGATGTTAATATTTAAACTGAAGAGGATGATGAAGAAGAAGAATTTGTCCTTACCTGCATTGTTCAATATGAATATTCTGGTGAAACAAAAGATAAGAAATACCTGATTCAGAAATGCCCATTTATCACTGCTCCCTGCAAAGACCCAGAGGGAATTGTTTCTTGAAGAAGGACAGCATGCCTGCTAAAGCAGAGGGTGAGCAACAAAGAGAAAGGCCTGCCAGCAAATGGCCCGACACAGTGGCTGCAGCAATGGTCTCCAACCTCACAGGCTGGTGCGGATGGTGTGGCGCCAGGTGGTGCTTTCTTCCGTTGTCTACAGTGATGAGCTCAATCATCAACACCCTGTTCTCAGAGAGGAGACCTCACACTCTAATATAATGAACAGACACCCATTGATTAAGTCTGAAACGGGATAAAGACAAGACCAAGACAAATCATCCAGATGAGGAGATCATCGGCATGAGGCCATAACAGTGTCCAGGAGTCTGAGAAAGACATGGAGAACAGAGGAAGCCATCACACAGCCCAGGATAGCTGCAGGTGGGCTCGCAATTACAGAGAGAACATTTACAGGTTTGGCTCAGGCCTCCTGACCAAAGCCATCAGGGTATGGCTTATGACTGAGGGTCCTAGTACCCCAAATTCCATCAAAGGCACACCCAGGCAAGCCCCTAAGGATCAGGCTGCCTTTCTCTGGGCTGACTAGGATACTGGTTGCAGCCTGTTTTCAAACATACTATCCCTGAAGACAATGGTATTTGTCTTGAATTCAGTGGAGACTGAATCTATGTAGTGATGCAAAAATAGATTTAGGGCACTCTCTGTGCACTGTGGCCTTCCATACATACACCGAGTGCTCTGAATTTAAGCTCTACCACATCGCTAATGACCAGGAAGTTGCAAGAGAATCTGACAAAGTTTTGCTATGTTTACTTGGGTCCATCGTGAGCCAGAACCCCCTCGAGGACAAATACCAACCACCACCATCATCATTGTGTCCTGGCACATTGGGAGCACAGTGGCCTTGGCTTTGAAGGTATTTTCCTTGTAAGAACGAGAGTACAAAATAAATTCTTGTTACATGGAATGGTAGGTATGTTCTGGGCAAAGGTGTTTTATTGAATTTATGTTCTCCTCTTCCAGTGCCTCCAACTGCAAAACCACTTCAAATAGGCTGGAAAAGGGAGATCTTTAAGGGAGAACTGTCTCCCACAAAGCTTGTTTCCCAAAATGGACAGGAAGAGAACAGCCTAATAATTGCAGTTCAAAAAAGCAGCATTATTTTGCCAAAATTATTAGCATGAAGGCCACCCTTTTCAATTCACCCTGTTTTCCACAATACGACTAATTCTAAAATTACTGTAACTTCATGTGCTTTTGATGTAAGGGTGGGCTTTTGTTGGCTATTACAATAAAACAAATTAGAGGATTTAATATGCATCACAAAAGAATCAACATTTACCAGGGACAGGGAAGTATAGAGAATTAACTAGAAACGTTTCATTTTACTGCCTGTCTTCCTTCTATTCTAACTTCAAAAGCTTAAAGCAATCAACTCATTTCTTAATGAGCCTATTGAGAATCAAACAGTGGGATGGGAAATACTTTTAGGAGCTGTTGCAATCCAGGACCCACTCACTCAGTTCATTGTGCATCTATGGACGTTTCCGTCAGACAATGCACACTTGTTTTTCCCAACAAAAGGTCACCATTGTACATGGAGTTCTTCATTTAAAAATATGGCTCTGTGTTGAATAGTTCTTGTAGTCAACGCTAAAATCAGTATATTGAATAATGAAAAAAATAACATGGGGAATCGTGGAATGAAAGGCAAATTATGCAGAACACAGAGGGTAGCTGAGAGGCTGAAACTGCTACAGAAACCATAAATGTCATCAGACAGTGGGCAGCACCACAGGATCTCCAGGAAAAGACTGAAACCCAAGAAAGAAGTCCAGGCTTCCCATCTCCTTCCAGGGTCCAGCCCCGGGCAGCCCCTCCCAGCTGTGAAGGAACTCAGGCACCAGCCTCTGGCTACTCCTGAGGCCTCCCCTTCTTGTGACCAGCTACTTCACCGTGCAATCCAGCGAACCCAGGGCTACACGCAAACACATCAAGGACGGGGAGACTAGACTAAGGGGCACGGGGGTCGGGGTTAGAGGCGAACCCCACCCGCATCTAAATATAAAGCTGAGGATTTTAGAAGGTGTACAGGCTGTAGTTATCAAACTAGATGCAGACATTTATAACCATCTGACGTTAAAAAAAAAAAGCATCCCAGAAGCCCAGTGCCTTCTAGTCAATTCTGCCTCAGAGTGCCCTTACACAGGGCTGGAAAGGCTATAAATCTCTACAGGAGTAGACAGCCTCCTCTTTCTCCTGAGGAGGGGCTGGTCGGCTTGAACCGCTGACCTTGCAACCTGCAGTCCACAGCTTACCCAAGAGTGCCACCAGGGCTCTCGTTATAAAGCAGAACGCGCACAAATTAGGGAAAAAGGAGACCGGGTGTTAGCAGGTTTCAGCACAGAGAACAAACCAATTATAATTCCCCTTAATACTTTATCTCTTTCAAAAGAAAAGTACCTAAAAGCAATGTATGAAGTGGTTAGATAAGGTACAGAGTTTTGGGGTTTTTTAGGAAAACATTGCTATATTGGGGCCTGAAATATCTGTGCACATTCTTCCTACATTGGCCATGCTTTGGGAAAATGGTAGGGTCTATGTAAGTATCAGGAGTGAAAAATACACGGAGATGTCTGTGCAAACCTCCATTCCAAAATGTGAAAATCGTAGAGTCCCTTTCCTGTTTCTGCCCATGCTCTTGAGATTTGCATGCCTTGTGCTGAATCCATTCCTGGAAAAGAAACATTGCTATATATATATATATATATATATATATTTGGTAAACTAGTTATTTCCGGGTCTTTCCAAAGGCTTTCCCAGGACTTCCCTGGCCTCTGCCATGTGTGCAGACCACACAGAGAGACTAGACTCCACGCTTCCCACCCTATACATGGACCTGGGTCAAGGCCGCAGCGGCAGGAGCCTGGATGCCGCTCTTCCGAACAAGCCTGCCTCATGTGTCTCCTGGCATTTCCAAGTGCAGCCTCCCTTCCACCGACTTGGACTGAAGTGTGTTTTTTGGCTCTGTCTAGGTCACTGGGGGGGGGGGGGCTGTCAGTTTCGGTGACCGTGCATTCGTTATGATGTTGTATGAACTTGCACACAGCCCCTGCAGTAACGAAAGGCCCCTCACATCAACGACGGCGCCTTGTTCATAGCCTTCTGGTGGTTCCTGCAAAAAGTCTGCGCAAGAGCTTTGCAGAACTCCGAACGCTTATGCTTTGTGCCGTTCCTGGAGAAGAGGATCGGAAAGAAGGAAGTATCAGAGCAAAAAGAGAGAAATCCAAGCCTGTTTTAGAATAGGGGTATTAGCGACCCCACCAGCAGCTGTTGCTCAAGCAGATGCTGTGGCCAGGTCCACCTGCCTGTAACACCAGGAGTGTTAGCCCACCTCCAGGAAGCCCAAGGGTCCTACTGGAATTTAAAAGTTAATGCAAGTCATATGGATCTATTGACTAGACTAGATCGCAATCCCTGACGAACCACCAACGCGACTGTTTAAATACAGTAAATGAGGTAGAGAACCACGCCTAGGATTTCATTTCCACCCTGGTTGTCACACATGGCTCAGTATGTGACTTGGCAATCATCCAAACCAAACAATCAAACTGCTGGGCTTTGGGGGCAAGCAGGCATGTCCCCAACCTTAATACCACAGCTTAATGACACTGGATAACACTTCATAGCAATCGTCATTTCATCTTTAATTGAGAGCTCTTGGAAGGCTACCCATTAGCTTCTTGAATTCAAGAACAACCTGCATCTCACTGCCAGCCAGTCAATTCCCACTCAGAGCAGCCCTATAGGACAGGGTAGAAACTCTCCCTGTGGGCTTATGAGACTGCAGCTTCTGAACATTACAAGGAAAACATGCTTAGAACACATACTAGGTGGCTCTGTGGTTAAGCATTTGGCTGCTAACCACAGGTCGGCAGTTCTAAACCATTAGCTGCTCAGCAAGAGCAAGAGCTCGCTATTCCTTCAGGCAGTGGTTCTCAACCTTCCGAATGCCATGACCCTTTCATACAGTTCCTCATGTTGTGGGGACCCCCAACCATAACATGATTTCCGTTGCTACTTCATCGCTGTGATTTTGCTACACTTATGAAGGGGCAACCCCTGGGAAAGGGTCATTTGATCCCCAAAGGGTCACAACCCACAGGTTGAGAAGCGCTTCTTTTGAGTTACATTCTCAGACACTCACAGAAGGCAGTTCTACTCTGCCCCATAGGCTGGTGATGAGTCGGAATGGATCAAGCTTGTTGAAGCCAAGGGGCTGCAAAAGGAGAAAGACCTGCAGCAAGATGGATTGACAGGGCGGCTGCAACCCTGGGTTCCAGCATGGGAAAATGTGTGAGGCCAGTGTGAGACCAGTCAGTGTTTAGTTCTGTTGCACACAGGGCCTGTGTGGGCCAGACCCAGCTGGATGGTATCTAGCCAAACCTTTGCTGTGAACATCTGAAAACACTGCTTCACTGAACTTGGTCCAACCAACACTTTTTTCAAAAACGGACTCTAACAACTTTTTTTGAGTTGAGCACCTCAGAGTTCCTCAGCTGTGGGGACTCCCACCTGACTGTTGGGGTTGTCAGTTGCCTTCCAGTCTCATTGTAACTGAAACACTGGCTGATCCTTCACCCACGCCATACTCCTGGTGTTATCTGGATCCACAGTGGCAGCCATTGCGATGATCCTTCTCATCAAAGGTTTTCCTTTCTTTGACTGGCCCTAACCTTGACCACACAGGATGTTGGTTAAGGACTGGATTATGTCCCCCCAAAATATGAGTTGTAAACCGCAGAAGGAGCCCTGGTGGTGAAGGGTTTTCCCTTAGGGCCTCTAACTAAGAGGTCAGCAGTTGGAAACCACCAGCTACTCCTTGGGAGACAGACAGGGCTCTCTGGTCCTTTAATGAGGTACAACATCAACATGATAGCATTGTTTGATTTTGAGGTTTTTTTGTTTTTTTGAAGCCTATGGTTAGAGTTCCATTTGGGAATGGGCTATCACTGGAATATTACGGAGGCAGGTTTATTATGGGGTGTGTCTTGAGTGAATCTCTTTTGATATCTAAAAGTGATTAAACTGCCCAAGCTAAGAAAGGGATGCCATAAGATAGCTGCCAAGACATGCGGAGATCCTCATTAAACCAAGAAGCAGAAGGTTGAAGACACACGTCGGCTCTGCTCTGGTGGTTACTGGGAGAACGCCTTCCCTTGGAGCAGGTCCTCTGACTATAGACTTTGACCTTCCAGACTGTGCGGAAGGGCATTCCTGTTTGCTAATGCCAGCTCTGGAGGCACTTCTGTCAGAGCAGCACTCAGAAACTGAGGGGTTGTCCTTCCTGCAGCGAGCCTTCCTCCTGATGATGGGGCTCAAGAATTCAATTCCAGCGCTCAGAAAAGATCCTGTGGGCCAGGGCTGTTCACACTTTTTCAGCATGCGAGCTACTTATAAAACAATCAAGTCAAAATGATCTACCAACTACAAAAATGCAAAACATTTATTTGTATTTATTTATTGCATTTATTCATAAATGCACTGGAAGTTCTTTATATGTACAATGTATGTTTATGTACCTTGCATAACTGCATGAATCCAAATGGCACAACACAACATAATTAACTATGTACGTTTCTTGTCATTACCTGAGTTTACTCTCCTGACTTGCACTGACTGGAATGAGCATAATCCAGACAGTAGCTGCTGGCAGCCAGCCTCAAGCGCTCTTCCAAATGATCATCAGTCGTGGTGGAACGGTGCTTGGACTTAATGATCTTTGTGTGAGAAAAGGCTGACTCACATAAATAAGTAGAGCCGAACAATGCAGTCAAGGAGGTAGCACATTTTCTCATGTTTGGGTACTTTCCTTCTGAGTGTAAGTTCCAGAACTGTTCATGCCCTCTGGACTTCAGCTGAATGTCGGTTTGTAGTGTCAAAATCTCCCATTCTGTATGAAAGTGATACATTTTTGTCTGCTTACTTGGTACAGCTTCCCCACTCATTTTCAACACCCTTTCTCACATTTAAGAGAAAACCCAAGGTCTAAAAATTGGCGATCACTTGTCAGTTTTGCTGCACTGAGCGCAGTTACTTGTGCATGTGTTTGACACCTATGATTGTCAAATCTGATTGGCTGCGTAGTATATCAATTAAATGACAGGACTGATGATAGGCTTACGTCTATTTTTTTAATGCCATGCAATCTACCCAAACTACATTTGTAATCAACTAGTAGATCGAGATCGACCATATTGAGCACCTCTGCTGTGGGCCATTGGGTTTTCAAGATTAAATCACCAGGGTTTTCTTCCTGGCGTTTCTTAGTGTAGAGGCCCCATAGAAATGTGTCCTTCATGGGCAGCCCTGCTGATATCTGAGAAACTGGTGCCACAGCTTCCGGCAACATCCCAGCAACACACAGGCCACCCCGGTATGAACCCTGGCAGATGGTGGTAGTTCCTCGTTGTTCTGAGTCAATGAGACTCGTAGTTTTTAAGATGACAGGCTTGCCCTAGGAGATTTTAGGCTGATTGAGCAAAGAACAATTGACTTAGAAAACCTTGACTCACTGAGGCAGTTCTAACTCATCATACCCTGTAGGAAAAGGTAAAACACCCATAAGTGTTTTCAAGACTGTAACTCTTATCGGAGGAGAAAGTCTAGTTTTCCTCGCACAGAACAGCTGATGGTTTTGAACTGCTGACCTTGTGGTTAGCAGCCCAATGCATAAATACCACATCACCAGGGCTCCTTGGAAAACCTTCATAATCTATTTTAAAGTAGGCAGAACCAAACTTTGAAGCTATGCACAAACTCTATGCCATTTTGATAAATCATAAAACTATTTTGTATATCCATTTAGGACAAGAAAAAGTTTTGGGGTACATGCAAATATTGAGTAATGAGTCATTTCTTTCTGCTCACTAGGAGGCAGAGAAATGATGGATGAGCCTCTTGTCTTTACAGTTTTTATTCTGCCTTTTATTCTCCTTTTTACAATGAAAGAAAATATGTTTGAGAATGATGATGGCACAGATGTACAAATATGCTTGACACAATGGATGAATGTACAGATTGTGATAAGAGTTGTACGAGCCTCCAATAAAATTATTTTAAAAGAAAAATATATCAATAAATAAAATATAACTTACATATTTTAAAGAAAATAGATCTTGCTCACAAAAAATTGTAAAAATAGAAATAATGATACTGTGCCTTAAATATCTGAATCAACTTCTAATGATCGCCTTCCTTTGTCATGAACTATTTGACTGAGGACATGGTTTAGGAATATTCTACACATGGATGTCAGAAAGAAGAAGAATGTCGATGGAGGCAATCTAAGGCTTTAGGTACACAATGGGCAATTTCTTTTCTCCCTGCTCATCATGTTAATCTTAGGCTTTTCAGCACAATGAAGATCTAATAGTTGCAATTGTCCCTCTACGCCCTAAATGCCTTTGGACAATTAAGAGATGAAATAGGTACAGATGTTGACCGGAAGCTGGTGCCTACCTCCCCACATATAGAAGAGTCTTTTTCTGCTTCTTTTGTTAAAGAAGGAAATTTCATTAGATTAAAGTGGTCAATTTATCAGCGTTTCCAGCAATCAATACCTTATCCCATTTGTTAACTGGGTATATTCAGAAGTAAAGAGCAATTCATTTCCCACCCTGCATCAGGCTTGGAACAATAATTAATTTCTCCTTAAAACAGCTTTTACTTGTTTCACAAAAGCTTGGACAATACCACTGGGAAAGCTCACACATCTACAAGGAGCACAGACACACAATGCACACTTCTGTCTTCTAGAAGAGGCATCGATGATGCAGGAGCCATGGTGAAAGGAGCTTGGGTGTGGCTAAGGCTCAATGTCTAGCTGCTCACTGGAAGGCTGATGGTTCCAAGAGGAAAGCCTGGAATCAGACTCTGTACAGGACAGCCTCCAGGCAGCTCTCCCTCTTCACAGGTGGTTGCTGTGAGTCAGATGGACTCACAACCACACTCCAACTCCAACCACAAAGATGGCTTTGAAGTACAAGCACCCAGAGCTCTGGCAGGTGGTGAAAGTGAAATGAAATGTCATGAAAATACACACAGTACTTCCGAGAGGTATTCTGAGAATACATGCAAAGGACTGCAAGACATGTGAGGGCAACTCATTTAAGGGGAAGGTCCTCCTGTAGGAAATGCAGACAAAGTCCGCCCTGGACACCGAACACTGGTACACTGCGAATGGGGAATGCCACGTAAGAGTGCAATTCACATTGGGAAAAGGACGCAAAGAAGGGGTGGGGGTGGGGTGGGGTGGCTCGAGTCCATGGGAAAACCCCATTGTCTTCCAATTTCATTTCCCATGCACATTCTAAAGCCCCTTCATATAAAATTTTTTTTGTAATTCTTTGTGGAAAAGTCAACTTGCTGGAAAATACACAACCGATATAAATTTATATGCTGTTGGAAATATCACAATAAATGTTAAAAATAAATATGTACATAATCAGTCACCCAAATAACAACAGAAACAGACAAGAAATTATAAGAAGTGCACCTAAAAATAACATTGCCAAGCTCAGTTACTTTATTTAGGTAGCCTTTAAATCAAAACCTAGACCCTCAGAAAACTAAATGAATTTGCTTTTTTATGGAAGGTTTTGCTCTTAGCAAAGCA
The DNA here is from genome assembly GCF_050624435.1 of Tenrec ecaudatus. Classification (NCBI taxonomy): domain Eukaryota; kingdom Metazoa; phylum Chordata; class Mammalia; order Afrosoricida; family Tenrecidae; genus Tenrec; species Tenrec ecaudatus. The sequence continues at coordinate 8,555,988 of NC_134544.1, forward strand.
AAATGTAGTGCTTTCCTGCAGAATTTCCTAAGGAGTGCTTATGGGTGAACGTATAAAAAGTATTTGGTAAAAGTTAGAGATGAATAACACAGTTTAGATGAGACAGAAGACATTCTCTGGCTATGGGATCCATCAATTTACAATTCTAGGCTTTATTTCTTTTTCCTTATCTTTTTCCTTATTTTTTTAAACTTCCAACTTGAGAAACATTCTTTTCCTTTGGCTTTCTAACTCCCAGGTCTTTTCATATTCCATTACAATGCTTCACTGTGACTTCTAGAGGCAAGCTTCAAAAAATTCATGGAAAATCTCATTATCCCTAAATACCATTCTTACATAAACATTCTAAAGCCCTCTTATATTCCCTGTTACCCCCTTTTTATTGGAATCCCATAGATACTTCCAAAGTCAATTTTTGTTACCCCCTTTTTATTGGAATCCCATAGATACTTCCAAAGTCAATTTTTAAAAGAGGGCATTACAAAATGAGTACCAAATGAAGACAGTAGTAAGACTCCTGCCCTTACTCTCAGAAATGTGGTTGCATCAGGTAGCATGTACGCTTACTTGACGATTTCGCAATTGTTTCTTGTCTGTCCTTTTTGAGCTTAGCTTGACTGGTCTAGCATTTGGGCCACAGCCACCCTGTGTCCCTGTGCGGGCACAGTCTGTGCATGTTTGAAAGCAAGGCATGGTTTTTCTCCCATTGCTCCTCCTCTCAATATGTTCCCTATTACACAGCAGCCATTAATGCCAAAGACAAGAAAACTGATGACTTTTACTAACTTCAGTAGTTGGAAATTAATGAAACAGGTGATCAGAATACATTGATCATTTCAGCTGATTGGAATTAGAAAGTTGGAAAAAAGGAAGGATCAATAGTTGGAAAATCTGGCCTTGGTGACAGAATTTAGATGAGCAATCTCACAGCAGAATGTCACAAGACTGATGACTTATTCATTGGAAAAAATTTTTTTCTAACAATGTAAGTGCCAACTATATCCGTGGACTATATGCCCTCATGAGATGGATTGGCACAGCAGCTGCAACAGTGAGTTCACACACAGGAGAGATTGTGAGGCTGTCACATGACCAGGCAGTGTTTCCTTCTGGGACAAGATGAATGGGGACAGACTCACTGAATGATGCCTGACAAGGACATACCTGTGTCCCTCGCCAGATGAACAACGCAGGCATCAAATCAATGACATCTGAGGAATGAATCTATGGAGAAGTTCAATATCATTAGTCAGACCAAGGCCAGGGGTCAAATGTGGAACACACCCTCTACTACTCCTATGCACATGCAAATTGATGCTAAAGAAAAAGAAAACAAGAGCCTATGCATCATAATGGGTTTTCCACCTGAATGTAGGCAACATCTCAAGAACAGATTTGATACGTTAAACATTAGTGGCCAGACCAAAGGAGTTGTGGGACAACACCAAGGATGTCCTACATGAAGAAAGTGAAAGTCATTAGAATGAGAGAAACAAACAGAAAACACCTAAATGGGTGTCTCAGAATAGACTCTGAAACTTGCTCTTGAACATAGTGTAGCAAAAGCAAGAGGAAGAAATGATGAAGTGAAAGAGCTGCACAGATTTCCAAGGACAGCCCCAGAATACAAAGTAAAGCATGATCATGAATTGTAGGACGACCTGGAGTTACAAATTCTACAGGGAAAAGCACCCTGGGTATTTCCCAAGCTGAGAAAACAGTGAAGAAAACAAATGAAGCCTCGAATTGTTACACTGACTGATCATATGGGAAAATATTGAACCAAAGAAGATGGACGTACAACAGAGTCACGGTTCCGAAAACAAGCTGCTGGTGTTCAATCATCCCAAGAGAGAGCATCTGATCAAAAGCTGTGGATTGTGATGTAAAAAGTCCAAACTTCACTGAAGGCATTGGCCCAAGAATAAAACTTCTAGGAACTGAGAGAATAGCCACTGAAATGTTTCAATACATCAATGCAGCACTGGACTAGATCATTAATTTATGCCAAGAAATGTAGGAGACAACTAACTATGGGGCCAATCAGCTGGAACGGATCCATATTCAGGACCATTACAAAGAAAGGTGAGTCAACAGAATAGAGAAGCTATATGAAAATATTAATTCTACCATACACAAGATCATTCAAAATCAGCAGCAGTAGCACACCAACTGGGAACTGCCAATAATTTAAGCCAAGTTTATCACAGGACCTGAAAGAGGGATATCGTTGCTAATGTCAGATGAATCTTGGCTGAAAGAAGAAAATAGCAGGGAAATGTTTACCAGTATTTTGCTGAGACAGACAATGAAAAGGTCTGGTAACATGTTTACTGGTTGAAGGTTTACCATTGTTTTGCTGAGACGGACTGTGCAAACGTATGCATGGCTCCTAACAGATGATGGTCAGCATTGTAACAATGGGAACTGCAAAGCTTGTCACTGCGCTCATGTGGAAGCTATACGTAGATCAAGAGGCGGTTGACCAAGTAGAATAAGGGAATGCTACCTGGTTTAAAATAAGGAAAGGTGTGCATATGGGCTGTATCCTTTCACCATATTATTCCATCTGTATGCTGAGCAAATAAGCAGAAAACGGTACTACTTTCAGAAAAGCATGGTACCAGGACGAGAGGAAGATTCATTAATCTACAATACGCAGATAAGAAATAGTATTTGCTAAAAGTGAAGACCATGTGCAGCATTTACTTTAAGTGCTTTAAAGTCAGATCAGAGACTACAGGATGGATTACACATCAACACAAAACACAAATCCATATAACTGGATACATGAGAAACCCCTGATGGAGAAAAGGTGAGGTTGTCCAGGATTCCATTTGATTTGGATCCACAAGTCCATGGAAGCAACAGTCAAGAAATCAAAGCACCCACCGCATTCAGCAACGCAGCCAAGAGGTCATCTGGAAGATTAGCATGTACTTGACTGGAGCCATGGAGCTTTCAATCTCCTCACATGCATGTGAAAGTTGGATGATGAAGAAGGAAGGGTGAAGAAACCTCGTAGTTACTTTATTTTGGAATTTTACTTCTTTGTATTCTGGGCAGTTTTATTAGCATTTAAAGAGAATTTCTGATTAAGTATCACCTTGAGTCTTAAGATAGCTAATCATTTTCCCCCCCTTTTTTCTTTTTGGGTAGGAATGCAGCCAAGTGGTAATCTATCTTTTATGGAAGATACAAAATTAAATTTCCTTGACATGCTGCTGAACTTAATGTCTTTGTAAGTAATTACGTTTTCAACATTGTGGCCTGGATGCCTCATTCAGGGCTGAAAATCAAAGGCAGATCAGTGTTGTGCTGCTGTTTCTTTCAGGAGTCAAGGGCACGTTCAAACCACTTGGCTCCTGGTAATTAGGGGGTTTTGTGGGGGAAGTCTGTCTTATATGATTCTGCACACGAGAGATCCCCGCACTTCAACTTCACCGTGACGAGCACTAATGACATCTCCCACAATTCAAATAGGGGCGAGCAAGTCGTGAGCATGCTGCAGAAAAACCTGCACTCTCTCTGCTTGAGACAAGGTGAGGCTTAACCTTGCCAAATTTAAGAAACAGCTCTTTCTCAACTGGGATTAACAAATTATCTCCATCATATTTACTGTAAAGCTCTCTAATATTTAAATGAAAGTCCTGTTTTATTTACAAGCAATTACAGATTTTAGAACTCATCATGCATCCGTTTTAGAGTAAAATAAATAAAACCTGTCAGCTAGAATAAAAGAAAACCCAGTTATCTTAGACAAGAAATGCCACAAAAGCACACAAACACCAGAACAGATCCAAACACAAGATGGTGTTCTTCATAACTGCTACTCAGTGAAACATAATCAGCAAACATTCACAGATTTTCTGTAGGATTACTTCGTCTTGAAGGTTGGAGATAAAGCTATAAATAGCTCTCCTAACTTCCACCAATCTAGATCATTTTATAAAGACTCAGGTGTGCCTGACACGAGCCACGGTAGTTTCCATTCTTTCATGCGCTTGTGAAAGTTGGACAAAGAATAAGAACAAATGTATGATAATTGATGTATTTGAGTTACGGTGTTGGTGAAGATTACTGAGAATACCTTGGACTCCCAGAAGAACAAACAGATCTGTCTTGGAAGAAGCACAAACTGAATGCTCCTGAGAAGCGAGGATGAAGAGACTTCCTGCGATGTATTATCAGGAGAGAAGAGTCCCTGGAATGAGACTTCATGCTTGGTAAAGTGGAGGGCCATCAAACTAGAGGAAGACTGTCACACAGTAGGATTGACACAGTGGCTGCAACAATGGGCTCAGACATAAAAACTTGTGTCAAAGCGGCACTTGTGTCAAGCAGGGTCTCCTAAAGGTACGATGACCTTTCTTATGTTGGTCTTACATGTGAACACACATCACATTTTCATTTCTCTGGGATTCATACTCATAAATCCAAGCCCTGGGTCGTTGGATAGTTGTATATTAGTTTGTCATCAAAATGACAAAAACTGTTTTCCAGAGTGCCTACCTCATTTTGCCTTTCCACCAGAAAAGCATGCATGACCCACATTCTCCACCGTTTCACCAGCATTTGGTATTCTCGCAATTTTTCATTTTAGCCATTCTTCTAGGTGTGCAGTGATGTCTCATAGGGGTTCTAATTTGCACTTCCCTAATGGCTAATGATGTCGAACATCTGTTCGTGTGTTGACTTGCCATCTGCATATCAACTTCAGTGAAATGTCTGCTCCTATCTTTTGCCCATTTCCTAATGAAATTGTCTTCTTAGTAGTGAGTTTTAAAATATATTCTATAAACTATATCTTTGCCAGAGATAAGATTTGCAAATATTTTCTTCCAGACTATAATTTGTCTTTTCAACCTCACCATAGAATCATGCATATTCTTAATCTTCACGCTGATTTACAAATGTGTCTTTTGATAGATAGTTCTTCAAATGGTGGTTTTGGATATTTATGCTTAGACCAAGATCCTAGAGATTTCTGGATTTTCCCAAAATGTTTCATGGTGTTTCATGTTTCATTGAAGTCAACCATTTATCTTGCATTTACAAGGTGTCAGGCATAAACAGAGATGCGCGTATTTTGCTAATGGAGACCCATTGATCCAGCACCATTTGCTGAAAGCCCATCCTGCTTCCCCTGAATTTTTAATTTTTGCAACTTTGTAAAAACTCTGTTAGGGACAATTGAATTGATCCCCTCTTAGTTTTAAATCAAACTTTTAAAAACCATGTTACTGTGAATTAGGTGAAAATTTCCAGAGTTGAGCATCAGATTTTCATTCAACAATTCGTACACCTTTTGTTTCAACTCCTCCACTACCAGCCCATCCAGGCAGCATTGTGTGTCCCACTGCCTCCCTGTGGTTCCCCTTTGTACCCTTTTGCCAGCACTCTTCCAGGAGTGAGCAGGAGAATTCTAAGGAGGTTCTTAATGCCCAAGATCAGCAGGATCCCAGAAGGAAATGAGTTTTAGAATCTACATATTTCAGGAAGTCTGCTCAGTAGCCATGATTCCACCAGGAAAATTGGGGATTTGGTCTATTCCTTGTATCTTGTCCTGTGTTGCTGCTGGTGAGTACCATGGAGTCAGCTCCAGCCACTCAGGACCCCGTTTCTACCTGTACCCCATCCTGCCGGGGCCTGCTCTGGCTCACAAGCATCCCAATCAATTTAATCACCTCCAACAATGGTCTCGTGGGGCATGGTTGTTGGGGTCATAAGTCAATGTCCAGTAGGACTGCCCACAGGGTTTTCTGAAGCTGTAGTCTTGCCTGAGGCAGACCACTAGGTCTATCTTTAGGTGGGCTTGGCCCACCAACATATGGTGTCAGTCCAGTGCATGACCACTCTGTAAGCAGGGCTCCTCATCTTGTGTTACAAGGACCACGACTTCACATTAGGGCTGCAGAGATGGAGAGCCAGGTTCCAAAACAGGCAGCCAGAAATGATCCCCAAGACAGTGAAAACACCTTGGTGAGGATACTGCTGCCACTGTGGTTGGAACAACTGGCCAGGTTTCCACATTCAAATCAAAACGCTGACCTGAGAGAAAGCCCCCTGTGTCCTCCTGTGGTGGCCCTGCCACTTGGCTTCCACCGTGTCTACAACAACGTCTGACCCAGGTTATCATCATTGACAAAACCTGCCTCATACCTTAGCTGCAAGGGAAGCCCAGTCAGTTCACTTTCTACCACGTGGGGCATATTTCCTACCCACAAATCCCATAACATGTGGGTCCTGTCCAAATATCAGAAGAAGAGTGAAATTAGTGAGCGACAAGTAAATGGTAACTCTCTGATCGAATATTCATTTTGCTAATTTTGAATCCTAATGATCCCATATTAACAGGGTTCTGTAGGGGCTCCAAGAAGCTCCTGAGTAAATGGATGTGAAAGAGAAGACCTTGTTTTTTCGTGAACCTTCTGAAGTCTCCTTACATGTAATGATCATCGGCTTGTTCTCAGAATTGTTGCCGTGAAAAACACGTCATTTATTCTGGCATCATGAAGATAAACAATCTGTTTGGACATTTTTTTCCTGCAAAAAGTTGTATGTTGGTTATTCTAAGATCATTTCAGGAAATTAACGCCCGACAAAACAAAATCAACATTAACTCTTGACTAGGGATCAATCCAATGAGAAATCACTGAGTAGCCCTTATGATTTCACTTTCCCGAAACACACATTTTTTCAAAGGAAAAACAAATAAAGAAAAACCTCAAAGACATGCTCTAGTGATTGCAATGTTTGCCCGGAGTTGACAATCACTACGGGAGGGGGTAGAATGTCAAGGTCTTAAACAGCCAATGAAATTCAGGAACAGCTTATCATTGCTTCTTGCCTCCCGTCCCACTTCTCTTCACGAGGCCACCACCGCTAGACTCATACTCAACACTGCGTCTTCCTTCAGCATCGATATCACAAACCCTGGTGCCACAGGAAGTAGCCTATCTGCTTTGAAAACTTTCAGTCGAAGTTATCTCAGAGAGAGTCTCACTGTGAGGGAAGATCTATGCCCCAGTCCTTTGATTTGAGCGATGCTCTGCAGGGCCACATGGTTCCTTGGCCCCACTAAAAAACAAATTCAACCAAACAAACAAAGACTAGGTGCCATCAAGTTCACTCTGACACCTAGTGACCCTCTAGAATGGAGCAGAACGATCCCTGTGGGTTTCTCAGGCTGTAACTCTATGGGAGCAGAAAGCCTCATCTTTCTCCCAGGGAGCAGCTAGTAGGTTTGAACTGCTGACCTGGTGGTTAACTGCCCAACTTGTAACTCACCTTACCACCAGGGCTCCTTCACTTATCACAAGGAAATCACTATAAAAGTCAGCCACCTGAGACACCCTCACTCCTGGTAATGTCAAACACGGTGAATCAGGCAAGACCTCCCACAGGCAATGACATGACTACAGATGTTGAACAAGTACCAAAGTCATTATGCTGGCATTGAAGACTAGCATCAACAAAATTGAGAATACCTGGTTTTAGCCATTAAACAAGGAAAAAAAGAAAGATAATAAACATAACTGAAATTGACAACTCCACGAATAGTTCTAACCATAGATTACCCACATTAGTGAACTGGTAGCTCTGTCAGGGGTAGAAGAAATCCAGGATTCAAAGCAATAAGAAACTGGGCACATCATCAATTTTCAGGAGCCATGGTGGAAGTTAGACAGTACTGAGTTAGTTAGTGTGTTGTGCCAATCTGGCTGATAAACACATGTGGGGTTAATTGAAGGATAGAGGGATACATGATTCACTGAGCCTTGCCTTTTGAGTGGTCGGACCAGGTGCATCTTCCCTAGCCAGTTCCCTGCTTTAGCTGGCAAGGCTCACTTCCTGCAAGACATCCCTGAGAAGCTGCATGGACCTACCCCAATGCAGCCCTGGATGCTGGAGCACCTGTGTGAGGACCCCAGCGCTGAGATGTTTACAAATTTACTGACTCAGCTTTCCACCTGTAGTCAGCATCATTGCGTCTGTTTTGTGAGATGGAGGACGACTTTGTGGATTGGTGTCGGACATATGGGTTAATGTTGGACTTGTGAGCTTGGGCAGCACTGGGTTCGGATGTTTTCTTGATGTGCACTTAACCTTTATATAAAACTCTCTTTTACACGTGAGTTTCTGTGGATTTGTTTCTTTAAAATACCCAGACTAGCACAGATACATGACGAAGACAGAAGAGAAAGAACAAACAGAATTATGCTTGGAAGATGCAAAGGTGAATGGTTTTACTAAACTGAAGGTATCAAGCCATAGAATCAAAGCACACCAAAACACCCCAGGAGAGAGGAGAATGGAAACACGGGATTGATAGTTATCACTAAAAGACAAAGAAGCTTAGAGCAGCCAAAGCAAAACAGACTGATCATTTTGAAAGGGCAGCAATAAAACTGACTGCTACCTTCTCCATGCAAATGAGGTAGAAGACTAATTTCTTTCCCAAGGCTTGGGTGGGGGTGGGGTGGGGTGGGGAAGACTTACATAGTCAAACTGGAAAACCTAAAACTCCCTATCATCAAACTGGTCCCCTCTCACAGTAACCCTATACAGAAAGGCAGTGCTGCTTCTGTGGGTTTCAGAGACTGTAACCATTTATGGGAGTAGAAAGCCTCTTATCCACGGGAGCAGCTACTAGTTTCAAATGGCTGCAACACACCGATTATTTCGTATTTCTTTACTGGATGGCAATGGTACTCCACTGAGACCCATGTGGGAAACTAAAATGAACCAGAGCATGTGTGATCATGAGGTGTTGGTGGGATCAGGTATCAAAGACCCAGAACAAAAAATTCATATCAGTGTGAAGGAGGGGGAGTGTGGAGTGAAGACCCAAAGTCCATCTGTAGACATATGGACATGCCCTTACAGAAGGGTCACCAGGAAGAGACAAGCCAGTCAGGGTGCAGTTTAGCACTGATGAGACATACAATTTTCCTCTAGTTTTTTTAATGCTTCCTCCTCCCCACTATCATGACCCTAATTCTATCTTACAAATCGACTAGACTACAGCATGTGTACGAGTTCACCTAAGAGCTGGACATACAGGAAATCCAAGACAGATATACCACTCAGAACAAATACTGAGAGTAGCAAAAGCAGGAGGTAAGAGGAAGGTTGGGAATGAAAGGGGGACCTATCACAATGATCTACACATAATCCCCTCCCAGGGGGAGGGACAACAGAAAGTGGGTGAGGGGAGACAAAGGCCAATGTAAGACATGAAAATATATATATATAAATTATCAAGGGTTCATGAAGGAGGGAGGGGGAAAACGAGGAGCTGATACCAAGGGCTCAAGTAAAAAGAAAGTGTTTTGAAAATGATGATAGCAACAAATGTGTAAATGTGCTCGACAAAATGGGTGGATATATGGATTGTGATGAGAGTTGTACGAGCCCCAATAAAATGATTAAAAACAAAAGCAAACAAAAAAATGGACCAGAGCTCACACTCCCTGCAGAGTCAAGGATGAAAAGCCCACGCAGAATGTGAGCAATTCTATCTGTGATTGCAGTATTCCATCATGACCGAGCACCAAAGGAAGCTTAACCGGAGATCAGCAGCGCATGAAACCCAAGTAGAGCCGCTGGAGACAACAACCCGTGCAATGAGTAACCTTCCCTATTTTAAATCGTGTTCAGTGTTATATATGTGGACAAGCAAGTGCCATGCCTACACACAGATTTGGTAACTGACAGTGATGATGAAAAGGAGGGAGAGTTAGAGCACACCAACCGCTGTAGAATGGCATCAATGGAAGTGAAATTGTATCCACTCAAAGTGAGCTGGAGGTTCCTCCTACTTTGGGCTTAATTTCCCTCAACAGCTCGCTCTTTCATCCAAACAACATCACCATCAGGAAGTGAAGGATCCAATTAGCTTTAGACCATATTATTGGCGGAGGGGAGGGGTGAGGGGGGGCGGAACGCTTTCTTTAGAGGACCCATGATCACACTTCATTTGTCTATCTAGACAACAAAGTGTTAGCTGTTGGAGACAGAACAGTTACTGTTAACACTCCAAAACCTAGATTGAACATGCCATCACTCACGCAGAACCTGCCTCTCGATCTCCAGCGGATTCATTTGACTTCTCTTGATCCTTACGTGTTTATGTGCAATTGTGGGCCAGCAGGGATTTTAATACGCATTCTCAACAATGCTGGGAGAAAAATTTCAGTTGGTTTGTGTGACGTATTTTTCTAAGTTGTCAAATGTATGGTGCACACGAACAAGCAGTTTGATAGTGCTACTAGTAACCCCCAACTCCCAACGTGGTACAGTCGGAGTCCTTTAAGATCAAGTCCAAGTGCCCCAGGAGATTTCCAAGGGTCACTGTTATGAAAGCTGGCAGCCACATCTTCCTCCACACGTGATTCTTAACCCAAGAACCCCCAAACTGCTGGCCACAAAGTCAATTCTGATTCACAGAGACCTTACAGGACACAACAGAAGTGGTCCTATAGGTTTATGAGACTCTACATTTTATGGGAGTACAAAGTCTCATCTTTATCCTGTGGGGTGGTGAGAACTTTCAAACTGCCAATCTTGGGGTTAGCAAACCCACATACAACCACTCCCTCATGTGATGATGAAGAAGTCCAAAATTTAACTAAACTTCAAAATGGTTATGTTCCCAGTAATTTTACTGTGAAAGCCGAAATAACAAAATAACTAAGTCTTTTGCAAATAACTCCAGTAATGTTACGGGAGATATCCCCTGTACCTATGTATAGATTACAGCCACCAGTGATGATCCCAAGAACACAAAGAGAATCATTTTCCTTATTTGATGGATTCTGTTCTCTGCTAATAACAAAACACCATGTCTTAGTCCATCCACTTGCAGGTTCAAGATGCCTGTTGAGGATTAGTGTTATAAGAAGGGGAAAAAATGAGTTGGAATAATCCTGCTCTGTATCTTCAAAGTAGTGGGGATTTATGCAGGAAGTTAATGAAAATGCTCTCTGCTCTGACTGCATCAGCCCTCTGGCCATGTTCTCGAATGCTGAGAGAACAAGCCATACTGTGAGCAAAGAGGTCCAAAAACTGTACAACAGAGTCCAACAAAATATAGTGTAGACCACTTTAATTTTTGTCTCATTCAACAGAAGTCCCTTTTCCCATAAAATTGTCTCTTTAAAATGTAGGCAATCTAGAGATGCTCTACAGGTGGTGGGAACATAGGTGCCTTTTATTTTGTTTGGATATATATTCCTATATATAATTTCTGAAATAAAATTTTGCTCATCATGTAATAATAAAATGCATGCTGTTTTTTCAATGAATGGATGAGATCTAGTCAATAAGATAAAAGGAACTGAGAGCCTTTGCAAAGAACTTGGCACACACATGATTGGGTAAAATCCTCGGAAATTTTCTCTGCGTAGAAACAATGTAAAAGTCCAACAATGTAATGCTTAAATGTCCTACTCAATGTATCCTTATCCCAGCACAGTTAGTCATTACTTGCCCAATAGCTTGAAAAAGGACCCACCAACGGCAACTACACAGACTTTGAAACTATTTCCATTTTCCTCTTTTGTATTTCTACTTATAGACAAGGATGGCAAGATTTCCTCTCCCCTCCCATGCACATGTTGACAGGAGAGATCAGTCCCTGGGAAAGAGCAACATGCTTGGTAAAGTAGAGGGGGAGCCAAAGAGCAGAAGACCATCAGAGATGGATTGACACAGTGGCTGCAACAGTGGGCTCAAACATCCCAATGATAAGGCCAAGGCCAGAACGGGCAGTGTCTTGTTCTGTTGTATATAGAGTACTTACAAGTTCAAACATGCCCCAGGGCACCTAACATCAACAATGATTTATGCTTTCTGAAAATATCAACCATTACCCTACCCATTTGAAAGACACTTATGGAAAGTTGGAAATAACATGGATCGGAGGATATCTGATGATCATGTTCCTACCTGCCATATTCACAATGGCTTCATTCTAACCACCCCCGTGTCTTTGAGTGATTTCCCCAAGACTTGAATACAATCTTTCACACCTGAGCAAATGAATACCATCTTTCAAGACTCACCTTACCAACAGTCATCTGCATATCTATCAGGAGAAAAATTGCGATTATGAGTCCCCATACTTCACCCAGATTTAAGAGTTCCTCACATGTATTATGATACTACCATTGATTGATTCAACAATCAAGCCAGAAATAGAGGTGTCCTGGGTTGAAACCCAGGGGGAAGAAAAGGCCAAGAGATAGGTACATCCCCAATGAAAGAGCAGACAAGTGAAGAATCTACTTAAAAAGGGAAAATCCAGAGAGATCATCAACTACTGGTTATAGCCCTCTGTACCCTTGTTTCCCTCCTGGCAAGGTTGGAACTCACATGTCTAGTACTAGGCCAAGGTACTATGAGAGGAAGTGGTTTAGGGATTCTTAGTGTTAATAACCCTGCCTAACAACACAGGCAGGAATACTCATACACCCACACACACTAGTTCACTTGCCTGATGAACATTAGGGATTCCGTAATCATTTATTGAATGTGCAAATTAAAAAACCACATCAATGTGTATTTATATGTATAACGGGACTTCGAAAAGTTAAAGGAAAAATGGAATCAAAAGAGAATTTTTGTTCACAAAAATTTGTTAAGTCCTCTTGTGTGTGTCTGCATACATATATATATTTATATACATACAATTTTATCATGTTTACATGTATGCAGAGAAGCACTGCTACAAAATCATAGCATCCATCATTAAACAAGACTGAGCATTGAGTTGGAAGAACAAACCTCCTTGGAGTGACTTTTCTGGCCATTTGATTTCGAGCACGTCTTCCTCACCAGCTCAGCTGATTATCGCTTGCCTGTCAAGACACTCCTATCAAGATGAGCCTTCTGGAACGCCACTAAAAGCACCATAACCACCCTTGCTTGGATGTAACTGGCCACCAGGTGCCCTTGGAAGCCACTGTTTGATTAGACCTTTTCTCTCTTCTTTTGTGAAGCAACTTCAGCAGACAAGGACAAGTGTGCAAGAGTGGCATAAGTTGTCTGCAGCCACCCACTGACGTATCTGCCTGCAGAGGCATGTTCAAGGTTTTGTTTGGACTAACACCATGCCTCTGAACTGCAACCCCAGCAGCAAGCCCTTTGGAGTGACCGCAGTCTACCTTGGGATTAATGATTTTGTAAGTATATAAAGACCAAGAAAATCCATAAAAGAAAACTGATCACTGATCCAAGACAAATTCGAAGCTGATATTCTTTAACACGGTAAACTTCTTCGTGGAGCCCTGGTGGTGCACTGGTTAAGTTCCCAGTTGCTAATGCCAAAGCAGGTGGGAGACAGATACAGGAATCTGCTCTGAAAAGATTACAATCTTGGAAACCCTATAAGGGGCAACAGGTTTGGCCATTTTCATTCATCATTTGTTAAACAATTAACATCCCTAAAAGGTTGGCTTATGGACAACACTCAACAGACTCATAAAATGTGTGGGAAAGCCCTGTCTGACCATTTACCTTAGAAACACTCCAACTGGGGGTCTGACCCAGCACTTTCATTATGACTGGGGGTAGATGGGATTTGGTTTGGTGGGTCCTTATGAGCGGGCTTGGTTTAAACTTGGCCCTGACACAACATCACACTACACACTGGTTAGTGATGAAGAAAGACCCCTAGGGATGCTTCATCCTCATGATCCTCAAGGCAAGGAGCGTGGCCTCCTGGCCTCCAGGCCTCTTTCCTCCCTCCCCCAACCACCCCCAACACTTTGAAAAGTCAATCGCCCCCAGGAGCAATTCTGCCCACGATCACGCTAATAGCAATACATATATAAAAATCATTTTGGTTTATTTCATTTGAGACATAAACCTTAAAATGTCATCGACTGTTTGGATCAAAAATAACATTTGGGGCAGTTCATAGTGGAACAATTACTAAAACAATAAATTATGTTTAGGTACATTATGTGATGAGTTTGGGGTATGAGTATATCTTATTTTTTTCTAAAGGCACATAATTTTACAAAAAGCAGTGCTAGTCTATCTGTGCACTGTGCTAAGGGAGCCACGTAGCATCTAAATCCACAGAGCAGTCCCTCGACCTTTGGCCATTTGAATTCACCCTCTTCTGAAGAGTTGACTATTCCAAACAGGAGAGTGTTCACAGTTGGCTGTGGTTGTTCTTTAATACATTATCTTCCCCACAACAGTCAAGGTGAATCTACTATGCTGACTTTCTATCAAAGCACAGCACATGTGTTTCAAGATCGCTCTTACAAATTGCCATTTCTGGAGTGGGAAAAAAAAAGCCACAGACAAAAGCCATTGATCAGCACAAAAGCAAGCTTTTCCCATTCAAAAGCAAGCTTTTCCCATTCCTGTGGAAACTGCCCTGTAAACGGTGTAGCCCTGCACATGGAATCTAGGCAAAACCTCATCGCAAGTGTAGACAAATTATTTCCAATTCAGCGAAAACAATGCTATGAAAATGACATTTTAAAGGCGCTCAATGCCAAGGTTATCCAAGACACATTCAATGTCTTCTCACTCCTAATTAGTCTTCATATTTGGCTTCTTCTATTTGATCAAATCCTGGAAAGCTAACGCAGGGGGGGGGGGCATCCAACTGACACCATCACCACGGACACCACCACTCCAACCCAGCCCCCACCCCTCAGCTGAATGGGTAGGACAGAGGTTGTCGGTTGACTGTCTGCGTCTCATTTCCAGGCACAGGGTTTTTTTTCTGGAAGCAAGCACGCCCGCACACACACACACACATGCCTCCTCCGGGGAGTAAATCACCCATTAGCTTATTAACCTCAGAGGCATCAGATGCAGCTGGGGTTTCAAGGAGACAGAGGGCCCAAAGGAGGGCAAGAGCCCTGCGCAGTGCAAGGTTTGCCAAAGGGCAAATCGGGCTGAGGAGTCTAGCCTGGGATCCTGAGCTGCGCCCCTTTCCTGGCTGACAACTGTCTGGATGACAATTTTGAGCACTGCGTCCCAGCACATGAGTGTGTGAACCAAGGGCAGCTCCGCACGTGGTCCTTCCTTCTCCCTCCTAATGCAAACCTGGCACTTTCAGATCTCCCTGAGTGAAGCCGTGATGCCTCTGTGCTCTCCTGTCCTGGAAGGATGCACAGGGGCACACCGGACTACAGGCTCGGAGGTGAGATGTTAACCAGCTCCCATTCCTGTCTTGCAGCCACTCAGCATCCTTCCTGGGCGAAGTTCAAGGATGTTCCTTGATCTCTCAAAGGAAAAACTAACCGTAGCTACTGACAAACCAAGTCTGTGGACCCCGCGTTTCCTCCCCCACACCATACCCTGGAATCGCAACTTAGAATACAGCCACTTCTGGGGGATGGGGGTCTTCCCTGTTTCCTTCTATGGAAACATGGCAACATTCCCTTTCCCTGGCCTCATCTCTCCAAGTGGGGCTATCTACCCTTTCCTCAGGGGGTGCTGGTCCCTTGCTCTAGGACTCCTGAGTTTCACAGAAGGAGAATCCTGAGGGCAGTAGCTCAGTGACAGCTAGGACTCCGGAAACACACACATACACACACACACACACCACCACCACCACCACCACCACCACCACCACCACCACACCACACCACCCCTACGCCCATAGAGAATCTCCTTTTCTGCTTACAGGATCAGCTTGGTTAGTGGGTCTCAGGTGCCCATCTGAGAGGCCAGGTGTTCTCGGGGCTCCACCGCCTGGCCATCCTCTTCCAGTACACACTCAGGTTGTCAGGGACCCTCTTCGCTTCTTTTTACCTCCCTGTCTGCTCCCTAGACAAGTTTAGAACCTGGATGGCCATTGCGTCCCTCCTGGTCAAGCCCACCTGCTCTCAAACAGGCTGGACACTGAGGGTTCCAGAAACTTTGTGCCGCGTCCTCGGTGCGTCCGCGAGCACACCTGCAGGTGCACACCTGCGTGCACATGGGTGATGCACACTCATTTCAAGGGACCCACCAGCAGGCAAGGCTCAGGGCACAAGGAAGTCTTTCTTCACTGCTGGCGGGGAAGTGCGATGCCAGGAGAGCCACCAATGGGAATTTCCAAATGGGCTGGTGAAGCCTTTCGTAGAAATGGTGCTTCTAAGACGCCCCAGCTTGCAGCCGCTCACTGCCCCTGAAGCGCCTCCACAGCAGGCACCCACTTTCCAGAAGAGACTGGTGTAAATCCCCCAGGCATATTCCGTCTGGCATTGCCAGTCCGCCTTGTCCCTTGGACTTCCTAGTCCAAGTACAGAGCAGGCGGCTCCTGGAGGGGACCTAGCCACTCGCTGTGACCCTGCCAGGCCCAAGAGCCCAAAAGGAAGTGGGGCGTCCCCGCCCAAACCCAAAGCCCCCAGAAACAGCGGTGCCCCATCCCTGTCCCAGATCCCCCGCATCCTATTCCTGGATCTTCCAGCCAGAGCGGCGCCCCATTCAGTACCCAGAACCTCCAGGCAGGTGCAGCACCCACACCCCGGTCCCTGGAGACCCCTCCCCCCACCGGCAGGAGCGGCGCCCCCAGCGCGGCCCCAAAGCCCCCCAAGCAGGTGCAGCGCCCCTACTCTGGCCGAGCAACAAGCGGGCTGGCGCGGGCGACCGCTCCCTCCCGCCCGGGCCCGGCGCGTGCCACTGCTCCCCGCCGCCAGCCGCGCCGAGGCGCCCTGGAAGGAGACCGCTGGGCGCCACTCACCCCCAGCTTCCTGCTGCGGAGCTTCACGTAGCCCTGCTTGACTATGTCGTTAAAGTTGGAGGCCATGGCCGGCGCCGGCGGGCTGCTGCGCCCCAGCAGCGTCCTCGAGCCCCAGCCCCAGCCGCGTCCGCCAGCCGCCCCGGGACTCGCGCCGCCGCCGTGCTCTGCGAGTGCCCGCCGGGGCCGCGGGTGGCAGGGCCGCGTCGGCGGAGAGCGGATCCGGCCGGTCTAGGAGCAGCGCCGTCCTCGGCGCCGCTCGCACCTTCGCCCCCGCGCGCCTAGCGCCGCGGCCCGCGCCCGCCGCCCCCGGCTGCACCCCCGGCGGCGCCCGCTCGGCTAGAGGCTCCCCGGCGCACGGCTTGGCGCTCGGCGCTCGGCGCTTGGCGCGGGCGGGGCGGGGCGGGGCGGACCGAGCGGCGCCCCCACCCCCAGGCCCGCGGCCGCCGGGCTGGGGGCTGCTCGCCGAGCGCGCCGGGCCCGGCCTCCCTGCGCGCAGGACCCCTCTGGAGAGGGCGCGCTGCGCTCTGAGACCCCCGGGCAGAGGCCGAGGGCAGAGCTGAGCAGAGGAGAGCCTTTATTTCAGTGACCGTGGGCACGGCGCATTTTATTCGCAGAAGCGCGGCCGCTCTTGGATCTGCCTGGTTAGGAACTGGCATCGGAGCCGAGCCCTGCCGGGCGAACACAAAGAGACCAACCGTGCGCATGTGTCCAATCCCTGGCTGCCAGGCCCGCGCGGGCCGGGCGGCCAAGCCCTCGCCTCCCAGGCTGCTGGAGCCCCTGGGGCTGGATGCCTGTGTGTGTTCGCGTCCTCCCTGCCCCAAAGTGCCTAGTGGGTTTTCATCTTCTGGGAGATGGAGACCAGGGGCAGGACTGCTCCGTGGGCACGGTTTCCTGAGCTCTGCAACTTGAGGAAACAAAAGAAGGAGCAACTTTCTCTCCCCTTGGTGTAGGACAGCCTGGCATTTAGAAGTAGCCTTTTCCTTTTGGTAAAGGACTTTTCTTTTTCATAGTTTTTATCATTTTTATAAGAGTCTAGGGAGATGGGGCGTTTGGAATGATGGCTGGAGACTGTATATGGATTTGTGCTGGAGGCAAGAACATTTAGTACCCAGTAGCAAATGATGTTCCCAATTAGGAAATAGATTATACAGGCAGATATATATTCAAGTTTCAATGGCTATTCATATTTATAAAGAACTTACATTCAGTAGAAGCTCAAAAGCTCGTGTTTATTTCTGCGTGTTCTAATAAACAGAAATTTGCCATGTTCTCAGTTAAAATTTCACCTATGAAATCAGGCCCACTGCAATCCAACTTATAGTGACCCTATATAGGATTTTTGATTTTGTAAATATTGTCGGGAGCAGACAGCTGCGTTTTCCTATCAGGGAACAGCTGATTGGTTTAAACCATTGAACTTGCATGGGCAGTCCACACCTAGCCCCCGGCACCAGCCCTATTAGGAAGTCCTGAGAGGAAAAGCAAGTGAACTTGTGTGAGCTGAGGAATAAAACACTGCGATGCAAAGAAAAATGTCCCCGGCCCACAGCGGCATCCTCTTGGTAGTCTGTCACACCACCAGCAAGTCTCCCTGCAGGGCCCATAGAAGACAGTGGAGACTGGGCTCACAGTTCCTACTCAAGCCTGTCGGTGGCAAACACTCTCTCTGTGTCATGAACCCTTCTAAGTACTAGATGGCTCGAAGACTCAGCTCAACATGGCAAGATTCTTAGGGCCTTTTCTCAGAAATAAACTCCAATTCTGACCTTCCCAGGCAAGGAGCATCCATCCCATAGTACCTGCATGTGAGCCCCTGTCTCACTCAGTCCTTTTATCTCCATTTCTCCAGCAGTTTTCATTTCGGCTCTCTCTTACTAAGAAGCTGGTTTGCTATTTGATTGAACAATGATCTAGCTACTTCATCCTCTTTGCGATCACTTAAGTCAAGTGGATGTAGACTTGCCATATTAAGGCTGGCCAGAGACAGACATACTTTCAGATGTAATTTCATAACAGCAAGATTGGCTTGGGGTCTGCAATCATTTCCAGGACCACTAACTCCCACCCTCTTGTACAAAAATTTGTTTCCACAGTCAGTTGCCAGGTCTTGAACGCTGGAATTCCTTATGGTCTCGACAACTTCACTGCCTTTCATCATGCAGTCAGGTAGTAAGTGCCTTTGGCCTCCCATGACTTAATCTTTTATAGCTTGTATACCTGTGTTCATATACATATCTGCAGCACCCCAAGGCAATTTGATTATTCACCTGTAGTTCCTGTTTATTTTTTTTACATTTTCCATTACAGGTAGTTTCTTCCTCTTTCTTAAACCATGTCTCTGCCATTTCAAAACATGATGTTATTCATCATCCTGTAAAATTTCCCATTTCTGGAAATGGTCATCATTTAATGAATTGACTTATGAATCATATTTCCTATTAGCTCCTAGTATGACCTAGATGGTCAATTACATTCTATCCAACCCCCTACTCCCACAATCACACAAGAGCAATTCCTAAAAGATGGCCTTGGTGCTGCTCACACCAAAGAATCAAAGTACCTGTGGGTCCTATTAGTTAGAGCGCTCCAGTATGGTCAACCAGTTTTACCCAGTATAAAGTTCTCCATCAACCTTACACTAATGAGTTTTTAGTCACCATGGCAGTGGACAGGTGCCTATCTCATTAGGGAGAACTAACTTGGAATTTCCTACTTTGACCTTTTCGGGAAATGGCTAACTCTTATTTTCCTTAAGACAGAAACAAATTTGAAAAGGATCCACTTTCACTCATAAATGAATGGCTTGCTTTGAATTAGATTTCCATGTAAGAAATACATGGTGTTTAGTTTTCATTCTGAGTCCCCAGGGGCATTGGGAGAGGTTGGAGGGAGCATGGAAAAAGTTAAACATTCAGCTACAAGCCTAAAGGGTGATGATCTGAGCCCCTCAAGAGGGACTCTGAAGACAAGGCTGGCATCTGCTTCCGCAAGGGCACAGCATTACCCTGTGAGGCTGTTCTTCACTGCATAGATCACCTACTCACCATAGAATCTACTCAAGGGCAACGGATAACACCAACAACCTTTGTCAGTCATGTTTTGGAAATACTGAGTCGATAACCGCTGCTTTCTTTGGACAATCATCAACTAGAATTGGGCTTTGTACCCGTGATATGTTTAGGCTGTCACCATTATCCACTGCTGTTCTTTCTGTCTTTCAATGGCCAATGAGTAGAGAGCTTATTTAGAGGTCTGTGTTGTTTGAGATGTATTAACACATCAAAATTAAATAAACAAATACACTTTTCAAGAAGCCATCATTCTTGCTGGTGTTTGAAATATCCCATCTATGACCAGCAGGACTTGCCCCAAAATGACCCTTCTGTATTATATCCCTAAAGTTGTAAAAACTTCATTGTGATCAATCACACCCTTTCCCACATCCATTTCCAGTTTCAGACTAGGGTCTGCTATTTCTTCTAGGAAACTTTGTTGCTTTAAGTGAAAAATGAAATTTCATTTTTCCTAATATGGGTACTCAAGAAAGAGATGCGACTTTCTCTTCCCGGGAAGACAGATTTACAGTCTTGTTGGAGTCTACTAGACAGCAATAAGTTTGTTTTGCTTACTATATGTACCTACCACTCATCTGACAGCTTATTGGATTGGTGGCTTTCGGGTTTCTCTGATGCTAGAAGTTAAACCATGCACATTTCCAGTATCACCAGGGTCATCTGTGGTGGACAGGCTTCAGGCAAGCGTCCAGACAAAGACAAAGAAGAAAAGTCTGGTGATCTACTTCTGACAGCATTGTTGTTATTGCTTAGTGTTTTCAGGTTGCTTCTGACTCATAGCAACTCTGTGTACACCAGAGGGAGAACCTGCCCAGTCCTAGACCATCCTCATCACTGTTCCAACGTTGGAGCCCATTGTTGCAGCATCTTAATATGTCATTGTGGAGTGCCTCTTTTGGAGGATCAGCTACTTTCTCAAAAAAGGATTAATGCATTTGAATTATGGTGCTGGTGAAGAATATTGGAAGTACCATCAACTGCTAAAGGGAGAAATAAATCTGTCTTGGATAAAGTACAGCCAACATGTTCCTTAGAGGCAAGCATGGTGACACTCCGTCGGAGACAATTTGGACATGTTGTCAGGAGAGACTAGTCCCTATAGGACATCATGTTGGTAAAGAGGAGGTACAAGGAAAGAGAGGAAGGCCCCAATGGGCGCAAATAGAGGGACACGTGTGAGGACAGCACAGGGCCGGGCAATGTTTCCTTCTGGTATGCACAGGGCCACTAAGGCATGGAAATGACTAGGTGACCCCTAACCACCAGCACAACCACGACTTTACCAAGCATGACATCCTTCTCTATGGAAAAGTCCTTCCTGATAACACGTCCAAATTCATGAAAGTCATGCCACCCTTGCCTCTAAGAAGTGTTCTGACTGTATTCTTCAACAGTCCCTCTCAATCTCTGAGTGGTCCATAGTACACACTATAGTTTTCTCCAACACCAGAACCCAAAGGCACCCCTTCTGTTTTGATCTTCCTCATTCATTATCCATCTTTGCATGCACATGAGGTGATTGAAAGATGATGGTTTGGGTCAAGTGCACCTGAATCTTCAAAGTTTATCTTGATTTTTACACATTAAAGAGATCTTCTGCAGCAGATTTATCCAAATGCAATATATTGTTTGATTTCCTCTTGGGGCCTTGACAGTGGATCCAAGTAAAATGACATTACTGACGATTTCAATCTTTTTGATGCTTATCATGCTGGTGCTTATCTTTTCCCCTGTAGGTTGAGGTATAATCTTTCTATTCCTGTAGAGAGTTACAGTCTCAGAAATTCAGAGGCCATTCTCCCCTGTCCTATAGGGTTGCTAAGAGTCAGCCTCCTCTCGAAGGCAGTGAGCGGAGAATACACTCTGAAAGCTGTAGTCATGCTCTATATCTGTTAGGGCTTTAAATATTCTAGCTTCCATCCGCAAGGTTGTGATCATACAGAGAAAAATATTCAGACTTTAAAATGAACACTTCATGCTAGAATTAGTGATCTATTTTTCTAAATATTAAAAAAATGTGATGGTTAGAGGGGATTTTTGTTTGTATTTTGCAAACATGGCACCTGTAAGAAGATATGAGGTGGAGTATATAGCTTCATAATCAGGTTACAGCTGATGATGCCTTGTTGGGGGGTGGCCTTTTAATAAGAAAGACTGTCAGAAATTCTCTCTCTCTCTCTCTCCCTTCACCTTCCCTGCTTATGGGGGACCAGCATCCACAGTGAATGGGTCCAAGGGGCAATTGTATAATTGAAGGGCAAATGAAAGGAACATCAGACAAGGCATTCAAGGGCCCACCTCTTCCCCAGAGACCAGGACCAGAAAGAGAGGGAATGTGTTCTCTTAACGGCCTTATACAATCTTGAAATAGCAAGCCACACTCAAGCGTAACAGGAAGGGGTTGTACTAGAGGCATACACGTAACAAGAAGAGGACACGCCTAGGGCATACATGTGATAGGAAGGTCCATGCATAACAAGATGAGTAGGTTCTAGAGTCCAGATGGTAGCTTAACCTTGGTGATCTCTGAGCTGGCTCGACCTTAAGTGTCCTTGAGTTCTTCTCAGGCGGAACAATGTATGATCCTTGTTACAAGGGAGGGAGTGGACCAGACTTAGGGTGGGGTGGTCTGATTGCTTTGAAGGCAGATGGCCGCCAACTCTCAGGCAGATTGCCTTCCGGCAGTTAATCTGCAAACATATGGTAGCAACTATGTGCTCCCAAGCAACATCTTAAAATTGGCATGATTACTGGGGTTGGGGGAGGGGGCATTGTGAGAGAAACTTTTTAGTTAGGAGAATGCGAATGGGATACATCTCCAACTCCCGAGCTTGAAGAACCCCTTTACCAAAGTACACCTCCCATATGGGCATAGACAATATGTCCACATATGAGGGGCAACTCCCGCCTGCCCGCCCACCCCTCAAAAAAAAAAAACCCTGAAAAAAGCTCCACAGGGCGGAGTTTTGTAGTGTGCCTATTTCCCACTAGGCAAGAATCAAACAAACCACTCTGAGTTTGTGCACACAGTGACTTGGACTGGGAAGGTTCTCTCTGGTCACGGTGAATTTTTCATAAAAGCAGTTTCAATTGAACCACATTTTCTGTGATGGTAGATTTAAGAGAACAGCATGCGGCTGCGAAATTTTGTTTCCTGTTCAGGAAAACTATTGTGATGTTGAACACAGCTTGCAAGGGCAGAGCTATGGGGAAAACTCACATGTATGAGTGATTTTATCATTTAAAAAAAAGGTGAAAAGTTGATTGATGACTAAACATGTTCTGGATGTCAGTCAACTTCCCAAATGGATTAAACTGTTGACACAATTTGTACACTTGTGCTCAAAGACTGAAAACGGACCATTGAAGAAATAGGAAAGTTATCTGGACTATCTTGGAGCTCAGTTCAGCGAAATTTATTGGAAGATTTGGCGATGAGAAGGGTCACTGCTAAATTTGTGCCTCAGGTTCTGACTGACCATGAAAAGGAGCTTTGGGTGGACACATGCCATGCTTTGAAAGAACAGCTCCAAAAGGACGTCCCCCCCCCCAAAGGTCATTACTGTTGATCAGATATGGTGCTATTCTTAGGAACCTGAAAGCAAACATCATTCAAGCCAGTGGAAGATGCCATCATCACCTCTCCCCCCCAAAAAAATCTTATCAAGTGAAATCAAAGATAAAAATGATGCTCATTTGATTTCTGGTGTGAGGGGATAATGCATTGAGAGTTCATTCCTCTAGGTCAGACTGTTAATCAAGCTTTCTATTTAGACCTTCTGAAAAGATTGAGTAACAGTGTGTGACCAAAAAGCCTGATTTGTGGCAGATGGGGGTTTTGCCACCATGACAATGTACCTGCTCACACTACCATCTCAGTGTGTCAGCTTTGGGCAAAAAAACAGCATGCCTCTCTTGCCCCATATACCTGAATCACCTGACCTTGCTACTTCTTATTTTCCCAGATGAAGAGGGTCATGAAAAGACAGTGATTTGAGAATGTAGAAGAGATTAAGAAAATAACAAGGGAGGTGCTGCCAGCCTTCCAAAAAGATGAGTTTGAAACATGCTTCCAAGAATGGAATCACAGATTTGACAAACATATTAAGTGTAAAGGGGAGTACTTTGAAGATGATAAGGTTGTTTTGTGAAAAAACTTTAAATGCATAGCTTTGAAAAAAATCCATTTTTTATTGGGTACCCCCTTGTACATTCTCTTCCGTGTTCTCAGTTTCCCACACCTGCTTGCTTGGATTCGTATCTGCCTCAAGGGGCACCCCATGTGGGTTGCTGACCCTGGGAGCCAACCTGGGAGCTGTCGGCACCCTGCCATGTTGCCACCGACCTTGGATCTGTGAGACTCTACACCCACCAGCCTGTGATCTCCCCGCATCTCTCTTCACCTTTCCGTGTCATCAGCCTGTAGCTAGGTGAGTCTGAAGAAGGCTCTGGCCAGCATCAGACCCAAGAATTTGAGGTGCATGAGCCTGGGACACCTTCTTGATCTAAAATTACTTCTTGATACAAAGTCCTTTCTTCTAAGTCTATCAGTGTCAGTGGCTTTATTTCTATAGCCATCATAACAAAGTATACCAGGGTAAATCCAAACCTATTGCTCCTAGAGTTCTACTTTATACCTTGAGGTAGTTACATAATCTGGTTTCACCTTGACACTTAAGGGTGAAGGGATGGACTTTTTAGCCTGTCAATTGGCTCACAGCTTGATGACCTCATTTGGAGGAGCTTAGGAGATAAATAGCTTGCTGGAGGCAGGACACACACACACACACACACACACACACACACACACACACACACTCCCTGTGAGACATTCCTGTTGACAAGACACGTGGAGCTACATTAAGTCCTAGAGCTGGAGGAGCCACATGGAGACTCACCCCTGCACTGAAATGTTTCCACCGCCAATGGATCCACAAGACTTTTCACCCCCCGGCCTGTGATCTTCCTGCATTCGGCATCATTGCATATGTTTGGTAAGTCTGAAGAGGAATATATAGATTGGTGTCAGACAAGTGGGCTAACATCAGACTTCGGTACTTGATCTGAACTGGGCTGGGATGTTTTCTCAGTAGTCAACTGCTCCTGTTTATAAAGTTCTTTCTTATACAGCTATGGCTGTCCTGGATTTGTCTCTCTTGTAAACCCAGGCGAACACATGCATACAAAAATTTATTTCGAACAAAATACTTACAAATGTGTCTCTGCAGCCCATGGATGGATGTAGACAAGTCTTCTGAGTAATACATTTGCCTTATTCTCCTTAGTGTGACTTAAACAGAAAAAATCACATCAAAACAGTGGCTACCAAGGGGGCTGTACTGTGCCAGTTAAAGTCAAGGCAAAGGGGTCATCTCAGAAGATGTCAGGGACAGCTTTGGGAGATTCCCAAGGGTTAACTTGATAGATTTTCTTGAAGGATGCAGGACAATCATTGAGGGGCGGGTACTTAGGAAAAGGAGTTTAGAAAATTGATTACTGCATTGGCAAGGAACAGGGCAAGAAAATTGTGCTGAGTAATTGGTTTCCATGATGACTATGAATGTAATAATTCATCAAATACAGCAAAGGGTACCCTCCAAGAATTTCATCAGGAAATCCTAACACAGTCCATATAACCCGATCTTGCCCCTTCGGACTTTTTGGGGTCCTAAAGTTCAAAGAACTTCTCAGAGAAAAGGTCTTTGGAGAACGCCCAAACTGCCATTTTGATACGGTGTCTGTCAAAGGGCCCAGAAGTCTTAGTAAAGACCACCGTCAGAAGTGTGTAGACTTAGATGGAGGGACTGTCAAGCAACAATAGTTTTACAGTCTGATATTTTGATTTCATAAATGTTTTTATGCTTTTGTAACAATACTTTTTGACATCCCATTTTGTTTCTCTCTTAGGGTTTCCTATAATTAATGCTCTACTTTCTGTTGTTATTTTGTACCGAGCAGTCAATTCAGGCACAGAATAACCACATGCCATTGGGAACCGCCGCATTGATTTCCTAGGCTGGACTCCTTAGGGAGCGGGTGGCCAGGGCTTTCCTCAGACAGCATTTCTCAGATCAACCCTGACCTTTGGGTTAGAAACTGAGCACTTGACTGCTGGGCCAGCAGGGCTCTTTCTGCGTGTGTTGATGCCTTTGGCAGGGTCAATGTTGCAGTTTGTCCCGCTGCCCACTTCCTCACAGACCCCACCCTCTGATGTGCAGGGAGCTATAAAGCCGCTGTTACTTTCAGTGAGTGACATCACTCTTCTGTGACCAAGATTCAGGCATTATGCTTATTCTGTTGCTCGGTCTTACTCTACTGAATGGAAACATTCCATTTTAAAACATATCGTTGCATTTCAGGATGATTATCCATCGGGATACTCCTTAGTATGTAGGACTGACAGACATCTTACAAGAATGAGAAGAGGGAATCATATTTTGTGCAATGGAGTTGTCCAGATTTCACCTTTGTTCTTTGCCCAGAGTAGTCCAAATTTGTGAAACCAGCAGTTGGTTGACAAGTGTATAGGGCTTTTATTTTAACCCATAGGGTATTTTTGTTTTGTTTTGTATTGATTTGTTTTTTGGTAACAGGGCATGCTAAAGTACAGCAGATGTATGTGAACCTGACCGAAGGGAAGTTGGTTGTCAATTAGGAAGCAGGACACGCCTGATCCATTTGAATAGAGAACACCGACTGGAATGATAGATGGGCATGTGCCTATCTAGGAGCCCCACACACCCCGAGGGCTGACTTCCTATTAGGACATTGTAGACACTGTATTTGCAGATCGGTATCACCCATGATAAACTTTTTAACACTCCTCCTCCGTCTCTAATAGCTTCTTAAAAAATCTTTGGTGCTAGCTCTTCCATATGACATGCAGTTTCTTCTCTGTTCCTCAAAGGCATCATTAATCTCTGCCACTCATGGCTGCTCTCTGAAGCCTTATCTGCTGTAGAAATAGCAGGAGTATTAGAGCGACACACAGCAGTACTCCTGGGACCTCAGCCTTCCCTAACTAAAGGAGGTGAATCTTAGCAACTCAGCGAGGCCTACTAGTATCAGGTGGGAGGGCAAGCTAAACACACTGCCCGCCCACCATATAGATGACATAGCCTGTCTTCTTCTGTCTTAAACCATGCCTTTGGGGAATAAGAGCTTACCTCTTCAGAAATTCTAGGAATATTCCATCTTGAAACACAGACAGGCCATCTCATGCCTAAGCAATCACAGTTCTGTTCAGTATGCTTTGTTTCAGGGTGACAAACTCTTTAGCTTAATCAGGATTATTAATGTAATGACCAGTCCAGAAAAATCATTTCTCTTCTTGTTGGATAGGAAGATTGCATCCTTCGTGAATTTATACAGTTAGCAATTCACTAAAGTCAAAATGAGATGATTCTTCTAAAGGAGCCCCAACTTGTGCTCAGGTAAGTCCGATGTCTAGAAAGAGGCTTACAAAAGTTCACAGTTAAATGGAATTAAAAGGTAATGGAATTTTCCCACAAACTTTTTGAAGCCTCCCCCTGTAAGCAGACCTTATAAACAATAATATAACAAGCAAAATGTTCAGTAACATAGTTCATTATAGAACTATGTTATACTTAAAGCAACAGAGAGGTAGCTTGTAATCGAATAAAGACTGAGGTATTTGAGATCAAATGCTCTCATTGAGGGTCTTATGGATGCACTTGCAAGCTCTGTAAATTGCAGAAACAGGGAAAGTTATTCCTCTCTTCCAGTCTCAGGTTTTCTGGGTAAATCTCAGGTGGGCATGCAATACAAGCACAATGTTCCACAGACTGGGCAGGAGGAGTACATAGCCTTCAAATTGAACACTGTCACCTTAACACCAAACAGAACAGATAAAACTCATTGTTATTGAGGCAATTCTGACTCACGGGGGCCCTATAGGGCAGGCTGTGTCTCTGAGGACTTGAACAACTTTGGATAAGTAGAAAGCCTGCTTTGGCTCCCGTGGAGAGCGGGGTTAGCAGCCCACTGTGGCATCCACAACACCAGCAGCTTCATTCTCAAGACGTCCTTTTACCTGCACCTTCAGTTACAACCAATGATTCCAGACGCATTACAATGATACAAGAGAACGAACATTCACGTCACAAGGACGACACTGCATGCTCGAGATAGTCAACTCAGACAAAAGCCAGACATGTAGGTATCTTCTTATCTGTGTGGAAAAGAATTCAACACATACCTCTGATAGCTATCTAAATCAGTAGGCCTTTAGAGATAGCTCCATAAGTAAATAGGAATTGCTACTGCAAGGGTGGGAAAGAACTTTTCCAGGGAATATTTTCAAAGTGAGAGTAATATTGATTTTGCTGAAAGCCAAAAGTGCCGGTATTAAAGGAGACCTGAGTGGGAAAAGGAACTGCTGTCTACTGAAAGAGTGGTAGCGCAAAACCTGCCTCAAAGAAATCAAGCGAGAATCTCCCAAACAGAAAATCAAGTCAGTGACAGTTAGGTGGCTTATACTTGAGAACTCTTCCAAGCATGAACAGGGAAACGCCAAGGGCAGGTTATTTTTCCCTTGGCGCATTGTCACCTCTGTAAGGCTCTCTGCTTCAATGAGTCAGAGAAGACTTTTAGCCCACTCTATGGGGGACAGAGAAGGCCATGGGTGTTCATGACTCAAAGAGGTAATTTCCCACCCAGGCTTCACGAGCCCCAGTGATTCGTCAGCACCTCCCCTCTTCAATCTTCTCTCATTGCCAAGGCAGTTCACACAAGCAGAAGAGACCCAGAAAAGCCATCAGACTCCACTTGCTCCTGTGCCTTGAGTTTAAAGAGCCGCTGGATAACCTTCCTCACAGTAGGCAGGGCGGGGCCTCGTGTATCTCTTAAGCAGTGATTTCGGCAGTGAGAAGAAAAGTGGGGCTATTGGGAAGTGTGGAGAGAAAGGTTGGCCATTAAAATAATGGTCTGAATTGATGCCATTCTCTCAAGTCGGGGGCAGGTAATTAGGGAAACTGCTCATTTGATTTTGTTTTTTTCAGTCTGCCTTTTGGAGTGCTTTTCAGTGTCATTTGAATATTAGACCCCCTTAAGATGAATTTTGCGTTCCTATCACATCAATTCTTTTGAAAATGATCACAGGTTCAAAATAGCCTATCAAGCAATCTCAGGAGATAAGATAAAAGACCAAGAACCACAAAGGTGGAAGGATAAATGTTCAAACCATGAACTATGACTTTTAAACTGAAATTTAGACTGTTTCACTAAGTATATGTCATACTTCCTTTTATACAAACCTTAATATGTCCACTGAGATATTTATAAATCTGAGTGTAATGATAGCCTGGGTTAGATTCACGTTCTCAGAATATTCACAACCACAAAAATGGCAGTAAAGTTATATGGCGTGAAACTATACAATTTCAATAAACCTGGCAAAAACATACAAATAAATAACATTTTACAGTAATGAGTGACAAAACTGGAAATTAATATTAAAATGCTGAACAAAACCCCAAATCACATTTTAAACAACTGCTTTAATCAAAGATTTTGATTTTTCCTCTTTAATCAAAGGATAATCGATTACATTTCAGAAGGCTATTTAAAATATGAAAATAGAGCTACATAAATACAGGCCACATTCCAAGCATTCATGAGAAACTGTGCTATAAATTATGTCATTCTTTTTTTTTAAAGAAAAGAGATAACAGGAAAATGTAACATGTTGTGCGTGTGTGTGTGTGTGTGTGTGTGTGAGGAACTCCCAGAAGCACTTTAGATGTATTAGCTAATTTATACAAATGGTTAGCACACTTGCCTGCTAACTGAAACGCTGGAGGCACAAGCCCACCCCGAGGTGCCGAAGAAGAAAGGCCTGGTGATCTACACCAAGAAATCAGCCACTGAAAACCCCACAGCACTCCGTTCTCCTCTGCTACAACAAGGGTTGCCACCAGGCAGCTCTGTGGCAACTGGTTTACTGATGAAGACATGGAGGCCCAGAAGGGTGGCTGTCACCAGCCTGCAAACACACAGTTTCAGTGCAGTAGCGCTGTCTGGCTTAGTAAATGTTGCAGTTGTAACAGAAAGACCCAAGCAGTGAAAGAACGAATAGAAATAAAGAAACTACTCATTCAACTGAAAAATACTTTAAGGACCATGGAAAGATTAGGATAACAGACAGAAGCATAAAGGTAATGAATCCCAGAGCTGATTTTGGTAAAATTCTCCCCTATGCGCTTAAGAAGCTGTGGTGGGGGAAATGCTTAGGTCTGGCTCTTTGAACCAAAGTCCTTATACCTCCCAGGAAATGGCTGGGTAAGACCATGCCAGGGGGGCGTATTGAACTCCGTCTTGGGGTGTGATAGTTCTGCCATCGCAGTGGATTTAAAATGAGGTTGGGGCTCACATGACCTCTAAGAAAGAAGTGCCTGGCATGTAGTATGCCATCCTTTAGACCCCACGGGCCCTGAGTGTGCAATCATCTTGGATCTGGAGACAGACAGAGGTGACACCAAGGAAGTGGCAGTCACTGCAGCAATAAGAGCACAAGGTGGAATGGCGGGCTTCATGACCCCTAGAATTAGGAAAGCTGCATGCTTTCAAGCAGGAGGTTTGCCTGCCGAATGGGCTGCCTCCTGGCAGAGAGACATGTCTTTTAGACATTTATTGATATTGGCTTAAAGAAAAAAAAAAAAAAGCTTTGTCACATTGACCAAGCAGGACAATGGACTACTTGCTGAGAGGCCAATGTGCACCAAGGTAGCACCCTTTCATTCTACTTATTCAATCTGTATGCTGAGCTAATGATCCACGAAGCTGGATTATGTGAGGGAAATGCAGCATTAGAATTAGAAGAGGATTCATAAACAGTCTGTGGCATGCAGGGGATACAATTTCCTTTGCTGAAAGCAGCAAGGAGGACTTGAAGCACTTACTGATGTACATGACCCGAGAGATGGCACTTTCAATCCCCCACTAGGCATGTGAAAGCCGCACACACTAGTAAGTAAGGCTGAAGGAGAGTGGATGCCTTTGAATACGGCATGTGCAACATCCACCGTGGAGTACCAGGAGAGGAGTTCTGGGGATGCTGCAGAGCAAGTGCTGGACTGCTCCTTGCAAAGTCAGCAGTTCAAAGTCACTACCCATTCCTTGGGAGAAACATGAGGCTGTTTGTTCTTGTAAAGATTTAAAATCTCCGGGACCCTAGGTAGAGTTGCTATGATCTTAAATCCACTCGATGACAAAGCTCTGCTGCCGCCCCCCCCCTCCCCCTGGGACAGGGATAGAAGGAGAAACATCTGTCCTGAGGAGGTACAGCCTAAATGTCTCTTGGAAGTGAGGATGGAAAGACGTTGTTTTGCATATGTTGGTAGGATTATCCAGAGAAGGACATCATGCTTGCTCAAGGGCGGAGCAGTGAAAGAAGAAACCCCAAACCAGCTGCATTGACACAGTGGTTGCAACAATGGACTCACAACATAAGGGCCAGGTGTGGAGATGGTGCGGGACCCAGCCAGAGGAGCTCTGCTGCTCACAGGGCCATTAGGATCCAGACTGGCTCATGGGCACCCATCACCAGCACCATCCCCCAGGTACTAGAGCAGCGGTTTATGGTTGGGGGTCAGCACAACCTGAGGAACTGTATGAAAGGGTGGCAGCACCAGGAAGGTTGAGAACCATTGTCCTAGATGATGTCTACAAAGTGTTTTGAGAGAGGTGGGCACCCAGGTGCTGAATGCAAGAACCCAGTAGCGTTTCTGTCTGACAGAGGGCTGCTATGAGCCAGAAACAACTGATATCACTTAGCAACAGTGCCTTTTAGTGGGGAAGGAAAAAAACACAGAGTGCTTTTATGTTGTTAAATATTTCAGTGTGCTCTGAAGGTTGTTTCTGAAAGCCCATTACTGCTTTCTCTAAAAGAACAGTGAATTGTGAGTGCCTTTAGCCTTGTTTTTCTTCCAAATGAAAATAAGATAAAAAGGAGTAAGGTGTTCCATTTCTTGATTTTATAATCAGGACAAGGACTTGCTCTTTGGCTGGAGTCAAGGTGGGAAGCAAATTCAAAATGCCTTCTTGTCTTTTTAAAAGCTTGCTCTGTAATACAATTTTCTTGCCAATCCGACTCTGAGAAATGGAAGTCATGCTAAGAAGAAGAGTGAAAAGTGGGGGTTGTGGTTGGGTGCTATCCAGTCCTACGGACGCCAGACAACACAGAGCGGCGAGATATCCTCCGCCATGTGCAATCGGTGTGATAGTTGAGTCCAGTGTTGCAGACACTGTGTCAATCCATCTTGTTGAGAATTTTTCTTATTTCCCAATAATGTACTTTTCTAGAGACTGGTCCCTTCTGATGAAATGTCCAGCATACCTAAGATGAAGTCTCATCATCTTTACTTCTAAAGAGCATTCGGGTTATACTCTAGTCAAGGCAGATTTGTTTGTTCTTCTGGCAGTTCACGGTACTGGCAATGTGCTTTTCCAACATCATACTTCAAACGCATCAATTCTTCTTCAACTTTAGTCAATGTTCAGCTTTCACAGGCATCTGAGAGCTGAAAACTCCATCGCTGCGTCAGGTAAACCTTATTCTTCAGAGTAACTTCTTTTTCTTTAACACTTTAAAGAGATCTCATACAGCCAGTTAACCCAAGGCAATATGTCCTTTGATCTCTTGGCTGCTTCTTTGATTACTGTTGATTATAAGCCAAGGAATATGAAGTCTTTGATAACTCTTTTATCCATTTGTCCTTATGCTGTCTGTTGAGCCACTTGTGAGGTTTTCATTTCTACATTGAGTTCTAATCTATACTGAAGACTGTAACCGTTGGTTTTCATCAGGAAGTGCTTCAAACCTTTTTCAATTTTCAACAATAAAGATTTTGTTGTCTGCATCTTGCAAGTTGTAAATCAGCCTTCCTGCAATCCTGGAGCTACACTTTCTTTATAAAGTCAAACTTCTCATATCATTTACCCATCAAATGAATGTATTAAGCGTGGTGAGAGGATACACCCTGCTGCACACCTTTCTTGAATTTAAACCGTGCGTAATTCCCTTATTCTGCTCTAACGACTGCCCCTTGGTTCATGCACAGGTTCCACCTGAGCACAATGAAGGGTTCTGGAATCCCCATTCTTCTCAGGGCTATCCCTAGTTTATCACTATACACGCAGTTGAATGCATTTGCAGTCAATAAAGTAGGAGTGAACATCTTTCTGGTATGCTCTGCTTTAAGCCAATCATCATCTGATGTCAGCAATGATATCCCTTATTCCACATTCTCTTCTGAACTCAACTTGGATCTCTGGCAGATCCTTGTCGATGTACTGCTGCAACCATTTTAAAACTATCTTATGTAAAATGTTTACTTGCATGTTATATTAATTCTATTGTTTAATTACTTCCTCGCTCGATTGGGTCACCTTTCTTTGAAATGGGCACAAACATGGATCTCTCCTAGTGAGTCGAACCCTTCTGTCTTTCACATTTCTCAGCATGGACTGATGAGTGGGTCCAGTGCTGCATCCGTTTGTTGAAATATTTCACTTGCTAGTCCAACAACTCAGGGCTTTGTGTTTTATCTATCATGATTTGATGTTGGATTCATTTCAGACAGAAGAAGGTGGTATAATACCTCAATTTCTTCATTATTAACTTTCGTGGTTGGCAAATTTAAATATATTCATATTTATTGGTCTTCCTTGTTTTCATATAGATATTAGCCTATCATGGGTTATATTATATTTCATGATAGATCTTGAAAGGTCTTGTTTACAATGAATGAGGCACCATTCATCTGGAATTTGTTATTTCTGACTTATGATTGTCTGATGCCAATTGGCCAATATGCATCCACTTTAGCTCACTCATGCAGAAGATACCAGCCTGTGTGCATTCTATTTCCTTTTTGCCAACTCTAATTTTTCTAACTTAGGGTTACTTGGTTCATTCCACGTTCTGATTATTAATGGATGCTGATAGCCGTGTCATCTCATTTTCAATTATAAACTGAGTGAAGGTCCCGAGAGGTTTGCTCCATCCACATTATTAAGATCAACTCTTCTTTGAGCAGACAGCTCCTACTTACTCTAGAAATTTCTCGGACAATGCTCTGCTCCTCTTTTTAAAGTTTTATGTGGCTCATCTTTAAGGAAGGGGCCACCTATTCCTTTTTCCTAGTCTGTTCTTAGTTTGGAAGCTTCCTTGAAACCTGTTCACCATGGATGAGACTTTCGGTTTTGAAATATAGGTGGCATAGCTTCCAGCGTCATAGCAACACATCAACCATCACCATCCACCAAACAGACAGCAGTGGAAACAGATGGAGGAGTCTGATAAAATGGCAGGTTATTGAACTGAAGACTTCAGAGCAGCGGTTCTCAACCTGTGGGTGGCGACCCCTTTGTGGGTAGAACGTCCCTTTAACAGGGATCTCCCAATTCATAACAGTAGCAAAAATATAGTTATCAAGTAGCAACGAAAATAATTTTATGGTTTGGGGTCACCACATCATGAGGAATTGTATTAAGGGGTGTGCATTAACTGCATGAGGAAGATTGAGGACCATTGCTCTCGAGAGTTCCTGAAAGATAAACTAGTTGTTGTTGTTGTGTGTTGTCCACTTTCTTCTGACTCATGCGGACCCTGCAGGACAGAAGAGAACTGAAGCATGGTGTTTCCTATGCTGTAAACATCACAGGATCACATTTCCTTAGCTTTCCTCCCATAAAGTCGCTGGTAGGGTAGAATCGTTGTTTTTCCAGTTAGCAGCCGAGAGCTAGGCCGTTATATCACTGGGGCTTCTTGACAGAGAGGTAGACTGGTTCAGTCTGAGCAAATCTGTAAGACTGATGCTTGTGTTTACAACGGTGTTCATGATATGTGCCTCTTCCACATTGCATTTCCAACCGCCCTCTGAGTCCATGCTGCCCCAGTTCCTAATCACCAAGCCCCACTCCTATCTCCTTCCACACAAAATGCAAAAACATTGAGCTATTCACTGTGGAAAAACTATTTGAGTGTCAATAATTCCTCATAATAGCCTTTAAATCATGGGGTTGGTACGACTGAATGGCAAGTATTGTTTCCAAATTGCATCCATCTCTGTGTACTATGTGAATAAGGAAGACCAAAGGGGGATGGATGCATTTGAACCATGGTGTTGATGAAGAATATTGAA
Organism: Tenrec ecaudatus; assembly: GCF_050624435.1. NCBI lineage: Eukaryota > Metazoa > Chordata > Mammalia > Afrosoricida > Tenrecidae > Tenrec > Tenrec ecaudatus. The sequence goes on from NC_134544.1 coordinate 8,590,925, forward strand.
AACATTCCCATCTGCCAAAAGAACACTCCCATCGGCCTTGGAAGAAGTATGCCAGAATGCCCCTTAGTGGAAAGAATGCCGATCTCTTCTCATGTACTTTGGACATGTTATGAGGAGAGACCAGTCCCTGGAGAAGGTCATCGTACTTGGTAAGTAGAGGGGCAGTGAAAGCGAGGCAGACCCTCGACAACCTGGACTCACAATGTGGAGTTTCAAACAAAAAGAACAAGTGCGAGGACAGTGTGGGCCTGTGCTTAATTCTGAGTTGGAATGGACCCGTGGGTGCCTGGCAACAACAACAAGCAGAATAGATGAAGTCTAAAAAAGTGTTTTGAAAGAGGTGGGCATGCAGGTCCTAGAATCACAAGTCAAAGGTAAGACTGAACGAACGTCCTGTTTCAAGTCAGCTTAAGCCTCTGATTCATGCTTAACAGGGAGAGCAACCGAAAGGACATATTCACATGCACTTCATTCCTTTGGGGGACAGATATATGCTGAGTGTTCACCATAGAATAAGGAGTCCATTCTGAGTGGAAACAAAAGAAATCTGGGAGATGTGTTGAACGTAAGCTACATGCAGACAAACTCTAATTGCAAAATCACTAAATAAGTGAGTAATGAGTAGAAAAGTGTTAAGATAGCATCTCTCTGGTGAAAACATCTGTAGAATCATGTAAAGACCAAGATATTCAAGCTAATAAATGGAAACCTGGGGAACAAGACTTGGGGATAGCTGAGGGCAGAGGCCAGGTTCTGCAGCCATCTTCTCCATGAGCTTCACCATGGAAGGGTACCAGTGGCTCGGGTAATGTTTGGGCACTTACAATCACAAGTGGTGTCTGAGTCTTGGAGAATTTTCAAACGATTGTTAATTTTAAAAGTTCATCCTCGAGTGATTCCAACAGTCCTGGTGGCATGAACAGTTCACTATGCAGTCGCTAACGGAATGGTTGGTGGCTTGAAGCCCAGCTGCTCCACAGGAGAAAAGACCTGAGGATTTGCTCCTGTGAAGATTACAGCCTGGACCACTCTCTGTACACATCTGCTCTGTCGTGTATGTTTGTTCGGAGTTGGAATCAATTGGGAAGCACGCAACAACAATCATAACATATGTGTACAAACAAAAAGAATTACATTATCTTGCTAGCTCCACTCTGGTTTTGTTATAGTTACATAATTTCGCATCAATTTGATATATAAAAGTAGAGGGGTGGTTGGAGTCTAGCCTGTCAATCAGGTCACAGCCTGAGAGTACCATCTTGTGGGTGTGGCCTTCTCATGAGGAGGACCCTGAGAACCTCCCTCTCTTGCTGCCTTGACCTTCCTGCTGGCTGACCTTGATGGTGGACAGAGCCCTGGAGATGTGTCCACCACCACTGGACCCACACGAGTTTACACTCATCAGCCTGGGATCTTCCTGCATTCTGCATCATTGCTGCATGAGTCTGAAGAGGGACTTGTGGACTAGTATCCGACTTATGGACTTGAGTTGGACTGGGCTGTAATGTTTTCATTATACACAATTTCTTGACATAAAGCTCTTTCTTGCCCATATATGAGTGTCACTGGATTTGGTTCTCTAGTCAACTCAGTCTAACACCGGTTTATAACACAAACAGAATTTTATGACATACAGGGGCATCTCAATTGCAAGCATTCTATTATCTAACACCCTTGGACACTTTGTCCAGCTCATTCCAGTGCTACTGACTCCACCAGTTATGCATTGTCTCCCTATCTCACTGTCCTTCTCATCCTGCCTCTCTTGTGTCCCATCTCACCCTTGTACACTCTCCGCCTCCCTTTTGATGTCCATTCTCCCCTCTCTCCACCCAGCTTTCTATCCACGGAAACTAGTCCCCACAGGGCCCCGTTACCCTCTGACTTCAGGGTGGGTGAGCTGATAGGGATGCCCAGTAGATCACATAAGATTGAAGGGGAGTGAAGTCAGGTCATAACGTTTTGGGTCCACCCTTTGGGGAGCTGGCCCCCTAAGCTGTGTGCTTGAACAAAGGTCCCTGATTCCATGAAGAATCCTAACTGAACTGAAACACAGATTCCAATAGTCTCTCTGGATTAGAAACAGAATGCTTCCATGGACAGTAGGTATAGCTCGGTGCTTGAAGTTTTCTTTATACTCACATGCTTGTAAAAGAGCATATTTTATGGAAAATCTTTATAAATCATTTTGAACCTACCTTTTGATTTTTAATTGAAACTCACTCCGTTTGCTATCACCTCTTGGCCACCAATAATTTAAAAATAAACTTCCCTTTTACATACACTGTCAACTCCTCTGCCTTTTTTGTTGTTGGGCGTCATCAAATCCATGCTGTGTTGTGTTGACCCAATGTGGTAGAACAGAACGGCCCCACAACGTTTCCTAGGCTGGGATCTTTACCTGGAGTCAAGCGGCAGGGCTTCTGTCCCGTGGATGAGCTGGTGGGTTTGAGCCACTGACCATTTAGCTAGAGCCGAGTGCTCAACCGCACCAACTGGGATGTTTAAAATGATGATACTGATATTAATAATAACTCAAACCACTGCATGGGAGCTTGTTCTAACTATAGGACCCTATAGGACAGAGTAGAACTGCCCCTGTGGCTTCTGAGTCGATGCATCTTCACAGAAGCAGATAGTCTCCTCTCTGCTGGAGCGCAGCAGTTGATTTTGAACTGCACACCTTGCAGTTAGCAACCGACAGCTTAACCCAAGAGCCTTCAGGACTTCTTACCTCAACCTACCCCCCAAACAAACCCTTTCTGATCTAGTTGCTTCTGGCACATTTCAACCCTGTTTGGGTTTCCAATGCTAGAAATCTTTACTTAAGTAGTTAGCTTCATTTTTTTTTCTCTGACAGAGTAGCTGGTGGGTTTAAATCACCAACCATGAGGTTAGGGATAATGCTTATCCAACAGTTTGAGCGGGGCTGATGAGCTCCTTACATCTGTTTAATCCCAAATGCTTACCTTTCCTAAGTCTCTACCTTAGTGGATGAATTGGCAGAAATCCCCCAACCATAGTGAAATAGTGGGGTAGTTTGGATCAGGTTCTCTAAGGATGTCCACATCCTAGGCTCAGGAATTAAAAGGGACTTGGAAAACGTGATTGAAGTTACAGACGGAGCGATGGGGCAATTATCATGGATTATCATGATGGCGTTAGTCTACGTGGGTTCTTAAAGCAAAGACATTTCCTCAGCTCTGCCACAGGGCTGCAGGGACACAGGAGGGCTCTGCTCACAGCTGCTGACTGTGAAATGGAAAAAGGGCTCACAGGCCAGCATGTGGTGCAGTCTAGGAGGGGACATGAAACCCGATGTGCAGCCAGCAAGTGAGCAAGGACCACATCTTTACATCTGAATGAATTTTGCTGACAAGGCAACTGAGGAGATGAATCTTCCCTTACCTTTAGAGAGGATCACACCGCTGTTGGCATGGAGAGTCTTGTCCATATTGCAGCATTCTGCCCTGCAGGTTTGGAGAATGATACATTTGTGTTGTGTTAAGCCACTGAGATTGGGGGGAAATGTATAATGCAGAAGCCATCGTTGCTGTCAGATGCTGTCAAGTCAGCTTGGACTCAGAGCAGCCCTCCCTCTGCACTACAGAAGGTGCACTGGTTGGTCCTGCTTCCCCCTCAGAGTTGTGCTGTCAGAGCCCATTGGAGCAGCCCCGGTGTCACCCCATCTCCTTGAGCGTCTTCTTTTTCGCTGACCCTCCACTTTTGAAAACATGGTGTGCTTTTTATGGTGTACTGTTAGACGAGACTGATCCCTTCTGGTAATATGTCCGAAATATGTGACATAGAGCCTCACTATCCTCACTCCTTTGGTTAATTTTGGCTTTGCTCTCTACAAGATAGGCTTGTTCGTCCTGCTGACCATCCACAGGACTTTCAGCAGTCCTCACCAACATCAGGATTCAAATGCATCAATCTCTCTGGGTCTTCCTCAACCATTGTTTGACTGTTGCATGCGTATGTGTCCATTGAAAATACCATGGTTTGGGCCTAGTGCATGGTAATCTTCCAAATGGCGTACTTATTCCTCAGTACTTTAAAGCAGTCTTGTGCAGGAGACTTTCCCAACGCAATACATACGTCATTGGGTTTCTTGACTACTGCTTCCAAGAGCATTAACTGTGGATCCAAGTAAAATGAAATTTTTAATAACTTCAAACATTTCTCTATTTATCATGCTAGTGTCTATTAGTCGAGTGGTGATGATGTGGGTTTTATTTGAAACTCACACTGGAGGTGGCAGTTCTTGATCATCATCAGCAAGGGATTCAAGTCCTCCGTGTTTCCAGCTAGCAATGCTGTGTCACATGCATATTGCAACCTGTAAATTTTCCCCCTCCAATCCTGATGCTAGGTTCTTCTTCATGTAGTCTAGCTTCTAGAATCATTTGCTCAGTGGACAGACAGCATTTTGAAAGGAATCAGTGCAGAAATAGAATTCTAAGAGATTAGATTTAATAATGAATTCCAGGAGAATGAGCCACAGGAAATGTTACACACTGCCCATCCAGTCTACACTCGGCCTCTGCAGATGACTATTTTCTGGTGTCTCTCAAATGCTGACGAGTCCCAAAGTGGCAGCTGACTACTAGTTGTAAGGTCAGTGCTTCACATTCTCACAGTTTCCAAAAGGCAAGCCTGGTCATCCCTCTGAAAGGTCACGACCGTGAAAACTCCCAGGAGCCATTACCCCTTCCACACATGGAATCAGCCCGAGTCAGATCTGTGCAGAGGGCACCCAGTAACTCAAAAGTCCATTCTTTTTCTCAAATCACCTTATTACCTGACTACTTACTACCTTCTTTCCCTTAGGACAGCGGTTCTCAGCTTTCCTGATGCTGCAACCCTTTAATACAGTTCCTCGTGTAGTGGTGACTCTCCCAAACGTAAAATTATTTTCATTGCTACTTCATCACTGTCATTTTGCTACTGTTATGAATTGGACAACCCTTGTGAAAGGGTTGTTTGACCCCCCCAAAGGGGTTGCGGCCCACAGGTTGAGAACTGCTGCCTTAGGAGAAATACTGAGAAGAGTGTGGGCGCTTTCACTTCAACTCCCTTACTGAAATCAAGCCCATGAATGCTTCCTTCTTCCCTGTCGGGCTACCCATGATATGAAGCCAAATCTCTTCACTTGGCCAATGCATTCCCTCCTCTTCATTGACACAGGACCTAACTCTTGCACTGTGACCCTGTCTCCTCATTATTGGCCTCACCTCCAACCTGCGTTATTCTGAGGAGCAGACCAATGGACAAGAAACTGCCTCTTCAAAAGGCCTTTCCCTGTACTCCTACCCACTCTGAGGCGTTAGCATTGTCCTCTTTGCAAGATCTCCATTCTGCTTTTGTCCGTGTTAAACTTATTTCCACCAAACGTTGGGGGTAGAAATGGCTTGTTTTGGATCACCAATAACTCTGCCTGGATAATCGATGTACAATTTAAATCTACCTGTTGACCTATCAGCAAGATTTGATATCACCCATTACTTCTTCCCTGATATATGTCTTTGGCCTCCATGACACAATTTCTCTCACAGTGTGGCAGTTACATAGACTCCTGTCAACGTGCGCAGGGTTGGATCTAGCCTGTCAATCAGGTCATAGCCAATGAGGCCTGTGTGTGGGCATGGCCTTCTCCTGAGGATTCTGGAAATTCCTGTCTTCCTCCCTGTAGGTGGAAGACACACTTTCTGCTTCATATTCCTGGTGAAAAGACACATGGAACTACACTAGAGCCCTGGAGCTGGAAGAGCCACACAGAAACTCCTGCCAGCACTGAGATGCTTCCTCTGCCACTGGATCCACAAGACTTTCCACCCACTGGCCTGTGATCTTCCTGCATTTGACATCATTGCAGGTGTTGAACGATTGAAGAGGAATTTATAGATTGGTATTGGACACAGGGGCTAATAGCGGACCTATGAACTTGATCTGGACTGGGCTGGGATGTTTTCTTGATATTTAATTACTCTTCATATAAAGCTCTTTCTTATATGCATACAGGAGGGTCCGTGAATTTGTTTCTCTAGTCTACCTGTACTAACACACCATCTTTCTCCAACTTTAATGGATGTTCCTTACCAGAAAGCTTAACCAGAGTTTTCTCATAAAGAGCACAGTCATGCATTAGGTAAAAAACCCCACCAAATCTGAACCAGACCAGCAAGGTAAAACCCACCTGTTTAACAGTCAGACCTTGGATAATTACTAAATTCTTCTGTGTTTCCATTTTACATTCGTATATGGGATAGTCATAGTGCTAATGTATCATGTTCTGAGGATTAAGTGAATTAATATATACATGAATATAAAGAATGCTCAACATGGGTGGGCACTTTGTTATTTTTAGTAATGTTGACAGTTGTTATTTTCTCTCCAACTTTTAAGCCTTGGCCGGCCCCAGGAAATGCTTCTCCATCTGCATGCCTGTCCTCTGCTTTCTCAGGCCTTTTCTCATCATTCAGATACCTTCTCAGTATCTCAAGCACAGTCTCACAAATTACTTTACCGGGATGTCCGATAAGCATGTTAAAGTTGATCTTTCAGTCCCACAAACCTGTTCTTCCGGTGTTGTTGTTAGGTGTCTTGGAGTCACTTTGGACTCTCAGTAATCCCATGTATGACAGTAAACACACTGCCAGGTCCTGGCATCCTCACAGTTGTGCTTGTATTTTCTGTTGAGCGTCTTCCTCTCTTTGGCTGCCTTTCTTCTTTGCCAAGCATGGTGTCCTTTTCCTGGGACTGGTCTCTTCTAATAACATGTCCAAGATGAAATCTCAACCTTGATTCCAACGAGCATTCTGGCTGTTTGTCCAAAGCACATTTGTTTGTTCCTTTGGCAATCCATGGAACTTTCAATATTCTTAGTCAACAAATGAATTGATCTTTTATACTCTCTTTTATTTAACATCCAATATTCCTATATACATGAAACAATTACAATGCCAGGTGCACTTTACTCCTCAAGTGACATCCTTGCTTTTGAACGCGTTAAAGAGGTGTCCTTTGATCTCTTGATGCTGTTTCCATGATCATTGATGGCTGATCCAAGGAAGAGAAGATCCTTGACAATGCCAAGCTTCTCCATTTAGCATGGTGTTACCAACTGGTTCAGCTGTGAGGTCTCGGAGCTCTTTACACTGAGTGGTAACCCACACCTGAGGCTGCAATCTTTGTTCTTCCTCAGCAAGTGCCTTCAGTCCTCTTTCAGCAAGCAACGTTGTATCATTTGCAAATCTCAAGCTGCCTTCCTCAAACCCTGATGATGGCCCCTCCGGTCCATGTAGTCCAGCTTCTCCGAGTGTATGTTCAGCAAAGCCTTCAGCATACAGTTTGAGTAAGTAGGTGGGAGAATACAACCTCGAAGCATACTTTTCCTGATTTTAAACCGTGCAGTGTTCCTTTGTTCTGGTCACACAACTGCCTCTAGATCCATGTACAGGTTCTGTATAAGTGTTCTGGAAGCCTCATTCTTCTTAAGGTACCTATAGTTTGTTATGATCCATGCAATCAATGGTCTTTGCATAGTTAATAAAACACAAGTAAATGTCTGTCTAGTGTTCTCTGCGTACACCCACATTCTATCTGAAATCAGCAATGGTAGCCCTCATTTCCAGTCCTCTTCTGAATCCTGCTTGTAGTTTTTTTTTGACAGCTTCCTCTTGAAGTCCTGCTGCCACCGTATTGAATTATCCCCCAGCCAGACTTTATTTACATGTGATATTAAAGGTACTATTTGATATTTTCCCAAGTGAAATGGAAGAAGCAACTCAAACAAACACCAAAGTGTTAGTAATTTATTACCTCATAGAGTTGAAAAGCCAACAATATATGTTGCCTAAGAGACAGGGCCAGGCAAATCGCACCAACCTAATTAAGGGTGTTACCTTTGTCACCCATATCATATTTCTCATTAGCTCAATGTAACAACCATTAAATTAAATTGGAGAGAGGTTAAAAAAATCAAATCCCAGGTGTAAGTGCTTACAGGTATGATTAACTCCATGTGGTGCTAGCTGAGCATAGCTAACCATTATGCATTGCAAAGATTGAAGAACTTATATTGCTTTGAAAATTATAATTTTTAACCAAAAAAAAGGGAGAGGGAGAAAACTGTAGCTTTTTAATTCTTAGAGTTGTTCTCCGTTTTATGCCTCTCGTAGCCCCACGAGGTAACATAATATCATGAATATTATAGGCTGCCACTGAGGACAATGGACAAGGCAAAAGCTCCCAAATACAAGGGAGAGTCCAAATAGACTTTTAAAAATCTCTAGAGAAGACAGGAACAATCAAGGTCTATTTTTCATTCTTCTTATTTCTGACAAGATGTTTGCTTGTTATTATTCCAACAGCATAGATTGAATGGCTAGGCCACTTCTAACACATTGGCATAGGAAGAAGTATTAAAAGTATACCTAACAGGACAGGTTTTGAGCTTGGATGTAAGGCATGAAAGATGGACTTTTGGATGACTAGATTAACCATTTAATCTACCAGTATTTCATTAGTTTGGGAAGATTATGGGAAAACAAAGACAGAGAAACAGTTTGAAAATATGGTCTTGGTTATAGAAATAAAGCTAGATCACATAATAGAATTTTGCAAGACCAATTTCTTCATCCGTCTTCATCAGACACCTTTTGTAAAACATTTTATTAGGGACCCATACAACTGTTATCACAATCCATACATATACATACATCAATTTTATAAAGCACATCCGTACATTCTTTGCCCTAATCATTTTCAAAGCATTTGCTCTCCACTTAAGCACTCCGCATCAGGTCCTCTTTTCCCCCCTCCCTGCCTACTCCCCACTACCTCATGAGCCCTTGATAATTTATAGATTGTTATTTTGTCATATCTTGCCCTATCCGAAGTCTCCCTTCCCCCCCTTCTCTGCCGTCCATCTCCCAGGGAACAGGTCACATGTGAATCCTTGTAATCAGTTCCCCCTTTCCAACCCACTCACCCTCCACAATTCCAGAATCCCCCCTCACACACCTGGTCCTGAAGGTATTGTCCACCCTGGATTCCCTGTGCCTCCAGCTCCCATATGCACCAGTGTACAACCTCTGCCCTATTCAGACACCTTTCTTTAACAACACAAAAGAACTTCTTCAAATGGAATGCACAGAAATAAATGCACTTCAAATTGTATCTGTGGGAAGAGATGATGGATAAGGTCAATATCAGCAGCTAAAAGTGGCCTGCTGTGGAACAGATCATCAGTTGCTCATATGTAAGCTTATGTTGAAATTAAAGAAAATTAAATAAATCCAAGAGAGCCAAACTGCCCCACCTAAATTTTGAGAACATCCCAAGAACAGATTTGATGCATGAGGTAGTTAGTTTATTGTGCCAACCTGGCTGATAAACACATGTGGGGTTAATAGAAGGGCAGAGGGATAGATGGCTCGGTAAGCCTCCTCTTTCAAGTTCTTGTAGCTCTTGCTTTGTCATAGTCGGACCAGGGTGCAGCTCCCTTAGCTAGTTCCCTGCTTCAGCTCGCAAGGCTCACTTCCTGTGAGACATCCCCAAGGAAAAGCCACATGGATCTACCCCGATGCAGCATGGGTGCTGGAACAGCTGTGTGAAGACCCCTGCCAGTGCTGAGATGCTTACACATTCACTGACACGGCTTTCCTCCTGCAGTCCGCATCATAGTGTGTGTTTTGTGAGATGGAGGAGGACTTTGTGGATTGGTGTTGGGCATATGGGTTAATGTTGGACTTGTGGGCTTGGGCAGCACTGGGTTGGGATGTTTTCTTGATGTGCATTTAACCTTCATATAAAACTCTCTTATACATGAGTTTCTGTCGATTTGTTTCTCTAAAGCACCCAGACTGACACAGTGCATTGAACACTAATGACAGAAACTCTGATGCATTGTGGGAGGACATCAAGAACATCATACAGGAAGGAAACAAAAGGTCATTAAAAAGCTTCGAGAGAAAGCAAAGGCCAAAGTGGATTTCAGAAGAGACTCTGACATTTGTTATTGAATATAGAGCAGCTAACACAAAAGGAAGAAATGATCAAGTAAAAGAACTGCACGGAAAACATCAAGAGGCAGCTTGAGAAGACAAAGTCAAATGTTTAATGAAATGTGCAAAGACCCAGAGTTAGGAAACCAAAATGGAAGAACATAATCAGCAAATCGTTAACTGAAAGAACTCAAGAAAAAATCCAGGGCTCAAATGACGATACTGGAAGCTTCTGTGGGCAAATATTGAACGATGCAGGAAGCATCAAAGGAAGACGGAACGAACACAGAGTCTCCGAACCAGAAAGAACGAGTCAGCATTCCATCACTGCAGGAGGAAGGTAGCATATGATGAAGAACCACTGTCACTGAAGGATGAAGTCCGACTTGGACTGAAGGGATTGGACACAAAAAGGTTCCAGGAATTGATGGAATACCAATTGAAATGTTTTATCAAGCTGATGAAGCATTTGAAGCGTTTATTCATCTATGCCAGGAAATTGGGAAGACTGCTGCTTGGCCAATTGACTGAAAGAGATCTGTATTTGTCAACATTCCAAAGAAAGGTAACCCAACAGAATGTGCAAATTATAAAACAAAACCATTAATGTCACACACACGTAAAATTTTGCTGAAGATCCTTCAATAACGGTTGCAGTAGTCCATTAACATGGAACTTCCAGAAAGTTCAAGCTGCACTAAATGCATTAGCCAAAAACAAGTGGAATTGGTCCTCACTATGCATGTGCAGGATGGACAATAAATACAGAAGGTTGGAGAAGAGTTGTTGCCTTTGAATTATGGTGTTGGTGAAGGATCATCAGTATATCATGAATTTCCAGAGAATGAACACATGTCTTGGAAAAAGTACAGTGGCACAGGTTCTTAAAAGGCATGGTGGGAAGATTTAATTTCACATACTTTGCACATGTCATCAGGAGAGACCAGTCCCAGGAGAGGGACATTATAATTGTAGAGGGTCCATGCAAAAAGATAGACCGACTCACTGGCTGCAATACTGGGTTCACACATAGGAACAATAGTGAGGCTGGCACAGGCCTGGATAGTGTTCAGTTCTGTTGTGGATAGGGTCATTATGAGTAGGAACTGGTTTGCCAATACCTAAGAGCAACATTGATCTACAGTAGAGAGCAGAGCCTCCTTTAACTTAAATCAACCCCCTTTCCTTTTTCTAGGTAACCAGCCAAATCACACCACATACTTCAATCATGGCATTTTGTTAAAAGCAGCAAGCATTGTGAACTTTCCCTCCCTGTTAGCTACATACACAGCAGGTGTCACCTCTACGTCCAAACACTTTATGTTATCTTGTCTTCTTAGAGACTCAGACAGCCCTGGCATCTTAGTCATTACACTTTGACTGCAGCCCGCAAGGTCTGCAGTTTGAAACCACCAACTGCTCTTCAAAAGAAACACATGGCTTTCAATTTCCACAAACAGTTACATTCTCAGACACTCACAGGGACAGTTTTACCCTGTCCCATAGGGCCACTGTGAGTCAATATTGCCTTGATGGCAGTGAGTGAGTGAGCGAGTGAGCAAGTGGGTGAGATTCACTCTAATTCTGCCTATCTCACAGTGGCCTTATAGGACAGAGTAGACCCGCCCCGTCCAGGTTTCCAAGGTGTATTTCCTATGGCAGCGTCCCAGGTGGGTGGTAGCTGTCAACCATTCCGTTAGCGGAAGAGCACTTTAGCTATGGCATCATTTCTACTTTCATAGTCATACTCAGTCACGTGCCCAGTAAAGTATCTTCCAACTTCTAATTACTTCTCCAAACACAGTAATCATTTCCTATCTCCCTTTAGCCGCTTGGACAGAAAGCTCACTGGTGGGCAGAAGTCATTTAGAAATAAATTATATTTTTGGCAGAAACTATATTCTAATAATAATCAAGGAATAGCTACATAAAATAAATATGTTGTCAGTTTGAGATAAATATGCAGCAGTAATTCCCCCAGGCTAATATGCAAGCACATGAAGTGAAAGGGTGATACATTCATTTGCATAAAATATATTCCAAATCTACAGATTCTGTCATCTTTTTTTGGTTAGGTCCTAGCAGTGCCAACCAATGCTTTCCTCTATGAACTATGGAAATCAAGAAGCAGGAGTTTTACTCTTTAGACTTTTAAATACAAATATCGATTTGTTGATCAGACAGGTCTTTCCTGGTGGGCACTGTCTGCCCTGCACTAGGAACTGCTGACAAAAACGACATCATTAAAAACACAAACAAAGCACAGCCACTGTGCAGGGTTTAGTGAAAAGATGGATATTGTGCGACTAACTAAAAGCACAGAAGATTGTATAATTACAAAGTCAGGCGGGTGCCATGATAAAAATAAGATGCTTAACAAGAAAAATGTGTACAAGAGCATATCTTGTATTGGATTTTCAAATCTGAGCTCTCTGAGAAAAGCATGGCAGCTCTCGAAATGTGTCCACTTTCATTTATATTATTGCTTATTCTGCACCCTCATAGTCCAGAGACACTTACTTTGGAATCTAGGGATTAGAAACAAGCATGCACATATACTACACATGGGTTAAACCTGAATATTCTTGGTCACTGCTTCAAATAATAGACATCAGAGGACACCTGTAATTTTATGACCTCATTTAAATTATTTTTCAGGATCCAAATAATGGAGGGACATCTTCTCTTATTTCTCATCTGTTCTTCCTCTAGTCTTTTGAGTCATTGCCCACCAATCAAGTCACAGTGATATATATATATATATATATATAAAATCAAGTTACTTCTGTGCTTAAAAGCCTTTACTGTTTTACAGGAAATTTAGAATTAAACCCACATTCTTGCTCTAGGTCTACAAGTCCTCTTGCCTGACTTAGCTCTGCACCCCCCTCAAAACACACCACCCACATCCCGTCTTACACTCTGGAGGGAATACGATTAGCTCTCACATTTAGAGAAAGCAATCTGGTGGCATGTGTTAAAATTAAAAATACGCAATCACGTTGACCCTTCATTTAATTTCTGGTAATAAGGACAGGTACATGAGTATTTAATGTCAAAATGTTCTTTGTTGCCTTTTTAAGCAAAAAAAAAAAAGAATCAATCATGAAATGATCTCATGTTCATCATCAGCATGTGAAAAACCCTGGAAGGTTATTGCAAGGAAGCCCTTGTCACCAATTACTGAAGAATATTTGATATTGGTTTTAGGCTGCCTTTAGAATTGTCCTAGGGTGAGCACCGCAGAAGGGCGAGGGGGCTGGACTTGGCCCGAAGGAGAGAGGGAGATGTCTCTCTGGTGGAGCCAGCCAGAGGGCTGCAGGTTTTCCCTCCACCACTTCCTCAGGGCTTTCCCAGTGACCAAGTTGAGTTTGACCTGGGGAAGACAGTCGCATATCTTCCAAGGACCTGCACCCCTAGAGGCATCAACAGCAAACAGCAGTGGTTGTTGCGGGGGTCCCCGGATGAAGGGAAAAGCAATGGAGAGAAAAGATAAAGACAAGTCACAAGAAATAACCAAGTCACAGAAAGAACATTCATTATGTAACAATGCAAAGGAGCTCCCAGATACGAAGGGGCTTTACAAGGTTCATGGGACAAAATGGAAGGAAAAGACTGTGGGATTTGCCCATGATCTTTTTGAAGCTCCTTGGTGTTTTACCAAGAAACTACAAAGAAGTGAAAAGTCAATCAGGCATAATAATAATAAAGTAAAACCACGATCACGGTTTTGAAGACGGATGAGTGGAGTAGATTCTACAGAGGTATAGCAATGGCTCAGATATGCATTATGTTACTAGTTGAGTTGCTCTTTCTACATAAATTTGAACATCCATTGCCAAGTTCCATTTTGGGTTTTCAGCCAATGATTTGGGCTGGCAGCAATACATAACCTCAAGGTTGACCCTTAGTATCACGTCTAATAGTCACCGTTGCCCAGTCAATCCCAGCACGGAGGGGTCTCTCACGTAGGAGTGACACTGACCTCCACACTGCTGTCCAGGCTGCCATCCTACGGAGTTAGGACCCCAGGGCTTTCTTCTTAGGGACCTCTGAATGTCTTCTCGCCTCCAATCTTCCAGCTAGTAACTGAGCATAGCCTGTTTACACCACCCTGGTGCCACACTAGGAATAAAATAGCATTAAAATCAATGCCACAGCAACACTGAAGATAAATAAGGGCAGGTAAGGCAGAGTCTTATTTGTGTTGGGGGGATGGGGATGGGGTGGTGGGCGGGGGTCAGCATAGAGTTCTGACAGTGGGGCAGGCTTGTGACTCAGGGAGGCAGATTTCTCAATCAAGTTCTCTGCCAGTTTTGTTTGGAACCAGGAGGGGTCTCTGGCAATAATGGTTCTGACCGTTTTCTAAGACTCCAGCTCATTTTTAAGTTGGAAAGTTCAAGTCTCTCTAGACATTTCAAAAGTCAACGTGGCCCATGTTGATGGTTCTGTTTCTGACTCTCCCAGCTGAGTTCCATTCAGGGGGAGAGACAGCCATTTCACTGATGGCTGCTTCCTGGAGTCCCAGGATGAAGTTCAATACATTTCTTTTCTTTTATATTATTTAGGGATGTTGTAGAATAAATTAATACAATTTAACACTGGGGCTATGCAAACAACACCAAAAATTGAACTGATCCTGTCTTCCATTACAGTAAGCACCAGTGTCTATTCTGAAAAGAGATGTTTTGGCTCAATGATTTGATTTAGCCTTTTGATTTTAAACAAGCTAATATTTAGAAGAGCAAGCTGTATGGAGAAGTTAGAAAGGAATCAATGGGATAATGTATTTGAGGGAAATTCTACCCAGTCGGTAACCTCCAGTAAGAAATAGGAATAGCCAAGTGAATTTAAGTGTCTTTGGTAAAAAAAAAAAAAAAAAAAAAATCACAGTCACTTTGACTGTGCTTGCATTTCCCACCTCAAACTGACCTAAGAAGGTGAGATGCCAGTGACCTTTGCTGCTAAGTTTGCCTGGTCTGTCCTCCTTGCCTGATGAACAAGCTTTTCTCTCTCTCTCTCTCTCTCTCTCTCTCTCTCTCTCTGTCTTTCATTTTCAATGAAAGCTGATTTCCACTCACCTAGTTCTAGACTGGCTTTGCTCTTCCGATGGGAATTACATATTTGTCAAATTTCAATGTGATAGACACAATCAATGAAGGGCAAAATATTCCATTAGGTGTTTGTTTTTAGCAAATGCACAACATAAGTTGTCAATGAGCACATAGCTTAAGAAGTTGGGAAAAGAGAATTTAGCTTAAGAACTTGGGAAAACAATATCAAAGTAGGTCTATAATCAAGGGAAAAGAAGTAATAAATAAAAACAAAGGTATCCGTCTGTCATGAAAAGAGCCATTACCAACAGAAAACACAGTCAGACACACAGTTACTTCCTTTGTGAAAGCCGTCCCAACAGAAAACAGCGAAACCTCTGAAAGTTATAGCCAAGACTTCGAAAGTGTAGTAAGGGGTTGTCTAAGAAATGCAAATTGGATTCAAGGAAAGGCCAAAAATCTTGAGATAGAATCTATGTGTGAAATGAGATGAGTAGTAACAGTGGCCTGGAAGTCATTTTCACCTTGAGTGATTTAAATCTTTTCAACAACATCGTTCCTATGTTTTATGCCAGGTTAGGAACCCTGTAGAAACAGAAATCATCAATGTCAGACTTTATTGAGCATGGACTCTTAGCCAGGAAATCCTGTAGCTAAGCCCATTGTCTGCTTCAGTACTGTTTGCCCCCACCACTGTGTTTGGTCAGGCGGCACAGATTACACCCTTTCCCCCTGGTTTCCAGTAGGAGACCTTTGCCAGTGGACACAGAGATCTTCTCTCTGTCTATGGACTCACTCAGTAGGTAGAATTGGGAAGAAGAATATGAGTGAGAATGGCAGAGCTCCCTGACTTCAGACACTTCTGTGAAAAGACCACTCCCTAACAAAGGGTGTCATGTATGGTGATAGAGCTACACAGTATTCTTAGGGAGCAAAATAAGTTCCTCCCTAAGTTCATGCAAAACACCCTTTTCCTGGTTGTCCTGTTTCCATGACGGAGCCCTGGCGGCACAGTGTTTATGCACTAGGCTGCAATCAGCATGGTGGGCAGTTCAAAACTGCCAGCATCTGCTCTGGAGAAAGACTGGGCTTTCTGCTCCTGTGAACAGTGACAGCGACAGTCTCAGAAACCCACAGCGGGGTCACCGTGAATAAGCATTGACTCGGTGGCAGTGAGTTTAGTTTAGATTCCCTGAGACTTTTTTCACTAAACAAGTCAGAGTGACTGCATCCCAATGTCCACACTATAAGTGATTTCTTTCTCTCTACAACTTTCTGGGGACACAATCCACATGTCATGTGATTCAATAGTGTTCTCTTTATTATTGCTGTTGTTAACTGCAATCAGTTCAGTTCTGGCTCGTACAGATCCTATACAAAACAGAAGGAAACATTGCCCTGCTCTCTACGATCCTCAGGTTGCTCTGTTTGGGACCTTGTTGCAGCCACAGTGTCGTTCCACCTTGCAGATGAGCTTCCTCTGTTTCACCGCCTGTCCACTTTAGTGAGCATGGTGTCCTTCCTAGGGACTGGGCTCTCCTAGTAACGTGTTTAGAGAAAGTGAGACAAACTCTCATTATTTGAGATTCCAAGGAAAATTCTGGCCGTGCTTCATTCAAAGGCACACGTGCTTGCTCTCCGGGCAGGCGGCGGCACTTTCAATATTCTTTGCCTGTGCCATAACTCAAACGCCTCTCTTCTTATGTGGTTCTCCTTATTCAGTCTCAACTTTCACTTGTTTATGAGACAATTGGAAATACCATGACTTGGGTAGGGATCACCTTAGTCCTCAAAATGGTATCATTGCTCTTTGGCACTCTAAAGAGATCCTGTGGATCCGATGTTCCCAATGCAATATGTAGTTTCATTTCTTGACGGCTGGTTCTTTGAGTACTGACTAAGGATCCAAGCAAGATGAAGTCCTGACACCTTCCATCTCTTTTTCTATTTGTAATGATGTTGTCTATTGATCCAGTTGTGAGGAATTTTGGTTTCTTAACATTGAGTTGCAACCCATATCAGAGGCTGCTGTTGGTCACTGATCTTCCTCAGTAAGTGCCAAAATCCTCCTCCCTTTGAACATGCAAGGCAGATTGAAGGTAGTTAATAACGCTTCTTCCAATGCTACATTTTTCCATGTATCATCCAGTTTATCGGGTTATCTACTCAGCACACAGATTGAACCAGGATGGTGACTGCTCAGCACATCTTCCTGATTTTAAAACACTACATATCCTCACAATCATGGTATTCAGGCAGGACATGGGCAGACGGTCGTTAACAGCATATAACAACTTTTGAACTCCCTTCTTCAATGGACTACCAAAATCAGAAAGCCGCTAGAAAACCCACTGAAGTCTTCAGCTGATGCTCTGAATGGGGAAAGTTTAGAGTGAGGATGGACATTTCACATTTAGCATGTTTTAACCACTTTTCATGAGCTGACCCTGACTTTCAGAAAATGAAATGAACACACCAGAATTGCCAATCTGAACAAAGATGGAGCTGCTCTTTTGAGGGAGGCCTTGAGGAGGGCGTCACTGGAAAGTCCAGATCGCCCAATATACTAACAACCAATGTTTTGAGGTCAGGTGAAAACAGGTCTCTGGGTTTGTGGGAGTCAAGTCTGTGCTGAAGGCAGAGGGGGAAGAAGGTATGGAGGATGTAAAAACGAAGCTGTACTTACACCCTCTCACAAGGTGTTGGTGCCAAGGTGGCTAAAGTGGGTCATGTCAGGGAATCCCTCCTCCTGGGACCTCAGGGGAGTCTCTCAAAACTAGCAGGACAAGGTATTGTCTTTCACTCCATCCAGCTTTGGAGACAGTCGATGAGTGACATTTGCCCCTCCCCCCAAAAGACAACAATGAAATGTTCTGCGTGCTAACAACATAGCTTTATAAAAAAGTACAACAAAATTCTACATTTTTATAAAACTTGATTAAACATAGTATTTCAAACTGTCCAGTCTCCAGAAGTACACAGTTATCAAAAATGCACACACTTCACTTAGCATCTCCAGTACTTTCAACTCTCTGTGCCTGGTGTGTATTGGCATCTCCATTTTCCACAGGGTTGTTCCCGTCCTCGCCAGCATCAGCCTTCCCCTCTTTCCCTTTAGATACCTTCACTCCCATCTTCGCAGGGGCCTTTTCGGCTTAGGCTCTGGTTTTGGAGGAGCGGGTTTAGCAGATAACCTTGCTGATCTCCTCTGAAGTTTGTCCTTCCCCTTGGCTTTATCTCCCTTAGCATCCCCTTCAGCCTTTCTCTTGGGCACGGTGACAATGGCAGCACGGCCCAGGAGCATCAGGGGATGCAGCAGTGCGCAGGCTCTGGTCGATATGGGAGTCGTTCTCACCGCTTCTGCACACTGCTCCGTATTTTTTGACTTTCTAACTTAAGGCCTTTGCACATTTAATTACATTTTATTTCGACTTCCAGAGTTATCTTTTGAAATATTTTGTTCAGTTCCTTTACTTCGTCTTCCATTTCCTTTAGCTATGTTACATCCAAGAGCAAGCTTCAGAATCTCTTTACTTTGGTCTATTCTTTCTTTTGTTGTCTTTATAATGACCTTTGATCTCTTCAGATATGATGTTATTGATGCCATCCCACAATCTGGCCTTCTACCACTATTGTTTAATCCATCAGTCTTTTGTTTAGATGTTCTCTAAATTGATGTGGAATATAGTCAAGGTCCTATTTTGGGTCTTTTGTACATTTAAAACACGATCTTCAACTTCAACCTAAACGTACATATGAGCAACTACTAGTCTTCCCAAAGTCAGCATCTGGTCTTGTTTGGCTGCTATGAATAGATATCATCAGCAAATGCAAGTCATGAAGGCATTTTGAGTAGGCAGCCCGTTCCCAGTTGTATTTCAGTGCCGTCCAACCTGAGGGGCCTAATCCAGGCACTAAATCAGACAATTTTCCACTGCTATTCATAAGATTTTCACTAGTTAATCCCTCAAATTAGACAGCCTGCTCCTTTTTGGTGGTCTGTTCTTAATCTGGAAGCTCTTCTGAAACCTGCTCACAATTGGGTGACTGCTGATATTTGGAAGAACACAGTGAGGCGAATTGACAGATGAGTGGTGGATCGGTAGTCAGAAAATAAAACGAGGTATTTCACTAGGCAGATTCTGCTGCAGAAGACGTCTTTAAAGGGTTACAGATACCCATAGATGTCCCCTTGAGGACTAGTGTGTGCCTGACCCAAGTCTTGATATCTAAAATCATTTTATATTCACCTGAAAGCTGGACACTGAAGGAAGACTAAAAAAATGCAGCTGTATTTGAACTCTGGTGTTGGCTCAAAATATTAAATGTGCCACAGACTTCCAGAATAACTAACAAGTGTGTCTCAGAAAGAATAGAAGAGGGCTTCAAAACTTCACAGGAAAAATGACATTCTTCCACAAACTCCTTGAAAGCCTCTCACACAACCACAGTACTTCTTAGAAATGAGGATGGGGGACTTGGTGTAATGTACTTTTGATGTGGTTTCATGGGAGACCAGTTCCTGTAGAAGAACACCATGCTTGTTTAAAACAGGATCTGGAATATAGAAAAAAAAAAGAGGAAGACTCTTGGGATGGATTGACACACAATGGGCACAGATGCAAGGATGCGGATCGTAGGGAACAGAGCCCCGTTTTGTTCTGTTGTACACAGGGCTGCAAAGAGTCAGGACCTTCCACGCTGCACCTAAAAATAACAAAGCCTCTTTTTGGATGACTTCAATTAATTGACTTCACAAAAACCCAGTTTAACGTCCATTGAAGGAATATTATTTGTTGGATGCTAATCTTGAGATCATAAGTTCCAACTCAAGAACCGCTCCATAAGTGAAAGATGAGGCTCTACTCCATTATTATTGAAGTCTCAGACAAGCAGCACAGGGTCACAATGAGCCAAGTAGACTCAATGGCCAGGAGTTGGTTATTAGTCAGAGGCAATTTTCTTACTTTGGGTACTCTATAAATTTCAACCTTAATGAATCCACAGAGGAATGCAAATCCTCAGAGGTAGCCCAGGGAAGATCACAAGAAAATACAAATGGAAAAGCAAAGCTGTTAGAGAAATATACAACTGGAGAACAAACACTGGATCTCCTAAGGAGGTTTAAAAGTGACTCTACTGAAGTAAAGTTAAGTTCTCATTTGCTAATCAAATGTGTCTCTACTGGAGAAAGTCCAGGAAGTCTGCTTCCGTAGAAATGACAGCCAAATAAAATCCTTGGGGCAGTTCTACTCTATCATGTGGGGTTGAGATGAAAGATAAGTAGTTTGGAACATGATCTAAAAATAAAAAGGCAAACCAAACCCTCCTGTTATCAACTCAAAGCAGATGCATAACAATAATCCTACATGAGGTTTTGAAGACTTAAAATTTTCACAAGAGTAGACAGACTCATCTTTCTTCTGAGGAGAGGATGGTAGCTTTGAACCATTGACTGTCAGGTAGCAATCCAATGTTTGCCTGATGTTGCCAACAGGGCTCATTACAAAGAGGTACAGTGAGTATCAATATAAAATATAATTTGACAAAAGGCAAAGGTCATACAGTTGCCCCATCATCCATCTTCTTTAAAAGAATTTGTGTTTAAACAGTTGTGTTGACATAGAGAGTCACAAGAATTTTCAGTGATTTTATAACAGTTCTTGAGAAAAATGCCTTGAAGGATATGTCTGCTAGTTTTGGCAACCCAATTAGAATGGGTGAAATACTTGAGTCTAAGACTTTCTGCTGCTGCTCAGTGTTAGAGGCACCTGAAGCAATGTCCCCACCCAGCTGAGGGCTGGAGCGCTGTTTTCTGTGTGCCCTGTGCTAGAAAATGCACCCCCCCCCTCTCTCTCTCTCTCTCACACACACACACACACACACACACACACACACACACACACACACACACCAAAATAAAAGAAAACCTCCCTGTAATTCTGACTCATAGGAACTCTACAGGGCAGAAAAGAAGTACTCCCTAGGGTTTCTGAAGCTGCAAATCTTTTCAGGAGCAGAAAGCTGCTTCTTTTCCCAGTGGAGCAGCTCAGGAGGTTGAACTGCTGACCACCTGGTTAGCAGACCAACCTGTGTGCCAGCAAGGGTCCTATAAAGGTCACAGGAATGATAGTGACTTACACTGCTGCTGTAATGCATAAATGCACATGTGTCTTTGAAATATTGCTCCATTAAAAGTAGTAGGAAAGGGAAACAATCTACTTTCTAGAAAACTGGAAACACAACTTATGAAACAAGGTGCTCCGTGGATGGACTGAAGAGCAAAGTAGACTCATCTTAACTGAATGATGGGATTGAGGGAATATCTTAAAAACACCTCAAAAGTGGAAAACTTATTTTTCAAAACAAAAAAGCAAATTTAGAACTGTTAGAGATCCAGAAATTCCATTATCCATCATTGAATCCCAAAGGGAAAGGAAAGAGAAAGGAGAGAGGCCAATGGTAAGATAAATTGCAGGAAGCAAGCAAGGTCCACATATAGATACATACTTGTTCATGATCAAAGGCAGGGGATGTAACATTCTGGGTAGAAAACATAAGATGCCGATTGGAGAATGAAAATTAGACAGTGAGTTTATTCTTAGGGGTACAAAATGCTAGAAGAGAATTCAGAATGTTGGTGTTCCCAGAGAAAGATCACACCAATCTATCAGTGTACCCCTATCCAAACAAGCATTTGAATGTGATGGGTATGATCTATTCTTACAAGCAAGAGAAAGACCTTTTCCACTAGGCACTATTTCTGGGGGGGAAAAAAAACAACTTAAAATGTGACACAGAGCACGTTATATCAGGATGCAAAATGAAGCAAGAGAATTAGAACAACCACATATCAGACCAAAATAAACCCAATGCAATCACATCAATTCCTATGCACAGTGATGCTATGGGACAGAGAAGAACTGTCTGTAAGATAATATTGATATCAGGAACAGCCCTTACCTTACACCACTAATGGGTTTGAAAGGGGCATGATCTATAATTGGGAAAGCTTATACACAAAAGGTGACAGGATAGGTGCAGTTGGAGCACGGGGGCCTCTGAAGCACTGCAACCAGACTTTAAAATTTATGAAGGTATTAATAAGTTACAGGGTTATCACAAAAATGAAGACATCTCATCAAAATTTTGAAGAGGAAATGTATTAAGATTTAGTAAACAGTAAAACAACAGTGATGAAGAAAATGGCAAATAACCCTATGTGTTAGTCTGGGTAGACTAGAGAAACAAATTCATGGACACTGATATGTGTATAGGAAAGAGCTTTATATACAAGAGCAATTGAATATTGAGAAAGCATCCCAGCCCAGTCCAGATCCAGTCCATAAGTCTGATATTAGCCCTTAGGTGCGTTACCAATCTATAAAGTCCTCTTCAGACTCACACAACACATGCAATGGTGCCGAATGCAGGAAGATCACAGGCCAGTGGGTGGGAGGTCTTATGGATCCAGTTGTGTTGCAAACATCTCAGGGCTGACAGGTCTCTCCATGTGGCTTCTCCAGGTCCAGGGCTCTGACTGCAACAGGGTTGGTCCATGTGGCTTCTCCTCAGAAATGTCTCTCAGGGAGTAATCAGAGAGAGAGTGTGTGTCTCCTGCCTCCAAGGAGGAAAATCAGGAGTTCCAAGAATCCTCAGGGAATAGCCATGCCCACACAGAGACCTCATTGTCTATATTCTGATTCCCAGGCTAGACTCTACCACATACACTCTTTAATTCTCAAATTGACACCAGATTATGTAACTACCACACCCTACAAACAAAGTTAACTCAGCATATAAAAATATGTGGAAGAAAGGAACCAATAGCAGCAGAAGAAAAGAAAAGAAAAAAACAGTAAAATGACAAAAATAAATTCCTACCTCTCACTATTTATCCTCAATGTAAATGGATTAAGTGCACCACTCAAGAGACAGAGAATAGCACAGTGGCTAAAACTACAAGACCCAGAGACAAGAGGTTTACAAGAGACAGACCTTAGACAAAAAGAGAAAATAGACTAAAAATTAAAGAATGGAATATATATATACGAAGCCCAGCGATTAAAAAAGCAGGAGCTGCAAATTTACTTGCTGATAAACTCCAGCATAACAGACAAAGAAGGATTATATAATGATTAAAGGATCAATTTTTAAAAGATGACATGAATATAATAAATACCTATGCATCCAATGAAAGAGCCTCCAAACACACAAATCAAACCCTTACAAATTGGTAGGCCCCAAACACTGTCTTTCTGATTGAGTGAGACAATCATGGAGTTGGCCTGACAGAACCAAATTCAGCGGTGGTTAAGTTCACATGCAGCTCAATTTTCCATAGCTTTTCATGTAAGGCGCAATCTTTCCCTCCTTAAACACTAACCGTTAGGAGAAGGTTCACTTGAAATAAAGACTATTTGATGATCCAGAAGAAACATGCCTCTCTGGGTGTGTCAGGTCCTGTCTACCTTTGACTGCTACATCTTCCCAATAGACGGTGTCCTTTTTGGATGCTGTCAAGCCAGTTCCTAATGATCGCAACCCAGGAGCGGAATGTCACTTCTCCTGAGAGTTTCTTTTTGGGCTGCCATCTTTTAGAGAGAAGGTCACCAGGTCTTTTCTCTTGAGGTGATACTGGGTGGCTTTGAACTGCTGACCTTTAGATTAGCAGTAAGCGTCTCACCATTGCAGACCAAGGCTGCTCAAATGGAAGGATACTTGCTCAAACAAACCCAGGAAGATTAAGTCTAGTCTGACTCGTAGCAACAGTACATAGGTGGCCTAAGGCTCTAAATCTTTATAGGAGTGAACAGCTTTATCTTTCTCCCACAGATGAGCTGTTGAGTTTGAACTGTCACCCTAGGCTTGCAGCCCAGTGACTAAGCCACCAGGGTTTTTAAAATAGAAAGATAGTCATCACAAATTGGAATGAAAATGCACTTCATAAAAAGCCAAACTTTTAGGTGCCTCGTTACATTCGTTGCATTCCAAGACACAAGATTCAAAGAAGTTTCTTCATATAAGAAATGTATCTTTATGTCTGTGAACCCTGATGTTATCAGATGCCAAACTATATTTCTGTATTTTTATCAGTGTTGAAATTAAAATATTTTTAAAATTTATAAGTGTATGAATTTTCTTGCACTGCTTATTAAATGGAAGTGCTTTAGGTTAGCAGGGTAGCTGAGTGTGAAATTTTCTTATTCTTGCCATTATGCAAATTTGAATGAAGTAGTCATGGGTTTAATATTATTTAATACTCACTTCCTGATTGTTCTCTGATTTAAATGATCTTTACTGATAAAGGGGAAACATCTTTCATGCAGAAAAATGATAATCATGATGATAGATAATATTCATTCATGTTTACTATGTGCTAGGCACTATGCTTAGCAAGTTGCACATGCCAGTTCATTTAATAAGTCAACTCTGCACTTAGTTCCTTTATTTCCAATTGAAGAATAGCATTAAAAAAATCCTCACTGCCATTAAGTCTATTCCCACTCCTGGTGACCCTGCACAGGGGTTCTGAGGCTGTCGACGTTTACTAGAGGAGAGAACGACATCTTTCTTCATTGAGGGGCTGCTGATTTTGTACAACCTATCTTTTGGCTAGTACTTCAGTGCTTGCCTGTCAGCACCAACAGCTATGCCTCTAGGATTAGTAAGTTACTGGCATTTACCAAGCTGTTAGAAGCCAATAAGTAAGTTCAGACCCATAGTGACCCTAAGTATTATAGAAAGAAACCTCTGCTCAGTACTGTACCTTGCTCACAATCATTGCTTTGTGCAAGCTCTTTGCTGCAGCCACTGTATCAACACATATCATTGAGGGTTGGTGGTTACTCCTCTTTTTCACTGACTCTCTAATGTACTAAGAATGATGTCCTTCTCCAGGGACTAGTCATTCCAATGTATAAAATATATGATGTGAGGTTTAACTATCCATGCATCTGAGGCACGTTCTAGCTGTCTTTATTCCAAGATAGAGTTTTTCAGTCTTAGAGACCAGAAAATACACCTATTTAGCCTTAGTAATCCACCCACATTTACACAGGTCATAGGAAGGAAAGCAGCAAAGCAATTTGCCCACAAATTATGACTACTTTGGAACAAGCTGTTCCTGGGGAAAGAAAGAAGATTCAATCGGTCTCTGATCTAATCTTCTTGTAAATCTACTGAAAACTGAACACTATTAAAAATAGACAAGCAATAGGGATTAAGAGGAGAGACCCTACTTCTGTAATTATTTTATAAAGTCATCCCTACTTTAGGATTGCCTAATAACAAGCTGTCAGGAGACACCAGTTCCTGGAGATGGACATCATGCTTGGTCAAGTGGACGGGCAGCCAAAAAAGAGGAAGGGCCTCAATGAGATGGAGTGACACAATGGCTACTATGATGGGTTCAGGCACAGGAACAATTGTGAGGATGGCCTAGGACACAGCAATGTTTCCTTCTGTCATGTGCAGGTCACTAGGAATTGGAACCCACTCCATGGCGCCTGATAACAGCAAATGACAGCAAAACACCACTACTTGGATTTAAGAGGAATGACTCTCGGTAAAAGTGATATAAGTTAAGCATGTACTTGGGTATAAGATTATGTTTCACAATCTTCATATTTTCTCATGCGCAAGGCAACATATCACTTCAAGGTCTTATTTTTACTCTTGGGTAAAGAGTGTTCGTGCTAGGTGGGAAAGAAGAAATAATAAGTGGTGTCCTGAAAAAGCCCAATCCTCTCTGCTCTTCTCAGGCCTCTTGATTGCTTGCTTGCATTTATTTGCCAAGATTGACATGAATAAAATTTCTGATATGAGTGAGTAGGCTTGACATTTCCATTCTTCATGCAAGCTTAGCTCAGGACTGGTAGAATTAGCATCTATTTTCAATATCAATAGCCAAAAATAAGATCGGGAACAAACTGTGGAACAGACCATCAATTGCTCATATGTAAGTTCAGGTTGAATTTGAATAATTTAACACAAGTTCATGAGATCCAGGAGGTAGCATATGATTAAGAACAAATACTACTGACGAAGAAATTCAAACTGCACTAAAAGCATTAGTGAATTATAAGAGCCTAGGAATTGTTGGAATAAAAATTGAAATGTTTGAAAAGCTGATGAAGTACTGGAAGCTTCCATTCTTCTATGTCAAGAGATTTGGAAGACAAGTACCTTTGTATCCACTCCAAAGAAAAATGACTCAACGGAATGTGTAAATTATTGAACAATATCATAAATATCACATGCAATAAAATTTTGCTGAAGATAATTAAAGAATGGTTTCAGCAGTACATCAACAGGAAGCTGCTAGATATTCATGTCAGATTTAGGTGAAGATATGGCATGAAGGATATATTGCTGATGTCCGAAGGATCTTGGTTGAAAGCACAGGATACTGCAGAACTGCTCACATATCTTTTATTGACTATGTAATGGCATTTACCTCCTTGGATCATAATAAATCATTAATATCCTTAAGAAGAATAGGAATTCCAGAACACTTCATTGTGCATCAGGTTTGAATCTTTTCACCACAATTCAATATAATGCTGAGCAAAATATTTAGAGGAGCTAGACTATATGAAGAAGAACATGGCAGCAGGATTGGGGGAAAGCTTATTAATAGGCTCCAATATGCAGATGACATAACCTTGCTTGTTGAAAGTGAAGAGCACTTGAAGCACTTGCTTATGAAACTGACTGCAATCTTTAATATTGATTATAAGCCATTGTATAGAAAATCAAATCCTCACAACTGGACCAATAGATAACATCATGATTAATAGAGAAAAGATTAAAGCTTTAAGGATTTCATCTTGTTGATGGAAGCGGCAGCCCATAAACCAAAGACAAATCTGCAGAAAAGTTCTTTAAAGCATGAAGATCAAGGATGTTACTTTGAGATATATTTGACCGAAGCCATGGTATTTTCCATTATTTTCGATATTGGGGGAACCTAGAGAATGAATAAGGAAGACCAAAGACATCTTCATGAATTTCAATGATGGTGCTGGCCAACAATATGCAAAGTACTATTGGACTGCTAAAAGAACAAACAAATCTATCTTCCAAGAAATACAGGCAGAATCTCCTTAAAAGCATTCTTTGGATGGACATGTCATCGGAAAAGGTCAGTTCTTGGAAAAGGCCATCATGCTCAGTCAAGTAGAGCATCATCGAAAAAGAAGAAGACTTTCCGTGACAGGAACGGATACTGTGGCTGCAACAATGGGTTCCACAATAAAGGCTACTATGAGGATGGTGCACAACCCGGCATGGATTCATTCTGGTGTGTGCTTTGAGTGGGGCGTGACTGGATAGAACCAACAACAACAACCACCACAAAATTATGCTCTTGAAATCCATTTTTTTTACTCTGAATAAATGCAGATTAAAGTGCTAATTTAACTAATGCTCGTGAAGATGCCAACAAAGTGAGCCACAACTTTAGGCCTAGTGATAATTCACATAAAGGAACAATTAAAGTATTTCCAAAAGTACAGGGGGGAAAACTGTAATTAAAATCTTCTGCTCGCTTCAGTTAAATTTATGAGCTCTGTTCCCCACAGGACATACCCCATGGTTTCTTTCATGAGTTCAGATAACTAATGGGAACTGTGAGTGATGGATGACTATTGCCATGGGGAGAAGGACACATCAGCAATCGTGGGCGAGGGCACATAAAAAGAACATAACTTTCACTACTGAGACCTCAAATCTTTACTTGATTCTGTCCCTCAATGCACGCCAACTCAGGACCGAGAATGGGGGTGGGTATAACTCAGCATTTAAGTGTATTTCTTTGTTTGTGACTTGAACTATGATGAAATGGAAATGAAATAAAAACGAGAGTAGCAGCAAGTGATATCATGTCACCCTTGTGAAAAGTCTGTGAGCACGCTAGTAGCTGACAGACGTGGGTGGGAACGGAACAAGAGCCCTGTCTTGATGTTGTGACTACAAGTCAGAATCATCCGTTCTACACTCAACGTGAGGTGTGTGGGTTCACCTAGGACATCACTAAATCCTGGGAGGATTTCCTCCATCTTGCTCTTGAGAATTACCCAGACATTTACTTTTATAACTTAGGAAATAAGAAAATCATAGCTGCCAACGAGGTGGTTGGCTCATAAGGGATGTCTTTTCTTAGAGGATTATGTATTTTACAGATTTATGTGAAAGCTGATGAGTCAAACCAGAGCTCACTGCCATGGCGATAGCAAAACTGTTTCTCAAAGAAGAACTGGAAGAAGAAGGGACAATGGTCCTAAAGATGGACACAGACGGGGGTTGGGACTTAAGTGGAGGGGAGTTGGGAAGTCTGCATAAGAGACACAGGTTTTTGCAGGTCAACAGTCTCTAGGAAGCAAGGTTGTGGTTCTCCATAGCTCATTTTTCAGTTCTGAACTTCCCAGTGGGTCCCTGTTCCTCAGAGGGAAGGTCAGATTTCCTATTGCAGCCAATACTGCCCCCACAGAATTTGACCCCGGGGCCATTGCTCTGAACGCTTCTCTTTGTCCTCATGATGATCCAGGCAAACTCGTGACTCAGATTTCCTGAGAAGTAAAGTTTCAGATCTAAGCACCCTGGCACTAACCAAAGGTCAGCTTCTTGGAAAGACCTACAATGGTAGGGTCCTGTAAAGATTCAAACTCACTACTCTGCAGTGCTTTCAACTAATGGCAATCCTGTAGCTCAGGGAAGAACTACCCCACAGACTTTCCTATTACGCCATCTTTCTTAAAAAGAACTATTACTCTTTTAAACTGCTTAAACCATTGGTCTTTCTGTTAGCAGTCTACAAACTCACAGACATCAAGTCAATTCCAACTCAATCATGCCCTTATAGTACAGGATAGAACTGCCCCTTGGATTTGGGGAGACTTAAAGTCTTTATAGTGGGCAGAATGCCTCCCCCTTCTCCATGGAGAATCTGGGGGGCTTAACTGCCCATCTTGCAGCTAGCACCCCAATGGGTAGCCCACTACACTACCAGGACCCCAGGAGATTACGAGCTTTGAGACCCAAAGGGATGATTCCACTGTGTTCTAGATAGTCGCTATGAAACAATGAATTCCACTACTGTTCACAACCACCATCAAGATGGCTTCACATGTTTTCCTTTCCACGGGGAGTGCTGGCCTAACCCCTCGAATCCATTTATTTCTAGCTTGGATTTTACAAGAATTAAGCTGGGGAAAAGGCAGCTTCCCAAACCACAAGTGGCAGCCCAGGACAAGCTCTTTTAGGATCCCACTGCAGTGCAGAATGCAATGGATGATGGGAAGGAAAAAGACATCTCTCTGCTTCTAGCAAGATGCATGGCCACTGAAGCCCTTTCCTTGGCAGTTTCTGGAGCTGGATGTGAAAGAGCAATGCAGTCCCCTCTTGCATCTCATCTCAAGTGGGAGAGCTGGACTTCTTGTCACGTCACCCACACTGTTCGTTATTTCTCTGAACCACAGTTGGAGCCACTAGACGTTATTTACACTGAGTGCATTGAGAACGCCTTAAAGATAACGACTGAGGTGATCTTCGTGTACAACATTCATAACTTCTTTGAAACTCGATTTTCTGCAGGCTGCGACTTTTCTAATTGGCTGAGGCATTGAATTGTATAAAATTGTTTTTATGAATACATATTTCCTTGCTTATTTTTTAACATTTTATTAGGGGCTCATACAACTCTTATCACAATCCATACATATGCATACATCAATTGTATAAAGCACATCTGTACATTCCTTGCCCTAATCATTTCAAAGCATTTGCTCTCCACTTAAGCCCTTTGCATCAGGTCCTCTTTTTTTCCCTCCCTCCCCGCTCCCCTATCCCTCATGAGCCCTTGATAATTTATAGATTATTATTTTGTCATATCTTTCCCAATCTGGAGTCTCCCCCCCCCCGCCCGCCTTCTCTGCTGTCCGTCTCCCATGGAGGAGGTCTCATGTGGATCCTTGTAGTCAGTACCCCCTTTCCAACCCACTCACCCTCTACTCTCCCAGTATCGCCCCTCACACCCCTGGTCCTGAAGGTATCATCCACCCTGGATTCCCTATGCCTCCAGCTCCTATATGCACCAGTGTGTAATCTCTGCCCTAACCAGTCCTGCAAGGTAGAATTCAGATCATGGTAGTTGGGGGGGAGGAAGCATCCAGGATCTGGGGGAAAGCTGTGTTCTTCATTGGTACTACATCGCACCCTTGCTTATTTCTTGATCATGACTACTAAATTTAGATGTTGGAGTTACTGACAAAATCACAGGCACTGAAATGAAGCACTAATTTGGAGTTGTTTGTCATTCCATCCGGGTCAGTATTAATAATTATACATTGTATTTAGTCATAGTCAGTGGAACCTAATAAAAGCTTGCAAAAAAGAATTCATATTATTTAAACATCATGAGGCTTAAGAAAAGTCTTAATTGGTTGTCTTATTGCAAGTAAAAATACCCCACACCATCAAAGAGGAGAAACTCTGTTAGCCTGTTTAATTGGCACTAGCGGAGAAATTTATTTTTATGCAGATTAATAATCACTAATATCAAAACCTAGAAATAGGTTAAATTTTAATGCTGATGTAATTTAAAACATCTTCATCAGTGATGCATGAATCCATGCAGTCACTGTTGGCACTAAAGCTTATTAAAGTAATTATTAACTAATTCTTTAACAAGATCTCATTTCCACTTTTTGTACAAAGTGCATACTAAAAGGTGGTTCCAAGATTACTTTAAATGGCAAGCAT
Organism: Tenrec ecaudatus; assembly: GCF_050624435.1. Taxonomy (NCBI): domain Eukaryota; kingdom Metazoa; phylum Chordata; class Mammalia; order Afrosoricida; family Tenrecidae; genus Tenrec; species Tenrec ecaudatus. The sequence continues at coordinate 8,621,751 of NC_134544.1, forward strand.
ATTCAGTAGCTTCAGGTGAGATGGCTGTACGGGCTGTGCTTTGTAGGTCTTTACTTTCCTTTTCCAAGACGTTTAAATCAATGTTCGTGAGAGAGCATACTCTTACACGTTAGAGACAAGTCAGCCTGTTTTTCAGTAAAACGAAGGAAGATATATTGGGGCCCATTGGGAATAGCAATGGTTTTGCTCTCCCTTGAATGCAATTCAATTATTCTCTGAGCCTCAGTTTCCCAAGAAAACATATCCCCATTGCTGTTAAGTCTATTATGACTCATAGCAACCCTATAGGACTGAGGAGAGCTTTGCCATAAACATTTTGAAGGCTATCCACCTTGTGGAAGCAGACTGCTACATCTTTCTCCCATAATGCAGATGGTTAATTTGAACTGTAAATTGTTCAGTTAGCAGTTCATTGTTTTAACCAAAGCAACACCTGAGCTCCCTAAGAAAACATAGTTGGTGTTGTTGTTAGGTGCCCTACAGTTTGCTGGAACTCATAGCAACTCTACGCAGTCCTTCTGATCCTCGCCATTACCATGTTTATGTTCATTGTTGTAGCCACTGTATGAATTCATCTCAGTGGGAATCTTTTCCTTCCTCACTGATCCTCTACTTGACCACACATGACGTTTTTGCCAGGGACTAGTCGCTCTTGATAACACTTCCAAAGTTCATGAGACTGTATCTTGCCAACCTCATTTCTAAGGAGCATGATGGTGGTACATCTTCCAGAGCAGATTTGTTTGTTCTTCTGACAGTCCACGGTGATTTCAATATTATTTGACAGCACCGTAATGAAAATGCATCAATTGTTTCCTGAACTTCAGTAGTCATTGTCCAGCTTTCACACATATATGAGGTAATTGAAAAACCATGGCAGGGTCAGACACCTTTAGTCGTGAAAATGACATCTTCAAATTTCAGCACTTTAAAAGATGTCTTGGGCAGCCGATTGCCCCATGCTATAGACTGTTTAATTTATTGTTTGATCCTTTCATTAGCATTGACTATGGATCCAACCAAGGTAAAATTCCTGATACCTTCCATATTTCATCTGCTTATGAAGAAGTTCCTTACTGGTTCAGTCATGAGTGCTTTGATCTATTTTGCTTTCCTTTACATTGAGGGGTAATCCATACTATTGGCTGTATTCTTTGGTCTTCATCACTTTGATTTCAGTCCTCTTCCATCAGAGAGACAGTGTCATCGGCATACCATGTGGATAATTAATCTTCCTGCAATCTTACTCATAGAGCCCAGCTTCTTGAGTTATTTATTCAGCATACAGATTGAATAAATATGAATACAGGATACAACCTGGAGACACAATTTTCCTGATTTTAAACCACTCATCACTCTATCCTAACAACTGCCGCTTGGGTTTGGACAGGTTTCACAAGGGCACGATTAAGTGTCTTGTAATTCCTTTTCTTTGAAATATTATCCATATTCTTTAAAAACACAATTGCAAACATATTGGGCCCTAGGAACCCAGGTCTGTTTGAGTACTAAATTTTGCCTTTGGTTTCTGATGTAAAGGGCAAACTGTTCCACGAGTAAAATGGAAAACAAAAGTGCCTCTTCATTACTATTGTTACTATTGTTATCGCCAGCCAAATTCTGCTGAATTTAACTCACTGTTTACCATCATGGTCATCAGTTCCATCACCCTACTATTTATTGCTAGCAAATAAAAACAAACAAACAAAAACTTCTGTGCTTTGGTTTCTTAGCCAATTATTATGCTAATCCACATAAGGGGGCTTCAAGCATTCATAGTAAAATTGTATTAAGATATTGTTTCTTTGATACAAACGTTTTTGAAATTCCCACATACATAATATATACCTGTAATATATTATATTTGGTAATAATAGTGCTTTCACATAATCAATTCAACTCATTCAAAACAAACTCACTGCCATTGAGCTGATGCTGACTCACAGCAAGTAGACAGAAGAGTGTGGAAGTGCTCCTGTGGGTTTCTGAACCCGGACATCGGTTAGGGAGCAGAAAGCCTCGCTGTTCTCTCTGGCTGGTGGGTTTGAACTGTTGAACTGGTGGTGAGGAGTCCAGCTCTTAACTACGAGGCACTGCTGATGGCAGTGTGTTTTGCAACGTGCAAAAGAATAGAAGGGATGACCTGCAAGATTGAAGTTTTGATCCAATTGGTTTCCACATATATTACTGTCCAGGGAAATAAGGGATACTTCAGTATTACTTACTTAAAATTGAAATTGCTTTCTCTCAAGTATTAGAATACCATATTCTAGTTAATACTTTGTTGGAATTTCTTGTCAGAATGGGATTGAAGCGTGGTTCTCCTTCAGGTAGGTTTTCATAAAAAGCCACTGCGGTTACGTTCTAATAAATGAAACCCTTTTTTCTTAAGACAGATGGAATTCCATTAAATAAACAAAATAAATCTCTGTTTTATCTTCTCCAAACTGCGAGGATTTCACTTATCAATGAACACAGAATTGTTGCTTTGGGGGGAATGAAGTGCTATTGCTTGAGCCAATATCATTATCTCTTAGCTTTCTGTAACAAGATAAGCAATACATCTGCATAAAGATAATCTTACATTAAGAACAGTCAAAGAACAGATCGATTTAAGTGAATAACTTGGGTAATTGAAATCAAGTAGTGTAACGATATATTCCTTATGGTGAAGAAGAAGAATAGCTTGAATTGAGGTTGTGCAGGGGGTTTCCGTGGGGAATTAAGAGCTATTTTATCCAGTTTGTTTTAATTTATTTTAAGTTTTTCAAGAAATCATTTTATTAGGGGCTTGTACAAATCTTATCACAACCCATATATCCATCCATTGTGTCAAGACCATTTGTATTGTTGTACATCATTTTCAAAACATTTTTCTTTCTACTTGAGCCCTTGGTACCAGCTCTCTTCTGCTTTGTTTTTCAAGAGCCATTTAAAAATGAGCTTTCTGACCCCACTGTAGTACGACTGCACATACACATGTGATTGAATGGCCTGGCAAAACCATTTCCATTTTTAAAAAGTCTAGTAAGGGTAGCTCACGGAAATCTTACAACAAAACCAGGACGTAAGACGGGTTACTCAAGTCACCATCATTGATTCAATTCTGACTCACAGAGAACCCCAGAGATAGAATGTCTATAGCCCTTTACCAGAGGACAAAGCCTTCTCTTTCTTTTATGGAACACCTGGTGGGTTCAGACTTCTGCTCTTGCAGTTAACAACCCACTCCATCACCCAGTACTCCAGCAGGTCTCTTGAAGGAAAACTAGTAGTTCCATTTTATAGGTGAGGAAATTTAGGTAAATAAAGATTGATAGACTCAATCAATTAAGTTCACACCCTAAATCACCAGATCAGGAGTGAAAATAATGCCCAGGCTCAAGATCCGAGGCTGGAAACGAGTGGCCACAGAATAAATATCTAGCTCACTACCTGTTGTATAAATAGTTTGATTGGACCATATCTGCATTTAATTATTGTTTAGGTCTTCTTTTGTTCTTAACCACAGTACTGTGGAGTAGCAGCAGAAACCATGCACATATGACTGACATACATACTCTTCCATCCTTTGGAGAAGAGGTTTGTCGATTCTGCCCTTGAAATGAAAGTCTTTAAACTCTTTCTAATGTGCTGTGTATACGTATTTGGGCCACCTGTTTCCTGATGGGGACATCAGTGACAGCATAGCTAATGAAATTCTGATGAGGCAGAAGGTTTTCTATACCTTTAGTCTTTTGTGTTTTGTCAAGACTGGCTCAAAATCACATTTAATTAATGTTCCTTTTCTCTCAAAAATCTATGATGTGCTTCAGCATCATGTGAATTATGATGCTCTGGCATGCATGCTCTGTGTGTATCCCTTGTGGCAGGCAATGTGGCTATTTTCTCAGTTTACCCAAAATCTTGTGGGTTTTCTTTCTTTTTTATATATCTGATTTTTCTTTTTTCCTGCATGTTGAATCACAGTACAATATGAATGTTACTAGCGTTTCTCAATACTTTTGGAAAATGTACCCATTAATATTTTTTGTTTTGTGTTTTTCTTCCAGCCTATTCTTTTACTTTGCCTTTTTTCTAGGGTGCCTTTCATCCATAGGTGGGCCACATGCTGCAGTGATTGAAGTAATTGGCTGCTAACCACAAGGTTGTCCATCGTTCCATGAGAGGAAGTTGTGACAACCTTCTTCTGGAAAGACCTACAGGCCTCGCAATCCTAAGGTAGCTGTTCTACCCTGTCCTATGGGGTCTCTGCGGGGTAGAGTCCCCATGATGGCTCTGAGTTTTGCTGACCTGCATTTTATTACATCGATTTCCTGTTTTCTGTCTCCTTATTTTTCTGCCCTCCTTTCTCAGATCACTTCTTCTAGTCTATTCTTCTTCGTGAATTCCAGGTTGTGTGTTTCTTACTGGTCGAAGTTATGTTTTTATCTTTGTCTCACTTTTCTGTTTCCTATAGATCCTTCAAAATATTTTCAGTACTTAAATGCGAAAAGCATCATTTATTTGGAATCTATAGGATGTTCTCAATATCTGAACTCTTTGTTCTCCTCTGTGGATTCCCACGCATTGTTCCCTACCAACTTGTGTTCAGTAATTCATTTATTGTTTTTGCAGCGAGACACTTATTTTCCTTGGAAAATTAGCCATGTGAAGATTCTGAGCCCTCAGGAGCTCATTTGCATTGGTTTTTACCAGACACCTAAGTCATCCCAGTCTGGGGCCGCTTTAAAGTAAATTCACAGTTTAAGCCTTGATGGATGACCCAAGGGGTATTATTTTACCATTGGGAACAATAACTGTGATGGGGACAGCTGGCACCTTAGTCGCTCTCCTCTTGTACTGTTCAGTGCCAAACACAATTTCCTCTGATGACTCGGTGGGTGAGAGGCCGGTTTTCATCCCCTCTGCCTTTGCCTTTACTTGGGAAAATTGACTTTAGCAATAATTTGCTTTTCTTTCTTCTGTTCCTTGAGAGAAATTGGCTGTCTGGTTTATGCTCCCTTTAAAAATCGATAAACTCTTCATTATCCTCTATTTCTCCTTCATTTCTTATTTTGTCTTTTATTCATTCATGTAGCCAACACCTTCTAAATTGCTTCATGGGGATGGAAATAGAATAAATACATTACTTCATATATTTTTCAAAATCAAGAGTTTTCCATTGAGAAGATTAGGAAGGTTTAGAAACTGCAGTTGTGATGGATCTGTGTTTTTACTCCTGTTAGTCTTGCTGTCATCTCAGAAATGCTTACCATGATTTGGTTCTCCACCTTTATCGATAAACTCTCCCATGGCTCATCAGAAACAAATACTGATAGCTCCCCGACGCCCCCCACAATTTCTCTAGCAGTCATATCTCTCTTTACGACATCTATGATTCCCCCCTCTCCCCTCCCAATTCTAGACTAACTGTCAGGCTTGAACGGCTGCAAAGAGCTTCCGATTAGATTTATAGCGGTACGATTTGGGGAAGCCGGAAGAATTAATGATACCATTTATATGATCCTTTGTGATACTTTGTTTCTTGGTATACTATAAACTCCTTAATATTTCGGCTCCTCTTTTTGCTCAGTGAATATCTGGTCTCTAAAGTAATTGAGTGGAAAAAGAGTAACCCAACACATCATCCTACAGTTCGGCCTTTCCCTTTGTTCTTCATTTCTTCTTAGACCCATATTTGGAGCTTTTCATTAATTATTCTGGGGATACACACTCAGGTATGCTTCCCCCCCAAGAAAGAGTTACTATTTTCATTTAATTATATACCTACCTACCTACCTATCTGTCTATAAAGATGATAAAGTGCTGGGTTACCTGGGATTTTCTTAATTAATGTATCTCTCTATCTTCTGCTGGTTTACATGGCTTCTGAAGAGTTGTAGGCTGCCATCCAGGTACTTCTCCCTGGGTTTACCTGCACCATCATTATCCTTGATGGACTTCTCAATTATACTATTTTGAAGCTTGTTGCTGATGAGTTCTTTTGTCTTTGTATAGCTAAAGAGTTTTTATTTCATGTATGCTTTTGCAAAATATTTTTACCAGATAAGATTTTTAGATAGACCATTTCATTTCAATGTCTTAAACATGTGGGGGTGGTGGTGGTGGTAAGGAAGTGGTGTTAACAAACCCAGGGACAAGGGAACAACATGGGACCCAAATTGGTGGTGAGGGGGGAGTGGCAGGCCTGGTAGGGAATGATCAAGGGTAAAGTTACATAAAGAAGCGGTGTAGCTTAACCCAGGTGGGGAAGGAGCATGATAGTGGGGCAGGAGGAAAGTCAAGAGAAATAGAGGAAAGAGCTAGGAGGCAAAGGGCATTTATACAGTTCTAGACAAAGACATGTACATATGAATATATGTATATGGATGGGGAAGTAGACTTATGTGCCTATATTTATAGATTTAGTTAAGGTGACAGAAAGACCTTGGGCCTCTACTCAAGGACTCCCTCAATGCATGAATAATTTCATCTATTAAATTGGCATTCTATGATGCTCATCCTCCCGACACAACCACAGAAGCCAAGTCGGGTGAACAAGCAAATGTGCTGAAGAAAGCTGCCCGGGAGAGGTTGTACACTGGTACATATGAGGGATGGAGGCACAGGGAATCCAGGGTGGATGATACCTTCAGGACCAAGGGGCGATGCTGGGAGAGTGGAGGGTGAGTGGGTTGGAAAGGGGGAACTGATTACAAGGATCCACATGTGACCTCCTCCCTGGGAGAGGGACAGCAGAGAAGAGGGGGAAGGGAGACTCTGGATAGGGCAACATATGACAAATTAATGATGTATAAATTACCAAGGGCACATGAGGGAGGGGGGAGTGGGAGGGAGGGGGAAAATAAGAGGACCTGATGCAAAGGGCTTAAGTGGAGAGCAAATGCTTTGAGAATGATTGGGGCAGGGAATGTGCGGATGTGCTTTATACAATTGATGTATGTATATGTATGGATTGTGATAAGAGTTGTATGAGTCCCTAATAAAATGTAAAAAAAGAAAAGAGGAGAAAAAAAAGAAAATGTTTAGGGCAAAGAATGTACAGATATGCTTTATACAATTGATGTATGTACATGTATGGACTGTGATAAGAGTTGTATGAGCCCCTAATAAAATGTTAAAAAAAAAAAAAAAGAAAGCTGCCCGGCTATCAAAAGAGATAGCGTCTAGGGTCTTAAAGGCTTGAAGATTAACAAGCAGCCATCTAGCTCAGAAGCAACAAAGACCACATGGAAGAACACACTCACCTGTGTGATCATGTGGTTCCGACAGCATCAGTTATCAGGCATCAAAGAACAAAAAATCATATCATTGACTGCACACCTCCATGATAGGATCGCCAAGGACAAATGGGTGCATAAGCAAAAGTGGCGAAGAAAGCTGATGGTGCCCGGCTATCAAAAGAGATAGTGTCTGGGGTCTTAAAGCCTTGAAGGTGAACAAGCGGCCATCTAACTCAGAAGCACCAAAGCCCACATGGAAGAAGCACACCAGCCTGTGCGATCACGAGGTGTCAAAGGGATCGCGTATAAGGCATCATAAAAATCAAATCTTACCATAGTGAATGAAGGGGGAAGTGCAAAGTAGAGACCCAAAGCCCATTTGTTGGCCACTGGAGATCCCCTCACATAGGGGTCTAGGGGAGGAGATGAGTCAGTCAGGGTGTGATGTAGCACCAATGAAGAATACAGCTTTCCCCCAGATCCTGGATACTTCCTCCCCACCAACTACCATGATCCGAATTCTACCTTGCAAGTCTGGATAGAGCAGAGGTTGTACACTGGTGCATATAGGAGCTGGAGGCACCGGGAATCCAGGGTGGATGATACCTTCAGGACCAGGGGTGTGAGGGGCTATATTGGGAGAGTGGAGGGTGAGTGGGTTGGAAAGGGGGAATGAATTACAAGGATCTACATGTGACCTCCTCCCTGGGGGATGGACAACAGAAAAGGAGGTGAAGGGAGACTCCGGATAGGGCAAGATACGACAAAATAATAATCTATAAATTATCAAGGGCTCATGAGGGAGGGGGGAGCGGGGAGGGAGGGGGGAAAAAGAGGACCTGATGCAAAGGGCTTAAGTGGAGAGCAAATGCTTTGAAATGATTAGGGCAAAGAATGTACAGATGTGCTTTATAAAATTGATGTATGTATATGTATGGATTGTGATAAGAGTTGCATGAGCCCCTAATAAAATGTTAAAAAATACGCTTATCTTCATATTTGTGATGTTTGGCTACCCTGGTTTAGTTGAAAACTTTCACTGCCATCAAGTTCATTCTGACTCAACCCTTGGGACAGAGTAGAACTGCCCCTGTGTGTTGCCAAGACGAACTTTTGACAGGAGTAGAAATCCTCTTAGGGTTTTGTTCGATAGTACTAATTTTTCATAAATGCAGTTAAAATGCAGTTACTGAGGTATATTACCTGTGAATTCTTGCACACTGTACAAATGTCACTGCCTTCCTTCAGTGGCCAATTTTGTCAATTCTTCTAAATTCTATCAGTCATTGGATGCCAGACATTTGTTACCAAATTCATTTATTTCTCTTAATTCAATGATATGTTTTAATATATTTAAAATGCTATATCTTGGTTAATGTGGCAGTTAGATTTTAGGCCAACTTGCATTTGTGTACCTGTGTAGGTGCGAAATCCAAGCTGTCAACCAGGTCATTGCCTGATAATACATCTTTTGGGGTCTGGGTTTTTCTATAAGAAAGGCAGTGAGGGCTTCTCCTGGTCGCTCCAGACTTGGCCTTCCTGCTTGTTGGAGCTATGTGTCTCTCTCCAAGGGCGGCTCAATATGGGCCACTGATCTGGAAAGCTATTTTTGATTTCCATGTCTCCACCCACTTTGGATCCATGCGCCTCTGTCCCCACCAGCCTGCGGCAATCCTACTTTCTGTTTCACCTTTTGGTGTCATCTGCCTATAGGTGCATGAATCTAAGGAGGGCCCCAACTGGCATTGGACCTATGGACTTGAGTTGGGTAAGGCTGAGAAGGTTTCTTGATATAAAATTACTTCCTGATATGAAAGTTTACTGATATATGCGTGCATGTCACTGTTTTCTTTCTATAGGCAACCCAGCCTAACACAGTTTGACAATTTTCTTAGAGTCAAGAATCAATGCAAGAGTTTTGCAAATGAAATCATTCTTTTCTTATACAGAATTTTATGAAAAATACATTTCAAATTCTTATTTTCAGAGTACAACAGTAAGGCTCTTTTAAAATTAGAAAACACTCTCATCTTCCATATTGAGAGCAATGGAACAAAAGCAAAATTTTCATTGTAAGACCAGTTTTTCCTCAACTCAAAATCTGTTTTCATTTATGTCCCTAAAAAGGGAGTGAAAGATTATTTTTCTTATCTTCATGTGAACTGTTCACGATTATTTTCTTACTGCTTCTTTTAGAATCTTTATGTGTGTGTGGTTCAGAAATATTGATTCATTGGAAAAACAACTGAGGCTGGATAATGAGTAAGCACATATTCATATAGATGAAATCTACACCTGAAAAATTTTATGAACAATGGAAAAAGAAAGCAAAGTAAGATATGAATTGGTAGCAAACAATAGATTACTTTGTTAAAGTAGGAATTTATTAAAGGGCATAAAGAATAAAACTCTGGCAAATTAGGTAGGGACCAAATGATGGAAACATTTGATTTTCTAGATTCCTGAGACACTTGGGCCTTATTCAAGATGGATAGCATATCAACTGACTTCTGAAGTGGGGAGTCATGCGATCAAAACTCTGCCGGTTCAAATAGAATAGAAGCATTGAAAGTCAAGCTGAATAGAAACGTAATTCCAAAGAAAACGATAACTACCAGGTAGATTATCACAAGCATCTGTCTTGCTTTTACTTGATGGCTCATTTCTGACTATTTTTCTTAATTGTTGTAAATTCCATCAGATTACAATTTAATAATTTATGATTAAGATGTTTTGCTTTTTCTTTAAAACCTTCATTGAGTTAAGAAAACAAGTTGAATCCAGCATTAGAGAGCTGGTGTGCTTTCTTTGGCATTATCTTTCTTCCTATGGTGAGTTATATTTTATCAAGTGCAGAATAACCTGTCCAAATAACAGTCTTAATGGGACTGTTCTGTTAATTAGTAATAACGTTTGATAGGAAATATATATAATTTTAACTTTACAAGTTGACATAAATCAGAACCTAAATTAACATCTCACAGCTCAATCTTCATCTCTCTTAAAGAAATATTTACTCCTGATTTGGCAGTAGATTAAGTCATACACAAGGGACCCCTGAAGCTCAACAAGACTTCCTCTCATCCCACCATGCCCACCATTGACTACAGTAGAATTCCAAATTCATAGCAGCCAGTTCTTTAAAAAATCAAAGGAAGAGATAAATTAATCATAGAAGACCAACTCTAAGTCCATGACAGTAAACGCAAGTACCCCCATCCAGTTCCAGCTGGCCAGAATAGCATTCCTGCTGTCAAGATGATAAATGAACCTTTATGTTCTAGCACATTTATAATATCTAGACTCAATGTTACCTGGCCATTAGCACAACAGACATATAAAACTACAGTAAACACACAGAATACATCAACCCATTCACTTGTAGGACCAGGTCCATATGGAGCAGTCACCACCACCACCACCATCACCACATGGACAAGAGTTTTATAGATTTAAGGATCTCTCTTGATTCCTTCATGAGTATAAGCCAAAAAATCCCACTACCCTTGAATCGATTCTGACTCATACTGACCCCATCTAACAGAGTAGAACTACCTCATAGGGTTTCTGAGCCTGCCATCTCAATGGAAGGAGAGAATCTCATGTGCCCCCCCCTCCAGAGTATCTGGCATGTTTCAACCAGCACGCTTTCAGTTAGCAGCTGAGTGCGTGAACCACAGAATCACCAGGGCCTCCAGCGTTAATCATCTTTCTTCTTATGATGATTCATATTTTATCAAGTATAGAATAAGCTATCCAAATACCATTCTTTTAATTGGGGGCTCATAACTCTCGTCCCAATCCATACATACATCTGTTGTGTCAAGCACTCTTGTACATTTGCTTCCCTCATCATTCTCAAAACGGTACTTTCTACTTGAGCCCTTGGTATCAGCTCCTCATTTTCCCCCTCCCTGCTCCCACCTCCCCAATGAAACCTTGATAATCTATAGATTATTATTAGTTTGTCTTATCTTATACTCCCTGGAGTCCCCCTTCACTCATTTCTCCGCTCTCCGACCCACAGGCAGGAGGTTATATATAGATCCTTATAATCTGTTCCCCCTTTCTCCCTCCCCTTCGCTACACCCTCCCGGTATCGCCACTCTCACCACTGGTCCTGAGGGGTTCATCTGTCCTGAATTCCCTGTGTTTCCAGTTCCCATCTGTACCAGTGTACATCATCCGGTCCAGTCGGATTTGTAAGGTAGAATTAGGATCATGATAGTAGGTGGGAGGAAGCATTCAAGAACTAGAGGAAAATTGTATGTTTCATCATTGCTACACTGCACCCTGACTGGCTTATCCAATGGCCCTTCTGCAAGGTGATATCCAATTGCCCAGAGATGGGCCCTTGGTCCTCACTCCACACTTCCTCTCATTCTCAATGCTATGATTTTATTATTATTATTATTATTATTTTCCAGACTCTCGAAATGGAGTTTTATTTTAATGTACCAATCAGGTCCCATCAAAAGCATCTCTCTTATTTTAATTACCAGGGAACATTGTCAAACTTTTAAATGAAAGCAATTATGTTTTTTTTCCTCCCTGGAAATATTTTTTTTATTTTATTATTATTTTTGTTTGATGCCTGATACCTGATCCCTTCGATGCTTAGTATTCTCACAGGCTGGTGTATTTCTTCCATGTGGGCTTTGTTGTTTCTCAGCTAGGTCACCACTTGTTTATCTTCAGGCCTTTAAGACCCCAGATTCTATATATTTTGATAGCCAGGTACCACTAGCTTTCTTCACCACCTTTTCTTGTGCACTTGTTGTCTTCAGTGATTGAGCCAGGAAGGTAAGCATCTCAGACTGCCGAATTGTTAGACCAAAGTGTTCTTGTGTGGAGGGAGTACTTGTGTAGGGGCCCTCTGTCCATCTGTTTCCTTAATATTAAACCTATAAATCTATATACAAAGAATTCGTAGTAACCTTTGATAGGAAATACATGTAATTCTAACTTTACCAGTGGAAGTACATCAGAAGCTAAATTAATGTCTCACAGATAGTTTGCCCATTATTTCCCAAAATACAAAGTCTGAATTATTCCCTTTACATGATCTTCATAAGCTGAAGAAAGGTCTTGCATCACTATGAAACATTTCTCTTCTTTATAAATTGTATAATTTCTGCTGTGAATTAAGCTGTTTGCTAAATTATAAATCAAAAGCACTTTATTTCTGGGCAAAGTTACGTTGAACTGAACAGATTAGAAAGTAAGATTTACCCAAATATCCAGTGAGTGTGTTGTGGGGTAGGCATGAGGTTGTGAGCATTCTTCTCAAATGAGAGAGCAGGTTATGGTCCACCCCATGGATTTTTAGAGCTTGTTTAAACCCAGTAGAAGATGGGGTAGAAGCCTACGCATATGCTGCACAATACCTTCAAGATAGGAGGATATTCTCATCTCTTAAATGGCCTTATTTGCAACTCCTCTTGCCGTTCCTTTTTGTGGGGTCTAGTCTCACCCACAGTGACCTGGTGTGATGGGTGTGGGTCTGCCCACAGAGTTCCCCGGTCTACCAGACACACAGAGCAGATGCCTGGGTCTTCTCTCCTGTGGAGCAGCTAGTGGGTTTGAGCTCTGGCACCACTGGGTTAGCAGTTCAGAGCCTGCCCCTCGTCTCTCCAGAGCTTCTTAGACCTGTGAGAGGTAAGGAGATGAGCCAATGTCTAGTCGACTCCAAGCATGGTCTGGTCCAGAGAAGAATCACAATGGACGTGATAGGAAGGACAATAATTCAATACTTCATTAGCTATTTTTATTATCCTACACATTTTTTATTAAACATATGCTTCTTAGCTTACAACAAACATTTTGAAATATGAGTTAGGAGTTTGTAGACTATCTTTGTATAAAAATACTTCTGAGCGATTAAAGTCTGTGGACTATTTATGCCATCCCTAAGAATTTCATAATACAAATCTTCTATGGGAAGGTATAAATTATTCATGTTCTAATGATATTACAAAACACAGATAAAGGCTTTCACAAAGGTCTCACTGAATATTAATCACACAGACTGGTTTAGGACCTATTTTCTGACCCCAAATCAAATACTGCAAAATTATTTATTGTATCTTACATTTTTTCTTATGCAGGAAATACATGTGTAAGCAGTCTGTTCAACCTCGGTCTTATTTGGTCAATGTTTTCTGCACTTTGTGAAGCTGGTCCTCAGGCAGCCCACAGCCCAGCTCTTGCATTCTAAAACCCTAGCCCACTTCCCTGGTGTCAAATCCAGCTCACAGTGATTCGATAGGACAGCATAGAATGGGCTCATAGGGTGTTGGAGGCTATACAATTTTACAGAAGCAGTCTGCCTCCTCTTTCTCCTACAGAGAAGCTAGGAATGGCTCAAACTCTCTTTGATGTAGCATCCCAATGCTTACACCCCTGTGCCACCAGAGTAAAACTGGGCAGAACAGATTGAACAATTTATTTCAGGTATTGAACGAAAGGATGTTCAGGAGTATGATCATTGAGAAAAGGTTAACTGTAATGGTATCATTGACAGGTGCTGTCGGGATTCAACTTAAAGCCAGACACTAGGTGAAAGAGTAGAGGCACCCCATGGAATTTTCTTGGTTGTCACCTTCTCGCGAGCACTCATAACCTTGACGCCCCCAGAGATCTTTATAAAATACAACCTATAAGCTAATGCACTGCCATCGAGTCAGTTCTGACTACTAGCCAACCTACAAGGCAGAGTAGAACTGCTCCCAGGGGCTTCTGACACTGTCAGTCTTTACAGGACTACAATGCTTCATCTCTTGTGCAGCGCTGGGTGATTTTGAACTGCTGATTCATGATTGGCAGGCCCGGGGATACTCCACTCTACCACCTGGGCTCCACACAAAACACACTAGATATATGGTTGGCTTAGTTTTCTGCCAGGAGGTGCTGCTAACCAAGAAAGACCTCAGGGTACATCAGACCCATTGAATTGAGAAGACAGAACTTGATCTTTGTAATGGCTGAGGTAGCTTGATTGTATTGCAGAGGTGGTGGGGGGGGGGGCGGTGGGTAAGGAAGTGGTGTTAACAGCCCAGGGAAAAGGGAACAACATGGGACCCAAATTGGTGGTGAGGGGAGAGTGGCAGGCTTGGTAGGGAATGATCAAGGGTAAGGTTATGTAAAGAAGAGGTATAGCTGTAACCCAGGTGGGGATGGAGCATGATAGTGGGGCAGGAGGAAAGTCAAGTAAAATAGAGGAAAGAGCTAGGAGGCAAAGGGCATTTATAGAGGTCTAGACAAAGACATGTACATGCAAATTTATATAGGAGGATGGGGAAATAGATCTATGTGTCTATATTTATAGGTTAAGTATTAAGGTGGTGGAAGGACCTTGGGCCTCTATTCAAACACTCCCTCAATGCATGAATACTTTCTGCTATTAAATTGGCATTCTATGATGCTCACTCTCCCAACACAATTGCTGTAGCCAAAGCGGGTCAACAAGTAAATATGGTGAAGAAAGCTGATGTTGCCCTGCTATCAAAAGAGATAGTGTCTGGGGTCTTAAAGACTTGAAGATAAACAAGCGGCCATGTAGCTCCGAAGCAACAAAGCCCACATGGAAGAACACACCAGCCTGTGTGATCACGTGGTCCCGAAGGGATCAGTTATCAGGCATTAAAGGACAAAAATCATATAATTGGCTGCACACCTCCATAATATGATCGCCAAGGACAAACGGGTACATAAGCAAGTGTGGCGAAGAAAGCTGATGGTGCCCGGCTATCAAAAGAGATAGTGTCTGGGGTCTTAAAGGCTTGAAGGTGAACAAGCGGCCATCTAGCTCAGAAGCAACAAAGTCCACATGGAGGAAGCACACCACCCTATGTGATCACGAGGTGCCAAAGGGATCGGGTATAAGGCATCATCTAAAAAAAATAATAAAATACCATAGTGAATGAAGGGGGAAGTGTAGAGTGGAGACTCAAAGCCCATTTGTCGGTCACTGGAGATCCCCTCACATAGGGGTATAGGGGAGGAGATGAGTCAGTCAGGGTGCGATGTAGCACCAATGAAGAATACAGCTTTCCCCCAGATCCTGGATGCTTCCTCCCCACCAACTACCATGATCCGAATTCTACCTTGCAGGACTGGATAGAGCAGAGGTTGCACACTGGTGCATATGGGAGCTGGAGGCACAGGGAATACAGTGGGGATGATACCTTCAGGACCAGGGGTGTGAGGGGCGATGCTGGGAGAGTGGAGGGTGAGTGGGTTGGAAAGGGGGAACCAATTACAAGGATCTGCAAGTGACCTCCTCCCTGGGGGACAGACAACAGAGAAGGGGGTGAAGGGAGACGCCGGATAGGGCAAGATATGACAAAATAATAATCTATAAATTATCAAGGGCTCATGAGGGAGGAGGGAGTGGGGAGGGAGGGGAAAAAAAAGAGGACCTGATGCAAAGGGCTTAAGTGGAGAGCAAAATCTTTGAGAATGATTAGGGCAAGGAATGTACAGATGTGCTTTATAAAATTGATGTATGTATATGTATGGATTGGGATAAGAGGTGTATGAGCCCCTAATAAAATGTTTAAAAAAAAAAAAAAGAAAATGAGCCACTGAGATCCACAAAGCCTATGATCTGCATGCCTAAGCTACAAGTCCAACAGGCTGACAGAACACATGGCAAATGATGAGTTGACTGTTTCTCAAAATGAAAAGGGAATAAGAAGCCATTGAATTCCAATTAGCCCTACTGGGAAGTCTTCATTAATCACGAGAAGGCATTTGATAGATAACACAGAAGACCATCTCTCAGTAATGAGCTATCCCCCTCCTCTTTTACATATAATTTCACATACACTCAAAAGAAGAAATTTTCAAAATCCCCAAAAGGATAAAATATAGTTAGAGATAAGTTACCCTCATAACAGAAAAACAATTTCCAAATGGCTTTAAAGAAAAAAAATAAAGTTTACAAATGAGGAGTATAAAAATAACAACTCCCAGGTCCCACTAAGGATTACTAAAAATGCCGAAAAGCAGGAAAAAATACCCATAAGCAGAGAAGAGTCAGTCAGTAGATACAACTCAGCAATAAGAGATGATGGAGTTAGTGAAGATGTTAAAAGAGGTATTTAAAACATGCCCAGCAATGGAATATAAACATAAACATTTTCAGGAGAGATAAAGGCAATATAGAAAAGATCTAAGTGGTATTCTAGTTATTAAAAATCTGAGAATAACATCAAACTTGAAATTACAGATAAAATGATTAGTAATTTGAAGTATAATTACAGAAGCCAGTCAGAAGTGAAACATGTAGGAAAAAAGACTGAACATGAAGATCCAGAGCCCCAGGACAATATACAGTTACACAACTTGGCTTTCGGTATGTTGCATTCACAGAATAGAAAGTGAGTAAGAATATTTGAGCCAGTAGCCACTGGGAAATGCCAAACTTCCAGTGTACCACAAACCGACAAATTCAAGAATTCAATTAACTTGTGGTGTTGGTGAGGCATTTTCAAAGTACTGTGGACTTTCAGAGAGAATGAACAATCCTCGTGGAAGAAGTATAACCATGATGCTCCATAGAAGCAAGGAGGGTGAAAGATCGCCTGACATATTTGGATGTGATTCGGAGGGCAGTCTGCTTGGTAAAGGAGAGGGCAGCAAAACAGAGGAAGGCCATCAAAGAGGTGGATGTGGCAGTGTCTGCAACAATGGGCGCAAATGTAACAAGTGCTGTCAGGAGGGTGCAGAAGCAAGCAGGGTTTCCCTCTATGAGACAGAATGGATTCAATGGCACATGAAAACAACAACAAATTCCAAGCAGGCTAATTAGAACTAAGACCACCAAAAGGTACATCATCACCAAAGTTTCTAAAAACTCATCAGTTATTAGCAAAGATATGATTACAACAAAAAGAAAAGAAGAGAGAAGGTCTTCTTCCTGTACAGGGTGTCAGAGACACAAAGCCTGCACAGCATTTCTCTGAGGTAGATGACCATGGGAGGAGAGGTTCAAAAGGCCACAAGACAAAAACAGCGATTTAGAATGCTTTACACACTGAAAATATCTCTCAGAAACGGACATGATATAACAACTTCCTCAAGGAAACAAATCTGAGAGTTCAATAGTGGTTGACAAGAATTAAATGAAGGGAAAGGTAAATTCCTATTCCTAAACAAATAAAGGAAGAGAACGGAGAATAGCAAATCAGGGGAACATATAAAGTCTATATGGTATCATTGAAAACAATCTTTTTAGGAGATAGTATTCTGTGTACATGAAATAGCAAACATTGAATAGTGGAAAAGAAAATGTACCAGTACATATGCGGGACATAGGAAATGAAAGTCCATTGTCGTAAGTTTCTTCCATTGTATGATGGTGGTATGATGTCATTTTGAGAAGGCTAAAATTAATAAAGATCTCTGTTTTAAACCCTGGAGCAGCAGTAGATCACAAAGTTTTATATTTATAGGAATCAAACTCATTGGCTTGAGAAAGCACATGATCTGTGTGTTGTCCCCAGAATCTGATATAGGATAGGTGGAATCTGAGAACATGAATAAGGAATAAATTACCAGGTGATACTTAAAGTCATGGTCCAGGGACTGTCCTTTGAGAACAATTCTCTAGAGTAATCTCTGACTTATAAAACATAGAGCTAATAATCCAAGATTTGTAATAAAACACAATCCTGTGAGTATATTTAAGTGATCAAATGAAAGCAAACAAAGGAATATCGGACCAAATAAAAACAAACAGCAAGACAATAGATTTAATCCCCACCCCAATAATCAGTAACATCACAAATAAATTATCCAAACCATTTTAGTAGAAAGTAGCAGGTTCCAGAAAGGGTAAAATAGCGAACCCCAACTCTACGTTATTTTAAAGATGAAGAGCAGACACAAGGAAGATGGAAATCGATGAAACAAACTTTGAACCGACTACTACTATGGTACATAGATTCAACACATTTTAAACCTCTACACGTTGCACAGTTTAAAGATATTGATTATTTGCTAGAGTTTTTCTGACAGCATTGAAGAGGAAATTCATAAGATTTGCTATTTGTCACTGAGTAGGTTTCAACACGAACCACCAGAGGAAACTGCTCGCGGCTGCGCCATCCTCACCCTCCACCCTGCATGGTTACAGTTGTTGGTGTCGATTCATCATTTCCCGAAGCATGAGCTCTTTCCCAAGGGAGTGATCCCACCCAATAACCTATCCAAAATACAAGAGACAACATCTTGCCATGTTCTATTCTAAGGGGGATTCAGTGTGTTCTTCTTGCAGCACACATTTTGTGTTCTATCTTCTGACAATCTTTCATATATTCATTATTCTTTGCCAGCACGTACTCACGGTCCAGCTTTGGTCAATGATCTTGGCGGGCGTCAGGCATACATTAGCTCTGAGAGTGACTACTCTGCTTTCTAACCCTTATCCGAGGTCTTTCCAGAAGATTTTTCCCGAATGCTATTTATTGTTTGATTTCTTTACTGCTGGTTCTGTGGTCATGGACTGTGGATCTAACTAAAATGAAATCCGTGGCAAATTCAATCTTTCTCGCATTTATCATACTGTTCCCTGTTGATCCCCTTGTGAGAATTTTTGTGTTCTTCACTTGGAATTGCAATCCATACTGAGGGCTGCAGTCCTTGATCTTTATCAGCAAATATATCAACTTCTCCTCACTGAACAAGCAAGGCTTTGTCATCCGCATAGCACAGGGTCTTAAGCCTTCCTCCCATCCTGATGCAGAGGCCTCTTCAGAGTCCGCCTGCTTTGATTACCTGCTTAGCCTACAGATTGAATGCTCTTGATCCCAGTACAGGTTCCACAGGAGCACACTGAAGAGTTCTGAAATCCCCATTCTTTTTGATGCTATCCATAGTTTGTTATGATTCACACAATAGAATGCCTTTACATAGTCAATAGAACACAAGTCACCATCTCTCTCACATCCTCTGAATTAAACCAAGACCTAGCTGACATCAGCAATGATATTGCTTCTTCCATGACCTCTTCTGAATCCAGCTTTATGGCCCCATTTCAGAATTATCTTCAGCAAAATTTTACTTTGGGGTAATTTTAATGATATGATAACCCTTTCTGCCTTCGATTGTCCACTTTTCTTTGGAGTAGGCACAGGAATGGAGCTCTTCTGAACAGTTGACAGGGAGCCATCTTCCAAATGTCTTGTCCTTGCAGATGAGTGAGCAACTGCAGCACTGGACCCATCTGTTCAAACGTCATAGTTGACATTCCTTCAGTTCCAGGGATCTTGTTTTTCCACTAATGCTTTCATTGCACTTTGGATTCTTATTTAATGCCATCAGTTCTTTATTATTGATTACTTCTTGGAATGACTGAATGCCATCCAATTCTTTTTTTCATAGTGACTTTTATTTCTATTTTCTTTCCATGTTACTTCTTTTTAATGCTTCCTGCATAGTTCAATCATTTGCCCATAGAATCCTTCAATATTGGAACTCCAGATTTGATATTTTCTCCAGTTCTTTGAACTTGAGGAATGGTGACCATTACAACACCCCCTTTGATTTTCTAACGCCATGCCTTCCACATTTTATTAGAGCCCTTCCGTTTTTCTTCTTGTGTTGCTTACTGAAATGTTCTGTTCGGTTATTTTACTTTATTTCTTCCAGTTGTGTTACCTCCTTGTAATGATTAAATTTGTATGGAAATTTAGTTGGGTCAAGATTCTCAGGGGTTTGGTTGTTAAGATCGAATAATCCCCACTGATATATATATGTCCTCAGGTGCCATCTGCTTCCAATATAAGTGGTTGCTGTGGGGGGAAATGTTTGCTGGCTTTTTGCTGGGGTTGGATTCAGAGTCTGACTTGCCATTTGAACTATGATTTTTTTTTAACTTCAACAAGTGGCCTGCTGTGTTGCTTGCTACTCCAATAGGTCATTAGCAGCCTTTCATTTTACTTCCCAAATTTGGATTCATTCACCTCTGTAGACAGAAGGTTTCCATCCACCATGCTGATGTTGGATTCATCCTCCTCTGTAGCCATGTGTGTCAGGGGGAGCCTCCAGCCGGATATCTGATCCACGGACTTGGACCTTGCCTCCTTCTACAGCTATGTAAGTCATGTCCTTGATATAAACCTTTCTGTATATATCACTCACTCACTGCCATTGAGTCAATGCTGACTCAGAGACCCTAGGACAGGGTAGAAATGATCCTGTGAGTTTCCTAGACTATAATTGTTTATGGGCATAGAAAACCCCATATTTCTCCCACATTATATATACATACAAAGCTATATATAGATGTAGATATACATACAAAGCTATGTATACATATAGACATATTACATATATATGGGTATGCATATATATATTATACATATACACAAAATATATAATATATCATGTAAATAAATATTATAATTAAGTCACATTCATTTTATCATAGGGATTTAAGTCACACAACCTATTATTAATGTGGCTGAATGTAAATAGTCCAATTTTGGATCAATAAGACTCATCAATATATGAACTTTGTCTTTGAGTGGTTGTGTGATAAACTAGGCTTAACTTTTTGAGTAAGGGTAGTTTCTAAACACATTTTGCATTGTCCTACAAATGTAGTCCACAATGCCGATATTTATTTTTAGTCTAAATTAGCATAATAAATGATCACTTAGGCATTCAGATTTAAGTAATGATTAATGTAGAATCTATTTAGAATGATGTATTATGGTGTTCTTTAATGATAGTATTTTATCACCATGATTTATCACTTATGTCCACTAGTACATTCAACCTTCTAAAATATGTAACTTTTTGACAAAAATGTGCTTTCATTGTTTTAAAGTAAGCAAGAAAGTATTATTAAAAAATTTAGTATATATTTTCATCTATTGAAAAAAAGTTTTTTTTTAGAAAAATATTTTTTTGTGTAGAATGTCGGAATTGTCCAGTTGAGTCACTCTATGTATTTTCCATGTTACCATTACATAAATTTTATACTTATCTTGATATTTCAGTAATAAATCAAAAGGCTTTTCATTGTACATATAGAAATGTTTACTTTTCAATTACTGATAGATTTCTTTTTCTTTTGTCTAAACTGTCTTTTTTAACCAAAGAAAATATTCTACATTTATCTCAATAATAAATGGTCTGGTGATTTAACATTTGTAAGAGTATTGTTAATTACATGGACTGTATTGAATTCTTCTGTATGTGTCTGAGAGTAAATTATTAAATGAAATTTAATTAAATTGATTACATTAAAATTTGAACTTGAAAATAAAACAAACTGTATTCATTTCAGTGCTTACATCTCTTCTGAATTGTATATAAGATTTTTGGGAAGTATTTTTAATTCTTCTTAAGATGTTATATCAGTATTTTTTAATTGATGTGAATCCTAAAGTATCTAGTTCTCTCGAGTAAAGGCACAATAGAATAGTAATTGTTTGAGCATCAAACTATTACTTTGTGCATATTTATACTATCCTTAAAAACTAACTTATCCACATGGTGAGACAGAAGAAGAAGGAAAAGATGGCTTAGTGAAAAATTATATCTCAGACCTTTTAGCTTTACCCTATCATGAATTTAGTGTTAAACTACATAGACTCACCCAGGGTGTGAGGTGATCTTTTCAGATGAACAGCAGCTCTGACAAAGGGAAACACACAGAGCAAGACCCACAACATCCCAGCTTTCACCTTGTGGGTATATTGTACTTCTTGGAGAAGTAGCGCCCAGGCAGAGCAAGGAGGTGCCGGTGAGGTTGAGTTCAAGGGTAATAAGGCAGTTGGAATTTCCAAGAAAGAATACCAGTTTCCTTGGAGTTGACTATGCATCTTACGGATGTTATAAGAAGCCCACAGTGTTTCCAAGGCTGTAATATTTACAAAATCAGTGTGCTACATCTTTCACCCACATTGTCGATGACTGGTAGATTCAAATTGCTGATCTTTTAGTTAGCATCAACGTGCTTAACTACTGAAACACCAAGCTTCCTTCCAGGAAGGAACAGCAGGAAAGAATGTACCCCTGGAAGAACCTTGAGCCATCTGCACACAACTGCCCCCAAGCTTTTGAGAGAGTACTCAGGTGTGCGTGTTCAGGACAAGACTCCACACGGCCAGGCATAAAATCGTTTCTATGGAGTTATGGGGTACATTGAGCTATAGAATCCTTGAGGGATCAAAAAAAAATCCAACACACCAGCCACAGGAACTCAGATCATGACTCTGAAACCCATACACACCTGCAGAGCAATGACTGCTCCAGATATCTCACTGTGATAGCATTGAGGCCAGAGCTTAGCAGACTGTACATGATTTCTGAAGTTGTAAATCTCTGCAGGAGAAAATGGCCTCCTCTTCATCCCGTGGAGCTGCTACTAGGTTTACATCACTGACTTTATGACTATCAGTCCACCACTTAGTCAGTGGCACCACTAGGATGCTTAATATGCCCTCTACATGTTGAAAAGAAGAATTTGAGATGATGAATATACTATATCAGTCACTGATTGTCTGCCAAAACAAAACCCAATGTTTTCTAAAAGATGGGGTGGGGTGGGGCAACAGAAATCCCCCAAGATATAGAATTCTCAAGGTCCAAAATAAAATTGGTCATACACCCTTGACGTCAAGATGTTGCAGGAACTTTGGCCATCTGAAGGCTTGCTAGGGGATGAGATTCTACTTCTCAGGAGTTACAATTAGTGTGTGTATTGTGTGGGGGACATGATTTATACAAACCAACAAGATGATATAGATACTAGGATTGACAGTGAAGGACTCTAAATAACTTATAAATATTTTGAAGAACTTAAAGCAGCAGTTCTCAACCTGTGGGTCCCGACCCCTTTGGGGGTCGACTGACCCTTTCACAGGGATCACCTAAGTCAGAAAACACATATTTCCGATGGTCTTAGGAAGTGAGACACTGCTCCTCTATTCATTGCCAGGCGGGTCTGCCCACATGCAGATACACACACACAGAAAGGAGTACAAGCATGAAGACAACATCACACCAACCCCATCACATACACCCCATACAAACACAGGTGTATGTGTTATATTAAGACTGTTACCCATGCTACACCATGCTTCAAATCAAAATTTCATTTATTTGTCATTAGAAATAAATACTTCACAGTATATAATTGCATATTGTTTTTGTGATTAATCACTAGACTTTAATTATGTTCAATTTGTAACAATGAAACTAAATCCTGAATATCAGATACTTACATTACGATTCATAACAGTAGCAAAATTATAGTTATGACGTAGTAACAAAAATAATTTTATGGTTGGTGGTCACCATAACATGAGGAACTGTATTGAAGGGCCATGGTATTAGAAAGGTTGAGAACCACTGGCTTAAATGAAGGTATGATCATAATGAATGAAGAAAAGGAACTATCATCAGGGGCCAATATAAAACACAACACACATATCTAGAACATCTCAAGTGAATATTCCACTGCTTGTGCTAAGCAGCAGAAATGTAAGTGACTGAGGGTAAGTCATTAGAAGTTTTGAAAAGCAGAAAGCACAAACATGAACAGTATCTCAGGAAACAAACTGTCTTGCTGATATGCAAATTGAGACCTATGAAGAGAAGAGAATATGGGGCAGAAAAAAAAGCTAACAAAATATTGTCTGAAAATCTCCCCAATTTGGTAAAAAAACAAAGTTATCATTCCAAAATTTTCAGTTGTTGTTTAGCTACATAAATGCAAACAGAAACAAACAGGTGAAGGAGTGAAAATCATGTATACAGATAATGATAAAGATAATATCTTGAAACTGGGAAGAAACATATCATGTACGGGGAAGCAATGAATCAATTTAAAAGTGACTTATACAGCTGAAAAAAATAAGGCCCCAAAACAATGGTTCAACACCTCTAAAGAGTTGAGACATTAAATACAACCTGTTGGTCCAGTGTTCCAAAGCGGAAGTGTTGGAATTGACTTGATGGCAGCGAGCAATATTTTCATGAGGGTGAGCTCTTTGATTTGCATTACACTAGAATGGTAATTTTAGCATTTTCCAAGGCGTGTTTCAGGGTTGTATCCACTCTGATACTTATTCAATCTGCACACTGAACATTTAATCAGTGAAGTTGGATTATATGAGGAAAAATACAGCATCAGGATTGGAGGAAGACTTGTCAACAACAGACAGTTGACACACCTTGTTTGCTGAATACGAGGTGGACTTGAAGCACTTGCTGATGAAGAGAAAGGACTGCAGCTTTCAGTATGGATTCCTACTCGGTGTAAAGAAGACCACAATCCTCACAACCGGACCAAAAAATAATTTCACGAGAAATAGAGACAAGAGTGAAGTTGTCAAGGATTTCATCTTCCTTAGATCCATGATCAATTACCGTGGAAGTGGCCGTCAAGGGCAAAAAGGACACATGGCATTGGGTAAATCTGCTGCATAAGACCTCTCTAACGTTATTAGGAATAAAGAAAGCTATTTTGAGGGCTAAGATGTGACTCACTCAAACTGTGTTATTTTCAGTTGCCGCATATGCATGTGAAAGTTGGAATTGAATAAGGAAGACCAAAGAAAACTCAATGCATTTAAACTACAGGGCTTGAGAAGAATATTGAAAATACCATGAACCCCCAAAAGGACAAACAATTCCCTCTCTGGATAAATACAGCAAGAATGCTCATTAGAGGCCAGGCTGGAGAGACTTTGTTTGTTCTACTTTGGACACGTGGCCAGGAGAGAGGTGTCCCTGGAGAAAAACCGAATGCTTGGTAAAGTAGATGAGAAGCAAAAGGACAGTTTTCAACAACATGGACTGACACAGTGGCTGCAGCAGTGGACCTAAACATGAGAACATGGTAACGTTGGCACAGGACTGGGCATCTATTGTTCATTCTGTTGTACACAGAGTCCCTATGAGTCGCAACTGCCTCCAGGGCACCTAACAGACACAGTAACAGAAACTGAAGCCATTTTCCTTTGAAATGTCTTTCAGTTGTATGAATAAAAGTCTTTTGAGAGTTTAGATCAGGGTTATAAGGTGGAGAGGTGCAATAAGAGACATGGAAGGTAGTTGGCCATTTCTGACTCCTCAGGTTTCCCATTGCTCTGTTCCATGGGTCAGACGTGCATCCACCCTCCCCGCTTCCTTATGCTCTTCTGACGCCAACCAGCCCTTCCACTCACTCTATTTCTAAGCTAGGTTTGATCATATATTGCACTGGACACACAGAGCTCATAGACAAAAGTCACACTTCAGGGGGGTTATTCAATTTGTTGCCGATGCGTCAGTCCTGATGCATAGCGACCCTATAGGGGAGGCTAGAACTGCCACTGTGAGTTTCTGAGACTAACTTTTTGGGGGCAGGAAGGCCCGTCTTTCTCCCAGGACTTTTGGATCATAGCCCAACTCGGGTTTATAGGGGAAGTTACTAGTTTATCACAAGTCAGGATCAGTAAACAATAAGAAAACAATCGTTAATCCACAGCAACCTCTCTCCCCAGTTAGCAGCCAAGTCTCCCTCCCTTCTTCAGCCTCTTGTCCATGTGGTTCCTTGACCTTAACCTCCATGAGCCAAGAAGCCAGCCCACCTGTTGCTCTGTCTCATAGTTCCATAGTCCTGGACCAGATGAGGAGAAGGTACGTTGGTCCAGAATTCGAATACATCCCATAAGGAATTATGGCTAGATGGGCAATATTGATTAACTATATCTCAATAGGGTAAGACTTCCTAAGGAAATTCTCTTGGATAGACTTCCCTGCCCTCTCCTTAAAGACTGAGCAAGTGCATTGTTAGATAGAGAAAATTCGCTGGGGGCAACTTTCCAGACTTTTCTCTCACCAATGCACTTTCCAATTTTCTGAAACCTCTTTCATAATATGCTGGGTGATTGTCCTGTGGAGAAAATCTATAAGGATTACCCATTTCTAATCCTAAAAAAGCAGTCACCAAAAACTTCTGTGCTGACCTCTTCATCTTGAATTTAACTCGCCCCTTAAAAACCACTGTTTGGATGTTTAAGAAGACACCCAGCCAGACTGAAAGAAGTGTATTACTGAGAGCACTTTTCTGAGTCCAACCACTGATCCCAGGGATATGTTTAAACATGGTTTGCTTGGGATGTATTGGAGGTTAAATTCTGAGTACCCCCTTTGAAAAGGTTTCAGATAGCAGCCACAGCTTAAAATCAATTTGCAGAATCCCCACATAGATTAAGACTCCATTGAATTCTTTCTGATCATTAACCAAGGGTGGAGATAAACTTGCCCTCAAGCAGAGTACTTTGGAAATTGAATTAACCTCTACTCCTCTCTGGCCAGCCCAGGGAGGGGCAGTCTGTTGTAGGTGCTTACTTGTGTCTTTGATGAAGGTCATTGTATTGGGGACCCTGTAGGGGGCTGCCTAGTCATGAGCCCTATCCTATGATTTCTGCCCTGACTACCTTGGTTGGAGGGCCCTGGACCAATCTTGAAATAAGCCCTTCTATCTAACAATGTATGTTCCCCAATCATGGTCCTTTTCTTGCTTCTCTAGTTCCACCAGTAACTGTGATGTATTGATCTCTCACCAATAATTAATATGTGACATTTCCTTTGTTCCATGCCCTATTTATCTAGCTCCCTGATTGTGCATAGTGATGCCATTTTGACCTCCTGCTAATGTTCTCCCTCATCTGATGACCTGTCCATGTCTTTGTTCCTTTTAGAATTAATAAATATTCTCTTAAAATTATATTTGAAATTGGTATCTCTTTTGTATCCTAAAACAGAATAAACTTGTGTGTATGTGAATTGAAACCCAAACAGCAATACTCTTTTTAATCCTCGTATGAATTTACACACAATTATGTATATGAATATGAGGTTGTACCCCCAAAAACTGGAATTGTTTTTTCAAACTATGTATTTACATTTCTTTACAAAACAACTTTATTACCTTCAAAGTATTCTCCATTACACTTAATATATTTGTCAAATATGTGATTTCATTCTTGGAAACATTTTTCAAGCTCATCTGTTTGGATGGCTGACAGCATCTCCTTTGTTTTTTTCTTCACCTCTTCTAGTCATCAAAGCACTGTCTTTTCATCCCTCTTCATTTGTGGAAACAACAAAAAAAAAGTTGCACAGAGCAAGGTCAGGTGAGTAATGTGTGTCATGCAAGAAAGGCATACATGAACAGGTGTATTGTCATGGTGGCAAAACCTGTCCTCTGTCTGCCACAAATCAGCTTTTTTTTGGTTGCATGCTGTTATGCAATTTTCCAGAACCTATAAATAGAAGCTAGTTTAACAGTCTGACCTGGTGGAATTAACTCCAAATGCACTATCACTCTCACATCACAAAAACAAATGACCACCGGTTTTTCAGGGGGTACCCCCTCAGATACTGTTTAATATGTGTATGTCTATAAATGTAATGCACATAAGAGTATATATATATAAATAATTATAAAAAGAACGTCGTGGTGGCAGAGTGGGCTATGCACTGATCTACTAACCATAAGGTTGGAAGTTTGAACCCATCAGTTGCTCAGGAGAAAATTAAAGCTATCTGTCCCCATAAAATTTTATAACCTCTGAAATCTTATACAGGCTCACTATGATTGATAATTGACTCAAAAATACTAAGTTTTCTTCTTTGTTCTTGTTGTAATACATATATATTTTTATTTAAAAACCTATTTTTTTAAAGAAACGATTATAACAACAGGCTAATATATTGAGTTTTCATAATATGTGTTCATGTAAATTTTACAAAGTAGCTATTCTGTGAGAACAGGATACTTTGCAAATTTTAATTCTTTTACTAACATTTGCATGTTGAGACAAAATCCATTCTATCAGAAATTGCCACAGAGGACAAAAGTAAATTAAAAATGACTCTTTAACAGGCAATAGTTTGGGTTATTTTTGTGTTTTTTTCCCTCTTGTGCTTTTTAAATTCATGCCGTTTCAATTCCCCAAACTAACATGATTTAGTGCCCATACATTTAAAAAAGTTCAATGAGTTTTCTTCTAAATTGAGAAAAATTACTTCACAGTGCATACTTTTCAGCTACTTCATTCATACAACAGATCAAAATCATTCATTGTTATTGAAAAGATTTAAAAGATAGTGTGGATTAATGGAATTAAATGTGAATTATTTTCCCACTTGCCTGGTGCAGATGTAAGTGAAGGAGGTTGTGAAGTAGTTTATCACTGACACTGTGAACAGCCCAAAATCGATCTTCATCAAGTCCTCACCTGCGAGTACTCTATCAACACCATCCTAGTAAAAAGATGGCATCGAGAGGCAATTTCCTTATACCCACAAACAAGAAAAGCTACCTCAAAGTGACCCATTACATTACCTCTGTAAGTAACTTGTTGGTTAATCAATAAAGTGATGTTTTATGTCCTTCTTGGCATTTCAGTGTCTTTGTTCAGTCATGCTGCAGTAGGATAATTAGGTGTGTTGTTGTTGTTGGGTGCCATCCAGTTGGTGCCAACCCCTGGGGACCTCACATGCACCAGAAGTAAATAGTGCCTGGCTCTGGGCCGTCCTCCCAGGCAGCATTATGCTGGAGCCCCTGGTTGCAGCCCCTGTCCCCAATCATCCCATGGAGGGCTTTCTTCCCACCACCCCATTCCACCAAACTCAGCTTTCCCCAGCATGATAGCCTTCTCTGGGATAGCTCTCTCTCGACAACCTATCCAAAGTATTTGAAATGAAATCTTTAGAGTTTCAAGATTATTCTGTCTGGTTTGGAAGTCCATGGCACCTTCTATATTCTTCATTAACACCATGGTTCCAGTGAATCAGTTCTGCTTCAGTCTCCTGTATTCACTGGCTCACTCTCACATGCAGATGAGGCCATTGAAAATAGCATGGTTTGGGTCAGCTGCACCTCAGTCCTCCAAGAAAACGCTCGACTTTTCAACACTGTAAAGCGCTCTTAGGCAGCAGATGTACCCAGTGCCCTGAATGCATTGTTTGTTTGTTTTGGACTGTTGCCTCCATGAGCATTGATTGTGGATACAAGCAAGAAGAAATCCTTGACCACTTGAGTCTTTGTTTATTGTGGAGTTACCCATTGGTTCAGTTGTGAAGATTTCGGTCTTCTTTACATTGAGTTGTAATCCTCACTGAAAGGATATTAGGGTCAAATATTAGGGAAGGTGTTTTGAGCTCATTTTCCCCCCTGGGAGGTGGGAACCCTGTGAACTTTTGCTGTAGATGGATATATTAACCTGTCTCAAGTGGCACTAAGCCTGATGTTATTTCTTAGAGTGACTTTCAAGTATTTTGTAAATATGTGAATATTTTCCTTCTGATGTTGCGATTGTTAGCTGTTGAAGCACTTCCAAATGATAGCATCTTCATAAGTGTATTAGACCTAAATTGAGGGTATGTTGAGAAAACAGTAGCTGGATATTTTGATATTTCTATTTGATAGAGTTTTCTATAATTTTGTAGTAGTATATTTTTACATATCACTGAGTGTATAAAATTTACATTCCACTCAATTTTTAAAATTGATGAACCATAATAGAGAAAGTATAATATCTGGGAGAAAGAGTAGCATATACATATATTCATGAATTTATTATTATAATTATATATATTACTTAAGGAAACCTGGTAGCACTTCTTTTTTTCCCCCTGAGATTATTGTCTTTACTTTTTAAAACATTTAATTAGGGGCTCATACAACTCTTATCACAATCCATACATATCCATACATCAATTGTATAAAGCACATCTGTACATTCTTTGCCCTAATCATTCTCGAAGCATTTGCTCTCCACTTAAGCCCTTTGCATCAGGTCCTCTTTTTTCCCCCTCCCTCCCAGCTCCCCCCTCCCTCATGAGCCCTTGATAATTTATAGATTGTTATTTTGTTATATCTTGCCCTATCCGGTGTCTCCCTTCACCCCCTTCTCTGTTGTCCGTCCCCCAAGGAGGAGGTCACATGTAGATCCTTGTAATCAGTTCCCCCTTTCCAAACCACTCACCCTCTACTCTCCCAATATCACCCCTCACGCCCTGGTCCTGAAGGTATCATCCACCCTGGATTCCCTGTGCCTCCAGCTCCTATATGCACCAGTGTACAACCTCTGCTCTATCCAGACTTGCAAGGTAGAATTCGGATCATGATAGTTGTGGGGGCCTGGGAGCACTTCTTATCAAATTATATAAATAAATAAGTAACTCGATGTATGTTATTTTAGGAGCTCTTGGGGTGCTGCTGGTTAGGTGTTATACTGCAAAAGTTGGCAGTTAAAACCCACCAGTCACTCCATAGGAGAAAGATGAGGATGTCGGCTCTCATAACAGAAAATCTATCAAAATTTCTTATGAATTCCAATCAACATGATGGCAATGGGGAGCTGTGTGTATTTTTGAGATTAGTAGATGCTTTTCTATGTGAAATAATAACCATGAATTGAAAGCAATGTTTCTGATAATTTTAAATGAATATTTTGCACTCTTCATTGTAATATTATATGGGTGTGTAAATTAATCCTAATTCTGATAGAATTGTAAATGATTACGTTTGGTAAAGATCGCTATCATATATCCTATATAGATTTTTCTTGACAAAATTATGTTCTGTGCTTTTTATAATTAAATCTGTGAACCATCTGGAATTTATTTTCATGATGTTTGAAAGAAGGGACAAAATTATAGTTTCCCAGATGGATATCTGATAGCACTAACACATTTTATTAAATGGACCATGCTTTTCACACTTGCCGTACCACATTTGTCGTACAATAAATTTTCAGATAGAGTGAGGCCTGCGTCTGGATAGTGTATTGTGATCCATTATTCCAGTGACCTTCTGGCATGCCTGTATAATGTTACTATATTCATTTTGATTAATTAATTAATTTACTGTATTAGTGTATCTGTGTTGTTGAAACCGCCCTACCCACAGTCTAATTCATTTTCCCCAGGATATTCCGTTTTCATACATTGTCCTGCAACAAAGGATTATCTGGTTCAATGTTGTGGTCATCAGGAAACAATGTTACCTTTGATGCCTCTGGTTTATGCACCACTACAACAGACTGTATGAACTCTGGTTGCTTCCAGTACCCTCAGAATATCTACTAAATCAAATTGGCTTCAGAGTTACCCTCATCACCACTGTACTGCAGGCACAGTCTGTTCTGTATTCTCACTGGCAAGTCCTCTGAGTTCACCTTTGTCTTTATGCTGTCATTATCCATACAATGGCAAGATGAAGTCAATAGGACAGGACTTTTGTTCCTACCCACCTGGAACTAAGAGGAAGATGTACACCAAAGACTTAAAGACGATCATAGTACACTGGACAAAGCATCTAAACGAACCTCATCAACTCTGAGAGCAGAAGAACTAGATAGTGCCCCGTAAATCACAATAGGACTTATGGGTAAGCAACCCGGAGGGTTTCAAAGACTGTGACCCTCCTCTTTTATCTGTCTCTACTGGTAAAATGTTAATTTTATCCATTTTTATTTTTCGATATTATTTGTGGCATATAGCACCTACAAAGAAAAACATTCTATCTCATCCTATCTCATGGCCCATCTCATCAAAACAGTGACCAACCCCAAAACTATCATCAAGTCAATGTCTACTCAAAGTGACCCTATAGAAGAGACAGGTCCTGCCTCATGAATTTTTCAGCTGTCATTGTTTATGGGAGTAGAAAGCTCCCTCTTTCCCCCCCAGAGCAGTCCACCAACAGTAACTGTATCTCATGAAACCCACCCCACCCAGGTCTGTGCCTCTTTCTTCTTTTGCTCCTCTTTCTATTTTCTTTTACCCCCAATCCTCCCTTCTTACTTCCCTGTCCCTTCTCCCACATCCTCCATAGCTCCCAGCCTCCTCAGAGTCACAAAAGGCATTTCCTTTGGCATGAAAACCATTTTTTATTTTTACATTTTCCTTTACAATAATGCTTATAAAAGATTTCCCCTATTTCCATGATGCACCCCTTCCCCACACGATTGCTGAAGACAAATGTGTGCAAAAGCAGGTGTGGTGAAGAAAGCTGATGGTGCCCAGCTCTCAAAAAATATAGCATCTGGGGTCTTAAAGGCTCTCAAGTAAACAAGCAGCCAGCTAGCTCAGGAGCAGCAAAGCCACATGGAAGATGCACAGCAGCCTGTGTGATCATGAGGTGTAGAAGGGACCAGGTATCAGGCACCAAAGAACAAAAAATCCTATCAGTGGGTGCCCACCTTCCCGATATGATCACTGAAGACAAATGTGTGTATAAGCAAATATGGTGAAGAAAGCTGATGGGGCCCGACAATCAAAAGATGTAGCATCTGGGGTCTTAAAGGCTTGAAGATAAACAAGCGGCCCTCAAGCTCAAGAACAGCAAAGCCCACATGGAAGAAGCACACCACCTGCGTGATTATGAGGTGTGTTAGGGATCAGGTATCAGGCATCAAAGAACAAAAAATCATATCATTGTGAGTGAGGTGAAGTGCGCAGAGTGGAGACCCAAAGTCCATCTGTAGGCAACTGGACACCCAAAACAGAAGGGTCGTAGGGAGGAGACAAGCCAGTCAGGGTGCAGGGTATCAACGATGAAACACACACCTTTCCTCTAGTTCCTAAATGCTTCCTCCCCCGCCCCCACTATCATGATCCCAATTCTGCTTTACAAATCTGGCTAGACCGGAACTGGAAACACAGGGAATCAAGGACAGATGATCCCTTCAGACCCAGTGGTGAGAGTGGCAATACTTAGAGGGTGGAGGGAAGGTGGGGTAGAAAGGGGGAGCTGATTACAAGGATCTACATATAACCTCCCTTGGGGGATGGGGGATGGAAGATATTGGCCAGTGTAAGCTATGACAAAATAATAATTTATAAATTATCAAGGGTTCATGATGGAGGGGAGTTTGGGGAGGGAGGGGAAAATGAGGAGCTGATGCCAAGTAGAACGCAAATGTATTGAGAATGATGATGGCAACAAATGTACAAAGTGCTTGACACAATGGATGGATGGATGGATGGATTGTGATAAGTATTTTACAAGCTCCCAATAAAATGATTCAAGAAAAGATTTCCTCCCAATATAATATCTTCAACCTTGCCCTTTATGAGATTGACCACCTTTGCTGGGCATCATGTCCTCTCATTTTGTACATGTCGTGAGGTGTTTGATAGACTAGCCATTGCATTTCAGGGATGCGTAATATTTCCTTTGTTGCAGCTGCTAGTTTGTTTATTCTTCTATGAACAGGGGTTTAGATTATATCCACTTTTCTGCTATTTTAGAAATTTCTGCAATAATTAAAGGTGTACATATTCTTATTTACATTTTGTTCTTTATTTATTACAGTATAAATAGTTTGCAAGAGCATAAAATATTTGTCTTTGTCTTTGTTGAAGGAAGTGAAAAACTGTTTTCCATGGAGGTTGCACAAGTCTTCAATCCCACTAGCAATGTAAGAGCGTTCCAATCTCTCCACATCCTCTCCCGCAGGTATAATGGTCTGATTTAGGGTTTTAGTTAAGACTACCAGTGTGAGGTGGTATCTCTTTTAATTTGTATTTCTCTTATGACCAATGAACACATTGCTTGAATTTTTAAAGTATGAAGTAATAATTATAAAAAATGTTACCTGATATCATAGCACTTTTAACTTCTATTTTCCTTCTTATCTCTGCTACAACTTCCCAGATAGTGTTTTAACAACACTCACCACCATACTACCCCTATCTGTCTCCAGAGATTTTACTTCTTCATCTAGTTTTTCTTAAAATATTTTCCCCTGTGGTTGATAGCAATTTTTCCCTCATAGAATATCATGAACCTTAATTTGGGCTTTTATACTTGGCAGTTTCTCTTTTGTGACATCTATTGAACTTTTAAAATTGTGCGTTTTTTGAAATACCACAAATCTCATGATTTTTAGTACCGGGGACTTTGACCTCCTCCTTTAACTGGCTCTCGCTCTCGCTGTCATCAAGTTCCTGCTGACTCAGAGGGACCCCGGCGGGCTTCGGAGCCTGCAACTCTTCACAGGACTGGAAAGTCCAGTCTTTCTCCCATGGAGCTGCTGGTGTTTTGAACTGCCGATCATGAGGATAGGATTGTAGCCCAACATGTAAGCACTGCCCCTCCTCAGTCAGCTAAGGGGCCTAAATAAGGCAGTGACCTGCTGCCCTCTGAGGGTGGGCGGTTTGATTCCGTGAGTTTGGAGGGTTGAGGTCCAACCATCCAGTAGGTCGTGTGCTCAGAGTCCAGCAGCATGTCGGTCTCTTCTGTTTGGAGTCATGTGAGGGGCATACTTGAGAGGACCAGCCCAGGGAGGCGAGGTGCAGCAGGCACACACTGGTAAGGGCACCGTTCCCTCTGGGGCAACAGTGGTGGGTCACGTGTCCCCGGATCTACACGTGCAAGCCTCACCACAGAATCAACAAAGGTCTGTTTGGACCTGCGCAATGAAGTTTTTGGTGCCCCGCAGTCAGGTGGAATCAGAGTGAGGGCATGTCATAGAGTACACTTGCCCCCACAGGATTTCCAGGCTGTAATCTTTACCGAAAGAGCTCTGGTAGCATACTGGATTAAGCCCTGGGCTGCTCACCTCAAAGTTAGCAGTTCGAAGCCATCAACTGCTCTGCAAGAGAGAGACTACAGGGGCAGTT
Organism: Tenrec ecaudatus; assembly: GCF_050624435.1. Lineage (NCBI taxonomy): Eukaryota > Metazoa > Chordata > Mammalia > Afrosoricida > Tenrecidae > Tenrec > Tenrec ecaudatus. Next base: position 8,656,625 of record NC_134544.1, read on the forward strand.
CTACTCTGCTGTAAATAGTTGGAATGAGTCAGAATCAACTCGATGGAAGTGAGTCCTGAGTCAAGTTTACTGTAGATGATCACTCAGAGTGATCCTGGATCCGTTCAAGGCCAAAGCAAACTCACTGTCATGGAGTCAGTAGCACTTCATAGTGACCCCAGGACAGTGCCTGTGGATTTCTGAGCCTGGAACGCTTTCCAGGAGGAAGAAGTCCCATCCTCCTCCCAGGCATCAGTTAGTAGCACATAGCTTTCAGTTAGTAGCACATGGCTTTCCAGACACTCCCAGGACTCCTTGGATAATATTTGAGGCAAATTGACTTTTTACCTTTATGGGATGTGGTGTCCTATCAGATTGAGCACCTTGTGCAGCTTAACCCTTAATCTCGAGAAGAATTTCTTGTTCCAGAGTCTGCCACCCCTTCCTCCCAGACTCTCTTCCAACTCAAAGACCAATAGCTCTGCCCCCTCAGATTGCTTTCAGAAGCACCGATCATTCATCATCTTATCCACCACCTCATTGTCCATCTTCTATCCCATCGTATCCTCCATTTTAGCCACCATCTGATCCATCACCGTATTGTCTGTTTTGTCCAACACCATAACCTTCATTGTATCTAACAACTTACCCTCTATCTTATCTACCATTCTGTCACCACCACCCCACCCCACCCCCATCGTGAGTTTCATCTTGTCTTCCCTCTTATGTCCCGGTTCTAAAACTCATTAGCTACCACAACTGTCTGGCTTTAGAAGGGTGGCTGGATCTCAAGGTATCTTCCAAAGGCAGTCTTTCCTAATAATTATGACCTGGTATGAGAAATCTCTTTCTAAAGCTTTCATAAAATAAGAGATAAGACACTTAAGCTTGCATTTATTTATAATAAGTGCACAATCGCAATAACATTATATGGAAGAAGGTAATTACAGTAATTTCTGATCTGTGTGATTTAAACCTCACATATATAATTTCCTTTTAAGGAAATGTCAGTTTTATAAAGTCTAATCATAGTTCTTATAGCACTTGATGGAAAAAAATGGACTAAATCATCATGATGCATGATACTTTTTATAGGTGATAAATTGCTTTATGAAAGATGAAATAAACATTTTATTTACTCTCCTAAAGTTTTCAATTATCAGAATGCTAAAAATGATTTCAAAAGTCAGCTAGTTCCCACTAAGTTTGAAGATGTCGCTATCACCAAGCTACCAGATGGCACGATTACCAGAAGTAATCAAAATTTTATGAGCATGTAGTTGGAACTTTAGGAGCTGTTCTATTGCAGTAATGGTCCTGGAGATTTTAGTGAACTGTTAATTATAGTTTTGAAAATAAATTAATTTTAGAGAATCATGGAATTTATCCCTGAGGGTTAGAGCTTAATCTCATAGTGGAGCATGGCTTTAACTTATCATTCTCTCTGATATCTCTAATGTCTCTATTAAAGAGAAAGAAGTCATATAAAAGATTTAATGTAGCCATGTGAACTAAGAAATCATCTCTCTTTAAAATGCTGCTTTGCTCCCTGGACGGTTGTTGTATCTTGATGTACGATGGTCTCGCTGCTAAGTGTCAAGACCTGGGAAGGATAGTGGAGTAGAGAAATGAGTAATGTCTTATGTGAGCTGTCACTGTCCCCAAGCTCTCCTTTTCCCTAGGAGCCAGGTCGTTTTACCTCGTGAGATGCACTTGCTTCAGGCAGGTCAACAGCAAGCTCAGCTCTCAAGCAAGGTTAAATATCTTTACTTGTTCCCCTAAACTGCCATCAAGTTGAGTAGGACAACCCAATAAGTTAATTTAACTTGCCTAGTGCCTCATTTAGAAATAAAGTCCTTTAAAAAAATATGCCATAATGATAGTGCAACGCTCTCTTTCTTTAACGAGTCGGTAAATCAGAGTAAAGGCAGCCCGTCCACATGCTGGCCCAGTCAGTAGGCGTTTCTGTCGGTATAATGATTAGGTGCTTCCTACTTCACACTCTCCATAACAATTCTTTCCAAAATAAGGGAATCAAGGGAAACCATTGACAAAACCACTTTCAAGTATGGTTATATTAACATTCTATTCAGGAATACTTTATACTCATAATTCTTTTTTTGCTTCTAAAAACAAACCAACTCACTGCCACCAAGTTGATTCTGGCTCACAGTGGGCCTATAGGACAGGGCTGAACTGCCCCCGTGAGTCTCCAAGATTGTAATGCTTTAGAGCAGAAAGCCTTGTCTTTCTCCCGCAGATAGGCTGGTGGTTTTGAACCGCTCACCTTGGGGCTTGCAGCCCAAAGTGTAGTCATGCCACCACCAGGGCTCTTCTTGAGGGAGGAAGAAGAGGCTCTCTTCTCCCTTCAGTTTCCTTCCAGCCTTGGAAGCCCACAGAGGCCAATCCTGTTTGTCCTTCAGGATACTCTGAGTGGTAATGGAATCCCCGGTAGAGAGTTTGGGTCGGTTTGTTTATGTGTGTCACATTTCAGGTTCTCTTTTGCTTCCTTTCTCACTTAACGACCAGATTGTCAGAGGGAACTTTTCTTTCCATTTTGATTTCTTCTCCTGTAAAAGGAAGCATTTCAGTGTGTCCTTTAAAACCTCTGACTGCCCCCTAAGTCACACAGACTCGGAGGTTTTATACCTTGTTGTACACGACCTGCCCAGAGACTGCCTTCAAATAAAATATTTTGACAGAGTTTCTCGTGGCAGTTTGAGATCAACCTTAGGCTCTCCCCAGGCTTCCCACTGTCTTCCCTGAAGACAGCCTCTATCTGGTTTGCTTAAAACCATCCCATCTGGAGTGTTAGCCTGTTCTTTGGCTAATTCATTGTAGTACATACAATACCTTTCAGTGGGTTTTCAGAAGCCAGAAACTGCACAGAGAAGATAGCCACACAAAACCAGACTCAACTAGTTTGGGCCCCTATGCCTACTGGAATCCTTTCAGCCAATGATTCAGTAACCCACTCACCCTCTACACCCCAACTCTCCCTCCCCCTCCCCCATAAAATTGCTGGTTTTCCCAAGATCAAAAGTGCAAATGCTTCCTACATAGCAGTGGATTAAAGATTGCATGGTCCTTTACATTGAAGCTTACAGGAATTCAAACAACCCTTAGCCTGAATCTACCCCATTTTATGAATTTCTATCACTTTCTTCTCCATTACCCCCTACACTTGAAAACTGCCAGCTACTTTGGGAGTGAGATACAAGAAACATTTCTCCTGTGTTTTCTTAATGGTTTGCCATGAAGCTACTTTTCTTCCTCAAAGAATGGCTCCCTGTGATTGGGCTTCGATGCTCACTGGGTGGGGATGCTGTTTGGTTCAGTTGTGTGCTACATTAGAGTTTAAATTCTGAGCATTGGGCTTGCAGAAAGCCACAGATAACAGGGAAAGTCCATAATCCATCGGAAGAGACCTCACATAGATTAAGCTTCCATTGAATTCATTCTGATCATAAACGAGGAATGTGAATAGTCTAGCCATCAGGCAGGGTTTATTAGAGAGTAGATCACTACCTCTAGCCTATCCATCACAAGAAGGGGCAGCCTAATTCAGTGGCTTTTATGGGTGCATCCTTGATGGAGATTGGGGTGCTGGGGACCCATAGTCATTAGTGAAGTTCTGACAGCTTTGGTCAGAGGGCACTAGACCCATCTTGTAAGTTCTAATGTCTAGCCTATTGTCTCATGCCCTATTTAAGGCCTAGGCTTTCTGTAAACCTGGATGCCATTATGACCTCGTATTAATGGTCTCCTTCATGTGGATGATATCTTTGTCTTTGTTTTACTTTTGTCTTGTGTGATCTCCTTTAATTATTTTTGAGATTTGTGGTCTCTTTTGCATCTTAAAGATAAAGACAAGTTTTCTACTCCCATAAACAGTTACAAGCTTGGAAACTCACAGAGGTAGTTCTACCCTGTCTTTTGGGGTCCCAATGAGTCAACATTGACTCAATGGCCATGAGTTTTGTTTGTTTGTTTGTTTTTTATAACTTAAGTCAATACTGAGCAAAAAGTCTTATGGCCAGATGGATGGAATGACCTGGAGAAATTGTTGCTACTGAGTTTTAATCATTTGTTTACCAATAATTATTTGGGATAATTTGACTTACTATTTAAAAAAAGTTTAGTAGCCTAATTTGAAGACATATAAGGGACTTTTCTGTATTTTATTAAATTTGAAGAATACCTGCCTTTAATTAATCTTTTAATTGTTTACAAATATTCATTGATAATATCAGACCACTGAAAACAATAGGCATAACTATTTGGTTATTAAGTGTTTTTATATGGATCGAATTTTAATAAATACCTTTATTCACATTTAAAAAGCTGGGGGTGTTGCTTTCCAAAATGAATGCTTGAGAGACAAATCCTGTCAGAATAATAGCAAAAATAAATAAATGAATCAAACTTTACCCTCATACAAGTTTTAGAATAGCTCCAGAACACAGTATTATAAATAAATTTTAAAGAAGACAAGGAGAATCTCTCTTAGGCCGAGAGATCTAAGTTAGAAGTATATTTCACAAAGCTATTATGTGAAGGAACCAGATCCATGTCCACATTCTTGGAGCTTCTGCTTAATGATACTATGTTATTTTGTTCATAAGGAGTCCTAGTAGAGTCTAGGGTTACCTTTTGTGCTGTTAACCTCAAGATCAGACATTCTAACTCAAGAAATAAAACTAGGACAAATAAAAAACTTAAAAAATTATTTAAAATAAAGTAGGAGACCTTTTACTCACAGACCTAAAAATGTACTATATAACCAGGGTAATCAATACCATCTAGCACTGGTGCAATGGTAGATATGAAGACCAGCGGATTAGACTTGAAAATCCAGGAATACAACCAAGTACCTATAGACAGCTAACTTTTTATAAAGAAATATGTGTTAGTCTGTGTACTTTAGAGAAACAAATCCACAGAAACTCATATGTGTAAGAGAGAGTTTTATATAAAGGGTAGGTGCACATCAAGAAAACATCCCAACCCAATGATGCCCAAGCCCATACGTCCAATATTAAGCCATAAATCCAACACCAATCCACAATGTCCTCCTCCATTTCACAAAAAAACCCACAGTGACACCAACTGCAGGAGGAAAGCCCAATAGTGAATGTGTAAGTATTTCAGAGCTGGCAGGGGTCTCCACATGGCCGCGTCAGCACCTAGGCTGCATCAGGGTAGGTCCATGTGTCTTCTCCTTGGGGATGTCTTGCAGGAAGTGAGCCTTGCAAGCTGAAGCATGGAACTGGCCAAGGCAGCTGCACCCTGGTCTGACCATCACAGAGCAGGAGACCCGAGAACTAGGAAGATGAGCCTCACTGAGCCATTTATCTCTCCACACTTTAATTAACCCCACATGTGTTTATCGGCCACATTGGCACAATAAATTTTAACTATATAAAAATAAAACACACTAAATGAGCAAGATACATCCTTTTCAACCAATAGTCCTGGAAAAGCTGGATTTCCACCTGCCAAAGACTGAAACAAGACCCACACCTCACACTTTGCACATAAACAAACTAAAGATGGATCAAAGAGTTAAATATTCATTACACAATTATTATGACTATCAAGGAAAAGATAGGGACAAACTTAAGAACTCTAATGCAAGGCCTGAATGCACTACTGAGCGTGATGAAACATATCCACACTGCAGAAGACAAGATAAAGAACTGGGACCTATTACAAGTATGTCATTTATGCTCAACATGTCTCCCTCCGAAAAGTCAACAGAGAATCACCGATTGGGGAAAAATATTCGACAATAACACCTTTGATAAAGGACCAATCTCCAAAATCTCTAGAAAATGACACCTTAAGCAAAACACAAGCTCCTTATTCATAATTTAGCACGATTTAAATATATATCTTACAATTTTATAAGGCTAGCAAGATGTCATTTCAGGTACTTTGGGCGTGTGACCTGAAGGGATCAGTCCCTCATGAAGGACACCCTCCTTGTTCAAGAGAGGGACAGGGAGAAAGGAAGACTCCCCATGAGATGAACTGGCCTTGGGACAATGGCACATGCTCTTGCATACAGGGCCACGAGCAGTAGGGACTGGCTCTCTAGCATCTAAGGACAAAATGGTATAGCTATCACTGAATATCACGTACATACTGATCTAATTTCTATCAAATTGATAACTACATAGACCACTTCCTTCTGCTGATTTTCCCAAGTTCATGATATCATTTATAAAAGTGGACTAGAATCTGGGGGAAAGCTGTGTTCTTCATCAGTACTACCTCGCACCCTGACTGACCCATCTCCTCTCCTAAACCCCTCTATGAGGGGATCTCCAGTGGCCAACACTTGAGCCTGGGTCTCCACTCTGCTCTTCCCCCCCCCACTACCATGATCTGAATTCTACCTTGCAGGGCTGGATAGGGCAGAGGTTGTGCACTGGTACATATGAGGGCTGGAGGCACAGGGAATCCAGGGTGGATGATACCTTCAGGACCAAGGGTGTGAGGGGCGATGCTGGGAGAGTGGTGGGTGAGTGGGTTGGAAATGGGGAACTGATTACAAGGATCCACATGTGACCTCCTCCCTGGGAGATGGACGGCAGAGAAGGGGGGCGGGGAAAGGGAGACTCCGGATAGGGAAAGATATGACAAAATAACAATGTATAAATTACCAAGGGTACATGAGGGAGGGGGGAGCGGGGAGGGAGGGGGAAAAAAAGAGGACCTGATGCAAAGGGCTTAAGTGGAGAGCAAATGCGTTGAGAATGATTGGGGCAGGGAATGTATGGATGTGCTTTATACAATTGATGTATGTATATGTATGGATTGTGATAAGAGTTGTATGAGCCCCTAATAAAATGTAAAAATAGAAAAAAAGTGGACTAGATACCAAGAAACAATTTGTGCTCTTGAGTTACATTCTTTACTAACACACGTTTACAATTTAGAGTCATGGTGTTCGAATCAGTCACAGATGTTGCTGGTAGAATATTAAAAGGACCTAAGGTGTCACAGATAAAGAGGAACACTATCTGCTTCCCCCGATTGCTCTCCGTTTGTTCAGGATACCCTGTGAATGTACACTTGCTACCTTCCATTCTTGATGTATATCCTTACTCTGTATCGGTCTCACAACTTGCTGGAAAACATGGGGCAATTACTCAAATGGTGTCAGGCTGTCAGGAAGGAAGCCAAAGCAGAATGCATTTTCCATGGCAAGAGCAGATGCGATTCTGAGCATAGACCTATCCATAAACACAGTAATAAAATGAAGAAATAATAGCTAAGGTTACTCTCACCTACTCTTCAAAAATTATGAAATCCCAGCAAATTCAGGCACATTGAAAAAATGGCAGTAAGAAGAGATTTCAGAGCAATATTTCCCCCATGAATGTCAAAGAATCAAATATTTCTTAAAAACACATTTGTCTCCAGATGGACTATCGACAACCTTATCTGAAGGACTGAGAACACAACAAACAAAAAAACCAGATAAGTTCTTTATTTTAGAATATTTTTAGGTTCACAAGAAAGTTATAATCCTAGTTCTCATGCCACCCTATCCAGCGTCTGCTGGAGTTCACATGTTGCCTTTCTGTGGGACATGTGTCACAATTAGGAACCAACATTGGCACAACACAATGAACTAGATTCTATATTTTATTTAGATTTCCATTATTTCACCACAACTCTTAGACAATGTTCCACTATTTCATCCAGGACACCATGTTTTATTTAGTTGTCGTGTTTGCCTATGCTCCTCAAGTCTATGGGCCCAAACCAAGCAAAATCAATACCCTTGATTCAATTCCAGCTCGTCGTTGTTGTTGTTGTGTGTTGTCAAGTTGGTTTGGACTCACAGAACAACAGAATGCAACACTTCACAGCCCTGCGCCATCCTTACACTCATTCCCGGGCACGATCCCAGGGTGGCAGCCACTTTATCACCCCAGCTCATGAGGGGGCCTTCTTTTCTGATGCCCCTCCACTTTCTCAAGCATGATGTCCTTGTCCAAGGACTGGTCTTTCCTTACAATATGTCCAAAGTATGTAAGACAAAGTATTGCCACCAATGAGCACTCTGGCTGTACTTCTTCCAAGACAGATTTGTTTGTCATTTTAGCAGTCCATAGTATCTTCAATGTTCTTCTCCAGCACCACAATTGAAATGCTTCTATTGTTCTTCGGTCTTCTTAATTAAATCTCCAACTTCCCCAGGCATATGAGGCAATGGAAGATAGCATGGCTTGAGTCAGGCACACCTTAGTCCTCACAGTAACACCCTTGCTCTTCAGTGATGTAAAGAGGCTTCAGCAGCAGATTGACCGACTGCTACATGGACACCTACTGCAACATTTACAACAGGTCTTTGGACTGCTGCTTCCATGGGCTTTGATGGTGGAGCCAAGAAAGACTACATTCCTGACAACTTCAACCTTTTCTCCATTTTCAGTGCTGTTGCTTGTTGCTCCAGGTTTGAGGTTTGATCTTTTGACACCGAGGTACAATCCACACTGAAGGCTGCAGTCCTCGATCTTCATCAGCAAATGTTTCAAACCCGCTTTACTTTCAGTGAAGGTAAGTCATCTGCATATCACAGGCTGTTAATAAACCTTCCACCAATCCTGATGCCACGTTCATCTTCATTTAAGCCACCTTCTCTGATGATTTGCTCCGCACATAGATGGTGTAAATACAGTGAAAGGGCACAACCTTGACATACACCTTTCAGCTCATAGCCAGAGACTTTCTGAGGCTGTAAATGTTCATGGGAACAAACAGCTTCCTCTCACTCCCACTTGGTACTCATCTCTTAGAGTTTCTTGAATCTTCCTGCTTTTTGATGAGTTTGCTGATTTTGAGGATTATTAGTTTGCTATTTTGCTGAATATTGCCCAATTGGAATTTGCATGATGTTTTCTCTGGGTTAAACCAAAACTCCAAATTGACTGCCTTCAGGGTTGATTCTGTCTCACCTATAGGTTAGGAAACTGATCTTTAAGGTGCAAAACTGTACTTCTTTATGGAAGCTAATAGCTTCACTTTTCTCCCATGTAGTGACTAGTGGGTTTCGATGGTCACATTTGTGATGAGTCATCTAAGGATTATCCTGCAGAGGTTAGGTACTTTTGAGAGACAGACCACTAGAGGGAGAGTGCTAGTCTCATGGAATCAGGCCAAGGGCACATACTATTGACATGATGCATGACCCTTGAAGTTGAACGTGTTCACTTGGCTGAGGTAGGGCTTGTCAGGTTGTTCATAAAATGACTCCTTCCCCACTTTTTGGCATTCTTTATAATAAATTAATAGCACAAAAGAACCACAGGACTCAAGCGATATATAAGCAGAGTACAGCAAGTTGCCAGAGAGTCACACATGTCTTGGGGATGGCCTTCTATTTCCTATGGGAGACATTGCATTATTTGGGCTGGTAGGCTGCACCCGAATAGTAGGGACAGAGCTGTGTTTCCTCCTGCCAAGGTGATGGCGGTTCCTGTGGAAGAGCTGGAACGTTCTCCCGTTGGCCCACTGCAGTTTGCCTGAAAAGCATGCCTTGTGCTCCTCTTGATATTGGCGTGCCTTCTTAAGGCTCTTCAGAACAATTCTTCCCAAACTGTGGCTCACAGACCACTGCACTACAAGAAGGAGGCCTCCCAGCATAAAAGCAACTTCCTGTTGAAAAGTGTCTCAGGAGCATTGGGTCAGAGGACAGAAGACAGGGTTCATGATCATTAAACTTTCTCTTTTTATTTATTTCCTTTGCCTTCTATCTGCTGCTTTTTTTTTTTAAGATACCATGATTTTTTTTGGTGCTTATTGTTCTTAAACTTTTTCTTCATTACCACAGAGAAGTAAAGTGAACCAAAATCAGAAAATGCTGTCTCTGAGCTGGCATGAAGAATTTGTCATTAACCTGCTGCCTTCAGGGGCCTACAACTCAGAGCGGCGCCACAGGACAGGGAAGAACTGCCTTCGAGGATTCCCAAGAATACAAACATTTATAGAAGCAGCCTGCCTACTCGCTTACAAGTTATAGGCATATATACTTCACACTTTCATGATAAGAGATGGTGCCATTTTAGGTAAGGAGCTGAGGCCGGTGGTGAGGGAGAGTACTTTATCTGGCATCTTTGAGGTGAGGATTCATGGAGAATATCATTCAAAGGGAATGATATGTAAGTGTGATGTAAAGGCTTGGAGCCACATGTAAGTATATAAGTTCTGTGACTCGAGGTTAGCGTGAGAGAATGGCGTGCTCTGTGACTCGAGGTTAGCGTGAGAGAATGGCGTGCATGCGGCAGGACTGGATTCCTTATGCAAGGCAGCAGGCACCTCAATCTTCTAGAGATGCTCCTGTGGTTGAAGCTTTTTCTTTGGGCACGTAGGGGAGCGAGCTAATGCAGGAGAATAGGTGATCCCAAAATGTATTAGTAGGAAGATGAATTTGAAAGAAAAGCGAGAGGGGAGGGTAAGCGAGGAATAGAAAGGAGAGGAGGAAGCAGGGGACTGAAGGAGAGGATGAAGGAGATGAACTATCCATAATTTGAACAGAAAATGTAAGTTGTATTTGGGATGGAGGATATATAGAGACGTGATCCTTCTTAATAAATGCTTCTGTGATTTCAACGCAATATATACAGAAAGAAATAAAAATCATGGGGTGTCATCCCCCTCCCCCACATAAACAAAGGTGAACTAGAAGGATTAGTACTTTAGACTATGGACAAACGACCTGAGTCAAACTAAATGAATCAGATTTCTCTTTTTCTGGACACCCTGTACTGTAGCCACCGAGGCTTGGTGGTGAAGCAGCAGCAGTGCCGACAAGTAAGCTTCCCTCACACCAATGATTTTCTTTGCCCTACCAAAATACATATATATTTCTGATTCAAAATAAAGAAAGACAAAAACTCCACCCATTATATATATTTGCACAATTTCTCTTGATTGAAGCATTACCTAAATAAAGCAGGGCACACAAGTCTTAAGCCTGTAGCTCAACATAGGCATATGTGCTGAGAAACCTAAACAAAAATTGAAACACTGACTACCTGCCTCACATGTGAATGGCTCCGTATTCGTTGCAGTCTTCCTACAAAGTTTAAGACATATATAAGGGACTGAAGAATGATAACCATGGGAAATGACTGGACATAGCTGGAAAGACTGTGTGTCAATATTTTGCTTACATCATCAAAGTGAGAGATGCGTATAATATGAAGAGAAATAGATGGATGTGTCCCCAGGAAAACAAATGTAACTGGAATGACAAGATTTTCCTGATATGTGCATTTCCAGTAAAATAAGAGCCATGAAACAAAATATCTTAGGAATTACTCAAACAATTTCATTTGCTAGGAGTTCATTTTTAGCCCATCCTGATTTGTGGAATAAAGCATTATCTTACTTATGTAGAGTAGGTGAAGACTCAAACCAACTGTCTGTCCAGTTGATTCTCATCCAAAGAGAACCTGTAGGATGGAGTAGCACTGTGCTACTGGTTTTTGGAGGACTCTTCATGGGAGCAGACGGCCTCAACCTTTCCCTCGCAGTGACTGGTGGGTTCAAATCACCAGCCAAGCAGTTGGTAGCCCAATGCCTAGCCCAGAGGACCACCGGGTCTCCTTGTAGTAGTCAGCTCAATCTGTTGAAATATGAAGATATCTTTGTAGAACATGGTGCTTAATAGTTTATAGTGCTTGACAGTATGTAATATTCCATATGAAATAGTCACAAATAGAAAAGTTTCCAGGTGCTGTCATATCAACAAATATTTAATGGCACATGACATTCAAAGAAAACTTTGAATAATTATTTATGTGCTTTTAAAGGAACAGTGAATCAGTGGAAAATGCTACTTTTTTCTGTGAAAATAATCAAATCAGTTAAAGATTACGTAGGGGAAAATGCCTCTTTCTAAGAGTGGCAATTGCAGTAATTTTAAAAGACTAAATGATGTTTTTTCAAAGATAGTTTTTGTCTAATTAAAAGTATAGCTGAAACCTACATCTTATATAATAGCCAGACAAAATGAAAATTGCCATTCATTATATTCTCACTGAGAGCTAAACAGTTTGTCAGCTTTATAATTCTGTTTCAAAGCAGATCCTGAGGATTTTAAAATACAGATAAAAGACATGTTCCTTATAGCAATTTATCCAGAGTGACTTTTGTCAATACTTTCTTCCCAGGTTTTTTCTTTCTCTAATAGTGGTTGTCTCCTGGTAGACTGTGAGAGACGGATGAAGCTGCATTTATGATTTTAAAACTCTGGCTGAGAGAAAACTGGAGTTCTACTAATCAAGGAATGTTTGCATGTGTGTGTAGTGCATACAGATCCTCAGGAATGTTTTAGATGCGCTTGGTCCAGAAAATCTCCTTCTGCTTTATAAATGCTACACAACCCTATTTTCTTTCTTTCTTTCTTTCTTTCTTTCTTTCTTTCTTTCTTTCTTTCTTTCTTTCTTTCTTTCTTTCTTTCTTTCTTTCTTTCTTTTTTGCCTCTACATACCAAAAGTCAATCATCACAAGCTGTTCAAGGCCTTATGTGTTATACAAGAATGATTCATGTTTGTCCTCCATTGATTTGGGCTTCAGTTCATCTTTTAAGCCATCTCTCCACTAAATATAGAGCACAGGTTTATTATCTCACTTCATCTAATCAGTGTTTTAGCTCAAGAGAATCACTTATGCAAACCACATTTGTAAAAGTTTGTGTAATTGGTCACAAAACTCAGTGATTTTCCTTCTTCTTCACTATATTCCTCTCAAGACATAAATCTGGTGAGATTAAATGCATTTTTGTGATGTGGAGCAGTCTTCTATTACCCAGGGATGAAAGTGGCTGAAGTCTGTGGTCTAGACAAGGGCAGGTGTCATTCAGTTGGGCGGCTAGAAGCAGAAACTCCCCTACCTTCGCAGGCTACCTCCCATCTTGGGCTTGGCTGATCCTCCCAGGATGAATCTAATAAAGATGGCTCTGAAATGACTGTTTCCCTACCTTGTTGGACTGCAAGCACAGGCAGAGCACATTGTAACATACTTAGGCTTTTCAACTGCATATTTGACTCTTCATGAGAGTTTTATTAACTTAAAATCATTTTTAGATGTGTTTCAGGAGCCAGATTTCATTACTACTCAATAATCTCTGATATGTATGAAAGCTCATGCACACAGAAACCCCTTGAAGTAATGCAAATATTTTATTTCACATCTCTCCAAAATAATGAGAATTTCATGAGACCAAATAATTCATGCTCCTCTTAATGTCATGGACACAGTATGGATCAGGAATTTTATAGGACTTTCAGGGTTTTTTTTAAAAAAGTTTTTTCTTCCACTATGATTGGGTTCCTGAACAAGGTGTTAAGCAGATTCCTTAAAACTGTTTTTTTTTTTGTTTTGGTTTTTGTGACAGAAGGCTCCTAGGGCTTAGGTGCAATGTCACAGCTAACTAAATGACCAATCCTTGTCCATGTTATGCATATTCTGAGTTTGTTTATCACATTTTATGCTACATGCAAATATCAATGCACCAAAAGGTTTTCTTCTTTATAGAACTCAAAATCTATCAACTCATGTCTACCAAAAATGAAATTACCCTGAGCTCTCAAAATCCCTATAAACAAGAATGTTAAAATATTGTAAAAGCCCTTGAAGATATTTTAAATGAAGGAACATGACAAAAATTATTTATTTAAAATAATATATACTTTTGTCATTTCAAATTGATAATTATTGACTGTCAGACCTCATATGCTCACAATGTTCTGCTAAGTTTTAAGCTCTTTGGCTGATATGTACTGAGAATATAAAACCAAGAGTATCTATCAATTTTTTTAAAAAAAAAAACAACAAAGCAAAACAAGGCATCCCTCAACACCATCCCTTTTGAAATTTTACTGTATTAGGTTTGGGCACAAAAAAAATTTAGGACCCTTCCATTGCAGAATGAATGATCTCCAAATAGTCAAAAGGAAAACAAATCATGCCCAAATCAACCATTCAAACAAACAAACAAAGATACCCACAGCCATCAAGTAGATGATATAGGGCAGAGTCAAACTGCTCCACAGAGTTCTATGGTTGTAAATCTCTACAAGGAGAGACTGCCTGGAGCATTAGAACCTCCAACTACCTCCTTAGCAGCCCCAAACTTGTCCAGGGTACCACCAGGGCTCTGAACAGAAGATAAGGGACATAAGAACTCAATCATATCTTGAGAAAGGCTACAACCATGGTAGTATCAGGACGTGTATAGAAAGGACTCCAAGCATATAGACAGGCCAGGGAAAGAAGGAGAGAGAAAGGACTAGAAAGGGGTCAGAAAACACTGCCAAGAACATGTGACTGTTAGGAGATTTAGGATGACAAACAAGGGACAGGAAAGGACAGGTAAGGCTAGAGAGCAAGCCCGGGGAAAAGCTTGTCACAGTCTAGGGCATGGCAGCTGTGCATTCTGGCACAGCATGGTGACAAGGTATGGGAAATGAGATATCAGGTCAACTTGACCCTCTTGGCTCTGGGTGGAGCTTAACCTGTCCATCAAGTAGCGGCTTGATAACACTTCTGTGGATTTTTGTATAAGAGCAAAATCCAACAGGGACAATTCCTCTGTGCCAGTTCACCTTCCCCCCTCACTGGCACTTCAATGGGACTGTGTGGCTATCCCCAGGGGAGGTCCTATGTGACTTCCCAGACCCTGAGAGCAGGCAGCACCCTGTCGCGCTTCTGCTAACCTTGGATCTGAGAGACTGCACTCCCTGCCTGTGGGGACTGAGTAGAAGAGTCTGTGGTGGGCGACTGTTGTCTTTGGCAGTCACTCGGAAGGGACTGTGAGGAGAAGGACATGTAAAAATGATGAGAAATCAGTTGAGATTCAGAGGTCCCCTGAGGACACATATCATCAGTGGGTGGACTGTGGTCCTCCATGAGAATATCACAAGTCTAGGGTGAGCCAGTTGGTGCACCTGTAGGGCCGGCTAGGGTGATGAACTGGTTGTCCTTGGGATAACCCCATTTGTGTCGGAGTAGGAAGTCCTTCCTTAGGGCTCCCATTGGCCATCCTATTTCAGAAATAGAGGGATAGGCCTTTACTGTGAGGCGCATGATTTGACCCAAACTGTTGGCATCCACAGATTACAATCACAATCTGTCACAGTCCAGGAATCTGAGGATTGCCACTTCAATCCACTAAGATCTTATGCCCAGAGAACAGGTTTGCCTGGAGGTACTTCTCTACACCAAGGAAAGCACGTGGTTCTTTCCGGTTTTATCTTGACAGTCTTTTCTCAAGGAACATTGGTGGCAGGGTGGTTGTACATGGGGCTACTAACTGAATGAGATCACCAGTTCAAAATCACCAGCCATGCTGCAGGAGAGAAACAGGCCATTTCCTTCCATAAAGATTTACAGCGTCAGACACCCGCTGGGGCAGTTCTACCCTGTCTTATAGAGTCACCATGTGTTGACGTTGATTCTGTGGCAGTGAGTTTGGTAAGCATTTGCCAAAGGAGTTCTGGGGGCACTGCCATTCGAGTGTTGGGTGGCTAACCTCCCCAGTATTTCCTTGGGGATCTCTCTCAACAAGATGACAGCTTCAGGACACGAGGGCAGCTCTGCTGTTACCTGCTGCATTTATGTTGAGTCAGCATCCACTTGATTGTGTCTTCTGTTTGCTTTGGAAGTCACACAATGGTCTGTGCCCCGAAACAATACCACTTTCTTGATCCTGAGAACGGAGCAACACTGGAGTGAATCACTGGCAACCCCGAGGCATCTCTGTGAAGGACAACTTGAATCAAACTCGGTGCCTTTGGACAAATTACAGTGGGGCACGGCTCTTCCCCTCGGGAGGCAATTGACTCTCATCACCTGTTTGATGTAAAATCTAATTGTGCTGAATTAGGCTCACATTTCATGGGAATCCATAATTCCTTCTAATCAATCTTCTCAACTGTTGGATGCTGGCCTTGACTGAGGCTGCGAAGCCTGTCGAGATGTTGGCCAGTTGGGCACACATGCTGGGTGACCAGGGGTTTTTTTCAGGAACTGTGGTCACCAGGATTCTGGCGGAGCCTTGGCACAGGGGCAGGTAGCAGGTGAAGACATAATCCAGTGTCACATCACCGTTGGGTTTTCGCTAAGTGAGTTTTGTTGGCCTTCGATTTGCTGTGGCTGGAGTAAACGATTCTAAACTGTGCCATTTGATTTGAACAAAGAGATGAATTGGGAAGAAAAAGCAATTTAACATTTTAATATTTGATACTAGACTTGCCGCTGTGAAAAGGTTAGGAGAAGGAGGGAAGCCACACTTGCTTCCTCTACCTGTAGGTCAGCTGAGGCCACCGTTCGCGTTCCGGGGATTTGCAGGTGAACATGGAGTGTGTCGAATTGCTAGCGTGAAAGACCCATTTTGCAGTCAGCTGGCTTGCAGGCTGGCTCTTTGGTATAAAGTTGGAGAAAAGGCTGAAATCAACCAACAGATGGAAGCTGGCTAAAGTAATTAAGCATCGAGAATTCAATCCCTCTTTACACAAGCTGCCCAGAATGTTAAATCACACATTTGACCAGCAAGATGGGCAAAGGAAAAAACATCTTTCTGCTCACAATAACCTCTATATTTAATATATTCCAAGCACTCCTGAACTAGGAATGGGGATCCTGGCCTTTACTGCGGTAAGAGTAATTGCACTTTATACCATTCGAATCCTTCAAAATAGGCCTGCAGGGGATTGTGAACTCTAAAAGCAATTATTCTGTTATTATTTGCTCTTGGTAGCGTGCGTTTTAGTTCAAACATTAAAAAATAAAAGTCTCTCTAGTTTAATCCATGGAGTCAATTCAACTGTCAAACAATAAAAAACATGGAAAGAAATAGGTCTGTTATCATTAAAACAGGTAGCCTCGATAAAATATTGTATCTAAGTTATTGTTTGAGAAGCATATTTTCCTATGATTCTGCAATAGGAAATTTGTCATCATAACTACTTTAGTTTTGGTAAGGCAACACTTACCTAGAATTTATCATCTTATATATCTAATTAAAAATGAATGTTTGCACTATGCAATTGTGCCACATTGTACTGCTACCAGTGATTTATTTGCACTCAAAAGTAGTTTGAGTAGCTTTGTTTTCTAATGTAAATTTATTTGAACAATTTGAGCCACAAAATAAATGAGGTAGCATTAGATTATAACTTAAAGTTTAAAATAAAAAATGCATTATTCAATCTGGATATATGTATTTGTTACTTATTAAAAGATTAGATTTGAAAGATCAAGGAATTATAAGGAATATGGCATTAATGAAAATGGAGAAATGTGACATCAGATCAGAAAATGGAGAGGAACCACATTATTAAATTATTGCTACATTTCATCATTACATAACTACCCAAACACAGGGAAGCATGGCCCAGCCATCATTACCACATAACCTTAACCATCACATTTAGAGTGACCCTCACTTCACACTCAAGTATAAATGTTAATATGCAAGATAAACAAAGAGTGGATTTTTAATCATTGTTAATATGTGAAATGTCACATGACATGATTGTCAATAAGTATGAAGTAGGTGTATCTCTTCCCATAGTATTTCCTCGTCCTATTCTGAGAAGTCAAGAAATACCCTTTTAATGTATAATGTAACTAAGAACTGATTCAAAACCAAGAAGCATGCAACTTAACCTAATCTCTGCCACTCTGCAACTGTGTCACAATTTCCTATATGTCAGGATTATTTCCTTTGACTTTCCACACCTGACTATGGTCATCAGGTATTACAAATAAATAAGTGAATGGAGGGGTAAGGCAAAGCCTTTATGCAGAAGCTATGCCTATGTTCCATTTCTGTTCCCTTAAGTTGGGCCAGTGTGATGGTTTTGTGTCAACTGGGCTTGGTCAGGATCCTCAGTAGTTTTGACAGAACATCATGCCAACAACTCTAGGCTGCCCTGTGTAAGGCGGCAACATCTCACTCAGGGCATGTCTTGATGACATCACATCTCCTTGGAATTGTTGCCTCTCTGATATCCACAAAAGATGAGGCAATAGATGCTTCTCCTCGTACTTTCTTCCTGCTGGCCTGCATCATCCATCTGGTTTCTTGGGACAGAAACTGGTATCCTCAATATTACTTCTAGTCATGGGAGCCATTAATGGCTTGTCATAACTTCTGATCTGCCATTCAGACTGTGCATCAACCAAGTTGCTCTCTTGCTTCCAGATACATTTTTCTGGCTTCCTAGGCTCCAGACCTAGCCACTAGGGAAGTCAAGGCAGGCCTCCAGCTTAACCTCCCTTTGTAAATCTGGAAGGGCTTCCAGATTACTATCTGACCCACACCCACAGACTTCAGCTGGACTGGGTTTGCGTGCTCTGTGGAATGTATGGGTCCTGTCTGGATATAAATTTTTCTTGATATAAGCTTCTCTCTAAATATACCTCTGTAAGTGTCACAGGTTTTGCTTCTCTGGAGAACCCAGCTTAACACAAGGAGCATAACTCCACAATGTTTCGAGGTCCAACCCTTGACCAAAGAAAAGTAATTTTACATTGATGCAACATGAAAAAAAACATGTCAGTCATATGATCAAAGTCAATATTAATAGCCATCAGTCATGACGGTAGAAATGCCCTTTGACATGGAGCAATGAGAAGAGTTTCTTGTTCCACGGTCTTAAATAGAGTCACATCACATGGAAACCATGAAACAAGTTCTACTGGAAGGATATTCTAAGAAAACACCACCACTAAACTCAAGATTGTCAAGGTCACAAGGGCCTGAAGAGTTACAATGACCAAATGGACAGAGGGAATTTCTCAGCCCAATCTTCAGAGAGTTGTGATTTTATTCTTGTCATTTCCTGTAGCAATAGTTGTATGATTTTCTGCTACTCAGGAAGATCCTTAATGGCCCATTGATTCTAGGTTTGTTTATTTATCGACTATATGAAAATTATGAAAGCCCATCAATTATGTTAGTATGTACACAAAAAGGAAATAATTCAGCATAAATATATATCTAAAAACTCCCTCACTGCCACTGAGTAGATTTGGATTTACCAGGTCCTGTAGGACAGAGTTCACCTGCCTCTCTAGGTTTCTAAGACTGTAAATCTTTACAGGATTAGAATGCCTCATCTTTCTTCGTAGGAGAGGCTAGTGGTTTCAAACTGTTGACCTTGTAATTAGCAGCCTAATTTATATGTATCCCACTAAACTACCAGGGCTCCATTTAGGTATAAATATATCACAATAGGTATATAATCGATAAATTATCAAGGGTTCATGAGGGTAGGAGGATGGGACATGGAGGGGAAAAAAGAGGAACTGATGCCAAGTGCTCAAGGAGAAAGAAAACGTTTTGAAAAAGATGATGGCAACATAGGTATAAATGTGCTTGATACAATTAATGTATGGATTGTTACAGGATCCCCCAATAAAATGATTCATTAAATTTAAAAATATTTTTAAAAGAATAAAAAGCTATCTAAATATGCATAGATAGATATTCCACCTCCATAAATATAGGGGCTCGATAATATTAACTTTCATGTTGAAGTGGAAGCCAAAGTCTCAGTTTGATGATTTTGGAGGGTTTCAAACAATAATTCAAATGTGAACAATTTACAATATGAACAGTTAAATTCTATTTGCTGAAAAATTACAGAGAAAGATCTCACTACTGTTTGAATATGTTAGCTGTTACTTGCTTAAATTTGTTAATGACATGATTTATGTCCAGTCTTTTTTACCTTTCTCATTGGTGTGTCATGAGTATCTACTTTCTTGCACAGAATGATATTGAATAGATTTAATTAAATATAGTAGGAAGGGGTGTCATTGATCACTGAAGACAAAGTGGGTGCATAAGAAAATGTGATGAAAGCTGATGGTGCCAAGCTATTAAAAGTTATAGCATCTGGATCTTAAAGGCTTGAAGATAAACAAGCAGTCACCTAGCTGAGAAGCAACAAAGTCCACATGGGAGAAGCACACCAGCTTGTGTTATCATGAGGTGTCAAAGGGATCAGGTATCATGCATCAATGAAAAAAAATCATATCATTGTGAATGAAGGGGAGTGTAGACTGGGGACCCAAAACCCACTGTAGATAGTTGGACATCCCCTTACAGAAGGGTTTTGGGGAGGAGAGGAGCCAGTCAAGGTGCAGTGTAGCAACGATACAACTTTCCTCTAGTTCTTTAATGTTTACCCCTCCCCGCCACTATCATGATCCCAATTCTACTTTACAAATCTGGCTAGACCAGAGGATGTACACTGGTACAGATAGGAATTGGAAACACAGGGAATCCAGGACAGATGAACCCCTCAGAACCAGTGGTGAGAGTGGTGACACCAGGAGGGTGGAGGGAAGGTGGAGTAGAAGGGGGGAACAGATTACAGAGATCTACATATAAACCCCTCCAAGAAAAGTGGGTGAAGGGAGATGTAGGACAGTGTAAGACAAGACAAAATAATAGTAATTTATAAATTATCAAGGGTTCATGAGGGAGGGAGGGTGGGAGAGGGAAGGGAAAATGAGGAGCTGATACTAAGGGCTCAAGTAGAATGATGCTGGCAACAAATATACAAATGTGCTTAACACAATGGATGGATGGATGGATGGATTATGATGAGAGTTGTACAAGGCCCCAATAAATTTATTTAAAAACGAAAAACAAAAAAAGAAGGGGTGTTGCATAGAAGGATTGTGTGCAGAATGACTTCACAGGAGTGTCTTGTCAATTAAGCGATTCTGCTGTTTCACGCCATCAACCCATTAGTATTTGGCTAGACCTCACCCTCCTCAGAACTCCCATAGCTCTTTGTTCCATAGTTTATCGCAGGAGGGACGGCCACTGTGACGCTTCTTAGAATCATTCTAGATCTCCTCTTTTGTCTTTATACGTGTGGTAGGGCAGAATAATAAAACCAATTGCTGTCAAATCAAATTCAGACCCATACGCCCCACACAGCAGAGCATGCATGACTGCCCCATAGGATTTCCAAATGGTGTATCTTCACAGAGGCAGACTACGACGTCTTTCTCCTTTGGAGGGCTTTGTGGGATTAAACCACAGCCATTGAAGTCAGCCAACCAATGCTTAACCACTTACCGTGGCTCATCAGTGTCGCAGTAACAGAAATCCCCCAGATAGTGGCGTTCCCAAGCAGAAATGTGTTCTATCAAGTCTAGGAAGCCAGAAGCCTGCCAGTTCACTGACCCTCAAGACTGTCTCCTGGGAAGCCGTTTTCACTTCTCAGATTTTCCATTTCTACACTGCTCTGTGGCCGGAATGAGTCAACACTTACTAAAAGTGTTAGTTTTATTATAACAAAAAGCTTCACATGACTTCAGAGTTTCTTCGGCAATTTTCTATTCTTTAAAAAACTTGGAGAAAACCGTCTTATGTTGGATCATTTTCAAGTTTAGCTGTGAAATTGTGTCTCGTTTCTGTTTACAATTGTTTGTGAAAACAAAACAAAGCAAAACTCTATTGGGTATTTGAAGTAAACTTGCTAAAATTGATGCCAAAGTCAAAAGAAACCACTATCTCATTGCCGTGGAGTCGGATTCAGACTCATAGTGACCCCAGAAGACAGAGCAGAACCATTCCATAGAGTTTCCTAACTGATGCAAATGAAACAAACATTCCCAGCTGTCACTCAGGGAGAGGCTACATTTTGGTTAACAGCCAAATGCTTAACCACCATGCCTCCAGGGTATCAAACTTTTAAGATCAAATAAGTGAAAAAACAGGGTTATTTATAAACTACTGATGTCCCAGTGGTTCACCAATTATAATTGGCTAAAGTGCCTCATACTGATCAAATACTTTTATCATTTTAGGACTTGGACAAAATGAAAATATTATAATGCTATTAATATAATATTATAGTTTACTAGCTAAATTATTTTCCTATGGAGTTTTTATAACAGGGACAATTTTGCCTCATTACCTTACAAGCTCTACTAATCAGCACATTAATTGCTTCCAATTTCTTAATTTCAGGGAATGTAAGTGATCAGCTAGCAGAAAACAAGAAGACAGAGACTCCTTAAGGTAAATTGTTAATGAATGCATCTATATTCAAATAGAATTTCAGAATAACACCGTGTTAGTCTTTAAATCAGGTGGCATCACTACTTTGAAAATATGCTGAGGTTGTTTCTGCAATATACTCAGCCCCAAAAGAGAGGATGGAAAGAGTCTGACAAGAATTGGAAAACAATTACTTGAAGATTGATCTAGGTATTGCAAATTGCCAAAGTGGTTGTGTATATCTGTTGGGTTCATTGGCTACAGAGAAAAAGTGCCATGCCCTGGTGGGACAGTAGTGATCCACTAGACTGTGAACTATGAGGTCATTAGTTTAAAACCACCAGACATGACTCAAGAGAAAGATGGGGTTTCCTGTTCTTGTAAAGAGTTACAGTCTCAGGAACTCACAGAGGGAACTCTATCCTGTCTATGAGTCAGCATCAACTCAAAGGTGGTGATTTTTGGTTTGGGGATTGTGTTAAGTAAAGGCGACTGACCAGAATTGCCTTGGATACTATAGACAGCTGTCAAACACCTAACAGTTGAGTGAATCAGTATTTTTTCTGACTTGTAAATCTTTATCATGATGATCGTTTTTTGTTTGTTTTTGCACATAATTCTTTCTTTTACTAAATTCACCCTGGCAGATAGATATCTTTGGGAAGGCCACTTGTATAGTCATTTTCCAGGGGAAAATGCTGGTGAGAAGAAGCACATAATGCTCATGATGTAGAGTGTACTCAAAGATTCTGGGAAACTTTAAAGGGAGAATGGGATTCTGATGTCATTAATGAATTGTAGCATGTATTAGACATTATAAACGATCAAGACTCAAATAGAAAGGAAATGTTTTGAAAATGATGATGGCAACATATGTACAGATGTGCTTGACACAATAGATGGATGTATGAATTGTGATAAGAGCTGTAAGAGTCCACAATAAAATGATTTTTAAAATACGCTACATTTGTAAATTCCTATATGTTCCTAAATTATATAGGGATACCAGAGCGTACCTTAAAAATCTTAAATCTGGAGCATTTTCACAATTACAATATTACTATGATGAACAATTTTGTATAGGTAAAAAATGGGTTCTTAATCTAGTGTCACAGTGCTTAAAATTATAAGATGACCACTATGTTCATAGAAAAGATTTTTCAGGGAAAGAATAGCTCTAGATTTCCTTGCACTCTTATTGTTAATGTAAGTCTTATGGGAAAAATTGTCCAAGTATAATAAAGCTGGAGATTAGTTTAGAAACATGTTTCAATTTCAACACACCGGAGTTACTTTATTTAATTTCTCTTGTACAGAATGTTTCATAGAGCACATATTTAAGCTGACAGCCTTTCATTACATATTCAGAAAATGTTATTATAATTAAACTTTGTTTTATTTTATTTTTTTCTATATTTAAGGATATGTATTTAAAAGATAACTATGATTTCAACAGGTTTAATTCCATTTTCCTATGAACTTTTGAAGTCCTCTTGTCTCAAAGGTCTTAAAAATCAATTCTTAAATCTAACTGGAGGTAAATGTTGTGGAAATGAGAAATTTCTGCTCTTTAATATTGGTTACATAATATATAAGTTCTATGAATTAATTTTTAATATTTCATATATTCCTTCCTAGCCCTATAGTCTCCAATCAAGCTACATTGTATATAATATTGGAAAATAAAATATTAAATTGGAAATCAAAATATACATATACAATGACCACCACCCATAAAAAAAGCCAAATACATTAAAAAAATCATTTTATTGGGGACTCATAAAACTCTTATCACAATCCATACATCCATCCATTGTGTTAAGCACATTTGTACAAATGTTGCCATCATAATTTTCAAAGCATTTTCTTTCTACTTGAGCCCTTGGTATCAGCTCCTCATTTTTCCCCTCCCTCTCCCCTCTCCCTCCCTCCCTCCCTCCCTCATGAACCCTTGATAATTTATAAATTATTATTTTTTCATTTCTTGCACTATCTGATGCTTCCATATACTCCCTTGTCTGTTGTCCATCCCCCCAGGAGGGGATTATAGGTAGGCCATTGTGATCAGTTTCTCCTTTCTTCCCCCACTTCCCCTTCCCCTCCTGGTATGGCTGAAATAGACCTATGTACATATATTTATAGGTTTAGTATTAAGGGAGCAGATGGACATTGGGCTTCTATTCAAGTACTCCTCAACACAAGAACACTTTGTTCTAAAAATCCGGCACTCTGAGATGCTTACCTTCCGGGCATGATCACCAAATTCATTTTTCAAGGAATAATTGCCTCTTCAGATGGTGAAATGTAGGGAAGTTTTATTTTTTGTGTGGTTGCTCAGTGCCATCGACTTACTTCCAATAGAACATAAGACTGCACACTCTTGTCCCATCCTCACAATTGCTGTTTGGACCCATTGCTGTAGCCACGACGTCAATCCATCTTGTTGAGGTCCATTCTCTTGGTCTCTATGGCCCTCCGCTAAGCATGGGGTCCATTACCAGTGACCAGGCTCTTCTGATAACATGTTTCAAGAACATAAGATGAAGTCTTGCCATCCTTGCTTCTAAGAAACCTTCTGCCTGTCCTTATTCCAAGTACCATTTGTTTTCTTTAGTCAATGCAAACATCACCTGCTCTAAGCCTAGAAGGCATATGAGGTATTTCTGGGTCAGGAGAAGGCTTGAGCTGAAGAAACTCCACAGTGCACCTATCATCTTATTGCGATAGTGACTCCTATGGTAGGAACAATATTTGGAAATGAATGGGAACACAGCTAGGTTATTGTGTTCCCTCCATCAGCAGTCTTTCAGCTTCCCATCTTTATGTAACTTATGTCATCGATGACATGTATGACATATCTGTCTTTGGATAATAAGAATCAGGAGTCACTTAATGAAGACTTAGTTGTTGCTTGTAGGCACTGCAGCTGACTTCTGACTCATAGGAACCCTGTGTATACTGGAACAAAACACCGCCCGTTCCTGCACCGTTCTCATTGCCATTATCTGTGAACCCATTGCTCCAGTTACTGCTTCCATTCCTCTCATCAGATAGCTCCTTCTTTTTCACTTTGTTTTATTTTTTCTAAGCATGGTGTCCTCCTCCATGGACTGGTCCCTCCTGATAACTTGTCCAAAGGATGAGAGACAACATCTTCCCATCCTAGATTCTCAGGAACATCCTGACTACTTCCTCCAGGAGAGATGTGCTTGCTTTTATGGCACTCCATGCTATATTTAACTATCTTCACCAACATCATTGGAGTTACAAATAATAATTTGAAATGGAATTCTTCCAAGATTAAATATTGTGTTAATTCCCCTTTTAAACACGATGATGTTTTTGCCTTTATAATCTGTATATTGAGGACAAGGTGGGAAATATTGTGACTCTTTTATTCACATTAAACTAAACTTAAGGTAACGTTGTCATTCTGTGTAAGGGACACAATCCGTGGTCAAACCTGGAAGTGGGCAAGGTTTTATGATGTGTCAAAATTTGTATAATTGTGACAAGAGTTGTATGTGCCCCCAATAAAATAATTTTTAAAAAGAAAGAAACAAAAATTGTGTAATTTTAGAAAGGGAAGAAAATGCCATTACTTTAAAAATGTTATAAGACCGTTTTGTTGTTGTTATTGTTGTTATTAAGTGTTGTCAAGTCAATTTCCACACACTGCCTCCTCATGTGATGCAGCAGAAGCCTTGCCTAGGAGGGTCTACCTTTAGAGTAGCAAATCATCAGGTTTTTTTCCCCAAGGAGCGATTGGGTGGAATGTCACTTTCAACCTTGGGGAGCATTGGACACTTGTCCATGGTGCCAGGAGGCCATCTCCAAAGACACTGTCAATGGCACCAAATTCCATGGCCAAATGAGTGTGAGTTTGAAGTACTTACTCCTAATTTTTAAGCTCACCTGGAATTTTTCTGACCTATCAAATGAGGTGAAATTAATCTGAAAATTCTTCTAGAAGGCTAAATAATTACCAAGGATCCTCAAGAAGCTTGTAGGAAAATCTCATTTTCTTTGATTCCACGTATTCATGAACTTTTTGCAGCTCCTCATATAATTTCTCCATTTTTGACTCATCTAACTCTTACCCATAAATTTCTGTGTCATTTTACACATACTATGCTCTAAATTAAGAAAAGAAAACACACCAAGAATTTTACAGAGTACCTCTTGCACAATATACTTCTTTCTCTAAGTCTTCTCTTGATTCCATTGTCACCCATCACCCATCACCATCACCCAGGGGGCTACTTAAAGAATTATCATAACAAATATTTATAAATATCCCCATGTTATCAGAATATTAAAAGTCATTCTACTAGATAGATGTATTAATAGGGGTCTGCATATGTGAAGGATTCTTTTTTTAAAATAACCTTTGGAATTTATAATACAGCACCATGTTTTTTATAAGGTAGGTAAATTTCATATTAATTGAAAAATGCCTCCAAAACTCAAGTTAACTCTTAAGGAATAGTTTTTGTTGTTGTTGTTTTTGAACTTTGTATCTGCAATGGCCACCTTCAGTGATATGTGAAACCCTTAAATGTTTGGAAAGTTGCAAACAGATCATTTCGCTGGTTTCTGAAGGGTCCACACACGGCTCAAAGCCCAGCTAACAGTGGATCAACAGTTGCTCCCCTCTGAATGTGATTTTGTTGTTGGAACATATCCTTCTGATAATTGGTTCAGGGCTACTGACCTAGTGAACACACTTCATTTCTATTCTTTTCCACTTGACAGACCAAAAGAACTCCATCTCTACCAGGAATAACAGGAGAACACTGTCCTGATTCTGCTACAAGGTCATGTAATGTTTCTAGCCCTCAAAGAGACAAAGTACCTCACAGGCATCTGGATAGATTTACTGTCTCCTAGGACATTGTCCTTTTCAGCTAAATTTATAATGTCAAGTGGCAAGTGACAACTCATCTTTGTGTGCAAGAGAATGAGAGCTAGACACTGTGAAGTCCCATCGTATTCTAGGAGTTTCTGTCTTCCAGTAATCCAGGACCCACAATGTTCTCACCAAAGTGAAGAACAAGGCAGTACACCTTGAACACGTGACCCTAAGGAGGTGGTTAGAAGGACTTGTGTGTTTTTGTTTTTGTGCATTTTAGAAGCACAGAAACCGCAAATGAGTGACCCGCTCCAACTCATTTATCCTGTAGCCAGAAAATCCTGCCGGTTCCAGGAAAGGACCATTTTATAGATTCCACAGTGCTGGGATTGTCTGATGCTGAGGGATGAAATTGGAGGTTGGTGACAAGATTAATAGGATAATTAAAGAAAGGTCTCTTGGGGACTTGGGACATAGCTACACTTTCTTTAGAATACACAGCACTTTCCATTTGTAAAGAACTAGGGAGCCAAAATACTGGACCACAGCTTACTAGGTAACTTCAACGTTAAACTAGCATCTAAATGACACGTCTTGCCCCAAAAGCTGATGTGGTCTGGTGAAGTTAAATATGCTCTCAGAAAACCTTTCCTGATTAAGTAGAAGCAGTATACAGACTGGGCAGCTAGGGTCACTGAAAACACAAGCTGGTTCAATTATCACGCTCCTCAACCTCCTCTCATAGACTAACCCTGTGGTCCTTAAAACCGCAGTCCCTCAAAGAGGCACTGAAGGATTCTTCCACTTAGAGGAGAGATTCTTATGATCGCCTCACAGCAAATAAAATGGCTTCATTCTTCTTTAGAGACACATTTACAGCAAAAAACCCGACTAGGATCCTGGGCATTCAGAGGTGGGAGGTTGGGGAAAAATACATCTCAGACACACCTTTGAGCCCACAGTAGATTATACTCTCTCCTCAGAAGGTGAGTCTGTTTGCAGTCAGCAATGACATTGATCACTGGGAAGAGTCAAAAAGGTTACTGAGAAAGAAGACTTGGAAAGAAGAGGTAGAGGCATAGGATTTGACACACAGGAGATGCCTACCTCCAAGGAAATGAATGGCAATCTCACCAAATCTCCGAGTTATTAATAAACTGTTGATTCTGCCCCACATGGTGTCAATGTCTAATGAATGCCTGGACAATCCCTCAGTCCCATTTGCATGGCCTTTGACTCATGAATATATTCTTAAAACATCTTCTTGTCATTGGGCTTTACTTTTGGTCTCTTCTTATTGTGGTCGAACAATATATGATGGCCTGGGACTACCATATATTTACTGTTTTCATGCTCTTTGATTTTTTATGGTCTGTTTCAGTCTAACAGACATAGTTTTGCCCTTGTGCATGTTATGGAAAGTTTTTCCCTGTCCCCTAACCTCACTGTTTGTGCAAGTAATGTCCAGTCACTTAGGCTTTAATCTGTACAAGTCAACTGTTTGTGAGCTGACTTATCTATCTATAATTTCCTTTTTCAACAGTGTTTTAAATACCATGCCATTGACTAAACTAATGATACTATCAGTAAATCACCTTATGTCTCATGGGAATAATTTATATGGTTCTCCAATAATATGAAAATGATGTCTCCTAAAAAAATCTGTGCAAGTCAATAATCCATGTATTGCAAGTTAGCTTACACTTGTTTAATCTCCCTTTTTCAGTTGTGTTTTAACTTAATTACTATAGGCTAACTCAACAACACTATAAACAGAAGGATCCTTTGCTCCAGGGAGAAAATTGATAAAATTCTCTAATACAATGTCAAAGATGTCTCTAAGGTGAACCAAAGGCAGATAGAAAACATAGATTTAGGAATGAATTTTGGGCATGTAATCCTACCTCCAGTCTAAGAACAATTAGTGTTTAAGGCATGGCCCTCGTTGATATGTGCCCTCATGAAAGAAACATAGATGGTATGGGTGCTATAGGAAACCATGGGGAAGAAATTAGATGGTGCTCTGCTATCAGAAAGAATAGCAGTTGGGATCTTAAAGGTTTCTTTACAAACAAACCCATCTAAGTGAGACGTCACCTAATCCTAATTGGAAAAAGCACACCAACATCAGTGATCTAAGGAGTGTAAATGATATAATCCAAGTCCGAAGGATGGAATGCTATCAGAGTGTAAATTGTGGACTTCTCATGTGCAGAAGGCTATGGATGACAATGGAAGCCCAAACTACATTCTCAGGGTCTACCCATGGAGTAAGCCTCTGGTGAGTCCCCTCTTACCATAACTGAAGGATAGGGATGACCTGGTTATCAGACAGAGAAAACTGGAGAGATTATTACAGTAGATTAAAATGATAAAGCTGGTTTATTATTTAAAATGATACATCTTGGGTTTTTTTTAGTTATTGGTTGATTTTTTGTTGTTGTTGTATTAGTTGCTGTTGTTTTATTTTTGTTGTGTTTACTTTGCTTGTTTTGGGGTGTATTATTGTCTATGCATGTCTATCTGGCCAAGATGGGTGGGATGAACAATCCGGAGGAGAGAACCATGGGACTGAGGGTTCCGGAGGGACATGGGAGAGAAGGAGATGGGGGAAAAGGAGAGGGGATAACAACAAATCCAGGGACAAGGTTATAATAAGAGATATAAAATTGATGTGAGGAGGGCATAGGATGCTTGGCGTTGGGGAGGAGGAGGCTTGATCAAAGGCAATGTAGCTGAGAGGAATTACCAAAACCTGAATGAAGGTCAAACAGGATAGTGGGACAGGAGGAAAGTAAAAGGAAATAGAGGAAACAACTGGAGGGAAAGGGCATTTATAGGGGTCTAAATACAGGCAAGTATACATACAAATACATTTATATAAAATGATAGGGGAATATATCTATGTGCATATGTTTATTTATAAAGTATTATGGCAGCAGATGGGCATTAGGTCTCCACTTAAGTATTCCCTCAAACCAAGAACACTTTTTTCTTATACCCTGGCAATTCGTGATGCTCACCTTCCCTGACATGCTCTCTGAAGACAAAATGGGTGCATAAGTAAATGTGGTGACGAAAGTTGATGGTGCCCGGCTATCAAAAGGTATTGTGTCTAGGGTCTCTCTTAAAGGCTTGAAGATAAAAACGCAGCCATCTAGCTGAGAAGCAACCAAGCCTACCTGGAAGAAGCACACCAGCTTGTATGTTCATGAGTTGTAAAGGGGATCAGGTATCAGGCATCAAAGACCCAAAACAAAACAAAAAAATATACCACATCAGTGTGAATGAGGGGGAGGGCAGAGTGGAGACCCAAAGGCCATCAGTAGTCAATTGGACATTCTCTGTCAGAAGGGCCATAAGAAAGAGATGAGTCAGTTAGGGTGTAATATAGCACTAACAAAACACACAACCTTCCTCTAGTTCTTTAATGCTTTCTGCCCACCCACTATCACGACACCACTTCTATTTCACAAATCTAGATAGACCAGAACATATATACTGGTACAGATAAGAGCTCACAACCCAGGAAACCCAGGAAAGATAAACCTCTAGGAAGCAATAAGGCAAAAAGTGATACTAGGTAGATAAGGAAAGGAGGGGGGGTTAAGGGGTAACTGATAATAACAATTGATATATGGTCCCCCTCCCAGGAGGATTGGCAGTAGAAGAGTGGGTGAAGGGAGACAGTGGTTGGTGGAAGACATAGAAAAAAAAAAAGAACTTATAAATTATCAACGGTACATGGGGGAGGGACAGTTAGGGATGGGAAAAAGAGGGAAAAAAGATAAATCTGACTGGAACAGTTAAAACCTTGTCATTTGATCTTTATGATACATTTTGAGTTCAATCTGGTTTTTAAAAAAATAATTTTGCTTTCCCCCCCTCAAATTGGGGCTTATCTCTGTTGTATTTTGTTATCATTGGTGGTATTCTTGACTCTTGCTATGTATCTTTCTATATTTTTTGGTATATGAAACCCAACTTGGGTGAATCCATAGACATCATAACTGGAACAGGATCCCTGGGGGTGCAACAGGGTGGCGGGGTGGCAGTGGGGAGCTGATGCCAAGGAGTACAAGAAGGAAGAATAAGTTCTGCAACAATTGAGGTTAGTGCTTGTATAACTTTGCTGCATATGACTAGACTGTTGAGTGATATGATGTCTGGATTATGGCCTAATAAAATAATTTGGAAAAAATATCTTTTTAATAAACCTCTGTGATCATCCTGTGTCCTTTAAGAAAGTCTATCAAGAAGACCAGTTCAGAATTCCTAACGATGATCCAAATAATCTTTGGTGCTGATCTCACTGCCTTGAATGTAACTGGCCCAGCAGATAATTTTCTAAGCCATGTCCCTGCTTGTAATCTTTTTAGAAGGAACCATAACAAGACTGAGACAGGTGCATTACTGAGAGAACTAGTCTGCAGCCGCCCACAGCTCAAAAAGGCATGTTTAAACATGTTTTGTTTGGAATAAGCTTCTGTTGTATGAACCAAAACCCTAATACAAATATATGTAGTCTATGTATGTCACAGCACTACCGTAGACTGTTGTCTATGAAGTATGCAGCTCCATAATGAAACAGTTTGAGATAGTGTGTGTTGGACCAACATTTGGCATAGAGACAGGAAACAAGCATCACATCCTATTGAAAAAAAAGTCACCGACAGCCTTGTTTGATGAAGAGTTGTCATAAACTTTGATGGTAAAATATACACAGTATCTGCAAATGGTAATGAAGGATGCTAAGATTGGGTATTCTCAGTGTGTGTTTGTATATGTCTCTCTATCTGTCTATCTATTTACATTGGAGCTCACCAAAAGCTAAAATTAGAAACATTTTAAGTCAATTATTTTGATACATTTATTTTTCTTTTCCCTTTTTGATATTGAAATAGCTTTAAACTGATTATGATGCAAAAGAAGGTGCACCTTTAGGATTTATAAATATAATGTAGAGGATCATTAATATTGTAGCATATAAATAAACTTTTCATATCTTTTGTATGAAGTATGTGCTAATAACAGAGAACTAAAAGGCATTTAAGAAAGCTAAAGGCAATTAATGAGAGCTATCCCATGAATTCTGGCCTTGATGGTCCAGAGGCTACAGTTCTAGGCTGTTAATAGAAGACATTGGTTTGAATCTACTGGGCATTCTGTTGTAGAAAGGGGTGGCCACCTGCTTCTGTAAGAGTTACAACCTGGGAAAGCCTATGGGGCAATTCTACCCTCACTTGCTTCATTGTTATGAATCAGAATCAACTAGACAGAATCAAATAGACATATAATTTATTATATGAATTACCTAATTTCTTAAACTGATTTACAAAGGTGGTCTCTCTAGAGAATAATAAGCTTCTTAATTAGTTAAGGTGCGGTTGTGTTGAACCATAGAGATAGAAAAGCGATGCTTACTCTCCTCATCCAAAATCTGGCTGAGAATATAATGAATTCCCACAAAATCCTCATTGAGTATAATTTTCTCTTAAAAAGCATCTTAGTTTCATTATTATTGGTTTTCATTTCAATAGGCTATATTTTGAAGCTCTCTTATTCTTTTTCTCCCCATTGAAAAATAAGACTCGCAATAAATCATTTTGACAGTGAATTTTCCCATTTCTTCTCATTCAGTTCATGGTTTTTAAAAAAAGAATAGGTATCATGACAATGAAGGAAAAACAAACACTCATTTCATTTGGAAAACATAGCTTTCCATTTAAGCTGGGAGACATTGCAGTCCGTATTTAATTAACATTAGAAGACAATAATTTTCCAGTAGAGGACTCCTGATTGTTTGTAGTAAATTTGCAGATTGCATATGAAAAACTAGAAAAAATCATAACTGATTGATAATGTGATCTATTGGCTAGATCTCCCGAGAGTTCTGCCCATGGAACTCATTTCTGCAGGGTCTATCACTGTCTTCTTTAGGGTCCCAACTTCTTTGTTTCACTTAAAAATTTATGATGAAGGCAACGTTGGCTATTGAAGATGTCCATCCATTTGCTCAAGTATGACGACTCATTAAGCAGTCAGTGGATTCCAGGCACCAGTGCTAACTGACATGTAAAATTTACAGAAGAGGAGGGTGCCAACAAAAATAAATCACTCAAATTCATTGTCACTGAATCAGTTCTGACTCATAACAACCTTTTAGGAAAGGGTAAAACTGCCCACTGTGGGTTTCTGTGGCTAACATGTTAGCAGAGCAGAAAGCCTCATCTTCTCACGGAGAGGCTGGTGGTTTTGAACTAGTGGCCTTGAAGTTTGCAGCACAATGTACAACCCACTATGCTACCAAATGAAAAAACAATAGACAAAAACCCAAACTTAGTGTCATGGAATCAACTCCAACTCATAACAAGCCCTTAGGGCAGAGTAGCCCTGCCCCTGTGGGTTTTTGAAACTGTTATTCATGAAGGGCGTAGAAAACCTCCTCTTTCTCCTGAATAGCCACTGGCGGTTTCAAACTGCTGACCTTGTGCTTAGCCGTAGTCCACCATGTAACCTACTCTGCCACCAGGCCCCTACGACACCACCAAATTGCCTTAAGATTCAAAACACTGAAAGTAAAAGAACTATGAAAATGTCAATGAAGAAACAGCAAAAACCAAGCGGTTGTTAAAACAAGTCACTTCTGATGCGGAATACGGAAAGCAGACAAGGTGAAATTTCATCTGATTGTTCTAGGGCTTGGATTGTTAAAGATAAGGGGATATGCATTCTAGCCATTTAAAAAATGAAAGAACTGTGTAAGCTAATGAAATGAAAATCACATGGCTCATTCAGAATGGAATTCAATTGGATGTAACTAGGATATAAAGTATGTTAATGAAATGAAAAATGGAGCAAACTATCTGAATCATAACAGATATTTTAGAAACTATTTCAGCTCACCTAGCTTCTGGTAGTTCCTGGTATTCCTTGGTTCATGCATGCAGTGTCGCAAGGGTCCTTCCTCCATTTGTTTCTGTCTTCCTTTTTTATAAAGGAAACCTCAGCATCTGACCTGACATTATCCAATGCCATCCTCACAGGAAATATCAATGCAAGGTATACTCTCTAGCAGCTAGCATTAGGAGTTCAACCTATCTTCTCAAAGAAAACACAATTCAGTCCACAACAGATACCAACATACTTTCCAGCTTGGGAAAGACCAATTTATAATGTGGAGTCACCACCACAAATTTGATGAATCTCAGAAAGCAACATGTTAATACATTTAAAGCAGTTTGAATTTAATCTGACCCAAAGCGGTGCTTCAACATGTACACACAGACATACACACAGACACACACACACACACACACACACACACACACAGATATACAGACACACACAGAGACAGACAGACAGACAGACACACACACGTCTGCTTTCTGCATTCAAATCTGTAATGTCCTTTCAATTGCAGAATGCATCCTATTATTCTATTAATAAAAGATACAAAATGAGTAAAAAATACTAATCATTGAGTCCAAATGTATATCTAATTAGTGCTTTCACCTATGGAAAAGTCATTTTTTCCTTTCTTCTCCTTAAGGAGATAATTAAATGAAAGAAATTACAAATTATTCTTTGTGAGAGCCATCACAGGCCAAATGCAAATAAGACATGAGCTTCAGAAGATAATAATCCCAATAGGGAATGGGAGCAGGCAGGTTCTGTAGGTTTTCATCAGTTTTTGAATAATTGAGTGCCGCTTGAAGTGGAAAAGAAAATGGGGTGGTATCTTTATTCTCATGTCACAGATAGCGCCAAATTAATTAAAATCACTTGACATGCTTTGAAAGGTTGTGTACTAGTAGGCTAAGAAATGGATGTGATCATCATCAATTTTACCTTGAAGAATCTTGGTGTTTATGAGCACATTGAGCTGGCTCACAGGACTTGCATTATTAAATGTTAAGAATGAGAACTATTCTTTGAAATGCCTTTTCTTCCTATCAGGAGAAAATGAACACATTAATGCCTATTTTTGGACAGTTTATTTTTTTTAACTTTAACCTGATGCACGCAGAAGCATCATAAAAGACATTTTTGCAAACAACCAAAATGGTTGGGCTAGACCCCCTGGGTGTTCAATGTTATGTGAATTATTCAAATTTTTATTTAATCTTGCTTGCTGTTTATGCCAAAAAGGAGTTAAAAAGGGTTGAGAGTAAGACACTGTGATGCAATTCTAAGTTACTATATGTCTTCATCATTGTTGCTCTCGCCAAATACGATTAACCGCTTACATCCTTTTAAAAAAGACAGTGGTTGTTATATAGTCTTGGTTTTCCATAGATATTTAGAATTATGCTTATGTTTTCATTTCTTTTGGCTTTGGTCTGCTTTTCACTCCTTCTGAATCCTCTGGATAGTAAAACCTGCCGTACTGGCAGAAAATACATCTTTTAAAATATGATCATTGGAGAGAAGACTTTGTAATTACAGATGACATGCATAAGATAGACCTACATTGCTATAACCAATTCCACCCCCATAAGAACATTTTAAAAGTCCAGATTTACTATTATTGTGTATGCTTTAAACTTACGAATTCCAAAGAGAACAGAGGGGATGCCACTGCTAAATGTGTTCTTCACACTTCGAGTACATTTCAGGGAACCGTGATTCCCCTTCTTGCAAATAATGAACTTCAAGCAGAAGATTGCCATTAGAATCAAATGTGCTTTATACAAGTAGCATGCCCATTCCAGAGAGAAAGGGATAAACTGGAGAAATGGAAGACATCTTGTCAAATTCCATACTTGGGTGCCAGGATCACATAAAAACAATAATGGATAGAAGATACAAGAATCTACTCTGAGCTATTTCATCATCAAAATGAAGCTGAGGACAAAACAATCTCCTGTAAGGTTCAGACACATTTGAATTAAATGTGTGATATTGGGGTGCTGTCATTAGGTCCTGCCCAAAGCCAAATGTCACCTGAAAATTATCCTTCAAGGTTAATCCAGTCAAGATGAAATTTGCAATGTAATGTTCAGAAATTGTGCGCTCTAGTGAAGCATTTAATATGGCTCTTCTAGTCTTAGCCTTTGTAACTCCTACCAAACAGCCTTCATTTTCCGATGGGCCTGGGAGTGACACTGGGAGAAGACACTGAGTGGATTACATGACTAAGCTTTGTGTAATCGTTAACAGGGTTAATGATGAGTGCCATCTTCCTGGGCATTAATTCAGGCATTTCAGCAGAAGAGACAAAATTATGCTACCAGCAAGAGAGAAGAGGCAAGAGTGGAGTGTGTCCTTTGCTCCCCGAGATTCCTGTGCACTAAACTTCAATCCAGGAGACAGCTTTGACACCAGAGGGGTGGCAGAGGAGAAACAAGAAAATGAGACAGAGAAAGGAACTTCCCAGCCCACAGAGCAAGGCAACCAGAGTGCTTTGGGGCAGCGGGGTGGTTTGGAAAATAGGATGCCTCTGCGTACTTAATTGGGAGGGCAGGGTTGCCTAGAACTGGGGTTGCTTCAGGTGGAGACATTTGAACATTTACTTGGAGGGTAGGGGAGGGAAGGAAAAAAGAGGAGCTGATAGCAAGGGCGCAAGTAGAAAATGTTTTGGAAATGATGATGGCAAAATATGTACAAATTGATATAACTGATGTATGGGTTGTTATAAAAGCTGTAAGATTGCCCCAATAAAATGATTTATTAAATAAAAACAAAAAGAGCTTTGTAAAATTGCTTGAGCAAGGCAGGGTGTAGGCCAAGTGACTAAGAAGATAGAGGCCTCCCAGAGCTTAAAGCAAAGAAGAAGTTGCTTTGAACAATTTCCATATATCCTGAGCCTTTCTTGTCTGAACTGTAACTTGTTAGCTTCCCTAATAAATCTCACAGTCATGAGCTTAGTATGTGAGTTCTATGTCGCCATTGCAATGAATCATAAGACCCAGTGGGGAAGCAAAGACTTTTATGGGAGGGATGTTTGAAGGAGGGGCAAGTCTTCAACCTCATAGACATTGACCCTGGGTATGGCTGATATGGGAGTTGATTTATCTTCTGCCTAAAAGAGATCAGAGGCCACACCTTACATATTTTTTTCCTCCTTCAGATCAATTATGTTAACTTTGACCTTATTTGATCTGGATTCCATTCTTGAGTTGCTTCTATTCACAATAATGAAAAATAGGATTTAAATTAGCACTGGAATGGATTGAGTGCTTGCGAAGACCAATGCACTGAATATTGAAGAGTTAAGGGCAAGCTACTTATGGGGGGGAGAGAACAGGTTGACTGTAACTAGTATTAATAAATTTCCAAATCAAGTCAAATCAAACCCCAGATCTGTTCAAGAAGGAGATGAAGACTGTGATTAGTCGATGACAAAACAGCAACCTAGAAGACCCAAAGCAAATATTGTTAAAGTATAGCTCATTGGACAGACAATGCCAAGCAGCATTAAGTTTGTTAAGCAACTGGAGGGACAGGGTTGATCATGGGAGACACGTTCCAGTCTTCTCTTGCTTCCTTGTTCAGGAGAGAGAAATCCACACGAAGACCACCAGCAGAAGCTCCTTCTCTGTCTGAGAAGGCGACTCATCACATACCCCATGGCTGATTGTTGGTGATTTCATGGGAAAAAAAATGGGTCTACCTCATCTAAAAGTTGGTCACTCAAATTTGTTGGTTTGAATCCACCTAGTAGAAATAACACTGAGCAACTCTTTAAAATTGAGTCAACTCTCCAAATTTTCTTTTTGGTTTTGTTGGCTAGTTTGGGGTCTATTTTGATCTTTCTGGCCCTCAATATTATTTTCCATGACTCAAATGAGTACAAACCTGGAATAGAGCAGTGGTTTTGTGGCCATCCGACAACCTTGGAGAAAGGTAAAGAAGATGCGTTAGCTCTGAAATCCTATAGCTGCAACTCGTTCTAGTAGGCTCCAGAGCCTCATTGTACTCATTTACTTCAACCACTAATTTGCAGGTTGTTATTTTAGCTCAAAGAAACTTCAGTTTGGTATACATATGCCCTGGTATCATTAAGAGGAAGCTTGGTGGCTCTGTTGAGTAAGCGTTGGACTACTATCCACAAGTTTGGCAGTTCAAACCCATCAGGCACGCTGTGGGATAAAGATGAGCCTATGCGCTCCCCAAAAGATTCACAGCATTGAAAACCCTATACAGCGTTTTTATGCATCAGAAATAACTCAGTCTACTTTTATGTGGTGTCATTCTAGGGCTTGTGTTAGTGCTGTGGAGGACGGTATGGGCTGCTAACCATAGGGTAGGCAGTTCAAGTCTACCAGCTACTTTGCAGGACAGAAATGAAGCTATATGCTCCCATAGCAATTTATCCCCTCAAAAACTATGTGAGTTGAAAGTGAATTGATGGGTTTGGGCGTGATATTTGTGAGGTTCAGTGCACCACCTCGGTAGAATGCTCACTCTTTGGAAAGCCATACTTCATCTACTTCACTTGATTTTGTAAACAGTGAAAACCTATTACCTTCAAACATGGCAATATCTTGCTATGAGAAGAAAACTGCATTTTAAAGCAAAAAATAAGTGTTGGATATTTAAAGCACTTTTACATTTATTTACTGTTTAGATAAAAATGTTAAATGTATATGTGTATGCATATATACTCGTGTGTGAGTGTGTGTGTGTGTGTGTGTGTGTGTGTACATATACAGGGACTTCAAAAGTTTGGAGAAAATGGAATGAATTATCTTAATATAATCCATATACACTAAATTCTACTTCATTAAAAGGAAAAACAAAAATCACTGCTTTGAGTTGATTCCAAAGCATGGTGACCCACAGGACAGACTAGAACTGCCCCAGAGGGTCACTGAGATTGTAAATATTTATGAGAGCAGAAAGCCTCATCTGTCTCATTTAGAGTAGTTGGTGGTTTGACATCCAACTTTTGGGGGTTACCACCCAGCGTTTCACCCACATGGCCACACGGGCTCCTTATATAAGTCATATTTATTTATGATGTCTCACATCTTTATAGGAGTTCTTCACATTTATTATCCCATTTAATCATACAAAAACCATGTAACTATTTGCTGAGTACTTTCACTGTCCAAGACAATTGAATTTGTGATAACACAATCACTAACTTCTGGAAGGGCATCAGCCAAGGTCAGCCCACCTGGGATTCCACAAGTTCCAAGCTCTTTGTTGATAGCCAACACTTCCATTTGTTCAAATTAAACTAACCACCTTGCCACCAAACCATAATATTCCATAATAGAAGTGATTTTAATGAGTTTTATCAGATCACTATTTCATTAACTTACTAATTCATTCAGTTGAGGACACTATGTGACTCAGGGATGGCTCTATTGCTTCCTGCTCATTTCTTGGTTTTATAAATCACATGTTTATTCCTCTATATTTGCCATTTGTTAATGTTGGGTACTGAAGTAGTTAGACCTTAAATGACACATTGCATTTGGCAAATCTACTGCACAAGATCTCTTTAAAGCATTGAAGAGCAAGGATGTTACATTGTAATCCAAGCCATGGTATTTTCTATTGCCTCATGTACATATGAAAGCTGGGCACTGAATAAGGCAGACCCAAGAAGAATCACTGCATTGGAATTGTGGTGCTGAAGACGACGACCAAAAATACCATGGACCGCTAAAAGGACCAACTGATCTGTCGTGAAAGAAGTACAGGGAAGATGTTTCTAAGAAGCAAGGATGGTGAGACTTTGTCTTCTCTACTTGGGCTGGGTTGCCGGGTGAAACCAGTTCGTGGAAAAGATTCTGCTCGGTAAAGAAGAGGGGCAGTTAAAAAGAGGAAGCCCCTCGGGAGATGCATTGACACCGTGGCTCCAACAAGGGGCTCAAGCATTACAATTGTGAGGATGGTGCAGGACCAGGTACTGTTTTGTTCTATTTTCAAGAGTGTCTCTGTGGGTCGGAACTGACCCTGTGGTGCCTAACAACAGCAACAATAAGGAGTAATATGCTTTTTTGGCAAATTTATTTGCTGCTAGCTTACTTCTGATGCTAAGGTCCTTTTCTGCAAGACTTGCTAAGATGCCCTTGGAGATATGGGGCAATTGCACCAAGACACTTTTGTTTACCAGAGCTATAAAAGTCCCATCCTCAGGGATCACACATGCATTGAGAACTACAGACAAATATCACTAATGTGCATCAAAGTAGGAATCCTTAACAAAATAGTGGCCAATAGAATACAAAAGTATATACAGCAAATAATTCACCACGACAAAGTGGGGTTCATACCAGGGATGCAGGGATGGGTCAGCACATGGAAGATCATTAGTATCACTCACCACATTGACATTAAAAACTATAAGAACCACGTGGTAACATCGATAGATGAGGAACAAGCATTTGACAACATCTAATACCAATTCCTGTTTAAGACACTCAAGGAGACAGGAATGGAAAGAAAATTCCTCAAGACAATACAAGCTACGTATGAAAAACCAATAGACAACATGGTAGTCAATGGAGAAAAGATGAACACAATCCCACTGTAAAGGGGGACCAGACAATGATTCCCCTTGTCCCCACTGCTATTTAACATTGTACTGGAGGTTTTAGCTAACAGCATAAGGAAAAGAAAAGACATCAAAGGTATTTGCCTGGGAAGGAAGAGGTGGAACTATCGTTATTTTTAGATGATATGATTTTATATATGGAAAATCCCAAAAGCTCCACAAGGGGAATTCTGGAAGCAATAGAGGAATGTGGCAGAGTGGCAGGATACAAGATCAACAAACAGAAGTTTATCAGACTGCTATATACATCTGACAAGACCACAGAAGAGGAGATCAAAAGGTGATACTCTTCACAATAGCCAAACACAAATCAAAATACCTAGGGATATACCTGACTAAAAAACCCAAAGGATTTACATGACAAAAATTACAGAACACTATGACAAGAAACCAAGCATGACCGCAACATATTGAAGAATATCCCATGTTCATGGATTGGAAGACTCAGTATAGTAAAGATGTCAGTTCTGCCCAAGGCACTATATACGTTTAATGCAATCCCGATACAATTACCCTTATCTTTCTCCAAAGAAACAGAAAAAAGGGATTACGAATTATATATGGAGAGGAAAGAGGCTCAGAATTAGCAGAGAACACCTCAAGAAGAAGGACAGAATGAGAGGGCTTGCTTTACCTGACTTTAGCACATATTACACAGTCACAGTGGTCAAAACTGCATGGTATTGGCGTAATGCTAGATACTCAGACCAATGGAAAATAACTGAAAACCCAGAAATAAAATCAGCATACAGACAAATGATATTTGATAAGGACCCCCCAAATATCTAATGGGAAGTAGATGCCCTCTTCAACAAGTGGTGCTGGAAAAAATGGATATCTACCTACACAAAATTGAAGGAAGAGCCTTATCTCATGCCACGCACAAGAATAAACTCAAGGTGGATCACAGACCTCGAGGTAAAGCCCCAAACTATTAGGGCCATCAATTAGGGTACTGGGGCCAATCTGAGAACTTTGGAATAGGGAATACATAGGCTGTCAGAAATAGGGAAGGACAAATGAGTCACAAATTAACAAGTGGTATATACTGAAGATAAAACACCTGTGCACATCAAAATAATTCACCCAGAGAGTAATTAAGAGATCCCACATACTGGGAAAACACCTTTAGCAATGACACATCAGAAAAAGGCCTTATTAATAAAATCTACAATATTCTGCTAAATTCCAAAAAGAAACAAAAAAATTGCTCACTGAGGAGGTGGGCAAAGGACCTGAGGAGAAGTTTCACGGGGGCAGAAATCCAAATGGCCAAGAAACATATGAGAAAATGTTCCCGATCACTAGCCATAAGAGAAATGCAAATTAAAACGAGATACCACCTAACATCCTCAAAAATAACCCAATTCAAAAAATCAGAAAGCAACAAGTGTTGGAGGGGCTGTGGTTAGATATGAAATCTCATCCACTCTTGGTGGACCTGTAGGTATGTACAGCCACTATGGAAATCAATTTGGGGATACCTAAAACAAATGGAAATTGACCTACTATACGGCCCAGCAATCCCCCTACTGGGCATATATAGACCCAGGAGAGGCAAGCACCAAACACAGCCATACAGCTGGGCTCCAATGCTCATTGCGGCACAGTTCAAAATGGCAAGGAGTTGGAAACAACCCAAATTTCTATCAACTGATGAGTGGATTAAAAAACTGTGGTACATACACAAAATAGAGTACTATGCATCGCTAAAAAAGCAGTGATGAACACATGAAGCATGTTGCTGCATGGGAAGAACTGGAAGAAATTATGCTAAGCGAAGTGAGCCATGTACAAAAGGACAAGTATAACATGAGTCCCCTGAGGTAAACTTGAAAATGCAAAAAGGGTATAGGGGAAAAGCTGCAATATACAAACATTCCTGGAGTGAGGACCAAGTAGTATGGCAGGGGCCAGACCAAATCACGGGATACATATGGTAGCCAACTAAACAGGAAGAGGTAAAATAAGATATGGGTAGCAGGGGAACAGGGTACTAACCCACCCAAGGGGAGGGTATTATGTATAGCTCCACAGGGACAGAGGGACCAGACATCAACCTGGTGCTCATGCAACACACCAGCATGAATCAGGGAACCAATAGAGAGGTCTGTGCAGTTGGCCCCAACCCCAACTATGTGGGCAGCGTCCCCTTCCTGAGGAAGAGTTCACTTCAGAGGACAGAACTGAAGCTACAGCTCAGGCAGAGGGACTTGTCTGATCAGAACACACAGGAGCAAATGAAGGGGAGGAAGAGAGAATGGAGCACATCTTGGCCTACCAAACCCCGAGGATGAGATCAGCCACAGCACAGAGAGGACCATAAGGCTGGCCCTGCTATGAGACATGATGTCCCTCACTGACCCATAATGCTACTGGGAACAATGCTGGAGACATAGTGTAGGAATTGAGCCCAATCTGACACCACACTGAAGCAAAACAGTAAGGGCATGTAACAGAACAGCAAGGGGAACAGAGCAATGAAGTCCCCAGGGGATACCAAGAATAGATTTGTGGGCCAGGGAATGGCACCCCATCAGACTCGACTGGAAAACACTCCTAAAGCTCAACAAACAGACCTTGAACTACTTACAGGCTTTTCTTTTTTGCTGTTGTTGGTTTTGTTGATGTTGTTTTGTTTTCTTTTGTTGCTCTGTTTTATTCTGTTTTGTTTTTTGTGCATATTATTATCTTTACAGGTCTATTTAGATAAGATAGGCAGGATAAACAATCTGGAGGAGAAAACAACAGGACCAATGGTTCTAGGGGGACAAGGGAGAGGGGTTGGTGCAGGAAAGGAAGTAAGTGCTAATAAACTCACAGACAAGGGAACAACAATTGATCCGAAATCAATGGTAAAGAGGGTATAAGAGGCCTGGTAGGGCTTGATCAAGGGCAATGTAACCAAGAGGACTTCCTGAAACCCAAATAAAGGCTGACCGTGATAGTGGAAAAAGAGGAAAGTAAAAGGAAATAGAGGAAAGAATTGGAGTCAAAAGACATGTATAGAGGTCTAAATGGAGGTATTTACATATGTAAATATATTTATATATGACAATGGGGAAATAGGTCTATGGGCATATATTTATAGGTTTAGTATTAAGGTCGCAGATGGATATTGTACTTTTACTCAAGTACTCCCTCAATGCAATAATACTTTGTTTTATTAAACTGGCATTCCATGATGCTCACTTTCCCGACACGATTGCTGAAGACAAAGCAGGTGCATAAGCACATGTGGTGAAGAAAGCTGATGGTGCCCGGCTATCAAAAGATATAGCATCTGGGGTCTTAAAGATTTGAATGTAAACTAGTGGTCATCTAGCTCAGAAGCAACAAAGCTCACATGAAAGAAGCACATCAACCTGTGGGATCATGAGGTGTTGAAGGGATCAGGTATCAGGCATCAAAGAACAAAAAATCATATCATTTTGAATGAGGGGGAGTACATATTGGGGACCCAAAGACCATCTGTAGGCAACTGGACATCCCCTTACAGAAGGGTCACGGGGAGGAGAGGACAGTCAGGGTGGAGAGTAGTACTGATGAAACATACAATTTTCCTCTAGTTATTTCATGCTTCCTACCCCCCACCAGCATGACCCTAATTATACCTTACACATCCAGCTAGACCAGAGGACATACAC
Organism: Tenrec ecaudatus; assembly: GCF_050624435.1. NCBI lineage: Eukaryota > Metazoa > Chordata > Mammalia > Afrosoricida > Tenrecidae > Tenrec > Tenrec ecaudatus. Next base: position 8,700,667 of record NC_134544.1, read on the forward strand.
TGGTACAGATAAGAGCTGGAAACACAGGGGATCCAGGACAGATAAACTCCTCAGGACCAATAATGAGAGTTGTGATACCAGGAGGGAAAGGGGAAGGTATGGGAGAAAGGGGGAATGATCTACATATAACCTCCCTCCCTGGGGGAAGGACAACAGATAAGTGGGTGAAGGGAGATGTTGGACAGTGTAAGATGTGAGAAAATAATAATTTATAAATTATCAAGGGTCCATGAGGGAGGGAGGGTGGGAGAAGGAGGGAGGAAAATGAGCTGATACCAAGGAGTCAAGTAGAAAGAAAATGTTTTGAGAATGATGATGACTACAAATGTGCTTGACACAATGGATGGATGGATTGTGATAAGAGTTGTAACAATAAAATTATTTTTTATAGTCTCAGCCTCCTTATGAGGAGCACAGAGACTAGTGTCTGGGAAGTTCTCCTCTGTCTTATAGAAATCACCATGAGTCCGAAGCAACTAGAAAACAGTGGGTTTAGTTTCTGGAAAAGCCTTGATAGAAGCAGACTACCATCTCTCTCTCCGTGCCATCTCTCTCTCCATGCCACCTCTTGATCCATGCCATCTCTCTCCATGCCATCTCTCTCTCCATGCCATGTCTCTCTCCATGCCATCTCTCTCCATGCCATCTCTCTCCATGCCGTCTCTCTCTCCATGCCATCTCTCTCCATGCCGTCTCTCTCTCCATGCCATCTCTCTCCATACCATCTCTCTCTCCATGCCGTCTCTCTCTCCATGCCTTCTCTCTCTCTGTGACATCTCTCTCTCTCCATGCCATGTCTCTCTCCATGCCATGTCTCTCTCCATGCCACCTCTCTCTCCATGCCACCTCTCTCTCCATACCATCTCTCTCTCCATGCCGTCTCTCTCCATGCCATCTCTCTCCATGCCTTCTCTCTCTCTGTGACATCTCTCTCTCTATGGTATGCTTGCTGCGCTCAAACCCCTGGCCTTTGGACTAGCACAAGATTCCTCTAACCTCGTGTCTATTCGGTTCCTTACAAAAGCTATGCCACTGCCATGGAGTTGCTTCCTCTATAGCACAGACTGTGACAGTTGTGACACTTGCTGCTCTGTTGGGTTTCCAAGAATGTAAACCTTTAAGGGAACTGGAAGCCTCAGCTTGCTCTCACTAGTGGGCCAAGCGCTTAACTACTTTGCAACCAGGGCTCCAAACCTGAGTCAAACCCACTCCACCCACTGCCACTGAGTCCATTTCCACTCAGAGCCCCCAGATTTGGTCCAGGAGCAGACAGCTCCTCCACACCCCAAGCGCTTTGGATTTCATATGCAAACTTGATCACTGTGTGCAAGCACCCAGAACACTGAGTTACCACATTTAAGTTGCCTTTGGTCCCACTTACAAATGGAATGCATTCCCTTTACTCATATGGAATTGTTTGCATTTTATAAATTCCATTATCATTTAAAGTGCAGTGGTTTTCTTGACCGATGGTGGCTGTGTTCTAAGAAGGTCCTGGAAACTCAGAATCTGAGAATGGCTGACCTTGAGTCACCTCAGCTGGGAGACCGCCATGGGGGATCCCAGGGGTTCCCACTGTGTTCATGCAAGGTTCTTAAAGTATGGCTCCATTCATCCCTTGCAGAGGGGTAGTGGGGAGGAGATGAGTCACTCAGGGTTCACTGTAACAATGAAACTCAAAACCTTCCTCTAGTTCTTGAACGCTTCCTCCCCTCCCAATTATCATGACCCCAATTCTACCTTGCAGACGTGGTTATACAAGAGGATGTACAGCGGTGCAGTAGGGATCTGGAAACACAGGGAATCTAGGACGGATGAACCCCTCAACACCAGCTGTGGGAGTAGCGACACCGGGAGGGAAGGGGTTGTAGAAAGGGAGAACCGATCGATCTTGGAGATCTATGTGTAACCTCCTCTCTGGGAAATGGTCAATGGGAAGGTGGGTGAGGGGAGACGCTGGGCAGTGTAAGATAAGATAAAATAATTATTTATAAACTATTAAGGGTGCAGGGGGAAGGGGGGAGCAGGGAGGGAGGGAGAAGGGAAAAAAAGGAAACCGAGCTGATTCCAAGAACCCAAGTGGAAGGCGAATTTTGAGAATGATGAGGGCAATGAATGTATAAAGGTGCTTTGCTCAATTGATGTATGTATGGATTATGATAAGAGTTGTATGAGCCCCAATAAAAAGATTTATTAATAAAAAAAGAAAAGTCAGGTTAAAAAAAAAGTATGGCTCCATTAATGCCCCCAGAAGCTCTTTGAGGTTTGATTTGAGATCATACATTTTCGGAAGTAGTCACAGCACATATTTAAGGTCCAAGAACAATGACTATCGACTGTCTCAGTTCTCTGTTCTTTAAAGTGAATTCTGCTTGACGCCAAATTATTTTTTAGAATTTCATAGTTAGGTATGTCACCACAATCAGCCTAAATCCTTTTCATTGTTGCAATATGCTTTACAAATTCTAAAATGTTATGACAAAGATGGGTACCCACCCACTCAATTCAAACTTTACATGCTTAGAGTCATGACGATGTTACCTTTCAAAGGCCAAATTATTTTTACTTCATAAAATATCGCCATATGTCTGTAAGCATATGTCTAAAATTAGTATTCCAGGATGCCTTTTACGCATACGATTATTAATGCTGCTGATTTGATCGTCTTGAATGGTTTTCTACCAACTCCATATTTACTTCTGGAAGCACCAGAATCACCACTCCTGTCTGAGGTTATTTATTACCTGAGAATTTGGTGAGGCCTCAAATTTCTAGTGAAAGTAATATCTTTTTTCTCAAGAAACTCATGAAATGAGTCTACAGTATAGATGTGATTGAACCAAAGACCCCAGAGCCATATGTTCTACAGTTGTTTAGGAAAGTGTTTATGAACTTGTTCGTATGTGTGTGTGACTATGAACTCATGGCTTCACAGATTCAACTTTACCCTCCCACACCCTACTCCAGAATGAACGGAAATCATTGTTCATCTTTGGCTGATCAAATGGTCAACACTTTGTTCAGTGGAAGGTTTTCCCCCACTCACCTTGTTTGCAGTACCTGTTTCCCAACACAAGAATATGCTCCCAGCTCACTTTGGTCAGGAGGAATGACTTTACCTTCAAGCAACTCTGGGTCTTCCCCACGGAGAACGGTACCTTTTGACCACATCTTCCCCACATCATTCTGGACATGAACACAAACAAAATGCATTCTTTGGTGAATACTAGTTCGAGTGGGTATTCACAGTCCAGTTCTTGCTCTGTAGGTGAGCCTCGTTTTATTTTTTTACATGAATGATTTTTTTTCCTGTGAATTTCGTGGTGGGGTTTGCATTTCACACCGTCAGCCCTACATTAAACCATTCTAACCACTCATCATCGTCTACTGACCCCATCCTGCCCCTGATCTCTCTTCTTCCTCCTATGGGTTTCTACCCTCCCTTTCACCCAAGACACTATCTGTCAGCCTCCGTCCATTGCCTCATCTTCCCACTCTGGTCCTCCCTCCCTTGGGTATTTTACATGAAAACTCTTGAATACGCATATTTCTATCATAAGCCGTATAGAGTGTTAGGATAAACTTATTGTGAAAAGATGATCTAATTAGTTACACTTGAGATTTCCCCTGAATTCCTTTTTGTCTTAAAACACACAAGAAATGAGCCATCAAATGACCCTTACTTAGAGACAGTTAATGGAGCCTTGGTGGTGTAGTGATTTACACATTGGGATGCTAACCCCAAGGTCTACGGTTCCAAATCAGTCGCTCTGCTAGGGGCAGGGGTGGCTTTCTGCTCTCATAAAGATTTGCAGAAACCTCAAGAGGCCAGTTCCATTCTGCCCTATAGGGGTCTATGAGTCAAAATGAATTTGATGGCAGCGAGGTTTTGTTTCATTCTTTAACAGTCAACATTCCTCTTCATGATATCTACTATCGTTCCATTCTGTTTGCTCTCTCCCAATTGGAAGGCATCGGTATTTTATAAGGGTCCAGCCCTAATTCTTATAGAATAACACCTGTCAGCTATTTTTTCTTTCTTTCATTTTCTCCCTTTGCTTTAGATTTTGTAAATTTATTAAATCCTTTCCAGGAGAATGGTGGGTCTCCCTGCCAGTTTTTCTCAGGATCACAGGAAACATAAACCTCAAGTTCTCAAGAAAAGTCTGATTTGCTCTTATGGTCTATCCATCCACAATAACTTTAGAATCAGCTGTAATTATAATCTTCATATAAAATGGTCAGACTGAGCAACTCAGTTCTGCCTCCTACTATTTAATTTCTAGCGATATAATAATTTATATGATTTTTATGTATTCAGCTACATATTAACTTCACTAAACTTTCATAGAAAAGCTTTTGAAATTATATTCATTCACACGCTTTTCTTTATGATATAAACTTCCCTCACATTTGCATATAACATATTATATAATTTATTATTCTACTGTGAGTCACTCCAAGCAATTCTCACAGGAAGGTCCTTCTAGAGGGAAGATAAAGGAGAAGAGATGATGCCGCTCTTGGAATTCCTTGTGATCAGCAGACAACAGTGCATGGAAATATACACCATGGAGTCTGGCCTCAAATCTCCCTTTGAATAATGTGTCAAAATGCAACTTTAGTATGTTAATTGCGAGCATCTTTTAATTTTTGTACTCTCCTTTTGACAAGAACCCATAGTGTAAAATCCAAAAGCTCAGAGGATTGGAAAAATATTCATCCTGATTCCCATGACAAGTTCAGACTTCTAAATACTAATTTACAATGGGAAGGAACATTAAAAATATTCTAAAAATTATTGAATCAATTTGCATTTCATAGATTCAATGAATTCTCTCTATAGATTTATATTTTTTGCCTGTAAAATTCTAACTCACATAAACACTAAAATGATTTAACTGATAAATTTAGGCCTTTATCCCATTTAAATAAGACTTTATTTAATTTTAGCATGCAAATTCTTTCCAGAAACCAGAATATGCTGTATCTCAAATACCCAATTTTGTATTAATAGTCATCATAGTCATTTCCATGGGGAAAAAACATAATGTTCTTCTGAGCCAATTAAGAGAAAACATTAAACATCGCAGTTTTTTGTACATGATGTACTCATAATCACATTTTAAGGTTTGAAAGGCATTTAATGTACAATTTCAAAATTAAAAACAAACATTAAAAAAATTCAAAGACCCTTTAGCCAAAGTAGGGGACTGGAGCTTGGCGAAGGGGAGGTATGCTTTTCTCCTAGTTCTGCTTCGAATCGGGGTTTTTGCAGTTAGAAGCCTTAAAATAGATGTTTGAAAAAATAAAGACCTTTTAGCCTGGGATTAGTTAATCCTCTTACCTCTTCCTTGGCTTCTGGCCTGCTCTTATCAGTCCATTAGCTAAATTTCTTTCTAAATGTAAGACTGCTTTTAAAAATGGAGAGTATTGTTCTTTTAATAGTTTCATTCCTGTCGATTTCAGTTTCACACAAATGGTTCCCAGTTAGTGTGCTTTTTAACTAGAAACACATACATTTAAGTAACGATAGTAAACACAGATCATTATATTGTTACCAATAGATTGTCTTGTTGTGTGTGTGTGTGTGTGTGTGTTTAACTGTGCGTTTATAAAGATCTGTGCAGAGCATCTTCGGTTCAGCATTTCATAGCTGTTCTGCATTGTTCTCTCTACATTCACCCCAGAAACTGACGGGTTGACACAGCTCGCATGGATCCTGTGTCATCTCCTCTTTCGGGGACAGTGGATGCTTCATCAGAGGGTGAATAAAAGGAGGATGGAGAATGATATTGCTTGGATCCCTCCCTTCCAAGCCCTTGAGACCTAATGTCCCTTGAGGCCTTCATTCCATCAGGCCTTCCTTGTTGTGCCAACTGTTCCTTCTAGTGGCTTCGCCATTCCTTCTTGGGTTCCAGCACTCTCCCGACTGTTCACCATATACTGTGGTCCCTTTTAAAATAAAACTTCAAAACCTGTTGTCATCCATTCAATTTCAACTCATAGCCACTCTACAGGATGAAGAAGTACTGTCCCGTAGAGCCTCTGAGATTGCAAGAAGACTGCTACACATTTACTTCTGGGAATATCTGACTCTTCAGATGGAAGCGATGAGTTTTGACCAATGTACCTCCAGGATGTCTTCGTTTTCCTCTGTGAACGCCATCTTTGTTAAGCTCTCTTAAAATGGACGAAGATCACTGTAGTACCTCTTCTGTGAGTGGGTCTGTGGCTGCTCCAGGGCCCTTTCCAAAGGTTCAGTTTGGAGCCAGAACTCTCTGAATGCCATTTTAAAATTTAATAAATGATGTTAACATGAATTACAACACTTATGAATTCTCTTTGGAGTCAAGAAATCCTTAATATGTAAAAGATCACTTCAGATGTTAATTACACGGATTTTAATTCGGGTTTGACTCAATGCTTCTTGATTAGGACACATTCTTTCAGATACAAGTGATTCCTTCAGCTTCTGATCTTAATCAATGTAGGCGTATTTAAAGGAACATATCTCTATTTTTAGGAGCCCTGGCGGCACAGTAGTTGAAGCAATGGGCGGTTAACTCAAAGGTTGGCAAGGTAAACCCACCAGCCTCTCTCAGGGAAAAAGATGTGACAGAAAGGTTTACAGCCTAGAAAAGTATGGGACATCCCAACTCTGTCCGACAAGGTCCCTATGAGTCAGAATCAACTCCATGACAGCGGTTTGATTTTGTCTGTTATCAGCTATTTCCGAGTTCTTAAACATTAATGTCTTATGGAATTAATTGAAATAAAATGGACTTCCCCTTGGGAAAGTTCGTCAGCTTATTTAATAGCGGTGGCATGGTCTCCCATGGAAGGAGCCCTGGTGTTGCAGTGGATTAAGCTTCGGGCCACTCATTTGAAGATCGGCAGTGCAAACATACCAGTTGCTCTGCAGGAGAAAGATAGGCACCTGCTTCAGTAGAGACTCACCGCCTTGGAAACCAATGGAGGAGTGCCACTCTCCCTGCTGGGTCACTGTGGGTTGGAGTAGATGGTACTGGGGTTGGGTCCATGCCTTGTTTGATTCGGTGACTCTCAAAGAATTTGAAAATTTTCTTCCCAGGTTATGTCCATCTTTAGTTCGGGAACTTTCATTTTAAGGCCTTTACTTATGCTGAGGCAATCTGTGAGAAGGATTTCTGTCATCATAAGATGGGAACTGGGGTGACTACTGTAAGCAATTTCTGGGTAGTGTAAGTTAAAAACAAACAAAAAAAACCCACTGCCATCAAGTCCATGCCAACTCATAGCAACCCTATAAGACTGGGTCAAACTGCCCTTGTGGGTTTCAAAGACTATAATTTTTTGTGGGATTTGAAAGCTGAGCCTTTCTTTTAAAGAACTGACTGGTGGGTTTTGAACTGCAGCCCCTGTGGTTAGCAGCCCAACGCACAAGCACTACACCACCAGGGCTACCAGAGGAGCAGTGTGGGAGCCATCACTTAGTGCTGTGAAAGGTCCTCCGGTCATGCCCTTGCTGGGTGGACAAGGGCACACACCCAGCATTGCTTTATGTCCATGTGTACATTTGGGATTCCATGAACTTTGTGCTTTATACTTTTTCAGAAATTCCTTTTCTTATTTGCTTTCCTGTTGATTTCCAATAGATAGTAGGATAATAGAGGTATCTGACCTGCATATCTTCTAAGATAGGAGGATAGGGTTTTGGTTTTGCTTGTAAGTTACAATGGCTTTTTATTTATCCCTAAAAATTATAGGCTCATATTTCTTACTGGACTCTAAGATTGTTCTTTAATCACCTACCCTATCTGTAAACTTAGTGCTACACAACCACAATGCTCTTCGAATGGTTTTCCCCGAGGGAAGTGCTTGTTTTCACTTGTAAAAATTGAGTAATTACTAAAGATAGCACTTCTGCCAGCAACAATGCCCCCCAGTTTGGGCAACAGATTATCACTATGAAGGAAAAAGTTAACAGTGGAACTTTAATCCCCTGTTCTCTCCTGGGGAAGGAGGACGCAGGGACGGAAACCACAATGACCTCGCCTGACCGCCTGTCAGTCTGACCACCTATGTCATGGGAACAGTGTTTTCTGATAGAGACACTGATGGCATTTATTAGCAGAAAAGCAGTCCTCATCTCGGAAGTACTTTTAGCCATATAACCTAGTTGATCCACAGGAAAGTTGGAAAGTTAACAGGGCATACCTTCCTAGAAAATGTCAACTGTCTTCCAACGAATGGACCGTACATTGGAAACGTGTTGTCACCAGAATGAACCCTTGTGTGAAAACAATGTCCTGTCCATATAGTCCAGACCCACAAATCAAACGGAACCACCACCCATCCAACTACAGGAAGAGAAGACCCAGTACGCTGCAGCAGGGGGTTGAGAGTTTACATAGTTCTTTCCTTGAGTTGCCAGTATGCTTTGGTTTATTAGCAGTTTCTCTGAGATAATCAGACCTTTTTTCCTAATTTGCACACAATATCTCAATATTGGCCAACCTTATATAGCATCTATTCTATTCTCCAATCAATAAACGGACATTCTTTCTAAAACAGAGCTTCCCATTCAAAGGAATCTTCAAATGGAGCCAGGGATAAGTCTACAAAGGGAGTTGAAACTAAGAAAATTCAATAGAAATCAGAAAAATATATATATAATATATTATTTTGTATAAAAGTAATGTATCCTGCCAGTCCACAGAGAGAACAACATGGCTGGCCCCACTATGAGAAATGATGCCACTCAGTGGCTAAGGGTGATACAGGGGACAGCACCGGAGACACAGTGTGGGAATTGCACCTGACCTGATCCCACCACACCGAGGCAAAGCACTGGGGGAGTGCAGCAGAACAGCAAGGGAATGGAGTGGCAAGATCCCCAGGGAATGCTGAAAGTGGACTTTGGGGCTAGGGCATGGTGCCCCAACAGACTGGACTGGAAAACGCTCCTAAGGGCCAGCAAACGATCCCTGAACTAACTATAAGCTTTTCTTTTGTGAAGTGTTTTGTTTTGTTCTTTGTCAGTGGTTTGTTTTTGTTATTTTGTTGTCTGGTTGTATACTGTTGCTTTGTTTTCCTCTGTCTTGTTTTTGTGCATGTTAGTGTCTTCACAGGTCTGTCTGAATAGGACAGGCTGGATGAACTATCTGGAGGAAAAACAACGGGACCGACAGTTCCGTGGGGACTTGGGGTGGGGCGGTAGGACGGGTAAGGAAGTGGTGTTAACAAACACAGGGACAAGGGAAAAACATGGGACCCAAATGGTAGAGAGGGCGGAGTGGCAGGCCTGGTGGGGAATGATCAAGGGTAAGGTTGCGTAGAGAAGAGGTATACTCTAGCCCAGGTGGGGACGGAGCATGGTAGTAGGGCAGGAGGAAAGTCAAGGGAGATGGAGGAAAGAGCTAGGAGTCAAAGGGCATTTATGGAGGTCTAGACAAAGACATGTACATGCAAATATATATATGAGGATGGGGAAATAGCTCTATGTGTCTATATTTATAGGTCAAGTATTAAGGTGGCGGAAGGACCTTGGGCCTCTACTCAAACACTCCCTCAATGCATGAATACCTTCTTTTATTAAATTGGAACTCTATGATGCTCACTCTCCCGACACAACTGCTGAAGCCAAAGTGTGTGAACAAGTAAATGTGGTGAAGAAAGCTGATGGTGCCCGGCTATCAAAAGAGATAGTGACTGGGGTCTTAAAGGCTTGAAGATAAACAAGCAGCCATCTAGCTCAGAAGCAACAAAGTCCACATGGAAGAACACACCAGCCAGTGCGATCGAGTGGTCCCAAAGGGATCAGTTATCAGGCATCAAAGAACAAAAAATCATATCATTGGCTGCACACCTCCATGATAGGATCGCTAAAGACAAATGGGTGCATAAGCAAATGTGGTGAAGAAAGCTGATGGTGCCCGGCTATCAAAAGAGATAGTGTCTGGGGTCTTAAAGGCTGGAAGGTGAACAAGCGGCCATCTAGCTCAGAAGCAAAAAAGCCCACATGGAAGAAGCACACCAGCCAGTGCGATCACGAGGTGCCAAAGGGACCAGGTATAAGTCATCATGAAAAAAAAAAGATATATGTGTGTATATGTATGTATATATGTGTGTATAAGTGTATATATATGTGTGTATGTATGTATGTGTATATATATGTATACATATATATTCATACACCATATTGAATGAAGGGGGAGGTGCGGAGTGGAGACCCAAGGCTCAGGTGTCGGCCAATGGAGATCCCCTCATAGAGGGGTTTAAGGGAGGAGATGGGTCAGTCAGGGTGCGATGTAGTACCGATGAAGAACACAGCTTTCCCACAGATCCTGGATGCTTCCTCCCCCCAACTACCATGATCCGAATTCTACCTTGCATGGCTGGATAGGGCATAGGTTGTACACTGGTACATATGAGCACTGGAGGCACAGGGATTCCAGGGTGGATGATACCTTCAGGACAAAGGGTGTGAGGGGTGATGCTGGGAGAGTGGAGGGTGAGTGGGAACTGATTACAAGGATCCACATGTGACCTCCTCCCTGGGAGAGGGATGGCAGAGAAGGGGGGGAAGGGAGCCCCTGGATAGGGAAAGATATGACAAAATAACAATGTATAAATTACCAAGGGCACATGAAGGATGGGGGAGCGGGGAGGGAGGGGAAAAAAAGAGGACCTCATGCAAAGGGCTTAAGTGGAGAGCAAATGCTTTGAGAATGACTGGGGCAGGGAATGTATGGATGTGCTTTATACAATTGATGTATGTATATGTATGGATTGTGATAAGAGTTGTATGAGTCCCTAATAAAATGTAAAAAAAGAAAAGAGGAGAAAAAAAAAGAGAAAATGATTAGGGAAAAGACTGTACAGATGTGCTTTATACAATTGATGTATGTATATGTAAGAACTGTGATAAGAGTTGTATGAGCCCCTAAAATGTTTAAAAAAAAGTAATGTATCCTGATTGACTGTCATACTTTTGTTTTATTCCTAGGAACATAATGAGTCAAATACTAGGCCGCATAATCAATTTACTTTGTAGCTACTATCTCACAGGATGATCTCTCTAGGACTATGAGGCAAATCTAAACATATTGCTACAAGATTGTAGAGAACTTTATTAAACAAAAATATCAAAATGTGAAGCCAGTCATTTCCACACCTGCTTCTTCTAGGACCTAGGTCCATGCCCAACTGAAAGCTATGCTTCCACCTTTCCACCATTCCACGAAGAATTCTACGCTCTCTGATGGACTCCACACCAAAATTAGTTTGGGCACCCTTAAGGGATGCAAATACTGTTCCTTTTAAATGTTCTTTAGATTTTGGGGGCAAAAATGATTCTAAAGGGACAAGACCAGGGATAGGAAGTGAATGGAGTCAGGCTCCCCACCCCTCACACCTGCCAGGTCAGCCCTGCTACCCTCAAAGCAGGAGCAGGAGCAGGCGCTTGCCTGTGATGAGAAAAAGTACCTGGACACAACTTTCCTGGCCATCTTTGTACCAGTGCCCTTTCCGGTTTTCTCAAAATGATCAAGTAGTCAGGCCGTGATGGCTCAGTGGCCTTAAAGGAACTTCAGGCAGATTACCCCATTGTACCTCTGAGCAGTCTTCGTCACATTCCCAGCCAACCTCTCTGCATGGATCCTCTTGTGCACCACAATTTGAATGGACATATTTTATGAAGATTCTCCAGAGACTCAGACAAGTGAATCAAGGAGAGAACTTGTCTGCACCCATCCACTGGTCACATAATCATGTTTAAGGATGTTTTGTTTGGAATAAACTCATACATGTATGGGTTGGAACCCTAATAGCATTTTTGTTTGTTTTACTTTTCCTTGTATACAGTATAGGAATTTTTTTTTAGTAAAACAATCAAACAAAAAACTGTGGAATGTTCCTGACAAAAGTCCTCAATTCATGTTTCTGCTACCAGAACTAGCTGTAAAGAATGTCTCTGACCTAAGAATACACCCAGTTCAGTTTCTTCATGCTATGAGAAAATTTCCTTTGGCTAAGTGAAGTCTTATTTTACTGAAAACAAAACAAAAATGAGATTTTCTGTTTTACCCTTGTTCCCACCTGCCTTCTCTGTGAAGTGTACTCGAGTCATTGCACAGGCGGCACATCTCCTTTCTGAGTGCCCTCTGGGCCTATATGTGGAAGCATGGCACTGTTCTTGTCTATAGGTTGAGTTGCTATCCATTTTGATTCATAGAACCATTTCCTCATTTTTAAAATGAAAGAGTTGAACTGGCTCATCCTTTCTTGCCAGAAATAACATTCCACAGCCTTATGATTCTGGGATTCATTGGAACACCTCCTTTCCCAAGAAAGGGATGAGCCCAATAAAAGTGTGATTGCAATGAGACTGGAACTTTCATTCTCAAGTTTAATGCTCAAATAGCTGTGTCTCAGTTTTCCTTCCAGACGATCACAGAAACTATGTAGGTCTTGCAGAGCTGTTAACTGATCTCTCAGAAGACTGTGAGTCATGGCTTCTTCAGAACCAAACATTTGTTACGAGGCGAGGAGAAAACACTTCAGGTGCTAAGTGATCGAAGACGGGAGGTGATTCTTCAGGGAATGATGAGTGGTCCCTGGAGAAGCACAGCAGAACTTACCTGCTCACCCTGCTGAGCTCAAGTCCCGAGGGCTCCACTCTCTCCACACCCTTGCCAGTATGGGTTGCTCTCTAAGTTGTTAAACTTTGCTATCTATGAATGTTGGCATGAGGGGATATCTCATTGTTTTGATCTGCAGCTCTCAAATGCCTGCATTCCTGAATATGTTTGTTGGCCATTTGAGTGTCTTCTTTGGCATAGTATCTGATTATGTCCTCTGCCCATTTTAAAAATTGGATTATTTGCACTTCAGTTCCATGTGATGTTTCTGGGTTTAGTGTTGAATTTACAAGGCACTGTCTTGAATATGTGCCCTAGTGGTGCCGTGGTTAAGCCCTTGCTTTGCTAACCCAAAGGTTGGTGGTTCAAACCCATTAAGCTGCTCAGCAGGAAAAATGAATGCGTTTCCACAAAGATTACAACTTTGGAAAATGGATGGCACTGTGGTACCCTGTTCTATAGTGTTGCTGCATTGGAATCAGCTCTGCACCTGTGGGTTGGGTTTGGCTTACCCTTCGCAGGAGGAGCTACATGGTGCAGACCAAAAAGGCCTTGATCAGAGCAGGATGTGGTGGTTTGTTTCCATGAAGATCACAGCCTTAGAAACCCTAGGAAGCAGTGCTACCCTGTCTTTGGGGGTCAAGGAGAGGCAAATAAGTCCCGAGTTTGAATTTGGCTCTTATAATGAACTTTTGTGGCACAGTGCTTAAACACTCAGCTCCTGCCTGGAAGATGGTGCTCAAACTCCCAGCCATTTCATCAGGGAAAGTCCCAGCAATTTATTTCTATAAATACTTCAGCCCAGCAAACCCTATGGGGATGCCCCATTCTATCGATGGGATCATTATGAGGGGAAGTTGACTGGATGGCAACTTGTTTGGCTTGGGAATTTAGTATAGGAATCCCACAGGAAACAAACTGTCAACATGTTCAGCTGCTAACCCAAAGGTTGGAGGTTCAAGTCCATTCAGAGGTTGAATGGAAGATCTGCGGAATGACCTTAGAAATATCAGGAATTGAAAACTGAATGGAGTTCAGTTCATACTGTGACATGAACATCATAGGTCCTTGTGACATGAACATCATAGGTCCTTGTGAGTGGGATTCACTTTAACAGCCACTGCTCTAGCCCTTGGGGGTAACATCAATGGTACCTCCTGTGGTCATCATGTGGAAACCTGGTCACGAAGAATAAGAGGTTAGGTTATGAGTAGTCTTCTTTCGAGGAGCCCTGGTGGCACCGAGGTTAGGTCACAGGCAACTAAAGGAAGGGTCATTGGTTCAAACCTCCCATTGGTTCTACAGGAGAAATCCACTTGCAGGCAATCCACTTGCAGAAAGAGTATTGCATAGGAAACTCTCTGAGGCAGTTCTACTCTGTCCTCCAAGGTCATTGACTTGATGGCTCACAACAACCACTATAAGAGCAACCATCTTTTCAAGGCCTCTGTATCTGGCAGTAGGCACTCTGGTGGCATATTGGGCTACACACTGAGTTGCTAACCAAAAAGATTGGTATTTTCAACTCACCAGTTGCTCTGCTGGAGCAAGATGAGGGTGTTTGCTTCCATAAAGGCTTACAGTCTTGTAAACCCAAAGGGGGTAGTTCTATTCTGTCCTATATGATCCCGTCTATGATTTAGAATCAACATGAAGGCAGTGAGTTTGGTATTTGGCAGTAGGTTGTCAGTCTATGGGTCATTGTGATAGTAAATTAAAGTAGATTAATGCATCATTTCTTAAAATTGATATATTTTATCTCAGTAGAGATATCTCTCACTGAGTTCTGTACCAGAGTGGGCTTCAAAATGTCTGTGGAAAAGTAGAATGAACAGATGATGAAAATGTCCCGTGACCTTTTAGAGGTCCCCACGTCTTCACTTATTTTCAAAACTGAAATCATTGTTTGATCAGATGTTGGGTTTGTAAACTTTTTCTGTAAAGGTCCAGATAGTAAATATTTAAGGTTTTACGGTAAAGATGTTGGACTTTATGGTTTCTGTTGCTACAACTCAAATCTGTAGTTGTGCTGTAAAAGCAGCCTTAAACAACACCTGGACTGTGAATAAGGAAGACCGAAGAAAAATTGATGCTTTAGAATTGTGGAGTTGGCAAAATATATTATATATACCATGGACTTCCAGAAGAAGAAACCGATCTTTTTGGAAGAAATATAGCAAAAATTCCCCCTTGAAGTTAAGGCAGCAAGACTTCATTTCACATACTGTGGACAGGTTGTCAAGAAGAACCAATCCCCACAGAACCTCATCAGGATAGAAGAGCCAGCAAAAAATGGAGACGACCCTCCATTAGATGGATTGACACAGTGGCTGCAGCCATAGGCTCCAGCATAGAAAGGACTGTGAGGGTGGTTCGGGGGCAGGTGGTGCTTTGTTCTGTTGTATAAGGCATGCATATGAGTCAGAATGGACTACATATAGAGTCATGGCTGGGTTCCAATCAGATTTTACATACAAAGTAGATGGAGGGCTAGATTTGACCCAGGGGACATAGATTGCCAGACTGGGCTCTAGTTTAGAAAGGTTATTGGAGGGCTTTGGAATTTTAGTTCTTACACACTGGCACATTGGCAGAATATCTACCATACTAAGAAGTCAATATATTTTTATCATTAATTATTTTAATTTGACCTGCCTTCAAATAGTTAGTTATATAGCAGTAATAAATGTTGACCTATGATGAAATAAGTGGGTGAAAATTTTAGTTGAGTCAACCTTGTGGAGTTACTCCACTGATAGACACTTAAGATAATTAAGAAGACCTAGTTTTCAAAGCCTGGGTAAGTCTCCTGAAAATCAAGCTTAGCCCAGCAGGGTGAGCAGATAAGATAAGCTACTCTTCTAAAGGGACCACTCATCATTTCCTGAAGATCACCTCTCATCATCAATCACTTGTTGTCTTGAAGGCTTTCTTGTTTTAAAGTCCCCATCTCCTGACAAATGTTTGCCTCTGAAGGAAGCAGTGACTTACAGCCTTCCAGAAGATCCGTTAAATGACTCTGCGAGACCTAAATAGCTTCCATGGAAGCCAGGAAGGAAATTTAATGTGCACGTTTTTGAGAATCCAACTTGAGAACAAAAGTTACTTTTCTTATCAAATTCAAATTTTGGTTGGACAAAAGGGAACATGTTCCTTTTGTTTCAGAATGAAGTATTTAGCTGAATTACAGAATCATGATTAAGGAATTTTATATGAGCTAGTCCAGCTCCTTTATTTTTAAAAGGAGGAAGCTGTTGCTGTAGTCCAAATATGAATCACAGAATCATGATTATGGAATTTTACACGAGCTAGTCCAACTCCTTCATTTTTAAAAGGAGGAAGCTGTTGCTGGAATTCAAACATATAGTAACCATCCAGAGAAAAGAAAATCTCTGTTGTTTCTGCTTCTCAAGCATAAGCAAAGATGGTTCTCAGAAAGCAAACATGCCAGCCACGTCTTAACCCAAATTACACTTCACACTTGGGCAGCTGGGAACGAGGTAACACTGAAGATCATTTTTTTTTTCAATAAAAGGATATTTCACTTATTAAGATGGAATTTTCTGACAGTATAAAGAAACAGAAGTTGGATGATTCTCAGGCTAGAGATAGTTTCTGTATCATATGCAGATTTTAGGATTGAATTATTTAATCAACTTTCTTAAAATAGAATAATGCAACACTTTCATTATGAGAAATGAGCTTGAGATGAAAGAAAGAACTTTAGCTCTTGTAAGTTTGCAGCATCTTGCGTTATTTATTTGTTTTGTGCTTAAATTCCTAGCAAGGCAGCCACATTGGGCACAGTAAAGGGCAGGCAGGATGGGAGGGAGGGGGCGGGGCAAAGGACAGCAGGGAAGCAGAGTATGGGCCTCAGCCTCAGTTCCCAGGGAGACAGAAAGTCTTGGAAAGCACAAGGGTGCTTCACAAAGTTCCTGGAAAGAAAACCTTGCAAGATAAGGGAGATTAACTCTGAATTTCCTGACGCCCTTCATATGGTTGGATCTCACAGTCAGCGGATGGAAACTGTTCATCCATCCGAAAACATTGGTACCTACAATTGGTCATTTTCCTGACAGCATTTCACACACAAGGAAGGATGCATCAAAAACATAACCCAGAGAACAACCTAGGAAAACTAGAGAACCTTAAAAAGTGCGTGAAGAGAGATGTTGGACAGGGTAAGATATGACAAAATAATAATTTATAAATTATCAAGGGTTCATGAGGATAGGGGGAATGGGGAGGGAGGGGAAAATGAGGACCTGATGCCAGGGGCTTAAGTGAGGAGCAAATGTTTTGAGAATGATGAGGACAATGAATGTACAAATGTGCTTTACACAATTGATGTATGTATGGATTGTGATGAGTTGTATGAGCCCCTAATAAAACGATTTAAAAAAAAAAGAAAATAAATAAATAAAGTGACATGGCTAGAGAGAGGATGATGGGAAAAACTAATCCAGGAAGTCAAAGTTGTAGTAAGTGATCACCTGCAATGTTCCTCATTAACAGATGCTGCACCTGAGTTTTGCTTCATTTTCCCTCCCCTGTGGCCTCCTTCAGGAACCCTGGGTGGGGAGGGTGGGGAATCATTTTTGGTTTTATGTTGGACTGCTAACTGCAAGGCCATCAGTTCAAAGCCACCAGCTTCTCTGAGAGAGAAAGTCAATGCTTTCTACTCCCACGAAGAGTTACAGTTTCAGAAATTCACAGAGGCTGTTCTACCTGATGGGGGTCGGGGGGGAGGGGTAGGGGCTGTTGAATTGGTATCAGTACGAAGGCAGTGAGTTGGGTTTGGCAGCTGCCATCAAGCTTGCTGACCTTGGCTTTTCTTTTCTTATGGCCAAAAAATTTCAGAAAGTGGTCAAAGACTTTGCCTGATCCTGCTCTGGTCATGCAAAAGCATATTTATCACCAAGGAGGATGCTTTCTAAAGGGATCAATGAAGAAGTGGAGCGGAAGAACAGAGCTGGCACAAAGTAATGAACCTTTTGGGACATGACATTACATCCTCTTCGAAGGAGCTCTGAAACAAACCTTCTCTAAAATGCCTTGTGGGATAGCCAGCCCTCTTTGACAAATTATTCTGCCGAGTTCACATCTTTTCAGAAACACTGATTTCTGTACTTAAAGGAAAATCTGAGTCAAAGCCATCGATTCGGTGTTCATTACAGTGTCAAATAACACTCTCATCCACATCATAAAATGCACAGTCTTCCAATTCTGGTAATTATTTATGCTAATCGTAGTCATTAGGACTGAAATTGATGGGGGGAAAATACACACAGAAGATAACATCCAAACATCTTAATAGTGTGGGTTAAACATTAGCTAAAGTTAATAAGAACAAGAAAAGATGCACGCTACCAGGGTGAGTCGATGACAGGGACATTTCAATTATCTCTGAGAAAGTACAGACCTTTGCTTGTGAAACCGTGGAGTGCATGTCAAAAGGCAGGGAAAGGCCACCGTCTTCCCACGGTGCTCTTTCAATCACCAGTGGAAGGGCATCGTTGGCACACTGCAAGGGGCCTCCGAGGCGTCCATTAACCAGCATGGCAAGGATGAGCTTCATCATGTGGTGTCACCAGAGACCAGAAGTCACGTACAGCCACTCAGACGTGCATTCCCTCGCATTTCTCATTGTGTGTTTGACATAAAGCCATATGTTGATGTTTGTGATTTTTCACAGATTTAATTTTCCAGATCAATTTTATAGTTTTTCTCAAATGTCAGGAACTCCTTAAAATTTTTACCAATGTTAAAATACACACTGATTATCACTACATTTCCGTTTTTAAACTTTTGCTTGCCTTAATTTTAAGAAGGTGGATATATTTATTTATATACATTTTTGTTGTTGATTTTTTGCTCAATTTTCCTAAAAGCTTTCCATGATGAGTATGTGCCAGGGCCCATATATTGAAATTGACTGTAGGGGAGGTGCCAATGAAGAAACCTTTACATTTTCGTTACTTTGTATTATGCATCCTCCTTTGAAGTCAGACTGCATTACTCTGGTGAAAAACGGAGATTCTGATTACACAGTTACATGGGAATGAGATTTATTATGGGTGCATGTTTCTTAGGCTGAATTGTATTTACTGTTAGCTTATTTGTTTTTAAGACCATTTTATTGGGGGCTCTTACAGCTCTTAAAACAATCCATACATCAATTAAATCAACCATATTTGTACATACATTGCCATCATTTAAAAAAAATCATTGTATTGTCCTCTGAAGTAAATTCTTCTGGGAGGAGGGGCAGCAGTCCATGTAGTTGGGATTGGGGCCAGCCCCTCAGACCTCTCTACTGGTTCCCTGCTTCATACTGGTATGTTGCATTTATATCTCCGAACATTGGGTTAAAGTCAGAGGACAGCACTGAAGCTACAGCTCAGGGAGAGAGACGTGTTTGATCAGAGCACACGGGAGAGAGGAGCACATCCTGGCCCAGCAAGCTTTGAGGGCAGTATCCCTGCCCAGAGGAGCCAGCACACAGAGAGGACCATAAGGCCGGTCCCACTATGAGACACAACATCCCTCACTGACCCATAATCCTACAGGGGACAACACTGGAGACTGTGGGAATTGTGCCCCATCTGACAACACCATACCAAGACAAAACATTAAGGGCATACAACCGAACATCAAAAGGGAGCAGAGCAAGGAAGTCCCCAGGGAGTACCAAAAATAGACTTTGGGGCCAGGGCCTGACACTCCATCAGACTCAACTGGAAAACACTCCTAAAAATCAATAAACAGACCTTGAACTATTTACAGGCTTTTCTTGCTTTTTTGTTGCTGTTGTTGTTTTGTTTTGTATTATGCTGTCTTGCTTTTGTGGATAATTTTATATTTACAGGTCTATCTAGATAAGATAGACTGGATAAACAATCTGGAGGAGAAAACAATGGGACTGACAGTTCTGGGGGGACATGGGAGAAGGGGAGGTAGGGGAAAGGAAGTGGCGTTAACAAACCCAGAGACAAGGGAACAAGTGATCCAAAATCAGTGGCAAGGAGGGTGTAAGAGGCCTGGTAGGACTTGATCAAGGGCAATGTAACCAAGAGGAATTACTGAAACCCAAATGAAGCCTGACTATGATAGTGGAATAAGAGGAAAGTAAAAAGAAAGGAAGGAAGGAAGTAGGAGGCAAAGGGCATTTATAGAGGTCTAAATACAGGCATGTCCATGTGTAACCATATTTACATGATGATGGGGAACTAGATCTTTGTGCATATATTTATAGGTTAATATGAAGGTCACAGACGGACATTGGGCTTTTACTCAAGTACTCCCTCAATGCATGAACACTTTGTTCTATTAAACTGGTATTCCATGATGCTCACCTTCCTGACACGATCCTTTTAGACAAAGCAGGTGCATAAGCAAATGTGGTTAAAAACCTGATGGTGCCCGGCTATCAAAAGATATAGCATCTGGGGTCTTAAAGGCTTGAAGGTAAATAAGCAGCCATCTAGCTCAGAAGCAACAAAGGCCACATGGAGGAAGCACACCAGCCTGTGTGATCACGATTTGTTGAAGGGATCACATATCAGGCATCAAAGAACAGAAACTCACATTGAGAAGGAGAGGGAGTGCAGAGTAGCGATCCAAGGCAACTAGACATCTGCTTACAGAAGGGGTCGTGGGGAGGAGATGAGCCAGTCAGGGTGCAGTGTAGCATTGATGAAATATACAACTTACCTCTAGCTCTTAAATGCTCTCCCCACCACTATCATGATCCAGATTCTACCCTAAAGAAAATTATTTTGGGGGGACTCGTACAACTCTTATCACCATCCATCCATCTATTGTGTCAAGCACATTTGTACATTTGTTGCCATCATCATTCTCAAAAATTTTATATCAACTCCTCATTTCCCCCTTCCCTCTCCCACCCTCCTTCCTTTCATTCCTCTTGATAATTGATACATTTTGTTATTTTTCATGTCTTATGCTGACTGATGTCTCCCCTCACCCACTCTTCTATTGTCCATCCCCCAGGGAGGGGGGTTATATATAGATCATTGTCACTGGTTGTCCCTTCTCCCCCCACCTTTCCCTTACCCTCTTAGTATTGCTACTCTCATTATTGGTTCTTAGGGGTTTATCTGTCCTGGATTCCCTGTGTTTCTAGCTCTTTTCTGTACCAGTATATATCCTCCTGCCTATCCAGATTTGGAAGATAGAATTGGGATCATGCTAGTGGTGGGTAGGAAGCATTAAAGAACTAGAGGAAAGTTTTACATTTCATCGGTGTTATATTGCACCCTGACTCTCTCCTCTCCTCTCTGCGACCCTTCTCTGAGGGAATGTCCAGTTCCCTACAGATGGACTTTGGGTCTCCACTCGGCACTCCCTCTCATTCACAATGATGTGATTTTTTTTGTTCTTTGATGCCTGATACCTGATCCTTTCCACAGCTCATGATCACACAGGCTGGTGTTCTTCTTCCATGTGGTCTTTGTTGCTTCTCAGCTAGATGACCATTTGCTTACCTTCAAGTCTTTAAGACCTTTGGATCACCGCGCCCCATCAGCTTTCCTTTCCGCAGGAGACTGGTGCTGGGTGCATCACAGACCCTGAATGGGACCTTCTCTAAGTCTCTTCCAGTGGTCTGACACTGTGCCAAGGGGTGTTCTCCAGACATCTAGGAACTGACTAAGGAAGCCACATCCCAGAGATGGGTTCCATTCTGAGGATTGTTTTCGATGGTCATGAGCTCTAATCTACCCAGATTTCCAGAGCTATTTTTGATAGATCATCAAAACAACCATCTCCTGAGTGTTATTCCTCAGGATACAGCAGCCTCGAGCAGCACACAGCCCCTCCAGAGGGAATGGCTTCATTAAACTCTCCTAGGACACTAAGGGGGCTGGAGCACAGTCCAGGGCCCAGGAGGGAAGAGTTGATTCAGAAGTATAATTTGAGGATAATTTTGTTTATCTCTTTGAGTTCTGTGCCATCTGAGTGGGTCCTAATTGTTCCCAAGTTGCCTTGAAGTGATGGCTGGTAAGCCCAGAGTGTTTTTCTACTTCCTGCTACCCAGTCTTCATCTGTCAGGCCATTGTTTGGGAGGCTCCTGACGCTGCCACAAGACAAGAGTCAGCAAAGAGGAGTGGGAAGAAGATTTGTGTCCTGCTGGCCAAAGATCTGTCCCTTAGAGTGTGAGCTGCCTTTTGTTTCTTTCTTTGGTCAGCTTTAAGGCCAGCTGTCACACCAAGTATTTTATAACTTGCTGACTCTGTGAGTGTTCTAAAAAACAAATTTCTTTAAAGACTTCAAAAAACATTTTCATGTGCACAAGTCTAACTTTTTGTGAAGTCTGATGTTGAAGGTCCAACTGTGGAATTGAAACACACACACACACACACACACACACACACGACTAACAAGGGAAGCACTTGTAGGCAGCTTTGCAGGAGGGACAGAGGAAGAAGTCAGAGGAAGGCCAGCTTCACCCAGAGCTTGTTTCCAAGAGATGCTTTCATCAGCCGGGAGTTCAGTGGGAAGACATTGGTCTCAATGGAACAAAGGACATTTAGCTCCAGGAATAGCACCTGGGAGCCTCCAATAGCTCTGTGGAGACCGAGTCTAGACATTTTTCCCAAATAGGCTAACTCTGGGTTGATGTTGTAAGTTGCCAGACAGTGGATTCCCAGTGACTTTCCATGACAGAGTTGGTTTTCAAGGCTGGAGTCTCTCTGGGGCTGGATCACTGGTCTTTTGCCCATGGGGCCACTGGGTACATTAGAAGTGCTGCCATTTTATTGATCAGTCAAGCTCTTAACCATTGCATGATCAGGGCTCCTGGTTACAGTGATAAATCTCTCCTGTCTGCTTTTTCTATTTTAAAAGTGTCCTGTATTTGAGTGAAATCCCCCTTCAGACAGTTCTCAATTAAAAAAAAAGTCCAAACCATGTCCTCCACAAGACAGGTTTGTCACTTTTATGGCCCGACCCCAGATCAAAACAGCACCATTACTGTGCACACGTATCAATGAGGAATCTTAACTATATTGTTAACAAAGGCCAAGCATATGATATTAAGAACATGAATTCCTGAGAGTGAGCACAGCAATGAAATATCAGTAGGCAGACAGCTAATATAAAAGACCAAGTGTGCATAGTTTTCCAAACAGCAAAACTTAGAACCAAAATGTGATGCATACAATGAAACTAAAAGAGGGAGAGAGTAATGCACAGAGAGAATGCCAGATGAAGAAGGTGATCGGGGAGACTGTTTGAGCACTTAGGCAATGAATGTGAGTCAAATGGTAGAGAAAATGGGCCAATAATTCAGAACAAATGAAAACAAGTCGGGTAATTATATCACAGGACAGAAAGAGTATTTAAAATACAAGAAATTCCAATGAGATCAGTCCAAACACTGAATGAACTTGGAACAATCCCAATGCATACGTGGCCCATAGCACGATAGTGGGATGACGGAGAGGGAACACTAAAGTGCAGGCATCCTGGAACTCTTGGTTTGTCGGTGCTATCAGGTGTCATCGCATTTGTTTGGGCCAATAGAAACCCTGTGCATAATGGAAGGAAATGCCACACAACCTTATGCTGTCCTCACAATTGTCCCCTTGCCTGAACTCATGGATATAGCCACTGAGTCAATCCATCTCATTGAGGCCCTCCCTCTTTTTTGCTGCCCCTCCACTTTACCAAGCACGATGCCCTTCTCCAGGGACAAGCCTCTTGTGACAACATGTCCCAATTATACAAGACAAAGTCCCACCATCCTTGCCTCTAAGGAGCACTTCCACTCTGACGAAAGCAGTCAATGGCACTTTCGGTATTCTTCTCCACCTGTTGGTTTTGCCCAACCAAAGAACTGCTATTGTGGCAAAGAATGAAGTGCGTGGGAGGTGATATGTGCAAGGGACACATCCCTGAGCTTATGCTAATGTACAGGTGGCTTGTGGTATAGGATGTGTTGAGATAGTCACGTTTCTGGGTACTAAGGGAACTGTTTTTACAGTCTATTGTATGCAAGCACTTACCCTCTACCCCACCTAAGTCCATCTCACCCAGCCAAAGGAGTAGAATTAAAATCCCCCTCCTTTGGCAGAGACAATTAGTCCAAGCTCAGTGTGCATAAATAGAAAGCCACGGGGCCAAGGCAAAGAGTCTGGAGGCATATTATATTACTCAGAAATCAGAAGAGAAGGAAGCCATTGGGTAGGTAAACATACTGACGGCCAAGCTCCTTGGGCTGACCCGTGGCCAAGTTCCCACAGGGGGACGGGGAGGAGCAGGTGGAACAGTGCTGTGTAGGAATGGAAGCACTGACAGACTTCCAGGCCTACCCATCCATAAGGGTGGAATTTTTAAAAACAGGTGAATGGAGGAGAATGAAAGGCCTAACTCTTCAGATAAGCATTCAGCTAAGGATTCACTCCTGTTTCTTGGTGAGGAAGAACTGGATTCTCATCAGAATTCTCCTCTGGAACCTACCTTCTTGAGAGTAAGCAAACACCCACCTGGAAAGCAGTGCTGGCTAAAATGTGTAGCTAATGTGGTGGTTAGGTGACATCAAATAGATTTGGACTCAAGAAGACCCCACAAGACAGCTCAGAACAACCCTCCCTGCGTTTCTAGGGTTTCTATCTTCTTTAAAGGGATGGACCACCAGGTCTTTCTCCTCCTGAGCTCCTGAGTGATTTTGAGATGCCAAACTTTTGGCTAGCAGCCAAGGGCTCAATTGGTACACCACCAGGGCTCCTTGTTATAATATTTATTGGCTGGGAAATAGCCACTGCCCTAAAGCCCCAAATACTACCAGGTTCCCTTGCTATACCGATCCCTCCCTGCTGCTCAGACTAGGACCCATGCCTAGTTAACCCTTTTTCTGATCAGCCATTGTTTATATCAACCAAAAACCAAACTAATGTATTCTCTCATTGTAACCCTAGTTAGGGTTCCTAACACTGTAAAGTTTTGTGTGAGCAAGTAACCTCTTATTCTCTTGCAGAACAACTGGTGGGTGTGAGGGGCTGACCGGTCCGTTAATGGGAGGGATTTCTTCTCTGTTCTTTACTCCACAAACAGCACGAGTCTAGGATATTCCTGCAACAGGAAATATATCGAAGAGAATGGAATTGGGCTATTTTATAATCATTGCAGCAATCCCTTACTCAGTGTCTGTGAAAATTAATCATTAGACTAGTCCTTAAAAATGCTGAATGTTTTTTACTCGACTGTGGTGCCTACGCATGTGTCATGTGCGTGTATACACAAACACATCTTTTAATTTCATTTGAACACAAACCTTTTGAAGCCCCTTCCTGGGACTTCCTAAAAAACAAAAGTCAAAAGAACTGCACCTAGTATTCCAGTTCGTACAAGCATGGGTTTATTCCAAACATAATGTCCTTAAACATGTCTCCAGCAAAAGGCTTTCAGCGACACACTTGTCTTATTCTCATTCATAAAAATCAAACGGCACTCACTGCTATCAACTTAATCCTGACTCAAAATGGAATTTCTCTCTAGTTCTCTCTCTATATTTCCATAGCAAAACAAAGGCTCTAATTTTCAAGTAAGGACTAATTTCAATTTGTTTAACAAAACGCAAGTAGATACCTTTCAGAATCACTGAAGCATCTAGGCAATTTATGGGGATTCTGTCTTACAGAAAACCAAAGTTGCAAGGTGGGTCAAATGTTTTAAGCAAGATGTGGAATAATTTAAAGATTAATTTAAGGCAGAAAGGACAACTCTGAAGGTTATTCTAAAGGAGTAATCTTGATAGATTTTCTCAAAGGACATAGGACAATCAGGAGGGCTTATTGAGAAGACATTTGTAGAAAATTGAAAACTGCACTGGTGATAAAAAGTCAGAAAAGTTTCATGAAGGAATATTTGTTCTATCACAAGGCAGCTACTTTTCTACATGGGGAACAAATCTCGTCCTATGAACATTGCCCCTTCTGACATCTGGTTCTTTCTCAAACTCAAAAAACAATGAAAAAGAACATGATTTGAGTCTCCAGAGGATGTCAAAATGGTCCTTTTGATACAGTGGAAATCAAAGAGCACACAATTCTTTCAAGCATGGCTAATGTTATTAAGTATCATGGAGTAGGTTCAGACCCAGAGTGACATATGCACAACAGGACAAAATACGGCATGGTCCGGCGCCATCCCCACCACTGTGCCTCTGCCTGAGCCCATGTGGCAGCCATTGCATCAGTCCGTCCCATTGAGGGCCTCCCTCTTTTTTTCTGCCCCTCTACTTCACCAAGCATGATGTCCTGCTCCAGGGAGTGGTCTCTCCTGACAACATGTCTAAAGTATGCAAGACGAAGTCTTGCCACCCTTGCCTCTAAGGAGCACTCTGATCATACTTCGTCCAATACAGATTTGTTCGTCCTTTTAGCCATCCATGGGACTGTCAATGTTCTTCTTAAGCACCAAAATTCAAATGCATCGATTCTCTTTTGGTCTTTTTTATCCAATTCACAACGTTCACATGTATAGGAGACAATAGAAAATACCATGATTTAGGTCATGTTCTCAAAGTAAAAAAGATTCTAAAGAGGCCTTGTTCAGCAGACCCACCTAACACAACTCGACTTTTGATTTCTTGACTGCTGCTTCCATGAACATTAATTGTTGAATACTTAGACTATGGTTAGAGAGTTGCAAACACTATCTTCAGAAATGTACAGACCTAGATGGACTATGGAGGATAGGTGCTCTGGTGGAGTGGTGGTTGTGAATTGACTGCTGACAGCAAGGCGAGCTGTTCAAAACTCACCAGGAGTTCTTCAGGAGAAAGACAAGACTTTCTACACCCATCCTAAGTCTCAGAAACCCACAGGGGCAGTTTTATCCTCTCCTATAGGGTCATTATAAGTTGAAATCAACTTAAGACTCCGAGTTTAGAGTGAGATTAAGGATATACAATAGTTTTGAGAAACAACAATCATTTCAAATTTTGAGAGAAACAATAGTTTCACATTCACAAGGAATTTTGATATTTTTATTTGATAAAAGTTTGAGTGAGTGTGTTGCAATCATGTTTACTTACCCTTGAGCAAATCTGCAAGAAGCCCTGGCTGTGTAGTGGACTATAGCACAAAGTCAGCAGTTCAAGCCCACCTATCACTCCAAGGGATAGAGATGAGGATCACTGCTCTCTACAATGTAAACCTTGGGTGAGTTGGAAGTAACTCCACGGTATTGAGCTAGTTTGTTTTAATATCCTCAACAATAAGATGGTTTATTATTCGGAAGTCTATCTTTTTGTAACTTTAAATCATACAGTACGGATCTTTCTCCACGTCCACCATGAATCATCTCTGCATCATAATTAACCTGATTTTTATCAATTTGGTTTTCGTTCTCTCAAGGAAAAAAATTTCAATGGATCCAGTTGGCTAAAAATAAGAAAGATATGAGGTGATGCAGTGGTTAAAGCCCTAAACTGATTAAGGAAAATTGGCAGTGTCTACCTACCAGTGACTACCCAAGTGAAACCTGCATTTATAAAGATTACAGCTCAGAAAACACGATGGGACAATTCTAGTCTGTCCGAAAATAAGCTAGCAAGGTGAGAGTTTTCCACTAAAAACTCCTTCCCCTTCTAATCACACCTGAAATCTATGGGCAGAGCACTAAGATTCTCTTGATCTCACCACCAGGAGATAAGTATCCAGTTATCTTTAAACTCACTTCAGAATCTGGAAGAATGAATGCTGACTATTGACTATAAATGCAGAATTAAAGGTCCGCTCAGCCCATGAAAATCTAATTTAAGAAAACCACTATCATTTACACCCCCCTTCCACCTCTCAGAAATCATTCCCTCCTTTAAACAATTTCTTCTTTTCAGCATTCATTGTAGCAAATCCACTTTGGAGCCACCTAACATGTTTTAATGCTAAACAAACAATCATCGTCTGCAGAGAGCAGAGCAAGATATAAGCCTGTGAGGAGACAAGTTCACCTAGAAGCTATAGGTGGTGGGAGGGGGGAGAGGAGGAGAAAGGTGTATGTTTGGGGAGTGTTGGCCATTTTAGGCTTTTGAAAGTAGCACCTTATGTCGCAATCCCAACTCTTGTTCCGTACCTCCCTCCTTCCACCCTGTGGTTCCGTTGGTTAATTCAAGCCCATTGGTTGTAACAAATATGACTCTTTTTTAACTACACCAGCTGCCACTGAGTTAACTTTAGCGAATGACACCCCTTGTGTGTCCGAGAAGCACTGTGCTCCACTGGGCTCTCCACAAGGGGTCTTTTGGAGGCACATTTCCAGACCTTTCTTCTGACATGTCTCTGGGCAGGCTCTCACATTGCCCATCTTTCAGTTAGCAGCCGTGGGCAGTAACCATCTGAAACACTCAGGGATTCATGCCTTGCCCGATTACATCTACAATAATTTGGACATGGTGAGGGGCAGGTGCAAGGTGTTCTCTTTCAACAAATGCATAGATGAAAAAAAATAACTTCTTTCTCCGTGGAGTGGTAGAGGCTGGGGTAGAAATGGTGGAGTTCACTCAAATCCATTTCCCTAACCAGTTTCCATCAAATCAATTCCCATTCATAAGAACCCTAGAAAACTGCACAGAACGGCCCCATTGGATTTGCCAAGCGATCATCTTTAAGGAAGGGAAATGCCTCATTATTTTTTCCTAGGGGTGGCTGGTAGGTTTCAGCAACCACCTTTGGTTTAGCAGTGAACTACTTCACCCTCTGTGCCGCCCAGATGCGACAGTAGTCACTCACCTTGTGAAAAGGTCAGGCATGCATCTTTTAAAACTTCAAGCCATGTGGGATTGATGGAGCACCCACACCTGTGCACAAAATGTCCTGTTCTATCTCTCCTCGGGACTTCTCACCTTCCTCTTTCACCTCCATGGTCCCATAGTTCCCACTGAGAACATTTACGCACTAAATAAAGTGCCAGACCCTGGGGAACCTCTTGTCATATCCTATCACTGAAGTTGTCTTGTCATTTATCTTATTTCTCCAAGGTTCTTTGGCAGATGGAGGTAATGGATAATTGGTTAAACCAGTCTGAGCTAATTGGATAGAAAATCCGTTACCTCTTTAAACATAAATAATGTCTTCAGCTAGCTAAAGAGCACTTAAGGGCACTAACCAGGCTAATGATGTTGGGGTTCGTGGAAAGAGGAGGGCCTTGATGGAGTGGTTTGTGGTCAAGGGGACCTTTGGCTCTTCACAGTGCCCCTTCGTCAGGCAGCTGCGGCCCTTGCCTGCTGGCAACAAGCCTCTGGGGAAGAGGCCAGCAAGTACCCCTCACAATTATCTCAGACTAATGTGTGTCTGCTGACCCTGGCTGTGACTCTGCCCGGGTCTGCATGTCAGTGATAACCCAGAGGTTAAATGGTTTGGGCCAGAACACGCAGAGGCTTGTACCTTCTTTCATGGAGTGAATTCTCCTTTTACTCATAAATCAGAGAGGCTCCCACTAAGCTGGCATAAGTCCATTTTGCCCCTGTGTGAGAAAGAGGTGTGGGTCCATTAATCTTTTCCTGTCTGGAAGATTTAAGGGATAAAAGAAATGCAAAGTTTTCCCTGTGGTACTTTGTAGGTGACTCCCTGGAGAGTGAATCTGGAATTAAATACTTAGTTTGAGCATGAAAACAGAATCTGTTGAAAACTCTGTAGACATAGCTTGGTATTAATAGTTGATTTCATACCTAAAGAAAGGAAAACCAAGCCAAGTCCGTTATCCTCCAGTCAATTCCGACTCACCATGACTACACTGGACAAAAAGAGCTGCCTCGTGGAGCTCCCAGGGTGCTCAATCTTGAAAGAAGCAGGCTGCCACAGGAGGAAGAGGAGACAGAGACCCTGGCTTGTAAAATCCAATGAGCCAGTGGGGCACTGGCTGTGGCCAGGACTGTGCAGCCCACTGAACGTTGGGTTCTAGACCATGTAGTTATTAGACATCTGATCCCATTTGGCATTGTGTGTGTCTGTAAAGAAGATGATACTACAAAAATGATCTGGGAAGTGGAGGGAATTGTAAAATTATTGATGTGATGAGAAGAAAGGCCATGGGAGACTTCGGTGTGGGCCCATAGAAACACTTCTTTATCCCCAACCTGAACTTCTTTATCACCTACCTGAACTTGAGAAATTACCCAAGCTGTAAAACCACAAAAGCAGTAAAAAAATAAATAAGAGCAGCTTTTATTATAGCTCTGATGTAAATGCCAACACATTAGAAGCGGAAAGAAAAGTGGGTCCTCTAATTAACTTCTGGAATATGCACAAAATGCCCAAGAATGTCTATGTTTAAATGTAAAATAATTTCTCCTTCCTGTGATTTACAATTCTAAACTCTCTTACCTAGCATGCATTTTAAAAATATATTAATTCAACTGAAAATATCCATTATTTTCTTCATTGCCAGTCTCGCTTTCCTTTAATTTCTTCAGTTAAGTGTTGCTATCACTTATAAGCAATTATCTGACTGTTTCTGCTGATTCATTTTCCTGATTCTTCTCCTGGAGAAATCCCACTTCCTAGACATTTGTCTTTTCCTGTCTCAGTATTAATTGCAACAGCTGCTTGAACCTGTGCTTGACGCCTCCTTCAATATTCTTCTTGGAATAAGGCACACCTCCCCCCCCCCCCCAACCTGCTTGGGGAGCTCAAGTCTAAGCTTCTCCCTTCAGGTCACTGCCATCCCAACAAGGTGCCTATGTCCCCACTTCCTGTCCCTCTCGGGTTGGTAGGGCGCCTGAGAAAAGGCTTGGGTTGGCATGGGTGTTCAGTCCTCACCATGGTTCTGTTACTAAGCTACAGGTAGTAACGGTGCTGAGAGGACACAGCTCTAATCAGCAGATAGCCAGGAGAGCTGACTGGCCCAGAGGGGAATTCAGTGACCTCTCTCGTTGGAGCACCAAACCCACAGGCATCCAGATTCCATCTCATAGGGCTTCCTAGGCAGGAAATCTTGATGGGAGCAGACATCCTCCTCTTTCTCCTGCAGAGTGGCTAGAGAACTAGAGGTGTGCTCAGCAGCCTAATGCCTAACCTCCAGGGCCTCTTCAGGCCTCGGCCCCTGTCGACTCTGCTTGCTCTAGATCCACGAACAGATCACATAAAGATGTGTATAGAAGTATCGTTTGACAATCTAAGCACAGCTGTGTGTCTTCTCCCTTTAGCCTACTATTCATCTCACCTACTGTTCATACCTGTCTGCCCGGGAGTGTTCTCTACTTGTGATGATGCAGGATTGTGCACATACTTTCCTTCACTCTCTCAGGCCTTCGTGTGCATTTTGAGTTTGCTGTTAGGGATTTTGTGCTGCTCACCCCACCCCTTCATTATGTATTGCCTTTCCTTTCACCCACCTTCCCACACCTACCACCCACTTAGTGATTTCCCCCCTTCCCCTGCCTACTAGGCCTATTTTGTGACCCTGAGGATTTCCTGTCTTTCTTCACCTTCCCTACTTCCCAGCAATGTCCAGATTGGCCAAGGAAGACTTCTATATATCTGAAGCTGGCAGCATCATGGATGAGCTCTGATGTTTGCTGAGCTGCCACAAGCTCCAGGCTACTTACAGAGAAAGGACTCTTCTCATGCCGTTGCCTGCAGGTACCAGTGTAGAAGAAGGGGGCTCATCACCATCTTTGATGAGATGGAAGCAAAGCTGGGACTGCCACTCAAGGATTTATCGCAAAGGACATGGCACCATGAAAGGTCCCTTCTCTAATTTGGTTTTGAAGAGATCTCCTCTGTAGGTTGTGCATTTCTATAGATGTAGACTGCAGATAAAAATAGACACAATGCTAGGCAAAAATAATTTCCCACCCAATGTGATGGAGTTGTTGTCTTCACATGCTTTGTTCTGCTGCTAACACTCTCATTGGGTGCATCACATTCAGGCCACTTCCAACGTGGAACTCAGGGCCCTGCATATTCATCAGGAGGTGATTCACAACTAGAAATATCTGATGAGTGGATAACAGAAAGTAGCTAGCCATGAACTGAACAAGAACTCTGGTGGTACAATTTGGAAAGCACGTGATGACGAAGCAAAACTCTCCCACTTCTAACCCACCCCGGCAGCTCCACTAGAGAAAAGACCTGCTCATTCACTCCCAGAAGAACTGCAACATGGGAAACCCTCTGAGGACAGGCAGCTCTGTTCTGCTCCAGAGGGTCACTGTGAGTTCAAATTAATCCAGGGGTAGTAATGAAGGGAATAAGAAAGGAGATTCAATAATATGCACAAAGGCAGATCAAAGGATAGGAGGATTTGAAGGGAGCCTAAAATAGGGATTCAGATGAGATAGAAAAGACAAACGTGTATGTGTGAGAGTGTGTGTGTCACTCACAATATTGCTTCTGTGAAGATCAACCTGTATGTAGGACCTTTTCTTTTAGATGGCTTTTATGACTGCTTAAATTTATTGATACACACATGTGTACTATGAGGGTTTGATTACTTACCACATGCTACAACTATATGGATGAGTAGAGTTAAGCCATAGTAGTAGTAAAAAGGAACTAGCATAGATTTATACATTAGTATATTATACAAGAGTATAATATTTATACATCAGTATATTATATAAATCAAAGTAAAGATGGTGTTTCATATCTTTGGCCATAATTATTTTAAACTCTTTTTCAATCAAAATCACCCTCGCCGCGGATTAGACGCTATCAATATTAGAAAGGTATCAATATTTTCAGACACCATTATTTAAAATTGTCTTGTAGACTGTTGTTTATGTGTCTCTGTTACAGTGTCTAGTTGAGAACCCTCTCACACTGCAAACACTGGCACTGAATTCCACAGGGAAGATTTCTCCTGCTCCATGGTGTCCTCAATCCTCCACACTTCTCCCGTCAGAGCACGCAACCTTCTCCTTCGTACACACCTCATGTTATCCAGTCCACACCTTTAAGAGCATTTGTCAACTGCACTGCTGTTTTTGAGGTGGGGATGGGAGTAGCTTTTCAACAGAAAAGACACACAGTGGTTTAGAGGGTTTTGGTCTCCCTGCCTTTTTCCCTATTGCCGACCCTTTGGTCAACAGCAAATATATTTTGGAAACTGAGTGAGATAGTAAAATCATTCTCTAGCTTAAAACTCCTAAACAGAATATTTCACCTTATCAAACAACAAATAAATGGTAGAGACTAAAAGTTTCTTTTAGGTTAATGAGATATTTTGGGAGGTGAAATGGTATGGAAAATATATTTTGAGAAGATGGTTTGAGTGAAGCTTATACAGAGCCAAAATGTTTGGGAGGTGAAGGGAGAAGATAGAGCATCGCAGATCTTTAAAAAAATGTGCAGGAGGAACACTGCCTGTTCTAAGGTTGGAGAATACACCAGGTGTCCCATTGCTGGAGATGGGGAATGTTAAATGTTTGGAATTAGAGCCTCAAAGGTTGACTAAGTCAGATGCTAAGCCATTTACCTTCATTGGCTGGCTGTGGAGTTAGAGTTTTTTGTAACTCAGAGCGTTTCTTCAGTTTTAAGAATTCAGGCAATAAAAAATTGAGCGAGGAATTTAGAGAAATGTTCTAAAAATGCAGAGTGAATTGCTTTTCTCTAAATTATGAAAATTAAAAGCTTTTCATAAATTAAGCATTCAACTTCAGGTTTTAAAAAGAGATGGACAAGAGACTATGAAAACAGTGCCCTCTTTATGTCTCTATAATGGATTCAATTCAACGAAAATGAGATAAAATTGAACTTTTTCAGTAAATATTTTCATCTCCTTATTGAAACATGCTTCTATTTTTACTAGATGTTTTGTCTATGGCCCTTTTCTCTAGCATAAATGAATTATGCATTGTTTTGGTGTGCCTTTGGTGCCAGGAATACTTAAACACTTGAATATTAACCTCAAGGTTGTGGTTTGAGATGACCCAGAGGCATCTGGGAAGACAGGATCGGCCATCTGCTTCTGCAAGGTCACAGCTCTGAAAGTCCTGTTTAGGGGTCTAACTCGGCACACACAGGGTCAGCATCAGCTGGAATCCAGTGGATGGCAACTAGTGAAAATAGAATTGTGGTGAGAAGTTCTTCTATCGTATAGTTTCGTGGGGAAAGAAATGCGAATACTTTCAAAGGCATTACAATAAGGAAAATGATTCATTTTGCTGTTAGCGCAAAACCTTTCCTCTCCATGGCCCCAAATCACTTTTAAGTAAGCTCACAGAGTGTCAGTGGAAAGTGGTGAATGTTGAAGCTTTTACAGCAAATGGAGCATGATACTGAAAAAAAAATTCTCAGTGAAAACAGAGTATGTCCTGGGTAGTAAGAGTTTGGTAAGACAAACTTCAGAAGGCAAGGAGGAGTGGAGAAAGCAGAAGGGGTAAGTGATAGTACATTATGGGATTTCAGTCAAAGGCGATGTAAGAAAACATCTTTGAATGATTGAATGAAAAACTGATTCACTTGGAAAACTTTTATCTGAATCAGTTTTAAAAGGGGGTACTTTAATCAAACAAGATATCATCCAAATCACAGCTATGTGGTGTAAGTACTATGGAGAAATGACACATTCATAGAAGAGACAATCCTCAGTGTAAATAGACTACTAATATACTCACAGCTATTGAGTCAATACTGACTCAAAGCAATCTGCTTTGGTAGGTTACCCTGACTAGAAAACTTTACTGAAATTGAAAGCCTCACCTTTCTCCTGAGGAGTGACTGCTGGTTTCAAACTGCTGACCTTGCAGTTGGCAGTACAACTTATAACCGCTACACCACCAGGCCCCTTCATATTGATAATATATATCCCTTAATGTCAATTGAGAGTTTTTTTACTGTTGCTGAATTAATATTACACTTTATGTTGTAATGGCATGTCTTGTAATGTGGAATCACTCCCCCCCCCCCTGTTTCATACATGGACATATTCTACCAGCATAAGATTATTTTGATTTAATCATTCACATGACATCCACACTAACTAATTAGGCAATTGAAAATAAATTTAAGACAGCGTTCTTGAATAATAAATAAGCAAAGAATAAAGTAGGAATTATGAAACATGCCAATTCAACAAAAGGGAACTTAAGGAGGATGAATACATTTAAAGGAATTTGGCAAGCAGTGCAATAGTTAGCTGAACGTTTTTGTGTGTAATTAGATTATGAAATAAAGCCAGCTGCCTTTGTAAAATTTTCGGTACTGTGTGAACACAGAGGCATATGGCTGTTCGACTGTGTCAGCAGATTTCAAGCGAGCTAGTAAATGTATATGCCCTTAAGAGCGATACATTTTTGAGGCAATTTCTATTGGATAAAAATTATTAATCTAAATCTAAAATAATGATCTGACCTTTCGCCAAACAACTCCTGCTGAATATATAGGTCAGATACGATCAAGCTCAGCCTTGTATTCTTTTAAGTCTTTACTATGATAAGAAGTTAAATGCATAGTGTTTGCTTAAACTTCTTAAATGGTTAAGAATAATTAGATGTCATTTAGAAATGGAAAGTGGCCAAGAAGCTTCATTAATCTGGGGCGATATGCTAAAACAAACATCTACTTTAATACAAGCAGGCCATTTTAGAGCCCATCGACTTGATTTGTTCCCTTTCTCACAATGTGTAGATGCCCAAGTTTCCATAAAGGAACCCTGGTGGTGTCATGAGTTAGGCCTTGAGCTGCCAAGCCAAAGTCAGCAGTTCAAATCCATTAGCCTCTCCGGGAGGCCCTCAGGGAGCTGTCTGCTCCTACACAGTTTTCAAGTCTCTGAAAAGAACTGTACATGGCTGGAGAGCTGAAGTTTGCTGACTCCTGATCTACTCAAAAGGTCTTCCTTTTTTTCTATGCCCTTCTACATGACCAAAGATGATGACCTTTTAGGTACTGGTCTCTCTTGCTAACTTGTCCAAAGTATATGAGACCAAGTCTTGCCAACTCACTTCTCAGGAGCACTCTGACAGTACTTCTTGCAAAACAGATTTTACTTCTAGTAGTCAGTGGTATACTCAATATTCTTCTCCATCATGGTAACTTCCGGCCATTGATTCTTCTGCAGTTTTCTTCATTCATCCATCAGCTTTTCCAAGCATATGAGGTGATTTAAAATAACCTGTATCAGGTACACCCTAGTCCTCAAAGTGAAAGTTTTACTTTTTAACACTTTACAGAGTTCCTTCACAGGAGATTTGCCCACTGCTACCTATTGTTTAATTTCCTTTCCTGTCTTGACTGCTCTTTCCATGGGTGTGGATTGTGGCTTCAAGTGAAATAAACTCCTCAGCAATTTCACTCATTCCCGCTTTGTATGCTTCCAGTGGTGAGGATTGTTAGTTTTCTGTACACTGAGTTCCAACTCATCCTGAGAGCTGTGATCTTTGAGCTTCATCTATTGATGCTTCAAAGCAAACAAGGTTGATACATGCTCTTCTCCATACGGTCCACGTTCTCTGCTTTGTGTTGAACATAGAGATTCAATAGGCCAGTGAAAAAATACAACCCTGATGCACACCGTTTCACCGTGACCCATGCATTCCTTCCCTATTCCTCTTGAATGAACGACTGCAGGAGCACAGCACAGAAGTCTGGAATTCCCATTCTTCACAAGGTTGTCTATAGTGGGTTATGATACAAACACAATCTGTTCAATGGTCTTGCAAGGCAATAAAACAGATATATATTTTTCTGATATTATATTCTTTTAGCCAAGATACACCTAATGCCATCAAAGATATCACTTGTTAAATGTCATCTTCTGATTTCAACTTGCATATTTAAATTTTTTTCTGTTGATGTACAAACGCAACCATTTAAAAAATCTCTTCAGCAAAATTGCATTTGCTTGCGATAATAATACTATGATTCAATAATTTGTACATTCTACTAGGGCTCCTTCCTTTGGACTAGTCATAAATACGTATCTCTTCCAGGCCTGGTACCTGTCTTCTAAATACATTGAAGAACATTCTAAATGGAGAAGCATTGCATCAATTTATTAATAACTATTCATTGTTATCCCATTAGCCTCAAAAGTCTTATTTTTTCATTTTTTTGGTTGTATCACTTTATTTTAAAAAATTTATTGTATTTATTTTTTTATAAATCATTTTATTGGGGCTCATACAACTCTTACCACAATCCATACATACATCAATTGAGTAAAGTATCCTTATATATTCATTGCCCTCATCATTCTCAAAATTCGCCTTCCACTTGGGTTCCTGGAATCAGCTCATTTTCCTGTTTTCCCTCTCCCTCCCTCCCCAGTGCCCCTTCCCTCATGAGCCCTTAATAATTTATAAATTATTGTTTTATCTTATCTTGCACTGCCCGGCGTCTCCCTAAAAGTCTTACTTTTTCAACAGAGCTCTGGTGACATAATGCTTATGCGTTGGGCTGGGATCCACAAGGTCTGATGTTGGACACCACTAGGTGCCCTGTGGGAGACAGACAGACAGGGCTTTCTACTCCTGAAAAGAGTTACACTCTCACAAACCCACCGTAGAAGGTCAATTCAACCGTATAAAGTCGCCATGAGGCACAAGTGACTCTTCAGTTTGAGAGTTTATTTTCTCCAATGACTCAGTACAGTTTAGACTTCTTTCTGTAGCAGCCTCGATTACCATCCCCCCTCCCTTAAAGTACAAACGATTAAACCTGGCAGTTAGTGTAACATGTCACGCTTGTCTTCACTGTTCCTTCCAACTTTCTGTCCTATTGTTTGAGGAGCCCGGTAGGACAGTGGCTGACACCCGCAAGGCTCGCTGTACCAACCCGCTAGTCGCTCTGCAGGAGAAAGACGCTGCGTTCTACTCCACACAGAGTGAGTCTCAGAAACCCAGAGGGCGGTTCTCCCGTGTCCTATAGGGGTTGTTATGAGGCAGGATAGTCTCATCGACAGGGAAGTTTTGTTTGCATTCTATATTTAGCTTTACCAATCCATGAGTTCATTTTCTGTGCGCCTCTGTGTGCCTGGCTCCCATGGCCCAAGGGTGCTCTCCCATCTCTGCGTCTCATCACGAGGCTGTTACACACGCTGCTTTCTCTGTAGGAGTCTTTCCACTCAGTACTTATCAAGTCCTCGTCTGCCGGGGTGTGGTACTTCAAGTCAATACTTAACCCGCTCAGGGATAGCATGATGTGTGTCTTGTTAGAAGTACGGTAGGAGAACATATCCTGCTGTACTACATCATGTGAGACCACATGCCAAATCTGCATGGCATGATGCTCACCGAGGCTACTGATTACTAGGTGGCCAGGAGATGAAGCACCCTCTCACAAGCATGGTGGCTCCATTAACAGCACACCCTTCGGATCAGATCAGAAATGAATGAACAGCACTCTATGACAAGTAACTTTTCCTAATGACCAGAACCAGGCAGAATACCACTAGGTGTGCTCCACCACAAACAGGTCCACCTCAGGAGCTGTGTGGGCGGAGCTCACAACTGCCCATGCCCTTTTTTCTGAGTCCTGCAGGAGGGGCTTGCAGGAGCCTCACCTTGTCTACGGCCAGCCTTCCCTGGGCCAAGGAGGTCCACTTCAGTTGATGCTACCGGGTCTCCCAGCTCTTTGATAGGCCTGTTTAAGGACTAATTGTGTATTTTTAATCTTCTAACAACATCGCTATGAGTTAAAATGGACCCGATGGCTGTGAATTCAGTTTAACAAATATCCTACTGCCTCATGCCCTCCTTGCTTCCTGAGGCGAGGGGGAGTTAGCCCAGCCTTGTGTCTTTCTAACCCTGATAATGATGTAGTCTCATTGCAACCCTACAGGATGGGCTACAACTGGCCCCTTGGGTTTCTGAGACTTTATCATTTGAGCTGGGATGAACTCCACATCAGGAGTTGTTTGTCTGTTTAGTTTGGTGTGTGGGTTATGAGTTGGGGTTCCCATCGCAAACAATCTGGCTGGAAACCACTTGCTGTTCCCAGGGAGAAAGATGAGGCGTTGTGCTCCTGTCAAGGTTTACAGTCTCTGAAGCCCACAGGGGCAGTTTTGCCCTTTCCTACGGGAGGGTGGAGGGGCTATGACTTGGTGTCCACTCCATGATAGTGAGTTTAAAAACAAACACTGAGGGTAGGGGGATATTGCTGAAGCCTCAAGATGCCAGCAGAGAGCGATAGAGAAAATGATGACAGTCTAGCTTGGGTGAAGGACTTTCTCCTTACATGGACATAGGGTAATGCGTATCTTGAAAAGCCCCAGTGTCTTCCCCATTCCTTTGGAAACATGTATACCTGTTGTTTTAGAAATCATTTTTCTCTCCACCCAGGTTTATGTCTGACTACCCAAACCCCAGGGAGTAGTGGAGCACATATATTGGGTGGAAAACGAGACTGTTGCAGCACCTTCAGAGACTACACTACAGGGGAGCAGTCCCCCAGCCAGAGCAGAGACCATAATTACCTCAAACTCTAATTAAGGTAAGAGGAATATGTTTTCTAACTCACCATCCTTTGGATATAAGACTAAATATTTTCACTCAAGTTTTATACCATAAAGCATGCCTGGTTCTTAATTTTCGGGGATATGACCTCTAATATTTCCAGCTTTCTCTCTTTCTGCATTTGAGCAACTGTTGCAGCTGGAGTTTTCATTTCTCCTGCTTTGTTGAATGTTTGCTTTTTATCAAATGCTTGCATATGGGGATTCTGCATTAATTCTCACTTCCATAAAGCTTGGTTACTCCCTGTGTGAGTTATCTACTCTCGTATCAGCAGATATTAGCATGAAGTTGAAGTTGCAAAGTAAACTCTACATCTTCCCTAACACCTGATCAAATAGAGAAGTCATCCAGATAGCCATTTTCACCAAAGCAGGACAATATGTGCAACTGTCTCATCAGAATTGCTCTAAGTTTTTGGTGCTTTTCCAGTAAAGAGTCCTTGTTTATCAAAATCAAAATAAAATCTTTGCAGCCTCCTTTGAAGAAGGAACGGCGTCACAAAAATAAGAAACTCCTGCTTATTATAAGAATAGCAATGTACTTTGGAGGCTTCTCCTTAACTGCTTTCACACACTGAATGTTAGCGCCATCTGATTTAACCACAGACAGACTTTGTGGAGATAAGGAGTGAAAATAAAATGACAGGTGAGGTTTTAAAATTAATTTGAAATTGTCAGTCAACATTTTAAAATGGAGGATGGGGGAGCCTGCATTTACAAACACAGAGAACAAGCACTCAAGTCACAAAGGCCCAATGTGAATAATTAACAGAGGAAGACAAAGGTAAGTGATGCATTTGATAAACCCTTGAATGGAATCCATTTTATATCGTAACAGAAACCTGGACTGTGTGTATTGTATCTTTACTTTTTAAGTTCTCAGAAATATTTGTCATGATTCAAAAGAAGAAGCTGATGTCTTTTCACTGATCCTTTACGTAGAAGACTTCGTCCCCATGGTTTCCACCCTGGTTTCCACCCTGAATCTGCAGTAGGGAACTGACATCCACTATCTCTCAGTGTGGAATGCCCACCAGGAAGGACCATCCTTCAGTGAGTCAGGACTCAACTGCTCACTCAAACCTGGGCCATTTGAACTCTGCCCCCCCACCCCAGCCCTGCCCCCAGCAGAACAGAGCTGGAGGTCTACTCCCTTGGCACCTAACCTCAACAGACTCCCTTTAATCCCAGTGCCATACAGTCCACATCTCTGTGTGCCATTGAAGCGATGCCCACGCAGAGCAACCCTGAAGGACACAGTAGAGCTGCCGCTGTAAGTTTCCAAGACGGTCACTCTATGGGACTTATGCCTCTCGTGCTTCTAGAGGGAGCAGCTGGTGTTTTCAAACTGCTGACCTTGTTGTTAGCAGGCCAACGTGTAACCCCTACACTACTAGGCTCCAACTCTTGCCAACACAGTGGGAGGCTAAGCCTACAAAGCCAAGGCTGCTGGAAGAATGCTCAGTCAACACTGGAAGGAAAGGGGCCTGGAGGAAGGGGGTCACTGCATTCTTCATGACCAGGTGGGCATCTGGACCAGTGTATGAGGGCTAGAGGGGACCTTGTTAGTGGAAGGAAGGCAATGCCACACCAAGGAGACCTGTGGCATCACACGATACACAAACATGTGACTTTATTTCCACATGTCTTCAATGAGGACAGGGTTCTTTCTCCTGAGAGAGAACATTGGAAAATTTACTGTTCATTTTGAAGCCTACTGAGGAGAAAGGAAACATTTCAGTGGAAAATAAATGATGTGGTATTAAATGACCCTGCTTTGGGGAAAACCATGATCAAATAATAAAAATATTATGCAACTAATAATAAAGGGTTAGAAGCAAGCACAAACATTATGGTGATAAATGTATCAGGGGTTAGCAGACCAGGAAATATTGCACAGTTCCTGTCATGGCTATTAAATAATAAATTTCTTAATTAAAGTAAATAATAATAACACCAGATATGGAGAGATGATTAATTAGAGGTGTGCATGAGAATGCTTCTGTTATATATAGTAGTAATTACATTCTTTTATGTTTAGGCTTAATGTAGTATAAATTAACCTGCATACAGAAATTTCTCTGGAATCTAGCTTCAATTATTGGAAAATTATTTTAAGGCAATCATCAGGCAGTCACAGGGTAAAGAGGGTAATTTTGAATGTGAGCGTGAAGGCGAGGTAAAAGTAAAATTGATTTAACATTACCATCACCTCTCCTAGGCCAGTATAGATAAGAGGTATTAAGCAGCACTCCTAAAATTCCGTCTAAAGAAGAAGAAATGCTGACCAGATAAATTACTTCTTCCACTTCGTTGACCTCATCATTAACTCATTATGCTGCTGTGTGAAATAAACATTTCAACATACTGATTGGTATAATATTTCCTACCATTTTAATTTACATGTTGTTACAACATATTAGCTATCTGTGGTGTAAATATGCTCACCATGGGAATATGTGAATGTAAGTTAATTTTTGAGGGCATTAACCTCAATATATGCATGATTCTGATATATTCTGCATTGGCTGTGTCTTTACAGCTAAATTATTATAACCCGAATTCTAGTGCTGACAAAGCAGAAGTCTTATGTGCAAATATTTATCTTCTGTTGCTTTTATGTGCATTGACCACCTCAAATCAAAGTTAGATGAATATCTGCCATAGAATGCTAATTAGTTCAACAGTAGAAATAGGACCAAAATGCAGGTCATGATGCCATGAAACAGCTCCAAGCCTCGTGTGTGTATGTGTATTTCCTGCTTGTTTGGAAACATTGTTGAGACAACATTGTTGTTGGACGAGTGGATGGTATTACTTCTTCCACCATCACCTAGGGTAAAATTAGTGGGTAGCTGGGGAGTTATTTTGGTTTTGGTTTTGTGACCTCAAGTTGGAAGAATGCAGATAAATGATTCTCTGAGGTCTACCAACACCTTTTCTATCAGACGGTCTCAAGAAATCTCTTTCATGCTCAAGATGCAGAGACAATGTCTCGGGAAAGAGACCTTGGCACCACAATGAACTGAGTCTCCCTGTCGACTTCCTGCAAGAAATCTTTTGCACGAAGGAGCTTTTCTGGAGAGCAGTATCCTAGAACCAACCATTTCTAGTTCCCATCTCCGCGGGGTGTACTGTATATGCTCGAGTATCAGCTGACCCGAATATCAGCCGAGGCACCTAATTTTACCACAAAAACTGCTGAAAAACTTGGCTTAGACATGAGTATATCGGTAAGTTTTTACCCTTAGTGTAAACCGCATAACTTGAGGTCTTTGTTCTAATTCCTTAATGTGTGCCCACTGATTGTCCAGTGCGGGGCCCTGAGTGTGACTTTTTTGCAGACCATGTCTCCTGTAGAAATGAGTCCTTCCCAAAGCCAACTCATGGTCATGAAGTTGGTGTCAACTCAAAGCCACCCTATAGGCCAAGATTCCTATACTGTAACTCTTTTTGGGAAAGGAAAGCTTCATCCTTTGCCGAGTGGTTGCTGATTTTGAGCAGCCAAACTCGTTAGCTGAGCAACACATACAGTGGAGTAAATGCCCTGGGCCACATTCAAAGGCGTGATGGTGTCTCTGCAGCACTGGCAGCACTGTGAGTGCTGTTCCTAGCCCAGGGGCAGTCTACATCATCCGTGGACCCAAAGAAGAAGAGTTTTAGTAACACCATGAAAATCTGTTATGTTTTCCCATTTCCTTAAGACCTTGGAGCCAATATTTTGAAAGGATACCCGTCTCAGATTTTGAACTACCCTGAGTGGTGTTGAAGTTCAATGTACATGTATTTGATTGCTGTTTGTTGCTCTTCATAGCTCAGCTGTCCTGTTAGGGTTCCGCTGATCACATGATTTCCAACTATTTGAATTGCTTAAGTGAATAGTTAGCATTACTTAGCAACTAGAAAACTTTTGGAAAAAGGCACTAGGCCTGAACCCTTGTCTACTTACAAAGACACATAAGGATTCATGCCCCCGGCTTATGTGTTTGTAATTTTTAGTGAAATGGAGAATACCACTTCTATAGAATATTTGGGCTCCAGCTGGGACACCCATAACTTTTATGTTTGAGAACTAGGACCCCAGTTCTATGAGGTGTCTAAACCACTGGCATGGTTTTCTCAAGAAAATCTGGAATTTAAGGCCACTTGTACCAAGGTGGACATATATTTCTGCACAGTAAATCAAAAAGTGAGAGCTTCTAAATTCAAACCAGGCCTATACCCATTTTTGATTGTTAATATGTAGATATATGTTGAAATTTTCTAACACCAATTTATTACAACAGGAGCCATTTTAATTGGTTTTCAATTACAGGGCTACTATATTTAACATAAGAGACTAGCCCTCTATCTGGCAAAATAGATTGTGTTCTAAACAATGCATCACATCTTTGTCGTGTGTTTTATAAGTCTGGTTTTAATTTGTATAGTTTCTTTCTATCTTGCTTTGCAGTTAATTTTTGGGGAATTTTTCTCAAGAGGCTATGACTAGCAGGTTTTAGTTTATTATTATTTTTCCTCTCATGAGGAATTATTTTATTTTATTTGTCTCTTTACTATTTCTGGACTCCTAGTAGCTATTTTGAGAAACTCTGATGTAAAATGGTGCACATAAAAATATTCTGTAAATGGTTTATTCTTTTCTATATCATATCTCTAAAGCACCACCTAAAGCATGGGGAACATACAACTGTAGACGCATGAGATCTTCTGATTTCTGACTGGTACAATTAAGGTATATTCTCTTTCTCTGAGGAGCTCACCCTGATTATCAAAGTGCTTTAAAAATTAAATGTAAGTGCTTATATACATTAACTAGTCCATATATTCTAAGATTAAATGAAACTAGATTTGTGGCAACAAAGTCTTTATATTTTATAATACCCCCACTTAAAAAGTATTTAACAAAATAACAGGCTAGATTGAATATATAAGATGTATTTCACCAAAGCATGTTTTCATATAGTCCTGGACATCTTCCTGTACTTATTAGACAACAAAAACACCAATGTAAAGAGTATCTAGATTTGTCAAAAGAAGTAAAATGCTCTCTGATTGCAGAACTGATCCTCTATTTGGAAATCCGAAAAGACTCAACAAGGAAATTACTGGAACTAATTGAAAAATCTGGCAATGTGGCAGGCTACAAGCTCAACATACAAAATCAATAGGATTCCTGTATACTAAGGACAAGAACACTGAGAAGGAAATTAAGAAAACAATACCATTTACAATAACCACCCCAAAGGGAACATACTTAGGAATAAA
The DNA here is from genome assembly GCF_050624435.1 of Tenrec ecaudatus. Classification (NCBI taxonomy): domain Eukaryota; kingdom Metazoa; phylum Chordata; class Mammalia; order Afrosoricida; family Tenrecidae; genus Tenrec; species Tenrec ecaudatus. Next base: position 8,744,976 of record NC_134544.1, read on the forward strand.
CCTAACCATAGAAACAAAACACTTGTTCAAAGAAAACTAAAACATTGTTACAAGAAACTAAAAGGGGGCTGCATAAATGGAAAGCTAGTCCATGTTTGGATAGGAAGAGTCAATACTGTGAAAATATTAACACTCCCTAAAGCAATCTATAAGTAAAATGCAATTCTGATCCAGTTCTCAAAATTATCCTTCAATAAAATGGAAAAACGAATGAACAACTTTACATGGAATAGAAAGAAACCCAGGATAAGGAAAGACCTACTAAAAAAGGAACAAATAAGTAGGAACAAACTCTTTAGAAACCTACTTCATGGTCACATTATTCCCAAAAGCTTGGTATTTGTAGAACGAAAGACATGCAGGCCAATAAAACAAAACAGAGAACCCAGAAGTAAGACCCCATATTGTTGATAAAGGCCTGGAACACCTTCAATGGGGAAGAGATCATTCCACAACAAAGGGTGCTGGGAAAATGGTATCTCCATTTTCTGAAGATTGAAAGAGGACCCAAAGCTCACAGCACATATAAAAATAAATTAAAGACCTAGATATATATCCTATAACTCTAAAGATTATCACAAAAACAAAGAAATAGAGTCACATATAAATACATTAATACATGACATACACACACTATCAAACATAATGAAAAACACTGGCACAGCGGAAGATAAAATAGAGGACTGTGACCTCCTAGAAATACATTTGTGTGCATCAAAGGCTTCGTTTCAAACGTAAAAGGAGAACCCACAGCCTGGGGAAAAATTCAGCAATGATATGTTGGATAAAACGCTAATTGCAGAAATCCATAGAAAACTACATTGCCTCAACCGCAAAAGATGAGAGATCCGATTTTCTATTTGGGCAAAAGGCATGAGTTGAGAATTCACCAAAGATGACACCTGGTGGCTCACAATCCCTCATTATCGGAGAAATTCAATTACAGAGAGAGAGAGAGAGAGAGAGAAACGACTTCACAGTGGAACTGATAGCAAGTTAGACACACACACGCAGGAAAATAACAACTGCTGCAGAGGCTGTAGAGAACTGGAATCTTCATACGTTGCTGGAGCAGAAGGACAACTGTACAACCACTGTGGGAAGCGGGAAGGTGTTTCATGAAATGTATGAGAATAGAAATACTATGTGACCAAGAATCTCTCTACTCAGTACCCACTCTAAAGAAATGAGGAGCACAACCCCGCCTGACACATCCATCCCATGTTTACAGAAACGCTCTTCAAATAGCAAGGACAAAACCCAACATGTCCATGGGAGTGGGAAAACGGATAGACATATTTTGGTGCATACATACAATGGAACACTCTACATCCTTCCAAAATGTTATATATTGTTGGTTATTTTTGTTTTTTATTTATTCATATCAGGGTGTTTCTCAGAGGTGTTATGCCATTGGAGACCACCTTCTCGAAGCTGTGTAATATGCTTTCATGCTTTTCAGTATAGGAAGCCCAGGAGAGATGAACTTAGAGGGGCAGCATGGCGACCAAGGGGTGCAGCAATGGGTGGGGGGTTACGGTGGTGGTGGTAGAGTAAAAGGGAGATGCTGTCAAGGAGTTCATGTAGAAAATAATGTCTGAAAGCCGATGGTGGCAGCAATTTCACAATTTTACTTGACATGACTGAACTGTGCAATGGTATGATATATGTATTACATCCCAATTAATAAAAGAAATGTGAATTTAAAAAAAGGATAATACATAAACTTTTAAACACCTCATGGCAGATTTTGAAGATATGCTAACTCAAGTTAGTAAATTCCCCAAAATAAAATATTAAAAATTATTAATTTGAAAGTAAAAAATGGTGTCCAAAACAAAACAACAACAACAACAGGTTGTTATAATTAGAGAGAAGTGGAAGCAAGGCAAGATGGTGGTTAAAAAATTCATTTTAAGAAACAGATATATCTAGTAGCACATATAGATATATAGTAACAATAGATATGTATGTAAAAAGACAGCAAGATAGATAGTAGCATAGATAATACAAGTAAAGGAATTTGATGTGGTTAAAAATTGTTTTTTAAATGAGACTGGTGGGACTCACAAGAAAAAGCAAACACTAGTTAAGGCAGTGAGGACTCCCCCCTCTGGGAGACACTGTGCACCAGAGCAGCACTGGGCTCCTTGGGTCTTTCAAGGACTGCTTTTTCAGAAGTAGGTCAACAGGGCTTTCTTCCTGGGCATCCTGGGTGGAGTCCAGCCTCCCGCCTGTCGGCCAACAGTCCGGCATGTGAATCACTTACTTACTAAGGAATTGTTAGGCCCCCTCGAGTCGATTCCAGCTCTCTGGGGTCCTGTGACACAGAGTAGAGCTACCCTATGGGTTTTGTCTGCTTTAATCATTATGACAGCATATTGTCAAACCTGGCTTTTTCATACCGCGCCGCCCCCACCAGGTGAATTTGACCCAACCCTGTCCTAGTTAACAGCCCAGCACTTAATATTTAGGCTCCCAGAGCTCAGAAAGATAGGGTGCTTGGATGGGGGTGGCGGAAAGCAGTATATCATCTATGGGCAGGATATCACCTCATAGCAGGGTTATTTCTCCCAGAGCAGGAAATAATGGGGGGTTCATTAGCAAAGATGCTTAGTTTGGCTTCAGGTGCCAGCAGAAGTTTGGGATGTATCATTCAGTTGGAGGGTGAGGTTGACAGAAGAGAGTATGTGTGATCTTGGATAAAAAGCATCAAGAGTTTTCGGGTAAAGAAAAAAGGTCAATTAAGAGAATAGCTCCTCAAAAAAAAAGAAAGAAGAAGAAGAAGATGAAGAAGAAGAAGAAGAAGAAGAAGAAGAAGAAGAAGAAGAAGAAGAAGAAGAAGAAAGAAAGAAAGAAAGAAAGAAAGAAAGAAAGAAAGAAAGAAAGAAAAGCAGTAATTCTTTCCCAAAGTAAAAAAAAAATGGTTGGCATGATATGAGAAAGAGAGAAGCAGAGAATAACATACGGACCCATGTGGAGTACGATAGAAGAAGGTTGCATTGGAAGTTGTGGAATAAATGCAATATTATCCTAAACAAGGAAGGCTAAACTGCTTACCAAGAAAATAATAAACCAAAATAGGAGTGTAATTACCCTGAGCGCTAGGCCGTACTGGTCTGCAGTCTGATTTGCATCAGCATGGTTGTGAAGTGCAGTCCAGTGGGTTTCACTCAAAATGACCCTCTGCACAACAGGATGACACTGCTCAGGCTCACACTAGCTTTATCATTGTTGCAATGAGCCCATTGTTGCAGCCACTGTGTCAATCTATCTCCTTGATGGTCTTCCACTTTCTCTTTGCTCTTCTGCTTTTCAAAGCATGGTGTTCTTTTCCAGGGACTAGTCCCTGTATGTGAAATGATGAAGTCTTACTAACCTTGATTCTAAGAAGCTTTCTAACAGTGGTCTTCCTTATTCATTGTGAATTTTTCATAAAGTGATTGAAAATACCATAGTTTAGGTCAGGTTCACCTTGATCTTCAAAATGACATCCTTGCTCATCAATATTTTAAAGACATCTTATGCAGACAATTTGCCCAATGCAATATGTCCTTTAGATTTCTCCACTGCTAGTTCCAGAAACATTGCAGTCCCAAGCAAGATAAAACCCTTGACAAACTTGACCTTTTCCCCATTACTCCTGATGTTGCCTATTGGTTCAGTTGAGAGAATTTGGGACTTCTTACATTGAGTAGTGATCCTTACTGAAGGCTTCAATCACTGATCCTCATAGCCAGTGCTTCAGGTCTCCCTTGCTTTCAGCAAGGAAGGTCATGCCATCTGCTACTTGTGGGCTGATAATAAGCCTTCTTACAAGCCTGATACCCTATTCTTCACACAGTTCAGATCCTCTAATTCTTTGCTTAGCAAGCAGATTGAAGAGGTATGGTGAACGAATACGTCTCTCACACATATCTTTCCTGATTTTAAACCACAAAGTATTTCCATGTTCTGCTCAAAATACTGCCCCTTGTTAAGGGTACAGGTTCTACAGGAGCACAATGAAGTATTCTGGCATTCACATTCTTCTCAGTAGTATCCAGAGTGTGTTAAGGCCCATTCAGTTGAATGTCTTTGCATCGTCAATAAAACACAAATAGACATCTTCATGGTATTCTCTGCCTTCAGCCAATATCCCCTGATATTAGTAATGACATCCCTCATACTAAGTCCTTATCTGAATTCAGTTCGAATTTCTAACAGTTCTCTATTAATGGACTGCTACAATTATTATTGAACTATCTTCTGCAAAATTTCACTTTACATGTGATATTAACGATATTGTTATTAATTTCAGCATTATATTGTGTTGCATTGACCACGCAGCTGTTTTCCAAATTTCTTAGCTTAGATGACTGTGTGCTTCATCAGAGGAGGTGACCTTAAATGTGAATAAATAACTCATTTAAAAAATCATAAACTCAGTTCCAACAAGGGCTTTCTCTCCATAGTAAGCCTGTTGGACAGGGAAGAGTTTCTGTGAGACTTAGAGAGAGCTACTGGTTATGGAAGCAGAAACCCTCTCTCGTTCCCTCAGAGCACTTTGTGTTTTCCAGGGCTGACTATGTGGACAGTGGGCCAACATGTAACCATCACACCCCTAGGGCTCCTTTAAATAACTAATAATTGAGATTAAAAAAACTCTTGTGTCTGATCATGAGTTAAAGATGGGAATGGTGAAGTAGAGTCAATTTCTTGGCTCCAGTATCTGAGATCTTCTATCTCTAGGGAAGCTTTTGAAAAACCCCTTCCAAATTAAGTAAAGTCCCTTAAAGAAAATTAAAAGAAATAACTCAATACTTATTAGCTAGTAGAATAACCTGATACGAATCTATCCTTCTGTCAATGTCTAACTTTAGGTTGCACTTGGTGAATTCTCTAAAACCAGATACCCTTCTTCTTCCTCCTGATGCTGTCAACCAAGTCTCCCGTGACTATTTTGATTGAATAGATCAGCTATGCAAGCCTAAGGGGAGATTTATAGGAACCTTTCCTACTTAACCCTGATTCAGTTATTTTTCTAGATGAAATACAAATTCTCCTAGTCCTCATTATCAGGGAGAATATGCTATCACCATCTCCACTGAAGACTTCTACACGATTGAGTGAACTCTATGCTCAAGCTAGTTTGTAGACTGGCCACTTATATGGACTCAAATGTATATTTCAATTGTTCATGATTTTCAGATATTATAGACCTTGAGAGGGTTTCTGACATCTTGAAGAACCCACGTTAAAAGTGATCCTTTGGTTTCCTACCTCAAAGTGGCTCTTCTGTCCTTTTCTGAGAACACGGTAGTCAAAACACAGGTCCATCAGTGCAAACATCCTCCTCCGGGGAAATGCCTTAGCTGATACAGAGGCCTGACAATTTGTTCCCCACCCTTCACAGGCCTTCCTTGTTGCTCTTACTACAAATGCAATGAAAGAGAGGGAGGGCCTAATTATACCCTTTAAAGTGATCTGACTCTGCATCTAGTTTTCAAAGACATCACAACCCTAAAGTACACCCACTGTCATTGAGTAGGTCCCAAATAATAGCGATGCTTAGACCTGGCTAAACTGAGTGCATGCCTTTGCGACATTTCCCTTTGTTTTCTGACCTTTTCAAAAGAAGGCATTAAGGTCTGGGACAACATTCTGTTTCATCAGGACCCCACTGCACACTTGTGGAAAGGCCCTGGTAGGAGGACCCTTCTGCCTGCTGGTTTGTACTCTCCTCCACCCTAAATGCACTAGACTGGCATGGAGGGCATACTAAATCAGTGCGTATCCTGGACTTTTTGAAAGACAATTTTTGGAATTTTTTTGATGCAGCTGACAAAATTTATGGATTTAGTGATCCCTTATTGACAATGGACACTACTTTTTATGATGACAAGTGCTTCCAGCATAGGTCATTTAGGCTCTTCCAATACATTCTATCCAAGGAACTCTCATCTGTTGTCATTGCCCACTTGGCAGATCCAATGATCAAAAGCCTTAGCAAGAATCCTATAGCCTTGGGCTCCTGTCAGGAGGCTGAAAGAACCAAAGGAAAACACAAGGGTGGAAATATCAAAAAACATCTCTTTATGAGAAGGGCCTGATGTTTAACCTTGACCTCAAACGGTCTGCATATTCCTTTATTGACATCTGTAATGCAAAAAAAATATTTGGGTAAGGATATGATCATAGGAATTATAAAAAAGAATAATTAGGGGGATATTTTTGGAAAGTTACAACTCAGGTAGTAGGGCAGTGTTGTGTCTGTGCAGTTTAACCCATAGTCAGGTTTCTCTTGGAAGGGATTTCTGGCCAAGTGGTTGTATCCTTAAATAGCAACTATATTTGATTCGGTTAATATTTAGCACCTGCAACAAATTTGTTTTTTTTATGATTTGCAGGAATTCTCCTTGGGTTAAGGCTTTCTTGCCATAATCTCATGGCTGCTTTCATGACTTTAGACCTGCTAGAATAACCTCACCACCATCAGTCACCGATCCGCTGTAATGACCAAGGAACCTATGCTATGAGCCAAGTAAAGGTTTCTATTTGTAGAATTTCCCCCTGTTTCAGAGATCCCTTATCATTCCCAGTGGTCTGGGCTTGTGGAAAGAAGGGGTTTAAGAGTTCGACTGTTAACTACAATATCAGGCGTTCAAGCCACAGGAGAAAGATGCAGCAGTTTGCTTCCATAAAGATTTGTAGCCTCAGAAACCCTACGGAGCAGGTTGACATGAGTCAGAAACATTCTGACAAAATGATTTGTGGGTTTTTTTGTTATTTGTTTGTGTTTTCTTGTTTTTAGTTCAGATTTATAATTTGAATTGAACCTTTCAAATTAGACAACTCTATTTCCCTTTGCTTTTGAAATAGCTTTTGTCCAATTTCTAGAATGGTCGAACTAAAATAACTATAGAGTATGAGGAACTTGTTTTTCTTTTTCTTTATTTTTTTATTGACCTTAGATGCCACTTTGTGGTGCACTTCCTTGTTTAGGTATGTTGTTATATGCCTGTGAAACCAGATTTATGTAAACAAATGTAGAGAATTATTGTATTACTTATGATCTGTCAGGGATTAGAATCCCTATTTGCTCTTTTCACCCAAGTTTTTACTGCATTTTAATATTGTTTCTACCTTTTATTTTCAGATGACCTATGTCAGCCATAGACTCATTTACTAATTATAATTTTATCATTATCATGGTAATTATATTTGCCCTTCAATGGTTGGTGGTCTTTTTATCTTCCTTTAAGCCTTTCACAGTGCAAGTTCATTTGGTTATAGCAATCATTTGTGTGTGAGTAGCCCTTGTTCATTCCTTTGCACTGCATTTCTGCATTAGGATGCCTTCTGTAAACTTTCTCCTCATGCTGCTGCTCATCAGCACCCCTATTAACTATTGGCATGAACATTCATTTGTTAGACTACCTCTAACATTTGCCAAGGCCACCATCCTTACCAACTGATCTAAGGGCCCTGCTGCCCCTTGGTGTAGCTACAAGAACCTACACCCTGGTCCAATGGCAGGACTCGTAATTAATTATCTCCATGAACCTGCTACTGTGATAACACAAATGTTTTCATTAAAAAGGCAGTTTGAGTAAGACTATGCTCTCCACGCTGATTCCTCGTGGAAGTCATGGAGTCCATGTTTTAATTTAACCCACGTTGAGGAGGGGGCTGTGGATAATTGTGCATGAGTGATAGGCATTTTATGTGTAAAATTTCTCTTCAATAATCCTGAAGCTATGTATTAAAGTTAATAATTGGAAGTCCTGGGAAGTTTATCACCTGGTGAATTTTGTCACTGGAAAAACAAGAGCTTGTCTGATTAAAATGGATATAGATAACCGCCCCACACACCCCCTTCAACCCTCTACCCACTGAAAAACTTTGAGATCCACTTAAGATGGGATCATCATCCATTTGTCTTAATTTCCTAAAACAGGAGTGGGGGACCTTTTATCTTCCATTTGGATATTTATAGTATAATCCTGGGCCACCCCAAATCATCAACTTTAGCCAGGTATATTTGGTCTACTATTTAATTAACTCATCTCTAACATGATGGCTGGACCTGCTAAGGTATGTGATGCTCAGTTTGTGAGGTATGTGATGATCATGTGCCTGCCAGACATTTCCAACCCCTGGCCTAAAAGAATCCTGGCTAATGAACGACCATCAATCCACCCCTTTCTCTCATGATTACAATTGACAGAAGTGTTTTGTGTTCCGCTTAGCTATAGGCAAATGTGGATACTCTATGGACCAGAATACCTATCCACATCCCACCCCCTACATCTCAGGAGAAAGACCCTGTCACCACGCTCACCTGAGTTTCCCTGTCAACTTCTTACAGGAGAGTTTCACAGAGGAGAACTGCTCAATGAGCAAAATGTCCTGTAACCAACCTCATCTGGTCCACATCATACATGGATCCAGGTTTTAGCTCCATTTAGACGACATGACTTAAGTTCTTTGGTGTAATTCCTTAATAGGTGTTCACTGCTCCTTCTCAGAACCACAAGTATGACTTCAGTGAGGTCCATGTTCTCCCCACAAGGGTTAGAAAGCAGAATAAATCTGCCGAGCCTCCTTTTAAGGTTTGAGAGGTTTTTCCTGACTAAAGACATCATAGAAACTTAATAGTTTCCCCAGAAGTCTTTTAATTATAGTTTCTAGGTGTTTTGATTTAAAGAGTAAATAGTTCTGTCTGAGCTGAAGCAGTATCATTTTAACAGCTTTCATAAATCCAGTGAGCTTTCTTTGTACCCCTCTAAAACATGAAAGGAACTTAATTTTTCAAGCCACCTCTTGGCTCAATATGTTTTCCCTTGAATGAAGGAGCAATTCACCAGCCAGTTATCCATATTATACAAAAAAGGGGGAAATTCAGCACCTGTCATAAAAAGGTGCTAATAGAACAGGCAACATTTCAAAATTAAGACATTCTAAATCATTAAGAAAGAATGACTATTCACTAAATGGGGGAAGGGGTGGGTAAAGTAATTGGAGCTGTTCATTCCATGGGGAAAATAAATATGAAGCGGCTCATCATACCTTCATGCTATATAATAATAATAATAATAATAATAATAATAATAATAAATGGCTTAGGAACTACATGTAAACATACTAAAACCCTTAATGACTCAGGAAATCTTCCCATGAAGAATCCACCCTGAAAATCCATGAACTCAAGCCTTCAGATTACAGTAAACTTAGTCAAGGAACTGATAATCTTCTTGCCGTTGCTCAGTGTCCTCTGCTCAGTTCTGACCCACAGCAACCTTCTGTACAACAGAACGAAACATGGCCGGTCCTGAGCCATGCTCACAATTGTTCTTATATTTCATTGTTACAGCCATGATGTCTATCCGTCTTCTCCAGGGCCTTCCTCTTTTACATTGATGCCCTATTTTACCAAGCATGATATCCTTTTGTAGGGACTGGTCTCTCCTAATAACATGTCCAGTGGATGTGAGGCAAAAATCTAGCCATCCTTACCTCTCAGGTGCATTCTGGCCGCATTTCCTCTGAGACAGATGTGCTGTTCTTCTGCCTATCCATGGTACTTTTAATATTACTCAGTCACCACATCCTCCAAATGCATTGATTTTTCTTTAGTTTTCCTTATTTAGTGTCCAACTTTCACATGGGTGTGAAACAACTGAAAATGCCAGGGCTCGGGTCAGGTTCACCTTAGTCCTCAAAGTGCCATCCTTGCTTTTCAACACTCCAAAGAGGTCTTGTGCAGCAAATCTACCAAATGCAATACATGGTGTGACCTCTTGACTTCTTTATGCAGCAGATTTATTCAATACAGTGCATCTTTTGCTTCATGAGCATTGATTATGGGGCCAAGCAAGATGCAATCCTTGCCAACTTTGATCTTTTCTCTGTGTCTCATGCTGGTCCAGCTGTGAGGATTCTCTTTTCTTTATAGTGAGTTGTAATCCACAGAGAGGATGCAATCCCTGATCTTCATCGGTGAATGCTTCAAGTCCTATTCATGTTCAACAAGCAAGTTTGTGTCATCTCCATATCACAGGTTGTTCATAAACTTTCCTCCAATCTTGATGCCCCATTCTATAATCCAGCTCTTCTGATCATTTGCTCAGCAAACAGATTCAATATGTATGGCAGAGGGTGATGCATCCCTGACACACACCTTTCCTGATTACAAACCATGCAATGTGCTCTTGTTCTGGTCGCAAAACTGCCTCGATGTATGTACCAGTTCTCCAAGAACACAATCAAGTGTTCTAGAATTCTCGTTCTTCTTAAGGTTATCCAGAGTTATGATCCACATATGCCTTTGCATAGTCAATGATACACAAGTAAGCACTTTATGCTATTCTCTGATTTCAGTATAGACCTATATGAAATAAACATTTTTATTTCTTCTTCCACTTATATCATTTTCAAAATCTGGCCCAAACCTCTGGAAGCTCTCTGTCAATGTATTGCTGCAAGTGTTCTTGAATTACTTTCAGCAAAAATTTACCTGCATGTGATATTAGTGATATTGTCCCATAGTTTGAGCATTCTGTTAGATTATGTTTTTTTTAATTGGTACAAATATGGATCTCTTCCAGCCAGTTGGCCAAGTAGCTGTCTTCTGAATTTCTTGGTATGGATGCGTGTGTGCTTTCAGTGCTTCATCAGTGTATTGCACAGTTCAATTGGCTTTTTGATAATCTCATGAGAGACCCTGAAAGAAAATCACTCAACCAATCTGCTCCAGGAATCTAACCCAGAGAAATTTGCGATACATTGATTTCTCTTTGTTGAACTAATTTTCAAACTTTCGGCTAATAATTTACATGCCAAAAAAATCTCTTGGCATCCTGGGTTAAGAATGGGGCTGATAATTGTAAGGTCAGTGGTTCAAACTGCCAAGAAGAAAGCAAGGCTGTCTGCTTCCATGTAGAACGCAGTCTCGGCACTCTACGCAGTCCTCATTTACCCTAGAGGGCTGCTATGAGATAAGATTCACTCGATGGGAGTAGAGTTTTGCTTTAGTTTTTGTTTTCTGGTTTGGATACCTATGTAACACTGACTGTAACTAACCTATTTTTCCATTCTTTTGTGTGATTTCTTTTTCTAATTCTTAGAATTTAAATAAACTTGAATAAATAGTCTATTTGGGTTTTTCCTATTCCATATTCCTGTGAAAGCTAAGAAAAAAAACAGAGCAAACAAAGACCCCACCACTAATATCTTTCCCAGAATTCAATGTATTGCTTTGCATTTATGTAATCAGTTGGGGGAGATGAAATCTCTATGCCTCTGTATCTCCCTCATTATGAATATGATACATTCCAATTTAGCACAGGCTGATCAGTAAAAGGGCTAAGGAGATTATTTAAGGAGGCCAGTTTTTCTTAGCCATCACTAAACACTAAAAGCACCTGGCAAGTTAATAAATATTGCAGAGATGCTGATTTAATTGGTGCATATTGAAACTGAATGTTTGCTTCCCTTAAAATCTCCCAGGTAGCTTAAATATGGCAGCCACATTTAGGAACTAGCAATCTCAGATTACTATATGATTGCAAACAAGCGATTTATGAAAGAGACAAGGATTCTAGTCTTCTTATTGGTGTGATCCTCTCGTGTTCAATCCTGTTATTGTTATTCTAAGTAAAATTAAGGACTTTTTTGATGAAAGGATTTCCCAGAATTCCATCAAAAAAGATCTAGTCCTTTCATTGGCATCTACTTGTCAATGTTCACTGCTTATCACCTTCCAGTACAATGCTTCTTGTTTGTCATTCACAATAACCTGCATTTTACACCATAAGATAGGTGGCAAATTCAAATACTTCAAGGTCACTCCCTCAGTGCTGTTTGGTTGATTCTGACAGGTAGCAATCCTCAGTCGGCTTGTGACTCTTTAAGGAAGCACGTCACCCCCTCTCCTCTGAAATGGCCGAAGGGTTCTAACTATGGAGTTTTCTGATTACCACCAGGGTTGCAGTTCAGTGTTGAACCAGGATCCTACATCAAGTTTACAGTAAAAGAATGATCTTTATTATTATATCCTTATCACAATCCATTCTTAGTTTACCCTACAAGGAGAATAGATAGACTGGAGGTCTTAATCCAAGGGATTTGGAACTGCTGTGTACTGATTTCTAAGGTTCCCTGGTGGCATTGTGGATGGTTCCAATTCTCCAATCACACCTTGGGAGAAAGATGTGACACAGATGTGTCGCGGATGTGACAGCCTGCTTCTGTGCATGGGAAGCCCAATTCACTGGCTTTGAGTCAGTGAAATCACTATCAGTTTTGACTCCTAGTGGCCTGACACTCTACCTTGGAAACACTGCGGAATGACTTTAATTCTGTTCTGTAGGGTTGATATGTATTGGAATTGATTCAACAGCTGGAAGGTTATATGTCTATTTACTGGTCCAGATTTTTCTGGAAGCAATCTGAGAAATGGTTAATAACAGGGAGTGGAATTTGGCTGCTTGTCATAACATTCTTTATCTCATGGGTTTAAAGGAGTTTTTCTCAAATCAGTGATCAAGTCATAGATTCTATATAAATATATATAATCTTTACAACAGAAAACAATTTATTAGGTATTAGCCATAATTGACTTTTTGTGGAAATTCTGGAATAAGTCAAAGGAGACTAAGATGCCTTGCCTAAATTCACTAGAGGACCATGAGTGTTACTTACAGCAATAACAAAAATTTGTGACAAGCAAACTTCTAAACCCAAACTCAAATCCAAGCTGCCTGCCATCCAATCCATCAGAACTCGTTTTGGCCCATGTGGACTGAGGAGAACTCTTCCATTGGCTTTCCGAGGTTTTCTGGACCTTTATAGGAACAGACAGTCTTATCTTTATTCGCCCAACCCACCAACTCAGTGGTTTGTCCGTCTGAACAATTGATCTTTGATTAGCCTCCAAATTCTTAACCACTTTACCACACTCAAAACGCAACTCACTACATAGTCAGGTCTGTTCCAAATCACAGTGACCTATAGGACTGCCTCTGTGCCTCTGTGGGTTTCTGATATTGTAATTCTTTAGGAAATGGAAGCTCTTGTCTTTCCCCCTCAGAGGGTCAGGTGCTTTTGAATTGCAGACCTTGTGATTAATAGCCCTGCATGTACCCCAACCATAAAATTCTTTTTGTTGCTACTTCCTACCTGTAACTTTGCTACTGTTATGAATCATAATGTAATATGCAGGATGTTTTTTCATTGTTACAAATTAAATATAATTAAAGCATAGTGATCCTTCACAAAACAATATGTAATTATATATTATGAAATATTTATTTCTAATGGCAAATAAATGAAACTTTGTCTTTCTTTAGTGAGTGAGTGAGTGAGTGAGAGAGTGAGTGACAGTGAGTGAGTGAATGAGTGAGTGAGTGAGAGTGAGTGAGAGAATAAGTAAGTGAGTGAGTGAGTGAGTGAGTGGGAGAGTGAGTGACAGTGAGTGAGTGAATGAGTGAGTGAGTGAGTGAGTGAGTGAGAGGGTGAGAGTGAGAGAATAAGTAAGTGAGTGAGAGAGTGAGTGAGAAAGTGAGTGAGAGAGTGAGTGGGAGAGTTAGTCGAGAAATTTTGTCTTGAAGCATGGTATAGCATGGGTAACAGTCTAATATAGCAACATTAAACTACATTGCTACATTTTCTGACAATATGTCCAAGTGCATTAGATGGAGTCTTCCCATCCTTGCTTCTCAGGAGCCCTCTGGCTCAACTTCTTCCAAAACAGATCTGTTTGTTTTTTGGCAGTCTGTGGTACTTTCACCACCAACATAATTCAAAAGCACTGGTTCTGCTTTGGCCTCCTTTATTCAATGTCCAATGTCATAGACTTTTATAGCTTAAAAATATAAGTACACACATAAATGTGGTTTATATAATATTAAAACCGGTACTTAGTGTACATATATATGACATCCTTAACTAGTTTTAAGTCTAAACTATGTGTACATCATAGCTGTGCGTAGCACTAGATATGAGTAATTGCTATAATGGTCCATCTATGTCATTCTCTTTTAAAATGACTTGTGTAACCAGAATTCTGCATGTAGGAACATGGCATACAAGGGACTAACCAACTGATAAATCCTTATTGAAAATATTAAGAATTTCAAAATAGATTTCAATAGAATATGGTTTATTGAACTTCCCAGATAACAGTACAGAGAGAGGAGAGCCAGAAGTAAGGAAAACTTATCTTCCATGAAGCACAACTAGAGATAAGGAAAATAAGCGGCTTCTACTAACCCTTTCTTACTTTTAGGTGATCAAAATGAATGGATGATTCTCTATGTAAACCAGAGAATTAAGTAAATTTCTCATCATTTACTAAAGCATTACGACTACCTAATGCATGGAAGTGAGATCAGATTATTTAGTGTGGCAGAATTAAATTTCTAAGATTTTATTTAAGGAATAATAAAATGATTTCTATATCACATAGATTATAAGTCCTAAATGCTATTGGCTGGAATTTTGTTTATAGATTTGACTCTTTTTGTTGTTGCTACTTCTGATTGTATAATAATCCAAACACTGGCAATGAAATTCCACATGAAAAACTTGTTTACATTGACTTTTGAAGACAGTTATTCAGAATGCTGAGGCAAATATAGAGGCTTGACTTACAAATTTTTTAATCTATCATTCTTCAATCAGGAGCCCTGATGGGGCCATCAGGCAAGTGATAACTGCTAACGACAAAGTCAGCAGTTCAAATACACCAGCTTCTCTGAGGGAGAAAGATGAGGCTGTCTGCTCACATTAAGAATTTAACCTGAGAAACCTTATGTGAGTTACTATGTGTCAAACCAATGCAACGGCAGTAAGGATGCTATAGTTTCTTTTAAAATAATGTGAGTAATTTGTTATTTTTCACTGACCACCCTCCCCAAGGAAAAGATAATGTTGCTACATTGACACGCTAATCAGTTAATTTATTGCTATATTATAACTCATGACAATGAGAAGACCAAGTCTTCATTTAAAAAAAAGAAAACAAACTATTAGAGCTCAATGAAGAAAACTAAATCCATGTCCTCAAACACACTGATTCAGTAACTTGACTAGTGGCATAGTGGTTACTTGTTGGGCTGCTAACCACAAGGACAATGGTTCAATACCCCAGCCAGCCTGGCAGGAGAAATATGAGGCTTTCATCTCATGTAAAGACTTACAATTTTGGGAGGGCCCCTGAACAGTTCTACCCCATCTTATAGGGTCAGTAGGAGTCAGTATTGACTGGGTGGCAGTGAGTTTGGTTTTGTTTAACCCTAAGCATTTAAGTCAAGAATTTTAAATGTATACATAATTTTAGCGTTGTGTTTCAGATTGTCTCCAGCATATGAAACATGCCATAACTATGCAGTTATATAAGTTTAGGAAAATGTTCCATCTTCCTTTTGTTTAAGGGGTTTTCCTACAGAGAGAAACTACATAGTAACTCTGAACTGTATCTTGAAGAACACTATGTTTTGTTCAATTTTTAAATGTATTTATAAGTATGGAGAACCCTGTTGGTTCAGTGGGTTATGTGTTGGTTTCCTAACCTCAGGATCAGTAGTTCAAAACCACCAGTCTCTTCAAGGGAGAAAGATGAAGCTTCCTACTCCTACGAAGAATTATAGTCTCAGAAACACACCGCAGTGGCAATAGGGTTGCTATCAGTTACAATAGACTCTTCAGAAGTGAGTTTTGGTTTTCATTTTAGATATGCATCTTCTGTTCCTCCTTATTGCTATCTTCTGAATCTGAGTATCTATAAGACGCAGTGTGTGCACATGTTCATGTGGTGGATTATTAGGGGACATTTTCTGAAGGTGTTTTCAAGGTGCAGTCTGATAAATAATGATGTCAAGACTGACTGCAAATCAGTCTCTTAATTTTAGGAAGAAATGCAAGCATCACTTCGATCAAGTGAACTGAGTAATAAAAATTGCACGGGCTGCTAGTGACCTGGAAAGCAGTGCAATCAAAGCTGCAGAAAAGCTACAGAACTCCATGCTGCTCTTTTGGTGTGACAATCTGCTGGGATGTCAACAAGGAAAGGCATGGCTTGGAGCCCATGCCTGCTACAAAACTTCAAAGGGTATGGAACTCATTTTTATAGATGTTTTACTCTGTCATGGAATTTAAACACAAAACCAACAGAGCTAAAATGTGTGTGTGTGTGTGTGTGTGTGTGGCCTTTTTAAAGGGTTGATGTTGTAAAAGAAAATTAAAATGGATAATATGTGGTGCATGTTCTTTCTAAGCAGAATGTATTAATTGAGACAAAACTTGTGGCTTCCTCATTACTAGAATGATTTTCTTATGATAGATTCAAATGTATGTATATCATAATATTAAACAAAACAAAATCCAGCTTACATTATTTGCCAATATTTTTCTTTATCTGACAATTACTAGTATCCCATTCAGAACATGACTCCTGTATACCTGATAACTCTTCTTTAAAGACTATTCCAAATAAAAATTCCAACTATATGTTTGTAAGGATTTGGAGAAAAAAACAATAAGGATTTAGAAAAGTAGGTTTTAAAAAGACAATTTTTAAACAAAATGGCTCCTGTTTTATATTAATATCATAACATTTTAGCTCTATAGATACATTAACTATCCAGGATGAAAAGGTTTATTCTTCAACAAGAAATTATTTAATTCAAGTTAAAATAAGGCAGTGCCAATTTTATTCCAGCCTAGACCATTAGAGTGGGTCTGAAAATACCAGAAACTACTGAAATCCAATAGCGTCTTCCAATCATGTGTACTTTGATCAGAAATCAGTAATGAAATGATAGTACAGAAATCAAAGTTGTTTCTAGAGAATCCATTTTTCAAAGTGGAAATAAATGATTTTTAACTGAATCATAGGGAAAGTTTATGTTAAAACATTTGAGATCAAACTCAATTTATACTTAAATGTAAACATACAGATTTTCATGCTTTTATTAGGGAAAATCTATTCTGAGAAGGAATGAAATAATAATCCATCATTAACAGTTTTAAGCTATAACCAAATAAATTACATGGGTTAAAATAAAAGAATAATGATTTAATTAGAAATTAGTAAATTATAAAACAGATTCAGAATAATCTATATAAAACCAAAAACTATTTATTTTTAAAAAGTGCTGAGATTGACCACCTTCCTGATGGACTGAGCAAAAATAAATCAAGGATATGTAAACTCTTCCAGCTGCCCTGCCCTTTTTGACTATTTCTCTATCTGACAGTTTGCGTGGACTATTATCATGCAAAATCTATGGTCTATTTACTTTGCACAGTAGCATCAGATAGCTGGCAGTGCCAAGTACCACCTTGTGAGACTACTGCAGCTCTGGCTGTGCTGGTTACAGCTCTGTGCTCATTTGTCTGGCTCCTGGTTCTCAGTGGTTTGGCAGCTATGTAGTGATGTCATTTGTCAGTTATGTAAGCATGTCCTCTTCTTTGCATCTCACCAATTTACACAACATGGCAGTCTTGGGAACTTTATCATGTCAATAGGTGAGGAAAGTGTATTATTATATAAGTTCAAACATGGTATGAAGAGTTAAGTGTATATTTTAGACTAATGTCAATAAATATGACATTTTAGATATATATTATTTACGGTCAAAATACAACTTTACAAAACTAAAAAAGGTATGGAAACCCAATTTTAATTCAAATCATATTTAATTTTTATTCATTAATTTTTCCACATAAATCATTCAGGCACAATTAAATTTACTGACGAGTTCTATCAGATATCCAAATCAAGACTCCTGTCACATGAAAATGGTCCCTTAATTAGGAAAAGGAACATAAAGAATACAAGGAATGTTTTTGAGCTAGTTATCACCTTCAAACAAACTATACAAGGATAGTCTGAAAGTATAATAACATGAAAATTACACCTCTAAGTTGAACCAGACATATATGTATATATATGTCATAGGTATATGAATGGAATTTGGACTCATTTAATTTTAGCCCCAATCTAAGAATGATTGCTTGATGCTCATCTTTATGAATAGATCATTGAAGCTACGGGTACAAAATGTGGTGAAGGGACCAGATGGTGCCGGGCCACCAGGACAAACAGTATCTGGATTCTCAAAGGCTTGCCTTCAAACAAGCAACTATCTAAGTGAGGCATCAACTACGTCCATCTGGAAGAAGCTCACCAGCCAGCGTGATCCAAGGTCTGTAAATAATAAAATCCATATACAAAGAAATAATATTAGACCTTCAATTTTGAACACTTGGATGGCAGGAAGGCTATTCAGGACAGTGGAAACCCCCAACTCATTGCCACAGCTACGTAATCCAATTCTCTATAAGGCAAACATCGATATAGTCATTTTGGTGACATCATTACTATGGTGCTTCCTGTGACAATGGTGGTTTTATTAATAGTAGTTTTAGTGTTGTTGTTATTAGGTGCCATCTAGTAGGTTACAACTACCAAAGCAACTTACTGAATAACAACCCAGAATGAAATACTACCCCTCCCTGCACCATCTTCACAATTGTTCTTATACTTGAGCTGACTGGGGCAGCCCAAGTTCTTGAAGGCCTGCTTCTTTTTCACTATCGCTCTACTTAACCAAGTAGAGGTTGATAACATGCCCAAAGCACTAGGGAGGGAATCTCACATCCTTGGCTCTAAGAAGCATTCTGGCTGGACCTCTTCTAACACAGGCTTGTTTGTTCTCCGGGCAGTCCATGGTACACAGTTCAATCATTTTCACCAGCACCACAATTCAAACACATTGATTCATCTTCTGTCTTCTTTATTCAATGTTCACTGTCCAAGTTTCACATGTAAATGAGGTGATAGAAAATACCATGGATTGGGTCAAGCACACCTTAGTCCTCAAAGCAACACCCTTGATTTTCAACTCTTTAAAGAGGTCTTGTGCAGCAGATTTCTCCAAAGGAATGAATCAGTTGATCACTTTACTGTTGCTTTTCAGCAGTGATTGTGGATCCAAACAAGACTAAATCCTTGACAATGTCAATCTTTTTTCCATTTATTGTGAAACCACCTATTGGTCTCATATCTTTAAATTCTAAATTTGTACCTTAACATATCCCTGTAACATCAATGGAAAAATTAATATGAATGAATAACCCTCACTAAAGTTTAATAGTTGTCAGAAATGTTAAGGTATCTTCTAATTATTTTTAATTGAGAACTCTTACAGATATGAGAACAAATAATTCAATTAGATCAAGAATAATTGTACAGTTGCTGCCAACATCATTTTCAAAACATTTTCTTTCTTCTTCAATTCTTTGATATCAGTTACCCTTAATCCCTTTCCTCCCTCTAACTCCCTCCAAGAATATCTATCTATCTATCTATCTATCTATCTATCTATCTATCTATCTATCTATCTATCCTTAAACCATCCAATATATCTATTCACCTGCAATTCTGTTATTCATTCCCCTCAAGTGGGGTTATATTTTCATCATTGCTATCAATTCTCCTTTCTTCCACCTTTTCTTGTACCCTCAGGGAGCCGTTACTCCCATTACAATTTCTAAAGGGGTTTTCCATCTTGGATTTTATACATTGAACTGCCTTAATTATATAAATGAGCATACACAGGTCTCACAAGATTAATGAGGTGAAACTAAGATCATTAACAGTAAGGCGAGGAAATATTAAAGAACTAGGGGATATTTATGTGTTTTAGTTTCTAATACAGATTCCTGTCAACACATCATGATTGCACAGGCTAGTATGCTTCTTCCATGTGGTCTTTGTTGCTCCCCAGCTAGATGACTGCTTGTTTATCTTCAAGCCTTTAAGACTCCAAGAGAAATATCTTTTGATAGCCAGGCACTATCAACTTTCTTCACCACATTTGCTTATGCATCCATTTTGTCTAAAGCAATGTTGCTGGGAGGGTGAGCATTACAGAATGCCAGGTTGTCAGACCAAAGTGTTCTTGCATTGAGGCAAAGCTTGAGCAGAGGCCCCAAAATCCATTCACTACCACAGTATATTGCCATATAATTATATGTACATAGGCCAATTCCTCAATTTTTAGGAATAAATGTATTTACATATGTACACACTTATGTTTATACATCTATCTATAGCTTTGCTTCCTAGATCTTCCCTCCATATACTTCTACCTTCCTCCTGCCCTACCATAATGCTTGCCCTTCTTCTGCCTATTAATAATTCCTCTCAGCTAGATTGCTATTACTCCAACACCCCCAGGATCTCTACATCCTCTTTTTTGTTGATATTAATTTCCTAGTTGTTCCCCTGTCTATGGCATGCTTTTCTCATTGCTCCTTCCCCCACTTCTTCCTCCCCCTAAGTCCCTCTGGAAGAGTTGGTCCCATTGGAAAGACATATTTTAAATTGAATGCTTAGTTCACAATTATTACTCACAGACACCAGGTTAGACAATAGCTATCACTGCTGTTGGGTGCCACAGAGCTGGCTCTGACCCTCGGTGACCCCATGTACAATAGACGGAGACACTGTCTGGTCCTGCATGATTCTCAAAACTGTGCTCCAGCCCATTGCTCCAGCCACTGTGTCAACCCGTCTTATACAGGGCATAGACAGTTTTTATTGACCTACTTTACCAAGCGTGATATCCTTTTCCAAGTCTATGTCCTTCTCATTGTTGATTTTCATATATCTTTTAATAGCTGGGTACCATCAGCTTTCTTCACCACATTTGCTCATGCACCCCTTTGTTTTCAGTGGTCATGTCGAGAAGGTGAAGCGCATGCCACATTATTCGAATAAACCATTCTTGTACTGAAGTAAGATTTAAGTTGCGGTCCCAAGTCCATCTGCTTCCTCTTTGTATTTACGTATACACAGACAATTATACCTATGTTTATATATTTATACATATACATATCTTTATTTATACTTATATATGTTTTACTTTCTTCTTTTTGTTTTTTCTATGTCTTAAGCCAAATAATTTCTGGTCAGTGGGATTTGTGAAAGATAAAAAACACACAAAAAACAAAGAGATACAAAGTTGTGTTTTTTGTAATTATAAGTTGGAATGCTTGCAAAAGTAACTTTAATTTTACCCTGAATTTCCCTTAGATATATAGTCTCACCCTCTATCCATTCACAATTTAAAATTATTTTTCACTTTTAATCATTTTATATGTGAATGTTTTGATTTGACATACTTTAGAGCTTCATATGGGCCTACCTATTGTTTTCTCTAGGAAAGCAGAGTAACTTGTTTTCTTCCCCTTAGAATATGTTTTATTATTTATTCAGAAAACAACTAGGTCAGCAATTAGTTATTAATATTTAAATTTTTGACAAGACTGCCAATGAGGTATATAGCATGATTTTAATTTTAAAAAAGGATATTCATATCTACTCAGGAGAAAAGAGATACATTTTCTTGACTAATTTTTACTAGGAGGAAATCAGATTTTTTAAGAAATCAGAATGTGTAGTTTATTCATACAATATTACTTATGAAGAGTCATTATCATTGCTGAGCAACAACATATTCAACTATATGGTGGATTATTAGTTTTTGAAGTTAATTTGAATTGGGTGCAAAATGGCAGATGAGGTTCATATAATCTGTCACTATTAATTAGGTCTATCAGTCCTGGTGAGAAGCTTATGGAAGGCAAAATAGATGTTTTTCATTAACTAACAATTAACCTGGTTCCATTATGAAGGTCAAAATTAGTCAGTGGCTTACAACATGTTGTTCACAGTTTTTTTTAAATTTAAATAAATGTATTAATCTAAATACTCTCCAGATAATTTAAATAATGAGATAGAAAGACTCACAGTTGGTGAATAAATAGTAACAACAAACCCTAAATAGAAGAAAGTTCCGGGTGGTAAAAAGTCAGATGAAAATAAAGTTTTACTAACCACTCACCGTGTACCTGATATTATCACTTATAGTATTGATTGAGTGGACTTTTCCAGGGTAAAATGAAATAATATCATTGTCAAATAAAATCCAAAGAATCAGAACTTCAGCAATATTAAATAACTTTTCCAAAGTCACAAATAATTTAAGACATGGCTTGGAAAGGTAGATTCCATGTCTGTCTTCTGTCCTAGTAGCAGGTGATACTGTCAGTAAGGGTTGGCATGCTAACCACAAGCTTGGTGATTTTAATCAGTCTTGGAAACCCTATTGAGGTTTACAGTGACTCATAAACCAGGAGATGGCTGTGGATTTGCCTTGGCTTTAGTTGTTGTTAGGTGCTGTCCAATAGGTTTCCACTCACATTGATCCTGTGCCCAACAGAACGAAATACTGCTCAGCCTACCACCATCCTCACAATTCCTATATCCGTGCCTATTGTTGAAGTCATTTTGTCAGTTCATTTCATTAAAGCTTTCCCCCTTTTTGCCATTCCTCTTTTTTTTTTTTTTTTTAACCAAGCCGAATGTTCTTCTCCAGGGACGGGTCTCTCTTGATAACATGATAACCAAAGTGTGTGAGATGAAGTCTCATCATACTTGCTTCGAAGGTGCATTCTGCCTGTACCTCTTCCAGTATGGATTTGTTTCGTTTCTTTGGTAGTCGATGGTACTTCAAATATTCTTCACGAGCATGATAATTTAAATGCATTGATTCTTCTTATAGCTTCTTTTTCCGATGACCGACTTTTGCATACATATGAGGTGATCAACAATACTATGACCTGGGTCAGGTAAGCACAATGATTTTTAAAGGAAATAAATGCAAAGATACATAGACTATTATATAATAATAAATATATCAGTCAAAGTATGTCTATTAAAGTACATAAACATTTCTCCAAGAGTCATTTGACTCATCCTATATTCAAGATTTTTAGTAGATGGCAATGACACGATAGACTAAATGGGAATTAATCCTACCATACTGCAGCTAATATTAGAAGAAGGTTATAGGAATCTTAAAAACGATTGCATTTTATCTGTACATCAATTTGGGTGTTGTTGATGCTAAGTCTTCCAATTCACAAAGATGAAATGCCTTTTCATTATTTTAAGCTTTCTTTCCTTGTTTCAGCAAGGTTTCAGAGTTTTCAGTGAAGAAACATTTACCTCCTTGGTGGGATTTATTTCTCTGTCTCTGCACTCATGACTTGCCTCCATGTGTCCCTGCCTCTATGCTTTGAACTTGATCCACTGCAATCTATTGCTCTACCTATATATGAAGAAGCTATTGTAATTGGGATGGTTTTCTTGGTTTCTCATCTTGTCTGTTCATTGCTGGTGAGTAGAAATACAATTGATATTTTTTGACTAGTGATATTGTATCCCACAATATTAGTGAGAATGTTTACATGTGCTGTGTAGTAGCTGATAGTTTTTAAAGTGGACTCTTGATTTGTCTACACATCAGATCATGTCATCTATGAATATAAAGCATTTTTCTTTCTGATTTGGATTCATTTTGTTTATTTTCCTTGCTTACTACCTCTAGGACAGGGTTGAATATAAACGATCAAAGCAGGCATCCTTGTTCTGTCTCTACTGTTAGGGAAAGCAAACAATAAAAAACTTTTGGACTTTCACCATCGAATCTGATGGTACTTCTGGGCTCTTCGGAGTTATAATTTTGGGAACTCTTTCATTTTTTCCTTAGTCAATCTAGTCTCTGCTTTTGCTTTTTTTACCTTTCACAGACTCTCCATAGGAGCTCTTGGTACTTTACATTGAGTTCTACACAGAGAGCTGAATAGCTCTTCTTGCCGAACAAGAAAGAGGGAAACTGACTAAAAGACTAAATGTCTAAAATCTAGAATAATCCAAGAAGTTGTAACATAACCCAAATAGATAGGAACACTCAATCCTTGAAGAAGTAATTAACGTTCTAATGAGAATTATGTTTCACACACATTATTCCCACCACGGGCATTACTGGCATATTTGACAGGTGGAAAATATCTTCCGGCTCACAGGGAAGGTTTGCATTACCCTCGGTGCAGTCAAACAGGCCTTAGGCTGGGCGTGTTGTTTGATCTCCCTTGGAAGTTGCACTGGTGGTGAAGAGGATTGAGGGTTGGGC
This sequence comes from Tenrec ecaudatus, assembly GCF_050624435.1. Taxonomy (NCBI): domain Eukaryota; kingdom Metazoa; phylum Chordata; class Mammalia; order Afrosoricida; family Tenrecidae; genus Tenrec; species Tenrec ecaudatus. The sequence continues at coordinate 8,769,005 of NC_134544.1, forward strand.
AGCTCATGGCAAGATTGACAGATCAAAATCTTCAGCCTCTTTAGGGGAGAGAGATGAAGCTTTCTAGTCCCATAAAGATGTACAGTCTCAGAAACCCACCAGGCCAGGTCTACCTTGCCCTCTAGAACAACTATCAGTCAGAATCAACTCAATGGCAGGGAGTTTGGTTTTTGAGTTTGCACGGTGTGCACGCGCATTATCCTTGCCACTACCATCTCATCAATGTGGCATGTCATCAGATTCAATTTATAGCAGCCTGGTGGTATAAAGTATTTTAAGTCTATTGAATTGTTATATATACAATTCTTATTTCAAATGGTTCAGCTTTAAATGGCTCTCTCAAGGATTGTTTTCATCTTCTGCTTCTAGGATTCCCCAGTTCTGTTTGAAGTCATCCACGGAGAAAAGCACTCTCTGTTTTGGGGTGAATGAGCTGGTGAACATATTCCCTCATTTAAAAGGTAAGCCAGTACCACCCAAGAATTCTCTGTGAAAGGCAGGTTTAGACAAGAATGGTAACATTAGAGTTCAACTTGCTTTCTGTAATTGCGCTAAAATTGTGCATGTATGTGTAACAGTGCTTTAAAACGATGCCTAAGGTTTCTAGAAATTGACAGAATGCCCGTTGACATTTTTCATAAAGCGGAAGGAGCACTAGAAGCACTTACTCGTCGATGCCAGGGAATTTGAAGATGTTTACTTAGCCAACCGAGTGGAAGAGATCCCAATGTGTGCCCATTCCATCAGAATGCTCAAACTATAGAACAATATTATTGATATTGCACACAAGTAAAATTTTGTTTAAGATTAACTAACAACAGTTGTCACAGAGCATTGACAGGGAACTGCCAAAGTTCATGTCGGATTCAGATGAGGACAAGGGATATCATTGGTGATATCAGATGGATCTTGGCTCAAAACAGAGAATACCAGAGAGGGGTTTTACTTATATTTTATTGACCACACAAAGTCATTTGATTATGTGGACCATAATAAACTGTGGATAACCTTGAGAAATGGGAATTTCATACACATCATTGTGCTCATTCATAACTTGCATATGGATCAAGAAGCCCTTCTGCGAAAAGGAAAAGGGAGTACTTCATGGCTTAACCTCTATAAAGGTGTTGGTTGTGATAGGTTTATCTGTTCTGGATTCCCTGTGTTACAGGCTCTTATCTATAGCAGTGTACATGTGCTGGTCTAGTCAGATTTTTAAGGTAGAATTGAGGTCATGATGGGGAGGCATTAAAGAACTAGAGGAAAGTTGTGTTTTATAAGTGCTATACTGTACCCTGACTGGCTCGTCTCTTCCTTGTGACCCTTCTATAAGAGGATGTCCAATTGTCTACAGATGGGCTTTGAATCTCCACTCCTGGTCCACACATCCCCTTCCCCCCATCCCAATTCACATTGATGTGATTTTGTTCTGCGTCTTAGATGCCTGATACCTGACTGATCCCAATGATACCTCATGATCACACAGGCTAATGTGGTTCTTCCATGTTGACCTTGTGGCTTCTCAGCTGGAAGACCACTTGTTTATCTTCAAGCCTTTAACACCCTAGAAGCTATATCTCTTGACAGCTGGGCATCATCAGCTTTCTTCACCACATTTGCTTATGTACACATATTGTCTTCAGTGATTATGTGGGGAAGGTGAGTATCACAGAATGCCAAGTTTTTAGAACAAAGTGTTCTTGCGCTGAAGGAGTACTCAAGTCAAGTTCCAAAGTCCAACTGCTACCTTAATAACTAGCGTATAGATATAAGTACACAGATCTAGTTCCCTATCATTATATAAAAATATACTTACATATGCACATACCTGTATTTAGACCTCTATAAATGTCCTTTGCTTCCTAGTTCTTTCCTATATTTCCTTTTACTTTCCTCTTTTTCCACAATCATGTTCAGCCTTCATTCGGGTGTCAGTACATTGCCCTTGATTAATTCCCCTTCTCTCCATTGAATTTAGTTCCCTTGTTGTTCCTTTGTCCCTGGGTTGGTTGACAAATCCCCCTTCCTTTCTCCCATTTTCCCTTCTCCCATGTCCTCCCAGAACAGTGAGTACCGTTGTTTACGTCTCTGAATTGTTTATCCCACCTATCTTAGCTGGATAGGCATTCAGAGACATTAATAAGTGCAAAAACAAGGTAAAGCCAAAGAAAACAACAAAGGAAGACAAAACTAACCAAAAAAAAGCACAACGCCAAGCACACACAAAAAAATCCCAAAATAGCAACAACAGAAATAAAGCCAATGACAAAAAAGAAAAAGCCTATAAATAATTTCAGGTCTGTTTTTTGACCTTTGGGTGTGTTTTCCAGTCAAATCTGATAGGATAACACTCTGTCCCCAAAGTCTATTTTTGCTATTCCTCAGGGACTTTATTGCTTTGCTCCCCTTGCTGCTCTGTTGCATGCCATTTGTGTTTTGGGTTCAGATTTGACACAATTTCTGTGTTGTCCCCTGTGGTGCTATGGTTCAGTGAGAAATGTCCTGCTTGTGGTGGGGGTTGGGGGGGGGCTGGCCCTATGGTCCTCTCTGTGTATTGTCTGCTCTGAGCAGCAATTGTGTCCTCTGAACTTGGTGGATCAGGATGTGTTCCATTCACTCTTCTTCCTGTTTCATTAATTGTTTAATCTATATGCTGAACACATAATCAGAGGAGTTGCTTGTCTTATATAAACAAGAACATGACCTCAGGATTAGAGGAAGACTTCTTAACAGCCTGCAATATGCCAATGGAACAACCTGGCTTGCTGACAGTGAGGAGGAATTGAATCACTTGATGAAAACTAAATGTCATTAAGACCCAAATCCTCACAACTGGACCAATAGGTAACATCATGATAAATGGAGAAAAGGTTAAAGTTGTCAAGGATTTTGTCTTACTTGGATCCACAATCAATGCTCATGGAAGCAGCAGTCAAGAAATCAAGAAATCAAAAGTTGTTAGGTAAATCTGCTACATGAGACTATTTTATAGTGCTGAAGAACAATTGCTGGGCATTCCTTGAAGGACTAAGGTACACCTTACCCAAGCCATGATATTTTCCCTTGCATCATATGCATGTGAAAGTTGAACATTAAATAAGGTAGACCTAGGAGTATTTGAATTGTGATGCTGGAGAGGGATATGGAAAGTACCGTGAACAACACAAAGAAGAACCTTTGTGATGCTGGAGAGGAATATTGAATGTACCATGGACAACACAAAGAAGAAACGTATCTGTATTGGAAAAAGTAAGGCCAGAGTGCTCTTGAGAGACAAAGTTGGCAAGACACATACTTTGGAAATATTGTCAGGAGAAACCAGTCCCTAAAGAAGATAATATATTTGGTAAAGTGGAAGGGCATCAAAAAAAAAGGAAGGCCCTCAACAAATTGATTGACACAGTGGCAGTGCCAATGGACTCATGCATATGAATAATGGTGAGCTTTTAGCAATACTATGCAGTGTTTTGTTCTATGGGTTGGGACCTATGGTCTCTATGGGTTGGGACAGTCTTGATAGCACCTCACAACAACAACAACACGTGTACATAAACAGGTAACACCTTCTTTTGTTTGTATTTGGAAATTTGTCTTTTCTCCTCAACTTTACACTTCTGAAACAACATTCAGGCTACAGCAAACATATGAGAGTTAGCCAGAAAGCATCTATGAAAAAAATCCATGAGTTGACCTAGTTAATCATGTTAATGTATAAATTATTTTTTTATCTAGAAAACAAAGGCACATTGGTACACTAACATCATTACCTTACAAGAAGAAAGAACCAGTTATGGTTCTGAGAGTTTAGGCATGCTTTGTAGTCACACTTTTGTTTGAAAAAATTGAGAAGAGCTGATTTACTGAGTAAATTACATACTATGTGTCCCTAATAGACCGGCAATCACTGTATGTGTTCTGTAATTCAATACAAATCATAGTTAATAATGTTTAATTAAAACATCCTGTAGAGTCATCAAATAGTGTTCTAGAAAACTTTATGAAAGCTTTCCTTTGCATTTCCATTAATATTTTAACTAGTATAAATCAATTGCAGGTGCTGGAATGGAAATGTATTCAAAGCTGTAGAGCTCAGCTTCCAAGGCAACAGACCCTCCAAAAAGCATTTATCATCTTTTTCTATGATGTCCTAATGGATGCAGACAATTAGGGTATTAAAAGAAGAACAGCAAGCTGGAAGTGCTGCGTTCGTATGATACATCCTGAATCGCCACCCATGTGTTCCTCGAGCTGCACATACTCCACACATTTAAAGTACATTTTTGTTAATTTCCCCCCAATCTTCCTGTTATTTTTGAAACAACAATCCAGTTCTAATCGTAACACATGGACTATTTTTAAAAAGCAGCTGCACCTCTCTGTATGCAGATCTGCATTATGAACTAACCAAACTGACTACATCTCTGGAGAGAGATAGGGACACTTAATTTCCCCAGGAAGAACAATGCCAGTGAGTGACATCAATTACTCTTATGGATGTGAAGGTGAAGATGAAGAAAATTAGAACACGTTCCTGAGAGTCAAAGTATGGCTTTGAGTACATTACATCTGAATTTAGCATTCATTTCAGGAATAGATTTGACACATTGCTCCCTGATGACGTAAAGACCAGAGGATTGTGGGCTGATGTGAAGGATATCATGCATGATGAAGTCAAAAAGTTATTTGAAAGACAAGAGGAAAAAGGAAGCAAAATGGATACCAGAGGAAACTCTGAAAGCTGCTCTTAAACAGAAAATAGCTAACGTGAATGGAAGCAACGGTGAAGTGAATGAGTTAAGCAGAAGATTTCAAAGGATGGCTGGAGAAGACACGATACTTATAAGGAAGCAAGCAGGTTCCTGAAGTTAGAAAAGCAAAAGTGACGAGCACACTCAGCACTGCTGAAGCTGCACATACATCGAAGAAAAGACTCATTCATGTTGCAATATTAAAGGATTCTATGTGCAAGTAAAATTTTGCTGAAGTGAATTCAGAAGTGGTTGTAGCAATACAATAAGGGTCAGAAACTTAAGCTGTATTTAGAAGAGAGTATAGAATGAGGACTACCTCTGCCGATGTCAGCTGGATCTTGGCTGACCGGAGAGACTATTTGGAGGATCCTTACCTGGGTTTAATTGGCCGTGAAGATCATCATTTATGATGGGTGACATGATAAAGAATGGGAGCTTCAGAACACATCACTGTGCTCACAAGGACACTGAACGTGTACCCAAAGGTAGAGATTCAAGCAGAACAAGTGTAGAGTGTTTGGTTGAGAACCAAGAAAGATGTGCATCAAGGGTATATTCTTTCTTCATACCCATTCAATCCTTATTTTGTGCAAATACTCTGAGAAGACAGACTGTATGACAGAGAAAACCGTTCTGGGATTGGAAGAAGACTCATTGACGGCCTGTGGCAGCAGATGAGATAGCCTGGTTTGCTGAAAGCTAAGACTTGAATCACTAACGGATGAAAAACAAAGACTACAGTCTTCAGCTTGGATTACACCTCAACATGCGACAATAAAGTTCTCACCACTGGACCAACAAACAAACAGCATGGCAAGTGGAGAAAGCATTGGCGTGGTCATGGATTACTACAATCAACTTCCATAAAAACAGCAGTCAGAAAGTCAAGCAAGAGAGAATCGTCTGTTCTTTGGAAACTCGTGCCTGGTTTAAGTGCAATTTCTTGAATAGCTGCTTAGTGGAGGCCTGCAATCTCATGACCTTTAATTCTTAGTTAACATTTCTTATAGAAGCTCCTAGAAACTTTTCTTTATGTTTTAATATTATTTAAATATACTATTTATTTGTCTGACTTTTATTCTAAGATAAATATTTGAAATAGAAATCATATGATTATAGTACTAAATATACTGATTAGAATATAGTGATGTCAGAAAGCTGTGGAGGGTATGGCTACTCTGTGTGGTCTTCATTGCGAAACTCTAACTTCTATCACCATTTTAGCTTCTCCTAGTTTTTTGTTTTTAAGATTCCTGGTGACAAACTGGGTTAAATGTTGGGCTATTTACCAAAATGTTGACTATTTAAACCCACCAGCCACCCCTTTGGAAAAGGAGTTTTAAGTCTGCCTCTATCAACATCTACAGTCTCAGAAACCCTGTGGGGTATTTCGGTTGTTATTTGTAAGAATGAACTGCCCTGCCAATGTCACCCTCACCATTATTCCTCTGCTTGAGTCCATTGCGTTAGCCACTGTATCAATCTGTCTTGTTGAGGGTCTTCCTCTTCACTGCCCTTGTATTTTACCAAGTGTGCATCATGCCCTTCTCCAGGGACTGGTCTTTGTGATAATATCTCTAACGTATGTTTGATGAAGTCTCACCATCCTTGCCTCTAAGAAGCATTCCAGCTGAACTTCTTTCGAGGCAGATTTGTTTGTTGCTTTGGCAGTCTGTGCTAATATTGTGTTGTTTAATACTCTTGACAATTCAAATGCATTGTTTCATCTTCATTCTTTATTCATCGTCCAATTTTCACATGCATTTGAAAATACCATGGCTTGGGTCAGGTGTGCCTTATTTCTCCAAATAACCTCGCTGCTTTTCAGCAAAGCTATCTTGTGTGGCATATTTACTTAATGCAATGCGTTACTTAATCATTTGAGTGTTCCTTCCATGAGCATTTATTTTGGATTCAAGAAAGATGACATCTTGACCATTTCAAATTTCTCTCCATTTTTCATGATGTCCCCTGTTGGAACAACTCATGGGCTATCATTCATGCAGGGACAGCAAAACTTACTCACTCCAGGCTGAAAGACAAAGCCCTCTCTCCTCAACTTTCACTAGAGCCAGTTTTCATCCTATCAGCCTTCTGACTGGTTTCGGTCCCACGTAAAGCCCCTGGGAGGAAATTGCTCTAGCACAATTCTATTATTGGGGCCTGTGTAGACAAAAAAGAGCTAGAGTAGCATAGAATGCCTTGGCGGTCCAAGCGCCAGTGAGTCTTCTTGGAGGGAGGTTTATTCTTTGTATATTTATGTGCATATTTGCTTGTTTGTTTTTCATCTTGCATTCTCAACCCCACTGGCATAAAAGTAGTAAACTGTTATTATATTAGGGCATGGTTTGGGCCAAGTCTTAGAATAAGAAATATGTGTGTGTCATCCATGTATATAATACAGCATGGTCTATGTGTTAGGCTCTGTTCTAATTGGTGATGCTTATACATGTATATATTGAAATAAATATATATCAGAAAAATCACTCATACAGACTCAGTCTAGTCAAAGTAGACACAATCAAATCTGGGCAGGTACCATGGCTGTGGGTCATATGTTAGGCTGGAAACTTTTCTTGACTTATAACTGCTGTGGCTGATCAACCAGGTGAAGCAGAAAAGTGACAGGCTGGCGAAGACAGAGTCAGATGAACCCACAGCCATCAGGTCCGATAGAAAGCCACAGGTCAAATAGAATAGTTTCAGGATAGGCAGGCCATTTTCTCAAGATCAAAGAACCAGAACTCAATGAGCCAGATACAGGATCCAGACTCAGTATGAAGCAAGCAATCTTCTCCACCAGGTCTACTTATGTAAGAACTGGCCACAACCTTGAGGAAACTTCCTTTGCATTGCACCTGTGTTGTTCTCTGAGTACAGGGTTTCACTCCTCTCCAGTTCTCCCACGACTGCTTGGCTGGTAAAAGCAGACCCTGTAATGGAGTTGATTCCATCGTGCCAGTTCAAATCATGGGGGATTACTAGGGCAAACCCCTGAGAATTCTCACCCAGCCAAGTAGATGAAAAACCTAACTAACCATCACAGTATATTTATTTATTCCCATCTTCCTGGCACCCTGGTATCAAATGAAGGAGAGAGGGCCATTCAACCATAGTCTGACTTTGTTTAAAACCTCTTCAACATTTGTTTCCCAGTAATAGAATGGTAAATTCTGAGTGCCATTAATTTATATATTCTGGAAAGTGTAAAAAGGGACATTTGTTTAGATTAGTTCTGCATAAGCAGGTCTTTTAGCATTTTATATCTTGGAATAAAAAGGAGCAGACAGAGGGCTTTCTGTGAAAATGTCGAATGGGACAACAATTAAGAACGAAAGAGCTTTATTCTGACTTTTATGTTTTAATAGCATTTATAACAGAGGGCTGATGATTGCTTTAACAGGAGTTGCTGGGCGGGGATGAAAGGCACAGATCATGCAATAACTGACACCATTGACACCAATAAAGGACGAGTGTGTAACATAAGTGAGAGTGAGCTCTCTTCTGTGAAGTTCAATATTTAATATCTTCATTTTGAAGCTGGCCAAAGATTCACAGTAAATAATTGTCAGCCAGGTCTAGGGCACAAATGTGTCACAAGGGGCAAAATGCCATATGTCTTCCAATATCCGGGTTGGTAATGACATTAGGAAAGGGTTCATTGCCCACCCCGGAGTCCAGGTGTAATATGGCATGTGGCTCTTCTCCTGTCAAATTGTGAATCTCCCTGCTCCTCTCAGCAAAGACCATTCAGAGGCTCTAATTGCTATTTATGTACAGGCAAATATGTGATCTGCTGTTTTAGTCAAGGGCTCAGGGTTGCAATGATTACCATGTGATTTAACCATGTGGCATTTCATACTGAAATCCTCCTAAGGGATATGAATACAGACAGACAGGATTCACAAATTTGAAAACAACAAAAAAGTAACTGTTAGTAGATTAGTTACTTTATATGCTTGAATTCACTTAATTTTCAGTGTCTACAATAACTGTGCTAAATTTATAAAATAAAATTTAAAAAGCCAAAAAATTAAAGTGAGTAATTTGCCCAAGATCACACATAACAAAAGAAAGAAGTTGTCATTCAAATCCAGATAGTGCTAATTATACTTCCATGCCCTTCCTTTTAGACCAGGGACTGATAAACTTGGACTCCAGCCAAAAAGGGCTATTTCGGCACAGACCTGTGGATCTGAAGTAAAACTGGAAAAAATTCAAGTATATTTTTCAGATAATAGAGATTTCATTTGTTTGTAAAATGTATTTATGCCTCTCGAGTAATTTTTGAATCATTGTGAGGGACAGGATTTCTTCTTCTGTCTCAAAAATTGTGCTGACAACTGCATTAGACTATCCTTCTTTTAGAAGGTTTTTCCAAGTTGTAACATCATGAGAACAGGACACATGGAATATACTGTCCTATTTTGGGTAGTTAAAATAATAACTAAACTGAAGATAAAGGTCTACTGTTGAGTCTCTTGAGACATTGAGTTTAAAAAAAACCTAAATATTTCTTCCATCAAGTAGGGGACTTGAGTTTAGTCTCCTTATAGGTGTACTGGAGTTAGAGACCTACTTTTCTTACATAGTAATAACAGACATGATTACACACCTTTCTGAGCTGTGTTTGGCTCTGTCTCAGTCATATGGTCTAATGCTGGAGGAAACCTTGTCCTCAGAAGCTCTCTGGAGAGGCCTGGATGGAGAGGGCTGACTCTTCTTGCTAAAGCCATGTGGATGAATTTAGGGGAAGCACTTTATGCCCCTTCAAACCCACAGAAATTAGACCTGCAGCAAACAATTTGACAATAATCTTGTGTGACATACCGATGCAGGCATGTTTGATTAAAACCCTATGATTATGATTCTGGGAAAAGCAGATGTGTGTCAGAGTTGGACTGGGATGCACAGGGCTTTTCCTGGATGGGTTTCAGGGAAGTGAGCTGCTGGTTATTTCTTCCTAGTCTGTCTCACGTTGGAAACTGTGTCAAACCTGTTCAGCATCCTAAACCCAGTAACAAGTAGCAGATTTGGACTCATGGTGACCATAAAAAAGGTCTCTTTCTGGGAACAGGCAACCTTGTCTTTTGCTCTAGTAATGAGTGGTTGGCTTAAACCACAAATCTGGTGATTAGCAGCTCTTTTTCTCACTGACAGCTCCACCAAGGCCCGTTTTCATGATCATAGCACACACAGGTTGCCACTGGCAAATGGGCAATGGCTGTACATGAGGTACATTGGCTGAGAACCTACCCCGAGTCTCCTACCAGGTCGGAGAGAACTCTCTTCTGGAATCTGCACTGGCTCACACCACATACACTTGGTCTGTTCTTCTCTATGTGCTGAAAATGTATATGCTATGCGACCCCCATATTAAACGTAAAGCCTAGGAAACATGAACCATTTAAATTTTTTTTTGTGCTGCCAAATATTGCCTCTGTACCTCCAACAGGAAGAACTACTTTTTAATCAGTAACACACCTGGACACATTTGAAGAAGCAGAGCAATCTAGATCTGTTTGCTTCTTTTATCATGTTTGTTTATATTTTACTTTTTTACCACTTGTCTGTCAGTTTGTCCTATGGTGGTGACTTGTATGTTGCTGTGATGCTGACAGCCATATCACTGGTATTTAAAGTACCAACAGGGTCACCCAAAGTGAATACATTTCACCAGAGCTTCCAGACTAGGAAGTTTAGGAGGAATCCCACTTAGGAGGAATTCTCCACTGAAAACCCTATGGAGAGCTTCAAAAGTCAGTCAGATACTGAAAGCCTACTGAAACGAAGCAAAATATTGTCAGAGAGATTTCCAAAGATGAGCCCTTCGGGTCAAAGATACTCAAAATTTGACTGACGAGGAGTTGCCTTCTCAAAGTAGAATTGTATGAATATAGGAAATTGGAAGTCATCAAACATAAAGTGGAAGGCATGAAGATGGATGTCCTAGCATTTGTATGCAGGAATGGATTGGTACTGGCCAATTTGAACCAGAAAATCATATGGTTTACTATTCTAGGAATAACATAAGAGGAATGGCATTGTAATCAATGTCCAAAAAGATATTTCAAGATTTATCTTGGGAGTACAATGCTGTCTGTGATAGGATTATATCTATTGGCCTTCAAGGAAATCCAATTAATAAAACTATTATTAAAATGTATGCACCAAATTGTAGAGCAGTGGTTCTCAACCTGTTGGTCATGACCCCTTTGCGGGTTAAACAACCCTTTCACAGGGGTCGCCCGATTCATAACAGTAGCAAAATTACAGTTAAGAAGTAGCAATGAAGATCATTTTATGGTTGGGGAGTCACCACAACATGAGGAACTATAATAAAGGCTTGCGGCATTAGGAAGGTTGAGAACCACTTTCTCCTGAGCTAATGGTGAGAAAAATGAAGTCAAAGTTCTTCAGTCTAAAATAGATGAAACATACAATCAAGATGCATTTATAATTACTGAAGATTGGAATGCAAAATTTGGAAACAAAGAGGAATGAACGAATCAGAACCCAAACCCACTGGCATTGAGTTGTTGCTGACTCACATTTCCCCAACAGGACAGAGTAGAACTGGCCCCTGTGCGTTTCAGAGACTGTAACTATTTATGGGAATAGAAAGTGGTGTCTTGCTTCTGAGGAGAGGCTGGTGGTTTAGAACTGCTGACCTTGCAATTAGCAGTCCAACACATATCAATGATGCCCCCAGGGCTCCTTAAGAGGAAAGTAGTTTTAAAACATGGTCCTAATGATATAAATAAAGCTGGAGATCATATGATAGAATTCTGCAAGACAAATGCAAGACCAATTTTTAGAAAATACTTTTTCAACAATACAAATGATGACTAAACATGTAGACAGCTTTAGAGGGAATACACAGAAATAAAATTGACTACATCTGTTGTAAGATGAAGAAGCTCAACGTCAGCAGCTAAAACACCGCCAAAAATGACTGTGGAATAGACCATCAGTTACCATATATACTCAAGTATAAGCGGACCTGAATATCAGCTGAGGCACCTAATTTTACCACAAAACTTTACTAAAAATGTGCTAAAAAACTAGACTTATACATGAGTATGTATGGTAATTCCTCACATTTAAGTTCAGGTTGAAATTGAAGAAAATTAAAATAAGCTCATGAAAGCCAAAATATGACTTTGAGTATATCCTACCAAGTCTCAAGAACATTTCAAATACAGATTTGTGTCATTGATGAGCTGTGGGAGAATATCGAGAACATCTTTCATTCATGAAGAAAGCAAGAGGTGATTAAAAAGACAGGATGAAAGGAAAGATCAAAGTGGAGGTCAGAAGAGATCCTGAAACTTGCTCTGAATCTTAGAGTAACTGAAGCAAAGGGAACAAATGACAACTCAAGAAGACAACCTCAATTATTGTAGAGTGTAAAGACCTAGAATTAGAAAGCCAAAAAGGAAGGACGATCCCAGCATATCTTAATGGGAAAGAACTCAAGAAAAAAATCAAGCTCAAGCTGCAATATTGAAACATTTTATGGGGAAAATATTAAAGGATGCTAGGAGCATCAAAAGAAGGTAGAAAGAATACAATGTCATGATACTGCAAAGACCTAGTCAACATTCACTATTTCAGGAGGTAGCATGTGAACAAAAACCAATGGCACCAAATAAAGAAGTTCTAGCTGTCCTAAAAGCATTAGTTAAAGCACAGTGCCAGGATTTGATGATCAGCTTAATTCTTTCAAGCACTGGAAGCCCTTGCCTGTCTATGCCAGGAAATTTTGAAGCCAGCTACACTTGGACAACTATCTGGAAGGGATTCATATTTGTATGCATTCCAAAGAAAAGTTATCTGATAGAATGCCCAAATTAGAGAATAATGTTAATACTACATGAAAGTAAAACTTTGCCGAAGAATGTTCAACAATGATTGCAGTAGTACATTGACATGGAGCTGCCAGTGGTTCATGCCAGACTCAAAAGAGGATGTGGAATAAGGGATGTCACTGGTTTCAGATGGATCTTGGCAGAAAGAAGAGAATTCCAAAAGGAAGTTTCCTGGTGTTTGACTGAATATGTCAAGTCATTGCAATTCATGGATCATAACAAACTATTGACAACCTTGAGAAGGATGATAATCCCAGTACATTTTATTGTGTTCACGTAGAATTAATTGTACATGGAAGCAATTGTACAAATGGAATCAGGGAACACGGCACGGTTTAAAATCAGGAAATGTGTTTGTTAGGGTTGTTGCATCCTTTCACGATACTTATCCAGTCTGGATCCTGAGAAAATAATCAGAGAAACTGGATTATATGAAGAAAAATGAGGCATTGGATTTATAAATTGGATTTATAAGAAAGCTTATTAACAAGCTGTGATATGCAGAAGACACAACTTTGCTGGCTGAAATCCAGGAGAATTTGAAGTACTTGATGATGAAGATAGAGGATTGCAGCCTTCAGTCTAGATTGCAACTTAATGTAAAGTAGACCAAAATCCTCACAATTTGACCAATTGTAGCATCATGATAAACAAATAAAAATTGAAATTGTCAAGAATTACTTCTTGCTTGGATCTACAATCAAAGTTCATGACAGCAGTAGTCAAAAGAATGATGCTTTGCCTTGGGAAAATCTGCTGCATGAGAGTTCTTTGGAGTGTTCAGAGGCAAGGAGGTAACTTTTAGGAATAAGGTGTATCTGACCCAAGTCATGATATTTTCAATCACCTAAAACACATGTGAAAGTTGGACATTGGCTGGTGAAGATTATTTTAAGTACCATGGTCTGACAAAGTATGGCCAGAATGCTCTCTGGAGGCAAAGATGGTGAGACTTTGTCTCAGGTACCTTGCATATGCTGCTAGGAGAGACTAGTCCCTGGAAAAATAGATCATGCTGATGAATGTAGAGGGGCAGTGAAAAAGGACCCTGGGAAAATGGATTGTCACAGTGGCGGCCACAATAGGCTCCAGCATCAGAACAACTCTGAGGCTGGTGCAGGACAGGGGCGGATTTCACTTTGTTGTAGACAGGGTCACTGTGAGATGAAAGTGAGTTGATACAGCACACAACAATAAGATAGGATTCTTCATCTTATGAGGATGCCTTAGCTTAGCTACCCATGACCATTTGGGGCCCATTTAATTTATTTCCTGACTAACATACTTGTATGATCTTGCTTCACATTTTCACACGGAATGGCTGCATCTTGCTTCAGCCTCCTCATTTTGGTCTTCACCATCTCCAGCAAACACCGTCGCAGATTCTCAGGTTTGGATATGGTATTTGCCTTCCTATTTTCAAACAAGTTAGTTAAAAGCTATTTTTATTTAATTTTCCAACCTCAATAGATTCAGCAGAATAATGCGCGCGCGCACACACACACACACACACACACACACTCAAACATACACCATACTCAACCCTCATATCCACTGAATTTTGGAGTGTGGGCAAGTAGATTTTTGCATCTTTCTCTTACATCAACATGTACATTCATACTGATACTCGGTGAAAATGTGAGCGTTCTAAATCTTTTTCTCCTCCTCTATTAGCTGTCTCTTGATGCATTGATAGAAAGTGCATCCTAAATCTATCGGTATAGAAACATCTGAAATCTGCGGAGCGGACATAAAAAAAAACAAACCCAAAGCTCCCCTCACTGCCGTGGTGTCACTTTCGACTCATAGTGACCCTACAGGACAGGGGAGAATTGCCCATGTGGATTTCTGAGGTCATAAATCTTTATCAGAGTAGAAAGCTTTATCTTTCTCCCTATAAGAAATACAAGCTATTTCTTACAGGCAATAGATTCGTGTCTAGGTACAAGTTCTATAAACATGAGTTATGGGTTTCAAAGTCTTTTTTATGAGATAAATGAACAAGTATCAGCTCTTGGCCCACAAGCTACCTGGGCAGTCTCCACGAAGCATAATTTTAAAGGGCAGGAAAAAAATAGACGATGCACTGTTACCACTTTCCTCTCACAGAGATAATCAAATGAGGTGTCTTCAGGGAACAGAAGTAAAACCACTGTGCCTCATATCTGTGTTGTCTACACGTGGGCATGTTATCACTTACAAACTTAAATGCATGGATTCCTCAATGGGGAAGCCACTGAAAGAGCAGATTCACTTTGTTGTCTTCTCCTCTAGATGGTACCCCATTGAAGACAGGGTTTCCCATGCAAGCATCCTTCTCACTGGCAAAGCCTCCTCTTGTTTCATGTGGATTGAGCCTTGGACATACCTCTGGATTTGACTCACCTAGATGGACATACTTGCTCGATCACTGTTTCCTATGTGAAGAACCCCTGAATACAAAGTTCATGCTCTGAGAAGAGCAATTGTTTTCTAAAATGGTAAACAAATCTTACTTACATCCTTCCTCATCCCATCACAGAGCTGAGGGCTTTGTTTGATGTAAAGTAACTGTAACACAGCAGCCAGCAATGGCCTTACACTTTGCATAAAAATGTGCCTTGTGGGCTCCATGCCACTGACACCCCTGTCTGGCTTAGCTTTCTCCCTGGTTCACACATTTCCCTTCTTAATTAGAACTCAAATATGCCGACAGTTTTCCTTGCTGTGAAATTGCCTTGCTCTCTCTTCTTAATGTGTCTGTATGTTATTATATTATGAATAAAATCTTGGATCTTTTATTAAAATATGGTCTTTCTGACAAAAAGATTGCATGCCATCTAGCAACATATCATCTCAGTATCATGGGTATCCTACTTAACTATACACTCCTATGTGATGGAGGGGTTTTACTCCTAACGACACTGGGAAACCAGAGGATGGATCTTTCTGTTACCTCTGGTTTTCCTAAAGATAGTAAGTCCCAGGACGTTGTGATGTCTTAAGATGCTAGGAATTAAACACACACACACACACACACACACGCACGCACACACACACACACACACACACACATACCCCAACAACAAAGAGTTTGATTTTTTAGAGTCCTTTAACATAAGGCTTATGCAGAAACCCTGCGGTGTAGCTCTACCCTCTCCTTTAGGGTCGCTCTGAGACAGAGCTGATTCAATGGCAGTGTGTGGTGGTGAGTGGAATTAGAAAATAATTTTATCCGATATAATTAAAGGGATAGAGGAAAGTCATTTAATATTTTTATCCGATATAATTAAATCTCATTTTCCATATTAAAAAAAGAAAGAAAAGAAACGGAGCATAACAGTGGTTAAAAACAACAATAAAACTGAATGAACACATGTTATCTCAATAATATTGTGTCAAAACATTCCATAATGGTGACATTCCATAAGGTTGACTTTCCATATGGTGATCCATTAAAAATGTAAAAAAGACTTATATAGGAGGGAGAGAAGGAACCTTGGTTGTACAGTGGTTGTGACTGCTTAAAAAAAAAGGTAACCGTTTGAATCCACCAACCATTTGGCTGAGAGAAAGATGTGCCAGCACCGTCCACTTCTGTGAAAGAGGACAGCCGTGGAACCTCTCAGGGGCAGTTTTCTGCTGATAAGGTTGCTGTGCATCAGCATTGACTAGCCCAGTGCTTCTCAACCTTCCTAATGCCACGACCCTTACATACAGAGCCTCATGTTGTGGTCACCCCCCCAACCATAACATTATTTATGTTGCTACTTCATCACTGTTATGAATCAGGTGACCACTGTGAAAGGGTCATTCGACCGTTGAAAGGGGTCATGACCCACAGGTTGAGAACTGTTGGACTTGACAGAAAAGCATATTTTTATAGGGAAGGATAATAAAGGGTTTGTGGAACTCAAAGATTATTAAGTATAAATAATGTAACAGAGTGACTTGTTTGGGCCTACAGGTATTTTCACTGTATAGGTGATTGCAAGAGAAATGAAGGTGTTATATCATGTGGTCCTTTCAAGCACACATGTAGATTATCATTATAGGCTCTTTTTGATGAGTTCTTTGTAATCAGGTGCCTGAATATTAGTGTTCTTGTTTTCTGAAAAACACATGAAAAAAGAGGTGGTCCTAAGCCTAACTAGACTCCATCAGGATTAAGAATAAAACATCAGCTTTGACAAGTACAATGCTTCTCTACTTTTGAACAGTGCCCACATGAGACTTGACTTTGAATCCATGCAAAACTCCAATCTCTGCCCTGTTTATCAAGATATTGTTAATTGGACCGGGTCTGAGGACTTTGTTTCCTTAACATTGAAATGCAGTTCTCAATGTTGTACTGAATGTTCAAGTCTCTGGTTTTCCTATTCAAGTGTTTCAAATCCTCCCTATTTTCAATAAAGAAGGTTGTGTCACCTCCATATCACAAGGCACTAATATGCCTTCCTCAAATACTGATGCCACCTTCTTCATATAGTCAATCTTCTTAGATTATTCCTTCAGCATACCGATTATAATAGGTATGGTGAAATGACACAACCCACATGCACACCTTTCCTGAATTTACGCTTCGCAGTTCCGTTCAAGTAATTGCCTCTTTCTTCAGATTGCACATAGCACAAGGAAGTACTCTGGAAGTCTCATCATTCTCAAGGTTACCTGTGGATCCTTTATATAATTGAATGGCCTGCACAATTAATAAAACAACAAAAAACCCCACCTTTCTGGTGTTTTGTATTTTTCCTTTTCTATCAGCCCCAACCAATCTTATATCAGCAATAATATTGCTCATGCCACATTTCTGGACCTGGCTTGACTTTCTGGTAGGTTTTTGTTGATAAACTGATGCAGCCATTGTTGAATGATATTCAGTGAAATTTTACCCACATGCCATATTAATAATATTGCTTGATAATGTCTGCATTCTATTGAATTTCCTTTGAATGGGTACACATTTGGATCTCTTCTGGTCAGTTGTCCAGTTATGTCTTTCTAATTGTTTGGCATAGATGAATGAGTGCTTCAGGTACAAACTTTATCAGTCTGTTGAAACATTTTAATTGGTATTCTGTCCATTCCTGGAGACTTGTATTTTGCTAATGGCATCAGTGCACATGGACTTCGTCCTTAGGCACTATTAGTTCTTGATAATATACTACCTATTGAAACGTATTGGTCTATCAATTATTTTTCATAGTTACTCTGTGTATATCTGTCATCTTCCTTTGATGTGACTACATCATTCAATATTGTTCTCATAAAATCCTACAATATCGAAACTCAAGGCTCGGCATCTTCAGTTCTTTAAGCTTGAGATATGCTAAACATTTTCATCCTTTATGGTTTTCTAACTCCCAGTCCTTGCATATTTCGTGGTGATACTCATTTTTTTCTTCTCAAGCTGACTTTTAAATGTTCTGTTCACTTCTTTAACGTCATGGTGTATTCCCTCTACTTCCACTACTTTATGTTGAAGAAAAGTTTCAAAATCTCGCCTCACATCTATTCTTGCTTTCCCCCCCCTTTCCTTTATTTTAAATGACCCTTTGCATTCTTTAGGTATGATGCTTTTGATGCCCTACCACAAGTCAGCAGTCATACTGTCATTAGTGTCCCACTCATAAACTCTATTACTGATATGTTATCTAATGCTCGGTGGGATACATTTGAGGTTACATTAAAATTTTTATAGCTTTGTTTCAATTTTTTTCTTCTTCAACCTTAACTTGTATACAACTAATTGATGGCCTGTTCCACAGTTAGCTTCTGGACTCGTTTTGAGTGTTTATATTCAGAAGAAATGAAAATATATAGCTGTGATCAAATAGACTTTAAGGAAAAACATGAGCAAAGAAAAATATTATATAATTATGAAATGACAATAGAACAAGAGAACGTGGCCATAATATATATCTGTGTGCCTGATAAAAAAGAACCTCAAGATATAAAAATTTTTAACAGATATGAAAAGAAAAGTGGATAACTTTATAATTACAACCCAATCTCAACCAAATCAAACATTTCTGTTTAATCTACTTAGACTCATAACAATCCATATGACCAAAGTAGAATCACACTCGTTGGTTCACAAAGCCTTGGATTTTTATAGGAGCGGATAGCCTCATCTGTAGCAGTTATCAGTCCAAATTCACTATGCCACCAGCGCTCTATCATAATAACTGTAGAAAACTAATATACCACTTTTAATGAAAGACATAATAACCAGAAAGAAATTCAATAAAAAGCACATGAATGAAATAATACAACCAGCCAACTGGATCTCATAGACTTTTGGTCTCAACAACATCACAATATACATGATTTTCAAGTGCACCTGGAACAATCTCCTGAATATACCACATGTTAAGCTACAAGGAATGCCTCGACATTTTTAAATTGGAAAATATAAAAATATCTTCTCTAATTATAATGCTATACAATTAGAAATCAATAGAAAAATCAAGGGAAAATTCAGATACGTGTAAAATAAATGATGGCAGGAAACTTGACATCCAAAGTATGGCTTTGGCTATAGTGGGAGGGAGTTCCATACAGGTCAGCAACCATAACAACAAGTGGAGAATCTCCCCGTTCACAGTTTGCCTGTCAAATGCCCAAACATGAATAGGCTTAAAAATTTAATGGAGCTAGATGGCTGCTTGTTCACCTGCAAGTCTTTAAGACCCCAGATGCTATATCTAAAAGGGTTGCAGGTAAACAAGCAGACATCTAGGTCAGAAGCAACAAAGCCCATATGGAAGAAGGACACCAGCCCGTGTGACCATGAGTTATAGAAGGGACCAGGTAACAGGCATCAAAAAACAAAAACCATAGCAGTGGGTGCCAGCTTCCCGATATGATCACTGAAGACAAATATGTGCATAAGAAAATGTGGTCAAGAAAGATGATGGTGTCCAGCTCTAAAAAGATACAGCTTCTGGGTGTTAAAGGTTTGAAGGTAAACAAGCAGCCACCTGACTCAGACACAACAAAGCCCACATGGGAGAAGCACACCAGCCTGTGTGACATTGAGGTATCAAAGGTATCAGGCATCAAAGAACAAAACATCATATCATTGTAAATGAGGGTGAGAGCAGACTGGAGACCCAAAGCCCATCTGTAG
Organism: Tenrec ecaudatus; assembly: GCF_050624435.1. NCBI lineage: Eukaryota > Metazoa > Chordata > Mammalia > Afrosoricida > Tenrecidae > Tenrec > Tenrec ecaudatus. Next base: position 8,788,741 of record NC_134544.1, read on the forward strand.
GAAACTCCCCCTCACAGAAGAGTTGTGGGGAAGAGATGAGCCAGTCAGCATGCTGGGTAGCAACGATGAAACATACAACTTTCCTCTGGTTCTTAAATGCTTCCTCCCTTCACTATCATGATCCCAATTCTACGTTACAAATCTAGCTAGACCAGAGGATGTACATTGGTACAGATAGGAACTAGAAACACAGTAAATCCAGGACAGATGATCCATTCAGGACCAGTGGTGAGAGTGTCTATACGGGGAGGGTGGAGGGAAGGTTAGGTAGAAAGAGGGAATTGATTACAAGGATCTACATACAACCTTCTCCCTGGGGGACAGACAGCAGAAAAGTGGGGGAAGGGAGATGTCCGGCGGTGTTAGATATAACAAAATACTAACAATTCATAAATTAACAAGGATTTATGACAGAGGGGGATCAGGAAGGGAGAGGGAAAAATGAGGAGCTGATATCAAGGATTCAAGTAGAAGCAAATATTTTGAGAATGATGATAGCAACACATGTACAAATGTGGTTGACACTACGTATGTATGTATGTATGTATGTATGTATGTATGTATGTATGTATTGTGATAAGACTTGTATGAGCCCCCAATAAAATGATTGGGGAAAAAATTCATGGAAAACTCAATTATCTTTGAATTCAATATTCCACCCTCTTTTGAAACCCCTTCATATATGAATGGCAAACAAACAAATCACAGCATGTGTATATAGACTAAAAATGGATGTTTCTTGTGCTCTACAAAATGTTTCCTGTGCTCTAAAAGTGAGTACCTTGGCAAGTACGACACTTTATAAAGGGACTCCTTAGACACTACTTTAAAATGAATTTTTAAAAATATTTACATCATGAATTTACTAATTCATCTTCAGAGAAACACCGATCTAAAATAACTTAAAATGCACTGCCAAGGAGTCGATGTCAACTCAGTCACCCTACAAGAGAGGGTAGAATTGCCCCTGCATGTTTCTGAGATTGTAACTGTTCATGGGAGTCGAAAACTTCATCTTTCTCCCACAGAATGGCTGGTGGTTTTGAACTGTGGACCCTGCCAATCACAATCCAGCGAGTGTGTCACTAGGGCTCTGAAAAAACTTACTAATATACTTTGTTGCTGTCGTAGGCAGAACAATGACCTCCCAGGATGACCACATATGGAAAAGGGGACTTGGCAGAGGGATAAAGTTAAGGGACTTGAAATGGGGACCTTCTCCTGGACTACCTAGTAGACACAGACTAAACACATGTATCCTTAATGATCAGAGAACTGTTCCCAATTGTGCTTAGATATGTGAGGCCCAGAAAGAGTCAGAGATATGACTTTCATGACTTTGAAGATAAGGAAGAGGCCACAAGAGAAGGAATCTGAGGGTCTTCAAAACATTCATGGAAACATTGTTGTATGTTTTCCTTTATGTTTTCTATAAATTCTGAAACTCCCTCACACTTTCAACTTGTACAAGTTGAGAAAGGCAAGATAATAATTCTTCTCTGAAGCCTCCTGTGGGGTGGGGTGGGGGTGGGGCAGAGTATGCAACCAGTAACTTTGATTTAATCCCAGTGACAACCATGGAAACAGATTTATAGAACTTTGAGGCAACACATTTATGTTGCTTTATGACCCTAGCATCATGACATTTTTCCTGGTAGCAATAGAAAACTAACGTGGTTGTACTCCTGTAAGGTAAGCAAGTGGCAGACTTTCCCTTTCTCCCTTTAAAGCTGAGCCACTTGAGATGCAAGAAGAGTAAAATACTGATTCAATGAGAAAACACATTTTAGGCGCTAGAAAACTAAAGAAACACGACTCTACATGCCTGCAAAAGTGTCGCATGGGCTCAAAAATACAAATGCTTCTCTACTGCATGTACATTGTTGTGGTAAAACGGTCAGTTTTGATTTTTTATACATCATGAATTGATAAGGCACATCATGAAAAATGGAGAAAAGATAGATGTTGTCAGGGATTTTGGTTTGCTTGGATCTCCATACAACTCCCCATGGAAGGAAGCATCAATCAAGAAATCAAATAGCTTATTGGATTGGACCAATCTAATGCTAAAGACCTCTTTGAAGTGTTTGCAAGCAAATATGTCACTTTTGAAGACCAAGATGCACCTGACCTAAGTCATGGCATTTTGAATCACCTCATATGCATATAAAAGCTTGAACTTGAATAAAGAACACCAAACAAGAATTGATGCCTCTGATTTGTGGTCTTGATAGAGAATATTAAATATAGCATGGACTGCCAGAAAAATGAACACATCTATCTTGGAAGAAGTATAGACAGAATGCACTTAAAAGGCGAATATGTTAAGACTTCCGCTCATTTACTTTGGATATGCTATTAAGAGGGACAAATTCTTGAAGAAGGACTTTATGTTGGTAAAGTCAATTAAAAAGAAGAAGACCTTTTTCAAAACAGACCGATACAGTGGCTACAACGCCTAGCACTAATATGTAGGATGGCTTAGGACAGGGCAGTGTTTCCTCGGTGGTCCACAGGGTTGCTGTGAGGGCCGCGTCCTGGCCATGACCTGGAGCAACGAGAAAACCATCTGAGTAAAAAGAGTTTCCGAAGAGAAAACTCTCAATGTTCTAAGGACGAATGGATCAATTCCAAGGGGAAGGCACTGCTTCACAACCACAGGGCCCTTTGATTTTCTACGTGAAATCCCAGCACCCAGGCAACACATAAAGACGTGTCACTCAGACTTGATTTCCAATGTTTTGGTTATTTAATTACAGAAATTGAGATCGTCTTTTAGGTAAGAACTTTCAGACGCCTAGAATTGATGGTGCCTCCGAACCTCAGGGCAAAGCCACATCACAGGTTACAGGATCTGTAAGAAAAAGAAATTGCAGTAGAAGCAATTCCCTGAAAGTGAGTTCATGGGGGGAAAGAAGTAATGTGCACTCCATTAAATGAACTCTAGAGCTGGAAGGTGAGTATTAACACTGTCCTCAGTGTTTTCCAATAAAACACTATATGGTAGACAGCCAGCTTTCCTGTTGGTTGGAAGGCTTGGTGGTCTATTTCTGAAGGATCAGCAATGAAAACCTGGTGGATAAGAATGGTTTCCGGCTCATTGTGTATGAGGTTGCTAAGAGTCAGATCTTATTCCATGGAGGCTAACAACAGTGTCACCGCTGAGGGAAATGAAATAGGGATGATAACCTACTTCACAAGGGTCCCTCCCTGAGAGTGCAAACAACTACTACTGGATTCAATGTAATGCAATCATAAGGAAAGGAGTGGGGTTGGGCTTATTGAAGGTGCTTCAACGAAGGTTTCATCATCCAGGTTGACAGGAAAGAAATCAGATGAAGGAACTGGAAACAGTTTGTAAAATTATTCCATTTTTCCATGCAATTTTAGAAATCTCCTTGTGTGTTAGCTAATCAGACAGGGAAAGAAAACATTGAGATAGAGCAGGAATGGGATATTAGGGCACTCAGATGATGGGAAGACCAGGTAAACATAGTTCTGGAGATATAATTAGTGTATAATGAGGATACCTGTACATGCAGCCCAGATGACAAAGGAGGGGCGGCCGAAGAGACTGCAAACGATTTGTTGAAAATGAGAAAGAGATTGAATGTTCATAATAAAGAGATGATATGCTGGCCTTTCATAAATAAGAAAATGTATGAATTTTATCACAATATTAAATAAAATTCATTTAAAAGTAATCAGAATGGCTGAAACTTAACATTATTTATAAAGAATAAAAAATATGTTTTATGTTCTTAAAGCATTAGATTTGTTTTGCTTATTTCAACTCTGTGCCTTATTTTTGTCTTGTGGAAATTGGTGCATACTCGTGTAATAGAGTTAGATCCCATTAATGATTAATATTATTTCAAAATTGAGATCCATGATTCATTGTTTATACAGAAGTGAGCTATTCTAATGTCATGAATGAATAATACAAAATATCACGGAAAGGATTTCAGGTCCATTTCATGAATAAAATGGTAGACAGCTTTTGGATGAGCTGTACAAATTTACAGTTCCCCAAATAAATGTCTTCATAAAAAAAGAAAGTACTGAGTTTAGAGGCTAGAGGCTAAAATTATGAAAGCTGTGGAATGTTACATTTTGGTAAGAACATTCCCACTCGTCATGCCTCTAGCAACATCATCTCATTTTAATTAGTCATCTACTTTCAGCCAAAGTCAATAAGCTCCCAAATTTATTTGGCCACCTGCCCTTTTTACATTAAAAAAATTACTCAGCACCCCACTGGAAATGAAAAACTTTTGTATTATAGTCAATAATGAAAGATCAATTACAGAACCACTGTCATCAAGTCAGTTGTGACTCAGAGCAACCCTATAAGACAGACACAGAGTGCTGCTGTGGGGTTCCAAAGCCAACTCTTCAGCGAGTAGAAAGTCTCTTCCCTGGAGCACTTGGTGGTTTCGACCAATTGCTGACCTTGTAGTTTGCAGCCCAACTTGTTTCCCACTACACCACCAGGATTCCATAGGATAAAGCCTAGGGATCTATTTTTGCAGCCCTTCTGGGTTATTTCAGCCCCTTTCTCACCCCACCCCCGCCAGGGCTGGTATCACCCACTATGGGAAACACTGACCTAGACCATTATAGATTAAAATAGCCATGCACAGACCCGTGGCATCCAAAAAGTTAATAAACCCCATGAGTCTCATTAGTCCTATCTTTAATATGGGATTAAAGTCACATAACATCTTTCAGTGACGTTTTAAAAATGAAATGTCTGGTACAAAATAAGACTATCTCTTCAAATGAGAAAGTTAGCCAAGGTCTGTTTATTTTCTCTTACTCCTGAGGCCACTTCCTTTTGCTTTCAATGACTTGCAGATTCTGGTTTGTAAGACTACCTGGACCTTCCCGCCTTACTACGAACAATGCCAGTGGCACAATGCTGGTACTTTCTATTGCATTCTAGGCTCTTTAAAAATGTATACCACAGAAAAATTGTAAAACTAACTGTGTCTGCTGAGTTTTCTCACATTTAAAGGAAGCAGACAAGTCTCGTGCAATTGTTATATTTCTCATCCTCTCAAATAGTTTGACTAACAAGAAAGTAAGTGGCTGGTTTATGAAAAGTTCATAAACTTTCAGTTTAGCCTCTTAGTTTAGACAGGGTTCCTTATTTTCAAAAAGTGTGATTAAATGTGCCTGAGTCCAGAACCACATGCTGTTGCTGTTGTGATTTGCCGTCAAGTTGCCTCTGACCCACAGCAGTCCTGTGGACAACAATGAAATGTTTCACTCCACATCATCCTCTCAGTCACTGCTTTGCACTGGCTCAGTGTGACAGACATCGGGTGCTTCTATCGCATTGAGGATTGTCATCATTTCCACTGTCTACTGTATGAAGCCTGAGACCCTTTACATCTTTTTCCAAGGATGGGTCCCTGCTAATAGTCCAAAATAAAGGAAACACATTTTGCCATCCTAGTTTCTAAGCACATTCTGGCTGTACTGTATCTTCCAACACCGATATTTTGGTCTTCTGATAGTCAATGGTATAATCAAGATTCTTGGCCAACACCATAATGTACCTATATTCATTTTTTAAAATGAACCAATGATGTAAGAAGTGAATGCTGACATCGCATTTCTGCTTCTTCAAAATGCCTCATTGAGGCTGTTTTCCATTCTCTGTCATGCTTTCTCAGCCTTCTTCATCTGCCCAGATAGCATTTGTTGGCTCTGTCAGATCTTAAGTCAAGAATGTCTTCTCCTCTTCTTGATACTATTGTATGAAATGTATTCCTTGGCCATAGCTATATTTACCCAAATATCTGTGACTCTCAAAAATATATGTAGCGCATGCTGTACTCTAATCATTGAATATAACAGTCGTTTCCACACCTCCAACCAGGTAAAGCAGAATTGCGCCTTTTTAACATGTTCTCATTAGAGATAAGGATCATACCATTTACTGGTAAAGGTCTCTATTATACCTGCATCATCCCCTATTTTCACATAGGACATACATTCCCTTCCTTTGATTCAACATACAAACCTGGGAAACAACTTTGATTTCCCACTTTTTTTTTATCCAGCCCACTGATGATTATTGGCTTTATTTCCTAAATCAGAAAACCCCAAAGACCCACCCCCCCAACCCATTCTTAGATCCTTTAACTTTATCAGTCTTTTATCTTATCTTTTGTGATCCTACCCTATCCTCTCTTGTCACCACATCCATTAATGCTCCACTCACTGGCCAGGGTGAGGGTTATTACACCAGCAATTTGTCCACAGTCTCTACAGTAACAGTTTAAATTGTGAAACATCACTGTGGCACAAGCAATCGGAAACATGTCAATAAAAAGGAAGAGTGACCATGAAGTTAACAGCTACCACCAGGTCAAGACAAAGGAAATCAATTGCAAATTCCATAATCCGGTCACTGACCACTTTCCCCCCATCCTCTCTCAGAATCACCACACTCAAACCAATATCAATCACTCCCTACAGTTTCTACCTGCTTCATTGTTTAATTCTGCTCCCCCAATGTGAGCTCTCCATATTTGCATGTATTTTAGGTACAATGTAACTGGAATGCTATTTGTGTACTGAGGCTGCTTCCTCTGTTCAACACTGTTCTTCCAAGTCAACCCTATTCATACAGGAGGCTGTATTTCACTCATTGTCAGTTTTGTTTTGTTGACTCCTTCCCACAATTATTTGTCTATTCTAAATTCATGGACATTGTGACTCTTCTGGTTCGCATGGCATTGTTACCATGGATTCTATGGTGTGTGTGTGTGTGTGTGTGTGTGTGTGTGTGTGTGTGTGTGTGTGTATGTGTGCGTGCGTGCAGGTCTCTCCGAGAGATGTGTTCTATCGTGGACAAACTATGTGCGTGTGATGTCAGTGTTTCCCAAACCCCTATGTACTTTAGAGCAGGTCTTCAAATGAGCTCATTCCAGTTTGACCACCTGGAAACACTGGCATTTCCACCCCAGGTAAACTGAATCAGAACCCACAAATCCTCCAGTGATTCTTATAGGTCCCCAAGATGATTCTTATGGATACAAATATTTATTAATTCTTGACAATCCTTTGATAGTTATATAGGTTGAAAAGACCTTCTCTAGTTTTATACATACTCTTTCTATTGTCTTTGGGTCTATTTTTAAGCATTCATATTTATTGATTACTTTCCTTCCTTATCTGTGCTTGTTTCGAGTCCAATTAAAAGTCCTTCCTCTATATCAAGTTCATGAAAGATTTTCTCCTATCTTGTGTTTTAAACAACATGAAATGTGGTTGTTCACATTCTCTTTGACCTGCCAGAAAACACAGAGGAGGAAGATGCCATGAGGCTATGGAGTTGCCGGCGTTCCTCATTTAATTCCTGTAACTTACATTTTTGTAAATTCAAGTTGATGCATTTTACATATACTTTATTCTAGGAATAGAAGCAAACCACATTAAAAAAATACCTTGCTTGCATTAAGCATTTTCACAGTAAGGTATAATTATCTTCCATTGTCTCTTTTCGAACGCAAAAAATAGTTCCCTCTTGTCTATAAAACTCCAGAAATTTCTATTTAATGATAAAGGTCAGTGAGACAACTGACAGAGATGACTTAAGATAAAAACAAAAACCTTTCAGGAGGGGGACATCAAGAGAACTTCCTATAATCTGCCAGCAGTTGCAGCAAAATACTACTTTCAAAATGAGAAAAAAGAGGGCTTCGTCACTTCAATTCTTACATGGTGCATTATACTACCAAGCATTGCATAAATTGTTTCAACAAATTTTATTTTAATCTCAAGACTAGGTTTCAGCAGCTCTTGAAACTAAGGATCCTCTCTTCTTTCTCAGCCTTAAAAACAAGTTGTCAGAACAGCAAGGAACATAGCATCTGACAGGGAAGGGAGCCAAGTCACTTTTATTAACTAAAAAACGGAAAAATAAGTCGTAAAGTATAACTGTGTACTGGGATCCCCTTCAGTGGAACTCACCTCAGTCTAGACGAGGAATGGAACCCCATGTGGGGTTTGCCAGCTTCTTTGCAACAGAGAAATGTTTGTTGGAACAGAGTCAGTGGTTTTCTTTAAGACTCTTAAAAATTGATCCATTACCTTGTGCAGTTCATGAACTACAGAATATGTTCTTGGTACAGACACAAAAATAGCATTTGTCTTAACTGCTCTGAGAGCTAAACATTGTGACACTGATGAGGTCTTCCAAGCCTCTTAATTTGAGAAATCAGTGACTTTCTTGATTGCCCTAAATATGGATTTGATGTAGTCATATAGATTTCTACCTTCCTTCCACACAGCTGCAGGTTCCTGTCCATAAAACGTGCCAGCAAGCCTTTGCCCTCCATGGACTGCCTCTGAGGGCCAGTGCTGGGGGACTGCACATTGGTCAGCCTTTCTATAAGCCTTCTCTCTTGTTATCAACCAAGATAACAGAAATTTTCCCGTTTTGATATTTATATTACTTTGTATTTTCCTGTAAAACATATTAAGATAGTCTACCAAGTTTATGTCCTATATTTACTACCCCCTTCACCATAGCAAAAAGTAACAAAACAAAAGACCAATTCACTGCCATTAAGCCAATTCATTCCTAGTGACCTGATAGGACATAGTAGAACTGCCCAAGTGTGTTTCCAAAGTTAGAAATCGTTACAGAAACAAATTGATCATCTTTCTTCTGTTCAGTGGCTGGTGGTTTGAACCACTATTATGATTACAGCAGATTGCTCATAAGCACTGTTCCTCTAGGGCTGCTGATGGTCAATAAATCCAAACCCACACCCACTGTCATAGAGTCAAGGCAGTGGTCCTCAACCTTTCTCATGCTGCGACCCTTTTAATGCATATCCTCCTCTTGTGGTGACCCGCCCCCAATCATAAAACTATTTTTGTTGCTACATCATCATTGTCACTTTGCTACTGTTAGGAATCAGGCGACCCCTGTAAAAGGGTCGTTTGACCCCCCAAAAGGGGTTGCAACCCACAGGTTGAGAACCGCTGACTTTGAGTTACTGTAGAGGCCAGAGTAGGAATGCCTCTTTGGGTTTCTGATGCTGCAAACCTTCAAGGGAATAGAAGCCTAACCTTTCTCCCATGTGGCAGCTGGTGGAGTCAACTGCAGGTCATGGAGTCACCGGCTTTGCCTGCCAACTGGGCTCCTTGGTTTTCTAATGGCCAGGTGTTTTAGAATGTTAATTTGTGAAAGCCAGGTAGGACAAGTTGTGGGCACTGTTTTAAGGGCTCAATATGCAGTTTTTTCTTCCTGCTTTCCTCCCCACCTTCCTCTTTGCTTTGCAACAGGGCAAAGAGCTGGGAGTCACGGCTTCACAGACCTGCTCATGCCTGGGGTTGGGGTGGAGGGGGTGGGAACAGAGTCCATTGGAACATAGCAGGGTACCCAAAACTTGTAGAGTTAGGTGGCCCACACAGGTTCACCTGTGGAGGCAGGTACAGAGTTCCAGGAAGCAGGAAGGTGAAGGAACAGAGAGAGATAGAGGGCCCCAGATTTTTGCTGATAAGAAGGTCACAAACCCAATGAAGGCAACATCAGGCTGAAATCTGTTGGACAGACTGGATTCCACTCCTACACTTCATACACATTCAATTTGACATACACTCTAGCTGCCACAGTCCCTATGAGTCAGAACCTACTCAAAGGCAGCTAACACCGACAACAGTAGTTGAATGAGCTCTGGTGGTATAGCAGGTTAAGTGTTGATCTTCTAACCCCAAAGACAGCAGTTCAAATCCACTAGCCACCATGTGGGAGAAAGGTGAGGCAGCCTTGCAAAGATTTACAACCTTGTGGGAATGTGCTACTCTGCCACAATATACAGTTGTTATGTGTCAGAACTGACTCAATGTCTATGGATTTCTTTGGGAAATGAAAGTTAAATCATTTTGTACACTCTGCCAAGCTCATACCAATTTTTACTTATTTTTTCCTGATTCTAAATGCTTCATCTATGAGTCCAGAAGCCAGGAGGAATAGACTGGTGATTTTTATGAAAGGTTTGCTCCTATGATGAAGCACACATTTCAGGAGAATATTATCCTATAAGGAAGGTCAGTACAGGGTGACTTGTGCTTACTCATCTGTAGTGAAAATTTTCACATGGTAAAATCCATGTAAAATTATTAACTACACAAGGTTTAGTATTAAGGTAACAGAGGGACATTGGGTCTTCACTCAAGTACTCCCTCAAGGCAAGAATACTGTGTTCTATTAAACTGGCATTCAATGATGTGTACCTTTCTGACATGATCACTAAAGACAAAGTGGGTGCATAAGCAAATGTCACCACACTTAGTTGATGGAGGCCAGCTAAAATATATAGCATCTGGGGTCTTAAAGACTTGAAGGTAAACAAGAGGCCATCTAGCTCAGAAGCCACAAAGCCCACATGGAAGAAGCACACCAGTGTGTGTGATCACGAGGTGTTGAAGGGATGAGGTATCAGGCATCAAAGAACAAAAAATCCTATCAATGTGAATGGGGGGAGTGCATAGTGGGGACCCAAAGCCCCTGGACAGCCCCTTACAGGAAGGTCGTGGGGAGGAGACAAGCCAGTCAGGGTGCAGTGCAGCAACGATGAAACAGACAACTTTCCTCTAGTCCCTAAATGCTTCCTGCCTCCCCACTATCATGATGCCAATTCTACCTTACAAATCCAGCTAGACCAGAGAATGGTACAGCTAGAAACTGGAAACACAGGGAATCCACGACAGATGATCCATTCAAGACCAGTAGTGAGAGTGGCGAGACCTGTAGGGTCAAGGGAGGGTGTGGTGGAACGGGGGAAATGATGACAAGAATCTACATATAACCTCCTCCCTGGGGTCAGACAACAGAAAACTGGGTGAAGGGAGATGTTGGACAGTGTATGATATGACCAAATAATAATTTATAAATTATCAAGGGTTCATGAGGGAGGAGGTCACAGGCAAGGAGGGGGAAAAATGAGGAGCTGAAGCCAGGGGCTTAAGTGAAGAGCAAATGTTTTGAGAACGATGAGGGTAAATAATGTACAAATGTGCTTAGCACAATTGATGCATGTGTGGATTGTAATAACTGTTGTATGAGCCCCCAATAAAATTATTAAAAAGAAGAAGAAGAATGGGGAAAACATTATTAACTACAAATGTGTAAATCTGCATAAGTAAGCTCTGCTTGCCTCGCTTACTGGATATTCAGCCTTTGTCAGGGATTGTGAATTTGTAAAGTAAATAAATCAAGACCCATCATGAGGCTTATTCAAAAATTAGGCTTATTCAACTCAGATAACAATTAATGACAATGAAGCCCAAGGTTAAAAATGTCAGAAAATTGAAAAATCTGGAAGCCAGCGACACATTACAGGAAAACAAAATTACTAATAAGCAAGATAAATACCTGCTTCCTAGTGCCCATTGGCAGCAAACAATTTCACATGCATTTCACTGTGTGATATTTGAGACCGTTCACTCACAAACCCAAATTTGTTATCATCCAGTCAATGCTGCCCCATAGTGACCATTGGACAGGGTGGAATTGCCCCTGTAGGTTTCTGAGACTATAACTCTATGGAAGTAGAAATCCCGTCTTTCTCCCATAGAGCAGCTTTGAACTGGTGACCATGGAGTAAGCAGTGTAATGTGGCATGACTTAACTACCAGGCCTCAGAGTAGTTCATCTGTGGGGAAATTCCAGGGTCTCTTTGCATTTTTTTCTGGGAGCTTTTTGAAGCCCCTTCATTTTCATTTTTTGGCCTTTTTTTTTTCAAGTTAAGAATTTTAATATAAATAAAATGTGACCTTCCCAGCTAACAGGTTAGAGAAGCTGAAGCAAAAGCAAAACCCAATTGTGATGGAATCAGTAAGCATTTTATTGATGAAAAGAAAACATAAAATATCAATATTGAGATACATTTTCACTATATTCCATTTTAAAGGATATGAAAAATCATTTGGTGCCTTTCATGATTCAATACTGGCCAAATGTTAACATGAATGTAAGTTGAAAATTTTAGACAAAGAATTCACAGAAAAGAGAATATTTATTAAATCTTGGCTGAGAAAATATATGTGTGCTACAGTGTGCTTCAACTAAAATTACAGGCAGCAACATAAATGATTTTTTAAGATAATGATCTCTCAATCTAGTTTAATTCCTAAGTCAAAATAAAGAAGCTTAAATTTAGGTAAGTTTTAATCAATGTTTATAAAACTTTGTTGATTCCATATCAGGTTAGTAGGAGCTAACTGGAAATTACTCAAACTTTTTAATATTTTTGAAATGTTTTTACTCCCATAAGTTTTTATAATACAGAATGTCAGATAAGAGATCACAGAATTATGTAATACAAATACCATAAGAAGCATGGTATATCAGATGAAAAATTTCCAAATGTCTAAATATTTTATATTATACTTTAGACTGGAAGTTTTTCAGTTACTTAATTATTCTTTCTTTGGATATATATCAGAGGTTAATAAATATTACTACATTGTATTATGTTTTGCTACATAAATACATGCTATAAATATTATACTTATGCATTAATAACATTGGTGACAAAATAGCACATCTTAAAAGGGAACTGGTGGATTTTATGATTTGGGAAAACAGGTATCAAATCGTACACATAAGGACTACTTCATTCTCTGACATTTCACTTTCAAAACAATAGTATAAAATCTATCAGCTACTGTTATGGACGTTGGTGAGATAGGTCTGGCAGTAAAGAACACGAATGTGTAAGATGAGAGTCATGCTGATTATGATTGTTAAAGTGATGTGGCATTGTGTGGTCAATGAGGTCAGGGGCCCAGAGATGTAAGGAAATTTGGAGGTAGGTAATGGGTCGCCATGATTCAGAACTGGCTCCGTGGCAGTGAGGTTAAAGTGATTAAGTGCTGGTGTGAGTTGACAGGTAATGATGCGGTCATCCTCCCTTTTGTAGTTTGATGTGATCACCCTCCCTTTTTACATAAGATCGCTTTGGGATTTCTTTTCTTTCTTTTTTTGCATGATAACCTGGTCTTCTGAATCTAACCAGGTCAAAATGTGAGGAGTGGGTGCCTTTTAAAAATTAATCAACATTTCATATTTGGAGTTAAAAAAAAGGGACACATTTTTTTCTGCTGACTCTTGGTCATGTCATTGCTCATGGATTGAAAGCTACAATTGATCTTGCAGGACCTTGTTAAAGAAAGTGAGGTACACGTTGTTCACAGGCGTTTCCGACTGTGTTGCCTGGATCTCTGTTTTATTCAGCATTCATTAGGATTGGTCTTCTGAGTAAGGATTTTTAATTGACTCTTTAAGTGCCATCAAGTCAGTGCTGACTCATAGCTACTCACTGGTGGGTTTTTGAGACTATAACTGTGCGCGGGGGTGGAAAGGCTGGTCTTTCTTCTGCAGAACTGCTCCTGGTTTTGAACTGCCAAGCTAACAGATCTCAGCCCAATGTGTTGCAACACTAAATGTAAAATATGAATTCATTTCCACATAGTGTTGGCATAACACACACACAAAAATATGCTTCTACAAAACATGTGTTAATGACCGCATACAAGCTAATTACGTCTGCTTCGCTATTTCATTCATTGTCAAAATAGAAATGAACACTGTAGCGATTTTGAGAAAGTTTCCTAAGGGACCACTACATTCCACAGTCGCATTCCCCACGCATTAAGAATCAAAAAATACTGAAGAAAAATGGCATTGTACCTATATTTGATGACAATTTTCAAAGCACAAGAATGAATTCACTTTTGCTCAAAGAAAACATCTTTATGTCTATGTTAGTCTGTGTTGACTGGAGAAACTGATTCATAGACACTCATATGTGCTAAGAAAGAGTTTTATATCAAAAAGTAATTGTACATTAAGAAAACATCCCAGCCCAGATTAGATCAAGTCCGTAAGTCTAATATTACCCCATATGCCATTACTAGTCCATAAATTCCTCTGTAGACTCATGCAGCCATGTGACAATAGTGACTGCAGGAAGATCACAGGCCAGTGGGTGGAAAGTCTTGTGGGTCCACTGGTGGAATAAGCATCTCAGCAGTGGTGTGTGTTTCCACATGGCTCCTCCAGCTCCAGGGCTTTGGCTCTATCAGCATAGCTCCATGTAGCCTGTCAACAGGAATGTCTCTCACAGGGAGTGTTTGTGCCCTGCTTCCAGTGATCTATTTACCCCTGTGGCACCTCCAAATGAGGTCATCAAGCTGTGATCTGATTGACAGGCTAGACTCCACCCTTCATTCTGAATAGTCTCAAATTGACACCAGATTATGTAACTACCACAATGTCCTTCTTCAGTATCAAATAATTAAACATAGGAAGAAAAAAACTCCACAGAGGTTGGTTGTTCTAATTGGAACCTCAATGTCTGAGATTGGAGTCCATCTCAAATGATCCAATAGACATGAACAAAGCCTGTTTCCTGAAACATTTATAGAATTTTGCCACATTAGTGTGTATATAATGCCCCAGGAACATGATAGCTACTACCACAAAAGATGTTTGCCTCCATCTGTCGCCATAGTACCTAACAACAGAATCAGTAGTAGTTCAGTGGAAAAACACCAGTGGGTTCCTTTCTTAATATCTCATACTTGATTCATGTTTGTATGTAGACTTGTTCTGTTTTTGACTATGATTCCCTCAAAGGAAAGCAACACAACAATACAAACAAGAAACTACCTTTGAGTCTATTCTGAAAGTGATTTAAATATGTAAATGTAAACAATCTGTTCAAAGAGAAGATTTAGTCAATTTAGGAAAAGGAATTGAAGTCGTTTTCACGTTGTAGCCTATTTTTTGCATCTGATGTTCACTATTTTTCCTAAATCCTTCATGAAATACCTTCTGCATTATCCAATTCCATTTCATAAACCATTTCCTCAGGTCATGAATCTAGAGAAAATCTCCCCCGAGGACATTGTAGGGGCAATGTAGAAGGAAGAATGAGTGTTACAAAGAAATAATACACATCTCAGAAAATAATAATCAATCATTGAATATCTATCCCTCCGCCAAGGGACCAGGGAAGAACTGATGCATTTGCATGATGGTTTTGGTGAAGAACTTCAAATATACTATAGACGACCAGAAGAATCAGCCAATCTGTCTTGAAAGAAGTACAAACAGAATGTTCCTTAGAAGTGAGGTTGATGAAACCTGTTTCATATACTTTGGATGTTCTATCAGGAAAGACCAGGCCCAGGAAAAGGACATGCCACTTGGTAAAGCAATGGGTTGGCGATAAAGAGGAAGCCCTTCAATGAGACGGTGGCCACAAAGGATACAATAATGGGCTGGAAAATCACAATGATCCGGGATTTACGGACCAGGCAGTGCTGTAATTTGCTGCGTCTCATGTTGTTATGAGGAGGAACTGACTGGACAACATGTAACAACACATATCCTTCAATGGCCTGAATATATTCACTGTTATTTTTAAGGCTGTCCAAAAGCATGTCAATTTTGCAGATGAAAAAATATATACTTTAGAAGATTGCAATAATGCCTTTAAGATAATAAAACAAATCACAATATTAATGAGCAATCAAAATGAAACTTAAATTCTGTTCAGTCAAATTTTAAAAACAATACTATGTATTATTTATATATTCCTTCTAAATATTTTATTACTTCTATCAAATTGACTGTCTCCTTCTTATACCTAATGCCATTACTAACAAAGAATGAATATTTTTGTGAGCAATTAGTACATCATTATGCTCTCCTCTTGGACTCAGTAAGCTCTTAAGAATGTTCCTATACCTGTGTGTGCCCCTCATCATTCCAGCTCTGGATCAGAGCCTGTGTAGCATCTTCCCTCTGACATCCTCAGAGTGCTCTGGGACAAGTTAGGGAATATCTTTAAGTCGAGAGAAACATATAGAGGAAAACATGGGAAAACCCCAAATCCTGGGAGAAAGGATGCATCAAGCAACTATTCATGGCCATTCTCATTGCTCCTGCCTGTCCTAATGTTTTTAGGTCTGAACCTCTCACTGTACACATAGTTTTTCATGATGATGAAGGCAGAGTTAGCTAAAGGACAAGAAATGGGAAAGCTTATCAAGGGTATGTCAGTCTGAGTAGACTAGAGAAAAAAATCCAAGGACACACATCTGTGTATAAGGATGATATTTATATACGAGAGCAATTGAACATTGAGAAAACATCCTACCCCAGTCCAGATCATCTATAAGTCAGATATTAGCCCATATGTCCGATACCAATCTATAAAGTCCTCTTCAGACTCATGAAACATATGCAATGACGCCAAATGTAGAAGATCACAGACCAGTGGGTAGAAACTCTTTGGATCCAGTGGCATTGGAAATATCTCAGGACTGGCAAGGGTCTCTGAATGACTTCTCTAGCTTCCAGGGTTGCAATGGGGTGGGTCCATGTGTTTTGTCAGCTGCTATGTCTCCCAAGGTGTGAGCAGAGTCTCCCACCCCCAAAGAAGAAATACCAGCATTCCCAGAATCCTTAGGAGGAGGCCATGCCCACACAGAAGCCTCGTTGGCTATGATCTGATTGACAGGCTGGACTCCACCCCTACATGCTTAATCATTAAATTGACAGTTATATAACTACCATAAAGGGGATATAATTTCATTTTAAATGCTCCCGCTCACATGCCTTCCAATAGTTCCTTTCCTCCTCCAACTCCTCCATCCTGGACAGAATGAGATATTGATGGGTTGTGGATAAAAAAATATATATGAATAATACTTCTGAGGAGAATTTTGAACTTTTACTATGTACAAACATGGAAAATAATTATAATCAAGATAAATTTTCCAATAGTCAAATTTCAGGTTGAGGAGGGGAGAGAGGGGAAGAACCTATCATGTATTGCCATATGTCATATGCCAACCATGCATTGGTACCATGGATTTATCTCATTTCACACACAGGGGAGTCCTGGTGGTATGAAGTAAAAAAAAATTGTAGATTGGAAACAGATTTTTCAGAGATTAGTTAACATTTGAGCCATCAGCGAATGAGGGAATGCAGCTAATGAATCTTGGGTGTGAGCCCACATTCTCTTGACTTCCAGGTCTATGTTCTGCCCATTCACGTTAATTGAATCTGTGATTTCCTGAAACTTCTCAGATGACAAATTCCTCCAATTGTAAGATTACCCTCATTTCAGCAATTCAAAATAATTATGGCCCATTGCTCTGCTTTGGGAATTGGCAGGTACTTAAATCCATGCTCTGCAACAAAGACATGAAATAAAGGCCAATAGTCAAAAGCTAACTTAGAAGGTAATTACGTATAATAGATCTGAGTAGATCCTGTACCACCTCCCTGATCATTGGCATGCTAGATTCCACATAAAATGTTGAAGACCATCAGTATAATTTAATGGATTTGTTGTGAAAGGCCAAGAAATAGAGTACATTTAATTACTACAACAAACCTACCATGCAAGGCATCCTGAAGATTAACAGCTAAGACTGTCACAGCACTTAGAGCGACCAGAGTGACACCTAACTCACTGCCATCGAGTCAATTAAAACTCATAGCGACCCCACAGGATAGATTAAACTGTGTCTGTGAGTTCCTGGAGGTGTAACTTTGCAGAAGTAGAGAGCCTCTTCTTTTTTCCATGGAGCAGCTGGTGATTCTGAACGGTTGACATGTGGGCAGCAGCAGCCTAACGCATAACCCACGACTATGGCACATTGGGTTGCCTCCTGTGAGGTCATTCACTAGAAACCACCAGCTGCTCCATGGGAGAAAGAGGAAGACATGCTCTTCCAAAGAGTTAGAGTCTCAGGAACCCACAGGGTGGCTCTAATCTCTTCGGTGGGGTCACTGTGAGAATTGACTCAATGACAGTGAGGTTTGGGTTTGCTTGTTGAGTTTTAATTACAGGATGTAGTACAGTACAGTTAGAAAACTAATAATCCAAAGACTAAGTTTCTAGTCACATTACTTAAATGCTAGCTTGATATTGGTTAGTCAATTGTTTGATATAATACCACTAGTATATTATAGTTTATTAGGTAACCACATATATACTATATGGAATATGTTTAGAATTCTGGGTCTAAGTTGGCTGGGGGAAGCAAAATGATATCTATTTTGCATGAAAAATGTTAAAGTCTGTGAGGAATGAATAACTATTAACAAACAAACACATTAGAAGGTCTTGAATAGACTGGGAGGAAAATGTTTAGCGTAATTCAGAATCATAGAGGAGAGCAGGATTTCTGCTTAGAGCAGGGGTTCTCAACCTTCCTAATGCCATGACCTGTCAATACAGGTTGTAGTGACCACCAACCATAAAATCATTTTCATTACTACTTCATAACTATAATTTTGCTACTGTTGTGAATCAGGCGACCCCTGTGAAAGGGCCGTTCGATCCCCCACAGAGGCTGAGACCCACAGGTTGAGAACCGCTGGCTTACACAGAAGTGAATGGGCCCCCCCACCAGGCTCTAGCACTTAGTTACTTTTCAAGTGTGGACCTGAACTCATCCCCCAACCATGTTGAATAATCAACCATTTAGATCAAAAGTGCAGCATTGGCCCAAGGGCAAATTCAGAGGTTTTAAAAAGAGGAAGAATAGAAACAAATAAAAGTGAGATAAGCAATGATCTGTTGAGGGATTGTATGGGTGAGGAAACAAAATATTTGTGGGTTGTTGGATGTAAAATGCACGACTTGTTCTGTAAACCTTTACCTGATGCACAATTAAAAGTTTAAAGTAACAAAAAGCAAATAATAATGATAATAATAATAATAAAACCCACAGGACCTAAAATCTGGCCTATAGAACCATACCAGAGCAAATCAAATTCAATCTGCTCCATGTTGCCCTGATGCAAACAGCTGGAGAGGAACAGCTTGGCTTGTCCAGATGCAGACATATAAGGTGTTAATGTGCATCTCTATTAACTACCAGATGGTGTTCCTTCACCATTTTCCCATTCTGATTTAGATTCATGATATAGTCTTTCATACTGCATTAGTCTCTTACATGGCATCTTCCCTTAGGAAAGAAGGAGAAACTATGATGAAGCGGGGGTTTAGATGGCTGGATATGTCTTCCTTTGTGTAAGAAACAGCCTTTGCTACAATCATTTCCCAATAGGCTTATTTTAGAGCTGTCTGAATTGTGATCCACCCTCTGGATGAATCTGTTCTTTAATGTGTCACTTGATCTAATAGCCTGTCCTGCTTTCCTCCATGCAGTCTTCTCCTTCACTCTTGTGTTATTGCTTTTGACACTTTGCCACGTGCTGAAAGTCTTCAGAGAGCCCACAATAGATTAGGCTGTCGTTTGGGCATCTGGAGGTTTTGGAAAATGTGTATCTTTCCTTCTTCAACCATTTGGAACTCAGTCTCTTCCCCTTGACAGTAACAAACCCTCATTCATAGTGGACAGTAGTGAGCCACCGTCTGAGCTGTAGCACATTCTGGGTTGGGAAATGGCAATTATCAAACTACCCTTCAGTTTGACCTCTTGGTTTAAGCTTTGACAAGCTAACCATAAGGACATGGTTTCCCAAGTTAGGATCCATCCATCCATCCCTATATTGTTCTGTATGAAGCTTTTCCTATATTTCCGATGTTAAAATTCAATAAAAAAACCCAAAGCAAACCCACTTCTGTTGGCTCATTTTTGGATCAAAAGGAGAGTAGAACTACTCTATAGGATTTCCAAATCCATAAGTTTGTGTGGGAGCAGGTTGCTGCATATTTATCCCATGGACTGACTAGTGGGTTCAAAGGAGTAATCTTGGAAACTACTGTTAAAGTTAAGGAACTACTGCTCCACTAGGGCTCTCTGAGGATAATAAAAAAGATCCTGGACACATGAGGTCTTTACCAGATTTATAGTATGGTAGCGTGTGTGGTTTTTGTTAGGTGCCATGGAGTCGGTTCCAACCCATAACGACCCTATGCACGTCAGAATGAAACACTGCCAAGTCCTGCCCCATCCTAACTATTGTTCTTATATTTGAGATCATTGTTGCAGACACTGAGTCAACCCATATCTTTGAGAGCCTACTTATATTTCCCTGCTTCTCCTATATAGCTAGTATGATGTCCTTCCCCATTAGCTGGTGTCTCTTGATAACACATTCAAAGTATGTGGGATGAAATCTTCTCATCCTTGCCTATAAGGAACATTCTAGCTGTACTCTTCCAACACAGATATGTTTGTTCTTTTGGCAGTACATGATACTTTCAATATTCTTCTCCAGCACCATAATTCTTTGTATTTACAAAAATTGTTCTTCAGTCTTCCTCATTCAATGTCCACCTTTCACATGCACATTAGGTGACTGAAAATATCATGGCTTGGGTTAGGTGCCCCTTAGTCCCCGCAGTGGACTCATAGCTTTCAACCCTCTAAAAAGGTCTTGTGCAGCCGAGTTACCCAATGAATGCATCATCTGATCTCCTGGCTGTTGCTTCCATGAGCATTGTCTATGGATTCAAGCAAGACGAAATCCTTGTCAACTTTAGTCGGTTCTGCATTTATCACGATGTTACCTATTGGTCCAGTGGTGAGGATTGTAGTCTTTCTTACGTGGAGTTGCAATCCACACAGAAGGTTGCAATCATTTACCTTCATCAGCAAGTGCTTCAAGTCCTCCTAATTTCCAGCAAATGGTTCTGATGTCTGCATATTGTGGGTTGTTATTAAGCTTTTTTCTTACCCTAGGATCATATTTTTCTTCATATAATCCAGTTTCTCTGATTATTTTCTCAGCAAGCAGATTGAATAAGAATGATGAGAGCATACAATCCTGATACACACATTTCCTGATGTAAAACGAAGTAGTTTTCTTTCTCATTAATACAATTGTTTCTTGATTCATCTGCAGGTTTTACATGAGCACAATGAAGTGTTCTGGAATTATCATTCTTCTCAAGGATGTCCATAACTTGTGATCCACGCAGCCTTAGTATACTCAGATGAAACAAATCTTACAGGTCTTCTCTGCCTTCAGCCAAAATCCATCGGGCATTGGCAATTAAGGCCCTGTTTCCTGTCCACTTCTGAATCCTGCCTGAACATCTGGCAGCTTCCTATCAATGTACTGCTCAGCTGTTCTTGGATGAGCATTAGCAACATTTTGTTTGCATGTGATGTCAATGATATTGTTCTTTGAATATTCTGTTGGGTCACCTTTGTTTGGAATGGGTACAAAATATCAATCTCCTCCAGTCAGTTGGCCAAGTAGCTATCTTCCAAATTTCTTGACATATAAGTGAGTGCCTCCATTGACACACAAACTTGTTGAACCATTTCATTTGATATTCCAACAATATCTGAAGTCTTGCTTTTGGCTAACATTTTCAAGAAAGCTTGGCATTCATCTTTCAGTACCATTGGTTCTTGCTTATATGTTACCCCCTAAAATAGTATAATTTCTGCTAGTATTTTTTGTACAGTGCCTCTTTATGTATATTTTGCTTATATAGTGATGCTTTCCTCATCATTCAAAAATTTGTCCATAGATCCTCCAATGTTACAACCTTAGGTTTTCTTTTTTCTTGTGTTCTTTCAGCTTAAAATATGAGTGTGTTCTTCCATTTTGGGCTTCAAACATACCACATTTCATTATAATATTTTCCAGTGCCTTCTTGGGCAGCCCTTTGAATTTTCAGTGAAGCTCTTTGACTTCGTCATTTTTCCCAGTTGCCTTAGCTACTCTGGTAGTGGTGTGGCTATGCATTGGCCTGCAATCTGCAGTTTGAAACCATGGGAGAAAGAAGTGGCTTTCTATTCCCATAACAGTTACGGTCTTGGAAACCCACAGGGTTCCTATGAGTCAGCATTGCCTCGATGGCAGTGAGGTTTATTTGGGGGGGGGGGTAGAGTGGGTGCTCTATGTTGAAGAGCAAGTTTCAGACTCTTTTGACACATTTATCATTTCTTTTCTATCTTTAAAATGACCTTCTGTCGTCTACATGTATGATGTCATTCCACTTCTTTATGTTATCCCATAGTTCATCAGGTGTTCTGTATTAGTGTTTAATGTATCAAATCTATTCTCGAAGTGTTCTTAAAATTCAGTTGAGATAGACTCAATGCCATATTGATTACATGCCACAGGTGTAATCATCCTTATTTCTGCGTATTCCCTTGGACAAATTCACATGTATAGTTTTCTTTTGTGTTGTTGTGTAAAGTGGTTGCAATGAAAAGCTGGTGATCCTGAAAATTGTACCATGAGATTTCCAGATTTATTTCTATCACCAGTGCTATAATTTCCAACTATTGTTCCTTCCTTTTTGTTTCCAACTTTTGCATTCAAATCACCAATAATTATAATGCATCTTGATTGCATATTTGAGCAACTTCATACTGAAGATAATGATAGAATTTTTCATTTCTTCATCACTAGCTTTTGTGGTAGGTGCATAGATGTGAATAATAATTGTATCGACTGGAGCTCCTTGAATATGAATAAATATAATCCTGTCATAGATTGCAATGTCCTTTTTGACAATGAGCTGTGTTGTTCCTCTTGAATGTGCCATTCCCAGAATAGTGAACTATATGATTTTTTTCAAAATAGTCATCACCAGTCCATTTTCATCTCACTATATTGCCCTTTCTACATTCCATGTAATTTTGATGACTTTCCAACTTTCCTAGATTCATACTTTGTACATTCCAAGTTCCCATTATTAGATTTGCACAGCTGTTCCTTCTCATCTTGAGTTGTGCCCCATCTACAAACGAAGATCCCAAGAGCTCCACTCTCACAGACATGACTCCATTCCCATCACCACGGCCATCTCCACTTTGAGAAAGCAGATATATTCAATCAGATTTTGAGCATCTCCAAATTGTCCCAGCTCATCCTCCAGCACTGTCCCGGACAGTGTTCTGCTTCTGTCCACCGGGTCTTCAGTACCGGACAATGTTTTGAAGCTATGCATATGATTTTCAGTGGCTACTTCTTCCAGAGTGGGTAGCCATGACATTCCTCATAGTATGTTCTTAGAGTCATAGATTAGCTAGAAGAAGGAGAAGGAGGAGAAGAAGAAGAATCACGTTGTCAGAGTTCCTGTAAACATACTTGTTACTTACTGAGAGAAACCAGAGTGTCATTTCAGTGCTACTCTGCGATGTCCAAAAAAGAGTCAACTTTTCACCTTGAGAAATGGTGCTGCTGTCACCTGAAAACAGCAAAGTCCTGCTCTGTGGAAGCAGTGGAACAATGATGGCACATGGGCACCTTGACATCAGTGTATCGTTCTGGACTCAGACAGTATAGGCTTCACTTTACTGGTTCTCTCCACAAGTTTAAGGCTATAGAGGTAGATAGGTGGAGTAAAACTGTTACTAGGGGCTCTATGTTGTTTCCTTGTTGCTGTCAACTTCAATATAATTCATGGTGACCTTAGTTATAACAGAATGAAACATTGCCTTGACCCACACCATCTTAATGATCAGTGCTCTGTCTGAGTACATTGTTGGGGCTATAGTGTTAATTCAGCTCTTTAAAGATTTCTGTCATTTTCAGTGAACTTATACTTTATGAAACATGATGTCCTTCTCTATCAACTGATCTTTCCTGATGACGTGTTCAAAGAAAGCAAGGCGGTGTCTTGCCTCCCTTTAAGGAGGATCCTGGCTGCATTTATTCTAATAGTTATTTTCTTGGCTTTCTATCAATCCATGGTATGTTCAATTGATTGTGGACACTACAGTTGGAGTGCACCAAATAGTCTTCAGCTTTCCATGTTCATTGTCCACCTTCCACCACGGGAGATGGAAAAGATCCTGGCTTGGGTCAGACACACCTTAGTCCGCAAAGTGACATCGGAGGTTTTCAAACTTCAAAGAGGTCATTTCCAGTACAATATCAAAGTGATAATATGGGATAGTATATTGATAAAAGTCTAACAACAGCAATAAAGCTTGTTTTAAATAAATGCTGTTTTCAATAACACTGTTGTTATTCATATCGATTGCAAGGTTGGGGGTTCAAATCCACCAGCTACTTCATAGGAGGAATGAAGCTGCTTGTTCCTATGAAGATTTACAGTCTTGACAAGCCTAGGGACTATTTCAATTTTGTATGATGGGGTCACTATGAGTCTGAATCAACCTGATAGCAGTGTTGTATGTGTGTGGTTTATTCATTTCAAAGGCTATAATCATCTTTTCTAAAATTTAATATGCAGACATTTTTAATGAAAATATTAGAGAATTGGCAACTTTTAAAGACAACATTTGGCAGGGGATTGAAGTGATTCTATTTTTCCAGCTATGCACTTTTCAAGGAAAAAGTCACAGCCTTGAAAGAATGATCAACTTGGTGTCTCAGTGGACTGACAGAGCAAATACCATAAAACGAACAAACTACTCAAGTAAAATTCTTAATCAGGGAAATGTTACCAAACAGACAAGATTATTCCTGCGGGCCGGTTTTTTCTGTTTCTCAGGGGTAATAAATTTTGTGCTAGGAATAGTCAAAATCTTAATTACTTAGAAGCTAATTATCTGCTTCATCAATCTCCTAAGACCTTTTCCCTCGCAGGTTCTCTCCTGTTGGTCACTGTTCACTAGCCCCATGCCCCGTTGTGGGGGAGACAGGAGACTGGGAGTAGAGTAGAGCAGCAAATCAGAGGAGAAAGAGCAGATAAAACGCAAATTCATCCGATTTTATTATCTACTATTATCTTTGATGAAATATCTTATAATGAAAATGATGGATGATTAAAATGAACTCTCAGATCTTTTGTAACTTTGCAACATGAAATTAATGGAAGAAGTAATTCTTTTTAAAATCAATCTAGAAAAGGATATTATATAATATATTTGCAAAGTATATTTCACATTTCCAGTCAGTGGTTTAAAATTCAACTCTAATGAAATCTTCCTACCTGTGGTTTGAGTCTGTACATCGGAATTCAAACATCTGTTGTTTACAGCAAAGTTATTTTTTCTCAGAGAATATTAACAAACTCAATATTTTAAAAGAAATTAGTACATGATGTGAACATTTTATTTTATACTGCCATATCGTGTTTGTTTTTCTCAATAGTAAAAATATCTTTCATAAATGTTTTCCCAAAGTCTTGATTTTTTTCTTATGGCAGGGTATAATTGCATAAGCAATAAAAAGCATTCAATATTCAAAGTATAGGTTATAATGAACAAATAGACTTAGGCACAGAACTTCTAAAAGAATATTTTAGTAAGGTAACACGGGTTTGAAATGAAGGATTGAATGATCTCTAAAAAGAATAATCTCATGACAAAATAATAATTTATAAATTATCAAGGGCTCATGAGGGAGGAGGGAGCGGGGAGGTGGGGGGGAGGAGAGGACCTGATGCAAAGGGCTTAAGTGGAGTGCAAATGCTCTGAAAATGATGAGGGCAATGAATGTACAGATGTGCTTTACACAATTAATGTATGTATGAATTGAGATAAGAGTTGTATGAGTCCCTAATAAAATGTTTTTTAAAAAAGAATGATCTCTAAAAGGAAAGCATGATCTCTATACAAGTTATATTTCTTGAAAATATATGAATTCTGAATTGTAAAGATACACAATCTACCATCACAGGTCAGCTGTCACCCACAGTAATCCTATAGGACAGAATAAAGCTGTTCCATCGAGGCTGTAAATATTTATGTGAAAAAATGTAGCCCAGCCTTTGTCCCACTGAATTTGAAGTACCTACCCTTGCAGTTATCCCCTCAAGCTAAGCTCAGTGTGAATCCCTGAACCACTAGGGATCCTTGATTCACACACACACACACACACACACACACACACACACACACACACACACTCACACACAAACACCAAATAAGCAAACAAAACTCATGGACATGCGGATCCCAGCTCACAGAGCTCCTATAGCAATCCTATGGACAGAGAAGGAGTGGCCCTTGGTATTTCTCAGTCAGTACATCTTTAAGGGATAGAAACCATAGTCTTTCTCCAATGGAGCACCTGGTGCATTCTAACGGCTGATCATGCAGTTAATAAGTGCCAGGGTCATACAAGATATCACCAGTGCTTAAAATGCTAAGATATCGGTGGATCAACAAAGACCTTTGACAGGTGGCAATTTCCCACCATTTAGAAACAGTGGATCATCAACAGTCACTAAAACAAGGTCCCTGGCTCAAGCCAGTTCATTGTGCTCCACGAGCTATCAAACAGCTACCTAAGATTTTGTGACATGAAACATTGATTGGTTTTGTCCTATCTGTGTCTCATGATGCCTAGGACTCAGTTGGTAAGAAGACTGAAGCTGGAATCAGGTGAGGGCTTACCCTGATTGTGTGTGTGTGTGTGTGTGTGTGTGTGTGCACCCGCGTGCGTAACAGTTGGTGCTCAGAGGATTCAAACTGTGGCTAGGTGATCAGTTGTTCCCTTTGGATATCCAACTGCCTGTATACCTCCTCTAATGGTTACATCAGGGTAGCCAGATAGCCTTCATGATAGCTCAGGCTTCCAAA
Source organism: Tenrec ecaudatus (assembly GCF_050624435.1). Classification (NCBI taxonomy): domain Eukaryota; kingdom Metazoa; phylum Chordata; class Mammalia; order Afrosoricida; family Tenrecidae; genus Tenrec; species Tenrec ecaudatus. The sequence continues at coordinate 8,815,228 of NC_134544.1, forward strand.
ATTGTATAATCCCCAGGAGAATGTGGGCCATCTCTCACCTGGCCCACAGGTGAATTACTCTCAGTGTCTTCAGTAGAAGGAAGGTCCTGATTGGTCCCTGTTCACCTGGAGCCGAATTAGATGTCATCTCTTCATGAAAGGTGGGCCAGGTATTTTGTGAACATTTGGAAGACATGATGCACTATTAAAAGAAAATTCATATTTTCATCTAAAAGTTTTTAAAACCTAAAAAATAGAAGACATACGTGTTATTCTATTTTTGAAATATATGTTCTCTTTGCTCCAATGGAGAAGGAATGTGAGTGTGACATCAGTATTGATCTTCTGAGGTCAAAGAGATGTGTTATTTAAAGAGGGGGAGACCATGATTCAGTCACACAAAAGGCAATTATATATGTTTATCTCTCCATCTTGCTATTCTTTGGCAGGAGGAGAGGAAGGGAATTTCCTATCCTGCTAGAGAACTTTGGAAACTTTTCAAAGAGCAGAGGCCTCAGCTTTTTAGGGAAACAATGTCTGATCCTTATTCATGCTACTCTGAACATAACACACAGGCAATTTATTGAAACACCTTCTGAAAGATGGAATTCTCTAGATATTCTGATTATCTTATTCCTTGATGGCTGAAAATCACCTAGCAATTAATTTGTGGTCCACATAGTAGAATGGAGTCTCTCCTTAGATTTGGTGATAAATTCCCATAAAACCCGATGGAGTTTAACTAATATATGTGTATGTCTGAAAAATTTATCTCCCAAGTCAAATTTGTGTGTGTCATTTAATATGAGCTGGAAATCACCTTTGCCTACTGTGCTCACTAATAGGTGATAATCATAACTCAACACATAATCCAAGTTGTTGTTATAGGATTCCAGTTTTATCACTAGTCTAGAATAGAGAAATGTATATAAAGAAAGGCTTACTAGAAGTTACCAGAATCACAGATGAGAGGAAGATAAGTCAATGCTTAGGAGACAGTGAGTTTCTGATCATGGAAAAGGCATCCTTTGGAAATAGTGATGATGGTTGTACAGTGCAGTGAACATAGTTGTCACCAAACTGTACATTTCAAAAATGTTCAACTGACAATAATTTATTGTACTTATTATGATTGCAAAATGGAATGGTGACAAAATAAAAAATGCAGCAAATGCCATGTCACTAAGAGAGAGAGAGAGAGAATGAGAGCAAGAGAGAAATTGATGATCCCACATACATCCTAGTCAATTCTAAGTGCCCATATGCTAAAATTTCTTGGTCAATTTCATATCTAAAAATGGAAAAGTCATTTCTACGGAGCTTATAAGAACAGAGGCGTTTGGAATCTCAGGTCTTATAGTCATATTTCAGGTAAACACTGTGATAAAGCTTTCACTTCACATGTCTGACATTCCCATAATGGAGAAGAGTGGTAACAAGGGAAAACTTTATGAATTGCAAAGGAACAGTACTGGAATTTGAGCCTCTCAGAAGGCGGGCTCTCAAGACACAATTATAGACGAGCTGGTTCCCTAAGGAGAGCTTACCTTAATGATGTGGATGGAGAAAGACGTGTGGATCTTCACTTGCTCGCGCCGCACCACAGAAAATGCGAACAAATGGTGATAAACATAACTTAATAACAAGAATGTTAAATGTACAAAGGGGATTGGAAGGTGTTACTGGAAAATGAAAATCACAAAGTTCAATGGAACACATGATGAGCAATAGGTGTTGATCATTAGTGAATTTTAATGTACTGGCATTGGCTAATTTGAATCAGGCAATCACATGATCAGGTGTACCAGGAATGACAAATTGAAGAAGAATGGTGTCACATTGCTTATTAAAGGAAACGTTTGAAGATCTATCCCAGAGCGCAGCAATTCCAGTTCCAGGAGAATACCTGTATGTCTCTGAGGGAGACCAGTTTAATATGAATATTATTCATATTTATACATAAACCACTAATGCCAAAGAGAAAAAAATAAATACTTTCATCAACTTCTACAGTCTAAAATAGATGAAACATTCAAACAAGATAATTACTGGTGATGGGAATACAAAAGATCAAAATAAAGATGAAGAATCAGTAGCTGGAAAATATGACCTTGGTAATAGAAATTATGCTGGAGATTGCCTGGTAGAATTTTGCAAGTCTATTGACTTATTGCCTACAAATGCCTTTTCCACCAACGCATTTGGTGACTATACACATGAACCTATCTAGTTAGAATTCAGAAAGATAAAATCGACTACATCTGTGGAAAGAGATGATAGTGAAGCTCAATGCCATCGAGGAGAACAAATCCACGGGCCGACTGCAAAACAGGCCCTTAAGTGATCACATGCAAGTGAAATGGAAGCAGAAGAAAATGAAACGAGTCCACAATACCCATAGTATAACTCTGAGACATCTTGCCTGGTTTGGGAGAGCATTTCAAGAACAGTGGATGCATGGAACATTTTCATTGCTGGACCCCAGAAAAATTGTGGGATGGTATCGAGGCCAACATCCATGACCACTCAACTATAGATGGATTTTAAAATTCAGCCATTCTATACAGAAACAGAAACTGACCAAAAAGGAACAGCAATGGGGTACAACTAGAGATGCAGATATAAAATAACGGGGGAAATCAAACTTACACAAAAAGTCATAAATCTCAAAAGTGACTTCAACTCACCAGGCAAAAAGTATCCGCTTGTTATATTGAAGAACAAAAATAAAGCAAAACCAAAAAAATCAGTTATGTCTTGTATTCTCATAAGGCAAGGTGAAAATACAGAGTCCTCGTGGTGTAGTGGATCATATGCTATGCTGCTTACAAAAAATTCAGTCTTTGAACCCACCAGCTGCTCCTCAAGAGAAAAGCAAAGCATTCTGCTATGTCAAGATTTACTGCCTGAAATACCAAGGGGAAGTTCTGCCCTCCTCTGTCGGGTCAATGTGAGTCTTCAACTACTTGTTGTTGTGGCCTGGCAAGTCAAGCAGAAAAGAGGAACAACCTACAGAAAAGTTGACTCCTAAATACAACCCCTCAAAATATATATTGATGAAGACCATTATTAAACAGATAACTGATATCATTAAGAACTTCATTCCAGTAGGTTAAAATTGCAAATTCCTTGAAAAAATGCCAACTGAATTAAGGAAAAAGTAGAAAGTGTGAATACCTGTAAAACTCTTAAAGAAAACAAGTTAGTCATTAAACTCTTTCCATACTTCCAGATGGTTTTACTGGTAAATTGTGAAATAAAAGCTAAGAAAGAAAGCCAAAAGGATATAAATGCTTTCAGAGAGCACAGAGGAGGGAGTCCTTCCTAATTTGTTTTAAGATGTGACCATAACCCTCTTAATAAAACAACAGAAGAAACATTATAAGAAAAAATATAGACAAATAATATTCATGGGCATGACTACATATGTCCTATTGATTCTCTTGAATAATCATTGAAAGCAGATTTTCTCTAAGAAAAAAATACAATATTGTATACTTTCAAACATGGAGTTGTTCTATATTTTAAATATCCTTTTTTTTAAATAACCTTTCTTAATCACAACTCAGTCTCCTTCAGTCAAGTAGGAGCATAGACACCCATGGCCTTATTTTCAAGTGACAATAGCAGACACTGTTCTGCTCTTCCAACAGGGACCGTCCTTTTGCTTACATTTATGTTTTAAGAGTCCACTTTGACGCATTGCCCTTTGAGTGGTTCGTCATGCCTACATGCCTAGACATCCCTGTCACTGTGAGTTGTTGCAAAAAGTTCACACGCAGCTGCTCATCACCATGTTGGCTGTGTGAGTGCATCCAGAGGCCCCTGAGAAAAAGTCCCGGTGCTCTACAGAGCATGGTTCTGTTCCGACCCACAGGGGATTTCAGTACATCAGAACGGGCATGGCAGCCCCAGGCTTGGACATCGTTATGCGCCATGGGATGCACGTGCGATACCTGCGGGGACAAAAGGACTGTGAAGGCTTGTAGAGAAGGGCTCGTGGGGGTTCATCACTGTCCTCTGAGCAGGGGATATGTTTATATTTTGGGCTTCCCCCATTTCACAAAGTTTTGTAGCCATTAGGTAAATGGGAGTTAATTATTTTTGAGTTTTTAATCATTTTATTGCAGGCTCTTACGATGCTTATCACAATGCACCCATCCATTCATTGTGTCAGGCACATTTGCACACTTGTTGCCATCATACTTTTCAAAACATTTTCTTTTTACTGGAGCCCTTGGTATCAGCTCTTTGACCACCATGCCCCACACACACCCTCCCTCCCTCATGAAACCTTGATAATTTATAATTTTAAAATTCTTATACTGACCACTGTCTCCCTTCACCTACTCTTCTGTTATTCATCCCGCTGGGAGCGGGTTATAGATAGATCATGGTGATCGGTTCCCCTTTTCTCCCCCATCTTCCCCTTCCCCTTTTGATATCACTACTCTCATTATTTGTCCTGAGGGGTTTATCTGTCCTGGATTCCCTGTATTTCCAGTTTTTATCTGTACCAGTGTACATGCTCTGGCGTAGATGGATATGTAAGGTCAAATTTGGGTCAGGATAGTGAGGAGAAGGAAGCATTAAAAAACTAAATGAAAGTTGTATGTTTTATCATATCTATAGTGCACCCTGACTGGCTCATCTCTTCCTTGTCACCCTTTTGTAAGTAGATGTCCAATTGTATACAGATGGGCTTTGGGTATCCTCTCATTCACATTGATATGATTTGTTGTTCTGTGTCTTTGCTGTCTGATTCCTGATCCCACTGACACTCGTGATCACACAGGCTGGTATGCTTCTTCCATATGGGCTTTGTTTTTCTCACCTAGATGGCTACTTGTTCATCTTCAATCCTTTAAGACCCCAGATGCTATATCTTTTAATAGCCAGGGCATCATCAGCTTTCTTCAATATATTTGCTTATGCACCCATTTTGTCTTCAACCTTCATGTCAGGAAGGTGAGATTGCAGAATGCTGGGTTATTAGAATAAACGGTTCTTGTGTTGAGGGAGTACTTGAGTAGAGGCCCAATGTCAGTCTGATACCTTAATTCTTAACATATAAATATATGTACATAGATTATTTCCCTGTTGTTATATATAAATATATTTACATGTGTAAATGCCTGTATTTAGACCTCTATAAATGTCCTTTGCCTCCTAGTTATTTCCTCTATTTTATTTTACTTTCCTCTTGTTCTACTATCATGTTCAACCTTCATTTCAATTTCATTAATTCCTCTCAGCTACATTGCCCTTGATCAAGCCTCACCAGGAATCCTACACCCTTCTCGCCACCAATTTTAGATCACTTTTGCCCTTGTTTCTGGGCTTGTTGAAACCCCATTTGCTTTCCCCCGACTCCCCTCTCTTGTGTGACTCCCTTTATTGTGATATTCATATGATAGCAATTATCTGTGTCCCAGCCTTCAAGAGCTCTGACGTGTGCATGGAAAATCGCAGGAGCAAATGTAAGAACATTGCTTTCTCTAAAACCTCCCAGATAGTCTGTTGTCAACCATACTTACCCTTATATAACTAATATGCATGTTCTGCACCATCCCCCCAAACTTCACCCCCTTCTCAATTTGATCTTCAGTAAACATGCTTGCTTGGAAAAATAAATAACTTCCCATTATTTGTGAAATAATAAGACAAATAATTTCACTGACTGGTCATTGTAGAGCCTCTGCATTGCTACTAAGCCTGGTAATGTCGAGGGTTGCACCCTGGCTGCTACCAATAAGGTCATCAGTTTGAAACCACCGACTGCTCTGCAGGAGAAACATGAAGCTCTCTTCTACCATCAAGACTTATGTTGTGGGAAACCCATAGGGGCGGTCCTACTTTGCTCTACATGGTTGCTGTGAATTGAAATTGCCTCAGGAGAGTGAGGAAGCCATTGCTACCATGTGCCTTCTCCTTCTTGAATTGTCAGAAAAATGTACTGATCCTGAATCGAGTATCTGTGTTGTACATTTGTCCTCTCTCCTTTGTCCTCCACACACAAGATGTGCAAATCCTTCTATAAAATGCAGATCGTCCCATGGTTCTGCTCAAACCTTGCCACAAGGGACCCTCATTTTCCTCGGAGTGAATGGTGGAACTGTCCTTGCTTTCTCCTGTGTGTGAACTTTGGCAGTGCTAGAGCCAATTTTGGGAGGATGATTTTTTTCAACAGAAGAGTTTTAAGCAAGGTTGGTACCTATTTTCCCTTCCATTGGATGAGATTTATTATTTTGTACTTCTCAAGAGCACTGAAACAAAGCAGAAGTGTAATTTCGAAGTTGTCAGAGAATTCTCTTACTTTGACACGCATGATCAGAAAAGTTCATTATGCAAATTAACTGACTTTTGATTCATCTGAAGTCTCCCCCCCACACACACTTGCAGCACTTTGAAAGCTAGTTTAAATCCCTCCTTAATGACCTGGTTATAATAATTTTCTCCCTCCTACCCCTACTGCCCCCAAATTTCACTATCAATGATTTATTACAAGAAGGGAAAGGTTGATTCAGCAGTCATTTGAATTCAGTTGCCCATTATTTGCATCTCTCTTTTGTTTTGTAAGGAGTTTGGCGTCTGCTGACTCCTTGTTCTTCTAGATCAGGAAAACTGCACAACAGTGGCCACTAAGCACTGAAATGGAAACCCAAACCAAGGTAGAGCTCATTCCATGAGCCCTTCAGGTTTTTTTCTCTTGAGTGAAGTTACATCTCTCAGAGTAAGAATAATATTAGGTCATAAATGAAAGGCACAATCTATCTTCTTCTTCCAAATTTTCATTAAATTACCCCTCAACTCATGCCTGTGTGTTAGCATACAATACACACACATCTCTGCCTACTCATATGTGCAAAAACATGCATGCTCATTTCTCTGGGCCTTTGTTCTCTTACTGACATAAATGATGAAGAGCAAATGACCATTATCATCCTCTTCAGCAGGATGTCTAGAGAGTTCTGATTGTGCTGAGCACCACTGAGACGCTGCCTAGACATATGTGGGGATACGACTCAAAAAACCATTTTTAAGCTATGTATTTTATTATTTTTTACAGAACAATCTTATCACCTTCAAAGTACTCTGAATTATACTGAATGGATTTGTCAACTCTGCAATTCCATTCATGAAAACATTTTTTCAAACTTATCTGTTTGGATAGCTGACAGCACCTCTCTCATTTTTTTCTTCACCCCTTTTATATCATCAAATCCTTTCATGTCCCTCCACCACATTCACAGAAACAAAAAGAAGTTGCACGGAATCAGATCAGTGAGTAAAAGGTACATGGAGCCAGAGAAGCATACTGTTTTTTGCCAAAAATCTGGCACACTGTGATAGCAGCATGAGCAGGTGCATTGTCTTGGTGGCAAAACCAGGCCCACATCTGCCACAAATCAGGGCTTTTTGTTTGCACAACGTTATGCAATCTTTTCAGAACCGCTAAATAGAGAGCTTGATGAACAGTCTGACCTGGTGGAACAAACTCCAAATGCACTAGCAGTCAGAATTTTGTACATGAATGAAGTTGACAGACATCCAGAACGAGGTTGGTCATGAACCAACATTTCACATTTTTTAAAATGAGAAGATCACTCGTACACTTGAGTTTTTCCCACAGGGCTGTCCTCGTAACCTGTGTTCAACATCGCAACAGTTTCTGTGGCATTTTTCCGCAGAAGAAAAATTTTCACAGCCACATACGCTTCTCTTAAATCAGTCATCACAAATAACAACAAATGAGGTTCCATCAAAACTGCTTTGACAAAAAAAGTTCACTGTGACCAAAAATTCACTGTCATCTTCCCAGGTGACACCACTAACTCACTACCACTTTTTTGATGCTCTCCTGTCAAGAAAAAATTAGTAATTCCAAAGCTCTCTTGGGCTTTAGTTTGGGGGATGTAACCCATTGTCTGCAGGCTTTCTAAGGCCTGCTTTCAAGACTACTTGGTCTTGCGAGACATGAGGGTCATCAGGTGATTGAATTAGATATTTATAAAATAAAACAACTGTTCCATTGGTACAGACACAAGCACACCCAACAATATCAAGAAAATATACATTTCACATGCACACACACATACAAGCGACCTTGGAAATTGTTTAAAGCATCCCTAGCTGAATGTACATTTTACTGTGTCTCTATTATGAACAGTTTTTGTGACCACTGATAAATGCAGATTGAGGAACTATTATAAATGTTATCACTGGTTTTAAACTACTTCTGGCGGTGTAGCAATTATGTATTGATCTTTAAGGTCAGCATTTCAAACTCACCAGCAGTTTCCAGGCAGAGAGATGAGGTCTTTGGCTCTTGTAAAGATTTTCAGACTTGGAAACCCAAAGGGTCACTTCCCTCTCCTCTTGAGTCATCAGGAATTGGAATCAACTCGACTGACTATGAGTTTAGGGGGCTTGTATTGTGGTGGAGGTTGTGGACTATTCTCCAGGTCTTCTATTAACACTGAAAACCAGGCAAAAGATCTCCCTCAAGGTATAACAAAGGGAAAATTCTATAAAATATTACATATGTTCTAAATAAGAGTGGAAGGGAAGGTGGGATAGAAAGGTGGAGCCAATTACAAGGATCTACATATAATCTCCTCCCTGGGCGATGGAGAACAGAAAAGTGGGTGAAGGGAGATGTTGGACAGTGTAAGATATGACAAAACTATTATAATTGATAAATTATCAAGGGTTCATGAGGGAGGGCCGAGTGGGGAGGGAGGGGGAAAATGAGGAGCTGATATCAAAGGCTCAAGTAGAAAGCAAATGTTTAGAGAATGAAGATGGCAACAAATGTACAAATGTGCTTGACACAATGGATGTATCTATGGATTGCGATAAGAGTTGTGCGAGCCCCCAAATGATTTAATAAAAAAAAAGAAAGAGTGAAAGGGCAAGGAAGGCCATGCATTACTGTGCTTTGCCTGCGGACTGTAAGAAAGAAAATCAGTGCGGGCAGCCCACTGTTTATAAGAGCATGGGAATTTGAAGAATTCTTGGCCTCTTAGAGATAGACTGAACATAACTGAAGGTGAGAAGCTGTGCTGTTAGGCAGAATCAAGTGTGTTTTAAGCATGCATTTATTCATTTCTTTTTGTACCTCCAACTATATTCTTCGAACTAGCAATTATGGAAGAATGAACAGAAAACGACCCCGCTCTTTTCAGTACAAAGAATCCTGGCACCGCCCCTCATCTCCAGAGGCTTCCCTAATACTGGATGAAATGGAGAGGGGATTTTGAAAGGTAGACAAAAGGCTGGATTTTACTTAAATATCAGCCAGTGACCAAGCCAAACAGCCTATCTTCTACCCTAAGTTAGTAAGAATTTAGCTTTGTGTATGCTTTCTTGTGTCCTTTGGACAAGGAAAAAACATTGTTTTTCAATCATTCATGAGTTGTATCCATTACACAGCAGAACAGCTGGGAATCTAGGGAATTGCCTTGCTTTCCTGGGCCTTGCAAGTTTTCAACCATTGATGGGCCCCATCTTTTCTACTACTCTCTGTCAGTAGAAAGTACTTGAGTTTTCTTTTTCAGAAATGATTCTTATGCAGGTTTCAGCTCCCATAAGCTTAAACAGAGACTCATTTTACATTGTATATGGGAGGAAAGGGGCTTTATTACTTATAAATATGGCTTAGCAGCCTGGATCCTCATAAGCCACTTGGAATTTCTGCTATAACCAAGGCCAAGATTGTTCTGAGTTTGAGACTGTGCTGACTACTCAAAGACAATCTCAAGACTGTCGTCGCGGGGCCCTGGAGTCATTCCTAAGCACGGACGCCCAGGTACAGCAGGCGGAAACACGGCCCTGCCCGCATTGTCCTCACCACTGTTCTCCCGGGGGAGCCTGTGCGGCAGCCACTGTGTCGATAACTCTTGTCAAGGGCCTTCTGCTTGTCCGCTGCCCTGCTCCTGAATCAGCTTGTTGTCTTGTCAGTGTGCTGGACTCTGGTTCTTTGTGTGTTGCTGGAAGCTGTGTCACTGATATTTCACATGCTAGAAGGATCGTCCAAAGCGGGCAGGTGTCAGCAGAGCTTCCAGCTAAGACCAGACCACGCAGAAGGAGTAGGCTGTCCACCTCAGGGGAATTGAACACTGAAAACTTGATGGGTGGCATCAAAACATTGTCAGATACAAAGACTGGTTCATATTGATTAGTCCCATGTTTGGAGAGGGATATTTTCAACACATATTTGCATGTAAATACCTGATTTTTCAGGTGATCAGTACTCCAAATTGAATCAATGTCATTGATTCAAACAAAATATTACCATTGGATCATTTTCAAGGTAGAGTTCAAAGAGGCAATCTGGGATGGGTAGAGCCAAAGAAGTAAAATGCTGATCATCAATAAGAATGCATAACTGAGCTAAAATATAAAGATTTCTTATATTGGTCCAGTATACCTGAATGAAAAACCATAAGAATGGCCTATTTTACTTAATTAAAACCATTAGAATTGACACATCTTCAGAGAAGGTAAATGCTGAATGGCTAATCCCATCTACTTATACTGGGTGACAATGATGATGAGACTGAAGTCAATGCACAGGGAATTTTTATTTTATATGGAATGATTTGCAGGTCTACGCTCACATTCTGAGTTCAAATAGCTACATTAATGGATGCCTATGTCAATTAAAAAGGAGCTCTAGTGGAGTAGTGGCTATGTATTTGGCTGCTAATGGCAAGTTTGGCAATTCAAAATCACCAGCAGCTCAGAGGGAGGGTGACAGGGCTTTCTACTCTAGTAAAGTATTACTGTCTCAGCCATCTACAGGGACAATCCTACCCTGATTTTAGGGTTGTTATGAGTCAGAACTGACTTGATAGCAATCTGAATTGACATTTGCTATTTTTTGTTAATGAATCTTCTTAAAATGATTATATGAACAACACTGTGAGCTTGTGTCTTTCTGAAACATCATAACAATTTAAGAGAAGAATATCTAGAAATTATCCAGAGGAAGCCATCCTTTAAATGTTCAAATTGGGGAACTGAAGTTCCCAGCAATACCTCCTGACTGTCTTATCACATCGCACAAAGCTGGGACGAAAGCTCTGACTAGAGACTGCACACCCAAACCCACATGCATGGTGATGAGTGTTTTTCTTCCAATTTTTATCTGTTTTTCTATATCTTATCTATATCCATAGTAATAGTTACCTAACAAATACTATATTTTATTTTATATCTAATTACATAAATATACTCCTGTTTATTTATTTCACCCATTTACATATTTCCTAAAAGATGCAAATGCCTGTAAAAGTAATATTCTTGACAAAAGCACCTTGGCCACCGAAGCAGATTGCCATGATGAGTGATGCATGTTAAGCAGACTTGATGTATACTAGATGTGCACTTCAGTGTGTCATTTGGAGTTCTAGTGGCATATTCATTGGTTACTAGTTCAAAACAACCAGCTGTTCCACAGGGGAAAAAAGACTTTCTATTCCTGTACAGTGTCACAGAAGTGGTTCTCAACCTGTGGGTCGCAACCCCTTTGCGGGTGGAATGACCCTTTCACAGGGGTCACCTAAGATGATCAGAAAACTCATATTTCTCATGGTCTTAGGAACTGAGACACGCTCCTCTATCCTCTGGCAAGTCTGCCCACATGCAGATATACCCACATCTGAGTACCCAGCATGAAGACTTCCCCATGCTACACCATGCTTCAAGACAAAATTTCATTTATCTGTCATTAGAAATAAATATTTCACAACATATAACTACATATTGGTTTTGTGATGAATCACTAGTCTTTAATTATGTTCAATTTGTAACGATGAAAACACACCCTGCACACCAGGCATTTACATGAAAATTCATAACAGTAATGACAATAATTTTATGGCTGGGGTCACCACAACATGAGGAAATGTATTAAAGGGTTTCAGCTTGAGGAAGGTTGAGAACCACTGGGTTACAGTCTTGTAACTCAAATAGGACAGTTCTCCCCTGTCCTATAAGGTCACCATGAGTAGGAATCAACTGAATGGCAGTGAATACGTATGCCTCCTTATGAGCCCAATATAAAAAAAAAAAACTAATACAATGTGTTTGCTTATGCCAAGTAACTTCATGTATCAAGATGGACATTCTGAAATGGAATTTGGCCAAGCATTTCTATGACCTGTTGTCTCTGTTGACTTCTGTTTCAAAAAGCATGCTTGGCCTTTACAACTTACTGAAAACGAGTCAGAGGAGTTTTCGGATTGCCTCATTGGAGAACGTGTCAAATTTACCAATACGCAAGGTAAACGTGGCTTATTTGTGTTTATTTACTAATCTGCCATGGGAAAAAAATCACATTTTTACTACATCAAAGATTCCACTTTTGGGTCTACCTGCCCGGCATCTGTCTGCCTCCCAATTCCAGCACCTTCCTATAAACTCCCAGCCTCCTTTATGATCTCTGGTGGGGATGGAGTATGCTGTAAGCAAGTGAGCCAGAGGCTCCCTTGTGTTCACTCGCTACTCGGCACTGAATAGCTTTGCTTTTTTCACCACGTTTCCTATGACGAAGGTAGAACAAGTCAGCTTGTCTCCCCTTGCTTGTCTCACACAGGCCCTGAACACTGGCTTATCCACAAAAGAGTATGCACAACATAGATTCACAGGAGTACAGGGCTGAAACAAGCTCTAACACTGCTCCCTAATTTTGCTCTATTAATACAGATCACAGGAATGCAAATGTCCTCACTTCTATTGCCAAGTTAAAGGGAACAGTGCAAAAACAAACTTGAAGGAGACTTTAAATAAATCCAGAAACCTATTATCTGCTATAAGAGACAGATGGGCAGGATTACTAAGAATACAGTAATTTTCAGAGGAAAGGTTTAGGAAATCATAGCCTTTGGGTATTGAAAATTGTAAGTTTTAAAATACATCCTCCCAAATATTCCACATCCACTTGTTCTCAAACATCCAGAGAGAACAAGACATTGAGGGAAGGCAGATAAGGCATATCCTGGCAGATAAAGAAAGGTAGCCAATCATGTCCAAGCTGCCACGTGCCTTTGCCGGGTAGGAGGCTGGAATCTGTATGCAGCTGGTATGGAATGACCTTCTTGTTAAAAACAAAATACAAAAATTTAAAAATTGATTAAAAAAAACCCTCAAAAGTTATTTCTACATATTGTGTTTTAACATTAATTCTGACTGTGATGAAAGGCATTTCCTTTCATAGTTGGATATATAAACATACTATTTGGAACAATAAAACTTTACATAAAAGATATACATGTTTTGTTTTATCATAGACTGCTGTTGCCTTTCAATATTCATTTTCACCTTCTTCTTTAGTAGCTTTACAACCAAGCCCCCTGTCCCAAGTCAATTCCAACTCATAGAAATCCTATCAAAAAGCATAAACTGTCCCATAGGGCACCCAAGTGCATCTGAGTCAAGACTGTAACATCTTCTCCCTGGAGTGACTGGTGGGTTCAAGCGATTGACCTTTTAGTTAGCAATCACGTACTTAATCACTGTGCCTTCAATATTGCTTCCCAGAAGTAGCAAGACCCTAGTTTTATCCGTTTGCATTGCTAAGATAAAGAGATGAGTTCCCAGACTACTCTGCTGCTATCTCGGGTCCTGGGACGAAAATCAAACCAATGACTTGTCTTCAGAATAATTGGGTGGCACTACCAATAATGGACTGGAGAATATTCATTTTTTACTTTTCAAACCTGCTGCTCCATGAACCACCTCCCTGCGAGTTCATTCTCCAGCTGTTATTAAAGATGACAAGGCTGTCACGGCAAAGGAAGCTAGGTGTGCAAGAAAAGCAGGAGCCCGTGTCTCGGGCCTGGTCAGTGGAGGGGCAGTGAGACAAAGGAAGGTCCTCATTGAGGTGAATCAAAACCATGGCTGAAACAATGAGCTCTGACCTAACAATGTGACTATGATGCAGCACGGGGCTGTGTTCCATTCTGCTGTCCCTGGAGTCACACGGATCTGAACTGACTGAGAGACACCTCACAGCAAACATAATTCACAATGAAAACATGGGACCGCTTCATGGGAAATGAATTGTGGATCTAAAAACGACTTATACAGAAAATGAAATTAGATTCGTTCTTTCTTATTTAAAGGACACTTTTGGGGGGTTAAGCGCCCCCCTCCCCAGAAATGCAGGCAAATCTGTCCTAACCAGCCATTACTGTTGACTTATCAATCGCCACAACAGAATGCATCTTGATGACTCTCTAGCAACTTTTCACAGGAACACCATTATATGATAATACATCACATGCATATGGAATTTCAGTATTTGGGAGATGGGCCATATATTTCATCTATTCAAATCCAAACTGAGTCACTATAGATACCTGATAAACAAACATATGGACTTATGAAAATGCAATACGAGTGGATAGGCTCTATACTTAGCAAATTTCCCCAGCTAAAACCCTCAAATCTGAATAATAACTTCTGGATAGTGTCGAATGAATTTACTCTCATAGGAAAACCCAGCTAGCAAAACGAAGACTTCTTTTTGTTGAATGAACTAAAAGTGGCCAGTCTCCCTATAGTTTATAACACCATTTAATAGTCAATGTGGTCAATATGCCTCAAGGACACAGGAAACCATTTTTTCTTGTAGACACAGATTAAGTCTTTCAATTCACTGTAGAGAACAACATACCATTTCTTAACCTAACTGTAATTAACCACACAGATGTTCAAAACTCTGGCAAAATCTAGATACTTTGGTTTTCATGGGTAAAATATTCATATGTTCTGGAAGTGTTAAGATGCAATATGAAAAAGTGTCTTGCCATTAAAGAGATGGGTAAAATTATTTCTGCTATTTCTTCTATGCAAATTTTGCACCTCTGCTAGAGAAACATTTTGCTTGCTATACTTTGGAATTCAATACAAAAGGTTTTGTTTTGTTTTGTTTTGAAGTTCGTGGGATTCAACCCATCTTAAATGACTTCTTATTACAATACATTCATCAGCATCATCAATGTTGTTTCTTTACTAGCCAACGGACCATAGTGGTGCACTGCAGAAACGAGTCTACTGTCTGAAAGGCTTATTGTGAGTCAGCAGTAATTCAGTGGCCACAGTGATGAAGCAATCCAACTTCATATCTTCACTGGTTCTACAAGAGGAATGTATATTTGCATTCTAATTGTCAGGGTAAAATACAGAAACCTGCTCACCACCTAAGTTATTCCTTTTACTAAAAACTCTTGTGATTTCCTACTAATTACCATGGTTTCCATTCTACTAGCAAAGCAGTACAGTGAATTAATTAGTCTTTGCAATAAAATGTGACTGTTCCTTAAAAGATAATTATTAAATGGAAAATTATGGCTCATCATTAAAATATTAGCTTTTTCTCTAGAAATTAATTTCAAAGTTGATTTGTCCTAAAAGATGGATGGATACCTTTCATGTTTTGTCTTCATTTTATTATAGTTTCTATCTTAAAATTGGATTGTTAACTTTTTTATCACTCCCAAATACTACATTCAAAGGATATAAAACCAAGGCTTTGAATTGGTTCATTCCAGTTCAACCTCTTACAGAAAATTTGCCTTTTTACCCCAGGTATACTGTAGGAGAATGTACATTATAACATGATCCCCCAGTGACTTAATATATTTCCTAGGTGATTCTAATACATGCTTATGTGATCTCTAAGAATCACTTGGGGATCTTCTTAAAATCTTCATTCCAAGACCATATTTCCAGATGCAAATTCACATTCTCAGCGGGAGGTGGAACCAGAATGAATGCTGTAAGGACCTGTGTGAAACACACACACTTACATTTAACTTCTATCAGCTTTGTCGGACAACTATGCTTACCAGTTCTACAGGTGCTAGTAAGTTAGTAAGCCTCCCAGAAACAACAATAACAATAATGAGTTAGTAGATACACAACTCGTTAGTGACTCTTGAAAATAATGTTGACTTTCTATTTTTCCAGGTAATAATACAAGCTTTTTTACATTCAAAGGTCTATTTTTGATCATTGAAATGATTTTAATGCATAACTACATTAAGAAAAAAGTAGTTTGTCTACACAATTAAATGCTGATTTTCCAAATCAATGGAGCATAATATTTCAAGAGAATAAGATAAATCCACTGGTAGTTTCCCAACTCAATTTGTTTGGTTCTTTACATATTTAAATTGCTTTTAAGAGTAATTTAATTTTAAAATATGTTGACTGAATTCGGTGAAGGTCTATGATCAGATAATCGGTTTTACGTGGAACAATTCATCACAAGCCCTTTATGCATCATCATGAATCCCACTTTCTCCCTCGGATTTCTGTGTTCATTTCTCCTTTCCTAGCTCTGAATTTTGTCTTTGGGTGGATCCCTTTGCTTGCTAGTAGAGTTCCACTTCGAAGCCTGCCTTTCATTTGTCGGAAATTCAACCCCGTGGTTTGAGTTCATTTCCTGACTTGAAATATGTTTTGGTTGTTTGTTGGACTAATTGTCTCCATGTGTCTTTTAATTTGTATTTCTCTTCTTCCCTGCGGAGTGGGTGTGGCTGCAGGGAGAACACTAAATGCACCTTGGATGGCCGCTCACAAGCCATCTGAGTCACGACTGACCTGAGAAGTGTGCAGAGCATTGCCTTGTAAGATGTGGAATGCCAATTGAATGTAGTGTCTCCCAAGACTGTGGTCTTGAGCCCACAGGCCCCAACACTCATTCCCTCAGTAAGTGTTCGATGCTTTGCCCATCTGCTTCATTGCTTTCATGGATGCATTTGTAGCAAAGTTAAATATGCACGTCCAAAATATCAATCCTATATATTTTTGTACGTATACTCTACCCGCCCCCCCTCATACCTACTTAGCCTGGGTGTCTTTCCAAATATCTATTCACAGATCACTGTCGGCACGCTATTGTGGATATGACAGTACATACCTCTTCTGTTGCCTTTCACTCTTGGAAATAGTCCCTGTTTCCATCATGTCCTGCCATCTTCCCTCTTATTGTATCTCACCTTCTCCTTTACCTGAGATAACACATTCACCCTCTTCCCACAACTCTCTCTCCCTTCCCTTTCTTGAGGAAAACCCCCCATATTGTAAATCACCCATAAGCAAGGGTACATTTATCAAATGCACAGAACCAGGCAACCGTTCTGAAGTCTTTGCTTTTGCTAAAACCTCAAAAATATACAACTCCCAAGAAGCTAGTAAACAAGTCAAAGGCTAGAAAACCATAGTGAGGCACAACTTGGTCCTGCACTAGTAGGAAATAACTCCTACTAGATACATGCACATATCTGAATCATGTGGAAGTTTTATTTCAGTTGGTTATGTGACCCTTGAAGATTTTCATTACAATTCAGTGACCAAATCTCCTTCAAAATTAAACCTTGAAAAATGAAAACTTGAATGGCCACTCTGTTTTCTTCAATCTGCCATCATTAAATGTCATGTTTAATTTACTGAGATCATGCAGATTCTGGATGAAGAGAGTCTCTATTGAACAAACTCCAGGGTGATGTCCCTGGGGTTGGTCCTTGGACCATTCTTTGTTTATGAAGGATAGGGTTTCACAAACAATATGTTTGCACCCTTGAAATGGAAAAGTTGTAATTCTCTTTGTATTTCATATATAGACTCAGATTTCACAAAAGTATATTTGATATTACATAGAAAAGTTAGACATATAAAATTCTGGATAATTGTATCATTTAATTATGACAGTGACTTGAAATGGTAACATTAAATTAGACATGAAAAAAGCATTTGTACTGGCCAGCGACAGTTCCTGTTTCTGGCATCAGTGTGGTTCCATGGATGCTGATACATTTTGTGGTATCCATGCACTTTTAATTGATTGCACTTGAGAACATTTTGTGCACCTGGTGAAAATCTAAGCAGCATTTAAATAGCGCGAATCTTCAAGAATTTAAATTGACAAGCAGCTGCTTCCAAACATTCTATGCCAAAGTAGCTGATTTCACAAAATTCAAATACCTCCACCCTTTCCCAAGTTTTTTGCTTGTCATAAATTCTCCTTGTAATAAAGGAGATGAAAATAAATTAACACCTCATAGTCTACGTTTGAATTTATACATTTCTGTCAATGTGCATCAGAGATGGTTTAGACGTTTCCATTTTAACATCTGTCATGAACATGAACTGAATAAACATATAAGGATCTGGAATAGGATGAATATCTCTCACCCATCCTTCTGTGCTTGTGCCTTTTCTTGTTCTGCTGTAGGTGTTGATTCTTAGACATTATAAATGTAAATTTTCTTATTTTACTGTGGCTCAGAAATGTAACTGGAAGATGCTTAGGTGCCATCCAGGACATATTGGGCAGGAGAATCTCAGAGATCAGGAAATTAGAAGTGGAGGGTCATGGTTGGAAGAACTGAGTCACAGAGAGAAGACCCAGGTACAAGACTGGGTTAAAGAAGAAAATAAATTGCAGCCACTGGCTCCAGACTGTCAATTTTGGAGAAGACATCAAGGAGCAGACCTGAGGAGCAGCATAGGCTGTTGTCCAGTTATCAGAATTTAAAGTTGTGTGAAAAGGAAATGCCAGAGGACCATATCCTTGCAAGAACAGAATCCTACACGAAGTGGGTAGAAAAAAAATCAAAGTAGTGAAAGATTAAAAACAAGCAAACAAACAAGTCTCTCATTACCAGCTAAACCTAGGCAAGTAGGGTTTAGAGTAATATGTATATTTTGATGATTCTCAGTTTTGTATACTAAGAGCACTCATTACCATTGAGTCAATTCCAAATCATAGTGACCCTAAAGGATATGATAGAATTGCCCACCCACCCCCTCCCGCCGTGGGCTTCTGAGACAAACTATTCACCAGAGTAGAAAGCCTCTTCTTCCTCCCTCAGCGAGGCTGGTTGATTCAAACTAGGGACCTTAGCAGCTCCAATGGTGAACCACTATGCTACTAGGGTTCCCGATACTAATGAAAGTCACTCGAAAATTGGTTTACTAAACTTGAAATGGATACTTGAATCACAGATGAAAATTAATCCTGCAACTTCAGGATTTGTAGAATTAGTCTATGCACATCATTTGTTATTTAGACCATAGGAAAAACACAAGCTAAATAAATATATAAGAAGACCGGAAGCAGGAGATTTTCTCAAAAGGTTCCCCTTTGTGTTTGTGCATATAGAGGTGGTCCTATTTTCAGGGGATCTGGTCTAGTGTGGGGGGTGTGGTGGTCCATGTTTTACAAAATAAAGAGAGCATTTTGACTGTGTTTGCTTGTGAGACTGACTTTACTTACAGGCTCCCAGGATTTTAGCATTGAATTAGACAGGTGTGGATATACAGAAAATGCAGGTAACTGGCAGTGGGTGTTCTGAGACTGCCCTCAGTGCAACGATGTAAAAGTGGTAACATTTCAGAAATGCTCTTTTAATGGCTCCATGAAAGGAGCAGATGGTAGGCACTTCGTGACTTCATATTGCTGCTTCTGAAGGTTGACAATGACTGCTCAGTTTCAGGTTTTGAAATAAACAATTGCCTAATTACTGGAAATGCTGGGCCATTACAATGGACACTGGGACACAGTGACTTCATCCCAGGAACAGCTGCAGACCCTCATCAAACCCAACAGCGCTAATTAAACCCGGGAAGATATACAACACTGACAAAAACAAATGGGCTTTGTAGGAGAACAACCACGGAACGTGGCCCCCGGCCGGCAGCCAGGCAGCCAGAGAGAGTCTCAGCTTCCGGAACATGGGGATTCGCACACTAGCTTTAGAAGAGCGAACCAAGAGAGTAGGAAGACGTCTTCAAGTGGAAAGCAATAGCAAATGTGTGTGTGTGTGTGTGTGTGTGTGTGTGTGTGATTTCTTCTATAACAAGTATATATACTTACACATACTTACAGATAGTTGTTAAAGAATAAGTCTTGAAGATTGAAAAATGTGTTGGAACAATCTCATACCAACACTGAAACACTAATAGGAACACTTTAAAAAACAAGTAGCAGAAAGTAGCAAATGGTGGAGATCATGTGGAGAGATTGGAAGACTCCTATTTTGGCGGTGGTATTTAGACTTTTACAGACACTATGGAAATGAACATGGCACTTCTTTACCCTATGGTCTTTCTAAGTGATATAGCCCCTAAGGAAATGCAAACAAAATAAGAATAGACACATCCGCTCCAAGGCTCATGGCAGTGCTTTCTATAAGAACAAAAAGTGGAAACAACCAAACCCCATAGTGGAGGAATGGAGAAGTAAATTCTGGTACAGATAGATACATAATGGGATATTATACATCTCTATAAAACAATAATGGAACTAACAAACACTTCAGGGCACGGGTGAATTTGAAAGACGTTCTCAGGAAAGTCAATAGATCCCATAAAGACACTATATGACACCTTTATTATAAAGGCAAAAAATAAGAAAAAATGATTTTCACATTTTGAAAGGCATTGTGAAGCTGGAGTGGGGTGGGGCTGTGGTGGGGGAGGCAAACAGGGAGGGCTGCGACGGAAGATGGAGAAAGAGCCAGATACACAGAGGTTTGCTGTCACTCTGCTCATGAGATTGCTATGCAACTCTGTTTTGCATGCTTTCTCTGCATGCATTTTCTTCTCAAATAAAAAGAAAAGAGAAATGGCAAGAAAAAAGAAAAAAAGTCAGCACCATCCCCATCAGATCTAAACCCTGGCCTGAGTGGTTACAAACGTTATACTGAAACTGACTTCAATGTATTTGTAGCCCATGGACTAGTTTCAAACAGTTAAGAAATGCAATTATGAATTAAAATGCGAATTCCATAACAAAATGATGACAGCAGAGGCATTGTAAGTAATGGAAAGGGAAACCCTTCAATGGGCTCATGCAGAGGATTCTGGCATCTTCAAATAAACACTGGGGTGGTGGTAGTGTCAGTTTTAGGTTCTCTAAGGCAGTGGCTCTCAACCTTTCTAATGCCTTTCGTGACCCTTTAATACAGTTCCTCATGTGGTGGTCACCCCAGCCATAACATTATTTTCATTGCTACTTCATAACTATAATTTTGCTACTGTTATGAATCACAATGTAAATATCCAATATCCAATACCACAATGTTAAAATCCAGGGTGTATTTTCATTGTAAATTGAACATAATTAAAGCAGAGTGATTCATCACAAACCAATATGTAATTATATATTGTGAAATACTTATTTCTTTTTTTTAATTAATAAAATTTTTATTGGGGCTCATACAGCTCTTATCTCAATCCTTACATACATCAATTGAGCAAAGCACCCTTATACATTCGTTGCACTCGTCATTCTCATAATTCACCTTCCACTTGGGTTCATGGAATCAGCTCGGTTTCCCTTTTTTTTCCTCCTCCCCCTCCCTCCCCATTCCCCTCTTCCCCCTGGTCCCTTGACAGTTTATAAATAATGATTATATCTTATCTTACACTCCCCGGTGTCTCCCCTCACGCACCTCCCCATTGCCCATCTCCCAGAGAGGAGGTTACACATAGATCTCCAAGATCAGTTCTCCCTTTCTACACCCCCTTCCATCTTGGTGTCGCCACTCCTAATGCGGGTGTTGAGGGGTTCGTCTGTCCTAGATTCCCTGTATTTCGAGATGCCTACTGCACCACTGTACATCCTCTGGTATAACCAGGTCCACAAGGTAGAATTGGGGTCATGATAATTGGGAGGGGAGGAAGCGTTCAAGAACTAGAGGAAGGTTTTGAGTTTCATTGTTGCTACACTGAACCCTAGGTGACTCATCTCCTCCCCACTACCCCTCTGCAAGGGATGTCCAGCTGTCTACAGATGGGCATTGGGTCCCCATCACGCACTCCCCCTCATTCACGGTGATATGATTCTCACCACCACCCCACCTTTGTTGTTTGAGACCTGGTCTCCTCTGCCCTTCACGATCACCTATGTTGGTGTGCTGCTTCCCTGTGGGCTTTGTTGCTTCTGGGCTAGATGGCTGCTTGTTTGCTTTCAAGCCTTTAAGTCCCCAGATGCTAAATCTCTCAGTAGCTGGGCACCATCAGCCTTCTTCACCACACTTGCTTATGCACACTTTTATCTTCAGCGATTATGTGAGGAAGGTGATCACACAATGATTGTTTTTGTTCCTTGGTGTCTGTTACATGGTCCATTCAACACCTTGTATTTGCTTAGGCTGTGTGCTTCTTCTCTGTGGGCTTTGTTGCTTCTGAGCTAGATGGTCGCTTGTTTGCCTTCAAGCCTTTAAGACCCCAGGCGCTATAACTTTTTGATAGACGGGCACCATCAGCTTTCTTCACCACGTTTGCTTACACACACGTCTATCTTCAGTGATCATATCGGGAAGGTGGGTATCATGCAATGACCGTTTAGCAGGGCAAGGTGCTATTGGAAATACTTATTTCTAATGACAAATAAATGAAATTTTGTCTTGAAGCATGGTGTAGCATGGGTAACAGTCTTCATGCTGGGTACTAGTATGTGGGCCTATCTGCATGTGGGCGGAATCGCCTGGAGACAGATAGGGGAGTGGTGTCTGGGTTCCTAAGACCATCAGAAATACATGTTTTCTGATGTCTTAGGTGACCCCTGTGAAGGAGTTGTTTGACCCCCAAAGGGGTTGCAACCCACAGGTTGAGAACCGCTGGAAAGTAATGTAGTTGAAAGCATGGTGTGCAGACTGATGGTGGTCTTTCGTTGAGTTAAGAAATATATGCCCTCATGCTAAGATGTTGCTCCTCTGAGAACAGTGTTCAGGTAAGCATTATTTTCTTTTATTCACAAGACTTCATTGATGTAAAGGATGTGCTGATTGGCATTTTAAAAGAAGTTCCATATCTCGTTGCAGATGAATATTAATGACTTGCCTCGGCAACATTTCTAAAACGCATTCTCCTTCAGTGATGACAACAATAAGTCCTATAGCAGACAGTGACCATGATACATCACAGTGTTCATTTTGGAAAGGACCCATGAACACTTTAGACTCGATAGCTTTTGTCATTATGAGCCCTCTTTTCAAGGACTCTATTTTTATGTTGTAAATATATATGATATGCATATATTTTAAATCGGCAGTCAGAGATTTAATATTATTAAATGTATCAGTCACTATTCAGACAGAAGAAATGAAAACAACAGTCACTTGACAATAAAAGCTGGAAATATTTTAACAATAACATTATAATACAAATAGCATATTTAGCCAAACAATCAAGTGGAAGAAAACACTGATTTCTAAAGCATTTCGGTTTATCAGGAAGCACTGAAACATACAACCAAGTCCATAATTACAGACAGTTCTGATACTTTTTTATTCCAAATTTTAATTTTGTTGTAAAATAGATATTTAATATTTCAGTGTAAAGAAATCAAAGAGACACATTTTCAGGACAGGTTCAAGGGTAAAACTTAATTGCTACCTTGATTATAATTTTTGCGATATTCTTTCACACTTAATAGATGCTATTTCCCAACCTCAGTGGTATCTTCCCATGTGCCAGTGCCACAGCAGAAAAGCCTAATAAGTCAACGACAAGACGTCAGATGGATCATGCTTGTCACAAATGACATTACTGCCGTGTATCTCCACTCCCCACAACTACTAAAAACTACCCATATCACCATGTCATTCTAACCCAGCCCCTGTGGGTCTTAGTGACCCCAGATTTGTACTGGAGTAGATAATTTAGTCACAAACAGGCAACCTTTAAAATAGATATTATAATGAAAGCATCATCAAAACATATAAAATGATTTTCCATGACAAGATTCTTTGACAGAAATATTCATCATGTTGAATTGATTTTTCTCAGATTAGAAGTTGTCAAATAAAACATATGCATGTAAAATGAAGTAGAAAGCTCCCATTTTAATTATTCAATCATCAATTACCCCTGTGCCCATGTAATATCTACTCCTGAACTATAGACAAAATGAGCTCACTAGGATCTCTTGTGATGTCAACCGCTGAGTTGTACTACAAATGAGTAGTTTAGTCTGAGGTTCTCATGTAAGACAACCATACAAATAATGACTACCACTTTATAATAAATGGGACACATGGAATGCCTTCTTTGTTCACATCCTCGTGCTCAGAGATCACTCTTATTTTAAGACCCAGTTGAAGTATTAACTCTCTCTTGATGTTTTCTACATGAAATGCACTACACACAAAGGAACTGTGCACTGATTGGCCTGCTTAGTAAACTTCCCAGAACCATGCAGTGTCCATGAGTTCTGCAAGGTCCATGCAATGGATTATTGAACCCAGTGGGCATACAGCACATCCTAGAAGGGAAGGCTGATGTCAGAAAAAAGAACAATAGAGAGTGGAGAAAGGTCTGACTTCTGCCTCATAGACATCATCCTGGGGCAATTGTAGAGCTGGACCCTCTTTCCCACTATGGTCAGCCATTGCTCCAGTGTCATATCCCGGACTGTCACCTCTCTATTTCCTCTCACTCCATCAAATAATTGTTCCCTTCAGAGAGGGGTCCTCATCTTGAAATTGCGTAAGAATGCCCACGAACTTGTCAAAACACAGACTCCTGGGTGCTACCACCTCTAGTCACTTCCATCAATCTGAGGTGAGGCTTGCGATCTTGTCCTTCAAGTGAATGAAGCAAGAGTGATGCTGTTTAGAGGACCACACATTGGAAACAACTGCTTTCCCATAGAGTAGTCATGGCAACTGCAGGGATGTCAGTGTAGGCCACACTGCTTTGGGTTTTCGTGACTATGATTTTTGAAACAGAATGCTAGGCTTTCTTCTGAAAAAACCCCTGGGCGGACTCAAACCCCTAACTCAGGCCTTTTTGTTGGCAGCCTCGTGTATTAAATGTTTCCAACACCCAAGGTTACTGTGAGTTGGAATCAACTGGAAAGCAACGGGTCTTAATAAACTATCGTAGGGAGATTGCAGCAGCTATTGTGTATACAAAATTGTACGCCAGGTTAATTTTCCATCTTTGAAGTCCTTCAGGCCTCATTATAAGCATGAAAAAGGTACCGTTTATATCCGTTTCCATAAGGTGACCTGAGAAACATCGAGTTCCTTTGCCAAGTTTACCCAGCTCATAAACAGCGGAGCCCAAATATGAACCTAGCTAGGCAGTCTACTTTACACACACACACATACCCTCTCTAGACACTTGCATAAAAGCCCTGCACCATCAAACCAATGGGAAGTTGATTAATGCATGATCATGAAATAATTTAAAATCATATCCTTCGATGTGGTGTTAGCAGGAGAATGGCATAGAGGAGACCACTGAATACTTCGTGATTTAAGCAGGAACTTTATTCTCATTTAAATTTTATTCATTTTGATGGTGATGATGATGATTTTCCCTTCTATTTGTGGAACGCAAAACATACAAAGAAAAATATACTACATGTAGTTGCTCAGCCCATTCCAGGAAATACAGTCGGGGGTTCCTGTGGTACCAGACTCTTCCTTTCTCCCTTCCATGATCATAAAGGCATCATGGAATATTTTTCCTCCTGAGATTGACCAATTTTCCTGAACACACTCCAACTGCGTCCATGTCAGGCAGTGTTTGACCGACTCGTCTGTTTTTGAGAGTGCATCATATTCCGTTGTGTGTGCAGACCAGAGTGTTTTATCCATTCCTCGACAGACAGATGGAGTTTTTGATTGTTCCCATTGGGTTGCTATTGTATAAATTGCTACAATACACATGAGAGTGCCCACGTCTGTTCCTGTTTGGTTCTTTATTTCTTTACCAAGCATTGCCATTTTCCTGGTTCTCTCTGGAAAAAAACACCTTTATTTGAAGTATCTCAAGTTCTGAAAATTGTAGGATTTCCACTTCATTTCTAGAACAATTTTTAAGATTTTGTAACTAGTAGTTTTGTGAACACACTGTTCAATATTTTTATCTTTTAAAACCCTATTTTAGCAATCAATATGCAAACCTTTTGTCAACTTCCTCCTAAGCAATGTCTACCAAATTGTCACGAGGACCCTAAAACCTCACTTTGGAATTATTTCCTGAGATTCACTCACCTTTGATTGAAGTAGTTTTGATGCAGAATGTTGAACAGATGTTTGATGGAAAAAATACAAAAGTTGAAAATCCAAAATAATCACACCTTTTCCCCTTGAGATAATGTAGCTCCAATTATCACCAAAGATTGGATTAAAAATATTACTTGATATAAAATTACATCTTGATATAAAAAAATTAAAAATAAATATATCCTGTGTAAAACCCAAACCATGCTATTTCTGTCCCTTAGTATTCTGTGGATAGTTTTAAAATGCATATTTTATTTAATGTTTTGGTATTTTTCCCCTCCACTGGAATGTATATAAGCAAAAGCACAATAATTTGACTGTCGATCCACAATTATACCCCTAGTGCCCAGTTCAAATGGTGACCTACACTCACGGCAGTCTCTCAAAAATAATTGTTGAAAAGATAAATGCGAATAAAGTGGGATTTTTATTTATTTATAATTTCAATTTTCCTATGCCCTGTCACACATTTTTTTCTGAACTGAATCAGACTGACTCTACACTGGCTCTAGCATTTGTATCCAAATGGGCAGATGCCCTGCTGATTAGAAAGTATCAGAAAGTCAGCCAAACACAGCTACAAGGCATTAGCTCAGTATAATTGTTTACTTATGTATTTGGTTATCCATGTGTATTTGATGGGATACTTTTTGCTGCATCTCACGCACAATATATATTCTTTAATACAAATCCACTTGTTGTTGCATTAGATATGTATCACCTTTCTTTTTAGTTTGTTCAATTTTTCTATTTTAAATTAAAATTGGAATGTGTGATTGATGCTATTAAAATGGACATGTCACCGTGTTTTTAAGAAAATGTTTCACAGATTGAGCATATCAGAAGGCTTCAGAAAGTTGCTGGAAAAATTCCAAGGGGAAAAATGATCTTGGAATTCCATTTTTCTGGGAAATTTTTAAAGCACCCTTTCACATGTGTGTGTGTATAATCATGCATATGTATATTTTATGTGTGCCTACGCAATCCCTAGGTTGCCTATGCTCAAACCTACTGCTTTAGGGTAGATTCATACTCATAGCAACCCAGTAAGACCGTGCAGAACTATCATAGGTTTGTACATATTAAATTTTTATGAGAGCAGAAAGCCTCATCTTTCTTGCTCAGGGTGGCTGTTGGGTTAGATGGCAATGACCATGTGTTTGACAGCCAGGCCTCCTGTTTATACAGATGTGCACACATATACAAACACATGTGTATCTGTATGTGTGTATGTGTCTATGACTCACTATATATGCATCATTATATATATATATATATATATATATCACCATCACCTGGTATATTGCTGTTAGGTGCCATCTAGTCTGTGCTGTGGAACACAGGCAGTACTGCACCATCTTAACAATTGTTAATATGTTTGAGCTCATTGTTGTAGCCACTATGTCCACCCATCCTCTTTTTGCTGCCCCTTCACTTTACCAAGCATGGTATGTTCCCTCAAAGACAAATCTCTCCTCTCTCTCTCTCTCTCTGCCCCCTCCCCTCTGTGTATGAAACCCAAACCAAATTTACTGTCATAGAGTTGATTCCAACTCCTCATAAGCATAAGGACAGGGTTAAATCCTGTGGGTTTCCAAAACTGTAACACTTTATGAGTCTAAAGGCTCATCTTTCTCCTGTACAGTGGCTGGCTGGTGGTTTCGTGGTTTCAAATGGCTGACCTTACAGTTAGCAGCCCAGTGTGCCAATATGTGTGTGTATAATATACTAATTGTATATTATATATATTGTATGACATAATATACATGTGTGGATATGTGCTATATGTATAACATATTACATAAATATATAATATGAGGGAGTACACCCCCTCAAAATGGGAAAAAGAGCCACTGTGCAGGGCTTTTGTAGTATGAATTTTTCTCACAAGCAACTCGCTCTGAGTTAGTGCACCCAGTGGCATCACCTGGGAAATTTCTCTGTAGTCACAGTGAATTTTTTCATAAAAGTGTTTCACTCAAAACTCATTTTTGAGTGTGATACCAATTTAAGACAATAGCATGAAGTTGTGAAATTTTGTTTCCTGCTCAGGAAAAATGCAGTAGAAACTATTGTGATGTTGAACACTGCTTTCAAGGACGGTCCCATGGGAAAACCTCAAGAATATGAGTGGTTTTCTTATTTCAAAAGAGGTGGAATGTTGATTGATGACAAACCTCATTCTGCACATCCATCAACTTCCTGAATGAATGGAAATGTGTTCACCAGGTCAGACTGTTAATCAAGATTTCTACTAAGATGTTCAGAAAAGATAAAGGAATAGTTTGGGACAAAAAGGCCTGATTTATGACTGACAGGGGACTGGCTTTGCCACCATGACAATGCACCTCTTCATGCACCAGATTTTGGGGGAAAAAAACCAGCATGCCTTTCTTGCCCCACACACCTTCCTCACCTGATCTTGCTCCGTGTAACTTCTCTCCCCCCACCCCCATGAATGAAAGGGGTCATGAAAGGACAACAAGTTTAAGACTTAGAAAATATGGAGGAAAAAATGAGGGTGTCGGTCTCAGCAATCCCAATATATGAGTTTAAAAATGTTTCGAGAATGGATTCACAGATTTGAAAAATGTATTAACTGCATTGGAGAGTACTTTGAAAATGATTAGATTGTTTTGTAAAAAAAATTAAATACAGTTTTGAAAAAAATCCTTTTTGGACATCTATATATAATTTGTTCTATTGGGGATAAAATTATATATTTGGAAAAGTATGAAAAATATAAAAAGAATATGAACAGTCTTTTAACTGAAATATTTGGGGATAAAAATAAATCTGGAGAGATTTTAGAGTGTTTCTGTGGTCAACAATTTAATTTCTTGCTCATTTTCATCTCCATAGTTTCTAACAACATATCTATATTTTCTGTTTCTGAGGCAGAAAAACACTTCTGCTGAAGGTCAGTGAGCAGAAATAGCAGAATTGTATTTCTCTGCCTCTGGGTTCATTAATGCCATGATGTGGATGTCTTCTCTATTTAGATTTAGGGAGATAAAGGAAATTGCATTGCAGTTTTAATATTTCCTTTGTCACATTGAATACTATTCATTACCTCTGGGGCTTCTTCAAGACTGTCCTGTGTGAACCTATGATACTGCCAGGTTATTAAGCCCACGTAATTGTCTGGAGAAAACAGAACCTTTGGATCTCCATCTGATGCTTATTTAACTTCAAAAAAAGGCTATCAATTAGGGCAACACTTGGAAAGCAAATGGGAGTTTTATGTGTGGATACTCTTAACAGAGGTAACACTTTCACAAAACAGTTCCTTCACTTTTAGAATACCTTGTTTTTCCTTATGATTGTTGAAAGCTGAAAGAAAGAGTCCCCTGGTGTGAAAACACAGAGTACTGGAGACACCGTGGAGTTAAACACTGGACTACTAACCCCACGGACAGTGGTTCAAAACCTATCAGGAGCTTTGTGAGAGAAAAAAGGGGCTGTCCCCTCCTGTGGATGTTTAAAGCCTCTGAAATCTTAAGGAGCAGTTCTCCCCTCTTCTATATAGTTGCTATGCATCAGAATGGACTCCACAGCAGAGGGTGTGTGCCAACAGACATGCGGTAACTGGAGATGCCTACACCTCAAATGCAGTGTCATTGTTGCGTGTTTTCAGTCATGTGAACCTGTCTCTGCATATGAGTGCCAGGCCACAGAGTATGAAGGTGCATGTGTGCACGCATGTGCGTTTTACAAGGATCCCGAGCCAGGGAACATGCTAATAATGAAACTGAGAGACCACAGCCTTGTTCATTGGTTTGGGGAGGCCAGTACTTGTTTTTCTTAGCATATGAGATGCTTTATATGAACCAGGATGCTCTGTGATTCAGACGTTGTCTGAGGGGGAAGGCGTGACTAGTGGTCATGCAGGAGAAGGAACTGCAGGGTGGCCACCAGGTGGGCCAGGACCTGGGCCAGCACCCACAGAGTGAGGTTAACCTTTGCCTGTGAAATCTCATTACCACATTGCCTGTGATGTGTGACATTCTTGCTTCATGCTTCATCAATAATGAAGCTTCTTATTTTTATGAGATCCCTAGGTTGTGAGTAAATTTGATTTTTAATTGTGTTTTCCAACAAAGCACAAGATATCTTTGCTAACATGGCAATTTTGAGGACTCCCTCAGTGGCAGACTCCCCTCCCCCTGCCCCACCGTCCCCACCCCAAACACATCCTGGGGCTTATGTCATGAATATGGAAAATCATTAAGTACGAAGCTCTCTTCTTCAATTTAACTGTAGAAAAGAAGATATGAGGGCAAACTCTTTGTGTCGTGTAAATAATTAAGGCTTCCAGTACCAGCTGTGAGGTTGCAGCTTGGATCCACCCAGAAATAACTTGCAGCACTGATCAGGCCTTCAAAACCCTTTGGAGCACGTCTGCTCTGCACACATGAGGTAGTGATGAACCAGAATGGACTCCACAGAAGCTAGAAGCAGAGGGAAGAAGTTGCCATTGGTCTTACTCAGCATGACTCTTTCTCTTCACACGTTTTCCATGAAAGGGAGGATCGTAATAAGATGG
Source organism: Tenrec ecaudatus (assembly GCF_050624435.1). Classification (NCBI taxonomy): domain Eukaryota; kingdom Metazoa; phylum Chordata; class Mammalia; order Afrosoricida; family Tenrecidae; genus Tenrec; species Tenrec ecaudatus. Next base: position 8,845,792 of record NC_134544.1, read on the forward strand.
GTCCATGTGATGGCTCTAATTGGACAGAGTCCAACACAACTTTGACATTAGATTTTTACAAATCAGATGATGCCACTGCCATTGACTTGATTCTTCCTCCTAGTGTGCCTATGGGACAGAGCAGGGTGGCTCCTAAGCAGCTCCGAGTCTGTAAATCTTTGCACTAGAAGACTGCTTCATCTTTCTCCCTCCAAGTGCCCCAATGGGTAGAACTGCTGACATTATGGTTAGCAGCCCAATACTTACATACATTCAAAGTTTCCCATCTTCTTCTTTTTTTGTACTTGTGAATATGGAACAGATGCACATAGAATGTCTGTATTGGTATGTGTCCCTACTTTTGGGTGTCTACCTCATATCCCCAGGGATGGGATAAGTAAATTATGGGACCATTCTATTTTTAGTATTGTGAAGAGGCATCCTATTGTTTTCCATGCTGGCTGTGACATTTTACAATCCCATTGGCATTGGCAAAGGACTCCACTCTCACATCTTCACCAACATTTGTGGCTCTCTGTCTGTTTTGTTTTAATCAATGACATTTTATTCTGTTTTTTTAAAAATCATTTTATTGGGGACACATACAACTCATCACAATCCATAGATTGATCCATTGTGTCAATTGCATTGGTACAAGTGTTGCTATCATCATTCTCAAAACATTTGCTTTCTGCTTGAGCCCTTGGCATCAGCTCCTCATTTTCCCCTCCCTCCCCACTCCCCACTCCCTCATGAACCCTTGGTAATTTATGGACTATGATACCACTGCATTTCTTTGTAACATACATGCCCCTACTTGTGTTAGACAAGGTTCTCTAGAGAAACAAAACCAGGACCTGTGATTTGATAGGTAGATAGATAGATAGATAGATAGATAGATAGATAGACAGCATGAAGTAATATAGCAGCTAATTAGTCCACCCAGCTGTACAGAGGATTCAGTTCAACTCAGATCACTTCCATGAAACAGTTAATATACTGGAAGTCCTTCAATTCACAAGGGCTGCTTGGTCCCGGGTCAAGGAAGCAGACAGCTGAGTCTTCCATAGAGCAAAGCAGGCAGTCAGGCCACAGGCAGCAAATAGCAGGGCGGGTCACCAACAATCAGCCAGATGACAGGATCTGACAGTCCCCAGTTTAAGGGATGTATACACCAGCAGCGGGGCAAAGCAGGTCTTGAAGGAACCTCAAGCTCTAGCAACATGGTCCACAGGCTGGGAGTCCCACAGGTAGTGTAGCTCGCAAGTTGAGGCAGAGAACTAGCTAAGGCTGCCGCACACTGGTCCAATCACCAGAGAGCAAGAGACAGAGGCGGGGCTCTCTGAGTCATTTGTCTCTTTGCCGTCCAATCATACTACTGCCCTTTTATTCTTGTGAGGATTTCTCACTGCAGTTTTCATATGGACTGCTCTAATAACTAATGATTTCTTCTTGGTTTTCCTGTCTTTGGTGAAGGTTCTGTGCATATTCTTTGGCTTTTTAATAATTGGCTTGCTTATCTATTTTGTTGTTAATTTTTTTCATTATTAAATACTTTTATCGGGGGCTCGTACATCTCTTATCACAATCCATATCTTCATCCATTGTGTCAAGCATATTTGTACATATGTTGCCAACATCATTTTCAAGGGATTTTCTTTCTACTTGAGCCCTTAAAATCAGTTTCTCTTTTCCCCTCCTCCCCCACCTGCCCTCCCTCATGAACCCTTGATAAATTATAGATCATTATTTTCATATCTTACATTGTTTTCTGTCACCCTTTACCCACTTTTCTGTTGTTTGTCACCCAGGGAGAAGATTATATGTTGGTCCTGTAATCAATCCCTCCTTTCTCCACCCACATTCCCCTAATCCTCCTGGTATCTCTATTCTCATTGTTGGCCATGAGGGGTATATCTATCCTGGAGTCCCTGTGTTGTGGTCTCTTATCTGTATTAGGTGCATGCTCTGGTCTACTCTGATTTGTAAGGTAGAATTGGTGGGGGGGGGGGAGAGGAATCACTAAAGGGCTAGAGGGAAGTTGTGTGTTTAATCAGAGCTATACTGCACCCTAACTGGCTCATCTATTCCTTGTGACTCTTCTATGAGTGAATGTCCAATTATGTACAGATGGGGCTTGGGTCTCCATTCCTCATACCCCCTCCACCCACCCAATTCACATTGGTATGATTTTGTTTCGGACTTAGGTGCCTGATACCTTATCCCATTGACATCTCATGATCACACAGGCTGGTGTGCTTCTTCTATGTGGGCTTTGTTGCTTCTCAGTTAGATGGCCACTTGTTTATCTTTAAGCCTTTAAGACCCCAGACACTATATCTTTTGATAGCTGGGCATCATTAGCTTTCTTCTCCACATTTGTTTATGCATGCAATTTGTCTTTATTGATCGTCTGAGGAAGGTGAGCATCACAGAATACCAGATATTAGAACAAAGTGTTCTTATTTTGAGAAAGTACTTGAGTTGAAACCCAATGTCCATCTGCTATCTTAATTCTTAACATATACATATAAGTACATAGATCTATTTCCCTCCCATTATGTATAAATATGTTTTTACATGTACATATCTGTATTTAGACCTCTATAAATGTCTTTTGCCTTCTGGTTCTTTCCTCTATTTCCTTTTACTTACCTCTTGTCCCACCATGATGTTTGGCTTCATTTGGGATTAGTAATTCCTTGCTGTTATATTGCCCTTGAATAAGCCCCTCTAGGTATCATGATTTTAGTTCACTTGTTGTTCCCTTGTCCCTGGATTGGTTGCTACCCTTGCCTTCCTTTCTTCCACCCCGTCTGTTCAGTTGTTTTAGTATCTGAATTGCTTATCCTGCCTATCTTATCTAGATAGATATGCAGAGACGTAATAAGTCCAAAAACCAGGCAAAGCCAAACAAAATAACCAACGAAGACAAAACCAACAACAACAAAATAATGACAACACAAAGAAAGCCAATGACAGAAAAGGAAAAGCCTATAAATAGTTTCAGGTCTGTTCTTTGACATTTAGGAGTGTTTTCCAGTTGAGTCTGATGGGGTACCACACTCTGTTGATTTGTTAAAGGTATTTACAAATTTTGGAAATGGGACCCAGTTTGGGTGTGGCATTTATGAAGGATTTTTTTCCAGTTTATGGATAATTTTATTTTACTCTTTTGATAATGTCTTTGATGGGATTAAATAAAATAAATTTCCCTTTTGTTTCTTGTCTTCTATTTATGCATGGATTATTGTTAAATGCTGTTTACTCCCATTTTTACCAAGTATTAGTTCTATAGTTTTCCTTCTATGCTACTTTTTAGGAATTTTATGGTTTTAGGTGTAACATCTGGCTTTTTGATACATTTGGGGTTAGTTTTTGAGTATACTATGAGGTGTGAGTCCTGTTCCTTTTTTGGCAGATCTGCCAGCACTACTTATAAGAGACAATTTTTCTCAATTAAATAAATGTACTTTGACTTCTTGTCAAAAATCAGTCGTCCATAGGTGGCTGGGTTTAAATCTGAGTTTTCAGTCCAGCTCCATAATTTATGAACCAATGTCGGGCTGTTTATGACAGCGGTTGTCTATTATGTTTGATATCAGTGATTGTCATAACTCCTGCTCTGCTCTTTTTCTTCAATATTGTTTTGGCTGTTCAATGTTTCTACCCTTTCCATAAGTATTTGGTTATTAGTTTTTCTCACTTCAGTAACGATTGTTGTTAGGATTTTCATTTTATCTGTGCATGTTAGGGTGAAGTGATATTTTCATTATATTAAGCCTTCTACTATGCGAGCATGGAAAATGCTTTTTTTTGTATCTCTTTTAGCGTCCTATAGTAATGTTTTAAATTTTTCATTGTATAAATCTTCTATGGCCCCAGTTAGGTTAGTTTCCAAATAGTATACCATTTTGAAGACTTTGGGTAGTGTTATATTCTTGTTATTATAAATAAATCAAATAAATTTTATGGGGTGATCTTGGTATCTGCATGTTGACTAAAATCCAATAGTTCCAGTAGTTTCCTTGAAGATCTTTGGGATGGTCTACTTTTAGGATAATAATGTTATCTGCAAATAAAGATGGGTTTAATTCTCCATTTCCAATGTTCATGCCTTTTATTCTGTTTCTTGTTTTATTGCTTTGGCTAGGACTTCTTGTAAACTGCTAAATAAAAATGGTGACAATGAGAATCTTTGTCGTGTCCCTGTGTTCAAAGGGAAGAATCTCTGCCAATCTGCTGTGTATCACGTTGGCTGTTGCTTTTCTCTATGATCTGTTCTCTAGGTTCAGAAATTTCTAATCCATTACATTTTTGCAGGACATTTTTTATCAGTAAAAGAGTGAATTTATTCAGTAGTCTTTTCTGCATCCATCAATATAACCATGTGCTTTTTTCCCATGCTTGATTTGAATGTATGTGGTTTACTGTGTTGGACAACTTTTGTCATGCTGAAATGAAATGCCACTTAATCTAGTGTATCGTTTATTAAAATAGATTAATGACTTATTTTTGTAAGGATTCTGCTGAAAATTTTAGAATTACATTCATGGGGGTTATGGGCATTTTCTTTCTTTGTGTGTGTGTGTGTGTGTGTGTGTGTGTGTGTGTGTGTGTGACATCTTTCCCTGTGTGTGTATGTGTATGTGTGTGACATCTTTCCCTGTCTTGTTTGTTTTCTGCTCTCTTCATAGAACTAGTTCAGTAATCTTTATATTTTATGATTTTAGAAAGATGAGTAGAATTGATATCAAATGTTCTCTGCATATTGGTAAGACGTCCCCGTGGTACTCAACTAATCCTGCAATTTTACTGATGTTTTGGCAATTTTTAAATGTTATGATCCATCTCTTTTTTAGTAATGAGTCTCTTTAGATATTCTATGTTTGCTTGTTTTGTGATATGCATGGTGTGTTTCTAGGAATTTATATTATGTAGGTTAAGTGGGCAGTAAATTTTTTATAATATTCTGTTATAATTACTTTTATCATTTGATTGATTGGTTTTAATATCTCCAATTACATTTTTTAATTTGGCTATGTGTTGTTTCTCATTTTTTGTCTATATAGATAATGGCTTGTCTAATTAACTGATTCTTTTAAGAAGCAAGTTATGATTTTACTGATTCTATTACCTTCTTTTTTACTCATTTGTTATGACCTTTATTATTTTCTGTTTCTAAACTTATTTTGAAACTTTCAGCTTCTTCCCTATCAATATACTTTCAAGATGTCAATTTAACTTATTAATTTAGGATCTTTCTTTTATTTATCTGTTGCTATGAATTTCCCTCTGAGGACTGCTTTTGCTGTAACCCAAAGGTTTTATTATACTGTGTTTTCATTTTCACTTGATTCTAGGAATTCTTTAGTTTCATTTTAAAATTTAATCTATGATTCAGTAGATTCTTTAGCAGTATACTATTTCATTTTCATTCATTTATTTCAATTCTTGATGTCCTGATTTTTAAAGTTATTTTTGTATTTCATGTAATTATTGTTGAGTAGATGCTTTGTATGCTTCCAACCTTTAAAAAAATATTCACACTTATGTTATGTCCCAGCAGAAGATCTATGGAGATATGGTGGTATGATGGTTACAAGTTGGGGTGCTAGCCACAAGAGTTTGTAGTTCAAAACCACTAGCCACTCCAAGTGATAAAAACAAAACTTTCTCCTCCTGTAAAGAGCTACAATCTTGTTGACTGACAGGGGCAGTTTTACCTTTTCCTATAGGTTTGCTTTGAGTATTAATTGACCCATATCAGTGGGTTTTTGTTGCTTGTTTAACATATAGTCTATTCTGGAAAATGATACATGTGCACTGAAGAACAATGGATATGGTCTTCTTATATGTCTGTTTGGAAAAACAACATATATACTTATTTTTCATTCTCAATATTCCTAATGCTTTCTTTTGTGTTCTATCTAGAATTGAAATGGGTGTGTTGAAGTCCCCTACTATTGTTAATATGCCTTGTTTTCCTTCCACATTAATATTTGTTTTATGCATTTTGAAGGCTTTCTGTTAAGTGCATATATATTCATAATTTTTATGTGTGTTGGTCAAGTGACACTTTTGTTACTATACTATATTTTGCCTTTAGTTATCTTTTTAATAGATTTTTATGTAGAGTCCATTTTATCTGATATCAGCATTGTCAATACTCATCTTTCTGGTTTATTAGTTACATAAAACACTTTGCTCCATTATTATAGATTCAGTCTATTTTTGTATTTATATCTAAAATGTTTTTTGCAGACAGCAATATGATGGATTGAGTGGTTTGTTTTTATTCCATTCAGTCAATTTCTATCTTCGATGTGTGGAGTTTAAGCTTAAAAGTTATTCTTAAATGTGCTGTGTCTCATTCATTTTGCTATTTGTTTTTGGTTTTAGCGTTCTATATATTCCTCTTATTTGAATTTCTCTGCTTTTATTTATTTTTTGCTTTCTCTCAATGAGACTTTTTGTTCACTTTTTCTCTTTGCAAATTTGTTTCTCATTTAATTTTAGAGGTTAACACATATATTAAATTTCACATATGAACCTTAACTTATTCATTCGATTCCTGATGCAATCTATTTATGATGGTGAGTCCATTCTGTTTCTGGTAGATATGATGTGTACATGTTTCTTACAAACCTCATATATTAAGCCCGGTTTTAAAAATATATGTTATGTGCTGGAATCTTGAGATTGCTAATGTAGTTGCATTTTTGCGAGATCTCTCTCTGTTTTCTTCATATCTAGAATAAAATGTGTTTTTAATATCCATTGCTAACCAATCTTATGCTCTCTGAGTAAGACTTTCAAAGATGCCTTGGTAGTAGCAAATTCCTAGACTTTCTGCATATTTGCCAATGTCGTGAGTTCCCCTCATTTTTGAATCACAGCTTTGCCGAGAAAAGAGTTCTTTGTTTGAAATTGTTTTCATTAAATATTTCATATACACTGCTCCACTCTCTTTTTGCCTCTAGAGGTTCCAGGGAGAAAGCCACTCTGCTTTTCATAAAAGACATTTGGTCTCTTACATTGTGTTTTACTCGTAGGCTTTGCCTATCAGGTTTTCAGCTATTTCAGGAAGACTTCATCCAGAGTTGACAGTTTTGTATGTTTTCTCACTGGGGCTCCTGTGCTTCCTTTGGTTATAGGCTTGCTTCTCTGTTCAGGTCTTGGAAAATCTGATTATTTCGTGGACAATGTTCCTATTATGGTTTTATTATTGCCATTGTGCTCTGAAATTCCAACAATTTAATGTTATATTTCTTCAGTATCATATTTACATTTGATTTTGTTTGTTTTTCTTTTTCTCTTTGCTATTACTTTTCTTGGGACTTGGTAAGTTCATTTGTTCTATCTCCCAGTTCACTTGTTTTAACTTGGTGTGTGACGGATTCTCTTATTGTTTGCTTTCCTTTGCCACTTCGGTTGCATTACTCTTTAGTTACAATAGTTCTGTTTCTCCCTTTCTCTCTCTTTGTTTTAAATTACCGTATTCAGTGTTTCAATGTGTTCTTCCAAATTTTTCCTGATATCCACCGTTTTATTCCCTCTATTTTTGTTTTCTTTAAACATATTCAGCACCATTGTTTGAGCTTATTTCAATTCTTCCATGAGCCTGGACTCCACAGCAGAACTTTCATCTTCTTCAGATTCTCCTTTTCATTGGCCTGCTTTATCGTGTGCTTTTCTAGTTTATTTTAACTTTGGAGCATCTTATATCTACTTTTAAACAATTTCTCTTTTCTGATTTTTGTGAAATTTTTTTTAGGTTTATACTTGCTTTGTCTTTTATCCACCCACTGCCATCCCATCAAGTAGATTGTGACTCGTTGTGACCCTACAGGACAACGAAAAACAGAACTATTCCTTAAGGTTACATATAGTCTATCTCACCAGGAACAAATAGCCTCGGGTATGTTCTCCAAGGGACATCTGGAGAGTACTCTCCTTCTCAGGTATTGCACCAGAGCTGTTTCAGGAGTTCTGGGTAATTTACTCCTGGAGTTCATTATGGTTCGGATCTTAGCTTTTCTGTGGTGAAGGTGGAGAGTGCTCCTTCCCTCACTAGTGTCTCCCCCCAGGCTAATCCATGATATTCTGCTGTGGGCAGAGTCCCCCATTTTCCTCTGATACCATTTTTTTCCCTAGTCCTAGAACCCAACTGTGTTGAGTCTCAAGGAGATTCAACATCACACGTTCACAGTGGTTGGGCCACCCTTTGCTCCCTCCCAAGTGTGTAACCCGCATACTTCTTTAGCCAATCTGTGTATTTTTACCTTCCTCCAGTTAGCTTTGGTTCTGTCTTCTTTGTTCAGGGTAGTGCCTGGCACTGTCCCCACATAGCTGCAATGAGAGAGTGCTCCACTGTCTTGAGGCAGGTCCTCCCGGACCATGTGACACAGCACTCCTCTTTGCTTCTGGATTCACTCAGAATCTCTAACTCCTCGGCTGCCATCTGGGGTCCTGAGGACTCAGTGTTTGTTCACGTGCATCTGTTTTCCTGTAGTAAGATATGGGGACAATGGGAGCAAAGCCTAGGTCCACTATTTTGCCCTTTTTCTGAAGGTCATTCTTAGATCCTACATTCTTGGGACTCTCTATAAGACCACATGGTGAAAAAGAAATCTGAGAATTTTACCTTTCGGTAGAGTTTGTGATAGTAAAAGGATGACTTCACCTATTATACGTAAATTGGGTCACACAGTTGTTTTAAGTATTTAAACATAAATGGAAAACTACTTTTGAGCCTTAGTTTGAGGGTCTCTTTAATTTCCAAATCATTTCATGCCATATTTTTTCCTTTGCAGTCTATTTTAAGAGTGGTGCACTGTTTTAATTTTCTTTCTAAGAAGATATCAGGCGCTGCAATTTGGCAGTTGAACAAGCTTTAGGTCTGCAGAAATCAGAAACGAATGGGGGTGATATTCAGGAACACATTGAGTGTACTTCAGAAGCCTGTGCATAAGATTCCCAAAGCCAAAAGGTAAGTTAGCTGGACGCTGCAGGACTGATGAGGATGTCTGACCTTTGAGGGCCCATGTCCAGCCTGGCTATTTCCAGAGTGAGCATCCCTCTCTTCCCTTCTGGAGGGATGCCCAGTCCATACTTAGAAGCAGAATAACTTGTGACTTTCTCCACCCGCCTTCCATTTTCTCCCCAAAAATCCAACTCCATGCTCTGCGGTGTCCAAATCCTACCCTGAACTGTCTGTTCTGCATCAGACCTTGTGCATTAACGTTTTCTCATCATACATAAAGTCTGAATTCCATCTCTCTGTTTATCCCTCTGTCTTTGACTCTTAAATGTCAGCCAAAGCTCACTTCTGCAAATGATTTCTGTGCATCTTGTGCCTGAATTCCTCTCCTTCTGTACATTGACATGCTATCTTCTCATTCTCTACTGTCTCCTCTGATTTTGTCTTGTGGACAAAATGGGTCTATGTGGTGCGCTTATAAAACTTAGCCACAAATGTAAGGAAGGAACTTAATATTTTTCTTTGGCTATGGAGGAATAGCCTCTAATGCTCGTTAGTGCTTAGTGTATAGGAAGAAACTACAGATAGAAAATTTGAATGTATTATTCTAGACCACACATCTCTAAAAATAATTTTGATAAACTCAAAAACACAACAGTTGACATCAAATCAATCTGAGTCAAGGCGAACCCATGGATGACATCTCTCCAGGTTTTACACAAGCTGTCATCTTTTGAAAGTAGATATTCAAACTTTTTTCCAGAGGTCTCTCTAGATGAATTTGAACTGATAACATCAATTATTATTGATATGCACGTGTGAGTCAGGTACATTTGCACTTAATCCACAAAGACCCAGATTTGAAGGCATATCTATAAATTATGCACTGATACAAAGAAATAATTTAAAATGAATAATAAGAGCCAACATTTACTGAAAGGAGAGTTGATCAAACTTCTTATTTATTAAAGGGAGAGTCGGGACTCAAGCTCAGGCCAGTCTTACTCTACAGCATTCGCCTCTCCATAACCCAAGTCCATGGACAGACGACAGGATGTCAGGTGTTCCGTCTTCTATCGTGTACTTCAATTCTTTAAATGGATTTGTCTCAAAATAAGTTTTTTGACATGGAAAAGGCATCCTATGTAACATCTAAAATTCAGGTAATTTTCAACTCTGACATCAAAACTATCACGTACAAAGTGGGGACACAGCTAACCATTATGAAGCCAATTTGCAGCTGAGGAATTTGAGGAAGTGGCTCTGATTTTCCAACACATAGATGCCTTTTTTCTACCTCAAATACCTTCTCACAGTCCTACTAATGGGTCTTCCCTCCACACCCCACTCAAAACATGCCATGCATTTCAGTGAGTTTTGTAATCCCAGTGTATAGCACCTTCTTAGTGAAACCTTTGTTTGAAAAGTGGGTCCTAGGATTTCAGAGCTGTCCATTTATAAAGTTTATATTGTGCCTGTGTCTATTTATGTATTTGTTTGTTTGTTTGTTGTGACAAAGCTTTCTTTGCTACACCTTGCAAGTGTGGGTTAAGGCTGTATCCCAGACTCAAACTCTTTGCCACCAGTTGATTTTGACTCACAGGGACAATGCAGAAGCATCGGTAGGGCCTGCATGGCTACAATCTTCCCCTAGACAGAAGAATGCCTATTATAGTCCACAGTGTGGCCAGTGGATCTGATTTTGGCAGTTTGTCGCCAAAGCATACCACCACCCAGGGTGCTCTTTCACTTTAAACATTAGTAACATTTTCTTCAGGGATATTTTTCCTTAGCGAGAAGCAATACAAATTGGCATAACACCAAGTGAGCTGATTCAGCAAGAATGCACCTGGCACACTCAAATGATTCTGTCTCCTACTTTCAGGATTTCTGCGGTGAAAGGCTCTAATGGGTCACCTAGTAGCTAGAGACAAAATGCTCATGCAAATTAGATTTTACTTCCTTACGATCATTTATCACCAATATGATTCCTTTGTAGTTACAGGAGTCCCACGCACCTTGGGTATATTAGCAATGTAAATAAGATTTCTATTTCATTTTAAGCACCACCACCCCCATACTAGTTCCTCCATTTGACATTAAAAATAAATAAACTTACAGACACGAGCCAATGGTCTGGCTCAATCTCGATAAGTCGTTCACTTAAAAAATGGCAATGCTATTTTATAAATGCAGGATTAAAGTCAATAAGAAGCCATGGGTGCTTTAAAAAGCATTTATAACAGGAACCTAGTAAGAATCAAAACCTTTAAAACCATTATCCATCATTACTCCATAAAATGCTTCAAAGAACTTTAGCAGCTCTTGGCTGAAATAGCAGAGTCGTCCTTGTCTTCACAATAATCAATGGCAAACTGAAATTTATAGAGTTCCTACCATATTCTAGCTACTCTCCTGAATGCTGTGTGCAGCGTGTACCTGTGCGTGGTGTGTGTGCATATTCGTGTGTGCGTGTGTTAGTCACTTCTCTAACCAAATTACTTAACCAGAATGTGTCAACTACTTCACTACCAAAATCATTTGATACATATACTAGCTGTGATAGTCATATTCTAGAGATGGAATCTGCCGCTGAGAGGGACAGCTTCTCAAAGTCAAACTTATCATAAGTAATAAAACAGGCTGGTGTAGGTGAAGCAGTAGCAGAAATACACTAGCAGGGAGCTGGGAAGGACAAGCAGGTAAGAGGTGAGAATCACTTTCAGGAATCAAAGTGGAAGGAAGGGGAAGTTGGGCTGTATTTTGGGCTGCCTGCTTTCCACTCTCCTGCTGGCACAGCAGCAGCACACAAACAAGAAAGGCATCATTTTCCAGACGCTAATGTCTGATGGAGTCTCTGCATTTGGCTATCCCAGGTTTGCCCTTACATTTATTTGAGTCCACTGAGGAGTACTAACGTGCACAGATGAAAAAGGAAAGCTGGATTAATTTGAAAAAAATCCGATGCAGGTTGTTACTAGGATTCCTCACACACACACACACCAAATATTATAGACACACAATATCATTTAAAATGCAAACGCTTTTAAGTATTTAAACAACTTTTACATATTTCTAATGCTCAGCTTATGTATTTTATTGTAGTCATATAAAAGTCGGGAAGGTTTGAGCAAAAATATGCCTAAATCTGGAGGACGTTGTGAGCATGTTAAAAGGTATAAAAACCGAGACCCTGTTTTCTTACAGTATCCAGTAGGTTTCTCATTTTGAAGAGTTCTTTCTCTGTCTCTGATCCTCTGAAATGTAACTGTTTGATGTTCACTCAAGCCAGCGTGATTTCTTTAGTGCTGGGTGCTTGTCTTCTAAACACATCGAAGAGATATGTGCACACAGGATGACCCATTAGAATGTGCAGATGTAATGAGAAGCTTAAGAGGCATAAACTACATATTTTAGTCCATTTCCAGCTTAGTGTGTGTTACAAATACTTCCTTTCTATGTAAATCTTCCCATATACAATTTCCCTTTACCGAAGAAGGTGAATATTTTTTAAAAAGCATTATTTTAAAAAATGTCCAAGGTGGACATATTACTAATCCTGTGAGCATGTTTTACTTCTCTTGAATTACATAACCACCTTCAGGGGATTTGGAAATAATTATTTCAGTAAAAAGGTATAGAGCTTCTGAACTTCCATAATTTCCCATAAGAAAAATTAAATCAGAGTTATGTAAGTGTATCACTACAAATCCTGTTGGGCCCAAGGCAATGCCTGAGAAGAAGTGAGGATGCAGAATTCTTTAGTAATCAGGTTAGCCTTAAGCTCTCTTTGTCCTCAGGAATCTTCTTCAATAATCATTCAGTGGTGAAAGACCACAAATACATAAACAATCTGTGACAGAGTAATGAATCGAAAAGAAAAACCAGTAGAAGTATTTTGAAAAATCAATTATATATATATATATATATATATATATATATATATATATATATATATATATATATATATAATTTTAAAATGGCAAGAAACAAAATACAGAGTAAGACCAGGAAGGGATGCTCAGAAGGTCTTGGAGGGCCAGCATTTTGAAAGAACAGAGAGCTTGACTAAAGTCTAAGCAATTTCCTCTTGGATTTCAATTGAAACTAAGTGATCTCTGGAGGAAAACAAAAGCAGGTGTGAGACTAGGATTATCTTCATTTGTTCTTCACATTTCCCTAATGAGTCACATGACGGGGAATGCCTCCTCTCCAACAAGTTCCTCAGGAGGGATTTAGAATAGGCATTTAACCTAGTTGGTCAGCTTCCTATTAACCACGGTATTCTTTATAACATGATAAATAATTCAAACCATGCAGTTGTCATGTCTACAAACGAAGCCATACTTCATAGCATCTCATGGAGGAATAACAGTGTATGTGGGTGTGGAGCGGAGGGAAGGGCGAGGTATGAACTGTCAGGTCCTGGATAAGGATCAGAGTAGCTCCGTTTGGAGATCAGGAAAGCAGGGCAACATGGAGTAGGTAAGATGAGCGTAGAACACAGCAGACCATAAAGGATGCACACTCCCTGGTGGCTGTCATCACATGATAGTAGGCACTGGCCATTCTAAAGCACACAGTATTGTTATTCTCTAGAGAAAAATAGAAATTTTCAGCGGCGATGATACTTGTCCATTACTGTTTACAAAGTATAGCTCCTCCTAACGTATTAACTATCTCATTATCCAACAGTTAACCTTTATGATAGTATTACCTTATTTTTCACATTAAGGATGAATGCCAGGCACTAGTGACCACAAGTGTGAGGGGAGATGTAGGCAGGCTGTGAAGTTTAACATTGTGTGCCACCTTGCTGGGTCATAATTCTCAGTCGTTCGGCAGTTACGTGATGGTAATTTGTTTGTTATGTAATGATCTCATCATCCTCCATTCGATGGCCTGATAGAGTCATCATGATGAACTGGTCTTTGGAAACTAACCATAGCATAAATGAAGAGAGAGCATATCCCTATATTTCATGCTGAGCATTCAATCAATGGTACTTGAATTTATATTTTTATTTATAAATTTCCCTCGACCACACATACATGGGCACACACAAACTCACAAAGATCAAACACAATGAACTTTCTTCAGTGACCTTCTCTATCCTCTTTCCATGGTCTATGGTTGTACTACTACTGTGTCCTCGAACCTCATAATGCCCGCATAGCACAGGTGTCAAATAGATGTTTATCTAATGAATGAAATATGAAATAGGCCTATGGTTAATTCAGGAATTGGGGTAGTGTCATGATGGCGATGTTCTACCTTCTCCTACTAACTGAAATATTAGAAGTCCAGCCCACTAGACACTTCATAGAAGAAAAGACCTTGTGACCTGTTTCTGTAAAGAGGTACAATCTAAGAGACTCTTGCATAGGGTCAGTGTGAGCCAGCATCAACTCAAGAGCACCCACCAACAATATGGTTAATATACCAATAGTTGTGGGATTTCAGATATCTTTTCGTTAGAAACTCTCTTGTGTAAATTACCATTAGCCATTTAACCTCCCATCCAGTTTATATACCTCTTGGCATTTCTTTAATACTGAGAAAGCACAACATAATTTTATAAACATAGCAGTTTATTGCAATAATACTTTTAATACTGAAAGATTACACACAGAAACAAAAACTCACTTCCATGAAGTCGATTCTTTCTCAAGGTGACCCTGTACAGCAGAACAGACTGCCTCTTCAAGTTTCAGATAGGGGAGCTCCTTTTGCTCTTCCATGAAGCAACTGGTAGGTTCAAACTATTGACCATGAGCTTAGCAACCCAACACATAACCATGATGTCACTGGAAGATTCAAAGGTGGAAACTCTGTAGGCTTCCCACTCCTCACCCACTACACCATCAGAGATCTCCTTATTTAGCAATAGAGGAATAATTTTAATGGCATATCCATACCTTTGTAATATTATACATGAGAGAAATGTTTTAGAATATTTATAAGTGGTAAATAGTTTTAAGATAGTGTGAATAAAAATGTAAGTTATAAATTTATGCAGCCATTTCAGTGGTGGTTATACTACACATCCTGAGTTATTGAACAATTTAAAATAAATGCCAATTGAGGAACTAAACACTAATTAGTAACTGGGGAATACTCAGTCTGAGAGATGTACAAGGAAGGAAGTTAAAGAAAAAATCAGAATTGTAAGTATAGGTCTTGCAAAGTTTGAGTTTTTATTACATATTATTTTTGAAGCACAGTATATAAAATATATTTTATAGACAACATGGAAGAGTAGATTGGAAGTCCAATAGAAATAGAAAATAAGATTTATGGAAAAGTTCACATTCTGTGTAAGCTATGAAAAATAAGATCAAGAGTAAAGTAGGACCCACATTTCGTTTAAGGAAATATTTTTATGATTCCATAGAGAAGAATTTAGGATCGTTAGAAGATATATATACACAGTTATATTTATTACAGCAAAAATGCATCAAGAGCAGAGGTAATGGTTTTATACTTCTCCGATCGCTCAGGAGAGGGAAAGATGGAGGCTGCAGACGGGAAGGTTCCAGAGAAAGGGGATGGCTCCTGTTAGCTAGGGCACATCATGCAGGAATTGACAGTGAAGACCTGTCTGCTGTTAGATCCCCAAGCAGGCAGAAATCTAGATTTCTAGACAGTAGCCAGAGAGCAGAGAGGCAAGAAATGCAAAGGAAGCTAGAATTTTTCAAAGTGAATTCATCAGAACTACATGATCAACAAGTTTTATGGGTAAGCACTGCACTGGTTTCTACAAGCTCAGCAGTTCAAAACTACCATCCACTCAACTGGAGAAAGATGAGGCTCTCTGCCCCCACAAAGGTTTATAGCCTCAGAAACTCTATGCATAAGGTCACTATGAGTTGGATTTGACTGGCTAGTAGTAAGTGAGCTTGGATTGTTTTATTTTGTGTGATCACCCACTTTTATACATTCCGCATATAGAAATTCCACAGCAAATGAAACACCTGCTTTCAGAATCTCAAACATGTCATCTAATTCAATTAAAATCTAGCATAGTTAAAAATGTTCACCAATGATAAAGATAATTCTCATCATTAATAGTTTATAATATCTGAATACACAAAAAGTTTCATATATATTTATATTAATTACTTAAGATATCTCTGATATATGACTAGAAATTAGATAACTTCAGAATTTGAAAAAATAGTACATTGACTTTTCTGGACTTTTAATAACCTTTTCCAATAATTGATTTAGGGTTTAAAAAGACACCTGATGGCATTGTCATGTACGAGCTAGACTACTAATTTTAAGGTCACAAGTTGAAATCCATCAGCTGTTTCTAGTGAGAATGATGTATGCCCATAAGGGTTTGCACTGTATATAAGGTCACTAGGAGTTGGAACCAACTAGCAATGGGTATGGCTTGGTGTTCCAGTGTCTCAACCAATACATGTCATCTTTACAAAGCTAGAGCCAATAAGATTCAGCCCATGCTACCTAGAATGACCTTTCTAGAAAATATCTGTGATAATTCTCAAGCCTATAAAATTACCCAATATTTTCACATTTTATCCACTCTCAGGAAATATTTCACATCTCTCGTTTAAAAAAATGTTTTATATGTTTACTGAAAAAAAAAAGCCACTAAGTTTTAGACTAAGTAGAAAAAAGAAACCCTAAATTTCAAATTCTGTAGCCTAGAAATAATCTTTCACTATATAGGTTAAGTTAATAAGGTCATTTATTTTTGTGTACTCCGGAGTAATAGTCTTATTTTAATAAATCCAATAAATAAAGCTAACATTGCAAAAGCATGTCTCTGAAAGGGCAGAGCTCAGGTGAATTTAATTCAATAAAATGCAGCAGAAGCAGGAGCTTCGGCAGAGAGGACTAACTTTAAATTTTTCATTTTATTACCTTAAAGAAGTTTACAAAAAAGCAAGTCAGCGACTTCCTTCCTTCCTTCCTTCCTTCCTTCCTTCCTTCCTTCCTTCCTTCCTTCCTTCCTTCCTTCCTTCCGTCCTTTCTTACCCTTCCTTTCCCCCTCTTACCTCCACATTTATTCTTTATGTCTGCAACAGAAATTCTACAATTCAATAGGAGTCACTGAAAACCATGATACAAGTGATGGTATTTTCATAAAGAGGTACAAAGCAGTGAAAGAAATTTTGGAGACAATTTGTAGTCTTGCCTGCAAGTACTAGATGCTGCTGCTGCTGATGATTGATGGAAGTGGCAATCCTACTTTTGTGAGGGGTCATGGAGACCTCTCTATGCTGTTTACTGACACCAACATAAATTCTTGGTTACTTACCCAAGAAAAGTTATCTATGTAACTTAGATCACTGTCCTGTAAACTACTGTCAACCTCGCTCAGAATGGCCATCTTCCAAAGTGGTAGAACGCTTTTGAAAAGCTGAGGGTCATGTTGCTAGTAATTTTTGTTACTTGAGGTTGGCAATTTTATCTTCCATAAAATAATTAATTTTCCAAATTTAATTGTCATAAGTAAACACTCTGAGCATCCACTCTAAAATAATTCCTTGATTAAATCAATATTTTTGTACTTCCATCTGACAGTGTGAGCATGTTTGGCAGTCAGACTGTCTAGTGCTCCTGAAGGCGGTGCCAGTAATGATGCTAAGACAATCCTGTTAATCTTTACATAGAAAGCCTTTTGGCTTTTCTGTTCAACGTTTTCATTAGCATAAACTCTGACATGCTATCGAGGATATCAAAGTCAAACTATGAAATTAAGACTCTAATGCCTGGGTTAAAGTATGAGGATACCCATTATGAAGATGACTCAAAATATAAAAACCACAAAAAAGAAATGGACTAATTTGGTATGATTATGCATTTCTTCTGAATCAGATCAGTTTTAATGGAAATGTTCACAACAGAATTTAAGCTACTGAATACTCATGATAGAGTGATATTTTAGCTAGAATGTAGAAATGAGGTGAGCAGAAGTAATAACCTACACTTAAAGGACATTTTAGAGTTCAAGATATATATATATGGAATTTCCTTAGATGAAATAGCGATTTATAGAGTTACAGTTTAATTTTGAGATACTTAAATGTAATGAAAAGATATCTCTGAATGTTTTATATTATATTAAAGCTTCATAATAATTCACATTCTAGATTCCTTTAAAATGCTAGAATATGTCAAATGTAATGATTGCTATTTTAATGCTAGATGCAGAATCTAAATGTTCCATTCATCTGCATAATTTTTAGTTAGTTTAATCTAGCTATTGTGATGAATTTACCCTTGAATTCAGGGCCGTGTTTCTTTATCCCTAGAAATCATGATGGGTACCACACATGGAGGATTGTGCTTTTAAATACATGCCACACTGTTTTCATATTCTGAAACATGTTTCTATGTAGTAATCTAGCAATTAGCTGAGCTATTATTTACAGGGTTGGTTATAGGATGCAGAATACTATATGAAGGAAGGAAGTAAATGGGAATACCACATGATATTAGGTAGTAATAAAAATGATACTTAAAAAAGAATGACGCTTTATATTCATCCTTATATAAGTTGATATCATTTGGAATTAATTGAATATATTGAAACAGACTCTAGAAATCGCAGGGGGAATCAAGATGGCAGATAACTTGATTTAGACTCCTACTCTCCCAATGGTGAGACAAAAATTCTCTTCCCCTAAGCCATGGAGATTGTTGCCTTTTGTTATAGAAAGCTAAAAAACCAATTCGCATTGAGTCTGTGATTGTGTGTTATTTGATTAGGCTATCAAACATAAGTTAGATAAAATTCATATATAATGTGAATATTCATGAAAATGATTAAATTTTATTTTAAATTCCTTTTCTCCCCTTTAGCGAGGAGCTGGAGAATCATATTATTGTTTTCAGTTGGGCAAAGTAATTCCAACTCATGGCGACTCTATTTACCCGACCCAGCACTATCTTCACAGTGGTTATGTTTGAGCCCTTTTTTGTAGCCTCTACTTCAACCCATCTCCTTGAGTGTCTTTCTCTATTTCACTGACCCATTGACTTACCAAGCATGACAACCTCTCTCTGGAGGTTCCTCCTGATAATACCCAAAGAACAGCCAGTCTCACTGTGCCAGGATTCTGACTATACTTGGAGCCAAGGCAGATTTGATAGCTAATCACAGTCAATAGTCTTCACCAACACCTTAATCCAAATACATCCGTTCTCCTCCATTCTTCTTTGTTCTGTTTTCATGTGCATATGAGGTGATTAAAAATACCATGACTTGGGGCAACCACATCTTAGTCTTCAAATAATACCTTTGCTTTTTCAAAGAGACCTTTTGCTGCTGATCTTGGGGTAATACATCGTTTGGTTTCTTATTAGCCGTTTTCATAGAATCATAGAATAGCTTTCTATTCTATGAAATTTTTATTTATGAAAATAATGAAGATTTAAAATGGGAAAGATTTCAGAGAAGTGGGTGGATTTGATCATTCACATTGACACGTGTCTTCTGTAAACCTAAAGAGAGAAAAACTAAGCCGTTTTATTGATAAACAACACAAATATACATTAATAAATCAAATATTATGTACCAATACAAGAGAAGGTGCAATCTATCCCATCCACTAAGAAATAATGTGGAAAACCATTCACATCAAGAAAAACTAAGATGTTTGCACTCTTAGAATTCCATCTAATAAAATCTCAAGACTTTCTTAGTCCAATATTTCACTTGACACCCAAAGTAGAAGAATACAGTAATATTAGTGAGTTGACTCAACTCAGAAACAAACAAAAATTGTGCCCGTCTCAAGTTCTACATTTCTAAACTTGCTTAATTCCCCGACCCCATCCCAGACAAACAAAAAACCCACTGGCAAACCACTTGACTTTGATTCATAGTGACCCTATCAACACAAACTATTTGTTTTCTTTTATTAATCATTTTATGAGGGGCTCATACAACTCTTATCACAATCCATACATCAATTGTACTAAGCACATTTGTACATTTGTTGTGCTCATCATTCTCAAAACATTTGCTCTCCACATAAGCCCCTGGCATCAGGTCCTCATTTTCCCCCCTCCCTCCCCACGTCCCCCTCTCTCATGAACCCTTGATAATTTATAACGTATTATTTTGTCATATCTTGCCCTGTCCAATGTCTCCCCTCACCCACTTTTCTGTTTTCCATCCCTCAGGAAGGAGGTCACATGTAGATCCCCCTTTCCAAACCACCCTCCCTCTAGGCTACCAGTATCGCCACTCACACCACTGATATTGAAGGAATCATCCGCCCTGGATTCCCTGTGTTTCCAGTTCCCATCTGTACCAGCAGCACAAACTATTGACAGTCCTTACCAAGTACCCCTCTACCCTGTCTAGGTATTCTGAGACAGTAGATCTTACAGGAGGAGACAGAGCTATTCTTGAAACTTTCCTCTTACACATGATCTCAGCATTAATTTGGGAAGTCCTGACTGATCTCATTTGGATAACTAATTGAAATTGAATATATTTAAATGACAGGAAGAAATGAGATTATATAATGCAATATCCATAGTATAATTATAGCTCATTTATTCAAGCCTGTGTCACAACCTACAATGATATTCAGGGATCTTCAAAGAAATATTGCATACATATTTAATTTAAATATTTGCTCATAGATTTGAGATCATTAGAAAAATGTTCTTTCTGTTGTAAAATTAGTTGTCTGTTGAACATTTATTGAGAAAACTTACATAAATTTGTATGTATACATATATATGGGCTTTCAAAAGCATGTTGAAAATACTATTGCCTTTAAATTCAATATTTCATGAACGTTTTGCCATAGTGGATATGTATAATTTATCTGTAGGTTGACTTGAATGTATACTTTATCAGTAGTAAACATTAGAAAAAACTAGTCTCCTTTTCAGTATTTACATTTTCATTTTCCTTGTCTTACTCTTCTACGATGCTCTAGAAAATATTGATAGTGACTACCATGTGTATATTTGTCAATCTTTTTAATGTTTCCTTGTGCAGATGGGATTTGCTATGCTTCCTGTCAAAGGTCCAGTAAGGTTTACAACATTCTTTCAGGTTTCTTTTGGTCAGGTAAAAGTGTTATTTTTTTAAGTATTTAAAAAATTTTCATAGGGCAGAGGCTGTACACTGGTACATATGAGGGCTGGAGGTACAGGGAATCCAGGGTGGATGATACTTTCAGGACCAAGGGTGTGAGGGGCGATGCTAGGAGAGTGGAGGGTGAGTGGGTTGGAAAGGGGGAACTGATTACAAGGATCCACATGTGACCTCTTCCCTGGGAGAGGGACAGCAGAGAAGGGGGGGAAGGGAGACTCCGGATAGGGCAAGATATGACAAAATAACAATGTATAAATTACCAAGGGCACATGAGGGAGGGGGAAAGGGGAGGGAGGGGGAAAAAAAGAGGACCTGATGCAAGGGGCTTAAGTGGAGAGCAAATGCTTTGAGAATGATTGGGGCAGGGAATGTATGGATGTGCTTTATACAATTGATGTATGTATATGTATGGATTGTGATAAGAGTTGTATGAGTCCCTAATAAAATGTAAAAAAAGAAAAAAAATTTCCATGTAATAACCATATGGTTTTCTCAGTTAACTGGAATGACAAAATAAATTAATATTTTGCCTGATGGAGAACTTCCTTGAATTCTGAGAATAAACAGCATCTGGTCTTGATGAATATTTTGTAACACTTTGAGATTTCAGTTGCCAAGATAATTACTTAGGTTTTTTTTGCATCCATCATCATACAATATTCTATAACTTTCTCTTTTGATTCTTTTCTCATCATTGACTTTCAAGAGTTGGCTTTAATATAATACATATAAAACATATGTTGAGAGATCTACTTCTTAGAACTTTGTTAAAAATCAGTTTATCTAACCAGTTTTTAAGACTTTCACAAATTTAAATGTAAAACACAACTGTAAAGCTTGGTTCCTTCCCTTTGAAGGGGAGAAATGATGTGATTCACAAGTAAAATCTTCTGCAGCAAGTGTTTTATTCAAGTTCCTCTGTGACTTCATATAGCACACAGAGAGCTTCCACCTGTGCGAGTTTAATTGATTAAAATCCTCAGAGTCTCTTACTTATATGTTGTAAATGCAGCCCTAATGGTAGTCATATTCTGTTCTTTTAATTTTTGAAAGTTTTTTTCTCCTTTTGAAATCACTTTTGATAACTTGCTTTAGATTTTGATGAGCAAACTAAAGGATAATTCTGTGTTTCTGGTGTTTGTTTTCCCTTTCTCCTCTATGGTTCTGATCAGACCAGGAGTGTCCATGTAGCCCTTTGGACCAGAGACCCGTCCCCTCTCCCCCACCTTCCCCATTCCTCCCTACATCACACACACACACTCACCCACCTACCCACTACCACCACCACCACCACCACCACCACCACCACCCCCCTCTGCTATGCAGCCCTGAGCTGGGTCAGATAAATGGAAACTATAAACTCTATCACTGAATGTGTCTTAGTTGCTTAATGACTTTTAAAAAATAGATTTTATATCTGGCTGCCAGGTTCACAGCAGATGAAGGAAGATCAATGCATACTCATCTAGCACTCTCCGCAGAATGAATGCTCATCTTATGCCAGCTTTGCATCATTTATATGAAAATAAATGATTTGTCCAATTAGATCTTATCATACTATCAAAAACAACAGATATGGCTTGGTATTATTTGGTTTATCTGTTTATTCAGGCAGAATCAGAAAGAATTTCATATGCAGCTAGATCACCAAAGGCTTTTATTTTCCTGGCTTAACAATGGCCCATAGGCACCAATTTGGAATATGGAATTCATTGTGCTGAAACAATAACTCAGTGAATGGCATCTAAGTGACCCATAAATGTTAATGCCATTTTTAAAGTCATCGAATGTGATACCAAAGAAGAGGTAGGAGAAAGTGGGTCATTCTGTAAGCAAATAACTATGGTTTAGAAAAAAATAATATGGGGCAGCTTTGATGAAAAATGACTCAGAAACAGGGACCAAAGAAGTACAATAATAAAAACATTCATTTCCCCCAGTCACGTCATGCCTTTAGAAGTCAGCGACTGTTTCTTAGTGATGTTTCATCTCATTTATACTTAAAAATGTACACAAGTCCTTCTGAATTTATGGTTACAATGACTGCTATGAGAATAAATATTTATAAAATATTAGACACCCATTTTAAGAGATGTTATTAATATGATCCTTTGAGGTAGTTAATACAGTTATGATTCACCCACACTGATGCTAAGAAATCGAGTGAATTTTTTACGCTACATAAGCATCCTCCCATTTGAAAATGCAATTCTATTTACTGATATGCACATTTATATAATAGAACAAACATGAAGAATATATACATTTTAAATATTTTGACATAGTGTTCTTAGTCTTAGCTAACAGAGAAGATTTCATCCTTTTATAAATTTAGTTCTTCAAAATATAATTTATATAATTTTTATTCTAGCCAGAATGAAAATGTTTTATTTGGAATGCATGCAAAAAATAGGTCATTAACTATGCATCAGGATAAAGAATTAGATGTAATATACAACTTAAATAATTCAAATTATCATAATGCATAACCAAATGAAATGTCATTCTTTAGAGTTCAATGAAATGTAATCATAACTTCTATTTTCAATTGTTCCTTTGTGTGATTCAGCTTTTGGAGGGAAGGGGGGAATCACAAAGAAACATGTGCCATATCTTTCAGAAGTACTCTTTTGGAAAAGTGAGAAAACTTTGCTATATTATAAATAAAAATATATACATAGTCAAAGTACATTACATGTTGAGAAATAAAATTTTCACATAATGGGAGTGATCTAGAAAATATAATACACACTGTTTAGGATTACTGACTTATCAGACAGGAATGCTCTCAGGTTATTATGTAGAATGATGATTAGATAGGTAATCTTGATGGTTTAACCAATTCTCAAGTTTAATTTCATTGAAACATTCCTTCTCCAATAGCAGTATTGAAGTGTTTCCTCTTCTGTCTGAGAGTATATAAACCATGATATATCCATGGGGAACCCTGGTGGTAGAGTGAGTACGTGGTGGGCTGCTAACCCAAAGGCCAACAGTTCAACATTTCCAGCTGCTCCAATGGAGTAACAAGAATCTTTCAACTCTCGTGAAGAGTTACAGTCTCAGAAACCCATACAGGCACAGGGCAGGGACTCTGTCCTGGAGCATCACTGTGAGAATGAATCGACTCGAAGGCAGTGGGTTATTTGGATAATATATCAATATGTGTTTCTGCATAAATGGTGTAGGCTTGGGGAAAGGACATATGGTCTGTCCTTTCTGACCCTTATATCTGCTTAAAAATATATGAGTGTTAGACAAGGATGTGTACCTATAAACAAGTAGAAAATCAGATTTGAGAATGCGAAAAGAATTTAAAGAAATGGTGCTATGACAAAATAGTGGAGCACGGTGTGAGACAGGAGGTCCATCAAGCAAAAGACGAGATTGCATTCCAAAGATGTAAGCTTACAATTCAATAGCCTAGAAACGAGGACAAATGAAACTCAAAGAGCATAGAGTGACAGAGAGACTAACAGTAAGAATTCAGTGAGTGAAATAAAGACTAGATATTAGTCCTTACTTAGGGTTTTCAGCAACACATGCAGTCAAGAGATATTAAAATAATGCTTCAACTTATTCATAGCAAAATTGTGTTTGGGGGAAGGTGGTTTCAAGTCAATTTTTAACTCATGGCAACCCTCTAAAGCAGAGCAGAGCAGTTTCAGCAGAAAGAAGACTTAGACAATATAGATTGAAACAGCGGCTGCAACAATGGGCTCAAACGTAATATCTGTGAGGATGGCACAGGTCCAGGCTGTGTTTCCTTCTGTTGTACATAGAATCCTGGTGTGTCCGAATCAGTGTGATGGCGCCTAACAACATCCATGGAGTGCTTTGTAGCACTAGGTGAAATTTTCATCTTAGCGCTCACATGGGTACTTGGGACCTAGTAGGGGCCTTTCAAGCATGACTACAGAGCAAGTGTTTAACAGAGGACTATACACAGGAGCATTTCAAATACGATTGGGTGCGTCTAGATTTCTTTGGATCCCACTATGCACAGCTGGACCCAATCACATTCTTATGACCAATTTCTATGACTCATTGTCCAATTTGTCAAGGCAGCAGTCATTTCCAAACTGAAACTCATCACACGTCTCTTATTTCTTTTGGGTCACATGTTGTGAATACTACCGAATTTGTTAACACAGCATTTATAATAACACAGCTAACACCTTCAAATAAACATCCATGCATGCAAGAACAAGGAGATTCATGTGGTTAGCTGAAAAGGTAAAGAAGACAGAAAGCTCTTTAGATCCAAAAAATGCATTGTAGTGGACAATAAAATATTATTAAGAGTCAAAATAGAGCAAGTACTTGGAGATGATTTAGATTTAGAAAGTGTGTGTGTGTGTGTGTGTGTGTGTGTGTCTATGGGTCTTCTAGGCATCACATGTAAGATGTAACATGAGCTGGCTTTACAACAGATATCTCCAATAGTCTAAGGAGAGTGGAAGACTAATGAATGACAAATTTAAAAAGAGCTGCTTAATTTAATAGAAAGGTGCACAGAAATCTATAAAACAGATTTTTAATTTTAAATTGAGTTGTATTCCAGGTCCTGAAAAAAATCAAACTCACTTCCACAGAGTCAATATCAACACAGAGTACTTTTCACCCCAAGGGATTCTGAGATGGTGACTATTCATGAGAGTAGATAGCTCTGTCTCTCTCCTGAGGTGAGACTGACAGTTTAGAACTGCTGACCTTTCAGACCACAATCCAACTTGTACCCATTATGCCACCAGAGCTCCAAATCAATGTATTGGTAGACATAAAAGTCTAGCTCACTTGAGAAACTTGCCCAGAATTCATCGTGAAAGGAGCAGAAACAAACAAGAAGATTAAAATACTTAGAGAGAATGTAAATCCCGTGCCAAACAAAATGTGTATATACATTTCTGAAGGAATAATGGTGGCTCTAGAAGTGGAACAAAAATACACTCAAAAGTATACAGATATATGTAATAATATTGCAGTTTGACTCATTCTCAGCAGAAATTTAAACACTTCATCAGCTAAAATGTAATATATTAATGTGCAGATCCATTTGGTTCACATTCAAAGTTAAAATATGTTTGGAATTTGGGAAGAAAAAACAGTAATTCCTAGGTCTGACATCCACGCTGACCACTGACCCATTCTGCACAACCAAGTTGTCCTTCACACATCTTTATTTCTCTGACTTTTAGAAGATCAGGAAGAACAAAGGCAAATATTATTCTAATAAACAGCTGCTCATATAGGAGGAGTTTTATTCTTTACCTTAATTTCTGAGCTGTGAAGCATCAAGTTATAAAAATAACTTCAATGACTCAGGAGCAAGGAGAATGATTTCTTTAACTCCAAACTCAGCAGCAGAGGCTAAGGTATCTGAGCCAGCCTGGCCAGCACAATTCCCACAGGGAAACACAGAAGGCAGAGATAACATCAAGAAAGTAAAAGCAATAACAAAAAGCAAGCAATTTTTTCCCATTACGATATTACATGTTAGTCTTTTAAAGGCTTTAAAAGATAGCTCACAGATTACCAGATTCTGAGATTGATCAGAATCTGAGGAGTGAAATCATTGTGGGTTCCTGGGGTGGGTGGGTCTGGGCAGATACAGCTCGAGAATCAGGTGGGCTTGTCTCATTGACGTGGTGGTTGGTTCTCGTAAGGAGGGCAGAGTTCAGCTGCCTGTGAATCCCTTTGTGGGATCATTATTGGTATACCTTAAAGCCAACCAATTGCCTTCTTGTCATTCCAACTCACGGTAACTCCTGAGTGTCAGAGTACAATGGCCAACCTTGGGGTTTCCAATCATAGATTTCCAGGAACACCAGGGCACCGTTGAGTGGATTGGAATGTGTGATCCTTGGGTTAACAGTTGAGTGTTTTAACCAGAGACATTGCTTAATGATCCCTGTACTTATAAACCCTGTCTAATCCTGAAGGTCCAGAGAAGTTTATAGGGAACGACATTACTGGCCTGTCTCCAAGTCCTTATTGTTGGGAGAGGAAATGTAGACCATAAAGAGGGCTTCCCACTGCAGCGCCCCACAGTGCACTCAGACTCTTCACGTTACTTGTCATGGACAGAGTAGAAATGCCCCTGTGGGCTTCTGAGACTGTAATTCTGAATGGGAGTGGAACATTTCATCTTTCTCCTGTGGAGCTGCTGATAGTTTTGAACTGCTGACCTTGCAGTTGAAAGCCCACATTTCTAACTAAAGCAGTCACTGCCTAAACGCCACATCAAAGATGAGAGAACCACGTCTACAATTTATCTCATACCACGAAAAATTATTTGATGAGTTATATAAGAGTTGGGTCTCCATGAGTCACTCAGGGTTCAGTGTAGCAACAACGAAACTCAAAACCTTCCTCTAGTTCTTAAATGCTTCCTTCCACGAGGTGCCCAAGGGACCAGATATAAGGCATCATGCAAAAAAAAAAAAGATATAAGTGTGTGTATGTATGTGTATTTATGTGTATATGTATATATGTATGTGTATATATATATTATATTAAATGAAGGGGGAAGTGCAGAGTGGAGACCCAAGGCCCAAGTGTCAGCCAATGGAGATCCCCTCATAGAGGGGCTTAGGAGAGGAGATGGGTTAATTAGGGTGTGAGGTAGTATCGATGAAGAACACAGCTTTCCCCCAGATCCTGGATGCTTCCTCCCCCCAACTACCATGATCCGAATTCTACCTTGCAGGGCTGGATAGGACAGAGGCTGTACACTGGTACATAGGAGGGTTGGAGATACAGGGAATCCAGGGTGGATGATACCTCCAGGACCAAGGGAGTGAGGGACGATGCTGGGAGAGTGGAGGGTGAGTGGGTTGGAAAGGGGAAATTGATTACAAGGAGCCACATGTGACCTCTTCCCTGGGAGAGGGACAGCAGAGAAGGGGGGAAGGGAGACCCCGAATAGGGCAAGATATGACAAAATAACGAGGTATAAATTACCAAGGGCATATGAGGGAGGGGGGAAAAGGGAGGGAGGGGGGGAAAAAAAGGAGGACCTGATGCAAGGGGCTTAGGTGAAGAGCAAATGCCTTGAGAGTGATTGGGACAGGGAGTGTATGGGTGTGCTTTGTACAATTGATGAATGTATATGTATGGATTGTGGTAAGAGTTGTTGGAGTCCCTAATAAAATGTAAAAGAAGAAAAAAAAAAAAGAAAATGATTAGGGCAAAATATGTACAGATGTGCTTTATACAATTGATGTATGTCTATGTATGGATTGTGATAAGTGTTGTATGAGCCCCTAATAAAATGTTTAAAAAAAATGCTTCCTTCCCCCCGATTATAATGATCCTAATTCTACCTTGCCCCCCTTGATTAGACGAGAGGATGCACAGTGGTACAGTTGGGATCTGGAAACACAGGGAATCTAGGACAGATGAACCCCCCCAGGACCAGTGGTGAGAGTAGCAATATTGGGAGGGAAGGGGGTGCAAGGGGGGAACCGATCTCGGGGATCTACATATAATCTTTCTGGGGGATGGGCAACAGGAAAGTGGGTAAAGGGAGATGCCAGGCAGTGTAAGATAAGATAAAATAATAATTTATAAATTATTAAGGGTTCATGAGGGAGGGAGGAATAGGGAGGGAGGGGGGGAAAGGAAAATGAGCTGATTCCATGAACCCAAGCGGAAGGTGCATTTTGAGAATGATGAGGGCAATGAATGTATAAGGGTGCTTTACTCGATTGATGTATGTATGGATTGTGATAAGAGCTGTATGAGCCCCCATATAATGATTTATTAAATAAATAGTTAAAAAAAACAGGCAAAGTAAATTCCAGCAATTATTAGTATCATTGATATTTAAAATCAGTAAAAATTATAGAGGATTCATATTTGTAAATTTAAAATTAATGCTCAGGAAAATATCTATTTGAATAAATTTAACTTTTTAATGCAAACATTAAGTTGAACACTATAAATTTCATTGAAAATCAACTTTTGTTGAAATGCAATGCTTTGTGTCAGTAAGAATGACATCATAAATGGTGTAAAATCAAATAGCCTGTGTTTATTTTGTTCGTTTTTTAATTGGCATCATGTATTTTCTCATTGTAATAGATTGCTGTGAATTGATGAACACTAATAACAAGCTATTATGTTCTTCAGTAATAAAATTGTTCAAACTAAAAAAAAAAAAAGCATTGCATCTCCTTTGACCTTTCCTAGTCTCTCAGGAATTTCCAACCCTCACAGAGACTACATGGAGGATGAAAGGCAGGCTAGAGAGATGAGATGTACGATTCTGATTTTATGCTACTGAATATCCATTTCCAAAGGATAATAACTAGTCGATTCACTAAATTATCATCTACAGGTAGGTATATTATTATCTAGCTCTTTATCCCGCAGTGTAACTTAACGAATTCTTGGTGACAATCAAGTATTGCCACCTTCAGTATGTACTCTAATTCAATGTTTTTAAAAAATGTGAAGACAACCCAAATCTTCACAACTGGACCAGTAGGCGACATCATGATAAACCAAGAAAAGATTGAAATTGCCAAGGATTTCGTCTTGCTTGGATCCATCATCAATATTATTGGCAGTAGCAGTCAAGAGATCAAACAATGCAACCCATTGGGAAAATATGCTGGACAAGTCTTCTGCAAAGTGTTTAAAAGCAAGGGAGTTCCTTTGAGGACTATGGTGCACCAAACCCAAGTCATGGTATTTCCAATTTCCTCTTAAACATGTGAACGTTTGACACTGAATAAGGGAGCACAAAGAAGAATGGATGCACGTGAGTTATGGTGCTTGCAAAGAGTATAGAAAGCACCATTGACTGTCACAAGAACAACCGAGATTGTTGTGGAAGAAGTACACCCAAAAGACTCCTTAGAGGAAAGGAAGAGAGGCTTTATTTCATTTACTTTGGACATCTTGTTAGAAGAGACCAGTCCCCAGAGAAGGCCATCATGCTTGGTAAAGCAGAGGGATATCAAAAGAGAGAAAAACGTTTGACACGTTGGATTGACTAAGTGTTGTACACAGGGTCGCTGTCAGTCTGAACTGACTCGTGGCACCTAAAAACAACAACCTAGCTTACTGCTAAAATCAAACAACTGTCATTTAAATCGTTTCAAATACTTCTAGTTAGCCTTCCTTGCCATGAAGAATTAATTGCCTGGCATCTTTGTCTGAAAGAATTGTGATTTTTAAAAATGGTAACAGTTAAATTGTGACAATGACTCAAAGTAGTAGAAGCCTACTAACATCTATTACTTCTTCATGGGGTAACCTCAAAGCATTTCATCAGTGCTGACACTCTTTCTACGATTCTCTTATTGAAATCTCCTCTGTTCTACAGATGATCTCCAAAACACTCTCCGGTACAATGCGGTCATGTTGATAATGTGGGTGCTCTTTTGCAAGCCAAGAAACATACATATGGCCACTGAGAAAATAATGTACTTGTTTGAGGCCATTTTTCTCACCTATAAAATGAAGATGGGAATCCTTACCTCACAGAGTAGGTAGGATAGTGCACGTGACTATGGAGAACAACCAAGAAGTGAGGCCTTTAGTTAATATTATACTTGAGCACAGGGGTTCTTTCTTAAACTACTGCATCTTATTAAATATTTTTTTAATAATTTGCATTCTCCTCCTTTAGGACAATTTTCTATTTCTGTTTTTTCTGGAAATACAAAGCAATTCAATTATAAGATTGCTAATCCTGTTTCTTTGTTTAGGGCAATGATGTAGCTCTTGAATATCTTCCTTAGGAAAAAATTCTTTTTAGCATAATTTGGTGATACAGATTGATAGCTCCCCTCAATAATGGTTCAGCTTGGACTTGGGGGTATCTCATCGCACTGGAATACATTGAAATATGAAATATGTTGATCTCTAGTACTAGACCAGTGGTTTTCAACCTGTGGGTCATGACCCCTTTGGCGGTCAAATGGCCCTATAACAGGGGTCTCCCAATTCATAGCAGCAGCAGAATTACAGTTATGATTAGCAACAAAAATCATTTTATGGTTGGGGGTCACCACAACATGAGGGACTGTATTAAAGGGTTGTGACATTAGGAAGGTTGAGAACCACTGGACTAGATGGTCAGATTTCCAAGTAATGTTATGGCATTTGATGTAAAAATTGCTTTCCAACAAACTTGCCAAACCATTATTACAGAAAAAATAAGTACCTATATAGGTCTTGAAGAATTTGAATTTTTTTCTTTATTTTGTATTAACTTCTTTGGTGAAATTACTGGATGTAGAAGTATTGTACACATCTCTAAAAATTATCCTTTGCAAATCAAGTCAGAATTAAACCTTGAGTATGGGTTACGACTCAGTGTAAGGAAGACCAAAATACTCACAACTGCACCAATCGGTAAGATCGCAATAAATGGAGAAACGGATGAAGCTGTCAAAAACTTTCTCTTACTTGGCTCTACATCAATGCTCATGGAAGCAGTGGCCAAGAGAACTAAAAGATAGTTACATTAGGGAAATCTGCTGTACAAGACCCCTTTAGCATATTGAAAGGCAAGGATGTTACTTTGCGGTCTAGAGTGCAACTACTACCAAAGCCATGGGATTCTCCAATGCCTCATACATATGTCAAAGTTGACCACTGCATAAGGAAGGATGTAGAAGAATTAATGCATTTGGACTATGGTGCTGGAGAAGAATATTGAAAATACCAGGGACTTCAAGTATGGCCAGAGTGCTCCTTGGAGGCAAGGATGCAAAGAATTTGTCTTATATACTTTGGACATAAACCAGGAAGAAGTTGTCCCAGGAGAAGGACATAATGTTTGGTAAAGTGGAAGGGTGGTAGAAAAAGAGGTAAGTTTTGGATAAGATGAATTGGCACGGTGGCTGCAACAATGGGCTCGGGTATAAGAACAATCAGGAGAATGAGGCAGGATTGTGTGTACTGTGTTGTGTTGTACATCAAGGTGCTCTGCGTCAGAGCTGAGTTCATAGCACCCAACCACAATCAACCAAAGAATTTACAAAGAGTGTAGAAAATTCCCAGATTCCCTAAATCGTTGATAGACACTAATGAATATAAAATTTAATCTTTACAATAATCAAATATGATATAAATATGTTGTGTCTGTTAGGTGTCAACAAAACAGTTCTGCGTGTTTGATTCATTGACTCATTGTCAGTTGATGTACAATGAACAGAAACATTACCCTGTCATGAACAATCCTCAACATTGTTCTCATGCCTGAGCGCATTAATGCAGCCACTATCTCAATATATCTTGTTGAAGGTCTTACTCTTTTTCAGTGGCCCCCTACTTTACCAAGCAGAGTGTCCTTCTCCAGGGATGGGTCTCTCCTGATAACATATCCAAAATATGTGAGACAAAGCTTCCCAACCCTGCCTTAGGAGAATTTTGGCTGTCCATTTTCTAAGACAGATTGGTTTATCCTGTTAGCAGTCCATGGTACTTTCAATATTCTTCTCCAGTACCACAGCTCAAATGCATCAATTATTCTATGGTCTTCTTAATTCAGTGTCCAAATTTCACATGCATATGATGCAACAGAGAATACCATGGCTTGTATCAGGTAGTCCTCACAGTAACATCCAAGGAAGACAAAATCCTAAAAATAGTAAATAGAAATTTTCAAGCAATTACAGAAAATGTTATAATTTTTACAATCATAGGTAACCAACAGACAAAACAAAGAAACTATGTGTTTTGGAATTATGGTGTTGTAAAAGCATATCAAATGTACAAATAAATCTGCCCTACCAGAATGCTCCTTAGAAGCAAAGATGTTGATAGTCTTATGAACTTTGAACATATTAATAGGAGAGATCAGTTTCATGGAAAAAGACATCATTCTTGGTAAAGTAGAGGATCTGGGAAAAAGAGGAAGAGTCTCAAGGAGATGGTGACTCAGTAGCTACATATCATATGTCCAACTATGACCATGATTGTCAAGATGGTGCAAGACCCTGTCCTGTCTCATTTGGTGTCTGAAGGGTGGCTCAGAGTTGTAGCCCGCACCATGGCTTCTAACACAACATGTGCTCTTTAGAAAAAGATAGTGTCAAGGTAAGAAAGTGTATCAAAATAGCAAAAATTCATTTTCATTCCTTCTATTTCTTTTGGTGTGATAAACCTAAAGTTAAGTCACAGTAAGAAAAGTGGCATGCCTATGCAGGCAAAAACACTTTGGAAGTAGTCTCATTTCGCACAACAATAGCAAACTACATTTTTATTTCTGGGAAGAATTCAAGCCAGGCCAGCTCAGGACATTCAGCGTCTCTGGAGGGAAATGTCCACAATACGTACCTGAGCTCCAAACTGATCTTTGATGTGTATGGGTCAGACCCCCTTGGGGACGTGGAGACAAAGCCATTTTTACAACCGACTGAACTTAATAATATCAAGTCCCTAGCAGCTTTCTGCATTATTTTATTAACTTCTGCAAGAATGTAGTAATGACAGGTATATGAAAGATATCAGAATAAACAAAGACAAACTGTTTACTGTATAAATTATTTCACCTTTTTTCAGAATTCAGTGGCAGTCCATATTATGATATGACATTTTTCTTACTGCAGCATATTTTCCCTTGAGTTGGTCAATATAAGCTATGATTAAATTACTGATGCCTTCTTTTAAAAGGTGAATAGGAGCTGATATATATGATAACTAAATTAATGCAAAGGAATATTTTTAAATATTAACAAGAATTTCTTGTTTAAGATGGCTGTGGGAAATAATTCTATCTAAATGAAAGACAATCAATTTAGATTCCATTTTTTCTTTCATTCAGTAGTCATCATTTCTAACTATTTGTTTTAAGATAGCAAATAAAAATACTTAAAAGGGGAGAAATTCAACTGCTTACATTGTTACAAATTCCGGTCAATTTTCAGCTAAACATGTTATGGTGTTTGGTGTGTTCTATCAGGATTATCACTATCAGCTGTGGTTTGAGAGTCTTGTGACTGATTTGATGGAGAGACTTCACAGCAGAGGCTGAAGGTTTCAGTCATTCAAGTCAAGGGCAACTGTTATGATGATTGTCAAACTTTTCTGTGACATTTCCAAGATTTCTTTAAAAGCAAGTTTCCCTTTTTGCATGAAACTGTACTTTCTAAATGGATTTTCTCTGTAGAAAATTTTCTCTACATGTCTAGACTGAGGTGAAGAAGCGAATATCGGTGGAATATTTATTAGTTGCCAGGTGCTGTTCCAGGTGCCTCACACACATAATTTCATTCGATCCTTGAGGGAGTCTCCTAGGTTTTTATTACAAGTAACAAGCTCAAGGTCACAGAGCTAATAAATACCAAAGTCTATCTCCTGAATTAGCTGGAGGAAGATGGGCAGGAGCAACTAGCTCATCTAAAATATTTTCTAGTCAACCCGTGAACTCTATTCAAGTCCCTACAATACAGAAAAGAAACCACCTATTTAACACAGACCCTCCAGTATTATTGTTTTCTACTAAAACTAGCTCTCCTCTAAGGGTTTCCTTGCGTTTCCCCTAGGTAGCCTCAGGTGGCAATAGCTAAGATTACTGAGGAACCCTGGTGGCACAGAGGATGACATGGAGGCTGCAGGCCGCAAGGTCAGCAGTTTGAAATTGCCAGCCACTTCAAGGGAGTAAACTGAGGCTTTCTGCTCCCAGGAGGATTGACAGTCTCAGAAACCCACAGGAGCAGATCTTCTCTGTCCTAGGGATTGATTCAATGGCAGTGAGTTGAGTTATGATCATCCAGGCTCTCTCTGGAACATAGCTGATGCATAGTTGTCATTTATGGTGTGCTGTCTGCAAAGCCGATGCCAAAAACTCATAGAGTGCCAATGGATGTGTGTCCAGCATCGTCCTTGAAGCGACAGAGTCATTCCCTGTCCTCTTGATTCTTCCTTGGGCCTGTGGCCTGCTTGGAACGGTGCCTCTGAAGGCGGTGGGACTGGCAGACTTGTAGGAAGTCCTCATGGAAGCCAGCTTCCATGAGAAGATGCTTGTGTCCAAAGACTGACCACCAACAGGTGTCTCAGAGCCAATGAAAAGCCCTGCCAGAAGCTGCCATTCCAGCCCCTCCCTGGAAGTAGCAGACACATGAGTGGTGTCCCCTTGAAGAGTCCGGCCTCTCCTGACTTCTCATTTGAATGTGCCTGAGAACCGTGTGAAAGGCGAACACATGTTCTTAGTGACTAGATTTGGGGGTCATTTTTGTTGTTGATTGGCAATGTTAGGGAGCTGAAACCAAAAGTAGTATCTGGAAGTGATATGGTGCCACACTCAAACACAAGACTGTGCCTGGGCTTCGGGACCACGGTCACATGGGTGCTGAAAGGGCAGTGAAGTCATAGAGGCTGGAGAGAGGGGGGCCTTCTACTCATGGTGCAGAGATTAGCAGGAACCTCACAGGTGTCAACACAGGGAATACACAAGGTGTACACATGTACACATAAACTCATACATCTAGCAAGTTTCCCAGCCGAAAGTTAAGGTGCCAAATGTCCTCTTTTAGCCATGAACGATAAGTGATTGTAAGGGAAAAATGAGTTAATAAAGGGGGTGAGGGAAGGGAATTGTGTTATTTGCAAGCAGATTTCAAATAAATGTACACTCAGGCAGTCTCAATATAAGAAACTGTCACCAGGTCATGGTAAAATCAAGATGGTTTCACAAGTTTTGTAAAGAACTATGAATAATTCAACCAGGAACCTGCTCCCTCCCAAAATCCACAATCTCTCCAAAGGCATTGTCTCAGACCACTTCAGAAATCAAAAGGAGAGAGAGAGAGGCTTGTCAAAAAAGAATGACGATCTAGTTTGTGGGATGGATATGGTAAGTCCACATATGGTGAAAGTCACACAAAACTCACAAAGGTGTAAATACCACGTCTCTTGGGAAAGAACAGAATTGAGTCCAAAGAAAGACGAACAGTGGGCTCTGCTTCCCCACCATGCTGTGATGGGACATGAAGGAATGGTGCTAACCAGTAGCAGTGGCATTATTGATTGACCCACCAGGAATCCAGAGTCTGAGTCTCAAATCCACTTCTACCTTCTTGAGAACTACCTAGCCTCAAAGGGATGCAGGAGACACTGCTGGATGATGAGAGGAAGATCCTGCAAGGGCAGAGTACTCCAGTCATGGTCATTCCATGGACTCCATGTTGGACATTCCAGTCCCACAGAGCTCCCAACTGAATGCAACCCCAAGAATGGCCCCAATCCATTCGAGCAGAGCTCTGGTGGTATAGTAGTGACGAGTTGAGCGGCTAATCATGAAGTTAGCAGGTCGAAACCACCAGGAGAAACCACTGAGAGACTGGGAGAAATAGGAGGCTTTCTACTCCCCTAAAGAGTTATTGTTTCAGAATATCACAGAGGCAGTTCTCCCCTCCCCAATAGGGCCACCGTGAGTCACAAGTTACTCAATAGTAGAATTCTTTTTCAGATATCCACAAGAACCCACCACTGAGCAAAGCCTGCCCAGCTCCATAGAGCAAAACCAGAGAACGCTCTCTCTCTGCCTTATTTTCTCCTACGAGTGAGTGGGAAAAGAACTGGTTTGAGTCATTACAGGCTTGAATCATGTATCCAATTAAAAGCAACAGAGTTCCTCAACCAAACAATCAACTCAGGGTCCTTTCCAGGCTGTTTTGACTTATGGAAAATGGTCATTGACACGGCAGAGAAGTGGGGGAAGGGAGACTCCGGATAGGGCAAGATATGACAAAATAACAATGTATAAATAACCAAGGGCACATGAGGGAGTGGGGAGCGGGGAGGGAGGGGAAAAAAAAAGAGGACCTGATGCAAAGGGCTTAAGTGGAGAGCAAATGCTTTGAGAATGATTGGGGCAGGGAATGTGCAGGTGAGCTTCATACAATTGATGTATGTATATGTATGGATTGTGATAAGAGTTTTATGAGCCCCTAATAAAATATAAAAAAAGAAAAGAGGAGAAAAAAAAGAAAATGATTAGGGCAAAGAATGTACGGATCTGCTTTATACAATTGATGTATGTATATGTATGGATTGTGATAAGAGTTGTAAGAGCCCCTAATAAAATGTAAAAAAAGAAAAGAGGAGAAAAAAAATGATTAGGGCAAAGAATGTACAGATATGCTTTATACAATTGATGTATGTATATGTATGGACTGTGATAAGAGTTGTATGAGCCCCTAATAAAATGTTTTTTTTTAAAAAAGGACCTATGCATTGTTAACCTTGAACCTGAACTACAATACAAACTACTCGTGGCACAGCTTCATACTGTGAAGCTAATCACACGCACTTTCCTTCAATTGCCTCCCATAATGAGATAATGTTACATCAACTTCCAGAGCCACCTAAGTCATTCCGATTCAGACTACGGTTTGTAATGTCCCACCAAAGGATCCTTTCCTTACATTGAGCTGCCCGCATGACAAAGATAGGCTTGCAACTCATAAATTGCCCGCGAATCAATGTGACTCCAGGGGAATAAAATAAACAAGCTCCCCACTGTCAAACAGACAAAACCTCAGGCAAAGAAATCCATCAATTACTAAAGTCAAGCATTGCTTTTGTTAAGTAGTAACATGATTCCTTTACTGCCTCCTAAAAAACTTGTGTGGTTTTCAAAATAACTGTGTTTGGAGATATCATGATTCTTCTAGCTTTTATGTGAAATAGATTCTTAAAGATCATTTTGCCTCCACAACATTTTTCACATTGTAGAGACAAAGGTCCTCTTCTGGTATTTAAATTCTCACCACAACATGCAACACTTATTTGTAATAGAAGCAAAGAAAGCCACTAATTGAAACATTGAGTGTGAGTTCGTTCCATTCCTATTTCCATACAATGAAATCCATGACATAGATATTTAAGGACACATGAAAGGGGTGGGGAAAGGGAAATCAAGCTTTCTTAGCCATGGTTTAATCCTGACTTCAATGTATTATGCGGCGGGATTACCTGCTCTGCAACTGTCTGAGCTTAGTGTCCAGCTTTTCATTCACTTGTTTCTGTTCTTCCAGACATCTCTGGAGCTTAAGGGTCTGCTTCCGAGAATCGCTGAGCTGCAGGAAAGGTCCAGAGTACTTTAGTTCAAGTGACTGAAATGCAAAAAGCAATCATCTGTGTGACACACTCTTATCAGGGGGAGCGGGGGATGGGGGCGGGGGGGTTAGAGTATGAATACTCTCTAGTGGCCATGCAGGCATGTATGGCAGCAGGGATATCTGGTAAAATCTTCCCAATCTAGGTACAACCCCTCCCCCCATGCCTGTTCCTGCCTCACCAGACTACAGAAGGCACTGTGCTAGAACTGGTGGTTAGTGTTCCTTTGACCTTGACAATTCACCTTAAATTAATGTATACATGAAGTGCCTTCCAACAGTTCATGGGAAAATTCCATTATCTTATACTCCTATTTTCTCATGAATTTCTTGAAGTTTGCTCTTTTCTGGACAGATGTACCAAATATGCATGTGTTAAGTATATGCATGCTCACTATGCAAGTACATACATTATAAATAGATATGTATATATAAATATTATTTAACATTTATTTGGATTCCTTTTAACTTGCTCAAATACAGCTGATATGGTATTCCAAGTAGACTTAGAATTCTGTTTTCAATTCTGTAACAGACTCAAATCTATTTTTGTTACTGTAGTCTATTTTAGTGTGTTTGATTTTTTTAATTGTAGCACTGCACACGATGCCATGATATACATCCACCCTTCTGTCCATGAGCATTGAGTTCATTTCCAGGGGTTCTCTATGTATGAAATTATTGCATACCTGTGTGTGGAAAGTTTTTTTTTCCCAGATTATCTCAGGAGGAGAATTAGCAGGTTATACATATTTTAATGCCTGTTTTTACAAGATGCTGTCAAATAGTCTCCCAAAATGGTTTACCAGCTTATAATCTCAAGGGAGGGGCAGTGGTGGTTCTCCCCTCCCATGACATGCTCGTCATATGTAGGCCCTCTCCTTGGGCAGTAGTCAGTGGGGTTTGTGTAGTGCGGTGACTTATTGGGTGGCTCCACCCAAGTCTCCCAGTCATTGCTTTGTCAAGCCTATCCCTGTAGTCACTGTGTGATCCATACCATGGGGTCTTCCACTTTTTATTTCTTTCTTTCTTTTAAATCATATTATTGGGGGCTCTTACAGCTCTTATCACTATCCATACATCCATCCATTGTGTCAAGCAAATTTGTACATATGTTGCCATCATCATTCTCAAAACATTGTCTTTCTACTTGAGCCCTTGCTATCAGCTCCTCATTCCCTCCCCTACTTTCCTCCCTCCCTCACGAACCCTTAGTAATTTATAAATTATTTTTTCAAGTATTACACTGACCGATGTCTCCCCTCACCCACTCTTCTGTTGTCTGTCCCCCAGGGAGGAGGGTATATGTAGATTAGTGTGATTGGTTCCCCATTTCTATCCCAACTTCCCCTTCCCATCCTGGTATTGCTTCGCTCATTATTGGTCCTGAGGGGTTTATCTGTCCTGGATTACCTGTGTATGAGCTCTTGTCTGCACCAATGTATATGCTCTGGTCTAGCCAGATTTGTAAGGTAGAACTGTGGTCATGATAGTGGTGGGGAGGAAGCTTTAAAGAACCAGTAGAAAGTTGTATGCTTTGCCAGTGCTATATTGAAACCTGACTGGCTCATTTCTTCCTTGTGACCCTTCTGTAAGGGGATAATGATTGTCAACAGATGAGCTTTGAGTCTCCACTCCGTGCTCCCCTTAATTCACGTTGATATGATTTTTTGTTGTTTCCTTGACCTTTTACTTTACCAAGAAAGATGCCTTTCTCCGGAACTCAAGCCTCCTGAGAAGGTGTCCAAAGTACTCCCTTCATCTTCTTAAACCCAAAATCAATACTCATGGAATAAGTAGACAAAAACTAAAACCAAATAACTTGTATCACAGGTCAGATCTACTGCAAAACACCTCATTAAGGTATTAAAATGCAAAGATGTCACTTTAAGGTCTGCAGGTGACTTTAGCTCTCTCAATCACTGCAAAAGCTGGCTTGCTAACCCTGGACAATGAATAAGGAAGACTGTGGAATTGTTGCCTTTGAGCTATAGTATTTATGAAGAATACTGAATATGCCATGGACTATGAGAAGAAGTCGGGGGAAAAGTACAGCCAGAATGCGCCTTAGAAGTGAAGATGTCTAGGCTTTTCTTTAAAACAGATCCTTTCAGGTGTTTACACAATAAAACTATCTGTAGCATTTCCTTGAAAATAATTATTTAACTCAGCCTTAAAATGGGTCCTGAAGTTCTGTGACCCCGTGTGAAAGAGAGCAGGGCTGTCATTAAGAACACCCTCACAGGGCATAGGACTTGAAAGAAGCTAATCCGATAAGCGGCTTTCTTTGGAAAGGTCGTCATGAATTCAGGTAGTAGCATAGAGACAGCGTTCTCATCTAGCATGCTGAGATCACGGTGTAGCATAAATGTGTGTCACCATGGGGATCAGATAGGAGAGGACCTGTTCAGGCGATGAATGCCACTAAGTCTTTCCCAGTTGTGCCTTCATGGTAGTGGCAACTTTGGGGTTATCCATCCAGACTGCTCTGGTCTTTAAAAATCTGGAATTCTCCTTTAAATATAACTGCTTTCAACATTGTTCATACCAATTAGACAGTGAGGTTTTGGGTAAGCGCCTGTGTTAGTCCAGGTGGACTAGAGAAACAAATTCATAAAGACACTCATATGTGTGTAAGAAATAGCTTTACATACAGGAGCAATTGAATATTGAGAAAACGTTCCAGCCCAGTCCAGATCAAGTCCATAAGTCTGATATTAGCCCATATGTCCAATACTAGTCTATACATTCCTCTTCAGACTTATGAAACACATGCAATGACACCGAATGCAGGAAGATGACAAGCCAGTGGGTGGAAAATCTTGAGATCCAGTGGCATTGTAAACATCTCAGCACTAGCAGGGGTCTCTAAGTGATTCCTTCAGCTCGGAGGCTCTGACTGCCATCAGCCTGTCTCCATGTGGCTTGTCAGCAAGCTTGTATCTCAGGAAGTGAACAGAGAGAGTCTCCTGCCTCCAGGGAGGAATACAGGAGTTCCCAGAATCCATATGAGAAGGCTGTGCCCACACAGAGGCCTCATTGGCTATGATCTGATTGACAGGAAAGACTCTATCCCATCCCTCTTAATCCTCAAACTGAGAAATGATTATATGACTACCACAGCTCCCTGCGCCATCTGAAATCTTGATATAAGTGTAATAATCTATGGTAACAAGTTGTTATGGCTTCTCTATTATATTGTCTGTATACAGTTTCAATACTAAAATAATGACAGTGATGGGAATAAAAACTGAAGCAAAATTTATAAAGTATGCTAGTTATACACCAAAAGTCTTATGTTCCTCATCATATATTGGCATTTATTTAAACAACAATATCAAAATACAGGAAACACATCAAAGCTCTTTTTGTACAAATAACTTCCATTATGG
Organism: Tenrec ecaudatus; assembly: GCF_050624435.1. Lineage (NCBI taxonomy): Eukaryota > Metazoa > Chordata > Mammalia > Afrosoricida > Tenrecidae > Tenrec > Tenrec ecaudatus. The sequence goes on from NC_134544.1 coordinate 8,887,321, forward strand.
TGGCAAAATTGTCAAATCGGCCTACATAGTTACTAAGAGGGTTGTTTAATTATAGTACACCCATCTGATGGAAATTTTGGCAGACAATGCAATATTTAGATATAATGCCATTTTACACACTTATATAATATAAAATACCCACAAAATTATACATGAACTAGGGCAGCTCATAAATAAAATTGTATATAAATAGAAGCAAAAAAACTACTACCAAAGTACCAATGAAGAGGACTATGACTGTACAATTTTTATCCCTTTCGTGTTCAAGTAATTTTCAAAAAGTAAAAGCCATTATTGGGACTTAATGCAAATATCATATAGCTCCATAGTCCAATCGCATCAAGCAGCCGTGCACAGCTGCCGCCACAATCAGTTTCAAACACTCTTTTCCTTCCGGAACTCCTTGACATCAGCTCCCTGTTACTGCCCCTCCCCCACACTGCACCCCAAGGAAACCTGTATTCCAGTTGTTGTCCCTACAGTTTCACCCATCCTGGGTTTCCTACACGGAAAAACAGAAAGAAAACAAACAGCTAACAAAAATTCAAGAGGGTGAACTCCCAATGACTAAATACATCTTAGATAAACCCCAGCATGAACAATCAAAAATTACAGAGCATGTTGAAAACCAGATCTGGTCTAACATGCATCAGAGGGGGATCAACCAACAAGGCTTTAACCATTCAAGTCAGGTTTATCAATTCTATCTCTTATAGCCGTCTCTCCAATGTACTCTATGTAACTACCTTTCTCCCATCCCTCTTTCATGATAGAGGGAAATCACCAGAGGCTCATATATCTTGGGCTCTCACAGTCAACCAGAACCCTCTGCAAAACAGATTCTCCCAATTTAGCCTCTGATACTATTCCCTCCTTCAACTCCAGATTATATGTGATTTACAGTCCTTTGGACACTGATGTTAGTGTGCTGTTCAAGGTGACATCTCACTGAGATGGCTGCTTGTTTGGAGACAAGCCTGTAAGACCCCAGACCTAATTTTATCTGCTAGCCAGGCACCATCTAATTTCTTCATGACACTTTTTATCTTCTGTGTTCCCTTTCTGAGGACAAGTATTGAGCAGGGCCATAATATGAGAATTAACTATTCTTAATTTAATGCTCAGACTAAGGGTGAGTCCAAATCCCATACCTGCATCTGTTTTTCTTTTTCATTTTAATCTGCTTTAGGCTACCTTTAAAGACCTCCTTGTTAATTTATGGTAGAGAGTCTTATTGAGCATGTACTTGGGGGCATGATGATCTCCCATTAAGATTGTCTTTGATTAGCCCCTGGTGTTAATTTTTGGGCCAATATAGGCTAACTCCATATAGCAATACCTGAATTATTCTCTTGTACAGAATCAAGTGTTTGATGCTTTGTAAAGTCTGGGACAAGGTATTATAAAATTTTGTAATAAAACATAAAGGAACAATTAAATAGATGTTGAGATTGCTTTAGTTATAAGTGAAACTGAAGGTGTAACCCAGGATTTTGAAATCACTTAGCTGATCAATGTTTTGTGTCACATGACAAAGCCATCCCTAGACCTAGTGTCTATGAGCTGGATCTCAGTGTTCCAGCGTATCTCACATGCTCACCCTCGAGCCTCCTTCCCTATATGGCCTGCTCACAGGGAAAGCTCATATTTGGTTGATTCTCCATAACCCAATGGGTTTTGTCTTTCATAGAAAACCAAAATCAAACAAAGAAAAACCTCATTGCCATCAGGTTATTTCTGATGCAGGGTGACCTCGGGGGCAGGGCAGAATTGCGCCCGTGGGTTTCTGAGCAGAGTGACATTCTGGTTCATTCTCTCTGGAATGGGCTGCCAGTATATACATTGAGAATATTTTCAAACAGTTGTCTCAAACTTCTAACGTGCTTATGAATCACCATTTGATCTCACCACAATGTCAATGATGGTTCTGTTGATCCCGGCGCAATAAAAATGATGCTTGCCTTTCCTCCAGTTCTCACACAACATGAATGCACTCAGTCCCGGTAACCTACTGACGGTGCGAGGACAAGCACTTCTGTACCCTTCATTACCGACTCCACCATATCAGTGGGTGACCTTTATCCTTAAGGTCCCCAAACTAAATTAAAATGCTCATCTCTCTCCCCCACCCTCTCTCTCATAAAGGATGATGCTCTTGGTAACATCTACACACAAAGATTCTATCTTTCCAAATGCATCATACATATGTGCACATAGCCATAATTTTAGCCCATCCAATAGCCATTTATTCTTTTCAATAAGTAGACACATTGCTTGACTGAATCAAATGACTATACCTGCTACATACAATTAAATTTTAGTGAAACGGTATGCACCCAAAAACACAGACATATATGTGGGTGAGGTGGGGGCTTTAAACATTTTCATGGAAAAGTAGAATCCAAAGATAATGGAATAATAATATTGTCTTTTAAATCCATTTCATCAACTATTTGAAGCCCCTTTGTCATACTGATTCCTCTACCAGTACACCAACTTACCTCCACTCGCAGACTCAAGGGCCTGCCAACTGCCAGTGAGTTGATTCTGACTTAGAAATTAGTAGAAATGCCCTCTACTGTTTCCAAGGTTGACAGAAGCAGACTGCCACCCTGTTCTCCCACAGAATGACCAGGTGGATTCCTACCACAGACCTTTGTGTCAGCAGTCAAGCACAACACGTCCAGAACTCCACAGTCAAGAGCACATACCCTCATCTGTGTGTAGCAGCCTCTCCACGGTCATCTGATTCCTTTATCTGCTTGCTCATTCCTGCCTGGTATTAAAGCAGTGGCTGTTCCTCAGGCTTGAAATATGTTTTCAACAGTTAGGTAATTAACTTCTTTACAGCTTCATATATTTACTCAAATATGAGGCCAAGCACTACACTTAATCCTGCAATCTGCCCCTAGCACAAAATTTATCATCTTTACAAAGTTATAAGTTTGCAAAAAGTTTCATGATTTTTATATTAATAGCTGCTCTTCAGCCAAACCAAAAAACTCAAACTTCTTGCCATCAGGATGATGCCAAAAGCAACCCTACAGGACAGAGTCGAACTGCCCTTGAGAGTTTCCGAGACTGTAACCCTTTATGGGAGTAGGAAGCCCTAGCTTCTCCTGAAGAGCTACTGGTGCTTTTGAACACCCGACCTTCAGATTGCAGCCGACACAGAACCACTATGCAACCCATGTAGAAGGGATATTCATTTTATCCACCTATGTCTTTGAAGATCCTGGGAAGTGATCAGATGTATTTCTTTTAAACAATGAATAAATGGATGCTAGCACTCCAAAAATAACAGATGCTTCCACTGTGGTTACAAGCCTTTGCCAAGTGACTAGGTCATAATTTGGAAATATCTTTATAAATGCTACCCTGAAGCTTAGATAAGCCAGAAAAACCCAACACGGTATTTACTGTGGGGAAAGTAATTGCTTTGTTCCCACTGCTACTCTCAATGCCTCAAGCATTCCCGCTGAAGTCCAGGTAAATTCCCCCCAATTTATGTTGCCATTAAACATGTTCAAATGATCTTTCAGAATCAGATTTAAAAAGACATATAGTAAGGCCCCAGCTAGGCATGGGTGATATGGTGATAATTATTTAATCTAAAAGTGGTCGAAGTTCCTGTTATAGTTCAGTGCCTTCCCGTTGGTTTTCACGCCTAGTGACCCTTCAAGGAACAGAATGAAACCCGTTCCTCTCTTGCTAGCCTCCCATTCAGTGTTACGTCTGAGCCCATGGCAGTGCCACTATGTCAATCCACCTCCTAGAAGGCTTCCTCGTTGACACTGCACCCCCCTTCTACTTCATTCAGCATGCTATCTTGCTCCAGTGGCCACTGTCTCCTGATGACATGTCTAAAGCACACGAAACAAAATCTGGTTTTACTTCTTCCAAGATAGACTTGCTCCTTCTTCTGACAGTCGATGACGTTTTTGATACTCTTCAACACATCATAATTCCAAAACGTCAATTCCTTTTCAGTCTACAAAACCCACTGTCCAGCTTTCACATCCATATGAGGTGACTGAGAGTAACACATCTAGGGTCATCTTTGTTTCCTCAATAGCTTTATTTTTAGCAATTTAAAGATGTCTTGTGCAGCAGATTTTCCCACTGCAAGTCATTGTTTGATTTCTTAGTGTAGATTTTGTACCCAAGTAAAATGAAATCCTCAATAATATCTGTATTTTTCTCCACTTATCACAGTTTTGGTTATTGGGTCAGTTGTGATAATTTGGGGAGTCTGTTTGTTTGTTACACTGAGATGTAATCCATATTACAGTAATTGATCTACATAAGTAAGTGTTTCAAGTCCTCTTCATATTCAGCAAGGTTGAGTCATTTGCATATCACAGGTTGTTGATAAGGCTTCAATTTTTTTCTAACAGTTTTATTGGCATATAATTCACATACCATAAAATGTAATAGTTCAATCATATCCAGAATAGTTGTACCATAATTGCCACAATCAGTTTTAGAATATATTCTTCATTCTTGTATCCAACATTACTATCTCATTTTCCCCCAATCTTCCCTGCCATGCCATCAAGAACCCATTAATCCAATTGCTATTGCTATAGATTTACCTATCCTGGATTTCAAATGCAGAAAGAGAGTTGGGCTACTAATTGTGTCAGCAGTTTGAAACCACCAGCCCCTTTGGGGAAGAAAGACAAGGCTTTCTACTTCTGTAAAGGGTTCGTGTTGGAAATCCAGGGGACAGTGCCGCCCTGTCGTAGAGAGTCACTGTGAGTTGGAAATGACTCAATGGCAATGTGATTTTACTTGTTTGTTATTTTGCGAACCGTGACGGTGCATTATTCATAAAGCCTACCTTCTCGGACTATGTGTTCAGCACACAGCTGGGACAGAAACACAGCCGGATGCACAGCTGTCTTGATTTTAACCACATAGTACAGTAGCTTTGTTCTATTTGAAGAACTGCATTTTTTCCAGTGCATAGGTTCCCAAGAAGCAAAAATTTTAACAGTATTCCAGAATTCCTGTCCTCTCTTATTTTAACTATAGCTTATTGTGATCCACACAGTGGAATACCTTTGCAGAGTTAATAAAACAGTGGCAAATATGTTCCTGATTGTCTCTTCATTCAGCCAAGATTCATCTGACATTAACGTGAGCAATTATATTCTTCATTCGCTTTCTCTTCAGAATCTAATGGTAATTTTTGTAATTCCATGTTGATGTACTGCTGTAGAAAAATTTTAACTCTCTTCAGCAAAATTTTTATATGTGGTATTAATAATATCACCTTTATTTAGAATGGGAACAATTATGGATGCCTTTCAGTATGTTAGGTACATCAACTGTCTTCCCAATTTCTTGCCATAGAAAAATGCATCCTTTCAGCCTTACATCTACTTGTTGACACTTTTCAGTGGCTACTCCAACAGTTCCTGGAACCTTGTTTTGTGCCAATACTTTTTGTGTAACTTTGACTTCTCCCATGAATACCCACAGTTCTTGATCATATGCTACCACTCGGTTGAATATCAGCAAATATATTTGGATGTCACTCTACCATCTTTATATCATACTGTGGTGGCATGGGAACTTCAATGATAGTGGAAGCTATGTATTTGAAGTCCCAGCAGGGTCAAATATGGTGGAGAAGTTTCAACACTTTTTTCAGACTAACACAATGTAAGAATAAGGACATAGTGATCTAATTCTAAAAAATAAATTGGCTAGTGAAAAACTTATGAATAGCATTGGAATCATATCTGATATTGAGGACATGCAAAATACTACAGAGAAAGAACTGCCTTTTAAGGGTAGAGTCTGCTTTAATGTTAGGGATGGAGCAAAATTTCCAGGACCTTCACTTTTAGAGGTGGAAAGAATCATCAAACATAAACAGCTGCAGACATTCGTTAATAATTGGAAGGTTGAATGTACAAAATATGATTCTAGGAAAATTGGAAGTCATCAACAATGACAATGGATACACAAAGAGGTCTACTCTAGGCATTATTAGCTAACTGGACTGGTATTGACCACTTAGAATGGAGCAATCACATTGTTCCTCTGCCATGAATCACAAATTGGAGAATGATGTCTACTTTGTTATCAAAATGAAAACAAAAACAAAATTTCAAGATGCATCACTAATAAGACAATATCCACACACTGATACAGAAGACAAGGCTAATCCCAAGAAAGCTATTATCAAATTCATGTACCGACCATGAATGCCAAAGTTCCAGACCTTTATTCTGTTTACCAACTTCTGCAATCTGATGTTGAGCAAACGCGCAAGCACAATCCATTGATAATTACAGCTGCCTGGAAGGTAGATGTTGGAAACAACGAGGGAAAACCATTAATTGTAAAATATGGCTTTGTATGATAGAAACGCTACCAAAAATGGCCTCATAGAATTTTGCAACAAATGACTTACTCATAATTAATAGTATTTTCTGTATAACTGTATGTAATATGCAGAAATCAAATCAACTATAGTTATGAAAAAAGATGACAGAGAAATTCAATATCACAGCCAGTAGAGGCCAGGGGCCATCGTGGAAAAATCATCAAGAACAGAATGAAGCCAAAGAATGCTAAAACACAGATCTCAGGAAATATTAATTTAGCTCTTGGTAAAGAAAGAATAGGCTATCACAGAAAAGCTTGTGGGATGTTGCAGACAATGGAACAAAAATAAAAACAATATTGTGTGTATTTGTGTTATAAACATGTATCTAACTCTGCATAGAGACAGTGGACCTACACTGTCAAACATCTTGTCTTAGCAATTGAACAGGACCAATTTCTCTCAGGGAATAATGAATGACATGTTGAGCCACAGGGCTTCTGGCAAGATACCCTGTCCAATCTGTTTCAACTCAAGCTGCAGGGCATCTAGGCAGATGTCTTTATAACCTTTTCACCTTGGGATTTTGATTAAGGCAATAAGGCATAGAGATGCAAAAATAAGGTAGATAGATCTCTTGTTCACAATTGATTCCAGGACAGCAAACACAACATCTGGCTATTTCTTATCAATGTGAAATTTTCTGAGTAGTATAAATTCAGGGAGTCCAAGAAATCATTACAAAATTCTTTGTAATGAAAATGTAATCTTCTAAAGTAAACATTTGGTGGGCTTGACTATGATGATGGGTTTGATTCATCTAAAAGATTTAGATAGCTCTTCAATCACCTTAAAACTTTTATAATAATTTTGCCTTTAAATTTCCCAGGACTCTGATGCCATTTCAGGATTGGCTCCTCAATTCCTAGGATGTACTCTGCATGGAAAGTGAGTGGCTACATTGCCTTTGGGAAATGGGTTAAAACTTTTGAGAAGGTATTTAGCAAGCAGTCACTGGATGAAAATTTTGTTAAAATAATTTAGCATGTGGGAGAAGCACCCCTACCCATGCCCCTCTCCCCCCCCCAAAAAAAAATGGAAAAAATCTCCACTGAGTGGAGCTTTCTTTTTAAAATATTTTATTGGGGGCTCGTACAACCCTTATCACAATTGATGCATCCATCCATCATGTCAAGTACATCTGTACATTTGTTGCCATCATCATTCTCAAAACATTTTCTTTCTTCTTGAGCCCTTGGTATCAGCATTCGTAGTATGTATTTCCCTACTAGCGAGCATGGAGCACTAACTCTGCGTAAGTGCCTGTGAAATTTTGTTTCCTGCTTGGGAAAACGATGCAGCAACTGTTGTGCTGTTGAACGCAGCTTACAAGGACAGTGCTGTAGCAAAAAACTCCAGTGTACGAGTGGTTTTCTTGTTTCAGAAAAGGTGAAATGTTGAATGATGACAAACCTTGTTCTATCCATCAATTACCCGAATGGACAAAAACATAGACTCATGTTGTATTTGGAGCTTGTTCCACCAGGTCATACTATTAATCAAGCTTTCTATTTCGAGGTTCTGCAAAGATTGCATACCAGACAAAAAGGGGCCTGCTGTGTGGCAGATCAGAACCTAGTTTTACCACCATGACAGTGCACCTGCTCACACCGCTCTCTGTGTGCCCATCGGAGTGTGTGGGGGAACCAGCAGGCTTCTCATGCCCCACACACCTTACTTGCCTGAGCACTCCCTGTGACTTCTTTTTTTCTGTGAATGCAGAGGAATGTGAAAGGACAATGATTTGATCATACAGAAGAGGTGAAGAAAAATATGAGGGAGGGACTCTCAGCCATCCAGAAAAGATGAATTTGATAAATGTTTCCAAGATTGGAATCACAGATTTGAGAAATGTATTAAGTGTAATCCAGAGTACTTTGAAAGTGATAAGGTTGTTTTTTAAATTAAATACATAGCTTTGAAAAAATATCCACTCTTTTTGGGGTACCTCCTTGTATACATTATCAATTTTCTTTCTCTTTCATTTTGAAAAATTTATGATGAAAGAGGTGCAGGATTTCATTTAGGATTATCATTTTTGCATTCAACCATTTAAATTACCATATATACTCAAGGCACCTAATTATTATCTGGGAAACCAGAAAAACTGATTGACTTGAGTATAAACCTAGGGTGGGAAATGCAGGCTGTGAATTAACACAAAGACCAAAGGGGAGAGAAGGAGCACAGCCAGACACATCCTTATCAGTTCAGCTGCCAGCGTAAGTGAGTCACCATGGGTGCTTCTGTGAATTGGAACTGTCCACATCATAGGACAGCTCTGATTGGTTAGATGTGAATAAACAATCAAAGCCCTGCAGTGTCAGAGGGGCTTTGAATAAACAGAGGAGGAATGGCAATCACCCAGGAGAAGTTACACCTCTCTGGGGTACCACTGATCCATGTATAAGCCAAACCCCAGTTTTTCAGCACATATTTTGTGCTGAAAAATTCAGCTTATACATGAGTATATAAGGTACTTCTTATATATCCTAGTAGCCTCTCCCACCCTCTGCACTTCTCTCTTCTTTCTCTTGTAGAATATTATCTTTCCAGTCATATGAATGCACACCTGCCTAGCCACTAGCCTATTGATTTCTCCTTCCTAACTTTCCCTCCCATCAAACGTCAAAGTTGGTTTCCTTTGATGTAAAAACCTTTATCTCACCAGGTTAGCCTCCAGAGCATGCCTTGCACTCTTAAGCAGGAACTCCACTGGATGAACTGTTGCTTAGCTCAGATGCATGTTCAAGCCGAGAACGTAAATCAGAAAATCCATGGTGTCTGAGGAAGCTGCACTAAGACTGGTGAACTGCTGGTAGGTGGCGCTTCATCACACCCTATAATTTGGACTAAGACATGTATTTGTCTGGCAAATGGGTATTGGACATTCTGTTTTATTTTGTTTATGCCTGTTCATAGTAGAGTGTGTTTCAGAGGTGTTATTTGTTTTTCTGTTTTTATAGTAATGTATAACATGATTGATGAGTCTCTAGGGACAGTAGAGAGAAAGGGCTTTAGGGCAGGGGAGTGTATAAAGAACAGAGGAGTTAAAAGGGAGATAATATCAAAGGGACCAGGGAAGAAATATTTGTTGTGATATTAATTATGGAATCAATTGTAAAATTTTGTTTGACAACATGGAACTATGCAATGAAAAGACATATGTATTAACTCCCAAATAATAACAAATTAATAGGGGGAAAAAATCATAGATCTAGGAATGGGTTTGGGGCTAGCACTGAATCCTAGCTCCAACTTATAATTTATCAATTCTTACATGAGGGCCCTGCTCAATACTCACCCTCAAGAAAACACAGAAGACATGGTTGCTATAGCAAAATGTGGGGAAGAATGCATATGGTGCCCAGCTATCAGATAAAATAGCATCTGGGGTTTTAAGGTTTGTTTCCAAACAAGTAGCCATCTAAGTGAGATGACAACTGAGTCCACATGGAAGAAGCACACCATCAACAGTCACCGAAGGATGGTAAACCATAGAATCCAAAGTTGAAGGAGGGACTACTATCAGAGCCGAAATTGAGAGACAGTGGGAACCCACGATTCATTTGTGGAACTACACAGGAAATATGTCTCCCAAGAACGCCCTCTGTCGACAGTTGAGGGATGGGAGGAAAGCGGTGACTAAACAGAGTGTGGGAGAGTGGAGTACCAAGATCAAAGGCAAGAGTTTGACTCGAACAGTTAAAACGTTGTCAGTAGATGCAGGCTGGGTCTGATCTGAGTTCTAAGTTGTCTCTGTCTTTGGTTTGTGTTGTTCTGTATGGTTTTTGCTTGTCCATTTTAGGATGTATCTCAGAGGTGTCATGTCATTGGAGGTCACCCTGTTGACATTGTGTTATATGTTATGTTTTCCCAGTTTTTGATATATGAAACCCCGGATTGATGAAACTATAGAGACAGCAAGTGTAATAAGGGCTTTGGGGGGAGGGGGTTGAGTGATGATGGGGGTGAAGAGGAGACAATGTCAAAGGGTCCACATAGAAAAAGAATGTTTGGAAACTGATTGTGGTGGCAATTGTATGATTCTGCCTGATGTGATTGAAATCTGGAATGATATGCTATATATAGTAATAAAAAAGCTTTGGCTTATAAACATCACTTTCTAATCAACTATCCCAAGAAATGCAATTGTTATCGATATAAAATTAATGGAGCTAGTATGGAGATAGTTCAGATGAATAATTCACTCTGAGGTAAATTACTTAGGGGAAATGGTATAATTTTTTATAAGTACATTTGTGTAATTGAATAATCCCTTGTGGAATTGTAGAGGTTCACATTTGAGATATATTCAGAGATTGTTTGCTGTTATAGGACTGTTACCATCAAAGGAATGTTGAGACACTTCATTCCCAAACAACTGGACGACTATTTCCAGAGTTATAATCAATTAATATGGCCTTTCTAGCCCAACTCCCTTATGAGATATATTATAACCCTGGACCCTTTATGCCTGTGGCTATACTCCTATTTTGGAGGGCATTCTCTACTATACTAATGAATGTGATTTGTGTGGGATTATAAACTGACACTCGTAGAAGGTGTGTACCAGGCCACACCATTTATTTCCTTAGAGGTAACTTTGACACTACACTAGCAGATGGTGTAACTTAAAACACTATCTTTTGTCTTCTTTGAATGGGTTCAATATTCTGGTACAATCATACAGTTCTAACACACATCACCTCACCTGGAAAGTTATACCTCTATTTGCTTGGCATTTAAAGTGAGTGGCATTTTCTTTACTGAGTACTGGTAGGAGCAAGACGACTTGCTCTGACTCTGGGACATTTTTGGCATCTGGTTCTGGACCATGCACTTGGCTCACCTCCGCCTGACCTTCAGATTTGTGACTGAACAACACCCATCTCACTGAAAGCCATTTCCTCAAGGTTTTGTTAGTTTTTGTGGAATGTTACAGTGAATTGCATAACCCTGTATTTTGAGTGAAAATATTCAAGGGAAGAGTTGGGGTGAGGGGTGCGGATGGAACAGACTAGTATTTTGGAGGAGTTGGACCTTGAGAACATCTTGAATAACCACTCCTTGGGACGATTCTGCTATTAGTTCTTTCAAAAGAAATCATTATCACATTTCCCAAAAGGTCATTGTCATCCTATGGGACATAAGCTCATGCTAGTCATCCACAATGGTCTCCTGCCAGGTCTCAACATTTGGCTACATTTAAGCTGAGCATCCTCAATCAGAAAGAAAGCATGAAAGCCACCCCCAAAAAGAAGAAAAATGTTGCAGTAGTAAACGTGGTGGCAGCCAACACTATGTGATACCTGGTGAAGTGCAAACAGAGACATCGAGGAAAGAGAATTGCCAATTCAGAAATAATATCTCCCTTTGTACTAAATTAATTCTGAACAGGATGACTAAGTAATTCAGTATGGGAAAGAACCATCTTTGCAATAAATAATGTTGGGTCTATTTGGATATCTAGATGCAAAATAGCTCCTCTGAAACATCATTCACAACAAAACAAAAAGGGTCATAGACCTGAATGTAAGAGCTAACACAATAAAAGTTCTTCAAATAAAACAGAAGGAAACAGGCTGTCCCTGTACTGGTCTCACCATCAAAGATCTCTTAGTCACTTGCTAGGAGCGCTGTGTTAATCCATCTTTTTTATGGTATTCCTCTTATTCCTCAACTCTTCTTCACTTTACCAAGCATGCTGTCTTTCTCCTAGAACTAGTTTCTCCTGGGAACATGTCTGAAGTACATGAGGAAAGGTCTCACTATTCTCTTTTCCAATAAAAATCCGAGTTGTTCAAAGATTGGTTTGTTTGTTCTTCTGGCAGGTATATTCAATATTCTTTGTCAACACCATTATTTAAATGAATCTACTTGTTGTCTGTGTTCATTTCTTGTCCAGCTTCCACAAACCAAATGCGAACTGAGTGGTTTGCATCAAGCACACTTCAGTCCTTAAGGTCACATTTTTTCTTGTGAACAATTTTACAGAGAGGTTTCCAACGTACTATGTCATATGATTTCTTGAAGACTGCTTCCAAGGGTGTAAATTTGGATTCCAAGTTAATGAAACACTTGACAACTTTAGTCTTGTATTCTGATGTAACTTGCTGGTCCAGTAGTGAGCATTTTGTTTTCTTGATATTGAAGTGTAATTCCTTTTTGAAGGTTGTAGTCTTTGATCTTCATCAGTAAATATTTCATCCTCTTCACTTTCAGCAAGTCTGATTGTGTCATTTGCATATCACAGGTTGTTAGTGAATTTTCCTCCAGTCCAGATGCTGTGTTCTTCACATAGTCCAACTTCTTGAATTAATTGCTGAGTGTGCAAATTAAATAAAATACACATGGTAGAGGGACACCACTCTGACCCACACCATTGTGCCAAAAAGAACGAGTTGACAGTCAGCCTTGTCAGGAGATAACAGATAAGGCAAGGACCAGTACTGCTGAACATAGAAACTCAAGCTGCCCTGAATACAGTAGCCAAAACAAGACCCCAGGAATTGATGGAATACCAATTGAAATGCTTCATCAAGCTGATGAAGTAATGAAAGTACTCATGCATCTATACCAGCAAATTTGGAAGACAGCTACTTGGCCAATTGACTGGAAAATATATTGGTGCCCATTCCAAAGAAAGGTGACCCCAAAGAGTGCCCAAATTATATAACACAGTGGTTAACAACCTTCCTAATGTCGGGACCCTTTAATATAGTCCCTCATGCTGTGGTGACACCCCCAACCATAACATTATTTTCATTGCTACTTCATAACTGTAATTTCACTACTGCTATGAACTGGGTGACCCTTGTGAAAGTGTCGTTCAAGCCCCAAAGGGGTTGAGACCCACAGGTTGAGAACTGCTGATATAATAATATCATTGATATTGGATGCAAGTAAAATTTTGTTGAAGATCAGCCAACAACAATTGCATCAATACATTTACAGGAAAGTGCCAGATGTTCAGGCCAGATTCAGAAGAGGTCGTGGAACAAAGGATATTTTGCTGATGTCAGATGGGACCTTTGACTCAAAGCAGGGAATATCAGAAAGACATTTAATTTTATTTCATTGTCTATGCAAAGGCATTTGACCGTGTGGACCACAATAAGCTATAGGTAAAATTTGCTACACATGACCTCTTTAGTATTGAAAAGCAAGGATGCTATTTTTAGGACAAATGTATGCCTGACCCAAGCTATCATATTTTTCATTGCCTTATATGCATGGGAAAGTTGGACACTGAATAAAGAAGACTTAAGAATCGACACATTTGAATGGTGGTGCTGGTGAAGAATATTGAAAGTACCACGGACTGCTCAAATGACAACCTGATCATCTTAGAAGAAGTATGGCCAGAGTGCTCCCTAGAGTTAATGATGGGAAGACTTCATCTTATATCCGTTGGACATACTATCAGGAGAGCTCTGTCCCTGGAGAACATCATGCTTGGTGAAGAAGAGGGAGAGTGAATAAGAGGAAGGTCCTCAAAGGGACGATTTAACACTGAGGCTGCAACAACGGACTTCAGCATAGGGATACTTGGCAGCAAGGCACAGGACCTTTCAGGGTGCCATACTGTTGTCCCCTGGGTGCTATATATATAGTTCAGAACCACCTTGATGACACCTAAGAACAATATGCTCCTGGGAATCCCCTTGACCTCAGACACAGGCTCATATGCTCATTGTTCTTCTAGTTGCTCTCCTCGTGGAGATGAGTTTTTAAATCGGCTTTTTAATGTTTATTCCATGGAGAAACTGATGGGGTTGAATTCCTGAACTTTTGGTTAGTATTCTGAAGCTTAACCCTTCCAGCCAACACGGCTCCTAAATTTAAACCTAAAGTTTGCATATTACATCATCATTTCAAGGGAAATGACAAAATAGGCTAACACAGCATGTTCATAATAGCCCCCGAAACATGGGAAAAAGCCAAATGTCTATCAGCTGATCAGTGACTAAAGAAAATGTGAGATACCTAGAGATTGAAACATTATTCAGCAATAAAAATAATTAAAATGCTTGCAGGGGCAGTGGATTGTTTAATGTGCCTCTTCTAGTGCAAGTCTCCAATGACTTCAACCTGCCTGGATCTGGTAAAATAAAAAGTGGGGAAAGACCCTGAGAGGAGTCACCTATGAGTCAGTGAGCAAATGATTCCCTGGAGTGCAATCCTGCTGTGCATAAAATGAGCCCTCTGAGCATCAGGAGGAGGAAGCTCATCATCATCAAGAGTCAGGAGTGGAGCTCATCCTGGAGGACCAAGATCCCTCTGTGGTGAACCTCCTGGATCCAGGAAAGAAAGCAATACCATGAGAGAAACTGCCACAGATCTTGTTCCCAGAGCTGGGGACACTGTGAAGGTTTTTGGTCAGGAGGCTGGTTTGGAGAGTGGGAGACCTCTGGGAACTGAATTCCAGGAACTGCATTTGCTGAACCATGGAGCTAGAACGGAGTGCCCTCTGGCTGAAGCCTCTCACAGAGTGAGGTGACCCATTTAGACGCTTGTTAGCAGACCCCAAATGATATTATTACATGTCCTGATCAGCCACTCAACCCTGAGCATCGCTTACTGGCATGACAACTTGTTGACTTCCTTAATAAACTCCTGAATTGTGAATTTTGCCTAGGTGTTCTGTGTAGGCATTTTAGGTGATATTAGAATTCAGATACGTGGAAGGAAGAAAACTAAGAGCTTACAGGACAGACATTGTATATAATCTGGTCTATATAATCTGTCCTTTCTGATCATTTGCTCCCCATACAGATTTAATAAGTATGGTCAGCAGATACAACCCTGATGCCCACCTTTCGTGATTTTAAGCCATTCAGCATGCCCTGGTTTTATTCACACCATTATCCCTTGATCCATGTACAGGTGTGGCATGAACAGGAAGTGTTCGGGAATGCCCATTGATCTCCAGGATATCCAGTACTGGTACATGCTACATCATGGAATCTCCTTGAAAATAGTATACTAACTTAAAGAAGCCAGATACTAAACAACAACAACATGCATTGTATGTGTGTATATGACATTCCTAGAATATGTCCATTCATTAAGATTAAAAGTAGATTCACAGTTCTCAGGGGTTGGTGGAAGGAGAAAAAATGGGGAGTGACAGATAATGGGTGTAAAATATTTTTTGAGAAGAAGAAAAATATTATTAGATTACTGGGATTGTTGAATATACAAAAGAGGAGCTGAACAATTTCAAAAGTTAAAATTCATGGTATATGAACTAGATCTCAATATTTCTTCTAAAGCAAACAAGCAAACAACAAAGTAAATATGGCATGCATTTCCAACTGCCTAATATTTATATATTACACACAATAAAATTATTTCTGTGGTATCTACAAAGGAATCAAGTCCATAGAATATTCAAATAATTCCAAAACTCTTGGAATTTTATCTTAAGTGCATACTTCACTTGATTCTGAAATATTTCATTGCTTTGACTCTATGATAAACCCTTTGAACCCTATTGAAAATTCACTTGATAAGTTGATATGCCTTAAGAAGCCAAAATATTGGTACACTTAAAAATTCATTCATCAAGGTAGCCTAGATAATTTTATGTGATTATTGATATTGACATATCAATCATTGCATAAAGCCATATCTTCCTGTCAGAGTTACTTTACTCATCTTTCCTCTCTCCCTCCCTTCCATCTTTCTCTTCTCCCCAGCTAAATTGCTCCCCTCTCCCTCTCCTTGCATTGCTGTCTCTCATGAACTCAAGCAGCCTCTTCACTGCTGAGGGTGGACACTCCTCAGCGCTGCTTCATTTGCCAGAGCATCAGAGCCCACAGCAGAGCTGGGTTGGAGGAATGGCACCATATGGCAAACTCCTGCCTGGCATACCGTGTCAAGGTTCCCTTTGCCTCACTGGGTCAGGAATATTACAGTGATATGCCATCTTACTAGGAGACAGCTAATCAGTGTTCATTTGGTCCTCATCAAAGACACCCATGGAGTTTGCCTTCTATAGACTAGCCTCACCCAGACACATGACATGAAGTGAACGGTACTTAATGTGTAATCAGTACCTCACAGGAGCCTTTCTATGGATCTCTATTAAAAATTGACACTAGGAACAAGTTGCATTTTAACCTTAGTCATATGCCAAAGGATTTGTGCAGGAATGACCATGTCCCGTCCAGCACAGAAGGAAGACAAAAGGAATTGCCAAAGGAGATTCGCCCTTAATTGTCAGAGATACAGCCCTTGTATTTGAGGATCACGTGAGACACTTATTACCTACTTCCCTCTTTCAGGATGTGAACAGTAAGGAGCACTAATAAAGTACGCAGGGAACTAACCGTCCTCACTTCCCTTTTTATCTTTGCTCAATTAACACACGGCAGATGTCTGCTTTCAGAAATAGATTAAAAGGAAGCTTTTTAAATGCGCTGGGCTCTGCGCCTCTTTGCCTCTGGATATTGGGATACATCCAGCCTCGTGAAACTGAATGAAAGAAATAAAATTGCCATTCCGGACACTCCCCCCAAGTTTCAATCTGCTATTGCATGTCATGAACCACCGCACTTAATACCCAGAAAATGTGGAATACAGGGATACAAAACCAGACATCTTATCATTCATTTCAGTGAAAATAAAATGAAATCACAGGGAGGAACATCAATTACCATAGAAAGGCACAGATTAAATATGATGAAAATTAAGAAACCCTCTTATATACTAAGAACTTGGGAGTTCTGTATAAGACCCCTTGATGATAGGTAAGTGGAAACAATTTGATCATGTGTCTCAGAGCTCCACACTTTAGCCAACCAGGTCCGTTATTAAGCCAACACCTGGGCACGACAGCTCCTATAAGCCAGAGACAAGCTACTAATGAATTGGGGGAATCGCCTCTATGCAGGGTGATAAAGCGCTCACGGGACAGGGCACATGGTGAGTTGACATCAGAGCTGCATGAACTACAGCCCAGAGACAAAACCGAATGGATAACAAACGAGGGGCCAGTGGACCATTTAGAGAATGATAATGATCCATGGCTACATGGTTTCAACTCTGCCCAAGCTATTATTAGAGCATGAAATAGATATCCCAATTTCAAAACAGAAACTCATTTAAAAAGAAATTGGCAAAAAGAATTGGAAAAGACATTTTAGAAAAGGTCTCCGAAGGTGCTTTATAAATAAGCAGAGGACAAGAAGTTACACAAGAAGAGAAACAAAGGATATCAAGGGCGGGCTGGTGGGGCGGGGTGGGGGGGGCAGGCAGAGGGAAGTAAAGAGAGAAATAATTTATGATTGGATTATTTAGCAAAGCGCCAAGGCTCAGTCTCTTACAGAAGAGAGAGAGAGGACATTAGTTTTTAATCTCACATCCAGTGTTTAGATGCAAACCAGTGTGGCGTTTAAGAGCAGCACTGGAAAGAGGGTTGGAGCGGCCTAAGAGGAAGGAAAGCACTTCCCTGGCAATAAGCCCACAGCTTCCGGTGAAGCCCACACGCAGGGAAGCAAGGCTATTTGAAACTCCGTCCTCACTAATGAAGCCCTTTGGGAGCGAGCCTTGGAAAGAGGCTGATGCCACAATGGCTCAGTGTTGGGTGGCTAACTGAAAGGTCGTTGGTTTAATCCCAGCAGCCACAGTGCAGAAGATGAAGCAGTCCACGTCCTTAAACATGTATAGTCTCAAAGTCCCTAAAGGCAGGGTTGGGGGCCTTCTGGCCCACCAACCATGAGAAGGCCTGCAAAACCAGCTGGTCCCATAGGCCTTGCCAAAGAGAAGCTGTCCCCGATGTCACATTGTTGTTGTTGTCAGGTGCCATCAAGTCCGTTCTGACACCTAGCAGCCCTCTATAAGACAGAAGGAACCACTGCTTGACCCTGTGCCATCCTCACGGTTGTTCTTGTGCCTGAGTCCCTGGCAGCAGCCACTGTGTCCATCTGACTTGTCTAGGGTCTTTCTCTTTTCTGTGTTCTTCTACTTTACCAAACTTACTTGTTTCACCAAACATTTTTTTTCTAGAGACTGGTCTCTCCTGACATGTCCAAAGTAGGTGAGGTGAAGTCTCACCATCCTTGCCTCTAAAGAGTATTCTGGCTCTAGTTCACTCAAGACGGATTGGTGGGTTCTGTAGGCAGTCTATGGTACTGTCAATATTCTTCACTGGCCCCATAATGAAATGATCCATTCTTCTTCACTTTTCTTGATTCAAGCCCAACTTTCAAATATATATGAGGTGATTGACAGTTTTATGGCTTGGGTCAGGTGGACCTGATTCCTCAAGGTAAACTGCTTGCTTTGGAACATTGTGAAAGAGGTGTGCGGATTTATCTCACAGAATTTGTCATTTGGTCTCAACGGCTGTTTCCATGAGGTCCTGGTTTCTGCACAGAAGTTGCAATCCCTGATCCTTGATCTTCATCAGCAAGTGCTTCAAGTCCACATGGCTCTCAGCAAGAAGGGAGTGTCACCATCATATCACAATTTCTTACTAAAACTTCCTCCAATCCTGAGACTGATTTTTTTGGTCTATATAATCTGTATTTTCTGATTATTTGCTCACCATACAGAATTAATAAGTACGGTCAGCAGATACAACTCTGATGCCCACCTTTCCTGATTTTAAAACATTCAGCATTCCCTGGTTTTATTCACACCATTGCCTCTTGATCCATGTATAGGTGTGGCATGAACATGAAGTGTTGGGGAATTCCCATTGATCTCCAGGATATCCACAGCTTGTCACAGTCGAACACCTTTGCAAAGTCGATAAAACACAAGTAAATATTGTTCTGGTGTTCTCTGCTTTCAGCCAAGTTCTATCTGATATCAGCAATGATATCCCTTGTTCCATCACATTAAGGAAGAATTAATTAAATGTGTTATCAAATATAGGAAGTTCACTTTTAAGTTGATAATTTTTAATGGCCTGTGAATGATGCTATAGATATCCTAGTGATCTTTGGCAGAAGAAAATTTCCTCACCCTGGTCCTCCTCTATCCTACAGGGTTGTTTTGAGTTCAGAATCACACCTCCAATGACAGCTGGTTTGGTTGTGTCACAAACAGGTTGAGAACTGCTGATCTAAAGAATATAATGATGACATGTGTGACTGTTTGCATAATTTCTATTTTAGAGTAAAACACAAATATCCATCACACCCAATGCCAATCCTCTTGGCATTAACCCCAGTGTGGCTTATTGCTCGCCTATAGGACAGGGCAGACCTGGGTTCCCCAGTCTCTGGGGAAGCAGACTGCCACGTGTTTCTCTCATAGAATAGCTGGCAGGTTCAAACTGACACACCTTCAATTAGAAGCTGAACACTTAATCACTGCGAAAGCACATTTGTTTGTTTGTTTTTAACACTTTGCACTCCATGGATTTTGTGTGTTTCTAAAAATGGAAGTTTTATGAAATAACTGCATTGAGTAAGTCTGTGGGCATCATCTTCCCAACAGTTTATGTTCATTTCATGTCTCCATGTCACATTTTTGTCATTCTCATAATAGTTCAAAATTATCATAATACTGTTGCATAATTGGATGGCTAAGCACAAGGTCAGCAGTTTGGAACCACCAGCTGATCCATAGGAGAAAGATGAGGCTTCTCTCCTCCTATAGAGTTACAAAATGAGAAACTCACAGGGGAGCGGTTCTCCCTTATTTTATATGAGCCCACTCATAGTTTCCATGAATCAGTTCCATGGTAATTTTTGCTTTTATGGATTGCACATTTAGCAGAATATAATGTAGTCTTAACATTGTTTTTTTATGTACTGAGAAATTAAAATAATGTGTGAATCTATTGCAATAATAAGATTTATTGCAGTGGCCTGGAACCAAAGCCACAATATCTTCCTGTGGAAAATCTTGTTCACACACACACAGACACACACACACACAATCATTCAAAGAGCAGGTAGAGTATCCGTGTGTAACAGTTTGCCTACATGACTGATAAGCACAATTACGTGGCATATTACTCTAGAAGATTTGAAGAACCAGAAGAGATTCATTCTTACGTACAATGTTTCTGAAGTATTTCTAAAATGGATATTGGCACCTCATTATTTGTTCAATTGCATTTATATTCCAAACTTTGTTTTCCAAACTTCTTGCATTATTCTTCTCTAATACTGTTTATGTCATAACTAGACCAATGGCCACAAGTCTCCAGATATTTTTCTACAAAGTGTATGATCAGATTCCATGTTTCTTTATATATATCGCTAACCTCTTTTGAATGTAAACAAGGAATAGTAAATGGAACTTTAGGCATAATTTACAAAAGTACATGTGATTGAATTATAAAGAAAGCATTCCTCCACTAAGTAAGTAGAATAAAGCTGGTTCAATTTTCGTTTAATTGACTTGGAACACATCCCATCCAGTATAGCATTAGTGAAATTATAAATGTCCAAAATAGTCATTAGTTCTGATGAGGTAAAGACAAATAACTGGCACTTAAAGTACTTTCCTTAAAATAGAATTTCAATTCAGTACTTCTGAGAAATTATGAAAAATAATAAGCATTCTTTTGGTGGAGTAGCATTCAGATTCAAAAATTTCAAAATAGGTCCTTGGCTTCATCTGTCTGAAGAGCGAATACCGGGACTGCCTCCCATGTGAGGCACTGGAATCAACTCTATACAGTTTCCCTGCCCTTATTTTTGAGACCCCAATGCAAATGTCAGTACAGTCAGGAACACAAAGAGCAACTCAGAATTGTTATGGTGGCAGGTTGCAGTGTGTAGACCACCGAAAAGTGTTTCTGGGAACTCCTAAGGTTCATGAACCCTATGTTGGGAACAACTGGTTTAGAGAAGATGTCTCCCATGAAGCACCATCCCAGCGTGGATGTGTTTTCCATTAGACTAAAAATTTATACAAAGCAACTTAAAACCTTGTGTTTTCATATAACTTAGATGCAGCTCCTTGGAAATAAGAGTCTGCTTCTCACGAAGGAGCGCTAAGTATCAAGACCTGTGAACCGTGGTTGAAAACTGCGAGTGTAAAAACAGAGATGTAGGGAAAACTTGAAGCCTTTTAAGCTTTAAATAATATGTTTTTATTTTATTTTATTAGTTCTGATTAATAGTCTCAGAGAGTTTAGGGGTTAAAAATAAGCATCTGTTAATACCACTTCATGAAATTGAGATTGAAGAGCTAAGAACCAGAGGAAGTCAATTCTCCAAAATCACACAGTAAGCTGGGTGATATCCTCCCAATCCATTCTTCCTTGCCTTGCCACCTATGTGTGTTTTTACTATACATTTGGGAGCCAATTTTTAAAAATTGACATGGTGAGTTACATGAAGGTTTACTGAGGAGATCATTAGCTGTGCACTCACCAATTCATGTATGGCTTACCCCGTTTCCAACACTTTTTGCCTATTTCCTCTTGATGAGTATGTTTTACTCTTCACCCCCGTTAACCTCTGTCTGTCCACTGAGTGAATTCCCCTACACCTCTTTCCTTGACATTCCTCCTAACCATGAAGGTTCACTTCTTTTAGTGTGAGAACCTTTTCTGGGTTGTGTAGCATGGTTGCGTCCTCTCACCATATTGTTCAATTTGTAGGCTGAGAAAATAACCAGTGAAGGCAGATTATATGAGGGAGAATTCTGCATGAAGACAACCTGGAGCTAACAAAACCTGGCTTGTGGAAGTGAGGAGGACATGAAGCCGTGCTGGTGAAAATGAAGCACTGCAGCCTTCAGCATGGCTTGCCACTCAATGTAGGGAAGTCCAAAATCTTCACAACAGAATCAATAGATAACATCAGGAAAATGGAGAAATGATTTGAAGTTGTCAAGGATTTTGTCTTACTTTGATCCACAATCAATGCTCATGGGTGCAGCAGTCAAGAGATCAAAAGATGTATGTCATTAGGTGAATCTGGTGCACAAAACCTTACTTAAAGTACTACAAAGGAAGGGTATTACTTTGAGGACTAAAGTGTGCTTTACCCAAGCCATGGTATTTCCAGTTGCTTCAAATGCATGTGAAAGTTTGACATTGAATAATAAATACAAAACAAGAACTGATGTGTTTGGATTGTGGTGCTGGTAAAGAATATAGAAAGTGCTAGAGTCAGCTAAAAGAACAAACAAAACTGCCTTGAATGAAGAACAACAAGAATGCTCCTTAGAGCAAGGATGGTGGGCAAGATTTTATATGCCTAGGACATGTCAGGAAAGACCAGTCTTTGGAGAAGGACATCATGATTGTTAAAGTGGAGGGACAGCAAAAGAGAGGAAGGCCCTTGGTGAGATGGATTGACACAGTGGCTGTAACAATGGGCTCAAGCAGAGTGTTTACTTCTGTTGTGCATAAGACCACTATGGATTGGAATTGGCAGTACTTAAGAACAATAATAATAGCAACTCTTTATGCCAGAACAAAACTTCATCTTTCTCCCTTGGATCATCAGGTAATTGATAACTGCTGACCATGTGGTTAGCAGCTCAAGGTATAACCCATTACAGCACCAGGACTCCTTCAACAGAAAAACACAGCGTGGTGAAAATAACATAGCAGAACTGAACTGACTCTAAGTCTGCACGTCTTGTTTGCCTACAGAAGTACCTATTTCCAACTTTTATCTTTCTGGCCATCTACCAAAGCTTTACTTGTAGCCTCCAAATGCTGTATTTTGCTTCATTCTGAGATTCTGAGATCAAAGATCATTTTGTCTCCCAGATTTGGAATTATACTACCTTCTGATACACTGTGGAGTAAGTAAACCTTTTTTTTTTTTAATAGGCTGATCGAATCACAGCAGCCCTCTCTCTCAGAACCGGAGCTCAGCTTTCAAACACCCGCATGAGAGAGTGTTAGCTGATGATTTTAAGGAAAACACCAAGGACTACCTGCTCCTGGATTTTCCAGAATCCTGCTTAGGAAAAACTGTGGAGACACCTCATGTAGACTGCCTACCAAAATGCTTTTGATGGAAACTGAACATCTGGCTTTCCTTCAATAACCCTTGCAATACCCCTTGCAATTTCCCTTAAATTTGCTTTTATATTTATATGAATTTATTCCTCAATACATTAGAATTTCTCCAGTTTGATGTCTTATTTTTTTCTGGAATGTTACTTCATATATTATATAACTGAGCCCAGCTCTTACTTGTGTGTGAAGAAGACATTCTGAGAAAAACAAAAGTATTCTGTCCATCAACATGCCTGTGAAATGGCTCATGTGAACTTCTGAAAGCAAGTCTTCAGGAGCTATCTTTAGGCCAGCATTAGTGAGAGCCTATTTAACAACAAGAGTTGGACGAAAAACAACAACATGGCTTAACAACATGGCTTTATCCTCTCTCTTTCCATTCTCTTTGCTGACCACCCCTATGAATTAGACTTTATTGCATCCATAAAAGAGACTTCAGTGGGAGGTAAGATCTAAGTCCCAAGCTGTGTCTCAGATCCCACCTGCTTGATATATCTGTCAATCTACACTACCCTTGCTGGCAAAGAATACTGAGAGTGCCACGGACTGCTAACAAACCTGTGTTTGAAAAAAACACAGCCAGAATGACCCACAGAAGCAAGATGGTGAAATTTTATTGCATGTACTTTGGACATGCTATCAGGAGAGACCAGTCCCTGGAAAAACTACATCATACTTGGTAAAGTTGGAGGGGCAAGGAAAGAGAGGAAGCTCCTCAACAAGATGAATTGAAACAGTGCCTGTCATGAGGCTCAAATAACCACTGTGGACAAGGTGCAGGAGAGGGCCAGGTTTTTCTCGGTTATACATTGGCTCACGGAGAGGCAGAACTGACTGGGTGACACCTAGCAAAAAACCACAACCCTCCATACCCACCTCACACACTTGTGTTCATGTGTCTGGCTTTGAGGTATTGGGTGAATGACTTCTAATTGGCCATGCTCAGGTCAGACCTTCAGATGTTCAGTCTTGCTTTTACTTCTCCAAACCTAGAATGACTTTCCCAACCCTTGCTGGCATGTCCCCGCCCTCCCCTTCTCTAGAAAATCTATTCTAAAAGTTTGGAACTTCCCTTATTATGGACCATGGTGGATGGAGGACATCATGGAATACACACACACAATGTATATAATATATGCATACATATAATATATGTGTATATACATTGTATATATTGAACACATGTTGTATGTATACATATATTATATACATTATATGTATACATATACATATGTATACATTGTATATACATACACACACACATATACATACATTACCCTAGTATGCCTTTTCATTTTTCCTGCTCTTTGAGAAAGTGTTATACTGAAATACACCTAAATGTTTTATTTTATATAAAGCAGAATATGTCAATATAAAGCAGAATAT
Source organism: Tenrec ecaudatus (assembly GCF_050624435.1). NCBI lineage: Eukaryota > Metazoa > Chordata > Mammalia > Afrosoricida > Tenrecidae > Tenrec > Tenrec ecaudatus. Next base: position 8,912,061 of record NC_134544.1, read on the forward strand.
GTCAATATGACAATATGTCAATAGAATAATATTCTTTTTAATCAATCACATCTAAACTGATGGACAATGCTTTCTAAAAGAATGTTTCCAAAGAATATATATGCATGGCTATATACATGAGTATACATATATATTTTGTTCTTGAAAGCATAAAGGTTAAGCCCACATCTCCACACAGATACATGTGGGGTTACCACCAAGCCCCAAATGAGAAAAAGTTCAGCTGGGTTTTGTGCCAGATTTTGGCAAAAAACAGCATGCCACTCTGCCAAATTTATCCGGCTAGGTGAGCATGGAGAACTCACTCTGACTTAGTGTACTCTGTGGCATCGCCTGGGAAGGGTCTCTCTGGTCACAGTGAATTTTTTTGTGAAAGCAGGTTTGCTCAAACCTTGGTTTTGTGATGGCTGATTTAAGAGAAGAGTGTACAGCAGTGAAATTGTGTTTCATGCTCAGGAAAAGTGCTACAGGAACTGTAGTGATGCCAATCCCAGCCTACAAGGACAGTGCTATAGGAAAACTCAAATGTTCTAGTGGTTTTCTCATTTCAAAAAGAGTGAAATGTTGAAACCTTGTTCTGGACGTCCATCAACTTTTCAAAAGGTTGAAAATGTCAACAAAATTCATGCATTCATGCTCAAAGACCGATGATGGACCATTGAAAAGATGGGGAAGTTATCTGGACTATATTGGAGATCAGTTCAGCGAATTTTAATGGGAGATTGGGAGAGAGAAGGGTCAATGTGAAATTTGTGCCTTGGGTTCCAAATGACCAGGAAAAAGGGCGTCAACTGGAAGCATGCTGTGCTTTGAAAGAACAGCTCTGAAGTGACTCCGTCTTTATTCCAAGGTCATTGCTGGTGACTAGACATGCTGCTATTCTGGTGACCCTGAAACAAACATAAGTAAAGCCAGTGGAAGACGCCATCGTCACCTCATGCGAAAAGAAAACAAAACCGGTCAAGTGAAATCAAAGATTAAAACAATGCTTCTTTATTATTTTTTTAATGTGAGGGCGATAGAGCATTTGGAGTTCATTTCACCAGGTCAGACCGCTAATGGAGCTTTCCATTTAGAGGTTCTAAAAAGATTATGTAACAGTGTGTGAGAAGAAAGGCCTAATTTATGGCAAATGGGGGACTGGTTTTGCCACCATGACAATGCACCTGCATTGTCATCTCAGTGTACCAGTTTTTGGAGAAAACAGCATGCCTCTCTTGCCCCACGCACCTGACTCACATGACTTCACTCCCTGAAACTTCTTTTTGTGTCCATGAATGAAAAGTGACATGAAAGTAACAGCGATTTGATGACACAGAAGAGGTGAAGAAAAAAATGAGGGAGGTGCTATCATCCATTCAAACAGAGGAGTTTTTAAAATGTTTCCAAGAATGGAACATCAGATTTGTCAAATATATTAAGTGTAATGGAGAGTATTCGAAGGTAAGAAGATTGTGTTGTTAAAAAATGTAAGTACATCACTTTGAAAAAAATTCCATTGTTTGGGAGGTATCCCTCATTAACCTGACACCTGAAGATGCACCTTTTGTAAGAGCGTGCCTTCATCCAAAATATAGACCATATATAATATAGTCTACTTTCCCTAAAGTACTTCTCAGCTGTCCTGCCATTCCAGTGACTCACCACTTGGGACAATGGATAGCAGTTTCTTTAGAATGTAAGTCAGCCAGCTCTCCAGATTCCATACCCCTCAAAGCTACACAGTGGTCTGAGTGACTTGAAGGAAAAAAGAGGAAAGTGAAACTGAAGTGGACTTGGAGTCTTGCCTCAAACAAGTTCACTTCAAACAATCACACACACACACACAAAAGAAAACAATACTTTAAACTCTATCAAGTGGTCACAACAGTAGGTTTGGGGAAGGGTGGAAAAAAGAGGAGCTTATACCAATGGCTCAATAGAAAGTAAATGTCTAGAAAAGAATCATGGCAACATATGTACAAATATGCCTGATGCAATCAATTTATGGGTTGTAATAAAATGATCTTTTAATTAAAAAAAGAAAGTAAGTCAGGTGGCATATTACCTATTGTTCCTTGCAACTTCTAACAGTTACTTCAGTGGAAGATGCAAAGTAGAAACAGACAGCATCTTAAACCTAACGAGGGATAATATATTTGCTGCATTTTATTTCCATGGCAACCAACATAACCACAACCAAACTACTTTTCCCATGACATTGTGGTGTGAATTTGTGTCTTAAAATAACACCTACATTATCAATATACATTTATTTTAAAATAGCTACTTAAATGTATATAATAAGAATATGTTTATCCATTACGTTAATCATTTCTTCCTAAAACAGGATAATTTTCCTGATTTCTATTTATATTACTAAAATAGGAATAATGTTAGGGAACCCAATTCTGATATGTACATGATGAGACATTCTAGTAAGAGATGGAAAGAAATGTCATCTTTCAGCATTGTCTATGAAATGATTCACTGGGATTTTTGAAAACCAATCTTTCAGGAGGCATGCTTGGGTAATCTTGCATAGAACCAAAGATGCTAGGTAATACTCTTTCATTTTATTTTCCTTTGAAGGGCAGTGACATTGAAACCATAGCACAAGCATTGTTGTCATTGAGATACACAAGCATGAGATAGTGTATTAAAACCAAGGATATGTTAGCATATGGTATACCACTGGGATTGATACCTTAATTGTTCCTTTACCATGCAAAGGACAATAGTTATATCACTTAATTACATAAACTACATATTTCTATAAGTACTGGAATTATAATATTTAACTTCAGGTTTGGGGTAAGGCTATCATGAGATACAAGATGGTAATATTGATATTTTATGAATACTATATTTTTATAATATTGGCAAGATGACAAATTAATTATATTTTTAATTATTGTAATCTTTGCCATGGTTATATATTAAACATTGTAACATTGAAATAGATACTGGTATACTGTAAGATATTAAATATTAAAAGTGAAATTTTGACTATTGTGCCCCAAACCTAGCTTGATGAGGTGTTCACATATTGAGACACGTTGTTCCTCACTTTTGGCAAGGTTCCCTTCTAGTCAACCCATTTTAAGTTAGTTTTGACTTTATATAACTTAAAAAAAATGTTTGGCTAGTTTTCAGTCTTATTACCCAGGATCCTTATAAATTATTATATGTAAACATCTATCCTTGAACATCTGAGAATGGCAATATCAATGTATGATGTACTATAACCCTGTAAATGTTGCTTATTGCTAATAATAAAGTTACACATGCTCACCAGGTTTTATGCATGGTCCATGATGACTTGAATACATTGTAAAATGTTCCAGGGGGTCAGGGGTGAGGGGGAGGTCGGGGGAAAGGTAGAGGTGTTAACAAACCCAAGGACAAGGGAACAAGTAATCCAAATCGGTGGTGAGGAGGGCGTGGGATGCTTGGTAGGGCGTGATCAAGGGTAATGTAACCAAGAGGAATTACTGAAACCCAAATGAAGACTGAGCATTATAGTGGGACTAGAGGAAAATCAATGGAAATAGAAGAAATAGCTAGGAGACAAAGGGAATTAATATAGGTTTAGATAAAGACATATACACATGCAAATATATTTTTATATAAGGATGGGGAAATAGATCTATGTGCATATATTTATAGGTTTAGTATTAAGGTAGCAGAAGGACATTGTGCCTCACGAGTACTCCCTCAGTGTAAGAATACTGTCTTCTATTAAATTGGCATTCTATGATGCTCACCTTCCCCAAAAAACCGCTGAAGACAAAGTGGGTGAATAACCAAATATGGTGAAGAAAGCTGATGGTGCCTGGCTATCAAAAGATATAGAGTTTGGGGTCTTAAAGGCTTGAAGATAAACAAGCGGTCATCTAGCTCAGAAGCAATAAACCCACATGGAAGAAGTACCACCAGCCTGTGCGACCAAGAGTTGTCAAAGGGATCAGGTATCAGGCATCATCACAACCAAAAGCTTATCATAGTGTATGGGGGGTGGTGCAGAGAGGAGCCCCAAAGCCCATCTGTAGGTAACTGGACATCCCCTTACAGAAAGGTCTTGGGGAAGAGAGGAGTCAGTCAGGGTGCGATGTAGCAATGATGAAACATTCAACTTTCCTCTAGTTCCTAAATTCTTCCTCCTCCCGCACTATCGTAATCCCAATTCTATGATACAAATCTGGCTAGACCAGAGGATGTACACTGGTACAGATAGGAACTGAAAATGCAGGGAATCCAGGGTGGGTGATCCCTTCAGGACCAGTGGTGTGAGAAGCGATACTGGGAGGGTAGAGAGAGGGTGAGTTGGAAAGGGGGAACATGTTACAAGGATCTACATGTGACATCCTCCCTGGGGGATGGACAACAGAGAAGTGGGTGAAGGGAGAAGTCAGACAGGGCAAGATATGACAAAATAATAATTTACAAATTATCAATGGTTCATGAGGGAGGGGAGCAGGAAGGGAGGGGAAAAATGAGGAGCTGATGCCAGGGGCTTAGGTGGAGAACAAATGTTTTGAGAATGATGAGGGCAATGTATGTACATGTGCTTTACACAATTGATGTATGTATGGATTGTGATAAGCGTTGTATGAGCCCCTAATAAAACATTTTTTAAAGGGAACCATTTGTTGTTTCCTAATTTTCTCCAAGTTTTTTATTAAACCAAGCACAGATTTTTCAACTGTTAGATAGAAACTAATTAATACAGAGAGACTATAAAATAAATACCATAAAGTTGCCTTAAGGCAAACAAAGAACTTCATAAGTTCCTAATTCAGAATTTATTCCCAATAAATTACTGCCAATAGTTGGACAATGAACATCACAGACTGAAGACAAAAAAACAAACACATTTGAACTATGATATTGGAAGAGAATACTGACCTTCTAGAATTACCAGGGGGCATGAGAGGGTCAATGTTGGAAGACACCCAGTGAGAATATTCCTTACTATCATGCTCACCCTCCACTTGGCTTTCAGTACTTTCTCGTGGATACATTGCACCTGATCAAACCCCGCAAGGCTTCCTTACCATCACTTTTAGATCTCATGCTATTTCCTCATCCATGAGTTTGTTGGGACAAGAGAAAGGTGAAAGGAAACAGAGGAAAGAAGTAGGAAGCAAAAGCGATTTACAGAGTATAGCTTATATGGATATATACGTAAATATATTAATTTATACTGAAAGGAATAGAGGCCAATGTACCGCATATACTCCTGTATAAGCCGAGTTTTTCAGCACAAAAAAAACTGGGGTTCGGCTTATACATGGCTCAGTGGTACCCCAGTGAGGTGTAACAACTTGTCCCCCAAGGTAACTGGACAAGTTCCCATTATCTTGTGGGTGATTGCCGCTTCTCCGCTGTTCATTCAAAGCCCCGCTGACACTACAGTGTTTTGAATGTTTGTTTACTCCCATCTAACCAATCAGAGCCATCCTATGACGTGGATGGCTCCAATTCTCAGAAGCACCCCAAGTGGTTCACTTACACTGGCAGTTGAACAGGTAATGATGTGTCTGTGGCTATGCTCAGTCTCTCCCCTCTGATCTCTGTGTTAATTCACATCCTGCATACCCCACCCACACAGAGAGACTCCCCCCCCTTTCCTGGCTAACATGTCATGGGGGGGGGGGGGTTATATTACCATGGAAGCTATTTTTTAAAGTCTTTTTTTTTAATTCTATTAGAAATGGATACTTTTGAACCAAAACAAAAACGCCGGTCATCTGAGGCTGGATTCAAAATGAAGGTTGTGTCAAGAGAAGAAAGCAATAACAGTATTGCAAATAGGGAATTCTGTGTTGAGGAAAAGCAAGTGAGGGAGTGGCGAAAATTGAAGGCTGACTTGGAACAGATTCCAAAACCTCATTGTGGTTTAATGTCTTTTTATGGGGCTCTACAGAGTGAATTGCATAAATGGGTTATGGGGTGTCGTCGAAATGGCTACTGCGTAACATGCATGGGAATCCGCATACATGTTCTACAAATGGCTAAGGCTGACAAATATAAGGCACCAGGCATTGAAAAATTTGCTGCGTCAGCAGGATGGTGTACCCACTTCACAAATAGGTTTGGCCTATGTTTGAGACAAAGAACAAAAGATTTCCCAGAAAGTGCCACAAGACCTTGAAGAAAAAATTATGTCATTCCAGTCAGTTATTATAAAACAAAGAAGGATTTATAATTATGGCCTGGCAGATATTGGGAATATGGATGAAACTGCCATGACTTTTGATCTTCCAAGCAACAGACTGTGGCAAATTTAGGAGAAAAAAACATTTTTCTCTAAACCACAGGAAATGAAAAAAACAAAACAAAAACACTTTACAGTTGTTCTACCATGTTTGGCTAATGAAACTAAGCTGTGTCCTGTCATTATTTTTAAAAGAAAGACCTTGCCTAAAATGATCAATTTCCCACCAAGAATTACTGTGCGTGTACATGTTAAAGGCTGGATGGATGAAGACAAAACTAAAAAATTTGCAACCGATGACCAGGACCAGCCTTAAAGAAAAAGCCATCGTTACTTGTTTGGGATATGTTCAGAGCCCACCTATCGGATGACATAAAAAAATTGGCAAAATCTAGTAAAGCTACCTTAGCCATTATTTCAGGTGGGCTCTGGATGTATCTTTGAATAAACCCTTTAAAGACTGTGTGCAAAGAATGTGGCATGAATGGATGTCATCTGATCAAGTCCAACTAACAAAAGGAGGAAATCTCATGAAGCCTGACATAGAGTTAATAGCAAAGTGAGTTCGCGATGCATGGGAAGACATTCCAGAAGACATGGTGTGGTGTGCCTTCCAGAAATGTAGTATTAGTAATGCTATGGATGGCAGTGAAGACTGTGCTTTGTATGAAAATGACAGAAATGATAGTGATGACGGCGATCTCAGTGAGAACAGCATCTATGATGACCTCATACCAGCTGAAGCTCTGCATTGGGATACAGATGGTGATGAGGTTTCCAGTTTTGAAGGATTTTAACTCTTTACATTTTAGCTTGGTTGCTGATTGAGCTCAGGAAATAGTACTCTTAAGGTATCATTGTTGATACCTTATTATTTTTCTTGAACCAATTTTCCACTTACGGTGCCGGTTTACTAATGTTAAATGACTTGTTTTCATTTTATTTTTGTTTTTTATTTAAAATGAATATTTAAATACATTACCCCACTGCTGTCTCAATTTTAGTAATTTTATTTTAATTTGTTTTGATTATTGAAAGTCACCAATATCTTCTGCATTTTCCACCCTAGACTTATACTCGAGTCAATCGGTTTTTCTGGTTTCCAAGGTAATAATTAGGTACCTCGGCTTATACTCAGGTTGGCTTATATTCAAGTATATATGGTACATATATTTATGTTAAGTATTGAGATAGCAGACCAACCTTGGGCCTCTAATCAAGACCTCCCTAAACACAAAAACACTTTGTCCTAATAACCTGGCACTCTTTGATACTCATCTTCCCGACATGATCGTTAAAGACAAAATGGGTACATAAGCAAATGTGGTGAAGAAAGTGAATGGTGCCTGACTACCAAAGATATAGCTTCTGGGGGTTTAAAGGCTTGAAGTTAAACAAGCAGCTATCTGGCAGGGAAGCAAATAGGCCTAAGGTGTCAACTGGATCAGGTTATCGGGTATCAAAAGAACCAAATTATATCAGTGTGGATAAGGGTGATTGGAGTTGAGACCCAAATCCCATGTGTAGATAATTTGAGATCTTCCCAAAGAAGGGTTACGAGGAAGGAGCATATCAACCAGGTTTCAGTATAACACTGGCAAAACATACACCATTCCTCTAGCTCCTGAATGCTTCCTCTCCTCCCACCCCTTACTACAATTACTCAGTTCTACCTTATAAATCTGGTGAGACCGGGGAGTAGACCTATTGGTACAGATAAGATCTCTCGACACACGGAATTCAGGACAGATAAACTCTTTGAGAACAGTAGTGGGAGTAGTGATATAATGAGGGGTTGGGGATTGGGATGGTGGTGGATAGTTGGCTGAAGGGGGAGAAAGGAGAAACCTGTGACAAGGTAGGATATAGCACCCACCCCCAGGGGGATGAATAACAGAAATGTGGGTGAAGAGAGATAATGGACAGTGTAAGACACGAAATAACAACAATAATATATAATTGATCAAGGATTCACGAGGATGAGAGAGTGAAGGAAAATGGGGGCAAATAAGGAGCTGATAGCAATGGCTCAAGTAGAATGAAAATGTTTTGGATATGTTGATGACAACATATGCAGAAGTGTGCTTAATAAAATTGAAAGATGGATTGTCGTAAGATTTGTAAAAGTCCACCAATAGATTGAATAATAAAAAGAGAAGAAAATCCCCCACAAGAATATTCCTTAGATGTAAGGCTAGAACTCTTGATGTCATGTACTTTAGACATATTATCAGCAGCAAGCAATCCCTGGAGAGGAATATCATGCTTTACAGTGAAGGGTCAGTGAGAAAGAGACAGGCCGTCAAGGACATGGATTGGCAGAAGAGCAGCAGCAATAGACTCAATACAAACGGTTGTGAAGATGGTGCAGGACTAGAGGTGGGTTAAGAATTGGGCTGTTAGCCAGTCAGTCAGTGGTGTGAACCCATTAATCACAAGATTGTGGCTTGTGTTGTTGAGGTATGAAGCTGGATAGAAGCAGAAGGTAATCAAGGTTTCTGGGGAAGGAAAAGGAGGTCAAGATTATAGTCAAAGATTTCAGGAGATGGGAACATTTGACAGAAGAGGTAATTAAATTTTATAATGATTGAGATCAGAAGCATAGAGAGAAGAACTCAGAAAAGGAGACTGATTGGCTGCACAACTCAGAGGGTCATCAATGTCACTCAATTATTCATGTAGACACTGCTGAATTGGTGTGTGTTTTACTCTGTGTATTCTCAACAACAGCGGCAAAAAAATGAACAGAAGTTTAAAGTAGCACAAGACCACAGCAGAAAAATTCTGCGAGGTACACTAGTGGTGGATGCATGACCTTAGGCATTTATGAACACACATATGATTGTAAAATTCCAAGAGGGATCCTTATAGTCAATGATGTGCCACAGTAAACAACACATGGCATTTACATTAGTTCCAAATGTTCATTTAGGAGATACCATGTGTGGTGAGGAAGGGTGGTGGATGGCACTTGACATTATGTACTTGTTTTCTCTAAAACTAGAACTGCTCTAAAAAAATGAGATGTATGGAATAAAAACAATATTTTAAAGTATGTAAACTGGTCTGCTGGACTGTTCTTCTGGTATTTTGGCTGTGATTTCTTCTTTTTAAAGACCTGTCAGCAGACCCTTGTAGAGTAGTGGTTATGCATTGGGCTGCTAACCACAAGGTTGCCAGTTTGAACCTCCCCAGCCATTCTGTCGAAGAAAAAGGAGGATTTTTGCTCCTGTAAATAATTAGAGACTTGGAAACCCCCAGGGGGAATGTCTATTCTGTTAAAGGGTTGCTATGCATCAGAGTTGACTGTATGACGGTGAGTTTGGTTTAGGTTTTGAGAGGCCTGTCTGCACAGCTGAGGTGGCATGTTGGAGACACATGTTGTGTAGGTGCTTGTCCATATACTCCAATTGAGGTGTCACTGGTAAATGAGTAGAGCAAAGAACTAATTTCAAATAGCCCCAATTAATTTGTAGGAAAAGAAACATGATGAATGAGTTCCAGAACCTTCTGTGAATGTCACTATACTAGCATATATTCTGTTCCATCTAACCTCACACATGTCTGTGCTTGGATATCCCAAAAGCACAATCAAATCTCATCGGTGTTGCGGGAGGGGCTTCAGATAATGGACAATAGAAGTAGGAAGTATAAAGCAAATGCACCAAACCCAATTGCCATCAAGTGAATTCTCACTCATAGTCCTCCTAAAAGACAGAGTAGAACTCCCCTATGGGTTTCAGCAACTGTAACGTTTTATGGAAGTAGAAAGCCTCATCTAGTGGTTTTGAAATACTGATCATTTGGGTTAGAAGTTGTGGTAGTTACATAATTTTATGTCAACTTGCAAAACAAGCGTATAGTTGGAGTTCAGCCTGTCAATCAGGTCGCAGCCTGATGATACCTCTTTGTGAGTGTGGCCTTCTTATGAAAATTCTGGAAACTTCCTCTCTCTTTTCCTTTGTCTTCCTGTTGGCAAGCCACATGAAGCCACGCTGCTGGCAGCCATATCCCTGGAAATGCATCCACCAACATTGGATCCACAAGACTTTGTACCCACCAGTCAGTGGTCTTCCTCCATTTTACATCAATGCATGTGATTGTGTGAGTCTGAAGTGTGATCTATGAACTAGTATTGGACTTATGGGCTAATGCTGGACTTATGGACTTGCTCTGGACTGGGCTGGGATGTTTTAATATACAATTACTCTTTGATATAAAGCTCTCTCTTACACACATATAAATGTCAATGAATTTGTTTCTCTAGTCAACCCAAACTAGCACAGTAGCCCAAAGTATAAGCGAACATATATACTGGAGTATAAGCCGTGATTTTCAGCACACCTTTATGCAGTTTGGGGGGTAAAATTGGGTGCCTCAGCTGATATTCGGATCAGCTTATACTGGAGTACATAGGTATTACTCTGAAGGGAAACAGTTAAGTATTAAGTAATCATTAAATATTTTCATAACTCAATTTAGAGATCAGGTATGTGATGCTCTCATTAGGAATTATCACATTATTATCCCCATAGGAACTAGCAATGGGTCCCCTGTCTCTCTCCTTTCATTCTTGGTCATCTTCCCTGAAATACTTACCACATCTTTTTCATAGAAAATTAGGGTTTCAGTCTATCACTGTCCTCACACACTTAAAATTACAAGGGTGTAAATTAGAAAGATTTTGCTGGAATATATTTAGGACTAGGATTTCAGTGACCTTCCAAATAGTGTTTTATTTAAAAATCAGATGTTAGCTTAGATGATTAATGTTCCCTCAGTTCAAACAAAGTGTCTCTCACATTCATCATTGCTGATGATATCAGACTTCTGAAAGCTTTCCACCTTTGTGACACCTGCAGGCATTAAAATGTGAGGCCAAAATTAGCTAAGCTGTAATAAAAAGGTGATAATTGCTAAGTGTGAAGCCACACCGATAACGCATTAAGCAAAACACTAACACTTTTAGTGTGAACTGATAGTATCTCATTCTTTGCATCTGTTTAAGTGATTTTTCATCTTTTACATTTTCTCTCAAACTAAGCTTATTAGTTTAATTAATTGTGCATATTTAAATTCTAACAGATATAGAGAACAATGAATTAAAAGCTTCTTTTTAGGGTAGGAGTTCATTTTATTTCTCATCTGCTGATAAATCCTGCCATCATATGTATGTGTGTTCCAGGGTCACAGAAGGGTAGAATGTGAATCTACACTGGGGCAGCCCTGTTCTCATAGGAAGGCTGGCTTTATATTAGGCTACATGTTAGACTTACACGGGAAGCCCAGCCTTCACCCAGAACAACTGAATTACCTTCTGAACTTGAACCTTGAACAATGGTCCTGAAAATCAAAGCACAACAACAAAAATAACCAAGACCCAGACTATTTTTTTCTTGTGTAGCCATAATGCAAACAGATTGCATTAGACTTTGATGCTTACAATGGTCACTTGTCTCATTTCATTTTATATCCTATTGCCAAGAAATGTATGGAGTAGATAGCTCATTAATGTTACTTCGATAAGGAAATCCCTAAGTTACATAAAGGTTGATGATGCGTCTTTCCCTTACAGTAGAATGTTAATTTTCCTATTACCATATGCTAACATAAGGTACCTTGTGAGTGTAGTGAATTACACACTGAGCTGCTAGCTGTAAGGTCAGCACTCCAAAAACAACAGCTGCTCTGTTGGAGAAAGATGAGGCTTTCTACTCCTGTAAAAAGATAGTCTTAGAAACCCAAAGGAGCAATTCTTCCCTGTTCTTTAGGGTCACTATGAGTTGGCATTGATTCCATGGCAGTGATGTATTTCTAGAAAGTATCACCAATATATACACAGACATACATATACATGCATCATATATGTATGTATATATATATATATATGTGTGTGTGTGTATATATATATATATATGAAAAAAAGTAATCAGCCAATATAGAATTACACTAAGGGATTTGGAATTCAACAAAAAGAAGAAACTGTAGAGTCACAGCCAATCCAATGAATAAATCTGTTACTGAGTGCTTAAACCTTTGTTAATTTTAAAACTAAATAATTTGTTGTTTACCTTTGTTCTGAACCAGGAAATGATAAAGCATTCGAAAGTGAAATTTTTGACAACCACTCGTGTTATCTTGTTCTTAATTATCAAGCTTATCCAAAACAGAATTAATGAGTGTGCTGATGGTTTAAATGCTATGATGAATTTACAGAGTACCTTAATTTATAACTAACTTTACACATTTCATTTACTGTTATTTGGCACAGAACCTAAATAAAACTTTGAATATTAACAAAGTATAATCAAAGATAAAGGACAAAATGGAATAACAAAAATGAAATAACAAGTCCAGAATATCTTAAACTGAGAGAATGAAAGAAAAAAATATTGAAAATTTTGATGGCAAAATGTTGAATGATGTAGGAAGTATCAAAAGAAGATGGAAATAAAACACAGAGCAACTATACCAAGACTAAAAAAATTGCATACATTCAACCATTTCAAGAAGAAATGTATGATCAAGAACCAATGGTACTGAAGGAAGAAGTCCACTCTGCACTGAAGTCATTAGCCAAAAACAAGGTTCCAGAAACTGACCAAATACCCATTGAAATGATTCAACAAAGTAAGGAAGCATAATGCTTGGGCCAACTGACAGGCAGAGATCTGTCCCCATTCCAATAAAGGTGAGTTGAGGTAATGTGACCACTATAGAGCAATATCATTGAGTTCACATGCAAGTAAAATTTTGCTGAAAATCATACAACAATGGTGCAACAGAACATTGACAGGGAACTATCAGAAATACAGATTGGATTCAGAAGAATACATGGAATAAGGAATATCATAACTGATGTCACATAGATCTTAATTGAAAGCAGAAATTATCAGAAAGATGTGGTTGATCCTGAAAAGGCATTTGACTGTATGGGCCAAAATAAATTATGGATAACCTTTAGTAGAAGTGAAATTCCAGAGCACTTCATTTTCTCAGGGAGAACCTGTACATGCATCAAGAGGCCATTGTGGAACAGAACAAGAGAAGACTGCAGAATTGAGAAAGATGAAGGCTGCATCCTCTCACCAAAATGATTCCATCCATGTGAGGAGGAAATAATCCAAGAAGCTGGACTATATGGAGACTAGGGCATCAGGATCTGAGGATGGCTTATTAACAAACTTCAAGATGCGGATAATAAAACTTTGCTAGTTGAAAGTGAAGAAGACTTAATGAAGATCAAAGATTTCAGTCTCAGTATGGATTACAACTCCATATGAAGAAAACAAAAATCTTCACAACTGGAATCATAGTAAATATCATGATAATGAAACTATCATGAGTGTAAGATAAGACAAAGTAATAATAATTTATGAATTATGAATGGTTCATGAGGGAGGGGGAAATGGGAAGGAAGGGGGAAAAATGAGGATCTGATATTCAGGGCTCAAGTAAAAAGCAAATGTTTTGAGAATGATGATGGTAACAAATGTACAAACGTGCTTGACACGATAGATTGTATGGATTGTGATAAGAATGGTACAAGCCCTCAATAAAATGATTTTAAAATTATTTACTTCCTTTTATTTGTAGACATTTCTGCTGTAGTCTGTTATATATATGTACTTTACTTTAAAGTAAAAAAATCTATTTCTATTAAAGAAAAAGAAAATACCATGATGAATGAAAAAAAGAATGGTGTCATTAAGAATTTCCTCTTGCTTGGGTCCACAATCAATGCTCATGGAAGTAACATTTGAGAGGCCAAATGATGCGTTACATTCTGTAAATCTTTTTCACAAGACCTCTTTAAGATTGTGAAAAGTTGGGATGTTTCTTGAGGCCTAAGGTGGGCTTGATCCAAGCCATGGTATGATCAATAACCTCATTTGAATATGAAAGTTGGACATCGAGTGAGAAAGACCAAAGATTAATTGATGCATTCAAACTGTAATGCTGGTAAAGAATATTGAAAGCACCGTGGTCTGCTAAAAACAAAAAATCTATCTTGGAAAACATACAGCAGAGTGCTCCTTAGACACGAGGAAAGCGAGACTTCATCTTATATGCTTTAGACATTGTGTCAGGAGTGACCAATCGCTGGAAAAGGACAACATATTTGCTAAAGTGGAAGGACAGCAAGAAAGAGGAAGGCCTTCCACTAGTTGGATGAATACAATGGTAACTATGATCATCTTGAACAAATCAGTAACTGTGAAGATAGTGCTGGACTTGGCAGTGTTCTGTTCTGTTGTCCACTGGGTCTCTATGAATCACAATCAACAGGATGGCGCTTAAGAACAACAAGCCATAATCCATTATGAAATGCGTTATAATTTCTGGCCTCTAATACTGTGCTTATTATCCTATGTTAGAGGGAGTTCTCTGTTACGCTACTGGACAGGATTAAAGTGGAGCAACCTCTGCACCTTAGTACAGTGTGGGAACCAAGCCATCACCACTTAATAACTTGATACTATGGTCTGTCGAAAGACAAACAAAAACCCCCATCAAATGAATGCCTCAAATAAGAGCCACTCAGAAGCAAGAACACACAGAGTACCTAGGAGCTTAAAGGAAGGAGCGCCACCAGTGGAATACATTTGAAATCTCTGTCAGTGGTCATACACTGGACTTGGATCCACAAGATCAGTAGTTCCAAACCACCAGCTGCTCGTCAGGAGAAAGATGGGCCTTCTATTCCCAGAAACACGGACAGTCTAAGTTATGGGGGCAAATTTACCCCACCCTATAGGGTCACTATAAGTTAGCATCAACTTGAAGGCAGTGAGTCTGGCTTTTGGCCATTATAATAACAAAATCTCATTTAAATATTGCCATTACCTAATGTCTATTCACAGAAAACGTTAATACAATATTAGTAATTAATGTCTACCTTCTAAAACTTTGCATTGAATTAGATTTTGCAAGCTTACTTCAAGAAAATCAACTTATCTGAAAGGAATTCTTTTACAGTTGCTCAATTGTTTTCATCAGCCCCTGCAGTTTTCTCTTATGGCACAAAAGTGTCTATTATCTCTAGAGCAGAGAGAATTAACATCTCATTTTCACTTATTTATATTCCATTGATGGCGGAATTTGAAAACTTTGCATTTGACAGTTTTAATTAAATGCTAACTTCATTATATGTAATTTGAAGATTTTGCAACTACAAAATGTAAAAAAGCACAGCAATGTAACTGACAGAATTTTCTTTGATAAGTCAAATTGTGGGAAAGTTGATTGTCATCAAAAGCAAAATTCTTGTTTCTATGACATACATATCCATTCCACAGGAGTGTGACTCTTATAAGATAAAACTGAAGACTTTACAACCACAATCAAATAACTCAGATTACAACACTCATATGAATTGATAAGTCCGGGGGTCAATCTTCTCTTGTAATCGAGATTGGACACAGATGTTGGATGTTAGCAATGCATTTTGGGGGTTTGTGTATGCATTTCTATGTGCCTATTTTCAAATTTCAAATATAAATATATCCAAATACTCTCCGCAGGGATTATATAAGATTCTTCTGGTTCTATTGGAAAGCAGCACACATTTGGTATTCCAAATAAGTCACAGGGATACACCAGTCACTATGATTTAAGAATCATATTCCTGTCACTGACAAAAGACACACACACACACACAATATTACATTGTCTACCGGAATGGTCATACAATATTTGTTTTCTGTCCTTCTTCACTAAATATATTTCACTCCTCCAAGAATCATTTACACAAAAGATGCTCAATTATAGCATCTGTCTAAATTCTAGCATATCATAATAATGTCTATATCAAACATAGATATGTCTTTTTTGTAACCTAGATTGATAGTATTTTATCTACACCTACGTATACAACAAAAAATACACTATGGCTAAAACAAACCCCCAAATCAAGCCTATTGCTCTCATATCAACCTTGTAAGATAGAGAAATGCCCCCACAGGATTTCCTAGGATGCCACCTTTGTAGAAACGGACTGCCATGTCTTTCTTCCACAGAGCAGCTAGTGGGGTCAAGCTGCCCACATGACGGTGAGCTGACAGCCACAGTGGCTAACTACTTTGTTTCAAGGCTCCCTTATCATGAAAACTGTTCAAGAAAATCTCCACACACACACACACACACACACACACACACACACACTCTTTCATATAGAATGGGGAAATAGAAAATATTTCTGAAATCTAGCAGAGCAGGGCATCCTGCACTTTACATGGGGAATGTTCCTTTATTTGCCCTTGCGCTGCTCCCTGAGTATGGGGATGTGATCTTAAAATTTTTTATCTGCCTACAAGGTTCCTTTAGGGACTTATGGGCGGAGTTTAGTATGTCAATCAGGTCGTAGCTTAATTGGAGGGCAACTGAGACAAATTACTCTGAGGGTAGCTTCTTTGTCTTTCTCCCTGGTGATCAGACCATAATGGTGCTGCCTAAGTTAGCTGCTCTGTCTCAATTGTGTGCTGTGCCACCTGTGGGCAAGCCAATTCATGGATCGTGTCACTGTTCTGTGCAATGCTGTCTTGAGGCTCCATCACAACCTGCTTCAGTACATGGCTGCTGCACTACCGGCCTCTGCTATACCTGGACATCTTAGCTCCCTCCTGTTGCCACCCTACCTTGCTGTGTATGCTGCCTATGGGCAGACTATATCTCTGGCTGGCCACTTCACTGTTTGCTTTCTTGACCTCAGACCAGCAGCTAGCATGAATAGGAAGTATCTTCAGTACATTAACTGCCCCATGAAAGTGAGTTGGATGGAGTCCTCTGTACTTCTATGTGGACTAATTAGCTATTGTAACCCTTCTTGTAGCAGAGTTCTGGACTGGTAAGTTTCACCCATTGTTTTTGCTCATTTGACCTTGACAAGCAAAAAGACATGCACACGACTGAGGTGACATTATGGAAAGGATGCTTCTCTAATAGGGTGCAGTAAATAGGATGACCCTCCATAGACCACTGCTCAATACTGAATCAGACCCTCATTGGCCCAGAAGTCCTAACTATGTCACTCTTTCCTTGCAACTAACTCAGTCCCAAGCTATTTCTTACAACCCATATTTATAGATGCATAAGATAATTCATCTTGCTACACAACAAATTCTCCCCTGTTCAAAATATTAAGAGGAACAATGTGACTATATAACTAAAATTCAAAGCATTCTCTAGAAATTTCCTCCAACATACTAGTTCAAAATGGAGTTCCAACATATGCATACAGCATTATCTGGGACACAAAGAGGTTCATAGAAAGGATCCAGATTAAAAATAAAACACATAATATAATTTAGCTTATGCCATGCAAGCAGCAGTCAAGAAATCAAATGACATACTGGATTGGGCAAACCCACTGCACAAGACTTCTTTCAATCTGGGAGAGTAAAGTTGTCACTCCAAAGACAACTTTACAACTAAACCATTTTTCATAGACTCCTAACCACGTGAAATGGACAATGATTAAGGCAGACAGGAGAACAACTGGTGCATTTGAACTACAGTGCCGGAGGAGACTAACAAGAGTACCGGAGATTGTGAAAGGAACCAACACGTCTGTCTTGAAGGAAGGATGGCCTGAGTTCTCTTAAGCAGTAAAGACAACTGGACTTTGTCTTGTATTCTTGGTGCATGGTATCAGGAAGGGCCGTGTCTGGAAAAGAACATCATGCTCGGCAAAATAGCGGCTCAGCAAACAGTGTGCTGCCACAATGCCCTCCAGCATGGTGATTATGAATCTGTTGCAAGCCTGGGCTTTGCTCTGTTTGGTTTTACACAGGGTCACCTTGAGCAAAAATCAGCTCAGTGGCAACAAGAGCAGCAAACAATGCATGAGCTTCACTGGTCAAATGATTCTATTTTCACGCGATGCTTTGATTGGAACTATTAAGATGAACACCTAAATCACAGCACACAAATTTGTCAACCAGGATATTTGGTAACCAAATTAACCCAGAGAAAATGGTTTGGCATTATCCCAAAATAGTCTTTGTAACCATAATACTCTGCTCTTTGTCCACTACATTGTTCATCAGGAGCAGGCACAGCCACTGGATGCCCCCCGGGGATTTCTGCTGCCCCGCAGCATTAACCGCACCATCATGTGGACATGTGAAACTGTTCCCCTCAGGGAAAATAACAAAACAAGGTCTCTCCTCAAAGTTATAAGTACGCTCTCAGACTTTTACACTGCATCTTTGCCTTCTGGAACCTTCTAGAGTACTCCTTAAACCGCTAGCCAGCTCACCTTCCACAGGAACGCGGGACATGCAGTCACCACAGGGGGAAGGATGCATGTGCTCAGTTCTCTGATGTGTACGCTTAGAGCATAACACTTGGAACTTCAACCTGGTTGAAGTTATGGAGCACTTATCCAATACAAATCAATTATAGTGGAATTCAGGGGAAAACTGCAAACACCATTTCATCTTTGTTTGGTTTTGTTGTCTTTTCTAGACACTTTAATTTCTTATTGATTTTTAGTGATTAAGGTATAGAGGCTTTGGTCCCAATTCACACCCTAAGTTAATAAAGAAGGGAACGTTTTATATAGGTCATCAAACACTATCTTTAAGATGCCCAGCATGAGTTTATTTAAAAGTTACCTTGTCGTCCTTCCGGTTAAGTTCCTGTTTCAGTTCTTCCACTTGGCATCTCAGTTTCTTTACTTCTGAATTTGGATCCACATGACAGCTTGCAGGCATCAGCTCAGCCCTACGGGCCTGATGTTGCTCACTCCATTCATAGCAAGCTTGGGGATGTGCCGACAGTCCCTTAAAACAAAAACAAAAACAGGGATGCTGTTATTTCTCATACCACCCTACGATGTCAGAGACCCGGTGACCGACTTGACAAAGAAGAAAAGCCACCGTGGAGACCCAGAGGAGTCACCTCCACACCTGTGTCATTAAAGGTTATGATTCATATATGACAAGGAATGACTGTCAGGTGCCCAGACGGTGTTGAGGTCATGCTCTGAGCTGTTCACAGCTAGGTCATCAGATTGAAACCAGCAGCAGCTCCTTGGGAGAAAGCTAGGGTGTTTACTCCCTAAAAGAGCTGCAGTCTCTGAACTCACAGGGGCAGTTCTACCATGCGCTCTACAGTTGCCATGGGTAGCAATCCACTCGATGGCAGGGGGTTTGGCTTGAGTGACTAGGAATGAAAAATATATAAGTGGCCAAAGTGTGCAGCGAACTGATACATTTGCACCTCATGCAGCTCTGGTTTTCTTGTAAGCTTCCCAAAACAAGGAATGATAAAACCACAATAAGTATCATTATTTAGATTTCGAATGATACAAACTTCTTTTATATATACTTCTATTATATAAAAGTAAGGATAAATCCAAAGGGGCTGTTCATCTCCTCTCTCAGCTGGAGGGTTGGTAGTTTGCGGTCTTTTGCTGATAAGACATGGCTTTGAGCCATGCCTTTCCTGCAGCCCCTTGGCACCGTTCACAGAGCTTGTGGGTCTGGAGAGAGGAGCTCGTCCTGCGTGAAGACACACGTGAACCCTCCAGCAGGAAGGGCTGGGATTACCATCTGTCTCCTTACAATTCACACCATACATTATTGGAATTAGCAGGTTATGTTAATTGGCTTCATATTATTCATAATATTGTGTCCTGTTTTTCACTGAGCATTTCTATGAAAAATTGATAGTACTGCCATCCTTGAAAGTTGTTTTATTAAGACTATGAAGAAAAAGACTGATTTCTCTTTCCCTATACTGTAATAAAACTGTAAGAGCACAAAGAATGTTTTTGACTTCCTAAAATCTTATGGTCATGGTACTCTACATACGGCAATTACTAACGAGTGGTGTCAGATAAAAAATGTATAGTTCTTTTTAAAAAATGAAAACCGGGTAATTGAAAATAAGATCTTTCCTCATGGAGCCATAGTGATGATGATATGACTTTTACAAAAAGAAAGAGAAAATAATAAAACATTAGAAAATATTGGAATAAAAACTGTGTGCATTGTTTTTCTTTAAAAACCAAGTTGGAAGGCATTTCTAAGTATGATCCCAAACCACAGGATAAGACAATAAGACATTTAGCCACAATAACTATAAAATGTGTGCATAAAAAATAACAGATACCCAACACAGAAAGCCCTATATATACCACACCTTTCTTAAAGTAGAAGGGATAGCAAGAATATATAAATTGAGGATAGGTGAAATATGAAAACTCAAAGAATAGAAAAAATCTCTCACATGTAGAAAAGGAACACAGTTTTGTTCCCCAAATACAGGAGAACCGATTCCCATTTATATCACATTCTTGAAAAGACAAAATTATCGAAATGAGAAAAGATTAGTGGCTGCCAGCGGTAATGGAAAGAGCCCTGGTGTCTTAGTGGATTATGTGCTTGGCTGTTAACTGCAAGGTCACCAGCTGCTCTGCAGGAGGAAGGTAAGGCTTTCTATGCTCATAAAGAGTCACAGTCTTGGAAGCCCACAGAGGCAGTTCGACTCTACCCTGGGGGCTGCATATGAGTCAGAATTGCCTCCATGACCATGAGTTGGGAGCGTTGATTTTGGGAAGGATCACGGGGTGGAGGGCAGGGACTAGTGGATGTGTTGATTTGGGGGAGGGTAAAAGAGGGGCGGGCAGTGGATGTGTTTATTAAAAGGTAACAGGTGTGCTCTTTATAATGTTGGAAGTGTTTGTTTTCCTTACCTGTGTCACTCCCACTGTCACTCTGTGAGATGGGACACATGAATCCACTGGGCAAAGAGGTCACAGGAAACTTGTATTTGGCTAACACCTCTGCGTGACTCAAAAATGATCGAAAATAAAAAGTTGAGGATGAAACCATAACCAAGTACCCTTTGTCATACAGCTGACTGGCAACAGTAAAGTGTGATAGAATCACCTGCGGGTACAAAGCGAAGAAACAGGAAGCTGTTTTCTTACACGTGGAGAAGCATTGGACCGATCCGTTCAATGCCCACGTCTCTGCCCTGGCCTTTCTAACCTCGGGGTGCCCTTCCTAGCTAGGCCTTCATTGTGCTCGGTGTTGACAGTGACTGGATATGACCTCCTGCACCTTTCATAATGTTATCTGGAATGCGGTGTCTTACCCTGAAGGGGTGCAGCCAATCATCCCACTTTGGGGCAAGCTGAGGAAGAGAGAGGAGTTTCATTTAGAAGGTATACCAGCAAGGAAGCCAGGGCCATGTATAGCAGACTGTGTGGGGTCCTGTTTGAAATCAGAAAAGATATACCTTTGGCTGTGGAATTTAACACAGGTTTCAAGGTAATCCTGAGAAACAGCTGCTCACCATCAGCAAGCAAATAGCAAAATAACATTCCTTGGGTCTGAGGCCAATCGCAGGATGTTTTTGTTGATTAACTAGATAGCAGGGACTGGTTTCAATTACCAACAGTCAGGTAAATAAGAGAAGACTCTCAAAATTATTTGGTACTTTTAGGCAACATCTACGTCCAACCTGTCAGCTTTTGAGCTATGCACTGTGTCATGAAGACTCCATCGTGATTGCATCTGGTAAAGTACCTCAGAGCACATACATTTTGTAAGGGAGGTTATTCTAACTACTTTAAGTAAAATTATTTGGGTCACAATAACAGGGAAGCTAAAAAAACCCCTAGTAAACCATTAAATATAATAAAGTACCGTATATACTTGCGTATAAGCCAACCAGAACATCAGGCGAGGCACCTAATTTTACCACAAAAACTGCATGAAAAAGTTGCTGAAAAACTCGGCTTATACACGAGTATGTTCAGTATCTCTTTTTCTATGAAGTTAGATCTGGTTCTACCTGTAAGGCACCCTTCACTCCAAGTGGAAAAGACTTGGAGTTGAGTTGAGGAGAGAAAGTATGGATGAGCAGAGAGGACCACAGACAGACTTCAGGCTAGAGCCAGGGAGTCACCAAGATGAGGAAGCCCCCCCATTCCCACCCACCTCTGCCCACTGTTGTTGCCCAGGGCAGCAAGTGGATTCCAGCACATAAGGACCCCAAGTATAAAGCCCGGGCATATCCAGGGCCATCCCCACAATTATTAGAATCTAGCCCACGGCTGCAGCCACTGTGTCAAGCCATCTTGGTGGGGGTCTTCCTTCTTCTCAACAACCCTCAACAATAACAGGCATGATTTCCTTTTTGGCCTCCTAAAATCTGTCCACAGTAAGTGAGAGGAAGCCCCACCATCCTCCTTTCTAAGGATTATTTTGACTGTATTTCTTCCAAAACAGATCTGTTGGTTTTACTAGCTGTCAATAGTAATTTTAACATCCTTCACCCACTCCAAAACAAAATAACTCACTGCCATCAGAGCCACACTATCTTATCCAACAGGGTAGAACTGCTCCTGTGAGTATTGGAGATGGGAACTCCTTACAAGAGGAGACAGCCTGTCTCCTGCTGGTAGTTCCAAGCCCTTAGGTTAGCAGCTCAGCACATACCTTCATCTAGTGGCGTTCAGAAAATGTTAGCGTCTCAACCTCTTCTTACAATGGGGCCTCCAGTACCTGAGAAACCCCAGACCGCGGATCTGTTGTCTGCCAAATCCTCAGGCATGAGTCACTCAGCTTGAAACCTGAGAAACCCAAGCTGCAGCTGGGAACCCACCTATCTTGTTGGCCCAGACCACCCGAGGCTCTCCCCTGCTGGCTGGGTGGTCTTGCGATGTCACCTCTGGGCCCTTACAAAGTCCCAATGCACGAGGCACTGTGTTTTTTAGCGCTTCATTTAAAATACTATTACATTTAAAGTATGATAAATTTGATTCTTCAGAATACAGCTTCAAATGTCAACTTACGTATCTCATTCTTTTGCAAATAAATATGGAGTAGGGAACTCAATTTCATTACTTAGAATGACAACGGCGCGTCTAAAGGAAGACTCTCCCTGCACTCTCAGATATAAAGACTTCGCAGCACAGATAATGCAGAGCTTAATAGCAGCATTTTACCAATCCTGCAAGATGATGGGTTTTTCTCAGGAATTATGCACCTCATCACAACTACTTAAATGCAGTGCTCCTGTGATCCAGCAGGATGATTCCCCTCAATCTTCCACGCATGGTTATTGAGCTTGTGCACCTCACTTGAGGTTGACTTCAAGTCGTTTAAGTAAACAAAAATGTTGAGAGTGAGACGTGTAGACGCCTGGGCACAAAAGCAAACCGGTCAGCTAGAAAGAA
The DNA here is from genome assembly GCF_050624435.1 of Tenrec ecaudatus. Taxonomy (NCBI): domain Eukaryota; kingdom Metazoa; phylum Chordata; class Mammalia; order Afrosoricida; family Tenrecidae; genus Tenrec; species Tenrec ecaudatus. The sequence goes on from NC_134544.1 coordinate 8,935,454, forward strand.
CAAAGGTAGAGAAGCACTGGTGGTCCTGGGCATGTTGCCTCCACGCCTGCCCTCCCCCCACCCCCCAATACACACGCACAGTTCTTTGGAGGCTCAGCCAAACATTCTTGCTGTGGGTGGTGTTCATGAAAATCAGAGGGCAGCAGTACAAGTCGCACCTTCCAAATGGGACAGCCTGAGTTGTCCTGGCCAATGCCCAGGAAGTGCAGCCACCAGCAGTCTGTCAGTGGAGGCTTGAGTACAGCTGTGGTTTGAAACAGGTTTCAGAAGAGCTTCTCAAGCAAGAAAGACTAGGAAGAAAGGCCTGGTATTCCACTTCCTTAAAGGAGCCAATGAAAACTCTATGGATAGCAAGGTTGACACCCTTGTCACAGATCATCGTGAGTTGAGGGTTCGGAGCAGCGATCAGTAACATTTCTCTCATTGAGTGATCTCCAAAATAGCAGCACCAGCTCCAGCTGGAAACCTTCCCACAGACTCTTTAAATCAGAAACTCAGGTGCTGGCGCCCAGCTGCCTTGCTTTTCACATTCTTATGCTTCTGATGAGCTGAAAATTTGCAGCCAGTGGTACATAACCCAAGGAGCCCGAGGCACAGTGCAAGGCATTCACTGTCAATTGGAAAGTCTGCCCACCAGTTGCTTTGTAGGAGGCCGATGTAGCAGTCTGCTTCGACAAAGGTTACAGCCCTAGCCATAGAAACCTAAGGAGCAGTTCGATGCTGCCCTACAGCATTGGAATTGGAATTGATTCATGAGTTTGGTTTTGGTAGAAGGCCAAGTGCTTTGTTAAAGTTTGTTAAAGTAGTTAAAGTGCTCAGCTGCTAATCCAAACAAACCCACCAGCCACACTGTAGGAGAAAGCTGTGGCAGTCTGCTTCAGTAAAGATTTACAACCTGGAAGCACACCCCCCCCCTCACTTCTCCCCCACCCCCGGGAGCAGTTCTGAGTCTCTGTGAGTTTGAATCAAGGCATTGACAGTGTGTTTGATGTGGTTGGTATTGGCCAGGTAAGTGTAGTAACCTTGACCCTTGGCTGTGATATTTCAGGAAGATAAGTGTTATTGAACTGGGCAAAGAGCTGGGGAGGGGAAGTGATGGGAAGTGAGTGAGTGTATGTGTGCATGCACGCTAGAGAAACAAACCCAGGGAGACTCGTGTGTATAATAAAGAGTTTTATATACAAGAGCAATTGAATATTGAGAAAATATTCCAGCCCAGTCCAGATCAAGCCATAACTCCAATATTAGCCCACATGTTCAATAGTAATCCATAAATCCCTCTTTAGACTCACTCAGTCATGCAATAATGCCAAATGCAGGAAGGTACAGTGGGTGGATAGTCTTGTGGATCTAGTGAAGGTGGAAGCATCCCAGCACTGGTGTGTCTCCACGTGACTCCTTCAGGTCCAGGGCTCTCACTGCCCTCAGCATAGATCCATGTGTCTTGTCAGTAGATAGTCTTTCAGGGAGTGAGCAGAGATAGCGTGTGTCTCCCACCTCCAAGGAGGAATACAGGAATACCCAGAATCCTCAGGAGAAGGCCATGCCCACATAGGGGCCTCATTGGCTATGACCTGATTGACAGGCTAGACTCCACCCCTTTATTCTTAATGCCCTCAAATTGACAAACGATTTGTATAACTACCACATTGTCAGAGGAAAATGGAATGTTTTCTGCACTTAAAAATTACATCAGAAGATACATGCCTGGAGCTACAACCTCCCTCAGCTCCCAGAGCAGAAGCCCATTCACTCAAGATGGGAAGCAGAACTTAAAGACAGCTAGAGCCTGGGCGATGCTTTTAGGCTGCCAACTATTACCCCTGACCTCACCAGCCTTGGAAGACTGTTACGTGGAAAGTAGACCCAATGTTATGCAGAGTCATCCACAAACATTCCTAATTATGCTCAATGGGTACCTTTCATTTGTATTATTTTTTAAGATGAAAATTAGATTTAGATTTAGGGATAAAATAAGTTGCTTTACCAATAGAATGATTTCTTCCCACACAACCAAGTTTAAGGTGAAAACGGGTATCTTTTGTCTTCCACTTGGTGCTAAATCCTTCACATTAGCTCTCACTCTCCTATCCAACACAGCAGTCCCTGTCAAGGTCATCTTTTGCTACTTCAGTCTCATTATGGGTTGGCAAGCTTGGGACAATATTTAACCCTCAGAATTTGATGGTTTCAAATGCAATATTGTCCCAAGCTTGCCAAGCAGGCATCACCAAAAGGAAGTTCTGTTAAACTTGAGAGGATACCATGAGAGGCTGGTAAACATGAGTCTGCTTCGTTTCTGAGCATCAATTTGAAGGAAAACCATAATGACATGCAGCAAATTTAAACATTATTTATTATAAATATGAATTCTGCTTGTTGTATTTTTTAAAGTCCATGAAAAATCTGAAGTTTCTGCATCTATGGTTTCCAAAATAGCACAACAGGGTATTGATTTATGGGGAGCCTGAAATTCACAACATAATATATGGTTCAACTATATTCAAGAGAGACCAGGGCTTGGGAAATTGAAAATCACTTGCTCAAGGTCTTTTGATAGCCTTGTTTTACTCCAGCTGTGCTCAGTACCACTGTCAACAAGGGAAGAATTTCCCCTCCTAGCAAATGTTGAGGCAGATACATTGTACTGCTTTAACCATCAAATCCAGCAAATTAAATACAATCGCAATCTCTTCCAAATTAAGCATATTACCAAAGTATCACGTACCACTTGCCTAATTTTTAGACTCAATATTACTATATATAAACCATATATCAGCCCCAAACCCATTGTCGTTGGCTCATTTTGATTCTCAACTCTGCAGGGCAGAAGACAATTGCTCCATAGGTTTGTTAGGCTGTACATCTACATGGGAGCAAACAGTCTCATCTTTCTCCCAGAGAGCAGCTGTGGGGTTCAAACTGCCAACCTTGCAGTTAATAGTCCAATTTGCATCTGACTGTACCACCAGGACTCCTGATTCCTGTATACAGTTAAAGTCTTAGCTCGGAAATTCAAAAGTCAGAAGAATATATAGCTCCATATAATTCAATGTCATTCACAAACATATTTCATCATATTTGGTAATGAGCATAACTTTAAAATAAGCTCATTTGCAACATCTGGTAGTGTCCTGGGTTACTGGCTGGGCTGTTAACAGTAAGGTTAACAGTGCAAACTCACCAGCCACCTCAACAGAAAAACCGATGAGACTTTCTGTTCCTATAAAGATTTACAGTCTCAGAAACCCAGCAGGGCAGTTTTACTCTGTCTGTTAGGGTCTCTATGTGTTAGGATTGACTTGATGGCACCAAGTATTTAGAGACATCTGGTGTTCGACTGCTAAACATAAGGTCATTGGTTTAAGGCCACCAGGTGTTCAGTGCGAGAAAGAGGAGACTGACTGACTATCCCTGTGAAGATGTACAACTTTAGGAACCCTACATAGGTTCAACATGAGTTGGAATTGACTAGATAGCAGTGAATTGTGGGTTTAAGTAGAATCTACAGTGAATTCATTTAAAATCATAGTTGTTAAATATGGAAACTTTTAGAGAGATAACACCTTATTACTTCTACACTCACTAAGCAAGCCCATCAGCCCCCAATGACCACATTCTATGTCCTAAAAGTAAGTCATATTGACTCCATCTCTACCCTCATTGAGGTTAGAATCCAATGGAGATATTAGAGTTAGCAAGATTGCCAATTATGATAAGTACTAGTAGAAACTCAAATGAGGTGATGAATTTGGGAATCATTCAGGGGGAGTGAAAGAGAAGCAGCGGAGACTCAATAATCTGAAGGCAGAGAGTGCTACCCTGCTCACTTTGAGTCCTCTTCATGTAATACAGTCTGGTGTCAGCTCACAGCTGGTAGTCCTTGAAGGGAATGCAAGCCCTTGGTATGAAAGAGCCTCCTCACTCGGGTCACACTCTTCCAGAGTATAAAGGGCTGCTCTTCCTGCCCCACTGGTCCATTCTGTCCCACTGGTCAATTCTTCCCCATAGCACTCAGAATCAATGGAATGCTCTTCTGGCTGCTGCTAGCCTCCCTCTCCCCCTGCCCTGATGAGTGTTGTACTCCCCGATAATCTTGCTGCAGGGATGAGAGTGGGACTATGTACAGGTGTTATAGGAGGCTGGCTAAGAAAGCTGGGACTTAGTGGACAAAGGAATACTATAGGCATGCTAAAGATGTTCACTCTTTTTTCTGAAGCCAGAGGTTAACAAAGGAACAATAAGAAGACCAAAGTGCAGTCAGAAAGACCTCCTCATCACCCTATCCCCAGAGGCCCTGGTCCATTACTCTGGAGTGGGACATGGGCATCCTCTATTAGAAACCTCCCAGGGGATTCCAACTCTGCGAGTCAGATTGAGGACCACTAGGCTCTCAGGAGAGAAGAGAAGGAGCAGAAATGGACACACATGTCCACACCAGATCTCTCACCGCCCATAGCTCTTTGACAGTCTGCTTCATTGTTTGTGAGATTTACATGAAATGGTGGCTGAAACCCACTCATCATCTGCATGAGTGAAATAAGGAAGAAAGCAGCAGGGTTATGCTTTGGAAGCTAAATGAATGGTTAGCTGGTTGAAACTACCAGCCACTCCAGCAGAAAAATATGAGACTTTACACCTGAAAAGACAAACCAATTTGTCTTAGAAGACGAGCAGCCAGAGTGCTCCTCAGAGGTTAAGATGGCAAGACTTGGTCTCACATGCTTAGGACATGTTGTCAGGAAAGACCAGTCCCTGGGGAAGGAGATCCTGTTTGGTAAAGTAGAGGGACAGTGCAAAAGAGGAAGGCCCCCCCAGGAGATGGACTGACAACGTGGCTGCCGCACGGGGTTGCACCGGGAATGATTGTGAGGAGGGCAGTCGTGTTTCACGCTTGTGTGCATAAGAGCAGGGCGCTTCGGAGCCGACTTGATGGCACCAACTGAGAACAACACCATAAGACAGGCAGGCTCTGAGACCCACAGGGCCAGTTCTGCTTGGTCCTAGAGCATCGCTGCGATTTGGAATTGACTCAGTGTGTGAGAATGGGGGATGATAACAAAGAGGCATTGGTGGAAGAAGATGGCATCTAGCTAGACTCACTTGCTCGAAGCTACTGCTGCCAGACCAGAAAATCGGGAGGTGGAGTCCTGAAAAATTAGAATCAGGGTGCTGAAACCTGTTTTTTTTCCTTCTTTAAAAAAACAATTTCTACTCACAAAGCGAACCAAGAACGCACTAAATCACTGTAGGTTCAGCGTGCTGGGCTGCGGGCTCTAGCTGAGCCAAGTTGAGATCCCACAGGATAACAAAGAGGACTGGCGCCATAGCAGATGCTTAATGAAGCGTCGCAGGTTCAAACCCACAGCGGCTCCAGTAAAAGGAAAGCGTGGCATGACTCGGTAAACGCAGAAAGCCGCTCCACTCTGTCCTTGCAGACTTGCTCTGCTGCTAACAGGTTCGTTTTCGTTTCGGAGAGTCTCCATTACAGAGCACAACTTGGAGAGTGGGCGTTTAGGTTCCTTAGATGTGGCGCACAGTGACTATGAGTTTTTGGGTTTCATTTTCCAGAGACCCAAATGAAGCAAAGTGAAATGACAATAATAATCACATCCCAACTGGCAGCTTTGGGGTGAGGGTGGGGTGGGGGTGGGGAGATCTTTATTTAGAGCAGTGGTTCTCAACCTTCCTGATGCCGCGACCCTTTCATACAGTTCCTCATGTTGTGGTGACCCCCCCCAACCATAAAATTATTGTCGTTGCTACTTCATCACTGTCATTTTGCTACTGTTATGAATCGGGCGACCCCTGTGCAAGGGTTGTTTGACCCCAAAGGGGTCACGACCCACAGATTGAGAACTGCTGGTTTAAACACACAATTGAAGAGAAAAGTTCAGTCAAGATTCTTTCCATGTTTATTCCCTAGGCAGGTGTGTGCACACCCGGAGTGCATCCCATGCACGAATATCAATTGGCACTTATGGTGTCAGCAAAATACACACGATGCCACTTCGTTTTGTCATTTTTAAAATAATATGCCTTAGTCAACAGCTCAAGCTACACATCATAAAAGCTCAAAAAAAAAAAAGTAAGAAGGATCCCGACCAGGGCACTGGTAAAAGGCATCCCCTGGTCCAAAGGCACTCTCTAGAGAAAGATCTAGCAATAGGCTCCCCTCAAACTTGATAGCCTTGGAAACTGTGCAGGGCAGTTCTCAGAGGTAGAATGGACTCACAGCTGCAGGTTTAGTGGGTTGAGAACAGTAAGCAATATATTTCTGTTACTTCTGACTCTGTGTGATATTTAAACATTTCAAAAGAATTGCAAATGTGGCTATTAACCCCCCCAAGCTAAACCATAACTATAAGTTACAAATAGAACTTAGCCTCTATAGAGCATTTTGTGTCTCTAGAGTGCATACAATATTAAGTTAAACCCTTAATGGTTTCTTCCACAAACTGTGGATGGAATCACAAGTTCATTTTCTCTCTCAGACCTGTGGGGGAGAGAGCGAACTGTGATTCACACCCAGTGGGAGACACTTCACGCCCACAGTTCCCTATCACAGCCATGCCTGTTTAACCAAGTCACAGTTGATAACTAGTTTCTGACATGCTCCCTACCCACACCCAGTGTCATGTGAGAGGTCTTAGCTCAAATGTAGAGGAAAAAAAAAACAACTTTATTTTTTTGTTGTTGAAACATTCTGAATTTCATTGGAGAAATCAAGTTTTTACAAGTCCTCCCACTCACAAAACCCAAACTCACTGCCATAGAGTCGATTACAACCCATAATGACGCTAAATGACAGAGTTAAACTGCCCCTGTGGGTTTCCAAGACTGTGACTCTTTATGGGATTAGAAAACCTGGTCTTTCTCCCGAGGAATGACGGGTGGTTTTGAACTGCTGACCTGCAGTTCTCAGCACAATGCATAACCACGATGCCACTAGGGCTCCGAAGTTATTCTTCTGGTCCCTCTATGTGAAAGTGACTCTGCACACACCAATCTCACCTGATGGACTGGGCTCTTTCTTTGACTCCTCATACTAGGGAAATTAATAACTTAAGTAAAATAAATACACCAGTCTCCTGATTTTTAGAGGACCAAACAATCTCCTGCTTTTGTTTGGATAAAAATAAAGCCCAGAAAGGACAATCTAGGCAGCAGTGAAATGAGGCACCCAAAAAATAAATAGAGATAAAACCATATTGTCTTCACAAAAAAATAATAAGGCATCTTGAGGTGAAGATAAGGATGGATGAAAGAAAGCAAAATGAATAGTTCAAAGAACGCCAGTCATTTAAAACCCAGAAATGCAGACTCTTAATAAAAATTTTGAACCTGAAATTATAGGAAAGGCTTGTACTTACTGTTCAAGGAAGTTTCAAACTTTCATGAATTTGGGAGGAGAGGATAATTTTCCAAAAGTTACAAACAGCTCTTGGATATTTCATATATTTTCTAAAAAGAAAAGTACTCCCAGAGAGTAACAGGATAAAAGAGTTTTAGATTAAAATATTCCCTCTGCATAATTTCTAATAACAAATACCAGAGATTAACCTCTATGGTGAGAGCATGCTGGATACAGCCTAGTGTGCCCTGACAAAAGAACCACTCCCTTTGAGTCTGTTCAAACTCATGGAGACCACGTGTACCAGGGAGGACTGTGTTCCTTCCAGGGCCCCAGGCTGTGACATATCAGAAGCATGTTATGTGACCACCCCTGTGGCAGAGTTCCAGTCATCCACTTCTCAGAGGGTCATTGAACGCTCAACACTTTGTAACCCTGGAATCTATTCTGAAGAATTGTAATGCTGCAAATATAACCACCCTGATACAATGTGCAGTAGAAAGCACAATAGCAATAGATATGATTTCAGTTATGTGTGCACATGTGCACACACACACATAAGACACGTGGGCTGCACATGTAAGACTCTACCTTGTGTTCCGCGTTGACAAAAGGGTTCAAGACTAAAAACAAAAGACTCTTCCTTACATTCTAAAATCCCCAAACCAAACCCACTTCTATCTGATCACTTCTGATTGCTAGTGACCCCATAAAGTCTAATAGAATGGCCCTATGCGATTTCCAAGGGTGTTTTCTTCATCAAAGCAGAATTCCACTCCTCCCCGCCCCTGCCCCCGCCCCCCCCCCCCGCCAGTTGGTTGGAACTGCCAAGCTGGCTGTTAACAGCCAAATACTTAACCTATTGCATCACTAGGTGTCCTTAAAACTCTAAAAATGTAGTCAAAACAGATAAAGGGCTGACCAGAAAGAACAAAGTGATGGTGGGAGAGAGGGAGGAGTCAGTCCTGGCCACTGCAAAAAATTACCAGGAAGGAGATCTTGATACATGTGCCCAGAGGCTTGGACAGTTTATGACCCCTGTGCCCACAGGTACAAAGCATGGCGAAGGTGTTTCCCTGGTAATTACTACACTTTGAGAATTTGTTGGACCAAGAAGACTTGAAGGTTTAGGAGGAGCTGAAGTGGGCCCCCTGAACAGAGCTGGAGAGCATCCTGATTATAAAGGCCCAGCAGAAGGGCCAATTGGAGGGGTACAGTGACAGCAATAGAAGGATTCTTCCTGGAAGGGGAGATGGAAAGAACTCTGGGCAGGGAAGCTGATGGTGGGTGACCACCTCAAAGGAGAGAAATGGCTGGAAAGACCAGCATGAGGGATCTGAGGGTTGGTTGAGCTGTCACCCAGATTGGAAACAACGATGCCACTCAACAAGGTTTGTCTCAGAAGGAAAGTCAGGTACACTTTCTTAAGGGTCTACCTTCAGCTGGTCCTGTGTTTTGTGGAGGGTGCGGGATCAGTTCACACAAGGTGAGTGAACTCTCCCTGCAGTGGCATCATATTTTTTGGTCCATTAAGACCTGACTTAGGCTGCCAAGCAATTTTTTTTGTCTGCATCCTAAGACTTGGCATCGGCTTTGATCAAATGAACTGGTCACTTGCCAGATGCCCACTTCCCTGTGTGCCACAGACATAAAGATGATGGCAGTTAGAAAATGATTTACTAAATGGTGCGCTAATGTCTAAAAGAGTTCATATCTTTACCACAATTACATCTGCTATACTCTAAAGATAATTTAATCATCCTTCGGGATGCCCCTCAAATCAAAATGTATTGCTATAATTGAGAAAAGTGCATCCCCATGAAAACCAATATGAAATAATATAGAAACAAATAATCAGATAATGAAAGCTGGATTTTGACAAGCACAGTTTCTTTTTGGTGCCCATCTTTGTGGTTTGTGGTGCTGACTAAAGTCAATAAGAACAATTCTAAATGGCTATCTACTAGATCATCATATTCAGCTTTGCAGGAATGTGAATATAATTGATTTACTTTATATGATTATGAGATGTGCTATTAAGAACTGCTGTGGTTTTTACACTAGGTTTTTATTCAATCATTTAAGAATCCTTTTTATTAATTACTTCTATCAGGAGACTCTCCTCTTTTTTATGGACAGAGGTTATAGTCCAGAAGGAAATATATAGTAAGTTTTTTACATCTAAAACACACAGAGGAAAAAGGAATTGAATTTATGTTTAAAGTAAAAAATGATCCTTGTATTAACTATGTGCAATTAGTTAAACAAAGATCAACTAGGTTTGTTTTGAAACACTAAAAGAAAATTATATGCTCAGAGAATAGGATTAGATGTGTCATTTTTGTTTAAGTTTTGACCTTATTAATTAAAGAACAAAATGCAGACCAATCATACTCAATATATTTGCTGTGTCTGAGCCTTTTCTCCAGCCGTCTTCCTAAGGGGTTTCCTCTGTTTTATGGGCCTTCTACTTTACCAAGTATGACAGCCTTCTCAGGATACTGGTCCCTTCTGGTAGCATGTCCAAGGACACATTGACCATCCATATTTCCAAGTAGAATTCTGGCTATACTTCCCCCAAGATATTGTTCATTCTTCCAGCAGTCCATGATATAGTTCATTCTTCCACCATAATTCAAATGCATTGATTCTTTTTCAGTCTTACTTATTGTATTCAGTCTTGCTTCTGTATTCATGTGAGTATGAAGATCTCTTGAAATTACAATATGCAGTATATGCATTTCAGCACATTGTAGATAAAATATCCATACACGAGGCTTCAGATCTTCTGACAGTTTTTAGGTCTCCCTGGGGTATTTTTCATGTGTGTGGTTTGTAAATGCCTCTTTCACAGTACAGGCATCAGTGGTTGGCATAAATGGTTCAGTGCTCAAATTGTAGCAGAAACGTTGGTAGTTCACAGGAACCCAGTGGCTCCTTGGAAGACCATACAGGGAGACTGCTTCTGAAAGGTCACCGTCGTGGGAGCCATTTGACTTGGCACACATGGATCGAGATGGATCAGAATCAACTTGAAGACAACAGGTTTGTTTTCCATTCATACCCCAGTGCATCAATAGGCATCATGACTGTGAAGCCATGTAAAAAATATGGATATAATTTAAGGACACATTTCAATAAGCCACTCTAAAAATGGAATGTGTACGGAAACCTCATCTCTCTCCATGGAGTGGCTGGTGGGGTGCTTAACAGTCCAATCCAGAAGCCACTACTTTACCGGGGCTCCTCATGAGGAGCAGAGGGCACTGCTTTAGGGCCATTCTTGATACTTCAATTCCTGTAATGGTAATGCATGCCGTTATGCATGTGTCAAAACCCTTAGATCAACAGAAAAACACAATGAGCAACCTCAAATGGCAACTAAACTTCAAGTATCAATAGCAGCTCACTCAGAACACCTGTTCTGCACACATTCATGATGTTCCTAATAGAAAAAGAAACTGGAGTAGAGACATAGAAGAACTGCCGGTTCTTTCTGATCAACTTTTTTTATAAACCTAAATCTGTTATGACAAATGAAGTCTACTAAAAAATAAAAAGTAAATTAAAAAATTCATTAGGCTATGGGTCATAACGCATGCTATATTCCAAAAGTTAACACAAACATTTGTTAGGATATTTAGTTGATGAATCGATAATTTGGGTCAGGAGAAAACTTGATGTACATATTCCTGATCAACTCTGAGTTGGGTCCCTCATGACAATATCACATCCAAATCATTGATTTTACCAGTCACCGAGATTTTTTTTCAAAAACTCACTTAGTGAACAAATACTTTACTTTTCTGATTCAGCTACTTCGACACTAATGCCCACTTATGGGTTTTATTCTACACAAAGGTGATGCTAAATTCTGATGCCTTGTGACTTTTCTAGCACCTGATCAGGAAACGATAGAGATGGTGTTTTTAGAAGGTCATTGTGCTTATGGTGGTTCCTTTTGTTCTCAAAGGCTCTATTTTTAGTTTGCTGTGTAAAGAATTGGATATATGGTTAATAACTCTGTATTTTCTCAGTAAATCTATATATATATATATATTTGGCGTCCCTGGGTGGGCTCGAACCAAAATCAATATATTTTAATCTTGCAGGTCTTAGCCCACTTTCACACCCCATTCTGCAGCTCCACCTTTTGGATCTTTACAACTTTGGTCGGAGCTTAGAGATACATTTAGCAGCCCACGGGGTATACAGATTAAGTCCTTCATTGCTAGCTCCAAAGTCAGCGGTTTGAATCCACTCAGCGGTTCTGTGAGAGAAAGCCCTGTCCCCAACAGCCAAGATCATGCTCTGGGGCATTTCTGCTCTGTCACTCGGTGCCTGCATGAGTAGAACCAACTCCATGACAACTGCCCATACAACATAGATGCTAATAATTAATTACTTTATAATACATTCTCAAACGTAGCTTTTCCTTTTGTTTCAGTGTTTAGCATGTCTTGCTGTTGTTTTTTGAAACAGCATCATTATTTCACTGGACAATAGTGAGAATCGTCATTGGAAATTCCTAGCTCAAGTTGCAGATGCCATTGTGTGGTGGCTTGTGGTGACGCTGTGCAAGCCAGCATCGAGCATGCTTTGGCTCACAATCATTGTTAGGCTGGAGCCAATGTCAGCGTCTCTCCTTAACTGTCTCTCTCATTTTCTTTCACCCTCCACTTTATCAGGCATGATATACTTTTCTAGGGACCGATCTTACCCGATGACATGCCCAAAGCACATGGAAGAATCTGGCATACTGTTTGTAAGGAGCATGATGATTTCACTTCTTCCTAGACTTGTTTTGTTTTTGCTCTTCTTGCAGTTTATGACACTTCTATATTCTTCACTGTATCAATTGCTTCAAATGCATCCATTGTTCTGCAATCTTGCTTACTCATTGCCCAATTGTCATTTACACAGCTGAGAAGTTACAGATAGAAATTATGAACTTCAAGAACAAGTTATTAGCTCCTTGCAAGTTCAACAGGCAAGTGGGTGCCCAGGGTTCACCTCAAAGGAGTGGAATAAGAACAATGGTTTTCAGTCCTGTAAACATTATTCAACATTTAACTCTGAGTTGGTATTGAAATGCACATGGTGCAAGAATGCAACCCTACCACGTGTTTCCTGATGTAAAAACACACAAACACAATGCTTCCTGCTTGCTCTGTGTAACGCTTCCAAGAGAGCACAGCGCCATGCTCTGCAATCCTCATGCTTTGCAGTTATCCAGTTTGCTATGATCTACAACTCAATGTAGCTGAGTTCTTTTAATAGTGAATACGATATAGTAAACATTTTCCTAGCATTCTTTGTTTTAAATCAGGAGCCACATGAAATAAGCATTGATAATGGACATTCCATATTTTCTTTTGATAACCAGTCTGAATTTCTGTCAGTTCCTTATTATATAAGGCTATAATTCCATTTTAATTATATTCAGTACAATTTTATTTGCATATGATATTGTTCAATAATTTTTGTATTCTTTGGTGGGAACTTTCTTGGGAATGGGAACAAATGGGTTGTCCAGGGAGAAAGCTCTTAAATTTCTGAACATACACAAGTACTTCTGTCATTGTATGTTCATTTAAATAGTTCAGTTGGTTTTCTATGAATTCCTAGAGCCTTGTTACACCAATGCCTTCATTTCAGTCCAGACGTTTGCGTCATTTATTGATCATATGCTATAGCCTGAATTGGTTGAATGTTGACCAGTTATTTTTCATTAAACAGCTTTGTTTTGGACCTATACCAAGATTTCATGCTTCCTGTGTTGCTTAAATTTTTTTTATTCTATGTTATAACTCAAAGTTTCAATTTTTTCCTTCAATTCTTTCAGCTTGAGAAATTCCAATAATCAGTATACTAAATTATCCCAAAAGCTGAATATATGAAGAACACAGCATCGTGTTTAGAGAAAGATCACTCAGACATTGTGATATGCAGATAATTTCTAAAGAAAGTGAAGAGGATTTGAGGCTCTTCCTGGTGAAGAACAAACACTATAGCCTTCAATAGAGATTACAGCTCAATAGAAAGAAAATTAAATTCTCACAATTGGGCCATTTTACTTGAATCCAGAACCCTTATAAGGGTTATTTGAAACCCTTATAAAATCGGGGCAGGGGGTGGGTGGAGGGATGGATTCCATTGGGAAGATCTGCTCCCAAAAAAACCTCTCATAGCTTTCAAAGGCAAAGGTGTCATCTTGAAGACCAGGGTGAGTTTGAACCAAATCATGATCTTTTCACTTGCTTCATAAGCATGTGGAAGCTGGACCAAAATACAAGCAAGCCCGTAGAAGAATTGATGACTTTGACTTATGGCACTGGGAAGGAATGCTGAATGGCCTGCCAGAAGAACTAACAGATCTATTTGAAAAGAGTCACACTCAGAATGCTCTTTAGAAGTGAGGATGGGAGACTCTGTGTCATGTACTTTGGACATGCTATCAGGAAGAACCAGTCCAAGGAGAAGGACATGATACTTGGTCAAGTGGAAAGTCAGCAGATAAGAGTAAGAAGCTAGAGGAGGTGGACTGGCACAGTGTTTGCAGCAAGGATTTTGAGGATGCCACAGACAGAGGCAGCGCTAGGTTCTGCTGTGCGCCGAGTGTCCAGGAACTAAAGCCAACTGGACAACAACAAACAGCAATAACAAAGCCCTCAGAGTCTGATTCCAAAGCTTGGGTTGTCAAGAAATGCTTTTGCCAGAGGAATATTTCTGAGATTATGTTTAAGTAGAGAGATAACCTGTGTGGTTCTCAATGGCTCATTTTTTTGTAAATCAGTGCCTGGGAGGGTCAAGCAATCAGTGTCTGCATTTGAGCTGATGTCGGTAAGACGTGGGTTCAGCCCCGTTTCTCCAAATAAACAAATAACAAAAACCCCTCCACTGCCCATTTCAAGTGTCACGTTATTTCACTGATTTTAATTGCAGTGGGGTAGCCACCCAAAGCAATGATAAGCTTGAAAGGCCTGTCACTAAGTATAATGGGATCAAAAAGGCCACACCAAGCAATCCATTCATTTATGTAAAATCAGGGCATAGCTCTACTTTCCAAAATCGAATCAAGTTCAATATAGGGTTAGTATTATAAATAGTGCTTTACATATTTCCACACCCAGAGCAAGTCTGGCTGTTAATGTGAAGATAAAAATGAATTTTTTTCTTAGCTATTAAAATGGAATAATATTTGAAATGAAAATAATCTTTTCCAACTGCACATGAGAGTAAATTAAGAATGAATTTATAAATAAAATATAGAATAGTAAATTGAATTCAACAGCATACTAAGTGAATCATAAGACAATTCTAGAATTGCTGAAATAGTCCTATTGTGAAGATTATTCGTATAACTCATCCCATAAAATGCTAACTGGAAGGGAAAGTGAAAAACAAAACCAAGAAGTGCAATCATTTTAACGTTAAAGTCCAATAGGCATTTTTATTAAAAATAAAACCCATTCCAAAAATATTTCTTCTAAAATTATTGAATTACAATGTGCAAGACATTACAGAGGTTTGTATGTTATTCCTAGTCAATAATTTTATTTAGTGTTAAAGCATAGCATTAATTCCTTAAAATCACTAAAACTCTGGGATGCCTGATTATGGTCCTATGTTTTAATGTTGGTACTTAAAGTTTGGCCAAGTCAATACTTTAAAATATTTACTTAAAATATAGGCTCAAAGCTGCCATTCTTTTCATAAAGAAGGATAAATTCTTGCTAAAAGGAAGGACTCACTGGAGGAAGTTTGGGGGGTTGCTTCTCCTTCCACATGACATAACAGCCTCTTAGAGCGTAAACAAGCTAACCTCAAGAAAACAAATGGAAAATTTCTACACTGCTTTCCATCTGAACATGAATTAAAGTCAAGTATATATAAACCAAGTGTTTTCCAATGAATTTTAATTACACCATGTGAAACAACAATAAAAGGAAAACCCAATTACTATAGTCTCCCACCCCACCAAAACACGCACTTTTGCCATCAGGTCAATTCTGACGCATATAGTGTAAAATGCATCAATAGCTAAGAATAAAGGAAATAGGAAATTCACAAGTCATATATTATGGAAACAAAGGAATGTTTCTGGAGGGGAAAAGATCTAAATTATGTAGAAATATACCTCATGATGTAGTCGACAGCGATATAAAAAGTGATCTATATTAACACACAGTATAACATCATTAAGAATCAAGATCATAATGGAATGCTATGTAGAAACATAGAACAACAATATGGAAAGTTATCTGGAAAATAAATGTGAGGAAAGATCCTGGTCGGTTTTGAAGATGCAACGTGTTACAGTTTGGTTTTCTCAATTATAATAGATCATAAAACTACCTAATTTAAAACCCCATGAGATTAAGGCAGGAAGACACCATTTAAGAAGTTGGAGCCTCCCCCAAAGAACGCACATTGCAGTAGAGTCAGACTACTTAATGCATAGTGCTTACGCAGTTTCATTTTAATAAAACCAAATGGATAAATGTAAAAAGTAGAAGAACAAGGACTTCAGAAAGAAAACAGATATAAAAATGTAGGTTGTTATCTATTTGATAGCAGCTTGAAAACATTTTTGTGCACATAAAAGAAATGGTAGGTGATAAGACAGAGATAGTAAAAGCAAGCTGGAAGCTTCAAGTCCCTGTGAAAACCTATTTGTAATGAGTCTTGCAAATCAAGGAATAGAGTAGAAAACTTCAGTAGAAATTTTTCAGACACAGAGAGATGACACATGACAAACAAATCAAAATGATCAGTAAGCAGATATAATATTAATCCTTTCTATGATCAAACAAATTAATTATTCCTCTAAATATTTCACATAATATCTCTATTGCTCCAAGTTTCCATATGAATTTTCCAATGATTTCTATTATTCTGATTACTATAGTTATTTCATGATACAACCACAGAATTTGATTAAAATGACTACTATTCTGAGCATATTTCTAGGAGTTACATTTTTGTTAAAACTTGTTAAAAGTTATATCTTAGTGGGATTTCAAACTGTACACAGTCTATGTGCACACAAATGGGAACCTAAATATAAGCCATTTGAAATTTAAAACAAACTTGAAAGAAAATCATTAGTATTTTTTAAATGGTGGTGTATTTCTAGCAGTAAAGAGAAAATGTGGTTTTGCTGAGAAATGTGAATTTTCGGTGGACAAAGTCTCCTCTGAGCACACTGAAGTGTATGTATCTGTATTTCTAGAGTGCCATAAACATGAAACCTAATCACTGCAGTGTGCACTAGGAAAGATACACGTCCCAGGGGAGGAGAGTGATACTGTGAGGAAGCGGAAAGCACCCTGGGTCGCGTAGAACTGGGTTACACAGAGTTCATGAGGGTAACTTCTTTCTGAAAGGAAGGCATCACTGGAGCAGGTTTTGGGGGGCTGTTTCTTCCTACACATGACAAAACAGTGTCTTTCTTAGTTGTTGACAGACCAAGTGAATGAAATCAATCACTTGTCGAATAACCCAAGACAAGAACACACAAGAAGAAATCTCTCTGAAATTCCTTGTGAATCATACTATAAGGTCAACTTTTTGTAGTAAACATGAACTTACGTCCAGGACGGAAGTGTCCACAAAAAATTACATGGAAACTGTAACCCAAGTATCTGGTGAGTAGAACCAGCGGGTTCTTCTGAGAAGATGTGAGATGCTAAATTATGAAAGCCCTACCATAGGAGAGTGGCGGGTTCAAATCCTAACCCATTCTCACTACTGTCTAGGACAAGAAGAATCAAGAAAACAGTCCCACAAGGAGGAAGACACCAAGTGAAGCAGCAGCCCCCAGGGAAGCCGCTCTCCTAAAGATTTACAGCCTCACAAACCCAAAAGGGCAACCCCCCTCTTCCTGCTCTGCTCCTTGGGGTCACTGTGAATCAGAAGTGTCTCAGTGGAAGTAATCTTCCTGCACTGTGTGTGTGTGTGTGTGTGTGTGTTAACTTCTCTGCTCTAGAACTACATGCTTTGTTGTAGTTTGTTGTGGCAACACTGGGGAAATAAGAGGTGACTAACTTCCGGAAATAACCCCACACTGAATACTTGCACTTGAAAATAAAGAGGGGACCCATCCTCTCCCTACATCTCATGTTAGTGCCCTACTGAGAGAACCACTGTGTAAAGCATCCTCCTCAAACAATTCAGAAGCCTTGTGACCAGATATCATGATGAAGCCATTAGATGCCTCTGAATTGTTCACTTTCTGATGGTTAATTTCATGCTATATGAATATCACCCAAAATATTAAAGTAAATTATACAAATCGTTATAAATAGTACACTGGGCAACCACTTCTTCCTCTTTCAAATAATTGGTGACAATTGCAACAGACAATGAATTGCTGTAGCATCCAACTATAATTTCCTTACCTAAAAATACGAGAGTTAAAAGACTGACCTGTGCGTTGCTCATGATAGAACAATGCTTATAAATGGTAGTCATCAGGAGAAAAAAGGGGCAAGCAGAGTCAGAGAGTACTCAATCCTGAAAATAAATAATGTAAGAGTCTTCAAGTAGAGAGTTAGCATCTGTACCTAAAATAGGTATGATAGTTAGGTTTTCTGTCACCTTGGTTACACAGTGGGGAGGTATGGGTGGAGTCCACACTTTAATCAGGACACAGCCTCATTTTGTCTCTTTGGGGAAGACACCTATTTATAAGAGAAGATGGGGAGAAACTGGGTGGATCCCGTGTCTGGCTTCTGGGGCCAGTGGCCCATGTTGTTTGCCAACCCTGGGAGCTGTCAGCATCCTTTCTGTTCCTGCCAACCTTGGGTCTTTGCAGTTCTGTACCAACCAGCCTGTAAGCTTCTGTGGCCACTTTGCCTTCCTGTTTCATTGGCCAGCAGTTGTGTGAGTCTGGAGGGCCTCACACCTAGCATCTGATCCATGGGCTTGAGTTGCACTGGGCTGTGCTTTTTCCTCGATATAATTTTCTCCCTTGATATAAAGTTCACTTTATATATATGTCAGTGTCATTGGTTTTGTTTCTCTAGAAAATTCAATCATAGATAGATGTCCATACGGTCCTTTTTGTCCTTGATACTTGTAATCTTTCCACATGAGCATGTTTTTCCTTCTCAGCTGAATTGCATATCCTTTAGGAATGTGGGGAGAAAGATGAGGCTTTCTAGTCCTGCACAATGTGACAGTCCTTGAAACCCCACTGCGGCAGGTCTGCCATCCTATGAGTTGGTATTGGCTTGATGACAGCGAGCTCATGTTTTTCTCTTTTTAAGAGATGTGGTATCTATGGGTCTTTGAATTGCTCAGAGCATAAGTAGAGTCTCTTTCAATTGTCGGGTGAAGTAGAGATCATTTTGTTAGACTATTACATTTTGTCATATAATCCATAAACTGTAACCTATCTAAATAATTTAAAATGATTTTATGTACATCTTATTTTTCATAATGAAGGGGAAAAAGAGTTACAGACTCACATAAATTCACCATGTGGGTCCTCCTGTAGGCCTTAAATGTCTTACTTTTCTATGTTCTTGTTTTAACATTCTACTTTTAAAAATTATTGTGTGTGTGAGGAGGGTATATTTCAGATAATCAACTTCATATTTAAGCATTTAAACTCCTTACCACCACCACCCACCCCACCCCATATTTTCCCTTTCCCTCACTCCTTCATTTGTCTTTTTCCTCTTACAGACTACAGACTGTCTTCCATTTCCCCCAAGTGAACACCCACGAACCATCTGGTCTATTGCTTTATCTTCCTTTCCCCGCCACACCTTTGCAAATGCCAAAGTCTCTTTTGGTGGTCTTCCATTTTTTCCATCTAATAGTGGTCTCGTATAATATTTGTCCTTTTATTTTGTTCTTACTATTGTGTCTATTGTTTCATGATCCTAAGGAAATTGAAAGGTGCCCTGGGGTCCAGTGGCTGAGTGCTGGCTGCCAAGTGAAAGTTTGCCTGTTCAAACCCACCAGCTGCTGTGTTTGAGAAAGATGATATATTTTGCCACTGTGAATATTTACAACTTTTGAAATTCTGTGGGGTCCTTATGAGTCAGAATAGAATAGACAGTGATGATTTCTGTAAGGAAATTTACATCATACTATGGTATCATGGGGGAAACATATTTAAAACCAATAATCCTCTCTTGGATCAACAAAAATCCCTATTTAGTTTTATTTTATGTCACCATGCATGAACATGTGCATGTGTGCATACATGTATGTGTGACCATTCCTACAGAGAGCAGCTCAAACTTCACACAGACTTCGTTTTTGCAGCATTTCAGGGACCCTGGGTATGAGGTTGGTGGCTTTGGCCAGAACAGTGATAAGCAAACCTTTGACCATTTTGCATTGAAAAATAGTCAGCATTTAAAAATCTAGTTTCAACACAATCAGCATTTGGCCATGATTTTGAAGCCTTTATTTTCTTTTTTTAGATAAATGAATATGCCTTTTGTGGAAAAAATGAGATCTTGACAAAAAAATCATAAATAGCATGTGTTTGCAGTCTAATGATTTTAATGTGTTCTGTTACATAATGCTCAATATATTTTTAATGATCCTGTATGTTAAGACAAGGAGCCATGGGGGTATCATGGGTTATGAGCTGGGCTGCCAATCACAAAGTTAGAAGTTTGAAACCACCAGCTGCTCCCTGGGTGAAAGAGGAGGCTCTCTGCTCCTGGAAAATGGAACCCACATGGGCAGTTCTATGAGTCACAATTGACTGAATGGTAGTGCATGTTTTACTAAGTTAATAAGTGTAAATAGAACAGTGTATAAACTACAAATGATAAAGAAATCAGAGCAATGTTATATTATTCCATTATTATAAAGATTAAAAATTAAATTTTATAAAATTAAAATAGTTTCATTTTTTTTTATATTTCTCACTTAGTAAGTCTTAATTTACTCTTGGAAAAGTAGAAAATCCACCAAAAAGAGAGTCTGAATGAGATGACATGGCACAATCATGTGCTGAAATCAATTTGAGGATGGCCCTGGGCTGGGTCATGTGTATTTCTGTCACACACAGGGTGGCCATGAGTCCTCACTGACTCGATGGCACCTACAAATCCCAAAAGGCTGAATTCAGAGAGAGGTTGGATAAACAAGAATGACAGCCTTGGGAGTGGTCCAGCTTCATCCCAGTCTAAATGCCAGTGGAAAGGCAAAGAAAACAAAGTGGATTCCGTATTTTGTGAGTGCATCATGAGCCTGTGTCATACCTTAGAGCAGGGGTTCTCAACCTGTGGCTCACAACCCCTTTGGGGGTGGTCTAATGACCTGTTCACTGGGGTTGCCCGAGTCATGACAGTAGCAAAGGTTTAGTTAAGAAGTACCAATGAAAATAATTTTATGGTTGTGGGGAGACGGTGGTGGTCACCAGAACATTAGGAACTGTATTAAAGGGTTGTGGCATTAGGAAGGTAAAGAACCACTGCCTTAGAGGATTGTTTTAGATCCAGAATTAGACATCATCTCAACAAAGAATAGGTTTATTTGTTTTCCATTATTTTGTCACCCCATGACATCCACTAGAAGAGCTATCTCCATCAAACAAGAAACTAAACCAAGTGCAATAGTTAAATAGTTAAGGCAGTTTATTATGCATTTATTTAAGGTTAGTGAGGATTTGAGCAATATGCAAATTAATAAACAGACCCCAAAATTTAGTTTACTACTATCTGACTATCAATAATCCAAGTCTCATCAAAGGGGCATTAGAAACTACTGTTTCATACCTAATCTTTTCTAAATGGAAGTATCTCTCATCTAAAAAATTTATGAATAGTCTATATGAAATTCTAAGTATATATTCTAAATAGTCTAAATATATATCTATTCATTATTCTTTACTGTTGCCCATTCTCAGACATTACCTGTAAGCTTTCATCAAAAAAGGAAACTATTTTGTTCAAAGATCTAAGACAACACAGAGTTATTTTTCTAAACAGAAGAGCAAAATTTACCAGCTCCTTAATTTTAGTTACACGTGAATGCAATCATTAACAAATCATTAAAAATGTCATATTTATTAGCATTCTTTAAAATTACAACAATGTATATTATGTGTTTAGCATGTCCTGTTTTCCATGAATTTTTCTGAGACAGTAGGTCATATTGGTTCAAGAATACACACTGAATCTCTTTTCTAGGTCACGTCTCTGCTGTTTTTTCAGAGGACTACATTTCTGAGTGGGTTTGTGTTGGGCTGCTAACCTCAAGGTCAACAGTCCAAAACCAGCAGCCATTCAGTGGGAGAAAGACATGTCTTTCTATTCCCATAAAAAGTTACAGTCACGGAAACCCACAGGTTTATTGGGCATTTCTACTCTGTCCAATAGGGGTGCTATGAGTCAGAATTGACTAGATGGAGGTGAGACATAGATAATAAATGTTTTCTTTTAGTGGTAATGAACCAGCTCTGAGAGACAAAAACAAAACACCAGGAACTAGAATGTTGCGGATATAACTGCTAGAGAGGTTGGCTAAATTAAGCTTAATTGTAGAACGAGGATGGACATTCTCATAAATGACAAGGGAGCATACGCCTTCTGCAGCCCAGCCTGAACCTCAGGCATTGGCGTATTCTCTAGAGGACAGCCAAAGAGCAAGGGCAGAGCTGGCGCTGTTCATGCTGCCTTTTGCTTCTCATTACTGTTCACATAAATGTCTCCTTCTCTAAGCTCAAGAATATTACCTGGGCTCACAAAACAAAGGTCAAGGATACTCTGGACTGCAACTCCCAATACTGTCCTTTAGTAAAAAGAGAAAATAAGAAGTCTGGAGGAATCTCAACAATCCAAGGAGTAGTTCTCACTTGTTCCATGTACTAAAGAAGCACTATTCTAGCATGACCTGATCCTTCTCTTGCATGACTTAACACCTGCTTTCACAGATGCTGCCTTCCTCGGTCTATTTCACAGATGCTTCCTTCCTCGGTCTAAGTGCTCGCCAGTAATTTTGAAATATATGAGGGAATTGAGGAAAAGTACAACTATGTTATACTTCTTTCCATTCTAGCAAGTAGATGTTGTTGACATTTCCTTAAAGAGATTAAGATACCATCTTACATAGGTACACTGATGGACGAATGGGACATAGTCGGATAGATGCAAAAATCAAAGTTCCAAATCACTAAGTATGGTGCGGGAGCAGAAAAGAAAGGTGTTGGTCCAAATGGGAAGATTAGAAATGCTGTATGCACTATGCTTGTTCCTTCAGTGGCCTGGATAATTTTCTCTTCTCAGACACAAAACATCTGGTGGTTTTTAATAGAGCTTAATGCTATCCTCCTCTTCTCGCTTGAAGAGGACAAATAAGCCCTTGATTCACACTGAATTCACAAAAATTATAGCATGTCTCAGAGAAGAGTGCTGAGAATTCAGCAAGTGTCCACACCTGTATATTTTAATATGGAGGGAGTCATCTCTTAACACGTGGAAGAAAGACTGGTATATATACAAAGAGGCTTCAAAAAGTTCCTGGAAAATAAATGGAATGAAAAGTTAATGGAATGTCTCTACAGATTTTGTGACGCCATCTCGTACATAGAGCTAGGTGTGGTGTTTCTGATATAGCAGGTGTGTGTGTGTGTGTGTGTGTGTGTGTGTGTGTGACATAGTAGATAGGTGTGTGGATGTAGTAGGCATGTGAGTTTGATGCCATCAGATTTTGTTTACTGACGGGGAAAGGCTAAGCGAGTGACTGTGTGGAGGCTGATACTGAGAAAAAGAACTGAGGAGAGAGTAGCAGGTAACAGAGTCAAGAAGTCAATTACTTGAAACCACTGTAAGAGGTAGGTATGTTTCCATTTTTATATCATTTAAATATAGTTTTACAAACACAATTTTAAGTCTACCTATCGGGAGAAAAGTTAATCTAAGGAAATTGGATACAAAGTTGATTAAGAATAAATTTTGTTGAAAGGTATTTTTAATCTAACTTATTACTATTCCTCCAATGTTAGCTCTAAAAAAAAGGAATGATTTTTTTTATCATCCAAATCTTTATTTGACAGTTTTTCCTGAAAATATTTGCCTTCCCTATAATCAAATTTTAAAAATACTTTTATTAATAATTTACTTTGCTGCCTAGTAAAATCACATTCAATTTATCAGTCCCTCAGGCCAAATTATTCCATTTATTATGTTGATTACAAAACCTCTTTCTACTTTTTTCAATATAACACCTCAAATCAAAGATGCAATGTTGTTCACTACGAACAAAATAGTTACAGCTTGTATGTGCCTTGTGTTTAACTTATTTTAGTGTCTCAGGGTAGCTGAAGGTTTTATTCAAAAGGGTCTGATAGTGAAGTCTTACAACTTGTCAATAATTGCTGCCCCCCTTGGACCCTCTGCTCCAGTAAAAGAGTGGAGGTGGGTTTTCTTTTAATTGTTGTTGTTGGTTTGTTTCTTTAATGGGAAAATGACTTCAATAGATATGTTGCCAAAAATTTACCCATGGCACATAAAACGATGCTCAACATCATTAGTCATCGGGGAAACGAAATACAAAATCACAATGAAATACTACTTCATCCATCCCCCCACCCTCCCCTCCCCTTATGAAGACTGTAGCACAAAGACATCATAAAACAGAACAGAACAGAAAACAGCCGGGTGTAAACAGAACAGAACAGAAAACAGCCGGGTGTTGGGGAAGGTGTGGAGGAATCGGAAGCCTCATCCAGAGCTGATGGGTTGTCAAAGCATGAAGTGCTGTAGAACAAAGTCCTAAAGCTAAACAAAGCATCCCTGTGTGACTCAGCAATGACACTCCTGTGTATAAAACCCAAAGAAGTGAAATCAGGAGCACAAGCAGATTCATGCAGATTAATAGACACACTGTTGGTTGCAGCCTTAGTTACAATAGCCTCAAGTCAAACTGGAACAATGTACTTGTCCATCAGCTGGTGAAACCATAAGGAAGGGTGATAGATACATGTGATAGATACAAGTCAGCCAGAGAATGCGGCTCTGATACAATGCAGCCCTGAAAACACTGCATTGAGTAAAATAAGTCAGTCAATTTAGGATAAATATTGGATGACACAGAACCAGACAGTGTTTCATTCTATTGCGCTTATGGAGTCACTGAGAGCCGGTGTCAACTCAACAGCAACAACTTACATGAAATATCTAGAATAAGAAAATATACAAAGACCAAAGTTTACTATAGTTACCAAAGGGCGAGAGAGAAGGAAAAATGTGAATTGCTGCATACAGAACACTGAGCTCTCATTGAGGTCATTAATGCATTTGTTCATTGGTTAGGGGTGAAATTTCAGGGGAAAATGATAGTGCTGAGAATTGACCAACAGGCCGAATGTAACTAACATCACTGTGTGTTTCTGAGATGTGGCTCTTTTCAGAAGTAGAAGCCTATCTTTCTCCCTCAGCGAGGCTGGTGGTTCGAACTGCTGATGTGAGGTTGGCAGCCCATTGAGTAACCACTATACTTCCAGGGTTCCTGATGATGAATTTAAATATTTTTAAAGAATAACATAATAACAGGTCATTCTCTAAGCCTGTTATTTCTTCAAGTTTGGCATTAAACATAAACATCAATTATTTTTATAAGAACTATTTGAAGAAATAGTTTTAGATGAAGACATATGAGATAGAAACCCATGAATATGTGTTACTGCTAATTTACAGTATGAGTTCTTTGTATTTTTATTTCTTTCACCTAAAAATAGCCCCATAGCTATTCTCCCCTTAGGTGATAAGTGACAGCTAAGAAACTTGAGAGATAAAAGAAACAAGTGCTCTTTAAAGATTTACCACTAATATTTTGTTTCTGTTCACTATTAAAATACAGTCTATGATCATCATTGCAATAAATATGCTAAATATTTCTCATTTGCTCATATATTTTATGAAACTCTCATGTTGACAGCTTAAAAGGGACCTAAATTTATCATTTGCAAATTCAATAATGAAAATAGCCATGGCTTATGGGTTCACATGATATAAGATGGGACAGAGAAATATAAATGTATACTTCAAAGCTTTATAAGTTACTCTTGCCAAAAGAAATAAAGAAAAGGTTTTAAAAAATATCTTTCTTTCTTTGTCACCTAAACAATTTTTGAAACCACTGATGATTAGGATATAATATTCTAAATGTTGACATGCTTCTAAAATTCACAGAAAAGAAAGTAATTCATTGAGAATAACATCTTGCATTACAAATTGATGATTTAATTAAAAATGTTTAACATAATAGGAATATTTTTGTGAACCTGTATGTTAAAGGAAGAAATGATATGCCCCAAAATAGCACACAAATTAAAAAAAACAAATTTTAACATGTTCTTTATTTGATTTATTATAGCACATACAGTATGCTGTCTATTTATACAATTAATAATTATTTTGTAGGCACCTATTATGCATTAGTCCTGAAATGAAATTATGAGGGAAAGTTTAATTAATCTCATGGAGCTAATATTGATATTGATGGGTTCACAAAAATACATATTTAGAGGAGAGCTTCCATTTATTTGTGTTTGTTTATTTAAAAGATCATTTATTGGGGGCTCATACAACTCTTATAACAATCCAGACATCAATCGTATCAAGCATATTTGTACATATGCTGCCTTCATTCTTTTCTAGACATTTACTTTCTATTGAGCCCTTGGTGTTAGCTCCTCTTTTTTCCTTCCCTCCCTTCTCCCCACTCATGACACCTTGATAAATTATAAATTAATATTATTTGGATATAATAAACTAGATAATCCATATGAACTTTTCATGACCCTCCGGAGGCTCCATATATGCTGGTCTCCTTGTTGGGCTCACCAGAATTTAACAGTTCCCGAGACAGGAGAAAAAGCAGACACACAGAACTATTTTTTAAGTTTCACTTGGGGGTTTACAAAATTCTTCTGTATTGCAAGTCACAAAAATATGTTCCTCCAGTATTGTTTTTATAGCATTATGATTCTTCTCTTCATATAGAGGTCCACAATAAATCTGGATTTTTTTCTTTATACATAATTAAACCCGAGTCAAAGCCAATGTCATTGCAGTGATTCTGATTCATGGAAACCCTAGCTGACTGAGTAGAGCAGCCTGTAAGTGGAATCTTTATGGAAGCTGATTGTCAAATCTTTTCCTAATAGAGAAGGAATTGGTTGACTTACCAAAATTTTCCTTTAATATAAGGAACATCCAATGCACACAGAGGACCATAAGCCCGGCCCCCATGGGACACAACGTCCCTCATTGACACACAGTTCTATGGGTAGCAACACTAGAGACTCAGTGAAGGAATTGTACCTTCTCTGAGTCCACCACACTGGGGTAAAACACTTAAAGGCATGCAACAGAGCAGTAAGGGAGCAAAGCATTGACTTCCCTGAGGAATACCAAAAATAGATTTTGGGACCAGGCCATGGCACCCATCAGACTGGCCCAGTAAACACTCTTAAATGTCAACAAACAGACCTGAAACTATTTATAACCTTTCCTTTTTGTTGTTGTTGGTTTTTATTTGTTGTTGTTTTTGTTTTGTTGTTTTGTTGTTTTGTTTTGCTTTGTCTTGTTTTTTACTTTATCTTTTTAAACATTTTATTAGGGGTTTATACAACTCTCCTCACAATCCATACATACACCAATTGTGTAATGCACATCTGTACATTCATTGCCGTCATTATTTTCAAAGCATTTGCTCTCTACTTAAGCCCTTGGCATTGGGTCCTCTTTTATTCCCCTCCCTCCCCACTCCCCCCTCTATCATGATCCCTTGATAATTTATAGATTATTATTTTGTCATATCTTGCCCTATCCGGCATCTCCCTTCACCCCCTTTTCTGTTGTCCATCCCCCAGGGAGGAGGTCACATGTAGATCCTTGTATCGGTTCCCTCTTTCCAACCCACTCTCCCTCTACCCTCCCAGTATTGCCACTCACACCCCTGGTCCTGAAGGTATCATCTGCCCTGGATTCCCTGTACCTCCAGTTTCTATCTGCACCAGTGTACATCCTCTGGTCTAGCCAGACTTACAAGGTAGAATTCGGATCATGATAGTTGGGGGGTGGGGTACGGGGGGAGGGGAGGAAGCATTTAGGAACTAGAGGAAAGCGGTATTCTTCATATGTGCTACATCACACCCTGACTGACTCCTCTCCTCCCCTAGATCCCCCTGCAAGGGGATCTCCAGTGGCCAACAAATGGGCTTTAGGTCTCCACTCTGTACTTCCCCTTTCATTCACTATGGTATGATTTTTTATGTTCTTATGATACCTTATACTTATTATCCCTTTGACACCTCATGCTCACACAGGCTGGCATGCTTCTTCAATGTGGGCTTTGTTGCTTCTGACATAAATGGCCACTTGTTTACCTTCAAGCCTTTAAGACCACAGATGCTATCTATACCTTTTGACAGCCGGGCATCATCAGCTTTTTTTACCATAATTGCTTATCAACCGTTTGTCCTCAGCAATCGTATCATGGAGGTGTGCACCCAATGATAAGATATTTTGGTCCTTGATGCCTAATAACTGATCCCTTTGGAACCTCATGATCATACAGGCTGATGTGTTCTTCCATGTGGACTTCGTTGCTTCTGAGCTAGATAGCCGCTTGTTTATCTTCAAGTCTTTAAGACCCCAGATGCTATATCTTTTGATAGCCGGGTACCATCAGCTTTCTTCACCAAATTTACGTATTTACCTGCTTTGTCTTCAGCGGTTGTTTCGGGAGGGTGAGCATCATAGAATGCCAATTTAATAGAAGAAAGTATTCTTGCGTTGATGGAGTACTTGAGTGGAGGGAGTACTTGAGTACTTCCGACATCTTAATACTAAACCTATAAATATAGGCTCATGGAAAACCAGGTGGGGACGGAGCATGATAGTGGGACAGGAGGAAAGTCAAGGGAAATCGAGGAAAGAGCTGGGAGACAAAGGGCATTTATAAAGATCAACAAAGACATATACATATGCAAATATATTTATATATGAGGATGGGGAAATATATCTATGAGCTTTGTCTTGTTTTTATGCTTATTATTGTCTCTGCATGTCTATCTACATATGATAGGCAGGATAAATCACCTGGAGGACCAAACAATTGGACAAACAGTTCCAGGGGAACATGGCAGAGGGGGACACAGGAGTAAGGAAGGGGATACCAACAAACTCAGGACAAGGGAACAACAAGTGTCCTAAAATTGATGGCAAGGAAGGCATAGGATGCCTGGTGGGGCTTGATAAAGGGCAATGTAGTCAAGAGAAATTACTGAAACTGGTGAAGGCTGAACATGATAGTAGGATAAGAGGAAAGTAAAAGGAAATAGAGGAAAAAACTAGGAGGCAAAGGACATTTATAGAAGTCTAAATACAGGCATGTACATATGTAAAATATTTATATATAATGATAGGGATATAGATCTATGTACATATATTTATATGCTAAGCTTTAATGCAATAGATGGACATTGAGCCTTTACTCACTTACTCCCTCAATGCAAGGACTCATTGGTCTAATAACCTAGCATTCTGTGATGCTCACCTTCCCTGACACAATTGCTGAAGGAAAAAGGATGTATAAGCAAATGTGGTGAAGAAAACTGATGGTGCCAGGCTATCAAAAGATATTGCATCTGGGTTTTTAAAGGCTTGAAGATAATCAAGTAGACAAATCCCTCTGCAACTTAAAAATAAAGGCTGATACTTCCTGAGGAAAGACGAGAGTTCAGTGGTGAAATGATTTCCCTGTCTGAAAACGGAAA
Organism: Tenrec ecaudatus; assembly: GCF_050624435.1. Lineage (NCBI taxonomy): Eukaryota > Metazoa > Chordata > Mammalia > Afrosoricida > Tenrecidae > Tenrec > Tenrec ecaudatus. The sequence goes on from NC_134544.1 coordinate 8,964,568, forward strand.
GGTCCCAACAAGCTCATGGAAAACTCACTGCACGTTCCCGAACTTCTTTCCAAAGAGTACTGTTATTAAGTCTTAGGATTACCTAGCTCATGATTAACGGGTTTAGAAATTAAATGGCATAAGGCCATGTGTTGTTCCTAAAGAAAAGCGCTGGGTACAGAAATTCAGGATGTGCTATGAAATCTACAAAGCCCCGGTAAATCCCTTGCCATCACGCTGTGAGGAGATCTGTTTCAATTACTCAGCTGAGCACAACCACACAACAAGGTGTATATGTTAAACAGAACTGTGAACACTTCACCAAGAGCCTAGTGCTTGCACTGTTCAGAGGAAGAGGTGTGACTTGAAATTATGTAACTACCACAAATGCCTAGTCAAGTAACTAAATGTATATGCTCACTATAGATGGACAGATAGATAATTTAACATTGAATATAAGAAAGAATGGATGAAATCATGATTATCTATCAATGAATCAAGCAACAACCCATGCAGTTTCTGAGCATAGGAAAAGTTACAAAACAATGGTATAACAATGAAATTGTTTTAATATGGAATAAAGGAGCACATTACTGCCAATGAAAAGCAGGATTTGCATGAAAATAGAAATAATGAGCAGGCCATGATGACTTTTTATAGCTGCTGTACAGTTATGTTAATAAGACATCCAAGGGGGGGGGGTGTTTCTTGTGGCACTGGGGACAGAAAATCTAAGTGAGCACAAAAGAAACACGCTCACATTAACCATTGAGAATAAAGATCTAAAACTTAAGAGAGATGCAGAGAGGAAACTAGTAATGTTTAGTTAGTTTTCAAAATTAAATCACAAAACTAAGAAAACATATTGCCTTGGCATAATTAAAGGAAACTACAGTAAATAAAGGAACGGAATATTTGTAGATTATATTAGCAAATGCTACTACTGGAGATAAGATGACATTTCTAAATCCCAGTGTGGCCGTTTAATTGAAAAGCAGGAATTAAGTGTCTGGTAGACTTATCAAAAATGCCTGGTGAAAGAATGTATTATTTTGCAGGATATTCAATCCATATATAAAAATCATGTACACAGTAAAATGTTTAGTGATCCTGCAATTTATAACTTTTAAGAATAAAATAAATTTACAGAAACCCATAAAGGATGAAAACACAAAAACAGTTCTATTAACAATCCATAAAATAGCATGTTAGTTGGTACCAAATTATACCCTTTTGGAGAACGTGAAGTCCCATAACATTTCTACAAAAACGCTCCTTGGTATGTGCATGCACATCATCCTACAGGCAGAGAGAATATTTAACATGAGGGGGAAACGTTACAATGCAATTTTTGTAATGAAAAAGTGTAAGATAAATTTCAAAGCCTCCTTATTCATGTCAAAAAGCAATTTTGTTGGCAGATTAGCTTGACAATTTATTTTACAGGTGCATTATAACTTCTGGGGGTAAAAAACGTTCTGTAAATGTAATCACATATATTCAGAGTACTATATTGAAGAACTTATTACTTAAAATAATATGATTGTAAGACCATTTAAAATAAAAGGAAGTTTTGTTTCATTATCAAAGAACTCTATGAACCTTTTTTAGCATCTAAGGAAGAAAATATTCTTATAGTCCCATAGCTAGCATTGTTTACAGATAGAATAATTTCTAAATGCTTTTGGTCAGCATGTGTTTCCAGTTTATTCTGAATATTCTTGTATGTAAAACAATTTTGTAAAAGTAAAAATATACTTATTTCAAATTTTAAGGAGCTTTGCTTGTACTGTGGATTAGGTGTTGGGTTACTAACCTCAAAGTCAGCCTGTTCAAACCCACCAGGCACTCAGTGGGAGAAAAATGAGGTTGACTACTCCTTCACATATGTGCAGTCTCAGACAGCCTATGGAATCACTCTCTTCTGTAAGTGGGTATCAACTCATTGGCAAGACGTTTATTTTGCTCTTTTGTTTTCTTTCATATTCTTAGTATGTATACACACACACATTTGCACTTGCCATGTGTGTATGCATGGGTATTTGCCATATCTTTCCAAATTAACATGCTACCCTACATTAGTCAAGGCAATTCACTGGTTTGTTATCTAAGATTTCAAGGGCAGATTAAAAGTTGCATGTCTTAAAACAACAGAAGGGATTACGTGTGCCTTTTGTGACAACAAGGAAATGGTTTCCCTTATGTAATGGGAAATATAAAGCAAAGGAACAACCCCAAACTCTCATGTGCTTCTGTGACTAGAAGTGTTTGAAGGTCAGTGCCGCTGAGTTCAGAAAATTGTGTGGAAAACCAGGGCAGTAAGAAAGTCTCATACTGAGCAGCACTGTGACCTAACTAACCATGTACCCTGAAGATAACCAGGACAGCAAAGACATCCATGAGCATACCTCCTATTTAATGACAAGACAAAAAATCAAGAAAAAGAAAAAGTGGAAGTATTAATTCTTATTATTTAATGTGTTCTGAAATAATTACTGGAGCAAAGTTGTGGAGTGAGGAGTTCATATCCCACATAAGAAGTCCAGCTGGAATCTGTAGACGCTATACAAGGAATTTAATTTCTACAACTCTGCAGAATAAATTGGTGACAAGTAATATGTACTAGGGGCTTACAGCTATTTTTTAAAGTATAAGTCAAGCCATCATAATTCCAAACTTTGACATTGTTTCTCAGGGAGTATACACATGGCGTATACATATTGCCCTGTGATTCTTGCGCCCCAGTTTTTCCTCCTACAGTGAAGAAAACCGGGTGGGTTTTGTTGCCATGTGCCATCAAGTTAATTCGGACACAGGGAAACCCCTTAGGATAGAGCAGAGCTGCCCCATAGGCTTTCCCAGGATGTCATTGTTAGAGAGGCTGATACTCAGGGCTTATTCCAGATACAAAGATCACCCCCCCATACTCCAAACTCACCGCCATTGGGTCGATGCTATATAGTCACCCTATAGGACAGGTAGAATTGCCCCATTGGACTTACAGTGGTCCTATAGGACCGGGTATAACTGCCCCTGTGAGTTTTCAAGGCATCTCTCTCTCAGAATCACAGTCTGTATGAAATAGTATGAGATTACGGAAAATTCTAAATGCTTTCAACTCCAGTGTATCACGTAGCTTAAATACACCATGGATTAATTATCCCTAAGGCAATAAATTGTCAATATTTAAATAAAAGACAATAATAGCCATGTGACTGTAGAAAGGCTATGTGAACATCATTTAAACACAGTGTATCAAAGTAAGAGGTGCTTCCTGAAGGCTCAGAAGCATATTGAGCAACCCAGCAGCCATGAAACAGTGGTTCTTCTGTGAGAGAACTAGTGGTTCACCTTTATCACTTGTAAGGGCCCTGAGAGACCAGCGGTCAACCTTTTAGCTACATAGAACATACACAAAGTGAAAAAACTAGTGCTGGGGAAATGAAGAGGTGAAAATGAACAGACTATCCCCATCAATAGAAAACAATTCATGCATTTTATGCACTCCAAAAGAGGAGTCCTGGTGGTGTAGTGATTATACACTTGCCTGTGATCTGCAAAATCAGCAGTTCAAAGCCACCAGCCACTGGCTGGGGTGAGGGTAGGGAGCGGGGAGAAGGGCTTTCTAATCCCCATAGAGTCTTGATAGCTCACAGAGGGGAACTCTGTCCAATCTTACAGGATTGCTATGAGTTGGCAGTGAGTGAGATTTAAGGGAACATTCTCTTGATATCCCAAATGCAATCCCATCCCTAATCAATGGGTTCTCAAGGTATATTATTAGTTGTCATTCACTCCAAATGCCCTGTGTGCACATCTGTCAATCCCATTCCCTTTCCTTCTTATAGTAACCCTGCCCCACGGAGTAGAACTGCCCCATCAGTTTCTAAGACGATAAATTTGTGAAGTAATGGTGTCTCCTTCTCAGGAATTTGCTACTGAAACATACAAGTAACAGCAGAGCACGGTCTGATTTGAGCCCCTTAGGTTGGAGGGTACTCAAACGATGGCTGGGGAGGAGTTGTCTTCTTGAAGTCCAGTCCACCTTGATGATATGGACAGAGTACAGCAGTCAGGACCCTCGTGATGAAGTGCGACTCAAATGAGCAGGAAAAGCAGCATGCCTCCATTAGCAATTGCAATCTCAACTGTACAAAGTATAAATTCAGGAAAATGGGAAGTCTTCACAAATGAAATACAACATACAAGTATGGAAATCCTTGGGGTGAGTGAGCTCACATGGACTGGGATTGGTCATTTTGAGCCAGACAAGGGCGTGGTGCACTATACTAAGAATGGCTAGTTCAAGATGAAGGATATCATGTTTATTATCACAAAGAAAATGTCAAGCTCTATCTTGAAGAACAATTCTATCGGTGATAGGGTAACCTCTATACAACTATAAGCTGGTCCAGTTAATATAACTATTATTCAAATTTACACCAAATTTACAATCTAAAGATAATAATGATGAAAGTGAAGAATCCTACCTAGTTATTCAGTATGAAATTGATCAAATATGCAATTGAGATTTATTGATAATTATTGACAAATTGGAATGCAAAATTTGGAAACAAAGAGGAAAGTTCAGTTGTTGGAAAATATGATGCTGTTGATATAAACAGAGCTGGAGATTGCATGATAACAACTGGCAACCCAATGACTTTTTCATTACCTGTTTGAACAACATCAATGGTGACTATACAGGTGGAACTCACCAGATAGAATACAGAGGAATCAAATTGCTTATATCTGCCAGAAGAGACAATGGAGAAGATCAGTATCAAATGCCAAAATAAGTCAGGGATCAGCTGTGGAACAGACCACCAAGTGTACCTATGTAAGTTCAGGTTGAAGATGAAGAATACTAAAACTAGTCCCAAAGATTCTAAATCCATCCTTGATAGATCCTACCTGCATTTACAGAGCATTTCAAAAATAGAATCAACACATTGAATACTAATTACAAAAGAGTTTACTTAATAGTGACCTATATAGGGATTATGATGCTGTAAACATTTAAGGATGCAGATATTCCCTTCGATCCTTAGGGGCAGCTGGTAGGCTTGACCCCTTGACCTATTTAACCATAATGCCACTGTTCAGCTAATTCATTCTAAAATAAGCTTAATTTACTTAATAGAGTGGCAATATGTGCTGTGAAAATAAGATCCAAAGCCAGCATTTTATTTTCAAATGAGTAACTTTCTTCATTCTAAATTCAACAGACTGTACTGTAACACCCTTTCTTGAGATAGAGAGAGAGAAATGTAGAAAAGGAGGATGGATTTGGGTAGATATGTCTTTTCAGGAGGAACATAGTTTGAGACAAATGGGGGTCACATAAGGAATCTATTATATACATTACATATCCACAAATGTTTCCTCCTCACAAGCTCCAAAAGAAATAGTAAAGAACTTTCATCACAAGTATTTTAAAAATCCATAAATAAGCTATAAAAGCTTTATTTTATCTGTAACATTTGGAAAGGCTGAGCTGTAGCAAATGGTTACCATGGTAGGGCAGATGGTAACTAAATCACTTTTTAAAAATACTGAAGAATTTTAAAAATTCAGAAGTTGAAAATAATTCCATCAACTCCCATATCATGTTCATCAAAATGTCCCGGTCTGTGATCTCTTCTCACTCTATGCTCACAATGGCCTGGTGAAGCAGAATTGTTCTACTGGTATTCAGTGGAGACATCACACATCCACAATACTGTTTTCCACCATACAAGAGTACTTGGCATGTTACTTATCATCCTTTAATTTCAAGCATGCCTTTCATGGGTCAGATAGTTAACAATAACTCTGGGTATTTTTTAGATTGTTAAATATTCAATTATATAACATGTGCAATCATGATACACAGAATATAATGGATGTTTGAAAATGATATTATCTCATGTTCCCCCCCTCCCACAGCAATATTAACAAGTTTGAATTGTTAGTTGTTATTGAGTTGGTGCTCAATCAGGGGGACCTTTTGGCTTTAGAGAAGAACTGATCCATGGGGTTTTCATGCCAGGTGCTCAGACCTATCCTTCCTGGTAGCTCCAGGTGGGTTTGAACTGCCAAACTACAGATGAATGGTCATAAACCAATTGTATCACATTAGGACCCAGAGCCCTGCAGCATTATGAAAATATTAGTGCACCTTTATTGTAGTCCTCATACCTGCAAAAGTACTAAATGGAGCCTCACACTTCAGCTACTTTTTAAACTGCATTTAAATATAAATGTGCACACCATCTCAGAAGCAATTACAATGTAGCCATCATTGCTGTATTATAGTTTCCCTAAAAGTGGTGGGGGTGGGGTGGGGAGTGAAATAAAGCTGTGATGGGAGTTCTATTCTTTGTGTAACAGCTGGCAAGATGCTTCCACAGATCAGCATTTCCTGTGGAGGTTGGGTCATTTCCATAAGTCAGAATAGCATGTGTATTTTGTGTCGCTGATGCTATTGTGCTCAAAGGTTGTGATGTTTTCATACTGAAAAAGGCCACAAATATTCAAGTCAGGGATGTCAATGATGAGGCGAAGCAATTATCTGTCCGACATTCAAGGAAGAAGCCATTCATGGTAACCACTTGAGCATCTTAATGCCTCATAAGTAGATCTGAGTACAGCGCAAGGAGTTATGTTCTTTTTCTAGAAGTCAGTGTTGTCTTGGAAGCTTCCCAGAATGTCCCTTTTGTACAGTGGAAATGTTCAAAGGGATGTGAGATTTCTCCAGCAGTCATCTAGTAGTCTTTCCTTCCACAGGATGCAACCTGGTTCTCCTGAGGATGCCTAGTGATACTCATTTAACAATTTCCAGAGTCACCAACAAATCTAAATCAAGAGTTTTTTAAAAAACCCAAGACCAAACAATTAATCCATTTGACACAAAAGTTCCCCAAACATTTTTCTAGTTGCTTATTCTATCCTATTCTATTTTAGAAGAGGAAAATTGGTCATTCAAAGTCAATAAATTCCTGACTTCAAATATGACTTTAAACCTGAAAGTCCCTTGTAATTGTTAGATGATGTTGAAATGGTTCAAACTCAAAGGTGTCATATGTACAATAGGATGAATCATTGCTTCATTGTCCTTTATCCTAATAGTAGGTATGTTTCCACTTTTTGTTGTCCATGTTGTACCATTCACGGTATCCTTCCATCCCATTGAGTTGTTCCTGTTTTTCATTGCACCACCATCTTACCAAGCATGATGTCCTGCTCCATGGACTGGTCTCTCCTGATAACCTGTCCATCTCCAGGAATTGGTCTCCGATACTATGTCCAATGTTGATCAAAAATCTCACCACCTTTGTTTCTAAAGAGCTTTATGGTGGTGTTTTCATCTAAGCTATAGATCTGCTCATTCTCCATGTAGTACATGGAATATTCAGGACTTTGGACACCTAGTACTGATCCCATATAAGAGATAAATGAATAAACATAGCATTCTTTTATCTGTGACATTCACAGTGGCCACTAAAAGGACAGCCCTGTGTTCCAATGTGATGTTAGATCCATACCACATATATGGACGAAAGGAAGCATATATTTGATAAATATCTTGGTACCTAAACACAGGCTTAATAGCCACAGCCTTACCAATATATTCATATCTATCTCTCTTGTGATTCTGTATTCATCTTTCTAACTCCTCTCCACAGTAAAACCATGTTTCAACTTTAATATTTACCACACTCTGTGGTTTTAAACTCCAGTATATGCTAGAGGTAAAATAGGAGTTAATGACATCACAGGCCATCTTGATTTCCACTGTTTCTAATATTTAAAAGATGAAATGATCCTGAGTCTAATGACCTACGACTAGGTGGTTTGATTTGTTTTGCTCAATATTATGACTTAAGGAGTCATGTTACTGCATGCAGCTCTGGTTTTACTTGTATTCATTGCTCTAAAATTTTCCATGATGTGGCTACACTACAAATTACTGCCCACTATTCCTTTAGACAAGTTTGTGGCTTTTTTCTGTTTGTCTATGGCATGCAGTATATCTGTGTCTTTAAGCTACACACACGAGAATATCTGTGTGGTATTCATGGAGAATGCACAGGCATTCAAGAGCTGCTGATTCATGGAGAATGCACAGGCAAACAAGAAAATACAGGATTTCTCCCAAAGTGATTGTACAATTTATATTCCCAACAGCAAGGTAGGACAGTTTCTGTTGACACATGTCTTCTATAGCACTGGGCTTTATCAAGTCTTATAGTAGGATTTATAGGACTTGTCAAGCAGCAATGACAACATTGTGCATCATTGAGTTTGACCAAATGCTCTCACTTGCCCATTATTTATCCACTTACTTGTGTGAGGGAACTTTGGTTTGATTATCTCTCCCACACAGGCCTTTAAACTCTGGCTTCTTCCCAAGCTCCATCAAGCACGAGAACATTAAGATGCCAAGCATCCTCTCTACACAGCCCATTCTGAGAGCAAGTCAACAACAGAAGCATTTCATGTTCAACTCTCCAAATTTTGCCACCTGCTCACCTCATCTGCTTAGTCTTCTCCCCCACAAACACCCTGCTAGCAAATGCTTACTCCTCCCTAAAACCAAAGGTCTTTTTCTACTTGAATTTGAGATGCTTACGGTGCCTGGTGTGTGAGGGCTTTTCCAATTCCAGTAGTCTTTTTCAATAAAGTCTCTCCCCATCTAAGCCAGTAATCCTGGTAATGCTGTCGGGTAAGCAGCAGTCTGCTAACTGCAAGGTTGGCTGTGCAAACCCACCAGCTGCTCCCATAAATATGTACAGCCTTGGAGATGATACTTCAAGTCTCTCTGAGTTGGAATCAAGACTGTGGCAGTAGTTTTGATGTTTGTGGTTACCTGAGGCCAGATTTATTGTTATTTGACAATAGAGTTTCCCATAATAATGATAAAATTAATGAGAAGCGAGGTTAGTGAGAATCCATCTTCCGTACTTTGGATATGTCCCTGGGAAAAGACATCATGGTTGGTAAAGGGCGGTGAACAAGAAGAAAAAACAAGAAGAAAACTATTGATAAGATGAGACAGTGGGTGCAACCAGGGGCTCAACCAAGACAACAATTGTGAGGCTGGCACAAGACCAGGATGTGCTTCGGTCTATCATATATCTTTCCTATGAGCAAGAACCAAGTCACAATCACCCATCAACCATGAGAACATACTTTGCATAACTTTTTCTAAGATATTTCAAATGAGAAAATAAAATCAGTCATCTTAGTAGGAAGTTCAAATATTTCATGTTTGGTACAAAAATCACACATGTAATGTTATAAATTCCCTTTTAAAAACAATGATATTACTTTGTAACAGATATCTAGTATGTTTCTTTAAAACCCATAAATGATTTTTTTTAACTAGTATGTGCCTTGGTGAATTCTTGGGATTCAGACTAGCTGGTGTTCTTTCATCCTCCTGATCAGTTGCCTGGTTTTCATTCATTAAGCTGGGGGAAGTTTTCCTCCAAATTTCTCTTGCTATTGTTGCATATGACTTCTTTGTTGTGTCTTCCTCTGGCAATCCAATTATTCTGATGTTGTTTCTCTTCATAACATCAGACATAGCTCTTAGGTTTTCTTCAGCTTCTCTGATGATATTAGATTTTTGTTTGTGATTGTTAAATTCTGCTTGGCTGTCCTCCAAGTTACTGGTGCTGTTCTCTGCTTCCTCCAGTCATGCTACTGGTTTTTGTTATCTCCTTCCTTAGCTCTTATGTTACTCTTTGATATATGGCCTTTATCGCCTCTATCATTTCATTCTTTTACTGTCCTGTTTCCCTCATATCCTGTATGACTCCAAGCAGCATTCTGAAAATTTCTTTCCATTGCAGTTCAATGTCTGCTTCTTCTATGCATGTTGTTAAGTTCAGGACATCTTCTGCCATTGCCTTTTGTTTCTCCTGGTTTTTCATTGAGGTCATTGTGGCTAATTGCTGTGTGTGTTGTGTTGTGTTGTTTTAAAGCAGCCAGGTGTCATTTCCCAGGGAGTTGAAGAGCACTGGCTCTCTCTGGGAGACTTGTAGGAATGCTTCTTCAAATGGTCTACAGCTAATTTCACTATGGAATTAGTCTACCACTTTATCCTCCTGTGGCTTCATTCTCAAAGGTAGTGCCCCAGAAGGTGAGTGGGTTGCCTGCTTTGTTGTAGAACACATGAATGGTGGGCAGAATTACCCTTGTCAGGTAGATCACTGTGGAGGTTTGGCAGTTGGCGAGTATTGGCCAAGCTGCCTTAGGCTTTGAGAGGCAACTAAGGTAGGTGGGAGGAAGTTGCCTCCGTCATGTGGGACAACAGAGGAAAAACAGAAGCTCCCCCAGCCACGCAGGCATGAATTCCCCAGTAAGACGTTGGCTGGAGTATCCCATGGCAGAGGTCACCTGGGCTTTCCCCAGCCTCGCTATGCTGCACAGGATGGGGCTCACCTAACTGGGTTGGGGGCAGGCATAAATGCCCTAGGCTCAGTGGAGTGGTCTGGAGATCGAAAATGGTGTGTGTGAGAACAGGAAGAAACAAAGAGGGGAAATTTTTTTAATTAAGCCCACTGAGACTGTAGGGGGATAGAGAGAAGAGAGGGACACAAAGCAGCAATATAGCTGTGTCCCATCCCTGCCTGTGGGGCTGCAAGGGTGTAATCCCTGCCGTGAAGTGGCAGCAAGCTGTGGCTGTGTTGAGATTAAGCCCCTGCATTGTTTCCAAATGGTCCAGGCTCCAGCCAACACAGTGTTGGGGCTAAGGTCAAACTCTAGCTGGCCACCACCACTGCAGTACATCAGAACCCCCAGCCCCTCAAAAACTTGTGGAGTCTGTGCCTACTTATCTTTATGATGCTCCTCCTGCGATCCAGGAGTGTTGAATTTCCCTCATAGTAATACCTCCTGGGCTGATTTCTGTGGAGTCCCTCTGGTATGTCCGAAAATGATTTTTAAAACCCACTAGATTTTTTAATCCTTAAATCTAAATAGTAGTTTGAGTGAGTTTAAAACAAATAAATAAATGAGGTGGAAAAGTAAAATGCAAATGGATTTTGAGTCTCTAGTGACAAGTTCATCTCAAACAAAATAACAAAAATAAGGGCACTGCCATAAAGAACTTGAGAAAAACCATGTTGCAACTTAGGAAAAACTACACATTGTAGAAGAAGTAGAGTCGCTTTGTAAGATATAGTAAGCTCATGTGCATCAAATCTTTGTCTGTTAGTAGGTCATAGTATGACTCACCGGAGCCCTGATTATCGGAACAGTACCTCAGGAACTTTCTTAGAATTTCGGGATGAAAATTCCATGCACGTATGATTATGTTGGACCACAGAAGGCTAGTAACCACTGTTAATAGGCTCGAGTCAGAATCACAATTTGAAAAGCAGGAAGCTATCACATTAAAATCTGAATGCAGATATGTTTCTATAACAAGTTGAAGGACTCCCATGTGGTGGTGCATCTTCTGGTTTGGTGACAGACACCTGAGCTGAAGAGTCTATCACAAGGACCTTCACTCTGAAGGGTTTATCAGTGATCACAAACTCTCTGCAGGGTCCTCTCTTTTTCCTTCATTAAATCAGAAGCCTCTCCAAGGCATGGCCAGCCAGTGTGGACACAGTAAAGATCTAAAAATCTCTAGAGCAAAGGAGAAGTCACTAATCTCTTATGGCCATCCGGTCAATGCTGTCTCACAGCGACCCCCGTGGGTTTCCAAAATGACATTTTTTGCAGGAGTAGAAACCCCAGTCTTTTCCCTAAGGAGCTGGTGGTGGTTTCAAACTGCTAACCATGGGGACACCATCCCAATTCATAACAGGGGGTGGAGCTATGCCCCTTATTCCAACATCTAGACAACAGGAGATGATCCACCCCCCACCCTTATGTAATTCTTTATTCTGGTGCTTCTTTTCCAACCCACCCTCTTTACTTCCTGTCGTTCACCCCTTCCCCAAAGCCCTGGCCTCATTGTCATGTTCAAAGTCTTTCCTTTGGTTTCAAGACCATTTTGTCAGTTTCCTCATTTCTAATAGTGGTGTCATGAGGCATTTATATATATAAGATTGACTAACTTTGATGAGCATAATGTGCCCCAAATTTACCATTCTCGTGAGGTCATTGATAGACTTTCTATTGTCTTCTAAATGATGCATAATACTCCATTGTGTGAATGTACCAGAGTTTAGCAATTTCTTTATAGACAGGGTTCAAAAATACTAATCCAATCTTTTGTGCTACTAGGGAAATTGCTACAATAAACATGGATAAGCATGGGCCTGTTCATGTTTGGTTCTTTATTTCTTTAGGGTATATGTTAAGTAGAGAGATTGCAGGATCATAATGCATTTATATTTCCAGTAGGTGAAGAAAGTACCTGTGGCAGTTACATAATCTCCTGTCAACTTGAATAAAGGGGTGGAGTCTAGTCTCTCATTTAAAAGACAATAGCAAGTCTATCAACTACCTCATGAGACTGGTAAAATTGGGGAACATTATGTTCAGTAAAGTTAGTCAATCTTTTAGATACAAATGTTTCATGACACCACTATTATAAAGGGATAAAGGGACAAAATGGTCTTAAAGCTATGTGGAGAACCGCACCAGCAATGAGATGCTTCCACCACAACTGGATCTACAAGACCTTCTACCCAATGGCCTGTGATCTTCCTACATTTGGAATAATTATATGTGTTGCATGAGTCTAAAGAGGAATTTATAGATTAGTATCAGACATATGGGCTAATATTGGACTTATGAACTTGATCTGAACTGAGCTGGGATGTTTTCTTAATATACAATGACTCTTTGATATAAAGCTCCCTTACATATATAAGAGTGTCTCTCAATTTGTTTCTCTAGTCAATCCAGATAAACACAGTACCATACTGTTTTCCATAGTGGCTGTATAATTCAGCAAATCCACCAGCAACATATGAACATCCCAATCTCTGCATATCATCCCCAGAATTGATTATTTTCATTTTTTTAATTTGCTAAGGGTGTCAGTTTGGGGTAGTATTCCATTTCTGTTTCTTCAAGTGCTTTTTCTCTTGCTTTAACTTTAGGATCTGAAATAATACTAATAAAGCTACAGAAAAGCTCCAAGATGCTGATTTGACAAAGAAACATAAGAACAAGTAACAAAACATTTAACAGAACTTAACAGAATCCAAATATAGTGAAAAGGAACTGTATACATCATGACATGTAGAAGTAAGCACAATTAGGAAAATGAATGCACAACATGCTGGTTAGAGAAGCAGCAAATTAAGTGCCTAATTTGGAGAAGCCAGTATTTAAGAATGTCATAACCTTGAACAGTTGACAATTGGGCAAGGTCAATTGTTTCAATACCTGTGATTTAGATCATAAGATGGAAAGGCATCAGAAATAGCAAGCTACAAGTACAGTCTTAAAATGAAAGAGGACATAAAGTTATCAAGGTTTCATGAGGGAGGGAGAGTGGGGATGGGAGGGGTTGAGGAGCTGGTACAAAGGGTTCAAGTAGAAAGAAAATGTTTTGAAAATGATGATGGCAACATATATACAAATGTGCTTTACACATAGGATGGATGGAAGGATGGATGGATGGATTTTGGTAAGAGCAAGAAGAGCCCCGAATAAAATGATTTAAAAGAAAGAAAGAAAGCAATACTTAGAGTATCCTGAGATTAACAAAACTATGCACTGATACAGTCTCTTGGGAATAAAACAAGGACAAATTGCTTTACTGCTGTTCTACAAGGGATTTTCCACAACATTTATGACAAATACCTTGAGGTTACATTGTAACAGTACGCTTCATTAAGCTACACTATTAAAAACAGTTTCAATCCATTATCTACTGGAAATCAACAAACTATAAAATATTCTGCCAACCAGCAAAACAAAGTCAGGTCAAACAACGATGTAGCTAAGTTTTATATAAATATTTTCAAATTATGACATTAAACTTATTGGTGATAAACTACTTTTTCTCTGTAGCATAGAATCAAATGTATAAATACAGATTTGTTTGTTGCTGCTGTTTTACTTGATTTGGCCTTGGTCAGCAATTCCCATATTTTATTTGACCTTCACTCCACTGATTGTACAATGTGATGTAGTTTATGTAAACTGATCATACTTTAAAATGTATTTTACATTTGTTCATAATGTAGATGATTCCCTGGTACTCTTTGGCTCCGTGGCAATACAGTTTTTATATCACAGTTTAGCATGATAGGTAAAAGGAAGAAAAACTTATATATATATATGTTTATATATATACATATTCATCCAAATTAATCCATCAAATAGTATACATGAATCATATGAGCATGCTCACACTTCTGAACACACACACTCAGGTAAAGAAAAGGAAAAAGAGGAAGCAAGAGCATAGGGACCTGTGGCACAAATCCTACTGGTTGAGAAACCTGGGCTTTTTCCAGGAAGCAGCTGGAGCTGGTGCTCCTAAACACATTTAAGAAAGGAGGCTCCAAGAATGACAATGGCATGGAGGCCCCATCTGCCTCTTCTGGCAACACAAGGAAGGAGAATCAATCTCTATGCCAACGCCAGGCCCATTGCCACAAGGCAGAGAACAGACATGCCTACACCCACCATCTTGTTTGCCTATTCAGACATCAACTCCTCCACAACACGCTACTTTTCTGCTGGGCTTGATCATTCACTGCAATGGCCACATATAACTCACCAACAACACTTTCATTTATGAGGGCCATGAGGCTGGTTAATAGGTTCCCAACAGTCAGGATCAGTAAATATCTGTCCTCAGAAACACCTTGCATCAGTCAACAGTCTCTCTCGGGTCTTTGACCTTTCAATGACTTCGTCCCTTGGCCTCTGACTCCGTGGTCCGGGAAGCCAGTCTGAGTCTGCCTTTCCTTCTCATGGAGTCAACTCTGCCCCTCTGCTCTTTTCAGAGAGGCTCCTCGGTTCTGTCTCACATTCTGATTCAGTCAGCCTCTGGTCTCAGGGAGGCAGAGCCTCTGCTTCCTCCATCACTTCCGACAGGGTTTGAAAGTGGGTCATTAGTGGCTTTGCTCCAGGAATTCTCTCTGTTCTATCTCAGGATGGTTCTCTTATCTGTAGGGGAATCGCCACGAACTCTAATCAATCCCATCTATTAGCGTTTAACACACCCTGTCTGCATGGACTTACCAATCACTTGGTGGGAATGACAGGGATGTATAAGACTAGAAGGGTCAAAAGTAAATAATTTCACTTTACCACACCGGGGCTCACAAACTACGACTTTCATAAAGGAGGGCAGAGGCCAAGAAAAAAATTCAGAGGGCGGCATGATGGTGAACAGCTCAGGACCACAGGCACTGGCGTCAACCATGGACAAGACCCAGTGTGGAACACAGCTACTCTGTGGTCCTGGTAGTGTTGTTTTACCCTTGCTAGTACTCCCATTCACAAGAATCAAATGTATTAACTGATGCTGACCACCTCTGGTCATTATTAACCAGCAGAGTGAAACTCTAGAGAGTCCTAATTCAGCATCTGCCTCTGAAGGACAACTAGGAGCACTCATTATTGCATGTAACTCAGATTATCGGTTTCCCTCCAGTGTTTAAATTCATCAGCAATGTTGTTATTAGGTGCAGTCGAGTTGATTCCAACTCACAGCAAACCCACATACAATGCCACTTGCTCCTGCACCGTCCTCATGTTCCTGTGTTTGAGCCCGTGGCCGCAACCCCTGTGTCAATCCATCTTGTCAAAGGCCTTCCTCTTTTTTGCTGACCCCCTACTTTACCAAGTGTGACAAGAGACTTGTTTTCCAGGGACTGTGCTCTCCTGCTAACATACTCAAAGTGCAGGAGATCAGCATTATGATAGTATAAAAAGAAATACACTTGGACCTCTTTGAGACATTTCCATTTGATCACTAAAATAAGTATGCATGAACATGTGACATAGCAGCATGGCAAGGGGGGCTGCTGTTGGGGAGTTCTAACCACCAACCTGTCTAGGTTAGCAGCTGAGCCTTTAACCGTGCACATCATAAACATCAAGAAGGAACTACACCATGCTCTAAGGTTACTTTACACCCCTGAGCAGAACTCATTATTTTGCATATCACAAGCTATTTTTTGAGATTTTCCCAGGCAAACTTATATATATAATCACAGGGTTAGTAAGCATTTCAATGTAATGGTGCATGAAACAATGTTGGAATGTTGGCTTTAATAAGATGGCTTTCCCAACATGCAATGTGATTCACTAATGTAAAGATGCAGTCAGTTCTTAATGACAAATTCATCTGAAAAAGTTGAGTCTTTCGAAAATATAAATTTTCAAGTGACAAACATTTATAATGATTCCTTAATATCTGAAAGCTATAGTTTCCTGTGCCAACTATTCAAGAAATCATGATTGATATACTTAGGCAGAAAGCATCATAACTCTTCATTGTAAAATTTTTTATCTATTTCTTTTCCAATGTTTCTAAATTGCTTTACTGGGAAATGAGTGGAAATCAAACAAATCTGGTCTATTAGAAATCCTGTTGGCCACATAGTTGCTGAGCAAAGGGATGGATTTTCTGGTGGATGCTGATAAGCCCATACATTGAAAGGACTCATCTCTGGGCTTCTACACCTGAACGTAGTAACTGAAATACCACTGCCGCGGGGCTGTGGACGGTTATGCCTCTGCATAATGTGGAGTGTATGCAGCTAATTGCAATAGAATTTTAATATACTGAGAAATAAAAAGTAGACATCATTGCTGAAGTTAGCTCTCTCTTGGTTGAAAGCAGAGAATACCGGAAAGAACCTTTTTTTTAAGGCATTTGTCTGTGGGTCATAGCAGATTATGAGTAAATTAAGAAAAATTACAATGGCAAAGCCATGATGTTTAATAATTTTGATCTGGTCTAACCTTTAACAGGTGACGCCATCTAGTTTATGAGAAGAAGTAGTCATGCATGCTAAAACTGGTCTTTGCATGTAGTCCTCCACTTGTCTTATTAAAACGAACTGCATTTATGACCCTCTGGATTTATTTTGTATACATCATCCTTAGTGATGTGTGCTACATACAAGGTTGGGATGCATAGTCTGCTGTGTTGTCACTGTTGGATGTTCACTTGTAGATACCCAATGCTGTGGTTTAGTGTTTAAAGCCCCATAATATGAAAGTGACATCATTTTTGGTGCGGGGAAGCATGATGGATAGAAAGAAACCCGAGCACTGTTCATTTCTAATGAGATATGATCATTGAACTACTTATGCCGCCATCACCCATATGGCTTAGACTTCCTTCTTGTGGCAGTGACACTGACCTCGTTATGGGCCAGGTCTATTAAAAATCCAGACCATGGAGTCAATTCCAACTCACAGCAACCCTACTGAACAGGGCAGAAATGTCCCAGAGGATTCCCAAGGCTGTGCATCTTCATGGAAGTAGAGTGCCACATCGTTCTCCATCAGAATGGCGGGTGGGTTCAAATTGCAGACCTTTAGGATAGCAGACAAGCACTGCACCGCTGCACATATCAGATAGTTAAGTAGCCTTCCACCGATCTTGCTGCTATGTCATTCTTCATATCCCAGCTTCTCACTTTGTTAAGAATACAAGCTGAATAAGTATGGCAGAAAGACAAGGTATAGTGCTAACACAAATCTTTACTGATTTGTACCCTATAATTTTGTTCAAATGACTGCCTCTTGGTCCATGTACAGGTTGGAATGAACACAATTAAGTGTTCTGAAATTTCCATTCTTCACAATGTTACCCATGATTTGCTTTGATCCTCAATTGCTTTTGTATAGTCAATTTAAAAAAAATAAGCAAATAAATACCTATATGGCATTCTCTGCTTTCAACTAAGAGAGATTTAACATCAGTAACAATGACTCTCATCCCACGTCCTCTTTTGAATCACTTTAATATTTTGAATTTCTGGTAGTTGCGCTTCAACACATCGCTATAACCATTTGTTAATTATCCAACATTTTTCTTTTGTGTGATATTAATGATATTGTTAAATAATTGCTGCATTTTCTTAATTCATATTTCTTTGGATTGGGCACAAATATGAATTTCTTGCAGTCATTTGGCCAGATAGCCATCTTCCAAATTTCTTGATGAATGAGTGCTTCCAGTGTTTTATCTGTTGTATGAAACATCCCAATTTGACTTTCATCAATCTGGAGGGTTTTTTGTTTTGTTTTAAGGCCAGTTCCTTCAGTAAGGTGTCTTCTTTCCAGGCCCACAATCCTTTGTTATATGCTCACCTTTAATCAATTTAATGCCAATCAGTGAACTGATTCCTTCAATTTTCCCTAGATACTTCCTGTCTTGGTCAATATTTTGCTCATGAAGTCGTTCACTATAGCAACTTGAGACTTGGACTTTTTTCAGTTCTTTCAGTTTGAGGTATGCTGAGCATGTCATTCCTTTATGGCTTTCTACAGGGCTTTGCAGATCTCATTATATTTTACTTTGTCTATTCCAACCACCCTTTGAAATATTCTGTTTAGCTCCTTTACTTCATCATTTCTTTCTTTCTTTTTAACTTCTTGACATCCAAAAGCAAGTTTCAGAGTCTCTGACATCCATTTGTGTGTTTTCTGACTTTCCTGTCTCTTAAACAACCTTTTCATTTCTTCGTGCATGCTCTCCTGGGTGCCATCCCACATATCGACTTCTCTTTGATCATGAGTGTTCAATGAATCAAATATAGTCTTGAGCTGGTTGGTCTAAAAATGTAACTGAGATATACTCAAGGTGGTACTTTGGCTCTTCAGGACCTAATTGAAGCTCTTCAGTTTCAACTTGGACTTGTATATGAGCAAGTGATGGTCTTTCCCACAGTCTCTATCATTGTGTTACCCAATAATATTGAGGTTTCCCATTGTCTCTTTCCACAAATTTAGCTGATGTGATCACTGTGTAGTCCATCTAGTTAGGTCGATGTCTACAGCCCCCTTTCATTTTATTGAAGAAATATATTTTCAGTGAATTTTTCATTGCAGAAGTCTATTATGTACGAATGGTCTCTGGTATCACCACCATTCATCAAGGCCATATTTCCTCTTACTCTCTTAGTAGGTTAGTTAACAAGTTAAAATAGGAAATTCAATTAAAATCCTACATGTTATTTTCTACCACCACATTAAAACATTTTGTTACGATATCTCCTGAATCATACCAATAGAGCTGTGTGTTCTCCCCTGGAGACCTGCTGAGGAAGTAGGTGGCACAGGGGAAATCAGTTATTATTGAGATAAGGAGTTTCATTAGCTGTGGCCAAAGGGCATGCATGCTCTGGTGTGCGAAAGCATTTGCAGACTCATTTAGAAAGAAGGCTAACTTTGATCACTATTATCACATTCTAATAGACATTTTTGGTTTTCAAATATTCTTTCAGAAGAAACTGACAAGTGGAAATCAGATTCTTGGATTTTAAAATTTTATTTGGTTTATTAGTTTTTGCTAGTGGTTTCTAGGTTCTTTGTTTTGTTCATAATTAAAAATAGGGAGGTTGTAAGAGCTACTCTTCTGCTACAACTTGGGTCTCTGATTGGATTAAGTCAGACACTGAGTCAGACATTCATTGTGGTCTTTTCTTACTTCTCTGTCTTTTAGATGACATTTTGATTTCCTCCTGTATGTTATCCTCGATACCATCCCACAAATGAACAGATTTAGGGTCACTAGTGTGGAACTGTTCAATGCATCAAGTATATTCTTGAAATGACCTAGAAATTCAGTTGAGATATAATCATCAAAGAATATCCTTGAACAATCTGAGGATATTAGAGATTCATAATGAACAATTATGTACACACTTATGCAGGTTTTTCTGTTGTTACTGTTGTTGTTTCTTTTCCAAATAACAAGACCCTATGGAATTGACTAAATCCTTGCCAAAATGATCTGCTTGCCTAGTGAAGTCACCTAAGAAGGAATTACTTAGGGAATACAATTAAAGTGATGCATTTTTATAATAGATGTACTCATCAACAAGCTTTGGGTAAAAGTTATGTGAAAGGAAAGAATGACACTCGCAGAGGGCCGCTGGAGCAGGTCCCTCTGTCCTACAGGGTCACATGAGTCACAGTAAGCTCAATGGAAGCCATCTTGGTTTGGGTTTATAAGTTGATACATTTGGTTTATAAGTAAGTACATAAATAAATCCTTCTCCTAAAAACTCAATGTCAAGCTGTGACTAAATTAGGCGGGTAAAAAAAGAAAACCTCTGAACATGCCATTGGTTAAGGGCTTAAGTCAAAGATAAGAGTTGTGAGGGGTGTGGTCCTCTGAGTTTGCCAGCCTTGGTTTTGCATCCATCTCTGTGCTGAAAAAAATTTAGGTACTCCCTCCACCTCAGCTTTCTCCATTATAAAACAAGTACAGGACAAGGATAAGCATTTTCACAAGTTGTGTAAGGAGTAAGTGGAGAAGCTTTTTCAAGTGGAAAACATAGAACGACTCAACTACAATTCCAAGCAGCAAAGAAAGTAGAAAATGAATGTGCCTGGGGGCAAGGGTGACTGTGATTTGGGGAACCGAGTGTGTGCTGCTGGTGGTGCGGGATCTTTGGAACGCGATGGTGAGGGCACGCAGGACACCTGCGGTCAGCGTCTCTGGGCTGCCAGCTTGGGCATTGTTTGATGATTGTTGTGGTGTCTCTGGCTTCACAGCAGTTTCAAAAGAGAGAGGCATTTTTTTAATAAGATTACTGTTGCCTTTACTGTAAGGATGCAGTATGCTAACACCGAAACAAGAGAAATTCAAGTCAAGTGACCCAGTTTCATTAACAAGTGAATGACATTAGAAAAATAACATAAGGGGGAAAGAAAATATCCTTGATTGAATCTCTTAAAAGACACATGAAACACCAACAAACTTTTGTGCACTATATGTCAGCTAAAATACCAAAATATACCAAAATGAATACGGAGTTTTCAACATAAGACTAAGAATGTGCTCCCAGAAGCAATCAAAGATGTGAGTTCAAATGGTCAACATTTACCCAAAAGCAAAGACAAGAAGACAGGGGAGGCAAAGGAGCTAGGTCCACAGACACAAACCAACACAGTGGGAACCATTGGAACGCTGCCACATTGGGGATATCATAACCAATGTCCCAGAACAATCTGTACAAAATTGTTAGATTGTAATCTGTGTGTTGTGTAGAATTTCTCCCCCAAACAATAACTCCTACCCCCCAACACCCACTGCACCCCCATACCACTCACATACCTGAAACAGAAGGCTGTATGTTCTCCAGATTTGAGGCAGATATTGAGCATTTCTGTTTTTACATTTAAGAGCAGAGAGAAGACTTAGAAATACAACTTGGTATTACTTTTCCATGATTATAACATTCACTTTAAAAAAAACCCTCATTTATTTATGAAGAAATTAAGCAACAGAAAGATGTATCTACTTGTATTTCATAGTAAGAGGAAGTTTACTATTAAAGACTCCTACTTCTCAGAACTGTGTTGTCTCCAAACCTTCTCACTTCAAATCTAATAATAATACCTTTAAAAAGATCAAAAAGGAATCTTTTTCTTTTTAAGCCTTTTTAAGTGGATAGATGAAGTACTCTGTCGTCACTTTATTGCTGATTATGCTACATAAAATGGAACAAAGCAGCAGGAATGCTAATCCTAGCAATGTATCTTTTACATCGTCAAATTGTCTTTATCTGCAGTCTTCCCCAACTGGAGCTCCCAAAGCTACTACATGGTCTTTACAACAGGATGCTTTGTCATATGTTGTAAAGAAAACAACTGCTGCCTCCTTCTAAATGACTTAGCAAAGCAAAGAAAGAGCAGTTTAAAAGGATTCAAGAAAAAGGACTAGTGAAGATGAACAATTACATTCATACTGTATAATAAAATAAATACATTTACGTTACACATTGGGCTTCAATCCACAAGGTCTGTAGTTCAAACACACCAGGCACTTCACAGGAAAAAGATTGGGCTTTGTACTCACATACAGAGTTTGTCTTAGAAACCCGAATCCAGGGTGGATGATACCTTCTGGACCAGGGGTGTGAGGGATGATACTGGGAGAGTAGAGGGTGAGTGGGTGGGAAAGGGGGAACCGATTACCAGGATCTACATGTGACCTCCTCCCTGGGGCATGGACAACAGAGAAGGGGGTGAAGGGAGATGCCAGATAGGGCAAGAAATGACAAAATAATAATCTATAAATTATCAAGGGCTCATGAGGGAGGGGGTAGCGGGGAGGGAGGGGGAAAAAGGACCTGATGCAAAGGGCTTAAGTGGAGAGCAAATGCTTTGAAAATTATTAGGGAAAAGAATGTACAGATGTGCTTTATACAATTGATGTATGTATATGTATGGACTGTGATAAGAGTTGTATGAGCCCCTAATAAAATGTTTATTAAAAAAGAAAATGATTAGGGCAAAGAATGTACAGATGTGCTTTATCAATTGATATATGTATATGTATAGATTGTGATAAGAGTTGTATGAGTCCCTAATAAAATGTTAAAAAAAAAAAAGAAAGAAACCCACAGGGTAGGTCTACTCTATCCTATAGGGTTGCTATAAGTAAGAATTAACTCAGTAGCAGTGAACTTTGTGCGAGCAACTCACTAACTGGATCAACAGGTAACATCATGATAAACAGAAAAAGATTGAAGTTGTTAAATATTTCATCTTGTTTGGGTCCATAACCAATGCTCATGGAATCAGCAGTCAAGAGATAAAACCATGCATTGCATTGGTAAATCTGTTACATGGCCCTCTCTAAAATGTTGAAAAAGGAGAATGTTACTTTAAGGACTAAGGTGTACCTGACCCAAGCCATGGTATTTTCAATGGTCACATGTGCATGTAAAAATTGGATGTTGAATAAAAAGTCCAAGAAAAATAGATGCATTTGAACTCTCATATTTGTTGAGGAACTTTGGACATATTTTCAGGAAAGACCATTCTCTGGAGAAGGACATCATGCTCGTTTAAGTAGAGGGGCAGTAAAGAAGAGGAAGGCCCTTGATGAGATGGACTGACACAGTGGCTGCAACAATGGGCTCAAACATAAGAACAATTGTGAGATTGGCACAGGACTGTGTGACGTCCAGTTCAGTTGTACAGTGTCGCTATAAGCCTGACCGGATCAAGAGCACCTGACAGCAAGAGCTACTCACCAAGGAACATGGGCGGCCCAGTGGTTAAGGCCTCAGCATAATGAAACCAAATTCCTATTCAAACCCACCAGTTATTCCTTGATTACAGCCTTGAAGAACTACCCCACTGGGCAGTTATTCTCTGCCCCCACTATCAGTCAATCTTTCCAAGACAATGGTTATGGCTATGCAACAAAAACTGTTCTATAGAAAAATATTGATCAGAAGGTGGAAAAATGCCAATCAGAATTTTAAGTGTCCATAATTTCTAGACCAGTGGTTTTCAATCTTCCTAAAGCCGTGACCCTTTAATACAGTTTATGTTGTGGTGACCCCCCCCCAACCTTAAATTTATTTTCATTGCTACTTCACAGCTGTAATTTTGCTACTGCTATTAATTGGGCAACACTTGTGAAAGTCATTCGACTCCCAAAGGGGTCGCAACCCACAGGTTGGGAACTGCTGCTTGAGACTTTATGTAGCCATGGAGGATGGCTTGACACTTGAATGTTTTCTCATAAGGTAATTTTTAAACCTTAAACCAAAAAGATTCCCTCAAATCATTTTAACACTAAACAATAGTTGACCTTAGTAACAAAGGTCTGGTTTGAACATTATGCTCTCCAAGAATTATCTACATGGGATCAAATTAGCAACAGCAACTGAAAAGGTTAGACAGGGAAGTGAGGGGCAGAGAGTTGCTGTGAATGGGGTGGAGACAACTCCAAAAGAGGGGGGTGAGAATGACTGCACTGCCTGAACAATGCCATCGCCAGCGTGGGCGTGTCCAGGCAGACACATTTGGATCGTGTGTTTTGCTGTGTATACTCACAACAACAGGACTTTTTTTTCTTCCTCCTGGCCACATGGACACTCTTGTTATTAAAACAGCTGAAGACCTTAGCTGATAACCTACAGGTTGAGGGTTTGAGTCCATCCAGAGGCTCCTTGGGGAACAAGTCCTAGAGACCTAGTGCTGAAAAATCCGCCACTGGAAACACTATTGAGCACGGTTCTACACTGACACACATGGGGTTGTCATGGGTCAGAAACGACCTGAAGGCAACTGATAGTGGTTTAAAAAATAAAGTCTGACCAAAATGTCATGAAATAACTTTATCCATTGAACCACCACAGAGAAAATTCCCTCTAGAACAAACATGTGGACAGATCAAGGTAGATGGTGGCCTTCTCTCCATCTCCTTGGGATGGGTAAACCATTCCGTATTTCATGTCCTATTGTAATATTAATGAACCAGCTATCTCTTATATTAAACAAACAGTAAAAATTGTGGTAATAACACTCTCCAAGAATGGGGGAATGAAAGACGCATGGAAACAATTAGTCCAATGAACTCCTGCACCACATGAATGTCAGCATCGAGGAACCTGAGACAAGAAGAACTAGATGGTGCCCAGCTACGACCACAAGCTGTTCTAAAAGGGGTAGCACAAGAAAGTCTTCGGGAGAATGGGAGAAAAATATAAAATAAAACTCAAAATTATAAAAAATAATAACCAGGCTTAATGGCAATATAAAAAGAGGTGAAAAACCTGCGAAAGTGGTCCTTAGTCACGCTTGAGGCCTAGAAGTCAGCTGAGCCCCCTAGCTCCATTCTCACCTTCACAATCGGCAGGTGGGGACAGTGAAGAGTAACACTAGCGAGATAGGTACTTCTGAGAACAATCAACTATTGGAGATCAAAAGGGCAACCTCCGCCCAAGGAACAAGTCTAGACAATGTGAATGGTTAGGACAGAAGGAAGAAAACAGACAACACGGGGGAAATGGTCTATGTCATACTACATTACACCGTGGGGACTGCACACAAGCAGGTGAAACAAAATGTGTCTGAAAGATATGGAAAACATCCTTGCTCTGCAAACCTCTACTAATGTCACAATATTCTTTTAAAATCTGACACTTAACATATATTTATGACTCTCATAGTATGAGAAGTTGTGATATTATATGATCACATGTTCATTCAATACTTTTGAACACTAACACGTTTGTTATTCAGTCCTGTGTTTTGTTTTGTTCTTGTTCTCCAATTGATTTGGTATTTCAAATATGTAGGTCAACTACAGATTCTGTGGAAATTTTGTTAATTAATGATCATTTCATTATTAAAATGGAGCAGGAGACACACTTTTCCCAATTCATCCATTCTGGCTCCAAGGAATGTGAAAAACATAGTCAGCTTAATCACTCCTGTCTCTTAAAGGACCACAATTATTGAGCTGTCACAATCCATCATTTCCCGGGGGACAAAATTGATGTCTGATACATTTGGCATGACAAGAATCTTTTTGCATAGTGAAGAAGATAACCGTGATGTGCCCTTAAATAAACTGTAAGATTTACCTTACATTTCAATGCGTTTGCATTTCTTGAAATAAAAACTCATAGCAACCTAAATTTTTGTTTTATGCCTCTGAATGAGCTATGTAGTATGAAATAAATCAGAACAATTAGAGAGTTCTGAAGAAGTAAAAATATTTAGGCTTCTCAAGTAAATCACTTTTCCTTTGGGGTACAAAAGAGAAAGTTATGATATTACATGATCATATATTAATGTATGGAGTTGCTAATATGATCTTGCAGCTTATTTTTCTGAACCAACATTTTCTAATACAATATCCTTAAATACTGTTATTGTGACCACTGTTCTTGATGATTAACAACAAAAACAAAAAAATCTATCTTCACTCAGGCTGAAGGCATGCACGCCCTCCGGTGTCCGTTCTTGGCCAGTGGCAGCCCAGCGCTTCGGTGCTGCTGGTGAGCAGCTGTGGCCCAGCTTTCCTTTTCCTGGTGTCATGTGACCGGCCGGCCGTCTCTGCAGAATCCATCCCACATGGGAGACTGGATAAAACTGACCTGACCCTGCCATCTGCACCACAACTCCTGGGAGCATCCGTGTGGTGGTTTCCCCGAGAAAGCGCACGGTCCCGGTTTGTTCTACATCCAAACGCTGTGACTGCGGCTGTGAACCCAGGGGAGCTGCCGAGGGTAGAGTCCTAAGAACTCCTCCCTGTCCGGGGGCGCACGTGCAACAAGCTATATCTGATAAACATGCACAAAGACAGGGGTCTTGACATAGACTGAACTTTCATTGTTTGGTTGTTTGCAGAACTTTAGCACATCATCTTGATCTATGTGATGCTAAGAGTCCCGTGAAACCTTTTTTTTCTTTTGTGACAGCAGAAACGAAAAAGCAACAACAAAAATCCAAGTAAGAAAAAAAATATGCGCGATGAAAATGAACACATTTTATGTCTACACACAAAACCAGACACTAAACTGACTGCCTCATGGGCATAGCCCTGCTTTTCTTTCTTTTTTACTAAAGGGGGCAAGATTCAATTGCTCATTTGATTTTCAGGGTGGTATGGTTATTGGATATCCCTCCATAAAGAAAAAAAAAAGGTATATAAGGGAATAAAAAGTGCCATAAAATGTTAACGATAGGCTGGGGTTAATGATTGTAGATATCCTCTATCCAAGTTCCTCTGTGAGCACACACACACATGGGAGGGGCTTCTATAAGTTATTGGGAAATGTGAAATGTTCCCCTTTGAGTGGTGATTTGGCTTTTGGCTTGGTGTAAAGCTATAAACTGTGTTTCACAGGATGTACTCCTACTGTACTTGCTCTAGTAAAAGCAGGTCCAATGCAAGTTTTTGCCTACTCACTTCAGAGAAACACCCCGCAGCTGGTGAGATGGCTAATATTTGGGAAATGGCATAGAGATAAATAATGCAATCCCTGGGCCTATGAGCTACCAGGAGTTTTTTGAGCAGGATTATAAGGAGAGGCTTAACCCCATGTCATTGTTACAGTAAACCAGGTCAGACTCGCTGAGAGAAAACAGAAGCTTCCAGCCATCAGGTTACCAGGGCAGCGGTAGAAGATGCTGCGTCCCTTGGGAAAACTGAGGCAGAGGCAGGCTATTGGAAAACAACAACTTCTGTGGAACGGACAACTCAGCAGAGGGATAGAATTGTTCCATTTTAGGTGAAAAGCTCTATACATACTCTGCCATTGTTTGGTCAGAATGGAAGGTTTGGGTCTTAGGAGACACTGAAGGGTGAAATTAACTCTGAAACACCTGCTGGGTGGAATTGCTAAGAATGAAGATGGGCTGCATTTTCTACCCAGATTATTAAGAATTTCATTCCAATCTAGGAAATGTGAATGTGTGTTCACTGCCATTAGTAGGTACTAAAGTCCATCAGTGGCTTGCTGCTCATTGCTAGTAGTAAAGATTTAAAATAAATTTTGTTAAAGTCCGTATAACTCACTGAGCACAAATCCCGACCCTTCCAGCTGATCTCCGTTGCTGTCTGCCATCATCACCACTTGACTGTACATCTGTGCTTCTTTGTCATCAGGACCTTGGCCAACCAATCCTTCAAGGTTGCCACCATTTCTTTTACTCAGAATGCAAGACTCGTCATTGCAGCTGCCATTTTGTGTACCCCACTATCCAAAAGCTACCTGCTTAGAAAAGCCTCAGTATTGTTATGGCTTCTCTGTGATATCTCTTCTTCAGAACACACATTGCGGTCCTTCATATGTCAATAGAAGCGATGACACAATCCAAATGTAGACAACATATTCAATGTTCATAACATTTCAATTATTGGTTATCCTCAGAAGTTATTTCAAATTCTACCTCTCTATTCATAATCATTGCACTTGCAAGTCTGTGCCCAGAAACTTGGAAGACATTTACCTGGCTAAGGCACTGGAAGAAATCCATATTGGTGCCCATTAAAAAAAACTGACCCAATAGAATACAGAACTTATCAAATGATATTATGAATATCACATGAAAGTAAAATTTGCTGATGACAATTCAAAAATGATGATGGCATTAAATCCTTAGGGAACTGCCAGAAATTCTAAGTTTAAGAAGAGAACTTGGGATAAGGCATATCATTGTTGATGTCAGATGAATCTTGGCTGATAAGAAAGAACACCAGAAAGATGTTTACATTTGTTTTGTTGATTTTACAAAGACATATTACTGTGTGGATCATAACAACCACAGATAACATTGCAAAACATGGGAAATTCAGAATACTTAATTTTGATTTTTCAGAATCTGCGCATAGAACAAGAGGCAGTATTTTGTACAGACCAAGGAGACAGTGTGGGCCTTGAAAACATGACAGTGTGTGTCAGGGATATACCCTTTCACTCTACTGGTCCAATCTGTGTCCTAAGCAAGGAATGTAAGAGCTAGACAATATGCAAAACACTGTGGCATCAGGATTAGAGGAAGGCTCACTAACAATCTTCAAAACGCAGATGACAAAATCGTGATTGCGCAAAACAGAAAGGCTTGGAGCACTTCCCGCTGCATATCAGAGACTATGACCTTCAGAGTATCCGCAACTCAGTGTGAAAAACCCCAAATCTTCACAACTGGTCTGAAAGACAACATCATGATCAATGGAGAAAAGGTCAAAGTTTTTAAGGACTTCGTTTTATTTTTATCCACAATCAAAAGTCATGGAAGCAGCAGTCAGAAGAGCAAACAACACCTTGCCTTGGGAAAATCGACTGCATGAGACCGACTTCAAGTATGAAAGGACAAAGATGTCCCTGTGGGATAGACGTGCCGGGTCCATGCCATTGTCCTTTCAACAGCTTCATAAGCATGTGCAAGCTGGACAATCACTAAGAGTGATCAGAAATGCACTGCTGGATTTGAATGATGATGTTGGCAAAGAATATTGAAAGTGTCATGAGCTTCTAGAAGAATAAACCAATGCTTATTGGTTTATTTGTTTATAAAACAAATGTAAACATCTTTCTGGTGTTCACTCTTATCAGGAAAGATTTACCTGACATCAACATTAATATATCTTGCAAAAAGCAGCCGTGATCCTTCTTATGAGCCAGGATGGCGGGATCGCATCTCACTGATTTTGGCCATGTTAACAGGCTAAAGCAGTCAATGGAAAAGGGCCTCAGGCTTGATGAAGCAGATGGTCGGCCAAAGGAAAAAGGAAGACCTTCCTGATTGACTAACACAGTGACTACAGCAATGAGTCCAAACACACAATGAATCTGAGGGAGGCACAGGGTCAGCCAGTGTTTCCTTGGTTGTACAGTTTTGCTATTAGTCAGGTCACACAACGAATCAACAATGAAAAGTTTTAAGCTTTTCTAATAGATGTATGAGGTGTCTTTAAAAAGTTCTGAGAAAACTGACTGAAAAAAATGAATTTTTCCATGAACTTAAAAAGTAATTACTTTATTGAGAGCACTTAGAATTATTATAATAATCCATAATTCCATTAGATCAAGCATAGTTGAACAATTTCTGGCACCATCCGTTTCAAAATATTTTCTTTCTTCTTAAGCTGTTTGATATCAGGTGCCCTTTATCTCCTTCCTCCCTCTATCCAAGCCCCCAGGAACCCTTATTATTACATTACGTATTATTTATTTTATACATTTATTTATTTTGACATAGTTTACATCATCCGATGTATCTGTTAACCTACAATTCTGTTATTCATTTGCCTCGAGCAGGGTGATAGAGTCATCATTCCTGTCAGATTCCCCTTCCACCCTTTCTGCCCTTTCTTCCCATACCCTCAATTGCTTGGCTTTCTGCCTTCTCCCAGGATCAATGATCCCCTATGGTAGTGGTGCTCAGCCTCCTTGATGCCGCGACCCTTTAATAGAGCTCCTCATGTTGTGATGACCCCCAAACCATAAAATTATTTTCGTTGCTACTTCATAACTGTCACTTTGCTACAGTTATGAATTGGGTGATCCCTGTGAAAAGGTCTTTTGACGCCCAAAGGGGTCACAGACCCACAGGTTGAGAACCACTGCCCTATGGGTTCGAGTTTCTGAAATCTGTATATCGATTTCAGCCAACACTTCTGATGATCAGGTTCATCCAATACTGATCATCTAACAATAATCACATGGTTTTCAGTCCTTATTACACACCAGTCTTTAGGATGTATACTTTACTGGCAGTGCCCAGAGGCCAAGAATGTCTTAGAAGGTGAGGACGATGCCTACCACCAATAAACTCATGAGAAAACTGAGGCTTAGTTAAAATAAATGTCCATGATGACGCAGGAGTCAGAGGCAGGGCCCAAGTCTGAGAGATAATCGGCTAGCTACCTGCCCATGAGCATGGGCTGGCTCAGTGTCCAGCATACGCTGAAGCACCTTTAATTATCTAATTATGTAAGAGCCCATTTTTCTTATTGGTGCTACAGTCTGTTGGGATTTTACTGCTTTTATTAGTCCTCTGTTCCCATGCATGCTGAATACACATCTTTGATGTAGTGAAAATTCTGTGAAATGGTCCACTACAGGTTACTAAGCCAATATGTGTTTACCTTGCTGACTGGGTCCTCTGTCTTGCTTAGGGCCTGTGCATTTGTATAAGACAAGACAAAATAATAATAATAATTCATAAATTATCAAGTGTTAATGAGGGAGGAAAAGGAGGGAGGGGAAAAATAAGGAGCTGATAACAAGGGCTCAAGTAGAAAGAAAATATTTTGAGAATGATGATGGCAACAAATGTACAAATGTGCTTGATAAATTGGATATATGTATGTAAGGATTGTGGTAAGAGTGGTATGAGCCCCACAATAAAATTATTTTTTAAAGGAAAAAGAGAAAGAAAAAATCAAGAGGTTTATATACACGAGAAACTTAACTTTGAGAAAATGTTCCAGCCCAGTCCAGATCAAGTCCACAAGTCCTGTATTAGCCTATACGTCCTACACCAATCCACAACATTCTCTCCAGATTCATAAAACACATACAATGATGCTGAGTGCAGGAGGGTCACAGGCCAGTGGGTTGTGAGTTCCATGGATCCAATGGCATTGCAAGCATCTCATCACTGGCACAGGTCTCCGTGTGGCTTCTCCAGTTCCAGAGTTCTGGCTGCATCAGGGTAGGTCCATGTGACTTATCCAGCTCAGGGCACTAGTGTAGTTCCATGTTCTTGTCAGCTGCAATGTCTCCCAGGGAATGAGCAGAGAGACAATCTCTCCTGCCTCCAAGGAGGAAAATCCAGGAGTTCCCAGAATCCTTAGGGGAAGGCCATGCCCACACAGAGGCCTCATTGGTTATAGCATGATTGACAAGCCAGACTCTACCCCTTCACTCATGATCCTCAAATTGACGCTAGATTATGTAACTACCACATCACAAAATGGAATCTTTGACATGGTGGGAAAATACAAATATCTTCACCACAGATTATGAAGTTAAGCACAAGTGGGACCATGCTTACCTTGCTTAATTGGTAGTCTGACACTCACTGAAAGTTTACATGTCTCTGGGCAAGGAAGGTGTACAGGGAAGAGGAATGGGAAAATACAGAGAGATGTGGCCATAGGTGCTGGGAGTTGGAGGGGAAGTGGTGTGTAAAGACTTTTCCACAGAGTAAGACATTTTAAGACTAATTTTAGGAGAATTATTTAGCGAACCTACTGCTGGGAGAATTCTTTGGTTGGTAGTGATACCACCTACAGCAATATATGCAAACACCAACAAGTCACTCTGTTATAGGCACACTGGGAACGAGCTGGAAGTTTTGCTAATGACATCCACACATGCCAGGCCATAGCTAGTCTACCTAAAGTCTTCCCCTGGGATCCAAACCTCCATTCCTGGGCCTCTGTTCCTGCATAGGCAGGGCACCGGGGAGCCTGCGCTGGTGACTACTCATCTGTGATATTGTTTCTCGATGATATAGCAACAATGAGCTGGATGCAATTCAGTTACCAAGGTCACTTCTAACTCTTCAGTCTCCGTTCACAGGGAGGAGACAAGAGAGTGCCAATCAAGCTTGTCTGCACTGCCCAGTCAAAAGCTATGTGTCATTATCGGCTCCATGGTTTCATTTTAACTACAGCGTTTTCAGCTGTTTGGTATTATTGGTTTTTAAATTTTTCTTATCCATATTCTTAAGACTTTGCAAAATCCATAGATTGAAAATCAGAAGGGGCTTTGTTCCTTCAGGGCGCCGCTGTTGAGATTCTTTGTTATTGCTGTTTGAAGTATTCTCAAATTATCAAGGTATTTTCCACCCCTTGCTTTCTTCTCCTTCACCCCCTTCCCCTCTTTTTCCTCTCCCTGAATTCTGTCCCCAGAACCCTGGGCTGTAAATCCTACCTGTCTGCCTGTGCTACTAAGCCTAGATCGTGACAGGTTTTCTTTGTTACCTTCATGAGGCATGCTTAGGGCAGGGTGAGCCTGAGTCAATCTCTCCTGAAATTGAAACTAGTGAGTAAGCAGATGAAGGAGAGATGGGGGAAGAAAGATACCAAGTCACCCAAAGATGGGAAAGGAGCTACTTCCAGAGCTGACAGAGGGAAAAAGCCCTCCTCTAGATCCAGCACCTGGCATTCAGACATCTGTTGGATGAGGGTGAAGGGACACTGAGGGATGGATGCACTTGAATGACGGTGCTAGCCAGCATATTGAAAGCACCATGGAGTGCCAAGAAAACCAACACATCTATCTTGGCTGAAGAACAACCCTAATATTCCTTAGAGACAAGGATAGTGCGCCTTTGGACAGGTTTTCGGGAGAGATCAGACTCTAGATACGGACATCAAGTTGGTCCACTGGAGGGACAGCCAAGGGAAGGAAGGCCCTCGATAAGATGGGTTGTCACAATGGCTGTCACCATAGGCTCAAACATAGGACAGTTATGATGATGGACAGGAAGAGCAGTGCCGTGCTCTGGGGTTGCCATGACTCAGAGCGCACTGATGACACCTCACAACCACAACGCCCTTCTCAACCTTGAGCAGATGAATGTGCTCAACGTGCCGACTTGTGGCATTTCTGTTATGGCCGCATTGGAACACAAAGACATCCAGTCAACAATCCGCCATGGAATTGCTCTGAAACTAAGAAGAAGCTGTTACGAAAGTCTCCGTGCTTCTCCATCCCCTCAGCTGCGTTGAGTCTGAGAGGAGCCATTCTCCTTGGGCCTTCAGGCCCAGCAGGCATGGGGTTCTTGGGGCCGCTTCAAATTCTCCTTTCTGTATCTGACTGACGTGTTTACTGGCCTCCTTTAGCTTTTAATACCTTCAGCTTACACCATCATTCACCGTCTTGCCAACACTGAATTGAAGCTACACGGCATCAAAACCTTTGTGAGGAAAATGCTGTGGTCTTTTCTTTCCATTTTTCCTCACCTTCACCTGATAAAG
This sequence comes from Tenrec ecaudatus, assembly GCF_050624435.1. Lineage (NCBI taxonomy): Eukaryota > Metazoa > Chordata > Mammalia > Afrosoricida > Tenrecidae > Tenrec > Tenrec ecaudatus. Next base: position 8,997,893 of record NC_134544.1, read on the forward strand.
GACTCAGAGTTCTGTGGAAACAGTGCCCTGCACCAGGGATGACCTGGCTGTGGAAATTGAAGAGCAGAACAAGGGCAGAATCCACCCCAAGAACCGCTGAAGCTCTTCTCTCACTGGGAGTCCCAGATGGGAACACACAGAAATACCTCAGCGCCAACTTCTCTGGAGCAGCCCTATAATTACCTCATCTGCGCAGCCAGAGCTGCTGGGAGAAGGGTCCCAGCCAACAAAGGGCTGGGAGAAAGAGAGAGAAGATGCCTTTGATGCTAACTCTGCCTGAGTTGAACTCAATGCTGCAGCCCCCTGAAGAGGATCAGGACTCCCCGTGGAGGGAGTTCTGTAGAAGGAATCTCCTCAAATCCCAGAATAATCTCTACTGACACTGGAGGAAGGCTTTTTCCAAACACTGGTCTATTGCTTCAGGTTTTCCTTTGTTTCTATTCTTCTTTTTAATAATTAAGCTTTCAGGAAGAGAAAAAAAACATTTGTTCAGCCCAACATGAGAAAAAATAGATAAGGAATTAGGAAGCCATATTTATCTCTGAATTACTGTCAAATTTTAGAAATGTGGTCAAGATAGGAAAACCAACCCCTCTTTTACTGTTTACATATGAGCTTATTACCTAGCCTAGATACACTGTCAGTGTAGATCTGTGATGTGGTAGTGGCACGTGGTAGAGGGAATAACCAGTTCTATCATGATGTCATGAACTACCTCTCTGCACACAGCTCTCTGGGATAAAACTAGAACACACACTAGGAGGCATTTCTGCTGACGTGGAGATGCAAGGGAAAACCCAAACCTACGTTCCAGGTACTGCCAGCAACACATGTGTATCTGAATCTGTTGCCTTTTACCCTCTTGTATTTCAACTGTCACGCACTGTAGTGGCACCAAAGGTTAGGCATTCAAGTTCTAAGCACAGTCAGTGGAGCAAGCCCACCTGGCACTGCAAGGGAGGGAGGGAAGGCCATTCACTCCTCCAGAGAAAGATGGGGCTGTCTAGACCCTCACACTGTCACAGTCTGGGAAGCCCGCCACCAGCAGGTTCCCTTTGAGTTGGCTTTGACTCCATAGCAATGAGGTTGGATTTGGGTTTGGTTTGAGTATCAACAGAGACCAGTCTCTTGAAAAGAACCCATGCTTAGTAAAGTCACGGGGTAGAGAGAAGGAAGGCTCGTGACTCGATGGATTGACACAGTGGCCACATGGGCTTGAACAGAAGAGCTATGAAGACGGCGGCACCAGCCTGGGCAGGGTTCCTCCGAGTGGCGACGAGTCACAAGCCACTCACTGGCCCCTGACAACAACCTCACAGAAGATAACACAATGTGACTCTCTAGAGAAGATTAATTTTCTTCTGAAATCTGTAAATACAGATTTGTCTCCCTCCCTCATTTTTTGTCTCCACAAACAGAAGAAGCAAGACTATTTTTAGGGGTGTTGGGGTCAAACACCTGCCTGCTCTCTTCACCCAATTTCACCCTATTTGTGACAAATAAATAGCGTCTTGGGGAAAGTGGAATGGCTCCTACTTGGCACAAGGTAACATGATGGATTTTAACTGGATTTAGGTAGAAGACAGACTCAGCAGCTAATTACTTGTCCATATGCTTCAGCTCCACCGCACTTGCCTCACCTGGCACGCAGATCACACTGTCAGTGTACTTTCCCTGTGGTGCCAAGGGCACTGCTGCAGCCCCCGACCTGCCAACAGGGCAACAAGCACCAGGAGTGAGGCAGGTTGAAGCAGAGGCATCAGCTGGGACTGATGCTTGGGTGTCACCAGGAGGAGGAGGTTCAAAAATCATCCTTGGCAATGTGTCACTCAGACTCATCGTTAACAAACAGGATTTTTCCCCATCAAGGTCTTCCCTGGTGTTTGACACACTCCCAAATGCACCCACATTGCATCAGGGTGAATCAGAAAGAACTCTGCTGCTGTTGGGTGCCTACCATCCCCTCCCCAGCTCCTGGGCCCTGGCGGCTTACACTGGATGAAACTCGGCCCAGGCCAGTGCCATTCTCACAGTCCTTGCTGTTTGATCCCATGGTGACAGCCAAGGTGTCAACCTGTCTCACTAGGGGTCTTCTTTTTGTCTCACCCTCTAGGGAAAGGAGCAAATCATTTAAAATCAACGCAAGGGTATGCTGATGGATTTGGGGAATGCAGGTGTTGGCTTGCGGTGCTTCAAATTGTCATACATACAAACTTCACCTCCACCTACTTTTAAAAACATTTTTTCCTAGGCCCCAAATCACATGCCTGCTAATTCAGAATCTCTATGTTCAGAAGGTTCCCTGCCCGGTACTGATAGAATTATGACCCAAAGGTAAGAAATAGGATTCTAGGAGTTCAGAACCTCACCTCAGAACACAATCCCTATTCTCAGACTCTGAGTTCTTCCCAAGTGCCATTTTGGCAAAAATGTTCAGATAGCACAGTATGATTCTGGAATAATCCAAAAGAACATGAGTGTAAGGAAGGAAACATGAATGTGATTTTTAATTGCTCTTTTGTTACTGATGGGCCTATTCATTTTGCATTAAAATAGAACTGTTATTAAATAGAGAGAAAAGGAACTAAGTGATGGAAAATGAAATAGAAATTCTCTTTAAGAGAGAAAGAGAGAGAGAGCGACCTCTCGTTAGTTACTGATGTATTGATGCTGCCTCTCCGGTTTCTCTAGAACTTTGAGAGGATTTGAAAGGTTGCCAAATGCTGTGGGGATTTAAATACCATTAAATTAAGCATAATAAAACGATGGAGAAACAGAAAACAATGGCCAGGAGCAGAGAAATATGAAATGAGAAATCTCTCAATTATGTCAACAACCATATTAAATTTAACTATGTGGATTAAAAAGAAATAAATTCAGCAAGTGGAAAGCATGCACTAAGCTGTATCTGGAGCCAACAACCATTTTACTGAACATAAACTGAAATTCCAAGGAAATATTACTATTCCCCCTCATGAAACCAAATCAGTGCCATTTATTTAAAGCCAATTACTGTACTTTGGGGAAAGAGAAAATAGAAGGATCATGGGATGCTGGTGCTGAGGGAACCTCAGTGAGTACGTCAAACCTATTATGAGTTCACTGCTAAAGGTAAGGTCCGCAAGCCCAATTGGGGTGGGGTTGGGGGGACAAGGGATTGCCGAGAGATGGTGGGGGGAGACAAAGACATTGGGGAGATGGGGGGAGACAGAGACATTGGGGGAATAGGGCACTAATCCACAGCTGGGAGGGTATCATTTATGTCTCCTCAGGAAAGGGAGAGAGGAAACAAATCTCAACCTGATACTCCAAGCCTTGAGGGCTACACACTAGCATGAAGCAGCAAACTAACAGAGAGGTCTGTGGTCCAGCCCCAATCCCAGCTAGGTCAGCCCCCTTCCCAGAAGAATGCACTGCAGAGGACAGCACTGGAGATACTGAAGAGGGGTGGGTCTGCCCAGACCACATGGGAGCAAACTAAGAGAGAGAGAGAGAGAGAGAGAGAGACATCAACCTGGCCCACCAACCTTCTAGAACAACATTCCTGCTTAGAGAGGCCAATGCACAGAGAGGACTGCAGGGTTGGCCCCACCACAGATATGACACCCCCTCACTGTCCCACAGCACTTCAGGGGGCAGCACCAGAGACAGAGTCAGGAATTGTGCCTCGTCTGATCCCGACCCCCACCCCTCCCAACACCAGGGCATAATATGAAGAGAGCACAAGGGGAGAAAGCAACAAATTCCCTGAGGAATTCTGAAAATAGACTTCAGATTCAGGTGACAGGGCTTGGCACCAAAGAAGACCCATTCAGGAAACATTCATAACGGTCAGCAGGCAGACCTGGAACTATTCATAGGCTATTTTTTGTTTTGTTTTATTTAAAACAACAGGACCAACAGTTCTGGAGACACATGGGAGAGGAGGAGGTAGGAGGAAGGGAGGGGAAGCCAACAAACCCAGGGACCAGGGAAGAACAAGAGAGCTACAATGTATGGTGAGGACAATATAGAATGCCTAGAGGGGTTTGATTACATGCAAAGTAGCCGAGAAGTACAGAGGGCCAAATGAAGCTCAAATATGATAGTGGAACAGGAGGAAATTAAAAGGAAATAGAGGAAATAACTAGGAGGCAGAAGAAATTTATAAACATAGGCATGTACGTGTAACAATAGGTCTATGTACATATATTTATATGTTAAATATCAGGGTAGCAGATAGACATTGGGACGCTACTCAAATCCCCCTCAACACAAAAACACTTGGTTCTAATAACCTGGCATTCTGTGATGTTCACCTTCCCAACACATTCAGTGAAGGCCAAAATGGTGCACAAGCTAATGTGGTGAAGAAAGCTGATGGGTGCTTGGCTACTACAAGCTATAGCAACTGGGGTCATAAAGGCTTGAAGTCCAACAAGTGGCTATCTTGCAGTGAAGCAACAAAGCTGACATGGAAAAAGCCCACTAACCCGTGTTATCACCAGATGTTGATGGGATCAGGTATTAGGCATCAGAAGACCCAAAACAAACAAGCATTGCGATGTGAACGAGGGGGGTCAGAATAGAGACCCAAAGCCCACCTGTAGACAAGTAGACATTCCCTCACAGAAGGGTCACAAGGAAGGGATGAGTCAATCAGGATGTAGTGTAGCACCGATGAAACACACAGTATTCCTCAGGTTCTTTGAGGTTTCCTTACCCCCAACGATCATGACCTCATTCCTGTCTTTCAGTTCTGGCTAGACTGGAGCATGTGCACTGGTATGGATGAGAGCTCTTAACACAGATGAGAACTCCAGGACAGATAAACTCCTGAGGAACAATGATGGGAACAGTGATACTAGGAAGGCAGGGAGAAGGTGGGGTGGGGAAGTGGGAGAAAGGAGGGACCCATTGCAATGATCTATGTGATACCACACACACACCTCCCAGGGGGACAAACAACAGAATTGTGGGTGAAGGAAGAAGCAGATGGTGTAAGATATGAAAATAAAAATAATTATCAAGGGTTCACAAGGTGGGAGGGTGGAGGAAGGAGGGTAAAAAAGAGGAGCTGATACCAAGAGCCCCAGTAGAAGGAGAATGCTTTGAAAATGATGATGGCAATATATGCACAAATGTGCTTGATAAAATTGATACAATTATTTATTTAAAAAAAAATAAAATAAAGGTAGAGTCAGTTGTTCGAAGCCACCAGCTGCTACAAGGGAAATAGGTAAATCTTTCTGCTCTTACACAGACTTGCAAACCCATCAAGGCAGTTCTACATTGGTCTGTAGGGTCACTATGCATTGGGCTCAGGTCAACAGCAGTGGAGATTCTTATAACAATTTTCCAACTAAAGCATGGATAATATTATTTGGCTGAACTCATTCAAGTACAGGTAGTCCCTGATTTACAGCATAATTGAGATATGAAAACTGTACTTACAACTGTCTTTTAAAAATATGTGTGTTTTTCATTTTAATGTATCCTCTTATATAGTTTAATATTGTGTTATATTAATATGTACTCTGTTATATATCACTACTAATGCAATGTACCTATGCATGTTACTTGTAGTAATGTGTGAGAGAATGAGTCAAAATTATTGTTACTGAAGTTCCAGTAAACATGTTTAAACTTTTCTCTGGGATCTGTGGCAGGCAGCAGAAAAGTTTTCTCAGTAAAACACATGTCTTAGTCTTGTTATTCTCCATGCAAAAAAATAATGATTCAACCCCATAAGGAGATCTGCAGGGCCAGCACCAGTGCATGCAGGGACATCAGCTCAACATGTTACAAGAACTGCTTTGGAAGGCTGCAGAGGGGCAATCTTGGCAGACACGGGATGGCCACAGGGCTTATTGGGAAGAAGCTTTAAGAAAAGTGAAACTTTCATTGGTGACAGACTGGCCAACAAATTTGCACACAGGAATATATTTCCATTGGGAAAGTGAACCTGCACATCCTGAGAGGTCTTCAAGGGCTGTCCTGTGAGAATTTCACTGGAAATCCTTTCCCCATCCACCCAATAGCCCAAGTTTTGCCCCTTGGGACTTCATTTTGGTCCCTATACCTCAAAGGACATTTCAAAGGAGTCCTAGTTGAGTTCTTCTATGATCCCAAAATGTCCTTTTGACATAGTGTAAATCAAAGAGCACAGAGATATTCAGGGAAGATTTAGACAGATGGAAACATTTCCATCCACAAGGATAGATAGAAGGAAGCTAAATTGAGGGGAAAATAGCTTCACATTAAACAGATTTTGATTAATAAAATTTTCTAATAAAGCACTGCTTTTTGACTGATGCTCATTCTACATATAATGTTGCCATGCAAAGTAGAAGTGTTAACGGATGTTTCTCCTAAAATAAACCAAAGTCTTCCAAAGCAAACCAAACTCACTGGCGTCCAATCAATTCTGACTCACAGCAGCCCTGCAGGACAGGGTAGATCTGCTTCCATCGCTTTTTGAGACTGCACAGCCCTAGATAGCCTGTCTTTCTCCTGTGGGGTGACTGGTGGGTTTGCATTGCTGACCTTTCAGATCCCAGCCCCGCATGTAACCACTATGCAACCAGGGCTGGGATAGTCCCAATGGAGCAGCATGTTCCCCGAGTGAATTTTTACAGCAACTGAAAAAACACCAGTGTTGTTCACTGTTCACCATCACAGTAAACGTAGATGACACATGCATTTGTATGTATGTATTCACATATATCTATCATGTTACAGGTAATGCTTCTAACCCACAGGACAAATACAAATTCTCTGGACAAAGATGCTGACAATAAAACACAAAAATAATGAAAAAAAGGAATTATTTGACTTTTTCAGACCCAACCTAAAACCTGGTTCTTGGAAGGAGGTCCTGCAGTTTCTCAGGGACTATCTGTATTGCGTGGATCCAGGACAAGAACTTAATTCCTTCCGTCTCTAGATCCAGCTCTCACTTTCCTGTTGGACAGATTTGCCAACCGCCACATTGTATGGATTGGAAGGGATCTCTGGTGGGGCAGTGCTTAAACACTTGGGGACAAACTCAAAAGTTGGCAATTCTTATCCATCAGCCTTTCCATGGGAGAAAGCTATGACTCAGAAAAACTAAACCACCACACCTCTCTCCCGTGGAGAGGGAAAGATGATAGCCTTGGAAACCCCATGGGTTCATCCTGCTCTGTCCTGTAGGCTCCTTGTGATTGGACTTGACTTGAGAGCATCCAGCAACGGCAGCCCCCAGCAGCAACACGGGGCGCGGAATCAAATAACAATGCCCCCTCCCGACCGAACCTGTTGTCATCAAGTCAGTTCCAACTCAGACTCTGTAGGCAGAGGGGACCTGCCCCATCGAGGTTCCAAGGCTGTGACCTTTACAGAAACAGACGATCACATCTCTCTCCCACAGAGAGGCTTCTCAGTTCAAGCCAGGGGTCTTTGAGTTACCAGCTGAGCACGCAACCACTGAGCCAAATAATATAAAAGCAACCACATAATGGCTGAAGCGGATGCTACAGCAACCCTCACATCACTCCGGGCCAAGTACAGAATAATCTTTGGAGGTAAGTGTTACTTTAAGCAATCCATTTATTGTAGAGTGGAGAAGATTTACTCTCAGCTAAATCCACATACGCTCCTTAAATCAAGACAGTGAATTACAATAGCTCAGAGACTTCATTCCCAGAAGATGAAGGACGGCACTCAATTTGAGAGTAAAAAATATAAAAGAAAAAAAAAACAGTATTGTGTGCAGTATTTGAGCATGTGTGATTTTATGGAGAATTATATTACCACCAATTCCTGATCCTAACCTAGTTACTGCCAGAAGGCAACAGAGCAGCAGAATATGTGGACTGAACATAAAAACTTGCTCTCAATAAAACAGGTCCGCTCTGTGAAAATGACCTTTGCCAGGAAGGTGTTTGGGAACACCATGTTGCCTTATCCACAGCAACATGTTCCTTCTCCAAATGACCTTGGACACCGCAGAGCCAGGCCTCTGCATTCTTCTTTGGATCAAAGCAAATGAATTCTGTGCCTGTCTGATCTTTGGACAAGAAAAATAAATTTTTTGTCTATTTTATGAAAGTTATTTTTGTAGCTATGTACTGGCAAATGTCTTCATAAAATAATTCTTTGTACATTTTTATATATATTTCTAACCTCTGATGAAATAATTGCTACCCCAATATCTTCCTTTTTTATTTTTGTTGGTTTTATTGGTCTTATCATGAATCATAATATCTCAAAACATACAGCACCCAGCTGTTCTACTGTTCATGAACTATTTTACTTGAGATAGAATTTTTTGAAGCATGTTAATATTTAAATTGCATGGATTTTTTACCACAGTGATCTCAATTTCTATATATAATGAGAGCTGTATTACAAACTAGGGAATATATGAAGATAAGAGCAGATATCTCTGAATTTATCAATACACATAGCTCTACCTTGAACATATAACCATTTTCATGAAAAATGAAATAGATTTCCAAAGTATGGCTCAATTTGTACATAAAATAAAGTTCATGCTATTTATTTGAACTCAATAGGCAAAATTGATATGGAAAATGTTGTGGAATTTTGCAACAAAATGGATCTATATGAAAAGTAAGCAATTAAGCAAGAATACAGCCAGAATTCTCCTTAGAAGTGGGATAGTGAGACTTACTCTCACATACTGGGACATGTTATCAGGAAGGATCTGTCTGTGGAGAAGACATCATGTTTAGTGAAGCTGAAAGTCCGTGAAAAAAAGGAGGACCCTCAGTAAGATGGCTTCACGTAGTAACTCCAACAGTGGGCTCAAAAACTGAATTGGTGAGGATGTTGTAGGACCAAGCAATTTTTCCTTCCTTTCAGGATAGGTTGGGGATGTACCTCAAGGCTAGTATCAGTAGACGACAGAAACAATAACAAAACAAAAAACCCACTAAGATGGAGAGCCCAGGTTGCAGTCAGTTAAGCAACTGGAGCAATAGATAATGACCTGATACGTGGAGAAAAGATCGAAGTTGTCAAAGGTTTCCTCGTGCTTGAATCTACAGTCAATGCTCATGGACACTCAGTCAAGAGATCAAACGATGCACTGCAGTTGGGAACTCTGCCACACAGCACTCTCTAAAGCAGTGGTTCTCAACCTTCCTAATGCCACGGACCTTTCATACAGTTGCTCATGTTGTGGTGACCCCCCCCCAACCATAAAATTAGTTGTGTTGCTACTTCATAACTGTAATGTGGCTACTGCTAAGAATCATAATGTCAATAGCTGATGTGATATGAAGGACGTATTTTCATGGTTAAAAATTGAACATCATTAAAGCATAGTGATGAATCACAAAACAATGTCTTTATATATTGTGAACTCTTTATTTCAAATGACAACTAAATGAAAATTTGTCTTGAAGCATGGTGTAACGTGGGTAACAGTCTTCACGTCAGTTACTCCCATGTGGGTGTATCTGCATGCGGATGGACCCGCCTGGAGACGGATAAAGGAGTGGTGTCTGGGTTCCTAAGACCATGGTCTTAGGCAACGCCTGTGAAAGGGTCATTCGACTCCTAAAGGGGTCACAACCCCAAAGGTTGAGAACCGTTGCTCTAAAGTGTTTCAAAGCAAGCAGGTTGCTTTGAGGACTAACATGTGCCTGACTACAGCCATGGTATTTCCAATCACCTCAGATGCATGCGGAAATTGGACACTGGATAAGATTGAAGGAAAAAGAATCACTGCAGTTGCATTATGGTGCTGGTGGAGACTATTAAAAGTTCCTCGGGCTGCCAAAAAAAGAAACAAATCTGTCCTGGAAGAAATACAACCAGAATGCTCCTCAGAGGCAAGGATAGCGAGACTTTGCCTCACCTACTTTATCAGGACATGTTATCAGGAGAGCGAGCCAGGACGTGAGCAAAAGCCGGAAACCCCCGTGGGGGTACTTCTACCCTTGTGACATCGGATCGCTATGAGTTGGAATTGATTCAATGTCCTAACAACAACTGAGGCTACTTAGGGACTTGGGATTCATTTAAGCTTCCCTTCCCTAGTGATGAGAAGTCTTGGTGCCACGCTGTGCCGGGCACTGGACTGCTAACCCCCCTGTCAGCAGGGGAAACCCACCAGGCATTCTGTGGGAGAGAAAGGAGGCGGTCTGTCCCCATCCAGATTTGCAGTTGTGGAAACCCACTGCGGTGGTTCTACTCTGCCCTGACATGTTGTACTGTGACTTGGACTGGACTCAATGGCAGTGAGTTTGTTTTGCTATGTTTTCCTGTTATGTCATTGCTTTTTGGAATCCCTTGACATTTCTGAGTGACTATCTTTCTGCATAAAATATAAGTAATCATCATCACACCAGGTTTCTGATGTATTCATTGTGTCTATAAAAACTAATAGAGAGGTGCTTGTTAAGGAAACATTATTTGGAAAACTAAAGGACTCCAAGGGGCCACACATGCTGCTGACTGTCTCTGCCTTTAATATGGCAGAGACACACTTTCTCAACTATCCCTAAATTTAATCTCATCTCTTGAATCTTAATTAGGACTTTCACAAATTTGAATAAAAATGTATTAGCTATACTGTTTTCTATTATTATTTATCCTTTGACAGAATCCTTTCTGTATTAAATATATGGATTTATTTATCCCAGAAGTGAGGTGAAATATTCTAAAAGCAAATATTTTGATATGATGGGAAACATTCACATTTATATGAACCAAACCATTCTTGATCTATTTAAAAGAGGGATGAAAAGTCAGTATATACTATTGGAGCAGAAAACTGCTAAACTATCATGTCTATGTGTTGGCATTGACTTCATGGCAGTGAGATTGGTTTAGGTAGATATGTTATCATCACACCCAAAGCCAGACCCATTGTCATCAAACTAATTCCATCCGAGAGAAACATTACACGACAGAGTGGAAGTGTCCCAGAGGGAATCCCAGGCTGTGATCTTTAGGAGAACAACTGCCACATCTTTCCTGATGAGCTGCTTTCAGTGAGCGTCTGACGCCTAATTCATTGGGCTGCTTGTGGGGATCAGGCTACAGGCAACATATGCTTTTATCATGTTTTATTTATCTGTGTCTCCTGAAGTTTCACATCTCAATACAATTAGACATTAATACAAAGAGGCTTATGGAAACATAGATGTGCAACTCGATACTCATTGCTATGGAATCAATTCTGATGCACGAGGGCCCTGTAGGCAGAGTAGAATGGCCCCAATAGGGTTCCTGAGACTACATGTTTACAAAGCACACAACATATTCACCACCATCACCCACCACTGCCCATCCCCCCCTCCACCCCCAACCACAGCAGATGGTGATTTTGAATCATTGACCTTACAATTAACAAACAACTCCTGCCAGCAGCATTATCAGACCCCTTAAGTGGAGGGAGAGCCTGAGTATTAGCATCTCTAGCAAGCTTTCAGATGATGCTGTGTAAGCAGAACTTCAATGTTTTAACGTGTTTTCTTTTGTATCTTGTGGTGAATAATTTCACACTCATTCAACATAAGAGCTTTTGGTGGCATGGTGGACATGTGCGGACCTTTTAACCACGAGTTCAGCAGTTCAAAACCACCAACAATTTCACAGGAGAAAGAAGAGGCTTTCTACAGTTAAAGGCTTAAAAACAAACAGGGGAAGTTCTATTCTGTTCCATCAGGTGTACTGTGAGTCAGAATCCACTCAATGTCAGTATTGTTTATTCAAAACAAGGTGCCCTGCAGGTGGCAGTAGTGGATCACACATTGGACTGCTAACCCAAGGTCAGCAGTCAGAATCCACCAGCTGCCTGTTAGAGAAAAGTGAGGCTTTCTGTTCCCTTAAGGATGTACAGCTAGAAAACCCATGAGGGAAAGTTCTGTTTTGTCCTATGAGGCCGATATATGTCAGAATGTACTTGATAGCAGTAAGTTTGGAGTTTATTCAACATTATACTAGACACTTTTGCTAGAGCAATTAGGCACGGAAGAGAAATACAAGTAGCACAAATTAGAGAGAGAGAAAATAAAATCATTACTGTTAACTGCAAACAAGATCCTATTTATCAAAAATCCTAAGGAACTTATTTTAAAAACAATAAACCATTTAAAGCTAATAAACCAATTAAACAAATTTGCAGACTACAAGATCAACACAAAACAATTAGCTATATTTCTGTACACCATAAATGAAGATTCCGAAGGCAATTACAGAAGCTATTCCCCTTGTAGTAGCGTAAGCTAATAGAATGCTTGCAAACATACTTCACCAGGGAGGGGAAAGGGCCTGCACCCAAGACTGGGAAACTTTGCTGAGCCCAAGTAAAGGCAGGACTAAACCTTGGGAAAGACATCACGTGTTTACAACTGGAGGAATATCAAACAACTAAATCAAAGCCACTGCCATCGAGTTGCTCCTAACGCATGTCGACCCTGTAGGACAGAGCTGACCTGCTCCTGTAGGTTACTGAGAGCATAACTCCTTGCAGGAGTAGAAAGCCACCTATTTCTCCCAAGGAGCAGCTGGTGAGTTCGAACTGCTGATCTTGAGATTAGCAGGCCAACACATAACCCCAAACCACAAAGGCTACTCTGGAGAGACCCAAGATGTCAGTATATCCCTAAGTGATCTTTAGATTCAAAGTCATTCCTCTCAAAATCCCAATAATGATTTTGAAGGATTCAGAAATCTGGTGGTCAAATATATACAGAAGTAGAAAAGGCCCAAAAAGCCAAAGCAATACTGAAAAATAACAAAGGAGGAGGCTTCACACTTGGCAATTTCTTTGTGATATTGATGGAGTAAGGGTAATTCATTAAAGACGTAAGCACTGTTAAGAGTCACCCATTGAAACAAACACCAATCACCTGCCATTACATCACCCTCCTCATGGCCATGGAGGCGATTCAGACTCACAGGGACTTGTTAGAACAGGGTAGAACTGCCCCAGCCAAGGGCGCGTGCGCGCGCGCATGCACGTGTGTGTGTGTGTGTGTGTGCGTGTGTGTTATACCAGTAGGATGTAGAACCATTTCAACACAGTTACCATTTAGAGAGCAACACACATACAAATCTATAAATTCATGTTAGGGAGTTGGAAATAAATACAACACACATATATGTAGATCATATCATTCTTACTCAAAGAATATTTTTTCACTTAGTAACATAGTCTCAGAAAAAGCAGTAATAATACCTTAGCATAATGTGGACCAAAATCAATATCACATTGGTCTATTATAACAAGTTTATATTATTCGCATGGTGGGTGCTATGTTTTTAAAAAGTCAGAGAGGGGGCAAAAATATAAGAGACAATGCTGTTCAACTGAAATTTCATTCCGTTTCTGAAATGTCAGAAAGGAAACAGTATTCGTACAAATGCCTTTCTAATCTCTAAAATAGATTCCCCAGGATCATTAGTGAGTGCACTGAATTTCTCTGAGATTTTATCTAGCCATGCCGATTATATTAATTCTGAGTTTTACTAATTATAAATATTTAATTAATTTGTTCTAGGTCCTTTGAAATACAATAAATAATTTTTCTCATAATTGCTTTAAGTCAAGGTAATATATATCAACAAAGAATTATTGTGTTGAACTATATCAACTAAGAACTATCATACTGAATTAATATTCACTTAGTAGTAGTGGATTGTCTGTTAGACATCAAGGTCTTTGCATCAACACAAAATCATATCATTTCATATGTGAATATCACAATTTAGATTTAAAAATTCCATGGAGGTCAAGCATGATTAAATGTGGTTGATCTAAAAGTTCTGAAGTTAGTCTTAGGTTTTGCTGAGCATAGGATAAAATATAACTTACCTTATACATGCACGCACCTTTACGGTGATAGGATGTTCTGTTTCAGCAATGTCAGACTCCATCCTGAGCTCATGTATGCCTATAACTAACATTTATCTTCATAAAATCTTAATCTGGTACCTTGGATTTAGTGAAGGGGAACCACAGGGGGGAAAATCTTCTATTTTAGAATGAGATTAGTCAAAATCAACTCATCTCTGTGCATATAACTGTGTGTGTGTGTGTGTGTGTGCGTGTGTGTGTGTGTTTGAGAGCAAAAGGGAGCAATCTCACCAAGGTCATTGATGAAGTAAATGCCACAAAATTTTGCAGTCGTGGTTATTTCAATCCAGTGGGAACCTTTCTGGAGATTTCCCCTTTAGAAAAATAGCAGGAAAAGTTCTTTAAACCTAAGAATATCTATTTCTGTTTGCTTCTGGAAGTTTTGGAGGGGCGTAAAAAAGGTCATTCATCATTCATATCAACCCACATAATCACATTCACCTTTGTCAAAAATAGACAAAATAATAAAATACATTTATAAGCTCTATAAAATAACTATCAAATTATAAGATACCCATGGTAAAGGCCTAGGTAAAAGGTATAGCTCAAAAATAAGGAAATTATTTTCATTCATGTCAATTAAATTCACTTATTTTGTGTATAAAAAGTGTTAAGTTCTTCCATGTATCAAAATATCATGTATGATCTAAATTTTTATTATTAACTAGGTTAAAAAGATACAATCTCTAGTGGAATACAGGTAGCAACCTACATAAGAACAGTAAAATAAAGTCATGAAATTATCCAGTCAACTAAAATTATGTTGTGCATTTGTTTAAATTATTGTTATTTCACAACAGCAAAATAACAAACACAATTGTTATTTATTCTTCAATTATTTAACATTTTTTATGAGGAAAGGGTTGGTAAGAAGATTGATGACTGAGGAAAACTTAAAAACTATAGAAATTTGTCAGCTAAACTCTTGATTGAAGGGAAAACTGCATTCTGAAGCCCAAGTTGCTAAACCAACTGAACATAATGTCGTTCCTGAGGCTGGACCAGAGTCAGGAAAGAAAATTCATTAGGAATTGACTTAGATGCCCTTTCACCCTTCAGATTAATTCATCATTTTCCTGAGACACATCAATTACCACCCTGTCACATTAACTTTCTGAAAGTGACCCATTATGTGACCTGAATGAATGGATTCAACTGCCACAGTGATTTAAGAAAACAAGCTTCCAGAACACTTCTCAGGGAGCATGGTGACCAGTCAGCCGGTCTTCCCCAATAGGACAGAGAGCATTTTTGTCAACAGAGTCTCATTTGAAGGCCTATTTGTGATGGAAATGCATGCACTGCCTGTTAAGATTTTACAGAAACATGAGCCTGTGCTATAGAATTAGACAAATTGGTATGTACCTATTTTTCTAAATATCAGTTAAAAATAAAGGTTGTAAATGGCCATTGTTGCCTTTCCCATTGTAGCCAAGACTATTTAGATATGGACTAGGTGATTTGTTTGCTTGTTGCTTGGTTATGATGTTTAACCGTCTCACTTTGCAGCACCCCTAAAGGCCAGTGCGATAATTACATAATTTCATGTCAACTTGATATGTAAAGGTGTAAGGGTGAATTCTAGCCTGTCAATCAGGTCACAGCCAAATGGGACCTCCTTGTGGGCATGGGCTGCTCATAAGGAGGGGCTGGGATCCTTCCCCTCTCTGTCCCTGCCTTTGCCTTCCTAATGGCAAGTCACTGAGACCTGCCAGAGCCCTGTGATTAACAGTTCCAGTGGGTCCACATGTGCTTGTACCCACTGGATCTTCCTGTATTCTGCATCATTGCATGTGGCCAGGTGAGTCTGAAGAGGGATTTATGGATTTATGGACTTAATCTCGACTGGGTTGGGATGTTTGCTTAGTATCTAGTTGCTTCTTGACGTAAGTACTTATACATGTATGAGCGCCGCTGGATTCGTTTCCCCAGTCAATCCAGCCTAATAGTTTTCCTGTCCTCTAGTTTACTGTTCTTCTCTTATTGCCTGTCCTCCAGAAAGTTCATGCAAGTGAGCAAAGAAAGGGTAGAGTAAGAGGACAGGGACATTTTAAATTAGAGAAATATTTACGTTTCTCTCTTATTTTCACCAACCACCAACTGAGGAGAAACCTCGGTTCTTCATGCCAGGCTTGCCTTTGGACTTAAAACTTCCTTCTCCCCTAGCCTCTCCAAGACAAGTCTGCACTGCATACATTAACTCTAGCCATTTGTTTTTAATTTTCCATTTTGATAATAAAAGCCCACATTTTGAATCTCTGGCTTTCTCTCTCTTTTAGCATATGCATGGAAACTACAAACTACAGTGGGCTCCAAGTCATAGCAGCAGTACACAACATTGTAGAACCACTCCTGTGGGTTCGCGAGACAGGAACTCTTTAAGGAATCAGAAAGTCTCATTTCTCTCCAGTAAAGCCATTGGTGGTTTTGAATTGCTGACCTTGAGAACAGCAGCCCAAGTCATAAACACTATGCCAAACTGATATAACCTGATCTCTGGTCACATGATTCATGTGATCCCCATGTAATCCCTGGGTGATACAGCGAACATGGTTGGCTGCTGAACCCCAAATTTTGGATTTGAGTCCTGAAGGGCCTTGGGAACAAGGCCTGAAGATCCAATTCTGAATCATCAGCTATTGAAGCCCTCCAGAATGTCGCTCTGCTTACACATAAATGGGAATTAGAAATGACTCAAGGAGGACTGCATGTGTGTGCATCATAATACAATTAAAATGCATTTTTCTAGGAGTTTCTCCACACCTAAGTGGGGCACGTACAACTAATTTTTATTTATCTATACGTTTGAATATACTTCATTAAATTATTTAATTAAAAAATTAAAAATCAGAATCAATTCAATGTCAGTGACTTGGTTTTGTTTTAAGATTGGGTGGTGTAGCTCCTGATATCCAGCACCTATTACCAATGTCTCCCTTGTACAGGATTAACTCAGGGCTCAATGAAAATGCTATCAGATGAGTAAGCTACCTACCAATGGATTTGAAATTAAGACAAAATACATATTATCCCTTGGACTTTGGTTATCTGCTGTATACCAATTCAGTGTCTGTTGGCATTTGGGAACCTCTGAATTCCGACAAATTCAGATTTTGTTGGGGTTATTGTGGAACTGAGGATTTTAACCTGAGTTAGCACCATGCTTAATTAATTATTTTGGTTCAAGTTAGAGAGTTTTGAATTCTCCATGAAGGAGGCAAACATTGCCATCACCTCACCTCTCACTACAGACCACATCATCTTAGTGTCCCTTTGGGGACGGCAGCCACGGAGTTTTTCAAAACGTTCAAAATTCCAAGTGGTGCTTGCTGTTAGGCCAAGGATATAGCCTGGTCCCAAAGAACCCAGGTCTGGCTCCAGCGCATCCTGCTGATGACCTCGCATCCCAAGCAGGCCCCACCTGCTCTCATAATCATCTCTCACTGACACTCATATGACAGTTGGTCTAGCCATACAGCTGTTAATTAAACAGAATGAGTAATGTTTCCATCTTTGTTCCCCTTCTCCTTAATGCTTTGAAACCAGGACAATGAACTGTTGTTTGTTTTTTTTACTGTGGCTTATTTCCCTGTGTAGAATCTAAGACCATGACAATCAGAGAACACGACCCAGTCACAATCATGAACAGCAATTGGACAGAGATAGACACAGAGTGTAATATAACCCAAGGCATGTCCTGTTCCAGAGAATCAATTGGAAACAGTTATTTGGATAAACAAATTGTGCTCCATAATTCAATAAAACTCTGCGCTCTCACAGATAAGAATATGCTAAAAATTATCTACAGATTTATCAAGTATGCACACTTTACAGTGAAGTATACAACAATGGATGGCTTATGAATCTGCATAAGAGAAAACCATAATTGAGGACCACAACATTTATCTGTATGCATTTGCATGGCCAAGTCATAAAATTCACGCAGTTTAATTCTGGTTTTCAATAAACCCCAAGAATCATAAAAATAAGGAATTGGACATCCCCTCACAGAGAGGTCACAGGGAAGAGATGAGTCAGTCAGGGTATAGTATAGTACCAAAGAAACATCCAACTTTTCTCTAGCTCTTTGGTGCTTCCTCCCCCCACCCCACCCCCCACTACCATGTCCTCAATTCTACCATACAAATCGGGTTATACCAGAACATGCACACTGCTACAGATAAGAGCCCACAACACAGGGAATCCAGGATAGATAAATCCTTCAGGGCCAACAAGGAGAGTAGCTATACCAGGAGGATTAGGGATGGTGGGGGGAAAAGGGGGGTTGGATCACAAGGATCAACACCGCCTCCCAGGGGTTTAAATAATAGAAAAGTGAGTGAGGGGCGAAAGAGGACAATGTAAGATATGGAAAAAATAATCTATAATTTATCAAGGGTTTGTGAGGGAGGGCATGTTGGGGAGGGAAGGAAAGAAATGGGGAGTTAATATCGGGCTCAAGTGGGAAGAGAATGCTTTGAAAATGATGATGGTGTCAAAGGGATCAGGTATCTGGCATCAAAGAACAAAAATCATATCATTGTAAATGATGGTGAGTGCAGAGTGAAGACCCAAAGCCCATCTGTAGGCAACTGGGCACCCCTTTACTGAAGGGTCACAGGGAGGAGATGAGCCAGGCAGGGTGCAGTTCAGCAATGATGAAACATACAACTTTCCTCTAGTTCTTAAATGCTTCCCATCCATCTATCATGATCCCAATTCTACCTTACAAATCTGGCTAGACCAGAGGATGTACATTGGTACAGATAGGAACTGGAAACACAGGGAATCCAGGATAGATGAACCCTTCAGACCAGTGATGAGAGTGTCCATACCTAGAGGGTGGAAGGAATGTGGGGTCGAAAGGGGCAACCGATTACAAGGATATACATATAATCTCCTCCCTTGGGGATGGACAACAGAAAAGTGGGTGAAGGAAGACGTCGGACAGTGGAAGATATGATGAAATAATAATAATTTATAAATTATCAAGGGTTCATGAGGGAAGGGGTCACAGGGAGGAAGGGGAAAAATGAGGCGCTGCTGTCAAAGGCTCAAGTAGAAAGCAAATGTATTGAGGAAGATGATGGCAACAAATGTACAAATGTGCTTGCCATGATGGATGGATGTATGGATTGTGATAAGCATTGTACAAGTCCCCGATAAAATGATTTAAAAAAAGAAAGAAAGAAAATGATGATGGTGGCAAATGTGCTTGACACAGTGGAGGAATGTATGAATTGTGATAAGAGATGAAGAGCCTCCAATAAAAGCATTTTAAAAAAATAATAACTACCTTGGGAAACTTTCCAAAGTTCTTTTCTGAGTAACACATGTTATGCTAATTAAATATAGACATGCACATAAATTGTATAGCTTAATAGATATCAAGTTATTGTGGGGATACTACATACTTTTAAATAAATATGGTGTAATATGTTTAATAAAATCCTTTGAATAGTCTGAAAAAAATAAGGAAGGAAATTGACCTAGGATTCCATTTTTCTTTCTATTTAGTTTTAGAGCACACAGGACTATGTACTACTTCTATATCTTAAAAAATATAACCTTTCAAATGGACGTTTCTCAATGGTGAAAGGAAACTGAGTGAACAAAACACAGTATTGTGCAATAAATGCTATTGTCAGGTTTACCTGAAGAAAACAGAAACAAGATGTGTATATTTTATTACATATTCACACTAAAATATATACCTTACAACTGTAAAGTATCATTAAGAAAATCTTCAACCTATTTACAAAAAATAAAATTTAAAAAATCTATCCACAAGAGTTACTATATCTATATCCTTGAATGCAGATCAATTGCCAGACAAGCTAGATTTCCCAATGTTACATTTTGAACTTAATTCTTGTTTTAACATATATGCTGTGGACTATAAAAGCTATTTGCAAAATGATGCATTTAATTAACTCAAAAATAATTGTTCTGAAACTGACTAAAAATAAACTGGAAAGCAGTAAGTTTCAGCTAAATTTATATCTTTAGGAAGATATTTACTATTGCTACAGACTATGTTCTTATTATGTAATTATTCAATTTAATGAGGAAATACATTTTAAAAAAATAAGACCCACCTCATTGAAAACATGGAGATGAAACTGTAACAATTAACCCGAAGCCTGAAGGTCAGCCTGTGCTTCATTTCCCTCCCTTCTGTGCACAATATTTTGAAACTGCCAGGGATTTGTCATAATCTAACACTTGAGCCAAAATTTGTCATACACTTTTTTCAAACTCATGAGCAGCACTATCTTATATCACAATGAAAAAGTTGACAACAGCTTAGACATCCCAAACCAAAATTAAACTCACTGCCAGCAAGTCAATTCAGCCTCCCCAAACAAACCATACTTACTGCCATCAGGTCAATGCTCGCTCATACTGGCTCCCTGTGGGTGTTCGAGGCTGCTACTGTTTACAGGAGTAGCAAGCCTGATCTGTCTCCCTCAGAGCTGCTGGTGGTTTCAGACTGCCAATGATGAAGACTACAAGTCAACAAATAACCACTATACCACCAGGGCTCTCGATTGGGCCTCAAAGCCACTCTATACTCCATAGTACTAAGGAAACAGTTACATGTAGCTTAACATCCTGGATACAATGTTATGAGAACATCCCTAAGTCCCCACCTTGGCATTGTTTAGGAATCTTTTGTTTCACTTCCAAGCCAATCCTTCTCCTTCTCCTTTCCCAGCCACTGTCCCTAGCACTGCATTGCTGCCTTTGGGAGGCATGCTACATTTCAGAGTGTATTCCTGAAAGAAAACTAAACCAAGAGATGCTGAAACCCTCAGGAGATGTGTAATTCAAGATTAGAGGCTGAAGCCTAGGATTCAAAGCAAATATTGTTAGATGGTAAACTTTTTAGGTAGAAATAATAGTGCAGTCAGGCATACCTGAGCCAGTAGCATAGCTGTTTCTCAAGACTATCAAGATACCGTGTACCATGATCCATTAAGCAGCACCGATGGCTTTTGCAGGAGATGTGTCCTTGCTGCCTGAGGGAACTTGTTGCCTTTACTACATCCATTGAAGTCCCTATATTCTGCCCTCTGATTGGGATTTCTGCACTCCATTAAATCTAATGGAACTACAGAAATATGTATGATCAGCCATTGCCCAAATACAATGGATTATATTCAGATCTGGGAGTGAGTAAACATTAAGACAACTCAGCAGTAGTCTGGGCACGAGGGGGCGAGGATACAGTTAAACGAACGTGTGCTTATCAGGGGAACCCACACCTTGAGTTTTTCCTGCAGTTCAATTTGCAGTGTCTTCAAATCAGGACCTTGAGGGTTTGCACGTAATTTATTTCTTCGGTCCAGCAGCTCATCCTGTTTTCTTACCTGGACCTTTAGCCCTCTATTTTCTTTCTCTGGTCCTTGTTTTTCTGCTTCAGGTATTTCCCTCTGGTCCCACTCCCATGTATTTTCATCCTGCACTCTCTCTAGCTAAACACAGAAAAGATGAAGAAGTGATATGCTGCATGCCTAATTGCCAGGACACCCCGCACACAGGCCCGTAACAAGACAGGTCCTCAGATCCAGCCAGCTCTATTTCAAAGGGCACCTGCTACTGGGTTGGGAACTTATGACTTCCCATCCATTGACCAGAACATATTTCCTCTTGGTCCATAGGCAACTGACTTTTCAATTGCACTGACTGTAGCTGTGAAATAAATGAGTTAAATGAAACACCACTGGTTTTTTATTTTGTTTGTTTGTTTCTCTGTGATCAACATTTTTTTCACTCAATTGATGAACATTACCAGATGAGAAGGCATAAAATAAATTATTGGGTAGTTCTGATTAAATATGGTTCATTTTTTAGGTGCTCTTGCATATATATCTGCACTTTGGGTAGAGAGATAGATAAGCAAGCAAACAGGCAGGCAGGTATGTAGGCAGGCAGGGATGCAGGCAGGCAGGTATGTAGGCAGGCATACAGAAAGAGAGACTGAGAATTATAGACTTCAGTCTAAGTAGACATGCTGCACAGATAGAAATAAAAGATTGAAATGTCGGTGATCGGCATCCTACAGAATAATATGATACATGAGTGTCTAAATTGATTTTCAGAGACATTGGGCTGTATTTTTTTATGTTTTTGTTCACCCTGCAGAGTAAAGATAGTTTTAATAATTGTAAATTCTTTAAAAATCAAATTAAGAAGGCTATTTTGTGACACAATATTATATGAAATTAAAATTTCAATGTTTATAAAAGTTGCTTATTGAAATATAGTCGTGCCTGCTTTTGTATGCAGTTGTCTGACTATAGGGTTGGACATTTGTGATAAATCTATATGACCAACAAGGTTGTACAAGAGTCACTTGCTACCCCCCCTTAGAGGAAAAGTATGCCAATCTCTCCCCTCGATCCACTCCCCAACCAGTCTGCACACTAGGTTTATCTGCAGAGGGTTTTCTAATGAGTAATTGTCAAAAACTCATCTTTAGAATTCCTGATTCTACTGGTTTAAGATCATTTTAATATTTCCTTCTGTGAGTTTTCACTATTTTAATTTTCATTTATAGGAATGAAGGAGGCAATATTGAATGCATTTATTTTCTACCTTTATACTACTTTAATGTTTCTTCATTATTACTTTGACTTTGAACCATCATTGTTTTTGTATTGGTTTTGTTTTTTACTTTTTGTACTTTCTGGACATGGAAAGTAGACATGATTGCTAGCTTTGTGCTCTGATCTAATTTAATGAATTCCAATCCTGACACAGACTCCTAATCCTGGTTTTACCATAAACTTACTAGATACATTTTGGTGGCTTCATTTCCCATGTTTGGACAATTTTCTCTCTAATCTAAGGAGGCTTGTGAAAAGTATAATTAATCAAAGCATTTGAAAGTGCTTATCATTGGAAAGTAAACACATGCTTCCTAGAGAAGTAACACAGAAGTGATATTATTTCAGAATAAAAATTTCATCTCTCTCTCATAGTTTTGGCCATATGTATATAGGGCTATTTCTTAAAGCTTGTGGGGAAAATTCCATTGTGTTTTATTCCACTTTTCACTGACCATTTGGAAGTCCTCTCAAACAGGCATGCCTTGTTTTACTGCCCTGCGTCTTTGCTTTGTCTTTGCAGAGCGCGATGTTCATAAATGGAGTTTACACAGGGAGTGAATCTTTTGGCACCGTTTTTTTAAACAAGCGTCTCACCTGATGTCTGAATCACATTTTGTTCATTCTCACAGTATTTCAAACTTCTTCGGAAAATTATAGCCTGCTGAATAGGCTACATTTTAGTGTAAACACAATTTATTTGCACTGGGAAACTAAGGAAATCACGTGAATAGGGTATTTTTTTGCCATGTTGGCAAACTGGGGCCAAATTACTGGATTTTGAAGAATGCCTGTAGGTGACCATGACGGGACCTCTGCCCTGGGTCGGCAACGCGGAGCACCTCTTCACCGCGCAAACGAGCGTGTTCTAATCCTCCCTCTGTCGCCTGCTCACCGGATGACTATGAAGATGCCACTGGCTCTGTCACTTCCTTTCCTTATTTCTGAGGAAAGGCGGAGGATAGCGAGCCAGCTTTGGGGATTACGGTAAGGAATGAGAAAGACCAGTAACTTGTAATGCTTCCTGATGTATGCAAGGTGGTTTAAAATATGGTTTTCTGAAAAGTATTTGTGAAGGATAAAAATTGGAAGTTACTAATTTGGGACCGATGGCTACTTTTAAGCAGCTTTCTCACAAAGAATTGCACTATTGTGTGCCCTAAATCAACCCCAATGCATAGAAACACTGTTACACAGCATGGTCCATCGCAAAGTATGTTTTTCCTGACAGTTCAAATTCTGAAGTAAAAATCATATTTGGCAACATAAGGAAAACATTAAAAATAACACTATGACATTGAAAGTATCAATGATATTAATATAACACTATGAGAGAGATAGATGAATATCTTTTTTCCTGAAATAATATCACTTCTGTGTGTCTTCTCAAGGAAGCATATTGTTTACTTTCCAATGAGAAGTACTTTGGAATGCTTCAATTAATTACATTTCTCACAAACATCATTAAAGAGTAAATTGTCCAAATATGGAGATGAAGCCACCAAAAGTTATCTAGTAAATTTATGGCTAGAACAGGATTAGAAGTCTGATCTCAGGCTCAGAATTCATTAAATATTATTATTTTATAATAATAACATTACTACATTGGAAATTATAAGTTGAAAAATAATAATAGCACTGATACCATTGGAAATGATATTTCATATTTTGAGAAAACCTCAAAGCTACTGTCCATGCACACACATAATCAGACTGACATGGCAGAAAATGTTCTGTTCCCAAACACAAGAGAGGCACTGTCTTCTAACAAACAGGAAACCAAAAGTGCATTCTTGGCATAAGCATTACTAATTAATTAAATATAATAAACCTTAATGGATCACATTTTAGATAATATGGTTTGACATTTGGGGTGTCTGTTTGGGAATGTGAGGTGAAAATAGTATTTCACAATGCAATTTAGATCACGACGTGTCGTTAATTAGTAAGATGAATTCTTAATCTTTATGTCTGCCATTGTGCTACTTATCAGAGTGATTTTAATAAAGCTGCAATAGAAAGTCAAGAAGTCAGTGATGAAAATTTAATTTTAAAAGAGCATTATATGTTTGGCTGATGACAGACAATGATATTGCATCATGGCTATATAAAATTGTAGGCACTTATCATACCATCCAAACGGGGGTTCTAAGTACATATTTCACATGAGCACAGTGAAATGTTCTAGAGTTCCCATTCTCTGCATGGTTACGCATAATTTGTTATGATCCACACAGTTGAATGCCTTTGTATAGACAATAAAACACAGGCAAACATCTTTCTACTACCCTTTGAAGAAGAATGTGATATCAAGATCAAAGCAAGTCCCCAGTAAACTGAATATTACAATAATCACAGGGACTTTTTGGTTTCCCGGTGCAGATCAAAGTTATATTTCTACTGTATGGTAAGTAATCTTTTAAGTGTAGCACAACCTACCATATCCAGATGGCACAACCTTATTTGGTGAAAATAAAGAGCACTCTGGGAATTTACTGAAGAAGAACACAGACTATAGCCTTCGGAATGGATTACACATCAAGGAAATTAAAATCACACAATTGGGCCATTATTCAGCATCAAAATGGAGAACAGATTGAAGTTGGCAAGGGTTTCCTCTGGCATCCACAATCAATGCCTATGGAAACTGCAGGGAAGGAAACAAATGATGTATTGCACTGGGAAAGCTTCTGCAAAATAACTACATGAAGTGTTCCAAAGCAAAGGTATCACCTTAAGGACTAAGGTGTATCTGGCCCATTCATTCACATCATTTGAGTCTATTCTGACCCTAGAGGGCAAGGCCTACATGTCTCTGAGCCAAATCATGTGTTTTCAATGCCTTTATATGCATGACAACATTAGACAAATAAAATGGAAGATGGAAGAAGATTTTATGTCTGTGAGTTGTAACACTTGGTAAAGAATAATAAATATATAATGGAATTTCAGAACAATAAAATTGGTGAAGACTGCTGAATATATTATGCATTCCAAAAAAACAGTAAAATATCTTGGAAGAAGATTAACCAGAATGCTCCCAAGAAGGAAGGATGCTAAAACTTTATCTTATATCTTGGCAATATTACTGTCTGGGACCAGACTGTAGAAGAAGCCATGTTTGGTAAAGCAGAGGATAAGCAGGAGCTGGTACTGAGGACTCAAGTATAAAGAAATTGTTTTGAAAATTATGAAAACATATGTACAAATGTGCTTAATACTATTGCATGATGGAGTGTTATAAGATTTGTAAGAACCCCCCCCAATAAAATTATTAATTAAGAAAAAAAAAGATTGCTGTACTGACCGTACCAAAGGCTTATACAGAGAAACAATTGTGGGGATGATGTGGGACCAAGCAGTTTTTCTTTCAGGGTCACTATGAGTCAGAAGGAGACAGGGTTGCACCGTTGGTTATGTATTAGGGTGCTAGCCACAAGGTCAGCAGTTCAAAACCACTAGCTGTTCCTTGGGAGAAAAGGAGGCTTTTTACTCCAATTAAAAGTTACCATTTGGAGAAGAAGGGGCAAGATGGCGACGAGGGGAGGGTATTGTTTGTATCTCCACAGGAGAGGGAGAGAAGGACCAGACTTCAACCTGGTGTGCCAAGACTTGAATGTAACATAAAAGCATAAAGCAGGGAACCAATAGAGAGGTCTATGTGGTCCAGCCCCAATCCCAACTACGTGGCACCCCCCACCCCAGAGGAATGCACTTCAGAGGACAGCACTGAAGCTACAGCTAGGAAGAGGGGAATATATGATCAGGAGCACACAAAGAAGGAAGGAGGGAGAGTGGAACACACCAGGCCCACCACACTCTGAGGACAATATTCTACCTCAGAGCAGCCAATGCACAGAGAGGATCACGGAGCCAGACCCACCACAAGACATGATGACATCCCTCACTGACACATAGTGGTAAGGGGGACAGCACTGGGGACATGGTGTGGGATTGTGCCCAAGATGACTCCACCACATGGAGTCGTATTAAGAGCACACAGCGGAGCACAGGGGAGCAAAGCAACAAAGTCCCCAAGGAACGCCAAAGGTGGACTTTGAGGCCAGGGCACGGCACCCCATCAGACTCAACTGGAGAACACTCATAAAAGTCAACGACAGAATGGAACTGTTTGAGGGCTTTCATTGTTTGCTGTTGGGTTTTCTATTTATTGATTGATATTTTTGGTTATATTAGTTGTTGATTTATATTTTTACCTGTCATAATTTGGTTCCCTTTGTTTTTGCACATATTATTGCCTATACATGTCTAGCTGGACAAGATAGGTGGGATGAACATTCTGGAGGAGAGAACAATGGGACCGACAGTTCCAGGGGAACACGGAAGAAGGGGAGGTGGGGGAAAATGAAGGGGTGCCAACAAATCCAGGGACAAGGGAAGAATAGATCTAAAATTGATGGTGAGGACATAGGATGCTTGTGGGGAAGTGGGGCAGCATGATCAAGGGTAATGTAGGTGAGAGGAATTACCAAAACCCAAATGAAGGCCAAACATGATAGTAGAACAGGAGGAAAGTAAAAGGAAATAGAGGAAAGAACTGGGAGGCAAAGGACATTTATAGAGGTCTAAAGGATAGGGGGTTAGATCTATGTACATGTATTTATTTATAGAGTATTACAGCAGCAGATGGACAGTGGGCATCACTCAAGTACTCCCTGAATGCAAGAATACTTTGTTCTACTAACCTGGCACTCTGTGATGTTCACCTTCCCTGACATGATTACCAAAGACAAAATGGGTGCATAAGCAAATATGGTGAAAAAAACTGATGGTGCCTGGCTATCAAAAGATATAGCAACTGGAGTCTTAAAGGCTTGAAGATAAACAAGTGTCCACCTAGCTGAGAAGCAACAAAGCCCACAGAAGAAGCACACCAGCCTGTGTGATCAGGTATCAAAGACACAAAACAAAACAAAAACTACATCAATGGGAATGAGGGGGAGGGCAGAGTGGAGACCCAAAGCCCACCAGTAGTCAATTGGACACCCCCTATCAAAAGGACCACAAGGAAGAGTAGAGCCCATCAGGGTGCAGTGTACCACTGACCAACAACCTTCCTCCAGTTCTTTAATGCTTCCAGCCTCCCTCATTATCATGACCCCAATTCTGTCTTATAAATCTAGCTAGACTAGGACTTGTATACTGGGACAGATAAGAGCTCAAAACACAGGGAATCCTGAACAGATAACTCCCTCAGGACCAATAAGGGGAACGGCAATACTAGGAGAATAAGAGGAGGGGGTGTTTACAGGGAATGGATCACAACTGTCGATGTATGGGCCCCCTCCCAGGGGGATAGGTGTAAGACATGAAAAAGAAGAAGAGGAAGAAGAAGAAGAAATTATAAATTATCAAGGGGACATGGCGGAGGGAAGAAAACAGTTACTGTTTTGCAAACCCACCAGGACAGTTCTACGGTTCATTATAGTGTAGATGGGAGTCAGAATTGACTCCACGATAGTGAGTTTCATGAGTTATGAGTCAGACATGATTCCCTGGCACCTAACAACAACAAGCAGGTGACAGAGTTTTATGGAACTCAAAATAACTTCAAGCATGGAAGTGAATCAACTGTTAAAAAATAAATCAAAGGAATGATGTCAAAAATCCAGCAAGAGAGACTAAAGGAAGCTATTCCTTGGGTAAAAGAACCAAGGGTTCCTTGGATTGAGTCCCTAGGGGTCAGGATACACTGATGGCAATGAGTCTGGTTTGGATTTGGTTATTTTATTAACAGCAGTTTTTAATGACATACCAATTATTGGGTAAAATTATGTATGCCACAGACATTAAAGATCACAATTCTTATAAAAAGTTAAAATATCATAAAATTATAAGGCATTTTATTTTCTATGTGTCGAATGATTTCTTAGCAATTCTTTTCCATGTATCATATCAAATACTACTACCTAAAAGAAATTCAACTGAATGTATGATAATTCAATGAAACAAAAGCAAGATATTGTTTTAATTTAGGTCAAAAGAAAGCTGACCATAGATTGTTTGTGGTATGCTTCTAATTATATAAAGTTTTAAAGGGAGCAAAATCTATCTCTGGGTCTCTGGGTTAGGGAATTGGCATGAGGAAGCTTGGGAACTCATGGGGTGATGGACATGTCCCAGATCTCGTTGGAACTGAGAATTATACAGGCACTTATATCTCCCAAGATACATGGACCAGTATCATTAGATATTCATGAATCAAATCCATGTGAATTATACCTTCATACAAATGTTAAACAATAAATATTTATTTCTAAATTTAAATTCAAAGTATAGCTGTGGGCACCTGGATTCCTAGCTCAGACCTGGGAGCCCTAACAACTTCCTGGGAAATGTATTGGCCTGTCAGTCAACTTTGGTCCAACAGTGAAATATTGGTCTGCTAACCTAAAAGTGGACAGTTAGAACCCACCAGGCGTTCCCGTGGAGAAAGATGAGGCAGTCTGCTTTGAATATATCATGGAGCAGTTCTTCTCTGCCCTAGAGGGTTGAGCTATGAGTTGGAATTGCCTGAACAATAAGCCCTTTTTTTAGAAACACAGAGCTCTTTCCAAAAGATAAACCAGCTCTTGGCAGTAATGCTTGCTCCGGTGATGGAGCAAGAAGGGTATTAGGCAATCCCAGTACATAATGGTGCCCCCCAAACATGTATTCCCACTATGTCCTGCAATAAGGATTTTGAGGTGTTTTTCTATTCATGAGGTAAAGGCTTAAGATAGTGAACTGAAAATAATGTTTTAAGTTTGGATAGCAATGTTCAAGATCTATAGGATATTATGATTTTCTTGGTATGATTCTCCTAGCCCGCCTTTGTAAATCCAGGCAACCAACTGTGTGGTAGTGATATAATCTGGTGTCAGTTTGGTACTTGAGAGGATTAAGAGTGAAGAGGCGGAGTCTAGTCTGTCAATGGGATCATAACCATTGAGGCCTCTGTGTGGGCATGGCTTTTTCCTGAGGATTCTGGGAAATATGGGTTTTCCTCCTTGTGGGCAGAAGTCTTCTCTCTCTGCTGCTCACTCTCTTGGAGAGGCTCTACTGAAAGACACATGTACTATGCCCTGGGAGCTAGAGAAACCACATGGACCTTCCCTGATGCAATCAGACCTGTAGAACTGGAGAAGCCACGTAGACTCCTGCCAGCACTGAGATGCTTACAATGCCACTGGATCAAGAGGACTTCCAACCCACTGACCTGTGATCTTCCTTCATTTGCATCATTGCATGTGTTTCTTTTGTGAGACTGAAGAGGACTTCATAGATTGATATTGGGCATATATTGAATTTATGGGCTTGGACAGGACTGGGTTGGAGTGCTTTCTTAATGTACAATTACACTTTATTTAAAACTCTCTCTTATACACATGAGTTTCCATGGATTTGTTTCTCTAGTCTACCCAGATTAACACAAACTGGATGGGAGCAAGCAGATTGGGTATGTTTCTTCTTCTCTTTATGTGTCTGGTAGAGTGTTAGAGAAATGTGCTAGTAGAGTGATATGATTCGGCTGTGAGGGTTAATAGGATTAAGTGTGATTATAAAAACTTGGAATTCTAATTTGGGGATTGATCAATTTTGCCATTCTTATCAGTGAGATATGACCCATCTCAGAGGCAGGAAAGTGGGACCTTTCTACCATAAGGTGTGGATGGCATTCTTTGTTCCTTCTCTATCCAGGAGACAGAACGTTGTGACAGCAGAAGAAGCAGGAACCAAAACATGATGTAGAAGGGATATGCTTCCCATCCCATGGGGCCAGGAAAACTGGATGCCTTTGGGTAGGAGTCATTTGCAAAGTAGGGTACTTCTAGGCACTTAATTAGGGAGCTTAGTTTATTGACCTATATAGAGATGGGCTAAGACTTATGGTAGATTGGATTGCCCTTGGGGTATTCATCAGCTGGGCTAAATGAGATTTGTAATGTTATGGAAACAAAGTAGAGGTCAGGCCATGGACAAGAGTCGGAGAGAGTCCTATCCAGGGGCAGGTAGAAAAGGAGGCTGTCTTGGCCAAAGTGTATCCTGAACATTTCTAAGCCTAAGTGTAACCTATAAACTTCTCTAATGATTTCTCTACTTGAACGTGCTGTCGGTGAGTTCTGGGGGGCCAGGGCAATCAATGATCAGTGGAACCCAGAATAGAAGTACAGAGTGCCATGGGGGTGCCAGCTGGGGGCAGAAGATGGGAAGATGGAGGCATGTCTAAGCCTGCCTCCTAGGAGTTTGCCCTAGGCTGATGTGTGTTTGTGTGATTCTCCTTTCCACAGGGGAAGGCAGAGGGACAAGATGCCGACGCCTGTCCTTTGTGGCAGTGCCTTTCCATGCACTTTCACATTTGTCATTTCAGTTTTCCTTCCTGGAAGAGGGAAGATATTTTTCGAGAGTGAGTCAGTTAAAAGGATCAATTACTCAAATATGTCAGCGAGCCAAAGTCCAACCCGAACATTTGTCCAGATTCAAAAGCAAATGTCAATGCCTATGGATCGATGACATAAAAATCTTCCACTCACCTGACCTTTTAACTGAAGAATTCTTAGACATTTACGGTAGAAGACGGAATCTCCCAACAGAGTTGATAAAGGTCAGAGTATAGACTTGCGAAGTATCTGAATCTAGCTCCCAATAAATTTTTATGAACAGAATTCAAAATCACTTGTAAGGAATTTTCAAATGGCTCTCATCTACCAAGCAAATATCCTTTGATGTACCTGTTTTCACCACAATGGTCCACCTCACTACTCTGCAGGAAAGAAAATCTGGCAAGAGAAAGAAAGCTCTCTTTTCTTTTCCGGTCAGTGCAGGAGTGGTTGCAGTCATAAGTAAGGGGTTGGGAGCCAGGAATGGCCAGGGGCCCCCTTATTTTGGATTATTGAAAATGGCTCAGACAAGCAGTAAACCTGAGTGAGACTAAGTTCACTGACTCCACAGATAACTAGAAATTGAGAACCAATATAGAAACGTTCAATGAAACCAGAGGTTAAAAATATCAGTGGTCAATACTATTGGATAACCTTCTAAGAGTCCCGTGTTGTGTGGCAAGGGGTGGAGGGTGGATACAGGTGTGAAAACTGAATGTCAGGAAGAGTAATAGCACCTGGAAAATGTTATAATAGGAAGGTTCATCGAAAACTGGAATGCAGAGATAAACAGACTGTCCATGAATCTTTTGAAGTCCACTTGTAGATTTGCAACAGTTAAAAAAATAAAAGGCATAGAGTTGTTTTTCAGGAGTCCATGTGAGATGAATGGATTTCAAGGTAGATAAAAGGAATCAACATCTGCTTCAATAAGCAGGACAGAGAATGAAGCTACTATTTTTAGCCTATAGCAAGTGACAGGTTATACACGGCATAAATGACTCACCTTCAATGTATTTTAGGCACTTGGAGTCCTTGATGGAAAGAGAAATTTAGATTGATAAAAATGGGGCATTCATCACAACTATTTGAAAATTAAGAATTGGGTATATAAATTGATCAATCATATTTTTAAAGTAAATGTGGAATAACTTTTTTAAATCCTACAAAATAAACTGTGTATTCATTCAACAGTGTTGAACTAATCCTTAATTTTAATCTATGGTTCATGATTTTTTTGGGTGATTTGGGTTAGTGTTATGTTTTCAAAGCCAACTGAATGGAAAATGAATTATGAAAACCTAAAAGATACATGGAAATAATTAGTTGCCAGGACTAATGGACCACCTAAATCTCAGTCTCCACAACTCTAAAACCAGAAGAGCTAAATAGTGCCCAGCTACCACTAATATATATATATATATATATATATATATATATATATATATATATATATATATAGAGAGAGAGAGAGAGAGAGAGAGAGAGAGAGAGAGAGAGAGAGAGAGAGAGAAAATTAAAATAGAATACATATATATTCTATTTTAATTTTCTTTTTCACTTAAAGGAACATTTACCTAGACTTGGTATTAATGAAAAAATAAATTTCTTATTCATTGTTGTTTACCAATGCTAATGCATCCCTCAATAAAATGAAATAATAAAAATAAATTATTTCCAAAAAATAACAGTAGGACCCCTGTACTTGACCACATCAGGACTCGACCTAATTGGATTTTGATGTGAAATGCAAAGAAAATTTTTCATTGGAGCTCGAACAAAACATAGGAATCCTACCCGAAGCATGTGATTTTTGTAAACAAAAGTAGTTCATATTTCGGCTACTAGGCATTAGTTGGTTTTAGTACAGGTTGTTGAAAGCTATTGCAGCTGTGTTCCAAGGTTTTTGTTATAAATCTCTTAGTTCTCATGGCTTTTTCTACTGATTTTAGATTAAAAAAACTGGGTCCTAAGAAAGAGCTTTCTCTTTTTAAGAGTCATCAAGATAAGGTACAGGTTAACCATGTTGAACATATTATTGATGATAATTTATTAAACCCTTTTAGAAAACAGTTAAGGAACCACCAACAGCCATCCACATTACACAGATTTAAAAAAATTATTTTAGAGAAAGCCATCCAGGTCCTAATGAAAAAAAGACAAAGAAGGGAAAAGTCCTGAAAAGCAGCTCCCAGTTAATTTTATGGAAGGGAATTCCCCTTCCAAACAATGAGTCTCTCTCCACACCACCTCTCCACACCCGTGTCCACAGACCCAGAGCCTCATTAGTCTCAAGATATCATCCATACTGTAGTTGTTCAAAACATGTTTAATGTTGTGTTTCTTATTTAAATTATATTATTTAACTCTGAACTTATTTCCTTTGAAATTTCTCTGTAAAGTTTTTTTTATAAAGAGACAAGGTTAGGGTAAAAACTTGGTGGTCGAGATGGGTCAATCCATTGTCAGTTATTTCTTGTGGGAAAATCGATTCAGAACTTGACTGCATCGCATCTCAACGCTCCATCTAGAATGGATTAGGGTCAAGGCCCGGGGTTCTATTGTAGATGATTCTCTGATGAAAATCTCCTGTCTAGATATGATTTCTAAAACCACCTTATTCAATTCTATGTGAAGACATACATGGGAACTTCAAAAACCTAGTAAAAATATTCCATTATCTTTGACTTTGATTTTCCAACAACTTTTCAAGCCCCTTCTGTTCTCACTAGACCCCAGCTGAACATAGAGCATAGTGCTATGATTTGTACTCTGGTTGAATTGTTTTATTAATTATATTTGTGTTGAAAGGCAGTAATGTTACTTTGAAGACTAAGGCATCCCTGATCCAGGTCAGGGTATTATCAATTGCCTCATATGTATGTGAAAGTTGGGACATTGAATAAGGAAAAGTAAAGAAAAATTGATGCCTTTCAATCATGGTGCTGGAGAATATTGAAAGTGCACAGACTGCCAAAAATACAAACATCTGCTTGGAAAAGAAGTACAGCCAAAATGCTCCTCAGAAGCAAGGATGGTGAGACTTCATCGTACATACTAGGGACATGTTATCAGGAGACCAGTCCCTGGAGAAAGACATCAATCATGCTCAGTGAAGTAGCGGGGAAGCTAAAAAGTGGAAGCCCCTCAACAAGATAAATTGGCACAGTGCTGCATTGATGAGCTGGGACAGGAGAACAACGTGAGGATGGCACAGGACTGGGGGTGATTCCTCCCCTTGGACAGAGGATCATGATACATTGGAACCAATTTGAAGAGTCCAATGACAACAACAGCAATGACATTTCCTGCCAATTTATATCCAATGGAACAGGCACCATTCTATTTGGTTTCCCTTTGTTATTCCGTTTACTTCACCCCCAAACATAGAGCAGGCACTATTATTCATGTTTTCAGATGAGGAAACAAGCAGAAAAAGTACTCCTTACCTGGAAAATAGAGGTAGGGCCCTTAACCATGCACTGGAAAACCCATGAATATCTGATTTTCTAAGTATTAAAAATAAACACTGCCATAGAGTTGATTCTGACTCATCCCAACACTGTAGGACAGGATAGAACTGTCACTGCTGGTTTGTGGGACGATGACTTTATACCGAAGCAGCAAACTTCACTTTTCTCCCTGCAGGGCACGTGGTCGAGGATAGTCAGCTGTGGCTAGCAGGCCAACGCGCAGCCACCATGCCACCAGGGCCCCTGCTACTAAGTCTTTACCAAACAGGTGGTGAGCGAACTCATAGAAGAGGTGGCAAAAGATGACACTGGTGCAATGAGAAGCAACAGAGAGTTTCAGCTAATGCTGTGCACTCATTCCCAACCCAACAGCGCTGGGTCTTGGCATAGCTTTCTCTTGCAGCACGCACACTTTTACAAAAATCCTAGTTTTAAAATTATTTTATTAATTTTAATATTATTGTGTTATGCGTAAATGTTATTTGTATATTTTATATTAATATAATGTTTACATGTGTATAATCGATATTATATCAAGGCTAATGTTTATATTATGTGTCTGATTTGTTAAAATACCAACATGTTTTCATTATTTTCATATTCTTTTTTGATTATTGTTGTTCCCATGATTTCAGTCAGGAACCTAAGACTCATCCAATGAGTTGTTCAGAATAAGGGATCAGTAAGGGATGCAGTCCCCTGTGCTTCAACCTCCTAAGACTTGGCAATTTGACTGTGTCTGTCTAATACAAAATGCATGAAGGGCTTCAAAAAATTTGTTTAAAAAACAGAAATAAAATAGACTTTTCTGATGGACATTTTAAATACACCACATAGTGAACTCAATTTTGTAGAATTTAATTAGGGGCAAAAAAATAACCCCAACACTGAGGACAAATTACTAACCTACTTCCACACCTATATTTTCACTAACTTCATCCCAGTACTTACATGCTCCTAGGCTTTTGTGTGCAAGTCTTTGTTCCAGAATTACCTTCATAAAATTAATAAATTCATTTTGATGCAATAATGCCATTTTCTATGAGGTTCAAGTATTTCAATCTGCCAGTTTATCTCTAAGGAACAAAAATTCTCCTTTATTATCAAGACACAAAAAATTAGAGTTTATAGTGAATGAAAATTCAATTGTTGATTGTGGTAGGGGTGGAAAGTAGGGGTGGCTATCACAACCATTTTAATTAGCATGAGTTAACCATAACAAGGGTTATGGTTAATGGCTAAATTAACTATGCATATTTCTTCACTGATACTATTGGCCAATGCCACTGCGATCAAGTCCATTCCAATTCACAGGGACCCTACCGGGTACAGTAGAACTGTTACTTACTTATGGGTTCCAAGGTTGTGCATCTTTGGGAAGCTGCTGGTGGAATCAAACTATTGTCCTTTCAGTTAACAGCCCAATGTGTAACCAACTACTCTCTTGGGCAAGTAGCAGTAATAAGTCCATTATCTTGTGAGTTGATTCTTACACTTACAGGACACAACAAATCAGGTTTTTCACTGCATTTTTTCTAAGTGCTTATTCCCAGGAAGAGAATGATGCTGGTCGTGCAGTCACCTGTTAGTTACAAATGTTTGTGTTGTTTCAGTCACATATCTAAAATCTAGTTAAAAGTATAATTTCACAACACTTCATGTCACATATACACTTATTACATAATTTGATATGATATTCAGCCACATTTTCATATAGGAACCAATTAGGCTACTTAAAATTGTTTATCTTTCAGGTTTTATTGTGTGTCTTGCCTCTGAAGCTCATGGATCTCTCTATCCTTGTTCTTTTGAGAATCTGGTCCTGCTTTTACATCTGGTAGTCCTTCCACTTCATTTTCATGTTCACCATGAAATGTGTTTATCTGAGCGGAGGGTGGAAACAGACCCCTAAGTCTATCATGACATGATGTCACGTTAGACTTTCTTTCTTATTTTTCCTTTTTAAGTCTTACTTTTTTTGTTCTGTGGATGCTGGCAGGTTGTGCTGTGAATGTTCTTATTATTGTTGTCGAACCAGTTATTTTTGTACTTGTAAGTGAAGGATCCTGAGGTGTGAGAGGACAAATTAGCAAATCTGAATTAAGTGATTAAAAAACATGAGCAAATCCCAGTTATCACCAGAAACTCCTGAACAAGTTACCGGCTGTCTTCTTACAATAAAACAATTAAAGCCAGTCTTTTGTTCCTGAATATTAGCATGTAAGCATCCTATTTACTTTTATTTTAGGGAAAAATAATGTATTGACAAAATAGAGGCACATCTGGAAATTGAAGCACATAAATATGTAGGTGAAAGAGATGTTAAAAATCTGCAGAGTGAATTTGTACAAGTTTTTTTTTTAACCAGAGGTTCTTAGTAAAAGAACTAAATTTGGTAACTATCTAAATATATAGATAAACACACATCATACTTTGTTTTGTTAGCATGATTTTCACTAGAATACTTGGGTAAATCCAGTATTCAAGTTACATACGTGGTTTGAAATCCTGTAACAAATTTAAAACACAAAAGAAAATCACCTACCTATTTTAATAACCTACCTAATTTAAAATCACTTATTTATAAAATAAAAACATTAATAAAAATTAATAACATAATTTCTAATTTTGCTTTTCTTGTGGATAGCACTGTGAAGTATTCACTAGCCTTCAGGAATTGAATCAGACAGGTACAGTCTTTGTTTATACAACTAGTAATCTCATGCATTCATTAGGAACATTCACTATCCTTGTGTAATATCTGTATCACTGATTCTGTTTACCTAGAGAACCCTTACAAAGAATACATTGAAATTATTTTCTGAAAAGCAAGATGTAAGTAGAAGTATGCTAAAGGCAGAAACACAGCAGAAGACCCATCAACCAATTACATTAGAAAGGGGCTGCAATGGGTGTGGGGGGCGAGCTTCTTTTTCAACAAAAATTTGGAGAGAGTCTGCATTCAGAACTGGTACCAGGGAAACTAAATGTGACATCAGGAGATGATTGCAGGAAGTTCACTGAAAGTCTATTTATGTAAGTTCCTCCCACTTGATGCAAATCAGACAGCGTGGCCTTGTACCTGACCAGAACAAAATGAAGTCACAGTTAAAGAAAACAATGAGTTACAAGGATAAAACGACAATAAATTAGATAATTTGAATGAAGCAATGTAGTCTCTAAGGCATCTTGTAATGGATTCCCCTTAACAAAAAAACTAAGTTTGTTGACTCGCAGCCCCAAAGTGGCCTGTGACCCATACTAGGCACGGATGGTCAGGCAGCACTGCCCCTGGGAGCCTCTGACACTGTCGCTTGAGGGAGTCAAAAACTCTGTTTTTTAACTTTTAGAGTCTTCATTTCTAATCCATAGGGAGGGAGCCCGTGAGTTGCATTGGGTTTGTCTGGGGGACAAAAGCGACATCGAACATCACATGATGCCACATTAGACTTTCTTATTAGCTCTGAACTGCTAACCACAAGGCGAGTGGTTCAAACCCACCATTCCCAGGAGAAAGGGAAGGCTTTGTCGTCTCTTAAGATTCCTAGCCTTGGAAACCCAAAGGGACAAGTCTGGTCCATATCAGAGAGTCACCGGGAATCGCAATTAAATCAGCAGCTGTGCGTTTCATATTATACTCATCAATAAGGGGTGTCTAATTATTTCAGATTTTTAAAGAATATTGAAGATTATCCTCGGAGCATCTAAAATGTGTACAATCCCCCTTTCTATGTAAAGATTGACTTTTAAAAGTTAGAAGGTTGCCTGCCGCACAGTTTCAAACGTTAGTCCTGCCACCTCTCCTTTCTAGACCAAAATGCTGACACTGGCCAAATTTCTGTTTGGAGGTGCAGCCCTCCTCCGGAATTGGGCTCACTTGTCCCTTTCCTACCTGTTTCTGTTGGTGTTTTTAGGGGACATAGCATCAGTTCCAAATCATAGTGACCCCGTGTACAAGACAAACCGCCTCTGTAGGCATCTCGAAGAAGGCATGCTATAACATCCACCTCAGATCTTCTCCCACAAACTTGTGTTTCAATCAGCCTTCACCATCCCACCAAATGGAGATTCCACTCCATTGTTTGATCATGTCAAAAACCCTGCCTGATTCTCAGTTCCTTTCTGTCTTATATCTTTGCAAGAACATGCCACATCCAAATGGAAAGCAGATCCATCCAGCTGAAACTATAACACTATATGCTCAGCATGTAATAAATCCAATCCCTTGCCTCAAAAAAAAGCCTCTACCACCCTGATCCAATGCCTCCCCCCTCTTTCCTGGGCCTTGTTTTCATAGCTGCCTTACTTCTTGCTCACATGATGCTCTACGTTTCTTCCATTCTCAACACAGCAACCCAATGAAATCTTCTAACCCGGTAGTTTGGTGCTCTGCTCAAAACATTCCAGAGACTTACCAATCGATTCAGAGTCCAATTCCAAGTCCTTACTAGCTGCTTGGGCTGTGCCCTTTCTTCCCTACTTTCCTTCCTTCCCCCATCCTCTCTCTTTCCACTTTGGTCACTTTGCTCTTCTCACTGTTCCTTGGACACTCCAGTGATGCAAAAGCTTAACAGAAAATAGAAATAATAAATGAGATATTGTACAGCTAAGATCATTAAAATGGTATATCAGGGGAAATGGATTACAGATTAATGATACTCCCTTGAACATGAGTTATTCTGATCATTTAAAAATTAGACTTTGGAGTCAAAATAACCTTGCTTTTACCACTTACCTCTTCAACTTCAGGCTTAGATTAATGGAAGTGTATTCAAAATCTATTAGTAGCTGAGACGTTGAAAGCAGTGTCCTCGTAGATGCTAAAGATTATTAATTTAGCAGGATTGTGACTGTCATCCACAAATGATATATGCCCTTAGTTACATTAAAAGTGCCGGAAATAGGAGGTACCTGACTCATTTCTAATGAGTCAGCATTAGAAAGAATTTCCCAAGTACATGTCATTTTATTTAATATTTATTTAGTATTTTGTCTTATAAGGATCCAACTTCCCAAGGTTGTACCCTCATATGATCATACCCAAATCATTCTGAACAATTGGCTTTTCACACTGCAGCAGTTTTGAAACATTAAACCAGGCAACTTGCCATATCTCTGATTTCAGTAATATCTGCCATCATTTGGCTCTGAGGAATTAGCCACATTTTCTATAAATATGCATTCTGGCATATTCAGCTCTGCATGAGAAGGAAAAATCTTTCTGAAGATTATGTCTAAAAAAGAAAATTATTATGTGATTTATGAATAGAATATTCTTTCTTAGATACCATTAGAAAAGAAAAATCACCACTTCACAAAAGGCACACAAATAAACAAAACACCCTTTTATTTTCATATTACTTCACATTTCAGCTTTCAGAGTAATCCAAAAGAGGAGGCTAATGGAGTCTTGTACATTCAGTTCTGATGCGATTATGTGTTGAGTATTTATGTTGGCATTATTAACCCCAAAACATGACTCACTCTCCCCTGAACACCAAG
Organism: Tenrec ecaudatus; assembly: GCF_050624435.1. Taxonomy (NCBI): domain Eukaryota; kingdom Metazoa; phylum Chordata; class Mammalia; order Afrosoricida; family Tenrecidae; genus Tenrec; species Tenrec ecaudatus. The sequence goes on from NC_134544.1 coordinate 9,037,716, forward strand.
CTCACCACTTCTCCAATAAGGACCTTGCACTACATGTAAGTCAGATGCACAATCTTAGAACAACATCTTTGGAATTGCAAGATGCAACACAAATTTGTTCTGCTTTCCCTCTATGAAATTCTAAAGTGTCCCTCCTGAGTCAAAGGACACTTAGATATTCCCAGGCTTTGCTAGCTTTGGTCTAACTGGAAAACTCACTCAATGGCTATTCCACTCCAGTACCAGCAAGTCTCCTCTCCTGCATCCCCTCATTGGTATACATGTAGCTGAAGCTAGCACATCATTCCTTCACTTGGTTTCTCACCCACCAGCATTTACTTGTGCAGCATCTTCTATTCAGGTTGCGGAGAGAGGTGGCACGAGAGAGTCTATTTCTAGCACGACTGGTCTCTGTTCTTTTTTTTTTTTGAAATAATTTTATTGGGGACTCAGATAGCTCTTATAACAATCCATACATACATCCATTGTGTCAAGCATATTTGTATATATGTTGCCAACATCATTCTGAAAACATTTGATTTCTACTTGAGCCCTTGATATCAGCTCATTTTCCTCCTCCCGCCCCACCTCCTCCCTCACACACCCTTGATAATTTATAAATTATTATTATTTTGTCATATCTTACACTTTCCGACGTCTCCCTTCACCCACTTTTCTGTTGTCTGTCCCCCAGGGAGGAGGTCACATGTAAATCCTTATTATTGGGTCCCCCTTTCTACCCCACCTTCCCTCCACCCTCCCAGTATCACCACTCTCACCACTGGTCCTGAGGGGTTCATCTGTCTTGGATTCCCTGTGTTTCCAGTTCCTATCTGTACCAGTGTACATCCTCTGGTCTAGCCAGACTTGTAAGGTAGAATCGGGATCATGATAGTGGAGGTGGTAGGAGGCATTTAGGAACTAGAGAAATATTGTATGTTTCATCGTTGCTACACTGCACCCTGACTGGCTCATCTCCTCTCAACAATCCTCCTGTAAGGGGATGTTCAGTTGCCTACAGATAGGCTTTGGGTCCCCATTCTGGACTCCACCTGATTCACAATGATATGATTTTTTGTTCTTTGATGCCTGACGCCTGATTCCATCGACACCTTGTGATCACACAGGCTGGCGTGCTTCTTCCCTGTGGGCTTTGTTGCTTCAGAGCTAGATGTCCACTTGTTTATCTTCAAGCCTTTAAGACTCCTGACATTATATCTTTTGATAGCTGGGCACCATCAGCTTTCTTCACTACATTTGCTTATGCACCCACTTTATCTTCAGCAATTGTGTTGGGAAGGTGAGCATCATGGAATGCCAGTGTTCTTGCATTGCGGGAGTAATTGAGTGGAGGCCCAATGACCATCTGCTACCTTAATACGAAACCTTATAGCTCTTACAGCTGTTAGTTTCTGGTTCCTCTCAAATGCCTCAAAGCTTGACTCACTTTTGTTTCCCATATCTTCATCTCTCACTCATTCCTCTACCCTCTGCTTCTGCTGCCATCAGTATCTAGCCCTCCAATGCACAACACTCAAGCTTCACCTTACTACCCATACGTCACAAAAATTTTACATTGTTAACAAAGCTGATTTCCCTCTTGTTGTGCTGGATTTCCTACAATAACAAAACCAGCAATTCTTAAGTGCAGCCACTCAATATCATTAAATTTAGTCCAACTCCTACTGGCAGGGTAGGGCAAGGTCAAACTCACCCCTTTTGGTTTTTGAGGCTGTGTATCTTCACAGGGCTAGAAAAATGTCATCTTTTTCCCAAAGAGCAGCTGTGGGGTCAAACTGCTGACCTTGAGATTAGCAGCTCAAGGTTTAACTCACCATGCCAGTGGGACTTATGTATAGAGAGGTTTATTTCAAGGAAATGGTTAATATACTTGTAGAGATTATCATGGTCCAAGTTTAATGGTCAGGTGTCAGACTGGAGGGTTCTCTAATTCACACAGCTCCAGGGCTCATGGGCTCCAGAGGCTGATGAATGTAAGACGGGCAGGTAAGATCGTAGACTAGCAGCTCATAGGCTACAGAAACTATCAAACCCTATGATAAAAACTACAACAGTCTGCTTGCTCAAATCACAGTATTCAAGCTGGATACAGGAAGAAGAGAGTTTTTCCAGCACAAAGTCAGAGAGTTTTCTCAGGAATTCCATAAATATTTGATGCAAACCACATCCCCAAGAAGATGCCCATTTTAGTGACCCATGGCTGAGTATCACATCATAAGAGATGATCTCATTATTGCGTAATTACAAAACCTGAATACCAAAGCCCAGTCAAGTTGATCATATTTCCATATGCTCATATTTCCATATAATTATCTCAGCAGTACATTGACAGGGAACTGCCAGAAGTTCATGCCAGATTCAGAAGAGGACATGGAACTGGGGACATAATTGCTGATATCAGGTGGTTCTTGGCTGAAAGCAGAGAATACCCGAAAGATGTTTACTTGTGTTTTTTCTGACCATGTAAAGGCATTCAGCTGTGTGGGTCATAACAAACTTTGGGTAGCCTTGAGAAAAATGGGAATTCCAGAACACTTCATTGTGCTCCTGTGAAAATTGTATATGAATCAAGAGGTAGTTGTGTGAACAGAACAAGGAATTATTACATGGTTTAAAATCAAGAACGGTGTGCATCAAGACTGAATCCTGTCACCATACCTATTCAATCTCTATGCTGAGCAAATCATCAGGGAAGCTGCATTATATGAAGAAGAATGTGACATCAGGATTGGAGCAAAACTTATTAACAACCTTCAATATACAGATGACACAACTCTGCTGGCTGAAAGTGAAGACTTGAAGCCCTTGCTCATGAAGATAGAGGTTTGCAGTCTCCAGTATGGATTATAGCTCAATGTCAAGAAGGCCCAAGTCCTCACAATTGGACCAATAGGTTATATGACAAATAGAGAAAAGGATGAAGTTATCAAGTATTTTTTCTTGCTTGTGTCCACAATCAATGCTCATGGAAGGAACGCTGAAGAGATGCAAAGACGTGTGGCATTAGGCAAATCAGTGGCACAAGACCTCTTTAAAGTGTTGAAAAGCAAGGATATTACTTTTGTGACTAAGCTGTGCTGGACCCAAGACATGATATTTTCAATCACCTCTTAAGCATGTGAAAATTGAACATTCAGTAAAGGAAACCAAAGAAGAATCTATGAATTTTAATTGTGTGACTACAGAATATTGAAAGTACTGTAAACTGTTAAGAGGACACACTGATGCCTTCATACTAGTATAGGCATCTTTAATTTGACCCTGGTGATAAGTATTTGCTATGAAAGAAGTCAGATTGTAAAACTGAATGTTGAACAGGTAGACAGTTTCTGGTAATATCATCATATGCTTATGAAAAGTGAGGAATATAACAAAGATATGTTCCTTAATAGAAATTCACTCTCAAACTCATTGCAACTGGGTTGATACTAACCTATTGCCATCCCACAGGACAGGCTAGAATCGCCCCTTTGGTTTCCCGGACTGTCACTCTGCGAGAGTAGAAAGCTTGGCTGGTGGTTTCTAACCGCTGACTTTTCGATTAGCAGCCCAGTCAGTGCATAACCACTATGCCACCAAGACTCGTTTGTCTCACTAGAAGGAACTATAGTGGATTAGGGTTAGTCAGCAGCAGGGCAATGTTCCACAATGAACTATAAGCATACAGACGTGCCTCCAAAATTTCTTGCCATACATCATTTCCCCGGAATTGTAGCCAATATTCCTTCATGGAATTGTTTACCCACAAGTACTTGGGATCCAAACCAAAACTAAGATCCAAACCTTTTCTGTTCAATCAATTTCAACTCATAGAAACTCCACAGGACAGAGGAACTATCCCACAGAGTTTCTACCGCTATCGTATTGACTGAGTCAGACTGCATGGTCTTTCTCCCAGAAGGGCCGGATGGGTTCCGTTCAAGCTACTGACATTCCCACCAGCAGCTGAGCATGGTTCTAGAGCTTCGCCATGACTCCTTCCCGGAAGAATCAGGACACAAAATTAATCAAAGGGATGGCTTCAACCGCTAGCCTCTTGCTAATGTGTGCTTTACATTTTTTCAATTTGTCTTAAATAGTAATGATACATTTCTTTAGATTAAAAACAATAAAGTTCACAGTATACTTTAAACATTGACATTTTAAATAGATTGGTTGGATTGAACTTTACTTAATCCAGTGATATCCAAGGATCATAGGTGGGTGGGCAGAGAGGGGAGGCATTAAAAAGTCTAGGGAAAATTCTATTATCTTTTCATTCTAATTTTTATCATTTTTGGGAAACCCGCTTGTATGATTTCTATTCACCATTATCTATATTTTTTAATTTATATTGGTAATTTCATTTTGAATTTGTATTTCACTTCCCCCAGATTATCATGCTATGTGCATGTTTACACCAGACAATGTTTTCATTCTATAACATACCTTAAAACCTGTCTATGTTACACTGTAAGGCTTAAATGTAAAACAATAAAACAAATTTCTTTTGATTGAATTATCTTTAAAGTTATGACGGGTACATCATTGCTTAAAAACAACATAAGACATTATAATTTTTCCTAAGTAATTATTAAATATTAAATACTAATTTTCTAGAAATGCATCTCTTAATGGACTGAATAGGTATCATTTTTCTCAACTAATCTGTATAGTCACAAATAAAGTTTTTCATTAATAGAATGAGATAAAAATAATCTCAGTTTTATACCTTTTGTGTTAACATCAGTGAGAAAGCTGATCTCACAGTTTAGATAGAAATTGAAGGTGTTGATATAGCTGGGATTGTATATATGTACATATGCATATTATGGACATGCATACACATATTAAAATATAGACGTAAAAGAGGGTTTCAGAAAATCATGGAAAATGGAATTAAAGGATAATGGATTTTCCATAAATTTTTAAGTACCCTCATATATTTCAAATATACTTCCAAAAAAGCCCAAGGGACCAGATATAAGGCATCATGCAAAAAAAAAAGATATAAGTGTGTGTATGTATGTGTATATATGTGTATATGTATATATGTATGTGTATATATATATTATATTAAATGAAGGGGGAAGTGCAGAGTGGAGACCCAAGGCCCAAGTGTCGGCCAATGGAGATCCCCTCATAGAGGGGCTTAGGAGAGGAGATGGGTTAATTAGGGTGTGAGGTAGTATCGATGAAGAACACAGCTTTCCCCCAGATCCTGGATGCTTCCTCCCCCCAACTACCATGATCCGAATTCTACCTTGCAGGGCTGGATAGGACAGAGGCTGTACACTGGTACATATGAGGGTTGGAGGTACAGGGAATCCAGGGTGGATGATACCTTCAGGACCAAGGGTGTGAGGGACGATGCTGGGAGAGTGGAGGGTGAGTGGGTTGGAAAGGGGGAACTGATTACAAGGATCCACATGTGACCTCTTCACTGGGAGAGGGACAGCAGAGAAGGGGGGAAGGGAGACCCAGGATAGGGCAAGATATGACAAAATAACGAGGTATAAATTACCAAGGGCATATGAGGGAGGGGGGAAAGGGGAGGGAGGGGGGAAAAAAAGAGGACCTGATGCAAGGGGCTTAAGTGGAGAGCAAATGCCTTGAGAATGATTGGGGCAGGGAATGTATGGATGTGCTTTATACAATTGATGTATGTATATGTATGGATTGTGGTAAGAGTTGTTTGAGTCCCTAATAAAATGTAAAAGAAGAAAAGAGAAAAAAATGATTAGGGCAAAGACTGTACAGATGTGCTTTATACAATTGATGTATGTATATGCATGAACTGTGAAAAGAGTTGTATCAGCCCCAATAAATTGTTAAAAAAAAACTATAGTAATAAAAACACTGATTGTGAATTAAAAAAATTTTTTTTTAATCCATTAAAAGGAGAATCGGTGTGGTGGGCGAGGGTGTTGTGAGTAAATAGGAGGAGTCGGATTGTCAATTTATAAATTTAAACCTGCAAAGATTAGATTTTCTGCAGTAAACTAGCATGAGATCTTTCATCAAACATTATATTGAGTTGCTGACCAAAAAAAATCAGATGAGGTGCAGGCGGGGCAGTGGGGAGGTGGTCAAAGGGAGCCAATGACAAGTGCTTCAAGAAGGAAGAGAATGATTCGAAACTGATGGTGGTAGCAATTGCACAATATTGCTTGATGTGATTCAACTATGGAAGGATAAACTCTAATAGCTCCCAATAAAATGATTTGGGGGGGGTGGGCGGAAATAAAGCCGACTAGAAATTAAAGCATCAGTTGGTAGGCTCTTATGTAGAAGGTTACTTCCTGCAAGACCACTCTCCAGGGCCACGGCGAAGAGCCCACCATTTGGGTAAAGGCTGATCAATCCTGCAAGCACCACCCTGCAGATTATTCAAGGACCACTCTGAAAAACGAGCTTCAACTAACCAGTTCACCTAGAGCTGAGCCTAGGTGGTGTTGAGTAACTAAGAAAGCTAGAAAAGAGGGTTTGTGATATTACCTCATGAAAAAAAATCACGAAACGCACTATAAATGTATGCAAGTACATGCACATACATGGGTTTGCTTTAAGTATACATATTTATACATACAAAACGGTTTCAAAAACTTGTGGGAAAATTCCACTGTGTTTAAATTCCACTCCTCCGGGAACTTGTTGAAGCCCCTTGTAGACCTGTGTATGCGCATTTGTATATGAGCCTATGAACCTTGCATCGCAAATCAACTTGGCCTGGGTGATATAGGAGGGGAAGAGAAAGGACTGCAAAAACCTACATGCAACACAGACTCGGACACTTAAAACAAAATAATATAGAACAGAATGTGTGCTTACAGACTTGTGTGTGTGATTACATACAAATAAATAGTCATTTAAAGAAGAAGAGAGTGCATGATTTCTTACACGTTGGATGAAATCTGTACCCATCAAGAAGTCAGCTAGTTTTGTTCTAACCTTCCATTCATTTTTTAATGGAGTTTTAGAAGCTGGCATTGGAGTTGCTTTGAGGATAGAGGTAAGATGCTTTGTTCTGACCACCAATAGGAACATCTGCAATCTTCTACTTGTAAAGAGATAAGGACTTCTTATTTCTCAAATAACCAGCAACAAGAGAAATACATTTAAAATATTATACATTGCTCTTCCTCAAATGTTCATATTAAAATTTGTTGGAAGGTGAGGATGGGTCAAAGATAATATATAGGTAGAAAGATAAACATGTGTGTTACATATATTCCATTCTTTATTTTCATTTCCACAGAAGCCTTTTTTAATTGTGGTCTGATAAGCATATCATACACTCAATAGCTCCAACATACCAAGGGGAGTTGGGCAATCATCATCGCCATCAACTTTGGCAACTTTTCTTCTTTCTTGTACCACTGATGTTGACTCCTATTCCTTCCACCTTCCCCTTCCTTGCCCCAAGGCAATTAGTAATCCAGCCCTGGTGCCACTGTCAAGTATGCTCTGAGCTACTAACCCCGAGGTGGGGATTTCAAACCCACTAGACATCCTCTGGAGAAAGTTGGGACTGGCTGCCCGCTACAGGTCTCATAGCCTCGCAAGTCCTATAGAGGGGAACTATGGTCAGAATCCACTTGATGGCAAGGGGGTTGGGGAATTTTATTTTTTAATAAGCTTTTAACCTTCACTGAATACTGATCTCTACATTTTCTACCCCCACCTCCACTGAAGTCCTGAATCTTTTAGCTCAGAAATCATTTAAATTATAAGACATGACAGTTCTTGGGCGAGGGGTGGGGGAAGGCCTTTTTGATTTTTGTTTGTATATAAACATGTGTTTTGAAGGGTCAGCATGGTTTAACCATTGCCTGATGCCACCCAGGTTCGTTGCTGCGTTGTTGGGTATCAGAGAGCAGGGTCCACTCCCGGTGTTGGTCTGATTGGTAGGTGACATGGAGTCAGTTCCCGCTGCTAGGGACCTTCTGTGCAACAGAACAGAGCACGCCCCAGTCCCACACTGTCCTCACAATGGGCAGTGTTTGACCCATGGTGGCAGGCACTGTGTCAATCATCTCCTCGATGGTCTTCCTCTTCTTCCCTGACCTGCTACTTCTCCCTCTCAGCAGCTATGACACGGGGAATATTAAATGATCACAACGGAAAATGGTTTATAGCAGTCAGGCTGTGAGATTTCAACTTCACCAAGTCAAAAACAAACAAAAAAAGAAAATAAAAAAAATAGGAGTGAACTTTGATGATTGTAGAAGAGGGTGGATTTCTGCAGAGCCTCTGAAATGGAAATGTTTTCTTTTGTTTACAGATTCTGTCATGTTTCTATTAAACATGAGAGAATGGCCCGTGCTTCTGTCAGAACTTATTTTTCATGTAAAAAACAATAGTATGTAAATAATTTTATCCCTTGACTGGAATGTGACACAGAAAGTAAGATATCTGAATCAGATCTCAACAAATCTGTTTTTTAAAGCACGGATTGAAAACTGCCAAGATTGTTTTAGTCAAAATGATTACAGATCATTTCACTTTAAATCACAAATCACCTGTTTCTTCATCAAAGGGCACGAAGAAGAGAATAAATGTTCATCTCCTTCGTTTGCCTGTTTTTTTTTCCTTTTTAAAATAATTTCATTGGGGGCTCATACCACTACAATCACAATCCATCCATCCATTGTGTCCAGCACATTTGTACATTTTTTGCCATCATCATTCTCAAAACATTTTCTTTCTACTTGAGCCCTTGCTAGCAGCTCTTCATTTTCCCCTTCCTCCCCTCTCTCCTCCCTCACGAATCCTTGATAATTTATATATTATGATTATTTTATCATGTCTTACACTGTCTGACGTCTCCCTCCACCCATTTTTCTGTTTGTGAGGGGGTTATATGTAGATCCTTGTGATTGGATCCTTCTTTCTACCCCTCACTTTCCCCTTCCCCTCCTGGTATTGCTACTCTCATTATTGGTCCTGAGGGGTTTATCTGTCTTGGATTCCCAGTGTTTACAGTTGTTATCTGTACCAGTGTACATCCTCTGGTCTAGCCAGATTTGTAAGGTAGAATTGGGATCATGATACTGGTGGTGGTGGTGGTGAGGAAGCATTAAAGAACTAGAGTAAAGTTGTATGTTTCATTGTTGCAATACTGCACCCTGACTAGCTCATCTCCTCCACATGATCTTTCTGTAAGGTGATGTCAGTTGCCTACAGATGGGTTTCAGGTCTCCCACACATTCACAATGATTATTTTGTTCTTTGATGCCTGATAGCTGACCCCATCGACACCTCATGATCACACAGGCTGCTGTGCTTCCATGTGGGCTTTGTTGCTTCTGAGCTAGATGGCCACTTGTTTATCTTCAAGCTTTTAAGACCCCAGTCACTATCTCTTTTGATAGCCGGGCACCATCAGCTTTCTTCACCACATTTACTGGTTCACCCACTTTGACTTCAGCAGTTGTGTCGGGAGAGTGAGCAGATGGTATATCTTTTGATAGCCGGGCACCATCAGCTTTCTTCACCACATTTGCTTATGCACCTGCTTTGTCTTCAACAATTGTGTTGGGAATGTGAACATCATGGAATGCCAGTTCAACAGAATAAAGTGTCCTTGCAATGAGGGAGTACTTCAGTGGAGGCCCAATGTCCATCTGCTACCTTAATACTAAACCTGTAAATATATGAACACATCTATTTCCCCATTATCATATGTGAATATATTTACTTATGTACATTCCTGTATCTAGACCCCTATAAATGCCCTTTGCCTCCTAGTTCTTTCCTCTATTTCCTTTTACTTTCCTCTTTTTCCATTATCATGCTCAGTCTTCTTTTGGGTTTCAGTAATTCCTCTTGGTTACATTGCCCTTGATAAAGTCCTATCAGGCCTCCTACACCTTCCTTGCCATTGATATTGGATCATTTGTTGTTCCCTTGTCCCTGGGTTTGTTAGCACCTACTTCCTTTCCCCTGTCTCCCCCTCTCCCACATCTCCCCAGAACTGTTTGTCCAGTTGTTTTCTCCTCCAGGTTGTTTATCTCATGTATCTTATCTAGATAGCCCTGCAGATATAATAATATGCACAAAAATAATACAGAGCAAACAAAAGCAACAAAAGAATACAACAACAAAACCAATGACAAAAAAGAAAAAAGAAAGAAAAGCCTGTAGATAGTTTAAGGTCTGTTTGTGGACCTTTAGAAGTGTTTTCCGGTCAATCTGATGGGATGCCATGTCCTGGCCCCCAAATCTATTTTTGATATTTCCTCAGGACTTCCTTGCTCTGCTCCCCTTGCTGTTCTGTTGTGCACAATTAGTGTTTTGCCTTGGTGTGGTGGGGTCAGATCGGGCTCAATTACCACACTGTGTCTCCAGTGTTGTCCCCTGTAGGGCTATGGGTCAGTGAGGGATATCATGTCTCATAGTGGGGTCGGCCATAAGGTCCTTTCTGTGCATTGGCTGCTCTGAGCATAGATACTGTCCTCAAGGCATGGTGGTCCAGGATGTGCTGCACACTCTCTTCCATTAGAATTCCATCTTCAGGGAGAATCAACACTACTCCCTCATTCATCTCTTGAGCATGTTAATATCAGGGATGGGTCTCAAAATGGTGGGTTTCACATTTCTCAAGGTCTTCTCTACATAGTTTCAAAATTACACTTAAACTTGTATGTAGGACATTAGCTCCTTTTTGTGCAAATAAGTCACCACAAGGGACACTCGGGTTTTCTTATTTGGCAACTTGCTATGTGTAAATCTACTTCTCCTCTCCGCTAACATATGGTGCTCCTGGAGTCTTTGGGGATGGGAGTCTGACCTGTGCAAATCTTTCCCACAACCAAATAGCTGACAAAATCACTTTTCTTCTTTGGAGTTGTGTGTCTTTTTATGTAAACAGTGTAAGATATCTAGAGTCAGCAAAAATCATCTCATGCATTACAAAGGAAAAATAAAGTCAGATAAATAATAAATAGGTCCAAAGAGAGAAGTCATGATAGAATCAGTCCTAAAGCAAGTCCATGCCTTTATTATCTACCTGTGTTAAGGCTAGCTGCTAGTATCCACTGAGCATGTTTGTAGGGTTGTTGCCAGGATCCTTGAAGGACCCGTGCAACAGAGAGGCCCTAGACATCAGTTTCTTCAGCATCTCTATAAATCTGTCCACACAGAAGTAGGAGCGTGCCTCTTTTCCCTTGTAGAACTTGAAGTGATTTCATTTAAAGTATCTAAATCTATTGTCTCAGCTACCTTTATATTAGCACAGTCTTCCCTCTCCCTAAAATACACCTCAAAATTATGTTGTAAGTTATATCTACAAACAGATATGGATAGAGTTAAATAAAGGTGAAAAATCTCATTTCTATATTAAAGTCACTAATTAGGAACATACAACTGCACTGGTGCCAATTTCATTAGCAAAAGAAGAGACCCTGACTGATTGGGAAAGAGAAGGACTTGCCGCTAGTAAACCCATCAGTCAGTGAGGTTGGTCTTTGGGAATTCCCCTGGACCCCACAAGCTCTGGCATTGGGAGCTATTTAAAGGGAACACATTGAAAAGGGGGAGTGACCATCAGAATAATGTACTTTTGAAACACAGGTTTCAAAGGATCTGTATGAACACATTTCACAAGTATAGTCAATTGTTGGAGCCATTCGGAAGTATAGTCTATTGCTGAAGCCAAAATGTTGGTTTTGGCCCACGGGATTTGGTTTTTCTCAGATTCCCTCATGGCTTGTGTGATAGTTGGATTTTATGCCAACTTGCACTTGTGAAGGGGGTGGAGTAAGGGGTGGAGTACAACCTGTCAATCAGGTCTTGGCCTGATGGTGCCTCCTGGGAGGTGTGGCTTTATGGTAAGAGAGACACTGAGACCATCTTCCATATCTCCCTGCTAGACACATGGTTATCTTCACAAAGGTATAAGTATTAGAGTAAAATTCATAAAAAGATATGATTAAAAAATCATGATTGACCAAGAAAATTTAAAGCCCTTTCCCACTTTTTTTGGCCAAAAAATCTTTTCTATGACGGAAGGAACCAAAGCTATTGATTGCTAACACAAAGGATCAGAGTTCTTTTTGATCATTATTGCTTGGTTTTCTAGACCATGAGACCTAATATCAATGACATCTTCCACATGTTTGAAATTCATAATCAAATTCCAGATCAGTATATACAGGCTTGCAAAAGAAAAACTAAGAATGAAAGTAAGATGGGACAGCGACTATAGCATGGTTACCTGTACCATTCCTTGTCTCCATTGCACACACACACTTATTTAAACTACACAATTAAAGGCTTATGTTTTCTCTGTTCGGAAAAGCAGTGTTTAAGAATAGTTCCCCTATACAGTTTGTATCAGACTTTCAAATATATATATTTTTAAATCTTGGTCTATTAAGCACATCTGTTTCCAATTCTAGAGATTGCTAATCTTCCATCAGCACTTCTTTCCCGAGCTTGTGCTTGCTCTGGACAGTGTCAGGGTCTAAAGCAGAATGAGAGTTGCCTTCTACACCTTTTGGAGATAGAGAGCTATGGTCAAGGCTAAGGAGAGGGAACAAACATTTTGCAAAAATGGAATCACTAAGGGAAACGCTCATGAAATCTCAATGAGTGCATCGTGGTTGTGGACCAACCACATGGGGATTTAAATACTTTACTCTTATCATTACTGTTCATTGCCATTTCTAAACAGAGCATAAAATTGTTAGAAAAGAGCATAGATCAAGAATTACATGTGCCTAAATATATTTCTGTTTTCAATTTTTAAACACTTTTGAATTGTATTTTTTCAATAAAAATAAGTTAAATCTATATGTATACTATTTTAAAAATAGATCAAAGAGCACAAATTATTTCTTTGTTAGGGTATGGAAGCCTACAGGTATATGTATGTACAAGGAGAGCCTCCTGTCATAGTGGTTATGTTGAGCTGCTAACTACAAAGTCAGTAGTTTGAAACCACCAGCCACTCTGCTAGAGAAAGATGAAGAAGCTATTGATACCCATAAAGATTTAAAGTCTCAGAAACCTGTAGGGGAGATTCTACCCTGCTCTATGTGGTCACTATGAGTCTGAATTGATTGGATGGCTTTAGTTATATGTATGTGTGTATACATGTAATATAAATATAAGAAATTATTTTAAATGTAATTCCAAAACTAGTTAATCTTCATTTCAGCCTTTACAAAATTTGAGTGTCTCTGATAAAATGCCTTCTGTGACTGTCATTTATTCAATGGAGCCTGTTGGTACTGTGGGCTACTAACCTCAAGGTCAGGGCCTCAAATGAACCAGCTTCTCAGCAGGAGAAAGATAAGGCTGTCCTCACCCCCTAAAGATTCACAGTGTCTGAAACCCTAAGGAAGTAATTAGTGCTATTTTGTCAGAGAAGATCACTTCAATGAGTTGGAATCAACTAGAGGACGGTGGGTGATAGGTCATATGTTAAAAATATCCTCTTCTTTGGTGCACCCGAAACCTTCACCCAACAGTTTATTGATTCAGACACACATTCCCTAATGTTAAGGTATCCTTTATTCTGAAAACCTATCAGCTCAACTATGAAGAACATGCTACAGATAACAAAATCTATTTCTCTAAAAGGGCATAGGAATATGAACTCGGTTCACACTGTTGAATGCTACTTTGTTTTATTAATTTTTTCCTCACCTATCAAAGTTCATTCAAGGAGCTCTGATAGTGCTGGTGGCTAAGCATTGGACTGCCAAGCACAGGCTGGCAGTTTAAAGCCACCACCCCTCGTCTTGGGAGGAACGTCCCTCCTGGGAAGTTCCATAGCCTCAGAAACGCGGTATAGGCTGTCTATGCCTCAAATCAACTCCATGGCAGTGAGTTTGGGTCCTGGGCATGTGTGTGTGGTGCGGGTGTGGGGGGGTTGGGTGCAGGGGGTCACCTAAAATTTCTTTAAGCAGCTTCCCATTTGCTATTCTCCTCAGGAAAATCACCGTTGAGCAGAAATTGTTGAATATTTGAATGTGAGCATATTGCTTTGTAAACTACTTCACGGCTTTTTCCAAACAGTTGCTTCAGCAGTACTAAATAACAGGAATGCGAACATGCCTGGCAAATGAGTTGCATTCCTAAGTCTGCACTGCCCTCTAGTGGTATTGTAGAGTAAATGCATACCTCATTCTTCATTATAGTAAAAGTGCATTTACCTTTCTTAATGAAGTGTAGACTTACTACCTTATAGAGTGTCTGCAAGAGGGCTTCAAAAATTCCCTTGGAATGGAAGTCAAAGATAACGGCATTTTCTCACGGATTTTTGAAGGTCTCTCATACATGCATGCTCCAAGCATCTGATGCTTTCTGATGTTTCTCTGCAGCAGGTGAATGTGTTACCAGGCTTCATCCCTCAAGAAGGTGTGCACAATGCAGCACCTGTGACCCAAAGCAGTGGGAATTCAAATGGATGTACATACGTGTCTGTGTGTGTGTGTGTGTGTGTGTGTGTGTGTGTGTGTGTGTGTGACAGACTGAAGGGGAGCCCCAAAGTGTAAGATGGAAACAAAGCCACCTTGATAAACTAACAGACAGAGTCAGAAAGGACACATGCCCTTAACCCATTTTGTTGGATTCACAAAATCCTCACTGAGATAGAGAACATTTTCCAGAGGCTTGAACTAAACTTTTGCTGTGCTCAGCGAGACTCCGTTCCAGTGAAGGATGGTTGGGGAGTGTGTGGTATGTGGTTGGGCATCCTAGAAAAGTCCATCATCCCTCTGAGTCTCTGGGGTCCAGAGGTAAGTGTAACCACTCCCGCACTGGGGCAGAATGGCCACCACCCTCCCTGGCACTGTGTGCTTCGTGTGAACGACTCCAGAGAGCGGCATGCGGGAGAGGAGGGTCCGTGAACATGCCCACTTGTGAAGTCAATGAACTGAGGTAAAGACTGTGAGAGCTGCATTGGGACCACCTTGGAAAGGCTTCTCAGTGGTTTGATAGTAAAGATCTAGTATCACACACACACAATTTAACCCGATGTAACAAACTCCACGATGCAATCTGTGGTCAGCAGCCAAGCAGCTGGAAGAAGAGTAAGGTGGAGCGCAACCCCCTTTACACAGCCCACACTCCCAGTGTAAGTGGAGGCTTTCCTCAGAAGGGTGGCATACTTCCTATAGAAACAGATGCTATGAAAAATCATCTTG
This sequence comes from Tenrec ecaudatus, assembly GCF_050624435.1. Taxonomy (NCBI): domain Eukaryota; kingdom Metazoa; phylum Chordata; class Mammalia; order Afrosoricida; family Tenrecidae; genus Tenrec; species Tenrec ecaudatus. The sequence goes on from NC_134544.1 coordinate 9,052,850, forward strand.
TTTTTTGCTCAGTCTTGGTTTTGCATCTGGTTAGTCCACGTCCAAGTCTTTGGACTTGAGCCAAGGCCTCGCCATACTACCTGCCAATCCCTGGAGCCATCTGACCCAATACCAGACCTGCCAACCTTGGAGTCCTCTGCAGCCCGTGGTGTTCCTGCCGATGGTGGGTTCATCAGTCCCAGCAGTTACAGGAGTCAGAAGCCTCCAGCTTAGCATCTGACCCACAGGCATGAAATAGGATTGCACTTACCTGCTTCTACAACTATGTGAGCTGTTTTATTGGTATGATTTTTTCTATTGTCGCTTAATTTGCCTCTCTATAGAACCCACCCCAGCAAAATTACAAACCTTATCACTGAATAAAATCAAGCATTAAAAGCCCTCATCTGTGATTTCATAAGCACAAGAGTATCATTAAATCTGAAATTGATGGAATAACGTTCTAGAATAAGTTAAGTAGTTCCAGGCATGGTTATATAAAAATTCAGATGTTCAACATCTTTGGACAAATATATCATGGTTGATTTAAAATCATTTAGCCTGTCTTATCACGATCCTAAACCATATACTCACATTCTACCCCACATTATCTCAGTGTTTTACACAAGAACATTTACAGTACATTGTTTTCAGAATAGATGTTCATAAACTATTGAAAATGAATGATTTCACAACAGAAATTTGTTGGCAAGAAAAACTTAGAAAGATAAACCACTAATCCTGAAAAAATTTAATGCTAACTATACAAAGAAACTCAATAGGCACCAACTGCTATATCAAGAATGAAATAGCATTGTCTCCGGTGTCCTGGTGGCAAACACGAAGCTGCAACCTGAAGAAGTGCAGCAGTTGGACCCCACCAGCAGGAAAGACCCCACCAGCAGGAAAGATTCCACCAGCAGGCGAGACCCCACCAGCAGTTGGACCCCACCAGCAGGAGAGACCAAGTACTCTCTTGTTTCTGAGAGATCAAAGACCTAGAAGCCTGCGGGCATCTGTGCTCTGGCCTGAAGGTTCACTGTGCATTGGAATCAACTCAACAGCAGTGGGTTGGGTTTGGTTTGGTGAGAGTGATCATTTAAAATAAGTGTGCATTTGACCACAATGTCTTGGTGCACAGGATAAATCATTCAGCTGTGTTTTATTTTTTTTTATTTAAAAAAATTGCTGAATGATTTGTTCTCAATTGAAGAACAACTGGGCCTTAAAAGGCAGTCCCATAGTCACGAAATACTCTTCTAAAACATCTGGGGAAAGTTTAATTCGATAAGGCAGTGTTTTATGAAATTAGTCATTTGGCACATCTTAATGAATAATTAGAAATGGATTTGCTAAGCACATGATGCAGCAGAGTGAAGAGGATGTGTTCTTATTCAGCAACAAGTCCTCATTGTAAAAATATGGATTCAGTCCAACTATAGTCCTTGTAGTGTAAACTTACATAAAACCAGTTAGCTTTTCTCAGTTACTCTTAGCCTACTAATACATTTTTGACAATTTCTAAATGATATAGAGGAAATGTCTAGCAATGCCCACTACTGATGTACTCACTCACTACCATTGAGCCAATTGTGACTCAAGGTGACCCCATAAGACAGAGAAGAATTGCCCCTGTGGGTTTCCTGGGCTATAGATCTTCAAAGTACTAAGTTGCGTATTTCAAATGTGATGCAGCTAGTAGTAGTTTTGAACTGCTGACCTTGTGCTTAGCAGCCCAACACATGACCCACTGCATCACCAGGCCTCCATAGTATTGATATAAGGGGCCTTCAAAAAATCAAGAAAAACAGAGTCAAAAGCTAGTGAATATTTTCAGGGACTTTTTGAAGCCCCCTTGTCTGTAAATTCCAATATTCATCTTATTCAGACTCTCTAGTGTTTCACCCCGCACCAGTCTTCCCTGTGGAGAACACTCCCAGCCCCTGGGGCTGCACATGCAGCCTCGCTGCCTCTTGCGCATCTGTGTCTGCGTACCTCTTTTGGAGTTGTTGGCTTTGTTCCTCTCAGTTCTTCATACTCCCATTTCCATAAAGATGAAGTGGGCTCCCGTTGTTCTATTTCATTTTCCAAAGATGAATGCATTCTAAATCATTTTAAAGAATTAAAACAGATTAGATTTGCAATGTAAAAATCATTTATAAATGTATACACTTTTACCATATTTATTTTCCTAACTGCTGTTATTTATTTCAAACACTCACAGCCATGGAGATGATACTTACTCACAGCAACCCAACAGGACAGAGTAGAACTGTCCTCATGGATCTCCAAAGCAAGAAATCTTTACCAGAGAAGACAGCCTCATCTTCTTCTGCAGAGCTTCTGAATGGGTTTGAACTACTGACCTTATGGTTAGCAACCCAACTTGTAACCCCTGTGCCACCAGGGCTCCTTTTCTACTTATATATGGTGATTATACTTAAAGGGGAAAAATTTTCAACGATCAAAACTTAAAAATGTTGAGTAAAACTTAGTCTAACTTGTTATTTTGTCAATTAACTCTACAGTTGATTAAACTTATTTAATTTGGTTTTGCCAGTATCACAATAATTGCCTTTTTGCCTCTGACTGCTTTCTCATATATTATTAACACATTCTTCTACAATGTCTCTTATTCATATAATTTCCTTACAAAGGAAGGTATTAAATGCTTTTCTAATTTTAACTTGCTTTTGTCTGTCCTCACATTATGACTGTATATGAATGAAGAAGCCTTTAAAATCACAAGGAATGACAAAAAGTCTAACATTTAAAAAATTTAATCATTTATTAGGAATACAAAATAGTGATTAAATATTGTTTTAATAAAACAAATTCCCTGGAATTGTTCCTATACTCAAAATACAGGCTTTAATTTCATAATTTGTAGCACAAGTAACAGAACTAGAGGGAAATCTAATTTTTTAGTATCGCAACCATGGATGTTTCTTTCCTCTATTTCTACAACATCCATTAGAGTGAGTCATTGAAAATCTGTTTTTTAATTTCTGCTGTGATAAGCACACATTGACATGTGAATCAGCTCATCCTCAACTGTGCTGTAGAGAAGATTCTTATGGAGAACTGCACCTTCTTTTTCCCCTCCTCTGTGCACAAAACCCATTTGCTCCCTCCCTTGGGTCTAGGTGTTGGCAACAGGATATTCGCAGATTTAACAAAGCAGAGATTTCAAGACAGTGTGTGGGTCCACCACGAGGTGTAGAAGGGGCCATTTATCAGACATCAAAGAACAAAAAATATATCAGTGGGTGCCCACCTTCTCGAAACAATCACTGAAGACAAATGTGTGCATAAGCAAATGTGGTAAAGAAAGCTAATGGTGCTGAGCTATATCTGGGGTCTTAAAGGCTTGAAGATAAACAAGTGGCCATCTAGCTCAGAATCAACAAAGCCCACAGGGAAGAAGTACACCAGCCTGTGTGACCACAAGCTGTCAAAGGAATCAGGTATCAAGCATCAAAGAACAAAAAATTGTATCATTGTAATTGAGGGTGAGTGCAGAGTGGAGACTCAAAGCCCATCGGTAGGCAACTGGATACCCCCTTACTGAAGGGTTGTGGGGATATAAGCCAGTCAGGGTGCAGGGTAGCAATAATGAAACATAACCTTCCTCTAGTTCTTAAATGCCTCCTTCTGCGCTCCCCCGCCCCCACTATCATGATCCCAATTCTACCTTACAAATCTGGCTAGACCAGAGGATGTACATTGGTACAGATAGCAACTAGAAACACACGGAATACAGGACAGATGACCCCTCCAGGACCAGTGGTAAGAGTGGCAATGCCTAGAGGGTGCAGGGAATGTGGGGTGGAAAGGGGAAACCGATTACAAGAAGCTACATACAGCCTCCTCCCTGGGGGGTGGACAGCAGAGAAGAGGGTGGGTTGAGATGTCGGACAGTGTAACATGACAAAATAATAGTAATTTATGAATTATGAAGGGTTCATGGAAGGGAGCTGAGAGGGAGGGGGGAAATGAGGAGCTGATATTAAGGGCTCAACTAGAGGGCAAATGTTTTGAGAATGATGATGGCAACAAATGTACAAATGTGCTTGACACGATAAATGTATGTATGGATTGTGATAAGAATTGTATGAGCCCCCAATAAAATTATTAAAAGAAATAAAACCATCAGCTTCTCTGCAGAAGAAAGACCAAACTTTCGATTCCCAGTAAGAGGTACAGTTTACATATTTATCATTAGGACTCTTCCAGGTAACAACACTATGAAAATTATTTAAAGAAAATTAGTTTGCATACTAATCAAATAATCAAGCAGTCTATTAAAGAATTGGGTAATTAAATCACATCAAGACCAAAAAGAGATGCAAAATAATTAATTAAGGGCTTATCCTAACCCCAAAGGTCTCTGGCTGCAAAACCTAAATTTTTATCGGACCTTGATTTGGAATTCTTCTTTAGTAGCATCGAGAGCAGTATTGGCATGGTGGGTTAGGAATTGAACTGCTAAATGAAGGGATGATTTGGCCACTCTAAGGAGAACAATTTACAGTCTTGGAAATATCATACAGGGTTGTACATCAGAAAGAAATACTGCCTGTCCTGCACTGTCCTTACAATTATTGTTATATTTGAACCCATGGTTACAGCAACTGTGTCAACCCCTGTCCTTGTTTTGCCAAGCATGATAGAGCAAATATTGATCGATGGAGTTCTAATCCAACGTGAAGAATTCTATTATTTTTAAATGGAGTAAAATATAGATAATGCATTTGAAATGAACAAAACAATCTAGACTTTTAAATTTACAATTTTAACATTGTACACGTTAAAAAATCAAATGATAGTTTTTAAAATTACACTGCAGTAAATCAAATAATAATCTGAAAAATTAAGATAAACTCAACTTTTTCAGAGTTAAAAGTTCTCCTTAACAAAAGTGATTTACAATTGTTACAGAATAAATGCTTTTGCTACCAAGTGTGGTCAAAATTACAGGGACACTCTTCCTTCTAAGGCTTTATGAAATATTCAAGAACTTTTCAACCTACTTCTTACCTGAATTTTCTATCTGTTTCATGGCAAAAATAATATATTCTAGATTAAAAGATGTGATTATCTCTTGATATCTAAACCTAGGATAAATATTCAAAAGTCATCTTATGAAAAAAATATGACCAAAGTCAATTGAAATGGATAATTACACTGTACATATTTCTTACTTAAAGCAAATTAGTAATGTTTCAAGGATGGTAATATTCTAGAAAAACTATTTCAGATGCTCTTTATCTCTTTAGAAAAACATCTTAAAGAGAAGAATTGATTCTTAAGATTTTTCTGAAGGAAAAGGACACGCTGCTGTTATGTAAACAGTTGCAATTGGATCCGGGGGCTAATGGTTAAAAACAATTCTTGAAAGTGATGTTGGCTGTGTTTCGTATGGTCCACCCCAGACTCTCTGCAGCACTACACACCCAGAAACAACACTGCACAACTGTGCCAATGCAGCAGAGGGCACTCAGTAAAGCCTCGACATTCTGGCCCAATTACTCATTTTCTTTTTCAGAGTGATTTTTCAAAATGGATAAATTCTATAGTCAAATCTTTCACTGGAAACTAAACCATCACCATGTGATCTGAACAAGAAGGAAAACTAACAAACAAGCACTCACATTGACTCCGAAGGATATTGCATATCCCCCCTTTTGTCTACACACCAAATGTAAGACCCACATCAGAGGGTCTTTAATATGTGGTTGTGAATTGTTTTAAATTGCCAAACTGCATATAATATTCAGTGTCTAAAAGATAAAATATGAGCAAAAATTACTTTTATAGAAAGGCAGGGGTTATATGTTATGCTATTGTTAAACTATCACGATCTCATAATTGGACATAAAAATTGGGTATGTAGACAGAAATATTCATAAAAATCTTTCTCAGGAGTGAAATGACCTGAAAGATTAATATCTGGGCATCAATCTCAATCATTTTGGAATTATGGGAAATTCCATTGCAAAATATCTCATTAGTCTGTTTCTAAGGAGTCCAATTAATGTCAAAATGCTTTTGCCAGACCAATATAATTAGCTTGTAATAATGTTTAGATGCTCATATTAATTTACCACAGAATGCAGCCTTTGTCTTAAACTATGAATAATAAAGTTTATGCAGATCTATTTTTAATGAGCAATCTAGCTGTCATTCTGTCATTGCACTTCCAATTATTTATCATTAAATCTGGCTACCATGAATGAAGGCACACACAGTCAACGCCATATGCGGTTAATTTCATTAGAAAAGAGATGAGTTTAAAGACCATTATTAAATTTGGAGACACTCTGGGGGGTGGGGAGTGGAAGAAGGAGATGCAGGCAGGAACACGTCACGGAGTCGTCCTACGGAGTTCCTAGTGCCTGCACTTTCGTCTTGTTTGCCCTAGATTCTTCCAGTAACAATTATATACCTAGCAAAAATGTGCTAATGTCCACACCTAGTGAAAGGGCATTAGGGCAGAAACAAGTTCTGAGAGAGCAGGAAAGCAATCTAAGAAGGAGCCCGAGTAACCAGAACAACAAAAACTAAGCCATCAAAGCTGTCCCAGGAGGAAGCACTGTAGCCGTCACTGGTGTGTGTGCAGCCTCAGTGCCACCCACATGAGACATGGCGATGCCACCAGATACCAGATGTCATTGCCTGCCTGTCACCAGAGTGACCTCTGGGTACTCTCTTTTCCATGTGGCATTGTGGTGGTTGTTAGGTGCCATTAGGTCATAGCAACCTGAGTCCCAGCAACTACAGGTCCTTTACCACCCTCACATGGCGCACACACCTTTTTCCTTGTTTGACTACGAAACCGTTGATTGCTAAACAGCGTTGGTGCAAGCTCAACCACCTGACTACCCTAAAGAAACCAGATGCTCCCTGCTGACCAGTCAATCTCGACACATGACAACCCCATACAACACAGGAGAACTGCCTCGGGGTGGGGGGGTGGGGGTGGGGGTTCCAAGGCGTTAAATCTGTAGAGGACCAGGAATTCTCATCCTTGTCCTGTGGAGAGGCTAGGGGTTTCAAACTAGTGACCATGCAGGTAGCAGTGCAAGGTGTCATTCACTATGCCCCCATGTCTCCTGACCCCCTTCTTCCCTTGGACCTGTGGACTTCTTCTATCAAGTCCTCTTAGCCAGTGAAGTGTCTTCCCCTCCAGAGCCTTGTTCTGGGTTTCTAGCTTCTTCCACCTGCCAGCGAGGGCCTCCTGGCCCACCCTCTTCCTGTGGCTTCTGTCTTGATCCATGTTTTTTACAGTTTCTAATCCAATTGGGGTCCTTTTACTTTTGCCGCTCTGACCTTCCCTCCAGCGGAGCTCACAAGCACAGCGCGAGGCATCACACGCATTGCTGCTGCCTCTGCGCGGTTTGAAATCTAAAGGGCCGCTTCCAAAGGACTGCGCTGAGCCAGGGGTCCACAGCCAAATGGCAAAGGAGACTCTAATGGGGATATTTCTTGGATTTGCATAATCTGTGCTCTGGAATGTATGTCTCATCAGGTTGCTGTTGGCATGTGCTGTCAGAGTGACGGGGTAAAACTGCCCCATGGCATTTTCCAGGAGGGAATGGTGTGGGAGCATGTGGTGGGGTCTTTAGTTCTCACGGGGTCACAGTTCAAACTACTGGCCTTTCAGTTAGGAGCCCAATGCTTACCCACTGCACCTTGACAGCTCCCCATGGGGCAAGTACCGAGAGACTGGGGTGTGGGGGTTGGGGGGGAACGGGGGGGGGGGGGGAGAAGGTGAGAGAGAGAAGGACTCAGTGCTTCTAGTGCGACAGAGCTCCTAGTGAGCGTGATGACGTAGTCTGGGAGCCAGTCAGAGTGACTTTTCAAAAAGGGGGTTAGTACAAGTACCACGGAGCTGGATGTGGGAGACTTGCCTTGATCTCAAACGCTTTGCTACATACCCTTGTAAGCTTCCCACAATAGGAAGTTAGGAAAAGAAATGGCAAAGGCATACTGCCTACCTGACTAGTGACAGTGAATGAATGAGGAGAGCAGACCTTTCTCTCTTTCAACAACATGACCTTGAACAATGTTGACCTTGTCTACAAGCCAAGGCATTCATTCTCCTAGTGCAGGAACGAAAATGACATGCGGCTTTCTATTCTCATGCTAATTGTTGAAGCATTTTTAATTTGGGGTACCATCACAGCAGAACGTTTATTTCATTTTAGTAAGTTTAAAAAAAAAGGAAATAAAGAATCAGGAGTTAGTGAAGTGAAGAACCCAGGCACACTTCATTTCATTATGAGAAAAATAATTAAGAACATAAAATTAGAAGAAGAGGCTAAGAGCTCACTTTAAATGACACAAAGCTGGCATACTGAGAGCAGGCTTAAAAAGTTCATGGAGAAATAGAATGAGAAGATGAATGGAATTTTCCCACAAACCTTTTGAAGCTCCTCCCTGGGAGATATTGAGTAGTTCAAGAGGAGAGCTAGCTCCGAATACTAATACTCTATGCCCCATTCTCCCTTAATAACCCTTCTGCTCCTGAATGTTTAGGTGCACATAGCTCCATAACTGAATCAGATTTCCCATCGTCTCCCCTCAGTTTTTGACCCGGGCAATTTTCTGTTTCAAAACCTCACAGCCATGGAGCACATGTGGACTATAGTGACCCCATAGCAGAGAGGAGAACTGCCCTCTGTGGGTTCCTGAGGGGGTAAACCTTTTGGGGAGTGGAAAGCTTCATCTTTCTCCTGAAGAGTGGCTGGTGGTTTTGAACCTTTAGAACCGCCGACCTGGTGGCTAGCAGCTAGCTCTCTGTGCCAACAGGGTCACTAATTTTTTAAGTAATCAACAATACACAGATACCAAGATCATGAGGGTCCTCTGGAGACTGAATAATGATTCTAAAAGACTGCAACAGTACTTAGAGTGCTAAGCATATAATGAAGCTCGCTTAATTTTATAGGAAAGCCCTAGTCCGTGACCTTGGGGGGAAGGACTTGAGAGCTCTCAGTTCTTTCAGGGGCCCTCCTCAAGAGAAGGCTCCCACTCGCTGGGAACGTGGAGAGGACAGTCACATTCGCTCAACTCACAGCCATGCACCGGCTGAGATTCCTAAAGGAAGAAGTTAGACTCTTGGACAAATTTATAGTAATAACACATACTGCATTCTTGGGAAGCATTCCCTTGTGATGGGTGGGGGGGGGCTGTTCAACTGCCTCTCACGATTGCGTGCTGATTCATGGACACAGTCACTCTGAATCTTGGTGGCCGTGGGATTGTCTCTCAAAGGAGAGAGCGAGCCGGAGACAGAGCTGAATCCAGTGCTGCCTTCTCTCCATCTGTGGCTGTCCTTGAAGTTTCTGAGCAGATTAAGAGTGCACTACTTGCGGGAATTGTTCATGTATTCCAAGGAAACTGAACATAGGACATAGCGTGTGTGTGTGTGTGTGTGTGTGTGTGTGTGTGTGTAAAAATATGTGTGCATAGCCTTATGAGGCAGAAGTGAAAAGTAGCTTGCTTTTAGGGCTAATCAGTTTCCAATTACACCTATTAGGGTATGTCAGAGAAGAACATGAGTGGCTTTGAAAGCATGTACAGCCATTCATGTGTTCATTCGTTCAAGCATATTAAAGCACAGGGGTTATAATTTGAGACACACAGGTCTGGATAAAATTAACTTTTAATATGTGCACAAGTTTAAAGATAAAATAGGTATCACAGCGAAATCAGACACAGCAAAGCTTCTGAGGATGGGGTGTGAGTGGGCAGTGTTTTGATCTGTTGTATGTTGGGTCATTGAGGTAGAGCTTATTCGAGTCTAGCACCTACCACCACCACCACCAGGTCTTAAAAACTCTCTTTGCTACTAATGTTCTTTAGCTTTCTTGTTGGTTTATACTTAATAGTGGAATTATAAATATTTATTCTAGGCACAGATGCTTATATAATCAGAATCTATCTCTATAGTGAGGTATAAACCAAGAACATAACTGTGAGAATGAGTAGCACTGATGCGTTTCCCAAGGACTCATGGGGAATTATTTCAGCTAAGAGAAAAGGAGTTACAGCACATAAAAGATTTATCAGACCAATGAAAGGCTGAGGTGCACATTGCCATTAAACTCCAACTCACAGCCGCTCACGTACAATGGAGCTGGACCCTGTGTACTTCCTAGCCTTGTATCCAGAGGGTTAAGTGCATTTACCTCATCACGATGTAAACAATTAGAATGTATATGTACATTCCTTATTTGTCTAGATCTCATGTATTTTTTTTCTAATGAGAGTCTCAGATTTAAAAAGACAGGAGAGTGAACCTTATTTTCAGATATGAGGACCACATTTTAATTGCTAGTCATTTCTCCTGAACTGATCATGAAGACACAAATAGCATACATGATGAGCGTGGTAAGAACATACTCCGTTCTCACATTATGTTCATATTTCCAGTCACTTTCTCAGGCATTATTTGTGAATGCACCTTTCAAGAATGCTGTGGAGAAGGTTCGGGCAGATTGTTGTTTGCAAAGATGGTCACCACAATTATCTTATTCTGTGTTTCTTATGAAACTTGAACAGCTCTTAAAATTGCCTTGAATAGTAAGTGTGATGGAAAAGAAGCAAGGTGGCTCCTAAGGTAAGATCTGAAGGTGCTGACTTGCAGTCTATCCCTTATGCTATGCAGAAACCAAAGGGCCCCATTAAGAGGTTCTGTTGGTGTCCTGACCAAGGTCCTGCTGAGATCCAGGGTCAACCACCAGATATGTGACTGCTCAGGGCTTCAGGCGATCTCAGCTCACAGCATTCAAGTCCAGTCCAGTCACCAAGCCACCTCAGACAAAGCTGCTAACAACTCCCCTGACAAACTATACTCAGGATTCATGAACAGAAAACTTGGCTGTTGTTTCTCTAACAACCTTTATTTGGACAAAAAAATCAATACAACCCCCAAAAACAAGACCATTGGTTTGGAGTCTATTCTGAGTCATGGGGACCCTGGAGGACAGAGTAAAACCACCCCACAGAGTGACCCAGATGTCATCTTACAGAGGCGGGTGGCCACGCCTTTCTCCTGTGGGGTGGCTGGTGGGTTTGAACCACTGACCCTTAACCCGCCATGGCACCAGGGCTCCTTAGATAACCCGAACAGAGGCATAGCTACCCCTCTTTTTACAGAGGTGGCAAGAAGTACAGATGTGCTGGCCCAATGTCATTGAGTTAGACCATGCCAACATCAAGATGCATGTCCAGGCTTCTCAGGCACACGCCTAGTGTCCTTCCCTCCACACACAGAGTCAGAATTAGAAGCAATCGAGTGATATTGCGACTAGTCTATCACTCCTAATACTGACGCATCTCATTCCAAGGATGTGGCAAAAACTAGATCATGCACTTGATATCTCAATTACTTCCATTAAGAATTCAATATAATTAGGGAGAATATGCTACAAAGGATGATAGTATGGTTATGATCCAAGTCATGTAAGAATAAAGATTAAAATTAATGATCATAAATTACATGTTAAAGAAAAAAATTAAATCTGTCTCAAACTCAGCTTGAACAGCTTAGAGCTGAGTGATTATTCATGGCTAAAGGCTTTCTCCAGTGACCACCTCATCAAGCTGACGAATTTTAAGGGGGTTGAACCCCATCCTGGGTGAAGAAGAATGATAAACAGAACTTACTCTCTTTCCTTACAAAAGGTTGTCTTGAAGTCGTCTGAGGGCACCTGCCCAGTTGGCATTTCCAGTGTGTCATTCTCCACAGCCAGGTTTAGTGTCTGTAGTCTGGATTCAGGTGTCTTTTTCAAGGTCGCAGGACAACCGTCATGGGACAGATCAGAAGAGTCAAGATTTAATCTTAATGGATCAATAGCCACACCTTCTTTCTGAAAAGGTGAAACAAAAACAAAACACAACCTTGAGGCTTTTTTTAGTTTTCCAAGAGAACATTTTTGTGAAAGAGAAAAATAGCAACATAGCTTGAGAGGAAATCAATGTACTTTGTTTAGAATAAAATCCTTATTTAAATCCCATTCTATATGGCTCAACTTTAACTGAATTCTTCTTCAAGCTGATTTTTTCTTTTCTATGTTCTTTCGTATTAGAATAAAATTAATTTCCCAAAAGTTGTACTTTAACTTTTAATTTAAGTTTTATTTTTCCAGTAAGGGCTAAAAAGGTCCCTGCATTAAAAAAAAAAAAAAAAAAAAAAAAACCTGGATGGCAGTAAAGACTTATTTAATGAGTTGAAATCCTCTCTAAGATTTTGTCACAAGTTTCAAAGTGAATCAAGTCCTCATTTTTAAAATATCTTTGTAGGACAAAGTAAAAAAGAATCTTCAGGAATCTCTTGAATATTTTAACAGGCATGTACATTGAACTAGTTGAGCTCACCGTTGAATCTCAAATACAATTTAATTGGATCTTTCTAAAGATATAGGCATTAATTACCTGAGCAGCAAACTGTCTCCATCAACTTATACTGTAATTCCAGAACCATTACACTGAACTCTTGTTATATTTGCTATAAGTGGTGGGTTTTAAAATGAGGTAAAATAATGCATGGATAGCCTCATTCAAATAAAATCTCAGTGAGATGTCATAATAAGTGTTTAATTTTAAAATTGTACAAGGATATCATGCTAAAAAGTATAATTCATCTCTTTATTCTAGAACAATTAGTATTTTATGGTGTACTCTTTTGAAAAATAATAAAATGAGACACGTGTAATTCTACAAGAAAACACTATCATGAACCAATTCATACACCTACTCAAATCTTTCTCATTCAGCCTGGACAGGGCAAGAAAAATAGCTAATTAAAAAAGCTGATTGAAGCTTCTTCAGCTGCTAGTATTAACTTCCCTACCATCAGAAGAGATCTTTACTATGGCTTGTTGTTGTTTTTCCTAAATAAACTAACTGTAAATAACCACTATGTATGATTTGTTCTGGATGCTAAATGTGGTAATTGTATAATCTGTTGTCAATTTGAGGATTAAGAGTAAAGGGGTGGAGTATGGTCTGTCAGTCAGGTTATAGCTTGATGACTTCATTTGGAAGTATTAAGGAGATAAGTAGCTCGCTGGAGGCAGGACACAGGCTTAGTTTCTACAATACATTCTCATTGACAAGTGCATGGAGACAGGCTGATGCAGCCGGAGCCTCGAAGCTGGTGAAGCCACATGGAGATCCCTGCTAGTACTGAGATGCTTACAACGCCACTTGATCCAGAAGACTTCCCACCCATTGCCCTTTGATCTCCCTGCATTCAGCATAATTGCATCTGTTTCATGAATCTGAAGAGGAATTTATAGATTTGTATAAAACATATGGGCTAATATTGGACTTAAAGAATTGATCTGGACTAGACTGGGATGCTTTCTTAATGTATCATTACTTTTGTATATAAGGCTCTTTCTTATTCACACATGAGTGTCTATGAATTTGTTTCTCTAGTCTACCCAGACTAACACACGAATGTTACAAGAGATATCCCAAGTGAAGTCCCAGGACACTGAGAATTTTCCCAGCATGAAAAATATGAAGTAAACCCTTCATCATTTCAAGAGTGGTACCTAGTGATTGGTAAATTATAAAGATTTTTAAATTTCTTTTTTATTCAGTGGATGTCATGTTACCTGTATTTCCTCATCCCAATCACTCGATTCAAATGCATAAAATTAACATGATTGAATTTGGGGAAGATGTGTCATAATCCAAAGACATGCAAAAATATACATACATTGACCTAGAACCTCACGATTAAAAACCAATAAGTGTACATACAAATGCACACACATGAACACAAAGCCAGGAAGACCAAAGAAGCAGAAATGTTTCTGAAATTAACAAAATTTTTATCCCTTTACTACAGGCCCTAGATTTTACCATCCATAAGGTGGACACTTCATACAAAGGTTAGTATATTCAGATGACATTCAAGAGGACTAAAACCTGACGTGGTTTACACTTTTAAAACTGAACCCAAGAGGAAGGGCTAACAAGATAAATGGAAATTCTGGTAAGAGTTAACTTGACTTTCTTAAGCGCTCCTCTAAGTACTTCCCATGAGAACTAATCCTATTTACTGGGGGGCGGGGGTACGGTGGGAGGAATAAAAAGAGGAGCAGGTCCCTGGATACATGTGTATTGATGAACTGTTAGATTAAATAAAATTCAAATAGCTTCTCTTTCCTTGGCTTGCTGGAAGCCTGGACGGTCTGAAGCTGTCCCCAGTATTTGCATATGGGGTACATGTTACAAGGGGGGAATTGTCAGACCAGAGTTCCACATCGCGGGAAAATGTAAAACTGCTCTATGGATCATGTATGATTTGTATAGTAAGGGTCATGATAAAAATGCCTCCACTTGGAAGCAACAAAGCCCACAGAAAAGAAGCACACAAGCCTGTGTGAACACGAGGTGTTGAAGAGATCAGGTAGTAGACAGCAAAGAACAAAAACCATCATGGTGTGATCACCTTCCCCACATAAACGCTGAAGATGAATGTTTGCATAAGTAAGTGTGGTGAAGAAGGCTGATGGTGCCTGGCTATTGAGAGATATAGCATCTGGGAACTTAAAGGCTTGAAAGTAAACAAGCGGCCATCTAGACCAGAAGCAACAAAGCCCACATGGAAGCAGCACACCAACATGTGTGATCATGAAGGGCCGAGGGGACCAAGTTTCAAGCAACAAAGGTGAGGGGGAATCATATAGTGAATGAGGAGAATGCGTGATGGGGACCCAATGCCCATCTGTAGACAACTGGATTTCCCTTGCAGAGGTGTTGTGGGGAGAAGATGACTCACTCAGAGTTCAGTGTAGCAATAATGAAACTCATAACCTTCCTCTAGTTCTTAAACGCTTCCTCCCTCCAGCTATCATGCTCTCAATTCTACCTTGCAAACCTGGTTAGACCAGAGGATGCACAGTGGTACAGAGGGGATCAGGAAACACAGGGAATCTAGGACAGATGAACCCCTTGGGACCAAGGGTGAGAGTGGCGATACTAGGCGGAAGGGGTAGAAAGGGGGAACCAATCTCAGTGATCTACGTATAACCTCCTCTCAGGGGGATGGACAGAGGGAAAGTGGGTGAAGGGAGATGCTGGGAAGTGTAAGAGATGATAAAATAATACTTTGTGGATTATTAATGGAGGGGAGAGCGGGGAGGGAGGGGAAGGGAAAAAGGAAAATGAGGAGCTGATTCCAGGAATCTAAGCGGAAGACGAATTTTGAGAATGATGAGGGAAATGAATTTATAAGTGTGCTTTATATAATTGATGTATGTATGGATTGTGATAAGAGTTGTATGAGCCCCAATGAAATGATTTCAACAAAAGAATATACTCAAGATCTTGTGAAAAGAGTTGTACGAGCTCCCAATAAAATGATTTAAAAAAAGAAATACCTCCAATATTTTTCAAAAGAAATAATTTGCTGCCTTCATTTTTGCTGAAAATATACAGTCACCAGACAGTTGCCGACAAATCCCTCTTTCCTTGTCACTATTAAAAACCAAACCAAACCATGGCTGTCAAATGGAGTCTGACTAGAAGACACCCAGTCAGATATCAGAGGGCTGTTGGCTGTTTCCAGGGCTGTCGTCCCACAGCAGCTGGTCTCCAAGCCTTGACTCCCTCTCATCCTTCCTGGGCGCCACCATTGACTTCCTGTTTGCATCCCAGCACTTCATCATTGTGTCTCCACCATGATGACAGCCTTAAACTCAGCACAATCTCTAGACGCCCCTCTTACCTTACTATTTGTGTTCTCCTTTGTAGAAGCTTCATTTTCTGCCAAACCCGCTCTCATTTCGGTGGGCATGTGAAACTGGGTTTGCAGTGCAGCGCAGACTCCGGGAGAGCTACCATGCTTCAAGACCTGGCTCGCATGTGCATCCAATGTCTCTTCCTCCTGGGGCAATCGTTGTTTCTTTTTCAGAGCACTTAATTCTTTCATGGCCATCTCTAACTGGATTCTGAGCTGCCTCCCTTCCTCCCTGGCGCTGTTCCTTTCAGCTCGAACTTTGCTCCATTTTTCTCTCCAGTTGGCAGTGCAGTCTGACCACCACCGCATGGTCTTCTCCATCTGAGCTGCTCTGGCCTTGACTTCTTCAAGCTCCCTCAGCCGTAGCTCTTCACTAAGGTCCCATTCACTGGTTCTGTGTGAGTGGACACAGACATTTGGGGTAGCAGGGGACTGTGGTCCACAAAATGGTGGATAGGAAGAGTGTGTCTCTCTGGGTGATGAGGCAGGCTCTGCTAGGTCACAAGGTGACCTTGGCGATGACCTCTGCATCTGGAAGGTTTCCGCTTCCGCTATCAACCGCTGAATGGAATCTAAATTCATGTCTATTCAGGCCTATGGAAGACAAGGAACACAATGCCACATTTGAATTTCCCAAGTGCAAGACCTAGTTGCTGTTGCTTAATTTGATAAAAACAGTACTTCTTTTTTTCATAGTGCATACTTTCTTTTCTAGTGCAAACCACAAGACAGAGAGAGACAGAGGGGTTAGACAGAGACAGAGAAGATTTTATCAATTCCTAATTATCCTCAAAGAAACAGATATTTCTCAAATTAAATCTTGCCAAAAATATACGTATAAAGATGGAATTGGGAATTATATATGAATAAGGACATCAACAATTTCTTCCAATAACTGTGTTTGTATTTAGAAAATAGTTGTTGTAATGCATATTATCCATTAGCTACACAAGAGTTCCCTTCTTCACTGCTAACTAAATCTGAATTTATTTGAGCACAAAGAAGAATCCATTGTTCTCGAGGAAAATGCATTTGCTTCCCAATCCCCAAAGCTAGATCCTGATTGCTCTAAATCTGCTGCCTCAGAGCCGATTCCCTGAGCTCAAGGTACAAATGAGATCTGGCTATGTCTGATATAATATGAGGCAAATTCCCCTGGTAAAGCTTTCTCTTCTTCAGACTGAGGCATCCCTTTCCTGTTTTCACCTTGCCTGAAGGAGGGCCTGATGATGGAAGAAGGCAATGGACCAGCCAGCCAACATCCTTCAGGTTGGTAGAGTGGAGTTGAGCAAAGAGCCTGGTCTGAAGATGGAGCTGCTGCATTTGCTGAGAGTGCCCACTTCTGTTCCACTCGCTACGTGTAATGGACGGCCTAGGCTTATTTAAGGTACCACAGTCCTGGGGTACAGTAGTTGAGCACTGGACAGCTAATGAAAATGTCGGTGGTTTCAAACAGCCATAGTGGCTCCTGTGGGAAAGACCTAGCGGTCTACTTCCTGTAAAGACAGCAACCTAGGAACTGCTATGGGGGCAGCTCTACCCTCTCACACTGGGTTGCTAAGACCTTCTGGATTTTCTGTAACTCGCCATCAAAAATATATCTGTCACACCAGTTAATTTAGCATTATGCTTAATATTCTATTACACTTTGAAAGTTGATTTGTTTTAGACGTGGCCATTTTCCTCAAAGATTTTATAATCTAGTGAATGTGGCAAACAAGTGTAAATAAAAGATGCATGTTACTTTTAATTAAACGAAGTTATTTTTTCCTTTTATTTTTACTGTGTTCTGTGCCAATGTGGGGTTATGTTTCTCAGCTCTAAGGAGCATCTCTAACTGAGTGATGCATTTGGTTGCCTAGAAATGAGTGTGTTTAACAGAGTAGATGATGACAGAACAGGATCACACCAATTTCAAAGCTTTTAAGACAGGTTTTCCTACATATAGCAAACATGCAGACTGATTTGTAAATGCGAAGCCTTCTTAGTAATTTGTAAACCAGTCTATCAATTCAGTCTACCAACCCAGGTAAATTTCCTAGTCAAGATAATTGAGTTAAAATATGCATTGCATCACCCCTCAACCACCCTACCCACACTGCCTCATTCCCTCTCCCACTTGGCTCAACACTCCAAGAAACAACAGGTCTAAAGAAGAACAACAACACAATGAGATATGTTCACCTCAAGCCTTCACCCATTGAAGATAAAAAGGGCAGTGTTCGCCCAAGGAGAACCCTCTGAAGGCTGGAAGGTGGGAGGAAAAGGCCAAATGCAAACACCAATCACAGGGAGGAAATGGGAAGAGCCGCTTTCCTTGTGGGGATTGCAATCAATGTCACTAAATTAAATATGAAGGAGTTGTTGAATGGAAGACCAATTTTCTCTGTAAACCTTCACCTCAATCACAGTAGAAAGCTTTTTAAATATTCCCTTCCATTTACAAATTAACCCTGTTCTCGGACACCCTGTACAGGGTGGCTAGGGATCAGAACTGGCTCAATGGCAGGTGGGGGTTGGGAGTGAGTGGTTCTATCAGATTACTCATTGTTATTACATTTTGCTGGTATAAATAACCATTAGGTGACTTTTTGTTTGTTTACTATTTATTATTATTATTAATCATTTTGTTGGAGACTTCTTACAAATCTTATGACAATCCATCATTCAGTTTTGTTATGCACACTTGAACCTATGTTGCCATAAACATTTCCAAATAGGTGACATTTTATGTGGGTGACCTTAACTTCTTTCATTTTTTCACTTATAGTTCATAAAATTTCTCCTTATAACCGTCCATTTTATCAGCCAAATGACTTTCATTTTACCAAACTTGCAAAATAATCTTTTATTTATTAAAAAAAGAGAGACTGCACACTACTAAATTTATACCATTTTCATTTATGTAAAAACACATTTTAACAAGTGTCCTGTGTAATGGTCAAAGAAACACTCGTCATAATACTTATCATAACAATATAAAGCATGGTTGCAATTACTTTTGTTAGCATTGGTTTGTGGCCAATCACTTTTGAGTTAGTGCTGGTTTGGAGTAAATGGCCCCTCATTTTGTATAATTCAGAGAGCAATAATAATAACTGGCCAAAATTTTGGATCATTCCTAAATCAAGAAATCTTAGAGAAGCAAAAGAACAAATAAAATCTTAATTAGAAATACATGAAATAAATTAAGTGGATTCCTGCCCCTCCCCCGAAAAGAATTTGTTCCAAAGGACGACATTGACTCTGCAGCTATGGGAGATGGACATATTTGATCAGAGCACACGGGAGAAGATGAAGGGGCAGGAGGAGAGAGTGGAGCACAGCCTGGCCCACCAGGCCGTGATGATGATGTTCCTGAGTAGAGCAGCCAGTCCACAGAGAGAACAACATGGCTGGCCCTATTATGAGACATGATGCCCCTCAGTGACTAAGGGCGATACAGGGGACAGCACCGGAGACACAGTGTGGGAATTGCACCTGACCTGATCCCACCACACCGAGGCAAATCACTGGGGGAGTGCAGCGGAACAGCAAGGGAATGGAGAGGCAAGGTCCCCAGGGAATGCTGAAAGTGGACTTTGGGGCCAGGGCGGGGTGCCCCAACAGACTGGAATGGAAAGCGCTCCTAAGGGCCAGCAAACAATCCCTGAACTAACTACAAGCTTTTCTCTTGTGAACTGTTTTGTTCTGTTCTTTTTCAGTGGTTTGTTTTGGTTGTTTTGTTGTCTGGTTGTATACTGTTGCTTTGTTTTCCTCTGTCTAGTTTTCGTGCATGTTAGTGACTCCACAGGTCTGTCTGAATAGGACAGGCTGGATGAACTATCTGGATGAAAAACAACGGGACCGACAGTTCCGGGGGGACTTGGGGTGGGGGGGTAGGGGGGGTAAGGAAGTGGTGTTAACAAACCCAGGGACAAGGGAAAAACATGGGACCCCAAATGGTAGAGAAGGGGGAGTGGCAGGCCTGGTGGGAAATGATCAAGGGTAAGGTTGCTTAGAGATGAGGTATACTCTAGCCCAGGTGGCGATGAAGCATGGTAGTAGGGCAGGAGGAAGGTCAAGGGAGATGGAGGAAAGAGCTAGGAGTCAAAGGGCATTCATGGAGGTCTAGACAAAGACATGTACATGCAAATATATATAGGAGGATGGGGAAATAGATCTATGTGTCTATATTTATAGGTCAAGTATTAAGGTGGCGGAAGGACCTTGGGCCTCTACTCAAACACTCCCTCAATGCATGAATACTTTCTTTTATTAAATTGGAACTCTATGATGCTCACTCTCCCAACACAACGGCTGGAGCCAAAGTGGGTGAATAAGTAAATGTGGTGAAGAAAGCTGATGGTGCCCGGCTATCAAAAGAGATAGTGACTGGGGTCTTAAAGGCTTGAAGAGAAACAAGCAGCCATCTAGCTCAGAAGCAACAAAGTCCACATGGAAGTACACACCAGCCTGTGTGATTGAGTGGTCCCAAAGGGATCAGTTACCAGGCATCAAAGAACAAAAAATCATATCATTGACTGCACACCTCCATGATAGGATCGCTGAAGACAAATGGGTGCATAAGCAAATGTGGTGAAGAAAGCTGATGGTGCCCGGCTATCAAAAGAGATAGTGTCTGGGGTCTTAAAGGCTTGAAGGTGAACAAGCGGCCATCTAGCTCAGAAGCAAATAAGCCCACATGGAAGAAGCACACCGGCCAGTGCGATCACGAGGTGCCCAAGGGACCAGGTATAAGGCATCATGCAAAAAAAAAAGATATGTGTGTGTATGTATGTGTATATATGTGTACATGTATATATGTATGTGTATATATGTATATATATCATATTAAATGAAGGGGGAAGTGCAGAGTGGAAACCCAAGGCCCAAGTGTCGGCCAATGGAGATCCCCTCATAGAGGGGTTTAGGAGAGGAGATGGGTTAATTAGGGTGTGAGGTAGTATCGATGAAGAACACAGCTTACCCCTGGATCCTGGATGCTTCCTCCCCCCAACTACCATGATCCGAATTCTACCTTGCAGGGCTGGATAGGACAGAGGCTGTACACTGGTACATATGAGGGTTGGAGGTACAGGGAATCCAGGGTGGATGATACCTTCAGGACCAAGGGTGTGAGCGACGATGCTGGGAGAGTGGAGGGTGAGTGGGTTGGAAAGGGGGAACTGATTACAAGGATCCACATGTGACCTCTTCCCTGGGAGAGGGACAGCAGAGAAGGGGGGAAGGGAGACTCCAGATAGGGCAAGATATGACAAAATAACGATGTATAAATTACCAAGGGCATATGAGGGAGGGGGGAATGGGGAGGGAGGGGGGGAATGGGGAGGGAGGGGGGGGGGGAAAGAGGACCTGCTGCAAGGGGCTTAAGTGGAGAGCAAATGCCTTGAGAATGATTGGGGCAGGGAATGTATGGATGTGCTTTATACAATTGATGTATGTATATGTATGGATTGTGGTAAGAGTTGTTTGAGTCCCTAATAAAATGTAAAAGAAGAAAAGAGAAAAAAAATGATTAGGGCAACGACTGTACAGATGAGCTTTATACAATTGATGTATGTATATGTATGAACTGTGAAAAGAATTGTATCAGCCCCAATAAATTGTTAAAATAAAATTTAAAAAAAAATAACAGCAAAAAAAAAAAAAAGAATTACAGTCTTGGAAAATCAGAGAGGCAGTGCTACCCTGTCTTATGGGGTCACTGGGAGTTGGCATCAACTCAATTGCAGTAAGTTCACTTTATTTGAGGTATCTTAGTAGGTACCCAATGCTCTGCATTTAATCCTGACTCTAATTTCCCTCTGGCGCAGACTAGAATTGCCCAGTTAGATTTCCAAGGCTGTTAATCTACACAAACAGACTTCTACGTCTTTCTCCCATAGAGCAGTTGCTGGGTTCGAACTGCTGCCTTCTTGGTTGGCAAACAAGATCACTGCACCACCAGGACTTCTGTTTCTGTATGAAAGTTTCCAATTGTGCTTTATTTCTTTATTCCTTTAACCAACCTGTAATTAATTACATTTGTATATAATGTGAAGAATATATTTAAACAGATATATTAATATGCTCATACATGTATAATTTTCCCACATGTATATTCAACTATTTATTGGCTAAGGTGTCAATTTTCTATTTAACTGAAATGACGTTGTTGTCAAATACTGTCTCTACGTATGTGTGAGCCTCTCTCTAGACGTTGATTCTTTTCCACTGGACCGTGTGTCCATCTCTGGGTCAACACCACGCTACCTCACGGCTAAAGTTGTATAATTTTGCTTGTTACCTGGTTCTTATGCTTTATTTTTCCCAGAATTATGTATGTTATTCTTAACCTTCTTTGCCCTATATAAATTTGGAATCAGCTTGTCAAATTCAACAAGAAAAAAAAAGAAATACATGAAATATTATATATATATGCTTCAAAACTGTTCTAGAAAATACATAATTAATTCATAATAGGATTTTCTCACTAACAAGGTGAAGAATATATATTTTTTGCATTGGAATTCCAAAATCAAGACTGACCTTTTTAAATATATTAAAGTCAAACTTATCCCTTCCATTTGCAAAATAAATCAGTATCATGAAATTTCAATGAGTTTCAGAATGTCTCATTAACTTTTATTTCACCAGTGTTTTAAAGATTCCATAATAGGCTTTCAGTACATTGAGAATTTGCCTACCAATTAACTATGCGTTTTTCTCTCCTTCTGATTAAACAAAATGAGTTGAGTCTAATAATTTGGTCCTTGAGCTCGAATAGAAGTATTTCCTATTCTGAGACGTTTTCCCAATCAGAGACCAATGTGAATGTTTAACGCACATGTATATTTGTTGAAGCAATCCTTCACACAAATGTACATTCTATGTTTTATTTCATATAATTATGAAAATATTTGGCAATGGGTGCAGTACAATGCCTTTGATATATGTACAAAATGTTTAAATGCCATTGACTCTCAGGTTTCTTATACTGAGTTTTTGCCTTTTGGAAATTGCTTATAGAAATCAGGCTACCATAATTATTGCAAGTACTTTTGAATATTGGATCCAACCAAACAAATAAAATATGATGGGCTCACAATGTACCTATATAATAGCTAAGCACACAGTTTTTCGCCAAAGAACGGGTTAATGGAGATGACTGTGAACTGCAGAACTACACTCCCTATGGGCCTAATTCCGGAGTCTGCCACTTTCTAGGGAGTGTTTATGTATATTGGGCCATGGTGGCATGGTGGTTACATGCTGGGCTGCGATCTATAAGATCCACAGTTCAAAACCACCAGCTACTCTGCTCTGCAAGAGAACGATGGGGCCTTCTACTCCCATGCAGAAGCCCACAGGGACAGTTCTACTCTGTACTTTGGGTTACTATGAGTTGGAATTGAATTAATGGTAGTGAGTTTGAAGTGTATTTTTAAAATTGATACCCTATGGCCTTGACCACACAGACCCATCTCATCTTATGATCTTGCCCTTCACGCCCTTCTTCTGTTAGGCACACATAAGAGTGCCCACAGGGGCAGAGAGAGGGAAGAGAGGCCTCAAGACCCCTGCTCTTTGTTCTAATGCACTTTTGTTTAAGCACCAGGGATATGGAAGCTCTAAGGCTGTGTGTGTGTGTGTGTGTGTGTGTGGTCTTCTACCATTCATTATTTATATAGTATTTTTATATTTTAGGTAATAACTTACCATGATGTTTTTGGTGAAACCACCATCTAGTCCTTCTGGAATCAGGTAAAGAAGTCTACATTTCTTTCTCCGAACCTTGCTTGAAGGAGCCCTGGTGGTTTGGTGCTTACTCGCCGGGCTGCTAATGGAAAGGTCAGCAGATGGCTCCTTGGGAGAAAAATAAGGTGTTCCTTGGGAGAAACACCAGGGGCTCCTTGGGAGAAAAATAAGGTGTTCTTCTCCTATCAGGAGTTACGATGTACAAAACTTCCTCTAATCTGTCAAGATCAACTCAATGGCCGTGAATCTGTTTTATTTTAAAGTTATATACTACTATTTGCCTATCTGTGAATATAACCAATGTAGATCACACCCTGAGATGTGGCCAATCCACTTGTGGAATTGAGGAAATTTGAATCCAAAGCCACTACCACAACCATCTAAAATACACAGCTTTCCAACACCAGCGACGCCCATCTACAGGGAGATAGATCCTCTGGGGTGGGGGCTAATATCCACTGTGTGTTTCTCCTCTGTGCTCATGCACAAGATAGACAATATCTACTCTCACAAAACCTTGCCAAGATCGGCAGCCAGTAATCAAACTAGACATCCCACATTTGAATTAATCCTTCCGAAGAAACACCAGTAGATTGTGATCCAAGTCATATCTAGTTACTTGATTTTTTCCCCTCAAACTTTGTTTTACGTATTATCTGTAGAATGAGTTGGGGGTGGGGGGGAGAAGGAAAGCTTTTCTTTCTTTCTTTTTTGCAAGAGGGACACTGTGCAGGAAGAGTACTTCAGAGGGTGAAATGATTTGTGTTTTGTTGTTTCTACTTCTCCATTTCCCACCCTATGGGAAATGCCTTCTCAGTGAAACCACTCATGGATTCTTGGCCTAAGCAGATGCACATACAAGGACATTGATCAAAGTCGGGAGAAAACAGCAGCATGTGGATTTCCTTGTACCACGCCAAGACATGCGTGTGACTATAGACATGACACCACACATCTTTCTTATAAAGAAAGACCAGGGTGAGCACCTGGGTTTTAATAAGCAGGAGAGAGAAACATGCTGTGCTATCCAATGCACAGCTGATTGGTATAACATGCATGCATTCCGTTATCCAACTGACTCCAAGGAGGGTCAAGGGGCTTTGGCGTAAGTTTTACAAAGAAAGTACAGAGTTGGCATGAGGAAAAAAGGACTGTGAGACAGTGACAGAGGATGTTTACGTGGCATCTCTCTCATGTCAACTGTTTCACCAATGATCCAATGATGTGTCTGCCAAGTCCAAGCACTGTGGAGAACTATCTGGGCAGGTACGGTTGACATCCATTGGTGCTGATGTGAGATTTGGGAGTTCTGTCACGGCAGGGATGACTTGCATAAAGTACTCAGTTAAATGATTAAATAAATCTGTATCTACTGGCAACTCCTTAAAGCAAAGGTGGAAGACTTCTGGCCCTTGGGCTGTGTCAGGTCCATGAAATCATCAGTCTCAGCTAATAGCATAGGCCTCACCAAAGATAAACAAATCCTGCCATCACATCAGGACTGAGTTAATTAAATATTTGACCGGCAGAGCTCACAAATGATGTTATAAATATCCAATGGCCTTTGGCAGGAAAAAAATGGCTCCCCACCCCAGCCTTAAAGCTTTCCTTTCGAAAACAACCAGGATTCTGTACATTCCAAAAGTATTATAGTAAAAAGGAACACCAACATCATCTTGTTAAAGGCCTGTCTATTTGGGTTTTGTAAGAGGCATTACTTCATTACAAATCATATTGTCCAATGAGATAGAAATTATCTTCATTTTTAATTAGCATGGAGTTTTCTTGATAAGACGTGACCTTTGTGAGGGGCTCCGCATGGCACGTCATGTTTGTTGTTTTCAAGGTGGCAGGGACAATGGAAGACCATGTGGTCAAGTCCCCCACTGTAGGTAAGACTTCAATTGTGCCATTATGTCTTTGAGTGTCTCAGCAAGTTGACCATGAAGTATTCACTGACTAATTTTTGCAAATAGCTCCTAAGTCTTAGTCTAGGAACTCCTCTTAAACCAGCGCACTGGGGCGAGCCTGTTGGCCTTTGAAATGCTGATGGCTTAGCTTTGAGGGTCACAGCCACACATACATACCTTATCACACCCTGACAGGCTGCCTAGTTAAATTCCGTTTAGTATTGCTGAAGCTTCCTATCACCATTTCAAATCAACAGGCTGTTTGTTGAGTCTACGTTTACAAAGAGATTATGTGAGGGGAAAGAAAAAGGGAACGTGGATAAGCTTCTTAGAGAAAGCTTTTTAATCAAAGGGAAAAAAAAAAACACTCCAGTTCTCTTAAAATGAACTACTTCATGCCTTTTGTGTTCTTTGCATTTTGCTCCTTGCTTTCAATTTTTTTATAATGCACAAAAAGCTTGAAGTTAAAAAAAGGGTGATTTTTAAAACTTGCATGGCATCCCCATTGCCTGTGAATAAAGTTAGCTTGCTGACACCTTTAAAAAAATGAACTACTTCAGAATGATCTTTACACATAATATCAATACTGTGTTCAGGCATTAGCAATTCCCCAGCTCCCTCACCCCCCACAAGGCTTAAGAGGGAAAAATATCATTAAAATGATAACCTACTTAGAGGTTAGGCAGATGAACCCATGCTGAATCTGATGTGGACTTTGAGGAGAGAAATAAGGCGAGGTCCCCAAACCCACAATTCATTTTATAAAGTGTCATTACATCACTTGCAGTGTGTCTCAGAAGAAGAAAATTCCTGTTTGCTGGCAGGCCTTGAAACCTTTGTCGTGGTTTGTCTGCCAAGGACACTTTTCAGTTAAGACATTTGGAACTTCTAGGTGGATGGAACATAGTTCAACAATTCCCGCCGTGTGGTGTGTGGTCCTTAGATGCATTCGTGGTTCCAGGAAGTCAGGCCATGACATGGTCCTGATGTCTTGTACCAGCAGACAGATGATGGGAACTTAAAATATGCAAACTAAAATATGACACCAGAAGCTTAAATGTTTCTTGCAACAATGTATTAAGATGCACAGGGCTGTTTGTGTCTTCACATGAAACCGACCCCTGTTGAAATCTTCCACCGTTTCCAATCATTATGAACATTTCAAGGTTTCAGTGAACAAAGCCACAAACTGGGCCCATTTTCCTATGAAATTGAATCCAACTTAACCGTGCCAAATAAATAAACCAGAATATTTGTTGAGAACTCAAGCCAAACATGACACTGCCATTAGCTGTGTAGAATTGTCTAGCCTCACTGAGTCGTATTAACCTAGAATGGCCTTAGCACCTGCTCCAGGTGGCTCAAGGCACTTTACTAGGCAGAAGGCTGCTGTAAGCTGGTAATGTTAAGGATTCTGTCACACCCCAACATTAGACAAGTGACCCTGAAACTGGTACATATAGAGCTAGGTCCATACCCGTTCACAAAATGTCACACAAATGAAGTCGCGCATAGCCTTCTGTGAATGACACAATGAATGACCGGTCACCATGGAGGGGAGTGCTACTCAATGCAATCTCAGGTGTGCCCGTGTACAGCTGTGTTCCATGGCTGGGGTTTTGTGGAAGTGGGTCTCCAAGTGGCCCTTTGAGGTGTCTCTTTAGGTGACCCTGAATCTTTCTATGAGCAGATGCAGGCGTCAAAACCTCATGTACCACCAAAACTAAAGGATGCCTTGCACAAAATGAGTATGGGGTTTAGTTTTTAAAGAAAATTTTTTAAAACTCCACAGAACATACTTAAGTTTAGTAGTAGTACTCATTTATAATTGGGAAGCAGATTGCTCTGTGAAATCCAGAGTCCCCTTCCCAGTTCCTCCACAAACTAGCTGGTGGTGGGAAAGGCAGGGATCGGTGGTGAGGGTGTGTGCGTCTGTCCTAAAGGCATACCTTTAATCAATTTAAAATCAATTGGTTTAGTATAACAATATAATCGATTCCCTGCTATTGAGTAGATGCTGACTCATAATAACTCTATAGGACAGGGTAGAACTGCCCCTGTGGGTTTCTAAGATTGTAACTGTTTCCAGGAGTGGAAAGCCCCATCTTTCTCCTTCTGTAATATGCATCCGTTCCAAATATAAAGAACTATGGTAAGTTAATGCAGATCTGTGCATGTCCTCCATTACCAGTACTCGTGTCAGGATGCCAATGAAGAAAACCACAGGCAATTACAATTTTGCTAAGCATTTAATTTCTAAGCAAAGCTGGAGAATGTAGGAGGGTAAGTCAGGGATTCTTCACAGACTTTAGTGAACAAAAGAAATCCCTCCAGTCGGAGTGAGTCAATGATATTTCCTCACACCTAGCTGCTGGAATGCACACAGCTTCCAAGCCTCTTAATATGAGCTGACAGGAAAGTGTTCTCAGGCTTCAGAAATGATGTTTGGAGGGCACAGTCCAAGTGACTGTCATTTAGGTTTTTGAACAACTGTCTTAACGTTTTAAAAATCAAAACAACATTTATCCTCGAAGTCTGTTTCATTTTTTCCACAGTACCTTCTTTAGACTCATCTCGCAGATTGGCCAAACCATATCCCACACATCAAAAAGCCAAGAGGAGAAAGTTGATATGAGAAGCAAAAAAGATGATGCGGCGTCTTTGGGGCTTCATCAGCTGTACTGATGTGGAATATCTCCACCTCCTGCGTGCAGCCACCCTGCATTCTACTCAAGCGAAGCCATGTTTATACACAAGCCAGTCTGATGGTGACTGTTATTGAAGTTTAATTTCCCAAGTATGATTGCTAATTTAGTTTTCAGTGTAAACAGTGAGAACCAAATTGGTGCCAGAGAGCAAAACTCATTCTCTTGAAACATAAACCAAATGACAAAAGAAGTTATTTTAAAAACCCGTTGTACTTGATGCTGTTGCTAGCTGCCTCTGAGTTCATGGTGACCTGCACACAACAGGACAAAACAACACTGAAGAGTCCTGCGCCTTCTTCACAATCGCGGTTCTGGCTGAGCCCCTTGTTGCTGTCACTGTGTCAATCCACTGTGCCGCTGCCCCTCTACTTTAGCAAGCAGACCAGGAACTAGTCTCTCCTAATAACATGTCCAAAGTGTGGGAGAGAAACAATGTCTCCTCACCCTTGCTTCTAAGGAGCATTGTGGCTTTACTTCTTCTGAGACAGGTTTGTTTGTTCTTCCAACAGTCCAGGACTCTCTCACCATTTTTCACCAGCACCGTAATTCAAGTGCCTTGAGCCTGCTTTGGTCTTCTTTATTCATTGTCCAATTTTCACTGGGAAAAAAAAAGCGTCAGGCGCACCTGAGTCCTCAAAATGACTTCTTTGCTCTTCGACACCAGAATGACCCCTTCAGGCCCAGTGGTGAGAGTGGAGATACCGGGAAGGGGAAGGGGGTGGGGTGGGAAACCGATTACAAGGATCTACACATAACCTCCTCCCTGGGGGGTGGACAACAGAAAAGTGGGTGAAGGGAGACATCGGACAGTGTAAGATATAACAAAATAATAACAATTTATAAAATATCAAGGGTTCATGAGGGAGGGGGAGCGGGGAGGGAGGGGGAAAATGAAGAGCTGTATCAAGGGCTCAAACAGAAAGCAGATGTTTTGAGAATGATGATGGCAACAAATGTACAAATGTGCTTGACACAATGGATGGATGGATGGACTGTGGGGCCTTCGCATTCGAGGCCAGCACACCAAGACCACTGGCCCCGTGGTTGAACTGTTGGTGTGTCCAAGAAGAAATAAAGACTATCAAACTTGTCTATTAATAAATAGCTTATACACACACAAAAAAAGAGTTGTACAAGCCCCCAATAAAATGACTTTAAAATAAAAAAGGTCTTTTGGTCTTTTGCAGTCGATGTTCTCAGTGCAATGCTTCCTTGGATTTATGGACCGTTGCTTCCATGAGCATTGATTGCAGCTCCAAGCTAGATGAAATATTTCACAACTTCCATCTTGTCTCTGTTTATCACAATGTAGTTGATATGTGATATATGTAGTTTTCTTTCCGTTGAGTTGTCACCCACACTGCAGGCTGGAGCGTGGTTTTCATCTGCACGTCCTTCAAGTTCTCCACACTTTCAGCAAGCAGCGTCGTGTCTTCCACATATTCCTCCCTCATAATGTGTCCCAAGCTTGTAAGACAAGCTCCTTGACAAGTTAAAACATTTTCTCCATTTATTATGGTGTTGCTTATGAGGGGCAAAGCC
Organism: Tenrec ecaudatus; assembly: GCF_050624435.1. NCBI lineage: Eukaryota > Metazoa > Chordata > Mammalia > Afrosoricida > Tenrecidae > Tenrec > Tenrec ecaudatus. The sequence continues at coordinate 9,082,495 of NC_134544.1, forward strand.
CCAGATAAGAAGATATCCTTTTAAAAATGGGTAGGAATTACATGAAAAACAAAATAGAGTTCGTGTGTGTGTTAGTAGAATATAGATGGTGATGAAAGACCTGCAATACTCATGTTGCCTGGGTAGAATTTTTCTTCCTTCACCTGTGGTCTCCTACATGTCACTGAATACTAATTTTAACGTATTTTTCCACTTCCGGTCTATAACTTCCCATGGGCAGAGCATGTATTCTTCTGATCTCTGGCCTCATGGTGACAAGAACATAGAAGGCACTGAGCCCAGAAGAACCTGAAATTACAATTCAATGAAATAGAATGTACAAGCACCAAATGCGTGAAGCCATGGGTACACATGCTTATTAGGACATTTGAAGTGAATTGTATTCATTTTATTTTATCAGTGTGAAATCTTTCAACTTGATGAAGCATAAAAACATTTTTCACATATGTCTATTTACCACCACTTGTCTACCAGCTCGGCCTGTTGTGTGGGCTTGTGTGTTTCTGTGATGTTGCAAGCTAGGACCCTGGTTTCTCAAGGGCCAGCAGGGTCACCCAGAGTGCGCGGTGTTCAGCAGAGCGGCTAGTCTAAGAACAGTCAAGGAAGAAGGAACCCACCACCCGCTTGAGAAGGCCACTGAAAACCTTATGCAGAGCTTCAGAAAGCCTATTTATGTGCAAAACCATTTAAAAGCAGAAGGAAAGGGTGAAAGAAGAGTAAATAAGATATTAAGTCACTTTGTAATATTTCAAGGCTGGTGATGAGAAAAGTCTTAGCTTATCTTGACTTAAAACCTTTGACCTAGTTTATGAAAACATCATATTTATCACAATACAAGCACAGATGATATATGAACACTTAATATAAGTAAGCAAAGAATTATATATATTGCTATGTAAAAATATCTGCACTTCTATATTGGCCACTGTTTTAATTTACTCCGTTATTATTCTTTTAGATTCAATTTCACTGACAAGTAATCTGGAGAGTCAAGCTTTGCCAGTCATACAGGTGTCAGAAAACTAAAGTATAATTATGCTAATGTTTCCACAGTATTCACTTTCCTTCATTAAAGTTGATGCTTGACCTTTAAACTTGTGAATACAGGTTTTTCCCTTTTCAGACTTCTTTATTTTAAATGAAATATTCTGGAGAACATCCCTAATGTCATCATTTCTATTTCATGTGGCCTTAGAATTTGTATAGTTACAAAAGGCAAATGGTTTCGCAGACATCTCTTTCCACGCAGAGAATAGCTTCCACGACATGGTATTCTTGTTATCATTGATCCCTCTGGTTTGGGGGCGGGGGAATGATCATACATGATCTCACAAGGCGAAAAGAGCTTCAGGTGATGTCTGAACCTAAGTGACGGTGGCATGGAGCACGGGCATGTCTCTGGCCTGACACACCCTGATGATGTTTCTAAGAAGGTAGAAGTATGGATTCCCAAAAGAGCTCCACATAGATTTTTTAAATAAAGGCAGTCTACGATGTGTAAGTTACTGTTAGATTGCAAACAATGCTCCAAACTCATAGATTTTTGCCTCCTAGGAGTGTTTCTCTGAGATAGCGTCTAGGGGGAAATGTTGCTATGAAGCAATACTGTGCATGGTTAGAAAGTGCTCCCCATCAAGAAGGGCACAAAGAATGCACTGTCCTGCCGTCATACAAATTGGAGTAAAGGCTTCCTTGGTTTTATGAGAGAAAAATATGAATTGTGTTTCTTTGGGGCACTGAGGGAAATGTCTTTGCACTGCTCAATCTATAGAATATTAACCCTGCCTTTCTACTGTGTTTTCGTTCAATAAGAGGAACTGCTTGTGATAGCCAGAAATGGAGCAAGTTTTCCTGGCTAATCATTCTTCATTGTACTCTGTTCAGAGTCAGTGCCAAGCTCTGTTCACCTTACTTTCTGAAACATTCTTGTCTGCATTTGTGGTGGTTATATACTTATCAATTTGAGAGGATTATGAGTGAAGGCAGAAAGGTCAGTTCAGAAGGTTACAGTGATTTAGTTTTTGGAGATTCCAATGGTACTATTGATAGATTTTCTCAAAGAATGAATGAAAACTATGGGAGATTATTATGGAGAATTTTAAAGAAAATTTAAAACTGTTTTGTCCCAAAAAAGGGCCAGGAAATTCGGGCTGAGTACCATTTTCTACCACTTCAACAATGTATTTGCTCCTTTGAGGGCAAGAAGGTTTGCCTGAAAAGAATTTTCTAAGAAAACCTTACTCCATCCCGTCTGTGCTCTGACTTTGTCCCTGCAGGTTTCATGTTCCCCAAACTCAAAGAGCATGCAGAAAGGAAGCCCAAATGACTGTTCTAACAGCAACACATATGACAGCCAACTAAAAAGCAGGGATGAAATGATAAAAAGGAACAGAAATGGGTAGTGGAGGAACAGGGCACTAACCCACCCAAGGGGAGGGTATTGTTTATATCTCCACAGGGAAAGAGGGACCAGACTTCAACCCGGTGCTCTAAGATGTGAATGCAACGTGCCGTCATGGAGGAGGGAACCAGTGGAGAGGTCTGAAGGACAGGCCCTAATCTCAAATATGTGGATACCTGGCCCTGCCCCCAGAAGAATTTATTTTAGAGGATAGCACTGAAGCTGCAACTCAAGGAGATGGACATGTCTGATCAGAGCACACAGGAGCTAATGAAGGGGGAGGAAGAGAGAGTGGAGCACATCCTGACCCACCAAGCCTTGAGGACGATAGTCCCACTCAGTGCAGCCAATCCACAGAAAACACCATATGGCTGGGCCCACTATGAGACACGACATCCCTCACTGACCTATAGCTATACAGGGGACAACACTAGACATAGCGTGTGGGAATTGTGCCCGATCTGACCCACCACACCGAGGAAAAACACTAAGGGTTTAAAATAGACTTTGGGCACAGGACTTGGTGCCCCATCAGACGCGACTGGAAAACACTCCTAAAGGCTTAACAAACAGTCCTTGAACTAACTGCTCTTCTTTTTTGTTGTTGTGTTGGTTTTTTTGTCATTGGCTTTTTGTTATTGTTGTTGTTTTGTTTTCTTTTGTTGCTTGGTTTTGCCCTGTTTTTTGTTTTTGTGCATGTTATTATCTCCACAGGTCTAATAAAATAGGTTGGATGAATAATCTGGAGGAGAAAACAATGGGACGGATAGTTGCAAGGGGGCATGCGAGAGGGGGAAGTAGGAGGTAAGGAAGTGTTGTTCAAAACAAGGGACAAGGGAACAAGTGTCCAAACTGGTGGTGAGGAGGGTGCAGGAGGCCTGGTAGGGCATGATCAAGGGTAATGTAACCAAGAGGAATTATTGTAACCCAAATGAAGGCTGTGTATGATAGTAGGACAAGAGGAAAGTAAGAGGAAATAGAGGAAAGAGGAAGGAGGCATAGGCCATTTACAGAGGTTTAAATAAAGTCATATACATGTGTGAATATATTTATATGAGGATGGGGGCATAGATCTATATGCATATATTTAGAGGTTTAGTATTAAGGTAGCAGACAGACATTGGGCCTCTACTCAAGTACTTTCTCAATGCAAGAATACTTTGTTCTATTAAACTGGCATTCCATGATGCTCACCTTCCCTACACAATTGCTGAAGACAAAGCAGGTGTATAAGCAAATGTGGTGAAGAAAGCTGATGGAGCCCTTCTATGAAAAGATATAGCGTCTGGGGTCTTAAAAGCTTGAAGGTAAATAAGCGACCATTTGGCTGAGAAGCAACAAAGCCTACTTGGAAGAAGCACCCCAGCCTGTGTGATCACAAGGTGTCGAAGGGATCAGGTATCAGGCATCAAAGACCAAAAAATCGTATCATTGTGAATGAGGGGGAGTGCGGAGTGGGGACTCAAAGCTCATATGTAGGCAACTGGACATGCCCTTATGGAAGGGTCCCAGGGAGAAGACAAGACAGCCAGGGTGCAGTGTAGCAATGAAGAAACATACAACTGTCCTCTAGTTCCTAAATACTTCCCCCCCAGCCCCAACTATCTTGATCCCAATTCTACCTTACAAATCTGACTAAACCAGAGGATGTGCATTGGTACAGATAGGAACTGGAAACACAGGGAATCCAGGACGGATGATACCTTCAAGACCAATGGTGAGAGTGGCAATACCAGGAGGGTGGAGGGTGGATGGGGTAGAAAATGGGAACTGATTACAGGGATCTACATATAACCTCCTCCCTGGGGGATGGACAACAGATAAGTGGGTGAAAGGAGATGTCTGGCAGTGTAAGATATGACAAAATAATAATTTATAAATTATCACGGGTCCATAAGGGAGGGGTTAGGGGGAAGGAGGGGTTACAAATGAGGAGCTGATGCCAGGGGCTTAAGTGAAGAGCAAATGTTTTGAGAATGATGAGGGCAACAAATATACAAATGTGCTTTACACAATTGATGTATATATGGATTGTGATAAGAGTTGTATGAGCCCCAAGAAAATGATTGACAAATACATAAATAAACCAAATTGAAAAATTATCTGATGAAGGGTTAGAGGGACAGAAATGTCATCTTCATATTGTATAGATCTCCATAGAAGGAACAGTAAGTTCACATTTTGATGTTTTTCTAAAAAAGTAAATTTTTTGAGTGTTGAGGTTTTGCATTAAATGCTGTGCCAGGATTCTCGGTGGTTTGCAACTTACTTAGATGTCTTTCTCTCTTGGTTTCAATGTATTCCTTTTCTCCAGAGCTGCAGTTCTCAATCTGGGGGTCAAAACCCCTTTGGGGGTCAAACAACCCTTGCACAGGAGTCACCCAATTCATAACAGAAGCGAAATTACAGTTATGAAGTAGCAACGAAACTAATTTTATGGTGTGGGGGGGGGGTCACCACAACATGAGGCAATGTATGAAAGGAAAGTTTGAAAACCACTGCTCCAGAGTAACCCATGGTACACAATTGTTAGGTGCCGTTAATCAGTTCCAACCTACAGTGACCCTCTGCACAGGAGAAGGCAAGATTTACTGGTCCTACACTATCCTGCAAATGGTCCTTTGCCTCAGCCCATTGGGGTAGCCATGGTGTCAGTCCATCTTGTCAACACTCTTTCTGTCTTTTGCTGCCCCTCTACTCTACCAAGCATGCTCTCCTTCTGGGGCTGGTGTCCCCAGACAACATGTCCCAAGTATGTCAGATGAAGTTTCGCCCTCCTTGCCTGGAAGGAGCTCCATCTTTCTCCCTCAAACACATGAATTCACAAAACAGCTACATATTGGGTCCAAATGGTCCAAAGAGCATAAAAATAGCACAGGACCAGGCAGCTTAGTTTCAGTAAGACATCAAGTCTCCATGAGTGGGGGCCAACTTAATGAAAACAAGCAAGAACAATCCAGTCCATCTACCAGACCAAATTCTATGCTCCAAACGTTTCCCTCAAATCCTCACTGAATAGATATGCCACAGATGTTCTTGGAAGTGTGATATTAGCTTCCTACTGCAATTTGCCAACAGTATTCCTGTTCATTTTATTGATTAGGATGAGTGGTGTAGTCAATAATGTTGGTTATCTGGTATACAATATAGTGCCAGCAGTCTCCGTCTCACTCAGGATAAAAAGTCAAAATTCTTAAAACCACCCACATGCCTCTCAATAACCCCAGCAGCACTCTCCCAGTAGTTTGCCCTGCCTCTTACTCTGGTTCCCAGTGCGATCTTTCCTACTCCTTCTCCAGGCTCCCTGGATCAGAGGTGGTTTCGGGCTCAGCAGCTAACTGAAATGTTGAAGATTGGACCCCACCAGCCCACCGTGGGGAAAAAAGAGGTGGCAGTCTCCTTTCTGAGGCAGTGTTCCTCTGCCTTATGGCTCACGATGACCTGGGATTGACCGGAAGGCACTCTTTCCCTTGCTCATTTGAATTCAGCTTTCTGGTCCCCTCTGAATGCTTCTAAGCAGCCTTTCATCTCAGAGCCTTTGTCCAAGCAATTCTCTCTAATATTCCTTAAAATCACAATCCTGCCCTCTCTGCTGTGACATTCCCAATGTCCAGTAACCAAAATCACTTCTCTTCACATGACTCAACCTCCTACTGTTCAAATGCTTTCACTAACATTTATTTCTCTTCCCTTCCTCAGAATGTAAGCTCCATGAGATCAAAGGTGTCTTTGGTCACTGATGAGTCTCAAGCACCTTGACACTGCCCGGGCATGTTAGAGGTTTTAAGATGCACAGGTTGAATAAATATACTTTCTAGCTGCAGTTTTATGACTTGAATTTACTTGCTTTTCTATCATGTAGTCCAAAGGAATTCATTTGCTTTACATGTGTCTGTATTTGATTTATGGTGTTGGAGAAGAATATTGAATTTAACCTGGACTGCCAGAAAAACAAACAAATCAGTTTTAGAAGACATATAGCCAGAATACTCCTAAAAGTGAGGATAGTGAGACATACTTTAAACATGTCCATAAACAGGACCATTTGCTGGAAAGTTGCATCATGCTTGGTAATGTAGAGGGTCACCGAGAAAGAGGAAGACTCCCTAAGATACAGATCCACACAGTCTTCAACAGTCTTCAGTCTTGTGAAGGTGCCTCAGGACCCAGCAGTATCTTCTGCTGTCTCATGGGTCTCTATGGCTTGGGACCAACTCAATGATATCTAACAATGGCAACAACCATATAAGTACTAACAAAATTGTTAATTAAAAAAAGTTTCCTGTGTTAAGAGGCAAAAAAGGTACGACTGATTCAATCATCAAGTTGATCCGTGCTTCCAAAGAGAACGCAAATCATTAAAACGTGTGGAACTTGTTTGCCTTGCCATCTTTTAATTAAGATCCAAACTGTAATTTCTGCCTTGAAGTAATATTTCTCGGAATCAATTCCAGCATGTGAACAAAAGCAGTATATTCATGGAATGTGGTTTTTTCCCTAGCTGACTCTCTTTATCCAATTATACCTGTACATAAACCATGTTTTAATAGAGAAGATTGACATTAAATCATTGAACCATTTTTGTAATCATCCATAAGTAGTCCTAGAAATTTGATTTTGCAGAAATAATAAATGAAACTGTGGTGTATGAAGCATATGGTCCACACATGTCTGTAATTTTGTGTGCAATCCTTTTACAAAGGAGTAACCACGACTGGCAGCTTCAAAGAGTTACATGATGATTGCTAAGGAAGAGCTTGCAACAATAAAGCATCAATACCTTTACATATGTCATTAAGTACTGTGTTTTTAACAAGTTACGATTTCTGATGGTATATTTTCAGAGAATGCTATAGGCAAGTTCTACTCTGCAGAACTTGGGGTTTCGTGAAATCAGAATAGACTCAATAGAAACGAGTTCGGTTTTCATTTCGTGTTTATGCAACTTGTCCTAAAACAAAAACTCATTGCCATCAAGTCAAGTCCAACATATGGAGACCTTACATGGGGTCTTTTAAGACTGTAACTCTTATTTATGGGAACCAACTGCCTCTTCTTTATCCCATGGAGTAGCTGGTGAGTTTGAACCGCCGACCTTGTGGCAAGTAGTTCAAAGTAATACACATCACTACCAGGGCTCCTTATGCACCTGGCAAGAATCCCAAAATACATGAAGCAAAGATTTGAAACTGTTTTATAATTAGTCTTCCTAATTAAGAAAATTTTCAAAACAGATACAATCTAAAAATAATAATAAGTTTTCAAATGCCTACAAAGCTCAATCCCACTTGGAAAGCCTTCGAAAGCCTGACAAATGGTTGTGGCAAGATGCCAGGTTCATCATCGTTGTTGGGTGCTGGATACAAAGAAGGAAGCACTACCCTGTCTGGATCAGCCACACAATTGCTATGAGGAAGCCCATTACTGAAGCCACTGTGTCAGCCCTCCTTGTGGAGCACCTTCTGCTTTTTCGCTGATCTCCACTTTACCATAATGTCTTTCTCCAGGAACTAGTTTCCCCTCATCGCATGTCCAAAGTACATGAGACGAAGTCTCACTGTTCCTGCTTCTAAAGAGCATTCTAATGTCCTTGTTCAAAGACAGATGTTTGTTCTTCTAGCAGTCTATGGTACTTACTAAATCCTTAATTCAATTTATTATTCATAAACTTTAATTATTTGTTGAACTCCTGTATTGATTGTTCAGATTTCACATGCATATGAGGAGATTGAAAATACCCAACATTGGAAAATGGTGTGGACTAAGATGCAAACATGAGAAAGGATTTTGTTTCTTTGATCATTAAGGAAGATTGGAAGAAGTTCTCTGTTGAATTGTTTTATTTTGATGACATTGTAACACTGCCAAACCAAACTATGTTGACATATTTGTCATATTATATTTTATCTCTTATGCATGCTACAGTCCTAGGTTGACAAGGACTGGACTACATTCTAAGGATGTCTTTGCAAGTGATTATTTGTTTCATTGAAGTTTTTCATTGAGGATTTAAGTACAAAGAATGGTTTTAAAAATGAGTAAAGAAAAGAATCATGTCCCTATGTGGAAAAATTGGGTATTTTTTTAATTTGCTTTATGTAACAGCTGTTAATGACCTCTTTCCAAATTTTCAGCTCACTTAAGTTGTTTGCTTGTGTCTTTATAAACAACATCTCTTGAACATAATGTACTACAATTCAAAGGTGAATACTCTCTCACAAATTATCCTGTAGATTTAAGTTTGACTTCAAAAGCATTAGCTAAACTGAAGAAAAATAAGTGGGAAAATCTAGTCATTTTAGATAGAATAATTTTATTTATCCCTTTGTCTTCTGTTGGAATTTAGTTGAGAACATCTGAAAAAGATTTCAGCAATTTAGGTGTAACAAACCAAAATTAAAGGGTGCATAAGCCAGCAACTGCATGTAAAACAATAGTTTTGATGATTTTTAAGCACTTATATCGTTGCTAGTTACCGACAAGTTGATTACTACTCTTGGTGACTGCATTACAGAAAATGGATCATAGTGTGTTCAAAGATAGATGGTGAGAGCAGTCTAAACACAGGATCACTGTCAAATGGCTGCAGTAAAGATGGAGCCCATTGCCATCAGTTGATTCCAAATCCTAATGACCCAATAGTTGAGAATAGAATTGCCCAATAACATTTCCAAGACTGTAAACCTTTACTTTAGGAATTGCCATATCTTTCAGCTACTGGTGGGTCTAGACCTCAACTCCTTCAATAACCACACGCTTTGCCATCGCCCCAGCAGCGTTCCTTTGTGACAGTGACGGGCAAGAAAGCCATATGGAGCAGAGCCAGAGAAACCTGAGACTGAAAGTCATCAAACACTTCTACAACAACTAAAACAGGTCATGGATAGGAAGACAATATAATGACAACGTCAATATTACCAAAAGTACTGTAAACATCCAATGCTACAAATTTGACCTAGGTCCCAGCACAATTCTTTAAAAAAAATGGAAAAATGAATCACCAACTTCATATGGAAAGGAAATATACTCAGGATAAAAAAAAAAAACCTACTACAGAGAGAGAGAGAGAGAGGGGGGCGGGGGTGTTGTTTATATCTCCACAGGAGAAGGAGAGAGGGACCAGACTTCAACCAAGCACATGAAGCAGGGAACCAGTAGAGAGGTGTGAGGGGCCGGCCCCCACTCCCAACAACGTGGACACCCATTACCCCCCAACCCAGAGGAATGCACTTCAGAGGACAGCACTGAAGCTGCAGCTCAGGAAGTGGGTTGCTTCTGATAAGGAGCAAACAAAGAGGGAAGGAGAGAGTGAAACATACCCTGCCCAGCAAGCCGTGGACAATATTCTGCCTCAGAGCACCAATGCACAAAGAGGATCACAAGGCCGAGCCCATCACAAGACAGGAGGACAACGTCTCTCATTGACAGATAGTGCCAAGGGGGACAGCACTGGGGACACGATGTGGGAGATGTGCCTGATCGGACCCCATCACATGCAGATAAAACAATAAAAGTGTACAGCGGAGCAGCAAGGGGAGCAAAGCAAAGAAGTCCCCCAGGAATTCCTAAGGTGGACAGTGGGGCTAGGGCATGGCACCCCAGCAGACTCGACTAGAAAATACTCATAAAGGTTAGTGGACAGACATGGAACTGTTTGAGGGCTTTTCAGTTTTTGCTGTTGGTTTTTGTTTCATTGTATATGTTTTACTTTGTTTTGTTTTTGCGTGTATTGTTGTCTGTGCATGTCTATCTGGAGACGACAGGTGGGATGAACAATCCAGAGAAGAGAACAGTGGGACTGATGGTTCCAGGGAGACACCAGAAAGGGGGAGATTCGGGAAAAGGAGGGGGGTGCCAAGAAACCCAGGGACAAGGGAAGAATAAGTGATCTAAAATTGATGGCAAGGAGGGCATAGGATGCTTGGGGTGGGGGTGGGGGTGGGGGGATCAATCAAGGGTAATGTAGCCAAGAGAAATTACCAAAACCTGAATGAAGGCTGAACATTATAGTGTGACAGGAGGAAAGTAAAAAGAAATAGAGGAAAGAACTGGGAGGCAATGGAAATTTATAGAGGTCTAAATACAGGCATGTATATATGTAAATACATTTATATACAATGACAGGGGAATAAATCTATGTACATGTGTTTATTTATAAAGTATTAAAGATTATCTGGCATTCCATGATGCTCACCTTCCCAACAGGATCACTGAAGACAAAGCAGGTGCATAAGCAAATGTGGTGATGAAAGCTGATAGTTCCTGGCTATCAAAGGATATGGTGTCTGGGTCTTAAAGGCTTGAAGATAAACAAGCAGCAATCTAGCTGAAAAGCAACAAAGCCCAAATGGAAGACACACACTAGCCTGTGTGATCATGATATGTGGATGGGATCAGGTCTCAGGCATCAAAAAACCCCCAAAAAACAGAAATCATATTGATGTGAATGAGGAGGGTGGCAGAGTGGAGAACCCAAAGCCCATCAGTAGTGAATTGGACACCACCTGTCCGAAGGCCCACAAGGAAGAGAAGAGCCACTCAGAGTGCAGTATAGCACCAAAGAAACACACACCTTCCTCTAGTTCTTTAATGCTTCCCCCCCTGCCCACCCACCCCTACTACCATGATGCCAATTCTATCTTACAAATATGGCAATACCAGAACATGTATACTGGTACAGATAAGAGTTCATGACACAGGGAATCCAGAACAGATAAACCCCTCAGGACCAGTAAAGGGAGCAGTGATACTAGGAGTGCTAGGATGGGGAGGTATAAAGAGTAATCGATCACAATGATCGATTTATGGCCCCCACCCAGGGGGAGAGACAGCAGAGAAGTGGGTGAAATACGAAAGCAGTCAGTTTAAGACATGAAAAAATAGAAGAATTTATAAATTATCAAGGGGAAATGGGGAAAGAAGGGGGTGCAGAATGAGGAGCTGATGCCAGGGGCTCAAGTAGAAAGAAAATGTTTTGAAAAAGATAATGACAACATATGTACAAATGCATTTGACACAATGGATATATGTGTGTGGATTGTGATAAGAGCTGTAAGATCCTTAAATAAAATAAAATAAAGAAAAGCAACACACTAAAAAAAATAATAAAAAATACCAAAGGTGGAGGCCTCAACCTCCTTGATTTCAAAACCTAGCACACAGCCACAGTGATCAAACAACTTAGTGCTGACACAACAATAGATACGATGAGAACAGGGAACTCAGAAATATAACCAACCTCCTAGAGACACCTGATTTTTTCTAAAGGTCTGAAACATATTAAGCGGGGAAGAGATAGCCTTTTCAAGAAACAATACTGGACTAATTGGCTCTTGACCTGTGAAAGAATAAAGCAGAACCTATACCTCAAAATGGACTGTGACACATTTCTAAAAAACAGCGATAACCTTGTCAAACACCTCATGACAGCAAAGTTAATCGATCCCACAAAGAGAAATATTTCATGACACCAGTCTTATAAAGAACCAAAAGAGAAAGAAATGGTTTCCTATCAAAAGGAAATCCTGTGAAGGTCACAACAAGGGCCTGGGTTGTGGGGAGAGTCGGGGAGGGAAGGAGGTAGAGTCGGGGTAGAGGAAGAAGGACCCACACAAGTGGGGGCGGAGGTGCTGAAATACTGTCATGTAAAACCAACATGAATGCTTTTGTGGCTCAACCTCATTTTAAATAATTTAAAAGAAAACAGAGAGCCAAGAAAACCTAGGGAGTCATATTCCTTGGTAACACAGGGAGTCTCCAGGAGTCAAAACTGACCCAATGGAAATGAGTTTGCATTGGGTTCTGTTGAATGCAAAACGTTACCCTATAATTGGTAGCCATTTCGGTGTGCTGTAAAAGTGTAATAAATATTTCCTACCTTTTCAACCTTAAATGGATTCGTGTGTTCATTCAGCAAACTAGACACCTAATGTGGCAGGCACCATTTTAAGTATGAATATACATCAGAGAATAGAAAAAATATATCAAATGTTCATCTTTGGTGCTGAATACATACATTCTGATTACATATGAACACTTATAAGTTCCAGTGCCTAGAATCACTTGTAGAATATTATCTAATTTTAAAAATATTTTAAATAGAACAAAATGTATGCTATGAAGGAATTAAAAAAACTTTTAAGAAAGAATTAAAAGAACTGAAAAGAACAGAATCACATAATATATTGAAATAGAAGCTTAAACCAAGCCTTATTGTGGACTGTCACATATTCTTAAATTTTGAAACATGAATATGTTCACACGTTTAAGTCCCACTTTCTTTTTTTTTTCTTTTTAATCTTTTTATTGGGGCTCATAAGGCTCTTATCACAATCTGTACACTTTCTAAGAGTTCTCAGAAGACTTTAAATGGGAAGCCCAGCCGTCTCCACCTCTCTGGGCAACCTGCTCCCAGCACAATAACACAGGTTCTCCCTCAAAGCCTAGAAAGCCAGTGCTGACCACGGTCAGTCTCAGTCCTTGAATTCTGCCCTCATGAATGCAATTCCAAAGAACCCTGAGGATAGAAAACCTTGGTGAATATCTGCCTGTCTTTTATAATTATGCTTTTCCTCTAAAACTACTTGACGAATTTACTTTGACACTGTAAGGTTATTTATCTTTGAAAAAGAATAGCATGTATTTCAGAAAGTACATTGTGCCTCCTATAACATAAATAACTTTACAAGTTCCTGTAAAGTCATATATATATACATATATACATATACATACACACACACATATATATATGGAACATGAACTTGTAAAGTTGATTTTGTTTTCAATTAGAGCAATATTCATTTATATGCTACACTATAAAGATAATACTTTTTCTCTTACTGAGGAGTATTTTCACACACCACACACACACACACACACACACACACACACTCTTACACTCAAAGCCCTCTGAAGTAACAAGGTACAGAAAAACACAGGAGGAAGAAGAAATAACTGGAAAATGAATGTTCTCATGTCTTCCAACAACAGGAAGAGTAAGCGCATCGCAATGTGTACAGAGTGCAAACATACTCAAAACAGCTCCCAATCACAGGCTGATGCTTAAACAGATGCTGACAGTTCTTTCTCAGTCACTGCCCATCTCATTTCCCTGGATTCTTCTAAGGTGATAACAGTAACACCACACATATATATCCCTTAGAGGAAAATGCCTCAGACCCATGGGCAAATAAAAGAATAGAGTGTCATTATTTATGCTTAATATTTAATAATGAGACCTAAAACCTTGATATCACTGGGAAGTTTTCATTTTAAAGTCTAAGATGCTTGAGGAAAAACAGACATGAAATCTTAAAAGCAATAATAATGAAGTCAGATGTGGAGCTGAGTATCATTTACTATAAATGCAAAAGCTACTTTGAAGCTACTTCCTGGTTTTAATCCCTGCCTATAACTTGTCCTCTCTTAGCCAAACATGGAGTCTCCCAAGGATTCCAATCATCTTTCAAGTGTTGATATTTTTGGGTTTTGTCATTTGGCTGAAGAGAAGATAACACAGCAAGAAAGCCATCTCAGGATAAGGCAGCATTCTGAGCTCAACTGCTGGAATCTGTTTTTCTCTATTTGTTTTTACTGTAAGCCAAGCTGTTTCTTTCCCAAGTCAAGACAAGAAAAGGCATTGGATTAAAAATGTCAAAATAACAGGAAGTGAATAAGCAGTATTTATATTTCTCAAAGAACTAGCTTTCTAGTCTCTGAATTCGAAAACATAAGGCATGGGCAAGGAAAGCTGCAGAGGGCTTAAGACCAGGTTAGACTCTGTGTCCGAGACACATTTATTAAACCTGGAATAAAACAAGGACAAGACAAAGACAACCACTCATCATCACAAGGAGAGCCATCAGTGTGAGGCCATCATTGCATCCAAGTGTAAGAACAAAGAGACTTCATGAAGTCACGATGGGCGACCGATCAAATATATCACGGTTGTAGGTGGGATTACAGAGGGTCATGGGATGATGATTGAGATGTGTAGAATATTTAGACAGAAAATGTTACCAGATTGCTTCAGGGCCCTCCAGCCAGAGTATGACTGAGGAACACTTGGAATCTAGCACCCCAAATTTCATCAAGGGCACCCTCAGGCAAGTCCCTCAGGGCTAGACTCCCTCTCCCTGGATGGGCTGGGGAAGGGGTAGCAATTCACTTTCAAGAACACTCAAAGGGCAAAGCTGTTCACACTGCTGATTAATGGTCAGGAAAAAAATCAAATGGAGGTTGAAGATATATTGGAAATTTTAAAAATGGATTTAATTTTTTAACTGTGAACCATAGCCTTCCTCAAACCAAGTGTTCAGAATTTAAAGTTAGCACAACCAACCCCTAAGTGTCTGGAAATGTACTTGGCTTTTTATTTATTCTCCCCAGCATATATTGTCTTCAACTTTCTTCAGAGGAATCCCTACAATATCACAATTTTCAATTTCTTCACAAAACTCTATTTTAAAATAATAAATATTTTATGCTTACCAGATTTGTATAATTTCTTTATCAAAAATAGAAGTAAACAAACATGAAAAGTTTTGTGGATTCCTGGAGGGGGGTCCCATCATTTTCACCTTTCTCTCTTTTCCACAGCAAAAGATAGACTTCAGTTCAAGAAACCAGACTGGCCTAGTGGGTCTCTTTACAGGCCACCATATTTCACACACTCTTCAGCTTCTCTGCCCACTCCCTGAGCTCGCCTTCTCATCCTACTCTTAGTCGGTCTGCCCTCCTTCCATCCTTTGGTGCTGGAAATGCTTCAACAGGGCATCTTCAGGTCTCTTACCCTTCTAGACTGATTGTTCTAGGCCAACCCATCCAGCTTTTGCCTGAAAACCCACTGGCTCGCTGATGGTTCTCGCAATTTTATCTACAGCTTGAGATCTTCCTTTAGCACCAGATACCACTTGAACATCTAACGGGCATATCAAATGTCCCATACCGGATAATTAACTCCTGAACCTGCCTCCCAACACACCTAAGTTTGCTTCCCCCATGATTCTCTGGATCAGTAAAGCGTATTTCATTCTCCCAGTTTCTCAGACCAAACCTTCGAAGTTCATCCCAATCCCTCTTTATTTCACATTGCACATCATGGCTGTGGGACAACCCTTCTTAGCTCTGGCAGTGAAGTGGGAAATGTACACATCTTTCAAGGACTCCATCTCTACAAATGACTTCACTTCCCCTTCTCTCTCACCTGGACGATGGCTAACACTTTGTAACTGTAACTGGTCTCCCCGATTCTGCTTTTACTCTGTGCAACTCTATTCTCTATGACACAGCAGGAGTGATACCTTTAAGACTTGTGTCACTTCCAGGACCAAATCACTTAAATCACTTCCCATTAGACTCAGAATAAGATTTTTTTTTTTTTAAAGAGAGAGAGCAAGGAAGTTGTGACCTTGGCTGACAGGGTTCCCATGGTCTAGACACAGGCTATTTTAAACTCCTCTCCTCTCTGGGATCCAAGATTTGCAGACCTACAGATGAAAATGTTGGGGTGATGGTGGACCTGGCAAAGAAATACCTTTTTAGGTTAAAAGAAGGAGGAGGAGGAAAAACAGCCTTTAAATTTATGCTGGATGAGCTGCACAGCAAACCTACCGTTGACTATGACTCTCAGTCCTGCTGACCTTGAAGAAGGAAACACACTCGTGATTGAAGATTTGTGTCCTTGTTATTCCTTTGCAGACCCACACCTCTTCTCCCCTAGATTTTTGTTTTTCCCTGAATAGTTTCTTTACTTCAATGACCCCGAAGGAGGGGAATTCCCTGATTACATAATTATATCTCAATGGCACCCTATTCCTTCTTAATGTGATAACAAGTTATAGCTGCTATTGCAAGGTGTCACCTATTGGCTTTAGACTCATAGCAACCCATGTGCAAGAGCAGAACTGCTGCCTGGAGTTTTCTAAGCTGTTATCCTGACAGGAGCAATCCTCCAGGTGTTGCTCCCAAGAGCCATCTGGTGAGTTTGAACCACCAACCTTTCCGTTAGCAGCCAAGTCTTTACTGTGGGGCCACCAGTGCTCCTTGCATAACAATACTTATATTAAAATTATGGATTTATTACGCACTTCAACACCTCTTACATAACCACAGTATCAAAACAGTCTGGTACTGGTATAATGGTAGCTACATAGACCAATGCAACAGGATAGAAAACCCAGACAAAAAAGCATCCACTTACAGGCAACTGATTTTTGACAAAGGACAAAAAAAATATTAAAAGGGAAAGAGACACCCTCTTCAACAAATGATGCTGGAAAACCTGTAAATACATCTGGAAAATGGAAGAATGGAACAGGACCTATATCTCACCCCATGTACAAAAATGAACTCCAAGTGGAGATGAAAGACCTAACTGTAAATCCCCGTACAATCAAAATCATCAATGAAACAATTGGGACAAATGTAAGAACCCTAGTGCAGAACCTAAACAGATTACTATGCATAATAATGGAAGCATGCACAGTGGGAAACAAAATAGATGATTGGGGTCTATTTAAAATAAAACCATTTGGGCACATTGCAAGGCTTCATTAAAGAGTAAAATGAGATCCCATGGATTGGGAAAATATCTTCATCAATGACACACTACACAAGGGAGTAATCACTAAAATATATAGAAACATGCAAAATTTCCATGAGAAGGAAGCAAATAATCTCATTAAAAGATGGGCAGAGGACATGAAAAGAGAATTCACCAGAGAAGACCCTCAAATGGCTAACTATCACATGAGGAAATGCTCAGGGTCACTAGGCCTCCGGGACACAAATCAAAACAACGATGAGATATCACCTTACACCAAGAATGATAGTCTAATTTAAAAAAAAAAAACAGAGAGCAATCAATGCTAGAGAGGGAGTGGAGATATTGTAACTCTCCTACACTCCTAGTGGGAATGGAAAGACATACAAGCTTGGGGGAAAGCAATATGGTAATTAGAAATACCATGTGACCTAGTAATACTTCTGCTGGGCATGTCTCTCAAAGAAGAGACTGAGCAAGACACGTGCTTTCCCCTGTTCATTGCAGTAGGGTTCACAACATCAAGAAGCTGAAAATAGCCTATATGCCCGTCAGTTGAAGGATAGAGACACCTTGGTACAAACACACAACTGACTGCTATGCACCCCTAAAAAAGCAGTGAGAAAACCACAAAGCACTCATGACATGGGCGGATCTGGAAACCATTAGTGCAATTACTCAATCACAAAAGGACAACTATAGTGTGAACCCACTATATAAGAATAAAAAAACAAGACAGTCTCCAATTCCTGATCATTATAATCTTTTTGGTGTAACCTCCCCACCTCCTGTCTCCCCGGAGTATTAACTGCATGGCGGTCTGTCCTTCCTGCCCCTGCTCCAATGACAATACTGTTTTAAAACATGTGACAAATGAAAGAGGTCTTAGAGAGAAAAGGGCCCAGCACTCATTCCCCAATACCAGGCATTTGAGGAATTCTCAAGGCTCAGAGGACTCCTGCACTATTACCCCAGATATTACCACCACCTGGTGCTGTCAACTGACGCGTGGGCTCCTGATGGCTGGCTGTCAGAGGAGCGGTACGCATAAAGCAGCAGCCCAAGGACTAACCCAGAGCACCACCAGGTCGTCTTTCCAACTTATAAACAGGCTAGTTTTTTTTTTGCATGAGTCTGTACCGCTTGGCTAAGTTTACTAGAAGAGGAGCAGGAGGAGGAAGAGGAGGAGGAAAGAGAAAGTTATTATTAAATATCTTTATTCTGTTTATAAGTTGCAACCCATATGCTGAAATTTAAGAGTCCTTCTCTTCAAATAAAACTACATGTAACAAGAATTCTTAGGATACAGTACTATACACCCTAAAACACATTTCTGAGTATAAGAATACGAATGTAGTAATACAAGGATATTGGATTATGCTTTAGGCTACTGTCAGCAGTTGGGAAGTACCAGCTGCCCCCAAGGAGTATAATGAGGCTTTCTGCTCCTGTAAAAATGGTAACAGCAGAACCCCATAGGGAAGTGGTTCTCAACCAATGGGTCGCAACCCCTTTGGGGGTTGAATGACCTTTCACTTTGAGAAGAATTAAAGTCCTATCTTAATATGTAGATATATGAAGAGGAAAAAGTTAATATGTAGGCAATAATCTTTTTAACAGTGTCTACTGTAATTTGTATAAAGTACTTGCAATATTCAAGCTAGTATATTCTCTTTACTCATTGAAATAAAATGTCTGTGATGCTGGTTTTGGTGAAATTTTAATCTTTTCATCAGCAAGAAGATGTGGTCAACGAGGGTACATTCACATCCCACGTCAGAAAGTTACAAAGGACATCATCCCTAGTCACTTAACGTGTTTTATTTGTGAAGAAATAAAGGTCAGTGAAAATCAGTGGTAGAATTTCTTTTAAGAAATCAAAAAGTTAAATGCTCAAATACTCTTGGTGTACAACCTTCAAGAAAATTAAAGAGAGGTTTACCAAAGTGTAAAAGTAATTCCATATTTTCAGTGTCCATTTTTTTTTCCTCATTCTAGTTGCTGAAAAACAGGGTGGGACACCTGAAGGGACTGTGGCTCACTTGAATCAACTGGCTGCTGAAACTGGTCCTTGGCTGAGTTATCATTCCCTGTGCCTTCTACTTCCACACCCATATCAGATCATTCTGTTTCACTCCTGCCAGATTCGCATTCCTGGGATACCAGAGTAATAGAGTGGGAATCCCTCTGGAGACAGTAAGACTTTGTTTTGAATGCTGGCTTCAGAACTTGGTGGGGCTCTGAGTTTAATTCCATCAGACACTGACTCTGACTATGAAGTTCCTTCCTGGCTACAATGGAGATATGGTCTATGATAAAGCTCATTGCTTTTCAAAGCGATGACTATTGTAGCCATGTAGGTAAATTTTCTTCCTAGAAGGACAAATGATGGCCCTGTGTTGATGATGGTGATGACAATGATATTCCATCTCCCAATTGCTCCTGTTATCCAATACAGAGACACACAGTTACTACGTGTGAATTTTGAGGCCCTCCACAATTCTGTCCCATTCTATTGAGCACACTGCGTGCCACTCACAATGTTGTAGTCATTTCAGCTCCAATCCAGCTGATGATTTCCTAATCTTCCCCATGTGATGCCATCTCATCCCTCCAAATCCTTTGCTCAAACTACTTCAGCCATTCCAGCTCCACTGATTTTTTGAAATTTAGTTCAGGAAGTGGGACCTACATTGTTCAACATCTCTCAAAGTTCTCTAGCTCTGAATTCCCTGCTAACAAAGGAGAATTTTTGAATATTCTGCATTAAAGCACAATTCTATTGACCTCTTAAGGGAAATAAGATGCTTTTTATAACAGAAGTAGTTTTAGATACTTGCATTTTTAAGAATGATGATTATCTCTATGGCTACAATAATTGGATAGAAAAGTTCATAAATTATTCTCAGACTACATCCAGAGTCAGGCCCCAAGAAGCTATGTCGGAGTGATCAGAGAATTACTGAGTGCAGTAAAAACACATGAAGAACACAAATAACATTATCTTCTTTCTTACAACAAAAACACTTCTTTAAAAGTTCTTGGGGGAAAATCAATTTACATAGTCTTTCTAAATATTGCTTTGAATCAATTTGCTAGTATTTTAAATTAATCTTTCAAAAGTCACTCAAAATTTATATGCATATTATATCCCTATTTTTGCAAGATTCCTACCTTTTTTATGCCCCCATTAAAACATGGAAACATAGAATTTATGAACTTGTTATAAAATTGAAGATATGAAAATCATTATAGATAGCAAAAGGATATATAAACAAAAAGCCATTAGAAATCTTAACAGTGCCTTCTCCCCCCCACCCACACAAACAAAAGATTACCAGAAACTATCAAAAAGAGTTTACAAAACAGAAAACAGCGCTAATTCATAGTATACCTTTCTGTACTTCAATACCACGAATCACATGCTTATTTCTTTTTAAATCACCATGTATTATTTTATACGTTTTTATTTATTTGGTAATTGGGAGTTCATACATATACCAGATCATTCCACAGTTCAGTCATGTCAAGCAGTAGCATACAGTCGCCACCACAATCCATTTCCAAACATTCTTTTCCCTCCTGGACTCCTTGACATCAGCTCCCTTTGACTCCCACCCTCCACCAAAAAACCCCAAACCCTTACTCTACTTGCTGTCTCTATAGCTTTATCAATCTTGGATTTCATATACCGAAACACAGAAAAACATATAACAGAAATCCAAGAGGATGATACCCAATGACATAACATCTGAGATTATTTCTAATTGTTATTTGTTTTCAGAATATTTTTCTTATATTGCCATTGAATAGATATACATGCTCAAGATCCATGCAGTCTTCTCTTACACACACACACACACACACACACACAGTATATATATGTATATATACATATATATATTAAGCAGATACTTCTCCATAATTTCCAGTCATTTTTCCTTCAGTGCTGTAACTTCTTGCTATGTAAATATCCATTTCCTCTTTAATATGTGCAGAATTTTCCTCTGTGCAACCCCCCACCCCCACCCGGCTTCAATTTCCATGAGGGAAAATTAATGTAAAGAAAGTAGCACTGATGATGTCTGAGGCCTCACTTGCTGCTAACAATGACAGGAAATTCAACATCAGCAAAATAAAATCATTCAACGATTAGCAAAATTAAAATACCCCAAATTTTAGGAGGCATATGAAGGGTTTGCATAAACCATTTGTCTTTTTTATTTTTACTCTTGGAATATAGATTACTTCCAACATTTGTGAGCACATACTCACAGGAAACTACAGAGACAAGCGTTGACTAGCATTGTGCCGCTTACAATCTAGCTTTAGAACTGAAATCCATACCTGAGTATGTCCCGCACAGTTATTATTTTTTTCTTCAGACAGGAAATGTGTGACCTGCTGTCAAGATAAATAACACCTGGAGTGGACACATGGAAGGGGCAGGGGACTGGGAAAAGCAGCCACAAACCCCTCTGTCCCCGACCTACAGTGGCTGGCTTTGCCTCTCAGAAGCACTGCGTTTTCCTGCCCTAGAATAATCACACACACACACCCCCCCTCCGAAACAGGACAGCCTGGAATTGAAGCAGAAAACCACACGGGCTCCTCTGTGCTCTTACCCTGCAGGCTTGCTGGCCGGCTCTCGCTGCTCCTGTCACAGACACGTGTAAACAACAGAATTTCCTGCCTCCTTTTCTCATCTGTGAGCACTCTGGGGGCCTGGCCAACAGGATTACTTGCAGCCTGAAGGCCACTCCACACGCACTCCGCAAGGATTCCCATTGGTTCTGAAGTTTATTTTTTTCGAAACCAACACCACAACACCCTCTTTGGAACACACGTGAGCGAGCCGCACGGAAATCATTGTTTAAAGTCTCCCAGCTTTCCACCCCAGCCCTTGAGACCAGGCATGAACAAGGAGCAACTGGCCACCGGCTCACTCCCTCTCTTATTTCATCTGTAATCTCAGCCGTTATTAAACATGTGGTAATAACAGGCCAAACCAAAATGGCAAAGTGAAAAACAGAGAACGCTAAGCCATAAAGATCCTGTCTGCAGAAGAGTCATAGAAAGGTTATGCTGCCGAGCCGAGAGCCCTGGTGGCGCAGTGATAAAGTGCTCCACTGCTCCCAGAAGTAGGATACCACCAGCTGTTGGGCGGGAGGAAGCCCTGGCTCTCCGCTTCTCCGCAGAGGGCAGGGTGCGAGACCCTCTGGGGCACTTGTATTCCACCTGGAGGTCTGCTTGCAGGTGGAATCAGGTCTAGCAGAGTGAGCATACATTGCAGGATGCCAAGCACAATTCCAAAAATCGCCCACCCAATCTACTCTTTATTGCCCCCAAGACACTAAAAAGAGGTGCTGTTTAAGAAAAATAGCTGAGTGCACAAAGCAAAGTTCAAACTTCGTATGTCAAACACTTGATCTCAGTCCTGCTGGAAGGAATTGTGGTTTGCTGTCCCCGGGGTCCCACTGAGTTCTCTGGCCTCTTTCCCTGGGGAAAGCCATTGAGTGGCTCTCCAGTGACATGACACAGCTGTCAGGAAGTGCGCTGACAAAGGGCTGCCGGCAGACCTCCGTGCAGCTCAGATTGCCCAAAGTAAAGAAGAAATTCCCAGAGAAAACACGCACGGGAAGTGTACTGTCCGTGCAGACAGCATTCCGAAGTTAGGGAGTAAGTGTCTTCAAATTATTTTATTCTCTCCACCAATTCTAATTGGGAGAATTATTCTTAGTCGATTGATTAGCAAGTCCACCATCACCTATTTCTACTTCACGGCAAGGAACAAGGTGGGGGCCCCATGGGAGCTCAGCGTCCTTTTCTGTCTAGTCCCCTCTGGAAATGTGCTCACTCTCTCTCCTTGGTCAAAACTCTCTGTCCTTGGTCTTTCAGTGCTTCCTTGTGTCTTGGTAGCTGCCCCTGGGTACAGTCCTCCTTTCCAGGTACCATTGCCCTCCTCTTCCTGGTCAGAAGATAGAAAGAGATCTTACCAGTGTATAATCCCATTACACATACACGTGCGCACGCGCGGTGTTTGTTCAAGTCTGTGGGCTTTTCTCAGTCCTCGATCTAGTGGACTTTGCACTCGGATGCCTTTGCCCACAGCGTCTATCAAGACTCTTCTCTTGACTTCACTGGAGACTGGCTTCTCTTTCCTGTCCTGAGAGCTTACTGCCTCTTCATACTTTTCCGCCCTCCTCCCTTGGTGACCATCAAAGCCTTGAGGTGGGGTGAAGCTCTGTCTGCTCTCTGCGTGTCACACAGCCTCACGGTTTCACGGAGCATCCCTTTTTCAGATGACTCTGAATAGCTACCTTTGAGTGAATTTCTCTTCTGAATTCCCAACACGGATCCACTGCTGCATGTCTCACCCTTCCACTAGTAAACACCACAGAGAAGTGCAAACCAATCGAAGTCGGGGACGTGGTCCTTCCTGGAGGATGCCGTGTTGCTTACTTCAATCAATGCCAACCCAGTCTTGTTTGACCATAGGAGAATTCCAACACCATCACTGGCATCTTCCTCTCTTCTCTCCCTGGGCAAACACAACTTCTATTTTACTTTAATTCTGTAGCTTTCCCCCTCTTCTCTTTTCCCACCAGCGCCTGTGCTGGTTCAGACCACCTTCCTGCTCTGCTTGGACCATGGTTGCAGTTCACTATCACTGAGCAGGCTCTGATTCATGGTGACCCCAAGCAGCGAGGAAATGCCACCGGGGTATGTTCCTTCTTCACAATATTTGGTGTGCTCAAGAGCACTGTTGCCACTACTGTGTTTATTGAGTGGTCCCCAACCTCAGGGACATTTTCCAGCACCACACGGGATGAGGTTCTGTTGTGATTCCGAGGGCTTTCATGCACATAGCATTTCTTCTCACACCCATGTGAGTCTGGAAGCTCTGCTGAAACGTGCCCACCATGGGTGACCTTGATGGTGGCATAGCATGCTATGCATCGGAATGAACCCAACAGCACAGAGTGTGGTTGTGGAGTTTTCTCTACTTCCTGACATTTCCACCACCCGCCACCAGCCCCACCCTTAGGCAGGAGGGTATAAAGAAGATGAAACGGGCCAACCAGTGAAATGCTGTCTACGTCAGAAGAAAGTGTTTCCAAAGTTCCCATCACACTTCTTTTGTCATCCATGTCAGCCCTCTGTGGGCATATGATCGACACATCGCAGTGTATCAAGACTCAGATCTGCCTCTCTGGTTGGTTCATTTCTCCATCGAGTTAGTTCCGACTTATAGCCTCCTGATAGGCCTGAATGGAGCTGCCCCTTTGGGTTTGTGAATCTTCGCAGGGAGCAAACCGTCTCCTTTTTCTTTGACAGTTATCGATGGGTCTGAGCTGCTCCCTCAGCCCAGACAACGTCAGGGCTCTTGGGAGATAGATGGAGAAAACGGCTTTCAATAGGAGGTGCCCATGAGGCTAGAAGCCATTAAGAGGAGTGAGGACATCCCTGGCCTCATGGCGGTGCTGTTTCAATCTTCCGAATGGAACTTCATCTGGATGAGCCTCTTTCTTCTGGTTTCTCTTTTGGTTTTACTTGCTAGAATGGAATCTGCAGGCCAAAAAAAGATAGAAAGAAAAGAAAAGCTGCAACAGTATCTAACTGAAAAAACAAATTGGAATAAATAAATATTCATCAACACTGGCTTTATTCCAGATCCCTTTTACCCCCTGGAGGCATGCAGGAAAGGTCATGAAATTGAAAACTCCCACAGAAAGCGAAGCAGTGGTACAGTTAAGTCCTTTCATCTCTGTGAGGAGGGTCCTGATTCCCACAGCAGTTAAATAACCTGTCATCACTGAAGGCATCCATCCTACATTCATAGCTGTTTCCCAATCACTGTGGGTTCCTTTAAAATCACTAGTGTCTCTGTGTCTGAATCCTCAGTTTTCAAATAGAGCAAACAAATGAATGGATAACTGAATGAAAGTATAATGGATAAATGGATGACAAAAAAATCACTGAAAATAAAAGAGCACATCGGAATAGGATAGATTGTAGATAAAGTAAAGTTAAAAAGATATGTCTTTCTTTAAATATTGGATAATTATAAGATATTTATAAAAATTTATTCTTAACATTGATTCCTCCCATGCTTTTATAAGTTGAAAAACTATTGCCAACCTCAGACTCCTGGCTCTCTCCCTTGTCTTGATTCTACTGTTCTTAGATGCTGTCAAGGCACCTCCAACTCACAGTGCTCCTGTGGACAGGAGAGGGACCACTGCCCAATCTTGCATCATCCTCGAAATTGTCATGAGTGAGTGATTTGTTGCAGCCACTGGGTCAGTCCATCTTATCTTATCGAGGATCTTCCTCTTTACGGCCGTCCTGTCACTCTACTACACATGATAACCTTTCCCAGGGACTGGTCTTTCCCGACATGTCCAAAGTACATGAGATGAAGTCTGACCAGCCTTTCATTTGTCTCCATAATACCTACAAAATAAGACACGGAGGACATTTCTGTGCACCTTTGTAACAAACAGAACTTAGATGTACTTTTAAATCTTGAATGTCACAGTTTTGAAGGTTGTAATGGTGTTTGTAGACTATTTCTGTAGCAACACAGGTAGCTCAAACTTTCTATCACAGAAGCCAATTTTGGTTCTGATTGACATGCATTGGTGATTTCAAATCACAAATAGGAAGGCACATTCATGAAACCGTTGCACACAGCTGTGAACTTACCTCCACAGCCTTCCTTAATGATGGAAGACCCAGGGGGAAAAGTCACTCACTGCTATTAACCTGGCTGGTGTCTGTCTGCACACCTCAGTGACATCAATCTCGATGTCCCTATGGAAATCTTACTGCAGCATCGTAGGACATAATGGTCTCTTCATGATGACTATTTTAGGAACAACGTCCTGGACATCTCCCAATGTCCAGGATTTCTTCACAATCAAGCGATAGTCCTATGCACATGTCTGCACTGTAACACAAAGTAAATTGCACTTATGAGGGAAGAGTTCAGCGATGGTTTATGAAAATAAATTTGAATTAAAGGAGTCTACAGTGAAGAGGGCCTAGTGTTATAATGCAGCCCTGTAAAGCAACGAATGGCAATGGATATGCTGTAATTAGATGCCTTTGGTCAGTTCTGACTCATAGCAAACCCGTGTCCACCAGAGGGATGGCCGCCTGGTGCTGGGCCATCCTCACTGTCGTTCTTATGTGGAACCCAGGGTTGTGGCCCCCATGCTGAGCATTGGAAGAATTACAGTCAACATAGGCAGTGATTATTTTTAAGTTATCATGTGGTCATAACTATAATGTCTATAAATTTGTTTTCATTCAATTTTTCTTATTCTAAATATGAGAATTAAACAAATTCAGGAATGACTCAGCTTGACAATATCATTAATTTTGTTGTCTCCCTAAATGACAAAGCAAAATTGTCAAGATCCAATCAATCCCCTCAAAATTGAAAATGATGAGGGCAGAGAATGTACAGATGTGCTTTATACAATTAATGTATGTATATGTATGGATTGTGATAAGAGTTGTATGAGCCCCTAATAAAATGTTTTTTAAAATGTCCTTTGAGACACAGAAACCGAATGGGATTTGGTTTTCAATATCAGTTTTTAAAGCAGAGGAAGATATATCATAAAACCAATCAATTATCTCGTGTGGCATTAGTTTAATATAGTGGACACAACATAAACCTTTTCCTATGCTCATGTCTCATTTCCCACTTACAAACATAAACTTCTCATTGCTGCTTCAGAAATAAACCTACAAGGGGACAAGAGGAAAGTAAAGGGAAGTAGAGGAAAGATCTAGGACTCAAAGGGCATTTATAGAGGTCTAAATAAAGGCAAATACATATGTAAATATATTTATATATGAGGATGGGGAAATAGATCTATGTGCATACATTTATAGGTTTAGTGTTAAGGTAGCAGATGGACATTGGGCCTCCACTCTAGTGCTCCCTCAATGCAAGAATACTTTGTTCTAGTAAACTTGCATTCCATGATGCTCACTTTCCCGACACAATTGCTGAAGGCAAAGCAGGTGCATAAACAAATGTGGTGAAGAAAGCTGATGGAGTCTGGTGCCTTAAAGGATTGAAGGTAAACGAGCAGCCATGTAGCTCAGAAACAACCAAGCCCACATGGAACAAGCATACCAGCCTGTGTAATCATGAAGTGGCAAAGGAATAATGTATCAGGCATCAAACAACAAAAAAATCATATAATTGTGAATGAGGGGGAATGCAGAGTGGGTACCCCAAACCCATATGTAGGTAACTGGACATCCCCTTATGAAAGGGTCACGGGGAAGAGATGAGCCAGTCAGGGTGCAGTGTAGCAATGATGAAATACACAACTTCCCTCTAGTTCTTAAATGCTTCCTCCCCCCCACTATCATGATCCCAGTTGTACCTTATAAATCTGGCTAGACCAGAGGTTGTACCCTGGTACAGATAGGAACTGGAAACACAGGGAATCCAGGATGGATGATCCCTTCAGGACCAGTGGTGAGAGTGGCGATACTGGGAGGGTAGAGGGAGGGTAGAGTAGAAAGGGGGAACCGATTACAGGGATTTACATATAACCTCCTCCCTGGGGGATGGACAACAGTAAAGTGGGTGAAGGGAGATGTCCAACAGTGTAAGATATGACAAAATAATTATTTATAAATTTTCAAGGGTTCATGAGGAAGGGACAAGCAGGGAGGGAGGTGAAAAAATGAACAGCTGATGCCAGGGACTTACATGGAGAGTTAACATTTTGAGAATATTGAGGATAACGAATGTACAAATGTGCTTTATATAACTGATATATGTATGGATTTTGATGAGTTGTATGAGCCCCCAATAAAATGATTTTTTTAAGAAATAAACATATAAAAGTGATAAAATCAGGAGAGCGTGTTTATCTCAGACAAGACACTTTTGGAAATTCATAAACATTGGACAGCATTAAATATTTGCTTCCAATTATGGAAAATATGGCAATAGATATTGGTGATGCTAACACAATCAGATGATGATGATCTCCTGATATGAAAATTTAACATACATCATCCCTTCAATTAAAATCATCTATGAGGGCTCCAAAACAGATTTTCTAATAAACACTATTTTAGATACACATAAGCTAATATATCCATTTTTAATCTCATTTCAAAATCATTATATAGCTCCAGCACAGATGTAGTTCTAAATATTGAAAAAAATAATAATTATACTGTAACATTTTGACAGTGTACAGTCAGAAGTAACCTCAGAAACTCTGTGTCACATTGGCTTTCTAGTTCTTTTTTTCTAAGTAATAGAGTCCATTTTTCTATTTAAAATATATATTTAATCATCTATGCCCAAAGAGAAACTTTTCCCATGAACAATTACAGAAGGATTTGGATGCCTTCCCACTTGGAAATTCTCATAGTATTTAATTTCCTCAAGCAAAGGCCCTTGGGCATCATCTCTGGACATTTCAGACCTTAGAAAGGACTTTGGAGAAAAACTAACAGTAAAATTCTTATTTTGTAGATAACAAACCTTGATTTCCATGGGAAAAAATACCTGTCCAAGTTCTTTCTATCCACACTCTTGTTCTTATTATATTGATTTTCTATACTCTTGAACATTGTCTAAAGTCAATATTTATGATCTGACAAGATGTATTTGTTTTAAAGGGATTAAAAAGTATAAAAAAGCACCAATCAGATTATCATCCATAAACCCTATGATCTTATAAGAGACATTATTTTTTAATGTTTCCAGATGTTAGTGGCTAATTACTCCAAATGAAAATCTTTTTTCAGTTGCTGTGGGGTCACATCATGTGCATTGAAGGAGAACTGTGATTTGTAGGTTGTTCAAAGATTGATCCAGACCTTTCTCCCAATGTGACTCTTCTTTGATTCAAACTTCCAAGCTTTCCATTGGCAAATATTAGTCAAGTGTACCAACCATGTAGAAGACAGCTATCTGACCAACTAGCTATAAGATAGCCATACTTGTACCCAAAGAAAGATTATGCCATTGAAATGTAGATTATCAAATGATATTATCACATTGCAGTAAAATTTTGCTGAGGATAATTCCAAAGTGGCCTGAGCTGTACATTAACAGAAACTCAAGCCAGATCCAGAAGCTGGCATGAAATAAGGAAAGGAGCATCATTGCAGATGTCAGATAGATCTGGACTGGAAGAAAAGCATATCGGGGGACCTGGGCGGAGAGGTTGGCAGTGAGCAGGCAGTGCCATAGACAGGGGAACAACCAGGGAATTAGACTCAGCAACAAGGGGCACTAAGAGATCCTGGGGGTGTCAGAGCAATAGAAAAATAGCTAAGAGGAAGTTGTAAGAGGCAAAAGTAGGGGCAAAATGATGGTGGGGAAGGAAAAAGGAAGCAGAGGAAGGACCTAGGAAGCAAAGCAATGGATAGAGGTATAAGCATAGGTGTGTACATATGAGAATACATGAATCTACAAAAATAGAGGTATTTGCCTATGTACATATGTTGATATGGCAATACACTGGGGTAGTGGGCTGACTTCGGGCCTCTACTCATACCCTCCCTCAATACAAGAGCACTTTGTTCAAAGAAATCGGCATTCTGAGATGCTCACCCTCCCGACACAACCGCTGAAGACAAAATGGGTGCATAAGCAAATATGGTGAAGAAAGCAGACTGTGCCCAGCTATTAAAAGATATAGCAGGGTAGCAATGATGAAACATATAACTTTCCTCTCCTTCCTAAATGCTTCCTCCTCCTACTCACCCCCACCATCATGATCCCAATTCTACGTTACAAATCTGGCTAGACCAGAGGATATACACTGGCACAGATAGCAACTGGAAACACAAGGAATCCAGGAGAGATGACGCCTTCAGGACCAGGGAGGAGAATGGCAATACCGGGAAGGTGGAGGGAACATAGGGTAGAAAGAGAGAACCGATTACAAGGATATACGTATAACCGCCTCCCTGGAGGATGGGCAACCAAAAAGTGGGTGAAGGCAGGAGATGTCGGACAGTGTAAGATAGGACAAAATAATAATAATTTATAAATTATCAAGGGTTCATGAGGGAGGGGTGAGTAGGGAGGGAGGGGTAAAATGATGAATTGATATCAAGTAGAAAGTAAATGTTTTGATAATGATGATGACAACAAATATACAAATGTGCTTGACACAATGGATGGATGTATGGATTGTGATAAGAATTGTATGAGCCCCCAGTAAAATGATTTTGTTTTAAAAAATCATATTATAAAAGAGTTTGTCTGAGTTTTTATTGACTCTGCAAAGACATTTGACTGGGTGGATTATATCAAATCATGGGCAGCATGGCAAAGAATTAAGAACACTTCATTGTGCTCAAAGTTCTCCCTGACATAACTGCAGAGACAGTTTTTAAAATAGAACAACAGGATATTTTATGACTTAAAATCAGAAAAGGGTGCCTCAGATTTGGTACATATACAGATGACACAACTTTGCTTTCAAAAGAGAAGATTGCTTGGAGCACTTACAGATGAAGAACAAAACTACAGTCCAAAGCAGCAGTCTTCAGAATGGATTACACTCGAACAAAAGGAAAAGAAAAGTCCTTATAACTGGACCTTCAACTAACATCATGACAAACTGAAAGAAAAATTATCAAGAATTTTATTTTACATGGATCAATAGTGCCCTTGGAAGCAACAGTTAAGAAAATAAATGATGCATTACTTATGCATAATTTCACTTACTTTGGAAGCATTATGAGAAGGGACTGGCCCATAAAGAAGGGCTTCATCCGCATATAGTAGAGGCCCAATCAGAAGAGGAAGATCTTCAGTGAGATGGATTGAAATTGTGGCTGCAACAAGATGCCACATGGTCATTTAGTATGTCATTTTGTAGCACAGAAGTACACTGTAGCTCCATACATTGGAGCCAGCTTGAGGTTAGCAAACAATGAGAGAGAGAGAGAGATGGAGAGAAAGCAAAATGGCAAAAGTCCTTCCTTACCAACAATTACTTTAAATATCAATAAATCCAACATTCAAAATAAAAGGCAAGAAAATGACACACTCCATCTACATACTATGTATAAGAGAAGCATATTAAAGCTAAAGATAAAAAAGTATAAAAGTAAAAGAAAAATATTTTATGCAAGTAACAGAAGAGAACTTCTGTGGCTATATGCTCCTTGGTGATTGATATGATTAGGTTCAAAAAACCAGGTTGTTATGTGATGACCCTCATTATATGAAAACAAAGTATGGTCACATCTGATCCCCAAATAAAGGATGACTACTTCATTGACTAACTGGCAAATTATAACATTATTGCTTTTTGGTTTTAGATGCCGTGGAGTCAATTCCAACTCATATCAACCTTGTATACATGAGAACAAATACCATCTGGTCCTTCACCATCCTTAGAATGGTCGTTATATTTGAGCCCATTATTGCAGGCCCCTTGTGGATCCATCCCTTCAAGAGTTTCCTCTTTGCTGCTGCAGAACAAAGCATGACAGGGACTGGTATCTCCTGATAACATGCTCAAAGGGTGTGAGATGAAATCTCAGTATCCTCCCTTCTAAAGAGCATTCTGGCTGTGACTCTTCCAAGACAAATGTGTTTGTTCTTTCAGTAGGCCTTGGTAATTTTGATAGTCTTTGCCAGCACTATAATTCAAATACACTAATGCTTCTTTGGTGTTCCTTGTTTAATGTCTAATTGTCATAAGCATATGAGGTGATAGAAGATGCCATGGATTAGGTCACATGACCTTTGATGCTCAAAGTAACTTCCTTGCTTTTCAACACTGAAAAGAGGTCTTGTGCAAATTTACCCAGTGCAAAGTACCTTTTGTTCTCTAGCTGCTGCTTCCATGAGCATTGATTGTGGGTACAAGATAAAATTCTTGTCAATTTCAATTTTTTCTACATTGATCATGATGGTACTTATTAGTCCAGTTGTGAGATATTGAAGGGTGCAATCCTTGATCTTTGTGACCAAATGAATCAAGTCCTCTTCATGTTCAGGAGCAAGGTTATGTCACGTGCATATCACAAGTTGTTAATAAGCTTTCCTTAAATCCCAATGCCAAAATCTTCTTCATCTAGTGCAGCGTCTCTCATTATTTGCTCAGCATACAGATTGAATAAATACGGTGAGAGGTCAACCCTGACACCCGCATCTCTCCTGATTTAAAGCTATGCAGCGCTCCCTTGTTCTGTCTGCACAGCTGCCTCGTGATCCGTGTACAAGTTCTTCATCAGCTCAATCAAGTGTTCTGGGATTCCCATTCTTCTCCAGGCTAACCGCAGTTAGTTATATCCCATATTGTTGAATGCTTTTCCATAGTCAATAAAACACAAGTAAATGTTTTTCTGGGATTCCATACTTCCAGCCAGATCTGATGTCAGCAATGAAATCTCTTGCTGCACATCCTGTTCTATACTGAGCTTGAATTTCAGATAGCTCTTTGTCAATGTATTGCTGCAACTGTTGTTGAGTGATAGTTAGCAAAAGTTTACTTGCATGTGATATTAATTATATTGTTTAATAATTTCTGCATTCCATTGGATCACTTTTCTTTTGAATGGGTACAAATATGGATCTTTTCCAGTCAGTTGGCCGGATAGCTGTCTTCCAGATTTCTTGGCATGGACTAGTAAATACTTCATCTGCTTGTTGAAATTGTAGAATTTCAACTGGGATTCTACCAATTCTTTTAACATTGTTTCTTGCCAATGGGAATGTTACAAACTGCCAAACCACTCAGAATCACAGCTCAGCTAAGATGATACATAACTTTAACCTCTACAGTTAGTATTATGCTAGCCTCGCACTTGAACACACATTACTGCAGACATATGTCATGTGCACAATATTGTCCGTCAATAGACTTTTTTACTATTTTGGTAAGGAACGAGGAGATGTACTAATATCAGATATGGGTGGGTGGGGCTAGAAATATTACAATCATATAAGGTGACCAAACTCATTAACAACCAGTTTATTTCAACTTATCAGAACGCTATAGGATGAAGTAGAAGTGCCATGCACAATTTCTGAGACTATAGATCATTACAGAAGAAGACTGCCATGTCTTCTTTAAATTATTCTCTTTCTCCCATGGACAGCTGATAAACTGGAGACCTTTTGGTTCACTGCTAAGCTCTTCACCCTCTATGCCAGCAGAACACCTCACCATGTGTCAGGCACACGTAACTATGATAGCCATTCAGCGTCAACAGAGAGCTTCTGATCACTTGCTCACGGGTTTTTCAATGGAGCCGGCTCTGTGCATGGAAGAGCTGCATGTTTTGTAAAACACTCAGAGGAAGTCAACCCACATCCATAATGCATAGAAGTACAATGGCAGGGAGCCTACATGCAGATTTGTGACAGTGGAACTTTCTGACTGATAAACTCATTGGCTGTGGGTATCAACCACATCTACACAATACCTTCACAGCAACATTTAGATTAATGTTTGCTTAACACACACACACACACACACACACAGATTTACCACCAAAAACAATTTTCTCAATTATTACAAAGTGCCCAGCCTCAGAAAGTTCTTTCAAAGAAACCACATCCCTATTTTGTATCATTAGCTAGCACGGTGCTATCTAATAGAGACTTTCAACAGTGGCTTAAAGTCTCTATTTTCCTTGCTTAGGAGCCCTGGTGGCAGTCAGCTGTCAACCAAAAGGCTGCAAGCATGAACCCAGCAGGCGCTTTTGTAGAAGAACCCTGGGGATCTGCTGCCCTGGACAATTCTAACCTTGCCAACGGGATGCAGCTTGTCTTTGAATCAGAATCTGTCCACTAACAATGAGTCAGGTTCTCCCTCCATGCTTGGGTTGGCTTTTGTTTGCTACGTTTTGTTGCTGCTTTTAACATGTCACGTTTCCTGACAGATTTCCTCCCTGGCATTTTACCTTAGGTATCAGAGTTGTTGTCCTAATCTGCATTTATAATAAAATGTTCCCTGATTTTCAAAGCTATCTCTGAGCTCTTTGTGACTGACTTGCATATTAAAACATCCTTTTTAAATCCCCTACCAGCTGACATTTTATTTGGTTAAACTAAGGGCATTGTGATTATTTCTACTCCACACTTCAACAATGAATCAGCAATCAAACAACACATCACCAAAGAGATGCATACTGTTGTTGTTGTTGTTGTTGTTGTTAGGCATTGTCTAGTCAGTTCTGGGCCATGTGCGACCCTCACAATGGTTGTCACATGCCAGCCCGTTATTGTAGCCACTATGTCCATCTAACTTGTCAAGGGACTTCTGGATTTTTGTTGTTGTTGTTTTACGATTTACCAAGGAGGATGACTCTTTCTAGGGACTGGTATCTCCTGATAACATGTCTAAAGTCCATAAGATGCAATCTTGCTGTGCTTGCTTCTAAGGAGCAGACTGGCTGTACTATTTATAAGATCACTTTGTTCTTCAGGAAGTCTATGCAACTTCCAAGATACTTCACCAGCAACTTGATGCAAATGCATTGGTTCTTCCTCAGTCTTACTTATTCACTTTCCAACTTTCACATCCATAGGAATGAATTGAAACTACTATGGGTTGGGTGAGGTACATCGTAATCCTCAAAGTAGTATACTTCCTTTTCCAAACTTTAAAGAGCTTCTGGGCAGTGGATTTGCCCAAAGAAGTATGTACTTTGATCTCATGACTGCTGCTTCCATGAGCATTGATTGTGGACCTAAGCAAGAGGAAATTCTTGACAACTTTACCTTTTTCTCCATTTATCATGATGGGACCTATTGTTTCAGGTGTGAGGGTGTTTACTCTCTTGACATTGGAGTGTAATCCATATGGAAGGCTGCAGTCTTTGACCTTCATCAGTAAGTGCTTCAATTCCACCTCACTTTCAACAAGTAAGGTTATATCATCTGAATATTGAAGGTTTTTAAGATGCCTTCTTCCAATCCTGGTACATTCTTTTTCATGTAATCCAGCATCTCTGATGATTTGCTCAGCATACAGATTGAATACATATGGTGAGAGGATGCAAGCCTGTCTCACACGTTTCCTGATTTTGAACTTCCTGATGAAGTTTTTGACCTATGTACAGATCCTACATAAGCACAACGAAGGGTTCTGGAAGTCCCATATTCTCAAGGTTATCCATTATTTATGATGATCCACATGGTCAAATGCCTTTACATAGTAAATGAAAACCAAGTAAACAGAATGGGACATCATCAAAAATAAAATGGAAGACATAAGGATTGATAGCATCAGTGGTGGTGAGTTGAAATGGACTGGCATAGGCCATTTTTGAATCAGAAAATCACCTGGATTACTATGGCAGGAATGACACACTCCAGAGAAATGCCGTCGCATTTATAGCCTAAAAGGACATTTCAAGATCTCTACTGATGTCCTGGAGTGCTAGTGGCATAGTGATGATGCTTTGGGCTGCTAGCCTCAAAGTCGGCAGCTGCAGACCACCGGTGGCTCTGCCGGGGAAAGATGGGACTTTCTACTCCCATAAAGAGTTCGAGTCTTAGAAACTCATAGGGGCAGTTCTACTCTGTTCTATAAGGTCACTATCAACTCAATGGCAGTGAGTTTCGTTTGAGTTTTGGCTATCTTAAAGTACAGCGCTATCTGTGATAGGATGATACCTATTCTTCCCATACAAGGAGATCCAGTCAAAGCACTGGACTTTTGTACTAGCCACTAAGCTAGTGATAAGGAACTTAAGAATTGTATCAGATTAAGAATTTTATCAAAGTCTTTGGTATGAAATTGTTAAAATATGCAATCAATATGCATTGATAGTTACTGGTGTTTGGAATGTAAATGTTAGAAATAATGAGGAAGGAAAGGTGGGTGAAAAATATGAACTTGGTGATAGAAAGGAAGCTGGATATCTCATCATAGAATTTGCAAGACTAGCTTCTTCTTCATTGCAAACACTTTTATAAACCCAAAAGGCGACTTTACATGCAGAATTCTCCAAGTGGCTCACAAGGCCATCAAAGTGACTTAATCTGTGGGAAGACCGGATAGAAAAGCTCGATATCCACAACTATTGAGGCCAGGAGCCCAGTGGGAATCATAGCACACATTTCTCCTGTACAATTACAGGAAGGACCTAAGGATAACTGAAAGTGGTCCACAAGAGCCAAAGTAGGACCGTGAGCACATCCCACGTGAATTCTGAGAATCTTTCCAAAACAGATTGAATGGAAAGCAACCCGATGAGTGATGGGATGCTTTCAAGACCATCAGACACCAAGAAAGCAAAAGGTCATTAAAAAGACAGGCAAAAATGAAAAGGTCAAAGTGGACGTCAGAAGAGACTCTGATATTTACTAATTTTCCTAGGTTAGCTAAGGTAAACGGGGAAAATGATGAGGTAAGGGAGCGCAACAGAAAATTACAAAGGGCAACTTAAGAAGACAAAGTCAGGTAGCTTAATGACATGTACAAAGACCTAGAATTAAAAACCAAAAAAGAAGAACACAGGCAGCATGTCTTAAATGGAAAAATTAAAGAAAAATTCAACCCTTGAGTTTTAGCATGAACCGTGCAGGAAATATCAAAAGAAGATGGAAACGAATACACAGAACCACATTACCTGAAAGAACTACTGTACATTCAGTCATTTCAAGAGGTAGCACATGAGCAAGAACCAATGGTAGGGACGAAGAAATCCAAGAGACTGTGAAGGCATTAACCAACAACAAAGCTGGGCATCGCTTCTCAGCCTTTAGGCTAAAATGACATGAAGAAATCAATGGAATACCAATTGAAATGTTTCAACAAGCCCTGGAAGCCCACACTCATCTATGCGAAGAAATTCGGAAGAAAGTTACCTGGCCAGTTGACTAGACGAGATCCATATTTGTACCCATTCCAAAGAAATTTTACCCTACAGGATGCACAAAATAATAAAATGTGCAAGTAAATTTTTGTTGGAGACAATCCAACAATGGTTGCAGCAGTACATTGATAGGGAGCTGTGAGAGATCCCGGCCAGATTCATAAGAGAATGTGGAACAAAGGACATCAATGCTAATGTCAAATGAAACTTGGCTGAACATAGAGAATACCCAAACGATGCTTGCATGTATCGTATTGTCTGTGCCCAGGCATTTGCCGGCATGGACTATTATATACTATGGATCACCTGAGAGGAAAGAATAGGAAGTCCAGAATGCTTCATTGTTTCATGCTGAACCTGTTCAGGGTAGATAGGCAGTTGTCCCAACAGAAAGGGGACTACTGAGTGGTTTGACATCAGGTACGTTGTGTGTCGGCATTGCATGCTCTCCCCATACTTATTTAGTTTGTATGCTCAGAAAATAATACCAGAAGTCGGATTATAGGCAGAAGAATGAGCCATCAAGTTTGGAGGAAGGCTTATTAAAACCTGTAGAAGCAGATGACACAACCTTGCTTACTGAAAGTGAGGAGGATTTGAAGTCCTTGCTGATGAAGAACAAGAATTACAGCCTTCAGTATGGATTATTGTAAAGAAATTCAAAATCCTCACAATTGGATCAATGAGTAACATCATGAAAAACAGAGAAAGGACTGAAATGCTCAAGGATTTTTTTTCTTGTTTGGATCCACAATCAATGTTCTTTGCAGCAGCAGTCAAGAGAACCAAGGATGCATTTCATTGGATAAAGCTGCTGCCCATGATCTCTTTAAGGTGTTGGCAATTAAGGACATTACTTTGAGGACTAAGGTGCGCCTGACCCAACCCATGGTATTCTCAATCGCCTCGTAGACATGTGAAAGTTTGACGTTGTGTAAGAAAGAGTGAAGAATTGACACATTTGGAAAATATTGACGATACCGATGACTTCCAACAGGACAAACAAACCCACCTTGGAAGAAGTATGGCCAGTGCCCTCCTTAGAGACAAGGTTAGCTTGACTTGATCTTACATACTTTACACAAGTTTCAGGAAATACCAGTCCTTAAAGAAGACATAATGCTGGATAAAGTAGAGGCGAATCCAAAATGACGAAGAGCATCAATAAGAGGGATTGGCAGAGTGGCTCAGAACCACGGGCTCAAAAACAAGAACTGTGAAACAGTAACAGCCATCTTTATGCAATCCCATGTGTTACGTCAAGATCCATCTGAAATCAGCAATGATATTCCTTGTTCCAAGTCCTTCAGTGAATCAGCCGTTCAAGCCCACCAGCTGTTCAACGTGAGAAAGATGGAATTTAGTCTCAGAAAACATGACGGTCTTGGAGCCAATGGAGCAGTTCTACTCTGTCCTATAGAGTCACAATGAGCTGAAATTGACTTGATGGCAATGGGTTTACTCTTGCTTTATAATTTCATGTGTGTGTATGTGTCTTGTTGTTGGTGGTGGTTGCTAGGTACCATGAGTCAATTCCAACTCATAGCAAACTCCTGTTACAGAACTACCCCCATAGGATTTCCTAGGTCAGAATAGTGTAAGACCAAGCCATGCTTCAAATATATGTGAAAGTTGGACAGTGAATAAGGAAGACCGAGGAAGAATGGATGAGTTTGAATCATGGTGTTGGCAAAGAATATTCAAAATATCCTGGACTCTCAAAAGGACATGTTTATCTTGAATGAAGTACAGCAGAGTGTTCCTTGGAGGCAAGAATGACGAGACTTCATCTTACATACTTTGGACATGTTGTCAGGAGAAACCAGTCCCTGGAGGAAGACGTCATGCTTAGTAAAGTCAAGAGCTAGTGCAAAAGAGGAATGTCCCCCAGGAGATAGACTGACACAGTGCTTGCCTCAATGGGCTCCAGCACAAGAACAGTCGTGAAAATGGCACAGACCCAGGCAGTCTGTGGTTCTGTTGTGCCGAGTGTCACAATGGTACTTACCACCCACACCGGTGCCTGGTGCAACAGTTAAAGCCCTACGCCACTAACTGAAAGATTGCTTCAGTGAGAAAAAGAGGACCTCACCTGCTTCAGGAACAATTGGCAGTTCTAGTCTCTCCTTTTTGCCTGTTGGGAGTCCAAATTGCCTGGATGGCAGCTAGTTGGATTTGGGTAGGTGATATATGTTGCTAATGGGAAAGTCGGTTACGGCATCCTGGTGCTCTTGGCTGACATATTTAATGCCAGTCAGCATCACACAATTTAATTCTTCCTATCACTAGCTTGCAAAATAAGAAATGATTTTATATCTCTCAAAATCCTCATTCTTAAAAAAAAGCCCATGTGTTAGACGGGGTTCTCTAGAGAGACAAAACCAGATTGCTAGTAATCTTATATATATATATATATATTTATAAAGATAGATATATAACACAAGAAATGAACTGTTAAATTATATACAGATAGATAGATATGTAATATAAGAAATGAGCAGTTAAATGATAAAGCAGTACAAATGGCTCAGTGCAACTCACTCCCTTGAGAGAGTTGTGAGTCACTGGCAGTCCTTTAAGTCTTGAGTGCTGCCAGTTAGTCCTCTGTAGAAAATAGGGAGAAAAACTTTTCTTTATTTATTTGTAAAAAAAATTACTTACTATTTTAAAAAGCTCCAATTGTGACACTTAAATAAAAATAGTATTGCAGACTTTAACATACAGAAGTTATCTGTAAGACCCATTATTGTTTATGTGTTTGTGTTTAAAAGTTTATCATGGATACTTCTCATCTGCTCTAGACCACATAGGAAACACACTCACTTCTCAGCTACATCTGACATGTCCAAGTAGCCTCCTGTTTGCCTGGCTCTTCTCCAGCTGTTACGAGCACTGCGCTCCCTTCTCTTCCTAAAAAGAGTGAAAAGGACCCACAGCTGCCGGTGTGGTCCAACACAGACAACAATAGCCAGGTTTCACAATGGAGTGAGAAACTCAATCTGAACCCCTTGCCTTGGCCTTTTATTTGTTCATTTCCCCCTTTTATTTTCTTACTTTGAAAAGCTTATTTCCCAGAATGAAAATATATTAAATTACTTTGGAAGAAGTTCTTGTAACAAATGATAAATTTTAGAGGGCATGCTGATGACTCAATTATTTTCTTCACTGTATGTAGCTTTTCTTTTAGATTCAGCATTTCATAATCCAGGGGCCCAAAGGAAAACTTGCTAGCTCTTTTTTCCCAGACTTCTGTCTTCGCCTCTCTCTCTCTATTTTTTTCCTACTAGTTTTCCTTATCCTCTCTCCCCTGCTCTACTCCCTTCTCTTCTTCCTCCCCCTTTTCTTAATTTTCATATTCTTTATATTCTTCCAGGAATTGTATCTTTTGAACTCCGGAGATCTCTGGGAGTGTGGCTCAGCTCGCTCTCTCAGGGACTGTGGGAGTCTTCTTTGTATTTAGTCTGTTTGGAGCAAGGCAGAAAACTCTGGCTATTTCCCAGCATGAACAGTGTTTCCTTCCTTGAGCCAGAAGAATTGATTCCAGATCTCACTTTCCAAATAAACATATCATTAATATTGTGATTACTTAAATCATCCAGTAATAGACAGTACATCTCAGTGAATTAATTAATATCTTCGTAAAGAGTTGAGCTTTAGTCTGAAAAATTAAGAACTCAAAGTGTCGAGTTTCTTAGCAGGGTAGAAAATGTGGAACAAGCCTGTAGAAGACAGAACAAAAGGGAAAGTTGGCCCTCCAGCTGCTGCTGAGAGCCGAGCCAGACAGCTTGGGTCAAAAGTAAAACGTTTGCCCATTGTTGAACTATTAGAAGTTGTCCACAGCTGCAGATGATTTATACTCGATCAGTTCTAAGAATACAGCGCTCAGTATGACTTTGTCTAATTATCTCCCCCTTTTGGCTGCCTCTGCTGACCAGCTTTTTGGGATTCTTCCCAGTTTTCCATCTCACCTTGTACTGACCACAAGAGAGAGACTCCGGTAACATAAATTCAGTTAAACGAACAAATGCTCATTCCATTGAATGGCACAAGGCTTTCAATGCTGCTTTGATAACCGAGCCAAGGTGTTCAAATTTGGGGCCAAGAACTCTTGGCTTTTTGGTTGATATCCTGGGAGAAGAATGTGACTCTGCTCCCCACTACACTTGATCCAACACTTTGTAGCTTTAATCCCTAACCTTGGGAATGCAACAAACAGAAACAATCAAGATCGGAGTGTGGTGAAGCAAGAATTCTCAAATGTCAGATAACCAGAGAGCCACTCACCTTTAGAAGTTCTGACTGGACACTTAAGAACGAAGCATCTTGAGAATTCATACTCCTCAAAGCTGTGGATGTGCATGTCTCAGGACCACAATTCAGAAGTTCAGACATAGGGAACACCCTTGTTTCTTATCAACGAGCTCAGCTCCTAGGGGACCTCCACATGAACCCGGCATTCATTGATGGCGTAGAGTTCTTCTTCTTGCTGCTCCAAGGAAACTTAGCCACTTTCAGGTTTTGAATTCTTGTGATAATCATCCAAATGTACTCAATGCCACAGGGTCTCAAGGTTCCAAGGTCATGGTCTTTCCGTGACACCTTTGAAGTTCTATGAGGCAAGGTGCCCAACCTCCATGTTTTGTAAGTTCATCCCATGTGACCCACCATCAGAAATTTAGTGAATATCCTCACCCTCTCCTTTCTAATAGGAGTTACTTAAATCCCAAACTCAGTGGCACAGTTAAAGGCTCAGCTGATAAGTTTGGTGGTGTCAACCTTCAGTCATTCTGCAGGAGAAGTTCTATGAAGAACCTCTATTCTGTCCTGCAGGGTCCCGATGAATGAGCCTCCCCTTCATAGCATGTGTTTATTGTTTTTCGTACCCGTGACCCAATTACACACACCTAATGCTCTTTCCAGTGGTCCCTGAGTGGCAGAATCAATTGACTGCTGATGAAAGGTCGGCAGTTCAAACCCATCCAGTAGAACCATGGAAGAAAGTCCTGGTGACCTCTTCCTTAAAGCATCTACCCAAGAAAACCCATGCTGCAGTGGTACACAGTTTCACCTGGAGGCACAAGGCATCAGAATCAGCTTGACAACAATGGGTTTGTTTTGTTTTACCTTATTCTTCCCCCAACCCACAGCAATAGTCAACTAACTGGTTTCCTGCAAGCATTTTCTTTCTTATAAGTGGCATCTTTAAAAAAAAGTGGCATCTTTAATTCAGCGACTTACTATGTATTTCTTTGAGTTACTGAGATGAAAGAGTTTCCTATATGTTTGATTACAGTTTAAAGAAACAAAGGATTCCAGGGAGTCCAAAGAGTCAAGTGCTCAAGTACCGAGTGTTTGGTGGTTCAAATCCATCCAGTCGATTGAAGGACAGACATCAAATGTGTTTGTGAAGGTCATGGCCAAAAAAATCCAATGGGGCTGTGGAACAAAATCTTTGTTTCCAAAATAGATCAGCAACATAAAAATCTAAACTTTGCAATTCTACCCTTTCCAAACCTTTACATATGGATTTATCATTTGCTTTCTTTTTAATTTAAACTCCCACGGCTGTTCTTAGGAATGTGTTCTACGGTACATATGCAGAAATCCCTTTAAACTTCTAGTGATATATGTATCTCAGAATTATTGAATAATAGCAAATTGCTCCAAAGTAATTGTACCAATTGATCAACCACCAACTGTATTTAAAATTCCTGCCAATATTCTTTATCAACGTTTGGTGCTGTCAAATTTTCAATGATTAAAATTATGGCTGAATTTTAATAGTAACACATTCATCACTATTTTCCTTCTTGGCTGAAGATTTTGTGTGTCTTGTTTCAGAAATCCCACGCTGAGGTCATAAAGATATTTTATCTTTTATCTACTTGTGCTTTATTAATTTCTCTTTATGTGCATGCCTATAATCCACCCACAAGTTTTTCAGCTGCAAGGCATTGGGCCAATTTCATTTTATTCCCTTGTGGTTATTCAGCTCATTCTGGTTTCTACACACACATCTACCCCCACACAACTGTGTCACAGTAATAGAGCTATAATGTATTTTTTACCAGAATTTTCTTTTACTAAAAAACACTATCTGGTTCCCAATTACTTACCCAATAAAGTTTGTCTTCCTAAGCCTTTCATATACTGCTGACTGCAGCGTCAGCTCTTACTATATTTTCCAGTTTCCCATATTGCAGCCATGCCTGATAACTTATCTTTCCCACATGCACTACATCTGGTCCCAGTTAATTTCCAGGGCACCAGCCTGGTCCTGTCATTCTCAGAAGCATTGCTAGGTTTGACCCTGTGATTACTGCCACTGCACCAATTAATCTCTTTGAGGGTCTTCTGCTTTTTTTGCCCACCCTCCATTTTTCCAAGTACGCCGTCCTTCTACAGGGGCTGGTCTTTCCTTATGACATGTCCAATAGACGTGAGGCATGAGATGATGTCTGGCGATCCTGGGTTTGGAGGGCCAGCCTGGCTGTGCTCGCCATTCCCTGGTACCACAGGCTTTTCTTCAGAGCACTGGAGTCTTGATTATATTTTCAGCATGTGGTTAATAAGTGGAAGTGAAACCAGTTAGATAACAAACAGCAGAAGCACAAGTTCGATGAGGG
The DNA here is from genome assembly GCF_050624435.1 of Tenrec ecaudatus. Classification (NCBI taxonomy): domain Eukaryota; kingdom Metazoa; phylum Chordata; class Mammalia; order Afrosoricida; family Tenrecidae; genus Tenrec; species Tenrec ecaudatus. Next base: position 9,125,915 of record NC_134544.1, read on the forward strand.
GACAGTTGGGGCCACATCAATTGTAGCATATAGTCGGTATTTATTATCTTCTGTTCTAGAATTCACACCAAATTCATATACTGTTGATTTATAAAAATTGTATTTATGTATCACATCTCTTCTTCCCCTGGATTCTTCTGTGCTGATTTACACTGGATAGTAAGGCAGTAATGCTTCATTATGCCGATTTCCATGATTTGACTGAAAGCATTTTTCAGGTATTAGTAGCCATCTGATAATACATTGTTCCTTAAGGTAATGAATATTGATTAAATTAAGCTATAAAACATATGTATATATATATATATATATATGAATGAAATACTATCTGTTGAATGTAGGAGTACAAATTGTATGACATTGGAGCATTAGAGGGCAGAAAAATAATTTGTTTCTGTTCATTTTCTTTTCATGGAACATAGACACCAAATATCCCTTCATTGTACTTGTGCTTCTAATTTTTGTTAACTAAGTGGTTTCACTTCCACTTAATAATCACATGCTAAGAATACAATAAAGTTTCCCATGCTCTAAAGATAAGTGACTAGGACCAGAGGAAAGAGAGGATATAAGAAATTCAGCCAGGCTGTCCCTCCAAAAACAGAATAGCAAGACTTCATCTCACAGCGCACATACCATGAACATATCCCCAGGAAGTACCAGCCCCTGGAGAAGGACTTCATGCTTGGGAAAATAGAGGATGGGAAAATAAGAGCAAGACCCTCAAAGATATGCCTCGGCACAGCGGTTGAAGCAGCAGGCTCAGAGCACTGTTGCTGAGGATTGCATAGGACCAGGCTGTATTCTGCTCTGTTGTGCATGAATTTGCTATGACTCAACATGAACTCGAATACATCAACCAGCAACCGCAACATAAGCCTAATGAAGCACTGACCTTTATAAACCCAGATAAAGGACAAAGAACAGCATCATGGCCACACATTGCTAAATACAGAAAGACTGTCCTGAGTGATGTCCACCAGCTGTCGGTCCTGCTTAAACTACAAGGAGCACATGAGTTTGGCAAGACCAACAAGAGAACCCTGCAGTTCTATATGTGAGAGAAGAGCTATCATCAAGGTAGCAACTACTGTCCCCATAGTAATAAAACCCACCTATCCCCGTTGGTTGATGAGTTGAGCTTAGAAGCAGGACACTGGGCCCTTCACCTCATTAAGCAATGAGAAATCAAAAAGTTCAATTGTAAAGTCTGTCTTCTCAAAACATAAATCCCTCTGGACTCCCACTGAGTTGTATGTGTATAATGATGTCGATGTGATGACCATTTGTTATACATTTGTCTCCTGTGTCCAATAGAGGGTCTATGATTAACCATCCCCAAATGATCCAAGTCATTGCCAACTACACAAGTGAATGCTTATTTAAGTATTGTCATTTTCTTTTGTTTCATTCTAAATATATATCCAAGTATGATTGTGGTGACTTGAAATTCCCAGTTTAATTCTTGATTCAATATACTACAAATAAATTAATAACACTTTTTAAAGTTGTATACAATTTACCAAAATTTAATTCTCTTTGACTAAAATTTTAATCTTGTGGATTGAAATCCTGTGATCTCATATTGTAAATCATTATTATTATTACTATATTAAATATGCTGTTGTTGAACCAAGTTTTCCTTATGGAAACCCTATCGAACAGAGCAGAAGTACCCATGGGATTTCCCAGCCTGTAATCCTTACAGAAGCAGAGTGCTGTTGGGTCTGAACTGCTGACCGTTGGGTTTGCAGTCAGGAGCTCAACTGCTATGCCACCAGGACTTTGTCAATAATATCTAATTATTAGCATGACTATGAAATTTTGAAACTTCCACGAATTCTCATAAACATAGAAATGTATGAGGTCATTAGTCTGATCTATGTAAATACATTGGTCATTAGCACATACATTTCCTAAGATACAAGGAGTTGCCTGGTTGATAACAATTAACAACAAAAATAGAGGTAGATTGCAGGGTCTTATTCTGAAGAATGAATATTCACAAGTAAAGTTTTCTTGAGAATTATTTCAAGGAGCATACCATTTCTGGGTCCATAGTCTTTAGTAAACAAAATTTGTAACACTAGATTACATTTCTTTTTGTTAAAGTTCTAATCAATAAAATAGAAAAAATGTTTATCTGATTATTATGTACAGTAGTGAAATAACCTTAATTACTAAATGTGATTGATATTTAAGTTCTTAAAATTCAAAATATTATAATTAATCTAAATGTTGTTGACTTCACTTCCTAAATCCATAGTTCTGCTGAACGAAGCTATTATGTCTTCTCTAACCCTACCCAGAGATCACGTCCATCCAAGCTGAAGCCATTCCGACAAGCCACACAGACTCATAAACTCTTGATTTCCTTGAAAACATATTTTCAGCATATTTCTCGCCTGCAAAAATAAGCAAGCAAAACAAAAGACTAAAATAACAGAAGAGGAGTCCTTGGATTTTCAAATGACTGGGATCAGAAGAACCTCTGACACTCTTAATCATTGAGTAGCTCGCACACGTGAAAGAAATGGTGACACAAAAGAGATGAACAGAAAATTTCACAGGGCAGCTTCAAAACACCAAGTAAAGAATTAAAAGGAAATGTGCAAATAGCCAGTCAGGAAACCAAAAAGGACGAAGATGGACAGCATCTCCTAAGCTTAACAAACTGAAGAAAACATTCAAGCCTGGAGTTCCAAGACTGAGATTCTGTGGGCGAGATATTGCAGGAAGCATCAAAAGAAGGTGGAAAGAATACAGAGTCACAGTACCAAGAAGACCTAGTCTACATCCCGCCATTTCAAAATTGCCACATGATCCAGAACCAGTGACACCGAAGAAAGAAGGCCAAGCTTTGTGAAGCATTAACCTAAACCGAGACTTCAGGAATTGATAGAACACCAATTAAAATGCTTCAACTAGCACTCCCTTATCTATGGTAAGAAATTTGGAAGCAAGTTACCTGGCCAACTGACTAGAAGAAACCCATTCCAAAGAAAGGTGACCCAACATCGTGCAGAAATTGTCCAACAATATCATTAAAAACACATGCTAGTAAAATTTTACTGAAGATCATTCATAAACCATTTCAGCAGTGCATTAATGGGAAGCTAAAGCAGTTTCAGGCTGGATTCAAAACAGGATGTGGAACAAGGGATATATATCATTGTTGATGTCAGATGTATCTTGGCTGAAAGCAGGGAATACCAGAAGTGTGTTTGTTTGTGCTGTATTTACTATGCTAAGGGATCTGACTCTGGAGCACAACAAACAAAGGCCTTGATGAGAATTCCAGAAGATTTACTTGTGCCTATTCATGGCCTATGCATGGATCCAGAGGCAGCTGCGCACACAGAACTAGGGGATACTGGATGGTTTAAAATAAAGAGAAGTGTGTGTCAGGATTGGATCCTCTCACCATGCTTCTTCAACCTATATGCTGAGCAAGCAAATCATAGAAGCTTCACTATAATGAAAAGAATGGGGCAGCAGGATCAGGATAACAACCTGTGATGTGCAGATGAAAGTGTCACTCTTGGTGATGACGATCCAGGGCTGTGTCCTTCAAACTCAAGTATGCATTCAAACTCAAGGTGAAGAAAGCCCACATCGTCACAGCCGGACCCGTAGATAACATCATGATAAAGGAGAAAAGATGGATCTTGCTTGGATTTACAATCAATGCTCAAGAAAGCAGCAGTAAAAAAATCAAATGATGCACTACAGTGGGTAAATGACGTACATGAGACCTCGTTAACATATTGCAGGGCAAGGATGATACTTTGAAGATTCAGGTGTGCCTTATCCAAAGCATGGTATTTTTCAATTGCCTCATGTGCATGTGAAAGTTGGACACTGACAAAAAAGACCTAAGAGAAATAGATGCATTTGAGTTGGGATACTGGTAGAGAATGTTGAAAGAATCATGAACCTTCAAAAGAACAAACAAATCTGTCTTTGGAAGTGGTGTGGGCAGAATGTTCCAAAGAAAGGATGAGGGCAAGGAATGTACAGATGTTCTTTACACAATTGATGTATGTATGGATTGTGATAAGAGTTGTATGATCCCTTAAGCAAATATTTTTAAAAAGGAAACAACAAAACAAAACAAAAAAGAAATGAAGATCACAAGACTTCCTTTCATGTAGTTTGGACATGTTGTCAGGAGATACTGATCCCTGGTGAAGGGCATCATGTTTGGTAAAGTAGAGCAAAAGCCAAAAAAAAAAAGAAAAGAAAGAAAGAAAGCCCTAGACAAGATGGACTGACCCAGTGGCTGCCAAAACCAATGTGAGGATGGCGCAGGACCAGGCAGTGTTGGGTTCTGCTCTACCTAGGGTCTCTAAGAGTTGCACCAAACACGAACGCTAACAACAGAAGAGCAGCTGGGCTTACACATGTTCTATGATCTGTTGCCAGTTCCACCTGGTTAGACACACTCGCTCGCTGAGACTGAAGTGGAACGACTGCCAATTTCTGTGGAGCAGATAGCAAGGATAGGTAAACATTGGTAGACCCATGGCCAACAAATGCTTCAACCGTACTTGATAGGAACACAATTTTCAACCTCCCAAGGCGAGGATGATGGGGCTTTCTACTCCTGTAACTGTTAGTCTAGGACCCCCATTGAGGCAGTTCTGCCCTGTCCTATAGGGTCGCTGTGAATCAGCATATACATGATGGCAGTGAGTAAGTGAGCGACCGTGGTATATAATGGAGCCCTGCTGGCCTTGTTGGGTAGACATTGGACTACAATTTGCAAAATTGATGATTCAAACCCACCAGCAGTGAGCTTCAAAATGTTCATGAAAAATATTGTTTAAGAAGAGTATTTAGAATGTAATTCACAAAGTAAATATTAAACTTGAAAAAAAATCACAGGTAATTTTTAGATGCTCTACTTCTCAGGCCAAATAGAATACTTGTTACTTGTCTTTGTTAAAATGATACTCCAGATAAGAAAACCTAAAATGGGAATTTAGGAGCTAATCTTTTAGTACTGAGGTATAAAACCAAATAGGCCAAAGGGGAAGTTCGAAAATCAATGTTGCACATAAAAGTAAAAGTTCAATTTATATACTTTAATTTAAAGTCTATAGGGCTTGGACTAGTCCACAAGTCATAAAACCACTGTTAACCAGGAATTCGATGAGTCGGGATTTCGCCATTCTTTCATGTAAGTCCAGTATGGTTTGGATTATGAAAGGCACATCTCATATTGGGTAACAAACTGTTTAAGATTCCTTTCTGAAAGAAGGTTTAATAAATCTCCCAACAGCCCTTTGAAATTTCTTTCTGGCTGAAAAGGATTCTCAGCTGAAAACATTTAAAAGATTTTTTTTTGTAATTTCCACATGTTTTATCACCTCTTGAGGTGATGAATTGTATTCAAAAAATGAAATAGGGGGGAATCTTAGGATCCAGAAATTATGCAAAATAGTATCTTTCAAAAGAAACTCTTAATGTGGTAGTAATATATTGCGAAACTAGTTTCCAAGAGCGCATCTGGAGTCCATTTCTAAGGATTAGAACAAGATGTCATATAGTGTATATATATATTTTTAAATTGCTATAAGTTACTAATAACGTTAAAGGCCTACTCCTTCCCATGTTAGATAATTCGCATGACAACATACTTAATTTGATTGACTGTGGTGTATAAATATGGAGGAACTGACTTGGCATCTTAATGAATCCCAATAAATAGCACCCTTTCCCACTGCCCGCCCCATCCCCATAGGAGCCCTGGCGGCATAGTGATTATGCACTGGGCTGCAAACCAAAAGGTTGGCCATTTCAAAAGCACCAGCCACTCTCTTGGACAAAGATCTGAGGCTTTCTACTCCAGTCAGGAGTTACAGTCTGGGATCTCACAGAGCACTTCTACCTTGCCCTATAGGGTCACTGTGAGTCAGAATGGCAGTGCGTTTTGGGAGCTTTTATCCCACCATATATCTGGAACAAAATGAGAAATAAGGCTAGGAGTGAGATTCCTAGAGGACATCATCTTGACTATTTATTAAAGTAAATTGTAGGAGATTTCAGGCAGTGGGGGAGTAAATAAGCTCCCTGACTGATCGACAAGCTTATTCCCAGTCACAGGAGAAGCTATAGCCCCACAGGCTTTCCTACAAGAACACAAATTTGAGCTCCAAGCTCAGGACGAGACCAAAGCCACAGAGAATGCACACACATGACAGCATCCCTTCTGCTCTGCTCTATTCATTATAGACCAGTCACTATACCAGCCCTGACACAAGGGAGGGAGGGCATCCAGACTCCCTCGTCTTTACAAGGAGGATGTGGAAGACTTTGCAGACCTGTCTTAACATGGCCACTGTCCTTAAGCCACCACTGTCCTTTAGCCACTCGTGTTGAATTGGTCCCCCCAAAAGGCTGAGATTAGACAGAAGAATAAGTGGATTCTGAGAGAAGTCTGTCACCCAGGCTGAACATCACCTTGTACCCACATTATCTCCTTGTAGGTAGTTTTGCAGACTTTATCAGATCATCTCCAATGAGATTAAAGGTCAGTAGCAAGACATTCATTCAAATGATAAGACCATCAAATAACATAAAATACAAATTAGCCATTCAAATAAGTTAAATAAATACACCCAAATAATAACATTTCAACAATTCAGAGACAGCTTAGTCATTGAATACAGTTTCTCATTCATTAAATTCCCAGGGAGAAATTAAGTGCAAATATCAATATTTTTCAAGTCTAAAGATTTCAGTATTCAAAGGACTTAATATTCAAAATGAAAATGTCTTTCCCTTTTTAAGAAAAAAATCTCAAATTAATTATTTCCCAAGTTCCTTTTCACTCAGTCTCAGCTAATACGTGCATATATACACATACATGCACGCACATATTTCTTCATAAATGTACAATTTTGATGTTCTTTCACTGAAATGATCAAAGTTCCTTCTAGAACCAAAAAAATTTGTGTTAATCCATTCCAAAGTCTTCCATAAACCTTTGCAAAGACTTAATAAGTCTTGTATTTGTACTGATGCATAAGACTCCACAGAGCTGACTCACCTGAGGCTTTGATGTAAAGGTCAAGTGCTAGAGCAGAGAAGGAGAATGGAGGACAGTAAGCTTGGGAGGTCCTTGTTCACATTCTTCCACAATGATATGCTTTCTGGATGGAGCCACCAAGTCCTTTGCACTGAGTCATGGCTTTCAGAGAGCTTGTGGCAGAAGTGACTGATCACATCTTCAAGGGCAGGTCATCCATCCCACAAGCTGGCTGAAAAATCATCAGGAGCCAAACAGGTCAGAATTTCAACATGACATCACAGATTTCATTTTCCTTACCACGGCTGTCCACCCAAACCAGCAATCTGGGCAACTCAGAAGTGCACATAGGCTAGTCCAGCCCCAGTCCCCACATGTTGCCATACAGCTCTACCTCAGAGATATGTTGGGTTCATGTCCAGAACACTGTGACAAGGTGGCTGTCACAATCTGTGGTAGTTACATCATCTCAAATCAACTTGTAGGTATTAAAGTGAAGGGTGGAGTCAAGCCTGTCAATCAGGTAACAGCCTAATGATGCCTCCTTGTGGGCATGCCTTCTCATGGGATTCTGGGAACCGCCTCTCTTTCTCCCTGGAGGTGGACCACACACTCTCACTCTGCTTCACCTTCCTATTGAGGAGCCACACTCAGAGAGCTGGAGGAGCCCTGTAGTGGCCTGCACTGATGCTGACATGCTTCCACCACCATTGGATCCATAAGATATTTCATCCATCAGCCTGTGATCTTCCTGCATTCAGCATCATTGCATGTGCTACGTGAGTCTGGAGAGGAATTTATAAACTAGTAACAGACACATGGCTAATATTGGATTTAGGGACTTGATCTGAACTGGGCTGGGATATTTTCTCAATATACAATTGTTCTTTGATACAAAGCTCTTTCTTATACATATATAAGTGTGTCTGGATTTATTTCTCTAGTCAACCCTGGTATAACACACAATGCATTGGGGCATGCCTGGCATTACCCTTTTAAAGAGTTCAATGGTTATCAGGACAATGTTTCTCTACCTAATGCATTTAGAAAGCCCTACAACCTGCAGGTCTCAAAGCAGCTTTCCGGGCAAAAGTTTGTTCTTGCACCATACCTTCACAGATTTTAGGGATCTCAGAAGAATAGCAATAGCATCGATGAGAGGTGGGTAGTGTGAGGAAAACATGGGTTTCAACTCTATCTCAACCCATCAATCTGCACTAGGAATCCATGGCAAATTTCATTGAAAGAAACATTAGCCATCAGAAACTAATTGGGACATATGTTGACCTTTCACTCTGACATAAAACACTTCCATTAGAGTGACATCTGGAATTGAATCCATTTACTGGTGTTTGCTACCAGTGTTTAAGCCTCGTCTGCCCCACACTCTTCTACACATAGCTAGAAAATTGTGTGAGGGTGAACCCCACATGCCAGTGAGAATTTGAACTCACATTTAAGAACTCTCAACTGTTCCTATCCACCAACACAATTTAAAAATAAACAAGCACATCTCCATCTCTTTCCCCTTCCCTCTTGGGAAGCTAGTTTCAGACCTGCTTGGAAGTCAAAGTGCTTTCCCCAGTAAACTCCACCATCTAAATAGCAGGCATTCCATAGTCTCTCAGTGGGGGTAGTACCATCAGTGTCCAACAACTGACTCAATTGGGGGAAGAGCCCCTCCTGATGCTTCAGGATGCTCATGCAGGAAGCACACCTGTCTTGCAAAGCAGAGAAATGGACAGCATGGGAAAGCTAATGCCAGGGCCTACTTTGTAGCACATTTCTTTTCCATTCAGTAGATGCCAACAGTTACTACCCCCAAGAACCCATGTGTCTGCTACTCTGGGGTAGCATTTCAGACTGGCCTTTGTTTAAGGTCTCCGGGAGGAAACAGCCCAGTCCTTCCACAAGTCTGCCCTGCTGCTTCTTGCTGTGGATCTTTTGGACCTAGAATCTGTTTTATGGGACACTGTTCCTCCCTAGCCACATAGAATGCACAGAGACCCCTCTACAGCTGATTTTGGGTTCCAAACTGCTACTGCTTATGACACGTGTGCTTCAGGAGCACAGGCCCTGAAAATCGTGTGTCCCTATTGCTGTGTAAGCATCCAATCCTTGTTGTTTTTAAGTGCTATCCAGTCACTTCCCTCATCTGTGAAAATAAGTGAAAGTCCTCCCTTGGAGTCCATTGTGGGACTTCATTGCTGCAGCCACTGGATCCATCCATCTCGAGGGTCTTCCTCTTTCTCACTGACCCCTGATTTTATCAAGCATACCTGACATACTTGAGATGAACTTTATTCCTAAAGGACATTCTAGGTGTACATCTGTCACCCAAGACAGGCTTGTTTGTTCTCCTGGAAGCCGTGGTATTTTCAATATTTTCGCCACCACAAAAATTCAAATGCATAAATTATTTTCTTGTATATCTTATTAATTGTCGTAGTTTCACGTGCACATGAATCATGAAAAGTACCATGGCTCAGTGCAGAGCACCTTTGATCTCAAAATGACACCTTTACTCTCTAAAACTGTAAAACACTCTTGTGCAGATTTGCCTAATAGAATACAGCTTTAATTTCTTGACTCTTGCTTCCATGTTAGTCATGGATCCAAGTAAAATAAAGTCTTTGATCACTTCAAGGTGTTCTCCGTTTATCATGATATCTATTGGTCCAGTTGTGAGGATTTTGGTTTTCTTTACATTGAGCTATAATCCATAATGAAGGCTACAGTCACTGATCTTCCTCGGTAAGTATTTTACTTTCAACAAGCAAGGTGTGTCATCTTCAAGTCACAGGTCATTAATGAGCCTTCCTCCAACCCAGAATGAAACATGCCCCCTTCACTGGCTAGTGTTTAACTAGCAGGGCCTCCAAGGATTGGACAGAAAGAAGTGCCTCCAAACAAAACCGTTGATTACAGGCGGACTCATAGCCACCCTCTAGGGCACAGGAGATTGGCCCCGGTGGGCCTTTCAGCCTATAAACCTCTATAAGCAGCAACACTGTCATCAATTCTATTCTGACTCATAGTGACCCCATCTGATGGGGTAGAACCGCCCCTGTGGATTTCTGAGACTTTAATCAGCAGTTCTCAACCTGTGGGTCTAGACCCCTTGTTAGGGTCAAAAGACGCTTTCACAGGGGTAGCATAAGACCATACTTTTGATGGTCTTAGGAACTGAGACACGGCGGGTCCGCCCACGTGCAGATACACCCACATTTGGGGTCCCCACAACCTGAGGGACTGTATTAAAGGGTCATAGCATTAGGAGGGTTGACAACCACTGTGACCATCGTGTTGGCAGTCAGATCCCTCCCTGCCCCTGTGATTTTGTCGGATAATCTCCAGGGGGCAGCTTGCCTCGTGCCATTGTCTCCACGTTAGGCACTAACTTCTGGAGGTCTGGCAGTGTAATGGTTATGCATGGAGCTGCAAACCATAATTGGGGAGTTCGAAACCACCAGCCACTCTGGGGGAGGAAGATAGATTTTTCTACTCCCATAAAGAGTTCCAGTCTCAGAAAGTCACAGTGGCAGTTCTCCTTGGTCCCACAGGCTCTCTGCGTCAGCATCGATAGGATGGCAGTGAGGTGCTTACTCACAAGCCCTGGGGATGCAGTGGGTTACCCTTTGAGTTGCTAACTGCAAAGTCTGCGTTCCAAAGTCCCAGTCACGCTATGGAAGAAAGATGAAGTTTCTTCCTACACCTGTCAGGAGCTCCCAGGCATAGATGGGTGGTTACACAGTGGGCTAACTTAAAGGTCAGGAGTTTAAAACCACTAGTTGCTCCTGGGTACCAAGATGAGACTTTCTATTGCTGTCAAGAGTTAACCTTCCTGGGCCTCCCTTTAGACCCCCAATTCCTAAAGCTCTCAGAGAAAACTGGGGCAAAGGCAGCACACATCTTTTCAGTAGGACACTGCTCATTCTCTGGCACTCTCCACCGTCTCCACTGAAACCGCTTCCTCCTCATCTGGGCCAATGTCCCAAATGGTCCTGCCTTGGCAGTCTCTAAGGAAATACACGGGCTAAGTGCTCAGCTGCTAACCGAAAGGTTGGTGGTTCAAACCAAGGGAGAAAGTCCTGGAAATCTGCCCCCATGAAGGTTACCTTCTAGCAAACCCCATGTGCAGCTCTCCCTTGCCACAGAAGTAAATGGGCAGCCACAAAGAAGGAGAGAGACGGACCCGGTGGCTGCAACAATGGGCTCACATACATCTGTGAGGAAGGCACAGGACCGGGCAGTGTCGAGTTCTGTGGCACATGGAGTCAATAGGAGTCATATCCAACTCAAAGGCACCTAACCACCACCAACCACTACCACCACCACCACCAGCACCACCACCACCAACCACTACCACCACCACCACCACCACCTCCACCTCCACCTCCACCACCACCAACCACTACCACCACCACCATCACCACCACCACCTCCACCAGCACCTAACCACCACCAACCACTACCACCACCACCACCTCCACCAGCACCACCACCACCACGCTGTCACATGGGCCATTCATTGTGAGTTGAAATAGACTAGACAACACCCAACACCCACCAACCTCGTGTTTGCATTCAGATGCCACTCTTGGATCTCGGTTCCACCTGGAAGAATCCTTTCTGTTTCCTCTTTTCCCTGCCTTCCCTCCGTCTGTTAGGGGCACTCATGGCGGAGTGGGTTACATGTTGGTCATGGGAAGCACCGATCTTCCACACTCTTCTCTGACCCTACATTCTGGCCACAGACGTTGTTAGGGAGCTAGAGAGGGAGCCAGGGGTTGTTCTTTTACATACCAACCCCTCCCTACAGGAAGTTGGAAGCTGATAAAGGCAAAGGGGCATGTGTCAATTCAGGTCCCGAGCAAAGGAGGCAGTACACCTGGGTGGGCCCAAACTAGGCCAGGTGGGCTAAATTCAGGCAATGGGGTCAACCAGTACCCGACCACAACTCCCAGCCAAAGGCCCTAAAGACCTGAACCTGGAGACCACCTTACCCTTTTGATCTTTAGGCTGCTTCTCGCTCTGCTGGGGCCAGGCTGGGGTCTCTCTGCCCTCAGGCCACCTCGTGTGGGTGGGCAGTCCCGTGAGTTGCCCGTGCTCAGTGACTGTCAAGCCTGAAACTTCTGTCGTTTATAAAAACTCACTTGGATCACAAACCAGGCTTCAGCGTGGATTCTTTCTCCTGCGAAGCCAAGAACCCAGGCATTTCCCATCTGAGAAACCTTACAATTTCTTCTCCGCTCTCAAAACAAACCCATTTCCTCCTCAAATAGCTACTCCCAGGAGACTTTCATGGTTCCCTGCTTGTATTCCACTGAGAAAATGCGGCCTGGGGGCAAGACGAAACGGTGGTCACACTTGGAAATGTATTGAGTCCGGGCTGAGCTGCAGCGATGACCTCCAACTGGAGACTGAGTGCGCATGGCGGGGCAAGGCCGTGTTTTCTTCCGCTGTGAATGGGGTCTCGAGTTGAAACTGACTTCACAGCACCCTCACAACAACAAGGAAGGTTTGCTAGTCTAAATGAGTCAAAGCTGCTTTCTCACTCCTCGGAGCTGCAAGGACGTCGTTGTATTTTTCTCTACCTCAGTCCAATAAGATGTCAGATGGTTTTTAGATGACCCGGCCATTTCTTTGGCTAATTAAGAAAATCCGTGGCCCTTCTCCATCTTGTGTTCAGGGTTAATACACCTAAATTGAGAACGCATGGTGGTGGGGGTTCCTGCGCCTGTCAATAAGCCTCTGAGATTTAAGACAAGTCTCTTTCTATTCTCTCTGTATATATCTGGATTCAGAAGGTAGGTGGAAACAGCCAGAGAGAACATATTGTGAGAAGCTCTCTCCTGGAAAAAGGATATCAGGATTGGTAAAATAGAGGCTCTGAAAGGGGAAAAGAAAAAAAAGGACTATCCCCGCAACTGTGAGGCTGCTGCAGGAGCACGCGGCATCTCGTTGTCTGTGCATAGGGCTGCAGCAGCACGCGGCGTCTCGTTGTCTGTGCATAGGGCTGCAGCAGCACGCGGCGTCTCGTTGTCTGTGCATAGGGCTGCAGGAGCACGCGGCGTCTCGTCTGTGCATAGGGCTGCAGCAGCACGCGGCGTCTCGTTGTCTGTGCATAGGGCTGCAGCAGCACGCGGCGTCTCGTCTGTGCATAGGGCTGCAGGAGCACGCGGTGTCTCGTTGTCTGTGCATAGGGCTGCAGGAGCACGCGGCGTCTCGTTGTCTGTTCATAGGGCTGCAGGAGCACGCGGCGTCTCGTCTGTGCATAGGGCTGCAGGAGCACGCGGCGTCTCGTTGTCTGTTCATAGGGCTGCAGCAGCACGCGGCGTCTCGTTGTCTGTGCATAGGGCTGCAGGAGCACGCGGCGTCTCGTCTGTGCATAGGGCTGCAGCAGCACGCGGCGTCTCGTTGTCTGTGCATAGGGCTGCAGCAGCACGCGGCGTCTCGTCTGTGCATAGGGCTGCAGGAGCACGCGGTGTCTCGTTGTCTGTGCATAGGGCTGCAGCAGCACGCGGCGTCTCGTTGTCTGTGCATAGGGCTGCAGGAGCACGCGGCGTCTCGTTGTCTGTGCATAGGGCTGTAGGAGCACGTGGCGTCTCGTTGTCTGTTCATAGGGCTGCAGGAGCACGCGGCGTCTCGTTGTCTGTGCATAGGGCTGCAGTCAGTCATAGCCAACTTCATGGCACCCACAGTCGGCAACAGGACAGTTTCTAGCTGTCAAGATGAGACGGTTGCTGCTAACGGCTAGCGAGGAGGAGAGGCCAAGGGTGCTGCTGGACACCCTACAATGCACGGGCCTGTCCCTCATGACAAAGAATCACCCAGCCCAAGTATTCATAGTGTTCAGGTTGAGAATCCCACCTTCTGAATTACTTTGCAGGAATCTCTATCAGAAACCTTTTTATCGACTGTTTGTGCCTCAGGGCTACTACTGGAACAGAAATACAAGTTGGTGACTTCACCAAACAGAAATTAGGCCTCACAGTTTAGGAGAGTAGAAGTCCAAATTCAGTGGCACAGAAGAGATTAAACCATGCCCTCAACCAATGCTGTTTCATTAACATAACAAAGAAATCCCATTGCCACAGGTTATAGGATCAATCCATAATTGACCCCCCAAAATCCCACTCACCCTGTAGATTTGGGCTCATAGCAACCCTGTTGGGAAGAGTAGAAATGTTCCTTAGGGTTTCTGAGATTTCAAATCCTTACAAGAATAGATAAGCAAATCTTATTCTGAAAGAGGAGTTGGTGGGTTTGAACTGCCAAACTTGGGTTGAACCATCCAATGTTTAATTTTCCATGTACCAAGGTTACTTGTAAACCATGAGCATGTGTAATCAAAGTTGTTTGGATCTCTCTTAATTCACGATGTCAACCTTTCCACAGTTCAATTCTCTTTGATGGCAAAGCCTAGTTGGCTTGGGGAAGACACAGAGGCAGTCAAGAACTCAGCAGCAGTTCCAGGCTGTCTCCCCACAGATCCTGCTGAGCAAGTCACCCAGGAGTCTTTAACAGGCATGCACAGGCAAACCCCATGGGAAGCGCTGGCAGGGCAGTTGATCGACCTCTGTCATTGGCAGCAGGAATTACACACCATTTGAAAATACTTCCAGGTTCCCTCATGGGCCCAAGCAGAAACTGAGCATCTGAGCAGAGGTGACGAAGCCAGGCTTGAGTTCCCTGGAGCTGTGTGAGTCTCAGACACACCAAGTCATAGGTACAGTGGGCCCAGTCACAGCGCAGAGCAAGCAGCAGAAGGCGTTTCTCTTCTCAGTTCTGGGCAGATGCACAGGTCACAGTGCATTGCATGAACGAATGCGACCCAAGCCTCATGTCACTGGCTGCTGTCACTCAGATCTCTTGCCTTTGATCCCACCCATAGTATTGTGGCAGCATGGAGTCTGGTGGGGAGGGGGCGCAGGGAGAAAGGGGGATACACTCAAGTTCGGTTGATAAATGGGTCTACTTGGAATTTGAAAACATACCCAAATGATGGGCATCTTTGGAACCCAGCGGCAGACATCTGGGCCATGTTCCTGGTGAGGCATTCTATGTGGGAGAGGGGGCTGCTCCTGGGCCTGGAGAAAGATTGATGAGAGCTTGGATTTGTGGAGTTTTGCAAAGAGCAAGTGTTGAGGGACTCCAAAAGGGCATTAGGTTGTGACAAAGTGTGAAGGTCTCTCTAAAGCATGTTCACTCACTGTGAACCACAGCCTCACAAGCCTTTGGTGAACGTGGATGATCTGCCGAAATGACAGGACCAAAATATGATTTCAACCAGTAATTAATATGAAAGATATGCTGAGTTGTTGTTTTTGTTTTTCACACTAAATCTATTATTTTCTAGGTTTGATACCAATGCTGTAACTGAGTGTTTCCAAAAGTGCTGATTCCACCAACCTGCCAGGTGCTGGAATGAGCTGAGTGGGCTGGCAAAGCAGAAACTTACACTTTATCCTGAATTATGGGCTACTGGACAAAAGTTTTCACTGCTGCCGGGACATTGAGTTAGGCGTTTCCTGGAAAGGGGGTGGTAGGCTAAATAAGTTTGGCAACTTACGGTGTGACTGCTAATGAAGATCTCCTTCAAGGGTTCATGTGAGAGAGAGAGAGAGAGAAATGGGTTGATACCAAGGGCTCAAGTAGAAAGAAAATGTTTTGAACATGATGATAACATATGTACAAATATGCTTGACCCAATGAATGGATGTATGGATTGTGATAGGAGGTGTAAAAGCCCCCAATAAATAGATTGAAAAAACAAACAAACAATGATGAGAGTTGCTACAATGAGGACACTGACTGGCAAGTACATCGTGCCACTTGATATTGACCGAGGTTTGAGCATAATCATAAGGAAACACAATTTAAATGACACACACCTTAGCTCATCCTCTGTCAAGTGGGGGGAGAGATTTGATGCTTTTCAGAGGTCATACTTGGTATGTCTTGGTATTCTAGTGGGTTAAACATTGGTTAAAAGTTCAAACCCATTAGCCACCCCTTGGAGAAAAAAAAAAAAAAGATAAAGACTTGTCGCCTCAGAAACCCTAAGGAGCAGTTAGTTCTGCTCTCCCCACAGTGGTCCTGAGTCAGGCTGGGCTTGATGGCAGTGAGTTTGGTTTGATTTTGCTATGCTTACATTAATGTTTAAGATTATCATAATTGCATAAAAATCCATCCCTTTTGATTGTAAATAATAAAATCCAAACAGAGCAGGGAATGGTATTAGAACATAAATTCTGAGCACCTGGTTTGCAGAAGACTCTGGATGACAGTGAAAGACCAACATCCATTTGCAGGGTCCCCATGTGGATTAAACACCTGGTGAATCACCTCTGACCTCTGACCAGGGATGTTCATAGCCTTGCTTTCAGTCAGAGTACATTGGAAAATAGACTAATACAGATGTGGTGAGGCTAAAATTTAACACCTCATCATTTGTTATCTCTTTTGATCTATTTGAGATTTGTTATTTTAAAAAATACCTCCCTGCCATTGGGTCAAGTACAACTCAGAGCGACCCTACAGGACAGAATAGAGCTGCCCGTGTTTCCAACACTGTAACTGTTTACCGGAGTAGAAAGCCTCTTCTTGCTTCTGTGGAGTGGCTGGTGGTTTCGAACCACTGACCTTTGGTAAGCTGCCCAAATTGTGACCACTACGCCACCAAGACTCCTCGATTTCTTCCAGTTTTCATTATTTTCTGCTTTATCGGAGTTTGTCCCTATTTTGTTATGTGTGTTTTTTGGGGGGGGCTTTTTGCTTTTGTATGTTTTTCTTTATATGAAATCTAAGCTAGATATATCTGTAGAGACAATAACCGGATGAAGAGTTTCTTGGGGTTACAGCAGGGGATGTGGTGGAGAAATGGGGAGCTAATAGGTCCAAGAAAGAAGACCCTGTCCTGAAACGGGATGTGGTGATGATTTCACAGCTCTTTGTAATACATGTAAGCCGCTGGACTGGGCTGCACACGTTAATAAATAATGCTGTTCATTTTTAAATACTGCAAACAATGAAGTGTAAAATTTAAAAACGCACACCTTCTAATAATTTTACTGTAAAAAGGGCCTTTATTTAAAACACTCTAAAAAATGACAGCCACTGCAATGGATTTTAGATGATTGTGCGTCTTAAAGTAGCCCTTGAACTTTATTTTCTACATATTTATTTCAAAAACATAATTTTAAAAATTCAGAAAAGCCCCTCCATGGAACTAATGCCCCCTTCTGATCGGTAATGAGGTTGCGCTGCTAGGAAAGGGTGTGGCATTCGGTCATGAAGAGCTGTCGGAAAAGCGTGGTCTGATGTCTGAAGATCTGTTCTCTTGGAGAAGAGCTGGTGCTACTATGCCCAACCCCGCCTGCAGAATAGCATCCTGCCACAGGATGTCGCTCTAACGTAAGATTCTAAGTTGACTACAAGGAGAAGAAATTGCGTTAAAGAAATCCTTTGCAAATAAAAATATTCAGTTAGAAGGAATGTTTACACTACTCTCGGCCACGTGGTCCCAGCACGTGAGTTCTAATGGGTGAGTTCCTAGTGGATTCCGCATGACCCTTATCAATACGTGGACCTCTTCCAGGAGAATTGTGGCACCTGGGCAGCCTATAGCGTGGTGATGCCAGTTGGTTAAGAAGATCTGAATGGTTCCTCAAAGTGAATGTGTTTTTGTATTTGCGTTCTTTACCAGGTCTGTGTTCACACCAAACGGGACACAAGGAAATGTGGCTGGAAACGTGGCGAGCCCGAAGATCACCAAAGACCTAGGGAAATATACACAGCTCACACTGAATTAAATGTAGATTATCCCCAAGGACGTCAGAGGTAACAACACTGTCAAGTGGATGCAATGAAACAGGAAACCGTGTGTTTGTAAGTCCCTATGAGAAGAAATTTATATTTAAAATCATGTATTTAATCAAACGTGTTTTCAGATATGTTATAGTAAAAATGCATATGTCTCAGGAATACAAAGATTTAGACTGTTTTTAAAATATGAAGAGATCCCTTATAAACACTATATTCCCTAGATCAGTGGTTCTGAACCTTCCTAATGCCGCGACCCTTTAATATAGTTCCACATGTGGTGGTGACCACCCAACCATAAAATTATTTTCGTTGCTACTCCATAACTGTAATTTTGCTACTGTTATGAATCAGGCGACCCCTGTGAAAGAGTTGTTCGACCCCCCCAAAGGGGTCGTGACCCACAGGTTGAGAACTGCTGCTCTAGCTGATGTATATGGTTAACATGTTTGGCTGCTACCAGAAAGGGCAGAAATGCCTGTCAAAGCACAAGTGTCCCAAATACCCCACCCCATTGAAAGCTCTGAGGGGTCCAGTTCTACTCGGACACACAGTGGCTCAGCCTGCATTCGAATCCCCTCCACACATGCACTGCCATCAATTCCATTCTGACTCACAACAACCCTGCAGGACAGGGTAGGACAGCCCCTGTGGGATTCTGGGACTGTCGCTCTTTAGGAGAGTAGAAAGCTTTGTCTTTCTCAGGCAAACACCTGCACAGCCCCTGGTTGTAAACAGAAGGGAGTTTCAACCAGTCCATGGGAAAGTGACCTTTAAAGATCATGGCATTTCTCCATGAATTTCCTGAGGCCTCCTTGTATTTGTAAAGCAAATACTAAAATGAACTGCTGCCATAGTAGGGACACTAGAATTTATTATTGTTATTATTATTATTATTATTTTGGATAGTTCAAAACCTAAATGCCAAAGTAATGATAAAGACAGAATAGCCATAAAACTCAGGATTAAATTTCTAGACAATACTCACAGGTTGAGTAGAAGAAGTTAAAAGCACTTAAGAGTTTGATAAACTTCATGTCTTATGCAACACACTTTTTATCTTTGTATTGACAAACTTCAGAAGATAAGACAGTGGGAGACAGAGACTTTCTAAACACTGGGATATAAAATGATCAAGTATTTCTGTTGCAGAATGCATTGTGATCTTTAGCCCTAAAAAAAAGAATCCAGAAAAGGTTGACATTTATAAAAATATGAAAGGAATGAGTGGGAGAAACTCATTTTCAGACTACTGACTCAGGAGGTATTGCTTAAGTCTGCAATGGATTTTAAATTGTGACATTTGAGTCATGAAGCCTAAAATCCCTGGCATCAGTGGATTGCTATTTATGGTTTAAACCTGTGTAATGCATCAAGGATTGTCACTAACGAGGCGCTGGCACCCCGGCTTGCTATTGTCACACTGTGGCATTCAGTATAAACACTTGGGATTTAAAAATTATATATATCATTTGCTGTTTGGGCTTATCACTGCACCCTGAATGTAGCAGCTACTGCATAATAAAGGTGCTTACTAAAAAGGGAACTTCTCTGCATGTTTGTCTTTTCAGAGCCAAACGTCTCCTGCCACCCAGCACCTCCTAATGAGCCTGGGACCAACTCCCGTGAGGGGCCAACCATTCCTCTCAGTCTTCCCAGAAGACAGGTTTCTCCTGCTGCTATAGCAACCGCTGCTAGCTGCAGTCTCTGACTTTTGACACTTCTTGGAGGTGCGTTTCTTTACAAAGATTCCAAAAGCCTTCTCCGGAAATCTTAAAGACCTTGGCTCTCTCTGTACCAAATCTGTGTTATCACTAAAGCCTGGGACTTGTCATGTTTCTGTTTTTCATATATATCTGACTGTGCTTGGCAAGCACAGCCAAAAAGAGTCCACCTTTAGTCATTTGCTTAGACCTAGCTCTTGGATGCTGAGCCACAAGGTTCCAGCAGATGTCACCATCTATGTTCAATCTCAAACTCACTGCCTTCTAGTTTTGTCAAGAGTTACAGTCTGGGAAACCCACAGGGACTGCTCTACCCTGTCCTTCAGGGTCACTATGAACCATCCTTGTTACCATCCTAAATCTCCACCTACAGAGCCTTCTAATCACTTTGCAGCATTTGGGCTAAGATCAAGTATAAGCGCCTAAGACCCATTCTTTGGTTTGAACGGGCAGTGCTCATCACCAAGTAGGTACTGACAATCCCAGATAAAACTTCCTTTTCCTGTGGTTGGACTATAAAGGTGTTTGAGAAGTCTTTGAAGTAATGCTCATTGTGGAGAATTTTTGCTGTGTTTGATTTCCTAAATCTCAGTTCCTCATTTAAACTGAGGCGTGACTAGGTGAGGTTGTGATACAGATTAAAGTAATTTATGTGATTTAATGTGATGTAAGTTCTGGTGATGTAGTGATTACACAGTGGGCTGTGATGTGCCTGGTTGGCAGTTTGAAGCCACCAGCCATTCCACAGGAGTAAGACTGGGCTTTCTACTCCTAGAAAGGCCGACAGTTTCAGAAACGCACAGGGGTTGCTATTTGTCAGCATGGACTCAACGGCAGTTTGGTTTGGTTTGGTTTGGGGATGACTTCAGGGAAAGCGCACTTGGTGTGCTTCAAGAGGACAGGCGCCCCTCCACTCAGGATCATCACAAGAAAGCACGCATTGCAGTAAAACAAGTGACAAGACTCGTTTGTTTCCCATTGAACATCAACAGTATGGTTATACTACGTTGTTGTTGTTTATAATTGCAATCAAATTGGTCCTGCCCCATAGACATCCTACGCACAGCAGAAGGAAACGATGCGCAGTCCTGCACCCTCCTCACCATGGTCCTCATGCTTGAGCCCATGTTGCAGCCATGGCGTCCACCCATTGTGTGGAGGGCCTTCTTCGTTTCCCTTGTCTCTCCACTTTACCAAGCGGGATGTCCTTCCTCCTCCAGGGCCTGGTCTCTCCAGACCACATGCCCAAACTGCATGAGATGAAGTCTTGTCATCCTTACCTCTAAAGTAGCATTTTGACCATAGCCCTTCCAAGAGAGATTTCTTTGTTCTCTGACAACTCACGGTGCGGTCAATATTCTTCACCAGCACCATAATTCAAATGCATCCATTCTTCTTCAGCCTTCTTTATTCAAAGTGTCCTGCTTGGGTCAGGCACAACAGAGTCCTCAAAGGAACATCCTTGCTTGTCAGTGGTCTGGAGAAGTGCAACAGATTTATCCAATGCAACTCATATTTTGCCCTCTTGACTGGCACCTCCATGAAAATGAATTGTGGATCCTAGATAGATGAGATCCTCAACAATGTCAGCTTTATCTTCATTTATCATGATATTCCTTATCGGTCTACTTGTGAGGAGTTTCTTCTTCTTTACAGTGCATTGTAATCCCCACTGAAGACTGAAATCCTTGAGCTTTATCCAGGCTTGAGGTACTGACCTCAATTTCTCCTCATTTTCAGCAAGGAAGGCTGTGTCATCTGCACATTGAAAGTTGTTCATAAGCCTTTCTCTAGTCCTGATGCCTCATTCCTCCTCATATACTCCCACTTTTCAGATTATTTGGTCAGCATACAGATTAAATAAGTTTGGTGAGAGGATACAACCCTGACTCACACTTGATTTTAAACTACGCTATATTCCCTAGCTCTGTTCACACACAGTCACTTGGTCATGTACAGGTTCCTCAGGAACAAAATGTGTTCGTGGAATTCTCAAAATCTCATTCTTATCAAGGTTATCAATGGTTTGTTATGATCCTCATCTTTGAATGCCTTGGCATAATCAATAAAACACAATTAAACATCTTTCTAGAATTCTCAGATTTTAGCGAAGATCCATCTCACGTCAGTACAAAATGTACTACAGTACGGTTTATATTAAGGTGCCCTGGTGGCACAGCGGAAAAATTGTTATGCTGATAACCACATGGTCAGTGGTTCAAACTCACCAGCCAATTCAAGGGATAAAGATGGAGCTGTCTGCTCCTGTCAAGATGTGCCGTATACACACTGTCCATGTATGATGTCAAAAATATCAATCTCGCAAATTAGCTAATGTTTGAACAGTGTCCCTCAAGATTAATTTTACAATTGCTATAGCTGTATTTTGCTGTTTTTATATAGGTGGAGTAGGTAATACATTGATCTGTTATGTTCAAGGTCAGCAGTTTAAAACCACCAGCCACTTTGGGGGAGAAAGATGAGGTTTTGTACTCCTATGAAGATCTTAGAAACCTACAGGGACAGTTCTACCCTGTCCTATAGGGTCACTTTGAATCAGAGTCAACTCCATGAGAATGTACACACACGCACACACACACAGGGATAACTCCCCCCCCCCCCACTGGGTGGAGGTTTTGTAGTACACATTTTTCCTGCTAGACTAGCTTTGAGCAACTTCCTCTTATTGCACCCAGTGACATTGCCTGGGAAGGTTTTCTCTGGTCACAGTGAATTTTTTCATAAAAGCAATTTTGCTCATACCTTGTTTTTTGTGATGGCTGATTTAAGAGAATAGCATGGGGCTGTGAAATTTTGTTTCCTGCTTAGGAAAAATGGAGCAGTAACTGTTGCGATGTTGAACACAGCTTAGAAGGACAGCCCTAAGGGGAAAATTCAAGTGTGTGAGTGGTTTTTTTCATTTCAGAAAAGGGTGAAATGTTGATTGATGACAAACCTCATTCTGGATGTCCATCAACTTTCCAAATGGACAAAAATGTTGATTCATTGTGCATTTGGAGTTCGTTCCACCTGGTCAGACCATATCAAGGATTCTATGTAGAAGTTCTGAAAAGATTGTGTAATGGTGCAACACAAAAGGCCTGCTTTGTGGCAGATGGGGGTGGGCGCTGGGGGGCTGGTTTTGCCACCGTGGGAATGCAGCTGCTCACACAACAAACAGCCTGCCTCCCGTGCCCCACACACCTCACTCACCTGACCTCGCTCCATGGGACTTTTCTGCTTCTTCGAATGAAAGGACAGTAATTTGATGATGTAGAAGAGGTGCTGAAATACGATGAAATATGAGGGAGGTACAGTCAGCCAACCAAACAGATGAGTTTGAAAAATATTTCCAAGAATGAAATCACAGATTTGACAACTATATTAAGTGTAATGGAGTGCATAATGTAGTTTTGTAAAAAATAAAATTTAAATACATAGCTTTGGGAAAAAAAATCTGTTTTGGGGGGGTACCCCCTGTGCGTGTGTGTGTGTGTGTGTGTAAGATGATCTTGGGTCGTGTGTGTGTGCATGTGTGTGTGTGCCCAAGATGATCTTGGGTCGTGTGTGGGTGTGAGTGTGCATGTGTGTGTGTGCACAGGATTATCTTGGACTGTGTATGCATGTGCCCATGTGTGTGTGTGTGCGCGTGTGCCCCATCAACACACATATGTGTCCATATGGTGGCATGGACTCCACTCCAACTCACACCAGCCTCATCTGAAATCGTTATGTGGGCAGGTCACGGGTCTCCTGAACTGCCTGGCGGATGAGAAACACCTCTCCTTCATGAGCAGCCGAGCTCCATTGGGGCTCTCTTTTCAACCATGTCCCACTGCCGCCCACTCTGCAGACTGAAATGCCTAGAAGCAATGACACTGCAAACCTCAGACGGCATCAATCTAATATGCAAGCCTAAAGTCCAGATTATGGTCTCTAAAACTTGTTTCAAATCAAAATGAACCAGAGTCTGGGAGAAAATAATTGATTCCATGACTAGGGGGTGAAGGGTCAAGGATATATAAACCTTATTTTTTTAAAAAAATTCCTTTGAAAGAAATCTTTA
The DNA here is from genome assembly GCF_050624435.1 of Tenrec ecaudatus. Taxonomy (NCBI): domain Eukaryota; kingdom Metazoa; phylum Chordata; class Mammalia; order Afrosoricida; family Tenrecidae; genus Tenrec; species Tenrec ecaudatus. Next base: position 9,149,565 of record NC_134544.1, read on the forward strand.
AAAAATTAGCCAATTCTGATATAAGATATGGAAAAAAATAATCTATAACTTATCAAGGGTTCATGAGGGAGGGCGAATAGGGGAGGGGGAAGAAATGGATAGCAGATATCAGGGGCTCAAGTGGGAAGAGAATGCTTTGAAAATGATGATGGTGGCATATGTGCAAATGTGCTTGACACACTGGAGGAATGTATCGATTGTGATAAGATATGTAAGAGCCCCCAATAAAAGTATTAAAAAAGATTAGGTAAGTCAGGTCATAAGGGCATTGGAAGAGCATCCTAAAGAGAATCATGATTATGATACATTGAAAACCCTGATACCTCTGAATATTTTAAGTCCATTATAAATAAAAAGTAACCAAGTAACCAGTGGAAGTTAAGACCGCAGAATTTAGTTCTACTATGTCTTTAATCTTATGTCTCAATCCCTTGGACGCTGTTGTCACATGTGTCCTGTTGACGCAGGAAGCAGGATCTAGTCAGCATCCAGCACATCAACCTTCCAGACGGAAGGACATGGCCTCAGCAGTGTGCCAGCCAAACCAATGAAGACGCCTAAGATGTGCAGAGTTCAGTCTGATGTCATTTTAAGAATCACGATTTGCATGCTTTTAAGAAAATTAAGGGATGCAACACTGTGTTTAAAGGTCTTTAAAATTCAGCAGAAAAGATGTTTACATATCTTAAGTGTTTTAATCAGTAGCTCCTCTGGGACCCAGCTTCAAGATGGAAGTATTACGTCAGTGGGCTAAATGTTGACCCTTATGAAAAATTTTGGTATGATGATACTAATAATAAATAAGGTCCAAATTGTTCCTTCAGGATCATGAACAAGAACATTGGTAGTTTAATAAATCTCCTGGGTTTGCTCTAGAGAAGCAAATAGTCATATTAGCATGAAAACTGCAGACTTGTTGTTTGTTTTATAATAGACTTAGGTTTCTAGAGGACTGAGGTGCGCCTGACCCAAACCGTGGTATTCTCACTTGCTTCATATGCACGTGAAAGTTGGACATTGGATAAAGAAAACTACAGAAGGATCAATGCATTTGAATTGAGGTATTGAGAGAAGAATATTGAAAGCAGCATGGACAGCTAAGGGGACAAACCAATCTGTTTCAGAAGAAGTACAGCCATACGTTCCTTAGAGGCAGGGAAGTTAGGACTGCCCCTGTGTACTTGAGGCAGGTTGTCAGGAGAGACCAGTGCCTGGAGAAGGACATTATGTTTGGAAAAGTGGGTGCGGGGGGGTGCAGCAAACCACAGGCAGCCTTCAGGGAGCTAGACTGACAGAGTATAGGAACAATTGGCAGGGTGATGTTCTGTCATGCATAAGGTCAATAGGGATCAGAACCCGCTCGTTGGCATCTACCAACAACAATTCTTAGAGGAATTGTAGACTTGCAGAAGCTTGAGGGAAAAGTACAGAGTTCCCATATGTCCCTCCCTCTGGTATAAATTTTTCTCTTATTAATTTTTGTTTGTGTTTAATTTTACTTATTTGGTTGTTGTAAAGAATAGACACCAATTCAACAGTTCACCAATTTAGGCCCATGCCGGTGTCCATGTGCACAATTCAATGACCTGAGTGATATTCGTGGAATTACATGTTCACTCTCAGTCTCCTGTCCTGCGTTGTTTCCCATGGTGACATAAACTCACTTCCCCCTAAGTTTTCTCTCTACCTTTCCAGTCACTGTTGTCAATCTGATCCCACATAGAGAGTTCTTAAAGGAACACAATGCGCAAGGCAGATATTTTTAACAAGCTATGGTAAACTGTCATTTGGCTTTAAGAAAACTCCAGAGGATATTTGTGGTGTAAAGCTTAGTGTTTGGAGAAATGTTTAAGAAAATAAAAACCAAAAACCAGTATTACTGTTTTGTACAAAATAATTTGACTTATTTGAATAATAATCTTGAATGTAACCTGAAATAGATCAACAAGTCATATGTTTAGACATATTCTTACAAATGTATGGTTAATATTGATGCATCCATAAGAACTTTAGTTAAAAAATACAAAAAGAACTTTAGTTTGACTATTTTCATAAATATAATCTCTCTTCGTTTTAATTGTTGTTATCGTTGTTGTTGTTGTTAGGAGTCATCAAATCATCTCCAACTCATATCAAACCTACACACAACTAAGTGAAACGCTGCCCGGTCCTGCATCATCCTCAGAGCTGTTATGTGTGCACTCATTGTTGCAGCCACTGTGTCGATCGAGCCGGTGAAGGATCTTCCACTTTTTGGCTGTCCCTCCAATTTTTCTGATGTCCATTCTGATGTCCAACACATGATGTCCTTTCCTAGGGACTGGTTTCTCCTGATAACATGTTCAAAGTAAATGATATGGAGTCTCCCCACCTTCACTTCTAAGGAGAGATCTGAATGGACTTCTTCCAAGACAGACTTGCTTGTTCTTCTAGTAGTCCGTGGTACGTGCAACATTGTTTAATCAACACTTTAATTCAAATGCATCACTCCTTCTCTAGTCTCCCTTAGTCATCCCAGCTCTCACATGAATATGAGGTGATTAAAAATGTCATAGCTTGGATCAGGAGCCCCTTAGGTTTCAACGTGATTTTGTTTGCTTTTTCATATTTTAAAGAGGCCTCGTGCAGCAGATTTGCCCAATGCAATTCACCATTTGATGTCTTGACTGCTGCTTCTATTAGCATTGATTGTGGATCCAAGCAAGATGATATTTTGGATATCATCACTATTTTTGCTGGTTCTCATGCCGCCAAATTCCTATACCTTACTTTGATGCCAGCTGTCCCTCCATGGCAATCTACTTTTCTGCTGGGTTCAATAACTCATTAAAATGGCCACATAGAACTTTCAGAGAATAGTCATGATTATGGGGGTGCATTAGACACATTAACAGATCAGAAACATTAATAGTATCATTCTTTTGTTTACTGCATCTCTTCTTAGCCATGCTTGTATGCACATCTTCCTTGTCTTCTGCATTGCTGACGTGGTCCCTTGGCCTCTGTCCTTCTCAGGTACATGTTATGAAGCTCCTTACGAGTCTAATAAATGCCCAGAGGGCACTCCACTCTACCAGCTAGAATCCTACCCAAAGGCATTCAGTGTTGAATTGGCCAAGAAACCCACTGCTCTTCTCATGGTCCTCTTGCTCCTTGGCCACTTCTCCGCACAGGCATCTGGATCACTTCTCTCCTGACTCTTCTTTTGGAGTGCTCATGTGATCCTCTGTTCCTACTTTTGAAATGACTAATTTTATACCTGGTGGAATGGCAAGACTAACCAATCCCCTCCAATAAAGCTTCACACATCTCATTTGCACACACACCCCCACCCAATCATCTAAGAATTAAGAAGACTGTAGCTAAATAATTTCTCGTTTCTGTACTTGTTGAGCTTCCCACATAAACGCTCTAATTTTGAGTATGATCTGCATGGTAGTTAGGCTTATTGTGCCAAACTGGCCAATAGGAACAAGTGGAATTAATCAGGTTACAGTTTGAATGGAGGGAAAAGATATAAATGGCTCTGAAAGGCCCTCCTTCATCTCTCTTTCTCTCTGGTGATCAGAGCATGCTGGAGTTTGCTGCTGCTTTAGCTAGTTCTCTGCCTCAACCTGTGAGCTACACTACCTGTGGGCCAGGTCAACCCAAGGATTGTGCCACTAGAACTTGAGGCTCCTTTGAGACGTATTTCTTCATGCTGCTGGTGCATGCATCGCTTGGATACTGTTGCCTTGCATTGCTTGTGTCCCATATCCCATCTGGACCTGCTTTGCTCAGTTCCTGAGCTACTGACAGCTGGTGAACCACCCTGCTGCTTGCTGCCTGTAGGCAGACGGCTTGCCTTGCCTGAGAGAAAACTCTGATGTCTGTTTCCTTGACCTTGGAACCAACAGCCCTAATGAGTTGAAGGACTTCCAGCATATTAATTGTTCCATGGAAATGAGTTGAACTGAACCCTCTGTGCTGCTGTGTGGATGAATTAGCTGTTATATTCCTTCTCGCTGTATAAACCTATCCATATAAATGTAAATATATATATCCATGTCCATATATATCCATCTATATATGTAATATCATGACTGTCCTGGTTTTATTTCTCTGCAGGAGTGATTTTCAACCTGTGGGTCGCAACCCCTTTCACAGGGGTCGCCCGGTTCATAATAGTAGCAAAATTACAATTATGAAGTAGCCATGAAAATAATTTTCTGGTTGGGGGTCACTACGACATGAGGAAGTGTAGTAAAGGGTCATGCCATTAGCAAGGTTGAGAACCACTGCTCTAGAGAACTCTGCCTAACACAGCCTGTGAGTTCTGTGTGGCCATTGTGATGAATCGTCAAACCTACCTCAGAAATAGAGTGCACATGGGAGGGGGTTGAGTGTCACAATTGGTAAGCGAGGAAGACAAGTGAAGGAATGTCTGGCCCCTGACTGCTCAGGACCAACCTTGGGCAGCTAATGGTGACAATGGGAAGTTTCCTTTTCCTTATAAAGATGAGGTCAGACCCCTCCTCCTTTACAAGCAACTCTATGTGATTGATGCTTATGTTGCTTTTCTTGGAAAACAAAACAAAAACTTGGCCTTGGTCGTTTCTATGTGCTCTGCATTTTTTTCCTATGTTCTGCTTTTTTAATCAGCTAATTCTGTTTTGGTTATATTATTTGCAAATAATTCTGTTGCCCAACTTGTTTTTTTACAATGATCTCTTCCAATTTATATATGAATTTTTTCCATCTGACTAGAAATTTTTGTGCTTCTCAAGAAATTGTTATCTATTACAAAGTAGCTAAGACATTTGCTAAAATACTATGTAAGATTTCTTTTTAACATGTTGCATGCTCATTTGTCTTATTTCCTTGGAAATGAATTTTTGTCAATGGTGTAAGGAGTGGAGCAAATGAACTGTTTTGTCTTACGGATCATGAATCTCCGTGGAAGAACAGCTTCTTTCCTCCAGTGTTCTTCGTTGTGACTTCTGTCATCTACGTGCCCATTTATGGATGGCCTTTGTGTTTCTGAGATGTGCCTTCTACTCCTATGGCAACTTTATCTCTTCCTGTGCCAGTACTTTCTTCTTTTGTATGGATTTACTTAAATTTTGATCACTAGAAGAAGTGAGTGCACCTAATGATTCTTTGAGTATGGGTGTGTGTGTGTGTGTGTGTATGTGTGTGTGTCTTAGATGATTTCATGTCAACCTGAAGAGGTATAAAAATGTAGTGGTGAAATCCAAACTGTAAATCAGGATCACAGAGTGTTGCTGTCTACTTGGTGGTGTGGACTTCTACAAAGAGGACCCTGGGCGGTGGACCCTGGGAACCTCTTCTTCTCTCTGCCATTCCCCATTCCTACCTGCTGGGAGTGTGGTGGCTACCTTGAGAGCTGCAGGTACCCTGCCATGTTTCCACCAACCTTGGGTCCACAGGATTCTGCTCCCACCAGCTGGTGATCATCATGCCTTCTGCATCATTGCATAGGGTTGCATGAGTCTGAAGCGGGACTTAGGGACTAGTATGGGACTTCTAGATCTGAGTTGGACTTGGCTTGGATGGTTTCTTGATAATTAATTACTTCTTGATATAAAGCTCTTATACGTATATGAGTGTCGTGTGACTGTCTTGGCTGTACTTGGACTTTGCTCATCTACAGAAATTATAAAGTCAGCTTATCAAAATACTCTTTTTTAAAATTAAAAGATTATTTTATTGGGAGATCTTACAGCTCTTATAACAATCCATACATTAACTGTATGAAGCATATTTATACATATGTTGCCATCATCATTTTCTAAACATTTACTTTCTATTTGAGCCCTTAGTACCATTTCCTCTTTTCCCCCTCCCTTCCCACATTGCTACCACCACCACCCCATGACTGCTTGATAAATTATAAATTATTATTATTTTCAATATTTGGGAAACAATTTGAATATCTTAAAGTGGTCATTGGAATTTCATTGTTGCTGTGTATAATCTGGGTTATAGTCAGTTTATATGGGATATCGCATTTTCTGTCCATTAAAGTTCTTTCTTCTGATGTTTATTTTGATCTTGGGTTTTCTATTTCTTTATTTCAATATTTTTCTATAATTTTCCCCTATGGCTATCATACATCCAAAGCACTCAACTGCCCATAAGTCTATTCCAACTCAAAGTGACAGAATAGAACTGTTCCTCATCTTTCTTGTGAGGAGCAGATGGTAGCTTTGAACCTCTGTCCTTTTAGTCAGCAACCCACAATGCTTAAAGTGGACATTCTTTACTAATTAAGCTATATTATTTGATTTTTAGGAAAAGTCATGGTGTAATTTTGGTTTAAAGTGTAAAAGTTATCCTAGGGCTCACCCAGCTTACATGGGTTTGGAGAATATAGATTCTATGAGAATTTTATATTCTTTTCTGTATTTTTCCCCTTTGATGAGGTATTTCCTATAGAATCCTTGTTTAAAATGTTCAGTAATAGTAGGTGGGCATCATTCAGTCGCATGGCATCATTTTCTGGTCTCATAGCAAAAGGGCAGTTATTTGTGTCTAGTTCATTACTAGGGACAGAACCTGTAGGTCAGTCACCTGGGCCTCCAACTTGCTCCTAATCTGCTTCCATAAAGTGCTTACAATCCACTGGACGCAGGGTAACTGCTTTCGATACTGAGCCATGACTCTAATAGAGAACTACTATCAGTTAACGGGCTGGTTGCCTGTTGTCCTTTATTCATCGGGAGAAATTATTGTCAGGTTCAGCAAAAACAGCAGAATAGAGGCAGCTTTTATAGGAAGTCATGGTATAAAAGAAGAGCCCTGATGATGTAGTGGTTCCAAGTTGGGCTACTAACTGTAAGGTCATCAGTTCCAAATCACCAGCTGCTGCTTTGGAGAAAGATGAGACAGTCTACTCCTATAAAGAGTTACAACCTCAGAAATCCACAGGGGCAGTATTACTCTATCCTGTTGAGTCTCTATGAATCGGAATCAACTTGATGGCAGCGAGTTTGGTATGAAAAAGGCTACTTCCTCAATGCTATAAAGCTTCCCACCCCTCCCTTTAGACCCCGACTGCTGGGTTCACTATTTTCATTTTTCCTGGTAACTGTGATGGGCATCACCCTACTTGAGGCATACCTTTCTGACATTACCCATTCCACGATGGGCAATTCAGGACATAGTTTATGTCCCTCACTATTATGCTTGTCTCAATAAGTACTCCATAAATAGGCAGTAACTTTCTTTACAAAAGGAATATAGCCAGAGACTGATAACAAGTTCAGAGGTCAGTGCTGAGTGAGGCTCATGGGGATTTGATGGAGACGGAAGTCGACATGCATGCATGTGGTTGACATGAGCTGGATCATTTCAGAGTTAGGATCATACAGGACCTTGGACTTCTGCCTCTATGCAGTCCCAGGCAGCATGTTGTCTGCCTGCCAATCCAATGGCCTTGCCCGGATGATTGACACCCAAGAGTAGTCCTAAGAGGAGGTTGGGATTTCTCCACAAACCAAATTGGGCCCTTGGGCATTAGGCCTCTTGCTTTGAGGCAAGCAAGACCATGTTATTCCTGATGCTCTCCCATTTATGGAACTCTCCATCATTTTGCGTCAGTGTGGGTCCTTGTGGGTTTTTCAGGTTCACACATCATCCCGCATCAGTCATAGCTAAGGTTTTTTTCCACCTGATTCTCAGCCTCAGAGATGGTCATCCTAACATCAGCGACTGGGAACACTGCCTGCATCTGCCTCAGGAGCTTGTGCCAGTATGTGGGGCAGTTCACGTAGCTTTGCAGGACTGCATTCCTTAATACATGAGATGCACACAGCCCAATTTTCCGGGTCTCCTGCCATGGCTAAGACGTGAAAGCCATGTGAAATTGCTCACCGCAGATTAGAAGTAAACACAATTAAGCCTGTAAGGACCTTGCTCAATGCGAACTGGCATTTGCTGTGCTTACTGGGTAATCCATCCCTGCCCTGGAGGAAGATGCTTCCATATTAGAGATGGCCCACGTAAATGCAAATGTTGTCTCCATAGCAACGGGAATTGAGTATGCTTACCAGCCAGATCAATCACAGAGAAGCAGACACCGTTAGCTTGTTCCTCAGAGAAACTGTCCATGCCATAGAGGGGATGGCACAAGATATTAGGGTTGCCATTTAACAGAACCTCCTCAGTCCCCGAGCTGCCATCTCTTTCCTCAGTGGCCACATCAGTCACACTCAGCAAGGGGTGGACCTGAACAGCGTGGCAGCTAACGTGATTTTCATTAAGACAGCCACTTCACATCGCTCTAGGCACGTAAGAGTTTCTAATGTACTATCCCAGTAGGCTTAGGTAACCTGACTGGCCCCTGTTTCTAAATCCAGTTAGTACTAGAGGGAGGACAGATCTACATGTTCTTTCCTTTTTATTTCTAAAAAACACTCGGTAAAGGGAGGAATTTCCAGATCAATTATACATTCAGATAAGGGAGATAAAAACCACAGCAGTCTACTTTTGGGGGTCATAGATTGCAACATTTTTTTGGTTATAAATTATTTTATCAGGGGCTCTTACAACTCTTATAACATTCCATACATCAGTTGTTTCCAGCATATGTTGTCATCATCATTTTCTAAACATTTACTTTCTATTTGAGCCCTTGGTATCAGCTTGCAACTTTTAATGAGACATACATTTTTATTCCTTAAAGGAATGTTCTCTCCTGAGGGACATTATCAGAGTAAGGCAGCATCCATGCCCCTGACCTCAAAAAGTGTCTTCTCTCCCACACATACTGGGAAGTTTGGATCCTGGGAGAGGTGGGGTTCAAGTAAGACTCTTCTGTCAGGCCCCAGCTTCTCCCATAACTGTCTGTGATGGGCAGGAAACTGAAGATGATCCTCAAGATTTCTATTCTCTGGTCAATCAAATTCTAAGCTCAATACTATTGTTCTGAGAGACTTTGGAGATGGCATACATGTTACTAATCAGACAGCTTAAAATGAAAAGTAACAGGTGCAAACATTAAGATGTATGAATCTGGGAAAATCACAAGTTGTCAAAATGAGATGGACCACATAGCGATCAATATCCAAGACTTGCTGAGCTGAAATGGAGTGGTATTGGGAATTTTGAATCAGAAAATCATATGGTTTACTATGCCAAGAATGACAGATTCAATAGCATTGCATTCACCAACAAAAAGGACATTTCAAGATCTGCCTTGAAGCTCATAGGATATCTTATTCACCTACAAAGAAATCCAGGTTATAAGAGTATTATTCAAATTTATGCATCAGCGCTAAAGCTGGTAATAAAGAAATTGAAGAATTTTACCAACATCAGTCGGAATTTGGTCAAACATGCAATGCAGATGCATTTATAATTGCTGGCCAATGGAACACAAAATTTGGAAACAAAGACAGAGGAACAGTAGTTAGAAAATATGGCCTCAGTGATAGAAATGAAGGTGGAGATCACATGCTAGAATTATGCCAGACCCCTGACTTCGTTGTCAAGAATACCTTTTTCCAACAACACACAGAGCAACTGCACATGTGGACTTCTCCAGATGGGATACACAGAAATGGCCTTGACTGCATTGGTGGGAAGAACCAATGGAGAGCTTTAATATCACAGCTCAAATGAGGCCGGGGTGGGCTGTTCAACAGACCATTAATTTCTCCTGTTTACGCTCAGGTTGAAGCTGAAGAAACTTAAAACAAGGCCACGAAAGCCAAGACATGACCTCACCAGAATTCTGAGACCATCTCAAAACCAGATTCTAAGGGCAGGAGATCTGAGGACATCAAGGATATTGTACATGAAGAAAGCAAAAGGTCTTTTAAAAGAAAGAGAGAAAAATCAAAAGGGGTGTCAGAAGATACTCTGGAAGTTGTTCTTAATCATAGAGGTGATAAGTCAAATGGAAGAAATGGTGAAGAAAAGAGCTGAAAAGAAATTTCAACTTGAGAACACAAGCAAATATTATCATGAAATGTGGCTGCCAACTAGAATGTCTTCAGTTTGAAATCACCAGCTTCACCACTGGAGAAAAACAAGGCTTTCTGCTCCTGTAAAGAGTTAAAATCTCAGAAACACACATAAGTATTTCTCCCCAGTTCTATGGGGTCCCTTATCAGGAGGAATGAACTCAATGGCAGTGAGTTTGTTTGGATTGGGTCCACAATCATTGTTCATGAAAGCAGTATTAAGACATCAAAGAATGCCTTCCATTGGTTAAATCTGCTACACAAACCTCTTTAAAGTGAGGATAATCAAGTATGTTACTTTGAGGACTAGCATGTGCTGGCCTTTGTAAGCACGTGAAAGTTGGACATTGAATAAGGAAGACCAAAGACGAACCAATGCACCTGACTTAAGTGCTGGTGAAGAATAATGGAAGTACCGTGGGCTGACAAAGGAACAAACACATCTGTCTTGGATGAAGTACACCCAGAGTGCACCGCAGAAGCAAGATGGTATGCCTTAGTCTCACATACTTTGGATCTATTTTTGGAGAGGGGCAGAGAAAAACACAAAAAGGAAGACCCTCCAGGAGATGGACTGACACAGGGGCTGTAGCAATGGGTTCAAACGCAAGAACAATAAGGAAGGTGTCTTGTTCTGGCATACACAGGGTCCCTATGGGTTGGAGCCAGTTCACAGGCACCTAACAACCACCAGAAGATGGTAAAATAAAGAGATTATCCTGGATTATAAAGGTGGGCCCAATGGAATTGCATGGGCACTTACGGTGGCAAGGTGAACCATTAGTCGGGAGGTGGTCAGAGAGGAAAGTTAGAAAGAGCAGAGTCAACCCACCCTTGCTGCCCTGAAGGATTTTGAACCCTGAAACACACCCTGGTGCCACAGTGTGAGAACGCAGTGCCAACAAAGTTCAACCGTTTAAATCTACCCACTGTTGCTGACCATCTGATGTCCTAAAGATACCAAAAGCAAAGCAAAACCCAGGCTTATAGGACCTTATAGGAACCTATAGGGCAAAATAGAACTGCCCATAGGTGCTCGATCCAATAAACCAAACCCAACCTAACCAAACTCATTTCCGTCCAGTCCATGCAGACTCAGCAACTCTTTCGGGGCAGGGTATAACTATCCCTGTGGATTTCCCAGACTGTAACTCCATGGCAGGAGCAAGCAGCGTCCTTCTCCTTTGCCGCTGCTGGTGGTTGCAAACTGCTGGCCTTTTGGATGTCAGCCCAGCATATAACCGCACTACCATCATACGTGCTCAAGTTTATACATGTTTATGGAACAAGACTGCCACATCTTTCTCCCAAGGAGGGACTGAGGCCACGATCACCTTAGAGGCAGTTGGCCTTTAGGGTCACTCTGAGTAAGAATGACCCCAGGACATTCAGCACCACAATGTGATCCAGGGAATGTGGGCTGTCTGGAAATTGAGAACCACCTCAGGCAACAGCCATCGAAACCCAGGACCTCTCTGACTTTGTCCTACTGGTTTCTGGAGGATTTGGAGCATTGGTCCCCCAGCTTCGTCATGCCACCATTCTTTAATACAGTTCCTCATGTTGTGGTGACCTCCAAGCACAAAATGATTTTCGTTGCTACTCCATAACTGTAGTTTTGCCACTGTTATGAATCATAATGTAAATCTCTGATATGCAGGATATATTATTTTCATTGTTACAAATTGAACATAATTAAACATAATTAAAGCATAATGATTAATCACAAAACAATATGTAATTATGTATTATAAAATATTTATGTGTTTTCTGATGGTCTTAGGCGACCCCTATTTAAGAGTCGTTCAACCACCCTCTCAAATGGGTCGCGACCCACAGGTTGAGAACCACCGTTTTAGGGGTTTCCTCACTCCTCCTTTTTTGCTTCTGAATTTACTGGACCCATAAATAGGGCTGTTTCACTGGTTTCTTCAAAGGATACTTTTGGATATAGTTTTAAAATCTTAGTGTATGTTTGCTAGCATTTTTCTACATGTGTGATTGTGGGTAAAACCCTCAGCACAGTATGTGACTATACTTAGACAGCTCGGTAGGACTTCCACTTTGTTGTCACTGCCTTGTCCACTCACATCCATTGCACACTTCGTTCACTCATATTCATTCTCTTTTCCCTACAATGCAAAAAGGACAAGCACCTATGGCTACACATTTTTTCAGCGCTGAGATTTGCTTCAGCTGATTGTTTTGAAGGGGCAATTTCATTTCTGAAGATATTTCATTACTAAGGATGGTTTTATTTCCATGATCATAATCTCTTACACTGATGATTCTTAGATGTACATTTTCAAAGCTCCAAATATTATGAATACAAGAAGTGAAATGATTTGTGATGACTCAAAAATCCATCGTCTTTGTAATTCTCATCCAGGGACTATGTCCTCACTCAAACTTGCTGACATCAAGTCCATTCCAGCCTGAAGGAGAGCATAGAACTGCCCCATTTGGGTTTTAAAGACTATACATCTCTGTGGAAGTAGAAAGCCTCATCTTTCTCCTGCCCAGTGGCTGGTGGTTTTGAAACACTGACTTTGTGGTTAGCAGCCCACGGACTAACCCCTTAGGCCATGAGGGGAGCCAGGCACCACGTGGCAGAGAGGCTGAAGACCTGACAGAGAAGTCCCTGCCAACATGATGGAGAAGAGTCACTACTTTGGACAAAGTACTGCATCCTTAGCGTTTTCTGATCCTTCCTCATTGCAACCTACCAACTGGTCCATGCATACTGGGGGGAAATATGCACTTCTTACATGTTGGAGTTCTTTAAGTACCCTCTTTTGGTCCCTCAAAATGGGGATGTCAAAACTTCTGAACACATATGGTGAAACAAAAGCAAAATCCAAAGAGCTTTTATTTTTTTAAAAAATGTGTGTACTATCTAATGATACAATATTCATGCCATGTCTTAAAACAGAAAGATTTAAAATCTATATACACATTTAAAATTGTAAACCATTATGCACCAAAAGAAACCACCATTATAGAAATTGGGTTTGTCTTTCTAGAGTTTTTTTGTCTGTCCGTTGTTTTACACAAACATGATTTCTTAAAAATGCCTGGTATTTTCCCAAGTTCTTTCTGCTGGACCACTCACTAAGCCTGGCCAGGCAAGAGCAGGCACATCATCTGGCAACTTGAGGGAAACAGACGTTCATTGGCGCCACTCCCAGCTTGGCGGGTCAGAAGCTCTGGGGAGTGATTCACAGGATGTGCTTCATCAAGGTCTGATGCTTGGAGAAATGTGAGAAGCACAACAGCATGACCATCGTTCCATCGGAGACACAACGTATGTAAGTGCATGCGTTTCCTTCTCAATGTGTGGTGTCAGAGCAAGCACATAGCAGAGTGCATAGCCTGCAAGGCTAGAGCTCAATGCTTTTGATTTCTCCAGCACATCTCTGTGACTTTGAACACCATTCCTTGATTTGCCTGTTTTTGAACGTTGTGCCAACAAAGCCATACATGGAGTGCCTGGCTTTTGTTCTGGTTTATTTGGTCCATGTTTTGTGTTGGATATTTGTCTGTGTTGTTCTCTGTACAAATGCTCACTTATTCTCATTACTGTACAGTGCAGTCCAACACAAATCCTGTTGTCACCACCATTAGATGTTTGATGATATGCAGATAGAACCACCTTGCTTGCCTGAAGTGAGGAGGACTTGAAGCACTTGCTGATGAAGATCAAGGATCGCAGCCTTCCGCGTGGATTATAACACAATGTAAAGAAGACTCAAATCTTCACAATGCGACCAAGAGGAACCATCATCCTAAATGGAGAAAAGCTTGAAGTCCTCAAGGGTTTCCTTTCCTTTGCATCCACCATCAACGCTCATGAAAGCAGTAGTCAAGCAATCAAAGGACACACTGCATTGGGTACATTTGCTGCACAAGACTGCGTTAGCATGTTGCAGAGCAAGGATGTTATTTTGAGGACTAAGGTGAGCCTGATCCAAGCCATGGTATTTTCCAGGGCCTCATATGCATGCGAAAGAGGGACATTGAATGAGGATGATGGAAGCAGCATCCATGCATTTGAATTATGGTGCTGGCAAAGAATCTTGGACTGCCAAGGGCTGCCAAAAACCAAACAAACAAATAAATCTACCTTGGAAGAAGTACAGCCAAAAGGCTCCTTAGGGGCAAGGATGACAAGACTTCATCTCACATACTTGGGACATGTTTTCAGGAGAGACCAGTCCCTGGAGGAGGACACTCTGCTTGGTGAAGTAGAGGTACAGCAAAGAAAAAGGGCAAGCCCTTGATAAGATGGAATGACACAATGGCTGCAACAGAGGGTTGCAAGCATAAGAATGATAGTGAGGGGGGTGTAGGACTGGGCTTGTTTTGCTCGGTTGTACCCAGGTCACCATGAGTCAGAGCTGCCTGCAGGGCACCCAACCGCAATGCACCACAACGACACAAAGAAGCCCCCCAGCAGCTCCACCACAAGGCATAATGATCCACTCCCATGAAGATTCAAACCATGCCAGCCATCGCTTTTACGTTAAGTCCAACTTACAGTGACCCTAAAGGTAAGCATGGAACGACTCCATAGGGTCTCCAAAGCTGTCAATCTTTACAGAAGCAGACTGCTACATCTTTCTTTAAGGAAGTAGCTGGTAGGTTCAAACTTAACCTTTCAGTCATGAGCCTAGCACTTAACTACTAGGTCACCAAAGCTCCTGTCCCATAAAGATACCAGCCCGGGGAACCTAAGGGGTTCTTCTACTCCATCTTGTAGGGTCATTGTAATTCAAATTTACTCAATGGGTTCTAACAGTGTAAAATTCCATTGTAGGAATTCATCACTCTTTAGGAATTCAAAGAGCCCTGTTATAAATAAGTTTGAATGTATCATCTGGTGAAAATAACGTACTCCCAATATGCCGTGCACAGACCAATATGTCATGTAGTTTATTTACAGTTGTCTCTTTTTCTTTTTCAATATTTGTCATATTTATTTTTAAAAAGCCAACCACAGCCATCAAGTCATTTCCAATTCATTGTAATCCTATTATAGAGTCCCCAGGTTGTGAATCTTTACAGGAGCAGATAGTCTCATCTTTCTCTCTCAAAGTAGCTGATGGATTTGAACCTGTGACCCCGCGCTTAGCAGCCAATCACCCAACTCGCAGCACTGCCAGGGCTCCTCACATTCATTTTAGGGCTTTTGAAATTTCATAGTCATCCATCATCAGTTGATGAATTTCCCCACAAGCAAGTGGGGAAAAACAAGTGGTCCTCATTAGATTAAAAAAAAAAGTTATCCCATAATGCATCCAGAACTCACTGAAGACAAACGTTAGCAGATGGAAAGTGAGCTCAAAATTCTAAGAAGTTTGTTTTGTTTTGATCATTGTCAGGTCCTCTAGGTCAATGCTGTGCAATAGAAATATAACTCAAACCACATGGAATTGCAAATTTTCTAGGAACCATATTGAAAAACAAAAAACAGGTGGAATTAATTTTAATAATGTATTTTATTTACTGTGTTAGTCCAGGGGGACTGGAGAAACAAATCCATAGACACACGTATGTGTATAAGAAAGAGTTTTATATACACGAGGAACTGAACATTGAGAAAACATCCTAACCCAGTCCAGTCCAACGCCATAGTCTGATATTAGCCCATATGTGTGATACCAATCTATAAAGTCCTCTTCAGACTCACAAAGCACATGCAATGAAGCCAAATGCAGGACGGCCACAAGCCAGTGGATAGAAAGTCTTTGGGTCCAGCGGCATGTAAGCATCTCAGTGCTGGCAGGGGTCTCTCTGTGGCTTCTACAGTTTCCAAGGTCTGGTTGCGTCCATGTGGTTTGTCTTCTACAATGTCTCCCAGGGAGTAGCAGAGAGAGAGGTGCCTTCTGCCTCCAAAGAGGAAGTTCCAGATTTCCCAGAATTCTCAGCAGAAGGCCACACCCACATAGAAGTCTTATTGGCTACCTCCAGATTGACCTCCTAGACTCCACCCCTATACTCTTAATCCTTAAATTGACATCAGATTAGGTGACTGCCACATTTACTCAGTTTACCAAAATATCAAGATTAAGGAGTTTAAAATGGAAACATTTTACTTATTTATTATTTTACAGTCATGTTTTCAAAATCCAGAGTATATTTACTATATACAGTACCTTTCACTTTAGACTCTGAATTTCTATCAGAAATATTGATTGGTGTTTCACTTTCTTAAGATTTCCAGTTGAGATAATAGCTGTACATACTATGGGAAGAGGCAGCCATGGACAGAGAACAAGCCAAATGGAAACATGAGAATGCTGACACCGCATTGGAGCTTAAATTCTGAACACAGATTTTGCACACGTTTCTAGTTTCTAGAATGGATCCCTATCTTCATTTTGAGTTGAGTCACTACCTAAGTTCCACCTAGAAGAGTCCTCTGTGACCCTGGAATAGGAATGTGGAAAGATCTGCCTCCAGGCAGAGTGTGTTTATATTGTGAAACAGACTGCTACTGCATCTCCCCTCACCGGGCCTGGGGGACTTGTGGAGCTCGCCCGTGGTGGACATTGGGATACAGTCAGAGGGCCCTGAACATGCGTTTCTCATCTGTAATAGTGTATGTGTCCCAATCACTGGCTACTGCGAGGTGCTGGCCTACTGCCCAGTCATGATTTTAGGAAGGATTTGAACCACAGACTTTGGATCCTTCCACACCATTATTTTCTCTGGCAGAAGCAGGTGCTTTCTCTACTCCAGAGGGTTGTTTCTTTCCCTAATTTTTAAGAATTATTAAACCAACCAATCAAAAGCAACAGCTTACCTTGTGGTTACTAGCTTAGTGCATAGCACACGACGACAGCGGAGCACCTGAAGGCTTCACATGACATTCTATTCGAATAGGTGTGTGATGGTAGGCCCTGCAGCAATGACAGCTATGGGTTCAAATAAATGACAGCCACTTTCATGTCTTGATACTTTACAATAGTCTTGATTCAGTTATAACTGGAATGCTAGAATCTAAAAGCAATTCTTTGATTGCAGTCCTGAGTCAACATTTCAGTCCATCTTTTAAGGCAAAAATCTCATTTATCCTTTATCTAAGGCCGAAACAAGCATGGACAGAAGCAGAAAACTAAACTACTTTACTATTCTTTAGGGTTAGGGGATGTTACAGGGTACAGCATGGATTATAACATTCTGGTAACTTCAAGAAGAGCAAGTATGCATTTCACGGTACATTCCTTATCATAAAAGAAACAAGACCAAATTTGACTATAACATCCTGGTTACTAACAAGATTAAATACACCGTCCAGATTATAACATCAAAAGGAAAAATAGTAAAACAAATGATATATTGAAGAATAGTCTAAACTAATTGTAGTGTCCTGAACCTGGGAACACGAGAGTACATTCTAAAATCAATTACTAAAGAGAATTTTTGAGATGGGAGAGGGAAGGAGATAGGTCATTCAGCAGCTAAAAAATGTTTCTTTTGCTAGCCTGCCTCACAGGTCCTGCTTGTCAGCACTGGCTTGTCCTGTCTTCTGCGTAGGGTACCTGCCAGCACTACACCAGTGTGGCTCCTTAGGGGCTAGAGAGAAACCATGCTCACACTCTCACACAATTTATTTAAGCACAGGGTCACTTCAAAGAGATGAAGAGCCACTACTCCCACTCCCGCCAAGACAATTTAACGCAGAGACAAGATTATTTGTATTGATTTGAGAATGAGAGAAGCTTGTCCTCCTAGGCATGGTGAGAGAGTGGGCGGGCCCTGTCTAGGAGAAGGCTTCTAGTCCTTAAAGGGCACTTTCAAAGGGGATAGAGCCCTGCAACATAAAGGCTGAATAGCTAACTGCAAGGTCAGGTGGGCAAGGTGGGCTGTTCAAAACGACCAGCCACTCCACAAGAGAAAGATGAGCCTTTCTACTCCTGAAGTTAGTTAGAGTGTCAGAGATCCAGAGAGGTGAGACAGGTCTACTTTGCCCTCTACATTGCCCTCAATGTTAGTGCATTTGGGTTTGGCTTTTAAAGGGGGAAGGAACTGCAGCTCTTCTGATGGTCAGCCTGCTGTCTAATCACCTACCAAGTTCATCCTGGAGTCTCCTATGAAGTTCTTTCATCATCAATTCTTTCCAGTGACAATTGTGCATCAGGATGTCTCTAGTCTTTTCTGTGACTTTAAGTCAGAGTGAGATGTGTTACAATGCCCGTCAGCCTGGCATCAGAGTTGGGACATTTACCAGGCTTGGGATCTCAGGGCCCAGTGTTTATTTCCCTATCAGGGGGAATTCCTTTCTAGCAAGCAGATAGTCCATTCTCGTGCTCAGCAGGTGCACCTGGTCTGTCAAGGTGAGGGGCTCTTTTCTAACCCTCTAGAACAGTAGTTCTCAACCTTCCTAATGTCGGGACCCTTTAACACATTTCCTCGTTGTGATGACCCCCTCAACCACAAAATTATTTTCATTGCTCCTTCATAACTGTCATTTTGCTGCTGTTGTGAATCAGGCGATCCCTGTGAAAGGGTCGTTCAACCTCCCCAAAGGGGTCGTGACCCACAGGTTGAGAACCACTGCTTTAGAAGTTAGGTTTCTCTGGTTCTTTGCTTCACATGGTAAAAGGATTCATGCAGAAGCACGTTGTGTGATCCAAGTAGGTTTTTAATGAACAAGACAAGCTTCAGGTGTTAGTCTTAAAAGAGTGCACACTATTTTAGAGAAACGTGCCAAGCCACCCAGAAGCTGCGCTTGGGTTCACAATGGGAAACGAACAATGATGTTGAAAAGAGAACCCACGCGTGCACAACTGGGGTCGGGATGCCAGGAGGCCAGAAGCCCAAGAACCTTCGTGGGCCCCAAGCAGGTTCGGAGTGGACACATGCGCACCCACACAGGGAGGGATACCCTCAGCCTCCACCTGCCTCTGACCAGGAGGTGGGCAAGGGAGCCCAAGTCCTTCCCTCAGCCATATTTCAAATCTCTGGCTGGGGAGGTATGTGTGGTTGATGGAATTGGTTGATCCCATTGGCTGAGTTAGGCCCACCTGGGTAATGTCATGAGCCTGGGCCTAGTTTAGGTGCCTAGGTGTACCTCCCTCCTGACTCGTTTGCATATAAGCATGCTCAGTTTGGGGTCTTTAATAGTTGTTCAATGGTTGTCTGATTTCTTTGTCCTCCTCAATGGGGGCCTTTGCAGGCATAGCCCCCAGCTAGCTACTAACACCACCACATTGTGGACATGGCAACCCATGCCAGGGAACCGTTTGTATAAAAACCTTTTAATGGGACTCTATGCTGTGTAACTTTCATCCAAACCATATTTAAGAAAGAAAATAATAAAAAATTGTTTAAAAGTATATACCATACTCAACTCTTAGTTAACAAAACGGCATTTAAGCAAGTTAAAAATGGAGGCACCAGATTTTGGAAACAGGTTCCAACACCTCCAGAGCACACAGGGTCCCACAGCCGGTCTTTCCCACCACCAGGCATGCTCTGAAGAGTCAGGGCCACCTCCCAATTCCCCCAGGTGGGCTCACTCAACAGGTGTGGCATGTACGAGTCGGTATGAGTCAACATTAAATGGCATAGTCGGAGCCTACATCATCCTTACTATAAAGCTTAAGTAAGAATGCGTACCTAAGCGGCCCCCCCCCCCCCATCAACCCGACTCTCCTTAGCTCTTACAGCCCCCAGCCCTCAAGTTCCCTTGAACCCAAAAGGCAGCTAAGACTATTGCTCCACGAGAATGCGACTGCGCATGCCGGTCACATTGCGCAGGCGACCCGACCGCCATAGGTAGAACCCCAAGACTTCTAGGATGGGGAAGGAAGACCGACCAGCCCAGCCCCCGCTATGTACGCATGCTCAGAAGTAGAGGTAGGCGGGATCCAGGCGAAATCAGAGGGACAGCCCACCCCAGGCCCTCATGTGCGCATGCTCAGAGGCTGTGGCTGCTCCGGTCGGGGAGGGGAGGCAGGCTGGCCCGCCCAGGCCCCGCGAGTGCGCATGCTCAGAGGCTGAGGCCGGTCGGTTCGGGGAGGGAATAGAGCCAGGCCTGCCCCGCCTCCGCGGTCCGCGCTGAGCTTCCCTCTGCGCCTGGACCCGGCAGCTTCCCCTTCCGGAGGGCACAGTCGGCGCCGGCGTCTTTCTCAGCCCCTGCGGAATCGGCTCGGGCAGCTACCATGGCCTCCCCGAGCAGCGCAGCCGCCCTGCGCCTCTGCGCCACAGGTATGGCCGCGCGCGGCCGGGGGACCGGGTTGCCCCCGGGTCTGCGGCGGCTGTGAGCTCCGCTAGGACGTCCGCGCCCCGGCCTCCGTCCCCGGACTTGCGCCACCTCGACTCCTGGGGTTCATTCCCCTCTAGGTCGCTTGGTGCAGACCCCCCAAAGGGCATCTGACCCCGAAAAATACGCAGAGTCCCTTAAGATGGGGTGGTCCTCTCCAAGCGCGCTGGGCCCTCAGAGATGCGCTGAGCCCCCTCAAATGTACTGATCCTTCCCCAAAATATGCTGAGCCCCCAAGGATGCGCTGAACCCTTCCCGAGGGTGTGCTGAGCCCCCAAGAATGCGTGCGTCCCCCCAAAATAGGTGCTGCCCCAAAGTGCGCTGTGCCCTTCCTCCCCTCCTCCTCCCCCCCCCCCCCCCCCCGAGATGCTGAACCTCAGCGCTGCGCTGCTCCTGTGGCAGGGGCTCCGCAGGCCCAGCTCTGCTGGCCCAGGAGCAGGGCGCCCCTTCGCAGCCAGTGGCCACATCGGGCTTTGGGCCTTCAGCTGCAGTCTCCTCGGGTTTGGAGCCCCCCCCCTCCCGGGTGGGGGCGCTCAGGGAAGGGCGAGTGGTCACGTCAAGGACAGCTGAGCACCAGAAGACTGGGCTTGTGCAGAGATGGAGGCGACAGCTGCGTGCGGACCCTTCTCGGCCACCTCCAGAGCTCACTGGCTCAGCAACCATTTGTTGAGTGGTCGCTGCGTGAGGGGCCTTGGCTGGGAGAGCAGACAAGCCTGTTCACATCCTGGTGGGGGTACAAATTAAAAGGAGAAAAGGAATCGTGTTTCTGATGACGCTTGAGGTTTTACCGCAGATCCACTACAGGTACTGAGGAAATAAGAGAAATATAAGACAATGTCTGCCTCTACTCCTAACGTGTGGGTTGATAAAATGGGAAAGGCGGTTGAAAAAGAACCTTTCTGGCTTCATCTACTCCCATACAGAAGACCTTACCTTCACAGTGAAATTGCACTGCAGAGAAAATGCCCATGAAATAAATGAATGCCTGGTGCTTTTCCTACATAAGGACTTGGGATGGGTCCCTTGGGGAGTTGGGGGGGGGAGGGGGGACATCACAAGCAAGAAATACGTGTTCTATCGGATCCTGAACCCAAGGTGTGTGACGTGATGGGGCGGAAGTGGACATTTAGTCTTCCGCTCTTTCTTTTGCAGCCATTTTACTGGACGTGGCTTTCGGTAAGACAGTTGTGCCAGATTTAGATGACTCGTGAGTATCCCCATTTTTATTAAATACTGTTTCAGTGCCTGATTCTGCTGCTCTCTGAATAGTTGCATGTGAACTATCACCATAGTAACGGAATTCTCTCAGCCACCACGGAAGTCAAGGTGGGAATGGCCAATGCTCACACAGCACTGACTGGGGTCCAGTCCTTCCATGCCCTGCAGATGCTCGAAGTCGGGGTATGCTCTAAGCCCAAGCACGTGGTATCTACCTTTCCACATCCTAGTATACCTTTCTAGAGGGTTAGAGTGCTTTCCCTTTAATTGGCGATTCGTGGCTTCTGCGTTAATGATAAGGAGCCCTGGTGGCTTAGTGGGTTACCTGTTGGGCAGCTAACCACCAGGCCTGAGGTTCAAAACCACCTGCTGTTCTTGAGGAAAAGATGAGGCTTTCTACATCGGTAAAGAGTTGCAGTTTCACATACCTTCAGGGGCAGTTCTTCTCTGGCTGTACGGTGGCTGCCAGTTGGGATGGACTCGAGGGCAGTGACTATGGTTTGGAGCCTTAGTGACCAGTGAATTGGGGGCTGGATATCTTTTCAGCCTGCAGCCCTGGCCCCAAGACTGTGCTCACAGCAGCTGAGCGGGCCTGCTCAAGGCAAAGAACCCTGTGTGCCCTGTAGGCCCAATCCAAGGGAACCGCAGCCTCATCGGAGCAGCAAGGCCCCAGCCAGACATGCTGCCCAGCTAGTGCGCAGCAGTGCCTGGAGGGGGGGAGCAGTTGTCCCCAGCAGAGGGGCTGTCCCACCGGTCTTATGCGCACACACTTAGCTCTGCACTCTTAGCTGGCCCCTCCGAGTGGCCCTGCCTTCCACACTAACTTTTCACACGCCTTAGCCCTTTCTCCCTGCCCCCTAACTGTTTAGGAGCCACCTCCTCGGCAGTGGGCATATGGCATATGCCCTGTCTGTGCTGCCCACTGCCCCCACCCGACCTTTGTCCTGGGGGTGGGGTGGGGAAAGGTAGTCTGTGACACGGTGGAATGCTGGGGAGGGGTGCCTCCTTTGTGCCTGCTGCTGTTGCTGTCACAACAAGCGAATGGTCATCAGGGCTCCTCGGTTTCTGTTTTGCTCACTGTCTTAATTGACCCCCAGACACAGATTGCATGGTAAAATGGTCGCGTGGCCAGTGAAGTGCCGAGCTGTGCTGAAGGAGCCAGGTGACCGAGGGCGCGTCTCAGGTGTGCAGAGGGCCTTGCACGAAGGCCTGGGGGTTCCCGCTGGGTGCCATCGGCCCATCCCTTCAGCCTTCGACTCCTTTGACTTCATCCGGTGCCTCAGTTTAAAACACCAACAGAAATCTGAAGAAACCTGGGAAAGCAGCTGCTGGTCAGGGGCACCCTCTGGTGACGGGACCACACCACATCAGACCCCCGAATGTCAGTCAAACTGAGATCCCTTGGCAGCAGCCTCAAGAGCTTGAGGAGGGTTATATTGGCAGATAGGGGTGCCACTAACTACCCCCTCTTCCCAGATGACCTGACAGGAAGCCTCCCTTTCCTTATGGTGGGAGGGGTTGGGGTGAGCGAAAGGGTGGGAAGGTAAGAGGGCATTTAAATTGCAGCTCCTCTCTCTCAGCTGGGTGCTGTTTGGGCTCTCGGAGCTCTGCACCACCTGTGACGAGTTTCTGTCACTGAAAGACGTGCCTGGATCACCCTCAGGTGCTAGTGTCTTCAAGTCCCCCGGTGGTCCCAGATTCTACCATGAGCGACCAAGAACAGTTGGCTTATGAGGTGGTTAACAAGACTGGGATGTCTAGGTTTTTCTCAGGCCTGGAAAGAGCGCTACAGCCAAGATAGGACGTTGCCCATCAGGGTAATCTGGGTGAGCCGGGCAGGGGCCTTTCTGCGAGCACACTGTTATCTCACCAAAGTTGGCGGTCGAGTTTGAAAAGCATCCTACCAGAGCCCTGCTGGCTGAGGACTAGACCTGACTCGTCCACTGGGACAGGTTGTCTCTGACAAAGCAACACACGCCCACTGGTGGCCCTGGCCTATAGTGTCAGTGCTGTCCCTTCCACAGTGCATGAGCCCCGGGCGCCCAGCGTCAGAACTGAATGAGTGTGGGGTCTCTCAGGACCTGTGCACAGGTGGAAAGGTGGGTGTGCGCACTGCCACCTAGTGGCAGAATAAGAGAGACGCAGGCACTGGTCTCAGCCCTGGTAGCCTGGGTCCTTCAGACCCTCCTGCTGGTGTCCCTCTGCCAAGGGTGGTGTAGCCTTGTTGGGTTGTATAGGACACAACCACTCACCGTCGCCCTCCAGCTGGGGTGAATTCCTGTGCTGGGCCCCTTGGGTAGGGCTATCTTGGAGGGGCCCAAGATGGTAATGCCAATGATGGCTGGGGGGCATATGTGGGTGCGTGTCCAACCACTAGTCCGTCACTAGCCCACCTAGAGGTGCCTTGAGAGACAGGCCTGTTGCAAGGGGTCACCATGAGTCAGAACGGTCACCATGGCAGCCAACAACAGCACAAACAATGCCCATTGTGGTTTCTCCCAGAACAAAACAGGCTGCTGCCTAGGGAGGAAAACCTTGACCCTCCTCCTCACTGAGAGGGGGGTGGGGGAGCCAGTACTCAGCTTCTTCCTGTCTGTCTGGCCCTGGCCTGGGAGCTCAGCCCCCGCTGTCACATGCTGTGGTCCATGCTGAGGGGACTAGCTACTCAGCAGTTGGCTTCACAGTGGCCCTTTTTGGCCCAGTCTCTTCACTGGCCTCCAGGTGGGAGGCTGGCAGTGCACCCTGGATGCTCTTTCACAAAATGACCTACATTCCCTGGCCCTCTGCCTTCTCGGGAAGCGCATTCTCTCCGAGGTGGCCCTTGTCTTGATACTGCCCTCCTGGTGGATCCAGACAGATGCCACACCATAAGCCTGGCTTCGTGGCAGGTGAGGTTCCTGGTGCAGCGAAGGAGTCCCAGGGCTCATTCCGGAGGGGAATGCCACCGTCCGGCCTCTGCCTTGAAACATGGGAAAAGGCCCAGGGGTGGTGCTCAGTTCCTGGCTCCCTGTCCCATGTGCTATAAGTGGGGCCCAGCCAAATGGATACTGGAGGCCCTGCAGCAAGCCATTGGGCCCTTCTTGGCCGGATCCTCTCCCCCGCCCACATTTCCTGTGTACCCCTTTCAGTATCTCAGCTTAGAACCTGGGCAGGAAGTCCCTACCACAGGCAGTGGTGCCCAGCTGGGCTTTTGGACTTGTACCTGTGAGCTCCCAGACATGGTAGAGGCTTAAGCTGGGCTCTTCGTGTGCATCATGGAATCTGAGCACATGAACTATGACCTGAAAGTTGTCCTCTTCTCAGGAGTCTGCCCTGTCAGCCTGAGCAGCGACCCGTGTGCCTGGAATCCTCTAGTCTCAGAAGTTCCCCCACTCCCTCCCATCCCATGGGGGACCCAGCTGTGGAGACCCTCTAGACCACACTTGGGCCTGGTGCTGATGGCTCCCCCCACTTAACCCTGTGCTGGGGTGCAGTGGGGGTGGTTGCAGTGGGGCTGGGCGAGCCTGTCCCTTACTGAGCAGGAAAGGAAGCTTGGCTCATTGGCAGAGATCTATATACTGGATGGCTGCCCGGTTCACAGTCCCAGTGTATGTGGTTTCATTGACTTACGCACAGGCTACGGGTAGTGGCCTGCCCTAGTGGTTGAAACTGTCATGTAAAACCAGCCCTTCTGGGGAAGAGACAGTTGGATCCAGACCACCAGCTCTGCTCCTTGGAAGCTCTGTGGCACTTGGGAGAGGCTGCCACTGGTGGGAGAAGCCTAACCCGGAGTCGGATCCTGCTGATCGACTTGCTGAGAGGGCCACATGTCCAGTCCCTGTGTGACCTGAGCGGTCGGCCATGAAAACTGGAGCTGTCCTCCACGGCACCTGCCCACCCATGGCCTCTGCAGAGACCACACAGCACAGCAAAGCTGCTTCTCCCACTAGCCCCGGGCCAAGGCACAGCCCCGCCCAGGAACAGATCCCCTGAGTCAGCAGGCCAGCATGCGCATGGAGGATGTATCTGTCAATCTTGTCATCCACAGTGTCCCTCCACTTCCTGGCTGCAGTCGTCTCTTTCTCCAGATTTAGCCAGTCTTCCTGGAGTGCCCCTCTGACTCAGGCTACACAACCAATTCCGAACCCAGAAAACCAACCCCCTGGTGTCTGGTTGATTCCTGCTCACCTCGGGCAGGACAGGAGAGCTGCTCCGGGGCTTCCAAAGCTATAAGTCCACACAGAAGCCCTGGGCACATCCAGCACAGCTGGAGCATTTGAACCTGCTAGCCTTTGGGTTAGGCCTCTTCTACCCAGGCTCTACAAGACCATATTCCTTGCCAGCTTGGGTTCCCAGAGCACATTGTACCTGACAGGCCCCAGACTCGTGGCCCGAGGGACAGGTCAGTCAGTGGCATAATCATGGGCACACAGCAGGTTCCTCCGGCTCCAGGGAGGTGGCGCTTGTTTGGTGGACATTGGGAAGCTGGCCTTTGCGACTGGTGGGAGAGACCATTATACCCCAGCATGGGCTACACATCCCAGGCATACAGCCTGGACTCCACATTTCTGCGAAGGGCATTTCTCATTCACACCGTGCTTTATCAGACTGCACCTTCCTCCTCGATACCCCATGGTCTCTTCTAGCCCTTGTCCCTTGATCTTTGAGTCAAGTCCATGGTTGGGGGAGGGGGTATTGGGATTTAGGGTGGCTGTTAGATGATAAGGAGCAGCAAATTCTGCCCCCTCCCCAATTACTGCTGGGATTTTGCCTACAAGGGCCAGAGAAATACCATCAATTTGGGATCCGTTTTTCAACAAAGTCCTTGAGGTGACCCTGCTGCTTTTTCCTCCTATCCTAATGGGATAGATACAGATATGTGAACTGGAAATCATGATAGAAAATGCCGAGCCAGAAGACCCAAGTCAAGATCTGAGTTTGCTACCCTGGGTGGCTGGCTGAGGGCCTTTGGCTGGCCTTACCAGAGGGAACGTGCACAGGACAGTTGAGGGGTGGAGCCTCCTGATAAGAGCACCAGAGAGCACCGGCAAGAGGCCAGAGAGGAGAGGGGAACCCCTGTGACTCCCTCCGCCTTGCCACACTTGTCAAAGCTTGTTTGGGGCAGTGGCCACAGCCCTGAGTGTAATCAGCTGTTGGGTATGTCTCTCCCTGCCAGATCCCAGATACAAACCTGAGCTCGGTGTCTTGGGAAGCCACATATGGTGCTTCTCTAGCTCTGCCTCTGCTTCCCCAGCTTTCCTGACCTGACACACACTGAAGCCCCTCCCAGAGCGCCAGCTGCTCCTGTCTGACGTGGCTCCGCAAGTGTCTGGTGGCGGCGGCCTGAGGCCTTTTCTTGGGCAGTGTGGTCTCTGATGGTGGCAGCCTTCTCTTCCTGGACACCTGGCCAGCCCCACCTCGAGTCTTCAGTTCCAGACGAGGATCTGCCACTCGGTGGCTTCTAGCTGGTTGATGCATATAGCCTCGGCCCTTTACAGTCTGTGCTGCGTGCGCCCCCTCAGATAGAAGCCTTCCTCCACCTCCCCCTAAGTGTGTGTGTGGGGTGTTCACATGTGGCATGTAAGTGAGCGAGCCCCTGTCAAGACCACCTTGAATGAGACATTGCCTGGGCCCAGGCCATCTTCATGGTTGCTGCTGCATTCAAATCCATTGTCAGGCACGGCTGCCAGGTTCACCCAGCACTGTAACCCTTTCCAGCCTTGATCCTGCCTGATGTTGGCAGAATTCTAGCCCTCTTCACTTCTAAGGAACATCCTACTTGTTTCTCTTCTAAGTCTGATTGCTCATTCTTCTGTCAGCCCAAGGCAGAGGCAGAGCCACACTCTGAAGTCACCTATTCTCCTGTCTGGCACTGTCCACCCGCGTCCACACGCAAGGCAGCTGAAAGATGAGGGCTTGGGTTGGCTTAGTCATTAGAGTGATATCCTTGGTTTTTTTTTTAACCACTTTAAAGAGGTCTGTGTATGATACTCAAAATTGAATGGAAAGAAAAGTTGGGACCAGATCAGTCTGGGTGGTTGAACATTTTTTTGTAGGTTTCTAGGGGCTACAGAAGGTGTCACATAAATGAATCAAGTGACCAAATGGGGCTTTTGGGAAGCCTGTTTGCCAGTGGAGTGTTATGTCAGGATGCTGATACCAGGCTGAGGTTCAGTGATTGGGGTGGATTCTGGGACTCCATGTCATGGGGTTCACAGGTTTGACTACAGTGGAAGGCTTCACAGCAGAACTGACTCTGGACAAATCCTTGAGCCAGCCAAAGCCCGGGACCGTGCGTGTGAAGTACCCAGCCTGGTGCTCAGGGCTAACTCTGCCGAGCACATGTCCAAATCTCAGACTCCCAGGGGGGAGTGGGCATGTGGCATGAAAGCCCCTGTTGCCCCAGACAGAGGAGTGTGCCTCCAGGGGGCACCCGGGCCCACTGGAGGATGGCGGTGCTTCTGGTCATTTCTGTGCAGGTGTGGCTGGACTAGGGAGAGCAGCTTCCCTGAGTCTCGGCCCACAAAGTCCCCTTTAATTCTCAGTTGTAGATCCCTTCCTCCAAGTGTGTTATCTCTTCTCTACTGTATTCTTGAAGCGGTTAATAGATAGGATAAATTTCAGATAGAACACTGTAAAAATTTTTACATAGCTTATTGAAAATGAATTTGTTTTAAGCCAGTTCATTTATCAGCGGAAGTTCAAGGGTTCTAACCCACCAGCCGCTTCATGGAGAAAGGCGAGGCAGGCTGGCTTCTCTAAAGATCCCAATGAGGCAGCCAGACCCTGTCCTGCCGGCCACTGCGAGTCAGACCTACTAAATGGCAACGAGTTTGGTTGTTACACTGTACTTCTGTGAAGTGAACACAGGCATACCTATAACTCAAGATTTGTTTCTCTTTTTGTCTGTAGGTTTAAAGAAAGCCGCAAAGATGACATTTGGCTCGTAGATGTAAGTTGGCAAATCTTGTATAATTATCCCTCGATGCTTCTCAGTGTCTCCTCTGTTCCTCTCATCCACGGGTGCATGTGCACATGTGTGTGTGGCTCCATTTGGTTTCCCAGTGGTGACTGTCACGTTCATGTAGTAAATGAGCCCCTAAGTGAGCCTTATAGGTCCTAGCAAGTGGACACCTGTTGGTGAAATATCCTAGTGGCAGGACCTCTATTAGGGAAGCAGGAAGCTGACTATGGTGCGATTTCATCACAAAGTCACTCTCCTCCAAATATTTTCCTATCACGTAACAGCCAGCATTGTCTTCCATCTTAGCAAATTGGAAATTGATCCCCATCTCTTTACTTTTTGACATTAGGCACACATTTGTACCTTACCTGTTTGGGCTGGCTTTAAGATGCCCCAGAGAACAATAGTAGCCTGGTGGCCAGAGGGGCCCCGAGGGGGTGACTGAGCGAGGTGATGGGGCTCAGGACCCCAGGGTTTGCCTCTCCCGCTTTTTGCATGTGGGAGGATGTCTGTATTAAGATGTGAAAGACATCTTATCTCCTGAACATGCCACCAGCAGTTTGATAGGCATCACGCTGGGTGAGCAGAGGTGCCCTCCAGCCAATATGTAGTGCTGAGGGGAAGCAGGCTCCAGGCTTCTGCTGGACTCGTGCACCTGACCAAGCCCACCATGGCCTCTGCCAAGCCCATCAGCAGCCCCTGACTCTCCAGGGGCACTCAGCAGTGGTACCAACAGTAGATGGGCATTGGGCGCTGGCGGCCACGAGGCCTGGTGGTGTGGTGACCTGGGGGTGGGGGTGTGTTAAGAGACTTCATTGTGGGACGGACATGGTGCATAGCTCTAATGCTGTCATTTATACTAGAGCTAATTTGTCCAGCGGTGGGTGTGGGTTTTGGTAAAACAGATTGTTCAGAGCTTGAGCGTGATGTGCGCTGTGGGTTAACATTTTCGTGGCTGACTGTTTTTTCCTTCCCCCCTCGGTACAAGTTCTATGCACCATGGTGTGGCCATTGTAAAAAACTGGAGCCCATCTGGAATGAAGTTTGCACTGAGATGGAAAACATGGGTTCGCCAGTGAAGGTTGGGAAGATGGATGCTACTACCTATGCCAGTAAGCCTTTCTTTGGCTCTTACTTTGCTCGTCAGCCTGCAACACGTAATGACTCACACGCCGCCGCGTGCGGAGCATGTGGAAGACATGCGTGTATCCTCACGTAAAGGAGCTTTAATCATGTAAGACTGCACCCTGATAGGTGAGGAGAGTGCTTGTTACAGGTCCCAGGTATGAATGTGCTACTCTGCCAGCTGCATTGAACCTGCTGGAGGAGATAATTGGCTCACCTGTGGAAGTGACGGAGGGTAGAGGGTTGGCGATCTGAACGAAGTAATGTTATACGTTATTGTATCCTGAGATGTCTCAGTGGAGGAAGCCTGAAAAATAGCTCGAATGGGTGGTTTTAACAGATAGAAACAGAGTCCCTCACAGCTTGGCGAGGAAGTCGGAATTCAGGATGCCATCTCTAAGGGAAGTCCTGCTCCCTCCATCAGCTCTGGGGGAAGGTGTTTGTCTCTTTAGCACCTGTGGACTTGGGTGTTCCTCTGGGTCCTAAGGACACACTCTGCTCCCAGCTCTTCTTTCTTGGTAATAGGTGGCCCCTCTGATCTCCACTTGCTTGTCTAATACCTTCTGTGTCTTACTGGAGTTTGACTGTTACAACTTAATCCTGTCTCAATCGTGTCATAGAGGTGAGGATGTACAGCGCAGAGGGTAATTACATCAGATCACAAAAGCGGGAGTTAACTACATGATACAGAACCATGGCCTACCAAGTTGTCACCTATTTTTGGGGTCCAGTTCAGTCCATGAACAGAGACATAAATGGGAACTTAGAGGATAAGAGCATCTATGGCAAATAGACATGATGATGAGGAAGGCTTTCATGTTAGATTAGTACAACAGAACCACAGAATTGAAAATGAGGCTAATGATTGAGGCTAGAGAATCAAGGCTCTTTATGCAAAGTCTGGCAGGCTAAGACCCGTCTCCCAAATTTAGCCTCCAGTCTGTTATGCATAAAGCTCTATTGGGACACTTACTTGTTTTCCCTGCTTACTGTTGCCCGTGTTTGCACTGTGCATCTACTGAGTCTTTGGGACAAAAACCAAATGTCCCTTAGAACCTAAAGTGTTTGCTCTCTGGCCCTTTGTAAAAAAAGTGTGTCCAGGCCTGACTTACAGCATCTGGGAGAAGGAAAACATAGGGAGGCGCTGTAGATGTTTGGACAGAGCTTGACTTTAGCAGGCAGACGTGGGGCATGTCCTGCCTCTGCTTCTCTCAGGCCCCCTAAGCTTGGCCTCCCTCAGTGGTAAATACGGGATCCTGACACCTCTTTCTTTCTTTGCTCTGGGATTTGAAGGAAGTGGCCCATGTAAAGTCCACTTGTTCTGTTCAGAAAAGTAGATTCCCATCCCCTTTAGGCAGTAGAGGAGCTGGAAGTGTTCAGAACTCCCAAAAGTTCCTAGGAAAACCCCATTGTCTCCTGTGAACTTGAAGCGGCCTCATGTTTCTTGATAGGACATGCTGAGCCTCCACATTACCGTTTATGGATGACAAAACAGGTGTGATAAAGACAACAATGGTAAATTCTGAGGTGACTTGAATTGCCCATGGAGTAATCGAATAAGGCATCAGGGATCACTGGCAAGAAAAATAGTCAATGAGAGAAATCATGCATATGAATAAAATCTCAGCGCCAAGCTTCAGTGATAATTAACATTGACCCAATAATGACTCTGCAATTCATTAGTTTGTTATTCCATGGGAAGCGACACTTGATGTTTTCTCTTTTTTGTCTTTAGCATTGTGTTAGATGTTCTGTGACTTAATGGTTAAACAAAACCCATCAGCAGGGCCCCGTGTGTGGGGCACGCACATGTAGTGCTTGATTCCACACAAGTCATCTAGCGCAGAGACAGAAGGTTTTTCCTGAGTTCCATCACGTGCCAGCTGTAAATTCTAGAGATCATTCACTCCTTGCATACGGACTTCTCCACTGCCACCCACCTCACCTAGTGCCCCAGCCTACAGGGTGCTAGCTGCCTGCGTGCGAATCCTTGTGACTGCTTGATTTCATTGACTGAGACCTCACCCTGGGCAGTTTACATTTGTGCACTCAGCAGATACCTACGGAGAACTTAGTCTCTGCCAGGTCTCCCAGGAGCCAGCAAGGAAGACCCATCTGTGCTCTCTCACAGCTCCTGTGTGGAGTGCAGAGAGACAAACAGTGACCTGCGTAAGTGTTGCATTGCCTGTGTCCAGCAGGCTTCCCGGCTTCAGGCCGCGATGAGAGAGGCAGCATCCACTCAGAGTGCCATGGAGACGCTCTCTGTGCCCTGGGAGATGCAAATGCCCTTCTTCCAGTATACATGAAAAAAAGTAAGTGTTCCAATAACTGCTCTCTACAAATTACCCGGAGATTTTGGGTGTATCATGTCTATAATCCAGGCATTGTGTGTTTTTCTTTGGGGCAAACTGAAGCTCAGTGTCAATTCAACTTCTTTCAGAAATGAAGATAAGGCCACGGCAGACAGGTGGATGCTGTCCTCCCCACTTGATAGAGATGGGGATTGAGGGCAAAGGTTAAGTGTGGAGCTGAGATTTTTCTCTCTCAAGCTTTGTGAGAATCCATCACATCAGATTTTAGAACACCACCACTGTGTTTCCTCATCGATTGCTGTTTCCTTAGATTTAATTTGTGCACAAATGAATTTGAAATTAGATGAGGGCCTTGCTAGTGGGATGCACTCCCTCCTGCACCCCCATCAGTTACAGTGGTGTTCATGCCAGGGCAGTTTGTAATAGATTTCACTCAATGTGGTGAGGCTGTGCATTTACTTCCTGAAATTGTAGCTATGGCGAGAAAGAATCGGCTTTATTCACTTCATTGCCCCCAATGCAGGCAGCGTCTGCATTAGAAAGTACGTGACAGGAGGCCACATTAGAGCCGGGCAGGAGTAGGTGATGTGATCAATCTCACTTCATAGGACTCATCCAGGCAAAGCCCACCTCTTTCTTCACAAATCGAGTTCCTGTTTTTGCTTCCTTGGCTATTCAAAATCAGCGGCATCTAACTTCGTGGGAGAAAGACTGGGCTTTCCCGTCGCAGGAACAGTCTCAGTCCTGGAAACCCACAAAGTCACTCAGTGCAGTGAGTGAGACTGCTTCATTGCCTCACATGCAAATAAGTGTTAACCTCTGTCTAGCCCCGCCTCTCCCCTCCTTCTGTCAGAGGGAGAAACTATAGAATTAGCATATGAGGAGAGAGACAGTTAGGTACCTTCTGTCACACATTTGTGAGGATTTACCAACAGGCAGTGTTGGTAAACCAGAGCCCAGACAAAGACATAGCTTCCCCTGTATCCAACTGTGGCAAGGAGATGTACTAGAAATAAAAGGAATGGTGAAGACTGAGTTCATGAAGATAAATATGGTATAGTTTTAAAAATCACATTTTACGTCATCTAATGATGGAACAATTGTTTTTTCCCCATGCTGCCTGCTGTGGTGGGAGAAATGGAACTTTCTACTTTTGCAAATAGTTATAGTCTTGGGAATCCGTGAGGGCAATCCTGCCTTTTGTCCTGTAGGCTCTCTGAATTGACATCGGCTTGGTGGCAGTGAGAGAAATGCCATGAATGTATCATGAAAGAGCACTATATTAATTTGCTGCTGTGATGTATCTATCTTTTCAAATCTTTATGCCCTGTTGTTGGCTTCTGTTACACTGTCTAGTCTTCCCACTGCAGATAAAACAGGTGTCCTTGTAGCCGTTATTTTTCATTCATTTGTAGACGTTAGATCATGCCAATGATTACCCCTGAGAAAACACTTAGTGGTACCTGGGGCCGAGTGAGGTGAACCGACCTCAGTAGCAAAGGTCTTGCTCGACTGTCTGTGTTAAAAACAAGGGCTCCCAGAAAGGATAGCATCTGGGGTCTTAAAGGCTTGCAATCAAACAAGCAGCCATCTAAGTGAGGCGTCCACTAAGACCACATGGAAGAAGCATACCAGTCTGTGATTCGAGGGTTGTAAATAATATAATCCTTATCTAATGAAGAAAATGGTCTCAGCCTTTAAACTGTGAACACCTGGTAGGTAGAAGGCTAGGAATGACAGTGGAAGGGTCCACACGGATTAAGATTCCAGGGAATCACCTTTGATCATGATTGAGGGATGTGGATAGCCCTTTCGGGCAGAAATTATTGGGTTAAAATTTAATATAATTTGATTTCCCTTTTGACCCCTTTTAAAACAGTTTCAGTAATTAAAAAAAAAAAAACAAAGGAAAACACACGTGGATGTAAGTCCCTCTCTGACCTTGGACCAGGAATGTAAATAGGCTTGCTCTCCGGCAGAGTACATTGGAAAGTGGACTGCAGAAGATGCAGCTACCATTAAATTTCTAATTTTTAATATTTTCTGCTTTCTTTTTGACTGAGGTTTTATCTGTTTTACTTTCTTATTCTTGTTTAATATTTTTCCATATATGAAATGCAGAATAGGTAAATCAATAAGGGACAGCAACCAGATGAATGGCTCCTTGGGGGTCTGGCTAGGGAGGTTGGGGGGAAATGGAGAATTCATGTTGGTGGGGACAAGATTGAAGGAGATGTTCTTAAACTGATTCTGGAGATGCCTGTACAACTCTTCTTGGTATGATCAAACTGCTGAATTATAAGTGAATTCTATGCCAGTAAACCTGTTGACAAAAGAGAAAGCAATGGCTCACTTTTAGAGGCCCAGGTGAGCCTGGCAGTGGTGTTTGTCCTGGAATTATGAAGTGAAACAAGAATGGGATGGAATTTATTTTCAGTCACATTTTTTAAAGTCAGCGCCTAAGAGATACCATTTTAATTATTCTCTTGACCCTTCAAAATGTTTGTCATAGTATATCTTGCAGGTTATTTTAAGTAAAATTTTTTTATATACAAATGACACGTGTGATCTGTGTGTGAGTTTATATTCTTTTAAATGACTTACAAACTGTGTGTGTGTGTGTGTGTGTGTGTGTGTATAAGTACACATACAGTAGCAGGGTCAGCTGATGACCAGTCTGATTTGTGAAAGGAACTTGAATGATTCAGTGTTTTCTCCCCTAGGCCTTGCTGCAGAGTTTGGAGTCCGTGGTTACCCAACAATTAAGCTGTAAGTGGAGACAAATGTTTACACTGGTTACCTTGTCATTTCTGGTCGCTTCCTTGGGAGGTTCAAGGGTTGGGAGATAGGCTTGTTAGGTGCAGTCTGTCATCAAAGGTGGAGCCGTACCTGAGCTCTCAGCGTTTTCTCCAATAAAGCAGTTGTGGACCGTTAGGCACAGACCACGTCTCACCTCCTGAGTCTGGCAGGCACAGCTAGGGAGCCGGGCTCTGGGTTTAGGAAAGGCCTCTGCCCAGAGCAGCTCTTCAGTGGTAGGAGAGTTAGCTTTACCTTTGCAAACTCACTTCCTAGCAACTCGAACTCTAGTGTCAGAGAAACCAGGAGAGTCAAGGGTAAGGCCCAGTGACTTAGCAGTTGGCGTTGACGAGGTCTGATGGAAGGTTGGGCCTTGGAAGAAATGGCCGATGATTCTCTTTGACCCTTCTTTTGGTAATCAAGTGAGCTAGGCATTCTTTTGAAATCTATTTTTTATGATAATTTAAGTTTTTAAGTACTACTTTCAAAATTTGACCCAATTACCATGTTTTCATTTCTTGGGTTTTATGTGCCCCACCCCACATTCTGTTTATTTTCACAATTTTTAAAGATTAATTGGACACATAGATTGATTCCTTCATGTGATTTGGAAATTACTTGTTGATTTGGGGGTTGGGATTTGGTAATGTTAAGGAAGATGTGATTTTGTGCATCATTTCACTCTGTAACCCCGTAAGAGACCGTGATGGTGGGATGCTTTAAAATGTATCTGTTTCCATCTTAAAGGTCCTTAATCCCGTTTCTTTAAGCTTTGGTGAGCTCTGGTGGTGTAGTGGGGTTATGCCTTCGAAAGCACCGTGCCCTCTGCAGGGAGAGTAGATGTGAGCAGGAAGATGAGGCTTCCCACTCCATAAACAGTTAAAAAGTTACAGTCCTAAAGCCCTCAGGGGCAGGTCTACCCCGTCCTGTAGGCTCACTCCAAGCTGGCGTCAGAATGACAGTAAGATGTTTTGGTTTGATAGGGACAGTGCCCCTTGGAGTGCTTTCCCGAGCTCCCTGCACTTCCGAAGCTCGGGGCAGCGTGCTGCCATCTGACAGTGCCCACTCTCTGTGGGTGATGAGTGGGCAATGCTTTCCAGTTGGAGGTGCCTTTTGTCCACTGTATTACGTTACGTGGGTGGTCCTTATAAAACCTCTCTGCATTCAGTAGTTCTACGGGAACATTTAGCAGTGATACAGAATGTGCTTAGTGTTAGTAATGCTGAGCCTTTGCCCTGTTCTTTTCTCTTTCAGATTAAAGGGGGACTTGGCTTATAACTACCGAGGACCACGGACCAAAGATGACATCATTGACTTTGCTCACAGAGTGTCTGGGTGAGTTGTGTAGGAATGGCCCTTGCTGTCAGACCCTGATGCTTAAAAATCACATGTATTTTTAGCACCATGTTACACACTTGCATATTAGGGACTTAGCAAAAGAAACTATGTTTTCGGGCTTGCTAATTTATTTATCTAGAAACCTGCGGCCGGACAGTGTATCCAGACAGAGGCTTTAGGGACTGTACAGCCTGGCAAGGCTCTGTTACCTCCTAGTAACCGCACCTTTAAAGACTGGGGGGAGTATACCTCTTCCCCCCGTGGGATTTGTAATGCATCTTAAACTTTTTTGATAGATTCAAACTAACAATTTTATAAATCTTTTATTTATTAAAAAAATTAATGATACTTTTGATTTAGTCCTGCCTAACTTCATTACTTGCTGCCTAATTTCAGATTTGTGTAGGGAACCACAAGTTAGCATCATTCAAAATTAAACGGCACTTCAGGGCCAGGCCTCAGCGGCTGGAGTGCGTTTTTGAGGTCCAGCTAAAACCATCTCCGGGGGATGCTGTTTCACAGGCTTCTCCAGGCCAGCTGTGCAGCAAGACGGCAGTTTTTGCTTAGAACACAGCATAGTTCCGACCCAGAACTGGTTTGCAGTCCAGGTCATCGGAGGTTTTCCTGAGAAGGAAACCTAATTTTCTACATGCATTGTACGTTGGTGTGATTGAATGTCGTAGTTTTGTAAAAATTGGCATCTGGCTGCAATGTAAAGAAAGGTAGTGCTTTTAACTGTTGACTGATGGTGTGGAACTTCTTGGAGAGGCTGCTTATCAAAGTCACTTAATCTGAGAGGGAGTTTTAAAACTGCCCATGCAGATTCCTGAGTCTGACAGGAAGGATTGGTAAGTTGAAATAATTTTAAGACACCATATTGAGATGGATTATAAAGTCCATCTTCTGGTTAACTTCACATTTAAAGGCAAAGAAAATTCTCCAGTGGCTTTTAAATGCATTTTAATTCATTCGTACAGTTTTGTCCATCTTAATTTTCATTTCGGGATAATTGTGCCACATGGCTTCAAGTACCTGGGACACAGAGCAGGACTAGGCGTGATCGCTATTGATCACAGCGGTGCGGAGGTCCTGACTGTTCTGTTACCGTGTCTGCGCCTTGAGCTCAGGCTTCATATTCGTGATCTGATGTGGACAAACGTGTGTTTTGAGCAGACGTTGATCGTCGGTGAGGGGTGCCGTTGGGCTGCGATTGTCCCATCCTTCTTCCGGGCCTGTATGTTCAGGGCTGAGCTCCAGTTGGCGTTAGGACGGGTTTCTCCTGATGTAACTGAAGGTGGCTCGAATGCAAAGGCCATTTCAGGCGTTGCTTCTGGAGTTACATCACTTACTGACTACTGACTGAAGTTTAAAATAGAAACTAGTGATGCAATGCATGTGAAGCAGTGTGCATTTGGGAAATACATTTGCTGTTGCGAAATTTGCACTCCTCCCTGTGCTGATGGACTGATGGCATAAGATGCAACCTTATGGACCAGGTTTAATAAAAGCCTGCCACAGCGTGTCTTTTCAAGTTATATTTATTAGTAATATACAAACATCTGGTATCATTCATCTCTCAGTGGTGTGGATGCCTTTGAAATAATACAGAGATAGGTTTAAATATATTTGTATTTATATATGTATATATACATAAGTAAATACGTATTTTAAAAATATGTATGTATGTATGTATATTTAAACCTATCTCTGTGTTATAAAAATATTATAAAAGGCAACATTATCCACTTCAGTATTTTCAGGTGTGCAGTTATGTGAATCTGGTTAGTTCCCTTAATTAAGCTGTCCAGCCATGAGCCAAACCCACTGTCCGAGTTTCCGTCACCCTAAGCAGGAAGTCACCCCTTGTGGCCAGTGATGGCCCTTCCCATCTCCAAGCCCTAGTGACCACACTTTGGTCGCCATCCCTTGACCTGGCCATGTGTGCCACATCATTCAGGTCACCACTGTTGGGCTTGGGCCATAGATTGACGTGCCTCCCTAAGCACAAGTCCCTGTGATGGTTGTGGATAGTCCTGTGCTGAGCACCAGCATGTCTGTGTCTGATTACCTTGCTGCTTCCAAAACTTCGGGTGTGCACCTAGGAGTAGGCCTGCTGGGCCACGTGGGAGTTGACCTTGACTGCCACCCTCTTTTCCAGAGCCTAGCCCTTCCCTGCAGGTGCGTGCCTGGGGCTCCCCAGTTCCCACATCCTCACCAACATTTGGAAGGTCCCTTTTTATCGTAGCCACCCTACTAGAAGCAAAGTGGTATCTCTTACTGGTTTTTATATGCATCTCCCGAAAGGCTAATGAAGGCGCAGTCTGACCAGCTGCTTCCTGTGGAAAGGTGTGGCAGGTGGCTCAGTGAAGATTACAGTGCTGGGTCCCCTACAGGCCACTTCTGCTCTGTCTTGCAGGGTTGCCTCTTGAGTTCAAATCCAAGAGAATGGCTAATGACATGAGAATCTTCTGTGCTCTTTGGCCATTTGAGTATCTTTGGTGTGATGTCAGTTCAAGGTTTCTGCCCATTTTTTTATTGTGTTCCTTGTCTTTGGTTGTTAACTTGCAGACGTTTTAGGGGGTGTGTGCATGTGTATTAGATCATTATTGGATATATGGTTCCCCCAAATTTTCTCCCAGTCTGTGGATTTTTCACTTCTTGATAAAGTCCTTTGATGAACAAAATTAGAGACTTGTTATGAGTGCCCATTTACCTCTTTTCTGTGCCGTGCCTATTTTCTGTAAATGCCAACCATATATTCTGTTTCAACTACCATCTTCTATTTTATTTTTTATGAAAAAAAATGATATCCTTCAGAAACATTTTAGGTTTCAATTTCAACAGTGTATGTAAAAACTGTAATGCAAGATAAGAAATAAGTGTTCCTATTATATCGTTTTAAGTTCTTGGAATGATATTTCACAACATATTTATGTGAATTGTCTTTTGAAAGGGAGGAAAAGAAGTGATCGTCCTGTGAATTGTTGTTTTTATCAGAGGACTTTTAAATGGATTCTAGTTCTGTTTGTGCCGATCACAATATTGACCAAGATGGTATTCTCTTAAGGGATGCGTTTGAAGCTCGATTTTAAATGGATGGATTGCACTGTGGGTAGGTTTTCTGGTATAATGTATGAGTTCAGAAGTCATCACCAACTACCCGTGCATTAGCTTCCTGTGACTGGACATGCAATGGGTATACACTAACGAGCATTAGATAATAGAGGCTGTCCTACAGGCCACAGTAAATTATGTGATAGAACCTCTTCATAACCCTTGCTCATTTTGTGTGCAAACAGGGCTTTAATCCGGCCACTTCCAAGTCAGCAGATGTTTGAGCACGTGCGGAGGCGACACCGTGTGTTCTATGTTTACGTAGGTGGGGAGTCACCCTTGAAGGTAGGCTGGCGGGATTTTTTTTTTCATCCACAAAATTCAGAGATGTTGTCTGTGAATGCGCTGTATTACTACAACTAGACCAGAAACGCAAAGCTTACCACACCTGTTGTAAGCATCTCTGCTGAGTCTGGCCATTTTTACAATAAAGGTGACTTCTTGCGAAGTACCTGCCATTGGGAAGTCAGTGGAGTGAATGATGTCACCTGCCTTTGTCCTTCTGCACTGCCCCCGACACAACAGGCTGCTCTGAGACTGCGAGTTTGTGCTTCAGGTGCAGGCTTGATAGGAAAAAGACAAGCTGCTGCCGGGAGTTTGTTTTATGTTTGCCTGTGGGTACACTCACCTGTATTTACGTGTGTTGTGTATATAGGAAGTGACTTCAAAAAGTTTGTGGGGAAATGAAATGAAAAGAGAATGGAATTTGTCCACAGACTTTCTGAAGCGCCTCCCCTAGTGTGTGTATGCGCCCACATCTCTTCCAAACCACTTGCCCAGCCTTTGATTCTGACTCACGGTGACCCTGTGGGGGACACAGTGGAGCTGCTCCCTGGGGTCTTCTTGGCTCTGATCTGTGTGGAAGCGCATTGCCAGTCCTCTTCTGAGGTACCTGGGTCGAGGGGGAGGAGGACTGAACCACCAACCTGCCGATTAGTGGTCCAGCACCTCAGTGTGGTCACTGTCCACTGCCCTCTCTTGCCCTTCCCCTCATCGTCCCGATAATGTGAACTGAACTTGCTCATTTTAAAGGGCTGTATTTGGAAAAAGAGCAAGGTACTGAATGCCTTTCGTCTTATTGACTATTTAGTTCATTTCCTTAAACCCCTCCCTTCACTTGACAGTGCAGCTGTCAGGTGGGGAGAGAACCACGCATTATTGCACAGGTGGCTGTGCGTGTGTGATGAATCTTCATCTTTATTATTTTAAAGTGACCGTTTATTTTGTTGCTCGTATTTTCACAGGAGAAATACATCGACGCTGCTTCAGAATTAATTGTGTATTCCTACTTCTTTGCTGCCTCAGAGGAGGTGATTCCTGAGGTAAAATTTCACAGCGGGCTTCAACCACACCGCGTCATTTTCGATCAGTTGCTTGCACGGTTCTCTCAGGTTGACTTTCGGTAGTACTTGGGGAAGGGGCATGCCGCAGCTTGACTGCTGGTATCAGAACACTCGCTACCAGTAAGCAAGGAATGCCAGATCCATAGCTTTTAGTATTTAGTGCTGGTTTCCTGTTTAAAATAGTAAGCGTAGTAACAAGTGATAGCCCAGCTCCTTAGATAATGAGTTGCTTTTGAGTGTTTGTGTTCGTATTTATGGCGTCCTTGTCAGGTGCCAGGTGCTCTTGCCTGCCCTGGTTGATGGCTAGCTTGTTGATGTTTGCCTGGGGCTTCACTGAACTCAGTTTTCATAGGGCCTCTCGGGTCAGGTCTGAAATCCAGAAGGGATCTGGTGAGGTGCGGGAGGCTTAAAATGCGTCGTTTCTTTATTGTTTCTTATTGATTACTGACGTCCTCAACTGGTGTCTGCAAACAGCCCTTCTTGACTCTGCAGATCACTAGTGGCTTTCGGCTCTGTACGTACGCACTTGTAAAAGGGAGAGGCGGTGATTCGTCATGGAATCTTTACTCCCGTGGAGAATATCCAAATAAAGACAAAGCCCATCATTCTGTGGGCGCCCCAACATTTGAAGCTTAGTGTTTGGTTATGTGCAGCCTTGCATCTGGTGGTGCCAGTGCCCCTGAGAAAGAGCGATGTCAGTCATCAGCATTCCCTAGCCCCTTTGTGGGTGAGCAGGTGAAGGACGGTGGTTTGATGGTGAAGCCTCCCTCTCCCTTTAGTTGGCCGGTTCCATGGTGCTGTGTTTTGATAGTTGTGTATCCAAGTCCTGTCCTTTTATTTTCTTTCCTCTGTTCTGAGATAAACCCTCCTTTGTCCATACTTTAAAATCATCTTGAAATAGGTTTTTATTGTGGTTGTTTGTTCTGTTTACTTTTGCGTCCAGGCTTACAGGGTATTAAGTCCAATATTCCTCTCATGCAGCAATCCTGTGTGACGGGCCTTCATTGCTTCACTTCTGCTCTGGTATTTGTTCTTTAGTGTCACTTTACTCTTGGAAGAGTTACAGCACAGGTGCTTCTGAGTGACAGTCTGGTCACCAGCTTGCCCTTGGTCTTAGAGAAGAAAATTCTCAGGTTGGTTGTCAGTTGACACTCGGCCTCAGAGCTGCCTACAGTTGACACAGCGTGCTCACTTATGTCCCTGAGAGAGCCCACGAAGCCCCTCTGCGACGTGAGCCTGCTGCAGCCCTGTGTTCCTTGCTGCACACAGACAGGATGTGGGGCAGGGGGGTCAGAGCCCAGTGTTAGCCTCTGCCTTTCCACCTGCTCACTGGCCCCCCTTCTCTTGTCCCAGGTGTCCCTCCATCTGTTTCTCCAAGAGGAGTCCGGGAGGTCACTCCCCCAACCCACTCCCACTTATAACGGGGCAATAGGCCCAGGCTGGGGCCAGACATGCAGATGAGCACAAAGCCCACCCTCCACCTCTGACTCTGACCTTTCCTCACCTCGCGATGTGGTGTGGCTTTTTTGGTAGTTGATTTTTTTCTTCTAGTGCCCCTCGATACTTGTGCAGTCCTAGGTGTCCAGTTATTTAACGATAGAAAGTTGTTTAAACCTCTGCTTGTTGCAGTCCGTGGTGCTGAGAGAGATGCCTGCTGTGCTCGTCTTCAAAGATGACACGTACTTCATTTATGACGGTGAGTTCCCAGGAATCGAGGCTGATGGGAGTGTCAACAGGGGCTGCATCGGTGGGCCTCGGGTTGACGGGAGACTGTGTGGAGGGGATTGCCACCTACCTCCCCATCCATTCATCAAGCAGCTAAGGGGGACTTGTTTCTGCGCCTCAACATTTTCCACCTAGTGCCCCTTCATTCAGAGCTGTGAATTATCTTGTTGCTGAACTATTTGTCTTTTTGAGAAGTGGACTCTTGCAATTACTATACATTGTTACTTTAAGGTATTTACCTTAGTGAAAACTGAAAAACCGTGCCTGGCATTGCAGACACCCAAGCAGGCGAACACCTAGGACAGCTTGAAGGTGCTCCAGCCCCACACCTGTCCGCAGCTGCATCTCTTCTCAGCCGCCAGCTGTTAACTGCCGTGCTGTCACTGAATCAAGAACTCGGCGTTCTGTATTTTCATTAGGCTAGCAAGCATGAAGAAAGGAGATGGTGAAATCAGGGAGCTCATGTACTCATCACTTAGTCTCAACGGTTACCACATTTGCATCAACTCTTTTCACCCCTTTTGTTGACGTATTTTAAAGCAAACCCCAGACTTTCATCATTGTGTGCTTCAGTGCGCTCTTTTAACAAAATGACCTCGTTCATCAGTTAACCACAGGCCATTGTACCACCACACAGAATCAAGATTGGTTTCTTGGTGTCATCTAATACTGACACTGGCAGTTCCCCGGCTGTGCCCTGACGTGCACTAGGCCCTTGTAGCAAACCCCCAGTATCACTGGGAAGTATTTGATGCATTGTTTTTATTGTTGTTTGTCAGGTGGAAGCTTACAGAGCAAATTTCCACCCAGCAACATGCACATATTAGTATGCACATAGTGTTTCCCACAGAGAGGACAGTTTGTACATAGTGGCTGATTTGTTCTAATGGACCACAAGAACTGCAGTTTCTACTGCCTAGAGACCAGAAGAACTGGATGGTGTCAATCTGATTGGGATCTAATTAAAGTCCTTGACAGAGAGGGTCAATTTTTTTTTAAGGAAACAAGGCTTTTTACGTTTCAAGGGAAACAT
This sequence comes from Tenrec ecaudatus, assembly GCF_050624435.1. Lineage (NCBI taxonomy): Eukaryota > Metazoa > Chordata > Mammalia > Afrosoricida > Tenrecidae > Tenrec > Tenrec ecaudatus. The sequence continues at coordinate 9,192,750 of NC_134544.1, forward strand.
TGAAGTTTGTGTTTAGAGTGTGCTTCATGCTGTAGATAAAACAGGCACCATTTTGAATGTTCATATTAGTATTGACTTGCCATTGATTTAGTAGGATTGGTAACTTGAAAGTATTTTGTTCGGCCACGCACACCTCTTAGAAATCGATGGCACAGTCATCAGACATCCTGCAAGACTTGGCAGACTTTGGAAGCTATTTGGTTTACATTACTTCCTTTTCGTGCAGTTTTAGTAATAAAAACCAGTTTTTCAGAGTGACTTTAAAATTGTCTTTCTAATCAGGACATAATATTCGTTAGGCTTAATTCTATCTGCTTAGCAGGTGAAGGATTTGGGGTTGTTTAAAGACTGCGTGTGTGTTGCACACGGGAAGAAAACATGTCACCTCACAATAGAAATGTCCTAAAATGAAGAGAGCTATGAAAGTGTGATGATTACCCATCATGCCGCAGTCCGAGGCTGGTCTCCGCCATCCTTCCTCAGCCCGAACTAGCCAGGCTGTAGCTCTTACAGACGTGCTTTCAATTTGCAATACTTCCATCAGATTTTTTTTGTGTTTGTTTTTCAGTCTCTATATTGTCTCCCTCAACATGTACCCTAATTTACTGTAATGATTTCATATTACGATATGTTTGTTATTCCATCTTGATTCGTTTTAATAGCACTACAGTGAGCAATTGTAAATGATTTTCCGTGGTCCCCCTGGTGGTTTGTTAGAGTACATTCTTGAGACGGACAGCAGTGGCTTTCAGATGCGTCCGAGCCGGGCGTTTCGTGTCTAGTGAGCTGTGCATGTGGTAGCCTCACATCCCGTGTCCCCTGGCTTTGTGCGCAGAGTTTGAGGACGGCGACCTGGAGTCCTGGATCACCAGGGAGCGGTTTCAGAATTACCTCACGGTGGATGGCTTCCTCCTGTATGAGCTTGGAGACACAGGTGACAGCGGTGCAGCCCCCGTCATGCCCCGCCCCCTGCCCCCACCGTGCCCCTTATCAGAGCGCTTCACCCTGATTGTGTAGGCTCCCACTGGAAACAGCATTCATTATTTTGGTGGGAATGCTCATCTTTAAGAGAATGCCGTCGAGTATTATGACCAGTCTACCTTTCTATGTGGCTCTAAGACTGGCTACTGTTTCACTATAGAGCTTCTGGGGCTAGGAGAACAGAGACCTTGAATGGTAAAGAAATTAGAAAGGTAGCCACTGAGTTACTGACACAGGGCTGGCTGTGTGGTGGTAGTTAGAATATAGTATAGGACCTTTGGGGTACGCCTGTATTACTGTGGAGAAGAAACAGGAATCACATGGGCATGGAGTCCTGACATGACAGGACTAGAAACGACAAACAAGCAAAATAAAATGTGGATGCAGAGAAGAAAGCGCTAAGAAGCTACACTAATGGCTTGGTCTTCTGTAAAATTTAGGAGGAATTGTCTTGTGACTGTATAGTTAACATTTGTTTCCATTCTCAAGTTCATGATAAATAGAATGGAAACGTAGTTAGAGAGTGAAGGAACAACAAGATTTTCCTTTCCCCATAAAATGTAGTTAGTTACCTCTGACTCATCCCGCAGCTTCAGACCCAACACTGCTGCCTTAGGAAACGGTCTCTGACAAGTCCTCTTCCCACCTCAAACAACGTTAGTTCCCTCTAATGTCCACCTTCACTTTGTTTGTGTGACCATTTGTGTGCCCCCCGCCAAGCCCCCCAAGGGCAGGGTTGCATGTGGCTGTGCTCACCAGTGTCCTCCGTAACTGGCTCAGGGGTGACACTTTCATTACCCTGATTGTTCCAGGACCGTGTGGCCAGTGCCCCTGCTGCCTTTAACCCTCTCGGCCGCTGGGCTCATGTCCTGTACGTTGTAGGCTTTTGGAAAATAACTCACGAGGCATTTGAAAATTGAAGAGGCAGTGTTGAAGTGTCGAAATCAAACCCAAAATAGTCAATGAAACTATTTTTAAAAGGAAAATAATCACAATGCTAATGTTTAAGCACAGGGTGGGGTGATTTGAGGCATGCACAATTTACAGTAAGTGTGTAATCAGTCTGGTCTTAGGGGAAGGATCATTAAGACGTGGGGACCAGAATGGAAGATCTTTGAATTAACAAGGACATCCTTGTCCCTGCCCTAAGCCAGATATTCTTCCAATAGTTTTGCACAGAAGGTCTCAGACATTTAGTGCTGATCCTCCTCCTCCTCCTCCTTCTCTTCCTCTTCCTCCTTCTCTTGTGACTGGGCCACAGTAGGCTCTGCAGGCTGGCCATGTCCAGATCCCTGACTCCACAGTCAGTGTCCTGCTGCCTCCATAGAGGACACCAAAAAAATGAGTCTGATTTAATCAGCCACGCTAGAGTTAAAATGGTAACCGATAGTGGCAAGCTGTAATCTGTGGCCCTGCAGAGAACAGGCTTGGCTGAAATCCTCTTGATGTTGCGCACCATTCTTCCACAGCCACTGCCGCTCCTGGAATCCATTGATTCAGCAACCCTTTCCTATGGCTGTTGTTCCCAATAACTTACCATGGTTGAGTTTTAAGATATGTTTGGGGGAAATTATGAATTTTAGGATGGATGTTTTATAAAAAATATTTACCATTCACATTTTGGAGGGATTGAAGTCTGCTCCTTCATTGCTTTTTTCTGTGACCTTGCATTGTTGCAGAATGGAGTTTTAACGTGTCTAGGATGGTTGGAATTACATTCTATGGAAACATTCTTTATTAATTCTCCATCCACGAGAAAAGCATAAATGAAAACTTTGCATAATGAGTGTTATTGAAATTAGATATGTCATTCTTAATTTCAGGAAAGCTTGTGGTTATTGCAGTTATTGATGAGAAAAATACATCAATTGAACATACCAGGTATAGTACCTTGAAATAGTTTTAAGCTTCAAACGTCATGCAGTTCAGATTTTACAGGGCTTCAGATATTTTATACGGTCTCTTATTTTTCCTGCAGCACTTAGCTAGGGTAGCAGATGTTAGAATTTAGTTACTGAATTTTCAAGATAGGAGGTGAAATGTTCATTTATTTATTCTTCCACAGATTAAAGTCAGTTATTAAGGAAGTTGCCCAAGATTACAAAGCCCACTTCCGTAGGTAGGTACTTTAGATTCTGCAAGTTTCTTTTTGTTTTATCCAGTTGTGTTTTGTATTCTAATGATTATGTTTTATATTCTAATGAAACAACAGTAGAAATATTTTGTACTTTCAAAGGTGAATCAGTGAACTAAGTTGTTACAATTGTGTATCGTGTGATTATGACTGAAAGCTGATGGGATTCACATTCTCTTTCGACAATTCTGTGTGTTTCACAATAGTGTTCTTGTGTACAGTGATGCGCAAGCCCTGAAGTTCCAGTCTTTGGACTGTTCGCCCTGTTTGTTGGTATCTAATCCTCTCTTCTCGTTGCTGGTTTCAGGGATTTCCACTTTGGCCATATGGATGGAAACGAATATATAAATAGCTTGCTGATGGAGTAAGTGAACTGCTAACTGATTTTCCTAGCATTTGAAATTTCAGTTTCTGAGGACAAAAGGGTACATCTGAACTAATTGACATATTTGGATGCAGATATTATCATCAAATACTTTCATTTTCAATTTCACATTCAAATCCTACTGAAGTTTAATACTGTTTTATACTACAACACAGATTAGCTCATGATTCAGTGTTATGGAAAATTTGATTAATAAAACAATTTTTTTAAATGTGGGATGCAGTTCAAACTGTGCTATGAGGGGAAATTCTTAGCACTGATGGCTGATTAAAAGTCAGGAAGAGTCTGAAGAAAACAAACCAAGACCTACCTCAGGAAACTAGAACAGGTAGAGCAAAATAAAGCCAAAGCAAGTGGGAGGTTGTAATGAGTTCAAAAAGCAATTTAAAATGGAATAACATGAAACAAAAATGCTAATTCTTGCTAATTCTTGCACCCTTTCGATTGATAAACTCTCAGACAAGGCAGACAAAGATGATAAGACCCACATCACTTGGAGCAAGAGTTAAACAGGACACCCCTATAGCTGTTAAAGCCATTAAAAGGTGAACCATCAAATACTAGAAATTTCCAATCATTAATTAGACAACGTACCAAGTCCTTAGGACCTGCACACTCTAAGACCTCACAGGCAATAGAAGTCACCCTGCGCCTCCTTGTGGGCAGGGAATGCAGATCAGAGTAAAGGAGACCATCCTCGGACCCCTTGAAGCCTTGTGTTTATAAGTGGAAGTGACTGAGTTGTGGTGGCCAGGGAACCCCATTGAAAATCAAGGAATTTGTTAGCCTGTAAACGTAATATAATGTGGAGGTGGATGATGCATACTCTCCCTTTCTTAAGTGTTGTGTTTTAAGTCTACACACTATATCAAACCCTCCTTAAAGGAGAAAATAAAATTGTTGCGGGCTCTCAGTGCTGTTTTAAATTAGGTAGCTGTTTAAATGGAATTTACAAATGAACCATACACACAACTCAGCTATACCATTCACCCTCACGTAGACGCAGTACGGCAGGGGAAGGCATATTACTGTACCTAGAGTGCGTCTTTCAGTGAGACTCTTCATAGAGGGCTCCAACTGGGCCCTCTGTGGAGCGTGGCATGCCTCTGGCACGGTGCGCAGGGTGACCCCTTTTCTGAATTGTTCATGTTTTCAGCCTGCTGTGGTCTTCGCTTTGCACACTGGGTCAGCTCTGTATTAAATGCACCTCTGCCTGATTGGATTCTGAGAGCTCAGGTATTAGTGTTTCACACTCCACGTTTCCAAGTACAATAACTGCAAGTCGTAAAATGAGGATTGAAAACGAGATTGTAAACAGATATTTGTACATAAGTGTTGATTCCACTAGTTGGAATTGGGGTTATGTGTCGGGCTGTGATTCACATGGTCGACCGTCCGAAACCACCAGTCAGCGTGCGGGAGAAAGACTGGCCATTCTACACCCAGACGCAGTCACAGTCTCAGAAATCCACAGGGCACTCGCTATGAATCCGTGTTGCCTTGATGACAGAGTTTATTGCAGAAATAGCACACTCACCTCCTGAAAACATTGGCCCGTGAACACCTTTTGAGGTGTTACTTAAACAAGGCTAATGCTGCCTGGACGTGGGCAGGGAGTTCATGAAGAGTCACGGTAGCCCTGCTTTTTCATAGACTTCAGATTGCCCGGCAGACCACAGTGTCTTCCCGTGATGATCAGGTGCACACCGAGTCAACGGGCCTGTGGAGCGTGTCTTGACGAAGGCCCGGGGAGGCATGCTTGGTGCCTCCGTTTAGAACGGTGGTGACTGCGCTCTACTGGTGTTTGCTCTCTGTGTGTTTAATGTGCTTTTGTATTTCTTTGCTGTCATGTTTTTCAGTGAACTGAAGGTGCCGACGGTGGTTGTGCTGAATACTTCAAACCAACAATACTATGTACTGGACAGACAGATTAGGGACGCCCATGACATGGTCCGGTTCATTGACAACATTCTGAACGGCACGGTGGAGGTGAGCCGTGGCAGGGAGAGGCGAGGGCACGTGGCACGTTCGCCTCCTGCCGGTCTGACACAGCTACGGGTGTCACCTGGGGTAGACTCTGTCCAGGCTTCTCTCCCTTAGAGTGGACAGAGACACCTCAGCACAGAGGACACAGGTTCCTTCTCCGGAGGAGCCAATGCGGTGGAGATTTGGGTGGTCCTGGTATTGGGGCGTATGCTGGCATTCAAATTCAAGGAGAAAGGGATTAGTACAGTGTGGGACTTTCTGGAAGCACAGCTTCCAAAACCTCACATTGCTGCCATCAGGTCAATGCCGACTGATAACAATGCCCTAGGCCAGCCTGGAGCTTCTCCTGTGCATGTCTGAGACTATTTATGGGAGTAGAAAGCCCCCTTCTTTCTCCCGAGGAGCTGCCAGTGCTTTTGAACTGCCAGCCTTGAAGATCACAGCCCAGTGCGTGAACCAGGACAACTTGTGGTATAGCTTGTGGGCCATAAACTAGACAGACAACACCCACTGCCATCAGGTGGCTTCTCTCTCCCAGGAGTTCTGCAGGCCAAAGTAGAACTGCCCCTGTGCGTTTCCAGAACTGTATCTCTTTCTTTATGAGAGCAGAGAGCTTCATCCTGCTCTGCAAAAGGACTGGTGGGTTCGAACTGCTGACCTCTGGGTTAACAGCCAGATGTGTAACCTGCTGGGCCACCAAAGCTCCTCTGTGGGGCACTAGCAGTGCTGGATTTCATGTAGTTTGTGCCTTTCTGGGTCCAAGAGTAGAATCGGCTTCAGCTGTTAGGACCACAGTCTCTTCAGAGATGGATGTACTGGGAACCCGGAACCCTAGGGGAAGTATGAAAGGCAGTCCTGAAAAATGTGTCACCGCATAATGACGGCATGCATTCCTTTTCTCTCAATGAATTCTCTGCAAAACGGGTTCCACACACAGCGAGGGTGACACCATTCCCTGGGTAAATAGGGTGCCGCATACGCCTTCATTCAGCGGAAACGGGGGAAAGCACAAGCTGCCCTTGCTGTCCTGGAGTCCGGTGTCACTTCCCTTCCGCTTCAGTTGTGCACAAGTTGGCTGGCATCCAACAAGGATTGCTACTTTGGGTCAAGGCTGGGAAGTCAGCGCCGTCCCCTTGGTCACAGAGTAAGACTTCCCAGTGGATGCACCTGCTGGGCCTGGTGAGGGGTTGCGCGAGCTCTGTTGGCAGTTTCCAGAAACATGACTCCCTGTAGAACACGGGGGCTGGTCACTGTGACCAGCATGCATGCACACTGAGACCATCAGGAACAAGGATGCCTCCCTCGGCCTCCGTCCTCTGCGCCGCTCCTCTCCTGCTAGGGAATGAGCCCCGTCTCTGCTCTAGCTCGGGCTCTCTGCTCAGGGCCAGGCCCAGGGCTTACCAGGCTTGGGGCTCATGGCACCTTTCAACCTGTGCTGGTTGAGGTAGCATAGAAAGAGGAGGGAACGGTACTTCAGTAAGTTTTGTTTTGTTTTTTCCCCTGTTAAATTGAAGGCCCAAGGAGGGGACAGCATCTTGCAGAGATTGAAAAGAATAATGTTTGATGCGAGGACTACCGTGTTGGTAAGTTATAACAGTCTGTTCAGTGCCCTTGATCATTCAAAATAGCAGGTACCTCTTTGCCTAATGGTGGTAAATTGGAATGACAGCAGGATGAGGAAACGGGTCTTTTTACCTTGCAGGATACTCGATCAGTCAGTGCTTAGATTATGAAATGGCCTCATTTAGGGGACAGTAGGATGACTAGCTGTGATGACAAAGGAAGTGCAGAATCTTCCCAGCCCAGAGGGTTCAGCTGGCCGAGAGAACTACTGTGTGGTTTGTTGGAGGGGGATCGATGCCCGCCAGAAACGGCGATGGGGAGTTTGGCATCTGTCTCAGTTATTACTAGCTGGGGGTACATCAGCACACATGCATGCACACTATTTGTATCTCCGACAATAACTTAATGACTATGCAAATGTTGACCTTATTTCACGGGAACTGAAGTTCATTTTTTTATTATTCCTATATTTTCTTTATTCTGAGTACAACTTAGCCAAGAAGGTATACACTGTGTTCTCCTTCTTTTGGCCAGTCATTCAGGGCCGGCCACAAGGAGGGCAGGAACACATTGCAAACTAGGGTCGGACCCCAAGTGTCCCTGTACTCAGCATGTATGGAAGCCATCTGAGCTGTAATTTGGAAGAAGCAGTTGTGGCTGAGTCCCCGTGTGCCTGTCTCTGAGAGGGAGCGAGTGAATGTCTGTCTGTTCTCTCCCCACAGTCAATTTTCAAGAGCTCACCGCTCATGGGCTGCTTTCTCTTCGGATTGCCACTGGGTGTCATCAGTATCATGTGCTATGGCATCTACTCGGCGGACTCGGACGGAGGATACATGGAAGACCGTTACGAGCTGACCAAAAGTGAGCTGGAGGCCCTGGAGAACCAAGACCTGATGGAGAGGCTGGAGCATCAGGAGGCAAATGGCTTGGAGCCTGCGGTGCCACCGGCTGAGGCTGTGCCACCTGAGGCGGTGCCACCGCCTGAGGCAGTGCCCCCTCCCAAGGACGCAGCTGACAAGAAGAAAGATTGAGCCCCGTCGGTAGCAGGAAGCACCGACTGGCTAGGATTTCCACTTATTCAAGAGTCTATTTATTGAATTGATATGTTTAATTCTGACTCTGGCTGAAGGGAACATGGGTGTGTGTGGGTAATACTGACGGCATGACTTAAAGGCCTTCCTCCTATACACAGGTGGGGAGGGGAGAGGTTTGGAGGCGGGGTGCCTGGAACAGAGAGACCCTCACACGCATATGGAGACAAGACTTGCCATCCAAGTGTATTTTCTAGATGTCACTGTAACAGATCACTTAAATTTGCATGTTTTTCTATCTGAATATGTGTGTCAAAGTTATGGTTCTTGGCAGAATAGTTCACTTGGCCAGTCAGGTAGAAGACACGTGTTCACCATAGGAAAAGTCTTACCTCCACCTCCCTTCCATCCTCCTGATATATTTTGGATAAGATTTATATGGACAAAATTAAATCTCAGAAAAAAATACACACTCTAAAGAGAACTCATGTTTCACATCTGAATATTGAAGTGAGTCCGTTGGTTTTGTATCGCATCATCATGTTATTTTTCAGGTGTCATTTTTAAATGACAAAAATTGTTACCGGTTACCTTTCTGTTAATGTCGCATCATCGTGAAGTTTTCAGGTGGCTGGGCCTGTGTGTGGGGATAGGACAGGCGAGGCGAAGCTCGGGCTGTGTGCAGTGTGCCCTCGCAGGACTGCAGGTCTCTGCCTCCCCCGCCTAACCTTGGCCAAGCCCACCTCATAAGGGTGTACTTTATGGTTTTTTTAATTTGTTTTTGGTCTGTTTTATATCTTGGAATTTCTTTTTAAATTTCCTTTGGTAAAAAGCTTCTGCTTTTCAAAAAGTAATATATCACTCTTTATGATAACTTATGTTCCATTGTGTGTGTATATTTACATATGTGTATATATGTATATATGAAATTTATTGACCACAAGTCTGTTAGCTAATGTAACTGGTGTAACTATGTTGATATGAGTAATTACCTTGTCAGCATGTCAAACAACAGAAGTCAAGCCCAGTGTAGCCAGATTCCCTAGTTTTCTCCTCTGTCCCCGAATCCTTCAGCCACGCCAGCCTCCCAGCTTCCATCCACTGTACAGTGCTGTAGGACTTTCACCCCAGGCCCTGACTTGCAAGCCGGTAGTTTTTCCAGTAACCGTGTGGTGTGTTTAGTATAGATTTCTTTCTTGTTTTGTTTTGTTTTTCTCTGGAGCCTTTTGTTTCAGCTGACCTGAGAGTTTTCTTAGGTTCACCACTTTTGGGGTGGCTGTTTCTTGAGTAACGGAGTAAGCCACAGTAAAGGTTTTCATGAACACTTTTAAAAAATCATTTTATTGGGGGCTCATACAACTCTTATCACAATCCTTCCATCAGTTGAATCAGGCATGTTTGTACATACGTTGCCCTCATTCTTTCTAGACATTTACTTTCTATTGAGCTCTTGGTATCAGCTCTTTTTTAATCATCCCCCCACCCCTCCCATCCCCATAAGCCCCTGATTGTACATTGTTATACTTTTTAAGAAACAGTTTATATCACTTCTGATGCCTTGTCCATCATGACAAAACCGAAACGCTGAAACTCAAATCTTAAAGCAAAGGAATTACTAGTGATTGCTTTCTTGTGTCTATCTGAGCCTGCTTTTCGTCTTGAATAGCTTGATGCTTGTGCTTCAGATCTGAGACACCGTGAGTTTTTACTAATGAGACACAAGCAGAGTCCCAGAATTTCAGCCCACAGTAAGGTCAGTGTTCTCACACGCAAACTGGAGACCCGTCTGCATGGAGCCACCTCCATGATATGAGGTAGAATCATCTCCAGCCAGTGGGGGGTGGGGTTGGGGGGATACTCTTAGAAGGTGAAGGCCATGTTCTGGTCCCTCTGGTTAGGCTCATCACAACAGCTTCCACACCTGCCTTCCCAAGATAAAGATTCACTTTGGAGAGGCACAGACTGGGTTTTTCCTCAAAAGAGAATCTTCTGGAGAGTCTCCTGGAAGGGAGGGAGGAAAATCTTGGGTCTTAAAGTGTCCACACACACAGACTGTGGGGAAAATTTCTGCCAGTTGCAAGAAACCTCCTCTAGAGATAGCAAGGGTTTCTGACAGCATCCCAAGCCATTGCACGGACTGTGCGCATGCTCTGTGCACATCCCCATCTTCGCTCCCAGGCCCTGCCAAGCTGGGGTTGTGGTCGCAGTGGGTGGAGGTTAACGATGCCAAGGCTGAGACTCCGCCGGGTGAAGAGAGATTTCTGCTCCCCCAAATACCTTTGTGTGGATGTACGCTTTTGTGTTCGCCGAGAGCTCGCCTGAGAGTCGCCTGCTTTTAGCCTGTGAAGCACTGCCGCAGCAGCTCTAGGCGAGGGGCTTCCGTGGGAGGCACAAAGGACACAATCCGGTCACCCTGCTGTGCACTCCAAGCTTTCCTGCTGCCTGTGCCACGGACCTTCCTCAAGTCCACAGGCACGGGGCAGCGTGTGGGGGTTCCGCTTGTTTTCTTCCTTACAGTAGGGTTTGTCAGGCTGCTCACAGAGCAATTTCCAAACGTGTGATCACATGCTTTTCCTGCTCAAGTGTAACCAGAGCATACTAGGAAATCAGTTTTCCTTTCTGGATACTTAGAGCCAAGGCAGACCTCCAATAACTGGTTCTAACAGGAGAAGGTAGATAGCGTGGTTCATTGGCGCTTGCATCTGTGTCACTGGGAATGCCCTTCCCTCCCTGGGCGGCTCCCCTTCTCTTTCCTGTGTAAGAGCTCTGTTGTTGCAACCCAGAACTCCTCCAGATGCCTGCTGCTGCGCCCAGTCTTCGGAGAACACGTACCGATATTTCAGAGAGCAATCGCATGTTTGTTTCATTTCTCTGGCTAATCTCATATAAACTTTATTTGAGGTGGATCCGACCCCAAATGTTCCTCCTCCCACACACTTCTCCCTGGTATCTAATTGGGAGCTAACCCCAAGGTGCCAGCTGTCGGGAGGGAGGAGGGGCTTGTTTCTTGGGTCTGTATGAGGACTTGCCAGCGGTGGCTGCTGGTAGTGTGGTGGGCTTCTACTTGTGCTTCAAGGAACTTTTTGTTTTTGCGGAAAGTAATTATTTTCATCGTGGGTTCATATAGTAATAGAGGTAGGGCAAGGGGAAAACCTCTCTGATGTTTTTGTTATGCAGAAATGTTCAAATAAATCAATGTGAAGTATTGGGACGATCAATTTGTGTGATTAGGTTTGCCATTTTATTTTATCTGTTTATTTGTTTCTGAATGTGTCGTGAGTCCAAGAATGGACAGTTTTTGTTTGTTTTTCATTTTGAACTATGTAAAGGTTTTGAATGTGTATTACAAACTTGTTGAATTCTTGATGGCCTGCCAATGGCACCAATGGTGAACCTTTGCTTTTCTAAAATAAATTCACCGGAAACGTGTGCAGTGTTTTATTTTCACACTCTTCTTTTGGTTTTTTGTGAAATGACCAGTACTATGTGCAGGAGGGGCAAGCAAGACAGAACCTCTACAAAGATGTACGTCATCCTTGACAATTAAGAACAGATGTTGGGAATTTAAAGATGTAATCTAGCTGTAGTCCGACCAATTTCTAAATCAAAAACCTAAAGTTCCTAAGTCTGGTGCATTTCATATTTGACATGCCATGTAAAACCTGATACTTTTTAAGGATTAATTTTTCCAGGAGGGAATCTATCTTGCCCTGCAGTCACTGAGAGAGGCCTGCCTAGAGGCATGGCCAAGAAGCCATCCTGGTCGAAGGGTGGTGCCCTAGTCATTCCTGAGCCTGACCTGTAAGTTGTTACTTCCATGATGAGCTCCATCACTAAGTGTGCCCTGTGAGTTCCCTGTGGCCATCAGCACCACTTAGCAAACCCAACTGAGAAGGGCAGTGTGCCCTGTCAGAAGAAGTAGAAATGTCAGAATCAGTATGACTGATCTCTTACGTAGAGGTTAGTCTTTGGTGTAAACTGATCTTGAGTCTCTTTCCCCTTGTGAAGTTGATAAGGTCTGATGCCACACTATTTCCTTTTTTAAAATATTCACCTTTAGTTTACAGTTGGATTTTTGACTCCATCAACGGCTACCTAGTGACCTTGGGCACTCTGTGACCTTGTTAGCCCATGCTGCTTGCCAGAAAGAGTCATGTCTGCCTGGTTTGTTTCTCCCACCAAACATCATTTTGGGGAAAAATACTATGAAAGGGCCATGCTTTTTTATACAAATGTTAAGTTTTTTATTTCTGCAAATTGCTTGCCAAAAGGAATGACCAAGATGGCAACCATAAAATGGGCCCACAGAGCTTGTCCACTGCATGGACTAGCGTGCAAGGCTGGCTTTCTGGTGGATGACAGAGCTTGTACAGCCATCGATGAAGTCCATGGGGATACGAGGGCACCGTCCCTGTTGTGAGCTGTCTGGTGTTGTTCATGGCAAGCTCCAGGGAACCACCTGCCTGCAGTCAAGTTCTTTCCTGTGTTCTGAGCTGCCTTCCCTCTAATCTGAAGAAGATTACCTCTCTGTCATTGGACGGGGAGGATTATAGGAGCTAGGCATAAGGTGGATTTAGTACAATGACGGGCAAAGGAGCACATACACTAACCATGTGTAGACAATTCACTGTCTCATCTGCGTGGAGAATGCATGCCATCATGTACCACAGAGAAAGGTCAGGGCTATTGGATTGAAATCCTAGTGCGTTTCATTCACTCGGCTATTTCCTACAATTTAATCCCTATTTATTGCAAGGGATCATTCTGGGAGATTTGAAGATTATTCTCTTGCATCTAAAATACCCAACATGTCAGATATAACCAGAACTTTAAAATTGCTATTAGATGCCACAAACAATATACTTAATTGGCGTTAAAGAAACAACAATGATAATTTCGCATGAAAACGCTTCTTTGAATATCAAGGCTCTGGAGATATTGCAATAAAAGCTTGTTATATTTCATGGGGAAAGTGTCTGAATTTCCTAGAGACAGGATTCTAGACTAAAATGTCAGTAGGATTTTACAGTAATAAAACACCGTGGACGGGTCAATAACAATGTGTTGAATATTGGGTTTATTAAGCCTTTGTAAATAATATCCACATGCAGCAGACACTGGCTCCTTAAACACAAATAACTACTGGCGTTTGAAGATAACGTAAACATTGTATTTCCCATGCTTTATATCCACACCTAGACAATCCTATTTACAGTTGTTCATAGCATAGTCAGAGCTTCTGAATTGGCAGTCTCCCAAACAATGACACTTTCCTTGGGGTCCTTATAAATATGTGGAGGCCATTCTAATATTGACATGTGCATCCTAGTAATTTTCACAGGGACCGCTGGACCTCTAGGAGGTGTGGCAGGAGCATGTTAAATCCTCTGCCCACACGGCGATTCTTCCACCACACATCGCCCAGCCCTTACTCTGTGTCTCATCTCCCTCATGGATGAGATCCACAGCTATGAGATCAACAGCTCGCCGTGGGGTAGAAAATCCAGAAGCTGAGTTCTTAAATAGGAAGTGTAGTTCAGAAGGCCTTGGGAGATAAGGGTCAGATTTGAATAGAATGAATGAGTAACATTAATTTTAAACAAATTATTTAACCTCTTGCTCGTGATCCCATTGGCTCAGCCAGATGGTGAGAAGGGGGATGAGACCCCATTCCTTTCTTAGTAGAGAAGTTGGTTAGGACCTGCAGTGGCTGGTGCTGCTGTTGCCTCTGTGTGTACAAAGGCTGGGCTTTGATGGGACTTGGTAGAATCCCCAGCATACGTGGTCTGTTTCTTGTGATATTCCGGGAGTTTGGATAGAGTGTTACCCAGGAGGGGAGCTTCCAGCTTGCTTTCTGCTGGAGGCAGCACTGCTACTGAACGGAAAGACCCATTTCCTTTCTTCACAAACCTATCTCCTCTCCCCAAGTTTAATCTCTTGTAAGGAAGAGAGAATAACCAGGAAAAAGACCGGTGGCCCAGAAGAACTAGAATGTTGAATATAGCCTCCCAGCCATCACACCTCTCTTGCCCACAGCCTGTCTTGTAGCTCCCTCCGCTAATGCACAGATGGTGGGCAGTGGCCAGATGGCATGCCTAACCAACCTGACTCCTCTTCTTTCATAACCAAAATCAAGCCCATTGCCATCAAGTTTATGCCAACTCACAGTGACCCTCTCTCTGTAGCGTTGCTGAGACTAGCAATCTTTGGATTTGGGAGCAGACAGCCTTGTCTCCCTCCCTCAGATTGTCTGGTAGGATTTTAACCAGCAGTCTGTGGCTAGCAGTCCAGTACTTAACCCATTGTGCCACCAGGCCCCCATTATTTCTCCATTGCACATCAGGCAGGCTTCATTCTGTTTGTTAAAAAGAAGAGCCTGTTTATTAGAAGGTATGAATCGCTATTTTCAGTGACTGAATTGTTAAGGTCATAGATCTCTAGCAGAATGAAGTCTTTCAATGCTTACTGAAGGAAAAGTAATTAATGTAAATGTTGCAAAGGTAACCAAGTAACTCTCCCCCCCTCTTATATTATGGAAACAAGGAATTGACTCTTCTATAAATGTCAACACTATCAAATGCTTGGCCTTTGCTATTAATTACTATCTTTTAAACCAGAGACCCTTAGGAGTAGTGCATATCAAAATGATTCTGAGATTTTCAGGCAATTTATTAAACCCAGCAAAACCCCTGGAACATCTCTGGCATGACTTGGATGAAGTACTTGAAACCAGAACTTCCGCTGCTTTGGACATGGCACTCCAAGCTGTGAGCCAGCGGTGGACGATTATTAGGGGCAAAAGGCATCAGTGCCTTTGAGAGAGGCTGTGCGCTTTGCTATTGTGGTCTGAGCATGCAGAGGTCAAGGCGGGCCAGGGCATGATGCGCTTCAATGCCCCTTGATGACACCGCAACCTTGACCTCCCGGGCACAGCCTGCCAGCCCAGCAGCAGCAGCTCCAGAGTGGATTTTGATTGCTGCCAACAAGGTCGTTGGCGATAATCCAGCCAGGGCGTGCTGTCACCTGGCTTAGGTTTTGCTGTGCCAGCACCAAGTGGGAGACACAAGTGACAATTGTGCATCTGAGCTCCGCCTTCTGGCCATGAGCTTGAGAGGTATGTGTACAGCAAATGAAATGTAAGTCCAAAATCACAGCCCTGGCTGTTTTTCTTCTACACAGTCTTAAAATGGTTTTGTTGCACCAGAAGCTGGTCCCAAGAGGATCATGTGCACCAAGAAATCCATTTAGGAACTTAAGGCAAGAGGCCAGGAGCATCTAACGCCCTGAGGGTGGGACTGGAGTCTCGTTCAACACGTGTCGTCTATTGTCAGGTGCGATGCTTTTCTAGACCATGGACCTGGGTCAAATGCAGCTTCCTGTCTAGGAAGTTGGACTGCATCAGAGATTCTGGAAGGATGGGCATTCAGCAGAGGCGGGGACCAAGTTAGCCTTGGCCAGTGGGAAGCCTGCTCTTGTTCTGGACCCCCATTCAAAGCTAGCATCTTTGTGAGTCACTGGATCTATATGGACACACCCAAATACAGAATGTGTTACCTTAAAAGCCAAAGAGGCTCACCAGGCATGATGTGGTTAGGTGCCATTGAGCGACCTGAGGCGCAACAGAGAAACACTGCCCAGACCTCCTGGGGGTTGTGATGTTTGAGTCCGTTGTTGCAGCAGCTGTGTCAATACATTTCGTTGAGGGCCTGACTTCCTCCTTTTTACTGCCCCTCCCCATTACCAAATAGGTTGTCCGATGCCAGGGCATGGGCCCTCCTGATGACATGCCCTCAGTATGTAGACAAAAATCTCATCATCGTTGATGCTAAGGACACTACCCCGGCTTTACCTCTTCCAAGAGAGAATCGCTTGTGCTTCTGGCAGGCCACAGCGACATTCAAATGCATCCATTCTTCTCCGGTGATTGAAAGTACTATGGCTTGGGTCAAGCTCACCTTAGTCTTCAAAATTATACCTTTGCCCTCAATTACTTTAAAGGGTCCTGGCAGCAGATTTACCCAGTGTGAAGGGTCGTTGCGGAGCCAGGCGAAATGAATTCCATGATAACTTCCATCTTTTCTCCATTCATCGTGATGCTCCCTATTGGTCCAGTTGTAAGGGTTTGGGTGTTCCTTACATTGTGTTGTAATCCATCATCAAGGCTGCAATCCTTGATCTTTATCAACAGCCGCTTTAAGTCCTCCTCACTTTCATCAAGCAAGGCGATCACCTGCACATTGCAGGTTGTTGCTAGCCTTCCTGCAGTCCTGATGCCATGTTCTTCCTATAGTCCGGGATTTTGGAGTATTTACTCTGCATACAGATTGGACAAATATGGTGATAGGATACAACCCTGATGCACAGCTTTCCTGATTTTAAGCCATGCAGTATTCCCCACCCCACCCCCCTTGTTCTGTTTGACTGACTGCAAATGGAAGGCAGTTCATCTCCTTTCTAAATGTGTGAAGGGCTAGAATCAGTGTTTCCCAGAGAGGGCAATAGCGGCCACTGGGGGTGCTAGAATGATCAAAGGTGGCTGCAAATGCAGATACCTACACTTCATCCTGGATTATGGGCTGCATACCTTTTTAATCACCATTGGGTGCTGAGTAATTTTTATCTTCCTGAAAATGGAATGATGGGCCAAATAAGTTTGGAAGCCTATTCACTAGATGAAATAATAACTTTAGAAGGAATATTTTGACATGCCTCACACCACTGGGCTCCTAGAACTTCCAGTGATTTGGAAAGCACCTGCATTTTTAGTGAGTTGGCTTTCTAGCCTGTAGCACACAAATGTCTTGCCATTAAGTCTAGAATCATTGCTATTTCTATTTCACTAGGCTCAATGAGCACCACGGCATCAATGTCACGGACCAGTGTGATGTCTTGTGGGAGGACAAGGGTATGAAGGTACCTGCACACTGACTTATGACCTAGGGCTACAGAGTTGATATGCCCCTACAGTAGGACACTGGGGGTTGCTTCCAGCCTTGCCACTGAAGGCACACAGATTCCAGTGGCCCTTTGTAAGCAGAATTTAGAAAAAGGCATTCCCTACATCAATAACTGCATACAAGGTCCCAGGTGATGTATGAATACCAAGCAATGACATCAAATCTGAAATAATAAGTGTACCGAGTTTAGTACCTGGTTACATTTACTCTGTGCCACTGTCACTCTCAAAAAGGCATTCATTTTTTCACAAGCCAAACAGGTGAGTTGGATGGGGATAAGGTAGCAAACATTCTAACAATTCCCTCTAGGAATGCAGTATTGCTTTTGGTCTACAATTTCCCTAGGCAGAGAAACTTCTAACGGCTTTGACTTGGCTTTTCCTAGCAAAATAGACCTTATTCCACATTTCAGAGATCCAACTTGGGGA
This sequence comes from Tenrec ecaudatus, assembly GCF_050624435.1. NCBI lineage: Eukaryota > Metazoa > Chordata > Mammalia > Afrosoricida > Tenrecidae > Tenrec > Tenrec ecaudatus. Next base: position 9,210,215 of record NC_134544.1, read on the forward strand.
TTCTACCAGTTGCTGAGTGCATCTGTTTAAAGGGTGTGTTCTCGAACTGGAGAAGTCTATGATTGGCTTAGGGAATGAAACTGTTTAAAGGATGTGTTCTGGAACTGGGGAAGTCTCTGTAAGATTGGCTTGGGAACTCACTGTGAGATGAACCTGAACTAAGATTTCATTAATAACCTGGCCTCCATATGCCCCTATTCTGACTGGTGGATCACAATGATGTGTTGCAGTGGTTATATGTTGGGCTGAAAATCTCAAGGTATACAGTTAAAAACCACTAGGCACTCCATGAGAGAAAGATGAAGTTTTCTATTCCCATAAAAAGTTAGTCTTGGAAAAGCTGATGGTATCAAAAGAGATAGTGTCTGGGGTCTTAAAGGCTTGAAGTTAAACAAGCGGCCATCTAGCTCAGAAGCAACAAAGCCCACATAGAAGAAGAACACCAGCCTGTGTGATCACGAGGTGCCAAAGGTATCAGTTATCCGGCATCAAAGAACAAAAAATCTTGTGTGCTCACCTCCCTGATATGAGCACTGAAGACAAATGGGGGCATAAACAAATGTGGTGAAGAAAGCTGATGGTGCCCGGCTATCAAAAGATATGGCGTCTGGGGTCTTAAAGACTTGAAGGTAAACAAGCAGCCATCTAGCTCAGAAGCAATAAAGCCAACACCAGCCTGAGTGATCACGAGGTGTTGAAGGAATCAGGTATCAGGCATCAAAGAACAAAAAAAAATTATATCATTGTGAATGAGGGGGAGTGCGGAGTGGGGACCCAAAGCCCATATGTAGGCAACTGAACATTCCCTTACGGAAGAGTTGCAGGGAGGAGATGAGTCAGTCAGGTTGCAGTGTAGCAATAATGAAACATACAACTTCCCTCTAGTTCCTAAATGCTTCCTCTAAAACCCCACCCCCACCCGCCACTATCATGATCCCAATTCTACCATACAAATCTGGCTAGACCTAAGGATGTACACTGGTACAGATAGGAACTGGAAACACAGGGAATCCAGGGCAGATGATCCCTAGGACCAGTGCTGAGAGTGGTGATACCGGGAAGGGGGGTGGGAGAGTGGAGTGGAAAGGGGGAACCGATTACAGGGATCTACATATAACCTCCTCCCTGGGGAACGGACAACAGAAAAGCGGGTGTCAGACAGTGTAAGATACGACAAAATATTAATTTATAAATTATCGAGAGTTCATGAGGGAGGGGGCAATGGGGAGGGAGGGGGAAAATGAGGAGCTGATGCCAAGGGCTTAAATGTTTTGAGAATTATGAGGGCAAATTATGAGGGCAATGAATGTACAAATGTGATTTACACAATTGATATATGCATGGATTGTGATAAGAGTTATAAGAGTCCTCAATAAAATGATTTTTAAAAATAGTCTTGGAAACTCACATGGGCACTTCTAAACTGACCCATAGGAGTGCTATGTTGTCAGAACTCACTCAATAGCAGTGAGTTTTGAGGTTTGTTTGTTTAATCAGTATCATTTCAGAGCCAGTGTTCAGCAATCCCTGAAAAATATTATTTTTCCCCTTCATCCCTATTGTAAAAGGACATTGATCTCTTTGCAGAAGGCTGGGAGAATGATGAACAATATATATATTTGGAAGCCTAGTAGGGGCATTCCTTAAGGGGTCCAAGTCTCTCTTTTGTTCAAGGGGGTTGTGAGCTCTAAACTGGATCAAGTATGTAAATTGAGAAGTGACAGAGATTCGAATTAGACCACCACTCATTTGATCTGGAAGCTTCCTGCTTGTACACATCCGGGAAATATTTAGTTCGCTTCCTATTCATTCCACGCCTAGGAACACTGTGACTAAGTATCCAATACCACCAGCCCATACAAGTGTGGGACTACTCTGCTTACTGCTTCGACTCTGCTGTCCATTACAGTGACCATACCTACCATGTCTTTGTCAACTAAAGTGCTACTACTTGGTCACTATCACCAAGGCCTCCAATCAGCTCCATTGTATTTAGGTGTGTTAATTCAGATAGTGTGGTGGTTACCACCCCCAAATATGACTTACATCAAGTAGCGATCACAGCAGTTTTCAAGGATGCTGGGACCCCTGCACAAATTTGTTCCTCATTGTTGTGAAAGGTGTATCCTCTGAGCACTCAATGGGTGGTACTGTGGGCCCAACCCGAGGATGTCTCTCTAGCATGTTAATTTCTCTGAGCCTTTAGATACCTCCTACGGCCCTCGATATTCATTCAATCTGCGTGCAGAAAAGATCACCAGAGAAGCTGAATTATATGAAGAAGAATTTGGTAGCAGGATTGGAGGAAGGTTTACTCCCCATCTACAATATGCAGATGACCCACCCTTGTTTGATGAGAGGGAGGAGGACTTGAAACACTTGCTGATGAAGGCCAGAGAGCTCAGCCTTCAGTGTGGACTACAACACAATGCCAAGTAGACCAAAATCCTCACAACTGCTCCAATACGTAATAGCATCGTGATAAATGGAGAAAAGATTGAAGTCGTTAAGGATTTTTTTCTTGCTTGCTTCCACAATCAATGCTCATGGAAGCAGCTGCCAGGCAATAAAAAGATGTGTTGCATTATGTAACTCTGCTGCACAAGGTCTCTTTAGAGTGGCACAAAGCAAGGGTGTTACTTCCAGGTCTAATGTTTGACTGACCCGAGCCATGATATTTTCAATTGTCTCATATGCATGTGAAAGTTGGGCATTGCAGAAGGAAGACTGAAAAACAGTTGCTGCATTTGAATTTGGTGCTGGCAAAGACTGTTGAAAGTACCGCCCAAAGGGCGAACAAGTCTATCTTGGAAGAAGCCAGAATGCTTCTTAGATGCAAGGACGGTGAGACTTCCCCTCAAATACTTTGGAAATGTCAGGAAAGCCCAGTCCCTGGAGAAGGGCATCAAGCTTGATAAAGTAGAAGGGCCACAAAAAAGAGGAAGGTCCTCAAGGAGCGGGATTGACCCAGTGACTGCAACAATGATTCGAACAACGGACAATTAGGAGGAAGGTGCCGGACTGGGTAGTGTTTTGTCCTTTTGTGCATAGGGTCGCTATGAGTCAGAGCCAACTCGATGTCACCTAACAACCACAACAGTACACAAAGGCAGATCTGGCATTTCAGCTTGATCTGCTATCGTCCACTCCTTAATCCATGCTTATTGCCTATCAGGTCAATCGATTTAATAAAATATTACATCAGTGGTTCTCAATCTTCCTAATGCTGTGACCCTTTAATTCAGTTCCTCATGTTGTGGTGACCCCAACCATAAAACTGTCTTCGTTGCTACTTCGTAATTTTGCTACTGTTATGAATCATCATGCAAATATCTGATATACAGGATGTATTTTCATTGTTACAAATTGAACATCATTAAAGCACAGTGATTCATCACAAAACAAGATGTCATTCAATATTGTGAAATATTTATTTCTATTGACAAATGTCTTGATCCATGGGGAACAGTCTTCACACGGTATTTGTATGTGGGCACATCTGCATGTGAGTGGACCCACCTGGAGACGGATACAGGAGCGGTGTCTCAGTTCCTAAGACATCGGAAATATGTGTTTTCTGATGATCTTAGGTGACCCCAGTGAAAGGGTCATTCGACCCCCAAAGGGTTCATGACCCACAGGTTAAGAACTGCTGTATTAGATCCTTTTGAATCCTCTCAAGCTGAAATACTGAATGAAGATCCTGTGCTTAGTACATATCAATACATTAAGAAAGATCCAACTCTATGTGCCTTGCACCATTATTGCATACCCTTCATAGTCATTTTCACACACATCCCCCAGGTTTCTATTCTTTATATGAGAAAGAGCAGGCACTTTTTGAGAGGGCACCACATACCTGTACGTGGGCCTCATTTTGTACTATATGTCTCGGGGCTTCCTGGGACTGGATTTGAGATGTTAGGGCTAGAAGCAAAAGTGGGTGGTGGGTGTAGGTCCTGGGGACATTCAGCAAGGTCTTGTAAGGCATCAGGCTCAGGTGATGGCACAGACAATTGCCTAGGCGCTGCCTCAAGCTACATTTAGCCACCGCTCTCTGGTTCATTTCCTCAGGCGCCGGTGGAAAGGATAATAGTTTTCCTGGGAAGTCGCTTTAGCAGACGTAGATGAAGTAACCTCTCCAGATCAGAGTAAGAGGGCTGGCTCTCTTAGCAGGACTGATCCAAGACAATATCCAGGGTTCAAAGTTCACAGCTTCTTAGTCATCTACCCACCTATATGTTCCCATCTCAAACTTCAGTGTCCAATCTATCCCCATCAATGCCCTCACTTTAACGTCACACGCCATTCAACGTGGGGTATTCAATTGGAATTGTGGTTCATCGTCCCTTAGGAAAAGACTCTGGGTTTGGTTTTCAGCACATCAGCACAGTTACTACAAAAAATAAAGTGTTCTTTCAAGGCACAAGTAACCTTCAGGTCTTTTATAGGGCAGTTAACCGTGTCTCTGAATCCCTGAGCTCTTCTTTTTCCTTCACTCCTCAGTCAATTTGGATAGACGTATGCAGTCACCTAGCGCCGGATGGCTCACAAATATTTGATGGTTCATTGGTGGTGATAGTTTGCCTCCTTCTATTGCCGGCTCATGTCCGGGATGATCTGTGTCCTCTTTGCTCAAAGCTCTCAGTGTATGCAGACACTAGTCAGACTTGAGAAACAATTCAGAATACTCATCCTTACAATTTTGTTCCTCTATCACTCCACATGAGGGAAGAAGCCCAGAATTAGCAGAGAACTCCTCAAGAAAAAGGACACCATGGGAGGGCTTGCTTTACCTGACTTTGGCACATACTATACAGTCACAGTTCTCAAAACTGCATGGTATTGGTACAATGATAGATACTTAGACCAATAGAAAAGAACTGAAAACCCAGAAATAAAATCATCCGCATACAGACAACTGATAAGGGCCCCAAAAATATCAAATGAGAAGCAGATGCCCTCTTTAACAAGTGGTGCTGGAAAAAATGGATATTTTCCTGCAGAAAAATGAAGCAAGACCCTTATCCCACTCCATGCACAAGAATAAACTCAAGGTGGATCACAGACCTTGAAGTTAAACCCCAAACGATTAGGGCCATCAATGAAGGAATTGGGACTAACTTGAGAACTTTTGCACAGGGAATACACAGGCTATCAGAAACAGGGAAGGACACAAACATAGAGGAGGCACAAATTGACAAGTGGGATATTCTGAAGATAAAACACCTGTGTACATAAAAAGAATTCACCAAGAGAGTAATAAGACAGTCGATGAACTGGAAAAACATCTTTAGCAATGACACATCAGATAAAGGCCTTATTACTAAAATCTACAAACATATGGGATAATGTTCCCAATCTTTAGCCATAAGAGAAATGCAAATTAAAACAACAATGAGGTACCAGCTGACACCCTCAAAGGTAGCCCAATTTAAAAATCAGAAATCAACAAGTGTTGGAGGGGCTGTGGGGAAACAGGAACTCTCATCCACTGCTGGTGGACTTGAAAGTATGTGCAACCACTATGGAAATCGATCTGGCAATATCTAAGACAGACGGAAATCGAGTTACCATACAACCCAGTAATCCCCCTACTGGGCATATACCCAGAAGAGGCAAGAAACAAACCAAGGCTAGACATCTGTGCTCCAATGTTCATTGCGGCACAGTTCACAATTGCAAGGAGTTGGAAGCAACCCAAATTTCCATCAACCAACGATCGTATTAAAAAACTGTGGTATATACATACAATGGAGTACTACATATCGCTAAAAAGCAGTGATGAACACATGAAGCACATAGCAGCATGGGAAGAATGGAAGAAATCATGCTAAGTAAGGTAAGTCAGGCACAAAAGGACAAGTACAACATGAGCCCACTGACGTAAGCATTAAAAAAATGCAAAAGGGGCATAGGGCAAAAGCTACTGTATACAAACATTCTTGGGGTGAGGACCGTATAGTATGACAGGGGCCAGATCAAATCCAGTGATGCACATGGGAAACAACTGGGGAGGAGGTGGGGAAAGGGAAAAAAGGATGAAAATAAGGAAGAAATGGGTAGCAGGGGCACAGGGCGCTAACCCACCCAAGGGGAGGGTGTTTATATCTCCACAGGGAAAGGGGGACCAGACTTCAACCCAGTGCCCCAAGGTGTGAATGCAACTTTCCAGCATGGAGTAGGGCATCAGTGGAGAGGTCTGGAGGGCTGGCCACAGTAAAAAATACTAACTGGATGCTTCCCCCACCCCCATAAGAATTTATTTCAAAGGACGGCATTGAATCTGCAGTTTTCAGAGAGGGACATATATGATTGGAGCACATGGGAGCAGAGGAAGGGGGAATAGGAGAGAGTGGAGCACATCCTGGCCCACCAGGCCTTGAGTACGATGACCCCAATTAGAGCAGCCATTCCACAGAGAGGACCACATGGCCAGCCCCATTATGAAACATGATGCCCCCCACTGATCCATGGCCCTGTGGGGGACAGCACCAGAGACACATTGTGGGAATTTTGCCCAACCTGATCCAACCACATAGAGGCTGGGGGAGTGCAACGGAACAGCAAGGGAATGGAGTGGCAAGGTTCCCAGGGAATGCAGAAGGTGGTCTGCATTTGGGGCCAAGGCGTGGTGCACCAGCAGACTAGACTGGAAAACACACCTAAAGGCCAACAAATGATCCTTGAACTAACTACAAAATTTTCTTGTTGTGTTTTGTTTTGTTCTTTGTCAGTGGTTTTTGTTTTGTTGTATATTGTTGCTTGGTTTTGCTGTCTTGTTTTTGTGCATGTTATTATCTCCACAGGTCTGTCTAAATAAGATAGGCTGGATGAACAGTCTGGAGGAAAAACAACGGGATCAACAGTTCTGGGGGGAAATGGGATAGGGGGATCTAGGGTGTAAGGAAGAGATGTTAACAAACCCAGGGACAAGTGAACAACAAGTGATCCAAATTGGTGGTGAGATAGGTGTGGGAGGCCTGGTAGGGCATGATCAAGGATAATGTAACGAAGAGGTATTGCTGAAACCCAGGTGGGGACGGACCATGATACTGGCACCTGAGGAAAGTCAAGGGAAATAGATGAAAGAGCTGAGAGGCAAAGGGCATTTATAGAGGTCTAGACAAAGACATGTACATATGCAAATATAAATATGATGATTGGGGAACTAGATCTATGTGCTTATATTTATAGGTTTAATATTAAGGTGGCAGAAGGACATTGGGCCTTTACTCATGTACTCCCTCAATGCAAGAATACTTTCTTCTATTAAACTGGCATTCTATGATGCTCACCCTCCCAACACAACCGCTGAAGACAAAGTGGGTGAATAAGCAAATGTGGTGAAGAAAGCTGGTGGTGCCAGCTATCATGAGATATAGCATCTGGGGGTCCTAAAGACTTGAAGATAAACAAGCGGCCATTTAGCTCAGAAGCAACAAAGCCCACATGGAAGAACACACCAGCTTGTGTGATCACGAGGTTCTGAAGGGATCAGTTACCAGGTATCAAAGAACAAAAAATTATATCATTGGGTGCACACCTCCATGATATGATTGCCGAGGACAAACGGGTGCATAAGCAAATGTGGTGAAGGAAGCTGATGGTTCCCAGCTATCAAAAGGTATAGCATCTGGGGTCTTAAAGCTTGAAGGTAAACAAGCGGCCATCTAGCTCAGAAGCAACAAGGCCCACATGGAAGAAGCACACCAGCCTGTGCAATCACGAGGTGTCGAAGGGAGCAGGTATAAGGCATCATCAGAACAAAAAAATCTTACCACTGTGAATGAAGGGGGAAGTGCAGAGTGGAGACCCAAAGCCCATTTGTTGGCCACTGGAGATCCCCTTGCAGAGGGGTCTAGGGGAGGAGATGAGTCAGTCAGGGTGCAATGTAGCACTGATGAAGAATACAGCTTTCCTCTAGTTCCTAAATGCCCCCCCACCCCCCCGCCTCCACCACCATCATGATCTGAATTCTACCTTGCAAGTCTGGCTAGACCAGAGGGTGTACACTGGTGTAGATAGGACCTGGAGGCACAGGGAATCCAGGGCGGATTATACCTTCAGGACCAGGGGAGTGAATGGCGATACTGGGAGGGTAGAGGGAGAGTGGGTTGGAAAGGGAACGAGTTACAAGGATATGCATGTGACCTCGTCCCTGGGGGACAGACAACAGAAGAGTGGGTGAAGGGAGACATCAGACAGGGCAAGATATGACAAAATAATAATTTGTAAATTATCAAGGGCTCGTGAGGGAGGGGGGAGCGGGGCGGGATTAAAAAGAGAAGACCTGATGCCAAAGGCTTAAGTAGAGAGCAAATTCTTTGAGAATGATGAGGGCAATGAATGTACAAATGTGATTTACATAATTGATGTATGTATGGATTGTGATAAGGGTTGTATGAGCCCCTAATAAAATGCTTAAAAAAATAAAATCACTCCACGTTCAATGCCAAATATCTTCAGTGAGTTCTCCAGAGGCGTAAAGTTAGTGGAACACACACACACACACACACACACACACACACACACTCAGGAACCCTGCTGGTGTCATGGTTACTGCATGGTCAGCAGTTGGAAACCGCCTGCTGCTCGGAGGGAGAAAGATAGAGTTCTCCACTCCAATAAACATGACAGTTTCCGAAATCCACAAGGAGGTCACTATGAATCGGCATCATCTCAAGGGCAGTGAGTTTGGTTTTTGGTTATACATATATTCAGTCATTAGAAAAATATTGAACCAATTACTCTTCCATTTTATATAGATAAATATTGAACAATTAACTGCAAATTCAAATTCACCAGTTAGTTTGGGGGAGCAAGATTAGGCTGTTCGCTACCATAAAATCTTAAACTGTCTGAGTCAGAATTTATTCAATGGGGGAAGAGAGGAAAGGGAGAATATGCTGTATTTTATGGAAATGGCTCATAAAATTGTGACAAGGTACAACTTCATGGATCAGATATTAGAATGGAGGCATCTCCTCCATCACGGGATCGCAGGTTCTGATGAACACAAATTACGCAGGTCAGAGGAGCCAGGCTCCCAGCTCATACACCAAGAAGCAGAGGTCAGAGGGGAAGGAGTGAAGTACATGATCCAGAGAGCTTGACCTTTGTCAGAATGTCTACATATATCTTGACCTTTGCCAGAATGTCTACAGGTATCGGATGCAGTCCACATTCCTAAGGATGCTAACTGGCTTTCAATCTATTGGTTTTTCCATCAGCTCATACCAAATAATAAAATGGAAGTTGATTATATTATATTACACTGTGGAAGAGCAATTGGGTCAATGGCTGCCTAACCAGAGAGAATCACAGCCTAGCCAAGTGAAGTGAACCATCAGACTGAGCATTCTCTAGTGGTAGATAAACTTTAAAATGTATTATCCATAATGCAAGGAAACAATTGAAACTTATCAAAGGTGAAGGAAAAGGAGACCATTAGCCAAGAGAAAAAGCAGATAATTGCTTATAATTCTTTTCAAATAAGCATTTAAACGGTGTTTGATATTCTTACCATGGATCAGGGTGTCACTAATTTTAGTGACGATAAATCATATACTATCAATCAACAATTCATAAGTCATAAAATCCTAACTATAAAACAAAGCAAAAGGAAATAAACATTCTAACCTGACTGGGACAATCCTAGTGCCCCTGCAGCCCAGAGGGGGCACTCTAATCTTTCCTACACCTTTGTCTTTGCAGAAACAGCCTGCAAGGTTTGCTTTGTTGCTTGTGTGGAGCAGGCGGTGGAAGTGAACATCTGACTTTTCAGTTAGTGGTCAAGTGCTTAACTGCTGTGTCACTGGGTCAGACTGACAGACAAGTGGGAGCGGTTATATGCATGCAGAGAAAGGGGAATTGAAGCTCTGGAGGCAGGACATGTGTAAGAAAATAAAGTGTTCATCCTCCACCTGATCAGTGAGTGTGGTAAAGGATGGGTAGTAGAGAAATTGCTGCACGGGATACAGGTATCAGCACTCACTGTCATTTTGATCAAAGGAGACTCTAAGCTATGCGTCCACGGATACACAGCTGCTTTATGATTGCCAAGAAGAACTGACATGCCTGGAATTCTTGACAACAGAGTCAAAACGGAGCAGCCTTCTCCTTTTGGCGTATGAATAAGACAAATCACGTTTCAGAGGAGGGTACCCTTGAAACAGCTAATATTATTTTTAATACATTTTCCCAAGATCTATTTAAACGGTGTTTCAAAGTTACTTTTGAAACAAATCCATTCTTATTCAGGTCTCCATGGAAGGAAGAATCTAAAATATTCATCACTGCTTTTGTTGTTTCTAACAACAAGTTATGGATATTTTGAATATATGTAGGTATATAATTACCATCGTCTACCATCTGTGTTTCCTTACAATGCTGGGACCCAATTAAATAGATTACAAAAGGAGCCATTACATACAGTAGCATCTTATTAAAATCTCTCTTTCATAAAGCTTAAACCTGGAAATAGTTTAAACCAAGACGTATATGGAGGCAGTTTAAACTCAATTATTTTGAGAAGGGAGGGCAACCCCATAGAGTTCACCCTTGCCGGTCGCCATTCTCCTCACAAACGCTGCCATGTTTGAGCTACTGTGTCAACCATTCATCTTCTCCAGGCCCTCTTGTTCTCATGGACCCTCAATGTTTCATAACGTAATTTAAGAGAAAAATTGTGGAAACAATTCAATGTACCAAAAACCAAAAAAAGGAAGTTCGAAATGGTGCCCCTAAAAAGGACCCTAAGTGCTTCCATACACAATTATGCAGAACTTGGTATGGAGTTAGGACAAGCATAAAAGTACATTTAACTGGTTGCCATTCCTACCATCTTTTTTTATCAAACATTTTTATTGGCTGGAGTATTTAACCTAGGCCATTGTATTCTGTGGGGCAGATTCCATACGCTTCCTGTAGCGTTCTGGCTGAGCCACCTCCCAGTGTCAGAAAACATGCTCTCTTGGCCAGTAGTGTGGTTACAACTCATGTACTCAGTTAAGTAGAAGCAGAGGTCTGGGGCCAGGTGGCATTTGGTCCAGAGCTGTTTGATCCCAACTGGCCATATTAGGCATGTCTATCGCCTCAGTTTTACAGTGCTCTTTAACCATCGTTACTGATTGCTTCTCCTTTATTTATTTTACACTTGAAAATATGCATGCAATAATTGTCAACTACTTTTACAAACATTGAAGGACTGGTGATGTGGCGTCATGTGTTCTGGCTGTCAGCGGAAAGGTCAGCAGTGCCAAGAGAAGAGGAGGCATTCTTCTCTCCTGGATTTACACTCTCGACCCGCAGGGCAGTTCTGCCCTGGCCTGGAGGGTCACACTGCGTCAGCATCAACTCAGTGGCGGGGAGTTTGTTTGGGTTTCTAGAAAAGTGAAACTAGTGACTTGCCCAGGGTTACACAGTGGCCCTCTGTCAAGTTGAGACTAGCACTCGTCTTTCTGCTGTTGGAGTTCCTTGCAGCCCCCAGAAGAACCCTGTGGGCTTGTCACAGTTGGGGTAGTTCCTGGGGGCCATGGCCCTTCCGTTGGGTCATTAGTGGTTGTCATGATTTCAATGAGCATTGCAAACAGAGAAAGAAGCCAGGTTTGGAGAAGAGAATTAAGGCTGGCACTAAATCAATGTGCAGAAAACAGCAAGTGAATGAATCGCAAGGCATGTGTGGATTTACTATTGACAGTCCTGTTGAGGGTTACTGTGTTGTAAAACAGCTATCCCAACTGGTTTGGGTGCAGCATAGCAATGATGAAACATACAGCTTTCCTTTAGTTCTTAAACGCTTCTCCCCCCCCCCCAATGATCCCATTTCTACCTTACAGGCCAGGCTAGACCAGAGGATGTACACTGGTGCAGCTGAGGACTGGAAGCACAGGGAATCTAGGACAGATAAACCCCTTGGGACCAGTGGTGAGAGTGGCAATACCTGGAGGGAGGCTGGGGTGGAAGGGGGAAACCGGTTACAAGGATCTTCATATAGCCTCCTCTCTGGAGGATGTACGGCAGAGGGGTGGGTGAGGGGAGGCGTCAGGCAGTGTGAGATGTAATAGAATAATAATTATTTATAAATTACGGAGGGTCCATGAGGGAGGGGGAGTGGGGAGGGAGGGGAGAAAGTGGGGAGCTGATAGCAAGGGCTCATGTAGAAAGCAGATGTATTGAGAATGATGATGGCAACAAATGTGCAAATGTGCTGGACACAGAGGATGTATGTGTAGATTGTGAGAAGCATTGTGTGAGCCCCAATGAAATGATTTTAAAAAACCCAAAACAGCAGCTATCCGTTTTGGTGGTCAACCTGCAGCTGCAGTTTGTATCACAGGGTGGTCCACCACTTCAGACTTCCTGAGTTACATTGATATGAAATCTCAGCAAATGGTGCTGAAAAAAATGTTAAAGGCATCATGAAGCATAACACACATAATTCTGAAAGAGTGTAATTATAGATAACTTTTCCAGAAGTCACTACAAAACCCAAAACAAGTTAAATATACATTCCATCCAGCCCATGTTTCTAATTTCTTTTTTTCCTTTCTCCTGTTGAAGATAACACTGGATTCTCTCATGGGACCCAGAGTTCATGGTGTGAAATAAAAGAAGGAAGATGTCATCAAACCTGTGAAATCATCCGAAGACTGGTGATTTACTGACAAGCCCGACTCAGCAAAAAGTGAGGTTGAGCAAGTTGATGGCCCTGGAGGAGGCTCACAATTTTCACATGAGTAATAATGAGCTCACCTGATAGGAACGGGATGGCAATTTAACTCACATTAAGCAATTTTTTTCCAGCTTCCCACTGATTGAAATAGGGAAACCTGAATAGAAGTCTCCACCGGATCCGGTGCCAGGGCAACTACATCCTCTAGTGACGTCTGCACCCAAGTGATGGTCAGGGAGCAGAGTTGACATACAGTCGCTCCTCCAAAGTATGATAGTCAAGAGACTACAGATTATTTTTAAAAACTCAGTAACTCAGAAGTGGTTGAGTACCAAGAAATCCTGGTGACACAGGAGATTAAACATTAGATTGTGAATGTAAAGATCATGGGTCTGAACCCAACAGTTGCTCCATGGGAGGAAGATGAGCCAGGCTCCTTCCATCAAGAGGGGCAGCCTCAGGAACCCTAGGGAGCAGATCTACTTTGCCCTACATGGTCACCTGGAGTCAGAGGAGACTCAAAGGCAGTGGATTTGGTTAGATTTTCTGGTTGCTATTGTTGTTATGTGTTATTGAGTCGGATCCAACCCACAGCGACTGTTTGCCACCACAGAAGGACAGACTGCACAGTCCTGTGCCATCCTCACAATTGGTCCCATGCTCAAGTCCATTGTTGCAGCCATGGGGTCAATCCATCTTGTCAAGGGTCTTCCTCTTTTTCACTGCCCTCGACTTTACCAAACATGATCTTCTTCTACAGGGAACATCTTGGTTTCTCCTGACAACGTCTTGCCTCTCGGGAGCACTTTGGCTTTACTTCTTCTAATAAACCTTGGTTTGTCATTTTAGCAGCCCATGACACTTTCAGTATTATTCTCCAACATCACAATTCAAATGTATCAATTCTTCTTCGGGCTTCCTTATTCGTCGTCCAACTTTGACATGCATATGAGGCAATGGAAAATACCATGGGTATTTTCTTGGGTCTGATGCACCTTAATCCTCAAAGGAACATTCTTGCTTTTCAGTACTCCAGAGAGAGCTTGTGCAGCAGATTTACCTAATGAAACTCACCCTCTAATCTTCTTGAGTGCTGCTTCCATGGGCATTGATCATGGATCCCAGGACGACAAAGTCCTTTAAAAATTCGGTCTTTTGTCAACTTATCACGACATTACTCATTGGTCTAGTTGTGAGGATTTGGGTCTGCTCTACATGCTTCTCCAGTATGAAGGCTAAGTGATGGAGCAAAGCTTGTCAGGTGGGCAGATGAATGATTAAGCAAAGTGATGGCAGTAAAGGACAAGAACCTCAAAACAAAAAGGAGGGAAACCTGGAGAAGCTACAGAACTTCTATCTGAATGGAAAGAGAAGGCCATATAAAAATAAATAATGAAATGTTTTAAACGTGGCAAGATAAAGGTAAATTTCAGAGCAATTTAAAAGAAAATTAAGTAACTTATTCACCAAAATGACAGAAACAAAAAAATCAAAAGACAGCTAAGAAACAACAAAAAGCCTCCACAAAATCAACAAGAAGGAATGGAATTAAAAGCAAATTCAGAAGCAAAAATAACTCAATCCAGAACATTAAGCAGAACGAGTCCATCAATGCTACATCCAGAAATCATGGAAGACAGCAGCAGTGATTCAAGCACATCCTTAACCACACTGGCTGCACATGCTTTCAAAGCACCAGTCAGAGACAGAGACTGACAGAATGGGTTTAGAAAAGCTATGCCTGTATATAATGTAAGGGACCCAACATAGACACAGCCAAACAGATTATAAACTAAGAATCAAGACTACCTTTTCCTGTCTTATGTAATCAAGTCTTCATTTTGCCCAATTGGACTTATTTTGGACTGAAGCACTGGCCTGGCATGTGCCACAGCTTGGCATTATCCCCCCCCCCAACTGAAAGAGGGTAAATGCAGTGGTCTCAACAATCTGAAGAATAAAATAAATGTCTACCTGATAGTGCCTTAATATTTAACTACTTGATGCAGAGTAAGTGTTAAGTCACTATTTTTCAGTTTGCAATGCTTTTATATCAGGACCCAGGAACTTGAACTTAGAACAAAACACTTTATTATTATATTATATTCCAATGAATAAAATTTGTCATTTAAATTTAGTCTTCAGCCAATGAAAAATGATCATATGTCATGACTGTCATTGGTCTTGAATCAGAAAAATAAAAATTCTAATCCATCTCTGCTTGGCCCATAGGCAATTATTTCAGTCTTACCATTTGCCACTCATTTTGATCCTATCTGCAATTTCAGGATCAGTTCTTCATATCTGATTAATTAAAAACCCGAGATGCAGCTTATGTGCTTTTCACGAGAGAAGGAACTCTGCTGAGATAAAAATTTCCTTGCGTTGTTTATATTAAAAAAATCCTGGCAGCAAATAATACCACAATCTGTAAGTAATAACCTGTTGGGATGGCTTGAGGGGCAGCAAATTGATGACTAGTACTATAATCAATAATGTGGGAGTCAGTTATGTTACATGAATTATTTAGCTTTATATTTTTATTTCTTCTTTAGGAAAAAAAAATCAGTGGTTGAGCAAACAAATGTTCTCATTACATCCTGTCACTCATCTCTCACCACACATTATTGGGTGGTTATTTAGAGAAAGCTTATATCTGGAGGAAGAAGTACAAACTCTGTGCCTCTCCAATATAACACAGCAAAACTTTTAAAGAGCAGGTTTCCAGGGAAAAATGAGTGCCCTTCGGCTCTGTGGAGAAGTATATTATTTCTAAGCGACACTGAGCAGCATTTCTGAAGTTCAATGGGAGCTCCACGCAGCTCTTCTTAGAAGAAGGACAGAATCAGAGTGCTAATATGCAACTGGACGGTGACCACCTAGGACTAACCAACTTTGTTTACGATTGTGAGGCCCTCCATTTTGGAAAAGCTAACCAGAGATCACACTCCTTCCACCTTCCCCTCTGTCCTCTGACCACTTCCCAAGAGTCACAACCAACAACAAAGAATGTTCCTCTTTGGGCAAGGCTCCACTTGGACCAGCTCTCTCTTGGGACCCAGTCACCATCCCACCAACCCATCAACCAACCAATCCACCAACCAATCCACCAACCCACCAACCAACCCACCATGGGGTCAACAGCACAGGGGAGGATCCTGAAGAAGAAGGGGTAGTAGCAGCTGCAAGGTTGACAGATAAGAGTGTTTATCTTTTTCTGTGTGTCACAGTGGCTGCATTTTCTAAGAAATAGAAAACTGCCCAGTCCTGTGCCCTCCTCAGCATCCTTCTTGTGTTTGAGCCCATCATGCAGCCCTCATGTCCCGCCGTCTCCTCAAGGGTCTTCCGCTATTTTGCTTGCGCACTACTTTACCAGACATGACATCCGTTCCAGGGATGGGTCTCTCGTGATAACATGTCAAAACCACTAGCTACTCCACCAGAGGAAGATGAAGCTTTAGACTACCATAAAGATTTACAGCCTCAGAAACCCCAAGGGGCAGTTCTACTCTGTCCTTCAGAGTCATTGTGAGTCAAAATTGACTCAAGAAAAGTGAGAATTTTTTAATATAGGCACTAAATATTGTACTGGAATTTGAATACATTCTGAAGACCGAAGAATTATTATAAGTTGCAAATGGATATGGTAAGATAATTTTTTAAATGTTATTTCTACTCTATAATTTAAAATGCATCGAACAGTTTTTAAAATATGTATTTTGAGACTGAGTAATGAGAATGACAATATTCTTCCCCTGGAATGATCCTGTCAAAACAATAGGATAATGAAAAATACATCCTTTGGATAACTATAGCATACATATTGGTTCTATCATAGTTCTTTGTAGTTATTTTGATAGGAGAGTCAAGGGTCAGGGATTTTTTAAGTTTTTAGTGAATGTGGTCTTGCAAAACATTTCAGGATGGTCATGTTGAGTGCTAACCTAGAGAGGTGACTTCTATAGTATATAATTAATGTTAGAAAGCTAATATTTACTCTGTCATTTGTCTTGTGCAAATCTGCCTTGGCAGTTTGAGTTGTAAGACAGCAGGTTCCTTAGCACAATTTAAAAAGCAATATCTTTCATTGAACAAGCATTTCATAAACTCCTAGTATACATGCACTTTAGTGCATTTCTAGAATCTGGGAACTTACTCAAGAGCCAAGGAAAATGCCCTTACCTCATGGGTTGGATAAGCTGGCGAGGGAAATAATGATGATGCCATAAACAATCATGAAACAACAAGGAAGATCCCTAAGTCCAAGATGGAATGTCCGCGAGAAGAACTAAAGATAGAACCGAAGGCGTGAGTGAGAGCTGTGAAAACAGGGGGCTGAGATATGGAGGGACGTTTGCAGTTTTCTTGTGCAAATCTGCCTTGGCAGTTTGAGTTGTAAAACAGCAGGTTCCTTAGCACGGAGGATGGTGGGAGTTCATTTCATGTACTTTGGAGCAGTTCCTGCACAAGGACATCATGCCTGGACAAAGTTGAGGGCCAGCAAAAAGACGGAGGCCTTCAAGGAGACATACTGACACAGGGTTTAAACAATGGGCTCAAACATAGCAATGACTGTGAGGAGGACAAAGGACTAGGCAATGCTTTGTTCTATTGTGCACAGGGTCACTATGAAAGCTGACTTAATGGCACTTCATAACAATAATCATAGACTATTGTTACTCATAGACTGGGGGACAAAAAGTTGTCATTTATTTTGAGTTTTAGTCATAGGCGCTCAGACTTATTTGACCTACTGTCTCCTTTTCAGTAGAACCGCCCCCCGCCCAGCACGCTCCTAGCAATTAAAACCTTCTGTACCAAAGCCCATAAGCCAAGATAAAGTATAGGTATCTGGTTTTTCAGGGCCCCCTGGATTGTTCCAGCACCACCAGAGGGGCGGTATACCCCACTTTGGGAAACTTTGGTCTAGATTTTGTTGTTGAGTTGTAAGCTGTGCAAATTGCAATATCATCTAGGATTCTGAACCAAGCATCACTAGGAAGAGCTAGTAATTTATGATTATCACAGCACATCATCTCAGATGTCAATAACAGTTTGGCATGACATGCTACAGAGTTCACGCAACGGATTGAATTTCTCTCCTACCTGAAGGTCACACACTTCAGCAACGACTTCCTTTTGTTGCAAACAAGCACTAGAAAGGATGGCTAGTTCTTAGAAGTCCCAAGGTTTTCTTTCCCATGTAATCTCCTCCTTCAGAATGGATCACAGTGTCACTTGTCTCTTAAGGATGGACATTAGTTTCTACATATGCAATTTTTCAAAATAATAAAATTAGATTCTCTTGAGTCTTCATATGTATTTGGAGACACCGTTGACAAGACTTCAGATAAGCATTTTCATGATAAGAGGTATTATTTCCTGAAATATTTTAGGTTAAGAATAGATACGATGAACAGCATTGGTGGTGATTAACTTTAGCTGAAATAGAATAGTCATATCATTAAAATAGATGTCGACCGACTCAAAAGCATGCTCAAATTATAGAACGATGTCACACAAAAGTAAAATTTTGCTGAAGATTATCCAAAACCAGTTACAGCAGCATATTGACTGGGAACTGTCAGTAGTTCAGGCTGGATTTAGAAGACGTGGAACAAGGGATATCATTGCTGATGTCACATGGATCTTGGCTGAAAGTAGAGAATACCAGAAAGGTGTCTACTTGTGTTTCACTATGCAAAGTCATTCTATTGGGTGGACCATCATAAACTGTGGACAAACTTGAGAAGAAAGGGAATTCAGGAATACTTCACTGTGCTCTTTCAGAACTTGTACATGGATCAAGAGTGGGAACAGAACAAGGGAATATTGCATAGTGTAAAATCAGGAAAGATATGCACCAGTGTTGTATCCTCTCACCATATTTGTTCAATCTATATTCTGCGCAGATCATCAGATAACCTGGATTATATGAAGATGAGTGCAGCATCAGGATTGGAGGAAGGTTCATCAACCGCCTGCAATCTACAGAGGATACAGCTTTGCTTGCTGAAAACGAGGAGGCATTGAAGCACTTGCTGAGGAAGAGCAAAGAGTATAGCTTTCAGTATAATTACAACTCAATGTAAGAAAGCCCACAATCCTCACAATTGGACCATTGGGTAAAATTATCATAAATGGAGAAAAGTTTGAAGTTGGAAAGGATTTTGTCTTATTTGGATCTACAGCCAATCCTCATGGAGGCAGCAGTTCTGAGATCCAAACACTTATTGCATTAGGTACGTCTGCTGCACAAGATCTATTTAGAGGATTGAAGAGCAAGGATGTTTCCTTGAGGACTAAGGCACTCCTGATACAAGCCATCGTATTATGCAGAAGGCAGGAGAGCAGATCCATTTGCATTGTGGTGCTGGAGAAGAATACAGAAAGTTTCATGAACGGTTGAAAGAACAAACAGATCTGTATTACAAGAAGGAAAAGCCAGAGCGCTCCGCAGAGGCAAGGATGGCAAGACTTTGTCTTACATACTTTAGACATATTGTCCCGAGAGACCAGTCCGTGTGGAGAAGGACGTCATGTTTGGTAAAGTGGACGGGCAGTGACAAAGAGGAAGGCCCTTGAGGAGATGGAATGACCCCGCAGCTGTATCAATGGTCTCAGGCACAGTAACAATTGTGAGGATGGCACAGGACAGCGCAGTGCTTGGTTCTGCTGTGTACAGGTGGCTATATCTTGGAGCCAACCCAATGGCACCTAAAACAACAACTACAATTGACTCCTTTGTTGTGAATAATAAAAAATCAATACCTTTCCACTTCCTCCCACATCTGTTCACCTGGATTATTGGTTTTGTTGTATTTTTTGTTTTTAATAAGGTTTATACATTTCTTCTCTGCTCAGTAGCAATCGTTGTTCTGATAGTTGTTTAGTTGTGATTCATTGCTGAATTCAACTCAGCGCTTCTCCCCACTCACTTTATCACAGGGGCTTTCCCTGCCTTCTCCGTCTTGTCTTCTCATCTTCTCACTGCAGCAGGCTGCCTGGAGTTCACTCCCACATGAAGTCTTTATTTTTGCCCCAGAAGATCTCAGAGTCTCTGTATTTATTGAGGACCCATGTGCTCGAACACAGATGTCTCTTTTTAAAAATCTTTGGAGAAGAAATAAAAATAGGAATCAGATTTTCTTTCACATCCCTTTCCCCCAAACATTGCCAACATGGAAAGATCAGTGAAAACGCAACAAGCTTGCTTTTTATTTCTTGTCAGACTTAAATGATTTTTCTGGAATTAGTGATTTAATTTCTTTAATCTGAAAGTTCAAAGGCTCCTCTGCCCCCTCCCCCAATAGTTTAGTTTTCCTACTTAAGATTTTTTTCTCTCAAAATTTCATGAAAAAATGAAATGGAAAGTTAATAAACATTTCCATGGGCTTGTGAAGGCCCCGTGTGTAGATATAGTATTTCCTCCTCCTCTCTCTCTCTCTCTCTCTCTCTCTCTCTCCCTCCCTCCCTCCCTCTCTCCCTGCTTGCTAACAGGAGAATAGCAGTAGAATGAACATGATCTCCTATGGGCACTCACCTTGATTCTTATTATAGTGGTTAAATGCTGATGAATCAGTTCCGACACATTCAGACCCCATATGTGCAATGGAAGGAAACGTTGCCGGTCCTCACAATGATTCTGTTTGAGCTCACTGTTGCAGCCATTCTACTGTTCCATCTCATTGATGGTCTGTCTCCTGCTTTCTTCCCCCTACTTTACCCACCATGATGTCCAGAGACTGACCTCTCCTGATAACATGCCTGCCCATAACACATGAGTCTCCCCATCCACCCTCCTAAAGAGCATTCTGATTGTCCTTCTTCCAAGACCGGCCCATTTCTTCTTCTTGGTCACTAAGCAGTTTCTTTTATTATTTATTAATTAAACTGTTTATTTTGTATTAAAAATAATTAGCAGTTACAATCAATACCCCCTTAACAGGAACAAACTCAAAGCAAGAATCCACTCTCCAACGCTAAAGACCATTTCCACCAGCCACCTCATTTCTTGGATAAAGCATTATGCAAATTTTATGGTTAGTACTCACTTCCTTTCTTTTCTAATTGGTTTCCTGGATGTCCACATATTCTTAAGTAAGGAAAACATGGGGTCAAGGTCCAGTTCAAAGTGGTATCCCTTGCAGTTTCTCAAACGCCCTTGCACTAAAGCGGACAGAGCAGCAGGTCCAAGTGGCCACACTAGGCTCCACACTGCCACAGAGTAAGCGCTCAATAAATGGTTGTCCGCACCACCCCATTTTCTGTCTCTGGCTTTCAGATGTGAGTCCAATAAATTGAATGCATCGCCCTTCTTAGCTCGTGGGCACTCATTTTTTCCTCCGGGTATTGCCACTGATGTAGTTTATCTCTTAGCAAGCTCACTTTAATCAATAGCAGGTGCCCAGACAACCATCACTCTCTGTGTTTAAATCCCGCTTTTGTCTCCTCTGGTCACTGCTGTCAGCTGTATGGACTCCAATGGGTACCTGCTGCTTTCTCCCGGATTTCCTGTCCCTGCTCTTTGGGTGTCCTGTCACAGGACGGGTGGTGGTGGTGTCTTGTCTGGGCTGGTCTGGGGGTTGCTGACCCCTCCTTTGTCCAGAGCAGAGGGCAGCCTGGTCCCTGCAGCCAGCTGCTCCTGCAATTGAACCACTCAACCTCTGCTGGCTCCCTCAGTGGGAGCCAGGGGAAGGAGAGTGCAGCCAGCCTCAACATTCCAGGACCCTCTCTCTAGAAAGCTCTTTCAAACAGCCCTCCAACTGGCCTTTGAACTATTTTAAAACTGAGACTCCTTCCTTTTGCGTTGTGTGCGTTTGTCTGCAGCCTGTCTGGGCAACTGCCGCTGACAGGGACCAGCAGACCCTCTGGAGAGACAGGAAGTGTACCTGGGACAGTGGCCATGTTCGACCTCAGTCCCTGCTGGGCCTTCCTGGTTATCTGACATACTCTTTCTTCTTTGCTTAAAAAAATAAAATAAAATAACGTTTGGATTTTCTTTCAAAGCATAACCTTTACCCTTTGCCATACACACTGAGTTTCAAATGTGTAATGTGACAAATGACATCCCTGTTGGTTGCAGAGGTGAGGAAATGGGCAGATTTGGACTTTGAACTTTGATCAGCGGAAAAAAAAGTGTGAGTATAAGACAGAGGTTTTTTTTGGAGGGTGTGGGGAGCTAAAGTTGCTTTCATTTTCAAAGGAGGCTTTGAACAATAGCCATAGCTCTGCTGAAACTGTCATGGCTGGTTGAAGCATGGTGGGGCTGGATTCCTGATCCAGACTTCTAGAACCTTCCAAGTGAATTCAACCATGAAAACACCTTTAAAACACCTTTTGATTGATTAAATAACCCAAGTCAATGACTTCCTCATTCACTTTCCCCGTGGCACCATGTGAACATCACTGCAGCTTTTTTTTTGTTTTAGACAAAGGACATTGAGTGAGAGCAAGAGCGAGAGATGATCCCAGACAAGTATATTTTTTAATTCACTTTAATAATATATTCCACAATATAGGGTTGTAAAAACACTAGAGGGGGGATTTAGAAAGTAATTTCTTATTAACAAGAGTCTAAGTTCCAACAGGAATGTGTAAAAGCATTTCACATGTCAATAATCTTCATAGTACAGTTTAGTGACACCAGGTTCCCAAATAATAGTACCACTCTGGACAGAAGCTCAATGTCAGCTAAGCCTTTGGCCTTGAGTCCTCCTGTCCCCTTCCTCCTACTTCCCCTCGTCCCCATGCATACAAATCAACGTAGGTCTCCCCCTCTTTTTGTTGCACTACTATTGTGAGAACACTCTTCTTCAGCCACGGAGAGAGTTGATCCCCTGATATGTACACCGGGCATTGAAAGCATTGTGCTGAGTGAAGTTGGTCAGTCACCAAAGAACCAACACTGAGTGATGCCAACACTGAGGTACATCTGCCCATTGATGGGCCCTATTGTGTATCCAGCTTAAGTAGTAAGGGGACATAAGACATTTAAAAGTTATTCCAACTCTGGTCTGTAATGATGGGAATTTGCTTGACTGACTTAATGGGAAAATTCTACTATACTTTCAAGTAAAATGAATTTTGGTATTCTATTCTGTGCCAGGTGACAGGAAAAGACCAGCATTTTCTCAGTGACAACAGCGACACCTGCAAAAGCTGGGAGCTGTGTGAGACAGGGACTTGTTCTAAAGGGAAAAGTGCAAGCACTGTCCACAAGGAGATATCCCCAGGAAAGTGGCAAGGCCACCCCTCTCAGAGACAGACACCCCCTCTCAGTGTGAGATGTGGAAAAGCAAGCCAGTCTAAAGAGCAAGTACTCTGACAGCTTCACTTAGGCCCAGAACCTAGTGGGGCTAATTTTTTCTTCCCCTTTCAAGGAGCAAGCTTCACCACTTTTCTATCTCCCTCTAGTATCTTTCACGGACAGGCTTTTCCCTCATGCAACTTCCGGCTTTCACGGGCCTTACCGTTCAGGTATCCCCATCTTAGGACAGGGGCCACTCCCACGACTGCTGAAACCAGCTTGACTCGAGTCAAATGCCTCATTCTGGTTTTTCTAGTTTTCAGTATCATTGCCTTTTATTTTCAGTCTCGCTATAAATCTGATCCTCGTTTGTCTTTGGTTGAGAACCTCACATATTAACATAGCGATATGCATGGAGGATGTGTCACTAATGGTAAGGTGTACAAAAAAGAAAGAGGCTGGACCCCTGCGAGGTTCACCACGGCTAGAAAGCATTGAAAGTCCGGGACTACCTGTATGAGAATTCCAAAAGGTGGTGCTCCGTTGCTCCATGAGAGTCTAACCTGCGACTCAGTCTCTGTAAAGAGGACCACAGTTCTAGTGTGTCACACAGGCTGCTATGAGCCAAAGGTGACACTACATCATTCAACAACATCAACAATGTGTGAAAGTCACTGAGTATCACAAGTGGTTAACACACATGGCAGCTAATTGAACAGTTGGCAGTTCTAATCCAGTCATCAGGGCCATCTCAAATACTTCCAAAACACAGCTGTTGAAAACCCCTGGGGAGTATAGCTCTTCTCTGACCCAGGTAGCATTGTCATGACAGCCTTTTTGGAAGGCAACTGAGTTAAAATGTCTTGTCAACTGAACCTCCAAACGAACCAAGAACAAAATGAACAAGAAAAACACAGGTCACTGCCAAAATGTCTATCAATAGATGAACAGATTTTTAAAATTATATATATACTGGATATTAAGCAACCATAGAAATTGTGGGCCATATGAAGAAAAACATGGCATGAGGAATGGAGGAAGCCTTTTAAACCACAGATGATATGCAGATGATACAACCTTCCTTGCTGAAAGGGAAGAAGACATGAAGCATTTGCTGATGAAAATTAAAGACTGCAACCTGAAGTATGGATTGCAACTCAATATTAAGAAGATCAAAATCCTCACAACTGGACCAATATACAGCATGCTGATAAATGGAGAAAAGGTTGAAGTTATCTAGGATTTAATTTTTCTCCAATGCATAATCAATGCTTATCGAAGCAGCAGTCAAGTGATCAAATGAGGTATTGCACTTAGTAAATCTGTTGCTGAAATCTCTTTAAAGTGTTAAAGAAAGAAGGATGTCTCAGACTCAATCCTGGTATTGTAAATTGCCTCATATGCATTTGAAAGCCGTACATTGAAGAAGGAAGATCATGGCAGAGTAGATGCATTTGAATTCTGATGTTGGTGAAGAATATTGAAAGCATGATGGATTGCTGGGAGAATAAACAGACCTGTTTTGGAGGAAGTACAACCAGAATGCTCCTTAGAAATGAGGATGGTGAGGCTTTGTCTCATATACTTTGGACATGCTATCAGGAAAGACAAGTCCCTGGAGGACACCAGGCTTGATAACTTAGAAAGTCAGAGAAAAGGAGAAGGACCCTAGATAAGAGTGATGGACACAGTGCCTGCAAGGATAGTCTCAAACACACAAAAATCATGAAGATGGAACAGGACAAGTCTTGTTCTGTTGGACATAGCATTGCTATAATTTGGAGGCAACTCAATGTCACTTAGGAATCCTGATATATGCATCAACTTTGAAAACGTTATGCCGCGTGATATGCTACTCACAAAAGAACAAATACTGTCTGAGCTCACTTCAATGAGCTATCTGGAATAGGCAAGAGTAGAAGGACCAAATTTCGGAATATCTACCAGCAGTCTGTGGAATAGAGGTGGGAAAGAGGACTCGGTGCTGAGAGGTCACTGAGATTCTGTTGAGAGTGATGGTATCATTTGGGAACAGATCAAGGTGCAGCCTGATGAACAGATGATGAACACAGTTTTACTGAACGGTATGTGTGAAGATTACTGAAATGTTACACAATTAAAAAAGAACACACATAACCAAACAAACAACACAGATCACACGTCTTTCTGACAAGGATGTCAATTCAGTTGGGTATTTCAAGAATTGTCAGTTTTTTGTGCTGTGGTGGTTTGTGTGTTGCTGTGATACTGGAAGCTACACCATCGGTATCGCAAATATTATCAGGGTCACCCATGGAGGACCAGTTTTAGCCAAGCTTTTGCACTAAGGCAGACTAGGCAGAAAGATCCAGAGAGCCACATCTGAAAAAATATTGGCCAGTGTAAACCTTATAGTGAGCGGTGGAACATTTTCTGAGATAGGGCTGTTGCCAGCAGTGTTTCCTCGTGTTGCTTATAGGGTAACAATGAGTTAGAACTTCCTGAACAGCACCTAGCCACAACAATATTTAAAGGATAAAATAGTGACCAAAGAATGTTGTTTCCATTTCCTGAAAATACTTGAACCGTTTTAACCACTTTATTAAACTCTGTGCTCCCAACTTGAGTCCCTTTGTAATCATTTTTGTCAGAAAATTCCCACATAATTTATTTTCACATTATTTTGTCTCATCTTTAAGTGAGCTGCAAGAGGGCTTACAATTATTTATTATAATTTAGGTGCTGTCTGTATCTTGTCTCCCTACAAACGTGTATTCTACTTGAGGATAGAGATACATGTTTATTGCCTTTGTAAACTTAAAATGCTAGCATAGAGCCTTGTGCATAGTGGGTGCTTAATGAAGAGTTGCTGAGTTAATGGGATTAGAAGTTTTCAACAATGTATCACTGGAAAGTACATTTATTTGTAAAAGAAAGGAAGTTTCTAAAAGACACTATGCCACAGAAAGTAAAATGAGAGGAGAAACGAGTTTATAATAATACGTCTCCCAAAAGGATGGCCAGATGCTTGCATCCTGAGTGCCTTAGACTTAGTGCACAGGTAAGTAAATATCACACCGAAGTTAAAGTTGAATTATGTTCTTCTCCATTGTTATCCATGGAGCATTATCTGTAACTCACAATGTCGCATTTTTGTGTATATATTTTATTAGAAGATTTCCTTTCTCTCAGTTCCACCAGAATGGGAAGGGGGAAGCTGGAATAGGCAAAACAATAGTTGAACAATAAGAACTAAGCCCTTCATTTTTGAATGCCATTATGACTGATTTCTACTATATAAAATGTACACAAACCTTGGCAGAAAATTCACTTGGAATTTTTCAATTTCCCATAAAGAACATGAACCTGGTATCCAGTTACAATCTTACAAGGGTTTTATTCTTATTTTCCAATGTGTTCTGGTGGTATGCATTTTTTGAATACTGTAATTTTCAGAACAAAGGGGTATAGACCCAAGATCACCTTTCACAGAAGAGGGGCCCAGGCTAGTGGCTAGGCATGTATGTCACAGATGAATTACTTGGTGCATCTCTTCTACTGATAATATTTTTAATTTCCACCAAGGGATTGGTGGAAAAATGCAAATAGGGAAACGGGACTCTAATGAGTCACTTCTGCCATCCCACTAGGACACAAAGGAGCCCTCCCAGAGGCAGGGACAGAATCTGATGACCATCAAGAAAGAAGAGTCATGAGTGCAGAAGGGATGTTTGTGGATTCCTGTGTGGAGAAGTAGTTGTTGGCCAGCGAAGCAGCGGCACAGAGGCCATGAGGCACAGTAGCAGCGTCCGCTGCCAATAGAATGAGTAAAGCTGACTGCCCTTGGGCAGGAGGCTGGTTTACAGAGTGAGCTGCCGTTTGGGCATTTTGTGTTCATTATCTTTAGAGAGCTTTGTAATTCTTGTCTGAGCAGGGCAGAGGCTAAGGAGGCATGGGGCTGCGAGGGGAAGCCTGTGGATACGCTGGAGAAGAGGCACCACAGACAAAAGGACTGTATTATTAACATTTCTGATCCTGACTTGTGACCTGTTAGCTTCCATAATGACACCTCAGAATTGTACGTATTGTCTGGGAGTTCTGTGTGGCCTCCACAATGGATTGTGGAACCCAGTAGAAGAACCAGGGTGCTGTGAGAATTATGGCTGGTGTCAGAACAGGGTCAAGAATTTCGGAAGGTAGAAGCATGTCTGACCTCTGCCTTGCAGGAATCATCTTTGAACAGGTAAGTAGTTGGATTTCCTTTGCCCCTGTGTAGCATGAGGAGGTCAGACATTCTTTCCAATGCATGCTGTCTAGTCTGCTGGTTCTGAGATTTCCTTGTCAGCAACAAACAAACAAATAATAATAATTAAGATGAAAGCCCAAGTTTGCTAGAGATTTTTGCTTGTATGGTTTCCTTCCCTTTTTATTTTTGGGTTAAATCCAAGTCGATGAAAAGTGTGATTCGAAGCTGAAAAATAACATGTATAACTACTACTTCTCTCTCAATTCCACCATCAGCAGGCAGAGTCATGTCATGAAGCAAACTTGAAAACTCCCATTAAGTTAAGGAAAGACGCTCATTGAGGTGTATCGATGTAATTGCACCTGCATCTTATCAAAGAAACCACAGATTAAACCATCTAACTCTTAAGTATTAAAGAACATGCAAAATAGAACCAGCGGCATAAGCCAGTTCTCTCCAGGCGAATGCATTTGATTTGCAAAGTATATACAGTGTTTTCACACTCTGAAATCATTTTCCGATATTATAGTCAACAAGCTCATGAAATGGTTAGCAGCTCCTTTAAATGAGATAATCGCCAGCACTTGAGTTGCATGGCATGAAAATATGTCTCCACAAGGACTGTTTTCAAAGGCAGAATGCAAATAAATCTGCTCATGCTCATGCATCACCGAAAGATTGCTTTTCCCGCTTTCTAAAACACACTCTTGT
This sequence comes from Tenrec ecaudatus, assembly GCF_050624435.1. Lineage (NCBI taxonomy): Eukaryota > Metazoa > Chordata > Mammalia > Afrosoricida > Tenrecidae > Tenrec > Tenrec ecaudatus. Next base: position 9,238,076 of record NC_134544.1, read on the forward strand.
ACTGGGGAAGGTCCATGGCTCTGGTCCACCCTGTGCTATATTTTGGAGGATTCATTTCCCATTAACTTAGAGCCTCTGGAATTATTAACAAATAGAAGGTCGACTTCTGAAGTAAATATATATATATTTGCACCACTTATTTTCAGTTAGAATACAGAGTAGCTCTCTGCTTAGAACTGGCAAAAAATAGAGTCCGCTTTTAAATGCATGTATTCACGAAGCTCTTGTTTTCTACTGCGAAGATGGTGAAAGTCCCATGAAGTTTTTGGGGGAAACACATCCGCTTGTGCTGGGAGGCTTGAGACTTGAAAACTTAGGTCCACCTGACCTAAGCCATAGTATTTTCAATAGCCTCACATGAATACAAAAGTTGGACAATGAATAAGGAAGACCGAAGAAGAAGAACCAATGTATTTGAATGAAGATGCTCCTGCAGACTCTTGAAAGGTTCATGGACTGCCGAAAGAACAATTCAGTCTGTCTGGGGAGCAGTCTGTCAGAATGCTCCTTTGGGGCAAAGATGGTGAGATGTTGTTCCATGCACTTTCGAGATATCAGGAGAGATCAGCGCATTGAGAAGGGCATCATGCTCGGTAAAGACGAGGGGCAGCGAAAAAGAGGAAGGCCTTTGACAAGATGGATTGTCACAGTGGCTGCAAAACTGGGCTCAACCGTAAGTAAAAGTGTGAGGATGGCGCAGCACCGTTGTCCTCAGGAACGCTCTGATTAGGGGGCGATTGGTTGGCACCCAGCGACAACAGCCCTGGGAGGATCCAGAGCAAGTGGTGTTGCCACTCAGTGTTTCTCTTTTTGTCTCCACAGCTACTTCTACCCTTGAGCAGTAGATGATTTCTTTTCATCCTCTATTATCCGAGAGTTTAATATCTGTTGTTTTTTGTCTTTCACACAATGATTTCTTCCTGGGATCTAGGTATCCAGGAAGGCTGTCAGGAAATTCAGACGAAGGCGTGTTGCAAATATCTTCTAAAAGGCTAAGTCATTGGTGGTGGCTTTTCCAGGTGCCGTTTCCCATTCACTTCCAGGGTATTTTCATTTAAACACACAAATCACAGTATCAGAAATTGTTTGCTTTGGGAAATAAAGAACTGACATGTTTTCCTGGAAAATATATATTAGTGAAATAGTGAATGACCGTAAAATCTACCAAAGCTGGACCCTGCATTAGACAAAAACAAACAAATAAACAAACAAAACCTGCTGCCAGTAAAGGAAAATACAGCTATGTCCCATTGAAACAAGCCCTGCCCAAACCGGAAACATTGCAAGACCTGACAAGGCAAGATGGTCTGCTCCAGTGGTGGCACTCACAGCTTCCCCGTATTTCTGCCAAACCCAGCTTCATTTCTGAAGGCAAAATGTTTGCTATATCATCCTGTTCACTCATGTTCCCATTCAAATTGGAGAAAGCAAATTAAAGGATAGGATCATATTTATATTGTCAAGGGATCCTCTCAAAAGAATAGGACAATTTTCAATGTACACAGTGAGCTCAGAGATGGGTTGCTTATTATGAGGGCGATAGTTCAAACCCACCAGCCTCTCTCAGGAGAAAAAGATGAGGCTGTCTCTGCCTGTAAAACTTTACCATCTCAGAAACCCTAGAAAGGGTTTCTAAGAGTAAGAATCAACTCCAACGCAGTGGGTTGGGGTTTGTCTCTTTTTAAAACCATTTGTCGGCCAGTTTGTGGTATTGTGGTGTTTTCCTTGTTGTTGTGATGATGAGCATTGTACCAGCAGTATTTCCAACACTTGCAGGTCATCTGCGCTGAAGTGCACAGAGCTCAGCAGACTTCCAGACTAAGGACCGACAAGCAATAAGGTATAGGCAGTCCACTTTTGAGGCTGTTCAAACTTCACACTGGACTCATGGCCACCGAGTCAACTCTGAATGAAATCAAACCTATAGAACAGGCTCGAACAGCCCCTGTGGATTTCTGAGACTGTAACTCATTCCTGGAGTAGGAAGCTTCATCGTTCTCTGTGGAGAGGCTAGAGGTGAGCAGCCCAAAGTGTACGCCACCGTGCCAGCAGGGCTCCTGAGCAATCTTAGGAAGAGCAACAAAACGTGGCCTGATACAGTGTCAGAGGATAGAGGAGCTCTTCAGATTGAGATGCACGTTATATATGACTGGGGAAAGTTGCCTTCCCAAAACCGAGTCCACATTAATGATGTAGATGGAGCAAGGCTTCACAACCTTCCTTTGCGGGTGGCATAGGATTCAAAATGAGACAAAACAGCTGAAAACAGCCATTAGTATTCAGAATACAAGATGTAAGAAGTATAAATTTAGGAAACTTGGAAGTGTCCAAAATGAAATGCAACATACAGGGATTGCTATTGTAGGCACTGGCGTGGTGGGATGGACTGGTATTTGCCATTGTGAATGCCTACGTTTACTCGTCTATGAATGAGAAACTCAAGAGACATGATGGCACATTCAATGGCAAAAAGAACATGTCAAGATCTGTTGTAAAGTACCATCATGTCTGTGATAGGATGGTATGTAGGTACCTAAAAGGAAGTTCTGTGAATATAGCTATTATTCAAATGTATTCACCAACCACTAAAGTCAGTGATGAAAATGAAGACTCATATTACCCTTTTCAGACCGAAATTGTATACATGCCATCAAGATGCATTAATAATTATTGGTAATTGGAATGTGAAAGGTGGGGCTAAAAACAATTGATCCTTGGAAGATCTCAAGCTATAAAGCCAAAAAGAATGGTGCCCGGCTATCAACAAAGGTAGTGTCTGGGGTCTTAAAGGCTTGAAGGTGAACAAGCGGCCATCTAGCTCAGAAGCAACAAAGCCCTCATTGAAGAAGCACACCAGCCTGTGCGATCACAAGGTGCCAAAGGGATCAGGTATAAGGCATCATCAAAAAATATATATATATATATACCATAGTGAATGAAGAGGGAAGTGCAGAGTGGAGACCCAAAGCCCATTCGCCGGCCACTGGAGATCCCCTCACAGAGGGGTCTAGGGGAGGAGATGAGTCAGTCAGGGTGCGATGTAGTACCGATGAAGAATACAGCTTTCCCCCAGATCCTGGATGCTTCCTTCCCTCCAATTACCATGATCTGAATTCAACCTTGCAAGACTGGATAGAACAGAGGTTGTACACTGGTGCATATAGGAGCTGGAGGCACAGGGAATCCAGGGTGGATGATCCCTTCAGGACCAGTGGTGTGAGGGGCGATACTGGGAGGGTAGAGGGTGAGTGGGTTGGAAAGGGGGAACTGATTACAGGGATCTACATGTGACCTCCTCCCTGGGGGACAGACAACAGAAAAGGGGGTGAAGGGAGACTCCGGACAGGGCAAGATATGACAAAATAACAATCTGTAAATTATCAAGGGCTCATGAGGGAGGGGGAAGCAGGGAGGGAGGAAAAAAAGAGAACCTGATACAAAGGGCTTAAGTGGAGAGCAAAGGCTTTGAAAATGATTAGGGCAATGAATGTACAGATGTGCTTTATGCAATTGATGTATGTATATGTGTGGATTGTGTTAAGAGTTGTATGAGCCCCTAATAAAATATTTAAAAAAAAAAAAGGAAGAGATCACTCAGCAGAAAGAACTCAGGGGAAACTAATCCAGCCTGGAGTTTTATGGGAAAATTCCTGCAGCCTTCAGGATGGGTTGCAATGTAATGTAAAGAAGACCCAAATCCTCACAACCGGGCCAGTAGACAGCATCCTGATAAATGGAGAAAAGCTGGCAATGGTCAAGGATTTTATTTTCCTTGCGTCCTCAGGCAACACCATGGGAGTTGCAGTAGAGAAACCAAATGATGTATTTCAGTGGGGAGATCTGCTGCACAAGATCTCTTTAAAGTGGTAAAGAACAAAGACCTCACTTTGAGGATTAAGCCACGGCATTTTCAATTACTTCTATACACATGAAGGCTGGGCAAAGCACAAAGGAGACCAGAGAAGAATCGAGGCATTTGAAATAGGGCATTGCCACCTATTTTTAACCTACGACAGTGGTTTTGGTGAAAGCATGGCATCTTGTAGAATGTCCACAGTCATAATTTGACACTAGTCTTCTTTACGGTAATATAACTCGTTTCTCTTACCTCTTCGTTCTTCTAAACAGAAGGTTAGCTAAGAAGACTTAATTCTATTGAGGTTATATTTCTTAGGTGGGGGTATTTATAGGTGGTGCTATACAGTAGCTAGTGTTTCAGATCTCAAGGATTGATCTAGTTGGTTTCAGTTCCTGTTAGTATAACTGCTCCAATGTCTATTGACATTATCATGGTCTAATGCTAGTATTTCATTAGGTGATACTAAGTGATGGTTGTTTAATGCTATTTAAAAATTTTTAACTAGCAGTTCTTTAACAAGAACTTCCTTTAACTCTTTGGTTAACCTCTCATTTGTCTTTTTACTTGAAAGAAAGGTTAAATGCTTGATTCTGTTCCTTTATGAATGATCAAAGTCATGATAGAGGGCCCCAGAAAACTAAGTGACCCACCAATTCACTCTATTGTTATTAATAATAACAGTAAGTCATTCATGATAACGTTTTTAATGGATCTCAATCTCTTTGTAACACAATTCTTATACTCACATTTGGGTCTCTTAAAGCTGCCTCTACACATTTTTTTTCACATCACTTTGTTGACCTTCAGTCACTTCCTCACTCTGGCACAGTAACATGTCCAGGGTTCATCGGATATACATTTTTGTGGGAGACATTTCTCCAGGGAATCTGCATTTTTTTACTTGGGGATAGCATTTAGAGAAAGCAATTCTGGAATTCTGTGATAATACTGTTTCTAAGCTGTCTTTGTTTCTAGATAGGAAGAGCACTTCCTTTTCAAAGAGTATTGTAGGTTGATCATAATTGACTGTGCACTTGTTTAGGACCCATCTGTGTGATTACTAACAATTTCTCAATATATTTAAATACATATTGTTTTGATGAATTGCAAATGCATACTTGACCTTTTAACCCCCTTAAAGTAGTTAATTGTGCCAACCTGGCCAATAAACACATATGGGGTTGATTGAAGGGGGGAGGGATAAATGGCTTGGTGAGTCTGGCCTTACTAGTCCTTGGTTTTCTTGCTTTGTGGTGGTTGGACCAGGGTGCAGCTGCCTTAGCCAGTTCCCTGCTTCAGATGGCAAGGCTCACTTCCTACAAGACATCCCCAAGGAGAAGCTGCATGGACCTACCCTGATGCAGCCCTGGGTGCTGAGCAGCCGTGTGGAGACACCTGTCAGTGCTGAGATGCTTACACATTCACTGATTTGGCTTTCCTCAAGCAGTCAGTGTCATAGTGTGTGTTTTGTGAGATGGAGGAGGACTTTGTGGATTGGTGTTGGACATATGGGTTAATGCTGGACTTGTGGGCTTGGGCAGCACTGGGTTGGGATGTTTTCTTGATGTGTACTTACCCTTTATATAAAACTCACTCTTATACATGAGTTTCTATGGATTTGTATCTCTAAAGTACCCAGACTAACACATTATGGTACTAGGAGTGGGGTACTGGAGAAACAAATCATCAGATAGAGAGTAGATATTTGTTTGACCTTTGCCTGATGGTAGATTTTCTTCTTTGTCTAGCCAGAAGTCAGATAAAGCACACTATTTACTCAGTTGTTTTCTGGAAGTAAATATAGGAAGTATGAAAATAGAGAGTTTGTAAGCCCACTTCCTTTCAGCCATTAAAATTTGATCTTTAAATGGGGTTAGGACACGCCTGCAAAGAAAGCTTTGAAAATATATGCCCCACCCAGTGCTTTGGAGTACTCAGGAACCAGTAGTCTTTGTCAAAAGCTGGAACCATAAAGAAAACTCCTCTCTGGGACTGAATGTTAAAGGGAGCCTGTGAGCAGGTTGAAATACTTGCCAGGTGACCACCTGGATCTACTTGAGTGGAAGTGGGAGAAATGCAGCAATAAAGAAATGGGTTGAGTTTGGCCACTGACACCTGTGGACTTGGTTTACAGAAAAAAAAGAAGAGTGGGTCGACTGGTCTAAAGTTCATGACCTAGCACGAGGGGGCTAGACTTGTTGAATATTGGTGATAACCCCTGGTCTAAAGGCAAGGTGACCGACCAATGGGCATCCTGTGGAGGCTGAGTGAGGCAGTCCACCTTCAGTTGACCAGATCCCAACCAGATGGAGATTTTTGAGCCTGTAAATTGATACATATTGTTGCTCACTTTGTGGATGGCCTGTCTTGATTTGACTTTGCTTATGGATGCAGACTTCACAAGGTTCCAAATGGAATGAAGATTCTTCATGTGGAAAAGCATGATTGTCTCCTCAGAGCACTGGGTTGTTGTAAATGGGAAGTGTAGAAATTGGATACCCCAAATTGGGGGGATAACAGCATGAAATGGTTGGCTTACAAACTTTCATAGGTGGGGGAACATATTCACTTGATTATAGGATTAAGGTGTAGGTGTTACTTAATTGCAATTGTGAACCTAAAGAATTATGTACAGGTCAAGTTGGCAAAGGGTGGATTGAGATAGTTAATTGTGTCAACCTGGTTGATAAACACATCTGGGTGTGAATGAAAGGCAGAGGGATAAATGGCACGGTTAGCCTAACCTTTCTAGTTCTTGTGTCTCTTGCTTTGTGATGGTTGGGCCAGGGTGCAGCTGGCTTAGCCAGTTCCCTGCTTGAGCTTGCAAGCTTCACTTCCCACAAGACATCCTGCAAGAATAAAGAGGAACCGATATTAAAGGGCTCAAGAGGAAAGAATTGTAATTGATGATGGCAACATCTGTACCAATTCACTTGATATAATTGATTAATGGACTGTTATGTGTAAGAGCCCCAATAAAATGATTTATTTAAAAAAAAAAGAAGAAAAACTCAACAAAGAAACCAACAGCTGTATAGTGTGGGTCCTTGTCCTTTTAATTGGTTGTAAGTTAGGAGCTCCCTGTGTTTAAAAACGGAGTGGGCAACCTTCCATACCTCATCCAATGTGTCTCTCAATCCAACACCTTGGCTCTGCTACCATCTCCAATGTGTCCCAGTAAATCCTTTTTGCCACAACAAAACTATAATTGCTAAGTATATTCATTTTTGGTGAGTTCTGTGACTTGTTCAAGTGCAGAGGTCAGAAGTGGGGATGCCATGTGGACTCCCAATCCCTAATGAATGAGAATTCAAAACTTATCATCTTTCTGTGTATACACACATATTAAATCCTGACTTCTTGCTTCTGCCCTTCCTCAGCCTCCACACCAGCTTCACATGGGTCAGGCGTTTTCTGATCCTGATCACCCATAGTCCCAAGTTACAGGACACCATCCTGTTGGACACGTTGGCCCAAGAAGTCAGACGCCAGCCACAAGATCGAATGGCCACATGCAACCATCACTTCTGATCCCTGTAGCTGAAAATTTGGAGGGTCTCTAGCCCTTCAGATATCAGTCCTAAGACCCACGATTCACAACCCTCTCACTTCTGAAATCATGGCTACCACTGCTGGTCCCGGTTGGCTAATTCCCTAGATCAGTTCACAGAACTCACTGAATTGCTATGCTTAAAATTACACTTTTATTGTCACAAACACACAAAGGATATAAAGACATATGAGTATGGTCTGGAAGGTTTTCCATTGCAGAGTTTTCACCATATTATAATTTTCTTTTTTATTAGTTTAACAATTTCAATCTTACAGAAAAGGTGCAAGAACAGTAAAAAAAGAACATATTTACCTCAGAACCATTTCTGAGTAAAATGCAATAGTCTATCTCCATTTTCTCTCCCAACTAATGTTATTTCCAGCCAAAAGAACATTCACCTCCATCATCACAATTCAGTCATCAAAATCAGGAAATCACTATAGAAAGGGAATGCTCTTTAGTACATTCAAATTTTGCCCAAAAAGTCCTTTGCAGCAAAAGGACCCGAAGCCACAGTCTTGTCTTACATACCCGTTTCAGTGTTCTTTGGTCGCTTTCAACTTGTAACTATTGCTCAATTGCTGCTTGACTTTCAGGACCTCAAAGCTTTCAAGGATTGTAGGTTCATTAGTGTCTTGTCGCTGATGGTGGCTGCCATAGAGGCAACCTAAAGCATGTCGAGCCCAGGTGAGGTTGCAAATGGCACTCATGCATGAGGAAATGCAGCCGCTGCAGATGGGGCCACTGCATTCAAGAAAGTTTCAGTGAGCTAATTTTCAGCAGTAGACCGCCATGCCTTTCTTCTTAGTCTACCTTAATTTGAAGACCCCACTGAATCATGTTCAACATCATAGCCACATGCAAGGCTCCACTGACACTGGGCATGAGTTGTCTTGTTTGGAAATTGAATACAGGATTGTCTCACATAAGTACCACTGACCCACTAAATCTCTCCAAGGTGATGCGTTGAGAGCCCCTTTATTTGGCTTTCTAGATGTTTCATCATGATGAGATCCTGGCTGTGCATGTTTGACAGGCATTCAGGAAAAAGGTGGTGTGCTCTCCTCCTTGCATCCTATCAAGTGGTACAAGCTTCCATTGTACCACTACAGTGCAACACTCATTTAGAGATGACTACCAGGCTTCTCAGGAGACTTGGTAGCATACTGCTTACATCTTCGGCTATGATCTGAAAGGTCAGTCGTTCAAAACCACCAACCACTCCATGGGGCAAAGTTGGGGCTTTCTACTCCTATAAACAAGCATGGCCTTGGAAATTAATGGGGGGCAGTTGTACCCTGTCCTAGAGGGTCACTATGAGTCAGGATCAACTAGAAGGCAGTGAGTAAGTGACCAGGCTTTTCTATATAATATTATTATTTCCTACTTTGTAATTCTATATTTAGTACGAGCAGTGGGTGTTTCACTGTGTAGTGTAGTGTCAACATTTTCTCATGGCATTAAAATGACATTGTTTAATGCTCTGTAACATTCTATTGTATGTAGACACTATTGAGAATCTATACTCTAACGCAGGGGCATCAAACGGAATGAAAGCGCCGGCCATTTGGTGCAACAGGCAAGATTCATGTGGGCCACATCACATTTACAAATTTTGTTAAATTTATATTTTGATGTGAGGATTTAGGAATATGGATAGGATACTTAAAATACTATATCATTGCTTTTATTTAACATTTATTTCATTTAATGTAGGTATAAAACTAAAATTATTATTTTTTACCCAAAATGTACAAGTGCTTTCCTCATACTAGTTTTCACTTACCTCTTATGTTGTTACCAGAAATATAACAAAGTAGATAATAAAAAGCACAGAATGTTGGACAGCTGACAAAGGTGATGCACAATCATAATGGCTTCCCTCTAAAAATGTTAACTAGCGCTGCCGCTAGGTATGATTCATAACAGCACAACCCAGACTGCTCTTTTTAATCTTTTCACTATTCGCATCTGTTTGCATTACATGACATTGAGAGTGGCAGACATCTCGCTCCAAACATCGCCAGAAATGAGTCAGCACATTTATACACAACCATAGCCCCCTGGGAAAGGCACTGGGCCACATGTATAGTCGTCTTCAGTAGTTAAAGGGTTAATGAAGGAATGGTGTGTATGGTTTTGCCTCGATCTTCCCTAAGCGCTATTTTCTTCATAACATTTTTTTCCTATTTTCATTTTATTTCAAAGCATCACGGGCCACAAAAATTTACCTCCGTGGTTGCATGTGGCCTGTGGTCTGCCAGTTTGACCCCCCTTCTCTAATGTGTATCTATTCCTATATATATTATTTTAAATGTGATGTATTATCACTATTAATGAAAGTCCACTGAACATATTATTATTTGAAAACTGATTTCTTGTGAATTGGAAAAAGGCTTACAGAGCGTATCGTCACTTTTCCATTCAATAATTCATATACATTTTTTACCTCATCAACTGCAGTCCTATGTAACATTCTTTTTTTTTCTATGTAAGATTAGTATCCCTATTTTCTTCTTATATTTTATGTCTTTCAGTCCTTCTTTCCTAACCCTGTGAAGTTTGTCCTTTGGTAAATGCCACCCTTTTAAGTAAAAATGGTTGATTAATCTGAGGAGTTCCTGGTTTCCTAATATCACAGTTCTCTTTATTGACCTATTGATTGTGTGTTAGGCAGTGTTCTCTAGAGAAACAAAACCAGGCCACTTATGATTTTATCTAACCATCTATCTATCTGGATAGATATATGCAGTATAAAGGAATATAACAGCTAGTTAGAGCACACAGCAGAACAGAACAGTTCAACTCACTTTCATGAAATAGTTAATATACTGGAAGTTCTTCAACTCACAGGGCTGCTGGGTCCAAGTTCAAGGAAGCAGACAGCTGAGTCTTCCCTAGAGCAATATAGGCAGTCTGGCCACAGGCAGCTAACACCAGGGTGGGTCACCAACAGTCAACCAGATGACAGGATCCAACAGTCCCAAGCTCAAGTGATGTATACACCAGCAGTGTGGCAAAGCAGGTCTTGAAGGCACCTCAAATTCTAGCGGCAGGATCCATTGGTTGGGTGTCATACAGGTAGTGCAGCTCACAAATTGAGGCAGAAAACCAGCTAAGGCAGCTGCACACTTGTCTGATCACCAGAGAACAAGAGAGAGATGGGTTTCAACAAGCCATTTATCTCTTTGCCCTTCAATTAAACTGTGACCTTATTAATCCCACATGTTCTTATTGGCCAGGTTGGCATACTAAACCTACCTATCACAGATTGTTGGCTGAATTTTGAGGCATGGGAGTGAATTCAGTTCCAGACCTGAAGTGTGAATATGGGCCATCATCTGAGGGTTCCACCAATCACTATCTATGGTTTTCAGTTTTGTGTCGAAAGTGTTTTTAACAATACTATTTCCTTGTAGTTCTGAGTTGCAGGAAAGCATCTTTTGAACTTGAATTTTCCATGGAGAGTGATACCAATGCACAGAAAACACTGGAATGTAATTGACAGGTTGTAAAAATAGGCTTCCATGGAATGGTACAAGGAACTTTTATAAGTCTTTACATATGTAGTGTATTAAGGAAGATTCTACTGCTCGAAGGATCAGTTTTGTCTTTAAACTGTGCCTTCAACAATACCCAGGGAGTTATTCTAGAGAAAATTAAGGGATAAATCTACACTCAAGAAAAAAAAGATCAACCTGTATCATTTATATTATTAAGAACTTATACTTTAATTAAGTCTTGCAAGTATGCAAATGTAGTAAGATTTGGGAGTTCTAGAGACTGAGGTTATAATGATGAGGGTCCCTCTTGTTGTCTGTATAAAATCACCATCAGCATCAGGGAGTGATTCTGCACACCCATCTCAAGATGTTATTGCCCACGCTTACAATCCTTCTGGGAGATTTTCATCTCCTCTCTAGGATTTCTAGTGAGTTATTAGCCATTGCTGCTGGCAACCTGCTAAATTAAATGCTTCTATGTCATGGGTTAAGTACAGAAAGTTTTAGAAACAAACAGGGTTTGCAGAATCCAACTTATGTAAATCATTATGAACTCTTACTCTTCGGCCCCACATCCAAAAGAACATATAAATATCTGTTGCCTTGTAAAGCGAGATCACACAATAACGTTCAGTTCAGATGGATAAGGGAAAATGTCAAGGGGAAGAAGAATCTCCTGCATTCAGTTCCCACTATTGGGAACTAACGTAAAGGGGAAAAGAATGTACGTGAAGAATTCCTTCTGAAATACTTATTAGGGTTTGGAATATTGATTAATTACTTTGTGCAAAACACTTCTAGTTTTTGTTTGTTTCCATCTTATCATAAATATGATATGCTTATTCTAAGCCAGGGTGTGAGTATCTGTGAACTAACACTATGAATAAGGCCTTTTAGTAAGTAACAGTAAGATATCAATTCTGAGGTCCCACTAGGAAGTTGTTCTTCAATTGCGTTTCCTGGGAAACAAAGTGTGTTAGAAAGCCACATGTATGTTCACAAGAAGTTTATTTGGGTCAGATTTAAACTGCTAGTGGAGTCTCCCCTAGAATGTTTTCTGATATTTATTCAAAGCACCTGAAGGCTTCTTCACCTAGTCTATCAGTGAAGAGTCTAGGTGGAGCAGTGTCCAAACACTTGGCCGCCAACCAAACAGCTGGTGATTTGAATCCATCAGCTGCTTCTCTGCATAAGGTTACAGCCACGTGCTTTCACAAGGCAGGCAGCCATGGAACCAGGATGGTTCAGTACTAGTCTGTCCCGTTGGGCCACTATGAGTCGCAATCAGCTCTACAGCATTGGGTTCACAATCAACTCTACAACATTGGGTTAGCAATCAACTCTACAGCATTGGGTTAGCAATCAACCCTACAGTATTGGGTAACTATAGAGAAGAGATTTCTCTCTCTGGAAATCTACCAGTTGACCTCATGGTGAAAGAAAAAAAAAGTGTTTGATCATTTAAGTTTGGTAAAACAAATATTTCTCTTTCCTAACAAATGAAACAATATTTTATGAACTATACAGAGATGTAGCCCTGAAAAGGTTTGCAACAGAACTAAATCTTGCTCTGTAATGGAGATGCCTGCCTGTTTCATAAAATAGAAACCGCCTTGAAGAAAGCAGAGCAACTAGAAGTCACTTTAACTTAGACCTCAGACCTTAACCTCCACTGTGAAAACCTCCACTGTACATGACTTGATTATATACAAGAGAAAGACTAGACTTTCCACTTCTGTAAAGAGGTACATCTCAGAAACCCATAGAGGCAGTTCTGGTCTATGGGGTCACTATGAATTGGAATCAACTTCATAGCAGTGAGTTTTTGTATTTTTATAAGGTGTTCTTTAATAAATAGATTTTTCTCATTAAGAAGTCGTGATGTTTGTCTCATTAAGAAGTCGTGATTCACAGTTTGAGTGTGCCCTACTGTTTAATATTTTCTGTTTTCTTTCAAATGAGGGTTTATCTCGGTTGTATTTTGTTAGTGTTGGTAGCCTTTTTGACTATGTAGTTTTCTAGGCTTTTTTTTTTTTGTATATGAAACCCAGGATGGGTGGATCAATAGAAGTAATGACTATATTAATGGTTCCTTGGGGGAATGGCAAGGGAGTTTGGAGGGGAAACAGGGAGCAAATAACAAGGAATACAACAAGGAAGAAAATATTCTAAAACTGGTTGTGGTAGCAACTGTATCACACTTCCTATTTTATTTTACTTTTTGTATCACACTTCTTTATTTTACTGAACTATGGAATTGTATGTTATCTGGATTGTGTCCTATTGAAATGCCTTATATAAAGAGAGGGCAATGGGTGGCCTGGTGCAGGGTTGGGCAGTGTTTCAGTCTATCATGCACTATGAGTCAGAACCAATATAATGCCACTTCACAAAGAAAAATAATATAAAAACTAAAAAACATTGGCCATAGGAAAAGTTAACCAAAATTATCTAATATATAGAATTAAAACTATTTTTCCTAAAATGATTAATTTATATACATATTGAATCAATTTGTATATTTATTCAGTAATGTTAATAAAATACCTTCTGCATGTAGGGGGGAAAGTGACAATTAGTTTCAGCTGATTATATTCCTTTCAGAAGTAAATTCAAAGTTGTATGCACCCTTCGAGTATAAATTATATAAAGGTTCCCTTAAAAAGACCTGGTAGCATAGATGTTATGCCCGGGGCTGCAATCCACAAGGTCTTCAGTTTGAAATCACCAGTGGCTCCAAGGGAGAAATAGGAGATTTTCTACGCCCATCAAAGGGACAGCCTCAGAGACCCAAAAGAGGCAGTTCTGCTCTCTCCTACAGGGCCCCTGTCAGTATGAACTCCAGGGCAGTGAGCTTGGGATTGTTGGTAGCTTCTTTTCTCCATACTGGCTAGTGCAGGTTTTCTAAAATATATCACTTTTCTTCCTTTATTTTCCATATATCTCTACTTACCTCTCTGAGAAGCAAAATTAACTATATATATAGTTTTATATATATATATATAGAATTGATATATATTCAATTCTATTTGCTCGAAGTAGAAATACTTAGAGATTCAGTCACAATTTTTATTTATCACAGCTCTAAAATATACTTAAGGATGAGATGGAAAATTGTATTACAGAAATCCCTGCTCCTGGATCAATGGAGTAGGATGATCTGATTGCACATTTTGTTCTTGGGATGATAGTAGTTCTCAGGAGAATACCTGCATACAACTAAGGTTACAGGCATGGAGGATTGGGTTTTTATATGTTGCCCGGGGCACATGTCATCACAAATCCATTAAAAGTCACCCCGTGCCAGAGCAAAGCAGACTGGCATGCACTCTTCAACCAGGTCAGGCTCTAAGGATGCAACAGGCAATATTGGCCTTGAAGCTAGGTCCACTGTAAGCAACCATTTTCATTTGTATAGATATTTGCTGCTTTTGAGAGGGGCAGCTGAATATCAAAATTCGAAAATGATGTCAACCGCTGTTCTCCTATTGCTTAAAATTACATTCTCTAGTTGTTTTTAGCACCTCTCCCAGTTAGATCATAAATGCCTCCAGGAATCTCTCATGCTACTTCTTTCTGGAACTTCTACTTCTGTTAAGGTGACAGAGTGGATTATGCCTTGAGCTGCTAATGGCAAGGTCAGCAGTGGGAATCCACCAGCTGCTCCTTCAGAGAAAGCCGAGGCTGTCTGTGCCTGTCAGGATGGACAGTCTTCTACTATTCAAATGAGACTGCCTCTAGTTCAACGGAAGGGACAGTTCTTTGGTAATGAAGGGCATTTTCTTGGTCTCAGCTCCAGTGGAATATAATCTACTGAAAGGGAAGGGAAAAGAAAACACAAGCAGCTCAACTGCCCAGTTCTATAGACAATCCTTTGCCTCTTGTACATTATTTTTCAGCAGTAACTGTGTCACCTTTTATACCGATTTAGAGAAGATCTGTCTTCAACTACATTGTAGAGCTTGAATTAAGTTCTCACAAGAAGTCCCAAGATGCTGGTTCTCATTTTCCTTTAAGCGCACCTCTTGGTTGTCCGCAAGTTAATATTAAATCTTACCTCTCCATGTTTAATTAATGTTCCATCTTTAATATTTTAAGGTGACGTTGAGGCAAAATCCAAAGCTCCAAGGGACTTTTGTAATCAAGTGCCTTTAGTTCCTGAGGAAATGTTTATTTCACCTAATGAAATGCTAGTCTCTGTAGCAACAAAATATTGTGAGAATTCTATTAATTTCCCAAGGAAATAATTTCTGGCTTATGTGGATAGTCATGGAATTTTACCAAGTACTTTTCAGTATCAATTGATATAATCATATGGTTTTTTCCTATTAATTCAGTGCTATGGTGAAATATGCTAAGATTTTTCTAACAAATCACACACTCCTAATTTAAACAAATGAGCAAAACTATTATCATCAAGTAAATTCCAACTCATAGTAACTCTACAAGAGAGAGTACCAGTGCCGCCTGGGTGTCTGAGGCTGTACGTCTTTAAAGAGACACACTGCTATATGGTTCTCCTCTGGAGCAGTTGCTGGGTTTGAACTGACAACCTTCTGGTTAATAGCTGGGTACTTTTGCCACTGCATCTCCAGGGCTCATTGTTCCTGATATAGATACTGCATAATATGTTTTTGCAGTTTTCCTGGAAGTCTTTGTGATAATATTTATTTGCTGTATCTGTAATTTTACTTGTGAAAGAGAAAAGGTGTCAGTATCTTTATCAAGTGTGGGATGTGCTGCATTCCCGAAATCTCTGATGACTTTTTCAATGTCTGGAACATTTAAAATAGTGTGAGGGTGACCTGTTCTTAAAGAGGCATATTGATTTTTGAAGGCTTTGCTCTGTGTGACTTTTTCAATGGTCGTTCTTTAATATTTCCAGTTTCGTCCATGGCAAATGGCTTATTTTCCCTCTCCTTTTCTTGGTGCTTGACTTTGGTAATTTGTCTTCTGCTAAGAAATATCTGTTTGTCTTTTCTCCAATGTGCGTGCTACCCTGTAATAGCAAACATTTGAGGGCCTGCAGGAAATCTGTGACTTAACAAAAAGCATTTCTAGAAGTGATCTTCCAAAATGTGGGGGTTTCTAGTATGAGTCATTAGATGCCAGCCAGTCAGCTTCAACTCATCATGATCCCACTTACAACTGGATCCCATGCACAACTGGATTCCACGTACATGATCCCAAGCACAACTGAAGGAAACACTGCCCAGTCCTGTGCCCTGCTCACAGTTGTTGTTGGACCTGAATTCACTGCTGTAACCACTGAATCAATTCACCTCCTGGAGAAGCTCCTTTTTTGCGGATCCTCTACTTTACTCATCAGGATGCCCTTTTCCAGGGACTGGTCTCTTAGCATCCTGCTTCAAAAGTAAGTGAGATAAAGCCTCAGTATCCATGCTTCTAAGGAGTGCAAAAGTAGTGGAAGTAATTTAGCAATTAACTTGGACTTGAACACCTAGTTTAAGGGATTGCACTCTATAGACAAAGGTGTCTGTATTCTACAGGAAGACCATCCTAAAGCTGGAGATTAGCGAATGCAAAGAGATCCTAGAAAGACTACTAGCCTGGTTGTCATAATTGTCACTAAATTCCAGCTCCTGGCAATCCCCTATGTGCAGAATAGAACTGTTCTATAAAACCAATAAACCAAACTCACTGCCATAAAGTCAATGCTGACTGAGAGCAGCCTCCCCGCTCCCCCTGCGGGTTTCTGAGACTGTAACTGTTTGGGGGAGTAGAAAACCCAGTCATTCTCCAGGGGAGCTGCTAGTGGTCTGGGTTTTGCACTGCCCACTATGGGAACTTCAGCCCAACGTGTAACCTCTATTCCACCAGGGATCCTGGTAGAATGGTTCTATAGTTTTATCCAACTATGAACTTTCAGCAGTTGATCATGAACCCTGTCCTCTGAAGTACTTCTGGGTGGGTTTGAACTGTCAACCTCTGCTCAGATTGCTGAATTCGCCTCATCCTCACCCAGGGCCACTGCTGTGGCAGTAGTGTGTGGGATGAACTGAAAGGGTTTGGAGATAGGGAACTGAGAAAACTTTACAGAGACATGACCAGGAGCAAAGGAAGGCCCAGCCCAGGCTCGTGGGAGCAGTTCCTCTCTTCCGGTATTATAACACCTCTGACTGCTATATGCAAAGTGGGCAGTTCAGAGCCACCAGCTTTGTTCAAAGCCCTCAGATCGAAGCCTCTGTCAAAGAAAGGTGAAGCCTTCTGTTCCAATAAAGGTGTGTGCTCTCTGCAGCCCCTCTAGGGTCCCTTTGAGTAGGGATCGAGTTGATGGACATGGGCTTTCCTTTGTTGCTAGTGCTGTTCTGTTCCTGTTTCTTGTAGTGGCTTCTCGCCTCTCTGCTAACCTAAAGTCCACAATGGGGACTCCCCAGCATCTCTAAAGGAGAATGAGGGGGCAGTCTGCTTCTGTCCAAATGACAACCTTGGCAAACCTATTGGGCTAGTCTGCTCTGCCCTAGAGGGTGGGGCTGAGTGGGAAGGGACTAGACATTGCTGGATGTGGGGATGCAATACCTCCCAGTAGGAGACCTGGCAGCACAACCAACATGTTCTCAGCTGCCAACTAGAGGGGGGTGGTTGCAACCCACCTAGTGGTTGTGTGGCAACAAACAGGAAGGACCTGGCACTGTGGTCCTGTAGAGATCCCCACACCAAAGCACACTCACTGCCACAGAGTTGATCCCAGCCCATAAAACCCCTTGGGCTGGTTCTACTCTGTCACACATGATCTCACACTATATCAGAATGGATGGCAATGGGCTTGAAAATGGGATATTTCCACAAAGAAGCTGAAATGGAGTGAATGGCACCCAACAATACAACTTCCAAGATCTATTCCCCCACAGAAGGGTTATAAGGAAGGGGTGATCCAACCAAGGTGCAGTAGAGTATCTAGTTCCTGAATGCTTCTTCCCCTCCAAATCTGGTTAGATTGGAAAACACACTTTGGTACAGATAAGAGCTCTTGACACATGGAAT
The DNA here is from genome assembly GCF_050624435.1 of Tenrec ecaudatus. Classification (NCBI taxonomy): domain Eukaryota; kingdom Metazoa; phylum Chordata; class Mammalia; order Afrosoricida; family Tenrecidae; genus Tenrec; species Tenrec ecaudatus. Next base: position 9,255,996 of record NC_134544.1, read on the forward strand.
TCCAGACAGATAAACCCTTCAGGAGCAGTAATATCATGACAGTAGGGGAATGGTTGGGGAGAGGGAAGGGGAGAAAGGGGAGAATCATCACAAGGTTGGATATATAGCCAACCCCACCCAAGGGAAGGAATAACAGACATGTGGGTGAAGGGAGATAATAGACAGTCTAAGATACAAATAATAATTACAATAAATAATTGATCAAATATTCATGAGTGTGGGAGGGTGGGGAAGGAGGAGGAAAAGAGGATGAGCTTATACCAAGGGCTCAAGTAGAAACTGTTTTGGAAATGATGATGGCAACATATGTACAACTATGATTGATACAATCGATGAATGGAATGTTATAAGAGATATAAGAGCCTCCAATAAAATGCTTAAAAACAAACAAACAAACAAACAGTGAGACAATCTCAACTTAGGTTGACCAATCCAAGGTCACAGTTGTGAATCATTATTAGCACTGGGATATCTTGACGAGAGGAGGACATCTCCCAAGTTTGTGGGAGATTTTCTAACGTCACCTTTGCCTGGCCAGCTGTGAAGCGATGTTGGTCAAGAAGGATTGGAAAAAGAGTGGATTGGGTGCAAGGGATCATGGGGCAGTTGAGAGATGACTCTCTTACAAGGTAAGTGGGGAAATGTGGGAAGTTGCAAAGAAGAATGAGACATTCCAGATGAGCTGGTGCTCAGGTAGGAGGAAGGAGCAGGTGGGGATTGACAGATTTATCTCACACGTTCATGCTCTGAGGTAATGACATCTCAATTTTGCCACTTAATTTAATATGTAATACATTTTAATTGATCAGCCACCCCGTCAATCCAATTTTTTAAAGTGCTGGATTTTAGTTATGTTAAGTGTCTAATATGTGAAATGCTAATTGTCTTAAAATAGCTAACTGCATGTGTGTGCAGCGCCAGCTTAAGCAATCCTTTTTCAGCCAAAAAAAAAGCCTCAGAGGTTACAGTGATTTAACACCAAGTTACTTAAAAAAATGTAAATGCTTTTGGTTTTTGCTTTCTTCCCACTTATCTGTGACACACCACCAAATGTAATAGAGTAGATTAAAATGTCATTTATTTTTAAAACCTTCCATTATCTGGAAGGGGGGAAATGAAATTCATAATTCGATGAACCAAGCACCTACTGAGCATTACTTAGAAGCAAATGAAATTCAATATAACACGTCAGGTTTCAAGATTAAATTAAAGATGTGTGGAAGTCAGCTTATTCTGTGTGAAAGTAGACCAGGAGTCTAACACTGACCCAAACAAAATGAGACCAAAAAAACCCCCCAAAAAACCCAAGTAAAAAGAATCAACCTCAGATTAAGGACTTTCATATGCTATATAGCAAGAGACACTTTATACAATAATTTTCTTTGTACTTTTTAGTATACATATAAATAATAATGTATGGTAATTAGATTTTCAAGTGATACATTTCTTCTCTAATTGCTTTATAAATTTTAAAACATTTACCTTCTATTGAATCTTGCAGAATTTAACTATAATGCCCTTGATTCCATCTGTTTCAGTTCTCCCATAGGGTACTAGTACCTATCTCCCTGAATTATTATGAAACTACAGTAGTATATGAAAGTACCCAGGGAAAAGTATTCACTAACACTGGGAACAACATTGCTATTCTTTGAAGAATCGTATACTTCTTGTTCATCTGATCCTTTAGACCAGTGGTTCTCAACCTTCCTAATGCTGCGACCTTTTAATAGAGTCCCTTATATGGTGGTGACTCCCACTCCCCAACCATAAAATATTTCGTTGTTACTTCACAACTTTAATTTTGCTACTTTTATGAATCGGGTGTCCCCTCGTTCAATCCCTAAGGGTTCGTGACCCACAGGTTGAGAACCGCTGCTTTAGACAGTGTTGCAAATAACTGAGATAATGTCAACAGATGAGTCAACTGTAGCCTTGGGGCTCTGGAATGAGCTCATGTCCTTAAAGAGAGTGCTACCGTGAATGCATTGTTCATGTTAAGACTGTTGTCAGTACCTTCGAGTCAGGTATGACTCATAGCGACCTGACCTCGAGCAGAATGAAAGATTGCCCAGTCCTGAGCCTTCCTTACACAGTTGTTATGTCTAAGCCCGTAGTTGCACCGAGTGTGTTATGCCATCTTATTAATCATCATCTTCTTTTCCCATGACCCTCTACTTTACCAAGGATGACACCTCATTTGGGAATTTGGAACATCAAGGGAGGAGGCCTGTGAAGCAATTCAGACCAACTACCATCACTGCTTACTCTGGTAGTGGATCCCAATTGCCTCAGAAGATGTCGCTGTGGTTTCATAATGCTTGAATTTGAAGGATTCAGATAGTGATAATGGCACCCACCCATTGTCACAGAAATCTTTTCCAATGAGTAAATTTTATATTCCTCCATTTTTTAAAAGTTAAAGATCTTTATTCTTTTGTTTTACATTTTAAAAAGTACTTTGTATTGAAATATGAAATAGGAAGAGCTAACGAATTAAATCTCACTGCTTGTGACTGATGTCTGGAATTCCTGCTGATCTGCTTCTGGTCTTGATGGTCCGCTTTCAATGACTTCTGATGTTTTTGTTCTCATAAGTGCAGGAGAAACACGGGTCTTTCCCCTCCTCGAAAGAGTTACAGTGTTTGAAACTCAGGGGCAATTCTACCCTATCCTGTAGAGTCGCTATGAGTCAGAGTGTGTGCGATGGCAGTGAGTTTGGTTTGAGTTTTGGAAGTGTGGGAGCCATCTCTCATCTGTCCCTTTATGAAATGTGAAAGTTGGTCATTGAATGAGGATACTCCAAGAAGACCCAATGTGTTTGAGCTACGGTTTTGCCAAAAAATATTAAAAGCACCACGGACTGCCAAAAGAAGAAGCAGATCTGCCTTGGAAGAGGTACAGCCAGAAAGTTCCTTACCGGCAAGGATGTACAGAATTCATCTCACATCCTTTGGGCATGTTGTCAGGAAAGACCAGTTCCTGGAGGAGGACATCGTGCTTGGTAAAGTAGCGGGGCAGTGATAAAGAGGAAGGCTGTCCACAAGATGGAATTGCACAGTGGTTGCTAGAATGGGTGTAAACCTAAGAACAATTTTGAGGGTGGCTCAGGATTGGGCTGTATTTTGTTCTATTGTCCAGAGGGTCGCTATGTGTCGCAACCAACTCGACAGCACCTAACAACAGAAACCACACAAGTGTGGCAGGTTTGGCTGCCAAAACATTATTAGGTGGATGCTTTTTCTATAAACATATACTTGTGATTATGACATCAACTACTATATTTATTCTCTAAAGAAATGTATAGTTAAAAGATGGAAATAATAGCAAGATTCCAAATTTTATTTCTGTTTGTGAAAATGGATTTTTAAATTCAATATACCAATTGCTAAGGACTCCTCTCTCTCTTTGATCATTCTAATGTATATTACTTTGCTAAAATTCTGTTGTAATTAACAAAAATCTAGGAGCCATCCACTCCACAATTATGCATCTGAACTCTTAATGGACTAGACTCTTGGGCAATACAAGAGAAAATACAATCCTATGATTTTTTTCTACTGAAAAGATAAACAGGGCTGTACAGATGTGCTTTATACAATTGATGTATGTATACGTATGAACTGTGAAAAGAATTGTATGAGCCCCAATAAATTGTTAAAAAAAAAAAGATAAACAGGGTTTGGATTAGAGGTAAAATTAAAGAAGAGAGAGTTAAAATGAACCCCCCAAATTTTGAGGCTTGGTTGATATTGAAATATGACTGCATCCCTCCTTTTTAGTTATTTTTGTTTCATTTCTCTTCAAAAATTAAATGGAGTTGCCATGAGTTATTGTCATATCAGACAGCAGTTAAATATCATCTCTTTCCCAGTTTGTATATTTTCCCTTTTAGTCTTTCTCCCTGTGTCTGCTTTCTGCACACCATCATAAACAATTATTCTAAAGCGGTTGATGTGCACCCTTCTATTCACCTGGTTCCCTTTAGAAAAATATGGTGACGTGATAAAAATACATTTTTAGAATGAGTTTTGTCATTTGTAAAATTTTCAAAGCTCTGTTGCTGTCGTTAGCAGCCATTAAGTCACCTCTAACACAGAGATACTCCCCACAACAGAACGATGTACTGCCTGGGCCTGTGCCATCCTCACAATTGTCATTGTGCTTGAGCCCGTTGCTCCAGCCATTGTGGCAATCCTCAAAGGTCTTCCTCTTCTTTACTGCCTCTCCGTTTTATTAAGCATCATGTGTTTCTCCAGGGACAGGTCTATTCTGACAACATGTCCAAAGTACATGAGACAAAGTCTGGCCATCCTTGCCTGTAAGGAGCATTCTGGTTGTGCGTCTTCCAAGACAGATCTGTTTATTCTTTGGGCTGTCCATGGTACTTTTAATGTTCTTTAACAAAGCAATGGGAACGTTGGAAGAGGAGTATGTGGTTGAACTTAGATTTACCACTGTTAACAGGTGGCTCTTTCCATAGGTCATATTATCAATCTCATTTTTTTTCCAGTTAAAAAACTTATTTTTGCTCTCCCTGACATCTTGAGACATCTCCCAAGATACTTTAGTGTGATATTTCTAAGAATAATAATATTCATTTATATTCAATAGCATCTCATTACTCATATTAATTCATATAATTTACTAATAACAACCAATACACAAGGAGACTTCCAAAAGTTTGTGGAAAAATGGAACTGAAAATTAATGGAAATTTTAGACCAGCTTTGTGAAGCCTCTCGTGCAGTTCACATTCAAATGCTGCCAGTTTTTCCTCTAATTGTCTCTAATAGTTGTTTACTATTTTAAAACATGATCCAAGCAGTGTTCACACATTTCCTTTGGTTAGATTAAAGAACTCTCTTAAAGCAGAGAGGAGTTCTCACTTGTTGATAATGTCACTGTTCCAGGGTGTTGAATTTTTGAAGTGTTATTGTGCTACGGTGTTGACATTTTGAACAGCTATACTATAGAATGTCTCATATTCAAAATGTGTGATCACTTCTCCCCTAGAGTGAACAGTTTAGGGCAAGGATGCCACATAGGTGCCGTTGTGGGCCTCTTACGGAATCACACTTGCAAGTGAGAAATGCCAGGTTGCCCGGTGCTACTGATGCCAAAGTCAGTGCTTCTCCATCCTGGAAGGTGCCACTCTGCCCCCAAATGGATGCCCATTTCTGCTTTGTAATCATCTCTGGATAGTATTTTGAGATAATCTAAATGTCTTGCTCCATCTGAACCTTTAGACCATCTTTCCCGTTTTTAGCATCTCTGGAAGCTGTAACATAATTTTCTCATTCTCTTAGTTGTAGCATTTATCAGTAAGAAAGAACTTTCTTGTTTTCTACATATTCTTTTTATAATTCACTGATTGTCAATATCTATCACATCATAGTTCTTCTTGCATTTCAAATTGCCATGCACTTATCATGGGGCATCTCTTGAGGTGGGCTCCTATGCTCTTTTTGGATGGTGCACTATTATCTCTGTATGCATTTTCTTGCTTCCTGATTCAACACATTGTAAATGTATGTCTTCATCATGGTCCTTCTGTGCCTCAGACCTGGAATCACGGATCCTTAAGATACTGGATTTCTTTTAGCGGTGAATGGTACTGAGGCATTAGGTCATCTGGTTGCTGGGTTTTCTTGTGTCTACTAGAATGTTATTACCTCCCTCATGTTTCTATGGACTTAGTTAAGATTTACACATATTTTAAAACATGTCAGTTTACACTAATCCTATAATTGAAACAATATTTGCAAGTGTTTGTTCACCCCTTTCCCTTTCATAGTCGTGTCTCCCTTCTTCAAGGAGAACCTTCATTCCTAGCACACTCAATTTATTATTCATTCATTCAATTACAAAATACAGAAAAGATTACTCCAGAATTATATACTCTCAACAATAACATACCCACTAAAGCTTTTTTTTTCCTTTTTAACTTATCTCATACAATAATCAGGTCTAATTTCTATTTGTTCATGTTCCTGGAGTCTTTTTTGGGGGTCTTTATAAGTTTTTTATTGAAAAGATGTTAATATGCATATATTGGTAATTAAAAAATACTGTGTTCTGGTTCTCCTCTTTACCTTATGGTTTCCTACTTCTGCTCATTGTGCTTGTTTTGATGCCGATGAACTCTAAGGTCGTTTCTTACTTCATACTCAAATGTTTAACGAAATACTTGATAGTTGAATTAAATATTGTGACATGCTTACAGTTAGCTCTAATTTTCCTACTTTTTACCTACCTCTACCTTAGAAATTAGTTGTATCTTTGATCAATTATTTTCTTGCAGAACAACCAGCATTCCTTAAGGTTGGGTTATATTGCTACTCTAAACTTGTTTTCTTTTCATTCACAACAGTGATGACTTCTGCATTTCTAAAATTGTCCAAACATTGGTACTGGGGAAATAAGATAATAAACACAATGTGTATATTTAGTTAAATAGTTTCATTTGATGTTGATAAGAAATGTTTGAAAAACCCTGGTTGCTTAAATTAGAATGTGTTCTGTGAGTACATGAAAGAGAGTGGTGAGAAGAGGTGGGGGAGAGGGGCGCAGGAGGAGAATGAAGAGGGGAGGGGAGCATAAGCTCATTTTTTTAAAAGTGTAAGAAGAGCAAAAGTGTCCTGCATTATCATCTCCCACATGGCAGGTTGTTTGTGGTAGAGGAAATACAAAGTGAAATATTCAAATTCAAGGACACAGCAGGATCGAGTAAACAAAAAAATACCTGGACAGGGTGAATCCTGAGAACCACCCTCAGCATTTTGCATCTCTTATTGGGAATTGTTCAAGGCACACTGTGCTTCTGGGAATTCCGAAGCTTTTCAGAAGCCCAGGTGTAAAACCTAGGGTGACTCTCAGGCATAAACCCATCGTTCCAACCAGCTGGCAGACAATCGTCTCTGCATTTGACTTAGGCCCTTGCATCCTCATACAAGTCGTTCATGTCGACGCTCTTTCAGATTCAGAAACTAAGGTACAGGGAGGACACCCCGGCCCAAGAGACCGAAATTGGGGGGATCGGGACTTACCTCCAGCAGGCAAGCCCTGAAGGACTACTCAATGCTGCCCTTCATGGATAGCCAGCTCCAGGAGAACGCCGTGAGGCGAACCCCCTGGGGAAATGCTCCAGGACCACAGGGCTGGGACAAGGCACAATTAATTTTAGAAAAATCTCTTCATTTTTGTGCTCACTGATGTTAGTTCCTCATTTCCCCCAATGTTCCCTCCCATGACCCTCAGAACTATTAACTTAGTTACTTTCTCTATAGATTTGCCTATCTTGGATTTCATATCAAGGAATTCATACACCCCAAACAGCCAAGAGTAATGACAAAATGAAGCACAGATTGACCTCAATCAAAGAGAAAGCACAAATAGTAGAAACTAGAACAGCTTAAATAGGGACCAGAAGGGAACCAACGGCATGGTAAATTTCATCTCCGCTGGATGTGCATTGATTGCCTTTCTCGCTGATCTTTCATGGTTTTTTTTTTTTGGATACTTACAACAACGCTGAGAATTATGAGATAGGTGAACACATTTTTAAAAAACTCAGTGAGATGTATTACATTCAATTATATAAATAAAAAAAAAACCGAGGTGAATAAGGACTGGGCTTACACCAGACAGCACTGTGAAAATAAGAACTGGCCAATCACAGAAGGAGATGCACCTAGATGTTAATTAGCAGTGTGTAACGACAACCCAAACGTCTGGCAAATAAGGCAGCTTTCTCGTTACCTTTGGGGATCTCTGCCATCCGAAGGTTAGTGGTACATTCTTTAGAAGCCAAGACTCTCAGTGGAAATAAATGAAGAGTCGTTTTAACTTCAATGGTCCTTGACTTGTTGAGGAAGGCAGCCAGCTGCCTGGGAAGAGACTGGCAAACTGTTCCAGTTGTCTTCAATGGAAGTTCAATTCTTCAGAGAGCTCAAAAAAAAAAAAAAAGAAGAAGAAGTAAATTCATTGCCATCAGTGATGTAGGACAGGGCAGAATTAACTGCCCCTGTAGGTTTTTGACGCTGTAACTCTTTTTTTTCTTTTAATTAAAAGATCATTTAATTGGGGACTCTTAGAACTTTTATAACAATCCATTCATCAAGTTTATCAAACACACTGTACATATGCTGCCATTCTTCTTTTCTAGACCTTTGCTTTCTATTGAGCCCTTGGTATCAGCTCATCTTTCCCCCACCACCCTCATGACCCCTTGATAAATTAAAATTATTATTATTTTCATATTTTACACAGACTGCTGGCTCCCTTCCCCATGGTATCTGTTGTCCATCCCCTTGGAGGGGGTTGGGGTGTGGTTGTGTGTCGATCACTGCAATCATTTACCCCTTCATCCCCTCTCTCCCCACCTTGCCCTACCCTTCTGGCATCACTATTCCCATTCCTGTTCCTGGATTCCATGTGCCGTGAGATCTTATTGTACCTGTGTACTTGCTCTGGTCTAGTCCACAGTGACAGGAAGCACTGGGGTCATGATCATGGTTGCTGACAAAGCCTCAAGGAACCACAGTAATATTGTGTGTTTCATCTGTGCTTTACTGCACTCTGGTTGACCCATCCCTTCCCTGTGATCCCTGTGTGAAGTGATATCCCATTCTCTACAGAGGGGCTTTGGGTCTCTGATCCGAACCCCTTCATCCTCAACAATATGTTTTATGTGTCTGTTTGTTTGTTTAGGGTCTCCTGATGCCTGTTACTTGGTCCTGATTATACCTCATGATCTCACAGGCTTTTGTGCTTCCATGTGGGCTTGTTGCTTCTCTGTTAGATAGTCACATTTTAACTTCAAGCCTTTAAGACCCTAGGGGCTATGTGTTTAGATAGCAGGGCACCATCTGCTTTCTTCACCACATTTGCTTATGCACCCATTTGTCTTCAGCAATCGTATCAGGAAGGTGAGCATCACAGAATGCCTAGTTATTAGAACCAAGCGTTCTTGCATTGAGGGAGGTTTTGAGCAGAGGCCTGAAGGCCATCCATTACCTCAGTTTATTGCCATAAAAATATGTACCTAAGCCAATACCTCTATTTTTATGAATTACTATATTTATATACGTGCACACCTAAGCTTTTACCTCCATCTATAGTTTTGCTTCCTCAATCGTTCAAGGCTATAGCCCTTAACAAGAGTAGAAAGCTGCCTCTTTCTCCCTGGGAGCAGCTGGTGGTTTCACACACTTTGCTCTCTGTGCCACCAAGGCTCCCTGTGATGGGCATCAGAACTGTATTATTATTACTGTGTTGTGATACTAAAGATGTCTGGGTATCTGGAAGTGCTCCTTTCATGTTCTTGCGTATACAAATGCATACTGTATACTAAAGCAAAACATTTGACTCTCCACAGTATTGTCAAAATAAAGCTAGTTTAGAGCCAATAAGACAAGTTGAATGAAGTGTATGGAGTGCAAATCAATATGACATTTCCCTCAGGAGGCAAACAGGTTCCAAAAGGAGAGAATAATCATTCACTTTGGCCCAATCTCAGTGGTCCTGCCCAGAGAAAGGTTGGAGACCAGGTGTGGAAAATTACAATTTCCCTGCGAACACAGCTTCCAGTCAGGCCCTGGAGTTACTCTTTCTGGAATCTCACTGAGCAATGACACTTCTGCAAAACAGACCTATGACAGGAACAAAGCAAAACTGGCCGACACCTCTGAATCAAGGTCACTCTATAGGACAGGGTAGAGTGGCCCCTGTGGGCTTCTGGGAGCAGAAAGCCTCGTCTTTCTGGCGAGGTGAAAAGAAATCTCCATTAAACAGTTTACTAGATGATTGCTTGACATGCATTGATGCAGGACACCACAGAGCTCCTGATCTCTGAGGGGATTTCCAAGGCCCACTCCTTGAAGCCCATGATCAAAGTGCAGGAGAATTCAAACGGGGTTGCAGTCTAATGCGTGTCAGGAACAGGGGGGCTAGAAAATAATGAGCAGCTCTGAACCTATTGGTGAATTTGTTTGGGTTAAACGTCCTTCCCTTTTGCATCGGTGAGGACTCATGGCTTTTTCCCAAGCCAGTCCCTTAACCAGCTCTGACGTGACCCGTGCCCACTCTCTTACATTCATGGTTTTCTTGCCATCGGGTCACTCAATATTGATTCGCTCTCATCATTTACCAGCCTCTTGGTTGGATGGTAGAAATAGAGCATTTGGCAAGATGCCAAAGTCCCTAAGTGATTCCAGGATAGGAGATTTACCAAATGATGACACAAACTGAAATCATTTCCATTTGTTCCACAGTGCATATGTGTTATGCATCGCAGCGGAGTAGACTCTGACTCATGTGACCTTTTGGAAGCATATCAGCAGGCTTGGTTTCTGAGGTGCCTCTGCGTGGGCCCCAAGGTCCACTCTTGGGACTAGCTGAGTGCTAAAACATGTAAGCCACCCAGGGACTCCTCAGCTCCATACCTGTGGGATTTCTGTATTGATATTGGCTGTGTGTGTGTGTGCGTGCGTGTGTGTGTGTGTGTGTGTGTTATTTTGAGGAGGAGGTAAGCTGTAGAATAATAGAATTTTCCCCCCCTGATTGAGAGGGACAGATGTGTGAGCTTCCAAATATTCTGCTAGATGTCGGCCTTGAATAATCATCCTGCTAATTTAGTTTGCATGTCTCCTTGCTTCCTTTTGATAAGGACTCTCCGATCTTTGCACTGACACAGTCATGCTCTCTCCTAATGAAAATTCATAGCAGATGCCATTTCCATAGTGGAAATTAATTGTTTTTAATTTGGAAAGAGATTGCACTAGATGAGTATCACCATTGGACAATATGCATAAAATCATATAACAACCACCATCTCTGGTGAAAATCCCATAGCTGTTCTTTACTAGATAGCTCACCTGGGGGATTCACTGCTCCTTCTCTGGACTTTGTAGTAACAGGGTTTTCCTTCACCATGAAGTTTTACTTATCTAAGAAAACCAACCTGATTGATTCCTTGTCTGTGCCTTCCCATATTTTCCATCTCTTTTATAGTCAGGCATCCCTCTTTGTTTTGTGACTCTCTTTGCGTGCCTCCTCTAGGACACATAAGAAGGATGAAGGTCTCTGCTGCAGCCGGCATTTGCTCAGCCACTCCAGTCTGTCTTTGATCTTTAATCACCTGCCCAGGGGATGAGACGCACTGTTGTTGCTAGGTACCCTGAAGGCTCTTCTGACTCATAGTGACCCCAGTAACAACGGCCTGGTCTTTCGCCCTTCTTGTAACCATTGCTATGCCTAAGCCCATTGGTGCAGCCACTGTGTCAATCCATCTCATTGAAGGTCCTCCTCTTTTACGTTGACCCTCTACTTTGACAACCAGGGTATCCTTCTCTGCTGAGTACTTTCACCTACACACTTCCCACTGCCTGGTTAAGAAATCAGCTGCCTAGGTCTCCTGCCCCATGAGTTTTTTGATTGATGGATAATATATATTTTTAAAATGGGTTCTACTCTAGAGAGTTTTGGTTGCCTCTGAATGATGTATGTTCTTCTTGACCCTTTTTTTGTTTTATTTTTTCCAATGGGTGGGGTGATCAGTGTATAATTAACTCGGTGCTTTTCATATGCAAATAACACGGTTCCACCACTAAACTCTCCTGATATCCAAAAAGAATACATCTTTTTTTTTTTTTTTTGCAAAAATCCCAGTGCTGCTTCTCAATTCAGACTAGACTGGAACATGTACACAGGTATAGAAAGGGATGGGAGCTCATGACACACAGAGTCCAGAAACAGGAATGGGGAAAGTGATACAAGAAAGGTAGGGGGAGTAGGGGGAGGGGAAGGGAGAAAGGGGCAACTGATTGCAATGATGGATACATAACCATACACCCCTCTACAGGGGGGAAGAACAACAGAGAACATGGGGGAAGGGAGACATTGGTCAGTGTGAGAGATAAATATAAAAACAATGTGCAATCTATCAGGTGTTTATGAGGGTGTAGGGGGTGGGTGGGAGGTGGGGGGGGGAGCTGATACCAAGGGCTTAATAGAAAGTAATGCCTAGAAAAGAATGAGGACAACATATGTACAAATGTGCCTGATTATGTATGGATTGTGATAAGAGTTGTATGAGCTCCCAATAAAATGATAAAAAAATTCAAAAATGAAATACAATTGCTATGACTTTCAAGTGTTTCATAATTTTCCACGGATAATAATTTCTCTTCTTTCTTTCTTTCTTTCTTTCTTTCTTTCTTTCTTTCTTTCTTTCTTTCTTTCTTTCTTTCTTTTCCTTTTGAGTTGGCATTCTCCTTAGTAAGAAAATTCCCATCCTCTGGCCCTTACCATCCTCCCTCCAGGAGCTCTCAGAGGGACCATCTGCCAAGTTTGATGAAAATGCTAATGGGGCCTCCTCTTGGCCTGCTGAGAGACTGTTTGCTCCTCTGGGATCTCACATTCAAAACAAACATCCTCAAGCAAAATAATTGCAGGGGAAAGTTCAAGAGCAAAGGAAAGCAACAAAGTTTTATCCTTAGCTGCTGATAAAACAACCCCAAATCTGTTTTCAGCACAACTTGTCCTGATTTTCCCTAAGTACCAGGAATTGTGCTGATAGAATGTGCTCTTTGACCACTGCACATCACTTAAGGTCTATTGTGTGCATTAACTTTCAGTCTTCAAAGCAAAGTTATCTTTAAAATTACTGTTATTGTTCGCAACTTATAGATCAGAAAATAAAGGTGAATAGAGGATTGGCATCTTAGACCAGATGATGTCCCTGAGGAGCCATTTAATGCCGATTCAAATCCTGTCTTGGAGGGTGTCATGGGCTCTAAGCCCCATTTTCTCTACCTGATGCTGACACCAACTGCTTCCCCAAGCACTCTGCTTTGATGCTGGGTTGCACCGTCCATCGCCAGGGCCACCAAGACCTCACAGACAACACTCACAATCATGCAGGCGTATTGCTGAAGTTAATAGATCACCCAAGTCAGGATCATTACACAGTGAGGCTACAGCCATTGATCCACAACAAGACCTCTCTTCAGCCAGCAACCAAGTCTCTCTCTGGTCTTCAACTTTTCAGCTACATGGTCCCTTGACCTCTGCTGTCCTGGACCAGGAAGCCTATGTGTCTTCTATCTCACAATCCCACCATCTTGGTGCTGCTCCTCTTGCTCTGCCCCCATAGTCTTCCTAACACAGTCTCAGATACCTCTGGCCTTGACCTCTACCACTTCAGAGATCTGGAACATGCTCTTCCAAAGGTCCAGGGCTTTCCCTCTCTACTGCTTCTTCAAAGGTGGTTCATTGTGATAGCCAGAGGGGAGGTAAGAGGAACTGAACAATCCCCTCTGTTAGTGATACACATGTCCTACTGGCATAGAAACAATCATTTGGTGGGCATTTCAGAGATGTTGGTACAAGAACCGTATTAAGACATTTCACTTCAACACACTCATGTTCTACTAATTATTTCCCTAACTCCTGCAGATCAGGTGGTGACCACGTCAACATGGAAACTGCTTGTTGCTATTTAAAAGTTGATGGGAAGAAAGTGGTCCCAGAGCAGGAACGGAGCTTTGGGGAGAAGGTAAAATGAAGACATGAGACCCCCAAGTTAGACACACATACTCTCTCTTCCACTAGACTCAAACACGAGCTGGGCACACAGGCTAGGACATGAGTCGCGTGGTCAGAAGTGAACAGAACTTTCTAATGAAAATTCTAGCTTTTCTCTTTTCCTTTTATATCATAAAATGAGGTTGTAATCTTGTAACACAAGATAAAGGTCAGAGGTTTGGTTTGGTAGTGTTTATGGCAGTAAATTCTCATTTGCACATTTTTTTTTTACTTAGGTTTTCAAGTAATTGCTACAGGAAGAGCCCTGGTGAAGAATCATAGAGCCTCTTCTTGAGAACAACTTCTGTGTGCCCTTCAAATTTGCTTGCATTTTGAATCCATTGAACCAGCCCCCCTCCTTGCAACAAATTCTTCATCACAATCCCCTTCACATTTTGCATATGCAACGTTTAAAATGTTGAAAAGGCTTTAAGCCTTTTCTTAAATTACCCACAACCCAGGCTACTGCCATAGAGTCATCCTGACTCACAGTGACCCTATGTCTGAAACAACAGATCTTACAGGGGCCAACACAGTTTCCTCCTGCAGAATGGGTGTGGTCTTCACCAGGGACTTCACCTTCAGAAGTACAGCGCTCATCTCCCCAAACCACCAGATCTCCTGTCCACTGGGAGGGGGAGGGAGAAGTTGGAAGAAGAAGAATGAAAAAGGAAATGTAGCAAGACATCAGTATTTCTTAGAGCCTGAAAATGTATGGATATTCATTGTACTATTTTTTCCCAAACATTTTGAAAATTATATAACTGAGGTAAAGATGCTTGATGCCAGCCTTTAGTGAGGCACTATGGTAATGCTATTTTCATATTGTTCTAAAATGCAAATATAAGCAATGCCTGGGTTATAATCTCTGAAGGCAATATGTTCCTGCATCTTCACCCACGGTACTCAGCATACTGTTTTGGTATCTATAAGTTATTACATATAGCTAACAAAAGCTGTATGTTCACCTATATTTATATCAATATTTACATGCATATCTGTTTTATATGTAATTCCATTAGATAAATAATGTACTAGATGACAATTACAATGATCTTTGTAGCTTTTAGAATCCCATATTAATAATGCAAAATCATTTCATAAGACTTAGATCCATAGTGATTATAAATAGACCTAGGTCACTCTATAGCCAGAAGGCTGACTTGTAATTACATGTATACCTTGAGTGAATATAATAATTTTCTTCTTAGGAAACCCTTCATACTCTGAGAAATATTAACTCATTTATCTTAGAAATATTATCTCATTTATCTTCCTACCTCCCGAGAAGGCCAGGCTTAATCATTCTACTCCATTCTCAGATGTGTGAAAATGGCATCATGGAATCTAGAGTGATTTGCCGGGAGTCACAGATCATCAGCAGGCAAAGTAGATTCATACCTCAAGTTAAGAAGTTACCTTTCATCTAGGATGAGGAATTTCACATGTACTGAAATGGAGTTTATTATCTGTAGTGTGTCTCACATAGTGTGGTTAGCTATGCATCTACCTTTTCCCTGAAAGGCTTCAGCCCTTAACCCCATTGCCATTCCCCCCATTCTTTGTTTAAACTTACTATCTGCCTCTTGGTATGAAATCTGCAGTGGAAAAGCTGTGTCAGTCTCTCTGCGTGAACCAACTGGACATTACACATCAGCAAGTAGACAAAGTTGTCACACTTCGGGAATGTATTTCAGTTCAACCATCCTCCATCCTTACTGGGGCAACATAAGCTAAAGACTACGTGTGCTTGCTAAGGCTTGGCACTTAGAGGAGGAGAATTAACCAGGGAATTATAAAGTGCATGAGAGTTTAAGCCAACCCAGACAGCTAGGAGTTGTGGTTTGCTGTCAAGTTCATAGTGATTCATAGTTAACCCATGTACCGGAACCTGGTAGTGCCCTGTCTCCATTGGATTTCAGAGTGTAATCTCTTCAGGACAGATTGTCAAATCATTCTCTGTGGAGCCAATATTCAAACCTCTGGTTGGGCTTGAACCACCGACCATTTGGGTAACAGTCCAGCACTTAATTATTGAGCCTGTAGGGTTGTGTAGGAGTAGTCATTCGTGTTAAGTTGATTCTGACTAATAATGATGTCGTAGGACAGAGTAGAACTGCCCCCGTAGAGTTTTCTAGGCTGTAATCCTTATGGAAGGTGACTGACACTTTTTCCCAAGGGAACATCTGGTGGGAGCAAGCTACCAATTTTTATGTTAAGAGTTGAGTGTTTTAACCACTATGCCTTTAGTAGAGGAAGGTGCTTCAAAAAGTTCACAGAAAATTGTAATTAAAAGATGAAACTTTGTCACAATTTTTGGAAGCCTCCATATTTACATATATACACACATATATACACATAAACACACACATATATACATTAACACAGCACTCACTTATTTATCACTGTGGTTACATTACAAAGACAAGGTTATTATGCAAAAATCAATGTTATGCAAAAATGAAGATGAGCACAAAATAAATGGTCACTATGTCACTATGTAAATGCCAATGACATCATTATGGAACTGCCAACCTACTGAGAATCAGACCCCAGCCAATTTGACACAACTTTAATAGCAAAGCTGGCCTTGTACCTTGGAATTTAATAATCAATCTCTTACAATGATCATAAAAGTGAGATGTTTAGATGGTGCATTAATGAGGAGTAGATGTGCATGTGTACATACATGTGTATAGACATACATATACACACTAAATACATGCATACATGCATACATATACTCAGTATCTAATTCCTATTTTTTACATGAGAAAATCAATTTCAGATACCAGACAATTACTACCGATGATACTGGAGCTTTTAAAATAATTGAAATCAGTGGTTCTGACTCAGAATTTTGTCACAGAATAACAGACAAACTTGCTCAAATCACAAACAAATTGGAAGCCCATGTGTGCTCATGTCTTAAAGGTCTCACATATGAAGCTGATGCACAACCTGGTTTTGAATCACTCCCATGTTCACCTTATTCTTTTTAAAAATCATTTTATTGGGGGCTTGTGCAACTCTGGTTATACACTCCATGCATACATATGTCCAGACATACATCAAGCTCTTTTGTACATTTGGTGCCATCATCATTCTCAAAGCATTTTCTTTCTACTTGAGCCCTTGCTATTGGCTCCTCATTTTTCCCCTCCCTCCCTGTGCACCCACCCCCTCCATGAGCCATGACAATTTATAGACGTCTCCCTTCACCCACTTTTCTGTTGTCCATCCCCAGGGAGGGGGTTATATGTAGATCCTTGTGATCAGTTCCCCCTTTCTACCCCACCTTCTTTCTACCTTCCTGGTATCGCCAATCTCACCACTGGTCCTGAGGGGTTCATCTGTCTTGGACTCCCTGTGTTTCCAGTTCCTATCTGTACCAGTGTGCATCCTTTGGTCTAGCCAGATTTGTAAGCTAGAATTGGAATCATTATAGTGTGTGTGTGTGTGGCGCGTGGGGGTGGTGGGGAGTATTTAGGAACTAGAGGAAAGTTGTATGTTTCATCATTGCTACACTGCACCCTGACTGGCTCCTCTCCTCCATTCACCTTCTTAAAAGTTCGGAAGCTTTCATAATCACAGGAGGCTACTAAACATGATGTTCTTTAAATAAAAAGGCGTCCAAGTCTGACCCCCTCTGGTTATGCAAAAGAAATGGAACTCACTGTCATTGAGTTGATTCTGACTCAAGTTGATTCTATAGGACCAAGTAGAACTGCCCCTGTGAGTTTCCAAAACTGTAAATCTTATGGGAATAGAAATACTCACCTCTCTCCCAAGGAGCAGTGAGAAGGTTGGAACTGCTAAACTTGTAGTTGGCAGCCCAACACAGATCCATGACGTCACCAGGACTCCTATACAAAACAGGTGAGAATCCAGTTCCACACAGAGCTACGGCTGGTTGACACTACGTAACGATCAAACATGCCTCCACTTTCCTTCCCTCTTTAGCTGATTCTGACAGCAACCATCCCTCCCACGACACTCTCATTGATAATTCACTGCAGTAGCCACAGAACTCATGGACAATATTTATAATTATGTCATTTGTTTGGGAAGGTGACAGTTTCAAAGGAGCCTTGGTACTATAATGGGTCACAAGTTGGGCAGCCAATGGAAAAGTCAGCAGTTCTAACCCCCAGGCACTCTGAGGGACCTGTTAAAGATTAGAGCCTCAGATATCCTAAGGGGCTGTTCTTATCTGTCCTATTGGATCACAATGAATTGGAATCAAGTTGAGGGCAGTATGTTTTGTTTTGTTTTGCTTAACAGGTCACAAAAATATTAAGGATCAGAAAACATTAGGTATATAGCCTTCCATATAGAACAGTGCCTCTTCTGGTGCAGCAGCCATGTCTCTGATCCTCAGCTGCTCAGCCCATGGCCCCCTGGCCTCTGTCTTGTTCCTGGGGGGAGGGGGGGAGGAGTCCCTCTGCCTCACAGTCTCAGTGCTGCTCCAATGCTCTGTCTCTTGGTGCGTGCCTCCGCTGCCACCATCACTTCAGGCCAGGGGCTCCCCTGGCAGCTCCTCCTCCTTGATGACCACAGCATCCTCTCGCTTTGCTTCTGTGGCACCTCTCCTATACCCAGAGGAGTGGCAAAACTGACCAATCCCTTTACTAGGGTCTCCCACATCATATTTGTATGGGCCCACCTAATTGCTTGATGGGCGTTACAAGGACCTTGAAGCGCCATATGTAAGCAATTTCATTTCCCAATAAAATGGAATTAAAAAACAAATAGCCCAAACAAATCCATTCCAACTCCTAGTGACCTGGTTTAGGGTTTCCAGGACTACAGATTTAATCCCTCTACTCTATATAGTTAGCAACCCACAACTGATCTGACAGTGTTCCCAGTATTCATTAGGCAAAGTGAAAAAATCAGAAAGTCACTGGATTGATTTGTGCAAATATTTGATGGTCATAATTGTTCTCTATTAAAGCAAAACCCATGTCCACTATTCATTTTCTAAGACTCTTGGAGGTGAACATCTTTTCCTTCTCTTTAGAGAGCTGTGCTATTCAAAGTAGGAGGCACGTGGCAATTCAGACAGTTCTGGTTTATAAGGATCTTTTCCTGATGAAACACATTTGCCTTGCTGAGAAGTTAATTAGAATCTTCCTCACTAATAAAGCTAATTATACACATTTTTTTGGCTTACTCTTCTTCTTGGCCTGAAGTAGGAGAGATTAACTGACTCCTTATAAATTTCCTACTCAGGCACAAGGAGGTAAATTCCTCCTATTCTGTATGAGCTGAGCACAAGAGTATACATTATATTTCAATGTCATTCGTGCAAGGGATCGACATGAATAACAATAACGTGAGCAAAGACGGATGCTTCAGAAGAAGAGAGAAACTAAATAACAGTGTTTCTTTAAGTCCTAGGGAAAACCTTATTTAAGGGAAATGTATTTTGAAATTCAATCTCCCAAGATGACAAACAAATGACGTTGTCTTTATTTAGTTAAAGTTGTCACTCTAAAAGGGTCACCGTGAAAGCTATTTCTACTTCTACTTGGAATAAACACATTCTAAGTAGGGTGGATTCGACAGTGTTCCTAAAGAACGTTTTGTTAAATCCTACCTTCTTAAAGTTTTTGTGAAGGCCACTCACTGGTTGGTGCTTCATACAGCAGCGCTAGGAAACAGAGGCACAGTAGACGACGAGGCTTCCCATCCACAGACCAGACTTGCATAATGAGGAAATTTTACTGTTGTCAGTGATGATAGTAGACTACATGATCCTATTGACAACAGCCTTGTCTCTTCCTTTTCAATTATCCTTGACTGTTATAAAATGTGCTCCCAATTTGATTGGCTTCCCCTGTGCTCCATTCTGTGCGTTGGTAAGAAATCACATTCCACAACCAAACCACGGAGACCATGTTTAAGATTCCACAATGTTGTGCTGCTTGGTGCTTTTAGCTTATATTTCCTTCCCATTACATCTTGGCCTCCCAACTGGACTGCAAATTTCTAGAGGGTAGAGACAGTGTTTGGTACCTGGTTTCCTTTCTTTATAGCCTACTGAAAAATCCCCGAACAATTAAGCACACGTCTTTCCATGACCACTGCCCAGGGCCTTTTCTTGGTCTTTCATTGATCTTCCTTACCACACTGGGATACTGGGCATTGATTACTACCTCCTGGTTTTGTTTTCTCTTTTAACTTCTTTAATTGTTTATTATCCTCTTATTTCTCTGAATCCTTCTCTTTCTTCTGACTTGAGTCCCCTTTCATTTTCCATTCACTAAATGTGAGTATTCTGAAGGGTCTGGTCTCAACTTCAACAAGTCCCTATAAAAAAAATCATTGCTAAATACCTTATCGGTGCTTTGGTAAATAAGACACAGTCAAAATATTTAAGGCACAGGAAAGAGTTCATACTCAAGTTAATTTCAAACAGCCTAGTCTCAGCTCCAAGGTCACTCCCAAAGTGCTTTTTATCCAACTTGTATTTCATCTTCTGTGAAATGTTTCTATGGCTTTATTAATGCTATTAGTCTACTGGTCCTGGATGGTCTTCTCAATCTTGACCATGTTTCTAAAGCTATTTCGAGTTTACTGCAGGTAATTGGGAAGGTACAACACTAGGCATCACCATGGGACATGAGGTCACTGGGCTTAGCAAGTTTCAGGTGAACCCAGAGCTGTAGCAAGCTTTGGGGATCTAGATGACTGGTTCATCTGTAGACCCTGTTTGAACTTAACTAATATATCCATTTGGCGTCTATTTTATTCACCCGGACTAATCCACCAATCAAATTTTTACAAACCAAACTCATTGCTGTCAGGTAGATTCTGACTCATAACAACCCTAAAGGACCGAGTAGAGCGGTTCCTGTGGATTTCTGAGCCTAGTAATCTTTACAGGTGTCTCAGTGGGCTGGTTGTTTTGAACCATTGACCTTGTTAGGAGCCCCCCCACTGTGCTCCTCAGAGGTTTGCAATGAGAGTTAAATGAGGTAATATGTAGTTCTTCCCATTTGGTGGCGCTGTTGGCTAAGGATTGGGCTGCTAATGGTCTGGGGTGGGGGTGGGGTGGGGATGAGATGGAGGGGGTAGGGCGCAGTTTAAAGCTACCAGCTGCTCTCTGTCATTCTGTGGTCAATGGGATACTTAACAAGGGCTACTCTAACAGGGACCTCTCATAACCCCGGGAGGGGGGAGGGGGGTGCGGGGGCGCAGTTTTACCCTGTCCTGTAGGGTCGCCATGATTCCGCAGCGCCGTGTGTGTGTGTGTGTGTGTGTGTGTGTGTGTGTGTGTGTTTATCCTTTTTTTAAAAAAAATTTTTAAATATTTTTTTTATTTACATTTTATTAGGGCCTCATACAACTCTTATCACAATCCATATATATACATATACATACATCAATTGTATAAAGCACATCCGTACATTATTTGCCCTAATCATTTTTTAAAATCTTTTTATTGGGGCTCATAAGGCTCTTATCACAATCTGTACATACATCAAATGAGCAAAGCACCCTTATACATTCGTTGCACTCGTCACTCTCATAATTCACCTTCCACTTGGGTTCCTGGAATCAGCTCGGTTTCCCTTTTTTTCCCCCCATCCCCCTCCCTCCCCGATCCCACCCCTGGTCCCTTGATAGTTTATAAATAATTATTATATCTTATCTTACACTCCCCCGTATCCTTTTTTAAGATTTATGGCGTCAGAAACCCTCTGTAGGGGCCCCTTTGGAGTGAAAATGGCTCAGTGTGAGCGAGTTCAGCTGGGTCATCGTACTTTACTTCAATTCTGGAAAAACCCTCAAGACAAAATCTGAGCCCATTTAAGCTTCTCTACTCTTTGTTTTTGGAATTCCTATTAGGCATACTGGAAAAATTTCCATCTATTTACTGCTTTCCTTATATTTAAATATTGTCATACCATTTTTTATATCAACATGTGATCATTTTTTTTCAAAAGCACCTTCCTAGACCCAAATTCTCTCTTCACCTGTGTCTAATCTACCTGTTTTCCTTTCTCTTTAAGTGACTATATTTTTCTTTTGTTTCTAACTGCTCCTTTGTCTCCTCTTATTTTTGTTTCTCCTACCTTTGTTTCACACTTTTATTATTCTCTTTATATTTTTAATGTAAACACCTTCGATTTGGAATCTCTTCCCATTGCTTTCCTACGTCTCTTCCTTTGGGGATGGATATCCTAGTTCAACGAGCACAGACCATCCTTGTCTTGCTCATACATCGTCCCACATGCACTATGTCTGCGGAATTCCCTTTGCACTCAGGTTTTCTAAATGGACACAGCCTTGCAGAGTGTTGGTTCTTTGCTTCTCCTGACAATGTTTCTTCTGTCAATTTCTTGACTCGAGTGATGGCATTTAAGAGGTAGTCCAAAAGAGTCCCTATACCTGGATTGGGTAGAGACTTGGGGTTCTCACATTGAATGGTCATCCTGTGACCCTGTACTCAGGGCTTAGGGCAGGTGACCACATCCAGGTAAGTTAACAAGACACTGAATTGATTAGCACATTATCCTTCACTGATTGTATAAAGGTTTTCTAGCTCCTGGATACAAATAGGAAGCTTTGTTTAGGATTACTGTTAGGCATTTGTGTCTGATAATACACAGATGCACATATTTAGAATATATATAATACACTCATAAATGGCATATATATGTGACATATAAAACAATGACTACATGTTCCTTTTATATTTTAATAGAAACATGGCAATTTCTGTTTCTTGCTTTCATGGTTTTGCATGTTGATTTATCTTATATGACTAGATATATTTGACTGAATGGTAAACTCTATGCATTTGAAGGACAGTGAGTCAGGGCAGAGGAAGAAAGGCTTTGAACAGTCAGCCCACATTGGCTTAATACATTACTGCCTGGTGTGTTGTTTCAGTCAGGTGACTCCAGTCAGTCCTGGCTCTTAAGTACCATCTAGAGAATATATATGAAAGAATTAACCTGGTTCATCCTGAGCCATTTTCACAATAAAATATAACATCGTGCGATTCAATCAATGCCAACTAATTTGGACCCTATCTTGGGTTTTAAAAATTATAAATCTTGATGGGAACAGATAACCTCATCTCTCTTCTGCTGAGTAGTGCTTGGTTTGACTCAGCGGCCCTGAGGTTAGCAACCCAAGGTTTACTGCACAGCACCACCAGGGCTCAGTCTTCACCTCAGTAGTACATTAGAGCCCATTGCTGCAGGTTCGCTGTCATCAGGGTTCCTGGGAGTCCCATTCTCTTTTCTGTGACCCTCTGCTTTGCCAGCAGGGTGCCCTTCCTCAGGGGCTGCATGGACAGGAACCGCAAAGGTGGTACATTGTCTGCTGGGGATCAAGTGTTAAGAAAGTAGCAATTCAGGAACCGTCAATATTTAGTACCCCCTCCACCTTTTTAATGAGTCAATGAAATAGATAACATCAGTTATAGTATGAAATCTGGGAGAAGTTGGATTATTCACCAATCCAACAAGCAGCCATGGACATCGGAAGCTCAATTTCCACTGTTAGGAAATTTCTGTTAAGGCAACTGCAATAACAGCCACTAGAAATGGGTTCCTTGAATCTTGCTGGTATA
Organism: Tenrec ecaudatus; assembly: GCF_050624435.1. NCBI lineage: Eukaryota > Metazoa > Chordata > Mammalia > Afrosoricida > Tenrecidae > Tenrec > Tenrec ecaudatus. The sequence goes on from NC_134544.1 coordinate 9,279,175, forward strand.
TAAAGTCAAAATAGCGAGCAAGACATACCTAAGTGATGAGAACCTGACACTGGCAGCCAAGAGGGTCATGGGGCGGGGGCGCCTATGCCAGCCTTATGAACCCATGGAGACCACGAAGCAGAATATTACACCGAGGAGGGGCTAGCTCTACATCAGGGGTGAGCTGCTCTTGGGGCCTTGATCTTGGTCTAATCAGCTGAATATATCTGTGAGACATAGGCTCCCAGAGGGTACATGTTGTGATAAAAGGCTTAGGAACTTTGAAGCATCACCGAGATAGGGCTGAGTCAAACCTCTGTCACCCACGACCGGAGGCAAGTTCTCCAAATGTCATTTTCTTTATCTGTAACACTTAGAAGGTTGGCTCATCCCTGGGGATTTGACCTTGATGAATGTAGTCCCATACACGTCCTGCACCCTACATTCCCTCCCCCCCCCTTCTCTATCCATCCTTCAATTCTTGGGAGGCTGACAAAGTCTTGGAAAAGATGACCATGGCTAAAAATCAAACTGTGTGGTAGCCCCACCTCTCTGTCAGTTTGCTATAGGATGCTGCCCCCGGGTTGCTAAGATCCTGGAAGTTGGAAGCCCTGGTATTTCCCCACAAGTTGTAAGGGACTCCACACCCACAGGTGTTGGCTGTGGTAATTGGCGAGGTCTAATGCGAGGCACAGGAACAGATGGTCAAATGGGAGAACTATGTGGTTCCCGCCCACCAGAAACCATCCTTTCCAATCCCTGTGGCCATGAACATAGAAAGCTGGGGCTGAAGCTACTTTTTAAAGGACAGGAGCCAATAGATCACCATGATGGGCGTGGTCAGGCAGAGGTTGCGGATGGTAAGTTTTTGAATGCCCACTCATTCCTACAACTGAGAATGGATTGATTTCATATTTATTGTGGAGACAGATGCTATCCCTCTTGGTCACCTTCAGTTCCCACTCTGCCCTTGCCATTCTTAAGAAAAGCTGTTTGGGGAAGTGTGGATTTTTTTTTTTTGTTTTTTGCCAACGAAGGAAGATAAAATTAGTGAATGTTATTTTTGCTATGATTAATATCATCACCTTAGTTAAGGCCCTGACTTCCTCAACCACCCTTTGGGATGGGAAGATCCTCTTGGGAAAACCTATAACCTTCACCCAGGAAGGTCATGCTCTCTTCCTCCCTCCCTCTATCTGCTCCACATGTCCATGGACAATCTCTCTACACTTCACGAATTCCTCTGATGCAAACAAGTGATTCGTGTCATTTCCTTTTGAAAATTCTCCATCTTTCTTGATCCCATCAATTCCAAGAAGGGCAAATTGCTTGAAACCATGCTATTTTACACAAAATTACTATTTTGATTAGTTTTACTTCTGTTTTCTTCTCTCCGAATGGCCGGGTCTATGTGAATCCATCAGGACTCCTTTTATTCTGCGTTCAGTCACAGCACAGGCCAGACTGAGTCCAGGGGCAGTGTATGCTGTGATAGGGCTCTTCCAGCCATCGCCTCTACAACAGCCACCAGACGACTCTCTCCTGCATGAGTCTGGGCAAGAAGGTGGGCTGGGGGGTAGGACACTGATAGGTTTTGTCTGTGAGCATTTGTGAACAGAGTACATTGTGATTGCCGTGCCACTTGGTATAAAATGAGTCCTCTGAGAAGCAGCAGCAGGTCCTGACTACCAGCAAGAGACAGGATGGGACATGAGCCCTGGGCCTTCTCATAGCTGAGCAGTGAGTCGCCTTGGTCCAGAAGACAGCTGTGGCAACAGCAGTGGCAGATGGGGGGGGGGGGGGGGGGAGCAGAACCAGGAGGCAGAGCATGCGGCAGAACGGAGGCCCTGCAGCTCACAGAGCAAGTCAAGCGGGGTGCTTTTGTAGCAGAAGGCTGCTTTGTGGAACAGAGTGCCTCTGGCCACTTGACTGGGCTTTGCTGATTCACAGAGCTGGCTGTGAGTGCATCCAGGTTGAGGGTCGTAGCAGAAACAGAATGCCCTTTGGGAATTTATTAGCAGCCCTGAACAAGCTATGTAAAATGTCCTGACTGAATATCTGTTTCCTGAGTATTCTCACCTGTGTTTTGACCTGTATGCTTCCTAAATAAACCCTTTAATCACAAAAAGTGGCTGTGAGTCCTGGGTGGCTATACCCATGAGTGATAGATATAAAAGCAGAGAGTGCTGTGTGAGGCACAAGGACCTGGTGCTCTTCAGGAAAACATTACTTCCCTTCTCTTCCAGTTGGTCTGCCCTTCCTGTCACAGCCTGTGCTGTATGTTCAAGTCCCATCCCAGCGACCAGGTATTTGACCACCACTGGGCAGCATTCTTGTCCTGTTCAGTCCTTAGGGACCAGAGGACAGGCTGACTGCTCATAGAAATACAAGAAATATTTCCCCCTGTAGGTTTATAAAACAATAGGGGCTACTGCTTCTAAAAAAATCATCGAGTAACGTAGATATACTTATTATTTATTTAAGAAACATGAACTGATGGAAAAGCAACTGTTTCTAATAGGAGAAGAAAAACATTGACATCAACACAGGAAAGTCTATGGCAAATCTATGATTTGCTGATGAGCTTTAATTGGTTTAGGCTTCCTACTTCAAAACAAAAGAAAACAGCCTCCCAAACTCTCAAAGCAAGTTTTCACAGAGGTGTGTCTGATGTTTTCAAGACAGGACAAGTGAGGACTCCTTAATTCATGTATCTCTGTCAGTGAATTTGACCTCTAAAAAGGACAACCTTAGTTGTTATTGAATTACACAAACTGATACACTATGCATGACTTTGCATCTCATTCTCTCTTAAAAAGCCTTCTCCCCAGTTTCATATTCTAGGGGTTTTTCTTACCTACTTCATCGAATTACTCTTTGTTTGAGAAGGGAAATAGGAGAATTTAAAATTTCAGAAAAAGAAAACAAAACTTGCAATTAGGGGCTAGAATGAAGGGGTCAAAGAACGAGCTATAACATGGGCAACAGCTGTGTAACGCAGTAAGAATGGCATGTGAATAAAGTAAGCTAACACTACCACCTTCCTCACCATTTGCCTAGAAATCTCCTAGAAAAGGCTCAACACTTGTAAGACCCCCTTAAAGATGATTGGTTATAGAAATAATTCATGATCTTAGTTATCCATTTTTGCTAGAACAGAGATACTTCATGTGGATGGTTTCAACAACACATTCATTTCATTATCATTTAGGAAGTTGAAAGTGCAAAGTCAAGGAGCTGGCTCTAGAACAGCAGCTCTCAACCTGTGGGTTGCGACCCCTTTGGGGGTTGAACAACCCTTTCACAGGCATCATCTGATTCATAACAGTAGCAAAATTACAGTTATGAAGTATCAACGAAAATAATTTTATGGTTAGAGGGTCACCACAACATGAGGAACTCTATTAAAGGGTCACAGCATTAGGAAGGTTGAGAACCACCAGAAGAAGGCATTTGCTCTTGTCTCTTGTAGTTTCTACTCCTGGGTAATCTTTGCATAATTGGCAGATCTCTCCCTCATCTCTGCTTCTATCATCTGCTTATTTTATCTCCTAGATCTCAATTGAGACAGACTCAAGATGCATTCTACAATCTCCCAGTAGTCACTTAAAGAAGGTGACCCATCCCCAAATGTGATTATAATCATAGGCATAGAGGCTGGGGTTTTCAACATTTATTTCTGAGGTACATCATTCAATCCATACTCATAGTCATTTTGAAAAAGAAAATTAAAATAAAAACAAATTATTTTTAAAAGGGAAAACAGAACCGCACAATAATCCCTCACAACCAATAATGTGGACTGACATGATGTTTTGTTATGCTAAGAACTCAGAGGTCATTCTCTTGAGCTCTAAGTTTTCTCTTGGTTCATAGTTTATTTTCCAGCAAGGACATTTACAGAATCAATTCTACCTTATCTTACAGAGACGCTATGATTCAGAATCAACTCCATGGCAAGAATTTTTAAAAGTTTTTAAAAAACTTTTTTGGTAAGGATGGCAGATTACAGCAAGAATAAAAGTTAATTGTTGAAGAAGTAACATTACTCATTTAACAAGAGAAAGGGATGTTGGGGGTTGTGCAATGTTCTCAACACAGTGACCATTCTATGAGAATGTATATGTTCGGGCCAAGTGGCTAAATGGTAAGGGTGAGATTCATTCGGATGTCACTTGCCACTTTCTTTCACAGTCAAACATTGTAACTCAGTCCAGGTTGAACTGCCTCTTATTGCAGTGATTCTCTGCCCATGAGCTGAGTTTTAGATCCAGGGGTAAGACGATGATTATCTGCTGGAAACCCCATTTATGTTTAGGGCAGTCAATAATAACAATGACACACTCAAGTTGCCTTTCCTAGTTAAATCCCTTGCAGAGGGAGCACCTTGCTGTGACAAAATGAATAATGGGAGTACTCTTAATGTAATCTGGTGTCCCTAGGGTTTATATGTATTCACTGCTTGGAGATTAAAACAGCTTTGAAGTTAGTTATTACCCATTGTTTTAAATTTCGCAACAAAGTTAAGTGACTCCTACCATAAACTAACAGGGAAATACATCTTAACTTTTCAGGTGACCTTGTGACTAAACCAGTCTTGTTAAGAAGCAGCACATATTACAATCCCCCGAGTTTGTGTGTGTATTTATCGCCTTATATTTTTTTCCCTCCAAACTAGGCAACCCTTGACTTGAATTCATTCAACTCTACTTCTTACCTCAAAGAAATCCTTGCTCACCTTTGAAAAGCAGTACTGCATTCAAAGAATGCTTAAGCTGATGTTGTAACCAGGAAAGAAAGAACAATTCTTTCCCTTTTACTAGATAGTAATTTACTAATACATTTTTTTAAAACATTTTATTAGGGGTTCATACAACTCTTATCACAATCCATACATATACATACATCAATTACATAAAGAACATTCGTATATTCTTTTCCCTAATCATTTTCAAAGTATTTGCTCTCCACTTAAGCCCTTTGCATCAGGTCCTCTTTTTTCCCCCTCCCTCCCCGCTCCCCCCTCCCTCATGAGCCCTCGATAATTTATAGATTGTTATTTTGTCATATCTTGCCCTATCCGGAGTCTCCCTTCCCCCCTTTCTCTGCCGTCCATCTCCCAGGGAGGAGGTCACATGTGGATCCTTTTAATCAGTTCCCCCTTCCAACCCACTCACCCTCCACCCTCTCAGCATCACCCCTCACACCCCTGGTCCTGAAGGTATCATCCACCCTGGATTCCCTGTGCCTCCAGCTCCCATATGCACCAGTGTACAACCACTGCCCTATCCAGTCCTGCAAGGTAGAATTCAGATCATGATATTTGGGGGGAGGAAGCATCCAGGATCTGGGGGAAAGCTGTGTTCTTCATTGGTACTACATCGCACCCTGACTGACCCATCTCCTCTCCTAAACCCCTCTATGAGGGGATCTCCAGTGGCCGACAAATGGGCCTTGGGTCTCCACTCTGTACTTCCCCTTTCATACACTATGGTATACACACACACACACACACACACACACAACACATATATATACATACATGCATATACATATATATATATTCTTTTTTTTTGCATGATGTCTTATACCTGGGCCCTTTGGCACTTCGTGATCGCACAGGCTGGTGGGCTTCTTCCATGTGGGCTTTATTGCTTCTGAGCTAGATGGCCGCTTGTTCACCTTCAAGCCTTTAAGACCCCAGACACTATCTCTTTCGATAGCCAGGCACCATCAGCTTTCTTCGCCACATTTGCTTATGCACCCGTTTGTCTTCGGCGATTGTATCATGGAGGTGTGCAGCCAATGATATGATTTTTTGTTATTTGATGCCTGATAACTGATCCCTTTGGGACCACGTGATCACACAGGCTGCTGTGTTCTTCCATGTGGGATTTGTTGCTTCTGAGCTAGATGGCCGCTTGTTTATCTTCAAGCCTTTAAGACCCCAGACACTATCTCTTTTGATAGCCGGGCACCATCAGCTTTCTTCACCATATTTACTTGTTCACTTGCTTTGGCTTCAGCAGTTGTGTCGAAAGGAAAGTATTCAGGCATTGAGGGAGTGCTTGTGTAGAGGCCCAAGGTCCTTCCGCCACCTTAATACTAAACCTATAAATATGGACACATAGATCTATTTCCCCATCCTCATATATATATTTGCATGTACGTGTCTTTGTCTAGACCTCCATAAATGACCCTTGACTCCTAGCTCTTTCCTCCATCTCCCTTGACTTTCCTTCTGCCCCACTACCATGCTCTGTCCCTACCTGGGCTACAGCTATACCTTTTCTCTATGCAACCTTACCCTTGATCATTCCCTACCAGGCCTGCCACTCCCCCCTCACTACCATTTTGGGTCCCATGTTGTTCCCTTCTCCCTGTGTTTGTTAACACCACTTCCTTACCCCTCTACCTCCCCCCACCCCAAGTCCCCCTGGAACTGTCGGTCCCATTGTTTTTCCTCCAGATAGTTCATCCAGCCTGTCCTATTCAGACAGACCTGTGGAGACACTAACATGCATGAAAACAAGACAGAGGAAAATAAAGCAACAGTATTGAGAGCATATTTTCCCATTATCTAAGACAATGATCAGTGATTAACTGGAATGTGGTAGTTACACAACCACCTGTCAACTTGAGGGTATTAAGAATAAAGGGTGGAGCTTAGCCTGTCTGTCAGTTTACAGACTGATTGAATGGCAACTGAGATAAATGGTTCTCTGGAGCGTGGCCTCCCTCTCTCTTTCTACTTTCACTTTCCTGTTCACAAGTCATGTGGAGCTACATTGAGACCAGTGAGAGCCCTGGAGCTGCTTCCACCACCACTGGATCCACAAGACTTTGCACCCACTGAACTGTGATCTTCCTGAATTTTGTGTCCTTGAATAGTCTATGTGAATCGGAAGAAGGACTTATGGAGTAGTATTGAACTTATGGGCTAATTAATATAAGACTTATGGACTTGATCTGGACTGAGCTGGGATGTTTTCTTATATACAATTACTCTTTGATATAAAGCTATTTACATATATATCCTTGGGTTTGTTTCTCTACTCAACCCAGCCTAACACAAGGAGCTTAACAAATATACTTCTTTTGTGGAGTTATTTTTTAAATCATGACATATAAATGCTTTTATACATTAAATGACACTGGGCACTATTTCTTCCTCCTTGGAGGCATGTTGTGATAACTCAGACCTCACTGCCATCAGCATAAAGGATGATTTTAACTTAATTTACACTGCAGAAGTCGAATAACAGATTGCTGAATGGACAGATCAAATTTCCTTAGTTGTTGACACCATTTCCTTTTTTAGTTGCATCTTGAAGCAAAAGAATAAAGCAGGAAGACAAGTGTTCTGATTTCAAACATACGATAAAGCTCTAGTTAGAGTCTGCTGCTGGTAAAAGAACAGACCCTGTAACCAATAGAATAGAATTGGGAATCCAGTAATCAACCTAGACATCTAATCAATTGATTTTTGTTCAGTGTGTGAAGTCCATATACTAAAGTCCTTATAATAGGGAAAGACCATCCCCCCACCAGAAGAACGCACTTCAGAGGAAAGCACTGAAGCTACAGCTTGGGAGAGTGCACATCTGTTTAGAACACACAGGAGAAATGAAGAGAAATGGAGAGGGAGGGGAACACATCCTGGTCCACCAAGCCAGATATCCCTGCTCTGAGCAGGCAATGCACAGAGAGGACCATGGGGTCAGCTGCACCATAAGACACGATGCTTCTCACTGAACCATACTGCTATGAAGGCACAACACTGGAGACACAGTGCAGGAATTGTGCCCAATCTGGCCCCATCACACTGGGGTGAAATGCTAAGGGCATGCAACAGAGCAGCGAGGGGGAACAAAGTGATGAAATCCCCGGGAATATAAAAAATGGGCTTTGGAGACAGTGTGGCACCCCATCAGACTCAACTGGAAAACCCTCCTCAAAGCCAACAAACAGACCTTGAACTATTTATAGGCTTTTCTATTTTTTGTCAGTGGCTTTCTTTTTGTTTTTATTGTTTTGTTGGTTTTCACTTCCTTTGTTGTTTTGTTTGGCTTTGCCTGTTTTTTTGTGTGCTTATTAATGCCCCTACATGTCTGTCTAGATAAGAATGGTGGGATAAACATTTTGGAGACCCAAAGAACAGGACTGATGATGCCAGGGTGATATGGGAGAAAATGAGGTGGGGGGAAAAGAAACCCAGGGACAAGGGAACAGCAAGTGAACTAAAATCAATGGAGAGAGGGTGTAGGATGCCTAATGGGGCTTAATCAAGGGCAGTATAGCAGTGAGGAATTACTAACCCTGAATGAAGGCCCAACATGATGGTGGGACAAGAGGAAAGTACAAGGAGATAGAGGAAAGAACCATGAGGCAAAGGACATGTATATAGGTCTAAATACAGGAATTTACATATGTACATATATTTATATAACGAGAGGGGAATAGATCTATGTACTTATATCTATATATTAAGAATCAAGGTTACAGATGGACATTGGTCCTTGACTCAAGCACTCCCTCTACACGAACATTTTGTTCTAATAATCCAGCATTCTGTGATGCTCACCTTCCCAACATGATTTCCAAAGACAAAATGGGTGCATAAGCAAATGTGGTGAAGAATGCTGATGGTGCCAAGCTATCATAAGATATAGTGTCTGGGTATTTAAAGGCTTGAAGATAAACAAGTTGCTACCTAGCTGAGAAGCAAGAAAGCCCATATGGAAGAAGCACACCAGCATGTGTGATCATGAAGTGTCGATGGGATCAGGTATCAGGCATCTAAGACCCAGAACGAAATCATATCCAATGTGAATGGGGTGCAGGGAGAGCATGGAGTAGAGACCCAAAGGCCATCTGTACACAATTGGACATCCTCTCACAGAAGGATCACCAGAAAGAAAGGAGCCAGTCAGGGTGCAGTATAACACTGATGAAACACACAGCTTTCCTCTAGTTCTTTGATGCTTCCTTCCCCCCACTACCATGAACTGAATTCTACCTTACAAATCAGATTACACCAGAACATGCACACTGCTACAGATAAGAGCGCTCGACACAAGGAATCCAGGATAGATAAACCCCTCAGGACCAACAATGAGAATAGAGATACTTGGAGGATAAGGGGAATGTGGGGGGAGAAAGGGGAAATTGATCATAAGGATCAATCTAGAACATCCTCCCAGGGGGCCGAACAACAGAAAAGTGGGTGAAGGGTGACATAGGACGATGTAAGATATGAAAATAATAATCTATAAGGGAGGGAGGGCTGGGGAAGGAAGGGGGAAATGAGGAGCTGATATCAAGGGCTCAAGTAAGACGAAAATTCTTTGAAAATGATGATGGCAGCATATGTAAAAATGTGCTTGACACATGGATGAATGTGTGGATTGTGATAAGAGATGTAAGAGCCCCCAATAAAAGCATTAAAAAACAATAGGTAAAGAATAGACTTAATACATGGGGCTGGACGACTGGGTGTCCATGATCAAAAGAAGGACTCATACATCACACCATACATACAATTTAACATAAAGTTTCAAGAATCTAAAGGAAAAAACTAAAACCTTAAAACTCTTACAAGAAAATAAAGGGATCTTACTACAGGATCTACTTTGTAACAATGGATTCTTATATGTGAAACTAAAAGCTCTCGCAACAAATGACAAAATAGATTAATTGGTCTACATCAAACAAACCACTTTTGTTCAACAAAAGGCTCTAACAAGAAAGCAAAGAGGCAATCTATTGACTGGAAGAAAACTTGTGGAAACCATACATTGAATAAGGTGGACAATGATGTGTTGCCCTGATGATACTATCGGTACTTCAGGTAACTAATTGCAGGGTCACCTACAGTGAGTAGATGTCAATGGGGCTACCCAGCTAAGAGCTGACTATGAGGAAGGGATATGCTGTCCTCTTCTGAGGAATTAGCCATTGACAACCTTGAGACAGTGCTGGAAGATCAGGTCCTCTGGTTGGAAGACACTCCAAATACCATTGAGGGAGAGCTGCTTCCTCAAAGTAGGGTGACCCTAGTGATGAGGATAGAATAAAGCTTTGGGGACCTTCATTTGCTGATGGGCTATGATTCAAGACAAGAAACAGCTGATAATCTCCACAAATAATTGAAATGTGGGAAAAGTAGAGGGTTGGTATAAAAGAGGAAGACCCTCAACAACATGTGAGATGTAATTAATTACTTAATGTCACCCTTCCAGTCATCGATACCCCTTTTGTAATGCATTGTAAACTTTAAATTCTACACCTGTAATTACAATCCCATTTTGGATTGTACAAGTCCAGTGTGGCAAGGAAAAATCAGAACTTCGTCAACTCTACTGTTTCCAACCTTCTTTTATGACGTAGGAAATGTGGAGAATCTCAAATTTCACTGATTAGAAGAACTTTGTGAAGAGTTTGATTTCATGATTGTGTTTGAGTTTCATGTACAAGGTGAAGAGTAACAACACTCAACAATTAAGAGATGATTTCTTTAAATGTGGACTAAGAAAGATGGACATTTAAAAATGCTACCTTAGGAAAAAAGATGGTTTTTATCTTTTCTAGAGATGAAGGATGGGATGTGGAATGGAGGCTCATTTGTCCCTTTGATCATGAACTCTATAAGGCCATAACATGATTAGGTAACCAAGCTTCCCTGGTTCTATATTTATGTGCATTAAAAGTGGCCTCCAGATGTTTCTGTACATCCTCCATGCATTTGTTCAGTAGTACCAAGGTAATGTTGATATCCTTTAGATGAAATTTTACCTTATTAAACCGTGACTCGTCTCTTGGAACCTGATCTCTTATTTTGAAGTGTTGGATTTGGCATTGCAGTTGATGTTTTCTGTAGTTGACACATGCCGGGGAATGAGGGATTGGGCTGTACCCTAAGTCCAAGAGTAATGAGTGGGTTGTTCTTATACACTTATTATAGCATCAAATTATAGGCATTTCTGATCACCTGTTCCTATTTAACAAGAGCACCAGGTTCATTTAGTTAAAACTCCTTCCAAAGAATAGGAAGTGCATTGACCTCAAGTAATTTAAAATGCTGTTGGTTAAATACTCCTTACAGTGTACAGATTCATCTTTTCTGAAAATAAAGCAAAAGAAATCTTGGAATAAAACAATGTGAAGGAGCTAAAAAGAATGTAAATCAAGAATTTGAAAATTGAAGACTGACTGCTAACTTGCATTAACTTCACAAAACCTCTTACACTCTTTCTGGAAATACACCCCCCTTTAAAAAAACTTTAAGAAGCAAATTAGTCACATTTGGAACACTTTCTGTTATCAGTCCATATCTTTAGATAGTTAGAACCTGGTCATAAGCCTAAAGTTGGCTTGACACTGGAAAGTAAATCTTAACAAATACCTTGATGCACAGAAACCATGTTAACATATACACTCCATGAAGTCTTTGGTTCCATGGTCAAGCACGGATGCTTAGATATCCCAGTATCTAATATGAATGCGGTAGTTTTGATTACCAATGTCATTTTTCCACTGTTTGAAACCTCTTCCCAAGAACAACCAGATCCAACCCATCTCAAGCTACTGTATGTGCGTATCAAGACTCCCTTTTGCTTCATATCTGAATTGGATTGAATATTGTGTTTGTGCATTTATGCTTTGATTCTTAGTAACCTCTCATGTTATGGAGTTGATTTGCATTAAACACAAACTTTGAGTAAAAATACATGGCTAGAATGCAATCCCAAACAAAAGAACAAATATATCTGTTTTAGAAGAAGTATAGTCATGATGATGGCAGTGCATGTGTAAATGTGTTTGATACAATTGATGTATGGATTGATAAGAGCTGTAAGAGCCCCCAACAAAATGATTTATTAATTAAAAAAGAGAAGTATAATCAGAACGTGCCTTAGAGGAAAGGTTTATGAGACTTCTTCTCATATACTTTTTATAAGTTATCAAGCGCGACCAACCCCTGGAAAAGGACTTTATGCTTGTGAGATGGTCAGTAAAAAAGAGAGAGACCCGCAGCTAGATGCATTACACAATGGCTGCAAAAAGGACCTCCTACACAGGAACAATTGTGAGGATGGAACAGGCCTGGGCATATGTCATAGGTTCTCTATGAATCAGAAGTGACTGTACACCACCTAAGAACAACAGCAAGATGGGAAGACCAAAAACCAAATTCACTGCCATCAATTATATTGTGACTCTCATCGACTTATTGTCATCCTGTAGGATGGGGGTAGAACTGCCAAACTCCCGCTATCGGTGTTTGCTGTAACTCTTTACTGGAGTAGAATGTTTCATCTTTCTCTCTCTGGTGGTTTCAAACTGCTAACTTTGTGATTCACAGTCCAACTCCTAACCACTGCGCCAGGCAGGTGGAGCATGGTGGAGAGGGAAGTCAGGGCCTGAAAAGCATGATTGTTAGCCAGTGTTGAGTTTCTGGTTTGGTGATGGAAAGTTGGCAATCAATATTGGTGGTGGTAATACAATATGAATAATATAATTGTACACATGAAAAGCATTACACTGACAAATGTGATAAGAGCATTTTCCAAATAACAAAGAAATCCATATGTGCCACCAGTTTAATGATTAGCAATAAAAACAGAAATAAATAATACCTATATAGAAATTAGGTAACCGATTTTTATGGACTAGATTTCAGGAACTCTTTTTTACTCTTCATTTATTTGAAAATTAGTGACAAAAGTCCTAGGAATAGACAAATGTAGTGATGTTCTGTGGAAAAGATAGCCAGATGGGTCCTTTTGGTTCTCAGATACAGTAGAAACTCTGAGAGATTTTGACTCTCACAGGCTTACCTGACACTTTGTTCAAGAAATGCCACTTAGGGAGTTTTGAAAAGAGTACAAATATAGAAAACTTTATGCTACATGGGATGCTCAATTACGAAAATCACTTTCTGCATTTTCTCTGATTTTGTTTTGAATGACCTCTATGGAATTAATTATTGGAATTTACTTTGCATGGTAAGGGAATAAAGATTATTGGCTTACGCAAGAGAAGTTGACCTCCATGTTCTTCCTTTAAGTTCAAGTTTTCAAAGATCCTTGGCAGAAGTAAAACCTGCCAGGTGATTCTAGCTCAGACATTTTTATTCTCACTCCTACCTGGGATGATAAATTGCTTCATAGCCTTTGTACCTTTACCAAGGTAATGCAAAGCCATTTCTCTTGAATGCAGTCCTTTGATTGTCTATGAAAGAAATACCTTTAATTGATTTTTTTTCTTGCTCTCCCATGTGGAAACTGATCCCACCACTAGAGTGAATCTCCCTCACTCATCAATAATCCATGCAATATTTCCTTCCTTCTACAGAGTCATCTGTCTGCTTGGTTGAGCTTGAAAGGAGAATTTCAGATAGTCAGCCTCCGAGAGAAAGCGATGTATTTCATACTAAATAAGCTGAATCAGGGTCAGGCATTCACTTTCAATGCAGGTCAGCTCATCTCCCATCAGAAAGTTATATTATATCATTAAACTCTGAAACAATGCAAACTAAACCAAAAGTTCATTTATTATTTCCCTTTCATTCAGAGTTAATTCCTTTAGAATACAAAGCTCTGCTTTTCCTTCCTTCAGAACACAGCCCACTTTAACATTCTTAAAGCAAGTGTTATTGTGGTGGTGCTGGCTGCCACTGAGTCGGTCACTGCTCATCCTGCTCTGTGTTCAACAGAACAAAGCACTGCGCGGTCCTACCTGCTCACATGTGTTCTGATGCTCAAGTCCATTGTTGAAGCCACTGTGCCAATCCGTCTTGTGGAGAGTCTTCCTCTTTTCCACTGCTCTTCCACTTTAGCAAATGTGATGTCCTTTATCAGGGACTGATCTCTTTGGATAACACGTCCAAAATACATTCAAGTCTGGCCATCCCTGTCTCTAAGGAGCATTCTGGCTAAATTTCCTCCAGATGAGACAGATGTTAAGTCTCACTGTTAGTTATCTGCAGAAGACTCACTGCCATTGAGTCAGTGCTGATTCACAGCAAACACCTGTGGGTTTCTGAGACAGTAATTATTTACAGGAATAAAAAGTCCAATCTTTTCTCCAGTGGTGCTCCACATGGTTTTGAACTGCTGACCATGTATATTGCAGCCCAATGTGTAATGGCTACACCATCAGCACTTCATGTCTGCAGATGTGGGTCATAATGTAATCATCTTGATTTTTTTTTCTTGCTTCTTTGAGCCCATAAGTATTCTATACTTTCTTATCCTATACCAGCCAACTCTATTCCTTTCAAATCCACACTCTTCTGGTTTTTTTTTGCAAGGAAATTGTGAAATTTCCATGTGAAAATTTTTAAAAATGTGTAAGGGATTTTTAATCCTAAATGCTTAGAAGTAAAATCCATGGGGGAATTTAGAGACAATGGAGTGTTTATATGAGAGGGAAAGAGCTGCCAGGGAGGGGGTATGTTGGGTCTGCTTTCTGTGCCTGTCCCTTCTACCTTCTTTGGGCATCTGAGTGAGTTCACTGCCTTTAGGAACCTATGCCCAACCGAAGGAAAAGGCTTGCCGGTGAGGCTGAGGACTACATACACTTTCCTGGCGCTCCCTGGAATTTTCACTGGCTTTATGTTCAGAAGTGGATTGTCAGGCCTGGCTGCCCAATCCGGTCCACTCTGGAAGGTCTGGTGACACAGTTCAGCACTGTAGCAATGAGCCACTGCCCACTGACAGACAGGTGCATGCATTGGCTGGAAATCAGACCTGGTTCTCTCACTTGGAAGGGGAGGGAGACTTCTCCCACCAAGGATCCACCACTGCCCCTCTTTGATCCTCTACCTGGTGCTGAATCCCTCCTTAGTCAGTTAGAGCACAACTTACATGCCTCGCTGGTACTGCTGTGAATTTTGAATTGTTAATGCCCCCCCCCACTGACCAGCAGACTCCATCTCCCCAACTCCATCTACTCAGACCTTAGTCAAAGTCAAGCAACTCCCTGTTTTAATTACATCACCCACTTGCACAGTCTTGTTTGCGTTGCCTCAACACCACACACACTCTGCCCCCAGACATTCTGATTTCGGAAAACCAAATCCCAAACTGACTGCTAATGAGTTGACTTGGACTCTTCGTGACCCAGATGGCGTCGTGCTGCATGGGGCTGCTAACCTCCAACCCCTCTCTCTCAGAAATCCCCAGGGCTTTGTCCCACAGGGTCCCTCTGAGCATGAGCTCTGGTTTCTAACCAGCATAAAATCCACCTCCCTGGGGCATGGACAATGGAAGGGTGGGTGAAGGGAGACGCCGGACAGTGTAATATGTGACACATAATAACTTATGAATTATGGAGGGTTCATGGGGGAGTGGAGATTGGGGAGGGAGAGAAAAATGAGGAGCCGATATCAAGGGCTCAAGTAGAAAATGTTTTGAGAATGACGATGGCAACAAATGTACAAATGTGCTTGACAAAATGGATGTATGTATGGATTGTGATAAGGATTGTATGAACCCCCAATAAAATTATTAAAAGTAAAGCTATGAAACAAAAACTCCATCTCCCATATGAAGTCTGACTTGTTAGGATTTCTCTATCAAGACTGTCTCACGCTGTGCCCTGTTTCGTTCCCTTCTTAAACTACAAGAGAATATAGCCATGAATCCTACCTAGTGTTCTCCCTTCCATTTCCGTAGTTCTTCTAGAAAGCAACCGACAATTAGATTGAAGACTTGTACAGTGAATATATGTCCCTCCAATCTCATTTGTCTCTCTGTGATGACTAATCTCTCTATTTTATAGCTATGGATGAGACCAAAGTAGAACAGATTATCACTGATTGAGTGTTTTATATTTTAACAGAGTCTAGAATAAATCAAAAGACATATTGCAGTGGGAAAACGGGTGGCCCCAAACCTCCTTACTATGCTAAAGAACAAGAGATTACTTTGAAAGTTAAAGTGTGCCTGACCCACACTATGGTCTTTTCAGTCAAATCATACACATATGAAACCTGGACAATGCCAGAATGCTGCTTAGAAGAAAGGATGGCAAAACTTTGCTTCGTGTACTTTGGACATAATTGTTAGAGGACGACCCCTAATAAGATGGTTTCACACAGAGGCCGCCACCATGGGTGCAAACATCGCACCAGTTGTGGGGAGAGTGCCGCACTGGGAACATTGTGCTGTAAGTAAAGCTGACTGGACCGAAGGCACCTAACAGCAATACCACGAAGCGCAGTTTTGAGTTTATATTTTTCAGTTAACATTGTCATGTAGATAAGTTCATATAAAATATGAGTTCTGATTCTTCCTCAGCTGTTTGTATGATATGCAAAAATTAATTTATTTAAAGATTCCAATATTTATAAATGTGACAGGAGCATACATTTTTGATAGCAGTTGGCATGCAATGAGAATATTTTTGTGGGCTTGATTCTAAAAATAGATTTAGTGCATCGAAAGATACTCATGTTTTTAATTGCCAGGTATTGTCAAATTGATTAACTTTATTCTTAACAACAACATATATAAAAATCCTCTTTTCCAACAAGAGCTACTATCAGCCTTTATCGGTTTGCATTTTGATGGACAGGGCCTAGAGTCTCATTGTGGCTTTAACATGCAAATGACTGCTTATCTGTGGTAATTTTCATTTATTATTTTGAGTCATGTCTGTTGGGAATCCCTTACTGCAATGCTCATCATTTTTTCCCTGTCCATTTTAAAGGTTAGTTATCTATTATCGATATCCATCTGTTTTTATGTTGGTTTAAAGCAACGTTTGAGCATGGGCATTTAATATAGTCGTGCGATCAAATTGGTTCATATTTTGATAATGACATTTGCCATTGATGTTACATGAAGTAGAACATGATACAAAGATCATTATATGATTTCTTCTCCTTCTCTTTGATACAAAAGATATTTGACGTTTTATTTTGCCTAGAAGTCATTTTTGCTTCTGGTGTGATTCAAGTTCTCAATTGCCTATGCGAAATTTCAACACATACTATACTAACTGTCCCAAACATTTATTCAGAAAACATTTCCACCACTGGTTTCACATCAAGTTTCAATGCACACTAGGGTTCAAGATGTATCTGGGGCTTTGTTTCTCTTCCCTCAAACCTGTTACTGTGGTATATTGCATATTCTAATAATATCACACTTTAACTTAACACAAAACAGAACAAACCTCTGAGTCTGTTTTTTCAACTGTTAAGATATCCTCGTGGTTCTTACAAATTATAATGGGTTATTCTCATTTATATTTTCAGGTGACATTTGGAGTCATCAAGGTCTGTTTTAAAAATCCCAACAGGTGTTTTCGTTGAATTAATAGATGAACTCAGAGATGACTGAAATGTTTGCAATCCACAGATGTAACGCCTTGCATTTGGGGGTTTTCTGCCTTTCAATGAATCTTTATCAATTTCTTATTTTTTAATTCCTGATTTTATTTATTTCAAAGTTCAGTTTTGATAATGCAGGTGGTGCAGAAGATGACACATTGTTTCATTGTGCGTGTGGTTATTCTCAGTAGGAGGGCCACTCCCTCCACGTTAGCTCATGAAAACAGATACTGGGTAAAACAGACACTGATACTGCTATTGTGGATTCAACATTTTGTTTTGTTTTCCAAAATTTCTTTTCATTTTTAAAATTAAAATATTGCTGCCAGAGGGGGTAATTATTGATATCCATCTGATACCCTTGTGTGTTTTTAATCATATGTTTTCTTCTCATTCCTTCGACATAAAATGTATTTAGCTTTTAATTTTGCCTAGAACACATTTTTTCCCTTTAAAAAATAATTTTATTGGGGGCTCATACAACTCATCACAATTCATACATAAATCAATTGTAAAAAGCACATTTGTACATTCATTTTCATCACTATCAAAACATTTGCTCTCCACTTAGGCCCTTGGCATCAGCTCCTCATTTCCCCCCCTCACTCCCTGCTCTCCCTCCCTCATGAACTCTTGATTATTTATACATAATTATTTTGTCATATCTTACACTGTCTGACATCTCCCTTCACTCACTTTTCTATTGTCCATCCCCCAGAGAGGAGGTTATATGTAGATCCCTGTAATTGGTTCACCCTTTCCACCGCACCCCACCCTCCATCAACCCTTCTGGTATCGCCACTCTCACCATTGGTCCTGAAGGGATCATCTGTCCTGGATTCCCTTTGTTTTCAATTCCTATCTGTACCAGTGTACGTCTGGTGTAGCCAGATTTGTAAGTTAGAATTGGAACCGTGATAGTGGGGGTGGGAAGGGGGGGGACGCATTAAGGAACTAGAGGAGAGTTGTGTGTTTCATTGTTGCTACACTGCACCCTGACTGGCTGGTCTCCTCCCTGCAACCTTTCTGTCAGGGGATGTCCAGTTGCCTACAGAAGGGCTTTGGGCCTCCACTCCGCACTCCCCCTCATTCACAATGATATGATTTTTTGTTCTTTGATGCCTGATCCCTTCAACACCTCATGATCACACAGTCTGATGTGCTCCTTCCGTGTGGGCTTTGTTGCTTCTGAGCTAGGTGGTCGCTTGTTTACCTTCAAGTCTTTCAGACTCCAGATGCTATATATTTTGAGAGTCAGGCACCATCAACTTTCTTCATCACATTTGCTTATGCACCCATTTGTGTTCTGCGAATGTATCGGGAAGGTGAGCACACAATTATATGATGTTTTTCAGAACACATTTTTTATTAAATCAGCTTTTATGTTACAGTGACTTTATTTGGGTCTCTTGGATTCTTACATGAGCAATTAGATTACATACTACTAATGCTAATTCTTTAAAATATTTGTTTTGTGTATTTTATTTTACTGTTGATTTTGTTAGACTTGTAGGACAAAAGCAAGATCTAAATGATAGTTATGTTTATCTTTAACTGGTTTTCATGTCTCACAGCGACCCTACAGGACAGGGTAGAACTGCTCCTGTGGACTTCTTGATTGTAACTCTTTATGGGAATAGAAGGTCTGATCTTTTTGCAAATGACCAGCTGGTAATTTCAAACTGTTGACCTTGAGATTAGCAGCCCAATGTATAATCACTAAGCTTTAGGGTACTATGAGTTGGCAGTGAGTTTGAGTTTCTTTGATTTTTGCCAATGTTTAGAAAAGTCTAATTTTGATCTAAGTGAAATGTGAGAACAATGAAAACTCGGTGCTAACACTCACAATAGAGGTTATGCATGGGAAGTGCAGAAAGGATCCCAATGATGTCAGGGTTGGAAACACTGAACAGTCTTTTATGAAAACAGGTAAGACAAAGGAGATGCAACTCTCTGCTTTAATAATTACTTACAGTGTGAGGGCCAGGCTTTTGGAGACAGGTGTACATTCATTTTGCATTTTTCTAAAATAATTTTTGATGGTTCTGAAAAGATAGTTTTGCCTGCTGTTGTTTACCGACTGTTTTCTCATAACCAAACTCTGACCTAATGATTCCTACCCAAGTCCAAGTAGTCATTAAAAAGCGTAAACATATATGCATACAAGTCTAATATTTCAGAGACACTTGAACCACTATCAAAAGAGAAACAGCTAAGCTAGTTGCCAGTCAGGTTACCAAGAGTTTGGTTAATGCAGATGAGTCTTCTCTTATCTCAGTTTCCCATTAACACATCACGCAACACATTCAAAGTCAATATATGCTGGAACTGAAAACAGGGTGGCCAAACAAGATCAATACCACTGCTCTTTATTAATATTTTGCTTTGGGTTATTTTGTATGCATTTATAGTCCTATTTTAGTTGATATTATTACCTTTTATTTGTAATCATTTTTCTTAGCTGGACTATTTCATTAGTCCCTTTCTTTCCATTATCATGCACCTGGCACAAAATCTACCATAGGTACAGATTACTATTCATATATTCCAACGAACATGTGAATTCTAAATAAATTCATTAAATAATTTATTTGTATCTATTATTTCAAAGTTGGGGTGATTACAACTGCTTTTAAGGGGTCCCAAACCAAGAGACAAAATTATATGCATAAATAGAACTTGAGGGGTAGAAACAGCTTTTAAAAATAAATCTTTCTATTTAGTCAGATGAATATGGTGCTTATAATATAGTCACATGCAAAATAGATATGCTTTGGGAGAACATTTGAAATCTCTTCATGGAATAAGGTATTGTGAGACATCTTCTCACTGGGATACCTTTCACACTATTAGTCTACAGGTTGACCAGATTGCATTGCTAACCCACACCTGGTTTCTATTGCCCATAAGTGATTGTCCTTATGTTTAAAATACCATTTCCTTTCCTTAAGCTCCCTACAAATTGCAGTCAATCATTTACACTCTTGCCATGTGAATATGAATCTTCATATTTCTAAAGCACACTTTGGATCCTGAAGTCTGCTGTAGATTCCTTGTAGCAACTGGGAAATTCTTTTGCCACTGATGAGGAAGCTTTCTGCTTCCACTCATTTCTTTGAAGCCTTTTTCATCTTATGTACATGTAGAAAGAAATTTTGCACCTGTTACAAGGAATCCTCATGCTTTTGAAGAGGCGGCATTTTTAGGTGAAGAAGTGTGTCTTTCCTTCCAGCAGGTCCTACACCCTCAGGGTTGGACTGCCTTGGGGATAAGCCGTTTACTGCAGCATCAGAAAGTCAGGGATGCTGGGTTTTAGATCCAAGTCTAAGACCACTACACATGTACGTTAGCCTGGGTAGACTAGAGAAACAGATCCATGGACACACATATGTGTATAAGAAAGAGATTTATATACAAGAGCAATTGAACATTGAGAAAACATCCCAGCCCAGTCCAGATCAAGTCCATAAGTCCGATATTAGCCCATATGTCTCGTATCAATCTATAAAGTCCTCTTCAGACTTACAAAACACACAGCAATGATGCCAAACATAGAAGATCACAGGCTAGTGGGTAGAAAGTCTTTGAATCCAGTGGCATTGGAAAGATCTCAGCGCTGACATGGATCTCTGCACACAGGGCTGCATCAGGGTGGGTCCATGTGTCTTGTCAGCTATGAATTGGAATTGACTCGTGGCCAACAGGTTGAGTTTGGACGTTTTGTCAGCATGTGCTTCATAGAGTCAGACTCTACATTTTCTCAGGGAGTATTTGTTTCATGAAGTCATAATTGACTACAGGTTTTTAGTTTCTCATATTGATTATCTAATGAATCAGATAAAGATATAGATTTAGATGTAATTGTAGATGTGGTCATAGACGTAGATATAGATTCCATGAATGTTCTGCATCAGGAAATGTCCAGTTGGATATGGTCTGTGGTCCTAATCCATGCAAAGGTTATTACAAATGGGTGGTACATACAATGGTTTGCAATAAGAAGTGAGCGCTAATGTGTGTGGCAACAATGGGCTCGCGAATAGGAACAATTGTGAGCATGGGCAGTGTCTTGTTCTGTTCTTCATAGGGTCACTGTGGGTCAGAACCAACTTGATGGCACCTGATAGCAACAAGAGTACCTTTGCGATTTGCGCCCAAAGGTCCAAATTCTCTGCCATCGAGTTGATTCCAACCCAGTGTGACCCTCTAGGACAGAGTGGAAATGCCCCTGTGGGTTTCTGAGAGTGACTCTTTGGGAGTAGGAAGCCTTGTCAGCTCTCTTCCACAGTAATAATTATTACTATGTTATTGTGATAAAGCTATTTTGCGTATCTGGAAGCATTCTTTAATGTTTCAAACCTGGAAAGGTAGACCACATACTAGAAACTAAAGCAAAACATTGAACTCCCTGATCAGGACACTAGCCATATGGTTCCAATTTATGGACAATTTTGACTTAAAGTTAGACTAAATAATGGAACTTCTTCACCCTCCCGGGCATGCCTGCATCATTGTGGCCTGGCCGAGGGCAGGTACTGAGTCATGTTTGATGAACTGAATTGAATGCCACTGATTAGCTCCAGAAAGTCAAATGAGAGGGCGAAGCATCCAGCGTTGAAGGAAACGAGATCTGGAGTGCGTGGCAGGGTTCACTTGACTTGTGGAGCGGGATGCATGAGGGAAATCAATGCTGATGAGATGGTACCTGGAGTTTAGTGAGAGGTCTTGAGAGCTGTTTGGATTTAATAAGATTCATGGTTATTCCAGGATAGAAAATTTGCCTATCCATCTGTGTTCTCCTTTCTCTGCAAAACTGATGGATTCTGCAAAGGGTGTGTGTGTGGAAAAGCAACCCCAGTGGAGTGTTGTGGGGTCCCTGCAGCCCTGCCTCATGAGTTAGCTGAGAGAAATGAGCAAGGCCCCAGAATGTTAAAGAGCACCCCCTTCCACCAGCAAAATCTTAACATTCTAATCACCAGGTTCTTCTGGGCTTTCTATTAGTGTTCCCTCTTCAATTATTTAGCGAGTGTACAAATACTTGTCAGAATATGGACCTGCGTGTCTAAAGTGTTTGTAAACTTAATTCACCAGTCCCTCATTACCTCGCGAACTCGTTCACAGCATTGAACTCCACACGTGAAGCTGGGAAAGTGCTTGCCCTACTGCAGGAACAGTGTGCGTTTTATGAATGTGTCGCTGTTCCAAGGTGCCATATTTTATGCTCTTGATTGGAAAATTACTCGGCCTGTTGTGGAAGAAGCTGAGGAGGACACGTTTCAACAGAAACGGATGGTTACTTTCTTTATAAACATGATGAATGAGTTTCAGTTTGGCGGAAAAGTTGCACCATGGCTTTTATGATGTCAAATTTTAACTTTAAAAATGGACATCATGGGCATTTAAAAGAAACTTTTAGAGATTTTATGATATTTAGATTATAATAGATGTTTCTTTATTCAGCATTCTTAAAGCTACCAAGGAAACTTTCATTCTAATTCTGAAGTGGAGTGAGGCCGAGAATTCAAGGATTGGCAAAAATGGACTAAAATTTGAGTGATAAGAGTAGCAGGCATATTGCATGACATTTTATGTGAGAACAACCAAGCTTCCAAGGGAAGAACAAGGATGGGAAAAGAGGGCATTGAGTTCTGCCTTCAGCTCTGCCAGGGCATGTTGAGGACCTCTTGCCTGGCTTTCTTCACATGGAAATTAGCATAATATTCAAGCTCATGTGAAGGGGAGAGGCTGTAATGTTATATGTACCCTTGGAATATCCTAGGGAAGGAGCTGTATTATTAATCATAATAGTCGCATTGAGAAAACACTTTTTTATTTAACCTGTAATCTGACATGATTCTATTTTAATTATGAGGCTCTCCTCAATATACTTTTTCTAAAACTGGCACAATTAGTAGTTCTGTATTTGTGCTCTGTTTACTCAAGAACAACAGTGGAAATGTCACTGGTCCTTCTGGGCTAGCTGTGGTGGTGGAGGGAACAACTGGAGCAACCTGCACGTGATTCGAAAGTCAGAAACGGAGTTCTTCCTTTCCAGGTTGATTTATTATTATTTCTGCCTGGTCTAGTCCCTGGATATAAGTGGGTGGTTTTACAAAGTGAACAGACCATTAATCAGCAAATCTTCATGAAGGACGCCTGAGGGCTTCAAGCTTTATGGCACCCAGTCACGGGGATGTAGTTACTGTAATGAGCTTTGGGATTTAAAATCCTGGGACAAAAGTATGTCACCTTTGTCAAGGTCAGTTTTATTCAATCACCTGGAGGAAAAGGTTAAATGTTAAAATATATTTTAAATGTTGAACAAGGTGGAACTTTCTGAAATGAAATGCAACATGGACATAAAAGCATGGGGTCTAAGATCAGGCTCAGGACTCCAAAGATGGTAATCATTGCTGAGGGTTGTCTTCTTTCAAGGAATTTGGAAGTCCCCTCCCCCACAGAGATCCACAGCCAAGAAGGAGAGAGTTGAAGTGAGTTGGAATTAGTCCTCAGAGAACCTGGAAGGTGTGTGGGTGGAGTGCCCCTAGTGGCTGAAAGTCGGGGGCCAAGGGTGAGTTAGAGAGCTGAGCTTTACGTTTTGCCTCATCACCAGTTTTAGTTGAATGATCATTGATTCTCCATCAGTCAAGACATTGGAACCAATAACCACTCCTGTGGTGAAGTGTCCCCACGAGTAAACTAGGACATAGCTAAGAGCAGGGCATGCAGACTGAACCGCTCACACATACTTCTCTATAATCATCCTCTCTCCAAATCCTGGACTGGGCATTATACTTTAGAAAGTGTCTCCTTTCAAAGACAGAAACTTCCACAGTGAAGCAATACAAGGAAGAATAGCAACAGCTTGAACAAGAGTTGCTTTTTCATAATAATTTGTCATAAAACATCTTCCCAGAGATGACAACACACCTGGGGAGACGGGGTACATAGAATGTACTAAGGAGCGTGGTGGTCGTGAAAGAAAAGCAAAGGACTCCACGCACTATCAGAAGACAGTTATTGAAATAAAGGACTCAATAGGTGGAGTAAGTAGAACAGATTTGGTTGAAGAAAAAACGTTTCTTTCTAAAGGCAGTTGAAACAAGCAATTTGAGAAAGAGAACAGAAGATTGGTGAGAGAAGCAAAAGGTAAAAGTACCATCAGGCAAATAATAAGCATGCCCAGGAGGTGAGAGACAGCAAATATATGTTTCCTGAAATTAAAGCGAACATGAAAGGTCTCAGATGGTCTTATGATGAGCCCTCTGTAAGAGAATACCATACAGTGGTGGGAAGGAAAAACACATACTTTGTAAACAATTCACAATTGCATTAAAAAATCTGTAGACAATAAGAAAATTCTAGAATAATAGACATTGATTTGAAGAAGTGGGGAAGCAAGAAAAATCAGACACAAAGAGTAAATAGTCCTTGATTGTCTTTTCAAGACTTTTATGTGAGTTAAACTAATCCACGGTGACAGAGATAAAACAATTGCCTTCTATGGCACTTAACAATGACAAAACAACAACAACAATGGGATTAAATGAAAGGAGCATGGAGGGACTGTTTTGGGTGATGGAAATTGTATGTTAATTTAGGTTTTCCAAGACTTACTTTAAGTACCTCTTCCATCTTTCAAATGATGAGATACTTGGCTTTCTTGGATATTCTGGTGCCCAAATCCCGATCCGGATACTACCCACACTATGTTAAGTATTTGTACACACAGTTGCCTCTCCCATTGAAGGACCACAAAGTTGGAACCATGTCTGGTTATCACTGTATTAATAATTTCTAGCCTGGTGGTGTTGTACAACTCAGCAGACACCAAAGAAATTTTTTTTGAATTGACAAATCAGTATAAAAAATGTGTGCTATGGAATATAAGATCTTAAAAGATTAATCTTGAGCGTTCTCCTTCCCATTTTCCAGACTCTGAGAAGTGAGATAAAACCTTAATAAGATTAGGGGGAAAAACAACAACAAAATATCTCCTGGTAAAGCAGAGAGACCTACAAATCTGAAAAAGTATTCAAAATTTTAGTATACAGTGCACGAATCAGCAAATACTAAGTGTTTTGTATTATCTTACATACAGTGACACCTGAAAGGGAAAATCTGGAGTACAACAGACCGTTAAGATATCAGGTCAGCATTGGACGGGAGAATAAAGGAAGATGACCACAATCTGTCTTACGGACAATGTAAGGTAGGATGGAAGTGGATGGGGGTAGGAGGTACATCATTTCTCCTTTTCCAAACAGACCAGGTCCTGTCCCATGCAACAAGCCAAATCAGTTTTTCTTGCCGTCACTGCCATCTTTGTTTCTGGTTCATTCAGGAGGTTACCATGTATTCATGCCCTGGACAATCTTAACCCTGAAACTGCACTTTCATGTGGTCACTATTCTGAGACACGGCTTCTAGACAACCAGACTGCTAATGGAAGGCAGAAAGTTTAATACTAGTGTCTGGGTGCAGCAGAATAGTTTGGGGGAGACATGTTCACAACAACTCAGAAATTGTTTATTTATTCACACATTTCATCCAAAGCTTGGAGAAGTGAACTCATTGGATCTAAATGTTATGATTATTAATGGGCAGAAGCTAGATTGAAAGTTAGTACTTCCCAGTACTATGGGGCTTTGTCTTATGTTATTTTTGTGAATTTTAAAAAAGTTTTTTTTCAAAGGATCAGTTATGGAGTCTGATAAGGCTGCATTTTATTCTATCTTTAAGAATTGTTATTTTGTCATATATTGTCCTATCCGGAGTCTCCCTTCCCCCCACTCTCTGCTGTCCATCTCCCAGGGAGGAGGTCATATGTAGATCCTTTTAATCAGTTCCCCCTTTCCAACCCATTCACCCTCCACTCTCCCAGCCTCGCCCCTCACACCCCTGGTCCTGAAGGTATCATCCACCCTGGATTCCCTGTGCCTCCAGCTCCCATATGCAGCAGTGTACAATCTCTGGCCTATCCAGTCCTGCAAGGTAGAATTCGGATCATGGTAGTTGGGGGGAGGAAGCATCCAGGATCTGGGGGAAAGCTGTGTTCTTCATTGGTACTACATTGCACCCTGACTGACCCATCTCCTCTCCTAAACCCCTCTGTGAGGGGATCTCCAGTGGTTGACACTTGGGCCTCGGGTCTCCACTCTGCACTCCCCCCTTCATTCACTATGGTATACACACACACACACACACACACACACACACACACACACACATATTCTTTTTTTTTTGAATGATGCCTTATACCTGGTCCCTTTGGCACCTCATGATCGCACCGGCTGGTGTGTTTCTTCCATGTGGGCTTTATTGCTTCTGAGCTAGATGGCCGCTTGTTCACCTTCAAGCCTTTAAGACCCCAGACACTATCTCTTTCCATAGCCGGGCACCATCAGCTTTCTTTGCCACATTTGCTTATGCACCCGTTTGTCTTCGGCGGTCATATCAAGGGCTCATGAGGGATGGGGGAGCGGGAAGGGAGGGCAGAACAAAACAGGACCTGACGCAGAGGGCTTAAGTGGAAAGCAAATGCTTTGAGAGTGATTAGGGCAAAGAATGTATGGATGTGCTTTATACAATTGATGTATGTATATGTGTGGATTGTGATAAGAGTTGTATGAGCCCCTAATAAAATGTAAAAAAAAGAACAAAAAAGAAAATGATTAGGGAAAAGAATGTGTAGGTGTGCTTTATACAATTGATGTATGTACATGTATGGATTGTGATAAGAGTTGTATGAGTCCCTAATAAAAGGTTTAAACAAAAAAGAATGTGGCCTTACTATTACCAGTCTGCAATCATACCTCTGCCTCAGTCTTTCCTACTGTCTGACTTGGGACTCAGGAACATGTTTGTCATGGTCAGGGGGAGTGCTTGCTTTGTGTCACACTGAGCTGTATAACCCGAGACAGAGAGTACTGATCACACACACACACACACACACACACGTGCATATTTACATAGATATGTAAGTACGGATGCCTTCCAGATGAAAAGTTCAGAAGAACATGAATTTAGATATTACACAAACCAAGTGAGTATTTTATTTGTTCAGCTTAAATGGTGAGGGGGCATTTAACCCTTGTTTTCTTATGCTTCTCATCTACAAAAGGAATGAACAACATATGGACTTGACATTTTGTGATGGCCAAGTGAGATACTTGATATAAAACCACTTTAAAACAGAGTGCTCTGTTTTATAGTTAATTTGCTCAGTACGTCTACTTACTGATATATTTGCAAACCTGAGACAGATAATGATAATTTATGATAGTGATAGGACATGTTGGAAATACCCATGAAACAAGACAACAATGGAAGGAAAAAGCGGCGTCTTTGTAAAGTGTAAGGCGAGCAGCAAGATCTCTCAGCAGTGCAAGTCACTTGCACTCAGCTGAGATCCCTCAGAGTGGGAGCTGGAAACCACCAGGTGCTGCGTGGGAGAAAGACAAGGCTTTCTACTCCAGGGAACAGTGATGGTCTTGGAAACCCACAGGGGCATTTCTACCCTGGCCTATAGAGCAGTGGATGAGTGAGAGAGTGAGAGAGTGAGAGAGTGAGTGAGTGAGTGAGTGCCTGACTGACAGGTTGGTGATCCAAGTTCACCCAGTGATGTCTTGGAATGAAAACCTGGTGATCTACCATTTAGATTACAGACAAGAACCCCCAGGGAACAGATCTACTCAGTATAACTTAGCATTGCCCTGAGTCAGAATTGACTCTACAGCTCAAGGATTTTATTTATAACATGGACTAGACTGTGTAGAAATACCACATTGATAGAATAAATCATATCAGCACCTGGACTTTCTAACATTTTCCCCTTATGTGCCTTACTATTTCCAGAAGGAAAAACAAAACAAAACTGTTGCCATTTTCACAGAATGACCATCATTTATAAAACACCACATTTTACTGGGAAATATCAAGCTTCATAGATTTCTGCTCTTTGTATTATTAACATGTCATAATTCTATGAATAATGAATAAGGCAGACTGGAAAACAATTAATGCACTGGAATCATGGTGTTGGTGAAAAATGCTGAAATTGTCATGGGCTGCCAGAAGAAGGGACAAATCTGTCTCAGAAGAAATGCAGCCAGAATGCCCCCTGGGATCAAGGATGTAAAAAGACTTTTTCTCACATTCTTTGGGCTTGGGTTCAGGAAGAATCAATCCCAAACAAGGCACATCATGCTTGGAAAGGTAAAGGGTCAGCAGAGAGGCAGTCAACCCTTGAGAAGATGGACGAATACAGGGCTGCCACAGGGGCTCCAGCACAGCAGGGCTTGGGAGGGTGGCCCAGGGGCAGGCAGGGTTTGTTCTGCTGTGCATGTGGTCACCTTGAGCTGCAATGGCCTTGACAGCCCCTAACAACAATGCAAACAAGAATCTAGACCAGCTGAAGCTATCCATTTTCCCTTAGCGTCTACACCATTGCTAATGGACAGAAATCACCATTTCCTTGTATGTGAACATGGACGGAGGACAAGTTTGTGTTGCCATGTCAGGGGGATATACAGAAGTGGCTTTTCATACTGGTTGTTAAGCCATAGCAACATTCCATCTTCCTCCTGGAGGGTTTTTGTAAGTCATTGATTTTGCTGTCTCAGTGATAGATTTCCTGTGAAATCAAAACCTGTATTATTTTTGTGTGCGTGTGAGGGGAGAACTGCTTCTGAATGGCAAGGGAACTGAGGCTCTAAACAGAAACAAACCCAAACAAGCAGACCGAAAAGTCAGTCCTTGAAAATTCAGTGAGGAATGTTCTCAGTGACTTGCATCCAAGTCTCATGACGAACTTCTGAGTCCCAGGGAGAGTCCCTTGGCTTCTCCAGGCCCGCAGGCCACTGCTGTTATTGGATTCGGGGATGTAATTAAACACAACAAGCCAATACAATCAGCAAAAAAGCAAAATCCCTGTTTTCCTTGGTGAGATTTCTCCTGAGGACTCAACTGCAGAATTTATGAACTTTTCAGAAAATTCCAACCCCGGGCCTTCTTTCAGTGAAAGCCAAAGGCTTCTTTTTCGTGAATTATGTTCTAATTTAGGATCCCACGTATTAGAATAATAGCAACATTTTGTAAAGAAGAAAGCACACACTCCATATCTTTAGTCCATTTGGTGTGTGTGTATGTGTGTGTGTGTGTGTGTGTGTGTGTGTGAGAGAGAGAGAGAGAGAGAGAGAGAGAGAGAGAGAGAGAGAGAGAGAGAGAGAGAGAGAGAGAGAAGTTGAGGTGAGAAACATACGCAAGGACCTCTGTGATATCCCAGCTAAAAAGCATGTTTTAATGGGCTGATCATTTAGAATGTGCAGATATATATAGGTGCTTGCTAATCCTGCCTTCGAAAAAGAAACCTTAACTCAAGACTTTAGATCTCTGTATGATCTGGTTTCCCAAGTACAATATAGTTATTTGTCATTAACTTGAACCTCATCAATTTCTTTTAATGACACAATTTGTGTTTTGAAATTTCTCAAGCAAAGTGTTTCATGGTAGCCTAGTATAAATTTAAGGGTGTTTTTTTGTTTGATTTTTTTGGGGGGGGCAGTAAGGCATTCCCAAAGTTTATCAAAAATCTCTAATGCAATATTGAGAGTTTTACATTTTTTCTAATTATTTGATAAACTTAAAGATTATATGGCTTATATTAGTGAGCACTTTGTATTTTAAATATCAAGTACATTCTTCTCATTCTTTGGGGCAATAAAATGATCATCCAATGATAGATGAAATTAAACAATGAATTATTTTCTAGGTGTATAAGTATTGAGCATGCATTTATTCACTTACTTTATGTAGAGAGAGTCCAGAGCAGAGAAAAATACTTTGAAGAATAACAAATTGATGGATAAAAAAATCTACTGAAACATATCTCCTATGAACAGTGATGCAAGATTCCTACATGGCTCAAGCTGTGCAGGCTTTTGTCTCTTGCACTTGGGACAGGTTATTCGGAGGGACCAGCCCCTGGAGGAGGACATCATGCTTGCTCACATGCGTGGCAGTGAAAAAGAGGAAGATCCTCCACAAGATGGTTTGACACAGTGGTTCCAATAATGGGCTCAAATATAAGACAAATGTTGAGGACGGCTCAGGACTGATTTGCTCTCTTGTACCCACGGTCATATGTGTCTGAACCAACTCAATGGCACCTAACGACAACAATCACTGGCTAGTTCAAAACCACCCAGCAGCACAATGAAGAATGGCCTGCCACTGTCCTACCTTAGCATTCTTCTTGTTGTTCCATACCACCTCGTCACCTTCACCTCACAGTGACCCTGTGGATGTTCTTGGGTGTCATGTCATGGAAGCAAACTGATAGGTTTTCTTCCAACGAGTCATTCAGGCAATCCCAATGGCAACCTTGCAGTGGTCTGGTCCCATGCTTTACCTTTGTGTACCACCAGGCTTCCTTCCACTGTGAAAAGAGCCAAGAAAACTGTATGGAGCACTCTGCAACACTTGGGTGTGCCAAGAGTCACCATGCCTTTGAAAGCAATGAGTTTAAACATTATTCTATCCTGAATAGAAGCACTCAGCTGCTCACCGAGAGGTTGATAGTTTGAACCCACCAGCTACTCCATGGCAGAAAGATGTGTTCATCTCTTTGCGTAAAGATTGCAGCACACTAGACAGCAATGGCTTATCCGAACCAAACCAGGGAATTTCCAACTAACTAAAATGTTGATGAAAAAGTCTTGTACCAATTTTGGTAGCAAAAGTTTGGTTTTCTACATCCAAGCTAATCATGACGTTTGATTCAGGTCCATCCTGGATGTGGTCTCTTGGAAGTCTGGTTATTTTCAGGGACTTATGTGCCTGCCTCTGCATGAACAGCCTATATTGAATGACTTTGACCTGTGAAAAGACTCAAACAAGCCTCTGTCTTCATAAGGAGACATTTTTACGTGGTGGTCATAGATTGGGCAATTTATACTTTCCTGCACTTAAAAATAATAATAAGTATTTGCCTAGGTGAGAATATGGGAATTAGTCATGAACAATTATTGAGTGTCTCTAACTGCTTAAGGACTGAAACAATTAATTCAAGGAAAACAACAACTGTGAAGGTGGTACAGAACCAGACAGTGTTTTGCTCTGCTGTGCAGTGGGTCACGATGACTCACAACCTACACGATGGCACCTAACAACGACAACAACAACTGCTGCTCAGAGTTTTAAGTACTTCATCCAGGTCACTGAACACCCTCCAGGTCTCATTTATGATTGTCTCCAACAATGAAGTACTTACCTAGTCACCAACTCAAGTGGTATCATTGTACTTGGAAATAAGGTAACGGGGGTAAATATAGCTGATCTTATCAAATATGGTATTTCACTTTGTCAGTTATAGATGGTGAGCTGCCAGCAACAACATGTCATTAAGAGCCTTCAAACTTTCAGAGACAGACCATTCAAGTTAATTGCTGTGATGACTTCTTACATCACTGGGCTGACAAATTGGAGAGAAGTCAGATTTTGTGCTAATAAACCAGAAATGAAGAAAAGGAGAAAATCTGTAAAACCCCATTTACCTTATCTAGATGCATCCACAGTTTACCACCTCAAGAGTTCACCTTAATTTATTTCATAAGTACCCTGAACCCATTCTACAAAAGAGAAAGAGAGATAGATAATTGGTATACATTAAGTGTCTATGGCTGATGTAACAAATCACCACAAACTTAATGTCTTCAAACAAAAACACATGTTTTCTTTCTTACAGGTTTAGAGGTCAGGACTGCATTCTTTCTGGAGGCTTGTGGAAAAACCTGTTTCAGTCCGTTCTCAAGCGTCTAGACCCCTTTCACAGGGGTCGTCCGATTCATAACAGTAGCAAAATTACAGTGATGAAGTAGCAACAAAAATAATTTTATGGTTGGTGTGGTCACCACAACACCACAGCTGTATTAAAGTGTCGTTCCTTTAGAAAGGTTGAGAACCACTAGTCTCGAGGCTACCTTACCTTCCTTGGCTTGTCACCCCTTCCATCTTCAAAGTCAATTCTGGTGTTTCCACCATCTGAGTATTTTCTCATATGTTCCTGCTTCCTTTTTAAACTTATAAGAATTCTCATCATAGCATGGAGTCCGGTCAATAGGTGGAGATGCCATCTTCCTTCTCAAATACTTTGATGAATCACATTTTCACAGTCTCCTTTTCCTC
Organism: Tenrec ecaudatus; assembly: GCF_050624435.1. NCBI lineage: Eukaryota > Metazoa > Chordata > Mammalia > Afrosoricida > Tenrecidae > Tenrec > Tenrec ecaudatus. The sequence continues at coordinate 9,311,681 of NC_134544.1, forward strand.
CTGAGATCATGTTCATGGGCTTCCACTCTCAGGAGTTGGCCTCAGTGTTGAGAAGGGACCATTGTTCTGCTTACTCTTTGTATTCCTATCTTCAGGCTGGGTTGTGCTTTGTCTGTAAGCAGAACCCTTCTTAAGGAACATGAGGGGAATCTTTCAGCATTAGGCCTATGGATGTCATTAATTGAATTCAAACGATAACCCAAATCAAACATCAGATTAGAATGAAAAAGCAATGAACAAAACAGTGCCAGGCTACCATTATTGAAAATTTTGATTCAAAATTCTATTGAAGAATTTTAATCAAAGAAGGGAAACCTACAGAACAGATTTTCAAAATCATAATGGAATAATTTCTGACTTCCTGGAGCCATTGAGGGTGGATGAAGCCCTGGGAGATAGTTAAGGTTTATTGTGCCAACCTGACCGATAAACACATGTGAGAGTAATTGAAGGGCGGAGAGAGTAATTGAACCTCACCTTTCTAATACTTCAGTCTCTTGCTTTGTGATGGTTGGACTATGGTGCAGCTGCCTTAGCCAGTTCTCTGCCTCAGCTGGCAAGGCTCACTTCCTTTAAGACATCCCTGAGGAGAAGCCGCATGGACCTACCCCGATGAAGCCCTGGGTTCTGGAGCATCCATGTGGAGACCCCTTCCAGTGCTGAGATGCTTACACATTCACTGATTTGGCTTTCCTCCTGCAGTCGGCGTCATTGCATGTGTTTTGTGAGATCAAGGAGAACTTTGTCGATTGGTGTCAGACATATGGGCTAATGTTGGATTTATGGGCTTGGGCAGCAGTGGGTTGGGATGCTTTCTTTATGTGCACTTGTCCTTTATATAAAACTATCTCTCATACATATGAGTTTCTGTGGATTTGTTTCTCTAGTTTACCCAGACTAACATACTCTGAAACCACTGCTCTGAGATCATCTTTGAACTGCAAACCCAAACTACTCCCAAATAAATTGTAATCTTGTACCCAAATAAATTGTCTATTCTAATTAGTAGGGGATGTCTTCTTTGAACACTGTACTCTTTAAAAATAATTTCCTTAGTACACTCAGAATGACAATGGCCACTCAGAGGGTTACATGGGAAGCCCAGAGGCTACTGCATTTACAGTTATGGTGGGAGAAGAACGTCTAGAAAGGATAGTGAGGGAGGCATTCATGTGACTGAATTGCAATGTGGGGTCCTCGTTTACAACTTCCGGCACCAGCACCATGACAGGCTGTATAAAACCAAACTCTGGGGCAGGCTCAAGCTCTAATTTCAGATTCCTGGACACTGAGGTAATTCTGTCAGAGAAGGCATCACCTGTCCCAGACTGACCAGTAGGGAGCAGCGACCACCACTCCCAATTGACCAGTCAAGAGAATACGCGCGGAACTACTCGCCAACCACCACTGGACAAAGCTGATGCCAGAAGTTTTCTCCAATAAGTTTAAAGAACAGCAACACCTGACTACCCCTGCTCCCTTGCCCCATAAAAACCCAGGGAACAAAGAACTTGGGGCTGATTCCCTTTTGGATGCTGGGTCCCCACTGCGCTGGGCAGTGGATAGAGGAAAGCCCTAGCTCGAGCTAGAAAAATAAACTCCTTTTGCCGTGTTTGCATCTCAACTGGTCGTAATTCTTCCTAGCACCCAAGGTGAGCTCGCATTCCTTTCAGCACATGGATCAATGGTTGAAATGCTAGACCTTTAGCAACACATACTTTCACAAAAATGAAAAAAGAGAAGAGAAAGATAAATAGGAATGGTAAAAGAAAAGAGAAAATAAAAATCAAGTAGATGAACCTGCAGAAGAGCAGCCCCTGTGTCTTAGAGGAGAACTGTGATCGAGAGGAATTTAGTGGTGTTTTGTTTTTTTTTTTCCTGGGTGGGCTCAAACTTCCAACCTTTCCGTTAGCAGATAAGCCCTGTAATAATTTGTACCATGGAAGGACTCTGAATACACTGCCAAGCGACTAGACCTGCTGACAAATCAAGTGTGACAGATAACACAAACAATACTTGTAGTTGTTGCTAGTTGCCGTCATGTCATGGCAGTCCCATGAATGACAGAGTGACACGTTGCCTCGTTCTGCTTCATCTCTCTGACCTTTGTGTAGTATGTTTGAGACCGATGTTGATACAGATGACTCGAATAAGATGAGGTAAAGAGAAGACAAAGAGCAAACATAGTTCCTGTCTCTCTTCAGGGCTGGAAATCAAATGACAGCATATCAAGAAAGAGGCGACTAAGTGTATTGTATCAATCAATGAAGGATAAATTATTTTAAAGTGGCTAACTCTTTTAAAACCATGCTGAAAAGAACATTGCTGAAAGAGTGCATAGCAAATATCTTGCTCTGTTATCTTTCAGAGCTGGAGCACACCGGTTCTACAGTTTTAGTTCTTCTCTTAATTTCTTTCTTTTTTTCTTTCTTTCTTTCTTTCTTTCTTTCTTTCTTTCTTTCTTTCTTTCTTTCTTTCTTTCTTTCTTTCTTTCTTTCTTTCTGGTTCATATACTAGCCATTGAAAATACACAATGTGGGTCTGGGACTATGCCTATAGTTGCTTATTAAAATAGACTCTTGGGTCAGAGGGTTGGGTGGGGGGGGGCGGACAAAAACCAACCCAAACCAGACCACTAGGAGTTACCATTCTCTAGGACTATGACTAATATAAAACTAATTACCTGAGAGTGGCAGCAAGAAGAAAGGAGAAAGACCCACAGCCAGGTCCTGAGTCAAACTGAGCTGGTGATCGTGAAATGATCTGGGAACTTCCCAGCATCATCTCTGCAGGGTTGCTCCCTGAGGCCACAGGAGGACTGCTTCTGGCATAATTGTCTTCCATTCTGGGAAGAGACACAGAGATGGGTTAAAGGCAGACAGAGGAGAGGAAGTGGGGGGTGGGGGTGAGGGGAGTGAGTGTGAGAAGGAGGGGAGGGAGAAAGGGACAAAAGGCTAACAGAAAGTCACCTGTTTAAAATGTTTGTGCAAAGCTTACCAGGAAAATGAGCAGAACAAAGGCGCCCTACTAATGCAATTTACCCTCGAAGGATACAATGAATGGAGGAATCTGAAAACAGGGTTGCGTATGTGTGGGATCCTAGACAAGCCTTCAAACCAAACCAAACCGTGGAGATATAATAGGAACAGGAAGAACCCAATGGAAACCCTAGGGGAAAAGGGAGTTTACAATATATATGCTCATCTTTCAGTGAGAGCATGTATTCTGACTAGGCAGGGACAAACAGAAAATTGGTGCATGTGAAGAAATTGGAGCAAAGTTTATACAAAATGAGATAAAGATAGAGGAGATTTTTTAAAATGAAGAATCTCCCAGGCAGAAATGTGATAGATGAAGAAGCTCTGCTGTAAATTAAAAGAAGTACCATTTAAAATGTGTGTGTGTGAGTGTGTGTGTTTGTATGGGTAGACTAGAAAAAAAGTTCATAAACACTCATGTGTATAAGAAAGAGCTTTATATACAAAAGCAGTTGAATATTGAGAAAACATCCCAGTCCAGTCCAGATCAAGTTCACAAGTCTAATATTAGCCCATATGTCTGATATCAATCTATAAAGTCCTCTTCAGACTCACGAAACGCATGTAATCATGCTGATTTCAGGAAGACTACAGGCCAGTGGGTATGAGGCCTTGTGGATCCCATGGCATTTTAAGTATCTCAGTGCTGGCAGGCCTTTCCTTATGGCTTCTCTGGTTCCAGAGGTCTGGCTCCATCGGCCTCTCTCCATGTGTCTTTTCCATAGGGATGTCTCACAGGGAGCCAGCTATTTATCTCCCCAGTGTCTCCAAATGAAGTCATCAAGTTACTACCTGATTAACAGGCTAGACTTTACCTCTTCACTCTGAATCCTCAAATTGACACCAGATTATGTAACTACCACAATATATATATATATATATATATACATATATATATATATATATATAAATTACATACTCTGGTGACATAGATATAAAATTGAAGGATAGACAAGGCATGACATAATCCACTTCTTGGAGCCAATATGGTACCTGCCCAGATGCTTATCTCCCAATCACCTACCTCAAATAGAGCAGAATCATATTCCCTTCAGGCCACCACTTTTACATCAGATTGCTCAGGATAGTTTGTTGCAGGCTGGCTCCTGGAGAAGTGTGGAATGGTCAGATATTGTTCCTTCAAACTTTCTAACATCAGACACACCTTTGATGACAGGGGCATCACCAGTCTGGGAGCTGAACCCTCTTCTTTCATCATGTGTCTGTGTGATCCTCACAATGAGAAGGGCCACCACTGACTGCCATCTGCCCCTCTAGATCTTTGCATGGACTTGGTCTTCTGCGCAGTGAGGGATTGTGTCTTATAAGCTTTTGCCTTCTTGGGGCCAGACTGCAGAATTCATTTAACCATTCCAATATTCTGGTGATTCTGGGTGTAATATTCCCCACAGCAGAAACATTGGGCATTTAACATACACCCAGTTCCAAGCACCCAGATGATGGGGTTCCTTGCATCTAAAATAACTAATGAGTGATGCTTTCTACCAGCGCTTTTTCTGCCAAGAGATGGAGATCTGCTTTTCTCTCCTTCCCAAGAAGCTACTTAAAGAAACCTGAATTCCAGTTTCCAAGTCTAAACAAGCCCCTGGATGAGCTCCTCTCTTTGGCTTTATTTCTGAGGCAGTCAATGTGACCTCCTTCTATTCATCCTCCCAAATTAGCTTCATGAGCTGTGGAAAACCAGCGTGTCCCTCTGGTCTCCTGTAAAGTCCTAGTTGCCTCTGTAAGGCTTCACTCTAAATCAATTCAGTAGCAACTTCGGTCCCCCTGGGTCTGATTCTTCTGAGCTGTATCACACAGCACCGTGTTTTACAGCTCACAAAAGAATTTATAAATTCTCAACACACACATAGACGCCTTTCTCCTGCCTATTGATATATGATGAGAAATTCAACTTAAAAATCTTGGCAGCATCTCATATAAACAAATGCCTCTTCCATGACGTTAGCCATTCATCCAGAGACAAAAGGGATCAGCTGGCTTGAGACTATACATCATTTTAATTTGAAGACCTACAAAAGTTTCCATGAATCCATGTTGTTGTCTACCTCTATGGCCTGCTAGCCCTGTTACATGTCAGCAGCCATAACACATGATCCTCTTTTTCCAGCTCACAGTCTCACACAACAGGCTGCCGGCTCATGGGGTTTACTATCAGAGGGAAGTACAGAGACATGCATCCTGGGGTTCTGTCCTGGCTCCCTCTTCAAGGCAGGCCCATGCTGCCCCATCTGCCTTGGGTCCCAAAGCACTGCACCTTCCCTAGGAATTGCCCTGGATAACTACCTCCTCTCAGGTGTAAAGTTTCCTGATGGCATAGTGGATTATGTGTGGAGCGCTAAACAGGGCCGCAGTCCAAATCCACCAGCTGCTCCTTGGGGAAGAGAGGAGGCGATCTACTCCCTTAAAGATTCACCGTTTTAGAAAGCCCAGGGGCCTTCCTACTCTGCCCTACAGGGGCTTCATGCGAATGAATTGACTCAATGGCTGTGAGTACCAGGGGTAACATGGTCAGTGACTATTTTTTTCATAAAATTAACATTTATTGCTTTATATGAATACTGTACTGAAAGCCCAAGCATTCGGTTTACACACAGAAATTATACAATTATACATCGCTTCACAAAGGCAGTGAACACATTACATTCTACAAAATCTACTTTACAGAAATTTAAAAATTCTAAATATCAAAAGGTACAGCTGAAGAAACAGGTATAAATTTGGCAGCCAGTAATTTTGACAGGGAAGTTGCAGCTTGCATGACTTTAAATATGTGAATTTGAAAATATTGAGTTTAGAGTAATCATTGTGCTTTGTGTTGATCTGAAAAATATAACACTGGCTGTCGAAGAAGCATGTTCAAAAATAGTTAATTCACTTCAAATTGTCATTGGTTTCTATGCACCATCAAAGCTTTAGTCACTTAAGCCCAGGTACATTACTAAAGTAATATATTAATTCTTCCAGTACAGTGGTGTTCCAATACCATTGACATTTGCACACTCTAGAATAATTTTGAAAGAAATGTGTAATATTCACAAGGGTTGGAAAAGCAAGCAAAAGGTCAAGGAACCTGCCCAGTTCTTCTGAGATAGTCTTATGTCAGCTTCATAAGCATCCATTCTACAAAATAGTAAGTTAATGTTTGAACACAATTTCCAAGATAAAGCACATTTCCCCCTTAAATAACGAAGTCTTTTTTCCTCAGGCACCTCAGAAGTATACAAAAGAGCTTTAGTTTGAACAGATCTCTTGGAATGTGTTTAATTAACCTGGTTACTTCAACAGATTTAAGATTTCCAGGGTTTTGCAGGGGCCAGATTTTATTTCAATTATTCAGAAGAGAAAGAACTGTCTTCTGAAAGAGGTGAACTCAATCATTACCAATAGAAAAAGTAGCCACTGTATTCATCTCTTTATAGACACAGAAAAATATAACATTTCCCCCTTAGATTATATATGTATATATATTTATATATATGTATATATGACTTAAAGTTCCATTGAACAGTCAAACAATAAAATCTGGAAACCAGCATGAAACCTATAGTTCATGTTAAAATGCCGAAACTATGACCAAAATATGAAAATGGCGAGAGCTTTCAGGAGACAAGACAAAAAGATTTCTTGCTTATGTATGAACTAAATATGATACTCTCCAAAAGTTTTCAAAATTATAATTATTACCTTCCAGTTTAAAAACATTAATTATAAATTTAAAAAAAAATCTATACACAAACCACTGATTTGACCAGACCAAAAGATGTGGGGCAAAGGAACCCAGCCCTCTTCCTCCATTGGAGAGAATTCTAAAGTGCCGTCCCTGTCCACGAATTTTCTGTAGGATCACCTGTAGCTTCACTTGCAATTACACTGCTCATTTGTATTTCCCTTTTGTCAGGCATCCTTCATGCCTCCTGACTAGTAGCCCACTCAAGCACTTCTTACCAACTATTCCTCGTGGGATTTTTCCATTTAGTTCATAGGAATTTCATTTAAGATGTTATCAGAAGTGTTCTTAGGGATGGCACACTTTATAATAAGTTAATGGAAAAAGAGGAGGACATGTCTGGCAGTAAATGAAGTATTGGTAGCCATGTTTGCTACATCCATGTGTTGTGGTGAAAACAATTCCTGGTACTAGAGCAGAGAGAAATGGGTGATGCTGCCCAACAGCCTTGATTCTAGGTTGAAGAAAGAGAATGACAGCTTCCAGGTGATTAATCAGCAATTAAAAGGAAACAATAGAAGGCCAAAAAACCTTCCTAATAACCTTTAATGAAACCCAAATACCCTATAGTCCCAGGGACCAGAGAGCAGAAAGCAGGCTCTGATTTTAATTGTGAGTGCAATACAAATTTATACTAGTGGAAATATCAGCCCCAGCTGGGTTTCTCTGCCAGGATTTTGACATTTGAGAGGGTGAACCTGGGTTATATGTGTATGGTAGTTACATAATCTCATAGCCACTTGAGGGTATTATGAGCGAAGAGGTAGTGTCTAGCTTGTCAATCAGGTTATAGTCAATGATGCCTCTTGGTAGGCATGGCCTTCTCGTGAGGATTCTGGGAACGTCCACTCTTTTGATTGGGACATCAGAAGAAATGGGTCTCTCTCTCTCTCTCTCTCTCTCTCTCTCTCTCTCTCTCTCTTCTTCCTCTTCTCTCTTCTGCTTCTGCTTCTTCTTCTTCTTCTTTTCTCTCTCTCTCTCTCTCTCTCTCTCTCTCTCTCTCTATCTTTCAAAATTCCTGTTGAAAATCCAAATAGAGATGCTTCCACCACCATTGGATCCACAAAAGATCCACAAGACTCTCTGTCCATTGGCCTGTGCTCTTCCTGTATTCTGCATCAGTGCATGTGCTGCATAAGTCTAAAGAGGAATTTATTCACTAGTATTGGGCATATGGGCTAAAATCCAATTCATGGACTTTAGCTGGTCTGGCTTGGGATATTTTCTCAATATGCAATTGCTTTTTGACAGAAAACTCTCTCTTATAAAACACATGAGTGTCAATGAATGTGTTTCTTTAGTCAATCTGGCCCAACATAACGTGTGACAACCCTAAGGTGTACTCACGTGCTCCCAGACTACAGTACAATACCCACACATGCTCCCAGACTACAGTAGAACAACTACACATGCTCCCAGACTACAGTAGAACACCCACACATGCTCCCAGACTACAGTAGAACAACTACACATGCTCCCAGACTACAGTAGAACACCCACACATGCTCCCAGACTACAGTAGAACAACTACACATGCTCCCAGACTACAGTAGAACACCCACACATGCTCCCAGACTACAGTAGAAAACTGCAGCAGTACTCGACATAGTTGGATTTTGATATGAAATGTTGAGAAATTTTTTGCATCAGAGCTTGAACAAAAACATCAGAAACCGGTCCATCGCATGTGATTTTTGTTAACCAAAGCAGTTTGTGTTTCAGTCTCTCAGCGTTAGTATAGCATTGTTAGTACATGTAATTTAAAACTTTTGCAACTGTGTTCCAGGCATTTTCCTATAATTTTCTTAGTTTTTGTGTCTTTTTGTGCTTTTTAAGATAAAAAAACATGGGTCTTAAGGAAGAGGTTTTTTAAAAAGTATCATTATGATAAGAAACTGGTTAACTCTGTATAGATATTTTCAATGATAATTTAGTAAACCTTTTTAGAAAAGTTAAGAAAACACTAACAGCAGACCACATTAGACAGAATTTGTTTTATATACAGCATTCCAGGTCCTAGTGAAAAAGGCAAAAACTCCTGAAAAGCAGCTGCCAGTTGATTTTATGGAGGGGATTCCTCTTCCAAACAAGGACTCTCTCCATGCCTCCTCTTCTCATCCGTGTCCACAGATCCAGATCCTCATCAATCTCAAGGTATGGGCCATACTGCAGTTGTAAAAAACTTTTTTAAGGTTGTGTTTCTTATTTAAATCATAGTATTTATCTCTGAATTTACTTACTTTGAAATTCTGTGTAATGTTTTGTATAAACAGGAAAGGTTAGGGTAAAAACTTGGTGGTTGAGAACAGATTAATCTGCTTTCAGTTATTCCTCGGAACAAGACTGCATCCGATCTCGATGCTCCTTCTAGAACAGAGTTGCATTGAGGTCTGGGCTTCCACTGTATGGTCCTCAGACTATGTTCCATCTTGTTTCCTATCTCATAGTCCAGTATTACCTGTAGAACATCACTTTGGTCAATTTTATCAAAGGTATCTGCTAGAGCAATGGAATTTGTAAAGATTCAGTGGCTTGAGAGCTAGTAGGGATATGCTTTCCCGGGTAAGAGCTGGTTTGTGTATCTCATCCCGGTCACGTCGAGATCAAGCTGAGAACAGTGGATCTCTATCTTGCTGCTGCTGCTCACCAGGACGTGGACCATTGGCTCCAGCCCCAGTGATGGAAGCACTGAGGCAGCAGGGAGTGGGAAAGGCAGTGAGGGCTACCTGCTACAAAGCCCACAGGAGGAAACGGTATATATTGTGCATTTTCCACAAAGTTCTGGGTCAGCTGGAGAAATATGTCAGGGATCTAAACTAGCTAAGCACTTCTAACTCTGAGAACCAAAGTTTTCCCTTTAGGAAAGAAAGATGTCAATTTCTGAAGAAGTTGTTTATCAACTGACGCTCCATTTAACCTGAAATCACAATTGGCCCATCTACATGGAAGTATCTTGCATATTCTTATGGCTTTAAATTCACATATATTTAGTTCTTTATTTATCTGAAATATCCCAATTTTCCCCATTTACAAGGATCCCAGGCAGCGGTGAAGGATAAGTGTGGAGTTACTAACTGCTGGGTCAGAGGTTCAGACTCACTAGTTGCTGCACTGGAGAAAGAAAGGTTTTTAGGCTTAGAAATTCTATGTAGGCTAACTATAATCCAGAATCCACCTGATGGAAATGGGTTTGGTACTTTAGTTGATAAAAATGAGGGACAACTGAGGAGAGGTGATTTCTGAACCTGGGAAATAAATGGAGCTTCTACTAAGCTAGTGTTCATACTTGATCTTTGTCAAAGTCTAGTGTATGTTCATTGAAGTCATGAAATTGGAACAGGAGCTTGAAAAAGTCAAGGCACAAACATCAGTGCACATGAGAAACCCTTGTAGCATGGAGACTCATATGAAGACATTATGAGTCGGCATCTGGCTGTCCCAGTATTGGCTCCATCAGCCCTGGGGCTGGGGAAGGGCATCTTTTCTGGGCTTTGGGGCAGGCGAAGCACTCCTGCAGGCACAGGTTGAGTTTAAGTGCAGAGACTTCGGTTTGTCTATCTCGGGGAGCTTACTCCTAATGCAATTCCTAAAATGGGCAGTAATGTATCCCTTATTTTCAAACACTACGTAAATAATAAAATACAGCCAACAAAACAAAATTACCTTAAAACCAGAATAAAGTGATTTCCCTCCAAACAACAATGCTTCTGTACTCTTTTGCTCACCTTCTTTGGATGAATGGCATTGATCTATGAGCTTGCAGAAGAAGCTGGGAGTGAAATTTATGAGCCTGCCAAATATGCTAATAAGTCAGCATGATACAAACATGTGAATATAGAAAAGCAGGAACACGTCATGAAGAGAGAGTGTGTTTCAATGGAGAGAGTGACTCTACCAAGGAAAAAATATTCTCTCTTAATTTTACTACATCTTTGTGTTGGTGATTACAGTATCTTCATTAATAGTCTTTTTTAGCGGGTAGGTGGCAGATGAAGTGGCCTATTTGAGGCAAGATAATGATTTGTTGGAAAATCAATTTATTGAAAAAGATGTCAAATTCTTAGATATGACAGCTTTTTAAACCAGCTGAGAAAATAAGCAGGAGGGGCGTCCCCAGACAGAATCCGACATGTCAAATGAATGTAATGCATGGACGTACCACCATCAGTCATCACTCACTTTTCTGCACCTGGAGTAACGTTCCACCTTTGTCTAGCAGCCACCCCGTGTTACTTTTTACAGACTCTGCAGTTTCCCTTCTGGTTGTTTAGGGACTCCGGTCAAATGGGGCTGTGTTGTCACCTGACTGTTGCTAAGTTCATGGTCAGTTTGCCAGAAGAGATTCAGAGGTCCCATCCTTTGTCTATAAGTGAGAGTTTTTCTCTAGCTAACCAACATCTCCAAGACCATCTGTTGGATTCCAACTTTCCTCATGTTTGGTTCAACACTTTCAGAAAGTTCTTTAAAATGAAACTAGTGTGTGTATCTGCATTTACCTCAAAAGATGCACCAATGTTAGCAGGGAGGTGTGAGCCCACAGGCAGAGTGGAGGTGCAGTGAATGCTTCATTTGGGGGAGCTGGGAGGTCCATGAGGATTATCCTGAAAGGCATTCATTGTAAAATGTCTCCTGCCAACGGGAGACTTTTCTAAACTGGGCTTGAAATAAAGGCTATATCTTCCGAAAGTACTCCAGACTCCAGAGGGCACTAAATGGGTAAATCATTAGAAATGGGCACCACTGCCTATGGACAGCAAACCCAGACCTTGATGTTTCCTTGATTATTTCTTTATAACCTGCCTGTTTTAGAAAAGGCATGCTACATCAGAGAAAGGAGGTTGGATTCCTGACACATGTAATTTATTTTAAAAACTGAAGCAAAAGTCCTTGGATGGGGCTGATACTACACAGTAGAGCAGGTAAAGCAATTTAACTGGTTTGGTATCATTGGTAGTAATTGATTTTTTGGGGGGAGAAAAAATAATGCTTTCTTTTCTTTTTGCCAAGAAAGGGGGGGGGGTGTCTGTGAGCAAAGAGCTACAAAATACAGTTCAACAAATAAATCATCATCCATCTGCCAGTGTTGAGCCTTGGAGGCACAGTGGTTAGGTGCTCAGCTGCTGACCAAAAGTCAACAGTGTGAGCCCACCAGCTGCCCTGCAGAAGAAAGATGTGGCGCTCTGCCTGGGTACAGATTACAGCCTTAGCAACCCTCTGAAGTAGTTCGACTCAGTTCTACAGGGTTACTTCAAGTTGGAAGGAACAGTAATGGATTTGGTTTGATTTGCCCAGTTAAAAATATGCCTATTACCCCTGAGAATAAGAAAGTTGGTGTTTTCTTTAACCTAACTTTCATAGGTAAGGGTGTGTTATGTTGGCTTGGGGCTAGAGGGATGGGTGGAAGAGGGAGGGGCTTCTTTCTATTTTACATGTCAGAGGAGGAGTGTTTATTACCCTCCAGAGTCTGACAAAAGGAGTTTGTTTAAGACACCCAGCTGTTAGATGTCCACAGGGATGTCTTTATTTTGCCCATGCCACAAGAAGGAGTTTTATAAGTTCAGCTATTTCTTCCAGCTTCCTACTCAAAATCTTGGGTAAACACATGTTCTATGATCCGGAAGGAAAAGAGGAGGTGGTTTCCTCTGTGTCCCCCTAGTTCTGCGTTTTCCAGAATTCCTGCCCCTTCAAAGTCCTGGATTACCATGGGCTGCATCCTTCGCATGCTGTGGAGAACAGGAGGAAGAAGCAGCCGCCTATCATTTGCATGCTGGTGGAGAGACGAACTGAGGCTGCCTCTCAGAGTGCCAACACTCGTGGTTCTCGCGTGGGTGTCCGCGCGCCACGGATCCCCTGGTTCTTCATTGCTGGACTGGATCCCAGCCTGATCTGATGAGGTTGGAGCCTTGGAGGGAGCAGAGGCAGACGTGCTAAGGTTATCCTCTTGGTTTCCAGCGCCCCTTCCTAGAGGCCGGGCGAATGTTGGTGTCACCCAGTGATCAGACACATGATATCTCCTGTTCCCGCCCTCCCCCACCTACCCACGGTGACCATCCTCTCCTTCCAGAACCTACTAAGGAGCATTAGTAATGCTGTTTGTATTCATGTGACTCAAAAACTGTCACATTGCTGATTGGTATGATAATAGCAATGACATAAACAGGTAGCAAAATTAAAATCTCATCTTTAAATTTCAGTGTGCTGTGTACAACCTAAATGCATTTAAATCCCATTTAGTTAAAGTAAAAATTCAGTTGAGAAAATATTTGAAGTAATTGGATGTAAGAAGTATATAAAAATTATGTTCATGTTAATGTAAAACATTACATTTACATTAATGAATTAGGTTTACATACTCAATAACAGCCCCGATAATATAAAATTTGCTGATATATGCCTAGGAAATATATTCATAAATGAAATAATGCTATAAATTTTAAAAATTGCACAAGAACACAAGCATTTCAGCACGTAGAGAACACCTCCAGTAAATCAGGACTTGCTTTTCCTGGCCTTCAAACTGTGTGCTTACAAATCACTTCATCAAAATCAATGCTTCTTGCCAGTTCACTTTCAATTAATGAATAATATGACAGGATTAGAGAGCATTGGCTATTCAGTGTTGTTCACAAATAGTTCTTTTTAAGCTTCAGCTTTTAAAAGCACTTCTTGCATGAAGCCACAGGTACCAAGACTGTCAGAAATAATTTCAGCCTCACTGAAGGAGTTGGGAGCGATTGTACTAAGTCTCATTCAGCAATGAATGTCGAAACGTCTCATGTTGCCCAATCTTTGGCTTTTCCCCCATCAAACTCTGCTGCCTCCAGGCTCCTTTTCAGTCTCGGTGTTTCTATTAAAAGATCACTTTCAGGTGCCCTGTCATAGAAAGTGGTCAGTGTGGGAATGGAGATCTTTAACTCTTTTCAGCGACAGATATGAACCTCTTTACTTGAACAGCCTCAATCATGGCTGCTATTTCCTTGATCTGATCTGGAGTTCAGAATGAAAGTGATCAGTGCACTCCAGCCTCACCCTCTTCTCTGCTTGCAGAGTGAGCCCAGCATCACTCCCCTGCTCCCCACCCCTGCCCGTCCTCTTCGCATCCCCGACTCTTCTCTCAGCTGCAATTCCGTGTTTGTTTAGTTTTCAAAAGCAACTGTTCCACTGGGTAACTGTGCTTATCATTTAGGACAAGTCTCAGTGCCTCCAGCTCTGTCACCACCTGATTGAGAGTTAAACCCTTAGTGTGTAGTTACTGCCGTGTAAGATGAACTTCCTAGAATATATCGCAAAGAAAAGTGAACTAACTCACTGACAACTGGCCAAAGCTTTTGCAGCTCCTCTTGTGTCCCAGTTCTCCAGTGGATCAGAGAGAGCTTCAATCGCCACCACAAACTGATTGAACTTTTCTCTCACTGGCTTCACTGATGCCTGGTTGAGTGCTTCAAGGCGACACTGACAGTGTTTTCACTGACACACCAGAATGGTCAATGAACATGTCAACTTGAAGGGCAGAAACAGCAAAGAAAGAAACTAAACAGACAGAAATGCCCATCAAGGAACCCAGAGCATCTCATGGAAGGATATCTACTTAGATGGCCCACCAATGGGTGGAAGGAACTGATTAAGAAAGTCAATGGGGAGAGATGTGGAGCAGAGGTTCCCTGCCAACCAGCCAGAAAGGACATAGACTTCCCTAAAGGAGACAGTGAAACTACGGAGGCAGAGAATTGATACAAGGTGAGTGGGATGTGAACTGTCTCAAAGGTGGGCTGGTACAGGAAGGAGGCTGAGAGCTCGACCTGATTGTGTACCTTGAGTATTTATTGCATCAATGGTGCTCAGAGGAGAAAACACAGTAAAGATATGCTCTTTGCCCCTGAAGAGTCTAGGAAGTTTAGGAAAAGAAATGTCCCCAAAATTGTGGCTGTTACATAATCTGTCAACTTATGGAAGGGGTGGAGTCTGCTCTGTCAATCAGGTCACAGCTTGATGACCTCATTTGGAGGCACAACGGAGATAAATAGCTCACTGATGTGGGACAACCTCACTCCCTGTGAGATGTTCCTGCTGACAAGACACATGGAGCTACACTAGAGCCCAAGCTAGAGAAGCCACGTGGAGACTCCTGCCAGCGTTGAGATATTTCCACTGCCACTGGATCCACCAGACTTTCCACCCATTAGCCTGTTATCTTCCTGAATTCAGCATCATTGCATGTGTTGTGTAA
Organism: Tenrec ecaudatus; assembly: GCF_050624435.1. NCBI lineage: Eukaryota > Metazoa > Chordata > Mammalia > Afrosoricida > Tenrecidae > Tenrec > Tenrec ecaudatus. The sequence continues at coordinate 9,326,697 of NC_134544.1, forward strand.
GCCTGATGAGGAATTTATAGATTAGTATCAGAATTATGAGCTAACACTAGACTTACGGACTTGATCTGGACTGGGCTAGGATGGTTTTTCAATATACAATCACTCTTTTATGTAAAGTTCTTTCTTATACTCATATGAGTGTCTATGAATTTATTTCTCTAGTCAACCCAGACTAATACACAAACATTTAAAATATAAGGTAAAACAGAGATCACAAATAAAATGAGATAAAGGGAGGAAGAGAGAACATTCAGGTTTTGTGGTAGATAGAGAAACCAGGTAGAAAATGACTGAGTGAATACATGGAAGATGTTGATATATAACACCTGGGAGTGAGGGGCAGGGAATGCTCTTTAAAACAAACCAGCAATCAAAAACCCCTTTTTGCTGTAAATTAGGTGAGGATTTACAGAGCAGCCCATAGTTTGCATTCAGCAATTCAGACACATTCTGATTCAACTAATTCCTTGCAATTCTCTCACCACTGTTTACTCATTTCCTTCCCTGCATTTCCTCTTTCCATCACTCCTGCTCTCCTAATGTCCTTTCCCCTTACATGAACTTTCAGAATGCCCCTTGTGTTTAAAATCCTTAAAGAGATTAAGAGTGACACAAGAAAAAGTCCTCAAAACATTCAGAAAAGCAAATCAAGAAAAAAAAATGACAGACTCAATAGACAATTAGAAGCCATAAAAATAACAACTAGAAATATGGAAGATTGAAAAGAAAATATCAGAAATAGATACCACAATGGAAGGCCGCAAAGGTAGGAGAATCAACTCCCTTACCAGTGATTTGCTTGTCAATAATCAGAAGAAACATTAATTAAAGAAAATGAAAAGAAAGCCTAAGAATTATGTGGAATGCCATGAAGAAAAAATTTTGTGTGTAATAAAAATCCCAGAAGATAAGGGCAAAATGAAAAGTACAAATACCTTTTAAAGATATATTGAGTGAAAAATTTACAATTTAAGGAGTTCAATGAAGTTCATTGAAACAACATAGACCTTCCACTCCCTCCCCAAAGATTTTATAACCAAATTTCCCAAACTGAAGAGAAAGAAAGCATTCTAAAAGTATTATGTGTAAAACAATATCACTCATTAAGGGTCAGAAATAACACTAAGCAATGATTTCTCATCAGAAACCATGCATGCAAGAATCTAGTGAGATGACATAAATAAGATCCTGAGGTGACAGATTGAAACCCAAGTGGAAGGCAAATTTTGAGAATGACGAGTGCAATGAATGTATAAGGGTGATTTGCTCAACTGATGTATGTATGGATTGTGATAAGAGTTCTATGAGCCCCAATAAAAAGATTTATTAATTAAAAAAAGAAAGAAAATCAAGAATCATATCTAGTGAAATTGTTTTTCAAATTCAATGGTGAAATTAAGCTCTCTTAAAGAAACAGAAACTAACCAATACCAAAAAGAAAAGTAAAACCTAACTGAATGCTTTGAGATGATTCTAACTCATAGCAGCCCTAAAGAACAGAGTAAACGCCCTCTTCTCGTTTATGAGGCTGCAAATCTTTATAGGAGCAGAAAGCCCTATCTTTTTCCTATAGAGTATCTGGTGGTTCCAAATTATTGACTTTATGGTTAGCAACCCAATGCTTAATCCATTTCACCCTAAGAGCTACTTGTTGCTCGGAGTTTGAGGCTCCTTTGGAGCCTGCTTAGCCACCCTGCTGGCATGTATATCACTTGAGCTTGAGGCTGGTGTATCCTGTCACCATGCATTGCTTGAGTTTAAGATCCCATTAAGGTCTGCTTTCCTAGGCTCCAGTGTGACTGACTGGTGCTAACCCACTCTGCTGTCTGCTGCCTGCTGCCTTACTCTATCTGTGTTGCCTGAGGGAAGACTCGGCTGTCTGCTTCCTTGTCTTTAGACTGGCATCCAGCATGAGCTGAAGGACTTTCAGTATATTAACTGTTCTACGAAAGTCAGTTGAACTGAGCCCCTTGTACTGCTATGTGGACAAATTAGCTCTTATATGCCTTCTGGCTGTGTAAATCTATCCATATATATATATATATATTCATAAGTGTCCTGGTTTTGTTTCTCTAGAGAACCCTGCCTCACACAGAGTGCTGAAATAATAAAGAAAAATTACAGTGAGTACTATAATATATACAATTGTATAAGAACACAAATAAAAATTTGTGAATGGTTATATAGGTGCATCTGTATGCAATACACATGTAAGGGTTATTTGGGAGTGCATATGTGTGCATTAAATAGTATTGTTGTTGGCATTTTTATATGTGCTATTTTAAGTGTTTGTTGTAAACAATTAGTATAGCTGATTTACAAAACTATGTTGCAGGTAGAAGGAGCAATTGGCAAGTAAATATAGAAAGGATGCATGGTTTATGTAAATACATGGACTTCAAAAAGTTTCTGAGGTCTTCAGAAAGTTTCCAAAAATACTTGTATGAACAAATCTATACATACCTTCAAAAATAGTTTTGCACCAAAAATAACCTCACGTGAACCTGGAATGCATCTGGAAGATACACTGCAAGGTACTAAGAAGGATAAAACATCAGTTTGAAAAGGGGACCTACCAGGGTAAGATGAATTCTGCTAAAACTGAAGCAGGAGCATGAAAAATAATTTATGGTAGAGCTTGGGTTAAAGAATGGTGAAATCACTGATGCGTTACAAAAAGTTTATTGGAACTATGTACCAAAGAAGTCAGTAGTTTACAAATGGATAAATCCATTTTTAAGAGGTACAAGCAAAACTGACTGAAGCACACAATTTCAGATCATCCACCTCAATTATTGAGGAAAGTCTTACTCATGTGCTAATTGAAGAAGATGGGCAATCAGCAGCAGGAACAGTAGTTAATACCATAAACATTTCAATTGGTTCAGCTAACACAGTTCTGACTGAAAAACTAAAATGGAACAAGCATTCCATTTGATGGATACCAAAACGGTTGAACATAGATCAATTTCACACAAGAACACAGCTTTCAGTGGAAAGATTGAAAAAAAAAATAGAGTTAAGATCCTGAAGCATTTCTTTGAAGAAATTTAGCAGGAGATAACCCATGGTTTTACCAGTACAATCCTGAAGTCAAAACACGATCACTACTAAAAAGTGGAAGTGATCCAGCGAAGGCAATAGCTGACCAATCAAAAGCAAGGTCATGTCAACAATTTTTTTGGAGTTTTAAAAACATTTTGTTTGCTGACTTTCTTAAGGGGCAAAGCGCAATAATATCTGTTTAAATGAGAATATTTTGAGAAAGCGAGTCAAAACTTTAGCAGAAAATACCCATCAAACTATTGCCAGAGATTCCTTCTCTCCCTGCACACTGGCTGCTCATTCCTTTCATCAAAGGAGGACAATCATTAAGTATCTCTCTACCTTACAATCCTGATTTGTGTTTGATGGGTTTCTTTTTTATTTTTAGTCATAAAAAAATCTTACAGGGCACCCACTTTTCTCCTGTTAATAATGTAAAACATATTGCCTCAATATGATTAAATTCCCAGAACTCTTGCTTTTAAATGGCTGGTATCATCAGTTTCTTGACCTTGATAGAGCTCATTTTGAAATAGAAGGTTTATATATTTTTTCATTTAATTCATTTTTTACATGAACCTTCTGAAATCCCCTTGTGTTTGTATGTACTGAATACATATTTAGGTACATAACTAAATGCTTTTGGTGCTTAGTTACTGTGCTTGAAGACAAAGAACCATGGTCCCTGAGGACATCTAGATCAATTAGCATACCATAGCTGATAAAGGGAATGGACTATATTTCATGTTCACAAATACTATGCAGTAAAATCAATATCTGATTAAATTTTTGCATTGACACATAAAAAGAGCTTTGAGATTCACAGAATTTTAAAATTCAAAGTTACATAAAATAAAATCTAATGATCTATCCAAAGAATTTTTCTACAGTATTCATTTTTTTCTTGATTATTTTTAGAGACTCTCTGTATATCGCAGCTGATTCTAGTTTGAGAAAAACCTGACATGTCGGGAAGTTTTCTTTTTACTCTGTCAAAGTTGGCTTCACTGTAATCTCGACACATTGGTCTTCGTTCCATTCCCTGTAGCCCCACGGGATGCATTCCATCCTCCTCCACACGACAGTTCTTCAAATATTTGTGAATAATTCTCCCCATAAGGCTTTTCTGCTTCAGCCAAACATTTCATTTAATTAAATTTTTCACCGTATAACAAGTTGTCTAGCTCTTTTATCATCATGGTTACCCATTTCAGCACACAAGCTTATTTTTAAAACCTGTTATCACCCAAATTCATAAGTAATGTAACTGATTTTCCTCACAGAATGTGAAAATGCCTGAAGCGTGCTGAATGAGCCTAACAGTGGATTGCAAACAATACTTCAGATGATATCTGACCAGAAAGAATAAAGGAGACCAATGGTTCCCACATCTGACCATCCTGCTTCTACAAATGTAGCTTTGGGTAAAATCAACCTTTTGAAAATCCCTCTAAGAATGTACTTTTATATTGCGTTTTCAGTCTACTAAAAGCTAATCCTGAATTTTTATAACATAATGTTTAGAAAACAGTTTAAGTTTAATAATCATGTTCACATTTTCCTTTTATCTGCTAGGTAGAATAATTAACCCAAACCAACCTTACTGCCATCAAGTTCATTCCCTTTCACAGCTACCCTATGGGACAGGTAGATAGAACTACCCTGTGGATTTTCAAGACTGCATTCTTTACAGGGGTGGAAAGCCTCCTTTTTCTCTCTTGGAGATATAATAGTAAGGGATGTGTAGTTATAAAAAGGGTCAGCAGGGTGTGCAAAGACTGGAGATCTCTCACACCTTGCTGGTGGAACGTTAAAATGTTGCTGCCATTATGGACAACAGAATGGCATTTCCTTCAAAGGTTGGAATAGAAATAGTGTGTGAATTAGCAATCCCTCTACTTCACATATAACCTAGAGATACAAGCCTGGCCACAAATAGATAGCGTTGCACTCAAGGTCACGTAGCATTATTCACAATAGAAAAGATGGAAACAACCTAAGTACCCATCCATCAATCTAAGTGTGGATAAACAACAGTAGTTCACTGGTGGACTGCTAAGCCATGTTGAAGAGTGCTGATGAAACTGTGAGGCACCTCAGAATGTGGATGGACCTGGAGGACATGCGGAGTGAAATCAGTCCATCACAAAAGGACAAAATATGTTAAATATCTGTTAGTTTGGGTGAATAGAAAGGTGATAAGAAGGAGATCAGCACCAAATATATAATTATATGGAGGCAGGGCAAGAGTCTCGGTGGAATGCAGGAGTGAAAGTCACCGAGGTAAAAAGGGCTACGTAGACAATCCTGGAATAATGATGGTCCAGAAACAGAAAGACAAGATTGCTTTGAGGACTAATGTGCCTGATCCTATCCATGGCATTTTCAATGGTCTCATATGCATGTGAAAGTTAGACGTTGAATAAGAAAGACCAAAGACGAATCAATGTGTTTGAATTATGGTGTTAGTAAAGAATATTGGAAATTCCACGAATGGTCAAAAGAATGAACAACTCTTTCTTGGAAGAAGTACAGCCAGAATGCTCCTGACAGGCAAGGGTGTTGAGACTTCATCCACATACTTTGGACATGTTGTCAGGAGAGACCAGTCCCCTGGAGAAGGACATCACACTTGGCAAAGTAGAGGGGCGGGGCAGAAGAGGAAGGCTCTCAGCAGGATGGACTGACACAGTGGTTGCAACAATGGTCTCTACCATGAAAACAATGGCATTGATGGAGCATGATGAGGAGGTGGTTTGCTCTGTTGTACATCGGTTTTCTATGAGTCAGAACCCACTTGATGATGTCTAACAAGGACGTCAGTAAGCACATGGATGGACCTGCGGGCTGAATGAGTATCGAAGGGAGAGTGGGAACATACCCCCAAATATGCATAAGGTCAGCACAGGATATTTCTATAAGTCGTTTTACCTATGTTGCAAATCCATATAAAAATAAGATGGGCACATAGGAGTAAAATCACTAAAGCTACTTAGACATTCTAAACACCTTGATAGTTGGGGGCCTGGGGCCTGGGGACTTAGAGAATGGGCTCCAAGGGGACCAAGGTTAGGTGGCATAAGGCAGCACACAAAGACCATCTTCAATCCTACTTTGCAAAGAGTGACTGGCACCTTCACGAGAATGAATAGGAATAGCCATCAATGAGGCAACTCTCCAAGTTCATAGAAAAGAAGAATGGAGAAAATCTCAGATGCATGGGAACCTTTAGTCAGATGGACTAAATGGATGTATGTAATCGCAGTCTCTGCAATCACGAGGCCCCAAGAATGAGATGGTCCCTGGGTATACCACCATCTTCTCTGAACAGGATCACATTGAGAGATTGGTGAGTGTTGTAGGAGGAAAATGTGGAATCAAACACAAAACCATAAAAATTACCAGGCTTATTGCTCAGATAGAGATGGATGGGATCCCTGGGACTAGGATCTGATCACCCATCGGGGATGTAGTGGAACTCACTCCATGGCTTAATTTTCAGGAAAACAATAGAAAGGTCTGTAAGGGAAGCAGTAACTCTAGAAGATGCAGCCTTCTTAGAACCATAAGCCAGTTGAAATACAACAGACAGCATTTGTAGCATTTGCAGAAGGGTTAGGAAAGAGGGAGGAGTGTAAATTGGAAACCTGTGGAGCATAGATTACATTGTGGGGTTGCAGACAGCAACATGAAAAACAGTGTGTGTGAATTGTTGAATAGAAAAGAGACCTGCTCTGTACACCTGTATCCAGTTCCCAATTAAAAGTTTAATAAAAAACACATGTGTTCCTTTCCATTTTAAGTCAGGTGACCATCATTATCACCATGGAGATGATTTTTGTTTTTAATTTAAATGGAGAATTCACATGTCATTCCTACTCTGATTCACTGAGAATATATTTATTGAACTGGCACTAAGTGCTGACATTATTTCAGTAGAAATGAAATTTTTTTCTAATGAATGTATACAAATTGAAATAATGTAGGTCAAGTTCAAAAGCATATCAATGATAAAATTATTCAAATCTGATCTTTCCCAAAGGTATCATAGCTAGGCTTTGTCATTGAAGCTAGAATCTTGGAACACCTCTATTTCATAGACGAATATCTGTGGGTAACATCTTTTTTCTCTATTTCAGTCTTATACACTTCTCACTCTGGAAGCCAACCCATTATAAAGGTAGTTGATTCTAGAGTAAGATCGATAGGGTTCAAGTCCTGACTCTGCTACTTGCCAGATGTCCCCTAGAGCTAGTTGTTTCAATTCCTGTGCCTTAGTTTTCTTATGTGTAAAATGAGGATAGTTGTGGTTACCTCGCCGAGTTGTGAAGATTGAATTAGTTAACCTCCAAGGATATTTGAATAATATCTGAGACACATGAGGCAACCACTTTCATACTGAGATCGAGGACTCTTGGGCTAGTGCCCATGCTGACTAGATACAAGTCCACTTCATTGTCTACAATTCTGGGCCATCATCTCCATATTGAAATGCCTAGTTGTTGAGCTCATACAAGTGAACATTTGCTTTCTCTAGTCATAAGGCTGAGTTGAACGCATTATGGGGGAGGGTGCCATACTAATCATGCAGATACAGTGCAAATAAAGAGTCATACAGGTCAGATGATTGGAAAGGATAATTTATCTGAGGTGTTAAAGACACGAAAACTAACCAAAAAACCAAACCCATTGCCATTGAGTCAAATCTAATTCTGAGGACCCTATCTGACAAAATAGAACTTCCCCACAGAGTTTCCAAGGTTTAGCAGAGGCAGACTGCTCCATCTTTGTTCCACAGAACAGCTGGTGAGTTCAAACCATCGACCTTTCAGTTCACAGCCAAGTTCTTAACTATGGCACCACCAGAGTTTCTATAGGAAGGTAAAATTATGGTCAAAGGAGAAGGTGAGTTCATCTCCCAATCAATATTTCTTACCATAGACGTAATGTAGGAGAGCAGATTCCATAGGGAATCATGATTCCATCATGAAACTAGAGAGTTTAAAGATATATAGTGAAAAAAATTAAATCAGGTAATTCAGGGTAGAACAGGCCATGAAGAGAAGTGCAAATGTTTTGAGAGAGATGATGTCAACACATGTACAGATGTGCTTGACACAATGGATGGATTGTGATAAGAGTTGTATGACCCCTAATAAAATGATTTAAAAATAGAGAGAGAAAGAGAGAGAGAGAGAGAGAGAGAGAGAGAGAGAGAGAGAGAGAGAGAGAGAGAGAAGGGAAGTGTAGGAAACCTATTTCCCTTAGGCTGCAGAGGGTTGACTTAATGACTTAGAGATCTGGAAACCTATGCTAAGCCATAGTTCAGTCTCTAAGACAGTTGACTCAAAGTTATGATGACTCCGATCATTGAGAGAAATTCAAGATATGAAGTCATTTTCTTCTTTTTATTTTATGCGCCTCCCCTCAACTTTCTCCCATGCTAACGTAAGATATTTTAAAAATAAAATAGTAAAAAAAATGCACACAGCAGACCGTCTTAGCATATATTTGGTAGTGTAGTGGGCTTTTCAGTGGGCAGTTAAACCTTAATAACAGCAGTTCAAGACCACCAGCTGCTGCAAGGGAGAAAGATAAGACTTTCTACTCCTGGAAAGTTACAGTTCCTGAAATCCACAGCACAACTCAACGCTGTTCATTAGCTGAGCAGAGCTGGCATCAGCTGGTTTCCATGCACTGACACTGGCTCAAGGGCAGTGGATTTTAGTGAGACTGTAATGTTGAGTAAGGCATATTTTAAGAAAAATAATTATAATAAAGTGCAAGTATTATGAAAAAACACTTGTGCTATGAGAGCATAAAACAGGGATTCTAAATTAGCCAAATGGAGATAAGAGAGTCCCTTCTAATAAAATAAACCCCGTGAATGATTTTTCCATGGAAACCAATGAATAAGCAGGAGTGAGGCAGAGAGAGAAGATTGAGTGCGAGGATGAAAGAATGGGTAAACATATTTGTTCATTTCTAGTTTAGAATTCATCTCTCTAAAAGCAGCTCTGATTTTCCATGAGTGTTGTGGCTTAAGCCAGTGACCATTTCATTGAGTTTTCAGGAAAGGGAAACAGCTGGAGAATAACAGGGAAGTCATGCGGCTCCACTGGCTGCTGCTACTCGGCAGGTCCAGGTGACTTCCTCAGTCCCAGGAAAGCTGGACGCCGAGAAAGGAAGGCTGAACAACGTGTGCATTTCCTTTGCAGTGTTGGTAAAGACTGAGTAGAATGTGAACTTCCAGGAGAAAAAACAAACCCATCTTGGAGAAACTATAGCCACATGCTCCCTAGAAGAGAGGACAGCGAGACTTCCTCTCCAGATCCCGTGGTCATATCATCAGGAGGGGCCAGTGTGAAAATGATGGGTTCGCTTTATGAGACATATTGATGCAATTATAGGTGCAAACCTACCAACAATTGCAAAGATGGGGTAGAACTTAGCCGTGTCTTCTTCTGTTATATGGAAGGTTGCCCAGAACTAAGGCTGACTCCATGGCAACTAACCCTAGCAACACAATTATCAGAAACTTTTATTATTTTAATCAATTATAAAGTTCCAAAGGTTGGAAAAACATGAAAGTTTATACTTTTATGGAAACAAAAAACATAGTGAAATTCCTATGGAATTGTTTCAATGGCATCTAGTAAAAGTAAGCATCATTTACAATCTGAACCAGGGAATGCGACATGGTTTCCCACCAAGAAAGGGGTGCATCTGGTTTGGTATCTTTTTAGCAGACTTGCTCAAGCTGAGCAAATCATTAGAGAAGGTGGCTTGTATGAAAGATGTAACGTCAGGATTGGAGGAAGACTTCTTAAGAAGCTGCTACATGCAGGTGACACAATGTTTCCTACTGGATGTGAGGAGGACTTGCAACACTTGTTGATGAAGATCAAGAATCACAGCCTTTGGGAATAGATTGAACTCTGCTGGGAGAGTGGAGGGTGAGTGGGTTAGAAAGGGGGAACTGATTACAAGGATCCACATGTGACCTCCTCCCTGGAAGAGGGACGGCAGAGAAGGGGGGGACGGGAGACTCCGTGTAGGGCAAGATAAGACAAAATAACGATGTATAAATTACCAAGGGCACATGAGGGAGTGGGGAGGGGGAGGGAGGGGAAAAAAAAGAGGACCTGATGCAAAGGGCTTAAGTGGAGAGCAAATGCTTTGGGAATGATTGGGGTAGGGAATGTGTGAATGTGCTTTATACAATTGATGTATGTATATGTATGGATTGTGATAAGAGTTGTATGAGTCCCTAATAAAATGTAAAAAAAAAGAAAAGAGGAGAAAACAAGAGAAAATGATTAGGGCAAAGAATGTACAGATGTGCTTTATACAATTGATGTATGTATATGCATGGACTGTGATAAGAGTTGTATGAGCCCCTAATAAATTGTTTTAAAAAAAAGACCAAAATCCTCACAACTGTACTAATAGGTCACATCATGATAAATAGTTGAAGTTGTCAATTATTTTGTTTTACATGGATCCACACTCAATGCTCTTGGAAGCAGCAGTCAAGAGATCCAAAGACATGTTTCATGAGGTAAATTTGCTACACGAGACCTCTTCATGGTATTGAAAGAGCAAGGATTTTACTTTGAGGATGTAGGTGTGCCTGACTCAAGTCATGGTATTTTCAATTGCCCCATTTGTGTGTGAAAGTTGGACTTTGAATAAGGAAGACTGAAGAAGAACCGGGGCTTTTGAATTCTGGTGCGACAGAATATTGAAAGTACCATGGACTGCTAAAACGACAAACAAATCTTTCTTGAAAAGACTAGAGTGCTCGTTAAAGGCAACGATGGCAATACTTTATCTTACATACTTTGGACTTGTTGTCAGGAGAGACCAGTCTCTGGAGAAGCACATCATGCTTGGTAAAGTGGAGGGGCAACCAAAAACGGAAGACCCGTGGGGAGCTCGATTTGAAACACTGGCCAGAAAAATGGGCTCAGGCATGGGAGTCATGGTGAGGGTGAGGCAGGGCCTTGTGGTGTGTTCTGTTGTGCAGAGGGTTCCTATAGATCGGAATGGATTCAACATCACCTAAAAATAATTCCTAACCCAGAAATTTTAGTCCTATAACTTTACATTCATATTTGCATAGTGCTGTTCTCTATATGAATTTTCATGAACAGAAAATGGATTATATGAAGTATGTATCTGAGTAGATGGAAGTAAGGAGCCCTGGATGAACTCTATTGGTGTAGGGATTACAAATTGGATTATTATCCCATAGGTAAGCAGTTCAAACCCATCAGCGGCGATGTGAGAGGGAGATGCGCCTTTCTAGTCTTATAAAGTTCCAGTCTTGGGACCTCACAGAGGCAGCTCTACTCAGTCCTATAGGTCACTATGAATTAGCTGTAGGTCTCAAAGTAAGTGTTCAACTTAAGGTCAGTGGTTCAATCCCACCAGCTGCTCTGCAGGATAAAGATGGGGCAATATACTACCAAACAGGCTTTTCACTCTCTGTCATCAAGCTGATGCCAACTTATAGAGATCCTCTAGGACAGGGTAGAACTGCCCTATCAGGTTTCTGAGAGTGTAACTGTTCGTGGGTGCAAAACCCAGTCCTTCTTTCAAGGAGCAGCTGGTGGTTTACAGTGGATCACCTTTTGGGTCGCAGCCCAACCTATAACCAATATGCTGCCAGCCTCCCCCCACCCCATAAAGGGTAACAGCCTCGGACACCCTATTTTGGATCATCACTGAGTCAGGATGGTCTGTATGGCAGTGGGTGTGTGCTTTGTCTTGGGAGGTGGAGATACATTCATAACACACAAAACAGAAAAATCCTGTGAATGATTTGAATCTAAAATAAATACATGAATCAATTATTCATCTTCCCACTTCCTCCATCATAGAAACATACCTTATTTTCACACACCCTCAGGTGGTTTTTCTGTTTTAATTCTTTTCAGGTTGTGCCAGGGCAAGCTCTATGTACACACTGGTCTTTGTGTAGGGCTGTAGGGTTGCTAGAGATAGATAGATAGATAGATAGATAGATAGATAGAGAGAGAGAGAGAGAGAGAGAGAGAGAGAGAGAGAGAGAGAGAGAGAATCACAGCCCAGCCTTTAGTATCAAAATGGACTTTTGAAGTCACACACAGAGAGAAGAGCTTGGAAACAAGGCTTTGTGTTCTAAGAGCCATGAGGCATCGAATGTGCAAAAGCACCATTTATACCATAAATAATATATTTTGGAAAGAATAGAAGAAAATGCTGATGACCCTTTAAAGAACAGGGCAACTTAAAGAATAAATGTCTGCGTTGGGGAGTGCTCACTCTTTCTGTGGCCAAGATCCTGAAAAAGAATCAATTAGGGGAAGAAAAACACACTTGGAAAGTTAAAGTTCAGTGTTGGTAGTAGTTACATGTAGGTATCTGTATAATAACCGTGGGGAGGGGGAGGTTTTATAAATTTCTTTTACCTAATTTTGACATACCTATATTTTTAGCATTTTAAAGGAAGGAAGAATTGCTTAGGTTAATTATAGCTTTAACTGAAATATGTATAAATAAATATATAACAGAAGGAAAGGGGGCATTGAAAAATAATTGTTTTCTTCTAGTGATTTAAAAAAATGTTAGTTTGTATAATTTATGCAAAAATAAGTGTAGTTAGTTCCAGGTATTTTTCCAGGAAGCATCAAAAATATCACTAAAAATAAAAAGTCATAGATGTAAATCTTTCATAATTCCCAGGAGGCTGTGAGGAAATGTGCTTCCTATTGCTCAGTCATGTTTCAGGAGTTTGAACTATGAAGAAAATGAATGAGAGGAGACTAGAAGCTGTATCCCTGGGGCTGGTCTAGGGACCTCTGAAGGAGCTTAGGTGCTAGGAGATGGGGATGACTGTGGGTGGAGATGTGGACCCCAAGTGTGAGAAAGGAGTCCATGAAGGCTGTGGTCCCTTAGCCCAGTGATATCGGATACCCATGGGGGGGTGGGGAGGAGGATGCAACACGTTCTATTTAGAAGTCATGGAAATGACTCAGTGTCTGGGGGTGTAGCTGAAAGGTTGCCAAAGCAGGGAGAGGCCAATTACACTGTGGGTGTCGTGAGAGATTTTAGAGCAATTAGGAAGTGGGTGGTACGTGGGCTACTGGTGCTCGACAGTTTTGCTTAGAAATTTCTATCACAGTATTCTGGGAATTTTTATTTTTAATAAGAAAGTGGTATAATCTTGAGTACAATATGTTACAGAATGATATTGCTGGTTTAGATATTTGAATGTTACCTTGGCAAGTTCTCTAACCATTCCCTGTTTTCACTTTTTCCAACTTATGATGGCATGAATGTGCAAGGAGGCACCACCAATACACCCCCCGCAAATGGAAGTATTTTCAAAGTTATATATATATATATATATATATATATATATATATATATATATGAAACAACCTTATCACCTTCAAAGTACTCTCCATTACACTTAATACATTTGTCAAATCTGTGAGTCCATTCTTGGAAACATTTCCAAACTCATCTGTTTGAATGGCTGACAGCACCTCCCTTGTTTTTTTCTTCACCTCTTCAACGTCTTCAAATTTCTGTCCTTTCATGTTCTTCTGTATTCACGGAAACAAAAAGAAGTTGCATGGAGTGAGGACAGGTGAGTGAGGTACATGGGACAATAGAAATGCTGTCTTTTGCCCCAAACTGTCATGCTGAGATGGCCACGTAAGCAGGTGCATTGTTGTGTGGCAAAACCAGTTTGCGACAAATCACACTCTTTAGTCACACACTGTTACACAATCTTTTCAGAGCCTATACAAGAAAGCTTGATTCCCAGTCTGACCTGTTAGAATGAAGTCCAAATGCCCTGAGTTGACATTTTTGTCAGTTCAGGAAGTTGATGGACATCCAGGACAAGGTTTGTCATCAATCTACATTTCATCTTTTTTGAAGAGAGAAAACAGCATGTACACTTGAGTTTTTCCCGTAGTACTGTCCTTGTAAACTGTGTTCAACAACACAACAGCTTCAGTGGCATTTTTACCAAGGAGGAAACAAAACTTTCACAGCTACAAATTATTCTCTTAAATCATCCATCACTAACAAAAATGAGGTTTGAGTAAAACTGCTTTTATGAAAAAATTCACTGACCAAAGAGAATCTTCTCAGGTGATGCCACTGGGTGCACTAACTCAGAGTGAGTTGTTCAATGCTCACCTAGAGGGAAATATGTGTGCCACTAAAGCTCTGCTCAGCCCAGAGTAATTCATTTCTTTGGGTAGTCCCTCATTGATTTCCACCCTCAGCATCATAAGTTTATGATTAAGGCAGATATGATAGTATATTTGTGACTATATAGAATCTTTGATGGTAACATCTACTGTCAACCTCAGATATATATATTTTGGGGGTGTGTGATAACATTTTTGAACATGTCGTTGCTGTTGTTGTAAGGTCCCACTGAGTTGATTCAACTCATAGACCCTCCAAGTGGTGGAATAGATGCACTCCCATAGAGTTTTCTTGAGTGTAATCGTGGGAGCAGATCCCCAGGCCTTTCCTGTGTGAAATGGCCAGGTAAGTTTGAAATTTCGATCTTTCAGTTAGCAGCAACTCACTTAACCTTTGCCTACAGTATCCCTGTAATGCTTTTGCATTTACATGCCCTAGAGTCAATTTTGACTCTTAGCAACCCTATGTATTATAGACCAGAACATGGCCACATCGTCCTGTGCGATCATCACAGTGATGGCTGTGTGTGAGCTTGTTGTTACAGTCAATGTGTTGATGATTTTCCTGTTTTAGCCTGAGTTCTCAAGAGAAAACACAAAACATGAAAGCTCATCTATGTATAAAGACAAAGAGGTTGATATCAAGGAAATGGTTCACACAATTGTAGAGGTGGTCATGCTCCCAAACTATAGATCAGATTTCAGGCTTGAGATTTCTCCCTACATGGGTAGCTGCAGGGGCTGATGAATCCAAGATCAGCAAGTGAGATAGCATCTTCTGATTGTGGAGGAGAAAGAATCCCAGGTTGGCAGGTAAGGTGACAGTTTGCTGACAACTCCTAGGATTAAAATCTAATGCAGCAGCCAGTGGCTCAAGTCCTAAGGACTGGAGGCTGGGTGATGAATCAGATGCAGGACCCAGATACAGCAAAAACAGGCAAACTTGTTCACTACCTTCGACTTATATTGGAAGCACCCCACACCTCAGGGAGCTCTCAGCATGGAGGGTGGCTCAGGGTTAACTGCCAAATCACTGAGAATACTGGCCCAGTCAAATTGACACCAAACCTAAATGTTCGTATCGTCTCATTGAGGATCTTCTCTTTTTCACTGACCCGGCACTATGCCACACATCGTGTCCTTTTCCAGGGACGGATCTTCCCCTGGCAACTTACAAAATATCTGTGGCAAATCTTGTTACACTTGCTTCTAAGACCATTCTGGTTGTCTTTATTTCAAAACTTTTTTTAAGATAATTCTTCTGGCAGGCCATAGTATATTCAATATTCTTTGTCAACATCATATTCAAATACCATCAAGTCTTATGTATCATCCTTATACATAACCAGCATACACATGCACTGACTGAAAATACTATGATGTGGGTCAGCTGCATATTAGTCCTCAGAGTTATATTTTTGCTTCTTAACACTTTAAGAGGTCTTTTGCAGCAGATATACCTAATGCAATATACATTTGATTTCTTAACTTCTGCTTCCATAAGCATCGGTATGGACCCAGGTAAAATGGAATACTTTACAACTTCAATATTTTCTCCATTTATCGTAATCCATTTGTGAGGATTGTTATTCTCTTTATGTTGAAAGCTATTTTATTTGACCTACATGGAAGAAACATATCATCATCAGTCACCAAAGGATTGTGAATCATATAATCCAAAGTTGAAGGGAGGGATTGGTGTCAGAGCCAAAAGTCTGAGAATCTGGTTTGCAGAAGGCTTTAGATGACAGTGGGAGACCAAGGTTCCCTGGCAGAACTATGCATAAAATAAACCTCCAGTGAACTCCCTCTCTTCACAGTTGAGGGATGGGAGGAAAGTACCACAGAACGGAGTGCGTTAGTGAGTTGGGTACAGAAGGTCAAAAACAGAAGATTGACTTGAACAGTTAAAATCATGTCAGCAGATTACTCGTATGATGCATGCTGGACCTGATCTGGTTTCTAAAATCTTATGTATTTTGGGGTTGTATTGTTTTTCTTGGTTTATGTATGTACATATTAGTGGGTATCTCAAGAGTGCTATATCATTGGGGGTCACCCTCTTGAAGTTGCAGTTTATGTTTTTCATTTTGAGAGGTATGAAAACCAGGATTGATTAACCTATAGAGTCAGCAAGTGAATAACAGTTTTGCGGGGAGGGGACCTAGAGAGGGTGAAAGGGTGAAGTGGTGAGCATGTCAAGGGTCCCATATAGAAAAGGAATGTTTAGAAACAGATTGTGGTAGCAAATGTACATTCTGGATGTTTTTGAACTATGGAAAGATTTGATATATGTATTCATCTCAATTAATACAATAAAGAAAGTTTTCAATAAGCAAGTTTCTGGCATCTGCATATGGCAGGTTGTTAAATCATTTTCCTCTAATTCTTACGCTGCATTCTTCATGTAGTTAGGCTTACGGATTGGATTAGGATGGTGAAAATATATAGCTCAGAAGCACACCTTTTCTGATGTTAAGCAATGTAATAGTGCCTCTTGGTCTATGTACAGATTTCACATGAACATAATTAAGTTTTCTGGAATTCAAAATGTTATCCACAATACTTCACAATATTATTCACAGTTTTTATGATCTAAGAAGTCAAATGCCTTTATTAGCCAATAAAACATGGGTAAAGATTTTTCTGGTATCTTTTGCTTCCCCCCATAGTCCATCTGTCATCACCAATTGTGCCTTTTATTACGTATCCTTTTCTTCATCCAGCTTGAATTTCTGGTAGCTCTTGGGTGGCATATGAGACTTCAAAAATATCATGCAATAATTCTTTATCTTTCAATTCCATTTTCCCATAAACTTTTTGAAGCCTCCTCACACGATTATAATTCTTTTTGAATTATTGTCATTAAAACTTTACTTTTATATAATATTAACTATTTCCATACTCCATTGAATCACTTTTTGTTGAGGGATGACACAGATATGGGTCTCCTCCAATCAATTAGCACAGCAACTGTCTTCTGAATCTTAGTGTAGATGGGTCTTTCCAACATTTCATCCATTGGCTAGAACATTTCATTTGGTATCCTGTCCACTTTGGGAGCTTTATTTTCAACTAAGGTGTTTAGTCTTGCTTGGACTTCTTTCTTCAATATCACCAGTTCTAAGTTACATGCTATCTCCTAAAATGTGTGGTGTTAACAAATTCTTTTTGGTTCAGGGACTATGGGTATTCCTTCCATTTTCTTTGGCTTCTTCTTATTCCATTCAATATTTTATCCAAAGAATTAATTCGTTTGCAACTCAAAGCTTGACATTTTTCTTCAGTTCTTTCAGTTTGAGAAATGCCCGGTATGTATTTTGCTTTTGGGTTTCTAACTCTAAGCGTTTGGAGAATTGATGATGGCACCTCACTGTGTCTCTGCTTCAAAGCCAGTCTCTAATTCTATTCAGCTCTTTTTACTTCATCATTTCTCTCATTCACTTCAGCTACTCAATGCTCAAGAGCAAGTTTCAGTCTTTGATGACACCCAGTTTGGTCTTTTTCTCCTTTTCTGTCTCTTGATTGACCTTTTTCTTTTTTCATGCCTAATATCATTGATGTCATCCCATAACTAATGATCTTTGGTCATTAGTATTTGTGATAGTTAACATAATCTGGTGTCCGTTTGGTACTTGAGAGGATTAAGTGTGAAGGGTGGAGTCTAGTCTATCAATTGGATCATAGCCAATGTGGCCTCTGTGTAGGCATGTCTTTCCCCTGAGAATTCTGGTTTTTAACTCTTTGGAGGGAAGGAGGAGGGAGAGCTGCTCTGCTCACTTTCTGTAAGACAGCCCTGAGGAGAAGCCATATGGAACTACTCTGATGCAGCCCTGGGAAACGGAGAAGCCATGTGGAGACCCCTGACAGTGCTGAGATTCTTACAACCTCATTACACTTTCAACCCCACTACACCCACAAGACTTCACACCCACTGGCCTGTGATCTTCATGCATTTGGCATCATTGCATGTGTTTAGTGAGTCTGAAGAGGACGTTATAAATTGTTATTGGACCTTTGGGCTAACATCGGACATATAGGCTTGGATAGTTCTGGATTAGGATGCTTTCTTAATGTAAAATTACCCTTTATATAAAACTCTCTCTTATACATATATGCATATTTATAACTTTATTTCTCTAGTCTACCCGGACTAACACAGTAACCAATGCCCCAATCTATTCTGTTAGTCAGGGTTGATTAGAAAAACAAATTCAGTAATACTCATATATGCGCATAAGACAGAGCTTTATATAAAAGAACAAAAGTATATTGAGAAAACATCCCAGCCCAGTCCAGATCAACTCGATAAGTCCATTCTTATTCCATATGCTGACACCAGTCTATAAATTCCTCTTCAAACATACACAAAACATGCAATGACATCAAATTCAGGAAAATCTCAGGCCAGTGGGTGGAAAGTCTTGTGGATCCAGTGGCAGTGGAAGCTTCTCAGTGCTGGCGTGGGTCTTCGCGTGGCTCCTTCAGCTCCAGGGCTCTGACTCCATCAGTGTCGCTCCATCTGGATTGTCAACAGGAATGTCTCCCAGAAAGAGTGCATATCTGGCCTCCAGTGAGCTATTTATCTCTCCATCATGCTTCCAAATGAGGTCATCAAGCTGTGACGAGATTGGCAGTCTAGACGCCACCCCTTCCTCAAGTTGACAGTAGATTATGTAAGTGCCACATTGTCTATGGTATATAATACAGAATTACTAGATACTCTGTATTTGGATGCTGGTGATGCAGTGGTGATAGCGCTCAGCTACTAGCTAGAAGGAAAAATGTTTAAACCTGAAAGGCCTGGCTCTCTGCTCCCATAAAGATTCGCAAGTTTGGGAACCCCATGCGGCTACCCTACTCTGTCTTCAAAGGGTCACTAGGAGTTGGGATAGACTGGCTAGTGATGGGTTTGGTTTGGTTACTCTGTCTTTAACATTTGTCATTTGGAAATATATGTTTTCCCTTAAATTTTTAGGTATGTAAATTTTAGATAAAATCCGCATAAGCAAAATTGATATTGACTTTCAAAAATGTAATTTTGATTGTAAGGATGTGTTCAATTCATTTCCTGATATAACAAATCAAAGGAGTCATGATCCGAAGTCATTTGCAATTGTTGACTCTATTCTGTTCCTTTGTTTTCATTACATCCTTAATCCGCTAGTTTTTTTAATTGGATTATTGCATTGTAACCACAGTCTATGTAATAATGCATTGGTGCAATGAAGGAAAATTATATGTTTATAATACTCATTTATTAATACATTATACAGAGTTGTCTAATTGAAGTGCTTCTGAATAAGACTTCATTCTTTATTCATATTACTGTTATTTTTTGCACCAGTTTATATTGGAAAAAACCAATCCATCAAAACTCACAGTAAAAAGTATTTTTCCAAAAGAAAAAAAGAGAGAATAGCATCTTCTTATACATTCAAATATCACCAGAATATCTTCATGTAATTAAGTTTAATCTATTAAAACTAGAACAATGTTCATATATACTACATACTGTAGAAATGTAATATCTGTGTTGCAAATATTTAGATTTTCTTCACTGTCTTTAGAATAACATGGAGAAGCGAAATGAACTTTTCAATTGAGACAAGGTTGTGGTTCAGGTGGGCAATAGAATAAGGCAGATATTAAAGATGAGGAACTTAACATCAAGGAGGAGAATGGATACATGCCAATTTTTCAGTGTATGCCTGTTTTACAGAACATATATCTATGTCTGTATCTGTATTTACATCTTTCTCTATAACTCTCCCCAACCCAACCCTGCTGCCTATTTTGCTTCCTAATGACCCTTAGGAAGGGACACAGTAGCTCTTGAATGCTTTGTGTAAGTTCGAGTCAGCTAAAAATTTGAACTCTGAAGGTCCAGACCTTTGGGTGTTAATTGAAGAAATACATCAGAGTATAGGTAAAAAGGACAATAAATTGTGCACACACACATGACCCTTCACCACCCTTGAATTAGTCTTTAATTTTCTTCTTTGTACAAAGCACATACTTTGTCCTTTCAGAAGGAGATGGCTGATTCAGCAGAGGTGCATCTTTGAGAAACCCCTTGGGACTGAGGAGGTCTCGGATGACTGGGATAAGCAAACAAGCCCTCGAGGAAGACCCCTTCAGAACCTGGCTAGAATCCAACTGTTGGGTCAAATTTCCACGAAGGATGCTCATGTTACCTTCAATGACTTTGAGTGAAGCGGTGTCTCCAGACATGTTTTGGCAAAAGAGATAATTTCTGTAGTTTTTCCCTCTAAAATTCATATGACTGGCCCCCGCCCCGTTATTACCTTCTGTGCTATTTCTTCTCCAGTGACATTTGCCATCGCTGAAATGGAGTGTGTCGCTGGGCACAGCCCAGAGAGCTTTGGTAATGACTTCAGGGACTGGACTGTCATTCAGCCTAGTCAACAACCAATTGAGTTGTTAGTTTAGCATTGATTGCAGGAGCAAATGTCTCCTCCGGCATTGATTTCTAAAATAAGAAAGTCATGCAATTATCATGGTTGATTTTCCTGTTTTCCTCACAGACATGAACTATGACCTCCTGTTCTCTAAATAATACTTATAATAAATGAGGCAACACACTCGAAAACTAAGATAATTGCTAGTGTTTATTGATCCCGTGTGATGTGCCAGGCAAAGGTGTCCTGGGTACAGTGCTGTGTTAACTCATTTCTTTCCTAAATTACCCTGAGACTTGAGGACTATTACTCCCATTTGACAAATATCAAAAATGTAAGCCCAGAGACCAAAACGTTGGATTGTGAATCTATGCGAAGAGTGATATCTGAATACCCATATTCTTGTTCCTAAGCCCATGCTCTGAAACCTGTACATCTCTACCTGAGCCTGGCTGCTAATAACTAGGCATTAAACAACAACAACAACAACAACAACAACAACAACAATCCTATCTATCATCACGATCCTCAAGAAGAATTGTAGTGTCTATCACCTTTCTTTATGCTGTTAAATCCTGCAAAAAGCTGGAAGCTGTGCAAAGTGCAATCTGTCAGAGAAGGAATACGCACAGTTTTCCTGCTCACAGCGAGCGGGGCTGAGGAGACCCGGGGAAGTCACAGAATCCCAGCCAGCTCTGCCCTTCACATGCCACTGTCTACCTGAACTGCACGTGCAGGAGGATGGCTTTATGCGTCTGCTATTGTTTGCTTGCCTGGCCTGAAGGTATGCCCTTAGAATCATGTGTCCCATTTGAAGAAACCATGTTTCTGCAAAGATCAGAGGACTAGGAGCAGGCCAGGCTGCTGCGTGGATGCTTTATCTGACTCTCATTAAACAGGACCAGAAGGGGTTGCAGTGACACTGTCTGCCACCCTACAACTATATTCGACTTTCCCAGGTGCTTCCAGACATGGCTGTCCTTTAGTTCACCAGTGTCGTTAATGCTGGTTTCACACTACCCACAGACTCTCTTTCCCTTGACTCTTCAACCTGGCTGTCTTCCTTCTGACCCCTGCAGTCAAGGTTCTGGTCGTTAATCCCTAGGAGGTAACATCTGCTGTCTATCACAGGCTGTTGACAAGCTGCTTTCCAATGAGAGAGATGAAAAAAGAAAGCTTTTAGCAGAACATAACTTCGAGAGACAATTATACAGAACCACTTTTTCTCCACACTCCCAGACCGATGGTAATGGCCTTCTAAAAGTGGATGCCTGAGGAGGGACTGCTCACAAAGAAAGCACCGCAGATGAATGGCAGGTCCTCAGGAGAGAGATTTCTGGACAGGCAGCCTCTCTTGTCTCCCTGAACTTGACTCTGCACACCCCTTTCTCAGCTGATGCTTTCATAGATTACATGCCAGAGTACATGCTCCAAAGCCTGCCAGTTCCTTAGGAACCTCATGGAAACAACCATATGCATGTGTATTCACACATAGGTATACATTATTTATAGATATACAAATATGCAAGTTACATATATACACACATAGACACATATATTTATACGTATCTATAAATATATCTAAATTACATGGTTGATATAGTGTTTATCATATAGACACATGCATACGAGGGAGTGTTAAAAAGTTCATGGAAAAATGGAATGAAAAGATAATGGGACTTCTCCACCCAGATTTTGGAGCCCCCTTTATGCATGTGCCTATGTACCATATCATTATACACCCATGGAGTACGTTTTCCAATTTATATGAATGTCCTGAAGTATGCATAAGACGCCTTGGTGGCTTATTTGGGGAAGACCTGGTTTACTACTAACAAGGTGAGCAATTGCAATCACCAGCTGCTCTGGAGGAGAAGATGAGGCGCTCTACTCCCTTAAGGAAATCAGACTAGTCTGCAGAGACATTTCTACCCTATCCTGGAGGGTGGTTTGGATCAGAATCGATTCAAGGGCAGTGAGCTTTTGTTTCCTTTGGATATATGTGTGGAATATACACAAGTATACAGAAATACCTCAGCATCACAGTCATGATATAATACATATGATTTGTTTTGCACGTGTGCTGTCCAAGCATCTTTCCCCCAAAGGGGTGTATACATTCTGATTTCAGCATTTTCCCACACTTACCATCAAATTAACTACAGGTGGCCCTGTTGATGGGTGCCCCAGTGGGCTGCTACCCTTAAGGTGAAACCACCAGTGGCTGTGAGGGACAAAGATGAGGCTTCTACTCCAGGACAAAGTGACAGTCGTGGTAAACCAGCAGGGGCTGTTCTCCTCTGTGCTCCAGGGTTGCTGCGTCAAAATCAGCCAGATTTCAATCCAAGCTTGGCTTGGGAGTTTGGTTGTGTGAGCGCATATGGAACCAATAAGGATGCAGCCTTATTAACTGAGGTTCACAGTCAACCATCATGTTATCGAGACCCATGCGTTTTGGCAAATGTTTAATATCAGGAGTCAAATATTATGAATTCCTACAGAATGATTGCATTTAAAATGCTCTGTATTTCACATATTCAACCCTCCCTCCTTCCCCTCCAATTTCTGGCAACCACTGATCTTTTGACTGCCTCTCTGGCTTTGCCTCTGCCAGACTGTAACCTAGCTGGATGCAAATAGTCGGCAGTGTTTCCAGTGTAGCTTTTTCCTCTAAACAATCTACATTTGAACTTCTTTATTATTTCTCATAATTTAGTAACTCTTGTTCCTTTTCTCGCTGACTAGTGCCTATTTATTTGTATGGATGTGCCACAGTTGATCATTTTCCTGTTGAAATTCATCTTGTTTGCTTTAAAGCTTTGGACAATTACTCATCCACCTGCTACACAAGTCCCTCTGCAGGATTTGGTGTTGACATAAGTTTCCAACTTATTTGGAATAAGATCTGTTTTAATGTGAATGTCAACTCATGCTTTCTAAGTGTTTTTACAATTTTTAATGCCTAAGCATGTGTTTTTTGGGTAAGTTAAAAATTATTTGTAGTGTTAAGGAAAGTCACCTTGATTCCCATTCCACAGAATGTGATCAGACAGCTCCATGAAGATGGTTGGTTTCCTCTAAGCACCAGGAGTGGTATCCCCAGCCACAGGAGTGCACAGGCTGATGCAATGCAGAGTTTATAAGTGATTCAGGGTAGAAAAGCAACCCCATCTCAAAGACAGGTTAAGGAAAAAGTTTATTAAGTCTTAAATGAAGCAACGTTAGGACAAAGAAACATCATGTGGCTGAGGGAAACCATTGGCGTGAGACCACCGTGAATCAGGGATTCAACGCTACACAGCCACTTTCATAAGGCATGGGACACAAGGGGAACTGTCACAAAGTCATGATCGGTGGCACATCATTAATCACAGCTGCAGGTGGGGCTACACAATGGAAGAGAACTAACTGGGACATGTACGTTTGTTTGAAGAGCTTACAGGATTGGTCCAGCATCTTCAGAACTGATGTCAGGATGTCATGTGATATGATAGGGCAGTGTGTGACTGACCCAAATGCTGCCATCAAGGCAAATCCCCAAGGTAGACAGACCACCCCCCCCCCCGAGACCAGCTCCCGCCCTGAGCTGGCTGAATGTGGATGGAGGTATCATATACACTCATGTTTAAACCAAGTTTTTCAGCACGTTTTTAATGCAGTTTTTGTGGTAAAATTAGGTGCTTTGGCTGCTATTCGGGTCAGCTTCTACTCGAGTATACATGGTAATGCACTTGCCACTGCACTGTGCCCGAGAAAAAGGCTATTGTGGATGGTCAGAAGGAATTGAGTGGAGACTTAATCCACATGATGCCCTGCTAGTAGATTCGGGGCTTTGATTAATCATCCACAGTCTTCTGCAGATGGAGTGGTCAGAATTTAAGCTCTAATCTATTAGGAAGATCTTCTGTATCAGCATTTCTCATCTGCTAAGGCCTAAACTTTGATTTTACATAATGATTTGTTTATGGTTTTTCATAGTTGTAATCCTACCTGAGTAGTAACTATCAGAAAAAAAATAAAATTATGTTACTCTCAGGTAAGTTTATTGTGTAGGTCATAATTTTTGATACCGTACTGAATACAAAATAAGATTAACCAAAGAAAGAATAAACAGCATAGAAATAATAGAAAGACTGAAGATCGCATTTCCTGACTACATAATGTCATGCTGGTCCAGATTGGCTTCCTGTTAATTATAATTTTAAATATACTTAAATTATCTTAAAGCCAGTTTCTGACTTCCATTCACTCATGATAACAAATAAACAAGCTCGTGTTTGAGGTGCAAAACTTTAGAGAAGGATGTTCACTGATATCCAATCATTCTAACCCAATGACAGGTTCAAATGTTGCCATCACCGGGTTGATTGTTGAATTCTGCCCTGGTAATTTCTTGTCTTAGAACTCCTTAGGGGACAATGGCTCAGTGGTGTCTCTGTTTTGTTCCTAACTATACTACACAGTGATATCTCAGAAGGTCTCATTAATTTTGAAAGTACAATTTGTGAGATATTCCTTTTGGTTTTAAAAATGTCAATTTATGTGCATTTCCAGGCAGAAATTCTCTAGCCTTTCAAGATTTGCCCTAGCAAACACTGACTGGACTTCTAATGCTCTTATTTGACTTATTACAAGCAAATAAACATCCTTGAGTGTAAAATAATACTTCACAGAGTTTCATCTGTTTTAAGAAAGAAACAAAATGTTTGCATATTCTTTGCTTTTGTCACTATATCTTAAACAAACAAAAATAAATTAAGTTCTTTATAGTTTAGTGAAGAGCAGGTGTGCTTTTTCCTGAATACCTCAGAACTTCAACTTTTTCTCTGTCAGGATCATTTTTATCCAAGTAATTTACATTTTATCCTTGGACAATCAGTATGGAAATACTGCCATTTGCAAGTGGCCCAGTCAGTGAAAATCACAGCAACATATGTGACTCTGTGTTGTAATGACTCTTTGGTGTGATGTTCCTTCTGTTTCATCAAACAAAAGCCACCGTGAAAGAGAGAGATGTTCTCTTGTGCCTTTAAGTACGGAGTTCAAACTGGCAGTAATCGAAGTAACATCCGTTATTTAAATCCACTGCAGCTGTTTGCCATTTGAAAAAGTTATCTACTTTTAAAGTAAGAGAAACTTAATTGGTTTTCTTGCTTTTATTTAAGCGGCTGAACAAAAATAAAATTACGTGAGGATAGCCAGCCGAGGGCCCCCAATGGGGAAAGTACACAGGACATACAATGCAGTTGCTTTCTGACTTTATTCACCGCCACATTAATTATTTACACCATAATAGCAGAGCTTCCCCAGGGATGGCGTCACTCCGTTAAAACCACAGATTTAACATTGCTATAACCTTGGCTATTTTCAAGTCAGCTAAACATGGCTCTAGAGATCTGATCTGTGACACTTTCTCATTTAGCACACGTTTAAGCCTCAGTATGAGTCTGTCTTCCTTCTACTTCCAGTCTGTTCGGATTCTAATCTATTTCCCCCCAGTGAGTCTAGAAATGAATGTGAGAGCTCTCTCACTCGCTTTGCCGTTCCCCTTTCTGTAACGGCCAAGTTACAGACTGTGAATCGAGTGCTGGGGCTAACCTACGGTATAGTTGAAAATAACGAAATGTCATCTTTCCACCTGCTCCTTTTTAAAACCTTCTCCTATCAGCAGGAGCCCGGTAAACTGGAAACAACTGGAAAGCAATGGGTTTGTTTGATGGTTTTATTTCTTTCCTCATATACATGGGCGGCTGGGGTTTGCATTTCATAGTTTAGAATCCCTTCATACAATTCTTATTTCTTAGGATCTTATAGACTCTTACCATTCACTAAAATGTATTTGTCTCATGTTTTGATCCAGACAGACGTGGTGACATGTAATAGAGAAGTGGGATATTACAGGGGTGTTTTAAGTAGTCCATATGCTTACCTTCAACGTATATGATTTGTAAAGCCTTCCAAGGAGAACATTCCTTGAGGTTCAGAACACTGGGAGAATGCACTTTGGGGGGCTGTGGGGGGAAGGCTCCTGGAGCATGTAAATACCTGGGTATCCTTAAAACAAATCAGATTAGTCTATGCCAGTTTCCATTTCCACTGATATAGTCATTGTACCAGCTAATTAAAGCATTTACATTAGAAACATGATGGCTTCAGCCTACTTGGAAATGTGTCAGGTTGTTTTTATATCAGCACTTTAAATATGTTGTTTCCTGTGTGAACTCTACTGTCCTGCTACCAAGAATTTTCCATGTCTTTGACTTTCATCAGTGTGCCTAGGTCTATGATATGCCTAGGAATAATTTTCCTGGGAAAGTAGTTGCTTGGAGATTACTGAGACTCTTAAATCTATAAATTCACGTCTTTCAAGAAATTGGGGGAATGTTTCATCATTATTTTTGAACATATTTCTACTTCTTTCACATTCTCCTAACATTCTGAGACAACTTTTATGTGGATTGGACCTTTTGATATTGTCCCACAAGTCCCTGAAGCTGTTTTTCCCCCCAGTCTTTCTTTTTAAAATTAGTTTGTTCTGAAGATGGAATCTTCAACCTCACTGACCTTTCCCTCTATATTTTTTGTTATGTCAAACTAGTGAATTTTGTTTCAATTCTAGGATTTCCTTTTTTTCCCCCTGGGTCCCTGATGAAATTTCCTATTGATTTACCCATTAAAAAGATGATTTTAAGTCATTAATCATAATTAGTGTTATGTTTAGAAAATCTTGTCTTCCAGTTTTAGCATCTTTGTTATCTCAGAGTCATTTTTAGTGGTTTGATTTTGTCTTGTAGTTTTGGATATATTCTGGATCTTGTGGTGAATATTAATGTTGTAGAAACTCTGGACTTGTCTTTCTATGGCCAATGTGGCTCTGGTGTTGTTGCTTCAGCGGGGCATGACTTCACCCACAGTGCCCTCTGTCTACTCAATAGCAGGTCGGATCTCAATTCAGTTCCTTCAGGCTGCCCTAGGCTTTCTAGTGTCCCCTTTGGAGTTAGTCGTAGTTCTATGGAGAGCTGGAGTGATAATCCATACACAAAATCTCGCAATCTTCCCAAGGTCTGTCTCCTTTCTGGGCTTTCTCCTTCACTCTTTGGCGGCTATGTTTACCACGAAGTTTCTATTTGGGGTTTTCAGACTGGAGGACAGTTTTAGCTCTCCAATGGTGTGGATTCTCAGGTTAAATGCTGTGGCATCTGGGAAACTTATTGCGGCCTACCCTTGTGAAACAGGTCATTCCCTTTACTCTGCTCCCCTTTTTTCGCTCTCCACTACCTCTAAAAAATTTCTTTCTGGCTCCTAAACTACTAGGAAATCGATGGGCAGGTTGGTCCAGTAGGCGCTGGCTTTGGCCTATCAGAATTAGAATTATTGGGCTTTCATAGAAAACAATTCAACCTAGACTTCAGGAAAGGCATTGCCATATCACAGATGGAAAATAAGTTTTGTAGCTAAATATCGTTGAGTTTGATTCTAGATTCTTTTATTGGTTGTTCGCTTTTGCATCAAGTAATTCAAGCCTTTCTCACCTAAGCTTTCATTTGTAAAATGAAGCTAGGAAGGTTGTGTCATCTGCACACAGAAGGTTACTGATAACCTGTCCTCCAATCCTGATGCCATATTCTTCTTCATATAATCCAGTTTCTCTGATGATTTGTTCAGCATACAGATTGTGTAACCATGGTGAGAGAATACAGTCCTGATTCACACCTTTTGTGATTTTAAACTATCAAGTATTCCCTTGTCCTGTTCACACAACTGCCTACATGAGCACAATGTAGTGGTCTGGATTTCCCATTCTTCTCATGGTTAATCGCAGTTTATTATGACACACACAGTCAAATGTCTCTGCATAGTCAACAAAACTCAAGTAAACATTTTTGGTATTGTCTGCTTTTAGGCAAGATCCATCTGACATTAGCAATGATATCCATTCTCCCATGGCCTCTTCTGAATCCAGCTTAAACCTCTGCCCACCCATTGTCAATTTACTGCTGCAACTGTTGCTGGATGATCTGCGGCAACATTTTACTTTGCTGTGATATCAGTGACATGGTTCTATACTTTTTGCATTCTGTTGGGTCCCTTTCTTTGGAATGGATATAAACATGGATGTTGTCCAACTGTGGCCAAGGGGCAATCTCCCAAGTTTCCTGTCATAGATGAGTAAATTCTGCCAGTGTTTCATCAGCTTGTTGAGACATTTCACTTGATATTCCATCCATTTCTGGAGCTTTGTTTTTGGCTAATGCGTTCAGTGCAGGTTGAACTTCTTTCTTATGTATCCTTGATCCTTGCTTATACGCTCACGTTTTCTCCTGAACCGGCGGAACATTGACGACTTCTTTTCGATACAGCGGCTCTGTGTGTTTTCTTTATCTTCTTTTGATGCTTCCTGCATCATTCAATTTTTTCCCCTAGAATATTTCCACTGTCAAGATTGAAACTTAAGGCTTGTGTTTTTCTTGATTTCAGTCAGTTTAAGAAATGCTGAGTGTGTTTTTCCTTTTTGGTTTTCTAGCTCTAGGTCTTTTCACATATCCTTATAATATTTTACTTTGTTTTCTCAAGCTACCCTTTGGAATTTTCTTTTCAGCTCTTTTCCCTCATCATATCTTCTATTTTCTTTAGCAACTCTACAATTGAGAGCAAGTTTCAGAGTCTTCTGATATCTACTTTGCTCTTTTCACTTTTTCCTGTCTTTTTAATGATCTGCTTTCTTCAAGAAATATGGTCTTGATGTTCCCCCACAGCTCATAAGCTCTTCTGAAATTAGTGCTCAGTACATCACATCTCTTCTGAGATGGTCTCAAAATTTAGGTGAAATATACTTCTGGTAGTTGCATAATCTGGTGTTAACTTGTGAAGGGGTGGAGTCTAGCCTGTCAATTAGGTCTCAGCTTGATTACCTCATTTGAGGTGCTAAGGAGATAAATGGCTCACTGGAAGCAGGACACTCACACACGCCCTGCGAGACATTCCTGTTGAAAAGACACTTGGAGCTATACTAGAGCCCTGGAGCTGGAGGAGCCACGTGGAGACCCACACCAGCACTAAGATTCTTCCACAGCCACAAGATTCACAAGACCTTCCACCCCCTGGCCCGTGATCTTCCTACACTCAGCATCATTGCATGTGTTGCGTGAGTCTGAAGAGGAATTTACAGACTGGTATTGGACATATGGGCTACTATCAGACTTATGGACTTGATCTGGATTGGACTGGGTTGCTTTCTTAATGTACAATTACTCTTTACATAACACTCTTTCCTATACACTTGTGAGTATCTATTAATTTGTTTCTCTAGTCTACCCAGACTCACACAACACTCAAGGTTGTATTTTGGCTCCCATGGACTTGCTTTAACTCTCAAATTAGCATACAATAAAATGAGCAATTGATGGTCTGCTACACAGTCAGTCCCTGGCTGGGTTTTAGCTCTAGAGATTGAGCTTCTCTGTGTTCTCTTTGCACAGCCGCAGTCAATTTGATTTCTGTGTATTCTATGTGGAGAAGTCTATGTGCATAGTCACCTTTTGTGTTGTTGAAAAAAAAGTATTTGCTATGAACAAGTCACTGCTCTTGCAATTATCTATCCTGTGATGTCCCACTTCTTTTCTATCACAAAGACCATATCTTCCAACTAAGGTTTCTTCCACTTCATTATTTCCAACTTTTGCCTTCCAATCACCAATAATTATCTTCTAAATGTATCTCGATTGCATGTCGATCCATTTTTGAATGGATACATTGGTAGAATTGTTCAATTCTTTCCTCACTACTTTTGTGTTTAGTGTACACCTTTGTGTAATAGTTTCACTGATTGGATTTCCCTGACCCTGGATATCGGTCTATCACAACCTCCATGGCATTTGAAGATTGAATTTACAATATCCTTTAGAAAATGAAGGAAACTCCATTATTTTAGATTTTGTCATTCTAGGCATAGTAAAGCATGTTACTTTCTGTTTAAAAGTGGCCGACATCAGTCCATTTTAGCTTGTAACCCCCAGGATATTATTGATCTTTCTGCATTCCATTTTGTTTTTGATAACTTCAAATTTTCCTAGATTCCTACATCCCACCTTCCATTCTCTGATCATTAGTAGCTATTTGCAGCTGTTTCTGCTGATTTGAATCATTCCTGATCAGCAAATGAAGCCCCCAAAGCTCCAGCCCCACAGCTTTACCAGACTCATGTCATCAGGGTTGACTCAATTCCGGGAAAGCGTCTCCTCCTCGGTCACAGTTTGAGGGCCCTTCAACCTGAGGGGCCTATTCTCTGGCACTGTTGTGCTTCCATTCATTAGGCCTTCAGTAGCTGACAATCTTTTGCAGCTATGCATAAGATTTCAGCAACTTCTTGTGAAGCAGGCAGCTGATTTCTTCCTTGTTGCCTGTTCTTAGCCTGGCAGTGCTACTGAAACTCACTCACATTGGGTGAGTCTGTTGGCCTTTGAAAAACCAGTGGCATAACTTCCAGCATGGCAGCAACACCCAAGCTGCCACAGTGTGACAATTAACAACCAAGTGGTAGTGTACAGACTTAGAGCCTGAGAATTCCCTAGTGTTGCTATGACTCAAAACCAACCTGGTGATGGTGAGATTGGCTGCTTCCATTTTGTGCCAGCCATGGGGCTGAAGTCTGTGATCATGGCCATGAATTGGAGATCATAACCTGGACAGGGCTGCCACATTCAGAGCACACTCCTGCGATACCAGGCTTCATTCCAAAGCACAATGGGCTCGTTCCAACTCTCCAGTCATTTCGTGGGACAGAAATGTGTTTCATGAGGCAATTAGAAAGCTTTCCAAGGCCCTGGCTGCCGTTGGATTTTATCAGGTGTACTTTTCATAAGTGATGATAGAGAGAGGGCATTTTTGAGAACTGAATGCAAAACGAGAATCAATAAATGCAGCCCTGAAAGGAAAAGATCAAGTGAAAATGTCTGAAATGAACACCCACTTAATTGTCCTGCCGAGGCCTAGACAGCTTAGTAGAAAAGCTAACTGCAGTTGGGGGAGTTGGGCCACCCTGAGAGATCTCAATAATTCACAGGTAGTGGTCTGTATTCTTGCTCCATTTAATTTACCAGCTAGGCACCTGCACACACGGGGTGGACCTAGAAAATGACTGCAGGCTGTGAAAGATAGTAGCGCTGACCACAGCTGCTGCTGTGACAAATGTGTAACCACAGCTGGAGCAGACAGATACAGCCTCAGGTACCCTGTCTATGGCCACAAGGCTAGCAACCCTATGCTTTACCACCGCAATGAGAAATATGGTCATTAAGCATACCTGCTCTTCTCTGATGGACAAACATATGTCACTGGCATGTTTGCTTCCAGCCTGTGCTAATATACGAGTAGGATCAAGAGTTCTGAGCCATTTGCACATTTCACATACCATCCCTCTGGCCCACCATATTGATTGACGAGCCAGTGCTGATCAGGCAGGAGTACTGGGCAGTTAGCATACTAGCAACCTCAGTTAGACACTTGTGCTCCAGGGACAGGAGATAAACTCGTGGAAATTCATGGATATGGACCTGAAGTTCTGAGGGGCTCAGAGACCAGAGGTCCATTTGGGGTGTCCATCAAGGAAAAAGACAAATAGCTGCAGTTTGCATTCCCCACCACAAAGGAGAAATATGGCAGCAGGTTGAGCCCTCTGGGTGTTGGAGGAAACATGTGTGACTTGTGGGGATAGTGCTCCGGTCTATATGCCAAGTGACATGGAAGACAACAAGTTTTGTGTGAAGTTCAGAGTGGGAAATTCCTCTGCAGAAGTCTCAGGCCACTGGGCAATTAATTCCAAGATATAGGCCCCAGGAGCCTGCAGTAAGTTCTGTAGTGGTGAGAACACGCTGGCCAACTTCAATGGTAGAATCCCATCTCAGTCCCCAGTTGTTGTGAGGGGTCACTACACTAGTCCTCAGTCATAGTGACCCCTGGGACAATGGAAGGAAACCTTGCCTGGTCCTGTGCCATCCTCACAGGTATTTATATCTGAGCCCATTGCTCAAAATTCTTGCCCATAGAAGATTATATGCCTTTGGAGAAACATTTGGTATGTTACGTACCTTGAATTTGCCTCCTTGGCTCTAAGTGCTATTCCCTATAATTACCTTTGATTAGTTTCTAACTCCTTCCAGAAAAGGTATTGGTATTTCCTTTTTATCTTCTTTATTTATTTTTTTAAAAACTTTTCAGTGGGAAGTAGGTTGGGTATATGTGTGTTTACATATAAAATCATCACTTTTGTTTTCAACAACTTATCTGTATTCTTAAATGAGACAGGCAGGAGGCAATTTGGTAAGATGGAAGCAGAATCGACAGGGTATGCTACAGAGACTGAGATGAGATTGATGCTGTGCTCCTTTAAGGAATGTCTCCCCTGCAGCCCCTCCACCCTTAAGCTAGAAGAAGCTAGGAAATAGTCCTCTTCACATCTTCAGAGGGAGCACGGTCCAGCTGACATCTTGATTTTGGCCAAATTGATCCTGATTTTAAATTAAAGTCCCTTTAAGAATCATGAGAGAACAAATTTATTTCAAGCCCTTTTCTTGGTAGTGATTGGATGACAGGAGCAGTGGGCATAGAGTGGGTTCGGAGTTGGCCAGCGAAGTGCGAGGTCTGCAGTTTGAAACCATGGCAGGAAAATGAAGTTTCTACTCCCATAAATAGTTTCAGCCTCTAAAACTGTACCTGGCAGGGTCATGACAAGTCAGAATCCACTCAGCTAGCAAGGAGTTTGGCTTGGTGGTTAGAAACCTAACACAGGTTTAAGAATGGTGGCATGCTGTCTTAACCTATTACAGGGACTGGAATGGATAAAATCAGAGCCTAGAACAATTTGGGAAGCACCAGCAAGTTGCTATGAGTCAGTATTCATTTTATGGCAATTTGTTTGGTATTTTGAAGTAGAAAAATCTACAGTGCTTTCTACTGGTAAAAATATGAAGGTTAAAGAGTCTGAAGTTGAGGATTCAAAGGAAAGGGAGGAAGACAAAGACCTGCACACCAAAGGGAGGGCTTTGGAGATTCCCAAGGGAGAGAGGGCAAAGGTAGTAAGACTAAAAGTTTGACAGGCATTGACTTGAGTGAAATTGAAGCTGGAGGTCCCTAAGAGGGAGACAAGAAAGCAGGGGTGAGGGGTGTGGGTGGGATAGTATATATGGGAGTTGGTGAGTAATTTTAACTGTGGAATGCAGAGTTGGTGATCTGAAATATAGATTTTTTTCCCCTTCTAAGTCAGAATTTAACAAAAGACACAAAAACCAAAAGCAAATGAGGGACATGCATCTTAGATAAAGTTTGCATCATCCTGGAGAATACATACGTCAACATAAAACGTACATTGGGAAAAATACCTCGGAGTTTTGTTAAAGTCTGTCCTTCCCTGCTGTTCTAGTTAAAAACCACTGATGTTATCCAGGTGATTGTTACAGGGACAATCCACAGAGCCACATAAACTGCCACAGGACCACTGATCATTGTGGTTTCTCACTTCAAATAACATCTGAACCTTCTCTCCTTAATTTCACCACCTCCCCAACGTTCTAACTGAAACATCAAAATGCAGACATTGAACTTCCATATCCACCAGCGTCAGTGTGACCACGTTGTTGTTTCTACTTTGGGAACTGATGCTTTTTTACTGGTGGCCCAAAATACAGACTTGCCATGAGTTGAAATTAACTCAACTATAACTGACTTTGATGATTTTTGGCTTTTCTACATGGATACTTTGAACATCCCAGGTTCTGATAATTAATAGATGCTTTCCATTCTTCAATTGCCCATATGAAGCTCATGTTGAAGCTGAGGATAAGCATAATATGTCCGCAAGACACAATATACAGCCATGAGAATACCTCACTTGAATTTTGATAACGTCCCGAGAGCAGATTTGACACTGATCACTAATGATGGAAGGCCTGAGGAACCGTAGAATGACATTAAGAATATCATACACGAAGAAAGCAAAGGTTATTAGTAACATGGGAAAGAAGGAAAAAGTCAAGGTAGATGTAAGAAGTTGAAGTCAAAGAGCTAAGTAGAATATTTTAAACGGCACCTAGAGAGGACAGGATGAAGTATAATAATGAAGAGATCTCGAGAAATGGAGGAACATGCCTCAAACTGAAAAAACTCAAGAAAAAGTTCAAGCTTCAAGTTGTAATGATAAAACATTTTATTGGCAAAACACTGAATGATGTAAGAAACATCCAAAGAAGATGGAAGGAATATGAACAGTTACTATACCAAAAAGAATCAGTCAACATTCACCCATTTCAAAAGGTAGCATTTGCTCAAGATGCAAGGTTCTAAAGGAAGAAATCCAAGCTGCACTGAAGGCATTAGTTGAAAGAATGGCCAGAAATTGATGGAATACCAATGAAGCGTTTCAATACACAGAACAGGCACTGCAAGCACTCACTCCTCTATGCCAAGACATCTGGACGACAGCTACTGCGTCAGCTGGAAGATATCCACATTTGTGCCCATTCCATAGAAAGGTAACCCAAGAGAATGCTCAACATATATAACAAGTTCACTGATATCAAATGCAAGTAAAATTTTGTCGAAGATTATCCAACAATTGATGCAGCAGTACATTGACAGAGAGCTAGCATAGGGGCAGATTGATTAAGAAGAGGACATGGGACAATGGGTATCTTGTCTGATGTCAGACGAATCTTGACTGAAAGAAAAGAGTACCAGAGAGATGTACACATGCGTTTTTTTGACTATGCCAAGACACAACTGTGTAAATCACAACACCTTTGTATGTGCTTGAGAAGAGTTAGATGTTCAGAACACCTCATTGTGCTTATGTGTCATCGGTGCATGGATCAAGAGGCAGTTTGCATGAAGAGAATAAGGGAATACTGCACAGTTTAAAGTCAGGAAATGTGTGCATCAAGGATAAATCCTTTCACCATATTTATTTATTCTGTGTGCTGAAAATCATCAGAGAAGCTGGGCTGTGTGAAAAGAAACTTGTATCTGGATCGAGGGAGGCTTAAAAAAAGATATCGAAGTTTATTAGTGGTTACTAGGCTCAGTATAGAGAAAGTGGTGGGTGGGGGGTGGGGGGTAGGGGTGATGGAAAAACTACATTGATCATGGAATGTTAGCTAGAAAACTTTCTTGTAATTGCTGTCAGTAAGGCGTGAACCATCAGTGCTGGGGCTATTTCTTGCTGCTGGTTTCTTTGCTGGCCTGCTCTTCCACCTGCATGACAAGGGCCTTCTTGAAAGCTTGTAGGACTAAGAGGTATTTGGGATGCATGGCTACAGTGGGTTCTGCATTGTTCTCAAATTTCTCCAGGTTGTAGTCTGGCTGCTTGGTCATCTTGTGAGGGCTTAAGTCAGGTTGGCACTTGCTTTGAGCTGAAGAGGAGCAAGGAGTCTAGGGGTGCTGTGCGTGCTGACTACACACTGCTCAGGATGCTGGTGCTTCTAGGGGGAAGGTTTCTTAACAACCTTCCCCACACAGACACAACGTTTCTTGCTGAAGTTGAAGCACTTATTGATGAAGAGCTAGGATTTCAGGTTTTGGTACAAATTACAACTCAATGTAAAGAAAACCAAAATCCTCACAGTGGATCATTGGAATAAATGGACGAAGGATTGGCATTGAAGAGCAAGACTACTACTTTGAAGTGAATGTTAAGATGCTCCTGGCCCAAGTCATGGCATTTTCAATTGCTTCATATGTGTGTGAATGTTAGACACTAAATAAAGAAGACCTAATAATCAATGTATTTCAATTATTGTGGTGGGAATGAATAGTTAAAGTGTAATAGACTACCAAAAGAACAAACACATCTATCTTGGGAGAAGAACAACCGGAAAGCTCCTTGGAAGCTCTGATGGTGAGACTTCATCTCAAGTGCTTTATTCATGTTAATAAGAGACACGAGTCCTTGGAGAAGGGAAGACCCTCAATGAGATGGATTGACAGTGATTGCAACCATAGCCTCAAGTACGCCAACAATTGTGAGGACGGTGCAGGACTAGGTAGTATTTTGTTCTGTTAAGCATAGTGTTGCTATGAGTCAGAACCAAACAACAATCATAATCACTTTGGGTCTTGAAATAACAGTATCTAGCCTGAACAACAACAACAATTGGTTTTTGGAATGGGGACCCAGAGATCACATTAGAAATCATCAATAATATTAACCTGATTTCAGAGGAATTTACAGCCTGAGGAAAAATGATTAAACAAATACTTTTTTTGTGGGCTTGGCAGTTCTAAAACCTCTAGCATTTTTGATAGAGTGTCCTTTGACACTGAGAAAACTAGAAACCTATTCTCGAATTCACAGTCCCAGGCTCACTTGCTTTTGAAAGACATCCATCTTTCTGGCAAAGCTAATAGATTTTCCTCAGAAAATCAATTGGTATCTAGTCTAACAACAATGATCTAGACCGAATTTCTTATGTAATACATATCAACCAAGGGGGATTCTTTGAAGTAGCTTTCCTATTGGGTTTCCCGTAAGGACATACTTCAAACAAAACTTTGCCACATTCTCATAAACAAGTCTTTAGAAGTGTCCTTTAACAGGGGGTGCTTGTGGGCTCATGGATGGCAGCCAGCTTCATGGGGCAGAGATTTAGACAACCCCAAGTCAGAGGAGTGGATTCCTTCAGATTTCACTAGACCTGCACTGTACATTGGAGCATCTTCTCCCACATCACCCTCCTCTCGTCAATAAACCAGCACAGCAAGCCTGTCCTTTACAACTCAGCTGAGAGTTTTTAATGTGAGAAGAATATGTTGTTAGCACGTCAACAGTAAACATCGGGTGTAGCAATTCCAGAGGCACCTCTGCTCCTGACATTTTAATGCCTGCGAATGCCGGTGGAAACTTAAATAGGCCTGTCCCACCCCAGCTACGGTGCTACACAACCCTGTGCCACGCCATCCCTGCCCAGTTCATTAGAGAACACAGAACACAACACTCTGCTGCTCAACATTCTGAAAACCTGCAATGAATGTCTTTGTGCTGTCATATAAGATTACCCCAGCTGGCTCTCCTTTTGCAATTAAAGAAGCTATTACTCATTATAAAGGCTTTTTACCATACCTCAGAAAGAAACTGAAAAGTCTCATAAAGGAATGATAGAGGGAAAGACTGACATAGTCAGTTAAGGGATTCGCAGCTCTGTAGATGCAGGTTTTTTATATGGCAAACCCCAAATAGCTTAATTTCATTGTTGTTGGATATTCTTATTTTAAAATTAAAATAGAGTAGGTTATGCACTACTAAATGTAGCTGTTGTGAGGTATTGAGTTGATTTTGATGCTTAAACAGAGTAGAACTGTCTCATTGGGTTTCCAAGGTTGCAAATCTTTAAGGAAGTTGACTGGCTCTTCTTTCTCTCAAGCAGCAGTTGCTAGGTGCAAAGGACCCATCTTTTGATTCATAACTGAATGGATTGCAATTCACTGTGACCCTATATAGGGATTCTGAGACTACAAACCTGAACGTGAACAGACGGCTCATGCTTCCCCATGGAGTGGCTGGTGAGTTTCAAATGCTGGCCTTGCCATCATCATCCCAATGCCTAGCGCTCTAGACCATGAGGACTCATTTTAATGCTAAATAATTCACTGCTATCAAGCTGATCCCAAGTCATGGTAATTCTACAGGACGATAAGGAACTCCTCTTTGTGTTTCTAATGAGATAATCCTTGATGGGTGCGGATAGCCTCATCTTTCTCCAAGGAAGTGGCTGGTGGGTCTGAACTGCTGGCGTTGTGGTGAGTATCCCAGTGTGTAACCCAAGGCACCACCAGCCCTGCTTTAGTACAAAATAGGGTCCCCATATTTTCAGAGATTAAATGCTAAGTGCATCATATGCACACACAGAGGGAGACAGGCAGACAACCAACGTTCACAAAGTTGAATCTTTCACAACAGTTCCATCGTTCGCAAGATGCTCCCATGTTGCATGGGGTCCCAAAGAGTCACAGTGTGACAGGATATGGTTCCCTGGTACCATGTCAGTGACCTTTGTAATTGATCTCTGTGCTAGTCAGGCAGACTAGAGAAACAAACCCAGGGAGACTCATAGGTGTATAAGAAAGAATTTTATATAAAAGAGCAATTGAATATTGAGAAAACATCCCAGCCAAGTCCAGATCAAATCCATAAGTCCTATATTAGCCCATATGTCCAATACCAATCTGAATTCCTCTTCAGACTCACGCAACACATACAATGATGCTAAATGCAGGAAGCTCACAGGTAAGTGAGTGAAAAGTCTTGTGGCTATAGCGGGGATAGAAGCATCTCAGCTCTGGCAGGGGTCTCCATGTGGCTCCTCCAGCTCAGGGCACAAGCATAGCTCCATGTTTCTTGTCAGCTGCAATGTCTCCCAGGGAGTGAGCATGTGTCCCACCTCTAGTGAGCTATTTATCTTCTTAACACCTCCAAATAAGATCATCAATCTACGACCTGATTGACAGGCTAAACTCCAATCCTTCACTCATAAGTCTAAAATTGACACGAGATTATGTAACTACCACAGTCTCTAATATGAAGAGCACATAAGAGCTATTTCCAGAAAGCTATTTCCAAAAATCTACCCTGTCATCTTTTTGTATCTACAGTGAGACTACGTTGCTCCATTTCCCTGGCAGTAAAATAAAGTGATATGTCCTGCTTCTAGGATTGGCCAAATAAAACCTTTGATGGCGACTTTTCCGTTCTTTCCTTGACTGAATGCAACTCATACCATAAGGCTTGATAGAAATCTCTTCTACCCACACATATTTCATGACTCCAGACTCTGTTTCTTTACAGCTTAGCAGCACAGAGTCTATGGTGTTACATGGATTGAGGAGCCAGATAAAGTGTTTAGTTAAGGAAGGAAAATATTCACTTAAAGATAAATGGAAGATTAGCTATGTGAAATCTGAATATCACCCCAAGAGGATCTTCCCAGAAGTTTTCCAAGGTGAGAAGGTAACCAGTCTGATTCTTCTCTAAATTGGAGCAGAGAGTTTGTAATCTACTGTTGCCAAGGAAACATGAGGAACCACTATCTTGAAAATTCAGTGTAATCTGTAGATATCCTTTCTTGTCATAGAATCTGCTCCCCATTTTCCATTTACCCAAAATAAACTTTCCTGTCTTTTAGGTCAAACTCAAAAAACTCACTACAATTGAGTTGGCACCAACTCATAGCCACTCTATAGGACAAGGTAGAGCTCCCCCTGTGCATTTCTAAGACTATAACTATTTACAGGAGTTGAAAGCCTCATTTTACTCCAGAGGAGCAGTTGGTGGTTTCAAACTGCTGACTTGTGGTTAGCTAGCCTACACATAACCCAGTATGCCATCAGGGTTCCACTCATTTTCTATGTTCTCAGGGACACTTATTTTACTTTTCAGGTTAAGTTTCTATTATAGATTGTCTTTGTGGCATTGTTAAGTATTACTTGCTTAACTAGTTGATTAGTGCCAGTCTCCTTTTCTAGACCCTTTCTACATAGTGTGTGGTCCATGTATAGAAGGTACAATTGTCGTCCCTTGAGGCCTTCCTTGTGAGATGTACGCAATGGGAGCAGAGTTTTCTCCATCTCAGCACTACCTAGACAGTCTGTATTGTAACACTTTCCCCAGCTACTCAATGCACAGATTGAAGTTTGAAAGGACTGCACTGGGCCATCAACTCCCTGAGATTATCTTTGTTAAATTTCCAGTGCTGAGTACTTTTCTAGGAATTTAGTTATTGAATACATTCTTTATTGAATTAGTAATGGTGAAATGTCCAGAGAAGCAGAAGCACAAGGTCTATGGGGAAATCAGCACAGTCAAGCTAAGCATGATTCATTGTTTTCCAAAGTTTTCCACTTGTTCATACAACAAATACTTAATGAATTCAAATCACATGTCAGGAATGGTCATATGAGTAGAGACTGGATGTGTACACATTCATTAAATTATCATCTGGCCCTTGCTATCAGATTCACGGTAATATATCCCAATGGTTTAAGATACAAGTGTCAGAGAACTAGTTAAAAATTTAGTTAACTTGAATTTTTTTGTTAGTTTGGAATAATTATCAGGATGAAATGTTAACAAGAAACAATGGAACAGTTTATGAAACTGGGAGCCTGGCCATAGTTTAAGGACCACCCCTTCAATCATGAGCTCCTTAGAGGAACTGAAATGAAAACATCCATTAGGATCTCTGCAGCCTGACGGATACAGCCAACAGCTAATCTTCTGGAAAAAGGCAAGAGTATAGAGAAGGAGAATAAGGTGAAATGACTGGGGGAAGATATCTCTAAATTGAAGTTAAAGTAGAAATCCTCCAACTTAGCTTATAAATCATTTAA
The DNA here is from genome assembly GCF_050624435.1 of Tenrec ecaudatus. Taxonomy (NCBI): domain Eukaryota; kingdom Metazoa; phylum Chordata; class Mammalia; order Afrosoricida; family Tenrecidae; genus Tenrec; species Tenrec ecaudatus. Next base: position 9,367,747 of record NC_134544.1, read on the forward strand.
AAATACTTATTAAAGTGTCTGTCATCCATCTGCTCTAGGGAACAGTGCTAGAGCTGTAGCTTCTTTCAAATCACTAGGTCTTTTAAATTCTGAATTTTGAGTAGGTCTCAAAGGTCATAGCTTAGAAAGGAGAAATCTGTGGGTGATGGGGGATAAATATACCTCTCTTGGTTCACTTATAGCTATGCAATGTCAAACAGCAGTGAGGAGAATAGACTGGGGAAAAAAAACCAGACTGATGGAACTAGTAATCCTTAGCTCTAATTAAGCCAAGTACATAAAACTTTTCTGAACTGAGTCTATAAACTTATGTAATTAGATTTTCTCTTTATAAAAAAGCACTTGTACAACCATTTATCATTCCTAGAAATGTAAGTTTTTCTCAAAGGATCTAATTAAAGTTCTGGATCACTATCCCTTTGATATCATAGAGATTCTGAGATCATAGAGGGTGTGGATATGCCTGCTAAAAACTCCATAAACATTTGAACAGTTGAGATCAATTGGCAGAGCCAATTTAGCTTAGAAGATAAATTAATGACTACTACAACAAAAATGGTGGTGATTATTCTTTGTTAATGTCCTTGCTTTTTTAAATACTTAAAAATCCTTGCTTTTTTAAATCCTTAAATTGTTTCATCATTTCATTTTGATAGCATCTTGGGGTATTTCCATTAATTTTACCCAGAGAATGTGGTCTCAGTCCTTCCTTTCTAAGAGATAACTCTAAACCCTTGAAATATCTTGAGTGATTGAAGTGTTTTGTTACATGGAGGTTACATGTTCACCTGTGATCCAAAAGGTCAGCAGTTCGAAACCAGCAGACAGCCACTTGGCAGGAGAAAGGCAGGCCTTTCTATTCCCCTGAACAGTTACAGTCTGGGAAACCCACAGGGGCCCTTCTATACTGTCCTGTACGGGTCACTATGAGTTGGCATTGACTAGATGGCAGTGCATGGGGTCAAAAGACCACACCTGAGAGTTAATGCTAGAGAGGTGACTCAGGTGAAGGATAGTCAGACCAGAAAGATCATTTTCTTATATCAGTGGACTTCAGGAGACGGGTAAAGGGAACGCTCCAGATTTATGGCCAGTGTTCCAGCGCACAGAAGAGATCCCAAAATATAAAATATGATTTAAGGAAAACATTTATTAAGTTTTAAACAGGAAAACACAAAACAAACACAAAGCTGTATCTTCTAGATTAGTGGTTCTCAACCATCCTAATGACACAACCCTTTCATACAGTTCCTCATGTTGTGGTGACCCCCCAACCATAACATTATTTTCATTGCTACTTCAGAACTGTAATTTTGCTACTGTTATTAATAGTAATATAAATATCTGATATGCAGGATATACTTTCATTATTACAAATTGAACACAATAAAAGCATAGTGATGAATCACGAAAACAATATTTAATTATATATTGTGAAATATTTATTTCTGATTACAAATAAATGACATTGTGTCTTGAAGCATGGTGTAGCATGGGTAGCAGTCTTAATATAACAAAAGTAAACTACATTGCTATTATTTGCGACAGTATGTGTAAAAGGCCAAAATCAGTGCGAAGGTTGAGATAGCTTCTTTTTCACCAGATCAGCATATCTGCATGTGGGCGGACCCACCTGGAGACAGATAGGAGAGCAGTGTCTCAGTTCCTAAGACCATAAGAAATATGCCCAATGGTCTTAGGCAACCTCTGTGAAAGGGTCGTTCAACCCCCAAAGGGGTTGCAACCCACAGGTTGAGAACCGCTGTTCTAGATGAAGGATATCATGAACTAGAAGTCATAATGACTTCCAAGTATTTATAGAGAATCTGAGGCTTAATTTGGACATGGGGAGAAACAGGAAGCTGCCACAGAAGCATAAATGATGGCAGATCAGTTCATCACATAGAAATAGGAATGGAAGCATGATTCAAGCACCTATGTTATGCAAGACAGAAGAGTTTACAAGCTTGATCCAGGATTGTCCAACCAAGGGATTCAGGACCTGGCCCATGACTGTGCATAGCGCAAGCATGGCAAGCTCCATCCAGGATGTAACTGGATAAGATAGGAAGGGAGGCTGCCCTCCGTGGGCTAGTTAAGGGGAGGTGGTAATCCGCTTTCTAATGAATTCTGCCTGAGGGTAAGACTGCTCACAAACTGGTTAACAGTCAGAAAGAATTGAAAGGAGATTTAATCTACATAGAGCTCTGCAAATGGTCATTAGGAATTCATTAGTCTCTGTGCCTTCTGAAAACTCGATGCTCTGGATTAAAACTCTAGCACACCAGCAATCACCACTGGGAGCCCTCAGGACTCTCAAGCAAGCAATGTGAGGGTAGTGGGGCTTGTGAAAATGGTCGTGGTAAGATGAATATTAGGGCTTCAGGTCATGAGGCACTGATTTAAAGGAACACATGGAATCCAGAAAGGACAAATACGACATGGTTAAGAATGCTAAGATGCTTCCACTACTTTGAATTTGGAAAACTTGAACACTGCCTGTGGGAGCACAGGTTGGAAACGGTGGTGTCTGAGTCATGGATAGAAATGAAGACTATGGAGGATGGAGGAAGGTGCCCTGCAACTTGTGAGGTCAGGGCCAAGGGGAGAAGCACTACTTATGTAGCCAGATTCAAAACAGAGCAGTGGAAAGTTGGGGTTGGGATGAAGGGGACATTGCCCTTGCAGCTGGTGTCAGACAAATTGGACATGACTGATGCACATGCCATGTTTTCTTTTCTGTGAACACAAACAAAGGCAGCAAAGTTATTCAGATAAGATGACATATGGTGAAAACTTTCAACTTAATTAGATTAACTTTAATTTGGGGAGGAGGAAACTCTATCAGACTGATTGTAAATCGCAAGTTTTTTATATTAAATTTATGACAGTATTTTAGCGAGCTCTTAAAAAACGAACGGTTTTGAGACTGATTGTATGTTTTCATCCCAATTGGGGTTTTGTCTGTCTCCTCTCCCTTGCTCCTTTCGTCTGCTCTACAATCCCACTGAAAGCTGTCAGCTTCAGTCCTTGGATCATAATAATTCCCAAACTAAGTTTTATCTCCATTCCTTTTTATTGACTTAAAGTGTCTGTTTCCCAGTTCCTCTCCCACTCCAGTGACCTTCCCACTTCTGAGTCATATCTTCTAAGGACAGGACCTAGGCACGTCAATGACAATGGCATAGAAGTTCAATGGAAGGGTATTTATTCAGTGCTATCAGAATCAGCTCAATGGCAGCAGTGTGTGTTTGGGTTTGGGTGTCTAGAGTCCATGGCTGAAGTAGTCAGCTCCCAATCAAGAGATGAGAGGTTTGGATTCACCCAAAGGCACTTCAGAAGAAAGACACTGTGATCTCCTTCCCCCACAAATAAAACCAGACTCGCTGTCATCCCATCTGTTCCCACTCATAATAATCCTGGAGGCTGGGAGAACCGCCTCTGTGGGTTTCAGTGTCTATCAATCTTCCCATAAAAGGAGTAGAAAGGCCAGCCTTTCTCCTGCCGAGCAGCTGGTGGTTTCAAACTATTGACCTTGCAGTTGGCAGCCAAAACCTAACTAGGGTGCCACCAGAGCTCACTCCAAAACATACGCCATCATCAATGTTATGGTGCCCAGGTCTACTCTAGAGTTGGTGTTGACTCAAAGACAACTGGTTTTATATGCGCTTACGGGTTTTTCATTTTTGTGATAGAGTAGGAAAATAAGGAAATGGGTCCTTCTATCTATATGAGAACTCAATTTTCTATTAGATTCACATTTGCCTTGGTGTCATTCCCAATCTATTTAATAATGAGATGAGCTAAATTATTTCACACTTAGAGAGAGAAAGAAATTGCTGTTTCTGTGCTGTTGTGTTGGATTATATAGTCTAAAATTCCTAAGGAAGTAGGACTGTCAGCCTTTCCTTCTTTCCAGAGCTAAAATGGAGACTCAAAATTATGAATTTTTTCAATGCCAATATTGAATTAAGATTTCTTTGCATCTCTGAATTCACCTTTGTATGTAGATGCTACCTACCATCTTAGTCAATTAAAAATGTCATTTTATTGGGGGCTAATGCAGCTCTTATCACAATCAATCCATTGTATCAAGCCATCCATTGTGTCAAGCACATGTGTACATTTGTTGCCATCATCATTTTCGAAACATTTTCTTTCTGCTGGAGCCCTTGGTATCTACTCCTTATTTTCCACCTCCCTCCCCCATCCTTCCCTCTCTCCCCTTGGATAATTTATAAATTATGATTATTTTTATGTCTTTAAAAATCATTTTATTGGGGACTTGTACAATCCATATATACATACATTGTGTCAAGCACATTTGTACATTTGTTGCCATCATCATTCTCAAAACATTTGCTTTCTGCTTGAGCCCTTGGTATCAGCTCCCCATTTTCCCCTCCCTCCCTGCTTTACCCTCCCTCATCAGCCCTTGATAATTTATAAATTATTATTATTTTGTCAGATCTTCCACTGTTCGACGTCTCCCTTCACCCACTTTTTTGTTGTTCATCCCCCAGGGAGGAGGTTATATGTAGATCCTTGCAATATTACAAGGATCTTAGTCAAGTTTTCTTTTGGCAACTATATGACTTGACTCAATATCATTGCTTTTCGGAACATATGAGGTTTTTTTTGAAGTTCAGAAAGACATACAATATAATGAATATATGTAATAGTTTTTCTGTGATTTTCCGTTAAACAGAGTGCTGAGAAATGTGTTCTTACCTTTCATCGTTCTTTCTTCCTATTCAAACTGTTCTGCTTTGAGCATCATCGAGTCTTCAGTATCTTCTGACTTATCTTAACTCAGACAATGGAATGACACCGTGGGCACATTCCTTTTTCTCAAATTCTAAAATCAGTCACATTCACACATCGCATTTTCTTGGAGTCCTTTTATTGTTGTGCAATCTACTTCTTCGTGGCTGCATCACCCTCCTTCCGTGGCTTCCTGGGGTCTGAGACCTGTTATTTCCCCATCCGTGACAAGCATCTCCCGGGTTCATTCAGCATCCATCTTCCTCCTGAGGGCTCACGTCAGCTGGGATGCTGTACAATGGTGTATATTCAGGAACTAATCTGACTACCAGAATCTGGTAATATGACATGGTTATTTGTTGAATAAATTATAAATTATTAGTAAGCAAGTTGATTTCTTTGCCATATTCTTGTCATGTATATATATTGTGTTAGTTCGGGTGAACTAGAGAAATGACTCCAGAGACACATATGTGTATAATAGAGAACTTTATATCAAAGCGTAGTTGTATATTAAGGAAACTTCTCCTAGTCCAGTCCAGAGCAAGTCCATAAGTCCGATATTAGCCCATATGTCCAATACTAGCACATACATTCCTCTTCCGACTCATACAACACATACAATGACGCCAAGTGCAGGAAGTTCACAGGCCAGTGGGTGGAATGTCTTGTGGATCCAGTGGCAATGGAAGCATCTTAGCGCTGGTGTGTCTCCACATGGTACTTCCAGCTCCAAAACTCTGGCTGTCATCAGCATAGCTCCAGGTGGCTGGTCAACAAGAATGTTTAGCAGAGATGAAGTGGAGAGAGCACATCTGGCCTCCAATGATCTATTTATTTCTGTAGCACCTCCAAATGAGGTCATCAAGCCATGACCTTTTTGACAGGCTAAGCTCCACCTCTTCACTCTTAATAGTCTCAAGTTGACACCAGATTATATAACGAGCATAGTATGTATACCTATACAATATTAAGACTATTCATGGGTTTAATTATTTACACAGATGTATGATACTTAAAGGAAATAAATTATTTTCTCACTATATCTTAGCCACATTTTTCAACCTCTTCACTTATAGTCAGTGCTCAAGTTTTCCAAAGTTATAATCATCGGGGCATCTTAACTTATACATTCTTTAACATTTCTGGATTTTTTGCATTCCTTAGTCTCCCAAAATTTCGACCCCATGTTCAGAAAAACATTTACTCAGCAACCCCCTGGCAATGGAAAACTGTTATACCATAGGATAAGGTGTAGATATTGGCTTCTACAGTAGCCCCTGCATCATTCCATCGCCCCCTGGAGGTAGTATCATCGACTTTCTGCGATCCTAAGTACTGCATCCCAAGAGTTTTTACCAGCAGTATTTTCCAAGTCTTACTACCCTCTCAAGACAACTATTCTTTATTTCCTTGATTTTACATTTTCTTTCCATAGCTCTCAGATGTTTCTCTCACTCAACTAACGTTTTCATTACGTCACTCCGTCAAATTAGCTGGATTTATATAGTTAACTCATTCCTGCTAACATTTCTAGCCAAAGAACATGACTCCTCTTTACTTTACTATTTTGACATCATACCTCCAACTAAGGCTTCTGGTGATGCCCAGTTCAAAGTTCTTTGCTGTTAACCCAGGGATTAGTGGTTTGATCTCACCCGTTGGTTTTGTGGGTGACAGACCAGTTGATATGCTCCCGTAAAGACCACAGCCTAGGAAAACCTATCAGGAACTTCTGTCCCAAGGGGTCATGATGAGTATGAGTTGATACAATGGCACACAGAAACAACCTCAACCTCTAACTAGTCTTCAAATAAACTTGTGCAACTTAGCTTTACCAGTTTCTATACAGTATACACAATACACTTTTAATCTCTTTATTCACACTTTTTCCTTTCTCTGATATCCCTATTACTTGTACCCATTTAAACCCCAGTGAGAGTTGAAACTCTTCCATGAAGCTTCTTTGATTAACTTATGAATTTCGCTCCCTGACTCTGAGTTCCAATAACGTATTCATTTGATTATAGAATGCCTGCTCTGTGAGAATCTTGGATCTGCCACTTAGATGTGTGACCTTGAGAAAGGAATTTAACCTCTTTTCTGTCTCAGTTTAAGCATGCACAATTGGACAAGGTAATAAAAGTAATCTGAAAAGAAATGGAATAAAATTTAAATAATTAATTCACACAAAGCCTCCTGGAACAGTGTCTACCACACATATGTACTCAATTAGATTGCTTTTGTTCTTATCATTAGTCTACATACTTCAGAACATACTTCAAGGCTATCGCATTAAAGTTTCACAGATCATGAGGGGAAGCCTCCCAGAGTCAAGGTCAACTTGAAGTCATATTTGTGAGAATGGAAAGCAGACGTAGGAGGAATGCATCAAGCTTTCAGTAAAAGTAGAAGAGATTTAACAATGTTTTTGATCAGGATCCTTAATCTATAATATTCGACCAAGATTTACAGGAAAGGCTGGTTGAAAACCATGGAAATCATTCAGATCACCCATCTCAGAGCCCAAAGTGCCTTTGTGAGCTGCTGCTATAAGAGCTCTCCTCAATCTCAGGGTTGTTTTCCATCATCTGCCCAAGATAACACTGTATCCTCTTGCTCCTATTGGAAAATAATTAATAATGATCCTTACTTAGGTTGTTGTCCTGAGCTAGAAGAGTAAACTCCATCCTCACTCCATAACCCATTTTTCTGAAAGCAGCCCATGATTTCTGTACACCTTGGGAGAAAGCACTCCAGCTGTCTGAGTTGGCTCTGTCTTTTGGCGACCTCTTGTGGTCAGGGTAGAATGGTGCCCCATAGAGTTAAGGGTCCCTGTGAGATTTCAGAAGTAGGTCATCAGGGCCTTATACCAACGGACCTGTTGGTGGACTCAAACTGCCAACCATGTGGTTAATGGCGTAACTATTTGTGCTATCTGAGGACAATCTCTGAAGAAGTTTTCATGGTATTTTTTGAGAACCTACAGAGATTCAGAATGCAAGAAATACTTTCCCATTTTGCCAGCTTCATTTCACCATCGATTGCTCTTGGACAGGAAAGCACACTGTTCAACTTTAAGAACTCCATACAAGTGAGGACTGTGTGGTAAATGGGCTTGGCTGTGCCCTCCAGGCTCAGAACCCAAGTGTCCATTCAGAGAAGGCGCATACCAGCTTCTTGCTGGAGTCTGTTTGTTAGCCTGCATGAAGGACACATTGCCGCCCGGGCCAAAAAGGCAACTCATTCTAATCTTGGAAGCAGCCTGGCCATCGATCTATGTCAGCAAAGAAATAACTTTATCTCAGAGCTCTGGAAAGAACCTTGAGGCAAGGTTTCTTACCTCTTATTTCTGTAATTGTTTTCCACCGAATAAAATCCAGCCTCCTCCTGTCTATCTTCCTTTGTCTCACACGAGTTCCGTAATCTCCTGCCTCTAATATATCACTTTCTATTCTTCTCACCGATTGTGTCTTCCTCTTGCATTCCTAGTTTGAATAAGACTTGAGGAGCCAGATTTTACTGTTTATTACTCATGTTCTCTGAAAACCTATGTGCCTAAGATGTTGTATTGAAAGGAGCACCACTATAACCCCAGTTGGCAGGGTCATTGATAATATTTGCATACTTCTGCCTACATGACTACTGTAGGCATTGAAAGCCAACAGCTCCACGGTGCTGTATTTAAACATCAGGTAGCACACCCACCTGATACTCTAGCTTGGTGACTGTTTGTCTTCGCCAACTCCATAAATGACCACTTGTAATCACCAATTCATTTCTGTGACTGCATCAGGGAGAGCATCAGTGTGTCAGGCTGGGTTGTCTAGAGAAACAAAACCAATGACCCTCAAATATGTATAAGAAAGAGCTTTCTATTTAAAAGTCATCTTTGACTAGACCTGACCAGATCAAGATAAGATTTTTGAGCCTGTGAGTCAGAACCAAATTAACAGCACTGAGCAGACACACAGCATCCCTCCTTTTCTCTGCTCTCTTGCTCTCTCTCTCTCATGTTCTGTGTGCCCTCATCAATGCATACTGACTTTTTAAAGAATCACTGCAGACCTGCATTGCTGCAGGTGCCGGGGCTAGAATTTCTCACACGATGCCTGCTAATGTGGATTGTATCATTTACCAGCTACTCAGCAATATCAACCCCGGTATGGGTTATGTTTGGGTTCACAAGCACAGGTCTTGATTCAGTGCTGTAAGTCATACCCAAGTTACTTGTAAACCAATGGTTCTTGTTGCGACCCCTTTGGGGGTCAAATGACCCTTTTTACAGGGCTCACTCAATTCATAGCATTAGCAAAATTACGGTGATGAATTAGCAATGAAAATAATTTTTAAATCGTTTTATTGGGGGCTCATACAATTCTTATCACAATCCATATGTGTCAAGCACATATGTACATTTGTTGCCATCATTCTCAAAACATTTGTCTTCTACTTGAGCCCTTAATATCGGCTGCTCATTTCCCCCCTCCCTACTCACTCCGCCCTACCTCATGAACCCTTCATTATTCATAAATTATTATTATTTTGTCATATGTTACCCTGCCCGATGTCTCCCTCACCCTCTTCTCTACTCTCCATCCCCCAGGGAGGAGGCTTTACGTAGATTCTTGTAATCAGTTTCCCCTTTCTACCCCACATTCCCTCCACTCTCCAGGCATCGCCACTCTCACCACTGGTCCTGAAGGACTCATCTGTCCTGGATTCCCTGGGTTTCCAGTTGCTATCTGTACCAATGTACATCCTCTGGTCTAGCCAGATTTGTAAGGTAGACTTGGGGTCATGATAGTGAGGGGGGTGGGGCGGGGGGAAGGAAGCATTTAAGAACTAGAAGAAAGATATGTTTCATCATTGTTACCCTGCACCCTGACTGGCTCATCTCCTCCCCACAACCCTTCAGTAAGGGGGTGTCCGGTTGGCTACCAATAGGCTTTGAGTCACCACTCTGCACTCACCCACATTTACAATGATATGATTTTTTGTTCCTTGATGCTTGTACCTGATCCCTTCGACAGGTCGTGGTCACACAGACTGGTGTGTTTCTTCCATGTGGGCTTTGTTGCTTCTGAACTAAATGGCCACTTATTTATCTTCGAGCCTTTCAGACCCCAGACACTATATCTTTTGATATCCGGGCACCATCAACTTTCTTCAGCACATTTTCTTATGCTCACGTTTGTCTTCATTGATCCTATCAGGGAGGTGGGCACTCACTGATATGATTTTTAGTTCTTTGATGTCTGATAACTGGTCCCTTCTACACGTCATGGTCAGACAGGCTGGTGTGCTTCTTCCATGTGGGCTTTTATTTTCAGCTAGATGGCCAATTGTTTATCTTCAAACCTTTAAGATCCCAGACGCTATATCGTTTGATAGCTGGGCACCGTCAGCTCTCTTCACCACATTTGCTTATGCACACGTTTGTCTTCACTGATCATATCAGGAAGGTGGGCACCCACTGATGAAAATAATTTTTTGGTTGGGGGTCACCACAACGTGAGGAACTTTATTAAAGGGTCGCAGCATTAGGAAGGTTGAGAACCACTGCTGAACAATGATGTCCTATAAAATTTTTCCAAACATCAGTCTACTAACAAGCTGCATCGAAGACATAATATGCTTCATAGAAGTAGGTTCTGGAGCCATGCACAACATTTTGTTGGGTAAACTTACCCAATATACCCTATCACCCTGATTTTGCTACTTACCCCTTGAGGCTTATTTTTGTTGCCCAAATTCAAAGAATATGTAAGACAATGCAAATTGAGTCCCTCAAAAATGCCAAACTGTCATTTTGACCTGGTATTAATTGAAGAGTGCAGAATTCTTTGGGGAAGAGTCAGGGAGATGGAAACACTGCCTTCAGAAGTGTGCAGAGCTAAATGGAGGAAATGTCAAAAAAAATCCAGCTCCCCTTTTGGTCTTTTTGTTTAACAAAGGCTTCTATGATCTTAGAGCATTATTCTTTGAGCTTCTTAGGAATGGGATACATAGATAAGGTGGATAGATGAGGACTGGAAATGTGCTAATAACAAACCACTTATTGGAAGGTCTCTCTAAAAAGGGGAAAAAAAATCTACCATAGTATAAAGACCAATCCAAAAACCAAAACCAAAAATAACAACAACCCTAAAAACCCAAACACACAGCCATCCAATCAATTTCATTTTATAGCTTCCCTGTAGGATAGACTCAAACTGCTCTTGTGAGTTTCCAAATCTATAACTCTTTATGGGAGTAGAAAGCTTCACCATGCTCCCAGGATGACAGCCCGTTAATGGTCAAATTGTGTTTTAAAGAGGAAACGTGATATGTGGATGTATACTAATCAATCTTTTTTATTACAAAAGTCGTCGTGCCTAATGGAAGGAGGAAAATATTGGCACGAGCCCATGAGAGTGAAGTGGTTGAGTCACGGTGCACAGAGAGGCTTCCACATGAGCTCAGTGACTCACGGCCCGTCCCCGTTTGCTAAAGAGGTAGCTTCACCCCGTTAATGACCAACAAAGGTAGGAAATCATCCATTCACCCTGCACTGGCCCGGGGCAGCTCACCACCTGTTCAGTTTATGACAGCTCTCACTGTTCCACATTAAAACCAACCCTGCAGGTTCTTTTAAAAAATACTGTGTAGCTTTCATCCAACACCACCCAGAAATTAAAAACCCTTTGTTCTCCCAGTTAGTGTTTGGAATTGCTTGAACGAAGCAGTGCCTTCGCTGTGAGATGAATATCTTTGACACAATGCAAGCTGTTAACGCGAGTGTTCCATATTAATACAAATGCGTTCGGATTCATTGGATGCTAAACATTTCTGGTACTATCCTGATGAACGCACACCTGTGGGGGATCAGTGAGGAGAGTGTGAAGATGATATAACATTTACCATCCTGGGAAACAGTAGAACTCAATAAATACACGTTTATACTGGTGAAAAGTCTTGAGATCACACTCTGCATTGGATATTAAAGCTTGTGCCATGTTTTAAAAAATACCAATTTGTATGGTTTTGCTTTTCTCTTGCTGAGTGAACTAAGGTGATTGTATTTTTAACGAATACGTGTTTCGTTTCGCTTTGCATATTTCTGGTTTTATATGTTTGCTCACATTATTCTTTCCGTGAGCTATACCTCCCTCCATTATTCACATTAGCAAAGTCACAGCTTCCTTTCAAGACCTTGCTGCGATGCTGTCTCTCCTGTTATGAGATCTTAATTAAGTCTAGGTCATGGGTATTTCTAGCTTTTCCAAATACTAACATTTAGAGATTCATTTCTCTCTCTCTTTTTTTCAGATGATCTTGGATGTTGAGTTTTAAAATGATGGGATCTATTTTTGGTGTTTTCATTTTCTATATAATGCAAAAGCACACCATATTGTTTTAAGAACAAAGTTTTAGTAAAATTAATGGACATGGAAGAAGCATTAATATATTCAAATTGCATTTCTGTAATGTAACAAGTAGCATTGGACTAGAAATCTGTCAAGAATTGGGAATGAGCTGAGATTTCACATGAAAACCAGCACGTGAGTCTATTACAGTTTCATGACTGCTGTTCTTAGGTGTAATTGGGCTGCTTCCAACTCTCTGTCACCCTTTTCATAAAGGAAAGAAACTGCCTGGTTTTGCCCATCTCCACCATACTAGGTATGTGTGAATCCACTTTTGCAGCCACTGTGCCAACCTGTCTCAGTAAGGAAGAGTCTTCCTCTTTTTTCCCTGAATCTCTGTGTTTTTAACCAAGAGTAACATCCTTTGCTCGGGACTGGTGCTTCCTGCTAACATGTTTAGAGTACAAATGAGTCTTGCCATTCTCACTGTCTTGTTTCAAGACAGATCGCCACCCCCCATTTTCTGTCAGTCCATGGTATATTTAATATGCCACCAACACCATAATGCAAAGGCATCCGTTCTTCTGATTTCCGTAGTCATGATCTAGCTTTCACCTGCATATGTGATGGTTGGCCAAACCAAGGTTTAGATCAGGCATCCTTTAGCCCTCTAAGTGACATCTCTGCTTTTAGACACTTTAAAGAGTTTTTTTTTAAGACAAATTTGCCCATGTAATATATTACCTGATGTCTTGACTACAATGAGTTTGGTTTTCTTTGAATGCGAGTGCTTCCAGTAATATATTTTTTGAACTATTGCTATTCCTTAAATTCTTGCCTGCAGTTTGGACTTCTTCCCTCAGTATCACTAATATAATTACATATGTTTATATATTGCAGAAGCTGTAGTAATATCGTACATGTTCTCTCTGGGAGAAGTCCAATAACAGGAGGTAGCTCTTCTATGGTCTTACCCAACAAAAATTCAAATAATCACAAATGTATACATGCATGCATGTCTGTGTACCTAGACACACACACACACACACAACTTTCCATGGAAGCACAATACTATAAATAAAGAAGGTTTTTCCCCAAAGTGAAAGCTCAGCAGGACCTGCAGGACCCTAACTTTGGGACCTCACAGTTGCCGATGCCCTCTCCCAACCCCAACTTACAGCGAGTCAGGCTGTGAGCTGCTTGATCTGCAGTTCAAAATCATCAGCAGCTCCACAGGTGAAAGACTAGGCTTTCTACTCCCTTAAACAGTTACTGTTTCTAAAAGCCACAGGGAGGTAGCTGTGAGACAGCGTTGACTTAATGGCAGTGAATTTAGTTTGGTTTGGGGGAGAGGCACTCAGGTGTATGAAGCCAGACATTGCAGAAACATTTCCATCTTCTATGGGTGCTTCCTACACCATTCAATCTTTTGCCCATATAATCCATTAATATTGCAAATTTAGGCACACAACCTTTTTCATTTCTTTCAACTTAACATATGCTGAGCATGCTTCTCCTTTGTGGCTTTCTAACTCTGGTTCTTTGCATATTTCAGTGCAGTAGTTTATTCTAACTTGTTGAGTTCTCTCCTTGGAAATTTTCTGTTCAGCTGTTTTATTTCATTTTTTTTTCATTTATTTTACCTCAACTAAGTTCAAGATCCAATTTCAGAGGCTCTTCACTTTGGTTTTTCCTTTCAAATGACCTTGAACTATCTTCCTGGAGGATAGACTTGCTGTCATTCTACAACTCCTCTGGCCTTTGGCACTAGTGTCCAGTATATAAAATATAGTGTTGAAATAATTTCTAAATTCAAGCGGAATATACTCAAGTTCATATTTTGGCTTTGGGGGAATTATTTTAGTTTTTTTCAGTTTTAACTTGAAACTTCATGTAAGCGATTGCTTGCTCAATAGTTGGTCCTGGGCCGCCTTTGACCACTGCTGCTGAGCTCCTTCATTGTTTCTCTCCACAGACATACTCAATTGGATTCTTGTGTGTGGTGAGGCCCATGTTTATAGTTGCCATTTATGTTGCTGAAAAAGGTATTTGCAGTAAATATGCCATTGGTCCTACAACATTCTGTTGTGTAATCTCCAGCTTTGTTTCTATTATCAAGGCCGTATCTTCAAATGCTGATCCTCTGTTTCCAATGTTAGATTTCCAAGCATCAATAATTATCATTGCATACTGATTGTGTGTTTTATCTATTTTAGACAGAAGATGTTGGTAGAATTTTTCAGTTTCTCATCAGTGGTGTTTGAGATTGGTCCTTAAATTTGAATAAAAGTTGTATAAGCTCCCTTTTCTCATAGATGTAAAGATATTATCTTATCAAAGATGACATTGCATTTCAAAATAAATATTGAAATGTTCTTTGATGGTAAATGGGATGTCAGAACTCTTTGATTTGTTATTACTGGCATAGTGAATCATATCATTGTCCAATTCAAAATCACCTCTAGTCCATTTCAGTTCTCTAATGCTTAGAATATTAACCTTTATGTTTTCCCTTTACTTTTTTATGCTTTCCTAGATTTACATTTTGTACATTCTGAATTTTGTTTTTCAAATGGATTTTCACAACTGTTTCTTCTCTTTTTAACTCGTTCCCCATCAGCAAATAAAAGTCCTGTAAGCTTTACTCCATCTGTGTCCATTAGGCGGATATTACTTTGAGGATGTACGTCTTTGTTCCTTGTCGTATGACTATCTTCCTGAGGGTCTCATCTTGCATGATATTGGACAATATTGTGTTGCTCTTCATAAGATTTTCAATGGCCAGTCCTGAAAAAGTAGATCACCTCTTTCTTTGCCCAACCTACTCTTGGATTGAGAGCTTTGCTGCAATCTGCTCCCACTGGATTATCCTGTTGGTATTTGAAACACCAGTGACATCTAACTGAGCAGCACAAGAACACCATGTGACCACAGGTAAGTGGGGACAGGCTGACAGGTGAGTGGGACATTTTTCACTAGGTCTGTGCTCTTCATCTAAGCACATTAGGAAGTATTAGGGATTGCACAGACTTCATCTTGTCTAGCAAAGATAATTTTAGGACACCTCGATTACATATAACCAAGGTGGCCAGTGAGTTGTACTTGGTCTCATTATCTCCCGGCATCAACATGGTATTGTTCTCCATATCAGATAACATCTGGGGAATTTTAATAACAGCTTTTCTAACATTGGAACTCACAACTAGAAACAAGTGTCCACAAGTTATACTTAAATAATAGTAGATATGAACAAATTATTCCTCTGGGCATATTTTCTGAGTGAATCAGACGACTTCTTTAATCACAAGCAAGATAAGCCTCATTCTCCAGAGAGCTCCACACACACCTGAGTGTTATGTGATCTATTCATGATGTTTCCTTAAACATTGGAAAGTCTCTGTGGCAACCCTCCATAGTGCCAGTCAGCACGATTTGGGAAATAAGAGAAAGTAAGCATTGGTTTCCATACAAAAAGTACACTTTGGGATTGCACAGAACACCTTTGAAAAGAAGCTCTGTTTACAATTATGTTTATTATGGGGCCTCAGGAGAAACTCACACCACTGGCTTTGAAGTGCCCAATGTGGTATCTTGATGAATGATTGGGTTTAATGTGCAATTTAATGTAGATAATTGTATTTCATCCTTGTTTTTGAAGTGACTCTTGAGTACATTAAGTTCAAGCTACCCAATACTTACCTGGCAGGGGAGATACCATGATCACGAAGGTGGTTTTCCCAGGGCGAGGCTTATCCATTGCACTCCGGATGTGCTGACCCCTGCGATTTCCCCAAATGTGGGAAACTCGACTGCATAATTTGTGGTAGTGGGGGACTGCGTTCGCGCTCTCCCCTAGGAAAAAAAAAGTTCAAGCTACCCTGGCTATTTATGCCACCAGCTTGCTGACATCATCTGTCCCATAGAATGACTGAAATGCAGCTTTGGGATTGGGTTTGAAAAGGACACTGAGAAGAATTTAGAAACAATATTTCATGAAAATGGTGATGGGAGACACATCTTTTCTTGTTCTTATTTTTATCTTTGTAATGTTTGTTGTCATTTAAAATTTTTTATTGAAATCAATCTACACCAGACTAGCCCTCTGCCATTGAGTTTTTTCCAATTTACAGAGACCCTCTATGGAATTTTCCGAGGCTCTGAAATATTTACAGGAACAGGTTCGCCTCATTTTGTCCTGTGGAGTGACTGGTGGATTTGAACCACTGAACCGCTGGGCTAGTAGCCCAATACTTTCATGACAGTAGCACCAGAGTTCCTCTTACCAGACCAGAGACATCCCTAGAGAAGGTAACAGGAGCTTGAAGAAACGTTCTCTGAAGAAATTTGAAGTGCTACTCATTTTTCCACCTGCTGAGGAGGGATAGTGCCTCATCTTAAACCTAGCAGGAAGTGCTAACTGGGGGCAGTGAGAGCTTAAGATGAGAGGGCATCACATTGTTTGTGGAAGAATTCCATTATCATTTAATTCCTGCTTCCATAAACTTTTGGTAGTTGCCTCCCTTATCTTCTGATACCTTCATTACTATTGATCTGCACCCTGGGGCTCGAATGAGCAAAGGATGCAGACTGTTTGTGAACCAGGTAAGGATCTCCTGCAAAAGGGCACTTGTCCCCACCCCTAGCCAGTCCTGGGGCTTGGGGGCTCAGCTCAAGGGGCATCCCTTTGGAACATGGGGGGACAGTGAATGGTGTGACCCTTTGCTGGGCATGCCTACACAGTAGGGTATGCTGGACCCCTCTAGGGTTTCTTTTATGGGCTCCAATAGATTTCTTCCATTTTGCTTACAAATAAAAAAGGCCCTCGTGCAGAATCGTTCTGAGTTCCAGGAGAAGAGACTATTTCACAGACTGTAATGGGAATTGAGTCCAGGGTTGTCAAATTCCCGAATGCTCACCAAATAGCACTGGACCAGCTGTCATAGAAATTAGCTTATTGTGCTGAGGATACCAGAGGTGAGAGAGAACTGATGCTGGGGATGGTCTCCTGTCTATGACTTCATGAATCCAAACATGTAATTATTGAACTGAGAGAATGTTTGTCAATTTGAATGGCTACAAGATTTTTGTTTAAAACCTGATTTTAGTATCTACATGGAAGGAAATATATGATCTTAGTATATGATCTTAGTATATATGATCTTAGTATCTACATGGAAGGAAAAGACATATTAATCCTAATGTGCAAATGTCAAAGTGAGAAAGTGAGCAGATTTTCTGACTCAATTATCAGAATCATATTTGTTCAACATTTTGGTTACATATGAGGGAGTACCAAAAGAAAAAAAAAGAATTTGTTTTCAAAGCTATTTATTTAATTATTATTATTTTTTACAAAACAACCCTATCGCCTTCAAAGTATTCTCCATTACACATAATACATTTGTCAAATCTGTGAGCCCATTCTTGGAAACAAAATCTGCATGGATAGCTGACGGTCATTCCCTCATTTTTTTCTGCACCTCGTCTATGTCATCAAGCTGCAGTCCTTTCATGCCCTCCATATTCACAGAAACAAAAAGAAGTCACACAGAGTGAGGTTACGTGAGTAAGGTGCATGGGGCAAGAAAGGCATGCTGTTTTTTGCCAAAAACTGGCACACTGAGATGGCTGCATGAGCACGTGCATTGTGGTGATGGCAAAACCAGTCCCTCATCTGCCCTTTTGGTCACACACTGTTACACAATGTTTTCAGAACCTCTAAATAGAAAGCGTGATTCATAATCTGACCTCGTGGAACAAACTCCAATTGCACTACAAGTCCACATTTTCTTCCATTCAGGAAGGTGATGCACGTCTAGAAGGAGGTCTGTCACCAAATCAGCATTGACCTTGTTTGAAACAAGAAAACCACTCATACGGACACTTGAGTTTTCCCACAGAGCTGTCCTCACAAGCTGTGTCTAACTTCACAGCAATTTCTGTAGCATTTTTCTCGAACAAGCAACAAAATTTCACAACTACACATTGTTCTCTTAAATCACACATCTAAAAAACGAAAATGAGCTTAGAGTGAAACTACTGTTACAAAAAATATTCACAGTGATCAGAGGGAAACTTCCCAGGTGACAGCACTGAGTGCACTAACTCAGAGTGAGTTGCTCCGTGCTAACCTAGCTGGAAAAATGCGGAGTACAAAAGTTCTGCTTAGCCCAGCACAATTTCATTTTGGGTGGGGTGGGGTGGGAGGGGGATACTACATCATATACTTAGCTAATTAGGAAAAAGAAAGGTTAATACACATTTTATATCACGTGTAATAATATGTGGGGAAGTGAAAATTCTAAAATATGATTCTGAAATCCATATCTCTGGACCCACTCCCAACCCCCTGCCAAAAGTATGGATGAGACCATGCAAATACGGTATAGAGGACCCAACTCAGGGATTGGTCAGTTTTCGCAATCCTCTTGGTATAAGAAGGCCATTTCAGAAGCAGGAAGAGAGGAAGCCCTGGACCACCAGTGGAGCCCATATGAGAACCCCGTGGGAAGTGGTGGAGGCACCAGGGGCATCAGAAAAGCTGCTGCTGAGACTATGCACTCCTGAGGCCAAGCAGCAGGTGGGCTTCAGGACCCACAGAGGCAAAGGCCAAAGACCGTGTGACGGAGAAGCTGAGGACCAGAAAGAGACTTTCTTTCTGCCTGAGAAGCGATCCTGATGTGGAGTAATAACTCTATCCTTCACATTTTCTGATGCTGCCTTTTGATAACATGTTAACTTCCCCAATAAGCCCCATAATGTTAAGAGTGATCCGTGGATTCTGTGTGGCCATTGCAGTGGATTATCAAACTCGGCAAAGGCACAGAGTGCCATGAGAAGAACAGATGGTGTAAAAGAGGGTAGAGGAGAGATGGAGGTTGTAGCCATGTCTGATTTTGGCCCTGTGATAGCTGGGAGGACAGATCATTTGTCTCTACTGAGGCAGGAGGAGGTCATATGTAGCCCTCATGCTATTTCCTCATATGTATGTATATATTGCTGGTGTTGGGATAACCTCCGATTTATTTCCTTTAGGGATTGATGAAAAGCCTTTCAGAGATTTTTTAAAATTCCAGGCTATTTGTATGCTTTTCTTTCCCACATTCACTCCTAGCTTTACATATTTAGATTTATTGAAGCTCTTGGTCATTATTGTAGCAAGATCTGTCTTATTTTTGTTTGTACATCTGCGGTTTTAAAGCATTCATTGTAAACAACCAAGAATATTGTCTGATTTGAGCCGTTCTGTTTCTTTCCCCCTTTTCTTAGATGCACATTGAAAGATTCTAACGGCTAACTACTGATGACTCTTAAATAAAATTTATCTTCTTTTGTGTGGCTCAATGGCAGTCTATTTCTCTGCTGTGAATAATTTGAATTATGTGTTTATGCCATCAATCCAGCCTCTTCTATAAAATGTTAAGCGGTGGACCATGAAATATGTTTTATAGTCACACTTCTTGGGCAGAACAAAAACGTGATTGACAGTTGAATTGTAGTACTTTGGTAATTCCTGTGTGACTGCATTGAATGATCCTTTATCTTGGCAGATTGGGGCCTTGATGGTCAGTCAATTTTTTTCACTTTATGGATCATATGCAGCATGGTCAGACATTAATTTTTATGTCTGATGTAAGCATGATAAAAATCTACTTGGAAAACTCAAAAGTTATGCTTAGAATATAAGGGAAATACAAGTAGTTCTAGATATCTTCACCCAGAGGTCACTAACACACAGCTATCTGATAGATCACACAAGAGGGGGCTGTGAAAGGTTGGTGGAAAAATAAACATAAGTGACCATGAAAAATTTCCATGAACTTTTATAAGTCAGTCTGATGGCTCACAGAGTATTTTCCATCCTCAATAAGGATTTTACACACAGTGTTGCTTTTGGGAATTTTCACTTTATAAAAGTGCATTCTGAACAGTTATGAACTTGACAGTGCAGCATAGTTTCTGTGCATGCCTTAGGAAACCCTCCATCTATCCAGGGGAAAAGCCATGCCGCGGGAGCACAGCTCGCATGTTTCACATGAACCGTTTTTACCTATGGAATTACCCAGAGCTTATCATAGCTCTGGTTTATGTCATGCTTGTCTCTGTATCTTGAATACAAGTGGGCCTTCAAGCCGCTCATGAAAGCTATGATCACAATGAAATAACAAAATGTCAGTGTTCTCTGATACTCCATTCCGATTCTTACTGCCTGAGATTGTTCTAGAAACACAGCCCTCAGGATTCAATGACATGAAAAACAATACTTGTATCCTATGAACTTTCCTTATTCTTTCATACTTCTTCTCTACTTTTATATGTTTTTCAGAAATAAAGAAATTCTGTGGTGTACCGTCTATTCTTAAGCACAAAATCAATCAGCTTTTTTGCCCACGCAGTAGCTCCCTACTGTGGCCACTTAGCCATTGCTTTCCCTTGTTTTCCTTCCTTTTCTAGGTTTTAACACCTGACACTTAATAGCAGGCACTGAAAACTGCCGGTGAACCACGAGTGACATGGGCAGGGAGAGACAGCATTAGTGGTGTGAATGATGGGACTACTGGAGTCTTGAAGCCTTTTATTCTTTGGATTTTTGCTTAGGTAGGTGAAGGCTTTTGAGTTCTAGGCGAGAATGAGAATCAGTCTGGGTAACCACACACACACACACAAATGGTGTTTATTTTCAGAGGGTGATGACTCATCGGGATTCAAAGAAGCATTTTTTCTTATAGGGTGATGACAGCTTGAAAGCAAAGCTATTATTTTTCTACTAGATGCCTATCTGGTCTATTAATTATGCATTCGGAATGTCATGTGCAAAATGAGTTAAGGGATAAGGACTAATGGATCAAGACAATCACCACTGTAAATAGTGAATTATCTTCTTAATTTTTCCATAACTTTATGCCAGTTTTAGTGTAACATTTTAGATTATTATTAAATATTTTACCCAGAAAAATTTACAGCTGAAAAGGAAGCAAATATCAATGCAGTGTAGCTATCACCCAAAGGGCTCAAAATATACTTTAGTGTGCATTCTGTGGTTGGTGGAATTCCTTTCTACTGGCACTGCCAGAAAGCACTGAAGTAGCCTATTGGGTTCTGCACTGAGTTGCTAAGCACAAGGTTGGTGGTTCAAACTCATTGGCTCTTCTGAGGGGAAAAGATGAAGCTGTCTGCTCCTGTAGAGATTTAGTCTCAGAAACCCAAAGGAACAGTTCTATTCCCTTTAGTCAGAAGTGACTTGATGAGCCATGCATTTTTCATGGCATTCATGGGAACCCGATCAGATCTTCATGGGGGCACTGCCCTTCTCTATTTAGAGCCACATACTCTAGCTGCCACTCACTATCTCAGGATGTCAGGCACCTGTAGGCTGACTACTTGCTATGTTGGTATTAAATGAATCTGTATTGTACAATATAGGAGCCACTTCACCTTGAGTGCATCCTCTGGGTTTCACAAAATGGTTAAACACTGGACTACTAGTCAATGCTTAGCATTTCGAGCCCACCCAGTGTTCCTAGGAAGAAAGGCCTGGTGATCTGGCTTCAAAATATGACAGGCTTGCAAAACCTTGGTGCTCAGTGCTACTCCACTGTCACAGGGTCACCAACAATCGGAATCAACTCAGTGGCAACTAGAGAAAACAGACACGGCAAATACCGGAAATGGGGTTCGTCAAATAGAAGTATAAAATACATACCGGATTTTAAAGGTTTTACTGAAAGAGAAATATCATTAATAATTGTTTGTATTATGATTGACTTGATGCTAACTAATGAGATCCTTTGTCTATACTCCTCATATTGAGTTAATTTTACTCTTTTCCTAGGTTGCTATGAATTCTTTGTTTGAATGCATGTTGGATATTGCCAACTGTTATTTTTTCCTGCATCAATTGAAAACTCAAGAATTTTTTCTTTAGCCTAATGATATGCTGGATTACACTGATAGACATTTTAATATTGAACCAGCTTTATATACCTGGGATAAATCTCCATTGACAATGATGTATAAAATTTAGGTGTCTGAAAATTTTTATATTAAAAATATATTAAATAAATTATTTTAAATATATTATTTGACTTGATCGGATAAGCACTTTGTTGAGCATATTTATGTTTTCATTTATGAGACTGACTCATCTTTTATTTTATGTGTGTGTGTTTTTCATTATGATTTTCTGGTTTGTGTATTAGGCTAATAGTGGCTTAAAGTATTAGATCGGTAAGATTTTCTCCTCTCTTTCTTTCAAAAGAAACCAAAACAGAAGTATCTTTGTGTTAATCAGTGTTAGTGCTTGTTCTTTAAATATGAGGGAGTTTCAAAAATTTCATGGAAAAAGGATAATGGTATTGTCCCTCATATTTGGTATGTTTTTTAATCAACCATAACTTGTTCCTTTAATGCACTTTTGATGGAATACAGGTAAGATTATTTACACATTCATTTATAATTGAATAATAAAGGTATATCATTTTATCAGAAACTCACAGTTTCACAGATCCTAAAATGCTAATTATTGGGCTTTTTACAGGAAAAAGAGGGCATCTTGATTTAAGCCATAGTACTCTCTAAATTCTTCATTATGGCAGCAAGATCCATCCCCACCCCCTCAACCATACCCTTTGTCTAAGTATCTGAAACAAATGATCTCTATGAGAGAGAAAATTACTACTTAGAATTCCAGCAACTCAGCAACATTTGTGGTAACTCTTCAACTTCCCCTTTTTTCTCCTCTAATTTTACTTCCTTCCAATTTCCTCCCCAAGTCTCAAGAGGAGACATAACAACAGGATTATTTAAGATTCACACCATGATGGAAATTTGGAAATGGACACTAAATAAAGCTGAATCATCTCAGTAGAGCACTTGAAGATCTTTATTAATATGCTTCCACAAATCCCTCAATGATACTTACTGGAAACATACTTTTTTTCTACCTCCAAATCCAGTAAGTGAAAGCATCTCATTGTTAGCTCTGCCCTTGGTGTGAGAGCCAAGTTTCTTGTCTGTTCTCCTCTGGTGCCTGCTTCCCCACTCCCTAATGTGATTTTGTTACTGCAAATCTTTCTTCAACTGTCAGAGAAAATGGATTCGGCCAAGCTCTCTGAATCAGACAGTTCTTCTGCCTGAACTTGCAACTTCAGCTTAAGTTGTTCCAGTTGGCTCTTCCGTGCCTTTGAGGCTCCAATCAAGATGATTAATTTTTCTCCTTTTATCTACCTAGGAGGGAAGAATGTTGTCAGAGTTCAGACATTTTTGTGTTGACTTTCCGGCCCCTTGTGGGTTTTGTTTGCACTCTTGAATCTCGTATTTCTTCACATGGCTATTTTCAATGGCGTAATCTAAGTCACTTGTGCTGGCTATGTGAAGATCGTGAAATCCAAAACCATGAAATAAGAGAGGTGAATTGGTAACCCTGACACAAAACCCTTTAACATCAAGTTTATCCCAACATCGATGTACCCTATATAAGGTGTCTTTATAGGAGTAGACAACCTCACCTTTCTCCCTTGTTGCAGTGGGTGGGTTCAAACTGCCAGCCTCACAATAAGCAACTGAGTGCGTAGCAGCACCCCATAGCTCCACAGTGCTGGACTAGAGACTAGAGGAGAGATTAGTCAGGAAACATTGGCCTAAAAATGTTTCAAAGATAAATATTTTGGCAAAAATTAATTAAAAAACCCAGCTTCTGTTATGTGCTGGAGTTAAACATACTGCTGTCTCTGTTGATCTCTTTTGTAAGTGCTTCTAATATGTTTAGAAAGACATGCTTTTCTATTGGTAACTACTTCTGTTTATGCCATTTCTGGGGCAATATTTTACAAATGCTCTTTCTGTAATAAAGCTAAGAATTCTGAATAAACAAAGAAGTATCTCAGAGTCCTCAATTTGTCACAACTGGTTTTCTTTACACTCATATTATTCACCAACTGAAGTAGGAAAAGGCATTCTCCTTGTTTGCATTAGGATTTTGGCATAGATGCAGCCACCACACCAACAGGGCTGGCCCTCGGGCATCACGAGTTGGAAAGTGGATTTCTTCTGCCCCTCTCCAAGCATCTTAGGGATAGGCAGTCTCCTTCGTGGGCTTGGCTGCTGGTTCTTTGGTGGAGGTCACTGTACTGGGAGTAGCACTGGAGGCGCACAGCCGTGAGTCATGTTCTATCAGTCACTCCTTGACTTCCTTGGTCTGAAGGCAATGGACCATTTTTACAAGCTCTTCTATCTAACACCATGTATGTGTCCCAAACATAGTTTCCTTCCAGCTTCTGTAGTGCCACCTAGAACTGTGACGATGTACTGACCTGCCTCCAGTCATGAATTTGGAATAGTCTCCTTTGTGTCCTATGCTTTTTTTAAGTAGCGTTGTCACTATGAATCCCAGGTACCATTATGGCCTTTTGCTAAGGGACTCCATCATCTGGATGATGTGCCTTGGTCTTTGTTTTCTCTTTGTCCTATCTGAGACTTAATGTCTCAAATTTGAGACTTAATATCTCAAAGGAGTCAGAATTGGTGAGATGGCAGTGATTTTGTTTAAACTGTATTTGAGGTTTGGGCCTCTTTTGTGTCCCTAAGCAACTGCAACTTTAATTCCCATTTGTTTAGATAGCTTTCCTTTCTTTGTACTTGGGGACGTAATTGAAATGATTAAAATAACTTCTCTTTGGTTTTTCATAATAGTCATATTATAGAGAAGTGATGCTTAACTGATTTTGAATATGTGACAATGGATTAAATCTTAATTTAATACTGAAAATTTTTCCAAGTTGTTAATTCATTCTTTATATGAATGTGATATTCAAGAAAATTATTTAATTGTTCTGCATTTACAGGTAAGAAACAGGAAAGAATCCCAGTATAGCAGAAGTGAGGTTGTTATGGATAGAACTGTGCAGTATGTATATTATGGATAGAGGGTGTGTGATAAATCCTGACCTTGTGGTTGGAGTTCCATAGGGGAACACAATTTTCTTTGTTATGTGAATGAATCCATAAAAGTGTATTTTAAACCAACCATCTTGTGACACAGAAAGAGAAGCTCAAGCACTCAAGAAGGAAACCAAAACAAAACTCCAAACTCACTTTCTCAAATAGATTCTGACTCATCGCAACCTGATAGGGCAGAACACAACGGTCAGTGGAACATCTTATCTTTCCCTCTGGAGTGGCTAGTGATTTCAAACTGTTGACTTTGTTGTTCGTAGCCCAACTCCCAACCCATTATGCCACCAAGGTTCTGTGGGTGAGGCATAGAGAAATAAAAACAACCAGGGGAAAATAGACACTTTGTGGTGATTGCCAAGGAATGTGGGAAGTGAAGCTGAAAGACAAGAATTTCCCCTCAGAGAGGACATAGCACGTCTTCCCTTACAGCTAACACCTTGAATTCAGACTTCTAGTTTCCTAAGCCATGAGAAATAAATTTGTTTGTTAACCAACCCAATGTTGGTATTTATGATACAGCAGCACTGGGAAACAAATGCAGAATTATAGGTACTAATTGATCCAACTTTGGGAAGATAGCAAGGATCCTTGGGCACTGTTGCTGAAAGAACCACGGTCACACATGCAGGTAGATAGATTCCCAGAGTGGCAGAAACACTCCTTCATGTGAGCCTGCAGGAAAGGATATAATTTTGAGGACAGATAATTATGACTTTGTAGACAAGTTAAGGGTAGGGATAATAAAGCTGATTTTTACTCTTGACAACTTCATTTTATTCATTTGGAATTTGGAGGCAATAGCGTAGGTTGATGGAGTGTGTGAGTTACGGGTTGTTAGAACAAAATTTCGTAGAAAAATTGATCGTGAGCACAAGTCAAAATGCATTAACCTGTTAATGAAGAAACTTGCAAGAAGCTAATAGAGAATGTCAGTTCAGAGTGGTTTGGGGGAGAAGGATTCTATAGATCATATAAATCAAATGTTTTTATAAGTAGCTAGGTTGCTAAGGGCAGACACTAGTTTATTTTACATTTGTTATGAATCTGATGAAGTTGGAAATATGCCCTTGTTTTATCAGTCGGTTTGGGTTAAATTTTAGGCCTCAGCAATTATAGTCAAAGTCCTGTGTTGCCAGGCATGGATTCAAATAACCAGCCATCTATCTGAGAGGCAGACCTGTGACGGTTTATCAGACACATCAGAGAGAGGATTGCATGCATTTTCAAAGATATATTTAGCACACAGATTGTAAATGCTATCCCACAAAGATTGGTAATGAAAGGTAATGTATTAGGTTAGGTTCTCCAGAGAAACAAACCAGTGGTGCTTGCGGGTGTTGTATATAGGATGAGATTTATATAAGGAAATGGCTTACACACACAGTTATAGAAATAGGCAAGTCCAGCTGGATTGAGGGTAGTCTGCTCACGGAGCCTGGCATGGACAGGGGGTGCAACAGATTGAAGAACCAGATGAGTTCAAGGAACCAGATGAGGACGAAAAGCAATGGCAACTGGGCGCAGAGGTGAGAGGACGCAGAGGTTCAAAGTTAGCGGAATGAATCCACCATCAGTAGTCCCCTGATGGCTTCTTGGATCAGCAGGCAATCTAACAGAAGATTAAAAGCCAGAAGCAAGGGCCAAAGAGAACTCAAATCCCGAAAGTCTCTCTCATACAAAAAGACATATGACACCAAGGAGGTGGCATCAGGCTGGGAAGCAGTTGATAGGTTGAACTCTGCCCCTAAACTTACCCAGGGGTGTCTGGCTGGTGTAATCCCTAATGTCATGAGATTTTTTTGAGCATATAACCAAATATATTAAATGTGCAATTTTCTTATTTTTCAGGTTTACAAAAAATATTTCGTAGCTCCTTCTCTTGTCCTAGAACATAGTAGATATATATTGTCCATAATTATAGAATCACAGGATGTTTCGTCGTAAAAATCAATAAGGATTATTTTTTTTATTTTATTAATCATTTTATTGTGAACTCTTACAGATATTATAGCGTTCCACAATTCAATCAGATGATGCATTATTGTACAATTGCTAACACCATCATTTTCAAAACATTTTCATTCTTCTTGAATTCTTTGATATAAGCTCTCCTTTATCCCCTCACTCCCCTACCCTTACCCCAAGAAGCCTTATTATATATTATTATTATGTCATTTCTTACACCATCCAATGTATCTGTTCACCTACAATTCTGTTCTTCATTCCCCTCGAATGGGGTTATACAGTCATCACTGCACTATAGCAATGATGGCTCCCCTTCCCCCCTCCAGAAATCATTACTTCCATTACTACTCCTGAAGGGTTTACCTATCTTGGATTTCATGCATCGGATGACCTTAATTATATAAATGAACATTCACAAGTCTCATAAGATTAATGAAGTAAAACTAAGACCATAAGAGTAAAGGGAAGGAAATATTAAAGAGCTAGAATATACTTATGTTTCATCAGTGCTATTAAAAGGTATAGTGTCTTGGGTCTTAAAGATGAACTTAAACAAGTGGCCATCTAGCAGGGAAGCAACAAAGCCCACATGGAAGAAATACAGCATCATGTGT
Organism: Tenrec ecaudatus; assembly: GCF_050624435.1. NCBI lineage: Eukaryota > Metazoa > Chordata > Mammalia > Afrosoricida > Tenrecidae > Tenrec > Tenrec ecaudatus. The sequence continues at coordinate 9,395,393 of NC_134544.1, forward strand.
GATCATGAGGTGACAATGGGAACAGGTATCAGATATTCAAGTGCAAGCATTCAAATTGATGTGAAAAAGCATAGACAAAGTGGAGACTCAAAACCCACCTGTGTGATAATTGGACAGTGCCTCACTAAAGGGTCACATGGAAGAATTCTTTTCTTGATAACTTTTAAAAATTGTTCAATGCAACAAATTGTTATTATTTGGTATTGTCAAATTGGTCTGGGATCATAGTGATTCTATATACAATAGAAAGACACAATCCTGCACCATTCAATCATTACTATGTTTCAACCCATCCTTGCAGCCAATATGTTAATGCATCTCATTGAAGGTCTTCCTCTTTTCAGTGACTGTCTACTTGGGTAGGCATGATAACCTGTACCAGAGAGGGATCTATCCTGGTAGCTTGTCCTAAGTATATGAGATGGTCTTGTTATCCTTGCTTTGAAGGACCACTCTGGCCGAATTTCTTCCAACATAGATTTGTGCATTCTTTTGGCAGCTCATGGTATAGGTATCAGTTAATTCTTATCTGGTCATCCATATTCATTGCTTAGCTTTTACACGCATGTGAGTTAATTGAAAGTACAATTGTTCATGCCTTAGCCCTCCATCACATCATTGTTTTTAGTACTTTCAAGAGACATCTGATGCTCATTTTTTGATTTTTTTTTACTCCAATCCCATGGGCATTGATTATAGATCAAAGGAAAATAAAATCCTTGACAACATCAGTCTTACTGTGTTTAACATTACATAGCTTACTTGGCCATTTGTGAGAAATTTTGTTTTCTTTGTGATAATGATTAAATTTACTGAAGATGTAATATGTGAACTTCATCAGCAAGTGTTTCAAATGTTCTTTACTTTCAGCAAACAGGGTTGTGTCATCTGCAAAAAACAGGTTTTCAATGAGTCTACCTACAATCCTGAGGTGGAGTACTTCTTCATATAATTCAATTTCTTAGAATTGTTTTTTGAACATACAGATTGGATGAGTATAGTGAAAGAATACTATCCTGATCAATACCTTTTCTGATTTTAAACCACATTGCCTCTTGCTCTTTTTAAATGACTGTCTCTTGGCCTATATATATAGCTTCTGCATGACCATAATTATGTTCTTTTAATTTCTATTATTGTAATGTGTTATCTGTAAATTGTTATATTGTACCAGAAGAATTTTTCTCCTTTCAGCAATGCTATCCCTTGTTCCATGTCCTTTATTTGAATCTTGTTTGAATTTCTGGCCATTCCCTGTCATTGTTCTGTGGCAATTGTGTGATTTACTGTTGCAAGTACCTCAGCAGAGTTATATCCGGACATGAGGAAGACAAAATTCATATCATATGACCAATAAACAACATCATGAAGCTAGGTAGACAGAGAAAGGGAGTGAAACAATGGAAGGGATGGTTAGCACGATGACAGGTAAAGGCCCCTTTCCTATATCACTTTATCCTTAGCTTTCCAGCTCAAAAGGAGGTGAGGGCAGAGAATACACGCCTATCAATAGATGTCAGAAGATGATACAGTGAAAAATATGGGCACAGAAAGGATATTCACACTATCCCCACAATGGTTGAATTGACCTTTGACAACGGGATCTGTGGGATATGCGTACATATCACCTGTAAAGAGAAGTTATGCTATGGAAAGCAGCCAATAGCAGAAGTTTCATCACAAAGCCAGCCAAAAATGAAAGGTCGGCCATTAGTAGTATAAAAGTGTGAATTTCTATCACAGAACACACAGATTAGCTGTGAGAAAGAGCCTGTTTAATGAACTCACTTGCTCCATTTTCTCTGACTCTGGTATGAATACTATTCCTTCTCTGAAAACTTTATGTGAGCAGGACAAGAACTCAGAGAGGAGGGGTTTGAAATGGTAACAATAGCAGATGGAGAAAAAAGTTTAAAATGTCAAGGATTTAATTTTTACTTGGATGAATAAACAATATTTATGCAAGCAACAGCCAGGAAATCAAATGGTGTGTTGTAGTGAGCTAATCTTCTATAAAGAACGTCTTTAAAATAGACTACTGTGTGCCTATCCAAAGCTGTGGCATTTCATTCACCTCATGTGCACAATGAACGAGACCATGAACAAGAATCACTGAGGAAAAATCTATGCCTCTGTATTTTGTTGTTGGTGAAGAATAGTAATGCTGCTTAGAAGTGAGGATGAAGTTTTGTGTCGCTTACTTTAGACATGTTATCAGGAGAGACCTGTCTTTGATAAAGTACATTATGTGCATTAAGAAAGCATATAGTTGTGACTAGTCAATTCCTTAGAATCAAAGCAAATTGACTTGGGCTCAGAGATGAATAATGTTCTTAGGACCCAGGAAAATACTCAAAAGAGAGTTTTAACTAATATTCAAATGCTAAGTTTGCCTATATTTTTCTCTCAGGACTATTTACTTTTAGTAGATTGTATTGGATCCTGAGGTTTTATACTTAGGAATTCTTCGATGGTCCCAGAAAGGAAGCATGCATTTATATAATATATATTGTACATTATATTATAATAATATATAATTTGGTTTTTGATATATTTCTATTCAGATAGTTATGCTCAAATGCTGACAAGAGGGACTATCTGATACTTGAAAACTTATATATAGAGCAACTCTCCTCTTACATAAGTAGAATATAAACTCAAAAGGAGAAAGAGACAGATACATCAAAGTTCTGGGCTCACACTCCAATTGGAACACATAATTTGGTGTGCCAGTATATTACAGGATATATTAAGTTTCTAGAAATGAAAGGAAATTTAAATTAATTAAATCATATTATGAGTCAAAATTCAGTAAAAATGTAAACTTAAACTTAGTTATATGCACTTAATAAGATATAATCCTTCCACATAAATCCTGGAGTGATTTTTTTTGAAATAGTGGTATCATTTTATACAGTAAAATTCATAAATCTTATGAAAAACAATTCCAGAAGTTGTTTGTTTGTTTTCTTTTTAATACACAGACACACATGTATTTTAGGGGATACCTAAAATATAACATATAAAAGCTCCACTGGGAGGAGATTTCGTACCATGCAATTTTCATTGGGTTGAGTTTCTTTTTACATATTCTTTGAGTTTTTCCTTGTCTGGGAAGACTCTTACTTCTCCATCTATCATAATAAATAATTTGGCCAGATACAGTATTCTTGAGTTTGTGTTAATTTTCTTAAATTTTTGGAAAATGTTACTGTACTTCCTCTTCTTCATCGTGTCCACTGATAGGTCTGAACATATTCTTATTTGGGTACCTTTATAAGTGACTATTTGTTTTTCCCTAGCTGCTCTTACGATCTTTTCCTTTTCCTCATATTTGGATAATTTAACTATTGTGTGTCTTAGTGACTTCTTTTTGGGATTCAGTCTGGCTGGCGGCCTTGTGGCCTCCTGAATGGTTGCCTGACTTTCATTTCTTAAGCTGGGTAAGATTTTCTCTAAGAATTCCCTCACTATTTCGCTATTGACTTCTTTGTTGTGTCTTGTTCTGGTAATCCAATTAGTCTAATATTGTCCTCTTTATAGCATCAGACATGGCTCTCAAGTTTTCTTCAGCTTTTCTGACTGTCTTATTTGACTGCTTTTCCAGTTTGTTGAGGTCTGCTTGGTTATCCTCTAGGTCATTGGTGTGATTCTCTGCCTCCACAAGTCTGTTGGCAAAGTTTGTTCATTTGTTACTGGATTTTGTTATTTCATTCTTTAGGCATTGTCTTTCTCTTTGCTGTGTAGCCTTTATCTCCTCTATCATTTCATCCTTTTTATTTATTGCTTTCCTCATATCCTGTGTACTCCAAGCAGCATTCTGAAATTTTCTTTCTGTGGCAGGTCAATGCCTGCTTCTTCTATGTACATCATTAGGTTCATGACATCTTCAGGCATGTCTTTTGTTTCTCCTGCTTTTTCATTGAGGCTGTTTGGGCTGGTTGCTGTTTACGTGTTGTTTTAGAGGAGCCTGGTGCCATCTTCCAGAGTTGAAGAGCACTGGGCTCTCTCTTGGGGGCCTCATATGAGTGTTTATTTGAACTACTTGCAGGTAGATGCACTTCAAGTCAGTCTACCACTATATCTTCCTGTGATTTCACTCTTCCCCTAGCCAAACAGTATTCCATTATTTGAAATGTGAGTTGGATAGTGCTCTCATGGGATGCTGGTTGGGTGGTTGTGGGCCCATGGGGATGGCGTTTCACTGGCTGATCTCCCAGGAAGAGATTTTGATGTGTCTATGGGGTTTTGAGGGCCTCGGATGGTGTGTGGTGCTTCTCTCTGCCACAGAGGGTGGGTAGGTGTACCCTCTTTGGCGTAGAGCACCGTGGATGACGGGTGGAATTACCCTAGTCAGAGAGCTCACTATGGAGGTTGGGTGGATGTTCCCACAGCAGTGTGGAGCACAACAAACAATGGCCAGGAGTTCCCCAATCACTTTTATAGCCTTGGGGTATAGACAGGAGTTCCCCCAGCTGGTTAAAGGGGAGATTCCTCTGACACTTGGAGTGTAGTGGAGGGTGGGTGTGATATCCCCAGCTGCATGCAAAACCAACAAGTGTGGGCAGGGGCTCCCCCAACTGGGCCATCAAAGTTTCCCTTGGTGTAGGGGAGTGGCCTGGAGGCCCATAGTGGATTGTGAAAGGAAAGAGAGGGAGAAGAGAAGAAAAAAAAGAAAGGAGAAAACAAAGACAAGAGAAAAAAGAATTAAAAAAACTAACACATACAAAACTAACACAAAGCAAAGACAAAATAACAACAAAAACAGAGTTTTGAAAGAAAACGAAAAAGTGAATCTGCTGAGACTCTGACAGTAAAAATAGAAGTGATAGAAGAGTTAAAACAAAGAAAAATCAAAAGAAGAAGAAAAGAAAAAAATAGATAAAGAGATAGCTGAGCCCTGTGCCATGCCATGTGTAGCCCTGCCTCATACCGTGTGCATCACTGCCAAAGGAGGCCGGCTGGAACTCTCCCCCACTGAGTGGGCAGAGGTGTTCTAGGCAGAGGGAAGTTGGCTGGAAGACAACAGTGGAAGGAAAGAGGGGGAGAGGAGAGAAACAGAAAAGAAGAAAAAGTGAGAGAAGAAAGAGAAGGAAAAGAAACAGAAAGAGAAAGAAGGCAGGGGAGAGGGGAACCTCACTGTGTTTAAGACTGACTGTGGTGCAAAAAGAGAGAAAAAAGGGAGAAGAAAAAAATAGAGTAAAGAAGTAGCTGATCCCTGATCGCCTGAACATGGGTCCAGAGGGATTTGAACCCTGTCCCATGGTGGCAGGTTGCTGTGCCCTTTTGGTGCAGGGACCTGCCATTGCTGGGTGGAACACCCCTCATCTGCAAGATCCCTGTAGAGGCCAGACGGAGTTTCCTCAGTAGCATGGGTGTCACAGCTGCCTTGTGAGGTGTGTTGCACTCCTACATAGAGCCAGAGTTCCACCTGCTGTTTGGGTGGAGTTTCCCTAGACAGGGGTTAGTGGCCCAGAAGCCAGCAGTGGTGAGTGAAAGGGATGAAAGGGAGAGAAAGGAAAAAGAAAGAAAGAAAAATAAACCTGCAGAACTGGGCCCATTGAGACCCACTGTGGTGGGAAAGATAGACGGGAGAGGAAATAAAGAGAGATGAAAAATAAAAGTAAGGTGTTAGCCAAGGCTTGCTCCCCTGACAGTGGGTTGGAGAAGTTCCAACCCTGCCTCAAGGTAGTGGGCATGGTGTGCCCATTTGGCGTAGGGTTCCACAGATGCTGAGTGGAATTACCCTCGAAGACAAGATCACAGTGGAGGCCAGGCAGTGGTTCCCGCGGTGGTGTTGAGTGCTGGAGATCACTGGTGTAGGTGCCTTGTGCTGTACGTAGCACTGCAGTAAGGGGGAGAGTCCCCTCAGCCATGTGGAGGATCCCAGGACAGGGAGGGATCCCCCAGTCACATGGAGGACAGGCAGGATCTCCCCAGCTGTTGCCCTAGCTTGTGCCAAAACCACTGATGCCCAAATAGCTCAGAGGATTTTTTTTTCTTCTCCCGCCCTCTCCCTCCTGTGGGCCAACTTGAATTGAATTAAATTGGCCCCCTGGTTCTGGGTTCTGGGTATGTTCACAATGAGATATTCTGAAACTGAGGCTTGCTCCAGAGGGTCTTTGCTATGTCAAAAGGCTATGGGCTCTGTAGCTAACTTCTGGCATTTCTTAGCACTGGCTCCCTTATTATGCCATTGTGTGTTAAAAGACTCATTCTTCCAGTTTGTCTAGGAATTAAACATTGAGCCTGGTATTTGCAGTTTTTACTGAGAAAATATTTTCTCTCTTTTTTATATTGGGTTTATGGGGCTGTTGTGCTGACCCCCAGAGGAGATCTAGCTTATCTGAGAGGTTGTTTTCTTCTCGGCCAACTGGAACTGAACTCACCTCCAGGCTGTGGCTACCTGCTTATACTCTGCCACACCGAGATCTGACTCAGGTAAATTTCCTGACATCTTTTCAGAGCTCCAAATCTATGGCTACCCACGCTGACCCCATCTGCCAGGATATGAGTGCAGGGAGATCCGGTGTGGGGTTCTGTGACTAGGTTTTAGAGATTCTCATGGAGTCTGGGATTATGACCCATTTTGGACATCAGCCTGGGGAAATCAGTATTTGCTGCTGCACTATGGCGCTGGTAACTACTCTGTCCAGAGCCCATGAGCCCAGCCCAACGAACCTAGAGCGTTTCAGTTCATTCTCAGTTTGCTTTGTGAATGAAAACTTTAAAAAGCAGGGTTCAGGACAGACCCTAATATCCTGATTCGAATTTTAGGAATCTGCTTCCCAGTCTCCTTCACCTTACTTCCTGGCAGCAGGAGCTCTGTGCAGGTAAATCTAACTGAGTGCCATCTTCTTCCATTTCCACCATGCAATTTTCCCACTAGGTGAGCATTGAGCAACTCTTTATAAGGTAGTGCACAATGGCATCACATGGGAAGGTTCTCTCTGGTCACAGTGAAATTTTTCATAAATGCACTTTGACTCAAACCTCAACTTTTTTTGTGTGAGGGCTGATTTAAAAGAACAGTATGTGGTTGTGAAATTGTGTTGCCTACTCAGGACAAATGCCACAAAATCTGTTGTGATGTTGAACACAGTTTACAAGGACAGTGCTATGGGAAAAACTCAAGTGTGTGAGTGGTTTCCTCATTTCAACTAAGTTAAATGTCAACTGATGACAAACCTCATTCTGGACGTCCGTCAATGTCCCAAATAGATGAAATTGTTCATCAAGATGATGATCATTTGTTTATTTGATGTGAGGGAGATAGTGCATTTGGGTTCATTCCACCAGATTAGACTGTTAATCAAGCTTTCTGTTTAGAGTTTCTGAAAATAATGCCTAAGTGTGTACAACAACAAAGGCCTGATTTGTGGCTGACTGGGGACTGGTTTTGCGACCATGACAGTGCACTTGTTCATGCAGCCATCTCAGTGTTCCAGTTTTGGGAAAAAGCAGCATGCCTCTCTTGTCCCACACACCTTATTTACCTGACCGCTCTCTGTGTGATTTCTTTTTGTTTCCACAAATGAAGAGGAACATGAAAGGACAGTGATTTGACAACATAGAAAAGGTGAATTAGAAAAAATTAGGAAGATGCTGTCAGCTATTCAAACAGATGAGTTTGAAAACTGTTTCTGAGAATGGAATCACAGGTTTTGCAAATATATTAAGTGAGAGTACTTTGAAGGTGATAAGGTTGTTCTATAAAAAATTGAAATACATAGCTTTGACAAAAAATTCCACTTTTTGGTATCACCTCTTATATATATATACACATATATAAGATGATAAAAAAACAAAAAATGGAACTTTTTTGGTCAAAGCAATGATGATGTTTGGAGCCATTGAATTAATTTTGACTCAAAGTAACTACATGTGGCAGAGTAGAACTAGTCCATTCAGTTTCTGATCTTTATCATCTTTACAGGAGTCAAGCACCAGGACTTTATCCCTCCAAGCCATTCACTCACTCACTCAGTCACTCAATCACTCACTCACTCACTCTCCCACTCGCTGCCATCAAGTCAATGCAGACACATAGTTAGCCTGTTGGATAAAGAGGAACTGCCCCTTTGTGTTTCAGAGACTGTCACTGTTTACAGGTATAGATAGCCTCCTCTTTCTCCAGTAGAGTGCTTGGTGGTTTTGAACCGCTGATATTCTAGTTAGCAGTCCAACAAATAACCACTACACCATCGGGGTTGGGTGAATTCAAATTTCCTAGCTTTCAGGAAACAGGCAAGCACTTAAGTTTTGCTCTCCCTGGCCTCATTTCCCTTCTGGACACTGTTAAAGGGTTTGAGAAAGCTCAACAACAACAGCAAGAACAAGATAATTTCCATTATCATTCAATTCCATTTTTCTATGAACTTTTTGCACCCCCTAATTCAATTTCTTAAAATGACCGTGTTCTGACATTACTCTACTCTGTCCCATGTGCTCATGGGAAATTACATATTTTTCTGGTGGGGTGTGGTGCGAAGCTACTAGTCAAAAGGTTGGCATTTTCAATGTACTGTTTGCCGCATTGAAGAAAAGACCTGGTGATCTGTTCCCATAAAAGTTTGACCTCAGGAATTCTATGGGGCATCTCTATCCTCTATCCCTCTATCATGGGGTCATTATGAGCTGGGACTGGCACAATAGTACACAGTGGATATACTGTATGTTCTGCCTAAAGAACTTTTTGATCCTTGAAAGATTCACTGAATTCATGTCTTTCTCAGGATATGACAAATCAAACTTGTGCTTTGGGTGGTAGGGAAAAGAAATGTACATTCACAAATGCCCTTAAAAAAGACACAAGTTAAAGAGGGCAGCCTAATGCAGTGTCATACCATTCACCTGAGGACAGTTAAAGAACCAACTTGTAAATGCTAATTCTGGTCATTGGAATCATGTAAGTGTGGAAATTCTGGGCTATTGCTCAAAAACTGTCTCTCAGTACAAATCTATACCTCCCAATATAGATAAAGTACATGACACTTAACTCCTCCCAACAAAGGGAGGGATGCTAAAGGACTGGGGGATTGGATATGCTTAGATGATGCTACACCTTGCCCCAGTGAAGTAGTTGAAGGAGCTATTGTAGTAATACAGATGGGTTAGTATTTTGATCTCTTTCTTAACTATGAGGAGCCCTGGTGATGTTATGGCTACTCTTTGGACTACAATCCTCAAGGTCAGCAGTTCAAGCAACCAGCCACTCCATGGGAGAAAGACTAGGCTTTCTACTCCTGTAAAGAACTATAATCTTGGAAACCCATAGAGGTACATGGGCAGTTCTATCCTGTCTTAAGGGTTGCTATGAGTCCGTATCAATTTGATGGGAGGGAGTTCAGTTTGACTTTTTGAAACTATAAAATAAACCCAGAATGGAAAATAAGGATATGTTTGTTAAGCTAATGCTGCTGGAGAACTGCTAAACCTTGTTTTAACAAGGATTGTGGGAAATGTAAACCTTGATCTTACTTAGGATTGTCATGTGCCAGGTTATGGGTTTACTTTGCGATTCAGCCCTATTGGTCATAATTGATTTGATATATGCTGGAACTGGACTCTACTAGTTCACAAGCTAGCAGTATTGTGCTGCCTGCTGATAAGGGGATTAGACAAACATGGTCAAAGTCAGATTGTCCCATACCTTGAAACAGTATTTTAAAGATAAATCTTTGATTTCAGAACACTAAGAAAAACAAGGGGAAAGAAGACCTGCCTTTGGAATGATGTTTAACTTTTTGTTGCGTTCAGAGAAGTAGTCATTAAACTGGCACTTGTAATCACAATTCTCTCTGTAGTGGGCTTTGCCTGCAGTAGGCTTTGCTCTTTTTTTGTTATAATTCTCTACCTAGTCATCCAACGTCCTCCATGACCATCAGCAGATGGCTATTGTTATGTATAGAATTGTGTCTCTCCCAAAATGGAAACCAAGTAGGCAATTCCACCCACTGAGGGGTGCTGCAATGACACAGAAGGTATTGCAGGAGCAGATACCTACACTTTATCCGGGAGTTGAGGTTGTATAGTACAAATGTTTTTTTTGCTTGTTTGTTTGTTTGTTTCTGAAAAGGGGGTTGTAGGGCAAAATGTCTGAGAACATGTGCTCTAACCCATGCAGTGACTATTTGAGAATACATTTCTTTGCTGGTTAATCAGACCATGTCAGTTATGTTGTTGTTGGATGTCATCCAGTCAGTTGCAATGCATAGTGACCCTAAGCACAACAGAGGGAAACACTGCCTGGACCTGCATGGTCATCATCACATTTTTTCTTATTCTTGAGCCCGTTGATACAGCCACTGTGTCAATGCGTCTCACTGAGGGCCTTCCTCTTTTATGCTGCCCTTCCCCTTCGCCCAACCTGATGTCTTTCTCCAGTGACTTGTCTCTTCTAATCCCATGTTCAAAGTATGTGAGATGGAGACTCACCTGTACTTCTTCTAAAAGAGATCTGTTTGTTCCCTGGAGTGAGCTTGGTACTCTCAATATTCTTTGCCAGCACCACAGTTCAAAGCAGTGTGAGATTCAGCTGGTTTACACCAGTTCAGCAGAACAATACCTAATTTTTTGTTGATTTTGGAGAATTAGTTGTTATAATGGAATTTGTAATCAGGGTTTTCTCTGAGGTGGGCAGCTGGGCAGTGGCCTAATGAGGAAATAAAAAAAATTCCATTCCTTATTCTTTTTTAATATTCAGCTGTGAGGCAGCTTATTTTAAGTACCTGTAGCAATACTCAACCCACCCACAGGAATAAAAAATTAGACAGAACTACACTAGTGATAGTTATTTTTTCATTTCATAAAACGTGTTAATCTTTTGATGAGACATTGCATTTTTATTCCCTTGTGTTATATTTCAGTAAACAAATCATGTCAGGCCAAGAGAGAAAGTGCCAAAGAACCCGAGGGTGCCATGCTTTCATTCGTTTCAACTGTGTGCTACACGTCCAATTCCCATAAGTTATTGTGTGAATTATTTAATTTATGAGAGTGTTCAAAGACCTAAAAACATAGTCAGTACAAATTGTTTTAAGTTCAGCAGAAACAGAAAGGGGCTTTCCAAAGTTGAACATATTTCAGAAAAGAGAAATCAATGTTTCCTAATATTATCAAGCACAGTGACTATTATCTAATTGGCCTACCTCTAAAGGAATTGGATCCTATTCTTTTAGTGAAGAGACGGTCAAGGATAAATCACACAGCTGTTGATGCCCGGATTAAAGCAAAGAATAATGCAAGGGAGGATATCAATCACAAAGCAATATGGAAATATCTTATTTAAGATATTTGTGAGTTAACATTTTTATTGTTTTTCTTAGATATTATTTAATATTTTTCAGTGATATTTTAAAACTCTCTTAGTGCATAATCTCATTTTCTATGCATCTTTTGTTGTTCTTATTTACATATTAACTGTATGAAATAATAAAGTACTTTTGGATTTATCATTTTTTATTCTTAAAATGGGTACTAGGGCAGCAAACTGGTTTCCCAGCACTGGTTCAAGTGGCTGAGGTACATTTAAGTCCATCTTCTTTTGGAATAGACTGTGAAAGAGCAAGCGTGCATAAACAGAGAGGGTGAGTGATAGACACCACACCACAAGAAGATCACTAAACAACAAGGACTTTTCCCAAGAGCTAAGAGAGAGAGAAAGAGAGATCTTCCCCCACAGCTGATGCCTTGAATTCAGCTTGTAGCTTCTTACACTGGAAGAACAAACATGTGTATATCAAAGTCATTTACTTGTGGTATTTTTATTATAGAGAACCCGATAACCAAGACAGGGGTCATTCTGGACATGGGCAATGGGTGGGTTTTTCAATCCATGGGAAAATGTGTTGTATAGCCATATTAATTTCCTTATGTTTGTGTATCTTTGTATTGAGGCTACAAGAATAGGAACCTTTAACTCCTTTTATTGCTGTATCTTAAACACCGTCCTCCGTGCTTCTGTCGTTCAGTAGATAGTGGTAATTTGAGGGAAGGTTTCTCCAGGGGACTGATTGTTCTCTTGGGTAACTTTCAATCTGACAAGACAGAAGGGATTGAAGAGGAATATATATTTTTAGCCACTTAAGAGGATATATTGTTCTTACTGACAGCAATAAATAACTAAAATCAATTTACTTCAAAACTGCTTTGAAATTGTTTCCTTTATTTTTTTCATCACAGGAAAAATTCAATTAAAATTCTGATAGATATAACGATGTGAACCTCATGATGATACCTGCATAAAGATGTAAAATAATGTGTGGAAATCAGTATTAATAGGATACTGGTAAAGTGAGGTGGATGACATGAACACTTAGATACTTTATGCACACCAGCCTTACATTCATCTTTTTAATACAACCCATGAGATAAGTATTGCTGCAATCCATCCATGTGAATGGATGTTGCAGTGCATTCTAATTCATCCATCCATTTTCTGTAAGTATTAACATATTTGCTATCTGGATCTGTTTTATAATCCATGATTTCTCCTACTGTTTTGCTAGCTAGATGCAGCCGTATAGGGATGCCATTGCCTGTGCATATGGAGACATTAAAAAAAATGCCAGTATACAAACTTTAAAGCAGGAAAAATCCTCAGAGATAATAGTGAGACCCTCTTTTAAGCATCGGGAGGGAACAAAGGGGTGGCGGGTATGAGAAGGGCAAATGGTGATTCAGATATTTTAAACAACCTTTCTGGCCCAGGAATCAAAAGTAGACTAGCTTGAGGCCATATCAAAGGCAGTATAAGAAGCCTGTACCAATGGCTTTCCGTCCTTTCATGTATTATGTTAAGAAAGACTGAATCACCAACCCTTTGATGACTTAGAGAACCATATTGTGTGGACAAAAACAGAGGGGTATGAATTCTGAATATAAAAGTAGTTCAGGCTAGTCAGGAAACAAAGGTGTAAAAGTTACACAGTTACTTTTATTCACCTACCTATCTTCTATTGTTCACTGTAGATATACATCAAAGTCATGCAACATTAAAAATAATCAAGTTTCAGTCAATAAATATAAAATCATAATTTTACAACCATAAAACACAGAGACATATTTCAACTAGTAGGTTTTTGGCTTTGTTATTGGCACATTAAAAATGGTGTATATCTGTATTCTTTTAACCAACTGAGACACAAGAAAGTAGAAGTGTAAGATGTTCAATTTTCCCCAAAGACTTACAATGAATACATAGTGGGCAAGCATTTATATCCAGGTTTATTTAATTCGTACGCATGAGCAATGAAACACTACATTGTACACACGGCAGTACAAAGACTGTTTTATAAGCATTAAAAGTGTTTATATTGACACAAAAAAATAAAAACATAAACCCCAAACCGAAATCCACCGCCATTGAATCAATTCCTATTCCTGATGCTCTATAGGGTTTCAGGAATGGCCAATTTCTGAGGGAGCGGACAGCTTCATCCTTCTCCATCAGGGTTGGTGGGTTTAAAGCCCGAGGTGTAGCCCAGCCCAGTACACCATTAGAATTCCTTCGCAGGGAACAAAAGCTCCATGCTATCTTTCCCATCAATCTTTAAAACTTAAATCAAAGGCACATCCTTCATATTGTGCTTCCTGTTTGCAGAATTGTTTCAGCATTGGGCGGAAGGCTGAAGAATCAGTTTCAGAATCGGCTTCAGTGAAAAGCCAAACAAGAAACCTTGGACCCATAAAGCAGAAGGTTTTGACCAAGATTGGAATATTCATTTCCTGCTGGAGCTATAACACTTGCAGATGTAATTACTGATCATGTTTTCCTCGGCAGTGATAAAGGCACGAATCTGAATACAAACATTTCAGCATCAAATTCATTAGTGGAAGCTGGATCCAGATACCCAGATGGCATTCTGGGAGCATGTTTGCCAGTACCTGCCTCTCTGAAATTAAACTCATCTCTGCCAATGGTTAGCCAGTTCAAACCAGTGAGACACAAATTCCTGCTGTTTCAGAGAGGACTGCTATTCTTCTGGACTGAAGATTACCTTCAACGACATCAAGGGTTGGATGCTAAGGGTTGAAATGTCACGGTGTACTAAGTTAGAGTCTGTATTCAATGGTAACTTGATTATAATTGTTGATTAAGCTCAATTCGTATTTACACAGATAAAATTCTACAGGGGATACCAATGGAAACAGTAATCAGTTGATGATCAGATCAGTCTAACCTCCCTTTCAGTGGCTGGCATCACAGATGTCCAGCATGTCTCTGTGACTTTCAAGACAATCCAAAAACGGTAATCTGAGCAAATTTTTGAAACCCCATGTGCTATGTAACACGAGGGGTCTTCAAATAGTTCTTGGAAAAATCCTTTAATTAGAAATCTTTAAACTCCACGTGTCCACTAATTTTTAAAAACTTTTCCATAATAGCTGATAAACATCACTATTTTGTATCATTAATAAATGACGTGGTCACTTGACATTTATACAAGAAAGTGTTTATGTCTAGTTCATCTGCCAAAATGTCGAAACGGAACTGAAAAGAAATAGATTCCAGGACAATTTTTAAAATGAGAATCCAACCATACTCTTCATAAATAAGAGGGGACAGACAACAGGAAAGTGGGTGAAGGGGGACATCAGACAGTGTAAGATATGACAAAATAAGCATAATTTATAAATTATCAAGTGTTTGTGAGGGAGGGGGCCAGAGAGAGAGGGGCAAAATGACGAGCAGATATCAAGGGCTCAAGTAGAAAGAAAATTTTTGAGAATGATGATGGCAACAAATGTACAAGTGCACTTGACACAATGCATGTATATATGGGTTGTGATAAGAGTTGTACAAGCCCCCAATAAAATGATTTTAAAAAGGAAAAATGTAAGGTTTAAAAAAATGATGGCAACATTGTACAACTATTCTTGGTACAATTGATGTGTGGCTTATTATAAGAGCTGTAAGAGTCCCTCCAAAATTATTTCTTTTAAAAAATTTAAAGATTAAAAAAAGAATTGCCAATTTAAAATGTATAGATACAAATATATCTCCTTTATATGTGGAGCCCTTCCACCTGACTTGTGGAGGAATTATTAAATTGCTTCTCTAAAGAACTCTAAGCACCATGCTGAGTTCTGATGAAGAGACAAAATGAAGATAGAGCTTTATCAACATTTTCAACGTTAAGGAGAAATTGCTACATAGTAAGTCTCTATGTAAATATTCATTTCTTTTTGGATAAAGGCAATAGACATGCAATTGGCATGACATAAAGCAGATTAAATCTTTGCAAGAAGTAAATAGAATGGTCTCAAGTTTCGTTTAATTTTAATCCCTTAGCACTGAGAAGTCTATGATAAATGGTTACTGTACAAGTATGTATTAAAAACATGACTGATGAACACATTGTTTAATCATCATGTGAGGCATAAAGAAAAATATGTTCTCTTCTTCTTCCATATTGGCCATTGATACTCACATCTGCATGATTAGAGGGCTATTCATTAAGTAGTAGAATTTTCTTCCATGATGCCCCTGTTGATAAAAAAATATTTTTAAGGATCTACCATTATCAATATCTTATTAGTTGATACTTTAGAATGTCTGTTTTTAAAATTCCCACTGTCATGACTGTGTACAAAGTCAATAAGGGACAGGGTACAAGAAAGGAGAAGGGCTGAGCAGGGAGTGTAAGGATGGGCAACTGGCACTTAAGGTAGTCAGCGCCTCTACCTTAATTATTGAATGTGGGAATGAACAATGATGACATGGAACACACACACACACACACACACATTCCTAGTGGTACAGTGGGTTACTCATCAAGCTGCTACTCGTGAGATCAGAAGTTCAAACCCATCAGCTCCTCTGCAGGAGCAGAGTGAGATTTCACTCTTGTCATATGTAGAGTGCCCCAAACCCTAGGAAGCAGTTATGTTCTGCCTTGTAGACTTACTATGGTATTAGTCACATTCAATTTGATAGTAGTGGGTTTGGTTTTGGTTTTTATATACATATATATTATACCTTTTTAAAAGACAAAACATTTCTTCAATAAGCTAGGGGAATATTAGGGCCTGCTTAAGGGTTCATTTGTGTGTCAATGAATCTGTGTTTGAATCCCAGTCTCCTTTCATGAGTATTAAGGAGATAACGCTAATCAGAAAGAATTTTTTCAGATGATACGTACACCATTTTAAATTATTTCATAAAGCTGTTGTGAAGATTAAGTGGCATAATATGTGTTAAAGAAAAGTATTCTGAGATGACCTGAACTCAGAGAAAATATTCAAGGAAAATTCTTCCAATTATTCTCTGTACTAATATCATAGTACAACTGTAACAAAGTAGCATACAATGAGAGAAACTCATTGTTTCCCTGTTCTAGAGGGCATGACTCTGAATTCAAGGCCTGGATAGGGCTAGGCACGCCTTGTTGGCTTGAAAGGAGGACTCTCTCTATCTCTTCCAGCTTCTAATAGTTCCAGTTGCTCTTGTTATGTTTGGCTTATAGAGACACCGTCACATGAGTCCTCATGCCCATTCTCTTCCATAATGACACTACTCAGATGGGATAAGAATTACTGTATTGCCATTATGACCTCTTATTAAAGACCCTATTTCCAGAAAAGGTCATACCCAGGGATATAAGGAGAGGACTTCAACACACCTTTAAAGGCTGCAGTTCTCAACCTGTGGGCCGTGACCCTTTTCGGGGTCAAACAACCCTTTCACAGGGGTTGCCGAAGACCATCAGAAAACACGTATTTCTCATGGTCTTAGGAACTGAGACCCTGCTCCTCTATCTGTCTCCAGGAGGGTCCACCCATATGCAGATACGCCCACAGAGGAGTACCTGGAGTGAAGACTGTTACCCCTGGTACACCATGCTTCAAGACAAATTTCATTTATTTGTCATTAGAAATAAATATTTCAAAATATATAATTACATATATTTTTGTGATTCATCACTATGTTTAAATTATGTTCAATTTGTAACAATGAAAATTCATCCTGCATATCAGATATTTACATTATGATTCATAACAGTAGCAATATTGCAGCTATGAATTAGCAAAGAATGCTTTTTGTATAAGAAAAAGCTTTATTTAAAGAGTAATCGTATATTAAGGAAATATCCCAGCCCAGATCAGGTCCGTAAGTCTGATATTAGCTCACAAGTCCAATACCAGTCTTTAAGGTTTTCTTCACGCAACACATGAAATGACACTGAATACAGGGAGATCACAGGCCAGTGAGTGGAAAATCTTGTGGATGCAGTGGCAGTGGAAGCCTCTCAGCACTGGTGTGGGTCTCCATGTGGCTCCTCCAGCTCCAGGCCTCTGGTTACATCTGCATAGCTACATGTGTCTTGTCAGCAGGAAGATGAAGCAGAGTGTGTGTCTGGCCTCCCATGACCGATTTATCTCCATAGTGCCTCCCAATAAGGTCATCAAGCTGCGACCTGATTGACAGGCCAAACTCCACTTCTTCACTCTTAAGAGTCTCAAGTTGACACCAGATTACGGAACTACCACATTTACTAAGAAAGGAATATACTTCAAGCATGCAACTACGAAGAACAAATGACAAACATGAAAAGCTATTGTTAAATGTCATTCTATACTAAGGAATCAATGGATTTCTGGTTACCATGGCTAAAAATAAAGCTAATCTTGACTTGGTCTTGGCCCTATTCTTCATTTGTCATCTGTTACTATATTGTCTGCTGATTCACTTCAGCAGTCCCTAGTTGTTTGTGAAAATAATTTTATGGTTGGGGTTCACCAGCACATGAGGAACTGTATTAAAGTATCATGGCATTAGGAAGGTTGAGAACCACTGCTTTAGGGTAACACAATTCAACCATAACACTAACTATTTCAAGATAACTCATGATCAATTCTTAATACAGTGATCATTTGATGTTATTAAGATAAAATGGAGATGGGTAAAGCACCCTTATAAGAAAGATACTCACCTATTACTCGGGTTCTAGAGGAGGGGATTGGGTAAAGCGATCAAGGGTTTTGGCTGTTATCATAAATGTATATATGAGCTAAATATGAAGTAAATGTACTAGTTACTGAACTAAATTGGTAATCAAGAAAAACTCATTCAATGAGATCATGTGTGAAAGCACAGAGGACTAGGGAAGGAGGCACCTTAAAAGAACAAACAAATGTGTTACTGGGTTGTTTCTGGCCCACTGTGCCTCTAAAGGTCAGGATGTTATTGTTAGGTGCCATTAAGTTGATTCTGACCACAGTGAATTTATGCGCAAGAGAAAGAAACACTGCTGAGCCTTGTGCCATCCTCACAATCGATCCCGTGCATGAGCAGATTGTTGCAGCCATGGTGCCTATCCATCTCCTTGAGGGCCTTCCTCCTTTATGATCCTCTCTACTTTACCAAGCATAATGCCTGTCTCTAGAGATTGACATCCCTTGACAATATGACCAAAGTGTGTGAGACAGTTTCACCATCCTTGCCTCTAAGGAGCACCCTGCCTGTATTTCTTCCAAGACCTGCCCAAGAAGGAACAAGGATGCAATCTTCATGGAAGCAAGCAGCCACGTCTTCCTCTAGAGCACACTTGGTTTCCCAACTGCTGCTTCCATGAATGTTAATGGTGGATCCAAGTAAAATGCAATTGTTGACAACTCCAATATTTTTTTCTCAGTTTATCATTATGTTTATTTGTCCAGTTGTGTGGATTTCTCTTTTCTTTACATTAAATTGTAATGCACATTAAAGACTGTAATCTTTTATCTTCCTCTATAAGTACATTCAAGTTTTCTTAGCTTTCAACAAATAAGATGTGTCATCTACAGATCACAAATTATGAATGAATCTCCTCCAATACTGTTGCCATATCCTTTTATTATGCAGACCAGTTTCTCAGATTATTTGCTGATTGTGGATTGAGTTTACAGCATAGTGGAAAAAAATATAACCCTGAGTAACTTTATTGATGTCCTTCATTCTCTTTCGATGACTACCTCTTGGTCTATGTGCAGACTCAGCATGAGCACAATGAAATGATCTGGAATTTAAAATCTTCATAATGTTACTTATGGTTTGTACTAATTCACACCGACAAATGCCTTAGCTGCTTTATAAAATGCTAGCAAACATCTTTCTGTCATTCCCTGTTTTCAGTCAAGATCCATAATATAGCAGCATGCTATCTCTCATGCGAAGTCCTGTTCTGAAACCAACTTGACATTTGAACAGCTTCCAGTGGATATCCCACTGCAACTATTGTTGAATTATCTTCAACAAGATTTTATTTTCATGCAATATTGTTGTATATTTTCCACATTCTGTTGGGTCATCTTTCCTGGATATTAACCTAAATATGGATCCATTTCAGCCCACTGAGCAAATAACTGTCATCCAAATTTCTTGGCTTTTAAATGCGAGTGCTTTCAAAACTGCATCAAATTTTTGAAACAGTTTAATTGATATTCAATCAGTTCCTGTGGTTCTTAATAATGCCTTCAGTGCAGCTTGTGTTTCTTTCATTTCCATGGGTTATTGATCATCTGTTACCTCTTAAAATAGTCAAATATCAACTGATTTTTCTTGGCACAATGAATCTGTGTATTATTTCCATCTCTTTTTGATGCCTGATGTAATATTCAATATTTGGCTCATAAAATTGTTTGATATTACTACTTAATGGTGACTTTTTTCTTTCTGTTCTTGCAGCCGGAGACACATTGAACACATTCTTTCTTTTAGTCTTTTAATGTAACAAATCTGCACATTTTTTACAGTATTTATATTGTCTTCTGGAGAGCGTCTTTGAAGCTTTTCTCTTCAACTATTTTATGACATCATTTCTTCCACTTGCTTTAGTCACTCTATATTCAAGAACAAGTACCAGAATCTCTTCTAAAGTCCACCTTTTTTTAAAGTGGGAGGGATCTTTAAAATGTACTTTCTGTAACTGACCTTTTACTTTCTTCATGTATGATGTTCTTGATGCCATATCACAATTTTTCTGGCACTCTGTCAATGTTTGGCTCCTTTTCATACAGCTGGCTGTGGTAAATCCATCAGAAGTGGGCCATGTATTCCTTCCTTCTCATCTGTTCTTAGTCTGAAAGGCCATTGAAACCTACTTCCAGTGCTTCATCAGCTTGCTGTAACATTTCAGTTGGTACTGTCAGTTCCCACGGACAGTTTTGGACTAATGCCTTCCGTCCTGCTTGGGCTTCTTCTAGCAGTACCGTCAGTTCTCGACCCTATGCTGCTTTTTGAAATGCTTGACTGTTGACTAGGTTTTCTTTAGTATGGTGTCTCTGTGTACTCTTTCAATCATCTTTTTATGTTTCCTGTATAGTTCAATCTTTTGCCCATAAAATCTTTCAGGACTGCAGCTAGAGACTTGAATTTTTTCTAGAGTTCTTCGGTGTAAAAAAAACCTGCTCTTTTCTTCCTTCATTGTTTCCTATATCTAAGTATTTGCACATTTCATTATAATAATAGACCTTATTTTCCCAAGCTGCCATTTGAAATTTCTGTTCAGTTCTTTGACTTCCTTATTTCTTTCATTTGCCTTAGCTACTCTACATTTAAGAGCAAGTTTCAGAGTCTCTTCTGACATCCACTTTGATCTTTCCTTTCTTTCCTGTTTTTTAAATGACCTTTTACTTTCTTCATGAATGATGTTCTTGATGTCTCCTCACACCTCATCAGGTCTTCTGTCATTAGTGTTCACTGAATCAACTATGTTCCTAACTATGTTTCAAAATTCTTGGGATGGACTCAATGTCAGACTTTGGTCATCTTGAAATTATTTAATTTTCTTCCATCTCAATTTAAAATTACATGTGAGTCATTGATGGCCTGTTCCACAGCCAGCCCCTGGTCTGGTTTAGGCCAATGGTGTTGAGCTTCTCCATCATCTCTTCCCATAATTATATTCAATTTGATTTCTTTATATTTCAGCGGGGGAAGTCCACATGTATAGTCACTCTATGGCTGAAAAGAGGCATTTTCAAAATGGAAGTCATTTTTCTTTTAACATTTTAAAATGTGATCTCCAGATTAATTTCTATCACCAAGTCCATATTTTCCAACTATTGTTCATTCTTGTTTGTTTCGAACTTTTACATTCCAATTGCCAATAATTATCAATGCATTTTAATTGCATGTTTGATCAATTGCAGACTAAAGACATTGTTAGAATTCTTCATTACTAGCTTTAGTGGTTGATGCATAAGTTTGAATAATCGTTGTTAGACTGGATTTTTCTGAATACTGATAGATATTATCTTATCACAGAGAGTAGTGTAATCTGATGCTGATTTTGAAATGCCCTTTATGATGATGAATATGAGTCCATTCCCATTGAGTTTGTCATTCCTGACAAAGTAAATCATATGATTTTCTGCTTCAAAATGGCCAATACCGATCCATTTCAGCTCACTAATGCTTGGGACCTCAATCTTTATGTGTTACATTTGTTTTGCTTACGTCCAAAAAGTTTCCTAGATTTATAATTTGTGTATTTAAGTTCTGGTTATTAATAGCTGTTTACAGCTCTTTCTTTTCATTTTGAGTCGTGTCCCAAGAGCAAATGAAGGTCCCTATGTCTTTACTCCATCAAAGGCATTAAGGTTGACTCTACTTTGAGTCCTATGGTGGTAGCTAGTATGTTGCTTGTGCGTTGTGATACTGGAAGCTATGAAACTGGTATTTCAAATGCCAGCAGGGTCACCCAAAGTGAACAGCTACTTCAATGTAGCCTCCAGATTGAAAATATAGTGAAGAAGAACCACTTGCTTACTTCAGAATAAGTAGCCACTGAAAACCTTATGGATAGCTTGGAAACATTGTCAGACACTGAAAGCCTAATGAACGGAAGCAGAACATTGAGATAATGCCAAAGGATGGGCCACTTGGGTCAGAAGGCATTAAAAATGTGACTGAGGAGGAGCTGCTTTCTTGGAGTAGAGTTGAACATGGTGATGTGAATATAGTAAAGCCTCTGAGAATGGAAACTTTGGAGTCTTAATTTGCCAATGGGGCTCGACACAAGGTAAGAAGAAACAACTGAAAAAATTGCTAATGATTGGAATTTGGATTGTGCAAAACATGAATAGAAAGTAGTCAAAAATAAAATGGAATGCATAAAGATCAATACCCTAGCTATTATTGAGCTGAAATGGACTGGTATTGGCCATTTTGAATCAGAAAATAATAACAGCTTATTATGTCAGAAATAACACAACCAAATGGAATAGTGTGGTATTCATTATCAAAGAGACATTTCAAAATCAATCTTGGAGTACAATGCTGTCTGTGATGGGATCTTATCTATCTGTCTTCAAGGAAATTCATTTAATAAAACTATTTTTCAGATTTATACACCAGCCACAATAGCTAGTGATGAAGAAATTGAAGAATTCTCCTCAGTATTCAGTCAGAAATAGATCAAACATGCAATCAGGGCATATTGACAATCATTGGCGGTTGGAATGCAGTAGTTGGAAACAAAGACAAAGGCACAGTAATTGGAAAATATGGACTTGCTTTTAGAAATGAAATTGGAGAGCCCATGATAGAAATGAAATTGGAGAGCCCATGATAGAATTTTGCAATAGCAACAACTTGCTCATACCAAATTTTTTCAACAACACAAAAGGTGACTCTATATATATGGACTTCCCAAGATAGAATGCACAGAGAAGTCAATGGAATACAACGGAGGAAACAGATTATGGAGACGCTCAATACTTTTGGCCAAAAGGCAGTCACGGGCTGCCTATGTAACAGACGGTCTATTGCTCCTATGTAAGTTCAGGTTGAAGTTGAAGAAAATTAAAACAAATTCAAGAAAGTCAAAATATAACCTAGTGTCTATCCCAATAATTCTAAGAGCATATTAAGAACATATTTGATTCACTGACCACAAATGACAGAAGACCTGATGTGGTGTGGGAAAATATCAAGAACACCATTCATGAAGAAAGAAAAAGGTTATTAAAAACAAGAAAGAAGGCAAAGATCTAAGTAGATGTCAGAAGAGACTCCTAAACTTCCTCTCAACCATAAAGTTACTAAAGAAAATGGGCAGAAAATTTCAAATGGCCACCGGAGAACACAAAGTACATGATGAAAATGAAATGTGCAAAGATTTAAGGTTAGAAAAACCAAA
Organism: Tenrec ecaudatus; assembly: GCF_050624435.1. Classification (NCBI taxonomy): domain Eukaryota; kingdom Metazoa; phylum Chordata; class Mammalia; order Afrosoricida; family Tenrecidae; genus Tenrec; species Tenrec ecaudatus. The sequence continues at coordinate 9,418,519 of NC_134544.1, forward strand.
AGGAGCAAAACACTCAATATCTCTTAAACTTAAGAACTCAAGAAACAATGCAAGTCACTGCTTGCAGTGTTGAAAAGTCTATGGGAAGATTATTGCATGATCCAGGAAACATCAAAGGAAGATGGATAGAATACAGAGTCGCTGTATCAAAAAGAATTCATTGATGTTTTGCCATTTCAGGAGGTAGTATATAAGCAAGAATCAATGGGACTAAAGGAAGACTGAGCTTTCTAATCCTGTAAACAGTTACAGTCTCAGGGATTCTTATGAATCAGCATTGACTCAGCAGCAAATTGGTTGGTTGAACAACACTAACTACTACTACTTTGAGAAGACAGCTCTTCCTCAATCAAATTTAGATTGCTTTCTGACACTAGGGGCTTATCTTCTGACACTGTCTTCCTTAACACCATTGATTCTTGCTTTATTTCTTTAATATAGGCAAGACATTGTGTTTGAAATTAGTGAGTTGTTATCCAACTGCCGCCATGGATAAATTGTACCTCTTTCAAGACACTAGCTGAAGTCCTCACTCCTGCCCTGGTGACAGTAACCTCACTTGTGGAGACAAGGTTCTTCTTTTCAGTTGTCAGCAGTTACATCTGCATTGTTAACTGGAAGAGGGTAGATCATCTTCTGGGCCTCTTATCAAAGAGATGGGCAGTCACTGTTGAATAAGCATATACCAAGGGCCACCAAGAAACTGTAGGAAACAAGGCCATATAGTCTTCTTGTACTACCAGAGCATGAGCACGCAGTTTTATCAACAACCTGAATCCAGGCTTCCAGCTTCCAAAAAAAGTGTACTTTGGTTAAACTCTCAGTTGCTGTGGAAGATATCAGTGAACTGGACCCACTAGCCACTGACCTTGAGGCTAAAGAAAGATGTGAAGGTCAGTCTCTTGAAAGAGTATAACTTAGGACCCCCCTTAAGGAGATGGCTCCCAAACTGGGGGCAAATAAACATTTTTACGCATGATGTTTGTTTGTTTATGGTGGCCAGGGCATACTATGACAACTGCCTATAACCACATTGATGTGGTGCCCATAAAAAATAGATTCATGCATTTATTATTGAGAATTAACTTCTCCTTTCTTTGCTGTATCTTTGTTTTCTGTTTATTCACTAAGTATACATCATGATGTTCCTCTTCTCTACACAAAGAAAAGTCATTTTCAAAGATCTTTTCCCATCCAGCACTTGCCTCATTACTTACATTTGCAAAAATAAAAACAACAACAACAAAAAAACACTTAATAGGAACCAAATTATCTCAATGTGGAAGGTTAACTCAGGAGCAACTTGGACAAATTTGAAAACTTTTCCCACTCTGACACAAAGAAATAACTTAGATCTGAAGATTAAACACTTTAATTTAATGGCTACGCATTGAAAATGTTAGCATGTATTTTTAGCTTCGCATTTCTCAGTAGAAGCACGTCAGAGGGTGCATGTTGATCAGTTAGTCAATACTGTACAAACAGTGGAAATTAATGTTATTACCATGTTGTCAGGGACCTGTTTTATAGTTGATGGGTTTCAAGAGGTGTTATGGGTCTTGGTTGGTGGATCTTTGTTGGTTTCCAAGGGTTTTTAGAACATTGTTGCTATAGTGACTGTCAATACCCTTTAAGATTGGCTGGAATCACTTGATGCAGTGGTTCTCAGCCTTCTGAATGCTGCAACGCTTTAATACAGTTCCCCATGTTGTGGTGATTCCCCCTAACCATGAAATTATTTTCGTTGCTACTTCATAACAGTAATTTTGCTACTGTTATGAATTGGGTGACCCCTGTGAAAGGGTGGTTCTATTCCCAAAGGGGTCATGACCCACAGTTTGAGAACTGCTGGCTTGATGAGCCCTGGTGGCACAGAGATTAGGTGTTTGGCCACTAACTGAGGTTTATGGTTCAAACCTACTAGCTATTCTGTGGTTGAACTATGTGGCAGTTTTCTTTGGTAAAGAATGCATACAGCCCTGGAAGCCCTATAGGGGCAGTCCTACTTTGTCCTTTAGGTTCGCTATGGGTCATTATCAATTCAACAGCACAAAACTAAAGGAACCTCATGAGCATTCATGACTTATTGCTAGCTTCTTAACCTTGTCCACTCACATTGGACTTGTATTCCGGGAACAGGAGACAAAGACTTTCTCTGTTAGGGTAGGAGGATACACATTTAGAGCTTTGCTGGTCAGTCTGTTCTAAAGCCACTTACCTATGCCTTTGTAGCATGTAAACAATCATATCCTTTGAGTGTGGACATGTCCCAAGGAGGGCAGCCCTGTTGGTGCAAATGCTTAAATACTTGCTACCACCATAAAAAATAAGGCCTGGAGATGAACTTCCAAAAGGTCACAGTCATGAAAGCCCCCAAAGCCCAGTTCAGTTGTATACACATAGGGTCTGAGTATGAAGTTGATAGGATTACAGCCATTCACCTGTTTGTTTTCTGTTATCCCATATGGTTTTCTATGTAGACAGGGAGTGGGCTGGATTTGGCTTTTGGGTCATAGCTTGCCAGCCCCTGCCTTAGGGCCTAATCAATGTTGTCTTTGCTACAGTTAGATTGTAATGGACTCAAATCTCATTTGTTCCGTTTCTGTTGGCCCTTCTCTGCTTTTACCTTCTCCCCAATATCAATACTATCTGTAATTCATTTCCCCAAGACATTAAATGCATCGAAGTTTACGCAAAATACATTCTACCTGAGCTTACTCTTTACTTCACTGTGCCTTACTCTCACTGCCATCAAGTCAATGCTGACTCATAGAGACCCCCCTGTGGGTTTCTGAGATAAGTCTGCAACTGTTTACGGGAGTAGAAAGCTCATTCTCTCTCCCACAGAGCTGCTGGTGGTTTTGAACATTCAGACCACAGTCTAACTTATAACCACCATACCACCAGGGCTCCTGCTCTGCATCATTAAAAAATCATTATTACCACAGAAAACTTTCAGCATTGAAAGTTCAGGTCTTTGGGCCAATTCATCATCTTGAATTACTACCAATTTTCTTTATCTCAGCTAGTTATTATGTGCTATTAATTGCAGTCCAGAAAACCTATGGGGTAGTTCTACTCTGAGTGGAAATTGGGACAATGGCACCAATAATTGATATATTAGGGATTAAATCCATCATCTTATTATTTATTATTATTTATTTTCTGGGTTTTTTTCTCTGTGTCTTGCTTTTATTTGTTACTCTCTTATCTTATTCAAGGTTACATGCACTTTTTAATTTTTAATATTTAATCTTTATTGAGTGGATCACTTAGTAGTGTTTTCTTGGTCTGAGTACTGTAAAATATATATACATGAATCACTGTAATAATAATGTTATATACATATTATTATTACAGTTTATCAGTGGAAACATTTGATCTGTTTGTATGAAGTCTAGAGACTTACCCACCTCATTTTAGGAATATCGTTGTCTTGAGTTCAGATGGTTTTGCACGTCTGTTTCAAGTATCACAAACTATTTAGAAAATGAAGATAATTTCTTCTTCCTTCTTTCCTTCCTTCCTTCCTTCCTTCCTTCCTTCCTTCCTTCCTTCTTTCTTTCCTTCCTGTATTCATTTCCCCTCCAGTACCGTGTGGGGAACACTATGAGTGGGTACCAGCTTCTGTAAGAGTGTATTTTCTTTTCACTTTTTATTGTCTCTTCCTCCCTGGTTATGCTAGATTCCTTTTTTGAAATGATTTCTTTAGCCATATTTTGAGGGCAGTTGTGTTTGCTACAATTTTGTTTTCTCTATCTCAAAATGTTTTAATATTCCTTTTACTTAAGCTCTAATTTAATCTACTTAAATACCAGTGGGAGAGAAAAGCCACATTTGTTAGGGTTGGTTAGACACTGTAGGGGTGCAGACATGTTATGAAAATTTATGTCTCAAAGCAATATACATATACCTCTCATTCAAGCTCTCAGTGGATGTAGAGGCGAAACCACCCTCCGTCTTGCAGCTGACTCATGAGTGAGTCACAACTCTGAGACCCCACATGATGGAGCAGACCTGCCCTGTAGGATTCCCTAATCTTTATGGGAGAATAGCAGCAGGCCTTTTAGGCCTTGAAGCCACTGGTGGGTGGAAACTATAACCTTTTCAGTGATCATCTGAGCCTTTAACCACTGTCACCAAGGCTCTTCTGGAATAAAAATAAATGGACAGGCCCATCCTGGAAGAGGCCTCGATGGCTTTGGTCTATAAAACACTGGTTTACACCCAATCACAAGATCACAACCCTTGTTCAGGAAGCTGAGAAGCGGAGTGCGGTTTGTAGTGTTCTCTTTCTCTCTCTCTAAGCACATCACCTATTTTTCTTCGTGCTACAGTTCTTTGAATTTCATACAACACAGGGATGAGCTGACCTTCTTTTCCCTCTTACTTGGGACTTTTAGATATAGTTGTAATTACATGCGGAATGTTTTTGCAAGGTGATATTTTTTTCTGGCATCAATAGAGGCCCCCTAAATACATGAATTCTTTTGTTTTTCTCCTCAAAAGGGGGTGGGGGTGGAGCACTGCTCAGAAAATGCGGTTCTCTGACACTGTTTAAGCAAGGTGTATCAATTTAACACGGTGCAGGTGAAATGGAGCAAAGTTCATTGGCATGACATGAAGCCACTTCGAGAAAATCTCACAGAAATATGCTGTTCTTAGACAAACATGCATTTTAGAAACAATGTTATCAGAATTCTTCACTAAATGTTAAAACTGACTCAGCACGAAAAAAAAAATATGCTACCAATCGTATTGCTGCCTACACAGGCAACATTTTTTGGTCAGATCCCAGGAAATTAATGAACAGATTTGATTTTGCTTAGCTTGGAGAACTGATAAAAATCTCACTCCAAGGTAATGTGAAGTGAGATATAACCTTACCTTTTCTATTCGTTTAAGAATAATTAAAAGACTTAATTAAAAATCCCTACACCATTCAAAATTCCTTTTCACTCCCTGCTATAATAACCCTGATTTATCAGAGCCATCTGTACCCTCGGCTCTAATAATCTATTCTCTGAGTTCTGACTTTGTGAGGGGTTGAATATTTAGAATGCTAAAGTGATTTTTCTTCCTTCTATTTTAACTTGTCTAGGCATTTCTAAAGGAGCTCTAGTGGTATATTGTATCACTGTGTGTCAGGACTGTTTTAATGGCAGAGTTTGGAGCATTCTTAAGGAGTTATGGTGTCCATGGAGGTTCAATGCAAGGTCATCAGTTCAAACCCATTAATCACTTCGAAGGAAGGAGATGAGGCTCTCTTCTCCCACCAAGATTTCCAATTAAAGAAATGCTATTGGGCAGTGGTTCTATACCTTCCTCATGCTGCAACCCCTCTTGTACAGTTCCACATGTTGTGGTGACCATAAAATTTTAGTTGCTACTTCAAAACTATAATTTTGCTACTATTATGAATCATATTGTAAATATCTAATATGCAGCATGTATTTTCATTGTTACAAATTGAACATAATTAAAACATAGTGATTCATCACAAAGCAATATTTAATTATATATTGTAAAATATTTATTTCTAATTACAAATAAACAAAATTTTGTCTTGAAGCAACTGAGTACCCATATGTGGGCTGTCTGCCTGTGGGCTGACTCTCCTGAAGGATAGAGGAACAGTGTCTCGGTTCCCAGGACCATCCCGTTGTGAAAGGGTCGTTATATCTCCCCAACCCCCAAAGGGATCGTGACCCCCAGGTTGAGAACTGATGCTCTAGAGGATCCCTGTGAGTCAGAATCTACTTGGTGGTAGTACTTTTGCTTTTGCCTTTAAGACATTTAACATGTATCAAACAATGAGACTTCTTTCTTTTCTCCATAGGCCAGACATGGAAACACATGGCTGTTATTCACTACTGTTGTTAGCTCCTGTCGAAGATGTTCTGACTGAGAGTAACCTGACCTGTTCCTCTGCCATCCTCACAACATCACTAGGTGTAAGTTCATTGTGGCTATGATCGCATCAGTACTTCTTACTGATCGACTGACTTCCTTTTTTCACTGACCTCACCAACCATGATGTCCTTTGCCAAAGACTTCTCTTTCTTTCTTTTTAAATCATTTTCCTGGGGGCTCTTACAGCTCTTATAACATTCCATACATTGATTGTATCATGCATATTTGCACATATGTTGCCATCATCATTTCCAAAATATTTTCTACTTGAGCCCTTGGAAAAAACTCCTCTCCACCCCCTAAACCCCCTAACCCCACTGCTCATGAATCCTTCATCAGTTATATATTGTTATTATTTCATATCTTGCACGTCTGTTGTCCTCCTTCACTTAAGTATGAGTTATGCGTCCCCTTTGGGTGGGGAGGGCTATAAATCCAACCTTGTGTTGGGTTCCCCCTTTCCCCTCCCCGGCAATCCCCCTCCCCTCATGATATTGTACTCCCACTACTGTTCCATAGGGGTTTATCTGTCTGGAATTCCATAGTCAGGGGATGGGGAGGGGAGAGAAAGCATTCAGGAACTAGAGTAATGATGTGTATTTCATTGGTGTTATACTGCACCTTGGTTGAATCATCCCTTCCTTAAACCTTTCTGTGAGGGGATATCTAATTCTCTACAGAGAGGCTTTGGGTTTCCACTCCAACCCCCCTCATTTGCATCAGTATAGTTGTTTCTTTGGGATATTTTGATTCTGATGACCTGCTGGTGTGCTTCTTCCACATGGTCTTATTTGCTTCCCTGCTGTATGGCTGCTTGTTTAACTTCAGACCTTTAATACCCCAGGTGCTATATCTTTTGATAGGCAGGCACTATCTGCTCTCTTCACCACATTTGCTTATGCACCCATTTTGTCTTCAGTGATCATGTCAGGAAGGGGAGTATCAGAGTGCCACATTATTAGAACAAAGTTTTCTTGTGTTAAGGGGGGCCTTGAGTAGAGGTCTCTATCTCTTCCATTATGTATATGTATATACACACACATGTGCCTATAGCCATTCCTCTATAAATAGCTTTGGCTTCCTATTTCTTTCCTCTAGTTCCTTTCACATTTTTCCTATCCCACTATCATTCCCAACCTCCACTTGGCTCTCAGTAATTCCTCTGGGATACATTGCACTTGATTGAACCCCACAGGCATTTTACACCCTCCTGGTCATCAATTTTAGATCTCTTATTGTTCCCTTATCCCTGAGTTTGTAGTCTCCCCACTCCCCCTCCCTGTCCCCTCCTCACACTTGTTTCCACCCCACCCCCACTCCCCAGGACTGTCTGTCCCATTGTTTTCTGCTCAGGATTGTTCATCTTGCCTATCTTATATAGATAGATATAGGATGAAAGAAAAATAAAAATAAAACAAGAAAATAAAGAAAGAAAATACAGTATGTGAGACCAAGTCTCATCCTCCTAAGGAACATTCTGGCTGTACTTCTAAGTCAGATTATTTTCTTCTTCTGGATGTATTTCCAAAATTCTTTGAAAACACCTTAAGTCAAAGACATCTGTTGTCACCGGTCATTCTTATTCATTGTCCAGCTTTCACATGCTTATGAGGGAACTTACAATACCTTGACTTGGCTCAGGTACACAGGATAGTCTTCAAGGTGTGATCTTTGTTTTTAGGACAGTGAAGATGTCCTTTGCAGCAGATTTGCTCGGCAGCGTCATTGTGTTGCTTGAGTGCTGTTTTCATGGTCGTAGATTCTTTGACATTCTGAATAACTTCCCCATTTATTATGAGGTCCCTTGTTGGGCCAGTAGTAAGAATTTATGTTTTTTTATGTTGATGTATAATTTTAAAAAATCATTTTATTGGGGGCTCATACAACTCCACAATCCATACATCTATCCATTTTATCAAACACATTGGTTGCCATCATCATTTTCAAAGCATGTTCTTTCTTCTTGAGCCCTTGATATTAGCTCCTCATTTAAAAAAAATTTTCCCTCCCTCCTCTACCCTCTCTCCATCAGGAACCATTGATAAATTATAAATTATTATTTTTTTCATGTCTTACACAGATTGCTGACTCCCTTCACTCATTTTTCTGTTGTTTGTCCCCCTGGAGGATGGGAGGCAGGAGTAGGAGGATGTTGTATAATTCTTCAGGAAGACTTTCATTTTAGTCTTTATCAGTGTTTCCATGTTTCCTTTCTTTCAGCATGCAAGGTTGTATTATGTACATATAGCAAATTGTTGATGAACCTTTCTTCAACCTCTTTAAAGTGTTGAAAAGGAAGGATGTCATGTTGAGGACCAATGTGTGCCTGACCCAAACCATGGTATTTTCAATCACCTCATATGCATGTGAAAGTTGGACATTGAGTTCTAAAAACTTCTCAACTTAGGTAAGTGTTACTTAAACCTTTTCCTAGCAAGCAACTACACTCTTGCAATCTAGGAGATTTAATTAAAAAGTCAATTTTCCAGAGATGAATAAGAGCATGACTAAAGCATCTTGTTTTTATTCTGATGGTGGTGTTCACAGTCATCTGGTTGCTATGACAACATTTGACATACGTATTTAAGACACTTTGCAAATTGAATGTCTGTGCTTACTGTGACTTATTCATGCCAGTGCTCCCAATGATGCAGAAAAGCACAGAATATGAAAGGTATGTCAAGTCAAAGTTCCCTAGCATAAACAAACAGCATGAAATCAATTGACATCCACACCCCTAGTGATAAGCACCCCAGCATCCCATCCTGGGCATGCTGCTCTCTTGCTTAGATGACTGCTGCAATGTTGACACAGATTATGCAGCGATTCAGCATTCAGGAGGATATCCAGGGTTTCAGAGACTGTAACTTTTGATAACTTTCTGAAGCAAAACATCTCATCTCTCTCCTGAGGAGGGGATGGTGGTTTTGTTGGGCTGGTGGTCCAGTCAAATGTTTAATTCTCTATAGCACCAGCATTTCCTGTTGCCTGTCTAGGAAAGTTAAAAACAAGAAGTCTCTATTTCCTCAATGTATAATATATTCTTGTATTTAATACTATGGCATGAAAACATTTTCATTGGACATTTTCCTTGTTTCACTTCCAGTGGGAATGTTTTCATGCCTTAGTATTAATGCTGCTAAATGCAAGAACTCATTAAACATAGAGGAAATGCAACCTTTAAAAAACCTTTTAAAATAAGTTATGTTTACAATGAAATACACATAAGTATGTCATGTTCTCTTCATACTAGTTTCTGTTTCTTTTTCATGGGATCAGGTTCACCTTCTCACTCATTTTAGGCTTAGTGGCCCTATCTCTTCGTCACCTTGGTTGTCATTATTTGTACATAAATGATTTGAAACGACTTGATCCTGGTCATCTTTTCCAGCCAAACTAGACATAATACTAAATTTTACCATGTGTTCTCCATTCTTGGGTGACTAGGTTTCCTCTTGATAGCTTCTGAACCTACTTTGAGCTATTTTATTTTACTTTAAAAAGGAGTTTACAGAAGAATAAGTGTGTCAAATTTCCCATTTAATGATTGAAACTTGCATTTAAATTCTTTGGTTTAAATTTTTTCAGAAGCTTATCTTGAGAAATGATACCATAATTCACATTTATAGAGAAGTCATTCTGCACTTGTATGGTTTCATTTTAATTTTTCTGTTGCCCTTTGTAGCCCAGTATTTTAAAACACTGAATATGGCTTAGTGTAGTTTCCCCCTACCCCTTCAAATTTTTGATGTTTCACAATAAGAAACGCATTTTCCTTCGTGATAGCTACTAGGTAAGAGATCTCATTGAGCAGGTCGGGTATATTCTCTGAAATGAATACTTGGTTCCGTTTGCTTGGAAATGCATTCATTGAGCTCCTGAAGCTTCAGCCTCCAATCTGAAACCTTTCCTTTCAAGATGATCTGACTTTCTACCCAACTGCTGCCACAAGGAAATACAGTTACAGCTTTATTTCTTGATCCCTATTTTTTGCTTGTTTGGGTTTTTGCTACTTGACAGAGTCTCACTTATATTAACATAGTCCATCTATTTTTCTGAGATTGTACTTAAAATAAAAAAGATTTTATCTGGACTAAGGTTACAGATGTTTTACAAATAGCAACAATCAAGTACTTGTATGAGAAAAAAACAACTTGTTATTGTTTCTCCTTTTCAGGTTGAAACAATAAATTATTTTAAGAAGTGTTGAAGCACAGGATTATATTGTAGATTTTGGAGGTGTGACCATAAAGCATAATATGGTTGGTTAGCTTCTGTGGGAAATTGATTGACTGGGCTAAATCAAAATGCCAGAGAGAGCTTAAGGTAACCAGGAGCTGTGTTGTTGCACATTTGAATATTAATGAGAAACTACTTCTATGTGGAACCAAAACAAATTACATATTGTGCCGATGGGAGACATTACTGTCTGAACAGTATGAGTCATTATAGCTAGATGCTGATCATTTTTTAAGATGTGTGTTCTCTGTTGGATTTGATATTGTTCTGGCATCTCAAAATTTTAAATTATAATAATAATAAATTATATTTGACTACAAACATTTCTGTGCTACAGACAAAAATATTCAGCAATCATTGTCAAATGCATATATATATTTAAATGAAAATAATAAAAGTTGATACATCTTTCAAAATACTAGCTATATGTTAAATAATATGATAATCATCTCTATATCTAATAGCTTACTTATTCTCATAGAAACCTATTAGGAACTGACTCTCAAAAATGACATGACTTCGAACGGTGTCTTACAGATATCTCTTGACCTTAGTCCCATCTGAGTCCTGTCCACTATGTGATAGGACTGCATTCGAGGGAAGAGAGTGTATGAGGACACGTTCTCTGTGCTCATAGCACAGAGCGCGCTCTGGAAGACCAAGACTCTGGTGGAGTAAGGCGTTTACACTTGTGAGTTGGAGATGAATCCTTGTCACATTCTCCTGACTAAAAATCATCCCCATCTCCACCCCGAATAGTGATACTTTTAAATGATTCTTAGAACGCTTGGCTGTGTACTGTACTATATGCCTGAAGGCTGTCTGCCATAAAAAGCAATCAGGCTCTACTGTCTGTCCCTCCAAAAGCGCAGCTGACTCCCTTCTGATACCGATGATAGATTATTTCCTCTGGAGAGAGCTCAGGGACATCCAAGGTTTAGTACCTGCCCATCCTAGTACACATCTTAACTCCAGTACCTGCCAACCATGTTACATACGGGCTTGCGAGCCCCAAGACTACACAAGTCTGCGTGAGAATGCTTTCTCTCTCTTTCTTGTTCTTGGCTTCATGGAAAGGTGAGCATCGGCGTGTTTTGTCTGTTATCCTTTATTTCTCCCTTTAATTGCACAATCTCTCCTTAGGACTCATCCAGGTAGAAGGCTGGGTCTTACAGTCATCAACACACGTTCTTTATTTTCAAGAGTCAGACAATCATGTCACTCTCACTTTCACCCCTTTGGAATGAAAACATAAAGGCACCAACCACATTGACATTTTCATTTTAGATTATGATATTCATTTCATTAAACATGCACAACACCATAACTCCTCCTAGTCAAACTGAGACCTCACATAAGGGTCACATTGAAGCAATATGAGGAGCTGATACCAAGGGCTCAAGTAGAAAACAAATGTTTTGAGAATGATGATGGAAACAAATGTACAAATGTGCTTAACACATTGGATGGATGGATTGTGATAAGAGTTGTATGAGCCCCTAATAAAACGATTTTAAAAATCAAACCAAACCAAAGCATAACAATAAAACCAGACAGAATTGAACTAGTAGCAGGTGAGATGGAAGGTCTGTGGGCATTTTAAAGTTGCTAAGGCACATGGAAGGTTGGGAGTCTTATAATGCATCTCTCATGCAGACATGCACAAACATGGTCACCTGCATAAAAATTAAGGGGGGAGGTAAATGATGTTCATATTCCCAATTCTTCCTCAGAGTAAACATAGGCTTTCCCAACCTTTTTAAAAGCCATCCATTTGGTTCCCAGTCATGATTTCTGACCATCCACCATTTGTTCTTATGGATGCTCAGTGTTCTGTGGTTAGAAGGCGATATGCAGAAGGCAGGCGGTGGGTTGAGATGGTCATCAAACATTACCAAGAGCTGGAGAAGCCCAAGTGAACCAGCCAGCATACTGAAATAGAAAATCATCATTATCCTCTGTTTTCTTTACTTGTTTTTCTTCTCGTTTTTTTCTCTTTTCTCTCCACAGAATTCATCAATCTTACTAACTGCATGTACTTTAGAGCTGTCATGAATGTATATTGCATTTATTAACTTTTTTAAGTGTTTATTGATAAAAGGCTTTCATGGAATCTTTTTCTTCATTAGGGTACTTTAACACTTCAATGACTAAGACATACATTTTATTTATTTAAGGTTAGATATTTGAGTGCTTTCTTTCCCTCTCCGGCCATTCAATTTGATAATTTTCATGAGCATGGTGAAGATACATGTATGGATATTTTAAAGAAATGATTTTAAAAATGCATACTTAAGTATTTTCCCCAGAATGATAGATTAAATTTTGCATAGGATTTTCTTAAAAATGTAAAGTCAATATTTTTCACATATCATTTATTACATGAACTTAAAAAATGTTTCCTAGTCAATTTTCCTCTTATCTTACCCAATAAGTAAAAGACAGCATAATATACTACCTTAGAATTACACAGAAAGAAAATTATGAAACTTAATTTGTAAGCATTTGGACAGTAAGTTTAGGCTATCTGTTCTCTAAGAATTTTAGAATTATTTGATCATTAAGACTTTCAATGTTTGCTGAACATGAAGTCACTGAGCTAATAAGAACTACATCACTCTGTTTGACCTAAATTAAAAAAAACTTTTATTAATGTTCTTATAATCCACCAGCCTTTAAACTGCCACTTAATAATAAAATAAAACACTTAATAAGTTTGGAGCTTTCTTTGCTTGTGAAGATAATGTCCTCATTGTTCTAGGCCAAATGGTGCCCATTACAGAAAACCACATTCTCTAGAAGCATTTAATTAAATTTTTATTTCATCCCGCCATCGTGGCTCATTTTCTATTTAATTCTACAAGAAGGCATTGACTGGCGGTGCTTCTATATAACTTCTCTGCAACACCCTAATTAATGACGCAAAATTGAGAGAAAGGAGAATCTTTTCCATGTATCATTTTTAAGCAATTGATAAATACGTAAATCTATAAGACAAAAGATGGCCACAAAAGCGACAGCCTAGACCTGGCCTGTGCAAAGCAAAGCAATTAACTATATATAATCATTTTAAATTACATTAACATCTGAGGAAGCCAGAATCTGTGGAAGGCAAAAACCTCTCAGAGAAGGAAAATTCAAATATTTCATACTAAAATGAATGCTGGAAAAACGGTAAAATTGTACCCCTTTGAAGGCAGAAAGCTTATGTGACCCTGAAATACAAGGCAGTCAGTCCCGTTGAGGTCTGGCTCTTCTAGGATTCACTGTACAGAAGAACATACACTTTAACAAGAATTAACCTTTTTTCCACTGAGTCCGTTCAGAGTGATCCAAAGGCTAGAGTACACAAGCAGACAGCAGCAGGGATCAACCTGCCAACCTTTCAGATAACAGCCTAGCACGGAACCACTAGGCCACAATAGAAATATGCAGCTTTGCTGCTGTTAGGTGCTGTGTTGTTGGTTTCCACTCACCGTGACTCTGCACAACAGAATAAACACTGCCTGGTCCTGTCCTATCGTCACAATGGTTATGCTTGAGCCCATTGTTGCAGACATGGTGCCAATCTATCTCATTGAGGGTCTTTCTCTTTTTGGCTGATATTCTATCAAATGTGGTGTCCTTCTCACCGATTGGTCTTATTTGGCTAAAAGGCCTAAAGCACTTGGGACAAATCTCACCATCCCAGTTTCCAAGGAGCATTAATGGCTATACTTATTGCAAGGCAGGTTAGTTTGCTTTTCTGGTGATCAATGCTCCTTTAATTGTGTTCCACATCACCTGAATTCAAATGTGTCAATCTTCTGTTGTCTTCCTTATTCACTGTCCAGTTTTCACTCACATATGAGGTGACTGAAAATGTCACAGCTTGGGTCTGGAGTACTTAGTCCTCAAAGTGGCATCTTTGCTGATGAACACTATTAAGTAGTCTGATGCAGTAGACTTGCCCATCCTATGATTTCTTAAATGTTATTTGCATGAATGGGAATTTTGGACCCAAGTAAGATGAAATCCTTGACTACTCCAACCTTCTCCCCCTTTATCATAATGTTGTCTATTAATCCAGTTGAAAAGAATTTTTTTTCTTTGCATAGAGGTGTAATTCATACCGAAGACTGAAAATTTTAAACTTCATCAGTAAGGGTTTCAAGTCCTCGATTTCAGCCATCAAGATTGTTTTATCTACATATCAAAGGCTGGTAATATGCCTACCTCCCATCCTGCCTAATGCTGTGTTCATCTTCGTATACACCAAGTTCTCAGATTATTTGCACAACAAACACATAGAAGAAGAATGCTGTAAAGATATGATCCTGAATCATACTTTTCCTAATTTTAAACCATTCCGTATCCCCTTGTTCTGCTAAAACAACTTCCTCTTTGTTTATGTACAGGTTATACATGAGCACAATGCAGGGTTTGGGGATTCCCTTTCTTCTCAATTTATACGTGGTTTGTTATGATTCACAGAGTCAAATCCTTATGTAGTCAGTAAAAGACAGGTAGGCAAGTCTTGTGAGTCTGTTTTCAGCGGAGTTCCACCCAACATCAGCAGTGATATCCTGCATTCCATGCACCATTCTGAATCCAGCTCGAATCCCTGGCAATTCTCTTGTCAATGCCTGCAGCCATTTTTTAATGATCTTCAGCAAAAATTTACTTGTGTATGATATTAATGATCTTGTTCCATAATTTCCACATTCTGTCGGATCATTTTCTTTACTGAAGCAGAGAGTCTCATCTCTCTCTCATGGGGCAGCTGATGGGACCTTGTGGTTAGCAGCACACCACATGCTCCACTATACTACTAACTGACTTTTACGCTGTTGAGAAATGATAGTTACAGTGACAAACATATTGGTCTTGCCAAGCTCTGTCATGAGACCTCCAGTTATGTTCCTATTATCAAAGCCACTTTTCAAAATTCGGATCCTTCCTCTTTGTTCCCACCTTTCCCATTCCCATAATCAGCATTCATCAATGCATCTTGATTACATACTCGATGAATTTCAGATACAAGAAACTAGCAGAATTCTTCAATTTCTTCATCATTGATTTTAAATGATGGCGTGTGAATTTGAATGATATATCTATTAATTAGTCTTTCCTGTATGGATGTAGATATTATTCCATCACAGACAGCATTGCACTTCAAAACATACCTTGAGATGGTATTTTGATGATTAATGTGATACAATTCCTCTTGAATCTGTCATCCTTCTCCGGAGGCCACGTTCTTGCAGTACAAAACCAAACCAAACTCACAGCCTTTGAGATGGTGACTACTATAGCAACCCTATACATCAGGGTAGAATTGCCCTGTGAGTTTCTGAGAATATAACTACTTATGGGGGTAGAAAACTACGTTTTTCTCCCTCAGAGGGACTGGTGGTTTTGAACGTCAGAACTTGCAGATCACAGCCCAAAGCAAAATCACTATCTCACTGGAGTAGTTTGTTCTTTTGGCACCCATGACATATTCAGTATTCTTTGCCAACACCATAATTACAATCAGCAATTCTTTTTTAATTTTTAAAAAATGAATTCTCCAGCTTTCATATGCATATAAGGCCATTGAAAATGCCATGGTTTTGGCAGGGGGAACCATCTCCCTCAAATATCTGTGTTTTTTTTTAAGACTTTAAAGAATTATTTTGCAGCAGATATGTCCAATGCAATACATCATTTAAGATTTTTGAAGGAAGCTCCCATGAATTTTGATTATGAAGCCAGTGTATTGGTCCAAGTCTGAGAACTTAACTTGATGTGGTTGAATAAAAGCAAAACAAAAGCAAAAATTCAAAATTCTCTCCATTTTTCTGGAGGAGCCCTGGTGGTACAGGTTTAATGTTTTGGACTATGATCTGCAAGGTTGGCAGTTTGAAACCACCAGCAGCTCCAAGAGAGAAAGACTGGAGTTTCTACTCCTGTTAAGAGTCCCCAGTCTCGGGGACCCACAGCAGGGTCACTATGAGTCAGCGTGTTCTCTATGGCCATGAGTTTGATTTGGGCTTTATCTTTCTGTGGCTAAAATGTGCATTTTTTAGATAAACAGTCCGGGAAACAGATTGATTCATCATTATATTCTTTAGAAAATTCCTACAAAGAATCTATGGTTGATATACTACATAAATCCAGGGGTTTTATATGTTCTTTTATGTATCTCCCTTGTAATAGTAGTTCTCAAACATTAGTATCATATTTCATCTTTTATACCTTTTTGTAATGAGATATTGTGAGTGCATACTGCGGTCTCCCTATGACTTGAGGAATTAAACCAGAAGAGTTGGTTTCATTTGGTTTTTGATTCAAGTATTCAGGAAAGACAGCAGAAAGAAGTAAGTTGGGTTTCTTTCCTAAAAATTAAGTTTTATGCTTCCGAGTACAGTGACCTTTATCCTCACAGTGCCACAATTACATAATTGTTGGATATCAGATGGACCCTCCTAATATCGATGGTAACCAGCTTACCCAACAACAACATCAACAACAACAAAGTAAGTTTAGTGGGAAAGAAGAAAGCCTGAAAACAAGCCAGACTTACATCATCATGTATTTATTTTCTGCTTGAAATGTAGGATATAAATATTATTATTTAAGTATGCTTAATTTTCTTCTAGCCCTGTTTGGGACCTTTTCATTCATTGATTAACAAATGTATCCTGGTTTATTAAAGACTTTGAAACAAATGTGTGAAATACACAAAACCTTAGAACAGTGGTCCTCATCCTTCCTTGTGCCGTGACCCTTTAGTACAGTTCCTTATGTTGTGGTGACCCCACCACTATAAAATTATTTTTGTTGCTGCTTCATAACAGTCATTTTGCTACTTTTATAAATCAAGCGACCCCTGTGAAAGGGTCTTTCAACCCCCAAAGGGGTCACGACCCACAGGTTGACTACAGTGCACTGCCTTAGACAGAAAGCAGTTGATGACTGCTTCATCTATAAATATCCCCACTTACATAACCCTGAACCACTTACCTCAATGCCCTAGAGTCAATTCCGACTCCTAATGACCTGAGCATATAGGTCAAAGTAGAACTGCCCCTCTGGTTTTGTTTATTTGTTTATTTTTTGGTTGCTTTGGGGATTTTTATTTGCAGACTCAAAGTAAGAAGAAACAATCAAAAATATCAATTAATAATTGCAACTTGGATTATATTAAATGTGAGTCTAGGGAAATTGAAAGTCACTACAGTTGAAATTGAAAGCAGAAATGTAACTCTCCTAGACATTAGTGACTTGATATGGACCGATGTACAAAAATGGTTTTTCTGCCCCATCACTGACATTTGGTTCCTTTGGGTGGGTTCTTGGCACGTGGATCGAGGAGTATGTTTATTCTCTGAGCCATCTCCGCCATGAGGGATGAGGATCTATTGAAATATTAGATCATAATCCAAGCACAGCAGAGCCAGTGATCAGGGTCATTCTTTCCTGTCACCCATCCTCCCTCCCATGCTTCCCTCTGCCCTTGCTCTCTAAACTTAAATGTGTTCAGCTTCCCTACCACACTGAACCAAGCCTCTCTTCAGCATGAATCTTCTACATTGGTTTATTCTCTGAAGAATTTGACCTGGCACCAGCAGGTCTTCTGTTTATCTTATTATTCTTAAACTTTATTTCACTTTTTGTATACTCTTTTGCTCATTTTCTGACCAGAGTGATAGCAGACTGCCACATCTTTCTCCCATGGTGTGGCTTGTGGTTTGGATTGCCTGACCTTTCAGTTAGCAGATGGCCTCTCCATCACAGTGCCACCAGAGCTCCTGGATATATGGATAACCAAAAACCCCAGCCTCACTGCCAGTGAGTCTATTCCAATCCGAGGTGACCCTATAGCACAGTGGGACCGTGGACTTCTAAGTTGGTACCTGTTCACCAGAGTAGAACGTCTCATTCTCTCCAGGAAAGCAGGTGGAGGTTTCAAACTGTGGTTCCCTTTGTGGTTAGCAGCCTGATTCAAAAGCACTGCCTATTACACCGTGCAAAATGCATCATCGGCCCAGTGCAAACAATTAAGCCTTTGGCTGTCAGTAGACAGGTTGGCAGAGCGAGGCCTAAAGAGATGCTTTTGAAAAGTTATAGCCAGGAAAGCCCAATGGGGCTTCCCTAGACTACCCACATGGGTCATCATGAGTAGGAATTGACTCATAGGCAACTAACAATGACAATGATTTCCGAGTGAAAACTTGTATCCTCCACTTACTTCTGTGTCTTCCTGAAACACTGCTTTATTTTTTCAGCAGGGATGAATATTTTTTAAATAAGAGAAATAAAATTTAACTTTTATCTTATGAATGCTTCTCAACCACCAGTGTAATGTCTGGAATATGTACACACAGGAAGTCTCCAAATAAAGGAATCCCAATAAAAGGAATAAGAAAGGACAGCATACATAAAAATAATTTGCTTAACTGATAAGTTTTTAAAATCATTTTTTAAAAATGATATTCAAAAGTAATTATTCTCTCAATAGTGTCTGAAACTGACACCCCCCAGTCCCTTCCTTCCTTAATTTTCTTATACTGGCAGATGAACCTCATTATCTCAGATATCAGTGTGATGTGTTATTTTGTTTGTTTCTATAAAGCGGCACAATTCTTCACGTGAAGTAAAATGGCTGACTTGCTGTCTGAGAGGTGATTGGTGTGCTCTGTGTATAATTGAAGATGGTTAGTGTGTGATTGGAGTCATTTCTTCCAGGCATGCATTTGCATTATAGTAGGCTGCATGCTGAGAAAAGACTCCAAGAGGCTGGACTCTATGAGTGAGAACATGCTATACAGGTTGGAGACTCATGAACAATCCGTAGAAGCTGACACAGCCTTGCTGGCTGAAAGTGAAGAGGACTTGTAGTACTTTCAGAAGGGGATCAAAGACTATAGCTTTCAGTATGGATCATATCTCAACATAAAGAAAACAAAGGTACCCACAATTTGACCAGCACACGACATCATGATACACAGAGAATATATCAGAGTTGCCCACGATTTTATTTTATTTGGATCCACAACCCAAGTCCATAGAAATAATACCTCAGATATATTGCATGGGACAAATTTGCAGCAAAAGAACCCTTTAAATTGTATATAAGCAAAAGTGGCACTTTTTAAAAATTAAAAGATCATTTTATTTGGGGCTCTTAAAGCTCTTAAAACAATCTGCACATCAATTGTATGAAGCATATTTGCACATCTGTTGCTATCATTGATTTTGAAACATGTCCTTTCTATTTGAGCCCTTGATATCAGCTCATCTTTTCCCCCTCTCTCCGCCCCCGTGAGCCCTTTATAACCTATAAATTATTAATATTCAAAGTGTCACTTTGAAGATTTAGGTGTGCCTAACTCAAGTTATGGCATTTTCCATCACTCATCTGACAGCTGAACAACGATAAAGAATGCTGAAGAAAGCGTGATGCCTTTGGATGATGGTGTTGGAGACAAATATTGAGCCAAATGAGCACCAGAAGAACTAACAAATCCACGTTGGAAGACGTAGAGCCAGGATGCTGTGTAGAAGCGAGGATGTCCCGACTTTTAATAGGTCATCATGAAACCAGTCCCTGGAGAAGGACATCATGCTTGTTCAAGTTGGTCAAGGAAAAAGAGGAAGACCCCCAACATGATGGATGGATGGATGAACACAGCCAGCGGACTCAACGTAGCAATGATTGGATTCGAACGTAACAATGATTATGAAGCTGCTGCAGGACTGGGCAGTGCTTCATTCTGTTGTATCAGTTGCTATGCAGCTTGAGAGATCCTAACAAGAATTCATGCTTTCTTCTCCCTTCATTGATTCCAACCTGGGACTCACAGTTGAACACTGGGAAAATGTGATCACTGGTGAGGTAATAATCTGTGTTAGGAATGTGTGTTCAACAGTGGGTCTCAACATAAACTGATAACACAAATATGAAATAGAAGTCATGTTTACTTATTTATGTTTTAAGTATAATTTGGAATTAATCAATTTTCCTTCCTCTCGGAGTGGTCTTTACTCTATGGTTGTTTCCATATTTCGTTTTGCTTCCCCTCTCTGTTTGATCCCATTTTTAACACACGCTTTGTCCCAAGCCCTTTCCCTCTTCCATCCATTACATTAACTAGTAACATTTGTGGCAGTAGTTTCAATACCTGCTGTGGTTTGAAACCCCCAGATTCTCCATGGGAGAGAGATGTCGAGTCTACTTCCACAAAGATTAAAGCCTTGGGAACCCCATAGGGCGATTCTGCTCTGTCCTGTGGAATCACTCTGGGTGAGCATCTCTTTAATAGAAGTAGGTCTGGAGTTTGGGATTGATCCATATCAGAATTATTTGAGAAACGTTTTCCTTTTTTTTCTTTAACACACTTTTCTGGGTTCCTTACCTTGGAAAAGGAAGGAGCTCCAGTGGAGTAGTAGGTTGTGTGTTGAGCTGTTACCTGCAAGGTCATGGGTTTGAAACCACAGATACTTCATGAGAGAAAGATGGCACTTTCTCCTCTTGTAATGATGTACAAACTCATAACCCAATGGAGCAGCTCTACTCTGCCTTACAGGCTCTTTAAGAGTCAAAGTTGACTCAATGGCAGTGGGGTTTGAGCTTTTTAAGACCTTAGAGATACACGTCTGTGGGTGACACAAATGACGAAGCTATCACCTTCTAACCCAAGCACTGGCAGTTCCAGTTCTTCCCAGAGGAGCCGTTGAAATAAAGGCCTGAGAAACCAGCCCTTGAAAACCCTAAGGAGCCCAGTTTTACTCTAAGGCACACTAGGTCACCATGAACCATGATCAATTCCATGGCAACTGTGTGTTCTTTGTTCCTTTGGTCTGACCTTGTAGAAAGACCATTCATCAACATCTTCGCTCTCTTTATCCTGCTCTCCTCCTCTAGGTTTCGGGATGGGGCATAAGGCACAGTCTGGTTTCAGTTGCTAGGCAGTAATAAAGCACCCTCTGCCTGTCCACTTCTGGGTGGAGACGGCTTAAAACTAACCTTTGCAATGAGTTTTCCTTGCAATATTCTTTCAGGTGTCCTCCAGACTTTGGGTAAATGATCAAACACGGGGCACTTTTGTAACCAGTTTTTATTTTTTTTCCTTGTCGACCATTTATACTTTTATATGATAGCTTTGTCCCTCAAAAATATCATTCGAACCAGTCATGAATACTAAAATTCCCCTTGGCTGTAGAATCATAGAATCTGAGCTTCAGACCATTCAGCGACTCATCCTAGACAGTCACTTTATCCATCCTACAGCCTAAACCAATCTGAGCCTGTTCTTATATGTTCCCCGCTCAGCACCTCTTCGTTTAATGTGTGTTTCCAAGGCATCCGGCTAGAATCCTTCCTTTTTATTTTGGTGAACTTTTAGGGAAATGTGATTTGAGAAGTTCTTCTTTGGCTTGAAAATGACATTTTTTTTGGCCAATGACTTTATTGAAAATATCCTCATTAGCTGTTCTACTGCAATGTCTCGGTCTCCGCTGGTTCTATAAACTCATTATCTTCTTTGCCTATTTTAGATGTAGCAGCTTATAAAAATATGGATGGAGAAAATAGAATCTGAAGATAAGATTTTCAAAAGTGATGAGCACACGAGAACATAATGATGGAAAAAAGTGTGATGTGTGATCCAGAAAGCCTCATTGTGCTTTCCAAGGTGGCCTGAAATAATTTACCCCGAGTATGAAGTGATTGTTTCCATCCTATGAGAAAGAACATGTTTATTATTCATTCATCTGTGTTCTGCTGGTATACATGAAATGATTTCTGAAATTTATAAGCTTAGGAAACATGAGAAGGGCAGTTGTACATCCAAGAATCATCCAAGGGGAACCACTTTGTCATGATAGCTGCCATGGGATCAGCTCACATTGGTTCTTAATTCAAATGCAGTTACTTCTCTTTCTTGGTGATCCCAAAGATCCACTCAGAGGGAAGATTTGCAGCTCTTTAGTGAAGGTTAGAAATATCACACATCGTTTCTGGAAAACTCCATGGGTTTCACAGGGAAAGGGAATTGATAGCAATTGACTGTAATCATGGATACAGATGTTCTTTGAAATATTAATAAAGACCCTAAACAGTTGTGTGGTTGCATTGGCTTCTGGCACCTTGAAGCATGCTTCTAATCTTTGGATAACTGATCAAGCAAAAGATATGTTGCAACTGGATGTTATTTCCTTGCACCTGTTAGGCACATATGTTCCCTTTCCTGTGTTCTGCCTTGAATTGGGTATATGGATGGACATGGGAAGGCTACAATGCAGTTTACCTGTGGCTGTTACTGCTGGTTGCCAC
Source organism: Tenrec ecaudatus (assembly GCF_050624435.1). Classification (NCBI taxonomy): domain Eukaryota; kingdom Metazoa; phylum Chordata; class Mammalia; order Afrosoricida; family Tenrecidae; genus Tenrec; species Tenrec ecaudatus. Next base: position 9,440,972 of record NC_134544.1, read on the forward strand.
TGAGTGGATTCCGACTCCCCATGACCCCTGAGCACAGAGTAAAACTGCTTAATTGGATTATCAAGGCTGTGACTGTTCAGAAGCAAATGGCCAGGTCTTACTTCCAGGATAAAGGTAGATTTGAACCAATAATATTTTGGCTAATAGCCAGTGTTTAACCGGCCACTCCACCTAAGGGCCCACTCAAATTGACATAAAACCTAATGTTCCCAGACGCCTTACAGCCATCAAAACAGTGAAACAGGTCTGGATTTCCTTCACATCCATAACCTCCTCTATCTGCTTCAACCCTCCTTCCATACAATTGATTGTTCTTAAGTGAAGTCATTGTGTGAGGACAGAGTAGGACAGCCCCATAGGTTCTCCTAGGCTATCTTCTTTAAGGGATCACAGAACCAGGTCTAGTCTCACATAGGCATTGTTGGGATGGAACCTCAGACCCTTCAGTTATCAGCCAAATACTTAACTCTTCTGCCACCAGGACTTCCAATAAGTATTACATTCCTCCAACCTATTACTGAGAACTAGCTTGAGAAGAAAATAGAAATCACCTTTGATTTATCTCTCTTCTTTTTGTTCTTTATGCATCCTACTGCTGTCTCCAAGTGTCTTAGAGGTAGCCTAGAAAGCATATCTTAAATTCATTATTCACCCATTCGGCAAATATTTTTGAGTACTGTGGGCTAAGCCCTGAATTAAGCACCAAGACCTACAGTTGTGAACAAGACAGACCAGACACCTACTCTCATGGACTGTGTGTGACAGTTAGTGAAAGAGGAAAACATAAAGTGAAAAAATAAATAAATACATGAATTCCAGAAAATACATTGTGTGTCATGGTCAGGGCATTAAGTATGAATCTATTTCAGGATGTTATTGTCAGCTGCCACTATGTCAGCTCTAAATGATGGTGACCTTCTGTACAACATAACAAGATGTTGCCTGGTCCTACACCATCTTCATGATGTTAGCATGTTTGAGTCAACCTGTGGCAGGCACCGGATAGCTATTTGAATGTAATCATTAGGAAACAGTTGTCTGCATGAGGAGAAGAAGCCACAGGTAGGAAAAACTGGTAGGAAGAACCAGACTGGTAAAAGAAAGAGCATGTGCACACTCTGATAGGCCACTGTGATAGGTAGGTTTATTGTGCCAACCTGGCCAATAGGAACATGTGGGATTAATCAGGTCTCAGTTTGATTGGAGGGCAAAGAGATAAATGGCTCTGCAAAGTCTGCTCCACTCTCTCCCTCTCTGGTGATTGGAGGGTGCTGGAGCATGCATGCTGCTCCTGTAGCTAGTTCTCTGCCTCAGCCCTGAGGTACAGTGGTCCTCAACCTTCCTAATGCCATGATCCTTTAATACAGCTCCTTATGTTGTGATGACCCTCCCAACAATAAAATTATTTTCATTGCTACTTCATAACTGTCATTTTGCTAATGTTATGAATTAGGCGGCCCCTGTGAAAGGGTTGTTCGACTCCCAAAGGGTCCATGACACACAGGTTGTGAACCGCTGAGCTTCACTATCTGTGGTCCAGGCCAATCAATCCATGGATCCTATTGCTAGAGCTTGAGGCTCTTTCAAGACCTGCTTTGCCACACTGCTGGTATATACTATATATACTTGTGTAGAAGCCGATTTTTTTTCAGCACAAAAAATGTGCTGAAAAACTGGAGTTAGGATTATACATGGGTCAGTGGTACCCCAGCGAAGTGTAACATCTCGCTAGGGGCCCCCAAGGTAACGGGATGAGGGTTCATTATCTCACGGGCGATTGCCGTTACTCAGCTGTTCATTCAAAATCCCGCTGACACTGCAGGGCTTTGAATGTTTGTTTACTCACATCTAACCAATCAGAGTCGTTCTATGAGGTGGACAGCTCCAATTCCCAGAAGCACCAGTAGTGATTCACTTACGCTGGGAGCTGAATGGGTAAGAATGTGTCTGTGGTTGCACTCCATCTCTCCCCTCTGGTCTCTGTGTTAATTCACATCCTGCAGCCCCCACCCACAGGGACTCCCCACTCTCCTCCCGGCTAACAGGTCATGGGGTGTGGGGGAGGGGAGAGAGGCATTACCATGAAAGTTCTTTATTGAAGTCTTGTTTTTTTATCCTATTAGAAATGGATACTCTTGAACTAAACAAAAAAGCCGGTCATATGAGGCTGGATTCAAAATGAAGGTTGTGTCAAGAGCAGAAGAAAGCAATAACAGTATTGCAAGTCGGGACTTCTGTGTTGACGAAAAGCAAGTGAGGGAGTGACAAAAAATGAAGGCTGACTTGGAACAGATTCCAAAAGCTAAAGAAGCTCGTCCTGGTTTAACATCTTTTTATGGGGCTCTAGAGAGTGAATTGAATAAATGGGTTATGGAGTGTCATCAAAATGGTTACTGCGTAACATGCATGGGAATCCACATACATGCTCTACAAATGGCTAAGGATGACAAATATAAAGCACCAGGCATTGAAAAATTTGCTGTGTCAGCAGGATGGTGTACCCGCCTCATGAATAGATTTGACCTACTATGTTTGAGACAAAGAACAAAGATTTCCCAGAAATTTCCTCAAACCTTGTAGAATAAATTATGTCATTCCAGTCATTTATTATAAAACAAAGAGGGATTTATAATTATGACCTGGCAGATATTAGGAATATGGATAAAACTGCCAAGACTTTTGATCTTCCAAGCAACAGAACTGTGGCAAGTTTAGGAGAAAAAAACATTTTTCTCAAAACCACAGGAAATGAAGAAAAAAAACACGTTACTGTTGTTCTGTCATGTTTGGCTAATGGAACTAAGCTGCTTCCTGTCAGTATGTTTAAAAGAAAGACCTTGCCTAAAAAGATCAATTTCCCACCAAGAATTACTGTGCATGCACATGTTAAAGGCTGGATGGATGAAGATAGAACAAAAAATGGCTGGAAGAAATGTGGAACTGACTTGAAGAAAAAGCCATCGTTACTTTTTTTGGGATATGTTCAGAGCCCAACGATCAGATGACATAAAAAAATTGGCAAAATCTAGTAAAGTTACTTTAGCCATTATTCCAGGTGGGCTTACATCTGTACTGAAGACTCTGGATGTATCTTTGAATAAGCCTTTTAAAGACCGTTTGCAAAGAATGTGGCCTGAATGAATGTCATCTGGTCAAGCCCAACTAACAAAAGGAGGAAATCTCATGAAGCCTGAGTTAATAGCAAAGTGGATTCGCAATGCATGGGAAGGCATTCCAGAAGACATGGTGCGATGTGCCTTCCAGAAATGTAATATTAGTAATGCTATGGATGACAGTGAAGACTGCACTTTGTATGAAAATGACAGCAGTGATGGTGATGACAGCGATCTCAGTGAGGACACCATCTATGATGACCTCACACCAGCTGAAACTCTGCATTGGGATACGGATGATGATGAGGAATCCAGTTTTGAAAGATTTTAACTCTTTACATTTTAGCTCAGGGAATAGTACTCTTAAGGTATCATTGTTGATACCTTATTGTTTTTGTTGAACCTATTTTCCACTTACTGTGCTGGTTTACTAATGTTAAATGACTTGTCCTTTTATTTATGTTTCTTATTCAAAATAAATATTTAAATGCATTATCCCACTGATGTCTCAATTTTCAGTAATTTTATTTTCATTTGTTTTGATTATTGAAACTCACCAATAGCTTCTGCATTTTCCACCCTAGGCTTATGCTCAAGTCAATCAGTTTTTCTGGTTTCCCAGGTAATAATTAGGTACCTCAGCTTATACTTGGGTCAGTTTATATTCGAGTATATGCCATATATCTCTTGAGGTTGCTGGATTATATCACTTTGCATTATTTGTGTTTGATATCTCACCTGGGCCTGTTTTGCTATGCTTTCCAGTTACTCTTGGTGACCCACCCTGCTACTTGCTGCTTGTGGGCAGACTCTGCTTGCCTTGCCCCAGGGAACACTCTGCCATCTGCTTTATTGACTTTGAACCAGCAGCCCACCTGAGTTGAAGGACTTCCAGTACATTAACTGTTCCATGGAAGTTAGTTGAATGGAACCCTCTGTACTGCTATGTGGACTAATTATCTGTTATCTTCCTTCTTGCTGTATCTATCTATCTATCTATCTATCTATCTATCTATCTATCTATCTATCTATCTATCTATCTAAAATCATGAGTGTCCTGGTTTCCATTCTCTAGAGAACCCTGCCTAACACAGCCACTCATCAACTTTCCTCCACTTCCCAGTACTGCCTACCCCAGGTAGGAAATTGATCACCCTGTTTTAGTGACTGTGGTTGCACTCTTGTCTCCGGCCATGTTCCATGTTGCTTCCGGAATGACAGCTTAGAAATGCATGTGCACTTGTTGCATTTCTCTGAGTGAAACCTTCTAGTGATTCCTGAGATTGTTTACTGTAAAATTATAGTTATCTATTAAATAAGAACAGCTCAGATATTGCTTTAGATACTACAGTATAGCTGTAAATGGGAAAGACAAATTTGGTAATTGCAGTACTTATAGTCTATGTGAGTTAGAAATAGACCAAGAATAAAATGTAAAAACAAAAAAAAAATGTCAGCCAGTGAGTGAAAAGTGCTACAAAACTCAATGACTTCACTGCGATGTTAAGAGGCCTTCTGGGATGTGACATTCAAAATAAAAAATTTAAACCGCAAGTTGGGGGCCAGCCACACAAAGATTAAGGGGGGGGAATCATTCAGAGAGAAGAGCTGAAGTCAAGGTGTTAAGGCTGGTGAACTGTGGGCTGGTTTGTGTAAAGAGGAGTCCGTCTGATTGGAGAGTGAGGGATGACGGGAACAGCGCACATGTGGTGCTTGGAGTTGGGCTTTTGCGTTAAGGATAAGCTCATCATTCATAAGTTATATTTAAAATAATCCTACTCCAAACAAAATCTGTCACTGCTATCAATCCTTAGCAACCCTAAAGGACAGAGTAGCACCACTCCCTGGGGTTTCAAAGGCTGTTCATCTCAAGGGGAACTCTTGGGGCAGAGTGGTGAACCCTGCAATATCTGCAGTTCAAAACCACCCTCTTCACTTTGGGAGAAAGAGGAGGCTTTCTACTCCCTTAAAGAAACTCAAGAACCCACAGGGGCAGTTCTGCCCTGACCCAGAGACGGGAAGGCCATGGGGTTTCAGTTCTGAAATCTTCATATGAGGAGCAATGCTCCAGATGTTGCCTGGAAGCAGCTGGAAAAGTTGAGTGGCTGGACTTGCAGTTAGCAGCCCAGCGCACAACTCAGCCATAAGTTCCCAACCCTATTTGGCATACCACCCCTTTCCAGACAGAAAACTGCCCAGTGTCCACCCCTACAACCCCCCTCCCTACCCCTGACGATTAAAATCCATGCACTGCAACCCGAAACCCAGGATACAGGGTAGGTACCAATTTATGCACATGCGGTGGATTGTTCCTGAGCCTCTGCCTGGGAGCAGTATTTCCCATTTTGGGAAACACAGCCAGGCGCCTTAAAATAATCATAGAGATGGCAATATGCATGCAGTGTAATTATTTTGATCATTTTAAAAGAGATAACATAATATATTATCTCTTATTTATTTTCTTAAAGACACGAGGGAGCTTTGAAAAGTAAGTGAAACATTTTTATTAAATGATAATGAAAATATTCAATGAACTTAGGAAGCCCTCTGGCACTATATTCTTAATGCGACTCTAATACATTAGTTTAATTCAGAGGAAACTTGTTTTGCCATGCTGGTTTTAAATATCAAATGCTTTCAATTATTTAGCACACCCATTCTCTCTCTAATTGGTCTGCTTACCTCATTTAGGTTTTCATACACAACTGTGCATTCTCCTCTACGAAACAGAAATTCAGGGTGCAGCTTTTCAGTTTTGTTTAGAATTTCACATTTGGATTCGTTGACCTCATTAGAATGTGCTGTTCTTGTGCCAGAAAGACGCAGCCATCAAGTGAGTTATTATACACCTGGATCTTCAGATGAGCAGATGTTGACTCATTTAGAATAAATGAAAATGTTAAACTGCACCAAATCAATTCGCCCTACACTCCACAAAATAGATTCACATTTAAACAATTGAAAGGGATACACACTACAGATATTATAGAAACTAATTTTGAAAAAATAATAGCCTTTTTATCAACTTAAATTTTGCTAAAATGATACAAAGGGGTTTCTAAAAGTTCATGTAAAATATAATTTAAAATAATATAATTTTCTCCATGAACTTTTAAAAAGCCTCTTCATACTTCATTTTTTCTAGTGTATAACTATTTTGGAAGTAAAATGTACAAAACATGATATAGCTTGTTAAACAGACTTCACAGGGGCTATATTATAGGGTCCAACTGATTTCCATGTATTTTTCTGTTTTCCAGAGTTTACTAACTTATGGAAATAGGTTTGTTCTCTGAATGTTGGAGTGAGAAAGAAAGGGAAAGCAGACTCAGCAGGCATCCTTGTTCTTTTCACAAATATGCACAGAGAAGCAGATCTGTTTTCAAATGTACTTTTCTCAACTCATATGAGTGAGAATTAGTTCTTTAAATTGAATTTAGGGAAGAATGTGTTTTTTTTGTTCTTTAAGACATTAATCGATTCTGAGATATCAATTTTGACACACATAAATCATAACCAAAGCAATTGCTGCAGTAACTGAAGGGTTATAAACAGGTACATAGACCAATGGAACAGAATTAAGAATTTGGCAATAAATTAACTTTTCTTTGGACTGCAGTTTTCCCCCACCCCACTCTCCATCGCAATGTTTTATTTTGTTGTTATTGGAGTTTGTATTCATTTTTGTTTGATTTGGGGTTAATACATCTATCACATCATTCTATAGATCTATCACAGCAAGCAGTGTTGTACAATTACTACCACAATCACTTTTTAAACATTCTTTACCTTGACATTGTCTCCCTTTTACCACTACCCATCACACCCACACCACTGATCGCTCCCAAGAAACCTGTATTCAGCTTTCTGTCCTCATAGGCTCATCAACCCTGGGTTTCCGATACTGAAAACCAGTAACACATATTACAATTTGAGAGGGTGAATTCCCAATGATATAGCACATCTGAGATAAACCCCAATATGAACAAACAAAAAAACCCCAGAAAATGTTGAAAACCAGATCAGGTCCAACGTGCATCAGAGGCAGCTTAATTGAGAAGGTTTCTAACATTGTAGTCAGGTTTATCCCTTTGATAGTCTATAGTCCTCTCTCTAATGCACTCTGTTTAGTGACCACTTTCCTCCCCTTCCTCTCGTGTGGACTGAGGGATATCACCAGAGGCTTATTTCCTATGTAGTTCCTACAAATGTATCTTGTGCTCCCACTGTCATCCATAGCCTTCTATAAGGAATCAAACTTACTCCATGGGGGAAAATACAATTATTTTAAACAAATAATAATGACAAAATTAGATATTCATGTGCAGAAATCTGAACCAACAAGTATACCTTACAGTACACACACAAAATGAACTCAAAATTGATCATAGACCTAAATGTTGAAATGAACACTAAATGTTCCAGGAAGATAGGATAGGGACAAAACTGTGGGATCTTTTCTCCTTCTCCACTGAATTAGATGATTACAATCAACCAAAAAATAATGCATGAACTTCAGTCAAATTAGATAATGAGGACCTCAGAAAATTTAAATATTTATGCTCATAGAAATGCTATATCAACACATCCCAAGGAGATTCCACAGAGTGGGGGTGGGGTGCCTTTGGACGTGATACAAATATCTGATGTGGGTTTAATCTCTAAAATATATAAAAAGCTTCAAAAATGCAATAACAAAAAAATCAAACAGTCCCGGAACAAATGCACAGAGACAGTGGACAAACACTTGCCCAAAGAGTACATTCAAGTTCCAAGAAACACAGGAAATGCTGGTTACAGTCATTCATCATTAATGAGATACACAAAAAAGCTGTAAGGAGAAAGCATCTCACTCCTGCAAAAAAAAAGTAACTGATAAAAAAATACAATGAATGTTGGCAAAGAAATGAGGAAAATAAAAGTGTAATCCACTGCTGGTAGGAGTTGTAAAATGGTACAACCATTATGGAAGATGGTATGGGCCTTCTAGTGCATACCTTAAAGAACTATGAGCCAAATGATGGCCATGCTTATGCACACACATGCTCACAGCACTGTTGACAGTCAGATGGAAATGACATGAACGCCCATCAGTGGAAGAACGCATGAATAAACTTTGGTACATAATGCAGTGGGATACTCTGCATCCTTAAAAACGAATGCTGAGACTGCAAGCCCCTCAGGGCCTGAGTAGACTTGGAGAACATTACGCTGAGTGAAGTAATTCAATCACAGGAACAAATATTTTAAGAAGCTATAGTTGCAAAAGAAAACAACAAGACAAAGATGTTCTTTTCAAAAGAAATAGAATGTGATGGCTATTGGGGGTGGTAAGAGAAGCAATAAACAGAGAGTAAACAATGCTGATTTGAGTGAAAGCGAAGACAGTATACTGTAAGATGGAAAACAAAGGGGAAGAAAGGGGACAGGAGCAAGGCAAGATAGTGAGAGGTTTGGTAAGTAGTTTAATGTGTATAATACAAAATAGATGATCTATAATGTAAACCCATCACCCAATTATCAATGAACACTGGGGAAAACAAAGCTATACGTAGAAATCCTTATGATCCAGCACTCCATACCTAGGTAAATACCTGGAGATATACTAACAGTGGCGCAGTTAGATGTATATGCATCTATGTTCATTGCATCATTATTCACAAGAGTGAAAAAATATAGAAACAACTTATGTTCCCATCAACAGATGAGTAGATAACAAATGTAGTTGAAACCCATGATAGGGCACTACAAAACTATTAAGAGAATAATGAGGTCATAGAACATAACATAGATGTGTCTGCAGAGAACAAAATAAGTCAGTAACAAGGAGACAAACAGTGTGGAATACGACTTGTACAAAAGCGCTAAAATAGAGACACTCTGTATGTCTGACAACAGTCCACAAAGTCCTCCTCCATCTCACAAAACACACACTGTGACACTGACTGCAGGTGGAAAAGCTGGATCAGTGAACATGTAAGCATCTCAGCGCTGGCAGGGGTCTCCACACAGTTGCTCCAGCACCTAGGGCTGCATTGGCATAGGTCCATGGGGCTTCTCCTCTGGGATGTCTTGCAGGAACTGAGCCTTGTCAGCTGAAGAAGGGAACTGGCTAAGACAGCTGCACCCTGGCTCGACCACCACAAAGCAAGAGACCCAAGACCTAGAAAAGCGAGGCTCACTGAGCTGTTTATCCCTCTGCTCATCAATTAATCCCACATGTGTTTATTGGCCAGGTTGGCACAATAAACTAACTACCTCGTCCATGTACATAGAGAAAGCAATGGTCTTTGCTGCTTACCAGGGATGAGAGGGATAAAGAGACTCTTCTCTAGAAAGTAGATATTTGTTACTTTTGGTGATGGAAGATGTAGCACCAAACGCGGGTGAAATGTGCACATCCTGAATAAGGTAAGTGATGACACCAGAAAGTGCCAAGAATAAAGGAAGTTTTTGGTTAGTGCTATAATAATATACATTTTGGAAACCACAGCTGAAACAACCTAAATTATGATGATGGTTAGCTAGGTCTATATGTGCAGTCCACTGCCAACGAGCTAATTCTGATGCATAGCAACACTAATAGCACATAGCAGAATTGCTCCTTAGGGGAGCAAATTGCCTCAGTTTTCTCTCAGAGAGTGACTAGTGAGCTTGAACTGCTGACCTTGAGGTTGGCAGCCTAACATTTAACTCACTCCACCTCCATGACTCCTACACATGTGTATAGGAAAGTACACAGTTTCTGTACAGGTCTGTTCAGGGATGGGGATTTCACTCCCAGTGAGAGAGAAGAGTCAGGAGTGGAGCATATCATTTGGACCCCGAGATCCCTGTGTTGAACATCCTTGATCAAGGAGACAGCTTTGACACCAGAGCAGTCTCAGAGGAGAAGCTGAAGCAGCAAAACCAGGAGCCAGAAAATGAGACAGTGGTGGATGCTTCAGCCCACAGAGAAAGTAAAACTGAATGGTTTGGGGCAGGAGGCTGTCTTGTGGAACTTGGTTTGCTGAACCTGGTAACTTGAGCTGAGTGTCTTCTGGCAGAGGGGCATAGAGGAGTGGCATGCCCTTTGTGTATTTTTGGAAGTCCTAAAAGAGCTTGGGAATATTACCTGAGCAGAGAAGAGGCCAGACCAAGAGGTGGAAGGCCAGAGAGAGGCCTGCCTTTGGGCACGGCAGAGAAGAGATCACCCTGATTGAACAATTGTATCCTGAGCATTTCTCACCAGAATTGTCAGCTCGTAAACACTTTACTTTTCATTATTGTCTGTGAGTTCTGTGCAGTCTTTGTAATGAATTATCAAACCCAGAAGAAAGGTGATTTTTTTTTTAACTTGAGGTATATCTTTGCGGGGACTTCAAGAGGTTTGTGGGAAAATTCCATGATCTTTCATGCCATTTTTCTATGAACTTGCAAAAACACACTTGCATCTAGCTTCTTGTGTGTGGTGCACATCTGTCATGTATGGCACATAGGGAAGGGCATCACACCACTGTTTTCTACATCTAACCAAACACATTAACGGGTTGGTTTGCTAAGTTTGAAGGCCTGGGGCCATTGTCTCCTGGCACAATCCTGATCAGTGGCACAGTATAGTGCATGAAGTTGATGCTACACATCTTAGTTTGGGGAGTAAAGCCTGAAGTCTTCAACGCTTGTGATAGACCAGCTATACAGCTCTTCATCTTTACTCATCTGGAGCAAATGACAAAGACAGAAATCAAAGACTTGAGGAAGAAATTAGTCCACAGAACTAATTACCTGCACAAACGATGGCCTCCTCTCTCCTAAGACCAGAAGAACTTAGATGGTGGCCACTCCCTCTTCTGACCACTCTGACCAGGGACATAACACATAGTCCCAGGTAGGATGGTGGTGGGGGGACAGGATTGTAGAACAAATCTCAGAATCTCCAAAAAAGGGCCAAACCTATTGGATGGGTCGACACTAGAGGAGGCTTCAAAATAATAGCTCTTGGCCACCTTTAAACTTGGAACTTAAACTTTCCCTGGGGGGCGGGGTCGGGTGCTGTGCTGTCACCTTTTGGCAAAAGGACAAATTGACTTATTAAATACACAAGGCACTCATGAATCAGAGACCTATCTTTGAACATTGCCTGTAAAGCAATGAGAAGAGGGCTAGAGATTGGTTAGCAGGGAATCTGGATTAATGTAAATGACATAAGCAAAGGGGAAATAATACTGAGAACAATGACACAGTGTGAAAAATGTCACCAATGTCACTGACAAATATGGATAAAACTGAAAAGCAAACTCATTGCCACCTAGTCAAAGGAGACGCATAGGAAATTATAGGACAGGGTAGAACTGCCACTGTGGGTCTCTGAGACTGTAACTCTGACTGCACTGGAAAGTCCAGCCTTTCTCCCACAGTGCAGCAGGTGGTTTTGAACTGCTGACCTTGTAGATTGCAGCCCACTGCATAAGCACTATACCACCAGGGCTCCCTGATTGGCCAAGTAAACTGTCACCACAAATGCACTCCCAAAGAAGGGATAAAATCCCTTACCATATGATCCATAAATGAAACATGGGCACTAGATTAATATTCAATATTATAGATAAAATAGACCTGAAAACTTAATTTAAATTCAAGTTACTTTTGAATGGTTTGGATTAATTATAGCAAGACTGGCTAATTTTGCTCAACAAAGAAAATTTCTGTAGTTTAATTTGTACCCGAGTTCTGCAGTAATACAAATTAAATTTGGACTTTTAATGCCTATTCTGAATTCCATTCATTAAAAGGCAGAGATTTTTAGGAAAGACGCAGTGATAAATTTCAAATGGATACGACAGCTATAGCATGTTATCATGTGATAGCTAATTACAATTGACTTTGGAGAATTTCTCACTTAGTGTTATTCTGATTAAATAGGAGGCCCAATTATTCTGAATTAGAAAACCAAACTTTGATGTTATTAATTACATTTGGGTTACCAAATACTAAAACTCTAATGTTACTGATTTCATTGTTTAAAACTATAAAATTGAAGACCAGGGTGAATGTAATATTTCTACTGAAACCTATCTTAAAGTCATTGAGAAAAATAAAATCCGAAGTTAATTTGAATAGTATTAATTTTTAACTTTTGTTAGCAATTAATCTGCTATCTTCAAAAATACAGGCTAAAGGGTAGAAAATTTCAAGCTAGTTTTAGAATTGTACATGGTTATATTACCTTATATTATTGCTAATGTTCGTCATGCAGACTGTTAGGATTCTTCATGTATCATCTTTCATTAAAGTTGGCCACATTGATGGACTCTTATTTCTGAGCGAGCAAGAAGGAGTATACTCTGAAGTCTACCTTTAACTGCCAACCTCACTGCCTGTGAACTGTATGGTCAAGGACAGCTACATGTGTCCGTGGACTTCACGTTCCTGAATTGGAAAATTGTGCATACTGAATGAAAGTGTATGCCGGCAAGGGATATTGAAATACCACGGATTGCCAAAAGAACCAAGTCTGTCTTGGAAGAAGGAAATCCAGAAGAAAAGAGAGACCTGTCCTGGAGAAGGAGATCATGCTTGGTAAGGTACAGAGGGGCAGCCACCCAGGAAAACTGCACGAGACGGAGCTCGCTGTAGCTCCAACAATGGACTCCAACAGGGACAACTGTGAGGATGGCTCAGGCCGTGCTTCATGCTGTTTACATAAGGTCACTACGAGTCCCAAACAACCCTGTGGCACCTGACCACAGCAAAACCAGTCTGGCCTACACCCACAAATACCTAAACCCTATGTGGTGCATGCCGCACGCATCACATAGGGTTTACGTATTTGTAAAATAAAAATAGTCTTCGTCGGGTTGGAAAAGCAGACCTTCTGCTAGTCTGTGGCCGCAGTGAGGCTAAGGAGGAGTGAGGCTTATGCAGCATATGCAAGCTTGTTATAAAGTTTACTTTAATCAGAGGCATTCTGAAAGAGAAGCTTTATAGAGAAACGCCGGGGAACTGTTCAGTCTGAGAGAACATGCCAGAAGAAAAACACAGGCAGTTGTTGAAAACCATAGTTGCCTTTCCCCCTATGTCAGCACATTCATTGCTTTAATTTTCCTATCGGGTCCCAAAGTGGCACTGTTGTGTAAGCACTGGGATGCTCACCGCTAGGTCTGTGGTTCAAACCCACCTGCCTCTCTGAGGGAGAAAGATGAGGCTTGGTGCTCCTTAAGGATTCGCTGTTGTGGGTTTGACTCCTCTGTCCCACAGATGGAAGCCCAGACTGCCCCTGAGTTGTCCTCGCCATGGCTGGTCTATTTGAGCCCATGGCTGCACCCTCCCTCCGTCTCATTGGGGGGGCTTCTCTGTTTCACTGAGCTACTACTTTATGAAGCAAAGTAGTCTTTGCTTTCCAGGGGCTGGTCCCTCCTGACAACATGCCCAAAAATGTGACCCAAAGACTTGTCTTCCTGGCTTCAAAATAGTTCTGTGGTGGTACTTCGGCTGAGAAAAATGTGTTTTCTGGCAGTCCTTGCCCACCCGGACCAGTGTCCCTGTGAATAGAGCTGAACTTGCTGGCAGTGGGTTTGGGGCTTAATATCTCATTTCGAGGCATTAAATGGTAAACTTCAGGACCTTCACTCTGGCTCTTCCAGTGACCTGTGCAGGTACTTTTCTTTTACTTCCAACTTCTTCCAAAGCACAGGAGGTCAGTGGTACAAAGTTGTTTGCTCAAGTTTCTGAGTTAATGTCTCAGAGTGTCATCAACACTTGATAGAGCACATGTGGGGAGACAGCACATCCACAGACATGGGCAGTAAGTCACTGGGGAAGGGGCGGCATGCCCGCCGCCCCTCTGGACCCCAGGTGTTCCTTGTAGTCAGCTTAATTTGTGTGAGAGCTACCTTATGGCAAGTTTTGGAAGCAGCTGGACTTTTCTCCGTAAAGACAGACTTTTGGTGAGCCTAGAAAAGGAGCTAAGGAAGTCACCTCTGTAAATTCTTTGTTTCTTGCTGCTGCTATAATAGAAGTATGACAAGTGGATAGCTTTGTGAACAGGATTTTACTTTCTTGCAGTTTAGGAAGCTAGAAACCCAAACTCCAGGCACTGGCTCTAGGGAAAAGATTGTTCTGTGTTGGCTCTGGGGAAAGGTCCTTGTCTCTCTTCAGCTTTTCTTTCTGGATTTTTTTTTCCTGATCTTCATGTGCTAGGACATCTATCTTCCCCTCTCTCAGATTCCATCTGTGCCTAAACTGCTCCTGTGATGGGCTTAGGGCCTCATTAATGTATCCTATTTCCAGATGGGATTATATCTACATGTATAAAACCAACCAGCCAACCAATCAACTAACCAACGAACCAAGCAACCAACGAACCAAGCAACCAACGAACCAAGCAACCAACCAACCAACCAACCAACCAACCAACCAACCAACCAACCAACCAACCAACCAATGAACCAATGAACCAACCAACGAACCAAACAACCGACCAACCAACCAACCAACCAACCAACCAACCAACCAACCAACCAACCATCCAACCAATGAACCAAGGAACCATCCAACCAACCAGGCAAACAAATGAAAAGCACAGCCCATTGTTTTGTCAAGTACAACTCCTAGAGAGCCTGTAGGAAGGGTAGGAAAGAACTGTCCCACAAAGTTTCCAAGGCTATAACTTTCACAGAGAGCCTGCCTCCTTTTTTTCTTGTGGAGCAGCTGATGTATTTGAACTCGTGACTGGCTAGCAGTTTCCAGCTTACTCACTGCACTGCCAGTGCTCCTAACCCTTGTGTATGGTACTACAACACATATTGTGTGGGTGGGGGCTGGGCAGGGGGAGTGCGGGGAGCATGATTCAATCAATAGGTCCTATGTATAAAAATGAGGCTTTGAAATCCAAAGATTAAATACTAGCAGCAAGTGATAATAAAAAAGAACATCTTCGGTTTACCCTAGCAGAACAGTGATGTGAATATTTTATCATTGCCTTGCTGAAATGGGTAAAATAAAAAGTAAAGCAACCACTCTTTTGGTTGTCTGGAGTTAAAGGCAGATTCTGACATTCCTAGTGAGAGAAATGGTGTGACAGACAGTAAATACCAACTACCGACTTCATCACTAATCAAGACATTTTAAGTCTAGAAATTCCCACATGGAGATATAGAGAACTTCTTCAATCTTCTGACCTGGGAATTACATGTTATTGACTCCTCTTCCCATCCACATTCCCAGTCTCTATTCCTTGTAACATCATCTGAGTATAATGTTTATTATGAAAAAGCCCATTTAGCAAGCTTTAGCAAGTAAGAACAATATCATTATACTTCCTAAAAAGAGGATACAGGTAGTTAATGTTGTAAATGTTAATTTAATGCCTTAACCCTAAAGGAATCTTTATAACAGAAAGTAGGAATGTCCTTAAGATCCCAAAGCCAATGCCCTTGATTTTAATAAGGGAAGCCTGGGACTCTTTCAAGATCTCAGTTGGGGAGGGGGTGGGGTTGTAAAGCCATTCTTTTAACTCCACTTCTCTCACAGAGGGCACACTGTTATCACTCCAAAAGAAAGCAATGGTTTCATTACATCCCTTGCATTTTATCTCCTCAATCAAATAAAAGGAAGCCTTTCCTGGATCCAAATAGAAATTCCCTTTTTTTGTTATTTATGCTATATTTGTAATTACATTGAAGTTACAGTTTGCGTATAATTGGGTCATAATATATGATGTAAGTGAGGAGCCAATAACTAGCTGTGTTACAAACCATTAATTTTCATAGACCAAAGTTGACATGCTACAGAAGAAATTTGCAAGTCAAATATATGCTTTCTCCTTGTTGGTTCCTTTTTCTTTTGTTTGTTTACAGGAAGTCTTGGTTGAATTAATAAATAAACAGTAGCCGGAATCTTTCATTTTAATTAGTATGGGGTGACATTTGTAGAGGAATGTTTAACCAAGAGATCTGAGAAGCTGTCAGACAGGGAATTAACACTAAAACAAAGATCTGAATAAATATGTGATATTTTTCAACTCAAATTCGCCAAACACACAGAGAGCACACTTTTGATAATTCACTTGCATTTATATGGGATAGTATAGCCATGCTCTCTGGACTGTGATAAATTGCTCTTCCGGTGTCTTTGGGGACAGAGACAACAAGATATTACTCTTACCCCTGAAACTGTCAAGGCATATTTCCTAAGAAGCCGGGCAGTTTGGAAAGGCAAGAAAACAAAAAAAATGCTGTTTTGTCTTAGAATATTCTGTGGGGTTTTTTTCCCCAGTAGAAAGGCAAACATTAGGATCAAGGTCATCCTTTCAAAGAGTGAGTGCGATGCTGAAATGCAATACCATGCTCTTCTGCACCCCATCCCCCACTTGGGTCACCTCAAGGACAATAACCAAGTGAGCACGGTTACACTCTGGTTGTCACCCTTTGGTTGCAACAAGTACACAAAATGAAAACTTTATAAGACCTTGCCACCCTGTGTGCCTGTTGGAGGGGTCCTAGGGTGGAACAAAAGGGGCTCTGGTAGTGTAGAGGGTTACACGTTAGGCTGCCAACGCAAGGCCAGCAGCTGGACCTCACTCTGAGGGAGGAGGTAGAGCCCGGTGCTCTTGTAAATCTTTACCCTCTCAGACACCCGAACGTGCACTTCACCCTGAGCTATCGGGGTGCTAGGGGTCAGAATCAACTGATGGCCGGGAGGTTATTTTTGTTGTTGTTGCTTGGTTGGTTGGTTGGCTGGTTTGCTTTTGGGTGGTACCAAAGCAGCCCTGGTGGTCTGTAGGTTACATGTGGTGCTGCTAACAGCAATGTCACCCGTGGGAATCCACAGGCCTCTCTGAGGGAGAAACCGGAAACTCTCAGCTCCTGGGAAGACGTACGGTCTTGGAAACCTAAAAGAGCAGTCTATTCTGTTCGGCGTCACCCCTTGGCAGTTGACCTCATGAGAAGACAGTGGGTTTGGTTTCGTGGTCTGAGTGATACAAGGGCTAATTTGCTTGGCTGCTAACTGAAAACCGGTGGTCTTCTGAGTCCGCTCGGGGTGCAAGGAAGAAAGGACTGCTGAGCCATTTCTGAAAAATAGCCCGCGGAACACTCTATGGAGGCCAGTCTTCTCTGGGGCACCTGAGGTTTTCATACGGAGGGGTGAACTGGCACTGGATTTTATATATTTGCAGAAGCGTTCTTGAATGTACTTTTCTCTATATACCTCTGTCTATGTTAAAACAGAGATAGAGCAAAACTAAACTCACGCAAATCATAGCATCCCTCCTGTGGGTTTCTGAGACTCTAACTCCTTCAGAGCTGCTGCTGGTTTCACAGGGCCAACCACGCGGATCGCAGCCAGGCTCATGAATCAGAGAAAATCACCCCTAATTCTTAGGATTTTCACATGCCTGATTGCAACAGGTTCATGCCTGGACTGATCTTGAAGCGCACCTTTGTTCAAAGATTTGCAAGAAGCTGTCTAGAATTTGAAGAGATAGGAACACTTTCTATAGTTAAAGAATTTTTAATCTATTTAGAAAAGTAAGATATGTCCATAATACTGGTCTTAAGTCTCAAATAAGATATGTACATAATACTGGTCTTAAGATATGTAGACAATACTGGTCTTAAGTACATAATGGTGGTCTTAAGATAGAACACTATCTTCAAATAATTTTCAATCTATTTGGAAAAATAAGATATGTACATAATACTGGTCTTAAAGGTGTTCAGAGCAATGTTGATAGAGTTCACCAGAGGCAGATATAAGTACCAGTTGAGTGATCAACTAGGAAAAATTTATCCAGGGGTTTTCAGGTGACGTCTACCTGTTAGTATATCCATGCATGTAACTCACATACTCAGGGCATGCACATTGGATTTCAGGCACAACCCTGCTTTTTCTGATAGTTTCTCTGAAATTACCAAAGAAAGAGTCACAAAAATTATCCTTTTGTTCAAATATAAAAGTTCGGCAACTTAATCATTGGACAAACTGTCCTCTTTTGAAATGTCACAGAGCCCTGTGCTATTGGACATTGCAGCTAAAATACCTGTATTAACACTTACGGTTTTCAACATTTTATTGTGGCTTACATGAAAGTTTAGAGAGCAAATCAGTTTTCCATTTGACAATTTATACACATTTTTTTGGTGACATTGGTTATAATCCCCTCAATGTAACAGTGTTCTTCCCGCCTCCTTCCTGGGTTCCTATTTCCATCTGTCCTTCTTCCGTCTGGTTTCCTGCCTCCTCAGTTTTATTTTTGGCCAACTGCTGTCCGTTTGGTCTCCTGTGATTGCTTCTCCTTAGGAGTTTATCCCTCCCTAGAGTTGTTCACTTTCTGTTGATGGTTGTTGGGTACCATTGAGCCAGTTCCTACCCATAGAGACCCCGTGGACAGCAGCATGAAACACTGCTCGGCCCTGCGCCGTCCTCACGATCATTCCTATGCTGAGACCATGCTGCAGTCACGGTGTCAATGATCTATATAGTGCTGTACTTTAGGGCCTTTGTATTGTTTTGCTGAGAGCTTGTCCAAGGGGAGCAGGTTCAGTTTCGTGACTGAAGGACATTTAAAGTCCACAGTCTAGTCTCCTGAGTTCTGTCCATCTCAATCAGATCAGGAAATTTGGCTTTTTTATGGTTTCTGATTTTGTTCTACATCCCACCCCACCTCCCTCCCTGCCTTGTCCAGCACTTTATACTGTGAATCCCATCAGAAAGGATGGTACATGGGCACGTCTAATTTTGCTGTTCTCTACTTAGTAGAGGCTGTGGTTTGCATGTTCCATTAGTCCCTTGGACAAATTTTTCCTTGAACCTAATTTTCTTCACTTTTTTTTCTTCTGGATGGGAAGAGACTAATAGTTTCCCTAGATCACTGCTTGGAACCTTTTGGAACTTTATTGCTGTGAATCAAAGGAAGATGCAGAACATTGTCCTTTTACACTACGCTATCCAAGTTGACCTAGATGTCTCCTGAGATTGTATTCCTAAATCCCCAAGACTAATGATTCATTCTCTCAAGGTCTGTGGTTATGGTTAAGAAGATTTTAAACTTGTCTCCCTTGTGTGTACACTTGTGTTAGTCTGGGTTGACAAGAGAAACAAAGTATTAGACGCTCACAGGTGTACAAGAAAGAGCTTTATACAAAGAGTAATTGTACATTAAGAAAATATCCCAGCCCAGTCCAGATCAAATCCATAAGTTTGATTTTTAGCAAATATGTCTGATACCAATCTATAAAGTCCTCTTCAGACTCATGAAACACACACAATGACACTGAATACAGAAAGATCACAGGCCAGTGGGTGGGAAGTCTTGTGGATTCTGGGACATTATAAGCATCTCAGCACTGGCAGGGGTCTCCATGTGGCTCCTCCAGCTCAGGTCGCTAGCGTAGCTCCATTTGTCTGGTCATCTGCAATGTCTCTCAGGGAGTGAGCCTGTGTCTTGCCTCCAGAAAGCTATTTATCTTCTTGGCACCTCTAAATGAGGTCATCAAGCTGCAACCTGATTGACAGGCTAAACTCCACCCCCTCACTCATAAGTCTCAAATTGACAACAGATTTTGTAACTACCACAACTCCACTATATTCTTGAATGTTTTCTTACATTTCTGTATTTGTAGAAATATCTTCTGAAAACCCATATATTCTCAGGGGCATGCTCCCATTCATTGTCCAGTATCTATGCAGCCCACAGGTATACCTCTTTATCTACTCTACATACTAGTTTCTTGTTACTCTCACTACAGAAATAGGGTAGCAATAGTATTTTGTTTTTTTCTTTTACACTCGGCACATCACAGTGTCGTCCTTTCCCCTGGTCATATCGTGCTGACCTTGCGACATTGTGGGTTACCTTTCTCTTCACCCACGTTAAAACAGGTCTCCATGCTAATGAGTGATTTACCCTGTTTTTCCCTCCCATTTCTGGTAACCATTAAAGAATGCTTCTCTCTGTGTATGGAAAAAAAAAAGGATAAACAGACTGTCACACAATAGAATGCTACACAGCATTAAAGAATATCAAAGCATCCACCCAGCAGTTCAGGCAATATGGATGAACCCGGAGAACATTATGGTGGGTGAGTGAAATAAATCAATCACAATAGAACAAATATTGTATGAGGGCACTATTATAGAAAGTCCATAAACTATTTCTGCTAACACTTTTTATTGATTCAATTTCATTTCTTGGATGATCCCAGGACTCTTAGGTTTTTATTAAAAATATAAGCTTTGTTTTCAGGAGTGAGTTGACTCAGCATCATATTTTGTGAGCTATCTGTGGGCAGTAAAGCTTTATCCCACTAAGACATTTCCTCAGACTTATTTTTCTGGTTTGCATGATCTTGTCAGTTCTATGTGCAAAAATCCACCAGCTTACTTGATCGGGAAAACCCATGTTATGTGTCGATATGCTTATTAAATATTTTAGTAAAATATATTGTGGCATAGTAAACTAAATAAAAACCACACTTTAGATTTATTCTTCAGTCTTTAGAGTAACTACATGATGAAGTTAAAACAACTCTTGACTATTTCTTGGTACCCTATCTATATTTACTCATTTTGTATTTTAACTACTGGTGGACCAAACAGAATATTTGCATAAATCATCTTTGTATTTGAATATGGTCACATAATGTTTCTTGGTTTATTTGATGATTATGTGTAAAAGAGAAGCCTTTATTAAAATACATTTCACTGATCACACATGATGCATTTGATTTCTCAATGCAAATAATTTTTTATGCTTTACTTTTTCAGTTGCTTCATCTTCCTTGAAAATAAAAACAGCTAGGAAAAATGTCTACATAACCTGTAGGTACTTTTTAAATTATGAAAGGAAGGATAAATGCCAATGTCCATCTAATAAAGATCATGAAAGGGCCTGTCAACATAATACAGGATGAAGCAGACAGCAGCAATTTTAAAAGTTCAGGTCCAAAGAGTCTTTCTATTCTAGGAGGGAAGACCTTTTTTTGTAAACTAATTTTTATAGTCTCAAGCCATACAATAAAACTAAGAAGAAAAGATGCTGGATAACTGCCCAGAGCCCCATTGAGTTTAAGCACCTTATGAAACTTTCTAGGTTGCTTTAGAGCAGCTGTTCTCAACCTGTAAGTTGTGGCCCCATTGTGCTCAAATGGCCCTTTCACAGGGGTCGCCTAAGACCATCAGAAAACACATATTTCCAATGGTTTACCAATGGAGACACCACTCCTCTATCCATCTCCAAGCAGGTCCGCCCACATGAAGATACACCCACATTTGAGCACCAGGCGTGAAGACTGTTACCCAAACTACACCATGCTTCAAGACAAAATTTCATTTATTTTTCATTAGAAATAAATATTTCACAATATATAATTATATATTATTTTGTGATTAATCACTATGTTTTAATTATGTTCAATTTGTAACAATGGAAATATATCCTGCATATCAGATATTTACATGATGATTCATAACAGTAGCAAAATTACATTGATGAAGTAGAAATAAAAATAATTTTATGGTTTGGGGGAGTTACCACATAATGAGGAACTGCATTAAAGGGTCACAGCATTAGGAAGTTTGAGAACCATTGCTTTAGAGGATACATTGAACCATTAACCTAGAAAAGAAACCTAATGCTTTATAGTATAGTTTTAAATTCTAGTGCATATATTCTTTCTCTCATATAAAGTTTCCAAATCAATTAATTACCTTTAAAAATATATCAGATGATATTCAACCTACAGTTTAAAACACAATTTGTGTGTGTGTGTGTGTGTGTGTGTTTGAATTTCACTTGAGGCAAATATTTTCCAAGACCACTAAGAAATAAGAAATGCAGGGGATGACAGCTCAGTACCTCTACTGGCTTTAAACCATGCATTCTGTCATTCCCTCTCTTTTTCCGCTGTGTTCATATCCCCTAGGAATGATCCTGCCTTGTGATGATAAGAAACAGTATTAAGCCGGGTAGACTAGAGAAACAAATTCTGTGACCCTTATTTATGCTTTAGAAAGAGTTTTATATCAACTAGTAATTATGCATCAATAAAATATCCTGTCTACTCAAATTCAAGTCCATAAGTCTAATTCTAGCCTGTAAGTCCCTCTTCAGACTCATATAGTCAGATGCAATGTTGCAGAATGCAGGAAGATCACAGGTTGTTAGTTGCAAAGTCTTGTGGATCCAGTGGTGGAGAATGCATCACAAGGCTCTTGCAAGTCATAGAGTGGCTCGCCAGCAGGAAAGTGAAGGTAGAGAGAAGGGAGGCTCCTAGGACCCTCCTTATGGGAAAACTACACCTACAAGGAGGCACCATCAGGCTGACCTGATTTATAGGCTAGACTACACCCCTACACTTTTATATATCTTCAAGTTGACATGAAATTGTGTTACTACCACAGAAACGAATCTCTGTGCTGTATCAGACAGGAAGCATTAATTACAGGTGATGGGAAGTAGAGTCCAAGTGGCTTAAACAAAAGAAATATATTCACTCTCATGAAAATCACTTGACAAGTAGAGTGGATTTCAGGCACAGGATGCAGCAGACATATCAGCTAGGAGATCCTTGAAAAAAAGTAGTGTGCTTTTAAGCAAAACAAGGGTTTTCTGGATATTGTCAGATTAGTAAGATGAAATGGTAGGGTGGTGCAAGCTTCTTGGGGTAATGAAAGTAGAGATGGTGATGGAATCTGGGCCCGGATGACATCACGGCCTCTGTAATAGCTTCCTGAATACCACATCCGCCCTTGCTCCTTTTTAGACTCAAAACCCAACCAGGCTTCCCTCTAGAGGATGTCATTTCTGTTCCCACAGGTGTTCATTTATGACAGTGACTTAGAATTGTATCTGCCACACCCTTATCTGAGTAGAAAAACATGTGTCTTAATTAACTTTGATATCATAAATGTGCTCAGTAAATTCACTCTGGACTTCTGAAACTTCAAATATGGTGTCCAACAATCAGAACAGTGATGAACATGAAATAAATGAAAAATAGCTTGTGTTTTCAGTGTGTGGACAAGAAGGGACTAGATACGAGTTCTAAAGTTGAATGCGCATGTGCACCGGTACAGTGTAGTTGTTGTGCGGCCACGATCCAGGGTGCAGTCTGAGATGCCGCCCTGCAGTGAGCATTCTCTGAGGAGATAGAGCTTCGCTGCTTTGTGTGTTGTCCTTAGCCCACTGGCCTGCGCCGTTTGTAGATGGATGCCAGATTAATGTTACGTGAGAGGAAACTTAGAGGAAACAGTATGCAGGCCAGGAGAAAGATGGTTGGGGAGTTCAGCATCAAATTGGGGAAATCAGAGATGGGTGGTTGTCTTTAGATATAACATTTTAAAGCAGAAGATGGGATCTATATGCTTATAAATCCATGTAGGTAAAAGGTGAAGGATGTGGTTTATAGAAGATGGGTTATATTGTGAAATTATTTGGGGAATTTGGATCAAAATGGTTGCACTTGGTAATTTTTTCATTGGGAGATTTTGTTGTCATTAATTCAGTGATATTTTAGCTGGATAAAATTATAATAAATTGTTTTAATTATCTTGGCACTATTTCTCTGGTAAGCATGTAAACCCCTTATTGTCTGGCAGTAGACTGATATGTCTTGAAAATGGATGTGAAGTGATAGGAACACCATTGCCCCAGCCCCACCTGCTCCATTCTCGCTTTATTGAGCTATCTTTTCCAGGAGAATTCCTCCAAGGTATACAGTCTAGTAGCACATTTTTACCTCATTATCACCTCATTAAGGCATTGCTCAGGTCTCACTTGTTAATGAAGTAATTACAAATAGACTAAAATTTGCTAGACTCCATTTGTTCTCTCTATCTTTATCTAAATAATTTCACATCAATAATTGCTCATAATGCAGTCAACAGATTTGGCATTTAGTCGATTAAAATGCCCCCAAGGTTTTTATTCTTAAGATAATTACTATTAATCACAAGCAACAGGAGATGAGATATTCTGAATATTCTTTAAAAACAATAATAGTGTTGTATTTTAGTTAAAACTTTGCAAGGAAAATTCATTTTCCTTTTAACAATTTAAATACAAAATGTTTCACGCCACTGGTTGAAGTTTTCCCGCTGTGTCAGCATTTCCGTCTGTTTGTCCTGTTTCAATGACCCTAGCTCCTCTTCCTGTCCATGGAATCTTGGTTTTGCTTTGGGGTAAGTGAGCAGGGCTAGCCTAATACACTTGATTATATACGGGGCACATTACATGGGTGAAATGGTTTATTTTAAAGGCCCATCTATTATTTGTATGGAAGGTGACCTTTAGAAATTCTGTTTCAAGTTCAAGGGGCTTTAATAGTCTTAGCCCCCCCCCCCCTAATCTCTATCAGTTCTATAGGTGTAGCTTTGTTTTAGAAATCTGAATTTCGTTCCACATTTTTCTCTCTTTCTATCATGTACCTAGTCTGAATAGTTGATACAGGCAGCTGAACATCTAGTTGTGTTTTATTTAAAATCTCAGCTTAGAAGAGGTTGTGGAATACTAATCACATAGGCTAGTCTCTTCTTTGAGTCTTTGATTTTTCCCCCCATTCTCTTTGGTATCATCTAAGTAGTTGCTATCTTAGACATCTGTTTGAAAGTTTTTGAGACGCAAGCAACTCACCAAACTAAGCTGTAAAACCTTTTCTTCATAAACACTGCTGTCAGTTGATTTAGCTGTCCCTGATGACTGTGGTCTTAAACCTTTTCATTCAGTAAATCTGTCCTAAGACCTATTTGTATCTGCCAAGCAAGCCTCTAGGAGCTCAGGTGGTATAGTGGGTTGCACAATGACTTGTTTACCCTCAGGGCAGTTGTTCAAATCCACCAGCTGCTCCACAGATGAGAAATCGTCTCATAAACTCACAGGGACGGTCCTACTCTGTCCTATAGGGTTGCTATGAAACATAGTTCACTGGCTTTCAGAGGATGCAACTATAACTCTGCCCCTATGTGTGTTGTTATAAAGCAGCGGTTCTCAACCTGGGGGTTGAACAACCCTTTCACAGGGGTCACCAAATTCATGACAGTGATAAATGTAGCAATGGAAATAATGTTATTGTTGGGGGTGGGTCACCACAGCATGAGGGACTGTATGAAAGGGTCCCGGCATAAGGAAGGTTGAGAATCACTTTTATATCATGTTAATATGTAAACATGGATATATATGTGGGACACACAAGTGTGTATATGCATGTATTTACATGGATGGTGTTCCCGATGAGGCCATG
Organism: Tenrec ecaudatus; assembly: GCF_050624435.1. Classification (NCBI taxonomy): domain Eukaryota; kingdom Metazoa; phylum Chordata; class Mammalia; order Afrosoricida; family Tenrecidae; genus Tenrec; species Tenrec ecaudatus. The sequence goes on from NC_134544.1 coordinate 9,466,302, forward strand.
CATCTGTCTGCCCATGCATCGAGTCACTAGCATGAGTACAGGGAGCATTCCTGCTGATTTCTGGTTTGGAAGGTGTGTGTATACCACCAGTTGGGTGGTCGTCTGATGTGACATGTCAAGTAGCAGTTATGGATCCTTTATTTCTACACAAAAGATCTGTCCCCTATCCTGGTTCCCTCCCTTCTCTGAAGAAGGAGCCCTAGTGGCACAGAGGTTATGCCTTGGTCAACAGTGTGAAACTACCATGTGTACTGCTGGCGAGGATGAGACTTTCTATCCCTGTGAAGCGTTGCAGCTGATAACACTCCCAGAGGCAGTCCTACCCTGGCCTGGAGGCTGCTGTGAGGCAGACGCTGCTGAACGGCAATGAGCTTACTTTGGAGTTTTCCTGTCTCTCTGGTTGTCTGTATGCTTAGGACTCTCTCCCACCTGGCCGAGCTTCCCATCCTGTGATACAGTCCATAGCATTCTCACTCCATTTCACTGTGGGTTTGTGTACACCCTATCCGTGTCTCCTATTGGGAATTGTGTGAAGTTGCTTTTCTGGGCTCCTCAGCATTCCCGGGCATGCTGTGCTCCTGTTCTGGGCTGGCTGGCAGGGCACCTACAACCCGTGAACTTCCTCTTTTGATGTTCCCATTAAGTTTCCCCTTGCATTCAGGATTTGATCTATGTCTTCAATTGTTTTATTTGCTTCCCTGGAATCTCAGATTGTCATCTGTGTGTGTGGCCCTTGTTTTCTTGGCTTGTTGCCATCAAGATGGCACAGTGTGTGATGAAGCTTCCATCTTAGGCTGCCCTCACACGATTGGCCTTAATAAATATGTAACTGAGTTGGCATACCTGTTTACCAAGGTTAAGTTTGTGTGCAAAACCATACTTTGGTTTTTTTTAATCCATGCATGTTAGCATGATATCTATATATAACAAAAACACCCACTGTCATGAATCAGTTATGACTCATAAAGACCCTATAAGACAAGGTAGAACTGTCTCAGTGGGTTTCTGAAACTGTAACTCCACAGGAGTAGAACGCTCCATCTTTCTTGCTCAGACAAGCTGGTAGTTTTGAACTGTTAACTTTGCTGTTGGCAGCCCAATGTGTAACCACTATTTATTCTGTGAAAAGAATTGCTTAACACTTGAAGACCACTGGAAATGAGTTAATGAATCCTCTTTAGATTTTCCAAGTTGCCCTGTGTTTGCTTTTGCTTTGCTTTGTTTGTTTTTTTTCTCCATTCGTGGCATACTGGTTATAGTGTGATTATATTAAAAGTATATCATGCACAAATCAAATAATAAGATCCATAGGTATATAAAGCATTGAAATCCTACAGATGTAGATGTGTTAGTAAAAACCAATGTTTAACTTCAAAGGTCATTAATAAGACCAATTTTATTTCTTCACATTAGGACAGCATCCAATTAACTGATTAATTAATTGCTTTGTACTGATGACTTGTCCTTCTAATGCTAAAGATCTAAAGATGCCTGAAGCTATAACATTCTGTAATTTATATGAATAATATTTATTAATCTAGTCAACTATTAAGCCATGCATGCCCAATTGTATGTGTGTCCAAAAATGAACTAGCCCATTCATTTCGAAGTAATTTTTCTGTCACCAAAATTGTTGTCAGCTTCTGCCTGAAGGGATTAATTGGTCTTCCAAAGAGTGGACCCACAAAATAATGTCTACAGTTTAGGAGGAATTGAATATGTGTGGAGTCTCAACCAAGCAGAGTTACATGTAAGGGCTGATCTGAGATGCATCTACTATCAGAGTCCATGCAAAACGAGGACACTTTTACAGAAGGTGCAGGAAGTGTTGGTAAATGGCTTGACTTTTTCTTTAAGATGTGTTTTCACTGACCCCTGTCTTTACTTAGTTGTGTCTCCAAGCAGATCAGCACTCTAATTCTGCCTTTCAAGATACCTGCCTCCACTTAGTCGCCACAATGCAGGCAGAGCTCTTCTGGGATGAGCTACTGGAAGGCTAGCAGGAAATTCGGGTTCTGCTTTAGTGACTGGCAAGCTTCATTGGTCCTTCTTTGATATCTAATGATATCTAGTGAAGGTTCCGTGTAGATTGTAGGATTATGATTTGTTCTGAAGGGCACAGGATCCATGGAATCCAGGCTCGATGGAGGGGAAAGCTGGGAAACGGAAGAGGGAAGTGCAGTGTGGAGAACACGTAGTCAGCAGGCTGACTGTTAAAGAAGCTACAGTCTGATCTCTGGATGAACAGAAACATAGAGTCATTGGGGACTAATAAACAAAACAATTGCTCAAAGACTTTGACCCTGAAGTTATTTGTTGGATGCGCTAAGAGACGGAGCTGAACTTTTGACTTGTGTCTGTAATAGCCCTGTGAGCAGCTTCAGAAAGTTCATACCTTTGCTCACCCCATGGAGTGGTGTTCTCCCCGTGCACGCGGGGTTCTTCATTGGGAGTCACGATCAACCCCGGGCAACTGGCCTGGACTTCATTTGGGCATCCCTCACGTGAGAAGTTCCGCAGACCCCAGGAGATCGATGGTGTGTTCTTTGCTTCAGTTGCACCTGGGGTGTGCATCTGATTACCTGTGCAATTTATGGAACTAATTAAAATTGACCTGGAAACAAAAAGTTCAGCATTGTAATGAGTTTTCCCGTTTAAATAAGAAAACAGAGCTGTATGAACCATAGGCTATGTAAGGGGGAACTCCCCTCCCCATCATCCCAGAATTTCATTTCAGAAACTCTTTGACCTCATAAAGCACTTTCAATAATTCTCCTGAAGATGCGTGTGTGGGCGCACGTGCACCTGAGTGGGGATGGTGAGGGCCAGAGGCTATCTGCTCAACATTATCAAAGGAACCTCTCCAGTCGTCCTTCAGAGAGACCATAGACCGAAGGTGGGTCAATGCTTAGCGTCGGCAACCTGTCAGCACAGGTGCCTTTCTGGGCGGCATGAAGTCACTAGTACAAGTTCCCGATGAAAGTGCAATGGGCAGTGTGAGCGCCAGCTTTCTCTTTCCCTGCGAGGAGAATTTTCAGGTTCAGCAGGTGTGGCAAAGAAAAGATTTTTTTGCTTGTTGGGTTTTGTTCTAATTTTTTCATTCTTTAAGCAGATCTCTTAAAGTACAGTCATAGCTAGGCCATTCAAGTTATTGTGCACTCATTAGGTAAGTGAAGATTTTATACACTGCATATACATACTCATGTAAAAACTGAGTTTTTCAGCCCATTTTTAATGCAATTTTTGTGGTAAAATTAGGTACCTCGCCTTATATCGGGCCGGCTTATACTCGAGTATACATACACACTTAGGACAAGATTAATGCACCAGAACTAACTTATTAGAATAAACAACAAATTATGGTGTTAATTACCTTATTTGCTTAGTATTATGTGTCCAAATTATACTGCTGCAGCACCAATGTTTTGAACTAAATGAATATCTTTCAGTAAGGAGATTGGCACCAGTAGATTTTTAGCTTGATGCATAGCTGCTTTGAATCTATTCTCTGTGTATCAACAATCTTTTAGATGGTTGGACAGGATTCGTTATCAGAAAGGTTTTTGGTTTTGTTTTCGTTTTCTTTATCCCTATCTAACCAAGGAAAGGGCCAGGGTAACTCTGACCTTTATGCCGGTATCAGAGGGAACTGACACAAATTATTACGATAATGCCCAAACTTATTAACTGAATTACATGATAGATGAGTTGATACATACTCTTGACTGGTAAATGTGTTTTAGGTTATCTTCCTGCTGGTCAAAATTGTGGGCATTACAATTTTTTCTTTGAAAAATGAAAAAAGAAAACATGACAATGAGGTGTAATGAAGTGAGATTTATTTGGTGGCTGCCTTCCACGAATATAAAACTGAGCTATATTTACACCATTAAGCATATATTAAAATGGAATGAAAATTAGATATTGATGTTCATTTATATGCATGTAATGTTAGGGATCTGTATATAAGGTTTTCCATATGAATGCATAAATAACTCATTTGATTGCTCCTTTGCAAGTCAGATTGTAATGTATTGAGTAATGGCAAGATTTATGATTTGTGGTGATATTTATGATAAGGTCATATTTTAAAGGTGTTTATTTCTATGATGCTTGGATACTCATTTGCTCCTTCTGTGTTTAATAAAACAGAAAGATTTAATAAATAATCAATTGTTGAAAATAAGTCATAAGTTTTCAATGATTCTCCAGGAAAGTAACTGATATTTTAAAATTCTATAATCGGAAATTATTTTGTGGAATCAGGTTGTAGATGCAGAATGATACAAGGGGTTGTGTGTGCATTTAAATCTATTAATTATCATAACTGACAGGATGTATAGAGTCTGCTTAGAAAATTGTTACTGCAAAATCTGCATATGTAAAGGAACTTTATCTCTCGCCAATATATTTTTTGTCTTCTTCATCTGAACTGAGAACCTATGATCTCAATTCTATTGTTATAGACAAATCCCAGGAAAGGATTTCTATGACTGCTATTTTCAAAGTCTTACCATGGTTTTTGGTAAAATGAGTCTTCTTAGTCCTAGAAATATCCGTGCTGGGAAGGAAAAATTTCAAGATTTTATCTGAATATTGAATAGATCTCAGGCTTATTGCTGGGGTCTCAAAGTGTCCATACTTTGATTCTTAACCTATGTTTTTCTCCCCTCCTGTGTATACTACATTATGAACTTGCTTACAGTATTCACAAGTTTAGGCAGAAAACTGATTTGAGTTCCAAATATCAGGACATTGAATACAAATGATGTGTTAGGTACTTTTAATGTGATCACTGTTTGTTTTGCTTTTATGTCCGTCTTCTTTCTATTCTGTTCACTCTCATGCTCTTCTCTCTTCCCAGGCCCACTGTCTCTGCATGTCTAATGAAATGTCATGGCACACAACTGCTTCTTCACAACACGTGGCTCTACAGCCTTGTGTGGGATTCATGAGAAGAGCACAGAACCTTCCGTTATGCAGGGAGTAGAAGAAACTAACAAGGCAGATGGTGACAGAAGTAAACTTCTTAGGCATTGATGTGGTGTTGAGTGATGCATTTTGGGAGAAATGAATCCTCTCAGATGAAAGGAATTGTCCAAGACATGGAGTGCAAAAGAGTAGGACATGCTCACATTATGAAGTAAAACTCGGCAAGCCATCTAAAAACATCATCAGCCTGTATCACATGAAAAGCAGGAGTCACTGGAATCTGAGTAAACATTTCTTAAAACTTCTGAGCTGATAGAACCAGAGCATTGAAATGATGATCCTGAAAGTAATGCATTAGCTGGAGAACTATAGAAATAAAGCTAATATAACCAATATGATATTGGGGGAGGGGGGAGGAATGATTAACTTCAATTTTGAATAAAAAATGGCCTTATTCAGATCATGATGCTCTTTAAAGAATTAGGAAAATTGGGAATCCTTCTTGATCTGGGATATAAGGAAAGTAATCACAACTTTTGCGTATGGTTTAGTTATTTCACTTCTATTTGACCTTTAATCCATCTCAAGATTTTTTGTGTGTGCTATGAAATTACCAAGTCGATACTTTTCACCCTACCATTTATTTAACAACGAATCTATTTTCTATAGATTTGATTCATATACTATACATTGAAGATGATATAGATGACAAGATAAAATCCCCAAACAACCTACTGCTTCCCAGTTGATTCCAAGTTACAGCAACATAAACAGGGTTTCTAACACCAGTTCTTCCCCAGAGCTGCCACCATTTTCCTGAGGAGTGACTTGGGGCTTTGGACTACAGACCTTACGATTAGCCATCCAGTGCCTATGGGACAGCACCAAAGGGCTCCTGGGAAATGGCAGTCTTCCCTGGAGACAGAAATTAACAATGATCCTTTGTTGACATAAAATCCACCCCACCCCCTAATCCATGGGTAGTCCATGGCACACTCAATATTCTTTTGGTCAACTGGATATATCTCGGTAACGATAGATATGGAGCCCAAGCTATCAATCAGGTTGCAGCTTTATGACATCTCCTTGGGGGCGTGATGTTTTGTAAAAGAGAGACTTTGAGCAAAAGGGAGCCCTCTTTTGCCTTTCTTTTTCTGCCAAACCTGGATTCATCTGGCTCTTCAATCCCCCATTGTATTGCCTGCCAATCCCAGGCGCCATCAGTGGACTACTGACCACACATTCACTTAGCTTTGCATCCACCAGCCAGTGGTCCTCCTGCTTCATCTTCTTGCCTGTTGTGCATCAGCTTCTGTAGCTATGTGAGTCAGGAGAAGCCTCCACCTTATGTCTGACCTATGGGCTTGAAACGGATTGGACTTAACCCTCTTCTACATCTGAGTTATTTCTTAATACAAGTCTCTTTCTCAAGGTACAAACCCATACAAACATCACTGGTTTTGCTTCTCTAGAGAACCCTAATTAAGACCATGTCTATTGATCCACTTTTATGTTTTGTTTCCTTCAATTGTTTTATAAATGATTGAGAGAGGTAGGAGTGCTTGCTTGTACACCGAGGAGGGGGAAAAAGCCAAAGACCCAAATTCACTAGCATTGAGTCGAGTCCAACTTACAGCAGCCTAGCAGATAAGACAACCCAGTGCCTCTTTCCATTCACAGCTCAATGCTTAACCCACTGTGGCACCAGGCATCCTTGAATGAAGGAAAGAGAAGTCATTTTTGCTGTGCTGGAAAGGAGCTATTTTAATGCAACATCTACTGTCCTGTAAATATGCATGTCAGTCTTTTTGTCTTTGGCCAAGGGGAAGGGAGGCAGTAGAACCTTGGATCTTCCCTGTTGCACTGTTTTCTAGTGCAGACACACAGATAATGTGGAAAAGAGATGTAAAGGTAGGAATCTTATGAAAAATAAATAAATAAAATAAAAACAGGACAAAAAGCCTAACCCAGTGTCCTCGAGTCAATTCCGATGTGCACCAACCCAACAAGGCAGAGTAGAACTGCCCCGTGTGGTTTCCCTGGCTGGAAGCTTTACCAAAACACATTGCCCTCTCTTTCTCAAGCAGAACAGCTGGTGGATACCAACCATTAACCTCTGGATGGTCAGAAGACTGCTTGCCCACTGGGCCTCTACCACTCCTATTAAGGGATTTAATAAGGGGCCTTGGTCGAGTCGTGGCTGCACATTGGTCTTTCAAAGCCACCAGCTGCTTTATGGGTGAAAGATGAGGCTTTCTACTCCTATAAAGAGCTACCATCTCTGAACTGTATGATATGTGAATGACATACTAATAAAACTGTTGAGGGGAAAAATAATTATAGTTTCAAAAATCCACGTGGCAATTCTACCCTGTCCTGAAGGGTTGCCATGAGTCAAGTTTATCATTGTTGTTGTTGTTCCTATACTCTGTCCTAGTGAAGATAAACTATCTCGATGATCTTTTTACTAAAATAATAATCATAAGACAGAAATAATATTTTGCTTAATCTGTGCAGACAGGTTATTTTTAAATGAAGAAAGCAAGAAGTCCAGAACTTTCTTCATTTACTTCATAAAATGCATGCATATAATATGTGAATACATAGAATGCAGAACTGTTTGGGGCCAAAAAGGAATGAAAGGAAATTTCCATGCATTTTTCCAGACCCTTCTTTTGCCCACTTGGCCATTTTACAGCAGTCTCCAGACGCTAATGAAATGCTGCTGAGGTAGGTGTGGTCTTTCAGAGGGATGCCGGAGCATTATTCCCATCCAAGGTGGAGGATTTCGTCAGAACCACTGAGTCATCTGTATGCTCTCAAATGATACTAGAACTGTACATGTTTATCTTGAAATTGCCCGTCGCTTTGTAGCGGGTTTTCCCTGTCCAACCATTGCCTATTGAGAATTGTGTTTGTTTTCGGAAAGAGTGAGCATGCCTGTGAAGAATAGATTACTATTTTGCCTCATGAAAATCAATTAAGGGTTTTGTTTAAAGCTTTGTCAAACATAGCAGAATTTAAACACCCTGGAGATTGGATACACAGCATAGTTTTTCCTGGGATATGATTTGCATATATGCCCCATATTATCTGGGCATGAAATGTAGTGGAATTAGGGACATTGCTAAATTCCCCATAGTGCAAGCTTTATAAAGAGGAGATACAGCTGCCATACTGAAAAAAAATGCCCAGACATCTGGACAAGTGGGATTTCACTCTAAGCCCAGGGTGGTTAATGGACCAGTACCATATATCATATGTCATAAGGTCGCTGTGGGTCAGAAGAACAACAATAATAACTATATATCAGAGGGCATCAGTAGTTCAATGGTAGAATTCTCATCCTCCATGCATATGTACTTTGGAATTTTAAAAATTGTTCTAAGGTTCCATCAAGTAGGTTCTGACCCATTCTGACCCTATACACGGCCAAGTGACACACTGCCCGGACCTGTGCCATCCTCACAATTGTTCCTATGCTTTATCTCCTTGCTGCGGCTACTAAATAAGGACCATGACTGTATCATTGGGGGGCAGGGCGGTTAGGGGGGGGATAGTGAGAAAGGAGACTCTCAAGTAGATGTAGTGACACAGTGGCTGCAACAAGGGAGTCAAAGGAAACGATTGTGATGCTGGTGCAAAGCTGGGTAGTGTTTTTGTTCTGTTGCACTTCAGGTTATTAAAATCTGGAACTGATTTGGTGGTGCCTAACAGCAATATGATAGAGACCCAGATAGTAATCCCTGCGCATCATATGCTCAGGTACTGCCTCAGAGCCTTGGACATTCAAATGGAGAGGCAGGAGAGAGAGCCTGAAATATTTAGTGATATTGGTACACCTTGGTCACAGCTTGATGACCTCATTTGGAGGTGCTAAGGAGATAAATAGCTCACTGGAGGCAGGACCCAGGATCACTTCCTGAGAGGCATTCTTGTTGAGAAGACACATGGAGCTATGCTAGTGCCCTGGAGCTGAAGGAGCCACATGGTGACCCCCGCCAGCACCGAGATGCTTCCATTGTCACTAGAGTCCCAAGACTTTCCCCCCACTGGCCTGTGATCTTCCTGGATTCAGCGTCATTGTATGTGTTTTGTGAGTCTAAAGAGGACCTTATAGATCGGTATCAGACATACGGGCTAATGTTGGACTTATGAACTTGATCTGAACTAGGCTGGGATGTTTTCTCAAAATTCAATTGCTCTTGTATATAAAGCTCCTCCTTATACACACATGAGTCTCCCTGGCTTTGTTTCTCTAGTCTACCTGGACTAACATATATATAAAGCACTGAAATGCATATATTATATAAAGTGTCAGCAGTGTTTACATGTACACAGCAAGAAGCATAAGGGAGATATGTCCATTCCATCTTGTCTGGACAGAAATATTCACATTAAGTCCTGCATTTTCAGTAATTAAACAGATATATTTTTAACATGCTATCCCTCCTCTAGATTTTAATCAACACTCCATGGACTGTCCATGCATGGTGCCGAGGCCCCCAGCTTAACGAATCCTTTTCAGAAGTGTGTGTATGCTGTGTTCCTGCAGCCTGTGTTACGTGTACTTCATTGCGGTCGGAATTAAATGGTGCAATGAGACTCAAAGCAATGGCAGAGTGTGTGCACCTCTCTTCCCCTGGCATTGTAACAGTCAATCAGGAGCTCTGGAGAAAACCCTCATGAGTGAAATTTATTTTATTTCCTTTATCATGCAGTAATACTAGAGATAAAAAACTTAATCTGAGCGATGGTATGAAATCATGGCTTTAAACTTGTAATGTGTGTTTCTCCCAGGCAGCATTTTCATGGACTATTCTCTAAGGTTTGCTGTTGTAGAGAAATGTCTTGTGTGAATAAATAAAAACTATATATATATATGGGTGTGTATATATGTATATCTATGAAATGAAACCATAATATCTATGCTTCCTTTCAGTTAGGGAGATTGTACCCTTGTGTTTTATTCATTCTCAAATTCATCTTTATGACAGTAGATGGTAGTTCATTTTTGTGCTTTCTCTTCTTGCAGAAGAAATAGAGTCCCATGTCTCTGTATTACATTTCTGTGCCATTCTCTGGTAAGTCTCGTTCATAATTCAGCAGAGAAAAGGCTTATCAGTTTATCATTTATAGTGTCTCAATTTTGGTAGTTTGATCGTCGTGAAATATTTCCATGTGCAATTCACTGCAGGTAATTTGAAGTAGGCTGTGTGTGAGTAGCAAGAACTGCCTTTCCCCTCCTGTAAAGCAGTCATTGAAAACAAATATATTCCTTTTATTTAATCAGATGGCTTTTTCATATAGACTTTGTCACCTTGAAACAAAGAAGCGTGAATATCAGGAGGATTGTTCATTATTGTGGAGAAGAAGATATCACTAATGGTGACTTTGTTGTCTGTTTTTGTTTTGTTTTCACCCCTTTCTAATGAAAAAAACATCCTCCCTGGAGGAGGCCTGCTGAGCAGGGGCTTACAGGCCGGGCTGGTGGGGACCTTAAAGTCAGGAGTTGGAAACCACCAGCTGCTCCACAAGGGAAGGAGGAGGCTACCATCCCAGAGACCCACAGGGATCTGAACTGGGAGCAACTTGATGGCAGTGAGTGAGTGAGGGGCACAGTGAGTTGGACATTAGGTTGCTCATCCCAAGGTTTGTGCTTCAAACCCACCAGCCATTCCATGGGATAGAAATGAGATTGTCTGTTCCCATAAAGAGGTACACTCTTGGAAACTCTATGTAGGGCCAGTATGAGTCAGAATAACTTGATGGCAGTGGGTTTGGGTTTTGTTATTAGGGGACCATTTTATGGCTGGGTCTTAAAACGACTCTAATAATCCCTCCGCTTTTCATAAAACTGTTAAAATTCTTTGTAAAATGCTTACTAAGGCAATTGACCTCAATTGATGTTAATTTTCACACATAAAAATTAATATTGGTTTTTAAGAGTAAACAATCACACAGCATCAGGTACTGGAGTCTTCAAAATAACATTTGTGAAACTTAATTTATACTATTTTGTGAAGCATCCAGGAGGCAGAACTTGAGATGAATGCTCACAGCTTATGAAAAAATTCTTTGTTAGAAGAGGGGCCAATCGTGCTATTGGGGGACATTTGGCAAAAGGCATCAAGTAACTACCCAGAGACATTTTTGGTTGACACTGAGGGGTGCTCATGGCATCTAGTGGATGGAAGGAGACCAAGGATCCTGCTAGTTGCCCGTGTATTGTGCACAGGATGGCCCCCACGACTCTGAAGCTCCTGGTTCAACATGTCATAGTGCTATACCTGAGAGTCAACATCTCAACGAAAGAATCCAAGAGTCGGGTAACGTGAAGAGTGCTGAAACCTGGAGGAAGAAGGGAGTGATTTGTGCCAAGGCTATTATTTTTGCCTCACATGGGCTGCTACAAGCCCAGCAGCAATGATCTCCTTCCAGTGTGCTCTCTAATTGTTTGCCTGGTCTCTGCATGCTTTTGAACACACAAACCTTGTAAGGACAACCTCCTGAGGGGCCCTGGATGAAATGGGCAGACACAAAGATAATCCTCTGGTGTGGCTTTGAAATTCAGTACATATCCCTAATGCCTGGTACATCCAGGGATAAGATTTAGGCCACCGTCATTTTAATCTGCTTTTTTCTGGATTCATGCCCTGGCCTTTCCACTCGGGCATGACTCTCCTTGTAGAGTTCTGCATTGGCACCACGGAAGCCCCGGAGTCTCCCTCACAGATCTTGTGTGAGCCATGCTGGGCTGGACAGCCAGTCTGCTTGGCCACCGAATGTCACAGCTGCTCTCTCTCTGCTGGACCTCCCACGATGGGGACAGCTCAGCACAGACCTGCTCACCCCATACCACTCTGCCTCCACCAAGGGACAGAGCCCTGCCGATTTGCCCCAGGCAGCCTCTAATCAGGAAAATAAACGCATCCCCGCTCTCCTCCCTGGTGTTCATTTAAAGATTAAATGTCGGTGTAAACCTCCAACAAAGAAAGCATAATGTATTGTAGGGATTTCAAAGAGTTCCCAGAAAAAAGGAATGAAGGGATAATAGAATTTTTTCTATAAAAGTATTTTAGGTGCCTAGGCGTTATTGTGTGTATGGCTCTAAAAGTGCATGTGTGCGTGCATGTCTGCATATGTGTGTGTGTGAAACAACAGCTATCCTAAGTGCCCAAGCCCTAGTGGCCTAGCGAGCATGTATTTACCTGCTCATCACAAGGCCAGCAGTTGGAAACCACCAACTGCTCGGCAGTAGAAAGATGGGGCTCTCTAGTCCCACAAAGAGTTACAGTCTCAGAGAGCCACGGGGGCAGTTTCACACTGTCCTATTGAGTCGCTATAAGTCAGCAGGGTCTTGAGGGCAGTGTTTTATTGTTGTTGTTGTTGTTAATACTAAATGCCAAGCTGTTATAATAACTAGTATCCTCAGTACAACAGACCCTATGGTGGCTGTGGCTGTGGTTGATATTGTGTGTCATCAGAGGATTCAACCTGGTCCTGTGCATAGGTAGAAAGGTTAGGAATGTAGGGGTATCTCCACAAAATGCCTGGGGAAATGAAAACCAGCTGTCCATGGCACCACCAAAAGGTTGCAAAGAAGTCAGGCACACATTAGACACTGAAATCCAAAGCTGAGCATACCCACATCCAGGTCACCTAGGCCCAGGTGGAGATCAACCAGTACACACCAGTGACATTACTTCACACAGGTGTGCCCGAACTCAGTCACTAAGATTGGCTAATACCTTCAACCATGCCCCCTCCCAACCCCCTACCCCCAGCCAGTGGTGGTGGGAGGGGATAAATAGACAGGGCAGGCCACACCCCCTCTCTCAGGTGCTCTCTTGCAGGTCCGAATGCAGTATCTCTCCTGCATGCGCATGCAGTGCCTGCTCTATTCCAAACTTTTCTTCCTGTTTCAATTCAGGAACTTTCAGGTTCTGTGGGCTCTACTTTCTGCCCATTTTCCGTGTGGTGATGACCATCTTCTGTAATGAAGGCGTGCATAGTCCCTGCTTGGCCTTGCATGCTTTCCAGAGATTATGTGCACTTTCGGAGACTAATACCTGACACTTCCCTTGCCCTCATGAAAGTTACTTGGATTTACAAAAGTGCTTCTGCCACATGAATTCTTTCACCATTGACAAGCAAGAGCCGAGGTAAACCACCCCAGAAACCCAACACCATGAGTGCACAGTGGAATTGCTTCATCTTTTTTGAGGCTTTTGGAATAAGACTTCAGGTTAACCTTACAAAGCCCTGCTGGTTTGAACCAGCAACCTCTGGCTAGCAATCAAGGGCTAACCCATTTGTGTCACCCAGGGACTCCTGGAACAAACTAATTGCCTGCATTCAGCAATCAGGTAGCCCCTGAAGCTCCGTCTTTGTAAGGCTACATGTTTTGCACTCTTGCAGCTTCTAGCTGCCTCGGCGCGGAGGCTGAGAGTGTAGGACCTGCGTTCAGAGGCAAGAAGCAGGCACTCAAAATCAATCCCTCTTCTGTTTATTCCTCTTTTCAAAGGTGGCTGCCAAGGTTTGTGAACTAATGCACTTAGATTGCCTTCTGCATTGCTAGGACTCAGTAAACAGTAGCCGGGGACCATTTCTATGGCTACATTAAGGACAGTCTGATGTCTTCAAAAGGAGAAAGAAATAAAGAGAAAGGCCAAAGATGGCTCAGAGTGATTCCATGGGGGCAGCTTGAAATGTCAAATCAAAGGCATTTGCACATCTCAGGAGAAATCTCAAGGACACAGGGGCACAGACCCACACTGTCAGCAGCATTAAGGAGAATGGCGTTACAGGCTGGGGGTGGGCAGCTTTTGAAAGGAAGTCCAGCTCTTCATGGAAACTTTGCCTTTTTATTCATCATGTTGTATGTGCTTGGAAACTATGCTTCAGCCATTCAGTCATTCCACCCTATAATTATCCAACCATCTCCTGATTTTTGCTTCTTATTCTTAAGTGTCTAGTCTTTAAACTTCCCTTGGTTGTAGCTACATTACTAAGCCTTTACCATTGAGTTGATTCTGACTCTTAGTGACCACATGGGACAGTTTGGAACTGCCCTGCTGGGCTTACAAAGCTGTCACCTTTTGTGGAAGCAGGCGGTCATGTTTAGCTCCTGCAGAGGGTACTGGCCGGACTGTTTTCAAAGCTTTGACTACATGCCTGGAACACGGTCTGGATGCTAAATGGATGAACAAGTTTACCTTCTGGTCTGCATTGAAATTGTTTTGAAATTATTCTGTGCAGTATACCCAGGGGATGTAGCAAAGTAATCTTTATCATATTATTGCCTTTTCACATTTGCTTCACATCTCAATGAATCCTTTTCCTACACTGGGTTGTATGCGATCTTTTTAGAAAGAGGCATGAGCCCAAAACTGGGAAGAAGAAGAGACGCAGACGGTCATGAGCAGCTCAGCCAGCCAGGAGGAGCCGTTGTAATGTTGCTTGCAAGCTGACCCATGGTTGTCTGGGCTTGTCAGTCCAGTCTCAGAATGTTTTCTACTAGATCTCAAACCAAAAGTATCCCCCGATGTCCTTGGAGAACCAAATAATTGTACAGTTTGAAGAACAATTTATAAATTTTCTAGGGTTCATGAGGGAGGAGGGAACAGGGAAGGAGGGGGAAAATGAGGAGCTGATGCCAGGGGCTTAAGTAGAGCAAATGTTCTGAGAATGATGAGGGCAATGAATATACAAATGTGCTTTACACAATTGATGTATGTGTGCATTGTGATAAAAGTTGTATGGGCCACTCATAAAATGATTTTTTTAAAAAAGGTAAACAATGCCTTGAGACTTATGCTGTTCTAAGAACTATCATCTAGAATGTTATTGACAACAGCAAGCTCAAAATATTGGATAAGAACCTTAAGGGGTGGTGAGTTTATGATAATAGGGAGGGGACGATGGGAAAGACCAGTGAGAATGTTTATGTAAACTCAAAGAATGTGACCCTTGCCACTGAGCTGCGCTTGTCGACTGCTGACTCGGTGTCGGGGTTGCTGCCTATATTCTCAACAGCAACCACAACAAAGAAAGAAAAGAAAAAAGAAAGAAAAGAAGAAGGAGAAAAAAAGCTTTTTTTTTTTCTTTCTAGGAACGTCCAGGACTATTTCCGTTTACCTACCTACCTCTGACTGTCTTGGTTACCTCGAGCATCTTTGTTTCTCTAAAGAAAGACAATGGATACCCACCATCTTTAATTTCTTAATGTGGAGAAAAAAAAATAAAGGGCTTTAAAAACTCATGGAAAAATGGGATTACAAGATAATGGTCTTTTCCCAGGACCTTTCAGAAATCCCCTTGTCTACCCAGCACATCATTTGCCAATTCATCCACCTGTATGTTCGACCTGGATGACCTTGCACATGCTCTGCAGTCATTATCATGGTTCTGTCCCGAATTAGGCTGCCACCCTTATATAACCCCAGCACTCCCGATGTGAATAAATGTGTACTGTTTCATAAGAATATTAAAGTCTCAATTCAGGTTCTTGTCCCACACTTTCAGCACCATATTCAGTGCTGCCTAGATTCTGAATGCTCATTGTTAGTGAATCTGTAATATGTAATGTCAATATGGAAGTGGGAAAAAGTACAACTTTTAAAATTAACTGTCAGTGGTAAGTGGTATACTTTGTTCCCTTAGTATTGACATTGTACATTATAAAACTAACCAACCTCACTGCTATCGAGCCAATCCTGACTCATAGTGGTCCTATAGGACAGGGTAGAACTGCCCCCTTTGTGTTTCCATGATTGTATGTGTTCATGGCAATAGAACACTTCACCTTTCTCCTGAGTTGGGACTGGTAGTTTTAACTGTTAACCTTATAGAATCATGGTCCAATGTAACCATCACACCATCAGGGATCCTTTATATATTAGAGGTTCATCAAAATATAATAACCAATATTAGGGTTGAAAGTTAAGGCTCTTCCTTTACAAAAATATGGCATTCTAGACTTTACATTCATGCTAGCATTTAAAAAATTAATTATCTATTCATATAAAGGCATTTAAATCCAGATAATTTGTTCCCCTAAAAATAAAATATCTATGAGAAATCAGTCATTTTGTTATAGAACACTGAGGGGTTTTGTTGTTTTGGTTTTGGTTTGGGGAGTAGAAACCAGCTCCTCATTTAAGATATGAATAGTTAGTCCCTAAAGTCCATTTGCAGATACTTATTTAGAGTTATCAAATTTATGTAATTTTAGGTTTTGTCTCAAATCTGTTTACCATTTACTGTTGTTACTTTGTTTACTGCAAATCTACCACCATGTAGATGATGTTTGAAAAGGCTCCCAAGGAATTAATTTTGAAAGAGGAAAATGTGCATATTTTTCTCTGCCACAAATATAACCTATTCAAAATTTAACAGAAGACATACTTTCCATGAACTTTAAGTTTCACTTCCCCCTAAATTTCATCTATTCTTTGTAACGGGACAGTCTATGAGTTTTTAAATATATGTTTTCTCAGACTGGAGCACCAGGAGAATACTCTATTAAGATTCATTTTTTACTAGTTGTTTGAACAGGAATATGTATTTGGATTATTGCAAATACAACAGCTATTAGCCACTGCCATTGAGTGGATTTTGACTGAGATCGATACTAGATCAGATGTCTTAGGCTGCAACTCTTCTTTTGGACATGCTCTCAGAAGGACTGTGTCTGGAGAAGCACATCAAGTTCAATAACGTAGACCATCAGTGAAAAGGGCGAAGAGCCTCACACAAATGGATTGACACAGTGGCTGCAACAACAGGCTCCCACAGCAACATCGGTGAGAATGGCAGAGGACTGGGTGATGTTTTGTTCTCTGATCCATAGGTTTGCTTTGAGTGAGAAATGAAAACAAACTGACAATAACAATATACTAGTATCTGAAATGTTGAATCGAGAACATGGAAGAAGCAGAACTATAACTGTCTAGAAAGAGGAAATATCAAGATGAAACATGTGATGAGTTTAACTAAGCAAGAGTGGCTGTATTGGAGCTTCATTGCATAGACGCATGGGGTTGGAGATGGGTGCATGGACCCTCACCCATAAAAAGGCTTACACTGCTGATTCCTGCAGTCACACGGATGAACCACAAAACAATATGTTGAATTAGCCAGACGCAAAAGCTTACATATCATAATAACATTCTATTTATGTGAGTTCCACATGGGACAACATATGTATCTCAAGATATCAACTTGCATATCATCTTCCAGTAAGCAGTGTATTATGCGAGGCTGTTTTTGCAGGATATCCAATCCCAACAAATCAAACTCATTTCAACAGAGCTGATTCTGTGTCATGGCAGCCCTATTTATGGCTTCTGAGATGTAAATTTTTATGCAAGCAGACAATCTCATCTTTCTCCCATGGACTGGCAGGGGGTTTGAACCATCAATCATGTGGTTAACAGTCCAATGTTTACAAAAGGGCCACCAGGACTCCTTTGAGAGGATATCAGCACAATCAATTTTTAGAGTCTGTTTCTGGGATTACTATTGGAACCCACTAGTTTGCAAGGTTCCTTGAGACACCACAATTCACACGCAGGAATTTTACAAGAGATGCGGCATTGGTAGTTGTTGTTTTGTGAAGCAAGGTAATGGAGTTTGTGAAGTGGGGAGAAATTGACTACAGGACAGCAAAACTAGAATCCACATCGCTATACATTTCCTTTGGAAATTCTGCCCCAAAGCTGACCAAATTATTCTCTGAAGAATGAGTCAACTGACTATTGTTTGAAATCCCAGAGCCACTTACGTCTCCTTCAGAACATGCGACTGCGGGCACTTCAGGGATTTGCTAATTAAAAAAAAAATACAAGGAGGGGGTGCTAATTACTATTTCACGGAAAGTAATGACAAACACTTTGGATGAAAGGCAGGGTCTTAAATAATTGTACACCTGGCAGGGTGATTAGAAAAATAAAGCATCCTTTTCCCAACAGAACGATTTCTGTGAAATGTGACCAGAAAGCAGGATCATTAGGAGCGAGAGTTCTGAGATTGATTAGACTCAAGGAAGATGAAAAGTTGACATTTTAGGTTGTGCAAAAGTTAAAAAAAAAAACAGAACAGGAAAATATCGAACTTTACATATGTGTTAGTGATGCCTTTCTGTCTATTTGGAGCAGCATTTCATTGCTTAGATAATTTGAATGGAGCCTGTGGTAGCTAGCATTTAGATCAACTTGAAATTTCATGGAAGTATAGAGTAGAGTCCAGCCTGTCAATCAGGCGGCCACAGCCTCATGATGCTTCCATGGAGGTGTGGCATTGTCATAGGAGACACACTAGAAACAACTCCCATCACCCTCGGCTTCTTTACACTAGTTTGCTGCGATGGTGTGCCTGCCCCCAGCGGTGGCCTCATGTGGGCCAGCTGACCCTGCAAGTGGTAGGTGCCCTGCTATGTCTCTACTGACCTTCAATCCCCAACTCTGCAGTCACCAGCCTGTGGTCTTCCAGCCTCCCACTTCATCTTTATGGGCCACGAGCCCGAAGCCTGTAGTCTGAAGAGGATTCTGGCTAGCATTGAACCACTGGACTTAAATTGAGCTGGAATGAGTGGCCTTCTTGATATATAATTACTTCTTGATAGAAAGCACATTTTTATACATATATCTGAGAGTCACTGGTTTTGTTTTTGTAGATAGCCCAGGCTGACACAGTGTCCAAAGCTATGTGCTGAATAATGACATACTGATGAAGCAATGCCTCCTTTTATGAACACCCAGCAGCAAACGATGATGGGAAGCAGGAGGATTTCTATGCACATGTTTTTCCTTTTAACTGATTGATAACTAATATACCTATTTTTAGTATATATCTATTTACTAATATTTATAGTAAATATAATTTATAGTATATAAATGCATAGTATATATTATTTATGTTACATATAAATGCATACTATTTACTAATATATATTTATGTTATATTAGCAATATATAGATACGATATAAAGTAAATGTATTTATTACTGTATATTGGTCTTATATATGAAAATATATTTTGTATATATAGAGCATATATTAATGTATTACAGCAAAAACACACATGCACACATATATATTCATATACATTGTATTTGTATGACGCAGTGGATCTCGTACCTAAGTTGAGAGAACCCCTCAAATGACTGTGTTCACTGGGGGATATTTGAGGACAGCATAGCATTATAAAGAATGTTTAGGGTAAGGACATCAGCTTTATGACCATAAATTATATCTCCAAGAGAGACTGGTGGTAAACAATTCTATTATAGAACATATTAATGGGACCTTAAGTAAGTAGTATGAGATCACTTGTTTGGCAATGTGTATCTGTGCTTCCAATTTCATCATAAAGGAATGGCACGGATTCTCATGCCGAGAGGATAGAACTGAGCATATCCCACAGGAATGGGTTAGCCGAGAGCCCGCTCCTCTGCTCTGTGAAGTCCTGTGGTCCAGCTCATGCCAGAAACACACCTCAGAATAAAAGGATGAGTAGCTTTATCTTGATACTGCTGCCACGAAGAAAGAAGATTGTAAGTCTTATAGCCTTTCTTTAAAGAATTTATGCCCTTTGATATAGCAAAATGGAATTTAAATTAATTTTTCAGTTAAAAAGAAGTGAGAAGGAAGACGACATTTAAACAGCCTGATAAAGAAGTCTTCTCTAGATTTTCTGCTTTGTTTTATTGGTTTGTAGAGTTTTCTTTGTTTCATTTTTGCTTTGTTTTATTGTGGCATAAAGGGAAGGTATGATCATAAAACATTGAATACATTGCTATGAATGATAAACAAAAAGTTTAAAATGAGAAGCCGTCTTCCTGTAGCTGTCTTAGTTGGTAGGTGCTGTTGAGTCTGCTCTGCCCCTGGGTACAACGGAAGGACTGCCCAGTCCTGCGCCCCTCACAACTGTGACGATTGGAGCCCCGTGTTGCAGCCATTGTGCCAATTCAGCTGCTTCCAGGCCTCCTGTTTTTCACTATCCCTGTACTTGACAAGCTCAATGTCGTTTTCCAGGGTCTAGTTGTCCTGATAATATGTCCAAAGTCCATGAGATACAGTTTCGCCATTCTTGCTTTTAAGGAACATTCTTGGTGTGCTTCCTCCAAAACTGATTAGTTTGTTCTTTTGGCATCCATGATACTTTCATTATTTTTGGTCAACACCACAGTTCAACTGCAACTATTCTTCTTCAGCTTTCATGACTAAATGTCCAATTTTCAGCATAGGAAGCGATTGACAATACCTATTCATATTAAAGAGTGTAATACATACTTTTAAATCAATTGATTTAAATACCAATCACGTGTAAATCACTTCACAAACTAGCCCAGTGACACATAAAGTTAACCATCATACCCAACCATAAATATTGTTTAAAGAAAAAATTCACTTTTTTGGCTTAAATATATATATATCCCTTAATGAATGGTAATGACCTCAAATAATTTTTAACTTTTGTTGTTAATTCATCAATATCTTATATTTATAACTCTTTCAAATATATCTTATTGGCTTCCTTAATTCCCGGTATGCTATTGCTTATGTACTGAAGGACCGTTCAGTCTCAACATTTTAACAGGAATGATGCCAAAGTCTGAAAATGCATTTTAAAAGATGAGTAAAATATGGAAGGTCATTTAACCTAATCAATAGCTTTAAGTTAACTCATAATAAAATCATTTTCCAATATTCACCAAGGTACTTAGAGTGGGAGACTGTCTAGGTCCTTTAGGATCTTTCTCTCCTCTATTTCTCTTGCCCTCTCTCCACCGTCTCCCCACCCTTAGTCAGTGTATGAAAACCAAACCCACTGCCACGAAGGGGATTTCAACTCACGGAGACCTGATTAGATCTGGAACAACTGTCCGTTAGGGTCTCTGAGATTGAATGTTTACAGGAGCAGAGCACGTCATTATTCATCATTCTCCCCCCTAGTGGGTAGAGAGTTTGAAAAGCTCTCCTGTGTTCGCAGCCCTCACTTAACCCATGGTGCCACCAGGGCTCCTGGTTCAGTGTAGTGTAAGCAGGAGTAAGAAGCACATTGCGGGTCACCCTTTTTCTCTTTCAGTCATTGACTTCTGTTTGTCACTTACTCCCTTCCTGTTTCTTTGGGTTACCTCTTTTCTTTTACCATCATCGTATTTTGAATGCTTAGAAAGTCTATTTTCTTATCTTCAGAAAATAAAAGGCATAAAATACCTCTGGATTTTTGCTTAAGTGTACCCTGAGCTGCTGAGATGCCTTGTCTGTAATCACACACATGGTTCCAACGATGTTTTCCTTTTCCTTGTTCTTGTTTTAAAATAGATCTTCATGTTATACTTTTTATTTACTCTTATTTTAGTTTCTAGGTATATGGGAGATGACAGTAACCGGCTGTTATTAAGTTCACGTTTAACTGCATTAAGGTCAGAAAGCATATTCTACACTGATTATTCTCTGGAATTTATTGAAACTTTATTTGGGGCACAGAACATGGATAGCTTTTGTGAAAACTCCTTGTATCTTTAAAAATATATAATTCCTGTGCATTTGAATGCATTTTCAATAAACAATTTAACATTATATAAAATACATGTTTTATGTATTATTAAATATTTTAATAGTGGTTTAATTTGTGCTGTTATCATTCCAAATTTACAATTTCTCTTTGTCATACTCTGCCTGGAATATTTGTGGATTTCAAGCATTTCTTGCTGACAGACATTATGATATCCTTTCATTGCTTTGTGATTTTCCTTCTTTTAAATTTTATTTAAAATAAGATATCCTTCTTTTAAATCTTATACTGCTGTCTTACTAATGCCAGCACATCTCTTGTATGGAAAATATTATCCCATTTATTCAATTTTCTATATGGTTTTTAGATGGTATTCCTTTGTCCCCAAGAACTTCCTTCGAGGGGTCCTTGATACTGGAGCTGACCTTGGCTTTTGGGTAGGGTGTGGGAGAGAAAATTTGTACTGGAATTCCCAACCCTAGCATGAACATGTATCTTCTGGTTCGTTCAAGAGTTTGAGGACATGCTTTCAGCATGGGAAACACAACCACCTCTCCTTAGAGCAGACTTCGCTGCACCTTCATTGGGTGACTCTACACCATGGAAGGTTGCTTCCTTCACCCTGGATATTGTTCCCTGCCCCTGAACCACCCCTTGCTGCAGCACCACAGTGCTGAGCTGTGGCCACAGACACAGAGCTGGAGGTTTAATGCTCCAGTGTGGAAAAAAGCCCACAGAGGGATGTCTTGGCCCCAGAGTGAATGCAGGATATAAGCTAGCATTAATATAAAAACAATTCCCTGGATTAAACTGGATCTCCACAGGTAGAGAGATAAAAGGAGAAGAAAGACATATTTTTCCCCTCACAAATACAAACTTAGGAAAAACATAAAATCATTTTATTGAATAAAGCTATACATATATTGTACTCTATTTTATCAGGACAGACACATGCCTAAAGGACAGCATGGATTACCATTGTGCCCCCCCCCCCATTAAATTTCTTCTAGTTTATATACTGTGTTTATTTTTTCAGTAATTAAGTCCCTTTGTGGACTTGTTATTTTCAACACTATTAGGCAAAAATGAACTCAAGCCTCTGTCTCAATGTTTTCATTCCTAGCAATTATACTAATAACCACTTTCTGATTATTTTTCCACATAAGGTGCTGACACAGTCATACTTTGCTTTTATTAGTTCCCGCATTGACCCAGCACAGGACATCAGCTCTTCTTAACACGGCAACCCACAAAACATGGAAGTGATTATTACGCTATGAAAAAGGGTACACGCAAAATGGCTAGACTCCATTCTAATGCTTATGTCGCTAGGTTTCCACACCCCACCACCAAAATTTAAAAAAAAAAGAGTTTATTTTAAAAAGTGCATTCACCCTCTTTCCTCTGCTGAAGGGGACGTATTCTATTAAGGGGTATCTTGTTCTTTTTTTTCCATCATTGTGAACCGGAAACAGTGGCAAGTACAAAGCAGCAGGTAAGCTCTCTTTGCCGCCTGTGTCACCGGTCAAGTTCATCAGAACTACAGCCCTAGGCTTTTTCGCGTTCCCTTACTCCACCGTCTCTGGTTCTTTCACTTCAAATCTGCACACTAAAAAAAATGGGGGGAGTCCTCAGAAGAACTGGGTAAACTGATACCACCCACAGATGCTCCTACATATTGATCTGTATGGCAGAAATGCAGTCCTTAGAACTGGCTTCTGACTTCTTTCCCATGAGCATCAGAGGTTGCAGGCTTTAGACAAAATCACCATAAATAGTCTTAGTATTGACGCTTGGTGTTGACAGAGAGAACAAATATTTCAGTTAGCAGGATCAACCATGCACACGGCTTGTGAGATAGGCCCTCAACACACCGTAAGCAGTCCGTACTTCTGGTAGCAAGAGCCCTTGGGGTGCAGTGGATTATGTGTTGGACTCCTAGTTGCCCAAGTCAGCAGTTCAAAACCACCAGGGGCTCTGTGGGAGAAAGGGGAGACTTTCTACTTCCTTAAAGAATTACAGTTTCAAAAGCCCACAAGGGTAGGTCTGCTCTGTCCTCTAGGGTCACTCTGAATTGGCATTGATTCAATGCCATCGGGTTTGATTTTGGTTCTAGTGGCAATGACCAAATTATTTCAGACTGATGTCCATTTAATTAAAGTACTGAGTTAGTACAATATTTAGCAATACAAGTGACACAGATTGGTCTAAAACATGAGGGGCATTTTCTTGAAAATAAAGTCATGAAAACATGGTAGTTCATTTATTTGTCCATCATGACATACGTACACTTTGCCCATGAAAGACTGAAATCACAGGCAGGGTAAATGAGTTAAGGAGTTCTGTTATTTCACACTTCATGAACATAGATTCTAGTACCTGAAAAGACCTCTTAATAGGAAGAGGAATACAAACTGTAACAGGTAAGCCATCACTGGCCTCTGACAGTGTAAGATAAAGTTATCGAATGCACTTTCTTATCAATCCAAGGTAGAGGGTTTTAAATAAAGTCCAGCTGCCCAGTCAACTCCAGGATTAAATTTGAAATTAGTGGGGGTTTTAAAAATCATTTTATTGGGGGCTCCTTTTTTTTTCTAATTCCCTTCTTTACCTTACAATTTTCTTTCTTTTCCTAAACCATCACTAATGCATGCATATCAGAGATTTTTATTTTACTTTAATTAAAGTTGATTCTATTTTTATTTTAATGGATTTGAAGTTTTTGAAAAGAGAAACATAGAGAATAAACAATACAGTACCCCATGGTTCTGAATCTACTTTTGAAAGAGCATTTTAAGACCAATGTTAGCATCAATTTAAAAATGTAATTACCCACTATTTTGTCATTACAAAGAGAATTATGAGATGCTAAAATTACTCTTTCCTTTTTTGTTTGTAGTTGAAGGAAAAAAAGAAAGACAAAATGTTCAAAAGTAACGTAGGAGTGCTCCAACGTGCACTTTTTTTGCTCACAGTATTCAGTCTTGAGTGCATAACCTCTCTGTCCTCTTCCTGGGAGCCTTGGTGGTGCAGTGGGTTAAGCTTGGGCAGCTGACCACAAGGCGGGTGGTTTAGGGTCATCGGCTGTTCTGTAGCAGAAAGATGAGGTTCTCTGTATCCATCAAGATTTATGATCTTGGAAATTAACAAGATGGCAAAGTTAACAAGATGGCAGTGCATGTGTTTTTTGTTTGAGGGTTTTTTTTTGTTTGTTTGTTTTGCTTTGGTCCTCCACAGTCAATAACAGCCATTGGGGGGGGGGGGCGGGTGTCAGGGAGAAAAAAAACAATAATCACTTATAGAGGAAATGCAAATATCCTATCCCACTTGCAATATTAACAGACTCTTTAATACAGGTGAATCTGCTAGCAATAAGTACATTCTTTCTAGGGAGGAATGAAAGCCTAAGAAATGGCAATCTTTGTACACAATGTGTTGTTGTTGTTGTTGTTGTTGCGTATTTACCTTGAGTGATGTTCTGAATCAAAGCCACCCTGTGACCACAGAAGGAAACACTCTTGGATCTGCGCCGTCCTCACAGGCCCATCAGTCTAGTGACAGTGTCCATCCATTTTGTTAAGGATCTTCCCCTTTTTCCCAGCTCCTCCACTCCACCAAGCAGAATTTCCTTTTTCAGGGACCAATCTGTCCTGACAACATGACTGCATGCTAAGAATCAAGTGATTCATTTTATTATCACACTAAAACTGCATCATTCATTTAATCTAAGCCCGCAGAGTAAGCGCTAGATGAGTGAAAAGTTATAAGAACAAAAAAAGAAAAAGACATTGACAATTTCTCTCTAGAGTCCGACTTGTCCTCACCCTGAGTTGACACAGGCCCATCCATCTAAAGTTCACAGAGGCCCATGCACACAGCTGGGAGAGGGGTCAGCACAGATGGTCAGTGTTGAATGGAGAGCAAGAGATGAGGTGCTCGTGTCGTGTAGGATAAAATGGGTCTTGGAGGGATTTATAGCCATCCATTTTTAACAGACAAGAGGGGAGTGCAGAGCGAAAACATCTATTTACCTGATTACATAGAAGGTGGGAGCTACTGCTCCAAACCAGTGCTCCTGTTGAGCCAATTCTCTCCTTGGCTGTCTATTACATAGTTTTATTTTTCCTTCTTACCTATTGACACTCTTTTAATTCTTGGATATGCTTCTCTTCTGAAAATATATGGTGATCTGACCGACAGATGTGTAGTTATTTTACTAGTCAGAAGGCATAACGCATTCCATTTTTGTCACTTGCCAGAACAAACAAATCAATCTTAGAAGACGTACAACATAGTGCTCCTTAGAGGCAAGGGTGGCCAGGCTGCATTTGACCTTGTGGGAAGCAAACACGAGAACCAGCACACTCAGGAAATGTGCTTCATTGACTGTGGACATTGGGTTAGAAGAAGACTCTCAGGGAGATGAATTCACAAGACACATTAACAGACTAGAACATAAAGATGGCAGCATTTCCTCCCATGATGTATAAGACTACCAAGGTGGGAGAAGATGTCATAGTAACCAACACCAACACCAACAATTTTAATATTGATTTTCTTGTACACATTGAATGGTAACTGAAAGGAAGTACTTAATTTAAAAACCAGAAGACTAAGACGCTTGTCTTTGTGACCCGAAGCATAGATATCCCCTGAAAAAATCAGAAAGCCATATTCTTGCTTCCTTGATGAAAATGTTAATAACAACAACAAAGGCAATCTTATTCTACCTCTCAATAGGAAGGCTAATTTGATCTCCACACTCTTTCAGACCCTTTATAGCCAAAGCAAAGTACACATGATCATAATGGTTTAAACCACAAACACTAGAGTAAACAGTTTGTGCACATAATAGAAATTGATTGAGCAAATTGGATGAACTGACAGCATGATCCTGCATAAATGAGAAAATTAAAATCAGGAAAGAGATTTGGGACTTGATCTATGAGAGTGAATCATAAACCAGACTGTGAGGTAGGGAGGAGAGAAATACCAATGGGTGGATTAAGGAGGCTCACGACCACATAAGGACCTGATGCAAATTTTTCAAAAGTCATTGAGATTGGATGTTCAGTTCACGTATTGCCAGGACTTTCAGAAATTAGGTTACAACCCCCGTGTTAAGTTCTTTCACTACGTGAGGCCATGAACTGTGCCTCAGACTCCAAGATGACCAGTCGTGACCTTCGCTCCCAGATGGGAAATCTCTTGTTTGACACCCTATCCTTGAGAGTAGGCAGCACTCACTTCTAACGGCTTCACAAACAGACAACTGTCACGGTGCTGAGATGGCACTGCCATGTGTGTACTCCATCATCTTGCTAAAGGACCCTCAGCCTTGTTGGATTTAAGAAAGCCAATGGCTAGGCTGGAGCTATCCTATGGAGAGATCCAAGTATCAAGCAACTGAAAAGGCAGAAACCAGCAATATTCAAGGGATTAACTCCTGACACTCACCAGGTAAGCTTGAAAGCAGAGAGCCTCCCTGGTCAACATTCTGATTCTGACTGTAGACTTTTTTTTTTATTTGCTAAGAAGAGGGCCAATAAAGAGAAACCTTCCATGAGATAGATTGACACAATACCCTCAACAATGAACGCAAACACGCTGATAATCCTGAAGATCAGGAAGACTAGACAATGATCTCTTCTGTTGCGTATGGTCATCGTGGAGAGACTCAGAAACTAGGAGATAATAAAAAGTATGCTGCTTCCAGCCACTATGTTTGTAGTAATGTGTTACGATTGTGAATACAGATAGTAGTGCAAACAGTGGCTAAGGGCTCTCCTGCTAACTGCAGGGTTGATAGTTCGAACCCATGAGTTGTTCATTAGCAGAAAGATGAGACAGTCTGCTTTCGTAAAGATTACAGCTTTGGAAACCTGATGGGGCAGATGTGCTCTGTCTTATATAGTTGCTATGAGTCTGAATCAACTAGAAGGAAATTCTATAATATTATTCAGTAGGTAGTAGAACAATAAATGCTAATATCTATTTAAGAGAAAGCATCTATTTAAGAGATTCACTATAGAATATGCCTGTGTAATTTTCTTGTCTTCTCTCAAACTTTAATCCCAAGAACGTCATGGTCCCAGATGGTTAAATAGCCCTTAGGAAAAATGAGAAATTTTCATTTAAGCATTTTTAAATTTTCTACATTGAAAATAATTGTACAGAAAAAATTCCTCTCAAAAGGCAAACCAAAAGCAAACATGTTTGCTTTTAAACATCATATGTAAGGTCTTAATTAAATCCATTGCATGCGATATGGTTATAAAACGCATACACACACCTGAGTCAAATTTGGAATCGTATAAAGAGACATAAAGTCCTACAAAGCCCGCACATTTGAATGAGTTTTCTTTTGATACTTCAGACAATCCTTTGGTGTGGAGCAGTGTTTCTCTCCCCGGATCATTGAAGAACCTTTCTCCCTCTTTTGCTGGTAACTTGGGTCATCTGCTCCTCCACATTGATGAATAACTTGTTCTGCCAAACCCATGCCCTGCATCAGCGAGGAGAAGTTTATAGCTTTGGCATTTGTTTCATAGATTATATAAGGTGCTGAGTACTGCCGTATTTCTCCTCAGAAGGAGCCCTGGTCGATTACTGAGAAACAGTCAGATGTTAAGAATCGACGTAATGGGTCCTTCAGCCTGTTGGACAGAACACATCAGTGAGCAGTTCCACGCCCCCTGAACCAACCCTGCGCTGCGAGACTACGCTCCCATTGCAGTGGTCCTTCTCAATTTGTGTCCCCGGGGAGCTTTGTAGTTTCCACTTGGTCGTGGCCCCTCCACTTCCTACTGGGCAGGAACACAAAAACTCAGCTTGGGGACAAATCTGAACAACAGATGGTAAACCGACATTATATCCGCAGCTGTTCCCTATGCCCCAATCTTGGCAGTGACCACCTCTCATTGTGGTCTGTGCTGTTCTAACCCTCAACTGGCAGTATGGAAAAGAAATATGAACATTAAAATGTTGATGGGGAAAAACAGACATGGTCCAATCCATCCTCCATTTGAAATCCAGGTGGAATTTGTTGTTTAATCTATGCAATGACATCAAGGTGGTGGTGTAGGTCAGACTTTGGACAGCTAATTCCAAGGTCCGCAATTCTGTTCCCATAAACAGTGACAGTCTCAGAAATACCCTACCAGATGACGATGAGTCAGAATCCACTTAACAGCAGTGTGTTTCGTGTTTGCAAAGACCATGGTGTCTGTATGGCTGAGATGTATGCTAAAATTATATTTTTAAAAAGATGGAGTTTTATATATGGGTCAAAATATGTGATTTAGCTATTGGGTATATTTATATATTTATGTATGTATATGTTCAAAAACACAGAAACCTTTGTTGCAGATTTGATGACAAAAACATTACCTATTGAATGAAAGTAATTTTATTAGACTCTAAAGGAGGAGCCTAAGAGAGTGGTTTAAATGTTGGCTCAATGTCTCATTGGATTCTAAATAAAGTTCTCTTCTCCGTAACTATAACAAGCTTGTACCTCGAGAGACTTCTCTGTGATCCCTACGGATCTATAATCTATACAGTCAGAAGCTAATGTATGGAAGTGTGACAGTCATACATTTTAACAGGGGAAGGAGGGAAAGTTAAGTTATAAAACATGCATATAAAGAGCTTTTCCCCACCACCAGGAAATTTATGTTCAAGACTAAATTAGTTTCTTATAAATTATGCACAACCTCTTATGAAGTTAGCAAAAATGTGGCACAGACTACTGGGAGTTAGTTTCTAGTGTAAATTCTATAGTGTTTATTGTGTTTGTTTGTATGTTTTTTAATGAGGGTATTCAGGCTTATCAAAATTTTAAAAAAAGACAACCTCACTTGATCATTTATTGTCTAAGAAATGCTCTTCCACAGAATTTCATGTAGGTATGTCAACTAAATATTGTGATGATCCCAAGAATGCGAACAGTGAGAACTGGACAGAGGGAGAACACTGTGGCATTCAGAATGGGACAAATAGCCACGGACCAGATGTGTTTCGCCATTGTGTTTTCCCCACGGGGGAAATTCTCATACATTCCAAAACTGTGCATGACTTTGACGATACTAAGAATTGAGAGAAACCTTGTGATAGATAAAACCTGTATCTCTGTAGATTACTTTTACCCTGTTAAGGAACTTGCAAATGGCAAAGATAGGTGTTTCGTGGTGTGGAAAAGGCTATGTGGTGAAATAAAGCGTTTTCATATATTACTCAAAGAAAGAGTGGAGACCCAAGGCCCAAGTGTCGGCCAATGGAGAGCCCCTCATAGAGGGGTTTAGGAGAGGAGATGGATTAATTAGGGTGCAAGGTAGTACCGATGAAGAGCACAGCTTTCCCCCAGATCCTGGATGCTTCCTTCCCCCAACTACCATGATCCGAATTCTACCTTGCAGGGCTGGATAGGGCAGAGGTTGTACACTGGTACATATGAGGGCTGGAGGCACAGGGAATCCAGGGTGGATGATACCTTCAGGACCAAGGGTGTGAAGGGCGATGCTGGGAGAGTGGAGGGTGAGTGGGTTGGAAAGGGGGAACTGATTACAAGGATCCACATGTGACCTCCTCCCTGGGAAAGGGACGGCAGAGAAGGGGTGGAAGAGAGACTCCGGATAGGGCAAGATATGACAAAATAACGATGTATAAATTACCAAGGGCACATGAAGGTGGGGGGAGCGGGGAGGGAGGGGAAAAAAAAGAGGACCTGATGCAAAGGGCTTAAGTGGAGAGCAAATGCTTTGAGAATGATTGGGGCAGGGAATGTATGGGTGTGCTTTATACAATTGATGTATGTATATGTATGGATTGTGATAAGAGTTTTATGAGTCCCTAATAAAATGTAAAAAGAGAAAAAAAAGAAAATGATTAGGGCAAAGAATGTACAGATGTGCTTTATACAATTGATGTATGTATATGTATGGACTGTGATAAGAGTTGTATGATCCCCTAATAAATTGTTAAAAAAAAAAGAAAGACAAGTTGGTGTAGTTTTTCTGAAGTGTGACTTGAGACCCTCTAATATGAGCCTGTAAAATGTTTTCACTCTTACCCACCATAAGTCAACTCCTTAAGGAGGAAACTTATACACACACACTCAGAAATACATATATATATATATATATATATATATACATACATATAAACAAATATACATTTGTATACGAAATATATATATAAAGAAATATATATGCTGTGATAGTTATATAACCTGTTGTCAATTTGAGAGGATTAAGAGTGAAGGGGTGGAATTGGTCCTGTCAATCAGGTGTAGCTTGATGACCTCATTTGGAGGCGCTAAGGAGATAAACAGTTTGCTGGAGACAGGACACACACTCACTCCCTGTGAGACATTGCAGCTGACAAGACACATGCAGCTAGGCTAGTGCACTGAGCTGGAGGAGCCACATGGAGACCCCTGCCAGTGCTGAGATGCTTCTACCATCACTGAATCCACACACTTCCCAGCCACTGGCCTGTGATCTTTCTGCATTTCGCATCATTGCATGTGTTTCGTGAGTCTGAAGAGGACTTTATATTTTGTAATTGGACACATGGGGTAATATCAGACTTATGGATTTGATCTGAACTGGACTGGGATATTTTTCTCAATATCCACTTGCTCTTGTATATGAAGCTCTTTCTTATACACATATGAGTGTCTGAAAATCTGCTTCTCTAGTCTACCCAGATGAATGTATATATAGATATGTAAGACAACATTGAGACCAGCTCTTATCTTACATTATGAATGGGTTCAAGAGGGGTTCAAGAATGGGTCTGCATTGAAAAAACTCATATACAAAAGGGTCAGACAAAAGTTTGGGCCCAGAAGACCCTAGAGTATAGGCACCCCAGGACCCAGAGATTTATTCGTGGCAGGCTTATATACCTTCCCTGCCTGCAGCCTGCCATTTGTGACAGGTTTATACACAAAATGAAAGATTTACAAAAGGAAGACTGTCCAAGAAACATGAATACATCACCTAGGTTATTCACAGATGGGGGAGGAGGATGAGGCTGGAAACATGAAGCAACGGATAAGTTTTCAGAGTGCTGTTTTCTGCAGATTTAGTCAGGATATGGGAAGCAAGGGTCCGTTAATCTCTGGAAGAGAGACAGCCAGCCATTGCTTCATCAGCTCCCATGGCTGAGCCATCAGCATTCTCCCACGGGCCGTGAACCATGGAAGGTGGGGTTCCTGGCCCAATTACCTAAGGGACAAACAACTTTGCTCAAACAAACAAACTCACCACCATTGAGTTAATTCCAATCACAGCGACCCTATAGGATAAAGTAGAATTTCCCCTTAGAGTTTCTGAGGTTGTAAATTTTGACAGAAACGAAAGCCTCTTTCTCCCCTGGAACAGTTAGTAGGTTCCAACTACTGATCTTGTCAACTTGTGATACACTGCCCCAGCAGAGCTTCTCGCTTTGTAGAGAATGTGTACTAAGAAATGCACATCTACCCAGATGTCCATATAGGTACTAAAATCCTATTTATATATATGATTAGCTATACACATCTATGTCTCTGTTTATATATACACACACCTTAATATTTTCTTAATATCTAAAAATTAGGAAAACAGAAATTAATTAAATTGACTTCTTTTTTATTTTTGTATCGCTATGCTAAATTTCAAATCAGTGCCT
Organism: Tenrec ecaudatus; assembly: GCF_050624435.1. Lineage (NCBI taxonomy): Eukaryota > Metazoa > Chordata > Mammalia > Afrosoricida > Tenrecidae > Tenrec > Tenrec ecaudatus. The sequence goes on from NC_134544.1 coordinate 9,498,432, forward strand.
TCAGAAGGGTGAAGAAAAGAAAATGGTTTCTTTCTAGAAGGAAAAACAAAAGCCAGGTGAAGGCCAGACTATTTGCTCCAGTGGATGAATTTTGAAGTCTTCTTTGTTCCTGGAAAGGGTTTTATTTATTTTTGAAGAAATAATGTGGCAATTTAGAATCTGAAGAGGTTTGTTGTTTCAGTTCAGCAGTGAACAATTTGAAGAGGAGGAGTCGGAGCATGGTTGCAGACGTGAGAAATTACGCCTTGCTCCCAGGGAGGAGAGCACTCCAGCTGTAACTCGATGAAATAGCAAATGATTTCAAATTGCCCACAGTTTTCCCCCTTCCCTGAAAATGGAGCGGATTTGGGCCTTTTCTGTTGAGGGAGTGCTGTGGAGATGAAACACTGAGTTCTGTTTTCAGCAAGTCAAAAGCACAGAGAGTCTTAAGTAATTCTGAAATCTGCATTTTTCTTCTCTGTTAGAGTAGTTTTCTCAAACTAAGTATCTAATTGTTTATGTTATGACTTATTATAAAATAAATTCCTTTTGAAAATCTGGTATGTTTTGTTGTAGATGTTAGTAAGGAAATTGGGAATTATGTTTTCCGGGTCCTTTGTTTTGTGTGATATTTTGACATTATACATGGCCGAAGGACAGTGAGTCACAGTCACATTTAAAACTGAGAACCAGTTCATCCCCAAGTGATCCTCCCCTGCTATTATCTACAGCTTCTGCATGGAGTGTAACCACTTTTATATAATGTGAAAAAAGAATGATCAGATGGAATGTCATCCCTTATGGATGTTAATTATACTTTGCCTGTAAAGTTAAGCATGCATTGTTTTGCTTTCCTCATGTGTTTACCTTTAACAGCATTTGGGGCTGCATATACTATTTATTTATTGAAAGATTGGAGATGGAGGCATGCAACAGAGATGGAATTTAGCCAGGAATGTGAAGTTGAGAAAGATTTTATTGAGGCAGGGAAAGAACTCCTGGGAGGAAAGGGAGAGCAGGGAAAGGGATGGGGGCAGCTTGAATCCCTGACCCAAGGAGCTAGGTCAGGGAAGTCTCACCTGGCATTGAGGTAGTGGGACGTATATAGGGTATGTGCTTAAAGGCATATGAGTCGATCAGGCGAAGGGAGGTTCTTTGTGCTGCGGTTGCAAGATTCGAGCCAGATGATGTCCTGTCAGTAAATCATGTTGCTCCTATCTAACAATGCTAGGGAGAGGAGGGTTATGTTCTGTCTGAGGAAGTACGCTCTGTGAAACTCTGAAGGCAGGTGCTTTGAAGTTCAGGTGTTTTGAAATTCAGGCAGGTCATTTGTCTTTTGGGGAAGCTGGTACAAGGGGCTGCCTTGGTCTGGACCCGGCCCAAACACTTATCTACTCAGCAAACTCACATTAAGATGTGAAGGGGGAAATGGCTGGCCCAAGTTACTGGTGTGATTCTCATTAGGAGTCAAAACACTGTTTATTTTTGCTCTAGAAGTGTACATCCCAATCCCACGATCATCAACTGGCTTCTAACTCATCGTGCCCACATCGAGAGGTTTTGAGGCTCTAACTCTTAACAGAAGTATAAAGCCTATCGTTCTCCCATGGAACAACTGGTGGGAGGGAGCAGCTGACCTAGCGGGTAACAGTCCTAAGTTTAACACTTTATTCCACCAACGTATCTCCGGACTGCACTCACTGGACTGAATTTCATGGCTTCTTTTTGTTTTGCCATGTGTGGTAGTTACACAATTTCATGCCAACTTGATAATAGAATGAAGGGGTGGAGTCTAACCTGTCACTCAGGTCACAGCCTAATGATCCCTCATTGTGGGTGTGGCCTCCTCGTGGGGATTCTGGGGATGTCCACTCTCTTGTTTCTGCCATCAGAAGAGGCAGGCCATTCTCTTTCTCTTTCTCTTTCTGTGCTACACTTTCCTGTGGACAAGCCACATTGGAGCCATATGGATGGCAGCCAGAACCCTAGAGATGCTTCCACCACCACTGGATCCATAAGACTTTTCACCCACCAGCCTGTGATCTTCCTGTATTTGGCATCATTGCATGTGCTGTGTGAGTATAAAGAAGAATTTATAGACTAGTGTTGTACATATGGGCTGATGTTGGTCTTATAAACTCGATCTGTACTAGGCAGGGATATTTTCTCAATATACAATTGTTCTTTAATATAAAGTTCTTACCTAAACACATGAGTATCTCTGGATTTATTTCTCTAGTTGTATTTGTCTGAGTTGGCTAGAGAAACAAATTCATGGACACTAATATAGTATGTAAGAGAGAACTTTAAATCAAAGAGCAATTGTACATTAAGAAAACACCCCAGCCCAGTCCAGATGAAGTCCACAAGGCCAATATTACACCATAAGTTAATACTACCCCATACATTCCTCTTAAAAAAAATTATTTTATTGGGGGCTCATACAACTCATCACAGTCCATATATATAACCATTGTGTTAAGCACATTTGTACATCTGTTGCCATCATTATTCTCAAAACATTTGCTTTCAACTTGAGCCCTTGGTATCAACTCCTCATTTTCCCCCTCCCTCCAAGCTTCCCCCTATGAACCCTTGATAATTTATAAATTATTATTATTTTATCATGTCTTACACCATCTGATGTCGCCCTTAATCCACTTCACCTCTGTCTGTCTCCCAGGGAGGAGGTTGTATGTAGATCCTTGTAATATGTTCCCCCTTTCTCCCTCACCTTCCCTCCACCCTTCTGGTATCGCCACTTTCACCACTCGTCCTGAGGGGTTCATCTGTCCTGGATTCCCTGTGTTTCCAGTTCCTATCTGTGCTAGTGTACATCCTCCGGTCCAGCTGGATATGTAAGGTAGAATTGGGATCAGGATAGTGGGGGGAGGGGGGAGGAAGCATTCAATAACTAGAGGAAAATTGCATGTTTCTTCATTGCTACACTGTACCTTGACTGGCTCATCTCCTCCCTGTGGCCCTTCTGTAAGGGGGTGTCCAATTTCCCACTCTTCTGGTGCACATAGCGATGCAATGACACCGAGTGATGGACTAAGATCATAAGTAAGTGGTGGAAAGTTGGTGTGGGTTTCCACCTAGCTTCCTCCAGCTCCAGGGCTCTAGCATAGCTCCATGTATCTTGTCAGCAGGAATGTCTTGCAGGGAGTGTCTATGTGTCTAGCTCACCTCCAGTGAGCTCTTTATCTCCTTAGTGCCTCCAAATGAGGTCATCATGCTGCCACTTGATGGACAGGCTAAACTCCACCCTTCACTCTTAATTCTCAAGTTGACAATAGATTATGAAACTACCACACTAGTCAACCCGGATTAGCACACCATGTCTTCTCTCTTGCCCAACAGTGTTGTTCTTTTTTTTCAGACCTGACACAGTCTTTCATTTCTCACTTCTGAGCCTTCCCTAGGTGTTGCTGGGCTGCCCCGAGGTCAAGAGTATGACACAGATCACTAAGATAGTGCAAGAAGAACATGACCCAGGGTTCAGGCCAGCACATATCACTCAGCTCCAAATACCTCTGGGCATCTGTCTCCCTTTGGCAGTACACAGTGCCCATTACCCAAAAAGTGATGGGGAAAGTGGTGGTGGAATGAATTAATGGATGAGATGTTAATATTTTATAAGAAAATAAAAAGGTGAAAAAGTACTGCACTTACTAACTCCTGGGACAGGTCTTAAAATATTATATTCTTGTGACACATTCTCTTACACTATTTGGGGGAAAACAAAATGAACTGAAACAATCTTGTATTGCAAACAGTTTATTATGACATCAGTGATGCCATATGGAGTGTAAGTCTATATATAGGAAGTTTAAAAATAAGATTAGTATTGGAACTATTGTAATTTAATGGTGATCCAACCTAGTGAACAAATATACATGCATATATATTGGTCTAATTTCATAAGCAGCCAATTTTCTTTAGTAGTATTCAAATTCTCTGAAGAAGATTTAAAGAGGTAGTAATTAAATTATCAATGATTTTAACTCCAGTATATCTTTGTATTTTGTATGAATTTACATAGATTTCAAAAATTCATTTAATAAAAATGGAATTCAGCAATCTCATATTGGTTGAATGTCTACTTTATACTGCTTGATTCCCTTTAATCCAATCTGAGCAGCTTGTTAGGACTAGACACATGATACTTCTTTGGTGGAGACAGATTAATGAGTCAACCTGCCACTCATTTTATTAAAATGTGTATCATGTAGAGACTCATATGTGCCAATGGGGCTTGCTAACTTCACTTCCTGCCATTTGTTTTGCTGCAACAATGTAGAAGAGCTCACTTTTCAAAATCACTCTTTTAAGATAGGGCTTTCTCAAGATTCATCTTTGTGTGTTCAAGAAGATCAACAGGAGCGAGCCAGAAAAGGTTGCTCCTGGGCCACCAGTGGATATGTGCACAGACACTTCCAAGACACAAGGGGATTTAAATGAGCCTCTGCCATCCATCAGTCACTTTGGCAGGTTCTCTCAGTAGTTCGCTTTTCTTGGTCTTGTTAGGGTGCTTAAAAAGTTAAAAAAACCAACGACTTTCTAGGGGTTCTCTTGGGCTTGTTAAAATTCAATCAGATAAGTGAGACACCACCATTGAGTCCACGCCAACTCATGGGGACCAAAGTTTTGTAAATCTTACAGGCTCATCTTTCTCTATGGAATAGCGAAACACCATGGTTTGAACACCCGCCTTAGGAGGTAGCAGGTCAGTGTTTACCCAACAGTGATACTAGGGATTTTTAGACACGTATGGTGACTTCCAAAGGTATAATCATCATAGATTGTCTGGAAGGACACAGGGCAATCACAGAAGCTTATTTAATAGGAAATTTTTAGAAACTTGAAACTACAGTGGTGAGAAAAAGGCCAAGAAATATGTACTGTGGAAGAATGTTTTCTCCCATGTCAGCAATACACCTGCTCCTTCTACAACGGTGGCAAATGTCCCAATCTACCTTACAGCCCTTATCGTGTCCCTTCAGACTTTTTATTTCTGGTTCTCAGATTCCAAGAACATTTAAAGGAGGCACTACAACTGAGGGACACAGAATTATTCCTGAAAGGGTTAGAGATACAAACACCACCTTCACAACTGTATAGATCTACATGAAAATATGTTGAGAAATAGCTTCACAATTTGATACTTCTGTTCAATGAAGGCTCATGTAATTTTGTAGAAATACCCATTGACTATCCTTATTTTTTTAACTTATTTACTATAAGTTATATGGAAGTATCTCATCAGCTGCTGTGATCCAAGGATTTCAAATAAGGGAACATTACCAGAGAGAGCTTAGATCCTGAAGACCTATTTTGCAGAAGGCTGTATGATGATAGCGGAAGATTCAAATCCATTGGTCTCCACAGGGATTAAGCCTCTGGTGAAACCTTCCTGCCAGAGCACAGGGATGTACATAGCCTTGCTATTCGACAGAGAACATTGTGAAGTGGATTATGACAGATGCGGTCATGTCAAAATGTAACAACCGAATACTTTAATCTCTCCTTTGGCGCATTTGAAATTTTCTCTAGTTTTTAATATTTTCTGCTTCCTTTTCAATTGAGGTTGCTCTTGGTTTAGTTTTGTCACTGTTGTTGTTTGTTTCTCAAATTTGTTCCATATATTTTTCTCCATATGAAATCAGCATAGGTAAATCTATAGAGACAGTCCTGGATTAATAATGGCCTAGGGACAAGGGGAAATGAGGAGCTAACAATTATTGATATAAGAAAGTAGAAATGCTCTAAAATTTATTCTGGTGATGATTTCATAACTTTTCCTAATTGATTAAACTATTGATTTATATGATATGAGAATTGTATGCTGATTAAAAGAAGAATGAAAACGAAATAAATAGAAATAAACACCACTTTGGTACATCCATAAAGATCACACTTGAACCTTATAGATGAATAATGATAGTTGAGTACAGACAGCTGATCGTATATATGACCCCATGACATTTTAAAATGTGATTCTACATGGCTCATCTGGGGTGAACGCTGCAGATTAGGTCAGGAAAGCCTCCATTGGGGGAAACACTTTTTTTAAGGCATAATTTTAGTTCCTTTGAAACTTAAAAAAATATTGATGTGTATTTCCATCATTGTAGATATTTTGGAAAAAACAAATTGTTTCCACCTACTTTTCAGATTCCAGTGCCCTGCAATCTGCAAAATACAGCGGGTGAAATAACATGATGCTTCTGCTTGTGGGCCTTTGTAACAAGGCTGTCCTTGTTAGATGCCACTGAGCCCATTCTGACTCAGTAACAGAGTGGAAGTGCCCCACGGCGTGGCCTGGACTGTGGTTTTCATGGAAACAGGAGGCCACTATGTTTCACTTTTGCAGCTCAAGCTGAAGGGATTTGAACCACCAACCTTTTGGTTAGCAACTCAGCACCTTACCAGTGTGCCACGGGGCTCCTGGCTGTCGTCCTAGCTGAGGACAATTCCTTTTTGAATGTCTTGTAATGCCACTTCCCTGACCACGGCTCTTGTCAAAGCTGTTTTGAAACATATTGGTTTAGTAGCAACAGGGTCTGGAAGCTCCAGCTGTCGCCTCTGTGAAGGAGGGGAAGCGCTCTTCATTGCATCTGCTATTTACATGGGCATATTCACATGTGCACATTACTGTTGCTAGGAAACTCGGAACAAGATTCTGCCACCAGCCAGGAGAGATGCATAAATAAATGTCATCTGATCACCCGGCTATCACAGCACTCTCCTTTCTCCGCTGCTCATCTGACTGCAGTTCCGTTATGTGCACTTCAAAACCAAGCCTGCTTAACTTAGCCCAGGCCATGAATGCCTGCAAATATCTAAATCTAAAATGAAACACACTGCAGTTCGTCACTGTGAATTCTCCACTCTGCCTCGGGTTGCTGGTGTGCATTCTTACATCAAAGAAGGACAGACAGTCTCTTTTAATGTCTCTTTAACCACCACCCGTGTGCTCATTTATATCTCTGTGGTGGCTTGCATTTTACCAAGATGCTATAGGCTACGCTGATGGTATTGCAAACACCAGCATGATTATCCATGGAGAGTGGATTTCAGCAGGGATTCCAGAATAAAACGTGGTAGGAAGCAAGATTTATCTAACTCCAAAATTAAGTTAATGAAAACCCCATGGATCACCAGAGATTACTGTCCAGCCTGGTGCAGGACCAATAGATAACCTCATAATCAAAGGAGAAAATGTTGACATTGTCAAGAATTTGTCTTGCTTGGATCCACAATCAGTGTTCATGGAAGCAGCAGTCAGGATGTCAAAAGGCATGTTTCATTAAGTAAATTTGCTGCACAAGATCTCTGTAGAGTAGTGGAAAGCAAGAATGTTACTTTGAGAACTAAGATGCCCCTGATCCATGCCATGGTATTGCCCCATATTAATGTGAAATTTGGATATTAAATAAAGAAAACAAAAGAAAAATAGATGTATTTTAATGGTGGTGGAGAAGACTATTTAAAGTAGCATGGACTGCTAAAATGACAAACTGAACTTTCTTGGAAATTCAGCCTAAGTTTTCCTTAAAAGAAAGTCCAACAAGACTTCATTTAACCTACTTTGGACACATTGTCAGGAGAGACCAGTTCCAGGAGATGGACATTATGTAAGGCCAGGTTGACTAGAGAAACAAATCCAGTGACACTCATATATGTGTAAAAAAGACATTTATATCAAGAAGTAATTATATATTGAGAAAAACATCCCAGCCCACTCCAACTCAAGTTCATATTTCTGATACTAGGTCCATAAATCCCTCTTCAGACTCCCGCAGTCACAGGCAGTGATGCAGAATTCCAGAATATCACAGGTGTTGGGTGCAGGGTCATGTGAACTCAATGGTACTGGGAACAGCTTCAGGGCTCTGGGAATAATCAAAGTGGCCCACAAGCAGGAAGTTTGCAGGCAGAGAGTGAAAGGAGGGTCCCAGGACTCTCCTTATGAGAAGGCCACGCCCACAAAGAGACACCATTGGGCTGTGATCTGATTGACAGGTTGAATCCCACCCCTACACTTTTGTATGTCTTCAAGTTGACATGAAACTATGTAACTACCACAGACATCATGGTTGGTAAAGTGGAAGGGCAGTGAACAATAGGAAGACCCTCAAGGAGATGGAGAGGACCCAACAATGGGCTCAGGTACAGAACCAATCGTGAGGATGGCACAAGCCCGGACAGGTTTTCATTCTGTTGCACTTAGGGTCACGATAGCTCAGAATTGAAGCAATGGCACCTAACAACAAAGTGCTGGAAGATGCGGCCATGGCCCCAGGTTAGAAGGCACTCAAAGTACAGCATGTCTTACAAAAACAGATGCAAGCCAACCAACCAATGATAAGAAGATGGCGATGGTCACAGCACTGCTTTGCTTTGTTGTTTATAAGTCATGATGAGGCAGAAAGATGTCTATGGAAACTACCAAGAATATTAACCTTATCTATATATCCATGTGTCATGGTTACATAGAGAAGAAACTTGGTTTGGTTTTTGTTTTGTTTTAATTTTAACGGGTGAATCTTGACCAAGCAAATTAGCTTTCTATTCAACCAGAGTTTATACACATTTTATTTGATGACATTGTTTACAATCTCCTCCTTGTATCAGCTCTCTTCCCATGCCCTCCCTGGGCTCCACTTTCCATTTGTCCTTTCTTAGCCTTCCTGCTCTCTGAGCTTTGTTTGGGAGCAAATGTTCGCCATGTAGGTCTCCCATGGCTAAATGCTTGAAGGAACCCTCTGGCATACTGGTCATCTGTTGGGTTGCTGACCACAAGGTCAACACTTCAAAACCATTAGCTACTCCATGGGAAAAAGATAAGGTTTTCTGCTCCCTGTGTCTTGGACAGCCACAGGGTGGTTCTACTCTATCCTCCAGGGTTGCTTGTGGTCTGTATTGACTCCATAGCAGTGAGTTTTGAGTTCAGGGTTGCTTGCTCTGAGGACTATGTTTCTTGGGAGTGCTATTGTTCACTTGATACACCTTCCTGTTGTTTTGTAGCAAGGAAATCCCTGGTGGAGGATTCAGTGTTGTTTTGAAGAGTCTTTACATTCATCGACCATGTTTTCATATTACTTCAGTGATTGAACAGCTCTCGGCAGTCAGGGCAACAGAAAGATGAGTTAGATCTGAGCTCTGCACACCAAGAACAGCCCGGGAAGCAGAACCAATCTCGAGAACAATTATTTGCTAACAGCACATGAGGAAGTATTTGAACATGCAGAATGGTCGCTATTTTCTGCAGGAGGTGACAGAGAAGACATGTGATCACAAGACACCTACTTTGGGTGTAGAGATGAGTACAGCGGGGGCCTGTGGGCCTGCAAGAAGAGCCTTCTAGAAGGAGGGGGCTGCTTTAAGGAATTCCACTTTGCAACCAGAGGGGAGGAAGAGGCATAGTATCATGGTAACTGTAGGTGGGAAATCTAAGACAGGTGAATAGGTACTCAGCAGGGTGGGTTCCATGCTGGCAAGGAGTTACCTTGGAAAGATGACTAGTTCTTTTTCTTGTGGGATGATTGATTTCACTGTTCCTGGTTTATGATAGCAGAAGGCATCAAGGTTTATTGCTATGATCTCTTCAGGTGCACAACTAGAGCAGTGTGTAAATTGAGCACTACTGGCAGAATGGTTACAGTTGAGCTGCAAGGTCAGCAGCCACTCCCTCAGGAAAAGATGAGGTTTCTACTCCTGCCAGGAGTCACAGTCTGTGAACCTCACAGAGACAAAGCTATCCTGTCCTGGGAGTTGGCATCGACTGCATGGCATTGAGTAGAGTGAGTTTCCTAAAACCTGTTCCATAAATCCTGTGCATTGAAACAACATGATCAAAGTTCTTAAAGGCATGCATGAGAAATACCTAATGTACAGAAATGGGTGGATTGCATTTTTAAATCATTTTTATCTAGTACATTTATGATGTGCCCAACTAGCTCTTTGCATCATAATGCATCTACAAAAGATCTTTGATCTACATATTCTTCCCTATCACAACTATGTCACCTTGATGGGTTTCTCTATTTGGCAGAAGATGAGTTGCCCTGGGGGCCCTGCTGGGTAAGCATTGGAAAGGGAAGCACGAGGCAAACCCTCTGGTTGCTAAGAAGAGGTTATCTGCTCCTTTATGGATTCACAGCTTTCGAGATCCTATATAGGGTTGCTATGAGTAAGGGTCACCTCTACGGCAGTGGGTTTTGTTTTTATTTTGGTTAATCCTAAAATGTACTTTTGAACTTAGTGCAGAACACACCTGTCTCTCTGAAGTACATGGACACTTTGAGTTTGATTGACTCTATGAAGTACTTGCATGTATATGAGTTCATAGATTGGCCTAAAAAAGAGTAGGAAAAAATGAAAAGAAAGTATAGATATATGTATGGCTCTTCTGAAACAGGAACATAAACTCTATTGGAAGAAAGGTGTACATCCTCAGAAACCCGGTAGAAGGTTGCTATGCAGAACTCACACTATGGTATTGGATCTGGTTTGGTTTCTTAGTCCAAAGAATGCTTTCACATATGAACATAGAAGTTAGAGATAGTAGTAACTTGCTCCATTCTTTTATTATCATTAGTATTTTAATTGTTCCATTCTTAATACTCTAAAACATGGAGAAGTCCCTGGGCCACTGGAGATTGAGTGAGACTCTATATTTGAAGGGGCTCAATGAAAGAGCTCTGAAGATCCCTGGTAGATGATGGGTGGAACACTGATCAAATACATCTTCTACTTGACTTAGAGAGGGGTGGTGCATTGCTTTCACTTGGCAAGCTGAGGGATATTTGCAAATCTTCAGCTAGCAATTTAATCATAACCTCATATTCGGGTCCAAGAGCATGGATGAAAGAGAAGGGTGCTCTCACAAGCCAACACTTCGAGACCAGAGGCGCCGAGGCACAGGCTAGAAGGAACATTCTTTAGGACCTTCAGGTTTATGGAGAGACCAAGTTAAACAACACCCCAAGGATGGTTGCTAATTCTTAACAAGTTGTCAATTCAAATGAATCGCCCACACATAATTTATAAAAGGCTTAGTAGATATCCAAGGGATTGATGATGTTTGGGGGAGGCACTGCTTAAAGGACATTTACTGGAAACATTCACTGTAATTTAAAGTGTATAGTGCAATGGTTTGAAATCACAAGTGTGCTATGATTCTTTGTCTTTGATACCTGATCCCTGATCCCTTGGATGCCTTGTGATCTCACAGGCTGATGTGCTTCTTCCATGTGGCCTTTGTTGTTTCTCAATTAGATGATCCCTTGTTTATCTTCCAGCCTATAGGACCCCAGATTCTATATCTTTTGACAGCTGGGCAGTGTCACCTTGCTTCACTGCACTTGATTATGCATCTGCTTTGTCTTCAGCGTTCGTGTTGGGGAAGGCTGGTGTGCGTCTTCTATGTGAGCTTTGTTATTTGTTAGCTAGAGGGCTGGCTGCCCATTTCTCTTCAAGCCTTTAAGACGGCAGATGTTCTATCATTTGATAGCTGGGCACCATAAGCTTTCTTCACCACTTTTGCTTATGCACCTGCTTTGTCCTCAGCGATCGTGCCAGGAAGGTGAGCATCTCAGACTGCTGAATGAGGGGAGTGTGGAGTGAGGAGTGGGGACCCAGGGCTCATTTGTGGGAAATTGGACATCCCCTTGCAGAAGGGCTGCATGGAGATGAGCCGGTCAGGGTGCAGTGTAGCAACAATGAAATATATAATTTTCCTCTATTTCTTGAATGCTCCCACCCCCCCTCAATATCATGATCCCAATTCAACCTTACATATCGAGCGGGGCCGGAGGATGTACACTGGCACAGATATGAACTGGAAATACAGGGCAACCGAGGCAGATTAACCCTTCAGGACCAGTGGTGAAAGTGGCGATACCAGTATGGGAAGGTGAGGGAGAAAGGGGGACAGATTACAAGGTCTACATATAACCTGGGGGATGGACAGTGGAGAGTGGGTGAGGGGAGACATAAGATGGTGTAAGATGTGACAAAATAATAATAATTTATAAACTATCAAGGGCTAAGGGTTAAGGGGGTAAGGGGGAAGGAGGGGGGAAATGAAGAGCTGATACCAAGGGTCAAGTAGAAAGCGAATGAGGATGACAAAATATGGACAAATGTGCCTGACACAATTAGTGTATGTATGGATTGTGATAAGAGTTGTATGAACCACTAATAAAATGATAATAAAAAAACACAAGTGTGATGATACTTCCAGAGAGATCCTCTGAGTCCCACAACTCCTCGAGGCCCTCTCTACCATGAGTTTATTGGAAAACAATTTTCATTACTAAAAGTTGTCTGTTATGTAGAAAAGTTCTAATAATAAGAGCAGAGATCTTTCCAAGGAAATAGAATTTCTACTCTGTGGACTTCAAATCTCCTGCCAGGCTGTCATCACCAGCAGAATCCTCAAGTTTTCCCACTGCCTGCCTGTTCCCTGGAGGAACAATGGTTTTGCTTTCTTGCTTGTTTGGGGTTTTTCCCAGTAAAGATATGAGGAATCAAGATCCCTGGGTTCCCACTGTATTCCTATGTACCCATGGCAGTAATATGCTCTGTGGGGAGGATACTGTCAGAGGAGATTTGTTGTTCCCTGGAAAATGCCCTTCCTACCTGGAATGGCAGCTTGCAAGGTGTTCGCATTTGGCAGCAGTCTTCTCTCTCCTCTCCTACCTCCAGTTTCCTCATCATTCCTTCTTTACTTTCTTTATCTTTATTTTATTTCCTGTACATCAGATATGCCTGGTTGTACAAGGCAGCCTCATAAACTCTGTGTGGGGGGGGGGATACATAAATTATTTTTTTTGAAGATGTTTCACTGTGAATTGAGTGAAGGTTTAAAGCCAACCCCATTACCATAGAATCCATTCTGATGGATAAATGCATTACCATGGAGTTGATTCCAATTCATAATGACCCTAGAGGTTTCTGAGGCTATAAGTCATTATGGAAGTAGAAAACCTCATCTTTGCCCCACAGAGAAACTGGTGGTTTTGAATTGCTGACCTTGCTGTAGCAGCCAAGGTATAGCCCTCTATATCACTGGGACACTATACTCTAAGGTTTCAGAGTCTGAAAATATTCATGGGCATAGAAAGTCTCATCTTTCTTCTGTTGATTATCTTTTAATTCCATTTTCCATGAACTTCTGGAAGCCTCTTTTGGCAGCTCTAGAGTGTAAAAGTAAAAGACAGTGGCCAGCTAAGGATGTTGTTGCTTCGTGCCTGTAAGTCACAGTTCCTCCAGAGCAGAGCTAGCCCATAGAGTTTCCCAAGCTCTAATATTGATGGAGGTAGATCCCCAGGTCTGTCCTCCAACAGAGCAACTGAGGGTTCCAATGGACTCACCTTTCAGTGAACAGCTGTGCACTAAGCCAGGGGCTCTGGAACTCACTGCAGCATGGTCATTCACTTACCTTTCCCCAAACACGGAAACAGCGTGTTCAATGTGTATTTCTTGAATCATTATGGTTTTAAAATATAGGCAGCATGCTATACTAAATACTTGCATTGAATCAGTTTCAGGATATTGGCCTTGTTAATCTATTAATGTTAAAACTATGACAATTCAATATTGTTTTAGGTTAGCTTCTCTTGAGGAGCAAATCTAGTGATTGAATATATATATATATATATGTTTTAATTCAAGGAACATGGTGTGTGTGTGTGTGCGTGTACATGGTATGTCAAGGGAATGGCTCATATAATTATGAGGGCTGACAACACACGTTTGTGGGTCAGGTGGCCTGTTGACTGCCCCACGTGTTTACAAAGGCTGCAGGCTGTTGGCTCACTGTATTGTGAGCTAGAGTCTAAAATAAGCAGGTCAAAGTTTCTCCAGTAACCTTATGTCTGACCCTGATATGAATACAGGATCAAGAGAGAGGAGGGACTTTGTGGGAACATCCATACATATTGGAAGCAGGCCACACCCCTAAGGAAACGCCCCTTCCAGCTGGTTGTCTGCATCGGATTAAAAAATGGAGAATGTTTGCACAATATCTGCCAAGCCCTAAGAATCATGCCCCAGCCATGTGGCTACATATCATTAACTAACATGTGTGTGTGTACACGTGGAAGTGGGGATGGGGTGTTTGTATTCAAATAAACATATGTAATTTCTTTTATTATATAGGGGTTTGCCACAGAGAAATTGGGAGGTGGGGAGTGGAGATCGTCCTTTACTATTTCATGCTAATAGTGTGCAATTCTACTCTGTAGTGTGTGCAGTCACCATGAATCAGAATGAACTCTGAGACAACTCATTTCTTTCTTGTAGTGACCCATTGTTTGTTCTCAGAGATTATCTGCTACTTCACTAACTATGTTTTCCTGGAAATAAATAGCTCTTTAGACTGGAGAGTTGAAACAGGTAATCACAATGATTGTTTTCCTCATTTTTAAACTAATAAAGTGGAGCCGAGACTCTCTGGCACAGGCAGATCTAGAATTATAGGCATTGCTCCATTTATAGACATTGTCCTGTTCCTGTCAACCTTGAACTCTCTGCCTTATAACCATTGCTCACAGAAATTCTTTCACTGAAGGCCCAAAATATATTATGTATATGCATTGTGTCCAAGTCTGTGGTGAGTGACAACAAAATAAAGCTACTTATTTAGCATGAACAAATTATCTAGGACAGAATAAATAATATAAATAATCACTAAAGTGAGATTATTATATAAATGTTTATCCAGATGTTTTAAGAACATCTACATATGTGTTTAAGGAATTCAAGTCTTTCAGTCAAGGTAAGTACATCTGTGCAAAATGCATTTGGGTGCAAGATGGGGTGAATTCATACTTGAAGTGAGCAAGTAGAGCGTTCATATTGACTTCAGGATTCACAAGGATGCTACTGAAGACTTAACTCCTCACCTCTTTTTACTCAGCCATGGTTAACAGCTGGCTTCACACTCCTAACTCCAGATGCCTTCTCAATCTCAGGTGTCATCTTTGCCCACATTCCACAAATGAAGAGGGAGATGGAAAGAGAAAGAAGGTGTGCTGACCAAAAACATACAGAAGTTGTGTGACCACTTTCACTCATGTCTCCTTGGACACAGCTGTGTCACATGAGCACCTCTAGACGATACAGCACTCAGCAAATTCATCGGATTTGGCTACACATATTGTTGCAACCAATGAAATTGGCTCCAATCAGTGAGAGAAAAAGGAAAAAAGAGAAATACAGAGCTTTGGAAATCAATCAGCAGTGGCTTCTATGTTAAAATACAGAAAGCATTTGCACAAGAGGACATGAAATGACAGTGCATACATTGGATGGTTATTATACATATTATGGAAAGTAGTTAAGCATAGAACACACAATAGTTAATTGTGGATGTTGCAGAAGGTTTTTTGGATTTAGAAGGTTGGATTATATAATTGCTCTTGCATCTTCCAACTGTGAGATTTGATGAGTCTATTATGATCCTTTGGCACTCATTCCCATCAATATTGCTTCCATTCAATTCTAAATGAAAGAGACTTCCTTTTCAGGCACATCTCAGACCAATTCACTTCAATAACCATCTACTCTCAATGCCTCTCCCTCAGCTATCACAGACATACTGAGGCAGAATCCGTGGGAATGAAGTCTATAAACCAGAGGATTTTGAAACCTCTTTTTGCTTTCAAATTACAATAACCCAGAAAAGATAAGGAATTCTGTCGTTTCATATTATGTCTTAGCAGTTCTTTTAAATTCTGTGTACTTTTCATCACCTACTTTTGCTAACTCTCTATTCCAGTGATACTCAACCTTCCTAATACTGCAACCCTTGAATAAAGTTTCTCATGTAGTGGTGACCCACTGACCACAAAATTATTTTCATTGCTACTTCATAACTGTAATTTTGCTACTGTTATGAATTGCGTGACTCCTGTGAAAGGGTCGTTTGATCCCTACCCCAAAGGGTCATGACCCACAGGTTGAGAACCATGGCTCTATTCCATTAAATGATCCAATATTATTCAAGTCAACCTCTTACTTTTCTGATTCTAAAACATTGCTTATTCCATTATTCAGAGTGAAAGGTCTCCAATAGCAGCCCGGAACCCAGGGACATGGTCAAGTAAGTGTTGGCTACTAACCAGAAAACTGGTGCTGCAAACCCTACCACTCTGGAAGATAAAGATGAGACTGTCTGCTTCCATAAAGGCAGATTTAGAAGCCCTGTATAGCGTCAGTGTGAGTGAAATGGTAGCTCTAGTTGACAGTGGTTATGTGTTGGGCTGCAAACCCCAAGATCAGTAGTGTGAAACCACCCGTGGCTCCAAGGGAGAAAGAAGAGCCTTGCCATAATGGTAAAGAGAAGAAGCACAAGTCTGTGTGTGTGATCACGAGGTGTTGAAGGGATCAGGCATCATCAGAGCAAAAATCTTACCATAGTGAGTGAGGGGAGGAGTGCAGTGTGGAGACCCAAAGTCCATTAGTAGGCCATTGGAGATCCCCTTGCAGAGGGGTCTCAGGGAGGAGGCAAGCCAGTCAAGGTGTGATGTAGCAACGATGAAAAATACAACTTTCCTCTAGTTCTTAAATGCTTCCTCCTCCCTCCCTATCATGATTCCAATTCTACCTTACAAATCTGGCTACACCAGAGGATCTACACTGGTATAGATGGGAACTGGAAACACAGGGAATCCAGAGTGGATGACCATGGCAGGACCAGTGGTGTGAGTGACGATACTGGGAGCATAGTGGGAGAGTGGGTTGGAAAGGGGGAACCGATTATAAAGATCCACATGAGACATCCTCCCTGTGGGACGGACAATAGAAAAGTGGGTGAAGGAATACGTGGGACAGGGCAAGATATGACAAAATAATAATGTATCTATTGTCAAGGGTTCATGAGGGTGGGGGAAAAATGAGGACCTGATGCTAGGGGCTTAAGTGGAGAGCAAATGTGTTGAGAATGATGAGGGCAATGGATGTACAAATGTGCTTTACCCAATTGATGTATGTATGGATTGTGATAAGAGTTGTATGAGCCCCTAGTAAAACGATTAAAAATAAAATAAAATGAAATGGAAAGTAATAGGAAACATTGAAGAAAAATAAAGAGTTAGTCTCAAGAGCAACACAGGCAGTTTTCTACCCTGTCCTATACCATAGGGCCTCTATGAGTCAATGTTGGCTTGATGGCAGTGAGTTTGATGTTCTGGTTTTATGAGTAGAGAAGAAGCCAAGATAGCTTAGTGATAATGCACTGAGCTGTGACGCACAAGGTGAAGCATTAGAAACCACTGGGTGCTCCTTCAGAGAAAGGTGGGGCTTTCTACTCCTAAAAAGAGTTACAGTCTTGGAAACCCACAGAATCTGTTCTACTCTGTCTTACAGAGTTGCTATGAGATGGAACCGACCCAATGGCAGTTGGATATGAGTAGAAATGCATGCAATGGCAGTGAGTTTGGTTTGCGGTTGGTAGCAATGAGGCAACTAGTTGTTTTTTTTTAATCATTTTATTAGGGGTTCATACATACATCTCAATCCATACATCCATCCATTGTGTAAAGCACATTTGTACATCCGTTCCCCTCATCATTCTCAAAACATTTGCTCTCCACTTAAGCCCCTGACATCAGGTCCTCATTTTCCCCCTTCCTTCCCGCTCCCCCCTCCCTCATGAACCCTTGATAATTTATAAATTATTCTTTTGTCATATCTTGCTCTGTCCCACGTCTACCTTCATCCACTTTTCTGTTGTCTGTCACCCAGGGAGGAGGTCACATGTAGATCCTTAAATCGGTCCCCCCTTTCCAACCCACCCTTCCTATGCCCTCCCAGTATTGCCACTCACACCACTGGTCCTGCGGGGATCATCTACCCTGGAATCCTGTTTCCAGTTCCCATCTGTACCAGTGTACATCCTCTGTTCTAGTCAGACTTGCAAGGTAGGATTCAGATCATGACAGTGGCGAGGGTGGGAGTGGGGGGGAGGAGAAGCATTTAGGAACTAGAGGAAAGTTGTATTTTTCATTGTTGCTACATTACACCCTGACTGGCTCATCTCCTTTCCAAAACCCTTCTGTAAGGGGATGTCCAGTGAGCCAACTAGTTTTAATTGAATGTATTATTTCAAAATGTTCCTCGTGCTTCACTCAAAATTTTCTCTTATTTATTCTAGGTGGTTTTATTTTCTTCTTTGGACACAAAAATATTTTATTTATGTTTCTTACAATAGTTTGTCTCTCCATAAAAATGTAAAACATCAGGATTTTACCATATTTTTTCCTCCTATCTGGATATTTTAGGAAAAGAACTCTCATACTGAGCATAATAGAAATTCAATAAATATTTGATAACTTTAAAAGAAAGAGCACACAAAGAGTATTCACAGAGAGAAAAAGGAAAATTGAAACTTAAAGGCCACTTCAAAAATAGGTCCTATTCAAAATTAAACTGTGCTTATGGGTTGTAGTTCTGAGAGGGTTTCAAACAGTGGGGAAATGCCACAATCTCTTGATACCATTTTCCATTAATTTTTTTAGGTTTTTATAACACAGATGACTAGATGATATGTATTTGGTAGCAAAATAGGAATGCATATATTTCCTCATGATAAAGCATATGATTAATAAGAAACAGTATGATTTTAACATACTTATATGCATATGAAAATATCTTGGTGAACACACAGAATCTTTGTCTATCTTCTCTCTGTGTGTCTCTTATCAAATAGTCTACCTACCTACCTACCTACTTGCCTACTCATATTAGGGCAGTAATCTAGAGAAACAAATCCAGGTACATTCTTCTATGTACAAGAAATAAATTTATATCAAAAAGCAATTTTACATTAAGAAGGAATTCCAGCTCAGTTGAACTCAAGTTCATAGGTCCTATGCTTGTCCATAAGTCCCTCCTCAGAGACAAGTAGCCACATGCCTGTAACACAGAGTGGTAAAATGGGAAACAGAAATATCACAGGCTGAAGGTTACATGGTAACATGGATCCAAAGTAGGTGGAAACGTGGCAGGTTGCTAACAGCTTTGAGAGTCAGATGGCCCACATGGGGTCACCCTTTGAGGTAGGCAGAGTTACAGCCGGCAGAAAGGCAAAGTGGTAGAGAGAAGCACTTCCCAGAGTTCCTAACTCTCATGCCAAAGGTCATACTCCAAAGAGGTGTCATCAGGCTGCAACTTGATGGCCATATTTGATTTTACCCCTACCCAAGAGTGTCTAGGTGACACAATCTCTATCACATGATTGCTAGAAAAATCTTCTTCCCTCACTTGGTCCCCCCATCCTTAGCTATCTACCTACCTATATATTTATAGATACCTACCTACATCTCCATACATCGATATGAGGGGGTAACCCTCTAAATCCGAAATTGCACTGGGAGGAACAGTGCTATTTCAGCATGTATTTTTCTTGCTAGGCTAGCATCTAGCAACTAGCTTTGAGTTAGTGCACTCAGTGGCATCAACTAAAAAGGTACTCTCTGGTCACAGTGAATTTTTCATAAAAGCAGTTTCACTTGAATCTCATTTTTTGTGATGGCTGATTTAAGAGAACATTGTGTGGATATGAAATTTTGTTTCCTGCTCAGGAACAATATTGCAAAAACTATTGTGATGTTAAACACAGCTTACAAGGAAAGCACTATGGGAAAAACTCATGTATGGGTGGCTTTCTCATTGCAGAAAAGGTGAAATGTCTATTGATGACTAACCTCATTCTGGATGTCAGTCAACTTCTAAAAATGACAACTTGTATACATTTAGAGTTCGTTCCACCGCGTCAGACTATTTGTCATGCTTTCTATTTAGAGAGTCTGAAAAGATTGTGTAACAGTGTGTGAATAAAGAGGCCTGATTTGTGGCATATGGGGGACTGATTTTGTCACCATGACAAAGCACCTGCTCATGAAGCCCTGTAGGTGTGCCAATTTTTTGGGTAAAAAACAAAACAAAACAAAGAGTATGGCTTTCTTTCCCCACACATCTTACTCACCTCACCTTACTTCATGTGATTTCTTTTTGTTTCCAGAATGCAGAGGGACATAAAAGGATAGCAATTTTATGGTGTACAAAAAGGTGGAGAAAAAAAACAAGGGAGCCGCTGTCAGCCATCCAAATAGATTAGGTTGATAATGTTTTAAAAAATGGAATCACAGGTTTGGCAAATATATTATGTGTAATGGAGAGTACTTTGAAGGTGATAAGGTTGTTTTGTAAAAAAAAAAAATTAAGTACATAGCTTTGAAAAAAATCTGGTTCTTTTGGGTACCCCTCAAAGGTCGATATATTTGCAAATCGACATATCTTTATCTCACTCAATGTCATTGAGTCAATGAGACTCAGAGTGACCCTGTTAGACAGGGTAGGATGGTCCCTGTGGTTTTCAGATACTGTAACTCTGTACAGGAGCAGAAAACCTCCTCTGTCTCTCACACAACAGTTGGTATTTTTGAACTGCTGATCTTGCTGTTAGGAATTCAATTCATATTATATATGGATTCCAGTAATAGTGTATAATTGTATTGTTTTGTATTTCTATTGTATATGTGCTTTTATGATACATACGTTGAACTCTCTAATAAAATGACATTTTCTTTTTAATTTATAATACTCATTTAAAAACCGTAGGTAGAAGAGCTCAATGTGAAAAGGAATATTCACAATCATGATGATTGTAATGGATGGAAAAACTAAGCCTTGGAAATTAAACTCATTGTCAGTTTTCACATTGTTTTTGCATTCACATTTTTTTCTGGGTCTGTGCTTTGAGATAAGTATAAATTAAGAAATCTAAAATGACACTAAGCTTGATGATTAACTGCTGGAATATAATCAGTATGCAAAAATCAACTGGGCTGGATGAAATGTATTTTCAACCTTCAAGGGTATTGCTTAGCTATCATAGCCCTAGCAAAATGAGAATGTGCTATATAAAAAGGATTTGTACTGTGCACTTAATGAAAACCTTGGATACCCATTGTAAGAAAGGGGGTGGGGTGGGAACAGAGACCTCTATGAACTGTACTAGAAAGAGAGAGGGCATTCCACCCGGTCCTAGTGAAATCTGAAGACGTTCGACCATATATTGTCACTGTGCCATTATCAGGGTGCCACTGTGTGTGGGCCTGTGTGTATTCTTTTACTTGGTTTAAAACAAAGACCCTGGAGAAACCTTGCATTCTTTGTGCTTTCTTCTCCTCACAGCGCACATGCAGACAAACATACACATCACCTCTCAAGGATGAGGAACTCAGGTAATCCGGGTACTGGGACATTTTTTCAGGGTGAACACACTTGTGGGCACAGAGCCATTATTGTGATTCTTACTTGAGCTTGTGGGAAGCAGATGGCCGGTGCAGCGGTACAACCTTATACAAAAACAAAGAAAAAAAAAGAGCTTAAACCAGAACTCAGGGAGTAGGCATTTGCTTGATCTTTCCATCCTCAAAGTACCTCAGACCCCCAGCCTTTGCTCCTAAGTTAAAAAGCAAGCTCGTTGCCAGTGGGTCCATTCTGACTCATAAGAATAATATCGCATATTTTAGCTGTTTGTTCATTTACAAAAGCTCAGATTCTTGATTTTGTACAAAATAACCCTGTGGAATCTGTCCTTGCATTGGCTCCAAGGTCATTTTTGCAGCTGTTTCTGGCAAGACTTTCTCCAACAGCATTCTTGCTTGTTTTTCTCTCCCCATCATCCCCCCTTCTTCAATGTTCACAAGCCTCTCTACTCACACTACAACTCCATCAAATTGACTTAAACTCATTCTAATTTATTTTAGGCATTGCTTTTTAATTTATTTCTTTATATTTTCCTTTGTATATTTAAATCGTTTTATTGGGGGCTCTTACAACTCTTATAATATTCCGTACATAGATTGTATCAATCATATTTGTACAAATGTTGCCATCATCATTTCCAAAACATTTCCTACGTGAGCCCTTGGTATAAGCTCCTCTTTTTTTCCTCTCCCTCCCTCACTGTCCCAGCCTTGTGAATCCTTGATCAATTATATAATGTTATTATTTTCCATCTGACACTGTCTTTTATTACCCTTCACCTACATTTCTGTTATTCGTCCCCTTCAGGGGTGGGGGGCTATGTATCTAACCTTGTGATGGCTACCCCTCTCTCGCTCGTACCCCTCCCTGGCCATCCCCAGCCCTCGTGATATCCCTGCTTCCACTACTGCTCCTGAGTGTTTTATCTGTCCTAAATTCCATGTGTTGAGGGCTCTTATCTGTATCAATGTGTGTTCTCCAGTCTAGGCAGATTTTTAAGGTAGAACTGGGTCATAGTAATAAAGGTGAGGAAGCACTCAGGAACTAGAGGAATGATGTGTGTTTCGTCGGTGATATACTGCACCTTGGTTGAATTATTCCTTCCTTATAACTCTTATGTGGGGGGATATCCAATTGTCTACAGATGGGTTTGAGTCTCCACTCCAATGCCCTCATTTGCATCAATATAATTGCTTGGGACCATTCAATACTGATACCTGATCCCATGGACACCTTGTGATCACACAGGCTGGTATGCTTCTTCTATGTGGGCTTTGGTGTTTCTCAGCTAGATGGCCATTTGTTTATCTTCAAGCCTTTAAGACTCCAGATGCTATATATTTGGATAGCCAGGTACCATCTGCTCTTTTCATATTTTCTTATTCACCCATTTTGTCTTCAGCGATTGTGTCGGGAAGGTGAGTATCAAAGAGTACCAGGTTATTAGAACAAAGTTTTCTTGTGTTAAGGGAAGCCTTGAGAATTGGTTCAAAGTCTGTTTACTATCTTAATATTTAACGTATAAATATATGTACTTTGGTCTCTATTCCTTTCATTATAAATTAGTATATTTACAGATATACATGCCTATCACTACACCTCTATAGCTTTTGCCTCCTATTTCTCCCCTCTATTTTGTTTCACCTTCCTCCTATCCTACTTTCATGCCCCCCCCCAATTTGACTCTCAGTAATTCCTCTCTGATACTTGATTGCACTTGATTAAACCCCACCAGGCATTATATGCCCTCCTCACCATCAATTTTAGATCTCTTGTCATTCATTTATCCCTGAGTTTGTTGGATTCCCACTCTGTCTCACTGCCTTGTCCTCTCCCAAGTCCCCCTAGATCCCTCCGGTCCCATTGTTTTCTCCTCGGGATTGTTTGTCCTGCCTATCTTATATAGATAGACATAGAGCAAAAGAAAAAGAAAAACAAACAAACAAATAAACAAACAACAACAAAACAATAGATCATTTCAGGTCTGTCTGCTGACCCTTATATATGTTTTACAATAAAGTCTAATCAGGTGCCAAACCCTGTCCTTCCAGTCAAAAGTCTATTATCAGGATTCATTGGGAACTTGGTTAGTTTGCTCCCCTGGCTGCCCAGTTGCAGTCACTCTGCATTTCACCCCATTGTGCACAGGGCAGACCACACACAGTTTAGGCACGGTGTCCCCAGTGCTGTCCCCTATAGCGGCACTATGCATCAGTGAGGGAACATGGTGCCTCATGGAAGGACCTGCCTTACAGTCCTCTCTGTGCATTGACTGCTCTGAGCAGGGATGTCATCCCCTGGGCATGGTGGGCCATGATGAACTTCAGTCACTCTAACTCTCTCTCTTAGTTCGCTCCTGTGTGGTCTGGACAGACCTGCCCCTCTCTCCAGGACTGTCCTCTGTATTGCCTTCTTCTGGGGAGAGGATCAACATAGCTCGGCTTAGGCCAGACCTCATCAACCGTGTCCATGCCAGTGGATTTCTGTCTAGGCTTGACGCTCTGGCATGAGGTCTGGTCCCTCTCTCCCTTTCCTGTGGAAAAATAAACAATACCTTCCTTATGGGTGTATTAGTTCCCTGTTCCCCATCACCATAGTTTTTTGGGGTACTTTCCCATTGTTATTGTTTCACCTCTCTTTCCTCCTCTTTTTTTGTTGGCTGCCATATGCATCCCTGAATTGAGTCAGACACCTGACAAAGGGCCTTGACCTTGACCCGGGATTTATGCATTACGTATCTTATCCTCTATGACATGCCAGTGGTTCTCAAACTTCCTAATGCTGTGACTCTTTCATACAGTTCCTCATGTTGTGGTGATGACCCCTCATCCATAAAATTATTTTTGTTGCTACTTCATAACTGTAATTTTGCTACTGTTACTAATTAGGCGATCCCTGTGAAAGGGTCATTCGACCTCTAAAGGGGTTGCGACCCACAGGTTGAGAATGGTTGCTCTGTGCCAATTGTACTTTTTGAGCTTACCTCAGTTGACTCATGTTATACTTGTCCCTTTGTGCTTGGCTAACTTTGCTTAGTATCATGTCCTCCAACTTTTCCCATGAGACAATGTGCTTCATAAGTTTATTACTGCTTTTTAGGGCTGCACAGTATTTTCTTGTATGTATATACCAGAATTTTTTAATCCATTCATCAGCTGATGGAAATTTAGGTTGTTTCCAGATCGTTACGATTGTGAACTGTACCACAATGAACAGTGGAGAGCAGATGTCTGGTCTTGGTTTGTTTCTGACTTCTTGGTATATGTGCAGTATGGGGATTGGTGGAACATAGGGTAGCTGGATTTCCATTTGTTTTAAGTATTGCCAGATTGAATTCCAGAGATTGAACATATCCATAGGACCACCTGCAATGCACGAGAGTACTTATTTCACCACATTCTCATCAGCACTTGTTACTTTCTGATTTTTTTAATTGGGCTATCTTTGAGGTGTCTCATAGTTGTTTTAATTTGCATTTCCCTTATGACTAATGCTCGGGAATATTTTCTCATATGTTTATTAGTCATTTGGATTTCTGCCCTTGTAGAACTTCTGTTCAGGTCATTTGCCCACTTCCTCAGTTGGTTCTTTGTTTTTTTCTTGTTTTAGGCTAGTAGGGTACTGCACAGTTTAGTGATAAGCCTTTAGGCTAGTAGAGCACTGCATAGTTTAGTGATAAGCCTTGTCTGATGGGTCACTGCTAAAGACGTGTTCCCAGTCTGTGGGATCTCCTATTACTCTTGCCAAAGTCTTTGGAAGCATACAGGTGTGCTATCTTCAGTATATCTCACCTGTCAATTTATGTTTCCTCTGTGTTTGTGTCCTTCCCTATTTCCAAAAGTCTGTGTATTCACTTAGCCAGAGTTCTTAGGTTAGTCCCAATTCTATTGTTGATACCCCTAATAGTTTGGGGTTTTACTTCAGGGTCTCTGGTCCACCTCAACTTCATTTTTTTTTTTTTTAGTTTTTTTTTTCAACTTTATTCTTGTGCATGGAGTGAAGTGAGGGTCTTGCTTCATTTTTTTTGCAGGTATATATCCATTTTTTCCAGCACCATCTGTTG
Organism: Tenrec ecaudatus; assembly: GCF_050624435.1. Lineage (NCBI taxonomy): Eukaryota > Metazoa > Chordata > Mammalia > Afrosoricida > Tenrecidae > Tenrec > Tenrec ecaudatus. The sequence goes on from NC_134544.1 coordinate 9,523,765, forward strand.
AAGAGGACAATCCAATTCCCATTTGATATCTTGGTGGCCCATATCAAAGATCGGTTGTCTGTATGTTAATGTTTCTATTTTTAGATGTTCTGTTCTTTTCCATTGTTCTGATTATCTATCATTATACTAATATTATGCTGTTTTGGCCACTGTGGCTGTATAATAAGAGTTAGGTAAAGCAAGCCCCTCTACTTTGCCTTTCTTCTTGAGGAGTTCTCTGCTAATTCTGGGCATCTTCCCATTCCATATGAATTTGATAGTTTTTCCAATTCCTTGAAAAAAGATGTTGGGAATTGTATTGAGATAAGATTTGTAAGAAGAAAACTACAAAAGACTATTAAAAGAATGTAAAAGCCAAAACCACAAATGGAAGACTATCCATACTCATGGATCTGAAGAATCAATAAAGATGTCAATCCTTCCCAAGGCTTTTTTGCTGCATTGATTTTTTGCATTATTTTCTAGTTTTCCCACTCATTTATCTCTGCCTTGATTTTTATTATTTTGTTTCTCTTGCTATGGGTAGGGATTATTCTGTTGACTCTGTTGTAATTGCTAGAGGCTTTGTGATAAAGTGTCAATCATAAGTTTCTCTTCCTTTTCCATGTGTGCATTTATCGTTATCAAGCTTCCTCTGACAAAAGATTTTGCTGTATCCCAGAGGTTTTGACACATTGTATTTTTGTTCTCATTAGTTTCTAAAAGCGTCCTAATTTCATCTCTGATCTGGGCCAGTACTCACTCATTTTGCTGTAAGGAGTTATTCATCCTCCAAATTTTTTACCTTGTTTTATTTACCCTTCTTTTGTTGATTTCCAGCCATATCTTTCAGTGGTCTGAGAGATAAGCTTGAGTGATCTCTATGTGTTTGAATTCATTTAGGCATGACTTGTGCACCAGCATGTGGTCTATCTTTGAGTATGTGCCATGAAAACTTTTAAAGAGGGTGAATTTATTTGCATTTTGGGTGAAGAAGAGCTCTAAAAATGTCTATTAGGTCAAGTTGCCTAATTGTAGAATTTAGTTCTGTAGCTTCCTTGTTAAGCTTCTTTCCCTGTGATCTATCTTTCTCAGAGAGAGGTGTATAAAAGTTACCTACTGTGATTGTTAAGCCTTTAAATTCTTTTCTCATCTGTTATGATTGCTGAATTATTGAGGTCTCTCGTTGGGTACGTATATATATTTATTATGCTCACTTGTTCTTGGTCTACTGTTCCATAATATAGTGCCATGTCATATCCTTTTTATAGCTTGCACCTAGAGATCAGTTTTGTCACAGAGCAGGATTGCAACTCCTACTCTCTCTGAGTTCCTTGGTATATTTTTCACCAATTCTCAGCCTACTTTTTGGTCTGTGAGCTTGAGATGTGTCTCTTGTAGACAACAGATTGATAGGTTATGTTTTCTAAGCCATTCTGCTAGTCTTTATCTTTTTATGAGTGAGTTTAGTCCATTGACTACAGAGTTATTACATCCATCAGTGGACTCTGATTTCATCTATCTTTTGTGTTGGATATTTTCCTACGTCCCTTTTTATGATTGTGTTTTGTGTGTGGGGTGTGTGTATGTGTGTGCACATTCTTTCCATTTCTTTTAATGTTGAGTTAATTTTATCTTCCGGGCGGGGGATTCTATGTGTTGACCTCTGGGTTGAGTTGCTTTATGCAGTGGTCCTCTATTTGTGCTCAATGTATGTTGTTCTTCTGGCCACAGTGGGTTGGTAAGAATATTTTGTAGAGGTGGGTTTCTTTTAATAGATTCTTTGATATTTTCCTTGAACCAGGAAGGCTCCTACTTCACTATCCATCTTGATAGTTTGGCAGAGTAGAGGATCCTTGGGTTAGCATTGTTCTCTTTCAACTTTTGAAGATGTTACTCCACTCTCTCCTGTTCTTCATGGTATCTCCTGATAGGTATGAGCACATCCTTATCTAAGTACCATCATTAGTGAATACCCTTTATTCCCTTGATACTCTTATAATTTTCTCCTTTTCCTCAAAGTTAGATAGTTTAACTACTATGTGCCTTGGCAACTTCTTCCAGGAAGCTTTTTCATCCCTACAACTTGGTTATTGTGTGAGCCCAAGTTGAGTCAGACTCATGGCCACCCTGTAGGACAGAGTAGCATTAGCCCAAATGGTTTCCTAGGTTTTACTCTTCTGGAGAGTAGATCCCAAAGTTTTTTATACCACAGAGCAGCTGGTGAACTCAAGGAATGGATTCTTACTGTTGTTATTAGCAGTTATATGCTAAATTATTTTGGTTACCAATTGTAAAGCTACCTTTTAACTGAATTGTGACATGCATACAGGGAAGAAATCTTAGAGAAAAAATATCCATTTCCCAACTTAAAAACATTAACTTATTACCAATACTCAGTATGAGACATCTACCCTTGTCTGCACTAAGAATACTCAATTCTATAACTTTCTAGTCACAATTAGTTCCAGAGATAATTATTATCCTCACTTCTAACACTGCAGGTTAAGTCCATCTGTATTTGACTTCTATGGTATAGACCCTTTTGTCTATAGAGTGACAAAACAGCCATATCTTTGTAAAACTCATTATACTTATGTGATAGATGAATGGACATATTTACCTTTCTTCCCAAAGACAGATATATTTCTTCTCCTTAAGTGAAAGTAGTTTATATAGAATATTGTGATAGTTTAATAAGCCACAATAGAATAGCTCACTTTTATTTACAATTCTAAGAATGATTTTCTTACATTTTTCATGCAACACTTTTTAGACTTCTTACACATATTTTACATGTCTGGCTTCACCATGTAAGCTCATTTAATTTGACAGTTCCATAAAATTTATAAAATGTATTTTTTTGTAAAAGAAAAATAGGAGAGAAGCATATGTGTGTGTGTGTGTGTGTGTGTGTGTGTGTGTAAAATGATAGCTCTATAAAGCCAAAACCATACAAAACCAAAAATCCTTCAAACAAACCAGTTGCTGTAGTGTTGCTATCTATGCATGGAAACCCAAATGTACAGAGGAGAACTACACCCATTAAGATTTTAAAGGCTGCAATCTTCTGGCAGCACATTGACTTTTCTTGCAAGATGACTGAATGTATTTATCCTGTCACCATAAAAGAATCCAGTGCAGACTGTTTGTAGCACCCAAGCACCTTGATCCCAGCATATTTGCTAAAAAAATAAAACAGCATGAATGGCAAAGGAGAAAATGAAGAAATCAAACAAGCCATTTGCTACTTTTTCAAGAAGAAAAGCCATGTCATGGAGTTTTCTTGTGAATGACTATTATAAGCGGGGTACCTTTGTATAAGACCCCAGACAACCTCTCTACAATAGCATTTTGACTGTGGTGAAAACTACAGTCTGTTTTTGACTGTATATGCATATGCACAATCATTAAACAGTACTCCTAAAATAAAGGCCTTTTGTAAATTTTTCATATAAATTATCCTTCAATTAAGCTATTGTGTAGGAAACCCAAACATCTTTATTAAACTAGATCCACAACACTTTCAAGTGTTTTTTAACTTGCTTATCAAAGACTCACAGACCTATGACAACTATATAATGGGAGTCATCAGAAAGGGGGGATACAGTATAAACATTTGAAGATATAATAGTTTAAATCACTGATAAAATATGACCAAGTACACCAAAAAGGTCAATAAGAATGTGTCCTCACCTAGACAAAGCACATTCAAACTGTTAAAAAATATATATAAAGAGGAAATTATTTAAAAAGGCACGTAAAATTGACACTTTACACCACCCTGGAAGCAATCGAGCCAACAGACAGCATGGGGAAAGCCAGCTTAATTCTGGTTGTTGCTGTTAAGTTCTGTAGAGTCAGTTCTGACACATAACTACCCTATGCACAAAAGAGCAAAATACGGTTCAGTTATGCACCTTTCTCACAATTCTTGTGATGTTTTAGTACATATTTCCCACATTCCTCTCATGTCTGATATTCTTAACAAAAGATCTGAGAACAATTTGGAAAGAAGTAGACAAAAAGTGACATCCCTACCAAAATGCATCACCCACCATCATTGTAGGGGTGGAGGCAAATCAAAACCTCCTCTTCTTGACCAAGACCATCATCACAAACAAACAAACCAAACTCGTTGTCATTGAGTTAATTCTGATTCATAGCAACCCTATAGGGTGGGTTAGAACTGTCCCTGTGAGTTTCCAAGACCTTCACTCTTTACTGGAGTATATAACCTTTCTTTTTCCAGTGGGGCTGGCTAATGGTTTCAAACTCCTGACTTTCAGGGCACAGCCCAATACTTCTTAGGAGCATCTTAGACCCTGGGAAGTACAGGGGAAGGAAGGACATCAAATGTCTTCTTTTTTCCTCTTCAGAACCAGCATGGAACTCCTGGAGTGCAGCTCTCTCAACTGTGACAGGAAAGGCTAAAACTGGAATGATGCCTGGGTCTTCCATGCCCAGTGCCATGGCCTGACCATGATTCGATCTGAATTTTACCAAGAAATTCATTTGAAACAGCAGGCATGCTCTCAGCATCTGTCTATGCTGCATCTTTCCAAAACCTCCAGATGCCTTCCACCCAATCGCAGTAGCCTTCACTATTGTTTTTGCTTTACATAATAAAGTTCATTGTCTCCTACCAAGAATATCATATCTTTTCAGCATCCACGAAACTGGGGCAGACCAAATTGTTCTCTTGCAGTTAAGGCTAAATCTCAGACTTATCACAGTTCTTGATAAGCATGATTCTAAATATAACTCAAGCTTCCTATTTAAATGCATTTCCATGCTTATCAGGAAATATAAAATGTAGTCCCTTACAATCCTCTGGGTAGATGATGATGCCACTTTTATAAGTTCTTGGGATATAATAGCTAAATAAGCTTTTTGTATCATACTTAGCACATACTTAAATTTCAACTTCTCCCTCATATTATAGCTATGTTACTAAATGTATTCCTATGTTCATGGATGCAAATTATTTTAGATCTGGGATAATAAATTGTTATCCTTTAATTTTCCATAGTACCTATAAATAACAAACTTTTTTTTGCAGAGTGGCCACTAAATACATTTTTTCAGAATTGAATTAAACATGTGATCTTAGGAAAATTATTTCACCCAAAGAATTTTTGTCTTCATGTAGTTAATCCTATTGATATTTCATAGCATTTATCTGTACATTGCAAAATAATGACTTTCATTGGAAACAAAATAGAATTCTTTACTAAAGTCATTTACATACTGGTAGCAAAAAGAAAATAAGTCCCACTTTTCAGAGCAACATGAATCAAAATGTCCTTTGGAATGCAAAGTACAGTGACAGTAATAATTGAAGTTGCTAGAAGCTACATAGCCATAATGAGTTCCTGTCACAGCTGTCATACACTTGCTTATTAAGCACAAAGGAGCTGCTTGCTGCTCTGGATAAAAAGAGTAAGACTCATTGATCAGTTACTTAACTCCACTTTAGATAAAGTCTTAGAAAACAAGCTTCTGTTAATGAGGCTTTCTTATAAACACTTATTGGGGCCCCCTGTTTAGTGTTGAAGATGCCAAATAAGAAAGCCTCTTTGTTAGGAACCACTCCTGTTAATACATGTCTATCTGTCACAGGACATTATTTCCTTTTCCACCTCACAAGAAGGAGATTACATTCCAACTGCATCAAATAGTATAAGCTACATTTCATTTTGGTAAATAGAAAAATATGTATATCCACAAGTTCAGCACAAAACGATAGACACTGCATGAGCTCATATGACATGTGTGGTACAGGTAGATATATAGAGACTAAAGTTTATTTATAGTCACCAGAAGTGGAAGGAGCCCAATGTGGGAGTGAAACAGCTAAGTGCCTGACTCTTATGTAAGCAGTTTGGTGCCCAGGTATCTCAGAATACAAAGGACATATGCCATTCCTGGATCTTCGCTCTGGATGACAGTGAGATCTCTGAGATTGTTCATTCCATACTCAGCAAGATGGCAGAGTTTAACAACCACTATGTTAGAGTTCTAGGTTCTTACAATCACAATAAATCCTGTTAGCACTTACTCACAACTGAATTACATAATCCTACTGATATATTCCATCACCTTCTCTTACCCAGGCCAATTAGGAAAATGTTGTTGGCTGGGAGTTACAGAGTTTACAGATAGAAGAGTTAGATCAGGTAATTCAATCCATCACACTCAATATGTAACTTGCTCGGGTGTAACTAGTCCAGTTTATGCATAATGTGTACCATATGGAAAAGGAGCCCTTGTGGCACAATGGTTAAAGCCCCTGTCTGCCAACCAAGAGGTAGGCAGTTCAAAACCTCCAGTCTGTCTCTGTAAACAATACAACCTTGACAACCCTATGAGTTACTTTTACTCTGTCCTATAGTGTCACTGTGAATTGAAATAGACTCAATGCTGGCAGGTCCATTATATGGGACTTTGTTTTTGCAAAATAATAAATGTTTGTAAGAATCCCTCAACCCATAAGGGGTTTATAAAAGAAATCTTAACTACCAATACTGTGGTAAGAAATAAGTTTCTTTTGATTTGAAGTTTTTAATTAGGTATCTACTTTTATGAAAAATCATTTGTTTTCTTTCCCTTGGTTCTAACCATCTACTTGAAAATGGAGAATAAAGGAAGGATCACGTATGGCTTGAAGTGACAGCATCATATAATATAAATAGCCTGAATTGAACAAGGCTTTCTGGGAATAGTTTGAGGTAGAATTTGTGGAGTGTCTCTTTGAGGGAACAATTTGGGGATTAAAACTTTGATTCTACATAGAAGGCTGTATTCCAAAAACTTTGTCATAATATACTTTATCACACTGAAAAAAAATGTAAAACAAAACACAAGAAGAGCATGGAATGTACTTATGTGTGGCCCTCTATACCCCACCAACATTTGTGGCCCATTGATTGTCCTGGATCCTCAGCGGTTTTGCAGTGAGTGATGTAACATATGGTTTGACAGTTATGCCATGATAACATCAACCCTCATGATGTGATCTGATGTGATCAGCCAATCAATTGAAAATGATTCAGATGACAACCCTCATGTGTGGCTTGCATCACTTTTTAAAAGATCATTTTATGGGGGGATCGTACAATTCTTATCACAATCCATACACACATCTATTGTGTCAATAACATACATACATTTGTTGCCATCAACATTCTCAAAACATTTGCCTTCTACTTGAGCCCTTAATATCTGCTGCTCATTTTCCCCCTACCTCCCCACTGCCCCCTGCCTCATGATCTCATCATCATTCATAAATTATTATTATTTTGTCATATGTTACACTGTCTGATGTCTCCCCCTGCCTTCTTCTCTGCTGTCCATCCCCCAGGGAGGAGGCTAGACATAGATTCTTGTAATCAGTTCCTCCTTTCTACCCCACATTCTCTCCACCCTGCAGGAATTGCCACTCTTACCACTAGTCCTGAAGGAATCATCTGTCCTGGATTCCCTGTGTTTCTAGTTGCTATCTGTACCTATGTGCATCCTCTGGTCTAGCTAGATGTGTAAGGTAGATTTGGTATCATGATAGTGGGGGGGGAGGGGCGGCGGCAGGAAGGAAACATTTAAGAACTAGAAGAAAGATATATGTTTCATTATTTCTACCCTGCACCCTGACTATCTCATCTCCTCCCCACAACCCTTCAGTAAGGGGGTGTCTGGTTGGCTACCAATGGGCTTTGAGTCTCCACTCTGCACTCACCCACATTTACAATGATATGATTTTTTGTGTTTCTTGATGCTTGATACCTGACCCCTTCAACAGTTCATGGTCACACAGACTAGTGTGCTTCTTCTATGTGGGCTTTGTTGCTTCTGAACTAGATGACCACTTGTTTATCTTTGAGCCTTTAAGACCCCAGACGCTATATCTTTTGATAGCTGGGTACCATTAGCTTTCTTCACCACATTTGCTTATGCACACATATTTCTTCAGCAATCGTGTCGGGAAGGTATGCATCCTGGAATGCCAATTTAATAGAACAATGTGTTCTTGCATTGAGTAAGTGCTTGAGTGGAGGCCTTAATGCTGCCTGAATACTAAACCTATAAATATATTGCATCACTTTTTATCTTGGAAAGAAAAAAGGAGAGAAAAACAAGGCAAAAAGGGACCACAGTATCACCAAGACAGAATGAGGAGCTATATTCTTCCCTTGGGTCAGGGATTCCTGCTCTTAGAACATCCTAGATCCAAGAGAAGATTGATGTCAACAACACACATAGAGACTTCCAAGAGATGCCAGGCCCACAGATGGCCCAAGTCAGCAATTTCCTTTTTCAAATTCAGAGAGGAAGCCTTCCCTTAGATCAGGCTTCTGGATTCAGACTTCTCACATCCTAAAGAGAAAAGATTTCTGTTTATTGAAGTCATCCATTTATGCTACTTTTTTAAAATAATAGCATAGTGGTTATCCATTGACTTACTAAGGGCAAGGTCAGCAGTTGGAAACCACTAGCTGCTCCTCAGGATAACAATGAGGCTTTCTGCTTCAGTAAAATGTTACAGTCTCTGAAACTCACAGGGGCAGTTCTACCCTGTCCTACAGGGTCAGTCTGAGTCAGAATTGACCCAATGGCAGTGCGTTTGCTTTGTCTTTGAACCTAAGTAAGACACTATAATCCTCTATTCCATAGAGAATTTCTAGGAGAATAGAAGTACTTTTGGAATTACTTTCTACCTATATCCTATTATTGGCTCTCCACTTCATCTCCCTGAACTCATTCCATCTTTGTGGCCATGGGGAAAAGTAAAGATGGATGGCAGTCTTACAACTATGAAGAATTTCCATCTTCATGGTCATTGGGATCACCACGGACTCATTCTCCTCTAAAAAACATAAAGTCACAATAATCAGAATTAATGCCACTGCAACTGACTTCGCTTCTGTTTTTATTTTTAATTAAAAGAAGGAAAACTGATAGTCATTATGTTGAAAACATGATTTGGTTGTTCATGACTAGAACTAATATGTGTAAAATAAATAACATTAAAGACAACTTTTTTCTTGTGCTTTTCCTAATTTTGCAGAGTTGATAATATTAATCATGCTTTACATATGTGGAACATCGGGAGGAAAGAAGAGAAGGTGGCTTTTGATAATTTTCCCTTGTGGATTAGATTATGTTTTCTTTATCTACTTTTCTAGTTCTTTCTATATGCCATGCAGCTTGCTCCGGATTTGCCTAATAATTGCATCAAGTTCTTAGACCCTGCATAAAATCTCCACTTAAAAACTATGAGTTTCTTGAGATGATTCCTCTCCCTTCAGGTTTAGCAATGATATTTTAATTCCGTCTTTGGAGAAGCAATGATAACATTGTAAAAAATTATGTTACCTAAAATGCATAGAACATTTTACCATGCAAAGCCACTATGTGACTCCCTTGAATCATTAATGTTTAATTACATGGCATTAAGAAAGAATTAACATGAGAGCTTCAGCAAGTACATTGCAGATAAAGGTGATTTTCAGGCCTGGAAAGTGACTTCATCATTTTTATTAACCTTCCCATGTAGCAGTGACCCTAGGTTAAGGCAGCAGATTGAAAGCACACATTGAATTGTTTTCTCTCCAGAAGCCCCAGTAAAAGTTCCATTTCTTTCTCTTTTTATTGTTGTTGCTGCTTTAGGACATGAATTTCCTAAGGCCGAGGAAGTAAGAGGAAGAAACACAACTGCAACCATATTCTGGAAATAGGAAAGGAAACTGAGAATAAATGAAAACTCATTTACGTTAGCTGAATCCCAAACACAGAGTGAAATCTTTGACAACTTCACTATTAGATGTCGGGTAGACAGACACTGTATACGGAAGCTACTCCAACCGAGGAGAACACAGCGAAGCCTTCTTCATGATTCCTCATCCATGAGGATGATTAGGAAGGAAAAACCCACAGTGGATAATAAAGGACTTATTTATTTATCATCGTAAAACAAACTTATGGGTAGTTAATATGTACAGCAATCTGAACTTTCAAGGCAAAAACAAAAACTGTATCTAACAGGTATCAAGGTAGAACGAGTACCATGCTGAAGCTGTGGGGAAAGGAGACTGGTCGCAAAGGTCTCATGATCCGAGATGCACGGAAATAATGAAAGTTGTGCTCATTGTTTTAAAGGAAAACTGATGTGCTTACAATTTCTCTACCTATCCAGGATAGCGCGCGTGTGAAAAGGAGCAGATGATGACTATACACATGTAAACACTGGGGAATTACAGCACTCGCTACTTGAAAATCGACTTGAAGCGGTGCTTCGGGAACCAGACAAGCTGAAATAGAAATATATAGGGAAGTTGTCATGAGAGAGAAGACTGCGCTTTGAAGCAATGTTTTCTTTGAGAAATTGTGGCTATTCTACCTGCAGCATAGGTGTGAATCTTCATTAAGAGTCTAACTTTAAAGAAAGAAAAAAAAGCTACATTATGTAAAAATAATAGAATGGTACTCTGAAATGAAGCTCCGCAAAATGCCAACACAAGAACAAAGGGGCTCATACAACTCTTATCACAATCCATGCATATACATACATCAATTGTATAAAGCACATCTGTACATTCCCTGCCCTAATCATTTTCTTTTGTTTTCTTTTCTTTTTTTACATTTTATTAGGGGCTCATACAACTCTTATCACAATCCACACATATACATACATCAATTGTATAAAGCACATCCGTACATTCTTTGCCCTAATCACTCTCAAAGCATTTGCTCTCCACTTAAGCCCTCTGCATCAGGTCCTCTTTTTTTTCCCCTCCCTCTCCGTTCCCCCTCCCTCATGAGCCCTTGATAATCCACAGATTGCTATTTTGTCATATCTTGCCCTAGCCGGAGTCTCCCTTCTCCCCCTTCTCTGCCGTCCATCTCCCAGGGAGGAGGTCACATGTGGATCCTTTTTAATCAGTTCCCCCTTTCCAACCCACTTTCCCAGCCTCGCCCCTCACACCCTTGGTCCTGAAGGTATCATCCACCCTGGATTCCCTGTGCCTCCAGCTCCCCAGCCCCTAATAAAATGTTTTGTTTTTTTTAAAAAAGAACCAAGGGACAGGGGATTGAGAGTCAACTCAATTCTTGATCTGTGAAAACTTCCAGAAGATATGCTTCTTCTTCAGAAATGATAATGATGAATGAAAAATGTGCTTTACAGCATTACTTTAGGAAAAATAATGACACATAAAACAAAAATGGAAATATCAGAGACCAAGGAAATGTTACCGGTCCGACTACTTATTACCTTCTAGTTGTTCAGCAAATGTTCAGAATGCTTTATATCTTAGCAGAAATATGGAGAGCTCTAAATAGCCTGAACAGAAATAATTTATTAGGCAGTTTTGTACTAGTTGCAGAGCCATCTCCATGGTGATAGTTAAATTAATGGCGGATTCTAAATGACTGCAGCATTGGGCCTATCCTAGAACTCAAGAGCCCAGGTAGAGAGGTGGTTAGGCACTAAGTTGTCAGCCAAAAGATTAGTGGTTCTAATGCACCAGAAGCTTGATGGGAGAAAGGTATGGCAGTCTGCTTCTATAAAGATCACAACTTTAGAAGCCCTCAGGTGGCAGCTCTATACTGTCCGAAAATCTCCCTATGAATTACAATGAACTAGAAGGCAATGGTTTGGGTTTGGATCTTTATTCCAGAAAACCTATCAATTGATATTAAAGACATGTCAATTTCCTGTTGCCCTGCAATAGCAATGGGGGGTTACCCAAACACAAACAGTCAAAGAGATTGAGGGCCTTGTTCAAACTTGCAATCCTGTGGAATCCTAAGTCACAGTGTCTGAACAGTTTTAGGAGTGTTTTTTTTTTAAAGACCTGTAAATACTCTCAGTGGATGAAACTGTGCCTTGGAGCTGTTAGAAGCAAATGTCACATTTTCATACAAACAATGTGCACTCAACAGGTTTGAAAAGTGCTCACGCTTCCCACATGTTCATTTCCAATGTGTGCTTTGCATGTTACATATGGGCTTGCATGACTGGAAAAGGGATCTGTTTCATCTTAAATAAAATACTGAAGCTTGCTGGGATAGGGGTTTTCTCATACTGGAAGAGATCATTCATTTCTCACATTAAATTTATATTGCAGAAAATCGAGGTGGGTGTGGTGGCAGAGCAAAGAAGTCTATGACTCCTAATAAGTCTGTGACTCCCAATGACGTCTATGCTTTCATCCCTGTAGTGTGTGACTATGCTAGCTAATGTAACAAAAGAGGCCATCCAGATGTGATTCATGTTAGGAAGCTTTAGGGAGTGAATGTGGAGGAAGGTAGTCACAAGTCAAAAAATTTCAACTCTAGAAGGTTTGAGAAACTCAACACTGCTGAACATCAGGGAAATAGGCATTGATCTTACAGTCATTGACAATGGGTTCTCCCAACAGTGTGAGTAAGCAGAAACACTAATTTGCACCTAGAGTCAGCCATGAGGTACCTTGGTCTGGTGAAACCTGTGCTTGGCCTTTGATAACTACAGCGAGGCTTTGTTTTCTTTGATAACTACATTTGCTTTGTTTTCACTTCTGGAATCTGTTATGATCTATTACAGCAGCAAAAGAAAGCATGCAAGGAAAAGGAAGCACAGCAACACAATGATTGCATTCATAACTGTAATGCATACAATATACTAGAAAATGTCATGCCAGTGGATTGAATTCAATTTACCATGAGTAATGGATCTTCACCTCATTCGGCTATTCATTCCTTTGCATATAGACCTCTATCAAATGTAAGTGTATAATTACAGAATAAATTAGAAAAATATCTCATTACTAGTATTTTGAAGCCTTTGCAGTATGAATCCCAAAGTGTTTTGGGGAGCATACAAAGTGCCTATAAAGATTAAGGCAATTCTCAGGGGAGTATTTTTCAGAGTTAGGTTATGTGAAGATAAAGTGTAAATGCCTCTGAAGTCAATTTGAAATTACATTTGAATTGCTTTTTGAGAAACACCATCTTTGTTTCACTTTCCTGGAGTTAAAGTCACTAATACACTCTCTAAACAAAGCAATCTTTCCATGCATTGCGTTGAGAATTAGACTTTGTCTTCACTGGAGCAATAATTTGGAGAATTGTGTTATATGAGATTGATTTCCCCCCCTTCTGTTGTATATATTGAATCATTTTCCTTCCATCAGTTAAATAGAGTGGAATTATTCATCAAGTTATCTTTTCTATTCCTCCCCAACTCTGGGGTGTATATGACAGAACTTTCTTATTCTATTGCATATAAATGACATACTGCTGTTTGTGCTGTAACTAAAAGTCATTGTATTGCTAATCTTGGAGTTCAACTGGTAAAGTAAATACAGTCTTGCCTCGCTCCTGAGAGGGATTTGTTCCAGCTCTGCCCACCACCCAGACCAAAATCCTTGCATACTAAGGTTGTTTTTATAAAAGGCATAATATTTGCATATAACCTATGTTATGCACTCTCCAGTATACTTTAAACCATCTGTGGCTTACTTGTAATACTTTATACAATATCAATGTAATGAAAATAGTATTTAACAAACCCTTTGTCTTGAGGGATTCCTTTGAGCAATTAATTGTTCCTCCCCTTCCAATATTTTTCATCTACATTTGATTAAGCCTCAAGGTGCCTAATCCAGGGTACAAAGGTGTAGGTTTCAGAGTGAAGCGGTGGAGTCTAGCCTGTCAATCAGGTAGCTGATGCCCTCATTTGGAGGCACTAAGGAGATAAATAGCTCACTAGAGGCGGGTCACAAGCTCACTCCCTGGGAGACATCCCAGTTGTGAAGACACATGGAGAGAGGCTGATGGATCCAGACCTCTGGAGCAGAAGAAGCCACATGGAGACTGAGATTCCAGCCACTGAGATACTTACAATGCCAACATGACTGGATCCATAAGACTTTCCACCCACTGGCCTGTGATCTTCCTGCATTCGACGTTATTGCTTGCATTTTGTGAGTCTGAAGAGGACTTTATAGATTGGTATTGAACATATGGATTTATACACTTGATCTGGACTGGGCTGAAATGTTTTCTCAATATTCAATTGCTTTTGTATATAAAGCTCTTTCTTATACACATATGAGTGTCTATGGATTTTTTTCCTCTAGTCTACCCAGACAAACACAAAAGGGCTGGCTACAATTATTTTATTTTCAGAAGGGAAATATATTTTATTTCATAGAATAACAATTCTGTTAGTTATCTTAAATGTGATAAAATATTAAACTGATATTTCAATAATTATGTGACAGTTTTGTGCCAGCTGAGCTCATTTAGCATCCATAAATCATTCCGTCCTAACTAAAACAAGTCAAACTCAAAAAACTCACTGACATCAAGCTGATGCTCACTCATAGTGGTCGTACAGGACAGAGCAGAACTTCCCTGTGAGTTTCTGAAACTGGAAATCTTCACTGGAGTTGAAAAGCCTGTTTTTCTCCCAGCGAGTAGCTGGTGATTTCAAACTGCTGATCTAGCATGCTTACCCCTTTCTAAAGCTGAGTTGGTCTCTAATAGAAAGCTCCAAGCTTTCACTCCCTCATTGGGTTATTTATCCTAGTTTGACCAATAAATTTGGAATTAGTGATAGTACTTCTATGAAAATAGTATTCAATTATGCATGCTTACCCTTTCTAAAGCTGAGTTGGTCTCTGACAGAAGGCTCCAAGTTTTCACTCCCTCGCTCTCTTTGGAGTGAGAATAAGATCACAGACGTGAATGTTTAGGGTGGTTTAACGCTCCTCTTGATTTATCCTGGATAAAGGCTTGAAGCCGTAGTTTCTTATCAGTGATTTTTCTTTCCTTTTTTGAGAGTAGCCATGCTAATGACTTGGATGGAGAGCATAACACAGCATACTGTAGGTTAACAGCAGAACATGATTTCAGGGTACTAATGGCTAATGTTTGAGGGAGTCTGGACCATAATTTGTAAAGTTTCATATGACGTTGCCCAGACACTAAGTGTAGCTTCCATGTTTTTCATCAATACGGTGTGATTTTCTTTTCCTGAGTGAGTTGGTGTAAACTTTTAAAACAATAGGACTTATTCTGATAAAGAGAACAAATATGTATTCCTTTCCATCTCCCCATCTAAACTTTAGACATTGCTTCATAACCTCAAAATGAAAATTTTTTACCTAATCATTTATTTATTTTTCCTTATTTTACTTTACATTGAATTGTTTCATAATAATTCTTGATATATGACCAATTAAAAGCAGAACAGAAAGTTATATGTCTTGATAAAAATGAAAGCCTGACCAAATCAACTACTCCACATTCATCTTCTTTTTCTATTTTTGTTGTTCTTGTTACAAATGCAATATATGTCCATGGTAACAAACTATTTTTAAATATAAGCAAACTGTCCCCAAAATTAGGTTCTTGTCTTACCAAGGGAGATATTTACTTTTGGAAGACATAAGGCATCACAAGAGAATTTTATTTGGCAACTCCTAAGACAAAAACACTGTACTGGCCAGTATGACAAGACACAGTATTGCTTGCTCCATGCCCTACCCACCCACTCCACACCCCCAGCCATACACCCTGCTCCAACGTGCACAAGACTCTTAGAAACTTCTCTCTAGGTAAAAAGGGATTCTGGGAAATGTAGTCCAGAGATGTTGTTATGAGCTCCGTGCATATTCTGTCCAAATCTTCCTCTACACCTTCTCCGGTCTCAAAAGTAAAATGAAAACACCGCTTATCATCAAACTAGTTTTCAGAACATAAGAAATAAGAAATTTTAACTCCCTGAAAATAACAGGGTCATCAAACCCCAAATTAAAGACAAATGCTTTGCCTCCATTAGATTCCTACACTTTGTGACCCTGTAGGACAGAGCAGATTTTTCAAGATTTTTTTTCTCATATATTTTTCAAGGCTGTAATCTTCCAGGATATGGAAATAGTCTTCCACACCATTGCTTCATGGAGCAGCTATTGAGTGTGAACCAGAGACCTTGGGGTCAACAGTCCAATATTTACCCAATAGTGCTACCAATGTTCCTGGTTGTTATCCAACGTTATTTAGCCAGAAATGGTATTGGATTGATTACACACATAGCAGCATGGCTGCTGTTGGTGGTGGTGCCGTCAAGTTGGTTTCTACGCATAGAGACCATATATGTAACAGCATGATACACCTCACAGCCCCGTGCCATTCTCAGAATTGTCAACATGTCTTTTCCTACTGTTGCAGCCATCGTGCCAAGCCATCTCATTGAGATATTCCTCATTTTTTACTGACCCTCTATTTTATTTTGCATAAAGTGTTTTTCCAAGGACCACTTTCTTCTGATAACCTACATGCCAAAAGCAAGTGAGACAAAGTTTCCCCATTCTCACTTCTAAGGAGCCTTCTGACTATATTTCTTCCCAGACAGATTTGTTTCTTCTTTTGGCAGTCCATGGTGCTTTCAATATTCTTTCTTAACAGTGTAATTCAAATGCATAAACTCTTTTTCGGTCTTCCTTATCATTATCCGAGTTTCACAAGCCCCTGTTGTGGTTGTTAAGCCCTTTGGAGTTGGTTCTGTTTCATATCAAATCTATGTATTAAAGATGGAAACAATTCCTGCTGCTACACACAATCTTCACAATTATGTTAGTGTTGGAGCCCACTGCTGCATCTGCAGTGTCAATATATCTTGTTGGGTGTTACTCCCCCACCTTATTTTCTACATTCTACTTTATCAAACATGTTCATTGGAATATGAAGGAGTGAAAGTGCCCACAGCTTAAGTCCTCAAATGGACATCCTTGCTCTTCAACACTTTGAAGAGGTCTTATGCTGTTGACTCTCTCCATGCAATATGTAGTTCTTTCTGCTTGTTGAGCGCTGCTTACATGAACAATGATTGTGTTCCCCTCAACCCAAAAAACAGAAAAGCCTTGGCAATGTTATTTTTTTCTCTGTCTACCATGATGCTGTCTTTTGCTTCAATACTTAGGATTTTTCTTTTTTTTTAACACTGATTTGCAATTAATAATTATCCTTCATCTTGCATTTTTATCAGCAAGTTCTTCAAGTCTACACTTTCAGCCAGCAAGGTTGCATCATTTATTATCACAGGTTCTTAATAACTCTTCCTCCAATCCTGATGCCAGAGTCTTCTTCATGTAATCGAGCCTACAGATTGAATAACTATGGTGAACAGACACCACCTGGATGCACACCTTTCCTGATTTTAACCATGTAGTAGTTCCTTGCTCTGTTCCTCTAATTGCGTGTTGGTCAATGGGCAGATTCTTTATGAACACCACGAAGTCTTATGGAATCCCCATTCTTCTCAGTGTCATCCAGAGTTTGCTATAAACCAAAGTTTCAAATTACTTTTCACAGTCAATGAGACATAAGCACATCTCCCCCAGTGATTCTCTGCTTTCAGCCAAGATCCACCATAGGTCAATGGTAACACGCTTATAATTTGGCAAGTGAAAATATAATGGAACATTTCCATGGAAAATCTAGGAATTTTCTTTGTCTTTACGAAGTGTTCTAAGGATCAGATAACAGGCATCCTGAAAGCAAAAATTCTAACCAACAGGATCTAGAATACAAACCCTAGTGCACAGACAATCAGGCAATATTCTTACTGCTTGTCTAAATTAATTCAATACTCAATTTTTAATTATAAGCGCTGGAATAATGCATAGTTGAAAAGGTAAAATTGATTGATACACGAGAAACCCTGCCCCCTAAACTAAGTGGCTATGAATTTCATAAGTTCAGTTGTTCAAAGTCAAGAGATGGAAATTTAATTTTAACTGTAGAATACAGGAATATAACTCCATTTTAAAAATTACTCCAAGATACCCCAAAGCTAAATTCAATCCAAAGAGGATTATTTCCCATTAAGAGTTAGGAGCTATTGAATTGCAGTCATATAGAGAAGAGCAAAGGCATTTATGAGAGCAGGAGAAATTACGGTGGGGAATTAAGTACATCCCTTGAAAGTACACTTTGCTTTTTAATTGTACTTTTAATCTTCAGAGATATTACAGCAAAATGGCTTCTTTAAAATATCATGAGTAATGTGGAAAGGCAAAGTGTCTGAAGTAGTTTTCTGCTTTTCTATAAAGTTTTAGTGAGTTCTGAGATTATGTATTGACTCAATCATGTTAAGATCAATAATTCTTAGCATGTTCAATGCATCTAGAGACTGACAAAAACATTGGGCAGTTAGATTATAATTAGAATGGGACATACTTGGGTATCATATACTAGCTGCTCTGTATTCTAGCCGATCTCTTCAGGCAAACTGGAGCTCAAAAGGCAAATTTTATATTGTCTGTAAGGCTTAACGGATTGGAGACAGAGTAAGGAAAATTATTTCTTTCTATCTACATTTTTAATATGATTTTGGTGTATGCAACCCTCCGAACAAAGTCAAATTATAAAACGAATCTCTGTGCAAGTTGACAGGTTAATCAAAAGCCCAGAATTACATTCAAGTCTATATGAAAATAAATTGCATGATGAAGCAGTATGTTTAGAAAATGGCCAGAAGACGTAATTTTACAATACACTTATAGAATTAAAGATCCATCAATCTTTGATTTGATTGACTGTGTCAAATAATGAAGAAATATGAAAATAATCTTTCTACTGTGATTCTGAGGGATGAGTGATAGCAGAAGTCATATAATTCTATAATTTGATATTACAGCCTTTTCCTATATGCCAAGCTTAATAATCACAAATCATCAAATCATCTTCAGTTTTCCTAGGAAGGCACTTCAAGTATACACAAAGACCATACACCTTATGGCATTATTAGTCAATGTTGTAAATAAACACATTTTTAAAATTTTAAAGCCTTAAATTTAATGTCTAGATAGTACAAAACCTATTAAAGTGATTATAAATAAACTTGGTTTTCTTCATAAAGCTAAGGGTTTTATAAAGACAAAATATTTTTGAACAACACAGTGACTCCTAATTTGTTTCTTTTTACAGACACATAACAGGTACAATTATTTTTAACTGCTTTAAGTAGTGAATCTAAGCTACAATATAAATGAGGAGAAGAAAAGGTAAGGCAAATCATCATGAAGGAGATTAAGAATTTTGCCCACCATTGACAGCTTCAGAAATTGATCTAATATTTGAAACCACTTCCAAGTTCCAAGAAAATTGGTTCTGTGCCTGTGAAAGAAAAATACAATCACAGAAAGAGCACAGCAGGAAACATAGATCTTTTAGCAAAACTAAAATCGTACACAGACAATATTTAAGGAGGTTTTGTTTGAAGCCTACAGGAAAAGAAAATGTGAGAACTGAGGATTAAGAGATATTCGTAGAATGCCCAAAGAAAGCAAGATTGACAGCCTCCCATTGATGGAGCCGAAATCTTAGATGTCAAAGAAAGAGGTCAAAGGGCGTCAAGAGGGAGAAAACAGCACAGCCATGTGGAAGCATATAACAGCCCACAAGGGGTATTTCAAACCAATATAAGCTTTTCAGCATATAAAACAAATATTTTATAAGAAGTTTGTGTTTGAGATGAAAACAAGTGTCATTCTAAATATACCACTTTGAGAGAAGACTTTGAAAATATGTAAAAATCTAAGGAAAATGCAGGTGCTCTGAATTTTGTTCTAAAAAGAGAATCTGCCCAGTGGCATGGAGGACAGATTGACTTGGTCCAAAAAACAGAGCAAGAATGCTTGAAATAAAACCTATAGCATCTGGGGTCTTAAAGCCTGGGAGTTAAACAAGCAGCCATCTAGCAGGGAAGCAACAAAGCCCACATGGAAGAGGCACACCAGCCTGTGTGATCACCAGCTGTCAAGGGAATCATGTATCAGGCATCTGAAGACCCCAAACAAATAATCATATAAGTGCCAATGAGAGGGGTCGGAGTGGAGACCCAAAGCCTATCTGTAGACAATTGGACATCCCCTCACAGAAAGGTCACACGGAAGGGACAAGACAGCTAGGATGCAGTGTAGCACCGATGAGACACACAATAGTCCTTCATCCCCATTACTATCCTGACCCCAGCTCTGCCTTAAACATCATCGGCTACACAACCGCATGCACACTGGTACAGATAAGAGCTCTCGGCACATGGAATCCAGGACAGATAAACCCCTCAGGAACAATAATGGGACTTGTAATACCATGAGGGTAGAGGGTAGGTGGGGGAAGATGAGGAAGAAACGGGAACTGATCGCAAGGATCGACATATAATCTCCACCCCCAGGGAATGAACAACAGAAACATGGGTGAAGGGAGACAGCAGACAGTGTATGAAAATAATTTATCAATGGTTCATGAGGTGGGTTAGCAGGTAGGATATGGAGGGAAAAAAGAGGAGCTACTAGCAAGGGCTCAAATAGAAAATATTTTGAAACTGATGATGGCACCTATGTACAAATGTGCTTGATACAATTGATGTATGGATTGTTATAAGAGCTGTAAGAGCCCAGAATAAAGTGAATTATGAAAAAAAGGAATCTGCTCACCAAGGACCATAAACAAAGACATGAGGGAACAGAGTAATTTTTTTTCTAGGCTGGAAAGTTTTGATATAATAAACATTTTTATCCTCCTTTAATAAATCTATGAATTCAACACAATCCCAGTATCATTTATTTATTTATTTCCTAACTTAAAACAGTGACTCTGAAGTTTACTTGGAAAAAACATATGCAAATAGCTAGTATATATTTCGAAGAAACGTGACTAATATGCTGAGACTTGCCCTGCCACAAAAATAAGGAATCGTATAAGTAACTGCTGCGTAAGTAGACACTCAGAATAATGAAGAATCCAGAAACAGATTCAAGTCCATAGTAAGATATATGACACAATGGAAATGGAATTTCCATTTAGTGGACAGAATATATTATATTCACACTACGCTATTGAGGCAATATATCTTTGGACCAAAAAACACATAGGTTGGTTATGGTATTTGGGAAACGTCCGTTTCTTGTGCAGACGCCTACTCTTCCATTGCTCAGTGGATCAGTCACTCAGTATCATCAGAGGTCTAACCCTATGCTCTAAGAAAGAAGCTATCATGTGTTCAAGTGACGAAGCTTGATTTTAGCTTGCACTGTTAGTTTGGATTTAAGAGTGTGATTGGGTTTCATGACACAAATTTAAATAATTGCCAGCCATTGTTCAATGGGATCTCAGCTAATCAATGTCTGGATGCTTGTGATGTTTTGATAACTAACAAACTCACTGCCATTGAATTGTTTCTGATTCCTGGAGACCATATAGGCCAAGGGAGAAACGTCCCTGTGGGTTTCCAAGACTGTCACTTTTTAGTGATATAGAAAGCTTAATCTCCCCTCTCAGAGTGCCAGCAGTCAGTCTAATAAAATGACCCCTTTGGCTTCCTTACTTGGGAGGGCTGTCAAATACAGTGTGCTATGGAGAAACTATAAGACCTTGAATAAAAACCACTTGGGTAAAACCAACTGGAAGTCCTCCCTTTAGTAGTACATCTGGAATAGAAAACAATCGGCTTTAAGTCCTTTGCCATTGATTCTGAATTATAGAATGATTCCATAGGGCTCCAAGGCCATGCATTTTTAGGGTAACAAAGTGTCACTTCTTTTGTCTGCCAAGCAGCTGTTAGATTCTAAGTGCTAGCTTTTCTAGATTAGAATCTGCTGTGGCTAATCAATAAAGCCTCTTGACCCTTTAAACTTCACTTTAAATGGTTTAAATAACTGTGACATTAGTGTGGTTAGCTTATCATAAACTACAATGTAATCAAAAGGTCAAGGAGACTTTCAAATTCAGTCCTGAAAGATAAAGAGCTTATTATCACCAGTCCCGCCCTTAAAGCAAGGACAATGGAACTGACTGAAGAGCCATGACATACTGGATCATGGGGACCTGTGTTTGCAGGACAAATGAATCAGAAGGGTCAGCTGAATCCAGAAAGACACAGCTGATAAGATTGACACAACTCAAACAGAATCCACTGGCGATACCTTTTATATGGAGATTTTGACAACCTGGTGGAGATTGAGTGGCAATTAATATGGAAATCAAAAATTCATGGGGCCACAGTCTGGATGGGAGTGGATGAGAGCTCAATCTCTAGAGGTTTATATTCAAGTGCTCTTGGTGAGAAGAGGGAGAAAGTCATCATTGGTAAATACTCCCAGACTAAGCCTTCTACTACTCCCCTGGGGAAAAGGCAAATTAAGTCACAATGGGATATTATTACACACCTCCTAACCCACTGCCATTGAGTCAAATTCCAACTCTACAATGCTATAGGACAGAGTAGAACTGTTTTATAAGATTCTGAGGAACTGAATGTCGACAGAAGCATCCAGTTTCATCTCCCCCCTCACTCTAATGGTGGGTTTGAACCCTTGACCTTATATTTAGCAGCACAGTGCTTTATCTTTATTTTTGTTCTATAAGGTCTTAATATAGAAAACAAACACAAACGTATACTATAATACCAAATGCTGATGAGAGATTCCTTCGGGAAATCAAAAATGGAATTGCCGCATTTGAAAGCAATTTGACAATCATCAAGTATGTACTTACCGTCATATGTGGTAGATGGTTTTATGTCAACTTGAATTTTTATGACAGTGAAGGGGTGGAATGCAACCTGCCTGATGATGCCTCTTGGGTTGTGGACTTCTTCAAAGCTGGGAACCTGGAAATCTCCCTCTCTCTCTCTCTCTCTCCTGTCAGACCTGGAGTGAAAGGAAAGCAGAGCAAGAGTGTGAATTTCAATTACAGGTTTCATTTGTTAACTACCTGCTGGGTGTTTAGATTGAAATGAGTAAAGGGGGCAGGGAGAGGAGTGATTGGAAGGCGGAGTAGAGAGAGAACAGCTAAAAGTCAGAAAGGGAGAGCTAGAAAGAAGAGGAGGCAGAGGGACGATGTGTGGCCAAAAGAGAAGGCGAGGAAAGTCAGAGAGAGCCTGAACAAAGGAATCCCGTGCTAATAGACTTTAGGGACAGAGATAAATTATTGCAGTAAAACCCCAGTACTCAAACACATCAGCACTAGATAGAATCAGATGTCGACGCAAACTTTGCATCGGAGCTGGAATGAAACACCAGAATCCAACCCAAGGCACGTGATTTTTGTAAACAAAGGTAGTTCTTGTTTCGGTCACTTGGCATTAGTTGGTGTTATTAGTAGATGTTGTTTAAACCTTTTGCAGCTGTGTTACACACGTTTGCTACAGTTTTCTTAGGTTTGTGGCTTTCTGTACAGTTTTTAGGTTTAAAAAGAAAGGGTTGTTTTTGTTTTTTTTTTAAAGAATCATCATGATAAGGAACTGGTTAACCGCGTATCAATATTGTTAATGATAATTTAGTAAACCGTTTTAGAAAACAGTTAAGGAAATACCAATAGCAGACCACATTAGACAGATTTGTTTTTAGAGGAAACCAGCCAGGTCCTAGTGAAAAAATTCAAGGAAGGGGAAAAAAAACCTCCTGAAAAGCAGGTACCAGTTGATTCTATGGAAGCGGATTTCACTTCCAAATGATGACTCTCCCCATACTTCCTCTCCACATCCGTGTCCACAAACCCAGATCCTCATCAGTCTCAAGGTATGGCTCATCCAGTAGTTGTTAAAATGTTTTTAATATTGTATTTCTTATCTAAATTATATTATTTAACCCTGAACTTATGTACTTTGAAATTTCTGTGTAATGTTTTGCATAAAAAGGCAAGGTTCAAGAACAGATTAATCTGTTTCAGTCCTTTTTAAAATGTTTATCTTATTTCGGGATCTTATAGCTCTTGTCACGATCCATAGATATGCCCACTGTATCTCACACCTCTGCACATAGGTTGTCATCATTTTTTTCAAAACATTTTCTTTCTACCAGAGCCCTTGTTATAAGTTCCTCAGTTTCCCCCTCCCTCCTTCCTTCCCTCCCTCCCTCCTCCAAGTTCCCTTAATAATTTCTACATTATTTTCCCCCACCTCATATCTTACACCGACTGCTGTCTCCTTTCACCCACTTTTCTGCTTCCATCCCCCTGGGAGGGGGCCCATATGTCATTTAATATGATCAGTTCCCTCCTAGTATTGCTGCTTCCCTTATTCGTTCTGAGGAGTTTGTCTGTTCTGGATGCCTTGTATCATGAGCTCTTATCTGTACCAGTATACATGCTCTCATTTAGCCAGATTTGTAAGATAGAATTGGGGTCATGATAGTGGGGGGGCTGAAGGAGGGAATATTAAAGAACTAGAGGAAGGTTGTGTGTTTCATCGGTGCTATACTGTACTCTGACTGTCTCTTCTCTTCCTTGTGGCCCTTCTGACAGGGGTTGTTCAATTGACTACTTATGAGTTTTGGGGTCTCCACTCTGCCCTCACCCTCATTCCTATTGATACGATTTTTTGTTGTTGTTTGTTTGTTTTGTTTGGGGTTTTTGATGCCTGATACCTTATTTCATTGACACCTTATGATCACACAGGCTGGCGTGCTTCTCCCATGTGGGTTTTGTTGCTTCTCAGATAGATGGCTGCTTGTTTATCTTCAAGCCTTTACGAGTCCAGATACTATATCTTTTGATAGCTGAGCACCATCAGCTGGCTTTACCACATTTGCTTATGCATCCACATTGTCTTCAGCGATTGTTCCTGGGAAGGTGAACATCACAGAGTGCCCTGTTCGTAAAAAAAAAAAGTGTTTTTGCTTTGAGGGAGTGCTTGAGTGAAGGAGTAATGTCCATCTGATGCTATATAATACTTTATAAATAAATATATGTACATAGATATAGTCCCCTATCATTATATATAAATATATACATATATACATGCCTGTATTTAGACCTCTATACATGTTCTTTCAGTTATTTTTTATGGGAAAAATGATTTGGAACTTGACTTCATTGCATCTTGACGCTCCTTCTAGAATGGATTTGCATTGAGGTCTGGGGTTCTACTGTATGTCTAAAAGGAGCCAGAGCCCCCCCACCCTGCCCACCAACCCATTGGCTGTGGCACCAGCAGAGCGATGAGGAGTGGGGGAAGTTTCTGTGAGATGTCATGAGCAGGTGAGATGTCACGTTAAACTTGGCATGGACAGAAAGGGGTTAGAGACGCTGGCTATGGCTGAGAACTGTAGTGTTACTGCTGGGTTCTTTATCTACCTCTTCATCTTCCTGTTGGCTGGGATTGCGTTGCTGACCCTGAGAGCTGCCATGTTTCCACTGACCGTGGATCCATGAGACTGCCCCCATCAGCTTGTGATCTTCTGTATTATGCATCACCCTTCCGGCATCACTGTCTGCAGTTACGTGCATGCATTTGAGAAGTGACTTATAGCCTTGAGCTGGACTGGCCTGGGAAGTCTTCTTGATGTAAGATTACTTCTTGATATGAAGCTCTTTCTTATAAATATGAGTGTCATTGGATTTGCTTCTCTGAGCAACCCAACCTGATGAACTGTACAGCCCAGAAATTTCACTGCTAAATATTTACCCAAATGTATGATAACTCAGATTCCCACAAAATCCTGCATGATAAATATAGATGGTTAATTTATTCAAAATTAACAAATATTGGAAACATCTAAATGTTATCATTTGGGGGATTAATCAAATGGGGCACATTCACCTATAGAATATTACTGATTAATAAAAGAAATAGTCTACTGATGCAAACAAAAATGTGGATAAATTTCAAGTGAATTAAGTGAAAGAAGCCAGACACACACAAAAAATGTCTTAGGAAGAGATACCATATGAATGATATTCATGTAATATATATGCCCTAGCTTCCTTGTTCCTTTCACAGGTAAAAACTGAGATCAAAGTCTAAAACGTCTCCCTGCTTTGTCTTGCTCCAGCTCTCTTGTATGGCGTTAGTGCAATAAATCTCCTGCATTTAGAATTCCTCCACTTACTGTCTGCTTTCTGAGGACCCATCAAACTACTTGTGGCAGAAGTTCATGTTCTTTTATTCATTGGATTTTGTCTCTCTCTGTATTTTTAACTCTTGATTCCTCCCTTTCTGAACAGCACCGGAGATTAATTCCCTGATCATTAACATTGAGCAAATATGCTGTACTAGCCATCCGTATGGATTATAACTCAATGTAAAGAGACCAAAATCTTCTCAAGTGGACTGTGTTAGTCTGGGTAGACTAGAGAAACAAATCAATAAACACACACATGTGTATAAGAGAGGGTTTTATATAAAGAGAGGGTTTTATATAAAGGGTAATTGTACATTAAGAAACATCCAAACTCAGTTGAGATTAAGCCCTTAAGTTCAGTATTAGCCCATATGCCTGATACCAATCTATAAAATCCTCTTCACACTCACAAAACACATGCAATGACGCCGAATGCAGGACCACCACAGGCCAGTGGGTAGAAAGTCTTTTTATCTAGTGGCGTTTTAAGCTCTCAGTGCTGGCAGGGGTCTCCACGTGCCTTCTCCAGCATCCAGGGCTGAGTCAGGGTAGGTTCATGTGACTTCTCCTCAGGGATGTCTCCCAGGGAGTCCACAGAGAGAGAAAACTCTCCTGCCTCCAAGGAGGAAAATCGTATTTCCCAGAATGCTCAGGAGAAGGCTAGGACCACACAGAGGCCTCACTGGCTATGATCTGATCGACGATTAGACTCCACACCTTCGCTCATAGTCCTCTCAAGTGGACATGAGATTGTGTAACTACCACATGGACCAACTAGTAACATCATTCATGCTAACTGGAGAAAGGGCTGATATTGTCAAAATTTTTGTTCTTGCTTGGATCCACAGTCAATAGTCATGGAAGCACCAGTTAAAATCAAAGGGCATATATAATTGGGTAAATCTGCTGCACAAGATCTCTTTGGAGTATTGAAAAGCAAGGAGCTTACTTTAAAGACTAAAACGCTCCTGATCTAAAACATGGTATTTTCTATCACCTCACATGCATGTGAAAGTTGAACATGAAGAAGGGAGACCAACGAAGAATAGATGTATTTCAGTTGTGGTGCTGGAGAAGAATATTGAAAGTCCCTTGGATTGCTAAAAGAACAAGTCTGTCTGGAAGAAGTACAGCAAGAGTGTGTCCAGAGTATGGCAATTGTTAGTCTTACATGCTTTGGGCATATTGTCAAGAGTAGCTAGTCCCTGGAGAAGGACATCACACTTGGTATAGTGGAGGGACTTGCAAATGAGGAAGACCCTCAAGGAGTTGGATTGACCCCTTGGCTGCACCAATGGCTCAGGCATAGGAGCAACTGTGAGGATGATTCAGAACTGTGCAGTGCTTCGTTTCATTGTGCAGAGAGTCATGCTGGGTCAGAACCAACTCCATGGCACCCAATGACGCCATCAACCCACACCTCTTTAATGTGTTGTGGAGTAAAATATTTCTGATCCAAGCCATGAGGTTTTCAGTCATCTCATATGTGAAATGTGAAATATGAATCAGAAACTCAGAGAAGAATTGATGCATTTGAAATATGGTGTTAGTGAAGACTATTTAAAGTACCATAAATGGGCAGAAGAACAGAATAATCAGTCTCAGAAGCAGAACAGTAAGGATGTTCCTTAGAAAAGAGGATGGTGAGATGTGGTCTCATGGTCTTTGGGTGGGTTATGAGGAAAGACCAGTACCTGGAAAAGATCAACACGATGCCATCTTTGCTATGTCTTTTAAGTTTATTTTTAGCTATAATTCCTTCTTTCTTGTACTTTTTTTGGTAGATGAAACCAGGTAATTTTCTATGGAGATTTCCCAGTCTGATGCTGACTACATACCTGTGGGGTCCTTAATGTTTTCCTCCCCTACATTTAGAAATTTGTCGATTGGTAGTTAGACTTAGGGCCTTGTTTCTAACACCTGTGATTGAATGAGCAAATCCTAAAGCAAACCCACTACCATAGGGTCAATTCTGACTCATAGTGCTCCTGCATAGGAGTCTTGAGACCGTCCGTCATTCCTTAACAGGGCAGAGGTTCAGCTTTCTCCTGCTGTAGGTCTAACCTGCATACCTTGCGGTTAGCAGCCCAACACTTATGCACAATGCATAGGTCACCACCATTTACACACAAAAGACACTCCCCCAAGTCAAGGAAACGATATTGAAACCTCTCAAGTGGTTGGTCGTTTTTACTGGCATCGCCCGCCCCCCCTGCCTGAATGAGTTTCTTAGCAGGGCTCTTGGATGATGGCACCTCTGTTTTTATTCAGGAAGACATGAGCAAGAAACACTTTTCATGTACCTCCACGTCCATAGTTCTGTGAGTTCATTTTCCTTATTTTTAATTTTGTGAACAGCTAATGGAGCATAATCATCTATGATCATGGATAAAAGGAATTTGTCTACAGAGCATTATTACCAAATCCCAATATTTCCATCAGAAGGTAACGAACTGGTGCTTCTTAGGGCTGTAAAATGGTTCTATGATTTTGCTGCTCTTTCTAACTAAGAATACAAACCAATGACTCCATGAAAGCCTCACTAGTCCTGGCTAGCACACCCTGTGGAGCTGATTTTTAAGCTCAACCCTTGCCACTTGATTCAAACTGTTCTGTTTAGCTATACTGGCCCCTTGTGATTCCACGGCTCTTTGGACTTGCTCCGACTTCTCTCTTTGCTGATGCCAATAGCTGATTGGAAGGCTGATCCACGAGAAGTTTGCCTGACTGTCCCTTTCATGTCCTTTCCATCGTTTTCTCTAGTACTCCTTCCTGGGTTAGTTTTGAGCACTGGTAGCCCAACGATTAAACAGTCATCTGCTTACTAAAAGGTTGATGTTTGTGTGTGTATGTGTGTGTAGGAGACCTGTCCATCTGCTGCCATAAAGATGGCAGTCATGGAAACCCTCTGGAGCAGTTCCACTCTATCACCTGGAGATGCTCTGAGTCACCTCCAAGACACCCAACCACCACCACCTTATTGCTTAACATTGTTCCATTCCCTAGAGGAAACTGCACCTGACCATAATCCACCTATTTTTATCACATCTGATTTTACTTCATTATATTTTTAAAATAATATTTTAATATGTTTGGTGAGTGTGTGTGTGTGTGTGTGTATGAGAGAGAGAGAGAGAGAGAGAGAGAGAGAGAGAGAGGAGGAGAGCAATGTTGGTTTCCATTTAGCAATTTCTGGGATGGCCGTTCAGTGGCATTGGCTATACTTTTCGCCATATGCCAACATTCTTATTATTTCCATCTGTTTGTGTCACTGCTATTCATCATCTTTTTTTGTGCTTATCTTTTCATTGTCCACATAAGGTATGTGTTGGTCATTTAGTTTTGTCTGGATGATTTTTTTTAAGAACTTTGGTAGATAGATAATCATTTGTCCGTTTGAGATTAAGAGTGTAGGGATGGAGTGTAGCTTGTTAATCAGGTCATAGCCAATGAGACCTCTGTGAGGGCATGGCCTTCTCTTGAGAATTCTGGTGTATCTGGGACTTCTTTCTTGGAGACAGGAGACACTGTCTCTCTCTGCTGACTCCTTGGGAGACATTGTAATTGACAAGACACATGGAACTACCCTAGTGCCCTTAGCCGGACAAGCCACATGGATGCAACCAGAACACTGAAGCCGGAGAAGCTACAGAGAGACCCCTGCTAGTGCTGAGATGCTTACAATGCCACTGGGCCCAAAGAGTTTATACCCATTGGCTTGTGATCGTCCTGCATTTGGCTTCATTGCATGTGTTTCATGAGTCTGAAGAGGACTTTATAGATTGGTATTTGGCATATGGGCTAATATGAGACTTATGGCCTTGGATTGGACTGGGTTGGAATGTTTTCTTAATATACAATTACTTTTGTATATAAATCTCTTTCTTATACACATATGTGTCCATGGATTTGTTTCTCTAATCTACCCAGACTAAGACAAGAGCACAATACTCACAGGTGGTATTGTTTATTTTATGAGACAATCTGTTATTTGTTTGAAAGAATATCTCTGAGAGTGATATAAGTTCCAAGTTTAAAGGGCAACTCAGGGTGACAATCTCAGGGGTTACCCTAGCCCAGGAGTTCCCAACTTTGCTAATGCCTCAACCCTTTAATACAGTTCCTCATGTTGTGGTGACCCCAACAATAAGATTATTTTCATTACTGTTTTATAACTGTAATTTTCTACTGTTATGAATCATAAATATCTGATATGCAGGATGTATTTTCATTGTTACAAATTGAATATAATGAAAGCATAGTGATGAATCACAAAAACAGTATCTAATTATATATTGTGAAATATGTTTTTCTAATTACAAATCAATGAAATTTTGTCTTGAAGTATCGTGTAGCATGGGTAACAGTCTCATGTCGGGTACTCATAGATGGGCATATTTGCATGTGGGTTGAACCGCCTGGAGACGGATAGAGGAGCAGTGTCTAGGTTCCTAAGACCATCAGAAATATGTTTTTTCCGATGATCTTAGGCGACCCCTGTAAAAGGGTCGTTCAACCCCCAAAGGGGTCGCAACTCACAGGTTGGTAACTGCTGCTCTAGCCCATTGGTTCCTAAATTTATTTGACCTACTCCTACCTCATTTTCAGAACACAGCCCCCCCCAAAATATAATAGAACCCTTAGTACTGCCTGGTAATTAAATAGTTTAATACTATATCCCATAATTCAGGATAAAATATGACATCCTCTTTTTCAGGCCCTGGATCATTCCAATAACCCTTAAAAGAAATGATTATCCACTTTGGGAAACATTGTTATAGTTTCTACCTCTTCATCACTTTCTGATTAATACCTGTTTTCACACTTTATTGATACTCTTCCTACTTGTAAAATGTCAGTTTCATGGAAGGCATGAACTTGTTTTTACTCAGTGAAAGTGTTTGAAATTGGTTATATATTATTGTGTAATTCTCATATGGCATCATGGTGTAAATGCTTTCCATGTATTTATTCATCTAATGCTCTAGCAACTCTATGAGGTACGCATTTTCAGTATTCTCATTGCATCAAAGAAAAAATGGGTAGTATTTCATTAAGATACACCCTTGTAAAGGGCAAGTGTAAAAGAATTTCCTGTTCATCTTTCTCTGATTGAAAAGTTTCTTGATTACCTTTTTTTCCTGATTTATATCATATTTATTATTAAATGAAAGAATTTTCAGAGTTCATTTTTGTGTATTTCTCAAAATTATTGTGTTTTCATGAAGCTTCAAAAAAAACACACAAACTTTAAGGTGTTGGACCCTGGGGAACTTGGCATTCAGCATAGACATTGTGACTTACAAAAACAACAACGAAAAACATTTTTATTATGATTGAGATGAAAGTTTTCAGAGCGAATCATCAGTTTTCCATTTCATAGTTCATATACATGTGTTTCAACTCATCCATTGCACTCCCGTTGAGAACCTCACATCTCCCACTTCCTCCCTGCTTTTCCTGTTTCCATTCTTCCTTCTGTTCTACACCTCGGAAAGTTCTCTTGAGTAAATGTCACTCTATTCATTTAGAGGTCACTTTAAGAAGGTAAGGAGCCTGGTGGCCAGAGGGTTAGGTGTTTCCCTGCTAACTCACCACGTTTGCCAACTCAAACTCACCAGCAGCTTCTTGGGGGAGGGAGGAGAGGGTCTGTTCTCTCCCATACAGTCTCATTTCAGACGCCCTCTCTAGGGTCCCTATGAGTTGCAACCAAGTCGGTGGCAGTGGGCTTGGTTTTTGACTTTTTAAAAAATTCAACTTGTCTGTGTAACATTATATGCAGTGCCATCCTGTCAATTGTGACTTACAGAACAAAGCAGGCCAGAACCGACCTGCCCCACACGGTCTGGTCTCTGAGTCGACAAACCATTATGATAGTTTCCTGTCTTATCTTTCTCCCCAAAATCAGCTAGTGAATTCAAACTCCTAACCTTTTGGTCCCTTGAGCAGTGCTTAACCCACAGTGTCACCAGGGCTCCTGGGTAACAGTGCAGTTCTCCTCACAGAGAGGGCCTCCTTCAAGTGTGCTTGGTCTTCAGAGCAGCTGTCTCTAAGAGGCAAAGGCTGATTAGCGTTGGTTGCGGGAGGAAATTATCTTAATTTTCTGCCAGTTGCTGTTTCCATTTTAATTGCATCCCAGCTAACTCTGCTTTCTGTCATGACACAATTTTATGAAATTCTTAAAAATGAAGAGCCAACTACCTTAAATGAAAATAGACCAAAAAATAGAGTGTAATGACATTCTTGCTATGATGGCAATGAAATTTAATAGCTATAAAATAGCTGTGTCTTTCTTTTTCACAAGGTACAAAATTTAAAAGCTAAACAAACCAGAGCAAAACAAAATAGACAAAAAAAAAACCCCAAAGACATTCAAGTGGATGTCTTTCACAACATTCTTTAAAGTTGCTATTCTTGTGTATTAGCAAGGACAAGAAATGTAAACATCTAAAAGTTTGTCAAAATGTAACTTCAAAGCACGAGTCAGTTTCTGGATGCACTAGAAATGGATGAGAACTATGGCAAGTGGCAGAGGGTAATTCTTAAGTGCTGGGGACCAAGTGGCACATCACTTGAGAGGAAAATTCCAGGTGTCCCAATTTTCAGTGTACCCTCACCCCATTTACTGCCAGCATCTCCCTCAGGTTCTCACTGTGAAGGATGAAGAAAAATACCCTTGTGCCTTGTCCCAAGGAGGAGATAAAAAACTAGACTCTTCTGTTCTTCATAAATATCTGTTTTCATAAGGAGCTCTTTTGAGACTAAACAATGTGAGTTTTACCAGAGCCTGACATATGGATAATGGGACTTACGCAGACCTGCCTTCCCACCCCTAAGCCCAACTCGTTATTCTAGTCTTTGACTAGAGGGAACGGAAATGCCCAATTCCAGCCCTAGGGGATCTTTCTGTGTGAAGAATTCAAAAACGATTTGAGAGGCATGGGTGAAGGTCACAGAATAGGGGCACCGTCTCAGTACGAGACTGAGACCTCATTGGAGGACTAGAAAAGGTTTCCATTCCCTTATATCTTACCTCAGTGCAGAATGTTTTCTCTGCCAAGAGCCATTTTGATATTTATAACATTATTTGTGGGCCCTACTGGTCAGACCTTTAATTAACCCACCCAGTGTAAGGGCTGGGCTTGCTTCTCTTTGATGAGGCCCATGGTGTTAGCTGGTATTTTTTAATCATTTTATTAGGGGCTCATACAACCCTTATCACAATCCATACATACATCCATTGTGTAAACCACATTTGTACATTCCTTGCCCTCATCATTCTCAAAACATTTGCTCTCCACTTAAGCCCCTGGCATCAGGTCCTCATTTCCCCCCCCTTCCTTCCTGCTCCCCTCTCCCTCATGAACCCTTGATAATTTATAAATTATTATTTTGTCATATCTTGCTCTGTCCGACGTCTCCCTTCCCCCACTTTTCTGTTGTCCATCCCCCAGGGAGGAGGTCACATGTAGATCCTTGTAATTGGTTCCCCCTTTCCAACCCACCCTCCCTGTATCGCCACTCACATCTCTGGTCCTGAAGGGATCATCCGCCCTGGATTCCCTGTGTTTCCAGTTCCTATATGTACCAGTGTACATCCTCTGGTCTAGCCAGACTTGCAAGGTAGAGTTGGGATCATGAGAGTGGGAGTGGGGTGGTGGGGTAAGGAAGCATTTAAGAACTAGTTGTATTCTTCATCATTGCTACATCACACCTTGACTAGCTCATCTCCTCCCCAAGACACTTCTGTAAGAGGATGACCAGTGGCCTACGGCCTGCAAATGGGCTTTGGGTCTCCATTCTGCACTCCTCCACTCATTCACTATGATAAGATTTTTTGTTCTGATGATGCCTGATACTTGAATTCCCTACACATCTTGTGATCGCACAGGCTGGTGTGCTTCTTCCATGTGGGCTTTGTTGCTTCTGAGCTAGATGGCCACTTGTTTACCTTCAACCCTTTAAGACCCCAGACACTATATCTTTTGATAGCCGGGCACCATCAGCTTATTTACCACATTTGCTTATGCACCCATTTGTCTTCAACAACCATATCAAGGAGGTGAGCACACAATGATATGATTTTTTTTGTTCTTTGATGCCTGATAACTGATCCCTTTGGCATTGCTTCTGAGCTAGATGATAGCTGCTTATTTACCTTCAAGTCTTTAAGACCCCAGATGCTATTATCTTTAGATAGCCGGGCACCATCAGCTTTCTTCACCACAATTGTTTACTCACCCGCTTTGTCTTCAGTGGTTGTGTCAGAAAGGTAAGCGTCATAGAATGCCAATTTAATAGAAGAAAGTATGCTTGCATTGAGGGAGTACTTGATTGGAGGCCCAATGTCCTTCTGC
Organism: Tenrec ecaudatus; assembly: GCF_050624435.1. Taxonomy (NCBI): domain Eukaryota; kingdom Metazoa; phylum Chordata; class Mammalia; order Afrosoricida; family Tenrecidae; genus Tenrec; species Tenrec ecaudatus. The sequence continues at coordinate 9,557,993 of NC_134544.1, forward strand.
TACCTTAATACTAAACCTATAAATATATGCACATAGGTCTATTTCCCCGTACTCATATATAAATATATTTGCATATGTACATGCCTTTATCTAAACCTCTATAAATGCCCTTTGCCTCCCAGAGCTTTCCTCTATTTCCTTTGACTTTCCTCCTGTCCCACTATCATGCTCAGTCTCTACTTGGGTTTCAGATCTTGTTCTCTTGTCCCTGAGTTTGTTAACACCACTACCTTTCTCCCCACGTCCCCCTCTTCCCTGTCCCCCTGGAACTGTCAGTCCTGTTGTTTTCTCTTCCAGATTGTTCATCCAGCCTATCTTATTTAGACAGACTTGCACAGATAATAACATGCACAAAACAAGACAGAGCAAAACCAAGCAAAATACACAACAAAACAACAACAAACCAATGACCAAAAAAAAAAAAAACACAACAAAAAAGAAAAGCTTGCCGTTAGTTCAAGGACTGTTTGTTGGCCTTTAGGAGTGTTTTCCAGTCCAGTCTGTTGGGGCACCGCGCCCTGGCCCCAAAGTCCACTTTCGGCATTCCCTGGGGACCTTACCCCTCCATTCCCTTGGTGTTCTGTTGCACCCCTTAGTGTTTTGCCTATTGTGTGGCAGGATCAGTTCGGGTACAATTCCCACACTGTGTCTCCCGTGTTGTCCCCTATAGGGGGTCAGTGAAGAGTTCCATGTCTCTTAGTGAGGCCGTCATGTTGTCCTCTCTGTGGACTGGCTGCTCTAATTGAGAACATCGTCCTCACAGCCTGGTGGGTCAGGATGTGCTCCACTCTCTCCTCTTCCCCCTTCATCTGTTGCCATGTTCTCTGATCAGATATGTCCCTCTCCCAGAGCTGCAGATTCAATGCCATCCGTTGAAATAAATTCTCCTGGGGGGAGGAGTCAGTGTCCATGTAGTAGTTGGGATTGGGGCCGACCCTCAGGCCTCTCCACTGGTTCCCTACTCCACACTGGCATGCTGCATTCACATCTTGGGAGCATTAAGTCTGGTCCCTCTTTCCCTGTACAGATATAAACAATACCCTCCCCTTGGGTTGGTTACCTGGTGTTGGTGATGTTTCCAGACCCGTTCCTCACCTGGTCTTAACTTAAGGGCTCCTATATGCTAATGCTATTGTTCAGTGCCAAGGAGCCAGTTTCTCAGGCATAGGAGTTCTATGTGACAGAATAGAAATCGCCTCATCCAATCTCCTGGAGTATAATAATTACCTCACTGTGGCAATTCACCAGATCTTTTGGTGAGGTTGAACTGCCAAACTTTCAGTTTAGCAGCTGAGTGCTTAAGTGTTGCATCTTCCGGTGCTTCACACATCACAGCAGCTTTGTTCAATCTTGTGGTTCTACTGTTGCTATCTCAGTTTTTATAGTTATGTCATGTGTCTTATAATTATGCCAGTAGTCAAAGTTAGAGGAAGATGAGTAAGTCATATTGAATCAAACAGGGAAGAATCTGTGTATAGTTTTTTCTATATGTCTGCAATTGGCTTAACATTTTTTTAATGTTACGTAGATTAAAGAAGAAGAAGAAGAAGAAGAAACTACCAGGGACTCAATTTCCACTGATAGTGGCCTTATAGTGTCAAATTGAATGGCCCCAGAAAACCCTGGAGTCCAAGTGCGCTGCATTCTGAGCTGATAATCACAATGTCAGCAGTTTGGGACCACCAGTCGCTCTGTTGGAGAAAGATGAGACTTTCTACTCTCGTAGTGATTTAGAATCTCAGAATCCTACAGGGACAATACTATACTGAGCTACAGGGTCTCTGTGAGTCAGAATGGATGACAGCAGTGAGTGAGAACAGCCCCTGTGGGTTTTGAGGCTGTAAACCTTGACCAGAGCAGACAGCTACATTTGAACCTTATCATTAACCACCCAACCTGTAACACACTATGCCAACAGACCTCCTTTAGTACATTACGTGGAAGAGGCTTTTTTTTGTATTTTAAATCATTTTATTGGGGCCTCCTACAATTCTTATCACAATCCATCCATCCATCCATTGTGTCAAGCACATTTGTTACCATCATCATTCTCAAGACGTTTTCTTTCTACTTGAGCCCTTGGTATCATCTCCTCATTTCTCCCCCTTTCCTCCCTGCTCCCCGCTCCCTCATGAAAACTTGATAATTTATAAATTATGATCTTGTCATATCTTACACTGCCTGACATCTCCCTTCACCCACTTTTCTGTTATCCATTCCTCAGGGAGGAGGTTGGATGTAGATCCTTGTAATCGTTTCCCATTTTCTACCTCACCTGGAGGGAGAGACTTTTAAAAGAGGCTTTTAAAAGCCGACTTTGAAATCACAGTCTGAACTTGAGATGAGCCTGTTACTCAGTCTCCAACTGCTCCTTTGGGGTATGTTCACGATTTCATTACATCTGCATCAGAGACTGCGTCACCAGATGTGGTGGGTGTAAACACACGGAAAGCAGGACAAGGCACACAGACAGGCAGGCTCTGCATCTTTGCGTGCTTTGTCCTGCTCCAGGCTTTCGGAAGCGCTTTCCCCTGCCCTGCCCTGCCTGAGCACAGCAAGTGCCCCGCTGCAAGGGGGCGCGCTTTCATGCAGGCCCAGAAAAGCCATTTCTCTGTAGTGTGCACCCAGACAGGGAATCACCACCCTGTCAGTTCACAGAGCAGCTGCTCTCACAGGTTCTCCTGCTTTTTAACCTTAGCTCTCCGCCAGACGCCAGAGCTTCCGCCGCTTTCTGAGCTCTTGGGCAACTCATTGAAACAGATGGAAAATGCGACCAACTGCAATTCATATTTCCTTGGTTAAAAATGCCCGTTAACAGCTCATTGCTTTTCTCTCCAACTCCACACATCATAGCTACATCCAATTTGAGTCAAATACATTTTTGACAAAATTTATCCTGAATGTTTTACATTCATCTAAAGCTGTCGCTGTTATACTTAATTAGGTTGCACTTTTATTGGAAGAGCTGGAGCTTAAAATCAATTTATTCTGCTCATTTAAACCTTGACCTTCTCTGCTTATAAAAGCAAAGACACACACACGAACAAATGCAGTATTTGATTTCATAACTTTGTCATTTTCATGTTAAATATTAATCATGTGAATTATTGTGGTTCACGATGTTGAATGCACTACTAATTGGTTATAATTAATCAAATTTGCATGTTCTGTGGAGGAAATTCTCTAAAATATTGCATTTTCCCCTCTTAGACTATACTTAAAAATATGATTTTACTGATGAGTCTAAAACTAACTGTCTTTGGATTTTTGCCAGTTGATGAGATCAAGGAACCTGGTGGTATAGCAGGTTGTGTAATGAGTTGCTAATCACAGTCAGCAGTTCAAAACCATCAGCCTAAGACTGCTGAAGACAGTCACCTGGCCAACTCATTAGAAGAGATCTATATAGTTGTACCCATTTCAAAGAAAGGTGACCCAATGCAATGCTCGCATTATAGAACAATATCATCAATATCACCTACAAGTAATATTTTGCTCACCGTCATCTAACAATGGTTGCAGCAGTACAGTGACAGGGAGCTGCCAGAGGTTCATGGTGGATACAGTAGAGGACATGGAACAAAGAGGTGTCATTACTGATGTCAGATTGATCTTTGCTGAAAGTAGAGAATACTAGATATATATTTTCTTGTATTTTATTGACCATGCAAAAAATTGGACTGTGCGATTTAAAAATATATAGATAACCCTGAGAAAAAGGGGATTCCACAACCTGAATCGTGTTCATGAAAACTTGTACACGGATCAAGAAGCAGTGGTTCCAGCAGAACGAGGGAGTACTGAAAGGTTTGAAATCAGGAAAGATGAATATCAGGGTTATATCCTCTCATAATGCTTATTCAATCTGTATTCAGAGCAAATCATGAGTAGCGGGACTTGAAGAAGAACATGGCATCAAGATCAGAGGAAGACTAATTAACAAATTTCAGTATGCAAATGACACACCTTGCTTGCTGAAAGTGAGGAGGATTTGAAGGACTTGTGGAGGATCACAGACGTGATCTTCAGTATGATATGTCACTAAATAAATGTAAAGGAGACCTAAATCCTCACCACTGCGACAATATGTAACATCCTGATAGAGAAAAGATTGAAGTGAGAGATTTGTGTCTTTCTTAGATCCACAATCAATGCTCATGGGTGCAATAGTCACAAGATCAAAAGACAGATTCCATTGAGTAAATCTGCTTGTCAAGACCTCTGTAGAGTATTGAAAAGCAAGGCTGTCACCTAGAGGACCAAAGTGGATCACATGGATACATTTGATCTATGATGTTGGTGAAAGTACTATGTACTGCCAGAAGAACAAACTCTGTTTAGAAGAAGTGCATGAATGTACTGGAAGTACAAGAACATCTTTGAAGAATGCTCCTTAATGCCAAGGATGATAAGACGTCATGCCTCTCACATGTTATCTTGAGAGACCAATTGTTGGAAAAGGACATTGTGGTTTGTAAAGTGGAGGGGCATTGAAAAGGCAGAAGACTTTTGAGAAGATGGACTGATTGATGGGTGCAATATTGAGTTTAAACATGACAATGATTGGGAAGATGACGCCAGACTGGACCATGTTTCATTTGCTGGGCATAAGGTCTCTGTGAATTAGAAAAGTCTAGATGTCACTTAGCAACAAAAAGAACAATTGATGAGGTGGACTGGGTAACTGGTAATATAAACCGATAGATAATTGTGTCATGAAAGGACAGTATGGGGCTTCCCATGAAGCCCTTCATGTTTCCTGATACTGCTGTTGTGCCTGGCTCAGCACCCCAGCCTGAATACTACTAATATGTCCAAGAGCAGAGCTTTCAAATTCTGTGTATTACTGATAAGAGACTGTCTTACCTCACCCCACCCAAAATTTGGCTTCCCCACCATAAAATTTGGCTGGAGAATCTCTTTGATGTATTCCAAAGTGTCCTGCATTCTAAGAAGTCCTAGACCCCTAAGCCACCCATATGCATGCATACATTCATTTCCATAAAGTGCTATGCATCTCCCAATATGACACACATTCAGAAACATCCATACACATTCAAAACTTCCACTGAGACTGCAGGAAGAATTAGTCAGCCATCAATCCACAAACTCTCTTAAATCTCAATTACTGCTTTACATCCTTTCTCTTCTTTTAGGAGTGACTGTTCCTGCCACCCTCAAAGACACAGTCATCTCTCTGGTGCACTTTTTTTCTCCCCAAGTTCAAACTAGAAGCCCCCTGGAAAGGAGAGAGATGATCTTCTTGCTCTTCATTTAATTGCCGTTTCCTTTTTTTTAAATTAACCTTCCTGCTGACTGAAAGGTTAATATAATGGCCTGCACAGAACGAGTCATCTAGAACAACGAGTCCTCCTTGGGAAAAGGCTACTGAGTCTAGAAAAACAAAACATAGGGAGTGTGGATCTCTGAGCTAGCAGGATATTGTACCTGTGGAGGGCTGTACGTTCCTTGACTTTCAATGGGAAAGAAACTTCTCTGCTGATCACACATTTGGTATTTTGGTCTAGCTCTGATCACTTACAGCCGAAACTACCCCAAAACAGGCAGAAGAGTAAACATAAGAGCAGGAGGTAGGAGAAAGCACTGTCTTTTGTCTGAGAAATGAAACCAAACATATAAAAGGGTTATTATTAAGTAGTCCTGAACTGTCTGCACAGCATCTTAAAAATATTGAAATACTTACAGAACCACCAGTTTACTAAGAGCAAACTAAAGATGCGTGAAGATAAATTAAAAATGCTTATTACTACAATTGGGACTGAAACAGACTCAAGAAATCTGAGGATGGGTTGCATTGTGCAAATCTTCGGCAAAAGGACTCTTGGAACATTCAAAAACAAAGCTGTTACTTTGAGAACTAGGATATGCCTGACCTAAAGTCATGGTACTTTCATTCTCTGGAAGTGCGTTTGAAAACTGGGCAATGAATAAGGAAGGCCTAACAAGAGTTGAGGCCTTTAAATTATGTTGTTGAGAAGTCATATCGACTATATCACTGACTGCCAGAAGAATGAGCAAGCCAGCTTGGGGAAAGACACAAAGGTCTGCAAGCTCCTTGCACGTCAGGCTAAGAGAACTTCACTTTATATACTGTGGACATGTTTTCCAGAGAGACTCATCCCTGACCAAGATCATCATCGTTGGTAAAGCAGAGAGGGTCATGAAAAAAGAGCAAAATCCTTCAGGAAATGCACTTCTGTGTTGTGGCAACAGACTCCCCCTGACGATGATGGTGAGGCAGTAGGAGATCCAGAAGTATTTTCACTTTATGTAGGGTCACGATGAGGCAGAGCAAGCAAGCTTGATGACATCTAAGAATGAAATCAGTACCGTTCTACAGTCTAATAGAATAAACTGGACAAAACCGAAGAGACTCACAATCTTGCCACTTTTATCCTCTTTCTCTTCTCTTGGAGTCCTGGTAACCCCAGTGCTTACGAGCTCATCTGCTAACCAAAAGGTCTGCAGTTCAGAACCACCATCAACCAAAGGAGGAGAGACATAGAGGGCAGAATATCCTAAGAGGCAGTTCTACGTTGTCATTGAAATCTAATCCACAAAGTACGATGTCAATGTTTTCTCTGAGCTTTCTATTTTTGTTTGTGTGTGTGTGTTTTCCCCTCTACAGAGATGTTTATTCAGCTCCCCTACTCATGCATAGCTCTATAGCTTTTCCATGAAAAAAAATCTTACCATGTCTTTTCTGCTCATTTGCACAAAACTGAAGTTTTCTCTAGAATACTCCAACGGAAACGTCCACTGTTTGCTCCATATGCTAACATTACACACTGTGAGAGAAAGCGTCCCTCAGCCTGGCAGGATCTTGGAGGGTGACATGTGTTTTCCAAATTTCAGCTGTCACAGTATCTCCAAGACACCTGTCAGAGAGACTCACAGCACAAATCCGTTCACTGATTGAATATTTGATGCTTTTATGTCTCTTCCATTTTGTGCTTGCAGGCTGTCAATATTTCTCTAGCCATTTTCATCCTGGTCCCACACTTCCCTCTTGACCTTACTTCCTCCCAGCTTTGCTCTCTCCAGATCTGTGACCCACTAGCGCTCCACACCCTCTCTTCTGGACTCTGACCTCTTGCTGCCCTCCCTCTGCTTCCTGACCTGCACCATCACAGGTCTCCTAGGAAAACAGACCGAGGGCGCCTCCCATTTCAAAATGTTCTCTCCTGTTTTCAGTCTGACTGTACGGTCTCAGCTGTGAGGCTTTTCACAACAATCTGGGGCAGCAATAGGCTTTCACTTTGCAGCCCATTGCGTTTCTAATGATGATTTTTCTGAGAAGCCGCTGCTTCCAATCCTTTAGTCAGCAACTGTGAGTGGAGGTTACTCACCTTCAAAGCACACCGTGGGGGCACCTCCTAAGTGCTCGAGAGGATACAAAAAATAAAGCATAACCTACAATCAAATACCTCAGTGGTGATGCTAACTCACTGAGGAGTTCAATACTTAAAAGAAAATACTTAAGAACTAATGTGATTTTATAAAATGATTAATTCTCCTGACATTTATTACACAGCCCAGAGGGGACTATGTGGAAAAACACAGATAGGAAGCTTTGGTGTTGCAGCGAGCCACTCAAAGGTGGGCGCACCAGGAAGCCTGACCGGCAGCTCTGTGGGAAGAAGATGGGGCTCTGTACCGGGAGTCTTGGAAACCCATCGGGACAGTTTTCCCCTGTCCCACCAGGTCTCCATGATTCAGAATCAAATCCATGGCAGTAAGGTTGGTTTTCATTTGAAGAAGTTCTAAAGGTGTTCATGTCTTGTAGAAGACATATTGTACCTCTGTGTTTGTAGCTTAATGGGCTTACTGACTAGTTTTTAAATGTACATAACACATGATATATTGACAAGGAGGTTTTCAATCAACTTAATATATATTAAGATAATCTAAGAACATAAGTACTTAAGTTACTAGATTTACATTCTGAATTTGAGTTTGTTTTAAACCTTAGTATTTTTTATAATATTATTAACATTTTTGGCAGCTAACTAGACCAAATATTTTTTGGGGGGGGAAATAAAAAAGGCTTTGGACATCACTGACCAGTGGGTAGAAAGTCTTTGGATCCAGTGGCACTGGAAACATCTCAGCACTGGCAGGAGTCTCTACATGGCTTCTCCGGCTTCAGAGGTCTGGTTGCATCAGGGTATGCCCGTGTGGCCTCTCCAGCTTAGGGTCCTAGCATCGTTTCAAGTGTCTTGTCAGCTGCAATGTCTCCAAGGGAGTCCATATTTATGTTTTAATTCATCACCTCCTGCAGAGTGGCTGGTGATTTCAAACTGCTGATCTGCAGGTAGCTGCCCAAATGTACCCTCCATACAACCCGGGTTCCCTGTGGCCATGAAGGAAGTACCCAAACCCAACCAAACCCGCTGCAGTGAGGCAATGGCATCTCACAGTGACCCTACAGGACAGAGTCAAACCACCCTGTCGGGTTTCCAGTGCTTTCATTTTAATGGGGTTGACTGCCACTGTGGGTCCTAACTCCAGAGTCTTCCATCACCAGCCAAATGCTTAACCACTGTGCCAGCAGCACCTTTCAGGGCAGTACAGCAGTGGGTATAGCACATTGGGATCCACAGTCTTCCCACGTGACATAATTGGAGTTGGATCTCAGAAGCATACTGCATGGTCAGCTTGGAGATGCTAACCTATGTTTGCAGCTGAGCCCTACAGGTCACAGCACCCACTCGAAATCAGTGGCCAATTGGGTGCTAGGTATCACAGAGTAGAATATGCAGGTCTAGAAAGTTCTACTCCTGATATCTCACTTGGACAACCTCAGTACTGTCCCTCCAACTTCAGGTTAGAGCTTGGTTCCTAGCACATGGAAGACTCCTTCCGAGAGATGCAGATTCAGGAGACCTTGAGCTACAGCCACTGCTGGGTCACTTCAGGCTCCTTGAGCTGAGACCCTTTGAGCACTCTGCCCCTTGGCATGTAGATTCTGCATCCCTCCAGGCGGGCTCTAGAGAAGGGAACAGCATTTTTCCCAGCTCGGAGTGAAGGAAGATTACTTTTACAGTCTTCTCAGATAGCCTGTTCCCCAATTCACACACCTACACTGACCATAGGGTGCTCAGTGAGCCGAAAGGACTTCTTGCATTTCCCCAGAATTCTCTCCTATCAAGAAGTTTCTTCTCCTGTGTCTTGAGAGTGCCAGAATCCTGGTCCCTCTTAAATGCCAGCCCTTTCTCTTCTGTCCATTGTGCTCTTCCGCACCCGTGACCTGGACACTTCCTCAGGTCAGCAAGCTGGGCTCCTGCTTTCCCTTTCTCAGGAGTCGCTTTATATTGAAACGCATGTGTGCACATATGGACATACAGTCTTTGGTGTCTTATATCTCTAAAGCCATTGTTTCTTAGAACAAAGGGTCTATCTTCTATATATAAATAACACATAGCGCAGTTATGTTCACATAGAATAAATGGAAGACATTTTTATTTCATATGTATTATACATATGATGACATACAAAGCTATTTTAGATATACACCTGTAAACAAAACAAAACTCACTGCCATCATCTCCAGGCCCACTCCCAGTGACTCTTTAGGACAGGGTAGAGCTGCCACTAGGAGTTTCAGAGATAGCAACTCTTTATGAAAGTAAAAAATTCTTTCTCTGAGGAGAAGCTGGTGATTTACTACTGCTGAACTTGGAATGAGCAGCCTAATTTGTAACCTCTACACCACCAAGGCTACACACACACACAAATTTATGCATAATTATGCATATGCATGACTGTGCATATGCATAACATATATATGCATAGTTGTGAGTTGTTGTTTTGCCTATTTCAAATGTAGGATTGAGTAGAACTAGCCCATTGGGCTTCTGGGCTGAATTCTTAATGAGAAATGATGGGCAGGACTTCTCTCTTATAGTTACTGGTGGGTTCAAACCACTAACATTTAGCAAGCAAATGCTTCAACCACTGGACCACTACTGCTCTTGTGTGTATGTGTGTGTTTTCATAAGTTATCCGTGGATAATTACTCAAAAGTGAGTCAGCAGTTCCTCTTTCTAGTCTGTTCTTGATATGTTTGGCTTATGGTGTTGGCAATGAATATTGAAAGCGCATGGACCGCCAGAAGAAGAACCAAATCCAACTGGAATGCTCCTTTGGAGCTGAGAGAGTGCGAATTCATCACATGGACTTTGAATCTATTATCAGGAGAGACAAGTTCCTGGGAAAGAACCTTATGCATTAAAGTAAATGGCTGATGAAAAGGAGAAAGACCCTCTGTGAGACGGATTGCCACGGAGATTGCCACAATGGAATTGCACATCACAATTGTGAGGATGGCTCAGGATCAGACAGTGTCCCATGCTGTTGTGTATAGATCCATTATGAACCATGAGCTCCGGACATGCTCCATTCTGTCGGGTAAAGATCCATTATGAGCCATGAGCTACTGAATGGTACCTGACAACAACAGTGTGTCTTAGACAGGAAGCTCCACTGAAAGCCATGGACCGTGAAGGGCTTGGCCAGTATTGGAAATACCTGATCCACAGCTTCCCGCACCACAGCCACCTGGGACTGAGAGACAGATGTGTGGGAGTATATACGTGCAGCACACATACAAGAGTATACATGAATATTCACTACTGTGGAATCAGTTCCAACCCACAGTGACCCTTGAGGGCAGAGTAGAACCACCCTGAGACTGTAAAAAGTGTTTACAGGATTAGAAACGTCTCTCTCTCTCTCTCTCTCTCTCTCTCTCTCTCTCTCTCTCTCTCTCTTTTTCTAGTGCATACCCCTACGCATGCACATACTATGCAGTGCATACCCCTATGCATGCACATACATATCAGTTTAGTTGAGGGGGAGCTTTACATTTTGTCCCTATTGCTGCATCTTGTTCTCAGTTTGAGATCAAGGTTTCTATATTTGGCTTTTTAGCATTTTGCTCTTGTTTATTTCTAAAATAGTGAATGATATCCCTGGCAGACCCATTCAAATGAACAAAGAGGATGCTGTATATGAAAATTAAAACATTTTCAACATTAAATGTATTGCAGAGATGCAAGACGTCTTCCTTTATCATTTTCCTTGTCACCGTTCTGTTGTTGCTGTGGCAGTTGTTACTTCATTTTCCTTTCTCTCACAGCTCATATAGAAGATTTAAATCTGGTGGGCTCAGGTTTTAAAATGTATTTTCTGTGATGCCTACCAAAATATCAAGTAAAATAATCAAATGCAATAAGATGATCCTGGAGTAAATCTTATCCTGCAGTTCCCCAGCCAAAATATTATCCAAACTTTTGTTGTGTTTTATTTGTTTTGCTGTATTAATGCATAGACTGTAGAATTTCTCTCTGCAGATCTATTTATATCAGGGAGTGAGATTCTGTGGGAACAATAAGCTAATGGACCCATCTTGATCAGAGGCTTTGCTTCAGGTTTCATACTAAACCCACCTACCTGTCTTCAAGAAAATGACCAGCAATCAGCATTTAGAAGGCTCGAATGTTTCTTGTGCACCATGTGACACATCTCTTTAGTGCAGTCAGAGAAGAACCTTGCTGCCACCACACTGTCTCGCATGTCTGAGAGTCATCTCCTCCTCAATGAGCTCCTCAAGGCCTTTCTGCCTTCACTGTAGCTTTTAACGTCATAGATGACTTTTCTTCAGCCTTCATGTTTGCGTGTCCGCACACGCACATGTGTGTGTGTTTCCCACCCTATTTGAAATAAAATTCAGGAAAAGATATTCATTTTGAATTAAAATTTTTTAATAAAGAACAGCAGCAAAAATGAGTAATAAGAATCTTAGCTAGATTTTGACCTATGCTCATTATTTGCTAACTAGAATACCATGCATTTTAATTTTATTTCGCAAAAATGATGCCACTTTTAATAGTGTTATAAATTTTGGAAAAGTTTTATGGTTTGGGGAAATCCAGAAAAACTAATACAATAATTGCCATGGAGCTGTTATATTTCAAGAACTGACATAGCTGCTAAATATTTATGCTGGTGAGAAAGTGGAACTAATAATTTTGGTGGACAATGAGCATTTTGCCAGTATCTATTATATTGGAATGTGAATGAACATCAAATTCTTTTGTGTATAAGAAATATATATTGTATAAGAATAAATTAATGTTGATTGAAGACTCGTCACCTGTTGGCTTGCAACCCACCAGGTCAGTAGTTCAAAACCCGTGAGCTATCCAGAGAAAGGGCTTTCTATTCCTGTAAAGAGTCAGTCTCAAACACTCAAAAGGGCAGCTCTACCCTGTCCTGTAGGGTTGCCATGAGTTGGGCATTTACTCGATGGTGGTGAGTTTTGTTTGGGTTGTGAACACAACATTCTATGCAATTTCCAAGTAGTAGTGGTAATATTATAAGGTTGATACTGATACCGTTTTATACCCTTTTACAGATGAGGAAATGGAGGCATGGAAAGGTAAATTTTCTACCCAAGTTGATACAGCTAAAAACAACCAAAGACAATTATAATCGATTCCTTTCCGGCTCCTTGTAAGCAAGTGAGTTGCTGCATAGGGTTTTCTTGTGGGGGAGGAGGAGTGACCTTTTGGAAACCGATCATCCACCTTTCTTCCCAGACACCATTTAGGTTCAATCACCCGGTAGTCATGCATTTAACCATTTGGGACACCCAAGATGTCACCACTTCGATGTTCTTTATGTTCCAAGCTGGGAATCATTAAAAATTGGCAGCTTTTATTTTGATTTTATTTGGAGATAAATATCACATTAGCACTTTTGGGAGCCACTTCTTGTTGCAACCAGAGCAAGTTGGCCTAATATCTTGAACAAAGGTTATATTTGCTCTCCGTATCGGAAAGTCGAGTGTTTTTTAGTGCTAAAGACATTGATATTCTGTAGGGTATTTAGACTGCCCATGAGAATTCACCAATTATGTTGATTATAAAGGTCACTTAAATGGTTTCCTGTTTAGGAAACATGAGATTTTTTTTATAAACACCATTCTCCTTTGACATTGTTGGCCTCAGAATGACTTGTCGATGACACTTGATTGAAAATAGGACATTCTATTGGGGAAAAAACCTTTGAACACAAAGAAAATGCTTTTTAAGATACATTTTGAGGTATATCATAGGGATTTTACCAAAGTCATACATGTTACTGTAATTTTTTTCCTCTGATGAGAAATATATATTTCTCACAAAATGTTGTAGTTTGCATTAGATGTGATGTATACCTATATCAATTAGATCTCACAAAATATATCACTTTAATACTTTTAAACATATAGTTCAGTGGCATAAATTATTTTCACATTATTATATAATCACTAACTACAGCTTTCTCTAAAACTTTTCTTCATCAAAAACAGAAAATTAGCATCTACTGAGCAATAACCCCCACCCCTCCCTCCCCACAACTCCTGGTGACCACAGGTTTTTTTTTTGTGTGTGTGTTCCAATTAATACTTCATACTATTAAGATCAGATCATGGTTCCTTCTTTGTCTTAGCACAATGTGCTTCAAGCTCATCCCTCTTGTAGAACGCATCAGAATTTAATTTCTATGTATGACAGTGTACTACTTCCTTGTGTGGATGGTAACTCTTGATGAAGAAGGACTTATGTCATTTTGCTCATGACTTCCTTTTTAAAATTTTATTTATTTATATTTATTTATTTGCTCTTGGTTTTTAATATGTTTTCTATCCTTTTTATTCCAGATTTCCTCCTATATTGCCTTATTTTGTGTTTAGTAGGGTTTGAAAAATGTATTTTTACAGTGAATTGTGTTGACTCTCTTCTTATTTCTCTTGTGTAGGTTATTAGGCATTTTTTTGTGTCTACTTAAGGGCATCCTAAATTTATAATAATTTTGTTTGAGTGGATACCCACTGAACTTTAACAGAACACAAAAATTCTGTCTTACCAATGGATAGATATATGGAATGAGCCCCCACCAAAATGCTTTTAAAAAGAAAAAATATTCTGTCTTACATAGCTCTGGCCACATTAATGTTGTTATTGTTAAATAAATCATACATCTTTATATATTGTGTGTCCCATTTATGGGTTGTGACTGACCTGAGACATGGCACTGTCAGGTGCCTCAAATGCAAGTGAAATCTGGACAATGAACAAGGAAGATCAAAGGAGAGTGGGTGTCTTTAAATGATGGTGAAAATGAAGACTATGCAAAGTGCCATGGGCTGCCAGAAGAACAATCAAATCAGTGTTGACAGAGGTACAGCCCGAATGCTTCTTAAAGTGAGGATTTTGAAACTGTCCCACAAAATTTGGACATGATATCTGGAGAGACAAGTTCCTGGAGAAGGACATCAAGGTTGATAGAGAGTCAGCAAAAAAAGAGGAAGACCCCTAAAGATATGGATTGACACAGTGGCTGCAATACTAGGCTCAAGCATCACACTTGTGAGGATGCCCCAGGACCAGACATTGATTCCTTCTGTGCATAATGTCTCTGTGAATTGGAACTGATTCCATGGCTCCTATCAAGAAATAACATTTACTTATAATTATTTCATCTTTCTAGTGTATTTGCCTTTTATATCATGTTAAGGCTGATTCCATCTTTTGGCTACTGTGAACAGTGCTGCACTGGACATTAGTCTGTGTGGTAGTCACCTAATCTGGTGTCAATGTAAGGATTAAGAGTGTAGGGGTGGAGTCTAGGATGTCAATCTGGAGATAGCCAATGAGACTTCTGTAGGCATGGTCTTCTCCTGAGAATTCTGGGAAATCTAGTACTTCCTCCTTGGAGTGGAAGACACATACCCCCTCTTTCTCTGTGCCACTCTCTGGGAGACATTGCAGAAGACAAGCTACATGGACGCAACCAGACCTCAGAAGCCGGGAAGCCACAGAGAGACCCCTGCAAGTGTTGAGATGCTTACAATGCCACTGGACCCAAAGACTTTCTACCCACTGGCTTGTGATCTTCTGCATTCAGCGTCATGGCATGTGTTTCATGAGTCTGAAGAGGACTTTATAGATTGATATCAGAAATATGGGCTACCGTCGGATTTATGGACTTGATCTGGACTGGGCTGGGTGTCTTCTCAATGTTCAATTGCTCTTGTATATAAATCTCTTTCTTATACACATTTGTGTGTCCATGGATTTGTTTGTCTAGTCCACCCAGACGTACACAGTCTGTGTTTGCATAAGTCTCCCTTATTGCTAGATCACATGGTAGATACAAGTTTAACTTCTTGATGAATCATGAACCTGCTTTCAGTTGTGTCCTTTCGAAGGCTGGCTTTTCCACATGTCGTTCTTGATGATCTTTATTCAGGACTCTGGCTCACTTGCCTGCCTTTGACTTCAGATTTTTACACAGACTTCTGTACTTTGTCCTGACTATTTGTATGGGCTGTTTTTTATAAAAATAATCATTTTATTGTTGGCTCATACAACTCTTATCATAAACCATATATACATCAATTGTGTCAAACACATTTGTACATTCATTGCCTTAATCATTCTCAAAACATTTGCTCTCCACTTAAGCCCTTGGTAACAGCTCCTCATTCCCCCCCTCCCTCCCTGCTCCCCCTTCCCTTATGAACCCTTGATAATTTATAAATTATCACTTTGTCATATCTTACACTGTTTGAACTCTCCCTTAACCCACTTTTCTGTTGTCCATCCTCAGTGAGGAGGTTACATGTAGATCCTTGTAGTTGGTTCCCCCTTTCAACTCCACCCTCCTGATATCGCCATTCTCACCATTGGTCCTAAAGGGATAATCCATCCTGGATTCACTATGTTTCCAGTTCCTGTCTGTACCAGTGTACATCCTCTGGTCTAGCCATATTTGTAAGGTAGAATTGGGATCATGATAGTGAGGGAGAAGGCGGGGGAGAAGGAAGCATTTAGGAACTAGATAGAGGGAATTTGTATGTTTCATCGTTACTACATTGTACCCTGACTGGCTCATCTTCTCCACACTACCCTTCCATAAGGGGATGTCCAGTTGCCTACAGATGGGTGTTGGATCCTCACTCCACACTCCCCCTCATTCACAATGATATAATTTTTTTTGTTCTCTGATGCCTGATAACTGATCCCTTTGGCACCTTGTGATCACACAGGCTGGTGTGCTCCTTCCATGTGGGCTATGTTGCTTCTGAGCTAGATGACCGCTTGTTTACCTGCAAGCCTTTAAGACTCCTACATGCTATATCTTTTGATAGCTGGGCTCCATCAGCTTTCTTCACCACATTAGCTTATGCATCTGCTTTGTCTTCAGTGATCATGTTGAGGAGGTGAGCATCATGGAATGCCAGTTTAATAGAACAAAGTATTATTTCAGTGAGGGAATACTTGAGTGGAGGCCCAATGTCCATCTGCTATCTTAATACTAAACCTATAAATATATGCACATAGATCGATTTCCCCATCCTCATATATAAATATATTTACATATGTATATACCTTTATTTATACCTCTATAAATGCCCTTTGCCTCCTAGCTCCTTCCTCTATTTCCTTAGACTTTCCTCTTGTCCCACTATCATGTTCACCCTCATTTGGGTTTCAGTAATTCCTCTAGCTTACATTACCCTTGATCACACCCTGCCAGGCTTCCTATACCCTCCTCACCACCGATTCGAATCACTTGTTGTTCTCTTGTTCCTGGGTTTGTTAACACTACTTCCTTTCCCTCCCCCCCCCATGTCCCCCCTGGAACCATCAGTCCCATTGTTTTCTCTTCCATATTGTTCATCCAGCCTATCTTATTTAGACAGACCCGCAGACATAATAATGTGCACAAAAACAAGACAGAGCAAAACCAAACACAATATAAAACAAACAATCAAAAAACAAACTATAAACCAATGACAAAGAAAAGCCTGCAGTTAGTTCAAGGACTATTTGTTGGCCTTTAGGAGTGTTTTCCAGTCAAGTCTGATGGGATTCCAAGTCCTGGCCCTAAGTCTATTTTTGGTATTCCCTGGGGACATCATTGTTCTGTTCCCTTTGCTGTTCTGTTCCATGCCCTTAGTGTTTTGCCTCCATGTGGTGCAATCAGATTGGGCGCAGTTCCCACACTGTCTCTAGTGTTGTCCCCTCTAGGGCTTTAGGTCAGTGAGGGATGTCATGTCGCATAGTGGGGCTGGCCATATGGTCTCTGTGGATTGGCTGCTCTGAGCGGGAGTATCGTCCTCAAGGCTTGGTGGGCCAGGATGTGCTCCACTCTCTCTTCCATCCCCTTCATTTGCTCCCATGTGCTCTGATCACACATGTCCCTCTCCTTGAGCTGTAGCTTCAGTGCTGTCCTCTGAAATAAATTCTTCTGGGGGGAGGGACAGGTGTCCACTTAGTTGGGATTGGGTCTGGCCCCTGAGACCTCTCCACTGGTTCCCTACTCCACGCCGGCATGCTGCATTCAAATCTTGGTGCACCAGGCTGAAATCTGGTCCCTCTTTCCATGTTGAGATATAAAAAATACCCTTGCCCTGGGTGGGTTAGTGCCCTGTTCCCCGGCTACCCATTTATTTTCCCCCTCTTCCCCAACCCCCCTCTTTTTGAGTTGGCTACCAAATCCCCGGATTTGGTCTGGCCCCTTTATACTACCTGGACCTCGCCTCAAGAATGTTTGTGTACAGTAGCTTTTACCCTATTCCCTTTTTGCATTTTTTTAAGCTTACCTTAGTGGACTCATGTTGTATTTGTCCTTTTGCGCTTGGCTTACTTCACTTTGCAAAATTTCCTCTAGTTCTTCCCATGTGGCTATGTGCTTCATACGCTCATCACTGCTTTTGAGCAATGCGTAGTACTCCATTGTATGTATGTACCACAGCTTTTTAATCCACTCATCAGTTTATGGAAATTTGGGTTGTTTCTAACTCTTTGCAATTGTGAACTGTGCTGCAATGAACATCGGAGCACAGATGTTTGGCCTTGGTTTGTTTCTTGCCTCTTCTGCGTATACGCCCAGTAGGGGAATTGCTGGATCATATGGTAACTCGATTTCATGTTTTAGATATTGCCAGATCAATTTCCGTAGTGGCTGTACATACCTACATGTCCACCAGCAGGGTTGAGAGTTCCTGTCTCCCCACAGCCCCTCCAACACTTGTTGCTTTCTGATTTTTTCAATTGGGCTAGCTTTGTGGGTGTTTGGTGGTATCTCATTGTTGTTTTAATTGGTATTTCACTCATGGATAGTGGTAGGGAACATTTTATCATATGTTTATTGTCCATTCTAATTTCTGCCCCTGTGAAACTTCTGTTCAGGGGCTTTGTCCATCTCCTCAGTTGGCAGTTAGTTTCCCCCACCCTCCTTTTTGGAAGCTAGCAGAGTATTGTAGATTTCTGTAATAAGGTCTTGTCTGATGTGTCATTGATTAAGATGTTTTCCCAGTCCATGGGCTCTCTATTACTCTCTTGGTGAATTCTTTCGATGTACACAGGTGTTTTATCTTCAGTATATTCCACTTGTCAATTTGTGCCTCCTCTGTGTTTGTGTCCTTCCCTATTTCTGATAGCCTGTGTATTCCCTGTGCCAAAGTTCTCAGGTTGGTCCTAATTCCCTCATTGATGGCTTTAATAGTTTGGAGTTTTATCTCAAGGTCTATGATCCACCTTGAGTTTATTCTTGTGCATGGAGTGAAATAAAGGTCTTGCTTCATTTTTCTGCAGGTAGATATCTATTTTTTTCAGCATAATTTGTTGAAGAGGGCATCTGCTTCCCATTGGTTATTTTTTGGGCCCTTATCAAAGATCAGTTGTCTGTATGCTGGTGATTTTATTTCTGGGTTTTCAGTTCTTTTCCATTGGTTTAGGTATCTGTCATTATACCAATACCATGTGGTTTTGACAATTGTCACTATATAATATGTGCTAAAGTCAGGTAAAGCAAGCCCTCCCACTGTGTCCTTCTTCTTGAGGAGTTCTCTGCTAATTCTGGGCTTCTTCCCTCTCCATATGAAGTTGATAATCAGTCTTTCCATTTTTTTTTGAAGAAAGATAAGGGAAATTGTATCAGGTTTGCATTAAACTTATATAGTGCCTTGGACAGAACTAACATCTTTACTATATTGAGTCTTACAATCCTCAAGCATGGGATATTTTTTTCATTTGTTGATGTCTCTCTTGGTTTCTTGTAATAGTGTTCTGTAGTTTTCCTCATATAGATCTTTTGTTCCTTTAGTCAGGTATATCCCTAGATATTTCAATTTGTGCTTGGCTATCGTGAAGCGTACCCCATTTGGATCTCCCCATTTGTGGTCTTATCTGATGTGTATAACAGTCCGATGGACTTCTGTTTGTTGATCTTGTATCCTGCCACTCTGCCAAACTCCTCTATTGCTTCCAGTACTTCCGTTGTGGAACTTTTTGGATTTTTTATATATAAAATCATATCATCTGCAAATAATGATAGTTTCACCTCTTCCTTCCCCAGATGAATACCTTTGATGTCTTTTCTTTCCTTTATGCTGTTAGCTAAAACCTCCAGTATGATGTTAATTAAGAGTGGGGACAGGGGTCATCCTTGTCTGGTCCCCTTTTTAAGTGGGATTGTGTTAGTCCTTTCTCCATTGACTACCAAGTTGGCTGTTGATTTTTCATATATAGCTTGTGTTGTCTTGAGGAATTTTCCTTCCATTCCTATCTTCTTGAGTGTCTTAAACAGGAATTGGTGTTGAATGTTGCTGAACGCTTTTACTGCATCTATCTATATTATCATGTGGTTCTTATAGTTTTTCATGTCAATGTGGCAAATGATGCTAATGGTCTTTCATATGTTGAACCATCCCTGCATCCCTGGTATGAATCCCACTTGGTCATGGTGACTTATTTTTTTTTGATACTTTTGTATTCTATTGGCCAATATTTTGTTAAGGATTTTTGCATCGATATTCATTAGGGGCATTGGTCTGTAGTTTTTGTAAGATCCCTGCTGTGGGCTGGTTCTTAATGTTTTGTCCTGGGTGTTCACTGTTATCTGTCAGTGTAATATTGTTTCACAATATGGTTACTTAGGTTTAGTTTTCCCTGTCATATTGAATGTTGCCATCCAGTATATCCAGCCTATTGTAAAAACCCATGCATTTCAGGTAATTAAAAAAACATTCAAATACTGAGTGATTATAGCAATAAAACTTACTTTAGTAAGCACTCATCACTTGATTATTTTAGGCTTGGAGTGAAACATAGTACTTAGGGGTGTCAGAATGCACCAGACACATTCCACAGAGTTCTATCTGTTAGTTAGCATCAGACTTCAAATTGTGTATTTTCCCCCTACAAGTACTTAACTTTTACAGCACATTAACTTATTTTATGGAAACTGATGAAGTTAAGAACACAATCTATTTCCATTATGTGAGATAATGTGCCTTAAAATGATAGTCAAATAGTTTTTGATAGTATGATTTTTTTACTGCCTTTTGTTTGAAATCCCTTTTAAATAGGATTTGGTTCTGTACTAATTTTATCCCTCTCTATTGGAAAACAGCAGCTTTTTCCCACCCTGTGCTTCTAATGGAGCTTGAAATTAACATAGGAGCTTTTGTTGTAATTTACTTTTTATTATTGTGTCGCTGAAAATTGGAAAATGTTCATAGGGCTTTTAGAAAACATTGTTTAGTGTTTAAGTAGGTCCACTGAGCATGATATTTTTTTCTGAATGCTACCTGCTACTGACAATTGAGAGGTTTTGCCTTTTATCAAATGAATATAATTAATTTCTTCATAGATGAAACATACATGACAGTCAGAAATAATTTAATCATTTTAGCTAATCTTTGGGTTAATTCCTCTTCCTTCCTCTTCCTGTTCCTCTTTAAGAACATGAGCTCTCTTAAATCAGAGAGGAAATAATCGCAATTCCACTTCTGTAGGCCTACATTAGGCAGAATATGAATGCTAACCTTCACAGACTAACACTGTGCACTGACTATTAGGAGGCTGTTGCTGGTAAGATTTTGATTGGTGTGTAGTCTGTGCAGAGAGCACGACACCAGGTGTTACTGAGTGTTTTATCTATGAAATCTATCCAATATTTTCTTTAACTGAATTAACTTCCTATTGCCACACTCTCTTCAACGGCTCCTTCTGCAAAGCAATAAAAAACTCCTTCTTTATCATAGAGGGTGTGGTCTATTGTTGGTGGAGTACTACTGTGCTCTCGTACGTAAAATGCCATGCCTGTGCCCATTCCATGGAATGGTGAACAAACAGAATGGGAACGTATCAAAGAATATCGTTAACATCACAGGCTAGTAGAATTTTGTTGAAAGTAATTTTAAAGGGGTCGCAGCAATGTATCAACAAGGTGCTGTCAGAAATTCAAGGTGAATTCAGAAGGGGATGTGGAAGGAGGGCAGATTTAATTGCTGCCATCCAGATCTTAGCTCTAAGGAAACAATACCAGAAAGATCTTCACTTGTGTTTTGTTTACTATGAGCAGGCATTTGGTGCATAGTTTGGATCATAATGAAATGGAAGGTAGTTCAGAGAATGGGAAATCTGATACTTCATTGTGCTTATGGATCGCATGGCAGTTTTGTGACTAGAACAAAGGCGTCCTCCATGATTTAAAATCAGGAAAGGGGTGCGACAGGGTTGGATCCTTTCACTTTACTTACTCAATATACATGTTCAATCCATAATACAAGATGCTGGACTCAGTGAAGAAGAATACAGCATCAGAATTACTGGGAGAAGTTTCACTGACAGTTTTGCTGGCTGAAAGTGAAGCGGGCTGAGACCACCTAGAGCAGTGGTCCTCAACCTGTGGGTCGCGACCACTTTAGGGGTTGAACAACCCTTTCACAGGGGTTGCCTGATTCATAACAGTAGCAAATTACAGTTATGAAGTAGCAATTAAAATACTTTAATGGTTGAGGGTCACTACAACATGAGGAACTATAGGAAAGTGTGGCAATATTAGGAAGATTGAGAACCACTGACTTAGACTTAAATATCAAAATCTATAAGACTTTGTTATACCTTAACATGAAGAAAACCAAATCCTTCCAAACTAGATCATTAAACAACATCATGATAAACGGAGACAAGTTTAAAGTTGTCAAGAATTTCATTTTACTTTGATCCACAATGAAACGTCATGGAAGTAAGGTAGTTGTCAAGACCTCCAACAGAGTATTGCATGGGACAAATCTGCTCGCTGCACAAGTCCTCTTGAAAGTGTTAAGAAAGAAACAAGGCTGTTATTTTAAAAATAAAGTATACCTGACCCATGCTATGATAATTTAAATCACTTCGTATCAATGAGAAATTGAACACTGAATAAGGAAATCTGAAGAAGTTGTTTTTTTTCTCCTGTACGCTGTGTCACTATGAATTAGAATAGACTTGATGATACATAGCTGCAGTGGTTTTTTTGTTTTGGGTGTTTTCTTTTGGTGCCAACATGACTCCTTTAGGAACATGTGGGCTGAGTTTGCCTGTCAATCAGGTCACAGCTTGATTGGAGTAATACTCAGATAAATGGATCTTCAAGGTTGGCCTCTTCCTTGCTTTCCCTGATAGTTGCTACCTTAGTTAGCTGCTCTGCACTACTTGTGGGAAGACCCAACCCATGGATCATGGTGGATCATGTTACAAAACAACCTTTTTTTATATACTGCTGCCCTACTGTCTTCTGCTACACTACCACACCACATCTTCCTGCTGTTGCTGCCCCAACTTGCCATGTCTGCTTCCCGTGGTCTGACTGATCATTTTTCCTGTGGCCAGACTCCTCATCTCCAGCCAGCCACTTTGCTTCCTAGACCTTGGTTCAGTGGCTGGCATGAGTTAGAAGCATGTTCAGTATATTAACTGTTCCACGAAAGTGAGTTGGGCTCAGCCCCTTGGACTGATGTGGGACTAATTAGCTGTTGTATTCCTTCTCACTATGTAAACATATGTAAACCTAAAAGATATATATATATATATATATATATATATATATATATATATATATATATATATATATATATATATATGTATATATTCATACATGTCCTTGTTTCGTTTCTCTAGAGAACTGTGCCTAACACTCTAACCAAGGAGTTGATGGCAAGTAAAAAGAGGAGATAACAACGGGCCATTTTTTTCTGAACTCTATGGAGAAATGCAGTGGGACCTCTGATTTTAGCCAAAGGTTAAGAGTGATAGTAACCAGTTCAAGTTATTGTTCTTGATTCTGGCTGCCCATTAGAACCACAGGCAGACTTCAGTGAGGAGCCCTGCAGTCCAGTCCCATTGACTGATAATCTAATGTAATTGATTCCAATAGGACTACAGCAATAAAAACATCAATCTTAATTTAGATATAATACTTATGCTGGCATTATCTCTATCATGCAAGCAGTTCTGAGAATCTCTCCCTTAAACTATGAACAGCCTTTCCTTCTCAGTATCAACATTGATTCTACTTGTTTGCCTGAATATTAGCAACTCCGTGGATCCTATTGGCGTAAGCTCAGAGTCTTCAGCCATGACCATTCTCACAGAACCTTGCCTTTTGTTTTGGACTCTTTCAAGTTGGAGTAGGAGCCTTGGTGGTACATGGCTAAGGTCTCAGGTGCTAACTGAGAGTCAGTGGTTGGAATCCACCTCCAGCACCATATGAAATGCACATGGTGACCTTCTCCGATGAAAGTATGAGCCCAGAAGTCTCTATGGAGCAGAATCACCTTATCACATTTGCTTGCTATGAGTCGGAATCAATTTCAGACACCCCAACAATAACAACATTACAGAGATCACATGTGTTCCTAACTTGAAATGAATACAAGGTATCTAGACATCCAGGACACCTGAGGACTTCAAAATTGTCCCTTAGCACTGGCCAGGGTCCCAACTGCATTGAAAATATTCCCAATGAACCTGAGAGAGGGACGTTGGCCTTCTTAATTTATTTTTAACATTTACTCAGAGAAGACCTTTATCTGAGGTACTTTGTCCACTTTATGGTTTGATAGAATCTCTACATAATGACCTTTAAAGCATTAAAGAAGGCCAATTTTTCAAACAAATTTTTGCCTAATGGTTTTAACAGCTGTCCCTTTATTGCCTGCATAGTTTATGAATACAAGGGGGCGATGATCAATGAGGTAATTACAGAAAAGGTGCAGCCATTTCAAAGTTAAAGTAGGTGCCCTGGCACGGCCCAAATTGTAGTTAATTACTCTTACCCATCTCAATATGCTAAGTAAGTAAAAATTGACCAAGGATCCTTGTTTCACCTGATGGTGTTCCTGTCCTTTCTCAGTCTGGATGGCAGTGGGGAGGACATCAGAGGACTAAGGAGAAAGACAGGAGTGCCATTAACTATACCATGAATATGCATGTGTGAGAAAATGCACACCCATGTACTGCTCCTTCTCCACTGTTTATGCGGGATGACTCCATTTCCACAGGCCAGGTTCATTCATCTTATTAAAAGTAGTAAAAAAACGCCTGACTCCCAGACAGTCTTCATTAGTTGCTTACAGCAATTTCCTTTAATGCCAGGACTTCTAGTAATGTTTGGGCATCCTCATACAGAAGCCACCATGTGACACAAATATAAAGTAAAATTGTTATTATTTTTCACAAATTTGTTTCTTCTCAAGTGGAACACACTTGCCCAATAAAAGAAGACATTGAGTAACCTCCATTATAAAAACATGGCCTAAGGGGACTATTGATGGAACGTGAGTTCTATAGAAAGAACAAGCAAATCATTCAGAAGGAATGCAGGAATCTAAGGTTCAAATACGTCTTAGGGATATGTCTCTATTGAAGGAAAAAAAATGTCAGACAACAGTTCTCATCCCTGTAAATAAGCTCCTCCCAGTCACAACCTACAATGCTCCGTTGCATCTTGAATGCCCTTCCCCTGTCACATTTCTAGGGAGCTGTCCCTTCTGTTTTACATAATGCTATGCTAATGTACTTCAAACTCAATGCCATCGAACTGGTTCCAGCTCATAATGTTCTTATATGGAGGTGAAAGTTGACTAAGGAAGACCAACAAAGAATCAATGCTTTTGAGAGGTGGTGTTGGTGAAGACTATTGAAAGAACCATGGACTGCCAAAAGAACAAACAAACATGTCTGGTTGAAGTACAACCAGAATGCTCTGTAGAGGCAATGATGGTGAAATTTTGGATGACATAGTATGGACATGTTGTCAAGAAAGATGAGTCCTTAGAAAAGGGCATCATGCTTGGTAAACAGAGGGACAACAAAAAAGAGAAAGGCACTCAACAAGACAAGAACAATTGTGAGGCTGGCACAGGACCTGGCAGTATTCTGTTTTGTTGTATGAAGGGTCCTTGTGTGTTGGCATCGACTTGACAGCACTTAGCAACAATAAATGCTCATGTACTTATCTCTCCTGCAAAACCGTGGTCCACAGGAGAGGACTCGGAAAAAATCGAGTGCCACACAGTTGACTGCATCTCCCAGTGACCTCACAGAGGGTTCCTGAGACGGCCCATCCTACTCCCTTTTAGAGTGGGAGTTTTGAGCTCCTCAACCTTTGGGTTAGCCACGCAGTGCTCATTCCACAGCACCACCAGAGCTCCCGTGGGGGAGAATCGGCAGGCTCAATTGGGTAGCACCTAACACAGTACTAAAATCGAACCTTAAGCTCAAACAGAGCAACGTTGGTTATAATAGCACACTTTCAAATTTCAAGACCATTCCAAACCTGTGCCTTATATATAAACCAAAATTACACCTCTTAAAATACATTTTCAATCCCACTTATTTTTTCGATGGGTGCCCTTTTTGACTGGGGTTCTGAAAATCGAAAGAACTTCTACTCAGAAATCCTTGTCTCTTCCAGTATCTGGTAAGCAATAGGTTAAATTGAAGAAACCTTTGGATGGGTTCCCAAGGGAACCATTAGATAGGTCAGTCCAACAAATACTGCCCCCCACAGTACCAAGATCTTTTTGTGAGCCTGGCTGCTTGTCCTGCACTAGACCATGCCACAAGCATACAAGGGACAGAGTGAAATCCTGGCCACCTAGCTTGTCCTCTTAACTCCGTCCTCTTGTACAGACTGATAGGTCTGCGATGATCATGAGGATCATGAGTAGCTGGTGAGTTATGTGTGGCGCCATCAAGTGCAAGTTGGGAACTTTGCACTGACCAGCCACTGCTAGAGAAGAGAAAGATGAGGCTGTTCCCTTTAAGATATAGGAGCCCTGATGGTACAATGATGTACGGTTGGGCTGCCACCACAAGGTCAGCAGATTGACTCCACTACAGAAAAGGGGTGTCTTTCTTCTCCCGTACAGATTTACAGCCTCAGAAACCTAAAGGGCTCGAACCCATCGACTGCTCCAGGGGAGAAAGCTGGCCCTTTTTTCTTGTAAAGATTTAAATGCCTCAGAAACCCACAGTGGTCCTAAAGGGCCACGAGGAATTAGGATTGACTCGGTGGCAGTGAGATTGTATGAGCAGCAGTGTTTTCAATGGCTGAGCTCTCAGCTGGAGAGCTGCCGATCTTTATTCCAGGGAACCTCGAGTGCCTCGGATCTTTTGGTTGGTAGCTGAATGAGTTCCACCACCCAGAGACACCTCATATTCATAAGGTCCACACCACTTCCTAAAGGCTCAAACTTTCTGTTAGGAAGAAAAATTAAAGCTTCCATTGGGTGGGGATAATTTTATCAAAACAACTAGAGCAGCCTGCGTGATGGAGTGGGTTCTTCTTTGATCTGCTAACTATAAAGACAGTGGAGAGAAAACAGCAGCCTCTCTAAGGGAGAAAGATGAGGCTTTCTGCTCTTGTACAGAGTGACAATCCTGGAAAGCCACGGGGCCACTTCAACTGGACTCTGTCCTGTTCTTATGAGTCAGAATGAACTTGATAAGAGTGAGTTTGGTTGGGGTATTTTGGATTGTTTACTAATTATTCTGTCTAACCAGTAATAAAATTCTTCCTATTAAACTGCTATATTATTAATATCATTTGGGAAGATCATTGGTACTAAAGCACTGAACTATTTAGAAAAAATAATAATTAGCTGGGCTATTCTAAGCTGTATCACATTTCCCAAACTGTGATTGTTTGTGTCAATACATCTTAAAGTTAATCATATATTGAAACATATTTTTACACTTGTGATTTCCTTTCACTTTAATCTTCATGAAGAATGTTGACACGGTTTAAATATTAGGAATTTATGATCACCATAGGCCAATTTCTCATTCAGATAAATAGAAATTATGTAACAATGTATCTTGATGTTTCAAACAACTCTGTACTTCTGCTAGCTTCTCCCATATATCTTACTCAGGAAAGGTTTAAAAATGTAATTCTTCACCCAACATGAAAGCAAAATAACTTTAATACTTAAATTTATGCAACATGCTTTCCCTCCCAAATATGCCAAGGAATAGTTGTAGTTTTATTTTTAAAAAA
This sequence comes from Tenrec ecaudatus, assembly GCF_050624435.1. Classification (NCBI taxonomy): domain Eukaryota; kingdom Metazoa; phylum Chordata; class Mammalia; order Afrosoricida; family Tenrecidae; genus Tenrec; species Tenrec ecaudatus. Next base: position 9,585,404 of record NC_134544.1, read on the forward strand.
TATTCAGACATGTTGTGAATATCATTCATGGAAATTCATAACCACACCAATTTAGTTGTATTTTATTGCATTTCCTTTGATTTTTTTATCTATCTGTCAGTAGAGCCCTGATGGATCATGGTTACAAATTAGACTCCTGACTCTAAGATCAGCAGTTCCAAACCACTAGCTCTCCTTGGGAGAAAGATGAAGTTTTCTATTCTAATTAAGAGTTACAATCTTGGAAACTCACAGGGGCTGTTCCACCTTGTCCTATAGTGTCGCTAACAATGTGAATCAACTTGACTGCAGTGTTTGTTGTTGCTGTTGTTTTAATCTATCTATATGTCTATCTATGAAACAAACACTCCTGGAGGAGAAGGCACTATGTGGGATTTAAGAGTTTGCTGACCTAGAGTTCCCACTCCTCGCTCCTTTCCATGAAATGCTTCAAACCCATTCCCCTTTGCCAATGCTATTACCTCATCAGCTTCTGATCATACAGTATGCAAAGGTATGAAATACTTTTCCCATTCCAACTCACAGCTCCTCTGTGTGATCAGTACAAATTGACAGCCTCTGAAGCCCTAGAGAGTAACTCTACTCCGTCTTAGAGAATCACCAGGAGTTGGATGCCCTTTGAAGGGAGTAGGTCTGGTTTCACTTTAGTTCTTGTGAGTGAAGTGTTTCACTCACTCACTTCCATGCAGTCCCATAGTCTCCTAGAGAGCAGGATACAACTGCCCCTGTGGATTTCCGAGGCGACATCTCTTCGTAGGAGTAGGGACGTCTCATCTTTCTCAAGTGGAAGTGCTGGTGGTTTCCACAGCTGACATGATGTCGAGTAGCCCAGCGCACAACCCACGACACCTCCGGGCTTCCTTGGCCAAAGGGCAGGACATTGCGAGTAGTCGGAGTGGAGAATGACAGGAGCAACAAATTGAAAGCAGGTATGGGTAGAGACCACAGTCAATCAAAATACATTCAAAAGGGCTATGAAGTAGAAGCAAGAGTAGAAATGACCCTTACACTCTTGAGTAGAAAATTTAGGGAGAGTAGAGATTTCAATAAGAAAAAGTCTCCTGAAAAAAGAATAATTTAGAAATATAATCAGGTCATCTTGGGGTGTGCTGAATTTGAAGTAGTATTTGACATGGGATTTTCTTACTAATATAAGAATTTTATTTAGAATGAGTGCATAGCAAGACACATTAATAATTTTTATTTGGGCTAATTAGTACTTTTTGACATTTTCAATAAATGTTATTATGTGAGGAAATTACTATAGTTCTGATTAGTAGGTAATTGGTGTGATTGAAACATCTTTAAAAGTATCCTATCATGTATTTAAAGAATGTGCATTAACTGAAGTAATTACTTTGAAAATAAATGAAAGTTAAATTTTATCTTTTATTAACTTTTTTATTAACATATTAACTTTGTTTAGTCATAATACAAAGTAGACACAGTAGAACTGACCCATTTGTTTCCAAGACTAACTTCTGATGAGCTCAGCTGGTCTTGCCTTTCTCCCATGGAGTGACTGGGGGCCTTGAACCACTGACCTTGTGATGGGCAGCTCAGTGCATCATCAAAGCTCACTCTAGAAAATACACTATAAAATAGAACGTCTTTGTCATAGAGAACAGTTTTTGAAGATTATTTCTAGTTTGTTGAAAAGAATCTTAACAGATAATCTACCACTCTATGTGAATATGTGCTTCACGTATACATTATCAACAGTACAAGCATATTTTTCCAAAAATACTTTACTTGAACATTCATATTGTAATGGTTGCTATCCTTTATTGCATAGATAAAATGATAAATTATAGAAACAAGACATTTCATAGTTCTAGACTTATATGCACCTAATATCCTAGCTTCAAAGATGTAGAGCTAAAATTGACAAGACAATAAGGAAAATGAACAAATCCTGTATGGCCTCGGGTATTAGCTCTCCATGCAGTGTTTACTTCCATTTCTCCTCAAAATGATAGAGCTGAGGATATGTGACTAAATTCCTGATAATTGAATGTGAGGGGAATTGATTTGTACTGCTTACAGGCAAATGATAAGACCGCCGTAATGCTCCCTCCAATTTTCATGAGCTGCAGCAAAATAGACATGCCACAGTTTCTCTAAATGTTTTCGGTATCCATAAATTTATTTCCTAATAGGTTTTTCTGGAAGGCTCCTGAGTATGGCATTTCTCAAAGTTTTGCATATTTATAGCTGATTGTACTGTGCCCTTTATAATTGAAGGACAGTCTAGCTGAACCTAAAATATTGACTTCCATTTCCTTTCCATAAAGGGTCTGTAAATGTTACTTTTATTTCTGGCATAGCACACTCCTGTCACAAGTCTGAGGAAAATCCGATTTTCTTGCTTTACAAAGAACTTGGGGAGATCAAGTTAGGCTATGCTATGCACTGTAACAAAGTATACGCAGATTTCACATGTACATATTGAGCCATTCAATGTGTAGTCTCACTATTTCTTTTTGCATGGAATTTTAGGAGAGGTAACCTTGTAAATTCATATTCTGTCAGACTTCTTTGCCTTTCTGCTTTGTCGTTGTTAATTCTGAGTTGATTACAACTTAAGCAAGTATAAGCAAAATGAAACCCTGCCAAGTCCTGCACCCTCCCCACAATCATTGCTTTGTTTGAGCCCAATCTAGTACCTACTGTGTCAAATCAGTCTCACTGAGAACCTCTTTGTCTTTTATTGACTCTCTATTTAATGACGCATGATGAGCCATAGTGGTGTCGTGGTTACATGCTGGCTACTAGCTGCAAGGTCAGGAGTACAAAACCACCAGCCACTGCAAGGGAGAACGCTGAAGCTTTCTATTTCTTTAAAGAGTTACAGTCTCAGTAACCCATAGAGGCTCTTCTACCCTGCCCTATAGGGTCATGAGGACTCAGAATTGGCTGTATGGAAGTAAAGGATGTCCTTCTCCAGAGAGTAATCTTTTCTGATACCAGGTCCAAACTACATGAGACAAAGTCTCACTATTTGAAATATAGTCAATGAGGATGGCCCTTCTAGCCATAATTCATTATGTGATGTATTAAAATTCTATACTCTGCGCCTGTCACTATAATCCAGTTTGGGGGGTAATTCTTTGCTATATTAATGTTAAGGACTGAGGTGGAATGACATGCTAATCCTAGTAGAGGATGTGAACTAAGTCACATCTGTTTCCTTGGGAGTATGGTCTGCTGAAAGACAAAAACCACATCTCCATAAAAACCTTTCCGTTGTGTATAGGAGCCATCTCAGATGCACAAAGGAAGCCCAGGACCATCAGAAAAAGATGTTCCAGATTTTTGTATGAAGTGGTGGAAACTGAGACCAGAGACACCAGCCTCTTTTTTTGTTTGTTTGTTTGTTGTTTTTTTTCCCCTAACCCTAACCCTAACCCTAGACATCAGCCTCTTTGACAGGGAGACTCAGAAGAGCAGCGCTGAGACAATGGTGCACGCATAATGCATTTGGATTAGGGCATTGGTGAAGAATATCTAAAGTAAATAGACTGCCAGATGAACAATCAAATCTGTCTTGTAAGATTTAGAATCAGTATGCTTCTTAGAAACAAGGATGGTGCAATTTCACATCGCATAGTTTGGACACGTTATCAGAACAGATCAGTCCCTGGGAAAGAACATCATGCCTGGTGAAATAGAAAGGCAGGGAAAAAGAGGAAGGTCCTTGAGGAAATGAACTGACACCATGGCTGCGACAATGGGCTCAAAGGGAAGAATATTGTGAAGATGGCACAGGCCTCGGGAGTGACTCAATGGCACTTAACGATGACAATAACATTGTGAGTATTGTCTGTGTGTTGCTGTGTGTGGACACTGCAACGGATTATTGAGCCCAGAAGTAGCCTTCATTGGGAGAAAAGTTGATGTCAGAATAGATAAAAGAGGATGGAACGTGGAAGCCCGTCTCAATAGGGAAGCCAGAGGAGGTCATATATGGCCCCCATGCTGTTCACTGCACTATCCCCATATCTGAGGGAATTCCAGTTTGCTTCTTCCAAGACAAATTTCTTCATTCTTCTCTATATTACGGTCAGTATTCTTTACAAGCACTTCAACTCAAAGACATAATTTCTTAAGCTTTCCTTATTCATTGTTCAGCTTTCACATGTTTGTGGGGCAAAAGAAAACACCATGCCTTGGGTTATGTATACCTGGGTATTCAACGTAACTTCTTTGCTTTTTTTTTTTTTCTGCTTTAAAGAGGCCTTTTGCTACTTATTTACTCAATGTAATATGTTGTTTGATTTCTTAATAGTTGCTTCCATAGGCCCGACTGGATTCAAAAATAAGAAACCCTTGATAACTATGGGTTTCTCCATTTGTAAATGATGCTAAGGACGCTGTCTCTTGGAAAGCTGCGAGATTTTTTCCTTATTCAAAGAGGTAATCCATCCTGAAAGCTGTGCTTCCTGAACTTCCTCAGCAAGGGCTTCAAGTCTTCTTCAATGGTAGCAAGCATGGTTGTGTATCTTCCTTGAGCCTTCCTCTAATCTTGATGCTTCATCCTTCTTCATGTTGTCCAGCTTCTTAGGTTATTTGCTCAGCTTAGAATGAATAGTTATGGTGAAAATATACAACCTTGACAAATGCACTTTCCTGATTTAAAAAACAAAACCAGTTCAAACAACTGTTTCCGGGTCTAGATCCTGCTTCTGCAAGAGCACAATTAAGTGCTGGAGGATTCCCATTCTTTACAATGTTACCTACAGTATTACCCACAATGTTACCCAGGTATTACCTACAGCTTGTTATGATCCACATTGTCAAGTTCCTTTGTGTAATCAATATAATACAGGTAAACATCGTTTGATAGTCTCTGATTTTATCCTAGCTCCATCTGATATCAGCAAAATATGTTTTTCTAGTTTCTATTCTGAATCTTGTTTGATTTTCCAACTGCTGCCTATGGATATAGTGCTGCAATATTTTTTTTTAAAAATGTTCAACAGTTTCACTTACATGTGACATTAATGATATTGTTCAATAACTTTTGCATTTCATGGGGTCATCTTTCTTTGGAGGGGATGCAAATATGGATCCTTTCCAGACAGTTGTTAGGTGAATCTCTTCCAATTTTCTTGGCCCAGATGAGTGACTGTGTTCAGAACGGCATGTTTGTTGGAATGCCTCAATTGATATTCCATCCATTTCTGGAGCCTTGTTTTTCACTAATGGCCTCCGTGCTTCTCGGATTTCTTTTAATACCATCTCTTCTTGATGATATAATTTCTGCTGAAATAGCAACCAATTCTTCAATAGATTAATTCTGTATACTCCTTCCTTTGATGTATTTTGAATTGGGGGTCTACTTATAGTATTATCAAATCTAGGATTATCTTGCTGGGTGTTCATTGAACCAAGGCATTTGGAAGAATTTCATACTTAGAAGGGCCTTGCACTTGGAATTTAATTCTCTATCATGGCCATCTTGAGACATTTTAAATAAATGTATCTTTGAATTTGTTCATCATAATTAAACAGAGATGGGCTCATAAAACATGTATAGGAAGCTTTGGCCATCTGTCCCACATCTGACTGCTTGATTCCCCCCACTAGTCACCCAGGATGCTTCTTAGTTACCAGCTCTTCCATGTTTGGTCCTTGGTTTCCTTAGCATCACCCAGCCTCCTCATATTCACCAAGTAACAACTGATGCTGATGCTCATCCTCTGTCCGCAGAATGGAGAGAGGCTAGGCCATCAACTAGAAGGCGAGTTCATGTTGGATATTTCCTGCTGTCTTGAAATGGGGCATAGCAGTGACTGTCTTCTCATCCATCTGGGGAGTGCACAGCATGCTAGAACAGTGCCTGGCAGGGGCTGGTCTTGCCCACTCCCCTCACCAGTTCTCTTGTGCTTCTCAGTGGGGTTTGCCTTCACACTAAAAATTATTTTGGCAGCAGGGAATTTCCCAACAAGGGCCTTTCCTTTCTGTTTGTGGAAGGGGCATGAGAGAATAACCATTGTTATGCAGATTTTGAGCAACCTGCCCTGTAAGAGTAGAGAACAAAACTAAAGTTCACATGTTATCAGGTACACCTGAGGAGCTGGTTTTATTCATTTAGCAACTGTGAGAAAACTAACCCCCAACCTGCACACTCATATAAATCTTTCAAAGATGAGCTCACCTTTTCTCTGAAACTTCCTCTGGCTGCTGCGTAACCAGGGCCCTCCTCTATTTTACGTAGCCCAGTGTGCAGATGATAGTGCTGCCCACACAGAGACATCATTATTGTTTTTCTTTCTAGCTCTTTCTTTCCTTGCCTAAAGTATGAGCTTTCTGAGGTCAGATAACTTATCTCATTCAAAACCTGCATCCAATGCCTGGTATAGAAAAGTGCTAAGTGAAGCCTGTTGATGAATAAATTAATGAAACAATAGCTTTATTAGTGCCTGAAAGTAATTTGGGCTATATTACCAGTCACAACATACATATATTAGCTTCCCTTGTAAACTGGGGTTGAACAGTACTTAAAAAGTATGTTCTCAGATCCACATGTAGGATGGATCATCACCTATGCATGATTGATAACTTTTTTCATTATCAGATATTAAAAATAATTCTGACACCCTGGGCTGCTTTTTCCACATCCCAACTCTCCCAATACTTTCTGAAAGTTTTGGACTTTGAAGGTTACTTGTTGTGATCTCAAACTATCTTCAAATCTTCCCTTCTAACCGTATTCATTGTAATACTCCTAATTGGCAAGGCAGATCTTGCCTGTGAAATAAACCAGATGATACCAAATCCACTGCCTTTGAGTTGATTCCAACTCATAGGCTCACATTAGGTTTTCTGGGACAGCGAGTCTTTATGGAAGCAGACGACCTCGTCTTTCTCCAAGGAGCTACTGACCTTAGTGTTGGCAGCCTACAGTAAGCAGCCAGGCGGCTAGAGCAGTAGCAGATAGTATAATTCTGATACCTCCCCCACCCCCCCCACAAACTCCCGATTTATATGTACATAGGATTGAAGAAGAAATTGAAGTCATCAGGAATTTCTTCTATTAGTGTCCATGGAAGCAGAAACCAAGGTAACAAATGATGCATATAGCAATAGGCAAATCTCATGCCAAAGGCAACTTTAAAGTTTAACAGAATGAAAGTGTCACTTTATCGACTATGCCTGACCAAGGCTGTTGTCTTTTTAATTGGCTCATAAGCAGGAAGATGCTGAACTACAGAAAAAGAAGACAGGAGAATCGGTGTGCTGAAACCATGGTGTGATGAAGGATATTCTGTGTTAGGTGGGGTTCTCAATAGAAGCAAAAAGAAGTGATGCTTGTATGTGGAACCTGGTTTATATCAATGAACATTTTACACTGTTTTAGAAATGGGTAAGTCCAGTCTTGTTTAAACTAGGCTTCTGACTAACAGGAAGCAGGAAGACTTGGGGGAGGTGTTTGGTGGGCTGCAGAACAGGCTGGATAATGGAGAGGTGATATGAATCTACCTTTTTGCTGACAATTCCTGGAATGGGCAGGTTACACAACAGGAGGTGGAAGAACCAGACAGGGGATTTAGTTCCAGCAGAAGGTGAAGTGCTACAAAAATGTTTGACGCTGTTTAGTCTCTTTCTCTTATACAAAATGCCACACTCCCGAGGCGGTTTCATTAGATCCCATTTATAAGTTGGGCCCACACTTACCCTTACCCGGGAGTGTCTAGTTGACATCATCCCTAACCATCACAACTGAATGTGTCATGGACAGACAGGAAAATAAACCAATCCATCTTAGAAGAAATACACACATGGTCATGAGACTTCTGCTCACTAGCTTTGGACACATCCTTAGGGGAGACCAATAGCTAGAAAGGACATCATGTTTGATAAAGCAGACAGTGAAAACATGGGTGTGGCAGTTACATAATCTTCTGTCAACTTGAGTGAAGGGGTGGAGTCTAGTCTTTCAATCAGGCCATAGCCAATGAGGCCTCTGTGTGGGTATGACCTTCTCCTAAGGATTCTGAGACCTCTGGTCTGCCTCCCTGGACGTGGGATGGACTCTGTTTCGTCTTCCTGTCCTGAAGGCACATGGAACCATGATGATGGAGCCAGAGACTTGGAGCTGGAGGTATCACCTGGAGACCCATGCCAGTGCTGAGATGCTTCCACCGCCACTGGATCCAAAAGACTTTCCAACCACTGGCTTGCGATTTTTCCTGAATTTGACACCATTGCATGTACTGCGTGAACCTGAAGAAGAATTTATAGACTGGTATTGGACATATGGGCTAATATCAGACTTATGGACTTGAACAGAATTGGGATTCTTTCTTAATATATAATTACTCTTTGATATAAATGTCTCTCTTATACACATAAGTGTCTATGTATTTGTTTCTCTAATCCACCCAGACTAAACCAATGGTGAACCGTCAATCAGATGGACTGACACATGAGCCTCAACAATGGTCTCAATTGAAATATCAAAAAGTTAGCTCAGGATAAAGGACTCTTTCCTTTGAATGTACACAAGGGTGTTGCGAGTGAATGCCATGGGAGCAACCATGAACACCAGCACTCTGTACACGGAAAGAGAAGAAACATTTAAACTTTACAATTTTGAGACACTATTTTTTGTGTTGTCTCATACCTCTATATTATATTAAAAAGAAAAATGAAAATGATTTAAGTTCCTTTCATGTAATTATAAAACCTCTACAACTCACTGTCATCTAGTCAATGCTGACTCGTAGCAATGTGATAGAACAAGGCAGAACTCCCCCTGTGACTTTCTCTGACTATAATCATTTATAGGGCCAGAAAGTACTCAAGTGAAAATGACACACGTTCTTTTTCTCACCTGTTATGTATAAACTAAACAAAGCTGAGATGTATCCTTCTGGAAGCACTGATTAGAAATGTATTTTCAAATATTTCATAGAGTTTGAACCAAAGCAATATATTTACTTGGAAATGACCCACAGGAACCACAGACATATGCAATATAGAGTTAAACAATGTGTAAATACAAGCAAACCCATACCTACACCGATCACTCCCCAGTGAAAAGTACCCTGGATGATGGCTCTTTGCATTTGCATCAAATTTTGTTAGAGGACTCTTTGTACATTGCCATTTTAGTCATTTCTAAAACTTGTCCAAAAGATGATATAGCAATTTGTCAAAAAACCACTAGACACAAAGTAAATAAGAAGTTGCCTGAGGGATGAGACTTTTAATGGATGAGTATTACAGATGTTAGACTCCAGAGCAGAAATAATCTTGACAATTCAGCATATCAAAGTATGTGGGGTTAAGACCATCCCAGGCCTGAATTTAGATGAGGGAAACAACGCACTGCATTTTGCAATAGCTTAGATTAAAACATACAAGTGTTTCTCTTGTAGAGAAGATTTACAATAAATGGTGAGGAGGTTTGGTCCTTGATGTTGTGTTATTAACATAATGAATGTCCATAAAAGATGGACCATTGAATAAACATTAATGTGTATTGTGACTAATAAAAGGCCCTGTTGGCTTCATGATTACAAATTGTGCTGTTAACCATAAGGTCAACAGTTCAGAACTACCAACAGCTCCTTGGGAGGAAAAAGAGGCTTTTCACTCCAGTAAAGGTTAAGGTCTTGGGGCCCCCAGGGGCTGTTCCATACCCACTGTCTTATAGGGAAGCTGTGAGTCAGCGTTGGTCTGTGGTGGTGAGATCCAGAGAGTGACCACCAGGTGATGGTTTTCTCTTCATTTTAAAGGAGCTAACCTGAAGGTTCTCCTGCGGCGTTTAGTATGGATCACCATACTGCAGGACCTTTATCATTGAACAGAGCCTTTCCCTGGTGTTCTTTCTGCAATCTACAGACACATCCACGGAATAGGAGTGCCTTGCTTCCTTTAGAGGAAAAAAAGCAAAAGAACCACACGTAAAATTAGTGACTGTTCAACCAAGCTTGGTGGTGAGAGTGTGGAGGATTTGAAGGCAGAGAAGCTACTCTTTTCTCCTTTGAGGGACTTCTAACAGATCCAGCAGAACAATGACTCGTGGTACTCATACATGTACAATTTTCTTGGAGTAATTATAAATATCTTAGGAAAAAAATTTATAACTTATTCATTAAATGTGTTGTTGGTAAGTTTCTTGGAATCAATCAACCCCCATGTAACAGAGCAGAGCTGCATTTTCTAAGTTTTCTTGTCTATAATCTTTATGGAAGCAGGTCATTAAGGCTTTCTCCGAGATTATCTCTCAAACAAAACAAAAGAAAACAAACAAAAACTCACTACCATGTTGTCGAATCTGATATTTAGGGAGCCTGAGGCGGGTTTAAATCACCAACCTTTCAATGAGTGGCCAGGCATTTATCACTGTGCTAGCAGAGTTGTTTAACCAAAGCTTTGTAAGCTGCTCAGCACATTCATGATAGAGTATTTACAACCATACAGCATATACCAATCTCACAATGGCATGTAAGCACATAATGGTTAATAGTGTAGAAATGGGATCATTGTTGGAAAACAAACTTCATCTAAAATTTTTGATCATCAAGCCCAATACTAACAAAAAAATAACGGTGATGCAATCATGAACTCCGAGGGACAAATACTTCTGCCTAATACAGGAGCCTTTCCGATGCCCCAATTCCTATATTAGTGGTGGGAGAACTCTGGCCTGAAAGTCCCGTCTGGTCTGAAGGTTCCCTTTGTAAAGAAAGTGTTAGGCAACAGAGACAGTCACTCATTTTTACATTGTTGGAGGATGCTTTTGCATCTCTGTAATATTGAATTGAGTTGTGACAGAGACAGTGTTGCAACAAAACCTAAGAGATTCACTATCTGACCTTTCCATTTAGAAAGTTTGCATTTTCCTCTCCTAAACCATTATAATATATTAGAGCAATAACCCAGCAAAATCAACTGAGCTTGCGCTGTAATGTTCAGCTATATCTATTGAAAAAATTTCCAGAATAATTTCATTTTGATGTTATATTGGTTTGTAAGATTAGCATTCTGACTGCAGGCTGAACATTTGTCTCTAGGTGACAAGCCATTTATCTTGGTCTTCCATTTATTAAGAAAAAGAAGTGTTCTTTGGTTATGAAATTTCTTACAATAGTTGTTGTACAGAGTGGAATTATAAAGTTTAAAAATCCTGTAGTATGTGTTGTGCTAGGTTCCCATGTTCTCTTTCTTTATGGGCTACGGATTTATAACTTTGTTCCAAGTATACATTACAAAGAATTTCCTCCTTAATGATAATGTCATGTAAATCTACTTTAAAATAATAAATTACACATTATTCTAAATATCTTCCTGCTGCTGAAGACAGTTCTTGGAAAAAGATGAAAAAGTTAGCAAATGCACACTAATTTCTCCTAATCACCCTTCACAGGATGTCCTTGTGTCCTCAGGGGAGGAGCGATTCCCATAGCCTTTCCATGTCGCTGCACACTCTAGAAGGATCCAGTGCATAAGGACTCTGGTGGTCCGAGTAGAACAATGCTTTGTTGAGTTGTTAACAGCTGAATTCTTTGAAGTAGATCTTCATGACTCTCTTCCTAGATGTCACTTAGCTGACATTGACCACCAAAGTTTCTGTTACCTGTCAGTCAGGGAACATTCATTGCTTGTTAAAACACACGTGCACGTGCACACACACTCACACACACACACACAACTCCCTGCTAGGGAATATTGCTGACTCATTGTGACCCTCTTGTGGGTTTTCAAGACTGCAAATGTTTACTGGAAAAGAAAGGTGACTTTTTCTCCCCAGGAGCTGCTGATAGTTTTGAACTGTCAGCCACGACCCCACACATAAACACTATCCTACCAAGATTCCATCGTGGCCCAGCGGAGAAATCCGGTGAGACAAGATCCTCTTACACCTTCTGACTGAACCTCAGAGGTCAAAAAGTAAGGAAGACTAAAACTCAACCGTAGATGACACAGAGGATGTCATTAGCTGACTACTTGTAGACATGTAGGAGTGGAATAATCACACGAGAAAGGTTCTCTGGATTTAAATCAGAGGACTTAAAGTAAATGAAGAGAATATCTCCGGAAATCAGGACGCACTTAAATGCCAGCAAGGAAGACTGGGAAGGGGAGAGTGTGTTGTGTGAGGAAGACCTGTGAGTGACTGCACAGGACGGAGCCTAGCAAGACCCTGAGAGAGGACATTCCTGTCACTCTGCAGGGACACAGAAACAAGGAAGAACTTGAAGCCATTGCTGAGCCAGTATTAAGGGGAGGATTAAGAGGTGGAGCAGGAGTTTGAGTGTCTTTCGGCAGCAGTGCAGTGAAGTTTTTTTTAATTTCATGTAAACATTAGTATTTCTGGGAATTGGATTGATAAAGAGGCCCTATAAGGCACAGAGTGATGAAACACACTAAAGCTGCTCGTCTTCTTTGAGGGGTGTGTTAGATTTGGAGAAGGGATGAGACCTAGGGATACAGGAATAGTCCCCCAAACTCCATTGCTGTCAAGTCAATTACAGTGAGTTTACCAGACAAAGCAGAACTACCATTCAGGATTATTTCCAAGGCTGTACCTACTGAGGGAATTAGACTGCCGCATCTCTGGGAGTTCAAATTCCACCCTTTCACATGGCAGTGATCCCTGAAAGACTGCATGGCTCCTTCAGACACAGTCCTTCAGACTGTGCAGGGCTCCTTCAGACAAAGTCCAGGGCTTAGAAGCTGGGAGTGCTCAGCTCATCTCCCAGATGGAAAATTTATTAGCATCGCATGGGCCTGAACTCCTTGCCTCCAGGAGAAAGCTGGCTCTTTGGGGAGAAGCCCTCATGATATATTGGTGCTATATGAATTGTGCTGCGATCTGCATGGTCGGCAGGTTGAAACCACCGACAGCTCCGTGGAAGAAAGAATGAGCTTTCTACTCCCTTAAACAGCTTCTATGAGTCAGCTTTGACTTGATGGCAGGACATGTTTGTTCTTTGTGTGTGTGTGTGTGTGTGTGTGTGTGTGTGTGTGTGTGTGTGTGTGTGGTACAGTGGGTTATTTGCACTCGGTCCTGTGGGGTCACTGTAAATTGGAATCTACTCACTGTCAGTGTTTTTTGTTTATTTGTTTGTATGTTTAGTTTTTGTTTATGTGATAGGGCAAAACTTTCAATAATATTCATTCATAGTGGCAGAACCACACCTGCCAGCTTAATACACTTCATAAGAAAGCAAGGAGGGCATTATGATAGTAAATATACAGTCATCCCAGGTCACCATTTATTGGGTACCCTCACGGCAAGAGATCCAAACCAAAGTCCAATGATTGCTAGTTCTATACTCTTGGGGTAGCACACTAGGGAAGTTCAGCTTTAAGTCCAAGGACTCCAGATGAGCTTGAGGGCCCCAGTTCACTTAGTGAGGAGGGTCCATGGGTGGGTGGTCTTGTTTTGGTGTGGTTGGGCTGCTGGTTTACTTCTATTGGAAATGCCCTGCAACTCCACAGGAGAAAGGCCAGGCTTTACTCTGTTCAGCAGTTACAATCTCAGAAACCCACTGGAAGTCTCAGTGAGCCAACATCAATTCGATGGCAGTTAGTTTAGTTTTTTTGTTTAGTAGTATAGATATCAAATGATATCTGATTCTTATCTCATTGTTGCTGAAGCATGGAGGAAATGGACCAATGCGGTTATTGCTCAGAAATGATTCATCTTTACCTGCCAAAGTCCTCATGCCTACATTCAAGATAAGGCAAAAAAATGGAAAAATCACCACCCTGGTGACTACTACCCCCTTCCCCCATCATGCAGGTTATTAGTTCAAGAATTAAACATGAGAGTAGTTTGTAAAGTGAGTTGAGGTTGACACACTGGATGTATGGATTGTGATAAGAGCTGTGCAAGCCCCCAATAAAATGATTTTTAAGGGAGTTAAGGTTAAAGATGTAGGTTTTAAATACTTTCATAGCATGGAAATTGTGAGGCTCACCAGTGGGAGGCCGGGGGTTCCCTTTCCAACAATAGGAAGGGATTGGTTGAGGAGGGAAGCACACCCAACTATTCAGATTTGTGGCACATTTTGCAGCAACACTCAGGCTAAAACCACGAAGTCACACTAATGCCTGTGTCCTTGTGATGGTGTGAACACAGTACAAACCTGTGAGTCAAAAAGTGATGAGACCTGAAGCGCTTGCTGATGAAGGTCCAAGACGACCTTCAATATAAATTACTCCTTAACAGACCGGGAAACATGAGTAGCTGGATCAATTAGCAGACACTGTGAAAAGGAGAAAAGATGGAAGTTGTTAAGGATTTCATTTTATTTGGATCCACAATTATTGCGATCCTTAAGAAATCACAACATGGTTACATTTTTACTTTGTCATTATTGTGGGTTTCTTTTGTCTGTTTCACGATTTTTTTTGGTATGATTTGCTTTATATGATACCCAGGATAGCTAAATCTACAGAGGTCATAAATGGATCAATAATTAGCTAGAGACTTGTCAGGGCAGGTGGAGGCTGAAGAATGGGAAGCTAACAACAATAACTAGAAAAAAGAAAAAACATTTTGAAACTGATTGTGGTGATAACTTAACTCCTCTTCATACGATTTCACTATTGAATTGTGTGATACACTGCTTAGAAGCCAAGAAAAGAGAAAATTAAAATGTAACTAAAAGACCTTTTAAAAGTTACAAAAACAAATATGTCATTTTGATGATGAAGGCTTACTTGAACCATGCCGTGACCTTTTTGGTCATCTCATATGCATGTGAAAAGAAACTGAAGAAGAACTGACACATTTGAACTGTGGAGTTGGTGCCTCACAGCACCTAGCGACTACAAGAGGTTTATACGGTGGACTGTCTGGAGAAAGGAATTAATCCGTTTGGGAGGAAGTACAGCTAGAATGCCCTTTGGAAGAGAGGATGGTGAGATCTTGTTTAATTGTGGACCCTTCTACAGGGAGCAATTTCAGGACAACAACATGTATGTTTGGTCAAAGAGAGGGTCAACCAATGATGTTAAGCCCCACAGAGATGCACCAGCACAATGGCTACAGCAATGGGCTTAAGGATGGAGAAAGTTAAGAGGATAGCACAGGACCAGGCAGTGTTTCCCCTGCTATGCATCTCCTGCATGAGCTAGGGCCAACTACCAGACAACTCAATGATCACTTTTGTCTTCCTCAGGGGGTCTGCATCATAATGTTGATCATCTTTGTATATGTATGAAGAGATCAATATAATTAACCACAAAGTGTCTTCTAAAATTGTTCTGTTATTACATGTGCTCCTTATTCCTTATGGAACATTAGAACTATGGCACCTTTAAATTATGTCCTGTGTTTTTTTTCCCCTGGGATTTTGAAAATATTTCCCACTTCACTTCCTAATAGGGGTTAAATAATTAAACCACTGACCTCATTTAAGAGGCTCTCTTTCTAGTGTTTAAGGCATTTTACCCCCAATTACATGGTAACTAATGTTAGTCTGTCCTTTGCAGCTGGAAGGTAATGAATGGTACCTTTTTCAGGAGATGTAAGGTCCTAGGAGGTTATTAGCTTTGTCCTGCTGCCCACCGAGGAGCAGTCCTCTCTGCTTCTTTTCTTCTTGTTGCGTAAAGGAAAATTACGTGTTTCTCTTTTTCACCTTCTCTTTTTTTGGTGTAAATTTTGTATTATTTTTAAACTTTTAAAAAATCACTCCTGATACTTTATGCCTATTTCTGCATTGATTTCTCCTTCTGTACTTTGCCCAGTTCCTCGTAAGACCAGTCTGTCTAAATGTTTATTCTATTTTCCTCTATTATGTATGGAAAGTATTTTCTGAATTTTTCTTTTATTATTTTATTTTTAATTGTATTTTTTGCTTTTATTCCTATTTTTTTCTCCTAAAAAACAAGCTCTGGGGTCATCCCATTAGTTACCTAAACTCTTGAGGCCACATGTTCTAAATTTAAGCTAAATCTTTGGCTCAGTCTCATATTTTCCTTTCCTAATGATTATAAATTTCAGATCAAAGATTTACCAGCCACCATATGCATTTGGTCTTCTTAGAGACGGATTCATTCTGTTCATGATATTCTGGATGTGCACTTGGCTGCATAGTCTCAGCTCTGCATTGAAGTCACCTAACTTTAACAAACTCATTTTGTGCCACATTTTGTTCTCTGCCATTCTCCCTGCCTACCTTTGACATGAACACTGATCCACAGTCCAAGGAGTGGCACGAGGTTTCCTTATTGCAGAGTTCTGAGAACTTCAGAGCTCTTCATGAGCAAAATGGAAGAGGTAAATTTCTAAACATATCTGAGAAAGAAAAGTCTTTCTGAAAGACGCAAATTATACTCTGAGAATGGTGTATCAAAGTGTTTCTCTGAGGTTATTGTTCCCCGGAAGCTGTTTTGGCTGATTTCCTGGATTCTATAAAATGATCGATTAGAAATTCCTTTTCTTGAAGGTCCATTAGGAGTTAGAGTTTCATCGTCATTATTATGCATTCCAGTTTCTTTGGAATATTTTACATGCATTTGTTGCTATAAACAAAGTAAACGTTCTCTACAAGCCTAAAAAATTTTACTCCAAATAAATCTTCTTTTGCACTTCTTTGTTAGACATTTTCCTTTCCTGTTTCTTTTCCTTTATGACAACTTCATTCTTTTCACTAAAATTGAGTGTGGAAAGGAATTCCTAAGTGATATACTCTTGCTTCCAGAAAGACAAGTTACCATGTATAAGAATAGATCACAGTGATAGCTTTCAAAATCAACATACTCAGCAGCACAAAATGTAACTTTAAAAATCCTCAACAATTGAAAAAAAGTTTCTAGTAGTTTAGTCCCTGCCTTACAGTCCAGTTATCAAGCACTGACTTTGTAACACAGGTTTAGAAAACATGCCTTAATTGTTTTATTTTTCTGGCTGCTTTGGGGTCCTTGATATTTTCAGGACTGAATTTGTTTTACTCCTTCTCATTATAAGGATTAGTGTCCAGTCTCTGAATTCCACTTCCAATGACCACATTCCAATGCTGGGACTCCCAGAAATGAACTTCCTGAAGGCTCTGGATGTAGGGAATTGCTTTTAATCAGGAGCTTTCTAATAGTAATTGCCCTTGAATATTTGGGGCTATTTGGGGGCCTTTGGACTACTGGTCTTTCGTGTTCAGCTATGTATACGTGTACACTGATTTCATAACTACACCATTATGGTTACACTTGAAGCAATTCAATTTCCATTCATCACCAAATTTCTTCTGACTTAGGTTTCCAGACTACTCTGATTCACTGTTAGTTGAACAACGATATTATATGGTCACTCCAAAAATATCTATGTGGCTTCAAAACAGTTTCAATTTAACTTTGAGTCTCCTAAAACCCATTATTTATTTCTGAGCACTAGTCTATTGCTTCTTGACTTTAACATTTGGCTACTGAAATACAAAACAAAACATTCTCATTCTAAACTCTTTGGTAATAATCAGAGCATTCTGTATGTACTAAAAACCTGTCTTTTAATTTCAGAATAAAATATTGTTATCTTCAGGTATTGGTGATATCCTTTGCTGCTAATACTTGCCAAATTTCTAGTTTTCACTGGAAATCTCTTCTTAAGAGGCAAAGGATAATTATCAAGGGAGTAGGAATTGAGTGGAAAACCTAATAAAGTCCAGGAGAAACAAGGTCTCAGTTGTTTCCCTTGATAACAAAATGCCAGTCTCTATCAGACACAAAAGTTGATAGTAGTAAGTCTGTATCTTTCCAAAGCTGAATGTTGACTTTTTGAAAAAATGGCCTCTATGTAACTCTCTAAATATTTTTTCTTGATTATGCCACACAATTTATTAATGGCAAATACACGGTTTGGGAAGAATCTATTATACTGTTCAACCAGATTTTAAACCATGCACAGATTAAATTAAGGGTTTTATGTGTATTAGTATGAAATGCTATTAACTTCAATGCATGCCTACACATAAAAAACAATAGAAATGACAATAATAATAATTATCAATAGTCTCAGTGCCAATATTGTAAATGATGAGGAACCTGTGACCAGGAAATTCCATCCAAATAACCATCCCTCTGATTGAGTCCTTCTTTTCTTTTCTCAAAACTCCCATTTTCTGAAATCCGTCCACATAGCTGCCGTAGGCACAATAGAACCACCACCGGCCAAGTGTACTGGAGAGATGACTTCTGCACAGCCTGTTCTTTATGCGTTGGCTTTAATTGTGCAGAAGGCTAAGTTGATTTTGCATGTTGGAAATATTTCTTTGCTAAGTAGTTTGTTTTCTCAAGGAGATTCTGGGATATCATGCTAGACGTTCTCTTGTCATGGTGAACATTAGCAGACACAATATAGTTTTAACTTATACACCAATTTTTTGCCTTAAATTAAAAATCAGGTTGTTGATAGGAAATTATAAAGTAGATATGATGCATGTGGTACTTTTTAAAGTAGTTGGTATGTGGCTACAATGAAGCATGTGTAGATGGACATGGATAGTGAATAAACAGAGCACTAACCCACACAGGGGGAGGGTATTGTTCATATCACCACATGAAAGTGAGAAAGGGAACAGACCTCAACCTGGGGTACCAAGTCTCAAGAGCAACAGACTGGCATGAAGCAGTGAACTAACAGGAATGTCTGCAGTGCAGGTTAGAGTTCCAGGCCCCAGGCCCAGCTCCATTGATTCCTCTCCACAGAAGAACACAATACAGACGACAGCACTGAAGACACAGCCCAGGGAGAGTGGCGAGTTTGCCCAGACCACATGGGAGCAAACTAAGAGGGAAAGAGAGAGAGTGGACTGCAACCTACCCCACCAAGTCGACATTCCTGCACAGAGCAGCCACTGAACAGAGAGAATCATGCGGCTGGCCTCACCATGAAACAAGAGACCCCCTCACTGTCACACAGGGCTACAGGGGACAGCACTGTGGGCAGAGTGGGAATTGTGCCTGGTGTGATTACCCCCCCTTCCATACACACACCAAAGCCAAACACAAAGAGAGTGCAGAAGAACAACAAGGAAAGCAAAACAATGAAGTACCTGAGGAATCCCCCAGATAGCCCTCAGAATTGGTGGGTAGGGCACTTTACCAGAACAGATTGCAAAACTTTCAGCAGACAGACCAGGAACTATTTACAGGGTTGGGGTTTGGGGTGTGGTTTTCTTTCTTCCTTCCTTCCTTCCTTTCTTCCATTCTCTCTCTTTCTCTCTCTCTATCTCTCTTCTTTATCTCATGTCTATCCATATAGGATATGTAGAATAGCCAATTCCAAGGAAAAAACAATAGGGCTGAAGGATCTGGTGTATGTGGGGGGACAGAGATGAGATGGGGTGTTTGGGGGGAAAGAGGTGGGAGAAAGGGAGAGGGTAGCCAACAAACTCAGAGACAAGAGAACAATAAGAGATCTAAAATTGATGTCAAGGAAGGCATAGAATGCCTGATGGGGTTTGATCAAGTGCAGCGTAGCCGAGAGAAAATACTGAGAGTTGAAGGAAGGTTGAATATGATAGTGGGACAAAAGGAATGTAAAACGAAATATGGCAAAGTACTAGGAGGTAAATGATATTTATAAAAGCGCAAATTTAGGCATGCACATAGATAAATACATTGATATATAACATTGGGGAATAGGTCTATATACATATATTTAGATGGTAAGCATTAAGGTAGCAGGCAGGCATTGTGTCTCTCCTCTACTCAAGGACTCCCTCAATATTAGAACACTTTGTTCTAATAACTTGTCATTCTGTGATGCTCATCTTTCTGACACAATCACTAAAGTCAAAATTGGTGCATAAGCAAATGTAGTGAAGTAATCTGATGGTGCCTGGATATTAAAAGATGTAGCATCTGGGATCTTAAAAGCTTGTAGCTAAACAAGCGGCCATCTATCAGGGAAGCAACAAAGTCTACATGGAAGAAGCACACCAGCCTATGTGATCATAAGGTGTCGACGGAATAAGGTATCAGGCATCAGAAGACCCCAAACAAACAAATATATTGAAGCAAATGATGGGGGTCAGAGAGGAAACCCAAAGTCCATCTGTAGATAACTGGACAACCTCTCACAGAGGCTCCCAAGGAGAGAACGAGAGAGCCAGGTTGCAGCACAGCACCAGCGGAACACACAGCTTGCCTATAGTTCTTTACTGCTTCTTCCTCTCCACTCTCATGACCCCAGTTTAGCTTAAAAGTACAGCTAGACCAGAGCATGTACACTGATAGATAAGAGCTCTCAAAACCTGTAATCCTGGACAGATAAACTCCTCAAGGACAGCAATAGGAGTAGCGGTACCATGAGGGTAGGGGGAAGGTGGGGGGAGAAGGGGGAGAAATGGGCAATGGACTACAATGATGCTTAATTCCCTCCCCTACCCCAGTATGAACTACAATAACATGGACGAAGGGAGACAGCAGGTGGTATAAGATATAAAAATAATAATTTATAATTTATCAGAGATTCATGAAGGTGGGATGGTGGGGGAGGGAAGGGGAAAAGAGCTGATACCAAGGGCTCAACCAGAAAGAAAACAATTTGAAAATGATGAAGGCAACATATGTACAAATGTGCTTGATACAATGGAGGTATAAAAGAATTTCAAGAGCCCCCAATAAAAGGACTTATTTATAATAATAATTTAAGAAAGAAATGTGTAGGTGAATAGCTGCAGGCACCCATGCACATGGTTTATTGTAGATCAATCTTAGCGCATGAATCCCTATCATTATGAATCTAGTTAAAACACATGACTCAGTGATTATCAAAGACACGCTTCTTCATGATTCTTTTTGAACGATACCATTTTCTCTTTCTAGTGACTAAATACGTCATTTGTGTGTCAGTAGTTTTCTTAAACAATATAGAAAACAACTGGAAATCATGGCTGCAAATAAGCTATGTTGTGAAGCTGCCCATTTGTTTTCACAGATCGATTTCAAACTTTAAATGGAGACAAAATAGCCTCCCTCCTTACCCCCCTTCCCTCCTCTCTCTCTGTTGCTGTGACAGTTACAGTTGTATGCCACTTTGGGTGAGCCAGGCTTGTCACATGACAAGATAGTTCAGTATCGTTAACTCCGCGAGGGGTGGTCTGTTATGCAGCCAGGATATCCTGGATCAGTTGTTCTCAACCTTCCTCATGCTGCAGCCCTTTAATATAGTGCCTTATGCTGTGGTGATCCCCAAACCACAAAATTATTTTCATTGCTAAATCATAACTGTAATTTTCTACTGTTATGAATCAGGTGACCCCTGTGAAAAGGTCATTCGATTCTCAAAGGTGCCGTGACCCACAAGCTGGGAATTGCTTGCCTTGGTTCTGCTAAATGTTCACCGAGTTTATGAGCTAAGTTTTCCTGGAACTTAGCCGTGATGAAGGACTCTCATACACTATTGATCTACAGTGCTTTTCTTGGTTGTTGTTTTGAGGAGGGGCTGAGCAGGGTTCTTGGTTTGTTTATTTCCTTTTAAAGTACATTGTGTAATTTCTCATGACCTCCTCAGACCCTGGTACGAGATGTGGCACCAAAAAGGTTCTAAATAACGGTGCGTTGGTTAGCATGAGCAGCATGCGCTCTCAAGGTGATAGTTAACTGATGTACTTTCTACTTACTTTTATTAACCACATGTGGTAAACGCTTCATATTTATAAAGACTCTCTTAACCATTTGTACTTACTTTGACAGGCTAATATATTCAAATGTGGATTGGATAGATACATAAACAATTTGTTTAAAAGGCATGACGTTTTACTTTGAGATTAACTTTCACTTAAATTGGGTAATTGTACAGTAGTTTAGGCTAATGAAAATTGCAATCGATTTTGCATGAAGTACATACACAGAGTATGTTGTATTGTGAAGGCCAGCACAGAAGGATATCTATTGCAAGGAATTTTATTCACTTTTATCCCAAACCAGCGGAGTGATTCTTTATTTTGTTGATTCTTTTTGTTTGTTTGTGTTAAAGTTGTAGACTTTAAAATGTAGTACATTAACTAAGTAATAAGTGCCTTATTCTTATTCTACCTGGCTCAAAAATTCTAGGAATGTAAGAAGAAAATATGCACTGAGACTGGGTTTCTTCAAGACATATTAAATTGTACACCTTGGATCACATACATCCTATGATTGGTACACATTGTTGTGTTCTTCAAGTTGATTACAACGTATAGTGGTCCCCTGGAGCAGAGTAGAACAGTCTAGACTTTCTAGTTTAGACTTTCTCGACTTTACTTTTTTTTTTTTGACTTTACTTTTTATGGGAGTGGATCATCCTATCTCCTGTGGAGGTGCTGGTGAACCACTTAATTATTGTACCATTAGGACTTGGTTAGAGAATATGAAAGCTCACTATCATTGAGTTGATTCCAACCCATAGAGACCCATAGTTTAGCATAGAAATGCCCTTTGGTATTTTCAATAGTCTAAATATTTATGGGAACACACAGGCCCATCTTTCTCCCATCATCTTTCTCTCATTGAAAGGTTCTTGGGTTTGACCTGTTGATCTCGCCGTGAACAGCCAAACGTCAATCCCATAGTGCCTTCAGATCTCCAGAGTTGAAGCCTCTTGTTGTTGTTGCTCAGTGCTGCGATGGCAGCCCTTTGTACATCATAATGGAAAACTTCCTGGTCCCATGCAATCCTCTTGGTGATTTTCATGTCTGAGCTCATTGTTGCGGCCACTGTATCAATCCATCTCACTGATGATCCTCGTTTTCACTGACTCTACCAAATATGTTGTCCTTTTGGGGGGACTGGTCTCCTCTGGTAACATGTACAAATTAGGTGAAATGAAGTGTCATCATCCTCACTGTTAGAACCATTCTGGCTTTACCACAAGTCAGGTGTGTTTATTTCTTGCCATGCACAGTGCTTTCAGATTTTCGCCAATAGCATGATAGGATCCCTCGTGCTATAGTGGTTGTGTGCTGAGTTGTGGTCTATATGGTCTGCAGTTTGAAACCACCGGCAGCTATATGGGAGAAAGACTGGGATTTCTACTCCTGTCAATAGGCACAGTCTCAGGAACACACAGGGGTCAACGTAAGTCAGCATTGACTCAATGATAGTGAGTTGTTGTTGTCATTTTATCCCATGACTCATATGCATCTGTTATACTTCAATCTTCTTTACTCGGTGTCTGACTTTCACCTGTCCATGAGGTGACTGAAAACACCAGAGCTTGGATCAAGCACATCTCAGTCTTTAAAGTGATTTTGTTGCTCTTCAACACCTTAAAGATATCTTGTGAAGCTGATTTGTCTAATGAAAAAATGCCATTTAATTGCTTAACTACTGCTTACATAAACATTGAATTCAAGCAAAGAGAAATCCTTGACAATTTCAATTTCTTCTCCATTTCTCATTACATTTTCTATTAGTCAAGCTGTGACGGTTTTGGTGTTATTTACATTTTATAATCCACATGAAAGCTTGAGTCGGTGGATAGTGAACTTCATAAGAGATGTATTTGGAGAAGTCCTGAGCATGAAGGTAGAAAAACCTAGAATATTCAGTGCATGATTTTAATTGGTGCCTTACAATGTTGATTTCTTTCTTTTAAAAAAATCTTTTTAAAATTATTTATTGGTTGCATATGATGATTGTGGTAAATGTGAGGTATGAAGCCTTTTATATTCTGTTTAAGATACATGACTATTTTAGGGATTATCCCAAGCAGAACAGTTTTCAAGGATTTTTGGGTGGATATAAAGAAAAGACAATCGTAGAATTCTTGCCTTTGAAGTGTTTATAATTTAATGAAGAAGACAGAACAGACTCCAATTACAGCAGGAGGCATAACTTGGGAGTTCAATAATTCTCTCTATTCTGTAGTCCTCTGACCATCCTCAGTGTCCTGCAGAAAAACCTGTAAAAGCTAAAAATATTGTGCTGAGTATTTATAAACAGTATAGAATTAACTGTCAGAGTAAATCTCTAGTCACAAAGAGCCAGCACAAGAAAAGAATTTTTGCTTTGATCCCAGTCCAACGTCTTATGATCCCAGGTTCCTCCTTTGTGTTGTGCAGATCCACACGGTGGGCTCCAAGTGACAGAACAGTACTGCCTGCACCTGTAATTGCTTTTGGGGAAGCAAAGCATCCATTTGAAAACACATGTCAAGAGTTAAGGCAAAATGCTTTTCTTCTCCGTCTCTTTTCTTTCTTTTTTTAAAAAATGCTTTCTATTCAGATTAAAATGACTTTGAATGTAATAAAATCTCTTGTAGTACCACATATTTCTATGCATGACTTTGAAGCCACACTCAGGTAATGAATAAACATTAAAGAGTATAGACAATAAAGGAAGTTAGAGTGTGGAACAGTAGCAATATCATGACGCTCTAGTTTCAATCTTTGGGAAAACAAAATAGATGATGCAGGTACAAGCCATTGGGAAGATTTAAATTGGCGTTTCATAAATTATCTTTGGAATTTGAAAAATAGAATACCCAATATTCTGTGCATTCCAGTTATTATATAACTTATACCAATAAGTCCATTTTAATACTTTAACATCAACTAGGAATAAATGAAGAGTAATATTGAGGAGCTACACTAATAGATTAGAAGCTTTGATTTTGATAAATAATGAAATTACTTGAAGTAATCAGGGGTCAAGTATATAAATGTTGGCACAGCTAATCTTTTGATGCTGTAGATTTTGAGCTGAAAAATGGATTTCTTGCCATGTATGACACTTAGCTTTTGAAACGTTTCAAAAAGATCAAACAGTACATCTCTCTTTGGCCTCAGGCATGAAGTTGGACACTTGACATTTCAGGGAATCTGCCTTACATGTCACTTTTCTAAACTTGAAAGGTTGTCTCAGCTATATCATTATATTAATTCAGTTTACAAACATATACTGACTCACTGGTAGGGGAAGCAAATCAGTGTGAGTCCCCTACTTATGTTGCTTGTGTTTTCCAAGAGAAGGCATTCAGCAAGTAAGATAATGCCAACCTAAAAAGGATACACAGTCCAGAGACAGCACGTCTTCTCCTTTTAAGTAACCATCATATGTGAGTGCTAGATTCAACCTTTCCAGGCAATTAACTAAACACAATCGTGTTGATAAACTATTAGAAAACATATTTTCTGTCCCTCTATATGAAATATAATAAACTACATAGGTAATGTGAACTGTTTGATTCACAAACAAGAAATTAAAATTCAAATAGGTAAGTCACACTTGATACAGCTGTAAAGGGCTCCACAAACTAGTTTATCTTATTTATTATCTGCCTCTTCTTCCTTCTCCTCTGTCTCCTTGCAGCCACATTTGCTTCATCACTCACTCATATTCTTCACCCCTCTTCTAGAATCTTCTCCCATTCATTTATGCATGACTATATATTTTTAAGTAATTCATTTTATTGCTGTTAATGTGGTTGGGAATATGCGCAGTAGAACATGCACCGATACATAAATGTTTTCATGTCCATTATCTTCATCCGTCTATATGTCTCACTATATAAACCTCTTTATGTTCATTGACACTTATTACATCCTTTGGCTTCTGAAGCTATGCTTACTGTCCTTTTCAAAGCTGTTCCTCCCATATTAACATAAATTCACCATCCCCTAAGTTTTCTATCTAATCTTTTCAGTTGTTGATATATTTTATCCAATTGGGTAGATCTTAAAACAGCATGATATACAATTCAGGCATTCCTTGCTAGTTATTTACTGGTTTTTAGAAGCCATCAGGTGACAGGCTTGGTTGAAGGTTGTGAACAATAATGTTATTAGGTGCCATCCAGTCAGTTCTGACCAACATTGCCCTCGCCTGTGTCATCCTTAAAATTGTCCCTATGCCGGAGCCCATTGTTACAGTCATTGGGTCAATCCATCTCCTTGAGCGCTTTCCTCAACCAAACATGATATCCTTCTTCAAGGACTACGCTCTCCTGGAAAAATGTCCAAAGTATGTAAGACAAAGTCTTGTCATCCTTTCCTCTAAGGGTCACTCTGCCCTTACTTCTTTCAAAACAGATCAGGTTGTTTTTTCTACCAGTCCATCGTACTTTTAATGTTCTTCTCCAGCATCACAAATCAAATGCATCATTCCTTCTTCATTCAGTTTTCAACTCTCACATGCGTATGGGGCAAAGGAAAACACCTTGGCTTGCATCCGGCATATTTTAGTGAGTCGTAATCCTCAAAGCAACGTCCTTGCTTTTCAAAACTCTAAAGATTTCTTGTGCAGCACTTATCTAAGGCAACCTGTCTTTTGATCTCTTGACTACTGCTTCCATGAGCATTGATTGTGCATCCAAGCAAGACAAAATTCTTGCCAACTTAAAACCTTTTGTCTTTTTATTCTGATGTGACCTATTGGTCTAGTTCTGAGGATTCTGGTATACTTGACATCGAGCCTTGACCCATACTGAAGCTGAAAGCTTTGATCTTCATTAACTAGTGCTTCCTTCTGTCCTCATTGTCAGAAAGCAAGGTTGTCTGATCTGCATGTCAAAATGTGTTCATAAGCCTTTATCCAAGCCTGATGGTACATTCTTCTTTATATAAACCCGGTTCTCTAATTATATTTTCAGCAGAGTTTGAATAAGTATGGTGAAAGTGTACAGCCCTGTTGCATGCCTTTCTTGATTTTTAAACCATGAATTAACTATTATCTGTACAAGTGCCTCTCGATTGATATTCAGGTTCCATGTGAGCACAATGAGGTGTTCTGGGTGTCTCATGCTTCTCAAGGCAACCCCGAGTCTATTATGATGCACAGAGTCCGATGTCTTGGCATAATAGCATCTTTGCTGTATGCTCTATTTTCAGCCAGGATTCATCTGATATCACCAATGATCTTTGTTCCATATCCTGTTCTGAATATTCCCTGAACCTCTGGCAGCTCCTTGTTCCCGAGAGTTGTTAACATGCAAGTCTTTTAACAACTCCAGGGCTCTATTTCCTTTTCTATAAAATTATGATCGCATTGGAAAGACATATTATTTTTCCCAAGTTTAACATTATAGGAATAAATTATATAAAGTCAACAGGAATATATTAAGAAGATATTCCTGTGGTTTAGAATTTGAATTCTGGAAACGATATGTACAGTACAGAGCATCTTTGAGCTCAGAGATAATCTAGATCCTCGAAGACAGATGAAATAAATATAAGTTGCGTTTCCATGCCAACCCTGGATACTGGCAATAATAAACCTTTATGGAGACCTGTGCTGGGTAAGATTGTGAGTTTTATTTTTCAGGAATTAGTGCTGTGATCAGTGATAGCTGCCATGCTAGACAGAACCTGGCCACAGGGGAGCAAGCTGGCAGACCTGGCTGTGCAGCTGGCACAAACTCAGTTTCCCTGCTTGAAACTGAACCACCACCACAAATAGAGTCCATTACAGAAAAAATGAATGTGCTTAGTTCAGCTACTCACATGGATCACACATGCTACTGTTCATTCTCAAAATTGATATTAACAAATGTCTAAAGGGAACCTTTTGAGAAGCCCTCAGAGTGTGCTCATTGTTATTACAGGAATGTTTGAATGTTCCTCTAATTATTGTTTTGTACGTACCCCCAAAGTAAATAAAATTTTTGCTCATCAACATGTCTATCCATCCCTGCAAGTTTAAGGGGGGGGATAAATGTGTCTCTGTGGGTTTGTGGGTGTCACCTTAGGGTTGGGATTTGATGTCTGAATATCTTAAATCCTATGAGCACAGCTTCAGTCCACTAAGACTCGGCGGGTATGCCAAGCAATCCCTCGTTTTCCTTTCACAGTCTGGTGCTTAATCAAAAGGTCCCATGGCACTATGCAGATCAAAAACAATCCTGAAAACGCCATATGGCAACCCTGTGAAATAA
Organism: Tenrec ecaudatus; assembly: GCF_050624435.1. Classification (NCBI taxonomy): domain Eukaryota; kingdom Metazoa; phylum Chordata; class Mammalia; order Afrosoricida; family Tenrecidae; genus Tenrec; species Tenrec ecaudatus. The sequence goes on from NC_134544.1 coordinate 9,613,221, forward strand.
AGGGTTTGAGCTGCCGTGCGTAATGAGAGATCCTTAGTCAGAAAGAAAGAAATGTTCATCATGATGGGAATGATGTGAAAATTGGAGAGCAGGGAGGGAGAGGAGAAAAGGAGGTGCGGAGGAGTGAAGAAAGCTCCTGTAATAAAGGTAATGATCCTTATGGGAGGAGTTTTCACCTGGCCACACACCTTCAGGGGTTCTTGTTCTAAGAGTAGAGGAGGATTTATTAAATCTTAGGCTCTTTCTTCCATTATTACTGATCTTATATCTTCTCTTTTTAATGTAGGCAAGGTTTACCAAACACAGGGTCCTCCTAATAGCTGAAGATCAAAATACATATGATGTGCTTAAATTAACAGAACGAAGTCTGGGAAAGGGGAGTGAGAGATATAATGGAATTGAATCTATACTGAAAATAAATGATCTCTTATCCAGATCTGTATCTTTAGTTCGATGGTTTTCTTGTGAATAACACACAATCTGCATTTTTAGCGAAAGCGGGTATACAAAGACAGTTGTTATACAGGTTTTATTGTTTTCCCTCAAACTCAGATATAATAATGACTAGAAACTCTTCCAGAACTATTGCTTGGAACTGATGATTAGAAGTCTTTGACCATGGTTTTGTGACCTTGGCTAGAATCATTGGAATCTCTCCCTTGAAATTTTTAGTTCTGGGCAATTATACAGCTCCAGATGGCACATCCTTGCCTAGAGCTGTGGTGTTCTTTGCTGATGGAGTGAATGCTGAACTGATGCATAATTCATGGAAAGTTCAATTCTTTCTCTTTGTCTCACCTTGTATTCTTTCTTTTAAAATTTACTTATTTATATTAAATACTTTTATTGGGGGCTCTTACATCACTTATCACAATCCATACATTCCTTCAATGTGTCAAGTCCACTTGCACACATGCCACCATCATCATTTTCCAAGCATTCTCTTCCCTTAAGTCACTGATACCAGCTCCCCATTTCTTCCCATTCCCTCCCCAACCCTCCCTCATGAACCCTTGATAAGTTATAGATTATTTTTTCCCATATCTTACATCATCTTTCATCACCCTTCACCTACTTTTCCATTTTTTATCCCCTTGGAGGGGGGTTCTAGGTTGATCCTAGGGATTAACTCCCCATTTCTCCCCCCATCCTCCCTTAATCCTCCTGGTATCTCTACTCTCATTGTTGGCATTGAGGAGTTTATCTATCCTGGATTCCCTGTGTTGTGGGCTCTTATCTGTAGCAGTGTGCATGCTCTCATCTAATCAGATTTGTAAGGTAGCATTGAGGTCAAGATAGTGGGGTGAAGGAAGCACCAAGAAGCTAGAGGAAAGTTGTGTGTTTCATCAGTGCTATACTGCACCCTGACTGGCTCATCTCCTCCCTGTGATACCTCTGTGAGGGGATGTCCAATTGTCTACAGGTGGGCATTGGGTCTCCACTCCATGTCCCCCTCCACCACCCCATTCACCTTGGGTATGGTTTTATTCTGAGTCTTAGATGCCTGATACCTGATCCCATTGACACTTCATGATCACACAGGCTGGTGTGCCTCCTCAGTGTGGGCTTTGTTGATTCTCAGCTAGATGGCCGCTTGTTTAGCTTCAAACTTTTAGGACCCCAGATTATATATCTTTTCATAGCCGGGCACCATCAGCTTTCTTCACCACATTTGTTTATGCACCCATTTTGTCTTGTTGAGGGTGGAGCGGAAGCACGGCAACAAATAAATAATCTTCTTTTGGAACCATCAAACTAAGTACTCTCTTTTATATGGTGTCCAAGGCTGTTTAAAATTGTACTGCATCAAGGTTATGTGATCCTGCATTTATGTTGACTCTCCCATATCATTTTGGCCCACTATCTTCTGAGTGGGACAGTAGGCATTATGGACTTGGTTTATTTTTTGTCTATATAGCCACAGTGTAAGAATTTGTCCTAAGGTTCCTCACTTGGGAAATTAAAATGTCACCACTCACTAAAATATATTCTCATAAATATTTTTAAATAAGAATTATCAATCAAGAAGCTATCAGATAAAAAATAACGATTAAACTCCTTTGATACAATCCAACTAGTGATATTTTTTTTGAGTAATTGACATTTTTATTGTGCTTTCTTTCATCTTATAAAATCTGCTTAGATTCGTGTTTTCATTGATCATGAAAATAAGCTTGTAATATGAGTAAGGTTGATATAATCAGTGATATATCATAATGCATATAAGTTTGCTTAGGTAGTATCCTGAGGCCTAAATAGTGGTGAGAAAAAAATGAAATAAATCAGAACTGAAGATATCAATCAGCTATAAAATCAGTTTCCAAGGCAGATGTGTAACCACCAGTGTAAATCACAATATTGTAGTGGGAATTAGCTTGTAGCTAGACCAGCGTCATATGAGATCATTGCATATCTAGTTGTCAGAATTTTTTGCAGAAGTCTCTGTGGAGTAATAATCAGATATTGGATATGAAATTCACTGGGAGTATCTATTAATTTTCATAAGAACAGAAATTGTTGGCAAAATGGACTCTCCAGAACTAGATATTCAGGGATTTAGCCAAATGGGCAGATCTCACATGCCAAATACATACATATAAATACACACATCTGTACATATATATGTATGTGTATGTATATAAACACATATACATTTATGTAGAGATCACATCAATAACCCTTAATAAGGTGGATTAAGGAAACATCAAATGGATTAAAAATACTCTCAGCAAAGTACCTTAACCTTTGCACTTATTTACTTGAAATATTGATGACCTTAAATAGGAGTGGGCCAGTGACATAACTTATAGCTTTTAATATCTTGCTTATAACCAAGAGAAGCTTGGAAAGTAGAAATTAATTCTATATTAGATTTGTAATATATGAAAGGATCCCATTTGATGGCTGAGATGTACATCATCAACTCTAAATGTGACCTTATTTAGAAAAACCATACTTCATTGAGGCTAGTTCTAGAGCCAGGAAAGAGCGAGAGAGAAAGAGACAAATGTGAAAACTGTATGTAGACCCATGTTCACCTCCTCATACGAATAAACTTATTTTTATAATTGTAGCCCATGTTTCCCTTACAGACAGATGGTTATTTATAACCCATGGTGCATTTTAAGGATCATGAAAACTTGTATAAAACCAAGAGCAAATTAAGTTTGATCTCAAAATAAATATGAATTATTCATTTTGATAGAAAACATCATATGAAGTGGGAAGCTGAGAATATTTGTCTTCAAAATTTTATGACAATGCTAAGAGCTAAGAAAGAAAACTGTACCGACTACTGAAAGACCGGATTAAAAGGTTTTCACTGTTGAACGAAAGTCTTATGTTAGCTTGAAAACAAAACAACAATGAAAGAAGCATGGTATTGGTTTCATATCTTGGCAATTTTAACAAATTAACCATGGAAATTTGTTTCAACTTCAAGAGTTCTACAATTCACTTGAAAACGATGTTATATTTTTCAAGCTCTCAGCAACAGGAAACATCAAATCAAAATCCTCTCTGCAAACGATCACCACCAAGGGTTTTCCCAGCTCTGAAATCTGCAATGTTTATTTGCATTTATCACACATTTACATCTATCTCGCTGCTCATAATTCTTTGCATGACTCATCTTCCACCTTCCATCTGGGATTGTTTTCTTTGTGTCAAATGACCACCTTTTGGTATTTATTTTAGTCACCTTTTATTGCATATATTATAAATGTGGGTCTGGAACTCAGAGGTGATTTATATATTGATGGTAACAGATGAGCACTGCTATTGAGAAGGTCTAACATATGTGTAATGGGATTTTCAAAAGAGGAGTAATATTTTAAGAGCATTTGCTAAAATTCATGGAAGTTATTAAAGTATACAGTAGCAAACCCTTTTACAGAAGACAAAAATGGACACTCACTTAGGTTGTGTTCTTAAGAGAAGCAAAATTGTATATGTGTAATTATATATGACTGGTTTTATATATTTAAATATTAAGAAAATGGTTTATTGCACTGTAGAAGGAGGCAGGTCGTGAGTCAAGACAAAATCCCATGCCCTGGGTCAGGTGTTCAGTTGGAGGCTTCTTCTTACTTATGTAACTTAGGGGTTGATGAACCCAGGAGTGACAGGAACTCCACAGGATGTGACTACATACTTGGATGAACCCGAGATGAGCACGTCAGTCTTATGGCTTTACAGAAAATGCGTCCAAGGTCTGAAGGTCAGATAGGAGGCCACTGATTCTTCCCAGGAGACAGGCAGTTTGGCAGGGTGTGGCTCAAATTGATAGAACCAGAGGCCAATGAACTGATAAAGGAAAACACAAGCAGGATCTCCCATGGGGTCCACTTATATAAAGCAAACCACACCCCAATGTTTTTTTTAAAGGAAACTTCCTTTCATTTGCTTTAGGGTTGAAACTTGAGTACGTGGGTTGGATTTCAACATAATCATTTTACAGCTGATTGGCTGATCACAGCATATCCCATTATGGAGCTGATTATATTGTGCTAAGTCACATCCTGAGAGATTACAAGTTCAAACAAGTGAGAATACTGGCCCAGTCAAGTGGACTTAACTATCAAAAAATACCTATCCATGACAATATTATTAAGATTCAAAGAATAAGAATATTTGCACACTTTTTTGCATCAGTACAAGGACAAAGAACTCTCAGAAACTTAATCTAAATTAAGAAAAGAACATGGAATGAGGATATCATTGTTTATATCAGATGGATCATGGCTGACAGCAGAGAATGCCAGAAAGTGCTTTTCTGTATTTTATTGACTATGCAAAGGCATTTGTCTATGTGGACCAGTACAAACTATAGACAGCATTGTAATGAATGAGAACTCCAGGATACTTAACTACACTCATGTAGAATCTCCACCTAGAACAGGCAGTAGCCATTTAAAGGGGATACTGTTTAATCAGAAAGGTGTGCATCAAAGCTGCCACTTTTCACTATATTTATTCAATATGCATGCTGAGCAAATAATCTGAGAAAGTGGACCAGATGAAGAAGACTGTGGCATCAGGATGTATATGGCACAGTCATTCTCATTTAAAAGAGGATGTGACGTTGATGAATGTCAAAGATCACCGATTCAAAAATCTAAAGTAAAAAAACAAAAAGCCTAATACTCTGTAAACCCTTGAAACAATCTCTTGTAAAACACATTTTCAAAATGTTCAGGAGCACGGATGCTCCTTCAAGGACTAAGGTGTACCTGATCCAAATAATGGTATTGCCATCATCTCATATGCATATGAAAGCTGGATAGCGAGCAAGGAAGATCAAAGAACAGTGGATGCATTGGAAGTACTGTATTGGTTTAGAATATTGAATGTATTTGGAACTGCTAAAATGGAGACCGATCTGTTCGGAAACGAAGAATGCTCCTTGAGAGAAGGATGGTCAAGGCACACTTTGGACTTCTTATCAGCAGGATGTATGAGTGACTAGAGAAGGGCATAATGTTTGGAAAAGTAGAGTGTTAGCCAGAGGGGGAACAAAAGAGGAAAAACCTCCACAAGGTGGATTCACTCGGTGGCTATAACAAAGGGCTCAAGCACAGCAGGTGTGGAGATGGCACAGAAACAGTGTTTCACTTTCTGATACATATTGGTGCTTTGCATCAGAACCCACTCAATGACACCTAACATTAAAACAACAGCAACAACAAAGCCTCAAATATGAGTAAAATTCAGAGATATTAAAATATTTTAAACTACCTGGAAAATTAAAATCGCAGGCAATGTTCTGTTTCTTCAGAAGGTGGGAAGGAGTTCTTCCTGAGCTGTTATCAAGATCACTCTTAAATAATGGAAAGTTGAGTTTCTTTCTGAATCTGTTCTCTTCTCCGTAACACACTCATACTAATTCATCCTTCTCTTCATCTCTTCAAAGCATTGCTCAGGAAAGACTCATGTTAACACTCCTAAGTAGTTTAATATTTTTGCTTGTGTTATTTTGTTTTCACTAACGCTATTTGTTATTTGCTCCCTTTGAGATGTCGGGTATTTCTCTCAGCTCTGGAGCTGACAGCCACTAACTAATCAAACTTGTACCTACAGGACTCCTCAATTTGTAAAACTTGTTTCATCGTACTTACACTCTTGATAAACAGGGTTCATTAGGATCAACTCACAAAGACCATCATCATGTAGTAGGATCAGGTGCCCACAAAAAGGTAGGAACTAGGCACGTTGTATGGCCCTTTCTTAAAACGTCTCTGACCATGTTCTTCTTTCTGTTTACTCATATCCCTCGTCTCATTATTATCGGTCTCTGACACTGAGAGACTTACTACTCTGAACGTTTTTGCAATGGATGGTCTAACTAATGAACTCACCACCACTATTGGTGCCCACTCAGGGTCATCCAATTGCACCCTCCATGGAGAGTACCAGGTGTTAATTACAGTACAAAAGGTGATATTTGCTTATAAATTGTGAATTTTATCATGCTAGCAAATCACATCATTTTATACATAAAATTATCAACAAAATGGATTTTCAAATGTTTCTTTTATGAAAGAGAATATCAAGTGAGGTCCCTATACATACGAGTCAATGCCAGCATGGTATATGGGTATGGACACGGATATACCTTCAAATAGTTCTGAAAATATTTTTCCACATGGTTTTATTATTACCATAAAGTCTATGACAGCTGGAACCTGTGGAAGGCAGAAATTTCTCAAAGAAGGAATACTCAACAATTTCCCCCTAATTTGAGTGATAGAAACATGGTAAGAGTACTTCTTGTCAAAGCTGGAAAAGTTGCAAGACCCAGAAATCAAGGCAGTCCTGGCTCCCACGGATTTCCCTTGACAAGAGTCCTGTTCTCTTGCCACTCCTTCTAAATTTTCCTTGTTTGATTGAATTTTAATATTAGTAATAAAAATTTTAATTTTAGTAATAAATCACTACACTATCAGAATTTAGCACAGCATTTGACTTTCAAATATGTTGGATTCTGAAATTATTTGCAAAATTTAATTAATTTACTTAAAATAAATAAATGGAAGCAGGAAATAGAAGGAAAAGAAGGAAAACTGGAAGTGGAACCCAGGAAGGAAGTGGAACCCAGGAAGGAAGTGGAGAGAGCTTTGTAACATTGGATTATGGAAACCGATGTCATAAAGCATGATATGCAGACAGTTTTTGATAGAAACTAATTTATTCTGTAAACTTTCACTCAAATTAAAATAAAAAGTTCAAATGTATCTAAGAATAATTGCAAGGAGTAATAATAATCCAGTATCTGAAGGATAATATTCAAAAGTACATAATAACCAGAGTTAAAAATGGTAAGAATCGATAAAAATTTTAAGTCTATGTCAATGAAGCCAATATTCAGTTATTAAAAATATTTTAAAACAATCTTACCAAGACTCCTATATGTCAAAATGCCCTTTCCCCAAAAACTCTGCTTACCAATCTCTACACGATCCTTTAGACATGGAGTGAGGTGACAGAAAGCACATAGAAACTTGGAGATAACATGGGAACAAGTGACCTGGAGCCTGGGGGCATCTTTTTAAAAATTGTTCCAGTTCCTCCCTCCATTTTGTATTAACTGTTTATCAATACTCATGGACTGTGTGATAGTGAATAAAATCAGCAAACATTTTCTTAATCTAACTAATTCAATTAGCTTTATTAATAAAGCAAATGTTGAGCAGCCCATACCATTTATTTGGTGACAGGCACATTTCAAAGCATATGTCATTTCACAAAGGTAAATATGAGGCTTCGATGGTGCCTAAGAAGATGTACTTGAGATATGAATATTGTAATCTTAGGAAATTGAAATAATACCTTACGCACAAGAATCCTGAAGATAATCATGGAATGTGTACTCGCTATGTTTAAAACATTTGCAACCCTCCCCACCCCCAACCCTGTTAACTAACCTAATGTTTATTGATTAAAGGAGCTAAGAATGTAGTTCAGTCAGGTTTATTGGATAATAAATAAATCACATTAGTTTTAAGAGTAGACTTTCCCAAGAACTGTTTTCTCCTGGCTGTGATTTTCAGAAGAGTGGGCACACATCACCAGTGATGACGCTTCACAATTGTATGAGATTTCTCTGTTTGGAGCTAATAAGCATAGCACTGAGAACCATATGGTTTATTTGTCAGCCAGCAATCAAGGCTACTTAGACATTGCTTTGCATCTGGGTTCCTTTGGTATCATTCATCCTTTAATGTAGACAAATATGAATTTGGAATGCCGAAATCACATGAGACAGTACCAGCAACATTTTCAATTTCCATGTGACTTAAAGGCACACAAAAGAATGTGAAGAGTAGGTTGTAGACGACATTTAAGGGATGGCCCTGGGTGGCATTGTGGGTTATGCATAGAGTTGCTAAGCACAGAGTCAGCAGTTCAAACCCACCAGCAGAGAAATATGTTTTCTAACTCATATTTAGATTTACGTCCTCCAAAATCCAATGGGTTGAGTCAGAATAGGCTCAAGGGCAGCGAGTTTGTCTTCATATTGGAAGGTATGACTCTGAACAAACCTCTGAGTCATTACTTATGATAGAAGGAGTCTTGTATAATATAGTTTGGGTGCTTGAAAAAATCATTAAAGGAATGCTTTTTGTTAATTGGGAACATTGAATGCACTTCACAAAGACCTAAGAAAGTGCTAAGTTGGCTGATCAGCACAAAAGAGACACAAATAATGATTAATCAGATTTAATCTAAAATGACCTATTGTAAATATACTTGTTAATTTTATTTTATGAATTGTGCATTAAACTATGAAGGCTAAATTCCACAAATTCTAGTGTTAGTCAATATCTTGTGAGCCATTGAAATTTTATCAAAATTAAGAATTTTATTATCATTTATTATTCCCCAGAAATTATATACCTGGATAATATTACATGTTTTTGAGATACTTACACAGCATTCCCATGATGCTTCACTAATCCCATATTTTAACCCCTCTATACATCCAAGAGTTTGCTGTTTTTAGGGGCCATCAAGTGGGCCCAACTCATAGCGACTCTACGTACAATGGAAGAAAACACACCCTGAGCCTATGCCATTCTCACCACTGTCCCCATGTTTGTGCCAATTGCTGGCATCCCTGTGCCAATCTATCTCTTGAAGCCTATTTTCTTTTGCATGCACCCATCACCTGACCAAGCATGATGTACTTTTCCATGGACTGGTCTCTCCTAACAACACACACAAAGCCTATGAGAAAAAAAAAAGGCCCTTTCTGGTTTCCAGGAGCATTTTGTTTGTACTTTTTCTCAGATTTGTTTGTTCTTCGGGCCCTCAATGGCACAATCAATACGCTTTACCAAATCTCTAAGTCAATGAGATCTATTATTCTTCACTCTGCCTTACTTATTGTCCAGAATTCACATGCATTTGAAGTGACAGAAAATCATGGGTTGGACCAGGAACAACCTAGCCTGATTTAAAGCAATATCTTCGCTTTTTAAAATCTTAAAGTGGTCTTATGCAGCAGAGTTATGTCAAGATTTGACAAACTGGTATTCTTAAACAGAAAAAACACAAAATAAGACATGAACATCCTCCTTTATTAATTTAGGTCAGAAATCAATGAAATCAAGATATGCCCCTTCGATAGTAGTTGTGCATTTAACTTGGCTGTTTTTGGTCATCATCACAAGTATGTCTGTAACAAAACCTTTGCCATTTCAACATTCTTCACACATGCAAATCAATGGTTGCATTTATTATGTTGTGCAAACATCAGCATTATCCATTTCCACGTTTTTCCATAGCCCTTAACTAAAATAAGCCATGCATCTCTGAACCAAAGGTCACCTTTATGAATGGTTTTTGTTGTTAGGTGCCATAGAAATGGTTCCAACTGATAACAAGGCTCTGCACAACAGAGAGAAGCACTTCCCATGCCTAGGCCATCCTCACAACGGTTGTTATGTTTGGACTCTTTGTTGGAGCCACTGACTCTAGCCATCTCATTAAGGACTATCCTTTTTCCCCCCTGACCCTTCATTTTACCAAGGATGATGTCCTCTTGCAGAGACAGGCCTTTCCTGATAGCATGGCCAAAGAATGAGAGCCAAAGTCTTGCCATCCTAACTGCTAAGGAGCATTCTGACTGGACATTTTCCAAGACATGTATTTCTTAGTCTGGCGGTTTATGATACTTTCGATATTCTAAATCACTACCATAATTTAAAGCTATCAATTCTTCTCCAGCATTTCTTATTCACTGTCCAGAATTCCTGTGTGTATGAGGTGATTGAAAATACCCTGGCTTGGATCAGGTAGACCTTAGTCCTCAAAAAATAGCTGCTTTGTAACACTTTCAAGCAGTCTTGTGCAATAGATTTAACCAATGAAATGCTTACTTGATTTCTTGGCTGCTGCTTCCACAAGTAGTGATTGAGGATCCAAGTAGAAGGAAATCCTTGTCATCTTCAATATTCTCTGTTCGTCGTGATGTTGTCGATGGCTCCAGGTGTGAGGGTTTTTCTTTGTGTTTAATTTGCAATCCCTAATGAAGGTTGCGGTTTCGGCTTATCAACATTAAGTGCTTCAAATCCTCCCTGGTTTCAGCAAGCAAGGTTGTGTTATCAACGTATTAGGAATGAGTAGAAAGTTGGTCATGAAACTTCCTCCCATCTGGATGCAGCATCCAGGTTCCCAGATTCTTTGTTCAGCAGACAGATTGAAGAAGTCCCGTGAAAGACTACAAAGCTTACACACACTGTTCCTAATATTAAACCATAGAGTATTCCCTTGTTCATTCAGTTTGAAAAACTGTTTCTTGATCTATTTACAGATTCCACATGAACCCATTTAGGCATTGTGGAATTCCTATTCTTGGCAAACGTGTGTATGCTTAGCTTGTTATGATCCACTTTAAGATCAGGGTTGTGAATAAAACTTGTAGCACATCCTGCTAATTAGCATGGTGGAAGATTTTTAAAACAGTCTAGGAAAATTTTTCATTCTACATCATTTAAATTGTTATCTGTTTTTGTGTTCAAAGTTTCTGATTCCAATGCTGACTTCTTTCTGGTCAGACAAAAACAATTTTTGAGTAAATATCCATTTTTAAATGAGGTTAACAAGATGCCCTTGGAGTGTGAGGGAATTTTTATTTATTTTTATTTTGAGAACTTTAATATGCAAACAACACTATTCTAGCAATAACCGAATTTAGCACATACCTTGAACCCTTTAAGACATATATTCAACATTAAAAAAACAACTTTGCTTGTTTTTCTAATGGAAAATTTCATGTTGCAGAAAACAAACGCTGGTATTAATTCTGGTGCGACTACTTTTTCACTCACTTACCATTTAGATGGTTGATGTTGCTATTTTTGTTTTTGAAAGTCTTTTATTCTCTCTCTCTCTCTCTCTCTCTCTCTCTCTCTCTCTCTCTCTCTCTCTCTCTCTCTGTCTCTCTCTCGTCTTGGCAACCAAAGCATGCTCAGAAGACTAGACACTATCTATATTCAACCTAATCATTCCCTTCTACATTCCCTTTGTTTTCAGACTCCAGGGAATTAGGCAGTCTGGATAAACTTTAGCTTCTGCAAAGTTGGTGCACTCACTGTGAGTTCAAAGACTTGTAATGGATGATGAAGGAGCAGCTCCAGACAGAACTGGGTGTTGCAGGCAAGAGGCCACATTCCATCATCGCATCCCCACCGCTGTGGTGGCAGTGCTGCCCTGAGGTTATTGTTTGTGGTCAGCCAAGAGCTGGATCCACTGCTCAAAGGTAACTTTGCTTCCAAAATTCCAGTGGAGGTCCCTGAATTTTTCACACTTTTTTCTTTTCTGAGGCCCTTATTTATTTGGTCAAATCTCATTGTGCTTGAAATATTTAGAACATTATGTGATTTGTTTAAACTCAAATCATTTTTTAATAAGGCATCCAACTCATCGCAATCCACACATACATTAATTGTGTAAAGCACCCTTATACATTCGTTGCCCTCATCATTCTCAAAACTCACTTTCCACTTGGGCTCCTGGAATCAGCTCCTCACTTTCCTTTTCTTCTTCCCCTCCCTCCCCGCTGTCCCTTCCCTCATGAGCCCTTGATAATTTATCTATTATTTTTTATCTTATCTTACACTACCCAGCGTCTCCCTTCACCCACTTTCCCTCTGTCCATCCCCCAGAGAGGAGGTTATATGTAGATCCCTGAGATTGGTTCCCCCTTTCTACACCCCCTTTCCCTCCCAGTACAGCCACTCTCACCGTTCATCCTCAGGGGTTCATCTGTCCTAGATTACCTGTGTTTCCAGATCCCATCTGTACCGCTGTGCATCCTGTGGTCTAACCAGGTTTGCTAGGTAGAATTGGGATCATGATAGTTGGAGGGGAGGAAGTGTTTAAGAACTAGAGGAAGATTGTGAGTTTCATTATTACTACATTGAACCCTGAATGACTCATCTCCTCCCCACTACCCATCTGCAAGGGATGTCCACTTGTCTACAGATGGGCATTGGGTCCCCATCATCCCCCTATTCACGATGATATGTTCCCCCGCCTCACCCCCGCCTTTGATTATAGGGGAAATCGAAGACAAACACCTATCACGTCAGAATAGGTGTGGGGGGAGGGCAGGCCAAACCTAGGGAAGTATATGTGAGTCCAAAATAAAGAAGGGGAAGTGAGGCAGGTGGAGGGAGAATAGGGATGGAGAGAAACTGAGTTGATGGCATGGGGGAAATAGGGCACTAACCCACCCAGTGGGGAGTATTGGTTGTGTGCCCACAGAACTGGAATGTGCATACAGACTCCACCATAACACACAAACCAGGAGGGCAATGCAACGCGTGGAGGAATCCACAAAATGACTGGACCATATGCTGGCCCTAAACAGATTTAGCCCTATCCCCCGCCATGGAAGGGAGTGGCACAGAAAATGAAAATAGATTGTCTGGTGTGGGAAAGAAACTGACCTACCATACCCAGAAGGAAGCTGAAGCAAAGGAAGGAGGAAGGATGGAGCGGAACACACCTGGGCCCACCACGCTCAGAGGAAGATAGTCCGGCTGCGAGGGTCCAATATACAGAAAGGACCACATAGCCGGTCCCACTGTGAGATGTGACATCTTGCACTGACCCTACACGGGACAGCACTGGGGACACAGTGTGGGATGTGCGACTGAACTGACCCCACCACACTGAGGCAAAACGCTGGTGTTGTGCAATCAAGCAGGGGAAGCAGAGCAAGGAGGTCCCAAGGGACTATAAAGGATGAACATTGGGGCCAGGACATGGCACCCCATCAGGCTCATCCGGAGAACACTCCTAAAGGTCAACAAACAGATCTTGAACTATTAACATGCTTTTTTTCTTTCTTTCTTTTTGTTTTTGTTGGTTGTTTTTTCTCTTGTTTTAAATTTTGTATGTCCGTGGCTTCTTTGCTTGTTATCTTGTCGGTGTTGCTGCCCTCATTGCCATGTTCCTTGTGCCACTTTGTTTGGTGCTGTCAAAGCCATCTGCAATTTTATGCACATATTATTATCTCCGTAGATCTGCCTAGATAAGATAGGTTGGACAGACAATGTGGGAAGAACATAACAGGAATAACGTCCTGGAGGGACATGAGAGTGTGGGAGGTAGGAGAAGGGAGGAGTTGTTGGCCAACCAGGGACAAGGGAACAATGAGTGGTTCAAAACCAGTGGCGGGGAGGGGATGGGAAGACTGGTAGGGAGTGACCAAGGGCAAGGTAACTGAGAGGAATTACTGAAACCAGAATGAAGGCTGAACATGGTAGTGGGACAGGAGGAAAGCTTAAGGAAATAGAGGAAAGGAGTAGGAGGCAAAGGGCAAACATAGAAGCCTAAATACAGACATGTACATATGTAAACTCAAAACTTTATACTTAGAGCCAAGAAGGGAACAAAAATGATTTTTTGATGGGATAAAAATGCTTTGGGAAAGTAATTTGTACATTAATGAAGATGGAATATCGGCAGATGGCATATAAAATGGTTCCCTTGATATTTCCAATCTCTTTTGGCAAAAACAAAAATGACATGCTTGACTATGTGTGGCTGAGGATATTATTTTGGTCTATAACATTATAGTTTCTTCTTCTCTTATCAGCTTTCATTATTTATTTATTTCCCCCCTTATCCTCATCAATCTGTGCCAGAAGAGGCAATTATTTGTTTTAGGGCAATTAAAGCAAAGGCAGAATGTTTAGAATCTGCCTAATGCTGTTCAAAAGACACTTTAAGTTCAAGCCGTTAGCTACTGATTACATAGGCTTGGCTAATTTGCTTCTAATGGCATCTGTTAAGTGATATATTATAAGGGCTTCTAGTGCTTTACTCCCTCTCTCCCCCCTCCACCTTTTTTGATGTGTGTATGTGTTCTTTTTCCTATGTAAATCTTATTGCTAAAACTTGATTTTACCTGGGAATGCCACTCAATGAGTTGCCCACGATTACATGCCATTTCAATTTTTTATTAAATTAAGAGAACAAACCCTACTTTATACTGAAAGTATCTCTCCCTGTACAAATTCTACCCATCAGCATTGTCTTATGTCATATTGTCAATTCTCCTTCTTCCCTGTATGTAGCTGTTTGCTTCATGATCATTGGAGCCCCATCATTTCAAGTCACATAGACCCAAAATAAAGTCTTAAATCTGCTCATCTTCCAGTCTTTTCTGTGGCACCTAGTGATCCCTAAACCACGATTAATAAGGAAAAATCCTCAGGTCATTCGCTTGTTTGTTTTCTAAGTAAATATACTTTTCACTTCAGTAGCAAATCCTGTAGACTTTAAAGTCACCTCTACATCTCAGCTCATTGGACTAGAGCTCCTGTAACCTGTACAGGCAAGTTCAGAGTCCTGAGTGCCTTTGCAACTTCTCAAAACTTCCATCCAGGAACACCTTGGAAATGCACCACCCTACTGCCTTGAAACTGTCCAGAAACTTCCTATAGAAATTAGTTGCATGGTGCTAGGTATGTTGGCTCATGCCCACTACAATGATTCACCGCTAACATGTCATAATTGTTCCATTTTAAGGGCTTTGTACAAGCTGGCGCCACTCCTTCGAACTCACATCTAGTTCATATTCATTAATCATACCATACACTGAATGACACATACCAAATACATACACAAATTTCACCCCCCCCCATTATTGTTCTATTCATTCTGTGTATTTATCCACAAGAGAAAATAGTCAGAGAAGCTGAGATCACGAGGAAGAAGGCAGCATAAGGCTGGAAGAAGGTTCATTAGCAGCCTTTAATACGCAGATGACACAAATGTTGCTGAGAGTGAGGAAGACTTGAAGAACTTGCTAATGAAGACAAAGGCTTGTGTCCTTCAGTATGGGTTACAACTCAGGGTTAAGACAATCAAAAATCCATACAACTAAATCAATAGATAACATCACGATCATCAGAGGAACGTTTGAAGTTGTCAAGCATTTCTTGGGCCCATAATCAATACTCATGGAAGCAACAGCCAAGAGATCAAACTATGCATTACATTGGGTGAATCTGCTTCAGAAGACCTTTCTTAAGTATTGACAAACAAGGATGTTACTTTAAGAATGAAGGTGCACTTGATCCAAACCATAATTTTCAATTATTTCATGTGCATATGAGACTCAGACATTGAATAAAGAAGACAGAATAAAAATACAAGCATGTGAACTATGATGTAATTTAAGATTACTGAATGTACTTTGGATTACCAAAGAACAAACAGACCTCTCTTGGAAGAAGTATGACCCAGAATGGTCATTAGACGCAAGTATGGTGAGACTTCCTCTTACACACTTGGACCTGTTGTCAGGTGAGGCCGATCCATGGAGAAGGATATCTTGCTTGGTGAAATAGAGGAATGAAAAAGAGGAAGGCCCTCAACAAGATGGTTTGACCTAGTCGACACAGGGTCGTTATAAAGCAGAACTGACTCGACATGCTTCCATGTGTCGCTTTATCACAGCTCACACTGTTTATTGCTGGTGCTTAAACTTATTTCCATAAGAGAAAAAACACGATCATTGATATTTTATGTCTAACTTATTGTAACTGAGGAAATGGTCTGGACGACACGTCTGGACTCCTTTGACTACACTGGAGGCAAAGAGACTATAACTCCTCACCTAATGCCACCTGCCTTCACCGTTCCTCCCTCTGGATCCTTTTCCGACATCAAGTACCTATGCTAGGTCCTAGAATCTGTTCCAGCAGCCACACGGAACTCATAAGGCAAGACTCATGAGTATAGGGCTTTAATGGGGGAAGTTAATAGATTGCCACAAGTTAGGATCAGAAAATATGAAGGCATTAAGGATAGTCAGAAAATTAAGGATGCAGCAGCGCCACTTCTTGGTCGTGTTAGTAGGCATGCTGTGCTCTTGTCCTGAAGCTCTGGACCATGTGGGCACTGGGCCTCTGGCCTGCATGGGCAAGTGTTACACAGCTCATTTAGTGCTGATGGATGCCCAAAGGGTACCCCGCTCTGAAGCCAACTTTCTGCACAAAGACATTCTGCTTTTCTCTTCTGTTGGCTCCAAAGCCCACTTCTTTGTCTCCTGGTTTCAGTGCTGTGACCTCTGGTGGTTCTGCGAATTTTCCACTTCATGCAGGGACTGTGTACACGCTCTTCCTCCTGGATGGTCACGGGTTCTGTGCTGCTGCCGCGGAGACAGCTCATGTTTACACCCAGCAGTTCAGACTTTACTAGCTACTCTGTGGAGGGAAGTTGAAGCTGCCTGCTCCCATCGAGACTGACAAACTCTCAAGAACCTTATCAAGCATTGCTGAGTTGGAATCAATGAGATGAACATTTGATCCTCTCATATAATAAGCAGGTACATTGGTTTGATGGGACACTTCCCCCCTTGGCATAGCTTTCCTGGCCTTGTTCTCAGCAATACAGCTTTCAGTTTTCTTAAATATTTTTTCATGATAGTCTTGTGATTGTACTTGATATCTCAAGAAAATGTCTACATTACCACCTTTGGGATCCCCAAAATCAGTCTACACGGCCTTCTGAGATGACTGTTCTGCTCTGAACTTAGCTATCCCATCCATCCCCTGAGAAGTCTCTATTTTGTTGACTGGATTGCTTTCTCTTCTGAAGAAACCAGTGCAGAGCTAAGAGGAGTAAGTATATCACTAAAGAGAGCTTGCCTGCAGTCACCTATTGATCACAGAGGCATGTTTACGTATGTTTTGCTTGGAATAACTGCACATGTATGAACTAGACCCATAATAAGAATACTTTGGAACGTGCCCTCATATTTGGATTACTTTCTGATTTGGAAAACTAAATGACTGGTTTTATATACACTGGAATTAATGAAAATATCTCATACCTTTTGCTATATTTTTTCTGCTTTTACAGCCAAATATCTAACACATGTGTAATATCATAGTGCCATGTCATAAGAATAGCATTTTTAGCATTATGATTAGTTTTTTAAGCTCAAAAGCTTTCTTATCCAAATAAATGCCATTACAATGAATGTATATAATTCGTTCAAAGTTAGTCAATATTTCTAATTTCCTTTCACCTGGTGGATACTGAAACGACAATTATAGGTGTTTTACTGTAAATTAAATTGTGTATGAAGAGAGAGATGTATGTAATTGTATGAACATAATATTGCTTGTCCTGTTAAGAAGATGACAAAGTGTTAAGATTAGGATTCAACACATTCAAGTTATAAAAAATCTTTACAATCTATTTTGTAAACTATCACTTACACATTTTCGAAACCACACAGGATCTTAAAAAGCTGTGGCCAAGGATGCTATTATTTTTATTATAAAATGTTGCATCTGTAAAAAGATATGATACATAGTATAATGAATAACCATGAGTCTTCCTTCCAGAATGAGGAAACCAAAATTATATATGCACCCAAATGTCCACAATGACCCTTTGAAAGCACGAGTCATTTGTCCTCTTCAAAAATGGGTATTATTCAGAATTTGGTATTTATAATTTCTATGCTGCTATATTTCATTTGACTACCTATTCATTTTAAAATTACTTATCATATTGTTTTATATGATTCTTGACCCTTCCTGTACACTTCAAATCACTTTTACGCTTTGGGTTCAACAGATAGCAATGATTTATGTATATTCATAGAAATAGCTGATGTCTATTCATCTTTAGTGTTCCACATAATGCATTTTGTAAACTGTATCTAATTTCATATTTAAATGTTAATGGATTGTAGAATTACTTCCATTTTTAATTATTGCTAAAATGTTTCTATTAGCACAATCGTGCATGTTTGCAACACAGTCATAAGAATTTCCTTAGGATTCACGCTTAGAAGAAGGATCTTGCTTATTTGACATTATTTCCCTTTGTTTTGTTAATGTTGTTGAGGGAGTTGTAGGATTTTTTTAATCTAAAATCCACAACAGGTAAATCTAAATAGACAACAACTAGAATAATCATTTCTTAAGATTATGTCAGGGGGGAAATGAGATCCTGTAAACTATGAATACAAAATGATTAGAAGTTCTAAAATTGACTGTGATGATTATTACAAAATTATTTTATAATATTCAAACTACTGAAATATATGGTATGTAAATTATATGTCAGTAAAATTGCTACACCTTTAAAAAAATAAGTGTATAAAGATTAAATCTATAGAGAGACATGATTTTCCTGATATGTTGTTTCTTGCTCCATACACTTGGTGACAATGGAGGTTAAATTTTTGTGCATCTGAGGATTGTTTAATGTATTATTTGTTATTTCTATTCCTATTATCTTGGTGGCTAGGAAAGCTAGATTTCTTTTTTTCATGTTTACTCACATCAACCTTCTATAATTGACATATTTATGTTTCCATAATTTTATATTGCATTATAGATCTGTTAGACTGCTTGGGAGCATTTCAAAATATTTGAATACCAACTCTTTGTTCAGTGGTGTCGGAAATATGATCTACTCTCTCTTTATTTTAGGGGTGTTTTTGAAGGAATCTATGCATTTAAATTTAATAGCATTTAATTTGGATATATTTTCCTTTCTTTTTCATGTTGATCTTGCATCGCTTCAGTATCCAGCCACCATAAAGACACACCATAAAGAAGATACACTTGACATTGATTTTGTATATAGTGTGAGATTGGAATTCCATGTCCTCCATATGACTAACAAATTGTCTAGCATATTTTCTTATCTATCTGCAGTGCTATTTTTCCTAACTTTCAATTTTCTATACAAAGATATGTAGGTCGATTTGATGTTCTTCAATGCTTCTCTCTATTCATTTATCCTTGAATCTATGCAATGTATTCATTAACATAGTTTGACAATTAAGGAACTCCAGTGATGCACTTGGCTGCTAACCAAATGGTTGATGGTTGAAACTCACCCAACAGCTCCACAGGCGGAAGAACTGGTGATCCCCATCCATAAGGATCACAGCCAAGATCACCCTGGGGGGCATTCCACCCCGTCACAGGGGCTTGCTTGGGAGTTGAGAAACAAGCCAAGGGCACCTATTAGCCACAGTGTATCAAGTAACATTAAATCCTCTTCAAGTCTGCCTTAGTCTGTTGAGCGTTTTTTTCCCCCTACATATAAATTTAAAAGTCAGCTTATCAAAGTGAAGCTTTAAGACTTTTGCTTTGCACTTCTTACCCATTAATTATATTTATTCACAGAAACTTTATGTATTAGTTTCTTCTTTTTTTCTCTTAAGTATTAAGTTTGAAGTTACTTAATACTGTCTTTTTATATTGATAATGTTATATATTTTTCATGCCTGTTAATGTTGATGACGTGACTTTGCTACATTCAGTTTCCTATTTCAAAACTCGTTTTTGTATGGCTATCATTTTATCTCTAATCTCTTGATTCTGGCATTCAAATACATTATTGTTTGCTTTTACGGGAGCATCCAATACTATTTGCGCTCAGCTGTGACACTAGTAAGGAGTCTTGATGGTGTACTGGGTAACAAGTTGGTCTCTTAATTGCAAGGTCAGTAGTGTGAAGCTCACCAGCCACTCTGAGAGAAAAGTCCAAGCCTTCCTGTTCCTGGGAAGGTTCACAGCCTCAGGGCAGCTCTGGTCTGTCGTGTGGGGCCACTAAGAGTCAGGACGGACTCCTTAGCAGTGGTTTGGGTTTGATTATGATATTCCTGCAGTCTTGACGAATATTATAGCATTTAAAACTCAGGACACATTACTGATTTTATGGTCAAGTTTAAGATGGTCTTTCTCTTTTAGCGTCTGCTTGAATGGTTTGCATTGTCATAATATAACATCTGAAAGAATAAAGTTGTATAAAATTATCATTGAGTACAATAATTCTACTTTCTAGAGGCTCCATATTATACTTTCATAAATCGCATCTATTATTTTGATATGAATGTCTGTTTTCTTGACATTTATCATGATCTTGAGTGGAATTTTATTTCATTTCTCTCAGACTGTAGTAAATCATATGAATATATTTTCTTTAAAAAAAAAAAATCCCCACGACGATTACCTTGAGTGTGACCCACCGCAACACCATTGGCCTTAGCAGAGCTGCCCCAGAGGAGGTCAGAGGCTGCGCAGCCTTCTCGATTTGCTTCTGTCATCATTCTCCTCTGGAGAGAACCGCTAACTGTAAACTTAACAGTTGTGTCACTAGGACTCTTTATCGATAATAAATCTAAGTTTTTGTGATTTTCTCCAGTTTTGTCTTTATTCATTAAAAAAAAAACCGTACCGCACAAGATCCAATTTAACAAATACTTTGGAGTTATTGGATTAGATTAGCCTTCAGCTTTCTTATTTTAGAGACTGCTTATATGGTTTGCGTAGTCTGATTATAAAAATCTGAAAAAATAAGTTGTATGGTGTTTCCTCTTTGTAATCTTTGCATTTAAGTAAATAATTTGTATCAGCTTGGACATCTACTTCTGAAATGAATTTTCTTATACTAATATATAAGCCTTGTGTTTTCACTTATTTGTCTTCATCTTTTTAGATTATAAATCTATGATTCAAATGATTCTACTTTAATCATTTTTACTGGGTTGAATTTCCCTATGAAATTATTCAAAACTTTATAAGTTGCATATTTATTGCTTTTTGTTGTTCTTTAAAATAAACTTTATCACAAACTATTTTTATTTAAATTCTCATTGCAGTTCTACTCCCGTGCCTATGTAATATTGTTTTGAATTTTCTATCTCTTTTTCTTATTTGGAAGCTAGATGCTCTACTCACACACTGCATTCAGATTGATTCCAGTGCACAGGGACACTGTAAGACAGAGATTCCGTGGCTAGAAACCTTTCAGGACTGAATGATTAACCTTTCTCCCACCACATGTTTGGTGGCTTCAAACGGATACCTTTTCAGGTAGCACACACACTTCACCAGGGTGCCTTGTTTTTACAGAATAGGGGCGAGATCTCCACCATATTAAGAATGGTAATGTTTGAAGCCCATTGTTGGGGCTACTGTGTCACTCTACTTCATTAAGAGTCTTTGTCTTTACCAATGACCCTCTGTTTTCCCAAGTATGATGTCCCTTTGTAGAGACTAGACTTTCCTGATCGCATGCCTCAAGTACAAGAGACAAATCTTCCCATAGGCATTGCCAAGGAATAATTGGTGAGTACTTCTTCTAAAGTAATTGTGTTTGATTTTCTGGTAGTTCATGATATTTTTTCATGTTCTTGGCCAACATCATTATTCAAATGCATGAGCTCCTCTCTGGTCTTCATTATCCCCTAATCAGCTTTCCTTTCAAAGTGGCATCTTTGCGCTTTAGAGAGGTGGCCTCTGTCAGATTTTCCCAACACAAAACACAATTTGACTTCTTGACTACTGTATCCATGTCCATGAATCACGGATCCAAGAGAAATAATACCTCTAACAATTTCAATAGTTTCTCTTTATCGGCCCACTTGTGAGTTGCAATCCGTACTGGTGACTGTCATCTTGGATCTTCATGAGTAAATATTTCACGTCTTTGTCACTTCCAGCAAGCTCCGTGGATTTTATGTTCACTATAAGATTGACTAAATCCTGGGAAAGGATACATTTTCATCCGTTTCCTGATTTCAAACCTTATAGTACCCATGTGTTTTGTTTGAATGGATGCCTCTTGTTCTATATGCAGGTTCCATATGAGTACAATTAAGGTTCTGGAATCCCCAATCGTTACAGTATTTTCTCTAATTTGTTATGATTCACACTGTGCCATGTCCTTGCATAGTCAATGAAACCCAAGTAAACATCTTTCTGGTGTTCTGTGCTTTCAGCTAAGACCCATTTGTATCAGCAATGATATGCCTCCTTCCCTGTCCTCTTCTGAATCTATAAATGAATGAATTAAAAAATAGTACAAGGAGAGGGAAATGCTATACATTTCTTTTCAACTCATTTTTGGCTCTCTTGTTGATTTTAAGCTTTAGTTAAATGTAATACTCTTCTTTTATCTAAAGTGTTCAGTTCACATGCAAATGATAGGTAGGTTTGTTGTGCCAACATGGTCAATGAATAAATGTGAGATTAGTTGAAAGGCGGAGAGATAAATGGCTCAGTGAGCCTCCCTTCTCTCCCCCTTACTCTTTGATCATCGGACCAGTGTACAGATGCTTTGCTTGTTCTGTGCCTCCATTTGCAAGCTATTCTTACTACCTGTGAGACACATAACCTGTGGACTGTGTCATTGTAACTTAAAGTTCCTTCAAGTCTTGCTTCACCACACTACTGGAAGGTACATCTCTTGAGTTGGGGACTGTTGGATCCTGTCATCTGACTGACTTCTGGTGACCTTGCTGTTTGCTGCCTGTGGCTGGATAGCCTGAATTGCTCCATGGAGGACTACTCAGCAGCGCTCAAGACTTGAAGTACTGCCAGTGTACTAGGTGTCTCACGGAAGTGAGTTGTACCGAGCCATTTATACTGCTTTATAGATTAATTGTTTCTCATGCTATCTATCTATCTGTCTAATTATTAGTGTCCTGGTTGTGTTTCTGTAGAAAACCCTGTCTAACACATTTGGTACCGGGAGTGGAGTGGCTCAGTTGTTTCTAGGGGTTCGCTATCTTCCTCTTCTGGATTATCAACCCATATGTTCCCATCCCATTTTTCAGGGTTCCCACTTTTTCCTATCAGTGCTCTCACTTTGGCATCAGACACTGCTATAGAGCTGCAATTCATCTGACATTGTAACTCAGCCACTCACATAATACGACTCTGGACCTTGTTCTCTGCAGTGCCAGCTCTATTACTAGAGGAGAGAAGGCTCCCTTTTGCAGCACAGGGAAAAGCTTTTACGTCTATAAGTTGGCACCTGTGGCATGCTTCTGAGGCCCTGAGATCATCCTTCTCCTTAATCACACTTTGTAAGGAGGACCAGTCAATCAGCTTCCTGATATTTACCATGCTGACAAACCTGCTGGAAAGTATCAAACATATGATCACCCAGAGCCCCTCCTTTAACCAGCACCTCATTCACCAGTGGTACTGCTGTAGATAGTAGCTTTATTATTTCACACCATGGATTAGCAAGAGTGGCAGACTTATCCGTGCACTTAGGTGTAGAAATAGCATTATTAATACTGTTAAGACTAATCAGGCTGGAGAGCTAATTAAAGAAGCACATATTTATGATTTTATTTCTATGGAAACCTCACAAAGATCTGCTTGAGCTTTCAAATACATACAAGCAGAAGCCTGGAGAATATCCCTAGGAATGGTTACTAAGGGTGTGTGACACAAGTGCAAGAAATGTAATATTGGACCGGTCTGAATTCCTGGATATGGGATCCCTAAGCACAGATTCTTCTTTCAATGTCTCAGATAGATCCTGAAAAATGACAGTGGATTATCGTAAACTTAACCAAGTGGTGACTCCAATTGCAGCTGCCATTCCAGATGTGATTTCATTGCTTGAGCAAATTAATACTTTTCCTGGTACTTGGTATGCAGCTATTGATCTGGCTAATGCCTTCTTCTCAATACCAGTCTTGAAGGACCACCAGAAGCAGTTTTCCTTCAGCTGGCAGTGGCAACAATACACTTTCAAAACTCTCCCCAAAGGATGTACTCTTCCGCCCTGTGCCACAATTTAGTCCGAAGGGACCTTTATTGCCTGTCTATTCCTCAAAATGTCACACTAGTCCACTATATTGATGACATTATGCTGATTGGACCCACTAATGTGGATGTATCAAAGACTCTAGATTCATTGTTACATCTGTGCACAAGGGGCTGGGAAATTAACCCAGTAAAAATTCTAGGGGTCTGGTGGTGTGGGGCATGTCAAGATATTCCTACTTAAGTGAAGAATTAGCTATTGCATCTGGCTCCCGCAACAACTAAACAGAAGTTACAACGCCTAGTGGAATTCTTCAGATATTGGAGGCAACATATCCCTCACTTGGGTGTTCTACTTCTACCTATTTATCATGTAACATGAAAGGCCTCTAATTCTGAGTGGGGCCCAGAACAAGAAAAGGCCCTGCAACAGGTTCAGGTTGCTGTGCAAGCTGCTTTGCCACTGGGACCATATGATCCAGCTGACCCGATGGTGCTAGAGGTGTCAGTTGTAGATACAGATGCAGTGTGGCATCTTTGGCAGATCTCTGGGATTTGGGAGTAAAGTCCTACCATCCTCTGGAGACTACTCCCATTTGAAAAACAGCTGTTGACCTGTTACTGAGCCTTGGTGGAGACTGAATGCCTCAGCATGGGTCACCAATTCACCATGAGGGCTGAACTACCCATCACGAACTGGGTATTGTCTGACACAGAATCATAAAGTTGGATGTGCGCAGCAACACTCCATTGTTAAATGGAAGTGGCATATATGAGACTGGGCCAAAGCAGGACCTGAAGCTACGAGTAAGTTGCATGAAGAAGTGTCCCAAATGCCCACAGTATCCACTCCTGTCATATTACCTTCATTTTTTCCCAGTCTGCACCTATGGCCTCCTGGGGAGTTCCTCATGATTATTTAACTGAAGAACACAAAAGTCATGCTTGGTTTATCGAGGGCTCTGCATGATATGTAGGTGCCACTCGTAAGTGGACAGCAGCAGCACTACAGCCCCTTTCTGGGATCACCCAAAAGGACAGTGGTGAAGGGAAATCTTCCCAATGGGCAGAACCTCGAGCAGTGCACCTGGCCGTTCAATTTGCATATAAGGGAAAAGGGTCAGATGTGAGACTGTATACTGATCCATGGGCTGTGGCTAATGGCTTGGCTGATGGTCAGGGAATTTGAAGGAACATGATTTCATTATTGGAAGATTGGTGACAAGGAAGTGTGGGGAAGAAGTATGTGGATAGACTTCTCTGAATGGGCCAAGAAAGTAAAGGTAATCGTGTCTCATGTGAACACTCACCAAAGAGTTACCTCTGAAAAGGAGAATTTTAACAATCAAATGGATAAGATGACACACACTGTGGAGACTGGTCCTCCTCTTTCCTCTGCCACTCCTGTTATCGCCCAATGAGCACATGGACAAAGTGGACATGGTGGCAGGGATGGAGATTATGCATGGGTGCAGCAACATGGACTTCCACTCTACAAGGATGACTTGGCCACTGCCACTTCTGAGTGCCTCATTTGCCAGCAGCATAAGCCAACATTAAGTCCAAGATATGGGACCATATGGGACCATTCCTTGGGGAGATTAACCAGCAACTTGGTGGCAGGTGGATTACATAGAACCACTACCATCATGTAGGGGGCAGCGTTTTGCTCTTACTGGAATAGAAACCTACTCTGCATATGGATTTGCCTTCCCTGCACGTGATGCTTCTGCCAAAACTACCATTCATGGACATACAGAATGCCTCATCCACTGGCATGGCATCCCACATAGCATTCTTTCAGATCAAGGAACTCACTTTGCAACAAATGTGATACGGCAATGGGCCCATTCCCATGGAATCTACTCATCGTATCATGTTCCTCATCATCCTGAAGTAGCTGTCTTGATAGAACACTGGAATAGGCTCCTAAAGACACAATTATAGCAACATATAGGTGGCAACAATGTGCGGGGCTGGGGCAGAGTTCTCCAGGAAGCTGTATACGCTCTAAACCAGTGGCCAATATATGGTGCTGTCTCCAATAGCCAGAAGTCATGGGTCCAGGAACCACGGAGTGGAAACTGGAGTGGCATCACTCACTACTCCTCCTAGTGATCCACTTGTAACATTCAGGCCTGGAGGTCCTGGTCCTGAAGGAAGGAACTCTCCCATACATTCTAACATATTGTTTTACTTGGTTAATCCTGTGTATGCTTTGAAGGCATTACCTGTAGTATCTTGTCTGTAGAATCTCCAATCTCATGCAATTCTGAAAATATGTATCATTTTTTTCTCTGACCTCTTTTTTCTACAAAGTTAAACATTAGACATGTCTATGGCCCCATTCCCATTGTTCTTGGGGATTAGCAGCTACAGACACAAGGATTCGGTGTAGACCGTTTTCTCAGGGAGCTGCAGTGGCACGATGGTTCATGACCGGAAAGTTAGAGTTTGAATGTGCTACCTGATCTGTTGCAGAGAGTGATGGCAGCCTGCTTCCAGCAAGCCTACAGACTTGAAACCCCTCTGAGGCATTCCACAGGTTAATTCTGAGTGATTCTAAGCATAAAAGGGGAGATTAATCTTTGAAATCAAAGATGGATTTTTATTATATCTTCAGCTTAGCATTTATTGGAATATCATATCCCTAAATACTGGCAGTTGTTATTTTTAATTTTGTGTGCAAATGTATTGACAAGGTTATTTTCTCAACTGTGAAAATATACAGAAAACATATGCCATTTCAACACTCAAAGCATTCTTTAAAAAGTAGTTTAAGTTCATAATACCGATTTGAATTTGTGGATATGTTTTCTTTTTATATCTGAAGAATACTAGACATAAAACAAAACCAGTAAAAACAACAAAAGCAACAAAAAACAATCTGTACAGAAAAATCTCTCCAAAGGAATTCTATATGAGGCAAAGGAAATTAGTTTTACCAGGATCCCATCTGTCTTCTGTTACTTCCAAAATGTCATCTCAGACTTCTCCCAGAATCACTCATTTCCTTTTCCTAAATAGGACTTGGTGAGCTTGGGATGCAATCACTTTATGGAGCTTCTGCTTCTATGTGCTTTAGAGATGTCACATCCTGTATTAGTCACACCCTTAAAATATTAACAAAAGAATTATCCCCTACAATGGATATTTATCTCACCGGCTTATCTTTTTAATGAAGCTGGCGTGTGTGGTATTTTTTTACTGGATATGTACAGACAAGTTCACATTTTTATTTGTCCCCCTCTCCCCCTATAACTAAGCAATACAGATGGCATCTTATAGTTAATCGACTAAAAATTATGTTAAATAAGGAGCTCCCAAAATAGACTTCAGGCTAGGAAAGAAGTTCCCGGAAACCCACTGGAGTAGAGAGGCCTGAATTATGTGTGCTGTTTCTTTCTCTCTTTTGCTAGTTTTGTCCTTTTTCTTCTCTTCCTTCTTTTTATTCAATCTTATGTTTTCTTTTAATTTTTGTCTCCATTATTGTTGTTTGCCTACCAAATTAGATAGCTATGGGAAGCAAGCCCGAGGAGAAAGCCATGGGACTTGGGGGGAGGAGGAAGCAGGGAAAGCAATGCCACAGAAAGGGGAACAATTAGGGAATTAAAAGCAACAAGGAGAAGGACATAGAAATCTTGGTGGTGTTGGAGCAATAGCAAGCTAGCTGACAGGAAGCACTAAGAGGCATATGAAGGGCAAGCATGATGGGGATGGAGGTAGGTAAAAGGAAACAGAGGAAAGATCTATGAAGCAAATCTATGGATATGGATAGAGATATATATGTAAGCGTTCACTTATGTAAATATATTAATTCATAAAATAGAGGAATTGGCTTATGTACACACATTTATATGGCAGTACATTGAAGAAGTGTATGGACTCCGAGCCTCTTCTCAAGTCCTCCTTCAACACAAGAACACTTAGTTCTAACAACCTGGAATTCTGTGATGCTCACACTCCCAGCACAATTGCTGAAGACAAAATGGGTGCCTAAGCCAATGTGGTGAAGACAGCCAATGGTGCCCAGGTAGCAAAGGATATAGTTTTTGGCTTCTTAAAGGTTTGAAGTTAAACAAGTGGCCATCTAGCAGAGAAACAACAAACCCTCATGGAAGAACCCATCAGCCTGCACCATCATGAGGTGTTGACAGTATCAGGCAACAGGCACCGAACAACAACAAAAAAAATATTGTTGAGACTAAGGAGGGTCAGAGTGGGGACCCCAAACCCATCTGTAGAAAATAGGACATCCCCTCACAGAAGGGTCACAAATAAGGCATGAGTCAACCAGGGCACAGTATAGCACCAAGGAAACACTTAATATTCCTCTGGTTCTTTGAGGCTTCCTCGCCCCACTGCCTTTTAGTTCTGGCTAAGCCAGAGCATGTACACTGATACAGAGAAGAGCTCATGCACATGGAATCCAGGTCATATAACCCCCTCAGGAACAGGAAATGGGAGTAACAATAACAGGAGAGTAGAAGGACAGGGGGGAAGGAGGTGAGGAAGTGGGATCTGATCACAATAATCAATGCATAACCCACCCCTGACCCCCAGCAGGACAAACAACAGAAATGAAGGTGAAGGGAGAGAGCAGTGTAACATAAAAATATTACAATAATTTATAATTTATCAAGGGGTCACAAGGGGCAGAGGTGGAGGGAGAGAAAGAAAAAGAACTGATGCCAAGGGCTCAAATTGAAAGTAAATGTTTAGAAAATGATGACAACAACATGTGTACAAACATGCTTGATACAATTGATGGATGGACTGTTCAGAGTTATAAAAGTTCCCAATAAAATTGTGTTTTAAAATTATTTTCAATTATTTCATTTTAAAGAAAAATTTTGTTAAGTATTCCTTTCTTTAAACATGTTGTCTATAAGTAAAAGGTGGGTTCGTGAAATTAGGATTAATTTTTCATTATGAGCATGTAGTATGGGCCATGGCTCACATGAACAGTTTCAATGGTCAAGTGGGTTTTCTAATTCTTAAAATGTAATTTTCAGGAGGCTACACTTTTGAATTGGGGGATGGGTTGGGAACAATTGATGAATTATTGATTAAATAGCTCAGCTGTTGAAACCAGTCCCCAAACATTAAAAAGTAAGTTCTGTAGTCAATGTAACAATAGCATCAACAAAATTTTGCATCAATCTTAATAGAAAGAGCTTATTTCCATTGCCTGTTAAGCTGCTAGCCCATTAGCGTAATGAGGTGAGTTGTTAGAAACCCCTGGGGAGAAAGATGGCTGGCATGTTCATCAAGAGCTACTGTCTCGGCTACACACAGGGCAGTTCTCCTCTTCCTGATGGGGTCACTGTGAATTAGAATGATGGGATGGCAAAGAGTTTGAGTGAGAGCATGTTTGGACCCAGAAGTGAACTTCTGCCTGTACAGAGCTAGAGATCATCCAGAACAAAGATCAAACAAAACATGTAGGCCTGGGATTTCACTTTAAGAATACCCAATACTCTATTTATTTCCAAATTTTGGGTACCTTTTCTGACACAATGCTTTATGTTACTTTTCCTGAACAGAGTCTCTAGTTTTTAAGCTATCCCAACTTGAAGGATATTGGGGGAAATCATTAGTCTAATGTCTTGATTTAATGGATCCTTTCAGAAGTGAATTGATTTAGTATATAAAAAAAACAAGTTGTTATTTTCCTCTGAACATACTTTCTCTCCCACTACATAGATGTCAAGCTGTAGAACTTCTCTGCCAAATACCATCCTGATATATTGCATGAGAAGGTCTCTGAGTTTAGGATATTTTAGCTCAAAAACACTGGAATTTCCTGTTATCATTGTATTCTCTCTGAGAAGTTTTAAACTTGACTTCAATTGAATACAGAGCCATAGTTAAAAATGATTATAAAGTACACATTAAGCATAAGAATTTAAAAACCTTTTTTAAATACTGCATTCTTTCACATTGTATGACTATAAGGTGAAACCATCAAAAATCCTAAGACCTTCTTGGGTCTCTACTACTATACACCAAGACTCTGAAGGTTCTCGTCTGTGTCTGTAATACTTCTGTTATTGAGGTTCGTCAAATCCAAGGTTGACAACCAAGGATAGTGGAGGTAGTTCTCCTAAGTCTGTTTATCTTGCTGTCAGGCTTAATTCTTCATCATCTATCCAAATAGCTCAGCTGATGATTTAGGATAAATTAAACAAGCAAAATATTATTTAAAGTAGTTCATTTAGAACAATAATGCAAACAAAAACAAACCAACCCCCAAAAATCCTTCCAGTGGCAATACTATCAATGTTGACCTCTTACAGATCCTATTTGCTTCTTTTAGTCAAAAGCATATCTTTCTTTCTTTTTGACTTTCTGTTAGGTGTATGAGGGGTTGATTCTAAATCACGGTGATCCTATAGAGATCGATACTGTTTTTTGTTTTTTTGTTTTTTTTTTTAACTTTTTGTGTTTGAACTTTTTAATTGTGAATTTGGCAAAGGTTTTGCAAGTATATCTTTTTCTTAATAAGATAATATATTTTCCATATAGCTAAGCATGTTGCCTTCTGTACTAAGTAGTCATCTATGTTATAAATGGTTATGATTAACACCTTAGGATTTACTAGGCTAAAACATGCCTCTTAACGTATATTACAATTGAAGGGATACAGATAACTTCAGCTGTTAGTAATTCATTGCATTTTTCTCAAATATTCAAGGCACCCTAAGAAGGTAGGAATATCAGAAATCTAAGTTGATGCAATTTAAAATAAAATATTCACTTTTATTCTCCTACATTGTTACTTCTGCGACTTGGAAGACTTTTACTACCATCAGAATATAGAATATCACTGCTGATTATAATTACTTTAGGCTGCTAAATAGAACTCTCTTGCTATTCAACCAGAAATATAAGTTGTGATACCTATGCACCCAGACGTATAGCACCTGTGTTATCTAAGATGCACACCGGACTTTAAATATCATGTTCTTTGACTTCCCCCCCGCCCCCCCCCCGGTCTACTTAAATTCACTATTAGCTGCCCTTTTCCTTGGACCCCCTATAGCTTGTTTGTTCTTTAAGCAGAACCAGCTGTTCATTTAGCCTGGAAGGAGAAGCTGAGGGCCATGAAGTAAACACTCCCTTCCTTGTGCTCTCTCCATGTTAATCCTTCTTAGGCAATCAACTAGAATTTGCATAAAACATAGTGACATAGAAATCTGTTCTATGCTTTTTCTTCTAAGTTTACTTCTACAGTTTGAAGAGATAATTATCCTCTGTATACAACCATTCTTATTTGCTCTCAATGCCTGCATTAAAGACAAACCAAAAAGAAAAAGAAATACACTGTAGCGATCAAAGAGGTATCATTCTCAGAGATAATTATGTTAATCAGTGTAATAAAGTGTATGAAAATTCTTTGTCAAGAAGAGAGTGTGATATGTCCTTAATATTAAATATTAGAAATACAATTTACATCCTCAAGTTTTAGAATACAATATGTTAGCAAGCAATTCTCTATTATGAAACAAATGCATTCCCTACCTTCATGCTGGGAAAACTTTATTGGGGTTAATGGTTCACCTTTTGAAATTATGGAATCATTATTTTGAGTTTTAAAACTTTTTTATTTATTCTATTTCACATTGAAATTCCAGTATTGTTCTCCAGTACCATGCATATTGTCATAAATATAAATTACAATGTTCTCTAAAAATCGCATAGTACAATCAAGTCCCCCACTCCCACTCCCACCCATGTAAAGAGACAAATTACAAAGAGAGCTGACTTTTTGGGTCATGGGA
Source organism: Tenrec ecaudatus (assembly GCF_050624435.1). Classification (NCBI taxonomy): domain Eukaryota; kingdom Metazoa; phylum Chordata; class Mammalia; order Afrosoricida; family Tenrecidae; genus Tenrec; species Tenrec ecaudatus. The sequence goes on from NC_134544.1 coordinate 9,645,064, forward strand.
GTTTACAGTTGATATATCCTGTGAAGCAGCCCTTGAGAGATAAGTTAGAGTTTGTCTGGTGAAAAATGTGTGTGACTTTCCAGGCATGCCATTGAGAAGTTGAGGGTGGGGACTCACCCTATTCACAATGCCAATGTCTTTTAAAGATATAGGCAGAGGTATCATGTATTGCATCTGTATATTTATGTAGTTCCAATTTAAATTTGTTGTATTTGTATTATACAATTTACAAAAAATATTCTTACAATTGTCATGACTATTTAAAATAAATGTGATGTTTGACGGAAATATCTATTCCAGTAAGATATATCAAGCCTTTTCTCCCTAAATTATGTATTTATGAGTACTAGCTTAATTCTGGACCTTAGAGATGAACTACCAAAGAATTCCATATTTGTTTGTTTCTATCTATGAAACTATGCTCTTAGCTTTATTTGACTCCCCCCAAGCCCCTTATTTGTTTTTCTGCAATTTTAAAAATGTCATCTGACCAATTACATAAGAAATACTTTCTAAATTCATGATAAAGACAGGCCTTCACTGGCAATTGAACAACATATCCCCGTCCTAGGTCTACTCCCTTGTTGGAGAAGATCAAAGAGTGCAGCCTCAGTATGGATTATAATTCAGTGTAAAGAAAACCCAAATCCTCACAAATGAACCAATACATAACATGTTCAATGGAGAAACAGTTGAAGTTGTCAAGCATTTCATCTAGCTTGTATCCACAATCAATATCACCGAAGCAGCGACTAAAAAATCAAATACATTGCATTGGGTGAATTTCTGTGGCGCTTTGTTCTGTCGTATATAGGGTCCCCTATGAGTTTTCTGTTACTCGCTGACACCTACCATTAACAACTACCGGAACATCCCTGTACCACTTTCATAAGTTTAGCAGTTGACAATAGAGCCTGTGAGGATGCTTCAGCTCTCAGAATTGTGTTGTGAGGTGTCCTGGAGCTAGTGCTAACCCATGGCCACACTGCCTGCTCCTGCGGCATCCTCACAATTTTTCCTCTGCTTGAGCCCATTGTTGCAGCCACTGTGTCCATCGATCTTTTTCTCCTGGCCATCTATCAAGTATGATGTCCTTCTCCAAAGACTGAGTTCTCCTGACAACATGTCCAAAGCATATAAGACTAAGTTTCGCCATCCTTACCTCTGGCCATATTACTTCTGAGACAGATTTTTAAAAATTATTATTATTATTATTATTTTGTCCTTTTATCAGTCCATGACACGTTCAATATTCTAGGCCAGCACCATAATTCAAATGCATTGACTCTTCTATAGTCTCCCTTACTCAGTGTCCAACTTTCACATGCAATTAAGGTCATTGAAAATACCCTACTTCGGTCAGGTGCGCAAAATAGTCCTCAAGGTAGCAGCAGGCTTGCTTTTCAGGATTCCACAGAGGTCTTGGGCAGATTTGCCCAATGTAATGCATACTCTGATTTAACACTTTTCAAAAAAGGAATCATTTTATTGGGGGAATCTGTTTCATCCAAGAACATTGATAGTAGATTCAAGTACGATGAACTCTTTGGCTTGTTTAAGCTTTTCTCCCTTTATCGTGCATGGCATTACCTATTCGCCAGTTGTGAAGAGTTTGATCTTCTTGACATTGAGTTGTAACTGACTCTGAAGGCTATAATCCTTGATCTTCATCAGCAAGTGCTTCAAGCCCTCCTCACATTCAGCAAGCAAAGCTGGGTCATTTGCGTATTGCAAATTGTTAATCAGCCTTCCTCAGCTCTTGGTGCCACATTCTTCTTTACATAATCAATCTTCTCTGATAATCTGGTCAACATACAAATCAAATAAACATGGTGAGAGGATATAAACATGACACACACCATTCGTGATTTTAAACCAGGCAGTATTCTCTTTTTCTGTTCACAAAACTACCTCTTGATCCATGAACAAGTTTTGCATGAGAACAATGAAGTGTTCTGAAATTCCCATCCTTCTCAGGGCTATCTGTCGTTTGATATGATCCACAGAGCTGAATGCCAACCCAGACACGGTGTCATAGAGGTGTGTTAACTGTAGGACTCACATGATTTTCCATTTTTAACAAAAATTCTAGTTCCTGTGTGGTGCAAACAGTGTAGTTGTTGCTTGCTTATTCGAAAGGTTGTGGAAATACATCACTGCAGAAGTCTGGTGGATCTGTATTGAGAGATTCACTCATTGAGAGTACCTTGGGGCAGAGGCCTACTTTGACATGCAGGGCAGCTCCAACGGCTATCGTTACCTTGAAGTCAACTGGCTAGTTGTTTGGATCTTCTCAAGTAGACCATCCAATGTCGGTAGGCTTCTCCTTTTGTGGGATGATAAACCTCAGGAGTGTGACACGGGTAAACTTTGATCAAGTGGCCATGCAGAACCTTTTATCTGGTGTTTAGAGCTCAGAAAACATTGCATATTGTCACCTCTAAGTAAGCTGCCTCATAGAACATTAGCTTGTTACTTCAGGATTCCCGAAATCCAGTAGCAAAGTTTGAATGGCTGAGCAACTCATTTTCAAATATATTTTTCTTAAACCAAAGTTAGTCTTCATTCCAAAATGTAGCAATAGGAGATTTTATTCCTGAAGAAATAACAATTTCCCATTATCTATCCGGAGAAAACTGGAATTTTCGTTCATGCAAACTCTTAAAACATTTGTGTTCCTTGTATCACTAGAATGTATGTTTTAGTCTTATATAATTCCATATCATTCTATTTTAATAAAGTCACTACTGACTTATTTTTATACAAATTTATGCAAATTAAATACATGGGAAATTATTAGTAATATGTCTGCAGAGTTAGGATGAAAATTTGGAACACAGTAACTTAAACTATGTTTAATAAACATCATGCTTTGAATAAGAGGGGGAAGGGGTCCTTTGAACACTCTTCAACTATATGATCAGTTCATTTTATATTTAGTATTCACAGTAAGCAGGCGGTCATTCGACATGGAAAGCTTGTAGCTGCAAGCAAAGTATTTCCACTATCCAAGGCTCACTTTTGAAACTAATGTCCAGTGGTTCTTGAATAGCATTCGGAATTACTCAACAAATCACCTATAAAACGAATAGTGGATAACTCCACAGCCCTAAATTGGAAATTTATGATAGTTCAAGCATGTATTGGTTACCTTATATGGAATATGTTAATATTAATACGTTTAAACAAAAATAGAATTCTTCCCATGCATATAAATTGACAAATTACTTCTTGACACTTCTAATTTACAGCTGTTCTAGTATAAAGGCAAGAACTGTGAACGTCTCCTGCTTCCCACTCTTGAATCTACATAAAGATTAATCTCCCTGCTAAGTAAGGTGGAGTTATCAATCATTCATGCCTCTAAATGTCAGATGCTAAGAACACACCAGGCAGTAAGATTTGATTCCTTTGTTGTTAAGGGAAAAAAAGAAAAAGGAATTTCAACTCTTTCATAAAAGAATAAGAGAAACCTTTTAGAGCAGCATTTCTCATTTTTAAATCACTTAAGGATTAAATAATTTCTAAGAATATAAAGCAATTACTTTTCAAAACAAAGTTTATGGAAAATATAGAGTCATCTGATTTTAGTCTTAGACAATAAAGATTGGAATTTGGTGATATTTGCTAATCTTGGGAGAGTATTTTCTTTGATCTTTTTTTTTCTTTCATTTACACTATCGTAATATTTCTATATCTAGTTAACAGTTCTTATCTCTGAAGAGGATCTGGCAAATAGTTTATTATTTCTGTAAGTGATGATGCTAGCTGGTTTTATATAGATCTTTGCAATATCTGAATCGAAGGCTGTGGCGCCTTGTGGATGTGTCATTTCCAAAGGCGGCCTTTTTTTTGTCTTCATGGAAGTCTGTTACTTGGGAACTGCAATTCAACAAAACAAAAATGCCAAGACACTGATTAGTTGCAGCTTTCACTCTGAAATAATAGTTTACTAAATCTGACGGCTTAATGTGAATAATCACATTCTTTTTCAGCTTTTTCCCTGAAGACAAAACTTACCACCAGTTTGCATATTAGTATATTTTAAGTAACCTATACCGAATGGTTGCCTTATGTTTTAAAAAATTGATTGATATAAGGCTATCTGTATTGAAAATTATAGTTCAAATTAAATTATATAACTTTATGGGTTTCTGTTTATTTATCAAAAGAGCTATTTTCTATGAATTATGGAAAACATAGGAAAATATATGAGTGTGCTTTAATGATATGTACCCACACTACTCAAATTTAGTTTTTGTTTGAATGGGAAAATCCTGATGGACATTGTTAAGTTAAATAATTTTCACTCTGAATTTGAAAACTCTGGTAGAGTATCAGTCTGAAAAGCTTATTAATGTTATTATTAGTAATTGTATTGATGATGCCATCGCGTGAAACATGACAGAGAATAGAGTCCACTTAATCCTTCTCATCTCCATTGTCAAGAAAGAGGCAGAGCATCAGGCAACAAGGGCTTCCATGTCCTGTGTTTGCCACATAATCACTCATGCCACCAGCCCTCAGACACATCCTGATTCAGTTCTTTCTTGCCTCCATCCAAGATACCAATAACCAATCTCTGCCCACTTTTATGGCTTTTTACAACCACTGGTCTTCCCGTAGAGCTCCTTTCTATTCCTGACCCTGCAACACAACACTGTCCTCAGGCTTCTATCACCATTAAATAAGAAAGAGAACCTAGACCAGACACAAGCCCATGTTCTGCTTCGTTTGTCCACAGTTTTAATGCAGGTTGAACTACTGAGGGAAATTCTACGTAGCCAACTGTACTAGTAGTTATCAGGTATAAGGCATTGTGATAGATAATCATTAAACTAAACTGAGGTGTGACCTCTCCTGTGAAGCTTGTGATTTAGTAGGGAGAATAGTGTGTTTTAGAGCACAGAAAAGGTTTTTTGTGTGGGGGTAACAGCAATACAGAATGCTACTTCTCAAATGAAAAGATATGTCCTAAGATTGCATAGGTCTGGCTTTGCCTGTTTCTTCTGTACAGAACTTTATCTTTCACTGCTTCCTTTATAAATCTTAACTCTAATATTCCACACTGAGATTCACAGCTCTTAGACTGTGCATGCCTTCCAGGCAAGGGGCTGAAGCTAACTGCTTTCTTACACACCATTCCTTAAATTATGGGAACCTAGAGCTACCCAGAATTTGTTTCCAGCTGTGTTTGCTATTGTTCTGTGTCATGGAATTGGCTCCAACCCTTATGCACCCCATGCACAGCCCCATCATTTCTATCTGTGGGATTATTGTTACAGCCACTGCATTAATCCATCTTTGTCTTTTCAGTGACTGATTTATCAGGCATGACATCATATTCCAGGACTTGTCCCTCTTGGTAATAGATCCAAAGTACAGGAGATAAAGTGTCACCATCCTCCCTTCCAAGGAGCATTTTGGCTCTACATCTTCCAAGATAGATTTGTTCTTTCTTCGTGCAGCTGATAGTGCAATCAGTGTTCTTTAACAATACCATTATTAAGATGTTTACAATATGGCTCTAAACCCACTAGTGTTTCTATAACATGGAATCATGTGATGGCCTTAGTTTTAACAGACAGGCTTTTGTTTTGTTTTATTTTTTGGACACTATATTTATTTCAACATTTCTTATGTGTCTGCCAAGTACATGATATTTAATATGGATCTACATCCCCCATGGCAGATGGCGGTAAAAGTAGGGATTCTATTTGATATTTAATGTTTAACATTTTTTCTTTTCAATAATATCATCATATTCAGAATGTGTTAGAAATAAGGAATGCTGTACATTGTGTTGGAAAATAAAGCAGCCTACATTAAAGGAACCGGCTTTATAAAGTAAATTTTCAAAAAGATAATGTTGGGGGAATGTCAAATTATTTCTTAAGCTTTAAAGTGAACTTACATGAAATATAAATAAGATTGATATGAAGTCATGCTTAAACCAGACCTAAACACTGTTTGTCCAGAGTAGAAACAATTGTGACTTGGAAGTAAGAGAATGTCTATGTGTTTAAGTTCTGCTATAAAAGAAGCACTACAAGCACTTAGCTTTAACAAACAGAAATGTATCTTTCAAAGTTATGAAGGCTACATGTCTAAATTTGGGTCATCAGATCTAGGGAAAGGCTTCCCATGCTTGTCAGCACATGGCGAAGATCTTCCTCACCACAACATCCACCTTCCCTTGGCTCTAGGGGTTTCCTGGTACAAGTGTCCCAGATCCAGAAGTCATGTTCCACACCCGACTCTTGTTTCTTGGTGGTAGGAGGGACCACCTCTCTCACTTGACTTTTCTCTGCTTTTACCTCTTGTAGAACACGAAACTGAAACTCAGAAGTGTGAAAACACTGGTCATTCCTCATAAGAGAGGTGACTCTTCCTGTCCCCACACGCATTTACAACCTCTGAAACCCAAAGGGGAAGTTCTCTTCTGTCCTCTAGCGTCACTATGATGCAGAATTGATTGGATGGCAGTGGGTTTGAGTTGGGGACTCGGAAGGACAGTGAGTCAAGATAAATCCCACCCAAACCCCCTTCATTAGCATAGCAAATATAACCAAATCCTAAAGTAAGTAATCTAAACTTGTCTCATAATGGACAGTTCACTCCCAAATGAGTCTATAATCACAGGTATTCAGAACCCCAAATATTGAACCACAAATAACCCCAAATTCACTTCCATTAATTTGCTGAGTCAATTTAACCTCACAGTAGTTCTCTAGCATGGAGTAGAACTTCCCCCACGGGTTTCTGAAGCTACAATCTTTAGGAGAATAGGAAGCCTCATCTTTCTTATGTGGAACTGCTGGTGATTTTGAACTGTTGACCGTTTGCTTAGTAACCTAATGTGTAACCCAATTTGCCACCAGGACTTCTGAACCACAGACGTACATTGATGGCATATCCCAATGTGGAGTACAATCAGATCGCAGAATAGAAGTCACCCACCGAATATTGGGAATAATAGCTTAGCCATATTCATACACAGTTCTGGGAAGAATTTAATACAAGACAAATAGTGACAATTGACTTCAGGAAATAAAATTTGAGGTATGCTAAGCTGATGTGACTATGGCTTGTGTGTCAATGTTTACTGAGAAAATTTTTCTTCATTTTGTGAATTCTAGCTCTAGAGTTATTGGATATATATCTTATTCAAGGCTATGTGGACAGAGGTAGAGATCAATAGAATACAAAAGAGAGTTCAGAAATAGACTCACAGAAATATGTCCAACTAATTCTTAATAGTTGCAAAGTAATTTCATAGAGGATCACTTTTTGTGATGTTGCGTTTTGTTGTTGTTTTCAAAAATTAGTGCTGGATTAATAGGCAAAGAAATAAAATGCATTGAAAGAATAGTAGGAAAACAAACTCAATCATCTCAACAGATGGGAATGGGACACTGAATAGGATTAAATATTCATTCATAAAGAGTTGTGTATCTAACAAATGATATGTAAAACATACAAAAATTGCCTTAGAGATCTAGTTTAAACAGTAAAAATTATAATAAGAATAAAGTCAATAAGAAACAACTGACAGTTTTTATCGCTCTTTTCAGTCCTTTTAGAGATTCCAGCAGGTTGTAGTTCCCTGAATTATTTATGTCTCTTCTAGCCATAGTTAGCTTTTTGTTACTCCCACCAAAGACTTTTGCCTGCTGGATCTGTGTAAAAAGTGAGGGAAGATCCTGGTTTTATGACATGGTCCAGCTGAGACTGATGGCCACCCTGCTGGATACAGCATGAGCCCTCTCAGAATCAGGAGGCGGGTCTCAGTACCAGCAAGAGAGGAGAGACATGAGTATACAGAGTTCTTCAGACCCTAAGACCAGGTAGCCTCTCTCTGCCAGACCCTCAGTTCTTGGTACGTGAGTTGCAGTCTATTACCTAACATGATTTTCCAGCGTCCACAGCCTTGAGCATGAGGAAAGAGAGTTCAGAAGTACACCCACAGAAATAGGTCCAACTGATTTTTAAGAAACTCCCAAACTCATTTGGCTTACTGCCCTTTTCCAGAAAAAAAATACTCAGTGCCCTTCTGACAATTAATCATTTTTACTATAGTCACATCAGTTTTTGCAGGCCTACCAGGAAAGTGATGGCACCCCTCTTATTGAATCCTCTCTTTAGGCACCCCTCTTTAGGAATCCCTTCTCCAGAATGACATCTGAGTTTTGGATTCAGACTTCCTTACACTCTTACTACCCAAGATCACTTCAACCACAGAAGCTGGGAGTTCTGTGGAGCCACAGCCAGACCCTGGGACGTAAGAGTATTACAGGGGGAGGAGTGCTGGTTGATATCAGGGATAATGGAGCCATGTAACTTTTGAAAAGGTGGGGCATATTTAACTTTCATCTACTTGGGATTAGTCTTGTATTGATTTTTCTAAAAGAAACTATTTCTGCACATAGCAACAAAAAAGTTAAAACAAAAACAGATTCTCTTCTAGTTAGTCAAGGTGAGCCTTAGGTCTTAGAATGTAAACGTTGCAAAAGGGATTCTCCTATATATTCAAGGCCAAGAATCATTTCACTAGGGTCCTGATAGTGGGGGGTGAGGAAGCCTCAAGGAACTGGAGGAATATAGTATTTCATCGATGCTTTACTCTACCCTTGTTGAATCATCCCTTCCCTATGACCCCTCTGTGGGGGAATTTTTCCATTGTCCATACATTGGCTTTGGGTCACTGCTCCGCCCACCACCCACCCCACCCCTCATTCTCCACAATATGTTTTTGTTTATTTGTTTGTTTGTTTGTTATATTCCTTCTGATGCCTATTACCTGGTACCGATGACTCCTCACAATCGTACCAACGGTGTGCTTCTTCTTTGTGGGCTGTTGCTTCTCGGCTCAATGGCCATTTGTTTAACTTCAAGCCTTTAAGACCCTAGATGCTATATCCTTTAATAGCCGGGCACCATCTGCATTCTTCACCACATTTGCTTATGCACCCTTTTTGTCTTCAGCAGTTGTGTTGGGAGAGTGAGCATCTCAGAATACCAATTTGTTAGAACAAAGTATTCTTGTATTGAAGGAGGGTATGAGCAGAGGCCTGAAGTCCATCTACTACCACAGTGTATTCAATTCAGACTAGACTGGAACTTGTACACAGGTATAAAGAGATGGGGCTCATGACACATAGAATCCAAGAACAGGAATGGGAATAGCAATACCATAAGGGTAGGGATAAAGGGGAGGAGGGGAAGGGAGAATGGTAGAATTGATCACAATTATTGACACATAACCATACACCCCTCTCCAGGGGGAAAGAACCACAGAAAACACAAAGGAACGGAGACAGCTGTCTGTGTAATATATGAAAATAATAATAATTTATAATCTATCAAGGGGGTATTGAAGAGGGTAGGGAAGAGGGTAAAATGAAGGACTGATACCAAGGGCACAAAAACGTAAATGTCTGGAAATGAATGAAGGCAACATATGTACATACGTGCCTGATGCAATCAATGGATAGATTGTAACAAGAGATGTAAGAGCCCCTAATAAAATGGTAGCTTCCTGGAGGCTACTAAGGATCTTGACCCTGATAGTTTGAACAAGGGGGAAATGACAAAGGCAGGTGAAAAGCAGAAGTCACGGTCCCACGCTAACTCATGTCATTCTTGTTCTTCCTGAGAGTTACGCAGTTTCTCTGGGTCTCTGTATATCCACTCCCTTATTCCTTAAAGGTGATCTCATGCGGCCAGCCATTTGCCATTGCCAGTTGAAAATCTTGCGCGCAACCTGGATGTCCAAAACCAGCCCCATTATAATTGGTCACACAAATATATATATATTTTGACAATCCATACATGAATTTTATCAGGCAAATTTGTATGTATGGTGCCATCTTTCTTTTCTAAGGCATTTACTTTCTACTGAGCCTTTGATATCAGCTCTTCTTTTTTCCCTGCCATCCCTGCCACCTTATTGACACCTTGATAGATTATAAATTACTATTTTCATATTTCACACTGACCATTGTATCCCTTCCCCTGTGGTTTCTGTTGTTCTTCTTCCTGGAGGGGTGTGTGTATTTATGTGTCGATCAGTTCCTGGTTCCTCCCCTTCTTCCCCACATCCCCCTACCATTCTAGTATCACTATTCCCATTCCTGTTTCTGGATTCCATGTGTCCTGAACTCTTATCTCTTCTCTGTACCTGTGTACATGCTCTGGTCTAGTCTGAAGTGAGAAGCAGCACTGGGGTCCTGATAGTGGGGGGTGAGGAAGCCTCAAGGAACCAGAGGAATATTGTGTTTCGTAGGTGATTTACTCTGCCCTCATTAACTCATCCCTTTCCTATGAACCCTCTGTGAGGGGATGTTCCATAAGATTTGGGTCTCTGCTCTGACTCCCTTTGTTCTCACCAATATGTTTTTGTTTGTTTGTTTTGGATCTGCGGATGTCTGTTACCTGGTCCTGATGACACCTCATGATCACACTGGCTGGTGTGCTTCTTCCATGTGGGCGTGTTGCTTCTCTGCTGGATGGCTGTTTGTTTAACTTCAAACCTTTAAGACCCGAGATTCGATACCTTTTAATAGCCAGGTACCATCCACTTTCTTCACCACATGGACTTATCCACCTATTTTGTCTTCAGCGATTGTGCCAGGAGGGTGAGAATAACAGAATTCCAGTTTTTTAGTAAACGTTTCTGTATTGAGGGAGGGCATGAGCAGAGGCCCAAACTCTGTCTACTACCTCAATCTATTGCCATATAACTATATGTACATAGGCCAATATCTCTGTTTTTATGGATTAATGATTTTCATATGTACACACCTATGTTTATACCTCTATCCATAGCTTTACTTCTTAGATCCTTATTCTGTTTCCTATGACCTTCCTCCTGCCCCACCATGTTTCTCCTATTTCTGCCTCTTAGTACTTCCTCTCAACTAGATTGCTGTTGCTCCCACATCCTGAGGATCTCTACATCTGTCTTGTTGTTGATTTTAATTCCCTAGTTGTTCCCCTCTCTATGGTATTGTTTGCTCACCACTCCCTTCCTCCGCGACTTTCTACTCCCAAGTCCATCCAGGACTATCGGTCTTGTTGCTTTCTCCCTGATCTTGTTTCCCATGGCTATCTTATAAAAGTAGGCAAACCAACAATGGCATAGACAAAAAAGAAAAGAAAACAGAAGGTTGAAAAGAGAAAAGAAAGGGAAAAAGAGAAAAAAAACATACAAATTACAAATCTGTCCACTGACTTTTATGACTATCTCCCCACTGGTCCTGGGGGAATACCAGGAGCTTCCTCTCCTCTCCTGAAGTCTATTTTTAGAGCTATTTAGGGGCTGTGTGGCTTTGCTTTGCTCCAGTTTATGACCTGTTATGTTCCCTTCTTAGTTTGCCCTGCTGCGGCAGGGAGTTCAGATCGCACTACCTCCTCACCCTGGGTCTCCAGTATTGTCCTCTGTCACAGTATGCACCAGTGAGTGGACAGCATTTCACGAGCTGTTGTCAGACCTACTGTCCTCTCTGTGCCTTAGCAACTCCGTGCAGGGATGCCATCCTCTGGGCTTGGTGTGTCAATATGGGGTCTAGTCCGACTATCCCTTTCTCTTTTTCTTTCTTCGTCTGCTTCTGTGTGGGCATGGTATGCCAACCCCTCTCCCCAATCTGTAGGTTTAGTGTTGTTCTCTGTCACACATACTTTTAGGGAGTGAGTGAATTTGGCTCTGGTTGGAGTTGGCCTCGTAGCAAAATCATTTCATGCATTCCTCCATGTGGTTACATTGCCTCATGGTGTGGTGCACCGTGTCACAAAAATATTAAAAGATTGGTGGTCACCAAAGACAAGCCACTATACTTTCTGTGGATTTCCTTATTGTCAGCTTCTCATCTCTTCCCCCATCCATAGATGGTTCATGCATTGCAATGTGTGGGAGAAGTGTTGTGAAGATAGCTGGTATTAAAAATAATAATTGCATTTAGAGATATATATGTTCTTGGTATTAAGAACGCTTTCTCCAAATCAGGTTGGTATTGAATGGTTGAGAAGTAAAGACAAAAGCGTTATCTCATCTTTATCTTAGACAATTGAACTATATTTATTGTGCTTTAAAATTTCATGAAAAATATAAACTTATTCAAATGCTAGTAACTAAAGTGCATCTAACAAACACATCAGTGTCCATCATGTCTGTCAATATCAACCTGTGGTGTCTACATGTGATATATATGGGATTTTCAAAATAAAGTACAAGAAAATAAGCTGATTTATAGCAACTGTCTGTAGGGTTTCCCAAACTGTGCATCTTTATGGGAGTAGACAATCACGTCTTTCTCCCCTGGAGGGGCTGATTAATTTGAAGCATTGACCTTGTGGTTAGCTACACAGTTACTAGCCCACACGGCCTCCAGGACTCTTGTTTTTGGTAGTAAAAACCAAAAACTTATGACTACTGAGTAATTTCCAACTCAAACTGACCCTTTATAGAACTTCTAAAGTTGCACAACTCCACAGGAGCAGGTAGCCTTGTCTTTCTCCCGAGGAGCCACTGATAGAGTGAAGAATGGAGTTTGCTGTTCGAGGACTGGCTGTATTTTATCAGGGGGAGGAAACAAAAGTAAAGCAGAGAACATAATTTTTAGCCAAACTTGGTTATTATGGATCAAAATCATATGACTTTAAAGATTAAAAAGTTCAATTAAGGGTAATTTAACTAATGGAGGTCTACCATGTGAAAGGAAATTAATTAAAAAGATATATGATAGCATTAAGATGTTTTTAGGAAGGTTGATTTGTTCCACTTAGTTCTACTGTTTACTCTAGCCTTACTTGGTATAATTCAGAAAGAGCAGTTGTCTCCAAGCTGTTTGATAGTAACAGATGTTTAAGTGTTTAACCCTCAGAGGAAAAATACCAGATGATCGAATGTCACAACAGCTTTTTGTAAATAAATGATTTCAAGTTCTGTATATTTGAAAAAAGACTATCCTTTAAGGTGACTGAAATGATTATGTTATGATCCCAGCTGAGACAAAAGAAACCTTTGTAATTTTTAACTTCACAAGGGATCTAATTCTCTCCTTCAGGGAGGGAAGGGACCAGCAGCGGGTACTTTTTTTTTTTTTTTAAGTATCAGGACTCATGTTTAAACAGCACTAGTTAAACCCTACTGCTATTGAAGTGTGAGGCTCTGACGGGCTTTAGTTAGTATTGTAAAGTAGTTGTCTTGCCAACAATGGTTCATCCCTCTGAACCAAAAAAAAAAACAAGTAGTAAATTGATCATCCTGTGGAGCATCTGTGCAGGTTGAATCTAAACAACCTATGATTCCATTGTCTCTGCTGGCAGGTACCCATACCTAAGAGCTCTCTCCATGACAGAGTCAATATGCATGCAGCATCGCGGGGGGGTCTGGAGAAAGACTCACTGAAGAGCAGAAGAAATGGATGGTGCCTATCTACAGTTATTGAACATTATGATCAAATAATGTATAGATTAAAAGGGAGGACGGGCGGAACAAAATTTCAAATTCTGCCATCTTTTCTGGATCCATGGAGGTTGATGAAACTCTAAGATCTCCTGATGTCATCCTCCTCAGAAAGGATGAGGCAGTTCTACCTGTCCTGTATGATTGATGACAGTCAAAACTGACTCAGTGTCAGTGAGAGAAGGTACTCTTTACACTTAAAATTGAAAGTATCCGTTGGATTCTTCGTAAAACTAAAAAAAAAAAAAAATAAGGTGTACCTTAACTTGTAAAGCATGCCTGTGAGTCTTATGCTCTTTTAAGAGCTAAAGATGGGGCTTCCTACTCCTATAAATAGCTATCATCTCAGAAATTCACGGGACAGTTCTACTCTGTCCTATTGGGTTGCTATGAAGGGGCATTGACTCAATGGCAGTGTTTTTGTGGGGGTTTTTTGGACATTGGACCAGAGTGACAGCAGCAACTGGAAAGCGAAGGAGGGAACCATGCTGGGGAGAGTGCATGTGTTCGTGCAAGCAGAAAGCAGTTGCACGGCTGGAAGAAAGTCATCAGTCATTGAATTGTACCCATAGACATTCTTGAACTGCTATGTTTTCCTGTGTAAATGCTCAACATGAACAAAAAATATATATACAAATTATTATTTTTTTAAAAACTAGAGCTGCCAGCACTTTTCAGTGCTGAGAGTAGCTTGAGCCACGGCATTCAGTATTTCAATAATGGCTAATCACATCCAAATGGCTCTAAAGAGTCCCCTTTCACTTTATTTGCCAGAAATGCACAAGGTACAAGAGGAAAGGGAAGAGCCGAATGCAGGGCCTTGTAAACAGTAATTACTATAATTCCCTCAGTCATGTATTCATTGGCATATGTTGATTGACTTACTATAGGCCAGACTCTGGGTACATGTCTACTTCTTATAAAATAGTCTATATCATCAACTGTGTTAACTCTGGAAATATCATATTTATTACTATCTGAAAAGCAAAAACAAACAAAACATTTAATGTGCTTACACAATCATTTATATTTCTTTCAAACACCCCCCCACCCATTCCCCCCACACACATCTTTTTTTCTCATTGATTCGTGCTTTCTGAGACGATAGTCCTACACCCAAGCTCAGGGAGTCATTTCCTGAAGATGTTTGTTGTTGTTTTTTTAAGAAGTTTTTATAAGTTTAATTCCTGGGTATTTCACCACATTCATGGGTATATTTGTAGCAAAGGTAAATACATATGTGAAAATATCTTCTGTCAAGCATTGCTGTTTTAACATTAATTATTTAAGTTTTAATATTTGGTATCAACTTTTAGATAGATCAATGCTGCTTGACTGTCTCTCTTATCATTTATGGTTAAAAGACCAGCGACCTTTTTTATAGGAAACATTCTAGTATATTCAGAATAAAGGTTTGTATTAAGCCAGACAAATATCAAGTGGACTGATTGATTCCATCATAAACCTAATTATAAAACTAGGTGCCATTGACTAAGCATTTAATCAGCAATCAAAGTGTCCCTCACATTGATACACTGCTTCCAGACACATTAGCTAATTGATTATCTCTAAGCCAATTACTTATCTTGGGGTCATTTTCATAAGCAAGTTGCATAGTATCTCAAGTTCAACACTTCCTAACCTTGGATACATTGTGTGCTAGACTGTCCCTCTCCTCAATCTCCCACATTCTACATCTTTTGCCAAAGTATCCCCTGGATGTATCTTGGAATCCCTTCTCATTTTTCGGTTCATCGATAATGATCTCAAGGTCCATAGCTTCCTCTTGATCTCTGCTTCCACATCTGAAACTCTCTGAGCCACTCACTTCTCAAACAGTAACCACAATGGTCTTCTTTGAGCATATATTGGTTTAGTCTCCTGCTGTTGAAAACATTTCAATAGCAACCCAAAGATTACAAAACTAAGTTCTACGCTGCTTCCAACTCCATGGCCCTTCTCTGATGCAGACCTTCCTATCTTACTGTTTGCTTCTCCACAACAGACTTCACATACTTTCTTTCCAAATACTCACTTCTCTTCCACACTGGGAACTGACACTTAAGTGTGTGTGCCTCTTTCTAACTCAAGGATTCAACATGGTCTATGGAAACTGGATTTGATGAGTGATCCACCTATTCAGGCACTAGAAATACACAAGTCCCGATGATATGAGTGAAACTTTCCCTGCAAGTTGCGTTCTCTCTCTCTCTCTCTCTCTCTCTCTCTCTCTCTCTCTCTCTCTCTCTCTCTCTCTCTGCTTCTATACCAGTCATATTGAAGCTGAACCATTCATGACACTTTTTGCAAGTCAAACCGGGGGCATGTGTTCGAAGAGATAACACTACATGCTTGGATTCACCAAGCAACCCTTTGCTTTCTGTATCTTGCTGTATTACTGTGCTACTGATCCTGCCCACCCCAGCCCATCCCCACCTATACCCCCTGAACACACACACACACACACACACACACACACACACACACACACACACTCCTCATGAAAGAGGAAGACACAGTGCTGCTCCTGGACCATTCTCAAAGCTCTAGACCTGCCTTCTCACATGCCTCTCCCTTCCCCAGGACAATAAGGGGAAGGTGGAAAGAGCACTGATTCCTCCCTTCCCCTCTCCTAATCTGGGAAATAAATGGAAAATAACCATTCTCAAATACTCTGGTTATGGCTCTTCATTTCTTAAAGGATGTTACATTTTATAAGAAGGATGTTACATTCATGATAAACTCTGTTTCTACTGTCACATCTTCTTGCTTTTGAAAGAATATAATTAAACTAACACATTTTTTTAAAAGTTGGAAAGAACATAAGCAAAAAGAAAAGAGTCAGGTTCCTAATCCTGATTCAAACAGCACTGACTGGGTGGCTCAATGAGGGCCCTGGTCCTTGTCTCAGCCTTGGCTCTCTCTCCAGTCAACCTCAGTCACACTCTGAAAGCACAGATGCTAATGCACCCAAATCGCTGTGCTTTCTCTTTTCTCTATAGCTTTGCCTGTGCTTGCCTCTTTGCTGAAACACTGTGATGTGCCCAGCATAGGACTGCCAACATAAGCTGGCACCTGATCCCCTGTTCATATTGTCCTCATGATAAACAAGAAGGTTTTCTCTGACTGCCTGGCCATCTCTACATGGAAACAAAGAATAATAAAGGAAAAATAAATTTCTAAGTACATATAACTTTAAAGGCCTTGCCTTTGAGAAAGCTTGGAATGACCCCAGGGGCTGCCTCTTGAGTTTCTGGGGATGTTCAGAGGCCATTTTAAGGTTTCCTATGTTGACCAACTGGAAGAGGTATTGCTTTATCCCACAAAAGACCATCTATCTAAGTGGATGCACTAGCTTTAGCAAGAACAAGTGGTTGAAGAGGCAACCAGCTGTCAGCGTGGGTTTCTTTTAACCAGCAGGAGGCCATGTGCGACATTTATTTGAAAGTCGTATCCAGGCTTTTAACTGTTAAACTCTCTTCATTCAGGTTTCTTCTGTTAACCTGGGACGATTCCGATCTTCATGGTCACTATAAATTGACCTCCTAAAACTGGGACACATTTAATAAAATAATGTAATATATGGAGGCCAAGTTGCCACAGCTGTAATTGTTCATAGTGAAAAGAAATGGTCTATAGTCAAAAATATTATACTCGGCTTTCTGCTAGGGGAACTGTATAAATAAAGGCCTGTGGCTTTTAAGATTTCAAATGCCTACATGTAGGACATAGAAAGATGTGCATGTGAGGGGAGGTTTATCTTAATGAACAATTGGGAAGGAAGACTTTCAGAAAGATAATGGATTAGAAATATTAATTTGGACTCTATGCTTCCACTCAAGTATCTTATCTGCTTTGATTTTTATTCGCAAGGTTCTTTAACATTCCGTCCCCGGTGTGTTTGGCTTCCTCAGGAGCGGAGCGTGCACAGAAAGTGTTCGAGCTGGTGTCATTAGCGTCCGATGGCCAGCGTAGAGCAATGAAATGCTGCTCTCAATTACTCACCAGGGTCCCACGCTGTCTTCTTGAATGCATGGCAATAAACCCAGCACGCTCATCTCTTTATTAAAACATTCTCTGGGTGAAAAAGCAAATTAAAAATTACATTATTAAAGATGTTGTTATCCTGCTTGTGTTTTGCCACTCTAAAATACAAAGGGAAAGAGAGAGAGATAATTTTCAAAAATCACTTTATATATTGTGAGATGCACCAAAAGCACAGTGAAAAGTAATCCAATTAATATTGATGGAGCAACTGTTCTGCTCAAGGGGTTCTTGCAGGTACTGTCCACCATTTCAAAACCGACTATTTTGGTTCTAAATTTAAGATGCACGTGATCTCGAGGTGAAAACACACCACAAAACAAAAATAAAGGAAAGCCCTGTTTTCAGGAATATGGACACCATGCCCTCTAGGAAGTACTAAGACCGTGGGGACAGAGTAACTTAGACATTCCCACAAGCACACAAGAAAGCACCTCCTCTTCAGAATAAGAGTTCTCCCTTCTGTGGTGGTGGACCCTGATTTTCTAACTTTGCCTAGGCGTGATTATTCATAACTCACAAAGACTTTTTAGTAAATATCATCTTATGTTTTTATTCTAAAAACATAAAGGGTAGTCGATCTGCCTACTCATCTTACAGGAATAGCACTTTATGTTCCTGGCCTTCTTGTTAATGTGTTTGACCTGCTCAGCAGACTTCCTGCAATGCCAGGTGTCACAGAGACATGAAACAAACTGGGAACGGAAGGGTTGGGTGTTGGCTTTCTGATACAAATATGTGTCATGTTACCATATGTTGCGGTTGTAGTTGGGTGCTGGAAAATCAATAGCAACTCACAGCAACTCTATTGGAGTGAGAAGTTCCCCAGAGGGGTTTCCATACCTTTCTTCTAGGGAGCTGCTGCTGAAGGCTTTGACCCACCAACCTTTGTGACCCCATGGTGCCTCACAAACACATGCACAGATGAGTGTTTATATGTATGCCGTGTCCTTCTGAACATGAATATACCCTATCTTTTCAAAAGTAACACTATCACCTCAACATCTTTCATATTATCAACCTCAAGTTGTCAATCTGAAGCTTTCTCTAATATAGGCTAAAATACTTCCAAAAGTATGTGCGTGATAGAATCTTGTAAAAATCACCAGATCAAATTAGATGCAGCATCTTAATGGAAAAAAATACAAAAAAACTGCCCCCAAACTAACAAAACCCCAAAGAAACAGACAGTTCAACTTTAGTATTATAATGATTTACTTTCTTTCAAATTTTTCACTTTACTCACCTGAATTTGCTCCCAACTTTAACAGATCCTATTATAATCCAGGTATTTGGGTTCAAATTTTATATTTTGTTTAATTTCAAGAAGTGTTGATATCAATAGAATAGAGGTTACACTTCCTAAGGTGGATTTCATAGCCACGGATTGGAGGCCATGCTGTAAATCAGACCAGTCATCAATGGAAGTGAATCCCTGAAGAGGTACGATGGCCTTGGAGAGGACCCAGGCTTTGAAGCTCTACTGGAATAAATATACACATTTGATATGATCAAATAAATATACACATTTGACTTGATCAAAGCAATATATGAGATAAATTTAGGAATTATAGTTTTAGATACAGCAAGGCTAATTTTCAATGGGGCTCAGCATTTTAGGAAGTTGCTTGTGTTTCCCTCATTTGTTTTCTCTAAATTTCTTCTTTTGTGCTATTAGGGACAATATAAGTATCAAGGAACACCAATATAAAATGTAACACCGTGGTTATATAAGGTTTGGATTTAAAAAATCATTTAATGCATAATCATTCTAAAAGCTGGCCTCTTACACTGAGGGATATTTTAGAATCCCTGATTAGAATCATCTTAATGACACAGAACCACATTTGATCCCTCCTTTCTCTTTGATATAATTTCTTTTCATTGGTTTCTAGGCCAACACACGTTTCTTCCCTGTCTATGCCTATGTCGTCCTTCGATCCTTATCATTCTGTTTTCTTTTCTGGTTCATGGACTTCTCTGCCACGAGCGGGTTCTATTTTATAATGACCCTATTGGACATACTAGAAATGCCACACAGAATTTCCAATGTTGTAACTCAGCGGGGAAGCAGACTGCCTTCTGTGGAGCACTGCCGACATTTTGGTTAGCAGAGAAATGCTTAACTCAATGGGACACCAAGACTCCCTTCACTTCCTTACCAACCATTTAATAAGGGAATTCTCTAGGCTTCAGTCCAACCACCTGTTCTCTGCCAACCTACATGACCTCGGTGAGCTACATCAGACTCAATGCTATATTCTGAAGACTTGCAGTTGGGCAGGATCCCTTCCAGCTGTCTCCCGAATTCCAGGATTTACAGAAGGCACCCTCTAAAAAAAAAGAAAGAAAAATAGCTCCTCTAGGTGGAGCATTCGTAGTAAACATTTTTCTTGCTAGGTGAGCATGTCAATGGACCCAGGGTACCTGGGAAGGTTCACTATGGTCACAGTGAACTTTTTCATAAAAGCAGTTTCACTCAAGCCAAGTTTTCGATGATGGCCAAATTAAGAGAACAGTGTGAGGCTGTGATATTTTGTTTCCTGCTGGGAAAATATGCTGCAGAAACAGTTGCGATATTGAACACAGCTTATGAGGACTGCACTATGGGAACACACTCCAGTGTATGAGTGGTTTTCTCATTCCAAAAAGGTGAAATGTTGATTGATATCAAACTTCATTCTAGATGTCCCTCAACTTCCCAAATGGATGAAAATGTTGACAAAATCCATGCACTTATGCTCGAAGACCTATGTCAGACCTTTGAAGAGGGGGAAGTTATGTGGACTCTTTTGGAGCTCAGTTTAGTAAATTTTAACAGAAGATTTTGGCATGAGAAGGGTCCCTGTTAAGTGTGTACCTCAGGTTCTGACTGACCAGGAACAATAGCGGGTAGTGGAAACATGCCATGCTTTGGAAGAACACCTCCCAAGCTACACAGATTCCGCTCCCCCGCCCCCCAAGTCATGACAGGTGACTAGACATGGTGCTATTCTTATGACCCCCAAAGCAAACATCAATTAAGCCAGTGGAAGATATCCTTATCACCTCACCCCCAAAAGACTCAAGAGATCATGACAATGATTTGTTTATTTTGATGTGAGGGGGATAGTGCATTTGGAGTTCATTCCAGCAGGTGAGACTGTTCATCAAACTTTGTGTTTCCAGAGTTTGAAAATATTGTATAACAGTATGTGACATAAAATACCTGACTTGTGGCAGACTGGGGGCTGGTCACCACAATGACACAACTGCTCACACAGCCCAGTGCGCCAATTTTGGGCAAAAATCGGCATGCCTCTCTTACTCTATGCACCTGACTCACCTGACCTCACTCCATGTGACTTCTTTTTGTTTCCATGAATGAAGAGGAACTTAAAAGGGCAGAGACTGGAGATTGTAGAAGAGGTGAACAAAAAAAAATGAGGGAGGTTCTGTCAGCCATCAGAACAGACAAGTTTAAAAAATGTTTCCATGAATGGAGTTGCAAATTTGACAAATGCATTAAGTGGAATGGAGAGTACTTTGAAGATGATAAGGTTGTTTTGTTAAAAAAATTAAATACAAGGGTTTTTAAAAAATTTTGTTTTTTAGAGTACCCCTCATATATTCCACTACCTTCTTGTTTTCTTAAAATTATCTCATTATTATGGTCTAAAACTGAACTCAAAAGTTTCCTCCTCAAAATCTTGATTTTCTATGGGGCTTTAAAAATGTATTTATATAGATTTTATTTTGTTTCTAAAAAAAATAAAAACACCCTGCCTTGGTTTAGCAAAGTTATCTGAAAGCTGTGTGATGATTGTCAGTGAATGCTGGTGAGCTGAGAAGATGTGGGAGTGATCACTGCATGTCTACTCCTGCTGAGCATTCAAAACCAGAGTGCACATCATTCCTTCTTCCAGGAGGGCTCCTTCAAAAACACTTTGGGCATGAGGTTTGGAAGAAGCACTGTAATGAAAACGTGTACATGACACCTAAAGCTACTTAAGCTACTTCTAATCTCTCTGCAGTATCACGGCAGTGTTTAATAAACGATAAAGAGCAGCATGATGTGCCTCAAAGGGAGTCCCGAGAGTGAACACCACCTCTGTCTTCCTCTTTACAATCGTCAATTATGCTTGAAATCATGTCTTTGTTAGAAGACCATTATCATGGAATGCCAACCACAATGCCTGGCCAGTGACAAGTGGACAATAGGATGAGACTCTGAGAGAGTCTGCTGATAGACCGGGCTACATTGTCTGCGTTCCTATCAGCTGAATTCAAATCTTGGTTCACACAATTTTATCTGTTGCCTTTTGGTGTCTTTGGTTGTGAATAGGTAAGAGTGAGAGGACACTTTCACAGTGTCCTTCTGAACATTTCATCAGAAAATCTGTGAAATAAAAGTCCTTGGCAGAGTGGCACCGGGCGACATGGGAAGGGTCGCTCATGGACAGCTGCCACAGATCTTTCATCGTGTCACCGCCTCCCAGAAGCAGGTGGCTGAGTCATTAGTTTATCTGTTGGGGAAAAATGAAAGGTGGAACACGTTATGGTTAACCTGCCCAGCGATTATCTGGTAATAAGTGTGGGATATTTTAAATTCAGACTTCTTATTTAAATGCTTGATTTAGCCTAGCACATAAATGTTGAGGGAAGAAAGTGTCATGGCTGCGTTTGGGTGTTTGAATGACTTGCTTCTCTTCTTCACTGATAACATATTAACAGTTGATATTTTAACAAATACAAGCACCGTGTGCAGCATGCATGAAAACAAAAGATGCAGCAATAAGTACACTTTGTGTGTAAGTTGAGAACTTTGGGATTTGGTTTAACCACAGACGTGGACTACTCCCTAGAGATCTTCTGTCGGCATCAAACTCCTCCTTCTTAAAGACAGGGAGTTGTGGAGCTTCATGCTTCTCTCTGTCCACAGAGCAAGCAGGGCCCTTTCTTATGCTATAAAGATGGAGCAACTGCTGTGACCAAAATAAATTTGGAGCTATAAAAGCCAACAGGTCTCCTCAAATGGCATTTCCTGCCACCCCCTTTCTCCTTGTCAGTCCACAAAACTGTGCAAGATTGCAGTTAAACATTGTTCTTGGTCATTTTAAGAGATACCAGTGTCTTGCGTTATATATCATTCTGGGCAATTGGTTGCAGTCATATCTGTCACTGCAGAGATCACCCTTGGAAAAGAAAAATGTAGGTCAACTCTGCCTGTCTTATATACACACAATGTGCTACTTTAAATATAGATGTCACCTCTCAAAGTAATGAGACATTAGCACTGGGAATGCACCAAGTGACATATGTACCTCATTTTTACAGCATCTGCTTTTAGATGATATTGAAGATCACTTGTGGCAGAAGATGAGTACAGATGAGATCGTTTGATGGGAAGAAAGTGACAGCAAGATTTTTCCCTTCCACACAATTCCAGGAAGTCTATAAAACATCCACATTGAATCTTTTACCGGTGTGATTTTTAAAAAGTGTGCTTCGTTTATGTTCATAGATTAGCGTAAACAGATGGCTCTAGAGAAATCCAATAAGATAAATGTGTGTTTGTCTTCTGATGTTATGATTGAATTCATATTATGTGATTATATTTTCTCAAGAGAATAGGCACCATTTATAATTGAATATAAAATACACCCCCTGAGGTATGAAAACTTACAATAATAGTTTAAAAAATCTGATTGACCTTACCAGGAAATTTGATTTCTTCTTCAGTCTGTTTTCAGCATTGTGGGAATAAAAAGTGTGAAATGTGCTGTGGAAGTGTTCTCAGTGAGTATCAAATGACTATAAACCCCTAATTACCTGTTAAACTACATCTTCCTATGCTAAAATGTTTATACTCCTTTCAAATTTGAATTTCCATAAAGCTGAATGGTGCTTTGTTGTTCCACCTGTCTGTGAAATGTGCACCTTGGCATGGTGTTCTGTAGAGAATTCATATATACCCCGTGTCTGCATTCTGCAGGCATAAGGGCTGTTTTCACATCCTTGGAAAAGATGTGAGAGCAACCAAGAACCATCAACAGAAGATGTGAGAACAACAAAGAACCATCGACTGAAGTGGCAGACGCTCACTGTAACATACACCGGAGCATACAAAATTAGGAAATTTGTGTACTTTGGAAGTTTAAAATTTCAAGACAAATATTTCCTCTTCCAGTTAATTTCCCACTAGCCGTGAAGAGCTTGTTTGAGTAGTACTATAGCCCTCCTTTCACGAGTTATTGTCAGCCGAGTTACCTGTGCAAACTGGGTGGGGAAAGCAAACAGCTCCTCGGACTCCCTCAGATCTCAGACCCCTGAAGAGGCTGCAACTGGGCTTGAGATCAATGATGCACTTTTATTCTTTTTCATGTAGAGGAGATGCCTGGACAAATTAGAAAAGGGTAATTTATCAAGAGATGAAAGGAAATGATAGAGCATGAAATCACATCTAGATTATAAATTGACATGGCCTGAAATAATAACAGAGAAAATGGAAAGATACAAGAATTTTTATTTTCCTTTTTGCCCCTACTTTACCCTCTAGAAATTTGATAGTGGTAAATTTTACCCATTTATTTACCTAGTGTCTATGTACAGAATTTCACACTTACTCATCATCCCCTATGAATTGAAAAGGAAACACCATACATTTGGAAGGGGCCCAGAGGCAATCCTGTCCAATAAACACTCCCATAAATGCACAGTACAACATGAAAGCTTGAATTAATAGAGAGGAGAACCATGTGTCAATAGGAGAACTCAGTATAACCAAATTGCAAATTGATTTATACAACACAAAACCAAACTCACTGCCATCGAATTGATTCTGACTCAGAACAATCCTGTAGCATATGGTAGAACTGCCCTGTGGGTTTGGAGGACAATAACTCTTTTTAAAATTAATTAATCATTTTATTGGGGGCTCTCGTATATATTACAACAGTCCATACATCCATTATATTGAGCAGATATGTACAAATATTGCCATAGACAATTTCAAAACATTATATTTTTCTTCTTGAGCCTCTTGATATCATTTACTTTTTCACCTCCCTCCCTCACCCTGCCACCCTTGTAAACCCTTAATATATTATGATTGTTATTTGTCATATCTTACACTACCCCTTCTATCCCGTCACCTACCATCCTGGTATTGGTCCTCCGTTCCTGTTTCTGAGGGTTTTGCCTATCCTGAATTCCGGAAATTGAAAGCTCTCATCTATACCAATACATGTATGCCGGACTAGCTGGATTTGAGAGGTAAGCCTGAAATCATAATAGTAGGAAGAGGAAATATTTAGGACCTAGAGAAATGCTGTGTGATTCATTGGTGCTATATTGGCACAATAACTCTTTACAAGAGTAAAAAACTCATGTTTCGGTGGTTCTGAATGATTGACCTTGCAGTTGGAGTGCAACACTTAACAACTATGCCAACCAAATTTTCCTAAAACCATAGTAAAATTTATATGAGACCAAATTTACAATATCAAATTGGTGTCATTAACAACCAAATTTTTTCCTCATATTTTCAGAGGCTAAACGTCCAAATCTAGGATACCTACTGTGGTAGTCACCTAATCTGGTGTTTATTTAAGGATGAATAATGTAGGGGTGGAGTCTAGGCTGTCAATCTGGCAATCTGGATATATTGCCAATGAGATTTCTGTGTGGGCACGGCCTTCTGCTGAGAATTCTGGGAAATCTGGAACTTCCTCCTTGGAGGCAGAAAACACCTCCCTCAGTTCATTCCCTTGGAGACTCTACTGACCGCCACATGGACCTACCTTGATGCAGCCCTGGGAACTTGAATGGCCACGGGGAGACCCATCAGTGCTGAGATACTTCTACCATGAAAGATTTTCTACCCACTGTCCTGTGATCTACATTCAGCGTCGTTGCATGTGTTTTGTGAGTCTGAAGAGGACTTTATCAATTGCTGTCAGATATGTGGGTTAATATCGGACTTATGACTTTGGACTGGACTGGATTGGAATGTTTTCTCAATGTTCAATTGATCTTGTATATAAATCTCTTTCTTAAACACATATGTGTGTCCATGGATTTGTTTCTATAGACTACCAAGTCTAACACACCTACTCTAGGGAATGTCTGTCCATAGCAATGGGTTCTGGAGAAAGATATTTCTCTCTTTTCTACTTCTGCGCCTGAGAGAGCATCCTATGGCCTGGCATCTTTCCTCTTCTCTATCTGCTGGTTCACTTGCTTGTTCATTTTCTTTTGTCTGTCAAATCACTCCTACATCTAAAAAGAGATGGATTTAAGGAGCATCCCTTACCAATATTTTTTCACTAGCATAAAGAGAACTCATCAATAGGTATAAAGCTTATAGAATTATATATATAGCTCCTAATATACATAATATGATTGTATATATACATTCTATATGTGTAGTTTGAGAGGACACCAAAGAGGAAGGGCAGGCTCAGCATAGCTGAAACTAAAAGAATTCAAGGAAAAAATTCCAGCCTTGAGTTGCAATACTGAAAGGTTCTAGAGACAAATTATTAAATGGAGCTGGAAGTATCAAGAGAAGATGGAAAGAATACACAGAAAAGAACTGGTCCAATTTAACCCTTTCAAGATGTAGTGTATGAGCAAGAGCCAACAATACGGAAGGAAGATGGGCAAGTTACACTAAAAACATTGGCTGAAACAGGGTTCAAGGAATTGAAAAAATACCAACTGAAATGTTTTAAAAAACTGATGGAGCACTGGGAGCACTTACTTGTCTATGTCAGGAAATTTTGAAGACAACTGACTAGGAGAGATCCTTTTTTGTAGCCATTCCAAAGAATGGTCATCCAAAATAATGCTCAAATTGTGGAACAGTATTTGTGATATTGCACAAAAGTAAAATTATGTTGAAATTATCCAATAATGGTTGGAGCAGTACATTGACAGAAAGCTGCCGGCTGTTCAAGGCAGATTCAGAGGATGAGGAACCAGTATCATCATTGCCGATGTCAGATGGATCTCGGCTAAAATCAGAGATTACCAGAGATATGTTTACTTGTATTTTATTGATTATCCAAGGATTTCTACAGGGTAAATCATAATAAACTGTGTAGCCTCGAGAAGAATTAAAATTACAGAACATTTTTTAATTAAAAGATCATTTTATTGGGGGGAATTTACAACTCTAATTACAATCCATACATCAATTGTAGCAGGCACATTTGTACATATGTTGCCATTATTCTTTTCTAGACATTTACTTTCTATTGAACCCTTGGTATCAGCTCCTCTTCCACCTACCCTCACGTGTACCCCCGTGACCCCTTTATAGATTGTAAATTATTATTTTCATATCTCACACCAACTGCTGTCTCCCTTCCCTGTGGTTTCTGTTGTTCTTCCCCTTTGAGGAGTATGTGTGGTTATATGTGATCATTGATATTAGTTCCCCCTTCCTCTCCCTCTCTCCACCCCTTCCCCCTACCCTCCTGATATCACTATTCCCATTCTTGTTCCTGGATTCCATGTGTCATGACCTCTTCTTATCTCATATCTATGTCATGACCTCTTATCTCTTATCTATACCTGTGTACATGCTCTGTTCTAGTCAGAAGTGAGAGGCAGCACTGGGGTTATGATAGTGGGGGGTGAGGAAGCCTCAAGGAACCAGAAGAATATTGTGTGTTTCATTGGCACTTTACTGTGCCCGGGTTGACTCATCCTGTGACCCTCTGTGGTGGGGATGTTCCATTGTCTACAGATGGGCTTTGGGTCTCTACTCCGACCCCCCCCTCATTCTCCACAATTGTGTTTTTGTTTGTTTGTTTGTTTATTAATTCCAGAACATTTCGTTGTGTTCGTGTGGAACCTATCCATGGATCAAGAGACAATTGAGCAAACAGCGAACACTGCAGGATTTAAAATCAGGAAAGGTGTTTATCAGAGTTGTAGCCTCTCACTGTACTTATTCAACCTGTATGCTGAGTAAGTAACCAGGAAAAAATGGGTTGTTTGAAGAATAAAAGGCATCATGATTGGAGGAAGGTTTATTAACAACCTGTGATATGCAGTTGACAGTACCTTGATGCTGACAGTGAGGAGGACTTGAAGCACTTGCTGAGGAAGATCAGTGATGGCAGCCTTCAGTGTGGATCACAGCTCAATGTAAAGAGGACCCAAATCCTCACAACTGGTCCAGTAGGTCATATCATGCTAAATGGTAAAAAGGTTTAAACTGTCAAGAGTTTTGTCTTACTTGTCACCACAATCAATGCTTATGGAAGCAGCACTCAAGAAATCAAAAAAGTGTGTTCCATTGGGTAAATCTGCCAAAGATATCTTTAGAGTGTTGAAAAGAAAGAATGTTATTTTGAGGACCAATGTGCACCTCAGTCAAGCCAAAATATTTTCAATTGCCTTATATGCATTTGAAAGTTGGACATTGAATAAAGAAGACCAAAGAATAATTGATACATTTGAATTAGGGTGCTAGAAAAAAGTACTGAAAGTACCATGGATTGCCAAAGAACAAATATATCTGTCTTGGAAGAAGGATGGCCAGAGTGTTCCCTGGAGGAAAGGATGGCAGACTTCATCTTGCATATTAGTCCCTGCAAAGAAAATTATTCTCGATAAAGTAGAAGGGCCTCGAGAAAGAGTAAGGTCCTCAGGAAGGTGGGCTGACACAGTGGACGCAAACAAACAACTGCGAGGATGGTAAAGGACCAGGCACTGATTTATGCTGTTGTTTTTAAGACCATGATGGGTCAGAACCAGCTGGACAGACCTAACAACAATAACAAAACTTCCAAAATCAACCCCATATTAGCGGGTATTGGCTGTGAGTTCTGTGTGTCCATTACAATGAGTGGTCAAACCCAGCAGAGGAGTGAAATGGATGGCTATTATCAGAATTGACAAAGGGACAAGTGGAAGGTACATCTGATCTCCACCTCAGAGGAATCAGCATCGATTAACTATAAAATGATGCTCCTTTAGATTATGCCATATTGATCTGTAGATAGTAGAACCACAGGAAAGAGCAGGGAATACAGCTAATATTTCATGAAGAAGGTTCAGGATGAAAGGGGTTCATTTGGGTGATGAAAGGTGGACTCACCAAATCTCACCATATATAATATTAATTTTCTAAATTGCTAATGATCTATGTGTGAAACACAAATCATTAGAAAAAATTTAAGAACACAAAGAGAAAATTCATCATTTGCGCAAAGAAATTTTAATTTAATTCAAGAATAGAAGTAGATTTTCCATTCTAGCGATTAGTGGTTCTAAGCTGCTTTAAGAATGTTGAGGTGGAGGTAGGATTTCATTTTTATCTAAAATAAGGAAAACCACAATGCTCATAAAACTATCTCGTAACTCATTTAAATGCTTAAGGTGGGTTTTATAAAGTATCATGCCTTTAAATAAAATACACTTCTTATTAAATAGATTTTCCAGTGGCCAAGGTAAAAATAAATTATCATTGCTTAACATAATAATTCAACTGTTTAACTTATACAGTGACCCTTGGTATATTTCATTAGACTTAGTCATGTGTTTAAGGGACCCACAAATGAGCCATTAAAAACACTTTACAATCCACTTGCAATTAGAGTGGCTCAAAGCCCACATTTTCAAAGTCTGTGGCAAAAAGTCAGTGTAATAAATTTCTCTTCTGTAATTCATATTGAAATTAAGTACCAACAAGAAATTATGTTGAAAAAATATAATAAAGGGAATTATTTACTAGTGTTTCTATTGAGTAAGAAGATGAAAAGAAGCATCTGTGACTCTCAAAACACATTTTTCTAAGTCATCTGTCACTTATTAATGATGCGTATTTTCTTTTGTGTGTAGGGGGGAATAGACTGGATCAAAAATTATAATGTCATCCTTTGAACACAAGAGATAATAAAATAGCTGGTCCTGGTTCTTCCAATCCAGGTCACCTTCATTTTCCACTACATGTAGACAGATCTTGTGTCTCCCTTAAGCTCTATTCTTTACCTAATATTGAGCACAATTTAGTCCTTTTTAAAAAAGCTCATTTTATTGGGGCTCATACAACTCTTATCACAATCCATCCATCCATCCATTGTGTCAAGCTCATTTTACATCTGTTGCCATCATCATTCTCAAAATATTTGCTTTCTGCTTGAGCCCTTGGTATCAGCTCCTCACTTGCCCCCCTCTCCACACCCCATCTCTCATGAGCCCTTGATAATTTATAAATTATTATTATTTTGTCATGTCTTACAGTTTCCTACATCTCCCTTCACCCACCTCTCTATTGTCCATCACCCAGGGAGGGGGTTATATGTAGATCCTTGTGATTGGCTTCCCCTTTCTACCCCACCTTCCCTTCACCCTCCCAGTATTGCCACTCTCACCACTGGTCCTGAGGGATTCATCTGTCCTGTATTCCCTGTGTTTCCAGTTCCTATCTGTACTAGTGTACATTTTCTGGTCTAGCCAGGTTTGTAAGGTAGAATTGGCATCATAGTAATGGGGGGAGGAAGAATTTAAGAACTAGATGAGAGTTGTATATTTCATCAACGCTACACAGCACCCTGACTGGTTCGTCTCCCCCACCGAGACGTTCTGTAAGGGGGATGTCCAGTTGCCTACAGATGGGCCTCGGGCCCCCATTCCGCACTCCCCCTCATTCACAATGTTATGATTTTTTGTTGTTTGATGCCTGATATCTGATCCCATATACACCTCATAATCACACAGTGGTGTGTTTCTTCCATGTGAGCTTTGTTGCTTCTGAGCTTGATGGTCACTTGTTTAACTTCAAGCCTTTAAGATCCCAGGAGCTGTATCTTTTCATAGCAGAGCACCATCAGCTTTCTTCACCACATTTGCTTATGCACCCTCTTTGTCAGGAAGGGAAGCATCATGGACTGGCAGTTTAATAGAACAAAGTGTTCTTGCATTTAGAGAGTACTTGAGTGGAGGCCCAATGTCCATCTGCTACTTTAATACTAAACCTATAAATATATGCGCATAGATATATTCCCCCATTATCATATATAAATATATTTACATATTTACATACCTGTATTTAGACCTCTATAAATGCCCTTTGCCTCCTAGTTCTTTCCTGTATTTACTTTGACTTCCCTCTTGTTCCACTATCATGCTCAGTCTTTATTTGGGTTTCAATGATTCTTCTCAGTTGATCAAGCCATACCAGGCCTCTTACACCTTCCTCACCTCTGATTTTTGATCACTTTTTGTTCCCTTGTTCCTGGGTTTGTTAACACTCATTTCCTTTCCCCCAATTGCCCCTCTCCCCTGTCCTTCCTGAAACCATCAGTAGCATTGTTTTCTCCTCCAGATTGATTATTCAGCTTATCTTATCTAGATAGAACAGCAGATATAATAATATGCACAAAACCAAAACAGAGAGCAACAAAGCAAAACAAAACACAACAACTACAACAAAAATCCAATGACCAAAAATAAAGAAAAGCCTAGAAATAGTCCAAGGTCTGTTTGTTGACCTTTAGGAGTTCTTCTGGTCAAGTCTGATGAGGTGCCATGTCCAGGGCCCAAAGTCTATTTTTGGTATTCCCTCGGGACTTCCTTACTTCCCCCGCCCCCACCTGCTGTTCTGTTGCAGAACCTTAGTGTTTTGCCTCCATGTGGTTGGGTTAGATAGGGCTCAATTCCCACACTGTGTCTCTAGTGTTGTCCCCTGTAGGAATATGGACCAGTGAGGGATGTCGTGTCTCCTAGTGGGGCCAGCCATATGGTCCTCTCTGTATATTGGCTGCTCTGAGCAGGGATACCGTTCTCAGGGCTTGGTGGGCCAGGATGTGCTCCACTCTATCTTCCTCCCATGCATTTTTGTCTACTTTTGAATATGTTTCATACTTTACAAAAAAACCTATTTAGCTTACTAACTAATTCAAATGTTAGAATTCAGGGATTGCTTAGTGAGAGGGAGTCGAGCATTCTGCAGGTTCTCATCAAGTCTATCTGTGTCTGTGCATCACACATCCGTATACGCCCACTAAGACTACAATTCAGTAGCAGAATAGAGGTCCTGAAAGCTTTGCTTCATTTGTGTCATTACCAGTCCATTCTCCTTTGAGAAGGCAGCTTTTTTTATAGTCTTATTTTTGAGGGCCTTCCAACTTGGGCATTCATTTTATGGAACTTTTAAAAACAAATAAAACAAAATCCCAAAGGACAAAAGTAAGTGGATTATTGTTGGGCACTAACCTCAAGGCTAGCAGTTCAAAACCAGCAGTACCTCCTCAGGAGTAAAATGAAAGTTTGTACTCCTGTAAAGAGTTACAGTCTCAGAAACCCTCAGAGACGGTTCTTCGCTGCCCTATAGGGTTGCTATGAGCTTCAATGAACTCTATGACGGTGTTTTTATTTGAAATTTTTATTTTCCCAGAAACAGAATGCAAGGTTTTTCTTCCTAGTCTGTCTTCATCTGGAAGCGCTGCTGAAACAGGTCCACACAGGATGATGACCTGATGGTGTTTGAAATGCTGGTGGGAAAGCTTCCAGCATCACAGCACCATACAAGGCACATTTTGGCTTTTTCTTAATTCATTTTCCCCTTGGAAAACCATTGGGTTGTGTAATTTGCATGTATGTAAAAGACACCAAAATGTGTCTTCTTGTTTGTTTATTTTGATTTTGCTTTTATCATCATGCTATTGTTTTGAAGAAAGGGAGAAATTATTTTTAAAAAATTCAATTCTTCCTGTACATGTTAGCAATATTAAAACAAAACAATTTTTCATTTGGGATCGGATGCTTGCTTTTCACTGAAGAATGATGATGATGTTCTTTTTCTGTTGAGACTGTTCTTAAAGAGCAAACTTGGACTGAGCTTCTCCTGTCTGAGGCCAAAACACTGCCTTTGGCCTCAGAACCGCGCATCTCCTCTGTGCTGACAGCGTCACAAACCAAATAACTGAGCCCATGAGGGAACACTGCTGTTTGTGTTGTATAAGGACTAGGTTCAGAATACCCTGTGGAGAAATGAGAGATTCTGGGTATAGGTTTGATGGTGTCCGAATCTTTGTGTCTGTTACTCTCAAGAGATTAAAAAGAAAAGAAACAACTCACTGCCATCCAGGCCAGTGTGGCTGACAGCGACCATTTAAAGGGCATCACTTTTCTGTCAATGCTCCATGTCTGCAGGGGGAAAGGTGCTCTATGAAGGCTGAGAGTAAGTAAGCAGGAGAGCAAATACAGAAGGGGAACGAAGCAAGGAAAGGTATCAGACGGGCGGAGGTAGAGAGGAGGGGAGGAGCAAAGGAAGGAGGGAACGTGGAAAAGAAGGGATGGAGGAAAGGTTGAATGAAGAAAGAGAAGTAAAGGGCAAAATCACCCATCAGTGTAATCAAATCTGGATAAAGAAAGAATGCTTGGTTGCGTTGTTTACATAGGATACTTCCTCATCGATGAATTGTGGTTCATGCTATTGTCACTAAACGTCTGTTCATCACTCCACTCCGGCACCCAACCCACGGCGCCCGGTTCAGCACCATCCCTCTGATGGGTTCCATCTCTGACTCTTTTGGCCTGTAAGGATTATTAACCCATATGTGTTGCATATGTGTGCGCACAACCTAAAGAACATGAATTAGAAATGGAATATTGCTTAATTTTGGCAAAATCCTATAAATAAAGTGTTCTATTGTAAACGGAACTATTTTCTGAGCTGAGAAGGAAGCCTCCCTCTGTTGATTGGCAAATGCCTTTCCTCAGGTGGAATATAATGCGTTGGACCTCAGCAGAGGGTACCGTTTATGTCACTTTGTACCTGGATGAAAGCGCAGTGGTGGAGTGCCACCTGTCCAGCAGTTCGCAGTCCACTTGGCCTGATGCCTCCTTCCATATGATGATGCCTCCTTGGGGTGTCGCCTTTGTTGTCAGAGAGACCCTGGGGAGCTCTTTCTCTCTTGCCCCTCACGCTCCTGATTGCTGGGACTCTCTGTCTGCCTCCAGGGGCAGCCCCATGGGAGCCACCAACCAGGGAGCTAGAGACACTGGGTCATGTTCCCACCGACCTTGCATCTCTGCGCCTCCGTCCGCCCCAGCATGTTTTCTCCCAGCTCCCTTCTTTATCTTTCCGTGTCCTCTGAAGGGGACTCTACCTTCAACTGACCTATGGACTTGAGTTGGGCTTGGCTGGCATGGTTTCTGCATCAAAAAATGACTTCTTGATATGTAGTCCTTCCTGTGCACTTCCAGCGGCACTGGTTTTGTTTCTCTACACAACCCAGTCTCTGCTCCCCTCAGCACAATGTATAGATTCTGTCTAAAGGGTAGTTTTGTGTTATTTTTTCTACTTTTTAAAATTTTTATACTGTCCACGTTTACTACAGGGTATTGAGGACATTTTGAAGGCATTTAAATTAAAGAATATAATAGGGAACAATGGCATCTTTCTCCCCGTAAATAAAATGCTTCAACCTCTTTTCCTCACTCCCAGCATGGACACACCTGGTTTTACCATCAGCAACCTGTGGTAATATCGAGCGTGAGTGCATAATCATGGGAAAATGCTTCCATTTCTTTTTCCAGGCATCCCTTCAGACTAGGGAGGGCAGAAAAAGGAAACGTAATATTTTGATTCCCGGAGCCTGTATCTCCAAAAGTAATTTCATGTGGTTGCTATATTTGAACCCAATTTTTTTTCTAAGAGAGAACTCTTCTGAAATAGGCTGCTATTTCCAAAGAAGGGGAAGATGGTTATTTGTTTTTCAAAAGAGAGAACAGCTCTTTCAGTGGATGTGCTTGTCAGTAGTAACAGACTCAGAGAAAGTGCAGAGTTGTGCTAATGGACATTGCTAACTGCTAGGGAGTGAAGCTGTGTTCTGTAACTGAAATTATTCCCTCTGCAATATCATAGTGTAAGTTAATTTTCCAAAACTTGAATCATAGAAATTAGGCAGTGCTTTCTTTCTTCAGATGCATAACGCATTATCCCAGAAATATGTAAAATGTTTATATAAGTGACCAAGAAGGATAGGATAATGGTGAAAATCCCTATATTTAGTTTGCATGTGTGTGTCTGTGAGTGTGTGTGTTATATAATAATTTTCTTTTGAGATTAAGAGAATATATATAAGAAAATTACAAGTTTAATAATAATTTGGGATTAATAAAGGGACAGTATCTTCTATTTGCATTTGCAGTAGATGTTGCTAATTTAAGACAGGACATTTTGTTGGTTTTGTATATCTTGCAACAAAGTAGAAAGAGCCAATACCTTTCTTTCTTTCTTTCTTTCTTTCTTTCTTTCTTTCTTTCTAGCTATCTATCTATCTATCATCTGTCTATCTAGGTTTATTTGTTGTTGTTCAATGCTATAGAGTTAAATCCAACTCCAACCAAAACCTGACTGCTGGTAAGAGAAGGTGGGTGGGTGGGGCAGTGAGGGGGGCAGGACAAATGAAGTAATAGGCTAGAAAAGGGGTCCTCAAACTATGGCCCGTGGGCCACATGCAGGCCCTCCAAGGACATTTATCTGGCCCGCTGGGTGTTTTTGCCACAGCTGCCTGTCCTGCTTAGCAGCCAACTCTTCCTGGACCAGTCGTGTGCATATGTGGAATGTGCGCCTCACTTTCAGACTCCCCTTCTTCTTTCTGTCTCTCCACTCCTCCCCTCAGTCTCCCTTGTGATCAGATGAGTCACCAGCTTGCCTAAGCAGAGCCTGCTGTTGCCTGAGGGCTGAGGTAAGAACAAGTGAGGATTTTTTTTCTTTTTAAATTAGGAGGTCTATTTTTTTATTGTTTGCAGTTAGTAGGGCCTTTTTTGCAGTTAAGGGAGAACCTTTATTTTCTGAAGTTAAGAGATTTTTTTTTAAGTTGGTTAGTTGGTTGAGGGTGTGTTCACAGTGATAACGCAAATAACACTCAGTGCTAATGCAAATGGTCAGAGCTCTGAGGTAAAGCAAATGGTCAGCGCTCAGTGGAAATGCAAATAGTCAGTGGTCAGTGGTAATGATAATTTCAAGTGCTCAGGTTAATGCAAATGGCCAGTGCTCAGTGTTATCATATGGGGGCCCCAAACTGGTAATCTGCCTAGGGCCCCATGGAAACTTAATCCAGTTCTGCAGACAGCCAAGGAGTAGGAAACCCAA
The DNA here is from genome assembly GCF_050624435.1 of Tenrec ecaudatus. Taxonomy (NCBI): domain Eukaryota; kingdom Metazoa; phylum Chordata; class Mammalia; order Afrosoricida; family Tenrecidae; genus Tenrec; species Tenrec ecaudatus. The sequence goes on from NC_134544.1 coordinate 9,680,673, forward strand.
CTTAATTGACAACAAGTGCATTTATATTGTGATTGCTATTCAGTTGTGTATGATGTTATACGTTGTGTGCTGTGTAAGCCCTGGTTCACACTGTTGCAGTATCTGAGCAGTGCGGGGTCAGCCATATGCTTGTATGGCTGAACTCGCATTAGATGCAGAAGATAAAAGGCATGTGTGCCTTCTTTTTTCCTGCAGTGGAATCTGATCGTATGGGTCTTCTCACCCATGCGTTCAGATTCCTGTGCAAGTTCACAGATCGCAGTGCGGTTCACACAGGGTAGTGTGAACTGGAAAGGTGGTGGAGGAACCAGCTCTGTACTCCTGCCAGTTCCTGCACAACACTAGTGTGAGCCTGAGGTAAAAACGGAGTTCCACCAATATGGGCACTGGTGAGGCTGAAATGATGTGGACTGGCAAGGCTAAATTAATGGACACTGATCAGACTGTATTAATGGACAGTGCAGTCTATATGTCTCTGTGTGGGCAATGTTATTGCTGGTATATTGTTTTTGTAGTGACATATATATTATGTATATCACTACAAAATATATATATATTATTAATAGCAATTTGGAATGCCGAGGTAACAATGATATCAAGAAAGAGAAAAATTGACTCAGAGTGTAGGATATTCAAAGAACAGAGGACTTATAATTACTTTTTCATGCAGTACAAGGAAAGAGCTGTGTGCTTGATATGCCAGAATATAGTGTCTGTCTTCAAAGAATGCAATTTGTATTGACACTATAAAACTCAACATAAATATAAATATGATTGTTTGGTCGGAGAAGTGAGAAAAGATAAAATATTAAAACTGAAAAATACATTGACAACTCAGCAAAATACTTTTGTGAAGCAGAAGCAGCTAAATATTTCATCACTGCGAGCAAATTTTCAAGCTGCCAAGCTAATAGCGTGCACTGGCAGACCTTTCGTGGAGGGAGAATTTATTAAAGAATGCCTTCTTTCTGTGCCAAAGAAGGCCAATTTATTAAGTACAGTGAGTCTTTCAGGACCTACGATTACATGAAGGATTGAGTAAATGGGAAACAATTTGCATCAACATTTGCGAAACTGCGCAAAAATCTTTTCTGTTTTTCCTTGGCACTTGATGAAAGTAATGATGTTCGTGATTCTACACAACTTCTAATTTTTATTCGCGGGACGAATGACTATTTTGAAGTCATGAAGAGCTTGCTGCGCTGCAAAGCATCAAAGGAACAACTACAGGAGAATATATCTATGAAAAGGTTTGCCAAACTGTGAATGGTTTGGAGCTGGACTGGGCTAAACTAGCCAGTGTGACCACTGATGGTGCTCCTAGCATGGTGGGGTCTAAGAAAGGAGTAATTGCTCACATTAAACAAGCGATGGATAAACATAACCATTCTCATCCAATAGCCATACACTGCCTCATCCACCAAAAAGTGCTGTGAAGTAAATCACTGAAGTGGAACTCTGTTATGAAAATTGTGGTATCTTGTGGTAACTTCATTAGAGGTAATGCCCTAAACCACATACAATTACAGGAATTTCTGTCTGAGCTAAATGTTGCCTATCAAGATGTTCTGTATCACACAGAAGTCCGTTGGCTGAGTTGAGGGAGAGTTTTGAAACATTTCTATTACTTACTTCCACAGATTACAGCTTTTCTGCTTTCAAAAAATAAAGAAGTAGCAGAGCTCCATGATGCAGAATGGAAATGGCACCTTGCCTTTCTGACAGATGTAACAGAGCTACTCAGCAGTCTCAATGTGCAACTTCAAGGAAAGGGGAAGCTCATCTGTGATATGCAATCACATGTGAAAGCATTTGAATTAAAATCAGGCCTCCTCATCAAACAAGTGAAGGAGGGAAATTTCTGCCATCTCCCCAAACTCAAAATCTGTTAGCGGAAAAACCATTGGTTGCATTCCCAAACAAAGCATGTGGATTCACTGGAAAAGTTGCAAAAGGAGTTCCAATTTAAATTTAAAGAACTTCATTTTCATGAACAGGATCTACAGCTTTTTTCCGCAACCCATTTTCTATTGACATTGAAAATGTGGATACAATTTACCAACTGGTACTGGCTGAACTGCAGAATTGTGACTCTCTGAAAGACGCATTCAAGTCAAGCAGCTTCCTAATTTCTATGCAGCTCTCCCTCTGAGACATCTCCTAATCTCAGGAACCATGCACTCAAAATGGTAACCATCTTTGGCAGCCTTTTTTCAGAATGAAACATCTGAAATCTCCAATCAGATCTAGACTAACTAATGCACACTTGCACCACTTGTTATGATTAGCAGTGACAAATATGGATCTGGATATTGACCATCTCATTAGTAAAAAGCAGGCCCATAGTTCCCATTGAAATACTGGTAAGTTTGTTGATTTAACTTTACTTGTTCTTCATTTCAAACATTGTATTTATTCCTATTTGGTTGCTTTTATTTTTACTTCAAAATGAGATATGTGCAGTGTGCTTAGGAATTTGTTCATAGTTTTGGTTTTTTTTTAACTATAGTCTGACCCTCTAACAGTCTGAGGGACAGTGAACTGGCTCCCTGTTTAAAAAGTTTGAGGACCCTTGGGCTAGATGATAGACAGATGTTAACTTGGGTGGAGGTGAAGAAAATATTTTAAGAGAGAGAGAGAGAGAATAAATACAAGGGGCAAGATGAGCTATTGGGCGATCCAATAAGTAGTTTTAAGTGGTTGAATACAGCAAAAATGTAAACACTAACTCAAAGCACAGTAAAAGTTTGAAGGCTAAAACAAACTAAAAGCAAACACTGTCTGTTCCTGTGCCATCTCTGCAAGTGTTGTTTGAGCCTATGGTGGCAGCCATGGCGTCCATCCATCTCATCGAGGGTCTTCGTGTTCACTGACACTCCACTTCACCAAGCATGATGTCTTTTTCCACGAATTATCCTGTTCTGATAACGTGTCCTGTATAACCAGTCTATTTATATGCAAGCATATAAACACACACACATATGTATAAACTCATTGCCATTGAGTTGATTCTGACTCATTGCAAATCAATAGGACTGGGTAGAACTGCCCTTGTAGATTTATAAGACAGTGGTGACTCTTTACAGGAATAGATATGCTTACATATTTACATATAGATAGTGTATATTTTGTATGTTTTTATACACAAGGGCCTCAAAATGATCTTGAACATATATATTTTTTGAACATATCATCTTTTTATTCCATTTTCTCCAACCATTTTGAAGTTCTGTCTTCGATATGTATGTGTACATAAGAGTAGGTAACAAAGTTATACTGCTAGGACTCAGTTCACACATACCTGGGTTTATTACAAGTGAAAGGTGTTTATTAGTAGATGGCTCTAAACAAGTTCTCTAAGTCATGCACTTGTCTTAGCCCCTTAAGTTGCTTCAAAAGAGGATTTTGAAGAAAAACCATGGTTTCTGAGGCGATTTACTGGGAGAGTGAAATTCTAGGCAGAGAGGTCAGCTCAGAAAGTTATGTGGTTTTTTGGGAGGATTCTGAAGAAGTAATTTTGATGGATTTTTTGAAAGACATAGGAAAATCATGGGACCTTAGCAGGAAGAAGTTTTAAGGTAATGGAAAGGTGCCTTGAGCATCATGGACTGGTCTCTCTTCCAAAGTTGCACCAAGATCCTCCTCCCCCACCCACAATATGTCAATAGACATGCTCAGACTTCAAGAGTAGCAAAGGTTGTCCGACAATAATTTATTAATTAAACTTGACCTCAACCACACTATACCCTAATCTTGTCTCTTAAGATTTACTTTTATTTCTCAAACTCAAAGAATGTTGAAAAGTGTAAGATAACTTAGAGACCAGCTCAGATGTTACATTACAAATGGGTTCAAGAGAATATGATCTGCAATGAGAAAACTTATAATAAGAAAAGGATCGATGTAGTTGGCGCATGGGGATCCCTGCAGTATAGATGCTGCAGGGCCCCGGATTTTATCAGGGCCAGACTTAAATACATTCCCTGCATGCACCGGAAACACATGACAGGTTTTACACAAGAGGACAGTTCACAGTGCTTTGAGAGTATACCAAGGAACATGAACACATCAACCAAGTTGTCCACAGATGGGAGGGGAGGATGAAGCTGGGGACATAAAGTTCCTGATATGTTTGCAGACTATTGCCTTCTGCAGCTTTAGTCAGGGAACAGGAGGCTAGTGTCTGTTTATCTCCGGGGAGAGACAGGCCAGACCTTGATTCCGCAGCTCCCGTGGCTGAGCCGTCAGCTTTCTCCCATGGGCCATGCAGGTGGTGGTCCTTTGCCTTCTGCCTACGGAGCAAACAACTTTCCCCCATAGAAAAGGAACACGACTGAGACTTGCAGGATCCCCAAGCTGCTGTTTGAACTTGATGTAAATCAAAGAATCCAGAATTTTTCTCTGAAGCATTTGAGAGGGAAACTTAATTTAAGAAGTGTATAGCCCTAGATGAAACCTATATAAAAACAATAGCTTCACATATGATTTTTATCTTAAACAAAATTTCTCTGGTTTTGTAACAATACCTTTTGACCTACTCTCTGGTATTTTCACTAGGAATAATGCCCAGCATGTCTAATGACTTTGTTTCTTTCCTTAGTTCTTTCATCTGGAGAAACACGGAGTGTGTTTTCCCTTTGGGGTTTTCTGGCACCAGGTATTTGCATAATTATAATACTTTTCTTGAAATCTACTCCTCAGCTCTCTACTTCATTACTCCTTCTTTGGTTTTTGCATCTGTACATTCTAGAGCAAATTTAGAGTCTTCTGGCGTCCATTTTGGTGCATTATTTCCTGGTAACCTTTTGGTTCTCCTGTAGGTTATCTTTGAGGACATCCCGTACATCATCTGGTGCTCAGTCATTAGTGCTTAGTAGGTCAAATCGGTTTTTGAGTTGGTCTCTAAATCCTGGTGCTTCCATAGAAACACTTTTGGCATCCATCAACAAATGAATGCATAAATACAATGCACTGTATTGATTTAACAGTTTATTGCTCAGCTCTATATAAAAAATGAAGTTCTAATATCTGCCAACACGTGGATGATTCTTGAAAACATGTTAAGTGAAATGAAAGGACAGCAGTATGCGCTCATTTGTGAAATAGGCAAACATGTGAGGACCAAGGTGTGTTCATGGCTAGGAGGGACAGGAGGAAGGGGAGAGTGAACAGGTACTGCTTAGGGACACTCTTTCTAATCATCATGAAAGAGTAATTTGGAGTAGGATCATTGTAATGACTGTAACATATGAGGAGCGTAATCCCTATTTATGGACAATGCTCATAAAAATTGTGGACTTAAATGCTATGTCACCTACAGTTTTTAAAAATTAAGAAAAAAATTTTAAAGATCTTTGTCTTTTAGACATGCAGTTGATGATCATAATATGCTCAGCAGCACTTATTCTTAATAATCCAACATTTTAAACCTATTTCCTTGCTTGTAAATGAACATATGTGTTCTCACATGATTTCCCATTGTGGCAGCAATGTTTTTAAAAATAATTTTATTATGTGCTCATATAACCCTTATCACAATACATACATAAATCAATTGTGTAAAGCACATTTGTACATTCATTGCCCACATCATTCTCAAAACTTTTGCTCTCCACTTAAGCCCCTGGCATCAGGTCCTCATTTTTCCCCTCCCTCCCCACTCTCCCCTTCCTCATGAACCCTTCATAATTTGTAAATTATTATTTTGTCCTATCTTGCCCCATCTGACGTCTCCCTTCACCCACTTTTCTGTTGTCGGTCCCCCAGGGAGGAGGTCACATGTAGATCCTTGTAATCAGTTCCCCCTTTCCAACCCACTCTCCCTCTGTGCTCCCAATACCGCCACTCACACCACTGGTCCTGAAGGGATCATCTGCCCTGGATTCCCTGTGTTTCCAGTTTCCATCCGTACCAGTTTCCTTCCGTTCCAGTGTACATCATCTGGTCTAGCCAGACTTGCAAGGTAGGATTCGGATCATGATAGTGGGGGAGGGGGTAGGAAGCATTTAGGAACTAGAGGGAAGTTCTAATTTTCATTTATTGCTACATTGCACCCTGACTGGCTCATATCCTCCCCAAGAGCCCTCTGCAAGAGGATTTGGGTCTCCACTCCACACTCCCCCCTCATTCACTATGGTAAGATTTTTATTCTGATAAGGCCTGATACCTCATACCTTCAACACCTCATGATCGCACAGGCTGGTGTGTTTCTTCCATGTGGACATTGATGCTTCTGAGCTAGATAGCCACTTGTTTACCTTCAAGCCTTTAAGACCCCAAACCTATATCTTTTGATAATCGGGCATCATCAGCCTTCTTCGCCACATTTGCTTATGTACCCATTGGTCTTCAGCGATTGTATCATAGAGGTGAACACACAATGATATGATTTTTTGTTCCTTGATGTCTGATAACTGATCCCTTCAGCACCTCATGAACACACAGGCTGGTGTGCTTCTTCCATGTGGGCTTTGTTGCTTCTGAGCTAGATGGCTGTTTGTTTACCTTCAAGCTTTTAAGACCTCAGATGCTATATCTTTTGAGAACCGGACACCATCAGCTTTCTTCATCACATTTGCTTATTCACCCACTTTGTCTTCAGCAGTTGGGTTGGGAAGGTGAGCATCACAGAATGTCAATTTAATAGAAGAAAGTATTCTTACATTTAGGGAGTATTTAAGTGGAGGCTCAAATATCCTTCTGCTACCTTAATACTAAACCTATAGATATATGCACATAGGTCTATTTCCCCATCCTCATATATAAATATATTTGAATATGTACATGTTTTTATCTAGACCTCTATAAATGCTGTTTGCCTCCCAGCTCTTTCCTCTATTTCCCTTGATTTTCCTCTTGTCCCACTATCATGCTCAGTCCCCACCAGGGTTTCAGCAATTCCTCTTTTTTACATTACCCTTGAAAATGCCCTACCAGGCTTCCCACACACACCTCACTAGCAATTTGGATCACTTGTTATTCCCTTGTCTCTGGGTTTGTTAACACCATTTCCTTCCCCCCCCCACCTCCCCCTCTCCCATGTCCCCCAGAACTGTCGGTCCTGTTATTTTCTCCTCCAGATTGTTCATTCAGCCTATCTTATTTAGACAGAACTGCAGAGATAATAACATGCACAAAAACAAGACATAGCAAAACCAACCGAAAATATACAACAAAACAACAACAAACTAATGACAGAAAACAAACAAACAAATCAAAACACAAGAAAGAAAACTCGTAGTTAGTTCAAGGAATATTTTCTGCCCTTTAGGAGTGTTTTCCAGTCCAGTCTGTTGGTGCAAAGTCCACCTTCAGCATTCCTTGGGGACCTCGCCACTCCATTCCCTTGCTGTTCTGTTGCACCCCCTTAGTGTTTTACCTCGGTGTGACAGAATCAGATCGGGTGCAGTTCCATCCTTTGAAATAAATTCTTCTTGGGGGAGGGAAAGGCATTCACTTAGTATTTGGGATTGTGGCCGGCCCCCCGAGACCACTCCACTGGTTCCCTACTGCATGCCAGCATGTTGCATTCCCATCTTGGAGCACTGGGTTGAGGTCTGGTTCCTCCTGTGGAGATATAAACAATACCCTCCCCTTGGGTGGGTTAGCGCCCTGTGTGACAGCAACATTTGTAGTAAATTAAGCTGCATGAAAAAAGTGGCTATCACATGCATTGGTCAGTGGTCAGTAATTGACTGAATATTAATTTACTAGCCAGATATGTGGCTTTTGAAACATGGTTGTAGTAGAGTATCCTGAAAATGTTCTCCTAGACTTAGCAGAACTGAGCGGATCCTGAGCTTGCCAGTGAATGGCTACCTTTTCCTTCAGCTCACTCTGAAGATGGCAACCCCTTGATATATGTTCCAGCACCCTGGCTTTCTCAGAACATCAATGATCATGACTCTGAACCGTAATACAATGAGTTAGATAGAAATATGTGCCTACTTGCTTCTCCACCTTTGGTTCCAGAGCGCAATATGGCTATTGGGACAGCCTCTAGCTTTCCATTTTACAACATGATTCAAGAATAAAGTATTTACCGTTATCACAGTGGTAAGTATACTGTGTATAGGAAAGGTTCATGCACTGTAGCTATTAATTATACAGCTTTTCTACAGAATTACGATTACTTTCTATAATGAAAGATGGTATACACTAAAAAGAATATTTTCCTAGGTGTTTAATAGACTTTCACGAGGATGTTTCCATGTCATTCATTGAGCATATGTCAACAAATACCTGTTTTCAATAGAAATTCAGGAATATGAACACAGAGGAGTTTGAAAACAAGCGAGCTTGAACATTCAAGTATCATGGCTATCAGGCCTCCACTGTCCAGTCCTTTTCTGTATTGATATAATTTGACTACTGATCAAGAGTCTTCTACATCCGTTATTCTGTTCAGAACTTCATGACCTCCTCACAAAATCTAATTTCACATTATGATTTTCTGAACATGGGAAGGTATCACTTCTCTCATTTACATACTAAACGTCCTATTTCATTAAGCAGTTCCTTTGTTTTGGAGTTTTGCTTTTAAAAAATCAAACTCAATTACTTTGAATTCTAACAGCATAAAATCAGTGATTGTCACATACCTGCACATTGTCCTCTGCTGCTGCCTCCGTGCAGTGCATATCTCACCCTCAGAAAAAAAATCCCATCTTGAAAGACAAATATTTCCTTTGCTGAGAATCTCATCCTATTTCCGTAGTCAGACTTGGTTGCAATCTCTGTTTCCCTATTATTACATTTGCATAAACTTAGAATGACATTCATCAAATTATATGTAATTAATTTTGACATATTTCCCTCCTGTGTATAATGAATTCTCCAGTGTGTTGTAAATATTAGGTTCTCAATAAATATTTGTTTCACGATTGTCGTAATTGATAAATATTTACCACGCAGACTCATTTTCTCGGTGCATATCTGTATTAATCTCAGAAGGTTAAAGGAATGGCCTCATACGAATGTAAAGCTTAGGACTACATTCCAATTGGGGGGAATTCTCGTGACCCACCTAGTGGTGTCATTTCTTAGGCTTACTCTGAAGAACTGATATACAAAAGGCTAAAAGCTGTATGAAAATACATGTAAACTAGAGTTTCTCATTTTGTTCTGAAGTAAACCATGAAAAGCCTCAAGAATTTTCTGATTCTCAATAAATTCATACAGAATGTCCTGCTGGCTCAGCCCATACCAGCAGTGTTGATTTTCATCCTGAGTTTGTGAAGACATGCCCCATGTCAGTAGGACCAGCCCTTTAGAAATCTTTTCAAAATGACTGTGCATTTTCATTGACTCATGTGAAGAATGAAAGAAAGGAAAAATATGTTCATAATAAAAACCTGAGAAAAGCTAAATAATAAGAGCTGTTGGACTAAAGCCAAATTCTCAAAGTAAGTCCATTGGCAGTTCTGCATTGCTCTGTTCACACCTCAACACATGCAGCTGGACAATATGGAAACAGTGCACTGCAGCAGCAGAACGATCCATCCATTCCATCCTCAGATTCATCCGTTTCAATGAACTTCCCTCCGCTGCAAATACCATAGCATTTGTTTTGTTATTTCATGCCTTCATTTTTGTTGTTGCTTCCTAGAGAGTTTTGTTTGGTTTTTCCTTTCACCACAGACAAAATCAATCAACCAGCAGATAAGCATGGTAATTGTGTGTTAATGTGTCATTAAAGTTACTTATTGAAATCTTCATGAAATTTCCATATTATTAAAAGTATATGTAAAAGACAAATAATTGAATTGAAAAGAAGAAAATTACTTTGAAGACAATACATCATAAACATCAATCTTTTTCTTACCCCAAACCCTCATATTGGAATTAATACAGAAATCATATCATTCCATAGTTCAATCACATCATGCTGTACTCTACAATTGCTGTGACAATCAGGTTCGAAACGTTCTTTTCCTACTTGAACTCCTTAATATCCGCTCCTTTCCCACCGAGTCCCCAGCAGTGTATGGCCACCCCCACCCAAATCTTTTCTCGTTTTTGTAACATGAAGTATGATTTAAAAATAAGCCGGAAGGCTGTAGGCTCTGATCTTCATTAGCAAGTGCTTTGAGTCCTCTTTACTTTCAACAAGCAAGGTTATGTTATCTGTATATCACAGGTTGCTAGTGAGCGTTCCTCCAATCCTGATGCCGTATCTTTCTTCATCTAGCCGTATGATGTAAGGATACAGCCCTAAATATGCGTGGTCGAAGGATACAACCCTGACACACTGTTTTTTTCCTGATTTTAAAACAAACAACATTCCCTGACTCTGTTCAAATGGCTGCCTCTTGGTCCATGTACAGGTTTCACATGAGTAGAATTAAATGTTCTGGAATTCCCATTATTTGATATGTCACTCATAGTTGTTATGATCCACACAGGGGAATTATTTTTGCACAGGCAATAAAACACAAGTACATATTCTATAGTTTTAGCCAAGATCCATCTGGCCTGACAACATAATGTATAGGAAACCAAAATCCTCACAATTGGACAATAAGTATATGTATCACGTAATGATAAATGGAACAAAGATTGAAACTGTCAGGAATTTCATTTTACTTGGATTTTCAAGCAAGGCTCATATACTAGCTATCAAGAAATCAATTTACATTTTGCTTTGGGCAGTTGCCCTGAGACAGAGTGCATCTGAAAATGAATTAATGAAGATCTAGTTAAGTTAAATTTAAATATCATATCTTTTGTTTTCCCTTTTGATCCATTGCTTTCAATTTTATTGGATTGAGAATTTCTGTGTTTCAATTTGTTTCTGTTTCGTTTGGTTGTTTTTTTGGTTTTGGTATGATTTTTTTAAAATATGAAATCCAGGGTAGAAAATTATATAGAAACAGCAATTAGATTAATAATCGCTTAGGGTCATAGTAAGGAAATTTGAGAGGAAACGGGAAGTTCATAACTATGAGTACAAAAATTAAGAAAGTGTTTTTAAATTGACTGTGGTGATGATCACACAACTCTTAATATATTCAAACCATTGCATTGTGTGGTATGTGAATTATATGTCCATAGAACTACTGAAGTGCCTTTAATAATAATAGTAATAGTAATAATAATAATAATGTAAACCAAAATCCTATATTGTGCCATTGTGTTAATTCTGACTCATGATGACCCTACATAGAGTTTTGAGACTATAAATATTTAAGGAAGCAGACTGCCTCATCATCTCAATAGATAGTCATCCAGAAAAATATTCACTGTGTGGTTGGGTAGAGAACACAATTACATCTCTGTGTAATTTTTGTGAAAACTTTTATGTTGCAACTGAATTGACCCTATGAGACAGAGAAGAACTACCCCTAAAGATTTCCTTAATTGTAATCTATATGGTTTCAGCTTTCCAGATACTTTCTCCCTTGGTGGATTTGAACAATTCTTCTTCCAGTTATCATTCGAGCACGTAACCACTGAGGCCTGCCGTCTCCCCGACTTAAATTGCTTAATTGTGCTCTTATTGCCCAACACATAATTAGGGAACATTTTTGTATAAATGTTCTGTGTTAGTGGTATTTTAAATAAATAATTTGTCCCTCATGCAAATAAACATGTGGAAAAATGTGAAGCATTATAGATATTTATCAAAATGATGCAAGTCACTTGAAGTAAAAGCTAGCAATTAAAAAGATAATAGAACTTAGAATGGAGCTGGTCAATGTGCTCATTGTTCATCTGCATATAAATGGATTCTTGTGGATTATAGGCAATCTATATGGAAAAACAGCTGGACCTGAACTAAGTACCCATAATAGAGAATAATGTAGGAAGAGGGAACAAATAATTTAGAGGGAATGAAATGCTTATATTCACTCTGAAGAAAATTCCGTCTAACTGGCACGGCTTCTTGCAATCGATGTGAGTAAAACAGGATGACACCCTCTACTGGGCTTTTTAATGGGAAGAGAAAAATCCTATATGCGTAGGTATTCGCAGCACCATATTATGTAAGGCACAGCAGACTGATATGAGTAAAATAAGAAGGAGATAAAAGAAAACAAGAGGCTGTCTGTAGAGAAAGCTTACTGCCAGTGACCTTTTCTTCATTTTAAACATAATAAAAAAGAAAGGATATTGATTAATTGAACAGGTGATAGAAGGACTCAGATGTTTAACAACTTTCAGTTACTTAATTTTAGGGAATTCCAGTGAGAGGATCACACATTAAACATTCACGATTTCACCAATAGTCTATGTCAAAAGCAGCAGGAGAAGAAGAAGAAGAAGAAGAAGAAGAAGAAGAAGAAGAAGAAGAAGAAGAAGAAGAAGAAGAAGAAGAAGAAGAAGAAGAAGAAGAAGGAGAAGAAGAAGAAGAAGAAGAAGAAGAAAGTAGACAATGACTAGGTAATCAGGGACTGGATTAAAAAAGGAACAGAAGTTAGTAAGAGTTAAGATGTCAAGGAAGAAAGTTACCTCTAGGAATGTGACCTGTTTTAAATGGGAGCATTGTATTGGCATTAGTATCAATAATAATAAATAGGTACATTTTAATAACTCCGAGTAGATAATTCTATTCAACTTTCTCTAAGAAATCATGACAAAATTATGGGAAAAAAAATAAATAAGATGTCAGGAACCCAGAAAACAAAATGGACAGGATAATTAGGTAGTATGCTATCTGACTGTAGAAAAGTGGAAGGTGAAAACCTTGTCCATAGGTTGGAAGAAGGAACGGTGACAGCCCAGTGGTTAGACACCTAACCAAAAGTACACAGAACAAACCCACCCAGTGGCTCTGTGGAAGAAAGACCTGGAGAATTGCTCTCACGAAATCCCACCCTAGAGCCCCCATGCATCTCTTTCTCCCATGGGGTCACTATGCACCGACGTCAACTTGATACAACCCAGCAGCACAAGAACAGAGGACACACACTTTAAAAAGGAAATCATGTCCTAGTTCAGATCCTTGAAGTATCTTTGGAATTAGTCACAAGGTACTTCTGATTTGAGGCGGCAATAAGTGTTAACATAACCGAGAAATGGAAAACTGAGCCCTTAGCGTCATGTGTGTTCTCTATTGCATGGGCATCACGATCTGCTTTATGCTTTGCCTCCAAGTAGAAAACCAAGTCGAATTTACTCATTAAACAGGCGGAAGCAGGAAAGGAGGTGAAAGGAGGAAAGCAGGAAAGGAGGCAGATAGGAGGTGAGTGATATCACTGAAACTAGAAGCCTTGTTTACCCTAGGACAAAATTCAGAGCAGAAGGAAAGAAGAAAAAATGGAAACAGGAATCACAGGAGGACATAGGATGACCCATGGTGCACTGAGGGCTTGGCAATGGAAAGGATAAACCATAATGTAGATGGATTGTTGAATGTAAGGTTGTCATCTGCTCTGGAAACCTTCACTTAATTCACTATACATATCACTATTTTCTGTGGATGAAGCATTAGGAATCTTTTTTTTCCCTCTTAAAAAAATAAAGACTAGAGGCATAAAGAATATACATGGTTTTTGCTGAGATGTTTCAGCTTCTGCCTCTCCTCTTCTGTTTATCCTCAGAATATAGGGAAACTGGTAAACCAGGGGAAAATACTAACATAGCCCAGAATTTACTTGGTTTGTTATGTGTTCTTTATATTATCAAATTCTTTTTTACCAATATTTACTACATTATTTTTATTAAAAAATAAAGAAAAGGGAAGGAAACGTATGATAATGTCTTAACCTGTAGTGTCTAAGAAAGAGTAGAAGATCTATATTAGAGTCTAACTGTGGGGATAAAAGCATGTTTAGAAAATAAGAAGAAAGGAAAAGAGAAGAGAAAAATATTGCAGATGTGATGGCCTAAACCTGAGTGCCACGTATGAAGATTACTTGAGAGTTGACCCCATGTTGTCATCTGAAGACGTCCCATCTGTTGTCCACTGAGGATTTTCTTCCTCAGTAGTTGGCACCACCATTCCCGAATTTACCCAAGTTAAAAGCTTGACAGTAAACACTGAAACCTGCCTGTTTACCCATTACCTTAACCAAAGCAATCAAGTTCTACAAACTGCTCTTCCTAGTAATTTCTGGAAGGAACTCCTTTCCTGCGCCTCCTTATTCTAACTTCCCATTAGACTCATTCAGGAGCTAGCAGGGTTCCCAGCCTTGTCTTCTCTCTGCCACGAAGGAAATGCTGACTCATAACAACCCCAGACTGGTTTCAGTATATTCCTGTTTTGTTTTGTATTTTACAGTTTTATTGGTATATAATCCATATATCATACAATTCAGTAGTTTCATCATATGAAGAAATATTGTACAATCCTTACCACATCAATTTTAGAATGTTTTATTTTTCTCCATGATTAAATCACTTTTAAAATGAGTTGTGTAAGCACAGTCAGTTCTAGTGCTCCCTCCTCCCATGTAACTGTTTAAAGGAGTAGAAAGACCAGTCTTTCTCAGACTTTGTGGTGGTTTCAAACTGCTGACCGTGTGAATTGAGATCGTTAAAATTTATTGTGTCAACATTGTCTATAAACACATGTGGGGTTAATTGAAGGGCGGGGAGATAAATGGCTTGGTTAGCCTCACCTTTCGAGTTCTCAGGTCTCTTGCTTTCTGATGGTCAGACCAGGATGCAGCTTCCTTAGCCAGTTTCCTGCTTCAGCTGGCAAGGCTCACTTCCTTCAAGACATTCCTGAGGAGAAGCCACATGGACCTACCCCAGTGCAACCCTGAGTGCTGGAGCACCTGTGTGGAGACTCCTGCCAGCATTGAGATGTTTACACATTCACTGACTCAGCTTTGTTCCTGCCGTCCGCATCATTGGTGTGTTTTGTGAGATGGAGGAGGACTTTGTGGATTGGTGTTGGACATATGGGCTAATGTTGGACTTGTGGGCTTGGGCAACACTGGGTAGGGATGTTTTCTTGATGTTCACTTACCCTTGATGATAGCTGCTTCTTGTTTTAGAACATTAAAATTTTATCCTTTACATAGGAGAAATCACAATTGTTCCAGATAAGTAGGAAATATTTCTGTTGTGTAGAGCCTTCTGTGATATGACTCTTGTCTGCTTGTCCAAGCTCACCACACCCTGTATATAATCAAACGCCATCAAACTCCTTGTGTATCATTTACATCATCCACTCCCCTTCCTCAATTTTACAATCTTGCTGAAACCATCTTGGAGAATTGGAATATTTGACTCTGTCACCTTCACATGATTTTTCCTATATTCTAAGCATACTTTGAAACTCAGATGACTTACTGACACTTCTAGGAAACTTCCCATTCCTATGACTCTGTTTTGCTTGATTAGGGCTCTGTTGATATATTGCCATATTTATGCATAAATGGTAGATGACCTGTTTTCCACATACACAATGACAACTGTTGGATCAGGGCAGTAGAATATGTGGCTGTAACTTCAGGGCCGAAAGACCTTATGAAGTTGACTAATATTTACTGAACTAGATTGACTGTAAGATGAGGTTTTTGCTAAGGCATTCCACTTGATAAGTTTCATCCTGAACATTTCAAAATTGAGCTGTTATTTCTCTTGTTTTCATCACAGAAGAAATTATAGCCATGACTCATATTAAGCAAAACTCATAGTTCTCCCTCGGTTTCTCCATGTCTTGTGGAGCTGTTTTCTTACTAAACAGATGGGAGCTATTTCCTCTCCTTGAGTCATGTAGGCTCAATAACTGGAAACCTCAATTCAATACCTATTTATGTTTTCCCTCCATAAAACTAAGTTTCTCAATGCATCATAACTCCCCCTTTCCTCTCAATTGTCCCCAACTATATTTAATGTGTATCATCATTTTCTAAGCAATGACTTTTGCTGAAAGATAAATCCTCCACGTAGAAATCTTTTCCATGTCAAAAGGGTGTCTTTATATGTATGTATGTACATATATACCCTTCCAAAGCACTTGATTCTTACTTAGTTTCATTTTCAGAAAATGAACCAGACATTGGGACCAAAGAAATTACCTCAAAATTCCCTGCTATGTCCAGAAATGAACTGGTAGACCTCAAGTTCAAAAACTTTTAAGTTGAAACTTTCTTTTTAAATGTTACTAAGAAAAAGTGAAGTGACATAGATTGTACCAGAATTTTGTGTTTTCTCTTCAATAATTATTTATGTTCTTCATCGACATTATAAAAAGTCATAGCTATAATATGCAATATTCAATGAGCATTTGCTCAGTCACGCTTCTCAACATATGCTAATAGATTAATTATCACCAGAACCAAAGGAAATTAGTTTAATTGTATCTATTATAAACCGGTCTTTAAAGAAAAGCAAAACCACTAGTTGTGTAAGTAAAGTAGATTTTACAGCTGTTAGAAAATCCAAATTGTTTCCTTTCTGTTTTTCACTATCCTATGTTTTTGTCTTTTCTTCTCAGCTAGGAAGTAGTACAACCAGGGTGCTCCTTAGAGGTAAGGCTGGCAAGACTTCTTCTTACCTGCTTTGGATATGCTGTCAGGAGAGGCAAGTCCCTGGAGAAGGGCATCATGTTAGGTAAAGCAGAAGGGCATCAGAAAAGAGGAAGGGCCTGAAGGAGATGGGTTGGTACCATAACTACAACAATGGGCTCAAGCACAGGAATAATTGTGAGGTTGGCACAGGATAGGCAGTGTTTTGTTCTATTGTGCCATAGGTCTCTTTGGGTCGGAACTGAGTCAATGGCCCCTAACAAGAAGGTTAAACTCTTTGTTCATCATCATACTCACTCCTGCGCAGTCATCCACAACCTTATTGAAACCCTTTCTTTCTTAAGTTTTCTTTGAAAAATCCTAAAATGAGAAGTTCATATCTCATCTACCATGTGTTGATACACAAGCAGCAGAACAAGAGTGAGCTAGATACACACACGAATGTACACACACAACCTTAAGGATTGATTGCACGGAACATTACAATTATGGCTCTCAATTGATTCCTTAACTCTTCCCAACACCTACTTATATTTATTTACTCCTCTGTAAAAAGGACACGAGAGTGGCTTTTGACTTCCTCTAACTTCAAAAGCTAGGATAAGGTCCCAATCCAAAAGGATCAGCTCATCCCAGCTGATTCTAAAAAGGTGGGACTCAGACATGTCCCCACCCTCCAATCTTTTGACCAATTTTACACCAAGTTCCCTTCCCAGGCCATTCTGTACTTCTCAGTGGTGTTCCGGGATTCATTGCAATGCGATACCCACAAAAGCATCATAGACAACTCTCATGATTAGGGGATTTATTCAGGAAGTAACCCAATACCCTCTGCTATTGTGTAAATTTCAACTCAGAGTGATCTGGTAGGACAGAGTAGAACTATCCCACAGCGTGTTGGAGACCGACCAGCTTTATGCAAGGAAACTGTCTATCTTCTGCCCAGGGAGCAGCTGGTGGGTTTGAAGTACTGGCTTTGATGTTAGCTTCCCATCACTTAACCAATTATACTCTGGGGGCATCTTGGGAAAGTAATGAGTTATAATCCAGGTTCAAGAACACTCCAATCAGGACAGCCTCTTAGAAGTCATGTTGTCAAAGTGCTCAGAACCTCAGCCTCTCCACCACATAGCCCCTTGGCTTTTACTCTGCCAAGACAAGTGGTAAAAGGTTTTTTAAGTTCTATCAATACATGCCCAAAGATAATCCTCTCTGCCCAAAACTCCTTTTACTCAAAGATGAGCAGTTGTAGCTTCTTTGAAGGTGAAATTTACCCCCACAGTGCCCGTGGGGCACTCCAATCTAGCAAAGCGCCTGCTCAGAGACACTAGCTTTCTTGTCTCTGTGTGCTAGAAAGCCACTCGATGCACTGTCTCCTGCTTTTCTCCTAGCTCTGCTGTCTCGGGCTCAGAACAAGGACATCAGAGCACTGAGTTCCTCTCCTGGCTTTTCTTTCTGAATAGTAATGAAATGTCACTTTCCACCTTTAAAACGTAAGAAAGAAGGTTATCTGCATAGCTCCACCCACAGGGTTCCCTATACCTTATTTAGATTATTGGCAAACTTTCTAATCCCTGGGTGAGAACAAGTCTCTCACATTTGTCTAGTTCTACCCTGCTCTATAGGGCTACTCTGAGTAGACAAGATGATGCTTGACGGGCTGTATCAAGTAATTCGTAGCCAGGTACTCTCCTGTCCCCTAAACAACAATCATGTGAGTTCTCCTCCCTTGTCCCACATTTGCTCTTTGCTGACGACCAGTCTCTGTTTCACTGGGATTTTAGAAGCAGCCAAAAGACAATTTTCTCAGAAGTCCACTGCCATAGGGCATTCTAAAGGGTAATGTCAGCGCCTAAATGCCCTTGGATTCCCTCCTACACCCCATCGCCCTTCTACCTGTTTTTCCAATGGCATTCTTTCATTATCTTCATCTCCCAACAGAAATGTTTGCATGCATCAGAGATCAACATTGCTGACAAAATCCTCCTATCTTTAGGGCCTTACCTGTTTTACCCATCTCCAATCCTTAAATTATCTGTCAGTTTATGGATTTAAAATGTGCATTTCCAAACAAGAATTTTCCTCCTGAGTTCTACATTTGTAGAGGTAAATGTCACTTCCTAGTGTCGCTTAGTACCATGTTGAGTTAACATTCTTTAAAACTTACAAATTCTCTATGTGTTCAATAGGTTTTGAGTTTTATAACTCATGATGATATTTGATTGCACACTAAGTAGGTCCAATTTATTCATACCTTTGAGTCTATTCAAGAAGAATGAATATCTAATCACAAAGAGAAAGAGAATGAACATTGGCTGCATGTGTACACATTTTTTAGGAGAGACTGAAATGTAGCACACCTTCACAAGCATGGAAAGTACACTGGGAATACCGCTCTCAAGACATCATTTCTGGGCTGATGCTATATTTAAATTTTGGTACTACCATGAACCATGAGAACCTGAATGAAACCAATCAATGTTTCTTGCTCTTGGGTTAAAGTTTGAGGGGTTTGACCATGTGAACTTCAAGTCCTTTCTTTTCGAATCTTCTTTGAAAAGCAGCGGAAGAATTACAGCTCGGTATGGGTCAGTTAGAGACAGACTTGACATTTGTGTATTGTTTCCTTTTCTAATCTATTTCCTGTCTTAGTGGACATGGGCTGTTTTATATTTTCCTGTCCCTTCATATTTTATTCTACTCAGACTTAGACACCACCATGGGATTGATAGCTAAGTAAATACCAGAAAGTATAACGACAGGAAGGAGAGGCACCTGTCTCACTAATGAAAAGGTGTTACCATCCATTGAAAGGCCATCTGATGCTCTTCCAGTTCAAGCTCCTCTCGTGGCACCAGAGGTGCCCATCGTCCAGCATCTTGCTTGACCCCCATGGCGGAAGCATTTGCTTTCACGTGTGCTTTTCTCAGCTCTAGATGCCGGTGAAAATATGAGCTGTGACATCACACCCTTCTTTCTGATAGAAGCATTACTTCTAAAACATTGCATTTGACATCTCTAATAATCTTTTATGTGCTTACTAGTCTTTAGTAACAAGTTATGACATCCAGAGACTTCATGCCCATTTCAGGGAGATTTCCACTTTAGTTGCCATAGCAAATAGAGGCTTGGATATTCCTAACTATGCTGTGAGATTTGTCATGCTTTTTCAGTCTTTTTAAAAATTTTATTTTAAGTAATGTTTGTTATGTTTCCAGCCTTCCACAGATGATGCACAATTGTCTCTAACAGTGTGTAGGAGACAATAAAAGGAAAGCATGATAAAATGTCAAAGACATTCATCTGAATCTAATAATTAGTTTGCACTGTGCCTACACAAGCAAGAACAAAGTCACAGAAATGTTCCGTTTCAGTTGGGAAGAAATGCCTCCAGCGATGTCTGTGAAAAGCTCCTCGAGTTAGACCTGAAATCATGTAACAGGGAAGGTTATTTTCCGTATTATTCATTACTGTATCATGGTATCTAGAAGAATGCTTGTCACTTAGTAGACCACCAATAAATATTTATAGATCAATAAATAAAAATAAGAATTGTATTTAAAGTCTGGGGTGGAGGATTTCAGGAAAAGAGTGCTAAGTAGAAGATAGATTTTCTTGTAAGAGAATCAGAGTTTTCTTAGTCCACATCCTGAGTTCCCGAGTAACAAATCGTTAGCACACTGGGCTGATGGCTAAAGGTTGGAAGTTTAAGGCTACCCAGATACATCTCCAAAAATAGTCCTGAAGAACTACTTACAAAGCCAGAAGCCTTTGGAAATCCAAGGCAGCACCATCTTCTCAGATACGTGGGGGGTTGGGGTAAGGGGGGCCTGAGTGGGAATCAACTTGGCAGCAACCGGGAAAAGGCCCACCTCCACCTTCCTAAATAAGAACAATGATTTTACAACGTTTTGCCTTGAAGGCTATTTAACTGTGTTTACTTTTGTCTCTGAATCTTTCTCCACTAAGATAATTAGATAATTGATTAAATAGGATGCAGAGAGCTTACACAAATATCCGCAATGGCGTATCTATTGCTCAATACCTATTGGATTGAGTTTTCTCTATGGATGAGATCGCATGCTTGCATATCTTTAAAATCCTCACCACACTCTTTAGTGTGTGGTGAACAGACAGATGTGGCCAACTTTTTTGCGTATACCTTAGTGATCTTGATCAAATTTTACTTTCTTCCGCACTGCCATCCAGTCTATGCCAAATCCTAGTGGCCCCACAGCACAAGGTAGCACTGTCCTGGTTAGTGTCTGAGACTTGAGCTCTTTTTTTTTTTTGTACCAGGAGTGGGGTGAGACTTGAACTCTTGACAAAAGTAGAAAGCCCATCTTTCTGTTGTGGAGTGGCAGTTGGTTTCGAACTGTTGACCTTAGAGTTAACAGCCCAATTTGTAACCACAGTGCCACCAAGATGCCAGTCTTTTCATCTATGGTCCCTTAATCAGCTACTTAAGTTATTCCTCTAATTTATTACTTCTCATTTAATATAAATGGGTTGTGTCACATTTTTATCTGAGTGATTTTTTTGTAACCACTACTAATATATATGTAATATCTATATATATTATCAATCACAGCTTAATGTCTGCCAAAATTATGCCCTGGGACATTTCAAGGCCACTTTTCTTTAATCTCCAAATGGATCTCAGCAGTGCAATCATATTTTCATAGATAAACAACGTGGTTGTGTTGGGTGTGCTCCTTACTTTATATTGTTCGTCATATTTGCATTATATTGTTCTACTTGTTTTTGGTGGCATTGTGGGCTGCAAATTGAGCTGGTAACCACAACATAAGCTACTCAAATCCATCATGGGCTCCAACAGAGACAGGTGAGGCGGTGGGCACATGGGAAGAGTTCACAGTCACAGAAACTCAAAGGGAGAGTTGGACTCTACCCTACAGGGCTGCTATGAGCTGCAACCACCTTGATGACTATAAGGTTTTTGTTTCTGTTTTCTTTGGGGAGGTGTTTGTTGTATTGTCATATCTTAATTCTTTATAACTCCAGATTGCGGCCTGTTAATTTCTTTTCTGTTGGAAGTTGTTTCTGGTTACCTGTGGATCATTAATATTCAACAAATTAACTTTTTTCTCCTGTGTATATTGGAAGGTTTATTTGTTTGTATGTTGTTCTTGTCATTAATAAATGTATTTCTTTTAAGTACAAGATGATCTTTAGCTTTTTGTTGCTATCTATGTAAGAGAGCATTAAAACACTGATTTAATATTAGACAAGATGCTTGAAGATCTATTATTAAACAAGATGTATACAGATTAGATGATCTCAGTGAATTTTTGTAATCCGATTTATTTCACTTTAGTGTGATCTGATATTGATCTAGGTATTTGGAGAATTATAAAATATCATTACCTGCTATCTTTTCTTTGGAGCTATGGTTTTGCAAAAGGAAATCCTCCCATATACAACATTGACAAGTTTGCTACAAGGATTCTGGAAGCTGGATGTTAAATAAAGAGAATTGGAAGGTCCTACCATCCAGCCCTGGAGCCCAGGTGGAGTGTTGGATTCACACAGGGCTGCTAAGTGCAAGGTTTTCTGTCTGAAGCCACCAGTTGCTCCTTGGGAGAAAGATGAGATTTTCTGTTCCCATAAAGATGGACAGTCTCAGAAACCCACAGGAGCAGTGCTCTCCTGGGCTATAGTTTTACTATGAGTGAGAATTAACGCAACCTAAGTGAATTTTTGGTTTAGATCAGCTAGCAAGCAGCTTTAGGATCAATCCTACCATTTTCAGTAATTAAACCACTCATGCCATTGGGCCCAGTGACCTGAAGTTTAGATCCCAATAATTTATGCATTGATTTTATTCTAATTGTTCTCTGTGATGAGTAAGTTAGTAACCCAAGTGCATTGCAATCTGTTTATCAAATAGATATTTAATTGTTTTCTCTCTCCCTCTCCTTCACCTTCTCCCTCTCCTGACTTCTTCCTCTCCGTCTCTCCTGTTCCCCATAGCCTTTCACCCTATCCCCACTCTCTTCCCCAAGTCAAAACTTCTCTGGTTTCACTTGAAATCACTTTGATTCATTTTATTCCTTATTTAAATGTGCTAGCTAGAGTTTTTCTGGCAGTGTGAATTGGCTTGTATTCAATCTTAAAAAAAATGCTATCTCATATATTATACACTCCCATATTCTTTGTTTTCTCTATTGAGTTTCTACCTTTACCTGCATATGCTACTACTGTCTTAGTGGGCTTCATATAGGTGTCCAGATATATGCGTACATCCATTTCCCTAATGGGGTTCACTTGTTTTTATAGGTAAATATATTTGAACTCACCCAATGTAACAAGGAACAAGTAGCCTTGAATAGTATCATGAGGCAGTGTCACAAACAGCTTTAACCTTATTGGTTTAGGGATCATAACCTTTTCACAAAGTTCCCTGTCCCATTCGTTCTTCTGTCATGGGCAGTGTGAATGAAAAAAAATTGAGAAGGTCCCTGTCTTAGGCTGGGTTCTCTAGATAAGTAAAATCAATGTGACATACATATACTTAGTGTTTATCTATAGACACATCTCCCTTTCGCCCTCCCTCTCTGTGTGTACATGTAGTGTTTTGCACAAGCAGCACAAAGAAAAGGAGAGATTTATCTCAAGGAAATGTTTCAAAAGTTTGTAGAGGCTGGCAAGTTCCAAAGCCATGTGTTGGGCACAAGATTGAAAGATGTTTCTTACTCCAAGAGCTGCAGAGGCTGACAAATCCATGATTAGTAGATCTGACAGCAGGCTGGTGGCTTGTGGGCTAAAGAGGCTGAAAAATGCATGGTACCCATGTCACAAAGAACAACGACAAATCCGCAAAAAGGGAGATCAGATAACAAGGAGCTGGACGCAAGGAAAGTGAACAAGCATGGCCAGAATGTCCACATAGCTCTGTGGATGCAGTCCCCAGGTGTTTCCCTGACAACGGCTTGGTTAATCACAGCTGATCACAACATGAAGAGGATTGCATCCTCATGTCATCACCAAATAACATTATTTATAACTGCCTACTTACTTCCTTTGATAATTGCCAAGCCACTGAGATTCATGGTTTAGCAAACTTGAAAACACATACTTAACAATCACACACCTTCTGCATAGAGTAAGTTCTGTGAACACCAACTACGACATCTGCAGGATTGCTTCATATAGAAACTCAATTGCTAATATCCACAGTGCCATGCACAGAAAGCTTGCTTTCAGAAATATCATATTATTGATTGTAATAATTTTGATAGATATGTTCAGTGTTTTCAAATAATTTTGTTTCTTGTTTTAAGCATAGTATAGGTAGATATTTTTGGAGACAAGATGAGAATACAGATATCATTCATTGAAAGAGGAATAGCCAAGTTTTCCAATTATTCATAAATTCCTTACTTCATTCAATGTTTGATTAGGAAAAACAGAGCTTTCGTATATCCTCATAGCAGGTTGAAGGGCCTTAAAACAAAAAAGGATCATGATTTCAAAAGAAATATTGTTGCCTTAAATTATTAGAACATTACCAATTCTTAGTCTTTGGAAGTTTTAAAGTACCTATTTGCATTTGATATGCTCACTGTTCATATTTCAAGTGTATATTTAGTATTATAAATAATATATGTTATTTCATGGGAATTTTATTTTAGAATTAAAGCAAACACTCCATATGACCCAATATATTGCTTTTTGTTGTTTTGCCTGATTTCCCTTTTAAATCACAGATTAGACAAAGTACACAATATTCTCAGTTCTATCACTCAACACGTAAGGCATAAGATGGCAATTGACTATGGAGAAAATCTAAGCTTTCTCTTAGGATAGAAAATATCATTAAATTAAAGAAATAAAAATCTGTAAGTTGTCTATTTCCATCCGTATCTTTTTGCTGGAGCCAGAATATACAATTTGGGGAGAGAAATTAAAAATGAGTAGAATTGCTTACTTTTGTTAAGTTCTAAAGATGAAGAAAGTTATATTCCATTAGAGAATTCACAAAAAGCGAACAATGTTCCTCCAAATTATTTGTGTTTCTTGAAATACTAATAAAAGAAAAGGCCAAGATAGATATAGAACCAGGAAGGCAGTATGCCCAAGGGTTGAGGAAAATCAATACTAAGCCAGAGAGACAATGTGGTCTAGCAAATATTATACTGAAGTCACAAAGCTACTCGGCAGCCATTTAGAAAAACAATCACCACTCAGATGAGAGCTAGTAGATAGATTGGAAAATGAGAAGTCTGACTCAGCTTAATAATTTCACTGTCTGTGTATTTTCCCCAAAAATGTTTATTCAACCTTCAATAAAGAGAGTATTGTTTACATGTTAGGAGGTTTGCGACATCTCAGTAGTATTAAAATTTTTCCCCAACAAAGAATAAACTTTTATTGGAAACATATTTCATAGCCTTTATACCACTTATATTGAAAGGAAATGTGGTAGTAAATAGTAGTAAACTGGGGAATTGTAAAAAGAATAGATTTGATGCAAATGCAGGATGTATAGTTAAATCACACATTTCAGAGATGTAGTCACATGATTCTATAAGAAGACTATTTTCTTTCATATGAATAGTTTCACAAATATATAATTTCTTCTGGAAATGCAGTATGAATACACTGTAGAATATGTAGATAACCCAAGAAATTATAAAATAAAATAAAATTTCTGTTAAACATGCATCTAGAAATAACACTAATTTTTTGTGTATCATTTCTAAAAATTACCTACATGTATGTGTATACATGTGTGTGTGCCTAAATACGTGTGTATATATGTATGTACAGGTCTGGATTTATATGTGGGAAAGTACATAGCTATGGCTCCTATTTTAATGTATTTTATATCACTGTAGTTTAAGTCTACAAAACAAAGGGTGATATGTCTTCCTTCTCACACCAGTGGAGTTAGTCACATCATTGGGCCCCTAAATAGAATGTGAGCTCACTGAGAGAGGAGAAGGCAGTTGGTAAGCATCTCCCTGCAACATTGAGGCCGAAAAATCCTCAGGCCCGGAAACGATGATAGCAGTCTCACCACTAAGTGACAAGAACAGACCTCAGCGCTATCTGATCAAAGTTCTCCTTCTGAGTGCCCTGAAAAGACCATGTCGAAAATGGACAGCCACAGCACTTCCCTGACTTTGGACAAAGCTTGGGCTCCGTGGGGAATAATATTAATGATTTTGTAAATTCAAAGCAGGCAAGGGAATCAATCCAACCAGGTTCTGACTCAGCTGATTAACCAGCAGGGCCTAAGTAATGGCATATGTTTGGATTATCCTCACATGGTTTTCCAGGCAGCAAGATTATGAAAAATTAAAACAAATGTTCAAACTCATACACTGATGAAGCGGTTAGAATGGAAAGAAAGCCATGCCGTGTGTGATGTACCTGGAAACTATTGCATATTCACACGTAAGATTATGTCCTGTGTGTATCAGTGCCTCAGGGTCCTGGGTCCTATGTGTGCGTGGATGTTGGCAGTACTCTGCTGGTATAAAGAAAATCATTCTCTACCAAAAGGTTTCTTCCAATAGACATACATTTTCTTCAAATGTGTGATTGAGCATTGAAACACACACACACCACCAGAAAAATCTATCACACAAGGAGCAGACATTGCTGGGATATTATAATCTTTGAAATAAGTGTTATTGTTCGGTGCCAGCAAATCAGTCCCAAGTCAGAGCTACCCCATGTGACAGAGTAGGGCAGCCCCTGAGGGTGTTCCTGCCTGTCGTCTTGCCCAGAACAGATCACCAGAGCTTTCCCCTAACTAACTGCTGGGTCAGGTCCCTCTGCCAACCTAGTCATCAGTGATTAACTCTGCCAGCAGATGGACTAGCCTAACAAAGACTGAATCATTGAAAAACAAAAGGTTTCTGGGAATTCATCTGTCAATGGCTGGAAAGTATATTCAGGTCAGCAGTTTGAAACCACCAGGCACAGGAAAATGACACGGGTTCTACTCACATCAGAAGGGACAGTCTTGAGGACTCACGGGCACAGTTCTACTCTGTCCTGTGCATTGCTAAGAATCAAGTCGACTGGATGCATTTTATTTGGAGTGTGGTGTCACAGTGGTTCAAGTGCTCAGCTGTTAACCCCAAAGACAGCAAGCAGTTTGAACTGAGCAGAGACTTGCAGGGAAAATGCACAGTAGAACCCCAATACTAGACCACATCAGGACTTGACATAATTGGATTTCGACGTAAAATGTTTAGAACATTTTGCATCCAAGCTAGAACAAAACACCGGAATATGACCTGATGCGTGTGATTTTTGTAAACAAAAGCAGTCTGTGCTCTGGTCACTCTGTTAATTAGCATTGTTAATAGTGTTGTTGAAAACATTTGTGGTAGTGTTCCAAGCATTCTGCTATACTGAATTTTTATGGCTTTTTGTACTGTTTTTAGATTAAAAGCATGGTTCTTAAGAAAGAATTTTTTGAAAAGAATCATCATGATAAAGAACTGGTTAACCGTGTTATTGATATTATTGATGATAATTTAGTAAACCCTTTTAGAAAATTGTTAAGGAAACACCAACAACAGACCACAATAGACAGATTTCCTTTTTAGAGGACGTCAGCCAGATCCTAGTGAAAAAAAGCAAAGAAGGTAAAAAGCTCCTGAAAAGCAGTTGATTTTATGGAAGGAGAGTCCCCTTCCAAACAATGAGTCTCTCTAGTCCCTCCGCTCCACATCCATGTGCACAGATCCAGATCCTCATCATTCTCAAGTTATGGGCCATACTGCAGTTGTTAGAAACTTTTAAAATGTTGTGTTTCTAATTTAAATTATATTATTTACTGAATTTACTTACTTGGAAGTTTCTGTGTCATGTTTGTATAAAGAGGCAAAGATAAGGCAAAAACTTGGTGGTCGAGAACGGAATAATGTGTTGTCAGTTGTTTTTTTGTGGGAAGATTTAAAACTCAACTGCATCGCATCTGGATGCTCCTTCTAGAACAGATTCATGTTGAAGTTCTACTGTGTAGGTTCTACTGATATTTCTTTAAAGATGAGAGACAGCCTTAGAAATCTTAGGGGATTCCTTACTCTCTCCTTGTATAGGGTTGCTATGAGTAGAAATCTACTGGATGGCAGGGTTTTTTTCCCTTTTCTTTAAATATGAACTTTACCAAGTATTCCATTTATTTCTATAAAGGACAGGACCCCTCTGTTGCCAGTAACCTAATCATCCTTTTCAGCAGGCTCTGAGATAGAGGAACAGAGCCAGTGCAATTGTTTACAATCTTGTAAGCATCTCCACTCAGAATCAGAAGAAAGGTCCATTTTAGTCAAATGGTTTTGGACTTCCAGGGGAAGTTTTAGAAATGGCTAGTTGAGAAAAGTTAGTTCAAGAATGTGTATAAGATGGAGACTTTCTATAACCAAGATTGCTCATCCTTGTTAGCTGCATTTCAGGACCCAATGTTCAAAAGAAGCCCTACTTGTTAAATCCTAACGTGGAAGCAATAGGATTGTGTGGAGCTGCATTTGATGGCCTCAGACCACTACAAGGTAAGAATCCTTGGTCTATGTATACGATTGATGGGCAATTGTTTTAAACATAATTTCCAAAAATTATTTGACCTATTGCTCCTTTTTCAGAAAGAAAGAAAAAAAAAACAACAAATACAAATAAGTTACTCAGTGGCCCACTATACTGTTGAAGAGAATCCATGGTAGAGTATCGATATATGTTTTTGCAACTCCCTGGATCATTCAATCACCTCCATGGAGTGGTATCACCCACTTTAGAAAACAGCCTTGAAACATGAGTAAAGTTTGGCACAGATTACAATCTATGGTTCTTGTAATTCTGACTTGACAACGGGGCCATTATTGTCATCACTAAGTGGTACTTTGAGCAGAATGATCTTTTCAACCCAGGAGTCTTGCTGGGATGACACCTTTTACTAGGAAATAATGGAGATGAAGGATCGTGAAGAAAAGCAGACAGAATGGCTTCCTAACTATCTTTGGTGTTCTGTGGTGACAGGAGACAAGCCTGAGCACATAAATCTAGACAATTGAGTCTGACCTGAGAAATGACTCAGGGGATAAACTACAGGGGAAACAAAAGGAGGGTGAAGGGCATCTTTTTCCTTGTCTAGTTTTGGCAGTCTAGGTGAAGGCTACAAAATGTAAAACTGGACACAATTTTCGGCTATGTGGAATGGATTTCTGAGGCCTCGCAACCTTGAGATAAACGTCCAGTCTTAAAGCAGGTCAATTACAGCCATTGGGTATGGTCATTGTGATGGTTAGATTTTATGTCAACTTGGACCTAGACGAAAGTGTAGTGATTGAGTCTGAACTGTCATTCAAGTCACAGCCTGATGATGCCTACTCAGGAGTGTGGTCTTCTTAAAAGAGTGACACTGGGAACCTATGTGTGTGTGTGTGTGTGTGTGTGTGTGTGTGTGTGTGTCTTGCCCTTTACCTTCATGCTTGCTTGCATTCTGTGTCTTCCTCCAGGAGCATCCCTGTGTGGGCTGTACATGCTGCTAGATGTCAGCACTCTTCTGTGTTCCCATGACCTTAGATCCATGTAATTCTCCACCCAGCAGCTTGTGGCCTCCTAGCTTTTCTTGTTCTGCTTCATCAGCCTGCAGCTCCATGCATGTAATGAGGGTTCCAGCTAGAACTGGACCCATGGACTTGAGTTGAACAGAACTGATATGCCTTCTTAATATAAAATTCCTTCTTGGTACACAGTTCTTTTTATGCACAGATAAGTGCATGCATTTTGTTCCTCTAGACAACCTAGGCTGACACAGGCATACATTATGAATATCACTAGTGGGTCTTGCATAGGTAAACAAAACAAAACCTTGTTCACTAAATTCCTCTCTTCTGAGGATGATGCAGGACTAGACAGTGTTGTGTTCTTTTGTGCATAGAGTCCATATTAGTCAGAACTGACCCAACAGCACCAACGAATAGCAGCAGCAATCATCCTGCTTTTTACCTCTCCCTAGAGTTGATACACCAGACCTGCTAAGTGCATATCCTCTATGGCCCCAACTCCCAAATCTTTCACCCCAGTGGGGTATGCGCCACACCATTCCACACTATCTTCTCTTTTTGAGACCCACTTCTTTGTTATCTGCCAACCTTCGTCCAGGCTCTCCTTTTACACCGATTTTTATTTTCTTGTCTTGCTAATTTTTGGATCCTTTTTCAGGGGCTTTTTCTTAGAGATTAGATTTTTTTCCTAAAGAAACATTATATTTGTTATTTCAGCAAATTCAAAGATTTTAGGCTGTATCAATTCTCTGTAGTTATTAATGTGTTAGGATGTGCATACATTTAGAAATAAAGAAAGAAAATGAGAGAAGAAATCCATCTGTTTCAGTCTGGAAGCCAGATTTGTTAAGTGTATATTACAGTATATATAAAAAGATTTATTTCAAGGAAATGTCTCACACAATTGTGAGGCTATTGCTTGTAGGAGAGTAGAGGCTGGCAAGTCTCAGACTCAAGGGTGGGTCAAGCCACAGCTGAAGACCTCTGCTGACTCAGTTGGTTGCAGAGGTGAAGGAACTCAAAATCTGGAGGTCAGGACACAGGGCAGAATCTATGTATATGATGAGGAAAGATAACAAACTCAAGGAAACTGATTGGCTGCCCCTCTCAGATCAGAAAATAGAAGCTCAAACCACTGATGAACATCACCTAGCCCAGTGGACACATAGCACGTACCATCACACTCTCCTTGTTTCTGCGACGATTCCCACATTGCTCAACTACATTCAACAGAGAAAAGTATTGGGTGAAGAAGGCCTGGCCCTGCAGTGGGTTAGGTGTTGGACTGCTAACTGCAATGTCAACAGTTCAAATCCACCAACCACTCTGTATGAGAAAGACTAGGCTCTCTGCTCCTATAAAGAGCTACTACTTGGAAACCCACATGGGCAGCTCTACTCTGCCCTTTAGGGGATTGAGATGAGTTGAAAATGATTCAATGGCAGTAGATGTGAGTGAATATTGGCAGGGAGTGATTTAGTCGTTAAACACTGGGTTGCTAACTGCAAGGTCAGTAATTCAAATCCCCCAGCTGCTTGATGAGAGGAAGAGGAGTCTGGTTGCTGTTGTAAAGCTTCATAAGCTTGGAAATTCTTCATAAGTTTGGGAATAACTCTACTCTGACCTTAAAAGTTGCTGGAAGTTAGAATTAACTGGAAGGCTGTGGGTTAGTTAGCATTAAGGGGTTGAGGGTGCTCCTAAACTTAAAGCCACCAATTTCTTTATTGTTTATAGGAGAAATTGTATTTTTCTCATATACTTTCCACATCTAAGACAACAATTACTTCTTTGTAAAAGTCAGCATTGCTGGATACAATTTAACGTTGTTTTCTTGTAAGAAATCCTTGGGTTATGTAGCATACCCGCTGTTCATCTTAAAGTAATACACTTATGCATAAATAATCACAGTAGTACTACTTTATGGCCTTGATAAATAGAGGCATTTATGCATTAAGGCTAAGTTACCTATGAGCGTGGAAGCCACCGAACTTGCCTTGTTATTTCTACAATTCTTCACTCACGAGAGCCATGGGCAAGAGAGCAAACCAAGATGTTATCCATCAATCCAAGAAAGGTCAAAGAAAGTTTGAGTGTAAAGAGAAATTTGAGTTGCTTATTTTTCTGAATTTGGTCCTACCTTCACATACTTTGATAAAGCAGTTTTAATTGAAAATCTATGTTCTGAGATACATGAAGTAGTCACAGTCTTAACTATATGCTAACCACATTTAAAACACTTTCTATGAATATGATTAAAGATTTCATAATAATATGAATTGTTCTAGCTTCTCTGGAATGAGGAATATCTTCATTTTCTGCTTCTCTTTGTTTTATTAATGATTCAAACATCAGAATAAAAGCAGAGGCTGTTGATGAGCTCTCTTGGAAAGGAGCCTCTACTATGTGGGTAGAGTACACCAAGGACATGTTTCCTGTTAGATACAGACTACAGAATCTCACAATGCTTTCTCATTTCCTCTACTGGGCCATTCTCAAGATTATTTGGTTTAATCAATCTACTGTGTCTTTATGTACGTGCATAAACACACACAGAGAGTTTTAGCTAGATGATTATATCTTTTAAAGTGTCAATGGCATCTAGAAACTAACAATGACAATCAACTTATTAGAGCATTGTAAGCACTTGATATGTCACATTGTATATGGCATCTTGGTTAGAACTTTACTAAATAACTTTACTAAAATCTACTTTTTTACACAAAGCAATGCATAAAATAAAGTAGCAATTGGTGCATGAAATATATTTTAAAAAGTAGTTATCAGTGATAGCCAGTCATTATTAACAGTAATATCCTTAGAAATATCTAGGCAACAATGATTGCATGCTAACGTTTTGATTCAAATATTAGTCTAGGCCTTTTAAAGATCTTGGAGATTTTATTTGATGTGGCATTATAGAGCAACACAACACTTGTTGATACTAGAATTTCTTCTTAGAAATGATGTTACTTAAATTGCTTAAGTTCAGTTCAGACTAAAAATAATTTACAAGATTATTGTAGTGATAAAGAATTTATTTTTGGAGAGTAGAGTTATAATAACTACTTACACATTAGGACCTGGAAGCAATAGAAAAGACTAAACATCATGTTTTACATGCAGGTCTGGTGAGTAATACCTGGGGTCTTAAAAGTTTCCAAGCAGCTATTTAAGAATCCATTATTGATATCTTCTTCCCTGGAGCACAGGAGAAAGAAGAAAAGAAAACAACCACTCTGACCAAATCATAACAGAACGTCTCAGGTAGAATGGGTAAATCATTAAAGTAAAAAATAAGGGACTAAGACCAGCTGGATTGGTTGGAGTGACTTGGGAATGTCTTCCAGCCAAATAATAGATGAATCAATGATACACACAAGAAGAAGGTACTCCACAGAATATTCAGGTGGACAAGCCCCGAAGGGACAAGCATTTGCTTAAAACCAAAGACGTGAAGACAAAGGGGGACAAAGAAAATAGATGAATGACGCTAGGAAACTAGAGAGGAAACATGAGGGGGCTTGAAAAGCCTGTGGGAAAATCGCACTCTCTTTTCATTCCGTTTTCTACAGACTCTTCTGAAGCCCTCTGCTAAGATTGTAACCTAGGTCGTCGGATATTATGTGGACAAAACGTTGACTGGGGAAAACAGATTTTCTGTGTACATTTTCACCTAAAGCACAGGAAAACATTTTTTTTGTGAGCTTAAAAAACAAAACAAAAAACCTAAAGGGCTGGCCCCAACCAGAGCCAAACTGACCCCCTCCCTGGAAGTGGGTGTGGCAGAGAGCTGAACTCAACCTACAGGCTGGGGAGATGGGCCAGCATGCCACACCCACATGGAGGCGTGCCAGGAGGGAGGAAAGAGAGCTAGACTGGACTCCACACCTGCTACAGGGAGCTAAAGGGACACAGAGGGGACTTGTCACACTATCCTGTTACTGAAACAGACTGCTACAGAGAACATTTCTGGGGTTCAAGTGGTGGGGAAGCAGCCTGGGCTGAGCCCCCAAAATAGAGTGAATCAAGAAGGGAGCATACCTGGATAAACAATCTGGAGGAGAAAACAATGGGAACAACAATGGGGGTGACGGAATATGGGAGAGGGGGAGGTGGGGGAAAGGAAGTGGTATGAACAAACTCAGGGACAAGGGAACAACAAGTGATCCAGAATTGGTGGTGAGGAAGGTGTAAGAGGCCTGGTAGGGCTTGAGCAAGGGTAATGTAACTGAGAGGAAATACTGAAACCCAAATGAAGGCTGAGCATGGTAGTGGGACAGGAGGAAAGTAAAATGAAATAGAGGAAAGAACTAGTAGGTAAAGGGCTTCTGTGGAGGTCTAGATACAGGTACGTACATATGTAAATATACTTATTTATGATGATGGGGAAAGAGCAGATGGACATTGGGCCTCCACTCAAGTACTCCCTCAATGTAGGAACACTTTGTTCTATTAAACTGGCATTCCATGATGCTCACCTTCCCGACACGATTGCTGAAGACAAATGGGTGCATAAGCATATGTGGTGAAAAAAGCTGATGATGCCCAGCCATCAAAAGATATAGCATCTAGGGTCTTAAATGCTTGAAGGTAAACAAGTGGCCATCCAACTGAGAAGCAGCCAAGCTCACATGGAAGAAGCACACCAGCCTGTGTGA
Source organism: Tenrec ecaudatus (assembly GCF_050624435.1). NCBI lineage: Eukaryota > Metazoa > Chordata > Mammalia > Afrosoricida > Tenrecidae > Tenrec > Tenrec ecaudatus. Next base: position 9,714,297 of record NC_134544.1, read on the forward strand.
CCATGAGGTGTTGAAGGAATCAGGTTTCAAGCATCAAAGTAGAAAAAAAAAATTCATATCTTTCTCACTTCCCGATAAGATCGCTGAGGAAAGATGGGTGCATGGGAAAATATGGTGAAGAAAGCTGATGGTGCCCGGTTCAAAGGATATAGTGTCCAGGGTCTTAAAAACTTGAATGTAAACAAGCAGTCATCTACCTGAGAAGCAACAAAGCCCACATGGAAGAAGCACACCAGCCTGTGTGATCACAAGCTGTTGAAGGGATCAGGTATCAGGCATCAAAGAACAAAAAATCGTATCATTGTGAATCAAAGCGAGTGCAGATTGGGGACTCAAAGCCCATGTGTGGGCAACTAGACATCCCCTTACAGAAGAGTTACAGGGAGGAGTTGACCCAGTCAGGGTACAGTGTAGCAATGATGAAACATACAACTTTCCTCTAGTTCTTAAATGCTTCTTTCACCCCACTAGCATGATCCCAATTCTACCTTAGAAATTTGGCTACACCCAAGGATGTACACTGGTAGAGATAGGAACTAGAAATACAGGGAATCCAAGACAGATGAACCCCGCAGAACCAGTGGTGAGAGTGGCAATACCGGGAGGGTGGAGGGAAGGTAGGCTAGAAAGGGGGAACCAATTACAAGGATCTACATATAACCTCCTTTCTAGGGGATGGACAACAGAAAAGTGGGTGAAGGGAAATGTTTAACAGTGTAAGACATGACAAAATAATAATTTATAAATTATCAAGGGTTAGTGAAGGAGGAGGATCAGGGAAGGAGGGGGGAAATGAGGAACTGATATCAAGGGCTCAAGTAGAAAGCAAATGTTTTGAGAACGATGATGGCAACAAATGTACAAATGTGCTTGACACAATGGATGCATGTATGGATTGTAATAAGCATTGCATGAGCTCCAAATAAAATGTGTATTTTTTAATAAACCTTTTCCTTTATCACAATGCAGCTTTGTAAGCACACATCTATTGAGGAAATATTTATATAAAATGTTGGAAAGTAACTATAACTGATCTGGGAAGACAATCAGCATATGAGTGTTCCAAAAACTCAAAATCAAACTCATTCCATTAAGTCAATTCCAACTCATAGAGACTCTATAGGGCAGACTAGATCAGTCCTCAGGGGTTTGGAAGATTTTTTTTTTTTTTTTTTTTTTAGAACTCAGCAAAATAAAATTCCGGTTTATTGTTGGACAACATTGCTTCACACATACGTCAAACAGGCCAAAAAAAAATAAACAGCAACTTCATAGACAAAAAAAAAAAGAAAAAAAAGAAGAAACCTTTTATCTTTGGCCTTTTTAACCATCTCATACAAACCAACTACTTATAGTACAGCTAAGTACATACACAAAAACAGTTACTGGAATGCTCGGAATAAGATTGTATTTTTTTGTTGTTGTTTTTGCTTTTTTTACAAGGTTTTTTTTCTCCTTTGAGATAATGAACATGGTCACACCACAAGTAGAGTCAGACGTAGGACAGAGAACGCTCCAAAGGCTGGCTTGGTCATCCGAGATTATTAAAAATGTCTGACCCCTAACAATATGTACAAAAATATAAAATGTAAATAAAAAATACAAACAAATTTTCCTTTTTAAAGTACTTTTAAGAAAAAAAGCAGGGCCCGGGAAGTTTTGGTTATTTTTGCCTCCCCTGTTGCAAATTCACGGTGTCGTTTTGGTGGGGTGGTGGTGAGCGCGTGTCTGCAGTGGTGCAGCCCGAGGTGGGTGGGGCGGGACTCTTACTCGAAGGTGACCACGTTTAGATTCTGAGACAGGAAGTGGAGGGTGAATAGGTCACGGTGGCCTTTGTGTTTTTGTTTTGTTGTTGTAAGTTGAACTTTTCCTTTTGCTGTCTAGTCGTCCTCGTCAGTCTTCTGCTTCTTGGTATCCACATCGTCATCCTCATCATCTTCAGCTGCCCGTTTGCCTGTAGCTGCCTCAGCCTCCTCATCCTCATCCTCTTCTTCACCATCACCTTCCTCCTCTTCATCCTCCTCTTCCCCACCTTCTTCCTCTTCTTCATCTACCTCGTTGTCAGCCTCCTGTTCCCCATTTTCCTCATTAGCGTTGCCGTTAGCGGGGGCCTCTCTCCCATTCTCTGCCTCCTCCACAACCTCCTTCTTCTCCTTTAAGTCCTTGGTGGTGATCTCGGAGCTGGTGTCCACGGCCGCGTCTGACATGGTGGGGCACGCTGGTGATCCGGAACGGCGGACGACAAAGAGCGCGAGTTCGGGGACTCTGGCGAGGGAGCTGCCCGAGTCCGCGGCGGCGGCGGCGGAGGAGGAGGCGCGCGGCGGAGGTGGCTGCGGCGAGCGGAACCCGGGAACAATGCAAAGATGGCTTTTCAGAGCAGCCAGTGGGGCGGTTTGGAAGATTTTTAATCTTTATATAAATAGACCTATGTTTCTCCCGCAGAGTGGTGTTTGAATTCATATCACTGATCTTGCAGTTAGCCCCTCAATAGGTAGCCCACCATGCCACAGGGTTAATAAGAATCTATTTTCCATGAGAAAATCAGGATCAAATTCCACAAGAAATAAAACTTAGTTGCTTCCAAAAACTCACTGCTTTAGAGCCGATTTCCACTGTGGGTTGAGGTCCCTTTGGGGTTCAAACAACCCTTTCACCGGAGTCATCTAAGACCATTAAAACACATACTTCTGATGGTCTTCGGAGCAGAGACACACCACTCCTCTATCTGTCTGTCTCCAGGCAGGTCTGCCCACATGCATATAGGCCCACATACGAGTACCCGGTATGAAGACTGTTGCCCTGCTGTATACACCATGCTTCAAGACAACATTTCCTGTATTTGTAATTAGACATAAATATTTGACCATATATAATCACATATTTTTGTGACTCATCACTAGGCTTTAATGATGTTCAATTTATAACGATGAAAATACATCCTGCATATCAGATATTTACATTCTGATTCATAGCAGTAGCAAAATGACAGTGATGAAGTAGAAACAAAAATACTGTTATGATTGGGGGGGTCACCACCACAACATGAGGACCTGTATGAAAGCGTGGAGGTATGAGGAAGGTTGAGAACCACTGCTCTACAGGAGAATATAGAAATGCCCCTTTGGGTTTCCAAGACTTTAAATCTGTACAGGAACATGTATCCTCATCTCTCTTCTACAGAGTGACTCATGGATTCTGAAAACTGACCTTCAGATGATCAGTTCGATGTACAGTCAGCCCATTGCATCACCAGGTCTCCTTCCATATTGACTTCATAGTTAATATTTTTAGATGTTCAATAAACTAATATTGAAAATAATAAATTTTGAAATTGCTTGTTTCAAGAGTTATATTAACTTGTACTCTATGATGTGGGGGCAGTGCTTCAAAACGTTCAGGAAAAAATAGTATTCAGAGATAATGAAAATTTTTCGCTTACTTTTTGAAGCCCCACTAAGTGTTTTTAAACCTTGTATTTCCTAACTGTGCATGTAATGCATTTTTCTGAGTAAACCACATGGATGTCATCACGACCTTGTTCAAGGTGTTGAATGTGACACAGTCCCTGGAGTCTCTCTCCTGCCTCTCCTGCTCTGAAGACAGCCTCCTCTGCTGGCCATCGTCCTCATAGACCCATCTTGGCTTGTCTTCCAGATGCAGAAAAGTGACATTATCCAGAAGGTACTCTCTTGCTCAAGATTTCAGGAGGGAGTTTACAAAAGCTAAGGAAACATGGAATTAAAAGAACAAAAATTTCACACAAGCCTTGGCAAACCCCCTATTTGTGAATTATATGTGTTAACAAGACAGTTTGCTTTTGATTGACATTTGAATAGCCCACAATTTATCCATTCAGATATTGTCGGGCATTTGAGATGCCCCCCCCTTTTCATTACTGTCAACCATTCTACCATTAAACTTTAACACGTTAGTTTTGGGTAAACATATCACTCTTTGAGGGAAATGATGCTCTCTGGTCCTATAAAGATGTACTGTCTCAGAGCTCCTCAATAAGGTCACCAGGAGTCAGAATGTGGGATGGAGTTTGATATACATTTAGGGAAAATAAGGATTCTGTCACCCCTACTCCCCTCTGTTGTTCTAGAGAGGCCAACAGCAAGCATAGATAATGCACAAACTAAAGAGGAGGCCTACATTCCAATATAACATTATTTATGGACAGTGGGATTTTAATTTCATGTGATCTTCACATGTTATGCAACATTATGCTTCCTTTAATTTTCCCCCAAATCTATTATAAGTGTGAGAACATGTTTTCATCAGGTGGGAGACCAGTTTTTCTGTACATCCCATGGTTTGGAAAATCCCGAACGTGCCTTTTCAAGCGATGCTGTTCCAATATTCTGACTCAGAAAACATTTCCAGGAATATGTTCCAGCTGAATTTTACCTTTCTCACTTCTTATTTCATAGAAGTTCCTTTGTTCTCAGGTCTAATTTTGGCCCTGCCACCTGTTTTTCATGGGTTCTTTGTTCACTATTAAATTCCCTCCATGATCAATAGAGAACCCATATAGCTTTCTAAGGAAAACCAGTGATGAAATGTGATTTAAGATAGCATCATATAGCAGTGCATTTAAATCTCTGAAGCTGTGATGCTAAAGTACATATTCCCGAAAGGCAGTAAGAAAGCATCAGAACAAAAGAAGAGAAACCATTACTAAGTTGAAATGCGAATGTTTTCCTTTTCAACCTCTTCTCCGCCAGGTGTCTACATATCTGAAGGAGGTCTTTCCAGCTCTCTAACCCTTCCAGAAGAATTCTGCTCCCCTCATTCTGCCATCTACATATACCAGAACACCAGGATTGGCACCTTCAAGGAATTCAAACTGTGTTCATTTTCAATGTTTTGTGTGTGTGTGTGTGTGTGTGTGTGTGTTGGGGGGGGGGGTTCTGCTGGCACAGTGGGTTGAGCATTAGTCTGGGAAAGGCAAGGTCAGTTGCTTGGAACCACTAACTCCTCTGCAGGAGGAAGATCCAGCTTTCTCTTCCGGTGAAGAGTCAACATCTTGGAGAGCCACAGGGGTGGTGGTGCTCTGTCCTGTATGGTCGCTGAGTTGGCATCCACTCGATGGCAGAGTTTTAGATTTGGTGAACAAAATAAATTCCAAAGGGGCAAGACAAAGTTGTGAGGAAATGGGGTGAAGTGTCCCCGTGAAAAATTCATAGGGAAGCGCCTATGATCCTTGAAGAGGGTATATTGTCGTGATGAGAAAAAAATAAAGAACCAAGCTTGTAGTAACTTGTCTGGATTTTTCTCCCCATTGTAGTTTTCCGTTTACTTCAAATGTCTCCATAACAACCAGGACCATGATGCCATTCTCCCATAGTCATCCTGTATTCTTGAAGAAAATCCATCAAGATCGCCCTGTCTAGTCCCAAACCAAACGCCACAGCCTTCTGAGCCTTCCTCTCCCCCTTGAATTTCACCGCCCCACCAGGTTGCCCAAGGAGCCATTGTTCTCCTCACACCTTTATTCTGAAGTCACCCGTGAGACTAAGGACAGTGTCAAATTGGGGGAACTTGTCGGCAGCCATCCTCTGAGCTCAGGTGAGAGCACATCCGGTTGGGAATGAACTCCTGCTTGTGTGAACGGGAACCCTAGAGGGAATGTTTGTTTCTTCCTTACTCTTGGGGTGTGACTGTGTACATGTACACACACACACACACGCACATAAAGAACTTAAGCTGAGTGACAACTATTATACATTTAAAATAGGTTAGCCTTTGTATGGAATAGCCATGAAAAGACAGACTTTGTTCCAATTCCATAAACCAGAAATGATGCAAGAAGCAGTTGTCCGACCGACGCACCTGGGAAAGTTGAAATGGACCCGGTGTCGGGAAGAGAATGATCACAGATGCCTTCCTTTGCCTGTTTGCCAGCTATGAATCCCACCCTGGAGAAAGTCCTATTAGAATCACAGGGACAAGTCTGAAACTGGGAGATCAGGGTATAAATCTGCCATTTGTACAGGAGAATTGAGAAGCAGTAACAGAAAGGCGCATAGTGAGTGTGTGTTCCGGGCTTAGCACTGGTCCGCAGTTCAAAATCACCCGCCGCTCCCTGGAGAAAGACAGTGTTTTTACTCCTGTAGAAAATCGGTCTCAGGGATCCCCAGAGGCAGTTCGATCCTGCCCTACGGGTCACTGTGAGTCAGAATAGACTCAATGGCAGTGAGTTTTGTGCTTGAGCAGATGTGAAAAAAACAAACAAGCCAAATGGCTCATTTTGAAGCCAGAGCAAAATCTACCACATGGCACAGCTGTCCCATTGTTAACATTCTGATGGTTGCATACAAGTATAAAAAACGCTAAGCTTTTGACAAACTTAATTTTTGGTTTATTAGATCAGAGAATTGTTTATCTATTCAATTATGCATTTATAACTCCCTGTGGTTTCTTGAGATTTATTAATGATGTTTAAACTAAATGCTTTGTAAGCAGCTAGAAATAAACTACATTTGTGTAGTAGGTGTTTTTAATTGAGTCTCCTAGAAACGTACACCTGGACATAATATTCCCTCTCTTAACTATTTATATAGCATTATAAACCACATAGGAATTTCTTATTTTGATTTACTCAACATTTCCATGAAACTGAAAGACATTGATCCAGTATGTTTCACAGATAAGTTTGGCCATTGTAAATTTGAAGTTCTCAGAATTTTTGTCCAAATTTTTTCAGTGGTAATGAATTAAACCAAGACTTAAATCTCTGTCTTCTGAAATCTTCCAGAAGTTAGTAGTTTTTAGTATAGTAAACATTAAAATATTTATTCAGATATACTTTTTTAACAATCCAGAATTCAATTAGATAGCACAAGTTGGAAAAATCACTGCCACTATCATTTTCAAAACATTTTCTTTCCACTGAAACTCTTTGGTATTAGCTCCCCTTATCCTCTACCTCCCTACCACCCCATGAGCTCTTAAAATATTATATTATTATTGTCATATCTTACACCTTGCACTGTATCTATTAACCTACAATTCTGTTATTCATTCCCCCCAAGTAGGGCTAAACAGTCATCATTGCTATCAGTGTCATATATATATATATATATATATATATATATATATATATATATATATATATATCCTAGACTAAACAGGGAAAGTTGGTCAATCATATTCTATCAAAGAGGACTAGAATCAAGGTTGAATCAGACCTCTCAAAGATTAGAATAAGATTTCTAGGTGAGTATAAGCCTCTGGAAGGTAACACCCCTGTGACACTGGTTCTTGTTGGTTGTCGAATTGATTCTGACTGCGGAAAACATTATAAGGTACAAAAGAGTCATACACCAGATGTTTCTCTGACATGCACCCTCTGAGCATCCGCTGGCCTTTCAGTGATGTTCAAGTACCTGCTTTCCTTACATACTCTGTACAACTCCCTTCCTCATACTAACTTTATTTTTAGATATCTGTCTTATCTCTACTTCATAGACTCCTAAAAGAAGGCAATATGATATAATTAAATTTTCAATTGATAATAGTGAATAAAATTTCTAACACATGTTATGTGCTCAGTAAGTATTTATGGGATGAATAAAAATATTCCATTCAAAATCTACTTCAGACACTTGGTGATTGTAAAAATGCCTATATTCAATATTTCGTTCCTTTATTTTAAAAATGGAGTTGTAGTACTCCCTATAAATATCACTGAGCACATTCAGTGCCATTCCATGTGTACATCATTCAATCCAGTGGGAGATCCTCGGAGTCTATTGCCTCTAATGAAAAAAACACACCCTCAGTCTTATACCCTTTGACATATGTTCATTCACTATGTTGCCAGAATGAATTTGTTATTTTTACTAAAACAAATAATTATTCTGTTCCGACATCGAGGCAACAATTTGAGGGTCTTTGGAGAGAGAGGTCAGGCTCGTGAGGTTGAATTATTAGCACATGTGTTTGGAGGCTTCGTAAGGGCTCCTGTGGGGCAAAGAACCTGAAAGCTTCAGTCCCAAGCATGCTACTCCCCCCACAGGATGCCAGGGGAGGGATTCTGAGGATTATAGTCCACAGATGGGCCTGGTTCTGGATCTCTGAAGCACTATCTATGAAAAATAGCTTAAAGGTTTCACTCATTGAGAGAAGCCCTGACTGTAGGAGTTTACCTGAGTTCTCATCCCATTTCATCATACAAAGAAATCACTTTGCTCTGGTCTTATCCCACTTTTGCATCCATATCCTGTTTCAATTTCACATAAATAATTTTTTTTTATTTTTGAAAAAAATAGAAATATCAATTGCAGCATGTGGAAAAGAATCTTTTCTGCTTCGTGTTTAAGTGGATTAAAAAATAATAATCCATGTAAGAGCTTAATTCTGGTTCGATTGAAGCAAGTATTAGTTTACATTAATATTTCCCCACCCTTATCCATCATTTCATTCCTTTCCATCCTTTGCATACTTTGAGTTCTATTTCATAACCAACGTTTAACAAATTTTTAAAAAATAGTATTGACATATAAAAATGAAAAATCATCTGACAATTTTGGTTTTCATAACAAATAACAAAAATGTAACCACAAAGTGAATAACATGGTTTATGAGTTCAATTTTCAATCTACATCCTGAAACCAAAACTGTAAAAGACATAAACAAGATTGGAGTGTCAGGAGTTTGCATTAAACAGCTACATATAATGAGTAGAAAGTATTCACTGGGCTTTACAGCTATTTGTCAACCACTGAAATGTCCCTGAGCTGTTCATTATAGAAGTCAGTTATTTTACCAGTAAAAGATGCCTCATTAAGATGATGAGATGGATGTTCTCATTAGACAGCACCTTGTCTCATGAGCTACCTGCCAACTTTGTCTCCTTTGTCAGAAATGTTAATGTCAAATGGAAATTTTATTCAAAGGGCATGAGGTTCTTTAACAGTGCATTTGCCAAAGCATTTTAAAAATTTAAAATTCACAATGTTTGAAGAAAGTGTTTGTGTTAAATTTCACATGGATTTTAGAGCAAAAGGATAAATAATATTACTTATGTCTTTTGTAGAGAAATATTGCTAGATGAGATGGAAACTAGTTAAATAAGAAATCCATGGAGAACACTGAGGGAATTGAGTTGTCTCTGACACAGTGCTGATGTTGGATATATGCAACTAAGAAAAAAAATCCAGTTACTAACCAGAAAACCTCTCCACAAATAAAGAAAATAAGAAAGCGTTTTATTATTGAATAAATATTTACACAGAGTGTGATGAATCACACACAAACAGTACATGGAAAAAAAGATTGCAAAATATATTAAATCTGGAATTCTGAGCACTCGGTTTGCAGAAGTTTACAGTGGGAATTCCAAATTCATTTGAGTCTCTTCAATGGAAAATTCTTCCTCCATTGAATTCCTTCTACTCATGGATTGGCAATGTAAAAACTTTGTCCTCAGGCAATGTGTCTGTGAGAGAGGATTCCACTGGGCATCCCAAAGAGGGACAATCTGGCCCCACAGAAACTTTCTGGTCACGCACTTCACAGAACTGAGATGCTAGGGTCACATGGTCATGGACATATCCAGACCCAAGTGGTCAGAGATCTCTGAAGTAATCATAATCTATAATAGTTTACACATCAAAATCAGTCGTCCCACCTGTGACTGTGATGAATGGACCTGCTACTAGTCACGATTCTATGACATTCTTTTGCTCTCTATATTCTATGTGAGTAACCATGAGATTGTGAATTCTTAGACCCTATTATAGTCTCACTCTGATGGCCTCCCTCATCTGGACAATTTCTCTTTGTCTTGTGCCATTGTCCTGTTTAAACTTCATAAATGTATATATAAATTATCGTTGAATTAGAGGTCTCTTTCTCCCCTCTACTAGAAGGCAGAAAATACACTTAATCCTGTATATATTTGAGTGGATGCAGAACTGTGCATTCATATTTTCAAGGTAAAGTTGCTAGGTTTCTGGAATCTCCGTGGGCAGAGAAAAATTCACGATTTGGACTCCCATGCCACCCAAAGTTATACTAAACTTCTACCAGTGCACTGGGGGCAAGGGAGGATGAGTTGAAGTCGCAGACTAAGGAAGTGGATTGCCAGGTATGCGTGAGCCTTAGATATACATCCTTTTCAAAGGGACCAAAAAAATAAAATTCTGAAAGAACAAGAGAGTTTTCCTTCAAGAACCATAATCCTTATTCTCACACTGAGAATCAATATAAGATAGGCAGGAGAAGAAAGCCCAAGGAGGAAGCAATGGAAAGTTCTGGAGGGACACTGGGGAGTAGGAGGTGAGGGGAAATGAGCAGGGAGCAAGCAACACCATAGACAGGGGAACAATTAGGGAATTAAAAGCAACAACAAGGAGGTCATAGAGATCCTGAAGGTGTTGGAGGCACAGCGATCTAGCTGAGAGGAATTGCTAAGAGGCAGAAGAAGGGCAAACTTGATGGTGGGACAGGAAGAAGGTAAAAGGAAACAAAGGAAAGATATAGAAAGCAAAGCTGTGGCTATAGGTATAAACATAGGTGTGCACTTATGTAACTATATTAATTCATAAAAATAGAGTTATTGACACCAGATTATGTAACTACCACAGTGGTGGTCTAGCAGACAAGCAACAAGCCCACATGGAAGGAGCACAGCAACCTGTACGATTACGAGATGTCGATGGAATCAGGTAACTGGCACCAGAAGACTTCCCAAGACAAAAAAAGCATATTGTTGAGAACAATGGGGGTTGGAACAGAGACTACAAACCCATTTGTAGACAAAAGGACATCCTCTCACAGAGGGTCACAAGGAAGGAATGAGTCAACCAGGGTGCAGTATAGCACCGATGAAACACACCATATTCTTCTGGTTCTTGAAAGCTTACACACACACACACACACACACACACACACTGTAAGTTCTGGCTAGACTGGAACATGTACACTAATTCAGACAAGAGGTCATGACACACAGAATCTAGTTCAAATAATCCCCTGAGGCACAGAAATGAGAGTAGCAAATACAGGAGGATAGAGGAAGGTGTGTGTGGGGTGGAGTGGGGTGGGGAACAAGAAAGGGGAAATCAATCGAAATGATTGATGCATAATTACCCCACACACCAGGGGATGAACAACAGAAACAAGTGAAGGGAGACAACGGTCAGCGAAAGATATAAAAGCAATAGTAATTTATAATTATCAAGGGGTCATGAGGATGGGAGAGGGAAAGGGAGGGAAAAAAGAGGAGCTGATACCAAGGGCTGAAATAGAAAGTAGATGGTTAGAAAATGATTATGGATATATATGTACAAATATATGTACAATTATGGAGAAATATGCTTGATATAATTGATGTATGTAATGTTATAAGAGCTATAAGAGCCCTTGAAAAAATAATTTTAATAAATAGATAAATAAATTATACAAATCAAATGGCACAATATGTACTATTTTTCTATCTACTTTTCTTCACATGGTATTTGCAGACTCAGCTCTAATTTTTGGTCATGTTAGTAACAATTTTCTCCATGGAATTTTTCATTTTAACAATATAAATAAATTAGTTATCCAGAATCCCTTTTGTGAGCATTTTAATTACTTTCTGTTTGGGGCTGTGATGACCTACTTATGAAGGCAAATGAGGCTCTGAACCTCAGTAGCATCACTTATAAAATACAAAAATGTAAAGTCTATCCCTACCTCTTTACACAAGTGGTTCTCAACCTGTGGGTCATTATCCTCTTGGGGGGGTCGAACAATCCTTTCACAGGGGTCGCCTGATTCATAACACTAGCAAAATTACAGTTAAGGAGTAGCAATGAAATAATTTTTCAGTTGGGGAGTCACCACCACATGAGGGACTGTATTAAAAGGTCTTGGCATTAGGAAGGTTGAGAACCACTGCTTTACACAGTTAATGAAAAAAATGGCATACATTAAATAAGTATGTTCTCCCCTCTTTTTAACATACCAAGGAGTATCAAAAATTGATGGAAAGATATTCTTTAATTTAATTTTTTCACAAATCTTTTGAAACTCCCTCAAACTTTTCCAAGATTCTAAACCCAAGGATATAAAGCCTATAAATTTCATGGCGTTCATAAAATATCATGATTGTGCTATAAAAGGATTAGAGGGAGGAACTACAAACCTACTCCATCATATGTTTTGTTTCTTAGGCAGTGTGGAGTGGATACTGGCTCAGAGCAACCCTCTGTAAAACAAGAGTGAAGCCCTGCCCGGTGTTGAGCCGCCCTCACTGTTGTTACACCCTAGGTCATCATTCTGTTTGATGCACTGTCTATCTATCTCATTGAGGGCCTTCCTTCTTTCAAGACTCTTTACTTCACCAAGAATGATGTATGCTTTCAGAAACTAGTCCCTCCTGAAAGCATACCCATATTTATCCATAAACCAACTGGCCTATAACAACTTCCTATGACTTTATAGGAAGATACAGACTTATCATTATCCTGAGGATCTACTACTAGTAGGTTGGAACTTCCAACCTGAGACTAAGAAGACTTCAACAGGGCTCAATAGAAATTGAAAAAACAAAACAAAAAGTCAGCCATTGGCCAAACAAAGGTTGTAGGATTTTCGGAGGTCCCTCATTTCTTTTGCCTAACACATTGACAACATTGTCAATGGTGGCTCAGAAAACCTTCCAACATTTGGTTAATTGATAACTCTATATGTTACCTTCTTCTCATTGGAAGAGGTGGTGGCATAGAGGATTACAAGTTGGTCTGCCAACCACAAATTCAGCTATTCAAAACCACAGGCTGCTCCTCAGGAGAAATAAGAGGCTTTCAAAAAGAGGAGCGGAACACAAGCCTGTGCGATCACGAGGTATCGATGGGATCAGGTATAAGGCATCATCAGAAAAAAAAATCATACCATAGTGAATGAAGGGGGAAGTGCAGAGTGGAGACCCAAAGCCCATTTGTTGGCCACTGGAGATCCCTTTGCAGAGTGGTCTAGGGGAGGAGATGAGTCAGTCAGGGTGCAATATAGCACCGATGAAGAATACAGCTTTCCTCTAGTTCTTAAATGCTTCCTCCCCCCACCCCCACCCCATACCACTATCATGATCTGAATTCTACCTTGCAAGTCTGGATAGAGCAGAGGATGTACACTGGTGCAGATAGGAGCTGGAGGCACAGGGAATCCAGAGCAAATGACACCTTCAGGACCTGTGGTGTGAGTAGCGATACTGGGAGGGTAGAGGGAGAGTGGGTTAGAAAGAGGGAACAGATTACAAGGATCTACATTTGACCTCCTCTCTGGGGATGGACAACAGAAAAGGGGGTGAAGGGAGACACTGGATAGGGCAAGATATGACAAAATAATAATTTTTAAATTATCAAGGCTTCATGAGGGAGGGGGAGTGGTGAGGGAGGGGAAAAAAGGAGGACCTGATGCAAAGGGCTTAAGTGGAGAGCAAATGCTTTGAACATGATGAGGGCAATGAATGTACAGATGTGCTTCACACAATTGATGTATGTATGGATTGTGATAAGAGTTGTATGAGCCCCTAATAAAACGTTTTAAAAACAATAGCAAAAACAAAATGAGGAGCAGAAACCAAGTCCTCAAGTAGAAAGAAAATGTTTTGAAAAGGATAATGACAACATACAGACAAATGTGCTTGAAACAAAGGGTGTATGGATTGTGATAAGAGTTGTAAGAGTCCCCAATAAAATGATTTTAGAAAGAAAAGAATTGCAGTCTTGGAAACCCACTGGAGCAGTTCTACCCTGCCATGTAATGTTGCTATGCATCAGAATTGACACGATGACAGTGAGTCTCTGTTTTGAGTTTTTGTTGTTTTTGTTGTTGTTGTTGTTAACCTCTCTTTCAGAGACCTTGATGGTATAATTAGATAATTAGTTATACATTGGTTTGCTAACTACAAATACTGCTGTTCAAATCCAGCAGCCTCTTCCTAGGAGAAATAAGAGGTTTCCTCCTCTCGTAAAGATTATAGCTGTCAAATCCCAGGATAGTAACTCTACTCTGCCAGATGGGGCCACAGTCCACAGGAAATGATTCAATGGCAGTGGGCTGGGAGAGGCTGGACACCTCTCTTCCATATCCTGTTCTCAGTTTCCCCTTGACTGAAACCAAACCATTTGCCCTTGATGTGATTCATTCTGTTTACACCTCTTTAGCTTTGCTCATGCTGTGTCTGACTGTGAATATCTTTCTTTAGCTAAAAGGTCAGACTTTCATGTCTGTAGCCATCTCTGGTTTCAGAGCCTTGATGGGCTCTTTCGTTGAAAGTGTGTTCTGTCACTGTACCAATACCATTCATTGGGACGATCTCGAGGCTTCTTCCACATTCACATTTCTTGATCATTTTTCTATTTGTTACGTGCAAGCCCCAAATCCCTTTCATGTTCACCCAACTTTACCTCATCTCACTTCTGCCCTTGCCAATTTATTGTAAAAATATGTTTTTGAAACCCAAGCACACATAGAATAATGAACAGAAAATTCAAGGCTTTCAGACTGAATTGATTTTTCTTTTATTTGGTATCTCTTATGTAAATGTAGCTTAAACACAGCACTGTGGCAAATTCCAAACTGCTTTATCTGCTCTAAGAAATTAAAAAAAAAAATCTCTAAACATTCCTCATTTGGGGGTTTGAGTTACTGAATTAATGCAAACATTTTCATTTCCTTATATTCATTTTCCATACTTCCATTTTTGCCCCATTGTAAGGAGAAGTTAAGTACTCAGCTTTTACCACACTTTATCACTTGACACTTTACTCTTCAACAAAGAAGCCGTACAAAAATGATATCTGAGGAATTGGAAAAACAATCATTATCTTTTCAAAGGCAGTCGACTTTCATCTCCTTTAATGGTGTTCGAAACATTACTTTCTCATACAAATAGTTTTAAAATGGTATTCCCTTAGAAATATGAGGCTCCAATTTAGATGAATTTTGTTTCGCTAGGAAATCTAGCACTCCAACCATTTTTCCTTTATTTAGTTGTATTACTGTTTTTTCTCTCTTTAGATTAACTGATTGAAAATTAGAAAGTAACCTTAGGATGGGAAAAACTAAAAGAATCTATCCCTTCTTCCTATGGAAAAAACAATGACATTGAACATGATTCTCTCACTTCTATTTTGGCACCAGTTTGAGAGAAGCCATTCACTTAGGTGTGAAGAGGTGAACGTGAGTGCAGAGTGACAGTGACAGCTCTCGGGACCATTGCTTCCCACAGACATAGACTCAGTTGCAGCCCAGATGCTCCAGTGCAGCCTGCACACACAAACTAAGGAAAACAAATAGAGGTGGGCATTGCATAATATGGATCATCCATTGTTAACAATGCTTTTAAGATTTTTTAGGGTTATTCCTGGGGATACTTGGGGATCCAATGGGATAAACATTTTGATATATGATATCAGTGATGATTTGTTTATGCAACAGAAGGATAATTTAGTGATTGCTCAGCATGCTGTCTTTATTACCCAAGTGATATTATTTATTTGCCATTTTACCCTTAAAATTAAAATGCAACTTGTAGACACCTACTCTTTCTATCTTAAAACTAATTTTGATGGCACCTAAAATGTAGGATGCCTGGGTCCTTGCTTCTAGTGCCTAGTAAGTGTGTAGGTTTTAGCACTTACACTGTCTTCGACTTTCTGGGAGAAGACACATATTTTGTACATTAAGATTAGGTTTCAAGTTGATATAGCTAAGCAATCTAAATACAGTTTTCCTGTCAATAAAAAAGTCAAATTTTAAAGAAGAACAGATCAGTCTTTATTGATGGTAAATGACTAATATGTGAATTAACACCATTCACACACATTTGTAACAGGTCAACTCTCTCCAGAAGGACAAGTTAACAAATACGCATTTTACGTTTTATTATTTCTGAGTACAGAGTGATGACCTCAATCCAAAAATAAATAAATAGATAAGTCAGAAAGCTTCTGTCATGCTGCCTCCATTAGCAGATTGAATTCTTTTAAATAAATGTGTCTATTTCTGGGCTGTGTGGTCAAAAGTGATTTACTCTGCAAACCACAGTGAGCCTCAGTGGCTAATTACATTCTTCAGGACCCTGGATGCACAGGAGGAAGACTTGCTGCTTCAAACTGGATCTATCCTAGACACTCTGCACAACAGCTCCGTGGTTTTGGAGGCACACCAGCAAGTTTGAGAGTTTGGACTGGAGTCATTCATGCCACAGGCGGTGTGGCATAAGGATAACTCTAAGGCAATTTGGGTTTGCTCCCAGATTCTCACAGAACCCTGGTGGCATAGTGGTTGCGAGTTGGGCTGAGATCCACCAGGTTCACAGTTTGAAACCACCAGTGGCTCCATGAGGAGGGCTTTCTACTGTCATAAAGAGTTACAGTCTCTAACCCCCAACCCCCACCCCGGGGGGCAGTCCTGTCCTATCCTATAGGGTCACTACGAGTCAGCATCAATTCAACAGCAGTGGGTTTGGTTTTGTTGTATTTTAACTCCAGACCACCACAGTAAGGTGAGTATTGCAATAAAGTGAGCCACCGAATTTTTTTCCACATATATTTTTAAATCATTTTAGTGGGGGCTCATACAACTCTTGCCACAATCCATCCATCCATCCATCCATCCATTATGTCAAGCACATTTGTACATTTGTTGCCATCATCATTCTCAAAACATTTTCTTTCTACTTGAGACCTTGGTATCAGCTCCCCATTTTCCCCCACCCTCTCTCCTTCCCCCTCCCTCCCTCATGAACCCTTGATAATTTATAAATTATTATTTTTTCATGTCTTACACTGACCACAGTCTTCCTTCACCCACTTTTCTGTTGTCCAACCTCCTGGGTGTGGGTTATATGTAGGTCATTGTGATCGGTTCCCCCCTATCTCTCACCACCTTCCCCTTACCCTCCTGGTATAGCTACTCTCAATATTGGTCCTGGATTCCCTTTGTTTCCAGATTTTATCTGTGCCCATGTACATGCTCTGGTCTAGCCAGATTTGTGAGGTAGAATTCTGGTCATGATAGTACAGGGGCGGAGGAACGAGGCAGAAACATTAAAGAACTAGTGGAAAGTTGTTTGTTCCATCCCTGCTATACCGCACCTTGACTGGTTCGTCACCTCCCCGCGACCCTTCTGTAAGGGTATGTCCAGTTGCCTACAGATGGGTTTGGAGATGACACTTCACACTCCCCTTCATTCACAATGACATGATTTTTGTTCTGGGTCTTTGATGCCTGATACATGATCCTATCGATACCTTATGATCACACAGGCTGGTGTGCTTCTCCCATGTGGACCTAGTTGCTTCTCAGCTAGATGATGGCTTCTTTATCTTCAAGCCTTTAAGACACCAAGTGCTATATATTTTAATAGCTGGGCACTATCAGCTTTCTTCACCATATTTGCTTATGCACCACTTTGTCTTCAGCGATCCTGTCGTGTCGGGAAGGTGGGATCACAGAATGCCAGGTTAATAGAACAAAGTGTTCTTGCACTGAGGGAGTACTTAAGTAGAGGCCCAATGTCCATCTGCTACCTAAATACTAAACCTATAAATATATGCACAAATATGTATTTCCCCATTGTCATATATAACTATCTTTACATATGCACATGCCTGTATTTAGACCTCTATAAATACCCTTTGCCTCCTAGTTCTTTTCACGATTTCCTTTTACTTTCCTCTTGTCACCACTATCATGTTCAGTCTTAATTTGGGTTTCAGTAATTCCTCTCAGTTACATTTTCCTTGATCAAGCTCTACCAGGCCTCCTACACCCTCCTTGCCATTGATTTTAGATCAACTTGTTTTTCCCTTGTCCCTGGGTTTGTTAATACCCAGTGCCATTTACACTGTATAAGAGTTTGTTAAAGAAGTCCTGGGAACACTGTGGGTTAAGCCTTGGACTAAGTATAAATGGAAAGGTTGGCAGCACAAACACACTGAATGAAACAATTTTGATGGCACCTGTGGTAGTTTTATAATCTGCTGTCAACTTGAGTCTACATAAAGTGAAGGGGTGGAGTTTAGCCTGTAAATCATGTCACAGCTTGATGACTTCATTTGGAGGCCATAAGGAGGTAAATAGCTCACTGAAGGGAAGACATGATCTCTCTGCTACACATTTCTGTTGACAGCCCATATGGCGCTACCCTCATGGAGCCAGAGCCCTGGAGCTGAAGCACCCAGTGGCCTTTCTGGACTGGTCTTGGACATATGGGCTAATATCAGACCTATGAACTTGATCTGGACTTAACTAGGATGTTTTCTTAATATGCAATTACTCTTTGATATAAACTTCTCTCTTAAATACATATGAGTGTACCCGAATGTGTTTACCTAGTCACCCTGATTCACACAGCACCTAATAACAACAACCACAATATTCCTGTAAAACTATGCAGCTGTAGCATCTCCATGGAGCCATTCTACTCTGCTCTGGAGGGTCACTGTGGTTTTGGACTTGATGCGTTGGAAGTGGGTAGGTAGTCTATGAAGTGAGCAATAGCATTGTGACCAAGTTTGAAATACTGAGAGAATAACCAAAATGAAACACACAGGCATGAATGAGCACATGCTGTTGGGAAAACCGCATGAATAGATTAATTAATTCGATTAATTAATAGGACTCACATACACACACCACCACCACCACCACCATCACCAGCAGAAATATCTGCATAGCTCATTGAAGAAAAGCTCAATAAAATGAGGTATGCCTGAACAAGAAGACCCCTACTTTCTGCTCCACTGGACGCTCTATCTGGTTGCCCTCGATGCAGAAGTGGTTAGCCTTCCATCCAGGCATGGGCTTTAACCTTACACCATACTTTACATTTTTGTTCTTTCATAAAAATGCTTTTAATTATAGAAAACATCCAGCATAATTGTTCGAAGTTATTTTCCTTTTCCGCTCACTATTTTGTTACCTATTAGAGTGTATTTCTGGTGACCAGTGGGGTTGTTGTCATCCAATGCTGTAAGAAGCCTCCAGTGGGTGTGGCTTCCCAAGGCCCCCCTTCACCAGCCCTCTGTGGGTGGAGTGGCCTCTCAGTTCCCAGCAGGTCATCCTGTCGACCGCAGACCTACAGGGATACCCTCTTCTCCACACAAGATCAGTCCCTTCATGGCCGCTCAGACTGCGGTGCCCCTTCATCCTTTGCTCCAGGCTGACTGCCCACTGCTGTAGAGCCGGGGATCATTTAAATGTCATCTTTTCTGACAATGCCAGGGCATTCAGTCTACACCTCTCTTCCACCACTGTCTCTTTCGGTGGGTAGAAGTGTTCAAAATGTGGTTGGTGAAGAAGAGAGAGCAGTGTCTTTTCAAATGGATAAACCAATGGTAATTTGGAATTTTTTTCTTAACGTATACAAAGTGTGTTGGCAAAATTCCCTGCTTCTGTTTTGTTGTTTTCTTCCCTGAGCATGGGCTTTGCTTGATAAATTTCTGTGATCCTGTGTTTTAACATCAATCCCTTTGGAATTCAGCTACAATGTCTAATGAAGGCTCTAGAGTTTTTTGGCAGCTAAAGCCAGAAAGATAAGTAGAACTGTGAAGCTAATTCTTGCTCAGTGCCATGTGGTGAGCATCTCGATATATATTTTCTTCCTGGAGCTAATGTAGCAAAGCATTAGAAAAGAAGAATTCATCATCATTACAGAAAAAAAAAAAGGGCCAGTTTCTATCTTCTCTCTGACTCATTAAGAATTCCTCCTCCCCCTCCTTTTTAAACCTTCCTAGTCTAAAAATCCCTTAAAGGCTTTACTGGGTGCATTGTTAAAAACTAATCAATCCAGGTTGCTTATTTAGTCAAGCTTGGGGGGATAATAAGGATTGTCTCCCCATGTCTGTATTATATGCAAGTGAGAATCCAGTTATCATAAGACAGACAGTGCTTAATCCAGGATAGATTCTCAATTTGAACTGAAGAAAAAAGGCAAAGGTAAAAAATATTTTCAAAAGTCAATGAGGTTGTTTCCAGTGTTGCTATGAAGTTTTTCATGAATCTTGTGCTATACATTGAAAATTTAATTAAAATATTATACACTGGCTACTTATTTCAAATGATTATTTTTATTGTCTTTTTATTTATCATAGCTTGCTTCTATACCCACTGCTGGCAAGTTGATTCTGACTCATCCCTACCCTTTAGGACACAGTAGAATTGCTCCATAGGGTTTCCAAGGTCTTAAATCCTTACGAAAGCAGATTACATCATCTCTGTCCCACGGAGAGGGTGAGAGGTTTGAACAACTAACTTTTCAAATGTTCATTTAATCAGTCCAACTTAATCACCTATGCCACTCAGACACCTCCTGCTTTCATGTATAAAACCCACAAAATTATTTAAGTTAAAATATACCACTAAATCTTAGCTTACCCAATGGTTGATAAATTTTAGTTGAGTAGTAAAAATTGATTAATAAAAAACAATTGATGTAGGTTATCACATTTGCCATGCTTAAAGAAAAATATCAATAAACTATATAACTAGGAAAAGGTGAGCAATCTGAACATTGCATTTAATAAGGAAGAGCAAAAAGGAGTAGTGTTGATTACATTGGAAAATTGATTTGTCAGAGAACATGGTATTCCACCTTCCCTTATGCACTTAATAAATGGAAATATGGAAGATGCATTAAATTATTATAGTTAGTTGGAAAGGTGAAGCTATGGTGAATAGATAACATTTATATAGTATGTTTTGTTTTAATACAAAAGTGAATTACCTAGAAATTAAAGCAGGTTTGGAATGGAATGAATTGCATTAGGAAACTTTCCATACCTTTACATCAGAGCTGCTTCAAATATTACTCAGCTGAGGTTTGCAATGGGTCTCCTTCAACAGGTGGACTGGTATAAGCTTTCATATCACTAAAATCTCCAGGAGGAAAGACATAGAAGAGAATAAAGTATAAAAATCATGGTTTGGTCCTTGAGTAGATAATAAAAATGTCTGGTTAACTGTTATAGTGGAATACTTGTTCAAATAACAGTAAATTTGATGATAGTTTCCAATTGCAAGAAAACAACATTCAAGAATATCATAAAACTGAATAGCTATTGAGCATAGATATTTTTTCCAAAAGAGCTATTCAGCAACTCTCCAATACTTGTTATTAAAAGAAAGCAAAATTAGCATTATACACCCTGCTACACATTGGCCCAACATTAAATTAACAATTGAACCACTCAATATTTTCTAAAATATGATATGTATAAGTTATCCTAATTTACTGAAGTGTTTGTAACATTGCGAAATATTTAATGAAAACACCATGGAAGGGACACAAGATTGAAATCCAGAGACCTGAATTCTAACATGGATTTTCTTTGCGTAAAGCATGGGATGCTAACTCCCATTGGATACGTGGTCTTTAATCATAAGGTGAAGGGTTTAAGTTATATATTTGCATTCATTGAGACTGCATTGCTTAAAAGCTTCATTCTAAAGATGAGTGATGATAATTTTTACTCCAGGACCAGAGAAGCAAGCGTGAGAACAAGGGTACAGCTGCTAGCTGGTCCATGTATTATATGATGATTTTGCTTATTTAGGTGCATTCTGCTAGATTGTAAACTTTGGATTCATTTTCTCTTTAGTTGTCTTATTGGGCTTGATTAAAATCAAATATATTGATATAAATACATGTTTATTGTTGCTCTTTTAGCGTTTTTGGTCACATTGTTTTTATTTTCATCTGTATTTAAGTTATATTCCCTTTCCTTCATAATTCTGTTTGTGAACTCTCTGTCATCTTTTACATCTAAATACTCCATTCACCTACTGTCGCGAATTGCGATACCCACAGGCTTTATGTGTAGTATATCATCTCATCTTTCTCCCACAGAGACTGCAACATTCAAACTGATCACCTTTCAGTTAGCAGACTGGTGCTTACCTCACTCTAAAATCAATGTTGTCATTGTGAACTACCCTGCAGTCAGTTCCAACCCATAGCAACCTGCCATAGCAGAGACCACTGCCAAGTTAGTGTCAGCCTCACAGTGGGAGCATCAGAGCCCTTCACTGCAGCCAGGGTATCAACCCATTTCATGGAAGGCACTGACCCTGTATTTTATAAATGTGATGTCCTTTTCCAGTGAGGTGTTTCTCCAAATTATAAGAGACAAAGAGAAATACTTATATCTTCAAAATAAATTTGTTTGTTCACTGGCAGCCCATAGTTATTTAATGTTCCTGTTCATAATTCAAAGGCATCAATGTTTCTCTGGTATTTCTTATCCACTGGTCAGCTTTCACCTACCTTGGGGTATGCGAAATATCACAGATTGGGTGAGGTGGACCTTTTCCCTTTAAGTGACATCGTTTGCTCTTTAGCACTTTACAGTGGTCTTCTGCAGCCAATTTGCCTACCGATATGTCATCTATTTCTTGATTGGTGTTTCCATTAGCATTAAATGTGAATGAACACTTTGGCAATGCCCATCTTTTCTTTATTTGTCATTGTCTGTTTAGTGGTCCAGTTGTGAGGATTTAGGTTTTCTTTATATTAAGATAAAAACAGTACTGATAATAATCACACTGGAGAAAAGGGCCATTCAGTGTTCCAGCAGATTCTTCAGGTGCTCTGTGAGGAAGACATTAGTGAACAAGTGGATGGATAGAGGACTTCTGGGAAGAAGGTGACAGAGTGACACAGACCAGAGGCACTCTGCAGAAATCAGCCCCAGAGAGTTACTAAGAAGGAAAGTCAACACTGCAACATCACAAGAGGAGCATCATAAAGATAAGTAGGCACAGATCCACAAGGTTGTAAGGGGCTGGGGGCTTTTGGCTTACCACAGTGGAGGCCAGCTAGGACTCGACCTTAGCCCCGCCACTGTCTCTGCCAGGGCCAGGACCACTTGGAGTCGGTGCAGGAGATTTAACTCAACACAGCCACAGCTTGCTGCTGCCTCAGGACAGGGATTAAACAGTTGCAGTCCCATGGGGAGGAATCAGGGCTAGCTATATTGTTACCTTTGTTTCCCTCTCTCCTCTCTATCCCCACACTATCAGCAGGCGAAGTTGTTTGTTTTTTTTACCCCTCTTTGTCTCTTCCCTGTTCTCTCATACTCCACAGCAGACCCCCAGACCACTTCCCTTACTCTAGGGCATTTATGCCTGCCCTACATCCAGTTAGGTGAGTTCCACTCTGCAGCTAGCCCAAGGCTTGGGAAAACATGGCTAACCTCACCAAGGGACAATCCACCCAACTTCTTCCTGGGAAATTCCTGCTTGTCTGGCTATTTTCCTTCTGTAGTCCCATGTGACTGTGGGAACTTCCTCCGGCCTACCTTAGTGCCTCACATGGCCTAAAGCAGCTCGTTCTACACTAGCCAACACTCCAAGCTGCTTCAGGAACCTCTGCACAAACGAAGGAGTGATATGCCTGGCCAAAGCAATTCTGCACACCATTCGCGGTGTTCTACACCAAAGCAGGCAACCCATCAGCCTTTTGGGACACTCCCCTGAGAGGGAAGCCACAGGATGTTTAAAGTGGTGGGCTAATTCCTTAATGAAATTAGCTGTAGGCGGTTCAAAGAATCATTCATAAAAGTCTCTCAGAGAAACATTGACATCTGGAAAATGGCATCTGGCTCCTCTAAAACAATATAAAGCAAATAGCCACCAGTCCCAACGACTTCAATGAGAAAACAGGAGAAACAAAAGGCAATGGAAGAAGATTTCCTGAACATAATGATATGCATAGAAGAAGCAGCCATTGAGCTGCCACAGAAAGACATTTTCAGAAAAGTGCTTGGGGTCATACAGGATATGAGGGAAACAATACAGAAAAAGGATGAAATGATAGAGGACATAAAGGCCATACACCAAAGGGATATACAGGGGCCCAGGGAGGATATAACAAAAAACCAGTAGCAGAAAAACGGACCTCGAGAATCCACTGGAGGAAGCCCAAAACCGCATCAGTCAGTTGGAGGACAGCCAAGCTGACTTTAACAAACACGAACAAAAATCTAATAAGATCATCAGAGAAGTTGAAGAAAACTTAAGAGCTATGTCTGATGCTATGAAGTGGAACAACATTAGAATGATTGGATTCTAGGAGGAAGATACAACAAAGAAGCTATCTGCAACAATAGTGAGAGAAATCTTGGAGGAAAACTTCCCCAGCTTAATTAATGAAAATCAGGCAACCATTCAGGAGGCTGAAAGAACACCAGCTAGAGTGAATCCCAAGAAGAAGTCATCAAGGCACAAAATAGTTCAACTATCCAACTTTGAGGAAAATGAGAAAATCACAAGAACAGCTAGGGAAAACAAGCAATCACATATAATGTTTCCCAAATAAGAATATGCTCAGACCTACCAGCAGAAACTATGAAGAAGAGGAGAGAGTGGAGTAACATATTCCAAAAATTGAAGGAAAACAATGCAAACCAAAGAATATTCTGCCCAGCCAAATTATCGATCAAGATAGATGGAGAAGTAAGAGTCTTTCCAGACAAGGAAAAACTCAAAAAATACGTTAGAAGACACCCAGTCCTACAAAAGATCAGTGCCAACACAGTATGGGCAGAAGAACAACACTTAACAAACATAAATAACAGACTTCCACATAGAACAACCTCAGAAAGAGGGCAACAAAGAGAAAAAAAAAACCCAAGATAGCATTGGCTTAAGAATGGAAAGAACAAAAGAATGATACATACACACACATGCATATGAGAAAGGAAAGAAGAAAAACTGCCAACACAAAAGGTGTAAGATGACATCACAGAGTCCTCATATGGAGATAATAACCCTGAATATCAATGGCCTGAACTCAGGCATTAAAAGACTGAGACCAGCAGACTGGCTTGGAAAACACAACCCATCAATGTGCTGCCCACAGGAGACACATCTCAAGGCTACAGAAAAAAAGAGGCTGAGAACCAAAGGCTGAGAAAAGCATACCAAGCAAGCAACAATTCAAAAAAAAAAAAACAAACCACAGGGGTCTCAATCCTAATCTCAGATAAAATTGACCTCAAAGTACAAAGCATGAAAAGAGATAAGGAGAGAAACTATATAATGCTCAAGGGATGGAATGGTAGACAGAGAACCACTAAACATTGTAAACATATATTTCCCGAATGAGAGACCTGCTGAATATGTCAACCAATCACTCCAAAAGATTAAAAGTAATCACAGCCTCAACAATTATAGTGGGTGACTTCAACACACCACTCTCTGAGAAAGATAGATCACAGGGAACAAAATTCAAAAAGGAGGCTAGAGATCTAAACACTACAATTAGACAATTTGACCTGATAGATATTTACAGTTTCTCATCCCAAAAAAATCACATTCTTCTCATGTACACATGGCACATATTTGAAGATAGAGCACAAGCTTAGGTATAAGACAAATCCACTTAAATTTAAGCACATTGATATCATACAGACTTCTCTCTCTGACCACTGTGCAATACGGCTGGAAATCAACAAAAGGAAGATGAAGAAAACAAGAGCAAACAATTGGAGGATGAATAACTCTCTGCTACAGAAGGAGTGCATACCAGCGCAGATCAGAAATGAAATTAGGAAATTTCTAGCAACCAACAAAATGAGAACACGTTGTACCAAAGGATATTGGATACAGCAAAGGTAGTTAGCAGAGGAAGTTTCCTAGCAATACAAGCATACCTGAGAAAGGAAGAGAGACTCATGATTGATATGCTGGCACAAAATTTACAATTAGAGCAGAGTCAGCAGGATAATCCCACTAATAGCAAAAGAAAAATGATACAAATCAGGGCTGAGATTCAGGTGAGGGAAAATAAGAAAATTTGGGGGAAAATGCTGCTTAATATTGGTTCTTTGAAAGGATAAACAGAATCGACAGACCACTGGTAAACCTAACCAAAGAAATAAGGGAACAAATCTCAATAGCAAGAATATGGGATGAGAGGGGACATTACAATAGACCCTAATGAAATCAAAAGTATAATTACACAGTACTACGAAGGATTGTACTCCGATGAATTCAACAATTTGGAAGACCTGGACAAATTCCTGGAAAAACAATCCCTCCCTAGACTATCCTTGATGGATGTAAAGAATCTGAACAGACCCAGAGCAAAAGAAGAAATAGACAAGGTTATGAAGGGATTACCAACAAAAACTCCTCTGGACCAGATGTCTTCACTGGTGAATTCTACCAAGCATTTAGGGAAGAACTAACACCAATATTACACAAACTCTTCCAGAACATAGAAAAAGACGGCAAACTCCCAAACTCCTTCTATGAAGCTAGTATAACTCTGATATCCAAACCAGGCAAGGATACCACAAGAATCAAGAACTAAAGACCAATATCCCTAATGAACATCGATGCAAAAATTCTTAACAAACTACTAGCCAACAGAATACAAAAGTATATAAAGCAAATAATTCACCATGACCAAATGAGATTAATACCAGGGAAGCAGGGAGGGTTCTACATACAAAAAACATTAGTATTATTAATCAAATTGACATAAAAAACTCTAAGAACCACATGATGACATCTATAGATGCAGAAAAAGCATTCAACAATGTACAACACAAATTCCTGTTTAAGATACTTGAGAAGATAGGAATGGAAGGAAAGTTCCTCAAGACAACACAAGCTATATATGAAAAACCAACAGCCAACGTAGGAGTCAATGGAGAAAAGACTAACACAATCCCACTGAAAAAGTGGACCAGACAAGGATGCCTCTTGTCCCCACTCTTGTTTAATATCATGCTGTAGGTTTTAGGTAACAGCATAAGGCAAAGAAGAGACATCAAAAGCATTCGTCTGGGGAAGAAAGAGGTGAAAGAACGTTATTTGCAGATGATATGATTTTATATATGGAAAATCCCAGAAGCTGAACAAAGGGAGTACTGGAAGCAATAGAAGAGTTTGGCAGAGTTTCAGGATACAAGATCAACAAACAGAAGTCCATCGGTCTGTTATACACATCAGATAAGACCACAGAAGAGGAGATCAAAATGGTGGTACCCTTCACAATAGTCAAACACTAATTGAAATATCTAGGGATATACCTGGCTAAAAGAACAAAGGATCTATAAGGGGAAAACTACAGAACACTATTATAAGAAACCAAGAGCGACCTCAACAAATGGAAGAATATCCCATGCTCGTGCATTGGAATACTCAATATAGTCAAGAGGTCAGTTCTGCAAAAAGCACTATATAAGTTTAATGCAATCCCAATACAAATACCCACATCTTTCTTCAAAGAAATGGAAAAACTGACCACCAACTTCATATGGAGAGGGAAGAATCCCCGAATTAGCAGAGAACTCCTCAAGAAGAAGGACACAGTGGGAGGGCTTGCTTTACCTGACTTTAGCAAATAGTATACAGCCACAGTTGTCAAAACCACATCCCAGAGATGCCACGAACTGGGAAAACAACTTTAGTAATGACACATCAGACAAAAGCCTTTTTACTAAATTCTACAATACTGTGCTAGCTTCCAATAACGAATTGCCCACTGAGTAAGTGGGCAACGGACCTGAATGAAAGTTTCACAGGGACATAAATCAGAATGTCCAATAAACATATGAGAAAATGTTCCTGTTCTTTACTCATAAGAGAAATGCAAATTAAAACAACAATGAGGTACTTTCGAACACCCTCAAAGATAGCCCAATTAAAAAATCATAAAGCAACAAGTGTTGGAGTGGCTGTGGTGAGACAGGAACTCTCATCCCCTGCTGGTATACCTGTTAGTGTGTACAGCCATTATGGAAATTGATCTGGCAATATATAAAATCTGGCTAGACCAGAGGATGTCTATTGGTACAGTTAGGAACTGGAAACACAGGGAATCCAGGGCAGATGATTCCCTTCAGGACCAGTGGTGAGAGTGGCAATACTGGGAGGGTGGAGGGAGAGGGGGTGGTTGGAAAGGAACACCGATTACAGGGATCAACAAATAACCTCCTCCCTGGGGGACAGATAACAGAAAAGTGGGTGAAGGGAAATGTCGGACAGTGCAAGATATGGCAAAATAATAATTTATAAATTATCAAGGGTTCATAAAGGTGGGGGGAATTGGGGAGGGAGGGAAGAAAATGAGGAGCCAGTGCCAGGGGCTTAAGTGGAGAGCAAATGTTTTGAGAATGATGAGGGCAATGAATGTACACATGTGCTTTACACAATTGATGTATGGATGGATTGTGATAAGAGTTGTATGAACCCCTAATAAAATGATTATTTTTTAAAAAGATATAAACATGATTGAAGGCTGTAACCTTTGGTCTTCATCAATAACTACTTCAAATCTTCACTTTCAGCAAGTCAGGATGTACCATCTACATATTGCATGCTATCAATAAGCCTCTCTCTAATCCTCTGGCCACATTTTCATATTATTTGCTCAGCAAACAGATTAAGGATCTCTGTTGGTTTAGAAGATTACACATTGGGCTGCTAACTTCCAGGTCAGCAGTTCAAAAGCAGCATAATTTCCTGTGTGAATCATAAAAACATAATAGGAATTTGATTTATTAATGACCCAAAGTGAGCTTTTAAATTTTCTGAAGTAAGTCTTTCACAATATTGTGAGTATCCATCAGGTCCTATATCACAGGGTAATAGAAAGGCTGGCAAATGGAAAAGACAATACACTAATAATCATCACCACCATCATCACCATCAGTATATAATGCATGAGGAGCTTCCAAAGTTTGTGGAATTTCTTCACTGTTTCCAATTTGCTTTTCTATGACCTTTCTGAAGCCTTCATATATGATGTGATTTTTACCAAAATCTTTTCCACTCCTATTAATATAAAATATCTGACCCTGAGTTTCCTATCTAATCTTTAGGTTGTATTATCTAAAAATAGGCCATTTTTGCTAATAAAGCTATATTTTTATTCAGTTTTAAGAAAATGTCAGGTGGTATTGTGGTAATAGTTTTAGTGGGTTAATCAACTCTTTCTGGCCCCCAAAATCTGGAGTCCTGAGAATTTGACATTCTGTCCTGTGTTTCCCCCTCTTTGATCAGGATTCGTCTATAGAGTCTGATGAAAATGCTCAGTGACAATAGCCAGGTGGTTATTTTGGTCTCATCAGAGAAGCTCCTTGTCCACAAAGACAACTAACAACATATCCCACATCCTCTTCCTGTCATGACTGAGTCTTCCTGTTTTCCTGTGGGATTTGTTTGTTTGGTGTTTTTAGGCAAATAGTGACAAAATTTTACCTTTTAACTTACACCACCTCTTTTTCTAAAAATACAAGTTCTCACTATCCCTTTGTCTCCTGACTATTATTTTGAGTGCCTTCATTTCAATGGAGTCACCTTTTCAAACAGACTTGTATTTTGAATAATGTCTCCTTTTAAAAGGGATCATAATGAACAGAAGAAAACAAGCATAACAACCTGAGAAAATTAATCAACTGCAGAATTCTGCCCCATGGTTAGCTTCCCACTGATCAGTCACTGGCCCTCATTATAACAGGAGAGTTCACGCTGGTTCTTTGCTAGCCCTGTGGCTCTGGGGAAAGCGAGAATTCTGGTGACTCCAAAGTCGAGAGCTCTCACGAGTGGCAAGTCAGCAGTGCTATGGACAAAGGTGGACCTAACCCAAGAGTATTGCAGTCTCTTAACATGCCTGTGAAAATGGGCGTTGAATAAGGAAGACCACAGAGTTATCACTGCATGTGAATCATGGTGCTGGTAAAGATTGTGGAAAGCACCATAGACTGCCAGAAGAAGAAACATCTGTCTTGGAGGAAATATAGTTAGAATACTCCTTAAAAGGAAGGATGGCGAGACTTCATCTCACATACTTTGGACAAGTTATCGAGAAAGCTCAATCCTGGAGAACATCACCATATTTGATAAAATCGAGGGACATAGTTTAACACAATTGCTGTAACAATGGGCTCAAATATAGAAAAAAAGTGAGACCAGACTGGGCAGAGTTTCACTCTGTCATACAGAGTCACTATGAGACCTTCCCCACTTCATGGCATCAAAGAACAAGAGTAACATTGAAAATAAAGAACAACATGTATGAGATTTGGTCTTGAGAATAAAAAAAATATGCTCGTGTGTAATTAAACAGAGCAAAACAAAATTAATGACAAGTTTTCTATTTTTCTTTGATCTGTGATCTAAGCATTTCTCTTTCTCTTCGAAGCAATGATTTAAAGGATGGCACATGACAATAGTTATTATCAAACTTAAGGGGAAAGGGATAAAAGCAGTTTCTTTATCATGGTTTAATATTAAGAGATTAATAACCACAAATTTGAAAATGAGGAAACGTGACTTAGGAAAACATTCAAAAAATTGAGTTGAAGTGTTTTAATATTAAAAGCAATATAAATTAAGCCTCTGAAATTAGTGGGCAGAATATCAGATATAAAACTCAATGCCAAACATAAAATTTTATCTGAGGGTATATAATTCCAGACTGACTATAATTCTTAGGAAGTAGAAATATTATAATACCTTTATTTAACAACTAGCTAGACTGCCCTTAAGTTAACGGATGGTGGCGTTTGTTATGGTTTGAAATCAACAACTGCCTTGAAGGAAAAAATGAGGCTTCCTAGTCCCATAGAGTTCTGGTTTCAGAAATTCATCAGTGCAGTTCTACTCTGTCTCATAGGGGTCACTGTCGGTCAGGGAAAACATGCATCCTCTGTTCTATAAACAGCTAACATAATGTTTAAATAACTCAAAATCTTCTGTAGATTGGCAGCATCAACAAGTGATACTAATTTGAAATAAGGGATATTTATACAGGACATACCAGCTTTTGTCAAATATTTGTCAGACTCAGAGAGACAGAATAAGTCATCCTTAAGATGTTTATTGAGTAGTGATAATGTGCTCTTTTGTTGGTGAGGAACAAGTATTGACAAAGGGATTGCATTTTTGAATGATCACATAATCAACAAGGAGAAATATTGATAAGTAATACAATGCCCAATTGTGTTAAGGAACACAAAGAAAGAAGAAGAAATGCACAGAATGCACATAATTTGTTATAAAGAGGATGGGAGAGTTACTTTAGATTACATCATCAGGAAAGTCTTCTCTAGGAATGTCATGCCAGAAAGGAGACCAGGTGAGGAGACAGTTATGAATGAGACCTAAGAGAAGTGTTTTAGGTTGAAGCATGTAGACAGTGCAAAACATAGTTCATCAAGGACTGGGCACAGCAAAGATAGCAGCCCGGTGATGATCCCAGCAGGGCCACATCAGGAGGATCTTCGGAGAGAACAGTTTATCTGTGTGTGTGTGTGTTTATATTCTTAAGTTTGCTTGTAAAACAGTGTAGAAGAACAACTGTAGACTTGGGATGATTGCTTAGAATATTGTTTATGCTTTCTCTTGAGATGAACCAGAATAAGGAATCTTAGCATGCAAACACACAAACAGAAAATAGATAAGAATGACTCCATGGCTTTGACTTGGCCGACAGGCTAAAACCTGTTTGTGATTTCCTGATGGCCAATAAGTCTATGAATCTGATTTTAAAGGGGAACGTTAGAGACTGAGATAAATATTTGAGAGTCATCACAATTCAGATGGTTTGCAATGCCAGGTGATTAGGTGTTAATACCTAGAAGAGCATTTGACATTGATTGTATTTTTAAGACTTATCAAAGATAATTTAAAATATATCAAAAGATAATACCAGTTACTAAAGAAAAAGATGTTAGAAAGAAAATGTTCCCAAACACAGGGAATCCAGGACAGACGACTCCTGCAAGAGCAGTGGTGAGAGTGGCAATGCCTGCAGGGTGGAGGGAACATGGGGTAGAAAGGGGGAACTGATTACAAGAATCTATGTATAGCCTCCTCCCTGGGGGATGGACAGCAGAGAAGAGGGCAAGGGGAGATGTCGGACAGTGTAACATATGACAAAAATAATAATATATGAAGTATGAAGGGTTCATGAGGTAGGGGCAGTGGGAAGGCAGGGAGAAAATGAGCAGCCAACATTAAGGGCTCAAGTAGAAGGCAAATGTTTTGAGAATGATGATGGCAACAAATGTACATATGATACAAAGGATTTATGTATGGATTGTGCTAAGACTTGTATGAGCCCCCAATAAAATGATTTTAAAAAAAGAGAAAAGTTTCCAATTCAAATTAGAAAAACAAGAGTATCCGTGCATGATTCTAATAATAGGAAAAGTCAGCTACAGAATACTAACTATGTGAATCTGTCAGAGAAGTGTCAGTAGCAAGGCTACCAATGAACTGAATCTAGAAGAGTATCAAGCCCAGTGAAGTACAGGACTTGCCTACTACTGCATCTTTGGTGGGATGTAGGCAGAAATCGGGCTGACATACAATTCAGTAAAATAAAAAACAAATATATTTTAATAAGTTCTTAAAGGCACCTACGAGTGGGTTTCATGGTCTTAACCTATTGAGAAACCCACACTCAACAAATACAGTCTCTACCCCACAGAATACCATGAAGGGCCCATGAGAAAGATGGAATTAAGTTTTGGTAAATAAAATTGTTATCAGCTAAAATGGCTAAAGCTATAGTTGAAGTAGGGTTCCAGTGGGGGCCATACTGTAACCCTAATAGATAAGTCAGCTGCTGTTTCAGACAGGAGAAGGAGGTGGAGATCAGCAGTTCCCCATAGGTTAATTGCAGATAACCATCAGAAAGGAGAGTTTTAAAAATAAATCCACAACATCAAGATGTGATATTGAGTAAACGGCTTTTGTAGAATCATAGAATTGTGTTGAAGAGAGTGGTGTGGGCTTGAAATAGACAGGTAGGAACCACCAATCTGTTGAGACTTTTCAAAGGAATGCAGTTAGCTATGCTCACTAGAACTAGAGGGGTGGTAAGGGAAAAGAGAAAGGGACCAACAATCAAGAAGCTCTGGAAACTCCACATTGAGAGATAATCGCCGCCCAGCAAAGTGGTTTAGGAAAGAGGGAGGAGCAAAGGAAGTAGTAACCAAGAAAAGCTACATGCTGGAAGAAGGCCAATGGGGAGCGTGGCCAATCTCCATGGAGATCATAGGAAGGTAAATCAAGACAACCCAATGTGATTTCTAACCCTTTCTTTGAAAAATACTAAGGAAACCGATGATTTTCAGCATGGTCAAGAGGTCAGATCAGCCGTGGTTTGAGTTCATAAACTATTTTGTGAAACACACTGATTGGTTAAATGAGAAATTTCCACATCTTTGACATACCTTTTGGTTTCATATCTTGGCTTAATTTATTTTGCATCCTTTCCCAGGCAATGTAGCTAAATATATGAATCTCTTATATGTCTTCTTAGCCTCGTACACATACGTAATTCATACGCATGTGTCAGAATATCCTTTACCCTTGATTACTAGCTACAGTAAGTACCCAGGCTCCCATTAGGCTTCAGGACAACTTTTTACTTGCTCTTTAAAGATATGTAAATTTCCCTCACGTTGAATCAATTGAACCAACATCTACTCCAAAATTTTTCCCAGAATCACCTTTACAGGTGGCACTGGCAGCTGTTAAGTCATTGGGAAGACTTGTCTTTTCTTGCTAATTAAAAATTGTACTCATCTGTTCAGACTTAGCTAGAAACTTGACTCAAAGTCACACAAATGACACCAGTACTGCCTGCACTGTTATATAATGGGTCAAATAAGATTTCATTGTACACATTATACCCAGGGAGATAGAGTTGTTTGGAAAATAGCTATTTCAGACTCCTGGTGGCCGTGTGTCTTACAGAGTATAACTTCCCCGGGGTGGTTTCTGGCAATAATTTGGATGGAAATAGATTTTCAAGCCTATCTTCAGTGATACCACTGGTGAACTCAAACTGCCTATTTGCTGAGTTAATAGGAAAGTTAAAATTAGCTGGATGAATAATATGATGGAACTTTTAACACAAATTCGACAAATAACAAATCATGGAGGGAAAATTCATTGTAGTCGGCACTTTAAATCATGACTCTATGTGTCAGTTACCTGAGCAAATTTGAGGCTGTTAACACAAACCCAACCCAACCCATTGCCACTGAGTCAATTCCAACTCATAATGACCTACAGAACCTTGAAGAACTGAGACAGAAAATCTTTACAAAAAGAGAGACCTCTGTCCACTGTGGTGCAGTTGGTGGGTGTGAACTGCCGAATTTAAAGCTGAGCCAGCTGCTCCTGCTGCTTCAACTATGACTACTAATTTTTATACCACAATTATTTGCTATTGATAAGATGGTATTAAGAAGCACTAGGCACACAGAGAGCGGTGCTCAAGAGACGAGACATGCAGGGAATGAAGGAAACAGCATATTGCTGCGTCATACTTCTGACTGGTTTGAAAAATCCAGTCACTTGGAGGCATTCGACTGTTATAACCTTGATAATGTCAGGAATCCATCTGACTCAGACTTCTTTGGCCTATAGGAAAATTATGCTCCTTGCTGGAGCTTTGCTTATTAGACAATAAATTATGATTAGCAAGTAGAGGAGGTTCAAGTAATTGTTAAATCATGAGATAATTGAAGTCTCCACAAATTATCTGTCATTTGTCACTTTGATTCCACAAGTATTCCTTGATGATCCATAATGTGGAAATAATCTATTTGTGTGTGAAAATGTAAATAATAGCATATAAAGAAGAAAATCTACGTATTGGCAAAACTACTTCCCCCCCAAATCTTTCATGAACCTGTGAGAATGTGGCACACAACAGAAAAGAATGGTCCAAGGAGTGAGTGGGGGAAAGAAAAGATCAACAATTGAATTACAAGCATTTAAAAAAAATATATATAGCCTATTTTTCAGCCTGCTCACAGTTAATTTCATAAATAGCAAACAATATCCTTATAGGATACTTGCCACCCTGCTTCCTAAATTATCTTTTCATCTCTAGCTGGACTGAATGCTTATGGAGAAAGAAAATAATGTGCCCTTGAAGACAATGAGCAAGCTCAGCTGGTTTTAGAGCTGCACAGCCGTGTCACACAGCACCCAGAGGAGAGAGCAGTAGAGCATGTGTGGATTGTGGGACTCCTACTGAAGGAACCTTCTGGAAAGCATCATACTAGTTAGAAAGCTCAACTATAACTCATTTTGTTTGTTCTCTCATGGGGTCATTTGAAAGTATTCTAGAAGGAAGGAGCCTCATGATAGAAAATTAAGCAATATCTAGTTTTTAATTATTAAATACTTTGATACATTTGTGTATAAAATCATCCAAAGACAATTCTCCTTTCAACATGTTTTACCAGTGCACAATACAAATGTACTGCTAGGCTTACATTCTAGTGAAAAGATACATTGGGCAACTAACAACTAAGAGGAGCTTAAATTCTGGATTCTCACACAAATATGCATGTGACCCCGACAGGTATTATTCTGCTACCCATTTGCTCAACAAATCACTTGGAACAGCTATCGCAAAGGAGCCCTAGTTGAGGTATGAATTAGGCTTGGCCTGCTAACTACAAGTTCAGCAGTTCAAATCCAGCAACTTCTCTAAAGAAGAAAAATGAGGCGTCTGATTCCATAAAGACCTGGAGACTTGGAAGCCTAAAATAACACCATGAAGAGTTGTAATTGACTCAGTGACCATGGGTTTGGTTTGGTTCTTAAAACAAGGCAGTGCCATGAAGTACAGCCGTAAACAACGTCTTTATTTTTATTATTCTGGTGGGGAAAATAAAAGTAATGTAGATAGCTAAACCAAGAGGAGTGAATTAATAAACAGCTGCACAGTGGGGAAAAAACTGAACAATGAAAGATGTGTCTGATGGTTGTTATTTTAAACAGAGAGATAAAAGGAAGGTCTCACAGAGGATGGTCAGGATAATTTCCAACTTCCCATGTATTTTAGAGCTAGATTGACATAAATTTATAATGCATCTTGGTTAGGGAAATCTATATGCAACTGGCTGTCCCATAACCTTTCATCCTCTAGATATACCCCCTCTATTGAATCACAGAGCTGTCACTTGAGATATATAAGGAGATAACTGATATAATATTTGTCATAAGTAGAGAGTTTCCGCTCATCTGTTTACAAAAACATGCCTTTTTTAAAAAAAGCCCAAGTAAAATGTCCTTTGAATGATCAAGGTTTTCCTGACATTTTAGCTTAAAACATTTCCACCCCCATCTTAAGTTCCATCCAGCATTGTGTTGAGTTTAATAACAAACAGAGTTGAGTGTGCAGGATGTGATCAGATGTGTGGGTGTAATGCACCCCCAATTTCTGACTCTTTATATGTGGGCATACGTTGGAATCCATCCATGACTCATTGTGTCAGGACTCCGATGTGTTTGATTACCCTAATTCATGTCCATATTTTCCACAGCAATACTTTTCCCCTAATAGGAACTTCAAAATATTACCTTAATTGAATGAATAAATGACTTAGAAAGTAACTAATGGACTCAAGGAAAGGTTAGATGGAATATAAAAAGTTCAATAATTGTTAAATTGAATTAAACCACTATTGGGTATAAGAAATATGGAAACAAAATCTGCACAGAAAAGTTTTTAAAACACCAGTTATATCTCCTTTCTTTAGTATTGAAGACACTCTTGGGGGGAAAATCAGTGTTAAAATCAAATTTGTTAAAAGATGAAGCAAAAGAATTAGCTTTGGTTATTTAATGTATTTTATGAAGAGATTGTTTTATTTTACATATAAGGATGGCATCCCAGAGCATGATGTGAAAAATTACGGTGAGCTAACAGAAAAGTTGGAAAATGTGCATTCTATAAAGAAACAAACAAACACAACCATCACCACCAAACCACATTGCCATGGAGTCAATTCCAGTTCACAGCGACCCTGGGGAACAAGGTAGAACTACTCCTGTGCATTTCCGAGACCCTAACTCTTTACAGGACTAGAACGGCCATCTTTCACCCTGGAAGTAGCTGGTACTTTAAAACCCCTGACTTTGAGGTGAACATCGCAATGTG
The DNA here is from genome assembly GCF_050624435.1 of Tenrec ecaudatus. Classification (NCBI taxonomy): domain Eukaryota; kingdom Metazoa; phylum Chordata; class Mammalia; order Afrosoricida; family Tenrecidae; genus Tenrec; species Tenrec ecaudatus. The sequence continues at coordinate 9,751,231 of NC_134544.1, forward strand.
TCTACCAGTATGCTTTTGGATCTGAATATAAGTTTTTGTTGTTAGTTGTCATAGAGTTCATTCCAACTCTTGGAGACACCATGGCTTCAGAGGAGTGCTGTATCATAGAGTTCTCGAGGCCACCCAAAACCTCCTTCAGGACTTCAGCCACCTTCCTGAATGGATGCAAATGTTGACAAAATTCTAGCACTTGTGCTCAAAGACTGACAACAGATCATTGAAGACATGGGAGTTATCTGAACTATCTTGGAACTTGGTTCAGTGAATTTTAAAGACGATTTGGGGATGTGAAGGATCACTGCTAAATTTGTGCCTCCAGTTCTGACTGACTAGAAAAAAGAGCTTTGAGAGGACAACTCGGAAGCAACCCAGGTCTTTAAAAAAAGGTCATTATTGGTGACTAGACATGGTGCTATTCTGACAACCCTGAAAGCAAACATTAGTCAAACCAGTGCCGCACAAACTCATCAAATGAAATCAAAGGTCAACATGACACTCATTTGTATTTTGATGTGAGGGGGATAGTGCATTTGGAGTTTGTTCCACCAGGTCAGACTATAAATCAAGCTTTCTATTTAGAGATTCTGAAAAGATTTCATAACATTATGTGACAAAAAAAGGCCTGATATTTTTGAGAATGATCATCGCAGCAAATGTACAAATGTGCTTGACAAAATGGATGGATGTATGGATTGTGAAAAGGGTTGTATGAGCCCCCAATAAAATGATTTAAAAAAAGAATACTCAAACCCCCTCCCAGACCCCACCCCCCAAAAGGCCTGATTTGTGGCAGATGCGGGACTGGTTTTGCCACCATGACAATGCGCTGCTCAAGCAGCCCTCTCAGTGCACCAGTTTTTGACAACAAAGAAGCATACTTCTTTGCTCCCACAACTTACTCACCTGACCTTGCTCCATGGAATTCTTTTAATTTCCATGAATGAAGAAGGACATGAAAGAACAGTAATTTGCTGATGTAGAATAGTTTATGTAAAAAATGAGGGAGGTGCTGTCAGCCATTTGAACAGATGAGTTTGTAAAATGTTTCCAAGAATGGAATAGCAGGTTTGACAAATGTGTTAAGTGTGATGGAGAGTACTTTGAAAGTGATAAGGTGGTGTTGTAAAAAAAAAAATTAAATACATACTTTTGGAAAAAAAATCCGTTTTTTGGGGGGGTATACCTCATACAACTAAGTTATTTTGTGTAGTTTCCCATCAACAAGCAAGAAGTACTAGTTCTGTGAGGCAAATGTCTCCCTACGGTGGCATCTGAGTATTTGGCAAATTTAATGACATCCCTAAAGTAAATGAACATTATATTGAAAGTACATCTGCCTGTTTTAGATATACACTCTTCTTTATCCAAGAAATAACCAATTTAAAAGGAAAAATTAAACCATTAAATTGCACATGCTTTTTGAGACTCATTTTGAAGCTCTTTTTTTTCCTATTAAGTTTCCAGATTCTATAAGGGTACTAATTTAAGTTTAAAAGACATCTTTTATGACTTAAACCTACCTGTTTTCAAATGAGGTACATACTTCATTACTGAATATTTTTAAATGTTCATATTGATTGGGAAAAATGATACTAAAAATTAAAATTCCAGGTTCTAGCTTATAATTCTTAAGGGTGACAGGTACATGATCGAAGATGCATTTGTATTAGATAATAAATGTTGTTGTTGTGGGAGTGCCATCAAGTGGTGACGCGATCTGCAACTGACTGGCTCGAAGCAACCCTATGTACAACAGGAGAGTACACTGCCTGATCCTGCATCATCCTCACAATGTTTCTGACGTGTGAGCCGTTTTGCAGCACCTGAGCCAAGCCATTTTGTCAAGGGTCTTCCTCTTGTGTACTGCCCCTCCACCTTACCAAGCAGCATGTCTTTTTCCAGGGACTTGTCTCTCTTGATCACATGTACAAAGAACGTGAGAGGAACTCTCACCAGAATGCTACTTGAATTCCTGATAGCTCCCTCTTGATGCACATCATAGAAAGAAACAAACAGTTGTACAGCTCTGAGTCACTGCTCTGTTAATTCTGGGCAATAGAGAAGCGAAGGAATGATTAAGCAGCGAAGCCAGGGGAATGTTCAACCCCCAAGGCAGTTCAGACAGGAACATGCTTTTGAAAATCCAGTTTTCTGCTCTCACTTTCCCTTTTGGGTGGAAATAGCAAAGACAGATAAGCATGTCCTACCACCTAGGTTGCTATCAACAAATACCCTTGGGGAAAATAACAGATCTATGCTCTTTAAGAACAGTCTGCAGCATGCAACCTCGGCTTTACCCTCTCTTCTTTAATTTGACAGTTTTTCCTAATGATTTGAATATTTGGGAGACATATCTCCAGAAGCCTGCCCCAGACGCTTCTCTCAATTTTAACCAATTTAGAACATGAATTGCTTTTAACCCTGCTCTGTGCTACTGGCATATTTTCTTTCTGCAATGCGGGGCCCATAGCCCGAGCTGTCTGGAGGGGGTCATGCAATGTCAGCTTTCTTTTCCTGATGTCTTCATTCTTTAGCAACTATTGTGTTGGGCTGATCTCATTTCTGTAATATTAATGCAATCGTCCTCCAATGCCCCTTCCTTTAAAACATGGTAAAAACTGAAAGGAAATAAATAGCACTTGCTCCTCTCTGACTTCTTCGTACTTCTGGAAAGTCACGATGGATATGCTGGAAAGCCATTCTATTATTAAACCAAGCCACGTAAATGTGCCATGCTGGAGAAAGGGACAGACTAGACAGAATGGGTGTAACAGGAATGTTAGCAAAAACAGCTGGGCCTATGCTCTCCTTCATAAGCCAGTGCTGGCCTGGGGTGCCAATGCCATTGTCATGCGAAGGCCTTCCACTTGGGGATTCTCCATCCCAACAGGAGTTTTCCTTTCAATTTTGTTAGAGACAGACTCAAGCCTGCTTAGATGCAAATACCTGTAGTCTGGCTAACCTCAATTTATTGTGTTTTTCTTTATTGTGCTTCATAGATTTTATTTCATTTTCCAGAAACTTAATCCTGTGGTCACCTTGAATTGACCAAGTCCATCAGTGCCATTTTTTCCCAAGAACACGTGCTCTGTTTGTGTCTCTGTGTCACAACATGAACATTCTCACCACAGTGTGAGGTTTTCCATAAAGCCATTGCACACTTCAGAAACTACTCACTCTCTCACGGCCTTCGAGGTGATTCAGACTCCTAGAACCCCTAAGGACAAAGCACAAGTGACCCGTGGGTTTTGGAGACTGTAGCTCTTTACAGGAGTAGAAGAAGCTGGTGGTTTCAAACTGCTAACCTTACAATACATCTTTCAGATGTTCTGGGAAACCAGGTAGTTTGTGTGGCTTGCTAGGTTGTGAAAGTGTGGAACTGAGCCTGCAATACCTCAGAGGTCTGATTATTTGTGCTTTACATTCATGTGTGCTTCATGTCCACAACATGTTCTGTGAAAAAAAAGATATGATTCTGCTATTATGCAAAACTCCCTAAATTGTGCGGAATAGCATTTACTGACTTTCATCTTCCATCCTCTTAAATATCCCATTGTTTCAGTTCTCAATATGTCTCCTTCACTTCTTGTGGCTTTTATAACGAGCAATGGTTGCTACATTTGGGAGTCATGATGCACTTCAGGGTCACATTTTTGAAAGAAAAGTATAGAGAGAGATAAAGTTATAATACTCAAGAGATGTGTGATACACAAAATTTGATGCTGCTGTGAATGAGCCAAAGCATACACTGCTGTAAACATTTTATATAGAAGTGGAGAAGGTTTACATTAAAACAGCAATAGAAACAACACTATAGCGCATGCATAAGCCAGGGACACAGACATTTTGTATTATGACTATAACGGCATCTTTTTATAGATTATTGCAGGAAAGACTGCAGAACCAGACGTGCACTTGAACGGTGGTGATGGTGAAGAGTACTGAAAGTACCAAGAACGGCCAGAAGACAAACACAGCTGCTTAGAAGAAGTACACAGCCAGAATGTTCCTTAGATGAGACTGTGGCTCACATACTTTGGACATGTTATCAAGAGCGATCAGTCCCTGGAAAAGGTTCAAATGATAGTGGGGGCTGTGGACTAGGGGGTGAGATGGTTTAGACAGTTGGTGGAATAATTCCATGAACTCTGTTTATATTTTATAAATAGACTAACACACCCTTGTATAATTTGGACCTTTAGTGTATCCTTTGGGGAACGTTTTGACATAAGGCATTTGTTTATTTAAGAGATGCATTATGGGAGAAAAAAGGTATTCTGCATTCTGCAGAAAGAATAGAGGGCTCATTTTTATTGATAAAATCATGCTTCTAAATGAGAATGACTGCCAAATATTTTCCTTATACTCCACAAGAAACAGGATGTAGTTCCTGGTTCCAGGAGCAACTACTATCCTTCAGCTCCTCTATCAATATATATATATATATATATATATGTGTCTACGTCTGTGTGCAGGTGTATTTATATATATTTGTGCCTTTGTACATGGGTGTTTATATGTGCATATGTCCATAGGCACATACATTTGTGCATGTATGTCCATGTACACATTTTTATGTGTGTACATGACTGTGCACATGGATCTTTATGTACACATATGTTTGCAACTGTGTGCATTATTTATCCAGTATATATTGGTATGCATATGCATTTTTACCTGTATAAGTAATAAATGTTTACCTCTGAATGATATTCTCAAATTAGATTCTAATATCCCATCATAGACTTTTATTCTGGTAGATCTAGAAATAAAATAATCACCTATATTAATTGTCAAAATACAACTAGAAATTAAGGAAATTGTATATGTCCTCACCAAAGGTCTGTGATTAATTTAAAGACAATTTCCAAGATATTTTAAGCAACAAAAAGTCTTCACGGTCGGTGAGACTGAATCCACAAAGTACCTAGATGTATTGTTGTAGTGAAAAGGAAACAATTTGGCTTTCGAATGAAAAGAATGGGATGGAAGATGATAGAAAGCAAAACCCGACTGGGTGTGTGAAGTGGTTTGTAGGTCATTCTGTATGTCTGTTTGGGGAGGTGAGGAACATGGGGGTTAGGGTTCAGTTAGTTCATCTTCTCCTCCTTGTCCCTTTACTTGATGCCTTTAAATAATGACTATTGTCCCACATTCTGAGGTCTCCTCTATTGGACAAAAATGAATTTTATAGGAAATAAAAATTAAATAGCATCTTTCAGCCTTTGCAAATACATGTAGTCAATATAATCTTATGATTTTGTTTGTTTTGTTTTAAGTGACTTAAGAATATGGTAATTGAGAGCTTCCAGTATATCTGCCCAGTGAGGGACAAAGATATATGCCTTGTCTAATTTTAGACAACAATCTTACTATGTATCTAGGAGTGAGTATATGAATTTTACAAACTTTAAAGCAATATTCCTTACTTCCTGGTGCTTCATTCTGTCTTCTTTTTTTACCCCCATTGGGAAACTAGAGCTGTCTATTTAGCTCCTACTCATTTCAAAAGTAGACTGCAAAGTAGAAATCAGAAAGTGAATTAGACACATGCTGTATTACCAAATAACAAATATCAAAATAATCACACACATTGTGTTAGTCCAGGTAGACTAGAGAAACAAATATGTGTACAAGAGAGATTGATATAAAGGGTAATTGTACATAAAGAAATCATTCCAATCCAGTCCAGCCAAAGCCCATAAGTCCACTATTAGTCCATATATCCGATAGCAATACATAAAGTCCTCTGCAGACTCATGAAACAGAGGCAATGATGCCAAATGCAGGACAATTACAGGCCAGTGGCATTGTAAGCATCTCAGCACTGTCAGGGGATCTCTATGTGGCTTCTTGGGCACCATAGATCTGGTTGCATCAGGGTAGGTCCATGCGGCTTCTCAGTTCAGGGCACTAGTATAGGTCCATATGTCTTGTCAACTACAATGTCTCCCATGGAGTGAACCTTGTCAGTAGAGTCTCCAAGGAAGTGAATAGGAGTGAGTCAGTGTCTCCCGCCTCCCACAAAGAACTACTGGAATTCTCAGAATCCTTAGGGGAGGCTATGCCCACACAGAAACCTCCTTGGCTATACCCCGATTGACAGAGTAGACTACACACCTTAACTCTTAATCCTCTTAAGTCCAAAATTGACACCAGAGTATGTAATTACCGCACACATGCACACAATATTTATATGCATAAAACTAAAATAAAATATGGAAGTGGGAATTATTTAGAACAGCCTTTCCATTTTGAAAGTAGATAAACGTGATAAGGAAAATGATTAAAAACAAAACAAAACAAGCTTCAACTCTAATAATATCAGGAGACTTACATAACAACAAAAATCACAATATCCATGCTCCTCGCCCCACCCCTAAAGGCTGAGAAGTTTGCATGAGTGGTCTTGAACACAAACAGAGAATGTCTACTAGTATTGTTCTTGGGCAAAACCAACAGAACAAGATTCTGTTCAGTTGTGTGATCCATTCAGTATATTAAAATCAAGGCTTGCCATCAGCTCAATTATGACAAGCTGAAAATGGTGGTGTAGGGATCAAACATTGGACTGTGATCTGCATGGTCAACAGTTTGAAAACCACCAGCAGCTCTGAGGGAGAAAGGCTGGGTTTTCTACTCCTGTAAACAGTTATGGTCTCAGAAAACCACAGAGAGTCTATATGAGTCAGCATTACTAAGAAGCAATGAGTGAGAGCAAATGTAAGCACAGGGGTCTTGTACACTTTTTGACATCAAAGAGTATGAAGTAATGGAGATTCCAGAGATGCCGCTATGGGGAGAGATGTCATGGAATGAATAATTTTATAGATGTAAAGAAGCATTGTTGATGGGTTGACACAATGTTTGCAATAATGGGCGTCAACATAACTACAATAACATGTATTTCTGTTTGAAGATATAAGGGTGACTTTAACTGTTTTTAATTCATGCCTTCAATAAAGCTTTGACTTCTTCCTTCAATACCATTGCTTCTTCATCATATGCTACCTCTTGAAATAGTTCATTATAAATTGATTTCTTTTGGTACAGTGACCCTGTCTATTCCTTCTATCTTTTTAATATTTAATTATGTTGCCCATAGAATTCATCAGTACTTCAACTTGAGGCTTCAATTTATTCAATTCGAGGACTCTTGTGCATATTCTTACTATTTGGCTTACTGAATTCAGGACTTTGCACATTTAATTTTCATATTTTACTTTGACTTTTCGAGTTGTTTTGTGAAATTGTCCTTTAGGCTTTTTACCTCGTAATTTCTTCCATTCATTTTAGGTATTTCACATTCAAGAGCAAGTTTCAGAGTCTCTTCTGACATCTGTTCCATCTCTTTTTCTCTCCTGTCTTTTTTGTGACCTTTATTTATGCACGAATTTCTTGATGGTATTCCCTAATTCATCTAGTCTTATTAGTTTCCTATGTTCAATGCAACAAATATGTTCTTGAGATTGTCTCGGTAGTCAAGTGGAACATTCACAAGATCAGATTTTGGCTGTTAGCAAATTGTTTTAATTTTACCCAACTTCAAACTGAATGTGCTTATGAGCAGTTGATTGCCTGTTCCACAGTCAACCCCTGGCATTATTTGGTGATATCAAGCTTCTCTACCATCTCTTCATATAGATAAAGTTAGTTTGATTCTGTAAACTGATTGATTCCTGTCTCTGATGATGTAATATTATTGGAAAATATGGCCTTGGCAGTAAAAGTGAAGCTGGAAAACACATGAGAGAATTTTGCAAGGTCAATGATTTCTTCCCTGCAGAAAAAAAAAACAACAACAAAGCCAAATGGAAACAGTGCATAGAGTCTTGCCAGGTGGAGTGTACAAGCTATATATATATATATGTATAAGTGTGCCTCTGTGTACATATATATATATATATATATATACACATATATTAAAAAAGAAAAATCTCACAGGCATCTAGTCAATTCTGATTCATAGTAAACATATATAGGATTTCCTCGGCTGTGAATCTTTACAGAAGTTAGTCTCCACTATCTCTCATGAAGCAGCTGGTAGGTTTGAACAATCAACCTTGTCATTAGCAGTCCAAAACTAACCTGACAGTGTCACCTCAGGTTTATTCCAAGGATCTTCATAATCACAGAGGCTGGGAAGTTCTGTGTCAGGAGTCCTTTGACAGGCCAAGGGTTTCTGCTGAATCAAGCAGCTTGATTTGAATTGTGGTGCTAAAGAATATTGAAAGTACCATTGACTGCTAACGGGACAAACAAATCCATCTTGGAAGAAGTATGGTCAGAGTATTCCTTAGAAACAAAATTGCAAGACTTCATCTTATATACTTTGGACATATAGTCAGGAGAGACCAGTCCCTGAAAAAGGACATCCTGCCTAGTAAAGTGGAGGGACAGCAAAAAAAGAGGATTGCTCTCAATGAGATGGATTGACCCAAGTGACTGCAGCAATGGGCTCACGCACTGAAACACTTATGAGGACAGTGCAAGACCATGCAGCTTCAGAGTCTTAAGCATTGGGTCACTATGATAGCACCTAGCAACAACAAGGAGCTCCGAAGTCTGATAAAACCCAAAACACCCAGGCTTCTGGATGCATAGGCAAATGATTCCAAGCCGGGAAAAGGGCCATATCAATAAGATATAAAATAAGATGACTCTCAAGATCAGAGGGAAATATGCCAATGCCGGGGTTGAAGTCCAAAGAACCACAGGTCAGATAATGAACCGGCTGCAGAATTCAGACACAGTGAAAAGCAAGTAAGCTTTGGTACAGCACACACACACACACACACACACATACACACACACACACACACACACACACACACACACACACACACACACACACACACACCTGGTCCTCGGCCACATCAGTGCTCGGCATAATCAGATTTCCACAGGAAATGTCAGAAACATGTTGCTTTGGAGCTCAAACAAAACATCGGAATAGTACATGAGGCACGTGATTTTTGAAAACCAAAGCAGTTTACTTTTTTGGGTACTCGGTGTGAGCTGGAGTGGTAAAACCTTTTGCAGCTGTGTTCCAAGCGTTTTGCTATAATTTTCTTAGAGTTTGTGGATTTTGTACTGTTTTTAGATTAAAAAAGGAGTCCTAAGAAATAGTTTTTTTTGTTTGTTTTTAAAGAATCATCATGATAAGGAACTGGTTAACCGTGTCATCAATATTATTGATGATAATTTAGTAAACCTTTTTAGAAAACAGTTGAGGAAATGTCAACAACAAACCACATTAGACAGATTTTTTAAAAGAGAAATCCAGCCAGATCCTAGTGGAAAAAAGCAAAGAAGGGGAAGAAACTGAGCAGCTACCAGTTGATTTTTTGGAAGAGGTTCCCCTTCCAAACAATAACTCTCTCTCCATACCTCCTCTGCACACCTGTGTCCACAGATCCAGATCCTCATCAATCTCAAGTATGGGCCATTATGTAGTTGTTAAAACCTTTTTGTTATTGTTAAAACCTTTTAAATGTTGTGTTTCTTATTTAAGTTTTATTACTTAACTCTTTGAAATTTCTTTGAAATTTCTGTGTCATGTTTTGTATGAGAAGGCAAGGTTAAGGCAAAAATTGGGTGGTCTAGAACAGATTAACCTGTTTTCAGTTATTTCTTATGGGAAAAATTGATTTGGAACTTGACTGCATCGCATCTCGAAGCTCCTTCCAGAAGGGATTAGCAGTAAAGTCCGGGTCTACTGTATATTGGAAGTAGACTATAGCCCACAGGGAACTCTCTATGAGATCATAGGAGATCTCATCTCAGAGGTAATTACATTATATTTAAATTAGTCATGGAGAAATGCCAATGCTATTAGTAACTCTGGCCCATAACCTGAACTTTCACATTGCTCCAGGTGACATCTTGGGTCCTTACCCCTTAAAATAAGTTTTGTGCAGTAAAGTTCTTCAGTGCAGAGCACCATGTCATTTCTTATCTGCTTTTCATGGGTGTTGACTTGGATCCAAATAAAATTAAATCCATGACTTCAATCTTTCCCATTTTAGCATATGATTGCTTATTCATATATTGTGATAATTTTGTTTGCTTTATGTTGAGGTATATTCCATACTGAAAGCTGTAGTCTTTGGTCTTCACCAATAAGCATTTCAAGCACTCTGCTTTCAGCAAGTCAAGTTGTATCATCTGAATATCACCAGTTTGCCTGGCCCGATACTATATTCTTCTTTATGTAATCCAGTTTCTAGGATAATTTGCTTAGTGTAGAGATTGATTAGATGTGGCTAAAGGATAAAATTGTGACACACAGCGTCCCTAACTTTAAACTGTGCAGTATTCCCGGATTCTGTTTAAAAGACTTTCTCTTGGCTTACATACAGGTTCTTGATGATCACAAATAGGTGTCTGAAATACCCATATTTTGCAATGTTGGGTGGAACCTAAAATATAGTGAATTTATATTTTGGATCGAGATTCTTTTGAGTCTGTCGAGTTCTGCTGTCTGATAAAAGAACTCTTAGGGAACTGAATTAACCACAAACAATTAACTATAGATCTTTCTTTGGCTTGATGAAATCTAAGAACATATTAACATTTATTTGTGTATAAAGTTAATGAAAAATGGGGGAAATTACTGATTGGATACTAAATATTCAATCACTCTTATCAAAACAAACCAAGCCACTGCATTAATTTCATGGTGACTCCTGGCAACCACGTGTGCTACTGATTTGAATTACTCCATAGTGTGTTCTTGACTGTAATCTCTATAGAAACAGATTATCGGACCTTTGTCTCTGGCGCTACTAGGTAGATATATACCTTATGTTAGCAGTTGAGTACAAACCATTTGCATCACTTCAAAACGGCTGTATATATTCAATGAAGTTGAATATTGACCATGAAGGGAGATTCTATGTTTGCTCTACAAACCAAACTCACTGCTCTTGAGTCAGTACCAGACACTGTTCTTGACCTTGGCACAGCAAAAAGTTTTAGCTCATTTCTCATTATTATTCCTGAGATCTCCAGGGAAAATTCTCAGGATATTATAGTTCAGCTTTACTTTGTGTGTACTCTCTCCATCATTCACAAAGCTATTAGTCTATATCTATCATCTCTCTAATTAAGCTCAATAACCTGAATTAATTACACATAATTAATTAATTAATCCTGCCAAGATTTATTGACTGGTAATTAGGAGCAAACTATTCTCGACCCTGAAGGCACCACAAAAGGAATCAGATATAGACGACCCATAAACTCACTGTACCTCCTCCTCACCGCATACAAGTTGCTGCTCGAGGAGTGCGTTTTGGAAGCACTCACAGGTAGATTGCATAATGATAGAGCTCGTGAATCTTATCAGGAAACTAAAATGTGTTTCTCCAGACAGAACTCCTGTTGTACCAAGTCTGTCCTATGATCATGTACCTACATGATGTTCATTGTACGTGTACCATGAATTCACCCAATGACAGGTGCATCATGTTGATACATGGACTTGGCGAGAAAATAGAGCCATCGTTGGGTCTGAAAAAAATAATGAATTCTATCAATATTCAGGACCATAAAGGGATAAAAAGAGCCACTACTGAAGTTATCACAGTGTGTTCTAACTTGATGATGGGAATTATTATAATTATATTGCCACAATTGTTGCCCTTATCACTTAAGCACATTTCCTAGAATCGAGTCCAGTTTTGTTTTTCATTAAAACACAAACATACAAGTACTTTGTTTGACATTTAATATAAAAGTTATACTTTAAAGTTACATGCAATGACTATGACCTCTGTGAGTAATTAGAATTAATTGTTACAATCTCATTCTTACAATTATGTCACTAAATAAAAGAACAACTTTGCTCAAAAGGCTAGCAGAAGCAGTGTTCTGACATCATACAATTTTTATATATTCTAAGAGGCTTGAATATTGATAATAAAAAATATATCCCCTTAAAAACCCTATGTATGGAATTTTTGCAACTCAATATATGATAAATTAACATCAATATTTACATTATCTTGTGTATTGTGTAACATATTCAGGAGCTGGAGAGAAAATTACAAATACAAGTATAATTGTTTATATCTCTCTGACAGACTTGTTTTGCATAATGAATACCTATTCTGCTAGTTCTTTGACATTTTATCAAAGTATAATATATAACCACTAATCCACACTCATGATAAGGAAACATTTCTGCAGAAGTTAAAAGTTTGCTTTAAGTTCACTGCATATATTTCATATGCCATTTCTTCATTTCTCTCAGTGGAATTTGTGATTTGATCTTTACCCTGTGGATTAAGAACAAGAGTGTTGTTTAATTGCCAGGCAGTTGTACCTTGTAAGTGTATGTCTGCTGATATCTGTTTGTACTTAATACCATTGTTGTACAACACTTTCTTTGGGATTTCAAGTTTTTACATTTGTGAAGGATTTTTTCATTGTCTGCCATATGGTTAATTTGGTCACATTTGCCATAGGCTAGTGGTTCTCAACCTGGGGGGTCGCGAATGATCCTTTCACAGGAGTCACCTAAGAGCGTATTTCCAGTGGTTTTTGGAATGGAGACACCGTTCCTCTATCTGTCTCCAGACAGGTCTTCCCACATGGAGAAACGACCATATATGGGCTCACCGCAACATGATGAACTGTATTAAAGGGTCGGAGCATGAGGAAGGTTGAGAACCACAGACATAGGCAAAGGAAATAGAGTAGGTTCTGTCCAGTGTGGCAAATACACTCTGCTCTAAATTCCTACTGACTGGTTTCCTCTCGGCTATGGAGAAAGGGAGGTTACAGTATTATTCTATAGCTCTGTAGTATTAACCTTCCGCTACATAATTTTATCAGCTTTAACCTTAAATATTTGAGGCTATGCTAGTTGCTTGATATTTAGGATTGTGATGTTTTTCTGGCATTCTAAGACTAGAAAGTCAGAGCCCCAGTGGTCATGAGCTGAACTGTTAACTGTGAAGTCTGCAGTTCAAACTCAACAGCCTTTCCAAGGGAGAAAGATGAGGCTTTCTGTTCCTGTAAAGATTTGCAGCATCAAAACAAACAAACAAAAAACAATCAAAGGGGCAATTTTACTCTGTCCTATAGGGACGCTGAGTCAGAATTAACTGGATGGCAGTGAGTTTTTAGTTTGCTAACTATAAGTATATGTAACTTTAACTTCTCTTCTTAAACATGCTTTCTTATTGCTGTTGCTAGGTGGCATCAAGTCCATCTGACTCATATCAACCTTGCTGACAAAAGAACTAAATATTTCCTGGTTCTGTGCTCTCTGCACCATTGTTTTATGCTTGAGCCCATCAATGCAGTCACAGTGTCAATCATTTTGCAGAGGGTCTTCCTCTGTTTCACTGCTTCCCTCAGTGTGGTAGTTACATAATCTGTTGTCAAATTGAGACAAGAGTCAAGGGATGGAGTTAGACTGTCAATCAGGTCACAGATCAATGACCTAATTTGGAGGCACTAAGGAGATAAATAGCCCTCTGGAAGCAGGACACATGCTCACTCACTTCCATTACTCTGGAAACAGGACATAAGCTCATTCCCTGTGAGACCAAGAGCCTGATGGAGTTACAATGATGCAGCCAGAGTCCTCGAGGTGGAGGAGCCATGTGCAGACCCATGTCAGTGCTGAGACGCTTCTCCCGCCACTGGATCCACAAGACTTTCCACCCACTGGCCTGTGATCATCCTGCTTTTGGCATCATTGCATGGATTGCATGAGTCTGAAGAGGAATTTATAGATTGGTATAGAACATATGTGCTAATATCAGACTTACGGACTTGATCTGAACTGGAATGGGATGTTTTCTCAATAGCCAATTGCTCTTGTATCTAAAGCTCTTTCACAAACACATATGAGTGTCTATGAATTTATTTCTCTAGTTTACACAGACTAACATACTCAGGAACTGTTCTCTCCTGACAGTATCTCCAAAATATGTCATACAAAGTCTTGTCATGGTTGACTCTGAGGAGCAGTCTAGTTGTATTCCTTCCAATATATATTTGTTCATCCTTTTGGCAATCCATGGTACATTCAATATTCTTTGCCGGCACCACAATTCCAATACATTGATTCTTGTTCAGTCTTCCTTATTCAATGTCCAAGTTTCAGATGCATTTGAGGCCATTGAAAATACCATGGCTGGGTCAGGCACACCTTAGTCCTGGACATCTACATTGTAAGATATTCCAGTTGTTGTCATGCACCATAAAGGTGTGCAGGTGGGTTCAAATGGCTGGCTTTCAGCTAACAGCATATATAGCATTTCACTATTGAGCTACCAGGGTGTCTACATCATTATAGTCAACCTCTATTACGTCATCAAACACCTCATCACACTAAAATATGTAGACACGATTTCTGAATGAGAAGTGGATGAGAGAGTAATGAATGCATGTGTCCAATGAAAGCTGGCTATTCAGAAAATGCATAGAAATAGTGAGATTTTAGATCACCTCTCATATCCAACAGTACGATAGCATGAAATACTATGACTTGATGTTTTTAAAGTTGTGTCTGGGTCTTGCTACATCAATGCCTTCTATGCTGTATTATGACATGGATTATTCTGGCAAGCCTGTGACAGACTTTTTCAGTAATTATTATTGTAAATTTCCCTGAAAATTAGCCCCATTGTTTGTGTAAATAGCATCCATCCATGAAAGCATTGATTCAGTATGAGTGAATAATTCAGGTAAACTTAAAAGGAATTAGCCTACATTAACTCAATATCCTTCTCTCAACAGGGCTTTAAAAAAAAATTAGTAGCAGGAGCTAATCAAAGACAATCTTAACAGAAGATGGTTATACCCCAGGGGAATGTGCAAACTCTCTCCCATAAATAAACAAGGAGCTTTTGAAAGGGAGTCAAAGGCAGATAAAAACAACAATAATATAATAACATAGATCCAGTAATGAGATTTGAGCCCCACTAAATCCTAGCTCCAATTTAAGAAAAATTAGTGTTTGCACCATGGCCCTGCTGAATATTCACCCTATAGAAAAAATGTGGGGAAGAAATCATATGGTGCCTGGCAATCAGATACAGTAGCATTTGGGATCTTAAAGACTTGTCTCCAAACAAGCAGCCATCTAAGTGAGATGTTAACTTAGTCCACATGGAAAAAGCACACCATCATCAGTCATGGAAGGACTGGAAATCAAATAATGCAAAGTTGAAGGCTGGATTAGTATCAGAGCCTACATTGTGAGGATTTGTTTGGCAGAAGGCTGTGGATGACAATGGGAGCCTGAGACACACTTGTGGAAACTACCCAGGAAATAGGTTTCTAGTGATCCCCCCATCCATAATTGAGGGGGAATTTGGATACTCGTCAGAGTGCTTTGGAGAGATGAGTGTAGAAGATCAAAGGGATAAACCTGACATTAGCAGTTAAAACTTTATCAGTTTACCTACCCTCTGATTCATGCTGGATCTGATTTGGTTTTTAATATTTTCTGTATTCTTCTTTGATTTTGGTTGTTCATATTAGGGTATATCTGAGAGGTATTATGTCATTGGAAGTCACCATCATGAAGTTGTGTTATATGTTGTGTGTGTGTGTTGGGGCATATGAAACCCAGGATAGATGAGCCTATAGCGACAGCAAGTAGGTTACAGTAGTGTGCGTGTGTGTGTGTATGTGTGTGTGTGTGTGTGTGTGTGTGTGTGTGTTGGGGGGGGGAGGGGCAGTAAAAGTGAGATGATGTCAAGGAGTCCTGGAAAAAAAGAATGTTTGGAAACTGACTGTGGTAGGAATTATATAATACTGCTTGGTGTGATGGAACTTAGAATGATATGATATATACAATAACCCCCAATTAATACATTTTTAAAAATTAAGTGGATTATAGGAAAGTGCTCTAGGACATATTAAAAACAGGCACATGTTCGAATGCACATCTTCAACTCCGTGTTGAATAAACTTGTAAAGTCAGCAGTAGTCATTTTCTTCATGTTAAAATATATTTAGGAGCAATGAGGAACAGTGGAAATATTTATTACACATGATGCATTTTTCAAATATTCACACAGAATGCAGAGGAGTTGGTTGGAAACAGCCTATAGTGTTTGAATTGAAACTATGCCCAAAAAATCACTTTGCAGAATTTGTTTTCTGTCAGTTTAATTGCAGGTGCGAGAAAAGTCTTTATTCAGTTTGTCAAGTTAACATAGAATTCCCTGTTGTGAAATTCTGCATTTATAATGGATTAAGGAACAGAATTTAGATGATACTTGATTTAAAAACTAGGTCTGATTTTGTTTAAATTGTTGAAAAACTGTAACCCTCTTAGAAAAATAAAACTTTTCCAATTTTATTCACCTTTTATTTAGATGTTTATATGGAAACCAAGAGCTACAATAACTCAAAATCAGAGTCTGCAACTTCCACACAACAACATTAATAAAATCTAGGGAAAAAGTCACTCACGGCCATTGAATCCGTTCTGATATAATGAACCTATGGGGGCAGAGTACAACTAACCCTTTGGGTTTCTGAGGCTATAGATACTTACTTACTTTGGGTTTCTGAGGCTATAGATAAGAAAGCCTCATCTTTTTTCCACAACGAAGTTTGTGGATTTGAACTACTGAACTTGTGGTTAAGAGCCACAATGCCACCACAAAAAATAAAACTCATTGCCATCGAGTCTATTCCAAATTATAGTGATTCTATAGGACAGGGTAGAACTGCCTTTGTGGGTTTCTAAGAGTAATTCCTTATGGGAAAAGAAAATCTTTCTCTCTTGGAGCTGCTGGTAGATTGTGAACCACTAACCTTGAGGTCAGCAGCCTGTCCCATAACCCACAATACCATCAGGGTTCCATAAATTCAGGGGGTTATGCTAAATGCTACTTATCTGATGGTCCTTATCCAAATAGGGCAGAATCAGGGGAAAATGTTGCCCTCTAAAATAGAGAACATTTAAAGCTTCATCATCAGCTTGCCATGGAATGAAAGAGTATACAAGTTCCTTTAAACAGAAAGCGTACACAAAATTTACCACCACCGACTTTAATATGATTCCCAATTTTTTTGCCCTCACACACACAGGGAGAAGAAATCACCATGTTATGCCAGTTCACTTCTTCACTCCTTGAAGTACCTTAGCCAAGAGAAAATGAATGCTTCCTGGGAGAGTTATCACAATGACCTAACTCAAAACAAATTCAGTGCTGATTCAACAACTATGCATTCACTTACCAAATACATTTCTTATCCATTATGCACGTGGCATTGAACTGAATGCTGAGATGACAAAGAAAACTAAAGCAGTCTGATGAATTAATACCTAGTCAAAGTGATTGTGAGTCAAATAAAGAATTATACAAAATTTCCAATATAAAAAGGAAAGATTAAAATCAGTATAATATGTTCATGTAAAAGCAAACTTGTGCCCAAATCTGAAAAGACAATGTTGCCACCTAAAATATAAATCAGATTGCAATCATAATTTTGGGATTAACATTTTTACTTCTACTTATTGGTACATAACTCTGAATCACGTTATTAATAAAAATTAAGTAAAAGACAATGATGCCCAAATGGTGCCTTATCTTTGAAACAAGTATTGTGTTATTATCGAAGGAAAGTAGCTGTAGATAAACTATTGTACATCAAACCCCGCTGTGTGAGCATCTTTGGATTTTAGTGGAAAGGGGAAAAAAGAGATGAAAAACTATAATCAAATTATAAGCCATTCAGAATTATTATATTGCCCTAATCATAATGTCAAAGTTAATTTATTGCTTGTTGTAGTTTAAAATACCTTGGCCATGTATTTGGATATGATAGAGATGGCCAACAGTTTGAAGAACAACCTAATAAGGCAGAAGAAAATCACACTTAAAAGACATCTAAAACAACGAATGCAATCAAATGAAAAACAAGTGACATAACACAGATATGAGACTGAGTGAGATATTGGCATAAGCATTTATGAATGGCTGGATTCAGAAGAGAACATGGAGCAAGAGATACCGTTGCTGATTTCAGATGGTGTGGTAGTTACATAAACTGTTGTCAATTTGAGACTATTCAAGAATGAAGGGGTGGAGGTTAGCCTGTCAATCATGTCACAGCTTGATGACCTCATTTGGAGGCACTAGGAGATAAATAGCTTACTGGAGGCGGGACACACAGTCACTCCCGGGGTGATATTTCTGCTGACAAGAAACGTGGAGATACACTAGTTCCCTGAGCTGCAGGAGCCAGCACTGAGATACTTGCACTGCCACTGGATCCACAAGACTTTTAACCCACTGGCCTGTGATCTTCATGTGATCATCCTTGCATGTGCTGGGTGAGTCTGAAGAAGAGTTTATAGATTGGTATTGGACATATGGGCTAATATTGGACTTATGGACTAGATCTGGACTGCATTGGCATGTTTTCTCAATACGCAATTGCCCTTGTATGTAAAACTCTTTCTTATACACATATGAATGTCTATGAATTTGTTTCTCTAGTCAACCCCGACTGACACAGATGGATCTTGGCTCAAATCAAAGAATACCAGAAAAATGTTTACTTATGTTTCATTGCCTATGCAAAGCCATTTGACTGTATGGACCATAATAAACTGTGGATTACCTTGAGAAGCATAGGAATTCCGGAACACTTCATCATGCTCATTCAGAATTTGTACATAGACCAATAGGCACTGGTGGGAACAGAACAAGGGATACAACATAGTTTAAAATCAGGAAAGATGTGCACCAGGCTTGTATCCTCCCATCATACTTGTTCAGTGTGTATGAAAAGCAAAAACCATCAGAGAAGTTGGCTTATATGAAGAGGAGTGCAACATCAGGCTCGGAGGAAGACTTATTAATAAATTGCTCTATACAAATGACACAACCTTGTTTGTTGAAAGTGAGAAGGAATTGAAGCACTTACTCACGAAGATCAAGGAGTGCATCCGTGAGGATGGATTACAGCTCAATGCAGGGCGACAACAGTCCTCGCCACTGGAACAGTAGGAAACACGATGAATGGAGAAGTTGATGTTGCAAAGGATTGTGTTTTACTTGGATCCACCATCAATTCTCAAGGAAGCAATGTCAAGAGAACAAAAGATGTATTGCATTAAGTAAATCTGCTGCACAAGACCTCTTTAGAGTATTGGAAAGCAAGGATGTGACTTTAAAGACTAAGATGCCCCTGATCCAAGCCATGGTATTCTCCATTGCATTATATGCATGTGAAAGTCAGAACAGATATGGCAATGGATCAATTCCAAGGAATGAAATGAAGGGAAAAAGCAATAGTAGAACAAGGCATCGGTCTTCTGAAATGCTTGGCTTAGAAACAAAAGGAGCAGCAGAGAAAATTGAGAGAGAATAATCACAGACTTACAAAATATAAGAGTGGATCACCGTTATCAAGTTATTACAGGTAAGGTCTATATTATAGTCGAATGTCCTCATTGAAATCCTGTGAAGCATTATGAGCTCATTGAGCCATTAGGCTTCCTTTTGTTTAGCACTTGAATAGATTTTGAAAGACATGGATTACTTTTCAGACCTCTTTTACTTGTTAGTAGGTGCCCTTCAATTGGCTCCCACTGACAGTGACTCTCTGTACAACCGAATAAAGCACTGCATGGTCCTGAGCCATCCTCACTATGGTTATGCTTGAGGCCACTGTTGCAGCCACTGTGTCAACGCATCTCAGTGAGAGTCCTCCGCTTTTTTGTTCACCCTCCATGTGATTGGGCATGATATCCTGTTCTAGGGACTGGTCTTTCCTGGTAGCATGTACAAAGTGTGTGAGGCATAGTCTCACCTCTAAGTAATATTCTAGTTGCTACATCTTCCAGGACAAGCTCCTTTGTCCTTCTGGCTGTCCACAATATTATAACTATTGTTTGTCAAGACTATAATGCAAATACGTCAATATTGTGATTCATTGTATCTCTTTCACATGCAGATGAGGCCATTGAAAATAACATTTGAGTCAAGTGTACCCCTATTAGCAAAGTGACATCCTTGGTCTTCAACACATTAAAGAGGTCTTGTGCAGCAGATTTTCCTAATGAAATATACATCATGAAGTTGTGCATTGGTCCAGTTGTAACAATTTTGGTTTTCTTTACACTGAGTTGTAATCCAGATTTTGAAATGTTCTTTTTAACAGTGAATGAAATGCCATTCCTTTTTAATTTTTAATTCCCAGCATAGTAAACCATAAGATTGTCTGATTTAAAATGACCAATATCAATTCATTTCAGTTGATTTATGCCTCAGATATCAATCTTTATGTGCTCTATTTCTTTTATGCCTTCAAATTTTCCTAGATTCATAAATCATATATTCCATCTTTAGACTATTAATGGATGTTTGCCGTGCTTTCTTCATATTGCGAGTCGTGCCCCATCAGCAAATGAATGTCCCAAACATGACTCCATCAGCAGCATGATGGCACCTTCTCTACGTTCAGGAGGCAGCTCTTGTCCAGTCATTATTTGAGTGCCTTCCAACATGAGGGGTTCATCTTCTAGCACCACAGCTGACTGTGCTTTGCTACTAAGCAGAAGGGTTTCCGTGACTAATCCCTCCAACTGGAGACCCTACATTCCCTCTTTACGCGCTATACCTGACAGTGTAGTGCTCTGACACTATAGACAATGAGGGCAAATCTCCCAGAAGTGGGCAGTCTATTCCTTCTTCATAGTTTGATCTTAGTCTGTAAGCATCCATGGAACCTATCCACCTTGGTTGATCTTGAACGTATGTACAATAATGTTGACACAGCTTTCAGAACCACAGCCATACACAAACCAACAGTGTGACATACTGACTGACAAATGGTTTCTATATTGATGGAAATATTAACTTCTTACCTTCAGTTGGATAAGATTATGGTCACACTGTGAGAGGTGCTGAGTGACTACAGAGATAGAACATTCAAGTCTTCTAGGCTACTGACAATGAATGCTACTAGTTCAGAAAGGTCAAAGTGGTTTGTGTTAGTCTGGGTACTTTAGAGAAACAAACCCACAGAAACTCATGTATAAGAGTGAGTTTTATATAAAGGGTAAGCTCACATCAAGAAAACATCCCAACCCAGTGTTGCCCAAGCCCACAAGTTCAACAGCAACCCGTATGACCGATACCAATCCACAAAGTCCTCCTTCATCTCACAAAACACACATTACGACACGGACTGCAGGAGGAAAGCTGAATCAGTGAGTGTGTAAGCACCTTAGAGCTGGCAGGGGTCTCCACACAGCTACTCCAGCACCCAGGGCTGCATTGTGGTAGGTCCATGTGCTTCTCATTGGGGATGTCTTGCAGGAAGTGAGCCTTGCCAGCTGAAGCAGGGAACTGGCTAAGGCAGCTGCACCTTGATTCGACCATCACAAAGCAAGAGACCCAAGAACTCATAAGGGGAGGCTCACCAAGCCATTTATCTCTCTGTCCTTCAATTGACGCCACATGTGTTTATAGACCAAGGTGGCACAATACACTTTAACTTTATCATGATTGTTCCTTTAGAAAGTTTACATAGGGTACCTGTAGTTCAAATCCGTATAATGAACCCATAAGTGCAAACTCCCTCTGAGTTAGTTAGATTATTGTGCCAACCTGGCCGATAAACAACACATGTGGGGTTAATTAAAGGGTGGAAGGATAAATGGCTCAGTGAGCCCCGCCTTTGAGTTCTCACGCCTCTTGCTGTGTGATGGTCACACCAGGGTGCAGCTGCCTTAGCATTTCCCTGCTTCAGCTTGCAAGACTGACTTCCTACAAGACACCCCCAAGGAGAAGCCTCATGGAGCTACCTCAATGCAGCCCTGAGTGCTGGAGCACCCATTTGGAGACCCTTGCCAGTGCTGAGATGCTTATACATTCACTGACTTGGCTTTTCTCCTGCAGTCGGCATCGTTGTGTCTGTTTTGTGAGATGGAGGAGGACTTTGTGGACTGGTGTTGGACATATGGGTTAAAGGCGGACTTGTGAGTACTGGGTTGGAATGTTTTCTTGATGTGCACTTACCTTTTATATAAAACTTTCTCTTATACATGAGTTGCTGTGGATTTGTTTCTCTAAAGTACCCAGACTAACACACACTCTTATGTCTTCAGGCTGCCTTTTTTGTAACATTTGACTCTTTTTACAAGAAAGATTGCCTCTGATGAGATCAGATTGCGGAAGGAAATACGACTACTTAATGGAAAAGGAAAGAAGGTAAACAAAATAACCAGATCTGAAGAAGCACATTGAGGACCTTGCAGGGAACACTTCCTGAGCGCTGCTCCTCCTCTTGAAAAGCATGTCCTAACTCTAAATCTAAACTCAAGACTCAGTTACAAACTTTAATGAATCTCTAGGGGAATACATACCTAATGAGGGCAAACAGACAACTTTTTAGATGTACTAATGAAGTGATATTGTTAGTATTCTATTTGTTTTATTTTATATGATCGTATAGAACACCATTCAGGTTATGTAATCTAGTACTGCACAAAGGACTGTAATTAATATTTTCTATTTCATAGTAATTATTAAGCTTTTTTTCACTTGAAAATTGTCATGAATGTTCCAACCCTACATGGTTAGATATAATGGAGATGATGTGGCCAGACTATTTGGTGTGGACACATGAGCAGGTTCTGGAAATGAGATTAATAAAACACAATCTCACTTTTTTTTAAGCAGAAAAGTCACTAACATACAAAATTTACAAGGTAAAAAACAAAACAAATAAAAAAAGACAAAACAAAAAGATAGCAAATATTAAAGGAAAAATTGCTAGTAGTTCAAGGTCAGTTCATTGGCCTTTAGGAGTGTTTTCTAGGTGTAGCTTTTGAGGTGCCACGTCCTGGCCTGGAACTCCATCCTTTATACTCCCTCGGGATCCCTTTGCTCTGCTTCCTCCGCTGCTCCATTGCACGCCCCCAGTGTTTGCCTCAGTGTGGCGGGGTCAGCTCAGTCGCACATCCCCCACTGTGTCTCAGGTGCTGTCCCATGTAGGGCCATGTGTTGGTGCAGGATGTCGCATCTCGTAGTGTGGCCAGCTGAATGGTCCTCTCTGTATGATGGGCCCTTCTCATCATTTCTTATCATATTGTCTTAATGTTGGTTTTCTTATCAGTTCCACCACCAGCTACATATCCAGTGTCAATCAGAAGTGTTGTTCCAAAATCACAATATGAACAGGAACAGTACAATGAAGAAGTCTGAAAAGCATCATTTTAGACATGTAATCAAAGTTGAAAGGGACAGATCCTACTGACAGAATATTACTTTGGTATGATCTCATGATTATGGATTTTCACTCCCTGAATTTCCTCCCCAAAGCCCATAACCTTCATGGAATCATGAGGGAAAAATCATAAAAATTACAAGTGAGGGATATGCTATACAGCACTTGGAGTTTACTCCTGAAAATTGTCAAGGTCATAAAAATACAAACAAAAAATCATTCCCTTGTTCTGTTCACACAACACTCTTGATCCATATACAAATTCTATATCAGCACAATGAAATGCTTTGGAATTCCATTCTTCTCAATGTTATGTTTGTTATGATCCACACGGTTGAATGCTTTAGTGCAGTCAATAAAACACAAGTCGACCTCTTTCTGGTATTGATCTGTCTGATACTACCAATGGTACCCCTGGTTCCACACCCTCTTCTGAATCCAGCCTTAACCCCTGGCAGCTCCCTGTCTATGTCCTGCTGCAACTGTTGTTGGGTGACCAACAAAAGTTTACTTGCATGTGATGTTCTAGCTTTTGAGCATTCTGTTCTATCAATTTTTTTTCCCAAATGGTACAATTATGGACCTCTTCCAATCAGTTCGCGAATTACCTGCCTTCCAAATTTCTTGGCATAGATAAGTAAGTTCATCCAGGGCTTTGTCAGATTGCTGAAACATTTCTATTGGAATTCTATAAATTCCTGGAGGCTTTTTTTGCCTAATGTTTCCATTGCACCTTGAACTTCTACCTTCAGTCCCATTTGTTCTTCCTCATGTGCTACCTCCTGAAATGTTAGGATCTTGATTAGTTCTTGTTGGCTAGTGACTCTCTGTGCTCTTTCCATCTTTATTAGATGCTTCCTGCATCATTTAATATTTTTCCCATAAAGTCTTTCAAGATTGCAAGTGGAGGCTTGAATTTTTTCTTTAGTTCTGTCAATGTAAGATATGCTTAGTATGTTCTTCCTTCCTGGTTTTCTAACTGGACTACTAGCACAGAGGTTAGTTAATAATAACGTATTGGTATTGGCCCATCCTGTGACTTATGTACTGGTCTACAGTAAGGTATCAAGAATAGGGAAAACAAAATGTGTGGTATGTGGAAATTCTGTATTCACCTCACAGTTTTCAATAAATCTCAAACTATTCTAAATCAAAACCTTTATTCTAGCAAATAAACAATCAACTAAGCTAGGATGGAACACTAGGACCTGAAAAGACAGAAACAAACCAATTTAGAACCTCTGTCATCTAGTCTTTAGGGTTTCCAAGACTACATCTTTACAAGAGCAAACTGTCTCACATCTTCCCTGAGGAGCAGTAGTAGATTTGAACCACTCTTCTTGAAGTTCACAACCCAATTCCTAACCCACACCACCACCAAGTTTCCTTGAAGAAGACCCAGAGGCTCCACAGTTAACCCACTTGATAAATGCTGTCCTTGATCCAAGAGCAATATAAATTAATCAAACCAAGGTCCTAGTTGTCTGAAATAGTTAAGCAGTTTTAATTATTATATAGAAAAATAAATGTAAGACATGCCTTCTATTTGGTCTAGGCCACTGGAGTCTTGATGAAACAAAATACTCCTCTCTTTGGGCCACTATTTCTTATCCAGACAGATATGATATCTAAAGTACTATCACTTAGCATTACAAATTTTCTTCTATCATATTTTGGATTCACTATCTATCTAGATATATCCAGCTTTCTCATTAAGTCACGTTATTCTTACATATACACAACAATTTGAATAGCAGACTCATAGCACATCATCACACACATTCAATATACAATATGAATTGGGTTTGATGTCATGTGCTCTAAACTCAGATTTTGCCAAGAGATGGTATATGTGTGTATCATTCTCATATGATGTTCCCTCCAGGTTCTCATTGTGTCAACGGTTTCTGTGGAGTTTCTTTCTTATCCTGACCTGCCTTTGGAGCTCTATTCTGAGGCAAATGTGGCCCTTTCAATCTAGAAGTGTTGATCATTCTAACAGTGTGTGCCTCTATGGTATCATTGCACACCTTTTGGATTATCTATGATTTGGTTAAAAGTTGAGCCATGGGGATATGTTTAGTTCAAGCTTGAAGAATATCTAAGTACCATAGTCTTGGGAGTTCCAGCAGTTTCTATTCAACCATTAAACTTGGCACTCAGTTTTATTTCAAAAAGTATCCCACTCCCTTTAGGATCTCCCTAAACATCTCTATTTCATAATCTCGCTGTGATTACTTTCAGAGTTGTCACTGGTGGAAACCATGGAGCCTTCTCATTCTGGGGGCGGGGGTTCTGAAGACCCTAGATGCTGAGGTTCCAGTGGTTTTATTAGTTCTTTGGACTAATTACTTCCATGCACCTTTGATTTTCGTCCCTCTTTGCTATACATGGGAAAAGACAGTGGCAGATGAGATGTCTATCTGAAAGCTTTTACTACTCTCCAGGCTACTGGCCATTGTCGGATGTCTGTGTGGACTCCATGCTAATTGACCTTGCTGTCTCTTGAGACTGTGGTTGTGAGCCCTCAGGCCTAGGGATTAATTCACATAAAGTGTTTGATTATGTCCAGAAACTTTCCAAAACTTTGTATCTTGTGTGCATTGCTCTATCCCTGCATATAGCTATGACATCTATATGAAGAAATATTGTCTGTCCAGCTACCCATATCTGGCCATCTTGCTTGGCTACTCTGAGCTCACATCTGTTATGACTGGTGATGCAAGACAGCACCTCTTATACTCCGCTGGGTGCCTTCCTTTGACTTAGTGATACTGTCCTCCTCACTCTCTTACTGTATGTGCCCAGATCTTTTTATGTATGTATTTATTTTACCTCCCACTCCACCTCTGCTAATCATCAAAAAGTATTTTTTCCTGTGTGTAAACCTTTCCTTGATTTTTTATAATAGTGAACTCATACAATAGTTATCCTTTTGTGATTGATTTCTTTCAGTCAGCAGAGAGTCCTCCATGGTGTTCAAGTGACAAGGTGATTTGTGAGTTCTTTGTTAGTCATTAATGTTGCATGTTAGTCCTCTGTGGGTGTACCATAGTTTATTCATCCAGTGGTAGTTACTTACACTGTTTACAGCTCATTGCTACAGTAATTAATGCTGCAAATAACATGCATGTGCATACAACTATACATATTCTGGTTCAAATTCCTTTAGGATATATAACTACCAGTGGGATTTCTGCATCAGATGGATGTCATTTGATTTCTATTTCCAACTCTTTAAGGAAGCACCATACCATTTTCCACATTTGATGAACCATGTAAAATCCCACCAGTGATGTACAAACTATGCAGTCTCTTTACACAAGCTGACCTGTATGCTCTGCTATTGAACTTTGTTATTTATGCTGAGGAAAGTTGATAAATCATTGCTTTGATTTGCATCTCTCTAATGACTAATGATAGGAAGCATTTTTTCATGTGTTTGTTGAATGCCTGAACATCTTCTTTGATAAAGTAACAGTTCTTGTCTTTTTCCCATATTTTATTTGAAATGTTTTTAGTTTTGTGCCTGATGTGAGGAAGATTACTATAAATGTTAAAGATTTAGAACCTTTCCAAGGAGATGCGATGATATAGTGAGTTAAGCATAGAAGTGTAACTACAAAGCCGTGGTTGGATCTTATCAGCTTCTCTGCAGGAGAAAAGCAAGACTGTCTGATACTGTAAAGACTTAAAGTCTCAGAAGCCCAAAGGGCATTTCCACTCTGCTCTAGATGGTTATGTCGGAATATACTTGGTGGCAGAGAATTGAGTCTCTCTCAGACATTTCATTGCCAAATATCTTTTCCCCCATCTGTTTTTTCTCGTTATATTCTTCTACAGAAGTCTTTTGGTGTGCATAAGTATTTGATTTATCGAAATCCAGTCATTTTCTATCTTCTGTTTGTACATTTTATTGTTATGTGTGATAGTCTGTTTTTGCCATAAAACAGAAATTACAATATCAAATTATGAATTGTATTGAGGAAATTTGCTGCAAAAGACCTTTTTAAGTGTTCAAAAGCAATGATATCTAACTAAGCTATATCTGACCCAAGCTAGATGGCTTTACCAATTTCCTCAAATGCATGTGGAATCTGGACAATACATAAGGAAGGATGAAGAAGAATGACTTCTTTGAATTATGTTGTTTCTGAAGAAGTTTGGCTATACTATGCACTTCCAGAAGAACAAACAACTCTATCTCAGGAGAAGCACAGCCAAAATGCTCCTTAGAAACGAGGGAGATAAGACTCTATCTCACTTATAGAGAGGGACTCAATGCAGGAGAAGGACACCATACTAATTAGAGGGCTGGAGAAAAAAAAGAAACACACTCAATGAGATAGACTGACACAGTGGTAGCGGCAATACCCTTAAACGTAGGACCAGCAAAGGCGTTGCAGTGTTTTGCATACATATAAGTCTGAATTGACACAATGGCCCAAACAACCAACATTAGTCAACCTTTTTTTATTTGTCATTTTTTTGTTACTGCTACATTTTCCCTGTATGTTAGCCTTGCTGTCTCGGTTATACTTACAATGATTGAGGAAGAAAAGGAATGGTTTGTTCCCCATGGTACTCTGCCCATGGGATCTAAATAGGCAAAATACAAACAAAAAACGTTGCCGCTGAGTGGAGTTCAATTCTTAATTTCCCTATAGGAGAGAGTAAACTACCCTGTATGATTTCCCAAGTTGTACATGTTTACGCCACATCTTTCTTCAGGAGAGTGGCTCATGAGTTCTAACTGCTGACCTTTTGGTTAGCAGTAGAGCAATTAATTTGCATTTCCTTGCATAGGTAACTAACTGAATTTTTATTGGTAATCACTTCCAAAGTATGTCTAACCTGTCAGGTTTTTAGTTACAAGTTTTGATCTTCAGTGAATAGGACCCTTGTTGCCCATGACAAAAATTCATATCATTGTGATTATATAAATAAAATAGGCTTTATTGATATTGTTACCAAATGCAAGCTGCTATAGACTTGCTTTGAACATTACAATGCACAGATGCTCTGTTGATACTTATTAGATATCCATCCTTACTTATTTAGGTCTGCTTTCATCTAAGTTAGCTGCATTCACAGATATATTTCATCTGCTGCAGAAGGAGGTCCAAGTGACTGCATTCCATCAGTCTAGCAGACCTGTGAGGATGAGACCCCGTCCTCCCCACAATGGTTCCAAAAGTGTCCAAGGTTGAATATCACTGGTTGCCTAACTTGTTTGGACTTCTATCCACATCTGAGTTGATGGGTCAACCTAGGAAATTTTGAGCCAGCTTAGCAGCTATGATGCCTACGAAATGGGGAGTAAGGAGATTGGTGTGCTAGAACTGTTCCACATGGGAGGAGCCAAGAGTCATGCATGTTGAATATTGAAAGTACCATGGACTGCTAAGAAGACAAACAAATCTGTCTTGGAAGAAGTACAGCCAGGGTGTTCTTTAGAGGCAAGGATGGCAAGACTTCATCTTACATGCTTTGGACATTTTGTCAGGAAAGACCAGTCCCTGGAGGACATAATGGTTACTAAAATATAGGTC
Organism: Tenrec ecaudatus; assembly: GCF_050624435.1. Lineage (NCBI taxonomy): Eukaryota > Metazoa > Chordata > Mammalia > Afrosoricida > Tenrecidae > Tenrec > Tenrec ecaudatus. The sequence goes on from NC_134544.1 coordinate 9,780,006, forward strand.
CAGCAAAAGAGAAAGACCTTTAATGGATTCACCCAGTGGCTGCAAAAATGGGCTCAAGCCTAGGAAAGAACAGCAGTAAGGATGGCAAAGGACAGAGTAGTGTGTCTTCCTTTTGTGCATAGGGTCACTGGGCATCAGAACTGACTCCACGGCCCTCAATACCAACACCCAAGGCCAGCGTCTGTTAAACATGGGTAGGAATCTAAATGGATTTATCTTAAAATTCAATGACAGTTTTGAACCTGCATTTTTAAATCATTTTGCATTAACTCTGAGGCTATTCATAATGATTATAGGAGGGGCCTGTGCAGCCCTGTTGTGAGAAACAGATTTTCCATAGCTGCCTGATTGGCAGGTGAGCCCTCCGCTGGGAAACAATGGCATGTTGACTGTTGATAGAAAGCCAATGTTGCAGAAAGATCAATGTTCTTCATCAGCAAAACAAGGAAGCCTGCTGGTATCTGTAGAATAAACAGTCAGCATCACCAAAGTCTCCCAGTCTTAAGGGCGACCTGGCAGGTAGCAGGAGAGAGAAGTGACATTAGGAGGAGAGGCCACCCCTTAGCAACACCATCAGATTCCTGACTTTTATTTGTCCTTCCTTTATTTCCATTCCTTACTGCTTTTTTGTCAATGAGCAGCCTGAGCTCGTCAATGGTTTGTGACTCAGCATTAGAAGTGTGATTTGGGGGAAGAAATAAGAGAAAACATGACTTCTTCCAGGAACAGTAAGGGGTGGATGGTGCTCCATCAGCTGGGCTGTACAGAGTGAAATGCATGCAATCGGGAAACACACAGAACTTAGATCAAAATGGGCAGCGAAGTATTACAGATGGATAATTCCAAATGCTCAGTCAGTGTGGTGGTCTGGGGTGAAATATGTTTGAACAGAGCTGCTTCTCTTTGTTGCCTGTATAAATGGCTTCAAACTCTTTTTCTAAGATCGTGAATAAACAAAAAATACTGTACTGCGGCTTCAGCTCACAGAATTGTTTGTATTTTCTTCTGGATAAGCAAATGTATAAGGCAAGAGCCATTGATCTGTGGGCCCTTGTTATTCCTCTTCTCCCAGAGCAGTTATCTTCCCCACTGCTTGATCCACAGCCACTCTGCTCCATTCTAATGACCCAAACACCCTCTTCCTTTGCCGCCCAAACAATACTACCTTTTCGGGGGATATTTCCCTAATGGCCTAGAAAGTAATTGCTTTCTTAATCTCTGTCAATCTCATGAAGATGAAATGTTACTGCTTGAATAATTTATTCCCTTCAGGTTATTTACAATTTAAATAAGTATTGCGGAAAATGCCGCTTCACCCAAAGGAAATAATACTTAACTGTGGAAATTTAAGCACTGACAGGCTTCTTTCGGGATTGAGAAGAGTCCCTCTAAGCCATACCTTTCCAGCCAAAGACTCTCAAGTTCTGATGCCTGTAGGAGTAAATCGCATGTATGTATTGACATATGTATGTCAAAAACCACGGCCGCAAAATCATAGAAACATTTATGGGACAAAAGTATCAAAACTTGGGGTTATTGTTTCTCCACATATTCTCCATCTAGGTGTGGGTCTATACAATTCAGAAGGCAGCGTTTCCATCTCGGTAACCCTTCCAGGAAGAATTCTGCACTATGTGATTGACACCACATCAGAAGGGCAGTTTGGGCATTCTGAGAGGACTCACTTCATGTTTTGTTTTTTTCTTTTCTCTTAGTGTTTGGAGGAAAAATAAATCAGAAAGAGCAAGATCAGGTTGAAGGTGGATAAGGTAAGGTTTCCAGGGAAATTCTACTAGGACAGCCATTACTCCCTTTGAAAAATAAGCATTATCATGATGGGAAACAAAAATCCCTTCCCAGAAATTCCCTGGCCTTTCCTCAGCAGTGCAGCTTTCCATTGTCTTAAAACGTCTTTGTATGAAACAAAAACATAACTTCTTTGTATGAAGTAGGCCAAGATCCTCCAGCATTCATTATCATTTACCTTTGGGAGTTTCTGACTCCACCAACCCCTACCCCCTCCTCTTACCGCCCCCCCCAAAAAAAATCACCTTTTGAGCAGACCTCTCTCTTAAATTTAAGTAGACCATAAGATATCCTCAGAAGCCATTGTTTTCTTTTATTTTTAATAAATGATTTTTATTAAAGGGTTCTTACAGCTCTTATAACAATCCATGTATCACGTGCATTAAGTACATTTATATATATATATATATATGCTGCCATCATCCTTGTCAAAGCGTTTTCTATTTGTGATTTTGGTATCAGATCTTTTAATCCCTCTCTCCGCCACCCTCCTGAACCCGAGGTAGATGATAAATTATTAATATTTTCATATCTTACACCATTTGCTGTCTCCCTTCACCCACATTTCTGTTATTCATCCCCTTGGGTGTGTGTGTGTGGGGGGATGTTATACATTCATCATTACAATCAGTCCTCATTTCTCCACCTTCTCCCCTCACCTTCTGCCTACCCTCATGGTATCGCTACTCGCATGGCTTTTCTTTGTACCAGTGTGTGTGTGTGCTCCAGTGGTGAGGGAGAACTGGGGTCACGGTAGTGAGGGGGCGCAGGAGAGGTGTCTTCATGAGACTAGGAGCCCTGGTTGCATAGTGGTTACATGTTGGGCTGCAATCTTCATGTGCTCAACAGTTCAAAACCACCAGTTGTTCCCTTAGAACTTTCTACTCCTATAAGGAGTGAACCTTGACTGGGTGGCAGTGAGTTTGGGTTTCAATGAGAGTAAGACAAAGGTATTAGTCAAAGAATTTGTTTGCAGCCATCCACTGATTGTAGACACATGTTTGGAAGTATTCGACTGGGAATAAACGCATGACCTGGAGCCCTCAAGATCCTTTGCTTTCTTCCTTTAAAAAAAATCATTTTATTGGGGACTCATACAACACTTATCACAATCCATACACCCACCCATTGTGTAAAGCACATTTGTACATCTGTGGCCATCACCATTCTCAAAACATTTGCTTTCCACTTGAGTCATTGGTATCAGCTCCTCATTTTCCCCTCCCCCCTCATCCCTTCATAAACACTTGATAATTTATAAATTATTATTTTGTTTTATGTCTTACTCTGTCCGATGTCTCTCTTCACCCACTTTTCTGTTCTCAGTCCCACAGGAAGGGGGTTATATGTAGATCCTTGTCATTGGTTCCCCTTTTCCACCCCACCTTCACTCCACCCTCCCAGTATCATCAATCTCACCGTTGGTCCTGAAGGGGTCATCTGTCCTGGATTCCCTATGTTTCCAGTTCCTGTCTGTACCAGTGTACATCCTCTGGTCCAGTCGGATTTGTAAGGTAGAATTGGGATCACGATAGTGGGGGCAAGAAGCATTAAAGAACTAGAGGAAAGTTGTGTGTTTCATCGTTGCTATATGACACCCCGACTGTCTCATCTTCCTCAAGATCTTTTTCTACTTATGGTAATTATTATCTGGGAGATGAGGAAAACTGATTGACTTGAGTATAAGCCTAGGGTGGAAAATGCAGAAGCTATTGGTGAGTTTCATTAATCAAAACAAATGAAAATAAAATTACTAAAAATTGAGATATCAGTGGAATAAAGTATTTAAATATTTATTTTAAATAAAAAGCATAAATAATAGGACAAGTCATTTAACATTAATAATCCAGCACAGTAAGTGGAAAATAGGTTCAACAAAAACAATAAGGTTTCAACAATGGTACCTTAAGAGTACTATTCCCTGAGCTCAATCAGCAACCAAGCTAAAATGTAAAGAGGTAAAATCCTTCAAAACTGGATTCCTCATTATCATCATCCGTATCCCAATGCAGCGCTTCAGCTGTGTGAGGTCATCATAGACGCTGTCCTCACTGAGATCGCCGTCATCACCATCACTGCTGTCATTTTCATACAAAGCGCAGTCTTCACTGCCATCCATAGCATTACTAATACTACATTTCTGGAAGGCACGTCACACCATGTCTTCTGGAAGGTCTTCCCATGCATCGTGAACTCACTTTGCTATTAACTCTCTGTCAGGCTTCATGAGATTTCCTCCTTTTGTTAGTCTCGCTTGACCATATGACATCCATTCATGCCACATCCTTCGAACACGGTCTTTAAAAGGCTTATTCAAAGATACACGCCATAGGTTGGCTCTGATTGGTTAGATGTGAGTAAACAAACATTCAAAGCCCTGAAGTGCCAGCGGGGCTTTGAATGAACAGCGGAGAAACGGCAATCACCCGTGAGATAATGGGCGCTCTTCCTGTTACAGGGTGGGGGGGGGGTCCCCAGTGAGATGTTACACCTCGCTGGGGTACCACTGACCCGTGTATAAGCAGAACCAGTTTTTCAGCACATTTTTTGTGCTGAAAACCTTGGCTTATACTCGGGTTGGCTTATATTCGAGTATAGGCAGTACTTTCATATTGAAGACGTCCTTGCCACACAGGAGATTCTGTCTTTTCAACCTTCAGATGATCCTCCTGTCTCATCATCACCTCCAACTCTCCTTTTTAGAAATCCTCTACAACATTTGTCATCATTTTGACTGTTATTCAGCCTCTATTGCAAAACCAAGCTCCTCATGTTATTTTAGAAATTTTATTACAAATGCTATAACAACTTGTATTGTTTTCCTTAAATTGTCTGTGAATTGTACATATATCATCAGTAATCCATCATCTTAATTATAAATTAAGATCCTCTTGTATTTGAAAAGCCGAGAAGCACATGGTTTCAGTATTTCAAATGTGCAATTTGGAGTCATCCACGCCTTTTCCTGCTTTGCTGCTGCTTCTGTCCATGTGGAACTGAAGTGCAAGAATGGCGCCAGCTGAGCCTGTGCGGAGTGGCCAGTCCAAGAATCCCAGTGGAGGAGGGGTTTAGGAGTGAGCTGCTAAGGAAAAGGTCTACAATTCCAACACACCAGATGCTTCATGGGACACCTGGGCATCAGTTTGCTTCAGAAAAGATTTCAGCTTTGGTAACCCCATTGGGCATTTCTATTCTGATCTACGGCATAGCAATGAGTAGGAAGGGAAGTGTAGATTAAAAATCCGTGGCACTCCATGAGCTTTTGTAAGGTCTGAGGAAGGAGAAAATCAGGTTGGGAAAGGAAGATATTAAATTGAGATATGTAGAACTAGTTTTAGGAATTTCTCCTTTGCTCAATTAAGATATTAAACTTTAATCAATAGCACATATATGCTCTATCTTCTAAAATACTGTTGTTCCCCCTCCCCATGATAAATATACATACCCTTGTTCAAAACATTTGGATTAATAAACTATGCTTACTAGGTTAAAGAATGAAGAGGTAAAACACCAGCTTAGTGCATGCATGCGTGTGTCACACTTGTCACCAAAGGAATTACTTTGGCTTCCAATCTCCCTGTTTTAGTGCAGCTGGTAAAATCCTAAATTTTTTTTTAGTCCGATCCCATTTTGCCACAGCTCTGATATTTCCCTTTTATGAGGAAAAGGGGGAAGAATGAATAAAAAAACTCTGTCCTTGAGGTGATTTAGAGATGAACTCTGGACTTTTTCACAGCATGAATCTGCGAATCTTGTTAGGCTAAAATGACTACAGCCCTTGAAGCGGTGAAGCCTCCGCAGTGAACCCGATACAACAAACGGCCACCCCGCAGCTCCTCAGCAGCTGCCAGTTTCTTCAAGATCCCATATAATTATTCAGGGCCATGGACTCACCTTTTCCCAGGGCTGATGCTCCCTCCTCTCTCCTGCCTCTGAAGCTGTATTTCTGATGAAGCCTCACAGGTGAAGGTGAGGTCCTCCAGCATAGCCACCTTCAGGACTTGCTCAGGAATTCAGCTTCCCTAATTGTATCACTGCACAGGAACGTACAGTGTGCATGGCATTGAGGAGACAGAAAACAACTCTTGACTTCTTACTTCTTCACAAGGCTGCCAGAAAGCAGTTTTGAATATTGTCTAATTTTTATTAGGCACTGCCACACACCCCTATAAATTATTGTCTCAAAGATGTCCTCCTTGGTTTCCAATATACAGGTAGCTTAGTAATCACACCCCAAATCAATTAGAATGGATTCACTCAATCTAAGGTCAGCTATCACACCACAAGTTATTTATCAAAAGGGTTTAAAATATTTTTTGAAAATGACTTTCTTATGATTATCTTGGCATTTCCCATTGATCTCAAGAGTTTGCGGTGGTGGTGGTGGTAGATAGCTACCTTGGCTGATATTCTGGTCGGCTTATACTCGAGTATACGTGGTAAGTCAGATTTGTTTGTTGTTTGTTCTTCTGTCAGTCCATGGTATGTTCAACATTCTACTCAATTGTATCAGTTCTTTTGACTTCATTTTTATTTTTTGTTTTGTTTTATTGTCCAAAGTTTGTATACATATGAGGTAATTTAGGTGATTAAAAAGACCATATCTAGAGTCAGGTGGACTTTACTCATCAAATTGACATCTTTGTTTTTCAGAACTTTAAAGAGGTCTTGGCAGCTGATTTGTTCAGTGAAACACATCATCGGGTTTCTTGACTGTTGTTTCCATGGCAGTTTCATATACATTATTTTGTAACTGAGCTCCATAGAGTCTCCAAAAGTGGGCTTTGTGGAAGGTGATTGCCGGGCATTTCTTGCAATGTGCCTCTGGCTGGGCTCGCGTCTTTAACCATGCAGACAACGGGTTGAATTGCACTAGCCAGGAAAAAAATGCTTATTAGGACTAGACTGAGTGATCTGGAATGGTATTCATTCTCTTAATATTGTAAATGTATATGCTTATAATAATTAGGAGGGAACCTGATGGCATAAAGATTATGAGTTTGGCTGTGAACCACAAGGTCAGCAGGTTGAAAATACCCACTTCTCCATGAGAGAAAGATGAGACTCTTTACTCCCGTTCAGAGTTACAATCTTGGAAACCCACCACCGGAGCAGTACTGACCGTGCCTAGCGGTTCACCATGAGTTGGAATTGACTGGATGGAGAGTTTTATTACAATGAAGTAAGCACATTTATGACTTAACCCAAATGATTTCTTCAGCTTTTTCAGTGACCGGACATCTAAGATCTTATGCTATTTTACAAAGACCATTGTAAACAACTTCCTCATTTTTTGTACTTTTACCTATGTTGGGAACACACACACACACACACACACACACACACAATGCACCCTTCAAACGTATATTTGGATGGTTACGATTTCCTATCACAACAGTGTTACTATCTGCCATTTAACAGACAAGTTTAATGTTTATTCTGAGAGTTTTCGGTGTTTGTAAATCCCCATCCTTAGCAGACAGACATTCATATGCCCATAGACTTTACATTAGTTAGAGCTGAGACTCACCCTGATCGTCAATGTTACATATTCCCTTTCATTTGATTGGTGCAAACAGAAATTACTAAACTGCTGCACTAAATCAATCTCACTCATTACCTCCAAGAGATAGGTTAGCCTGTTCACAGTCTGTCTGAGAAGAGCTATTTGCAATTTTGCACACACACAAAAAATATTATCTTGTAACCATACACCGACAAGCACTTAACTTCAGTATATGCCAGTTCTGGAATTGTAGCTCAGCTACCTGTAGAGCCATTGCCACCAAGCTCCATCTGACTTCAAGCAAAGTGAGACTAAAAATCTTTACAGAAATTGATAGCCTCATCTTTTCCCAGAAAAGCTGATGTAGGTTTCACCCACTAACCTAGTGGTTAGTAGTCTAACACTTGTCTCAAAGCAACACCAGATATGTATTAATTGTCTAATTCATATGTGTGATAATTAGGTTTTGTGTTACCTGAGATGGACAGTGATTCTCAGTGGTTTGGCAGTTGAGGCCTCCCTCATAATATCATGTAGCCTAATGTCATTACCACCATGACAGGATCTGTTGTGAGCCAAGCAGTTGCTCACATAATAACCCTGATATCTTCTTAGGGATGTGGAACACTTGATAATTAAATAGAGAATTGTGGAAAGTTTCACTTCTTCTTGCTCGCCTGGATCCGACACAAATCACCATTTAATGAGCTAAAAAAGCAGCCATATTGCCTATTGACCCTGGGAGCAAGCTTACTGGGTACTTATTCAACTCTGCCAACCATGAGCCTTGTCTGCTGATGTCCACCAGACTATGGATTTCCCTGTGCTTCATCCACCTGGTTCCTAGTCGGTGGCCCCAGGAACTGCTTGGTTCAGGAAGTTGTCTCTTAACTTCTGACCCAAAGACTTGAACCAGTTAGACTTATGAGCTCCTACATATGTGGGAGACGTTTTAACATCACTTGTTTTGCATCTCTAGAGAGCCCAGCCTAACCCAGCCTAAGTTTGTGTGTGTGTGCGTGTGTAGATAGAGAGAGAGAGAGAGAGAGAGAGAGAGAGAGAGAGAGAGAAGTAGAGAGGGAGATCAAATTACGTATTAAGGAAAATTAAAAACCAATTGGCAAAGCAAGAATTATTGTAGAGTCAGCTTAATTTACATTTAATCTTACTTGAAATGTTATTAGAAGAGACAGATACATTAAAGTCACATGGTATTGTTAGGTGCTTCCAACTCACAATGATTATATACAATGGGGTGGTGAATGTCCTGCCTGATGACTGTCTGAGGCTTCTGGAATCAGCAAAATCAGTCAGCATCACACACATATACCTAAGAGAAGTATTTCCAGCCATCACATTAGGGGTGAAATTATTAAATGTTTGACCAGTATGGTCCATGAAGGATATTATAGATATCCAAATACCCCTTAGCAGAAACAAGTTTCCCTACTCCTGCTATAAAACACAGGGAAAGACAAAGAAAATTCAAAAAAATTAAACACGTCCTTAATCCTGTACCAACTTCAAAATCATTGTTATGTTTGAGCCCATTATTACAGCCACTATGTCAAACCATTCCAGTGAAGGTCTTTGTTTTCTTGCTATCCATCTACTTTACCAAGCACGCTGTATTCTCCAAGACTAATCCCATGTTAAAACGAACCCAAAATACATGGGATGAAATGTCCCTATTCCAGCTTCAAATGAGCATTTTGAATGGCCTACTTCAACGACAGACGTGCATGTTCTCTGGCAGTCCATGGTACTTACAATAATCTTTGCCAATATCATAATCCAAATGCAGAAATATCTGACACTTAAATGGCTGATAGTTCCTTATTGAAATACTGATGCAACCACTTTAGAAATATCTTCAACCCAATTTTACTTGTGTGTGGTATAAACAATAAGAAAACAAAACCAAACTCATTGCCATGGAGTAAATTCTGAGCCATAGCAACACTATAGGACTGGGAAAAACTGTCTCTGTGGGTTTCCGAGACTGTAACTCTTCCTGGGAAGGAAACACTGCCCGGTCCTGCACCATCCTCACAATTGCTCCTATATCTGAGCCCAATGTGCAGCCACTGTGTCAATCCTACTCATTGGGCATCACCTTCCTCTTTCCTGCTGCTCCTCTACTTTATCAAGCACGATGCCCTTGCCAGGGACTGGTGTCTCCTGACAACATGCCCAAAGTATGTAAGATGAAGTCTGGTCATCCTATGTCATCCTATCCTCTAAGGAGCACCCTGGGCATACTGAAAACCTTATGCATAGCTTTTCAACATTTCACTATAATGCTGAGTCTGCCTTCTCATATTGCTTCTTGAAAATTTTGGTTTAGCTCTTTTATTTCATCATCCCACTGGCTGTAGCATCCCAACATTCAAGAGAAAGTTTAAGAATACCTTCTGATATCCATTTTGTTTTTCTTCCTCTCCTGTCTTTTTAATAACCTTTTGCTCTCTTCAGGTAGGATGTTCTGATGTCATCTCACAGCTTCTCTGGTCTTTGGGCATCAAACCAAATGCATCAAACCCATGTTTGCTCTGATCTTCAAATTTAGGTCAGATATACAAAAGCTCATATTTGTCTCTGGTGGACTTGTTTAAATTTTCTTTAATTTGAATTTGTTAATGATCTTAAACTTCATAGTCAGCCCTTGGTTCTGGGCTAACTGATGATAGTGAGTTTCTCCATTGGCATTTTCCTCACATATAGTCCATTTAATTCCTGTGTACTGCACCCACTTGATTCATGTATATGGTCATTGTTTTGTTGTTCAATAAAGGTATTTGTAATGCTTAAGTCATAGGACTTTAAAAACTCTACCAGTGTTATGTCTATCTCAAGGCCATATTTTCTACCAAATGATTTCTGTATTCCTCTTTCACATTCCAATCCCGTTATTTATGAATGCATATATCCGCCAAACCACGGACACTGAGCTTGTTTCAATTCACTGTGACCCTTCTTGGGATTTCCAAAGCTATAAATCATTATGGCACAAAAGTGGCTGGGGGGGTTGAACAACCAACCTTGCAGTTACCATCACAACCCAGCTAGGGCCATCAAGCTTCTTATCAATGCATAAGGTAAATTATCAAATGGTTCATTTCTTTAGTTAGGAATAAATACATTTGGATATTGTGAATTTTTAAGTTAATATTAAATGTAGACTTTATATCATTTACTGTTAATAAAATGTGGAATATTAATCAAACTACCTGCAAATCTTATTTTTATGGTGTAGACAAGTTATACTCAATTACCCTAAAAAATTTTATTTGTTAACCAAATGAAAAATTGATCTATTTTGATTTCATGCAATATTTTCATAGTGTCTAGACCATGCCTCACATATTCATATATTTTAAGATATTACAGCGAATGATGGCGTGCAGGTGGATGGTGGTGTTAGCACTGGACTCCGAACCACAAGGTCCATGATTCAAATCCGCTAACCACTGCAAGAGAGAAAAGTGAGTCTGCCTTAGCCCTTAGAACTTTTCAGTTTCAGAAACTTTATCATGGTGTACCGACCGGTCCAAACTGGTTAGCAGTCGGTAACAGCATGATAAATGGAGAAATGATTCAACTTGTCAGGGATTTTATCTTGCTTGGATCCATAACCCAAACCAAGAGATCCAACAGTGCCTCGTACTGTAAATCTGAGATACAAGACCTCTTTAAAGTGTTGCAAAGCAAAGTTCCTTTCAGCACTAACGTGTGCCTAACCCAAGCCATCTCATTTGGAATCACCTCATATGCCCGTGAACGTTGAAGAAGTAGGACCAAGGAAGAATCAAAGCATTTGAATTATGGTGTTGGCAACGAATATTGGAAGCCAGAATGTTCCTGAGAGGTAACAGTGGTCAGACTCCATGTCATATACTTTGGACGTGTTGTCAGGAGTGGCTAGTCCCTGGGGAAGGCCATCGTGCTTGGTAAAGTAGTGGGGCGGTGGCAAAGAGGAAGAGTCTGACCAGACAGAGTGGCACAGCGGCTGTACTGATGCGGTCAACCATAAGAACGATGGTGAGGATGACGCAGACTGACTGGTATTTTGTTCTGGTGTCCCCAGGGTCACTATGCAATGGAACCGATTTGAGTGCAACTCACAACCACGACCGAAACCTTATATTGGGTCTCTATGTTATGCAAGAGGACACCCCCCCACCCCAGAGGGACCTGATTGAATGGTTGCGCTCCACCCTTACCTTTAGTCAGAAGTGTCTAGTTGGCATAATCCCTAACCATCAAAGAAGCGGAAATTGCAAACCCTTATCTTTCTTCTTTGGAATGGTTGGTGTTTTAGAGCTGCTGACTTGTGGGCATCAGCCCAATATCTTACTCACTACCCTGGCCAAGCGCCCTGTTGTACAAGAGTGGCTCTCCAGTGTAAGCACGGCGGGTTTGTGGAAACAAGGCTGCTGTTAAGTATCCCCCCCTTCCCACTTAGGAAGTTTAGAGTCCGGTCCAGCAAGTGCACCGGCCTCCCTTCCTCGGTGGTGTAGGTGCTGCTCCTTCAGAGAGCAACCCGAAATCACCGTCCGAAGTCACCAATCCGAAACCACCGTCTTTGAGTGGATTCCAATGCATTTGTTTAAAATTGTCATCAGCTGAACAAAATCCTATCCGTGATGTGGTATTTGTTCAGTTATCTTTTTCGTCTTTGGTGAGGGTGGGGCGTGTGGGGGAGGGGGTTGGTGAACTAGTGAATATGTCTGGCATGCCCCCCACCCCCGCCCCACTGCATCAATTCTTAATAGTATGCAATAAGATTCTTTGGGACTTATTTCCTTATTTTGGGTACTAAAATAAGCTGTTGTATTAGAGCTATTGTTTTTATAATTGACTAATAGATTTTGTGGGAGCATTCATAAATTATTTTTATTCTAAACATGTTAGGTAAGTGTGTTGTACGATTCAGGAAATTTTAGAAAAATAAAGAAGATCAGGACCTCATAAATTATAGAAACTTGCAGATTTGCTTTTTTCATTTTGAAACTATGCTCTCTCCTGCCCTTCATTATTTTGTCACAAAACGTATCAGGTATGAATACAATATATGTGTTTGGATTTTGTTGTCTGAGGCATTTCATTTTCTCGTGTGTGCTTCCCGAGGAATGAGGCCCAGGGGTCTGTGCTTGCTGTTATCTGAACAGGTTTCTATTTTTCCTTGGGGGAATTGTTTTCTAGCTTCTAACACCTGCTCTCGGGTCCTGCTTGTTTGGCGTCTTAATCACTGCTTGTGCTGTGCGTGGGAAGGAAAGTACACTGAGGTGGACATGGGCCCCAGAGGTCTTTAGTCAAGCTAGATCCAAGGGCTGCAGAGTTCATGAGGTTTCTCCAATGGGTGTCTTGTGGAGAAATTTGCGTTAGTCACTGCAAAAATGGTATCTGACCTCCTTTGATGACATAAGGGGAAAGGAGATTAATCACCTCACCATCATGCCAGAGCTGGCTTCTCTGAGGCAGTCCTTAGACACGCCTCTCCCCCCTGTCCCCCTTTAGCACTGCTAGCACCAGCAGCCCCTCACAGGTCACTCTAGCTCAACACCAACTTTTAACATTCGCTGCCATAGCCATGCAGCACTCACAGAAAATACTCACGATTGTGATGTTTATTAAGGAAGTTAACAGGTTACAAGTCAAGATTGGAAGTGGTCGGATACAGTTCTTCCAGGCAGAGCAGCCTCTTAACTGTGTCAATAGGTACATCTCTTTCTCTCTCTGCCCTTCTCAGTCACATAGTAACTTGGCCTCTGCCCTTCCTGGCCATTGTGACAAGTTTCTTTTACTACCACCACCCAATCCCCAAAATGCACCCTACCCTAAACCTCAGTCTGAAGGTATTTAGTTCTAGCTGTGTGGATCAGCAGACCTCATTCCCACAGTTAAGTGCCTAAAAGAACCCCACACCACAAGGGAGCCTTTGCCCACAGCTATGCGCACTCATAGGTGGGAAGCAAACTGCTCTATCTAGTGCTCTGGCTCTGTTTCTGCTGCTGCAGGTCTTCTGGGGTGAGAACTCTCTGTCCTTGTGTGGAGGAAATGTGATCTATAGGGACTCTTGGGAGTCCAAAGGACACACTCTACCAGATCTTCTTTCTTGATGGCAGTAAGATCTCCCTCTTGCTACTGGGATGATTACTTTTATAAACAGTATGGTAATAAAATTGACCAACACCCATGTTACAGTTCTGAATTTTTATACTTCTTACGAATCTTGTTAATAGCAAGTGTCAGGAAAGACCGGTTCCTGGAGGAGGGCATCATGGTTGGTAACATGGAGGAGCAATCAAAAGAGGAAGAGCCTTGACGAGATGGACTGACATAGAGGCTGCATCATGGGCTCAGTCCGAGGCTCAATTGTGAGTCTGGCACAGGACCGTGTAATGCTTCTGTTGTATGTAGGGTTGCTCTGGGTCACCTCTGACTCCATGGCCCCTAACAAAATGCACACACAAATTCATCTTGTTGGCAATCACTCACAATGGAATCCTATAATCCTATCAGCATCTCTCCCCGTTTTCTCCTACTATGACCCATCAGGAAACAAGAGGAAATACCCCATCATTTGGGGGAGTAGCAAAGACATTAGGTAGAAGAACCACATCAAGTAAATCACTGTAACACATTCACTGTTTTAAAATCTTATAAAGACTTGGCTAATATAAATATTTTCCAATGACCGAATATTTTTCTAATTAAAATAAGCAGGTTTATGTTAGGAACAAGATTGGAAATGTCTGTTATATTTATTTGGTCCCCTGCCTCTAAATTCCCAAATTTCCTTTTTTTCTCCAATAAACAATAAGTATTGGCACTATTAATGCTGAATTAATTGCATGTAAATCATCTGAGAGCTGTTCTGTTTTAGCCTTTTGTTTCACCTTTTCACCTCCTCTGAGAGCTCCAGAAATCAGGAACCATGTGAAACTTCAGTGGGGCAAGTTCTATGGTATCAACTAAGATTAATGATTTACCACATAGCCCAAACTCTGTTATTGCCCAAACAAAACAAAACAAAAAACACCCAAACACTAAGCTAACCTCAACCAGGTGTTCTACATCCTCTGAAACACTGCTGCTTTATCTTTGAAGAATCATTATATATCAGTATAACACTCAACTCAGCGACTCTCCTTCTTACCCTGGAAAAGAGCTCTTCATTGCTCATAGCCCCATATTCCCTCAGGAAGGTCAATTAGGCATACATTAAGTATACGAATGTCACTATTTGAGGCCCAAAGTCAAGCATATATCAAAGGGAAGGCAAGAAGTAAGTTAATAGCATTTGCCAGTGAATGACTTTCATAATTCTGGTGCAGTGAATGACTTAATAGGACCAACCTAGTCACTGTCCCCTATGCTGTGATGTGTTGTTAAGATCTACCCTCTAGGTATATGGTGATGGTCTCATTTTAGAGTGACTTGGCTGTCATGTTAGTGAGACAGGATTAAGGTGGATTGCATTTTGAGTCCCCACCCTATTAGTGAAAGTGACTCAAGTCATTACTCTTAGTTTTCTTAAGGGTGTGATCTGTATCTAATATATGGGAATGCTTTTGAAATCTGAAAAATAGACACCATCTTTAATATCTGTGTTAAAATAAGACCTAACATCTTGCTTTAAGCTGGCTCATATTAAGAAAATTTCCAACTTCCTCATTAATTAACAGAAATAAGAGGTTGGAATCACAGAATAGGCTAAGACTAGATCTGACCCACCTAATGGACACAATACCAAGCAACATATCTTCAACCTGAGCATTTGGCATCATGAGGCTGCAAACGTAAAACATCGTTTTTATGAGTTTCTTTCCTGGCTAAACATGCAAAGAGGGCTATTTCTGCTGCTAACTCATTCAGACACCAATCAATTACCATGCTGTTATCATTGTTGTTGGTAGGTGCCATTGAGTTGGTTTTAACCAACTGCAACCTTATGCAAAATGAACAAAGCACTGCCCAGTTCAGTGCCATCCTCACAATTATTCCTGTACTTGAGTTACAGTGCTAGACTATAAGATATGTAATATAGAGACCAACTCATATCTTCCAAATCAAACGGGTTCAAGAGGGTATGTATTATCAGCAAGGGGAAAACATATATAAAAGGAATAGCCAGAGTTGAGACACAGGGGTCCCTGAAGTCTAGAACCTCCAAGGCCTCAAAGTGTACTACAGGCAGGCTTAAATACATCCCCTGCATGTAGCCTGCAACACATTACAAGTTTTACACAAAGAGACAGTTCACAATTCTTTGAAGGCATACAAAGAAGCATCAACACATCAATCAAGTGATTCATAGACAGGAGGGGAGGATAAGGTTGGCAACATGAAGTAACAGATAACTCTGCAGACTGCTGTAGTTGGGGAACCGGATGCAAATGTCCGTTTATCTCAGGTGCAGAGACCGGCCAGTCAGTATCTCATCTGCTCCCAGGGCTAAGCCATCAGCATTCTCCTATGGGCCTTGAACCATGGAAGGTGGTGGTCCTGTCTTGTTTGCCTAAGGAGCATTAGACATCCTTAGACATCACACTAGACATCCCTAAAATAAGACCTCTGCCCAAGCCTCAGAAGGTATCTTGCCAACATGAGTGCTGGTACACTCCTTTGCTTGGCCAACCGGCATAAAAGCCTCTTGAGAGACCTGGAAGATACAGTGACTTTGTCAAGTTCACACTCCTGCTCTAGATCCAGTGTCTGAATCAGGGGTATCTGACCGCTTGTTCTTGGGGCTTGAGCAGGAGTCTATAGCCTGACCAGGATCTCCAGGAGGATGATTAAGCCACCTGTCATATTAGCGGTACATTTGGGTTCTTCAGCTTCCACAAGCACATACAGGAGGAGCGTCCTACAGGCTGACTACTGAACTATGGATTTGGTATTTGTAAGTCTTTAGAGCCTCAGCCATTTCCTTGGTTCTGCGTGAGTTCCTTGAGGCACGGCAGTGAAGGAGGAAACTCCTCAGATGTGAGGGAGCATCCTGGGGGTGGTGGTGGTGTAGTTGAAATGAGGGATGACGGCATGTTCAGCATTTAGGTAAAGTTGGATATTTTAGTAATCTTTAACTTCCAGCTCATAAGGACTATTTTTGTGTTGGACCTTTGAAAGTAAATTATTCATGCAGTGATGACGGAACATGTAATCCTAAGTCCTAGTAGAGTGGAACAGGCAAAATGCATGGCTGTTGATTGAAAGGTGCTAAGATTTCATCACCCAAAGGTGCCTAGAAAGAAACACTTGGTGATCTGTTCTAGAAAAAAAAAAACCATGTTGAAACCCTGTGGAGCACGAATCTCCTCTGACCCATGGGGCTGCCATGAGTCAGAATCAAGTCCATTTCCAACGACTTCACCCTGTAATGCAATCTAGAACATGAGAACACAAAGGGAATTATGGATCCAGAATGCAGATTAGTGTCAATGAATGCGGGGGCTCGATGCTGAATAATAATTATTAGGGAAAGACTAACATAAAGACGCTCAGAGGAGAATGGGAAGAATTTATCGAGAATACTTGAAGTTGAGGTTTGAGTAACAAACTCTTTCTATGTCACACTAAAATTACTAAACCTAATAACGTAGTTTGACAGCATGTGTGAAGGCTTGCTGTTTTGAATGCACAGAAAATGATTGAATGCATTTCTATTATAAGAATTAAAAACAAAAAATCGCTTAATCAACAGCCCAAATTGATTTATCATGGATGATACAAATCAATCAGTACCCCCATGACACTATCAATATTTTATGCTAATGGTTGTATTTTGAGTTATTTCCATCTGTTCAAAGACAGGCATGTTGAATGAAAGCCATCCACCTACTCTAAATAATCTCATAGAGCAATAATTTGTAGAAAAGAACACTGTAAAATGCTGTCCCTTAGTACACATTTCCTCTGCTTTTTACTCAGATGGGAAGCAGATATGAAAATCAAAAGCCTATATAAATAATTGACACATATTAGAAAAAAATAAGACGTGTCAAAATCAGCACCTTTTCACTCTTTTTCAGTATACATGGTGTGTTGGACAGGGTTCTCTCGAGAGACAAGATCAAATTGCTAGTAATTAAACATAAATATATTTATAAAGATAGATATATGATACAAGAAATGAACCATTAAATTATATACAAATAGATAATACAAGAAATTAACAGTTAAATTATAAAGCAGTGAGACATTAGCAGTCCTTTAAGGCTTGAGAGCTGCCAGTTGCCAGTTCCCTTCTGTAGAGATAGCTGGGCTTTATATACCCAGGCAGCAAACAGCAAGGCAGGTCACCAACTGTCACCAACTGTCGGTCCCCAGCTCTAGAGACAAATATTCCAATCGTTAGGGCTTAAAGGGACCTTAACTTACAGTGACACAGTCCACAGGCTAGGCATCCCACAGGTAGTGTACCCCTTTAAATTGAGGCACAGAACAGGCAAGGCAACCGCACGCAGGTCCGATGATTAAAGAACGAGAGACAAGCAAGGCGAGGCTCACTGAGCCATTTATCCCTCTGCACTTCAATTAATCCTACTTGTGTTTATCGGCCAGGCTGACACAATAAACTATCGTACATGGGCAGACTGCTTTTGTTAAGTTTTCTAGCTGTGGAAATCCTGGATGGAAGTTCTAGCCTGTCCTCTGGGGTTGCTACACGTCCGTATCGACCCCATGGCAATGGGTTTGGATATTTGTTGGGTTTTGGACATTTATAAGTTGCAAAATCTGTTCTCCTTAACACACATATTCTTTGAACGCAGTTCTTCCCAGTTTGAAGTTGAATTTCCTTCAGTATTGAGTCCCATACCCACTCTTCAAATCTGTAGTCATCTCCAAAACCTCCTGGGCATTCTCGGCTGTTGACCAGCATTCCCACGCGTAGAGCTACTGAGCCCAATCTCAGAGTGAACCCTGACTATCACTAAATTACTAAACACAAAAATAAATGTTTTAACGAACCTCAGAATGCTTCTCTCTTTTGAGAACCAGCTCACTGACAGGGAAAAAATATATATGCACTCTCATCACGAACAACTTTCAGCCCCTAAGGAAACACTGCTTGGTTTTCTTCAGAAAATGAAAGGATACTACATCAGTATGTGGCGAAGACTGCTGTTGGGTTTTGTTGCCAATGCTACACAAGCCCCTTTCTGGATTGTGGAGAGGATTTCAACGGGAACATTTGGGTGAGAAACATGATGAACTACTTGCCACCTCCGTGCGTCAGCCCACGTGTCTCAGTTTATCTCATAGTCCTCACCCTCTCGGCCTGTGTTGCCAAGCAATCTTCACTTTGCTTCATTTGATGCATTCTTCAAAACAGTTTTCAAGTGGATGTTGACAAATATTTTGTTGTGTTACATAGTTCATATTACTTTGAAAGACATAATGTACGAGGGGACTTTACAATGTTTATGGACAAATGGAATGAACAGATTGTGGAATTTTTCCATGAGCTTTTGGTGAAACTCATATATATATATATGCATTTAGATATTCCTTACGAAATAGTGAACAGTAAAATTGGTGATGAATTTATAGGATGACATGAATTTATTCTGAAATATGTCCCACTAAATAATTGAAAATGTTATATAAATCATGGTCTGTTCAAATCAAGATATTGCTTTAAGAACATATGGAAATAATCTCTTTTAGAAGGATTAATTCCAAATTAGTCACAAAGCGCTGGGAGCGAAAGACATTTCAAATGTACAGCTCTTCCAGGATGCTGTTCGGCCCCATGCTCACCCCCACTTCCCTGTAGTGTAAGCCCCCATGTCCATGGATTCTTTCCTTGGCTCCACAATTCCAGAGAAACTCACAGAACTGAGAAAACGTCTCATGGGGTGTTGGGGGCTGTTCAGTCCCATATCTGAAAGTCATGCAGAGGTGAGCCAAATGCAGGGTCCAGAGGCAGAAATAAAAAAAAATGTTCAAAAGTTACAGCAGATTCTCTTTCATCTACAAAAGCTCCATCAGGAAATGGGGTGTAGTTTTCCAGGTGAGCTGATAGGTGTTAGAATCAGTATTTATACTCCACAAGGATGATATCTTCAGCCACACCATCTACTAGAGTGACCTCAAAGATGTCCCAAAGGAAACAAAGGTATGTCTGGGTTCACATCCTGTACCAAGGTGGGATCTTAAAACTGTCCTCAAGTAAACAAAGGTTCACACCCTGTACTAAATTCAGGTCTTAATCCCACTCTAATTCCTGTTTGTTAGTAGAATAGGAAATGGCTCTAAAATGGAATACTTCAGTGTATCTTATAAGGATTATGACTAGAAGCACTATATTAACTGACTATAAATCAGAATTGTGTGGACAATCCCAAGGGCTATTAAGGGGGTTACTGTGACTGAAACAAAATAAAAATAACACCAACAAACTGAAATTGACCATGACACAAGAGGAAGGACATAATTTGGCAATGCTCTTAATAGTATATGAAAATAATTGTAATAATATAGTTGATCATTTTTATTACGATGGAAAATTTTTGTACAAATGCATAGAATTTAAGAATGATGTATGCCTATATTTATTACTCATCTAAATGTATTATAGAATCACTAATATGTGCAATAATTATCAAGTATTCCTTTTTTTCTCCAGCTAACTTTTAGTCATGGATATTTATGGTTTTAAATTTTTTTATTTGGAGGTGGATTTGTCAGGGAATAAAGAACATGCTTTTCTCCTGCCCTCCGTCCCATCACACACACACAAATCATTCATTGGCTTACTTCAAACCTCTTGGATATTTAGACAGAAAATTAGCACTCTTAATTGAGATGCGACCCATACCAGGATTGTGTCTGTCAACTTCTCTATAATCATAAGAACATCAAACAGTATTAACCATCTTTTTAAAAACATTTATTTGGGTTTGAATGAAACTTAGCGTCCCATTGATTTTACAAACAATAAGTCGTACTCGCAAGCTCCACAGTGTAACAGCACTCACTGGGTTGAGTGTTGCCATTTGCTCTTCTTTTCCATCCATGTTTGCCTTCTGAGCTTGATCCCAGGGAAAATGCTACCCTTTTGACTTTGTATGATTGATTGTTCCACAAGGAGCACAATTCATGGATGTAACCATTTACCTTGAAGATCTGTTCATTATTTAGCTGAAAATGAAGCCTGGATATGAGTTTACCTCTAGGACTGAAGAATGACTCTGGGCTTCAGTAGATGGGCACTATGCCAGTTTATATTAGACCAGTATGCTTGACCTTATTTATGCATTTTATTTTTGTTCCAAAATTTCTCCCACTCTATCTAGGGTCTTATATTGTGACACCTTTCAGAACCACCGTCGGTGGTAATTGGCACCATCTAGTTCTTCTGGTCTCAGGGACATAGAGGCTTGAGGTCCCAATGGTCCATTAGTCCTTTACATAACATTTTCTTTTTTACTTTTGATTTCTTAATTTTTCTTTGCTTTGGATACAAAGTGATCAATAGTTTTACCTTAGATGGCTGTGTGTAGGCTTTTAAGATCACAGTATCTAATGGAAACAATCATATTTGTTAGAACTGCCACATCCTTACTCCCTGCCCCCACCCACCACCTCTCAAGCTACTATATCCTTATAATCATCATCACTGTTTTCCTAATGGCTAAAGTAAGCAATTCTCGATGGAGTGGATTTAGCCCAATCTGTAGCATCCATCCATTGAATAGTAAACATGGAACTTTCTTGTGGCCTGGTCCTATATCTATTTTCTTCTTCTTATCTCTAAACAATCCCACCTGTTTCCACAACCTCAGTAAAATACATGATGATCTTCAAAAAGTTCAGGGAAAATATTCTTTGAATTCCATTTTTCCATGAACACTTTGAAGCCTCCTCGTATAGGACACGTGTAGGACAACCTCCACATTGATCCTCAGATTGTTCCTATCACTGCTGAATCTATCTAGATGAAACACTTGATATGCATCTTGAAATGGTTGATATGCCGCTCTACACCTGCGCATCTGTCAAGAATTAAACTCTTTCTCATCCCACACAAATCTCTCCTGCCCCCGTTCCACGGCGTGATGACTGTGACAACAGCCTGTCTCTGTAGGCTGTACACCAGGGCACAAAGATCGCTCTGGAGATCATTGTCATTTTCCCGACCTGCCTAGCAACAAGTACATCCACAGCTTGATTTCACCGCCTCACTATTCACTGCTCAATATCACCTCCTCCTGGCTGCCGACTAGACCTGCTGCATGGGTTTTCCAGTCTGCAGCCTGGAGGGAAGCAAAGCTCCAGATATTTCCTCTGATTTCTGGGGTCTTTGAACATTTTTTTTCTACACGACTTCCACCATGTCAAGGTTGAGCTGTCCCTCTCCTCAGGTGGCATCGTCATAGCTTTTCTACCTCGACTTTCACCATTCTCCATGGAAAGAACTTTGCTAAATACAAATAGTTGTGTCCTGCCATTTTCCTTAGAAACATCCATTGTCTTTCCATTACTCTTGACTGTAAAGCAAAAGCTGCTACATGACCTCCAAGAACCTGCCCTTTGACCACTGCTTCTTGCTCTGGCTGCATCTGAGATCACACATATTTCTAGTCTACACAATTTGCATTCACCCAGCGCTTTGAAATACCATGTTCTTATGGCATCCTGCCCATCCTATCTCAAACGTTCTTTCTCCCTGCTTGCGTAGAAAACACACATTCTACTTCAGAGTTCAAATATGACTTCCTTCACTCACGTGCAGTAGAAGGAGCCGTGGTGGTGTAGTGGCTATGAGTTGGACTGCTAACCTCAAGGTCAGCAAGTTGAGATTACCAGCCACTTTATCTTCCCGTAAAGAGTTAAGAGCCTAAGAAACCCACAGGGGCCATTGGACCATGCCTTATAGGGGCACTATGAGTTGGCATTGACTTGAAGGAGTTAGTTTGGTTTGGGCTTTTGAAATTTCTAAACAAGTCACATTTTCCTTTGGGGCCCCTCCTACCACTAATATTTCTTTTATGACCTATCATAGTTTTATTGATGTAGTCATATGTACATGTATATAGGATATCACACCTTTTGCATTTGTTTTAAGATGTGATCCAATTAAGCAGTGCCATAAAAGCTAGCTTTTTCGCGTGCATGACTACCCAGTTATGAGATGACATATAATGGAAAGAGTTTCTAGTTCAGTTAAACCATGTACAGAACTCAAGAACTCGGAGACTCTGCTTATTCTCGACTTTGTTATTTGGGAAATAACTAACTCTGTCACTGCGTTCTCTTTCCTGTGATTTTATTATGGGCCGAGTTCGCGGGCTTGCTCACTATTGATAGACAGGCTTGCATGGAGCACCACTGATGGAAGGAAGACTTCAGAGAGGGCACCGAGCACGGACTCCAAGGCTTCTCAGATGCTCTGCTAGGAGCACACGGTCAGCATAGTCTTGTCGGGCGTGTTTCTCTTATCACCATTTTTGGCCCTTATCATTTTGCTTATCTCTTTGTAAGCACAAGGGGAGATGCATAAAATATGGGCAAATGCATTCTTAGTGAAGTCAATGTTCACTTGTTTCCCATTATTTATTTCCTGTCTTCCTGCCTGTAAGCCCTATTGATCCCTACTCTTAGCCAGCATCTTATCTCATAACCTTTAAGACACCAAAAGCGAAGACACTCAAAATCTATATTGAATTTCAATTCCTTCCAAAAGCTTTTCTAGAGAGAACAGCAGGAGTACTGCTTCTACCTAAGGGACCGATAATTAGTCTGTAGGTCCAGTTCCTAGCAACCAGGTCTTATTTAAGCCATTCAACAAGCTTGCCCTCTAATTTTCCCTGGCACAAATCAGGGAGTCTCATTAGTTGGCTCCTTGAATATCTTCGATCTCTAAAATACATACTTAGAATCAGGGGAAAATATATTATGCTGTTACTTTATTACATACTGAAAAAAATCACATAAGATACAAAAGTAAATTAAAATTAAAACGATAATACAAAGTATTATATATTGATTATACATATCTGAGGCCGTGAATACATGCAATCAGTGATATATGTTATTCGAAAGATAATTGGTTCCATTCTCAACAAGGATGAAAAGAAGGTGCAAGGCTAAATATAGCAGGTTGATCCATCTGTGAATAATACTAATGGCAAAATTCATGCCCAATTTGAATCCTTTTGTTGGAGTTATTTAACTGTTACATAAAAACTCATTATCTGAAATTCTGTTTTACTGTTCAATTTTTTTCCCATCACATAAAAAAAACAACTTTAATCTCATTATTAGACTTAGGGAATCAATGCTTTCTAATTGAATTTGGCAACAAAGCCAATTTAACAGTATCTAAATATTAAAATGAGATAATGAGAGCTATGAATGATTCTAAAAATAGAAAGTTTTTTTGGGTTCTTTCATCGTCTTTTCTTCTGTTGATCGGTTCCTTCTTTCTCATGTGTTTCGGGGGATTTTTGTTTGTTTGCTTACTCTCTAGTGCAAGTCATTGTCAGTGAAGAAAAAGAATTAGCATACATTTTGCCACACTTTGTTATATGTGGCAAGACCAATCCAGATTGGCTTCGAATGCAAACATAAGAGCATGAAACTAGTAGACAGAACCACCAAAACTACGCGATCTGTACTTGCAGCTGATACTTGCGTGGTTAGTTTATTCTTACCAGGACTGCGGTCAGGGCGTGCAGGACCTAACGGCATTTATTTAGCAGCCTGGCTTGAGCGCAGTCTACTGACACCATCCCACTAACCGATGGATTCGTAGGAAAGGAATGGCCAGAAAAGAAGATTTGACTTATCCTTGCCACTGTCATCGCTTCTGTCTCACTGTAATGGGTTAACTCAGGAAATTAGTGCAAGTAAGAAAGGAAGCCAGTGGTTCCCAGGATGTGCGTGTTTTTCTGAATGGGAGGAGGCATTTTTGTGTATTGAAAGCAGGGTTGGATTAGAAAGCATTGGGTGGGTTCATGGGGTTCTCAGTTGGTGGCCTTTTATGGAACACCCTGCCCTTGCACGGGCCTTTACCCTTACTGAACATGCACACCTCGGGGGTCTATGGACACTGTAAGGACGTCCTCGGACTCAATATCTTCTGTTCATCATGCACAAGGTCCACTTAGAAAACTCATGCTCACAGATAAAATTGGCCAGGTCGTTTGCCATGGCCACAGTAGGGTCTTCAACCAAGCCCAGGTTCCTTCTGAGAGCAGTCCCTGCGTTTGTGTGATGCCAGAGGCCTTCGACCATGAAGTCCCACCCTGACTGCTTGAAAAGCAAGAGGAATTTTCCAACTTTGCCTTCAGGACTAAAGTGAAAAACATGCTTGCACTACACATAGGGACCGGAAGCCATCAGACAGCATGTGATGTGCTATTGTTTATTAGCCTTAATTCCTTTGACTTCATTCATCTCTGTTACTCTGGATTCTTCTTTATTATCTCATCTATAGATTTCATATTATCTAGCTGACATTAAATCAAATGGTTACTCTGAGAGCTGGCAGTACTGTGAAGTAGACTGTGACTATGAATGAAACGGTGACTGTCGCATTTTTACTAATAG
Organism: Tenrec ecaudatus; assembly: GCF_050624435.1. Taxonomy (NCBI): domain Eukaryota; kingdom Metazoa; phylum Chordata; class Mammalia; order Afrosoricida; family Tenrecidae; genus Tenrec; species Tenrec ecaudatus. The sequence continues at coordinate 9,804,880 of NC_134544.1, forward strand.
GACACAATGTCAAGGAGTTCTTGTTTCCAAGATAGAAAGTGCTAACCATGCTTCCAAATGTGCTTGTGGCAAAGCATGTCACCATCTAACCTCACCTTTCTTATCAATACAATGGGCACATTCAAAATTAGATTGTCTCTTTTTTTGTATTTCTGCTAGATGATAGGAGCAGTTTGTTATTTTTCAAGTGAAAAATGATCAAAATGGTATTTAAAATTCTGTACTGGAAAAAATGAACCCCAAATTAATAAGCATTTGCATTCTGGAGGATTTAGAGTCTCCAAATGATAAAAACATTGTACTGCTTAAATAAGTATACTTTGAAGATATCTCTCTATAGAATCATAAAGCAAAAATAATACTAAAAGTGGAATGGTTCCATCTATTAGAAAATGTATTTAAGCGTTCAATGTTCAAAAAGCTTCAGGTTGTTGGATTAAAGGGGCCTTGGCAGTTATTCATAAAAATGAAAAATGTGTATAAGTGAAGCATAGAATGGAAGCCATTCTGATGTTTTCCCCTTTGGAAATATTAATCAACTAACATTTAAATTATGTTAACAACAAATTGGCTAACAACAATGGCAGGGATGATAAATTTATAAAATTTTAAGTAGCTGACAGAAATCCTATGGACTCTTAGGAAATACACAACCCCAAACTGTACAACACCCCCCCCCTCTTCCCTACAATAGAGTCCATTCTGATTTGTAGCAAGCCTCTACAGGGTTTTCCAGGCTGTAATTCTTTACAGGAGTAGACAGCCTCATCTTTCTCCCACGAAATGCTGGTGTGTTCGAACCTCCTAACTTGTGGGTAAGAGCTCAATGCTTATTAGACAGTGCCACCAGAGCTATTATTGTTACCTGAGGGAGTTTCAAAGGTTCTTAAGGAAAAAAGGGATTAAAAGATAATGGGCCCTCATGATGTCCAGCACTGGGCTAGAACAGGTTCTAAGGACACTGCTCCTTGGACAACTGGTGGTCTGAGGCGTTCTGGACCTGGGGAGACCTCTGAGGGGGAGGCTCTTCGTCCACCTCACTCATGACCTATGACATTCCCCCAGGAGGCAAAAAGATAATGGCGTTTTCCAACAAACTTTTGCAATACATGGGTGCTTCTAAAAGTTTGTGGAAAATCCCTTTAATGGTGACTTCATTTTCCATGAACATTTTGATGTCTCCTCAAGCTGCACAATGTTATTAAAGGAGAGAGAGAGAAGGAATAACAGAAATTGCCGGAACGTTTATCTCTCTTTCTCTTAATAACATTCCAAGTTCACCAAAGAAACTAGTGAACCTGTGGAAGCATTTCTCTACAGTTTCCATGAGTACGCCATGAAACTTCTAGATAACAGAACATCTCTTTCTTTCCTGGGAACAACGAGCAAAGACACAGACTTTGAGATGATTTGCAATGCCACACAGTGTGCATGTCCCGTGTTAGCACAGGTGCATGACCGGTTCCTTTGCAAGAGTGGGGCCTGTGGCTGTGAGGGGCCGTGAAGTAAGGTCCTACTCACACTAATCCTGACATAGCTGTCCTTGGAAGGTTCCTTCGGTGTGAGCCCCTTGTGATAGCCACTGTCTCCATCCATATCCTGGAGGGTCTTCCTCATTTTTGCTGCCCTTGATTCCACAGCGCTCATTAGCAGCAGCCACATCCATATTAGCGCTGGCGATGACAATGCTGATGGAAGTACTTTACAGCTGTGTGAGCAGCTGGGAACAGTCTGAGCGGTACAAATGTTTAATAAGCTTGGCTGCAGGCCCTGAGCAGCGCAGTTCTAAGCTGCCATGGATGGGGTCACACCAGGAGTCAGGATTGCCTGAACCATAGCTGTTGGTTTGTTTTTAAGACTTTGAGGACTTGCATCCATATTTTTGGGCCAGTTCACGGTGATTGTGTAGTTAAATATTTATCTGTGTTCCACCTCAAGTTTATATGATGCTAAAGGTCTTCTTTCGTGTCTTTCCCCTTCTTAAGTAGAAAGAAATCTGTTTGCACTCAATGAAACAATTTGACTCTAATGGGAGGTAAATAAAACAGAATACAAAAACCCACCAGACCTCATGTCGGCATCAAAAATTTATCTTGTAATAAAATCAGAATAGTTCAGGAGAACATTCAAAATCACAGAAGTAAAATTCTCAGGCTTTCTGAGTCCTGGGCATTAAAGTAGCCCAATGCCTTTCTCCCGTGTACACAGATCAGAGGGCACCAAACATTCAGTAAGGAAATGCCTGGTTCCATTCCTTGGGAACCAGTGCCTCTCCCTATCATTCAAATTCAGCCTGCGGGGCACCCTCTGCTTCGTTCACACTAGCAGAAAGATTTAGCGCTACCAATTGAGTCAGGCTGTATTACAGGGCTGACAAATCATCTAAAAATCTGTGCCTTTGCTCATTGTTCCCCAAAGAGAAGCTCAGCCGATAGTGATCCTCTATGGCAGCTGGCTCCTCCCCAACTTTAGGTAATGCCCCATTACATTTGTCTATGCCCTTCCACATTACCAAGTATGAAGTCCTTGCCTAGGGACAGGGCACTGTTGGTAACCTGCCCAAATTCCTGAGATGGTGTCTCGTTTTCTAAAATGCATTCAAACTGGGCCTTCTCCCAGACATATGTTTGTTCTTTTGATGGTCCATGGCTCCTTCAACCTTCTTTGCCAGCACTGTAATTCAGATGTACCAATTCTTCTGTCTTCCTTGTGCCATGTTCAATTTTCCCATGTGCATAAGGCCATTGAAAATATCATGGGTGGGGTTAGATGCATCTTAGTCCTCCAAGTAATATTCTTGTTCTTCAAGAAGGCGTGGGCAGTATATATATACAATGCTATGGGTCATCTGATCACTTGACTGATCATTGATTGTGGATCTAAGCAAGATGAAATCCTTGACAACTTCACTATTTTCTATTTTCTCTGGTGTGTCATTACATATCTGCCCAATTGTGAAGGATTTGCCTTTCTTTATGGTGAGTTGCAATTCATAATGTTCACCAACAAATACTTCAAGTCCTTCTCAATTTCTGCAAGAAAGCTTGTGACATCAGCATGTTGCATATTATTCATAAGCCTTCCTCCAGTCCTTATGCTGCATTCTCCATGCAGTTCACCTCTTGGCTTATTTGCCCAGCATAAAGATTGACTAAGTGTGGGGAAAGGATGCAACCCGGACACACGCCTTCCCTGATTTTGACCATGCAGGATGCCCTCGTATGTGCGGCTGCCTCTTGGTCCACGCACAGGCTCCCCACGTGCACAATAGAGTGTTCTGGAACTCCTTTTCATCTCATTCAGAGTTTGTTGGGATCCACACAGTCAAATAGCTGGTTGAAGAGTATGGCCAATACAATCATTTTGACAAAATTACAAAGCCAAGGCCATGGGCTGTGTATTTTTGTATATTGCATTGCAATACCATAAAATCATGGTATTTAGCATTTTCTAATAAATTTGTACATTTTATTCATTTTTCCACTCTAAGTTTACATATTTTATATATGCTACCAAATGTACTAAAGGAACCCTGGGGGTGAAGTGGGTTACTTCTTGGGCTACGAACCACAAGGTCAGAAGTTCGAAAGTACCAGCTCCTCTGTGGGAGAAAGACAAGGTTTCTACTCCCCTAAAGAGTTGCAGTCTTGGAAAATCACATGGGTAGTTCTACACCTATAGAACCTCTGTCATTGCAGTGAGTGAGGATCAAATATACTGACGGTCTCTTTAACCTTAGGACGTATGCGCATTCTTCCAATGCATTGGCAATCTGACCTTTATTTTATTATTATTGATCTTTTAAAGAATTACTTTTAGTTCTGTTGACTATTGCTAATATTTCTGTACCTAATGGAATGAGTTGTGTTTGATCATTATTTCCTACCTACTTTTTTAGATATTGAATTTGCTCTCAGCTTTCAAGTTTTGTAAGAAGAAAAGGTAGATGACTAATGTTATATATTTCTTGTTTTCCAATTAATTTTGAATGTTACAAAACATTCCTCTAAACACTACCAACCATTTTGATCTATCATGTTATGTATCTATTCTACCCAAGATATTTTTCATGGAATTTAAAATTCCTTCATTGTCATGTAGGTTATTTAGAAGTATGTTTAATTTCAAATGTTTGTGGATTTCTTTAAAATAATCACTGTTATTGCTGTCTGCTGTAATTCCTTCATGAATGGAAATATACTTTGCATAATGGCAATCTGTTATAAATTGGTGTTATTTTTACAGAGCAGCATATGATCTATCTTAGTCTGGTAAGTACTCTGAAAGAAAAGATATTCTGTTCTTGGCTGAAATTTCCAGTAAGATCTATGAGGTGAAGTTGGTTAATAATATTACTTTTCTTATCCTCAATGATTTACTGTCTAGAAAACTATTAATTACTGAAAGAGAAATTCAGAAAAAATATTGTGAATTTCTTTCTTTCTTCTTTCAGTTTGTTAAGGTATTTCTCCATTATTTTGAAGGTCTATTGCTTTATATGTATTTAAGTTTATATACATTTAAGATTATTGTTGCATATACAACATATATATACAACAAAATATATTAAAAAACAGCTATTGTGGTTGTTACATAATCTCATCTCAACTTGAAGATATATAAAGGTGTATGGATGGTATTCAACCTGTCAATCAGGTCACAGCTAGTGGTGCCTCATTATGCGTGGGGCCTGCTCATGAGGAGGGTCCAGGGAACTCCACTTCCCTCTCTGCCTTGACCTTCCTGCTGGCTGGCCACTCTGAGAGATGATGGAGCCCTGTCTTAGTCCCACGGGTCTAGGATCCACAGGGCTTTGCACACACAGGCTTGTGATCTCCCTGCATTCTGCATCATTGCATGTGGCTACATGACTCTGAAAAGCACCTTATGGACTAGTATCAGACTCATAGACTTGAGCTGAACTGCGCTAGAATGTTTACATGAAATATAATTATTTCTTGCTGTAAAGTTCTTACACATATAGATGTGTCACTGGATTTGCATCTCTAGTCCACGAGGCCTAACACAGTATCCTTGATGAATTGAACCTGTGTTCATCATGTGTTGTGCCTCTTAACCCCTAGAAAATAATGTACTTGGTTTAGAGGTATACTCTATCCGATATTTATATAGCTCCTGGCTTTCTCTTTTTAAGTGTTAGCATTCCATAACGTCTCTATCCTTCTATTTTGAATTACCAACTTATTTATATTTAATATATTTTCAGTTCAGACAGAGTGTGGCTCAGTATTGAGTTTCTGTAGACTCAAACACGCTGTCTTTATAATGGGTTGTTTAGACTATTGATATTTTAAATAATTATTGATAGATTTGTATTTAAATACAAAACATTTTGATTTTTGTTTTGTGTTATTTTAAATAAACAGGTTTTTCTCTCTATTCTGAGCTTATTGAAGATTAGGCGTAATCTTCACCTTTTCCTTGGAGATATGATTGATGGGTGTTAGAATACTAATCACAAAAGGGAGAAAATAGATGTTTGTATTAGCCATATTTCTGTTTATTATATTTAGAGGCTATTCAAGTGCTTAAGATTATCTTGTGAGGGTTAAATTTCATTTTGAAGTTACATTTTAAAACAGCTTTAATTTATAGTTCATTTCCTTTATATTTATTTCAATTTCATTCCAATTTAGCATTTTAATATCAATCCTACTGTGTAGACCATCCTTTGGGCCATTTTCTCACATTTTATTTCTTATATTAAAACTGACAGCACATAACTTCATTTGTTATAGACTTTGTTTTTAAAATAATGATAAAGGTAATATGTGTTAACTGCCTCTCACCTCCTTTATTTATTTATTACCAATTTTGATTCTCTTTATAAAATATATTTATATTTTAAGTTGGTATTATTTATTTCCACCTAAAGGTCCTTATTTTAATTGTAGCTCTACCGGCAAGGGTTTCTTTAACTTCTATTTGCCCAAAACCATTTCACCTTTGTTTTTGAGAGAGCATTTCATAAAAATCTGGAAATCATATCTATCTATATATTCTTCTTCTTATTATTATTGGATTCTTCTGGTTGGCCTAAAGATATTCTTATATTTATTTTTAGCAATTTTACAATGAAGAATCTAGTATTGGTTAGTATCTTTAATTTTGAAAACTATATGGCCGTTTTTTGATCAAACGTCTCTTCTGTGGATTTCCAAATATTTAACATCAATCTGTAGTTTATCAATTAAACGTTCTGTTTACAGTCTTGCCATTTGGTAAAATCCTTATTTACCATTTTGGATACTGCTGTTCAATTCATTCTTTAATGTGGCTCTTCTAGTTTAATTCTCTAACTCCCACCAAACGACATTACCCTGAATGAATATGGTAAGAAGGTCGGAGAAGATATTAATAGGATTTTCCTGGGAGTAATTGTGAACAGTATTCTCTGAAATGCCTTCCGTTGTGAATAAAATGAGCCCTCTGAGAATCAGAAGGAGGGATCGCATTAGCAGCAAGAATGAGGATTGGAGCTTGTCTTCTGGACCTGAGATCCCTGCCCAGTGAACCTCTGACATCCGGGTGACAGTCATACCACCAGATTTGTAGCTGCAGCAGAGTCAGGAGTCAGAGCATGGAGCCACATGACAGTCTCCCCAGCCTACAGAAACAAAGTTGAGGGCTTTTGTGCAGGAGGCTGGCTTGTAGAATGGGGTGCCTCCGGGACTTAAAGGAGGAAGCTGGGCTTGCTGACCCACAGAAGGGAAGCTGAATGCCTTCTGGCTAAGGCTGGGCACTTAACTCAGTGAGCTGGGTTGAGTGCCTTTGAGTTGAGGCTTCCAGCAGAGTGGTATGCCCATTTAGGCAAGTGTTAGCTGGAAAGGACAAACTTTGTAGCATGCCTTGATAAGCAACTCTCCTAGGCATTTCTCACTGGCATTGTAAGTGTTAACTTCCTGAGTAAACCCTTCCCTCATGAATGTGGTCTGTGAGTTCTGTGGTGTATTGCAGTTGCTGTTAGAACCACGAGAGGTAAAAGAGATACCATGAATTAAGACATGCCAGGTAATTTTTATGAGCGTAGCTTTAGGTCAATGATTATTTTCTGACCTAGATTCACCCTGCTAATAAACCCATTGTATTAGTCTGGGTTGACTAAAGAAACAAATTCATAGACACTCATATGTGAATAAGAAAGAGCTTCCTATAAAGAATAATTGTACATTACAGCCCAGTCCAGTCCAGATTAAGTCCATAAATCTGATATTAAGCCCATATGACCCATACCAATCTATAAAATCATCTCCAGACTTATGAGACACATGCAATGATGCAAAAGGCAGGAAGATCACAGGCCATTGGGTGGGAAGTCTTGTGGATCCAGTGGTGTTGTAAGCATCTCAGTGCTGGCAGGGGTCTCCATGTGACTCCTCCAGCTCAGGACACTAGCATAGTTCTATGTGTCTTGTCAGCTGCAATGTCTCCCAGGGAGTGAGCCTGCGTCCTGCCTCCAACAAACTATTTATCTCCTTAGTGCTTCCAAAGGAGACCATAAAGCTGTGACCCGATTGAGAGGCTAAATTCCACCCCTTCACTCTTAATCCTCTCAAATTGACAACAGATTATATAACTATCACATCCATTGAATGGATTCTCTTTGTACAATAACATGTTTTTTAATATATGATTTATACTATTTCCATTCATTCATAAAAATATTTTCATAAAAGTTAGAGATTCTATGGCTGAATTTCTCTGTAAATAGATCCACTCTCCCCACTCCTAATAATGCGCCTCATTTGCTTTTAATTTTTCAAACTGGATCTCATAATAATTTTCATGACTTCTTAGTCCATAACTCCCTATTGCTCACACAGATGAAAATCTCTCTCTCTCTCTTTATCTCTAGTAAAGGGTTAGAAATGTGATATTTGGCAACTGATATTTCCAAATGATGGGAATCCTCTCTTAGATGTTAGTCCTGGATGACAAGTTGCAGATAATTATAAGCAACGTGTTCCACAACCAGACCCACTTATAAAGATTTACTGTCTCAGAAACCTACAGGGGCAGTCCGACCCGGTCCTATAAAGCTGCTATGGTCAGAATTATTTGATAGCAGTGAGTTGCTTTTGGCTTTGCTTGTAATGTTCCACACTTGTTTGCTGACCACAACCTCCCCTGAGATGTATTTTCCTAAGTGTTGTTATGCCACTGTTATTTTCATCTTTCTGTGTTTGGATTAAGGAGAAGTTTCTGCCAAAGATGCAGGCCAGGTTACATTTTTCAAAAATATTTTATTTGTTTACTCCTTATTCTGAGCTGATTTTCAGAACACAGCCTCACAGCCCACCCCAGGAGACCCTTAGGTAGGCACCTCTTCCACTCCCCATTCCTCTCTCAGCAGGCTCCCAGAAAAATCACCCCCTTAGGATTGCCCCTGAAATATCCATAGGATGTTAAATAACTCACACTTTACATTTAACAAAATAACATTTATTTAAGGCAGTGGTTCTCAACCGTTAGGTCGCAACACCTTTGGGGGTCAAATGACCCTTTCGCAGGGGTTGCCCAATTCATAGCAGTAGCAAAATTGTAGTTATGAAGTAGCAACAAAAATAATTTTATGGTTGGAGGGTCACCACAACATGAGGAACGGCATTAAAGGTTGAGGCCTGAGGAAAGTTGAGAACCACTTCTTTAAGGGGTCTTGCCATTGTCTCAGAGCCCTGCTGTTGGACTGTTAGCATCAAAGTCAGCAGTTCAAATTCTTGAGCCAATATTGGGGTAGAAATCAGATTGTCTGCTCCCATTCAGATTAACAGTCTCAACCCCCTACAGGGACAATATTATTTGTTCCTGGAGGGTTACTGTGAGCTGGAATGGACTAGAAGGCAGTGATTTGGGTTTTAGTTTTGGTCGTTGTATTGTGTCTGTTACAGCATGTCTTTGTAAATGTCAACTGATCAGAATTTTCTTACTGGATCCTCTGTATTGATGCTCTGTGAAAATTTTCGGCAGTACTTTGGTAAGGTCTTAAAAGCTGCTGGCCTTTCCTGAATCATTTTATTCCTTTAATAAACTCTTTAAGTTTGTTAGAAGCTCCTTTTTATTAAACCCTTGACCTTGAAAAAATTAGCATGCCACTTGTACAAAAATGCTTCCATTTTGTGGATCACATTTCACACTCAGGACTACATTCCCCAGAACCCCTTCTTCTCCACCTCAACTAGTGGACAAAGAGCAAACATTTTGGACTGTGGTTCTCAGACGCTCTCTTGTCCCACAGCGGGAACTTTAAAAGACCTGGACAAGAAGCCAATATCTTGATTCTACGAGTCGTAGCTCTTCCTCCTAGACTCTCCAGCATTGCCTCTATGTCTGCACAGAGTAATTCTTTCTCTTGGTAAAAGACAAAGGCCTAATTCAGTAACAAATTTAGTCCAATAAACCCAAACTCAAAGCCATTGCATGAATCGATGCCTCTGAATTATGGTTTTCACAAAGAACATTCAAAGTGTCACGGACTTCCAAAAGAACAGACAATATTATCTCAGAAAAAGTACAAGCAGAATGCTCCTTAGAAGTAATGGTGGTGAGACTTCATCTCACGTACATTGGACATGCCATCAAGAGGGACCAATCCCTGGAAAGGGACATGATGTTTGGTAAAGAAGGTCAATAAAATGGAGGAAAGCCCCAGAGATGGATTGATATGGTGGCTGAAACAAACAAATCAAATATAAAAACTGGAAACGGCCAGGAGCTATGCTGGACAAAGAGTGGTTTTTCTACACCCTTACACAGTGACAATCTTGGAATCCCAGTGGGACGCTGTGAGTCAGCATTGACTCCATGGTAGCCAGTTTGAGAGGCTGAGGAGAGTGCAGGGTTTCATTCTGTGGTACATAAGGTTTCCATGCATTGGACAGCATCTAACAACATCAATAGCATTCCTTAAAATTTTTTCCCCCAATAGAACATAGAACCACTCCATAGTTTTCTAAGGCTGTAAATGTTTGGTGATTCAATCCACTGACTTTATGATTAGCAATGGAACCTCCAGGGTTCCTTCTCTGCTAAAAGAAATAGAAAACAGCTAAACCCACAAACTCAAACAAAAGGCCAAGGGCAATACTCCATGAGATAAGGTGGTGTCATTGATACAATAAAGGACATAATGAGCTATTCAGAAATGAGTAACTTTTGGTCCCTTTATATCCAATGTCTCCATGTGGTGGACTCCAGAGTGTCACTAACAACGAAACGGATTAATGTGAGCGCTTTTGATTAATTTGGACAACAGAAGCTTTCAACAAAAATGCCCTTTCTCTGCATCATTCCTCTTATTTCTTGGTATGGGATACATGCCATCATGCATTATTACCTTTGTGGAAGAACTGCATTATTCTGTACTACATGTATGGAGGGATAGCTATTGGGACTGCATGTCAGAGGCCATGGAATTCAAGTTATCATCTGCAAATGCCTGGGTCCATTTTTACCCCAGACAGTGAAACTTTGAGCTAAGTTAAATTGGCTTCTCATTTGTTTCATTCCTTTTAGTAATCACAGGCTGATTCAATTTATTTTTATCCAAGCCATTTTCTTCACTGGGCAGCCCCCGGGTTTCAAAATTAACATTTTACCTTCTTATACATCTATGGAAGGCCGTCATCTGCAACCGGCTTTCAAAGGCTGCCCTCCTTTGCAAGCCTGTGAGGTGGGTGCTATTATTCTCATGTAAATATGCAGGCGCTGAGGGTAAGGCCAGGTATGTATAGCTGCACAGATTTATTGAGCTGTCATGCACACCACAGAGCTTGATTCTTTATGTTAGAGCGTGGGTTTTATATGCCGCCACAATTCCGTTTTAGTTTAAAAGAACATGTGTGAAATGAATGTACAAATGTAAAGAAAACACTTCTTATATAAACAAAATCGTATTTGTATAACCTTTATTGTGATATATGAATGAAATGTATTTCCAAAGATTGTTATTTTTTAGACAGGTTGGCTCTTTTCACATCGGAAACAGGGAATGAATCAATGTTGGATGGATTCTTTGGGCTCAAGTGACACGAACATCTGTCTTTATTTCAAATGTGTTGGCATGCACTCCGTGATGCAGCTACCTGCCTGCTGCTCTCCTATCTTCCTGAATGAGCAGGGGAGCAGAACCACCGGGAAAAAAAAAGGAAAGAAATATGAAGAAGATACACATGGATAGACCTAAATTATGGGACATAGGAGGCTCTTCCAATACCCATGAGATAAAAGCTAATTTCAGAGCCAAAGTCACTGTTTATCTTAAATTTTCTGAAGATTCTGAATTGCACAATGGGCTATACACTGAACTGTGAACCATAAGATCAGCAGTTTGAACTCACCAATTGCTCTGTGGGAGAAAGATGTGGATTTCTGCTCTCATAAAAATCGATGTTTTCAGAAACTCACAGGGGTAATTCTATGCTGTCCTACAGGGTCACTGAGAAGTGGAGTGGAATCAATGGCAGAGAGAGAGAGAGAGAGAGAGAGAGAGAGAGAGAGAGAGAGAGAGAGAGAGAGAGAGAGAGACCTGCTTAATATACTTTTCTGGTCTTTTGTTTTCATGAGGGAAACAGAGAGTAGCTGGAGTGAAATAGCAAATTTAAAAAGATGAAACTTCCCATCTCCCCATTAACTTAGCAGGTCATTTATGTAAAAATGGAACATAAAAATAATGTTTAAAAATAACAATTTGCCAATTTTCCTTTCCTTCCAGGTTTTATGAGACTAAGTGATATCTGTGAAGTATCACTTTGGGGCCATATAATTGCTGATTTTTTTTAACTTTACGGTGGAAAACATCTCTGTAGTTTCAACTGAACTCATTAGTTGTCTTAAAAAAATGCAGCTATGAACATGAATCCAGAGGGAACTTGTGAGAACTTTCAGAACAGTTGATTAATTAATGTCATATCTCTAGTTAAAATCCCCTAAGAGTTCATCTGTATGGAAACGGAATGTATGACTCTGTTTTTCTTGTTATTTCTTTAAAGCAGGAATGTAACCATTTGAAACATTCTCGTGCTGTTGCATTAGTTTGTGTGTGTGTGTGTGTGCGCGTGTTAAGATGTATATGTTTGTGTCTTCAAGTGGAATTCCTTGAAGAGCAATTCTGGGGAAATGATATCAATGGTTTGCTTTCCTGGACCGTTTAGGTGTTTACTTTAAATCACCTTTATTGCTTATCCATTTGGAGGTGTCTGGGTATAAACTGAGCTATTTGTCTTCATTGTTTCCATGGACTTCCTCTTTCTCATGTGCAGTCAACATTTTAGGGTTAGAAATGCGTCTTCTGATAAGATGCAACAAAATCGAAACTCTTACAGTGCAGTCAGACTACCCATGCATACTCTTATATTCCAATGGCATGCCTATGCCTGCAGGTCACCTTGCGTGTTCTGTCTCAGAAGCTCAGGGGAATATTGATCGCAGAGATTATAACCAGCGACGTCACGTTAATGTTGAATACCTAATTCTGTGAATGCACACTGTAGGCTGTATTTCTTGTTACATTTATCTCCTTTGTAGTTGAAGATTGTGGCTCCTATGTGAGTGTTTATTCCATTTGTAAATTAAAATTTGAAAGTTTTCCTGGTTCAGCTAATTAATTTGGTCATCTTTGGTACAATGTAACTTCTACTGGCTGTTGTAAGTGAACCTGTTTGATGCGGTTGAGGCTGACTGTGTCCATGGTGACTTCCTGTCCACAGAAACCTGCCCAGCCGGCGAGTTTCCCCTTGTTGAAGCTCTATGTCAAGCGGCCTCCGGGAAGGTTTCCTTCACACGAGGTCATCTGTTTCGTCACGTGCTTTGCTGTGGATGTATTCAAACTGAGTGAGTCTAAGTCTCAGCTTCCTTTATTCTGAGGATTCTGGCTGTACTTTTCAAGATAAATTCATTTGTTTTTCTGGAAGCTCATGGTATAGTTTGGGTTCTTCACCAACATCCCAATGTGAACATTGTAAATATGTTCAAATACTTAAGTATCCACACACCTAATAAGCCAAAAAAATTCTCCCTCTTTCTAACATCCCTGACATTACACATCTATCTTCAGGCTTTCTAATCTACACAGTGAGAGTCCTTGGGCATCTTCTACTCTTCTCTTGGGTACCTGGGCTCTCAGCATGAGAACTGCCCTCCAGCCACTGAATGCTTGGGAGCCAACAGGAAACCACCCCCCACCGCATCCCACTGCTTTCCAAACTCCTGTGCTTCAATTCAGTCCATCCCCCAAATGCATTCTCCTTAAGAGTCCTTGCATGGAAGCCTCTCAGCCTGTAAGTCAATTAGATGCTTATAATTTTGCAGACTGCTTTTTGGCTCAGGTGTTTCTGCTGAGCTCTTAGTCATTCTTATTTCTTATCATTTATCCTACTGGTCTCTAATTCAATGCACTATTTAAAAATCGTTCACTTTTTCTCTGCACCACTTCTTTTCTGACATTCCTGGTAAGTGCAATTGTCACCACTCTTCCAAACCCAAAGCCTTGAAGTCCTCCTTTGCCGTTCACTCTCCATAGCCACACAGTCCGAGGGGCCTGCAAAGTCTACTGCTTCAATGACCCTGCTAATCCCCAGTCTTCTATCTTTTACAGGGCAACGTCATTTCTCTCTTGAAAAGCACAGCCCCCTTGGACAACCCTGGTTCTGTGCTTTTTATTTTCCAAACTATATCGTCTGAAATGGTTCTATAACACATGTCTCCCCAGTGCTCAAAGCCTGCCAATGGGGTCCTTTACCCTTTTAGGTGGGCAAAACATCTCTCATGGCTTCTAAGGTGTTCTCTGGTGGGATCCCTGGTAACCCCAGCCTTATTTTTCTCTGTTATAGTTTACCATTTCTGCCTTCCAAGCATACAGATGGTTTTCCATTCTCTGAAAACTGACCCCTGATGACTCTCTGAGGGTCTTCACCTCCTGGGACCTCTGGGTGGCTGCCTGCACAATGACTGGCTTGCCTCCACGCCCTACCCCTGGCACACCTTCCCCTCTCCATTTCCTCTAGGCTTCTTTGCGCCTTCTAGATCAGTCTTAATTTCATGTATCCAGCAATTCTGATCTCACATCCTAGGGAATTCAATTTAACTGCTTATTATCATCTTACAGACCACTTAGCAATTGCTTAATTTATACTTTTAAATGCTGTATTATTTTCCCTCCAAGATAAAGTATAGATGTGAGGACAGGGGTCATTTTGACCAGCACTTTCATTCTTTTGATGTATCAAATGTGAACGAGCTCCATAGACATGTATATAATAACTTAGTCAATCAGCCCATAGATTAAATAAATTGCACTCATTTAGTAAATCATGTTTAGTGAATAGTCTCGTGTCTAGGAAAGCATACCTGGTGGATGTGAGTGTAACTACAGCGTAGCTTAACTTTGACGTGAGGTATTTAAAAGCAATTAACATCTTCTTCTCTAAAGCATTAATACACTCTATTGCTCAGCCAGGGATTCAACATTTCTCTCAGAAACCCTGCTGCCATATTTCTTTCTCCTCACAAGGGACACATGTATCACCATGGATTATCCTTTTAGATCAAGTGTCATTTAATTGCAAGGTCTTTCCCTCTAATACAGCCTGCCCTAGCCGGGCCAGCCCCACAGGAATACACAAATGGAAGACATGTCAGAAGAAATCAGCACACCCATCCATCAGGCCAGCATAGCCCTGTGACCACACACCATTCACAGATAAGACATGGCCTGGGCATGCCAGGATAGCCCACGTTTGACTGGTAAAAGATGGGGAAATAGCACTTCCCTAGTGGTACTTAGAATCTACTGCAGTGAGTTGACCACTTTCTCAATACCCGCCTAGTTTACCATTGTGATGACAATAGTATGGGCAGTCAGTGCAGATGAGCTCAGACAGCACTTCTATGTCTGAGCACATGTGCTTCTATGGTACACACGTACATGAGGTCCAGACAAACTAGCCAGTGAACATACATATGTGTGTCCAACATCACCCCCAGTCGAAAGAAAATATCACAATGGAGGTTAGATTTCCTTCTGCTGATGGAGAAAATAAATGAGAATAGGACATTTTTATATGTTTACAACTTTGCCTCCTTGGATTTCATAAGATTAACTGCAGTATTTCTTTGCATTATCAACGGAGGCATTGTGAACTTAATAAGAGAAAAACACAGAAATCTGTCAAGAAATGTCTGGCTTAGTTCAGGTTCCATCCAAAGGCAACTTCAGAAATCATTTCCGGTGAAAGCCAATACCTCATTTTGGGATCCTTTTCATGTTATTGCCTCTTACTTCTAATATGTTACAGGTCTGGGTCTTTATTCACCTTTGAGGGTTGGAAACATGACACCTCGATTTACAGATATTGTTTAATTCATAGATAAAGGAAAAACCAGCAAGGCGATGAAGACGAGTAAGTGATGTGCTAAAAATGCCACTTGCAGAAGGTTCTGCAGCATCCGCATAACCAGCAGGGACGGCACAGGGTTTCTTGTCAGAAAATTAGGAGGGCTGTCTGTGTAATCTTTTTCATGATGTATGTAGAGAAATCAACTTCCTCTAGACTTTAGCAAAACCACTGGCATTTGAGTACTGAGTCCATGGCCGCAGGGGATGGAAGCCCCTGTTTTAGTTAGAAAACTAAACCTCCGCAGGGTATACTGAAGAGTAAATCATAAAACTGAACACATCTGGGAGTGGACATCTGAGAATGACAAGATCAGTGAATTATGTGCTGCCACAATGCATGTTGTACACATGAAAATCCTATGGTGCAAGGAATAAAATTAAAATGGACTTTCATAACTGCAGCTTGTTGTGATTTGAACACATTGTAAATCTGAAAGCACCTGTATTTCCTACAAAAAATTATCTGGAAACACCACGTCTGTCAGAAGAAACACCACGTCTGTCATTTTTAGAAAGGAGGTCTCCACGCCTTTCTTCTGGCATGCCCAAGAGTGAACTCCCATCCCCCGAATTTGAAAATCTTCACAATTTATGCAAAGAATAAATTTACTTCTAGAACTAGGAGAGTAAAGTAAATCATAGACTATCTGCTAAGCTATGTGCTAAATAAGGTGAGGAATAAAGAAGACTATCAATTCAAGATAAGCTTTTCTGTTGTGGTAGCCCACAATATATTGCATATTTCTAAATAAATTCAGAAATTTGGTTGAATTTTCAAATATCCTTGAAAAAGCTGATTTGTCCCCACACAGAGACGAGACAGGGGCCCAGTGTGGTGCTGATATGGGAGCCTGTGTTCAGATAATCAAGGCAAAAGTGTCAAGAAAGACTCTAAAAATTTAAAAGTTTTGATTTTCTGTTCCCTTTTTGTCTGTGGTATTGGTTTTTCATGGTACTGTAAGTGGAAAATAAGCACAGAGCATTAAAGTACTATATTTCTGAAACTTTATTACAAGAAAATAATATAGAACAAAATTCAATGCTATATCATTGGCCCATAAAGTCACTTGTCTACATTTTAAAATTTTTAGATGATTTCAAAGCCTAAACTAGCTGTCAGCTGATTTAAACTGAATTGACTTGAGGTATTACTTCCCAGAGCACCTGGGGACATGAGATCATAAGACATTACTCCAGCTTAAATCATGGAGAGATTGCACAGCATCTAAAACAAAAACTTTATAAACATTTTCATTTGTATTTAAAAAATAAGGGAGGTAGACTGAATTGTTCTCATTTTCTTGTTTCAGGAAAAAAATCCTTTATCTTCCATTTTCTTTTTAAACAGCAGGTTTAATGATAATAAACCTTATGTGATTGCTTTATAGAATAAGATATTACATGAAGATTTATTCTGACATGCACATTAAGTTGATTGAGTGTATCAATCAAGGAAAAGAAAAATCTGTAATGGACATCACTGGCAAGATATCCGAGAGTTCTGAATACTCACCTGTATTCTTTTAGATGAGTGACAAATATGCTGTATCAATTAATTGTGCAGACACAGTTTTCTTTTTATGAGCCATTTTAGTCCTAGAAGAGTGAATAGTAAATTAGAGAGTAAACTTTAGATTTTATCTAAAGATATAATCAAATCTCATGTGGATTTACTGCCTGCTTGTGTTTGTAGTACATAAGTATACATGTCTCTATGCAAAAACATAGAAATGTACATATATGTATATATTTATATTACAGGGAAAAACCATCAAAACATGCTTTGTTTGGGTCTTAGGGTCATAGTTACATGGACATTCCAGTCAATTGACCTAATAGTGACTTTTGTGCTTCAATTTTCTCTCCTAGTTTGTTGTGCAGTAGCTGTATTCCTAACAGCTTCCAGGTCACCATCAGAGGTACAAAACTGATTTTCAATCACTGAAAGCAACAAAGTCAAGAGGATCACAAGGAATCGAATGAGGAAAGAGACAAGTATCTAGTCACCTCCATGAACTAAGCCTTTCTTTGAATTTGCACCAGAACTGGATGCCACCTGGTTCCCAATCTTGGACATTTAATTTAAAGATCCAATAAAAGAAAAATTATCAAAAGGTGGGAAATGTGGACTAGAATGTGAAGGTCTTACTAGAATTCAGATTTTTGGGAGGCATTGAGGCTCATGGTCCTTCTGAAATGAAGGAAATCTTTATACCTTGAACTAAATCTATCTCCTTATGTCATCTTTGAACCAAATAATAACTTAGTCTAGCTATAAAATGTCTGCATGAAAGAGGTATCTATGCATGATCAGAATGACAACAGAAAATCAAAAGGATAGATGGGAATCTTAGTGGGCAGTGAATTTGTATTAATGGTAGTGGAAGAGTTTGGTGAAAATTGTCACCTGTCTTAAAAGTGAAGGCAATCATACTGTACATGTAGAAATCAATGGAAGAAGTGCTTGCTTTGCTTTGTATCTTTTAATTAAATGTTTTGAAAAGTAAGCCTTATTTTGATGCAGAAAACTTACCTATCAATCCTGTCCATGGCAATGTTACCATAAGTCATTTTAAACGATTTCTTTGACTTTTATGACATGTTGTTATTGTTAGACACCACTGAGTCGACTCTGACCCATATCTATCTTATGAACAACAGAATAAAACACTGCATGGTCCTGTCCCATCCTCATAATTGCTCTTATGCCTGAGCACATTGGCACAGCAACTGATTCAATCCATCTCATAGTGGGCCTTCATCCTTTTTTTCCACCCCTCCACTTAACCAAACATGATGTCCTTCTCCGAGGACTGGTCTCTCCTGACAATACATTCAAAGTATGTAAGACGAAGTCTTGCCATCCTTGTTTGGAAGGAGAACTCTGGCAGTACTTCTTCCAATACAGATTGGTTTGCCTACTTAGCTGCCCATAGATAGGACTTGAAATATTCTTCTCCAAAATTCGAATGCATATATTCTCTTACAGTATTCCGCAATCCATGTCCAGTTTTACATGCATATGATACAGTGGAAAATACCATTTTGGGGCTCAGGAGCACCATAGTCCTCAAAGTAACATCCTTGCTCGTCAGGACTCTTAAGAGGTCTTGTGCATCAGATTCACCTAACGTAAAATGTCTTATGATCTCTTGACTCCTGCTTCCATGAGCACTGAATGTGGATCCGAGCAAGACAAAATCCTTGGCAACTTCGACCTTTCCTTCATTTATCATGATGTTACCTTTTGATCCAGATGTGAGGGTTTGGGCACCTCTCACATTGAGTGATAATCCAGACCAAAGGATAAAAGCCTTGATCTTCATCCGAAGGTGCTCTACACTGTCAGCAATCAAGGTTGTGTCATCTGCATGCCATTTGGTAGCTTTTCTCCAAACTCGAAGCTGCATTTTTCTCCAGCTAACTTAGCTTCTCTGTTGATGTGCTAAGCATTCAGAGGCAACAAGTATGGTAAGAGGAGAGAACCCTAACACACACCTTTTCTGATTTTAAACCATGAAATGTTCCCCTTTTCTGTTGCTACAACTGCCTCTTGATTCATGTTCAAGTTCTGAACGAGCAAAATGAAGTGTTTCAAAAAGGTTATCCGCAGTTTATTACAGTCTACACAGCCAAATGCCTTTGCATAGCCAATGAATTGCAAGTAAACATCTTTCTAGTAGTCTCTCCTTTGAGCCAAGATCCATCTGAGATCAGCAATGACGTCAGCCTTTGATATCCTGACATGAACTTCAGGCAGTTCCCTGTCAATGTTCTGACAAGTCTTGTTGGATGATCTTCACCGAAATCTTACTTGTGTGTGCTATCAATGATATCATTCCATAGCTGCATTCTGTTGGGTCATCTTCCTTTGGAATGGCAATAAATATGGATTTCTCCATCAGTTGGCAAGGTAGCTGTCTTACAAATATCCTGGCATAGACGAGTGAGTGCTCCCAGTGCTTTTTCAGCTCTCTGAAACATTCAATGGACAATCTGTCCATTCCTGGAGCCTTGTTTTCAGTGAAATTTGAACTTCTTCTTTCAACACCATTGGATCTTGCTTATATGCTACCTCCTGAAATGGTGGACAGAAGACTAGTTCTTTTTGGGTACACAGACACTGTGTATTCTTCCATCTTCTGTTGATGCTTCTTACATCATTCAACATCTTGCCTATGGAGTCTTTCAAAACTGCAATTTGAAGCCTGAATTTTTTCTTGAGTTCTTTCAGTTTACAATACACTGAGCATGTTCTACCTTTTCGTTTTCTATTTTTATATACTTGCATACTTGATATAATATATAATATAATATCGAGTACCGTATGTGCTCATGAATAAGTCAAGTTTTTCAACACATTTTTAATGCAGTTTTTGTGGTAAAATTAGATGCCTTGGCTGATATTTGGGTCGGCTTAAACTCAGGTATATATGGTTGGCTTATATTTGAGTTTTATATATGATGTACTATATATAATATGTCATAGATATAATAATTTACATAATATAGTTAGCATCCATAGTATGCATATTCTCTTTTATTATTGGAGGTAATGAATTTGGCATATTTGACAGATGGCTAATATGCTTAAATTCCTATATCATGGGTGTTTTAATTCTTATCATTTGAACCATAATAATTACATTGTCCACACTGTATGTTGAAAACTTTCTAGAACCTAATGAAAAAATATTAATGTAGATATGGTCTACTTTATTGATTTAGTATGAAGTTCATTGTAAAATGCACAAAGAAGCATCAGTTTTGGTTTAATCTTTAAAGTTAAAATGAGTTTCTACTGATTAAAGATACAATTTTCCTTAGAGGATTTCATGAAAAACTATTACACAGATCATTTATAAGAACATTTGATTAAGTTCTAATTTAGTAAGCAAAATATTTAAACAACTTGAACCTTTGTGGTACTGGTCAGGTAAGCTCGGACTGCTAATCAAAAGGTCAGAAGGTCAAACCCCTAGCCTTCCTCCTACCCTACCCCACATTATGAGAGAGATAGGCTATCAGCTCCCATAAAGACATATGGCTTGAAAACCTCATATAGGGTAACAGTAAGTTGAGATCAACTCAATGCGGAGGGACTGGTAACATAAAAGTGATACAATTTACTTAGATGGAAATGTTTTCCATCAATAAATTACCTTTTTCTAGACTTGATCTTGAGAAAGTGATAATGCCACCAATACTGTTCAATTATTGAGTGCTAACTATACATTGAATCATAGTTGGAAATTTAAATATTCAATTAACTAGCACATCAGACTGATGTGCTATTGTTTAGTAGTAGGATAAAGAGAAAATATTCATGTTTCCAAGGATTTCATTTTACTTGAATTCACAATCAATACCCATAGAAGCAGTAGCAATGGACCAGGAATAGTCTTGCTATCATGTGAAATGCATTGGGAAGTAGATTTTTGCAGATGTACTTAGATCAAAATTCAGCACCCTATCTTAAGATCTTCCTTATGAGCTATTTAAATTTATTCTAGTGTTTCATATTTTCTGCTTTTTTTCTGTTGAGGTTTATGTCTGTTGTATTTTGTTCTTCTTGCTAGTTTTTTTTGTTGTGCATGATTATGTGTTTTTTAATGTGTTTTCTGTATATGAAATCCATAATAGGTAATTCTCCAGAAATAGTAGCTAGATTAATGGTTCCTTGTGGGTATGACAGGTGAGGTTTGGAGGAATAGGGAGCTAATAGCAATGAGTATAAGAATGAAGAAAATGTCATAAAACTGATGGTGGTGATGATTGCACAACTCTTCTTGAAGTAATTGAGTTACTGAATTGCATACTATGTGAATTATATGCCAATAAAGCTGTTGAGGAAAAAAAACATCAAAATGAGTAGTTTAGGCAAATCTGCTCTAAAAGACCTCCTTAAAGTGTTGAAAAGCAAAGATGTCCCTCTGAAGACTAAGGTGACCCTGACTCAAGCCTTGTTATTTTAAACTACCTCATGTACATGTGAAAACTGGACAATCAATCCAGAAGATCACAAAAGGTTTGATGCATCTGAATTGCAGTGTTGGTGAAGAACACTGATTATTCTATGGCCTTCCCAAAGAATGAGCAAATCCATCTTGGAAGAAGCACAGACAGAAAGCTTGGCAGAGGCAAATATGAGGTTTTGTCTCTGGTTTGGCCTTGTCTTCATTACATGGCACTGTGGGAACCGAAAGTCCACATGTCAGCGATTGTAACAGACACATTTGTTTTTCCACAGTTTAGGAATTCAGAATGCTGACTCTAGAGGAAGATTTTCTCTCTCTGTTGGTTTTGAAGGAAGGTTTGTGTCTCTTCTGCTGCTGCTCTTTGGAACCCCATTCCTGTACACTCACTTGGTTATTTAAACTCAATTCATTGCCAAAGGGTTTACAACACACATATTGGGGAGTAGGGGGCATTTCAAACTATAGCAGATGTGTTATCAGAAGCAACCAGTCATTGAAGAAAGATTTTAAAGCTTGGTAAAATAGAGGGTTAGCAAAAAGAAGACACTAAATGAGATTAATTGACACAGTGATTGCAACCATGGACTCAGATATAGCAATGATTACCCCAGAGTTCTAGATGTTGCACTATTTTAGTAGTCGGTGATTCGCTGGAGCTATACATTATCACCAGTCTAACCCTATAGGTAGTATGTACCATGGTGCTTAGTAGGCCACTAATAAGCATTTTCTAGATAGCTAAACTATGCATGGTGCCAGTGGTGCTGTCAGCAAGCTTTGCACTGTTAACCTCATGGTCATTGGTTCAAACCCACCAGTCACTCCATGAGAGATCTGAGGTTACCTGCTTTCACAGAGATCCAACCATGGAAATTCTATATAGATCCTTTTGATTCAGTGCTTAAGTGCTTGGCTAACAAAAAGGCCAGGTGTATAAACCCACCAGACCCTGTCAGAATGACGTGATTGTAGGCTTCTTAAAGACTGACAAACTTGGAAAACCTACAGGGCAATTCTCATGAATCTATTATAAAGTAATGGGTTTGGTATTTTGTCTTTGATTGCAAAGACGGCTCTGATGTAGTCATCATAAATCTTATACAGTGATGGATACCCCATGCAGGTAAATATATTTGATCCTATTGACTTGATGGCAGTGAGGTAAAGAATGCCTATGTGTTGAATTGACTCGAGGACAAGGAGCTGTGTTTTTGTTTTTGATTTGCAGACAACCTCAGTGTCGCATGCCTGTCTCAAAAGGTGCAGGATGTTTGAAAGCACTGAAACATCTGAGATGAAAGGCGTCCCTAAATGTGAATGTTGAAAGGGTGAAATCCTCACGAATGATTTGATATGGAGCATTGTCTGTGTGATGGTTAAAGCACTCGATGGCTAGCTGAAAGATCCGTGGTTCGAACCCCTAATTGCTCCCCAGGAGAAGGGACTGGCACTCTGCTCCTGTAAAGAATTTCTGCTTTGCCAACCCATGAAGTACTCTCCTCTGACCTCAGGGTCTTAATGGGTCAGGATCGACTCGATGACAGTCGGTTGGGTTTGCTTGGGGTGATTTATTCTACTAGTGTCCTCAGGATAAGGTAGAAATTACTAGAAAGTGTTATACTGACTAGGGACACTTTCCTCACAGATGCTGCCTTCCTGTTTCAGGTAATTAAACACTATCTTGCAAACACTCCATTCTTTTATTTTTTACGCATAGATGAGTAAATTGGGTTTTTCAGAAATTCCAGCTCTATCCATCTTCCTGTTCAAGCACCATTTTGCCACTCTGATCCCTGTCATATCCAAAGCCTGGAGATGCATGGGGTTCTCAAATGAAATCACCTGTGTGCTTCCTACACCTGTGTAATACCTGTTAGCCAAGAACAAATAATGTCCCAGAGAGGTGAGTGATATTGCCCTTATTTTGTGGGGTCATCTATTCATATACTTTCCAGTATCAAAGGCACCTGGATGACTTTGATTTATATTTCTAGTCTTGACCCCCTGCCCTCTCACTCCTCTTGTGTTACGTAGCCTGCTGAGTGATTCTGGAACACAAAAATGGACCACAGCTCTCTCTTCCTTTCTCCTATCGTTCTTCTTCCCCACAATCCATAATGTAATTCCAACAGGCCCCACATCTCTAGGAGTCCACTTTCCAGTTCCATTTTCTTCACATGGAATCCAATATTAAAATGGAATTAATTCCTTCTAGAAGAAAGCTGTTTCTCTTTTCATAAACACGTTCTGCATCCAGACACATCAGCTGCCATTCAAACTGCCTTAAAACCCAGCAACAGTGCCTTTGTTGGGAAATATTATTGACAATAAGCATTAATATTTTACTCCGACCTTATCATCTCCCTTCCTCAAATTATTCCTTGCACTCTTTTGTTGGGGCTCCTTAAATGAAATGCTGTCATGGATTGAAGAACCTGTGGTAAATGGCTTCAAGTTACACAATATCTATATGACCTGTCCTCGTTTTATCCTAGTCAGATCTAATTTCAGAACGCTTTTCTTTCTTCTACCATATATTTTTTTTAAAACTTAAGATGCACTATTCACTCAATTAATACTTTCTAGGATCCATTTCCTTGCAGGGATCGACTTAAGAAGTAACTTGAGAGAAACATGTTGTAACTAGAACTCTCATGAATGTTGCTTTTGAAAGGGGCTGGCTATGCAGGGATAGGAATGGTGAACTGCTTCTCACTGAGATAACTGTGGAAATGAAGATGCACTCATCTACAAGGCAGTGCAATAAAATTGAAGTACTTTGCAAAGAAGAAAGGGCCACTCAGCAAAAGATGCAGTAAATAAAATTAAGGAAGAGCTCTGTGGGCCAAGCAAACAAACGTGAAGAGAAAGGCAGAAAACAGAGCAGAGGACATTGGGAATAATGATGATTTCCACAATGCTAGAATCAAATGTCTAGAAGGCCATTGCCATGAAGTAAGCCATTAGAGTAATATTTTCACTGTTGTTTTACATTGGACTCAATCTCACTAATAAATTTCGTAATTATTTTTGCTGGTGTCTGCGGCTCCACAAGGTAGGCGGAGCGTGACGCTGTCTGAGAGACGGCACCAAAATGATTGTCTGTAGAATTCTGTGCAATGTTTCAGCAGAAATGTTTTGTTTCTTATAAAATAATCTTATAGTGTGTTAGAAAAAATTTTTTCCTATGGCTAACATATGATTAATATGCCAAGGCTAAATCTCTCCTAATTTACTTTTTGAAACTTCTAATGTACACTGACAATATTCTCTTGCTTTTCTGTGGCCAATTCCTCAGTAGTGGACAGCCTATTTGTTCATCATTATCTGTTTTTAATTTGGAAGCTGTTTGAAACCTGTTCACTTTGGGTGGCCCTGCTGGTATTTAAAATCCTAGGGCATTACTTCCAGCATCAAAGCAACACACAACTGACAAGCCAATGGCCGTAGTGTGTGCATCAGGACTGTATTCTCTCACCATATTTATTCAATCTGTATGCTGAGCAAATCCTCAGAGAAGCTGGCCGCTATGAAGAAGAATGCAATATCAGGATTGGAAGAAGGCTTACTAACAACCTTCAGTGTGCTTATGCCGCTACATTGTGCATTGAGAGTAAAGAGTATTAGAAGCACTTGCTGATGAAGATCAAGGATTTCTGCCTTCAATGTGGATTATAACTCAATGTAAAGAAAACCGAAATCCTCACAATTGGACATAGAGCTAAGGTGATAAACACAGAAAAGATTGAAGCTATCGAGGGTTTCACTTGCCTTTCATATTTTATGTGTCCTAATAATAAACAAGGTCTTGGAGTTGAACCATGAGCCTGGGATTTGCACTTTTTATCAAGAAAATATTTTCTCTCTCTTTTAGGCTGATGGGGTTCCCTCATTTGGGGACTGTCAAGCTGATCCCCAGAGGGGGAGATCCACCTTATCAGAGAGCTTGTTTTCTTCTCGGCCAAGTGGAACTGAATTTGCCCCCTGCACTATGACTATCTGCTTATTTTCTCCCACATTGGGACATGGCTCAGAAACAAAAAGAAGTTGCAAGGAGCGAGGTCATCCTCATTACACATGTGGAAGTTGGACACTGAATAAGGAAGATTGTAGAAGAGTTGGGCCATGTCATTTGTGGTGCTGGTGAAGAATATTGAAAGGACTGCCTAAAGGATAGACAAATCTGCCTTGGACGAAGCACAGCCAGCCTGCTCCCGAGATGCATGGGTGCACTCCTAGACCTTGGACGGGTGGAGACACAAGTTGGACAAAGCTTAGGTCCTCGAATAACTACCGGACGGAAAATTCTTATGTTGGACTAGAAAGTTAACAATAAATAAAAATGTGCTATTTTAAGCCATTGCAGGGAAATAAAAGAATAAACTAATCTGTCTCAGAAGAAGTACAGCCAGAACACCTTAGAAGAAAGTTTGGCCAGATTTTGTCTCATGTACTTTTACTTTGGACAAGAGAGACTAAATCCAAAAGCCCAGACTCATGACCATGGAGTCAGTTCTGCCTCGCAGGGTTTCTGAGACTGCTCTTCTTCATCGGGGTACAAAGCCTCAACAAGAGAGAGATCCCCGAACAAGGACATTGTGGTTAGAAAGTTGGAGTGGCAGTGAAAATGAGGAAGATATTGACAAGATGGACAGACACAATGACTGTAACAATGGGCTCAAATATAATTGCAATTGTGAAGACAGATAGGCTAGGCAGTATTTTGTTCTGTTGCACAAAGACAGGGCCACTATGAGTTGGCATCTACCAGCAACAATGTTCTCTGATCAGAGTAATTATCACCCAAATACAGTACTAGTCCAAGCAGAGAAGACCGGAAGGATATTTGCTTGTGTTTTGATGACTATGCAAAGTCATTCCACTGTATGGACCATCATGAACTATGGATAACATTGAGACGAAGGGAATTCCAGAAACTTCATTGTATTCATGAGGAAACTGTGCGTGGATCAAGAGGCATTTGTGCCAACAGAACAAGGGAAGACGGCATGCTTTAAAATCAGGAAATGTGCATGGCAGTGTTGGATCCTCGCATCACACTTATTTAATCTGTATGCTAAACAAATCATCAGAGAAGCGGGCTTATAGGAAGAAGAATGTGGAATCAAGATTGGAGGCAGGCTTATGAACAACCTGCAATATGCAGATGACATAATTTTGCTTGCTGAAAGTGAGGAAGAATTGAAGCACTTGCTGATGAAGATCAGGATTGTAGTTGTCAGTATGAATGACAACACCACATAAGGAAGACCGGGATAAATAGGTCAGAGCCTGATAAATGGAGAAAAGATTGACGTCATAAAGGACTTTGTCTTGCTTGGATGCACAAGCAATTCTTATAGAAGCAGCAGTCAAGAGATCAGAGGACAAACAGCGTTCTGTCGATCTGCTGCACACCACCTCTTTAGAGTCTTGAAATCCAGGATGTTACTTTGAGGACTAAGGTGCTCCTGACCCAAACCATAATATTTTCCATCTCCTCACATGCATGTGAATGTTGGACATTGAACGAGGAAGACCTTAGGGGAATGCATGCATTTGAATTGGTGCTTGAGAAGGATATTGAAAGTGCCATGGTCTGTTAAAAGGACAAACCCAGCTGTCTTGGAAGAAGTAAGGCAGAGTGCTCCTTACAAGCAAGAATAGCAAGGCTTTATCTCACATATTTTGGGCATATTATCAGGACAGAACAGTCCTTGGAGGAAGACATCCCATTTGGTAAAGTGGAGGGTGAGGGAAAAAGAGGAAGTCCCTAGACAAGATGGATTGACACAGTGGCTGCAACAATATGCTCAGGCACAGTAGCAATTGTACGGATGGAGCAGGACTGGGTAAGGTTTGTGTCTGTCATGCACAGTGTCACTGTGGGTCAGAACTGACTCAGTGTCACTTAGAAACACCCACAATAACAACAATGGTCCATTTCTTGCGTTTTCACTACAAGTGCTACAAGTCCATGCTGTTGCCTATGTTGTTGCTGGTATTTTTCTAGTTCCTGATTTTGTCCATTTTTTAATGTTTTAGCTAATATTATGTTAATTAGTATTTGTGAACCTAGATCAATAACTTTTTTGATGATTAAATAGTAATTAAAGGAAAGGAGGGGGAAAATTATAAAAGCTTACAATACTTACTAATAAGGTCATAACTAATAGAGTTGTAATTTAATGTAGAAAGATTTTTCAAAACAATTTTATTGTTACTGTTCACATGATCTAAGAAAAACTGTGTCTCAGTAATTTGCTACTACATATTATTCTATGATTAACATGACAATAAATATTACTAAATATTTTATGTGGTCTGGCATTTGCGCAGGTCCTTGGTGCAGGGGGAGAGGGGGCTGTATGTGACACATCCTAGTGTATGTGCTGTTCTTGTTTTTGAGAATGTCATCAGGCCCATTCTGACTCATAGCAACTTCCAGTGTCAGAGTAGAACTCCCCACAGGATTGACTTGGTGTTATGATTAAGAGAGTAGATCAACGGTTCTCTTGTCCAATGGACAGCTTATGGGTTGGAATTACAACTATTCCCTTAAGCACTTAACTATTGTACCCTGGGGATTATTCATATGGGTTTAGCTTGTCATGGATCACCATGAGTCTGAATCCACTTGACCACACTACTTTGGTCTGGATTTGGTTTGAGATGCATTCATGAAGTGGCCTACTCTGTTAAGTGTCCTTCTGTGAATTATGATGGTTTATCATGAATACTCTCATAGACTTTGTCTTAGCATACTGACAGATAGATTTGTGAACCTATCTTTCACATTCAGTTCTAGGATTCTCTCTTATTAATAGTTTTATTTTCAGAGCCAAGTAGAGGCTCTGGCTTTCCACGCTATCTCTTCCTGAATAAACTTGTAATCCCTCATGCTCAATGCCACGCATTCCTTGACTAACTCTGGACATTCCTAAACTAGCTTCATGGGAAGAAAAAAGAAATACAATCACTGCAACCAGCTGTGAAAGAGGAAACTAAGGACAAGACAGAAGATTCATTGTATTCAGGCCACAGCAACAGAGGAAGCACCCCTTAGTCACAGGGTCTCAGGAGGTTAGTTTTCTGTAGTCTTTTAGGGAGAGGAGTAAACATCTTATTGTCCTTGTTGTTGTGTTGCATTAAGTCAACTGCAAATAATAGCACCAAATAGGTCCCTCTAGAACTATTCTACAGACTGTAATCTTTATTTCGTTAAGTGTAATCAAGTCGATTCTGGCACATAGCAACGGTATGCATAACAGAGATAAACAGTGCCTTGTCCTGCACATGCTCACAATTGTTATTTTGCTGGCGTCCTCTGTTGCAGCCACTATGTCATTTCATCTTGCCTAGGGCCTTCCTATCTTTTGCTGCCCCACTAAGTTACCCAAAATAACATCTTTCTCCCACAGACTGGTCTCTCTTGATAACATGTCCAAAGTAAGTAAGATGAAGTCTTGCCAACCTTGCCTCTGAGGAGCATTCTGGTTGGACGTCTTCCAAGACAGGTCCGTTTGTTCTTTTGGCAGTTCCTGCTACTTTCCATATACTTCATCAGCTCCACAATTCAAAAACAGCCATTCTTCCAAGGTCTTCCTTTTTCAATGTGCAACTTTCACATGCATAAAGAGGCAATCAAAAATACATTCACCTGGATCAAGTGCACCTTAGTCCTCAAAATAACATCCTTGCTTTTCAAAACTTTAAAGAGGTGTGCAGCAGATTAACCGAAGGCAATGCATCTTTTGATCTTTTGACTGCTGCTTCCGTGAGTATTGATTGTAGAACCAATCAAGCCAAAATTCTTGAGGACGGTCTTTTCTCCATTTTTCGTACTGTTACCGATTTCTCTAGTTGTGAGGACTTTGGTCTTCTTTATATTGATAATCTATACTGAAGGTGGCAATCCTTGATCTTCACCAGCATATGCTAAAAGTCCTCCTTCCCTTCAGCAAGTAAGTTTGTGTCATGGACATATTTAAGATTGTTGATAAACCTTCCTCAAATACTGATGCCAAATCCTTCTTCCTATCATCTAGCTTCTCTGATCAACACACAGGTTAATTACATATTGTGAGAGGATGCAACCCTGTGACACCCCTTTCCTGATTTTAAGCCATGCAATACCCCCTTGTTCTGTTTGCATAACTGTCTTCTAATGCATGTACAAGTTCTGCATGAGCACAATAGACTATTCTAGAGTTTCCGTTCTTCTCCAGGCTCTCCAGACTTTGTTATGATCTACACAGTCTAATGCTTTTGCATACTCAATACAACACAAGTAAATATCTTTCTAGTGTTCTTTGCTGAGCCAAGATCCATCTGGTCAGCAATGATATCCTTTGTCCCACATCCTCTTCTGAATCTGTCAGCTGGCAGCTTCTTGCTCATATACTGCTGCAATCATTGGTGGCTGATCTGCTGGGGAAAAATTACTTACATGTGATATTAATCATATTCTATCATTTGAGCATCTTGCTGGGTCTCTTTTCTTTGGAATGGGTACAAATATAAATCTCTTTCAAGTAGTTGCCTTCCGAGTTTCCTGGTATAGACCAGTCTGAAGTTTCAAAGCTTCATCAGTTTGTTGAGACTTTTCCATTGGTATCCTATTAATTCCTCAGGTCTTGCTTTTTCTTAGTGCTTTCAATGTAGCTTGAAGTTCTTCCTTCAGTACCATTGCTTCTTGGTCATATACTACATCCTGAAATGGTGAAGTTTCTACTAGGTCTTTTTGGTATAGTGTTTCTGTGTAGTCTTCCCAGCTTATTTTAGTGCTCACTGCACCATTCAATATTTTATCCATAGAATCTATTAAGTTTGCAATTTGATTTTATTGAGTTCTTTTGGTTTAAGATATGCTGACTTTATCTTTCCTTTTGGTTTTATAACTTTGTGTCTTTTCACATTTCATTATAATATTTGACTTTGTCTTCTAGATCTGCCCTTTGGGATTTTCTGTCTAGCTCGTTGAGTTCATCATTTCTCTCATTGGCCTTAGATACTATATAATTAAGGGCAAGTTTCCGCGTCTCTTCTGACACCACTTTGATCTTTCATTTCTTTCCTGTCTTTTAAGTCGCTTTTGCTTTCTTCATGAAGAATCTTCTTGATGTCCGCACATAACTCATCACGTTTTCTGTCATTAGTGTTTGATGCATTAAGTCTATTCTGGAGATGTTCTTAAATATTAGTTGGTATATACGTAGGGTCGTATTTTGGGTCTCATGGATTTGGTTGAATTTTCCTCAGCTTCAACCTGCATTTACATGTGAATAATTGATGGTCTGTTTCATAGGCATCCCAAGGGTTTGTGTTAGCTGCTGATATTGAACTCTTCCCATCGATGTAGTCGATTTGACTTGTTTGTATTCCATCTGGAGAAGTCCATATGTATATTTGCCTTCCATGTTGTTGATAAGGGTATTTTCCATGAATAAGTCATTGGTCTTGCAATATTCACTCATGGTATCTCTAGCTTTGTTTCTATCATCCAAACCATGCTTTCCAACAACTGTTCATTCCTCTTTGTGTGTATGCTTGATACATTGTGGTCTGAAGAATTTGGTAGAATTCTTGAATAGTTATATTGGTTGGATGTCATTAAATGAGTCTAGATATCCTCTTATCAGAGACAGTATTATACTTCAAAATCAACTTGAAATAGCCTTTGTTGTTGTTGTTGTATTGTGCACTAGATTTACTTAATGCAACAAATCTTTTGATCTCATGGTTGCTGCTTCCATGAACATTGATTATGGATCCAAGCAAGACTAAATCCTTGACAACTTCAACCTTTTCTCCATTTAGAAATACCCTCCCCCTTTAAGTTCCAATGATCTGTTTTTTCTTCTTCTTTAATATATCCTTTTTGACATAAATGCAATGCCATTCATCTTGATTGTGTCACTCTGACTGTAGTAAACCATGATTTTCTGATGCAACATGCCAATACCAGTCCATGTCAGTCCCTAATGCCTATGATACAGATCTTTATGCGTTCCATTTAATTGTAACAACTTTCAATTTTCTTAGATTCATTCTTGGTTCTGATTATTAATTTTTGTTGCAGCTGTTACGTTTTTGTGAGTCATGTCCCATCAACAAATAAAAGTCCTAAAGACTTTACTTCCTGCAATGTAGCCCCATTCCTGTCAGCATGGTAAATCTACTTGAGAAGGGTCTTCAATCATATTGTAAGAGTGTATTCTGACCTAAAGGGATCATCTATTGGCACTCTCTCTGATAATGATCTGCTTATATCCATTAGGCCTTCGATTGTAATCTTTACCAGAACAAACTGTCAGGTGTTTTCTTCCATGAAGTTTCAGAGTAAGTTTGAACTGGTGACCTTTCAGTTTACAGCTGAGTGCTTAACCATTGTATCACCAGGACCCCATAAATATGCTGCAGATGCAGGGATTTGCAGTTGTGCTATTTGGAAAGCATAGAGAAGCTCAGCCATTTACCTAAATAGAACTTTTATTCCTTTCTTTCTATGAATCCTGAGTTTCAGAACAAGAATTTTAATATCAGCAAAACATTCATGAGACAATGAATAGGGCATTGGGAAGTCTAGGTCTGGCTTTGTCAAGTTCATGCCAAATGAAAAGTGTGGTGTCCTGGTCCTAGGCCATCAGTGCATCCCATGGAGCCATACAAAAGCTAGATGACTCATGTTGACCTTATTTGGTTTGGGCTTTGGACCAAAAAACACATGGGGAAGGGTTATTCTTTGTAATAGGCATTTCCCAGGTAATCTACAAAAAAGTGGGGGATTTTTTTAAAGATTGAGGGCATTACTTAAGCATTGTTTTTGATAGCACTAAATGAAGATAAAACTCAACATTGTCACAGCTTATAAATATCGTTAGAGTGAGACAGTTTCTGGTAGTTATACTTACTGTCCTTAATTATAAACTACTAAATTTTTTTCCCAAATAATTTCTTTAAATATACCAGGGATTTTTCTTATAAACGTCTTTTTTTTTTTTCACAGAAAGTCTTCCATTGATCCTACTTCTATTGCTGCCTTTTTTTTTTTTTTGCCTCAGCATGCTTCCAGATTAAAGTAATATATTATTACTACAACAGATAAGAGCTCATTCAGGGTCAGAACTGTGAGTCCACAAATGTGCTAGTATAATAGAAAAGAAAGTTGATGCTTTAGTTTAATGGCATTAGTAAGTGATCTTTTTCCTCTTGTTCTACATAAAAAGTTGGGTATATTTTCAGCTTTTAAAAATTTTGTAGTCTTATTCAATAAATGGCCAAGGGTTTGATTGATACAGTAACATAAAAACCATGTATTTTAAAACTGAAGAAAAACATTTAACTTGGATTTATGCTTCATGCGGTTTGTCGGGGTGGGTCAAATTAATGGAATATTTCATTGATGTTGCCTTGCCAAAATTTATAAGTATGCTATCATTTTGAACTGGTTACTGTTCTTGAATCGATATAAAAATAACTAAGATGCCATGTTTGTGATGCATGATGCCATTATATTAATTGTTTGCAAGTCTCCTTTTTCTATATCATGTAACTCCAGGGCTTCCCGCTTGCTCTGAAAGACATGGCTTTTGTGGGTTAGCCCTCAGAGCTTAATATGAAGCAAGAGTACATTTCTGCTAAATGTCTGTGCAATTAAGTGTAGCGTTCTTCATCAACCACTCGGTTGTGGCATAGAATAAGCATATATAAAACAAGTTTGCAGAAAAATATTGTAATCAATGTAAGGCATCTTGATTCCCTGGGGATGCATACCAATTGAAGAAGAAAAATACATGTCTAAAACAGTTCATAGTCGGGGGATAGAGTAGTGCTTTTTGGTATGTCTTCAACATCATTTTAAAAAGCCAGAGCACAGAGAAATCTATGCTAAAAGTAAAATTCTACTCTTTATTTTCTGCAGTCAAATTGTACTATGTATGAGTATATGTATCTAACTACAGACAGATCTATCTGCACATATCTGCATCTATAATAATATATATAAGGGCTTGACGAAGTTGGTGGGAAAATGCAATTAAAAATAATAGAATTTCCCACTAATTTTTGGAAGATAGCATCAATTATTTATGGTGCTGGGGAACATACATGCAGGCATGCAGGAAAGTTATAAGTCATCGAAGTAGAATGGAACACATCACAATCAATACCATAGACACTGATTAGCTGAAATGGGTTGGTATTGGCCATTTGCACTTAGAAAATATTGTAGTTTAATGTGTCTGGGGTGGAAAGACAAAATAAGAGATATGATATTACATTCACTTTTAAAGAATTTAAAAACATCTTTTCAAAATTTGTCCTGAAATGCAATACTGTTTGTGATAGAAAAATATACCTGCAATGAAAAACAGTTAATATGACAAAATAATTATAATTTATAAATTATCAAGGGTTCATGGGCAGGTGAGAGTAGGGAAGGAGGGAATAAATGAGGACCTGATATCAAGGGTTCAAGTAGAAAGCAAATGTTTTGAGAATGATGATGGCAACATATATACAAAAGTGCTTGACACAATGCATGGATGGATGAATTGTGATAAGAGTTGTATGAGCCCCCATTAAAATGATATAAAAACCCTATTATTCAAATTTATACACCAGCAATTAAAGTCAATGGTAAAGGGATTGAAGAATTCTACCAAGTTCTTCAATTTGAAATTATTAACTAATCAAGCATATAAGCAAGATACATTATAATTACTGATGATTAGAATATGGACATTGGAAACAAAGAAGAAGGATTGGCAAATGGATAATATTTACTTGCTAGTAGAAATAAATTTGGAAATCACAGGCCAGACTTGTGCAATACCAATGACTTGTTTATTATAATTGCCTCTTTTCAACAACATGAACAGTGAGTATGCATGTGGAACTCACTAGATGAAATACACGGGGATCAGGTCAACCACGTCTGTAGGAAGGGATGATGGAGAAAGTCAATATCATCCGCTAACAGCAGGCTGGGGGCCTCTGTAGTTGAAGCTAAAGAAGAAAATGAAACAACTCTGAGAACTACAACACAGCTTGCGCGTATTCCAACCGAGTTTCTGGGTAACCTCAAGAACAGGTCTGGCACACTGAACACTAAAGACCAAAGACAAATTATATATTATATCTACAATTATCCATGAACAAAGCAAAAAGATCATTAAAAAGACATGGAGGAAAGAAATGACTAAAACGGGTAACTCTGAAACTTGATCGTGAACTTGAAATGAGCCAGAAGAAATGGAAGAAAGCATCGAGTAAAATCACTGAATAGAGAAGCTTACGAGCAGCCCTACAAAATAAAACTGAGTATTAAAACAAACTGTGAAAACCTATAGAACATACTTTTGTCAAACTAAAAGATTGATGAAAAATTTAAGTTTCTGTTCCCGTATTGAAGAAGTCTCTGAACAAAATATTCAATAGTGCCAGAAGCATCAATCAAACATAGATGGGAGTAATACCAAGAATCACCATACAAAAACAATTGCCTGACTAGCAATCATTTCAAGACATAGCATATGAACAAGAACTAATAGTACTGCAGGAAGAAGTCAAAGCTGCACTGACAGAATTGGCACAAACACACAAAATCAGGAAATGATATGATACAAAATTTGAATGTTTCAACTTCATTACCTGGCTAACTGACTGGAAAATATTCATCTGTGTGCTTATTCCAAAAAATGGTGACCCAACAGAATGGAGAAATAGTTATATCATTAATATCACATGCAAGTAAATTTTTGATGAAGATCATTCAGAAACTGTTGCACAAGCACATTGATATGTTGGTGTGAGAAATTTTAATCAAATTCAGAAGATGACCTGGAAATAGGGCTATCATTACTCATATCTGACAGCTCTTGGCTGAAAGCAGAGAACACCAGAAAATAATTTTCTATGCAAAGGCATTTAGCTGTATGGATCATAACAAACCATTATTATTTTTATCATTTTATTAGGGACTCATACAACTCTTACCACAATCCATACATACGTCAATTGTGAAAAGCACATTTGTACATTCATTGCCCTCATCATTCTCAAAACATTTGCTCTCCACTTAAGATCCTGGCATCAGCACCTTATTTTTCCCCTCCCTCCCTGCTCCCCCCTCCCTCATGAGCCCTTGATAATTTATAAATTATTATTTTGTC
The DNA here is from genome assembly GCF_050624435.1 of Tenrec ecaudatus. Taxonomy (NCBI): domain Eukaryota; kingdom Metazoa; phylum Chordata; class Mammalia; order Afrosoricida; family Tenrecidae; genus Tenrec; species Tenrec ecaudatus. The sequence continues at coordinate 9,840,444 of NC_134544.1, forward strand.
ATATCTTACACTGTATAACACCTCCATTCACCCACTTTTCTGTTGTCTGTCCCTCAGGGAGAAGGTTATATGTAGAACTTTATAATCAGTTCCCCCTTTCCATCCCACCCTCCCTCTACCTCCAGGTATCACCACTCTCACCACTGGTCCTGAAGGAATTATCTGCCCTGGATTCCCTGTGTTTCCAGTTCCTATCTGTACCAGTGTACATCCTCTGATCTAGCCAGATTTATATGGTAGAATTGGGATCATGATAGTTGGAGGGAAGGACAGTGAGGGGAAGCATTTAGGAGTTAGAGAAGTGTTGTATGTTTCATTGTTGCTACACTGCACCCGGACTGACTCATCTGCTCCCTACGACACTTCTGTAAGGGATGTCCAATTGCCTACAGATGGGCTTTGGGTTTCCCCTCTGCACTCCCTCTCATTCACAATGATATGATTTTTTTGTTCTGATGATGCCGGATACCTGATCCCTTCAACAACTTGTGATCGCATAGGCTGGTGTGATTCTTCCACTTGACCTTTGTTGCTTCTGAGCTAATGGCCGCTTGTTTACCTTCCAGCCTTTAAGATGCTATATCTTTTGATAGCCGGGCACCATCCATTTTTTTTTTCACCACATTGGCTTGTGCACCCTTTCCTCTCAGCAATCATATCAGGGAGGTGAACACACAATGATATAACTTTTGTTCTTTGATGCCTGATAACTGATCCCTTAAGCATCTCGTGATCACGCAGGCTGGTGTGTTTCTTCCATGTGGGCTTTGTTGCTTCTGAGCTAGATGGTTGCTTGTTTACCTTCAAGTTTTAAAGACCCCAGATGCTATATCTTTCGATAGCTGGGCACCATCAGCTTTCTTCACCACATTTGCTTATGCACCCACTTTGTCTTTGGTGATTGTGTAGGGAAGGTGGGCATCATGGAACACCAGTTTAGTAGAACACAGTATTCTTGCATTGAGGGCATACTTTAGTGGAGGCCCAATGTCCTTCTGCTACCTTAATACTAAACCTATACAGATATACACATATATCTATTTCCACATCCTCATATATAAACATATTTATATATTGCATGCTTTTATTTAGACCTTGAACTGCCCTTTGCCTCCTAGCTCTTTCCTCTATTTCCTTTTACTTTCCACTTGTCCCACTATCATGTTCAGCCTTCATTTGGGTTACAGTAATTTCTCTCGGTTACATTACCCTTGATCACCCCCCTACCAGGCCTCCTACACCCTCTTCATCACTGATTTGGATCACTTATTGTTTCCTTGTCTCTGGGTTTGCTAACACCATTTCCCTTCCCCCCCCCACCCCCTCTCACATGCCCCCCCGAAACTGTTGGTCCCATTGTTTTCTCTTTCAGATTGTTCATCCAGCCTATCTTATTTAGACAGACCTGCAGAGATAATAGGATGCACAAAAGCAAGACAGAGCAAAACCAAGCAACAAAATAAAACAAAACAATAATAACAAGCCAATGACAAAAAACAAACAAACACAACAACAAGAAAGAAAACTTGTAGTTAGTCCAAGGACTGTTTGTTGGCCTCTAGGAGTGTTTTCCAGTCAAGTGTGTTGGGGCTCCAGGCCCTGGCACCAAAGCCTATTTTTGGTATTCCCTGAGGACCTTGTTGCTCTGTTCCCCTTGCTGTTCTGTTCCACGCCCTTAGTGTTTTGTCTCATTGTGGTGGGATCACATCGGGTGGAATTCCCACACTGTGTCCACAGTGTTGTCCCCTGTAGGGCTATGGGTCAGTGAGGGATGTTGTGTTTCATAGTGGGGCCGGACATGGGGTCTTCTCTGTGGATTGGCTGCTCTGAGCAGGAATATCATCCTCAAGGCTCGGTGGGCCAGGATGTGCTCCAGTCTCTCCTACTCCCTCTTCATGTGCTCCCATGGGCTCTGGTCAGACATGTCCTTCTCCCAGAGCTGCATATTCAGTGCTTTCCTCTGAAATGAATTCTTCTGGGGGGAAAGGGTATGTGTCCACAGAGTTGGGATTGGGGCTGGCCCCTCAGACCTCTCTACCAGTTCCCTACTCCATGCCCGCATGTTGCATTCACATCTTGGAGCACTAGGTTGAAGTCTTGTCCCACTTTCCCTGTGGAGAGATAAACAATACCCTCCTCTTGGTCGGGTTAGTGCTCTGTAGCCCCTCTACCCATTTATTTTTTTTCCTTCCCTTCCCCTCCTTTTTAGTTGGCTACCATATGTATCTCTGGATATTGGCTGGCCCCTGCTGTACTACCTGGTCCTCACTCCAGGAAGACCACAACAAATTATGAGGGCAAAAAGTGAAAATTCCAGGACATTTAAGCGTTATTACACAGAACCTGTATACACACCAATAGGTAGTCATTGGAACAGAACAAGAGGATATTGTATGATGTAAAAAAAAGGAAAGATGTGTATCAGTGTTATTTCCTTTCACCATGCTCATTCAATCTGTGTGCTGAACCAATAATCATAAAAGCTGGACTCACTGAAGAATGAGGCACCAAGATTAGATAAAAGTTCATTAATAGCCTGTGATATGCTGCAGATATCACAACCTTATTTGAGGAATGTGAAGATGATATGAACCACTTACTGGTCATGCTCAAAGCAATTAACCCTCAATATAGTTGACAACTCACAATACAGAAAACCCAAATGCTCCTACCAGGACTATGAAACAACATCATGATAAATGAAAGAATGATGGAAGTTGCCAAGAAATTCATTTTATTTGGATTCAAACTAAATATCCATGGAAGCAACAATCAAGAAATCCACAGACAGGATGGCAATGAAGATCTGTTTAAATTGCTAAGGAGCAAAGAGGTCACTTTGATGAATAAGTGTGCCTGGCTCAAGCCATACTGATTTAAAGCACCCATGCCTCTTTAGTTAACATGCCTGTTTTAGATAAACTATTTTAAATTAACATGCCTAAATCACCCCATAGGCATGTTAAAGCTAGAGAGCAAACAGGAAAGATGAAAGCAAGATTGATTCATTTGAATTATGGTGTTGATGAGGAATATTGAAATTACCATGGACTGCCATAAATCTGTCTGGGAAGAAATACAGTCAGAATGCTCCTTAGAAGCTAGAATGACAAGACTTCATCTCATCTACATTGGGTATATTACCAGAGAGGACTAGTCCCTAGAAAAGGGCATCAGGCTTGATAGAGAGTGTCAGTGAACAAAAGACAAATTCTTGAAGATACACTGGCTGCATCAATGAGTTCAAAGATGCTTATTGTGAGGATGGTGCAGGAGGGAGCAGTGTTTTGTTTTGTTGTTTATGGGACTATTGTGTGTTAAACTGACTACTTGACACCTAACAACTGTGGGAAACTAACACTAAGAAATATAATGAGGACTCTATTCCCTGACTTATAACAGGGAATCTGGAAATCTAGTATTCCACGGTAGGAAAGCCTCCACTTTGGTAAATTAGAGATAAAGTCCAAGTATATTACCCTGCTTCAAATACGATTCCCACAGATTCTCCCCTCACAGCTGCCTTAAAGTGAGCACATGGTTGATTTTATCTCCCTATAGAAGCAGACATCCTTTTATTATCTCCTCCCACCATGTCACCCGGGCTTTCTCATAGCTTCCCCGAATGCAGGTATTGGATTTTTTCACCTTTGCTCTCAGGGACCTTACTGTAGTTACCACACGCCTTGTGACATATATAATTACTGATAATAAATTCAAGATAGTAAAGACACCTCCTCTCTCTTCTCTCACCTCCACGTGGACCACCAAGAGGGGCTTGAGGTGAGCATGCGCCCATAAAATGTGTCTGGCTCCTTTATTTCATTCTCTCTCCTATTCTCCATGATTTTACTATGATCTTTATATATTATAAACGTACAGTCGTGCCAACTGAACCTTGTGAGAGGCTGGATTCCTCTGACAAACAACACTAACCTCTTCAATGGCTTTTCTTTTGACAACCTTTGGCTTGTTCGAGTCCAATTTCCTAGTTTTATGCGTCAGCTTGTTAAATTAAATTTTGTCATTTTGTTTTTCTTCATAGGCCTACTAAGATTGGGGGTTTATTCTTTGCACTGCCTTGATGACATCATATAAATAGATATACTTGGCCGTGTCCCGCATTGAATACATTTAAATGCTGCAATTCCCTCCCTTTGGGCTCCTCCCTTCCTCTCAGCACTTGGTGAATGCTGCCAAGAAGAAGGGAGATTTCTGACGCAGGCACATCCAGGCCTCCACATACTTCCCAGTCCTCCAGGTCTCTCATTCAGCTGTCTTCAAAGGCTTTGGTTAATTACATGGTACACATGTGAAATATCTTTGCTTGTTTGTTGTTGGTTTTTTTTTTTAGCTTAGATGAACATATACTTTGTGCATTTTTTCTTTTGGCTGTTAATTTTTGGAATGGTATCCTGAGAAGAATTTGCATATAGGAACTTGGGGATTAAATTGGCTTCATATTTCTCACACAACTCAAAGTTTTATGCAAGGGATACGTAAGATCTCCTCACAATAGATCTCATAAGCTCTATTGGAATCTGAGAAAGAGGTTCATTGGTGCCACTAAGAAAACCCGGGCCATCGAGTCGATTCTGATTCAGAGCAACCCGAGTGGAAAGAACAGAACTGTTTGCAAGCAGGCATACTGCTTCATCTTTCTGCTGCGGAGCAGCTGGTAGACTGGAAGTATTAAACATTCTAGGTGAGAAACCCAAAGCTTAACCCACTGCACCACCAAAGCTCCATTGGGTTTCGCTAACTCTGTCTTTCCTTGGGTCTGGAGCAGCGGTTCTCAACCTGTGGGTCACAACCCCTTTTTGGGTCGGATGACCCTTTCACAGGGGTCGCCTAAGACCATCAGAAAACACATATTTCCAATGGTCTTTGGAACTGAGACACTATCTGTCTTCAGGCGGGTCCACCCACATAGGAGTACCTGGCATGAAAACTGTTACCCATGCTACCCCGTGCTTCAAGACAAAATCTCATTTATTTGTCATTAGAAATAAATATTTCACAATATGTAATTCCATAGTGTTTTTGCGATTCATCACTATGCTTTAATTATATTCAACTTACAACAATGAAACTACATCCTGCATATCAGAGATTTCCACTATGATTCATAACAATAGCAAAATTACAGCTATGAAATAGTTGATTGGGGGTCACCACACATGAGAAATTATATTAAAGGGTTGTGACATTAGGAAGGTTGAGAACCACTGGTACAGAGCCTTGATGTCTCAGAGGATGTAGATGTAGTGATTTCTCCTAATGCCCTTGAAGTCAACTTCCTTCACTTCCTAGACCCACAACTCCAGATGTCAAGTTTGAGGGCTATCAACCAAGGTCACCTAGCTCCAAGTCAAACTGCCTGCTTTCTGTGAGATGAGTTGAGTGGAAAGAGCTTCCTTGATCAAAAAGCCCTGCCCTTGCTCCCTGCAAGCACTGACCCATGCCCACTTCTCTCCAGAATCCTGGGAAATCAGGGATTTGACCACTGTCCACTGTCCCATCTAGTAGGTAGACTACAGATTTCCCACGATTTTCACCTGCAGCTCTTTACACAGAATTTTTAGAAGTAACATCTTTAAATTAGCCAGTGAAATATAGAAAAGCTATAGTCACCTGCAACTTCCCTGGAAGTTCAAATCAATAAACTACAATAAAACAATAAATCTAATGGGAAATGGGTTTCAGGAAATTTCAGCACAACTATAATAGATATTATAAAGGCAAAAAAACAAAAAACAAAACAGAGGTCAAATTTGTACTGCATGGCTTTTACTGCTCCCCATACCATTAATGTTACTCGTGAGCCTCAAAATTTATTACATTTTTTAAGAAAAAGGGAAATCTACAGGTAGAAAGTTATCTGCTTTCAGAAAGATGAACCATGCTAATCCCTTTCTGTCCATAGCTTACATGTATACCTTTAATATAATTTAGCTATCAGTACGTAATAGAGGGTCACACCCAGACACATCAAACATGATCTGGAGCTGCACTTCACAACTTAGATAAGGTAGAGGAAATTTAAGACTGGAGACTTCAGCTAATCCAGGGGATAACATGCCTTTAATACGAATCTTGATTAAGAAGACTTGGATATAAAGATAAAAGTTGGGAGATGGGATGTGATCAAAGTTGTTATCAAAGTCTTTTAAACTTTGCAGCGTATGAATTGACTGAGTGTTCATCAAAAGCTATACAGAATGGCCGCAGGAAAGAAATGACAGATTCTGTTGGATTACCCACCAAGCCAAAAACCAAAGAAGAAAGAAAAAAGAATAGGGGGGAAAAAGCAACTCCCCAAACTTGGCCCCAGATCTGAATATTCCAGCATGGTAAAATTGATTGAAGGCTAATTCAATGCATTTTAACAAGTATTTCTGGCAAAATGGAAATGTGAAGCTTGTGAAAATGGAGGGATTTGTTTTGGGGTTGTTTTTTTTTTTTGCTGGAAAAAAAATCAGTTTGTTGAGGTGCAGGCTTTGAAATTAAAGCATACCTGCTCCGTTTCATTCGGAAGTGTCCTTGTGTGCTGTGGGGTTTAGAAAGGGTCCTAACACATGGGGGTGCTAGCCACTAGGTCTGCCTGTCAAAGCGAGAATGAGGGATTCTATTCCTGTAAGGAGCGACAGTTTTGGAGAACCGCAGGGGCCAGTTCTAGCCTTTCCTATAGGAATGGACACCAGCAGAGTGAGTTTGGGAGTTCTTTGGGAATCTGGGGGGGGGGGTACAAAAGACCTCCTCTCAAATAAAATTTAAGGAGAATGTTTATTAATTCTTAAAAGAGACAAGGACAACACACAGAAACTAATACATCATCTGAATGGAGGAGGCCACACAAAAGAGGTCAAAATGCACCTGGGGGGTCAGAAAGCTAAATAAATAGGGAACTGAACAAAAGACACTGCCTCAAATTCATGATTGGTGGCAGATCAATACATCACAATTATAGGTGGGACAACAGAAACAGGAACAGACCATGAATGGGACACATACATTGTTAAATAGGGCTTACAAGACTGCTGGGGGCCTTCCAATGGAGCAAGTTAGGGCAAACTGACTGCAGGAGCCACTGTACTGAATCCAGTTACCTCCATCAAAGGCACACCCAGGCAAGCCCCCAGACAGAGACTGCCCCTTCCCTGACTGACTGGAGAGGTGAGGAGAGAGACTACTTTCCCAAGCACTCTGCCTGAGGGCAAGATCAGAAAGAACTCAATAGAGGTTTTATCTGTTTGAGGTCACAGCCTTTTGCAAACCTGGGCTTTAGGAATTTAAGCTCTAGTTCAGGTGGGAGGGCATTGCAAATGGAAATGTATTCAAATGATAACCAAATGCCAGTCTCAAGAATAAGAGAAGGAGGGGTAAGAGAGTAGGCTCAGTGCTCCCATCTTGGAGCACTGATATATATATATATATATATATATATATATATATATATATATATATATATGCAACAACAACACCAAGCCCACTGCCCTTGGGTCAACTCCAACACCTCATGACCCTGTAGGACAGAGTACAACTTTTCTATAGAGTTCCCAAGGCTGCTATTTTTTCTAAACTGTGACATTTGCTTTTTTTTCCCTTTATATTAGTTAAATCATGTTATTGGGGGATCTTACAGCTTATAACATTCCATACATCAATTGTATCAAATGTATTTATACATTTGCTGCCATCATCATTTTCTAGACATTTTTTTTTCTATTTGACCCCTCAGTAAGAGCTCCTTCTTTATCCCTCTCTCCCCCTCCCGACCTCATATCCCTTTGGCAAATAATAAATTATTATTGTTTCAGGCTGTTACCTTTAAGAAAACTGCTACACTTTTTTGCTGCCTAATAGCTAGTGGGTTCAAACCCCTTAGTTACCACCCCAGCACTTTAACCGCTGTGCCACCAAGACTCCTTTTACTGTTGCATTACTTGGAATCTATTCAAATTCATGGCAAATTTTAAAACCCCTCTGACATCTCCTCTCAGTGCCAGTAAACTGATGGACATAAGGCACATTTGTTCAAGTTTCCACTCTTTGAATATTAGTTCCATGTGATGCACTGCTCTAGAGAGGAATCTGAAACAGTGGAGCCAACTCTAACATCAGTTATTGGGTAGAATTGTCAGAACCTTTGAAATGCATAGTTATTCTGTTATAGGCGAGTAATGCCAGTGTTCTGAGACCATGAAACCGCATAAGAAGATTCTGAGCTGGTCTAATCTGACGTTACCTCTGCTACATTGTATGTCACTATATTGGTCATTTTTCTACCCTAAAGTCAATAGCATTTGGAAATAGCCATTGATCTTACCTCGTGGACATAAGTTCAGGCAGTCATGTTCCCTTGGTGAAAAAAGGAGACCGGTGCCAAGGGGAGCAGGAAAGTCGTTGAGTCCTTCCCAGCTCTTTCCCTACCCATCGCTTGATGAAATTGACTGGATGACTGAGTCGCTAGTTGAAGTTTGTTTTTCCACCTCCTAATACTTACTGGCTTCCTTCATTTCTCTTTCTAGGAACAGAGCCCAACATTACAGCAATGGAGAGTCCCCTAAGAATTTTCTATAAGGGTATATTCTGTATTTTCATGATGACCTGGTGGCAGAGTGGTTATGTGGTGGGCTGCAAACCCCAAGGTCAGCAGTTTGAAATCACCAGCCACTTAGAGGGAGAGAGTGCTTTCTATACTCTAAAAAGAGCTACCATGTTGGAAACCCACAGGGGAAGTTCTACCCTGCCCTAGAATGTTGCCATGAGTCAGCCTTGACTCCATGGTGGTGAACTGTCCCACCTTTTCCCATAGGAGCCACTTGATTTTTCTTGCACCAGCTTGACTCCTTTGCTATTATTTTTAAAACCCTTTTTCAGTATGTGTTCACTTTTCAGTACTCTAAAGAGTTCATCATTTATGTACGCATTCATGTCCATTATTCACTCATTGCCATGGTTACACCTTATCTAATTTCTCTCTCATCAGGCTAAATATTTTTTTGTTAAGGACTACTGGGAATTGCTACAAGCTTATCAACAGAAGGGATTTAATCCTATCTTTTGATGTGCAAATTTCTCTCCAAATACATTTATTCTCACCTTCCTACCTAGAAGCATGGTGCAAAGGGTAGGGATTATGTCAACTTGATGCTCTGGGGTAAGGGTAGGAGTGGAGCCCAATCTATCAATGGGGTCACAGCCTGTTGCCACCGCTGTACTGTCATAAGCCTTTTTGCATAAGAGAGAGACCTAGCAGAGTCCTCTTCTCCTGGGCTCTTTGCCTTCAGTCAGAGCCTTTTCTTGCATCTGATTTCTATCTCCTGTTGTGTCGCCTGTAAATACCAGGAGCTGTCAGCCAACTCTTGATGGTGGATTCATTCAATCACTGAAGATCTCAGCATCTACCTGCCTGTGTCCCCTCTCCTGTCTCGGCTTCATCACCCTGGTTCCTGTTTGTCTGCTTCCATGAGTCTGAGGAAGCCTGCCTTGAACCAGAATGGACTTAGCTATTTCTACAACTGTGGGAGTCATTCCCTGATATAACTCTCCTTCTCTCCACAAACACATACAAGCATCACTCTTTAACTTTTAGAGAACCCACACTACCACACACGAGCACACCAGATTTCATAGGAGGAAAAGCAACTCTCTCATTTCAAAGTCACTTTCCTTATGAACAGACCAGATGATACTGAGGTTCCACTTGTAATCTTAGAAATATTTTCAATCCTATTTTTTGCTTTATATTTTTACTCTATTTTCCTACTTCTATAGTGATTCTGACAGCAGAGAAAATAAAAAGGGTTTGTGTTTTGTTTCAATTGATAGGCTTTGTAGGTCTCTGTGAGTCTATGAGACATTATATAACAAATATCAGTGTCACCCATTTTTGTGCTAAAAACTTAACATCGATTCTGTCATGACTCTCCTCAAGAGTCTGCCAGCTCTGTTTTCCCTGCCCCATCTGGCTGTCTGCAGTTGCTCGGTTGCATATGCTTTCGCTTTTTGGAGGGTGCAGGGTGGTGAGGGCTTTCCAAATCAATAATTGAAAAATACTTTTGGTTGTTGTTAATAAATATTTGTTAAGCCCCTAACTCTAATGACTCATTTCTTTCCATCTGTCCCAACTCCAGATGTTCACTCACCGAATCATCCTCATTGAATAAAATAGTGCTCAAATGTTTAAATTCAAATATTTTAAAAGTGCACTACTTTCATCTATTTGTATTTACGTAAACTATTGAGCTGGTAAAATTTTAAATAAGACAAATCTATCTGCGTACCTTTTAAGTTCATTCTAGGATAATCTGTCTTAGAATGAAAAATGTACAAATATTCTTCATGAACATATTTATCAGTTAGCTGGATTATAGATTGTGATTTATTCAGTTGATTTATTTGTATTTTTAATCTAAAAACAACTTCAATCTCAATATTAAAACATGCATATATACATATACATATGCATATACATCATACACACATGTATTAATAAATAATGAATATATTGAATATGTATGAATATTGAATGTGTGGATATGAATATCTATAATTAATATATGAATCTATAATGAAATATGTATACAATGAATAAGGAATACCATAGAATAAATAAATTACTTTGAGTTATGGTGTTGGAGAAGAATATTAGATGTGTCACGGGCTGTCACAGGAACGAATTAATCTGCTTTGGAAGAAATGGGATCCTTAGAAGTGAGCATAGTGAGACTTTGTCTCCCTTGCTTTTGACATGTTATCAGGAGTGACCAGCATCTGTATCAAGATATCATACTTGGTAATGTAGAGATTCAGTGAAAAAAGAGGAAGGCCCTCAATGAAATGGGTGGACAGTGATTGTAACCATGTGCTGAAATTGAGCAGCCAAAGCACAGAGAGGGCCATACGGCCAGCCTCATTACAAGACACAATGTCTCTCACAGACCCATACCGCTATGGGGGAACAACACTGGAGACACAGTGAGGAAACTTCACACAATCTGACCCCACCACAGAGGCGAAATACTAAGAGGGAACAACAGGACAGCAAGGGGAACAGAGCAAAGAAGTCCCCAAGGAATACCAAAAATAGACTTTGGGGCCAGAGCGTGGCACCCCATCACACTCGACTGGAAAATGCTCCTAAAGGTCAACAAACCGACCTTGAACTATTTAAAGGCTTTTCCGTATTTGTCATTTTTTTGTTGTTGTTTTGCTTTCTTTTGTTTTGCTCTGTCTTGTTTTTGTGCATATTATTATCTCTGCAGGTCTATCTAGATAAGATAGGCGGGATAAACAATCTGGAGGAGAAAACAATGGGCCAGATGGTTCTGTGGGAACATGGGAGAGGGGGAGCTGGGGGAAAGGAAGTGGTGTTAATAAACTCAGGGACAAGGAAACAACAATGATCCAAAGAAAACAGCACGTTTTTCTTGAAGTCAAATAAATATATACTGATATTATCTGAAATATTTTCTAGAATTGAGATGCTTCACTTATTATTATAAATTGCCGCATTGTTTTTAGGAAAATGTTATTTCATCTAAGCCTTTACAAGTGCTCTTGAAGATGACAGTTGGCTTATATGTGCTATAAAGTATCCTGTGATGATTGAGCCTTATCTTATAGCTAATATGTATAATTATGGTATATTCTGTTTGATGCTGCTTAGTGGAAGTAACTTCCTATTGCTCATTAAATTTTGAAAATGCAGAAGCCTACTAAATTTTAGAATTTAGAAAAGTTTCCATTTTCAATATGAAAATACCTAGAGGCATATGCAAATTAGGGTTCATACAGAAATAATGGCATTTCAAGTGTTACTTGGCTGGCAGTAACAGAATATACCCAGATGAATACAGTTGGCCAATCTGTGCTATTTGTATGATAGCATCTCATGAGAACAATAAGGAAAGTTGCTTTAATAGCTATTTACATTACTATGCAGGCACTGGCGTTCTGCCAAATAAGCTTGGTCACATAGTTTTCTACTCACTTCCTCTTGTCATCTTAGCCATTCTCAAACGCAAAACCCTCTTGCAGCTGCCAAACCCTGAAGGCCTTCTGTATATTTCACAAACAAATCAGATCGAACATCAGCAGTAAAATAATGCAAACAACTTTATTCTTTTTTTCTGAAGCATACAAAAAGCATATTATCAAGATGGTAATAAAATGATTCTATTTTTGATTCTAGTTCTTTTTCTATTTTTATTTCGGATTCTTAAAATTTTATTTAAGAAAAATCACTTGTTCAAAGTCTCCCTTAAGAGTGAAAATGAAGATTGAATTGTTAAAATACAGCTTCAGAATGTGTAGACATGCGTCCCATCAGTGTCTGGAAACTCAGGCTATCAACCTGCTGTTCTTTCACAACTCAGCGTCACCAGTACCAATGGCGGCTCTTTCTGATGATGGATGCACAGCCGTAGTGGGAGAGCTACTCTCAGGTCTCTCCGTGGGCGCGCACGCGCGTGTCGGCCTTGCCTTGGCCTTCGTTGACTTGTCCTTGCATTCTTCCCCAAGCGCTGTGCCTTGTCTTCCTACTTCTTTCCACGTGTTCTCTGTCTGCTCCAATAACTCCCCCTTCTGTGGGTACAGAGGGCAGTGTGAACACAGAGGAGAGCCATAGCTTGCCGCACCAGGCCAGCTTTGTTGAGTCAGCCCAGCAGGCCCCCAGGAGCCAGTCTGGGTACACAGCCGACTTGTCAGTCAAGTCTCATTCCAGCTGTGGAGGTCATCATGCCAAAGGATGCTGTAGTCCCGGCTGTCAGGAGGCATTAGAACAAATGTACCTGCAGCAATATGTGTGGCATGAAATAACATCCTGGAACCAAAGACGAGCGGAGAAAAAAATTATGCTCTTATCTGAACACTTAATGTGTTCCGTTACCAACAGAAGGGCAAAAAATGACCAGTTTCCACTGCCTAGGTACTGACTTGCTAGGCATTACATTAAAGCTTCCAAGAGTCATTTAGGATGAAGATTTGTGTAAGTATTTGCCTGTTGTATTTTTCTTAACTATTCAAATGGCTTTATTTCCTTTTGTTTCCTGAATGTAAGACTTCTGAGTGTCAATGACCCACTAAAAATGAGAACTCAATAAATTAATCCAGCAGCATAAACTCAGTATCACATTGAGGAAAGTATATTCTGTAATGAAGACCCATTTTACATTGTCAGTGGACAGTTGGAGATACTTAAGTATATACAAATTACTTTGAATTGACCAATAAGAAAACAGGAAACAAACATATTACAAAACTTGGAGGTCTTTAAAAATTCCTGTCGATCAATATGAGAATGGGCTCAACAGAATTGCAGCTCCTTTGAGGAAATGAAGGATATGAGGGGATTTGCTGCCAAATTCAAGAGCCCAGGGCTCTCACTGGCATGGAGCCAATGCTGACTCACAGGGATCCTCTGTGGGTTTCCAAAACACTAACTGTTGATGGCAGTAGAAAGTCTGCTCTTTCTCCAACAGAGCTGCTGCTGGTTTCAAACTGCTACCATGTGGATCACAGCCCAACACATAACCACTACACTAGCAGAGCTTCTGAAGGGAAAGGGAGGAGGGTTGATTTCAAAGCGACTACACATCAGAGGGTTTGGCATCCACAAAAGACATACCGGAGGTGGGGGGCACACTGAAAATGGAGAAGGCCCAGCACTGGTGGGTCAAAGAGGCTCAGGGCTGACCTATGTCTCCAGTAATTTATAAAAAGTCATCTGCAGGCACTTCACTGAGTGCATTCAATAACACATTTAGTGTATCAGCTATGCTTAACCTAGATTCTCTATTTTTTGTGTGTGTTGGGGGGCTTTCAAGAATTTATTGGATAATGAGAGAGCCCAAGACTGCAGTGTGCTCTATAGTGCATAGGATTAGAGGAAGCAGATATGGTAATTATTTTCTTCCTTTTTTAAAAATCTGGTAAATTTTAAACACACACATATGCCGTGTCAACATCATTTCACATATAAAATTTAGTGTTGATAATTATGTTTATCAAATTGCCAACCATTGAGGAGCCCAGCTGGCATAGTGGATTATGAGTTTAGCTGCTGACCACACTGTCAGGAGTTTGAACCCACCAACCACTTCAGAGGAGAAAGGCGAGGCTTTCTGTTTCTGTTAAGATTTACAGGCTCAGACACTCAAAGAAGACAGTTCTATTTTGTCCATAAAGTCTTTATGAGTCAGAATGAACTTGAAGGTAATGAATTTAGTTTATTTTTATGGTTTAACAGAAGTTCAGTGCCCCCTGACCATCACGTCCACCTTTGACCCTTCTTTCTGTCCCTGGTGATCACTAGCAAACGGTTTCATGAAGCTCTACTCTTAAGAGAGAAGACTCTCAAATGCAAAGATTCCAAATATAATCAAAACAAAATTTCAAATTTTGGTAAAGTATGGATCAAATATAGTTGCTGTAGGTGACAGACATGCAGTATGCCTGAAAGGGACCCATGATATCCAATGATGACAGGAAGGTATCAGCTCTCAATAGATGCTGTACTTTCAAAGTGTGTTTAGAAAGGGGAACAAATGAGCCAACTTATTTCTTACAAAAGCATGCTTTTCAAAGCCTCGATTCGAGGTGGTTTTTGTGTTGGTTTTATACACACCACACAGCAAATTCATAGCAACTTATTTTTTGCTCAGTTAGAGACACATTTCTGACTGTATCCAAGGCATATAATTTATAAAATGTTTAGGAATTTAAACATATTTTTTTCTTATGCATTACATACTGTAGGGAGAATATACCACCTAATTTCAAATCTGTTTTAGAGAGGCCTCTTTATGAAGTCTTAACCATGGTAAAGGGATAAGTGAGGTCATCTGCATGAGGTCTCCCCAATGGCCAAAGGATTCCCAGTCATGTGGCTAATTGTAGAACACGGAAAACAAAGAAAATTGTCACAAAATCATGAGTGGTAGGAGAACAACATATCACTCTCCCGGGTGGGACTACAGAAGCAGGAAAGGCCCAGAACTGGGGACCCTACACTACTACAGACTAGAAAGCTTACATGATTGTTTCTGGAGATCTCCAGCCATCTTAATTGGGGTATGGCTAAACACCAGCAATGCTGTTACCCTAATTTCCATGAAAAACTTGTCAAGGCAAATCCTTAAGCTGAATATTTCCCCTCCTTGAGCTAGTTCTCACTGTCATCGAGTCCTTTCCAACTCAGAGCACCCCAGTATGGAGCCCTGGTGGTGGAGTGGTTGCTCATTGGGCTGCGATCCACATGGTCAGCAGTACAAAGCCATGGCCTGCTCCCAGGGAGAAAGACTGAGCTTTCTACTCCCCCAAACAGGTACAGTCTCAGAAAGCCATAGGGTGTAGCTATGAGTCAGCATGGACTCGATGGTAGGGCTTTGGGTTGTTTGAGTTTTGCAGCCCTATAGGACAGGGTAGAAGTGCCCCTGTGGGGTTTCTGAGACTGGACCTCTTTATTGACAGGGATGGGCCCCTCCTTCTCCCATGGCTCAGTTTGCTGGAGAAGTCTTAATGTCCCTTAAGCACACTCTGCCTGAGGACTAAGCATCTTACATGGCTCATTTATGGTCAGAATAAACTCAAAAGAGGCTAAATTTATGTCAGTACTCAAAACGAAGTCACGGTCCCACAGTAAAGGAGAGCTTCCACAAACCAAATATTTAGAACTGAAGTTCTACTAATGTGTCTTTACATTAACTCCATCTAACAGAATGGGGAAAATTAGTAATAAAGTCACTACTGCCTTGGGAATGAATGCTATATTTTTCGATAGCAATGATGGCAAAATTGTAGGGATGGTGGGAGGATTTGTTTTCATATATGGATGTCTTGGATATTGTGCATATAAAAATTCCAGTTGCATTATCCTGTCATCTTTTGTTGGAGAAGGATGAGATAATTTACCCTTGCGAAGATGTACAGTCTTGGAAACCCCAGGGGGTAGTTCTACTCTATGCTATGGGATTGCTATGAGTCAGTGTCAGCTCATTGACAGTGGGTGAGTGGTCTAGTAAGTGTTACAGTAACATTATGAGAAAATTGATATGTGAGATGATCAAATAGTGATACAAAGGCATGAAGTAATGACACACACTGTTGCAAACGGTACCAATCAACTTGCTTTACAAAAATTGCCATTGTGTAAAATATGCAATGATCTGTGAAGTACAATAAGAGGGAAACACAATAAAATAAAGTATGCATGTATATGGAATCCTGGTGGCATAGTGGGTACAAGCTTCGCTCATTATCTGCAAGGTCAGCAGTTCAAAACCACCAATCACTCCAAGGGAGAAAGACCCTATTGGCAAAGTATGTCATGTTATTCTACTAACCTTGAGGTTAACAGTTAGAAACCACCATCCACTCACTCCACTGGGGAAAGATGAGGATTTTTACTCTGATAAAAACTCACAGTCTGAGAAATCCACAAGGGAAGTTCTACCCTGGTTTATACTCTGACTCAGAATTCACTCAATGGCCATGAGTTTGGTTTTTGGTTTCATCTACTTCTATAAAGATTTGTAATTTTGCTAATCCATACAGCCAGTTCTATTCTGCTTTATAGGACTATTCTGAATCAGAATTGATTTGATGGCAGTGAATTTGTTTTTTGATTGGTATATGGAGCATTGTCTGATAGTATTGAATAAGAGTTCATGTTAGCTAACGAGACTGAACTCAATACACGCTCCCATTTTCTCTGAAGAAGGTAAAGCAAAATAAACAAGAGCCACAGTCAAAACAAAATCACAGCTGAGTGACTACCCACACACAAAATCAATATTCTATTCGGTGACCACAAAATAAATTGCTAAGCTAACTTCCTTGTGAGTTAACCAAAGTCCTACTCACACGAAAACCTTGTGTGACTCAGATATTGCTTTGGTATCTTTCCGTTTGAAAACGAGATTTGATTCAGGGAATTCAAAGTATATGCATGAGGATCAATAAAAAACTAAAAAGGAATAAATTCTATTAGGTCCTTGACCCTTGTGCTCACTAATCCCTAAAACTGAGGCTGATATGCATTGTGAATCAAAGCTCCATTTTTGTTGCAAATTCCCATTTCTGAGGAAGTACCCGGAACCTTGATTTTTCTCCCCCATTTATAAAGCCTTGGGTTTCTGGCTGATTGGGACCAGGAGACCTTTGTCCGTTATCAATAATCCTGTTTAAGGATGTAAACATAAAGAAGAGTTTACTTAGAATGTCCCAAGAAGAAAAAATCTCAAACTCACTGCCAGATGGGACAGAGTGAATTCCTAAGACTGTCCCTCTGGAAGGGAGTAGATCGCCTCTTCTTTTCCTGCTGAGCAACTGGTGAGTGTGACCTGCACTGGCTCCAGGAGCCAGATTCTCTTACCAAATGGAGTCAGGGGAGGTTAGATGTCACCTCTGTACCTTTTTTTCCCCCTCTCAATAAAAGCCGTTTAGCTTTATTTTGATAGAGCCCAGATCTTTTGCCTTACAATGCCGTCATCATGCTTCCCTGTCTCCAGCATAATACATCAGTTTCATGCCAAGCAATTTTTTTAGCCTCTTGAAAAAGGGCTGTTGTCACTGATCATAGAAGAAAACAGCGCACAGTGTGTAGGAAGTTCTGTTGATAGTGGAGCATAAAATGATTTAAAAGCATGATTGGATTTATGAGTTCTAACCACGATGGATTCCATCTACTGAACCAGCTAAATGTCATGTCCTCACACTGCTGGGCCAAGAGATCTCTTCTATTGTCTGCCTTTCTATACCGTGCCTCCTGAATTCTGAGGCAAAGTACAGTCCATCTAGTCAGGATTTTTCAGAAACAGAATTCCTATAAAACACACATGGGCAGTCCGTTTTAGTATTGCAAATACTACAGTCTATTTCTTGAACTTTTAAGTAGACTAGTTACTGCTCTAATTGATTCTCAATACATGGTCAGCAGTTTGAAAGCATTGGTAGCTCTGAGGGGAAACGATGAGGTTTTCTATTCCCATAAAGGATTACTGTCTCAGAAACCCAAAGGGACAACTTTCCTTTGCCCTACAGGGTTAATAACATGAGTTGGAATCACTTTGATATTAGTGAGTAAAAAAGGTGAAATAAAAGGCTTTGGAGCTGAGATAGTTAAGGTTTATTGTGGCAACCTGGCCAATATGCACATGTGGGATTAATTGAAGGGAGGAGAGAGAAATGGCTCAGTGAGCCTCACCTTTCTGGTTCTTGGGTCTCTTGCTCTCTGATGGTCGGACCAGGGTGCAACTGTCTTAGCCAGTTCCATGCTTCAGTTGGCAAAGCTCCCTTCCTTCAAGACATCCCTGAGGACAAGCCACATGGACTTACCCTGATGCAGCCCCGGGTGCTGGAGAAGCCACGTGGGGACCCCTGCCAGTGCTGAGATGCTTATACCGCCACTGGATCCAAAGATTTTCTACTCACTGGCCTGTGATCTTCCTGCATTCAGCGTCATTGCATATGTTTTGTGAGTTTGAGGAGAATTTTGTAGATCAGTGTCAGACATATAGGCTAATATTTGTCTTATGAGGTTGGACTGGACTGAGTTGGGATGCTTTTTGAATGTACACTTACCCTTTATATAAAACTCTCTCTTATACATATATAAGTTTCTGTGGATTTGTTTCCATAATTTATCTAGACTAAGACAGGAGAAATCAGAGATTCTACTTTTCTTTAAAAACTTGAATTGTTTGAAGAATTCTTAGAACACTAGGTTTTTGTTTCTGTTGTTTGTTTTTTAAGGTTATTGCAAGAGATAATAAAAGTGAATAACAAAATTAAGACTTTTTGGATAATATGAAGGTCTCATTCACTACCATTAACCTATAGCTACCCTACACAGCAGAGTAAACTACCACTTTGTGTTTCATTATGGGAGCAGAAGCCTCATATTTTTAAATGTTTGGGTGGCTTTAAACAGCTGACCTCGTGGTTAGTCACCCAAGACATAACCCACTATGTCAGCAGGATTCCTAAAAGCTTTGTTAGAGATATAATTATTATTATCATTTTTATTTTGTCTGCATTTTGGCCATAAAATTTAGTAGAAAAATATATTAAAATATACTAAACTCAGGGATACATATGGGAGCCCATTAAAAAGGAGGGGGAAAAGGTATGGGTAGCCGGGGAAGAGGGGGAGGGTGTTGATTGTGTTTCCAGAGGGAAAGAGAAACAAGATTTCAACCTGGAACTCCAAGACAAGAACGCAACGCACTGACATGAAGCAGGGAATTGATAAAAAAAGGCCTGAGGGGCTGGCCCCATTAGCAACTAAATGTACAGCACCACCCTCCCCCCAAGAAGAATTCACTTCAGAGGACAGCACTGACTCTACAGCTCAAGAAGAGGGGAAGAGGGACTGGTCTGTTCAAAGCAAACAGGAGCCAACAAGGGGGCATAGGGGAAAAAAAAGAGTGAAGCACATCCTGGCTCACCAAGCCCTGAGGACAACGTTCCTGCTCAGAACAGCAATGCACAGAGATGACCACAGGCCTGGCCCCACCATGGGACACAGTGTTCCTCATTGACCCGTAGCACCATTGGGAACAACACTAGAGACACACAGAGGGAATTGTGCCCACCATGAGCTCACCATGCCAAAGCCAGCCCCTGGGGGCATGCAGCAGAGCAGCGAGGGAAGCAGAATAATGAAGTCCCCAGGGATAGAGGTGGTGCCAGGGCATGGCACCCCATCAGATTTGACTGGAAAGCACCTGTGAAAGAAAATAAACAGACCCTAAGCTATTAATACATCTATGTGTGTGTTGTTGTTGTTGTAGCTATTGTCTTACTTTCTGTTGTTGCTTCTTGGTACTCAATCTTGTGATAGTACATAGCATGTCTCCCTAGAAAGGATAGGAGGAATCAACAAGCCAGAAGAGAGAACAACAGGATGACAGTTCCGGGAGGAGAAGGGGTAGGGGTGGTGGGGGAAAGGAAGAGGGTGTTAACAAGCCCAGGGACAAGGGAATAACAAGTGATCCAAAATCAGTCTCAAGGAGGGTTGGGAGGTCTAACAGGGCTGGATTAAGGGCAATGTAACCGAGAGGAATTCCTAAAACCCAAATGAAGGCAGAACATGATAGTGGGACAAGAGGAAAGTACAAAGAAACAGAGGAAAGAACTAGGAGGCAAAGGGTAGTCATAGAGATTTAAATACAGACATATAAAAATGTGAATATATATGACAAAGGGGAATAGATCTATGTACATATATTTATAGGATTAGTATTAAAGAAACAGATGGACAGTGGGCTCCTGCTCAAGTTTTCCCTCAACAAAAGAACACTTTGTTCTAACAAATCGGCAGTCTGAGATGCTCACCTGCCTGGCATGATCACTGATGACAATGGGTACAGAGGCAAACGTGGTGAAGAAAGCTGATGGTGCCCGGCTACCAAAAGACATAGCACCTGAAGTCGCTGAAGACAATGGTGCACAAGCAAATGTGATGAAGAAAGCTGATAGTGCCCAACTACCAAAAGATATAGCATCTGAAGTCTTAAAACCCTGAATATAAACAAGTGGGCATCTAGCTGAGAGACAACAACCCACATGGAAGAAGCACACCGGTCTTCCGGACTAGATCACTGAGGACAAAGTGGGTGCATAAGCAAAAGTTGTTAACAAAGCTGATGGTGCCCGGCTATCAAATGATATAGCATCAGGGGTCTTACTGGCTTGAAGACAATCAGGCAACCATCTAACTAAGAAACAACAAAGCCCACAAGAAAGAAGCACACTAGCCAACCCTGACACGAACACTGAAGACAAAGCAGGTGCATGAGCAAGTGTGGTGAAGAAAGCAGATGGTGCCCAGGTGTCAAAATATACAGAATCTGGGGTCCCATAGGCTGGAAGATAAACAAGGAGTCATCTGAAGGAAAAACAACAAAACCCAAATGGAAAATGCACACCAGCCTGTGAGATGATAAGGCATCGAAGGGATCAGGTATCAGGCATCAAAGACAAAAATCAATCATATAAATCATAGCATTGTGAATGAGGGGAGTGCAGAGTGGGGACCCAGGGCCCATCTGGGGGAAATTGGACACTGCTTTGCAGAAGGGCTGTGGGGAGGTGACGAACCAGTCAGAGTTCAGTGTAGCAATGATGAAACATACAATTTTCTTCTTGTTCCTCTTGTTCTGGAATGCTTCCTCCCCCCCCCCCCCACTATCATGATCCTTAAATAACTGGCTGGACCGGAAGATGTACACTGGCAAGAATAGGAACTGGAAATATGGGGAATCCAGGACAGATGAGTCCCTCAGGAACAGTGGTGAGAGTGGCAATATCAGGAAGGTGGAGGGAGGGTGAGGGAGAAAGGGGAAACAGATGACAAGGTCTACATGTAACCTCCTCCCTGGAGGACGGACAGCAGAGAACTGGGTGAGGAAGATGTGGAATGGTGTAAGATATGATAAAATAATAATTATTTATAAATTATAAAGGGTTCAGGGGGAGGAAGGAGTGGAGAGGGAGGGAAAAATGAGGAGCTTATACCAAGGGCTCAAGTAGAAAGTAGGTGTTTTGACAATGATAATGGCAACATATGTACAAATGTGCTGGGCACAAATGATGTATGTACGGATTGTAAAAAGTGTTGTATGAACTCCTAATGATTAAAAAAATAAACATTTTATATACTTCCAAATTCTGCATATGCAAAATAGGCATAAAATAAAGAAGATAATCATAGTATATACTCCTATAGAGGTTTATATTTTCCAAAATATTGCAACTCTGTCACTTAATTTCATAAGTTCATTATTTCCTGCAATTGTCTCAAAAAGCAAACAAACACCCGTTGGAGTCCCGGATTGCGAAGATGTCACCTGGTGGCAACATCCCCGACCACGTGGTCCCAGGTGGTACTTTCTCTACATGTCTCTTTCCTCCTAGACCACATTGTTAGCAACAAGGAGCCTCACTCAGGGTAGCCAAGCATTGGCCCAATACCACTTTTTCCTGAATATAGAGGGAAAGTTTACTTTGGTCTGATCCTTTGGGAATCCTTTATCCTAAAACTGGTGTCATAGGATAGTACATACTCTGACCTGGACTTCTCTTAATATTTTCTCTCCAAAAAATATATGGTCACCCCAGAAACTTTCTCTACCATGTCAACAGTAGGGTTGCTGTGTCTCTACTGGGCAACTTGCTGATAAACTCAATGAACAAAAATCTGCCTATCGTAAAGAGGTGAAGGAATTCTCGGTAAAAAAAAAAACAACCGCAGGATGAGGCTGACTTGGAGACGGCACAGCAGACACTGGTTCAGGAAGGTCGGTACCTTGCCGCTGTGTAGAGGACACTATCTACGGCCTTGGACCTTGCTTACCTGGTCTCGCTGCACAAAGTAGAGCACAAAGAGTACAAGGAGGTGAAGAATCCCCTGCACTATCCTATCTCTTTGCAAAGTATGATGGTTCCAAAGGAACAAGGGCACATGATCACCTGGGTGGAGCAGAGGGCAGCTCAGAGCATCTCTTCCGAGACGAGACAAACACCCTGTGCATTGAAGACCGAAAACTGTTTGTAAAGAAGGCTCTGGACAATCCGTTATGTAAATGTGTCTATAGCAATCCAGATAGCGACTGTGAACTAAATAGAAAATTGTCTGTGATAAAAACATTCTTGGGCTATTGCTCTCTATTCAAGCTACAGGTTACCTAAATTAAGATGGAAGTTTGAGATAATGAGAGAATAAAATGCAATCATCGGCTCCTCGCCACAACCCTTCTGTAAGGGGGTGTCCAGTTGCCTAAGATGGGCTTTGGGTCTCCACTCTGCACTCACCCCCATTTACAATGACGGGGAGGAGAAGAGCCAGTCAGGGTTGAGGGCATCAACAATGAAAGGAAACATGCAGCTTTCCTCTAGTTCTTGGATGCTTCCTCCCCCCACTGTCATGATCCCAATTCTACCTTTCAAATCTGGCTGGACCAGAGGATGTGCATTGGTCCAGATAAATAGGAGCTGGAACACAGGGAATCCAGGACAGATGATCCACTCGAGACCAGTGGTGAGAGTGGTGATGCCTGGAGGGTGGGGTGGAGAGCGGGAGCTGATTGCAAAGACCTACAAGTAGCCTCCTCCCTGGGGGATGTATGGCAGAAGGGTGGGTGGGGGAGACGTCAGACAGTGCAGGATATGACAGAATACTAGTTTGTAGATTATCGGGGGTTCATGAGGGAGGGAGGAGCGGGGAGAAGGGGAAGGATGAGGGACTGCTATAGAGGGCTTCAGCAGAAAGAGAGCATTTTGAGAGTGATGATGGCAACAGTGTGTGGACGTGCTCGACACAGTGGTCTACGTGTGGGTTGTGGTGGGGGTTATGCGAGCCTCCAATAAAACAATTTTTAAAAATGCATCACCTGCCAGTAAGATGCTTTTCATTATTTTTATTCCATATTTTTCAAGTGATCACTTTGAAAAGCAGTTTGTTTGGTTTTAATGGTATGTAATGCCTAACTAAAGAGTATTTCGCTGTAGTTTAAATTTATGATTTACTCTCTCGTCTTGCAATAAAGTGACAACTGAAACAAAACAACAACAAAACACCCAATGTTTTTCAAACAAGGAAACTCTTAAAGAAAAAGAGTCCCTGATCACTCTCAAAACTTAGTTACTCCTTAGAGAGCAGTACTTCATAGGCTATCCCACACTGATGTCTCCTTACTATTTTGTGCCAGATAGAATTAATATTATCACTATTATTTTTGTAGCAATAATGTTGTAAGATCACAGAAAATTGGATTTGGGGCTGTACCTAACAGCTCATTCAGAGAAGTAAATGAATGCATGAAGTTTTAAAGATGCCTCGGTATAATTTATACATTTAAAAAAATGAAGACTACAGAAGAATATATGAAATTCAGACGAACTAAGTTTGGTCTTAAGTTTTTCACAATCTAATGGAAACGCGGTTTAAATTCTTCTGGGTACAAAGCAAGAATTATGAATGTTGCTGAGATTTTAAAAAAATCTAATGTTAGGGATTTATCCAAACTACAGCCTATTGACTTTAGAATGCCCATTCATGCATGCCATATATGACAGCAGGCAGCCCAAAGGTCTTGGAATGAAGTGTGGATCATTTGTAGCTTATCATGTCGTTCTTTGAGAATCCCAGTTCAGAGATTTACAAGAGGTGGCTGCTAATGCAAATCGGAGCAGAATATAAATGCCCTCCTCATAGAAGATGGAGATGTGAGGTCATTCCAAAGAGGTGGGACAAGAGAGTAGCCAGTGAGAAAGCTGAGCAACGACCCTTAGCTTTCTACTGAAATAGAAATACATGTAAGACAGTGATAGAGCTTCACTGTACTCCCCAGATCTGTGCTGTGAATCCTAACACGTGGTTCTCATCTCAGTTGCACATGATTTTTCTTTGTTATGCTAATGAAAATTTTCCATACAGCAGCAGTTCTCAACATGTGGGTCATGACCCCTTTGAGGGTCAAATGACCCTTTCACAGGGTTCGCCTGTAGCAGAATTACAGTTTTGAAGTAGCAACAGCAATACTTATATGGTTTGGGGATCACCACAACATGATGAACTGGGACTGGGACAGTAGGAGGAGGGAAGGGAAGAAAAGGTGCTGATACCAAGGGCTCAAGTAGAAGGAAAATATTTTGACAATGATGTTGGCAATTCTAGGTAGCTAGCTTAGGGGTCAGAGGTTGTCCCTCCCATGATTTCAAAGGTCCCCACAGAGGAAGTTGGAAACATATCAGGCAACCATTAGAATCCTATGAAGACCCCAAATTAAGCATGGTCACACTCAAGCCCCTGAACCAGGAGAGAGGTATATCTGGGCAGGCCAAACTAGGCCCAGGCTCATGACATCATCCAGGTGGGCCTAACTCAGGCAATGGACTCAACCAATACCATCAACCATACTTCTCCCATCCAGGGTTTTGGCTAGAATAAAGGCAGGGGAGCATGCTCTGGGAGAGTCTTACCCTGCACCTGGTCAGAGGCAGGTAGATGCGGAGGGTCTCCCTCACCTGTGGGGCACACATGCACCCACTCTTGGCCTACTTGGGTCCCACAGTCTCTTAACCCACATACTTTAAGCCTCTAGGTTCTTGGGCTTCTGGGCTCCCAGGATTCCCCCACCTACCACCAGCAAGATCCATATGTGTGGGTGCTCTTTCCTCCAGTCTTGCTTTTACCAAAGATCATTCAGGAAATAGTATATGATTTTCAGGAGAGGCATTGTGTGTTAGAAATGCATAATGGTACCATTATATGTCCAAGAAAACAAAGAGTAGTGTCTTAAGTCACACCCTCTGCTAAGGCAGAATAAAAAAATGCTCCCAAGCAAACTAAGAGTATGGTTTGGTTCATACACTCAACTAAGATCAAGCCTTAATTCTACTCTCTTCATATTTATTTGTAGAGAATGCCTTCCAGACTGGGACTATAGCCACAATCATATACAATGTGATACAAGGAGTTATGACTAGAAGGGCTATAATTTAGCAATCCTGTCAGACAGACTAGATCTACACCACAATGTTTCCAAAACTGTATGCTTATCAGAAGCCAATTCCTTTATCTTTCTCCCAGGAAGGGGTTGATGGGTTTAAGCCACTGACCTTTCAAATAGTAGCTGTGTCTTTAAACACTGAACCACAGTGCTCCCTATAATCAACATAGTTACTACGTATTAATGCCAGTCATATTGCACAGTGCTTTATATAAATTCTATCCTTTTATATTCATACCACAACCAATCTTAGTTATCTGAGGAGGGACTCCAAAGTGCTTCTGAAAATATTCAATTATCTTTTAATTCTCTTTTCCCACAGGCTTTGGGGCTCCCCTGGTTCACTACTTTATTTTAGCTTCTTTATGATCAGTATCCAGAGTTAAACATCTATAGAGTAGACAAGCCAACATTTAAACCCCTACTTCTTTGACTTGGAAGGTCATATTATTAACAGTATGACTGTCAAGCCCATTTGTCTACTGAGAGTACCTCAACCCTCACCTTTTTCTACTCCTATTTCTATATCTAAAAACCATTATAACTAATTTGCTCTCCACTTTTAATAGCAATTCTATATGACTTGGTGATAGAGGTTTTCAATATTTTTGTCCAGGCTCTAAAATTATACACCCACAGTTTTAAAAAGCATCAATTACTCTAACTATGGTTTCAATCATTGAACTTATTTCAAACATCTTTCAGTGAAATTGCTGTCCAGACTATCTTGAATGGAATGAGTAATTTAACAACCTGTGATAGCCCTTTCTACCTTAAATATATAGCTGCTACAATGAGTGTGGTTTTCTAAATTGAAATATTTCCCTCTGAACATGACATACCACCGTCCAAAATCTCATTTCTTTTCAGCATGAAAGTTTTTGAAGTTCATGGAAAGGAACCCAACTATTTTCCCAATTGTCACATATTTTGTTTCTTCATCTTCACTCATTGTATTCTCCATAATATCCCCTCACCACTGGGATGACATTCCTCCGCACTTCCTGTGAAGGAAAACGATGTGGTGCACAGACAGTGTCAGCAGATTGGGGTCTAGATATTTTCTGGACCCTACACTGTGCACCACTGCAATGTGCACTTAGGGAGCAACAAGAAGCTAACTTCTCCCATCAACAGTTACAGGCTCATAAACCCACAGGGCAGCAGTTCTACCCTGTCCTACAGGGTCCCTATGGGTCAGGATTGACTCCATGGCAGTGAGTCCTTTAAAATCTACCCGTCTGTCTATCTATCTATCTATCTATCTATCTATCTATCTATCTATCTATCTATCTGTCTGTCTGTCTGTCTGTCTGTCTGTCTGTCTGTCTGTCTGTCTATCTATCTATCTATCTATCTATCTATCATCTATCTATCTATCTATCATCTCTTTCTATCTTTCCACCATACAATATGCAGCCATATTGAAAGAGGACATGTGTTTCTTTGCAGGTGAATTGTTCAGAAGTCTTTACTGACAGACAGAATCAACTGGGAAGAGTAGATTTTTTCCATCAGAATATCTGACTCAACATGTTCCTTACTCCTTTGTAAGTGTGTCACCACGAACCAGCCCTTGCATGGTTTGTCATTTTCTTGTTGGGTTGTTTGAGATATATTTATGCACTCAGTACAAAATATGGCTAGCATTATGTTCTTTTTAATTCTTCACAAATCACATATAAGCATCCCCATTTTACCTTCTAAGACATGTCTTTCTTTCTTTTTTTTTACAAGAGATTTAGTAAGATAGGGACCTGGCCGCATTTCATAGGATGATCCTATGATCTCACTTTTTAGGATGATCTTATGATCTCATGTTAAACATTTCGTAATGAACTTATTTTAAAATTAATGGTATTTTAAAGCTTAAGTAACTAGTTCTCACAGGCTTTCTTGGAGGCAATTGAATTATGGGTATTCAGATTTAAGCCATTTTCAGTACTCTGAAACCAAAGATCATGATGAACAAGCTCAGAGTCAAACACGTTTGAAAGTATTGATTCCTTGCCTGGAAGGAGATTGCATTTTGTGAGAAACTGCATGGTGTCTGAGTAAGAGAGTGTGAAAAACCAATCACAGGATGCGGGCTTGTTAGTGTGATTCTCAGGAGCGTCCAAGGAAGCCGACTAGCTTTGTCAAGGCTGGGTTAATTTGGCAGGGCCATCATCATCAAATTTGGATAGTTTTTAGATGAAAGATATTCAGATATCTATTCCAAATCTGTGTCTCTTTGATCTTAAGAGAAAAAAAGACTGACTAGCATAAGAATCCAAAAGGAAAAGTCCATGTTTGATAAGCAGGCACCCAGCATTTCTGATGGCATTTGTGGTCTGCAGGTAATGTTTTTTTAACTTTGAAAGAGAATGCTAGATTGGATATTTTCTCTTTAAAAGCACAAATACCACATTCTATTTTGTATTCATCTCTCCACCCAACCCTCATTTAAGTTTTAAATGAAAGCAATAAACCCATCATACAGTGCTGTAGGGAATTAATATTCCATAGCCCGAAGGATCAGGTCAAATGCATGAAACAAACAAGCCAGAAAATAAAGGTTGAAGGAAGTAAAGCAGTTTATCTCCACACACAAAAAATCATGAGATTTATGACGTATTTATTACTAATAGTCTGTTTTAAGAGAACATCTAAATGTGATCATTACTGTTTACATAAAGTCTAGTGAAACTGGACTTGTTGCTGGAAAGATTAAAGCAAGGAGAAGATTAAAGAAGGTTCAAAGCCAGAAAATCCTGAAAGCCTACATAGGCAGAGGAAGGGAAATTTTAGAGATTGAATATTAAGCAAAATAGACTATTTTATCCTCCCCCGACCCCCAGGAAAGAGGAAACCAAATAAAGTTTCTTTTTTCCTCTGCCAGGTTGAAGAAAACCCCAAATAATTTGTCTAATGTATTTGTTTAATTCCAAAGAAGAAATCTATTTTATTACTCACATTTAGTAAAATGATCAATTTTCAGGCTCCTCTAATTTTTTTAATTTTTATTTTCTCACTCATTCACTAGGTCCAATGGACATAATGCAGTATATATATGAGTGAGCATGTATCACCCTCTGATCACAGAAATAAAAACTGAAACTAAAATAAAATCACCCCCATGAAGTGGATTTCAACTCAGAGAGACCCTGAAGGAAACCAGATAGGACTGCCCCTTTGGGTTTCTAGGGAATAAATCTTCAAGGAAGCAGGAGTCACATTTTACTTCCATGAAGTTCATGAATTTGAACCGGTGACTTTGCAGGCAGTAAGTCAACACATAACTCACCATACCAGAAATGCTTAGATGATGCTGAATTTGTGAATTACCTAGGTATCAGGCCCTTTGTGAAAGTGGAAAATAATGGAATGCAAAGTGATGGAACCATCATTTGTCTGTCAGTTTGTCTTACTGTGGAGCCTCACATGTCCCTCTGAAGCATCAAATACTATAGAGCAGTGGTTCTCGACCTTTCCAATGCTGTCACCCTTTCATACAGTTCCTCATGCTTTGATGAACCCCTGCCTTAAAATTATTTTTGTTGCTACTTCATAACAGACCTGGACCTATATAGGTTTTTTTTTACTTTTTCTTTTTTTTCTATTTCCTTTTCTTTCTTCAAGCATATGTTTTCTTATTGCTTGGACTAGGACATGGATGGTTTGCTTAATTATATGGGTTAGATCATGGAAGGGAAGCCCGGGGAAAAGGAGATGGGGTCAATGGCTGCAGAAGGTAGAGGGGGAAGAAGGAGGTGGGGAGAAGGATGTGGTGAGTGGACAGCCACATGGACAGGGGAGCAACTCGGAACAAGGAACCAGCATCTAGGAGAGGGTAGAGATCCTGTGAGTATTAGAACACCAAGCTAGTGGGGAGGAAGCACTAAGAGGTGGAAGAAGGGGGAAAGTGATGGCGAGGCAGGAGGAGGCAAAAGGGAACAGAGGCAAGCTCTAGGAAGCAAAGGCATGGATAGGGAGATTAACAGAGGCGTGCACTTATGCAAATACCTTAACCCATAGTAATAGTGGTATTGGCCTATGTACATGTATTTATAAGGCAATACACTGAAGCTGCAGATGGACCCTGGCCTCGGCTTATATTTCCTTCAATATAAGAACACTTTATTCAAACAAGTTGGCATTCTGTGATGCTCACAAGCCGCTCAACCCCCACTCCCACCACACACACACACACACACACACACACACACACACACACCTTACGGATCGCTGAAGACAAATGGGTGCATAAGCAGATATAATGAAGACAGAGGATTGTGCCCTGCTATTAAAAGATAGTGTCTGGGGTCTTAAAGGCTTTAAGTTAAACAAGCGGCCATCCAACAGAGAAGCAACAAGCCCACATGGTGGAGGCACATCAGTCGGTGTAATCGTGAGGTGTCACCGGGAAACAGGCATCAGAAGATTCAGCACAAACAGTAAACAAACAAAAAATGCATTGGTGAGATTCTTTCCCCCTTCAAATCCCACTGCTGCTGTAACAACAGAATGCAGTAAAATAGAAGATATATTATTACATATCTTTTCCTCTCTTTCTTTTCCTCCATATCTATCCATTCATCCAAGCAGAGTGCGTGTGCCCGGAAATCTGGAGAAGGTAAGGTTATACATAAATCTGACTCAAGAATTAAAGACCTTTTTACCGTTATGGAGTATAATTTAAGCTGTCAGTGGAATAGAAACCATTTCGATCTATTTTAAGAAAAATAAATGAATATGGACTACTGAAGATTAAAATCAGAGGAGACAAAAAAGACCACTGCCATCAAATTGGTTCAGAATCAGTTCTATAGGGTTTCCGAGGCCGTTAATCTTCTCAGGAACAGACAGACTCATTTTTCTCCCTCAGAGCGACTGATGGGTTTGAACCACAGCATTTGTGGTTAGTAATCCAATGCCAACTGGACAGTCACCAGTATGTCTTCCAAGCACTGTCGGTTAGAATATTAACAGCAAGAGTTTAACAAAAAGTGTGCTTATTTAATATGAAGAAGGCTGTTAGTACGGTACTGCATGGGAAACAATAGCATGCATTTTTATGAGTTTCTTAATACTCAAAAGAAGATGAAAAGCATCAATATATGGCTTATGTGTATTTGCACAAAGCTGGATAACCTCAGGGCAAAATGAAATGCTAGCAAGAACAAGGTGCAGAAAATGAGAAGACACAATTGCTTTTTAAAAATAATGATACACTATTTAAACTCTTTCCCCAAGAAAGTGTTTACTTCTTAGATGCAATCTTGACATAAAGACTCCACACTTTCATTTTTAGACTTCAAAGGAAGGAAATCCTGTAAAATATATATCTGAAATAGAAACAGTCAGAAAATCTAGTGGAATGTTTTAAACATCATCATGATCTTTCAGCATCCACGAGGAAACAAGAAAGCAAAAGGAGAGATGGGTTGTGTATGCCATTAAAGGTCATGGTTATGACAATATTCTGTTTTTCCTGCTTCTGGGAAAAGAGGTTGTTTTTTTAAAAATATGTATCTAATCAGCAATGAAAGACGACCCCTTGTCACGTTTTTCACACTGTGACACGGAACTAGGTCCCCATCATTGCTCTACATGCTTGCAAGGGCTCAAATCTGAAAGGTCTGAATTATACTAGCCCAACTTCTCCATTGCATACCTGGGCATGTTGGATCACAAAGAGAAACACATTCTCTTTATCTTGGTAGGGTGTTTAGATTTGAAACATGGATACAGAACACTAGTGACATCACCTTGAGATATAAGCAGGGCAGCAAAGAACGGAATCCTAAAAATGGATGTATAAAAATTGGACATTTTGCTATAAGATAAATAATTCTAGTACTGTTATGATTCTCTGGTTCTGATGCACCCTAGTAAGGCATTGTAAGTTTACATTAACTAAAGAGACTTCATCTTACGTACTTTGGACATGTTGTCAGGAGAGCCTGGTCTGGAGAAGGACTTCATGCCGGGTAAAACAGCAGCAAAAAAGAGGAAGACCTGCAAGGAGGTGAACTGACACTGACAGCAACAATGGGCTCACACGTAAGAACAATAGTGAGGATGGCACAGGACTCACCGCGTTCCTTTCTCTTGTTCGTTGGTCGCTATGGGTTAGAGCGAACTTGATGGCACCTAGCACCGATAGCAAAGAAATGGCATTTTGACTGCTGAGACCAAGTCTCTGTTCTGATGCTATAACCTGGCATGAGGCATCCATTTTTGCTCCTTGGTTTGAGTAGATATGAAGTACATAGTCATTCATTAAGAATAGTGGATTGCATACTCAATGTATATGACTCCTGCCCACAAGTAGAGTGCAATCTGGTGAAGCACAGTGCAAATGCAAATATTTATGCAGACTGATAAAGGTACTAGAATAGAAAAATTAGAAAGCAAGGAAGAAACTAAGACAGGAGCAGACAATTCCAAATATTTCTATGTCTTAGACTATAGATCAGAGATAGGAAAACATTTATGCAGTTCTGCCTAGAAACACTATCAGCCTATACTACACAACTGGGTCAGCTTAATCATTATTTCAGGTGTTAAAGGATGCATCACTGGGATTTTCCAAATGTTTTCTATAAGGAGCTGCTTCTTCAAAATGAGAAGCAGTCCAAGTCTGGCATTTCTAATTGACCCAGGGTGATTGTGGTCGCTAGCTTATCACCTTTCCAAATGGTCTTCTATCCCTCTTTACCATCTATCGGTGACATAGACCCAGTGTCACCTCGTTCTAAGCCACCAGCTACATTTCTTGGCTTTGCCTGAATTTATCATCATATGTTGTCAATCCTCCCTAACCAACAGAGTGGGAATCAGGTGACCGAATGTTAAGCGTTAAGCACTTGATTGCTAAGTTGGTGGTTTGAACCCCACCAGGGGCTGCGCAAAAGGAAAGCATGGCTATCTCTCTCCATAACGTTTATAACCGAGGAAACCGGAGAGAAAATCCTTTTCTGGGACATGGGTTCTCAATGAGTCTGAATTATCTTGAGGACCCACATGAGAGTTCTACCAACATTCCATTTTTCTTCCTCTCCATATTAAAGCACTGCCATCAAATTGATTCTCACTCACAGTGAGCATGTAGGATAGAGAAAATGGATCTCATCACATTTCCAAGACTGCAGTCTTTATGACAACTGACTCCTCATTCTTTCTTTCCGTAAGCAGTTAGTGGGTTCACCGCATTCATCCTTTGGGCTATCAGTCACGTGCTTGATTCCCCCGTACAAAAAGAACTGGACTTTGCTATATGGAAAATCACTAAGATTATTTTTTAATCAATAAGTATTAGAGTTATTATAAAGAGCCTTGTCTTTATTTTGGAAATGGATTATTTTATTCCATTCTTTAATGTACACTGAAGTGAGATTTGATCATGGTGAACAGATATTTTTAGTAAAACGGATATGTAAAAATGAACTAGAAAGTTTCCTTATATTTGACAAACCACGTTGACTTGAGTAGCAAACTTTATTGAAATTGAGAGAATTCTCAAACCATTTTAATTAAAATGATAAGCAAGAAAAAGATGCCGATGATTAAGCAAGCAGAAAGACATTTCATAATTGGACCCATTTAGAAATCACAAAGATAGACTGTTTTTAACTTCTTCATTTTGGAAAGTAATAGATATGTCCTTCTCATAGCCACTTTAAAATCAACTTTGCAATTCACAGAGAACTGCGGATATTTTTATTAGATTGAGTTGAATCTCTTGAACAATTTGGACTTTTACATCTTTATGATGTTGACTCTTGCAATTTGTGAATGTGGCATATTTCTTTGTTATCTTACAGTTTTCTCAGTAACTGTAGTATTCATATAATGACCATTAGACATAATTTTTGGTGTCAATTGAGGGTTAGATCTTATCCATACCATTTGGGTCTTATTTATAATATCATTTTGATGTTTTGTGGCTGACATAGACAAAAATTCACTTTTTTGCTAATCTTAGATTCAGAAAACTCCCTCTATTCATTTTATGATTGTCCATACATTCATCTAGACTTGTTAATATATAAAATCAAGTCATCTATAAATAGTATACTTTTTTGAGTTTCTTCCTAAGCTATGTTTTTCTTTCAATAATGTGATTGCTAGAGTATATGATTAACAATAATAAATATAAACTTATAAAATATTAAAATACAAACATATCAAAGAATGCCAAAGCTTGATTCATTAAAAATAGTTAATATAATTGATTGGTACTACATAAACTAAAGAAACAGGCACAAACTAACAGAACTAAAAATGTATATCTTACCATGCATCCTGCAGACATTAAAAAGATCGTGTCTTAGTTATCTAGTGCTGCTATCACAAGAAGGTGGCTTTAGCAGACGATTTTATTCTCTCACAGTTTGGGAAGCTGTTGTTGTTCAGTGTTTAGATTTCTCCCCAAAAATTCCTTTCCCAAGTTTAGAAGTTTGGGACATTATGTGGGAAACTTGAAACTGGGAAGCGAGTGTGTGAGGGCAAAGACTCAGCATTCATACTATTGGGGTCTGGGAGGCTAGGACAGCCCTGGAGGGAACCCTCACATTCGTGGGTTGGAGATGCGTCCCACCTACATTCTCTTAAGTAAGAGTCATTCCCCTGAATGTCTTCCTAAGTAATGCCATTTTTTTTTCAGGGGAGAGCGCGAACGCAGTCCCACACTACCACAAATTATGCAGTCGAGTTTCCCACATTTGTGGAAATCGCAGGGGTAGGTACAGCTGGAGTGCAATGGATAAGCCCCGCCCTGGGAAAACCACCTTCGTGATCATGGTATCTCCCCTGCCAGGTAAGTATTAATAATAATGCCAAATTTAAGGTGCTGTCTGCAAGCAGAGGAAAAGTTTATTTCAAATGAATTTGTGAGCAAAAGCAGTCTTAAAACTTAAATCAAGGTGGAGGAGGGTAAATGAAACTCACAATACCTCATTTGCTTTAAGAAAAATATGAATTACAAAATTCTGGGGAAAATTACTTTGATTCTTTTTTAAGTTTGCATTTTATTTTCTTTGTTTTAATAAATCATTTTATTGGCGGGGCATACATCCATTGTATTAATTTATACATATGTTGCCATCATCCTTTTCAAAACATTTTCTTTCTACTTGAGTCCTTGGTATCAGCTCCTCTTTTCCCTCCCTCCCTCCCTCTCCCATCCTCATGAATGCTTGATAAATTATAGATTATTATTATTTTCATATCTTACACTGTTTCTGTCTCTCTTCACTCAAGTTTCTGTTGTTCATCACCCTGGAAAGGGGTGGGTGGGCTAATACTTTGATCATTGTGATTGGTTTCCCATTTCTTCCCCCATGTTCACCCTATCCTCATTGTATTGCAACTCCCTGTTCCTGAGGGGTTTATCTGTCCTGGATTCCATGAGTTGAGAGCTCTTTCTTATCTGTACCAGTACACATACGCTGGTCTAGGTGGATTCCTAAGGTAGAACTGGGGTCATGATAGTGGGGGGGAAGGAAGCATTTAAGAATTATAGAAAAGTTATATGTTTCATTGTTGCTACACTGCATGCTGACTGGCTCGTCTCTTCTTGGTGACCCTTCTGTAAGGGGGTGTCCCATTACCTACAGATGGGCATTGGGTCACCAATCTGCACCCTCCACATTTATAATTATATGATTTTTTTTTGTTCTTTGATGCCTGATGCTTGATCCCTTCAACACCTCGTGGTCACACAGGCTGGTGTGCTAATTCTATGTGGACAGCACTGGAGACTGTTGGGATTGGCCAGTCTGACCCCACCACAGTGAGACAACACACTAAGGCCATTCAGAAGAGCAGCAGGGGGAGCAGAGCAGGGTGTTCCCAAGGGAGTGCAAAGGACAGACTTTGGGGTCAGAGCACGGCACCCCATTGGACTCAACTGGAGAACACTTCTAGAGGTCAACAAATGTATCTTGAACTGTTTGCAGGTTTTTCTTTTATTTATTTTGCACTTATTTATTTATTTAAATCATTGGTTTTCTTTGTTACTATTGTCACTATGGTCTCTTTTGTTGCTTTCTCTTGTTATGCCTGTTTTTTGTGCATATTATTATTTCTTCCGGTCTATCGAGATAAGATAGGCTGGATGAACAGGCTGGAGGAGAAAACAACAGGACTGATGGTCCCTGGGGTACATGGGAGAGGGGAAGGCGAGGGAAAGGAGGTGGTGTTTACCAAGCCAGGTACAAGGGAACAACAAGTGATCCAAAATTAGTGGCAAGGAGGGTGTGAGAGGCCTGGTAGAGATTCAGCAAGGTCGATGTAACTGATAGAAATTACTGAAACCCAAATGAAGGCTGAGAATGATAGTGGGACAAGAGGAAAGTAAAAGGAAATAGAGGAAAGCACTAGGAAGCGAAGGGCATATAGAGGTCTAAATACAGGCATGTATATATTTATAAAGCATGATAGGGAAATAGATCTATGTGCATATATTTATAGGTTTAGTATTAAGGCAACATATGGACATTGGACCTCCACTTAAGTACTTCCTCAATGCAAGAACACTTTGTGCAATTACATTGGCATTCCATGATGCACACCTTCCCAAACATGATTGCTGAAGACAAATGTGTGCATAAGCAAATGTGGTGAAGAAAGCTGATGGTGCCCGGCTATCAAAAGATATAGCATCTGGGGTCTTAAAGGCTTTCAGCTAAACAAGCAGCCAGCTAGCGCAAGCACCGAAGCCTTTGTTGTTTTCAATGAGAAAATACCCTCAAATGTTGCACTCACCTGGCTGAGCCTACTTTTATCTCTAAATGTTACTTCTCAAGGGTTCATCGGCATCTTCAAAAACATAGTTATTTCATTGTTTTTATTAGCTCCCTCCTCCCTGTTCAGTAGGAGAGAATTTGTCCAAAATGAGAGAATAGGAATTGCATAGTATAGATTTCTCAGAGTTTGATTTCTAGCTGGTTTTATAGGTTGAATTGGTCTGGAAAAGGCATTTAATGTTGATATTAAATTATTTTAAAGAAAACAGGACTTTTCTTTCACATTATTTAAAGTTATCTTGACATTCACCACGTACGAGTCTCGTCCCTGCCTCATGACACATTTAACCCGGAATAGTGAATATTTGCTACATTGCCTGTCCAAACATTTTCTTTAACAGGAAGTCTAAGAGTTTCTGGAAGCCTCAGAGTCCCTAGAAAACACGCATTTTCCAAAGCATTCAATCAACAAGAGTTGAGATCATTTTTAAAATGACCTTGCAGACTGGCACACAGGTTAGGAATGCTTTATTCTGGCAATGATCATTCATGATAATGATTTTGATCACAGTTGGACAGAAACTGAATCTCCACTGAAAATCTGTTGCCTCATATTCTTTTGACAAACTGAAACAGCATATGTTAAAGCAATGAGGCATGGGCACCCTCTGGGCTTTCAGATGCCAGGATAAAGAGAATGAATGTTAATGCCAAAAATAAAGAAGCATATTAAAAATGCAGATGTTTGGGAATAGTAGTCCCCACTACTGCAGTGTTTAAAATTGCCATTTTATGTTTTTATGCAATTCAATCTTGAATAATGACTATGATCTGCTCTGGGTTTTTGCAAAA
The DNA here is from genome assembly GCF_050624435.1 of Tenrec ecaudatus. Taxonomy (NCBI): domain Eukaryota; kingdom Metazoa; phylum Chordata; class Mammalia; order Afrosoricida; family Tenrecidae; genus Tenrec; species Tenrec ecaudatus. Next base: position 9,877,549 of record NC_134544.1, read on the forward strand.
AAACAATATATGACCACATCTATCAGAAGCATTTGTCTCTCTTTTTAAAGATCTACCCATTCAATTTCTCTCTACATAATTATTGAGTGCCAAAGATGTGTTAATATGTTAACTCCAGACATGGAAATAGTATAATAAACTCATAAATTTAATACTTTTGTTTAAAATTACTTTGTTAAGTGTATGAGTACTAGCCATTTTCCCTTGAGTTGTTTGTCACAGAATATTTGTCACATACTCATTATGTTTACGATAAATGCTAACTGGGATGCAAATTTCTAGAGGCAAAGACTTGAGAGCAAATTCTCCTTATGGATACTACAAAAAGGTGCTCTAGTCTAGAAGTGGCTCATGTTTTAGTGAAAAGCCAATGGTATAACTGAAGTGTAGACCAAAGCAATTATTAAAATTGTGCATTACTGTTATTTAAATCTTTTTTCTGACAGTTATGCCAAAGCAGAGATCCGGCAAGATGAGTGTATTGCTAATTTAAACAGATCATGGTACATGATAGTAATGAAATAAGAAGAAAGTTTATTTGTTCCACCTTTAAAAGAATCAGAAACCTAACTACGTTGCATATGAATAGCAGAGAATAGATAACATACAAGAAACACAATATATTTGTTTTAATTTTGTGGGGTGGGGAGGTTGCTAAGAGGTTAGTTTTTCATACTTATCCTACCATAAAGATTCCTAGAATTATTTAATCTATTCTTGAAAACCTGGACCTATCAGTTTTGTTTTTATTTGAGTAAAAAAAGAGATAATTTCAAGAATCTACTCTAAATATATTGGCATCTCCGGTGTGTCTATTGGTGTCTATACTAACACAAAAGATAGAACATTTTCTAATCCAATGGAAATTTCAAGGGTAATGCTCTTGAGAGAAAGATAGGATTTGCACTTATTGCTCTTGTTGTTAGGGGCCCGTCAGGTTGCTTCCAACCGATAGCAATCTTATTAATTCGCACAACAGAACGAAATATTACCCTGGTGCTGCATCATTTTCACAATTGTTCCTTTATCTGAATCCATTGATGACATAGTGTCAATTCATTCTATTGAGAGCCTTCTATTTTTTTTTTTTTACTGCCCCTCCACTTTGCCAAGCGTGACATCCTTCTCCAGGGGATGGTCTCTTCTGACAACAAGTCCACAGTATTATGTAAGACAAAGTCTGTCCCTCCTTGCCTCTAAGGAACCCTCTATCCTACTTCCTCCAATGCAGACCATATGGTCATTTTTAGCCATCCATGGTGCTTTTAATGTTCTTCTGCAGCACCCAATTCAAATGTATTGATTCTTCTATGATCTTGCTTACTCAATGTCCAATTTTCACATTCATATGAGGCAATTAAAAACACCATGATTTCGGTCAGGTATGCCTTCATCCTGAAAGTAATGTCCTTATTTTCCAGTCTTTTTCAGTACTCAAAGAGGTACTCTGCAGCAGATTGACGTAAAGCCATATGCCTTTTGATCTCTCGACTGCTGCTTCCATGAGCATTGATTGTGGATCCAGGCAACACAAAATCAGTGGCAACTTCAAACTTTTCTCTATTTAATTTCTGGGCCATAGTGTATATCTAATAAATGTATGTAGGGTTGGTACGATGGTCCAGAAATTAAATGAATCTAGCATAGGATTATGCTTTAAAGTTCCTCTCAAGCAGGATTCCTGATAGGTCCAAGTGTATTTGAAAGTCTCTCTTTAGACATGATTTCTAGAATAGTTCTCAAAGTATGTATATATCACTGTAACATTAATGCCGCTCATTCTGATTTCTCCTTTTATGTGTAATATCTTCCTTGATGAGGTTGTCTCTGGATGACTCAAACAGTTAAGCACTTAGCGATGAAAAGTTTGGTAGTTACAATCCGGCAAGAATCTTTATTTTAACAGATATATATAAGAAGAGACTTCAACATGTTCATGGGAAAATTTCATTTAATTTCTACAAAAATTTCAAGATATATACATATGCAAAACAGAGTCCCTAGTTTCAAATGAGATCTGTTCATAAGTCTGTCTTAATTTGAATATGAATTTGAGAGTTACATAGAGTTCTTATTTTGTATCAGATAGTCAAAGGTTTGTCATACACACACACACACTCACACACACACACACACACACACACATGAAACAAAATTATATACCAAGAAATCTATTACCCTCCAGTTGATTCTGACACATAGCAACCTTATATAAGATTTCCTGGGCAGAAAGGGAACAGATAGCTTCATTATTCAACCTTTGAGTTACGGGTTTTAATAACTGACCTTGTGCTTAGTAGCCCAAGGCACACTCCCACAGTACCACACACATATACTGAACGATTGTGAGAAGTTGGTCTTCTTTTTATGAAAAATTCTACTTCTCTATGCATATAAAACACTTAAACACTTCTATATACACTATAGTGTCTTGAAAACAGCAATAATAACACAAACACAATAATAAAAATGAGACTGAGCGGAGTGTGATGCAGATATATAAAATAATATAAAAATTTTAAAAACTGTATAGAAATTTAAAAATATATATTATAATTAAAGTTTAACACCCACTTTTCTGTTGTCCGTCCCCCAGGGAGGAGGTCATATGTGGATCCTTGAACTTTTTGATCCTTTTGATCACTTTGTTTTCAGGCTGTTAATTTCCCTTTATATTCATACGTCACCAACAGTTGTACCAGTAGTTGATCAATCATGTTTTGGGAACATGGACACCAGAGGAAATTAACGCAAAGTTTAAGCCAAATACCAAGTGACACTCTCAACACAGTATCAATGGCGTGATGAGAAACTTAAAAATACAGGTGAGTATATCTTTTAGATTTTCTCTATTTTCGGCCAAGATCCATTGAATATCAGTCATGATACCCTGCTTTCCACGTCCTCTTCTGAATTCCGCTGCTATTTCTGGCAGCTCCTGATCAATGTATTGACTGTAGCTGTTATTGGATTATCTTCAGCAAAGAAAGAATTTGCATGCGATAGTAATGATGATATTAAATGATTCTCATGTTCTATTAGGTCACCTATCTTTGGAATGAGCACAAATATAGATCTCTGGTTTTCAGTTGGCCAGGTAGCTGAATTCCAAATCTGTTGGCATAGATCTGTGAGTGCTTCCAGAAGAACTTCATCAGCTCTAGAAACACTTCATTTGGTATTCTGTCAATTGCTGTCCTCTTGTCTTCAGTGCAGTTTGGAATTCTTAATTCATTCTCGTTGGATTAAAGAACTGCTATCTCTTGAAATGGCAGCATGTCAATCAGTTCTCTCTGGTACAGTGAATCTGTGCATTCTTTCCATCGTCTTTTGATGTTTCCCGTGTCCTTCCTTCAATGTTTTCTTTAAAAACTCATTCAATATTGCAAATTGAGGATAGATTTGTCAATCAGTTCTTTCAGCTTGAGAAATGCTGCATTTGTTCTTCCCCATCAATTTACTAATGCCAAATTTTGGTCGATTTCATTGTAATGTTTCACTTTGTCTTCTCAAGGTGTCCTTTGAAAGTTCCTGTGTAGCTCTTCTACTTCATCTCTTTCATGTGCATTAGCTACTATGGATTCTGGAGCGAGTTTCAGAGTCTCTTCTGACATCCACTTTGATCTTTGCTTTCTTTCATTTCTTTATAATGACCTTTCACTTTCTTCATGTATGACATTTCTGGTGTCATTGTACAATTGCCTGGCCTTTGATCATTAGTATCCAATATGTCAAATCTGTATGTGAGACGGTACCTAAATTCAAGTGTGATGGACTCAAGGTCATATTTTGGCTCTTGTGGGCTTGTTTTAATTTTTTTCCACTTCTATTTGTCTGGTATCTGAGCAATTAATAAGTGTTCCACAATCAACCCCCGACTTTGTTTAGGATAGTAATATAGAACTTCTCCTTGATTTTCCCCCCACAAATGTCAGTAATTGGATTCCTATGTATTCCATCTGATTAGATACATATGTATAGCTGTCATTTATGTTGACATAAAAGGTATTTTCACTATAAAAGGTAAGTTGTCTTACAATTATTCTATCATGCAATCTCCAGCTTGGTTTCTATTACTAAGGGTACTCTTCCTTTCTCTTTGTTTGCAATACTCTCATGGAAAACACTAGTAATCATCAATGCATCTTTGTTGAATATGTAATCAATTTCAGACTAAAAATTTGGCAGAATTCAATTCCTTCATCACAAGGTTCAGAATCTGTGTAAATTTGAATAATAATATCAACTTGTCAACCTTATAAGCATATAGATAGCATAGTACTTTAAGATCTACTTTGAATATTCTTTTTGAGGATGAACATGACTACCCTCCCTATATTTGTCTCTCTTATAATAAACCGTGAGCCTTGGTGGCTAGTGGTTGCTCATTGGGCAGCTAACGGCAGTCATCTGTTCAAACCCATCAGCCACTCTGCTGGCAAAAGATGAAGTTTTATACTCCCCTAAATAGGGAGTAGTGGCGTAGTGGCTATGGAAACATTAGTGGCGTAGTGGAAACATTAGTGGCGTAGTGGCTATGCTTTGGACTGCTATCAGAAGATCAGCAGTTTATAACGACCAACTGCTTTGAGAGAGAAAGAGGAAGCTTTCTACTCCTGTAGATGTGAAGTCCCCTAGCCCATAGGGACAGTTCTACTCAGTCCCATAGGGTCGCTGTGAGTCAGAATCGACTCCATGGCGGTGAGTGAGTCTGAGTGAAACAAGTAGTAAAAGAGAAGACTTAGTAGTGGGGTGGCTATGTGTTAGGCTGATGACTGAAAAGTAAGCAGTTCAATGCCCTCAGGTGGAGAAAGATAAGGATTCTACTCTCATAAATGGTTACAATCTTGGAAATCTACAAGGGCAAAATTACTCTGCCTTATAGGGTGGCTGTTAGTCAGAATCAACTCAATGGCAATGAGTTTGATTTTTGGTTTATTTGGTCAAAATAAACCACTACATTATTATTAGATTTTTAAGTAGCCTATATCAATCCAGATCTTATATCATCATGCGTAGTTCACCAATGCCTTAGGGTTTTTGTTGTTGTTGTTGTTTTTAAATACTTATGCGGACTCATGCAACTCATCACAATCCATACATCCATCCATTGTGCCAAGCACATTTGTTGCCATCATCATTTTCAAACATTTTCTTTCTACTTGAGCCGTGGTATCAGCTTCTTTTCCCTCTTCCCCACCTTTCCTCTCTCATGAACCCTTGATAATTTATAAATTATTATTATTTTGTCATGCCTTACATTGACTGATGTCCCTCTTCACCCACTTTTCTGTTTTCCATACTCCTGGGAGGTTATAAGTACATCATTGTGATCAGTTCCTCCTTTCTCCCCCTACCTTCCCCTTACCCTCCTGGTATGGCTACTCTCAATATTGGTCCTGAGGGGTTTATAGGTACTGGATTCCCTGTGTGTCCAGCTCTTATCTATACCCATGTACATGCTTTTGTCTAGCCAGATTTTTAAGGTAGAATTGGGGTTATGATAGTGGGGGTTGAGGGGAGGAAGCATTGAAGAACCAGAGAAAGTTGTATGTTTCATCAGTGATATACTGCACCCTGACTGACTCATCTCCTCCCCGTATCCAATGCCTTAAGTCTTAATGACTTCCATTTCATTTCTCCAACTACCAATTTCTCTAGGTTCCTATTTTGTATGTTCCATATTCTGATGAGTAATGGATGTTTTCAGTGGTTTCTTTTCATTTTGAGTTGTATCTCATCCACATATGGAGGTCCTGAAAGCTTTGCTCTCATTGAGATTTGCTTCACTTTGAGGATGCCCACTCATATTTTGAATGCCTTCCAGCCAAAAGGGGGCATCTTCTGGTGCTCTATCACATACTGTTTTGTGACTATTCGTAAGGTTTTTCAGTGGCTAATTCCTTAAAAGTAGATTGTCCCTCCTCTGTCTTAGTCTGGAAGCTCCACTAAAACCTATATATCTTAGTTGACCCTGCTTGTATCTGAAATTCCAATGACATCTTCCAGCATCACTGCCACACACAAGTCACCACAGTGCAACAATCTGACAATGAAGGTCATTCAGAATCCCTTAGCTTCAGCAGAAATTTGCTTAGTGAACTGGGTTTATTTCCTTATGTTGAAAAGAATTTGGGTTAAGAAGGTTTAATATTTTATTATAAATTTTCTTATTTCTCCTATCTAACATCATTGACACATTTAATACGATTGCTACTGGCCTACTTAGGCAAACAATTAGGCAGCAATTGTAACACACTTTGAGTATTTGGACTTTGGATGGATTATAGGGTTTTTTGGTCTGTCTTCTTTTGTCTTTTTAGTAAGGTTCCATTGGGTCCATTGCAACTTACAGCAGTCCTATACATTACAGCATGTAACACCTATCAGACACCATTGTTGCTCTGTCAGTCTTTAACATTCACGGTTTTTCTCTTTTTCACTGACTCTCTACTTTACCAAGAATGATATCCTTCTTCAGAGACCAGGCCCACTTGATAAACATGGCCAGAGTGATACCATTCCTGCTTGCAAGGAACATCTTGGCTGTAGTTCCATGACAGATTTGACACATTTCTGGCAGTTCATGGTCTATTCAATATTTTTTACTAACACCGTAATTCAAAGGCTTCAATTCTTCTTTCATCTTAATTCATCTGTGTCCAGCTTTCATATGCAAATGAGATTATTAAAAAGCCCATGTTTGGGACAGAGAACAGCCACCACTTCAAAGAGATCATTTACAGCAGATTTGTCCAGACCAGGACATCACTTGATTTATTAGCTGCATCTTCCATGGGCATTGATTGTAGATCCAAATAAAATGAAATTGCTAAGATCAATATTTTCCACACTTTATTCTGGTGAATCTTTTGTATTTATGCTTAATGATAAATTAAATTTTCAAGTGCTATTGATCTTTATATCTTTCTATTTTAGGGGCACATAATCCATATATCCTACATTTTGGGAGTTTAATCAGATCAAGAAGAGTTGTGCAATCATCACCATAATCTATTTTAGAATAATTTTCTGTCTTGGACTCATCGCTATTAGCCTTCCATTTTCCCCAAGCTCTCCTGCCATCCCCAAAAGAAACCATTATTCCAGTTATTGCCTCTATGCATTTACCTATCTTGGCTTTTAGATACAAAAAAAATCCACCCCATAAAAAGTAACAACAATAGCAAAAGAAAACTGAGAAACGCTCCCATCTGCGGCTTCTTAAAAATAAAACAGACCTTATAAAACTATCACAAGCCCAAGCCCTAACACAAATTTAAAATGGCCCAAATCATTTTGCTGAATATTAATTATGCTACTTGCCATAACTTGCGGGACAATTGGGAAAATTAATTTTGTCCCATGTGTCGTTTCTGTGTATAGATGCAACTGCCACACCATTTATAACATTGGCAATGTTATAAACTTCATTAAAACTATTCCTAAAAAGTTCACACTTGAAAGGGTACCCCACAGGACTTTTGTAGTTTCACACTCGGATACTCTCTAGCTTTTCAGCCTCATTAAGCTGCTTTCCCCAGCGCCGCCTGGGTGCCGCCAGGGCCAACCACCTGCACCGCTCCTCCCACGCCTTTGTTCTCGCTGAAATCATTCCTCCACGAGGTGTCCAGTGCGGCTCCACCACAGTGTCCTCTGTGAGCCTTTCCAGATCACATGGCCCTTCCTCGCTCACTTCCTAAGAAAATTAATTGACCTTTCATTTCATAAGAAAGGCTCTGGAATGATTTCACTAATAAACCATCTATCACACTGCATTTTATTATTTTATGCGTATCTGACTAGCCTGGATATTTCTGTAGAGATGAGACGATGCTATGAATAACCTGATAAAGATATAGATCATATTAAAATATTTTAAAATATTAAATGGATATCACATTTATATGTATATGAATAAATCCAGGGTCTAGCAACATAGTCATTCATCAATACTATTTAATTAAGCAGCCTTAGAGTTAAGAATAGGACTTCCCCATAGGCTTTTCAAGGCTACATATTTTTAGAGAAGTAGGTAGGGAAATCTTCTGGTGCGTTTGAACCTCAAACTTCTCTGTTAAGGAATTATCATGTCACCACCAGGGTTCCTTCTTAGGAGGATCAAAAATATCCAATCCCACTGTCACGGAGTCTACTCAGATTCAGCTTGACCCTCCGTGGGTGTAGAAAACAAATTCTTTATAGACTCAAACTATATCTGGAAGTTTCTCGAGTGGGAGAGACCTCGGTTCTTGGCCTTGAACATGAAATAATTCACACAGAAGCCCATTTTTATGAAGGACAGGACAAGTTTCAGGTTGTACAGTTTAAAAGGGGTACACAACTGGGCACAAGCAACCCAGGGGAAAAGAACACCCCCACGTACAGAATGCGAACCACAGAGCAAGAGCCCATGACATCGAGTGCTCCCTGCCCAGATTCTGGCCCACCCCTGCGCTGGGGGAGGTGTGGTTGAAAGTATTGGTTGGGTTAAGCCCACCTGGGTGAGGTCTTCAATAGGAGCTTGGGGTCATCATAGAAGTGACATAATCACCTGATTTCCTTCCAACCTCCTCTAGGGAGCCTTTGCAGGCATGGGAGGGACAACTCAGTCCCTAAACCTAGCTACCTAACATATTTTTTGGGTTGCAATATTTCAGATACTGAAGAATGTCAGTCAATCCCCTCAAAGATGGTGACGTTTCCTATGAGAAATGCACTGTAGAATAAAGAACATGTAGAAGAGCCCTTGTTGCTTCAAGTAGTTTCCTGTTGATTTCTCATCACACTCTTCTCTTCATGCTCTTATTGGAAGCAGGTAGAAGTCCTACCTATGGGAAAAACCTGGGTGGTAATCTGTTCCATCTTTAGAATTTTTAAGTTTCAACGTAATCATTCTTATGGTTTCTTCCGGGGACACTGAAACTAAGTTCATAGCTATAAAAGCATTTTTGCTATAAAAGTTTTGCAAATATTTTAAGAAAGCTATACATAACATCTGGAAGAAGCCTGGGTGGACCTATAGACTTCTAATCTCAACATGTTCTGTGGGAGGAAGCTGAAGTTACCTTCACCCGTAAAGATGCACAGCCTAGCGAACCCTACAAGGACTAGTACAGCCCAGAATTGTCAACTCAGAGCAACCCCACAGTACAGGATAGAACAGCCTTTAATTTTCTAACACTGTACATCTTCATAGGGGTAGAAAGCCTCATCTTTCTCCCAATGTGCAACTCAGTATGCCATTAGGCATAATGGACTGACTGACAGTGAGTTTTCTACTTAATGAGAATAGACTCAGCCATGGGTGAGAATGGTAGTCAAAATCTTTTTTTCCCCTTCAACCAAAACGTTTTCCCTTCCTTATCTTGTTTTGTTTTATTTAACTATTATGAATCATTAAAAACCATGATCATTTTTCACAGGATCTAGGCCTATTCCTGTAAGCAGCTCTCAGAAGGCAATTCTCAGAACACATGCAAACAGAACACTTCAGCTCTGGACTGAAGTGAAATAAGCTCCTTGCTCTCCACTGCCCTGCCCTGCCATCCATCCTGGTTGGACTCAGAAGTGCCTTGTTGGAGTTCTCTGTGTCCTTGTTACTACAGAAGTCAATGATGTGTCTCTGCTGCAACACCCGCGAGGGCTATGTAACTTTACTTCCACATGGCACGGGCAAGGTATTGACCCATAATGTTTCTTTTCTCTACCTTTCTATTTTCTCTTCCCTACCATTAATTGAGTAAATATTCTGGAACAGACCTCTTTAAAGTATTGACAAACAAAGCTGTTGCTTTGAAACCTAAGGTGCACTGAGTTTGATCTAAGCCATAGTATCTTCCATCAGCTGAAGTGCACGTGACAGTTGGACATTGAATAAGAAAGTCCACAGAAGAATCAATGCATTTGAATTGGTGAATGGGCTGAGGAATTTCCAAAGGGCAAAAACTCTTGTCTTGGAAGAAGTACAACTAGAATGCTCCTTAGAGGCTTGTTGTCCAGAGAGACCAATTCTTGGAGAAGGACGTTATGCTTAGTGGAATAGAGGGCCAGTGAAAAAGAGGAAGACCCACGATAAACTAAGCTGGATTGGCACGGTGGCTCCAAACATGGGCTCCCGCATAGGCACCTTTGTGAGGAGGGTGCAGGTGGGCAGTGCTTCATTCTTTGAGGCACAGAGAGGGTAGCTTTACATGGGAAACAACTTTGTGGCACCTAACAACAATAACAATCACTGGTTCTAGGAATAGACTCTGGGTCTTCCTGCCACTACATTTCTTTTTTCTTTCGTTCACAGGTTCTGTCCTTTTTCTCTTGATATAATAGTGTGTCTCATCTGCTCATCAAATCTTTCTTTTTCATTTTATTAGATCATAAGTGTACCAATATATTGCATGTTTTGGATCAGCACAGTTTTAATTGATGCCAGTGTACATCACGTTAATATCTCCAAGGCAAGAAATTCTTGTTGGACTTAAAAGTGCCTTGTGGAAGTCTTCCGTATGCCATTATTATGACCAATAATGGATTTTTCTCCTGAAGGGAATGTTGTAGTCTTCCCATGCAGTGTGATTCTGTTAACTGTCCTGTAGGATGACAAGCCACTCTTGTGAAAAGCAGAGGTGTTTGCAGCACTGGGACTAAGAGCATAAAGTTCAATTCAAGTTTGTGCCTCAATCCATTTGAAAGCACTTATTCTATATTCTACATCGTGAGATTGAGGGCAAAGTCATAGCCCATCACACACACACACACACACACACACACACTTTTACACAGCACACATAAATTTGTCTTTATAAAAATTTAATAAAATAGCGAGTTATATTTTCATAGAATATATCCTTTCTTTGACTATTCACGTCTCAAGCCTAGCAAGGAACTCTAAGTTGTTTTGTTTTATTTAAGTTGTCATAGATAATTACTTTATGTAACACAATTGTATTCTCTTAAGTAATGTTCTCTATTTTACCTCTCTAGGTTCTAATACCCATTTCAATGGCTACACAAAAGTCACAGATAAAATCATGCCTCAAGGGTTTTCTAAGAAAGTTAACAGGTTGTGATGCCAGAGAGAGATGCTGAGGATAGAATTATTGATAGGACATGTAACAAAATCCTTTTAGTTCTGCTAGTAAAGGCCCAATGGGCCTCAACCAGAAGGCACTCACCTCTCCTTCTCTGGGCCAGCAAGCCCAGCTTCTCTAATTAAGGGCTCAGAGGCACCCCACGCTACAAGCCAACCTCCTGCACAAACGCACTCAGCTTGACTTATCCTCTGGGCCAAGAAATTCATGGAACTTTTGTGTTCTGGTCCTGGTTCTGCTGTTACTCCTCTCATGGTACAGCTATCAATTGGACCCAGGATGTTCAATGCACAGGGATCTCTGGTCCAGAACATGAGCTTTACTCCTGCCTCTTGCCCGTAACAAGATCCCTTCTCCAACTTTTCAGAGGGCTCATTTTATATGCAACAGAAGGGCATTCCAAGGAATTCTGTTCAAAATTACTCACAGGTGAGTTTTGACTATAGTCTCACTGATATTTAGCAGCAATAATTATTCTTTCTCAAGACACCAGGAAACTGAATCCTAAAACATACCTCAAGCCTCCTGACGATATTAGTAGACTGAAAGTTGGAAAAAAAAAAAAACAAACCAAAAAACTCACTGTCAGAATCAAGTTGATTGTGACTCATGGAGACCCTTTAGGACAGGGTAGAACCGTCCTTTGGGTTTCCAAGACAGTAGGACTCTACAGGAGTTGAACCCTCCTTCTTTCCCAAGGAACACCTGGTGACTTCAAACTGCTGGCCCTGTGCCAAGCAGCCCAACAGGTAACCAACAGGCAATGCTAAATTGACGTGGATGCCTCTGGTCCATTTGACTGCATGTGATATTGGCAGTGAATTCCAACTCCTGATGAATCCATGTGTTTTGGAGTAGGATGAGTCAATAGAATTTCCAAGACTGCGAACTCTTGGAGGCAGGGGGATGCAGCTTTCTCTAAGGTGCTGCTGAGGGGATTCAACCAGCAAGCATTTAATTAGTTTTCTGGGGTTAACCATGTGAACCCCTGAGGGATTTGATGGTCTTGGCATAATTGACCTACAATAGATGTTTTATATCAATATGCGTTTCTTTGCTCTACCTCACACACATTGGCTCTCCCAACTTTGTGTGCTGTCAGTGATGGATCAGATGTCTAATTGGTTAAGTTTTTATTCAAATGAACAGGTACCTATGCATTCATTCAGTTTATGTAAGCAAAATGTTTTAAATATGTGCAGCTTGTATCCATAACAGGAAAAAAAACACAAACAAAATTGGAAAGTATTCCAAATATTACTAAACTTTTAAAATGCAACATGCCAAGAATTCCTCATCAGAAGAGCATCCCGAGAGCTGCGTGTACCTCAGCGTCTATGTCTCATCTTTAGCAGTGATGCTTTACCTACCTGAGGTTCTACTGAGCCTTCGGGATATTGAAAACATGCTGGAAAAATCTATCAACAGCAGACCTCAATTCCCTCTCCCTGACTCTGGAGGGAAAATCAGTTTTTGTATTTTCCATTGCCACCTAGGTCTGCAAGTACGTATTAATTTGATGATAGTAAAATCTCGCATCAAAATGAAAGTGCAAGAAGGAATTTGTTCACAAAGAGTACTCTCTCTTATTTAAGTCATCCATGTTGCACTTTGTAACAGTTATTCCAGTATCTCGTATAGCCTTAGGAATCATCTGTTAGAAAATTGAACATTAATATTTGATTAATACATAAATGTACTTTGGATGAAACCTTAAAATATTTAGTTCAGGTGCTTAATAAACTTATGGAACATGGTGGACACCCAGATACCTAACTAAAATTTCAGAAAACGTTGGGAAATCACAGTTGCTCTGAAAAACAACCATATTGTAGTTCTCAACTTGCTCTGCAAAACAAGCATCTAGTTTTTCTGTAATTGTTATTTTAAGAATATTTGTGAGCATTTTTTCTGCTTCTCTTCAGGAGATGTTTGCCTGTCCGCATTAAGGTGGAGATTTATTTTGAATGGTTTTTCTATGAAACCAACATGTCCCTGGCATAATTTTCCCTGACCAAGGCATATCAACCATTTTGGCATATGCAGTACTCAGCTACTCATTGAAAAGTCCATGGTTTAAAAGCAATCGATCCTCTTTAGTAGAAATGTGTGTCAGTTAGCTCCCGTCAAGATTACAGCCTTGGAAACCCTTGGAAATTCCGTATGCATTGGAATTCATTCAATGGAAACACGTTTTAAGAATCTACGACAGATGAACCCCTAAGGACCAGTGGTGAGAGTGGCTATACTGGGAGGGAGGAGGGAAGGGTGGTAGAAAGGGAGAACCGATTACAAGGATCTACATATAACCTCCTCCCTTGGGGTTGGACAACAGAAAAGTGGGTGAAGGGGACGTTCAGCAGTGTAAGATAAGATAAAATAAAAGTTTACAAATTATCAAGTGTTCATGATGGAGAGTGAAGGGAGGGGGACACAAAATAAAAATAAAAAATGAGGAGTTGATTCCAGGAGGCCAAGCGGAAAGCGAGTGATTTGAAAATGATGAGGGCAATGAATGTATAAGTGTACTTCACACAATTGATGTATGTGTGGATTGTGATAAGAGTTGTATGAGCCCCAATAAAATGATTTAATAAAATAAAATAAAAGAGTTTTGAAGGTGGTTAGTTAGGATGTGTGGGTACAGAATTTTGAAAACATTTCTCAGTGTCCCTTTCCTACCCTTTCTTGGGCTCCTCATTGTGACATAAGTGTGAAAATAAGTGTGAAAATATATCCACTGTTCCCTTCTCTCAAAACGTCTACTCAAGTTTGAAATTCTTGTTTTCCTTTTAAATGACGAGGCCATTAAGAAAGACTGTAAGAGAACTCATTCTGACAAAGAATTCTTTCAGGAGAAAGGCATCATTAAATTCACTAATTTCATACATGCATTCTCTCATATTGAATTCCATTAGCGTTTAGTTTTCTCCTCTCCATTTGTTTTATACTTGTCCCACATTGTCTTTTCTCTTTTATTTCCTTCTAAATTTATTTATTTAAGATTAAAATATAGTTTTATCATTCCACTTTCCAGTTTATTATTACCGTATATACTCAAATATAACCCAACCCGAGTATAAGCCGAGGTAACTAATTATTACCTGGGAAACCAGCAAAACTGATTGATTCGAGTATAAGCCTAGGGTGGGAAATGCAGGATGTGAATTAACACAGAGACCAGAGGTGAGAGAGCGCAGCCACGGACACATCCTTACCAGTCAGCTGCCGGTGTAAACGGGTGCTTCTGCCAATTGGAGCCGTCCACGTCATAGGACGGCTCTTGTTAGATGTGAGTAAACAAACATTCAAAGCCCTGCAGCATCAGCAGGGCTTTGAATGAACAGTGGAGGAACGGCAATCCCCTGCAAGATGTTACACCTCACTGGGGTACCACTGACCCTGTATAAGCCGAACCCCAATTTCTGAAAAACTTGGCATATACATGAGTATATATGGTACTTTAATTATACATATTTGGTAGGCAGGTTAATGATTTCCAAAAGATCTTATGAGTTCAATCCACCTCCCCCGCCCACACACAACCCCCCAAATGTCTCTGTACACCACAACGGTGACTTTGGCTAGCTGAAATTGTTCCAGGGAATCCAAACACAAAAGTACTTGAAAGCCACGGACTAAGGAAAAGGGTTGGCTACAGACATGACTTCAGAAGTATTTGACCCACCAATTTTAATGTCAGTTCTAAAGTTCATTTGACATTTTTGACAATGTCTAAGTTTCCAGCGAAAGTGTTTAATTTTTCTCTACCTGTGTGACTTTATTAGAGATCCTTGGTGATGTAGTTGTTATACATTGGGCTGCAATCCTAAAGGCCAGCAGTTCAAAATCATCAGATACTCATAGGAGAAAGCCTTGGATTTTTACTCCCATAAACAGTTATCGCCTCAGAAACCAACAGTGGGGTCACTAAGCATCAGCACTGACTCGATGGCAGTGAGCGGATTCTGGCAGGAGCGGGTGCGGGATAATAGGGAACTAATAATAATAGGTACAAGCATGAATTAAATGTTCAAAAACTGATTGTGGTGGTAACTGCACACCTCTTTAATATATTTAAACCATCGAATTCTATGGTACTTGAGTTACATGTCAATAAAGCGATCAGTGGTTAGAAGCAGCCAATCATTTCATGGGAGGAAGATGTGGTAGTCTGCTTCTAGAACAATCACAGCTTTGGAAATCCTGTGAGCAGTTCTATCATATTGATTCAATGATAATGGGGTTGGGATTCTTTGTTTATTTGTTGCTTAGAATGCAAAAATATTCTAAGCAACCTCTATAGGTGAGTGTGGTACTCATTTTTTGCACTTCCTTATGTCAAGAATCATTTCCACAGTTCCTGCTTGATTGGGTTCATTCCCCTGCTCTTAAAAAAATGTGTTTAGATAGCCTCCCAACTTTCCATGAAGTGTGTGTTTACATTATCAAAATCATGGTCTGCATGAGATATATATGGAGTTCTGATTCAATTCTTTTTGAACACCTATGACAACAGAATCATAATTACTATGTAGAATGCCCAGAATATGATTTGTGATGTATGAATCTTGGTGTCTTCCACATTAAAATGACCTTAGCTCATAGGTAGCATTTATGCATACGTTTGAGAGTAGACCTCAAAGCATACTTACGCTTACTAAACTTACTAAACCCATTTGAAAATCTATCTGTGTTTTAGCCATCCTACCTCAAATGAGTTAGCTCTCATTTTGTGATCCATGTCTCCTCTATCCCTTGAGTTTCATCCTGTTTGAAAACATGGCCATCCTTTTGTGTTTTCAAACTAAATTCAAATTAATGTTGTTTCACTTCTGCAAGATATGTCTTAAATCTAATTACAAAAAATAAATACATTTCTTTTTCTGTTGTTTAAAATCCCACATGAATATATAAAACATCTGGTGAGCTAAATTTAAGATGAATTTATACTGAAAGCATCTGAGAAATAATATTTTAAATGAATATATCTTAAATGCCAAACTTGATACACATATTAATGATGTTCAGGAGACAAAAGAACATGCACCTGCACAAACAATTTCAGAGAGCAGAATGGTAGTCAGCCTATAAATGTAGACATGTGTGTTTCTTCATATAAATAAAATAACTATTATATTTATATTTAGTATCATGGCCACACAGCACAAGCTAAATATAAATTCATTTGTTTTCCCCGTCCTTATAACATGGAACCTCTCTGAGAACAGTTTATCTTTTCACTGAGACAGAATTTGGTTATTGTGGTAAAGCAAAAATAGTTCTGATTTCCCAGACGTTGAATAGCCCAATGTTAGCTGCCTTATATCTTAAAAAACATAAGGGTGAATATTATCATGCCCTGGGATTTAGGAAATTTTATTGACACGGTAGAACAGCCTTTTCGTGTATCAGTGTTCTGTTCATTGTCGGCAAGTCTATTTCTCTGGTCTTATAACACTCATACCAATACCAAACCGAGATCTATTGAGTCCATTCTGATTCAGAGGGACCCTATAGGGCAGCATAGGCCTACTCCCGAGAGTATCCTAAATTGTATATCTTTATGGGAACAAGCATCCCCATCTTTCTCCTGCAGACCACCTGGTGGCTTTGAAACACAGACCTTGTGACCAGAAGCTTGATGCTTAGCAATGTCACCCATCATTGAAGAAGTCTTTAATGCTCATTTTCAGGGAAGGCAACTATAAAATTTAAGAAAGCCTGAAGAATACCAATAATTCTTTCTATCAATATTGTTCTCTTCACTACAACTGTACCCCCCAAAATGGCATGATTTCCTTTTCTGAATGCCAATCTCAACCATGGCCAATTTGGCAAAACAAATGAAACTATGCTTATCCTTAAACAATTTCAAGTGATCTGCATAGGCTGAAACATACTTATCATTAAGATTCATGAGCACAAAGAGACCTTGGTTATCCTTATAATTAAAGGGTTTAACGCACATTTTTTTAATGTGAGCTGAAAATAAGTAAAGATAACTGTAATTTTCACTTGTCAGAGGGATGTAGATTTGTAGAGGACAAGATCGCAGGTATGCATCTGAGATGGGACCGTCTATAGTGCTGTGCAACTGATGATGTGCAGAAGAGCCAGAGAGAGTGGACCCTCTCTTTCTTGGCTAACCTTCCCAAAGATCATCATGTCTGAAGTACAAATTCTACTAAGGCCTTAAATGCACACATACACGCACACAACCATTCTGGCTCATGGTGACCCTACAAGAAAGGGTACAGCTGTTTCCAAAACTTGGAATCTTTGCAGGAACAGAAAAACACTTAGGAGTTTACAGTTATAAACTTTGCTCAAGTTAAACAACTATGTGAAATTGCCAAACAATATCCAAGTTTCTGTACCATCTTGAACTCTGCCCAGTCACCACATGAATGCCATTTCTTCTCTAAGCTCACCAGCAATGTGGTGTCTTCAGGTCTTTTCTTTTATCCGTTCTAGTGGAAGCAAGATGTTCCTCGGAGTCTTTTCATTGGGAAATAATTCCATACATTCAGGTGCACATCTTTAGCTGCACACACACAAAAATATCTTAAAATGTTAGCATTTTGCCCCTCTCGCCAATAAGTTTGAATAACTTTTAGTACTCAGTTCAGTTCATGTTTGTGGTTGTTGTGTTATTAGGTGTCATTGGATTGGTTCGGATGGCTCATGGCCCTCTGTACAGCAGAATGCCACCGTGGCCAGAGCGGCATCATCCTTACATTCGCTATGGTTGAGACCCTTGTTTGAGCCCCTTTTTGGAGGTTTCTGTCTCACTGAGGGTGTTTCCTCTTCTGTGGCTCTTTTGTTTACCGAGTATGATGTCCAGTGATCATTTGGATATTTGTAACATTATTCATCAACCTTACTTTAATGTTATACGAAGTTTGTTCATTTCATTTTCCATCTAGCAAGTACATTGTTTACTCGTGTCCCTGGTGTATTCAACCTCTTCAAAAAGTGCATTTCTGTCTTTCCGGGCAGTCATTTGACTTTTGCTTTTCTATTTAAGTCAGTTGCTAGCAATTCAGAGATCAGGAACACACTATATAAGAATGTACTCCTTGGTTTCCATTTAAATGAGTGTCGCGTGTGCTTATTCTTTTCCAGGTGTGTTTTATCTGTCTACATAGATTGCATGCCAGAGTCTGAACAGAATTATAAAAATCATTTCATTTTATTTTTGTGCTACAACCTTTTTTGAAATGTATGGGCCCAATGAATTTAATGACTCTGAGCTAGCAGGTAGCATGTTTGTTTGGAAATGATTTCCAATTTCTAATTCTCTGCTCAGCTAGGAGGGGTAGCTAAGGTGATGTGCTAAGCTTAAGTAGAAAGAACACTGGGTTTCCTTTTATGACTCATTTGAAAACACACTCCCAGGACTCTCCCTTTACACGAAAAGTGGTTCCCACCTGGTGGTTTCAAGGAGACGCAGGTGGGTCCTTCTCACCTAGACTCCTCTAATTGGTATCTGGTGGTTTTGAGTGATGGCTTCGTAACAGGCTGCATGCACAAACTGGCTAGGTAGACCAAGTGCTTTTTCTCTGCCTGTGGTATCCAGTGATGCCAGTGATGAATTCATTTCCATCTCTGCTTTTGTGAAGCAGGCTCCTTCCCCTTTCATCCTATTGTCATTAGGTACACACCTTCTAATTCATTTTCTGTCTTTGCCATCCATTGTTCAAGTTCGGACCTGCAAATATTCTCACCCCATGAATATATCGCAAACATTTATTATTCTGTGTGTGGCCTCGATCCTCACTGAGCAATATTTCCTGGGCAGGGTAAAAAATTAGCCAGCAGGGGTTAAATTTCAGTCTTGGTCACCTTGAAAGACTCGGTATTCGTGTGTTACCTTTAATCCAAATGACACCCCAAGAGAAGGTGGAAGTGAGATTAATCTTTCAGGTTGCACTCTTTCTGTGTCCGCTGAACTGCTTCAAAGATAAAGAAACAGTGCTCAGACATTAAGGATTCTGATTCAAGAGATTTCAAGAGTCCAAAGGGTGCCTAGAAAAGTCTTCTAGAGTCACCATTATGCTATAATTTATTGCTCTTCACTGGCATCACGATTCCTGGCAGCTCCATGCAAAACATAAGGAGATGTTGTTTAGTACTGTGCCCTCTTCATGTTGGGTGGCATGTTTAACTCCTCAGCCATAGTCATATGCCGATCCGTTTCATGAAGGGCTTCTCTCATTTTTACCAACTCTCTAATCTACCACACATGACATCCTTTTCTTTCCTGATGATGAATCCAAAGTGAGCAAGAGGAAGCTCGCAGTTCCTGGGGTTCGAGTGATAGTCAGGCCGGAGGTGGAGTGGGGATGAAATTGAGGGGCCTCTCACATTTCAAAAACATGAGATTGGTTCTTGAAAGTCCAGAATCTGGAAAAGACTTTGACCCCCAGAGATAGTCTTCAAATGACTAAATCCATGGTGATCTTTCAACCTTGAGTATGTCCCAGTTTTTAATGAGTGTGTGCCTGAAGAATGTGCAATATAGATTCAGGGATGAGGATGGAAATATATGAAATGTTCTTGAACTCTTCTCCAAGTAACAAAAATGTAATTTGCTTCATTTTAGACAGTGAATGCACACAATGCCTCATTTGTACGTTCAGAGCCCCCAGATGTAAAATGCTCCTTTTGAAGCGCTTTCTAGCTTGAATGGGACTTGCAATCATTCAATCACAGAGGAGCAGCCTTTGTTTGTCAAGTCCTGAATGAAGAGTTGGATGGGTGAGGAATTGGAAACGACAGTCTTAAGCAGCCTGACACTTTATAATCAGCTTCAATAACCATTTGATGAGCTTTGAAATAAGTGAGTTTTTAAGTAAATAAAAGCTCTACTCTGAAAAGCTCCTAACGTTGAATTGTAAAAATAAAATGTATTTTATTCTTTCAACACTTATCAATGGTTAAGAGAGAAATGACTCTCACTCGGAATTTGCTGTAGAAACCATTTGTGATATTATTGGAAAAGAAGTTTCCACAGCAATTACCTGGGTACACTGCTATTCTCTAACAGGCAAAGGTGAAGTGTGAATTATCTCATCTTGTGGAAAGCTGGGATCTCCAGAGAATGGCCCTGAGGAACGATGACAGGGAGAGTCGTCTGCAGCCCAGGTTCTGAAAGGTTGCCAAGTGAAGGAACTCATCTAAGGTATCATTCAAAGGCGCAACTTATTCAATATCCCATCTGTTGACATTTGGTGAAAGATGTACTGTGGTGCATGTCATATGGCAACACTTTTTCAGTTCACAAACGTGTACAAAATGCTCGTAACTTGTACAAAATGGCAAAGTGCCTACTAA
This sequence comes from Tenrec ecaudatus, assembly GCF_050624435.1. Taxonomy (NCBI): domain Eukaryota; kingdom Metazoa; phylum Chordata; class Mammalia; order Afrosoricida; family Tenrecidae; genus Tenrec; species Tenrec ecaudatus. Next base: position 9,897,975 of record NC_134544.1, read on the forward strand.
GTCCTTGGATTGACTTAATAATGTTTGTTCTCTCTTCAAAAGTTCAACAAGTAACTGATCAGGTGCAAACAATTTTTTTGTTGTTTCCTGAATGCGAGTTTACCTGCAGAGGAAATAAAAAGTGAATGGACCTTACAAAGGGCACCCAGATGCGGTAGTTTGGTAGATTGATTAGTCAATCCATCCATAAATAGGTTGGGGTAATGGCATCTCCACAATCTGTATAGATATATTGTACTTGCATATATTCAATATTCTGATTATTAGAATGTTTTAGAGCAAGAATGCATATACCTCCTTAGAACGCGATATGTTGTATCTTAGATAAGATCTGATATTTTTAGTGTTCATTGATTGATTTTCCTCACATGAAAAATAGAAATATAAGGTATGTATTGATCTGCATAAATTGAGTAAAATTTTATAATAGTAATAACTATCTTTAAACGAAGGGAACCAGAAAGATCACTGAGTATATGGTGAAAGCATATGCTAACCAATGTAGCTATGACTGACTTTACAGGTTTGTGACCAGATGAACTACCTGGCCTAAACTGTATTCTTAATATAGTTTTGAAAACGGAACATGGAAACGATGTTTTTCTGTTGCAGCATAGGTCTAAAATCATGTATCAACACAAGCCAAAAAACCCATTATATTTTTACTGTGATGAGACAGCTAATGAAGTAAAATACAGACAGTCCTTGGATTGACCATGAATGGGTTCCATTACTAAGGATCTCTTTAAGTTTAATTTATACATAAATCAAAACAGTTAGTACAGTTCTTATCTAAAGTCAGTCAAATGTCTGTCATTGTATAGTTTCTATGTATACATAGTTAAGAAACATTTCCAGACACACGAAAACACAATCATCTTAGATATAATAATATAGTAATAATAATAAAATAATTTTGATCCCCAATCTGTAGGGCAGCTAAGATCATGTAGTTGGGAGCAGGAGCATTGTTATGATCAAGTGGGAACAAATCCTTTGGGAAACGCTCCTGGACTGTGTCTCACCAGTACAGTTTCAGTTTGTTTAACAGTTTTACTGCCATGTAATTTGCCTATCACACAACTTATTAACAGATGAGTTGCTGTGAACTATTTATTATGAACTCCTGTATATGGCTGAAAACTTTAATAGAGGAGGCTTTATGGGAGCGTGGTTTTTAACTATGGGCTGTACATAAGCCTGCTACTTAGAACCTTAGGAATGTTTGTGTTAAAAAAAACAGGTGGTGTAACCAGGAAAGAAAACCAAAACTCACTGCCAAAAAAAAAGCATATGGGCATATTCTATATATCATTGTTGTTGCTTTTGTTAGATGCAGTCAAGTCAGCTTGAACTTATAGTGTCCCTGTGTGCAACAGCGGGAACACCACAGTGTCCTATGCCATCCTCGCAATTGTTCTTAATGTTTGACGCTGTTGCAACCACTGTGCTGATCCATCTTGTAAAGGGTCTTCCTAATTTTTCTTGCACCTCTACAATACCACGCCTGATGTCCTTCCCCAGGGAGTTTTCTTCTGACAACGTGTCCAAAGTACAAGAGATGAAGTCTTGCCTCCTTGCCTCTAGGGAGCATTCTGGCTATAGTTCTACTGAGACAGATTTATTTGTCCTTTTGCTAAATGTTGGTATGTTATTTTCCTTGAGAAAAATAGAGAATGAGAGCATCATTATTTTCAAGGATCCATGTCTAAACTGTAAATGTCTCAAACAGTATCACATCTATGTACTCATAGGTCAACATAGACATTTTCAGAACAGTAAAACATTTTCACACTTCCATAACAACATAAATAGTTATTTTGAATCAGTGATAATTGTGTGAATATAGAATGCTTTTTCACAACTTGCTGAGGTTATGTATGTACTGGGAGGGCAAATCCAGCATACAGCACTGTAACTTTCCCTTTTCAATCTATGCCCAAAGCACAGCAACTGTCATAGCATGATCAGGTGACGATCAGATATTATATTCACAATAGCATTAATTATAGAAATTTTACTTAAAAATTAGAAAACATGAACATTGGATATTAAGAGTACTATAGGATTTTATATTAAAGCTAAAATAAGGTTTTAGGTTTATTTTTATTGTAGTGAACACACATACACATACACACGCACAGGAGAGACAAAGACTTTCATAGCAAAGGGAACAGACTTTGGAATTTACCAAGGGGAGGAGGGTGTCATGCTATGCAAAGCAGGGAAGCTGAAGCAATAGGCTGGAGGGTTGACAGGTGTTAACTAGGGTGAAGGGGTAGATAGTCACCCCAAGAAGGGGAAGAGACATCAAATGAAGGGGGATAGAGTCAGCTATTGGGTTATTGGATAACTAGTTTAAACGGTTGAATACAAAGTGGATTATCTAAAATATAACCCCCCTAGCTCCCAATAAAATGCTTTAAAATATGTATTGCTACAAAAACATAGACACTCGCACTAAACAAACACATCAAAATGTAAAGCTATTGTTTCTCCACATGCCTTCCATCATAATCTATACACTTCTAAGGTTGTGTTTCTCTCTCTGTAATTCTTGCCCCAAAGAACTCTGAGTACTTCAGTTTACTTCACATCAGATGTGGCATTCACCTCGTGTTCCTTTGAAACCTGATTTGAATTCGGAGGAAAGCAAGAAGTCTGAATGGACAAGATTCCAGGACTAGAGGGTGGATGGAGTAGGTCAGCCAAGCCTTTGCCACCCTTCAAGGATGAGCAGGAGCATTGTTATGATCAAGTGGGAACAAATCCTTTGGGGAACGCTCCTGGACTGTGTCTCACCAGTACAGTTTCAGTTTGTTTAATAGTTTTACTGGCATGTAATTTGCATATCACACAATTTAATCATTGAAGCCTATTAAGAAGAGCTGTACAATCAACTTCAGAATATTTTCTTCTCATATTCATTGTTGCTAGCTCCCCATCCCCCCCTAAAACCTCTCTTCCCATTCTGCTAGGTAATTACCAAACTAGTAAGTCTCTATAGATTTCACTCTCCTGGATTTCATATACAGAACGACATGCAAAACTCTAACAGTAAGCAAACACACCACCACCACCACCAGCAGCAGCAACAATAACAGCAACAAAAGCCCATAACAACAATGACCAGAGGAAAAAAAACAGACTCAAATCTCATGTGAAAAGGAAGCAGAAAATACGTCAAACCAGCACTTTAAAATACATTAAAGGGGGGAATGGAATGATAAACAATTACATTCTAACCTAACTACGCTGACTTTACATGCTCTCTGTCTGAGAACAAAGCTATTCACAGCGTTGGACTACGGGCAGAGGAGATTCACTGGAAGCTGAATCCGTATGGGAAACCTGTCAATGGGTTTGGGGGCTTCCACTTTCACCCATAGCCGTCTGCTATCTGGCTGTTCACAATTTATACTCCGATATAATTTCCTCCTTTGGATTTGGATTTTATATTTATAATCCTTGGCTCACACACGCTGGTATGCTTCTTCCATGTGGACTTAGTGGACATTTTAATTAGATGTCTGCTTGTTTCAGTAATGCCCCATGATTTTTCTGTGACCTTGCAGAAAATAAATCAAGACGACCTCTTGGGGATCCACAGTGTACATAACCTTCTGAGCTGATCTACTTACCTGGAAATGAACTGATGCAGCAGATCCACTTGGAGACACTTATTGTGCTGAGATCTTTTCTGAAGGCACTCCACTGAGACCGAGGCAAGTGTATGATAGCTAGAACTATTCCGCTGCCACCCACTGGTGGCAGAGATATGCCTGAACACATTTTGTTTGGAATCGCCTCATGCGTGTATGAACTAGTAGAACACACACATAAATGTTTGCCATTTCAGCATTTTTTACACATACAAACTTTCACAGTATGCTCATCATGGCCTTTAGTCACCACTACTATTTATTATTATGGCAACATTTGGTTTTCAATATAATCTAAGGTCTATGCTTTATGCCTTTCCTATATCCTAGGCATGGTATTTCTGATGTAAAAACCAACAATAAAAAGAATGCTATGGGCTCATTTTTCCATCTACATGTTTTGAAGCATGCATATGATTGTCTTTCTTGTTCCTTCTTTTCTTTTGTAGGTTAACCACTGATATTTGTTTTGGAAAAGAACCTTTACGGAGACCACAGTGTGTTTTGCTGCCTGTAGTTCAGGTGCAACTTTACAGAGATATTTAAACCACATGAAAAAGAGGATATTCTATTTCATACTCAACCCAATGAGCCCTTATTCTTAGCATCCCAACATAGGCACTTCTAAGTGTTCCTTACTTATAGTTCCACTTGAGATAAACAGAAATTTCAAATCCACTGATTAGAGGAAACCCCGAACAAAGAAAGACACCTCCCCAAAGTGGCTGTGACAACAACCTTAATTTTACAAACTTATCAGCTGATTTTCTTTGAAACATGAAATATAGTGTTATTAATTGCAATTATTGATTCAAAATGAGCTAGCTTTGCAGGTAAGCTATTTTGTTCTCATCAGGGACAATGTGATTTAAATTCCATGCAAATAGAGAGATAAATCTAAAACACTGAGCTACAGCAAAATTAATTATGATTCCTTTGGGTGCTTTCAAGGCCCATATTTCCACATAACATTAATTTGGCTAGCAATATAAATATTTCCAGCTACTGAAAATGAGAATTAAAAGTATGGAAAGTCTCAAGGGTAAACTACAAACTTAGAAGGAAAAAAAGATAAATTATTATCTGTATGTCATTCTGTATGTCTTCTCCCCCCTCATTTTCCCATTTCTCTCTTTCTAGTCCCCTTCCTCTATCTAGTTGGGCCCAAGTCCAAAAGAGTGTGAGACTCCATAGACATGGGTAACAAGAGGCTAAAAACCTGACCAACCACCAATCTGAGAAATATCAATGCATTGCCTTGAGAGTCTTAGGACCCGGGAAAACAGCTCTGCATCCAGCCAAGGTGAGCTGGCCAAAGATCAGCTATGGGAGGTTGTTCTGGGGGATCTTTTTATATCCATTACAAGTAGGAATAAAATAAGCTGATGAAATCATGAACATCATGATGCAAACAAACTTGAGACTTGAAACTCATGGTTATGTCAGTGTTATCTTTCTGATGAGGGGGAAGCAGGAGGCGCTGTCAATGCCCCTCTCGCTGTGCTGGAACCCTGGCAACCTGTGGGGACGGTATCATACAGGTGGGCCCAAGGATACAAGGGAAGTGCCCATTGAAGTGTAGCCCCAAAATTTAGAGTAGAAAATGCTACTTTATTGTGGCAAGCCCCCCAAATCTTGGAGTCCTTATGAAACACCTTTTAATTCATGTTGAAATGCAGCTTTATATGGGTGCAGTGTATAACACATGCATATAACTTACAAGATATGTGTTCATATCACGTTTATATTATCATAGGTGTCTTTAACAGTAGACTAGTAAAAGTTAAGTGTGGTGGGGAGTCAAAATTTGAACATAATTTTTTTTTCTATTCTGTGTGTCTGTGTATAAAGGTTGGAATCAGTGCCGCTAACCCCTGCTTTGATTATACAAGGGCCAAGTGTATTATGATGTGTCTAATTATGTTCAAGCTACTCTAATCACATGTATATCCCTTTCCTGAAATTTTCAAACATTTAAAATGTATTTCTTTGATGCAGTTATAAAAGTCTAATTTCATAATTTAGGAGGAATTTATGAAACACCTAACTGGTACTTGAAAGGTGCTAGCTTCCACATATGTAGTGAGATATAAAACAGACAAAAACCTCACCCTTGTGGAGCTTACATGTGGAAAGATTAATAAGATACATATGGCAGCTGCATGTTGCCCTGGAATTTCATAAGAAGGAAGGGGATACAGCACTCTGAAGGGTGTGCTGGGCTGGTGGGTTGTTCTATTTTAAGGGAGCGATCTGAGTTGGTGTTGGCTGTATCAGTGTGTTGGCTGTATCAGTGGCTGTATCAGTGTGTTACCATCTCTCTAGATGTCTCAGTGGCTATTAAGAGGCATAGAACCTATTCAAAACAAAGGACTTCGCTATCCAGTTGATTCTGACTCATAGCAACTATACAGGCAAGAGTAGAACTTCCTCATAGGGTTTCAGAAGCTGTATATCCTACAGAAGCCTACTGTCTCATCTTTTTCCTGGCGAGCAGCTGGCAATTCAGACTGCCAATCATCTCACCACTGTCCCACCAGGGGCCCGTCCTTAGTGGACATAATAACTACCAGTAGACAAAGTATGTACCTTTGGGGAGACGGTTGCCCTTTGAAGACATTCAGAATTCCATTACCCTTAGTGCAGTGAAATTAAAGCAATGTTTTTTGAATAGTCAGCAAGCTTGAATAGTCAGGAGGAGATTATCAGACATTTTGGACATGCAACATTGCATGTACACATTGTTCTTGGGGACGCTTTCCTTGGGTTATCCCTAGAAGACATTCAGGTGGTCCAAGGGTAACCAATGAGCTCATGAAGGGGCATGGATCCTTGGAAAGGATTTGACCTTATGCAATCGTGTGATAATGAACTCTATTACTAATATAATAATCGAGATGAAGAGAAACTGGGTAAGGCTTATCTCTGATGGATAGGTCTTTGTGTTAGGCTGGGTTGACTAGAGAAACAAATCCAGAAACAATCATATATGTATAAGAAAAAGTTTGTTCTCAGTAGGTAATCATGAATCAATAAAACATCCAGTCCAGTCCAATTCAAGTCCATTCGTCTGATACTAGTTCATAAATCCCTCTTCACACTCACGCTGCCAATGCAATGACACAGACTGCATGCAGACCACAGCCCAGTGGGTGCAAAGTTGTGCGGATTCAATGGCCAGGGCCACATCACAGGTTTTGAGCGGGTCTCAGAGTGACCTGTCGCCAAAAAGGTGAAGACAGAGAGAGGCCATCCTCCAGAGAGCCATTCATTTCAGTTGCACTTCCAAAGGAGGTCATCAAGCTGTCACCTGGTTGACCGACTAAACTTCACCCTTATCGTCTTACTGGTACCATGTTGGCAAACAAAAGAACCAAAACCTCAAAACAAGAAAACATAGCTATCACCGTCTTCACCCCAGAGCGAGATGTTAAGGAAATCTCCTAGTTATACAATCCTCCTTGGCACGTCATAGAAATGAAGGCACAAAGGTTTGCTCAACTCATTGCTATCCAGTCAATGCCGTAGTGACCCTAGAAGACAGGCTGGACCTGCTGCTGCAAGGTCTGAGACTGAAACTCTTTATGGGATGAGAAAGCCCAATCTTTCTTCTTGGGAGTGACTGGTGTTTTCAAATGATTGACCTTGCTGGTAGCAGCCCAATCCATGACCACTACCTCCCAGGGCTTCTTAACGAGACCTTGAACTCACCGCCATCAAGTCAGTGCCGAGTCATGGCAAACCCCCACCCCACCCCCCATGCTCCTACTCCCATGGGTTTTCATGACCATAACTGTTACCTGGAGTAGAAAGCCCAGTCTTACTCCTTTGGAGCTGCTGGTAGTTTTGAACTGCGGATCACAGCCCAACACATAACCACTATACCATCAGGGATCCTTCGATGGAAGCTAGGTTATAAAATATGAAACAGTAAGGATTTGAAAAATGAGAATGAGGACGATGCCTCTTGATGCTATCTGAGTGAATGGTGGTCTTAACAGTCACTAACTCCAGGTTTGATAGTGTCAAAGGGAGAACCAGCCCTCTGCTTCTGAAATGTAAGATTAGCTCTGGTTAACATGCAATTAGACTATTAATCATATGCCTTTCCACTCAGATGAGAGGGGAGAGGCCTGCTTTCCTAGAGTGACTTATTTGAGCACATCTTCAGTGTTGATACATGTAGGTGGACAGTACAAAAGCCTGCCTGAGATTCGAGAGAACTGGGGAACAGATATTAGATAGACTAAATGGAAGCACAGAAAAGAAGCTCTAAGGTGGGTTTGAGAAACCAAAAAATGTTACTCTGTACAAGTGATAAGAGGGCATCTAAATGCTGCCTTTAAAGAGAAAGAAAACAGGACCCAGACATAGGAAACCATATTTGGAGGGATGTCCTTGAGAGGACAAATGGATATCAACCCCGGGGCACAAGTGGCGAACAAGTGCTCCTGGAATGGAACAGGGAGATGGTAGAGTATATACATATATATTACAAACAAAAACCTGCTTAGTTGATCAGTGGTAAAGGAGTCATATGGCCTTGATCAACTCGTGTCTTATGTTGCTCAAAAGCAGAATCCATTTCCATTATATAATACTGTATATTTCCCCTTCTAATTGTACCATTTTACTTTTCTCAAGCGGGTACTTCCTCTATGATAGCAGTAAGGAAGACAGGTTATTAATGGGCACAGGGACATGTACGTGGGGGACTTTAGGGTCAGGAGTTTGAGGATGCTTTATTTGGAACAGTGGCATGATCCTAGTGAAGTAAGAAGCCAAACCATCACTGAGCATGGGGACAGGTGAAGAGACCCAGGAATGGAACAGAGGAGAATGTGTGGAATGGTCTCTCAGGAAAATAAGAGCACAAACACAACTGGCCCCTGTATTATCATTGCCAATTTCAAAATGCTACTGATTTGTGAGTCATGTTTCTGAGTTGTGTTTTCAGCCAGCTAAGTACAGGCGCAAGTATATAGTCGGTTTAGGATTGGACAGAGCTGGAGATGGGTTGGTTGGTGTTGCGATGCAAGGAGAATAGGAGGATGTTTTACTGGGACAAGCCAGTTGGTTATTATTATGCAGATTAGTGGGGAGCAGAATTCTTTTTATGTTCAGCTATTTGGGTAGCATGTTAGTTTTTTTGGGTGACTTTATGTTTTATATATAGTATTGTTACCTGTAGATATTTAAATGATTTTTATTTTTATAAGACTTCTAATTATTCAGCAGAGGAAATTTTTATGGAATATATATATATATATATATATATATTTATTTATTTATTACTTTGTCAATAAGCAAAACAATATAGGACTTTGATAAAGCTGGTATTTTACTTAGTTCAAGGTCCAATTATTTACAATGAGTCATCAATATGTTGATATTTTGTACTTTCCTCCTTGTACTAAGGCATGCTAGTTTGCAGAATACATTTTTCTCTTTCTTTTTTACTCTCAGCTGGGAAGAGAATGCACATTTGAGTAAGCGTAAATCCCTCCTTCTGAAGTACTGTACACATGCTATGAAATTTTATATTCACATTTTGCTTTACTCATCAACCAGCACAGCATTCACCAGCCACAATATGTTTAAACTGTGCATTGTAAGGTTTTCCTTTAATGACTAAAAGCCTTCTCTTTTGGGTGCCAGAATAGATTATTTTCAACAGATTGAACTCCCAAGTCAACAACTGCTCAATAAAAGGGCAACCAACCAACTCACTGCCACTCAGTCAATGGCCACTCATAGAGACCCTGTAAGACAGGGTAGAACCGCCCTTGTGAGTTTCTGAGACTTTAGTAACAGTTTTGCCCAGAAAATCTTTCAGGATTGCAGTTTATGGCTTGAATTTGTCTTTAGTTCTTCCAGTTTAAGATATACTGAATGAGTTTCTGCTTTTGGGTTTTGTAATTCTAGGTCTTTAGGTTTGATTATGTTACTTTAGTTTTCTGAAACTGTCCTTTGGCATGCTCCATTCAGCTCTTTGACTTCGTCATCTCTTCCATTCATCTTAGTGACTTTGCAATGAAAATGTTCCAGAGTCACATGCGACACCTTGTCTGTCCTGTCTTTTCAACGACCTTTGACTTTCTTCATGCATGGCATTCTGGATGTCATTTCACAGCTTATCTCATTAATGTTCATTTCATCAAAACTGTTCTTGAGCTATTCTCCAAATTCAGGTGGAATACATTCAAGGTTCTGTTTTGGCTCTTAAGGACTTATTTTAATTTTCTTCAGCTTCAACCTGAACTTTCATAGGAGCAACTGATGGTCTATTCCACAGTAGGTCCCTGTACTGGTTTTAGCTGCTGATATTGAGCTTCTCCATTGTCTCTTCCCACTGATGTAGTGAGTTTATTTCAATACATTTCTTCTGGAGTAGTCTATATGTATTAAGTTGTTGAATAAGGTATTTGATATGAAGAATTGTTGGTTTATCAGAATTATGTCATGCAACCTCTGACTTAATTTCTATCACCAGGATCATAGTTTCAAACTACTGTTCATCTTTGTTTCCAGTTTTTGCATTTAAACTTCCAATAATAATCAATGCAACTTGATTGCATGCTTCCTTCATTTCCAACTGAAAGAATAGTAGAAATCTTAATTTCTATGAAGGATTCGTGAGGGAGGGGGAAGAAAGGGAGGGGAAAAGGAGGAGCTGGTACCAAGGGCTCAAGGAGAATGATGATGGCAACAAATGTACAAATGTGCTTGACACAATGCATGTATGTATGGATTGTGATGAAAGTTGTACGAGCCCCCAATAAAATGATTTTAAAAAGAAAAGAAAGAAATCTTAATTTCTTCACTGCTTGCTTTAGTGTTTAGAACATACATTTGAATAACAGTTGCATTGACTGAATTTCCTTGTATGTGGAAAGATATTATCCTAAGACAGATAGCATTATACTTCAAGAAAGATCTTGAAATGTCCTTTTTTGATGATTAATGCAATATTATTCCTCTCCGTCCTTCCTGGCATAGTAAGCCACTTGATTGATTCAAGCTGGTCAATGCCATTCCCTTTCAGGTAATGCATAGGATATTGATTTTGTTGTTGTTGTTGTTTTGCTTTCCAGTTGATTTTTTGACAACTTCCAATTTATCTAGATTTATTCTTCATAAATTCCGAGTTCCATTTTTTAATAGGTGTTGCAGCTGTTTCTTTTCATTTTGAGTAATAGCCCCACCAGAAAATGAAGGTTCTGAAGGCTTCACTCCACCCACACCCTGATGGTCATCTTTACTTGGAGAAGGCAGCTCTTCCTCAGTCATCCTTTGAGTGCCTTCTGACCTGAGGGGCTCATCTTCTGACACATTTCTGACAGTGTCCTTCCACTATTCATGAGGATTTCAGTGTCTGAGAATGTTTCAATGCTGTTCATAAATTTTAAGAATCTCAGTCCTCAGAAGTGGACAGGCTATTTCTTCTTTGCATTCTGTTCTTATTCTGGACGCTCTTCTGAAACCCATTCAAATTGAGTGACCCTGATGGCACTTGAAATACCAGTGCTGCTGCTTTCAGCACCACACAAACATGTGTCCACTATAGTACTGCAAACTGACGGGCATGTGGTGGATCTATATGTAATTCATAAGCTTCTATGATACTATAACAATGCCCTGAAACTTTATTCTCTACTAATGATTTTTAGTAATGTAAAAAATTATCTCCGAATTAGTAAATCTTATTTACACTAATATATACATCATGCAACCTAAAACTACATGATTGTTTTCCATGATTTCCCTTATAGGACACAATCCACTAGATATCTTTCTGAAAGTACACTTGACACACGGGTTTCTATGGGCCAGCTTGGGCAGAGTGCCTCTTTTCTCTTCAGATATTATACTTCTCTATAACCTCGCTAAGCTGGGGAGTCGAAGCACATGTAATTGCTATCAGACAAGTGAAGAGGCCCCAGCAATTGCGCAGCTCATGAATTTCTTTGTGTTGTCATCTGCATAGGTAGGAGAGGTTATTAAACTTAGCACTGGCTGCCTCCCCCTGATTGATTCCATGTGTCAGATTTTAAATTCTTTCTTACCAAGGCTTGTAATACACTCTTTTCCCAATCACTGGCTCATGGGACTTTAGGTAAGTCATTTGGCCTGAATTTATTTGATCATTTCACAGGACCTTCCTTTCCCCCTTTTTTCTTTTTAATCTCACAAATGAAACGAAACCTTGCAGTTTACCATGGTAATGTTTTAGGGGGAATCCTTACTAAAATCCTTACTAAATATTTGAAAATGTTTTTTGTTAAAAAAAAAAGAAAATGTCTTTTTTAAAAAATCATTTTATTAGGGGCTCTTACAGTTCTTGTTACAAGCCATACATCAATTGTATCCGACACATTCGTACATATATTCCATAGCTCTTTTCTAGACATTTGCTTTCCATTAAGCCCTTGGAATCAGCTCCTCCTTTATTCCCTCCCGAAAATGTTTCTTAAGTTTCACAAAGAGTTAAAGCTGCCAGAATAATTTAATTTAAAGAAAGAAACTGTGAATCTTTGTTTAACAAATTAAATACCCTCTACTCTTGTGCGAGGGACCCTGGCGGTTAGGAGCCGGGCTGCGATCCACATGCAGGCGGCATCACCAGCAGCTCTGCCAGAGACCGGCTGGCCGGGCTGTCTGCTCCTGGAAGTCTGTGTGTCTCCGAAACCCACAGGGAGCTGTCGTGAGTCAGCAATGATGGCATGACAACGAGTGACTCATTTTCTAGAGAAGTCAAATGAGATTGTCGAACTAGCTTCTAATGTCAGAGCTCTTTAATTGCATGCGCATCTGTTTGAGCACATAGTAGACATGAGTGCGGAAGACAGGTAGACCTCACAGGTAGACAAAGAAATAAACAGGAGATATTTGCCGCATATACTCTAGAGAGTTTCTCCTGGTTTCTTGACTCTTAAGCAGGTTGGAAAGTTTAAGATGACTTCAACAGGAGTCCACGTAGAGTCAAGGAGCTCATGGCTTAGTAGGTAACTCTGGGGCAGCTAACTGCAAAGTCAGTGGTTCAAATCCAACAGCTGCTCCACAGAAGAAAGAGGAGCCTTCTGCTCCCATGAGGATTCAGAGCTTCAGAAATCCCAAGAGCAGCCCCATTCTGCCCGCTCAGTCCGCCCAAGAAGGTTGCTATGGATTGGAATCACATTTATGGCAGTGACTTTGTTATGATTTCAAACACTTAAAATTACATAGTAAAATTTCCCAAAGTTGTAATAACATAAAGGCCATATTTTTCTAATTAATCATTTTATTGAGGACTATCACAGATCTCATTACAATCTATCATTTAATTATAGTATTTTAAATTTTCAAACAGTTTCTTCTTTTTAAAAAAAATCATGTTATTAGGCAGGGGCTCATTCAGTGCTTATCACAATCCATATATCCACCCATTCTGTCAAGCACATTTTTACATTTGTTGCCATATCCTGTGTAACTGGCCATATTTCTGTAAATCCTTCGAAGCCATCTTGGCCTCTGGTTGATGGTCCCACTATCCCAGATGAGTAGTCTTCCTCTTTATTTTTTCTTTGTCCTATTTTTGATTTGATAAATGTGTCTCTACAAATTATTTTTGAATTTAGGGTCTACTTTTTCCTGTGAGACACAAGTCATTGGACATCTTGAAAACACCAGTTACACAGGATATGGGAGTACACTGGAAACTGTCTCAGAAGCATGATTGGTGACATATCAACACACTACTGTTGCAGGCAAGAACAAGGATGTAGGAATGGGACATTGGTTGGGATATGTACACAACTGTAGATAGAAAAGCTTACAAGATTGTTTCTGGGTCCTTTGACCCAAGCAGTCAGGGTGTGATTAATGATCATATTCACCTTTGCACCCCAAATTCCATCAAGAGCCACCCAGGCACGTCCTTAAGAGCTAAACTCTTTCCTTCTTAGACTGGTTGGAGGAGCAACAGTACCCTATTTCCTAATTACCCACTTCCTGAGACCAAAGCTATTCACATTGGTGGTTAATGGTCAGAAAAAATCCAATGGAGGTTTAACCCATGTGGAGATTCAATAATTTAAAAAAATATAAAGGATTTCATGTTTTTACTATGAACTGTAGTCTTCCAAAAACCTAGTGCTCAGAATTGTCCCATGATATGATCGAACACAGTGTGGCAGTTTAATCTCTAATTCACTAGTAAATATATAAAATGAATGTCATGCATTAAACTATACTATAATTATTCTCAAACTCATCTTAGTTAGCTAATTGATTTTGCCTTAGTTTATTTTTAAATTTTATTTTATTCTCTTGTTTACATAATCCACTGCTCATAATTAAGTTCAATGGCCCACATATTATGCCCATCCACCTAATTTAAATAATAAATAATTTTGGTTGAAATAATTATTGATTAACTAAACTGCTTTGAAATCCTCTTTAGGATACAATATCATCATATCATAAATAGTGGAATTGTGGAAAGGCTGTAAATGTAGAAATGCAACAATGATCTCCTCCCACCCCAGATATGCATTTTTCTTCTACTAAATTGTCTAAATGTTATGATTGCATTTTAGTAGAATATTCTGTTTCCAAGATCAATTTAGCACATTCTCCATGGAGTAACACTAACATCACATCTCTCCTGTAACACAAATGAGCCCATGTGGTGTCAAAACAGTGCATTTCATATGGCTGGTGAAGATGGTTAACTGGTTGCAGAGGAAGCAGAAGAGTATGTTAGAGTGATGGTACCTGTCATAAAACCAAATAAAACACGAACTCACTCCCACTGACTCCATGCTGACTTGTAATGACCCTCTAGAACAAGGTATTATTGCCCCTGTGAGTTTCTGAGTCTCTAACTCTTGATGTAAGTAGAAAACCCTGTCTTTCTCCTGCAGAGCTGCTGGTGGTTTCTAACTGCTGACCTTGCAGATCAAAGCCCATCTTGGGCATTACTCCACCAGGGCTCCTTGTCAGTTAGCTCCATGACAACTTGGGTGGGCCAGTTTTGCCCATATGATCTAACATAGTGTGGTTAACCCATGATGGAATCTTCTGTAGAGCAGTCAAGCAGATTGGGGGAGAATAAGGTAAAGTCCCACTCCCTTAAAATGGCTGTTGTCTTGATACAGTTGAGGAAGTTTTCCATCTATATTTTTAGTATAGCTTTATGGTGTGTGGAAGCTAGCTTCACATCTACTGTTGGATCTGGTTTGTTGACCTTCTGTTGTATTGCCTGCCGATTCTAGGAGTCATCAGTAGACTGCCAACTTTGGATTCATTCAACTCAGCAAATGTTGGAGAGGCTCTGGTGAGATAAGGACTCACATCCACTGCTGGTGGACCTGTAGGTATGGACAGCCATTATGGAAATCAATTTGACAATACCTAAAGCAAATGAAAATCGAGCTACCAATGACTCACTAAACCTCTATTGGGCATATATCCGGAAAAGGTAAGAAACAAACCATGGCCAGACATCTTTGCTCCAATGTTCATTATGGCACCGTTCACAATTGCAAAGAGTTGGAAAAAACCTAAATTTCCATCAATGGTTGAATGGATTAAAAATCTTGGGTACATACATGCAATGGAGTACTATGCAACCCTAAAAGCAGCGATGAACACATAAAGCACATTGTCCCATGGGAAGAGTTGGAGAAAATTATGTTGAGTGAAGTAAACCAAGCACCAAAGGAAAAGTACAACATGAGTTCACAGAGATAAGCTTATAAAGCACAGGGGCATAGGGGATAAGTCAATAAATGCATACATTGTCAGGGCAAGGTCCAGGCACTCTGGCAGGGTTAGGTCCAACCCAGGGATATATTTGGCAGCCAACTACCAAGGAGGGGAAAAGAAAGAAAGAGCATGTGGGTAGTGGGGGAACAGGGCACTAACCTACCCTGTTTATGTCTCCACAGGAGAGGGAGAGAGAGACTACCAAGACTTGAAGGCAACACACCAGTAAGAAGCAGTGCACTAAGAGAGGTCTTCAGGGCCCAGCTATGTCAAACTCTCCCCAGAAGAATGCACATAGAGGACAGCACTGAAGACACCACACAGGGAGAGTGAGTCTGCTCAAACCACATGGGAGCAAACTAAGCGGGAACAAGAGAGAGAGAGAGAGAGAGAGAGAGAGAGAGAGAGAGAGAGAGAGAGAGAGAGAGAGAAAGAGAGAGAACTACAGCCTAAGTCGTGACAATATTCCTGCTTGGAGCAGCCAATGCACAGAAAAGACCATAGGGCCAGCCTCACCATGAGACACAGCATCACCTCACTGACCCATAGTACTACAGGGGACAGCACTGGAGACACAGTGAAGGGAATTGTGCCCTGTCTGACACCCCCTCTCCACACACACACACACACACACACACACACACACACACACACACACCAGGATGAAACACAAAAGGGAGCACAACAGAACAGTAAAGGGAGCAAAATAATGAAGTACCAAGAAATCCTAAAAACAGACTTCGAGGGCAGAACTTGGCACCTCATCAGACTCAATCAGAAAACATTTATGAGGGTCAAAAGAACTGTTTATAGGCCTTTTCTCTTTCTTTCTTTCTTTCTTTCTTTCTTTCTTTCTTTCTTTCTTTCTTTCTTTCTTTCTTTCTTTCTTTCTTTCTTTCTTTCTTTCTCATGCCTATATAAGATAGGCAGGATAAACAATTCCCAGGAGAAAACATCTGGGTTGATGGGGTTGGGGTGGGGGGTGGGCATGGGAAAGGGGAGGTGGGAGAAAAGAATGGAGGAGCCAACAAACCTCAGGGACAAGGAAACAAGTGATCTAAAATTGATGGCGAGGAGGGAAAAGAATGCTTAGTGAGGCTTGATCAAGTGCAATGTAGCCAAGAGGAATTACTGAGAGCAGAATCAAGGTAGAATATAATCGTAGGGCAGGAAAGTAAAGGAAATAGAAGATAGAACTAGGAGACAAAATAAATTTATCGAGGCATAAATACAGGTACATACACATGTATATATACTTATATATAATGATAGGGATATAGGTATATATATATATATATATATATATATATATATATATATATATATATATATATATATATATACTTTAAGTATTAAGGTAGTAGACAGACATTGGGTCTTTGCTCAAGTCCTTCCTCAATGCAAAAACATTCTGTGACACTCTGTGATGCTCACTTTCCTGACGAGATTGCTGAAGACAAAATGGATGCATAAGCAAAATTGGTGAAGGAAGTTGATGGTGCTCAGCTGATGGAGTCTTAATCGGTGCATCAATGAAACATACAACATTCCTCTAGCTTCTTAATACATCCTCCCCGCCACTATCGTGACCCCAGTTCTACCTTACAAATTCGGCTAGCCCAGAGCATGTACACTGGTACAGATAAGAGCTCTCAACACAGAGAACCCAGTATAGATAAATCCCGCAGGAACAGTGATGGGAGTAGCAATACCATGAGGCTAGTGGGAAGGTGGGGAAAGAAAGGGGAAAACCAATCACAATGACTGATGTATAACCTGCCCCATCCAGGGTGACAAACAACAGAAACATGGGTGAAGGAGGACAGTGAGCAAGGTAAGCTAGGAAAATAATAATAATTTATAACTTACAAGGGTTCATGAGGGTGGGAGGGTGGAGGAGGGAGAAAAATAAAAGGGAGATGATATCAATGGCTCAAGTAGAAAATGTTTTGGGAAGGATGATGGCAGGATATATACAAATGTGCTGGATACAATAGATGCATGCATTGTCATAAGGACTTTATGAGCCCCCAATAAAATGTTTTATTACAAAAAAGGATTACAATCTCAAAAATATACAAGGTCAGTTAGCTCTGTTCTTTCTGATAGTGTCCCTAGGTGTCAGAATTGACTTGATGGCACTGAGTTTGTATTTTTTGTGGGTCATTTACTGTGACAAAGTGGATATTTCTATACTATAAACTACATCAAAATATGTCACTTATGCACACAACCCTAACAAACACCTACTGCTCACAAGTTCCTTCGAACTCCTAATGATCACGTAGCACAGAGTAACAATGCACCTGTTGTTTGTGGGGCTACAATCGTCACAGAAGCAAAATGACACCTCTTTCTCCCGAGGGGCAGCTGGTGGGTTCATACCCCGGCTTCCTTGCTGGCATCTGAGCATTTTAACCACCCCTCCTGCACCTCAGCTATTGATACTTGTTCTCAAATTCTAGCACGAACAAAGGAAAGGAATATTTATACACACAAGCTTGCCGTCTCTTCCATGTTCAGATGGCATACTTTCACCAGCATGGAGTGCGAGGAAATGGGTCAGGTAGCTTGAGTTTTCCAGTCCAGTAAATGGCCATTGGCATGCTTCCAGGAAGATTGCAGCAATGACAACTCGAAAAATATATGTTTGAACTTTCTCTTTTGACTAGAAGGTAATTCATGTTTAAATTCAGGTTTTAGCATTAATGGTGGCCTCTAAGTGGTTAGTCTTTTATCAAGTTCAGATTCTGGGCTTATACCTACATATCCTGATGGAGAGGTCTTACTTTCGCATTTAAAAAAATCAAAATTAAAATGTATAATATGTGACTTATTAGATGTGAAAAATATGATAAGAATAAAACATAATTCTAAATTGGTGTGCAATTGGACTAAAATAAGTACACCTATTCTCTAGTCTCATGACTTACTTTAACTCTGATATATGGGGAAATATTCAAACCTAGATATGCCTCTGGGAAGTGGGGTAGTTATATAATGTTTTTCATTGTCACAGATTTAAAATGAAAAAAAAAAAGCTAATAATTTTGAGCATGCCCGGTGGAAGGATAAGTATTAGTAATGTGAGCACTTTAAAAGACCTAACATTTATGGCGTAGAATAAAGCTCATGGCATTTGAAATCAAAAGGCTCAGGTTTGCAATAAACATAAACAAATGTGACATGTCTGGATACAGATCTATGTGGATAAACCATAACCATGTACATGCTTTTACAGAAGAAAATACAAACTTACTTTATCATCATTGAAAATAGGACTACATTGCAATGACCTACTATCATGAAGTAATTGATGCTTATATATCATTATTATGCAACTAAAATAACAACACTTGTTTTTATGATTACTGTGTTTGTATGAACAGTGAATCTGTTGATACTGATGACTCAGTGATAGAAGAGGGAGACAATAACAAGATTGAGTCACCTTGTGAAAGTGACACTCGTTGAATTCCAACATTCAGGATGTACTTTTGAAACTTATGAAATGTGTGTTTTACACAGGTTTCCTATTGTCTTTGATTATTGATTTTCTCATTTATAAACTAGAAGTTATATACTAGATTGTGGTACAAATCTCAAAAAGAAAAGATTAAATTTCTTTAACTACTGGCATTTAAAGAACAATCAGCAGTATCTTGTACAACTACTATTTGGGAATCCTTGACTGGGTAGGCTATTTCCAACTTGTTATTGTAAGATGCCCTCAAGTCAGTACTGACTCAAACAAATCATTGTACAACAGAACCAAACAATGCATGGTCCTGCACTCTCTCTTTTCACTGCTATGTTTTAGCCCATTCTTGCAGCCACTGTGAAAGTCCCTCTCTTTGAGGGTCTCCCTCTTTTGCACTGAACTTCTGCTTTACCAAGCATGATTGCCTTCTCTAGGGAATGGTCTCTCGAGACAACAGGGTCAAAGAACGTGAGGATGTGTCTTGTCATTCTTCCTTCCAAGGAACTGTCTGGCTGTGCTTCTTCTAAGACAACTTGTCTGTTTGCCTGGCTGTGAATTTCCGAATGACTACATTAAAACACAAAAAAATGCTGATTTTTAAATCCAGGTCCAGGACAATTGAAACAAAGAATTGAGCATTTTGAAGATGGTTCAAATGATCTTATTTTAATATCATTCTAATTGTCTATCATGTTAATCTAACATTAAGTTCAAGTGCCTCATATTTTGATCCTGCCATCTGAGGTTTTCATACCAAGTGCTTCTATATGTGTTAATAATAATGAATAAATTGTTCCAGTGATCTTAAATGTTCCTTTATGTAGCATGTTTTCAGTATTTAATTTTCTCTTTCTCTAGGGTAAGTCAAAAATCACTGGTAAAAATAATCACATTGTTGTTGTTGTTCGGGGCCCTCTACTCAGTTCTGAGTGTAGCCGCTCTGTGTACAACAGAAGGAACCATTACTTGGTCCTGGGCCATCCTCCTGATTTCTTTTCGATTTGATCCTACTCTTGCCATCCCTTTGTCAATCCAATTTGCTGAGGATCTTTCTCTTGTTAGACAACCATATACTTGACTCAATATGATGTCCTTCTCCAGGGACAGTTCCCTCCTGATAACATGTGCAAAATACACAAAACCAAGTCTATCTGTCCTTTTTTAAAACAAAATATCAAAAGGGGGAGCTATTGTTTGTTGACATTTCCTCAGGCTACATATCCTCCACCCACATCTGATGGTTGTGGGTCCATCTCTTTGATTCTTACCCATATTTTTAAATCTGTATGCTGTACTCAGCTTCATCAAGAGAGTCTGGTAAAGTGGAGGAGCAATGAGCAATGAAAATGTGGAAGACCTTTGTCAAGAGGGGATTGACAGTGACTACAACAATGGGCTCAAATATAACAACGTGATGAGCGAGCCACTGTTCCACCAGGGCTCCGGGATCCTTACCTAAGGAACCTCTTATAGAGCATGTAAGACAATGCCCAGACCCGAAGTTCAGACATAAAGCTCAACCCCAGAGTCCCTTTCTCCCACGAGGATCTGCTGAAGGAAGGCAGGACTGGATGCTGGGTGCCTGTGAAGAATATGTGGCTGGAGTACTTTGTTCTCACTCCTGTGGATGTTTGTTGTGCTGAACACATCATTTGGGAAGGTAGGTGTGATCAGGCTCCTCCAGATATTATAAGGACTAAATGTTTATAGCTATGTAGGCAAACGGATGTGCTTTAAAAGGATCTGTATGATGTAGCAGTACAGTATCATTTCCATAGAGAACTCAATTCTCCCTTATTCTTCTAGAAATTAAAAAAAATTAATTTGAACAAAGCAAGTTTTGTTACCATTTTTACCTCACATTAGAAATTTTAACATTATTTCCTAAGATGTTTATCATGCTTCTCTCTACTATTTTCTTTTTTCTGCCCATAGAAATCAAGAGCTATTTTCATATATGATTTTCTTTTTCAGCATATTAATTCAGGGTGCAATGGTTGTATTTTTGACAATTATTTACATCTTCACACTTCTATAAAGATTCAGTTTGATTTTATGGAATTTGGGAGTTTAAATTATTCTCCGGATCTGATTCTGATGAAAAAAAATTTTTTTAAAGAATAGTTGCATTTTAATAGTTACATTAAATTATATGACATGCTATTTTCAAGTAAATAGTTTTCCCAGTTCAATTTATAGGAATTATTTTAAATGGTTTGCTTTTCTGTCCAGAGATAAAATTATATTTTAATAACATGCAAATGTATATTTAGATAAGATTACCTACAATGACTGTGCAAGAATAAATAATAACTATTCTTTTCAGAAAATAAGAAAGAACCCAAAACAAGGTAAAAATAGGAAGCCTTGAATTAGCCTAATGCCTTTCTTGTGCTAACCTTTAAAAAACATACTGTGTTTTTTCCACAGTTTTTATACAAACCAAGACAATTGGGCTAAACTAAAATTCAGTCAATCTGTCTATGGTTTGGCATATTGTAAGCAAGAAAACTTCTTTGGAATTTTAGAAATTATTAATTGAAAAATTAAAACTACAAGTTTTTATCCAAGTTTTAAAAGATTTTAAAATTTTTGTAATTGTGGAAAACAACTTTGAATACACAATTGAGTAACATTGAATGTATTCACCACATTATGCCACCATCACTGTTATGCCACCAGCGTTCTCATCTCCAGCAGAAACTCGGCACTCATAAGAGCGGCTGTTTGTCTTTCTGTGGTCGATATCTGGGAGAGTTTTGTAATCAGGATCTGTCCCAAATGGGAAAATACAAAGCCATTTTAATTATACTACTTCTGAGATGTCAATTGATATAAAACAAACTCAAGTTTCTTTTCAGACAAAAGTTAGTTTCAGTTTGAAAAACTGATTGGTATTAGCGAAGGACTAAACTGTTAGCATAAAGAAATTTTCCTTAACAGATGTCTTCGGTTACTAACCTCTGATTTCCCTTTAGTTAGTTTCATTCTCCAACAAGTTATGCCCTCTGAGTAATTCCAGCATCTCTAGATGTGTTTACATAATCTCCTATTAATTTAAGAGAGAGGTGTAGTCTAGCCTGCCAATCAGGTCAAAGCCAATGATGCCTCTGTGTGGGGATGAACTTCCCCTGAGGATTCTGGGAACTCCTGTCTTCCTCTGTGAAGGCAGGGCACTCTCTCTATACTTCACGTTCTGTTGACAAGCCATATGAAGCTATGCTGATGGAAACCAGAGCCCTGGATCTGGAAGAGCCACACGGATAAGCATTCCTGCGATGAGATGCTTCCATCAGATTTTCCACCCACTGGCCTGTGGTCTTCCTGCTTTCATCATTACTGAATATTTTGTATGAGTGTGAAGAGGAATCTATAGACTGGCATTGGATATATGGGCTAATATTGGACTTATAGACTTGATCTGGACTGGGCTTGGATATTTTCTTAATACACAACTACACTTTGATATAAGTTTTATTTTATATACATATGAATATCTGTGGATTAGTTTCTCTAGTCAACCTGGTCTAATAAAATAGGCATATTTCTATAGATAAGAATTCTTGAATAGAGGGGATGCCTATGTCTACCTAGTTCCAATGAACATAAATGAAATAAAATAACTGGCTTAGAACCTACCTAAAACCAAAATCAATGCCCATGAGTTAATGATAACTGATAGCAACCCTACAGGAAGCAGAAAACAGCCTCTGTGGGTTTCTGAGACTTTAACTCTTTTTAAAAAAATTTTATTAGGGGCTCATACAACTCTTATCACAATCCATACATATACGTACATCAATTGTATAAAGCACATCTGTACATTCTCTGCCCTAATCATTTTCAAAGCATTTGCTCTCCACTTAAGCCCTTTGCATCAGGTCCTCTTTTTTCCCCTCCCTCCCTGTTTCCCCCTCCCTCATGAGCCCTTGATAATTTATAGATTATTATTTTGTCATATCTTTCCCTATCCGGTGTCTCCCTTCACCTCCTTTTCTGTTGTCCATCCCCCAGGGAGGAGGTCACATGTAGATCCTTGTAATCAGCTCCCCCTTTCCAACCCACTCACCCTCTACCCTCCCAGTATCGCCCCTCACATTCCTGGTTCTGAAGGTATCCTCCACCCTGGATTCCCTGTGCCTCCAGCTCCTATCTGCACCAGTGTACAACCTCTGCTCTATCCAGACATGCAAGGTAGAATTCGGATCATGGTAGTTGGGGGGGGAGCAGCATTTAGGTTCTGGGGGAAAGCTGTATTCTTAGTAGAAAACCTGTCTCTTTCTCCTGAGAAGGCTCTGGTTTCAAACTGCTGACAGGGTGATTAGCAGGCCAACGCAGTATTTTAGTTTCAGTTATTACTGTTCAAACACCTGAGTGAGTAAGGATAATTTTAATCACATGAATTGAGAAACTATACAGTCATTGACAAAAGAAAAACAAAACTAAAACAAGTGGCTCAACCCTTCAGAACAAGAGATATGTTCTACAGGGATAGTTCAGTCTCATATAGGTACAGCCTTCAAGTATTACACAAAATGATCTTTGAAAACAATTATATATGTGGAGGCATATGCTTAACATAGTGGACCAAGATGTGCATACTGCTATAATTTTGTCCCTTAGGAAAAAGATTCCACCTTCAAAATCACCAGGATGCATGATAGCAGCCACGTGTGTTCAAGGAACTCTGCAGGAAGACGCAGGGAAGCAAAATAGCACTTTTAGAGCACTATTCACTTTGGTCACGACCATTATAACACGTGCTGGCTGCCCTTCTCTGCTCAATGAGGGCGCCTCACCAGTGACCACGGGCTGATCTGGACCCCACCAGTGGTCATCCACACGTGACTGTCCTTCCATTGAAGTTCACAAGCAAAAGCATTGATGACAGTCCCTTTGACGTTATAGATCGGCATTGACACTACAAAGTGAAAGGGATATTACGGTAGTTCGGTTTTATGTCTACTTGGCTAGGCCCAGCTTCCCCCTCAATATGATCTAACATAGTATGATCAACACCTTGATGGGATCGTCTGTGGAGCAGTGAAGAAGTTATTGAGAAAATAGACCTCCTTAATCTGATCACTGGTTGGATACCATTCACGGTGGTTCCCTCGGGAGTGTGACCTACTCTTAGTGTAAACTGACAGTATGTGGAAGCTAGCTCACCACTGCTGCTGGAGCTGGATCTTGCATCTGGCTCATCGACCCCCTGATCCATTGCCTATAGATCCCAGGAGCGATCACCACACTGCTGACCTGGGATTCCTTCAGCTGATGTCAGATCCATTCAGCTTTTCATCCATCAGCCTTTGGTCTTCTTGTTTCATCTTCCTGCTCCCTGTTGTGCAGCGCCAGCAGCTATAGGAGTCAAGAGAAGCCTTCAGCTCACATCTGACCCAGAGACTTGAACTAGACTCGGCTTACCCACTTCGATATCTAATGAGCCATTTCTTGATAGAAATCCTTTTATATATACATACTCATTGAAACATCCCAGTTTTGAGTTTCTGGAGTACTCAGGAAACACAAATATGAAAATATGAATTTTTCAACCATAATGCAGTAGGAGTGTATGTGTATGTAGATTAAAAGCAGACCCGCATGCCTTTTGTTTTACAAAAAGACTAAGGCCTATTGATGTGATTTTTTAAAAATCACATCATTTATTGTTTTCTTTTAAAAATAGTTTTTTAAAGTATCTTAATTCGATACCTAACTATGTAAATGGAATAATTCTTATATTTTAAGAAACACAATTCCAAGAGAATAGCATTAATTAAATAGCCAGACAATTAATTGAATAGTCAGACAATGTGATGTTATTTATACAATGTAGAAAATGTACAATCAATGCCAAAATACTTGAAGGTATTGAAAATATCATGTTTGACTGTTCATACCTGGTAAAGCCAAGAGAATAACATAGTTCGAACATTTTACTTAACAAGATTATTCATTCTTGTTGCAACATTGCAAGTATAAAATATAAGAGACGACAGTCGATTGAAATTAGAGTGGAAAGAAAATCTAAAGTTGCATCAATAGTAGTTATGATCAGAACATGTTGTTTTATCTCCCGAAGCAGAGAATGTGGATATGCATGCAATAAATGATGGTAAATGGTTAATTAAACACATAGAAAACCAATAAACTAGGAAGTAGAATAATGAATTGGGAATAAGAATAGTCTAAGGATATCGGAAATCTAGGAAATGGAAATGCTGTCAAATGATGGTGCAGAGGCTGCTACCATGCAGTACCAAGCTAGCCTTGGTCTTCTGCACTAGGACAGAAGCAAAAAAGAAAGAAAATGGCATTTTTATACACACACACACACACAAAACCTTAAAAAGTAATCTCAGTGCCTCCTTGGTAGATGCTTCCTGCTCTTATCAAGATTTACAGCTTTGGAAAACCATGGGGGCAGTTTTACTATGACCTATAGGTTTTGAATGGGAACACCCCCCCTCCCACACACACACATACAGGGATTTTAAAGGAATGTGCGAAACAGAAAAGTAAATTGGTAGACCCAATGCATTAGAGGATTCTGAGATAGTAACATGGGTTACAAGAGGAATACACTGAAAGACAGAAGGTGACACAGGTTAGACAGACTAAGACTAAAAACTATGGAAGCATTACAATTACTAGCCATGTCTTTATTTCCTTTTTTCCCCATAATCATTTCTATTAGTGTCACTATTGCATATATATCTCCATCTCTATATGTTCAAAGTGAGCTTCTCATTGACAACATATAGTTGGGTCTTTTTTATCATTTTATTGGGGGCTCTTTTCACAATCCATACAGACATCCACTGTGCCAAGCCCATTTGTACATCTGTTGCCCTCATCATTCTCAAAACATTTGCTTTCTACTTGAACCCTTGGTATCAGCTCCTCATTTTTACCCGCTGCTCCTCCCTCATGAACTGTTGATAATTTATAAATTATTATTATTTTGTAATATCTTACACTTTCCGACATCTCCATTATCTTTCTGTTGTCCACCCCCCACCCCCCGCGTGGAGGTTATATGTAGATCCTTGTAATTGGTTCCCCCTTTCTATCGCACCCTTCCTTGACTCTCTGGTATCACCACTCTCATCGCTGGTTCTGAAGGGACCATCTGTTCTGGATTCCCTGTGTTTCCAGTTCCTGTCTGTGCCAGTGTATATGCTCTGGTTCAGCTGGCCTTGTAGGGTAGAATTGGCATCATGGTAGGGACGGGTTAGGGGGAGCATTTAAAAACTCGAGGAAAGTTGTATGTTTCATGTTTACTAGTCATATCTTTCTCAAGAGTATAGAAGAGAAAAGGGGAAAGGCTATTGTAAATGTCAACAAAATGGATTTAAATCCCCCAAGAGTTAAGATGGGAGGGACATTGGAGAAAGGGAACAAGTCATTTAAATTTTCCAGAATGAGCAGGGGCCTGGAAATTAATAAATGAATTGTAGAGTCAAATGACCTAATATTCAAAAGGACTTTTCCCTCATTATTCCAATAATGATTTTCCCAGGAGGGTGCTGAGTTCCTCATCCTCTCTGAATTTCCAAAGCACGTCGCTTCCGGGGCTCTTTACCCTTGAAATAGAAGCCTTGGCCTTCCCACTTGTTTTGTACTAGTAGACACATGTAATGTCATTTTCACTTGGCTGCATTCCAAATTTTTGCTTATAATTGCAATGTTTTCGTGTGCCTGTTGTGTTGTCTGAACATAATGAACCTTTTGAATCTGCATAGTGCACAGCACTCTGATGCTCAGCCTTTCTTTCTAATATGTATATCTTTTTCATGTCAGATTCTGTTTCAAGGCATCCATTTTGGTCTTCAGAATCATATTTATCTTTCTAGCTGAGTGCACAGTGTTTCTCTTCTCACCTCTCTTTGGATCTCACTCTGGATTTCACCCTCCCTATGCACTGACCCAGACAGAGCCTGTCAAGAGCTTGCCCCACTCTTCCGTTCCTAAAGTATGAACTCCACTTTCACGACTTCCAGGACAGCTTCTTAATGCATGGATAAGTTGCTGGAAGTTCCAATAAGTTGTTTTATTGCAACCCACCTGAAACGGTCCCTCAATTTCCAACTCATGTTGCTGTCATTCCAGATTACTGGGTTGTCCCTTCCACTCAAATTATGTGTCCTTCTGAGTTTCAGAGTGATCTCATGTTATAACCGGCTTCAGGAACTTCCCAGTGCTTCACTGAAGTTTATGAATCGGTTTTATTCAGACAATCTACTATCCTGGATAAGAGTCCTTCTGTCTTTACAGATTGTTTTATTTTTCACCCCCTGAAGCCTATCATGTTCTTTTCATTCATGAAGCATCAGCTACATGATTTTGTCCTGTTTCCATGCCCCTACTAACATATGCCCCAAGATAGAGACTGTTGGTGAACAGAAGTCTGATATATTTTGTTGCCAATCAGATTGGTTATCTATGGTATCATTTGAGAGTTCATATGCTTGAGGGTCATTCCATTCTTTTTACAGCACTTTTTGTTTTGTTTCCTCCTCAAGGCTAGTATCCCTCCCCCCCATTTTGAAACCTAACATATTTTTAAACATAGCATCCTGTTGAGTCATGATGCAATAAATATTTCATGAATTTCTGCCTAATATGTGTAATATTTCAACACATTTGGGGAATAGATAGCCAGTTTTTAGCAGGAATTACCAGTGTATCGACATTCTGACCCAGAAGTCCAAGTTCTGATGGTCTCCTTTATGAATCCATCATATAATATTGGATCTATCATACAATGAGGCATTAATAGGAAAGAAATATTTCAGAAATGTGATAAGGCTCCTAACATAAAAGACTGGTTTTATAAACCTGGTGCCTGCAAAGGACACTTAAATCAGGATTGATTAACATTCTATCCATTAATATTTAGGGACTTTTAAGATGTAATGTTCAGTGAGGAAAGAAAGTTGCCAAAGAGTATATCTTGTTTGCTTCTGTGTAATAAAATAAGGAGGTAATAAGTATGTATTTGTGAGTCACTATTTGAAAAAGAAAATAGGAGCTCCCAAAGTTATAGGACTGAAAAGAATGGCGTGAAGAGAGGAGACAACTTTGATGGCTAAACTTTCGATAAAGGTGTCATGTGGGAAAAGCATTGATTTAAGAAATATTTAAAAACAAATGTACATATAGTTTTATGAGTGTATATGGCTCTGGATAAGCAACTATCTTATTCATAATATTTTTTAAAGTTTATGTTGTTATTACTAGATACCATTGAGTTGGTTCCATTGTCAACAGATGTAGATATAGTCTTATGAGTGTATATTATGTGGCTTATGATGTGTATCTATCTTATTCATAATATTACATTTTGAAATTCATTTTGTTGCTATTCAGTGCTGCCAATTGGTTCCAACTTATAATGATGCAATAGAATGAAACACTGCTGGTCCTGAACCAGCCTCACAATTATTTGGATGTAGGAACTTATTCTTTGAGCCACTGGGTCAATTCATCCTGGGAGAACCTTCCTCCTTTATGCTGACCCTCTACTTGACCAAATATTTTTCTTCAGGAACTGGTCGCTCCTGACAACATGTCCAAAGTACACGAGATAAAATCTCACCATTCTGGTTGCACTGCTTGCAAGACAAACTTTTTTTTCCCCTTTGGACAGCCCATGGTCCTCAGCAGTCTTCTGCAGCACCACAAATCAAATGCATCATTTCTTCTTTATGAGGAAATGATGAGGTCAAAAAGAGAAAACAAGGAAAACAAGTCATACGCTATCATTTAAAGACACTATTGAGACATGTTTAACTTCCAGGCTTAAGGGGAAGATTAGAGCATATACTTTGACTGTCTAGAGAACTATATACCAAGTAGCACTAGAAGATCACATGAAGCTTTATTTTGCACACACACACAAACCCGTACAGCTAACGAAAGTGGAAACACTTACACAATTAGAAAGCCATCATTTTACAAAAGCCACATTGGCAAAAGAATTATGGATATGTGCTAAAATAATTAAGCAAATGATTAATGGAAAACTCTATATTTGAGTGGCCCGGGTTACTACTTAGTTAAAAGGAGAAAGCCCTAGCTATAGTGTGGAGCACTGGCAATGCCATCAGCTTCATTAAGTAGTCAATCATAACCTACTCAATAATTAGGAAACCAGATAGTACACATACGTTATTGGTTCTAAATCACTGTACCCTCAGGTTTGGAAAGTTGCCTAAGTACAAAAAGGAAATGCAATACTCCAGGACACCAGAAAATGATCTCTGGATCTACCACATTACACATCATTTAATCAAAGTGGATAACTTGGAAAATGGATAGTCATTATTAGCATAATTATCAACAGTCTTCCAAACAATTGTGCATTCTTCTTACCAGTATCACAACGATTATTGTTTAATAGCAGGTTTTATAAAATGTGGGGAACCCAAATTAAATATAGACTCTGAGATATAGACCACCAGATAAACAAACAAATCTGTTTGAAGAAGTGCAGCTATAATGTTCCTAGAGGGAATGATGGCAAGACTTTACCATGTGTATTCTGATAGCTCATCAAGAATGACCATCCACCCAGTCAGGAACAAGATGAGAGAAGGGGAGGAAAGGGGATGGGAAAAGGGAGGGTTTAACAGGATAGTGTAGCTGATTTTAGTTCTTGAGATGGAAGTGTCATTTATATTATATAATGTATTTCTTTTTTTAAAATACCACTAGATCCCTTATCCTTGAAACCTAAATAGTAGTTTGGCTTAAAGATAGAAAGAAACATAAAGTTGAAATCATGAGTGACAAACAAGGTCATATCAAACAAACAGACAGAAGGAATGACCTTGCCCTGGAAAAGAACATTATACTCGGTAAAGTAGAAGATCAGGGAAACGAGGAACGATTTCCCAGATTGATAAAGATTCTTCCTCTAATTGTTTTTATTTGGGGCTAAACCATCTCTTATCACAATCCATACATTCCCCCAAAGTGTCAAGCACATTTGCACATATGCCGCCATCATCATTTTCAAAGCATTCTCTTCCCGCTTGAGCTGCTGATATCAGCTCCCCATTTTCCCCCTTGCTCCTCCATCCACCCTCCCTCATGAATCCTTGATAAGTTATAGATTATTTTTCCATAAGTTATAGATTAATTTTTCCATATCTTACATCGTCCTCAGTTGCCCCTCACCCACTTTTACATTATTTGTCCCCCTGGGAGGGGGTTCTAGTTGATCCTTGTGATCTATTCTCCCTTTGTCCCCCCCACCCTCCTCTAATCCTCCTGGTATCTATACTCTCCTTGTTGGCCCTGAGGGGTTTATCTACCCTGGATTCCCTGTGTTGTGGGCTCTTATCTGTAGCAATATGCAGATAAGATCTGGCCTAATCTGATTTGTAAGGTACAGTTGAGGTCATGATAGTGGGGTGAAGGAAGCACCAAAGAACTAGAGGAAAGTTGTGTGTTTCATCAGTGCTCTACTACCCCCACTAGCTCATCTCCTCCCTGTGACTCCTCTGTGAGGCGATGTCCAATTGTCTACAGATGGGCTTTGGGTCTCCACTACATGCAACCTCCTGCCACCGTTCACCTTGGGTATGGTTTTATTCTGGTTGCTTAATGCCTGATACCTGATCTCATCAATACCTCATGATCACACAGGCTGGTGTGTTTCTTTCATGGGGGCTTTGGTGCTTCTGAGCTAAATGGCAGCTTGTTTATCTTCAAGCCTGTAAGACCCCCGACACTATATCTTTTGATAGCCTGGCACCATCAGCTTTCTTCACCACATTTGCCTATGCACCCATTTCGTCTTTAGCGATCATGTCCAGAAGGTGAGCATTACAGAATTGTGGATCGTTAGAACAAAGTGTTCTTGAGAAGTACTTGAATTGAGGCCCAATGTCCATCTGCAACCTTAATTCCTAACATATAGATAAGAGTACAATGTTCTATTCCACTCTCCATATATTTATATATTTGTTTGCCTGTATTTGGGCCTCTATAAATGTCCTTTGCCTCCTGATTCTTTCCTCTATTTCCTTTATATCTCCTTCTTGTCCCACCATCATGTTCAGCTTTAGTAATTCCTCAGTACATTGCCCTTGATTGAGCCCCACTAGGCATCCTATGATCTTCGTTCCATTGATTTTAGTTCACTTGTTGCTCCCTTGTCCCTGGGTTGGTTCCCACCCTCCCTTCCTTTCTCCCACCTCCTCTTCTCCCGTATCCCCCCAGAACCATTGGTCCTATTCTTTTCATCTCCGAATTATTTATCCCTCCTATCTTATCTAGATAGGCATGTAGACACATTAATTAGTGCAAAAAACAGGCAAAACCAAATAAAACAACAAAGGAAGTCAAAACCAACAAAACAAGAGCAGTAGAAAACAAGAACAAAATAGAAATAACAAACAGAAGCCAACTGATAAAAACAATGAATCCTGTAAATAGTTCAAGGTCTGTTTGCTAGCCTTTCCAGTCTTTTACAGTCGAGTCTCATGGAGTGTCATACTGTCTCCCAAGTCAATTTTTGGCATTCCCCAGGGATCTCATCACTCTGCTCCCCCTGTTGCTCTGCTGCACGTGGTTGGTGCCTCACCCCAGCGTGATGGGGCAGACCGTGCACTATTCCCGCACTGGGTTCTCGTACTGTCCCCTGCAGAGCCATGGTTCAGTGAGGCACGCTGCTTCTCATGGTGGGGCCAGCCTTACTGTCCTCTCCGTGTGTTGTCTGCTTTGAGCAGGAACATCATACTTGTGGCTTGATGAGCCAGGATGTCCTCTTCTCTCTCTCTCTATCCCTTTGTGTTTCTCCCATAGTATGTATGTATGTATGTATGTATGAATGTATAAATAATTTTATTGGGGATCATACAACTCTTATCACAATCCTCACATAAATTATGTCAAGGACATTTGTACGTTTGTTGCCATCATCATTCTCCAAACATTTTTTTCGTACTTGAGCCCTTGGTATCAGCTCCGCATTTTCCCCCACCCTTCCTCCCTCATGAACCCTCAATAATTTATAAATTATTATTATTTTTCCATGTCTTCCACTGTCTGATGTCTCCCTTCACCTCATTTTCTGTTGTCCATCCCCCAGGGAGGGGCTTATATCTAGATCATGGTGATTAATTTCCCCTTTTCTTCCCCACCTTCCCCTTCCCCTCCTGGTATCACTACTCTCATTATTGGTTCTGAGGGGTTTCTCTGTCCTGGATTCCCTGTGTTTCCAGCTCTGATCTGTACCAGTGTACATCCTCTCGTCTAGCTGGATTTGTAAGGTAGAATTCGAGTCATGATAGTGGAGGAGGGGGAAAAGGAAGCATAAAGAACTAGAGGAGGGTTGTGTGTTTCATCAGTGTTATACCACACCTTGACTGGCTTTTCTCTTCCTTGTGACCCTTCTGTAAGGGGATGCCCAATTGCCTACAGATGGGCTTTGGGTCCCCACTCCGCACCCCCCCCTAATTCACAATGATATGATTTCTTGTTATTTGAAGGCTGATACCTGATTCCTTCTCTGATCTTGCTACATCATTCCTCTCTGTTTTCCTGCAATCTCCCACTTTATTAGCTCAACAAACAGTTGAGTAAGTATAGTGAAAAAATACAAACCTGATGCACCGCATTTCTGATTTTAAACCATGTAGAACTGCTCTCTTCTGTTTCTCTTCTGCCTCTGGGTCAATGTACAGCTTCCATATGAGTATTATTAAGTGCTCTGGAATTTCAGATGTAATAATTAATGTTATCTTCACTTTGTTATGATCAACACTGTAGAATACATTTTAATAGTCAATGAAACACAGATAAGCATCTATTTTTATATTCTCTAGGCTTTATCTGGTATTGATACCAAGATTTATCTGGTATCAGCAATAAATCCCTCATTCCACATCCTCTTCTGAATCTGAGAGGAATTTCCAGCATCCCCCTAGTGAGGTCCTGTCACAAGTTTTTTTCAATTGTCTTCAGTAAATTTATTGGATGTTATATGTAAGTATAATTGTTAACAGGTGGGTGCAGGCACATATTAGGGAGCCTCAAAAAGTTGATGTAAAAATGAAGTAAGATAATGGAATATTGCCGCAAACTCTTGGAAGCCCCTGTGTATTCATTGGACATGGACACAGAAATGTATATATCCTCCTGAGTAATAACCACACACTTTCCTAGGCTGCTTTTCTGGACTTGAAAGCTCAAGGCCACAGTGGCCTGGGACAATTGAATTTGGGGTGCAAGTCCAACTACGTAAAAGCAAAAACCAAAACCAAAAAATTATGTGATAAAGAAAATGCTCTAAAGCTGATTGAGGTGATGATTGAACTACTAAATTATATAACATGTGAATGATATGTCAATACAAACTGTTAAAAAACAAAACAAAAAACATGTTTGTCAACCCATTACTCTGTATCTCCCATCAAATGAGTGGGTAGGATGATGCTAGTTTAGTGTGTGCCTCCCTCATTGAGCTGGCTGGTAGTGTTGGCTGGGAGCCATCTGAGAAGCAGGAAAGAAGCCCAGGAGCAGTGAGAAAGAACAGCCACCAGTGGAGTACATGGCAATTCCCGGTCCAAAGTGGCAGAGACAGCTGAGGCTGAAGTGAGGAGACCAGTGCACAAATTAGGTCTTTTGGTGCGACCATAGCATCTTTAAGAAGATATGGGTGGAGTGCAGCCTGCCAATCAGGTCACAGGTTGATGACCTTTGGAGATGCAACCAAGATAAATGACTCTCTGGAGAAGAACATCCCCCATCCGCCCCACCTTCACCTTCTTGCTGGCAAGCTCCTCTGAGACCTGCCAGAGCCCTGTGATGAATTGCGCCAGTGGATCCAAAAACCTTGCACCTACTGGCCTGCTTGTGATTTTCCTGCAGTCTGCATCACTGCTCATGGCTACATGAGCCTGAAGAGGGATTTATGAGCTAGTATCAGACTTGTGGACTTGTATTGGACTGGGGTGGGATGTTTTATTGATCCATGGCTACTTCTTGATATAAAGCTTTTAAAAAAACCTTATGGGTGTCTCTGGATTTGTTTCTCTACTCCACCCCAATTTAACACAACAAGAGACTGAGACTATGTGACTAAAGCCCAGGGACCACATCGCTGAGAGGCTGAAACGCCAGACAGACTTAGTTGCTGGCTGAGGGGAGGACTAGCTATGAGCAAGTCAATGAGTGTATCCTTAATTCTTTCTGATTCTGGCTGTGGTCACCTGATGACTTCTCTAATATAGTCTACAATCATCAGTATTGTCTCAGTTCAGTGGCCGTGGCAATAGATGAAAGAGAAACAGAGGGATGGGTAGAGGAACAACTGGTGTCTGAGGAGAGTAAGGAAGAGTGGAGGGTACAGGCATGTTTGGCAGCTGCCCAGTGGCAATTGTCCTTGAACTGGTGCAGAGATGGATTCTCCTTTTCCTTCATGTAGCTCAAAGAGTTCAAATGTGGTCCCCGTGCCATTTCATCACTGAGTCAAAGTAGAATGGCAGCGAATAGAAGACTAAAGATTTCTCCAAAGCAGCAATGTTATGGAAAATATGCTTCTATAATGAGATACTTGCTTTTAATCTAAATTAATGTATTTGTGACTTAATGTCATGCACAGTTGGGCTTTCTCTCTAAAGAGAGAAGTTTGTGATAGCATTGTAAAACCTAACCCAGGGCCACTGAGTCAATTCGTAAAGCAGACCTTGGGGACCAGGTAGAACTATTCCTTAGACTATATAGCCGTCTCTGTCTCTTTAGAGTAGCTGTGAGTCAGAACCAGTGACCTTTTAGCTAGTAGTCCAACTAGGAAGCCACTGTGGCAATAGGGCTTCATTGCTATTAATGCATAAATGGAAGAAGACAACTAACTATTAATCAAATCTTCAATAGTGTGTATTTAAATAATTATTGTTATTGAAGCAATCTGAGAACAAGTACTTGATAGTTCAGACTAAATTTTCATAAAAGCTGTAGGTATATCCTTTTGGGAATGTGCAACTCATGTTATGGGCTTGGCTTATTCACACACATGAAATCTATAAAGCTCATAATTAATCCCCAAGGCATGTTAATGTGTTTCTTTGACAACTCTTATTAACTATAACATGGCATTTAAATTGCAGATAACCTGCTGAGTGAATATTCAAAAGGCACTTGACAGCCCAAGACCAGAATACCAGATGCTTCTTAACAGAGAATTGCTCTGTGATTTATGAAAGGTTGACTTCCTGTTATATGGTCCTGACTTTAGAGAATGTAAAACGAGGAAGAGATAAGGAAGAAGACAAGAAAGGTGCGGGAATGGGGGTGGGGGAGAAGACAGAGGGAAAGAAGAGGGAGAGACAAAGGAAGAGGAGGGAAAAAGAAGATGGAGAAGAAGGGAGAGCTGGAAAGGAAGGACAGGAGAAAGGGACAATCGGAAAGAAAGAAAAGCAGTGACGGGAGGGAGGGAGAAGGGAAAAAGGAAGGAAGAAAGGGGGAAGGCAAAAATCCTCTCATATTTCAAAAGGTAATGGTATATCATAGGTTCATGTCCTTTCCTCACTAGCTGCTGTTGGGGTGCACTGCCCCATGCTTCCTTAGGACTCTTTTTCTCACCCATCCTGGACCTGTGCCATGTGACCATTTCTGGTTTTTCAGAATTTGCATGGTATCAATTAACTCAAAAATGTTAAGTTGCCAGAATTAAAATATATTTCCAGTAAAGTTTAATATTGACTCATGAAATGTCTTGGCTCCTGTTTTAAAAAAAATTCTGTTTCTTTCTTAACTAAAATGAAGTGAGTTAAAGCTCATGATCTAGATCATTAATCTTCATACTGTGAGAGTTTACTTTCCCCATAAAGCAAGAGTAGACACTTTTATTTTTTTTAAACATTTTATTAGCAGCTCATACAACTCTTATCACAATCCATACATATACATACATCAATTGTATAAAGCACATCTGTACATTCTTTTCCCTAATAATTTTCTCTTTTTTCTCCTCTTTTTTTTTTTTACATTTTATTAGGGGCTCATACAACTCTTATCACAATCCATACATATACACGCATCAATTGTATAAAGCACATCTGCACATTCCCTGCCCCAATCATTCTCAAAGCATTTGCTCTCCACTTAAGCCCTTTGCATCAGGTGATTAGACACTTTTAGTAACACCAGGCTTCTTGCAGGAGAAACTGGAAGAATTTTCATGCATCGCCACAAACGCTGAACACAATCCTTTCCCTCTTTTCGACTGCTACAGATGTTCCTGGTCAGGAAAGCTCAGCAGAAAACAGTAGGAGTGTCTCTAATATCAGACACGGGCAAATTTAGTTTTTATCCCATTCCTGGTTCTCCTTGGCCATGTGTCTTTAGCAAGCCTCAATTTCGTCTCTCCTGAGATTACAGGTGTTGAGAGCTGTCTGTGGATAAGGGCTGGAAACACTCTCCAGCGCAGCACCATGCTCACAGTAATCGTCATGTCTGAGCCATTGTACTAATAGTACTGTGTGTACTATTGCGATCCATATGGTTTTCATTGGCTGATTTGGGGAACTAGATCACCAAGCCTTTCTATACAGACTGTCTTAGTGAGGAAG
Organism: Tenrec ecaudatus; assembly: GCF_050624435.1. NCBI lineage: Eukaryota > Metazoa > Chordata > Mammalia > Afrosoricida > Tenrecidae > Tenrec > Tenrec ecaudatus. The sequence continues at coordinate 9,934,454 of NC_134544.1, forward strand.
CTCCACTAAACCCTGTCTAACACCATAGCAACAGATGGATCGGGAGTTATGAATGAGATGTACAGGCTGGGACTTGATTACAAGACACACACACAGAAGATGTTATTTTCTACCTCTGAGATTAGCCTCTAAGATCTATGAACAACTTATTGAAAATTGAGACTGTGATCCTAGAATAAACTTTGGGAGGTATGAAGATGATGTGGCCTGTCTGAAAAGAGAAGAGGCAAATCAAAACAAAACAAACACATCAGCTTTTGCAGAGTGCTTGATTGCATTGGCTGGCTGGCTTTGAATTCAATAATTCAGCTAGCATTAATTATTTTGTGCCCTATATACACTTAAGGGGGAAAGACACAATTGAGGGGAAACATGCAAGCTTTTCTAAATGCATTTAATTTAGGGATGAGTTTACAAGATCAAAACCTGTACATAATTTTTACCATCAAGCACATCTTCAGTATAAGTACATGTGTTTTTCTTCTATGAAGGTAGCTCGGGTTATTCCTCAAGATCGCTAAAGGTTACTCCTGAGTAGTTCAGGTTAAAGGTTTAAGTGGAGTTCTCCATGAATGGGTGTATGTTGCTTTAAGTGGTGCTAGAAAGGCTACTGCAAAATCAAGTGAGAAGAAAGGAAAAGAAGTGGCACTAGGTTAAGGTCTTCTCTTGAAACACTGTCCTTGGTAATCACTCTTCCAGGCTGCCACTGAGGGAAAAACAAAAACAAGTTTCATATAGAAATTGTGGCAATAACAAAAATATAAACCACAATAAACAAAACTCATTGCAGTTCAGTCAATTCCAATTTATAGCGACTCTATAGAACATGGCAAAGCCACCCCTAGAGTTTTCCAAAACTGGTACTCTTTATGTGAGTAGAAATCCTCATCTTTCTCCAGCAGAATGGCTGGTGGTCTTGAATTCTGATCTTGCAGATAGCAGCCTAACACATAACCACTACACCACTGGGGCTCTTAGGAACAATAATAATAAGGTATACATGTATGATTAAAATGAAAAAAAAATAGAGACTAAATTGCCACATAGAATGCTCTATGGAAGGAAGTTTGGTTTTAGTGTTCTGTTTTTAGGGAAGGACAAGATGGGTCAAACTAAACACCGCCAGTTAGTTGTTGAAAGTTTGTGGGTTGAGTTCACCCATCAACAACACCTTGGAAGAAAGGTTGGCAAATTACCCCCCCCAAATCTCAACCCCTGTAGACCCAATGGAGGCACAGCGGCCACCATGGGTTGAAGCTGACCTCCCAACCACTTGGTATCCCATGATTGTGGGAGCCGGAACAGAGACCTTGAAGTAACTAGTTTAAGATCAGACTGCAAGGAGGGCAGAAGGCTGAGAACTTGGAGCCAGGCCAGTCTGACTCAAGAATGCAAACTACCTGACCCCTTGATATCAGGCCCTCATTTTCCCTCTCCCCGCCCCCCGTTCCCCACTCCCTCAGCAAACTTCAACAATTTATACACCATCATTTTGTCATATCTTACACTGTCCAACATCTCCCTTCACCCACTTTTCTGTTGTCCTTCCCCTAGAGAGGTTATATGTAGATCCTTGAAATCAGTTCCTCCTTTCTACCCCATCTTCCCTCCACACTCCAGGTATCACTACTCTCACCACTGGTCCTGAAAGGTTCATCTGTTCAGGATTCCCTGTGCTTCCAGTTCCCATCTGTACCAATGTAGATCCTCTGGTCCAGCCAGATTTGTAATGTAGAACTGGGATCATGATATTGGGGGGAGAGTAGGGGAACGAGCATTTAGGAACTAGAGGAAAGTTGTATATTTCATTATTGATACCCTGCACTCTGACTGGCTTGTCTCTTCCCCAAGACCTTTCTGTAAGGGGGTGGTGTCCAGTTGTCTACAGATGAGCTTTAGGTCTCCACTTTGCACTCACCCTCATTTACAATGATATGATTTTTTGTTTTGTTCTTTGATGACTGATACCTGATCCCTTCAACACCTCGGGTCACACAGGCTGGTGTGCTTCTTCCATGTGGGCTTTGTTGCTTCTGAGCTAGATGGTCACTTGTTTATCCCAGGCCTTTAAGATCCCAGATGCTATATCTTTTGATAGCTGGGCACCATCTGCTTTCTTCACCACATTTGCTTATGCACACATTTGTCTACAGCGATCATGTTGTGAAGGTGTGCACCATGGAATTCCAATTTAATAGAACAAGGTGTTCTTGTGTTGAAGAAGTACTTGAGTGGAGGTTCAATGTCCATCTGCTGCCTTAATAATAAATTTATAAATATATACACATATTTCTATTTCTCCACCATCGTATATAAATATATTTACATATATACATACCTGTATTTAGACCTCTAAAATACTCTTAAGCAAGTCTCATATTGGGTTGACCACAAATACATAAATTACAATAACCATTCTGGCTCTCACTTCATTCTTGAATATTTAAGAAGAAAATACAAAGAAACACAAGTGAGTTCTAGGGTGTCTTTGTAAAAATGTCTCATTCAGTTCTTTCATTCCTCCAATACACAGTTGAGCTGTGGTTGTTGTTGTGGACAGCGGGGTTCATTATGGTCCCATGGGGTGGAGTCGAATTGCCTCATAGAGATGACTAGGCTCAAGTTGGGACAGAAGCAGTTTTCCATGCCTGTCTCTCTAGAGGCAGCTGGATGTGATTGAAATTCTATCCCTTGCAGTTAGTAGTCAAGGGTTTAACCATTCCACCCCAGTCTGTGGATGTGACCCTTGAACTAGCATGATCAAAGACACTGGTGGTTCCGTTGCATGAGTGTTGGAGTCCTGCTAACCAGCCCCACCTCCTCCTCGGAAACCCCTATGGAGGTCAGTATAAGTAAAGCCCACCCGAAGGCAGTGCCTTTGCTTATGGTGGTCCTTGTTGTTCAATCAAAGGCAGTGGAGTCCTGTCTGCAAAGAGGGTTAAACATTGAACTACTTACTAACTGCAAAACTGGCAGGTGAAACTCACCCAGCTGCTCTAGGGAAAAGATGAGCCGGTTGCTTCCCATAAACAGTCTCAGAAATCTTAGAAGGTCAAGATTTGGAATTCACTCAATGGCAGAAGCAGGATCAAAGGCAAACCGAGCCCTGGTGGCACAGGGTTAATACATTCACGTACTGACCAACACCCACCAGTCCCTGGACTAGGGAAAGACCACGAGATCTACCCCTGTAAAGGATACAGTCTGGGAATCTTCGAGGTCTATGGGGTCACTATGAGAGGGAATCCAATTGATCACAATCATGGTATTGCAATGCATTGGGATAAAACTGTGAAAAATTAATTAAAAAGTAGAAGTTATCATGGAGTCTCATTCAATTTAGTATGTATCAGGATTCTCTCTCTGCCTACAAACTAATACAAAGAAAATACAGGTTGTTGTCAGCACATGCAATTCTACTGCTTCCACACTCTGGAAGTTCTGCACTCTATTGCAGGGTTGTTGTTGTTGTTGGTAGTAACTCCAAAGGATTCCTGTGGGGGTTCCTATATTAGAGGGATAATTCTGAGTACAGTAGCTTGTGTCCTCAATTTCAACAAAACTGATTACTATGGGGGAGGGAACATAGCATGCCTGTTTTCCCTTTTCTCAAAATTCTCCAACTGAAAGTGTTATCCTTTGTATTATTTATATCACCTGTGATAGTCTGGGTACATTAGAGAAACAAATCCACAGAAATTCATGTATAAGAGAGAGTTTTATATAAAGGTTAAGTGCATATCAAGAAAAAATCCCAACCAAGTGCTGCCCAAGCCCACAAGTCCAACAACATTAGCCCATACGTCCAACACCAATCCACAAAGTCCTCCTCCATCTCACAAAAGACACACTATGACACCCACTGTAGGAGGAAAGCAGAATCAGTGAGTGTGTAAGCATCTCAGAACTGGCAGGGGTCTCCACACGGGTGCTCCAACACCCAGGGCTGCATTAGGATAGGTCCATGCACTTCTCCTTGGGATGTCTTGCAGGAAGTGAGCCTTGCTAGCTGAAGCAGAGAACTGGCTAATGCAGCTGCACCTTGATGCAACCATCACAAAGCAAGAGACCTGAGAACTAGAAAGGCGAGGCTCACTGATCCATTTATCCCTCCACCCTTCATTTAACCCCACATGTGTTTATTGGCCAGGTTGGAACAATAGACTTTAACTGCCTTGTCACCATTTCACTTCATGAGTATCATTTTGAATAATAAAGTGGATTTTTAGCATAGGTCATGATCATGAAGCCGCTTGATCTTCATCAAATCATTTTGTGTTGCTTGTAGCAGATAGCTCCACGAGTAGTCTGTCCCTTTGTGCTTTATGGTAGATGGTGTGTGTCTGTGATGCCGGAAATTGTTAATGATATTTCAAGTTCCAGAAGTTTCACCTATGGTGGAAAGGTTTCAGTGGAACTTCCAGACGGACACAAACTAGGAAATAAGGCCAGATGATTGATTTCTAACATTAACCAATGGAACTTTATGGATCACAAAAGAACATGATCGGATACCGAGATGGAGGATAGACTCCTAGACTGAAGATACTCAACACACCCAGCAACAATAGACTGAGACACACCCTGGATCCTGATGATGTCAGGGAACCAGGCAACAGTCTTTTAGTTCTAGTGTGGGCGTGGTGGCTATCCATAGTCCGCATGATCGCTAAGCATCTGAGTGGATTCAACTGCCCCCAAAAACCTGACCTTGAACTGGTAGAAGAGATAAACAAGGAGGGAAATTCAACATATACTGATTTAGAATGCATCTCCAGAGAGCTGCTGCTTCTCATTTGACAACTGTTGCATTGGGTCACAACTGCACACACACTACAATGTAGTCAGTATAGAGAGATTTTAAATATACACGAAATGTTACACTTACATACCAGCTGACATAACATTATACATGTGCATATATGAAAATGGACATGTTAACTGGTTGAAGTATCACCTACAGAGTCAACCACAGCATGGCTTTTTACAAGTTGGACAAAAGAGACATCAATGTGTTCTGAGAAACTGAGTTAGGTGGCATGAAAAGGCGTCTTGGCAGTGACTCTGCTATACGTGGATGCTGAAGATGTGTGTGATGGATGCTGTGTGTATATGACACCCTGATGTCGCAGCTGGTGTGTGTATCTATATATACATATGCAGATGTATAAAATACATATATATTTACATGTATATGTATATACATTTACAAATACATATATAAATGGGTAGGAGTGGAAAGAAAGCAGTATATCTCAACTGTGCATAATTTTGAAATGTGCATATGTAACCAACTAGACATTTATGGACTTCAAGTGCTAGTCTCAAATTTATTACATTATAGGAGGCAAAAGACTTGGAGATTTCTATGGAAAATGAGATATTAACTTTCACTTGAAATGCACATTCGAGAAAATGCATATGTTTATCATTACACACAGTCATCTCAATTTTTGCATTTTCTGCACAACAATGTTTGACCATGTATGCAGTGTATCATTGTATCTATGTAGATCCCTGTACTGCAGTTTCCTCATGAGCAATAGCAATAAAGGTGTCATAAGAGTAACATCTCTCAGTCTCAGAACGATGCTTCCCACAATCAATCCTCTACAAATGCTCGTCCTTACTTTTAGAGGCTATCCTTGATGTATTTTTCATTCTAAGACATTTTTGAAACAATCTCAACTCATGAACTTAGCTTTTTTATCCTCACTTGCTTTTTGACCTCAAATTTACATTCAAACTTTAAGTATTAAATATTGAAACCTTAAATATGCCACAGTAAATAAAATGCATTATAATATATATGATGCATTAAATATTTAAAACTTAAGTCTTCCATTATACAACAAAGTAAATCACTTCAAGGTAGATTAGCTACGAAATCCTTTATCTTTCAGAGAAAATTCAGTGAAGGGGCAAAGATGTTCTTCCTCGGTGTCCCCATTATTTTAATGGAAAACAGAGATCCACGTGTTCTGGTCAGAGGTGCTTCGGGTGCCCAGACTTTTGTCTGGTATGACAGGTGGATATTTAGTCACTAACCAGAAGGTGAGTGGTTCAAAACCACCAGAGGTTCCCCTTGTGGAAGAGCTGGCAGACAATGACAGTGAGAGCTAATTTCGAAAACTGTCTGGAGCAGTTCTCTGTTACATGCAGTTTCTCTGAGCTCAAATGACTGGGCATCACCAAACAAGACAATCAACACGTGGAGAGAGGGCACGCGACATTCTAAATAGAGAGAGACTTTAGTATGTCCCATAACAATAGGGAGAAGACCTTCAATGCATTAGTTGAGGAATTCACTAGTTCCTCTCCTTCTTGACTCCCCGTTGGAGAAAACTCTCATGAGCAGCAGTGTGAGAGGAGGGAGAGGACTAATGTTCCAATTCATCATTTTCTCTCTTGTGATAGTGCCCCAACTTTCCCCAAACTCTAAATCCATTCTCAAACTGGGTCTCCCCATGATCATATACTTGATAACAACTCACACAGTGAATAAACTAACAAACAAAACCCACTACTGCCATGGAATTGATTTAAACTCCTAGTGATCCTATTGAAGGGATTCAAGGCTGTGCATCTTTCCCAGAGCAGACAGCCTCATCTTTTCCCTGAGAGCTGCTGGTGGGATTGAACCTTTGTCCTTGCATCTAGTAGTCCAACACTTACTCAGAAATATCATCACTAGAGCTCATATTGACACACCAACTCATAAAGTCCCTCTAAGAGACCGAACTGCCATCAGTTTTTACAGAAGCAGACTGCCACACCTTTCTACCTTAGAGAATTTGGTGGGTTGACCCAACAAGCAGAGCAATAAAGTGTTTAATATCAGAGCTGGCAGACTTCCCTTTAAAATGGAGCTAACTAGAAAATTGCACATTTTCTCAAAAGCAAACTTAGTTCCATTGATAGAATCAAGGTGAGGGAAGCATACACCCTTCTACTCTATTTATTAGTCACATTCCACCTCCCTTTTTCTCTGTTTCCCCATAAACTTTGACTTTAAATTCCACATTATCACTTCCATTAACTTTCCCTGGCATCTTCCACCTTTCAAGAAAACACATTGCCTTACTTATAAATACTATCCCCTTAGGATTTCCCCTATTTTAATAGGTGTCTCTCAATATTTTTTTTAAGTAGGCACTTTGTCTCTTTTCCTAATTTATCTTCTCACTCACCTTCCTTTTTTGATATAAAAGAATAGTGAAGAAAGAATAATTGTAGCATCCAGCACTACAACCATGTTACCAAAGAACCTACTGTGCCTTTTGAAAGAATGGCGGAGGGTGATAAACACAGAGCCTGGGGAGCTGTAGTGAAGGACTGGGCTGCTGGCCCAAAGGAAGGGGAGTGAATGCACTCGGCACTCCAGGGAGCAGGGACTGGAGCCTGCAGGGAAACCCTCTGGGGTGGCTCTACTCAGTCAGATGAGGCCCAAAGATGTCTTCATTCACTCAATGGTAATGCTTTGCTTTTGTTTGCTTTGCTCTTGTGGTTCAAATGGCTAGAAAGTAACATGGCACCTAACCTCAAGGTTGCCTCAGGCTTCAAGATAGCTGCTGGCACGCAGTCATGACAATGGGTTTTCAGGCCAGGAGAAGAAGCGATATAGAAAACCAAAATACAACACACTACAGAGCTGTCATTGCATGTCTTGCCTGAAAGCCTTCTGAATTGTCCACTGATGTTTTTATAGCTAAGAGTAAATCTTGCTCAGTATGTTTACTTAGTCTTCCTGGAAAGATGAAGCATGACTTCCCTTCCCACAAGTGGTCATAAATAATACGCAACAGTCCTCGTGTTTGCACAAAGACCTACCTAGCAGATCTCTTGGGGCCTGTTCTGTATAATCCCACCAATAAAACCAGGTGCCATAGAGTTGGTTTGTTGACTCCTGGCAACCACACTTGTGTCAAGCACATTGAAAACTCTGTAGGGTTTTCAATGGCTGCCATCCTTGGAAGTAGATAGTGAGACTTTTCTTACAAAGCACTTCTCAGTGCATTCAACCCAGCAACCATTCCGTTAACAGCTAAGCACTTAACGATGTGTGCTACTCAATGAGTCCCTTGGTAGTACAGTCCTCTAGTAGGTCCTCTCGAGTGAATTAAAGAGAATAAGAGGAAACCAGTCCCTGGAAAAGGACATCGTGTTTGGTAAACTAGAGGGACAGCGAAAAAGAGGAAACCCCTCTGGGAGATGGACTGACACAGTGGTTCAGCAATGAGCTCAAACCTAACGATTGTGAGGATGTCCCAGGACTAGGCGAAGTTGCCTTCTGTTGTACAGAAGGTCACTATGAGCCAGAGAAGACTCAACAACACCCAATAACAAGAGCGACAGGAAACCAGTTATAATTATATGCACTCTTAATCTCCAAAGAATATTGATTTTGAAAATAAAGTCTCATTCATGAAATTGTCATAATTTATATGAATACTCACTCATGTATACTAATAACAGGCCCCATTTTTCTTAATGATTACAAATAGATACAAGCGGTCAACCATTCTTCTTCCTTTCAAGACAGCAGGTGAGCAAATTTATCTCAATTAATTTAAAATGCAGTGCTAAAGAATGTCAATTGTACATTTTCAGAGAGAGACGATTCCCCGCTTCCCTGGAATATGCTTTAAAAGTTCTGATTTTGTCCTCAGACAAAAGCCTTGTGGCTTTCATGTGTGCGTGCGTGTGTGCGTGCATGTATAAAACTGGCAAGGTTCATATTATGGAAACGTAGAGAGCTCTTACCCACAACACTAGAGGCAATTTGTTAAATGCTGTTTAAAAGTCAGCGCACTCTGCACACACTTAATCTTTAGCTGTGCCCAGCGCCACCGTTTAAAAAGTAGCTCAGTGACTAGGAGCCCTGAGACCAGAAAGACTGATTCCATTATTTATGAACTAACTCTTCAACTGATTTCTCTAAAAAAACAATGGAAATTAGCAGTCACATTTTGTCTTTAAGTTTAATAAACACATCTTCCCCAAACAAATGAACAAATCCTGTGATACGGATTGCATGGTGCCAGACCCATAAATATGTGCTATAAATCCAAGCTCCTGTATCCCTGTGGATGCATGAGGTCTCACTGGGCAAAGGGTTTCTCTGACATGATAAGGAAGCACTATGAGTATGGGATGTATTTTAAATCAATCTCTCTTAAGACATAAGAGAGATGCAATAAGTAAGCTAGCAAGCAAAGATGGGGGCAGATAGATTGCACATCACATTACCAAGGGAAAGAAGAAGTAAGAACACCCACCTAGAGCAGGCACACAAAATTGAGACTTAGCCTCTGAAACAATGAGAAAATGAATTTGCGTGTGTTGACTACAGCTGCTGTGACATTTCTATCATTATATAGACTACAATACAATATTTCTATTACTGTATAAAATACAATACAATATTAATTCAAAGCTATGTTAGAGGTCTCTATTCTTCTGAAACATTCTAGAGTTTCTGAAAATATGTCCAGTATTTATTTCTTCCATGGGTCTTCTCTTTTTTGGGATCCAAACAGCACTATCAGATAAATAATTATGTGGAATGGCTCAGTATATTGACAGGAAGACAGGAAACTTCCATAAAATCAAGCTGGATTCAGAGGAGGACATGGAACAAGGGATATCCTAACTGATATCAGATGGTTCTTGGGTGAAAGCAGAGAATATCAGAAAGAAGTTTAGCTACAGTTCACTAACCCTGCCAAAGTATTTGATTATGTGGAGCATAACAAATCACGAAGATAATATCGAGAAGCATGGGATGTCCATAATACTTCGCTGTGCTCAAGTGGAACTAAGCTGTACATAAGCCAAGATGGAGATATTCTAATAAGGGAATAGACTGTGTGGATTAAAATCAGGAAAGGTGTGCACCAGAATAGAATCCCTTCATTAAACTTAACCAGTTTGTATGTGGAACAAGTACATGGAAGATATGAAGAAAAAAGGGGTATTTGAAGGAGGCTCATTAACAATCTGCAATAGGCAAATGACACAACCTTGATTGCTGAAAGTCAAAGGACTTAAAAAACTTACTGATGAAGACACCATGCCTTCAGTATAGATTGCATTTCAATACAAAGAAAACAAAAATCCTCACAACTTGATCAATAAGCAGTATCATGATAAATGGAGAAAATTGTCAGGCATTTCATTTTACTCAGGACCAAAATCAATGTCCATTGATCATAGTCAAGACATCAAACAGCATATTGCCTAAGACAGATCTCTGTGTTTTTAAAGTATTAAAAAGCAAAAGATATCTTTGTGGAAACTAAGGGGTGCCTGACCTAAGCGATGATATTTTCTTTTTTTTTAAACATTGTATTAGGGGCTCATACAACTCTTATCACAATCCATACATATACATACATCAGTTGTATAAAGCCCATCTGTACATTCTTTGCCCTAATCATTTTCAAAGCATTTGCTCTCCACTTAAGCCCTTTGCATCAGGTCCTCTTTTTTCCCCCTTCCTCCCTGTTCCCCCCTCCCTCATTAGCCCTCGATAATTTATAGATTTTTATTTTGTCATATCTTGCCCTATCCTGCGTTTTCAATTGCCTCTTATGGTAAAGTAACATTGTAAAGATACTATGAATGCACAGCTAAGAATATGTGCTGAAAAATTGTATTGGATGTGAGCAAAAAAAAACTGATACCAGTAAAGAATGACTGTCTTCAAGGTGTTTAGTCTAATAAAAATGGGACAATAGGTTTGCCATTCACTAAACTGGGGAAACTGAGGGTGACTCTGTTTGAAGTTCTAATGAACACATCTTAGAACCCTTAGTTTGACATAATTGTTACCCATCCCACTCTAAAGTTGATCATAAAGCTGACCATAAAAGGCTAGAGTCAGGATACAGGCCTCGACTTAGTACCTAATTAGGAAAGACAACATGATGACATAGGTTGTATTTAAATCTGGAGGCTAGATAAAATGATCAAAGGAAGGAGTATGGTTGACCCAAAAAAAAGCGGTCCAAGGAAGGATTTGTGAGAGAGGCCAATGTGAAGAGAGGGATTGTTCAGCAAAAGAGCTGGGAAGCAAAAGAGCTGTCGGGAAGGCAGCAGAGCATAATTTCCTGGAAACCAAGTGAGAATCATGTGAGGGTGGAGGCAAATGCTGCATCCACCTTGTAGTTGGGGAAAGAGCATCACTGACTATGGCTAAGACATTTACATGCTTTTCCACCCTGTTTTCTCTGCTACACACATGGAAATATTTACAACACTTACAAAGCATATGTAGGTGTTGTGTGTCAAACCTATACATGATTATGAGTGTAATCCTTTTAAGCCACTCAGGCCTGTTCATCTTGCCTGGATGCCTATCTAGCCATTTGTTGATGAATATTTATCATTACAGATAATTCAGGATTATGCCCACAATGACATTTACTTTCGTTGGGCACCAGTCCATGCCTTCCTTCCTGTATAACACGCGAGAGAGAACTTTTGCAGCACATTAGCCTCATACAATAGATCATATGATTTCTTGGCTGCTTCTTCCATGGCACCTTCCTTATTCTTTGTCAACACAATAATTTAAGTGCATCATCTCTTCTGAAAATCTTCCTTATTCATTTTCAAGTTTTCACATGCATATGAGACCATTGAAATACTACAGTTTGGGTCACAAAATAAGTGGCTTCAATAAAATAAAATTAAAAACTCAGTATGATTGAATTTTAAAAGCTTAGGCAAACATCAAAGAAAGCCTTGGAATCCAGCTAAAATCCTTTCCTACCTCGATGGGTGGATTTCATCTGAGCGAGTGAAAAGCCATGTGCAATATTGACCTCAACATCAGAGCACTCCGTCCTGGTTTTGTAGCTCAATCTCAGCTGTGTAACCAGACCCCTAGCTCATCTCAATACAGAATTACAGAAGCCTCTCTTTCTCTTCTTCCTGAAAAAGCATGTCGTCTTAGTGGCTTTCTGCATAAAGGTCAATTTGACTTTGTTAGCATTGGTGGTGCAATGGTTGCTAACCTAAAGGTCAGGGGTTCAGTCACACCAACTGAGCCAAGGCGTGGCAGTCTGTTCTGGCGAAAGATTTACTCACGTGAACACCCCTGATCCACTCTGAGTTGACATTGACTCCATGACAGTGGGTAAGGACTTCAAGGCCTTCACCCCACATTTTTCACCCAGCATTATTGTGAAGTGTTGCACTCAGCTATGATTTATTGATTGAACATCTTCTTATCATTTAGTCTGTATGCCTTAGTTATAATTGAACTATAGGTTTTGTACCCCAAACATGAATTCCTCCACTTACTTTGACTAAGGTTAGTCATAAACCTACCCTGCATCTGTCAGGTGATGAGCTACCAATATTCTTCACCTTCATTGTAGACCACCATTCACAAAAACCAGTCTGTAGCTATTGATGTAATTACAAGCCAGAGAGACAGCGGGTATATTAGAACAATTGCACCTGGTGTTTTCCATACAAAGTACCCATTAAATTGATAGTGACATATTTGTTACAGCTCTGTTGTTGAATTAAGTAAATGTTAGGGAACCTGGAGGCAACTATTTGGGTCCTCTGAAGTCGATGTGACAGCGATAAAAATAATGAATTGTTAAAGAACCGCTCCAAATCCTGCACATTTTCACACACGAGTGTCCTTAGCATCATCAAACTGCATCTTACCAAAGAATCCAGGATGAAGCCTTTTGAAATTCACCAAAACACATCCTGAAACTCTGCTTACAAGAACGAGGAAGTTTCACGAGAAAACCAATTTCTCCTTTAGGAACTGTGTATGCAACGCTCAGCCTTTCAGAACATGCTAGAGTGAGGCTCTTTTCCATCTTCTATTCATGCTCTTCACAGTAATCAATTCCCACTCTTTCCAAAAATCACTGGGTTCTCCTTGAGCCTCAAGTTTCACAGGGGGCCTGACCTGTACCACTGCCATCAACATGACACTTGGCAGGGCTTCTCTCTTTATCCCTTTCAGTTGCATGGAGCCGGCTTAGATCATCAGAAACTAGTTGTGGATCTCCTCCACTGGGTAAGAAGGAATCTGTAACTGTTACCTTGATGGAGAATTGAGGAGAAAAACAACCATTCCAAAAGTCCACTGGCAGTTTGTTCAATGGTGGGATTGCCATTTTGTCCTATTAGAAACTGATCACTTCTCTGGAATCCATAAATGGAAGCAAGTCCCCGTAATACTGTTGGATCAGAGAGAATGAAAAAGGTATAAATGTGGGGAAGTAGTTTATCTAAGTTCCACCATAATCTTCTATACCCTCCTTCTTAGCTTCGCCTCCACAGCTCAACCAGAGTTGCAAGGATATCCCCTCTGTCTCTCCACTTGTTGAGTTTCAAGATACATCCATTCATCCATCCCTTTACCATTGGCTGTCATGTCCATTTTGATTCTTGGTGACTCCACACATGTCAGAGCAGAACTGTGCTCCATTAAGTTTTCCAAGGCTGGCTTAGAGGAAGTAAACCACTATATTTTTCCATGGTGACTCCTCGGAGTAGAACTGAACTTCTGGATAGTTAATGAGCCTGTTAACCATTTACACCACTCAAGAACATCCCACTCTGCTACTGCTGTGGAGTAACCACTGGTAAGTCCATTCCACTCTTGTTTGGTCATGGCTGAAAATCATAGCCCCAGGTATCCCCAGAAAAAATACAAGGCTACACTCTACTTACAAAAAATGTCTATGAAATATTTGCCAAGACACATACAATAAGTGCTTACAGAGATAATATAGGAAGCAGATTAGCCTCGGACATATTTCATTTATTCATCAACAAAATAACAGATCAACCATAGTACGTTCATTCTATGTAGTACACAATAACAAAGTGAACAAATTACAGCTATGTTTTGATACACAGAGTATGTATATGCCTTAGTGCTGGTATTAATGCATAGTCTTAAACAGGAAGCATTGTGAATATTTTCTAGATATTCATTGCTTTTACTAAAATATTATAAGCTATTGCTGACTTTATTTAAAAATAGTGAAGACCCATTATCAAGGTCCCCCCCACTTTTTTCAGCACACCTAATACATTGACCAGGCTCCCTGGTGGTGTAGTGGTTGCACACTGGGTTGTGTACCATGAGGGCAGCAGTTGAAAACGACCTTGAAAACAAAGACAGGACTTTCTACTCCCATAAAATGTGACCGTCTCAGAAACCCACAGGGGCAGTTTTCAAGACCACCTAGAGACATACTACACATAAATTATGCACTTCTAGTCTTCATAAGGTATGGAAGTGTTTAAGTGCAGCACATAAAACATATCGGCACATTTTTGAAGCTAGAAACAGTTGAACACAGCGACTTTCTTCTTAATAATGTTAAATCCCCCTTCTGTTTAGGAAATGAAGTATATTTTCGCATGTGTTGAAAGAAAGGTCACAAGGGGGAAGCTTCAAGTATAAAGTCACAAAATAAAGACTTCTGGGCAGCCATTTTCAGCTCACTTCAAGAGCACATTCTCCTTCATAATGCTTGTTATCTAAGAAAGAGAAAGACTTAGGCTTCTGGACCCACGGGAGCCCACCTCTCTGGGCCTCTAGAGGATGATGGTAGAGGAAGGTACAGTATGACAAAGGAGCAATCAGCTTAGAGGGAATCTGACAGGTAAGGATTATTCAGACTGATGTGATGGAGAATATGCTTTGTTTCACTGAACTAAATGAATTTAGTTCATTTGAGATATAGATTCTAATATATTTGCCATGAATAGGGGCACCAAATATTGAAAAAGAAGAAAAACTGAGATGATTATTAATCATCCAAGACCAACAACCCACAGTCAATTCTGACATATAGTAACCCACTGTGGGGGTTGTGAGACTATTCTTCTACATGGAAAAAGATAGTCTCATCTTTTTCCCACCAAATAGCTCAGTTTGAACTATGACCCTACAGCTTAGCAAAGCAATGCTTACCTGACAGTGCCACTATGGTTCCTAATTATTATTATTATTATCATAATTGTTCATCCTAGCATTGATAAAATTTTGATCTTGATAGGACATACAAACCCATCTCACACCTGGCTAAGAACAACAGCAACAGGGAATCCAGGACAGATGAACTCCTCAGGACCAGTGCTGAGAGTGGTGATACCAGGAGGGTGGGCCGAGGGTGGTATGGAAAGGCGGTTCTGATTACAAGGATCGACATATAACCTCCTCCCCGGGGGGCGAACAACAGAAAAGTGGGTGAAGGGAGATGTCAGACAGTTTTAAGATATGACAACATAATAACAATTTATAAATTATTAAGGGTACATGTGGGAGGGAGGGGAAAAATGAGGAGTGATACCAAGGGTTCAAGTAGAAAGCAAGTGTTTTCAGAATGATGATGCCACAAATGTATAAATGTGCTTGACACACAATGGATGGATGTGTAGATTGTGATAAGTGTTGTATGAGCCCCCAATGAAATGTTTGAGAAAATAAGAGTAACAGCAACAACAATCCCAGGTCCATAGCTGTCGAGCTGATTCTCACCTGCGGGGCTCTCTCATGTGGAAGAGGAAAACGATGGTCTGTATTATTCCAGTGGTTAAATTCTCTGAAGTAATCACCTCGGGACTTACTTCAACTTCCAAACTTTGCTGTAGCAGATGAGAGTTTTCATAGTTGGCACTATACAGGCAGTTGGTAGGCAGTCAGTAAAATAAATGTATTATTATAATCAATTACAAAAATCCATCTAATCTTCCTTTCATATGCTTGGAAAATAAAGAACTTTATAGATTCATGATGCTATGATTTGTGAGACAAATTCAATCGAGCCATTGCAATCGTGAGCTTAATTAATGACCACAAAATCAACTTGATAAAATGCCATCAGAACTTATAATATTTTTGACTTGCCTTAGAAAATAACAAAACATCTCAAATGCAGCCTTCAACACCTATTTTCGATATAAACTACCATTTAAAGACAAGCACTCAGAGTATTGGCATCCGAGTTAGTGTGAATGATTTTCCATTAGCATATCCTTCTGCCTCCTTTTGCTCCATTGTCTTCAGCAAAGACAAAGGCTCTTGCTCTTCAAACCCCAGTGTTTGCTTCTTGAAAGAAGTGCAACCAGCATGCTCCTGAGAGCCAAGGACATCCACCCCTGGCTTCACGTGCTCTGGACATGTTACCAGGACAGACCAATCCCCAGAGAAGGCTAGCATCCTTGCTAAAGTGAGGGGCAGTGGAAAAAGAGAGAGGACTTCAGGGAGAGAGACGGACAATGGCTGCTCAAATGTAAGCACCATCGTGTGGAAGGCGGAACTGAGCAGGGTTTTGTTCTGCTGGTTGGTCTGGGACAGCCATGGGGGCGGAGCCTACTCAGTAGCACCGAATAGCGACATGACTTTCACCTCAAATCTCAACATGGAGGCATGGACTTTTCTCATTTACACATATCTTTTTCAGACATTTGCATATCAGGGATTGTATCCCTCATTAGGGGACAGTTTTGCTTTTTTTCCTGCATTTCAAGCACAGTGATGCAGAGAGTTCTGAGCCAGGGCGTGTAATTACCTTGAGCCAAAGGCAAGGCCTGAGGAGGCAAACTGAGTTTGAGCCATAAAGAATTGGGGACTAAAGAGGGGTGAAAATCGAAAGAGTGGAACGTCAGGAGTCACTTGACAGCTATTTCTGGTCTCCTTTGAACTCCTGACCCTTCCTCCACTCTAACTTTACTTTTGACTCTCCTAAGGAGGCAGGAAAATGCTGAGCACTCAGAGATATGACTGGCACAGGGAGCATCTACTAAACTGCAACGAGCCCAGGGAATTCAGAGAGTGGACTTACGCAGTGTGTGAGAAAGGTGTAGAATGCAAAGTAAATCTACCCAGAGGAAAAGCAAAATAAAACCTGTTCCCTCCCAACCAATCCCATTTCAGAGGGGCCCTTCCGGGCAGAGTGGACCATGCCCTCAGGCTTCAGAGGTGGAACTCCTTCTGGATGCAAGCTGACACGTCTTCCTCCCAGGAGAGCCTGCTGACCTTTCTGTCCAACGCTGAGCACGTAACCACTGTGCCATCAAAATCAAGCATCAACCCACTGCCTCGGGGCCAATGCAGACTCAGAGGAACCAGAAAGGTTCTGAAACTCTCAATCTGGCGGATGCACGTAGTCACGTCACTCTCCCATGGAGCAACTAGTATTGTATTGCTGAGCTTTTGATTAGCTGGAGCTGCATGTTTTAATCCCTGTCCGACCAAACCAAATTTACTGCCATCTACTTCTGACACCTGTCATTGAGATAGGACGGGGTAGAACTGCCCCTGTGAGTTCCAGAGACTAGCTCTAGATGGGAGCAGAAAGTTTCGCCTTTCTCCCATGGCATGGTTGGTGTTTTTACTCAAACTGCTGACCTTGAGGTTAGTGGCCCCCCACAAATCAGTACACAACCAGGGTTGCTCCCATCCCACCAAAGCTCCTTAAAGCCCCTCACGTGATGGAAGCATTCCCTTCTCCCTGTCACTCCCGACTCTGCTTCATGGAGGTGTGAGCATGAATAAAATATACACAGTGATCATCCCTTTTAGAAATATCAAGGAATTCCATAGGAGGGTTGGTTTCCACCTAAATAACTGCAATTAATATTTGGAAGTGGCATTTCATTTATATCCAGGCAATTGTTATGCAGCACAAAGGAGACCATTATGTGTTTCATAAGAAGTATATCCAACTGAATTTGCCTTTACTTTTATTTGATTGAAGCAATAGACTCAATGTAGATGTTTAGTATACATGCCTTACTGCTTGGGTGACAAACTTGTCTGTTCACAATAAGATGTCTTAAGAGAACTATTGGGCACAGTAGAGAGGACAGGGAGTGTAGAGGTCAATAAAGATTCATAGGTATACTTACAAACACTGGTACTCCTCTTAAGTCATCAATATGTGCAGCAAACTTCTTTCTGTCTGAATGCCT
This sequence comes from Tenrec ecaudatus, assembly GCF_050624435.1. Taxonomy (NCBI): domain Eukaryota; kingdom Metazoa; phylum Chordata; class Mammalia; order Afrosoricida; family Tenrecidae; genus Tenrec; species Tenrec ecaudatus. The sequence goes on from NC_134544.1 coordinate 9,952,421, forward strand.
TCATGTTTACTGCTCCTTCTGCCTGTGACACCCTGTTCATGTTCCACCAGCACCAGTCCTTCCTTTAATACTAAAGTTCTCTAAGTTTAATTGGCCTTCCTTCCAACACACGACTTGCATCAGGACAAGTTATAGTGGTGACAGGGGCCTGTTTTCTGCCTCAAGAGCAGTGTGCTTGCTGCCCCTTTCCTCATGCCCACTGCCTACAAGAAGCACAGTTGGCAGGGTCGGCAGCAGGCACTTAGAACTGGCTTGTGATGAGAAAAAGAGAGAACGCTATCAGTGCTGAGCTGGTCACCTGTGGGATGGAGCACTTGATGGAAAGTTCTGTTCTTACTGAGCCAATAAATGTTGGGTTGTTGGTCTAGAAGCAGCAGTTCTCAAGCTGTGGGTCTCAACCCCTTTGGGGGGGGGTCTAACGATCCTTTCACAGGGGTTGCCCAATTCACAACAGTGAAAATTACAGTGATGAAGTAGCAAAATTACAGTGATGAAGTAGTAACAAACATAATTTTATGGTGTGTGGGGGAGAGTGGGGGGTCACCACAACATGAGGAACTGAATTAAAGGGTTGCCGCAGCATTAGGAAGGTTGAGAACCACTGATTTAGCATAGACTGGCCCCAAACTAAAATACGTGTGTCCTGAGTATGATCCTCGTGCCTTTAGTTCATCACTTTTCCCCACTTTGATTCAGACTGAGTGCTTTCTTTGTTTTCAGTCTGGTTTCCATTTTGATTCAGTTCATGGGAGATACTAGTCACAGACTGTAAGGTACGTGTAGATAAGGATACTGCCTGTTTCCGCGGCCTCTGCTGCGCTTGGCTAACAGGCGTCAGTGACCTCATTGCTCATCTAGATAGCACAGCTCCTGGTAGGTGGCCCTGTCCTAGAGATAACATCAGAAGCTCTCAATGAAAGAGTTGAAAACTAGACTTTCTCTTTATAGTACAGGCTGGTTATGAATTGCTACCTCATCCAAAGTTGGTTTTCTGTAAAATGTGTCCCTTCATTTATTTTTTCAGTCTGCTGAACTTTGCCTCCTCTCTGTCCCTTGCCCAAACCCCCAGGATACTTGACTGATAGAACCATTGAACCTACTAACCACAGTTCTTCATTCAGATCTTAATTTAGTTGTCAGGTAAGGTAAAGTTATTTTTTTAAATAATGTGTCCACTTATTTGAAGGTTATCATTTATCCTAAGCATGCTCTACGTGTTGTAGATAGACCCACTGCCATTGACTGGGTCCCAACTCAGAGTGACCACATACGATGGAAAGACTCACTCCTTGGGGTTTCTGAGTCTGTCCATCTTTAGTGGAGCAGAAAGCCTTTTCTGCTTTCCATGGAGCTGCTCGGACTTGAACAGCTAAACATGTGATCAGTTATCCAACACTTAAGCCACCGTGCCATCAAGAAACCTTGTTGATAGATAAGCAAAGTAGAACAAAGATGATATTAATCACATTTTTGTAGCTTTCACAAGGAAACAGCAAACATAAAATAATTATTTAATCACATGGAACAGACTGTAATCTCCAGAGTGATCTGTAGAAAGGAATAGATGTGTGGGAATAGAATGTATACATTGTATATTTAATTGTGGTTTAATTTCCCTTTAAAGGCCCAGTGGAAGGCATTTTGAATGGAACTTTAAAAGAAGTTGTTTGAGGTAAAGTGAATTTTGATATAATAAATGGGGCACATATGTCTCAAGGGATCGCTGGTAGGAAAAGACCCTTTTCTTCAAGACTCATGCAGTTATATAGGCCCACTAGATGGCCGGCTGCATACACTAAAGTGGGCTAGCATATTCCCATGAACCCGCTAACATAGAAAATTTAAGTAATAACTATGTGCAATATGGAATACAAATAGTTAAATGGCTGGCATGTAATAACCACCTTGAAACGGTCTAGCATCATTATTCTTGGAGAAAGCCACCAGACAGAGGAAGCAGAGAGCCAAGGTAAGACACCATAAAAAACCTAGACTTACTCTATATTTTAAAGGAATTTTATTCATAAAAGCTGATCTAAACTATGCAATGGGTTACAGATTAGAAAGTCATATTACCAAAAATTGAACTAACTTGAAATGCACTCTAAATTTTGTGAAATAAATTTGATGAACAGTTGTTTTAAAATTATATATATGCATATATATGAAGCTATATCTACTATCTGCAAAGCAACCTTGGTAAGCGATGGCATTGGGCAATTAAACCTTACTTGGCTCTGTCCTCTCTAGCTCATTTCCTCTTTCCCCCTAGGCTTTAGAGAACTAGCTCCCATTAACTCAGTTAAAATTCTCAGCTCATAGCATCTTTCACTCTTATTCCATTACCTCCTCACGAAGAGCCTATGGCAGACTCAGTATTGATCAAAACAGCCCCTCTAGAGGAAGTTACCTATATTTATATATTGCAGAACAAATCAGTATTCAGTTCAGATAATATTTGAGCTCTTAAGCTAATAAAGTGACCCTATTACAAATGATCTACTTTTCCATGCATATTGATTTTAGTGGCTAAGAGAAGGTGAACACAGCAAAGAGGCACAACTCAACACTGCAGGAAGAAAAAGACGAAAAAGTAACATGGGGAAATTGCTCGCTACCGCCTTATGATTCCAAGATCCATTTAGGTTCCACAGTGTTCAGTTACACAGATGTCATTAGTGCACACAGGCATTATCAGTGCCTTCCAGACACAACGCGTCTCGCCACTGTCATTAGTCTGTCTCTCTTCTGATTTGGGGAGCCCTGGAGATTAGAGAGGAGAAATGTATTCAAACACAAGGAGCCAGTACTGCTAAGGCTGGGATGATAAAAGTAGGAAAGCAGTATTCTTGTACCTGCTGCTATTTTGATAGGAATGATCTCCAAGGTAGTTGTGTAATATTATTTTACAATATTAAATAGAAAGCAAAATACCAATTAATTTATTTTAAAATGCTGGCAATCGTAACATTTTAACATGGGGGAGTGAGAAAACTTTTGAAAATGCATAGATAATTATTTTTAAAAAATAAGGTGAAGTATATTTTAAATGAATATTTTTCTTTAGAATGATAGGTTGTACATATTAATGGAAATATATCATGTTCAGTTATAACTATTGCAAATACTACATGTTGCCTTTAGAAGATCTGAAAACACAAAGAAAAAGGACTAATAAAACTAAAATTGTATTCGCATACCCTATACTTTACAACGGTTGACATTTTGTCCTATTTACTCTGTCTTTTTTAATAAAAGGAAGAGACGTTTCAAAAAAGATTGAATACCAGTTAGTACCTGCCCCTGGTAACCACAAAAATCTCCAGAAAGGAATCACTCCTCTGAATTAAATGTAAATACTTTCTTATTCTTTGTAATATTAATAATAGTCACTGATTCTAGTTGACGTTCCACCATTTCAGGAACAATAAGTAATGGTGCTGAAGAATGAAGGTCAGACTGTACTGAATGCATCAGCTAAGAACAAGGCTCCAGGAACTGATAGAAGACCCCTTGAGATATTTCAGAAAGTTGAAGAAGCACTGGAAACACTCACCAGGAAATCTAGGAGACAGCTACGTGGCTGTCTGGAAGAAATCCATACGTGTACCCATTCCAAAGAAAGGTAATTCAACAGAATGGTCAAACCATAGAACAGTATCATTGACATTGCACACAAGCAAAATGTTGCTTAAGATCATCCAACAACAGTTGCAGCAATACATTGACAGGGAACTGCCAGATGTGCGGACCCGATTCAGAAGAGGATGTGGAGCAAGTGATATCATTGCTGAAGTCAGACAGATTTTGGCTCAAAGCAGAGAATACCAAAAGAGTGTCCATGTTTCATTGACTGTGCAAAGGTATTTGACCATGTGGATCATAATAAACTGTGCATAACATTGAGAAGAATGGGTTCCAGAAAACTTAATTGTGCATCTTTGGAACTTGGATATGAATCAAGATGTAGTTGTGCGAACAGAACAAAGGAATACTGCATGACTTAAATTCAAGAAAGGTTTTATCCTGGCATCAAACTTGTTCTATCTATATGCTGAACAAATCATCAGAGAAGCTGGGTTATATGAAGAAGAGGGCAGCATCAGGTCTGGGGGGAGGCTTGTCAACACCTGTGGTATGCAGATGACAACCATGTTTGCGGAAAGTGAGGAGGAATTGAAGCACTTGTAGAAGAATCTAGGATTTTAGTCATCCCTGGGGTCACAACCCAATATCATGAAGACAAAATCATCACAATTGGACCAATAGGTAAATGGAGAAAAGGTTGAAGTTGTAAAGGATTTTGTCTTGGTTGGATCCACAATCAATGCTCATGGAAAAAGCAGCCAAGCGAACAAAGGACATATTGCATTAGGTAAATCTGGCTGCAGAAGACCTCTTTAGAGTAGTGAAGAGCCAGAAGTGCTTGATCCAACCAATGGTATGCTCCATTGTTTCATAAGCATGCGCAAATTGGCCATTGAGTAAGGAAGCCCATAGAAGAATAGATGTATTTAAATTGTGCTGTTGGAGAAGAATATTGAAAGGACCATGGATTGCTAAAAGGACAAACATCTGTATTGGAAGAAGTAAGTCCAGAGTGCTCCTTAGAGGCAGGGATGGCAACACTTATCTTACATGCTTTGGACATACTGTCAGGAGAGACTAGTCCCTGGAGAAGGACATCATGTTTGGTAAAATGGAGGGTTGGTGAAAAAGAGGGAGGTGCTCGAGGAGATGGATTGACATGGTGCCTGCATCCCTTGCTTAGGCCTGTGAATGCTTGTGAGGATGGAGCAGAACTGTGCGGTGCTTCTTTCTGTTGTGCACAGGGTTGCTATGGGTCAGAGCCAATTTGATGGCACCTAACGGCAACAGAAACTAATTTTACACTTTGAGTAATCATTTCATTTTATGCTTCACATACGTACATGTTTTTACTTATCTGGTGAAATTAAATTACTTAGGGTGGCTTTTCTTCTAACCACAGTCTTATCTCTCCCACCAGATGACTGGACGGGAACATGCGGACACGATGTAGATCACTCTAACTCAGGAATCGGTCATTTTGACCATGCTGCTTGGTATAAAGTGATCCATCTCAGAAGTAGGAACAGATAATTGCATGGTCAGTAAGAGGAACCAAGAAAAACACTTATCTTGGATCCTTGCCCGAGAAGTCAGCAGAGAAGCCATACTCAGACCATAAGACAGAGCTATGGACTTCCTGGCCAATGGAATAAGTAAAGCTAAGTAACTTTAGATAGGAGCCTCACATGACGTTGGAGAATTTACCATCTCAAAAGGACCTTTTGTAACAGTAGTCTGAACAGGGCAAAAACGAAGGAATTGCATGACTGAGGCTGAGAACCAGGAAGGAAGCCTGTGGGGAAATCTGAGAAGAAATTCTATGGAAAAAGAACATATCATTAAAATTTCTGATTTTGACTTGTGACCAGTTAGCTTCCATAATAAATCCTCCTAATCGTGAGTATTGGTTGGGAGTTCTATCTGGCCGATGCAACAGACCATCAAATCCTGTAGAAGAACCCAGTGCTATGGGTTGAAGAGATGGTGGGTGTGAGAAGGGAGTAAAAGGAGGGTGGAGGCACAGCTGAGCTTTGCCTCATAGGGAGCATCCTAGCACAGATATGCTGCTGAATTCTACTTCTCCCTTCAGTAATCTCGGGAGATCAGAAATGGTTCCTGTGACTTTTTTTTTTCAGGACTGGACAGCATTTTATTCTATTGTACATGGGTCAGAAACGACTCAATGGAACCCTACAACAACAATAAATATCCAAAATAGAAATATGTGCTTTTAAATTGTTCAATTATGCAATATAGTATCACACTCTTGAGTGTATCTAATATTACCACCAGCTTTGTAAACTTGCTCAAATTTCCCAACCATCTTGAGTATTACATCCTATTTTTAAAAATACTTTTATTGGGGGTTCTTACATATCTAGCCACAATCCATACTTTCCTCCAGTGTGTCAAACGCATTTGCACATATGCCATCATCATCATTTTCAAAGCATTCTCTTCCCACTTGAGCCCCTGAAAGCAGCTTCCCATTTCTTCCTACTTTCTCCCACACCTGCCCTCTCTCACAAATCCTTGATAAGTTAGATTATTTTTCCATATTTTCCTTTGTCCTCTGTCACCCCTTACCCACTTTTCTACTATTTCACTACCTATTATGCACTGAATATCAGCAAGGGATAAGACAATGTAAATAAACTTCCAAGAGTCATTACTGTGGGAAACAAAAAGACTTCTCCCAAGATTTTTCGCCCAAATATATGCCAAACCCAAGACACTGCTTGCTACACATGGTGACTGACTGTAAACTAGGAGGTCGCTGAAATTAGCTTAGACGTTATCCTCCTTAAGGATATATAGAGCAACCAGACCATCTAGTCTGACTCGCGGTAAATAGGGCCCACTCCCTTTTGATATTGTTCCCTTGAAGGAGCACCCAAAGTCAAGGTCAGGACCAGTCAAGGCTGACGAAGCTTGCACTAGTATATTGAGTCTTGGGATCACCCATCTTGCTACCTATTTCCTCCTATGTACCCCTATTCCCTCCCTGCACTATTGTGTGTCAACCCCTAGGTCATCCCCCTCCTATTGCTTGTACTACCTGTGTAACAACCCCTTTTCATGATATACATTGTTATCTGTCATCCGAGGGCTTGCATGCCCCCAAAGATATATAAGTTTTGGTTAGAAATAAAACCTCATGAGATCACTCTCCTGCCTTCTCGTTCCCCACCTCCACGTGGACCACCAAGAGGAGCTGAGGTGGGAATGCTACCATGAAATGTGTCTGACTTCTTTATTTTACTCTCTCTCTCCCATCTCTCCCTATTCTCTATGACTTTACTATGATCTTTATGTATCAACTATACAATAACGCCTTTCGAACCCATGATTAGCTGTGGGAGGCTGGCTACCCCCACACATTATTGTTTTTGCTAGATTCCCTTGAGTTGGATCCACAAATCATAGGAAACTTGTGCCCAATTGAACGAAATACTCCCTGGTCCTGCACCATCTGTACCACTATTCTTATATTGAAGCCTATTGGTACACCATCGTGTCAATCCATCTTGTCAGGGACCTTCTTCTTTTTCACTGTCCCTTTGCTTTACCAAAGAAACCCTTGTAACATAGAGATTATGAGTTGGACTTCTAACTGCAAGGTAGCTGTGGTCTTTACATAATCTCGTGTCACCTTGATAAATAGAGTGAAGGCATGGAGTCTAGCCTGTCAAACAGAACACAGTCTGAGGATGCTTCCTTGTGGGTGTGGTCTTCTCATGAGGATTCTGAGAACTTCATCGCTTCCTCCATAGAGGCAGGAGACAATCTCTTTTTCATTTCACCTTCCTGTAGAGAAGCCAGGTGGAGACTCCAGCACCAAGATGAGTTCACTGCCACTGGATCAACAAGGCATTGCACCCACTGGCCTGTCATCTTCCTGCATTCAGCATCATTGTGAGTGGCCGCGTGAATCTCATTGTGGCATAGTTCACAATGGAAACGAGTTAAGCAACCCAAATTTCCATCAACTGATGATTGAATTAAAAACTGTGGTATATACATACAATGGAGTACTAAGCATCCCTAAAAAGCAGTGATGGATGCATGAAGCATATCGCTGCATGGGAAGAACTGGAGGAAATCATGCTAAGCAAGTAAGTCAGGCACAAAAGAACAAGTACAACATGAGTCCACTGAGGTAAGCATTTAGGACCAAGGGTGTGAGGGGCGATGCTGGGAGAGTGGAGGGTGAGTGGGTTGGAAAGGGGGAACTGATTACAAGGATCCACATGTGACCTCTTCCCTGGGAGAGGGACAGCAGAGAAGGGGGGGAGACTCTGGATAGGGCAAGATATGACAAAATAACGATGTATAAATTACCAAGGGCACATGAGGGAGGGGGGAAAGGGGAGGGAGGGAAAAAAAAGAGGACCTGATGCAAAGGGCTTAAGTGGAGAGCAAATGCTTTGAGAATGATTGGGGCAGGGAATATATGGAAGTGCTTTATACAATTGATGTATGTATATGTATGGATTGTGATAAGAGTTGTATGAGTCCCTAATAAAATGTTAAAAAAGAAAAGACGAGAAAAAAATGATTAGGGCAAAGAATGTACAGATGTGCTTTATACAGTTGATGTATGTATATGTATGGACTGTGATAAGAGTTGTATGAGCCCCTAATAAATTGTTTTTTAAAAAAGAAATGCAAAAGAGACATAGGGAAAAAGATACTGTATACAAACATTCTTGAGGTGAGGACCGTGTGGTATGGCAGGGACCATATAAAATGCGTGGATGCAGATGGCAGACAGCTGAGGAGGAGGTGGGGAAGGAAAAAAATCATGAAAATAAGGAAGAATTTGGTAGCAGGGGCACAGGGCGCTAACCCACCCAAGGGGGGGGGTATTATTTATATCTCAACAGGAAAGAGGAACCAGACTTCAACCCAGTGCCCAAGGATGTGAATGCAACATTCTGACATGGAGTAGGGAATCAGTGGAGAGGTCTGGGGGCGCTGGCCCCAGTACCAAATACTAAGTGGACGCCTGGCCCTCCCCTCAGAAGAATTTATTTCAAAAGACAGCATTGAATCCGTAGCTCCCAAAGAGGCACATATTTTATCAGAGCACACAGGAGCAGAGAAGGGGGAGAAGGAGAGAGTGGGGACCATCATGGCCCACCAGTCCTTGAGGACAATGAACCCAATTAGAGCAGCCAGTCCACAGAGAGGACCACATGGCCAACCCCACTATGAGACATGATGCCTCATTGACCATGTCCCTGCAGGAGCCAGCACCAGAGACACAGCGTGAGAATTGCGCCCGACCTTATCCTGCCACACAGAGGCACAGCACCGGGGGAGTGCTGCGGAACAACAAGGGAATGGAGCAAGGAGGTCCCCAGCGAATGCTGAAGGTGGACTTTTGGAGCCAGGGCTTGGTGCCTCAACAGACTGGACTGAAAAACACTCTTAAAGGCCAACAAACTATTCTTGAACTAACTACAAGCTTTTCTTTCTTGTTGTGTTTTTTTGTTCTTTGTCAGTGTTTTGCTGTTGTTGTTTTGTTGTATATCATTGCTTGGTTTTGCTCTGTCTTGTTTTTGTGCATCTTATTATCTCTGCAGATCTGTCTAAATAAGTTAGGCTGGAAGAACAATCTGTGGGAGAAAATGGGACCACCAGTTCCGGAGGGATAGGGGATTGGGGGCGGTGGGGGGAAAGGCAGTGGTATTAACAAATCCAGGGACAAGGGAACAAGTGATTCAAATTGGTAGTGAGGTGGGTGTGGGAGGCCGGGTAGGGCATGATCAAGGGTAATGTAATGAAGAGGTATTGCTGAAAACCAGGTAGGGACTAAGCATGATAGTGGGACAGGAGGAAAGTCAAAGGAAATAGAGAAAAGAGCTGGGAGGAAAGGGACATTTATAGAGGTCTAGATAAAGACATATACATATGCAAATATATTTATATATGAGGATGGGGAAATAGACCTATGTGCATATATTTATAGGTTTAGTATTAAGGTAGCAGAAGGACATTGAGCCTCCACTCAAGTACTCCCTCAATGCAAGAATACTTTCTTCTATTAAATTGGCATTCTATGATGCTCACCTTCCCGACACTACCACTGAAGACAAAGCAGGTGAATAAGCAAATGTGGTGAAGAAACCTGATGGTTCCCAGCTATCAAAAGATATAGTGTCTGGCATCTTAAAAGTTTGAGGGTAAACAAGTGGCCATGTATCTCAGAAGCAACAAAGCCCACATGGAAGAACACACCAGCCTGTGTGATCACAGGGTTCTGAAGGGATCATTTATCAGGCATCAAAGAACAAAAAAATCATATCATTGGGTGCACACCTTCATGATACAATAGCTGCAGACAAATGGGTGCATAAGGAAATGCGGCGAAGAAAGCTGATGATACCTGGCTATCAAAAGGTATAGCAGTTGGGGTCTTAAAGGCTTGAAAGTAAACAAGTGGCCATCTAGCTCAGAAGCAACAAAGCCCACATGGAAGAACCACACCAGCCTGTGAGATCACAAGGGGTCAAAGGGATCAGGTATCATCAGAACAAAATATCTTATCATAGTGAATGAGCGGGGGAGTGCAGAGTGGAGACCCAAAAATACAACTTTTCTCTAGTTCCTAAATGCTTCCCTCCCCTACCACACACTATCATGATCCGAATTCTACCTTGCAAGTCTGGCTAGACCAGAGGAAGTACACTGGTACAGATAGGAACTGGAAACACAGGGAATCCAGGGAGAATGATACCTTCAGGACCAGTGGTGTGAGTGGCGATACTGAGAGGGTAGAGGGAGAGTAGGTTGGAAAAAGGGAACCGATTACAAGGATCTACATGTGACCTCTTCCCGGGGGGAAAGACAACAGAAAAGTGGGTGAAAGGAGACATAAGACAGGGAAAGATAAGAGAAAATAATAGTTTATAAATTATCAAGGGTTCATGAGGGAGGAGGGAAGGTGGGTAAAAATGAGGACCTGATGTCAAGGGCTTATAAGGAGAGCAAGTGTTTTGTGAATGATGAGGGCAATCAATGTACAGATGTGCTTTATACAATTGATCTATGTATGGATTGTGATAGGAATTGTATGAGCCCATAATAAAATGATAAGAAGAGCCCCACGTGTATTACCAAAAAAAGAGGAATTGATAAGCTAGTAGGCAACATATGGACTAATATTAGACTTATGGACTTCATCTGGACTGGGCTGGGATGTTTTCTTAATATACAGTTGCCCATTCCTCTAGTCAACTCTGCCTAACACAGTAACATTCAAGATCGCCAGCTGACTCACAGGAGAAAGATGGAGATTTCTATTCCCATCAAGGGGTATAGAAACCCACAGGATCCATTCAACCGCATCCTTCAGAGTCTCTATGAGTAGTCATTGACTCAATGTCAGTGATTTTGGTTTGCGTTAGTTACTTTACAAAACATGATATCCTTCTCCAAGGACTGATCTCTCCTGATAGCACATCCAAAGGACTTGATACTAAGGAGCATTCTGGCTGTACTTCCTTCAAGACAGGTTTGTTTACTCTTTTGGAAGTTCATGGTACTTTCAATATTCTTTGACAGCACCACAATTTAAAACCATCCAATCTTCTCCAGTCTCCGTTAGTAGATGTCCAACTTTCATATGCATATTAGACAACTGGAAATATCCTGCCTAGGATCAGGAACATTCAGCTCTTTGACTTCAGCATTTATTTTATATGCCCTGCTTACTCTATGTTTAAGAACAATTCCTGATTCTCTTCTGACATCCATTTTGATCTTTTCTTTTCTGTCTTTTTAATGATCATTTACTTTCTTGATGAATGATGTTCTTGATGTCTTACCAGAACTCAGCAGGTCATTAGTGTTTAATGCATTAAATCTTTTCTTGAGATTTTCTTTGAATTCAGGTGAGATAGATTCAAAGACATCGTTTGACTCTAACAGACTTGTTTCAATTTTCTTCAACTTCAACCTGAACTTACATATGAGCAATTGGTGGTTTGTTCCACAGTCAAACCTTGACTTGGTTATAGCTGTTGATATTGAGCTACCTTGAATACTCACTCAACTTAAACCTTCAGATGACAGCTGCCCAAGACAGAACCTGAGTACAGCTGTGTGAGAAACCCTAAGGCATAACTACTCAGACAAGCATTTTGCAAATTCCATTCAATATTATGAGCAAAATCAAATGGTGCTTTTAAGCTGTTAAACTATGAAGTAATTTACCAGGAAGCAAAAGTAACAGAGTTGGAAACTTCTTGTGCTTATATACTCTATAAATCTTAAAATCAAACACAATTTTAAAAGCAAATAATTATAAATAATCAAATTTTATCCATTTAACATTTTATTAATTGAACTTGCACTAGCTTAATATTTTCTATAATTACTGACCACCTGTTTTACTATCCATCATCCAACTTTAAATTTAGCAGTAATATAATCACATGTATATGCCACATATGTATTTACTCAATTGTATGACTCCAGTGATAAGATAGAGAGTATGCTTCTGTCACTTAAAAAATTAATTTTATTGGGGGCTCGCACAGCTCTAATCAAATCTATAATAAATCCATTTTGTCAAGCACATTTGTACATATGTTGCCGTTATCATTTTCAAACATCTTCTTCCTACTAGAGCCCTTGGTATCAGCTCCTCATTCCCCCCCCCCCTCCCTCCCCTGACTTCCCTCCCTCAGGAACACTTGATAATTTATAAATTATTATTTTTTCATGTCTTACACTAATTGATGCCTCCCTTCATCCACTTTTCTGTTCTCCATCCCCCAGGGATGGGGTTATTTTTAGATCATTGTGATTGAACCCTCCTTTGTCTCCCCACCTTACCCTTACCCTTCTGATATCACTACTTTCATTATTAGTTCTGAGTTGTTTATCTGTCCTGATTCCCTGTGTTTTTCCAGTTCTTATGTGTACCAGTGTACATCTTCTGGTATACCTGGATTTGTAAGGTAGAATTGGGGTCAAGATAGTGAGGGGGAGGGGATGGAGGAAGCATTCAAGAACTCGAGGAAAGTCATGTGTTTCATCTGTGCTGTACTGCACCCTGACTGACTCTTCTCTTCCTTTTGACCCTTCTGTGAGGGGATATCCAATTGTCTACACATGGGTTTGAGTCACCATTCCACATTCCCCCTCATTCCCATTGATATAGTTTTTTTTGTTCTGGGTCTTTGCTGTCTGATACCCGATCCCATGGACGCCTCATGATCACACGAGTGGTATGCTTCTTCCATGTGGACCTTGTTGCTTCTTAGCTAGATGGCTGCTTGTTTACTTTTAAGTCTTTAAGACCCCAGACACTATATCTTTTCATAGCCAGGCACCATCAACTTTCCTCACCACATTTGCTTATGCACCCATTTGTCTTCAGCAATCTTGTCATGGAAGGTGAACATCACAGAATGCTGGGATAGTAGAACAAAGTGTTCTTGCATTGAGGGAGAACTTGCCTGCTACCTTGATGCTTAACATATAAACATATGTACATAGATCAATTTCCTTATCATTGTATATAAATATATTTATATATGTACATGCCTGTATTTAGATCTCTATAAATGTTCTTTTCCTCCTAGTTCTTTCTTCTAATTCCTTTTCATTTCCTCTTGCCCCACTATCATATTTGGCCTTCATTCGGGGTTTGGTAATTCCTCTTGGCCACATTGCTCTTGATCAAGCCCCACCAGGCATCCTACTCCCTCTTCAATTTTAAATCACTTGTTGTTTCCTTGTCCCTGGGTTTCTTGGCATTCACTCTCCTTTCCCCTGTCTCCCCTTCTCCTGTGTACCCCAGGATCCATCAGTCCCATTGTTTTCTCCTTTGGGTTGTTTTTCCCATGTATCTTATCTAGATAAACATGCAGAGACAATAATATACAGAAAAGCAACATATAAAAATAGACAAAAGAAAACAAAACAATAACATAAAAAGAAAAGGAAAGCCTATAAATAGTTCCAGGTCTGTATGTTGACCTTTAAGAGTGTTTTCTGGTTGAGTCTGATGATGTGCCACGCCCTGACCCCAACATCTATTTTATTTAAATCATTTTATTGGGAGCTTGTACAACTCATCACAATCCATACATACATCCATTGTGTCAAGTACATTTGTACATTTGTTGCCATCATCATTCTCAAAACATTTGCTTTCTACTTGAGTCCTTAGAATGAGCTCTTCATTTTCCCCTCCCTCTCCTTCTGCCCTCCCTCATGAACCAACGTCTATTTTTGGTAATCCCCTGGGACTTCATTGCTTTGCTCTCCTTGCTGCTCTGTTGCATGCCCTTAGCATTTGGTCACAATGTGGTGGGGTCAGATTGGGCACAATTCCCACACTGTGCCTCCAGTGCTGTCCCTCATAGTTCTATGGGTCAGTGAGGAAGCTTCTGTCACATTTTAACTGCTCTCTGAATTGAATCTCAGCACTTAGAATGTTATGCATCCTTTCCCCAAAATTGTAAGGTTAATCACAGTCTACCTTAATGATATGGATGGAGTAGAGTATTAGGGATCTTCATTGACTGATGTGGCACAACCCAAAATAAAAATACGTAGTTGTACATTTCCATTAATAGTCATAACATGAGATATAAATCATAACAAAGGACAAATGAAAGATAAGTATAGGAAAACTGGCAATTTTCAAAATTTAAATGGAAAATTTACTTAGAGAAAAATAAAATCATTATACTTATGGATTGTGTGTGTGTGTGTGTGTGTGTGTGTGTAAAAGCAAGAATGGGGGTCAATCTAATTTTCAGACTCTCCTTCTTTTTAAAATTTAATTTTATTAAAGATATTTCCTTAAAGCAAAAAGAAAGCTACTAAGCAGAAATCAACTTCTTTCCATAGCTTTGTATGAGGGTTAATGCTATCTCTCATCGAGGCCAGGCTATGATTTGAGTGATGTGGCAAACACTATGTTAGCATCTTCAATTTTGTTATCTGACGTGAGCAGCCAACCAAGAGGAGGGGAGTTTCCTTGGGAGAATCCTTCCAATCTGAGGAGCTCATTTTCTTCCTGGCACTCTGTCTAGCAAAGTCTTCTTCTCATTGGTTGACCCCTGTGTTTTTGTAAGTCATCAGATGCCTCCAGCTGTAGATTTTGAGCTCATCAGCCTCTGGAACCATGTGAGCCAACAGAGTTCAATAATATCCTTATTCTAATTCTGTCACTTCAAAAAATTATATGATTGTGGTTGAGTTTCATTCTATTAAACATTCAAATATCATTAATATCAAATTTCATATATCATTTACTTTCAATATGGCAGAGAATAGATGACATTGCTGAGTGTGTACTATTCACCAGATGCTAGTTCAGGCACACTGTTATATTACTTTGCAGTGCCTGGGTGGGTGGTGCTAATGATTAAAGTTCTCAACAGTTGACGCAAGTTTGGAGATCCTAACAACCCAGAGGCATCTCAGAAGAAGGCCTCATGGTCTACATCTACACAATCAGTCCTTAGAAATCCTATGGAGCATCATTCTGAAAGATATGTATAGAGGGATATAGCATTACTCTGGGATATATATAAAATAAAATATATAAAGTATATATATAGAGAGAGGATGTGTATATATGTCTCTCTCTATATATATACAGTATAGAGTGTGTGTGTATACATTTATATTTAAGACTTAAACCCCTGATATTGTTTTCCATTGACTTAATAGTAATTTATTGCTGTGAATGAATATTATTAAACATGTAAAGAACAATAAAAATTGATTTATCAAAGTCTTATAAAATAGAAGGAAAGCAAAAGGAAACAACAAGTGTTTGAAGTTATTCTATAAGGCCAACATTGTCCTAATAACACAATCAGTGGAACATATTGCTAGTTAGAATAATTACAGATTCACGAACAAAAAGGAAAATAACTTCAAGAAGATATTAACAAGTCAAACCCCACAATGTATAAAAAAAAGAATTACATGTCACCACTAAATGGGATGTAACCACAGTATGAAAGACTGGTTCAACATTCATAACTCCGTTTATGTAATTCATCACCTAGACAGACTAAAAAAACTCATATGATCATATCAGTAGGTGACAAAGTAACCTGACAATGCTCTGCATACATTTATGATAACAACTTTATTATTTAAAGTAGCTATAGAAAGGCTCTTCCTCAACTTGATGAGAGCATCTACCAAAAAACCCTACAATTTACATTTTCCTTTTAAAATCATGAGCAGTCCTCTTATAACTCCTTTGTGACATTTTACTAAAAGTTATAGCTAATACAATTAGACAGCAAAATAAAATGAAGGTCCTCTACATTGGGAAGAAAGAAGTAAAACTGACATTATGCACCAAAAATATGACTATGCAGAAAATCCTAAGAAATTGACAAAAAATTACCAGGAATTACTAAGCAAATATAACAGTTTCAGGATATAAAGCCAGAAGAGGTTGACTGAGTTCCTATTTAAAATCAATAAAAAATCAGAACATTAACATTAAAACAGAGTAGTATTTCTTTGGGCTTTTTGTTGTTGTTGATTTCTATATTCATCCTTGTGAAAAGAAATTCTCTCTACTCTTCTGAAAAAACACAGCAACACTTACCATATCAAAAATATGAATATTGATGTATTGACAAAATATACCAGGGGGTACCCAAAAGAGACAGAAGAAAGCTCCATTGGGCAGTTTTCATTACATTTTTTTCCCCATTAGGAGAGCATCAAATAACTCCCGAGTCAGTGCATGGAGTGGCGTCACCTGGGAAGGTTCGCTCTGGTCATAGTGAATTTTTCATAAAAGCAGTTTCACTGGAACCTCTTTTTTGGTAAAACCTCCTGTGTACAAGTGGTTTTCTTATTTCAAAAAAAGTGAAATGTTGATTGATGACATGAAAAATTGCATTCTGGCTGTCCATCAGATTCCTGAATGGACAAAAATGTCAACTTCTAGTGCATTTGGAGTTCATTTCACTAGGTCAGACTGTTAACCATGCTTTCTCTTTAGAGGTTATAAAATGATTGAGTTACAGTGTGTGACAAAAAAGGGCTGATTTGTGGCATTTGGGGGAATGGTTTTGCCACCACAAAGAAACAACTCCCCTGCTTATGCAGCCATCTTGGTGCACCAGTTTAGGGCAAAAAGCAGCATGCCTCTCTTGTCCCAGTACTTGACTCACCTGATCTTACTCCTTGAGAATTCTTTTCATTTCCACAAGTGAAGAGGGACCTAAAAGGACAGTGATTTGATGATGTAGAAGGGCTGAAGAAGAGAAAAAGAGGGAGGTGCTGTCAACCCATCCAAACAGATGAGTTTGAAAAATGTTTCCAAGAATGGAATCACAGATTTGACAAATATATTAAGTGTAGTGAAGAGTACTTGAAGGTGATAAGATTGTTTTATAAAATAATTAAATGTATACCTTCCTCATATATGAGGAAAACTTAGAAGCATTACAAAAGATATCAAAGAAGTATCAAATATACAGAGAAATACTCTAAATTCATGTATTATTGCTAGTGGATATAGAGTTGTATTTGACTTAAGGTGACCCATGTGCTCATAGATAGAACTTAATAACATTGAGATATTAATTACAATAACATTAATCTCTAGAAAATGAATCTACAGATTCAAGGCAATTCTAATGAATTATACTGAGTATATTGAGAACTTTAAATTGAAAGACATAAAACTCAACCAACCAGCACTAAGCTAAAGAAAAAAAAAACATTTGGAGGCTGATAATACCAAATGTCAAGACTCATTATAAATGTACAGTTATCAAGATAATATGGTATTGATGGAGAAATAGCAGAGTAATCAATAAAAGTAGTTGCTAGTAGGTGCCACTGAATCAAATTAGACCCATAGCGACCCTATGCACAGCAGAAGAAAATACTGGCCGGGCCTGCACAATTGTCAGAGTTGTTCCTATGCTTAAATCCATTGTTGCAGCAATGAAAGAAGAGAGCCCCCAAATAGGACCACTAACGCAGTCAGCTGATCTTGGGAAAAGAAGCAAAGGTAACACAGTACGAAAAGAGAGTCTTTCACAAGCAGCGCTGGTATAAATAGATATCACAGGCAAAACCAGAATCAAGACTAAGATTTTGTACCTTCCACAAAATGAATCTGAGACACAATTAACTGTAAGATACAAAAATATATAACTCTAGAATACAACATATTAGACGATGTAGGTGACCTTGGGCTTGCCAATGAATTTTAGATAAAAGAAAATCCCACAAAAGGAAAAGAATTAAATGAAAATCTGAGCTTCTTTAAAACTGAAAAAACAAAAACTTTTCAAAAGACACTTTTAAGATAATGAATAAGTAAGCCACCCAGTGAGGGAAAATACTTGAAAATCACTTTTGGGGGTGGGGGTGGAGGGAAAGGACTTGCATACAACATATGCAACAAACACTGGATTCCAAAACTAAAAAATAAATAAAATAAAAACCCTATATGTAATGGAGGAAGGAATTTAACAAAGTATGTGGATAGATGGCAAGCAAGACTATGAAAAAATGCTCAATATTATGTCATTTAAAAATTACAAATTCAAGAAGCATACCTATTTTAACAACAAAACACTACCAGAATCAGAAAACAGTTACCACCAATTCAACTGTGACTCAAGTCAACTCCAATTGCCTGCTGTCAATCAGTTAATGTGGTCAGTATATGATCTGTTTAATGTGAATATTAGTTTAAAGTGAATGTTATTAAGTCTACCTCAAATCACCACACGCATGGATGAGTTGAGCTGGGGAGTATCCCATTATGGGAAATTCTGATCAATAAACTGCATCAAAGTTCTTAATATGCACACATATTAAGCATTTTGGAAAACAAAATTATTTTGTAATATCTTTCCAAAATTATGAGATGTACTCAGAGACATATTAAAAAACCTGACAGTAGAATGAAATATGCTTAATGGAGCATGTCATTGGTGTTTAACTGAAAGTCAGAAGAGCTTTATGGCTGCTGATGGCAATCGCTGCCTGGTACTTGGTATTCATTCCCAATAAAGCCGGCATTGCAGAGGAAGAAGAATGTGAATGAGTCTGGGAAGCATCTGTGATGGTATGCTTATTAGTTCACTGACTCCCTTTATTTGAAAAAGATTTATAATGCCTTTTTTTAACTTTTCTGAATCTATTCATTTTATATTTTGTTATAAAATATTTCCACATATCAAGCTTATGGATTATTATTTAAGTTGTTGGACTCACCAGAAACACTGCTTCCGACTAATTTCCATAAAGCAAGTTCTACTGCATATCCTTCAGGAGCTTTGGTGACTCAATAGGCAACACACTGTGCTTCTGTCTGCTAGGTTAACAGTTCAAACCTATTAGTCATTGTGGAAAGCTCAGGGTGTCTGCTCCTCAAAAGGTATAAAGTCTTGGAAACCCCAAAGGGCAGGTCAGCTCTGTCCTATAGAGTGATTCTCCACAGATGACTGTGAGTTTTCAGTTTGCTACTGTCTAACTTATGGTGGCCTAGTGGCTATGATATAGACTGCTAACCACAAGGTCAGTAGTTTGAAATCACTAGCCCCTCTGTAGAAGACAGATAAGATTTTCTACTCCTTAAAAAAATTATTGTCTCAGAAACTCACTGCAGCCATTCTACCCTGTACTGTAGGTGGTTATGACTCAGAATCAACTGATGGAAGTGAGAGATCTCATGTTATTATCGTCAATTTTGACTCACAACAGCTCCATGTGACAGAGTAGAACTTCCCCATAGAATTTCTTCACTGTCATCTTCACAGAAGTGGAGAGTCAGGTCTCTCTGCTGCTGAGCTGCTAAATGTCACGTGGGCTTCGATGTTTCCTACAGCCTCATGATAATTATTCTGCAAGTACCAGCCCAGTCAAAATTGGTCAATCTAAAGTATTCCAGTTTAAATTGCATCATGAAGATAAAGAAAGCAAATTGGAAAAATAAGTTACATTGTAAATATACACTGTACAGACAAAACACCAATGAAGGTGAGACCCACTGAATGAAAGTCACTTACATTCATTGGAGATATGCTATTTTAAGGCTCATTCCTCAAAGATCAATGCCGTGTGTGTGTGTGTGTGTGTGTGTGTGTGTTCCAAGAAAATTTTATTTGGGGGAGGAAATTAAAATGTCAGTTTAAACATTTTATTTTTGAAATGAAATTAATGTCATAATAAGGGAGAAAAAAACAAAGACAAACCAAACAAGAATGAGGCCTGGATGTCAAACAACTTTGCGGAACTTTTGTATCCAACCCCCTTGGTGACACAGGGTTGTGTGCGACTACTTTTAAAGAATAACCTGAGGTGAAGTGGAGATGGGTTCACTACCACATGTATCACTTCCTATTTCAGGAACTTTCAGGGCAGGTTGTCTAACCTATGTCTACCTCATTTCCCAACAGTCCAAAGTGAGATCATTAGAGTACATGGCTTACACAGCTGCTGTGGAAGTTAAACTAGAGATGACAAATGAAAGGCTTCGCAGAGAGCTCTGAATATATTAATGTGCTCAATATTCACAATGGTTTTAGGGTAGTAAATAAGAAATTAATTAAATAAGTAAAATAACATTAATACTGAAAACATCAAGACTACATACATTCTATAGGCATTTTAAGATGCTACTAATGAAAACCATTTTTATTCATTGTCAAAATCGATCATTATGCATTAACTTGAACCAGAAAACTGTTCTTTAAAGCAACAGTTCTTCATATTTTATTCTCTCTCTCTAGTCAATTCTCTTTGAGAATTGGAGGAATAATATGGATACACAAATTGTCACTGGAAAACTACAAATTGTCACATTCATCCATGAATCAACTACAGGTAGACCAGGTTTATGTGGAAACCCTACTTGAAATTATATATAGAGAGAAGAAAATCAGTATAGGTGAAAATCAGTATAGGTGAAAACTCACTGCCATAGAATAGATGTCAATTCTTAGTAACCTTATAGGAAAGGGTAAAACTGTCCCTGTGAGTTTCTGTGACTGTCACACTTTACAGCCCCATGTTTCTCCCGGTGTAGGTAACAGAAGTGATTAATTGTGACCTTCTTCATTACATCTTGGCAATACCTTTTTGTAACTGGAATTTCCTTTGAAACTAAATAAGGGAAATGCCTGCATAAACCAGAGAATGTCAGCACAGGAAAACCATATGAAAGGTTTGATGAGCCGCACCCCCAGTAAAGACAAACAGCATCCAAAGGTTTTCAATGACCTTTGTGGTGGCAGCAACATTGACATGGGGTCCCAGACTTGTCTGGCCTACCATCCCCTTTTTAGAGAGAAAATTACGCATTGCTTCCCTGGACATTACAATATTTTATGCTACAGCCTCTCAGCATTGACTCGCTGGCATGCATATTTGGTCTGGAAATCCAGGATAAATGGGTAGGTGTCTTCTTTTGCAGCCGGGCTGGCGCATCCCAGTGCCCCTGCAGGAGGCAGTATTGTCCACTTTGGGAAACACGCATCTGAGGCATCATGCTTGGTACAATAGAGGGGCAGCAGAAAAGAGGAAGATCCTCAAGGAGATGGATTGACACAGTGACTGTAACAATAGGCTCTAACGTAAGAGCATTTGTGAGAATGATACAGGACCAAGTCGTGGTACATTCAGTTGTACATGAGGTCGCTAGGAGTCCGAATTGATGCTAAGGCACTAAATAGCAACACGTTTCGTAGACTGTGATGCCATTCTTTTAACCATGTTCACCTCCAATATCTACAATTACTATTCTTACCTTCATCCAATTGAAAGAAACTCATCAAACATCACCAAGGGCATTAAGGGAAAGATATGTCTGAATCCTTTCTTATTCCATTTCAGCTGCGAGATACAGAGCAGACTACCATGCTTGGTGTTAGAGTGCATCATCACAATAGTGAGAGGGAGACCATTTGGGGCACGGTGGGTCTTCTGGGCATTCTTGGAAGAAACCAAGTAGAGCAGTGGGAGCCAGGCCATTTTGACTTAAGAGATTACGTTGCCCCTTTAAAGAACAAAAGACATCTTCAGGTCCCTGCCATCGGTTCTCAGTGATTTCTTTCACGTCTGGCACTTGAAGCATAGAGAACAGGGCTCCTCTCCTGAGAGTCGTGGCTGCTTACAGGTATTAAAAGCTCGAGCTGCCTGCAAGTGAACACAAAGCCTATTTCTGTGTGTTCAGATGTGCATGAGAACATGGGACAGGAACTCAAAGGAAACCATGGGCATACATACATACAACATGCACACAGGCCCCAAAGATATCATTCCATAGTCGTGGAGTTGGCACAGAATTATGGATAATCACAACTGAAGGGTATTAAAAAATTAATCACTGGACTCTGATTTTAAAGGTAAGGGAATTAGAAGTCAAAGATGGACAATGAGGGGCCTGCCATACACTAAGTAAACGGATCATAACAGCTTCAGAAACAATATAGGGGACAATTTTCTCTCTGGCCACTCAGTGCTCTTTACATTACACATGATAAAAATGATGTAGCTAGCCCCATTAATCTTAATAATGATTATTTATTTTGTGTGTAAATATATAGTAGATAAAAACAAACAAGAAAACACTACCATAGAGTTAATTCCAATTCACAGCAGACCCACCTCCAACTGACTGCCCTCAACGCAATTCCAACTCCAAGAGTAAAAGTCCCCCGACGGTTTCCAAGATAGCACATCTTAACAGATGCAGACGGACACGTCTTCTTCCCAGGGAGTGGCTGGTGAGTTCAAACTTTAGACCGATGGACTAGCAGCCAGGTGCTTAACTGCTCTCCCACCAGGGATCCTGGACACCAGGAGAAACACATTCAATGCAATTTCATAATTACATTCTTCAGTGCTGAGAAAAAAGGTTTAACATTATAAATTGGGCAGATGGAATAACCACCTTGCTGCAATTAGATTTTTTTTACAATAAAAGAAAATTCCATGACTCCAATTTGCAATTTTAGTTCACTCTAAGGTTCTTTGCTATACAGCTCACTCCCTGCCGTACTATATCGCACCATTTTGTTCACGTCCTTATGTCCTTTCTTCTCCACCACAATTCCCACAGTGCTTGAAGCAGGCTCTCCAGAGGCTCTTGGTGGGTCACTGGTGATGCGACGGTGGTAGTGGTGATAATAGTGACTTGGTTGCTACCCAGACCCCCAAGGGAAGTAAGCAGAGGAAAATCTCCCCTGGAAATATTGATCTCTCATTAAATATTGTATCCTGCATGATGAGAGTCACCAGGAGGGGGAAGGAATGCACCGAATACACATCCATTTATCACCCAGAAAATTGACGTTGGAGAAAGAGCCCATTGATTCCCAAAAATGATGAACCTTGGGAAGCACCGAATGGGCCATCCTTGTTATTAGTGCTCTGTAATGAGCAGACCGCATCAACTGCAGACACACTCTCCTGAAAGCGCTTCCGTTAGTCTCACTGCCTGAAAGGATCATGCATTGATTCCTTAAAATGCCACTTAATATATATTTACTTACTTAATTACTTTTAAAGGGATAATGGAAATGTAATCATGAAAGTCGAGGGAGCACAGGGTCAGTCTAGAAAATGGAAATCAGTGAGATAATACCAGGTGAGCAGGCTTTACTGATCGTCTGTCACTCTTCCTGAAGTAAAATACTATTTCAAAGACCCCAAGTCATTTTAATTTTCAACACATAGATAAATGTGTGCACAGACTAATGTAAGTATTATTTGAATGCCCTTAACATTAAGTTGCAGGAAAAGAACAGAAGACCCATCATTACATGAATAGGCCGTGGGAACAATAGAGGAGAAAGAAGTATATTAAAAGGGAAACCTGGAAATTAAGAAGTTGTGATATATGAAATAAGTTTTCTTCATTGAATAATTTGCATAAATCCAAAAAACCAATTTCTTATAGAACTTTTCTAATTGGTTACCTTTATCTGAGACTTGAATTGTCACATTTAGGTAGAACTAATCAATCACCTTCTATTTCATACATATCATAAGGGGCCAGACATTTGGGATCACACACACATGACCTTAATTGCTAAGATACCTTGTTTCAGGTTTTTCTGGATATGTGTAACTCTGACAATATGTGAGATCAACCTAAGAAGTCTCCCTGTCCATTTAATTTTGAGGGACAATGTTAATATTTACTAATACAGGAAATAGTATCACTAATGTATTTACTAACTTAAGGGATAGTGGTACATTTAAAATTGCTACAGGTCTGCATTCTGTATTCTGTAGTTCCTAGCTCACGAAAAAATTGATCACCCATGCCTGGTGCTGAATAAATCATTTAATATAGCCACTTTATATGTTGCATTTCTATCTACACATTCGTTCCTGAAAGCACTTCTTGCTAGAAACTTGCAACTAGAGTTGTATCTGAGGTTGCATTCAGTTACAAGATTCTCCTTGAGCTCACTGGCTTTTACATATAGACTATCCCACATGCTCCTAATCAGTGCATGCACTGTCCTGAGGATGCAATTCAGCTTCCTCGGCTCATCAGGATTAATGGTCATCAAAAAATCCACACCTTTTCTAGTTACTTGGCTACAGAAAGAAAGGGTTGCCTCTAACAAAAGAACATCCTTGCAAGGCTTATACACTCACACCCCATCATATGGATTTACTGCCTGGTCGCACCATATAACAGGCAGCAATAAATGCCCACGTATTTTATAATTCTCAGATTGCTCTCATGACCCAGGGAGCCAACCTAGTTAGCACAAGCCATGGATTCTCAGGGACAGTTGGTAAAGACTCTGTTCTCTGCTCATGTTCCACTCTCACCCTATAACAAAGACAGGGGTCACTGGATTGGGATTACTGGTTCCTTACTACCTACACCTCATCTGGCTCATGTCACTCAGCAAATGGAAAATGTTTCACCTTTGTCTGCTAACAACCCCAGCTCCCCCCCCCCAAAAAAAACAACCTAGAGCTTTCATTTGGGCAATTGCCCATATCTGTAACATAAACTAAGCTGGATTCTATGAAGAATCCAGCATCAGAATTGGATTAAGGCTTTTTAACAACCTGTAATATTCAGATGACACAACTTTGCTTCCTGAACGTGAAGAGGACTTGAAGCACTTACTGATGAAAAATCAAGGTTTGCAGCCTTCAGTATGATTATAATTCAATGTAAAGAAAATAGAAATTCTCACAACTGGAACAATAGGTAATATCACAACAAATAGAAAATTATTGAAGCTGTCAAGGATTTCTTCTTGCTCGGATCAACAATCAATGATCACAGGAGCAGCACTCAAGAGATCAAGCAATACATTACACTGGGTATATCTGCTGGACAAGACCTCTTTATGGTATTGACAAACAAGGATGCTACTTTGAGCACTAAGGTGCGACTGACCCAAATGATAGTATTTTTCGTTTGCCTCATATGCATGCATGTGCCAGTTGGACACGGAATAAGGAGTCCTAAGAAAAATCGGAGCCTTTGAACTGTGGTGCTGGATAAGGATATTGAGAGTACCATAGACTGCTAAAAGGACAAACCGGTCTGTCTTGGAAGAAACACAGCCAGGCAGCTCATTAGAGGCAAGGATGGTGAGACTGTCTTACATAACTTGGAAATGTTCATAGCAGAGACCAGTCCCTGAAGAAGGCCATCATGCTTGGTAAAGTAGGGGGGAATTGAAGATCCCCAAGGAGATGGATTGACACTGTGGCTGCAACAATTGGCTCAAACATATGATCAAATGTGTGGATGGTGCAGAACCAGGTAGTGTTTCATTCTGCTGTGCATAATATCTCTATGGGTCTGAATGGACTCAATGGCACCTAAAACAACCAATAGGTCAACAGTTTGGACTTACCATTGGATCTCCTGGAGAAAGATGTAACAGTCAAATGACAGTCAAGAATACCATCATAGAAACCATATGTGCAGTTCTACTCTATCTTCAGGACAGCTATGAGCTAGAGACGACCTGATAGCAACACGTTTTATAAATATCTGCTCCATGGCTGAGTTTTATGTACCAATATGATGTAGAGATCAGTGTCAGCAGGCACCGTGATCTGTATATGCAGTCCCTGAAGTACAACCAAGAGCTGTCCCAACTGTGCCTTTAAGGATTTGTTTATAAATTGGAATAGATGCATGTTGTTGTGATCCAGCTTCACGTTAGCACAAGAAAACACGAGAAGCCTCTTCAGTAATTTAAAATCAATATGTGAAGACAATTGTGGTGAAGAATTTGCTGTTGTGGATAGGGTTGCTTCAATTGTTTCTAAGTAAGAAAAATTTAACATTAAAGAGCAAGTACTGAGTTGTGATTCCAAAATAATGCCCATTTCCATCTACCTTACATACTCATGTAAGCAGAGTTTTTCAGTACATTTTTTTATGCTGAAAAAGCCTCCTCGACTTATGCTCGAGTGAAGGTCCCACAGAGCAGTGATGTGATGACTGTGAACTCAGTGATGATAATAATGTCTATGCTAATTACCTCCCACCAGCTCAAGCTGCAGCTCTGTGTGGACACACAGATGAGGAGGAGGAATCCAGTTTTGAAGGATTTTAACTCTGGTGTTTTAGCTCGGTTGCTGATTGAGCTAAGGTTTTTGTACTTTGAAAATTATTGTTGATACCATATGATTTTTGTTGATTCTCTCTTCCACTTACAGAGCTAGTTTACTGTTTTTCTTTGAAATAATAAAACACATTTAACCTATTGATTCCTCAATTAATATAATTTTATTGGCATCAATTTTTATTTTGAAATTTACCAGTAGCTCCTGCATTTCCCACCCTAGGCTTATACTTGAGTCAATAATTTTCCCCAGTTTTTGTGGTAAAATTAGGTGCCTCGGCTTATATTCAGGTCGGCTGATACTTGAGTATATACGGTACTCCAAAGAGCCCAGGTGATATGATTGTTGCGCGTTAGGTCTCAATCCCCATGGTCATCAATTGGAAACCATCAGCTACTCCTTGGGAGAAAGAGCAGGTGTCCTATTCCCATAAAGAGTTGTAGTCTCAGAACCCACAAAGACAATTCTACCCTGTCTATTGACTCAATGACTCCGTGAGGGCCATCCAGTCTTTTCCAAATCTAAAGGTCATAAAAAAACAAGCAACAAACCTTCCACTTTAGATTTCCAAAGCGATAGATCTTTTGGAAAGCAGAACATCTCAACTTCTCTCCTTCAGAATAGCTAGGGAGTTTGTGCAGCTGATCTTGCTAGTTAGCAACCCAAACACATCATATGCCAGGCCCCTGTGCATCATGAGTTGTCTATCATTAAGGCATTTGTAATGCAGGGATGGGTTGTATACATGTTATACACTTTCAGAATGACATCACCACTCAAAGGTCCATCTATTCTCATATGAGAAATTCTCACTTGGCTAATGTGACATGTGCTTCCTTGCGGTACATCTGAGCCATCGTTTTACAGGTTTCTTGCTCCTGTATAACATTTGTCTACTCATTGAGTCCCTATCAGCTTCCTAGCCCCTGAATTGAAAAAGGAAATTTATAAAAATTCCGGGGTGATTATGTTAGGAAGGAACAGGGATAGGGGTTGGCCCCCCATATGCTTGAAGGTCCCCTACAGGAAGTTGGAGGAGAACCAGGCAAACCTTAGCCACTCTTAGCCATATGCCTACAGAGCATGTGCCAATTCAAGCCTGAGCCAGGTGGGCAGTAGAACTGGGCGGCCCAAACTAGGCCCAGGTGGACTTAGTTCAACCAATGGGGTCAACCAATACCTTTGACCACGCCTCCCAGCCACAGGCCTCAAATATCTGGACATTGAGATGGCTCTTTCCTTTTTCTTCTTCCTCACCCTTCTGCTCGGCCGTGCTTGAGCCTCTCTGGACTCAGACCACCACCTGTGGATGGGCAGTCCCATAAGGTTGCCTGTTTGTAGCGACTAGAAAACCTGAAACTTATTCCGTCCTAACCCACTTGGATCACAAACCAGGTTTCAGCATGAATTCTTTCTCATGGTGAAGTGAAGAACCGAGGTATTTCCCACCCAAGAAATCTAACAATTGGTGTTTGTCCTGGCAGTCTCAAAGGCTCAGATCCATGCAATTGCTTACTGTTATGCTGTTAGTCATGACCTTCTCCTTGGAAATGACTGCCTGCCATCTGTTATTTCATTAAGTATTAAATCTTTGTTTTGAGCAGCAAGTCAATTTTCCCTAGTAGATTTACAGAAAAAGCATTTTAAATTTCTTTATGAGGGATGCAATTGCTCAAACCCAGTGTTGTTTTTAAATTCCAGAGAAAAACGTGAATGCATGCGCATGCAGCCGTCTGCAATCGAGATATCGAAGTCATTAGAGGTGCAGTCAGTCAACCCCTTAAGAGACTATTCACAGCTCAGGCCGGCATTATCACAGTATGTATCAGATGCAAATGTTGCCCATTAAAAAGGAGAATGTGTACATAATAGCTATGCTAGAGATTTATTAATAATTTCATAAGGCAATAATTTGTTGTCATTTATGCCTGTCACTAAATTGCCTCTGCACTGTGCTTTTCTGTCTCCTGCTTGTGTGTGTGCTGTTTAACTGATTCCTCTAAGTTACAGCTGATCACTTGATTTGCATTGTCTAATTGATTCTGTCATTTAGATTCACGACTGCTTAGCTTGGAGTATATATGGACATGATCTTGGTAAATCTATGACAATTTAACAGGGTGGATAAAATAATCATTCAACTTTTCTTGATGCCTTCATAGACATCATTGAGGCATCATTTTCTCTCAGGAGAAGTAAGTACCAAGTGTTAGATTTCTCGGGTGCATAATACCTTGGTTCTTAGTTTCACACCATAAAGAATTCACACCAAGGCCTGGTTTGTAATCCAAGTGGATTTTTATAAAGGACAAAAGATGTTTCAGGTTTAACAGTCTCTAAAAAGTACATGCAATTTTGGGGAATCGTGCCCAAATCTAAGTAACCAGGACTTTGCACCCACACCTGGTGGCCTGAGGCCAGAGAGACTGTGGTATGGCCTTGCAGACTCAGGGGCAGGGTCAAGGGGAGAAGGCAGAGGGCTGGGAGGTGTGGTTAAAAGTATTGGTTGATTCTGTTGACCGAATCAAGTCCACCTGATTTGGGGTGGGATAGGGTGGCTCAATTGGAGCATGCCCAGTTAAAGTCTTTATGGGTGGCTAAGGCTTGCCTGCTTCTCTTCCAAACCTCCTGTAAGGGGCCTTGTGCAGGCATAAGAAGGACCACCCACTCTATCCCTATTCTACTACCTAACACAAGTATTAGTATTAAGATCCCCCTCTGGCCAAGGACTTGTTGATGTAGGCAGGCTATCTCACAACAAACATTTCCCTGATAGGCAAGGTAAAGTGCCCAAAATTTCACCAGAAATAATTTGGTTTTTACCAAAGCATTCATTATGGGGTTCTGATACAGATACTCCAAATGTCAACCAATAGTTGAAAATTTGACAATGAGATTGAAATGGACGAAGACTTTCTAAGATCTAGGAGACCAATTACAAAACCAAATGCTACAAACAGTGAGTCAGACTGTTTTTAGAAACAAGGATGAGGGTGGGGGTGGACCAGAGTGCTAGTAAATCAAAGATTCAATCTCTGAACCAGAATGGGGAAATTGAGTATTTAAGCCTTAGAATTGAGTATGACTCATAGTGAGTCAAACTATACCAGGAATGGGGGTAAACATTGAAATGGAAATATTGCCATCTAGGGCACGTAGAAGGAGTCCTGGTGGCATAGTGGTTACAAGATGGGCTAATAACTGCAATATCAGAAGTTCGAAGCCTTTCCATGGGAGATAAAACAGGACTTTCTACTCCTGTAAAGGGTTGCTGTCTCAGACACTCAGAACGGCAGGCCTCCCTGGTGAAAATCCCAAGAGAGTTTTAATGATCGCTTGCCCATTTGATGGCAGTAGTCAAGGAGACTCTTCTAACTATGCTGGTTTTCATGGGTAATGAGAGTGGAATATTTGCATGTTATATGATATGTTTGTTTGCCCCTTTTCAATTCTCAAATCAATAGTAGATTGGAAACCACCTGCCCCTGCCTGTTTTCATTCCAAAATTCAGTCTCCTGACTCTGATAAAGGCGTGCCCTTTGATGTCCCTTGCAGAAGATGAGGTCACAGCCCTAGGCTATTGTCCAAGCATAGCTCATTTTCACGAGCCTGGGGAGATTCTGGTTTATCTCCCGGTGTAAGGACTCCAGGAAAGAAGCACAATGCTACTCATCCAATCGTCTTGATAAGAAAGAATTCAGGTTGAAAAAGAAGCCAGGACCTGAGTAATAAGGAATGTGTTTCTGAAAAATGCAACATCTGATTTCACAAGGTGACCTCTCGCCGGAGGAGAGAGAAGGCAAGCAGCATAAAAGGGATCAAAGAAGGGGAAAAATCAGGACAGATTTAAAACCCGAGCCCCATTTGATTTATATTCACCAAAGGAGATAGAAAATGATTTCACTTCTTGAAGTGAGTGTAATCAGTCCGCAGTTTTCTGGACCCCTGGTGTCCGAATGGCTCCAGCTATGTAATTATCAAAGGAAAGATGAAACATTTTTATGGTTTTAGAAGTCCAAAAAGGAAGGGGCAAAGACATATAAAGGCGACAGCATCAAGGGTAGGGTATGGATGCTACGAGATAGTTAATTGTAGTCCTGCCTACTGAGAAGGAACGGCAGAAGAACAAGGAGATAGTATCTTTAATACAGAATGATTTCATAGGTTGGCATCACTTTCCAAGCTCTGACCTGTGGGGGAAATTCTTGTGTTTAATGATCATCGAGTCAAATCTCGGTGAAGACAGGATGTCTTCATTTAGCACAGATGCATGGTTGATGAAGTAGCTGACAAGAAGAGCCCATCATCCAAATGGGTGACTGATTTGGAAGGGCCATGCTCTATCAGCAACTCTGATCCTATTGTAAAGGTGTATGTGGAAAAGGAGGTTTTGAGAAAACAGAAGGAAGGAGAATAGTTTTGACTCCTGTTCTCAATAGAAATATAACTGTAGCAGGTGGTTTTGAATGGAGTTAATGGGATTCATTAGCGGGATCCTTTAAATCACTTTGGTTCTGTTATTGAGGCCATTTGTACTTCTCTGAGTTTTGAGATCATCTGAGGATGCTGGGTTCCTGCTGAGTCTTACAATGGAGGTTGTGGGGCAGGGTAGCTGCTTTGTTTGACTGGTACCAAATGTGGTAGAAAAAGTCTCACAGGTGATTCTGCAGGGTTTTTTGGTTTGACTTTGTTCTGGTTTTGTTCTTTTAAACAACATTCCTGGCCCAGTTTTGAAGAACAAAAATAACTACACGTCCTTCATGGAGATGGCGTGATGTGGTTAGATGCCAGAGAGTCGGTCCCCTCATATCAACCCTAGGTGTACAACAGAAAAACAAAACAAAAGATTGGTCCATGCCACCAGCGCATTATTGCAGCCCCTGTATCGCTGCATTTTCACTGCCCCAAGCAGATGTCCTTTTCCAGAACCTAGTCTCTCCTGATCGGGTGAAAGATGACGCTTTTGAGCACTGAGAAGGGGCAGTTCTACTGTTTTAGATGGTCACTGTTTGCGGAATCCACTCCATGCGCTGAGTCTTTCCTGGTAACCCATCCCAAGTATGTGAGATGAAGTCTTGCCATTCTTAGTTCTACAGAGGATTCTGCCTATATTCACTTCGAAAGATAGATTTGTTTGTCCTGTAGGTAGTCATGGGGATTTTCAGCATCCTTCACCAGCACCATGATTCAAATGCGTCCACTCCTCTCCATTCTTCCTTATGCAACGTCCAGTTTTCACACTTATATGAAATACCATGACTTGAGTCAGACATAATTTTTGAAATAAATAATTTTATTGGGGGCTCACACAGCTCTTATCACAATACATGCATACATACATTGTGTCACGCACATTTGTACATTCATTGCCATCATCATTTTCAAAACATTTCCTTTCTACTTGAGTCCTTGGTATCAGCTCCTCAGTTCTCCCCTCCCTCCCCCACGCTCCCTCCCTCACAAACCCTTGATAATTTATTATTACTTTTTGTCATAGCTTACACTGTCTGACGTCCCCCTTCACCTACTTTTCTGTTATCCATCCTCCAGGGAGGGGGTTATATGTAGATCATTGTGATGTGTTCTCCCTATCTCCTCCCATCTTCCCCTTACCCTCCTGGTACTGCTATTTTCATTATTGGTCCCGAGGGGTTTATCTGTCCTGGATTCCTTTTGTTGCATGCTCTTATCTGTACCAGTGTACATGCTCTGGTCTAGCTGGATTTGTAAGGTAGACTTGGGATCATGAAAGTGAGAGAAAATGAAGCATAAAAGTATTAGTGGAAAGTTGCATATATTTCATCGGTGATACACTACACCCTGACTGGCTTGTCTATTCCTTGTTATCCTTTGGTAAGGGGATGTCCAGTTGCCTACAGATGGGACAACAACCTGATACAACTTTGTCTTCAGAGTGACAGGCTTCATCTTCAACATCGTAAAGAGGTCTTGTGCAGCAGATTAACTCAATTAAATGTGTCTTTTATCTTTTGACTGCTGCTATCATGAGCAAGATAAAATCCTTGGCAACTTCAATTTCCTGTCCATTTATCGTATTACCTACTAGTCCATGAGGATTTTGGCTTGCTTTACATTGAGTTAAAATCCATAGGGATGGATGCAAACCTCGACCTTCATCAGCAAGTGGTTAATACCTCTTCAAGTAAGGTTATGCAATCTGCACACTGGAGGCAGTAATAAGCTTTCCTCTAATTCTGATGCCATTGTCTTCATATAATCCAGTTTCACAGATGAATAGTCTGGTGAGAGGACGCCATCCTTATGCATACCGTTCCTCATTCTAAACCATGCGACAGTCCCTTGTTCCATTTGCAGAACTTCTTGATCCACATACAGGTTCTCCATGAACACAATTAGACATTCTGGAATTCCCATTCTGATCAAGGCTACCCAGAATGTGTTTATATCTACACAGTCTAATGACTTTGCATTGTCAGTAAAACCGAAGTAAGCATCTTTTTTGTATTCTCTGTTGCAGCCAAGGTCCATGTGATGGCAACCCCGATATGCTTGTTCCAAGTTCTCTTCTGAATCTGAGCTGAACCTCTGGCACAGAGGTTCTCAAACTGGGGGTCGTGACCCCTTGGGGGGTGGTTATGACCCTTACATAGGGCTCGCCCAATTCATAACAGTAGCAAAATTACAGTTATTAAGTAGCAACAAAAATAATTTTATGGTTGGGGGGTCACCACAACACAAGGAGCTGTATTAAAGGTTTGCGCATCAGGAAAGTTGAGAACGGCTACAGTCTAGCAGCTCCCTGTTAACAACAGTCATACTGCTGCAACCATTGTTAGATTATCTTCATCAAAATTCTACTTCCATGTGCTATTAATGATATTGTTCTAAAATTTACCCATTTTATTGGGTCACCTTTCTTTGGAAGAGGTACAAATATGGCACCTTCTACTCAGTAGGCCAAATTTCTCAGTATAGATGAGTGAGTGCTCCCAGCAACTCATGAGCTGGTTGAAACCTTTAATTTTATATTCAGGTCATTGCGGTAGCCTTAGCCTTGTGTTTAGTTAATGCTTTCATTGGAGCTTGGCTTCCTTCAGTAATGCAGCTCTTGATCATATGAATATTTTGATATGATCAAATGTTGACTCGTTCTTTTTATTATAGTGACTGTATTTTTCCACCTTCATTTTATGCTTCCAGTATCATGCAGTATTTTACCCATAAGAATCGTTCAGTATTGCAACTCGAGACTTGAATATTTTTTTTTAGTTCTTTCAGTTTATGATATGCTAATAATGTCCCTCCTGTTTGGTTTTCTAACTTTAGGTCTTTGTACATTTACTTATAATACTCTGTTCTCTCAAGCTGCCCCTTTGAAGTTTCTGTTTAGCTCTTTGACTTCATATTTCTTCCATTTGCCTTAGCTGCTGTGTGATTAAAAGCACGTTTCAGGGTCTCTTCTGACATCCACCCTGATCTTCTTTTTCCTTTCCTGTCTTTTCAATAAGCTTTGCTGTCGTCATGTGTGCCATCCCACAGTTCCACAAGTCTCTGTCATTGATGTGCAGCAACTCTGTTATTGGTTGAGATATACTCAAGGCCATATTTAGTCTTTTGTGAACATGTTTTAATTTCCCTCAGCTCTAACCTGAGCTTTCATATGAGCAATTGCTGTTCTGTAGTTGGCCCCTGGCCTGTTTTTAGCTGCTGCTATTGAGCTTCTCCATTTTTTCTTTCCATAAATATAGTCAAGTACAGTTCTGTGTATTCCATCTGGAGAAGATTAAGGGTATCGATGTATTTTGTGTTGTTGAAAAAAAAGGCATTTGTGATGAAGCAGTTGCTGGTCTTGGGATTTTTATCATGTAATCTCCAGTTTTGTGTCTGTCACCAAGGCCGTGTTTTCCAACTACTCTTCCTCCTTCTTTGTTTCAAACTTTTGCATCCCAATCGCCAATAATTATCAGTGCATCAAAGTACACGGTTGGTTAATTTTATACCGGAGACGGGTAAAATTCTTCAATTTCTCTATCACTAGCTTTAGTGGTTTGTACATATATTTGAATAATAGTTGTGTTAACTGGATGTCTTTGCATGTGGATAGATATTAATCAGATCACAAATACATTGTACTTCAAGATAGAACTTGGATTGTCCTTTTTGACAAGATTCCCCTGGAATTTTTCATTCCCAGGATAGTAAGCCATATGACTCTGATTCAAAATGTCCAATAACAGTTTATTTGAGCTCAATAATGACAAGGATATTGACCTTTAAGTATTCCCTTTAATTTTTGACTTTTTCCTACATTCTATATCCTAGTTATCAATATATGTTTGCAGCTGTTTATTCTCATTCTGAGTGGTGCCCAGTGAGCAAATTCTGGTTCTGGGTGTTTTAGTCCATTTGCATAATTGTGGTCAGTCAACTCTTTGAAAGGACAGTCCTTCCTCAATCATATTTTGAGTGCTTTCGGACCAAAGGGTCTCATTGTCTGGTACTGTCTCTGACAAAATTCTGTTGATTATCAGTTTCTGGCAGTGTTTTGGTGCTTGGTACTCATAAGATTTTCAGTGACTAATTCCTCAGAAATAGACTGACTATCCCTTCTTCATAGTCTGTTCTTAATCTGGGAGCTGTACTGATAACTATTCACTTTGGGTGACCCTACTGATATCTGTACTACCACTGGCATAACTTCCAATGTGACAGCAACACACAAGTCACCACAGGATGGAAAGCTGACAGACAAATGTTAGGCTATAGTATAGAATGACAGAAATTGGACCATGATTGGGTCATGTACATTGGGAAGATAGAAGGGTTTACAAGTTGGTTCAGGGTCTTCTGACCAAGGCAGGCAAGGCAAAACTGGTGGGGCATGACTCATGACTATGTGACCCCCTCTCCTGTCCCCAGTAAGATGACTTCTATCAAGGACAGCCTTAGGCAGACCCAGGCTGGTGGGAGAGAGGTGGAGGCAATCCACTCTCTCAGGCACTCTGTCTGAAGGCAAGTCTATCTACATCCTTGGTGAATGACCAGAATGCTCTCGGTGGAGGCTTAATTGATGTGGAGACTCTGCAAATGAAATTGGGGCTGTTGTTCCCATTCATACCCTTTTGCAAACCAAGTGTTGAGAATTTAAGCTCTAATATGCCATACTCCAAGATGGACACACATATCCCCAATGTATAATGGCCTGTGTGCAATTTGCAACAGCCTAGAAGACTCTTGGAGGGGGTTTGACACTCCCATGCACCGTGAGTCCTAATCAACACCACAGCCCTTCTCAGCCATAGGCCAC
The DNA here is from genome assembly GCF_050624435.1 of Tenrec ecaudatus. Lineage (NCBI taxonomy): Eukaryota > Metazoa > Chordata > Mammalia > Afrosoricida > Tenrecidae > Tenrec > Tenrec ecaudatus. Next base: position 9,987,888 of record NC_134544.1, read on the forward strand.
CAGCCATCCCTTTGTCACCTTGAGCTAAAGAACTGGTTTAATATCCACTTGTTAATCTCTGTGGCCTGAACATCCTTTCTCTTACCCATGCAGATTGTGTTGCTGCTGGTATAAAATGTGAGCTCTTCTATGAAAATGATATTATACGATTTGAATTAAGAGAGGTCCTATAAGTCCCGTGGTCAAAGGTCGTCTGCCCCCTTGGAGCAGGAAGGTAGCCAGCAAGCTGCACTGGCCAGGTATACGATGGACGACAAACTGGGTCATAATCAGGCTGTTGTGGAGGTGAAGAGGGGAATGGGAAACTCTGTCCCACAAACGTACCCCTCTAATGCTTGAAGACTCATGGATTAGAACGATATTGAACTTTTTTACAATTCCTCTGCTAAATGAGAATTTACTACGGTATCTTTCTTACCATTTTCCCCAGTGTTTTAAAAAGGGCATCTTCCTGAAGGGCAAAAGGACATCTACTTTTTTATCCCCCCATAGTAAGTTGCTCTTTGGCCACAGACATTGTCCTTGTCTCCCTAAGCGCAGCCCACAGCTTCCGCGGCTCGGATTTCAAGGGGGAGGGAAAGACGATATGACAGGGAATAAACCACAGGCAAGTCATACCGCTGATCTCTGCTGCAAGCCACAAACTTGGGGTAATGGCCTGCTGAGGAAGGAGAGATGGTTTTCACATAGCCTCTTCCGTCTGAAGGGCAGGCATGATCACAAGCCCATAGAAAAGACCATCGTTTTCCAGTGGGTACTTAACTTCTGAGAGAACCTCTCACCTCCACCACCCCCAAAAAAGGTGGGGGAAGTGGGGAGAGAGAAAGATCTCAAAAATTCATACAAATCTAAAGGTGACTTTGGTGATAACTCACACCTTGGCATCTCTAAGTGACTATGGTCTGAAGTGATATCTACAGTGACTTCTCAAGCAATTTGAGTTTCATTAATTATTTCTTAGGTAAACGACTCAGCCAGACTGTCTGAGCATTTAATATGAAGCTTTTACCTTACCTTTTGCTATAATTTACAGTTATGAAATCAGCATATGATGCCTTCACCTCTAAAATGGATGAATGAGACTATTTTTATTTTATGAGATGCATGCCATTAATAAATTCAGAGTACAAAGCTATCTTCTCCAAGTTTGTGTCTAATTCTCTTGTTAGAGACCGCTCATTGTGTCTAATTCTCTTGTCTTACAAAAGAGAAAGAAAAGTTAACATGTTTAGAATTTACTTAAAATAAGTGAGAAAATAAGTATGATTTCTATGATGTAATTATTTCAGAGGAATTTGAGCTCATTTTAAAGGTCAGCTTAAATTTAGTTTGTTTTGTTTCATTGGTTTTTTCATTTATGAACTCAAAGTGGGTAATTCCTCACTAATTCTGGAAGCAATGCTTATTTCCATTACTATTGTACAGTGAATTTTCCTGTCAAGCAGTGAGATACACACAAAAAAAAGCGTTTGTAAAGGATAAGTTCATTCTAATATAAAAACACCTTAGGACAATTGAGATTTTAGGCAGCCATGCTCAATAAGGAAAGCAAAACGAAAACTATGAAATTCTTGAAACACTAAATGCCATGTAATCTCACAGGGACCCTGAAAAAGATTAACCTTTTAAAACACTTAGAAACAGCCAGAAGATAATTGCTGGGTCTATTCTTTAAGAAATCTGACTGTATTTTCTTTCCTCTAGGCTTCGGTCTTTGGATGCTATGCAGAATGCCTGGAATATTCATAACTGAACTGTTTAATGAAGCATATGCTTTTCATAATCCATTTTGAACAGTACATTCTCCGAGTATATTATTATAAATTGTGTTTTCTAAAACGGTTACATATTTACATTTTATCAGCACATATTTTTCTTAATTCTATTTAAAATATTTAAGTGGTTTGATTTATAGTAGTTATAACTATTGCTAATTACTTTTAGTAGGTTTTAATGTGATCACTGCTTACATAGTGGTGGACTAATAATTTTTCCTTTTAAAAATAAAGCAAAATGTAATTATAGAATCAGTCTGTTCATCAGGAGTTGTTTTGGATGGAAAATGAGTGCGGATCCATGTTACGAGTTCTCAGGTTACGGCGCTCCGACTTACAGTTACTCCATAGGAAAGCACACTCTTGTCAGGGAGCTGACTCGGACTTGGAGGCCCTGTGTAGATGTCCAAGGCAGAAAGCATTTGCGGGAGCAGGCAGCCTCGTGCTTTTCCAGTGGAGAGTCTTGTGGGTTTGAACTGCTTCCCTTGCAGGTAGCAGCCCAATGTAATATGCACTGGGCCACCAGGGCTCCTTTCTTTCATTAAAGTTAAAGCCAATTAAGAACTATATGCATCTGTTCTGACCTACTTACTATTTAATTTAAATTACACATCGCAAAGGATCACATTGGTAAAAACCAGGGAGTATCTATATCTAGGAAATCTACAGATGCATGTGCCCATACTTTGTGAATAATCAATGATCAATTATATGTATTTATATGAAATGTCGTTCATCAGACCCCATTGCCAGTGGATTCCAATCACATAGTGACCCTCTAGCATAGCGTAGAACTCCCCCCTGGATGTTCCTGAGCTATAACCAGGTTGCTATATCTTTTTGTGTAGCAGTTCAGTGCTTAAGCACTGTGCCACCAAAGTCTTTACTGATGGAAAAGCCACTATAAATCAGTGATCAAGAGTTCCCCCTCCCACGAAAGAAACATTATTTGAAGGAGCCCCTGTTGGCATTGACAGACTACTAATCAGAAGGTCAGAGGTTCAAAGTCACGAACTGCTCCCTAGGAGAAAGAGGAGGCTATCTGCTCCTGCACAGATTCATGGTCTCTGAAAGCCTGTAGCTAATTACAAGTCTGAATGGAATTGATGACAGTCAGTTTGTCAACCTTACTTTGTAGATATGACCAATACCAATTCTTAATTCCTAATTCTATGTCTTTTCTTCCTCTTATTAAAATACTATTAGCTACCCACAAAATGCACATGCAACTACACACAAAGCATTGGTTTGTGGGTGTATGGGTGTAACAAAGAAAAGTGCATGTCCTTTGGCACCCTCATATACTACTGTTTGGACTGTAAATACGTACAGCCACTGAGGGAGGTGACTCAAAAAACCGGGACTAGAAATTCCATGCGCTAGCACCTCTCTGCTGGGCATGCCCCCTACAGAAGGCAGAGTCATTCGAGGAACAGCGCTATGCACGCTGAGGTTTATCACAGCGCTCTTCATAATAGCAAGAAGATGGAAACAACCCAAGTGCCCGCCAGCAGAGTGAATGACTAACAAAACCGAGGTACATACACGCAAGACTGAAAACAATGACATAATCACGAGGCACTTGATGGCATAGGCAGACTTGGAGAACATTCGCCTGAGTGAAGCTAGCTCATCACGAAAGAACAAATATTGTATGAGACCTAAGAAAAACACAAGAGAAGGCTTTCATACCTAAGGGAACAGGCTTTGGAGCTTGCAAGGGGTTGGGGAAAGGCAAGGAGAGAAGAGAAAGCAATGGCAGATGGATGAAGAGAAAGACAAGAGATGAGATGACAAATCACTTCATTGGGGAGATGACAACTTTTTGGGAGAGTTGAATGATAGTCTAAATTGTTGAAGACTAAGTTGGTCTGAAATGTTAACCACCATCTAATTTATAATTTAAAAAAATTGTTTTCCCCTTTAAAGTTTAAAGAGATAAAAGTTTAATTATCCTTGGTAAACATTTTAAGAATGTCCAGAAAAATAATTTGTTAAATGTAGTCTTCCAAACAAACCTGAATAATAGGAACAGATTCACAAACTGGGAGGAAGTAAATACAAGAATAGAAAACAAACAACCAATAATGATAAAACTTAAAAGAAGGTGACAGAAAATTCCCATCATGATGGTAATTACAATAATGTATAAACATTGTTAAATAAATAATATCACAAAACAAGCTAAATATGAGAGGCAAAAATAAAATGTAGCTATATAGGCAGCAAAAAAACCCTCAGTCCTCTGGAGTCAATCTTCAGTCACAGTGACTGTATAGGAGAGAGCAGAACCATCCCTTTGGGTTTCTCAGTCTGTCGATCTTGATGAGAGCAGAAAACCTTCTCTTTCTCCCATGGAGCCAGTGGTGGATTCAAACCGCTGACCTTGAGGTGGGCAGCTAAGTGCATAACCTAGGACACCACGGGACTCTTTATAGCTACCTAGTCCCTTCAATCTACATAAAAAGAAAGGGTGATTTTGTTCTCCATTGCTCTGTGACTGTTTAGATACCATTATAACCTCATGCTAATGGTTTCTTCGATTCTCTCTTGGTCTTGTCTTTGTCCTATTTAAGAGTTAATACGTAGGTTTCTATAAAATACATTCAAGTTTGGGGTTCTTTTCTCCCCTAAGACCACCTGGAATGCACCTACTTGTGGCCTCAGACAGACACTGGCATCTTATAATGAAGGTAAATAACCATTATATTCTTAAATATTTATTCTTTTAACTTGATATTATCATTGTCTCATTAATCTGTAGAATCTAGTTTTTCTCCCCTTTTAACCTGATTTGACCATGTGATATATTGGCCAATGAGATACTATCACACATGAAGTACGTGATGAATGAAAAGCAATTCTTCCATACTGCAACTTGATTTTCCCTTTCTTTTGGGGGATATCTTGTGATTGGGCTGACATATGAGTGCACCTCCATGAGGATCACCTGATCCTACCTCAATCCAGTTGACTCAGCAGCTGAGCCCAGCTCCAAACCCAAATTGTCAAAACAGAGTGACAACTGAAACTGGCTGAAAAATGTAAAGAACGTTTCAATGTTCTTTCCTAGGCATTGCAAGCTACCAAAGTGCTGTAGTTTTATGTTTTTGAGCCAAATGCAACTCATAGGCACCCTCTAAGGACTGAATTGAAGGTCCTCATATGGTTTCCTAAGTTATCATCTTTATGGGAGAAGATTGCCACGCTGATGTTTTGGTAAACCAGTCAGTGGTTGGCCATTGTTCCACTCAAAATTCAACCTCACAGCCATCGGGCCAATTCTGATTCCTTGTGACTTTACAGGTCAGGATGAAACTGCCCTTCTGGGTTTCTGAGACGATAACTATTTACTGGAGAGGAAAATCTCATCTTTGAGTTTTCAACTGTATACCTTGTGGTTAGCAGCCTAAACACTATCCAGTCACCACTATGCAACCAAGACTCCTGAAATCAGTGATTCACAACCTGTGGTGGCCACCCCTTTGGAGGTCAAATGACCTTTTCACAGGGGTCACCTAATTCATAACAGTAGCAAAATTACAGTTATGAAGTAACAGCGAAAATAATGTTATGTTCGGGGGGGTGGGCACCACAACATGAGGAACTTAATAAAATTGTCATGGCATTAGGAAGGTTGAGAACTGCTGCCTTAAATAGACTTAGCATTGTTATAAGATAAAGCTGTTAAAAGAGTAGAATACTTTTATGGTATGCTTGCTACAAAATCACTCAGGGTCCAGAATATATAAAGAACTTAGAAAATTATAAAGCAATAACAACAACAAGCACAAAAACCTAGCTTCCTATCCAAAGAAATATAGTCACAAGACTTGATAAAAGCCTTTCGTGACGAACATCCAATAAATGCCCCAGATTCATTTGTTTTCAGAACATGCAAAGTAAAAGGAACATCAGTTTCCTTGGACCGAATTGACTAAAATAAAAGCCTTCTAAAATGTCCAGTGTTGGGAAGGATATTAGTGGGTAGTCTTACACTTCTGCACTGTGGGAAGAGTGTAAATTGGTATGAAACTGCTTGTCACCATGAGGGCTAAAAGGACAACTAACCTGTTACCATATATGAGAGCTAAAAATACACTAACCTGCCACCAATCCATGCTCCCAGGTGTCAATCTAAAACAAATATGTACTTAGGATACCAAAAATCTTACACTAAACTGTCTGTAAGCGTCTTTCAAATTCGCCGTAAACTACATGAATGTCTATCAACAGTGCAATGGCTAAATGGTAATGCATTTTAATGGTAATAAACAAATGGGTATGACTTACATAAACTACAAACACATGGGATTATATGAATAAATATTACAAACATAATTTTGAGCAAGGTAATCAAAAAAGACACACAATACAATTCCAGTCACATAAAGAACCATTCAGCAGAGGGTTTCCATTGAAAAGAGTGATTGCGGGACCAACGGTCCTGGAGGGACATGAGAGCGTGGGAGGTAGGGGAAGGGAGGATGTGTCATCCAACACAGGGACAAGGGAACAGCAAGTGGTTCAAAACCAGAGGGGGGGGGGAGGGGAGGACTGGTGGGGAGTGACCAAGAGCAAGGTAACAGAGGAATTACTGAAACCAGAATGAAGGCTAAACATGGTAATGGGTCGGGAGGAAAGCGAAAGGAAATAGAGGAAAGGAGTAGGGGGCAAAGTGCATACAGAGAAGCCTAAATACAGACATGTACATATGTAAATATATTTATGATTATAGGGGAAATAGACATATGTGCATATACTTATAGGTTCAGTAGTAGGGTAGCTGATGGACATTGGGCCTCCTCATGCATAATCCCCCAATATAATAGCACCTCGCCTTGCTAAACGGTCATTGCAGGATACCCACCTTCCCGACATGATCACTGAAGACAGACGTGTGTGTAAGCAAGCATGGTGAAGAAAGCTGATGGTGCCCAGCTATCAAAAAAGATATAGCATCTGGGGTCTTAAATGCTTGAAGGCAAACAAGCGGCCATCTAGCTCAGAAACAACAAAGCCCACAGAGAAGAAGCACACGGCCTAAGTGAATACAAGGTGTTGAATGGACCATGTAGCAGACACCAAGGAACAAAAACAATCATTGTGTGGTCACCTTCCTCACATAATTGCTGAAGACAAAAGTGTGCATAAGCAAGTGTGGTGAAGAAGGCTGATGGTGCCTGGCTACTGAGAGATATAGCATCTGGGGACGTAAAGGCTTGAAAGCAAACAAGCGGCCATCTAGCCCAGAAGCAACCAAGCCCACACGGAAGCAGCAACATAGGTGATCATGAAGGGCAGAGGAGACCAGGTCTCAAACAACAAAGGTGGGGTGGTGGTGAGAATCACATCACCGTGAATGAGGGGGAGTACGTGATAGGGACCCAATGCCCATCTGTAGACAGCTGGACATCCCTTCCAGAGGGGTAGTGGGGAGGAGATGAGTCACTCAGGGTTCAGTGTAGCAACAATGAAACTCAAAACCTTCCTCTAGTTCCTGAACGCTTCCTCCCCTCCCAATTATCATGACCCCAATTCTACCTTGCGGACCTGGTTATACCAGAGAATGTACAGCGGTGCAGTAGGGATCTGGAAACACAAGGAATCTAGTACAGATGAACCCCTCAACACCAGCGGTGGGAGTGGCGACACCAGGAGGGAAGGGGGTGTAGAAAGGGAGAACCGATCTTGGTGATCTATGTGTAATCTCCTCTCTGGGCGATGGGCAATGGGGAAGCAGGTGAAGGGAGACGCCGGGGAGTGTAAGATAAGATATAATAATTATTTATAAACTATCAAGGAACCAGGGGGGGAGAGGGGAGGGAGGGGGAGGGGGAAAAAAAGGAAAACCGAGCTGATTCCAGGAACCCAAGTGGAAGGTGAATTTTGAGAATGACGAGTGCAATGAATGTACAAGGGTGCTTTGCTCAATTGATGTATGTACAGATTGTGATAAGAGCTTTATGAGCCCCAATAAAAAGATTTAAAAGAAAAGAGTGATTGAAAGGAGCTATGCAACTGGAAGTAGGTGTGCTAGTGATGCTCCATTTCTTAATCTGGGTGTTAGCTATACAAACAAGATCACTGTGGGAAAATGAAGTGTTCTCTATGCAGATTCGCATATGCCGGTTGTCTTGTACACATACCTTGGTTTCAAAATGCTTTAACTCAAACTTCCTTATTCTTTGCATTCAATTTTTAACTGATAATTTCATTCCACTATATACTCCTCCAAATTAGGTCTAATGATCAATTATCTGGATTTAGACAATCCATACATTTTGGATTTTTTCCCACCTTTTTTACAACTAACTTACGGCCATTTCTCTAACATGTGACTTGCTGAATTGCCTGTGATTTTTCTCATACTGAACATATGATTGAGTGGTAGTTCTCACTGTAATATTTTAGCACTAGATAGTTACTACCTGAAAATGTCTCTTTCATGTATCCTCTGATATTACCCACAGAGGCAGTACAACTCGATGACAGTCAGTCTGGTATTATATCTTAGTTTAGTAGAGATTCAAAGTTGATGAATATTTGCTTCTATTGTATTTAAATATTTTCTCAATGCTTCTGTCTTTGCTTTTGTGTCATGGTCTAGTCTTTTGATTTATTTACATAAAATTCGTTTTTTCTTTCAGATTATTTTAATGGTCTACTCTTTATCACTGTTTTGAAAGATCTCTAGTCTGTGATTAAATATGTACATATGGAACATATATATTTTTTCAAGATGATACGCTCCTTAATTTTGCAGCTTCATATAAATAATCAATTTTAGAAAAGTTTCAGGTACTATCTTCATGGAATAATTGACTTACCCTTTCTCTCTACTGGAATTCCCAGTGGGGATATGGTGATATTTTGCTTGTTTTATACACATGCCTTAATCTAGCTTGCATATTGCCATATTTTAATCTTTCGTCATTGCACATGGAGAATTTGAACGCATCTACTTCTGCTGACTTTTCTCTCCTCAAATGCAAATGATTTGCTGTTTGGTACATACATATTGATACATAGGTGGTACTGGTATAACCCCACAACAAAAAATACTAAGTTATTTTAATTATAGTTTACCACATACAAAAAATGTGGAATGGCCCGTGTTTAGTGCATAAAATTCATTATTTGTGTGTGATGGTGGAGGATGCAGTGTCCTAATTTAAAACAAAATTGAAATGGGAAAAATTATCAAAAACTGTCTATATTAAGTTTTATTCAACATGGGTCTGGGGAGAAAAAGCTCTTCACTTTTCTGTTTTAAACCGATCCTGGCTAAAACTCTAGCATGAACACTCTATTATCGTCACGTAAGGAATGAAATGGTGAAGCTAACACACACTCATTACAGTCCATGTATATGTAGGAGTATGTGACAAGTGTGTGCTGCGTTGTAATTCACTTGGTTACAACTCTTAGGTTCCCTCTCTTTTTCAGTCACTCGTGCCTGGCTAGGAGTGCGCTTCGATCGGCTCCTTGGAGCCTCAGGGGCCACTGGACGCCACACCGCATGTTTCTCTGACAGTTTCCGGGTTGCTCTGGCTCCCTGGTGGCCTTGTCGTGTTTCCTGTTCTTACACATGTTGTGTCCATGCTTCCGATGCCCTTCTCAGTGCTGACACTCCTGGCTATACTTTTTTTCACTCAAAATACCGAAGTTTTCATGTTAGATTTTTCCAACATGACATATCTGGATATTTGTTCTCCTCTAGGGCCAGACCCTAAAAATGCACCCTGTATGAACAGTTTATTTATGCACGGCAAATAGTCCTTGTTTAGATAGTAGATGCTCACCTTTTAAAATGAACTTCTGCTTCAGGGCTAAGGTTGTGGGGTGCTGCCAAGTTAATTCCAGCATATGGTGTCACTACTCCGTGTGACAGAGTAGAACTGCCCCAGGGTCACCCTAGGCTATAATCTTTGTAAGGAGACAGAGCCGAGTCCTTCTGTGTGGATCTTTGGAGCGTTCAAACCTTTACGCTCTTGGCCTTCTTGCCGTCAGGCCTCCTTTCAGGACTAAGAGTGATTTGATGACTCTCTGAGCAAAAGGGTTTCAGGACATTCATTGCAGCCTCGAATAACTGGAATCATTTCCACCAGCCTCCTGAATCTATGTAATACACATGATTTTTTTAGTCGCCACAAACAGAATCGATACACAACCAAACAATTTGTTTTGTGTGGGGGCAATTGTTTTTAATACTTACCAGTCCTGCGCTCTTTTATGGGCATAGAGAATTTCTGGCATTTATGAATGAACCAATCATGTCTTACCTAGAGGATTTCGTATGGATGGTCATCCCTGTATCAAAGCATGTATTAGTATATTATTGTTATTATTAATTAATAAATCACAGTGGATCCATGTGTGTAAATTCTTAGAAGTGCCTGATGTGTGGTGTAGATTCTGAGTCTTCTTTTTTTTTTTGGGGGGGGGGGGGATGGAGTTCCTATAGTTATTCACCCCAGCCCTTATGCCTAAGGGCTCCCTAAAGGGGCCATTCTGTTCTGTCCTCGAGAGTTTTATGTAAAATTGGAATCTACTCACCACCCATGGGTTTAAAGTCAATTTAAAGTATAAGAATTCACTGGTCCACACTGAATTCTGGATAAACACTACATTTAATCAATTTGACATGTCAACTTTGGATCATAGAGCTCTTAGATCCAGGTCTGAGACCGGAGGAAAAAGTAATGATTGAATTTAACTGCAGTTATTAATTGTCAAGAGTAGTTTTCTAACCTGCTGCTTTTCAGAAGATGATCTACAACATGCCTCTACTCCCTCATATTCATCGATGTTGCTGATTTATTGTCATGTGGCTACAGTCATCTGCTAAGATAGGGTTGGCAGCTTGATTAAGGTGAGCAGAACTGTTCACTGGGAAAATTATAATGTATAAAATTTTTAAACTCCTCTTAAATTCCTTCTGAAAGATTCTTAAATTTTAATTCCATGCATCCTAAAACCTGTAATGTATTGCTGCTTCCTGGTATTTTACTTGAAGTACTTAATCCTACTTAGTTCTCAAAGTAACATTTCTAGCTTTGAAATAAAAGAGTTGCTATTGAACTGTGAATAAAACTACTTCATTCCCAAGACTCATTATAGTCAAGAGTGTCTGGAGTGCACGGGCTCTATTCTTGTGAAACAAACTTCGGTAGGTGATGTGATATCTGCAGGGTTCAAGAGGTCAACAACTTATTGAGGTTTCAAACGCCTGTAGGAAATGATGAGAAAATAGTGCCTCAGACAAAGGATAGTGAGGTAGATTCCTGCTGGGCAGTTCTCCGACATTCTTTTTTTTTTTTGTAAATTATATTCAAAATCTTAAAGTGCATCTGAATTATCACTTCTATTTAAAATGTCTTCAAAAAATAAAATTAATTGTTGTGGTTATATTTCCATCCCTAAGCAGTCCAACTGTCCTTGAAAAACTCCATATACCATCCTTAGCACTATTACAATGTATTGTCACTTACCCTTAGCTTGACTTGAAGAAATTCCTAAGACCCATTGAAATATTTTGAAAAATGATATATATAAATATTTAAATATTTAGCTCCTGAACTTAGGATCTATTCTACTAATGGACTATTCATTTATTGAATTCAATAGTATAAGCCAAAGATATTTTAAAATACAACAAAATTAAATTCACGTGTATTAAAATCGTGGTAGTTCACCTAATTATATCATTATTATAACATTGAAAAACAGAAAAAAAAACCTTCAAATTGGAAAGGAAAAATGAAAGTCGATCCCATTCCCAGAGGATTTGTCATGGGGAGTTATAAAGGCCGATTTCCTGGTGTGGTTTCCAATAGATCTTTTTCTTTTAAGTCAATGTCAAACTAAACATTATGTAGACATTTTAAAAATGAATATTTCATATATATTCAGATGTGTATTTAGAAGAAAACAGCCTCCCTGCCTCGGTGGAGATAGCACACAATTTCCCAGGCAATGTTTCTGGTTTAGACCAAGGGCAGCGGGGGGGGGGGGGGGGGGGGCGGGCACAAAGGAGAGTTTGGAGGGGAAGTTAATGAACTAGTCCTCAAACAAGTTTCAGGTCTTAAGGCTGAAAAGTAAATGAATCCCTTCCTAAATATGGGCGAAAGAGACAGGGACCCAAGTTCTTCAATTTGACAGCAAGTGTGTATATCCAAGTAGACCCAACTTATGAGAAACTTGTCAGAAATCTGGCAGTTATGGAAATCGGGTGATGGCAGACATACAGACATTGTTCCATCTACCTTCATTCCAAAAGACCAGACTTTCAATTTGGTAAAGACCTAGTCATCTTGGAAACTCACAGTGGCAGTTGTACTCTGTCCTATAGGGTTGCTGAGCCAGATTTGACTCCAGAGCAATGGGCTTGTTTGTTTTGTTTGGGTTTTTTTTTGTCCACCCAATCCTAGCCCACTAAAGCTCTCCCTCATGTGTATAACCCTCAGCCATCGAATTAAGGCTGACTCAACGTGAGCCCCTTTTGGGTTTCCAAGATTGTAACTATGTACAGGAGTGGAAAGCCCAGACTTGATCCCAAGGAGCTGCTGGTGGTTTCTAACTACCTTCCATGTGCACCGCAGTCCAATGAGTAACCACTACACCACCAGGGCTCCTTCTCTAGTATAAGGAAACTTCCCCCAAGTGATGGATTTTTGGAGTAAATTATAATTGAACGAGCCCCCTTTCATTGGGTTGTGGACATATTTGGGGGAGCCTGCTGGTGTAGAGGGCTACACACTGAGCTGCTAACCACAAGGTCCTCTGTTCCAATCCACCAGCTGCTCTGGGAGAGAACGATGAGGCCATCTATCTACTCAACGTGTCAGAATTCAAAGGGCAGTTTGACCCCATTGTGTGAGGTCACTGTGAGTTGGAATTAATGCAATGGCAGTGAGTTTGGTGTTTTATTTTTGTTTTGTTTTGAATTTGATGAGAAAAAATAATTGAAGCCCCATCACATACTAGGATTTGAATACTCGTCTTTATCCTTGACAACAAAATGATTGAGAAATGTGACATTCTCCAAATATTTTGTGGTTGTGTGTCATCTAGTCAAGTCCAACTTACAGTGACCCTATGGGAAGAGAGGAGAAATGCCCCATCAGGGATCTGAACAGCATGGGAGGAGGTGGTCAGATCTGTTCTGCCTCAGAGCAGCGAGTGAGATTGAACCTTCCCGCCTTACAGAGAGGAGGTGAGCACTTATCCAATTGTGCGGTAAAGGGACCTCCTTCTTTATCTACCACGCATGATCTTACTACAAGGGATGGTGCTACATTTTTGAGGAACTGAAATATATAACATGTGACAGTCGCTTTTAATAAAATACCTCTACATTTACATAGAGGTCGTGAGAAGCAGCTAGAGCAACTGAGGGAGTCTTAAGATCCAGGGACTTAAAAGTATACTTACCTCCTTATTCTTTTTGAGAGCTTCACCACACTGCCTCGAAGGAGTGCTATGATTTATAAGGGGAAAAGTTCACTTAATTTAGTTTGATGGTCTTCCTTGTAATGCTGAGCAGATATTTCTATGGGATAAAAATATGTAAGTTTATGTAGGGAATCAGTAACATTTAATTTAATCAAATATAATTAATATTATTTTGATGGTTATATGTTTTTATAATCAGGTCTTATTTTATTGGAAAAAAGTTATCAAAGTACCACTTTTTAAGAAATCAAAGTTCAGGTTTTGCAAATAATATGTTGTCATTGTTTTTAAAAATTGGGTCTAATATAATAGGGTTAGGAGAGGAAAATCACAGAGCAAGGTGATAGTCCATTTCCTGTAATATTGGTCTGGCAATGAGTATCAACCCTTGTGCTGACTAAAATAAAACACCTTTTCTAACCAATATGCTAGCCTAAAAATTCCTGAGCACTATCTAAAAGAAGGCAAAAAAACAACCAAAAAAATTGTACTCTCGGAACTCTACATCATTTTTGCCATAAGTATAGTTACCAACTGAGAGAGTGGGTGAGAAATCAGAAACTGAATCCTGGAATCAATGGCTTAATCTGGAAAGAAGAATATAGGTGTTTACCAGGAAGCATACCCCTCTATACCATTTCTCTGTCACCTATTGCAATGAACTTTACTCCAATACAGAAAGTCCAGTGGAAATTTCCATGAAAAATAAAAGGGTATTCCAGAAAGCTCATGGAAATGTGGAACAGAAAGACAATGGAGTTTTCCCACAAACTTTTGAACTTATGAAAACTGGCATTAGTGGATGTGCAAAACAAAATAGTACAAAGAAAAATAAAATAGCAAAAATAAGAATTCCAGGCATGACTTTCATAGTAAATAAAACACAGCTAGAGAGCTAATTAGTAAATTGGAAATTAAGTAAGAAGTTATGTCTTAGGCCAGAATAGCTAAAGTGAAATAATGAAATGATGAAGTAAAACAATTACCTATCAGTCTTCAGATGGTAACAGATGAAGACAAACTAAGTGATTAGAATGAAATGTGCACAGACCTGGAATTAGGAAGAATGTGCTTGACATTTCTCAAACTGAAAAAAAAAAAAAAAAAACAGACAAAAAATGAAGCCTGAGGATAAAACTGGAGACACAGTGGAATTGCACCCAATCTGACCGCACCACACCGAGACAGAACAGTCAGGTCCCGCAACAGAACAGCAAGGGGAGCAGAGCATGGAAGTCCCGAGGGAATACCAAATATAGACTTTGGGGCCAGGGCTTGGCAACCCATCGGACTCAACCAGAAAAGACTCCTAACGGTCAACACACAGACCTTGAACTATTTACAGGCTTTTCTTCTTTTATTTTTTTTGTCATTTTGTTGTTGTTGTCTTGTTGCTTTGTTTTACTCTGTCTTTGTTGTTGTTGTGCATATTATTGTCTCTGCAGGTCTATCTAGATAAGATAGGCTGGATAAACAATCTGGAGGAGAAAACTCTGGAGTGACATTATGGGGGGGGGGAGATGGGAGAGGAGGGAGATGGTGGGGAGCAAGTGGGTGTTAACAAACCCAGGGACAAGGGAACAACAAGTCATCTAAAATCAATAGTGAGGAGGGTGTAGGACCCCTGGTAGGGCTTGATCAAGGGCAATGTAACTGAGAGGAATTACTGAAACCCAAATGAAAGCTGAACATGATAGTGGGATAACAGGAAAGTAAAAGGAAATCAAGGAAAGAACTCGGAGGCAAAGGGTATTTATAGAGTTCTACATACAGGCATGTACACATGTAAATATATTTTATATATGACAATGGGGAAATCGATCTATGTACATATATTTATAGGTTTAGTATTAAGGTAGCAGATGGACATTCAGCCTCTACTCAAGTACTCCCTCAATGCAAGAACACTTTGTTCTATTAAACTGGCATTCCATGATGCTCACCTTCATGACACAATCTCTGAAGACAAAGAGGGTGCATAAGCAAGTGTGGTGAGAAAGCTGATGGTGCCCAATTTTCATAAGATATAGTGTTTGAGGTCTTAAAGGCGTGAAGATAACCAAGCTGCCATCTAGCTGAAAAGCAACAAAGCCCACAGTAAAAGCACACCAGCCTGTGTGACCATGAGGTGTCAATGGTATCAGGTATCAGCCATTAAAGAAAAAAAAATCTTGTCATTGTAAATGAGGGGGAGTGTGAGGTGGAGCCCCAAAGCCCAAATGTAGGCAACTGGATATACCCTAGCAGAAAGATCCTGGGGAAGAGACTAGCCAGTTATGGCGCAGTATAGCAATGATGAAACATTCAACTTTCCTCTAGTTCTTTAATGGTTCCTCCCCACACTATCCTAATCCCAATTCTACCTTACAAATCCTGCTAGACCACAGGATGTACACTGGTACAGATAAGAATGGGAAACACAGGGAATTCAGGACAGATGAACACCTCAGGACCAATAATGAGAGCTGTGATACAGAGAGGGTGGAGGAGGTGAGGTAGAAATGGGGAACCAATCACAAGGATCTATATATAAGCCCCCTCCATGGTGGACAGACAACAGAAAAGTCGGTGAAGAGAGACATCAGGCAGTGAAAGACATGACAAAATAATAATAATTTATAAATTATCAAGGGTTCATGAAGGAGGGAGAATGGGGAGGGAGGGGAAAAATGAGGAGCTAATACCAAAGGCTCAAATAGAAAGCAAATGCTTTGCGAATAATGAGGGCAACAAATGTGCTTGACACACAATGGATGTATGTATGAATTGTGATAAGAGTTGGTTGAAAAAAAAAATTAAAAAAAAAAAGAGTTGGTTGAGTCCCCAATAACATTTATTAATAAAAAAAGATTTTTTAAAACAATGTATTTTAAGGGAATAAATCATAGATCATGCAGAAAATCTTTTTTAAAGCCTCAAATTTCAATATTGAAAGATATGTGCAAAATAGTAAATACTTCAGGAAGCCTCTAAAGAAGAAATGGAAGGAATACAGAGTCACCATACCAACAAGAATTGGTCAATGGTCAGCCATTGCTAGAGGTAGCATATGATCAAGAACCGGTAGTACTGAAGGAAAAATGTCTAAGCTGACTGAAGGCATTGACAGTACACCAAGCTTACAAAGTTGATAAAAAACCAATGGACACATTTCCGAAAACAGATGCAGTGCTGCAGGCACTCACTGGTCTGTGCCAAGAATTTCAGAAAACAGCTCCCTGGCCAACTGGAAGAGATTTATATTCATACCCGTTCCAAAGAAAGGTTATCCAACAGAAGGCAGAAGTGATCAAATATCATTAATATCACACATATCCCAAATTTTGCTGAAGATAATTCAAATAACTGCAGCTGTACCTGGATAGAGACCTTCCAGAAATCCAAACATCATTCAGAAGAGAAGGTGGAAGAACAATCGTGTGTTAGTCCGGGTAGGCGAGTGAAACAAATCCATAGAAAGTCATATGTGTATAAGAGAGAGTTTTATATAAAGGGTGATTGTAAATTAAGAAAGCATCTGAACCCAGTGCAGTCTAAGACCAAATATCCAATATTAGCCCATATGTTTAACACCAATCTATAAAGTCCTCTTTAGACTCATGAAACTTATGCTAGGACACCAAATGCAGGCAGATCACAAGCCAGTGAGAAAGTCTTTGGATCCAGTGGCGATGTAAGCATCTCAGAGCTGGCAGGGGGCTCCATGTGGCTTCTCTGTTTCTCAGGACATAGGGTCTATCCGCATAGTGTTATGTGTCTTGTCAGCAGTGTGTCCAAGGAAGTGAGCAGAGAGTCTCTCCCACCTCCAATGATGAAAAACCAGATTTCCCAGAATTCTCAGAAGACCATGCCCACACAGAGTCCTCATTGGCTATGATCTGAATTGACAGACTAGACTCCACCCTTCACTTTTAATCCTCCCAAGTCCCAAATTGACACCAGATTATATAACTACCACAAATGGATTACTGTGTGTTTCAAAATCTGAAAAGGTGTGTGTCAGGATTGTATTATTTCACTATACTTATTTAATCTGTATGCTGAGAAAATAATCTGAGAAGCTGGACTATATGAAGAAGACTGAAGCATGCATGTTAGTAGAAGGTATAGTAATAGTCTGTGTTACACAGCAAAGTCCTGGTGGCATTGTGGTCACACATTGGACTGCAAACCACAAGATCAGCAGTTCAAATTTATCTACCAGCTCCGAGGTAGAAAGATGAGACTTTCTACTCTTGCAAAGAGTTTCAGTCTCAGAATCCCACAGGGGCACTTCTCCCCTGTCCTATTTGGTTGCTATGAGTTGACATTAACTTGATGGCAGTGAATTTTAGTTTGGATGTGGATGTACAGATGATGCAAACTTACTAGGGGAAGCAAAGAGGATTTGAAGTTCTTACTGATGAAGGTCTGATTAGAGTCTTCATCATGGATCACACGTCAGCATCAAGAAAAGAAAGAAGAAAGTGAATAAGCATCATCATGATAAATAGAAAATATTGAAATAATCAAGGATTCATCAAACAACGCATTGAGCAAATCTGGTACAAACATTCTATTTAAATGTAAAAGCAAAGATGTCGTAGCTAAATCATGGTCTTTTCAATCGATGTATATATATGAAAGTAGGACCACAAATGAAGACTGAAGAATTAATGCTTTTAATTCTGGTGTTGGTTAACAATATGGACTCTAACGGGGACTGCCAGAAGAGTGAGCACATCATTCTTGGAAGTTGGACAGACAGAGTGCTCCTTAGCTGTGAGGGTGGCAAGACCTCCCGCACTTTGGACATTTCACTAGGACATACCTATCCCTGGACAAAGAGAACACCGTGCTTGATAAGATCTTAAAAATGAAGACAACTCTCAACGAGATAGATTAAAAGAGTGATTTTTAACAATGGGCTCATACATAGAAACAATTGGGAAGATGGCTCTGGACCGGCCCCTATTTATTTCTGTTGTGCACAGGGTACCCATGAGGTCGAACTAACTCAACAGCCTCTGAAACCAGCAGCAGAGAGAGCCACAAGTTGAGACAAGTGACTGGGCCCAAAATTATTTAATGAGAAGTCTAACATTATTGAATCAAGATTACAAACAACAAGAACAAAATAAAAGGTACAGATTTAAAGGGATAATGGCTAAAATTTTGCTAGAAATCATGAAAACCACCCATATAAATATTTAAAAGAATCAGTGAGTGCCTAAGGAGAGAAAAATACACAGACACTCACACCTGGATTAAGTTAAATTGTAGAATTAAACAACAGTTACAGTAAAACCCTAAAGAATGGCTACCATATTATTTTAGGACTGTAATTATTTTGAAAAGATATCTTACAACTCCCTTGGGTTCTATATATTGCTTCTTGATTTGGTTAACCATTTTATTTTAAACTTTGTAGTAATTACCTGCCATGAAAATTTATGTCTTAGCACTTATATACATAAGTTATGACACACACACACCCTGATTATAAAAAAGATAGACTGACATAGCAGTTGCTGTAACCTAACACTGTACTGTAATACCCTCTTCCTGCACGGTCAGTTGCCACATCCTGGGGGTGGTGTGGTCCAAGGAGATATGTGAAATTTCCTGAGGCACATTAAGTTACTTGTAAGGAACATACCAGGTGAACATTTGTATTTCTATCTCTGTATGTGTGTGTTTCAGAAATGGACCGAGCCTGCAATGATATTAGAAAATAAAAATACATTTAAAAGGAAAGCTTCCAGAGGAAGTCAGTTCAGTCAAGGGAAGCACAAAACAACTTGAAGTGCAGATGCATGTATGGGTTGTGATACGAATTGGACGAGCCCCCAATAAAATGATTTAAAAAAAAAAGAATTTGAAGTGCAGAAATTTAATAAGCACAATTAAGGAATTTGAAAACCAAAATGAAAACATGTTTTTAATCGAAGGAGCTCTCTTCTTTCTCCCACAGAGCGGCTAGTAGTTTGGAACTACTACTCAATGCCTAACCACCACACCACCAGCGCTACAATGTTGGTAAGTCACAGAGGCAGTGCTTCTCTGTCCCATAGGGTCACTATGTGTCACAATTGATGGTAGTCAGTTGAGTTTTAAGAGGCGTTGGTGGTGTAGTGGTTACATATTTGGCTTCTAAATGCAAGTTCAGCAGTTCAAAACCACCAGTAGTTTCATGGGGGAAGGATGAGCCTTTCTACTCCCTTAAAGATTTAGAATATTGGAAACCCACCAGGGAAGTTATATTTTGCCCTATAGGGTCGCTATGAGTCAGAATTGGCAGGATGGCAGTGATTTGGGGGTTTTATTTTTATATAGGACCTGACTTTCCAAATAAACAGTGCATACACCAAGGATAAATTCAATAATGAGATTTGAATCAGGGACTTAGGAGATGGAAAGTAAGGAAAGTGTCAGAAGGAAACCAAGAGGGAAAAGGGAAGAGATTTGAAAGGTATACCTGGAAAGCGAAGCGTGCAAGTAACAGGCATGCCAGAAGGAGAAAAAGAACATATGGAAAACTGTGAACAATTAAGTAAATCTTAGAAGACTATTTTTCAAGGCTTGAAAAAATACTTGCATCAGCAAATATGTTTTTAGGAAAAGATTAATGAGAAATGGCATGCTCCTACTGAGCCTATATTCATAAATTTTCTAAAATCTAAGGATAAGTAGAAATATATTTTAAGATACAAAGTAAAGTAAAAAAAGATTAATTTACAAAGGAAGTACTCTATAAGGAAGTGGGATCATATATATATATCTATATCCCACCTATTGTGTAAAATAATGTAATCCCATAACCCTAAACATGGATGAATCAAGGAGAAGAAAAAGACTTGTGTGGAAAACTAAACCGTTTTTTTAAAAATGGAAACGAACAAAGATTTCCTAGGAATGGATGGTGCAATGTACTATGAGTTCTTAGAGCAGAAGGGACATCTCATTATCAACTCAACGTGGGCCTACTATGCTTACTTCCTAAATTGTAGTGTACAGCTTCATATGCGTTTCAACACAACACACATCGCTGTGTTCTGTTCACTACAGATCAGTAAATTAGCACAGGTAAGCCAAAGTGAGGTAAACCCATTTGAAATGTCTCACTGTAGTTGAGTAAGAACAAGGTAGCTGATGCTTACTTGCTTACTGAGTATCCCATCTCTGTTGTTGTCAGGTGCCATCTAATCATTTATGACTCACAAATAGTGACTCTACGTACAACAGGAAGAAACACTGCCAGGTCATGTCCCATCCTCACAATTGCTCTTATGTTTGGGCCCATTGTTGCAGCCACAGTGTCAACGCTTTGTAGTAAATCTCTTCCATTTCTACATCATCAGCTTTCGGGATTAGTGCATAAACTTGAATAATAGTTGATTGAATCGATTTCCTTGTAAACAACTAGATAATGTTCTATTACAGACGGCATTGTAATTCAAGGTTGACCTTGAAATGTCCGCTTTGATGATGAATGTGACGCCATTCTACCTGATTGTTTTCATCCCCAACATCGTAAACCTTATGATTTTCTTTTTCAAAATGGACAATTCCAGTCTATTTTTCATGTATACAGTTTCACTTTTGAAGACTTGCAATTTTCATAGGTTCATACTTAGTACATTCTAAGTTCCAATTGTTAATATTTCTGTTGAAGCTCTTTCTCCTCATTTTGAGCATTGCCCCTGCCAGCAAATTGAGGTCTCTATGGCTTTACATAAGAAGGCTTGCCTCCATCTGCATCACAGTGGTCAACATAACTTTATGGTCAAGTCCTCACTTACTCAGTCATATTTTGCTCTTTTTCTGGCATTATCTTTGACACAGTTCTGCTGCTATTCATTGGGTTTTGGCATGTGACAAGGTCCTGCTACTATTCACAGAAGACCTGCAAGAACTTCAAAACCAGCTAACATCACACCTGTCACCAGAGAGCAGCAGATCCAGCCATCACATTTGTTAGGTGCCTTCAAGTCAGTCGTGATACATAGCAACCTGCTGTACAACAGAGCAAAATGCTCCTCGGTCGTGCACCCTTCTCACAATGACTGTTGTATTTGAGCCCAGTTTGGCAGCCACTGTGCCAATCCATCTTGCTGAGGGCCTTCCTCTTTGCCACTGCCCTTCTACTTTGCCAAGCATGATGTCCCTCTCCAGGAACTGGTCTCTCCTGACATTCGAAATATGAGAAATGAATCCTTTCCTCCTAAGGAGCATTCTAGCTGGACTTCCAAGACAGATGCGTTTGTTCTGTTGGCAGCCCAGACTACTTTCAATATTCTTCATCACCGCCATGATTCAGATACATTGATTGTTATTCCGTCTTCCTTATTCAACGTCCAACTTCCACATGCATATGAGGTGTTAGAAAATATCATGGCTTGGGTCAAAAACACTTCAGTCCTCAAAGTAACCTTCTTGCTTTTCAACACTTTAAAGAGGTGTTGTGCAGCAGATATACCCAATGAAAAGCATCATTTGATCTCTTGACTGCCGCTTCCATGAGCATTGACTCTGGATCCAAGCAAGATGAAATCCTTGACAACTTTAATCATTTTCCATTTACCACAACGTTACCTATTGATCCCTTAGGATGATTATGGTTTTCTTTACATTGGGTTGAAATTAATACTGAAGGCTGCAATTCTTGATCGGCACAACAAGTTCTCATGTCCTCCTCACTTCCAGAAAGCAAGGTTGTGTCTTCTGCATGCCACGGTTGTTAATCACATCACATTAGAGGTGAAGTAATTAAATGTTTGGAAAGTTAATACTTTTGTATGGCCTGAAAGTAATAATAGAAATATCCAAATGACCCTTAGAAGAATAAAAAGTTCCACACCACGAAATTATGGCAGACACGAGATTAACTTTTTCCTTGAAAATCAATGGGGATGCTCTACCACCGAAACATCATTTTTAACATTGTCTCATCCTTCTTAAATTGTTTCTGTAACTGCTGATTTCCTTGAGGCATTGTCCCCATAAACTTTTCATTAAACATCTACGGTTTCATGATCCTTCTAGCCAGACAAGCATCATAAACTTGATGCATAATCTTGCTTTAGAATCCATGTTGCTCTTATAGGGTCCTTTCAAACTGATGTCTTATCCTTCTTAGTGCATTGAACAAACTCTTGCTCAGACATGTTCTAGCAAGATATTTCAAGTTTATTTTGGTGCAAGAAATTTCTGATAATTATGCAGGTTTTGTTTTTCAAAAGACCCATTTTCTTTGAACTTTGTAAGACCCAACATACACAGAAACCAAATTCCTGATATGATGAGAAAATGTAAAATTGCTCACTACAGATTAGTCAGTGAGAACAAGTGAACCCGTACTTGCCTTGCATATTAGATAATCTGGGACTGCACATTAGAATAGCAATTGTTTTCTGTTTGTTGAAGACCATTAAAACGACAAAAATAAATGTGTACGATGATATCCATAGAGGTATAACGTCAAAAACAAAGGACAACCAGGGAGGGTCCAGTGTTTGGTCGCCTTCGCAAATAGAAGAACAGGAAGAAAAGAACAGAAGTCTATCACATCCCGGAGTATGAAGACGAGAACTACCTGTGCAGGGCTGCCAGAACTCCTGTACCTGCTCTACCGTTTGATTTGGGAACTCAAGGGCTCAAGGAGCTAAAAGTTTACTTAAAACTTATCCACAGAAATAGAAGCAAGGCACTATAATGTCTGAAGTATAAAATGTGAATAATTGACCCAAAGTGCTAGAAATAGAAAAAGTTTTAAAGAAATAATAATGAACTACTGTCTACCTAAAAAACAGGAAAACAACAAAGAACGTCCCAGTTAATCCTATTCAAGTAAAACCACTGAAAAGTCAAATAAAATGCGAAGACCATAGACATAGATGGACTACGAGGAGATATCAACATTTACAGAGCAGCAATATAGCAGTGGCCTCACATTTCAAGGGAAATGGCTGTTAAGAAAGAATGGATATCTTTAAGGTAAAGAAGAAAAGGACTATCTGGTCAGAATCCTCTAGCCACTAAAATTATTCTTGCACAATGAAGGGAATGTCATGAAAATCAGGACAATTGCTCTTGGAAACACATGCAGTGAGCTTGATCGCAATGTTCACTGGGGAATGCGGCAGAGAAGTGATCAAAGGCCGGCCTGTGATCCCGGGGTGGCACAAGGTCAGAGTGGGATGCACACTGCATCTCAGGCAGCACAGTCAGGGGTGACCCCTCAACCCTTGGTTTTGAGTCCCTTGATTAGGAAAGGGTAACCCCTATCAGCACAGAGCAGCAATCTAAATCGGCAGAATCAGGATCACAGCTCTGCCTTCCAGCTCTTCCCTGTCAATCACCAGTGCTGGCACTGAAGACGTTCTTATATTTGAGAATCACTGAACAGGTTCTCCGCCATCAAAAGAATAAATTAAAACATGGTATCAGTAGATTTAATAAAAATAAACCTATTTAGAATAAAAGGAATAAAAACCATTATTATAGACTAGAAAGATTTTCTTCATCTATTAAGCTGTAGTCACAAAACTCCTAGAGGGACATCTCCATTCTAAACTATTGGAAACACAGAGTTCTCAGACCTCACTAATTCTTGAAATTATCATGGGAACTTGAAAGAATGTAATGAGACATAAGGGAATGGTTTGAGGGTTGGAGAGTAAAAATAAGTTCTCATTATTAGAACCCAATATGTAGTGTATAAGGAATATGCTTCAAAATATATGAATCATTTGTTCAACTTAAGTTCTTTTGCTTCCTAACAGCCAGTAAGCAAAGATCAGTTGTATTATTACATATTAATAACAAAAACAATTGGAACAACATCAAGAAGAACAAAGAATAAATCAGTGGAGTAGGTTCTACGTGATGGCAACCCCTGGTATTAGAGTCGGAGCTCCTCCACTGAGTTTCTCCCTTTGGGGTTGATTGCTTCTTTCTTGTGTGTTTACTGTAAATGTTAACAGTAGGAGAGTGCCAGGCTTTTCTGCCATGACGCTGCCAACTTTAAGGTTGGTACTTGAGCACAAACCACATGAGATATAATGTTTTAGATCCTGGAGAAGTAGTGAAGATCAGGATGAACATCACTCTGACCATGAGGAGCTTACAGTTAATCATAGGAAGATTGTGAGATAATATCATATGGATGGAGAACATCACCTGGGAAAAACGATACATATTCTCAGTCAGGAAGAGCCATAACAAATGAGGCACATTGGAAGAGTCTAGAAAGATCCTTCCAGACAGAGGGAAGGGCTCCATGAAAGGACGAAGCAAAGAGCGAGAGGGTGGGGAGCGATCAGACTGAAAGCAGTTGGGTCTTTCTGAGCAGAGGACAAGAGAAAGATCCTGAGCACTGAGGCTACAGGAGCAGAAAGAATCCCACCCTGACGTGGAGCGGGATCACTGAAGACTGTGGTGTGAGTGCAGGTGCGTGTCCTCAAATGTCTCTGTTTTCATATTTTAGATAATAATCATGCATTCCTTATCTAATAATCATGCCTTTGTTTTGTGATCTGAATACTGTTATCAAAGGATTATCTCCCTCCATACTCAGGGAATATGAATTTTGTTTTTAGAACAAGAATATTCAGTAGATACAATACATAACTGCTTTTTCAGACAATAGACTGGGGGGAAAAGAAATAGTTTATTAGAGGGGGGTTATGTTTTGTTTTACTTGTTGTTTTATTGGTTTTTATCTCAGCAGAATATGATGAAAACTATTCAGAAATGGGTTGTTTTAACTGGCATAGAAGTAAACTGTCAAACATGAAGATGTTATGTGTTTATTGAAAGAGAAGGCCCTGAGAGATTCCAAAGGGAAAGGTGGTAGAAGGAGTTAATTCTGAGGGACTTCCTCACAGAGGCGGTTAGACAGAGCTGGATATATCACTGCATAGCAGCTGTCTCCTAGACAAACACTAAACACCTCGGGGGGAATCCTCTCCCTCAGGGTGAACCTGGGAAATGATGGGTTCTCCTCTGAGAAGATAAATATCCCCTCTCACACAGGAGCGTTAATCAATGGGTTAGAAACTGCTACAATACATTTGAATTATAGAGAGAGCCTAGCCTTCCCTGCAAATGACATCAGCTCAAGGCAGTGAACTGGGGCTGGAGCAAAAGCTGGGGCTGTGGAGATAACTCATATTTTCTCTTTCAAACTCACTAATGTTCTCTCTCTCTCATTGATCTCTCTCTCTCTCTCTCTCTCTCTCTCTCTCTCTCTCTCTCTCTCTCTCTCTCTCTCTCTCTCTCCTCTCCCACCCCCTGCTCACCCTCTTCCAGATCCCCAGTTCATTGCCTTGCAGACTGATTTTCAGACTCATTAACATGAGTCAATTCTGACTCCTAATAATGCTAAAGATCCCAGGATCTACAACCTCACCTTTCTCCAGAAGAGCAGCTGGTAGATTTGAACTCCTGACCTTGTGGCTAGCCATCCACAATGCTACCAGGGCTTTGCTGGATACAAGTGTAGAAAATACCAAATGTGAGAATTCAATTCATTTGACAGAATGTTCTCATGTAATAGTTAATGTCACACAATATATTCTGAGAAGAACGTTTGACAACAACATCAAGATATAATAAAGGAATATTTAAGGCAGTGGATATATATGCAAACCATCCTTCCAGAAATAGTGTATGAATGTAGGTCTCTGTGTAATCAGTTAGAACATAAAACCAAGATAGACCTCACAAAAATTTTGATAGTAACACTCATAGCTTCATCATTTATTATTGCCAAGGAAGAAAAAAATAACTCAAATATCCATCAACTAATAGAGAATTATTTTAATAATATAGTGAATCCACCCAATAGAATATTACTCCGCATTAAAAAATGACAAAATACTGATCCATGCTGCAACAGGGACAACAGGGAATCAATTTTGAGAAGTCAAGAATGATCACATATTGTATGAGTCCATTTGTATGGAAAATCTAGAGTAAATAAATTTATATTGACAAAAGAGATTAGGGGTTGCTGGGCTAGGGAGAGCTAAGGAAAAGAGAGGATTGAGGAGTGACTGTGAAAGAGCCTGAGTTGTTTTGGAAAGATAGGATAAAAAATTGTATAAAGTATAATAATATTGAAGGTCATTCAATGCTATAAATATATAAAAATGAATAAAATACATATAAATTGGAATTTTTAGTGACTTGTATGGTAGTGAAATCTATCTCAATTAAGCTGTTGTAAAAATGATGTAGGAATTATTTGAAAGACTTGTGTATGTGAAATAGGACATTAAAACAAAATGATAAAATAGTGTATAGGACTTGCAATTTACATGTATCTATTGATTATGAAAATTGAAGGCCCACTTTGTTCAATTAAACTGACATTCCATGATGCTCACCTTCCCAACAAGATCGCTGAAGACAAAGTGGGTGCATATGCAAATGTGGTGTAGAAAGCTGATTGTGCCTGGCCATCAAAAGATATAGCATCTGGGGTCTTAAAGGCTTGAAGATAAACATGCAGCCAGCTAGCTGAGAAGCAACAGGACACACATGGAAGAAGTACACCAGCCTGTGTGATCATGAGGTGTCAATAGGATCAGGTATCAGGCATCAAAGAACAAAAATCATATCATTGTGAATGAAGGACAGTGTGAAGTGTAGACCCAAAGCCCATCTGTAGGCAACTGGACATCTCCTTACCAGAAGGGTTGCCGGGAGGAGAGGAGCCAGTCAGGATTCAGTGTAGCATTGATGAAACATACAACTTTCCTCCAGTTCTTTAATGTCCTTCTCCCCTACACACTATCATGATCCAAACTCTAACTTAAAAATCTGGCTAGACCAGAGGGTGCACACAGGTACAGATAAGAGCTGGAAACAGGTAATCCAGGACAAATACCCCAGGACCAGTGATACCATGAGGGGAAGGGGAAGGTGGGGGAGAAAGGTAGAACCTATCACAAGGATCTATGTATAACACCTTCCCTGCAGGACAGAACACAGAAAAATGGGTAAAGGGAGACATCAGACAGTGTAAAACATGACAAAATAATAATAATTTATAAATGATCAAGGATTCATGAGTGAGGGAGGGGAGAAAAATGATGAGCTGATACCAAGGGCTCAAGTAGAAAGCAAATGTTTGGAAAATGATGATGGCAACAAATATGCAAATGTGCTTGACACAATGGATGGATGGATTATGATAAGAGTTGTATGAGAACCCAATAAAATAGTTTAAGAAAAAAGAAAGAAAATTGAAGGCCCAGACTTCTGTTTCTAGCATTGGCTAGATAAGTAATTTGTTATGAGCCTTCAAATGCATACTAATTTAGAATCCTGAAAAGAACTTACTGAAGTAAGTATCTAAAAATCACTGACAAATTGATAAAGAGCTCAGAAATTGTGACCCAAAGCCATAAAAAGAGACAATGAAAGAGAATGAGAACCAAACAGCCCTTGAGGAGCCAGGCTGAGCGAAAGTGCTGGCCCTCCCAGGGGGAGGAGACCTAAACAAGCTCACACTCACTGCGAACTGCTCCACCGAGAGGGCAGATGTGGGTTAAATGAAAAATCTGATCATATCAAGTAGTGGTCAAGACATAAAGAAAGAAGACCATCTCTGGTGGGAATGAAAATTGGTAAAATCGCTTTTAGAAAGAACTGCAGTGCTATTAAAGAAGCGTCATTGGCATCCATGATACCACTTGCATGTAGAACCCATGATTATGAGAAGAAGCAAACACATACAAATGGCAGTCAGGGATTGTCCAAAGGGGGAACAAACCCAAAATGGTATGTTGTCCATAGTTAGTAAGACTATTTTTAGAAGCACAAAAGAAGCTAATGTTTATTTAAATAGTTTAGGATATGATTACCTTTAAAATTTTATTTATTTATTTATTTATTTGCTTACCTTTTTAGTACAAGAAAAGTTGGCTAGTCACATTCAAATTCTTTACTTTAGTGAGGACCCACTGATAGTAATAGGTTTATACATTTCTCGACATATAACTCAATTTTTTTAAGTAAATAGAATTAAGAGTCTCAGTATCAATTGGAGTACCTTAACTTTCAAGTTCTTGAATCTTGAAACTGTCTTTAGCATTGATTCAGTCTGAGCTCTTGTCTCAAGCTATTTCACACAGAGGTAGGAGTTGTAGGATGAGTTGTGTTAACAACAGATACCTGTACACACACACACACACACACTGAACAATAAGAAGACTGATATTTTGTTGTCCACCTTTGCTTTGCTCTGATTCTCCAGCTCTTGCTTAAATTCTGTGGGTCACCTTTGTATTCTTCTAATATAATTCATATTTTTTCATATACAAGAAATTGATATACAAAACAATCTATGTCTCCCCCCAATTTTATTTATATATATATATATATATAGTTGCTAAGCTTTTAATTTATATGTACTTTTATCATTCTACTGTATCATTTTTAAACTCCTGTTTTAGTACAAGTAACTATTTCAACAATGCCCTTCATATGTTGTTTTAGTTGACTTCAAATTGACTCCAGTTTCAAGCGACAGAATGCAACGTTGCCTGGTCCTGGACCCTCCCCACAATTGCCATGTGTGAGTCCATTCTTGCAACCAGTGTTAACCCAGCTCATGGAGCGTCTTCCTCTTTATTAACTGTTTCTTTACCAAACAAGGTGGCCTCCAGGAACTGGTCCCTCCAAATAGCACATCCAAGTACACTAGACAAAGTCTTGCCATCCTTGCTTCTAAGGAACACCTTAAATTTACATCTTCCAAAACAGATTTGTTTATTCCGCTAGCAATCTGTGACTTGGCCAATAATCTTTACCTATGCTGTGATTCAAATTCCTCAATTATTCTTCAGGCTTTCTTATTAATTGCCCAGATTTTACAAGAAACCAGAACAATTGAAAATACCAGATTTAGGTCAGCTGCACGGTAGCCCTCAAAGTGCCATCTTTGCTAGTTAACAATTTACAGATCCTGTGCAGCAGAGTTGCCCCATACAACACACCCTTTGCCTTATTGACTACAATCAACGTGCTCTGATGGGGATCCAAATACATTGAAATCTTAATCAACTTCAATATTTTCTCCTTTCATCATGATGTTGCTTATTGATCCAATTGTGAAGATTTGGTTTCCTTTATGCTGAGGTGTAATCCACCCTCCAAGCTGCAGACTTTGATCTTTACCAGGAAGTGCTTTACCCCTTTTTCGCTCTCAGCAACCAGGTTGTATCATTTTGCCATTGCTAGGCTGTTCGTTGTTCTTCCTCTGATCCTGATGCTACTGTCTTATTTTTAGAGTTTAGCTTCTCAGCTTATTTATTCAGTGTGGGAAACAGAAAGATTTCTCCCAAGTTGACTCCCCCAAATATATATTAAACTTAGGACGCTGCTTACAACTAATGGCAAATGATTGTCAAGTTATCCCCCTGAAGACTACAACCATCCAAAGCAAGCAGACAACATTGTCCCTCTCACAATAGATTGGGCTCACTCCCTACTGTTAGGGTCAGTGGATTGCTTCCCCTGAAAGCTTAGGCTAAATAAAGTCTCTAGCTGTAAGTCAATCAAGGTTAGGCTGCCCTCGCCATCATGACTATAGGGCCCGCCCATCTTGTCACAAGTATACCCTTAATCCCTCATTTTCCTACATTGTGTGTAACCACAGAGATCATTCACCTCCTATTACTGTATTACCTATAGCACAACCCTTTCCTGTATTGTATTTCTTCACCTGTAATTAGGGGGCTTGCACATCCCCAGAGAATATATAAGCCTCGGTTAACAATAAATCTCTCTCACTCTCTCCATGTTGACCACCAAGTGAGGCTGAGGTGAGCATGCTACTATGAAATGTGACTGACTCCATTATTTCAATTTCTCTTCTATCTCTCATACTCTCTATGACTTTACTATAATCTTTACTTATTATTGCTGTACAATTGCCCCTACCAGACCTGTGATGATAAGTTAGGGGCTGGCTTCCCTGACAATTCAGCATGCAAAGTGAATAGATAGGGTGAAAGGCTACACCCCCGAGGCACTCCTTTTCATGCTCTTTTAAGCTCTGCAGTACCCCCACAATTTGTGTGAATGAAGGCCTCTTTGTCTGTGTACAGGTTCCACATGACACACGAAGTGTCCTAGAATTCCATCATAGATTGAAGTGAGGAAAAACAAAACAGGGTATGCACTGACTACATAATCATTTGAAACTTTATTTGGGTAAGGTTTGGACAAGATGTCTGTACATTATTGATTTTAGTTGAATTATCCTAGGTTTAGTTGTTATCAATAAACTTGGTAGTAAAATATGATGGGCTCATATGTGCTAAAATCAGGTTTTCCAAATGTATGCCCTTTATCCACACTACACTCACTTATAGGGAGAATTTATGATATATATTTTATTATTCTGTAATTGTTAAATTTAATGTACAATAATACATAAGTAAATGGCTATTCTCTTATTATAATTCAGGGAAGTGGCCAATAGTAAGCTTTACTCACCACCTTTATTGAAATCATAATGAGAAATTGATAATGTTCATGTCATTCTATTGTTAACTCCGAATTATATGTGACTAGAATCTGTCATTCAAGGAAATGAACCACAATATTGAAGGTAAATAAAATGCTGACAAATGCTTGTCCTTATTTTGCTGCATCACGCAGTTTAGTTTTTAATGGGTTGCATTATTTAAGAGAAGGATAGATTATGCTAAAGAAAAGTATGATTGACATGAGAGATTAAATTGTAATTACATAAATATTACATTATGGTCAATATAAAGAAAAGTCTAATGCTTATCAGCAAAATATATTTTATAATCTGATTAGAGAGAACTTACGACTTAATGAGTTGGGTTTGAGAGCAATTACTGTCTCTCACATTTTTGATGGGTGACCACAGGATCAAAGGTCACCCTAAAATAGCATTGTACGAAAACACAGCAGGAAACGCCATTGTGGTTGCAGGGTTTGAAACTGACAGGTAAAATAGCCTTCTCACAGATAATTTGTGTTAGGATACAAGACTGTATCATTAATACAGTTGCATGATATAATAAGTTGCAGATCTGCAGGGCTATATTAATACACTGGATTCTAGGAAAATGAAGTACTCACTGGTAATGTAGTCATTAAGAACTTAATAATTTCTCATTTGATTAGGAAATTATACTAGGAGATTCAAATCCTACTTCTTCCCACATAAATAACAAATGGTGGCCCAGTCACTATCAGTACACTGTCATTGCAAGTATGTACACCAACATCTCTTCAGTGAATTGACAAGAGTTGTACAAACCCTCAAACCCAGGTTTAGAACACCCCCATTACCCCATAAGAATTCATTGCATATTTGCAGCCAAACGTACCTATTATGTTATTTTAGTTATTAAAATTACTTACTCCTTATTTACATATTGTATTGTTTATTTTTAGATAAAATATATTTATCATATTAATCTTAATTTGTTGTTATTAGGTGCCATAAAGTAAATTTTGACTGTTAGTGATACTATGTGACAGAGTAGAACTGCCCCATGGAGTTTTCTAGGCTATAATTTTTATGGAGTGGAATACCAGCTCTTTCTCCAATGGGCCTGTTGAATATGTCTGAAACACCATTTTCTCTGTTAGCAACCATGTGCTTAACCTTTGTGCTACAAGCAATCCTTACTCTTGACTTGCTTACTTCCCTGCTTATCACTAAATTACTCTCGATCTCATTATATAAAGATATATATATTCAAAAAGTCAAACTCACTAATACTGAGCTGATGCTGACTCCTGGTGACCCCATAGGGCAAAACAGAACTACCCCTGTGGATTATGGAAACTAACTGTCTATGGGAGCAAGAAAATCCCTATGTCTCCCTCTGAGCGCCTTGTGGTTTGAAAATCCTGACCTTGCAGTTATCAGCCCATAAATCATAACCACAGTGCCACCATGGTGTCCATGTTCTTTAAACGCTGCAAGGGCCAGTGCCATCCCCATGATCTACTGCAACTCAATGTAATAGAGTTTTTACTGGCTATTTTGGGGGAGCAGATAACTAGGTCATCCATTTCACCACAGTTTGTCTCTGTATAGATATATATCATTGTGTGTGTGTGTGTGTGTGTGGTGTTCATGTATATTGCTGTCGTTTGGTGCCATACAGTCAGTTCCAACTCAAAGCAACTCTATGAACAACAGTTTGAAACACTGTCCCGTCCTGTATAACCCACCATCCTCATAATTGTTGTATGTTTGGACCCATTGTTGCAGCCACTGTGTCAATGCATCTTGTCAAGACCCTTCCTCCCCCCCTCCCCCCCATAACTCTCCACTTTACCAAGTAAATCCCTTTTATTCAGTGGGCAAAGTAGAAGAGACAGTGGACAATAGGAATGCAGAGCTCAGTTTTTTTAATGATGATTTATGTAAGTCAAAAAGCCTTTGAAGCCTACAGTGATGAAAAACTAAGCTTGGACACAACACATTCTTAACCTACAACTATTGGGGTTCAGCATTTTAGGTAATGTAGTGTCCCCTGCATTAATTCCCAGCAAGGACATGACAATCCTGAGAGGACAGAGGACACAACTTATTTTTAAGTGACTGCTGATGAAAAGGGAAAGCGAGACAAAGCACACCGAGATTGTGATCTTGTGAACCAGGAGCAAAAGTACTCACCCAAAGATACAATGTGTTGGCAAAGAAAGTCTTATCCATACTGCTTCTGATGCTGCTGCAGGTATTTTCACTTCCCAAGACACAATGCCAAGAGAAGCGTTTGGTTTTCATAGAATGAAAGAAGTAGAAATAGACCTCAGTATCATATCTTATATATATTGAGTACAGAAGAAATATGAAATCAGATGTGGGGCTATCCACCTGGCTAAACAAGTTTCAAATAAAGAAAATTGGCAGAGAGCAGTTGGTACTCCCTGCGTCCAGGCTAGCACTTAGCTTGGTAGCAGAAGCAATTTCCAAATGTCGGGTCTATGGAGTATGTATTTTAGATCATCTGGTAAACACTGAGGCAATCTAAATAGATACATCTTATTTATGGGAAAAGTGTGGAAGGAAATGTGCTTGCAGCAGTTAGAAGAATATATAAAGCCTGAAAGAAACTGCAAAGAGCAAAAGGGGGTAAAATAACTTAATGAAAGCGAAAACTGCATCTTTATCTAATATACTTGTTTTTGAACAAAGAAAAATTGTAGCATGTCTATATAAGAGCTCCCCAAAAAATGAAAAGTGTTTCCCATGTCTTCACCAATTAAAGATTTAGATAAAGATAAATGGAAAGATAATTAAGTTATCGATTAAGGACTCATTTAATAGAATGTGATATGTATACCCAAATAGTCACAACCATTAGCCAAAGACCAAAAACCAAACCCTGGACACCTCAATGGTAGAGACTATAATTTCCCTCTTCATATTCACCAGTGTAAGCACAAAGTAAATAGAAAATATACGAAGGCAGAGCCACATGAAAAGATGAACAAAGAGCCCAAATCCATCACACAGTTGAGAGAAAGCAAACACCATGAAAGGAGCCATGAATCTCAACAATTGAGACAAAGAGAGGAAAGAGAACTCTTAAATGTCTTGCCATCTGATTCACCATAAATGCTCAAAGTCTTCAGGAGTTAAGTACAGAGTGTGATTGAGAGACATGAGATTTTTAATAGTATTTCACAAAAGGAAGTTATGATCTTTAGGCTTTCCATTTCATTTTGACGGCTTCCAATTACCATAGATTCATACTCTTTACGTTTCATATTCCAATTGCTAGTTGATGTTTACAGCTGTTTCCGCTTCTTCTTCTTCTTTGTTGCAGTATGCCCAACTGCAAATGAAGGTCCCTAAAGCTTGACACCACACCTATTATTGTGCTCCCATCTACTTGGTAATACTTTGAGCATCTTCAGACGTGAGGGGCTCAGCTTCCGGCACTATTTCTGACAGTGTTCTGTTGCTAGTCATGAGGTTTTCGGAGACAAATTCCTCAGAAGCGATCAACCTGTCTCTTAGTCTGGAAGCTCAGCTGAAACCTGTTCACACTGGGTAACCTTGCTGGTATTTGATTTACCTATGACATTGCTTCCAACATCACAGCAACATTCAGCCTACCACAGTACCACACACTGATGGGCAATAGATCATTGAAATAGTTAAGCATCAACCAATTCATTGTAGTATGGTGACTATATGTAGTCCTTTACCTTCTTTTGATATCTTGTTTTGTTCAATAGTTTGCCAATAGTATCTTTCAATATTGTAACTGAAGACTTGAGGTTTTCCTTAGTGCCACATCAGCATATCAAGTTCCTAAAAGCTCTGTTCCATCTATCTCACTAAGGTTGACACAGCTTTCCTCGCTGTACTTTCAGTGCCTTGTAAGCTGAAGGGCTCAGCTTCTGTTGCCATATCAACAAGGTTCCAATTTAAATTGCCCAAGAATTTTCAAAATAGGCCAACAGGTCACCCACCCTAGTCACAGAAGGTAAAAAGCAAATAACAAATATTAGTAGTTGCCTAATAACCTTAATACCTGGGAAAGCAATAAAGTATGAAGTAAAATAATTCTATGTTAAATTGACAAATTTTCAAAATACAGTTAATGTCATAGTTTTATAAATGAAAGGGGAAAATGATGACAAACTAAGGACTGTCTTCTATTGAAATATCTTTTTCTCTGGGTTGTAGAGTTCTGAGAGGTAGTTAAATATAACCATAAATAATAGGCCAGAATATTTCTACTGGAAAATTTTCTTCCAGAGAGAATCACAGCATATTTTGCATTCTTTATTAAGGCTAATTAAGTCTGTGTGCACTTAGGGTTTGGAGACAGACTGCTAAATCCAAGCATACATTCAGTATCTACCTTCTTTTTAGGCATAATCTTGTGTCCCATTCAACAACTCTATACTCCCTTATTCCTACAAACTTCGCATTGCCACCAGCCAACCTGGAATTACTTTGAAATGTTCCTTGTATGTATGTCTGGTATTTCAGGTTCTAAAAGCTTTTTAATCACATTTATCACTCAGAGCTCTGTGGTGACCTAATGTGATTAGTCCTAACTCAGATCAATCGTTTCTTGAGTTATTTGTATATTTCTTATCCTGAAGAGGAGCCCTGGTAGTGGTTTGGTTACCTTTTGGGTTGCTAACAGCAAGGTCAGCAGTTCAACCCACCACTGGCTTTGCTGGAGAAAAAAGAGGAATTCTACTCCTGTGAAGACTTTCCACCTCAGAAACTCAGGTCAATTCTAGCCTGTCCTATAGGGGTTGCTATGAGTTGGTATCAACTCAATAACAGTGAGTTTGTTTGTTCGTTTGTTTGATCATCCTGAAATGCCTACCTTTATTTAAGATATTTTGAAAGATTACATTAGATCATATAATTGAGAATTGTAAACCATTGATTATATTAAGGAGCATTTAAGTAGTAGAGCCGATGAATGTGTCAAATTGTGTAACGTGATAACTTCGAATAGAAGCAAAGCTGAAACGTGTATTGTCCTGCCCTAGGGAGCAATAGAAGAGTGGCTCGATCTCACCGGGTCAAAGGAAGAAAACTTTGGAGAGCCAGAAAAACAAGGCAGCACTGTTGCGTTCTGGCTCTCACAGAATCCACTGCAGTTTTTGCTTATCCTCTTGTTCTCCTACCAAACTACTAAGAACACACTGCTAATTCACAGCTCGGGAAACTCAGGGCATGAGAGGTTAACATATGAGTGTGCTATGAGGTCATACAAATGCAGTTTATTGGGGCAGCCAGATCTAATATTTGGATGTAAAGCAGTAGCATAAATTCAGAAATTTTGGCCAGTGACAAAGATGTTCCCGGTTAAACAGACATTCTTCTTGCCTGTCCAATAACAAAATCCATGCTGCTTTCCAAAACACCGCTAAAAACCCAGGGAAGGAGGAATCATTGTTATCTCCATAATATTAGGACTAATGCTATGCTTAATTTTCACTTGCCTCTTGCTTTCTGATATTAACTTACCCTCTTCAATTGCTATGTGCTAATTATAAGATTTAAAACTTTTGGCAATGTATCCTAAAACACTTGACAGTGATGGAAATTTTATTGCATCAAGCTCATTAAACAAATCCTATCGGACTGTGGGTTTATTGTCAATTTTAACTTGTTCAAGTGTTTCAATTACAATTCCATTTTGAACTGTAATAAGGTGGCTGATAAATGACAATAGTTAACAACTGCTATTAAGACTACCCAGGGCAGAACTCCATAAATGTAGAGCAATTAGAGTAACAAATGATAGTAGCAATATGTTATTATCTTTACATTATTCAATTGATTTAGTGCACTGTTTTAATTGTTCCAGCTTAAAGGGGAAAAAAACCTTCCACTTATTTTCACTGGATTTTGGTCATTGTTTTATACCTAGTTTTGCACTTATTTTATTTCAAAAGAAGAATAAATTAAGTTACAATTTTGAGAGTAAACACCAAATAATGGGATCCTGTCACTTTGCGTCATATTTGACTAAATTTGCTGTTTTCCAGGACCTGGAGGTTAGCCTTTAGGGAAACACTTGCTTTCATTGGGTAACTGAGAAGTTCGGGAACATTATACCTGTAGTTCTGTGAAGACTGATTGATTTGTTCTCCCGGCTAGCCACTGCATATCCAACCATCTTGGGCAACCTCACTGCACCAGTCCTTCAGTCTTCCTTAGACATTGTGCAGGTGTTGCATGCTCCTGAGTTAATGGGAAAGAATATGCCTTGGGTCAAAAGCATCTTAATACACCATAAAGATTATGTGTGTTACATTCTATATTCTACAGTTTTATGAATTGCATAAGCCATGCAACAAATATTTTCTAGCATACTGATTTTAAAACAATCGTTTTAATAATACACTATTGAAAATTATGTGAATACTTATATAGTACAACATAATATGTTTTAAGCAAAGCTCTTTTTGCTCCTCATGCTCTTGATAAATACATTCGATATGAACAAACTGATTAATGACTGATTATATTTTCAAGTATGCTATACTTGGCAATTAGTGTTTCTTAAAATATACATTCTTTTGAAGTATTCTTTATTACTAAGGGTGTAGCAATATTGAATTGTTTTTAAGAATTTTTAGTACAAGCACACCTTCTCAGAATAATGGAAACAAGAAATGTTAAGAACCTTATTATAATGATAATATGATATAGAACCTTATGATGATTGCTAAAGATAGAACAATGTTTAAAATTTCTGAAAGCCTAACAGTTATTTTGTGGGATGAGATTATAAAGCTTAATTACTTTAGGCTATTTTGTGGCTTTTAATGTTTTAAATAAATGCCAAGCTCAATACTTTTGTATTTCAAATCATCAACCATCTTAGATGGTGAAAGGTTTATAGAATTTAGACTGCTCAGAGATTTATGATCCTGATATAAAACCCAAATAGCTTTACTTAAGTTGCATACAAATTCTCCTTTATCTTTGTGTTTTCATGTTGTCGATGTGCAAGGCATGTCCTCTCCATGTTACACTCAAACTTCTCATGTAACAGTATTGTTTATATGCAATAAGATAGTACTGAGTCCATGGGTTCAATTACATCAAGATCGGTGGGTGGGGGAATCAGTTATTGGTGATATAAAAAGCACCAGCACTCAACTATAAACCCAACTCAAACCAAACTCACTCCCACCAAGCCTATTCCGACTCATGGAGACCCCAATGAATAGAGTAGAACTGCCCCTTTTCTTTGCTGAGGCTGTTAAGTCTTTATGGGAGCAGAAAGCCTTAGAGAGCCTGGTGGTTTAGAACTGCTGAACTTGGGGTTAGCCCCCTAACACATATCGAGTCACACAATATGAAGCTTGTTAGTCAAAAATACTCCAAAATATTTAGGTTATTTGTCTGCTTTAATTACCTGTGTTTTGTTCTTTGTCTGTTTATTTGCATACATTGTATCTAAATAGATATTATTGCTCTTGTTTGCCTAAGCTTCAGGTGGCACATCTTTGGTCTACCACTGGATATAAACTGTCAGTGACTGATATTAAAATGTAACCATATTAATGTCCGTCCCTTCCCCAATTTCCAAATATAAATATTGATTCATATCCACGTTGAAAGGGATATAAAATATCATTGAAGGATTGTCATTTAGAATTGCTATTTGAAATATGAATTTTATTTTCCTATTGCTTTAGGTTCAAGACTATTTAGGAACATGTCTGCTGGGCATATTTTCCCTGTGAAATCATCACAATAGCTTGAGGTCCTGGCCATGCTGCTTTCATTTAGGTAAAACTATATGGATGAAAATGAATGATATTTTATTCACATGAATTACAATATCGTTTAAGATAAAGAAAATAGTTCTAATAATGAGGTATGATTAAATATTATATCATTTAAACCTTTTTTCTTTTTACTCTCTGATGAATAAACCCTTACTCACTCAGGATATATATGTAATTTCATGATAGAACATAAATTAGGATGAATCATTTTCTTGAAGCTATAAAGGGCCAATTGAAGGATTTTTTTAAGTTTCAATGTCTAACTCCTGGTGGCACAATTGGTTAGGCATTGGGCTGCTAAATGCAAGGTAAGTAATTCAAACCCATCAGCCACTTTGCAGAAAAAATATGAGGCTGCATGAGTAGAGACTGTCAGCCTCAGAAACCCAGACAGGCTAGTTACAGATCAGAATGGATTGGGTGGCCGTGAACTTGGTATGGGTGGTGCATTTTTTTAAAGCACACAAAAGTGTTAATGGTTCAATATTTCTGATTAAGATGGAACAATGGGGAAAGACTGAATACGGAGAAATGTAATGCATGCTCAAACGGTATGCAGGCAGCGTAGCAGGACACTGTATTGACGAACTGAGATGAGGATGAGCCAGGCAAACTTTACTTATTGTCATCATTATATATGTATATATGTCAAAAAAGTAACCCATGTTTTTTTAATGAAAGCATTTTACTTGTACAAAAATAATGAAAGTGTTTGCAAGACGAATGAAAGAGTAAAACACACACTTCTGTGCTAGTTTGGCTTTATAATCATTTAAACTAGATTCTCATGAAATGAAATAGGAGAACAGAGTCAGTGTAAAGTAGTTAAAAGATTCATTCCTGACATTATATTAATAGAAAGGTACCTTATATAAAGCTTTCCATACTACCACACCCACAAGCTATTTAAAAACCAGTAACACTAAAACAAATTATAATACTTACCAGCATATAATACTTACCAGCATATAACCTTTAGGAAAAGGTTCAACGCTTGCAGTTACTAATTAAGGAACAAGGCTGAATGTCCTTTGTTGACATTAAATGCTTTAACTACAATGCGCAGTGTTGGTGTAATCAGCAGGAGAGCTCATGAAAGAAACACCAGCAGCCATGTTTACCCCTAGTGGAGCAGATCGAGTGTGGTGAGTAACTCAATGCAGTGTCGCTCCTCCACGCCGTCTGTCCAACCTGCAGGACCATGGGAACTCTCAAGGATAGAATCTTTTTTGGTTTTTTACTAAACAAAACCAAGAGGTGAGATGTCTATACAGTGATTGACGTGATATTCTTATATATCGAAGACATTCCTATTTTGTTTTTTTATTAACTAAAAGTTTACATTTTCTTTTTTATAGTTTTATTTTTATTATTGTTTAAATCATTTTATTGGGAGGCTCATATAACTCTTATCACAATCCATCCATGCATAAATTATGTCAAGCACATTTGTACATTCATTGCCCTCATCATTCTCAAATATTTGCTCTCCACTTAAGCCCTTGGTATCAGCTCCTCATTTTTTCCCCTCCCTCCATGCTCCGCACTCCCTCATGAACCCTTGATAGTATAGCAACAATGAAACATACAACTTTCCTCTAATTCTTAAATGCTTTCTACCCACAATTATCATGATCCCAATTCTACCTTAAAAATCTGGCTAGACCAGAGGATTTACACTGGTACAGAGAGGAACCGGAAACACACGGAATCCATGGAGGATGATCCCTTCAGGACCAGTGGTGAAAGTGGCGATACCAGAGGATGAAGGGAGGGTGGGGTGGAAAGAGGGAGCAGATTACAAGTATCTACATATATCCTCCTCCCTGGGGTATGGGCAACAGAAAAGTGGGTGAAGGAAGACATCGGACAGTGTAAGAGATGACAAAATGATATAATTTATAAATTATCAAGTTTACACTTTCTTAAGTGTTAAAAAAAAAAGTCTATTATTTATTTGGTGTTCCATGACCCTGAGATGTTGTTGTTTGCTACTGAGTTGATTCCAACTGGTGACCCCGTAAGACAAGTAGATCTGTCCTACAGAGTTTACTCTCTTGAAATCCTTATGGGCAGAGATTTATACATTTTACCTCTTCAGGAGTCATTGGTGGGTTTGAACTGCTAACATTTTAGCTAGTAGTCGAACACTTAGCCATGACACTGCTAGGGCTATCCTCCTCAGAGCTAATCCTCCTCAATGATACCAGAACATATTATGAGATCAGTAGATATATGTAACTACTGACAGTCTTGAAAACAATTAAAATGCCCATGCCTTTACAAGGTATGTATTTAATTAGCTCTCACTACCTGTATGAATGGCGTCAAAATATTGAATGGGTGAAATCCACAGAGAAACCATCCAACCTTATTCCATCCATTAATTTTAACCACATCCTGCATCACAAGTTCACGGGAAGCCCTGGAGAAAATTTCTAATGCCATACTGTTGAACTACACAGAAGCTCACAGCCTGCCCTGATGTGCTGCTGTATCTCTTCGCAATCTGTTACAGGAGACAAAGATAAACAACAACTAAAGAAACCAGGTTGATGAATCATGAACACAATAATCCTTGAGTATCATTTGGGGCAGGAGATAAGATCATCTTGAATATAAAGATGAGTTAAATTATGACTAGCAAGTAGTGTAATACTTTAAGAAAACAATACTATAGTGATTTCTCTTTTAAAAAATGCTTTTGAATACTGTTCATTTGTTTCAAGGGCCTTTAAACCAGAATCAGTGTACCACTGATACTATTTATAAAGCTCTCAAAAAAACAAAACAAAACAAACAAACAAAAAATCCCACCCACATCTGTGTATATGCACCAGTGGTTTCCATGAGTTCGAAAAGAGAATCTGTTGCTCCAAAAATGTTTAGTGTCACTTGTATATCCTAAGGCTCTTTTCAAAATCCTTTCAAAATATTTGGCTAGTATTCTAAGCTTACTTTCACAATGAAATAAAGTGCCACATGGTCTCATTGACACAATCCAGTCTTCAGTGGTCTGCATCCAGATGACTTCTTTTCATGTCACGTGATGGCATAGCCAAGAGGACATGGACTTTAGAAAGAGTCTGGGTTTTTTATTTCTGTTCTGCTTGATAAATTTGAGCATCTCACAAGCTCTCTGCACCTTATTTCCATCATCTGAGAAAAGATAAATTATAGTTACATTAAGAGCCATTGTTGAGGAACATGTTAGCCATTGCTATGGTAGGAATCCACTTGATGAGTATCAAGCACTTCACAAAAACTAATTTTTCTTCTTTCCAACAATGAAAGAAGCTTTCACATAACAAAATCTTTCCTCGCTGCATGTTCTTAAGTGACTATAAGGTTGAAATCAAGAAAATGAAGCAAAGCATTCTAAATAATGGCATTCTTTTTGGAAGAAATTTAAATAGCAACACGCTCAAAATTTTCAAGTTGGAAGGGCGACAGTGCAGCAAATATTTGCAGTGGTTTAGAGGTTGTCTGCTTCCAAAGAACACTTCATGGTAGGCTTCAGCGAGTAGTCTTTTAGATGGATACTCCAAGTAATAAACGAGTACTTTGAAGTACCAAAACTGTGTATTGTATGGTACTATTCTTGAAACCTATCAGGGCAGTTCCTCCCTGTCCCTTAGGGTCACTATAAATCTGCATCCACTCATCTGTAATGAATTAGTTCTGTTTTATTTTTATTTTTATTGGTAGCAAATAATCTCATAGGAATCTGTACCTAGCTACACAGGATAAAAATAAGATAACATATCAGTAAAGATCGAACTTCCTTCTCTCTCCATTTCACTGTGGCTATAGGAACCCACCTATCCTTTCCTGATCTGTACTGCAGTGCCATGCCAGACAGCACAGGCAGCCCTTCCAGTGCATGAGAATGTCTTCTGAGGATGTTCTCAAAGAGATGTGTGGACAGTGGATGGTCACTGGAAATATCAAGTATATTTACCAGAAGACATTATTTTATGACCTATTACAACTCCCGCTGTAGAACTTTCTTATTAATCTTAGGTTTATTATCTTCTAATAATTTCTTACACTTATATGTAATAAATTAAGTATAATAATTGCTATGTGTGTATATATACATATAACATATTATGTATAATGTGCAATTATATATCATGTATGTGATTCTGTAATCATGTTAAATGTCAATTAAGTATATTAAATTTAATATATGATACATATATGTATGCATGTGTGTATATATACATATATATTTGGAAGCTTTTCACACTTTGAGAAAGTTTCTGACTTTAAAGTTGACCATAGTATTCTGTTGAATTTGGAAGGCAGAGAAAAAAGAAACGTTGTCACTTAGAACCATTTTCAAGTGGTGTCCAGAGGCATTGGGAAACTGGAAAGAGAAACATACAGGAAATAAAAAACGCAAGTAAGAAAGCAAGGTGGCAGCAAAAAGACCATCGGAAGTGAACCATCTTCTCCACACGACTCTTCTGTTGTCCCCAATGTCTACAATTCTTTTTCTCTTAATGAATATGCTTTGGTTTAAAATATATAGAGGTGGAAGGGCAAGTGAAGAGAACAATATGCTCTGATTATAATGTGTTCTGAAATTCACCTTCTTTTGAAATGCCCCTTTAGTCAAGGGCTCTCACACATTTGTCATCGGCCTTTAAATTGTCATCTGTATTTCATAGAGATCAGAAATTCAATGATGTCCTCACATCAA
Source organism: Tenrec ecaudatus (assembly GCF_050624435.1). Taxonomy (NCBI): domain Eukaryota; kingdom Metazoa; phylum Chordata; class Mammalia; order Afrosoricida; family Tenrecidae; genus Tenrec; species Tenrec ecaudatus. The sequence continues at coordinate 10,031,103 of NC_134544.1, forward strand.
CTACTGGCTCAGGTCCCCCTCCTTCACCATTGAATTCCCCTATTAAAACTAGACCCCTCATGGTAGTAAATTAGTATTTTAAAAGCTGAAGTCTGTGTGCTTCATGATTGCCAACTGATTGGATTGTTAGAGCTATTAAAATCTAATTTTTAAAATGTCATTTGGTAACAAATTTCCAGGGCAAATTTTTTTTCATGATGTGGTCAAGAATTTATCAGCAATGTAGCTAGATGTTAGCTAAAAAAATTTTTCGGAAGTAGGAAGAAAGTGCATGTCATGCTGTTTGACACTATGTATTGATTTTGCATATTCATTTCTGATTGATGATTTCATATTTTATTCAGCTTCTCTCCTAGAATTAAATTCTATCTGAGTGTCAGAGATGAAAATAAACTGAATCTCATTCATTGATTGCCTAAGATACCACTGTAACTGGAATGCATGTGTCATGGTCGTGAGTAAGCACCGTTCATCAATTGATTGGGCAGTATGGCAATGATAACATTGATGTGGTCTTTATTTCTCCCCAAATATTTCTACACAAAAGCAGACAGAACAACCACAATGGCAACAGTGACACAACACCTACCCAATGGGCAGCATATATCATGCAACTATAGACCAGTTTTCTTCAAAACTCTGAAACCGTGAAGCACGTGTTTTGACATATTTGGAGTAAGTAAGAGGGAATGAGGGGTCAAACCACTCACAGCAGTAAAAGTACATCCTTTTAGTAACTAGCTGGTTTTTGAAGATTTAAGTAACAGATGAACAGAAGTTTGATTGGAGAAACAAGAAAATCAATAGCCAAGGCAAGGGACAGCTGCAAAATTTGGCAAAATGACAAAGTTAGTAAATAAAAATGTAAGTATCGGCAATGCAGAAAGTCTAGCACTCCATTCAGAGGGAAAGGAACAGATTATGACTAAAGGATAGAACTCTAACTGATACCAGCACTTGGTAAAAAAACAGTGTTCCCCTCTTCAAATAAAGAGAGGATTTTGATGAAGAAGAAAGCACAAAGGAAAGGTAGGAATCCATGATGGATTAGAGAGAAGATCACCTTAGGCCTGAAGTTCCTTGAAAGGTAAAAATCAGCCACTTGATTTTCAAAAAGTGCGTTAGCATTAGGTGTGAGATGCCAGCTCTCACTGGCATCTAGTCAATTCTGACTCATGGCGACCCTAATATATTGATTGTAGAATTGCAGTTGAATTAAGCATCGCCCTGCTAACCTCAAGGTCCACGGTCCATGAATCAAATTCATCAGCTGCTCCAAAGGTGAAATATGAGACTGTCTGCTCCCATAAATATTTACCATGTCAGAAACCCAAAGGAGCAATTTCACTCTGTTCTCTAGGGTCACTATGAGTTTGAAGTGATTTGATGGCCCAAAAACTCACTCCCATCAAGTTGATTCCAACTCATAGAGACTCTGTAGGTCAGAGAAGAGCGGCCCCTTGTGAGTTTCTAAGACTGTAATTCTTTATGGGAGTAGAAATCCTCGTGCTTTCCCCAAGGAGTGGCTGCTGGTTTTGACCTGCTTACCTTTCAGTTAGCAGCCCAAAGCATAACCCATTCTGCCACCAGGCCTCCTTCAACTTGATGACAATGAAGGACTCCATGGCAAACTGTTTACACATTCTTCCTAAACAGTTTACATCCTACCCTTGTTTTCTGAGATTGCTTGTTTGTACTACCACTCTTAGTCTGATACGAGTGCCTCCAATTTGAAATGTTTCCATTTACCCTCCCCCCTTTTCATCCAGCCTCTTCTAGGGAGAGGGGACCATGCAGAATGAAGTCACCTTTCTTCGGTAAGGACGTTGTTTAGTTGAGGAGCTTTGCCTGAATTGTTTTCTTCATTTTGTATGTCTAATAGACCCCATCTTCTAGGAGACTAAGTTTTATTGGGAAACATCTTAATAGACAAAGCTACATTTGAGGAATATTTATCCGTGAGAACACAATCATAAAGGTCAAGATAAAATACATCAAGTGAAACAAAAGAGAGGTGAGTAAACAACATGGCCATTGCAAAAATCCCATAAAACCAGCATTATTGAAAGATCAAATGGTTTTGAAGTACAGCCCTGAAAGGAAGTAATGCAGCATTTTATAATAACAATGATAAAATGGCAAAGAATGTAAACATTACAAAATAAAACATTTTTCTGCCATTCACCAGAGTTGGAAAACCCAATCCTTATAAAACCAATTAAGGGAGGAACAATGTCATTGATATTCAACATTATGCTTTGCCTATGGGAAACATAATGAGTGATAGTAACAGTATTATGAGGAATATTAACATAACAATCAGATCAGTTTTACTAAGGGAAAAATATCTTCGCATGGTTTTCCTCAAAAAGCAAAAGCAATGAAACATAAGTATATAAATAGGGAAATGATTCATGTAGCTGTGAGGTTGACAAGTCCCAAATTCCTGTATCAGCATCAGTCTGGAGGCTTCTCTTGACTCACATAGTTGCAAGGCTGATGAACCTAAAGTGGAAGGTCAGTTGGCAGGCTGCCAGCTTAAACACTGGAGGCCAGGGGATAATGAGTGCGAGCTTTCCCAGCACATGCACAAACATCTGGTGTAAACCTCCAAGCACTTTCCCTTTCAAAGGATTGGTCCTATAAGATCACAAAATAGAGGACAATTACATAATACCTGCTAAGCCACTGAGACTCATGGCCAAGCCGTGACACCTCACCTTAACTATAGCATAGAAGCCTCTTTGTACAGTAGTAAGGATGTTGAAACACCTTTTGTTTTGAAGAACTGCTTTCTCATCATAGTCATCTCAGTATTCCTTTCTTGGCAACCGCAGATGTAATCAATAAAAATAAGCTGCATATGTAGCTGCATATGTAGCTTTTGACACGAGTCACAACATCTTCTAATCCTATTTGAGGTACAAGAATAGAATCCAAATGAGTATACGTTTGAGATATAGATCTGGACAAAGCAGCCCTTAAGAAGTGAAGGGAAGGCGGACCCCGGGGGAGGCGGGTCAGACCCCGGTGGCAGTGGCGGGGGTTTCCAAGGCGGAGGGGCTCCTGCGCTTGGGCAGCAGCGGCGCCCGTGGCCCCCAAGGGACTGGAGGAGGAGGCAGTGAGACTACACCGCGACAGGGCCGCGCCCCAAGGTCACTGGGACCCAGAAGTTAACAATTCAGGAATCACCCAGCTCCAGAGTCATCTAATCAAGATTCCAGCACAGTAAGGAAACAGAGAATGAAAGATAAGGAGAGGTGGATGTTCAAGTCGAGGATAAGAGACATGAAGTGTGAACGTCAACGAAGCCCGTGTTCCAGCCCTTCTCAGGACAGGGCCACCGATAGGGAAGTGCCACACCAAAGATTGTTTGCAAAGCAAAGAGCTCTGCAGTGGATGGTGAAGACAGGGTGTGTGCTGTCCCATTGAACCATCTGGAACCCATCACCATTGTGCAGATCTGGTTAGCCAATGGGGAAAGGATCATCCAGAAATTTAACACTTCTCATAGGGTAAGCCACGTGAAAGACTTCATCGAAAATCCCAAGGATCTCAAAGAAGCACTCCCTTTCCCTGGCAACGGCGCTTCCCGTCCTCAGGTTGCTGGATGAAGCCCTCGCTCTGGAAGAAGCAGATGTGCACAATGCCGTCGTCATCCAGAGACTGCAGAGAACAGCTGAGCCTTTTGGAGGGCTTTCCTAGCTCTGGTTTTATAGACTCAGTGCGAGCGAGACGGAGGAGGGATGGTTCTCAGTGGACATGCCAACCGAAATGGAGGATAAGAAAGGTCAAATTCCCTGGACTTCTGGTTCAAGTCCTACTTCCTTCGGAGGATATTTTTAATAAACACAAGTTCGTCAAGGGAAAAAAAAGAAGTGAAGGGAAGCTGGAAGAGTTAAATCAGTTCATATTTGACCTCAAGTCCAGCTCAATTATTGTACATCTGCAAATCAATCTAGGTAAGAGCCTGGACCAAATCTCAGAGCCATGTAACTAAGATGTGCCATTTGGGCTAGTCAAAAAGTAAGGATTAGGAGGTGAGAAAAAGCCCTTATTAAAGGATATTCTGTAGCAAGCATAGCATTATTAGTTGCTGAAACAGCTGATTCTTATATTTTAGAATAGCTGACCCTTACATTTAAAAAGAAAAAAGTGGTTCCTTATATCTAGAAACAAAGAATTAGGCATCAGCACTATTCTCATACAGATGTCACAGTAATTGTTTTCATTTACTCAGTCCCCTGTATTTAATTTAGTTGCAAAAAAGTCTCAATGAGTCACAGTCTGAAACCCCACCAGCTTCCACAATAGAGTTCTAGAAATCTTGGCTTAATCCAAGATTTTTGAAATGGTATAGTTCTACTTATAAGTCTGATACTATCTTTGTTGAAATATCTTGATGGAGTGTTTTCAGAGAAAATGTAAGTAAAAATGTATCTGCCTATGACAAATTTTTAAATGGCTATTGTTAATTTATAATAACAATTCTTAAAACTAAAAGACTTGCTGGGCATTAACTGCAAAAGACAAAGTCAATGCAATCAGTTAATAAAAATTTCAAACAAAATTATCTCTAAATGTAATAATTAATTTTATTTTCAAAATCCCTCTACATAACATATATAATCTTGAGAATAATATCAAGTAAGTCAAAATATGCCAAAATATAACTCAACCAGAATGAGGGGGTATGATAGGGTACAGAGTGGTATAAATCAGATATGGTGTGTGTCAAGATTTTACTCTTTCACAATATGTATTCAATCTGTATGCTGAGCAAAAAACAGATAGACTGAAAATGTGGCATCAAGATAGGAGGAAGAATCATTAAGAACTTGTGATATGTACATGACATATCCATTTCTTGCTGAAATGTAAGAAGACCTGAAGCAGTAATGAAGATCAAAGCCTACAGTATAGATCACACCTCAACATAAAGAAACCCAAATCCTTACAATTGAGCCAATACAGCATCAGGGAAACAGGAGCAGTTGAATTTGTTAAGGATCTCATTTGACTTAGAGGTAGAGTCAACGTTCAATGGAAGCAAAATTACCCACTCAGTGCCATCCAGTGGATGGCTACTCATAGAACAGAGTACAGCTGTCCCTGTAGGTCACTGTGCCAGTATGGCTAGACTAGGGAAACAAATCCATAGACACTCATATGTGTATAAAAAAGAGTTTTACAAAAAAGAGCAATGGAATATTGAGAAAACATCCCAGCCCAGTCCAGATCAAATCTATAAGTCCAATATTAGTCCATATGTCTGATACCAATCTATAAATTCCTCTTCAGACTCATAAAACACATGCATTGGCTCTGGCTGTAGGAAGATCATAGGGCCATGGGTGGAAGGAATTATGGATCCATTGGTTGTGTAAGCATCTCAGTGCTGGCAGGGGTTCTCCCCATGATTCCTCAAACTCCAGGTCTCTAGTGTAGCTACATGTGTCTGTCTTGTCAGCAAGCATGTCTTCCAGGGAATAAGCATGTGTCCTGCCTCCAGTGAGCTATTTATCTCCCACGCACCTCGAAATGACCTGCGATCTGATTGACAGGTTCAACTCCACCCCTTCACTCTTAAGTCTCAAATTGACAACAGATTCTGTAACTACCACAGTCGCTGAGATTTCAACTCTATACAGGAGTAGAAAGTCGTGTCTTCCTCCCTCAATTGAAGAAGTAACCCAGAAATCAAAGGATTAATTGATTTGGTAAATGTGCTCTAAAAAATCTCTTTAAAGTGTTTAAACACAAAAGTATTACTTTGGAAGCTAAGATGTATCTAGCTCAAGTGATTATAATTTCAATCATATCATATGCTTAAAAGATCTAGAGAATTAACACGCAACACTGAAGAGCATTTGATATCTTTGTAGCATGTGAAGAATATTGATTATGCCATAGATTTGTAAAAGAACAAAAAATCTGTGTTGGAAGAAGTACAACCCCAATGACCCTAAAAGTGTAGAATTTGGTTAGATTTCCTCTCATGTACTTTTAATATGTTATCACAAGGTACCAGTCCTTGGTAAAGGACATTTTTCTTGGTAAAATAAAAATCACATATAACTGGCTGACTAGAGAAGCAAATCCAGAGACATTCATATATGTCTAAGAAGGAGAAAGAGTTTTATATTAAAGAGTAATTGTATATTACTCTATGGAATATTGAGAAATCTTCCTAGTCCAGTCCAGATCAAGTTTATGAGTCAGCTATTAGACCATAAGTCTGATACTTGTCCATAAATTCCTCTTGCATCATTACATGTGACTCACGCAGCACATGCAATGATGCGAAATGCAGGAAGACCACAGACCAGTGGGTGCCGCGGTCCAGCCGCAGCGGGTTCAGGTCTCCCGCTAGGTGGGTAAGGCTTCGACGAGTGGGAGACAGAAATCACACAACTCAAAGGTTGCGGTGACTATTCCAATTTTATTCATGCAAAGCTTCAACTTATATATTCTTTTTCTTGGCTTAAAGCTTATGGCCTGAGATCATACATTAGGAAATTCTCAGGCCACAAGACCGTAACAAGTTACATCAATCACATCATGATTCTTGGTTAAAAATTAGTACATCTTGAAACTAAAACATTCTCATACAAGGGTGATAGACATAAAACTTCTAACAATAACTGAGCACACTTCATCCAACTAGGGCGCATTGTTCTAACATGAAATCAATAAAGCATTAATACATTTCATTATCAAAAATTACTTGACAGGGTTTGGCTGTTCTTTCTGTTCTTTCTTAGGCTGTTCCTCTAAGGCTTTCATTCCTTGTTCTTACTTTTCCACTAAGTTCTCATAAATTAAACTCCCCAAAGTCTTTCTCTACCAAGGTATGAGTTGCCTCACAATAGGTAGCTTTGCTTCAGTCAACTTCAAACATCATGGAAGCCCTCTTCTTGCTAACCATTCCATAAAACTTAAATACTAAAAGGAACTTGTACAACTTTCTTTGTTAACTATTCGTATGCCATTTTCATTGTAAGTTCCTGTATAAGGTAAATCAGGACCAGGAACTCTATTTCTCTTTGGGTTATTTCCTGGAGGGGGATGCCGTATTCTGCCCCCTATGCGGTAACCAAGATAAGGAAAGGGGAAAACTGGATGATACACTTTTTTAGAATCTTGCACAAAAGCACTCCAAATAATTATGGCAAGGCCAATCAAACAAGTTCAAATACATGTTGAGAGCGGGTTTGGGCAGCCAACTCCCACCGTCCAGCTTCTCTGAAGCCGGGCCAGGCGTCGTTCTGTCTTTGACGTCATGCGGCAGGACTGGTCCCCTCAAGTGGGCACAAAGTCTTGTGGATCCAGTGGCAGTAGAAGCATCTCCAGAGCTCTCACAGGTCTCAGTGTGGCTCCATGTGGCTTGTCTAGAGGAAGAGAACGCAGAGAAGATGGCCCAGCTCCAAGAAGAAAAAGAGAATGAGGCCAGCCTTGGAGAGCCATGTATCTCAGTCGCCCTCCACTCAGGCTGCATCCTAATTGACAGGCTAAACTCTGTCTGTATGCTCCTACAGGAAACATGTTCACTCTTATACCTTGAAGTTGCTACAAGATTATATGCATATCTCAGCCATTGATTCTGATTTATAACAACCTTCTATAGGATTTCCAATGAACGGGCAACAGCCTCAACTTTCTCATGAAGAACTGCTGGTTGATTTGAACTTTCACCCCCACCATTAGCAGTCCAGTGCTCACAGAACAGTGACATCAGAGCTCCTTTGGAAAAGTAACCCAGAATCCAAACCCATTCTAATTCATAGCGCTCTATATAGGACTTCTAAGACTGTCAGTCTTGATGGGAACAGACAGCCTCATCTTTCTCCAGTGGAACAGCTGCTGAGTTGGAATTGCTGGCCTTAGGTTTCACAGTCCAACACTTACCTGGCAGAGCCACCAGGGCTCCTTTGGTGATGTAAATGGTCTGCAATGGAGGAAGATTCTCAACAAGATGAATTGACACAGTGGCTGCAGTGATGGAACCAAATATATCAACCGCTATGCGGATGGCCAGCACTGGAAAGTTCAGTTCTGTTGTACTTGAAATGCTATCACCAGAAACCACTAGATAGCATTTAACACCACCACCAAGTCTCTCACCAACAGAAGAATACGAAAAACTCCATGCCTACAGGACAATGTAATTCCCCAGTGAAAGCCATTGGCTTTGATGGTGGCATCCAAATAGCAATTGAACTAACATTGTAACATAATATTGTATTCTTGTTGCCTAGTAACAGGCATGCCATGACATAAATTTTAACCTACATAAAATTCAGCACTCATTTTGATTTAACAACAAGCTTCATGCAGTTCTCCACCCCTCTTTGCCCCATTGCCATGGAAGCCATTCCAATGCACAGTGCTGAGATAGGACCGAGTAGACTGCCCTGTAAAGCTTCCTAAACCATACAGCTCTCCTGAAGCTGACTGTCTCATCTTCCTCTCCCAGAGAGGCTGGTGGGTTTGAGCTGTCAGCCTTGCAGTTCTCAACCCAGTGCTTAACCTGCGGCACCATCAGGGCCCCTTCAAGTGACTCCCAACATATTAAATAAACCTTTCTTAGCACGTTTCTCTATATAAGACAGGAACAAATCTTTTGTCACTTTCAGCAAATTTACAACATTGTCAGGAGTCAATCATAGGTCACTAAAAAGCAACTATGGCAGTTATATAGTCATTTGTCAGTTTGAGAGGATTAGGAGTGAAGGGATGGAGTCTTGCCTGTCAGTCAGGTCATGGTCAATGAAGCCTCTGTGTGGGCATAGCCTTCTCAGGAGGATTTCTCATGTGTATTTCTCCTTGGAGATTGGGGGACACATGCTCACTCTGCTCACTCCCTGGGAGACATTGCAGCTGACAAGAAGCATGGAACTATGCCAGTGACCTTAGCTAGAGAAACCAAGTGGAGACTCTGCCAGCACTGAGATGCTTACAATGCCACTGGATCCACAACACTTTCCACCCACTAGCCTATGATCGTCCTGCATTCAGCGTCATTGCATGTGTCTCGTGAGTCTGAAGAGGACTTTATAGATTGGTATCAGACATATGGCCTACTATTGGACTTATGGACTTGATCTGGACTAAGTTGGGATGTTTTCTCAATATTCAATCACTTTTGTATATAAAACTCTGTCTTATACATTTATGAATGTCTCTATGAATTTGTTTCTCCAGTCCACCCAGCCTAACACAGCAAGACTTCATATTATTTAGCTAAAGATATTAAATATGAAAACCTTAGATTTTGCTAAAGCCATTTAGTTTTAACTCAAGAATTTATTTGGTTGAACCCTTTCCTATAAGACAATTATTCAAAGAACAAAATTAGCTCTTTAATCTAATAATCAATGAAAATTTTTCTATCATAAAAGTGAGAAAAATTTTTTCTTTGCTTAATGCTATTTAACATGATTTTGTTGTTGTTAGGTGCTATCAAGTTGCTGTTGACCCACAGGGATGCTATGTACAACAGAACAAAATATTGCCCTGTCCTGAGCCAGCCTCACAATTGTTCTTATGTTTGAGCCCATTGTTGCAGCCACTGTGTCAGTCCATCTTGCAGGCAGGGAAACCTTCCCCTTTCTTACTGATCACCCGCTTTACCAAGCATGATGTCATTCTCAAGGACTGGTCTCTCCTGACAACATGTCCAAAGTACTTCCGAAGAAGTCTACCCATTCTTACTTCTTCCAAGACAGATACAATTTTTCTTTGAGCAGGCCATAGTACTTTGAATAATCTTCTCCAGCACCATAATTCAAATGCATCAATTCTTCTTCTGTCTTCCCTAGTCAATATCCAACTTTCACATGCAGACGAGGCAATTGAAACTGTCATGACTTCAGTCAGGGACAGTTTAGTCCTTAAAATCACTTCCTTGGTTTTCAACACTTTTAGAGGTCTTGTGCAGCCAATATACCCAATGACGGTAGCTCTTACAAACTCTCATACAGTAAGTCATTAAAGTTTATTTAAGCAATTGAAAACATTAACCATGTCAAATACATTCTTTGAACATACCTTTTAAAGATGTGTATTTTCTTGTTACAGATCTCTTACAGTATCAGCCCAGAGGTGGCAAAAAGAACAGCGCCATTAACAGAACACATTCTTCCTGAGGACACTCATTTATGCCGTGACACATTCTTCCACAGTGGTCACGCCCTGACCTTCGTTTTCTGAGAATGCATGCTGGTCTCATTATCCCCAGTCTGACCTGAGCACTCTGAATGAAAATTCTTCCGCTGACACCAACTAAGTGTTGGTGCCTGTTTCACTTTCTTAAGTTCAAGTTCCCTTTTCCCCCCCTTTTATTTGCAAGGTGGGGAATCAAAAGTTAGGGGAATGAAGTACTGGAGATGTAGACTCCTAGAATGTAGAAAAGAAACTCTCTATTCCATTAAAAACACATTTTAATCATTTAATTGGGGGCTGACACAACTCTATCAGAATCCATACATACATCATTTGTATAAAGCACATTTAAACATTTGTTACCCTCATCATTCTCAAAACATGTGCTCTCCATCTAAGCCCCTGGCATCAGATGCTCATGTTCCCCTTCCCTCCCTGCTCCCCACTCCCTCATGAACCCTTGATAATTTATAAATTATTGTTTTGTCATATCTTACACTGTCCAATGTCTAACTTCACCCACTTTTCTGTTGTCCTTCCCCTAGGGAGGAGGTCACATGTAGATCCTTATAATCAGTTCCACCTTTCAATGCCAACCTCCTCTCCCCGCTCCCAGTATTACCACTCTCACCCCTGGTCCTGAAGGGATCGTCCATCCTGGATTACATGTGTTTCCAGTTCCTATCTGTACCAGTGTACATCCTCTGGCCTAGCCAGGTTTTTAAGGTAGATTTGGGATCATGACAGAGGTGGAGAGGGGAGGAAGCATTTAGGAACTAAAGGAAAGTTGTATGTTTCATTGCTGATACACAGCACGCTGAGTGACTCATCTCCTCCCTGAGACCCTTCTGTAAGGGGATGTCTAGTTACCTACAGATGGGCTTTGGTTCCCCAACCCCCACTCCACCTCATTCACAATGATATGACTTTTTGTTCTTTTTCTTTGACTCAAATAATCATCACTGTGGTTACAACAAACCATGCAGCCTTCATATCGTGACCATCTTACAAAATGAAACAAAATAGCCCATACTGGAAGAAAACTCTATTAGGAAAGGGATGAACTGCATTTAAGATTTTTCCCCTTTAGAATAAAGATTTTTTCCTCTTCCAGAGCAGTTCACTGCATGACAGCAGTTCAGGAGCTGGCCTTTTATAAACATAAGCATACAGTTTTAACTGGGTAGAAATGAAATCAATTCTGTTTGTTTCCCATCTTACCATTCTACAAATCAGACTTTCTAGGCTTTTGATTCTGCTCACTACATAGTATCGGGGCAGGTGGGAAGGGTGGGACGTGGGGGGGGGGGCGGCAAGTACACTTTTAATGTTTTAGTGAATGGCCCCTTCTTTGAACTGAGTTAGCATATGAGTACATACTGTGTGTGACAGAATCTCGACTTTACTAACATGTTTGAGGACTAAGGTGCGGTGAACCAAGCGATGGCGTTTTCAATGGATTCATGTGCATGGGGCAATTGGCTAGTGAGTAAGGAAGAGTGTAGAAGGATCAGTGCATTTGAATTGTGGTGCTGGCAAATACTATTGAAAGCATCAAACACTGCCAGAAAAGCAAGCAGGTCTGCCTTGGAAGAAGTATGTCCAGGGTGCTCCTTAAGAGCAAGGATGTTGAAACTTGTTTCATGTGCTTTAGACATACAAGGAGGAAGCATTAATTCCAAGAGGAGGTCATTGTGCTTTGTCAGTGTGTCATTTAACTTGAATCTACTTGTCAAAGTCTTTAACTCCAGCCAAATGACCTATTCCTACAAAGGTCTAATAAGAAGGTGGGGGAGGATATAGATTGGATTCACTTGTAACTATGAATAGGATTCACCGGAATGTCACCTTGCTGTATATAAAATAAGTCTCTGAGAAGCAGAAAGTGGGAAATTTCACGACCAGCAAGAATTAGGAGTGGAACACATCTTCTGGATCAGAGGTTCCTGCACAGTAAACCTCTTGGATCTAGAAGACAGATGTGACATCAGAGAAACAGTACAGAAGACCCAGGAACCAGAGCATGAAACAGTGACGAACATCCCAGACTACTGAACAAGGAAAGCTGAGCGCTTTTGTGCAGGAAGCAGGCCTATGGAGTAAAGTGCCTCTAGGTACTGAGCTGATGGCACTGGTCTTGCACAGCTTCAGAAGTAGAGCAGAGTGCCTGCAGCTTGAGGTTTTTAGGAGAATAGTACTCCCTTTGGGCATTTATTGGCATCCCTGAATGAGGTTTGCCCTGGTGAACAACTGTATCCTGAGCATCCAACTTGCAGTTACACCTCTTAACTCCCCTAATAAAGCTTTGAAACCCTGAATATTGTCTGTGAGTTCTGTGTAGTCATTGCACTGGATATTAACACCTAGATTAAAAGTAGGGAATACTGGGTTAGACAATCTAGATGTCATGCTTGATGATGGAAGGGTGAGTGAAAAGGCAGAAGACTCCCAAGGAGATGGACTGATAAAGTGGAGGCAACCAGGCCTCAAACAGGATACCCATGTTGAGGATGACACAGGGCGGGGCCAGCAGTGTTCCCTCTTGTTGTTCTGAGTCAGAAGGGACTCCATGGTGGCACTTCCCAACACATTGAGTCTGGCAAGATCAGGAAAATCTTCTCTAGATCATGGCTACAATTCTTAAGATTAATATGTACAAACTGAATGATAAATGGTACGAGCAAATCTGGCCTATCCACATAGGCTATTATACAAAGGATTGAATGAATTTTGACATCAAATAAAGAGAGAAAATACTTGCAAATTTCTTTCAAAGAAAAAAAAATCTTCAAGCAATTTATGTATTTTTCAATGTGATAGAAAATCGATTTGACTGCTTTTCCTCTGGTATGATTCACATGAATATAGAGTTGAATCTCTGTGAGCACCCAGTGTCACAGTAATGAGCGCTGCAATACAGTGTGGACTTGTTGCAAATATTAAAAAACAACTCATGCAAGTATCACTTCAAACACAAAATAATGATCCGGAACAATGGTTACTGCTGTTGTTGGAACAATGTTTAACACTCCTTTGAAATTAAATTTAAAATAGGACCTACGCCGACCCCATTGGCATAGTCCTGATTCACATAGCTCCCTAACAACCAGGGACTTGGGCTCCAGTGGGCAGGAGGATGGTGAGACATGCTAAGACGTAAAGACAGATTCAAGGGGATGCTTCAGACCTGGTAATGGGTTCGGGGCAGGTAGTCAATTAGGCCAGGTGGTGGATTAGCCTCAGCACATGTAAGAACTACCTATACTGTAGGTATATGCAGTTGCATGGTGGTGGTATAGCGGTTATGTATTGGGCTGCTAATCACAAGCTCAGCAGTTCAAAACTACCAGTGGCTCTGAGGGAAAAAAACCTGGCCTTTCAAATCCCATCAAGATGCACAGTTTCAACATATGTGCAAATGTGCTTGCTACAATTGATGTATGGGTTGTTATAAGAGCTGTAAGAGCCCCTAATAAAATGATTTATTTAAGAAAAAAAATTTAAGATCTCAAAAATCTACAGGGGCATCTCTACTCTGTCCTGTCAGGCTGCTATTAGTTGGCATTAATTCGGTGGCAGTGAGTTTTGTTTGGGGTTGGCCAGTGTAGGAAGAAAGAGTACAATCTATTTGTGTACAAGACAGTCAAGGAATGAGAGAAAACTCGCATCATTGTTGGCACAGCAAGCCATTAAAATCCATCCAATGCAACGAGAAATGCAGGTTACTGTCCATCAGGAAAACCGGTTCTTGCAGTCATTTGTAACCTTACAAAGTTGAGGCCATAAACTCTCGCATCTTGGTTTTTGTCTTCAAACTCATACGTGCCAAGTAATCACAATTTCATTTCCACTCTGAGTTTAACATGTTGAGATTATTATTATTTCAGATTGATGGGTCTCCCCCCAAAATTGACAGTCCTATCTCAGCAGCTTGTGTTGATACTTATGTTCCTTTCACTGCTTCATTTTAGTGAAAGAATATAATCAAAGTTGGGGCCTGAAACCATTATTAAAAATAATAATAAATGAATAAACAAAAGCTATGAAATTTTCAAACTGACCTGAATTTCAGAACCTATGGGCCAAGTCTACTTTTGGTACAATATTTTTGACACTCATCCCATTATGTAGATGGATGCATAAGCCTGTGTGTGATTTTCAAAGTTCTCATGGGAAATGATAATGATGATTCTATGATTATATTTTGCTCCATTCTTTTTAGCTTAAACAGCTGGCTTAATGCAGATTCTCTAAAATATTTCTCACTCACATTGCCCAGCTAAAATAGATTCAAATTGGGTATAACTGTCAAATAGACTACAATAACTCTACTTTGATGTTTTATTCATCCTTTTACTACCTCTCAGTATTTATAATCCCATTAGCATTATCAAGCTGAGAAATTTAAAATGATAGCTGGAAAACCATTAATTCTTTTGAAATACTAAAAAGTTTAGCGAGGGTTCAAAATCATTTAAAGTAATGGATGTAATAATTGCTTATAGTGGAACAAACGAGAATTCTTGTAAATTTGTTTCTGTCATTTTAGGTTTGCGATGAATCCACTTTATTTTCATCAGAAAATTTACCAACAGAGTCTTTGATTTAAAGCTATTCCTTGAACATAAAATTTTGTATTATTTAGGGATAAAATTGTACACGTAAGATAAAATTATTAAATTCTCAAACATAAATACCTGTAGTATTCAATAGAAAGCTATGGTGAAGTGAAATTTCTTCCTGTGACTCATCAATCCATATCTCTGTAACTCCCATTGTATGACTGGTTGGGACTATGCACATAGGGTGTGTGGAAGAAACATGAACAAAGTGAGTTCCTCAGATGGGATTGTCCTTCCCTGTGTATAAGGAAGCCATCTCAGAAGCAGGAAGAGAGAGAATCCAGGGACTGTTAAAAATGACCAGCAGGGTACATCTGATATCTCTGTCTAAAGTTGAGGAGGCTAAGACCACAGGATGCTGCCTGGAGACCAGGGACAGAGCAAAGGATCTACACTGAGACAGAGCAAGGGCCTATGCCCCTGGGACCTGAGGCAGTGAGAAAGTCAGAGAGCAGCAAGCAGGCATCCTGACCCACAAGGAAGAAGCCAATGGAACACATGGCTGGAAAACTGAGGACCAGAGAAAGAGAGTTGGCTGATGACAATGCTGTGGACCAATAACTCTATCTCACTGTTTTCTGATCCTGACTTGTGATAACCTATTATCTCCTTAACAGACACTATAGTTGTGAGTTTTGTCTCTGAGTTTTGTTTGACCAAAGCAATGAATGATTAAACCCAGTTTGTTTTTTTTTTCAAAGAGGGTGGAAAAGGGAGAAAGAGGTGGTTCTAGTGTAGGTAAACAAAGATGGAGGGTGGGCGCATATCTGACCTCTGCCTGGTGACCCAGCTGTGGGCTGTTGTGAAGCTGGATCCTCCTCCTCCTCACTGAAGCCAGAGGAAGTCCGATGAGGCCTCTGTACCATTTTCTCAAAAGCTAAAAGCATAATTAATTCTAACTGCAACAGAAAATGCTCGTGAATCAATAGCATAGTTCAAGCATGGGTAACTGATCTAAAATATATTTTAAAATTATGCTCATAATCTTGCCTTTCAGTGGGTTTGTAGATGACAAAACTCTTCAGTCATGAATTCACAAGCCCCTCACCTTTTCAGAAACTATGTCATCAACCCTTAAGGCCAAACAAAGAGTTACAAACCAAATATCAAATGAAGCCAGACTAATAGTGACCCTCTAGGACAAAGCAGAATGGTCCCATAGGATTTTCCAGGCTATAACAGTTTTTAGAAGCTGACTGCCACATCTTCTCATGGAGCCGTTGATGGATTTAAGCCATCAACCTCTCTTCCTGCTGGCCAGAGGTCCCACTTGGTTGGAATCTGTGGATGTGTGGACGATTCAGGATGATTGTTTTCACTTCACGGCGTTTTCTTTGAGCCTCTTTGGAGTGGACGTATATGTGTGTTATCTCTTAGTTGCCTAGACTACAGAGTAATGTGCACCATCTGTATTAGGACTACTAGCACATACTGCTAACTTTATGAAATTTCAACTGTTTAAAAACCTACCAAAATAGGATTTGTCATTTAAACAAGTTATATTTTTAGCTACTGACTAGTTTTCATTTCAGGAAGTATTTTGATTTTTTTCCAGTTTTATCTTAAAATGATCCATTCTGATGATAACTTTGCATGCCTACATTCATTCTGCTTGGACATAAAACTATATAAAGTTATATATTTTTTCTTTATAATCATCACTTGTTCAAGATATTTGAGCATATCTTCTTAAGTTTTTAAAAAATCTTACTTTAATTGTGTGACATTGGGTTTTCTGTCTTTGATTTAGATTGAGTGATGGCGATTAATTTAATAAGTATTTATTGAGCCTGTCACTTATTCCATTTTAGACATTGCTGCGGGGGATTCAAAAGCCACAAAGTTTCTGCCTAAACAGACTTGATGTTCGTGCAGATGTAAGCAGACCATAAGCAAGTAAATAGACTGAGAGAGTATGTGGGGGGCATCATTTTAAATAGAGCAGTTAAGGAAGATCTTACCCCAAAAGTAAATTGAGCCAGTATTTCCATTCTATGTTTTCTGAAAAGATATGTATTATTTCTCTGGATTTAGATCTTATACTCATTGCTAAACAACTGAGAAGTGGATAAAAATATATTGTGCTTTTGAAATTAAGTAACCATGTGTGCATTATATTTTAAAATACATCTCAAGATATGTGGGCATTTTTCCCAATTAACTAACCGGTATGATAGATTACTGTTAAGTATTGCTAGAAGTGGAAATGTTAAATTGAAAATCAGAAGTGCCTAAATAAAAAGATATCAACCTTTTTTCTTTTTAATAAACATGCGTGTCTGTGTCAGTTCCAGGCCACAGTACTTTACTCATGGTTAGAATGCCTGAAGTAGAAGAGAAGTAGGTGTTCAGCAGAAGATTATATCTAAGAAATAATAAATGGAAAGAATTTACTTTGCCACATATATAAATACATTTCAGAATTTTTGTATTATATATTTATAATAAAAAGTTCATGGCATGTACTTTTTAAATATTTAAAAATTCAAGGCATACATATTTTAAATGATTTCTTTTTAACTTAATTTATTTACATATTATATATCATATTTTTCCAAATATATATTTTAACAAATGAATGGGAATATTTCTTCTCACATCTCAAGAAACATTCTAGACTGTTTGGGGTTGTGACTTTGGCCTGGCACATAGTCTTTCTTTCAACATGGCAACCTTGATCTATTTACGTAAGACAGCATACTTCGCTTATTCTTTAAGATCATGAACACTGTGTGAATGAGTGACAGCCCCAAGCTCTTCCTCATTACTGGACTGAAGAGAGGGAGGACTTTGGCAGACTGCTATTGAGATTTACAATTTGGGGATGCTCTAATGCAGACATAAAAAGTGGAGTTTGCAGCAGGGCTGTGAGTTCTCTGTGCTTGTTTTCTGAGAGCTCGTCTCCATGAACCATGCCAAAGCTTCACAATTCATGGAGGGATGAAGAGGCAATATCAGCAAGTACAAGTGGTCACTGATTTCACTCAGTTCTGTATTAAGACTAAAACTCAGAACATTATTAAAATGGAATAAAATACCTAGTTTCTAAGCCGTCTTTTAAAAACACATTCCCTTTATTAAAGAACCATCTCCTGATACCAGTTGTTCAACTATACATTTGATTGGATTTCCAGAACTTTTAAAATTCTGCTAACATTGAGGGTCTGTGAGGAATACACCTTTTGTACGTGGGAAAAGAGGTTTTGTAAAAGGGTGCAGAAAATTGTCAGCTTCCTCATCAACCCTAGAAAAGAGTGCATGTAGAAGCAGGGATCAGAAATGATTAAAGATCCTGGATCTCTCTGCAAAGTCTTCTATACACAGAGGCATGCATGCCACCCTTTGGAGTGTGACCTGCTGCTATCGATGATTTCTTACTCGTGATGATATCATGGCTGAAATATTTGTATATTTGGATAACCATGTCTTTTCCCCACAGGGTTGCTTTCTGGATTCGAATCACCAGCATTCTAGTTAGAAGTCAAGTGCAACCTCTTTGTCCCTTTCCAGCGAACTGGAAGACCACAAGGGCTGGCCAATGCAAAATGGCACAAGGGCCTACCAGCACTAATCAATGTAGTCTGCATGGCTTTCAGTATGTTCAATACACGTTCAACAACGATGTTAAATTTCTTGTTGAAGTAACTTCATATTTTGTCTTTTGACAATCTCTGTTTTCATCCATATTTTCCCCTCCAGAGCATTTTCTTCTTTCCCCCCCTTAATATCTATAGTTGACATTTACTGTCAATTTCAGTAGCATGGAAAATGCTAAATGTAATTAGCATTGCACATAATAGATGCACTGATTGATGTGTTTGGGCACATTGAGTTTATTTATTTACTTCTCTTACTGTGCTGTGTGTTGGGTAGCTCAGGGGATTTCATTTTAGGTCTCTAGCAGCAGCCTGGCTCTGCAGGGAAGGCTGCAAGATTTAGATGTGCCAGTCCACCAAGTCAGTGGTGACTGAGACCAGAAACATGCAGTAGAGGTACGTCTGTACCCAGAGGATGCCAAGACCAAGAGGGAGAAGGGTCTCGGGGCCCTTCTGGGAGTGGCCCCTGTTCAAAATAAACCGTCTCAAAGACAAGTAAGTGAACAAAACGGTATTCGTATTCTATTTTTGGTTTGTTGGGCATCATCACATACCCTTCCGGAAGTCAAACAAGAGCGATGCCTCTGTTTCTTTAAAGGCGTCCATATCCGTATAGTACTTAAAACTTAGTGAGCACTTTCTAATTAGTTTTTCTTTTAGTCTTTAATTAATTTATTTATTTTATAAATAATTTTATTGGGGGGGCTCTTACAGCTCTTGCAACAATCCGTACATTAAATGTATATGTTGCCATTATTCTCTAAATATTTTCTTTCTACTTGAGCCCTTGGTATCAGCTCATTTTTCCCCCTCCCTCTTCCACCCTCCCGCTCTTGTGAACCCTCATAAATTACAAATTATTATTATTTTCGTATCTTACACTGCCTTCTGTCTCACTTTCCTGTTTTTGGTGTTCTCCCCTGGTGTGTGTGTGTGTGTGTGTGTGTGTGTGTGTGTGTGTGTATGTGTAATACATCAATCATTGCAATCAGTTGCCCCCTTCTCTCCCTGCTCCTCTCTCCCCTTCCCCTTCCCCTCACGGTATCACTACTCCCATCTTTGTTCCTAAGATGTTTATTTTTCCTGGATTCCATGTGTCAAGAGCCCTTATCTGTACCAATATACATGTCCCAGTCTAGCCGAATTTTAAGGTAGAATTTTGGTCATAATAGCAGGGTGGAGGGTTGTGTAGGTGAGGGAGGAGGAAGCATTAAAGAACTAGAGGCATGTTGTATGTTTCGTTGGTGCTATACTATACCATGGCTGGCTTGTCCCTTCCTAGTGACCCTACGGTGAGGGGATGTCCAATTGTCTACAGATGGGCTTTGGATCTCCACTCCTTCATTTACATCAATATGATGATTTGTTTGGGTCTTCTGGTACTTGCTAGCTCATCCTGTTGACACCTTATGATCTCACAGGCTGTGTTCTTCTTCCGTTTGAGCTTTGCTCCTTCCCTGCTAGATGGCCACTTCTTTAGCTTCGGTTTTTAAGATCCCAGACATTATATTTTTTGATAGCCGGGCACCATCAGCTTTCTTCACCACATTAGCTTATGCACCCATTCTGCCTTCAGCAATCATGTCAGAAAGGTGACCACCACAGAATGCCAGGTTATTGTGTTGAGCGAGGACTTGAGAAGAGGTCCAATGTCCTTCTGCTACCAAGATACTTAACATGTGAATATATGTACATAGACCTACATTCTTATACTTACATATTATTATATTTGCATATGTTCTTGCCTATGTTTATATCTCTATAAATGTTTTGTTTGCCTCCTAGTTTTTTCTCCATTTTCTTTTACTTTTCTCCTGTCCCACTATCATGTATAACCTTCTTTTAGCTCTCAGGAATTCCTCTCGGCTACATTGCACTTGATCACACCCCACCAAGCATCCTATGCCCTCCTGGCCATTGATTTTAGATCTCTTACCGTTCCCGTGTCCCTGGGTTTGTTGACTTTCCCTTCCTTTTCCCCCAACCTCCTCTGTCCCCTGACCCCCCACCCCCAAAAAAACTGTTCTTCTGTTTTCTCCTCAAGATTGTTTATCTTGCCTATCTTATATACATAGACATGGAAAAAAGAAGAAAAATAAAGTGGGGGGCTATAAAGATTTCCAGATCTATCTGCTGACCCTTACATATGTTTTCCAGTGGAGCCTGATGAGGTGCCAAGCCCTTCCTTTCAAGTCTGAAGTGTAGTTTCAGGATTCCTCTGGGGTTGTGTTGCTTTGCTCCCCTTGCTGCTGTGTTGCATTCCTTTCGTGTTTTGTCCCAGGGTTGGGAGGGGTCAGACCATATACTGTGTCTCTACACTGCGCCTCCAGTGCTGTCTCCTGCAGCACTGTGGCTCAGTGAGGGGACGTTGTGTCTTGTGGTGGGGCCGGCCCTACCGTCCTCTCTGGAGCACTTTCTAATTCTAATACCAGTGAAACAGAAGCTGCGGTGGCTGACCAGGCTCTGCACTGAGATGCTCCCCACAAGATTCGAGGCTTGAACCCACCAGTCACTCCCCAGGATAAAGATGAGACTGTCTGCCTCTCAATGGAATGAATGTCTCAGAAACAAACCTAAAGAGGCAGTTCTGTTTTTCCTGTAGGGTTGCCATGAGTTGGAATCCACTCAAGGGCAGTGAGTGTGTATGTGTGTGGTGTTGTTTAAACTTGTTTTATTAATACCGATGAAACTGCTAACAAAAAGTTGAGCAGATAATTGATGATCTTAAAGGAGAAAAAAGGACAAAATATTTCCATGCAAAATTGGCTGGGTAATAATCTGCATAAAGAGGCAATAGATAAGTTTAAGATGACTATATTTGGAAATGGATTGGACAGAGTAGCTGCCACACTGCATTGAAGGAATGGTTGCGTAGATGGCATAGGGCCGGGCAGTGTTTCCTTCTGTCACACATGGGTATCTGTGAGATGACAGCACCCAAGAACATATTTGAAGAACAAAATGAATACATCAACCTCATAATTCCTTTGAGAAAGATTTATGTATGCATGCATACGTTTGTGCATGCATGTACATCAGTTTATCCTACAAGGTGGGTTTTGCGTTACTGTGATACTGGAAGCAGGACTGCCTTTCTTTGCATACCAACAAGCTCACCAGTGGTGGGAGATGTACAAGCCCAGAGAGTGCAGGACCTGGTGGTGCTTTGTTTGTGGTACACGGGCTTTCTGTACGGCAGAAGCGAATTCACAGTACCTGGAAATAACAGCACAACCCATATGGATAAAGTTCCAGACATCCTAAATGCTGTACTTTATTATTCTGTGGGGAAAATGTCAAAATAGATGTAATCAATTCATTTTCATTTCTAATGAAATGATAATCCAGATAAAATATATTGATATTTATGTTGCATAATTTAAGAAAAGCATAGATGGGTCATCAGAGTATGTCACTATTCAAACCGAAGTTTAGAAAAACTCCTAACAATACTGAAACTAACTAGGCCGACAAAAATCTACAATACATTTGGAGTACTTTTACACAGCTGTTCTAGGAGGATCTCAGAAGCATTCTCGTTCAGAGCAGCCGGTAGTCACTTAAACTAGTACAGTTTATGTACTTCATTTAAACACAATCAATTAAAAGGGACCTCACTCCCCCCCAAAATCCATGATCAGACCTTAGTGCTGTCACATATCAATACGATAGAACAGCATAGAAGGAGCCCCTCGGGTGGCTAAGGCTCCAATATTGATGGACACTGACCACCCCATCCTGATCCTGCACAGCAGCCCGTGGGCTCCATCCAGGGGCCTTTTTCATCATTAGTCCAGTGCTTAACCACTGCCCCATCAGACTCTCTCTTAAAGCACACTGGATATCATGAAATCTTTTCTAGAATCCTTGGAATAAATTGAAATATGCTAAAAGGAATCTTGCTATCTAGTCCAGCCCGCTGTATTTTATCTGTGTTTTTCTGAGAAGCATAAGCATTTATTCCCAACAGAACAAAGTATTAACCTGAATCATTTCTGCCTTGGTCCATCCTCATCCACTTGCAAACAATCTCAGACACACCGGGTTCCCTTCGTGCAGCTCACTACAATGCCATTGCTCACCCATTGGTATCTGGAATCTGTGCTAGCACAACATGGCATTGATGGGCAATGCACCCCTGTGAGACCCATGGTACTCACAATCTCTTGTATCCATGTGTACATCACACATACAGATCTATCAACAAAACAGAATTCTCAAGCTAGAAGAATGACCTGCCCCCCACCCCAATCCCCCAGTAACAGTATCAGACTCAAAACCAAGAACTTTTCAGAGACTTAACTGGGGAACTTCCAGCAAGCTTCTCGATGAAGAGGGGGGATGGCGCAGCTTCTATCAGAATAGAGAGACACCATATGTAAGAGAACACAATGTCATTCACACTTTATTCTGAGCCCTTTCTTCACACCGTGATGTCTGTGTAAGTTCATGCTTGGAGAGCACATTTTACATGGGAGATCATTTCTTTTTTATTTCCCGAACACTACCAAATTTTCTCTCATTCCTTTTATGTTTCCCAAATGAGAAATTTCTATTTTATGCTATTAAAACCCCTGAAGGAGCCTACTCATGTCGTGGTGACAAGATGGGCTGGGATCCACAAGTTTGGCAATGGGAGAGAGATGGGCCTTTCTCCTCTGGAAAGAGTTACAGTGTCAGAAACTCAGAGATGTACTCTGTCCTGTAAGATCATGAGGGATCCGCATCAACTCGATGGCAGAGTTTGTTCTTTGATTGTTTGTTTCTTGAATCAATATCCCTAAAAGAAATCCTGGTGCCATGGTAGCTTAGTTGCACTTGGACTGCTAATCCCAAGGTCAGCAGTTCAAAGCCAATAGCCACTCTGCAAAGAAAGAAAAGCTTTCCATACTGATAAAGAGTTATGGTCTTGGAAACCCAGAGGCCAGTTCTACCTTGTCCAATGGGGTCACTATGCGCCAGAATTAACTTGATGGGGGTATTAATATGCCTAACACCTCCTCATCCAACTTCACTCTCTGGTGTGGCCTGTTTACTGTTCCCCGGAAAAAAATAGGAAAGATCAGAAGAAGAGCAGACAGAGGCTGCGTCTCCCACAAATACCTCCCAAACCGGCCCTTTATCAGTCTGCCTGCCATGTGTCCCTTGGTTTAATTCGTGTCACTGTGTAGAGCTGTGGTTCTCAAACTTCCTAATGCCTTTCATAGAGTTCCTCATGTGATGGTGACCACCAACCATAAAATTATTTCGTTGGCCCACATTGGCTATCACAGATTCACTATTTCTCTACTCTCTTTTACTGTAGAATTTCTAAAATGAGTTACCGGTAAGTAAGTCACTGTTTCTAGTCACTCCTCTCCCGTTTTCTCTTCTATCTTCCTGAACCAACGTGTACTCCTATACCTCTAGCAAACCTCTTCCTGAAAAAAAGATCTAAGGCAGTGGTTCTCAACCTTCCCAATGTCATGACCCTCTACTACAGTTTCTCATGTTGTGGCGACCCGCCCCCAAACATAACATTATTTTCATTGCTACTTTTTAACTGTCATTTGCTACTATTATGAATCAGGGGACTGCTGTGAAAGGGTCCTTTGACCCCCCAAGGGGTCAAGACCCACAGGTTGAGAACCACAGCTCTAAGGATTTCCTCCTTGATAAAACACATGCTATATTTCTGATCCTCATCTTAACCTATAAGTTAACTGCCATCCCTTCGATTTCCATGTCCAGTGACGCTATGCAGGCATTCCAGCACTGTAAATCCTTAAGGAAGCACATAGCCTCATCGTTCTCCCGTGGAGCAACCAGTAAATATAAACCATTGAACTTGCAGTTAGCAGCCCAACAGCCTAACGTGCAGCACCACCAGGACACTTTATATAACCTGTAAGTCACATTTAAAATGGTGAATCATTAAGTCCTCCCATAAATTCTTTCCTCTGGAGCTCGCTAAACACGGCAATCTGCTAGTTTTTTTTTTCCTGTAGTCTTCTTTGCTAGTTCCTCCTTGGTTCCAAACATGGGAATGTCCCTTACCTGCTTGGATGGGCTTTCTCAATTATGTCCTACATTCTCATGACTTAAAGTTACATGCCAACAATACTATGTTTATTGTAGAGAGGAGGCCTCTCCCTTGAGCTCCAGATTTGTGTATCCAAATGTGTATCAACATCTCTTCTTGGATAGTTCAGATCATGTAATGTTATTGTTGTTGGACACAGTCATATGGATTCAATTCAGGAACCTCATCTAACAGTCTAGACTGTCCGCATGTGGTTTTCTAGGCTATACTCATTAAGGTAGACCACCAGCTCTTTCTTTTGCAAGTCTGTACAAGAGGTAAGAACCATTAACCAGTGTCGAAAATTGGAGGAAAAGTAAAACTGAAGTGGGCTTGGAGTCAATTTCATATATGTTTCTTTCAAACATTAAGGAAAAGAACCACCAACGATTTGGTTAGCAGTCAATAGCATCACAGGAGTTTCTTGGGTAGTTTAATAGGCATCTTAAAATTAAAAAAAAAAAGAATTAAGTCCCTCAATCCTCTGCCTCTCCAGTTTAATAGTATACCCATATCCGACACTTAGACCAAAAGCAAAGTTAATAGATAATCTCTTTCTTTCTTTCTTTAAAATGCAAAGATAGGATAACCTTCTCACCATCGTTGTTGCTACTACCTTGGCCCCAACTATTAAGACCTCTTGTCGATGTTTGAAATAGATTTCTATCTGAAATCTCTGCTTCCATCAGTGCTTTCCTGACATCTGTTCTTAACACAGAAGCTAGAGTGATCTTTTAAATACATGTCATACGATGTCACTCCACTGCTCAATAGCCTGCAATGGTTGTTCAGTTCTTTAAGATAGAAGTCAAGTCCTTATGACAGCTCACAAAGACTTAGCTATCCGAACCTTTAGAACCTCTCTAACTTACCTGTGCTCACGCCATTCCAGCTACACAGGATTCTTTGCTCTCTGTACCTGGAACTTTGTCCTCTTATCTGACCAGTTTGGTCCTGCACCTTCTTCAAGTCTTGGCTCACAGGTTGCCATTTCAATGGAACCAGTTTACCAACTTTATTATAACTGCACAATGTCATCTACAAAGGCATAACATGGGCATCTCCTCACCTATAGACCAACACAAAACAAAGAGATATATGCAAATGTGCTTGACACAGTGGATGAATATATGGATTGTGATAAGAAATGTAAGAGCCCCCAATAAAAGTATTTCAAATGAAACATGTGACTTATTGTCTCTATGAACAACTGCTACCGTTGCCACGAGACCAGAAGAACTGGGTGGCACTTAGCTACCGTTACTGAACATTCAGATCAGATATTCTACACGAAACTTTTGATTAAAAGTGGCAAAATACAGAACCTTAAATTCTCATGAACATCAGACATTCTGGAGCCAGGGCAACTGGAAGAACCCTTGAAACCATTGCCCTGAGAAAATCTATAAACCTTATATTTAAAATGTTTCCTGAAATCTTCTTAAAGCCAAATAATATGCTAGTCTAATTAATAAATAACATCTCCCTTGAGCATAAAATGATCTTTTAGAAGTAGTTATATGGGATGGCACTGAGAACAGCTCCAAGGATTAGGTAGAATAATTATGGGACAATTAAATTGTGCTAATGACCAACCAAAAAACAACCCAGAAAATGTAAGATAGACTATGACTCCAAGATTTTAATATCACTGAATTCTGATGTAGAAATTATTTAACTACTGTATGTTGACCCTATTCTATAGGGTTGCTATGAGTCAGCATCAACTTGATGGCAGCGAGTTTGGTTTTGTTTATTATATATATATATGCCTAACCTACACTTCTTTTCTCCTTCCTCTGTTGTCCAATAGATTTCATCACAAGATGTATCATAATTATTTTCTTTATGGTCCCTCACCCCAACAGAGGATAGGCTTCATGAATTTGCCAGTGTTTCTCTGGGTTCTGGGTTCCTGTATCCCCCACACCCTGTAACAATTATCAAATGAAACAATGAAAAGCAGTGGCTAAATTGATAGTGTTAATTACAGTTGAGAGCACTCTAGAATGGGGGGAAAAGGTAAATTTTACACTGTAAGTATAGATTTCAGAGGTTTTTGTTTTTTAAAAAACTATTTAGGAACATAAATTTCTCATTCATACCACAGTGCAAATTGGTCTTGTTGCAAAGTAGTTACTATTACTTGTTCCTCAGCTCACCCCTCAATGGCACTAAAATGTGTCCCTTATGGAGGTAGTGCCCTCTCTATGATTTTCTCCAAAGCAACTATTCTTAACCTTCACTAGCCATCTGAATCCATTTGTATTTTCTAAATCACTTCACTCTCAGTAGGCGATGTTGACTGTTATGTCAACATGAAAGCAGTCATTTAAAGCAAGATCCCCCACTATTTGTCAAAATGCCAACCTCCAATGTCAGTGATAGCTGAGTCCATATTCATTGTCTCTTGTTCTGCCAGGCCTTCTTTTCTGTTGCTGTAGCTAACAGAGGAACAGGAAAAAATCCTTCCCCCAACTTTACAAATGAAGCTTTCCATATAGAAAAGGCCCGGTGGCCTGCAGCCTGATGAAGCAGCAAGTTTGAGCTACTCTAAAAAAGTCCTTGGGTGGCACAAACAGTTGGCTCCTGTATATTAACCTCAAGCTTCGTGGTTTTAGTCTACTCATTGGTCACCAAGGTCATGAAGGTCCTCGTAATCTGCTTACATAAACATTCCAGCTCAGAAAAACCCATGCCGCTCAGTTAGTTCTACCTTGTACATGAATCAAAATAAATTTGACAGCAATGTTTTTGGGGGTTGGAGATGACATAGTGACCCTACACGTTTACTTTATTTCCATTTTTACCCAAACTCACCTCCATGGAGTCGATTGGGACTCGGGTTGCTGCTGTTGTCAGGTGCTGTGTGGGGGGCCTGGCTCCTGGCGTTCCTGTGCACAGCAGCAGGAACCCTGCCTGGTCCAGTACCAGCCACACAAAGGTTCTTATGCTTGAGCCACTGTGATAGACACTGTATCAGTCCATCTCAACAAAGCCTTCCTCTTTTCCAATGCCCCTGCACATTACCAAGCCTCATAGCCTTTTGCAGGGCCTAGTCTCTCCGGATAATATGTCCAAAGTACGTAAGATGATCCTTGCCTCTAAGGAGCATTCTGGTTGTAGCATTTCCAAGATAATTTTGCCTGTCCTTTTGGCAGTCTATGGTACTTTCAATATTCTTCGCCAGCACCATGATTCGAATGCATCAATTCATACTCCATCCTCAGTCTTCCTGAGGCACTCATAGAAATCTTGTATATTTATACATAGGGGAAATGAGATACCTGTCATACCCAGAATGTGAACCCAACTTCTCAAATATTTTGAGTATCATCTGTCCTCAGAAACCTAACTTTCATTTAGCCTTTATAAGTGATTATACCAATAACAACTCTTATGCTAAATCTGCTGATTTTATTGTTGTTTCTTATTTAGTGATTAGCTCATAACTGAGGCAGGGGAAAGCAGCACTGCTTATTGACTTCATTGAGAGCCCAGGGGCTGCCAAGTTAGACTAATCCTGGGATTACCATGCGTTCTGTCTTCTAGGGTAAACACACCTCCTGGAGCTCAAATATGCACAATTAGAACTCATATGTCAAATGAAAAATCACCTGTCAGTAAGTACAAATGAGTATATTGAGCTGTAGTTTAATGATTTCAGAATTATTTCATAGATGCGCAATTAAATACAAAAACATATGCTGATTTCTTTGTCCATGTGTCTCTTAAAATTTTGCTTAATGGAAAACAGACGGTGTTAAATATAGAGATACACCTATCCCGCAACTCTTTAAATGCCTGCAATTCATTCCAATAGAGCAAGTGTTAAAGACCTTGGAATGTGATAAACGAGATCTGTATTTTTCCATCCCCAGAGTTTTGTGGAAACTGGGGTTGCTGGCATTTGAAAACAGAAAGGAAAATGTTATAGTTGGACCTTGCTTGAATTATCTCTAAACCACAAGCACTATCCTCCCAACTGACAAAGGGTCTGTGAACTTGATAGACAGCCTTTTCCTCATCCCTCAACTATTAGTTGTTTGTTATTGAGTTTATTTGTCCTCAAGGCTGCCTCTGTCACCGGTGTGATTCTTACAAAACTATTAGAAGTAGGACAGTCACAAAGTGTACACTATCCATTTTTCTTATATTCTACACATCATAGCGATGGCTCTTTCTATAATTATCACCAAAGAAGTAGGATGTATAATCTGGTACTCAAATGAACCATTGTCTAGTCAGAATTACTGAGCATATAAACTCAAAATCATTTTTAAAAAACTCTAGGAGGCTGAGGGAGTAGAGAAAGATTTGAAGATTATACTATAATGGAATGCTATCTACTTCTTTTTGGCTAAATTGTGTGCAATTTTGTAATCCTTGGCAAGCCCCCTTTCCCCTATGCACCCAAAATAAAAGAATAAAGCTGATAAATATATTAAATTAATAGATTTTTGGAGGTTTACCCCAAAGTCAGTGGCTCAAACCCTCATGAGAATCTACACAATAGCATTGGGCTTTGGGTTGGTGTGTAATTTGACCAGAAATAGTCATTAACACACATACAAATGATAATGTATTTATGTTTTCTGTTTTTAAATCAATTTAGCCAGTTCTATCTTATTAGACTAGTCCTCATATTCTTATTTTATATGGAGGATGAAAGAACGGAAGCCAGAGAGTGAGAGAAATGGGGAAGAGAGAGAGAGAGAGAGAGAGAGAGAGAGAGAGAGAGAGAGAGAGAGAGAGAGAGAGAGACCTTCTAGTGCACACATATGCTTCTGTTGATGTTTGGTGAGTAAAATAGCCTGAAGACAGAAATTAGCAGAAAAGAAAAGAAAAGGATATCTCTATAATTTCTTTCTTTCTTTTATAAATCATTTGGGGGCTTTCAGAGTTCTTATAACAATTCATATATCAATTGTATCAAGCACATTTGTATATATGTTGCAATCATCATTTTCAAAACATTTTCTTTCTACTTGGGCCCTGAGTATTGGTTCCTTCCTCCCCCTACCTCCTCTATCCTCCCAACCTTGTGACCCCTTTATAAATTATAATTATTTTCATATTTTACATCATCTGCTGTCTCCTTTCATTCATGTGGGGGTTTATATGTCGATCATTGTGATCAGTTTGCCCATTCTCCTATTTATCACCCCACCTTTTCCCTATCCTCATGGTAACACTAATCCCATTATTTTTTTGCGGGGTTTATCTGTCCTGGATTCCATTCACAGAGAGGTCTTATCGATACCAGTGTACATGCTCTGGTCTAGCGGGATCTGTAAGGTGAAACTAGGGTCAAGACATTAGGGGGAGTGGAAACATTAAAGAAGTAGTAGAATGTCATGTTTCTTCAGTGCGATGCAGACCCAGGCTGCCTTGTCCCTCTCTTGTGACCCTTCTGGGAGGGAATGTCCAATTGTCTACAGATGGGATTTGGGTCTCCTTTCTGAGTCCCCTTGATCACATCTATATGATTGTTTGTTTGGGGTCTTCTGATCCTGAGACCTGATCCTGTAGACACCTCATGATCACACAGGTTGGTGTGCTTCTTGCATGTGGGTTTTGCTGCTTCCCTGCTACATGGCTGCGTGTTTAACTTCCAGTCTTTAAGACCATGGATAATATATCAGCTTTCTTCACCATATTTGCTTAATCACCCATGTTGCCTTCAGCAATGGCCTCGTGAATATCACAGAATGCCAGGTCACTAGAACAAAGAGTTCTTGAACTGAGGGGGACTTGCGTAGGGGTAAGCCAACTCAGGGATGCATATGGCAGCCAACTGACAAGGAGGGGGGAAGGGTAAAAAAAAGATGTGGCTAGTGGGGCAACAGGAGGGCACTAGCCCACCCACAGGGAGGGTATTTTTTATTATCTAGCTCTATCATTTCTCTGTTCACACTACAAATGGTTTAAATGATACTACAGTGAATCCCAAACCAAGCCCATTGTGATGACTGCACGTGTTACAGAGCAGGGACCGCTTCATGGGGACTCTCCGCTGGACTCTACATGGAAGCAGATGGACAGACAGGCTTTTCTTCTGAGGGGCTACTGGGGGGTCCAAACGACCAGCCTTTGGAAACCTGTCTGTGCAACCCAAGCACAGGGAACCCATTACATCAAGTATAAAAGAAATGATGACCAGTTTAGAGGCAAACATGGAAAACAAAAAAGCTTTGTACTTCAATACCTTTAGTCATACTTTATTTCTTCCTTTTTTTCAGTTTTACTGGGTCCTAATCCATATGATATAATTCAATTGTTAATCATGTCAAGAAGAATTATACAATCATTACCATAATCAATTTCAGAACACCACCTCCCATATTTAAAGCTTGCCTTTTGTACAAGAAATTCCATTTAATTTCACTGTAATTCAAATTTATACACCAACTACGGAAGTGAGGGGTGAAGAAAATGTAGTATTCTACCACATTCTTCCTTCTGATTTTGATCAAGCATGCAATCAAAATGCATTGATATTTATTGGTGATTGGAATAAAAAAGAAGGAAATGTAGTTTGGAAACATGACCGTGGAAATAGAAAAGAAACGTAGTTATATTATAGAATTTTGGAAGACTAACATCATCTTCATTGCACATACCTTTTGTCAACAACACAAATGGTGACTGGGTGCATAGACTTCCTTGGATAAAAAGCACAGGAATCAAATTGGCTATGGCTGTGGACTGAGACCATGGAGAATTCAATCAAATCAGCCAAAAGAAGTCCAGGAGCTTACTGTGGAAACAATAATCAATTGTTAGAATGTGAATCCATGTAGAGGTTGAAGAAAATCCAAACAAGTCCACCAAAGCCAAAGTACAATGTTTAGCATATCTCGGCGGGATTGTGAGAACATCTCAAAAGCGGATTTGCCACATTGAGCGCTAACGAAAGAAGACCTGAGAAGCTGTGGGATGACATCAGGAACAGCATGCACGAAGACATAAAAAAAATCATTAGAAGAGAAAATATCAGAGTGGATGTCAAACGAGACTTTGAAACTTGCTTATAAACATAAAGTAGCTAAAACAAATCAAACAAATATTAAAGTAAAACTACTGAACACCTCATATGCTTATGAAAGTTAGACAATGGATAAGGAAAACTGAAGATTAATTGATAGATTAGCTCATCGTGCTGGTGAAAAACATTGACACTGTTGGGGAATATCAAATGAATCTGAAAACTCAGTCTTGTGTGAAGTACAACCAAAATGCTGCTTAGAATCAAGGACGGCAGGACTTTCATAGATGTACGTGGGACAGGTTATCAGAAGCAGAAGCGGTCACTCCTTGGAGAAAGGCAACATGCTTGGAAAGGGAGGGGCCGGTGAGGAAGACAAAGACTCTGAAGGAGAGGAATTGACACAGTGACGGCAACTGTGGGCTCAAACAACAACCAATGTGAAGGTGGCGCAGGATAGGGTGCAGTTTGTTCTGTGGTACTTATGGTCACAGATGGTCCCCGTGGGTAACAACTGACTTGACAGCACCAACTAACAGCATAAAAGCAACATATCTTGTATTATAATCATGTTTGTCTTGAACTATTCCTTTGCATGATATCCATGAATTTGCATTTATAAACCCACCCAAACCAAACCCACAGCTGCTGCTTCAATTCCAAATAATAGCCTCTCCATAGGACAGAGTTAAAACTGCCCCCTGTGGGTTTCAAAGTGTGTAATTCTTTATGGGAGTAGATATCGGTCTCCTGAGGAATAACTCTGATTTTTTAGCTTAGCAGCTGAGCACTTAATCACTGTGCCACCTGGGATCAATGGAGTTCTATACCAATGAATTTTACTAAAGCAGGCTAAATACCAAAATATGGGACAGAACAAATTCATGTAAATTTGTGGAAATCAGATAAAACTGCTTCTGTTGGGTTACAGCGTCTACCAGAGCCATCGGACAGCAGTTCAGAACCACCAGCTGCTCCATGGAAGAAAGAAGAGGCTCTCTCGGCTTCCATCAAGAGAGAGGGTCAGTTCTACTCTGTCTTACAGGGTTCCTGAGCTGGAATCAAGTGGTTGTCAGTGAGCTCTTTGAATTTTGATTTCTTTTTAGAGTATTCGTCATGTAAACTTTTGTTTCTTGATGAGTTCATTAGTGGGTAATATTAAATTACATCATATATTTGCTATGTATGTGTGCATCTACAATGGAGGGGTTTTCAAAACTGTCATGGAAAAACTTCCTCTTTTAATTATATTTTCCCTCGAACTATTTGAAGTCTGCTTGTGTGTTTGCATGTATACCCCCATGTGCGGGTTTATTTGTAGAAGTTAACGTGGATTTATATATCAAATCATTTGCTTTATTGTTGGCGATATTTTTTGCAGAGAGCAATAGATTTAGAGAACATTTTTATCTCTCTTGCTCTGACAGGAATATTATTCCCCTGAACTCCCCCTTGCCTAGGCCATGTCATCCATGTTGACAGTTTTGGAAGCTGGCTAATTTCTTTAGGTTATGCTTTACGCATGTTGACAGTTTCTATAAACTAGTATTTTCCTATCTGGCACTTTCTGTGGTTTTTACTAAATATTATATGATGTAAAGGAAAAAGACCTCAATATTTTGTTAAATGTATGCACTTTCTTTTTTTCAAAACAATTTTGGATTTAAAGATAAGCCCAGCAAAAAATTTTGAAATGTCAAGACATCTGCTGATAATATTTTAACCTGAAAGCCACCTGACATTTAGCCATGTTTGGTTGTTTGGAATGAAAACTAGGAATGAGTGGAGTAATCATTTGGTTTCTGAAGTCCTTCAATTTAACAACATTTTGAAGACAGTAATTTGGGGTGTAATGATTATAAAAGTGTCTGCTAGCTAGCATTGGTGCTTCCTTAGCGAACAAGGCGAGTGGTAATTAACCAAAAAAAAAAAAAAAAACGTTTTTCCAAAGAAAGTTTAAAAGTGAATCACTTTTCAGGGAGAAATTTAAAAGGATTGCTAATAGCTTTATGAATATCTCCAAAATGTTAGAAGAACTCTGTGGAGTATGTTTTTAATGGTTGATTTGGGTCAGAGAAGAAGAGAGGGCTATTTCAATGAAGAAGGGAATTGTTTAATTTGTCTCCAATGGCAGCCAGCACATGATTTCTTGAAAATAAGGAAATCAATCTATAAATGTGCCCCTGTACTACATCAAAAATATGGAGAAAACTGTAGAATCAAAAGTGGAATCAGCTGTCTAAGTGGGGAAGGGAAGCTTCTGGTTTTGTTGACCGATACTGCATTTTTTTTAAACAGGCACTTATAATTTTGAGATTAGCGCTTATATAGTTTTGTTCGACTGTCAAATGCAGATTTGTTTGTTTGATTTTTTGCTTAAATGGAATTGATTGATGGCTCGAATCACCCTCCTTTTCATATAAATGAAAATTACAGCGGCATGTGTGCTAAGAATTTAATGAAAACAATTCAATTATTTTGCTCACATATGGGTATAATGAGTGATTTGAATTCTTCACTTTTGCAGAGGCTTTCATTCACCCGTGCCTTCTAGTGTGGGGAAATGCGCATCCAAGTGGAAAATGAGTTTGCATTGTTCTTTTAATTAATTATAGATGAAGAATATTAAGTAGATTTGGATCAACGTGGTTTTTAAATTAGAGTGGTTTTGAATGGTCATTAGTTATATATATTTTGCATATTGTCTTGAAGATTCTAGTTTAAATCCTGATTTCAAAGCAGTAGATTGTATAATGATCATATTAGCAATCAGTTAATAATGAGGTCTTATTATATGGTGATCTTTAATATAAATTATCTCGAATCCTTCTGAGCATTAATAAAAAGAAAAAGCTACATCTTTCCAGTGCACTTGAGTCCTGATGTTCATGAAACTCTTTGCACCTGGAGGGTCTCTATGAGCTAGCTTCAGCTTGATGACAGTGAGGGGTTTTTGTTCGGTTTGGGTTATATTCACCTACTAAACTGAATTTTTAAAATTGAATACTTCCAAATCCATGCTCCTTTGTCTCGGTGGACAAGCTTACTTGACTATGCTGGATGATCCAAACCAAAAGTCAAATTCAATGCCATTGAATCAATTTGATTCATAGCAACCTATTAGCACAGATTAGAGCTATTGGTTTCCAAACCTGTAACTCTTTACCCGAGTAGAAAGCCTCATCTTTCTCCTTGGGACTGCTCATGGTTTCAAACTACTGACCTTGCAGTTAGCTGCCCCACCCCTATACATCCAGAGCTCCAGGACTTATGAATTCCACTTCTAGTTGCTTATTCACTTGGCCAAATTTGCCTCTCATCCTATTTCCACAAGGGGTGAAGTCTGAACTCTTCTGCCTGTTTATCCTTTAATGTTTAGTAAAGTCTCTAGTGTATAATGGAGGCCCCAGAAGAAGTTTTCTGTATCAATAGCAGAATTCCTTTCAGGTTAAAGAAAGAAAACACACACACACACACACACACACACACAAACAAGTTCTGGGTGAAAAGGTGAATATGGAAATTTCCACAGCTAGTAGGTGGTGGAACTAGGATTGCTTTCATTCTAGAATCTAGGTTGTTTTCAACAACATCAGTTACTGGAACATTTTATATGATTAGTCTATGGGTACAGAGGTACAGTCTGCTTTAATCCAGGTGCGTTGAGGGGAGTGGGGAGAAATTAATTGCAGTTCATTGGAATATTAGTGTCTGATGCTGTTTGTTAGGAGAAGGACTGGGTTAATTGAATGATGGATTGGATGTAAGTGACCTAACAGGTTTGAAAATATGTATTATGTTTATCATTTGATAACTGAAGTACAATAGTAATCAATAAACCAGAACCAAATCCACTGCCATTAAGTTGATACAAACTCATAGCAACCATTTGGGACAGAGTAGAACTATTGATTTCCAAGGCTGTAACTATGGGAGTAGATAACCCCACCTTTCTCCCACATAGTAATCAAGACAGAATAAAGAAGAAAGTGTGTTAAATGTATATTATTAAAATGCTCTTGTCATAATTAAAATAGGTGCTACTGGCCCTCAAATTAAAACACACAACTTACTACCATTAAGTCAATTTTGACTCGCAGAGACCCGATAGAATATATGAGAATGGCCCCTGCAGGTTTCTAAGATTGTAATTCTGTACAGGAGAAATCCCTAACTTTCTCCCTCAGAGTGCGCAGGGGTCTGGAACTGCTGACCTCTAGCTTGCAGCCCAAGGCATAGCCCCTATGCCGCCACCCCCAGGAGGTATTAAAGTCATCACTCCATGGAAATTCCAAGGGATGTTGTTCACTCTACACCTAAACAAGATATTGTGATTTTAAATCTTTGTTATGGTCACTTTATGACAAGAAAAATGTGATAAAATGTACCTGCTCATTTATTTGCTTTCTTCTTCCTTTATGCGGGTCTCACTCGTCTGAAATGTTGGGTTTTATTTGCATATAGAATTTGAGAACACTTCATGGTGCCCATGCAGAACTGGATCAAGAGGCAGTTATGTGAACAGAACATGGGATAATTGCATAGTTTAAGATCAGGAAACGTGTGCTTCAGAGTTGCCTTCTGTCCCCGTCCTTATCCCATCTGCATGCAGAGCAAAGAATCCGAGAGCCGGATTCTATGAAGTAGAATGTGGCACCCAGAGTGGAGGAAGGCTTGTTCACAACCTGCCGTGTGCAGATGCCACCACCTTGCTCCCTGAGAGTGAGGAGGCCTTGAAGCATTTGCTCATGATGATCAAGAGTGGCAGTCTTTAGTGTGGATGATGACTCAAAGTAAAGAAGACCAAATTCCTGACAACTGGACCAGTAGGAATCATCATGCTAAATGGAGAAATAAGGTTGAAGTTGTCAAGGATTTTGTATTACTTGGATCTGCAATCAATGCTTATGGAGACAGTCAAGCGATCAAAAGATGAGTTGCATTAGGTAAATCTGCTGCCCATGACCTCTTTATTAGTGAGAAGCAAGGATGTTACATTGAAGACTAAGGTGCACCTGATCCAAGCCATGGTATTTTCAGTTACCTTGTTTGTTTGGGAAAGTTGGACATTGACTAAAGAAGACCAAAGAAAAACAGTTGTATTTAAATTGAGACACTAGAGAAGAATATTGAAAGAATATTATAGACTTCCGGGAGAACCTACAAAACTGTCTTGGAAAAAGTACAGCCAGAGTACTCCTTAAAGGGAAGACTGATTAGACTTTGTCTTATGGACTTTGAACATGTTTCAGACTGGTCCCTGGAGAAGGACGTCATGTTGGTTAACATTAAGGGGCAGCAAAGGAGAGGAAGGCCTTCAAGGAGACGGACGGACACAGTGGCTCCAACAGTGCATCAAGGATGGGAACAATGGTGCTAGTGGGAACAACAAGAGCAGGCAGGGGTGCATTCTGTGGGCACAGGGTTGCTATGGGAAGAAGCTAATTCGATGGTATCGAACAGCGACAAGAGTGAAAGCGCTGCTTTAAAGAAAGCTTCGTGCAGTCTTCTGATAAACTTCATTTCCATACTATATTGCGATCCAGGGACTAATACATTCAGATGCCTCAGTGTTCTTTTCAACTCTCTTTCCTAGGACACGTGGATGGACTGGCCAGCCGTGCATGTGTTCTCTGCTTGGTACTTATGAAAGCTCCACATCTCAAAGACTATGGGTTCTGCATCTTCTGAGAGGGTGTTTTTGTTTTTCAATTACTGCTTTTCATTCTTATTAGTCCCAAGTTGAATGACACAAATGCGGACCCTTTTGACTGCAGAACCATCATCAATAGTGCAAGCCCCTCTGGCTTTATGGCTCTCAGGATGTCTTGCTAGAGTTCAGCAGAGGGCAAGGTGATTGTTCTGTGAAATAGGGCTGCCAAGTCCAGGTCTGCCCACTGTGGGCAGCACTCTACTGCAAGGGGTCTTCTTCTCACGAGGACATAGGAGAAATCTCTTGTCACTTTAGCAACTCACTGACAACCTCACAATGTACGATTAATATCAAACAAAACTCTCAACCAAACTCACTGCCAGGGAGTGTATGTCAATTCACAGCAACCCTATAAAAGGGCTTCTCAAATCCCAAGGACATTTGGGAAGGTTATTCCAGAAATTCAGTCAGGCTCAAAGTTCCTTTATATCCACATGCACTTCACATATACACCAACTTCCCTCCTAAACTTCTCTCCTGCTACTGATTTTAAGGAGGAAGAGAGGTGGACATAAAGACACAGCTTTCTCCGGATATGAGCACTGGGTGCTTTGGAAACCCTATCAGCATGAGTTTTTTGCATTGACTTGAGCCTTACTAAGGGAGCCACCCATTTAAGGTTGGCGTGTGATTGCTCAGATGGTATTTCCAACCCCATCCTATCCAACAATAAGACTCGTTCCCTGTCTCCAGGACATGCTAGCGTTTGTCAAGACTGAAAGTTCCTAGGCAAAACACCAATTAATTGTTTTTGAAAGGACATGTTAAACTATTGAAATCTTCCATGTCCTCTAGTGTGCACTTGAGTTCAAATTCTAAAGTATCATGGAACAAAAGCAGAAAAGAAATTTTCTCAACTCATTAAAATTTCATAATGTACACAGTTTCAAGGGATTAAAAAAACAAGGTTAGGGTAAAAAAAAGGTCTCCTACACTTCTGGTTTTGGAAGTAGCTTTTCTATGTTTTTCCCCTTGAAAATCTAGTCATAGTGATATTTAATTCCCAAAGGAAAAATATCTTCTTCTTTTTAGATGTCAGCCATTTATGCATGTATAATGCTTAATTAGGCAGTTTTTTTTCCTTCTCCTATTTTTTAGTTAATTGCCTCAGGTAATTTAACTCCATTTCATGATATTAAAATGTATTTTTAGGCACTTGTCTTCTTTCTTCTGCCTGTAGACAGATATCTTTTTAAATAGTTTCTTTATTTTTATTTTATGAATCCAACTTTTGCACTACTTACTCTCATTATACTCTCATATGTTTCAGAAATTCTATTATCAATGCACAGATAACCTGCTTTATGGCATTTGCATCTTTCTGAATATAATATGTTGGACATCACCATTCATATGAAAGGCAACTCAATCATTAACAAAAATATATCATCTGAGGGGCAAATGATCATCTAGTCACGCTTTGCAATCTTTCCATAAGAAAACTGTCATGGGCTCTTACTGAAGCTCTGCATCTCAGTGCCTGCCCAAGAAGCTCTGAATCTTCTGAAACCACTGCACCCACTACCGTCCTGTTGGTTCCAACTCACAGAGACCGTAGTAGGCAGTGTAGCTGCTCCCTGGAGGGTTGGAAGCTATAAATCTTTTAGGAGAGCATATTTCTCCCACAGCGTTAAGAGATTGCTTTTAATTACCTTTTTGTGTGTGTGTGTGATTCTGGGGTAAAATGACCAAGCTGATCTTTTGTACACTTGGCACTATTGTCCTGTTTTCTTGTCTCCCCATAGAATCTGTCTGACATATGCATGACTAGAAGAAGAAAAATCAACATCTTTCCTCTTGGTCTCATTTGCATTAATTTTGGGGGGTGAGGAAGAACTCATCAGACATGAGTTGAAATATTACATCCTTCTACTTAGTACATTTGTCTGGTTAGATAAGTATAGTGTTGTTTGTTCATATTTATGGATCAAAGATTGCATCCATTGTATTTCTTTGGAAGAACAACCTTATCCAAAGGACTACAGAGCATCCTAAAAAGTGTTTTAATATATTGCTATCATCCATCCAGAAGATGATATAAAATGACATATCAACATAAGCTTCTCTAGTCTTAACCAAAATAATAGTGCAACCAATTACTTCTTATCTTCTGTATTCCTCTCTTCATTCACTTTGTTGTGCCTGCCCCTGAAGCCACTGGCTGCATGGGATGAATGCAGGTGCTGGAAGCAGGTCCAGGTCCAGCACTCACTCCAGAGTCTTCTTGGCAGTCTGGAGATGATCTGAATCAAGTCGCCATTAGGTTATCTGTTGAACAGCCTGTCTGAATGATTCGACCTGTCAATCTTCTCAGCAGAAGAGGCTGGAGGGTATGAAGTGCTGATCTCAAAGAAGTGAGACTTTGTTTTGATCAGGGGTGGAAGAAGATCTGCAATTCCTTTATTGTAAACTTCCCCCTGCACCTGGCAACCCAAGACATTACAGAGAAGTATTGTTCAGCAAAGCAGGGTGAAGGAAAGTACTGTGATTTTTGTCTCCTTATATTTTCCCTCAGAGGCTCAGAGCTGTTGGAAGGATTGAATGCCAGAGAATTTGCTAATTTGCTGAATGCAATCCTGATAGAATACGGTTTGCTTTCAAGACTTTAAATTTTGTTGAATATCAAGGACTCCCTTTTATTTCCAGCATCTTTGCTTACTTGCAAGCGCCATATGAAAGAAATTAGAAAATCAGTCTCACAACCCTTATCTTTTGATCCAAATCTACTTGAGAAGGGGGGAAAGCAATAGATTAAAGAGATAAGGAGACTGGTATGTTGAGATTGTTCATAACCCTGGCATTAACAACTGCATGATTTGACCATAGCCCCGCAGGGAACAACACGGGAGACACAGGGTGGGAATTGCACCCGATGTGATCCTGCCACACTGAGGCAAAACACTAAGGGGGTGCAACAGAACACCAAGGGAATGGAGCAGTGAGGTCCCCAGGGAATGCTGAAGGTCGACTTTGGGGCCAGGGCATGGTGTCCCAATAGACTGGACTGGAAAACACTCCAAAAGGCCAACACACAATCCTGGAGCTAACTACAAGCTTTTATTTCCTGTTGTGTTTTATATTGTTTGTTTTTTGTGTGTCATTGGTTTGTTGTTGTTGTATATTGTTGGCTGGTTTTGCTGTGTCTTGTTTTTGCGCATGTTATTATCTCCGCAGGTCTGTCTAAATAAGATAGGCTGGATGAACATTCTGGAGGAGAAAACAACAGGACTGACAGTTCCCGGGGGAGATGGGAGAGGGTGAGGTGGAGAGAAAGGTAGTGCTGTTAACAAACTCAGGGAAAAGGGAACAAAAAAATGATCCAAATTGGTGGTGAGGAGGGTATAGGAGGCCTGGTAGGGCATGATCAAGGATAATGTAATCAAGAGGAATTGCTGCAACCCTGGTGGGGACTGAGCATGATAGTGGGACAGGAGGAAAGTAAAAAGAAATAGAGGAAAGAGCTGGGAGGAAAAGGGCATTTATAGAGGTCTAGATAAATACATGTACATATGCAAATATATTTTATATGAGGATGGGGAAATATAGATCTATGTGCATATATTTATAGGCTTATAGGTTTAATATTAAGGTAGAAGAAGGCCATTGGGCCTCCACTCCAATACTCCCTCAATGCAAGAATACTTTCTTCTATTAAATTGGCATTCTATGATGTTCACCTTACCAACACAATCGCTGAAGACAAGGTAAAG
The DNA here is from genome assembly GCF_050624435.1 of Tenrec ecaudatus. NCBI lineage: Eukaryota > Metazoa > Chordata > Mammalia > Afrosoricida > Tenrecidae > Tenrec > Tenrec ecaudatus. The sequence goes on from NC_134544.1 coordinate 10,071,957, forward strand.
AAAGCTTATGATGCCCGGCTATCACAATATATAGCATATGGGGTCTTAAAGACTTGAAGGTAAACAAGCAGCCATCTAGCTCAGAAGCAACAAAGCCCACAAGGAAGAAGCACACCAGCCTGTGAGATCACAAGGTGTCAAAGGGATCAGGTATCAGGCATCATCAGAACAAAAAAGTCTTATCCTAGTGAATGAGGGGGAGAGTGCAGAGTGGAGACCCAAAGCCCATTTGTAGGCCACTGGACATCCCCTTACAGAAGGTTCTCAGGGAGGAGACTAACCAGTCAGGGTGCAATGTAGCAATGATATAAAATACATTTTTCCTTTAGTTCCTAAATGCTTCCTTCTCTCCCCCCCAACCCTACCCCCACTATCATGATCCCAATTCTACCTTGAAAGTCTGGCTAGACCAGAGGATCTACACTGGTACAGATAGGAAATGGAAACACAGGGAATCCAGGTTGTATGATCCCTTCAGGACCAGTGGTGTGAGGGGCAATACTGGGAGGGTAGAGGGAAGGTGGTTTGGAAAGGGGGAACCGATTACTAGGATCTACATGTGAACTCCTCCCTGGGGGAAAGACAACCGAAAAGTGGGTGAAGGGAGACGTCGGACAGGCCAAGATATGCCAAAATGATAATTTATAAATTATCAAGGGTTCATGAAGGATAGGGGAGTGGGGTGTGAGGGGTAAAATGAGGAGCTGATGCCAGGTGTTTAACTGGAGAGCAAATGTTTTGAGAATGATGAGGGCAATGAAGTACAAATATGCTTTCCACAATTGATGTATGTATGGATTTTGATAAGAGTTGTATGAGCCCCTAATAAAATGATTTAAAAAAAAGAAAGCAAAAAAAAGTAAAGAAAGTGAAAAAACCAACCAACCAAACAAACAAACAAACAAAAAAACAACTGGATGATTTGAAGAGGTGATTCCAACTCTCTCAGCTTCTGTTTTCTCATTTGAGTTCAGAATGGTCAAGGAGCCCCATTTTTCATTCATTGCATTTAACGATGAATTTGCAGAATTAGAATTACTTAGAGGTCTTGTTAATAGTAAAATTCCAATGAAACCCCACAGAAATTCTAATACAGTGATTCTGAAGTGAAACCCAGGATTTTTTTCGTTTTGAGGTGTTTCCGAAGAGAGGCAGAAGCCAAGCCTGAAGATTGGGCACGGAGGAAGAAAGAACCACCACAGCAGTGGTGCCTGTGACCTCTAGAAGTTCAAGGCTGGAATGCTGCCCTAAGGTAACATGTGACTGCTCATTAGGCTTTGGAAAGATGACTGATGTGCTGGGCCCTTCTTCTGTAATAAATGGTCTGAGGTAGAGCGTGAGCCCCAAACCCTAACTCACTGCCATGAAGTGGCTTCCCACTAGTAATCCACCCAGTGTGAGGAAGTAGAACTGCTTTTCACTGTTTCTGAGATTCTACATCTTGATGGAAGCACGTGGCATCATCTTCCTCCCCTGGGAAAGCTCAGAGGTTTGAACCACCAACCGCCTGGTTAGCCACTCAATTAAAAATCTATTACTCCACTAGAGCCCGGAGTTAAAGTAATGTGTACTTAAAATCATCCTCCGGGTTATCTTAATCTGCAGCCTGATGAAGACCCACTTCTTAAATAAGTGTTTCATTTGGGACTTCAACTCCAACACATTGAGGACCTATTGTCAGTCAGCCACATTCCATACACATCATGGACAACCTAAGGAAGTGGTGTTAGCTCCACATGACATTGAGAGGGTACTGAGACTTAACAGGGTGTAACTTGCCAAAATTCTGGTGGTAAATGTGAGGAAGAAACAATACTTGATGTTATGACCGACTCCCATGCATTCTCAGCATTATTTGAAAGAACATTTCTTCATGAAGTGGGTGACATATTGGGCTGCCAACAGTGAGATCAGCAGTTCAAATCTACCAAGTGACTCCTTGGCAGAAACATAAAGCTCTCAGTTTCCCTGAAGGCTTATAGTCTTGAAAGCTCTACTGAAGCAATTCTTCTCTCTTCTATATGATTACTGTAAGTCTAAATAAACTCAGTGGCTGTGTGTCCGAGGAACTATTCTTCATTGGCTTACTGGACAGCTATCCCGCACTGTGATGAAGCACTCAGCTATTGACTAAAAGGTCATTGGTTTGAATCCATAAGTTGCTCACAGAAGAAAGCTATAAAAAAATCTATAGTCATCCACTTTAGTAAAGAGTGCAGCCTTAGAAATCCTCTGGCACACTTAGTCTCTGTCCTATAGGGTCTCAATGAGACTAAATGGACTTGCATGCAAGGGGCTTGTTTCAAGTGTGTGTTTATAATGCACTGATGTTAGAATTAGGAAAATTAATCAAAGTGGCCAGATTCTCAGTTTTAGTCATTGCTGAAATAATCTAACTTTTTATCTAGGGAGCTAAAGTATGCTCCATCAGGGAACTCAGCTTCATGAGTTCTTTTGAGTTGGATGCAACTGAGATGATTCTGGAAATATATCTTAGTATGATTACTTGAAGCTTCTCTGCCACTACCCATAGTCATAGCCAAACTCAGTCGTAGAGGCTTTGGAATCAATCTAAAAAGCTAGAGTAATTAAGAAATAGCCCAGTTAAAAAAAACAGATTCTCTTTTAAAGAACACTCTAGTCAGATATTTTAATTAACTGCAACTGTAGGTCATTAAGGCACATGTAGAAAAGTCAACCATTTTGTTCTCAAAATAAGCAAATTTTCTTTTTCTGGGAGAAGTGTTTCCTTGTCCAACGTGTTCAACATAACCAGGTGATAAAATCTGAATATCTCTGAAATATTCTTTCATGTCCTCATTGAGGGATCTGACACAAGTGGGGGATTCAAATGCTACTTATAAGAGAGTCACTGTAAATTCTTTAAGATATTTTCAAAGAAAGCTCTTGGGATATTAGGCTGGGACATTTGAATTAAATTGATGCATTTCGTTGACCATAAGAGTGCATTTTTAAGATACAGAGGAGAAATATTTGTGTTAAATGAAACCAAACTCCCTACCGTTGAGACAGTTCTGGCTTGGGCGGGCACACTGGCCTTGCGAGTCCCAGCCTGCAACTCTTGGAAGGAGTGTAAGACCCTGAGATGGGATTAAATCTCCTGAGCACCCCCACCCCCATGTTTTAGTGTGTTAAATCCCGAAACTCAATCCACTATTGGCTCTTCTTTTAAGCCAACATTTGTTAATTCACCAACAGCTTTTCACTATCTGATCTCAGCCAGCTTCCAGTTATTCTAACTCAACACAAGGGATAAAAATGACTATGTTTCAAAACATTGTATTGTGTATGGAGGAAGCGTTTCATAACACATCAATTTTCCATTGACTAATTTATACACATTTTCTTTCATTATATGGATTGCAAACCCCACAATGAAATATCACTTGTCCATCTTCCTCCCTGTGCTTCCTACTCTCCTCACACCCCTCCTTCTTTCTTAACCCTGGAACTTTGTCTTAGGGCACAGTGCCTTTTGATCTCAGAGGGTTGGTAGGTTGGCCGGCATGCTTCCCTAGTGTTACGTTTTCTTAGAATAGGCTTGTTTCTTGTTCGCCTTAAATTGAGCCATGTAGAGTAAGTTCATTTCCAAACCCTAAGGGTGACAAAGGTAATAACTTCAGGGGGTTGAACCATTTTTATAGGTCCCATAAGCTAAGCCATTTTGATCATGTTGAATTTTGATCCATATATTTTTCTCCCACTCTGTAATCCCTTTCAGAGTAGTACTAACCAGAACATTAATTTAAAAAAACATTATTTGAAAGAGCCACAAATATATTATATGTCCCAGAGACCCAGAACAGATGGTCCTAATTTTAATGAGTTGTTCCACAATCAGATATACCTATTTTTAAAATCCCCCAACCCATCTCTAAAACAGGATTCACAAAGTTCCTTCTTCTTATTGGGTGACATTGAGTCAATTCTGAATGACTACTTAATAGTAACAATGTTGACTATGTTCATACTGATGCTACTTGTGGTTTCCTGAAGTTCATTTTATTAACGCTTTCATTTCCACCCCTCATTTAAGAGTGTTTGTGCCACTATAAACCACGTCCACTGCCTAGAGTCAATGTAGAAATCTCCTAGAGAGTTTTTGAGACTGGAAATTTCATCAACCTAGACTCTTCATTTAATTGTATTCTGGTTGCCTATAGGAGCTTCTGGATTTGCTGCCCAGATATTTAATGTAGAATCCTGACTACAAGTTACTGTAAATTACACTCACGGAATTTGTGTTTTTCGTACAGCATAAGATAAATAAAATTTCCTTATTTATTGAGTGAACCAAATATAGAATAAAAATAAATTTGGGGTCATTTCCATTTTATCTGTCAAAGAGCATTGTCCTATAAAACACAGATAAAATTGTTTATCAATGTCTTTGAAATTAATTAGCATTTTTCATTTGTTGTTCTGATGAAATATAACTGAGGGGGACAAGCTACTGAGAATGTATTTTTATTCAGTAGTTGTATACTGCCGACACATTCTTCCTAAGTGTTTATATTCAAACCTGAGGTAAAAACAGAAATGGATCCTAGGATAGTCTGCTCAACCATTTCTAGGTGATCTACATATTATGCTGCTCCTAGAACTATGCAAGGTGTAAACGAAGAAAGGCCAGGTAAGTCCTATTTCTAAATGACTAATTTTAAGGATTTATGATGGAGCCTTAAAATATTTTATCAGAATATCACCCACTCTGAAAGAATATTGGTTTGACCCCTGAGATGAGTTTGACCTTTGAGATTGTTCTTATAGGCTTATTGATTGAGTTGATTATTTGATTCAGAAAAAAAGTGACTCTTTGACCTTGTAAAGTAATGCAGCAGACATAGTCAAAATACAATTAATCAGAGCATGTTGTTTATCTGTTAATCTTCCCACTCTAGGAAAAACGTTGATCAACCATTCTGAGTAGAGGTCTACTTGTTATCTATAGTATATCTGGAAGAATCTTTAACTTGTCTCTTAACAAAGAAAATATAAATTATAGTGAAGCAATGTGGAACTATACTGTACATTAAAGATAAAAAAGCTCCCATAGAGTCAATTCTGATTCACAGTCATCCGATGTAGGGTTATCAAGGCTAATTCTTTACAGAAGCAGGTAGTCTCAACCTTCTCTTGGGATCAGCCTATGAATTTGAACTGTTGGCCTTGTAGTTAGCGGACCAATGCTATGTTAATTTCAAATATATGTTTTCATTATTTTTTATGTTCTGTTTTGGCTTAAGTCTTATCTTTGTAACTCTATCAATAGAGCTTTCTAGTTTTATAAATTTTGCCTCTTTAAAGAATATGATATATTTGTATATTTAAGAGGTACTCAAATATTAATTGCGCCCATAAATTCTCCTATTTATATTTCAATCTTTGATTGTCGTATGAAATCTAAAATCAAAGGTTTGTTAAGTAAGTGTTGAACTGCTAGCCACAATGCTGATAGTTCAAGGCCACTTGGAGAGAGGAAAGTTGAGATTATCTGTTTTCATAAAGATGTATACTCTCAGAAATCCTACGTGGGGTCTCCACTGGTTGGAATAGACTCAACAGCAGTGGATTTTGGTTGGGGTGCAGGTGTATACACAGAGTGCTCTGACATGAGTCCAGCATCCATGATAAAACTGAAAGTTGACCAAGAGCAAGGTAACTGAGAGGAACTACTGAATCCAGAATGAAGGCTAAACATGGTAATGGGTCGGGAGGAAAGCGAAAGGAAATAGAGGAAAGGAGTAGGAGGCAAAGTGCATACAGAGATGTACATATGTAATACAGACATGTACATATGTAAATATATTTATGATTATGGGGGCAATAGATTTATATGCATATATTTATAGGTTCAGTAGTAGGGTAGCAGATGGACATTGGGCCTCCTCATGCATAATCCCCCAATACAATAGCACCTCGCCAAGCTAAGCAGCCATTGCAGGATACCCATCTTCCTGACATGATCACTGAAGACAGCCGTGTGTGTAAGCAAATGTGGTGAAGAAAGCTGATGGTGCCCGGCTATCAAAAAAAGATATAGCGTCTGGGGTCTTAAAGGCTTGAAGGCAAATAAGCGGCCATCTAGCTCAGAAGCAACAAAGCCCACAGAGAAGAAGCACACGGCCTAAGCGAATACAAGGTGTTGAATGGACCATGTAGCAGATACAAAGGAACAAAAACAATCATTGTGTGATCACCTTCCTCACATAATGCCTGAAGACGAAAGTGTGCATAAGCAAGTGTGGTGAAGAAGGCGGATGGTGCCCGGCTACTGAGAGATATAGCGTCTGGGGACTTAAAGGCTTGAAAGCAAACAAGCGGCCATCTAGCCCAGAAGCAACTGAGCCCACACGGAAGCAGCACACCAACATATGTGACCATGAAGGTCAGAGGAGACCAGGTCTCCAACATCAAAGGTGGGGTGGTGGTGAGAATCACATCACCGTGAAAGAGGGGGAGTGCGTGATGGGGACCCAATGCCCACCTGTAGACAGCTGGACACTCCTTCCAGAGGGGTAGTGAGGAGGAGATGGGCCACTCAGGGTTCAGTGTAGCAACAATGAAACTCAAAACCTTCCTCTAGTTCCTGAACGCTTCCTCCCCTCCCAATCATCATGACCCCAATCCTACCTTGCCTTGTGGACCTGGTTATACCAGAGGATGTACAGCGGTGCAGTGGGGATCTGGAGGCACAGGGAATCTAGGACAGAAGAACCCCTCAACACCAGCGGTGGGAGTGGCGACACCAGGAGGGAAGGGCGTGTAGAAAGGGAGAACCGATCTCGGAGATCTATGTGTAACCTCCTCTCTGGGAGATTGGCAAGGGGAAGGCGGGTGAGGGGAGACACCGGGGAGTGTAAGATAAGATATGATAATTATTTATAAACTATCAAGGGACCAGGGGTGGGATCGGGAAGGGAGGGGGATGGGGGGGAAAAGGGAAACCGAGCTGATTCCAGGAACCCAAGTGGAAGGTGAATTTTGAGAGTGACGAGTGCAACGAATGTATAAGGGTGCTTTGCTCAATTGATGTATGTACAGATTGTGATAAGAGCCTTATGAGCCCCAATAAAAAGATTTAAAAAAATCAGGAAATGTAAAAAAAAAAAAGACTGAAAGTTGCATATTCTATCTGCAGTTTCTCTAACATTGATAGTAATCTAATCACATATCTTATGAAGATGTTCTTTTCTCTAAGACCTGGAAGATGTGAGATATCGATATCTGTTCACAGAGAGTCCAATATAATCTTAAGATACAGTACCTTGTGTTGAAAAAGTCATCATACTTTGTCTAGAAACAGAAAAAGATTTAGAAAGCAAATCTAATAGCAGGGTACCAGAAAACTTGTACTGTCACGGTCCAGTGGCCATCCTATAATAAACTGGAAAGCCATATCCTGTGATTATGTGCTTACTGAATCATATAACTGTATCATCACTTGAGTTTAATCCATGTAACCCTGCTAAATTCTAGTCTTAGCTTGTCCATCTGTGAGGCTTCTGATCGACTGTCAGCCAATCCTAAGATTGTTGCTATACTTCCTGCTTCAAATGGGTAAGAATGCTTACTTCTTCATTGACCAGGGCTGAAGCCATTTTCACTCAGACTTTGGATGTCTGTTGGGTCTTCTCAATCCAGACAGTGTCTGGACTTCCAATAAATTTCTTAGTTTTACTTTCATAGAGTGATTCTGAATTGTAATAGATAAATATGGCTCGTCTGGTCATAATTTATTATGTGATATAATTGTGGTCTCTAGGTGTGTGGCTATAACCTCATTTGGAGTGCATTCTTTATTATACCAATGGACAGGATTAGGAGGGGATTAAGTCCTGATGTTAATAGCTGGTGTGAATCCAATCACACACTTCATATCCTTGATGTTGGTCTCTTGCTGCCATCGAGCTAATGCTGACTCAGAGTGACCCCCCTCTGGGTTTTCGAGACTTTAACTGTTTACAAGAGTACAAAGTCCAACCTTTCTCCCTTGCAGTCACTGGTGACTTCGAACTGCCAACCATGAAGATCGCAGCCCAACAGTAACAACTATACCACCAGGCCTCCGTAATGGTGTGGTCTGCCCAAAGACAAGAAAACATCCTTCAATCAAAGCCATACCTCTGTGTGTCAGGACCAGTACCATTGGAAGAAGAGCACATCTGAGATATCTCTCTGAAGTGGTGGAATGTGAGGCCACAGGCACCGAGATTGTGGCACAGAGGCCATGGGCAGAGCAAAGGAGCCAGGCAGAGACCAGAGATGGAATCATGGAGCCAATGAGACAGAACAGAGGAGCAGCGCTGAGACTATGGGACAGTGAGGCAGTGAGACAGGGGGGCTTCCTGATCCACAGAGGCAGAAGTCAAGCAGCCATGTGGCTGAGAGGCTGAGGACCACAAAGAAACTTGGCTACTGGTTGAGGAGAGGTATTGCAGTGGACCTCTCTGTTTACCGATCCTGACTTGTGATAACCTGTTAAGTCCCTAACGAGCCTCTTTTATTGTGACTATTGTTTGTGAGTTCCGTGTGGCCATTTCAATGAATTATTGAACCCAGCATAGAAGTAGAGTACCATGAGGGAACTCATCAGCATCAGAATAAAGAAGATGGAGCAGGGAGTCATCTCTGACCACCACCTTGCGGCAACCGGGAAGCCAAAGGAAGTCAGCTAAGGCTCTCTATCCTGTTTCCACCGATGTATTTAATCACTGACATGGTAACTTATTTATTAACTATAGTAAACATGCCTCACCATTTCTACTTGCTCTGGAAAATATATCTTAGAATAATTCATGAGAGGAGAGAGCAGAAGATGTGGGAAGTAGCCATGGGTTTTTTTTCTGTGCCTTCTTACTTTCCTTTCTTAATTTTGGTAGACCAGTAAAGATCTAACACAGTTAGGAAACCCAAGAAACTTGACCTTTAATACTTTCCAACTCTCTATTTAAATAGTGGCGTTTCTCTAGATACAAATATTTTCCTAGTTGATTGTTAAGTTTCATTATCGGACATCAAGACAGTGCAGTCTACAAGCCTGCATGCAATTTTACCTCCCACTGTATCCACCCCAAATCTCTACATCAGCATTCCCTCATTTCCTGAAAATATCTGTTTTCCAACCTTTGTCAGACACAATCTTTATAGAGATGGCTTAACTGTTAAATAGAAGAGGAATATATACTTAATATGTGAGTTTCCCGGCCTCCCTCAGAAAAATGACACAACCTCTGTTCTCAGGGGAAAAGACACCACATCCAGAACCTGGGGGCTGAGTTGCAGTAGGGAAACCTGGAACGGACCAACCACAATGAAATGAAGGATGTTGATGGTGGTTGCGGTGGGGCACCACGCACGCAAGAGGAGAACTGCTCCATGGGTCTTTTAAGGCAGTGAACCCTTCAGAAGCAGATGACTCAGCCGACCATCCAAGAGCTGCCAGAAATTCAAGCCAGATTCAGGAGAGGACATAAACAAGGGGTATCATTGTGGATGGCAGAGGATCTTGGCTGAAACCAGAGAACACCAGGAAGATAAGGACAGCGCAAGGCCTAGCAGTGCTTAGTTCTGTTGGACATGTGGTTACTCTGAGTTGGAATTGACAGTAAAATACCTGACACTGATATTTATGGATAAAAAAGACAGTCTCAGTATAAGGAATGTGGTGTACATACAGTAGTTTATTTCTATGGCAAACACCCAAACTTATTGTCATTGAGTCAGTTCTCATTCACAGCGACCCTATAGGACAGAATAGTCCTGCTCTTGTGAGTTTCTGAGACTGTAATGTTTTACCAGACTGGAAAACCCCATCTTTGTCTCAAGAAGTGCCTGGCGGTTTGAACTGGCAGCCTTTGGATTAGCCGCCCAATTTGTAACCTCTATGCAATTAGGGCTTATTCTCACAGTTGCACAAAAAGGTACTGTAGGGAATATAGATGCCTCTGTTGAATTTTTATAGAAGTTATTTTTAGCTGGAAAAATTGGAATGTTTATTAATTATAATGTCATTTTATATTTTAACATTCTTCAGTGATCATAAAATATTAACATAAAAATACTATTTGTATTAGAATGCTGGTATCCACAGATGAATACATTTTCAATCTATAGTGTATCATTCCATAGCAGTGATGACTGCATCAGCGAAAGAAGTCCTCAGTTTCTGCAATATCTACAGACCCTACGCTATCAGAGAGCTGGCCAGAGGAAGTCAACATTTCCTGAAGCTACTCTGCTGTTGTTTGTTCTTGATAGTTGGAAGGCTAGGACTTATTCAATCTTTTATTGTAGAATGTATATGCAAATGACTGATAGCATTGTTACTCGACTATAAGCATTATTAATGCCCAATCAATGTATAGTCGTCCAAAATATCCATTGTCCCAGTCAAGGCATCATGAGTAGCTCAACTACCCCCTCTGAGCCACAGTCATCTCAGCTGTAAGATAGTTCTTTCTTTCAGTGGGTTGCTGAGGGTTAATCGGGGAAAATGGGCACTGCACCTGGCATGAATGAAGGACTTAAAAGTGGCACACATGACTCAGTTTTTAATTACAAAATGCTAGCTAAATGTAAACCATATGATATATTATGTTATTTTCTGCTATGTTATATTATATCTTTATTATAGTGTATTATACTATAGTGTATCATACTATACGATGTTGAATTATATTAACTGCACTACTGTGTGATAAATTAGAAAACACATTTTTATATTTTTAAAAGTAGTTTCAGGTTAGGTTGTTTGCTAACAGTGCAATTTTGTCACGTATCGCCTCTCAGAGTCAAAGCTTTTGCATCACTGAAGGGTTATTCTAGCACCATCTGTTCTGTTTGCCTAGATCACAGGGTGCTGTGATGAATAAGTAAAATAATGCATGTGAAAATCCATTTAAAAAGATAAACAGGCATAGAAATGCAACATATTGAGCAAGGCAGAGTGTAAATTTGAAGTACCAAAGAACCAAGTAACTCACGGTAGAATTCTGGTTATGGCATTGGACAGCATTAATAACATCATCCTCTCAAGCATCTTATAAGAGAGCTCAGCATGGACTCTCAGATTGTGTGTGTGTGTGTATACACACACACACATATGCATTTGATTGAAAACCTCAGGTGACCACACTGAACTAAACAGAAAACACTGAGGGAATGCACACTCATTCCAGGTTCTCAGCAGGCTGAGGTTGATAGGGAAGGGCCTGCTGTCAGGAACGCTGACTGGGTTCAGCTCTGTGGTCTAAGTTGCAATCAGGTAACACAGGGGAGATTTACATAAAAGAACCATATGCCTGTGATGCCTGCGAAAGGAAGAAGGAAAGACTGAACAACAGATGAGGAGTGTGGTTGGGAATCACCAGGCAGAGCGCAGTAGCAGTAGAATGGGAAGGCCATTGTCAAACTGACTCCAGCTCCATGACCATTGTAATTTTTCAGAGATTTAGCATTTGTTCAGAGCAAATAGAATATTCTTGGTCAGTTGTGAAGAGAATGCCAACCAGCTGGCTAAGGAAAATAAAAGGCAGCAAATCATTTAAACTAAATCCAAATGCATGAAACAAAAAGGTGCCTGTGTAATTGATTACCTCTCAGAGATGTTGAATACATTCAGGTCACAATTCAGTTCTCTATGAAGCCAATCTCAAGTAGATAATATTTATGGTGTCATATTGAAAATGCAAAAGAGCTAAGCACTGATCCTAAAGTCACCTAGCTTCTCCTTGCTCTGTGAAGTGCTGCTGTGTAGTTTTTGCATCTGTGGAATGAGATTACTTGTTTAAATTAAACCTATGATGTTGGGGTGAGCGGTCACAAAATTAAGATGTCAAGAGAGTCAGAGGCACTTTAATAAGAAATGAGGATTAATGGCTTTTTCAGGTGGCTTTGTAATAAGGGAGACTGAGTGAGTGGAGCTATTCTATCCATGGTCTCAGTCTCAGAGAGGCATGTGACCTGCAAGCAGTTCATGGGCCTGATGTATGTCTATGACAAAATGAACTCAGAGTGACTTTGAGTGCCCCAGGAAATTCCAGGAGCAGGGAGACCATGAGCTGTTTGATTGTATGATGTGGACAGGATGTGTCAAATAAAAATGCTTCGACTTCCTCCATGAGTTGATGGCCCACTATCAAAACCATAATGGGTAGAAATACAATGTGCATGAGCAGAAGTGACCGATGCTTATCGCTCTCAAGTGGAGAAATTGGGAGAACTTGACAAGCTGTCTGCCAATTTCCTTTGGTCTCTTATGCTTAAGTTTCCTAGGACAGTGTCAGTAAACTCAAGATGTAGAAAAAAATGCTAAATAGCCTTTGCCCACTCTAGCCATGGCAGCATGCACGGCAGGGGTACCCAAGTATCCTCTGGTCACACTTCCTTCTGTCTATGCCAAAAGACCTTCATGGAGATTAAACCAAAGTTGGTGAACTATCACTTTCTCTGTAAGTCTGAAAAAACTGGCTGACCTAATTCAATATGCTTAAACTATTTATTTAGGGTATTTAAATTCTAAGCTCCACCCAATAGCTTTGGTTAAAGGCGGGAATCAGAAGTTAGGACTAAATTCATGAATTAGCAAACAAAAAGAATTGATGCCATGGAACCATCTAGAATTCATTCAGCAGAGTTTTCTCACTGGGAATTTTTAGGTAGAAAGTCAGAGTTGCTTCTCTACCCTTGCTTTCAGATTTTTTTGTTCCGACCAGATGTTTTAACCTTTATTAACCCTTTCTGCCACTTTAGAAAGGGAAGGAATAAAAGAAAAAGGAGAGGCAAAATGGAAACATGATGGGAGGGGAAGGAGAGGAGAGGAGATACGTGAAGAAATGTTTAAGAAATGGATGAAACATCGGTGTTAATAAACACACAGATTTCTAGAAGAAAATATTTATCATAGAAACAATGACTTGGTTTGTGTACATGAAGAAGCAGCCTCTTAGCATAGCACTAAGGTTCTCGAGGGAGAATGAAAGGTGAGGAAGTAAATAAGAAACTAACAGCAAAATCTTTGCAAGACATGAAAAAAATAATTTATCAATTATCCGGGGATGATGGAGGAGGTTGAGGGGAGAAAAATGAGCTGATAACAAGGGCTCAAGTAGAAAGAAAATGTTTTGAAAATGATGATGACAACTTATGCACAAATGTGCTTGACATATGGATGGATGGATGGATGGATGGATGGATGGATGGATGGATGGATGGATTGTGATAAGAGCCATTAGAGCACCCAATAAAATGATTCAAAGACAACGATGAAACATACAACTTTCCTCAAGTTCCTAAATGCTTCCTCCCCTCCCCACCACTCCACCCCACCCCAAACCCCACCACTATCATGATCCAAATTCTACCTTACAATTCCAGCTAGACCAGAGGATGTACACTGGTACAGATAGGAACTGGAAACAAAGGAAATCCAGGACAGAATGATCCCTTCAGGACCAGTGGTGAGAGTGGCGATACCAAGAGGGTGAAGGGAAGGTGGGGTAGAAAGGGAGATCTACATATAACTTCCTCCCTGGAGGATGGACAACAGAAAATGGGTGAAGGGAGACATCAGCCAGTTTAAGATATGACAAAATAACAATAATTTATAAATTATTAAGTTCTATGAGGGAGGGGGTAGCGGGGAGGGAGAGGAAAATGAGGAGCTGATACCAAGGGTTCAAGTAGAAAGCAAATGTTTGTGAATAATGATGGCAACAGATGTACAAATTTGCTTGACACAATGGATGGAGGTATGAAGTGTGATAAGGGTTGTACAAGGCCCCAATAAAATGATTTTAAAGTAGAAACAGAAAAGATTCAAGAACAACAAAATAAATAAACCAAACTAGTTGCCTTAAAAAAATATATAGTTATTATGTCTTAAGTTATTATTCAAAGTTGTTAATTCAGGATGGAAGAACATATCAAATTAATGTTTATGTATCTCTCCCAGAGGCAAAACTATTTATGCATCATAGTTATACCTGGGTTATATCTATAAAATTATATCTTCATAGCAGTAGCCTTAATTATCTAGTTTATTATACAAGAAAGTGATAAAAAGGAAAAAAGAGAGAAAAGAACAAGAAGATTAAATTACATTTATACAAACAACTTCCTCAGCCAAATGAAACCAGCTAAAACTATTCAACTAATTTTGTTTGCTGAATATTTGTTAAGATAGAAATATAATCTCTACCAAAATGATAATAGACCTTAAAAGTTTTACTGGTGTTGTTAGGGGCCTTCCAGTTGGTTTGACTCAAAGTGACCCTATGGGGTCTAGAAAGATCCACTGCTAGGTCCTTGATGATCCTCACCATTGCTGTTTATATATCCCATTTTGGTAGCCACCCTGTCAATCCAGCTCATTGAAGTTCTTCCAGCTTGCTCTATGCCATTGGTATTTCAAATACCAGCAGAGTCACTCAGGACAAATGGCCTTCAGGGGCACTTTCAGCTTAAGAACAGAGTGGAAAGAAAGAATAAGTTGTCCACTTCTGAGTGGTTCACCACTGAATGGCAGAGAAGTGTTGAAGATGACCTCTGAGCTGCTCAGAATGGAAACTTCTCAAAATACACCGGGGAGAATTTCCTCCTCAAACTATAGTTGACCTTAACCATGTGAATGGAGCAAAGCTTCTGGGACTTTCATTTGCTGGTAGAACATGGCCTCAAATGAGAAACAGCTATAAACACCCATTTATAATGAAACGATAGCATGCATAAAGTATGAATCTAAGAAAATTGCGGTCATGAAATTAAAAGGAATTGCTAAACGTTGATATCCTCGGCATGCCTGTTCTGAAATGGGCTGGGATTGGACGTTTTGAGTCAGAAAGTAATATGGCTCCCTGTGTGGGGAGAATTGGCATTGCCTTCAACATCAAAAATCTACCATGAAGCACGCTACTGCGTGCGAGAATAGAATATCTACACACCTACAAAGGAGTCATGGTAATGTAATTAGTATTCAAATTTATGCACCAACCACTAAGCCTAATGATGAAGAAACTAAATAATTCTAAATTCTTAGCCTGAAATTAATCAAAGCTGCAATCAGGATGCATTGATAACTACTGGCAATTGGAATGTGAATGTTGAAAACACAGAGACAAGGATCGGTTGTCAGAAAACATGGCCTTGCAGATTGACAAGAAGCTGGAGTTTCCATGATAGGACTTTGCATTGCCACAGATTTCATTACCAAACCCTTTCTCTGCAATATATGGTAACACTCCACGTCAACCCTCTCCAGATGAAATCTGCAAAAATCAAAGTGTCTACATCTGTGGGAAGAAAAAATGGAGGAATACAATATCATTAGCCACAAAGTGCCAGGGCCTGATGGGAACAGAGCCTAAGTTGCTAATCTGCAAATTAATATTGAAATGGAATAAAATTAAGTCAAGCTCTCTAGTGCAAAAATACTGCCTTGGGTATAGTCCACCTGCATCTAGAAGACATAGCAAGAATAGATTTGTCACATTGAACATGAATGACTAAAGATCTGGTGAGCTGTGTGATCACCTCCGGAACATCATACTTGAAGAAAGCAAACGATCATTAAAACAAAGAAGTGAGAAAAGAACAAAATGGATCTCGAAAGAGACTCTGAAGCTCGATTTCAAAGCATAGGCTAGCTAAGTCACTTGAGAGCAAAGATGAAGTAAAATACCTTAACAGAAATTTTCAAAAAGAAATTTGAGAGACAAAGTAAAGTATTATGATGAATTGTGCCAAGACCTGGAGTTTCAAAGATAAAAGGAAAACCTACTCAGTATATCTCAAACTGAAATAATTGACAAAATAGTTCAAGTCTTCAGTTGAAATGCTGACTGATTCTGCAGGGAACATACTGAAGGTGCAGGAAGCCTTAAAAGACGATGGAAGGAATAAGGTGAATTCCTATACTAGAAAGAACCGGTCAATGTTCAACTCTTTCAAGGGGTAGCATATTATCAAGAACCAAGAATCAATTATACTGAAGGCATTAATGAAACAAGAAACCTCCAGAAATTGATAGAATATGAACTGAAATGTTTCCACAAACCAGTGAAGTACAGGAAGCACTCCTTTGTCCATTCCAATAAATTTGGAAAAGAGCTACCTGGCCAATAGACTGTACGAGAACCCTATATATGCCCGTTCTAAAGAAAGGTGACCCAACAGAGTGTGTAAATTGTAGAGCAATATAATTTATATGACACACCAGTAAAATTTTGCTGAAGATAATAAAACAAGGGTTGCAGCAGTACATTGACAAGAGTTACCAGAAATTCAAATCAGATTCAGAAGAGTACATGGCAGAAGGGATACCATTGCTTAACTCACATAGATCCAGGTTCAAAGCCGAGAACACCAGAGAATGCTTACTTGTGTTTCATTGACTATGCAAGGGCATTCGCTTGTGTGGAATAGCCTCGAGATGAACAGGAATTCCAGAAAACTTCATTGTGTTCACCTGGAACTTGTCCTTGGATCAAGGATCAGTTATGCGAACAGAACAAGTGAACGTCGTGTGGTCTAAAATCAGGAAAAAGTTGTGTCAGGATTATATTTTCTGATCTTATTCATTCAACCTGCATGCTGAGCAAATATCTGAGAAAGTGGAGTATCTGAAGAAGGATTTGGTATCAGGATTAGAGGAAGGCTCATTCGCAACCATCACTATGCAGATGACACAACTGTGCTGGCTGACAGTGAAGAGGACTTCAAGCACTTGCTGATGAAAAACAAGGACTGCAGCCTTCAGCATATCCTCTCAACTGGACCAATAAAGGGAGAACAACTGACGTTCTCAAGGATTTCATCTTGCTTGGGTCCACATGGAAGGAGTAGTCAAGAAATTGGACCACCCGTTACATTGGGTAAGTTTGCTGTAAAAGACTTCTTGAAAATGCTGAAAAAGAGGATGTTATTTCGGTGGTAAGTATTTCAAATATATGATCATAGTCGTATTTCCCAGTGTTCACAAGGTGGCACTCAATATACATCCTTGACTCAAGCATACTAAGGATTTTACAGATGACACAGGACCAGGAGCCCCTGACTATGTTGTACATGGGATTGCCATGGCTGGAGTCACCTCAGAGCCAACAACTACAATTTGCAGTGCTGATGCTGTGACTTTACATTGCCTTTTAGGGCATCTCAAAATTGAAGTATATCTGGATATATCTTTCACAAAGGAGTGTGTCTGCTCCAGGATTTTGTTTACAGACCCTGTGTAATTTGAACCAATTTAAATGTATTTATTAAGTGTGATGATCTGGTTTAAAAGCAATAGCATATACATAAATGGTGAGGAAAAATAAAGAACGCTATTAACAAAAAACTGTGGGTTAGGGTTAAAAAAGAAAATAATTTAGAAAAAAAATCATAACAACAACAGAAAAACACCCTGCAATGGAGGTATCCCTGCATGGTGTGAGCAGATAGCAATTTGGCTCCTCTGAGTCGGAAGGAACTTGATGCCAATGGGCTTTGATTGTACAAAGGGGTTAGAGGTTGCCATCTACATAGAGGTGCCGTGAAAGAAAGTCCTGGTGATCATAAAATTGCCAATGGATTTTAAAAAGGACAAAAACTACAATGGGAGCAATAAGTCAAATAGAACATCAAGGAAAAGTAGTTGCTGACCCCATTTTTGAATAATTCTGTATTATAGACCAGAAAAATACCTTTATCAGTAGCAATTATGCTAAGCCATGAAGAATGCTATTAAAATGTTGTTTTGAAGGCATAAAATCTGTTTTAAAAATATAATTATCCATGTTTGCCAAGTTTAAAGACAAAAGGACTAAATCCCAGTTAGCCAGAAAGCTTAGCTGACAGAAAATAATCTCTCCCAAAGGGTAATGAAAAGAGGAGCTAATCTGAAACTCAAATGAAGGCTGAGCATGATAATGAGACAAGAAGAAAGTAAAAGGAAATAGAGGTGAAAAATCTAGGAGTCAAAGGGCATTTTTAGAAATCTAAATATAGGCTTGTACATATGTAAATATATTTATATATGATGAAGATGAAATAGTTCTATGCACATGTATTTATAGGTTTAGTATTAAGGTAGTAGATGGAGATTGGGCCTCCAGTCAAGCACTCCTTCAACACAAGAGCACTTTATTCCATTAAAGTGGCATTCCATGATGGTCACCTTCCCAACACAATCAGTGAAGACAAATGGGTGTGTAATCAAATGTGGTGAAAAAAGCTGATGGTGCCCAGCTATCAAAATATACAGCAAAGAGGGGTGATGGTTGGGGAAAAAAAGATATAGCATCTGGGGTCTTAAAGGCTTGAAGGTAAACAAGTGGCCATCTAGCTGAGAAGCAACAGAACCCACATGGAAGAAGCACATGGAAGTGTCGATGGGATCAGGGATCAGGCATTAAAGAACAAAAAAAATCATATCATTGTGAATGAGGGGGAGTGTGGTGTGGGGACCAAAAGCCCATCTGTAGGCCACTTGACGTCCCCTTACAGAAGGGTCACAGAGAGGAGACAAGTCAGTCAGGGTGCAATGTAGCAGCGACAAAACATACAACTTTCCTCTAGTTCTTTAATGATTCCTCCTCCTACTATCATGATCCCAATTCTACCTTAAAATTCAGGCTAGACCAGAGGATGTACACTGGTATGGATAGGAACTGGAAACACAGGAATTTCAGGACAGATGAACCCCTTACAACTAGTGGTGAGAGTGGAGGGAAGATGGCGTAGAAAGGGGAAATCGGTCACACGAGCTACAACCCGCCCCCCCCCCCCACCTCCCTGGGCGACAGACAACAGAAAAGTAGGTGAAGGGAGATGTCCCACAGTGTAAGACATGACAAAATAATAATAATTTATAAATTATCAAGGGCTCATGGGGGAGGGAGGGAGAAAAGTGAGAAGCTGATACCAGGCGCTCAAGTAGAAAGCAAATGCCAGGGGCTCAAAAAGAATGAATGATGATGGCAACAAATGTACCAATGTGCTTGACACAATGGGTGTATGTATGGATTGTGATCAGAGTTGTACCAGCCCCCAATAAAATGATTTAAAAATTTTTAAAAAGAGGAGCTTACATTTAATGAAAATGAATCTGAGTAATATAAAATAATCATATACTATACATAAAACATGATTAACATGTTGAGTGAAATACCTAGGCGAGTGCCGGAAGAGTTCAGAAAATGTAAGAGTTTTGAAGTAGGTATGGAAGGATGCAAAGATGCGGATAGGTAAATTAAAAGGGGGGACTATTTTAGGAGGTTGGAACTATTGTACAAACGAAAATGCATTGTATTTTCAAGAGTAGGGGAGTAATTGGAAGGAGTTGACATTAGATTGTTTGTGGTTAGGAATGGTGAAATGCAGGAAAGCTTAGCTTGATATCATTTGCACATCAACACTCAGGAAAGAAGTTAGTGAGGGTACGTACCCATAGGGGTGGGGGAGTTTGTACCATCAAACTAGCACTGGGAGAATTGAACATGGCAGCAGTGTTTTGGGTAGGGAGAAAATAATCAGGATGACATGTGGTAGGAATATAATTGCAGGGAAGACTGTTCGAAATGATTCGTCACCCAGAAAAGCACCGTGATAGCACAGTGATTAAGTACTTAGCTACGATCTAGAACAGCAGTTCTCAATCTGTGGGTCGCAACCCCTGGGGGGGGGGGTCGAATGACCATTTCACAGGGGTTTCCCAATTCATAACAGTAGCAAAATGAGAGTGATGAAGTAGCAACAAAAATAATTTTATGGTTGGGGAGTCACCACAACCTGAGGAAATGTATTAGAGGGTCTAGGCATTAAGAAGGTTGAGAACCACTGATCTAGAAGATCTGGGTTGGGACCACCAATGATTCCACAGAAGAAAAGACCTGCCAATCTGCTCCTATGAAGGTGATATCCTAGAAAAGCTTATGGGATGCTCTCCGCTGTCCTCTGGGGTCATTGTGGGTTGGAATCCACTCAAGGGTACATAACAACCCTAACCAAGGCTTGACACAGAAAGGATGTGCAGTGTCAGGATGGAGAGGTGGAGGACAGAAAGCAGGGAATCCTTTTCAGCTGACAATATGTAGAAGAACACCCTCTGCTTTAGAGAGGGGGATTCCCAGAGAGAAGATGGGTCAAGTACTCCTGGTCACCTCCTGCCTTCAGAAAGTCTTGTTTCTCACTCTAAGGAAACTTTCCATGATAATACCTATTTAAATGAGCTTTCCTTAATTTATTCTAAAACAGTCATTAGCCTCCAGAAACTGGGCCAAAAGCCAAGCAATGAAGATTTCATTTTCTGATCTACCCAGAATGATTTTCTTATTGTCACTTAACCTGGTGGAACCTCTTAAACGAAAGACACTCAGAACATTTCCACCAGGTAAGATGAGTGGAGGAGAAACCTTCCCCTGAGATCAAGGCCAGGGTTTGTAAACGTACACTGGGTGCCACACACCTGAGCCAAATATTCTCTTCATGTTGTGATAGATTTGGCAATGAATATCATGAAAAGATGTGCCTTATTCTCTCTCTCTCTCTCTTTCACACACACACACACACACACACACAGATAAATTTGGTAAAATTTCAATTTCATCTCTAAGGAAACAAGTTTCCACAGAACTAGCAATAAATTTTCACTGAAAAAAATTGCACGAGAGCAGAAGGTATATAATTAAAAAGAACAAAAACTGGACTTTTCTCAATGCCCTTTCTTACATTTCATTTCCCCATGACATGGGTGCTCCCCTGTTTTCTGTTCCATGTGTCTCTGCTGTGTGAGTCAGCAGTGACCTTTTCTGGGGCTGAGAGCTGTCTACTTTCTGCCCTCTGTTAACATATCTGTAACTGGTTATTTGAAAACATTGACACGTTTTCTTCTTTTTAACAATGTATTGAGTTTTCATTTTGATCAGAGTTTAACTGTGTCATTGTTGTTAGGGAGCCTTGAGTCAGCTCTGAGTCAAAACAGGAATATGTGCAACAGAATGAATCTCGGCCAGCTCCTGGGCCACCCTCTTAGTTCTCAGGTTTTTTGAGCCCATTATTGCAGTCACCATGCCAATCATTCCCTGCAAAGTCTTCAGTGTGTTTCACTGACCCTCTATTTTGCCAAACAAGCTGTTCTGCATGGACCTGTCCTGCTTGATAACAAGTCCAAAATACTTGAGTCGAAGTCTTGTCATCCTTGCTTCTGAGAAGCTTACTGGTTGTAATTCTTCCACGTCAGTTTTGCTTTTTTTTTTTTCTGACTCTCCGTGGTATACTCAACTTTCTTTACCATCACCATAATTGAAAAGCATCCATTTGTTTTCAGTCTCCCTTATTCACTGGACAGCTATCTCATGCACACGAGACAATTGAAGATGCCATTGCTCAGCTGCTCCATAGTCCTCAAGATACAGTGTTTGCTTTTGAAGCCTTTCACGAGGTCCTTGGCAGCACCTTTGGCCAATGCATTATGTCCTCTACTTTCCTGGTGCTGCTTCCATGGGCATTGGTCGGAGACGTGAGTCAAATGACATCCTTGGCAATGTGAGTCTTTCTCAGTTTGCCGTGATGGTGTCTATTGGTCCAGTTGGAAAGATTTTTATTTTCTTTGCATTAAAGTGTAATTCATACTGAGAACTGTAGCTTTGGATTTTCATCGGTGTCTCAAGTCTCTTTCGGTTTCATCGAGTTAAGGTTTTGTTGTCTGCATACAAGTATGCTAGTGTGTCTTCCATCAATCCTGATGAAGAGTTCTTCTATATGCGGTCCGGTTATTGCGTTATTTGCTTAGCATACAAATTGAGTATGTACGGCAAAAGGATCCACATTTCCTGATTTTAAATCATGAAGAATCCCCTTGTTCTGTTCTAACAACTGCCTCCTGATCCATGTACATTTTCTGCGATGAGCAACATTAAGTGTTTGGGAGAGTCCATTATTCACAATGTAATACAGAACTTGTTATGATCCATACAGTAGACTTGCTTTGCATAGTAAAAAAAAACCACAGATAAAAATCTTTCAGGTAATCATTACTTTCAGCCAAGAAACATCTGGCATCAACAATGGTATACATCGTGCCGTCTGCTTTTCTCAATCCCCCGTGAGTTTTTAGTGGTTTCCTCTCAATGCCTTCCTGCAACTCTTTTTGAATTATCACCAACAAAACTTTACTTGTGTGTGCCATTAACAACTTTCATGTTCTATTGGATTACCATTCTTTGAAATGGGTACAAACATTGATCTCTTTCAGCTGTATGGCCAAGTAGTTATCTTACAAATTTCTTAGAATTGATGACTGGGTGCTTCTTCCAGTAGTACTACTTCCGGACTCATCCTTGGGGCTCCCTGTTCGATTCTGGCTACTTCATGTTTATATTTTGTAACAGCGTTAGGTTTAATGACTAAGTTTGCATCTCTACATTCCCATATTGCCTGTGCAAAGGGACTATTGCTTTTTAAACCTCAAGATAGTCCTCACATAAAGCACAAACCTGACTCTCTAAAAGGGGTCAGCAAAATGGACACCAAAGGACTTTTTCCTCGGCTTTGAAACCCATGTTTTCCTACCCCCCTAACCCGCCCCCCCCCCAACTAGGTGCTGTTTGTCTTTAACGGAGTTTTCAATTTACTTTGTGCTGTGGTCTCTCTGTGATCTAGAAGCCAGGAGCATGAAGTAAACAGAAGCAACAAATCTTCCTAGAGCTGTACTTGGGGAAACAGTTCTTATTACAGAAACCTGCTAGGATTTAATGTCCTACCTTTTATTATTTTGCCACATTTGGGGGTTTGGGGCTGACTATCTGGAAAAGTTCAATATGAGGAAAGAGATGACTTGACAAGGAGACAGAGCTGGAAAGTGCAGAACCTTGAAGTGGGTGGAAGTGCAGGGATAAGCCAGCAACACATAGTCCTGGCAGGGTGATCCATCAGCGATGAGCCAGGCCTGGACACTAATCTGGCAATCTGGGAAAGAAAAACAAGATCTGTGGCCCTACAGGATGGCCAGCTAGCACCGACTCTTGGGCACTGGCACAGAACTAATAAAAGCCAAAAGTAAATAAGATTGGACCACAGTCTGGTCACTGGAGCCAGAATAGATGTTGTAATGGGTCATGAGAATAGGAGGCCCTTCCAGGTGGAGAATGTGGGCTCCGTATTTTTTGATGATGAAAGGTGACCTTAGGTGGATGTCTTCTGTGTTCAACTTTTCATCATTTTCTCTTTTTCTATGGTCAGAGAGATTGATGCCACTCTAAGTACTCTAAGTTCTTCAAAAGACACTTTCCACACCTGGGGCCTTGTATTCAGTCACCTCTGGGTCCGGCTGGGAGGTCCTCAGCCCACTTTCCAAGAACTTCACTGGACATCTCACAAGTAGACCTTTGATTGGTTTGAGCCCCTACCCAGGGCATGTGGCTCTTCCAATCAAACAGATTGCCTTTAGAGAAGCAGCAAGAAGTGAGAGGAACTGCTTTAGACCCTGTGCATTTGATCCCCAAGAGGCTAGAATCCTTCCACTCACGACATGACTCTCCCTGTGTGAGTGTGGAGTCCCTAACCAGTGAACTGCACAGGGTACAAACTACCCTTTGAGATTAACTGAAAGCAGGCACGGAAAGTGCCTGGGGTCTATGCGACACACAGGTCATTTTGGCTTCCTCACCCAGTGTCGGCATGAAGGGCAGTGATGAGATTGTGGAGTTTCATGGAAAATCTGACATAGGAATGCTCTCTTGGCTCACAGTAGAGATGCTCCCACTACAGGTCCTACCAACAGCCCCTCCTTTGGGGCCTTTTTACTGCTAATCCAAACTCACTGCTACTAAGGCCATTAAGACTTATGGAGTCCCTGCAAGACAGAGTAGAAATGCTGCCATTGGGTTCCTGGGGCGATAAATCTTTATATGAGCAGAAAGCCTCATCTTTTTCCCAGACAGAAAATGGTGTGTTCAAACAACTGATCTCTTGGTTAGCAGCTCAATGTGTACACACTAATCCACACTGCTCCTATTGCTATCAGACTTCCTAATCAAGATAGGGCTCCCAAGGGTGGCAATCGCTGGTCTTGGGAACAAATCAGTTATTTTCAAAAGCACTGCCAGTGCCAGTGGTAGTTTATTGTTAAACTACCACTTTGTCGGTGGTAGTTTATCCTTTCTGTGGCAGTCCCTAATCATAGTACTGCGTTCATTCTCATTGCCACAACGTTTTCGAGCGATGAGTATTCATTCGCGTGGCACTGTGTTAGACTCAGAGAGCTTAATGATAATGACCGTCAGCAGACCTGGCATGGCCTCACTTTATCAAGTGAACGAGCTGGGCATTATCTGCTTCCAGAGACACAACACAATGGGACCTGCACAGCTACATGCACACACAGATCTTTCAGCCTTCATTCCTGACTCCCTCCTTTCTCTTCTTTCTCTTGTTTCATAACAGATACTAAAGAAAAAATAGACTGAACCTTCTTGTCAGCTGCCACTGAGGCCACACTATCTAGGTCACAGGGTATTTCTGTCCCATTTCTGTGCCCTCCTTACCTTGCGGTTTACACCAGCGTTCCTTCAAGGTGGCTCTTGTGTCTGTAGGTTGACTTTCACATGTCGAGTTCAAGGAAAGGACGAAGGCAGGCACAGGAGCTTCCATAAGGACAGCAAACTTTTCTAAAAATCCCCAGCAGACTGATTAAATTCTCACTGATGTCACCTGGCCATCATACTGCAAAGGAAGCCAAGGACCAGGGCTTCTTCAGCTGGACACATGGTTACCGCAACACACCCGGGTTTTCTTTCTAGAACAGAGAAAAGGGACCCGGAGTAGACCAGTAGCAGTTCTTCCTACATTGCACGTGTTCTTAGTGGAGTCAGGACCGAAGGAGATTAAGGAAGTTCCACTGGGTCGCCCGAACTGGATTGACACAACTGGTCAGGCCCACTCTACTCAAGATTTACAATCTCCCAAGTGCTACGGAGCAGTTCTACTCTGTCTTATAGCTTCGCTAAGAGTTAGGATAACTTGATGACAGTGGGTTTGGTTTGTTATATCATAATTTGAAGGAATCCTGGTGGTGCTATGATTAAATGCCTGGTTGTTTAATGAAAGGTCAAGGGTTCCAATCCAACCACAGCTCCATAGGAGAAAAGATATGGTGTTGTGATCCCATAAAGATTTGCAGCAACCAGCAATGAAAGTGACCATATCTGAGACCTCTGACTTGCCTGTTGCCAAAAGGCAGGGTCAGATGTGCCTCCATGCTCCAGCCTTTCCCTACTCTGGTGCCAACCCTTCCTCCCATGGCTCTACTTCTATGATGGGTATACTAATTCATTTAATACTACACAGAACTCATAGACAATCCTCCCAAATATGAGAGTTTATTGGGGGAAAATTAATAGGTTCTGTAACAGTAGGGATAGAATTACTAGCCCACATCAGGTTCTGTAACAATAACAGTAGGGATAGAATTATTAGCCCACAGGATCACCTCCCCTCAGCCAACAACCAAGTGTCTCTCTGGTCATCAGTCTCTCAACCAGGAAGCTCACCTGCAGTCCTGTCTCAAAGTCCTGTAGTCTTAGTGCTACCCTTCTTGCTCCGTCCCAAAGTCTCCGTGTCAGTCCCTGTCTGACATCTCTGGTCTCAGCCTCCACTAATTTAGGCAGAGGTCCGGAATGTGCTCTTTGTATCAACCTGGGCCTTCTCTACCTCTGCTGCTACTTCAAGATGGCCCATCCTAAAAGCCATACTGAAACTAGTAAGGAAAACTGAGCAAACCCCTCTATTGGTGTGACACACACCCTATTTACATAGTTCCAGCCAGTCATTTTGTGGGAGTTACAGAGACATTGGTAGAGAGACTAGATTAAGAAATTTCACTACAGCACAGACTCAATAGCAAAAAATTCCACTGACATTGAGTAAATGATTACTCATAGTGACTCCTTTAGGACAGAGTCGAACTGCCGCTGCTTACAGTTTCCAAGAGTATACCTCTTTATGGGAACAGATTGTCTGATCTTTCTCCCAATCCATAAAGATTACAGCCTAGCAAATTATATGAAAAAATTCTCCTCTGACACATGCAGTCGGTGTGAGCTGAAATCAACTCAGTGGCTCACAAAGTTTGCATCCTACCTTAGCTTCCTCGTTTTTAGGGACAAAAAGGTTCTGGAACATTGAGTCAGGACTGACTCTGAGTAAGCCCATGTACAACAGAAAGGAAGCTCTGCCCACCCAGTCCTGTGCCATCTTCACAATAGTTCTTTGGTTTGAGCCTATTGTTGCAGCTGCTGTGTCAATTCACTGTTCCCCTATTTTATATCATTGATATGAGAATCAGTAAGGTGATGATTAATGGAGCATTAAGGTAGTACATTTAAAAAACCCAACTCACAGACACTCAGGAGTCTGACTCAGAGAAAGCCTATAAGATAGACTAAAACTGCCCCAGAACATTTCCAAGAATTTGGGAAAGCAGACTGCCACATCTTTGCCTCATGAAGAACAGGTGGGTTCACATTGCCAAACTTTGTGTGAGTAGCTGAGAATGGCACTAATAATCATTTAATGCATTGACTTTATTTTATATCAATCAAATGATCTTTCATATTCATTTGGTTCTGCCTTCATGGTTCCCTGCTGGACCGCACTACACTGCCCACTGGTGTGATTCATTCCAATCAGCTTGGCAGTTATGCCGCCGTTATCCTCTCATCTTTCACTCTTCTGGCCTCTGTCAGTTTTGTGTGAATGTGATAAGAGCACATTGGGAAAACCAAAGCAATCTGTGATACATGACACTTCGGAACCTTCAGAGCAGAAAGCCAAGATTCCCCTCAGTGGGAGAGCAGTAACCTGGGAGGGGTGGCCCCTAAGCGGCAATGGTTTTAGTATGCACGTGGTTCCTCTCTTCTTGAACTCTGGGGAGTTAGTGTTCTTTTTACAAGTTTATTATTTTAAAAAGAAGGAGAAAACCAACACCAACATTTGCTGAGACCTCCTTTAACAAACACCTTGAAAGGCTATTCAAAGTGTTCAGTCAGAAGATTCCCAATCAGAAAGCAGGAGGGCTGGTTGTGTGGTTCTGAATCTCATGGCCCCTGTGACACTCAGTGGGGCCATCCATACTACTCTTTGCCTCACTGCCTTCCCTGGCAGCTGCGGAATACCCCTCAGGAACACTTAGCTGCCAGGCTCGTTGCGCTGGTCAAACCCATAGCTATTTGGCTACGGCACTGTAGTTGCACAGTACCAGACCCGTGTGTCTCCTTAAACCCAAACAACTACCGGCAAGTGACTTGAGAACAAAGAAGAGCTTGCTGTTTGGTTGTATCTTCCTCCCCTCTATTAAAATTGTTTAAAACTAATTTTATTGGGGGCTCTTACACCTCTTATCACAATCCATCTATTGCAAGTGTATTTATACATATGTTGCCATCATCATTTTCAAAACATTTTCTTTCTACTTGAGCCCTTGGTATTAGCTCATTCCCCCACCCCCACACTCCCTCGCACATGAAGCCTGGATCATTTATAAATTATTATTATTTTCATGTCTTACACATACTGCTGTCTCCCTTCACCCACTTTCTTGTTTTCTATCCCCCTGGGAGGGGGCTTATATGTTGATCATTATGATTGGTTCCCCCTTTCTCCCCCACTTTCCCCTTACCCTCCTAGGATCACTACTCTCATTATTGGTCCTGAGGGGTTTATCTCTCCTGGGTTCTCTGTGTTGCAAGCTCTTACCTGTCTTGGTGTACATGCTTGGGTCTAGGCAGGTTTGTAAGGGAGAACTGGGGTCATGATAGTGGGGAGTCGGGGAGAAAGCATTAAAGAACTAGAAGAATGTTGTGTTTCATCGGTGCTACACTGCACCCTGACTGACTTGTCTCTTCCTTTTGACCCATCTGTAAGATGATGTCCAATTGTTTACAGATGGGCTTTGGGTCTCCACTCTGCCTTCCCCCTCATTCACATAGATATAATTTTTTTGTTCTGTGTCTTTGATGCCTAATACCTCATCCCACAGACAGATCATGATCACACAGACTGGTGTGCTTCTTCCATGTGGGATTTATTGCTTCTCACCTAGATAATTGCTTGTTTACCTTCAAGCCATAAAGACCCCAAATGCTCTATTTTTGGATAGCCAGGCACCATCTGCTTTCTTCACCACATTTGCTTGTGCACCCATTTTGTCTTTTGCGATCCTGTCAGGGAAGGTGAGCATCACAGAATGCCAGGTTATTAGAACAAAGTGTTCTTGCATTGAGGGAGTTCTTGAGTAGAGGCCCAATGTATGTCTACTGCCTTAATACTTAACATACAAATATATGTACATAGATCTCTTTCCCTATCATTATATATAAATATATTTACATATGCACATTCCTGTATTTAGACCTTTATAAATGTCCTTTGCCTCCTAGTTCTTTCTTCTATTTCCTTTTAATTTCCTCTTGCCCCACTATCATATTTGGCCTTCGTTCAGGGTTTGGTAATTCCTCTTGGCCACATTGCCCTTGATCAAGCCCCACGAGGCATCCTACTCCCTCTTCAATTTTAAATCACTTGTTGTTTCTTTGTCCCTGGGTTTCTTGACACCCCCTTTCCTTCTCCCCACCACCTCCCCCTCTCCTATATTCCCCCAGAACCATTTGTCCCATTGTTTTCTCCTGCAGATTTTTATCCTGTCTATATTATCTACATAGACATGCAGAGACAATAAGAAGCACAAAAACAAGACAAAGCATAACAAAAATAAATAGATAGATAGATAAATAGATAAACAAATAAATAAATAAATAAATAAATAAATGGAAGCCTAAAAATAGTTCCAGGTCTGTTTGCTGACCTTTCTGAGTGTTTTCCAGTAGAGTCTGATAGGGTACTATGTCCTGAACCTGAAGTCTATTTTTTGTATTCCTTGGGGACTTCATTTATTTGTACCCTTTGTTGCTCTGTTGCATGCCACAGGTATGGTGGGGTCAGGTCGGGCACAAGTTCCACACTGTGCCTCCAGTGTTGTCCCCTACAGTGCTATGAGTCAAGGAAGGATGTTGTGTCTTTTGGTGGTTCTGGCCTATTGTCCTCTCTATGCATTGGCTGCTCTGAGCAGGAATATTTTCCTCGGGGCTTGGTGGGTCAGGATGTGTTCCACTCTCTCTCCTTCCCTCTTTGTATGCTTCTGTGTGCTCTGATCAGACACACCCCTCTTCCCAAGGTGTAGCTTCAATGCTGTCCTCTGAAGTGCATTCTTCTGGGGGTGGGGTGGGGTGGAGGTGTCTACGTAGTTAGGATTGAGCTCGGCCCTGTGGATTTCTCTATTGGTTTGCTGCTTCATGCTAGTATGCTGCAGTCATGGGTTGTTTTCCTCCCCTCTTTGGAGAATGACTTGAACTTTGTAATGCTTGAATCACTTATGTGCCCTTTGATTTTAAAATCTCCATTTTAGACTTTTAAGTGGGGCATCCCTGGGTTGTACAAGGAGGAGTGTAATTTACTGTTCAAATACATCCAGAGAAATCTCCTGGGACAGTCCTGGCAATCTGCTTCTGCAAAGTCACCAGCCTGGAAATCCCTTTGGGGCTCTACTCCGTCATGAGACAGCCACCAACAACTTCTAAGCCAAGGTAGAGAGCTTCCTCCTCCTCCTCTACCACCTCATCTTTCTCCTCTTCACCTTCATTTTGAGAAGCCACCCAAGCTTTCCACAGCCCTTTATTTAATTTTGAAGCTAAAATGCTCACATTTTGCTGCTACTACAGGACCATTACAGGTTGGGATCATGGGATGTTTTCCCAAGATGTGGGGTGGGATGATATTTCAACAAATTCTCTCTTTAAGCACAGTCATCTGTATTCTCCCCGTGTCTCATACCGCCAGATGCATTGTTCCTTTTCAATTAATGGCACCTTCCCAGACACCTGGTACTAGGAAGGATTTGCTTTATTCTTCATTTCAAGAGTATGGACAAGGCAGGTGAAGTAGAATCACACGGCCCATCAACTATTTTGAAATTCATCATCTCTAAACCTTATTATTCTCATATTTCTGAACATTTGTAACTTATTGAAAGTCTAAAAATATAGGAGGCCTGTAAATATCCTTTATGGTATATCAAAGAACATATAACCTAAGATTATGAGCTAGTCAAAAGTTGAACAAGGAAGCTGTTCGTTTTTTATGTGGAGTTGGTGTGCACATAAAATATGAGTTAGTCTGAAATGAACTCCTTTCTAGAGCTCGACATGAACTCCGATGGAAGCTCTTCTACAATTTACATTTGCACAAAGGATTTATGAGTGCGTCAGCTGTCCTAGAGGTCCCTGTGGACCTACTAACAGCAAAGAAGTTCAATTCATTAGCTGAACATCTATTTAATTGTGACATTTTGGTTTAATGTAAATTGGTTTAATGTAAATTGCTTTGCTTACTTTTTCAAAATGTGACTATATATAAATGATAAATGGGTGATTAGAAATCCTCATACTAAAATGTCCTAATTTGCCGTTGATGCGAACTAAATCCCTCACGTTAACAGAATGGAGTTCTGTCTGTGCAGTGGTCATGTAGTGGACTACTAAGCACACGGTTGACAACTCAGCTACTCCTAGGCAGAAAGTTGACCCCGTCTGCTACCTAAGGATGTACAGTCTCAGAAAACCTCTCCCACTTAGCTATGAGTTGGAATTGATTCAATGGTGGTCTTGGCTTTTAAGCTTAAAGAAACAGGGTTACTCATTTGTAGATTCCGGGATCTAAATTAATACTCAATTGATTCTATGTAAAAAGAAACATTTGGGGCCAATATAAAGATCTATTGCTCCTAACCTAATTAATCTAACCATATAAACAACTCTGAATAATTGTGCTTTAATTTACTTAGTTCGGATATACAACCATTTTAAAATTTCCATTCTGGCAGTCTTGAATTGCGGATACATAAGTATTGAAACCTCGCTGTTTGTTCAAATCCACCAGCTGTTCCTTCAAGAAATATGAGGCTCGTTGCTTCCATAAAGATCTGAAAACCCTATAGATGGTCTCTAGGAGCTGTCAGTGAGTTTTTGCTTGTCTGCCTGCAGAGATGAAGTGATGTTATTATCACAAATACACCCGTGTCAGAGTTTCTCAAGGAAAACCATGAGTGAATGGGTTTTTTATAGAATTAGGTTTAATTTAGAATGTGTCATTTTATCTGCCTTTTCCACAAACGGTAATATAATCTTATTTCACCTGTTTAAAACTAGGTTATAAAACAACTCAGCCTATTGCAATCAACCCTGTTATTAAAAGGAAAATTGAAGGTAAAAAGTAGAACCAGAAAATCACATCACAAAATATCTAGACAAATATTTCATTATCCTATCACGAAAGAGTTCATAAGGACTCTCTTATTTGCTGTTATAATAAATCCCATTTGAGGCCTGCTGGTTCCCTGGTTTCTGAGTTGACAACACCGTGTCACACTAAATTAAAAGAGAGGAGATGGACAAGCAGAGGGGAATCACAATAGCCATGCAATCTCAGAGCTTGCAAACTTACATGGATAAAACAGGCAGAAATCCTGGGGAGTCTTTCATTCTAAGTCACTGTTTAGTAGCGACAAGGACAAGAAAATTCTCGGGGGTACTGGGGGTCTGGTGACCATTCTGTTCCACACAGTTGTTATAGATAACATGCTGTTGATGACAGGGACATGGCAATCTGCTCTTTTAAAGACTGTTGGTTTTAGCTGATTGCTCTGCCTAGGTGGCATTGAGTTGATTTCCAGTCAGAATGATCCCAGTTGAAGGGTAGAGTTGCCCCGTAGGGTTTTCTGTGCCATACCTTTTCAGAGTCACTATGAGCTCAGAGTATACTTGATAGCGCTCCAGACAACAATGATAGAGATACTGCTGTTAAGTGCCATCAAATGGAGGACAGACTCACAGGGAGCCTCTTTTCCACACAACAAAACACTGCCTGGATTCTGCCAGCCTTATAATTACTGGGTTTGAGCCTTTTGTATCAATCCACAAAGTTGAGGGTCTTCCCTTTCCCACTGACCCTTACTTTACCAAGCATGTCCACATCTCCACAAATGGGAGATGTCTGAAGTACATCTACCTGATTAGGCATGGCTTTATGATTTTTAAAAAAATTCAAATCTAATCGTTTCCTTCCCTGAGTTCTCATCATTCAGTGGCTCCCCAATGCTCTCAGGGCTACCTTTCCCTTCTGTGACCACAAGGCTCAACATGGCCATCTTCATCAGCTTCTGAACACAACTTCCATCACACAAAGTTTCTAAGCATCTTATGGCCTTAGCATCTCTTTCGTTTTCTAGAATGAATTTTATCTTATCCTTACCTACTTAATCTCTATCATCCTTCACCATATACAACACACATAACAATGTGGGGAGGTGCAGGACTGAGCAATGTTTCATTCTGTCTTTTGTAGGGTCTCCGTGAATCAGCACCTAATAACAACAGTGTAGACCTAACGTGGTGGCAGTGAATTTCATATGTTATATTATACCAAGCACATATGTACCTCGACCCATCTCAACCTATTGTACATAAATGCTGTCTCTCCCAAAGTAGCAGTTGTTGTTGAAAGTTGCTTCTGCATACGACAGAAAGAAATACGGCCCAGTACTACACTATTCTTACAATTGCTTTTGTTTGAGTCCATTGTTTTAATCACTGGGTCAATCATCTCATTGAGAGTCTTCCTTTTTATTGCTTTGATGCCCCTTTGCTTTACCAAGCATGATATCCGTTTTGAACCATCGGTCCCTCCTGGTGACATTTCCAAAACACACGAGATGAAGTCTTACCATCCTTGCCTCTAAGGAGAATTCTGGCTGCACTTCTTCCAGGACAGACTATTGGTTCTTTGGCAGTCCATGGTACCTTCAACCTTCTTCACCAGCACCACAATCTAAATGTGTGGGTTGTGATTTTAATTAAGTTACTCATGTTTACATAGCAGTAACTGATGAAGGTAAGGTCCAACTTGCCTGATACCCAAGCTCCATCTCTTCGCTCTTTGTTCTAAGGTTTCCACAGCAGTGAAGAATCAGACGCCGTGTTGCAGATCCACAAGCTAAACAAAATGCCTAAATTCCACCAACACAGATGGCATTCCATGTAACGCCTTCTCCCGTCTGAGTCCTAATGACACATTCAGATGATAAAAAAGAGCCCCTATCTCTGCCAGGCTCCCAGGAGGAAGGAGCCTGCTAATGTCTCTACATTTTCTCTCATCCAGTCTTCTTACCATAGCACACTGTTTACAGACAGACCAAAGCTTTATTTCATATGAAGTACATTCCTATGAAGTTCATTCCACACCCACAAATCTTCTGTGAGATTGTCACCTCTTACCCAATTTTGGAAATTATATCTTAAACAAGTTAGAAACACAAAGCTCTGTATGTTCTGTTGTTTTACCTTCACGCACAGGAGTCAAGAGTCATTGTGTTGATAAGCAGACCCAGGGAGCTGTCCCTGAGCAATGGTCATGGGACACTATCTGACCATCTTTTGCTGCAGAGAATTTGGAGATGCTACTGATAATTCAAAGAGATGGACTTGCACACCGCCTGCCCCCATGGACTCAGACACCAGAAAGATTTTGAGGATGGTACCCGACCGAGGAGTGTTTCATGCTGTCCTACAAAGCATCGCTGAGTTGGAACGGTCTTTAAGGCACCTAAAAATGACAACACTTGACAACTCAATCTGCCTATAAGGCCTACTTTATACTTGAAGCTCACAGTGTGAGTTTTCTAGTGTCGGTCTGTCAAACAGCCATCCGCTTAGCAACATACAAGTTCCAAATTTTCTGTGGTCTCTTAGGCCAGAGTGTGCTCTGGCCTCACTGGGCTGAAACCAAAGTGCCACCTTTTCTTCCATTGAGTTGGAGGGAGCATCATGTCTTTTCTCACTCGGGTGGTTTTAAAAAAATTAAC
This sequence comes from Tenrec ecaudatus, assembly GCF_050624435.1. NCBI lineage: Eukaryota > Metazoa > Chordata > Mammalia > Afrosoricida > Tenrecidae > Tenrec > Tenrec ecaudatus. Next base: position 10,105,927 of record NC_134544.1, read on the forward strand.
TCACTGCCATGGAGTCAATGCTGACTCATAGCAGCCTCATGTGGTCTTGGGACCAAGTCTCCATTTTATCATTGCCAGAGGTGTCACCCTAAGCTCCCAGAGGTCTCTCTCTCTCATCATTTTACTGGAGGCTCATACAACACTTATCACAATCCATCCATCCACATCCATTGTGTCAAGCATATTTGTACATTTGTTGCCATCATCATTCTCAAAACATTTGCTTTCTACTTGGGCCCTTAGTATCAGCAGCTCATTCCTCCCCCTCTCCCACCCTCCCTCCCTCACTGACCCTTGAAAATTTATAAATTATTATTATCTTACACTGTCCCGTGTCTCCCTTGACCCACTTTTCTGTTTTCTGTCCCCCTGGGAGGGAGGTTATATGTTGATCACTGTGATCGGTTCCCCCTTTCTCCCCCACCTTGCCCTTCCCCTCCTGATATTGCTACTCTCACTATTGGTCCTGAGGGGTTCATCTGCCTTGAATTCCCTGTGTTTCCAGTTGCTCTCTGTGCCTATGTGCATCCTCTATTCTAGTCAGATTTGTAAGGTAGAATTGGGATCATGAGGGTTGGGGGAGGTGGAGGGAGCATTAAAGAACTAGAGGAAAGTTGTATGTTTCATCAGTGTTAGATGCACCTGACTGGCTGGTCTCCCCACGACCCCAAGGCCTCTCTTTTAATTGGTGTGCGTGGTTCCAACGACAAGCTGTTGTTAGTGCTGTTGCGTTCGTTTGGATCATAGCAACAGCAGAAGGAAACACTGCCCAGTCCTGAAACATCCTCAAAATGGTTCGTGTGCTTGAGCCCATTGTTGCAGGCACTGTCCATTCGTCTTGTCAAGGGTCTTCCTCTTTTTCATTCCCCCTCTGGAAGCATGATGTCCTTCTCCAGGGACTGGTCTATCCGGATAACATGGCTAAAGCATATGAGACGCAGCCTTGCCATCCTTGATTCTATGGAACATTCTGGCTGTAGTTAATCCAAGATGGGTTAGTGTGTTCCTTTGCTATCAGTATTCTTCACCAACACCATTATTCAAATACACCGTTCTCCTTTGGTCTTCCTAATTCCACAGCCACCATCCATATGAGGTGACTGAAAATGCCTGGCTTGGGTCAGGTGTACCCTAGTCCTCTGAGGAACAGCCTGTGCTGTAGACCCCTTATAGTCCCCACACTTCAGAAACAGCACGGTGGTATGTCCTCCACCCATAGAATGCACATTAGCTAAGGGCCATGTTTCACAGATAGAACAATTTTGAAAAACAGAAGCAAAATATGTGTCCTGCAAAGGCCAATTAGAGAAATAAATTTGAGTCTGCAATTTGAGAGTACTGCCCTGAACATAGTGTGTACACATAACTATATTTTTCCCTAAAAACAAATAAGTTTAAAAGGGATTTGCTCTTGTCACTTTAATAAAAACACAGAGCCTTCTAGGGGACATTTTTATTTGATGTTTAATGAGGAACAAAGGATTCTTTCAGTGACAAAAGTTGACATTTATAAAATCCAGGTCTCCCAAAGTTCCCATAAAACAAGCCTACATTCATCAGCGAGGAAAGCAGCCAGCTTGTGGCTTTCCTGTGGACTTGTGGCCTGACTGAACAAGCCTTGGACACACTGAAGGGAGTTCAAAGCGTATGTGAATGCAGTCTGGAATGCATTCTCACTGCAGACCGTTCTACCCACACTCACAATTACACATGAGATGCGGTTTTTAAAAAGTAAAGGAAAAATTGTTCTATATTTTAATTCCATTGTCCATGAACTTTTTGAAGCTCCCTTATATATATTTGGTCTGTTATAGATTTTAAAAGGTCAGTGATTATCTTCTACATAAGTCTTTAAACTTTCAACAGAACATTCCAGTTGAAGGTTATTTTAAATTGCTTTCTAAGATATTGACTGAGGTTAAAACATACACAAATAAATGATGATGTTTCTTTTTAAACACCTGAAATTTCTGAAAATAGGTAAAGATTATATTAAAAATCTATTATAATTGCTTTACTTTGTATATGAGAAAAATGCGACATCTGATGTTTCAGTTGTGTTCTTCTCTTGTTAAAAGGTGCTAAGCTGAAAAAGCTTTACATTTTGCATAGCTTAAAAAGCACATTATTGAGTGAGAGAATTGCATCTAAACCAGTTTGGACAACATCTCAATATAATATTAGGCAATTAAAGCTAACAGAACAGTCATTGAGATAATTACGGGCTTAGTTATCCATTGTTGCTCTAACAGAAATGGCACGTGTGGATGGCGTTAACACGCAGACATTTACTTCATCACGATTTAGCAAGGCAGAATTCAGAGTACCGGCTCTGAGAGAGGATTTTTACTCATCTTCTCCTGGGTCTAGGAATTTCTCAGCACAGAGACCCACGGTCCAATGGACTCACTACATTCACTCCTCTTCCTTTTTGCTGATATACTGAGGCCCCTCCCTCTCTACTTAACTCACTCTCCCTTTATTTCTTGTGAGATAAGAGGAGATACAGGCCACATCCGGGAAAACTCCCCTTACATTTGGACCAGGGCAGTGACTGGAGTAAAAGTATTTAGTCCCACACTAATCCCCTTAAAACTGAGACATCGGATGACACTGTAGTGATTGGCTACATCGTGACCCATCATTGTGTAACTGCCAAACTGCTGGGAACCATGACCCAGCCAAATAGACACATGTTAAGGGGACAGGGTCACAATCAATCCTTGACAATCGCTACTCCCAGTTTTTGTTTGTTTTGTTTTTGTATAATTCCATATGCTTCCTGTTTGTTCTTTAAGACATGGGGATATAAACACTGTGTCATATTTAATTGACATACGAGAAATGAATTTGAGAACACTATCACTTTTTAAAATAAAAATCGACATGAATCCAAAGCAAACATAGTGAGTCAAGGTTTCTAAGACTTAAAAATTCGCCTCATTAAAAGATTGTTTAAGTAAATTCAACTAGGTGCATTTCCTTTACTGGGTTTTGGTTGGTCCCAGGTTTTATAAATCTAAGTCTAGAAGTGCTGCTACTGAGAAGTTTGAGAAACGTGCCCTCTTATCAAAGTTCTAGGCATCATTTCAAAGCATTTCCCACTTGTTTTACTTCCCACTTGCATAGGAAAAAAGGGTAACCGAACTCTAAAGAGAAAAACTTGAAAGTTTGGTTTCAAACTTCTGAGGTGTAGAACATTGTGCCACTAATGGGAGGAAACAAATACTTAATTGGATTCCCTGACAGTCCTGAAACTCCAAATGTAAATTCCCCAAGGACCAGAATGGCCTGTGAATAAGTAAAAGTTTCTGTAACCATAGTTGTAATTAGTGCTTATTGCGAGGAGCCAATACAGGATTTATATCCCAAGGAGCTTAATGAAGATTTGCTGCAGCTAAATTCCCTGTGAGTAGGTTTGGCATAAGCTAGCAAGACTAGAACTGGAGGGGACATAAGAAGAGATATAGTAGCAATTAAATGCCGTGGAATAACAGATCCATTAGGGGAAAGGGTTATGTTGCCTTGCAACAAAACACAAAGCTTTAGACATAAGTAATAAATGATCAAAGCTCATTTTAAGCAAATGGTTTCATCATTATGCAAAAATACCAAAGGAAGAAAAACACAGCATAGGTAGATAGATAGATGGAGTCAATTGTCCCCAAAGACTCAGAAACAGTGTGAGAAATTTAAGATGTGCTATGAAAACAAGCCAACAAAAAACCATAAGGACCAAAAATCAATATCAATACTCATAGGAGTACAGATCCTCCTTGTTCATTATTCTTGAACATGAACCCCCTTCTAGTTCTGGTCTCATGTGTCTGTACATTTACACACACACACAGTGTATATAGTTTATATAGATTATGCATGTAGAATGGCCTAGGATAAGGAGACAGAAAAAATAAACGGGAGAGAATGAGAAAGGGAGAGAGAGAGAGAGAACTATGCTTAGCACTTTAGTAGTCCAAATAGATGAGTCATCATGATTGCTTGCCAATTGTGTTGCAGCCAAGGAAAGCCAGCTTTATAAGTTAGAGACATTTTCCTTCTCCTTTTTGTCTGTAATTTTTAAAATGCAAGGCTCTGCCCCTTTCCTGAAACATTGGCATCCCAAAATAAATTCACCAACGTGAAAGACTAGGTAAGATTATGAGATTAAAACTGCAAATAAAATGGGATTCAGAGATTTTAGCGCCAGCACATGTTGAGGTCCTCAGAGAATTTAGAAAGAAATGGGGGGAGGGGCAGCAGAATCACCTCATTTTGCATTACTCTCATATTTGCTGCCAAAATCATCCCTTTTTTTTCTAGTGGTTTTTCCAAGTCACTGGTGATGTGCACAGATAGATATGTAGAAGCTCAAATTTCTGGTAGAAAAATAGCAAGTCAGGAACTCGAAGATTATGGTCAGGATTTTTCTCCCCAGCAAATCAGTAGGAATTGTACTTCCAAATTAAAGTCAATGGACATCACTTCAGGATGTCTACCAAATAGTGATTACAATGGATGTTTTCATTTTGACCCCTACACTGAAGGAGAAAGAGTGGGTGGTAGAAGATAATAATGTTGTTGAATTAAACAGTCTCTGTTGATTTTATAAAAAGCCTCATCAGAGCTATAATAAAGAAAGGCTTTCATTTTCGCTTCTCCTGGGGAGCCTCACAGAGGAGCCGCTATCCCAGGCACTCAGTGAATGGTACCGCTAGCTAGAAGTCAGTGCCTCACAAAATGTCTGTAACTGCCACAGGATTGGTTCTGATTTACAGACACCCCACAGAGCAGAGTAGGACTGCTTCACAAGGCTTCTAAAGCTGTGATCTTTCCAGACTATACGCTTCTATCACAGAGAGGTTGATGGGTTCAAACTGCCGGCTTCCCAGTGAGTAATTGAGTGCTTTAACGTCTGTGCTACCAAGGCTCCTAAAATGCCCATCAAGGACAAACATTTCATGAGTGCCCCCTCAGGAAGGTCAGCATGAACTTTTCTTTCCTCATCACTCTCCAATAGCAATCTCTCCTGACCTTCCGTCTAGAGCCCAGCCAGGAGCCCCAGGGATGAAGTGGCTAAGCGTTGGGCTGTTGACGGAAGGAAGGGTCAGTGACTGGAACCCACCAGCCACACTTCAGGGGATGCCAAAGGCCCTCTGCTTCCATAAAGATTACAGCCCTGGGTCCTTCCGAGGGCAGTTCGACCCTGTCCCACCTATCAGGATCAACCCAACAGCAATGGAGATGCTTGCACTGTGAGCCTTAAATATGAGGGAACCTACCCATGAAATCAAACACACACACACACATAAACTCAGACACAAACTCAGCCTATATATGTACCAGTAAATAAAATGAGTAGCCATAAGAGAGTCTGTGCAATGGCATGGCAATTTTAATTGGGATGCATTGACCTTTTCTCTCTCTTTTTCTCTTTCAGTATTTTCTCTCTGACACACATACACACAAAAGGAATGTATCTAGGGGAGGTGAGTGAATATTTTTTAAACTTATTAGATTCAATATCTCCTTGTCATTGGAAGGAAACTCATTTTAATATTTTTTTATTTCTTTGAGCAGCTCACATACTGGCTGTAGCAGAATATGAATTAGTGATATGTACATGAATGGTTCCAGGTGCAAATTATGGGAAAGTCCAGGAAAATGTAAGGAACAAGACAGAAAAGAGACAAATGATTGGATTTGTGAGTATCACCTGTATTCTAGATACTGTGCTAATAGACTACCCCTGTCTGATCTGGGTTTTCACATGATATTGCCTGTGTGTATTCACATTACCATGGGACAGGCGAAGACTCTAGGTAAACATTCACGTTAAGTGGCAGCATCAAGAGGTATCATCCACAGAACTCTGTTCGCAATTGAAGGCATATTTCTCTCCATTGGTGGGTGAAGAGTCACCAAGATCCGTTTTATCAGCATACCTCTCACCACCCTGAATTCTCATATTCCATGACATCATGACTTGAGAAGCAATTTTCTAGGATCCTTTGTTTAGGTAGTGAGGCCTCAAATTTCAGGAGGAATGGCTCTAACCTCATTGAGTAAGTACTCACAGTCCATCAAAGGCATCCTGGGGGTGTGGGGGGTCAGTGGCTAAGCATTTTGATGCAAAGCAAGAGGCTGACTTTGTCAACTCACCCAGAAAGGGTCTCTGGGAAAGACCAGGTGACCTGACTCCCACTAAGTATACTGTTCTAGAAAAACCCTCAGAGCAGGTCTACTCTGGTGTGTTCAGTTGATGTGAGTTGGCAGGAATTCGTTCACTTGACAACACATTCAGTCTGACCAAATTCACTGCCTTGCTATCTTGCTATATGTATCTGCCAAGGTCTAGCATTGTTCTCCAAAATGCTCCCTGTGAAAGTAAATACTGACAAATAAACTTATTTTTATAAAAATAATTACTCACCAAGAGTTGTTTGTCAGTAAAGTTTGAAGGTTATGTGCTCAGAGTTTCCAGCTGAGGGCGTCACCAGAAACTTTTTGGAAAGGCTTCTGGATCTTCCTTTTAAACCTCAGAGGCATACGACTTAGTCACCTTTAGAAAAAGATTTAATGGAAGAAAAGTATCGTTCTCAAAGGCATAAAGTATGAAAAGGTTTTTTGTCAGTGTCTTTGAAATTTCGGGCTTCCTTTCTTGTCTTTAGGGGGCGGGGGGAACAAGGAAAAACTATTTTTTATGACGTTTCCAGAACTTTAGGCTGGTTTCTTCCACAACGAAGATCATTTTTCTAGTGGTATTTCCATTCAGAAAAGCCACAAACATTTTTATGCTTTTTTCCTCATGTGAATTTTAATGGAAAACAGTATCAAAATAAAAAGAAGCAAGCTGTTTGGGGATTGCCATGAGTGAAATTTCATGCTTTTTTGAATAAGACTTTAACAGTGCTTGTTCAATTTGGCCTCAAGAACACTGACATTTAATTATTAGAGTTATTTAGGGGAAGAGTAGAAATAGAAATAAATCCTTCCTGCACCAAGCAGATTTACCTTTCACAGATTTCACATAGCCTCACATGCCTGGCAACCACTTGGAGTTGACTCTTTGTGCAGGGAGTGGGACATTTGTGTTGTGGAACGGGGAGGAGTAGGCCACAGCTGCCAGGGTTCCTGACACGCTACAAAACCAAAAAGCACTGTGCCACCAAGTCCACTGTGACTCATCGGGAGCTTTTAGCACAGTGTCGAGCTGGCTGCCCATAGAGGTTTTAAGGATGTAAGTCTTTAGGTAAACAGACCATCCCAACAGCTGCCAGGTTCAAACCACTAAACTTTGGGTTGGCACCACAGTGCTTTAACCATTGTGCCACCAGGTTGTTTGGCACACTGCTCTTGGAGTTTTCAGGTGCTTTTAAACCCTCTCCGTCTCATAACAACCTAGGTAGGACAGAACAAAACCCTGCCTGCTTCTGTGCCATCCTTATTCTCGTTCCTCATTGGAGCTCTCGTTCCTTGAGCTCATTGTCACAGCCACTGTTTCAACCTGTCTTATTGAGGGCCTTTCTCGTCATCGTTGGTAGTCTGCTTTACCCAGTGTGGTGGGGCTGGGGTGACTAGTGAAACAAATCCAGTGGCACTCATGTATGTTTAAATCATAGCTTTATATCAAGAAATAATTATACATCGCAAGAACATCCCAGCCCACACCAACTCAAATCCATAAGGCCAATATTTGTCCATACGTACTCCTTCTGACGCACGCAGTCACAACAGTCATGCAGAATGAAGGTATATCACTGGCTGGTGGGTGCAAAGTCTTCTGGATCCAGTAGCAGTGGATGCATCTTCAGGACTCTGACAAGTCTCACACTGGCTCGCAGGGATGAAGGTGAAGGCAAAGAGCAAAGCAGAGCGAGGAGGTTCCCAAGGCCCTCCTTATGAGAAGGCCATGCCCACAAGGAGGCATCATCAGGCTGTAACTTGATTATACTCCACTCCAACATGTATATATCTTCAAGTAGACATGAAATTATGTAACTGACATACCCAACAAGATGCTCTTTTGGGGGAACTATTCCTTCCTGATATCCTGCCCAAAGTACTTAAGATGAAGGCACTCCTCCTTGCTTCTATGGAGCAATCTGGCTCTACTTCTTTCAGGACAGCTATTCATTCTTCTGGCAGGCTAGGGTATATTCAGTATTCTTTGCCAATACTATGATTCAACTGCATCAATTCTTATGCTTTCTTTATTCATGGTTCAGCATTTGCATGCACATGAGGCGATTGAACATGCTATAAATATATTTCCTTCTTTTCCCTAGGACTTCCACTCCACCCTAATTCTGTCATTAAGATAGAAAGTAGCTTCAGGCCTTATTCACATCTCAAGTCTGCTGCTCTGTTTTAAGTTAGTTTGAGTCTCAACGGATTGCATTCAACTTTCCAGTATATATCACTGTAGTCATGGCTGATTTGGTAAAGACATCAGAATTCTGTATCTCAACTGTATGAAAACCCATAGTCAAGAGCATTTACATATTATATGCTTACTACTGATTTTTGCAAACTTTTATGCCTTGCACTAAAAAGCATAACTCATTTTAGGAGTGCAAAATGAAACAATTTATGCATTTCTAAGTAAGTTAACCCAACTCAGCAGTTAGAGTAAGATCTGCGAAAGCTGGAATCTGTGAAATGTAGAAACCTGTAGAAGGAGGAAAACCCAAGTATTCCTCTCTGAGATGAGAGAGAAAAGTCATAAGACTGCACCCTGACAAAGGCAGAAAACAAGGGAGACCCCGCAGAGCAGCGCAAGCCCATCGGCTTGCAGCTGTAACAGTTTGACCCTATCCAGGACATATGCTCCCTCAGACTGCTGCATGTGTGTTTACCTGAAAAGTGCGGCTCTGATAGTGTCATTCATTTTAGAATCTTACTTTACAATGGTATTCCATTTATAATAGCAATAAAGAATTCACTGTATGATCCTTTCTTTGCATGAGATGCCTAGGCAAGTTTGAGAACTCAATGGCTTCTTCCATGCCCAGATAGTAACACTCATTCATGACCTACTACAATGTAATTGTTTAGATAGTTAAGAGCCTCTGGAATGTACTCCCAGCCCATGGTAGCCAGCTACAAGCTTCAAAGTCAATTGGTAAGACTTAGGTCATTGATTAGAACTAGGAACTTTGGAGGGAGAAATGACCGTTCAACTCCTTCTAAAGTTAGGTTGAAACCAGGAGAAACACGTAGGCCAAGCACAGATTCCATCAGAGATTCTTCAGGAACTCCAGAGAGCTTATGAGGATGGCTGATATGCTGACTTTTGACTTTAACTCAAAACTCAGAATTAAATGGTGAACAATCCAGGAAAAAAAGTTATGGCTCAAAACAGTGGAAGCTTTCCTCTTTACAAACTTTGAGCTCCACCAAAAAATTTAAACCCGTTGTCACCATTGAGTTGCCTCTGACTCAGCTGTCCATGTGTCATGATGAAGAAGTGGATTCTATGAGATATTCCAGATATTCTATGAGATAGGAGTGGATCATTAGGTCTTTCTTATGCAGTGCTTCCAGGAGAACTGAAAATGTGTTTCACTAACAGCTGTATCAATTAATAAAAATGGAAATGCAATAAATGATGAAGTAGTCCAGTTTCTAGCTATAGACTAAAGAGATGTTAGGAAACTTAAACCAACTATATTCTACTATCTTTGAAGGGGATTCTGAAGTCACGTGTCTCTTGTCAGGTTGAGTGAGAACTGCTCCATAGGGTTTCTGAGGCTATAAATCTTGACAGGAGCAGAGAGCCTCATCTTTTTCCTTCGGAGTCCCAGGTGGGTTAGAATTGGCATCCTGAACATAATCTACTGCACACTTCCTTTATTAGGAAATATTAATATTTTAGAGATGGGAGGAAGAGAGGATCACACACCCAATTTCATTATTTTACGTATTAAAAAAACTGAAGCCAGGAGAGTGAATGACTTGCCTTATGCAGCAAAAAAAGAAAGTATCCGAACCAAAGTTCCAACCATGAGCCTTGGCTTGATGTTCATCTGCCTTGTCTCTTAGATCACTGAGCACTAGGAGTCCTCTTGCAAAGTTCTATACAAAACAAAACAAACTAAACATTTCAATATGTTAAGAGCACGAAAGTGAACTCAGACTGACTATGCAGTGGTAGCTTTCCCAAGGAGCCTATTGGAGCCTAGGAGAACACAGAAATATGTTCCTAAGCCTACTCTGAAGAGCAAGCTCTCTGCCACGTCCCAGGGTCACCTCTGACTGCCACTGGCCCATTGGAGCTCTTGCTCTGATGACACTGGCTGACTGGCTGCCCTGAAGCACTGTGCTTGCCATCTCACCGGCTCCTGGCATGCCCGTGCCGCAATGCTGTGAGGGATGGCAATACAGTTCTGGGCTGGGAGGTGGCAAATGAAAGCTCACCTCCATGCTCAACAAGTAAAAACGTTGAACAATAATTGTCTGGACCTCAAGTACCTAAGGCTTTTTCTCTCATTTAAACAACTCAGTGTTCCCTTATATAAATCAATATGGTTATATTATGTCTTTCAGCTTATTTGTGGTAAATTTATACTCTCAAAATTAAAACAGAAGACTATTCTAGTTTGATGTCTGATAGGCTGTTATTTAATACCATTGAGATTTGAAAGAGAAAAATAAAAAATTGATTAATGGAATAATATTAGTAAAATCTTGAGCATATCAGGAACAAATTAAAATTCTTTTGTTTTGTCTGTCTTGTGTCCAATCTTGATAAATTTAAGTACCACAAAGTTTTCTAGATTGAGTATTTGCACTAGGCAAATCGAAGGTATTTAGATAAACAAAAATGGAGATAAATTAAATAATGGCTCTTCTATAACTAAGGTGAATTACAATCCTCACTGCCATTCAGAGAATTCCGACTCATAGTGAGCCTACAATAGAGTAGAGTAGCCCTTTGAGTCTCTAAGATGGTAAATGTCTATGGGGGTAAACAGCCTCATCTCTCTCCCTCAGAACACCCTGTGGGTTTGAACCATTGACCTTGCACACACACAAATAATTGTAACTCAAGGCGCACTATCCTACATGTTATACAACAGCATGTGAGCTAATTGCTAGGGGAGTAAAGTGGAGAGAGAAAAGATTTCTGAATGCTTGGCTATAGGAGATATTAGGATTAATGGGTGGAGTCTTATCTGACAAGGAAATATGGAGGCAAATCATCACACAGAGACAAAACTAATTGCCAAAATCCCAGAGAGAACCAGATGTGTTTGTGAAGAGATATGTGTGTGTGTGTGTGTGTGTGTGTGTGTGTGTGTGTGTGTGTTCTGGTGACTTAATAATGTAGCTCTTCTTTTTTTTCCCCCGAGCCTAGAAATTTGTACTCTATTCTTAGTTATCAATGGAAAAGAAATTCAATCAGATTGTTGATTTAGACAATTTTATGAGGCAAGAAAGAAGGAAAAATTGAGTCTTTGAAATAACAATAAAAAATAAACATATTTTTCATTTTCCAACAGAGTTGTTCAATGTCCACCATATGCCAGATCATGGTCTGGCCCAGGAGTAAGTGAAGAATGAAGCTGACAGAATGTTCACAGAGAACTCACCCTCGAGGAGGCAGACACATGGGGACAATCACGGTAAATGAGACAAATTGTTTGATAGTACCACCATTACTATAAAAGCAATAGATTACATAAGAGTGTAATATGAGCTAAAGGGGCAAAAATGAAATCAAGGAAGCCAATTGAGTGTAGGGTGATGTGGGCAAAGGAAGAGTACAAGCACTGTGCTCTGAAAACTGATTTCGGAAGGATTGAAAGTAGATTTCTTTGATGAAGAAGAGGTTAGGTCACTCAGGCAGAAGATAGAACCCAGAGGGATTCCACTGCAGCTCTCTCAACTGCACATGAAAGCTGGCTATTGAATGGGGAAGGCCCAAGAAGAACTGGTGCATTATCGGTGAAGAATAGTGTATCTACCAGGAACTCCCTGAAGAACAAGCAATTTGGTCTTAAAAGAAGTACTGCCAACTGTTCCTCGGAAGCAAGAGTGACAAGACATCTTCTCATATAGTTTGGACAGGTCATCAGTAGGGACTGGTCCCTGAAGAAGTTTGCTGGAGGGCCCACAAAAAAAGAGGAAGGCTGACACAATGCACTCAAATGCAACAAGAGTGGGGAGACTCGCACAGGAGCGGGCAGTGTTGCCTTAGTTGTACGAGGGCGACTGTGAGTGGGCATCAGTTTGGTTGCGCTCATCAGCCACATATCTAATGGGACTTTTGTGTGAGGGGTTGAAGAGGGCACCTGTACTTTTATCTCTAAGGAAAAGATCCTAATAAAGAAAAGTACCGTTGAAAGTGACTTCTGATGGCACAATGGCGGAAGCATCAGATGCTAACCCAAATGTCCATGGTTCAAACCCATTCTCCTCTGTCCTAAATGGTCACTATGGGTCAGAAATGGCTTGGTAAAGGTAAGTGGGGGAGGGGGTTGGAGAGAGGTGCTAAAATACCTTCAGTAATATGGAGATTATGTGATATACCTCATGTTTATCATTAAATGGATGGGATTACAAAGCATAATGTCTCACAGAGCACTCTGCCACAGTTACCTATTTCAGAATGCATGGAAATGTTTCATAATTATAGTCACAGTGTACATGGTGCTGTTCTAAAGAAAAAAAGTGAGTCAGCCTTAACACACCATGATTTCTCATAAATGTAAGTTTCAACAGCTCTTTAAAGCAGGTTGAACACTTCACAGGTCTCATCCAGCTTCTACCCTCCCTCCTTTAGGTTGCGTTTCCATGTTCCCCTCTCGAAGCCTGGCTTTGACTGACACCAATGACTGAATAGGTCTTAATTATTCCCCTGTAAGCATGAGTGGTTTTATAACCATAGCCCAAGAAGAGTATGATGTCATCCCACAAAGACTCGTTAAGGACCTCACAGAGGCAGAGAGGCCTTTGTCTAAGGAGTTGCAGTGGGTGCATTTTATTTTATTTTTAAGCAAAAGGTCCTTTGGTTCTCTACCCATCACTGTTCCCCACTCCAATAGTTCCAAGCTAATAAATATCTGCCAGGTACTCACCGCCAATTTTTCTAAGACTGCATCAGAAAAAGTAAAATTCTCCCAAGAAGCGCACAGCCCAGAGACCTGAATGAAGTCATGTTCGCCACCCCCAGAGCAGGGAGACAGACACTCCAGTCTGCTTCTCACCCAGCTCACTGGAGAATCTATATCTCATCACTGAAATATTGCCCGGGGACCCATCTGGTGACTACAGGCTCAGCTGCTTCTCTGGGACTGTGTTCAACATGTTGCAATGGATATTGTTTTTCCGAGCTGTTGGTTGTTTTTTTGTTTTTTCAATCCTGTATATTATTTGATTTTTTTTAATCTAAGTAACACAAGCAAGTGAAATGATCTTTAATATGAGTCTTTTCCTAGAAAGGATCAAACGGCAAAAAACAGTGACTAAAAGGACTTCTTGGATACAGATTTTATACTTCTGAAGGAGGAAGAAGAGTGGGGCTAAAAGAGATGATGTGCTCATCAGCCTTAATCTCTGACAGACTGTCGCTCTCAATGGGACTCAAATATTATTGAAAACAAAGATGGGCCTACGAGTCACCTTCTATCTCATTGTCCTCTGGAAGTGGCTCAGGGAGCTAAACCTTCCGTGCAGATGCCTGCAGACCTAATTAGCATACCCTCCACAGGTGCTGGTTAGCAGTATTTGCCAACAGGCTTTGAAAGATAGCTAAATGTCCCTAAATAGTTAGGAATTTACTTAATTGCATAATGAGCCTCAGATGCTAGCTTCACAATGAAACCAGCAAGAATAGTGATCATAACATTATTACAGTAGATTTCCATGGCCATTTCCACAGGGGGTGTGGGGGGGTGAGGGGGATAAGAAACGCTAATTTAACAGCCTCCTTTTTAAAGGCTGCGGCTGCTATGGTAATAGTACATATCATTATTACTATTATCGGCAGTACTTACTCTGACCGCTGTGCTAAAGACGTTCCATGCTTTGTCTCATTTGATTGTCAGAACAATTCTTAGCTGAGGTACCAGAATGATTCCCATTTTGTAAAACGAATTTTATGGAACTATGAGAGTGTTAAGTTCAATAGCAGAGTCAAGCTTGGCAGTTGATGGACCAAGAGTTAGGAGACTGGAATTGAATCTCTCTCTCCCCCACACACTCGGTCCAGAGCAGTGATAAAGCAATCTACTGAAAGAAATAGGTTTGCAACTCTTTGTTTCTTCCCCACGAGTCCCGGCGTGGCACAGACCATGTGACAGGTGTTCTTCAGCTCACCAGAAAAAGGGGAGCATGAAAGAGAATGAACTGGACGGTCATTGGTTTTGTATTTTTGGTGTTATTGTTTTATCTTTATTTTCCTTTACTTCATGGAGCCTTAATCTCCCCATTTCTCCAAGAAGATTTCCCTCTTTGGATATAATTTCAAGTGACAAAGTAAAACTTGCCTTAGAAGATTTCTGAGCCAAGAGTCCTTAAACCCCAAATCACCATATCTTTTCTCCCAGGGAGCTGCTGGTTCCAACTACATTGACCTTTTGGTTTATAGCAAAGGGCTTAGCCATCTTCATAACAACCAGGCTCCTTGAAGGTGGCACCATCTTTCTAGATTTTGAGTCCCATATTTTGAGGCCTCAGGAGTTTTAAGAAGCTGGGAAAAGCCAGATCTTGGTGGGACAAAGATAGATGCCAGACATTTAAAGCTCCCACAGTGCCCTTTCACTTCGAAAACCACAGAAGTATTCATTAGTTTTACAAACCAGACTTTTGTGAAAGCCTTCATTTGACATTTAAAAGCAAAATAAAATTATTATGCAAGGTAAGATTTTTTTAAAAAATAAACCTTGGGGGCTCTCACAACTCTTATAACAATCCATACATCTATTGTATCAAGCACATTTGTACATATGTTGCCATCATCTTTTCCAAAACATTTCTTTCTACTTGAGCCCTTGGTATCAGGTCCTCCCTCCCCCTCTCTTCCCCACCCTCTCACCTTTATGACCCCTTGATACATTATAAATTATTATTATTTTCATATAATAATATGAAATGCCATCTGCTACCTCCCTTCACCCACAATGGGTCTCCCCTTGGGGGTTGGGGGTAGGGTTATACGTTAATTATTTCCATCAGTTTCCCCCTTTCTTCCCCTTATCCTGCCACCTTCCCCCTACCCTCATGGAATCACTACTCCCATTACTATTTCTGAGGGGGTTACCTGTCCTGGATTCCATGTGTCGAGAGTTGATATCCATACCAATGTACAGGCTCTATTCTAACTGGATTTTCGAGGGTCATGATAGTGGAGGTGTTGGTGGTGATGGAAGCACTAAAGAACTAGAGGAGTGTGTGTGTTTCATTGAAGGTAAGTTTTCATATGCCTTATAGTTCTGGGGCTTAATGATTCTCTCTACCAGCACATTGGAAGATTCAATGAACAAGAGTTCAGAACATTGGAAGATTCAAAAGAACAAGAGGGTAGGGAGAATGCTAGCAATTCCTTCTCACTTGATTTCCTGTTGTGCATTGTTACTATCATCACAAACCATCCAGGAAGGCAAGATCCACTTTGGTTCATCCCTTACCTTACCCATTCACTCCCAAATACCCAAACACACATGTATTAGGGTGTACCAGTCCCTAATCTAAATAGGAGGCAAAGATCCACAGGAGATCCCTTTTGTCTATAGATGTTCTAAGTATATCTTTTTCTCAATAAATAAGAAGCAAGATACCATTCTACATTGTGAGACTGCTCGAAGAGGGACAGAAACATCTTGGCCCAATGGTGGTAGACTAAAACACCACTTTATCAACTCTGAGGTGGGATGGGTATGATAGTTAGGTTTTGTGTCAACTTGTCTAGGTCAGGATTTTCAGAACTTTGACAGTAATCCCTCATGATGTGATCTAGCCCAGTGTAAGCAACTTCACGAAAGGATCTAACGACATAAATAAATCTGTTGGCAGCCAGCTATTGCGATGGCAGGCAGCCACTGTACTTTGATCACAGCCTTACTGAAATTGGAAGAAAGACTTCATGCAGGTGTGGCCAGCTTCTTTTAAGGAGAATTTATGGGAAAGCTTGTGACTTCTAATGAAATTTGATCTTGAATCTGGTTCTTCAACCTTCTGCCTTATTGCCTGCCAACCATAGGAATAATCAGTGCACTGTCAACCTTGGATTCATAATTGGCCTCCACCAGCTTGGGGTCTTCCTGCGTTGTCTTCCTATCTTTTGGTTCATCAGCCCCTATAGCTGCACGAGTCAGGAGAAAGTTCCAGGTTACCATCTGACCCACAGTCTTGAACTGGACTAGATTTACTTGCTTCTACAATTGTGTGAGCCATTTCTTGATATAAATCTCTGTATACCTGCACATATAATCATCATTGATTTTTCTTCTCTAGAGAACCAAGTTTAACATGTGGGCAAATATATGACCTTTTAAAATATAAATCAGCAATATTTCCAAGTTTTATTTATTCTGGAACTTTTATTTTAGCTTCTCATGTTCTCAAAAATAATTAATTTACTGAATTCGGTATGCTCTTTTCCTCTTAATGTTCTAGAAACTGTGGAATATACACTGTGATCATGGCTCTGAGATCTTTTCTCAAGACACCAGAAGTCCCCTTCTTGGTACATATTTGTGTCAGAAATGGCAGCATGGACACTTGGATGCAAGATTGCAAATAATGCTGGAAGGAAAGATGGTGGAAAACTCCTGGTCCATGGTTTTTCTCACAGCTTGTACAGTCAGGGAGGCAGCTAAGGGGTTACAGTCCCGCTTGTGACCTCGTTTAGATGTGAATTCATCATTCTGTCCAGATTGCTGGCTCGTCATCCCATGGCTCCACCTGACGACTTCCTGGAAGTTGTCTGCCTGAGGTCAGCATGCTGATGTTGTTCCTGCTGTTGTTGATGCGATTGGCCATCACATTAGCTCTCATTCACAGTGACCATATGTCGAACAAAGCGCTGGTCTGAGCCACTTCCATCTGTGGTATCCAAAGCTCCACACTCACTGCAATCCGGTCCATTCTGACTCATAGCTATGCAAGAGCCCCTGTGGGTCTGAGCTGTTTACAGGGATAGAAAGCGGAACCTCTCTCCCACCAAGCAGAGTGGCTGGTGGTGTCCAACTGTTGACATTTACCAGTCCACTTCAGATGCCACTTCACCAGCAGGGCACCCGAATTGAAGTCTAGGAGTCATCATTGAAACTCCAACTTTAAACAGCATTTTGGAAAAGAGGTAACAATTCTGGAAAGATAAAATAAAGATTTTTAAAATTACTATCTTACCTCTGACTGAATACATCTTTAATTGTGTGTGCCCTCAAACTTCCACGAAAGAAAGACAGGGTCCGTTTCTTTACATTTGTGGCAAAGAGGCACCCTATCACCATCCTGTTCTTTATAAGAGTAAATACAAACCCCGAAAGAGAACAACCAACCCAGTGTTCTCTGAGGCCAAGGTTGCAGACTTCCCAAGCCCTCGGTTTGCTCTCAGCAGCCCTCTTAGTCAGCATGTAAAGCGCATCTCTGTCCCCCCGACTTGTAACAACTCTAGTACAGTAGCCATTGTGAGGCTGGCACATGTCTGGAGGCAGTTTCTGAGTTCATAGTGTCACTGTGGGTCTCAGAAGACACTCAGTGGCACCCAAGAACCACAACATTGAGACCCATGGAAGCCCTTTCAAAGGCTGACCAAGCCGCTGGTCTAGTGTCCTTGTGGCTATTTGCCTTGGAGTCCATTTCCAACCACAGTGACCTGAAGGAAGCGCTGCTCCGTCCAGCCTCAGTCTCACCATGGGGAATTTGCCGCAGTTCACCAGTATTGCTACTGTGTATTTTGAGCTCCTTCTGAACTAGGGACATGCTTTCCAGCATTGTGTCAGACACTATTCTGTTGTGATGTATGGGATTTCCATTAGTTAATTGTCAGAAGTAGATTCCCAGGCCTTTCTTCCAAATCTGTGTAAGTCTGGAAGCTCTGCTGAAACCTGTCCAACACGGGTGTCCCTACTGGCATTTGAAATGTTGGTGGCATAGCTTCCAGCCTCAAAACAGCATTGACTGGCCACTGCAATTCAACAAATTAACAAGTGAGTGGGATGGCGGTTGCTAGTTTTACAATCCGAAGATGTTTTTCTGCAGGGACTCAAGCCATCCTTTCTTAATGGTAGCACAAATTAAAATTGTTTCCAAATCTCGATGTCTCTGTGGGAGTTTATCCAAAGCTCTTGGGCCCAAGTTGTATATGCCTGCTTCCCAAACAGATATGGGAAATTTTGACTCTTCTGAATGAAGGTAATTACCTGACACAAGTGCCCACCTCGATTACCAGGTGAATTGAGGATGAATTGTGTACACTCACAACGATGCCAAGTCTCCATATTTGAGCACCAGTCACCATTTATTTTGAGATCAGGAGTCAAAAGGTGTCACATCTGTCTAGCTAGAAGAATGGGAGAAAAACCTTTGTGTCTTTGAAGCCTTCTGAGTGCATTGGCTTCTGGGTACAGACAGTCTGAATTAATGCTTATTCAGCAATGTTGTGAATTTCTGTTTGGTTTATTTTGACTCATCACAAACCTATGTGGCCAAATAGAACTCTCCATAGGGTTATCTACACTGTCATCTTTACCGACACAGATTCGGACCTCCTGGTCTTTTCTCCCAGAGAGATCCACAGGATGGGTCTGCACCTCCAACCTTTCCATCAGCAGACAAGCATTTAACCATGGTGTTAGGCTGCAAGGGGTGCTAAATCTGTTTTCTCCTTTGCAGAAACAATCTACTGGGTTGCCGGAGGACTTTACTTTTACTTATTTTACTCAAAGCCGATGTCTTGGGCTATATTCTCTAGAAGAGCACAGCAAGTGAAGAAGACTTGTAAATATAAAGGGATGCATATATTTCAAGATGACTCACATAACTGTGGATGCTGGCAAGACCCAAACCTGTGGGTCAGGCTGTAGACTGGGAGCTCCTCCTGACTCATGGGTTTGCCAAAGCTGACACACTCAGAATACACAAGTTGAGGAGCAGGCTACTAGCTCACGAGGAGCTGTGGGAGCTGGAGAAGATGAAACCTGAAAGTCAGTCAACAGCCTGCTGGCTCGTCTCAAGACCTGGATGTCAGAATGTGATGAGGTGAATACAAGATAAAGAGAGAATGTAAGATATTTGCCGGAGTGTCCACTTATACACTGAATATAAGCCATACCTCCCAAGAACCTCCCTCTCAACAGATTAGCTCCTCCCATTTGATCACAAAGTGCAGAATAATTGCATAACATGTCAAACCATTGAAACTTATGTCGTAGTCAAGTTGACATTTAGCATTAACTATCACAAACTGTATTGTCAAATCTAAAGTGGGGCAGGGGTGGAGCGTGGGGGAGGCTCCTAATCAATTATTGCAGAATAAATGCATCATAATTCTGCATAGCATCCAACATTTATCTGGCACAGTCAGCAGCCACATAAATCAAGTGTTCACAATTAATCATGTAGAGCATGCTGGGGCATCCAGAATATAGCTAGGGATGCTTCAGAGTGTTTGGTTGGCTTCAATTGAAATATCGCATATGTATTTTAGTAAGACGATTTTCAAAGTTAGGAAAGATAGTATTAGACTACTGAAAATGTTTCTATATTAGACATGCCCAGGTTATGCTTTATACTACAGAAATTGAAGCTACTGACCACCCACTACTCATATAGTGGTGCTAGAGGGAGAGAGAGATGGAGAAAAGGACCTTCAGTTTATCCAGGAGCATTTGCTTATCTCACCTCCCCAGGAGAATCCATGGTGACCTACCTTTTGGAAATATCTTTGAGTTACTTTTATTTCCAATTTCACTAGCTTTAACCCCTTCCCACCCACATACTCATTTTTGCATGTGAAAAGGGGTTTCAGTTTAAAAGAGCAGAGATTTTTTTTCTTTTATGGTATCTTAAAAAATAAATAATTGCTCAAAATAATTACGATACACCAAGAGCAACACTTTTGTTCGAAGGCAAACTACACTGCAAACCCTATATCGTTTTAAAATAAATGTTTGATAATTGTGCAACATTTATATTTAATTTTGATGCAGTACAAATGTGATAAGGCTTTCTTTTTGTTTTAGATGTTTCTAGGAACTATTTAGAGTAAGAGATCACAAAATTTCACTAAATCTCTTGTTGCCCTTCAGTAACCTTCCTCCAAACATGAAGATGCTATGGACTATGATTTGTAACAGTCTGGTAACTCCAGTGTGTTATCAGAACTCTGTAAATTCAAGTTAGGATCTACTTGATCCCACTAAAAGCATGAGAACAGAGTTAAATATTTTATCTACTTAATCGATATGCTCTTCTCTGCTCCAGTAGTCATGGGAACACCTGTCCCACAATACACAAGCAGGTCTGAGTTAACCAAATAAAGTGCTATTTAGATAGTAATATGTCAAATTTATAACAAAAGCTTAAGCGTCATTAAAGGAAAAATGAAGCTATTTTTCCTGACAATTAAAAAATGATTATTTAAGAAAATAAAGTGGAAGAGTGAATATGGACCCATAAAAGGAAATCGTGTTGAGACTGAAAGGACACATCTTGGCCTGAGCAGCTGAATTCCAGCAGGATGCTGTATTCATTTCGGCAAACCATAGCATCATTTGCCTGCATATGGTAGGCTTGAAGTCTCTGGCTTATATTTTTAAGAGTTAAAAAGGATTTGGAATAGAAACAAATTAAATTTGGATTCCATTTTACTTGGTTATTTTCTCCAGGTAACTAAAAAGTTGAACAAAAAATAAGATATGACTGTAAATATAATTATAGGATAAAATTATAATAATTATAAAAGGATTTTACATTTATGAATTAAATATAAATAAAATTCGGTAGAGCGACATGAATTCAACATAGATCATGTAATATGTGCCTGGCTCAGCCAGTTGGTGGCGGGCATTGCTGGTCGAGTCACACTCATAGTGACCTCCCATGAGGGAATGGAACTTCCTCTCTTAGTCTTTCCAGGAGAGAGCACAGGTGACCCTGGTAGAGAGGTATGGGGCTGCTAACCACCAAGTCAGGAGTCCTCGTCCAGCAGCTGCTCATAGGGAGAAAGATGAGACTGACTGCTCTCCTAAAGATTTATAGTCTCAAGAGCACTATGGATACTTAATATGAGTTGACAGCCGGCGGAAAGAGACTAGGGATAGTTAATATGAGTCATAATCCACTCAATGCACCGGGTTTGGGGTTTATAATCTTTATTTCCATAGAGTCACTAACTGAGTTGCAACCACCAACTTTTGATTAGCAGTTAAGCAGTAAATTGTCCAGCCACCCAGACTCTGACTCAGAAGATAATGTAACCTGCAGACACCCCAGCTAGTGAAGAGAAAGGGCGTAGCTCAGTCAATACAGGCTTCCGCTGGAGACAGCTGATGCAGACAGGATGGTCCCGCGCCCCTCCGATGGGATACGTGGATACCAGGAGAACTTTTAAGGATGAAGGACAAAAACAAACCCCAAAACAAAAATACTTGAATTAGAACAGGAAAAAGAAACTATTTAATTTTCTTTAAAATGTTAACTTTAAAAGAGTTCACTTGTATAATGAACATATCTTAAAACAATACACAGAAACTAACAATGAATCAGAGACTATACAGAATTCCTGTTCACTAGAGCACAAAATGTCTTCTAATTTAATACCAGTGTCAGCATTTTCAGGGGAAAAATGTAGGGGCCTAAAATATTTTTTAATGTCTCATTCCCACCAGAATTTTCCAGAACTCAAAATTGAGCAAGGATATTGCCATGGCTGATTTGTTGTAACATGCTTTGAAAAGGTGGGACATTTAAAAATAAGTTGACCATAAGATAGTGGTCAATGTTTTTTGCTGATGGTAGCCTTCAGTCAGATTCTCTGCTTGGCTTGTGTATAACTTATCTGTGTCTTGCATGTATATATGTAGGTTAAAAACATTGATGTGAATATATAACAGGTATGTATATGCACTCACTCACTGCCATTAGCAAAATTGAGTTTCTGAAAGTGCAACTCTCCACTGGAGTAGAAAGTCTCCTCTTGTTCCCGAGTTGCAGCTGATGGTTCCAACTGCTGACCTTGTGATTTGTGGCCCAATATATAATCACTCCACCACCTATGTGTGTGTGTGTTTGAATATATATTTATATATATACAAGAAACCACATGTATATATGCACATATATGTATATATGCACATACAATAAACCACATGTACATATATAAAATTGTGTAACTTCATATTTATATATATATATATATAGGCTTTAAAAAATAATAATCTAGTATTTTTTGTCTCCTATGGAGAATGACTCAGCTCTCCCCTCCCCATCAAGCTGAAGGAAGGGCCTAATTAATTCAGGAAGATAAATGTAATTTTTATATTATATACTCTGTTTCTTCCCATATCATTCTGCATTGTCTCAGCCTTTTTTTCTCCATGTGTATCTATCTATGCATAGTACATATATATTTCAAATTAATCCACATTTTATATAAATGTATACCCTAAATAATCTCATTTTGATCTCAGCTGTGGTCCTTAGCATTTTCCAAAAGGCCCTTGTTATCACCTGACAAAGAAGTACAACCCCCTAAGGATTAACTCTCAGACAACAACTTAATGTGAGATGCCAGCAACTTAATTGCTTGTAACTTATTTACACCAGGTAATTGCTGGGTAACTTATTTTTGCCTTCCAGGCTGGTATCTTCTTGAGATCAAAGAGAGTTTTTTTTTCCTTTTCATGTTTCACGTGACCAGAAAAATCCAGATATATATTTTAAAAATACAAATAAGTAAGGTTTCATTGATAAGAAGAAGCGAGGGGAAGAGAAAGGAGATGGAGGGAGGGAGAGAGAAAGGGAGAGGAAAGCAGGGTAGAGAGGATTAAGCCATCACTACTATGCAAGAGTCACGCTATGGAAGTCTGGTTAGACTGCACCAGAGGAGGATAGCACTGAACCATGAGGGAAAGCCATGCAATAATACTGCATGGGGTGTCCAATAAGTCCAGCATTTGATGAATCATCTTTTGAGATGAGGAAAAGAAAAATTATCTATATATGAAATGCCAGATATTATGATTTCCCCCTTGATTAAAAATAAAGCAATTCATAATTTAAAAACATCTCTCTGTAAGAGTAGACTCCTGCTCTGCCCTCTCCTGTCTTTTCCAGCTCCCCACATCTCTTTATTCATAGTTTGCTTCTCACTAGAGGAGGTTTGCAGAATCCACCTAGCATGGTGCTAGTGGATAATGTAAATGACAAAGCAAAGTTTCAAAAATCTCCCCAACTACTATAAGTGAGAATGTGCTGTCTTCATATACAATATGCCATCATGTGACTCTCCTTCTAAACACACACGCACACATGCACGCATGCACACATGCATGGCACACAAAACCAAGCTAGAAAACCAACCCAGAGTTGTCCAACCTGGGCATCAATGAGGATCCAAGCATGTGCATGTAGACAGATACATGTCAAAGAAGAAGACGATCCCCAGAACACCCAGCCACGAGCCCTAGTCCCCAAAGCGACTGGCTTGGAGTGACCACTCCACCATAACGATTTCCATCAGCCCGGGAAGGCGCCTGTGCATTTCATTCAATAACCCACACTTAATGAAAGACTGGGGTAAGCATGCTTAGGTCCTGCTCTGATGTGATTATCCTTTCAAGGCTAACGATCAGAAAACCTAATAATTATGGAACAGTGGAATTCTTTGTTTGCCTGTTGTGTAAAAGCAGATGCAAATTGGTTTTCTTTACATGTAATTAAGTCATTTGATATACTTGTGACTGGCGCAGTGCCAAAGAGTGATGTTCATCTTCCTGATTCATTCAGCTACTGACCAATTAGCTGTGTGTCATACGAAGGAGGCATTTAGCGTGTGATTCTAAGGGATGTGTAAATAAAACAAAGAAAATTTTATGGTTTACCATTTCTTAGGGATATAAATAGCAATAAGGAATGCCATTGTAAAATATAGAACTAAAACACAATTAAAGCAGGGAAAGAAAAAAACAAAAATAGATAAAGAAAAAGATATACTACAATCTCTCTCTCTCTCACTTACTGCCATCAAGTCAGCCCTGGCTCATAGCAACCCCCTGTGGGCTTCTGAGATTGGACTGTTTACAGGAGTAGGAAGCCCAGTCTTTATCCAGCTGGTGGTTTAGAACTGCTGCCCAACATGTAACCACTATACCACCAGTGCTTTATACAACCGATAACGGAACCTAGATAGAGGGATATAACATGTTTAGAGTAAGGGCCGTGGGATATTTAAAAGAGAGTTCTATGGTTTTCAGTTTAGGAATGTAAATTAAAGTTCATATTCAACATGAAATTTGAGTTAGGTATAAGGACTATTTCACAACCTGGATGTCTTTGTGGAGGAAGGGAAAGATTCTAGACATAGAAGACGGCACAAGAGAAACTCAAAAGCAACACACATACACATTAGGTTTTAAAATGTTTGCATTGGTTTGGCTCTTAGCTAAATAGCTTCTGGCGGTACTATATAGTCCTTACATAGCTGATTAGAGCCAGAACATGGAAAAATGGGAAACATTCATGGACCTCATCTTTTAGACAACAGGGAGTCATTGAGTAATGCTGAGTTGGAGAATCATCTGCCAAATGCTCATATTTGGGAGATTGATCAGCCATCAGCTCTGTAAAAAGCATATTTTAGAAAAGGAAAATATAAGAGATTAGAAAACACTTGGTATGTCACTATTGCTTCTCCAAGTCCCTAGAAGCTGAATGAGAATTAGGGCAGGAAGGAGGGAGAACAGTTAGTAGATAATGGCAGACATTTGTGGAACAAATGATGCTCCACATGTGGAGAGAGGTGGGAATGAAAGCGAAATCACCAGAGTGCCTGAAGAGACCTGGGAGTGTATTCGGCCACTTCTTGCATGGCTAGCCACATGGGGTCATTGTGTGTGTGGTAGTTACATAAGCTCATGTTAGCTTGAGGATATTAAGAATGAAGGGTGGAGTCTAGCCTGTCAATCAGGTCACAGCTAATGTATCCTTGTGGGCATGACCTTCTCATAAGGATTCTGAGAACTTCATCTCTTCCCCCCTGGAGGAAAGATACACCCTCTCTGTGCTACACGTTCCTGTGGACGAGGTACAATGGAGCCACGCTGATAGAAGCCAGAGACCTGGAGATGCTTCCATCACCATTGGATCCACAAAACTTTTCACTCACCAGCCTGTGATCACCCTGCATTTGGCATCATTGCATGTGCTGTGTGAGTCTAAAGAGCAATTTATGAAGTAGTATCAGAAATATGGACTAATATTGTACTTTGGAACTTGATATGGACTGGGCTAGGATGTTTTCTCAATATGTAATTTCTTTTTTATATAAGGCTCTCTCTTATACATGTATGAGTGTCTCTGGATTTGTTTCTCTCATCAACCTGACTAACACACTGTGAGTTAGAATCAAATGTATGGCATCTGGAAATGGACTGGAGAGTTATATGCATGTATAAACATCCATGAGAGGACTTTAAAAAGTTCATGGAACAAATCAGAGTATGGAATTTTGTTGCTGTTTGGAACTTTCTCATTATCCACCCCACCAATTTCCAAAATGAATGAGATTGGTAGAAATATTCTCTAGTGACTTCATAAACAGTTGCATCTTACAGCTTCTGTTGATCTCTAAAATTGGCAATGTATGCATGTAACATGAATTCACAGAGTACCCTTAATATTTATTGTAATTAATTAAAATAATGTATTTGCCTTTGCATTGTGATGCCGGTGAGGAATCGTGAAAGTACTATGGACTGCCAAACAAATCTGCCTTGGAAGGAGCATAGCAAGAAAGCTACTGAGAAGCTAGATGGCTAGAGGCCCGTTCCTGGAGGCCATCATGCGTGGGGTAGTACAGGGGCAGTGGAAAAAGGAAGACCCTAGGCAAGATGAATTGACCCAGTGGCTGCAACAACATGCTCAACCATGTCAACAATTGTGAGGAAGGCACAAGACCAGCAAGCGTTTTGTGGCGGTGGGTCAAACATTACTCAACAGCACCTAACGACAACAATAAGATACATCACTCACTCACTGCATCTACTCAATGAAACAGCTAAGGGGCTTCAAAAATTCATGAGCAAAAGGGAAATTAAGAGATAATGGAGTTTTCCCACAATATTCTGAAGGCTCTTCAAACATAAAATTCCTGATATTTTAAAATTTGGTCTAATCTTATTTTCCATCCATCTTGTTGTTAGGTGCCATTGAGTCAATCCCAACCCATAGCAACCATAAGCACAATAGTAGGAAATACTTCCTGGCCCTCAACCATCCCCAGAAGCATTCCCATGCTAGTACCCATTGTTGCAACTTCTGTATCAATTTATCTTGTCCCGGGCCTTCCTCGTTTTAACTGCCCCTCTGCCAAAGATCATGACTTTCTCCAGGGACTGATCTCTCCTGAAAACATGTCCAGAGTGTGAAAGATAAAGGCTCACCATCCTTGCCTCTAAGGAGCGCTATGGCCATACTTTTTCTCAGATAGATTTGTTTGCTTTTTTTTTTTTTTGGTAGTACATGGTATTTCAATATTCTTCACCAACACCATAATTCAAACACAGCGATTCTTCTTCGGTCTTCCTTATTTAATGTTCAACTTTCACCTGCACCGGAGGCAATGGGACATTTCATGGCTTGTGGCAAATCTACGCTAGTCCTCAAGTAACCTCCCTGCTTTTCAACACTCTCAAGAAGTTTTGTGCACCAGGTTTACCCAATGCAACTCATCCTTCGATCTCTTGATTGCTGCTTCCATGAACATTGATTGTGATTCCAGGCAAGATCCTTGACAACTTCAAGTTTTTCTCCATTTATCATGATGTTACCTACTGGTCCAGTCGTCAGGATTTTGAGCTTCTTGGCATTAGGTTGTAATCCATACTGAAGGCTGCAATTGTTGATCTTCATCAGCAACTGTTTCAAGTCCTCCTCACTTTGAGCAAGCAAGATTTTCTCATCTGCTTATCACAGGTTGTTAATAAGGTTTCCTCCAATCCTGATGCCGAGTTTTTCTTCATATAATCCAGCTTCTCGGATTATATGCTCAGACTACAGATTGAATAAGTATGGTGAGAGAATACAATGCTGATGCACACCTTTCTTGATTTTAAATCATGCTGTATTTTCTTGTTCTGGTCACACAACTGTCTATTGATCTATGTGTAACTTCTGTGTGAGCACAATGTTTTGCAACTCCCATTCTTTTCAGTGTTATCCATAGTTTGTTATGGTCCATACAGCCAACTCTCTTAGCATAGTCCATAAAATACAAGCATATATCTTGCTGGTATTCTCTGCCTTGAGCCAAATCCATCTGACATAAGCAATGATATCTCTCCTTCCTCGTGCCCTTCTGAAACGGGCCTGTACCTCGCAGAGCTCTCTGTCAACGTACTGTGTCAATGTTATGAAAATGATCTTCGGTAATATTTCACTTACAAGTGATATTAATGATATTGTCTTATAATTGGAGCCTTCTGTTGGATCAACTTTCTTTGGAATAGGAACAAATACGAATCTCTTTCAGTCATAGGCCAAGCAGCTATCTTTCAAATTTCCTGGCACAAATGAGTGCCTTTTCGGTTTATTGAAAAATTTTAATTGGTTCTCCATCATGTCCTAGAGCCCTAACTGATGCTTTCATTGCACCTTAAATTTCTTCCCTCAGTAATTCCTTTTGGGAAATGGCTGTGTATTTTTCCCATTTTCTTTGATGCTTCCTGTTCCTGCTTCCTCTTAGTGGCATGTTTTTCACTTTAAAACCATATTCTTTTTAGTATACAGATAGTATTATATGTTTATCCTAAATAACTTAATCACATTTATAAAATGTGTTATTTCCATCAGATTTTACTTGAATCTCCACTGAATATATAGAAAGAGATTCGTAATTTCTTCTGAATCTTAGATCATTAAATAAGTTTGATGTTTCATATTATGTTAAAGATTATTTTTCAATAATATTCTTTCAAAATGTGCTTTCTTATATTTGAATTTTAAAATTTCCTCTCTGTACATAAAATATTGATTTAGTGAGGAAAATAATTGATGTTCAATTTTTGTATCTTAAATCTTAGAAAAGCATGACAAAATATCTTATACATGTCTTGACATAATTGAGTGAGTATTTCCAGCACTGAATCAGTGTGTTGAAACATTTCCACAAATTCCTGGAGCTTTGTTTTTCCCTAACCATTCAGTAGTGTTTGGGCTTCATCCTTCAATACCATAAGTCCTTAAACATCGACCAGTTATTTTCTGGTATAGAGGCTCTGTGTATTCCTCTTTTTATAATGATTCCATCATTCAATATTTTCCCTTAGAATCTTTCAATGTTACAATGGAAGACTTGTATCTTTACTTCACATCTTTCAGGTGAAGATACACTGTGTAATTCCACCCTCTTTTTTTAACTCCAAACCTTTGCACATTTTTTTACATTTACTTTGTCTTCTCAAGCAGCCTTTTGAAAATTTCTACTCAGGTCTTGTTCTTCATTTATTTAGCATTTGATATAGCTATTCTACACTCAAACGAAAGGTTCAGAGTCTCCTCTGACCTTCAATCTTATCTTTCTTGCTTACTTTTCAATGATCTTTTGTTTTCTACATGGGTAATGTTCTTGATGCCATCTCACAGTTTGTGGGTTTTTTGGTCATTAGTGTTCAATGTGGCAAATATGTTTTTTAATGACCTCTAAATTGATGTGGGATGTACTGAAAGTCTCCCATGGTTTTATCTTAATTTTCTTCAGCTTCAACCTGAACTTGGCAGATTAGTGTTCATCTGTTCTACAGTAGGCCCCTGGCCATTTTTTGGCTCATGAAATTGAGCTGCTTCATTTTTTCTTGCCACAGATGTTTTTAATTTTATCCCTGTGTATTCCATCTGATGAGTTCCACATGTACAGTTGCCGTTTATGTTGCTGAAAAATGTATTTCCAGTGAAGAATTCCATAGTCCTGCCAAATTCTATTATAGGTTCTCTGGCTTTGTTTCTGTCACCAAGACCATATTTTCTAACTACCAACCTTTCTTTCCAACTTTGTAATTATCAGTGAAACTTGGTCACAGGTTTGATAAATCTCAGATAGAAGAAGTTGGTGGAATTAATAAAATCTTCATTACTAATGTTAGTGGTTGTGTAGTGCTTACACATTTGGCTGCTAAACACAAGGTCAGCAGTCCAAGCCCCCCAGCCACTTGATCAGAGAGAGGTGAGGCTTTCTATCCCCAAAAGAGTTACAGTTGTGGAACCCCACAGGGGCAGTTCTGCCCTGTCCTATAGTGGCACTATGAGTCAGAATTGTCCAGATGGCAGTGAGTTTTGTTTTAGTTTTTTATTCATATAATAGCTGGTGGTTTCAAACAGCCAACCTTGCAAACCATAAGGAAGAGCAGTTTGTATAACTCTTATAGAAATGTATGCACTAACCACTAGTTATAAAGACGAAGAAATAGAAGTTTTGTTTGTTTGTTTTTGACAACTTCTGCAGTCTGAAATGGATGAATGTATAACTGTTAGGAATAGGCTGGAAGCTTCCAGAGAAGGGGTTGTCGCCCAAAGTGGACCACTAGTCAGCATGGAAGAGCCAGTCAAACCCGTAAGGAAAATGCATATTTCTGAAGGGATGAAGTATGTGCTAAGCTACTCAAAAAACCTGCACATAAGAACTAGGTGCATAAACTTCATACTCAAATTTAAGCACACCCACTAAAACACTACCAAACACTCAGATGCTGCACAATAAGAATTAATTACCCTCCATGCAGGGAAACAAGCCATGGAGAGCCCACCAACGCACAGCCCCAGCCTCTGAGTGGAGGGAGGAGGAGACCAGTCAGGGAGGATGGCTCTAGAAGAGCAAGGACAGCTGAACACTCACCCTCTTTACCCCCTCTCTCTGTAGATGGGCCATTCTTATCTTTGAGAAAGTACTATCAAATCTTCTCTTTCTAGAAGGAGCAAACATCAATAGCCAGGAAGCACAAGAGACACCAATAAAATGAAAAGGGCAATCACAAGTACTGTGAAAGTCTATGTTCTAATGAGTTCAACAACATGGAAGACGTGGACAAATACTTGGAAAAACAATCCCTTCCAAGATTTTCCCAGATAAAATCCAAGAACCTCAACAGACCCATAGCAAAAGAAGACATAGATTTAGTTATCAAGAAACTACCAACTTAAAAAAAAAAACTATCAGACCAGCTGGCTTCACTGGAGAATTCTACCAAGTATTCAGGGAAGCGCTGACACCGATTCTCCACAAGTAATTCCACAGCATAGAAAAAGCCAGCAAACTCCCAACTCATTCTATAAAGGCAGTTGAACTTTGATACCCAAACAGGGCAAGGAGCTCACAGGAATAGAGAACCACAGACTGATATCTTGAATGAACATAGATGCAAAAACCTTTAACAAAATATTAGTAAAGAGAATACAAAAGTATATAAAACATATCATCCATCACGATCAGGTGGGATTCATTCTAAGTATGCAGGGATGCTTTAACATTCAAAAGTTCATCAATATTTTTGCCACATTGATTAGAAAAATGATAAGAATCACATGATAGATGCAAAAAAGGCATTTGATAACATTCAATACCCTTTCCTAGTTAAGACACTCAAGAAGATAGGAATAGAAGGGAAAGTCCTCAAGATAATGGAAGCTATTTATGGAAAGCCAACAGCCAACATCACAGTCAATGCAAAAAGGTGAAATTAATCCCACTGAAAAAGGGGACTAGACAGGGATGCCCCTTGTCCCCACTTCTTTTCAACATTCTACTGGAGGCCCTAGCTAACAACATAAGGCAGCATAAGGGCACTAAAGGTATTTTTCTGGGAGAGGAGGAGGTGAAATTATCGCTATTTGCAGACAACCTGATTCTATATATTGAAAACCCCAAAAGCTCCACAACAAGAGTACTGGCAGTGATAGAGGAATATGGAAGAATGGCAGGATACATGATCAACAAAGAGAAGTCTATTGGTTTGCTATATACATTGGACAAGACCACAGAAGAGGAGTTCATGAAGGCAGTACCCTTCATAATAGCCAAGTACAAACAAATATCTAGGGATATTCCAACAAAAACAACCACCACAAAAAACTCAAAAGACTTACACAAGGAAAACTGCAGAACCCTACTACAGGAAACCCAAAGTGATCTCCACACATGGAAGAATAACCCACGCTCATGGATCAGAAGACTCAATATAAGAAAGGTGTCAATCATACCCAAGGCACTATATAAGTTTAACATTATCCCAATTCAAATACTGACGCTCTTCTTCAATGCATTGGAAAAACTGACCACCAATTTCATATGGACTGAGAAGGAGCCAAGAATTAGCAGAGAATTCCTCAAGAAGAAGGACACAGTTGCCTTACCTGACTTTAACGCCTACTATGCAGTCACAGTGGTCAAAACAGCATGGGACTGGAACATTGACTGGTACTTTGAACAATGGAAAAGAGCAGAAAACCCAGGAATAAAACTATCATCAGTGATCTTCAACAAGGACCCCCAAAAAAGCATCAAATGGGAGGTGGATGCCCTCTTTAACAAGTGGTACTGGAAACAATGGATATCCACCTGTAGAAAAATGAAATAAGGCCCTTACCTCACCTTTCACAAGAACAAACTCAAGGTGGATCGCAGACTTATAAGTAAGACCCCAAAGTATCAGAACAATCAATGAAGAATTCTGGACAAACCTAAGAACCTTTGTGCAGGGAATACATATGTTAACTGTAATAGGTAAGGGTACAGACACAGATGAAGCTGAAGTCAACAAGCGGGATAAAATACCTGTGTGCACCAAAAGGCTTCACCAAGAGAGTAATAAGAGAACCCACAGACTAGGAGAGGATTTTCAGCAATGACACAACAGACAAAGGGCTTATTACAAAAATCTGCAATACCCTCCCAGCCTGCAAAAAGAAGTAAAGCTTTAACCCCTAGAGGAAGTAGACAAAAGACCTAAAGAAAAGTTTCCCTAGGGTGGAGACCCAAATGGCCAATAAGCATGTGAGAAAATGCTCCCGATCATTAGCCATTAGAGAAATGCAGATTACAACAACTATGAGATACCATCTAAGTCCCTTGAGGATAGCCCAAATCAGAAAATCAGAGAACAGCAAATATTGGAGGGGACGTGGTGAGATCGAAACTCTCCTCCACATCCACTGTGGAAAGGCACCTCGTGATATTTAAAGCAAATGGAAATTGAGTTTACCTATAACCCAGCAATTCCTCTATTGGGTATATACCCAGAAGAGGTAAAAAACAGACCATGACCAGTCGTCTGAGCCCTAATGGTTATTGAAGTGCAATGCACTGTCTCAAAGAATTGGAAACAACCTAAATTTCCATTGATAGACAAGTGGATTAGAAAACTTTGGCACAGACACACAATAAATTACTATGCATCACTAAAAAGCACGGCTGATTGCATGAAGCACATCGTTTCATGGAAAGTGTGGTACTTACATAATCTGGTGTCAACTTAAGACTATCAAGAGTGAAGAGGTGGAGTTTAGCCTGTCAATCAGGCCGCAACTTGATGACCATATTTAGAGATGTGACAGAGATAAATAGCTCACTGGAGGCCAGACACACTCTCTCTCTACTTCATCTCCCTGTGAAACATTACTGTTGCAAAACCACATGGAGCTACACTGATGGAGCCAGAGCCCTGGAGCTGCAGGAGCCACATGGAGACCCCAGGCAGTGCTGAGATGCTTCCACCACAACTGGATCCATAAGACTTTCCACACACTGGCCTGTGATATTCCTGAATTTGGAATCATTGCATGTGTTGCATGAGTCTGAAGAAGAATTTATAGATTGGTATCAGACATATGGGCTTATATTGGATTTATGGACTTGATCTGGACTGGGTGGGAATGTTGTCTTAATATACAATTACTGTTTGATATAAAGTTATCTATTACACACCTATGAGTGTCTTGGTTTGTTTCTTTAGTTGACCAGACTAACACAGGAAGAGTTGGAAGAAATTATGCTAAATGAAGTTAGTCAGTCATGAAAGGACAAGTACAACATGAGACCTGAGGTAAATATAAGCAGCATGGTAGGTATAGAAGAAAAACCACTTATCTCACACTATATGGGCTGAGGTAAAGGCCATCGGGTGGGGGACAAACAAAACCCAAGGATGTACATGTCATTCCAACACAAAGAAGAGGCATGGGGGTGGGCAGGTTGAGAGGGAGAAAAGAGAGAGAATAAAAAGAGGGAAACAATGGCACCAAAGGAGTAATCCACCAGGGGGAGGGTATTGTTTATGTCTCCCCAGATATGGAAGTGTGAGTGCAGATCCCATCATGGTGCACCAAACTGTGAGGACAATGCAACTCATGAACCGAAAGATCTACAGGGCTAACCCCAATCACAGCCACACTGACATCCCACCCCACCTCACCCCCAAGAAGACAGCACAAAAGCTACAGTTAGGGGATAGGGGTTGGCCTGCCATGCCTACACAGAAGCAAACAAGAAGTAAAAAGAGAGAGTGAGGACTAGATCCCATACTGGCACACCAAGCTCAGCGGATGACAGCCCTGCATGGAGCTGCTAAGTCACAGAGATAATGTTAGGGCCAACGACAACTCAAGAAATGATGTCCCCTCGCTGGAGCATACTGTGACAGAGGACAATTCTGGGGACACACAGTGAGGAGTGAGTCCGGTCTGATCACTCCTACGGTGGGGTGAATCAATAAGGGAACATAACAGATAAGCAACAGAAGAAAAGCCAAGACACAACACACACACCCTCAACCAAGGAGCCCCCCAAATAGACTTCAGGCTAGGAAGGGTAGTTTGCGGAATTCCCAAGGCCCAATGTGGAGATAATCAAAAGTCAGCAGACAGACCTGGAATTATGTATGCTTTGGTGTGGGTGTGGGGGGTTGCTAGTGTCTTTCTTTTTCTCTTTTTATTCAGTCTTCTGTTTTGTTTTTGTTTGTCTCTGTTATTGTTGTTTTGTCTAGCTATTTAAGATAGGCATGGGAAGCAAGCCCATGGAGAAAGCAATGGAACCTATGGTTCTGGAGGGACTTGGGGAGGAGGAGGCAGGGGAGAGGAGGAGGCCAGGGAAAGAAGCAATGAGACAAAACTGAGATAGGAGAACAACTGGATAATTAAAAAGTACAACAAGAAGGATTTAGAGATCCTGGGGGTGTTGGAGTAACAGCAATCTAGCTGAGAGGAATTACTTAGAGGCAGAAGAAGGGCAGAAGAAGGGTGATGATGGGCCAAGAGAAGGCAAAAAGAAACAGAGGAAAGGTGTAGGAAGCAAAACTATAGCTAAATGTATAAACATAGGTATGCCCTTATGCAAATATATTAATTCATAAAAATAGAGGTGTTGGCCTATGTACATATATTTATAGGGCAATACATTAAGGAAGTGAACAGACTTTGGATCTCTGCTCAAACCCTCCCTCAACACAAGAACACTTTGCTCTAACAACCTGGCATTCTGTGATGCTCACCCTCCTGAGAGGATTGCTGAAGCAAAATGGGTGTGTAAGTAAAGCTATCAAGAAATATAGCACCTGGGGTCCTAAAGGCTTGAACTCAAACAAGTGGCCATCTATCAGAGAAGCAGCAAGACTACATGGAAGAAGCACACCAAGCCTATGAGCTTATTAAGTGTCGATATTGAGGTGTCAACGGAATCAGGTAACAGGCACCAGAAGACCCAAAACAAAACAAAAAAACATTTTGTTGAAAATGGCGGGGTCGGAGCAGAGACCCAAAACCCATCACAGAAGAGTCACAGGAATGGATGAGTCAACCAGGGTGTAGTATAGTACTGATGATATTACAATATTACTGGTTTTTGAGGCTTCCTCACACCCCCCACACCTCCTCACTATCATGACTCCAGTCCTGGAGCATATACACTGGTACAGATAAGAGTTCATGACACACAGAATCCAGGTCAGATAAACCCCTCAGGAACAGAAATGGGATAATGATACCAAAAGGGTAGGGGAAAGATGGGAGGAGGAGAGGAGGAAGGGGGAAACCAAGCACAATGGTTGACATCTAACCACCTACCTCATCCTGCCCCCACAGAGGAGGAACAAGAGAAACGTAGGTGAAGGGAGCCAGTGGTTGGTGTAAGACATGAAAATAATAATTATTTATAATTTTTCAACAGGTCGCGAGTTTGGGAGTGGTAGATGGAGGGAAAAACAGGAGTTGATATCAAGAGTTAAAATAGAAAATAAATGTTTAAAAATGATGATGACAACATATGCACAAATATGCTTGACACAATTGATGTATGGTATGTCATCAGACCTGTAACTGCTCCCCCAAAATTATTAAAAACAAAAACTTCTCTTTCCGTCCTAAAACTTATTTTCACTCACTTCTGTGCTTCTGCTTTGTAAATTCTTTCTACACTGGGATGCAAGAAGAGAGGAGAGGCAGAGCATAACCTATCATAACCTAACCGGAGCTTCCTGCACGAAAAGACACCTGAGTAGACTGCTCCAGAGCTTTCTTTACATGGTCACTGCATTTTAGCCTCTACGAGGTACTAGAAAGAAAAGAAAGCTAAAACACTGGTGCAATCTCTCCTTTAAGGTAAGGAAGCTGAGATCCCAAAATGTGACCTGAGTTGATGAGGGAAACTGCACGTAGTGGTCGTGGTGGAAATGGATACAAACCTAAATGTAGCGTTAACGCCTCCTTTAAAAACTCTAGGCATCTTGTAAGACTTGATTGAATTATAAAATTAATGGTTTATAAACCTATTATTGAGTTAAATGGGACATCTACCAGCACTTTTAAAGCAGTTATTTCCTGAGCTCTTCTGGGCTTATTCACCAAAAGGAGAGTTGAATGCATTTCTAATCAACTACCAATTCAAATGCTAAATGATCGTTCCTTCGGTTCCTTAAAAAAATATGCTTTTAAGTGAGCTACACATACATATACCTTTCTTATTACACTTAGCAAGGAAAATATTAGCAAAACTTGGAGCCAAGAGCTCTTTGCTTATATATTTAGTGACTTTTTAAAGGAATATAAAATAAAATGTGTTTGAACTTAACCAAGATTTCCACCTTTGAACAAGCTGCAATGAATTCCTCTAAATCAATGTCCATCAAAGTGGACCATCACACTGCCAGGGTGCACGGCACGAATCGGGGGGGTGGGGGGGAGATGCAAAAGCAGATACCTACACTTTATTCTGTTTAGGGGTATACATGTTTGTAATTTCCAGGGCACGCTAAGTCATTTTTTTTTCCTCTGAAAAAGGAATAGTAGGTCAAACATGTTTGGGAACTTATGCTCCAAGTCTTAGCAGGGAGAATCCATCAGAAAATAAGAACAATTATTTTCTCTAAGCTGTTTATCTTTTCTAGTACCTTTCCAGTTGGAGTGCTGTTGAGTGAATTATCAACGTGCTTTTGAGACTGTTGCTGCTTCCTACTTTAGGAATCACTGAGAGTAAAAATGCAAACATTAGAAGAACAATTTATTAATATTGAAAGCTGCCACTGACTCTATATATGTGTGTGTGTGTGTATATATATATATATATATATATATATATATATATATATATATATATATATATATATATATATATATAGAGAGAGAGAGAGAGAGAGAGAGAGAGAGAGAGAGAAAGAGAGAGAGAGAGAGAGAGAGAGGAATTGAGCAGATACCAAGAGTTCAAGTAGAAAGAAAATGTTTTGAAAATGATGATGGTAACATGTATAAATGTGCTTGACACAATGCATGCATGTATGGATTGTGATAAGAGCTGTAAGAACCCCCAATAAGATTATTTAAAGGGGGGGGGATCAAAATAAAACATAACAGCATTGTTCCAGTCTTTCCATTTATAGACAGGGAATAAAAATTATAACTTGATCAAGTGAACCTTAGTATCAAGCTGTGGTCACAGATCTCATGATAGCAATAATAGCTATAACAATAATCACTATTCCCCTTTATGATTTTACATGGAAAATATTAGCATAAATAATCTTACAGCAAATATATATGATATGGTTGAAATGTATTGTGCCAACATGGCTGATAAACACATGTAGGGTTAATTGAAGGGCAGAGAGATAAATGGCTTGGTGAGCCTCGCCTTTCTAGTTCTCGGGCCTCTTGCTTTATGATGGTCAGACCAGGGTGCAGCTGCCTTAGCCAGTTCCCTGCTTCAGCTGGCAAGGCTCACTTCCTGCAAGACAACCCTGAGGAGAAGCCACATGGTTGTACCCTGATACATCCCTGGGTGCTGGAGCAGCCATGTGGAGACCCCTGCCAGTTCTGAGATGCTTACAATGTTCACTGATACGGCTTTCCTCCTGCAGTCGGCATCATCGTGTGTGTTTTGTGAGACGGAGGATGACTTTGTGAATTGGTGTTGGACATATGGGTTAATGTTGGACTTATGGGCTTGGGCAGCACTGGGTTGGGATGTTTTCTTGATATGCACTTAACCTATATATAAAACTCTCTCTTACACATGAGTATCAGTGGATTTGTTTATGCAATGCACCCAGACTAACACAATATATATATGTAATTTTTTTCCTAATTTTGTACTTCCAAGAAAATGGATCTAGAAATCAAATGAAAAAGAATAGTACAGAGTAATTTTAAAAGGAAACAATATGTTGAATCCTGTTAATTTAATATGCTAAATGAGTACAAATCAAGAAAATCACTGTGTAGTCTTGATATTAAATTAATAAGAACCACACAGCTAGTCTGCAAAGTTGCTTGTAAAGTCATAAATAACAAACATTTCACTGCCATCGAGTGAATTTTGTCTCCTAGTGACCCTGTAGGACAGGGTAGAGCTGTCTATGTGAGTTTCTGAGACCAACTTTCGTGATGAAGGTAGAAAGCTCTGTCTTTCTTCTAGTGGTTTCAAACTGATGACCTTGCGGATCGCATCGGAATGCTTAACCACTACGCCACTAGGGCTCCTGTAGCATGCATATTACAACTAAAATAGACATATGTAATTGCAACTTGAGTTCTAATATCCAAAAAACTGTGAAAACCATGCAAAGATGTGAGTAACTGTGTACGAAGTTTGTCAACAAGTATCCCTATTAGGTTAGGAACAGGAAAAAGAAGGTTAAACTACAGAGCTCTATCCCTGCAAGAAGAAGCTGTGATTCAGCAATGATTAAAAAGAACAAATCTTGTGTATAAGTATGCATTCGATAAAACACTCACTTTGGTACAGACGACCCTCCCATAAATGCGTGGGAGGAGCAGTGTCACTGAGATTGGTTTACCCGGCCCCCATGAGACACTTCCTCCACCAGACCAGACAGAACCCTGAATAATGTTTATCATAAGCTTTACCTCATAGAAAAATATGTGATTAATATAGTTGTATACTGCTTAAACATAGTATCTGTTAGATTATATGAATATTAAGAAGCTGTTTTATAATATCTTACCCCTATGAATTATAGCATTGGTATTTATGATATTATTAGTACATGAGTGGAAACCTTTTTATTCCTCCTTTGCCCTCAATTAATAATATTTTTTCTTAAAAAGTTATTAACTGGATTTGAAAATCTTGACTACCTCACTCACTCACTCACTCACTCACTGATTGCTCTTGAGTCAATTCCAGTTCATAGCGAACCTATAGGACAGAGTGGAACTCTGTTGGTTTCTAAGACCAGAAGTGTTTGTGGGAGTAGAAAGTCTCATCTTTCTCCCAATTACCACCGGAACATTGACAAAGCTAGTAACTACAAAATCCCCAGCACCAACACAAAGAAGAGCATGT
Organism: Tenrec ecaudatus; assembly: GCF_050624435.1. Taxonomy (NCBI): domain Eukaryota; kingdom Metazoa; phylum Chordata; class Mammalia; order Afrosoricida; family Tenrecidae; genus Tenrec; species Tenrec ecaudatus. Next base: position 10,144,931 of record NC_134544.1, read on the forward strand.
GCTAGTAACACCCATGGACAAAATCCCCTGATCTGAAGTGGCAATGTAATGGGACGACAATGAAATCTCTGACCAGAGGTGCATTGGGATGTTCAAAAAGTAAACTGAAGTAGGGGTTTAACCCTGTTGGTGTTTTGATACAGTTCAACCGGGCTTCCACTGTTTTAACTATGAGCATATTGTTATAAAGAATAATAAACTGCTACAGAAACACTACACAATTCTTGTCATTTTTATGTCACCGCTTCTGAGCATTTCACTGGTTGCAATCTGCACCCCATGCAGATGCTACTGTCTAAGAGAGCCACGATCTCCAGTTTGATCTGATTCGGGTACTCATAATCACTAAACATCAAGATCGATATTGAGCATTATGAATGTAAGTGGTAAAGGTGGCTTTCGAATGTTATTGACATGAGTTTGGTTCTTTCTTCAGATACAGTTCTCCTCCCTGACCCCTCACCCCACCCCCATCTTAATATCCCTTTCATCAAAGAATTTACAACACAAAAGCATACCCTGATCCATCATTTTGTTTCTCCTCTAGATGTTTTTGTGGTCTTTCTGATATATCAGGGGAAAGCTTTCTAGAACTGAAATATTGTCACAGTGGAGGTAATTGAACAGAGACCATGCTGGGCCAACTGCTGGAGCAGCATAGCCTCCTCTGCCTCTCCGTACATTATAACACAGAAACCAGCTCCATCAAGTTGAAGGGCAGCCCCTACACACTGTGTATGCTGCCTTCAATCACCTTCAATTGGATCTGACTCATAGTGCCTGTGTGGGACAGAAAAGCACTCTTGCACAGGAGTCTGCAAGTCTGGGATCTTTACAAAGGTAGACTCTCCTTTCTCTCCCAAGGTACGACTGGTGACTCACAACAGCCAACTCTTCTTTAGGTTAGCAGCTGAGCACTTAACCATTGTGCCACCAGGATTCCTGACTTGAAGGTCAGTCCTGGTAAAATATTAATAGATGTGCCTATGATACTGCTTCTCCTAGGTCACATTTACATAATAAAAGAGTTTTGAAAATTGAAAATCGTTTTACTCATTCACACTATCAAGGGCCCATTGCCTTAAAAATCAAATCTACCATTCAGGTTATAGGCAACATGGTGGCACAATGGTTAAGTTCACCTGCTAACTGAAAGATTGATGGTTCAAACCCATCCAGTGCCTCCAAGCAAGAAAATACCTAGTGATAATCTCCTGTAAAAATCACAGCTTACTAAACTCTATGGGGAGTGCTACTCAGTCACAGGGGGTTGCTATCAGTCAGAATCCACTCAACAGCTCCTAACAATAATAATGTTCTAGTTGTGTGTCATGGAAGCTTTCTAAAAGGTGCCATTTGCCACAGGATGAACCATGAACACCTTGATATCACAGGCAATGGCCTTCAAGCTCTGTCCCATATCCATCTCAACTGCATCAAGCCACTTAAATTTATTCACAATATTCTTGTAGCTCTCTAAATCACTGTTTTGGGGGTTGAGCCCTTGGCTGTTTGGTACCATCTGATGGAAAGCCTGTTGGATTGCTCTCATCTCCCTTTCTTCTGTACCTCACTTACAAGGACACTTTAGAACTTTACTTGACATGCCTATGGTCTTTCTCAGAACACTGGCCTCCATCAGGATTCTCGTCTGGTGTCCATGCCCCTGGTCTGTGTTGTTGTGGTTCGATGTCATCATGTTCTATTGACTGCCTGGCCCTGCACCATCCTCCAATCATTTGTTTGCACTTACTTTTGCAGTCACTTTGTCCCTCATCCAAAATCTCACCAAATCTAGAATGTCTTAAGATATAGATTCTCTTCAGTGCCAGTGCTTAGCAGGATTCCAGGCACATAGTAGACTCTCAGTCCACATGTGGATGAATTACCAGTCTCCAAAACACAAGAAGTACTGGGGGCATGAAGCTTCTCAGCTGCTAACTGAAAGAACAATATTTGGATCCTTTCAGCCACCTTTTTCTGTGGAAGAAAGCTGTCTGCTATTCTGTAAAGATGACAGCCTTGGGAACCCTCTAAGGCAATTTTACTCATTCTTATCAGGTCCCTTTGAGTTGGTAAGGACAGGAGAGCCACTGGTTTGGCTACACAAAGCCTTAGACCAGGTGCTATACCAAACCCAAACTCAAACCATTGCCATTCCAGTTGGTTCTGACTCATAGAGACCCGATGTATAACAGAACACTGCCTGGTCCTGTGACATTCTCACAATTGTTCTTAAATGTGAGCCCAAGAATATATAAAAGCCAAATACCTTCCCATAAAAACCATCGAATTGACCACTACATAACGATCAAGTCAAATTAGATGGTTTTAAAAAGAAGGCCTTCAGTTTTTGCATATAAACAACAACATGATTTTTTTTTTAATTTTTTGAGCCTCTTCCACCAGTGAGGTTTTGTTTTATTCATGCTTCCATAAACCTCAAATAGCAAAAAGGCTATTTTGGGAAATGTGGCAAACGCAGATGAAAGCCCAACATGTGGTTGGCATGAGGACTACACAGTGTATCTGAGGGTGGACACAGCCAGGAAAGCCCTGCTGACATCTTTCCTGGGGAGGTAGCTATGGAAATCAGCCAAGGGAATGGGGGACCAGAGGTTTGCTTGCGATTCACCTGACTGTCGTGCACTGGCTGACCGAAGCCTCACTCCACGAATCTGTCTAAGCCCGCAGTGCCCTTTCTTCATGCTCGAATTGCATGATATGTGTTGTTCTGTTTCAGGAAGAGCCATCTGTTGTGTACTTATCACCAGGGGCTAACCATTATCTCAAGGTGCAGAAATTCAGCAGAACAGGTAACGTGAATGCATAATTTATCACTCCTCTGAACCTCACTGAAAATCCCAAATTTACCCAGTTACAACTATACTTGATGAAGAGTGCTATACTCTGAAAAAGAAATTTCCTCCCCTCCCCCACAAAACAGTCCAGTAAACAATTGAGAAAAAACACCTAGATATCGATAGAGGTATGTGTATGTGGAAATATATTTGGGAGTTTCAAATCATTTGTGGAAAATGGAATTGAAAGATAATGGGATTTTTCCCAGGAACTTCTTGAAGCTCCCTTGTACACATGGAAACATAGCCCCTTCCCCAGGCAACTTTCAACATCTCCAAATGTACAGAGTACAGTAAGAATATTTGGGAATAATTTTGCTCCGAACCAGCCTCACTTGCCCAAGGGAAACTGAAAGGCAGAAAAATGATTCTCATGAAAAGGAAGGAAGCATCCCAGTATTCATTGGCAGATGGTCCAGTGTGACTAGGAAGCCTTGCACATGCAGGCACTTAGGACAGTCAGGAGCTGAGCCCCAGCCCATCAGCAAAGAGGCAGAGAGCTTCACCAAGATTTCATGCTTCTTTCTGAACGTAAGCTAGTGGGAAGAAGAAAACAGATACAAAACAGTAAACAGATCGTTAACTACTGAAAATAGTCTGGGTTACATGATGTCCTGAGTTTATCCCCTAGACACGCTTCTGTGACTAGCAGGCAACTTGTGTGTCATCGAAAAAAATGTTCATTTTCATTAGGGACCTGTATAGGCCTTTCTTAACAATATATAAACATGAAAATGGAGTGCATTTGTTACCATCTGGTACAGTGCCTTTTAAAACGTCCCTCCTTCCCCCTAAAATGTTTTTCAAAACTCCTACTATTTGTAAAATTAACCCTTTCCTCCTGGTGCTCTGCAGGAGGAAGATGTAGCTGTGGGCTCCTGCAGCTCTCTCGCAGCTTTGGAACCCCAGGGGGCAGTTCTACTCTGTCACATGGGGCCACTGAGAGTCCGAATGCACTCTCGTGGCTCCCATAAAGAAAGGCAGCGGAGGGAATCCTCTGGAGGGTCACTGTAATCATGAATCACTTGTTGGAAGTGGGTTTGGTATGGATTGATGGCTCCTTTCACTGGGTGCCCCAAACTCCCCACACAGGTCAATCCCAACTCCTAGAGTCCCTATAGGCTCTGACCTTGAAGGAAACAAAGTGACACATCTTTCTCCCACTGAGCTGCTGATGGCTCCAGATTGCCCACCTTTTGGCTCTGCACAGAACTCTTTCACCACTAAGCCAACCAGGTTCCCACATCATGAAAGTACCCAGAATTCACCTGCTAGCTTCCTGAGCTGTGAGAAAATGTCTATTCCTTAAAGTCACCCACTTGTGCTCTTTGTGCTTCCGTGGTGCTGAAAACAAAGCACCTCGTCTGTTCCTGTTGCCCTCCTGAAGTCTGAGTGCTGTTGTCTGGTGGAACACCCCTACCTCATATACATACCTTCAGCAAGGTGTATATGCTGCCTCCTAAAACAACAGCCAACAAGTCAAGCAATGTATTGCATGAAGGCAAGTCTGCTGTACGAGATCTCTTACAGTGTTGAAGAGCAAGGATGCCATTTTGAGGACTAAGGTGTGTCTGAACCAAGCCATAGTGCTTCCAATCATCTCATATCATATGCATGCAAAAGGTGGACCTTGAATAGGGAAAAGTGAAGAATTGGTGCATTTTCATTATCATGCTGGTGTAGAATATTGAAAGAACCATGGACTGGCACAAGAACAAACTGCTGTACCTTGGAAGAAGCTTAGCTTGATGGGCAGGTGGGCAGGTTTTCATGCAAAGCACATGAAGGAGCCAGGTCTTCTCCAATGCTTGCTGAAAGAGCAGTAACTTTCATCATAATTGTGACAATTTCACTGTGTAAGAAACCTAAATAAAAAAATCCCTTAAAGAATAATCAATATGGTGATATTGCTCTCTATAGAGTAAGAAAAATGTGAGGAATTTTCTTTTTCTTTCTTTCTTTCTTTCTTTCTTTCTTTCTTTCTTTCTTTCTTCCTTCCTTCCTTCCTTCCTTCTTTTGGAGAGAGAGATTCAGGCAAGCTCAGAGTAGCCCACAATAGATGGATCCCCTCCTTCAATGCTACATCATCCAAATTTGATTTTGCAAACTTCAAATTGCAAAAATCAGATTTTAAGAAATACAAAACAAAAACAAGAATTAAATTATGCCTTCATAGTCTAAGAAATACATGCAAGTAACAACAGAGAAATGTATCTTTGTTGTTAATCAGATCCCATAAAGCTGAAAGAAATGTTGAAGTCAGAAAGCCCAACTGCTTCATTTCTTAGCAGGGGACACAGAATCTGCGGCAATGACCCATTCTTTAGTAGCAAAGCTGAGGGGTTAGGACAACATGGCCTCTTCTCTTTGTCATGCCCCACATCCTTGTGGCTCCATCTATTCTTTTTTGTTATTCTATTTTGTATGTGAGTGAATACATTCACTGATGGATATGCAAAGTATTCATGGATCCTTGGAGGAAAGACACAGGGATTGACATTTACAAGCCACAGTCCCTGGCATGGGATCAGTTAAAGCACAGTTCACCTCTACCCATATGCACAAGCAAGGTTTTTCTAAAGATACTAGAGATGTACCTGGTATCTCTTTGGCTTTTGTTTATTTCTATTTTAATGCTTCGGATGTGCCTTTCATTTCTTTCTCTGAGAACTGGACTGGTGATCCCCACTCCCTGGAACTGGACTGGTGATCCCAGCCAGGCCACACTAGGCTCCCACTGGATCTCTGTGCAGAGCACTACCTCCAATGAGGCTACTTCAAGGCCAAGATCAGAAGAGAGAGAGGCACTCCGTAACTGTTATTTAAGCACATATGAAAAAACAAAGCCACCACCGCCCGTGAAATACCAAACACCTTCACCTTGAGTCAAAATGAACGACCACTTTTCTTTCTTTCTTTATAACCAATGGAAGCTTTAACTTTATTTTTGTATCTTCCCTGTATGCTGTTGCCTTCCTTTAACTTGATCCTGTCTTACGGTGATACAATGCATTACAGGGGCAACCTGTGCTGTATGAGGTTTTCTTGACTGTATATTCCAGAAAGCAGATCACCCAGACTCTTCTTTCACACTGCTGAGTGGGTTTGAACCAGCAACCTCTAGGTTAGCATCCCATCACAAACCAGGTGCACCGCCTGGAGGCCTTTCACATCTGGATAAGATGTATTGAGATACCTAACCATAGAATCCAGGATTGAGAGGAAGGTATGGAACAAAGGGTATTACTAGGATTCAGAAAATTGTATGGAACAAGGGATGTTACTAGGATTCAGAAAAAGACATGGGACAGGGATATCGTTGCTAATGTCCCATGGATCTTTCCGGAAAGCAGAAAACACTAGAAATTTATTTATGTTTTATTGACTATTCAGAGGCATTCAATTGGGTGGATCACACACACACAAAAAACAACCTGTGGTTTGCCTGAAGAAGGATAGGAATTCCAGAACATTTCATTGTGCTCGTGTGGTCCTTGCCAAAGTGCTTCTCAAAGGCAAGGATGGTGAGACTTCTTCTTAGATGCTTTGGTCGTGTCAGTAGAGACTGGTCTCTGGAGAAGAATGCTTTGTAAAGTAGAGGGGCAGCAAAAACAAAAAGGGCCTTAAGGAGATGCATTGACACAGTAGCTGCAACAATGGGCTCAAGCAAGGCAACACTTGGAAAGATGACGCATGACAGGGCAGGGTGTCATTCTGTTGTGTGTAGGCTTGCTATGTTGAAGCTGAGTTGATGGCTAACAACATCAACCACAACAACCATGGAATCTCCCTGTTACTTGGCAGTCTCCAGTGCAGATAGAAATCTATCGTCCTGATACCTTTCTCCAGATCACTCAAGCAAAGCTCCACTCATCTCAAAGATTCTCCTAACACCCTTGGACAAAGGAGCTACCCATGTTGTGTTCTCTCCTTCACTACAAATCTCACTGCCAGCATGTCAATGCTGACTCATAGTGATGATAGACCTGTGGGTTTGGGAGACTGTATCTGTTTACAGGAGGAGAAAGCCAAGTTTGTCTCCCAAGGAGCTGCTGGTTGTCTTGAACGGTCAGCCATGAGGATCGCAGCCCTCTGTATAACCACTACACCACCAGGGTTCTTTCCTCCATTGCTGCGAAGAATAAGAAACCCACCCTCTTCAACAACAAGTGTGTCCCAGGATTCTGTGACTGGAAATTATATAGTCCTGTACAAGCTGAATCGGTTATTCTCCCTCAGTGTTCCTGAAACATATGTGCAATCCCAAGCAGACTCATCCCTGTCCCCAATTTTGAATTAGTTATCCTCAGGGATCTGCTTTCTGTTAGGCTGAAAATATTTAGAAAACCTAGAGCATTTTCTATATATCTTGCTATCTTCAAAACATTGCTCAGTTCCTTATATACTGTATAATAAACATGTATTAAATAGGGGTATAAAATAGGTTTTAAAGTTTAATAAGCAAAACATCATTATCGTCTATTTTACCATGTGACTCCTGAAAAAGAACTTAATTCAGAGTTACTAGCATATGGAAAACTGAAAGTTTAACATATTTTATGAGAGAAAAAATATCTTATGGAACTTGTAGGAAGGCATATGGCAGGGTTTAAAACAAAATTTCTAAATACTTGTAAGTCTCACAATTCAATTGTTTTCATTTCATTAGAAACAAGAAGCAATTTGATTGACAACAGAATTGATTGTGTGTTCTAATATAGAAAAATCACTTGTTTTAAATGCCCATTCATCGTTTCCTAAGGTAATTTGATAAATAACTAACAAAATTTCAACTAACGACTCTGAAACAGCTAATCACCATCCTAAATGACTACCTTCCCTAATTGTCAAAACCTGCACTCACCTCCCACAAACCAATTCTTCACCTACCTGGTTCCTCAGTTTCCCTTGTATTTTCTCTGATTTTGGTGGCCTTGATGATGGTTCTCACTGCAAGGTCAGCAGTTCAAACCCATCATCTGCGCCCAGAGAGAATGCTGAAGTTGTCTACTTCAGTGACAATTTAGTCTCGGTAGCTTTATATGGGATCATTCTGAATTGGAATCACCTGGAGGGCAGTGCCCTGGGTCTGGGTGGTGCAAATAGGATCTATATTCAGCTTCTTTACGTGTAAGTTACAGCTGCCTGCAAACAGGTAAGTCAACTCTCTATTTTCCAGATGCCAACACTAAATTTGTATGATCTATTCTCTACTTCAGCCAACATTATAGTTGAAACAAAGCAAAGCAAAACAAAACAAAATTAGCAGGTGAAGATTAGATGTTCATATTTATGCCCTGGCTGTTTTGTGATTATGGATAAGGCCACTAAACTCTTCCGTAGTTTGAAACCACCAGCTGCTCTATGTAAGACCAGGTTTTCTGCTCCCATGAGATTTACAGCCTCAGGAGCCCACAGGAGCTGTTCTGTGCTTTCCTATAGGTGCACGATGAGTCAGAATTCACTCAATGGTAGTCGGTGTGGGTTGTGATCATCGGTAAACCTCCTATACTGACTGTGTTAGTCCAGGTAGACTAGAGAAACAAATCCAAGGAGACTCGTGTGTATAAGAGAGAGTTTTATATAAAGTGTAATTTGTACATTAAGAATGTATCCCAAACCAGTCCAGTACAAGCTTATATTAGCCTATATAGTGGATACCAATCTATAAAGTCATCTTCAGACTCACGAAACACATGCAATGACACTGAATGCAGGATGATCACAGGCCAGTGGGTAGAAAGTCTTTGGATCCAGTCGCTGTGTAAGCATCTCAGCGCTGGCAGGGGTCACTATGTGGCTTCTCCTTGTCCATGGTTCTGGCTGCATCAGGGTAGGTCCATGTTGCTTCTCCACAAGGATGTCTCACAGGGATTCAGTCATGTGTCTTGTTAGTAGAGTGTCTCTAACAGAGTGAGACCAAGAGAGTGTGCCTCCTTCCTCCAAGGAAGAAAATACAGGAGTTCCCAGAATTCTCAGAAGAAGGCCATGCCCACACCGAGGCCTCATTGGTTATATCTTCATTGATAGGTCAGACTCCACTGCTTCACTTGTAATCCTCTCAAATTGACACCAGATTATTTAACTACCACACTGACCTTATTTTCCCCACTTTTTCCAAGATTCCTTCTGCTCACCAGTGCCAATGTTATCACTTCATTTGTAGTAGTCCTGGCAAAACAAAATGGAATCTCAAAATAGGTCTTGGGCTAGCTTCCTTTTTCTAAAAACATACAACTTAAACTTTCAAATTCCTATAAGAGGATATAAATTTGGCCCCCCAGGCCAAATATTGCCTGCTAAGGTTAGTAGCCATTTGTGTTAGTCCGGGTAGATGAGAGAATCAAATTCATAGACATTTATATATGTATAAGAAAGAGCTTTATATAGAGAGTAATTGTACATTAAAAACATCCCAACCAAGTCCAGATCAAGTCCATAAGTCTGATCATATGTCTGATACAAATTTATAAAGTCCTCTCCAGACTCACGAAACACATGCAATGATGCCGAATGCAGGAAGATCACAGGCCAGAGGGCAAGAAGTCTTGTGGATCCAGGGCTGGTGTAAGTATCTCAGCCTGGCTGGAGTCTCCACGTGACTCCTCCAGCTCAGGGCACTAGCGCAACTCCGTGTAGCTTATCATTTGGAGTGTCTCCAAGGGAGTGAGCTTGTATCCCACCTCTAGTGAGCTATTTATCTCCTTAGTACCTCCAGATGAGATCATCAAGCTGCGATCTGATTGACAGGCTAAACTCTAACCCTTTACTTGTAAGTCTCAAATTGACAATAGATTATGTAACTGCCACACTATTGAAAGTTCCATGCCTGCCAAAAGAACAAATACTGTACTTCTTCCTTGGAAGAAGTACAGTTAGAACGATCCTTGGAGGCAAGGATGGCGAGCCTTTGTCCCATATACTTTGGACATATTATAACATAAGTAGTTTGGAATATTATAAGGAAAGTCCCTGGAGAAAGTCATCATGTTTGGTAAAGTAGAGGGGCAGCCAAAAAGAGGAAGGACCTTGACAAAATAAAATGACACAGAACCTGAAACAAGGGGCTCAAACATAAGAGCAATTGTGAGGTTGGCACAGGACGGAGCAGTGTTTTGTGCTGTTGGATAGCATGTGTCTAAGGATGTGCGCCAAGTTGATGGTGTCTAACAACAGCAAGAAGAAATTTGGCTAACAGGCAATTTGGAAAACAATAGACACTCATCATTTATGACACTGTCTGTCTAAGCCCCGGAATTACCTGAGGTTTCTGAATTTGTTTGTATTTGATGAACAATATTAAAATAAAACAAGTCAACATGTAAATGAGTAAATGAAACTTGGTCAATTTCTCAGGGCCACAAAAGAATAAGCTCTGTGTATTTTATCTATTTATTAACACTTTCTTTGACTATTCAACATTCTGTCCTGTAGAATGATTAGTAGTTTCAGGAAGTATTATTTCTTGGCAGCAATTAAAGGTGTAACCTGCTCATTGATCATCTGGTAGACTACATTACTATGCTTATAAATGCTGCAAGATTCCAATTCATTCTAATATTTGTATCTACTCTTTGGAAGGCCTTCTTGTTCGCACGAAATACCTGTGTTCAACCCCCACCCAAATACAATGGTTAACTCATCACTTTGGGTCTACTTAGCCCCAGTGGCACAAAGGTTAAGTGCTAGACACACTCCAAACAAATAGCCATTGAGTCAATTCTGGTGCATAGTGACCCTATAGGACTGCATAGAACCGACCTGTGGGTTTCCAAGATTGTAACTCTTTACTGGAGTAGATAGCCCCATGCAATAGCTGGTGGTTTCAAATGGCAGACCTTTAAGATCACAAACAGTCACCACTATGTCAGTAGGCAAGAGATGGGCAAATCAAACCTACCTAGTAACTCCAATGGAGAAACAGCTTATTGTCTGCTTCTGTGAGTATTACAGCTTAATGGGATCAGAGATCAGGTATCCAGAACAAAAAACCATATCATTGTGAATGAGGGGGAGTGTGGAGTGGGGACCCAGAGCCCATTGGTAGACAACTGGACATCCCTTACAGAAGGATCATGAGGCAGTCAGGGTGCAGTGTAGCAATGATGAAACATGCAACTTTCCTCCAGTTCTTAAATGTTTTGCCCCGCCCGCACCCCCCGCACCCTGCACAAACAAACACACACTATCATGATCCCAATTCTATCTTACAAATGCAGCTAGACCAGAGGATGTACACTGGTACAGAGAGGAACTGGGCAGATGATCCCTTCAGGACCAGTAATGAGAGTGGCAATACCGGAGAGTGGAGGGAAGGTGAGGGAGAAAGGGGCAACTGATTATAAGGATCTATAACCCCCTCTTGGAGGATGGACAACAGGAAAGTGGATGAAGGGAGATAACAGACAGTGTAAGACATGACAAAATAATAACAATTTGTAAATTATCAAGAGTTTATGAGGGTGAGTGAGGGTGGGGGCGGAGAGGGAGGGGAAAATGAGGAGTGATACCAAGGGCTCCAGTAGAAAGCAAATGTTTTACGAATGATAATGGCAACAAATGCACAAATGTGCTTGACACAATGAATGTATGTATGGATTGTCATAAGACTTGTATGAAAAAAAGTTGCATGAGATACCAATAAAATGATATAAATAAAAAAGTATATGAAAAAGCCTAGAAAACCTATGGAATGTTTCTATCCTGTCATGTGGGTTTGTTATGAGAAGGAATCAACTTGATGGCCCCTAGGAACAACAACAACAACTTAATGATTTGTATATTTTGCTATCAGTCCCAACAAAGGGGAATTTTTCAAGGACGGTAACCATGACTTCTTCACAGTTTGCAACCTATACTCTAAACCTTTTGGTAATAAATCTGACATGCTACCTTGGCCCCCATATCCAGGACATGAATCTTTGTCAAATCAGTTCAGCCAGTCCTCTTTGCACTCACCTCAGACATGTCCTTTGATAATAGTCCTGTTAGAACTGACTTTACTAAGAGTTACATCATTAGAGAGAGTTCCTCCTTTCCTCAGAACCATCCTGTTGACTGGATGAGAAAACAAAATTGTGTGCTTGACATTGTGGATGCAAAATGTTCTTCACTGTTTCCTCCTGGACGGGGACTGTCCCTTTTTAAAAGCAGACATATATCCTGCCATGGAAATGAGATGACAATTATTCTTTTTTTCCATTCCTTCTTTAATATAATCAGCAAATTGATTTGCCTGGTTCAGAAATGGATATGCTATAAAAAACTCACCCGCTTCACTATGATTCTACAATCTCATAAATCGTAATAATTAGAATGACCTCCCTTTCTATTTCAATTAACTCCAAAGGAACAATTCCCTACAATAGATTCACCTCTATTATCTCTAATAGTATAAACCATGAAAGGCTATAGACGGTATTATGGTTGAGTCCAGCGCTTTGTCCGTGAGCACATTTGCCTCTAGCTGAGGGGATAACCGATCTGGGGTAGAAACAGGATCATTCTCAATAGGAAGCAGTGTTGCTCTCCTTTTCTGATCCTCTTACCTGGTGATCTACCCAAGGTATGCTATTTACATCATATATATGACACAGTGATTGAAGTACTTGGCACCTAACTACAATGTTGGTGCTTCACCAGCTGCTCCAAAGGAGAGAATTGAGGCTCTCTGTTTCCATAAGTATTTTGTCTCAAAAGTCCTATGGGGTGCTTCCACTCTGTCCTCTAGGGTCCCTGTGGGTTAAAAGCCACTCAACAGTGGTGCTTCTTGGTTGCCCCTTTTTGTTTGCTTGCTTTAACAATTGCTTAGGTAAAAGTCTGTGGCTTCTATTCTTACTGAACATCTCTGTCTTTTTTACCCTATCCATTGAAGAAGCAAACTTTGGAAAAATGATTGTTTAGCGCTTTGGGATTCTGTAAAGAGGCCAGCAAGTGAAACCTTAATCATTTCTCATCTACAAAATGATCGATGAACGTTTAGCCTAAAGAATTAGTCAAAGTGCTTGGGCAGCTCTCTGGATCAAATCATGCAAAGGGCTACAGGCCACTTCCAAGGTTGCACATTGTTAATTGTTGTTGCACTAATCTCAAGTCATGGTGACCATCTGTGCAAGACCACCTAGGCAACTAACTGTTGCCTGACACTGCACCATCTGCCTCATTGGTGGAGTGTGTCAGGCCATTGCTGTAGTCACTGCCTCATATCTTCTCACCTTGGTTACTCCTCTTCTGGCACTATATCCAGCAACCTTCTGCAGCGATCCATGGAATTTTCACTGGCTAATGAGATCGCTAGACTCTTTTTTTTCCTTATCCTAGTCTAGAAGCTCCACTGAACCTTGTCAACCACTGGTATTTCAATAGCACAGCGTCGGACATCAAAACAACATATAGCCACCATGGTACGAGGCACTGACAGGCAAGGGGTAGAATGTTAAAACATCCTGATACCATTTCACCTTAAACATTATGAAATATTTACCGAAATTTAATTTCCACTTCTGGTTAGGTAAAATATGACATGTTTGTGATTCTTCATTTATAATTTCCTATTAGATGATTTTCTTTTTTAAGTTAATTATTGTGTGGTTTCATAAGTAATTGTTATATAATACCACCCATCTAATCAACCTAATTCCAGAGAAAATATTAACAGAATTATACACAGGGACTTTTTGTTGTTGTTGTGATAATACAATAAAACATATGCCAATTCAGTAATTTTTGCATATAGTAGGAGAGAGCTTCAAAAGTGTCATGGAAAAACAACCAAACAAACATTAACTTTAACTCCTTTTCCATAAACTTTTTGAACCTCCTCATACAGCAATCTTGATTAAATTCCTCAAATTTTGTAACCATTCTTACCCTGTTCCTCATCAACATAAACACATTTCTTGCTCCACATCCTATCTACCCTTTCAGGTTGCTATTTTCCATTTGGTCCTACATACATTGTCTGCAGGATCAAATGCATAACAGCAACTCCAAGGTTAGAGTGCTCTGTGCCAGCCCTGCTGTTGAAGTAGTTAATGAGTAAGACTGCTATCCACAAGGTCAGCCGGAAAGTCTGGATTCCCTAAAAATTTGGAATTCTGTTCTGCATCTTGCCCCTTTCTATCAGGTAGTGTCCTATAGAACCTTGGGTGAAAACATTCTGCCACAGTTGGCAGGCACGGTGCAGTGCTTCTGGTCATCTGGCCACCGGAGGGAGTTAGTCATGGAGGCACTTAGCTATGCATTTCAGGACGGATTAATTATTTACACAACGCTCTTTCCCTTAACTTTTAAATTATCCATATTATTGTAGAGTAAGCTGATATCCATAAAAATGATAATATATTCTTTTGTTTGATTTTAAAAAGAAAGAGATATGTGTAGTTTTCTTCAAGGTTTCCTGAAAATGATTATTTGTTTCTAATTTAATTGACTTTTCCAATCTATTTTCATTCCAAAAATATAAAACATACTGAGATCTTCACAAAAGCCAGCAATAAAATGAAATCAATATTACAAAGGTGGCGTGATTCAGTTAGATTACTAATCAGCAAGTCTTTTATATAGAAAAGGAATATATGCACAGAAAATGCAAAAATTTTGCTATTATTGTTTTCTACTTCAGTTTTTTTGTTTATTATCTGGAACATATTAAGGGTTTTGAAATTTTAAACAGCAATTAAAGAAAATGAGAATAAAATATTTAAGCTATTAAATTATACTAAATTTTATGCTCTGAAAGGTAATAGATACTTAAGACACAAAACTAAGTTCAAATTAAAAGCACTTGGCATAATCCTATTCATGGCACAGGTAAGAATCGCAAAGATAATGGCTTTAGGAATGAATAATAGAAATTAAGTTAGCTAAATGAAATAAGTAAAATGACTATTTGGATCCATTTTTAAATCCCCTAAGGTTTTCTTTTAAAATTATATATTTAAGACATGTTTAATTCTGTAAGTTTAAATTACTTTACAACACGAGAGAACAATTTGGAGGCAGAGGAGTAAGGATAATAAATTATATCTTCACTTTAATACGTGGATTGCTTTTCCTGAGAGGTTGGAAAGCTGTAACAAATACAATAATTCAAACAACTGGTTTCCTGATAGCGTGAAGTCTTTTCCTTGGTAAATTAGAAAACGAACAGACAACAACACAACGCCCTTCTTCATAGAGCCCATTTGGACTCATAGCAACCCTATATGGGACTTTCAAGGTGGCAAACCTTTATGGGAGCCATATCCTTTTTCTCCGTCTGAGCGGCTGCAGGGATTGAACCACTAACCTTTTGGTTAGCTGCACGGGGGCTCCTACCTTTTCTTGGTAGATACACTTTACTCGTCCTCAAAAGTCAAAGAATTTGCCAAGAAGAAATACAAACAAGAGCTTTGTAAACAATTTCAAAATGTAGGAGCCCTTGAGTAATGCAGATGGTTAAATGCCGGCCTATTACTGTGCAAATTGGTGGGTCACGCCCACCGGATGATACCTCAGAAATAAGGCCTAGCAGTGTGCTAAGGAGCAGTCCTACTGTGCACTCATGGGCCAGACAAGAGGCCGAAAGGGCTTGATGCCAACAAACATCAGCAGCACGATGAAGACATCATTTCATGATTTGTGGAGGACTCTCATTAGCATGTGCTGTATCAAAATCTGGAGCAAGATCTCCTCTGTCTGGCATGAATGACCAGATTAGTAGCAATGGTGCCAATGGTAATTTCCTGTGGGGCAAGGCATCTGCCTCTATGCAATTCAAGACAACTTGAGAAGTTTGGGGACTTTCTATGAAATAAATATTTCTATTCCTTTAGGAAATGCATTAGGAGTTCTGGTGGCTCATTGGTTAAAGCCCTCAGCTGCTAGCTGAAAGGCCATTAGTTCAAGCCCACCAGCTTCTCTGTCTGAAAAAGATGAGACAGTCTGCTTTCATAGATTGTTTTTGTTGCTGTTGCTAGGTGTTGTCGTGTCTGTTCTGACTCACAGTGAGATAATGTGCAGCAGAAGGAAACAGTGCCCGGTCCTGCACCATCCTCACAATTGTCATTGTGTTTAGTCCCATTGTTACAACCACTGTGCCAATCTATTTTGTTAAAGGCTTTCTTCTCTTCCACCACCCCTCTACTTGACCAAGCGAGATGTCCTTCTCCAGGGACTGGTCTCTCCTGAAAACATGTCCAAAGCACATAAGATGAAGTCTTGCCATCCTTGTTTCTAAGAAGCATTCTGGTTGTTCTTCTTCCAATGATTTGCTTGTTCTTTTACCAGTCTACGTAGTATTTCCAGTATTCTTCACCAGCACCATATTTCAAAGGCATCGAATCTTCTCTGATATTTCATACTCAACATTCACATGCATATGAGAAGACATATTGAAAATAGGCATTTGACATGCATTGAAATACAATGGCTTAGGTTAGGTGCTCCTTAATCCTCAAAGTAACATAAGCATTACAACCATAAACCAATATAATCCATAGATTACAAAAAAACAGTCTATATAGATTACAACCTTGGAAACCCTGGTGTAGCTCTACTTTGTTTGATAGGGTGCTTGTGTGCGTACTTTTTGGTGGCATCTAAGTGTGTGATAGGTAGGTTTATGTACCAACATGGCCAATGCACACATGTGGGGTTAATTGAAGGGTGGAGAGATAAATGGCTCGGCAAGCCTCGCCTTTCTTGTGTTTTGCTCTTGATGATCAGACCAGTGTGCTTGTTCTGTACCTCAATTTTCAAGCTACACTACTTATGGGACAGCTAGCCCATGGACTGTGTCACTGTAGTTTGAGGTTCCATGAAGATCTGCTTTGCCACGCTACTGGAATATACATCTTGAGCTGGGGACTCTCGGACCCAGTCATCTGACTGACTGTTGGTGACCTGCCTTGCTGTTTGCTGTGTCCAGATATCCTGAATTGCTCTACAGAGAACTACCTGGAGGCCCTCAAGACTTGAAGGACTGCCAGTGTATTAGCTGTCTCATGAAAGTGAGTTGCACTGAGCCATTTGCACTGCTTTATAGATGAATTAACTGTTTATTTCTTATGTTATCTATCTATCTATATAAATATACATAAAATATTAACATCCTGGGTTTGTTTCTCTAGAGAACCCTAACGTACTAAGTAATGAGAGGAAAGCAATATGAAAACATGTGTGTGATTAGCATAAAAACTAATTTTAAATAATATTCAATATACGAGTAATGTCCATTTTAAACCAATCTAGAGGAGGTTTTTTTAAAATTAATAAATCTTTTTATTGGGGCTCATGAAGCTCTTATCACAATCCGTACATACATCAATTGAGCAAAGCACCCTTATACATTCGTTGCACTCGTCTTTCTCATAATTCACCTTCCACTTGGGTTCCTGGAATCAGCTCGGTTTCCTTTTTTTTCCCCCTTCCCCTCCCTCCCTGCTCCCCCCTTTCCCCCTGGTCCCTTGATAGTTTATAAATAATTATTATATCTTATCTTACACTCCCTGGCGTCTCACCTCACCCACCTCCCCATTGCCCATCTCCCAGAGAGGAGGTTACACATAGATCTCCAAGATTGGTTCTCCCTTTCTACACCCCCTTCCATCTTGGTGTCGCCACTCCCACCGCTGGTGTTGAGGGGTTCGTCTGTCCTAGATTCCCTGTGTTTCCAGATCCCTACTGTACCACTGTACATCCTCTGGTATAACCAGGTCCGCAAGGTAGAATTGGGGTCATGATAATTGGGAGGGGAGGAAGCGTTCAAGAACTCGAGGAAGGTTTTGAGTTTCATTGTTGCTACACTGAACTCTGAGTGACTCATCTCCAGAGGAGATTTTTTTAAAGCATCATCAATTATATACTAAGGGTAGTTACTGATTTCTGGTGTAGTTTTTAGTTATACATTGGGCTGCTAACTGCAAGGTCAGTAATTCAAAACCACCAGCTGCTCCCCAGGAAAAAGACGAGGCTGCCAACTCTGGTAAAGAGTTACAGGCTGACACCAATAGGAGCAATTATGTTCTGCCCTATAGGGTCGCTATGAGTTGGAATAAATTTGAAGGCAGTGATTTTTTTGAGAGTTGAGTTACTACACATAAATATGCATTGCATCTTTAGACAAAAACACAAAGCTGAATTGATTTTTAAAACATTTTGATGTCTAATATTATTCTAATGTTTGCTACATTCTTCAGCTAAATAATTCTTCTCTATATAAGAGAAAATAACTAAAATCTAACAATGCATTACCTGCAAATTTTAACAAATGTACTTGATAAAATAATAACAGGACTGGAATTATTTTTAGTTTGTGATTGAGCTCTTATTGTCTAAACAGCCCCAAATTGTCTTTCTTCCTTTCTAGCAAGAACCTTACCATGTTTCTATCTTATCCTTTTGTTGCTGTTGTTCTTTTTAATACTGAAATTCTCTCACTATTCACACCTGTTGGTTCAATTTCACATAAGATATATGATTGGCTGTAGGGTACATACGCATGGCTCACTGTTTTAGCATATCTCTAGGAAACACAAATACTCTTTCACTCCCACTCATATTTGTTGAAGCCATTCTTTCTTAATAATAAATACACATAAAATTACACTTTTCCCATAAGGAACTCACATTCATCTCCCTACAGGAGAAGATTTAAACTTTTCCCTCAGAGGTAGAAGATTGACTAATGGAAAGTTCAAAAGGGTTAAATACAGCTATGAAAGCATGTGTTTTTTTTTTTTAATGTATGCTTCCTAAAAGACGTTATTAGAAAGAAAAAAATGAAGGCATACTACTTTTGGAATTTTAAGGTTATTCTTTTGATGTGCACTTAGAGAAGGACATGCTGCTAAGTGGAGAGTCAGAAAAATAGAAAGACCCTTCAGCAGAGAGCTTGACATGGAAGTTGTCTAACAATGTGCTCGACCAAACAGCAATGAAGGTGAGGACGGTGCGGGACAGGGCCGTGTGTTCTGTTGTACATGGGGTTCCTGATGAGTCAGAATGGACTCAACTGCACATAACAGCAACATGATGTTTCTCAAAGAAACAACCCTACAAACAAGTGACTTAAGAGAATGAACGCTGACATCGTTAGTTAGATAGATTTGCTATTATGGAGATCTATTGCAAACTGGTACCCACATACAGAACACTGAGTAGACTGTTGGGCTGATGTCTCTGAGATGTCCATCTTGGACTATGTAAGTACAGAGCGCATATACATCCCTCCGGACTTTCTAAACTGTAGACAGCTTTCTAAGCTCCTATCAATAAGCTGACCATATTTCACTGACCATGACAGTTCACCCCAGTCTTTGATCTTTCACCACACTCAACCAAAACCAGAACAGCTGCTGTTGAGTCAAATCCAGCTTCTGAGGATCCCATGTGTGTCACAGGAGGCTCACATTCCCTACGATTTCCAATTGTTATGAGCTTTCAGGAGTGGGTTAAAAACAAATAAACAAACATCTGTTGCCTGGGTTTAGATTCTGATTCATAGCGACCCTATAGGACTCCCCACAGTTTTCCATGATTGTAATCTTTATGGAAACCACAACCCTTGCTCTTTGTAGCTGAGTGCACAATTGGAGCATGCCAGGGCTCTGTTCTGTGAGGACACCACTCTATTACACTATTCTTCCCATAATGCTTAGATATATTTTTATGCTGGCTCAAATCTCCTTCCTTCAAATCCTACCCAATCTTTGACTGGGTGCTCCGGAGTTTCTGTCCCATAACTAACAAAGTCCCATATACATCTAGCTCAAGAGTGTTGTTCCCTGTTCACCTCCTTGCTTTCTTGGCAAACTGGCTCTCCTCTCATGGATCCACATCTGGGAATTCTGTGATTGGCTCTTTCAAGTGGTTTAAATTTTCTCGGAGCCCAGGAAGCTCAGACCTGAGCAGAGCAGTGTGGGCCCTCCTTGTCTCACATGAGTCTTGCATGCATGGTCTTCACACATTTTAAAAATATCACAATTATCTGACCATGAATTTGATTCAGCTATAGTTTAACAAAAATTAATTTGGTGATCAGAGCCTAAATTCTGAAAGGAATGGACAGACAAACAAATGAAAGATAATGTTTCATTTCTGGCCTCAAGACAATATATCTTTGTCCACTGATTCTCAACTTTTAATTGGTCAATATGACAAAAATTGCTCATGATCTTTATTCAAGAAGGATTTCTGATGGACACAAAAACCTCTTTTTTCAAAGTCTTAGGTTACTATGAGTCAGAACTGACTCAATGGCAGTGATTTTTTCCCTTGAGAGAATTGTAGTAGAACTAGATCATATGAGAAATTAGTTTAAGAAGGATGTCAGATAATTACCTAAAAGGTGACAGATAGAAGTGTATTTTCATTATCAGAAGAGGAAAGACTACAGTATATCTCATTAGATATAGTTGCAGATCAATAGCATTCTGAGTTATATAAGGCATGACTGCAGATCAGAAGTGAGAAAAACTGGATTCAGCCTTAAGTTTTCTACTGTGTCTCTCACATTGAATTAGTTTACTTAACTGGACAAAATGCTTCCTTAAAATATGCTCAACCTTTAAAATTAGACAATTTCAGAAAGTTGCCAGACACCATTGTGCTATTTTTGTCACACTCTCCAAAGATATATTTTCTCTCCCGAATTTTGCTTCCTCAGTTTTTTAATATACATTTTAGTTAATCATGCATCATTCACATAATTGTTGCAAAGATTAAATGAGAAAAACATGTAAAATTTCTTTTCAACTCTAAATAGCTCACAATGAGCTATCCTTAAAGTTCTGTATTAAATACTTTACCTGCCTCTTCTCATTTAAACTTCCTGCTGCCTTGTGCAGATATATAATATATATATGGATATAGATATATATCTTTCCTAAACCTAGATACACATCATGATATATATATGTGTATATATATATATATATGTATATATATATATATATATATATATATAAAACAGATGATGCATCTATGTTTAGAAAAGTTGGGCAATTAGCCCAAAGTCTCAACCCCACATGCAATTTAGTCTCAAGGCTTGGATTCAGAACCCTCTCCTTCCAAAGTCTAGGTATGTACCTAAGAGCCTGCCAGAGGCAAAGTGAAAATAAACCCATGGGTGTCTGAAAGCAATATGTCATTTTTAGCTGCCATCAATCACCCAGACTAACAGAAATCATATGTAAAAGGGAACGAAACTCTGCCCAGTCCTGACCCAGCCCTATGATCAGTTACAGATCATGACCTTTATATCCTTAGGACTTTCCATTGGCTGATAGGAAGATTGAAAGCCCTTTCTTCCTAGTCTGTTCTGGATCTTCTGAAGCTTGTTCAGCATCACCAGGCACCCAAACCTTCACTCCGAGACAGCTACAGGTAGTGCATGAGTTGACACGGGTGGTAACACAACCATGGTCTTGTATACTAAAGGCAAGAAGTCTACCACTGAACAATCACTCACTACTTTCATCCCCACACCAGAAGAGAATCACTCTGTTCTTCTACCCCAGCATTTACTAAGCTCTCCAGTAAAAAAAAAAAATCACCTGTCATTCCTGCCCCACCCCGTGGCAATATGGTGGATCTTGATTCATACTGACTCTGTTGAACAGGATAGACCTACTCTGTTGGCTTCCAAAACTGTCATCGTTAAGGAAGCTGATCATCTCATCTTTCTCCCACTGAGTGGCTGATGGGTTTGAACCACAGACCTTTCAGATAGCAGTTGAGTGCACAGCAACCAACCACACATTTACTGGTTCCTCATAAGAACACTAAGTTCCAGCCTCCAACCCCAACACCCCACATCAGTATTTCAGAACAGGAAATTAGGGGATGCCCTGTTTTCTGACAGATAGGGTTGCGATGAGTCCACATCGATTTAATAGCAGTGAGTTTGTTGTTGTTTACTGACTTATCTTTGAAAATCTCACGATGAAGGACTTTTGGAAAACATAGATCTGCCCATCTCTTTTCTACTTTTTAATATTTTAAGCGGTTTCCAGTGAGAGAGAGAATTTTCATCTTTCATTTTGCATTTTTACTGAGCGCTCTGGTAGAAAGCTCTGGCCCCTGATGAAACGGATGTCATCAGCATGCCCTGCCCTTCCACGCAGTCTTCTCAAGGGCCTGCTCGGCGGCCAGCTTCAGGGAAAGCCACTCACTCCCATCCCCAGCAGCTCCTGGATAAATACTGCTCCGTGATATCTGTTGTTTTTGAACTCCCTCCATGTCCCTAGGAAGTCGCTGGCTCACTGCGCTGGAAAGTCTGGAAGCAGGTCAGCAAGACAGCTTCTAGGATTGCCTTTTGCAAATGTCAGCCAGCTTGCTTGTGTCTGGCTGACCGCCAGGTATTCTAACAGAAGGGTGCTAGGGCGCCACCACGCACACATCCCAGAGACTTCTTGCCAACACTTAGATTTGTATCCAGGACTCCAGCTCCCGGGTCATTAGGAATTCCCTTTATCATCAATTTAAGTGTGATTTTGGGGCGGGGTGGGGGGTAAGAAATAGGCAGCTTGATAGTAAGGATCCCTCACAGACCCTTTAGTCTGATGAAGTAACGATCACTATGGGGAGGGGGGCGGTTAAAAGATGATAAACTCCATTTGGAAAGGGATTTCTGTTTTGTTTCTTTGTTTTTCCCTTTGAGGTTTCCCAAGCAGTGCTTGGGACAAGACATTAATGCAGGCTTAGTAAATGGTTATTGAATAAGTGAAGAAAGGAAATTTAAACATATCTCTGCAGCCATAAATGTGAACACATCACTGGTTTGGACTGTTCTAGGCTGGCTGGAATTATTGCGGTGGATGACTTAAGAGAAAAGAAAGCATGACTCTCTCCAGGATAAAAGTGGGAAAAGGACTGCCTAGGGGCAGTGCTGGGCTCAGATAGGCAAAGTAAGGAAATTTACTTTCAATGCATCCAGCTTCTTGCAGTTTATGGTCTGCATCCATTCTACGGACATATTTTATTTTTTTAAATTGTGAGTCATATTTAATCTTTTTTTACATATAAGTCCATATTTCTGTCCTTTTCTGGAACTAAATTACACTATCTGACCATAACCGCTGTCCTCAGGTAGATTCTGACTCACATATACAATAGAGGACAAAGGAACTGCCTCATAGGATTTCTTTTTTAAATCATCTTATTGGGGGCTCTTATAACAATCCATACATCAATTGTATCGAGTGCCTTTGTACATATGTGCCATCATCCTTTACAAAATATTTTCTTTCTACTTGAGCCCTTGATAACAGCTCATTTTCCCTCTCTCCCTACCCTCACATCTCATGAACCCTTGATAAATTAAACTTTTTTTCATATTTTATACCATCTGCTGTCTCCCTTCACCCATGTTTCTGTTGATTGACACCCTGGGTTTGTGGTGTGTGTATGTTATACATTGATCATTGATATCGGTGACCCCTTTCTCCACACACCTTCCCCCTACTCTCATGGAATTGCAACTCCCATGATTGGTCCTGAACAGTTTATCTGTCCTGGATTATGCATGTTGAGAGTTCTTATCTGTACCAGTGTTCAGGCTTTGGTCTAGCCGGATTTGTAAGATAGAACTGGGGTCATGATAGTGGGGGGGTGGGCATTAAAGAATTAGAGGAATGTTGTATGTTTTGTCAGTGATATACTGCACCCTGGTTGGCTTATTCCTTCCTTGTGACCCTTTTGTGGGGATGGGGGGGTGTCCAATTGTGTACAGATGGGCTTTGGGTCTCAATTCCACACCCTCTCGTTCACATTGATATTATTGTTTGTTATTTTCTCTATAGATTCACCTATCCTGTGTTTCATACACAGGAAAACATTAAATATATATGTGTACACATGCAAATACAACAAGGAAGCAGATGGACTTTAGGCCTCTATTTAAATCTCACCCCAGTTTGTTCTAATAATGTGGCATTGTATGATACTCACCTTCCAACATGATTGCTGAAGAATGAAATGGATGTACAAGCAAATGTAGTGAAGAAAGCTGATGGTGCCTGGCTATTAAAAGATAGAGTGTCTGGGGTCTTAAAGGCTTGTGGTTAAGCATCTAGCAGGGAAGCAAAATAGCTCACATGGAAGAAGCACATTAGCCTCTGTGATCATGAGGTGTAATGGGAAAAGGTATCAGAAATTATAAACCAACCAACCAAATTGTTGTGAAGGGGTATGGATGTAGTGGAGACCCAAAACCCACCTGTAAGATAATTGGGCAATCCCTTTCCAAAGGGCCACATGGAAGGGATGATAAATCCAGGGTGTGGTATGGCACTAATGAACCTCATAACTACCCTCTGGTTCTTCAATATTTCCTCCCCTTACTATTATGGTTTTTACTTGTTTTACCTAATTGATCATGTTAGATTTGCATTTGTTTATTTGTATATTTAAGATCATTCAGTACATGAAAGGCAAGAGAGATAACCCTTCAGAAACAGTAACAGGAGTAATGGGTTAATAGCTCCTTGAGGGTATGGGGAAAGAGTGGGATTGAGATAAGGGGGCCATAGGAAGCTGATAACATTGATGACGGCATAACCCCAGTTGGTGGGCTAGAACAACAGAATTATATGGGATTGGAAATATTGGATTGTGTAAGATATGGCAAAAAAAGGTATAGGAAAAAAAGAGTAAGGGTTCCCTGGGGGATATGGCAGGAGAGGGTGGGAATAAAGGGGAGCTAATATCAAGGAATTCAGGAAGAAATAAAATGTTTTGAAACTGACTATGGTAGCAATTTTACAATACTGCTTGATATAATTGAGCTATGTAATGTTAGGATATCAGTGAGAATCCCAATAAAATGAATTAAAAAAACAAACCAAGAAGAATAACAAGGTAAAAGAGATAAAAACTTCAATCTAAAAGGGAGCAGACAATATTCAAACCCAGAACAAAATTACATGGCTCGTAAGGAAAATCAAATGATAGGATGCTAAATTTTAACTTAACGGCATCTATAACGATTCACTTTCCAATAGCAACGCTATTCACATCTCTGATCCATGGTGAGAGGGGATACTCCAGGAGCATTTTATAGGACTTTATAAGCTATAATCTTATAGAAACTACCACATCTTTCTCCTGCTGAGTAACTTGTGGGTTTGAACCACTGACCTACTGGTTAGCAGCCCAAAACTTAACTTCACTGTCACCAAGGATCCTTTTATGTAACTGTGTGGGACCCAAATCCTACATGGTGACAGTTACTTGCCTAGCTTCACCCTCATGGAAGAATCATGCTTAGTGTCAGGTGATTAGAAAGAATAATAGATGCTTCAAAAAGTATGTGGAAATTTTTCATTATTCTTTTTTTCATGAATTTTGAAGCCTCAATAAATAGCACATGCTTAGAACACTCTTATGTATGTACTTCATGCTCAGTGGAGGCAAATATCACCATTAGGATTATAGCATCATCATTATCATCAAAATTATAATAATTGACTACCACATCCTCAAGGGATCAAGATAAAAAATTGCCTAAAATAAATATTTTATAATATTTCTTGCCTTGGTTAATATCTCTGCAGCAGCATTATCCAATACAATTTGCTGCAATGAAGGGAAGCTTCAATATCTGTGACCTCCAATAAGTATAACTAACAACAAGGGCTGCAGGCACCCACTCAAGAACTTTTAAAAGTAAATCGGCATTTCATGATATTGGTTGTACCCAGCAAGGTGGTTATAGGCATGATTGACTTGCAACTACATATGTACACATAGATGGTTATTTATTTCCAGTTGTCATCTGTTAATTAAGTTGAAATCTGGTAAATGCTAATATTTGATTCAATATCATGTGTGGAGGATGTGATAATTAGGTAGTTAGATAGTTAGCCAAGTTTCAAATTGCTGGGACCAAGAGTCTCAGGGGGGTTGGCAGATAACACCTAGTAATCCCTCATGACTTTACACAATGAAATCATAGCCAATGAGTTGTAAGAAGATTAGATAGGATGCTGTTATTGTTGTTGCTAAGTGCCTTCAACTCAGTTCTCATCATGACCCTGTGTACAACAAAATGGAACGTTTCCCAATCGGTCCTACACCATCTTCACAAGCCCATTTGTTGCAGACAGTATGTCAATCTATCTTGTTAAAGGTCTTCCTCTTTTTCACTGCCCTTCCACTTTACAAGGCATGATGTCTTTCTCCAGAGACTGGTCTCTCTTGACAGCATATCCAAAGTACATGAGACAAAGTGCTACCATCCTTTCTTCTAAGGAGTATTTTGAATGTACATCTTCCAAGGAAAATGTGTTTATTTTTCTGTCAGTCCATGGTATTTTTGATATTCTTTACCAGCACCATAATTCGAATGCATGGATTCTTCTTTGGTTTTCATTATTCAATAACCAATATTCACATGCATATGAGGCAATTGAAACTACCATGCCTTGAGTCAGGTCCACCATTGTCCTCAAAGTAACACCCTTCATTGTCAACATTTTAAAGATGTCCTGTGCAGCATATTTTCCCAAGAACTTGTGTCATTTGACCATAACTCCTACTTCCATGAGCATTAATTATGGATTCAAACAAGATTGAATCAGTGGCTTCAGTTCTTTATCCATTTATCATAGTATTAACGAGAAGATAAAGCTATGATAAATAGTATTATCCTCCAGCTGTGAGGATTTTTTTCCTCCATAACTAATTTATTGGGTGGAATGCAACACCCTTTCTTGGGTCACAACTAGGTGCAATTGAAAGGAAATTTCTTTAGGGATGTGGCCTACTTCCAATACCAGGAGACATTGTGACACAGCTTTCTTGATTTTTGCTGGGTCTGGATCCTGCATGTAGCTTATCAACCTCTGTGTTTTTGGACTTGAGCCAACACCCTTTCATGTTGCCTACCAATCTTGGGAGTCATCAGTGGCCCCCAAGCTGACCTGACAACCTTGAATTAATTTGCCTCTGACCCTCTGACTTTCTGATCTTGCATTTATTCTCTTTTGCAATCACCAGTCTGACCTGTTGATCTGGGAATTATTTGCTGCTGCAGCCAGCATCATGCTGTCTCCCTGTCAGTCTTGGATTTGTTAGCCCCTGCAGGGATGAGTATTAGGAGATGTCTCTTGTCTGACATCTGACTCATAGACTTGGAACCTACCCTGACAAGGACTTGCTTCTTTCTATAGCCATTGGAACCATTTTCTTAATATAAATTTCACTCACTCATGTTTTAGCTATCTATCTACCTATCTATGTATATACACACATACATACATACTTACATATGTATACACTTATATACAGTAAACCATAAATATATGTAGATTATATGCATACATATTTGTATACCACATATATGTTTTAGTTCTCTGGAGAATCCAGTTTAAAAGAGGGGGGTAAAGAAGTAGGTTGCTGAAGCAGGGAACCAGTAGAGAGGTCTGAGGGGCTGGCCTTAATTCCAATTACGTGGACAGTTGCTCTTCTACTATGAAGAATTTACTTCAGAGGACAGCACTGAAGCTACAGTTCAGGGACAGAGACATGTTTGGTCAGAGCACCTGGGGGAGGAAGAGAGTGTGGAGCACATCCTGGTCCACTAAGCCTTGAGGAAAACATCCCCTCTCAGAGCAGCCAATGCACAGAGAGGATCAGATGGCCGGTCCCACTCTGAGATATGACATCCCTCATTGACCCATAGCCCTTACAGGGGACAACACTGGAGGCACAGTGTAGAAATTGTGCTTGATCTGACCCCACCCCACCGAGGAAAACGCTAAGGGCATTCAACAGAACAGCAAAGGGAGCAGAGCAAGGAAGTCCCAAGGGAGTACCAAAAGTAGACTTTGGGGCCAAGACATGACACTCCATCAGACTGGACTGGAATACACTCCTAAAGGTCAACAAACAGACCTTGAACTATTTACAGGCTTCTCTTTTTTGGGTCATTGTTTTGTTTTATTGCTTTGTTTTGCTCTGTCTTATTTTTGTGCATATTATTATCTCTGCAGGTCTATCTAGTCTATCTAGATAAGATAGACTGGTTAAACAATTCGGGGAGAAAACAACAGAACCAATTGTTCTTGGGGGACATGGGAGAGTCGGAAGTGGGGGAAACTTAGTGATGTTAACAAACCCAAAGACAAGAGAGTAACAAGTGATCAAAATTCAGTGGTGAGGGGGGTGTAAGAGGTCTGGTAGGACTTGATCAAGGGCTATGTAACTGAGAGGAATTACTGAAACCCAATGAAGGCTGAGGATGATAGTGGGACAAGGGGAAAGTAAAAGGAAAGACAGGAAAGAAGTAGTAGGCAAAGGGCATTTATAGAGGTCTATAAATATATGCATATAGTTATATTTCCCTATCATCATATATAAATATATTTACATGCCCTGGAAATGCAGGGAATCCATGACAGATGAACCATTCAAGACCAGTGGTGAGAGTGGCCATACCAGGAGGATGGAGGGAAGTTGGGATAGAAAGGAGGAACCAATTATAAGGATCTACATATAACCCCCTCACTGGAGGATGGACAACAGAAAAGTGGGTGAAATGAGATGTCGGACTGTGTAAGACATGACAAAATAATAATAATTTATAAATTATCAAGGGTTTATGAGGGAGGGAGCAGGGAGGGAGGTGAAAAAGTGAGAAGCTGATACCAAGGGCTCAAATAGAAAGCACACTTTTTGAGAATGATGAGGGCAACAAAAATGTGCTTGACACAATGGATGTGTGTATTGATTGTGATAAGAGTTGTATGAGCCACCAATAAAATGATTAAGAAACCAAGTATGTTGTTTTGAAATCAGAAGGACATTTTTGATAATCCTGCCAATCACCTTATTTCTATTATTACTTTGTAATTATTGGTTTATAGTCAGGTCTGACTGGTGGTACAGCCTCGTCTTTTCTAGGAAAGAGACAGCTTAGATTTTGGAGTATCTTAAGCCAAGGAGAGAAATAGGCCCTCTATGGGATAGTCACGAGTCAAAAATGACTTGATGACAACTGAAAATAACAGCCAGTAAACAACAAAATGTCCTGTGCAAATAAATGAGGGGGAAGCTGGCTCTGGAAGTAACTGCAAAGAGGTTGGGACATATCGGAAGTAATTCAGGACTTTGAACAGCTACAAAAAATTTACACAGACAAGGTTTAGGGTCATTGCGCTAGGTCAGGATTATTCAAATTTAGGCTGTAATCACTCTGTGGGTCAGATAATCCTTTGTAGTGGGCAGTTTTCTAATACATTATAAGACACGGAACAACTCTCTGGTCTCTATCCACTAGATGCCGGGAGTTTCTTTCCCCATTTGTACTATCAAAAATGTCTCCACATTGACCAATGTCCCGTGAGAGGCAAAATTGCCTTCTTTGAGAAAGAGTGGGACAAGTGGAAGGGGTCAAGGGGGAAGGAAATGAGAAAGAGCCCTGTAGAAACCATCTTGCCCTCTCCTTCCAAGATTTTTTGTTCTAAAATATGGTCTTTCCAAGTGGAAAAGAAAAATCTATTATCATAAACTGTATGCAAACAGATGCAATAGTAATAAAGCTCCCCATGTAGGGATGCTTGGGTTTAGTGGACTTAGGAGGGAACTCTCTTCCTCAAAATTTGCCTCTAGCTTTTTAAAATTTTATAAATCCAGTTACTGTCATGCCAACGTGTACAGCTGGATAAGTAACTCAAGAAACACTTTCAGCCACATTTTCATTAGCAACTGCACATGCAAATCTTTGTCAATGTGAGATGTTTTGCGTTCAGAGCCATCATACAAGTCGTATTTCCAGATTATCTGTCTATTTCAAATCTGGGTCTTTGTCTTTGTAACTTGTGAGGCCTATTACTGCTGGTCAATTGTGCAATAAAATTTGGTTTTAAACGTGGTGACTGTCTCTATCCAGTCACAGCTGTTATGTCCTTAAGCTCAACAGCAAGGACGAGTGCTAGTGGATCAATATCATATACACCTGGCCTTCATAAGCAGTTCAGGAAATCTGCACCTGAGATTTTACAGCAAAAGCCAGAAGAAAACAACAAAACTTTGCCCAGATTGCACATTGAGAACTACACATGATCAGTTTCTGAGTGCAGTGATTTTTGCACCTATTATTAAGCATAAACTATAGTAAAAGGAAGCCGTCTCGTAAAGGCTTAAAGGCAAACAAGCGGCCATCTAGCCCAGAAGCAACAAAGTCCACATGGAAGCAGCACACCAACATGGGTGATCATGAAGGGCAGAGGGGACCAGGTTTCAAGCAACAAAGAAGTGGGGGAAATCATATCATCGTGAATGAGGGGAGTGCATGATGGGGACCCAATGCCTATCTGTAGACAACTAGACATCCCTTGCAGAGGGGTAATGGGGACGAGATGAGTCACTCAGGGTTCAGTGTAGCAATAATGATACTCACAACCTTCCTCTAGTTCTTAAAAGTTTCCTCCCCACCAATTATCATGATCCCAATTCCACCTTGCAAACCTGGTTAGACCAGAGGATGCACAGTGGTACATTTGGGATCTGGAAATACAGGGAATCTAGGACAGATGAACTCCTCAGGACCAATGGTGAGATTGGCTATACCAAAAGGGAAGGGGGCGTAGAAAGGGGGAACCTATCTCGGGGATATACATATGACCTCCTCTCTGGAGGATGGGCAACAGGAAAAGTGGGTGAAGGGAGACACCAGACAGTGTAAGATAAGATAAAATAATAATTTATAAACTATTAAGGGTTCATGAGGGAGGGGGGATGGGGAGGGAAAAAATGAAAATGAGCTGATCCCAGGAACCCAAGTGGAAGGCAAATTTTAAGAATGATGAGGGCAATGAATGTATAAGGGTGCTTTATTCAATTGATGTATGTATGGATTGTGATGAGTTGTATAAGCCCCAATAAAATGATTTATAAGATAGATAGATAGATAGATAGATAGATAGATAGATAGATAGATAAAAAAAGAAGCCCTCATTGGAGAGTGGCTTCATGTTGGGCTTTAATCCGCAAGGTCAGCAGTTCAAGACAGCAGTTCCCTCTTCCAGGGAGAAAGATGGGGTTTTCTACTGCTGTAAAGAGTTACTGTCTTGGACACCCACAGGGATAGATCTATATCGACTTGACAGTGAGTTTAGTTTATACTAAATTTTTTTGATGAGATGCATTGACACAATAATAGGTTCAAGGATAACAATTGTGAGGATGAGGCAGGAGCTGGCAGTGTCTCATGCTATTTATTGTACATTCTATTTGTTGCTATGATTGAGAGCCAATTTGATGGCACCTAACAACAACATAGCGTAGTAATAGACATTGGAGACTTCAGATTTCAGTCCAGAGCCATTGTGTGATGAATGTTTCTTTAACTGCTTGTACTTTCTCTTTCCACAAGGTGATGTTGTGCTTACCTTTTGTCTTTAGGTTAAGAACTCAAATTTCCCTATCTTAAAATATAAATGTGTGGCAGAAATTCTCCCTAAAATATTTCCTAAGTTCCCAGTCTGAGATGTCACTTGAATTAAGTCATTCTTAGACATAGCTTCAACTGAGGGCTGTGGGGTACCAGATTTCTCATTAGCTGAAAATGAACTTCTGGCTGTTAGAAACTCACTACATCCTAGATAGTCTCAATCTTTCCTTTTCTTCTACAAAAGATGATAGTTCATGTGGCAGTCACATCATCTCTTGTCAATCTGAGTGAAGGGGTGGAGTCTAGACTGTAAATCATGTCATAGCCAATGATGCCTCTGTGTACCCAAGGCCTTCTCATGTTTCTCATTCTGTTGACAAGCCATACGAAGCTATGTTGATGGCAGCCAGGACTCTAAGGGTGGAGGAGCCACACTGTGGGCTGCAGCAGTGCTGAGATGCTACCACAAGACTTTTCACCCACTGGCCTGTGCTCTTCCTGCTTTCAGCCTTATTGCATGTGTTTTATTGATCCACTGGCACTTGGTGCTTGCTCTCAAGTTTAAGGACATTAACGGCTGTGACTGGTTAGAGACAGTCACCAGGTTTAAAACTAAAGTTTACATGGGCTAATATCAGACTTATGGACTAATATCAGACTTATGGGCTAATATCGAACATGCGGAATTTATTTGGACTGGACCAGGATGTTTTCTTAATATACAATTACTCTTGGATATAAAACTCTGTTATACACATAGAAGTGTCTCTGGATTTGTTGCTCTAGTCACCCCAGACTAAAAAAGTTCATTTTCAACATCCAGCACCTATTTTCTCAGCACAATGTTTCAGGCTCTGGTATAAGTGTTGAGGAATTTTTCAAAAAGGAAAATCAGAAAACAGGGGGGTGAGTGGGTACAGGGAAGGAAGTGTGGGAAGCAAGTTTGGAAGAAGGTGGAGAGGCAGGCCTGAAGAAAGGGGGTGGGGGTGGAAAGGAGATGGTGACCCCTGCCTGGATAGTGATCTTGTTCAGAAAACATTGTCTCTGTGTTAAACGGGGTGCACGATGGAGGGTTAAACAATCTGGATATTTTATGGGTAGATGTTTCTTATAAGTGTTTTGGAATCATTGAGCACAATTTCATATAGATTTAAGATTCTTTTATGTAGAGGGAAATTTTCTAGAGGAAAGGACTATCCACTTGTTCACTTACATGAAAATAAGACATTGTTCCAGGATTCTGAATTGAACTGCTGTTGGTATATGTGTCTCCTGCTACACTCATAAAGGTTTTGAATGCACAATAACATCACATGTAGCTCATCCCTCCTATGGTTGGA
Organism: Tenrec ecaudatus; assembly: GCF_050624435.1. Classification (NCBI taxonomy): domain Eukaryota; kingdom Metazoa; phylum Chordata; class Mammalia; order Afrosoricida; family Tenrecidae; genus Tenrec; species Tenrec ecaudatus. The sequence continues at coordinate 10,177,507 of NC_134544.1, forward strand.
TGCATTATTTATAACTGAGTCACTTTGTACCATCGTCATGTGTGAAAGGAGCAATAATTGGAGCTATCCATTTTTAGTTCACTGGGAAGAAGACACTCTTCATTTTTCATAATGCCATTTACCTTCTACCCTTTGTGCCAGAGCTCCGATTGCTCAGCTGTGGCCCCTGCTCTCTTTCAACACACTCACATTTCAGATCTCTGAGATGTCTGTTCAAAGTGAATTAACCTGAAAGCTCATCACAGAAATGTGAGAGCTTCGCAGCATCCCTACAGCTTCTGCACAGATGCATGGGGCCAAACTGAAAGGCCACAACGTCTGTAATGGAAGTCATTCATCTGTAAAGTGAAAGTGATCAGATTGATGCTCATAAATTTAAACAAAGGGGGAAAAAAGATCGAATGGAAGGCAAAATATTTGCCTTCTAGATGTTAGGGCCTGACAACCCTAGCATCAGGAGGTATTTTGAAACCACTGAATGAAATACCACCCCTCTCCACACACATACACATTTTATTCTCAAAAAGTCTCTATGTTTTTTCTTGACAAACTGCATTAGCGTGTTCACAAACATTAATCCCTAGCAGTTCTCAAATTTATTTCTTTAGAAAATCGAGGAAGAGCTGCATTTTGCCTCCTCTGAGGTAGTGGCTACACACTGAACTGCAACCCGCAGGATCAGCGGTTCGACATCACCAGCTGCTCTGTAGGAGAAAGAAATGGCTTTTTACTCCCATAAACAGTTACAGTCCCAAACACTCACAGAGCAGTTCTACGCTGCCCTACAGGGCTGCTGAGTTGGAATCACCTTGATGACAGTAAGCTTGCCACCTGCCTCACTCCACTCCACCCTTACCAAGTATAGTAGGGTACATGTTGGGCTGCTTAATGTACGGTCAGCAGTTTGAAAGATGAGGTTTTCTAATCCAATAAACAGTGACAGTCTCAGAAACCCCAAAGGGGCAGTTCTCCCGTCAGACAAGGTTGTTAGAATTGACTTGATAACAATGAGATTGCTTTTTATTGGTTCACTCAGTTCTCTCACACACACAAAGGAGGCTGGAGGTCAAAGTCCATGTTTCCCCTTGTGAACTACATAGGGGAGCAATCCAGGAGTGAATAGACAATTTGTCTTGGGAGTAGCTTGGATTGGGAATGAACCTTACTGGCGGACACAGTGCTGTAATGTGTGCACAGGTGCTCAAGTTTCAACTCGTTTCAAACACAGATACAGTACTTATTGAGGGCACTGCATGACTAATTACTCACAGCTTTGAATGAGTTTTGACTACAGGAATGGAATCAGGCAAGAGGAATAAGCAGAAAATAAGTTATCTAAGGGGCTGATTGTGGGCATGAGTAATATAGTGCTGAACCAGGAAGGATTTATAGAAGAATGTAAGCGTTTGAACTGAAACTCAGATGATAAGAAAACGTCAACAGTCAGAAACATTTCAACCAGTAAGTGGGTACTTTTGTGAGGGAATGAATGCACTAAGCAAAATTCCCAGAGCATCACAACAAAAGCACCGTTGGCTATTTGGAGTAACGCTAGGTTCTTCTCATGGGAACAAATCCAGATGGAAAGCAGAAGCCAAATTCACCTCCAACTTAGTTGAATTTTATTCTGTTAATAGTAGTCCGTTTTACTTTCAACAGAAACTGACCTAACCAAGGCATTCTGTCTTCTCTTTCTTTTCTTTTTTTTTTTTCTTCCTTTTAAAATGGATTCTTCTGTCCATATTACCAAAATGGGATAGAATGAAAGGTGGCTCTAGCCTATCATTCCTTGCCGAGGAAGGAATTACGCATTTGTGACACTGGATATCTCAGGGTATTTCTATGACTATTTGGGATGGTTGAGGTCAGGCTTTGGATTGGCACCGAAATCCATGGGGCGGAATTGAGAACAGCAAGGTTCAGGGCTGCGGTGGGAATTCCAAGTCTGGAACTGCACACACCGACCCGTCCGGGGGATGGGGCCCAGAGCCTTCTCCCGCCTACCGAAAGCTTCTCCTTGGCTCGGTGAGAACGCGCCCATCTCACTCAACAGCTTCCCACCGCGGGAGCGGGCGTCTGCAGTCAACGAAACCGAGGAGGCTTTTCCTGTTTCCCTCTCTTCAGCATCTGCGCTCCAAGTCCTTTCCACACGTTCCGCGGGGCGTCCGGTTTCCGCTCCCTCCTCGGCCGCGGGGCGCACCGCTAGAGCGTCTTCTCCGCCCACCTCAGCCGAAGTCCCACAGCTCCCTGCCCGCGGGCGGCGGAGATCGGTCTCCTCCGGAGCCGCAGGACTCCCGCTTCGGGACCGAAGGCTGCACCCGAGAGTGTAAGGGCGCTCAGGCTACCAAACTTCCGTCCCTCACACGCCCCGCGCCGCCCGCAGCGCGCACAGCGGCTAGGTCCTAGAGACCCGGGACCCGTCTCAGCGGACTCAAACGGGCACTGGCCCCGCCCTCGCCCCGCCCCACCGCCCGCCGGCGTCGGCTCTGGGACTCGGGGGCCCGCGAGGCCCCGCCCCGCCCCACCCCTCAGTACCTAGCCCCGCCCCCGTCCGCTCGCGTCGGCGTCGCTCGCCCTCTCCGAGCAGCGCGGCCCCGCCCCGGCCCCGCCCCCTCCGGTCCGCGTCGGCGTCTCTCGCCCTCCCCAGGCCGCGCGGCCCGAGCTGGCGGCGAGGAGCGGCGGCGTCGCAGCCAGGGGATGCGGCGTGCGGCTGGAGACGGCGCCTGAGCGCCCGCCTTAGGAGCACCCACCTCCCGCGCCCCTGCGCGGCCCCGAACCGTCTGCGGCGGAGGGGACAGCGGGCTGAGGGGACGGCGCGCGGACCATCCTGAAGCCCGCGGGCCGCCCCCCCCCCCCCAGTCGCAGCAGTTACCTCCAACTCTCCGCCTCTGCCTCAGTGGCGGCCAGCGCCGCGGCGGGGAGATGCGGGCGGGATCTGCCTGAGGTAAGTGGGGACCCCTCTTGCCCCCAGATACCAATCTCCGATCAGAGCAGGGAAGGAGGCGACCTGTTCTTAGGAAACGAAAAAAAATTTTAATTAGAAAATGCAACAGGCGGGGCGGATCTGGAAACTCCCGGCGTTAACGTTTCCCACTGTAGGAAGACTTGTCCAAGACAGAAACTTGCTGCGGTTCTGCATACTCGGAGCCAGAGATGCTGCTCCTTCCACCTGCCTCGGAGCTCCCTCTGGCGGCAGCTCGTGAGGACGCAAAGCGAGGCTACAGGTGAAGGGGAGCCGCCGCTGCTGCCCAGCTGCTCCTTCCAGAGGGTGGTTTCTCCCTTGTGATCCACGACTTACTTGTCTTAGTGGTGCCCCCCCGCAAGGGCAGTGTCTGCCCTCTGAAAGGCAAACCCTCAGCAACATTAAAGAAAAAGTCCCCCCAACTTTTCCTTTGTGAGGGGATATGATAGCCGAAGTCATCCCTCTTAACGTACTTTGAATAAAACCGTTTTTGAATGCTAAAGCCAGCGATGGTTCAAATAGGAGTACTGTCAAGAAAGTAGTTGCTTGTCAGCCACGCACATGCAATGAAATCTTTACGTGAGCATTTAAAATGATAAGGACAATCAAACGTAGATGGTGTTGCATAGCAGGTTTTCATTGAGATTCTCACATTTCTGTCAAATGATTGTTGGGCATTTGAATTTAGACGTTTATGTCTACTCCTATCTGTATCCTCAGAGAATTTCTTTGTTTTGTTTTTCCTCCAGAAAAGAGTGTCATGAAATAAGAACAGAAAAGAGATGTCATTGTTGGTGAAAGGGAAACCTTCTTTCCCATTCGTTGGTTACGTCATGATGAGAAGAGGAGAAATACCTAGATGGCTGAAGAGATTAGGCTTTGACAATTGTACAGACGAAGCTGATAAAAGAATTCATGAAATTGCTTTCTCTGGGTCATAATAGACTGCTGAGTAAGTAAGCCTGGAAAAGGGACATTTTGAAATGGGAGCCGGAGTTTTTTGGTAAATCATGTAGGACTTTATCCACGTGTTGAGGATGTTTTTCTCCCAAAAATGGAAGAAGAAAAAGTTCTCAAAGCCAAAAATGCAAAAAAGTTGCAAGGAACAGCTATTGAGTCTACCCCAAGAATGTTAGCACTTCGTCAACATGGATTAGGGAAACAAATACAAGCATATCTTACCTGTAGGAAGGGTTGCATCACAAGAGATGCTTTCTTGTGGTAGAAATGACTCTTAATTTAGTTTGAGAGTGCTTTTTCCTTCTTTTTTTGTAACCCTGTGTTTTGACTTTTTTTGTTAGGCAAGAGATTTATGTAAAGGAAGTAATGGCTGAATTCATAGTATGTTTGCTTATTGCACTAGTCTTCTGTGTGTTACAGGAAAAAATGAAGATTTCAACATTCTTTTAAGTTTTATTGAAAGCAAAATTCTGTCAAGGACACAAATATTCTATATAAATTTTCTCTTTTTTGGCTACTGTGCTTACTTTTAATGAGCCGTATGTCAGGTTGACTTCACAGCGTAGATGATTTACAATTTTTGTTTTTTATAAGGCCTTAAGTGCATGCTTTGTATTAACCAGATGGAAAACACGTTAAGCACTGTGTTTGACATGTATGCCTAAGGAAAAGAACTCCCTGATGGATCATGGCGTTAATGTTTACAGGACATTTCTTATTTTTAGCATTAGTGATGTTTGGTTTCTCTACTTTTGAGGAATCTGTGAGCAATTACTCTGAATGGGCAGTTTTTACAGATGAAATAGATCAGTTTAAGACACAAAAAGTACAAGATTTCAGACCCATCCAAAAGCCGAAGAAAAGTATACTTCATCCAAGTTTATATTTTGATGCTGGAGAAATTCAAGCAATGCGACAGAAATCTCACACAAGCCATTTGCATCTTTTTAGAGCTATCAGAAGTGCAGTGACAGTTATGCTGTCTAATCCAACATACTACCTACCTCCACCCAAGCATGCTGATTTTGCTGCCAAGTGGAATGAAATTTATGGCAACAATCTGCCTCCTTTAGCATTGTACTGTTTATTATGCCCAGAAGACAAAGTTGCCTTTGAATTTGTCTTGGAATATATGGACAGGATGGTTGGTTACAAGAACTGGCTAGTTGAAAATGCACCAGGGGATGAGGTTCCAATTGGTCATTCCTTAACCGGTTTTGCCACTGCCTTTGACTTTTTATATAACTTATTAGATAATCATCGAAGACAAAAATATCTGGAAAAAATATGGGTTATTACTGAGGAAATGTATGAGTATTCTAAGGTCCGTTCTTGGGGCAAACAACTTCTCCATAACCACCAAGCTACTAATATGATAGCATTACTCACTGGGGCTTTGGTGACGGGGACAGATAAAGGATCCAAGGCAAATATGTGGAAACAGATTGTAGTAGATGTAATGGAAAAGACAATGTTTCTGTTGAATCATGTCGTTGATGGTTCTTTGGACGAAGGTGTGGCCTATGGAAGCTACACGTCTAAATCAGTCACGCAATATGTTTTTCTGGCCCAGCGCCATTTTAACATCAACAACCTAGATAACAACTGGTTAAAAATGCACTTTTGGTTCTATTATGCCACCCTTTTACCAGGCTTCCAAAGAACTGTAGGAATAGCAGATTCCAATTATAATTGGTTTTATGGTCCAGAAAGCCAGTTAGTTTTCTTGGATAAATTCATCTTAAAAAATGGGGCTGGAAACTGGTTGGCCCAGCAAATTCGAAAGCACCGACCTAAAGATGGACCGATGGTTCCTTCCACTGCCCAAAGATGGAGTACTCTTCATACTGAATACATTTGGTATGATCCCCAGCTAACCCCACAGCCTCCTGCTGAATATGGTACTGCAAAAATGCACACATTCCCCAACTGGGGTGTTGTTACTTATGGGGCTGGGTTGCCAAATACACAGGCCAATACCTTTGTGTCTTTTAAATCTGGAAAGCTGGGAGGGCGAGCTGTCTATGACATAGTTCACTATCAACCATACTCCTGGATTGATGGCTGGAGAAGCTTTAACCCAGGACATGAACATCCAGATCAGAACTCATTTACTTTTGCCCCAAATGGGCAAGTCTTTGTTTCTGAAGCTCTCTATGGACCCAAGTTGAGTCATCTTAACAATGTGTTAGTGTTTGCTCCATCACCCTCAAGCCAGTGTAACAAACCTTGGGAAGGCCAGCTAGGAGAGTGTGCACAGTGGCTTCGATGGACTAGTGAAGAGGTTGGTGACACAGCTGGGGAAATCATCACAGCCTCTCAGCACGGGGAAATGATGTTTGTGAGTGGAGAAGCAGTGTCAGCGTACTCTTCAGCAATGAAACTGAAAAGTGTCTATCGTGCTTTGCTTCTCTTAAATTCTCAAACTTTGCTGGTTGTTGATCACATTGAGAAACAAGAGGATTCCCCGATAAATTCTGTCAGTGCCTTCTTTCATAACCTGGATATTGATTTTAAATATATACCATATAGGTTCATGAACAGGTATAATGGCGCTATGATGGATGTGTGGGATGCGCACTACAAAATGTTTTGGTTTGATCACCGTGGTCATAGTCCCATAGCTAGTATCCAGGAAGCAGAACAAGCTGCTGAATTTAAGAAACGGTGGACTCAGTTTGTTAATGTTACATTTCCAATGGAATCCACAATCATGAGGATTGCATATATTTTTTATGGGCCATATGTCAATGTTTCCAGCTGCAAGTTTATGGACAATTCCAAATCTGGACTTCAGATTTCTCTCAATGTCAATCATACTGAACATGTTGTTTCCATTGTCACTGACTACCATAATTTGAAGACAAGGTTCAATTACCTGGGATTTGGTGGCTATGCTACTGTGACTGATCAGGGCCAGATCACTCGATTTGGATTGGGCACACAAGCAATATTAATGCCCATAAGACATGATAGAGTTATTTTCCCCTTTGGATTTAAATTTAATATAGCAGTTGGATTCATTTTGTGCATTAGTCTTGTGATTTTAGCTTTTCAGTGGCAGTTTTACATTTCTTTTAGAAAGCTGATGCGGTGGATACTAATACTTGTTATTGCCTTGTGGTTTATTGAACTGCTGGATGTGTGGAGTACTTGCACTCAGCCCATCTGCGCAAAGTGGACAAGGACAGAAGCGAAAACGAGCAAGAAAGCCTTGTCATCTGAAGAGCACCTTGCCAGTCTTCCCAGTGTTGTCATTACCTCACTTCCTGGTTCAGGAGCTGAAATTCTCAAACAGCTTTTTTTCAACAGTAGTGATTTTCTGTACATCAAAGTTCCTACAACCTACATTAATATTCCCGAAACAGAGTTTGAAGTCAGCTCTTTTGTAGATGCCTGTGAATGGAAGGTGTCAGATATCCACAGTGATCGTTTTCGTTTGCTTCGAGGCTGGTTGCAATCCTTAGCCCAAGACACAAAACTACATTTACAAAACATCCATCTGCATGAACCCAGTAGGAGTAAAATGGCCCAATATTTCACAACAAATAAAGATAAAAAAAGAAAATCGAAAAAGAGAGAGTCTTTGCAGGATCAAAGAAGTAAAATGAAAGGCACCTTTGAAAGAGATGCGGAATACATTAGGGCTCTGAGGAGACACTTGGTCTATTACCCAAGTGCACGGCCTGTCCTCAGTTTAAGCAGTGGGAGTTGGACGTTAAAGCTTCCTTTTTTTCAAGAAGTTTTGGGAGCTTCACTGAAGGCATTGTATGTCGTAAGGGACCCTCGGGCTTGGATTTACACAGTGCTGTACAGTAGCAAACCAAGCCTTTACTCTTTGAAAAATGTGCCAGAACACTTAGCTGAACTATTGAAAATAGAAGGTGGTAAAGGCAAATGTAACTTAGATTCTGGATATGCTTTTGAATATGAATCGCTGAGGAAAGAACTCTCAAAACCCCAGTCAAATGCTGTCTCTCTCTTGTCTCATCTCTGGCTAGCAAACACAGCAGCGGCCCTGAGAATAAATACAGATTTGCTGCCTACCAGCTACCAGCTGGTCAAGTTTGAAGATATTGTGCATTTTCCTCAGAAAACCACTGAAAGGATTTTTGCCTTTCTTGGAATTCCTTTGTCTCCTGCTAGTTTAAACCAAATATTGTTTGCCACTTCCACAAACCTTTTTTACCTCTCCTATGAAGGGGAAATATCACCAACTAATATTAATGTTTGGAAACAAAACTTGCCGAGAGAGGAAATTAAAGTGATTGAAAACATCTGCTGGACATTGATGGATCGTCTAGGATATCCAAAGTTTATGGACTAAATGCTGCAGGTCAGCGGAAATTTGCACTAACGCTTTCTCACCCAGTTTCTGGATGTAAATTAGAAGAGTTTGTTTATTCTTGTACTCTGTGTGTGTGTGCGTGTATGTTTGTGTTTTCAATCTGTTACTTGCACAGAGAGATTATTTTAAAAATGGACACCATATTTGGCCTAGCATGATTGATTTTTATCTTATTATCTTTGCTCTTGTTTTGAAAGGTTTTGTTTTTTCCTGCTACAGAGATGTAGATGAAGTTATGTCCTTTGGGTCATGGGAGAGGGAAAGATTTTAGAGTTTTTGTCTAACTCTCCATCTGTAACTGTGCTGTCTTGGGACCTCAAACTGCTAAAAGCCTTGCAGTCGCTGCTTTACCCAAGAGTTTTTGCTTTCAAGGTGGACTCTAAAAGAACCCTGTAATTTTTTTAAAGGCCTTTTAGCACATTTATCTTGCACACATGCAAGAAAAACAATTGTGTTACTCTTTATAATAATTGGTACTGATATCACTGCAGACATCTCAAAAGCTCCTACTCATGAATATAGAATTCCTTCTTTGAAACAAATATGGAAATACAGAACAGATAGACTTTATCAAGGTCAGAGATAGTGACCTTAAAACCTCGTTATTATTGGGGTGGTTTTCTTTTAATAAGAAGTGTGGCTTGGAATAGTTTGGGTACCAAGGGCTGGTAGGTTTTTTTAGATGTGCTGTGTGTTTAAAAGTCTCTCTTTGCCTCCCTGAAGCCACAGCTGTTCATCATCAGACCACTCACTCCCTGTCCTTTCTCTATCAAGCAAAACACTAAGTAGTTACTAATTGCCATACTCCTAGTACTTGTGGGGGATGTTTTTCCCTTGGTGATTAATTTTGCATTAAAGCCTAACACAGATTTAGAATCAATTTTCTTTTTTGTGCAATGATCACTATGACTCAAAGCAGGGCCACTGCTGCCAGATTTTTAGACAGAAAACAGAATTGGACAACTGCCTGGCTATCTCCCATCCTTTTGAATGAGTTTACAGACAGACTGCCAGTGTCTGGAAAAGTTGAAGGCAAATGGGAGATGATGTCAGAGGCATCTCTTTCCTTTGCCATCTGCATCTTATAAATGGAGTTGTCATAAAATGTTGTTTGTTTTATTTTGGTAGGCTGGGAAATGAAAATGCTATACCATTATAAGCCAGTAGAGTAATTACAATACATTGGATGGATGAAAACTATTAGTGTCAAAACTTGATGAAAATCTCTGTACATATTGTCTTTTTCCTGATGCTTCAAACTGTAGTTCCCACAAGCTCCCTTAACACTTGGGAATCTGCCATTCTGACCTAGATAAAAGTGCTTCTTGCTCAGTATGTTATTATGTCAAAATGTGCCTCCAGAGTGATGAAGTGGTGAATGTTACATTCCAGTGAAGCCTAACGTGGTTGTCATTTTTCATCCACTGTACTGCGACTTTGGACTGTCTCTGCCCCTAATATTTCCTCCCTTTCCATAATTTTGCTTTCCCTCTTATGTCACAAAGAATAAAAATCATATTGTATGGGTGGAGAGGGCACTGAATACCTGGATATATGCTGTATGCTGAAGGAAGATCGTTCTATCTAAATCAAGGTTATCAATAAGCATGCAAAATTGCTACCTGGATGATAGCACTATTTCAACTATGGGTCAGAATCTCATTGTTTGCTTTCAGGTCCCAGAATGTGTCTTGAGCCATATCAAACAAAAAATCAAAACTGGGTGAGCAGTAAAAAGAGGCTTGATCAAGGTGTGAATGATAGTTGCGTGCATATGATTAGAAAAAAAGCTCCCCACTGACTTTAACAGTTTGCAGAAATGTGCCTGCAAATTCTGGGTGGGTATGTGGAGGAATTAATGAAGAAAAATATGGGGAGAAAGGACGCATTCTAAGAATGACTATGTAAATGAGTAAAATATGATAGTGATAGCAAAAAAAGAGCAATTGTACAATTGGTGTGACTGAAATACGGAATGCTATATATGTATTAAGTCCCAACTGATTATAAAAAGAAGTATGAACTTTTTAAAAAAGAAAGACGCAAGAGGAAAAACCTGCCAAGGTAAACCCAGCTACATTAGTAAACTGTTGAAGGTGATTTGAAGTTGTAAAAAAAAGAAAAGGTGGTTTCACAGTACATCTTTTCACTCTCACCCAGCAGAGTTGAACAGCTCCAGGGGAAATTTTCAGATATCTCCCTTCCTGCTTGGTTGATAATAAAATAGTAAGGTGGCCATGGAAGAAGACTGTGCTACCTGATGATTCTCCGGACCCCACCCTCTTGATTTATATGCTGCATGGTTTTTAATTTAGTGTTTCCTTAGTACCTTCCTATGTTTTCAGGATGGTCTCCTAGGAGAAATTCAAATGAAGATTCATACATTTTTGTTCTGAAAATGGTTAAAAGGGATTCTCACTCATATCTGACATGTAAAAGTAATGCTTATAAAATGACCTGTTTGTACAATCTCTCTTCACTCACTACCCAAGTATTAGGTCATATTGAGTTTAAAAGCTTTTGTTAAAGCAATAGCATCTAAATCTTGAGTTTTGAAAGTATATGTCAATTTACTTACTAAATCAACACAAATGTGATTATGATCTGGTGTTTTAAAGTTTCAAACTGCAATTGTATATACTTTTAAGGTAAGAAAGAAGGGCCATATCTAGACTTGAAGTTTCTGAAATGAGACATTCTGAAGATAGGAAATACAAAATTTTGTTCAGGAGAAGGAAGATGTAAATCTATATTCTTCATAAAATCTAAGGAGTCTCATAAGATGAAACAAAGGGTATGTCCAGGTATCAAAATATTAAATTGTTTTACTCAATTTTTTAGAAGAGTTAATACAAGAGGGTTCCCAAAAGTACATGGAAAAGAAGAATTAAAAGGTAGTAAAAAGTTGTTATCCTTTTGAAACCCCCTTGATAAGTCAGGTAAAGGTGGGGTAAGAGGGCAGTGGTGGTTCAGTGGTAGTTTCTTGCCTTCTACATAGGAGTCTGGGGTTGTGCTACGTACAATTAAAGCTGCTGTCATTGAAGGCTTACATGTTGCTTTGATGCTGAACAGGTTTCAATGATGCTACATACACCAGTGAAAGCCCTACAGATCACAATGGTCAAATCTGCAAGCCATCGGGGCCTCAGATTTACAGCACAGTAACTATTGCTCTTGATGTCAGCTTCATAATAGACTCCACAGGACTGGCAGAAGAATTGCCTCATCACCTGCAAGTGTATTCAGAGAAATCTCCCCTCACCTTGCAACATGCCATGCACATGCAGACTATCATTTCTTAAGAACTTTCTGGAAATTTTACCCTTCTTCTTTGCCAGTGTGTTTGGGTTGCCATTGATCAGCATAAAGTATTGATCAACACTTTAAAATCATAAGCTATTGCAGAGAGAAAAGACAGAGGTAAAAGCACCTAAAATTCTAACATATTTCAGGAAACTTAATAGTTGAAGTATTTACTGCCTACCTAGTGGCCATAATATGTTTATTAGATCTAGAATATGTACTAATGTACTTTTATTTTTCCAAACTACTGACTGAAAAAATACCATTTATTTTGGCAAGAAAATTATCCAGAGTTTAAGACCAAAACATCTGACTTTTTGTACAAAGGTAGATAGGAACTTCAAACAATAGATTCTAATCCTTGAGGTACAATTTACTTTGTTTTCAGTTGTATTTAGTAACAGTTGTGTATATGTTTGTTTTTAATCACCAAAAAGTTCCAATAGAGCTTCTAAATCATGTTTTGTTGCATTTCGTTTTGTTTTTTCTCTCTCACATTTTATCAAGTTAATATAAATAACAGATTGAACAGCATATACTAGTTTACTAGAATCAAGCCAAACCAAAAAGCCTACCATTCGATTCTGTCTCACACTGACGCTATAAGACAGAATGGAGCTGCCCCTTTGGTTTTCAAAGACAGTAAATTTGTACAGGAGCAGAAGGCCCCAGCTGCCTCCAGTGGAGCTGATGTAGATATAGGCTGCTTGCCTTGGCATTAGTAGCTCAGCACCTAACCCAGGGTGCCGCAAATTGTTTTAAATGTATATATCATTAGTCATCATCATCTAGTTTACTGGATCTGTACATAGAAGTCCCTGGGTGGTGTGGTTTGTGTTTTGACTACTAACTGGGACCTATTCAGCAGTGCTGCAGATTAAAGGCCTGATTGTTTGTTTCTGTAAAGATCATATATAACAAAGTTCTACTCAACACATAGGGTTGCCATGATTCGAAATCAAGAGTAGTGTGTTCGTTTTTGTGAAATATAAATATGATTCATATGACTTAAAACAGGACTGCTGATAGCATACTGGATTGCATGTTGGGCTGAAAACCATAAGATCAGCAGTATAAACCCACCAGCTGCTGTGTGGGATAAAGATGCGACTTTCTGCTCCCCTAAAGATTTATAGTCTTAGAATAGTGTCTGTGAACTTATCTCAAAACAAACAGCCACTTAAGTGAGGCATCTGCTAAATTCATACAGAAGGAGCACATGTGATCCAATGATTGTAAATAATAAAATCCAATACCAGAGAAGTGAACTGTGTTAGCACTTACATTCTGAGCACTGGGTTTGCAGAAGGCTATGGATGACAGTGAAAGCCCAAAATCCACTTGTAGGTTCCCACACAGGTTAAGCCTCCATTTAACTTGCTCATGCTATTGACTAGAGAAGTGAATACTCTTGCCCTCAGACAGAGAATATTGGAAAGTAGGATCCTGAAGATAGAGTTAGGATAAAATGTAACATTTTGTTTCCCTTTTTACCCATTTTTAATTTGTTCTCATTTCCAGGCCACTTTCTTTTGGATTGAGATTTTTCCGTGTTTTATTTTGTTGTCAGTATTAGCGATTATTTTGTATGATTTTCTTTAAATGAATTCCAATATAGGTAATCATAGAGAAAGTAACTAGATTAATTGTTCCTTAAGATAATGGGAAAGGAGGTTGGTGGGGAATTATTATTATAATGAATAATGATACAAGAATGAAGGTAATGTTCTAAAATTATTTTGATAATCACACAACTCTTTAATATATTTAAAACATGGAATTTTGTCATACATAAATTATATGCCAATATAATTGGGGGGTATTTACAATCTCAGAAACAACCAGGGCAGTTCTACCTTGTCCTATAGTGTTGCTGTGAGTCGGAATCAACTTGATGGCAATGAGTTATGATTTAAAACAATAAACTACATACAGCTAAAGTCAGCTGCCTATGTTTGGAATAACTTTGTCACATCTCTTTTCTTTGGTTCTCTGTAAAGCCATGAGGATTTCCCCAGGGATGAAAAGGCAGAGATTGGGAAATGTGAGACACAGCATGTACTGACAGTAAACTCCACTATTTCAGTCATTAAGTTTGCAATATGTCCGCAGTGCTGGGTAAGGCTGACTTCTCCCCCTGAGTAAATTTCCAGTCCTTTCTTATCTTGAAAACAATCAATTTCATTATTCATATGCATCATTTCACCTTTTTAAATAGCAAGAATGAAAGGTGAAATGCCATACACTTCTTGGGTCTTATTTGAGGAGAGGATCTTACTTGGGACCTACCAAATAGGTAATAAACAAAATTGGGGGAGGAAGACTATTCTTTTCACCCTTTGGAAGGGAGAATGTTATAGCAAGAATTCATCACATAATAGAATGTGTTTTATATTGAGACATACCTTATTACAATACCCTGAACCACAACCAAACAAAACCAATGACCATTGAGTTGACTCCAACTCAGACCAACCTCGTGTGTCAGAGTAGAGTTGCACCCCATGGGTTTGAATGGCTGATTTTTCACAAGTAGATTGTTAGCCCTTTCTTCTGGGTCCAGTGAGCAGATGAGTTCCTTTACTTTTTGCATCTTCTAAGACCACTTCAACTCTCTTCTTCAATCCATCAAGGGATATCATTGCTGATATCTGATGGAACTTGGCTACAAGCAGCGAATAGCAGAAATATGTTTATTTGTGTTTCATTGACTATGCAAAGGCATTCAACTGTGTGAACCATCATAAAGTATGACTATCCTTGAGAAGAATGTGAATTCCAGAACACTTCATTGTGTTCATTTGTAATTATACATGGACCTAGAGGCAGTTGTGTAAACAGAGCATGGTTTAAAATCAGGAAAGCCGTGCATCAATGTTGCCTATTTTTACCTTATTTGCATGCATCCACATTTGACAGAATTCATTTTAATAAGGAATCTAAAGTTTTCTCTAAAATGAATAGACTGTACTGGTGGATAACTCACAGCTTTGCTTGGAAATCGTTCTCATGACCTTGCTTAATTTGACAGAAATTTCCATGGTCATGTTTACAATAATTTTATATATTATAACTTTATACATGGAATCTCTGGATCAGCTAGCCCTGCCTACAAAACCCCAGCTCAGTATAACTACCAGCTCTGAGGTCTTTTGGCATGGTTCTTAGTTCTTCAATCTCCATCTCCCCATCCATGAAACTCCCTTAGGGTTGATGCATGGATTAAATTTAAAAATTTATGAAAATGAATAGAACAGTACTTATTTTCTCTCTATGATCACCTCTAGCCTCATTAACGAAGGAGATGTTTTCTTTGGATTTATTATTGTTATGTCCAAACAGCAGGCATACCCACACATTAGGTTATGGTCTATTTTGCTAATGAGAACACCAAAACACCACACCCACTGTCCTCATGATTCCAACTTATAGAACAGAGTAGAACTGCTCCACGGGTTTTTTTTGAGTTTACAAATCTCTATGGAAGCTGATTTTTCCCACAGAATTGATAGGCTTAAACTGCTGACATTTTGATTAGCATCTGACTGCTTTAACCATTGTGTCATCAGGAATGACATTCCCAATGAAAAATATATTAAAAATTTTTTTGAATAATTTGAACATAAATATATATAGTTAAGTGATATAGACTAAACAGTCAAATATTTATTTTAAAATTTCATATATAAACTTGGTTACACACAAAAAATCCATTATGCTATTAATATTAATTTAGAAACAGCTTTATAATGTTCATTTTCTAAGAATGATTTATTTAAGCATTTATTTACTTCAACTTGAATGTCTTTATCATTTCTGGATCATGTTTCTACTTTTTAAGCATATTTACTCCTGAATTTTGAGATATCAAATTTTAAAACCTAAGTATGATGCTGTTACTTAAATTCTATATTATGAACCACAGTTGACTCAATGAGAGTGAGCTTGGTAGCGATATTGTGAACACCACTTGCACAACAGTATAATAGCTTTATATTCTTACCTTCATTTTTTGATATATATTTATTATATGTAATATAACCATCATATTTTACCTATTTTGATTTTCACTTGTTTTGAAGTTCATATATAAAAGTTGAGCATGTCACCATGGGTGACAGTACACCAGTGACTTTGATGGAAATAATGGAAACCAATCATTTGGTGATGGTTATCATTAGCTGCATTGATCCAGTTCCACTTCTGAGCAACCCTATTATGTAGATGAAAGAAACATTGTCTAGTCCTGAGCTGTCTCAATTGCTATGTTTAAGCTCATTGTTGCAGTCACTAGGCCGCTATCTTTTTAAGAAATTTCCAAATGCCTTAGGCTACATTTTCTAGGGAAGCAAAATCAATGATCTGTCTATATTTCTATCTAGCCAGAAAATGGCTGACAGAGAAGTGGGTTAAGGTAAAGTCCAGGTAAGTTACAAGTTCCATGGCTCAAATGTTAAGCTGGAGACTTCTGCCAGGTGGGTCACCACAGAGGTGGATGAATTCAAGGTCAGAAGGTCAGATGACAGGCTTCTGACAAGTCCCTGGTGTCAGCAGGCAACACCACAGAACATTGGCTCAAGTCCAAAGAACCAGAGGTCAATGAACTGGATGTAGGTTCCATATCCAGAAAAATGTAGCAACTTTCCTACATCTTTCTATGTTGGAAGAAGGCCACACTCCCTAGGAAACTTCCTTTGACTTTTGTTCGGGCTGTGACGACTATGGATGTTTCATTCCACCTTAATCTTATCTCATTATGGAGCCTTACAACTGATTAGAGTTCTTGCATTGTTTTAGGTCAGAATATGAGGAATTACTAGGTGCTAATTGCTAAACCAATAAGAATTCTAGCCTAGCGGAGTTGACACAAAATCATAACTGTCACAGCAAATATGTCCCTAAGAGAATGGTATTACCTGATAAATTGCCCAAAGTATATAAGATGAAGTCTTATCACCCTGCCTTCTAAAAAGCATTCTAGCTCCTTCCAACTTCTTTCAAGACATATTTACTTGTTCTTTTGACTCACACTGCTATTGAGTTTATTCTGGCTCAGGGACCCTATGGGACAGGGTAAAACTGCTCCTGCGGGTTTCCAAGACTGTGCTTCTACAGGTGTAGACAGCTTCATCATTCTGCCATGGAGGGGCTGGTGGTTTCAAATTGTTGACTTTGTGGTTAGCAGCCCAGTGTGTAACCATTACAACACCAGAGCACCGTGTTCTTCTGACAGGGTGTATTTAATATTCTTCACCAACACCATCTTCAATTCTGTGATCTTTCTTATACTTTCACCCGATTGAACATGCATATGAGGTGATTAAAAGTACTATGGTTTGGGTCAGGAACATTTTAGTCCTCAAAATGACATATTTGCTTTAACACTTTAAGGGGGTCTGTTGTAGTATATTTATCTTATGCAATATGTTGTTTGATTTCTTGACTGCTGCTTCCATGAACATTGCTTGTGGATCCAAGTAAATTAAATTCTTCCATCTTTTCTATGTTTATGATTGAGAAAATGGTGTGAAGGACGTCCCTGACCTCCTTTGGTTACAGAAGGGAGGACAGCATCTAAC
This sequence comes from Tenrec ecaudatus, assembly GCF_050624435.1. NCBI lineage: Eukaryota > Metazoa > Chordata > Mammalia > Afrosoricida > Tenrecidae > Tenrec > Tenrec ecaudatus. The sequence continues at coordinate 10,194,659 of NC_134544.1, forward strand.
TCTGTAAGAGCCCAACGTTGATTCCCACAAGGCAGAGATCAGACATGCCATGCCTTGACCTTCCATCCTTCTTTTGCCTTATTCAGACACTTAACTATTCCTCCCATGGGCTTTATAATCGATTTTCAATAGCCATACAGTATTCATCAACACTACTCAAATATACAGGGGTTTATTAGGTAAGTAATCTACCAGAAGCTTAGAACAGAAAACATTGTGGATACAGCCAATGGTCCTTCTCACTGCCTCTTCTCAGCCAGCAGCCAAGTCTTTAGCAGTCATGACATCTCTTGGCCTCTGGCTATTGGGCCAGTAAGCTCTGGTTACCCTGCCTCACTGCCACTGCAGAGCCTCTGCTACCACTGCTGCATCAAACACCAGATAGGGATCTCATACACTCTCCACTTGTGGCTTTTCTTTTTTTCTCCCCTGATGGTCCTAGGATTTCCCTGTTTCTACTTCCAACAATCTGCTATGCAGATGACAAAATTTTGCTTCCTGAAAGTGAGGAGGACTTGAAGCTCTTGCTGAATCCATCAGAATAGATTACAGTTCAGGGTAAAGGTCAGAATCCTCACAACTGGATCAAACAGTAACATCATGACAAATGGAGAAAAGATTGAAATTTCCAAGTATTTGATTTCTCTTGGATCTACAATCAATGCTCATGGAAGCAGCCATCGTGAGGAAGTTTTGAAAATCAAGGTTATTTTGAGAACTAAGGCACGCCTTACCCAAGCCATGGTATTTCCAATTACTTCATATGCATGTGAAAGTTGGATATTGCATAAGGAAGACCGAAGAAAATTCACGTCAAAAAGACAAATCTGTCGTGGCAGAAAGAAGAATGGCTAGAGTGCTCCTTAGAGACAAGACTTCACCTTAAATACTTCGAACGTATTGTCAGGAGAGACCAGTTCTAGGAGAAGGATGTCATCCTTGGTAAAGAAGAAGGGCAAGCAAATTGGGAAGATGATGGACCAGGGGACCCGCATACTCAGAGCTCTTTAGAACACAGCAGGTTTAGTGTCCAGGTAGACAAGTGGTGGAGTGTGGTGAGTGAAATATCCCTCCGGGACAGCACCCCACCCCCAACCCACGCATTTGTCCTGAGCAGGGGCCTTGGCAATCCAGGACCCGATTCGTGGGACATCTCCGGTCACTAGGCTGCTGCCATCAAGGCAGCGACTAACTATAGCCCCACTCAATCCCCAGACTGGGACCTCGAGCCCAGAGTCACTTGCCTGCCTAGCCGAGACATGTGCAGTGGTCGAGGGACCCCCTACAGTAGCTGCCCACTCGCAGGACCCACTAAGAGAGAAGTTTCTCTTTCCCATGGTTCCCCTCTCCCCACATGGCAGTGATCTGCCCTTGGTCCCGCGTCCCTTCCTCCATTCATCCAAAACCAGAATAACTGACCTGCAGGCCATCAGGGGTTGCCTGGTGACCCCTTTGGGGGGTCCATCCACCCCCCACTGCTGCCTGGGACCTCTCCACCGGCACGCTGTTTGCCTGGCTGCCCACCCCATCAGCTTAGCGCTTGCTCCACTCTGGGCCTGGGTACCAGCACTGAGCACTTCCTGCCGGTATAAGTGGCACCATAGCCCAGCCTTCTACCCCAGACACTGTGTTTCTGCTGGAGCCACTTCAGGCTGGCCTGTGGAGACCTGTAGTGCTACGTCTGCCGGCTGAGGGTGCCCCTTCCAGCGTCGACAGCACCAGGCACAACAGTGGGTGCCCCTGCCTACTGGAACATGAGCGACAGGGTTCTGCACTCTTGCAGGAGTGGCATTGCCTTCCCCAGTGTGCTGAGGGGATTCCAGTGGCACTGAGCTCTGAGTCTGGGCAGAGGACCAGCACCATTGTCCGCAGTTTCTCGCCAGAATCGCTGCGGTCCGATCAGGCTTGGACAATGTTGCTGCAGATCCTGGGCTGCCCACAGGGCTGGCAGATTAAGCAATAAATGTCACCGCCTAGGACACGGCTTTGTGGTCACTGCTGGAGTCATCTGTGTGCTCTAGTCAGTTCTCACTAAGGGGTCCTGTGGGGTCCCTAGTGCCAACTCCTAAGCCTGCCCCAGCTCTTCCTAGCTGGCATAGGAGGCAGGCGCTGTGGTCTGTGCCTCTCAGTACCTGTAGAGGCCCCAGCATAATTCAGCCAGTTCAGGAGGTCTGTCCTTGGGGGGCTGCTCCTGCCTGTGTAGATTCTGCCCACAGGCTCAACTCTACAGGCCTGCAGGGACCTAGGAGAGCTTGCTGATCTGAAGAGCATATTACCCCCCACATAGCCTGGCACCGGAGCCCAGATCAGCACCACGTCCCATGACAGCGAAGCCTTCCCCACCTCCACATTCTGTTAGGCATCACTAGAATTTAGAGGGAAAATAATGGGAAAAACTTATATATGTACATATATACATCTTTTATCTCATGTTGGTTTTTCTCTTCTTTTACTTTCTGTGCTGCCTTTTCTCTCTTCTTTCTCCCTCCTTTTTCATTATTGCTAGTACTTCTCTTCTGCCCCTTTTCTATAGGTTTTCCTTCTATCTCTTTTTTTCTTCTCCTTCCACTTCTACTATTATCACTTCTTTTCTCTCCTCTTTTATAGCTTATCTTTCTTCCTCTCCACTTTTTCTGCCAAAATTTTGTTTAAAATTATTTTTTTATTTTTAACCTTTTAAATTCTTTTTTTATTACTAAACAAAAAAGTGCTGCTAGTGGTATACTGACAAACCAGGTCAAAGCAGCCTGAATGCACTCACTGTGGCTCCAGCTTCCACTAAAGTTGCTGCAACATCTCACCACTGAGGGTCACTAAGTCATTGGGGAACTCTGCCTACACAGCAGTCTGACCCATTCTTATAGTAGGTCATAGGCAGGCTCCTGAAAGAATCCTTAACAGTAACACAGCTAAGGTTACCCTGGCCTCCCAGAAGCATGGGGCCTATGAAAGGATCAAGGAAAAATCAACAGACCAATCACTCCCAACAAAAAAAGGAGAGGCAAAACAGCAGAGCTAACGTCTCTCAGAGAAGAAACAGTTACAGATCTTCCACAGAAGGAAATCTTCAGAAGTCTACTCACAGTAATACAGGAGCTAAGGGAAGCAACCCAGAATAAGGATGCAATGATAGAGGAGATGAAGTCCACAATAAAGGGGATGAAGTCCGCAATAGAGAGGATGAAATCCACCCACCAAAGGGAACTGCAGGAGCTAGCAGAGGAGGTAGCAGAAGCCACACACAAGTTTACAGAATTTACGATTAGACGTGAGGAGGCAGAGAACTGTGTCAGTGATCTTGAGGACACTCAAACACACATAAGCAGTGAGAAAGACAGCCAGGTAGGAAAATTAAAGAAACAGAAGATAGCCTGAAATCAATGACAGAGGCTATGAAGAGGATTAATATTTGAATATTCGGTCTACCGGAGCACAACAAAATGCACAAGTTGACAGCCAAGATAGCAAAGGAATTTCTGGGAGAAAATTTTCCCACCCTAACAAGGGAGAGCCAGACACTCATACAGGAAGCAGAAAGGACGCCAGCTAGACTAAATTCTAAGAAGAATACGCCAAAAATATAATAGTTAAAAATCCAACTTAGAGGAAAAAGAAAAATTTTATTAGCTGGAAGAGAAAAGACATCCACATACAAAGGAGAGCAGGTAAGAATATGCTCAGACCTATCAGCAGATACCACGAAGAGGAGAGAATGGAGCAACATCTTCCAAAAGCTGAAAGAAAAAAATGCCTCCCCCAGAATCCAGTACCCTGACAAGTTCTCCATTAAGATAGATGGTGAAATAAGATTCGGTAAGATAGATGATGAGATTTCCAGGACAAGGAAAGACTCAAAGAATATGCTGCAAGTCACGTGACCTTACGGAAGATACTGGCTAACTCACTATGACCAGTGGATCAACCTCCACCAAGAACAAACAGGAGACCACTATATAGCCCATCTCCATCTAGAAGCCAACATGCCAGCAAAAATTACCAGGTCAACAGGGGCTCAGATGGAAAAGAGGACAAGATGGAAACTCTCCACTCAAACACAGCACACTGATATGAAGTGAGATAGGTAAAGACCCCAAACACAAAACAGGGTATGGCAAATATGAAGCCATAGATATTGATAATATCTCTGAATCCAATGGACTCAATTCGTACATTAAAAGGCTAAGGCTTGAGGACTGGCTCAGAAAACATAATCCATCAATCTGTTGCCTGCAAGAGACACATCTTAGGCGCACAGACAAAAATATGCTAAGAATAAAGGGTTGGCAGAAAGTTTACCAATTGAATGGTAACTCCAAAAAGGCAGGGGTGGCTACCTTAATTTCCGACAAAATGGACCTCAAGATCCACACCATAAAAAGCGACAAAGAGGGATACTACATAATGCTCAAAGGTTCAGTTAAACAGGAAGCACTTAGCATATTGAATATTTATTCTCCCAATAATGGTGCAGTGAACTTCATCAAACTATTAAAAAGAAGAAAAAAGAAATCATGGAATCAACAATTATAGTAGGTGGCATTAACACTCCACTATCAGAAAAAGACAGATCACTGGGAAGGAAGCTCAGCAAAGAGGCCAGAGAGCTAAACAATGTAATTAGGCAACAGGATCTGATAGACATCTATACAGCTTTCCATCCAAAAGCATTATTTTCAAATCCACATGGATCTTTTTCAAGAATAGACCACATGCTGGGACAAAAGTTGAGCCTGAGTAAATTGAAACACATAGATATTATCTAGACATCTTTCTCAGATCACCATGACATAAAGGTGGAGATTAACAAGAGGATGTCCAGAAAAGCAAGGGCAACCAATTAGAGAATGAACAACGATCTCCTGCGACATGATGGTTACAGGCCCAGATCAGAGAGGATATTAGGATGTTTCTAGAAACTAACGAGAACGAGAATACAACTTATCAAAACTTATGGGACACTGCAAAGGTAGTTACCAGAGGTAGCTTGATATCATTAAATGCATTTATGAAAAAAGAAGAAAGGCGTATGACATATACGTTAAGACAAACCCTCCAACAACTAGAACAGAGTCAGCAGAACAACCCATCCAATAGCAAGAGAAAAGAAAAAATAAAATTCAGAGTTAAACCAGTGGGAAGACAAGAGAACAATGCAAAAGATAAATGCAGCTAACAGCTGGTTCTACAAAAGAATTTTAAAAATTGACAGTCCTTTGGCAAAGCTTACAAAGATAGAAAGGAGAAAACATTAATAGGCAGGATATGGGATGAATCAGGGACAATAACAACAGACCACAATGAGATTAAAAGGATAATCGCAAAGTACTATGAAGGTTTATATTCTAATGAATTCAGGAACGTGGAAGACATGGATAAATATTTGGGGAAAAAAAACAGGCTCTCCCTAGATTATCTCAGACAGAGATCAAGAACCTCACAAACCCATAGTGAAAGAATAAATAGAGAGGGTCATCAAAAACCTACTAACAAAAAAGGCTCCAGAATTCACAACAGAATTCTACCAAGCATTCAGGGAAAAGTTGACACCAAACCTCCACAAAGTATTCCATAACATAGAAAAGGATGGCAAACTCCCAAACTCATTTTACAAAGCCAGCATTACTTTGATACCCAAACAGGCAAAGACCCCACCGGTATAGAGAATTACAGACCAATATCTCTAATGAACATAGATACAAAAATCCTTAACAAAATATAGCTTACAGAATACAAAAGTATACAAAACATATCATCCACCACGACCAGGTAGGATTCATCCCAGGGATGCAGGGATGGTTTAACATCCAAAAATCCATCTATAGTATACATCACATCGAGAAGAAAAAGGATAAACACCATATGATAATATCCATAGATTCAGAAAAAGCATTTGACAACATCTAGCCACATTCCTAATCAAGACACTCATGAAGATAGAATTGGAAGTTAAGTTCCTCAAGCTTATACAAGTTGTCTATGAAAGACCAATGGCCATCATCATCGTCAATGGAGAAAAGACAAGAACAATCCCACTGAAAAAGGGTATAAGACAAGGATGCTCCCTGACCCCACTTCTATTCAATATCATTTTAGAGGTTCTGGCTAACAACATAAGACAGCGGAAGGGCATCAAAGGCATCCAAATGGGAGAGGAGGAGTTGAAACTGATGCTATTTGCAGACGACATGATCCTGTACATTGAAAACCCCAAAAACTCCACAGCTGGAGTACTTACAGTGATAGAGGAATATGGAAGAGTAGCAGAATACAAGATCAATATACAGAAGTAGGTAGATTTTCTATACACATCGGCCAGGCCCATGGAAGAGGGAATTAAGAAGGAAGTACCCTTCACAGTAGCTAAGAACAAACTGAAATAACTAGGAATATATTTAACAAAAAATATTAAAGACCTGTATTAGGAAACCTATAAAACTATATAACCAAAAGCGACCTCCACAAATAGACGAACATCCCCTGCTTATGGATTAGAAGGCTCAACATAGTAAAGATGACGTTCTACCTAAGAGTTCAATGCTATACCAATTCAAATGCCATCAACCTTCTTCAAAGAATTGGAAAAACTGACCGCCAAATTCTATGGAGAGGGAAGAAACCCAGAATTAGCAGAGAACTCCTCAAGAAGAAGGACACAGTTGGAGGGCTCCCCTCACCTGATTTTATTGCCGATTACACAACTACAGTGGTTAAAACGGCATGGTACTGGCACAACGACAGACCCTCAGAGCAGTGGAAAAGAATAGAAAGCCCAAGAGTAAAATCATCAGCCTATAGACAACTGATCTTCAACAAGCGTCCCCAAACCATCAAATGGGAATCAGATGCCCTTTTTAACAAGTGGTGCTGGAAACAATAGATATCCACATGTAGAAAGATGAAACAAGATGTTTGCCTCACCCCATGCACAAGAATAAACTCAAGGTGGATCACAGACCTAGAAGTTAAACCCCAAACCAACAGGACCATCAAGGAGGGACTTGAGACTAACCTCAGAGCACTGGCCCAGGGAACTCATAGGCTCACTGCAATATGAAAGGGTACACACACAGGTGAACTGGAAATCGACAAATGGGATTTAACAAGAATAAAGTACCTGTGCACCTTGAAAGACTTCACCAAGAGGGTGACAAGACAACCCACAGACTGGGAGAGGATTTTTAGTAATGACACATCGGGCAAAGGGCTCATTAATAAAATCTACAACACCATCATGATCTGCAAAAAGAGAAAAACAGTTAACCCCCTAAGGAAGTAGGGAAAATAACTGAAAATAATTTTCACTAGAGAGGAGACTCATATGGCCAATAAGCATATGAGAAAGTGTTCCAGGTCCTTAGCCATAAGAGAAATGCAAATCAAAACAACCATGAGATACCACCTAACACCCCTGAGGCTAGCCAAAATCAGCAAATCAGAGAACAACAAGTGTTGGAGGGCTGTGGTGAAGTAGGAACCCTCCTCCACTGCTGCTAGTCGTGTAGATTTGTACAGCCACTGTGGAAAGCAATCTGGCAGTACTTAAAGAAAATGGAAATTGATCTACCTTATGACTCAGCCATCCCTCAACTGGGCATATACCTGGTGGAAGCAGCAAATAAAACATGGCCAGTCATATGCGCTCCAATGTTTATTGCGGCACAATTCACAATCGCAAAAACTTGAAAACAGCCTGAATTTCCATCGATAGACGAGTGGATTAGTAAACTTTGGCACATACAAAAAATGGAGTACTATGCAGCACTGAAAAGCACAGACGATCGCATGAAACACGTTGTTTCGTGGGAAGAGCTGGAAGGAATTATGTTAAGTGAGGTAAGTCAAACTCAAAAGGACGGGTATAACATGAGTCCCCTAAGGTAAGTACAATCAGCATGCCAGGAATAAAAGAATAAACATCTACCTTGCAATAAATGAGTAGAAGCATAGAAGATAGTTGGAGGGAGGGCAGGTCATACCTGGGGAGGTACATGAGATCCCAACATAAAGAAGGGGAAGTGGGGCAGGAGGAGGGAGAAGCGGGGTGGGGAGAAACTAAGTAGATGGCATGTGGGGGAAGAGGACACTAACCCACCTGGGGGAGAGTATTGGTTATGTCCCAACAGAATTAGAACATGCATATGGACCCCACCATGACATGCCAAAGCAGGAGGGCAATGTAGAGCACGGAGGAATACACAAAGAGACTGGACCATACACTGGCCCCGACCAGAATTAGCCCGACCCCCACCATCAAAGGGAGTACCGCAGAAAATGAAAATAGATTGTCTGGTGTGGGAAAGGAATCGACCTACCACACCATACCCAGAAGGAAGCTGAAGCAAAGGAAGGAGGAAGAACAGCAGAGCATACCTAGACCCACCAAGCTCAGAGGACGATAGCCCGGCTCAAAGGGCCCTATGTTCAGAGAGGACCATATAGCTGGCCCCACAGCGAGATGAGACATCCTGCACTGACCCATGGCCCTATACGGGACAGCATCTGAGACACAGTGGGGGATGTGTGACTGAGCTCACCCCACCACACTGAGGCAAAACACTGGGGGTATGCAATGGAATGGCGGGGGAAGCAGACCAAGGAGGCCCGGAGGAGTATAAAAGATGGACTTTGGGGCCAGGACGTTGGACTCCATCAGACTCATCTGGAAAACACTCCTAAAGGTCAACAAACAGACCTTGAACTACTAAGTTTTTTTATTGTTTTGTTTTGCTGTATTTCAGGTTTTTTTTCTTCTTTAAATTTTGTATGTTGGTGGCTTTTTTGTTTGTTAGTGTGTCGGTGTTGCTGCTGTTGAAGCCATGTTCTTCTGTGCCACTTTGGTCCTGTCAAAGCCGTCCACATTTTTATGCACATATTACTATATCTGCAGGTCCACCTAGATAAGATAGGTTAGACAAACACTGTGAGAAGAAAATAACGGGATCAACGGTCCCCGAGGGACATTAGGGTGTGCAAGGTAGGGGAAGGGAGGAGGTGTTGGCCAACCCAGAGACAAGGGAACAATGAGTGGTTGAAAACCTCTCAGTGGAGAGAGGGGATGGGAGCACTGGTAGGGAGTGACCAAGGGCAAGGTAACTGAGAGGAATTACTGAAACCAGAATGAAGGCCGAACATAGTAGTGGGGCACAAGGAAAGCATAAGGAAATAGAGGAAAGGAGTAGGAGGCAAAGGGCATACATAGAAGCCTAAATACAGACATGTATATATGTAAATATATTTATGATTATGGGGGAAATAGACCCATGTGCATATATTTATAGCTTCAGTAGTAGGGTTCCAGGTGGACATTGGGCCTCCTTGTGCGCACTCCCTCCATACAATAGCACCTTGCTCAGCTAAATGGACATTCCATAATACCCACCTTCCCGACATGATCACTGAAGACAGATGTGTGCATAAGCAAACGTGGTAAAGAAAGCTGATGGTACCCAGCTATCAAAAAGATATAGCATCTGGGGTCTTGAAGGCTTGAAGACAAACAAGCGGCCATCTAGCTTGGAAGCAACAAAGCGCACAGAGAAGAAGCACACAGCCTAAGTGAATACTAGGTGTTGAAGGGATCAGGTAACAGACACCGAAGAACAAAAACCATCAATGTGTGATCACCTTCCCCACATAAACACTGAAGACAAATGTGTGCACAAGTCAGTGTGGTGAAGAAAGCTGATGGTGCCCGGCTATTGAGAGATATAGCATCTGGGGACTTAAAGGCTTGAAAGTAAACAAGCGGCCATCTAGCCCAGAAGCAAAAAAAAAGCCCACATGGAAGCAGCACACCAACATGTGTGATCATGAAGGGCCAAGGGGACCAGGTTTCAAGCAACAAAGGTGGGGGTGGGGGGTAGTGGGGATGAGATGAGTCACTCAGGGTTCAGTGTAGCAATAATGAAACACAACCTTCCTCTAGTTCTTAAACGCTTCCTCCCCCCCCCACCCCCGCCAAATATCATAATCCCAATTCTACCCTGCAAACCTGGTTAAACCAAAGAATGCAAAGCGGTACAGTTGGGATATGGAAGCACAGGGAATCTAGGACAGATGAACTCCTCAGGACCAATGGTGAGAGTGGCGATACTGGGAGGGAAGGGGTGTAGAAAGGGGGAACTGATCTCAGGGATCTCCTCTCTAGGGGATGGGCAACAGGAAAGTAGGTGAAGGGAGATGCCGGGCAGTGTAAGATAAGACAAAATAATAATTTATAAATGATTAAGGGATCATGAGGGAGGGGGGAGCGGGGAGGGAGGGGGAGGGGAAAAAGGAAAATGAGGAGCTGATTCCAGGAACCCAAGTGGAAGGCGAATTTTGAGAACGATGAGGGCAACGAACGTATAAGGGTGTTTTACTCAATTGATGGGTCTCATGTACTCATAGGAATCGCAAAACAGAGCAAGCCACAAATTAGAGTCTTCTACATCTAATTTATATAGTCCCACTGTATGAGGGTGGATTGACTAGTGGAACAAATCCAGAAACACTCATATATATGTTAGAGAGAGCTTTATATCAAAAAGTAATTATATACCAGGAAAACATCCCAGCCCAGTACAGATCAAGTCCATAAGTCCAAAACTTGTGCATAAGTCTGATAGTAGTCCATAAATCCCTCTTTAGATTTATGCAGCCACAAGCAACGATGTAAAGCAGTAAGATTACCGGCAGGTGGGTGCAACATCTTGTGGATTCAATGGCTGTGGCTGCATCTCAAGGGCTATCACAGGTCTCGACTTGGAGTCAACAGGAAGATGAAGGCAGAGAATGAGAAGGAGGTTCCTAGGACCCTCCTTATGAGGAGGTCACATCCACAAGACGGCACCATCAGACGGTCACTTGATTGACAGGCTATACTCCACCCCTGGTGGCATCCTTCAACTCCACCAAGCCTAGAATCAGTAGCTTTTACCATAAGTTTTATTTGTCTTTCCCTTACTTTCTAATAATTTTGCCATTTGTCTCTATCTTTATCAATATGTTGCAGAGTTTGAAATTTACCTAATTAGCAACATCAACAAGTTGCAGACATTTTTCTGGGACTTGCTTTGCTCAAAATTAGTGTTTGTGTAGAGCAGGTATCAACATGTAGGAGGGAATCTTACTTTTACTCATCTTAGCTTCCATTACATGGATATGCCTTTGTCTAAGGTATGAGCCCTGACACACATTCATGGCACTGGGTCCCCCTGCGGGGGAGCATGCTCTCCTGTACTCCTCACTAGAAAGTTGCCTTTCTGGCCAGAGGTTCTGGAAATTCCTCCTCAGTGCCAGCCCACATCACTCAAGAAGAAAAAACAGGCCGATTTACAAAGCAACAACCTGTGCCATCTCACCTCAGCTCCAAGTAGTATTTGTGAGCAGTATGAGAAATAACAGAAATATTAGCTTTTTTTGCAAGGGAATATTTTTTGCCAATGAAACAATATTCTGTGAAAATTTTCCATAATGTACATATCCTCAAAAAATAATTTTATTAAGTGGGTTGTTTTATGTTTTATACATATAATCATGAAATAATTATATGTACCTAAACCTCTCCATCCCATACGACCTTTCCTCTGACCACATTAAAAAGGTCTTTTGCAGCAGACTTGTCAAATGCAGTATGTTCTTTGATGTCTGGCCTGCAATCAAATGGCGTTGATTATGGATCCAAGTAAATTGAATTCCTTGCCAACTTCACTTTGATTGTTTATCACAGTATTCCTTATTCTCCAGCTCTATTTGTGCTTTCTTTATTTTAAGCTATAATCCACACTTTGATCTTTATTCGTAAGCACTTCCAGTCCTCTTCCTTTTCAGCACACAAGGGTGTGTTGCCAGCATATCAGCGATTATGAATGAGCCTTCCTCCAAACCTGCTGCCTCATTCTATTTCCTATTAGAGTTCAATTTCCCAGATTCTTTGCTCAGTACACAGAATGAATACCTGTCATGAGACTCATAACCCTGGCACACGTTTCTGCATTTCTAACTATGAAGTATCCTCTTGTTTTAAGTGAATGACCTCATCTTGGTCTATTTATTGGTTTTGCATGAGCACAGTAAAGCATTTTGGAATTCTCTTTCTCCACAATGTTATCCATACTTTGTTATTATCCACTTAGTCCAGGGGTCAGCAATCATGCCCTTCATAAGAATTGAAAAATTATCTAAGAGCCATAAATATATTTTAAAAAGCAAATGAAATCACCATAATCTGAATAGTATCCTTTAAATTAAACTGTAATGGTTTTATCTTCATTTTCCATTTTACTTCAGAGCCATATGTACCTTTCTGTAGTGAAAGAACCACAAATAACTCCTTGGTCAGTGTGCTGACCCCTGACCTAGTCTAATGGCATTTTGTAGTCATTAAACACAGGTTAAGATCTTTCTGGTATTCTCTGCTTTCAGACAAAATCCATCTGACAACAATCTGGCATGAATTTCTGGCAGATACCCGTCAATGAACTGTGGCCACTGTTTCTGGAATATCTTAGCATATATTTCCCGCGACTGATCCTTTGTTTCTAACGTTCACATTCCAGTCACCAGAGTTTATCAATGCATCTCAATTGTGTGTTTGATCAGTTTCAAATGGAAGAAATTGACAAGAACCATCAATTTATTAATCTTTGGCATTAGTGGTTGATGGAGAAGTTTGAATAGCTGTTATAACAACTGGTTTCTTTGGTGGCTTATGGATGTTATCCTATCATCAGACAGCATTCTCCTTCCAAATAGATTTGAATGTGACTGTGATGCCATTCATCTTCCATTTGTTGTTCCTGGCACCATGTTTATCTGACTCACAATGGTAAAAAACAGTCAATTTCCAATCACTCTCACTGACATTGAGATAATGCTGGTGCATAGCAACTGCCTGTGGGTTTCCAAGACTATAACTGTTTATGGGAGTATAAAGCCCCGTCTTTCTCCCGAGGAAGCTGGTGGTGATTTTTCAATGTCAACCATTTGGATAACAGCCCAAATCATAACCATGACACCACCAGGGGTCCATATTTACAGTCCTTAATGCCTGTGAAATTGATTTTTAAGTGTTCAGTTTCATTTTTGACATCTTCTTTAGTTATGGAGTGGATACTTCATAAGAAGGATGTGGCCAATTAAAACAATGCATATTTGTTATCTTGCTACTTCTATGGGCCAGAAGTCTTGCCATGGCTTAGCTTGGACCTCTACTTCTTGTCCTTTAAGGATGACATCAACATGCTTTCTGTGGCTGAGAACTCGTTAGAGAATCTCTTATGGAAGAATCGACTTCCAAGCTCACCGGGTTTTTGGCAGTTTAGAGTTCCTTGAGGGTTTTTAAAGCTAAAAACCTCAGCTCATCACTGCTTGTTGGCTTAAGGCCTTTAGCTTCAGTTGCTTCCACGTGGTGCTCTCTCTATGACAGCCAGCTTCATTCAGCCAACCCAGGAGGGTGAGACTCTCCTAGCAATGTGATGGAATCATAGCCATGACAATATCACGTCGGGGATAATCTACTGGGTAGAAGAAATTCAGAATCCTATTCACACTCAAAGATAGGAATTACTAATGGCATCAATCACTGGAAGGTCAGGATAATTAGAGACCAAGAGTTTATCAGGTACAAACTTGTTTTTCACATATAAGCATTTAGATGACGTTAACTGTCCACCACTCACCTGACAGTTGGTGATACTGTGATGGCCTACACGTTTTTGTGCTCCAGTGACCTATGTCATTGCTATTTGGGATGGGACAAGAATCAACCATGGTGGAAAGATTTCAGTGGAGCTTCTGGACTAGGAAGAAGGAAGAGCTTGTCCACCTCTAAAAGACAGACATTGAAAACCTGATAACAGCAGAATACTAGCTGAGCCAGCCCATGAGCCCCTGAAATGGAAAGGCACACACAATACAACTGGGGAAGAGTTTCCCTTTCAGAGTAGAATCAACCTTAGGGAAGCAGCTGGAGCAACGCTTTCCTGATCTGCATTTGCTGATGGGGCACAACTTGAAATGAGAGAGAAGTAATTTCTACAAACATCCCTAATAATCAGAACATGGAATATGAACAAACAGAAGATAAAGAATGCTGTTGAATTCTTCATAAAACATGAGGTGTGGAGTACACTGCTGTCAGTGTTATAATAAAATTGATATACCTTCATGGGAGACCAGTAATTAGAACTATTATTCAAATTTAGGTACCAAAGACTAAAGCCAATCATGAAGAAATGGAAGAATTCTACCAACTTCATCAGTTTGAGATTGATCAAGCTGGCAATCAAGAAGTATTTATAATTATCGCTGATGGGAATGCAAAAGTTGGAAGCAAAGAGGAAGAAACAGTCATTGGGAAATACGGTGTTGATAATAGAAACAAAGCAGGAGACTGCATAATACATTTTCGTAAGAGCAACCATTTCCCCATTACAAATGCCCATTTTCCACAATGTAAAACTAGATCTCACTAGGTTGAACACACTGGAATCAAATAAATTACTAATGTGGGACGAGACACTAAATATTGGAAAATGTAGGAGACATCAAAAGAAGAGGAACTAGATATAGAGTCACTGTACCAAAAATAATTGGTTGATCAAGATCCATCTCAAGAGATAACATATGCTCATAACTAATGCTAGTGAAGAGAGATGCACAAGCTTCACTGAAGACATTGGTGAAAAATAAGGTGCCAGGAATGGTCAGAATACCGGTCAAAATGTTTCAACAAATTGATGCAGTGCTGAAAGCACACATTAGTCTACACCGAACAAGTTGGGATACAACTACCTGAGCAGCTGAATGGAAGAGATCCATATTTGTGTCCATTTCTGGGAAAGGCAACCCATCAGAAAATAGAAATCACATATAATATTATCATATTATATACAAGTAACATTTTACTGAAAGTAATTAAAAAACTGTCACAGTAGTACATTAATATATGTTGTTATTTTTCTTAGGTGTCATTGAGTTAGTTCCAACCCGTTGTGACCTTATTCACAACAGGAGGAAATACAGCCTGTTTCTGTGCCATCCTCACAATTGATCCTATGCTCGAGCCTGTTGTTACAGCCTCAGTATCAATGCATCTCCTTGAGGTTTACTAGATTAGTGGAAATGTAATAGATATTAATAGCTGACAGAAGTTGAAAGTTTATACAGAAGAGGATTTATCATGAGGGCTATCATTGCTAACTTCAGATGGATTTTAGCTGAAAACAGGTAATACCAGAAAAAGGTATTTAATTTGTATTTAATTGACATTGGAAGGTATTCTGTGGGATCATAACAAGCTATGGATAACATTAAGAAGAATGGGAATTCTAGAACACGTAATGGTGCTCATGCAAAACATGTACATAGGTTAAGAGGCAGTCATTTGAACAGAAGGAAAGGATGCTTCATGGTTTCAAAACCAAAAAGGTGTGTATCAAGGTCGCATCTTTCCACTACACTTAGTCAAAATGTATCAATAATTTGAGAAGTTGTACTAACTGAAGACTGATGAGGCATGAGGATAGGAGGAAGGCTTAGAAGCAAACTGATACAGAGATGATACAACTTTGCTTGCTGAAAGCAAGGAGGACTTGTAGCACTTAAAGATGAAGATCAAGGATTACATTCTTCTGTATGGCTTACAACTCAGTGTAAAGAAAACCAAAGTCCTTGCAAGTTATCATTATAAATGGGAGAAAAAGAAGTAGCTAAGGATCTCATTGTATTTGGATCTATAATCAATGCTTCTAGAAGCAATCAATGGATGCATTGGATTGGATACATCTACTGCACAAGATCGCTTTTAGGCACTAAGATGTGCCTCTCCAAAGTTCTGAGCACATTACATCCTAGCATTAGATCATTTCAGTCATATATAAACTCTTTCAAGGCATATAAAAATGGATTCTCCCTAATTAGAGTTGTTATGTCAAAAATCTAATAATGACTTCAAATTCAGAAGAGACATAGTACAAGTAATGGATATTACAAGTAAATCACAATTGCAAATGTAAATAGGAACATCCTAAACTAAATACTAACAAACTCAGTACAAAAGCATATGCAAACATAATAAATCACCATAGGTTAATTTTACCACAGCAAAAGAAGTTTGGTAACATATTTTCATGTAATAAATACTACATTAAGAGATAAGAGAAATATGATGATTCCCATAAGTACAGAAAAAGCATTCAGTAAATATCATCATAAATCCACAATGAAAAGTCACTTATCCAACTAAGGGAAAGGCATACAGTATTCTGATAAAGTAGACATATGTGATATTGTGGCATTATCATTAGCATAAGCAAATTGTTCCATGGAATGGAGGGTTCAAAAATAGAGTAACACAATGTATAGACTTGATATGTAGTCCTAGTGGTATAAAAGATTAGAGTAAAAGAAAGTAATATTCAATCTGTCAAATTTATTGAAACAAGTTATGCCTAAAAGAAAACAAGTCTTACAATGCCCAAAGCAGGTAATATGTTGCTTTATAGTGTAACACAGAGTAGGCTCATAGCCTGGTCCTGCTTTATCCTCACAATTGTTGATAGTATATGTGACCAGCTACTGTGTCAATCCATCTTGTTGAGATCCTGTTTTTCATTAACCCTTTACTTTACCAAGCTTCAAGTCTACAGGGGCTGGTCACTCCTGATAATAGGTCCAAAGTACATAAAAAGAAGTCCATCCTCCTTGGGTCTAAGGATGTACTTCTTCCAAGATACATTTCTTTATTCTTTTGGCAGTCCATGTTATTTTCAGTGAGCTAAGCCAGCATCACAATCCAAATGCATTGAATCTTCTTTATTTTCCCTATTCAAGGTCCAATTTTCATATATATATATATATATATATATATGAAAATCTAGTGCTTCCAGGGTTTCATCAGACTGTGGAAACATATCCATTGGTATTCCATAAATTCCTGGAGTCTTGTTTTTGGCTTAGGTCTTCAGAGTATCTACTTTAGTGAGACGCGATTTAATAAACAGAAGTGTGCATTGATTAGCTCCTGTGCCTAGGTGTGTAGGTGCTTTTATGATTGGAATATAAATAAATATCATTTTGAAAGTGAAGAGATGGAAACTAAAGCTGTTTTTGGTAAAGATAAGCTCCTGTAAGCTAGGCAAGAGGAGCTTTGTGATTTGGAGAATGTTTGTATTTTGACTGGAATTGGACATTCATAAGGAATGCTTTGTTTTGTCTTGTTCCATTCTGGGCAGAGTAGCTTTGTCCTGTGACATCAGCAGGAGGGCACTGAGGTCTGGCTGATGGTAACAGGCTAGGTCTCCTATTTCAGGAGCGGTTTATTTCTTTTTTCTTAATTTTAAAACCTTTATTCTGCCCCCCTATGCTTTTAACATATAATCATTGAAGTCTTTTAATTTACTTCAAAAAGTCTATGATTTGTATTTCATCCACTTTAGTATGTTGTTTCCTGTAAAATTTTTCTTCAATAACTATGAGCACTTAATTCTTATATTTATAAGGCTTCCCTAGTTAGGTTTTGTGTCATTTTATCTCCTCAGTGCATTGCACACAGAATTGTGTGGCAGTGGTTTGATGGCATTTACGACTCCCCATGTGAACCTGGCCTGGCATCTGGTAACTTCATAAACAACCCATCTATTCTCTAAAAGAACGAGGAGTCCCCGCCGGAGATGGCAATGTTCTCAAAGCCTCTGCTACAGTTTAGTTATTCAAAACATGTATATCCTCCAGGACTTTCTGCTAAGCTTTCAGTTACAATGAACTGTGAATGCTATTGGGTACAGTGTGTTATGAGATGCATGCATATATAAACTAGATTTTGTCACATTTTTAATGAATCAAACTTTTGTGTAGTCTCTGTCGTTATCTCTAATATTCAGTTGGCTTATGTTTTTAACTTGAACAACACACATTCCTTTTTGTTTAGTATTTGCTTTACATGTAATTTTTCCCTTTGATATTTCAGCCTTTCTGTGACCTTACATTTTAAAATGCATCTTCTAAATAGACTATCACTGGATTTTTAATTCTGTCCCAACTTTTATCTGGATTGTGTTCCTATTTTCTTTGTGAGCATGATATGCGTTGATTTGTTTATAATAATTAATATGCACTTTCTGTTTATACCTTCATTTACTAGATTTAAGTATTTTCTCTTTTGACTTTTTAAAGATGCTTAGTTCCCCTCTCCTCTTTACTTGTTTATTATTTCTGTTACCTAGCATTTGGTTATAGATATCTAAACATCACTATTTTAATCAGCCATTATCAATTTACTTTTTTTCTGATTGTTTATGCATACTGCTCAGGTCTTTCCTTTATGCACACATATTGGCTCAAGTGTATCCTTCACTAGTTTCACACACAACTTTTTTTTGCTTGAAAATGTCTTCGTATGATACAGAGTCTTCTTCTTTTTTTACTAAATTAAAAATTTACTTTTTGAGAAACTTATTTGTATAAATTATCAAGATTTGTAGGCTTTCCTTTTATAGAAATAATTGTTTTATGTGCCAGAAATTTTCAATTTTGTTTTCAACAATAAAGCATTGATAACAAATATATTGTGTATGCTTTTTTAAAAAAAATTGCTAATGCAACAGTAATTCAGCTCTCCTAGATTCAAGCAAAATGCTGAGACAGATAAGCCATATTGAGAGACATTCAGGTTAATAATATGAAATCAATAATAATTCTTTTCATAGGGATAAGTAATAACAATATAATGCTAAAATGCAAATAACGAGTAAGAAAGAAAACACCACCATCAATATTTAAAAAGCAGGGGGAATATTTGTCATGGAACATCCAAGAAATACTTATGCCTCGAACAAATTCAGGTTGGGTCTAGATGAAGGTCAACCAAGTATCAAGTTTGATCCAGCATAATCAGATTTACAGTGATCTCTGTCTGATAGCAAGCTGTTCAAGACCCTTGTCTGTGGATAGAGGAAAGCTTCCAGTGCCTTAATTTGACTAGATACTCTGAAGATGGATTTTGGGCTCTCACTGCCTTCTATAGTCTTCTACAAATTGTATGTTCACAATTTAAGCTCTGATACTTTTCCTTTGATCATATTTGGTTTTGTTATTATCATCTTTGGACCATACAAGCTGATGTGGTTCTTCCATGTGGACTTATTTGACTCCTTACATAGATGCCTGCTTGTTTGAATACAAGCCTCTAACACTCCAGACACTATTCATTCCAATTGATAGCCCATCATCATCTGCTTTCTTCCCCACACTTTGCTGTAGCGCCCTTATCTTCAAAGATCCCTTCATGGAAGGAGTATCCAGCAGGGTCATGTGATCTGAACTCACTGTTCTTGAATTGGGGCTAGAGTTCAGTGGGAACCCTGGGTTATGCCATGCTGCCTACAAGGTCAATATCCAAGATCATCATGGTGCTTAGTCCATGGCTTGGTTCACCCAGGGTTGTGTAGAAATGTGTTTGTAGAATAAGAATATGGAAGCTGGTCCACTTCCCCAGTAGATTCCCTACAATTATTATTTAGCATCCCTCCCAATGGGAGGTTACTTCTACCCATTCCCCCACCATATTCACCAACAGAACTGTCAGGGCCCCCTCCAAAATGTCGATGCACCCCTCCCTTGGTCTTAACTTGATTTTCTGCCAAGGTTCTTCTTCCACTCCTGTGGAGGGCCCATTGATTCCTTCCAGCCTTGTCTCAGTGTGTATGACAGCAAATAGATTGTCTTCTTCCTTTTCCCACCTCTTGAAGGAGTGACCCCAGAAGATGTGAGACTCCTCCTTGAAGGTGGTTCTTGTGAAGTGCACTTCAGGCAGGTGATGCATGGGTTCTGGCCATGGGTAGCCTTTCCCCCTTGTGTTCAGGAATTGGTCCCTAGTATTTGTTTAATTTGTGTTTTTCCTTATAGTGGTTGACCCATACCATATTTATCCTTTTTTGATTGACTCAGCATAATAGTTTCCAGGTCCTTCCAGGTCACATGGTATTTCATGCCTTTGTCCCTGTTTCCTAAGGAGGCATACATAGTATGTCATGGTGTGTATGTGCCAGAGTTTCTTTATCCATTCATCTATTGTTGGGCATTTGGGCTGCTTGCCATTGTGAACTGTGCTACTATGAATATGGGAAAGCATACACCCACTCGTGTCATGACTCTTGTTTCTTTAGGGTACATGCCTAATAGTGGAATTGCTGGATCATAAGGGACTTGAATTCCCAGTTACTTTAAGTAATATGATACAGTAATATGATACTTGTAATGTAAGTATCCTGGCCATAAGGTTTTAGGTCAATAGTACTTTGAAGATATTCCACTTTTATTGTCTTTTAGTTCTTTGTTTATCGGTGAGCTGTCATGGTTTCATAAGGCTGTGGTAACAGAGAGACCACAAGTGGGTGGCTTTAAAAAGCAGAAACTGATTTTCTCACTGTGTCAGAGGCTAGGAGCTTAAGTTCAGGGTGCCTGCTATCCATGGGGGAAGGGTCCCTGGTGGTATCATGGGTTACACATTGATCTGTGAATCATCAGTGGTTGGAACCCACCAGGAGAAAAGATGCGTCTCTCTGCTCCTGTAAAGATTTATAGTCCCTGAGACCCAAAGGGCCAGTTCTACTCTATCAATAGGAGATGGAATCCAGTCCATGGCGGATCTCAGAGAGGTTTTTTCTCTCTGTTGGGTCTGGGAGAAGGTCATTATCTTTGACAGCTTGTTTCTCCACATCTTGTCAATCTTCATGTGGCCTGTATGTTCCTCTTCATTTGTGCTTCCTACTCTGTAACCTGTTTTCTTTCTAAACACACACACACACACACACACACACACACACACACACACACACACCCTCAATCTAATGGCCCTCCATTAGATTCCAAGTTGCTTCTAAAGAGTAATTGAATTAAAACATTCCCCATACCTAAAGGGCTCATTAACATAACAAAGTAAACCCATTTCACAACAACAATTACACCACAAACTAAGGATTTGGATTTACTACACTCATTTTTTTTTGGGGGGGGGAGAGCACAAAATATCCCTAACAAAGAGTAAATTAGGCTGAAAGCTGAGAACAGAGGAGGCAGAGAAGTTGGAGTAGAAAAAAAGGTGATGGAGATTAGTCTGGGGGTGGGGCCAAGGCATGCTGTAATGCTAGCAGGCAGCAGCTCTGAGGGCCTCCTGGAGGTAGAGGTCAGCTCTTAGAGCAAGAGCCCGTTTTCCCTCAGCTTTCTTGAGCTGCATCTGTGCAAGTGTGGAAAAACATGGAAAGAGACACTGATGATTTGACTGGAGCCCAGAGGCTGTAGAAAGATGAGTCATGTGGCAGAGTTGGATTGAGCAACTGTAAACTGAAAGGACTTAATAGCAATGGTAGGAAGGCAGGCAATGGTGAAGGGACTGTGAGACTGACAGGTAGAAGCTAGGGTGAAAATCTGACCATAAAAGTTTAGAAAACAGTGGTTTCTACATCTAGAGTTCTTTCCTGATAGATATAAGAGATGTGTAGATGGGGCAACCCATGGGTTGGCCAATGTAGCTCCAAGCTGGGAAGGAACATAGTTCCTTTCACCCAACAATGCCTCCCCCCTCCCCCCCCCCCCCCCCCGTCACCATGTGCTCCGCCTTGTTCAGGTTGATGGGAACGGTGCCACCCGCTTATGACCAACTTTTAAGACCTGTCCGAAAAGAGCTTCATTCATGTGTTACGATTTTGGTAGAGAAGAAAAATTTGGGTACTTACCTCAAGAAATGTGAAAACAGCAATGAAAACAAGCGGACAAGAACCAAGGAAATCCATAAATCCAATGCCGCCATCAAGATTCATAGCAACCCTACAGCAAGGATTTCCAAGGCTCTAAATTGTTACCGAAGCAGATTGTTCTAATTAGTGTATCACCAGCAGAGGCTGTAAAACCAGAGTCTCTAGTCAATTAACGTGGTAGTCCCAGGCATCTCACTTTCCAGGCAGCTCTGCAGAGAGAGATCTGGCAGCGTGGGGCAGTCTGAGAATGGACTGTATGCGACCTAACAACAACACCATCCCCCACCAAAACCCAAACCAAACTCACTACCATCAGATTGATTCTGACTCATTGTAACCCTGTAGGGCAGAGGACAGCTGCCTGTGTGCATTCATGAGGTGGTCAATGTTTTTGCAGCCGAAATGCTCATTCTCCTCTCTCAGAGTCACTCGTGGGTTTGAACGGAATTTATTATAATCACGTGGAACCCACTGCACCCCCTGAGCACCTTCAGTAGTCAATGCTGCCACTACCGTGCAGTCTGGGTTCAAAACTTTTGAATCCTCAGAAATTCTTTCTTTGAGTTTCTGATCCTGTAGTGGTTACCTGTTGGGTGGTGATTCGCATAGATGGCAATTTGAAACAACCAGTAGCTCCTTGGAAGAACAACTGGGCTTTCTACTCCGGTTAATAATTAAAGACTCAGAAATCCACAGGGGGTCGCTATGAGTCAGCACTAACTCCATGATGGTATGTTTGGTTTTCAGTTTTGCTTTGAGAAAAATAGCTACCATGTCCACCCTATTCTGTGTATTCATGGCTCTCTCTGCTTCATGGTGACACATGAAATTGTTTTATTCTGTGCAAATAAAGATTTAACAAGGTAATAGATGGACGTTGGGCCTCTACTCAAGTACTCCCTCAATGCAAGAACACTTTGTTCTAATAACCTGACATTCCAAGATGCTCACCTTCCTGACACCATCACTGAAGACAAAATGGGTGCATAGAAAACGTGAAGAAAGCTGATGGTGTCTGGCTACCAAAATATATACCATCTGGGGTCTTAAAGGCTTGGAGATAAACAAGCGGTCATCTAGTTGAGAAGCAACAGAGTCCACATGGAAGAAGCACACCAGCTTCTGTGATCATGAAGTGTCGGTGGGATCAGGTATCAGGCATCAAAGAACAAAACCCATATCATTGTGATTGGGGAAGTGCTGAGTGGAGACCCAAAGCCCATCTGTAGGCAACTGGATATCCCCTTACAGAAGGGTCACAAAAAAGAGACAAGCCAGTCAGGGTGCAGTATAGCACTGATGAAACATACAACTTTCCTCTAGTTTTTTAATGCTTCCTTCCCTCACTATCATGATCCCAATTCTACCTTAAAAATCCAGCTAGACCATAGCATGTACATGGGTACAGATAAGAGCTGGAAACACAGGGAATCCAGGGTAGATAAACACTTCAGGACCAATAACCAGAGTGGCGATTCTAGGAGGGTACGAGCAAGGTATGGGGAGAAAGGGTGAATCGATCACAATGATCTACATATAACCCCCTCTCTGGGAGACGGACAACAGAACAGTGGGTGAAGGGAGATATTGGTCAGTGTTAAGACATGAAAAAATAATAACAATTTATAAACTATCAAGGATTTGTGAGGAAGGTAGGAGGGGGAAGTGAGGAGCTGATACTAAGGGCTCAAGTAGAAATAAAATGTTTTGAAAATGATGATGGCAACAAATGTACAAATGTGATTGACACAATGGTTGTATGTATGGATTGTGATAAGAGCTGTATGAGTCCCCAATAAAATGATTTTAAAAAATAGAATAAACATCCAAAATTTTTTCAAAAAAGTAAAGATTTAATATTCCTCATGTAGAAGAAGAAGAAAACAACCTTACAATCTTTAAATTAAAAAATGAATATTCCACCTCGAAAAAGAGACTGCAAATGTAATAAATCATGCATAAGACACACAATGCTTCATCCAATAAGAATATGAACTCTGTTCTTTCACTTTACAATTCACCATTGAAGTCCCAAGTATTTCTGCCTGGAAATCTATGCCCCACTATTAAACAAATAGGGTAACAAGAAGAAAAAAAAGAGAAAGAAATACAGAAAAGAAGAAAAACATCTAAACACACTGGGGATTTGGTCAAATAGTTTCAGGTCTGCTTCCAAACAACAAATGAGAACGAGCTAGAGTCCCCTGTGGCTGAAGCTTGTCCTGCTTCTCACTGGGATACTGTGTCACTGAGGATGGATGGCCTTGCTCAACTAAACAAGCGAAACTTTTCCACAGCATCACATGGCATCGGGTCCTGTTTTCTGCCCAGTTCACATTGGTCCTCTAAGCACAAAGCCAGTTAGTTTTGTTATTTTTAATGCATTCATTTATTCTCTGAAACAAAAGCCACTGGGCCATTGTTCCAAGGTCTGGAAGAGCTGTCTACATAAGGTGTATGTTATGTATTTTATGCAAATAATGTACACATTCAATGCTTGCTATAGGAATGTACACAGGATTATGTTACATGCAGAAAATACAATAGTTCCTTTCCCCAAAGAAACCATGAGGCATTTCTTTTGAGCTTGAATTCTGAGTCAAAAATCATCTCAAGATAATTTTGTCAGGTGTTTTCTTGTCCTTTCCTGCATGCGTGGTTGCTTTGGGTGTCACCTGGAACCAACTTTCACGGCCTCTTTACTTTCCGATTTTGAAAGAGAAGTCTTGGTTACAAGACCCTTCCCTTTCTAACTCATCGTGAACACCTGCACTTTCATGCCCAGTAGACCTCACAGTGACCAGCTTTGTGTTCTAAGCCCCAGGTGAAAGACTTACCTATTTATTTTCTCAATCCACACAAGATCCCTTCCCTGAAATCAACAGGAAAATGTTAAAGTTATGTTAAAATGAAGATTGTGTTAAAAAGTATTTTTCATTTGTTTGTTGGAAGGCTAGAGCAGAAGAACATAGACTAGAGAAAAAGCCACTCAGAAAATTACACATGTCCAAGAAATGTTAACATGATCAAATGGAGATGAATTCAATATTGCATCTTAGTTTTTAACCCAACAAAGGGGGTTTTGGTCAAATATTCCCAAGTTTCACTGAAACTTGCCTTTTGTCCAGCATTACCATTTCAAATATCTTATACCATAGAAGAATTTTCTTTAAAGATGTGGAAATTTATGTACAGGAGGATGTTTCTTAGAGCATCATTCAACATGGCAAACTATTGAATCTTCCTTAAAAGTTCCAACAAATAGCAATGAAATAGTTCCCTAGAAAAATAATCCTTGTGCCAAATTTCTTGGTTTTTATAAAGTAATACAAAATAAATTTAAATGGCCTATTAAAATTATTTTTAAAATAAATACATTTTATTTTAGTAACAATTCATAATTCATTAGATCATGCATAATTGTTCAATTGCTGCCACCATCAGTTTCAAAACATTTTCTTGCTTCTTAAACTCTGTGATACCAGCTTCCCTTTATCCCCTCTCTCCCCCACCCTACCCCCCAGGAACCCTTATTACTATATTATGTATTATTATGTCTACTATTTGCCATATTTTACACCATCCAATGTATCTGTTCACCTCCAATTCTGTTATTCATTCCCCTTGAGTGGGGTTATACAGTCATCATGGTTATCAGCTCCCCCTCCTGTGTTTCCCCTCCCTGCCTCTTCTTGTTCCCTCAGGGAACAATTACTCCCATTACTGTTTCTGAAGGGTTATCTGTCTTGGCTTTCATGCTTTTAAGGATCTTAATAATACAAATGAGCATACACAGGTCTAACATAATTAATGAGGTAAAACAATGACCCTAATAGTAAGGGGAGGACATATTGAAGAACTAGAGGATAGTTGTGTGTTTCATCAGTGCTGTATCACACCCTGGCTATATCATCCTTTAAGTGAAGGTGTATAGGGTCTATTATCAGTTTCCCATTCAGTAATTTATGTACATGTTGTTTCAGTTCCCTCAGTGTACCATTGGTTATCTCGCTTCCTCCCTCGAATTACTGTTTCTTTTCCTTCTTCTTCCCTAATCCCTTGCCTCAGATAAATGTTACCCTTTGGACCTGAATGCTTGACTGTTTTACCAAACCCAAACCAAGCTCACTATCATTGAGTCACTGCTGACTCATAGCATCCACCTGTGGGTTTCCAAGACTGTAGCTATTACAGGAGTAGAAAACCCAGTCTTTCTCCCAAGGAGCTGCTGGTTGTCTCAAACTGCTGACCATGCAGATCATAGCCAACGCCTAACCACTACACCCCCAGGACTTCTGACTCTTCTACCAGAAGAGGGATTTCAATTCCAGACCTGTGGGGTTCTTATCAGTAAAATCATCTAATTTGATATTGGTTAAAACCCACATCTATATATTAGGCAGAATTGTAGGTAAAAGTGCCACATTTACAAACCGACAATAATAAAGTGTTAATACTTTCATAAGATTCAATCTAATGTTTTATGTACAGATGATCTATCTATCTCTAATATATGTATATATTTATAATATAATATGTATATATAATATTTTATATACACGCTTTCCTCTATCACTGTGGGACTGATGTTAATAGCACTTATTTCTGGGTATGGATATTTTAGATGAGTGCTTTATTTTTCTTCCAGTATATCTGCATTTTAATTTATTCATGTGACAGTTTTGAAATAACCAAAAAAATTGAAAGCCAAGTAAGACATTTCAATAAAATATCCTGAAGGAATTAAAAGTAAAATTTAGAAAAGTAGTTTAAATGGCTAATAAGCAAATGACTATCTATCTGTTCAATCACAGAAATTATGACACAAATGAGTTTTTTCCTTTGCCAAAAAAGAGCGAATTTCCTATTTGAAAAACAGGAACTTCTAAACACTGCTGGTATTCAGAGATCTTTCATGAATAATAAACAATAAAAGCTTAAATGATGTGAACAGTCCATCACTTAACATTTTTTATTCCAATTTAGCTCCAAATAAATCTATTATTCTTTTTCATTAAAAAAAATTCAGATGAAAGTATTTAGAACTTAAATGAGTAAACTTATTCTTGTGAAGGTTTGTTTTTATAAAAAATAACATAGAAGTATATTCTTTTTTTGGTTTTCTTCCTTCTTTTTCCCCCTTTCCTTTATCCTCCCACCATCTTCATGGATCATGAATGAAGGGACAATTATGGTTTCATAAAGGTCAAATTTATTTAATGCTTTTGATTCCAGGTTTGGTTTTTTAGGACAACGCTGGAGAAATGAAATCACAAAGGACTCCTTAATCGCCTTCCTTCTTAGTCCACCCAATGGGACTGTGGTATAGTGAGCTTACTGGGGGGGGGGGGGTTGTATCGATGTTTTGGTAACTCCCACCAAATAGGTGGATAGAACTGAGCAAATAGGTGTTTGAGATACAAATAGAGGGGGATTGGCGGGTATCCGAGAGCCATTCCAGAAGCAGGAATCCAGGAATCCGATGGCCATCAACAAAGAAGGACCACTCGCTGAGCTCATGCAAGAAGTGGTGGAGGCAGTGGAGGCACGTGAGACCATGACACAGAGCAGAGGAATCTGGGGACCATGAAGTCAAGTGGTGGCTTCCAGCCCCATGGAGGCAGAAGCCCAGGAACTAGCTGAGAAAACCACACAGGGCTGAGAAAATCTGCTGTGGAAGATAAAGTCATATCCTTGACATTTTGTCACCTCTTAACTTCCTTCTTAACCCCCCTCATCTTGAGTGTTGTCTGTGAGTTCTGTGTGGCCATTTAAATGGATTTTCAAATCCAGCAGAGAAGGAGCGTGGCAAGGAGGGATGGTTGGTGTCAGAGTAAGGGGAGATGGATGGAGGGAGGAGGTGTGTCTGACCTCTGCCTTGTGGCCATCAGCCTGGAGCTGCTGTGGAGTTGGATTTCCCTTCTCCTTTGAAGGTGGAAGAACTGAGATGTGGCCCCCATTCCATTTCCTTGGAGGCTTTTCAAAACACGTTCTCCCAATGAAGTTTGGAAAAATATAACTCGTTTTTATCTTATTTATGAGTGAAAAGGGAAGTAGGATGTCAATATATTGTTGTCAGGCAGTGAGTCCTGATGTCCCATTCCTTAATCTTGTTCTTAAGAACAAGAATCCCTTAGTAGTCTAGCTTCCTATTCTGATGGATGGTGATGGCCATGAATGTGGTGGTAGTGAGTTCTTTTCTAGTATTTCTGCCTGTGTCTGCATCCTTGTGCCAATGACTCGTCCTAGAGGCCTGCCTATCACGTGGCTGGTTCACCGTGCTCTCATGAGCAGAAGCTGTACACATCCACTCTCTAGAGCAGTGAGCCAGAAGTAGGGCATTCTTTTTCATTGGGATATATTCTTCCAATCTAATCTAGGAGAAGGAATAGCATTTGGAGTTTGAATTTCAAAACCTTGTGAAAGATATCTGGGGTAGTACATACTCTGTTGTCAATTTGAGAGAATTAAGAATGAAGGGATGGAGTCTAGCCTATCAATCAGGTCATAGCTTGATGACCTCATTTGGAGGCCCTAAGGAGATAAATAGCTTGCTGTAGGCAGGACACACACTCACTTCCCTGCCAGACATTGCTGACAACGAGCCACATGGAGACACACTGATGGCAGCCAGGGCCCTGGAAATGGAGGAGCCACATGGAGACCCGAAACAGTGTTGAGATGCTTACACTACCATTGGATCCACAAGACTTTCTACCCACTGGCTTGTGATCTTCCTGCATTCGGCATCATTGCATGGGCTTCTTGAGTCTAAAGAGCAATTAATAGATAGGAATAAAAGGTATTCATCTTTATGAATTTTATCTTGAAAGCATACTTCAGCTTCTTGTTCAGAGTCAGATTTCTTTTTAAATGTGTAGCAGTAGAGAGTGTGTCTTCTCACCATATTTTCTTTCTGATTTGTAAAGGATCCAATGTACAATGTACAAATCTCATGGTTATGTCTTGCTCCATAGTTCTCTAAGGATCCTTTTTCTTAAAGCCTGCTTATATTATTCATCAAACATGATTATTTAGGTGATTCTGCCATTTGGTGACCTTGTAGGTCAGAGTAGTTAGCAGTAGGCTCAGTGGCTTCAACAATGGGCTCAAGGATCACAACTGTGAGGAAGGTGCAGGACAGGACCAGGCGGCAGTGTCTTTATTCAGTGGCACATAAGGTTTCTATGAGTGGGAACCTACTTGAAGGCACCTATCAAGCTCCACACCCTGACTCCTCTGTGGTGGCAAGCAGATTTTAGCCTAAGAAGGGGTGCCTAGAGTCTGCGACTCAGGAGCCCTGGTGGCAAAGAGGCTACAAATTGTGCTGCTAATCTCATTTTTGGCAGTTTGAGACCATCAGTCACTTCTCCAGAAAAATCTGAAGCCTTCTACTTCTGTAAACAATTACAGTCTCAGAAACCCACTGTGAATCAGCATCAACTTGGTGGCAGGGAACTTTTTAAAGTCTAGTTATGCAGAAAATTACACTTAGGTAACAACATGATCTTTCCTTTGAGCAAACTCCCCATAGTTTATTTGGGGTATGGGAGGGAAGGTTAGTAGGTGTGATAATCCGGGCTGAGTAGAGAAACAAATTCATAGACACTCATATGTGTTTAAGAAAGAGATTTATAAACAAGAGCAATTGCATATTGAGAAAGCATCCCCGCCCAGTCCAGATCAAGGTCATAAGTCCAATATTAACCCATATGTGCAATATCAATCTATAAATTCCTCTTCAGCCTCAAGAAACTTATGCAATGATGCTGAATGTAGGAATATCACAGGCCAGTGAATGGAAAATCTTGTGGATCCAATGGCAGTGGAAGCATCTCAATGATGGCAGGGGTCTCCACATGGTTTCTTCAGCTCCAATGCTCTAGCATAGCTCCATGTGTCTTGTCAGCAGGAAGATGAAACAGAGAGTCTGTGTGTATCGGTCCTCCAGTAATCTATTTATCTCCTTCATGCTTCCAAGTGAGGTCATCAAACTATGACCTGATTGACAGGCTAGACTCTATCCCTTCACAAGTTGACAGGTTATGGACCTGCCACAGTGGGGAATGGGGAGTTAATCACAATGAGGACAAGAAGGAAGAAAGTGATGGGGAGCTGATTGTGGTGATGATTGTACAGCTCTTTATTATATTACTTATTGACATGCATGATATGGGAATGATATGTCAACAAAAATTTAAAACAGAACAAACAAGCAAACAAAAAAATCCAACTCCTAATCCACTGCCATTAAGTCAATACAGTTTGAGCTGCTTATGACAAGGAAAGAAATTCAAAACCATCAGCCATTCTACAGGCGAAAGGTGAGGTTTTCTGCACTTGTTAAGATGTACCACCTGAAAAACCCACAAAAGCAGTTCTACTCTGTCTTGTAGGCTCAGGATGAGATGGTAGAAAATATTCTAAAAGTTATTAAATCAACAAAAAAGATTTCCAATACGGTCTTGAATGCAATTTATCTTTCATTAGATGACAAACTTGTATTTTAAGACTACATGTCTCTCAGATATGTGAATTTATTACTGCAAAATGATAAGCATGCATTCTGAGCTGAGGGGCTACAAATCATAGTTAAACTTGGACACAAGAGTATATTTTCTGTCATACTTTTATTCTCGCTAGAGACTAATCAGACCTAGAATGTTTCTTTATCATTTCTCAAATTTCTTAAAACTATTGGGCTATCTTGCTAGTGGTGCCCTGTGGATATTATTCATGCATTTTCCGTTTAACTGTGCTCCTGTGAAACTTCAATAACCTTGAAATAAAACTCAGATCCCAGGATACACTCTCTACAGGGCCTTTTCCAAACAGAGAAAACCCTTAGATAAAAGGGGGAAAAAATCTCCCCCAAAACATTGGGAGGTTTTGATATGCTAATAAAATGATTCACAGCTTTTAGGGACCATTCACCAGAGCATAGCATACCTTTTCTTTTTTTTTGTCTTTTTTTTTTTTTTCTTCTTTTACATTTTATTAGGGACTCATACAACTCTTACCACAATCCATACATATACATACATCAATTGTATAAAGCACATCCATACATTCCCTGCCCCAATCATTCTCAAGGCATTTGCTCTCCACTTAAGCCCCTTGCATCAGGTCCTCTTTTTTTTCCCCTCCTCCCTCCCCCTTCCCCCCTCCCTCATATGCCCTTGGTAATTTATACATCGTTGTTTTGTCATATCTTGCCCTATCCGGAGTCTCCCTTCCCCCCTTCTCTGCTGTCCCTCTCCCAGGGAAGAGGTCACATGTGGATCCTTGTAATCAGTTCCCCCTTTCCAACCCACTCACCCTCCACTCTCCCAGCATCGTCCCTCACACCCTTGGTCCTGAAGGTATCATCCACCCTGGATTCCCTGTACCTCCAACCCTCATATGCACCAGTGTACAGCCCCTGTCCTATCCAGCCCTGCAAGGTAGAATTCGGATCATGGTAGTTGGGGGGAGGAAGCATCCAGGATCCGGGGGAAAGCTGTGTTCTTCATCGATACTACCTCACACCCTACTTAACCCATCTCCTCTCCTAAACCCCTCTATGAGGGGATCTCCATTGGTCGACACTTGGGCCTTGGGTCTCCACTCTGCACTTCCCCCTTCATTTAATATGATATATATACATATATACATACATATATACATATACACATATATACACATACATACACACACTTATATCTTTTTTTTTTTTTGCATGATGCCTTATACCTGGTCCCTTGGGCACCTCGTGATCGCACTGGCCGGTGTGCTTCTTCCATGTGGGCTTATTTGCTTCTGAGCTAGATGGCCGCTTGTTCACCTTCAAGCCTTTAAGACCCCAGACACTATCTCTTTTGATAGCCGGGCACCATCAGCTTTCTTCACCACATTTGCTTATGCACCCATTTGTCTTCAGCGATCCTATCATGGAGGTGTGCAGTCAATGATATGATTTTTTGTTCTTTGATGCCTGGTAACTGATCCCTTTGGGACCACTCTACTCAAACACTCCCTCAATGCATGAATACCTTCTTTTATTAAATTGGAACTCTATGATGCTCACTCTCCCGACACAACGGCTGGAGCCAAAGTGTGTGAACAAGTAAATGTGGTGAAGAAAGCTGATGGTGCCCGGCTATCAAAAGAGATAGTGACCGGGGTCTTAAAGGCTTGAAGATAAACAAGCGGCCACCTAGCTCAGAAGCAACAAAGTCCACATGGAAGAACACACCAGCCTGAGTGAGCATAGCATACCTTTTCAAAGAAACTCTCCATCAAGAAGCATCCTTGAAAGTGCTCTCTCCTTTTCTGTAGAAAACTGGGACACTTCATGCCAGAGCCAAGGAGATGCTCAGGTCTCTTCATTAACGCGGTCACTTTCCCCTGGCTCTTTTCAGGCATTCATAGAACTGTGGAACCAGCTCCCCCAAAGAGTTACAGACAGGCTTCAAGGGTCTGTGTCCTCTTGAACACAGAAGATTGCCTATAAAATAATATTTGTTGCTTGTTTTCAATTAACATGAACCTAAATTGCAGCTAGATCTCTTTCTCTCTATCACTATCATGGAGGTGATTTCAACTCATAGTGAGCTGACAGGACAGGGTAGGACTGCCCCTGTGAGTTTCCAGGGACTGTCACTCTTTAGGGCTGTGTTAGATAGCCAGAATAGGGGAAATCCTGTGTGTGGGTGTGGTGGCAGAGAATGGTGTCTCCCCTGATGCCTGCCTAGGGCCACAATAAAGGGGATGCAGGGAAATCAGGCACCCATTAGACACCATGGGAAAATCCAAGCTGAGCATGTGCAGCTTAGGGCCACCTAGGCACAGGTGAAGCTAACCTAGCCAACACCTTGGCACATAACATCACACAGGTGAGCCTAAACTCAACCAATAGGATCAGCCAAGCCCCTCAACCACACCTCCCTGGCCAGTGGGGCCTGGAGGGGATAAAGGCGGGGCTTGTAGCCCTGCATGCTCTCCTGGTCTCTGGGGATTTTCTGATTCTTCAGGTGTGGTTTTCGTGTTAAGTCGAGAACTCCTGCGTGGTTCCCAGGCAGCCTTGTATGCTTTCCAGAAATGGCATTTATTTTTGGAGACTGTAATACGTGAAACTTTCCTTTCCCTTAGAAAAGTCACTCAGATTACAAAAGTGCTTCTGATGCGTGAATTTTTTCAGCATTGTGAAGCAAGAACCAAGGTAAAATCACTCCATAAACCTAGCAGAAGTACAAAGCCCCATCTTTCCCAGAAATGTAGAATTTTAAATACGGAAATCTTGTTATGTAGTTTACGTATCAAACATGAACATGCTGCTGTTTTCATTGCTGGTAGTTTGGTTCTGACTCAAAGCAGCCCCCTGTCCAGCACTGCCCTGACTGCACCATCCCCACAACGGTCCCTGGGTCAGACCTTGTTGCCGTATCCCTGGTAGCATTTCATCTTATTGAGGGTCTTCCTCTTCTACACTGATTCTCTCCCACACCTGATGTTCTTCTCCAAGAACTGATTCCTTTGATGACGTGTGCAGAGTAGGTGAGACAGGATTTTGGTTATTAGCATCAAGGCTATTAATATGAGATTAAACTTTTCAACTATTGGAAAAACGATAAATATCTTTACTAATTAAATGAAACTGGCTTTACACAAAATATTAGTAAACTGTAAGGGACAATGAATATTTCATCAAGCATGAGGGTAAATCACCATTAATTAAAAATAATTTTATTACTTTGGAAATCTCTCTTCAACCTGGAGATAGGAAAAGACTTTCAAACAATGACGATGTCAAACCATGACATTTATGGGAAACAGATTTCCAAGATGAGCAGGTAGAGATAGTAATGGTAAACTCTAGAGAAAACAAAAACTGAAAAGCATACTCCCCTCCCCACCCCACCTACGCACATACACATACACAACTACCTGCAGTTACTGAAATGTGGTCCAAAGAAGACAGGCACTGGAACCAGGGTCTCATTGGAGGGAGCACATGACACCAGAGGAAGAGTCTTCCGTTCAAGATGGTTAACCTAAAGGGACGCCCATAACTAAGTGGATAAAATTCAAACAGAAAAGTCCACTGTGGAGTGAAAGAAGAAAACTAGGAAAAGGGGGAACCCAAGCTAGGTGTGCAAGACCTGTTCATAAACTCTGTCCAAAAAGCTAGCTGATCCTTAGACCACAAGTGCAGGACAGAGTTATTGTGTAATCCACAGGACACGAACACTGAACTAAGATTTGAAATGACACTCGGAAGACAGAGTTTGCATTTTGAGAACAACCAAATTAATTACCTGCTGGAAAATAAATAGATAGATAGATAAAAATAACTAGCAGCCTTTTAAGAGGAAATAGCAGATTCTGGATCCTCCAGCGCATCATCTCACAATGTACAGAATAAAACCCCACATTACACAAGACATGGAGAAACAAACCATCCTTAAAATCAATGACAATTATGAAATTAGCAAACAAGAATTTTAAAGCAATGGATAAAGCCAGACTTCATATCATAAAGGAAACTTAACTTCCCTGGAAACAGCTGTTACAAACAAACAAAAAATAAGAGAAAAGGAAATCTAAGGAGAGATATTTGAATTATAAGAAAGAACTGAAAGTTCAGCTGACCAAAATCATCCATGAGTATTGTACAGCTTTCAAAAAATCATCTGCAGTTAACCCCTGAGAAACTTAGGGGTCAGGGGCACCAACTTCTAGCACTGTCGAAATTCCAGATAATATTTTACTTCCTGTTGCCTGGAAGCCTTACGGAATACAGAGGCAGGCCATTAACTCCTATTTTGTATGTAATGCACAGTAGGCACTGCACCCAGTTACAAGCTGCATTTTCAAGGACGGAAAGAAGACATTTCACAAGAAGTGACAGGTTTTGATGCATGCTGGCAGAACTGCAATGATGGCTTCAGAAGTTTTCTTTCTTTTTTTAAATAATGTTCCTTAATGACGGATTCATTGATCTTGGGATGGCAGGCGACCACAGCTGCAGCACTTAACCCACTGTCCATGTCAACAGTGCAACTTTTCCTTGCTTCTTGGGGACACTTCCACCGTCATCATTGATTGGCACTTCCCACAGATTCCATGGTGCCACTTTGCATCAGTCTGAAGGTGCTACTCAAGGCTTATAATATTGAACTGAAGATAATTAAAAATACATGAGCATCTTGAGAGTAGTAGAACAAGCTTCATGCCTTCACATCGACTGCCAGTGGAATTCATTCTTGGGTTTAGTCCCCAAGCCTCATCATTAGCTATTTCTCCATATCTGATATAGGCCCTTGTGTTAGGCTGGTTAACAAATCCAGTGACACACATATACCAGCACATGAAAGAGTTTTATATCAGGAAGCTTTATACATCAGGAAAACATGTCAGCCCAGTTCAACTCAAGGCTGTAAGTCTGATACCGGTCCATAAGTGCCTATTCAGATCCATACAGTCACAGTCATGATGCAGAATCCAGGAATGCCACATGCCTATGGTGCATGCAAAGTTTTGTGTATTTGATGGTGGTGGACACATCTCCAGGGCTCTGCCTGCCAACAAGGCCAACAGGCAGGAAGGTGGGGGGGTGGGGTTCCCAGGTCCCTCCTTATGAGAAGGCTACTCCCACAAGGAGTCACCATCAGACTGTGAACTGATTGACAGGCCACACTCCATTCTTACACTTTTACATATATTCTGGTTGACATGAAATTATGAAACTACACAGCTCCGTTCATATTTTCATCAGCTTTGTAGTGTTTGCTGGGTCCGATTCTCTAATAGCGTGGGTCGTTTCTTCTTTTTGAGCACATCACTGTGATTGTTTAGCAAGGAAATACCTAGGTTGCAAATAGGCGCATTCACCGATTTTCAGCCTGTGTGTTGTTTAATAATCTCTGTTCTGCTTCCAGATTGGAGATTCTCTTTTGCTTTGTCCTGCTTTTATCACTGGCATTGTTTTGATGCATGTGGGAGCCATGATGCGCTTCACAGTGGTATTTTGAAAAGGATGTTAAACAGAGATGAAACTGCAATACCTAAGAGATGTGTGGTACGTGAGCGTGGACCTGTTCCCTAGGAATCGAGGCAGCCGCTGTTTGATAGAAAGTACAGCACAATTAGTATGTAGCCCAGTAATGTAGGCACTTACTGTGACCCTGGAGACAGAATGCGTGATAGTTTATCTGTGCACTGTATCGTGAGGCTCCTGCAGGCATTCTTGCTTTGCATACAAAAGACCTGAGATGCATGTGTTGTCTGTGGTATGTTGTAGCATTCTTTATATTCATTTTCCTGATCAGGATATTTGAACTCTATCATGACCACATGGAGCCATGGACATGTTTCTGGATGTTTCCTGAACAGATGCTATGGGGTACACGACTGCACCATAAACAAATGATAAAGAGAGAAGCTAAAAGTAGTATGAGAACTGGAGTAACAAGTGCATTTGCACATAGAAATTATGGAATCCCATTGCCCAGTGGATACATAGAAGCATTTAATATAAAATGCCTGAAGTCATATTATGATGACAATTACATATCTGAAGACACACCCACTGGACACTAATGGACATTTGCTTACATTAACTGGACCTTTGTTATTGTGTGTGCCAAATTAGCTGGTACATGTGAACACATTTCAGCAAAATGCCGACAGTAGATATGGGTGACCTCTGGATGGAAGCAGCCCTGTAGGGGGATGATGGGATAGGTAGCTATCCCATACTCTAGGCAGGTGCAGCCAACACCGACCCCGGTTTGGATACCTGGAGTGGAGTGAATTTCTGCTCCACTTGCCATCTACAAAGAATCCTGGTAATGTCCTGGCTCACTGGCATTGCTGAACTGGAGATTGGAAAATAAAACCAGCATTCCGTACTATATTAGTAAATTTGAAACTGTGACTGCCTGGCTTCTACTACGAAGCGTTATGATACTATTTTCTCTGCAGACATTTAGGTTGACTCTCACGCAAACATATCATTAGTTTCCTAAGCCCCACTCTGCACTTTAAACGGATCATCTCCTGGGTGCTAGCTGTCATGCGCTGAGTCACTAATGTGTTTTGACTTCACTCCAGAAGAGACGGCCTCCCAGCTGGTATTAAAGGTGCCCATGTTCCTCGCAAATGTTGACAGTTCGTGGCAGAGTTTGTTAAAGCGTAATGTTTACTTAAACATTGTTAAAGCTATGCGCCCAGACTGCTTTTATTTCATTGTAGTTTATACATAAAAATTATCTGGCACAGAAGACCAACCTGTAGGTAAATGAGTTATGCATATTGGATTATCTGGACAGTGTTGCAACATGAATATTTCTATTATTCAGTATCCGACGAGAGATGAGCCTTATTGGTGTGGAGATGGTAATAAAGCCTACGTCAAAAAATCATAGAGCTTGTCTGCCCATGAATTACTTTAGTTCTGATCAGTCTTCCTTCATCATCCCAACAGAATGAGGGGCTTCTGTTTCTGTTTCTTCCAAGCATTCAGGTCTGGTGTTTATGAACTGCAACCCCGCATTTCCTGCCTACTGGATGACGACCAACTACTCTTA
The DNA here is from genome assembly GCF_050624435.1 of Tenrec ecaudatus. Taxonomy (NCBI): domain Eukaryota; kingdom Metazoa; phylum Chordata; class Mammalia; order Afrosoricida; family Tenrecidae; genus Tenrec; species Tenrec ecaudatus. The sequence goes on from NC_134544.1 coordinate 10,231,965, forward strand.
TGACTGCTTTATGTGTTGTGTTTTTAATACATCTCTTGTTAGTAATATGTGCTATACACAATATTACAGCACATAATTGGCTGGCGTTATTATTCTCAGATGTAATGTTTCTGACTCCCAAAGACAAATAAAGGGCAGATTGATAAAAATACTAATAATAAATGGCAGTAATAATGGAAACAAAAGGGGGGATGCATCTGCTTAACATCAGGACCGACTTATGGAGGTGGAGACTTGAAATTCTTGAAACCATGTTATTAGGTTAGGGCCACCTGTGTTAGTTCTGCTGTGGATATTGTAGCAAATCACAGATTTACTAGCCTAATTCCAAACACACTTACTCTCTGCGAGTCAACTCTGATTCACAGAGATCCTAGATGGGGTTCTGAGGCTATGTAACTTTACAAGAACTGGTGGTCTCATCATTCTCGCTTGGGGCAGCGAGTGACTTTGAAATCTCAACCTTGTGGTTAGTAGTACAACACTAATCCAACAGACTTTCCCCCTCCTCCAGTGACTGTAACTATTTACTAGAATAGAAAGCCCAGTTTTTCTCCTGGGGAGCTGCTGGTGGTTTCAAACTAACCACCACAGGGATTTCAGCCCAACATATAACCACTACGGATCCTCTACAGCAAGGCAGAGTTGTTACTTCACACATTTGGAGGTCAGAAGTTAAAATAGGTTTCACTGGGCTAAGTCAGCATGTGAGTATTTCTTGTTTTGGAGGACCTATGGCAGTGGTTCTCAACCTTCCCAATGCCGTGACCCTTTAATATCCTCATGTTGTGGTGACCCCCATAAAATTATTTTCATTGATACTTCCTAACTGTAATTTTGCTACTGTTATGAATCAGGTGATCCTGTGAAAGGATTGTTATATCCCCAAAGGAGTCGCCACCCCCAGGTTGAGAACCACTGGTCTATGGTGGAGTGGTTCACGATCTTGGCAGTTTGAACAGTTACAGTCTCTGAGACCCACAGGGAGTTCACTATGAGGCGGCATGTACTGCGTGGCAGCGAGTTTGGCTCTGGTTTTTAGAAGATCTAAGAGAGTATGTTCCTTTGCCTTTTCCAGCTGTTTCAGCCACCTGCACCCTGTGGCTCATGATCCACTCCCCTGTCTTCAAAGTCAGCAATGGTAAACCAAGCATTTTCACGTTGCCATCTTCTTGGCCTACTTCTGCCTCCATTGTCCATTTTAAAGACCCTTGTAATTTCATTTGACACATTAAACTACAGAATAGGATCTATCTTAAATCCACCAATCGACAACTTTAAATTCCTCTGTTCCTTTCATCTCTCTGTGCCACATGGTAATATATGCTTAGGTTAAGAAGTACCAGTAGGTAGGTATCTCTGGGGTGCCATTATCCTACCTCTAGCAATATCTTTAACTTTTCACGTGATACCATTACATAATTGTTGTCATGGCACATGGATTATTAGATTACCATTATTGTATTAATCTGGGTGAAATTTACAGAGCATATTTGTTTTCCATCAGTGATGTGCTCACATTTTGATTCATGGCATTGGCTGCACTTCTCTCAGTATAACAGCATGTTTCTTATTCCCATGCTGGGTTCCACGTCCCCCCCACCCCCACCATCACATACACCCTCATTTATCTTTCTTTCCTGTTCTATCTTGGCCCTGGTTCTGTTTACCGGCAGATGTGGCCCTTCTGGTCTTCAATAGCTGACTGTCCTGAGGACTCCTTACCTCCCGAGTGTCATTGCTCACTTTGTAGCCATGGTTATCCTGTGGCTAATAGGTCATCCGTGAGGGTGACTTCAGTTCCAGGCCTGTAGAATGTCAAGACCATGGTCTTAGGGATAGAAATGGGGTCCACTGATCCCTTTCAGACAGGTAATTCGGTTGTTTTATGATTTTGAATTTTGTTTTACTGTTCACCTTCTGTGGTCCTGATTACTGATCAGCTTCTTACTGAAAGAGGGTGTTCTACTCCTTTTTATGTCTTGATAGCTAAGCAAATGATTTTTGAGTAATTGTTGATAATAGACTTCATAATTTTCATATTTTATACACAGGTATTTATGTACACACCTTAGTGAAGACTAAGATTTTTTATCTACATGAATCAATTTTATTGACTGTACTATGGTAAGGTTTTAAGGTTTTAAAATGCAAGACACTTTGCATTTCTTTTTAACTTCCAATCCTACTTAGGAATAGATCAGGGGAGAAATAGGTATCTAGGAATGAAATAAAATGTTATTAATGATAAAGATTATGTTGAAAGAGTGTGGCAAAGATGGGCTTCATGAAACTGACCAACAGATTTAGGCAAAGTTTTCTGTCCAATTCTCAGCGGCAGTGGAAACTCCATGTGGAAATATATCCTTAAGATGCTCTTGGAATGGGTGGAGGGATAGAGTAGTGCATTTACTCCCAGTGGGCAGGCTTGCTTCTAAGAGAAGGAGAGAGAGGGTACAGCTATGTGCCATTCACCTCTCAGTGTCACTGACAGATAATGTCAACCTGTGGGGAAACGTAAGGATGAAAAACAAGTGACTCAGGCAATGTGAAAATCCCTCTCCCCGCAGCCCCAGCCATGGGGTAAAGGCATTCTTGTCTGTCTCCCTACAGAGGTGCAGAATAATTTCCCCTTCCCTCCATATTGGCTTTGTAAACAGCAAGGGTAAATGCTGGGAAGAAGTGAGAAGATTGTTGTTACATTGTGAGAATTTCAACCAATGACACAAAGGAAAATGTGTATTAATTGTTGAATGGGAAATCATTTGGTTCTATAAACTTTTACCCACATCACCATGGAAAATAAGATAATTTATAAATTGCAAATTGTGTTCTCAGTAAAATGCAATTTAACATTATAAGGCTTGTTACTCTTTTGAAATGATGAGCTCTTGGAAATCAGGAATCAGACCATGATGACCCTGTCATGGAAGAATTGGATGGCTAAACCCAAGATTGCCTATTCAAACCCACCAGCCACTCTAGACAGATGAGGCTGTTTCCATAGAAATATATTACCTCAGAATCCTTACATGAGGTCACAGGGAGTTGGAGTTGACTCAAGGGTGGTGGGTTTGAGTAGGAACCTTTGAAAAAGTACACTGGTGGCACAATGATTAAGTGCTGGACTGCTAACTGCAAGGTCGTTGGGTCATGGCCACACAGATACTCCGTGGGAGAAAAGAGCTGAAAGTCTGTACTCGTAAAGGTAACAGATTTATTCCACCCCATGGGTCACTAAGAGTCAGAATCGGCTGGATAGCATGCGGGCACAACAAGCGCCTTACGAAACAGGATGCCACGCCCCTCCGGAACTCAGCGGCTAACCACAAGTTCCACGGTGTGAAACCACCAGCCACTTTGAGGGAACAAGGGGAGAGGGTCTGCTTCCATAGAGGTTTGCACCCTTGGAAACTGCCATCGCCCTTTGTACTCTGTCGGGTAGGGCTGCTAGACGCTGAACTGGACCCGATGACGCTAGTTTGGATTATTGCATTAGAAAAATCTACTTTGCAAGGCCTATTTAAAGTATTAAAAAAAACAACAACAAAGATATCTATCAAAAGACGACTGTTTGCCTGACCTAAGCCATGTGGTTTTTAGCCGTCTCATGGACATGTGAAAGTTGGAAAATGAATGAGGAAAATGAGATCAGAATTGGTGCATTTGAATTATGGTGTTGGTGAAGGATATTGGCAGGGTCGTTGGCTACCAAAAGAGTAAGCAGTTAGTTTTAGAAGAAATTCAGCCAGAAAGAATTCTTAGCAGCAAGGATCGCATGTGCTTTGGACATGCTATCAAGAGACTCCAGTCTGGTAAAGAAGGAGTTGCTTCTTTCCATTGCACAACAGCAACAACAACAACAACAACAACAACAAAATCCATGTAGACAGCCTAGTACAAAATGTCAAGTCACTGCGAATGAATTTAACAATACCGTGTGGAGATTAGCAGCAAATATTTATTTATGGACTTTTCGTCAACTCACACATCCATTCATCATGGAGTTGGTCCAATCTGGTAGAAGAGGAGTTCTTCCCAACACTGCGTTCTCACCGGGCAAGCTTTCTTAGTCTTGGCAATCTTGACTTTCTGGATCCAACGAATAGTTTGTGTGGGAACCTGTCTGTATAGTTTGGAATCTTACCGCATCTATGACCAGTAGCGTCCCTGTTCCCAGCTCCCACAGGAATAATCCCTCAAAGATAGTGTGAAGTGTCCCTCGGAAGGACATATCTGCTCTGCTTAAAAGCTCTGACCCAGAGGGAGTAAGATAGTCCCTGCTCCAAGCCACCTACAGAGAGCAAGAGCGAAATGGAAATTGAACTCAGACTTGTGGCTGCCTGGGGCACTGCAGGCACGTTCTGTGATCTCCCTCCATTTATCTGAGGTCTAGCTTGAGGTGTATTTGAGTTTTCCTGGTTGTTGACTTGTTTGCCTTCCCTTCTTGATAAGGCCACGTGTTCTTCCCTTTCTTCAGCACCGGAGCATTTCCTGAGTGTCTTCCTCGCAGAACAACTGCAGCCTTGCCAAGAGGCGGCCCTCTCTGCTGGTCCGAGGAGGAGTGGGTCAGCTGTCCCCACCAGGCTGCTGGATTGTAGTCGCCTTCTCTGGACTCAACACGAAACAATGTGATGTAAGACTGTCTTCTCGGGATGTTGCCAAATATCTCAGGAACCTGGAAAATAAAAGGGAGTCGATTTATTTGTGACATTCAATTTTAGTTGAAATAAGAATTTTCATCTCTCCTCCTTGCCTTATGCTGGCAGACAGTCGAAAACACACAAAGTAGGAACAAAATCCAACGATATCTGCACACACGGGGTGGCAGTGGCGGTGGGGTGACGAGTGCTTAAAAAATTTGTGGGGAAATTCTATTCTTTTAAAATATCACTTTCAATGGACTTTAAAAACTCCCTCGTGTATGTAAGTGTGTCTACACACACACACAAATACATACATATACGAACGAGCACACATATGTAAATATATATTTGTATCTTTGTTGCCACTTCTCAAAAAGTAAAGTTAAAAGTATATACTTAAAAAAATCAAATTCAGAAAACAATAAAAAATAAAATCTACAGTCATGTTATTTCTACCTAAAGTATAAGAAATTGAAACTTTTTATCATATCTTTTTACCATTTTAGGTTGTAGAATTTGACAAATAAACCATCTTCCTTCACCATGACCCTCAGTTTCATTTTTCAGCTCTCACTCATCTCCTTAGAGGCAATTATGCCTATACAGTTTTTCCGGTATTGTGATATTTTTATTCATATCATGTTTTAAACATAGTCCTGTGTGGATACATTTAACTCTAGTATATTTCTGGAATTCACTTTATCAATTTTTAATAATTGTTTTGTTTTATTTGCATATATTTCATGGATCTATGCTATTATTGATGGGTATCTTAAATAGTTGCAGTGTTGCTTCCTCCCCCCCCCCCCCAATGGGACAATGTTGCAAAGAACTTAGCACAAAAACCTTGAGTTTAAGTTTAAGTGAAAATTCTGGGTCACTGAAAATAATTTTTAGATATGTGATATACATCTTGTATGAGAACATATTCGAAATGAATTTAGTTTAAAAATTATAAAAATAATTATCAGTGTAATCATTTCTCAGAAGAAGGAGCTGAATATTCATATGTATCAGAGGCTTTTTGCCCCATCTGTTCATCATGCACATCTTGAACACGACACATGTAACTATTATATTGATGTTGTGATAACATTTCTTTTATTTTGCCACATAGATGTCTCTGCATTAATTTCATAATGGGAATCATAGTATTTTCTCTGCCATAAACTTGCTTTGAAGATTAAATGACTTACAAAATACTTGAAAATCGTTTTCCATGTGTACGTTTGGCATTAGCCTTACGTGAGCATTGTATCGCTGGTGCTAGTACTGCTCCTATTTATCATGACGTCCAGTGCACTTGGCTGCATTTTGTCGAGGGCCTCATTTCCCACACTTATTTGACCTACTGCTCCCTTTTCAGAAAAGAAAATATTTATTGACCCCTTTGCAATGAAAGTTTTTCAGTGGAAAATTATAGCGCATAATCCAGGGTAAAATATAGGTATCTGCTTTTACCTCCCTCCTGGATCATTCCAGAGCCCCCAGGGCACAGTATCACTCAGTTTGGGAAATAAGGGTCTTGGGCATACATCTAAGTGTTTAATATCTGAATTATAAGGTCTGCAAAAATATTCAGCTATGCTAGCTAATATGAAGTTTCTACCAAAGTATATGCAGCAATTCATAATCTCACCTGCAATAAGTAGGACCATCCTTGATTCATTTCTTCACCAATTGTAGATATTGTCAGACTTCTATATATTTGTCAACTTGGTGGGTATTAAATGGCATTTTCAGGTTGTTTAATGATGGGCTTTCCTGATGATGATATTTAAACATCTTTTCATATGCTTATTGGTTGGCTGGGTTTCTCTTTTTCTCAATTACCTCTTTAAGGCCTTGGCTGATTTTTAGATTGTATTTTTTCACTTTTTGAAATGTGAAAGTTTTTAATATAAATCTTGTATGTAAATCTCGTGTCAGTTTGAGAGTTTCAAATGATTTGGCTAAGTTTTGGGTCGGTCTTTTTGGACTCCATCTGGTGACATTTAATGAATTTCAGATACTTAATTTCAGTGTAGTGAATTTACCATTTTTGACATATTTTGTGTTTGTGTAAATTCTTTACTATTTCTCCTATGTTAGTTTTGAAAAGTTTCATCGTTTTTCTTCCTTATTCCCATCTCCATCAAGGATTGACTCTAGGTTTGGTGTAGAATTGCTACTGTAACTTCAATGAGGGGCTCAGACAGAACGACGATTGTGAGACTGGTGCCGGCCAGGCATTGCTTCATTCTATTGAAAGAAGGTTGTGAATCCAAGCTCACTTGATGGCACCTAACAGTAACAACAGCGTAGTAATTCAATTTAATTTTCTCTAAATATGCTTATAACTAATCTTTCAGAGACATTGGGCAAACATTTCGATGTACTTAGTTATGTACTTACTCAGAAATGATTAACTAACCTGCAGTACCAGTACTACAGTACAGATACATTTCTGTACTATCATATTCTATTGTTATTTTTGTATTATCACAACCAATCGCCAATAACAACATAGTTTTAATTACCTTTATAAGACAACTTATGTCTTGTATAGAAAACCCCTCCTCGCTCTTAAAAGGAATCAGTTGTAATTTTCCTCAAAATCTCTTTGGCTATTGATTATATTGATTTTTATACAATATTTACTTAGGGATCACTGAAATTTATAATGGGGTTTCCAACTTCAGAACATTTACAGTGCTCCATTTATTTACATATTTAATGTTTATATATTGTTTTTCTCTCCATACATGCTTTACACCCCTTTCTGTAGCTGTATTCTGAGTTTCTTTTCAGCTATTATGAAATATGAAAAATTATGCATCTCATTGTTGCTATAGAGAAATAAAATTAAAAGCAAAGCATCTAACTATTTTTTTTACATTCAAGAAACCTACCACACTCTCTTATGGAGTCTAATGATTTTCCATAGAGTTTTTATAGATTTTCTATATAAATAATAAAGTCCCCTGAGACTACTCAGTGTTTGAGCAAAATGAATAACATGGAAATTAAGTCAGGTGTTTTATGACTTTGTCCATTTAGCACGTGAAAAACAGAATAAATTTTGCTATATCCCACATACTCAGAAAGAAGGGACAATAAAAAATATATTTCCCATTCAACTCAAACACCCCCGCTGCCATCCAGTCTCATTGCTATTCTACAGGACAGAGTAGAAGGGCCACGGTGTGTTTCCAAGACTGTTACACTTTGTGGGAGTAGAAAGCCTTGCCTGCTTCGCCCAGAGCAGCTGGTGGCTTGAAACTGCGGAGCTTATGGTTAGCAGCCAAGTGTATAAGCACTGCATGCTCGCCCCCCAGGGTCCACTTTATGCAAACAGGTTTTTTTATGTAAACATGATGAAGAAAAAGTTCATATTTCCAGAATGCCAGGCCCGGTGCTTTCCTTTTAGGGTTATTTTGGAAATAAATTGAGTTGATACATGAATGTTGGCTTTAGTGTAATTGTTCAATCTATAGAAATTGTTATAATCACTACTGTTCTCTGACTTGTTTACTGGGCTCTTCCCTCTTATGAATGGAAAGAATATTCAGCTGATATCTCATTTTTCATTCCTTACTTTTACTAAGTTTTTAAGATTGTGCACCTCACTTGTGCAGCATCCCCTCACTGCCTGTCTCTATGTGGGGCCTGTACCCAGTGAGGACAACAGGAAAATAAAGCCAGACACTTCTCAAGGAAATTTGGGAGTGAGATCATTTTATGACTTCCTTTCATAAGAAATAGTAAATAAAAGTGTATCCTCAATTGATGTTAGCTAAATTTCCTTTCTTCTTTAAATTGGCATACATATCTCTAGGACCATGTTATTACTGAATTGTGTCCCCGCAAAATATGTGCTGTCAACCCCCCTGACTTCTAACCCTGTGGCATTCCTCCCCTATGTATCATCTTTGCTCTGTCAGCAAGGTCATATTTATGTAGGGTTGAGTCAAACTCATTTGAGAAATAAAGGATGCAGATTGAAGATGGAAGAGAAGAAACTCACTTGGAGAAGAGCATTGCAAAGTCACAAGACACTTAAGGAAACAAGAAATCAGACCCTTCCCCAGAGAAGGCAGAGAGAAAGCCTTCCCGCTAGAGTGGAGGTTGGTATGGTTCTGAGAGAGAAGATCCAAACCTGTCTCTCTCAACAAGTTAAAAATTATTCAAGAGTCACAAATACATATTTTTACCCCAAAACATCAATTCACCACTATCTGAATAATATGCTTTAAAATTTTTCAATTTTATTTCAGAGCTCCATGTACATACTACAGAAAGAGTCACTTAGGGCTCAAGAGCCACAGTTTACAGGCCCCTGATCTAGAGTATTTAAACTCCTTGCCTCTTAGACTGGCAGAAAATAAGCACTTGTTGGTTAAATTCAGCCCCTTGAGATAGTCATGTTATAACAGCATTGCAGAGCTAAGAGTGTTTGTTCTTCTTGGGGGCTGTCTAGGCAGTTCCAAGTCATAGGAACAGCGTGGACAACAGACTGACACACATGTTGGTCTGGTGCTATCCTCCCAATCCCTGTTATGTTCCAGCTCATTGTGGCATCCTCTGTGTCAATCCATCTCATGGAGCTTCTTCCACTTTTTCACTGGTCCTCTACTTTACAAAGCATGATGGCCTTCATTGGGGACCGGTCTCTCCTCATATTATGTGCAAAGTACATGAGACAGTCGCTGCAACCTCACCTCTAAGGAGCATTCTGGTTGTATTTATTTCAAGAAAGATTGGCTTGTTGTTTTCATGATCTACAGTACCTCCAATATTCTTCACCAATACCATAATTAATGGGCATCCATTCTTCTGTGGACATTCTTATTCATTGTCTAATGTTCACATGCATATGAGGCCATGAAACATGCCATGGCTTGGGTTAGGAGCATCTTAGCACTCAAAGCGATATCTTAAGTCTGCAATTCTTTAAAGAGGCCTTGTGCAGCACATTTGCCCAATGCAAGAAGTATTTTGATTTATTGACTACTCCTTTCATGAGCATTGATTGTGAATCCATTGATCATGATGTGGTCTATTGATCTAGGTATGAGGATTTTGATTTTCTTTATACTGACTAACAGTTCTTAATGAACATTGCAGTCTTTTATTTTCAGCGGCAATAACTGAGGTGGACAGTAATAATCAACGTTCATAAAGTGCATTAGATCATCTTTCCTTCTCACTCCTATACACTGTGATGCCCTAGATAACAATTCCAAAATGACAGAGGTTCTAGGTAAATATCAGCTATGCAGATAAGTACTTTAGAAATATATAATTTTACACAGTAGTTATACAGTATGGTGTAGATTGATTTGTGAAACTAATTAAAATGCATTTTAAAAAGCTTAGAATTAAATGCAGACAGAAATGGAGAAGTCAGAGAAAAAATAGTTAATATTACCTGATATAATAAATGATGTAATTTGAATAGGCATGATTGCTTATCATTTAACTGAATAAATTTCATTTTTATTGGGTTTTCTTAAAGGAGAATACATTAATAAAAATTTTCACAGAACTTACTGCTTTGGCAAACATTGTGCATTGTATCTTAACATTGCAAAGCTGAGAAATGGAAACCATGACCAGGTAGTAAGTGGTGAAAAGAATGCTGCCGATAATTAGAGGATGCAATCTATAAGGCAATTGTTGTTAGATTTCCCAATAGATTTTCTAATGAACTTGATTTAAGGGATGGTTTAGTCCAATACCGCCTGCTTGACTCATTAAAAGTTCAATTCAACTCGAATCAGATGAATTTGCATACCCAGCAATCTGTGTATCAACTGCATGCTTTTTCTCATAGCAGTGCTTTGGGAGTTAACTTTTATTTGGAGTTTTATAAATGCCTCAGTGTCAAGGACCTGACCTTTTTTCTCATCTTCTCTTTTCATTTTAGCCAAGACTGGATGTTCAAAATGACAAAATACTGTGAGGAAAGTAGCTTGTAATTTTCTGGCAGGTGTCCAGAATGTAATAAAGGAAAAAACTCAAACGTATATTCAGAGAGAAGCCACTGAAGCAGTAATCTCTTGGATGTTCCCCTAGTGGCCCACAAGACATGCTGCAGATTAAAAAAAAAAAATGTTGCACGTGCATCCAGGGAGTAATTTAGCAACTGATGCATCCAGTTTGGAATTCAGCAGAAAAAGTTTAATTCGATCTTTAGAACGCTAAGGGAAGTAGAGGTCATTTCATCCAAATGTATCCTTTTAATCTCATTGTATAGGATGGATATTTAAAATGTGTTTGAGATCAGCAGTGGGAGTGAAACCCCCAAGTGCCCAAGAATCCAGATTTTTGACTCTGGGAGTAGCGCCTGGCACCTCACCCAAACTGGGAGTTACTCATAAGGGGGCCACACTGAAAGTCTAAAGGCATAATGAGGTGGGGGCTGAGGGTACTAGACCACTCCATTCTTGACTGCAGGAAGCGCAACAGGGACCTGTAGGATGCATGCCTTTTGGATACAAAGGCAGAGGACTGAAAGGGAATAAAGTGCTCTTTGGTAAGTGGGTCCTGCGATATGGAACTCTGAAAGGAAAGGGGATTGGCTGGAGGAATTAGAACAGGTCCTGCACACTATTTAATGGAGGTATTCATCTTCTCTGGGTCAGGATACCAGTGAGATTTGGGACTATTTATAGGGTCTTTATCGTTTTGGGCAGGATAAGCAACCCCATGGAGAAGCAAAAGGACCACCAGTTGAGGGGGAGTGGTGTAGAAGTAGGAGAGGTCGTGAGAGGTGAGTGGTAATCCAATAATGACAGGAACAGGGGAATAGCAAAGGTTATAAAGTTGATGGTGAGGAGGGTGTAGCGTCCTGGTCAGGCTTGATTAATGGAAAAGTGTCTGAGAGGAACTACTAAGAGGTAATGGGTAAGAGAAAAGAAAAAAAACATGTAAAGAAGAAGAAAGCAAAAAGGTACATATATAGGTATAAATATAGAGATATAAACATGTAAATGTATAATTATAAAAATATAGGTATATTTGTCTATACATGTGTATATTTGTAAATACAGTAAGAAAACAGATGAACTTTGGGCCTCTGCTAATATCTCACCTAAGTACAAGAACGCTTTGTTCTACTAAAGTGGCACTGTATGATACCTTCCTGACACAACTGCTAAAGACAAAATTGGTGCATAAGCAAATGTGGTGAAGAAAGCTAATGGATTCTGTCTAATAAAAAATATAGTGTCTGGTGTCTTAAGGGTTTATAGTCAAACAAGCAGCCATGTAGCAGAGAAGCAACAAAGTCGACATTGGAGGATGCTCACCAGCCTGTGTGATCATAAGAGTCCATGGGAATGGGTACCACAAGTTCAAAAGCAAGCAACTGAATTGATGTGAAGGAGTGGACAAAGTGGAGACCCAAAATCCACGTGCAATACAAGTGAACAGGGCCTCAGAGAAGGGCTGAGGGGGTGGTGATGCATGAGGAATGCAGGATGCAGTATAGCACTGATGAAACACGTAACAATCCTCTGGTTTCTTTATGTTTTATCTCATTAATACTGTTAGACCTATGTATGCTCCTTTGTATAATTAAGATAGTTTGATGCAGGAAAATCAGGATGGATGACCCCACACAAACAGCAACCAGAGTCATGATTCCTTGAGGATACAGGAAGAGGGGAGAGAGAAAGAGGGACAAAGGGAGCTGATAGCTATGATGACTATATAACCCTACTCAAGGGAAGAAAATGACAGTGTGTTAGTCTGGGTACTTTAGAAAAACAAATCCACAGAAACTCATGTATAAGAAAGAATTTATATAAAGGTTAAGTGAACATCAAGAAAACATCCGAACCCAGCGCTGCCCAAACCCACAAGTCCAACATTAACCCATATGACCAACACCAATCCACAAAGTCCTCTTCCATCTCACAAAACACACGCAATGATGCTGACTGCTGGAGGAAAGCCGAATCAGTGAACATCTAAGCATCTCAGTGCTGGCAGGGGTCTCCACACGGATGCTCCAGCACCCAGGGCTGCATCAGGGTAGGTCCATGTGGCTTTTCCTCAGGGATGTCTTGCAGGAAGTGAGTCTTGCCAGCTGAAGCAGGGAACCGGCTAAGGCAGCTGCACCCTGGTCCGACTATCACAAAGCAAGAGACCCGAGAATTAGAAATGCGAGGCTCACCAAGCCATCTATCTCTCTGCCTTTCAATTAAGCCCACATGTGTTTATTGGCCAGATTGGCAAATAAACTTTAACGATATCAAACAGAATTGTAGGTGAATGGACATATTGAATGGGATAAGATATATATGGTTTCCTGGATGGGAGGGTGGGGGAGGGAAGGAATTAAAGGGGAGTTAATATCAAAGAGTTCAAGAAAGAAAATGCTTTGAAACGGCTTGTAGTCGCAAGCGTACAATTATGCTTGATCTATTTGAATTGTGGGATGTTATGACATCTGTAAGAGCTCCCAATAAAATGATGAATAAATTTTTTAAATTAAAAATATGTTTTATTGACACATACTAACATGATACATATTACAAATATACATTATAGATATAATCCATACCATATAAAAATTGCTACCCAGGCTTCTATGATATTTTTCATATTCATTTACAGGAGGGAAATCAGCTTGTGCTTTACAACTTCTGGATTTATGTCATGATCTCATATTTCTATGGTTTGGGATTTATGTATTTCTTTGAGTATCATTTATCACAGAATTTCACCACAAAGTTGATTGCATTATAAATTCCCTTTTTTTACTTATGTAAAATGACTTATTACATATCACTTAATAGATTTCTGCCTTGAATATTGCTCTCATTTGTCTGCTGCAATGTTGCCTAGCATGTAACATTTACAATTTAGTGTCACATTGTGGAAGGCATTTGTTTTCAAAGTTACATCATCTTGCTTTCTTGTTTGCCCTCTGTAGAGACAGATTCAGTTGGTTGTTGTCTTCTCTGTGGTTTGGAGGTTTTATTCCATATCTTCAGTTATTATCATTTGAATGCTTTGTTCCTTCTGCCTGTCATATAGATTTCCTTTCTTTGTGTTTCCTTCAACTTAGTCTTTCAATGCACATTCTTCAAGTGAGTCCTTTTGTCCACAGACAAGCACATGTTTGCTTTGCCTTTCCCCCTATGTCTTCAATACTTTGGAGGATGTGGGTGTTGTTTCCAAATCTCCTAGTGATTATCTTTTAAGTTATTCCTTTGGATAATTTGTCCACGAAGAAGGTAGAACTACCTTCTTCTACTTCCCATTTTGTATTACCTTTGTCCTCAGCAAGCACCTCGGTTGGCTGTGTGTGTGTTTTGTTTGTTTGTTTGTTTTTTGCCTGGTAGGGTGACCCAAACCTTCATTCCTGAGGAGTCTGGGTCATTAGATGTCCTGTCAGTATTGGGTTGCTGTAACTTACCATTTACTTTGATCACAGGATATGGTATCACTGAGAGATGTCCGACGGGATCTCCTGGATTCCAGACATATTCTTCTTTACCTCCATTATGTAGCACCAGTCTAATTCCTCCTTGGTAATCAGGATCAATCACACCACTCACTACAGCGACACCCTTCCTGACCTGTTGATCCAAAAGCATGGGAAGCCAAAAGTGTCCAAGGGGCATTCTCAGCTGCCAGTTCAGTGGAATCCCTGCTGTGTTTCCAGGTGGGAGAGCTCCTTCCTTCGGGACCAGGACCTCTGGGCCCGAAGCACATAGGTTTGCCAAGACAAGAAGCAAAAATGCTGCAAGTGGATCACTAGGAGTAATAGTGAGTGATGCCACCATGCAAATAGGGCATGAAAAACACTAACAGAGAGCATTGGTTACTTCTGTTCTTCTTCTTTTTTTAAATCTTTTTTTGGGGCTCATAAGGCTTTTATCATAGTCTGTATATACATCAATTGAGCAAAGCACCCTTATACATTCGTTGCACTCGTCATTCTCATAATTCACCTTCTGCTTGGGTTCCTGGAATCAGCTCGGTTTCCCTTTTTTTCCCCCATCCCCCTCCCTCCCCGATCCCACCCCTGGTCCCTTGATAGTTTATAAATAATTATTATATCTTATCTTACACTCCCCGGTGTCTCCCCTCACCTGCCTCCCCATTGCCCATCTCCCAGAGAGGAGGTTACACATAGATCTCCGAGATCGGTTCTCCCTTTCTACACCCCCTTCCCTCCTGGTGTCGCCACTCCCACCGTTGGTGTTGAGGGGTTCATCTGTCCTAGATTCCCTGTGCCTCCAGATTCCCACTGCACCGCTGTACATCTTCTGGTATAACCAGGTCCGCAAGGCAAGGTAGAATTGAGGTCATGATGATTGGGAGGGGAGGAAGCGTTCAGGAACTGGAGGAAGGTTTTGAGTTTCATTGTTGCTACACTGAACCCTAAGTGGCCCATCTCCTCCTCACTACCCCTCTGGAAGGGGTGTCTAGCTGTCTACAGATGGGCATTGGGTCCCCATCACGCACTCCCCCTCTTTCACGGTGATGTGATTCTCACCACCACCCCATCTTTGTTGTTGGACACCTGGTCTCCTCTGCCCTTCATGGTCACCTATGTTGGTGTGCTGCTTCTGTGTGGGCTCGGTTGCTTCTGGGCTAGATGGCCGCTTGTTTGCTTTCAAGCCTTTAAGTCCCCAGACGCTATATCTCTCAGTAGCCGGGCACCATCAGCCTTCTTCACCACACTTGCTTATGCACACTTTCGTCTTCAGCGATTATGTGAGGAAGGTGATCACACAATGAATGTTTTTGTTCCTTTGTATCTGCTACATGGTCCATTCAACACCTTGTATTCGCTTAGGCCGTGTGCTTCTTCTCTGTGGGCTTTGTTGCTTCTGAGCTAGATGGCCGCTTGTTTGCCTTCAAGCCTTTAAGACCTCAGACGCTATATCTTTTTGATAGCCGGACACCATCAGCTTGCTTCACCACGTTTGCTTACACACACGTCTGTCTTCAGTGATCATGTCGGGAAGGTGGGTATCATGCAATGATCGTTTAGCAGGGCGAGGTGCTATTGTACTGGGGGATTATGCATGAGGAGGCCCAATGTCCATCTGCTACCCTACTACTGAACCTATAAATATATGCATATAAATCTATTGCCCCCATAATCATAAATATATTTACATATGTACATGTCTGTATTTAGGCTTCTCTGTATGCACTTTGCCTCCTACTCCTTTCCTCTATTTCCTTTCGCTTTCCTCCCCACCCATTACCATGTTTAGCCTTCATTCTGGTTTCAGTAATTCCTCTCAGTTACCTTGCTCTTGGTCACTCCCTACCAGTCCTCCCCTCCCCTCCCTCCTCTGGTTTTGAACCACTCGCTGTTCCCTTGTCCCTGCGTTGGGCGACACCTCCTCCCTTCCCCTACCTCCCACGCTACTTCTGTTCTTCTATGTGGTTTCTAACTGAGCCATCTCTGAAACAGGGAAAGAATCCTACTGCCACCCATAAAGGATGGAGTAATTTTGAGATCCCTGTCTGGAGTGGCAGAAGCACTAGAGGCACCAGAGTCTGCAGTACTGAGATCCTAAGAATGAGCAGAGGAGTAGCAAGCACCCAAGGGAACAGGGCTTCCTGGTCGATGGAACAAATCATAGGCCTTGCACTGCGTGGCTAGAAGTCTGATTTCCCGAGAAAGATGTCCCGAGAAAGATGGCAGCATGGTTGAGAAGAGGCATTGCGAATAAAAGAACTGTATCCTTGACATTTTAGATGCTATTACTTCCCTAATTAACCACCACCATCATAAAATGTGTCTGTGAATTCTGTGTGGCCATTGTGATAGACCATTGAACCCAGCATAGAAGTAGTGTCCTAGGAAGGAGAGTTGCTGCCACATAGGATAAAGGATGGAGGGCGCAGGCATGCCTGACTTCTGCCTTGAGGCATCCATTAACTTCTCTCAGTGTCTCTTCTCCGTGTTCTTGACATGGCCAGGTTCACTTTCTCATTCATCGTGCAATGGGGATGACCTCTCATTGGCTCTTCTAGGCAAGACATATACCATTTATAGGAAGAAAATCTACTATTATCTTGTAACCCAGTCATTTCTGATTCAGCCAGAGCCAGGGTTAAAAATTTTCCCAATCCCTTTGGATTTTGTACTAGCAATTTTAGAAACTTTGAGTGACTGATAAGAGTTCAGCAAGCAATGACCCCGACCCAGCTTGCCATGTATAAGCGTTCTCCTCAGTTTCAACTTGCTACCTTGTCCCCATGCAGGCCCCAAGGGGCCATCTCCTATCTAGTCCCCATAAGTTGTAACACCAATTGCTCTCTGGGTTTCTGTGGTATGAGTTTCTCCTGACCACAATCCTGGGTTTCTAGAATTCAAATTTATTTTTATATGAGAATAAAAATCTGAATTTCATATTTAATATCCCTTGCTATCTTCACCTCAATTATAATAGGGTGTTCCTCAACCCTAGTGTTTCCATACCCTACCTAGTGTTTCTACCTTCAAAAAAAGAAAAGACCCAAACCCCCAAAAAGCCTTCTTATCTCCATCACATACAGCTGTTTACTATAATCCTAGATGATAACAATAATTTATTAACTGTTTTTCTTTATGCTCTACTTTGTCTCTGGATTAATCTAATATTTCCCAAACAGTACTTCTACATAGTATTTCTCAGACCAAATCTCAGTAATTACTTATCACCGTACATACTTAATCCCAATGCACTTCAAGGACAAACACTATACAAAGCTGACTGGCTTTTTGAATATTCTCTTTTAGTACTTCGTATGGTATGTCCTATTTTCACACTGTCATTTTAATGCTAAATCCATTTTGACTTGTTCATTTAGGTAATTTTAGTGTGATAAAGAGGAAAAGCCAACTGCATTGGCTTGCTGATTAATGAAGCATTGTCTTTACATTGCCATATAACCCAGAACATGATATCCTACCCTACCACCTCTTCTGTATGCACATAAGTGAAGAATCAGGCTCATATCTATTGACATGATGTGATAGGTAGGTACATTGCACCAAATTGGCCAGTGGACACATGTGCGATTAATAAGGGCAAAGAGATAGATGGCGCGGAAGGCTTTACCAGTGTATCTCTTGCTCTCTGATTGTCAGACCCGTGTGTGGCTTCCTTAGCTATTTCTCTGCCTCATCTTGCGAGCTACACTACCTGTGGGGCACCCAAACCCATGGACTATGTTGCTATAGTTTGAGGTTCCTTTGAGACCTGCTGCGTCACACTGCTGGTGTATAATCACTTGAGTCAGGGACTGTCAGACCCTGTCATCTGTCTGACTGTTGGTGATCTGCCTTGTTGTTTGCTGCCTGTGGCTGGACTGCCTATATTGCTTTACAGAGGACTTAGTTGCCTGCTTTCTTGACTTGCCTCCAACAGCCCTTGTGAGTCGAAGGACTGCCAGTCAGTATATTAGCTAGTTCACAGAAGTGAATTGAACTGAGCCCTCTATACTGCTCTGTGGACTAATTATATATATATATATATATATATATATATATATATATATATATATATATATATATATATATATATATATATATATATATATAATCATAAGTGTCCTGGTTTTGTTTCTCTAGAGAACCCTGTCTAACACACATGACTCTTTCAGGTATTGAACAATGAAACAAATCCATGCTCATATTTAAGTACAATAACATTATCCTATAATAAACAGGGAAACAATGTAATTTCTGATACAGAATTTTAGTTCAAGGGAGCAGAACTAATGTTTTTAGGATATCACAGTGACAAGGATAAAGACCCTAATGTTATAGATACCAAGGAGCCCTGATGGTGTGTTCAGATAAATGAATGTAGGCTCCTTACTGCAAGGTTGGTGTTTCCATTGCACGTTCATCCCTTGGGTGAAAGATGAGGCTTTCTGCTCCCTAAAAGGTGCACAGCATCTGACACCCTATACAGGGTTGCCTGAGTTTGGATAGGATTTCGTGGAAGTGGGTTTGTTTTTTTTTACCATGATAGCTAAAAGAGATGCAGAAAAGAGATGCAGTTGTCTACTTATTCCCTTAAAGATTATAGTTTAGGAAACCTGCTGGGGTAGTGTTAACGTCCTATAGAGTCATTATTAATCAGAATTGACTAGACTTAAATGCAGTTGGTTTGATTTGATTGATCATATCACACAGGTATTTGCTGTAGCATCTTGATTAGAATTATCTGGCTCCTCATTCTCTAAAAATAGGTATATTTGCTTAAGGATAATTGTCAGTGCATACCTTCTCAACAAAAATATAGTCACTGCCCCTTCTAAAAAGCTGAAATTTTAAATGTGTTTGTTAGCATGTTGTAATTCTTTTGTATACACCACTTGTGATTCTTGTAAAACCTATTACAATAAAATATTAAAAATGAAAACCCAGATGAAAAAGACAAATGTGTTGCAGAAGATTGTCAGGATTCCTTTAAGGTTTTATGAAATGATTTCTTTTTAGTCTATAGAGGAACAGAAACCCCAGATATGTTTATTCTACTCCTGTGGCAAGGACAAACACCACCAAGATCGGCCAGGAAGCCAGACTGTTGCTGAAGAAAAATGTTTCAGGAAGAAATATTTATGTGAAAATCTTAATAGATGATGAAGCAACGGTGCTGATGTGTTGACTGGGGGAGGTTTGTACTTTTAGCCAATATTTTAGAGACAAGGAAAAATTTAGAGCACATCACATCAATGCCAGAGGATTAAATAATAAATCTGAGGAGCTGAGGATTGAAATAAGGAAAGCTGCAGACTGTGTGTACCTCAAAGGGAATTATGTAATGCAGACACATAAAAGTCCTTTGAAAGTAATTTCTGGCTCTGTATCTTGTAATAGAAAATGTGAAATTGGAGTAAACTGAGGAGTTAGTTGTGAGACCAGTTAGAGATTGTGATATTTATATAAGATAAAAAAATGTTCATAGAAGAATTGGTCTTTAACAACTCTTCTTATTTTAAAAGTGCAATCATTACATGACAGTAAAACTTAAAATAAAAAAAATCTGTGATCCACTTGACCTTACAACAATGCATATTTTAGTTATTAAAATTAATTTATGTCATAAGGGATTGAAGGTGTATGTAACCAGTTAAATCATTAAAACCCAGAAGAAGATATAGCGATGAGTCAGTGGGATGTGCTTGGAAAAGAGCAAATGCATTGTGAAGGAGCAAGCTATGAGATGGTCTCACATCGAATGGAAATGCTTTCATTGTGTTTACCGATATGCCCATTGTAATAATGATTAAACCCTTTGGACATATGGAGTACTCAAACTGAAAAGATGGACAATTCTGAAGGTTCAATGTGAACAAAAATGAATCATTTTTGGTGGTTGGATGAATGCAAGCAATCTTTAAATTACTGTTCATGTTGGCTGCCTACAATATTTCAGGAAAGTTGAATTAGTGTGTTGATGGTCTGAGTCATGTTTAAATCTAAGGGAGTCATTATTATTTATTATGTATGTGGGGGCGGGGCATGAGGTAAAGTCAGCAGCATGTCAAGTGAAATCAACATAAAGAAAATATATGAAGATGTGATCATTTAAAATGCAAATAAGGGTGTGGCTCATAGGAGTAAGATTCTCCCGGGATTTTTCTTAGAGCTCCATGTAGCTTTGTCTCCTGGTCCTAAGGCTCTCAGGTGAACGGATACCATCTCTGGACCCTTTTCTGAAAGTTTGCTGAGGAACATTATTGGCTTACTATTGTTAGTAGATGCAATTTCCAATTCCTTTTGCATGTGTAGTCATTTTAATTGGGGAAAAGGCCCATGTGTCCTATAATTCATTCTTTACAACTTTTCTGTGTTATTCGAGGGTTGGATCCTGGATGAGAACTTATCCAGCAGGCTTTAGGGTGAATTCCTCAGCCACCAGTTCCCTGGGTCCTGGGTCACAGGAGCCAGCTAGGTGGGTTTGAAGAAAAGCTTGCCAATACCACAAGTCAGAGTCACCTCCATGCCAGAGGGTTTGGAACTTTGGCTTCAATGCTGTATAATCAATTGTGACATGTCACAAGCCTACTTATGGTTCTAGAGATGATGGTTCTTTATGAGGACAACAGAGGACCTCATTTTTCTCCAGCAGAGCCACTGGTGGGTTTGAACCATTAACCCACAGCCCTCTAGGGCTCCCTTCATCAAAGGACTGGCTGGATTGCACTCATCTTCTATAATCAGGTGTCATTGGAACCCAGAACAAATGGTGCCATAGTGGCTGCAAACATGGACTCAGACATAAGGACAATTGTGAGCATGGCACAGGACAGGCAGTGCTTCTTTCTGCTGTGCAGAGCGTCACTGGGCATCAGAACCAATTCCATGGCATCTAACAACAATGACAACAACAACAACAACAAGGACAACAAACAACAGCATGAGGGATGATGTTTCCAGGCTGGGTATTTGAGGGGCAAGGCTGCTGGGCCACGGGAACAAAGGGTCGTTACCTTGTTATCAGTTGTCTTTGAGTCCTCTTTCTGGACGTCCCCTCAGTTATGGATTTTTGTAGTCTTATTTTAATCTTCAATGTAGTCTCCCCACCCCCTTGGAGGGAGTTAACCTTTTTCTTATTTATCTGCTTCGCCACTGTTTTTCTTATTAGGGGATGCACTTACATGCCTGGAGAGCTTGATTGTGCATGCAAGTTTAACAGTGTTATGCTCAATGACAATTAGTGACTCCCAGTGAATGTGGCTCAGGCAAACGGCGAGTGAACTCAGCCCCCAGGATCTGGGAAAGCTGCTTCATTGTGTCAGAATGGACAGATCTTTTCTTCTGGACTATTGGGTTTCCCCAGAAAGGAAAGCCTCTCAAATCCTGACTAGAAAATATAAAAACATGCAGGATGCTCTGAGTGCCATTTAGAGAATGGAAAAGACTTGTTCCCAATATGGACAGGCAACTTGTTCCCAATAGGAATACCTAAAACTCAAAATCAAACTCACTGCTAGTGAGTAAAAGGCAAATTCCAGTGACTCCATAGGACAGAGTAGAACTGCCGCTGTGGATTTCTGAGACTAAACTCTTTACAGGAGTAGAATCTTCATCTTTCTCCCCAGGAGGTGCTGGTGGTTTCGAGCTGCAGACCTTAGAGTTAGTAGCCCAACTCATAACAGCAAGACCACCTAGACTCCTCCCACTCTTTTCAGTGTGACCCTTCAACCCTCAGTTGGACAACTGTCCTCTAGGGACTGACCTTATAAGCTTGTTGACAGTGGAGAAAAGACCCTGGTTTCTAAATCTTCTTAATACAGAATTTTATCCAGTCTTTTTTTCAACCTAAATGTGTACCATTGGCTTCAGCGATACCAGCATTCTCTAGTTCCTGGAACCTGTTTAGGGTTTTGCAGGAGGGTGTACATTTTTGTTTTGTTTCTTTGGCTTTCTTTCCTCAACTCTCTCCAGTGTATTCAATATCAGTCACACATTTGCTTTAAAATTTCAAAACATCAGCCGCATCTCTCACTTGCTTTCATGTCTTCCCTGGTTCGCTTTGTCCTTGAAGGTGTAAGCTCCCTGTTTTGTTCCCTTGCTTTTTCTAAATGGGATTCAGGTGGCAGAAGAGGCAATCATGTGTATTCCATCCAGGATGTTTGGCTGGAAGTTTTCCCTGTTGCTCTCTCAGTCCTTTGTCTATGGGGCTTTCTTCAGCATCCCATGCCTTTTGCATTCCACCAGAGCTTTGCTTTTGTTGCATTTTGCTATTTTTAGTGACTTCAGTTTTTCTCTTTTTCAACCTCCAGTGTCATGCATTCTCTGCACACTGGGCCATTTGCTCACATGACCTGCCCCTCTATTTGTTTGGGGTTTTCCTTGGTTCAAGGAGACCCTACCTAGAAACATTCCAGCACCCTGTATAATACTGCCCAATGTTCAGCCTGTGTCATCCTCCTAGCTCCCTTTCCACCTCCTCCCGTGGAGCCACTTGCTAGCTCTGACTGCTTAGGAGGGAGCCAGAGAAGTGGATGGGCACTAACTCACTCAGAAATGCCAAAACTATATCCTGTTTCCCTAGGAAATTATATTAGCTTTATAGGAAGTCCAGTGAGTGACACCAGAAATTAAACCCTCTAGTGACATTTGTGGTTGTTTGATGTATCTGCTTTTAATTTGGGCACCGATTTCTTTAATGTTTACATGATGTAAGCACTGATGGCAAGTATACTTAGGGCCCAACCTGAGTAAGAGACTGGGAAGACACAAGATCGTTTCCCTCACTGCCCGCTGTGCATAAGGAGCCCTGGTGGTTTAGTGGTTGCGTCATTGGCCTGCTCATTGCAAGTTTGAAACCACTTTCCCTTCTTGGGACCAAGATGGGACTTTCTCCTCCCTTGCAGGAAGACGAAACTATCGGGGGCAACTCAGCACCTAGGCCTTCACCGTCTCCACTTCATCTTTAAGGAAAGGAAGTGTCCAGTGTCCTAGCAGTTAGGGAAAGGCCAGAGCAAAGCAACCACACATCCTGATTTCCTTTCTCCAAAATATTTTAAGGAGAATTTTGCTCCCAAATTATATCTTTCCCTGGAACTCTTCTCCAGAATACTTTCCCTTTATTTAAAATCATTTTTGAGTTTTCCATTCTTATTCCCTTTCTCTGACCAGAATGTGCAGCTGGTGAAATCAATGAAAGTTAGAATTAATGTGTAGGTGTGTGTACAACAAATAAATAATAATATAAATGAGAATGAAACATTGTTTAGTTTCCATTGTTTCCTTTCCACTGTTTTGTGTTTTGTTTATATATTATTTCTTTATTGCAGCTCGATTGGAAGTTGACAAAGCAGATCATCTGGTGTACACTTTCACATACCCCTATAATTCCAATATTCTCAGGTGAATATTTTTTCTGGTCTTTTAAAAGAATTTCTGGTTATTGAGAGAGAGCAAAACATTCTTTAAAAGTGGTTGCTATCTTCACCAGCCAGCTGTCTGATTTTTGTATAATTCCTATGACCACAGGAGCCCTGGTGGCTTAGTGTTTATACATTGGGCTGCGATCTTCAAGGTTCGCAGTTTGAAACCACCAGCAGATCCCTGGGAGAAACACAGGGCTTTCTATTCGTATAAACAGTTACAGTCTGGGAGTCCCATAATAGATCGCTATGCGTCAGCATTGACTCAATGCCAGTGTGTTTTTTGTTTGTTTGTTTGGCCCATGTCCATATTCCAGTCAAATCCACGAGGCAGGAAGTCCGTGTGACTGCACTGGTTTTACAAAGGCTTCCACACTTTCTTTCTGTCTTTGGTGACGTGCCATTGTTCTACTTTGCTAACGCTGATTCTTGTGGGAAGTATTTGAATTTTCCTTCTCTGGCAGGTTTATACCGCTCTCCCGATTCCAGCTCTCACAGGTTTTACTGTAATATTGTCCACCCACTTATAAGTCCCCATTTTCATATTTCCTCATCTCTGAGTATCAGGGTTTATTATGACGGATTATTGGATCACACGCCCAAGAACTTTGAGTTTTCAGGAATAGACCTTCTCCTGGAAGAGCCTATTTATTATCTCTGCTGTTTGCATTGGTTTCTATGTCATTTCTTACCTGTGTTTTTTTTTTCCTTTTGAGCAGAATGAGCAAGCACACAAAAGATTGCAAATCCAAGTGACACCAATTAGCCTATGCAAGTGCTACAGTTGTAAGGTTGTAATACTTTTAAAAAAATTTTTCCCCAGAACCAATATTTTAAAGATACTAATTTCTGGGGATACATGCTTTAAAAGCAGCACGATGTTTTCTGTACTTCCATATCATTACCAATCATCCGATCGTGTAGGTTTTCCGGAAGGAATGCAGCTGAATGGAGAGGACTAAGGAGCTTGTCCGTGGTGATGGTGTGCATGGTGGTCTGGGTAGACATAATGGTCAGCCTGCACCTGAACCTGCTATGACTTCTGAGAATCCCAGATGGGGCGGGGGATCACTGTAGACGTTCATTCCCCACATTCGACTGCTTTTCAAAGCCACCGTTCTGAAAAGAAGATATAAAATACAGGATCAGGCGCCCGATGACCATTATACCTGCCAAGACGTTCCATTCTGTCAGCACCACACACTGTCTAGAGCACAGGTAAATTGAGGAGAATCTGTCTCCCTCTCTCCTGTTGGCCTGGGGGAGAGTATTCACAGTATGGGCATGTGGCTCCATGCTGTCACACAATTGACAGAGGACGTTCACTTAGATCCCAATTCATCCTTTCTTCTCGACACGCACAAGCACTTCTGAGGGCGCTGGGTAAGAGAGGGTAGAGGGGGCAGTAGCCCAGCTGTCAGAATAGCAGCTGCCCCCTGTGCCTCTTGTTTTATGGCTGAGTCTTGCTCACTGTAGCCGCGGTCTTGCTTTATTTATGAAAACAAAATGTCCCTTCTGAAATCTAGCTTCTGTCTTTCTGGTCTTACATTTTCACAAGTACATCCCAATTTAAGCTCTGGCTCTACATTGCCAGTTTGACTGATAGCATCTGTGTCTCTAGGATGTGCACACACGTGTGTGTGAGTGTGTCTCCAGTGAGTGGGAGGGGCAGTGTTTCACCTTAGAAAATCTTGGTATGAAATATCAATAATTAAAGTCAATATGGATAGTTTTATTAGCTATCTCTCTTGTACTCTATGTACGGATTGATAGACTATTTTTCAAGTGTCTGTGTGTAGTGATAGTAGGTGCTAGTTGGCCTATTTCTGTGTGTGTACTCTGCTATTCTACCTGGAAGAACACACGTTTCTCTAAATGAAAATTCAACAATCATTAAACATAGCAGGTTTGCAAATTAGCTGGCTATAGTGTCTTTCATTAAAATGGCAGCCTGCTTCTATAAGGATTAAAATAGCTATTACTCTCGGTTTACTTATGCTCTGAGCACACCTCAGGAGAAACAGTTCAACATAATACATTTATAGTGTCCTAGTTTCCAGTTTCTAATTATTGTCCAAAAAAGGTGTAAGAATCATCCTTCACTTTGGAAAAAAATCTCATTAAAACTTTGTTTTTTTAATGAGGCACGTGATATATTTTTCCTAAAGTTCTCTCTCAATAGCAACTTGTCCCCAAAATGTCACACATAGCATGGTGTATATTCTAGCTTTAACAGCGGAAATCTAAATAAGCAAAAGGAAATGAAGATTTGCTTTTTAATAAGGACATAGAGATATTTTCAGTAGTGGCACTTATGTAAGCCAATATGTGTTTTATTAAATTATAAGTTCCAATGTATGTTTGCATTGCAGAACTTTGAAATGTACAACTTCATGGTAGAACTGTGAAAATGTGAAAACAAACAAGTGAAAAAAATAGCATGAGATTTCAGTTCAGTTTAATTTGTCACAGGGAAGCATTTGGACAGAGCTTTCAGTTCAAACCCAAACATTTCCCCTCCGGAGCAGTCAGGAATTCTCAGTTGAAAATAAATGAATAAAACCGCAAACATCAATTTAAGGGGTTGCGATCTACTGCAGAGGCACACAAACTAAGTGTTTGGCTGCTACCTGGAAGGTCACCAATTCAAAGCCACCCACCAGTTCTGTGAGAACAAGACCTGGAGATGAGCCTCCATGTTCATTCTAGCCTAGGAAAACGGATGGGGCAGTTCATGTGACTCGGCGTTCAACAGCGGAGGAGTTTGCTTGGCAGATGAGATCCTAGGCACTGCACCTGAGGGTCCTTATTTTCACTGTAGTTCTCTATTCAACATGATGATGCATTTAGGATGATGTCCGGGGTAAGGGATACGATCAGGGAAATTCCTCTCACACTGTGTACATTTGTATACATTTATGAGCTACACAGCTTTTCTCTCTTCTCCATGAGGATATGGTGTAGGTGCATACATAGCATATCCTCCTGTCTGTGGACCTGTGTCCCTCTCACAAACTTCTGGCACAAACACAAGGAGACCACCAATGCCAGCTGTACTGAGAGAACACAAATCAATGTGCTCTACTGGTGGATTCAAAATGAGTAATACTTATTATATATATATATATATATATATAATATATATATATATAATATAATATATATATATATATATATATATTCCATCCCAGGGACCCAGAACCTTTTATGCCTTCATGAATCCAATGACTACAGACACGCACTGCATTTACCTGGTTTCATAGCTAAAGGGGTTTGGTGCAGAGGAGGAGGATCATTAACTGAGGTTCTGGAACTTTACAAAGAGATGATCGTACTTTAGTAAAGGTCCCTCCCATGTTAGTCTGAGATGAGTAGAGAAACAAATCCAGAGACACTCGTATGTGTGTAAGAGATAACTTTATATCAAAGAGCAATTGTACATTATGAAAACACCCCAGCCCAGTGCAGTCAAGTTCATAAGTTCGATATTATCCTATATGTCACTACTAGTCCATAAATTGCTCTTTAGACTCACACAGCCACACAAGGATGCTGAATTCAGGAAGATCACAGGACAGTGGGTGGAAAGTCTTGTGGATTCAGTGGTGGCAGAAGCATCTCAGTGCTGGCATGGGTCTCCACGTGGGTCCTCCAGTTCCAGGGCTCTAGATCTATCAGCACAGCTCCATGTGCCTTATCAGCAGGAAGACCAAGAAAAGAGTGTCTCCTGCCTCCAGGGAGGGACACAGGAGTTCCCAGAATCCTCAGAAGGAGGGCGTGCTCACACAGATGCCTCGTGGACCATGACTTGATTGCAGGTTAGACAGGAGATTATGTAACTGGCACACCGCCCCTGGAGCCCGTGGTTGATTTGGGGATATTTTGGTTGTTATCACGCAGTGTGTCCATCGGAGAAAGAGTCCTCTGATCCACAGGTGCATTGGTTCTGACTCAGGGGAACCTCGTGGAAGAGGATAAAAATGCTGCCAAGGTTTTCTTGGCTCTCACCTTTATGCAAGCAGATCTCCCGGTCTGCTTCCTGTGGAGTCACTGGGTGGTTTTGAACCACGAATCTTGTGGTTAACAGCCAAGAACATAAGTGTTCACAGCATCAGGGCTTCTAACGGAATCCTAAAAGAAGGGTTTTGGGGACTTAGTTGGCTTGCGTTTGGATGAGAATTTAGTTCTCCTTGGGAATGGGAAATGGATGCTGGTAATTTGGAGACTGTGATTTCATTATGATGAACAGTTATTTAAATGGCAGAACAGCACCTACTGAGTAGAGTGCCTTTAGGGAACCAGTTGACTGTTAAATGTGACAGTGGTAATGATCATTATAATGATTCTAACTTCTAACGGCTTGGGTTGCTGACAGAAAGGAACTGACAAGGTCAAGGTTTTAATCTCTCAAGTAATGGGAGCAAGATTCCATCAACTAGTCTTTTTAATTTCTTTGACATTAAGCTGCTGGTAACGTCAATAGTTAGGTGAGCTAATAAAAATCAATTCCATGACTCTGAGTGTTAATGGAACACAAGTCTTTAATATTTACCTAGTCCTTCAAACGTACAGTTTACATACCTAAACATTAAGGGATGCCAATCAGTGTTATGTAACCAAATAAATTATTGAATGGAAAGTGGTTTTGCTTTGTAAACTTTCACACACATCCCCATAAGAAAAAATGCAAAACAAGTCACACTATAAACGATAGTTATCAGACATTTGGGCAAACGCACACGGTCGATGCTTGCCAATTTTAATAGCTTGGCCCCTGGTATTCACCCCCAGCCTCTAAGGTAGTTTTACCATATTGTTGTCTAGAATACATGGGGTTAATCAAACGACTTTCTGTTTAAATGTGAAGACCTGGCTTGGTTTTATCTTTGTTTTGTTTGTTTTACTTGCTTTCTGTCTTTAACAGCAAACTAAACACTTCCCCTCTTCCTGCTTCCTGCTGCGGTTGTGGCTGCTGTGTTCTAACCTCAATCCAGCAAATACATGTGCTCCCAAATATTTGTGCGCCAGGATATATTACTCCCAAACAAATGTTCTCCCAAATACACATGCTCCCCAATATATGTGCTCTCAAATATGTGTACTCCAAATTATGTGTATTCGCCTGTTGAGGGAATGACTCATCAGACACATGTCAGGGGGTTCTTCCTAACCCTTGCCCACCCTCAAAGGTGTGTGTTGAAACTTGAGCTCTTCCTTACTTTCAGGATGGAGCATTTTAAAATGTGGCTTCCTGATGAACATTCTTCCACTTACTGGTCC
Organism: Tenrec ecaudatus; assembly: GCF_050624435.1. Taxonomy (NCBI): domain Eukaryota; kingdom Metazoa; phylum Chordata; class Mammalia; order Afrosoricida; family Tenrecidae; genus Tenrec; species Tenrec ecaudatus. Next base: position 10,260,746 of record NC_134544.1, read on the forward strand.
ACATTTTTGTATATTCCTGTAGGAATCCTGACACTTGAGAACCCCCACCCCCACCCCACCCTCTCCACCTCCATAAACCATTGCTCTATCTTTGGCCATGACGAGTGAGCCATTCAGACAAATGCCGTTGATGAGAAAATGAAGGTTTGCAGGAGATGGACATATTTAGCCATAGTAAATGGAATTCATTTTCAAAATTGAAATGATGTGCTGATGGTAATTCTTACACAGCAGCATCTGGCTCAGCTTTCTCTTCCACTGCTGGCGTGTGCGGGAAATATCTGTGCCCGCCAGCACATGGGCTGCTGCTAACAGAGCTTCGCGATAGGCTGACTCTCTGATGTGTGTTGCCTCCATATTTCTGCTGAGTTTTTTTTTTTTAAAAGAAGGATGTAGATGATGTTCCTAACTTTCATCACATCACTCGGTATTATTTTTTTATTTAATACGTTTTGCAGGAATACTGTCTTTTATCAGCATTGAATTATGATACCTCCTATGGGGACATTTCAAAGCGCACATTCTTTTCTGGGACCTTGGCTCCTTTGAAAGACTGCTTTTCTATTAAGGGAGCTTATCCAGGCCTAGAAGAATCCTTAAGGAAGGCACCTTCTGTGCTCCCATTGTGTGCTGCTTTGAAGTCGAATGCCGCCTTTGAAGACGTTTGCATCTTTGAACATATGTCACCCTTCCTAATAAATTTGTAATAAAAAGAAAGTGTTTGTTGTCTTTCATCGCCTAAGACTACCGATGAAGCATTACTTTATAATTTAAAGTTCTCATTGTTAAGCTAGGTTTCTTAAATAAAAAATTGGAAAGAACAAAACTATCTCCCCTCATGAAAAATGCAAACTTATGCATGCATTTCAGCCAAATTAATCCGTCAGGTGCTCTTTCATTGATCCATTCAGTGATACTTACTGGGCCCACTTCATGGCAGAGATGCTGCCGAAAGTAAGGAAGGCAGATAGGAATGATCGCTGCAGTTAAAACCAGAAAAGCCACCTAAAGCGCCAATCGCAGTCCATCCTGCAGTGCTTGTTTGATTGGAGTGAGCACAGGGTGCTCCCATGGGAATGGAGAGGAGGGTCATGCTTCTGAGGCTGGCATGTACTGGGGCATTAGGAGATCGTTCTCTATGGGCCTCCTATGTTCCTGCCATCTGGGTTTCTGTTGCTTTCAACCAACATTTCATAAATGAAACCTTTGGGATTTCTGGACGCTTTGTTTTTGTTACCTTACTCTGGGAAATAAGTAAAGAAAAATAAATTCTTATCTGAACATGGATTTTAATTACAATGAAACCTGTGAAAGCTATACCTTGTGTTTTAGGGTCTCACAAACTTTCTGTCTTTGACATGGTGCTGTCTCACTACTGGTCTGTCTCTCACTATTACTGGGAAACGTGAGTTTTCTTTGAGAGTTTTCCACCTTATACAAGTTCCAGCCTTCTGGGGCTCCACTGTATTGCTATCTAAAGAAATAAAACATGTTGTCCAGATGCTAATCAAAAATTATTTTGTCCTTGATGTTATTCAACATACTCTCCTCTAGATATATACTGCTGCTGAGCCTAATCGCTGTCATATCTCTCACATGAGGGTCTTGGGTGGAAACCTGCTAAGATGAGTGCACACACCCTGCTTCTGTTCCATATTGATCTGCAGGAGAAACAGCAAGGATTTTCTTGGACTTCTGGAACTCGGAGGGGGAAGTAGTGGAGCAGGTGTGATGATGTCATATGTCCATGGCTTCTGATGGTCGTGACATCTGATTTGGGAACGCTCTGCTGGTTTGCCAAAGGCTTAGCTAAACTGTTTAACTCCCATTTTGGACCACAGTCAAAGCCTCGGTCCTGGGGATGCTGGCAGCATCTTACTGATGGAGGCACTGAGTGCGATCACTGAAGCAAGGCCAAGGGTAGGAATTGAAAGTTGGATCTGTTGATGTCGCCAGCTCTTTCTTGGTTCTTTACATGAACTACTAGGATGTTTTCCTGATAACATCTTATATTCAAGCAAACCAGTATATGTTGTTGTGTGCTCCAGAGTCAAGTTCACCATTCATAACATGTCTACACGACAAAAACTGCTATATAGGCCTTATATCCTGGGGGTATGCCAAAAAAAATTTTTTTAAAGCTATATATTTATTTTACAAAACAACCTTATCACCTTCAAAATACTCTCCATTACCCTTAATACATTTGTCAGTCAAATCTGTGATTCCATTCTTGCAAACATTTTTCAAACGCATCTGTTTGGATGGCTGGCAGCATCTCCTTCATTTTTTTCTTTACCTCTTCTAAGTCTTCAAATTGCTGTCCTTCCGTATCCCTGTTCATTTGCAGAAACAAAAAGCAGTGGCACGGAGTGAGCTCAGGTGAGTGGAGCGAGGTCAGGTGAGTACGGTGCGTGGGACTAGAGAGGTAGGATGTTTTTGATTTTGTTTTTTTGCCAAAATTGGCACACTGAGATGACTGTGTGATCAGGTGCATTGTCATGGTGGCAAAACCAGTTCCTTGTCTGCCATAAATCAGTTATTTTTGGTGCACACTGTTACACAATCTTCTCAGAGCCTCAAAATAGAAAGCTTAATGAATAATCTTACCTGGTGGAATGAACTTCAAATACACTATCTCCCTCAAATCAAAGGTGGGACATTATCTTAATCTTTGATTTCACTTGAGATTTTTGTGGGTGAGGTGACAATGGCCTCTTCCATTGACTTCAATGATATTTGCTTTGGGAGTCATAAGAATAGCACCATGCCTTGTCATCAGTAAGGACCTTGGAAAAAACATCTGGGTCGCTTGAGAGCAGGTCTTTCAAAGTGCAGCATGTTTCCACTAGATGCTCTTTTTCCTGCTCGGTCAAAACCCGAGGGACGAATTTCACAGCAACCCCTTTCATTCTTAAATCTTCTGCTAACATTCGCTGAACTGAGCTCCCAGAGAGTCCAGGTAACGTCCCCATCTCTTCAATGGTCCATCGTTGGTCTTCAAGCACAGTGCACGGGTTTTGTTATCATTGTCATTCATTTGGGAAGTAGATGGAAGTCCAGAACAAGGTTGTCATCGATCATCATTTCACCTCTTTCAAAACCAGAAACCACACACATATATTTCAGGTCCAACCCCCCCCCCCCCCCCCCCGCATAGTGCTGTCCTTGTAAGCTGTACTCAACATTACAACAGTTTCAGGGCATTTTTCCTGGAAACAGAATTTCACAGCCACATGCTGTTCTCTTAAATCGATCATCACACACAAAAATGGAGTTCCAGCGAAACTGCTTTTAGGAAAACATTCACTGTGACCAGAGAACCTTCTTCCCGGGCTACGCCACTGGGTGCACTAACTCAGAGCGAGTTGCTGGATGATCGCCTTGCAGGAGAAATGCTTATCATGAAAGTTCTGCCCAGTGTATCTTTTTTCTATTTTTTTCCTTTATGGGGGGGGGGGTTACCCCATAGTATGTATATAGGGAGCTTCAAAACATATATGGGAAAAAATCAAATGCAAAGATACTGGAATTTTTCTATAAATATTTTGAAGACTTTGAATTCTATCGCCTACCTACTTCCCCATCTCTCTCCCCATTTAAATATCTGTCTAGCTAAAAAGAAAGAAAAGAGTGAGAGAGACACAGTCACACACATGCAGATTTTACTTTCTCCCTGAAGGAAGTATCTCCAGCTACCTCGGGGATCAGTTAAACCACATAACACACATGCATCTGAGGCCTCAAGATGCTCTATGGGACAGCATATAAACAAACAGAACGACATGAATCCCACCCGGTCACTCCCTGGTCAATCAATCTCACAGGCTGTGTGGAGGTTTGAAAAATGATGGCATAACTTCACAGGAGGCCACCAACCCCACGCTCAGTACAGGTGACAAGACAGTGGACAGGTGACTGAAATCGTGCCGCATTTGGGGATCTTCACCTTGACTGCAAATACCTTTAACTCCCAAAGCAGCATGTACTGTGATTGACCCTTTCTTTCTCAATTCATCCCTGGTAAAATGTTCTATTGTTATTTTGATATTGTCTTCCAGTCATAGGGAAGGGTTGACACGTGTATGTTTAGGCTGAAGGGGGACATTGGCACGAGAGTGTGCTGCTTAAGCTCCCAGCTGTGTCCAGATGACAATGGACAGAGGAGTTTACAATGCCTTCAATTCACTCTGGAGCACAGGCTTCTCCAGCTGTGCCTGGCAGTCAGCACTCAGGTAGGGAAGGAAAGCTGGTCATTCTGAGAAACTCATGTTCTTTTTCATGAGCACTATGATAGTGGGCATTGCTTCAACAAAGGGGGCTTGTGGAATCCCTCAGAATAGATTGCTACCTCGTTCATATTAGCAAAGGAGCTACAACCCACAGAAAACATTTGTACATAGTAAGTAAGGAATTTTAATCCCTGCAAAAATGATAAAGACCCATCAGGAGTATTGGATTTCTCTCTTGATTTATACCAGTTGAATTAGGCAGGCGGCTGCTCCAGATGGCTGATTGAATAAAAACTGTAAAGTATTACATGGAAAAGCAGGTGAAATTAAACCAGCTGTCAAACAAGTCAAGTTTCTCTCTCTCTCTCTTCCTCCCTCCCTCTCTCCCTTTCTCCCTCCCTCCCTCCCTTCTTTTAACTAAGACATAGGAAAGATTGAAAACTTTAAAATCAATAAAAATCGTGTTTTTTTATCCACTGTGTGGTAATTCAGTGAATAACAAAATTGAAATGTGACATTGTTGACTTTTAAGACTTTGGGTAGTTAGCTGGAAGGGGAAAAAAACATAGGTTACGTGTTGCTGGACCTGACTTATGTTTCCAGTTGCTGTAAAATGTCAAATTGAAGGTGAGAAGGAGTGAGCCTGCTGCTTCAAAATGTAACAAGAAAAGGCTTGGCCTTGTGGCCCAAGCAGATTTGTTGAACATCATTTTCCCTGAAAATACAGCAGACTGGATATTTTTCTCCTATCGGTGAATCTAAATAAACCCATTACATTTTTATTACATTTATTTTCCCAAAGTCAAATTCACTGTTCATATCTCTTTTTCGTTAGTGTGTGTGTGTGTGTGTGTGTGTGTGTGTGTAGTATAGCTGTTCCTCTACATTAACATACATTTGTGATTTTTTTCTTAGTTGTAGACACCAGTCTATGACTGAATGCATAGATTAAAAGAATATAATTCAGCTGTCTTGGCAAAGGATATTTTTGTGGTGGATTAGAATTCATAACACCTAATATATTTATTTTGTTATTCAGTCAAAAGGGGCACCTGTTATATATTAAGTTTTGTTATGAATCTGTGATGAATCCTAGTTTTATAAGATGATGTCTTGCCCTTCAAGAAGCTATGTATTGAGAAAGATATGCCATGCAAATGCAGAGTAATACATTCTTAAACGGGGGGGATGTGGACTAACTTCCCGAGTCTGAGCAAGAACTTCCTTCAGGAAGTAATGCCAGATGTATCCAAGGGCCATCAGCTTTGCTAGTCCAGACCAGCCAATCGTCATGGGTTTGATTCCGACTCAGGGGGGCCCCATGTGAGCCAGAGGAGAACCTTCTTCCATAAGATTTCCAGTGGCTGTATTTTTCTGGAGAGCAGCATCTCTGACGTCCGAAGTACTTCTGGGAGGACTCGCTGTGAAAGCATCGGAGACATTGTCCTGTGGAGGGTCAATGGACCCGTGGCAGCGATGATTGAGAGCATGTGTGGCTCTGGCTTGCTTGATTTCAGGAGGGGCTGACCCATAAATATGCCTGGCTGCCCAGTCTCCCAGAACAAGCACTGAGCTTTGGCTACCAGCTGAGATAGCTGATATTATTTAAAAATCACTTGCTTTCTGTCCAAAGTGGTTAGACATTTCCATCCTTCTCCACTCAAGACAGGTTCTGAGCCGGGTAACTTTTTTTCTTTTTTTTCTGAAAGAAGTTGGAAATTCCCTGTGTCACACAGGACAAACCTTAGAGGCAGTTGTAAAAGTGGGTAGACTTGAGTCTGATTGACAAGCTGAGCAGGAGCTCCCGCTCCATCTGAGGAGCATTAGCCAAGACAATGCAGCCAACAGATAGTTGTTCAGAAACTACTGCCTGGAGTTCAGCTTGCAACTGTTTCTCTAGTCACTAATGGAAGGACAATTTATTGCTTAGTTGACTAAACATTTTGATCAACATGTTTATTACTCATTCCCATGGGATTCCCTTATCATAAAATGAATGCTGTCCCTCAGAAATATGTCTTGTAAATCCCTACCTATAAGCCTCTGGTTACATTTCCATTTGGGAGTGGGTTGTCTTTACTATGCTAATAAGGTAGGATTAGTGTAGTTCATGTTTTGGGTCAATCTGTTACAAGATACTGGAGGGCCAGATTAAACAAGCCGAGATGCTGCCACCTGAAGAAACACAGCTCTTCCTCCATCCCTACCAGAGAGAGAGAGAGAGAGAGAAAGAGAGAGAGAGAGAGAGAGAGAGAGAGAGAGAGAGAGAGAGAGAGAGAGAGAGAGAGAGAGAGACACTTCCTTTAGAGCTAGCATACCCTGAATTCAGTTCCTGGCTTTCTCAACTGTGAAAAAAACAAAACAAAGTATTTCACTTTATTTAAGCCACCCATGTATATCATTTCTGTTAGAGCAGCTCTAGATAACTAACTAAAACCTCACCGTGTGTTAGTCTATGTGGACTAGAGAAACAAACTCATGGATACTCTCATGTATAGGAAAGAGCTTTATAAACAAGAGCGGTTGAACAGTGAGAAACATCCCAGCCCAGTCCAGATGAAATCTATAGGTCTGATATTAGACCATATGTCTGGTACAACTCTATAAATTCCTCTTCAGACTCAAGAAACACATGCAATGACGCTGAATGCAGGAAGATCACAGGCCAGTGGGTTGGAAACCTTCTGGATCCAGCGGCATTGTAAGAATCTCAGTCCTGGCAGGGCTCTCCATGTGGCTTCTCTGACTCCAGGGTAGATCTGTGGCTTCTTCAGTTCCTAGGGCATGGGGTCTATCACCATTGTGCCATATGTCTTGTTGAGAGAGAGAGAGAGAGAGAGAGAGAGAGAGAGAGAGAGAGAGAGAGAGAGAGAGAGAGAGAGAGAGACTGTAGCCCACCAGGAATTCCAAGAATTCTCAGAAGGCCTTGCCCACACAGAGGCCACATTGGCTATCATATGATAGACAGACTAGACCCCACCCTTTCACTCCTAATCCCCTCAAGTCCCCAGTGACACTGGATTATGTAACTAGCACACACTGGCATCTCTTTCTTTCCTGAAGCTCTCAATCACCACGCAAGCTAACTAGTTAGGCTGCTGCCATTCAATGGATTCACTCAATGCCCTTCATGCCCTTGTATCAGAAGGCATGAGCTTTCTGAGTCAGAGATAAAGAACTTTCTTATTCACCCAACAGCCATTGCCTGAGTATTATTCCTCTCTTGTGCCAGTTTCCACAGGGTGATGTAATGAGAACCAGGTGATATTTGCACACACGGTGTATATGTTACAGGAAAGTAACTCAGAATCTTTCATGATTGACTGTGCTAGAGGGAGAGATGATGTTTTAAGAAATCGGTCTCTAAACTCGCTTAACCTTTGTCCAAATATGAATCTTCTTCTATCATCCAAAGGAAAGTAGCCTCATTCCTATTAATTCAGTATAGTACTAACCAATGCCTTTTGCTCCCCCATAATCACATCATTGATTTCCATATTCCTTATCTATGGGATAAGACCGTCAAGGAAAAGAATTGCCACCGTGTCTATAACAATGGGCTCAGGCATTACAACAGTTGTGAGGATGACACAGGATGTGGAAGATTTCATTCTTCCACTGGGCAGCTGCAAGTCAGAGCTCACACACCTGCAGCTCACAACAGCACTGAAGGTAAAATACCTTACTCAGAAGTCCAGCCTACAGAGGCTGGACTCTGGATCTTATTATTGTTGGACCTTATTTCTTTGGACAACAAAATGTATCGTGTTGTGGTTTCAACATCTGTGGTTAACTTTCTGGTAACAATTAGTAAATGCAATGATATTTGTGATATTTTTGCGAGGTCAATCAAATCATGAAAAGATAAATTATGGAGAGAGTTTGAATTAATTGGCAGATGAAAAGAAGGAAGAGAAATTAAAGGAACCCACGGGCCAGTGCGGTTCTACATACTGTTTACTTGCGTTTGAAAGAAAGCGAGACGGAAGGGCACTCTCAGGAAGTCTGCTGAAGGATAATTGGTCATCAAAGTCTAGAGCTGGAGTCAAGACTTTGGTACTTGCTTTTCATACGTGGCAGACTCTGTGAAGTCAAGTGTTGGCATGGCTTCAGAGTCCCTAACATTTCAACCTTCCTTATTACCCCTTGAATGGCCTTTTTATATGTAAAGGGGCAGATGGTTATCTTGTAATGACCATGCTGCACATTACATCTTTACTAAAAACTATTAACACAGCCTTTCTCGAGACTTCTAAGGGGAGACTTCTAAGCAAATCTATTTGTATTGCACACTTGTTACTTGAGCATATGTGTAAACAGTGCTTGCTAAACACGAATTGCTCCAATGTGGTGCTCCTGCCATGTGGGAATTCCACACACACCCCTTCTTCCAAATCTCCAGTATTTGTTATATCTTGTTAGTTTTGTCCCAGCCCTTCCCCTGGGATACTTCAAAGGTATTTTTAAATAGTTTTATTGATATATATAACTCACATATCATATGCTTCAGTAGTTGTCATATTAAAATGAGTTGCACAATCCTCATTACAATCCATCTAGAACAATCTAGCCCCCCGTGGGCTGCGTACTGATTCCTGTCACTCAAGGTTCTTACTTTTAAGAGGGTTGGTGTTTGGTGATGGAAAGGACCTCACTAGTCCAGACAGAAAGAAGGACATTTGACACCACATTCTTAATTCCTTGTTATCAGCTCCCTATTCCCTTCACGCCCCCTACTCCCCATACCCTCAATAAACCATTCATCGAAAATGATTAATTCAGTTACGTTCTCTAGTAGGATAGATTTGCTTATCTTGGATTTAATACATAGGAAAATATAAACGAAAACCAGAAAACAGCAACAACAATAACAAAATAAGCCAGAGGCAAAAACCCTCAATCCTAAAGAAACCAGGGTATTTTAAAAACTAGTACAAACTTAAAATGAGTCAAAAGGGACTCGAGTGATAAGGTCCTCAATTTTAATCCAACTGCTGCTGCAACGATCCACTTAGCTTCTTGCAAGTTTGTGTGGAGCCACTTCACCTTAATTAGTTCCTAAGCACACTTTTTATAACATGTATCCTGGGCTTGGCCAGACACAGGGCTTCCAATTTCTTCTCAGAAGGCATCGAAGGGGCCATTGCGTTCTTTGATCTGTTTGCTATTGCATTCATCAAAAACATTTTGTCAATGTTTCTTATAAAACAACCCCTCATAAAGAATTTTTAAGCACCCACTTGCCTGTATTCCATGATTCATGAACATAGATTTCAGTCTGACTTTTTAAATTTTATTTTATTTTAGTGAAACTGTACAGCCTTAGAATCTAGCAGTATAGTAGATTCAAATTCTTCCTTAGAGGTTAGAAAATTTCAGGGGACAGATTTTTGCACCTGAAAATGGAGATAGGTGTGAGTTTTGCAGCTCATCCTAGAGCTGTTTTTGAGATCATTGTGTTACTAACTAGACTCTTCATGCTCACTGCTAAATCACACACATTGCTCTCCCGAATGTGAACATGTGAACTAACTGCTGCTGTCGAGCTACTGAGAGTAAACTATGCAAGGGAAATTACAGCAAAATCAAACAGCGCAACAAAAAGATCAACAATCGCCTTGAACAGCCCTGTTTCTGTGTGCCCAGTGGGAGAAGAATGGTCTACTCCAGTCCCTGGAAGTTTGTAAAACTGAGTATCATTAATGACTCGTGGTTGCTTGGCAACCATCTTGATATTGCTACCTGTGTGACATATTCACATTTCAGTTGTTCCTTGACACAGAAAAATCTTGATACAGGATGAACCATTAGCCATTCATAATGTTTGGTGCTGCATGAATTACAGAAGGCAGTCATGAAGAAATGAAAGACTCCCCCTTCCCTGTTGCTCTTCTCAAAGTACCAAGCACCGTAGGAGCACCGTGCCCTGAGGGTCCAGACAGAGATCCTGCCAGGCAGTAGGGTCTTGCTTGCATTGCAAAGTTGATGTGGCCTCTCATTTTAGCCAATTGCAATAATTCATAGGATAAGACAAGTCAGACAGAGAAAATGACAGTGCACTGCCCGCTTGGGCGGCTTACTGCTTCCTGTAACTCAAGGTTCTTACTTTTAAGAGGGTTGGGGTTTGGTGACAGAAAGGACCTCACTAGTCCAGAAAGAAAGAAGGACATTTGACACCACATTCTTGCTTTATCAAATAGCAAAATAGAGAAGACAGAATAGCATGAGCCCTTTCCCTGGACATTGTTCAACAAGGGAAGGCCACCGTGGGTACAAGCCCGGCTGCCGTTGTGAGGTGCATCTAGGGGAGGCTGATGTGTAGTGGTCCAGCACACAATAGAAGGAAGCACCGCTCACTCTGGAAAGCTACGGTATCTGTAAGATCGTCTAATGAAATGATTACAAATAAATAAATAAAAGACACACCCCAGTCCTGAGCTCTCCTCACAATTATGGCTGTGTTTGTACCCACTGTTGAAGTGACTGTGTCATTTAGATGATGTCGCATTTTTAGAAGCAATTAATGCTACAGAGTTCTATTGACTCATTGGCAGTGAGTTTGTGTTTCATTTATAGCATAACCGATTATTCTCACACTGCCCACCCCATCTCCATGGGGGAACATCGCTGCCCCATTGAGAGGGAGTTGACAGAATTGTTTTGGCCAATGGGATGTGGACAGAAATGCCAATTTTCCAGTTCTGAGTCTCTTAAAATTCATCACATCAAAATACACCAAATTGCCAAGTACTAATTGCTGACTTCCCAGCAACCAACAATAAGACTAAACGGGTTCTAAAAGAGAGCATCCTTTGCGATAGTCATCATCTTATTAACAAGACATCTTTGTAAAGGGAAACACATACTTTGGTACAGGCAAACTAATTTTAGTGACAGCAAAGCTGTTTTCTATATCCTGATCTCATAATGTTAAGTTTCCACTTGAACAAATTGTTTTTAAAAATTCATATAATATTGAAAATTTTGTTACAACTAAAGCTAGTAGTTGTAAGCATTGTTAATTTCACTTTTATGACTCAAAACTACAGTTAAAGGAGAAGTTGATTAGCATACACAGTAGTAGGTTGAATGGCTAAAGTGGGTTTGTGGCCTAAATATCTATAGAAGAGTTGAGCTGTGTGGTTGGTGAATTTTATTCAAAAAATCTTTGGAGACTTGCCCAGCGGCTCATTTTTTTCACCAAACAATAAAGAAACCAATAAAGGGAACAATAACTAATGAGGTGTGCACATCTGGGCTGCAGGATGTGAGATCAGAAGGTCTCCATTAAGTCAAGGTCAGAGTTCAGAGGGTAAGGGGGAATAAAGGTGACATGGACACAGGAAGTGGGGAGGAAGTGTGATGAGTGATGGTGCATTGAGGGGACTGCAGTGGACGAGATGAAGCAAAATGTGTATGAGTTGTCGGATGTAGAACTTATGATCTGTTCTGTAAACTTTCATCCAATTCACAACAAGACCTTGAAAGAAACAAAGAACATGGAAATATTTCACAGTAAGATTCACCCAGTGAGGATACATGTGAACTGGGGATGGGATTTGAGGGCAGGCCATTCATTTATTTGAGGAGAAAAAGGTGTGAAGATAAGGAGGCTTGGTGCCGAGCATGTGCTTGGTTGCAGGCATCTCTGTGACAAGGGCGAGGAACACCCCAGGACGCAGTCATCTGAAGGAGCATCTCCAGGGAAGCCACAAAGCTGGGCGGTTTCCTGTGTTGGCACAGCATATGTGGGACTTGTTTTTAATAACTTTTAAGAGTTCTAAGAATAGACCAACTTCATTATATATTTTTTAAAATAGGATACAGCTTCTAAGTGTGCAACAATTTGATTCATAAAAAATATTGTAAATGTCACTATTAAAATGCTAATGACAACATCTCAAGACAGTTTACAAAATGCGCAATTAAATATTAAAATAAAAATTTATCTAGCATCGCTCTTTGGAAAGTATAGGTCCTTTACACTTTAGAGTAAAACCAATATGCAAGTTTTACCACTTCAAATTTCACCATTGAAAGTCTTTCATTTTCTGATATTTAGTTTATCCTGAAAAAAAAAGCAAACATACTTATACATACAGTGTCAAAGAAGAATGCGTTTTTTAGTCACAATAGTATTTTCCTAATGTCACTTTAAGTTTTGCATTGATCTCTGGAAGAAGTAATTGTTCTTGTCACAAAGGATTTTTTCTGTAATAAATAAGAAAAAAAAAGAACATTTTTAAAATTCAGGCCCCATGTTATTTTCTCAGGCCAGGCAGATCCTGTGTGGTTGACTGTGAGGCTAAGCTCCATTGCCAAGGAAGGGAGAAGCAACCTAGGGATTGGAGCTAAAGTTTTCACCGCGCTCTACTTGAGCGAAGATCTAGACATACAATGCACACGCTTTCATGTGATAGTCTATGGCAATAGAAACATCTACTTCCTATGTCCTCAGTCTCTCATGGAATGTATCTGTGAACATGTACCATTTCCTCCACAGATTTTTCATTCATGATTCTTAATGATATTCCACTCCCAAGAATTCTATTTGTTCATTCCCAATGCCACCTAAGCTCCCCCAATTTGTCATGGTATCCAAAGCCCTTTAATGCATGAAGGAAGCATATATTTGTATTACATAAGGAATGAGTTTAAGAATTATATTGCAAAACTATTGACAATTTTCCATTTAACATAAGCACACACTCATTCTCTAAATAACTAATGTAATCAAGGTCACTGTACAAAACCAAAAATCTATACAAATACAAAATATTTTCTTCTGATCAGAAGTCGAAAAGCAAAACAAGTTGGAAATTTGGTTGCCTGAATTCCAGAAGAAATGCATCTACAGTAGTAGAACTTCTTATACTCTTGGTGTTTATTTATAAAGAGCACAAATAAACCTAGCAGGTTTTCAGGTATTTCAATGATCTCAGAAGAATATAATATTTTTGAATACCAGCAAGATTTTTATTGGGTCTATAAAATATACCTAAAATCTCCTATTTTTACAGTGGAAATAAAGTGATCCCAAGGTTCTTATACTTGCTGGGTTGTTGTGATGTTGTAAGTTAGATGTGCAGAGAACTCAGGGATAGTAGCTTTTCTCTTTAGATATCCTCTCCTCATGCTTTTCAGAAATCTTTATTCCATTTATTTGTTGTATCTTTAAATAATCATGGGAATTTAAAGTAATTGCTGCTTCCATCCATGATTGATTTTATAAATATTTTTAAATTGTGGTTGCTACTCTAATTTGATTAATTAATTTACTTGCATATATTCTCAGGGTTTCTGATTGAAGGTACCAGATGAGAAGTATCTGTACTTTTATGAGAATAATCAAGTTTGGCATAATCTATTAGTGACATTTAATAAAATGTAGGGCTCTTGTTGGGCAGCTAACTGAAAGGTCAGCAGTTCAACTGGAATTGTGCGATGAGGCTTCCTGACCCTGTAAAGATTGATAGCACTAGAAACTTGAAGTGGCAGCCCTAGTCTGTTATAGAATGTGCCTATGAGTCAAAATCAACTCCAGGACAGTGGGTTTGGGTTAAGTAATAGTTGACTATGAACCAGTAATATTAATGAGGAACAGACCCCCTCAATGACAGTAAAACAAAGAAAGGATGGATTATTTTCATGCTTACTTGCTAATTACAACTTATATCTACTGTTACCTCTCATAAGACTTTTTTGCCCTGGAGCACTGGTTCCAAGTTCACCAACTCACAAGGAGAGAGAAATAGAGTTGACAACAGTGGGGACTCCTTCACCAATGTGGACTGCCTTAATGGAATCCCCATTAGAATCAGAATCTATAGAGACCATATACTTTTTACTGTGGAATTCATTCCCTAGGAAAGTCATTGACATTCCCAGATACTGTCCATGAACACAGGCTGCTTGACTGTGATAATTAGGATTTGTGTCAATGTGACTGGACTGGGATTCTCAGTGGTGTGGCAGTAAGGGCTCCTAAGGTTACAGCTTGGTGATATATCCTTGGGGATGTGCGGCCCATTTCATGTCTATCAATAGACTGGCTAACGAAGAAGGCTTGGAGGCTTAGTGGTACATGTTGGTCTGCTCACTGCCAGGTCAGCAGTTGAAAACTGCCAGCAGCTCTGATGGGATTTTCTACTCCTGGAAAGAGTTACAGGCTTGAAAACTCACAGGGCCAGTTCTACCCTGTCCTATAGGGTTGCTATGAATCAACATCAACTTGACAGCAGTGAGTGGAGAACAGGCTCTCCTTCCTGCTACCCTGGATCCAGAGGCCTGTGGTCCTTTCACCTCCTGCTTCATTTTCCTGACTGGCAAGCACTGTATGACTGGGGATGGATCTCTAGTTACCATCTGAGCCAAGGACTGAGTTGGAATGGCCCTGCTCACTCTGCGGCTGAGTGAGATACTTTCTTGATATACAATCCTTGTTGATTTATCTGACCATATATGACTGTACTGGCTTTGTTTCTCTAGAAAACCCAGCTAACACAAGGATAATAATCTGATGCAATGATTGACCATTAGCAAACACAACGATAAGGTTCCTCAAACCTTGACACATTCTTAGGGTGTCTCTTTTGACTAGTCAGATAACAGAAATTAGCTTTTTGGAAGCTAGAAGCCAGGGGAGGCAAATAAGAGAGACCTTTATGATAGCAGAGTACTCTTAATGATTCTCAGAGCTATCCAGAATGCTCTGCCAGGAGACATCCCTATCAACATGTTTGCCTCTGAATAATACAGGGAGTCATAAAAATTTCCAGGGAGGCTGAAGTGGAGGGACAGGGAAAATATGCCATGAGTTAGCATGGACTCAGTTAGGGTGTGGTTAGGCTAACTACAATAAGCAGGTTAGGTTACATCTTTTAAAGGACATGCACTTACTTATCTATCTCAGTTTTTTTAATTGAGGTTGTTTATAATATTAAATCTCTGATTCCTAGAATTCGAGTATATGCACATACCCATACGTGGATATGCTTTCTAATGGGAAATAAAATGTCTCAGGATACAGCATATTAGCATTTAGAAAGTATTTTAAAATATTGTTACAATATTCCTTTCATGGGAAAATCTTAGTTTGACAAGAGGATGACTAACCCGCACAAATCGAAACATACCTGTGTACTGCTAAAATTTTAGATTTAAGAAATAGTAATTGATGAAGATATAAAAAGGACTGACTCTTTGTTAAAAAGAAGGAAGAAAGACAACTTTGAAAGTGATTCTGACATTGCTATATGTAGCTTTGGGGAGAATTCAAACAGTAAGGAAGACCGATATCACAACTGTCCCAGCTCCTGGGAATTCGGTGATTCTCCGGTGATCAGAATAAAACTCCCCTTCTCCTGGCCACGTTGGCTGTGCTTCAATGTGCAGATGCTGAATCCATTAAGTCCACTATATGACAGATGGTACTTGGGGGCCATTGCTTAATTAACACAGTCTTAGATGGCCTTCATTTATTTTTGATTTTACTGACATTTTATCAGCTGAAACACATTTCATATTTAGACAATGCATCAGCTGCATTTTAGTCCAAATGGTAAAACAAAGATAAGAGTGCTAACCTTTAATGAAGGACCAATATGTCTTTTTGTACTTCAAGTTCAACCTACTTACTTGCTGTAATCAGATATATTCTCCATGTGCTTAAAGGCTTTGCAGGCTCAAATATGAGTATAGAGGACTTTGCTCACTAGTTCTGAACATCTTATACGTAAAACAAGAGATTAACATCTTCGCAGGTTGAAATTTCAGCTCTTAGAAGGGCATGCATACTTCAAATTATGTGAAATACAATGGTGTACAGGACTTTGAATTGGGTGAAATAAGACCCCTTAGAAGGCAGTGCCTTTCTGTGGCCTCTCTCCTCACTTACTCCTTGTCCTGGGTCAAGCTGGAAAACCTCTTTGAACCTCATTTGTTCCCTTTGCCAATGAGGTTAATCATATTGCACTTCCAGAACATTGTCGAGGGGGGTTAATGAAACACTAGCCAAAGTGTTCTGTGCAGTGTCAGGCCCAACAGTACTCATTCAATAAATGCTGCCTGAGAAATGTTCCGGTGCTTCTAGCTGATCTTATCTTGATTAAAACTCTAAAATGAGGTGTGTCTTCTCAGTAACAGGCTCAGGTAGGTCTGATCTAAATGGAGTGATTTAGAAATAGAAACCAAGCCTTGTGCATCCCTCAAATGCTACTGGGCCACAGTAGCATTCACAGAGGTGAATTTGGAAGAGAGAAGCAGGAAGAAAATGTTGCCAAGCCATTGGTTAACAGCCTGGATGCTTTCTCAGAACGACCCAAGTCGTCAGCTGCATCGTCGATGCTCTGCTCCGCACTATCTCATATCTGACTGTCTTGCCCTCCACAATCAAATGCATGTAGAACCATGGACAAATACCAAGACTGTGAATGTTTGTCAAGTAAATGGGAATCTAAGGTGTTTGATCACTAAAATCCCCATAAAGGACTTACAGGCTATCTAAACAAGTATCTTTTTTATTTCTTTTCTTTCCATCTCATGTGCTTTGCACCCGCTATCAGAAAGGACTATGTTATCAGGAGAAAGGATTCTAGGCTTAACATAGATGGTCAGGGCCAAAAGAAAGGGTCTCAGTGAGATGGGTTGACACAATGGCTGCAACAGTGGACTCAAAGGTGACAATGACTTTGTGAATGAGGTAGGACCAGGTAGGGCTCCATTCTGATGTACATTGCATCACTATGAGTTAGAACTGACTTGATGGTAACTGATGACAACAACATACAGCTATTGAAGGAGCCCTAGAGGTGCAGTGGTGACCAGAGCTGCTAAGGGCGAGGCTGGGAGTTTGATCCCAGCAGCCACAGCTTCACGAGAGAAAGATGAACAGTATGAACCTATAGACCTTACAGCCCTGCAAACCATATAAGGCAGTTCTCTTTCTCCTACAGAGTCTCTTTGAGTAGAAATCCTTTCAGTGGCAAAACAAATTATTGTATTTTTACACAGATATTGTAAACCTCGTATGCCTAACTTCAATAACATCAACAAAATTACAGGTATATAGGTAGAAAATCTTTCACAAGCAAATCTCACGTTATTTTTATTAAGGGTGCCATGGGTTCCCACAGGATATTTTACAATGAAGTATTATGAAACCTAGTGAGAGATATCAATGTTATTGAGAGTTATCATTAACAGTCCACAAAGAGCCAGTGTTCTTCCCTTCGCTGATGGGCCAGGCAGAGAGATGACAGATGAGAAATCCCCAGCCACAGAGATAGAAAGTCCTCCATATGAGCTCATTTCTTTCAGAGAACTGCCATTCCCCTAAATATAGCTCAGTTTCTCATCTGGGTGCTGTCTTCGTAATTTAATAACCTTCAAAGTATTGTAAATGCAAGGGTTATTAATTTTGATGAAACAAGATGATTTTAGATTAATTTTGTATAAAGCAAGCTAAGTAAAAGTCAATCATTAAAGAACTCCAGATCATGGGTCACCCATTGCCATATATTGATGGTGTGATGATGATTAATAGAAATATGTCCATGGCTGTAAAGTCTCTTGAGACACATAGTGACTCTATAGGGCAGAGGCAACTGAGCCTTAGGGTTTCCAAGGTTGTAATCTTCGGGCAAGTACACAGGTACATCTTTCTCCTGTGGAGTAACTGGTGAGTTCTAATTGCCAGCTCCTTGGTTAGCAGCTGCACACCAGGGCTCCTTTAAGTGGTTTACCAATTTATATGTCAATTAAATTCAACAAGTATCAAGGAGTGTTAGGAATTATGTCAGCCTTTTTTGTATGGCTACAAAATTCCTCGTGGAGTAGTGGGTTATACATTGGGCTGCTAACTCAAGATCAGTAGTTTGAAACCACCGGTGTTCCACAGGAGAGACTTTCTACTCCCTTAAAGAGTTACCATTTCAGAAACCTACAAAGGCAGTTCCATTCTGCCCTATAGGGTCACTTTGGCTCGGAATCTAACTGACAGAAGTGAATTTTTAGATTAGTCTGAATAAGATATTGAGTCAGTCACTATCAAAAGAACCCCAAACCCACTGCTGTGGAGTTGACTCTGGCTCATAGCGATCCTGTATTGAGCGGCCAAGGCAGATGACAGAGCAGCAACCACATCCTTCTCCTGAAGAGGGGTTGCTGGTTTGAACCACCAACTTTGCGATTAGTAGTCCAGTGCTTACCCAAAAGCTCCACCAGGGCTCCTGTGCAATGTGTAAACAGTTCAAAGTCTGAAAGAAAAAGAAACAAGCTTTGTATGATCTAGGGTGCTTACCCGCTCTGGTGATGAGTTTTAGAACTTTCAGAGACATAGATTACTCTCAAAATACCACTGGAACACTGAGTGCCTAAGAGAGCATGAGGAGTAACTGGAAGCGTTTGAATCCAAGCTGCTGTCCCACTTGTATTGATAATCCATCTGGTCCTATAGATATAGGGGGGCCTCTATAGGTACTTGGCTCAATCTTTCAGTTTGATGTCACTCACTTGGATGGCTCACTCACCCTCCATGCTGTTGGGGCTCTTTGGACACCTTATTCTAGGGTTTAGAGACTCTCTAGCACCAGGGGCATTTCTCCTCATTCTTGTCATCTTGGCTCCATCATTTTGTGTATTGTTTTTCCATAGTATCAGACCACAAGTCGTTTCTAGGAAAGAAATATAAAGCATACATATGTTTATATTTTTAAATCAGGGATGTTACTCACATTCTTTAATGTTATTATAGAATCTGCCTATTCAGAACCTTGTACCTATAACGTTCTGATAATGGAGACTGTGGACAGAGGCAATCCTTCTGTCTTGGTTTCTACTTCTTCCTAATTGGGGGAAATTCTCCATTCTGGGTACACAGTGTGTTTATACCTTATGTGTTTGCATTATATAACATCTAGGTAACCCTACTTCCATACCTCCTCCCCCTGGCCATGGGGACCAGTGCTCACTGTGGAAGATGGCTTTGCTATCTCTTCTCTCTATGAGAAGCGCTACTCCATTCAATGCCTGCTTCTAAGACATGTCGTACTTGGTCGCCTCTATCTATGGCTCTACAGCAGGGTCAGCAAAGCATTCAAAGGCGAGAAATCTAACAAATGAACTGGCTCTGCTCACAGCTTTGCCTCATGTGAGAAGCCTGTCAATGGAAAAAAGGCAGACGGATTCTGGACATGTTTTAGAGTCAAGATCAAGGCCTTGTCTACAGAGTGTCTCTGAGGATGAGGAAAATAAATGTTAAGGAACATTCTGTGGTTTCAGCTTAAGGCACACAGTGGGTAATTTTATCATTTGATGTATGAACCAGCATGAAGGAAAAAAAAATATATGGAGCATGGCTTACAGTATTTTCAACCAAATCCCTGTGCCTACATAAAAGAAGATGTTAGACCCAAAGCTGTATAGCTTTCTGAGATGATGCTATGATGCTGCCCCTTTTTACATATGCCACCTGTCAGTGTCATTTCATGGAAATGCTACTTTCCAATCTGTCAGCACTGCTTGAGATATGAACTGTGAGCAGAAAGTCCTTCCATTCTTTCCATTCCCTATTCCTTTAATATTAACTAGTGTTTCACTAGTTTCTATGTGATGGGCTCTGCTTATTTTGTCGTCTGCTGAGATTTGTTGGAAGGATGATTTATTCTCGTATGCTACTGCTGTGTTAGATAATTATAGTGATAGTGGGTATCATTATTATTCTGGGCTATACTGGATTTACCCCCTAATTTTGTTTACAGCAATTTGTGATGGATAATTTTCAGCAAGTTGGGAAAATATCTTTTTATTTATGAAAAATTAAGAGTTTTCTTGATTGATTTTTTAAATCAGAAACGAATTCTTCAATTTAAACACTCCCCCAGAAGAACTATCTAAGGCATTAAAATTTACAGCAGTCTATTGATAGGTATTTGATTTTTATATTCCAGATATCATTGACCTTTATCATCAGATCCCTAAAGCCAAATTCCATTGCTGATGAGTCCATTCTAATTCACAGTGACCCCAAAGGATAAAGTATAACTGTTAGGTGACCAGGCGATAATCTTTATGGAAGCAGATTGCCACTTCTTTCTCCCAAAGTGTGGCTAATCAGCTTGACCAACTGACCTTTGGGTTCTCATTCATGGCCAGCAAGTCAATTCCACCCAAGAGAGACCTTGTAAGACAGGATGGAAGTGCTGCTGTGGATTTCTGAGACTACACCTCTTGACAAGAGCAGAAAGTCCCTTCTTTCTCCCCAAACATTTCTATTAGCACCAAGAAATTGAAGCACCGTGCCTCCAGGGCTCCACAGGTTTGATTTAATATTTTCTACACTTATTTCAAAGACATGAAGAAGAAATTTTTTAATCAATAAATCTTTTTATTGGGGCTCATACAACTCTTATCACAATCCATACATACATCAATTGAGCAAAGCACCCTTATACATTCATTGCACTCGTCATTCTCAAAAGTCACCTTCCACTTGGGTTCCTGGAATCAGCTCAGTTTCCTTTTTTGTTACCCCTCCCCCATCCTCCCCGCTCCCCCCTTCCCTCTGGTCCCTTGATAGTTTATAAATAATTATTATATCTTATCTTACACTCCCCAGCATCTCCCCTCACCCACCCTCCCATTGCCCATCTCCCAGAGAGGAGGTTACACATAGATCTCCAAGATCGGTTCTCCCTTTCTACACCTCCTTCCCTCCCGGTGTCGCCACTCTTACCGCTGGTGTTGAGGGGTTCTTCTGCCCTAGATTCCCTGTGTTTCCAGATCCCTACTGCACTGCTGTACATCCTTTGGTATAACCAGGTCCGCAAGGTAGAATTGGGGTCATGATAATTGGGAGGGAGGAGGCGTTTGGGAACCAGAGGAAGGTTTTGAGTTTCATTGTTGCTACACTGAACCCTGAGTGACTCATCTCCTCCCCACTACCCTCTGGAAGGGATGTCCAGCTGTCTACAGATGGGCATTGGTACCCCATCATGCACTCCCCCTCATTCACGGTGATGCGATTCCCCCTCCCCGACCTTTGTTGTTTGAGACCTGTCTATTTTTTTATGCCATACAATCTACCCAGACTACATTTGTGATCGACGAGAAGCTCACCATGGACGTATTGAGCACCCCTGGTCTAGAGAAACAAAATCAATGACACCAATATATGCATAAGAAACAATTTTATATCAAGAAGTAATTTTATACCAAAAAGGCATCCCAGCCTAATCCAACCCACGCCCATGAGTCCAATGTTAGACAAGACCCTCTTCACCCTCACAGTTGCGGGACAATGAGGCAGAAAGGTAAAGTGGGAATCAGATCACAGGCTGGCGCTTACAGAGTGACTGTGCAGGCAAGGTGGGTGGAAACATGGCAGTGTGCTGAAGCCCACCTGACCTGCACACACAGCCTGGGTCAACCGCAGGAGACAGACGCAGTCCCAGGGAGGATGAAGGTGAAGGGCCAGAGAAAAAGATAATTTCTCACTGTCTTTTTTTTTTTTCCAACCAAACCACACCCCCTTGGAGGCCTTAGCAGACTGTGACCTGATTGATAGGTTGGATTCTACCCATCCACATTCACACAGCTGCATAACAAAGGTGAACTAGATCATTCCACCCCTGGCGTATATGGAATTCACATGAGTCAGAATGGACTTGACTGAACTGGTACTTGTCCCATTTTATCTTACCCTCTCCACTCTTCAAGGCCCAAGCCTCCCCTCAAAATACCTGCTTCCTCTTCTCTAATAAATGTGTTCCCAATGTTGTATTTCTCAGCAAAACACCCACATGTGTGCACACGAGCACACCACACACAGACACAGAAATAACAATGAAAAGTTCAAATGTTCACCATCATATCTTTATCATATCTGTGGTCCTTGAGATGTGCATTCATAAAGCCTTGGACCTCAAATTTCAGTTCTATTCATTAAATTTCATCACATATTTCTATCACACAAAGAAAGACTAGCTTGAGTCATTACCTTAGTAATATGAACTGCTTCAACCCTTAGAAGAGGTACCAGACCAGTCTCCCAGGTGGGTCTTCATGGCTCTGGGACCACAGAAAGGCTGAAAGACTGCTTCATCATAGCTTGAATTTTAGTAAGATTTATTTTCAACCATGATCCTCAAGTCACAGAATTTGTTGTACAATTGCTTTGCCTAATTACTACCTCGCAGAAAGATGATACATTCATATGGCTATAATTACATTGCGATTCCAAATAATCTGTTGGCGTCCTGTTGATTCTACCTCATTTTGACCCTGTAGGATGACAGGGACTCGTGGGGCTCCCAAGGCTATAATGTCAACAGAACTCAGATTGTTACACCTTTCTCCTGTGGAGGGGCTTTGGATTGAAGCAGAGTTCCTTAACTACTGCACCATCCAGTGCAGTTAGGAAAACGGAAGTCACTCAGTCAAAGTATTTGTTCCTCCATCCTGTGTGAACAGTGAGAATAAGGCCTCACTCTAGAATCTGGATGCATTTCCTCCCGGTTTGTATCAGTACAGACTGCTAGTTTGAGAGTTAGCACACAGCAGAGAGAAAGCGATGCGCTTCCTGAGATACCCATTAAAATGTAGGCAGTAACACAAAATAACCATCCTTCAACAATGGACAGCAAAAATAAGAGTTTCCCATCAGTTATTTTTGTTGTCGTCGCTGTTGAGTGCAGTCAAGTCCGTTCCAGCTCATTGTGAGCCCAGGTGGCACAGTGCCTTCCAGAGCTTCCTTGTTATGGCTTATCTGGAAGGAGCTCACCAAGGCTTCTGTCCCACTGTGGCAAGCTGGGCTCAAACCACCAAGGTTTAGATTAACTGAGTTCTTTACCATGGTGGCCCTGGGGCTGCGCTATTTTTATCCCAGTCAGTTAGTTTTCTTCCCCTCTCAGAACTTAGATTCGCGGTCTGCTTTCCTTAACTTTCCGTGAAACAAGCATCGTGCCAATCCTTACTCAGATCCTTGAAGCACGTTGGCAACTGTCTAGTGCAGTGGAAATGCAAGTTTCCACGGAAACCATCACGTCCATGAGCTTAATGCTTGAAGTATTATAATTGTGAGTATGCAGGAAGCCCTTCTTGCGAGGCTCTGAGATTGTCCCTTTGCACACAGAGGCAGGTAACTGTCATGCTTTGACACATGGATGCACGGTTCTACTTAATTTACCAGAGTAACTGACAACAACGAAGTGGAAGAGAGTCAACTTGTTTCCATAGAGGGGTGATGAGAAGGGGAAGAAATAAGACGCCATGGATAACCTGTGTGAGAAAATGTTCAGGGAAATAAAGGAGAAAAAGCTTGAGGAACATGAGTAAGATGAGAGGTGAAGAGAGGGATTTAGTTGTCCCATTTTTCCTCCTTAGCTGTAGCACGTTTATTAAGAAGTGGGAAATCAAGAGTTGAAAGGCAGGGGCTTAGTATATATGAGAGATAAGGAAGAGATGTGCGGGGAGGATTTATGAAAGAGGGAGATACAGGTGCCAGAGCAAAGGGATTAGCCTTTGATAGGAAGAGAAAACCTCACCATTTTATCAGGTGAGAAGGAAAATAGGTTTCTATATTTGGTAGAGAGTGAGAGCAGCCCGTCGGAAGCCATCTGTTTGCTCTGAGGTCATTGCCATTCTGTGAGCGACAGATGGGAAAGTTTAGAAACTTGAGGGGAATCGGAGAAGACCTGAAATGGTCTGTGACTGAATTGACCAGAAAATTCTTAGATCATTAGAGCTCTGTGGGGCATTCCACAAGTGTCTTGTGACTGTTACTTTTAAATACATAAATAATATTGACCAGGATTAAAAATATTCTATAAAAGCACATATATTTAAACCATTTATGATAAGGCGTTTGAGCCAAAAGAATGAAATCAGATATGAAAAACAAAAACTATATTAAAAATGTTAAAGAGATGCAAAGCTGAGAACTAAATAATACTGTTAAATAACCCATAAGAAAAAGAGGAAACCACAAGTAAATCAGGACCATTTAAATTACGTGCTAATAAAAGTAGAACACAGCCAAATGTCTAGAAGGTAGTTAAGGAATTACTTTGCTTGTTGGGGTTTGCTATGAGTCATAATGAAAATGGCACTGGAAAGGAATCTTACCTTACGAAGCGAAACAAATGACTGAGAAGTAAGCTTCAGGGAGGAAGCTGGGGGGAAAAAAAGGTAAAACTCAATAAAAGAGAAAAATAGAACTAATAAATGCAGCTTCCATGGAAATGCAACATGTTTTAAAATCTCTATTTGGACAGAGGAATTACAAAAGAAAAAAATATCAAATCGGGAGAGAAATTAGCACATCACTGAAATCTGGCAGTGAGGCAAACTAAGGGAACGTCATAAAGAGTTTTATGACAGTAAGCTCAATGACTTAGAAAAAAATAAACAAAAATGAGTTTAAAGGCCAACATTTTAAAAACTGACTTTAGGAGAAATAGATGCTTTAATATCCATAGATTTATTAAATAAATTGAGTGAAAATTTCCCAATCTGGTGGCATTATCAATGAATTCTATAAAATATTTAAAAACATAAGTAACATTGCACACAAGTGCATTAAAAATACAGAGGAAAAGAAAACACTTTCTCATTCACTTATGGTGCCATGTTACCCAGATGTCAGACTGTGACAAATAAATAGATTAGCCGGGAAATCAGTCGTAAGCAGATATTTCCATTATCATAAGCGTAATATTTTGTAAAAAGTGTGTGTATGTAGTATGATAGCACCAACTTTTTTACCTTCAAGAATTGACATTGGTTTCATGTTTTTGTTTGGTATATATGAGTATATTCAATAAGACATCACTAAAAGGGAAAATAGTTCTTGAATGAGGCAATAGTTCAGTATTGTCAAGATACAGATTATCCACATCATTCACTACCATTTTTTTAATTCCTGAAAATGGCATACTGAATGATTATATTCCATAAACTTATATGCAACTTGTTAGGATTTCTATACATATTTATATCACTGCCATAGCCATAACCCCTCACATTATATTTGCCTGAATGTAGATCTGTAAGAATTCTTTTAAATGTTTTGGTCTTTCTGCTGTTGTGTAAAAGAAACTCACTGTCCTTGAGTGGATGCTAACTTATGGGGAAAAAAACAAAGATTTCAAACATAGACATTTTTACATTTTGAGAATCCACAACAAAGAAAACTATTACATGTGCCCTGTGTTTTACACAAATGGTATAAAACGTTTGCTTATGTTTTACAATATATCATTTAATTCAACAAAATTTTATTCCATGACTTCTCTAGTTGAATTTGTTTTTGTATTTCTTTTGATAATGATGTTATTAGGTGTTTACAGTTATGTTGATTATAACTAACATACAATATATTGTGGGAACTAATAGAAAAGCAAATAACTAAATTAGAGAAGATAAGGAGTCAAATATCTTTAAATAAGATGATAAATTATGTTTGTGTTCCTTCATCAATTAAAATAATTACCCACCACATCATGCTTACAAGATATCTTGGATGAGTCTCAATATACTGGACACATTTTCACCAAAATATGAAATCATATTTATTACGTATTCAACAATCGCATGCTGTCTTCCCCTCATTTTAATGTTGCTTTTGTCATAAAAAACTATAGGGGTTGAAGCATGTTTTTAGGTTTCAACACAACATTATTGTTGCACATTCTATTATTCTAAACCTTGAGTTCAGTCCCATTTTCAGATGATTTTTTTTCTAATTCAAAGAAATAACAACAATAATTTGTGTGTATTATCCATTTGGGAAATTGGGGCTGATTTGTGTCTGATAAATTTAAAACAACTGAATCTTTTTTTTTAAACTAAAATAGGCCACTTGAGAGCCACTATGATAAGTGAGCAGGATGGCAGTGTGACTCCTCTCTGGGAAATGTTCAAAGCACTTTGGGGTTGACATAACTAAATGGAAAATTAGTCAGATGCATAAGAAGCAATGAGATAGAATCAGTATGTCCTAAGGAGTTTCCATTTTCTAAGACTGACTGACTAGAATACAAACCCAGATCATGGGTCCAGTTTCAGGCACACATTTGCATTCATCTGCAAGAAAGAACCCCACATCATCTCAGAACTTATTTTAGCCATAGATGTGTTAATTCATAACATGTCTCCTTGCTCTTTCATCTAAACATTCAAATATCCAATTATAGTGACATTTTAAATCAATGTCAAAATATGCACTGTGCTCTGAGTAAAAGGGTGGCATCCTGCCTTAATTTTTTACAACTAATTGGTCGTTCATAGCACTTCCCATTATGGAGGTGATTGATTACATTGCTTAGATCCCACTATGGGAGATTGCTAGCTCTTTATGCCAAGCCACTGAGAATCCTAACTTGGTCAAGTTGAAACAAAACCTTAACTATCTCACTAGACTGCTGTATGAACTTCTTCAGCCTAATTGGCCCTTTGGTCTGTCTTTCATTGATTTAAGAGAACAATTTCCTGCAGGCTGTGCAAAATAACTCTATTATGCATGCCACTTTATGCCATATCATGCAATGTTGGGGAAGGGGATGTGTTTCCAAAACTGGAGTGAAAGGGTAATGGGACTCTTATACAAATGTTTTGGAGCACCCTTCAACTCTATTAAGCCTTGAAAATTGGATTTCACAAGAAATTTACTGTTGAGAGTGACTTCCTATATTCCATCTCACAGTTGGAAGGTAAAATAAGTACGGTAAGATAACTTTAAATTCAAAAGTACTATTAGACTAAACCTATTAGAAAAAACAACAACAACAAGGAAAACACAACTCCAGGATGCCAGAAATAGATCAACGAGAAGAATGATAGGTCTTGAACACTGCCAACAACTGTGATGTATCAGCACAAGGATAAACAATTCAGCTTAGAAGGGGAGGGGAGGGAAGAAAGCACTTTTACTTGAGGAGATGAGTCAACAAATTAAATGCTTTTAACCTTTGTCTCAGTTCATTTCCGTAGCTCTGGTATCCTGATATTTTCTGCTTGGAACATTGTGACCTGGGATTCTGCTGCTGTACTTGGGCAAATGGATCATCTTTGCTTTTTCCCTGCACCAGAAATAGGCAGCAAATCAACAATCTACAAACCTCTCAGTGCTCCCATACATCAGAAAGCCACAGAGGCAGATGTGCGTAATGTGAACAGCAAAATTATTTTCTTTTAAACTTGCTATTCAGTTAAAAAAACATTTTTACATGATGGAGAATGTACAGTACCATATGGATATTCTACTCCTCCTTTAGAGTATCCAGTTTCATTTATTAATATCCCGTTTTCTATTTGAATGTTATCTTTTAAGCCAGGATACATTTTCTCTTTATGGAGTCGCTGTCTGTGGTAGTTACATAATCTGTTGTCAATTTGAGACTTATGAGTGAAAGGGTAGAGGTTAGCCTGTCAACTGGGTCACAGCTTGGCGACCTCATTTGGAGGCATTTAGGAGATTAATAGCTTGCTGGAGGTAGGGCACAGGTTCACTCCCTGGGAGACATTGCAGATGACAAGACACATAGAGCTATGCTAGTGCCCTGAGCTGGAGGAGCCACGTGGAGACCCCTGTCAGTGCTGAAATTCTTCCACCACCACTGGAGCGACAAGACTTCCCACATACTGGCCTGTGATCTTCTTGAATTTTGTGTTATTGCATGTGTTCTGTAAGTTGGAAGAGGAATTTATAGATTGGCATTGAACATATGGGCTAATATCAGACTTATGGACTTGATCTGGACTGGGCTGGGATATTATCTCAATATTCAATTGCTCTTATCTATAAAGCTCTTTCTTATAAACATATGAGTGTCTATGAATTTGCTTCTCTTGTCTACCCAGATTAACACACTATCTTGAATGGTGGCACATTGTGCAAGTGACCATACAAACACTCTCAAGCCTCAGTTTGATAAAAGTTAATTTCAATGTTAGTCAGCAAGAGCCTTTGCTCTGGACATGTCCACTGAGATGCAGCCTGTGTTCATTTAATGGAGTCACCATTTTGTAGGGTATTGTAGGCTTCCTTGGGCTCCCTATGGACAGAAAACAAACATGTTGTTGTTGGTAGATGCCATCGATTTGGCTCCAACTCACAGCGACCCTTTGCACAAGAGATCAAAGCATTGCACGGTACTGTGACACCTCACAATTGTCTTTATGACTGAGGCCACTAATGCAGACATGGTGTTAATCTCTTTTTTAAAAAAACGTTTTACATAGATCAGTTGTGTAAAGCACATGCCCTTCTACTTGACCAAACATGATATCCTTCACCATGGACAGGTATCTCCTGTTCACTTGTGTCAGCAAAGGGCTGAATAATTAAGTGTTTGAAATTGAGGTTAGATGAGGAAGCACTTTTACTTGAGGAGATGAATCAATAAATTAAATGGTCTTAACTTTTTTTCTCAGTCCATTTCCATAGTTCTTGTAGCACCTCACATTATCACGGGTTCCTAGGCACAACTGCACGGTCATGATATATAAAGATTATAGTAAAGTCAGAGAGAATAAGAGAGATAGGAGAGAGAGCAACATAAAGAAGTCAGACACAATTTATGGTAGCATGCTCACCTCAGCCCTTCTTGGTGGTCCATGTGGGGTTGCAGGAGGAGGAGAGGTCAGGAGAGAGAAAGCAACTGATTTCTGACCAAGGCTTATATATCTTTGGGAGGTTGCATGCCCCTTGATTACAGGTAACAACAAAGGAAGGGGTTGTACCATAGGCAATACAGCAATGGGTAGGGGAAGATGTAGGGATGTACACGCTATAGGTAGAAGAGGGATTAAAGGTTCTCATGTGACAAGATGGGTGGATCCCTGATTCCTGATGTCAGCCTAACCTGGGTTGTTTTTGAGTTGGAGACTTGATTTATTCTGAGCCCTTCAGGGAAAACAGTCCACTGTCCTTAACAGCAGAGAGTGAGACCCACCAATGGCGGGACAGACAATAGGGTCTGCTTGCTCTGGATGGTGATACCTGCAGGGAAATAACTTGACAATCAATTCTCATTAGTTGCAAGCAGTGTCCTAGGTCTGGTATATATTTGGGGGAGACAAGCTGAGGAACAGCCTTTTTATATCCCACACTGACCATTTCTCCAAAGCAAACACATATAAAGACTTTCTTCAAAAATATGGTTCTTGGGAAACACTGTGATAGTTACACATGTTCATGTCAATTTGATAAAAGAATGAAGGGGTGGAGTCTAGTTTGTCAATCAGATCAAAGTCTGATTGATCCCTCCTGTGGACGTGGCTTCTCATGAGGATTCTGGGAACTTCTCTCTCTTGATTCTGCCATCAGAAGAGTCAGCTCTCCTCTCTCTCTCTCACCCCCCTACACATTCCTGTTGACAAGCCACATGGAGTCATGCTGATGGCAGCCAGAGCCTTGGAGATGCATCCACTGACATTGGATCCATAGGGCTTTCCACCCCCTGGTCTGTGATCTTCCTGTATTTGGCATCAATGCATGTGCTACATGAGTCTGAAGAGGAATTCATGGGCTAATATCCGACTTATGCACTTGATCTGGACTGGGATGGGATGTTTTCTCAATATACAATTGTTCTTTTATTTAAAGCTTTCTCTGACACATATATGAATGCCAATGAATTTGTTTCTCTAGTCAACACACACGACATATCAGAAAATATAGAAAGCTCTAATAATTAAATCAAAACAAAAACCTACTACAATTAAGTAAATTCCTACTTATAGTGACCCTCGGGGAGAACCAGCCCTGTGAGTTTCCAAGACTGTAACTCTTTAGAAGACTGGAAAGCCTCATCTTTGTCCCAGTGAGTGCCTGGTGGGTTCTACTCTATCCTATAGGATTGCTATGAGTCAGATTTGATTTGATCACAATGAGTTATTTCTAGTTTTGTTGCTGTGTGCTGACAAGAAGACCTCCAGGGACGTTTTAGAATCACCTCTACAAAGAATTTTACATGTTTTCTTAAATTTGTGCCAAAGACACTGTGGGGTTTGCTATTCCTGTTATTGTAACAGCATTTACCACTTTTTATTACTGGTATACATTCATAATTATTAGTATATGTGGTTCTCGCATCAAGCAATTTTCTGAACTGTTTAATAGTTTTGAACACACCAGAAATCTCTATCAATTTTTTTCTGGTTCTGTTTAGGTGCCACTGAGTGGATGCCAATTCCTAGAGACCTTGTGAACAGTGGAACACACCATTGTCTGCCCTAGGACTCTCCCCCCCATTATTGTTATGTTGGAGCCCCTTGTTGCAGTCTCTGTGTCATTCCATCTCCTTGACATTCTTCTTCTTTTTCACTGACCCTCCACTTTGGCAATCATGATGTCCTTTTCCAGGAATGGGTCTCTTCTGAGAACATGTCCAAAGTATGTGAAGCAAAGTCTCCCCTCACTCTCCTTGCCTCTATGGAATGTCCCAGCTACACTTCTTCCAAGACATATTTGTTTGTTTTATTGACAGCCAGTGATATTTTCCATGTTCTTCACCAACATAATTGTAATGTACCTATTCTTCTGTGGCCATTCTTTTTCGTTGCCCATACAATTTATGTATTGTCACTGTCAACTACAACCCTCGGGCAGGCACTGGCATCCTGTCCAGGTACTAGTTTGGATCCCCAATATGAATACTGGATTCCGGTGATCCACACCAGGTAGCACAATTCTCCAACAGGTGACTCACCACATTAGTTGTGGAACCTTTTCTCTCCTGCCATGTCTATCTCCTTCCCACATGGTCTACTACCCATGAGTCATTCTTCGTGGGTGCATACTTCCCTTTCACCATCAGCAAGGGGTCTAGTTCTCACTTCACCCATTTCTGCTTTAGTCTATTTAAGCTGTCCTAAAAACCTGCCCTAGGTAATTGCCTCCTGCTGGAGGATGCCACTGCACTTTATTGGTGCCACATGCTTACCTGTAAGTTCAGTTTCTCTCTACGTCCTCCAGTTGTTTCCCTTGTCATTTTCCAGCCTCGCTGTAAATGCCAGGTTTGTGCAGAAGCCTTCCCTAGCCATACTTATCAGATGCACTTCTCATTTTCTGAGAACTCTTTCCATTTTGAGCAAATGCTATCTCTCTCTCTCTCTCTCTCTCTCTCTCTCTTTCAACAGCACCATCATGCTGTAATGTTAATTACCAGATGCCCACCTGGGTTGTCCTCAGCTAGTTCCTTAAAGGCATGCTCTGCAGGACTGAGGATCTGCTTGCACTGGGCATGCACCCAGCTGTGCCTGGAGAGATGGCTAGCAGATCTCCTTTGGCAGTGGATAAAGGCCACATTCCCAGTTTCTTAGCAAATCTGCTGAGAACTAGGATTGAAAAAGAGAGAACAATAATAAGATAAACTTTGGTGGTTTTTTTTAGCATGCCATTCCCAAATTGACATTTTCCTAAAAATCTCTGGGAGTTTCACTTATGTGCTTCACAGATAGTGATGTTCAAAGATACAGAAAAGCGTAATGTCTACACTTTTATTTATTTATTTATTTACTATTCATGTATTTATTTTACACCCTGTAAACAGGCAGTTTATAAAGTACAATCCCGGCCAAAGTCTCATCTAATTGTGCTAAACGCTCTGGAGAGAACATTGCTCCTCCCTGTTGACAGCAAATGCCCATGAGGCTACTAAGGAAAGGCAATAGTGTTACTTGTCAAGAGATCAATTTTATGTTCCATTCAGAACGTTTTTGTTTTTCTTTTTTCCCTTTCTATTATGCAATGTCACATCCTTTGAAACTGTGAGGAATAGGAGACGCCATTTATACTGGTATTTCTTGCTGCTAAATGAGAACTTACTAATTGGCTGCTTTTTTGCATCTCAACATGTATTCAAGAATCATTTTCTAAGTTAGTGGGTTCAAAAATAAAGTCCATAAACCGAGATTTATATTTCTGGTAGCCACAAAGCTATATGAATATTTAAGGGTAAAATAAAAAATCCATGTCTAAAAATGCCAATGAAATGCCAACATTGCTGAATGGAAAAAAATAACGTAATTTCTGCTCCATGAAAAATTATACTATATTATTTTTAAATGACTTCATGATGTATTCTTATTGAAACCTCTGTCCACATCATTATCACCTGTAAATGCTGAATTACTAATATTTTCTTAGAGAAAAGTAACAGAAAAGGTCAGGTCTTAGGAACAGGAAACGAAAATGAGCTTTGTTTACTTGTTTTTCAGCATTATGCTGTCACCGCAGTTACTTTTCACTATGTGAAGAAACTTCTTCATGCGAGAGCGCGGGGGCACTTTGCAAAGGAATCAAGGGCTGTGGCAGTATTTGATATCTCTGAGGCCTGGGCTGAAACCTGTTTGGTGGAAAATTCATTAACAGTTGCTTAGCAACGGAGGTATTTGGATGTACTGAGAGTCACCTGGCATGTTTTCAGTAGAAAATGCTGCCATAGGGAGCAAAAATGTGGGATTTGTCTTTGAAATTGGAAAAAAAATAAAATCATGGATTGCTCCTTACTAATAAAAATTTATATTAAAAACACACAATATACATTTCGGAAGGAATCATTTTAGTATGGAATCTTTAGGACATAAAGGGAAGAAAAGTCATTGGTGGAAAAGACCATCGCCTAAGTTATTTATATGGGAAAATACTTTAAAATTCAAAATACCATAGGAAACAGAAACTGGTTTAGACAGAAGACAACAGTGGTCTTACATAAAATGAATGGATTTCACCAGGGAGCTAAAATCTCTCTGTAAACATTCTATAAATAAACTTCATTGTCAGGAAATAACAGATCATGATAAAAAATAAATGTTTATCACTTCTTAGGGACAGATTAATTATCAGGGAGAACAATTGAGAAGGGAATAACCAAAAACCCATTGCCATTAAGTTAGACTGGAGAACGTAGTTCTTTAGAAGAGTAAATAGCTTTATGTTCCACCCCTTCCCTGTGAAGCAACAGGTGGGATTGAACCCCTGACCTTGTGGTTCACAATCCAATGCCTAACCCATGTAGCCAACAGACTCCTTGTGATTGTTGTTAGTTGCCATCAAGTAGGCGCTGACACATAGCAACTGTAAGCACAACAGTACAGCACACTGCCCTTTTCTATGTCTGAGCCAATGGTTGCAGCCATGGTGTCAATCCATTTCATTGAAGGCATTCCATTTTATTGCTGCGCTATCCACTTCACCAAGCTTGACAAAATCCTTGACAACTTCAATCCTTTTTCCATTCATCATGAGGTAACCTATTTGGTTGTGAGGATTTTGATTTCCTTTACACTGAGTCATCATCCATACTGAAAGCTATAATCCTTGATCTTCACCAGCAGGTACTTCTAGCCCTCCTCACATACAGCATGCAAGGTTGTGTCATCTGCATACAGCAGGTTGTTAATAAGCCTTCTTCCAAACTTGATGCCATGCTCCTCTTCATATAAGCCAGCTTCTCTGACTATTTGCTCAGCAGGCTGATTGAACAAGTATGGTGAGAGGATCCAACCTTGACGCACACCTTTCTTGATTTGAAGCCATGTAGTAATCACTTGTTCACACAGCTGCCTCTTGATCCATGTACAAATTCCAAATGAGCACGGAATGTTCCAGAATTCCATTCTTCTTAAGGGTATTCATAGTTTATTAAGGCCCACACAGTCTGATGCCTTTGCATAGTCTATAAAATATGAGCAAGCATCTTTTTGGTATTCTGTGCTTTGAGCCAAGATCCATCTGAAATCAACAATGAAGCAATGATATCCTTTGTTCCACATCCTCTTCTGAGACCACCCTGAACTTCTGGCAATTCTCTGTCAATGTATTGCTGCAAATCTTATTATATATTCATGAGTAATATTTTAGTTGCATGCGATATCAATGATATTGCTCTACAGTTTGAGCATTCTAAATGGGTCTCCTTTCTTTGGAATTGTGCACAAGTATAGATTTCTTCCAGTCATTTGGCCAAGTAGCTATCCTTCAAATTTCCTGGCATGGATAAAGGAATGCTTCCAATGCTTTACCAGCTTGCTGAAACATTTCAGTTGGTATTCCATTAATTCTTGAAGCATGATTTTTGGCTAATGCATTTAGTGCTGCTTGAACTTCTTTTAGCACCATATGCTACCCCTTGAAATGGTAGACCAATTCTTTTGAAGTGCTTATTGTGTTGACATTATGTTTTAGACAATTATTAAGTCATTCAGTAAGCACAAATGATTGAGAAGTAGGTGGTTGGGATGGTTCTGCTTATCTAGCCACTTGACTCAACCATGAGCCTCTATGGTTTGGCAGTTATGATGTAATTTGGCAGCTATGTAATGATGTAGGCATTCCTCATGCTGTGATCTGACGTAGTCTTCTCTGTAATGGGATGTGATGTAATGATATGCATGAAGATAACTTCTCTGAGTAGTTAATCAATGAAAGAGAGTTTTTCAAGGGTGTAGCTTGTATCCAATATAGATGAATATTCTAGAAAATGCTATGGCTTTTTGCTTGCTCTAGATTCTGCACATGGTTTGTCATCATCTGACTTCTAGTTCTTGGGAATTGAGTCAGAAACCTGATAATCTTGCATTTGCAAGCTTTATTTGCATCCATACCTTGTGATCCTACAGCAGCCTGAGTCACAAGAAGCTTCCAGCCTGAATTCTGACCCATGGACTTGAAACTTTCTGCCTTTTACAATCATATGCACTATTTTCTTAATATAAATTTCTCTATATATACATGCATGTATGTGTGTATAACACACATATGGCTATATGCACACACACATATATACACACAACCATATGTATATATACTTTATATATATATACATATATTATATATATCTCACAAGCTCATGCCGTCAAATCTATGCTGACTAAAACCCTTATGGGTTTCTGAGACTATAACTGCTTATGGAAGTAGAAAGCCCAGCCTTTTTTCCCTACAGAGGTGCTGGCGTTTTTAAAATGATGACCATATGTCCTGCAGCTCAACACGTATCCAGCAGGGCTCTGAATATATAGCCTAAGATACAGGTCAAGGAACTAGTTAAAAAGGATACAGACAATGACAAAGACACCTCAACTTGTCCTTGAGTGAGCTGGACCGATGGCTGTCATTTGGATAATGATTTTCATGCCTCAATTATTAGGCTTTAATAAACAAATCATCACTTTGAAATGGAACCTATGATATCATTATATTTTATAGATATTTTATTGCACAAAATTATAATTATTGCATTTTCCCACTAATATTCTATAGGAATATACATATGCTTGTGGGTTTCGGAGGTTATGGAAGCTACCTAAGTCCTCATCTCTCCATAAATCTTCCTAGAATAAATGATGTCACACAAATCTCATGCTATCAGCAAACCCTGAAGGCAGAGAAAACTAACAATTTCCAATTACCTGTAAGTGGAAAAACTAAGCATCAATTTTGAGCAGCGCTATCTCATGAGCTCTCACTAGAGGTTTTTGCAGTGTGCATGGGGAACTCCAGATAACCTTAGCAGCAGCAGCAGCAGCAGCAGCAGCAACAGCAGCAGCAGCAGAAGTAAAGAGACAGTCTATTATTTAACTACAATCATCTCCAGATAGAGAAGCTCCACTCTAAGTAGGAAAACATTGGAAGGAGTCCTGGTCCACCAAATTGCTAAATATCAGAACTCATTTCACAGTGTTCCAGACTCAAGATTTCTGTCCTCAAATGGCATCACTTCTCGTGATGTAGAGGTTACACCGGATGATGAAAAAGGATAAAGAAAATGACAAAGGCACCCCACCTATCCGCCCTCTGTAAACTACCTGGATGTGGCTACATAGTCAGAGCTACAGAAGAGAATTGCCTGGAGAAAAGAATCTCAACAGCCAACCAGCACTGCAGCCACTGCCCACACCTGCCCACAAGATGCTGCCCAGCTGCCTCCAGTAAGCTACGGCGAGAAGAAAAGAGAAAGTGGGTTTCAAAGTATTTCAGCCAGGGGACAAAGAATGAAAAGGCTTTGGAAAAAGAAAGAAAACGTCGAGGAAAAGAACACACCATGAATAATCCTGGGAGCTATAAGGATTGAAGCCCCCGATCATTTCCCAAATTGAAATGTACTCATTATGTAGTCTTAACTACCTCTAATATCCCAGCAACTTGGAGTATGGCACACAACCGGGCAATGTTTCTGTTGTGCATGAGGTTACTTTGAGTAGAAATTGATTTGGAGGCACATTCAACGTGGACAATAATGTTAAAAGTGGACCCTTGGTGGCAGAAAGGGTAAGTGCTCAGCAGCTAACTGAGAGGTTGGCTGTTCAAATCCACCCAATTGTTCTGTGGGAGAAAGCTGGAGATCTCCTTCTGTGGAGATTACAGCCCCAGGGACAGTTCTGCCCTATCCTGCAGGATCACTATGAGTCAGAATCTATTCTCTGATGCCCAAGCCAAAGCAAGGTGAACAGGGAAATTCTAATCACAATTTCCCCCTCATCCCAGATGCTGTTCTGAACCCTCTATGTATCTAGCTTCATCGACTCAAATCACCCAGACTTCTTCTAAAGCAGATATTGTTATCTGTGTTTCATAGATGATGGTACTGAGGATCCGAGTAATTAGAAAACATTCAAAGATGAAAGAGCTGATATGTAGTAAGTCTGGCATTTCACCCAAGGTCGGACTATCTAGAACCTCAGTTTTAGTATCAAATCTGTGCCATGAGCCCTTTGCAGCCAGTCAAAGAGACCTGCCCTTTCTTTGGTGTTTGGACCCTGGTTTCTGTGGAGTGGATTGCCAGCCACTTCCACCAAGCCACACATGGAAAGGACTCGAACCTCCAAACCTTTGTTTAGCAGTTGAGTATGTTAATGGCTTAAACTCACCAGGGACTCTCTCTGACAAAGAACTCAAGTGGACTCACTGCCATCAAGCCAATTCTGACTCGCAGTGACGTATGAGGCAGTAGAAAACTGTCCCGGGGGATTCTGAGGCTCAGAACAGTAGTAGAAAGCCTCATCCTTCTTTCTCTCACAGAGAAACTGGTGATTTTGATCTGTTAACTCCACAGTCTAACACGTAACCCACTATGCCACCAGGATCCTTCCTGAACATAAAACCTACTCCATCTCTAACACTGGCATCGAGTTCCTTAGACTCCAATTAAATACTTTCATTAATGGCCTCTTCTGTCAGCTCCAATGGTTAGAAAATATTTTCACATGACATATGCCTTCCTGAAACTTCGTCCAAATTTCCCGTAAGTGTTCTCTGAGGCCACACAGAGAACTCCCACCGGCTTGGCAAAACAGCAACATTCCAGAGACTGCTCTTGAGTTTCCTTCTGGTTTCTCTCTCATAATTGCCCCACATTCATTGTTCATGCGGCCACCTTCACCATACTCCATCGAAACCGTGTTTTTTCATGATTCTTCTTAACAAGGTTTTTCATGATTCTCTGAACAAGATTTTGAACATTTTGATTAAAGCATCTACCATAGACTGTCGATTAAAAGGAGAAAAACACAGGCCAGAATTTAAAACTCTCTTGTAACCAAGACTTTCTGGAACAATTGAAATGGAATCTACCCCTGAAATTATCACCTGGTGATAATATTTCAGGTTTAATAAACTTTAAGCCAAAAGTATCCCCGGAGGTCTTCTTTACACCTAAGAATAATTGAGTTCAGTTAATAAAGCACCTCTGCCTGAGTCAGCAGTGAGTGGGTGGCAGGGGAGTGAGGGCGGTCTTGCCCTCGTGCAAGCTTCGGAGCGCTCTGTGCGGGATCCACCTGGCAGCAACAATTCCAAAGACCAGGTAGAAGCTTGTGAGTGGGCGTTCATGTGGACAGTGCAGGTGGAGAGGGTGGTTGCACCAGGAGAATGCAATCAATATCAGGAACTTGTGCATATAATAACTGATGAATTTGTGTGTGTTCTACTGCCCCGATTCTCCACGATAGCAATTTTTCTTTTCTTAAAAGACTTAAATAAATAAATGAAACAATATAACAACCTCAAAGTAAACTCACCAGCACCCCCAACGAATGGATACTAAAACGAAAACAAAACAGCAAATGCATGTGGAGGCTTTCAAAAAACTACTTGAAAGATGTGCATAAGCTTTTCATTGCACCAGTTTTTCTATGATAATCAATGTCTTTTCCTTGCAGCACCTTGATTTTCTGTTGAAAATATGGCATTAGACTTGCAATAATCAATGTTTAAATAAATGAGAAAGCATTACGCTAAAAATTATTTTGAGGAAACTACGTAGAAGGAACGTATTTCATAGGATTTATTGACCATAGTTTTGGATGATTTTCCTCGATGGTCATTATGTCTGGGCTGGGCTGCTGCCAGGAATCAAAACAGTTTCCTTTGTTGAAATGTTCTGATGTCCTCCTCTGAGCAAGATGACCGGGGCACCGTCACCCTGCCTGCGCTCCCCCATGCTCCCTCTGGTGTATTGTATGTGGTTCTGCCCAGGGTTTCATCATGATCGTCATTTTCTCCTAAAGACTTCTTTCTGTTTTCTTCTTTTTTCTTGACATCTCTGGTAAGCAACCTTTCAGATCGTATCTGAGAGCTCTGGAGTCACATTTATCTCACACCTGCACTTGCTGTGTGTCCTGGACACTTGAAGGAACTCACTGGCACCTATTTGGGGCGAGGAGCCAGATGCGTTCCAATCGCTGCATTTCAGTCTGCTGAATTTATGTGTCTATGCTTTCTATGGGCTACCAGG
Source organism: Tenrec ecaudatus (assembly GCF_050624435.1). Classification (NCBI taxonomy): domain Eukaryota; kingdom Metazoa; phylum Chordata; class Mammalia; order Afrosoricida; family Tenrecidae; genus Tenrec; species Tenrec ecaudatus. Next base: position 10,299,708 of record NC_134544.1, read on the forward strand.
TGTCACAGCTCTCCAGAAAGTAGAGGAAAGAGTATCCTTCCCTGACTTACCTTAGAAAGATGTCTATTATCATTGTCTTGGTTTTTAGGGACATGCAACCCAGGAAGAAACATGATCACATACACACACACTTCTGTGTATAATTTAGAAAGAGAACACTGCACAGTTCCTGGTAGAGACAGCGTCATCTAGATCTATTGTCATTCAGAAGCCACATGGCCTGGCTGGTTTACAATCATCATTAGCATCTGTACATCCTTCTCCTTTTTGAGACTACTAAAGAATCCTTATTAACAGAACGACAACAAAATTCACTGCCAGTGATTTAATTTCAACTCATAGTAATGCCATAGCACAGTGGAAGCCTTCCATTTTCTCCCTCAGAGCTGCAAACCTTTCAGTTAGTCCAACTTGTAATCCTCTACCCCATCAGGGCCTATAGAAGCCCTCTGTACTCTACAGAGAGAATGCTTTTGATTGTCTTATTATTCTCTGCCATTGCATTAGTCTATGAGTCATGGCAATACCAAGCATAACAGGAACCGATTGCTGCCATCCACTGGGTTTCATGACCTTTTCGTAAGTAAGTTGCCCACACATTACTTTTCCTAGTCCTTATGAAGCCTGCTCACCCTCACAGCAACACTGCACACAAACCTGATCTTCACTTGAGGAGGACTGTCTAAGAATCCACCCTGTGTCCCCTACTTGAAAATTTAGGATGCTCACCTGCTCTACCTCTCCCCCAAAGGAACTTGCTTCTGTTATATTTGGTTTCCTCAAATCTGCTCATTTCCACAAAAGAAGTGAAGCGATATTATTTATTTTGTGTGTCCCTTCCCCCCAAAGGGAAGTTATATTTAAAGCTAATTTCTTGCTTAACTTTTGACTATTATCTTCTACAGAATGTGTTGTACATTCCATTTTTGAATGTGGACATCATGGGTGGCATCATGAGACTGTGGTCTTGGATGAGGAGGCCAGGCACTCAAAGAATTTCTCAAGCCTCTCTCCAGAGCTGGTAAACTTCTCCTGCTCGACATACCTGATGGTTGAGTGCTTCCTTTCCAAGGCTGTTATTGATCACAAACATATATTCATATTCAGTAATGCCTGTCCTCTATACAGAGCACCATAAGCTCACATCTCTTCGTATTTTGAGAATACTTCAATCACTACCGCTTACCTTGGAATTAAAAAGAAAAACCAAAATGTCTCCTCTGTTTGCCTTTCTGCTTGCAAGAAATAATTTGAGGATCAACACTTCCTCTGCCCACTTGTATGTAACTGTGTGAAGGGCAGTGCTCAGATGTTATAATGATGTTCTCTCTCTCTCTCTAATTGCTTGTTGTTCCATACGCTAATCACCCACTGTCTGAAGACATTTTTCATGAACTCCCTTGGTAAATTATCTCTTCTTAGCTTTTGCTTCGGTTCATGGCCTCTTGTTTTTCACTCCATTATGCTCTCAAATGATTTTTGGCTGACCACATTCTTTGTCCTTGAAAATTTGACTGAATTCAAACACAATTCAAAAAAACCCATACAAGTCATATCATTATGTTGTAATGCATTTTAAAATGTTTTCTTAATAGCTTTAATGGGAAATAAGAAATTGACTTATCTGTAGATAAGGGATTAATGTCCTTCATTTTATTTTACTGCTTATCTGTAGATAGAAACTGGATGTCTGTCATGGTCAACAGTTCAAAACAACCAGCCACTCTACAGGCCTTTGTACTCCCGTGAAGAATGACAGTCTCAGAAACCCACAGTGGCAGATCTATGCTGTCCTACAGGGTCACTATGCTCTAGCATTGAATGGATGGCTGTGACTTGAGGCTTGGTGGGCAGCCTGGACAAGATCATGTCTGGTTCTCTATGGAGAGTGTCTTCAAAACAACTGTGCACAAGAGTAAAAACCTGTATGTGCAACAGACACGTATTTTCAAATGTAAAAAGCTGTGTCTCTTCCATTGGATATGCTGTTGTTCATCTTTCAGTGCTTTTATTTGGCATATACTTTTGTTCTAGGAGGTTGGACCCTAGTATTTGTGATTAATATCCACAATCTGTACATATAGAGTTAAACTCAAAAACCATACTCACTGGCCTTGATTCAATTCTGATGCACAGTGAACCTGTAGGACAGGGTAGAAAATCCCCTCTCCATATCTGTGACTGTCTGTGTCCCCAAGTAGAAACCTCATTTTTCTCTCATGGAGCAGCGGGTGCTTTTGAGATGTTGACCTTATCCGTAGCTCAGTTTGTAGCCTATTTGAGCAGAACCATGAAGCTTGTCATGGTAAAAGATGCCGTTTTATTTTCTATGGCATGCATCTTAGAATTCCCTTTGCTTGCATCATTAGAGCTGCATATGATTTTCCAAGTTTCCCCTGAAAGATGGGATGGCATCCATTCTGAAAAGATAAAATGGTCAGATATTTTGGAGATGCTATTTTTCTTCAACTTGAGACTGATAATAGCTAGTAAATTTCACCATGTCTTCATAATAAATCCTCTTTAAGAACCTAAGATCACTAACTAAAAGGAATATTTGCATATTGCACTTATGAATTTTGTGCCTGAAATGGGAAACATTTGTTTATGGGAGGAAGAGAAAAAAACTCTTTAAATCATTAGCATCCGGAAGATTTGCATTTGACAATGGTGGATGGCACTCCATGGGAAGTGGGGTGGGGCAAGAAGCCTTACATGTAAGACACTCAGTGAAATCAAGTGAGAAAGCACCTAGGAAACTTCATTGCAATGCTGGATGAAGCAAGGATTTTTTTTTTCCACAATTCCAAAATACTTGTTAGTAAATTACCGTCATTGCACTCTGATTTTTTTCTCCTTTGTCCTTTAATCCTTTAGATATAATTATTTTATTAAAATGAATAGGTGTCTCCATTTTGTATTTAAGGAAAGAAAATAAGGGGAATTTTCAATCATCTCACTAGAAAAATTAAAATTACAAAAAATTAACGTGCATCATAGTGTGTCATTTGTAAGACTCATAAATAAAGCCAAATTACCAGCTGTCTAAAGCCAGTAATTAAGGCTGACTCATTATGAAAGTCTCTTTGAATTATGTTGGTTTCTCTAAGTCAGAAAATAATTAGGTGCAGAATAAATCATATAAAGGCACATATTTCTGCAATTCTTGTGCATACCCACAATAGCCTAACAGGAATTTTCTCCCTGTGTGAATTGAGTGTTATGTTTCAGAAGGAGGAGCTATAGAATACAGTGGTTCTATGATGAATTTTCTATATGAAGCAGAAATTAAGTAGAAACAACTCTTTAATCCATAGTTTTCAAATTGTCTAAATGGAGGCAAAATGAGAACCAAAAATAATATGAGCATCTCTAATTATATTAATTGTTTGCTATATCTTTAATCGCCTTTATAGAATTTTAGCTCTAAAGTTTAGGGCATGCTTTGTTATAATGGGTGCATAAAAGGGCAGGGGCATTATTTATGAGTGAAAATTAGCTGCAGACAGAGGTTGTACATTTCATTCCAAATATACTTTACCCTGAATATGGCGTGTTAAAGTTAATTTATAAAGTATTTCTGGAAGGGACACACTTCATTTCTGATCATGTGTCCTTAGCAGGAGCAAGGTATATGGCAAAGTCCTCCATGTCTCCAAAGGGAAGATGGTCTACAGCATTATGCCTTTTTCCTTCTGGATTTATTCTTCTAGGCAAATTTCCCCCACATCATAAGCTGACTTCTCTAAAGAAGCAAAAATTGTAAAGCTTGTATGTGTATATACTAACTTACCTCAAGGAAAGAGAAACAGCCTATTCAGTTGTAGAAGTCAGTATTTCCAAACCTGTGGGTAGGATGTCCGGCTGGGGGTTTTTCTTGGGCCACTGAGCTGCAGGGCTGAGGAACCTGAGAGAGGTAGACAGATAAAATAGCAGACTGATGACTCACAACTTACAGGGGCTAATGCCTCCCAAGATCATCAGGCAATAAGGCAGGTGTTTGGCTTAATTCCCAAGACTCGAGATCCGATGATGAAGCAGCTAGAAGTTAAGAATTCAGCAAAGAGAACTTTGTTGCATCAACCACACTTCTGAAGCCACACCTCTGAGAAAGTTCCCTTTCAATTGATTGGCTGATCACAGCAGATGGGGATGATTACATTAAATCAGGACACATCATGGGAGATGACCACATCATATTTGCCAAACTACTATGATTTATGACCTAGCAAATTGACTCAGAACCTTGGTAATCATAACTTTATTAGCATCCTAGTAATTTGAAAGGGAGAGTATTTTTCTGAACACTTGAAAAGAGAAAAAATATTATCCCATCTTGCCACAAGATAGAGTTGAGGATATAATCCAACAGTGAAATATTTTTCTGTCAAATTTTGAATGAATAGCTCCAATATAATCATACTTCTAATAATGTTGCATAGTCCTAACTTTTCCATCCGTGACAATTTGTATGTGTTCTCTATTTTAATATAGTTTTAAAGAATTATTCTGTACTCTCTCAGGTTGCCTGAAACCTCGAAATAATATATTGCCATCTGGAAAGATTTGGATAAATTATTAGTGTTATTGCCATTGGAACTGACTGGATGGCACCAAACAATAGCTGCAAAATGTTTAAATAACAATAACTGAAAGTATTGCGTCTGAATTAATGTGCTTTGGAAGAATATTGAAAACACCATCGACCTCCAAAAGAACAAATAGTTCTCTCTTGGAAGAGGTGCAGCCAGAATGCTCCTTAGAACCAAGGATGGCAAAACTTTGTCTTGTGTGTTTTGCACATCTTGTCAGGAGATACCATTCCCAGGAAAAGGACATCCATCATGCTTGGTAAAGTGCAGGGGGGCAGGAAAATGAGGAAGGCCGTTGGCAAGATGGATTGACGTGGTGGCTGAAAGGACAGGCTTGAACATAACAAGAATCATGAGGGGCACAGGACTGGATAGTGTTTCATTCTGCTGTACACATAGGATAGCTATGCATCGGAACTGACTGCGTGGCACCAAACAATAACCGCCAAATGTTTAAATAACAATACTTTCCCCCCTCACTCACACACCTGGCCTCTACATATCCTTCCAAATCTGCTTCTTTCTCATTTGATTGTTTTTTTAAATTATTTTATAATAGTGTACTCATGCTATATTTGTTTTTAAGAGCTTGACTAAATTTTCTGAGCATAATATCTCTTAAATTGGTCCATTTTATGAAGTGCTTGACAGTTTCATAATTGCTTTTGAGAGGTGCATGATATTCCATTGTATGTAAGTACCAGAGTTGATTTATCCATTCCTCCAAAGATGGGGATTTTGGCTGTTAATTACAACTATTTTCTTCTCTGCTCACCTCAGCTCTCTGATTTCTGCCTGTAGAAATCACCTGCCAAATATACTACCTGAGCTTGAATTCTTACCTTGCGTTTCACTTGTGAAGCAACTCGAACTAACTGAGATAGCATTCAAAACCTATATTTTAAATTCCCCTTAGTAGATATTGGAGAAAATCACTTCTCCAAAAATCAATTGTATTCTCTTAATTGTAAAAGTACTCTAACTTGTTTCTAACTTGAGAAATAAGCCAATTTTATATGCTTTCACAAAAATTATTTTAAAGAGATTTCCGCCCAATTACAAAACGAGCCTTGTCTTCTCCTATAAAGCTTTATAGCCTCAGAAACAAAGAAGGGGGCAGTTTCATTTTGGCCTGAAAAGGTCCTTATGCATCACAATCAACTTGATTGCCATGAACTTAAGTTTTTTAAAAATTAGTTTCATATGTATATTAAATAGCCAATTAGCATTTTACATTTAAGAATAAAGTCTTAACAATTATTTTTTGGGGGGGGGAGGGAGAGAAAGATTGAACCAGGTGAAGTTAAACAGAAAAAGAAGCCATAATGACTTTGTTCAAAAAGGGTTGTATAGGCAAAGAGAGAAAATTTAAGAAGAGGAGGATCATTATTTTATTTGGAGATTTAAAAAGTCTTTGTGAAGTTCAAGGAGTTATACATTTGACTACTAGCCAAATAAATGCCAAGTCCCATGGTACAATGTGGAGTAAGACTATGCTAAGTGTGAGCTCAACTCTCCAAAGAAGAATATTCAAGTTAATAAGAGGGAGTAGGGAACTAGAGGAAGACTATTTGGGAAAGGTAAGTGGGTTGACCACTGGAATGGATGAATGTTGACTGTTTTATTGTCTGTGAAGAGTGCTCTCAGATCAGTAAGGAGAGAATAGGAGAAGGAGGTCAGGAGAGATGGGAAGCAGACCATCTGAAAGTCTAGTCAAACCGATAGTAGTGTCAAGATGTCTCACCTAACTCTTCAAAGTAAACTGTTTTCTGGAAACAAGAGGATACGGGACTTAATAATTGCTCTTCTGCAGAAGCCTAGACTTATGTCAAAACTTAACATTACTATTGTGCACATGAAACACACAGAAAGTCGTTATGAAAAGATCTTAATAGAACAACCCAAGCAGAGGCTATTCCAGCAGCATCATCCCTCTGCTTATTTCTGTGAGTGAAATCTAGAGCTGTTAGACAAGACACCAGCTGCTGGGAATGTCTTGGAGCCATTCATGTGTGGAGTGGAGCTCTGCCACAGGGAGATCAGGGCTGTCACCTTTCAAAAGCAGACCACCTGACCTGTCTTCCCAGGCACCTCTGGGAAGCTTAGAACCACCAACCTTTTGGTGAGCAGTTCATTTTTGAACCTTTGGTGTCATAGAACAACTGCACTATATACTAAATGATAGTGGACACAAACAGGGCCACGAGGAACAAAAATATTGTGCTCAGAAAAGAAGATATGTTAACAATTCTAGATGGTTTTATATTGTCTTTGACCACAAACTCACTCTGGAAAGGAAAATCAGTGAGAAATTGCATTGAATCCAGAGTAAGTGGATTCTTATTGACTGTGGTCCTGAGCCTCCTGAGTCTCATTAATTACTGATCAGATTCCATTAGTACAAGGCAACCCCAAATGCAGTTAGTTCGAATTGGTTTTCTTTTATCACATGGTAGACAATCATTATTTTATAAAAAATAACAATAACAACGAAAGACAAAAGAAAAGGAAAACAATGGATGTTGCAGAGAGGTCCTCGGATGTGTACACCACATCTTTACTACTGTAGGAACTGTATTTGGTAAACAAGAGGCACCTCTGGGAGCCAGGTGGTATCAGGGAGGATTGACCTTGCATAAAGGCTAGTTGAAGTTTAAAGACCAAGTCCTGACATGTGGGAGGACAGTTCAGAGGGATTGTTCAAAGGGAGAAATTTTGTCTGACGTGAGTGCTTTGTGTTTTTAGGAAAAATGCTTGATTAGATGGGTCCAACTTATAATTAAATTGCAATAAATGAGGCATTGTGCACAATATCTCACAGGCAGAACAATTTCTTAATAGCAGTTATTAAGTATGCTCTCAGTAATAAAATAACCCTTCAGAAATCCATTTCGGTTTTAAGTATTATTGAAAATATACCTAGGTAGATTTTAAATACCTATGATACCACATAAATATTAGTTTGAGAAAAATATTAATTTCTTTGGTAGCCTTCCTACTGATCTAAAGTGCTCCTGTTCATTAAAACTTGTGTAATTTGCAGTTTAACTCACAGTAACTTTTATGAGCTTCTGGGTAGGCTATTTCCATTTAGCAGGTAATTTGTTACACTGTTCCTCCACATCATCATTTAGAGAATCAAAGCATGAGGTAAATAACATCCTTCAACAAGATTTCATCAAATGGAATAATCTCAGATTTAAAAGCCCTCTGAACCAAGAATAAGCTTCATTTCTATTGGAAACCTATACTAGGTCATGTATTTAATGATTGTTTTTGTTTTGATGAAACATCCCTGCATGCAAAAATGTATAAGTTTATTATTCCTTAGACTATTTAGTAAAAGGTTACATCTCCCTCAAAGGGGAAAAAAACAATTTTTCAGAAATAGTACCTTATATCTTTTCTGACACTTTCATTTTTTCTAAATTAATTCTGATCTCAAATTCAAAATACAGTCAATTAAATGCCATATGAACTTTAAACTCACAAGTCACAGCCTTCATCGTGAAGTTCTTATATCTTAAACTTTCAAATATTAGAATGACTTATTCAAATATTACTATGACCCCTCTGGTAAAATAAACTGGATAACGCATTACTTGATCTTAGAGAATCAATTAGTGTGTTGCCACACGCACATACATGTAAATCAACATAGATTTATTTCCCAAGGCAAGGAAATCTGTTGAAATAAAAAACTTATGAAGAATTTTGGAGTTTACTTGAATAATAGAGAACTTTATGAAAGTTATTCAATAAAATAAAATAGGAGGGTTCTTTCACAAATATGCTGTATGTTAATGTCCAGTAGGTTCCTCCTCATGGTAGCCCTGTGTAGGACACAAAACAAAATGTAAAGCACACTTCTATATGATTTATGAATTAAAATGATTCTCTTCTCATATTTAAACACTGAAATGAATTATGTACAATGATGGTGAGTATGGATCTTATTTGCATATCATATAGTAATTTCTAAATTCTCTTACTAATTTGTCATCTTCCTAATATTTTTTCTTTCTTTCACTCATTTATTTTTTTATCTTTTTATCATTTTATTAGGGGCTCATACAACTCTTATCACAATCCATACATACAATACATACATGCAAATATATTTACATCATCAATGTGTAAAGCACATTTGTACATACTTTGTCATCATTATTCTCAAAACATTTGCTCTTTACTTAAGCCCCTAGCATCAGGTCCTCATTTTTGCCCTTCCCTCCCCACTCCCTCCTCCCTCATGAACCCTTGATAATTTATAAATTACTATTTTGGCATATCGTGGCCTGTCGATCTCTCCCTTCACCTGCTATTCTGTTGTCTATCCCACAGGGAGGAGGTCACATGTAGATCCTTGTAATCGGTTCCTCCTTTCCAATGCACCCTCCCTCTACATTCCCAACATCACCACTCACACCAATGTTCCTGAAGGGATCATTCGCCCTGGATTCCCTGTGTTTCCAGTTCCTCTCTGTACCAGTGTACATTCTCTGGTCCTAGCCAGACTTGCAAAATAGAATTGTGATCATGATAGTGGGGGGATGGGGGGAAGGAGGAAGCATTTAGGAACAAGAGGAAAGTTGTATTTTTCATCGTTGCTATATCGCACACTGACTGGCTCATCTCTTCCCCGAGACCCTTCTGTAAGGGGATATCCAGGAGCCTTCAAATAGGCTTTGGGTCTCCACTCTGCACGCCCCACCTCATTCATTATGGTAAGATTATTTGTTCTGATGATGCTTGATACCTGATCCTTTTGAGACCTCGTGATCACACGGTTTGGTGTGCTTCTTCCGTGTGGTTTTTGTTGCTTCTGTGCTAGATAACCGCTTGCTTACCTTCAAGCATACATACATCAATGTGTAAAGCACATTTAAGACCCCAGACGCTATCTCTTTTGATAACCGGGCACCATCAGGTTCTTCAACACATTTGCTTATTCACCCGCTTTGTCTTCAGTGGTTGGGTCGGGAAGGCGAGCATCATAGAATGCCAATTTAATAGAAGAAAGTATTCTTGAATTGAGGGAGTACTTGAGTGGAGGCCTAATACCCTTCTGCTACCTTAATACTAAACCTATAAATATAGGCACATAAATCTATTTCCCCATCCTCATATGTAAATATATTTGCATATGTACATGTCTTTATCTAGACCTCTATAGTTGCCCTTTGCCTCCCTTGACTTTCCTCCTGTCCCATTATCATGCTCAATCCCCACCAGGGTCTCTGCAATTCCTCTTGTTTACATTACCCTTGATTATGCCCTACCAGGCCTCCCACACCCTCCTCACCACCGATTTGGATCACTTGTTGTTTTCTTGTGCCTAGGTTTGTTAACACCACTACCTTTCCCCACACCTCCCCCTATCCCATGTCCCTCTGGAACTGTTAGTCCCGTTGTTTTCTCCTCCAGATTATTCACCCAGCCTATTTTATTTAGACAGACCTGCGGAGGTAATAACATGCACAAAAAGAAGACAGAGCAATACCAAGCAATAATATACAACAAAACAATGACAACAATATACCAATGACAAAACACACACACACACACACAACAAGAAAGAAAAGCTTGTAGTTAGTTCAAGGACTGTTTGTTGGCCTTTAGAAGTGTTTCCAGGGGTGTGAGGGGTGAGGTTGGGAGAGTGGAGGGTGAGTGGGTTGGAAAGGGGGAACTGATTAAAAGGATCCACATGTGACCTCCTCCCTGGGAGATGGACGGCAGAGAAGTGGGGGAAGGGAGACTCCGGATAGGGCAGGATATGACAAAATAACAATCTGTGGATTATCAAGGGCTCATGAGAGAGGGAGGAGCGGGGAGAGAGGGGGGAAAAAAGAGGACCTGATGCAGAGGGCTTAAGTGGAGAGCAAATGCTTTGAGAGTGATTAGGGCAAAGAATGTACAGATGTGCTTTAGACAATTGATGTATGTATATGCATGGATTGTGATAAGAGTTGTATGAGCCCCTAATAAAATGTTTAAAAAAAAAAAAAGAAGTGTTTTGTAGTCCAGTCTATTGGGTCACCATGACCTGGCCCCAAAGTCTGCTTTCAGTATTCCGTGGGTACCTTGCCGCTCCATTCCCTTGTTGTTCTATTGCTCCCCCTTAGTGTTTTGCCTCAGTGTGGCAGGATAAGATCGGGTGAAATTCCCACACTGTGTCTCCTGTGTTGTCCCCTGTAGGATTCTGTGTCAATGAGGGGCGTCATGTCTTATATTGGGGCTGGCCAGGCGGTCCTCTCTGTGGACTCCTGAGCTAATGGGGAACATCTTCCTCAAGGCCTGGTGGGCCAGGATGTGTTCCACTCTCTCCTCCTCCCCCTTCATCTGCTCCCATGTGCTCTGATCAGATATTTCCCTCTCCAGAAGCTGCAGATTCAATGCCATCCTTTGAAATAAATTCTTCTGGGGGGAGGGGCAGGTGTTCACTTAGTAGTTGGGATTGGGGCTGGCCGCCCAGATCCTTCCACTGGTTCTCTACTCAACGCCATCATGTTGCATTCACATCTTGGAGCACTGGATTGAAATTTGGTCCCTCTTTCCCTGTGCATATATAAAAAATACCCTCCCTTTGGGTGGGTAAGTGCCCTGTGCCACTGCTACCCATTTCTTTTCATTCTTTTTTTTCTTTCCCCACCTCCATTTTAGTTGTCTATCATGTGATCCCTGTATTTGGTCTGGTCCCTGCCCTATTACCTGGCACTCACCCTAGGAATGTTTGTATACAGTAGTTTTATCCCTAAGCCCCATTTGCATTTTTTAAAGCTTACCTCAGCTGACTCATGTTGTACTTATTTTTGTCCTTTACTTACTTCACTTAGCATAATTTCCTCCAGTTCTTCCTATGCAGCGATGTGCTTCATAATTTCATCACTGCTTTTTAGCAATGTGTAGTACTCCATTGTATGTATATACCACAGCTTCTTAATCCACTTGTCAGTTGATGGAAATTTGGGTTGTTTCCAACTCCTTGCAATTGTGAACTGTGCCACAATGAACATTGGATCACAGATGTTTGGCCTTGGTTTGTTGGGTTTTTTTTTTTTTTTGCCTCTTCTGAATATATGCCCAGTAGGGGGATGGCTGGGTCGCATGGTAACTCGATTTCCATCTGTTTTAGATATCGCCAGATTGATTTCCATAGTGGCTGTACATACTTACAAGTCCACCAGCAGTGGATGAGGGTTTGTCTCCCCATAGCCCCATCAACACTTGTTACTCTTTGATTTTTTAAATTGGCCTACCTTTGAGGGTATTAGGTGATACCTCATTGTTGTTTTAATTTGCATTTCTCTCGTGACTAAAGATCGGGAACATTTTCTCATATGTTTGTTGGCCATTTGGATTTCTGCCCCTGTGAAACTTCTGTTCAGGTCCTTTGCCCACTTCCTCATTGGGCAATGAGTTTTTCTTTTCTTTTTGGAAGCTAGTAGAGTATTGTAGATTTCAGTAATAAGGCCGTTGTCTGATATGTCATTGCTAAAGATGTTTTCCCAGTCTGTGGACTCTCTTGGTGAATTCTTTGGATATACACAGTTGTTTTATCTTCAGTATATCTCTTTAGTCAATTTGTGCCTCCTCTGTGTTTGTGTCCTTTCCTATTTCTGATAGCCTATATATTCCCTGTACCAAATTTCTCAAGTTGGTCCTAATTCCCTCATTGATGGACCTAATAATTTGGGATTTAACTTCAAGGTCTGTGATCCACCTTGAATTTATTCTTGTGCATGGAGTGAGATAAGGGCCTTGCTTCATTTTTCTGCAGGTAAATAAACATTTTTTTCCAGCATCACCTGTTACAAAGGGAATTTGTTTCCCATTTGATATTTGGGGGCCCTTATCAAAGATCAGTTGTCTGTATGCTGATGATTTTATTTCTGGATTTTCAGTTCTTTTCCATTGGTCTGAGTATCTGTCATTGTACCAATAGCATGCGGTTTTGACAACTGTGGCTGCATAGTATGTGCCAAAGTCAGGTAAAGCTAGCACTCACACTGTGTCCTTCTTCTGGAAGAGTTCTCTGCTAATTCTGGGCTTCTTCCCTCTCCATATAAAGTTGGTAATCTGCTTTTCCATTTCTTTGAAGAAAGATGAGGGTTTGTATTGGGATTGCATTAAATTTTTATAGTGCCTTAGGCAGAACTGACATCTTGACTATATTGAGTCTTCCAATCCACAAGCATGGGCTATTCTTCCATTTGTTGAGGTCGCTCTTGGTTTCTTGTAGTAGTGTTCTGTAGTTTTCCCCATATAGATCTTTTCTTCTTTTAGTGAGGCATATCCCTAGATATTTCCATTTGGGTTTGACTATTGTGAAGGGTACCACCTTTTTTATATCCTCATCTGTAGTATTATCTGATATGTATAGCAGTCCGATAGACTTCTCTTTGGTGATCTTGTTTCCTGCCACTGTGGCAGACTCCTCTATTGCTTCCAGTACTCCCCTTGTGGACTTTTGGGATTTTCCATATATAAAATCATATCATCTGCCAATAATGATAGTTTCACCTCTTTGTTCCCCAGACGAATAACTTTTTGATGTCTTTCCTTTGCCTTATGCTGTTAGCTAAAACCTCCAGCATGATATTATATAAGAGTGTGAACAAGGGCCATCCTTGTCTTGTGCCCTTTTTCAGTGGGACTGTGTCTGTCTTTTCTCCATTGACTACCACGTTGACTATTGGCTTTTCATGTATAGCTTGTATTGTCTTGAGAAAATTTCCTTCCATTTCTATCTTCTCAAGTGTCTTAAACCGGAATTGATGTTGGATGTTGTCAAATGCTTTTTCTGAATCTATCGATATTATCGTGTGGTTCTTATAGTTTTTCATGTCATAGTGATAAATTATACTAAGGATCTTTCATGTGTTGAGCCATCCTTGAATCTCTAGTTTGAATCCCACTTGGTCATGGAGAATTATTTGTTTTATATACTTTTATATTCTGTTGGGTAGTATTTTGTTAAGGATGCTTGCATCGATGTTCATTACGGATATTGGTCTGTAGTTCTCCATTCTTGTGGGATCCTTGCCTGGTTTGGGTATCAGAGTTATACTAGATTCCTAGAAGGAGTTCTCGAGTTTGCTGTCTTTTTCTACGTTCTGGAAGATTTTGTGTAGGCTTGGTGTTACTTCTTCCCTAAATGCTTGGTAGAATTCTCCAGTAAAGCCATCTGATCCAGGGGATTTTTTTCCTTGGTAATCCCTTGATAACCTTGTCTATTTCATCTATTGCTATGGGTCTGTTGAGATTCTTCACGCCATCTAGGATAGTCTAGGGAGGGATTGTTTTTCCAAGAATTTGTCCATGTCTTCCAAATTTTTTAATTCATTGGAGTACAATCCTTCTTAGTACTGTGTGATTATTCTTTTGATTTTATTAGGGTCTATTGTAATGTTGCCTCTTTCATCCCTTATCCTTGCTCTTAAAATTTGTTCCCTCATTTCTTTGGTTACATTTACCAGAGGTCTGTCAATTCTGTTTATCCTTTCAAAAAACCAACTTTTAACAGCATTAGTTTTTTCCATAGTTTTCTTTTTTCCCTCTCCTGAATCTCAATCCTGATCTTTATAATTTCTTTTATTTTGCTATTAGTAGTCCTTCTGACTCTGCTCTAGTTGTTGTAAGTTTTGTGCCAGCAAATCAATCATGAGTCTTCCTTTCTCAGGTGTGCATGTATTGCTATGAAACTTCCTCTGATACCTGCCTTTGCTGTGTTCCATAAGTTTTGGTACAACGTGTGCTCATTCTCATTGGTTTCTAGAAATTTTCTAATTTCATCTCTGATCTGTGCCAGTATGCACTCCTTTTGCAGTAGTGTTATTCATCCTCCAATTGTTTGCTCTTGTTTTCTTCGTCTTCCTTTTGTTGATTTCCAGCCTTCTGGCTCAGTGGTCAGAGGGAGAGGTCTGTATCATATCAGTGTCCTTAAATGCATGTAGATTCACCTTATGCCCCAGCACGTGACATATCTTCGAATATGTGCCAAGTGGGCTTGAGAAGAATGTGCATTTTTTTAATTTGGATGAAAAACTCTGTAAATATCTATGAGGTCAAATTGTCTAATTGTAGTGTTTAGATCTCTAGCCTCCTTGTTGACTTTATTTTCCTGCGATCTATCCTTCTCAGAGAGGGGTGTGTTTTAGTCATCCACTATAATAGTTGATGCTGTGGTTTCATTTTTAATTTTTTGGAGTTATTGTTGTATTCAGTGGGTCTCTCATTCAGGGAATATATGTTTATGTTGCTTAGTGGTTCTCTGTCTACCTTCCCTTGAGCATTATATAGTGTCCCTCCTTATCTCTTTTTATAGTTTCCACTTTGAGGTCAATTTTACCAGAGATTAGGATTGCAACCCCTGCTTATTTTGAATTGTTCTTTGCTGGAATGCCTTTCTCCAGCCTTTGATTCTTAGCCTATTTTTGTCTATAGCCTCGAGATGTGTCTCCTGTAGGCAGTAGATTCATAGGTAGTATTTTCTAAGCCAGTCTGCTAGTCTCAGTCGTTTAATACTTGAGTTCAGGCCATTGGTATTCAGGGACATTATCTCCATCTGTGGACTCTGTAATGTCATGTTATACCTTTTGTGTTGGGGGTTTTACTACTTTCTCATTAGTGTGTTGCATGTGTGTGTGTGTGTGTGTATGTCATTCTTGACTTCTTCCCATCCTTAACCAATGCTGTCTTCGGGTCTGTTTTCTCTTAGTTGCCCTCTGGTGAGTTTGTTCTATATGGCTGTCGCTTATTTAGGCTTGGTAACTATTGTTCTGCTGCCCATACTGGCTTAGCAAGGATCTTTTGTAGTGCTGGGTTTCATCTAACATATTCTTTGAGTTTTTCCTTGTCTGGGAAAAACTCCATCTATCTTATTTCTCCATCTATCTCTATCAATTATTTGTCTGGGTAGAGTATTCTTGGGTTTGCATTGTTTTCCTTCAATTTATGGAATATGTTACTCCACTCTCGCCTCTTCTTCCTAGTTTCTGCTGATGGGTCTAAGCATATTATTATTTGGGAACCTTTAGATGTGATTTTTTGTTTTTCCCTAGCTGCTCTAATTATTTTCTCTTTCTCCTCAAAGTTGGATAGTTTAAGTATTATGTACCTTAGTGACTTCTTGCAATTTAGTCTAGCTGGTGTTCTTTCAGTATCCTGAATGGAAGCCTGGTTTTCATTAATTAAACTGAGAAAGTTTTCCTTCAAGAATTCTCTCACTATCATTGCAGATTACTTCTTTGTTTTGTCTTCCTCCGGTAAGCCAATAATTCTAATGTTGTTCTGCTTCATAGCATCGGGCATAGCTCTTAGCTTTTCTACAACTTCTCTGATGATCTTATTAGATTTTTGTTCACATTTGTTAAAGTTTGCTTGCCACTGGTGTGTTTCTCTGCTTCCTCCAGTCGATTCTTGAGGTCCGTGTTTCTGTTACTGGTTTTTGTTATCACCTTCCTAAGCACCTGTATTTCGCTTTGGTATGGCCTTTATATACTCTATCATTTCATCCTTTTCTCTGTATTGTTTCCCTCATATCCTATATGACTCCACGCAGCATCCTGGAAATTTTTTTCTGTAGCTGCTCAATGTCTGCTTCTTCTATTCATGTTGTTATGCTCAGGACATCTTCTGCCATTGCCTTTTATTTCTCCTGGGTATTTTTGTAAAGTCGTTAGGGTTGTATCATTTTTGAGGTGCCACTTGCCTTTCTCCAGGGAGTTGAACATCACTGGCTTTCTCTTGGAGACTTGTAGGAATGTTTGTTAGCACTTCCCACAGCTAATTTCACTATGGAATTAACCTCCCACTTTATCCTCCTGTGGCTTCCCACTCAGTAGAATGCCCCAGAAAGCTGGTGGGATGCCTGATTTGGTGTTTCTGAGGTTGTGAAGTGGTTCCTGCAGCAGCTTGGAATGTTGACGAGTGTTAGCTGGGATGCCTTATGCCCCCAGGTACACAGGCAGGAAATCCCAGGTAATAATTTGGCCAAAGTATCTCTTGGTGGAGGTCAGCAGGGCTTTCCCAAAACTTGGGCTAGCTACACAGGGTGGAGCTCACCTAGCTGGTTGTGGTGCAAGCATAAATGCCTTGAGCTAAAGATGTCAGCCGTGGAGTGTGAGAGAACAGGATAGAGTCAAAGAGGAGGAAAAAAATTAAAGTTAAGCATGCATAGACTTTTCAGGTATATAGAGAAAATAGGAAACCAAAACAACAATGTAGCTGAGTCCTGATCCCTACCTGTGGAGCTGCAAGGGTTTAGTCCCTGTCCCGAGGTGGTGGCGCCAAACTGTGGCTGTGTTTAGAAAAAGCACCTGAGATCTCCAAAATTGTGGAGCGATAGAGAGCAGAGATGGAAAAAAAAGTAACAATGTAGCTGAACCCTGTTTCCTGCCCTGTGGAGTTTCAAGGGTCCAGTCCTTGACCTGAAGAATGCAGCGGTAAACTGTGGCTGTCTTGAGACCAAGTCCCCCTACGGGCTCCAAATGGTCCCAGCTCCAGCAGGGACAATGGTGGGGCCAAAGTCAAGTCCCAGCTGGCTTCCACTGAGGAAAGCCAAAAGCCCCTAGGCCCTCAAAACTCTGTGGGTCTGTGCCCACTTATCTTTATGATGCAACTCCTGTATCCCAGCAGCATTGAATTACCCTCTAAGCAACTCTCCTGGGATGAATTCTGTGGAGTCCTTCGGGTATGTGTCACTCCATCTTCATCTTCCTGGAATTCATCTCCTTTCAAATATTTAACATTTTATATATTTCTTAATATCCTTCAAAATGCTATCATGCAGAAGCATCGATTCTCTCTTCTTTATTCTTTGACTAGCTTTCGCATGCTTTCAAGACAGTTAAAAAATACCATGTTTGGGGAAAGTTGACCTCTTTACTTTCTAACACTATAAAGAATACTTTTGCAACAGATCTGCTTAATTCATAAGTCCTTTGATTTCTTGACTTCTGCTTCCATAGTGATAAGCTTAGAGTGAGGTAAAATGAAACCCTTCACAACTTCAATATTTTCTCTGATTAGCATGATGTTGACTATTGGTCCAGTTGTGAGGATTTTTGTTTTCTTTACAACGAACAGTAAATCCAGACAGAAGATGGCAGTCATTGATAGTCCTGCTCCGAAAGTCCCCAGGGCCTCTTTGTTTTCAGCAAGCATATTACAGGTGGTTAATGAACCTTCCTTCAATCTTCATGCCATTTTTTTTCTTCATATAGCCAAACTTTTTAAGATTAATTGCTCAACATCCTGGGTGAATACTTGTAGTTAAAGGATAAAATGCTGACAGACATTTTTGGCACGCGCACACACACGCTCGTGTGTGTGTGTGTGTGTGTGTGTGTGCGTGCGTGAGAGAGAGAGAGAGAGAGAGAGAGAGAGAGAGAGAGAGAGAGAGATTTTAAACCAGGCTGTCTCTTCTTGTTCTGATTGAGACTTTTGTGGAAGACAGGGATTTGCCTGAGAAGTGTTGCATGAATGCTCTAGCTTTGGTAAACACAATTAAAATTAGAAAACAATGTCACTGTTTCGATAAGTGGACAGTCTTTCCATGATACCAAAAGGGGATTAGTGCCAGGACCACCCATAGACGCCAACATCTGCTGACGCTCAAGTCTTTTATATAATATGATATGGCATATACTTGTGGCATATGCAGATCCTCTAGTTCCTATTACATCATCTCCTGGTTTCCTTCCTAGCCATTGGCTTCTTAATTGCTCGTCTTAATAAACATCTATCCCCTGAAAATTCAGATTTGGAGCTCATGAATACAAAGAGCTGACTGTATTATCTGGTTAATGAGGCCTATATTGAAACAGTGTCTCTAAACTCTGGAAGGCATCAGACTTCATCAAGTAGGCTTCTAGTCCTCTCTGTTTTTTTCTCCCCAAATTTTGTCCTCCCAAAAAGAATTTAAAGTGCCTATATAGAGAAAATGGAATAAAATATGAGTATAAACTGGAAACACAGGGAATCCAGGACAGATAACCCCCTCAGGACCAATAACGAGAGTAGCAATACCAGGAGGGTAATGGGGAGGTGGGATAGAGAGGGGGCAACTGATCACAGTGATCTACATATAAGCCTTTCCCTGGGGGATGGACGACAGAAAAGTGGGTGAAGGCAGTGTCAGACTGTAAGACATGACAAAATAATAATAATTTATAAATTATTGAGGGTTTGTGAGGGAGAGTATGGGGAGGGAGGGGAAAATGAGGAGCTGATATCAAGGGCTCAAGTAGAAAGAAAATGTTTTGAGAATGATGGCAACACATGTACAAATGTACTTGACTCAATGGATGGATGTTTAGAAATATAAGGGTTGTTTGAGCTCCGAATTTTAAAAATGAAAGAAAGAAATTAGTCAATCACAAGAGTAAAATATTTTATGTGACCAATAATGGGAAAAAGTCAACAAAAGGAGTTTCAATTAGGTCCAGAGACAGAAAAGCACTAGCACTGGCTACAAAAACCTCCAACTAAGTTTTCTGCCATAGAGTTAAGGCTGACTCATGAAGACCATCTATGATCTGGCAGAACTGCCGGATGTGGGTTTCTGAGACTGTAACTCATCACAGGGGTAGAATGTCTTCCCTTTCTCCAGAAGAGCAAGTGGTGGTTTTGAACTGCTGACCTTGGACTGAGCAGCTAAACTTGTAACTCCTAGGCCAGCAGGGGTCCTATTGGATCAAAACTACTGAATGAATGATTATATTTGGCAGAGGCGAGTCCAGGACACTGAATCTGGCTGAGCATCAGCAGTCACTTAATATTTCTTTCTCAGGAAATCAAGAAATGTTTGAATCAGAAGTGCATTCACTTAGCATCTTGGAAATAGATGAACACATGGTAAAAATGGCCGGTGCACTTGCTACTAGATTGGAAGTTCAATCCCACCCAGAGATACCTTAGAAGGAAGAACCGGCAATCTATGTCTGAACCATTAGCCACTGAAAATCCTGTGTATGCCGGTTTCATCTTGACACACAAAAATTTAACCAGGGATTGGTGTTAACCTAAGTGGCAGCTTCATAGTTAAAACTACAGCTCTTTAGATGTCAGTGTGCATTATAAAGGAATGGAGTTTTTTTTGAAAATGTATTTTTAAGACGATGCTTGATAAACTATTTGATAATTATTTATAGAAGGAAAGTAAGATTTTCGGTGGAATATCAAAAGGGCCAATATCAAATAGGTGAACCATTGTAATGCATTAGTTTTGTGTGCCTACAGATAAAAGGAAAGTCTTTCATTGCTCGGGAATAAATTGTGCTACATCCAATAATAAATGAATGCATGAAAAATCAAGAACTATGGAAATGCTGTGACTGATATGAAAATTACAGTAATCAGCATATCACTCATTTTTTTTCCACTAAAAGAATAAAAGTTGCCGGAGAAAAGCACATTTTGTTCCATCCCTGAAAAGGTTTTAGCATTCCTTAAAAACAACTTCAGGAATAAACTATAAGCAATTATATTTATAATAAACATCTATTTTGAAACTGCTTACTATACCACTGCTGTGCATGCTGGAAGGCTTTTGTTTAAAGCTGTAGGTGGTATCTCCTTAAAAAATAAAATCTGTACCAAAATGTATCTGTATCATTTAAGTTTTTACTGAACATTTAATGTAATGGATGCTGGATAATTGCTGTATATTATTTGATTCCTTTGGCTCATAGGAGTCAAGGTGGTGTAGTGGTTATGCGTTGGGCTGTGATGCACATGGTCAGCAGTTCGAAAGCCCCTGAAGCTCCTCTGGGGAGCAAGACTTGGATTTCTACTCCCATAAATAGTTACCATTTCATAAAACTCAATGGGGGTCACTATGGATCAGCATAAACTCCAAGGCCATGCTTGTGATTTGGTTCTGGTTCTTTGTCTCAGTCTTACTGTTGTTTTAGGGGTCGTTGAATATACTTCTATTGATGACATCAATCCCCATGTGTGACTGATTACAATGTCCCCACTGGGTTTCCTGGATGGCCAGCTTGGCCAGACCAAATCACCAAACCTATCTCACACAGATCTGCTGTTTGATCCCGACTGCCAACTATTGGATTAGCAGGAGAATGGTTAACCACTGTGCCACTGGGTCTCCTATAGCCTTACTCTGACTTTATAACACCAAGTCTGTGAACACAAAGCAGTTCTTGGGAATTTAAACCTAGCCAATGTTATATAGCATCATAATATAGCATAGAAGCAAAATATTTTATTTTCAGAGTAAGTGATTATAGACATTTTACCATTCTTCATTCACAATGAAATCAGGAGCTCAGGTGGCATAGTGGTTTATGAGTTGGGCTGTTAACTGGAAGGTCGGCAGTTCAAAACCAGTGCTCCTCAGGAGAAAGATGAGGCTTTCTACTCCCATACAGAGTTATCATCTTGGAAACCCCCAGGGCAGTTCTACCATGCCCTAAGGGCCACTATGAGTCTGAATCAACTAACTGACAGTGAGCTGATGTTGAGTTATACATAAATCCCCCTTCAAAACAAATCACCCACTTCAACATCCAATGATATGTTGCTGCATTTCTTTTCATATGTTTATGTATATTATATTTTTGGTGGTAATAATACAAGAAATGTATAATTACTCATTTTCATAAACATATTTTATAAAATAAAGTTGTACATAAGCACTATAAAGTTAAATGAAAACATTCCATTTATGAAGAGAAGAGAGAGAGAGAGAGCGAGAGAGAAGAAGAAGAAGAAGAAGAAGAAGAAGAAGAAGAAGAAGAAGAAGAAAGGAGAAGAAGAAGAAGAAGAAGAAGAAGAAGAAGAAGAAGAAGAAGAAGAAGAAGAAGAAGAAGAAGAAGAAGGTGTCTAGTTAGATTCACCTGCCCGGAGGTCCTGTTGCTAGACTAGAAAATTGGGAAGTAAGGTGAAGGAGACTGGTAGGCGAGTCCTGAAATTAGAATCAAGGTACTAGGGTCTGTCCTGAAGTCCGCTTTTTTTTTTTTGGTTTTAATTTCCACTCAATCCAAGAACATAGAGAATTGCCCGAAGTTCAGTGGCCGCCAGCTGAGCAGCTACCTGTGCCCTAGGTTAGCAGTGAGTAGCGATTTCCCCAGGCTGATGCCCTAAAGGGGACATAATCCCAGGCACCAGGAGAACTTCTGAAGCTAGTCACAGGAGTTCCCTGCACTGTTAGCTGCCTTGAGCTCACAGTCTAGGGACCAGGGTCAGCAGGCAGCCATACATTTGGAGCAATTGAAAAAGAAGGAGGTTTACCTGAGTCAGGTCGTGGTGTTGCAGAAAATAAGCAGAAAGTCAGAGTTCAGGGGGCGAGTTCAGTTCCAGATGGCCGAGAAGAAAATAACCTCTCTGATAAGCTGGATCTCATCCTCCATGAGTCAGCATGACAACCCCCAAATCAGGGCTCAAGTGGAGAGCAAATGTTTTCAGAATGATGAGGGAAATGAATGTACAAATGTGCTTTACACAATTGATATATGTATGGATTGTGATAAGAGTTATATGAGCCCTTAATAAAACGATTTTTAAAATTAAAAAAAATAAAAAACTGCAAATTCCAGGCTTATTGTTTAACTACAAGGTGAGTCCTTTAACATACATTAGCATACTAAGGAAGCCCATGCTAAGGGAGGCCAGAAGTTAGCTAAAGAGCACACAGCCTATCAACATGACAAAAACCCCTTGAAGTGAGCTTCAGTTTCAGAATAACTTGATTCAATTTCAGGTGGTGGTGGTGGTAGGTAGTGGGAAGGGTATGGACAAAAAAAAATCCCTCTGAACTATTAGAGTATGAGCAGTCCTGGTGCAAACTAGGACAAGCCTGGCTCTGCCTTCAGTGATCCTACATACAGCTAGGGAGGTCCTGCCTGTCCTCGGGCACTACACAGGGCTGAGGGAATTCCACCCTCTGCAGTGCTGCCTACAGCCTGAGGAAGCTATACCAATTAATTGCGACACTCAACACCAGTTTTGGAACCACTGTCTGGCCTCTGCTCTGATCTTGCCTTCAAGGGTAATTCTGTTCAGCATCTGTGACACCCTACACTAAGCAGACACACCATCCTGGTACCTTGAGACAGGGTTGGAATTCCTCCAGCCCCACGGTCAGGAGGTCAATCTCCTAACTTACTACTCTTTTTATTCTCTCTGTATTCTCTTGCGCTTATAGCTTTCCTACTGCAATCAGTTTCAACGGGGCAAGTGTTTTGTCGTTTTATTTCTTTTTCCTCCTTTTTCTCTTCTTGCCCTCTCTTTCCTTTCATACACTACTGCTGGATGTCAGGCCACTACCCTCTGCCTAGGGCAACTCAACCCAACATTCATAGAAGCACACATAGGAGTCCCCCAAGAGAGAACCCAGACCTCTTTGACTGTATAAAATTTCACGAGGCTCCTTTAAGATAACACGTAAGCAGCAACCAGCCCTAACACTCTCAACGTAAAATCAGGAGAATCAGAAGACAATGTCAGAAGAAGTCATGAAACTAATGATGTGTATAGAAGAAGCAGATATTTATTTGCCTCAGAAAGAAATTTTCAGAATGCTGCTTGGAGTCATGCAGGGTATGAGGGAAGCAAAGAAGAAAAAGGATGAAATGTAGAGGAGATGAAGGCAATGCACCAAAGGGAAATATAAGGCATAGGGTTGATTTAGCAAAGACCAGTAGCAAATTTACAGAATTTGCCAACAGACTTGAGGAGACAGAGAATTACACCAATGACCTAGAGGATATCCAAGCACACCTCAAGAAATGGGAAAAGTGGTTAAATAATACAACCAGAGTATCCTACTAAACCCCGAGAGTCATGTCTGATGCTATGAATGGGAACAATATAAGAATAATTGAACTACTGGAACAAGACACACAAACAAATCAACAGCGAATGTAGCACGGATATACTTAAAGGAAATCTCCCCCAACTTAATAAATGAAAATCAGGAAGCCATTCAGGAGACTGAAAGAACACCAGCCAGACTGCATCCCAAGAACTCAGCAAGACACATAATAGTTAAATTATCCAACTATGAGGAAAAGGAGATCATCAGAGCAGCTAGGTAAAAACAAACAGTCACTTATAAAGGTACCCAAATAAGAGTATGTTCAAACTTATCAGCAGATACTATGAAGAAGTGAAGGGAATGGAGTAACATATCCCCCAAATTGAGGAAAATAATGCAAATGCAAGAATTCTATACCCGGCCAAATTATCTATCAAGGTAGATGAAAAAGTAAGAACCTTCCCAGGCAAGGAAAAACTCAAAGAATACATTAAGAGAAACCCAGCCCTACAAAAGATTCTGGATGATCCAATATGGGTAGAAGATCAACACTCACAGAGCACAAATAAGAGATAATCACATAGAACCACTCCACCCATAGGGCGACAAACAGAAAACAGACACTAAGATAGCATTAGTTAAATCATGGAAAGAAGGCAAAAATGAGCCACACACACACAACACAAACTGATAAAATAGGTAGGTAGGAAAACACCTAATGCAAAAGGTACAAGATGACATCTCAGAGTCCACAGATGGATATAATAATACTGAGTGTCAATGAACTGAACTCAGGAATTAAAAGGCATACAGCAACAGACTGGCTGAGAAAACATAACCCATTGATGTGCTTCCTATAGGAGACAGAGCTGTTTTAATTCTCAAAAGCAGGTTGAGAATTACAGGCTTGAGAATAATATACCAAGTAAATGGCAATGCAAAAAAATGAGGGGCAACAATCTTAATCTGACAAAATTGTTCTCAAGGTACAAGCCATAACATGAGACAAGGAGAAGCAGTATATAATGCTCAAGGGACCAGTAGACCAGGAACCGTGAGCTTAATAAATATATATGCACCCAACAAGAGACCTGCAAAATTTGTAAATCAAACACTCCAAAAGATGAATAAAGAAATCACAGGCTCAACAATTATAGAAGGTGACTTTAATAAACCACTCTCACAGGGAAAGAAAGTCAATAAGGAGTCTACAGATCTAAACAGCACAATTGTAAGACTTGACCTGATAAATATTTTCAGAGCTTTCCACCCAAATTAAAAAAGATCACATTCTTTTCAAACCCACATGGCACATGCATGAAGATAGACTGCATACTGGGACACAAGTTGAACCTGAGTAAATTCAAACACATAGTTGTTATACAGACATCTCTCTCCAATCACTGTGCCATAGACTATAAATCAACAGAAGGACGATGAAGGAAAGAATATCAAACAACTGGAGAAAATATAATTCTCTATTGCAAAAAGAGTGTGTGTTGGCAAAGACCAGAGATGAAATCAGGAAGTTTCTAGAAACCAATGAGAATGAAAATACCATGTACCAAACCTTTGGGATACAGCAAAAGTATTTATCAAAGGAAGGCAGATAGCAATATATGCACACATGAAAAAGGAAAAGAGATTTGTGTTTGATATACTGGCACAAAACTTATACCAATGAGAGCAGAGTCAACAGAAAAGTCCTACTAATAGCAAAAGGAAAGAAATAATAAAAATTAGAGCTGAGATAGAGGAGAGGGAAAACAAGAAAACTATGGAATAAATTAATGAAGCTAAAAGTTTATTCTTTAAAAGGATAAACAGAATTGACGGACCGCTAGCAAACCTAACCAAAAAAATGATGAGACAAATTTCAATAGCAAGGATGCGGGAAGAAACAGGGGACATTACAATGGATCCTAATGAAATCAAAAGGATATTTACACAGTATTATGAAGGCCTGTACTCAAATTAATTCAACAACTTGGAAGACATGGACAAATTCTTGGGAAAACTATCACTCCCTAGACTATCCCAGATGGACGTCAAGAACCTCAACAGACCCATAGAAATGGAAGAAATAGAGAAGGCTATCAAGTGATTAGCAACAAAAAATCCACTGTGCCAGATGGCTTCATACTAGAATTCCACTATGCATTCAGGAGGAAATGGACACCAATCCTACACAAACTCTTCTAGAACATAGAAAAAGATGGGAAACTCCAAAACTCTTTCTAGGAAGCTATCCTAGAATAACTTGGATACTTAAAGTGGGCATGGATCCCACAGGAATCGAGAACTACAGAGCAATATCCCTAATTAACATTAATACAAAACTCCTTGATAAAATACCAGCCAATAGAACACAAAAGCATATAAACAAATGATTCACTATGACCAAGTGGATTCATACCAAGGATGCAGGGATGATTCAACATATGAAAGGCCATTAGTATTATTTGCCACATTCATAAGGAAATTATAAGAACCACATAATATTGATAGATACAGAAAAGCATTCAACAACATCCAACACCCATTCCTGTTTAAGACACTCAAGAAGATAGGAATAGAAGGAAAATTCCTCAATATTATTCAAGCTACAGATGAAAAACCAACAGCTAAAGTGGCAGTCAATGGAGAAAAGACTAAAACAATTCTACTGGAAAAGGGGACGATATTAGGATGCCTTTGTCCTCACTCCTAATTAATAATTTACTGGAGGTCCTAGCTAACAACTTAAGACAACGAAAAGACATAAAAGGCATCTGTCTGGGGAAGGAAAATGAAAAAATATCATTATTCTCAGATGATAAGATTTTATGCATTGAAAATCCTGAAACTCCACAAGTGGAGTGTTAGAAGAAATAGAGTAATATGGCAGAGTGGCAGGATACAAAATTAAGAAACAGAAGTCTATTGGACTGCTATACACATCAGACAAGCTCACAGAAGAGGGAATTAAAAAAGGTAGTACTCTTTAAAATGGCCAAGTACAAATGGAAATATCTAGGGATATACCTGACTAAAAAACCAAAAGATTTGTACGAGGAAATCTATACAACACTATTATAAGAAAGCAAGGGTGACCTCAACAAATGGAAGAATATCCCATGCTCGTGGATTTGAAGACAAAGTAGTAAAGATGTCAGTTCTGCCCAAGGCACTCTATCAGTTTAATGCTATCCCTATAGGAATACCATCACCCTTCTTCAAAGAATTAGAAAAAATGAGTATCAACTTCATGTGGAGAAGGTAGGCCAGAATTAGCAGAGAGCTCCTCAAGAAGAAGAACAAAGTGGGCCAGCTTGCTCTACCGGACTTTAGCTCCTATTATACGGCCACAGTGATCAAAACAGTGTGGCACTGGTATAAGAACAGATATTCAGACGAATGGAAAAGAGTTGAAGACCCAGAAATATAAACATCAGCATACAGGCAACTGATTTTTGATAAGGGCCCAAAAAATATCAAATGGGAAGTGGGTGCTCTCTTCAGTAAGTGGTGCTGAAAAAATGGATATCTCCCTGCAGAACAATGAAG
Source organism: Tenrec ecaudatus (assembly GCF_050624435.1). Classification (NCBI taxonomy): domain Eukaryota; kingdom Metazoa; phylum Chordata; class Mammalia; order Afrosoricida; family Tenrecidae; genus Tenrec; species Tenrec ecaudatus. Next base: position 10,326,627 of record NC_134544.1, read on the forward strand.
CAAGACCCTTACCTCACTCCATGCACAGAATAAACTCAAGGTGGATCACGGACCTTGACGTAAAAACCCAAACAATTAGGGCTACTAATGAGGAAATTGGGACCAACCTGAGAACCTTGGCACAGGGAATACATAGGCTTTTGGAAATAGGGAAGGATACAACACAGAGAAGTCACAAACTGACAAGTGAGTATACTGAATATAAATCAGTAGTGTTCATTGAAAGAATTCACCAGGAGTGTAATAAGAGAGGCCACCAAATGGGAAAACATCTTTAGTAATGATACATCAGAAAAAGTTCTTTTTACTAAAATCTACACTTTACAAGCTTATAATAAGAGAAAAAATAACTGTCCACTGAGAAGGTGGGCAAAGGACCCGAACAGATGTTTCACAGGGGCAGAAATCTGAATGGCCTACAAACATATGAGAAAAATATTCTAAATAATTAGCCATAAGAGAAATGCAAATTAAAACAACTATGCAATACCACCTAACACCCTCAAAGATAGTCCAAATAAAAGAGTCAGAAAGTAACAAGTGTTGGAAGGACTGTGGGGAGAGAGGGACACTCAATCCACTGCTGGTGGACCTGTAGGTATGTACAGCCACATGGAAATTAATTTGGTGATATCTAAAATAGATGGAGATTGAGCTACCATATGACTTTGCAAACCCCCTACTGGGCATATATCCAGAAGAGGCAATAAACAAATTATGGCCAGACATCTGTGCTCCAGTGTTCATTGAGGGACAGTTCACAATTTCAAGGAGTTAGAAATAACCCAAATTTCTATCAACAAACGACCGGATGAAAAAACTGTGGTACATAAATACGATGGAATACTATGTATCCCTAAAATGCAGTGATGAACGCATGAAGCACATTGCCACATGGGAAGAACTGGAGGAAAGTATGCTAAGTGAAGTAAATCAAGCACAAAAGAACAAGTACAACATGAGTCCACTGAGATAAACAAACCAAAACAACTAAAAAACCCCAAACGGAACATTGGGGAAAAGCTACTACATACATACATCCCTGGAGTGAGGTGCAGCATCTGTGGCAGGAGGCAAATCCAATCCAGGGATACATAAGGCAGCCAATTACATAAGAGAAAAAAAGACATGGGTAGGGGTTGGAGGAAGGCACTAATCCACTCAAGGGAAGGGTATAGTTTATATTTCCACAGGAGAAGGGGAGATAATACAACATACCAGCATGTACAAAGGAATACAACATACCGGCATGTCTGTGGGGCAGCCCCAATCCCAACTATGTGAACATCCCCCTCCCCATTAGAATAATGCACTTCAGAGGACAGCACTGGGGCTAAATCTTGCAGATAGGGGCGCGTTGGATTAGAGCACATGGGAGAAATGCAAAGGGATGAAGAGGGACAATAGGACATCTTGACCCACCAAGTCCTGAGCATGATCTTCCTGCTCTGAGCAGACAATGCACGGGGAGGACTTTACGGCCGGCCCCACCATGGGACATTGCATCCCTCACTGAACCATGGCACTGTGAGGGTCAGCACTGTAGACAAAATGTGGGAATAGTGCATGGCCTGGCTCCCTCATGCTGGAGCAAGGCACTGGGGGCATGCAGCAGAGCAGCATGGGGAGCAGAGTGATGAAACCCCAGGGAATACCAAAATTAGACTTGGGAGACAGAGTGTGGCATCCCATCAGACTCGACTAGAAAACACTCATGAAGTACAATGAACAGACCTTGAACTATTTATAGGTTTGTCTATATGTATAATGAGAGAGCAATAGAACTATGTACTCATATCTATATGTTAAGAATTAAAGTTGAAGATGGACATTGTGACTCAACTTAAGTATTTACTTAGCCTAAGAACCCTTTGTTCTAACAATATTGCATTCTGTGATGCACACCTTCCTGTCATGATCACCAAAGACAAAATGGGTGTATAAGCAAATGTGACGAAGAAAGCTAATAGTGCCCAGCTATCAAAAGATATAGCATCTGGGGTCTTAAAGGCTTAAAGATACACAAGCAGCCATCTAACTCCGAAGCAACAAAGCCCATATGGAAGAAGCACACCCGCCTGTGTGATCATAAGGCGCCCATGGGATCAAGTATTAGTCATCTAAGACCCAGAACAAAACCATACCCAAGGTGAAAGGGGGTGGGGGAATGGGCATGGAGTGGAGACCCAATGCCCACATGTAGACAATTGAATATACCCTCACAGAGGGGTCACAGGGAAAAGATGAGTCAGTCAGGGTGTAGTATAGCACTGATGACACTCACAACTTTCCTCTAGCTCTTCGGTGCTTTCCTTCCCCCCACTATCATGGCCTCAATACTACCTTACAAATCAGATTAGACCATAGCATGCACACTGCTCCAGATAAGAACCTGAAACACAGGGAATCCAGGATAGATAAACCCCTCAGGACCAACAAGGAAAGTAGAGATACCAGGAGGAATAGGGGAGGGTGGGAGGAGAAAGGGGGAATCAATCACAAGAATCAATTTCAAACCCCCTCCCAGGGGGATGAATAATGGAAAAGTGGGGTGACAGAGGATGATGTGAGATATGGAAAAAAATAAGCTTTAACTTATCAAGGTTTCATGAGGGAGGAAGGCAGGGGAGGGAAGGGGAAGAAATGGGGAGCTGATATCAAGGGATCAAGTGGGAAGAGAATGTTTTGAAAATGATGGCGGCATATGTGTAAATATGCTTGACACACTGGAGGAATGTATGGACTGTGATAAGAGATGCAAGAGCCCCAATAAAAGTATTTAAAAGAAAGCAAAGTGGTTGCTACGCAGTGGGGTGTGGCTCCATCTCACCTTGGAGAGGAAGGTGAAGGGCCAGAGGGGCAAGGGGCCTATTGAGTGTGGTGACAACTCTGTGTTGGACTCTAGGGTAAAGGTAAGCCATTGGAAAAGTTTATGATGCAGGTTATGTGACCTCAATTTTATATTTAGCAAGAGTACTTTACCTGGAATCGTCTTTTTTTCCCACCAGGAAGTAAGGGAGAGATAAGGATTCACAGAAGACATTGTGAGTCTAGGAAGATGATTTTGCCTTGGACTAGGGTAATGGGTGGTAAATAAAATAAAATAAAAGTCAAAGTGAATTTTAACTGCATGCATTTCTGGGCTTGTTGATGAAGTGATGTTGGGGGTGTGTATCAGTGGGGAGAGAGAGAGCAATAGATGTGTTCAGAAAAACTCTCAGTTTGAGTGCCTGAAAACCTTCAGCGAAGTTGAAATTTATTCTGCTATGGTAAATGCAAGCAACTTTCATGAACAAACAAGATTTCAGGTCAGGACTGAGCTGAAATTTAAATTTTTTATGCAATGTCAAATCATGATGTCCATATGACCAATATGGCAATTTTCCAAATTCCATGGATAGAAATATTAATTGGAATCACGATGATATTTATACAAATAGTGAAAAAAAGTTCAAAATGATAATAAAAGTTAAAGCAAATTGCATATTTTATCAATTCAGTGTGGTAGGCAAGGTTGGCCCCAAAGCTGAGCAGATGTTAATAGAAACAGAGATAAAACACCGAGTGATAGGGTGACCAAGGAGAAGAGTGTGTCAGGGAGTCCTGCAAGGAAGCCTACACCTAGAAATGACTTATTCAATTCAGCAGCATGGACCCAATTAGTCAGGAAAGCAAGAGCACCTTTTGTGGGACAGTGGGAATCCAAACTAGCAAGATGGGATGGCCCACATGGAACACACAGAGTGATGAGTTTTGGAGGCTAGCCAAGGAGGAAGAGTATAGTGACAATTCTGTGGATTTGATGGTACAATGAGAGACTTCTTATATTTTGAATGGTATATAAAATACATATGGAATTTAGAAATTGTACACTATAGAAATAGATAGGACTAGTACATATTGTTGCTGTTATCAGGCACCGTGGAGTCGATTGACTCATTGTCACCCTCTGTCCAACAGAAGGTAATGGATCCCAGTCCTGGATCATGCTAGCTGCTTGGGAGAGTTCTGGCTGCACTTCATCCAGGATAGATTTGTTTGTTCTTCTGCCAAGGACAATAAATTTTAAAATAACATATAAACAAAATAGACAATACATATCTTTCACAGACTGAACATGGACTCTTCTCTTAATACTACTTAAAATTTTTGAGCAATGTAAGGAGATCTTTTAAGTTGCAAATAGCAGTCAGAGATGTTTTTCAAAGACCTGGTGAGAGTATTCAGGGACACTCCTTCACCTCGATGAATGTCAGATTCGGTGGTTCTGCGGGTTCAGGATTGGGCCAGAGAAAGATGAGGCTGTCTGCTCCCAGAAAGTGTTACAGTCTTGGCAGACCTAGGGAGCAGTGTTATCCTGCCCCAAATTTGCCAAAAGCTGGAATCAACTTGATAGCAGTGGTGGGTATTTTAAAGCAAATAACAGAAAAGCTCAAGACTCTAAGATACAAATGCCAGCCTGAAGGAAATATCAAGATTCATATTTTTCTCCTCATAATCACAAATATAACAATTATGTAATATTAGCTGTAAAAATAGAATTTCATAGAAATATCCACCCTGCACTCTGTAAACATCTCTATTGGAAATACCTAAGTAATCTTAGGCACAACTGTGAAATAGGAGACAATTTGTCAATTATTTTGGACAAAGCTTAGTCACTCATTTTCCTCCGAGGAAACTTGCCTCTCCAAGACGACGGGGCCTTTACAGCCTCTCCTTTCCTAATGGGGCCAGTGAGAGACATTTTACAAACCAGCACACAGACATCCCCAGGACAGAACATTGCAAATTGACCTTTTCTGTCCGATGTTAAAATGGGATATTTCTCAAGGACCTGGGTACCACCTGTCTTGGTACACCATATTTTGTTTTGGCAGTTTCCCAATTCCATGTGTTCACAAATAATGGGCCTTTTGACACATGGCAAATAGCCAAGATGCTGCTTCAAGCTTCAATTCCAAGGGATAAGCAGGGCACCTAAAAACACTGCTCCCTTTTTATATTCTCGCTGTTAACAGCCAGTGAGGTCTTAATTGTTCCATGACCTTTTTAGCCAGCATTGCTTTATCAAACACGTATCTGCAGAGTCTGTTTAAAAGTGAATTGAAGATATTGTATTCAGGATATGACTTGATCTTTGAAGCCGACTGTGTGATGCAAATAAAATACATTAAATACTAAATAAGAGAGCGGCAATTTTCTCAACAGTTTTCATTGTGTGTCCTTTATTTTTCTCACCAAATGAGATTATATTTACAAAAGAGATAAACGTTTTATTAAGAAAACCTGCATTTTTTACTGAAAACAAACCTATTCCATGGGTAAGCTGAACAAATATAATAATGTTATGAAGTAGATATCCAGAAACTTACAAGAAAAATATGTATTGCTAAATGAAATAGGGTAAGGAGAAGTGAAATCTATGGAAATAGAATGTCTTCGTGTGTGTACACGCATATGTGGTTGTGTGTGTGTGTGTGTGTGTGTGTGCAGTGTTCAAATGATCTTTACACAAGGATGAAGAACAAATGTATACCTAGGGACCACTATGCTATATTCACTGTGTGTCAGCACTCAAGAGAATGAAGATTTGGTGAAAAGACAAAAAGTGTGTTTGAGTGAAAAAACTGGTAGAATGATCAGCTAACACCTGAGATGGTCAAGGAGTAGAGTAGAAAATCTTTGCTAGCTAATACATCAAACAATGGTGCGGAGAGAGGTCAACCAAGGGCAAATTATCCCAGTCTCATGACCTGGCATGTTAAATAAAAGATCAGCCTTGTTCAAACATTGAAAGCTGTTCCTTATGCAACTCATCTGAGTGCCTGCAGGTTTGATCAAGATGCTAATATATTTCTGGAAATTCCCAATTATTTCTTATTACGTTCACCGATCAACGTTAAGTTCCTAGAATATAAAAATGTAATCAGCTATTCATAAGCAGGGTTAAGATAATTAGTATTATTCCTGATTTCTAAATAGGAATACATATGGATACATAGATCTATAAAAGTGTATGTGTATGAAAGTTGCTAGAGATATATTCATATTTGATTACCTCTAAACATATAAATGCTACTTAGTAACAATATATGATTCTATTCTTAGATATGTTGTTTTGGTTAGCTGCCATCGAGTCTGTTTTGACCTGTATCAACCTATGTCCAGGAGTACAAAACCGTGCTCAGTACTGCACCATAAGCACAATCATTCCAATGTGTGAACTCACTGTTGCAGCCACTGAGTCAGTCCATCTCCTAGACCATCTTTCTCTTTTTCATAGCTCCTCAACTTTACCCAGCATGATGCCCTTCTTCAAGGTGGGGTCTCTCCTGATATATCTCCAAAGTATGTGAGACCAAGTCTCACCATCCTCACCTCCAAGGAACATTCTGGCTACACTTTCTCCAAGACAGATCTGTTTGTTCTTTGAGTAGTCCATGGTATTTCCTGGCAAATCTTCTTTGTCAGAAGACAGGGTTAATATTTTTAAGTGAGCCTTATGTGAGTCTCTCTACATGGAATTTATGACTCAAAGTCTGATAGATGATATATTAAGTCTGAATATACTTCCCCCACTAAATAAACTCAACATTTTCACTATACAAGTGGTTCTCTGAAGAGAGATGTCAACAGTGCTATATTGAAAGCCATTTCATTTGCTTTAATTTATACAAAACTGAATGATATTTTTGGCTTCCACTTAGAGAAAGGTCATTAGATGGTAATTGCCCCTTCATAGGTAGTTTGAAAATGTAGTCATGCAGCCATAAACAAAAATTTATTCCACTGATCCTTTAATGCCTTCTTGTCTGCTAGAGTTCAGCCATGTTGTATCTGTAGACAAAGATGAATCTGGCGTCATTGTATGAAATGCAGTGATTACTGGTCATATTCACACTAAATCTTTTTTTTTTCAGTTGGTTCTCCAGTGAGTAATTCATGTAAAAATGGTTCATGTATTTTCATGCTGAACATTATGAAGGTGACATTCTTGTTTTGTATACCTCACTCTTCTCACAAAAGTTATTCCTGTCCAGTTGAGGTTGAAGGATTAGGAAAACAAATGGGAGATCCAGAATACACTGTTTGCTGAAATCACCAGATATCCCCTCATTTTACAAGCTGTTGTCTCATGAGGAAGATGACAAGCATGTGAGACTTGCTTTAGAATAACCTGAACAAAATTCAAACCAGTTGATTTCAAAGTTGATTCTGACTCACATGGATGCAGGGTACCACAGCTTAGAACTGTGCAGTACGAGTTTCCAATGGTTGATGCTTGATGGGACCTCTCTCCTGTGGGAGCGAACTTGAACTGTTTATAGGTTTTTCCATTTTTGTCAGTGGTTTTCTTTTTGTTATTTCTATTTTGTTTTTTGTTGTTATTGTTATGCTGGTTTTGACTTCCTTTGTTGTTTTATTTGGCTTTGCCTGTTTTGTTTTTTTTTGCACTTATTAGTGTATCTGCATGTCTATCTAGCCAAATAATTTGAAGATGCAAAGAACGGGACCAATGGTTCCGGAGGCATACAGAAGGTGGGAGAAAGGAAGGGTGTAGGGGAGAAACACCCAGGGACAAGAGAACAACAAGTGAACTAAAATCAGTGGAAAGAAGGACATAGTGCTGAACACAGAAAGCCAATTGTGCCCGGCTATCAAAAGATATAGCATCTGGGGTCTTAAAGGCTTGAAGGTAAACAAGCAGCCATTTAGATCAGAAGCAACAAAGCCCACATGGAAGAAGCACACCCGCCTGTGTGATCATTTGGTGTCCATGGGATCAGGTATCAGGCATCTAAGACACAGAACAAAATCATACCCAATGTGAATGTGAATGGGGGCATGGGTGGGGGGTGGCATGGAGTGGATGCCTAATGCCCATCTGTAGACAAATGGACATACTCTCACAAAGGGGTGACAGGGAAGAGATGAGCCAGTCAGGGTGCAGTATAGCACTGATGAAACACATGACTTTCCTCAGTTCGTTGGACCTTAATTCTGCTTTACAAATTGGATTAGACCAGAACATGAACAGTGCTCCAGATAAGAGCCTGCAACACAGGGAATCCAGGATAGATAAACCCCTCAGGACCAACAAGGAGAGTATAGATACCAGGAAGATTAGGGGAGAGTGGGGAGACAAAGGGGGGAATCGATCACAAGGGTCAACCTAGAACCCCCTCTGAGGGGAACAAATAATGGAAAAGTGGGTGAGGGTTGACAGAGGATTATGTAAGATATGAAAATAATAATCTATAATTTATGGGTTCATAAGGGAGGATGGGCAGAGAAGGGAGTGGGAAGAAATGGGGAGTTGATATCAGGGGCTCAAGTGGTAAGAACATGGTTTGAAAGTGATGTTGGCATATGTGCAAATGTGCTTGACACACTGGATAAATGTATGGATTGTATAAGAGTTGTAAGAGCCCCCAATAAAAGTATGAACAAAAAAACACCACAGAACACCCCCATCCTTTCAGTTAACAGATGAACACTTGAGCTAGTTGCACCACTCAGGAACTCTGCGTGGGTAATAGGAACTGGGATTAAAAATAAAAATAATAATCATAAAAATAAACAGGTCTTCCAGAATGAGAATTTGTGTTTACCTTCCTAAGAGGCAGGCTATATTTATTGTTTGCTGTAACTTTTGGGTCCAGCAGCTTCAAAGTCCTCTGGAATCCTTGAAGTGGACCTTCTTGACTGTGGGCTTCACTAAGTACATTTCCTCTTACAGAGTCTGGCTTACAGTTCATTCAACTCGAAACTATTATCATGGCCTTGCACGAGGGTCTGGGATAACCTGCCATGATTTCAGGTGAAAACAGACACCATGTTGATTTGAGAAACTCAAGTTTATTCTGAAGGAGGAGACAGAAGGAAACAGTGGCATTTGTTACTCACAAACTGCTTGAAAAATCCATTGAAATTCAAACAAGCTATATACCTTAAGCAATGTGACACAGAAAAAAAACAAAACTAAACTAACACTGGCTTTACAATGCTCACAGGAAACAACCAGCAAATTCTGCAAGAATCACAGGAAATAATTGCCACTTACCTTTCTCCAGGGGCTACCAATGACTTCCTCTTGAGGTTTCACATTCCTTAATTTATCTAAGTGTTGTTGTTGGGTGCATTCAAGTTGGGCCCTTTTCATAGAGACCCTAATGGAGGGAAGTGTTACCCTGCATTATCACAACTGATCTTAGCATGAGCCCCTTCTTGCAGCAACTGTGCTAGTCTACCTTCTTGAGGGCCTTCCTCTTTTTTCGCTGGCCCTCCATTGTATGGAGCATGATGTCTGTCTCCAGGGCTGGTTTGTCCTGATAAAAAGTCCTGAGTATGTCTCAACATCCTTGCCTCTAAGGAGCATTTTAGCTGGATTTTTTCCAAGACAGATCTATTTGTTCTTTTGGTAGCCCATCTTACTTTCAACATTCTTCTCCAAACATCATACTTTTAATGCATGATATTTTCCTTCGATCTTCCTTATTCAGTGTCTATCTTTCATATGCATATGAGGCTGTTGAGAATACCATGGTTTGGTCAGGCACATCGTAGTGCCGAAAGGAACATCCTTGCTTGTCAACCCTTTAAAGACGTCTTGTGCAGCGGAATGACTTAATGGGATGTATTATCTGAACCCTTGATTGCTGCTTCCATGAATATGAGTGTGGATCCAAGCAAGACAACATTATTTTCTTTTCCATTTATCATGAGGCGACCTATGGCCCAGTTGTTAGCACTTATTTCCCCTTTACATTGAGTTGTAATCCATACTAAAGTCAGCAAAGTTTGATTTTCATCGACAAGTGCTTCAAGTCCTCTTCATTTTCAGCAAACAAGGTTTTTTCATCTGCATCTAACAAGCCTTCCTCCAATCCTGGCATTCTTTTTTCTGCATATAATCTAGCTGCTCTGATTATTGACTCTGCCTATCGATTTATTAGGTATGAGGAGAGGACACGATGCTGATACACACCAGTGAGCACAACTGCCTCTTGATCCATGTAGAGGTTCGATAAGAACACAGTCACATGTTCCAGAAGTCACATTCTTCTCAAGGCTATCCATAGTTTGTTATGAATCAAGCAATTGAATGTCTTTGCATTGTTAATGAAACATAAATAAAGACCTTTATGGTTTTCTCTGTTTTCAGCCAAGATCCATCTGACATCTGCAATGATATCCAAAGTTTCATGTTCTATTCTGAATCCAGCTTGGACCTCTGGTAGGTTTTTTTTTAGTGTACATCTGCAACCACTGCTAGGTGTATAATCAATGATGTTCTTCTAAATGAGGAATGTCTTGTGCTTGGCTACTTATCTTAATGTCCTTGCTTACTGCCTTCCTGAATTAGAGCCTCCCTACTGATTACATTAAAATGGGATTTTTACTGCAAGGGAGGGAGCTGTTATATTTTGTATTTCCATCAATTAAATCTTCAATTATCTTAAACTTCTGGAACTTTGATTAACAGTAAGCTAACTCACCCTCTCGATGCCTATTATAGTGTAGACAAGTTGGTGTGGTGGTATGGGGGACCAACCTCCACAACCAAATGGGCCTCAGGGGGCGGTTGTGTATTGAAGGGAAATGAAAAGAACAGCAGACAAGGTATACAAGGGCTCGCCTCTTCTGAGGGCAGGTCAAGAGAGAGGGAATTCATTCTCTTTACAGGCTTATAGAAGTTTGGGCTAGCAAGCCGCATATACCCATGAGTAACAGAAAGGGGTTGTATTACAGGCAGAAAAGTAAACGGAAGGGGACTTGCTGGAGCATACATGTGATATGAAGGCACATACATGACAAGATGGGTGGGTTCTAGAGTTAATATGGCAGCCAAACCTTGGTCTTCTGAGCTGGCTGGACCTTAAGAGTCCCAAGCTCTTCTCCAGGGGACTAATCTATGATCTCCACGAGAAGGGAGAAATCTGTACTTAGGGTGGGGTGATCTGATCACTCAGTGGCAGACAGCCTTCAGGCAAAGAGCCTTCAATCAGTTAACCTTCACAACTATTGTAAGCAACCACGTGCCTGCAAGCAGTCCCTTAAAACGCATTATTATGAGGGACATCCTGGGGAATAACTTAGGAAATGCCACTGGGATTCATCTCCAACCCACGAATGTGACGGCCTCCCTCCACCAGAGTCTCAGCCTCCCAGTCCAGACTCCTTAACATATGAGCGTAGAGAATTTGCCTATGCACACTCTTCTCCTGTTTCTCAGTTTCCGATACGATGAGAAGTGAAGGAGGTTAAGTATTTTATTGTTTTATAGCTAAAATTTTCAGTGTTCCTGAGCTGAGATCTCCATGAGCAAGTTATTACTTTCTCCGCTCCATTAGACAGAAAGCTGGACTAAAGAAACAAAATAACAAGAACAACAAAAAACATAAAACAAAAAAGAAAGCTAGACAGGGTTGGGGTGGGTGAACTGCTCTTTTCCTATGGGAGACACTGAATTCACCATGATTGCTCTTCCTTTCCTGATGGATGGGATTCTTCTCATTTATTCTCCTTGAGAACAAGGTTGTTTTCTACAAGGTAAAAACTCAAGATTTCAGGGCTTCCTCAGAATTCAACCCTGGGCCACCACTTTATCACTCTCCTGTGAATCAAAACTCAACCTCCAGAAACTTGTCAAAATGACCATTTACATTTCCCATCACCTGATGGCTCCAGGGGCTCCCGCTGCTAGTCAGCTGCTTTCAGTTGTGTTTCTCTGGCTTTGCCTGTCTTTCCAGATTTTAAGATGGAAGTTTGTCTTGAAGACTCAGTTACCTGAACTATGTGAGAAAAGTCAATGATATTCAGCTTGTTCATCTTTCTCTTGCTTTTAAGGAGGAGATGTACCTTCTGGCCTCTTCATTTGCCACGGTGGCTCTGGCAGTCTCCTCTTCCATTGTGGAAATAGGCCCTTTTGGAGATGTCTGAGTGGCAGCAGAGGTAGCCTTCTGGAAGAGACTGCAGTGGAAATGATGCCATTTTGACCTGGGAGCCTGTGAGGTGATGGTTGGATTGGAGAAACCTTTTAGATTTCGAAAGGACGGAATATGTAGATGGATATGGACACTGTGTAGATATGGTAGTTAAGGGATAATTCAGAATTTTGATATTGAAATTGGTGAATGGTGGCCTCACTGACTAAGATTTGAACCCAGATTGAAAACCTGGGTGTTTAAGTTGAACATGTTAAGTTTGAGATACTGAGTAGTCACTGAAATGAAACCATTTCTGGCAGCCTGTGAGAGAGAAAATGTCATAAATCAAGACAAACATTCCTCTCAGAATAATTTCAATGTAGATAACATTTATCCATAGCTTCCCAACTCTTCTTAATAATTCTCCTTGCATTATACTTGATAGCGCTCCTTTATAACACTGACCTCAATTCTAACTAGAAAGTTTATAGAGGTTTTAAATTTTTTTAAATGTTTCTTTTTTTTCCACATAGACTCTTAGCTTTATAAATCCAAGAACCGTATTTTCTTGCTAAGTACTCTCCCTCCATAATATTTGTTAAATGAGTAATTAGACAAGCAGAAAAACATCACACTATCCTGGCCTTAGCTGGATTGCTTAAAGTAACCTTCCACAAAGATCTTCTCACTTGTTCTCATGCATACTAAGGCCCATTCTTTTAACAGTCAGTAGAGGTTAAGAAAACAATAAAGCCACCCCATTCAATTAAAAAACAAAGGTGGCTTTGCTTAAAAGACTCATTATGCAAATGTGTCACATCAATATGCCAGTAATGGCAAATATCATGTGACAATTAAATTGGGTTTTGCATCTCATGGATTAAATCTAGCATAGCCTTCACACATCATTGGGCTCTCGTATCATAAACAGTAATTAAGATATTAATCATAGAGATTCTCAGATGGTATAAATTGGTTTAATGAAAAGGTATCCTTTTCTTCTTCATTTTTATTTGGAAATATACCCATGATGTTACAGAGATTACGCCTTCCCATATGATTATTTTCATTAAGCCAGTTAACTAGGAGTTTCTGGATTTTATTTCTGTAAATTTTTATTTAGGTCATTTACTTGCATAGCAGAGCCTTGCAGTGTAAAGCACATTAGCCCTTCTGAAACTAAATGCTTTTACAGAATAATCTCATTACACACAGGAATGTGATCGCCTCTTTAATGCTAATGATTTCTTTATTTGTCAACGAAAAAAACACACACTAACAAGGAGAAAGAGAGAGAAGGAGAAATGAAAGCAAATTTGGCTCTTCCTAGCTTTACTTGAGATAACATTTGTACGCATCCCCTTTAACTAGCTCTCAGAGCTGCAAGTAATTCCACAGGACAATGACATGCTATCATTACTGCACTTAACATACCAAAACACCTGCCATTTTTACAAAGTAAACTGGATATTGGTGTTTATGAATGTGCATTTTGGCTGGTAAAATAAATTAGTACTAATATATTTTATATTTTACAGACTTAAATACAAAGTAAACCAATGCTTTACTGTGAAAAAAATTACTTGTGACAATAGTAACTTAAAGAAGTTTTAAGAGAGAAACACGAGTAAGTTTAAGGCATTTTCACATGGTTATCAATGCTTAATTCTTTTTTTAATGCATGAGTTAGCTCTATTAAGTTGACATCAAATAAAAAATTCTCAACAATTTGAGTGAAATCTTAATGTAAATCTTTATACTTTTGTTTTGTGTGAGGTTCTGCATCATCAGATACTTAAATTATCTCCACAATGCCTTTTCCTTTATGATAGCTGTATGTGCAAGGATGGGAAAGCCCTGGTGTTATTCACACTTTGAGTACACACCCAACACTCTGGTGAGGAGAGGCCTGCTGTCTACACTTGTACTTCTAAAGTGTCGCTGCCAAGGAGGGACACGGAATAAGGAATTAAGTCTTAGAATACAATAGGATCAAAAACTCTCTACGGCTTTTCTACAAAATAAAAAACAAAATATTTCAATAATATGTGTGATGAACTATACTTTTCTATTGCTTAAACAAACACACAAACAAACAAACAAACAAAAAGATTACATGTAATTTCACTCTTTGTGCCCAGCAATGATAATTCCTTGCATTTTTTCACTCTAACTGATTTTGGGGTTCATAATTTAATATATTAGGTTATGATTTAGATATCAATGAGAAGACAGCTGTGGATAAATTCGATTATTATAGAAAGGATTTAAAAAAAGAACCAACTTCAAAATCATTTTAGCCATATATTTTTCTGAGTCCTTTCAGTTTACATTGATCTAGAAATCATGCTGTTTCTTCTGAGGAGAGAACACCATTGTTGATTTTTGGCTGTCCTTCAGTTCACAGATTTTATAAAGGAAGAAGAGGATAAGAACTGATTGATCAGCAGATTCAAATGCGGATCTACTCTCACCAGGGATTCAATTTTGGGGAAGTTAACTCTTATGGTTCCCAACATAAGGGACCCCTGAGCTCTCCTTGGTTACATGCTGGGCTGTTGACACAGCAACAGCACCCAGTAATTCCCGCCCACCAGCCTCTTCCAGAGAGAAAGAGACTTTCTGTACCAACAAGGATTTACAGCCCTGGCACCCCAAAGAGCACCTCTATCTGTCCTCTGGGGTTGTGATGAGTTGTGATCTACTTCATGACAATGGGTTTGGGGTTTTGTTTATTTTCCCAGTTTAATCTTCATTCACTGAATTAATTGAGGATAAAAAATACTTGTCTTCAACAACACCACCACCACCACCAACAATAATAATGATGATGATCTTAGTCAAATAACAAAGCCTGTAAAGGCCTTTCTTTGGAGGTGCAGTGAGGCTGCTGACTGGGAAGGGAGCAGTAGAAACTTACTAGCTTCTCAGAAGGAAACACAAAGCTGGCTGCTCTGGTAAAGATTAGCAGCCTTGGCAACCCGGAGAGGATTGCTGTGAGTTAGAATTGACTCCCTGGCAGTGGTTTTGTTTTGTTTTGGGGGAATTATTTGAAAATGATAACATTCACCTTGAGGGTAATCTCAAAGCGCTGCTTTTCTTTTCAGTGGGTGTTCTTATCTTTAACCCCGATCCCAAAGCCACTGCCAATTCAGTTGATTCTGACTCATAGCAATGCTCTATAGGGTTTCTGAGAATGTGAGTCTTTGCTGAAGTAGAGATCCTCATCTTTCTGCTCAGTGTAGTTGGTGGGTTTGAACTGCTTGCATTAGCAGTCCAACACAAATATTTTCTTTGTTTATATTTTTCCTCTATGCAAAGGGGATATTTCTTGGTCCATCACTCAGTTAAAACTGCTTTCAAAGTTCTTCTTCGTAACAATTGTGAAATATTTTTGGAGTTCTGCTCTACTTCATATTTATCCCTTATCAAAGACAACACAGAGATACCATGAATGCATTTCCCAGGCTAATCACTGATGAATGAAATGAACTAGCACAGAACATGACAAAGAAAACATGTCTTATCTTCTTTACATGGACACTAAAGCCCATCATGGGCACCATCTCAGATATCTTGCTCCGAATTTTCTCCAAATTGAATGTTAATTATTTAAATAATAGAGGAAAGAATTACTATTCCATCTTAAGTTTTCATCAAGCCAGACTTAGTGGCTCAGCTTTTTTGAAGTATCAGTTATCCTGGTTGCCCACACATGCTTCCAGCTTGTCTGGATTCTGTTGAAACTTTGTATGTAAAAAACAGTTCCACATAAAAGTATCATGTGCCAAATAATTTGAAATGTAATTTTGTAATCATCACCCAAATTAAAATACATAAAAGTAATAGCACTTCAGAATTCATCTCCCAGTCCTAACGTTCTCTCTCCATACTGGCAGAGGCTACCATTATCTTACAGTTGACTATCCAATATGATGGCCATTAGCTGCTTGTTGCTATTTATATTTAAATTATGAATAATTGATATAATGAATTGAAATGAAAATAAAAAAATTCTTCAGTTAAATAGCTACATTACGATTACGCAGTGACCATAGGTGGGGAATTTCTACTGTCCTGCATGCAAGAGAGAACATTTTCAACATCAAAGAAAATGCTATTGGACAACATTGAAGTTAAACTCCTCTGGAAACTATATTTAAAAGTAAAATTTGAATAATACAATAAATAATGAAAGAAAATAATTTTTGGATGTGACTCAAAAGTATAAAAGTCAAATGTAGCTCAGTACCCCTACATTTCCATGGCTTTACATCTTCAAAGAGCCTCAACCTTCTGTCACAGAGCAGCTGGTAGGTTTGAACCCTGACCCTGTGGTTATCCATCCACTGTTTACCAGACAGAATCACCAGAGCTCTTTAACAAGTACAAAGGAGAGATTGAATTAGTATTCATTTGAGTATTATACTGAGTTGAATAGTGCCAGCTTCCCAAAGTTCATGTCATCTCCAGAACTTCAGTATTTGACCTTGTTTTGACCTAGAGCCTTTGAAGCTGTAAAGGATCTTAGGTCTATGTAACTAATGCCCTTGTGAGAATCAAGCGAAATACATAGAGATACCGATATACTGGGGGAAGGGCTATGCAAAGATAGAAGCCGAGATTGAAATGATACTTCTGTGAGTCAAGGTACCCAAGGTGTTGTTGACCACCATCAGAACCAGGGCAGAAACAAAGATGCAGGAGCCTTCAGAGACAGTGACTGTGCTGACACCAGGATTATGGGCTTCTTGAACCAATTTTTTAGTTTTTCCTGTGGCAGATCTAGGAAAAGATGACATTCATTTACATTTTTCCATATTTGCATTCATTGTGACTATCATTATGCATGATCCCAGCTTATCTTGTAGGTGTGATCTAGAAGCAAGATGACCTTGTATCTTTATTGTAACCTCTGTCTTCATCCATTAAGTTGTCATTTACACAAAGGCGAGCATTAGTGTGTATTCTGTTCAATGCTGTCCTTGTATGGAATTTGGAGCATAGCCAGATGAAGTTCAATTCTTCAGGATGATTTTTCCCCTTTGGAGGTTAAAATCACCAAAATCCTAAATTTGCTCTTGATCTTTATAGGATTTAAATGTAAAGGATTTATCTGTACAAGGAGATCAGATCCTTGGGGCTAAACTCAATGTGTACAATCCCTGACAGGAGACTACTATGTTAATGAGGCAGCCACTTTAGTGATTTGTAGTGAGAACTATCACATTCCGTGAAACCAGATGCTCATGTTAGTTTAATCAGCATGGTCTCTCACTTCAGCGTGTCAATTAGAAACAAACAGGAGTCAATTGATTTCTTAGCATGACATTAGAACAAGGTGACTTAGTCCTTTGATTTAAGAGCTTATGGCCAGGAGTCACAGTGGACTCAAGTGCTCCTGTAAACCTGCCTTAGAGATTGAGCATGTCAAGTCTCCAGTCCAAATATTCACTCTGATGTAGCTGCAAATGCAATGGCAGATCATTCCATCTCCTGCAAGCTTTCTTTTGATTATCTTCATTGAGCTGGCAGATGGTTTTCTTTCCCATTCCAATCTCTGTGCTTGAAATGTACATGTAGGATTATTGTAAATTGAGGTACACTCCCTAAGAAAGTATAGAGATGTCCTTGTTGGGAATGAAAGTTTTAAAAGATGTTATCAGTTAACTGGAGGTCAGACTTAGTAGGGTGGGTTTTAATCCAATTTGAGTGACACAAAACAATCTCCCAACGTACGCTGAATGTGTTATGATGAGATGTGAGTCACTGGGAAAGGACACTTGCAAGGTAAGTTAGAGAGTCAGTGAAAAAGAAGAAGACCCTCAGCGACATGGATTGATCCAAGGCTGCAACAATGGACTCAAATAAATCAGCAAGTTGTGGGCTGAGTGTGGTTCTGTTGTGTATCGGGTCATGGTGAGTTGGAATGGACTCAACAGTGCCACACAACAACAGGGGCAAATACAAATATCACGTGTGCTCAGTGAACGTATACAAATGCTATATTCATTTTGGATAAGAAATAATAGTTGTCCTATAAAGCTATGGAAATGTCATAATTGTCTTAAGTACAATAATTATAAAATTTGATTAACAAATAAGCCTGAGGTTTTAAAAATTTAGTATATGAATAGACTGTAGATCTAGAATAATTAATTAAGATGGAGGAAGACAGTGTTCACATTACTGAAACAAGTGATGCTTAAAGATAATGCATCATGCACAATGAAAACCAAAAAGGAATGATGCTTTACAAAGTTAGCAATTAATTATTAGGAAATCAAAAACTTCCTTCTGTAAATGGAATATCCAACCCAAATCAAACTCACTGCCAGCGAGTTGCTGCTGAACAACAGCGGCCCTATAAGACAGGGTAGAACTGCCTCGGTGCTTTTCAGAGACAGTAGCTATTTATGAGAGTAGAAAATGTCATCTTTCTCCTGAAGAGAAGTTGGTGGTTTTGAACTTTTGATCTGGTGGAAAGCAACCACATGGCACTAGGACTTCTGCAAAAGAAATATACATAAGTTAAATATTTTCAAAGAAACGTTTAACATTGAAAATCATGATATCTGAAGTATCTAAATATGACCATGATTCAAAATGATATAAGTATGTACTTGAATAAACATTCTAACTCATCAAAATATCGTGGTATAATGCTATGTTATTTTTCTTAATAATCAGGCTCTTTGATCAAGATATGATCATTGGTGACCCACAGAGCCTAGTGGAATTTTGAATGGATAGAGACATTGATCATTTTAATATCACTTTTGAACTCTGATCCTGGTGTACCTTGTACTCTAGTTATCTAAAGTACTTTTTGTGTAATACAATACAAGCAAAATAGTCATCTGACCTACTCCAGCTGGCTCTTAATAGCCTGCTAGCTATATTTGCATAGCAATGACTCAAATTAATTTATAAAGGGTATTTTGTAATCAATATGACTGCATCTTGTGGTGACTTTTAATCTTCTAGGAGTAAATAAAGTGAAGACGATAAAGCTTGCATTTTAATGGACTTTACAGGACAAATTAAATGTATTAAAATATACTAAGGAAGAGTTTTAAAATAGCCTTATATAAGTACTGGTATTATCTGCTCTTTTGTTAATTTCAAACCATGATATACAGCTTCCATTGCAACTGAAATTGGAAGGCGGGGCTGAAGAGATTAATAAAGCACCTTGGAATTACTACGGAGAGCTCAAAAAAAGGTCATTTCAGTTTTAAATGTAATAAAGTTATCATGGCTTCCTACTCAGACTACCAAGAATATGATGAAGAAGTTGAATCTATAACACTTGCTGGAAAGGGGGAGGTACACCGCGATCAAGTAAAATAATAAGGAGGTATTGTTGTTAGCAATGTTTTAGGGATTTGGATGTAACTCCCAGAATTTAAGGCGCCACGATGGCACATGGTTAAGAGGGTTGACTGCTAATTGAAAGGTTGCTAGTTTGATCCCACCTCATGGCTCCATTGACAGAAGGACCTGGAGATGCACGCCCACAAAGATTCGAGTGAAATAGCCCCTGTGGAGCAGTTCTGCTCTCTCAGGTGGCGCACCAAGAGTCAAAAATCCACCATATGGTACTAAAAAACAACAAGACTTTTAGGATTTATACTTGTGGTTGAACAGTCTCAGGATATCTTTCTTTAAAAGACGTTTTCAGTAAATTGTCCTGGAACAATGTGGTAATTGCCTGAAAAAAAAAAAGCAAACAAAAAAACAGAAACAGCATCAATTGCAAATTAATTTTCTTACCCCTATCTATCACTACTCACAAAAATTAACAAAAAAGTGATTACCAGCCAAAAAAATAAAAGCCAGTCAACTTATTGAAGAAAGAGAAGGTATTGTTTGTGATATATTAGAGAATTATTTTTGAAATGCACCATATTAAAATAAAAATATTATTTTGGTCTTCAAAACCACAGCAGAGCAAATAAAAATTCCAACCATGGGTTAAGGAAATTAATGACAGAGAGAGAGAGAGAGAGAGAGAGAGAGAGAGAGAGAGAGAGAATGATGTATCTGAAAGCTATCTATACCCACCATGTACCTAAGACAGAGTCAAATGTATTCACAACATAGTTGTACATAATAGTACAAGTGAAATTATTTATAAGCTCACAAGGTCATCCAATTATGAATGGAAAAACCAAACTTCTGTATTTTCATGTTATGCCACACTACTTGCCAACAGTGAAAAACAGTATTGAATCACACAACAATGAAAGAGTCATAAAAACGTAGTGCTAAGTGAAAAAATTCAAAGCGAAAAAAACACAAAGCAATGCATTCTGTATTACTCTGTCCTTCTGTCACTCCTGCAAAGACAGTGCACCTCAGTGATTGTCTGGGGTCCAGGGTTCTTCTGCAGGGAAGCTGATGATTGAGATATTTTATATCTTGGTTGTGTTATTACAGGATTTCCCACAATTGCCAATATTCATTAAGCTACAATAAAACAAATGGATTTTATCAAGTGGAAATTGTACTTCAATGAAAGCAACCCCCAAAATAAAGAACAAAACAAAAACTCATTGCCATCAAGTCAATTCCAAATCATACTGACCCTAAAGGACAAGGTAGAACTGCCCCTGGGGATTTCTGAGACAGGAATGGTTTGTGGGAGTAGAAAGCCTCGTTTTTCTCCCTGAGAGATACTGGCGATTTGAAACTGGTCACCTTGGCTTAGCAGCGAAATGTGCAACCACTAGTCACCAGGGCTCCTGGAGGGGGACTGAACATATAATGGAAATGTGATTGTACTACACTCCACTAACCACCTCTTTCATAACTAAGCATAATGAAATTCTGCCCAATCTCCATTCTGTGCTCCAATCCAAATTCCCATCCAGGATCTCATGTAATTAGTTTTAAACTAAAAATGACTATACAACTCTCTTTAAAAATAAATGGCAAGACCCTCATGATTTACTAGGGAAACACGATTACATCCCTGTTTATTCTGCAAAGGAGCTCTGTGGTGTGGAGGTTAATCAAAAGCTGGTGGTAAAAATGCATCAAGTGCTCCTTGGGAAAACGATGTGGCAGTTGGCTCCCATAAATATAACAGCCTTCAAAACCCTTGGGAACAGCTTTAGTCTATCCTATAGGATTGCTATGAGTCAAAATCCACTGGAGGGCAATAGAATGGGGTTACTCTGCAAATCCTAATTAATAGAAGTGTGTTCAACATTCTAACTTAATCACTTGCCATACAATCTCCGTCTTTCAATTCTTCCAAAAAGCTCTTTTCTATATCAGGGACCCAGACTTTTCCCTTACACTCTTTAATCAGACAGACGTTCTTATTACAGTCTGCCTGTCATAATACTCCTTGATTATAGGTGAGTATAACCCTTTCATCAAGTTGATTACCGTTTGCAAATGTATCCCTGTGTGTCACTGGACTTGGGTAACATGTCTACCACCCACTGTCCTGAAGGTTTCATGAATCTGGAAAACAGATTCTGTGTTGTTTCACATACTGCATCTCCCTTGCACAATGTTCATAAGTCAAAGGTATTTGATGAATTTACCAGTGAAATACTTAAAAAATATTTAGCAGTTATAATTCTTGTTTTATTTAATGAACAGAAAACACATTAAATCTAAGAATTTTCCAAGTGCAAGACTTTAATTTTGTTCCTGTTGATTCATGAAGGAAAAAACAAAGAAACAAAAAACCAGTGGTCTGGACTGGAAGAAGCCATTTTGCAATGCTGTAAAATTTTATACATACTTTGACTCTTGTTCTGAAATGAGCTAATGACAAGTATACTATATGGAATCTTCTACATTATTGTGTTCTTGTCCTTTTTCATGTTTTGTGTTGAATACTGCTTTACAAAACAAAAATTTTAATGGTAGGGAAATTGTAGAATTTACATCGATTGTCTACTTCGTTTTGTATATTTTAAAGAAAAGATGTAGCAACTTTTAGTTGCTTATAGGAGATGGATTCATAGTAAGCTAGAGGGCCCTTTTCCCCACCAAGTCTTACAGAATCCTATCAGACATTTCTCGGTGCACTTGTTTCTACTTCTCTCAGTGGGTTGGGCAATGGGCAGGCAGGGAGAGTGCTGGCAGGCGTCTGGTGTCAGTCTTTCTGCACACTGCCTGGCATTCTTCTTTTGTTGGATATCATCATGGGCAGGAAGTTGTAAAGACTGGCATTTAGCTACCCTGTCTACAAGGCTAAAAGAGAGCTGCTTCTTTGGCAGACTACAATTCCTTGCGTTTTTCAATTTATTCTTCACATTGTAAGGGACATGTCTGGAACTTCAAATTCATTGAGGAGAACCTTAATTTAGATGTAGGTTTCTACATTTTAATAAAGTTACAAATCAAAACCAGTGGTTATAAACTCAACTGCAACCCATGGTGTCAACATATGTCTCTGAGTAAAACTCAGAGATTTCTGAGTTCCTTAGAGATCTCCATAGCTGATATTTTGGAATTGCTAGCTAAGTGCATTAACTGTTTTCATCATTCAGGACTCCTTGAGATCAGGAATAAAATCAAAGAATTTTTTTTCTTTTTACACTATCCAGCCCCCGCATGAATTATACTTGCCAGCATAATAAAAATCCCTGGTGGTGTAATGGGTTATGTGTTGGGCTTCTTAACCACGAGGTCAGCAGTTTGAATCCATCCATCGTTAATCAGGACAAAGTTGCAGCTTTCCATTCTCATAAGCAGCTGCATCTCCAAAATCAACAGGGAAGTTCCACTCTGCCCTATAGGGTCCCTGTAAGTAGTGAGTGAGAACATAACGAAACTTAATATCAGTGAGTGAGCACATAAAAAAACTTAACATCAACACAAGGCATCTCTAGCAAAAGTGTCTATAGGATGATTTTGCAATAATTTTCCCTTGCTGTTTTGTTTGCTTGAAAATTATCTTAACAACTGTCTCCTTTTAACCATAACTAATAAAAGCCAATATTAAACACCATGCTGTGTGTCAAACACACTGTGACAAGCAAGTGCTGAATAAGCCCATTACTGAGTAGTCAAAACATATACCAAATAGAATGCAAATGGAGAGTCTTAACTGCTCTGCGTCATGTAAGATAGGACTAAGCTTTCCCTTTCCTAGAGGGCAGTGTGCTTTTGTTATCATTACTGATGTAATTTTGAAGGGGTTACTAATGGGTTATTTTTCTTCCAGGATGTTATTTGATAATGATAAAGTGAGTCTTTGGTCTTATGCATTATGTTAGGCCAGGTTTACAAGAGAAACAAATCCGCACACTCATACACGTATAAGAAAGAGCTTTTTTTATCAAACTTTATATATTGAGAAACCCAGCCAAGTCCAATTCAAGTCCATAAGTCTGATACTAGTCCATAAGTTCCTCTTTCCACTCGCTCAGCCATGCGCAGTTATGCAGAATGCAGGAAGATCACAGGCTGGTGGGGACAAAGCCCTGTGGACCAAATGACAGTGGTAGCATTTCGGGGCTCTGACAGCCACAAGGGTCAGCCAGCAGGAAGGTGAAGGCAGAGAGAGAAGGGGAGGTTCATAGGGCCACATGCATAAGGAGGTACCATCAGGCTGTGATCTGATTGAGAGGTCGAATACTACCCCTACATTTTTATATATCTTCAAGTTACCATGAAATAATGTAACTACCGCATCCATTCAGGGAGCAGGAGAATGCAGGTTAGGATGGTGCCAGTTAATCAAGGTTCCTAGAGTAAAGAGAAAATTGATATCAGCTTAGCTATTCTTCAAGTTATAGCTTACTAAGAAATAGGAGAAATTCTGCTTTCTGTAGAACGACTGTCCTTAAACAATCATATCTTTAATGCCTATTCATAACCAATGAAAAATTCTTTACACAAATAAAACAGGCAGCCATTAAAGTGAAGTGACTGCTCAGCCCACATAGAAGAAGCACACCCGCCGATATGGCCCAAGGATTGTAAATAAAATCAAAATCAAGAGGAGGGAATAGTAGAGAGCTTAAATTCTGAGCACCTGGTTTGCAGAATGCTATGTGTGTTAGTCTGAGTAGACTAGAGAAACAAATCCAGATAAACTCATATGTGTATAAGAGTACATTTTATATAAAAGAGCAATTGCATATTGAGAAAAAAAAAAACCAGGCCAGTCCAGATCAAATTCATAAGTCCAATATTAGCCTATATGTCTGATACCAGTCTGTAATTTCCTGTTCAGACTTACACAGCACATGCAATGATGCCAAGTGTAGGATGATTGCAGGCCAGTGAATGGAAAGTCTTGTGGATCCAGTGGTGGTATAAGTATCTCAGGCTGGCATGGATCTCCATGTGGCTCCTCCAGCTGTGGGGTTCTAGTGTAGCACCCCGTGTCTTGTCAACAAGAATGTCTCCCAGGGAGAGAGTGAGTTTGACCTCCAGTGAGATATTTATGTCAGCAACACCTCCAAATGAGGTCATTTAGCTGCGACCTGATTGACAAGCTATGCTCCACCACTTCACAAGTTAGACAATTATGTAACTGCTACACTATGTATGACAGTGAATGTCCATACTCCATTTCAGGGTCCCCACTTGGATTAAGTCTCCGATGAATCCCCTCAGATGATTGACCAGTTATCTGAATAGCCTTACTGTGGTAGGTAGGTTTACTGTGCCAACCTGGCCAATAGGAACATATGGGATTAATATCACAGTTTGATTGGAGGCAAAGTGATAAATGGCTCCACCAGGCCCATTCCTCTCTCTATTCCTCTCTGGTGATCGGACCACGGTGTGGCTGCTTTAGATAGTTCTCTGCCTCAACTTGTGAGCTACACTACCTGTAGGACAGCCAACCTGTGGATCGTGTTGCTAGAGCTTGAGGTTCCTTCTAGATCACTTTGCCACACTGCTGATGTATACATTGCTTGAGCTTGAGGCTGCCGGATTCTGTCGTCTTGCCTTGCTTGAGTCGGATATCCCATCCAGGCCTGCTGTGCTAAGCTCCTGAACTGTTGACTGTTGGTGACTCATACTGCTATTTGCTGCCTATGGCCAGACTGCCTGTATTGCCTTAGGGAAGATTCAGCAGTCTGCTTCCTTGACCTCGGATCCAGCAGCCCTGGGAGTTGAAGGACTTCCAGTATATTAACTGTTCCAGGGAAGTAAGTTGAACTGAGCCCTCTGTACTGTTGGGTGGACTAATTAGTTGTTATATTCCTTTGTGATATATATATATATATATGTATATATATATATATATATATATATATATATTCATAAGTGTCTTGGTTTTGTTTTTCTAGAAAATCCTAACACACTTGCTATCAGGCAGAGTGTATTGTAAAGTGGACTAATGCAAGTATAGTTAGGTTAAACTTAACACCTTATTCTGTGTTCTCCCTTTGACTCACTATAAATTTGTTCTAGTTTAAATTATTTTCTGCTACCTTTTCAACTTAGGCTTTTCTAAGTTATTTTGTTATTGTTATGTTTATTTGCTTTTTGTTTTTGTGTAGTTTCCTCTACACAAAATCTAGAATAGGTAAATCTATAGAGATAATATATAGATGCATATTTTTGGCAGACTTACATTAGGGGAGGTGGAGTAATAATAGTGAATCCAAAGAAGAAGAAAATGTTCTAAAATTGATTGTAGTGATGATTATGCAATTCTTTTTATTGAAGTTAAACCATCGAACTGGATGATATAGGCATTATATACCAATAAATAATACAAATGAAAATAATTAAAAATAACACTAAAATAAAATAAAATGATTAAAATAAAAAGACCGACACATCCACACCAAAAATGATATATTAAAATGATTGATTAGTCATATACCATGACTATTATAAGATTCTGGATATAATAGTATTCACCTCTGTTGCCTTTAACTCTTGAAAACTTCTCAGGGGTGAGAGGGAGCGTAGTACTCTTCCCACAGTCACATATAAATGTATATACATTGACAGAGGCTATTTGTGCATGTACATTTATCTTTGCAGCAAATATAATCTGGAAAGTTGTGGAGCACAGAGCGGAAAACATAGGAAAACTTCTTTTAGACATCATCAGACACCTTGAGGAAACAAATTCATGGACTAGAAGCTTAAGATCATTATGTGGTGGTGGTAAGGGCACCAAATTCAATTTTTATAACAGAGGGTGGATGCGTTTAATCAGCAGTGCTTTCTGTAAATTGTCAGTTCTCTCACTACATGGGCATGGCCTGAAGATCATACTTCAACGGAAATGTTCCCTTTTGCCTTGTGGGACTGCGCACTGTTCTGGAGGCTCATTCAGGACAGCAGGGTAGAGGGCCTCTCTCTGTGGGAGTCAAGAAGAGTCTCAGAAGCCACCCTCCTGGTCTCCATCCTGCTTTGCCTCTTGATTTCTTGAGAAGTTGGAGGAGGTTCACTGCTTTGTTGAGTCTGTCCGGGTCACCTGATCCTGAGCTTGAGGGAGCACAAGGACTCGCAGCACTTTGGTCCATCCCATTCTGTTCCTTTCCCTCCTCTGCTAGTGTACGTGAGACATCTTTTATAGTAAAGAGGATGCTAAGAAGGTATTTTTGGTAAATCCAAGTTAGCAGTTCTTTGCTGTGTTTATTAACTACAAAAGGGACATTCATTATGGACAAATGGAATTGAAAAATAATGGAATTTTTTGACCAGGCGTTTTGGAGCCCTTTGTATCATCAGTGTTGAATGGTTTATTTTTATCGTACATGGATACCTAGGTATCCCCATGCTTACTTCATTTCTAATTGAGAAAAGTAGATAAATGTGTATTTCTGTCTAAATTATTCTTATGTTCTCTCTTTATGCACAGAAAATGATAAAAATATTATCCAGGAAAGATTTACTTTTTATCCCCAAAGGATTTCATTTCTATAACTCAAAACAAATTATCAGTCTGATGCTAAAGATGACACAGCATATTTATCTAGTAATCTACCTCTTCTAAGTAATTGGAATATGCTTGCCAAAGAGTGTGATGTGTGTACATCACTTCATAGGTCTGTGGCTCACCATATTTCCAATGCTACTGATGTGGCAAAATAGGAATGGATAAATTAAAGTCCGTTTTCAGGCCAGGGCCCAAACTACCCAAATCTAAACCTCCAAACGTTTGTTGCCATCATTAGCTGCCATCAAGTTTGTTTGGATTCTGGAGTCCACCTGTGTGTCTGAGTAGAGCCGTGTACCCAGAAGTAGCTCGTCAAGCGTAATCACGGAGGCACTTCGCTCCCCAAACCAAACTCATGGTCTGGGAGTCTACCCCTGTTCACAGGAATCCTGAAGGGCAGGGTCAAACTGCCCCTATGGATTTCTGTAACTCTTGACAGGAGTAGAAAGCCTTATCTTTCTCCCTTTGAGCAAGTGATGGCTTCCAACTGCAGACCAATGTGTAACAACTATGCAACCAGGGCTCCTCAGAAGCCCTGCAATGTGGATTCAAATTGCTAACCTTTCATCGAGTAGTCAAATGCTCAACCATCTGTGCCCTCAGAGACTCCTCCCAAAGATTTAAAGAAAATAAATGTGTCATCAACAAGAATCTAGTTGGCAAGATGAGTTCATCATATTAGAATATGACCTGAGCTGATTTTTTATATGAAAAATGAGCATTCTCAAATGTAGGGCACTGACTACCGTCTTGTGGGAATAAGAATTATTATTTGGTCTATTACGCTGCATTGCCAGTCAGATTTTAAAACGGGCTAGGGAGTGCAGGTTTTCCCACGTATGCTTTTTCTGAAGACTGAGGACACTCCTCTGATATTTGAAAAATCAATATTGTCACTGTGGTAGCTACATAAGCTGGTGTCAATTTGGGACTTGAGAGGATTAAGAGTGAGGGGTGGAGTCTAGTCTGTCAATTGGATCAGAGCCAATGAAGCTTCTGTGTGGGCATGGCCTTCTCCTGAGAATTCTGGGAAATCCTGACTTTCATCCCTAGAAATGGAAGACACTTCTATATTTCTGCTCACTTCCGTGGAGACGCTCAACTGACAAGGTGGGCTTCCTGTGAGAGATCCCTGAGAAGAAGCCACATGGACCTACCCTGATGGAGCCCTGGGAACTGGAGGAGCCACATGGAGACCCCTGCCAGCGCTGCGATGCTTCTTCCAGCACTGACTTTGCACCCATTGACCTGTTATCTTCCTGCATTCAGCGTCATTGCATGTGTTCATGAGTCTGAAGAGGAACTTACTGATTGGTATCAGACGTATGGGCTAATATTGGACTTGTGGACTTGATCTTGACTGGTCTAGTATGTTTTCTCAATACTCAGCTGCTCATGTATATAAGCCTATTTCTTATACACATATGTGTGCTTATGAATTTGTTTCTCTAGTCTATGCAGACCAACATAATCACTAACAAGAGAATTGCCACACATTTAAATGAGTGAACTGTAACATCCAGGAGAATATTAATACCAACACATGCTTTCAATGCCTTACACAATAATTATAGATTTGAAGAAATTGCATCCTTTACTACTCAAATATAAAAATAAAATAACAAGATTTTGGATATATATAAATTATATATATATTGGATATATATAATTTTATTGGGGGCTTATACAATTCATCACAGTTCATACACCAATTGAATCAGGCATGTTTGTACATATGTTGCCCTCATTCTCTTCTAGACATTTACTTTCTATTGAGCCCTCGGTACCTACTCTTCCCACCCACCCTCATAGCTCCCTGATAAATTGTACATTGTTATCATTTTTATCTTTCACACTGACCACTGTCTCCCTTCTCCCATGTTTTCTGTTGTTCTTCCCCCTGTAGAGGAGTTTATGGTTATGTGTTGATCATTGCGATCAGTTCCCCCTTTCTCTCTTCCTCTCTCCTTCTTCCCCTCTACTTCCCGCTACTCTTCTGGCATCACCATTCGCACTCCTGGGTTCTGTGTGTCGTGAGCTTCCATCCCTTTCTATACCTGTGTACATGTTCCAGTCTTGTATGAACTGGGAAGCAGCACTGGGGTCAGGGTAGTGGGGAATGAGGAAGCCTCAAGGAACCAGAGGAATATAGTGTTTTTCATCGATGCTTTACTGCACCCTGGTGACTCATTCCCCCCGTTTGCCATCTGTGGGGAGGTTGTTCCACTGTCTGCAGATGGGCTTTGGATTTCCGCTCCAGCTCCCCGCATTATCAATGATATGTTTTTGTTTTTTTATGTGTCTGCTGATGCCTATTACCCGGCCCCTATGACTCCTCATGATAGCACCAGTGGTGTGCTTCTTCCATGTGGATTTGTTGTTTCCCTGCTGAATGGCTTCTCATGTAACTTCAATCCTTTAGGAGCCCAGATGCTATATATTTTTATAGCTGGGTACCATCCGCCCTTTTCACCACATTTGCTTATGTACCTGTTTTGTGTTCAGCGATTGTGTCAGGAGGTGAACATCTCAGACTGTCAATTGGTTAGAACAAAGTGTTCTTGTATTGAGGGAGGGTATGAGCAGAGGTCCAAAGTCATCCTCTACCTCAGTGTATTGTCTTATAAATATATGTACATGCACCAATAGCTCTATATTTGTGGATTTCTCTATTTACATATGTATACCGCTATGTTATACCTCTATCCGTTGCTTTGCTTCTTTGGTTCTTCCTCTGTTTCCTTTTACCTTCCTCCTGCCCCACTGCCACATTCCCCTTATTTCTGCCTCTTGGTACCTTGGCTATATATTTTTTAATTGCCTTGATAATCAACTTGCCCTCCCAATAATAAATTCTGTTGAGTGAAATGATTCCTAACCTGTTTCCTTTGCTAATGATATCAAATTGCATAGTCATAGAGTGATTGCTTTCCAGTACTAATTAGCAAGTTAAATAATATTTTAAGAAAGCTTACTTTGCCTTATAAGCTACAGTTTTTAAAAGTCTGGAAATCATTGTCAAACTGAATTGGGTTATAGCTTTTAAACAAAACTTTAAGATTCAACTATAATATTTTAATTGTGACAATAAAGTCAGAAGTTAGTTACTGATACCCCAAATTAAATGAACTCTTCCCCATTGACAGCACGTTAACCAACATATATCAAAGAATTGGTTTATCATTTTATTTTCTCAAGCCAGCTCCCTCTCAGATATAGCAGACATGAAAGAACTTAAGTAGCACATCAAGGAATTTTCCACTGTTAATAAGCAAATACATTAAAAAAACTGGAACTTGAATGTATGATTTTACATAAAAGATATATTTGTTGTGAAGCCTTAGGTTATTCTCTCTGACTTTTTCCTCTCAGTTTCTTAGTAATTAGGAGAAGCCCTTGTGCCATAATGGTGTACAAATTGGACTGCTAACCACAAGGTCAGCAGTTCGAAATCACCAGCCAATCCTTGGGAGAAACATGGGGCTTTCTATTCTCATAAAGACATAGTCTTAAATTCCCATGGAGACAGTGCTATTCTGTTGCATTAGGTCTCTATGGGTCAGAATTGGAGTAATTATTATTAAAAAGAAGGATTGGTAAGAAGCTAGATTTAAGCATTTCCAAAGATGCAATAAGTTATTGACTATTTGAGAGGCCACAGAAATATTTGGATAAGTGCCTTTGTGTAACTGATAGCAAAGAAAGAAGTAATACAATCAATATTTATGTGATGATATGAAAAAGCAAATTTCAAAACACCAATAGTTATCTCTTTGACCCACTCTTATAAATCATCTAACCAATTTTCATTACATTCAAACAGGGGGACAAAAACGAATCAGCAAAGATGCAGCCCTCTCAAATTTCAATACATTTTCCCTATATAAATATTCTTCTTGAATAAATATTCTTCTTGAATTATAGTTCGGTCATTCCCTTCCCCTGCTATCTAAAGTAATTTAAAAATATCAATTTGGTGAAGAATCAATGCTCTGAATAGTTTAATCTGGGCATGACTGAAATCTCTCTAGATTTTTCTACATATTTATTATTGCTCTTCTTTATTTTTATTAAGTGCCTAAATCCTTGAAATCTCTTGTTAATAAAGACAGGCAAATTTGCCTTTTAAAGTCAGGAGGATAACTGGAATATATGGAGTGAAGGCATTATTGTTTAGATTATTCCTTGGGATGGGAAAGTCAAGCTTTTGTTAAAAAGAAAACGGAAAAAGTAAGAGTCCAAAACTTCTGCTTCAAATAACAATTTCCATTTCCTTTGCGACTTAGAGCTATTACATCTAGAAAGCAGAGAGTGATTTGAGAGAAACAGCTCCCTTCTGAGGATGGCGAGATGTAGCCTTGTCCCTCGTATTGGACGGAGACCCTGCAATTAAGACCTCAGTGTCTGATAGCCAGGATGACATGTAGTCCCAGCCCCTAACCTCTGAATCTCTCTGGCATCACCTGCTTTGGGAAACACTGTCCTATATATATATATATATTTTAAGTTATAATCTTCACCGAAGCAGAATGCTAAATCTTTTCTCTCTTGGAGCCTCAGTTGAATTCTAACTGCCAGTTTTCCATTGGCAGAGGGGCATTTACCCCTAGGACTCCCCCATCAGACTCCCAGCTCAATGTCTTGAAGTTGACTCAAACTCACTGGCACCGTGTAGGACAGAGTACATTTGCTCCTTGGGGGATCTGAGGCGGTAAATCTTAGTGGAAGCAGAAGACTTTACCTTTCTACCAGCGAGAGGCTGATGGGTTCAGTCAACAAGTCAAAGCTGATTCCACATCTTTGTGAAATTTTGCGATCTCGAGATACTATAAACTAAACTTAATCCTACGTATGTGTATGTGTATGTGAGTGTGTGTGTGTATGTGAATGTGTATGTGTATGTGAATGTGTATGTGTATGTGAGTGTGTGTGTATGTGTATGTGTATGTGAGTGTGTATGTGTATGTGAGTGTGTGTGTGTAAATGAGGGTACCCCCATTATAATTTTTTTCAAAGCTACGTATTTAAATTTTTTTAACAAACATCCTTATCATCTTCAAAGTACGCTCTATTACACATAATACATTTGGCAAATCTGTGATTCCATTCTTGGAAACATTTTTCAAACCTATATGTTGGATGGCTGACTAAACCTCCCCTGTTTTTTCCTTCACCTCTTCTAGTTCATCAAATCTCTATCCTTTCAAGTGTATCTTCATTTGCAGAAACAAAATGAAGTCTCATGGAGCGAGGTCAGGTGAGTAAGGTGCATGGGGGTAGGATAGGCATGCTGCTTTGTGCCCAGAACTGGTGCACTGAGATGGCACAGGTGCATTGCCATGGTGACAATGTGGCAGTCTCCCATCTGTCATAAATCAGGTCTTTTTGGCTGCACACAGTTACGCTATCTTTTCATAACCTCTAAATAAAAACTTTTATTAACACTCTGATTGGGTGGAATGAACTCCAAATGCACAACAAGTCAACATTTTCATCCATTCAGGAAGCTGAGGGACCTCCAGAATGAGGTTTGTCATCAATCCACATTTCACCTCTTTTGAAACAAGAAAACCACCCTACTCCTGAGTTTTTCTCCATAGCACTGTCCTTGTAAGCTGTGTTCAACATCACAATGGTTTCCGTGGCACTTTTCCCAAGCAGTCACAACATTTTACAGCTCACATTGTTCTCTTAAATCAGCCATCACAAAACAATGAGGCTCTAGCAAAACAGCTTTTTAAAAAGTAGAACCTTCCCAGGTGACACCACTTGGTGCACGCGCGCGTGCGTGCGTGTGTGTGTGTGTGTGTGTGTGTGTGTGTGTGAGAGAGAGAGAGAGAGAGAGAGAGAGAGAGAGAGAGAGAGAGAGAGAGAGAGAGAGAGAAAGAGAGAGAGAGAGAGATCGGATATTCTGGAGATAAGAGGAATCTTTCATTCACTTTGGCACTAGAGACGCTCACTCTTTCTTCTTTAACTGTTTGGCACTGAGCAGTCATTTTACCTCTGTGGTCTTCTCTTCCATCATTGGTAGAGTTGGGGAATGTGTTAAGTTATTTCAAGCTATTTCCCAAGTTGAATGTTTATGGACCTGAAAAAATTAAAATAGGCAACTTTTGCCCTTTACTTCATTGAAGCTTGATTTGCATTTTAAACGTCTTACAGTTCAGAGAGTATAAATTATTGACACATCAAGATTTGCATCCTAAGAAAAATCACATCCTGTAATTCCAGTTTTCCCTTTCTGTCTTTATGCGAGTGGGCCCTAGCTAGCATCACACTGT
This sequence comes from Tenrec ecaudatus, assembly GCF_050624435.1. Classification (NCBI taxonomy): domain Eukaryota; kingdom Metazoa; phylum Chordata; class Mammalia; order Afrosoricida; family Tenrecidae; genus Tenrec; species Tenrec ecaudatus. The sequence continues at coordinate 10,359,728 of NC_134544.1, forward strand.
TTGCTATTTCTTAAGAAACCAGGATGCGCTCTAATCATCGCAATCTATAGAACAAACCCGCCCGCAGTGCTTAACTATGTTCTTAGTTTTTTAATCAGTTTCCTTCTTGGAAACATGGCTGTGTTGGTCTGGGTAGACCAGATAAACAAATTCATAGACACTTATATGCACATAAGAAAGCGGTTTATATACAAGAGCAATTGAATATTGAGAAAACATCCCAGTCCAGTCCAGATCAAGTCCATAAGTTCAATATTAGCCCACATATCTGATACCAATCTATGAAGTCCTCTCCAGACTTGCCAAATACATGCAATGATGCCCAATGTAGGAGGATCACAGGTCAGTGGGTAGGAAATCTTGTGGAACCAGTGGTGTTGTCAGCATCTCAGCACTGGCAGAGGTCTGTCTATACATGGCTTCTCCAGTTCCTGGGGTCTGGTTGAATCAGGGTAGGTCTATGTGGCTTCATCAGTTCCCAGGTCGTAGCACCAGGTGTCTTGTCAGTAGAGTGTCTATCAGGGAGTGATCAGAAAGTCTCTCCCGCCTCCATGGAGGAAAAATTCTGGAGTTCCTAGAATTCTCAGAAGAAGGCCATGCCCACACAGAGGCCTTATTGGTTATATCTTGATTGACAGAATAGACTCCACCTCACCACTCATAATCCTTTCAAGCCCAAAATTGATATCAGATTATGTAACTACCACAATGGACATCTTCCCAAAGGTCACCACTGTGTAAAAAACTGCATTGTGCTTGTCTTAGTACACACAATATGAAGTCAAGAGCCAAGACCAGTGCTGGTGAGTAATAATACCACGTAGTTTTGGTCTTCTCCCTCAGTGTCCAAATCACTTCAAAGATGATGGATACCCTCCTCCTATGGAGTGAACGATGAGGACAAGAATGGTGAAGAGCTGCGCCTCAGTGTTTCCACCTCTATGCATGTGTATCAGAGCGGATCTCGTCGTCTCTCTCATTTGGATCCACTGATGGCTTTTAACCACTGACTTTTAGGCAGCAGAATTCTACACGAATTCTATTATGACTCCTCTCACCCCTATAGGACGGAGTAGAATTGCTTTGCACATTTTCCAAAGCTGTAGTTTGTACAGCCGTTGACTGCTGCATTTTTCTGTGGAGTGGCTAGTGGGCTCAGACCGCTGACCTTTGGGTTAGCAGCCCAACACTTCACTACCTGCGCTACCAGGGGTGCTAGCTGACTGCTGTTAGTATTTAGTCTCATTGAGCTGAATTGCTTCTGACTCAGAGACATCCCATGTCCCAGCCAGTGAAACACTACCTGATCCTGCACCGTCCCCCTATCAGTAGGTTTGAGCCCATTCTGTTGCAGCCATGAGATCAGCCCATGTTGCTGAAGGTCTTCCTCTTTTGTGCTGACCCAGCATGAGATCCTTATCCAGAGACTGGTCTCTCCTGATAACATATCCAAAGTCGGTGACATGTCTGGCCAGCTTCACTTCTGAAGAACACTCGGGCTGTACTTTTTCCAAGACAGACTAATTTGTTTGGGGCAGTTCATGATAGCTTCAGTATTCAAATGTGTTAATTTTTTTTTCATTGACCAACTTGCGCATACATATGAGGCAGTCGGAAACCCATCGAGGCAGTTCTACCCTGTTGGGTAGGGTTGCAATGAGTTAAAATGTACTTTTTGGCAGTTAGTTTGGTTTGGGGGTTATCATTCCTATACTGGTTTCCTAGACTAGATATATTATCAGTGTTTGGGGTGGTTATTTAACAACATGAAAATATAAACATCTTGCATCCAATAAAATAAATTGCAATTAGCTGCTGTCTTTTAAAAATAATTGGTTCTTGTTAGCTTGAGAGAGACAATGTTTCAGAATTTATCATGTTGACCTTGGAAATGTCACTTGTATGGTTTGGAGCAATCATATATCAAGTAGCAGTGACAATGTTGTTCTGCAATATTAAATTTTATATTTATATTGATAATATTTAACATTAAATTATCTAAATAATCCCGAGTCCAAAGCAAGGTCTTTGACTCTAATTAACTTGATTGAATTAGCAATGACACTTTGGTTACTTGGTGATTCCTGAAGATTTTGAGGTTTATAAAGACAAATACCAAGGTGAACACTCTAATGTACTTACATATTCTTGTCTATATACAAAGCCATTTCTGTGGCAGGCATCTCCAGTTAAGTGATACATTTGTCTAGATTTGTTTTCACAATGTTTAAAGATGATGAATACAGGAAGTGGGAGAATAAAAAGGTAAAATTGGAAAAATGCTTCCTTTACACCATGTAGGGATACACAGTTATTTTAAATGCTTGTAGGCAGTTTGTATATTGTAGCAACAAGAAATAAAAGAAAAGAAAAGATAACTCTGCATCTGCAGCAAGCAAAGACAAGACACAGCAGGTCCCCTTTCATCAAAACCCTCCACTTACTGAGTCTCTCATCGCTTTAAGCTCTCCTGCTGATTTTTTTTCTTGGCATGCTATTAATATAGGTAAAAAATTTCTTCAGAGAAGCTATATTTGAAAATTAGTTTCATCATTTACTTGTATTGCTGTTAAACACAAGGTCAGCAGTTTGAAACCACCAACCGCTCCTTGAGAGAAAGATAAGGCTTTCTACTCCTGTGAAGAGTTCTAGTATTGGAATCCCATTACTCTGCCCTATAGGGCTACTATGAGTCAGAATTAACTCCAGGACAGGGAGTATGATTATTATAAATATCCATTGATTTGTTAAAACCACAACTTGTTTATTTCTCAAATTACCTATAATTCAAAGGAAGTAACTTGTATAATAAATAGGATGACTAATTTGAGCATTGACCATCCTACATCTGGACCCCAAATTTTAAAATTTCTTTAAATTTAATTAAGAATTTCTTTAAACCTAAACAATGTTCAGTGTTTCCTTAAATGGAACTAGGTGACACAAAAGACCTTCTCCCTTCATTCAGAACTAAAAATATAGAATTCATGAGAAAAGGAATACATGGAATGGAATGATATGATTATATTCATATATATGTATATGTACACACAATATATGAAATCACATAGAGCCATACCCATACAAAAATCTATATTCATATATACAATTACTCAAAGAGATACATGTAACCACCACCACAGTCAAGGTACAAAACTGTACCACCACACAAGAGTCCTTCATTTTATTAAAAAAAGTTAAGATTTGTTTACCTATGTAGCTATCAATGCTACTGTCTGTGTACATATGTATGTATCTGTATTACTTTCTATGTGTCTTATTTGTATCATGCACAGAAACAAACTCACTGCCATCAATTAGATTATTTTAGCAACCTTAGAGGACAGAGTAGAATTACCCCTGTGGGTTTTTAAGACTGTACTTTTTAGGAGAGTAGAAAGCCTTCTCTTTCTCCTGCAGTGGTTTTGAACTCTTGGCCTAGCAGTTAGCATCTTTTGAGGTAAAAAATGTTTTTCTATATATTTTTTATAATAACTGTTTCATATGGTGTTTATTTTTAGGGGATTGACTAGCTTTGCTCAGCACAAAACCCAACTCAGTGCCATCGAGTTCATGCCGACTCATAACTAGCCAATGGGACAGGGTAAAACGTCCCCTGTTTCCAAAGACGAACTGTTTACAGGAGTGGCAAACAATCTGTCTCCTGAGGAGCAGCTGGTGGTTTCAAACATCAGATCTTGTCTCGATTTCAGCCTGCCACTGGAGTTTTGACAGAAATTGCTATGATCCAGTCTCACTACAGTGAGCTGGCTGTGTGCAGGATAGGGAATTTGCAATTGCTAAAATCACTACATCCCTAGGTGGAGCTTTTGGGTAGGCTCTGAGCTGTTAACCACAAATCTGGTGGTTCAACCCCAACAACCACTCTGAGGAAGAAAGACGGCTGTGTGCTTTCATAGAAATGTATAGTTTCTGAAAACTCTGTTCCTTTTGCTACACAAATGATGCGAGCTATGTACAAAGAGGGATCATCGTTCCTCCAAAGGCTCCCAAGGGCAGTTATGCGAGGCTGTCCCGCTGGCGGATGGTAGACACAGAGTGAGCCCAGCAAGGGAAGGTGCCTGGCCAGAAGAGCAACACTAACACTTGATAAGCTCTGAAAACTGGAAATTCCTCTGTACACATCTAAAGCTCATAAATTGCCTGTAGTCTAGATGTTTTGCTATAAAAACCTACATTTACACTTACAACATGATAGTAATGAATATTGACCGGAAAGGAAATTTCTCACTGAAGTTATATGTGTTAGGACAGTGTTTGTCATCATCTCAGATGACACTTTTATAAAATTGACTTTTTGGGAGAACAATAATATTTGGATTGTTTTCCTGTTTGATTCAACATAAAATAAGATTAAAAAATCATCTTTTAGGGGATGAATTCAGTAATAACTATCTACAAGTTTCAAAGAGGATAGCATAGTGTGAATTTTTTACTGAATTTTTATCAAACATATAAAACCAGATTTTTCTGGAACTGTAATTTTTACTATGCGTTCTTCCTTTTCAATGCAAGTGAATAGCCATAGACCACTAAAGAAGTAAAACTGAATACATGAACACAGATAGAAATATCTGCTGCTTTTCAGACAACTGCTCCACCAGTGCTATTCAGAAAAACACTGTTCCTCATTCCAAGATCTCTTGTTTTCCAGGAGAGGGCTTCAGAACACCATGGGAAAAAGGCAGTTAAAGGATAGTGGAATTTTCCTCCAAATTCTCTGACTCCCCTCATTTATACACATATACAAAGGCTCCAGCCTACTGTCAAGTCTGACTCAGAGCAATACTATAGGACAGAGTAGCATGGCTTCGTTGAGCTTCCAAGACCATGTTTATGGAAGCCTCCTCATGAATGGCTCGTGCGTCTATTCCTTCATTTTGTGTAGCAGCTAAGGGCTTAACTACCCCAATGTCAGTGCTGTATACACACACACAGATAATAATCTGATGTTATTTACATTTTTCTGAAAATTATGTGTAAATTAATGCAGTAGGCTGTTCAGAGAAATCATCTAAATGGGCACCTATGGGGGAGCTACGTTTTGTGGTTTTGTTTTTGTTCCATACATTTTCCTTGTGGATTAAATATACTTAATAAGTGGCTGATTATTCTTTTCATTTTTCCATGCTGACTTGAGCTTCCACTTTCTTTGACAGTAATAACACGGATCTCTCTTCCGCATGCCTGCACTTGTCTGCAGTGCCCATCACTCACCTGGAGTCAATATTTGTGACTTATTTTTTTATAAGGTCCTCCAGCAGTCTCATTATAGTTGTGTGTTGTGCTTCATCACAATGGAAGCCCAATTTGAGTGATTGCTTTTCTGTCATGGCCACTAACAGGATATCAGAGGAAGAAATTGTTTGATTGGTTAAGAATAATATTTTCACTTCCAAATATAAGAGTGTTTGAAGTAATTATGTGAGAGCCAACTGGTTGGCGATGTTCTCCAGGCAATTGCATATCAGAATATGAGCCTCTTATGAAAAAATATGTTGCTATCAACCTGAGAGTCAAATCAGAAGCAAAATAAACAGAAGTTAAAACACAGGAAATTAATGAGATTACCCAGAGGGATATGCATCATGGAACTATTGGCTGAATAAAGACAACATTCTGGAAAATTCATACCCAGATTGGATTATGGATAATTTTGGATATAGATAAGAACTGAATCACACTTTATAACAATTTCCATGAGATGTTGTTTACATCCGTTGGTGCACAGCTTGCATTCCAGGGTCCACTGGCAATTTGCAAATGCTCATCCTTTCTTATCTTCTTGAGTCACTGCAAGGCTGCACGTCAGTCAGAATTCTCCTCAGAGCTGCAGTCACAGATTCAGACTTGAGTTTTGCAGAGGTGATGGGATTGACAGCTGTCAGCTATGAAAAGGAAAGGTACAAGATCTGTCTTGAGATCTTTATATCTCACTGAAGATGGTTAATGTAGCGACTGTGACCAATGTAGACAGCAGAATTCATTAAAAGTCTGTGTTTTTATCACTCTTCTGTTTCCCACACCATGAGAATACAGCCAACACTGATTCGACCTTGATTTTTCATGCACTTCATTCACAGAGTTTTCCCCGTTAGCTGGGCTGCTATTAGGGTCGCAGCTCTATTATTTCTCAATGAACATCTTCTATTAGATGTCATTTTTGTGGACTAGCACTGCCAGCTCGCTATTGGTCAAAACTCTGAATCAATGAAGGTATAATTATATCTATGCCTTAAAATTATGGACCAGGTAATGCAAATAATGCTTTTCATGGCTTTTCAAATGTTCTTTCCCTCTTGGGAGATTTTCATTGTGCAGGTACATGGTGCAATGGAACAAGTAGAAGAATCAGGTGACAGGAGGTACAAATTCTCAATAAGCTCTCCATTACTAAAAAGTCTTCCCACTACACTACACTAATTTGCTGGATCTTTGTAATCCAGTTGTTAGTTTACGCACAGTGTCTTTAAATAAAAGAAAATTTTAAAATGGGACCTAGAAATTTGTATTGGAATATGTTCTATTATCCCGTTTTGTTCAAACAATGGCCTCTTGGTTTGTGTACAGGTTTCACATGAGCAAAAAATATTGACAATTTTCAAAATAATAAAATTTAGAATGTTTTCCTGTTTCACTCAGTGTTAAATAGCTTTTATGTTAGCATCACAATATGGGCTTGTTAAATTAATTTTGATTAAACCTGCAAAATTATACTTTTCTGAAGTGTATTTTAAAATATGATTTCTGTATTTACATGCATATATAGGAAGTTAGAAATAGATGGATGGATAGATGGATGGATGGATAAATGGATATCTGGATGGATAGATAGATACATGGATAGATAGATGGATAGTTGGATGGATGGATCGATAAATGGATGGATGGATGGATAGATACATGGATAGAGAGATGGATAAATAGAAAGCTTACAGTTTAAGTTGTTGTATTTAGCTCTCTAATCTCCTTAGAGTTCATTTTGCTGAATTCCAATTTCCTTTGTTCCGTACATTCCACATTCTGATCATGAATGGATCTGTGCAGCCATTCCTTCACGTTGAATTATGCCACACCAACAATAGAAGGTCTCCCAAGTTCTGTTCTGTCCACATCATTGAAGTCATTTCTTCTCCAAGGAGGCAGCTGTTCCCTGGTCCTGTTGTGAGTGCCTTCCCACCCAAGGAGCTCAGCTTCCAGCACTCGGTTGGCTTACCTGGCAAGTTCAACAGCAACCTGTGCAGCATGGATGAGCCACTGGTATTGGAAACACCGAGGGCATGGCCTTGAGCATCACAGGAATCCACAGGATAACTCACTGACAGACCAGGAGCACAAAATCATGATTGTGTATTATTCAATTAGTTAATTTTAAAAGTTTTAATAAATGCTACCACTAGTATTACATTTGTCATCTTATGAAAAGCACGTTTATATTTCTTTGGTGAGAGTAGAAGAAAACTTCATATCATATTCACACACTATGCTGGCAGTACTATAAATTTTAGTTAATTTTTCACAAGTCAGTGGTTATTGAATAATTAGTGAAAAGTCTTGAATGAATGAAATGGCTTTATATTGTTAAAATGACAATATTCTTTGAATAGATCTATAGATTCTTAAAAAAATTCCATAAAAACTCAACTGGATTTTTTTTTTTGCAGAAATTGACTAGTTGTTCCTACAGTTTGTAAGGAAGTGCAGCTGACCCACAATACCCGAAACCCTCTGAAATACAAGAACCAAATTGGAGGACTACTTGGTGGATTACTACAAAGCTACAGAACTCAAGACGGTGTCTAATAATTAGGGAATACATAAAAATCAATGCAATAATTTAGCGTTGAGAGGCTAAACAGACATCCACAGTGATATTCAATTGTATTTCTACAAGGGTGCTACGACAACTCAAGGGGAAAAATTAGTCTCCAGAAAATGGTTAACATGCAAGGAGTGATATTATATGTACTCTTCTCACCACATGCCAATGTTAACTCTAAGGAGATTAGAGAGCTAAATATAACAACTTAAACTGTAAGCTTTCAAACAAACCTCAAAATAACTTTTAAAGTATAAACTATAACACTTTTGTATTATTGTATTATGTAATTTCCCTCTGAGGTATAATACCAAATATACAAGTAACTAAAAAATTAGAATTCAGGAATATTAAAAAATTTGAGCTTAGAAGCACACTATCATGAAAAGACAGCTTGCATAAATCTATTATCTCCATTTGATGATATAAAACAGAGTATAACTACCCCATAGTGTTTCCAGGCCTGTAAATCTTTATGGAAGCAGACCAATTTCCTGTGGAGAAATTGGTGGGTTCGAAATGCTAACATTTCTGTTGGAAATAAAGCACTTTAATACAATGCATATAATAAGGAATAGTGTTTGCAACTCGTGTATCTGATAAAGATCTATTATATAGAACACATAAAGGACTAATATAATTCCACATGATGGAGACAAATAACCCAATTCAAAAACGGGGGAATGGACTTTTGCAGTTATACCTGAGACCAAAATTTCATAATCCAATTTGAGTAGACATTCCTCTGAAGAAGATATACAATATGTACATGAAAAGACAACAAGCAGCGTTAATCATTATGGAACTGAAAAAAATCTACTATGAGATATCACTTCTCATCCACTATACAGGCTGCAACAAAAATTTGACAATAGCAAGTATTGAAATAGATGTGCAAAAAATAATCTGCCTGAATGTACAAGAGAGCTTCAATAGGGGTTGAAGAAATAAAATTAAAAGATAGTGAAAGTTTTTCCATGAACTTTTGGAAGCCTGTGTGTGTGTGTGTGTGTGTGTGTGTGTTCCTTGTACGGTACATATTGTATATGTATCATTTGTTGTATTTCTTCTGGGATATATACAATAATTCTTCTGGACTTTAGGTAGAATTGGGTTCAAAATTGTTAGATTTAACAACAAACTATAGAAAGTAGTTATATGCATAGTTTGTGGTTTCTAATATTCTATCTTAATACAATGTGCCTTTATTGCTGTGATTGACTCTTGCTAATGGGAGAGGTCAAGATAAATAAACCCATTTTTCTTCATGTACATTTTATTTAGCATAATTTCTTTTGTTGATATCTTGGTTTCCCTAGAAATGGTTATGCTATGGTAATATCCTAGGGAAAGAAAATCAGGACATCTTTTAATATCTTAAAGAAAAGTAGTCTTTCATGAATATGAGTTTTAGCAACAAAGACACTCAATCTTTCTTTTTAGGTTCACCTGGGCTAATAAATTTAAAATATATCTTCAATAAACTTGGGATTGCTTTATTACTCTAGGTTTTATTATGCTAACAGAGTGAGCTTTTGAAATTTTTAAGATGAATATGCATCCAATCCCTGTATTTTTGTTCCATAAGAATGTGTTAAAAATCAGATGGACATTGTCCCACGAAGAAGTCAGCAGATGTTACAGAAATGTTGATGATTGCTTTACTTCTTAGGAAGATTGCTTTACTTCTTCTTCCTTCTTATTTGTCTTTTACTCTATATGTTTTGACTGCAGTATAGATGTATCCAGTAAAATGGACAGGGACGAGGTCGTTCGGTGCGTGACTGCATGAGCCCATGCTTCCCACACTCCTGCCAAACCAGAGATTTCCATTCCCTCCGAAATTCCACTGCTGCCCCTGCCAGCTGAACGACTCATTGCCAAGAGGCAACGACTTTCCTGCTTTCTTTCATCAGAAATTACATTTCCCTAGAGAATGCATTAATTTTAGCAACATCTTATTTATTTAATGTTATGATAATGCAGCATCTCTTACTAATTTAAGAATTCCTTTCTTCTCTGTCTACTATTGAATTTATCATGCAGATAAGCACCACTTACTATCCTCTGGGGCGATTTCTAACTGCATAGATGTTTGTGGTCCCGTAAGATTGTTGTGGTTGTTTTTCAAGAAAGACAGCTCTCCTTTTAAAAATTATTTCACCCCAATGGACTTGACACCATGAATTAACATTGGAGCTGCTAACCACCAGCTGCTCCTCTGGAGAAATATGAGGTTGTCTGCACCAGAGTAGAAAATGTTGGGACCTATGATGGTTAAAGTTTTGTGTCAATGTGGCCTGCCCAAGAGATTCAAGGTTTGGGCAGGTAAGCTCTAGTAACCTCCCACGATGCGTACTAACATAAGGTGATCATCACCAAAATGGAGTGGGCGGTTGTTGCTGTTGATTGGTGCCCACACTATACATGACAGCATGAAACACTGCCCAGTCCAGTGCCATCCTCACTGTTGTTCCTATGTATAAGCTCACTGTTGCACCCACTGCGTCCATCCATTGTGTTAAGTAAGGGCCATCCTCATTTTCACTGCCCTCTACTTCTCTGGGGACTGGTCTCTTTTTACACGGCCAAAGCATGTGAGATAAAATCTTACTGACTTTAACTCTCAGGAACATTCCAGATTGTATTTCTGAGACAATTTTGCTTGTTCTTTGGTAGTCCACAGTACTTTCAATATTCTTTGTCAGAACTAGAATTCAAATGCATCAGTTCTTCTTTGGTCATCTGTAGTCAATATCCAACTTTCACATACACATGAGAAAATGGAAAATACCATGGTTTGGGTTAGGTGTACCTTAGTCCTCAAAGTAACATGCTTGCTTTCATGACTCTAAGGAAATCTTGCGAAGCAGATTTACACTCTGCAATGTGTCTTTTGCTATCTTGACTGCGGCTTCCATGAGCTTTGATTGTGGAGACAAGTGAAAGGAAATCCTCAACAACATCAAACTTTTCTCTGTCTTTCACGATGTTACCTTTGGGTCCAGTTGGGAGGATTTTGCTTTACTTTACATTAAGTTGTAATCCTTGATCTTCATCAGTCAGTGCTTCAAATCTTCCTCACTTTCAGCAAGCAAGTTTGTGGGACATGCACATTGCAGGATATTAATAAGCCTTCTTCCAATCCTGATGGTACATTCTTCTTTATATAATCCAGCTTTTCTGATTATATGCTCAGCATAAAAAAATGAAAAAGTATGGTGAGAAGTTACAACCCTGATGCACACCTGATTTCACACACTTGTGCTCTGAGAACAATTGCCTCTTGATCCATGTACAAGTCTTTGCATGAGCACAATGAAGTATTCCAAAGTTCCATTCTTCCACGGCTATCCATAGTTATGATCCACACAGTTGAATACTTTGACATAGTCAATAAAACACAAATAAACAACTTTCTGGTATTCTTTGCTTTGAGTCAAGATCCATCTGATATCAGCAATAATATTGTGTTAGACAGGGTTCTCTAGAGAAACAAAACCAGAATGCTAATAATTTTGTACATATTTATACAGATAGATATATGACATAAGATATAAAAAGTTAATTAAATTATAAACAGTACAAATGGCTCAGTGTAACTCACTTTTGTGAGACAGCTAATACACTGGCAGTCCTTCAAGTCAAGTCTTGAGGGCCTCCGGATAGTCCTCTGTAGAGCAATTTAGGCTATCTGGGTACCGGCAGCAAACAGCCAGGCAGGTCACCAACAGTCAGCCAGATGACATGGTCCAACAGTCCCCAACTCAAGAGATGTAAATTCCAATGGTGTGGCAAAGCAGGTCTTGAAGGAGTCTCAAAAAGTGACAAAGTACAAGAGTTAGGTGTCCCAGAGGTGTTGTACCTTGCAAATTGAGGCACAGAACAAGCCAGGCAGCCAGACACTGGTCCGGTGATCAAAGAGTAAGAGAGAAGAAAGGTGAGGCTGGCCAAGCCATTTATCTCTCTGTCCTTCAATTAATCCCACATGTATTTATCAGCCAGGTTGGCACAATAAACTAATTACCTCAAATATCCCTTGTTTCACTTCCTCTTCTGAATCTGGCCTGAACCTCTTGTAGCTCCCTGTCAATTTCTTGTGCACCCATTCTTAGGTAATCCTCAGTAAAACTTGACTTGTGTTTGATGTTAATCATGTTATTCTATGACTTGTGCATTCAGTTGGATCACCTTACTTTGGAACAGCTACAAATATGGATCTCTTCCAGTCAGTTGGCCAAGTAGCGTTCTTCCAAATTCCCTGGGATAAATGAGTGAGTACTTCCAGTGTTCTATTTTTTGTTGTTGAAACATTTCAATTGGTATACCATTGTGTTAGACAGGGTTCTCTAGATAAACACGGCTATATATATATATGTATATATATAAATATATATAATCATAAGTATGTAATCATATATATAGGTTTATACACCAAGTAGGACTTTAGCAGCTAATTAGTCCAAACAGTAGTACAGAGGGTTTGATTTAACTCACTTCCATGGAACAGTTAATATATTGCAAGTCCTTCAACTTGCTTGAATTTCTGGGTCCAAGGTCAAGGAAGCAGAGTCCTCCTTGAACAAGGCAGGCAAAGTCTACCCACTGACAGCAAGCAGCAGGTTGGGTAACCAACAGTCAGTAGCTAGGGAGTTTGTCAAGTAGGCCACAAGCAATTCAAGGTGACAGGATCCAGCAGCCATAGGCTTAAGAGATGCATACATCAGCAGCTGAAGAACTAGGTCTCAAAGGAGCCTCACGCTCTAGCAACATGATCCATGAATTGGCCTGGCCCACAGGTAGTGTAGCTCACAGGTTGAGGCAGAGAACTAGCTAAAGCAGTAGCACACTCCAATATGTTTCAATCACCAGAGAGCAAAGAGGGAGGGGAATGGGGAGGTGAGTCTTTCAGAGCCATTTATCTCTTTGCTCTCCAATCAAGTTGTGACCTGATTAATCCCACATGTTCCAATTGGCCAGGATGACACAATAAACATAACTATCACAACCATCAAGCTTCAGAAATTAATTTTTAGCTAATGCTTTTAGTGCAGCTTGAATTTCTTCTTTCAACACCATTAACTCTTGAAATGGTTGACCGTTGACTTATTTCTTTTGACTCTGTATATTCTTTCCATCTCCTTTTATGCTTACTGTATTATTCACTATTTTGTCCATTGAATTTTCACTATTGCAAGTCAATCTTGATTTTTTTTCCTTGAGTCTTTCAATTTAACATATGCTGAGCTTGTTCTTTCTGTTTGGTTTTCTAACTCTTAAATCTTTGCCAATTTCATTATAATATTTGGCTCTGTCTTCTTGAGCTTCCCTTTGAAAATTGCTTTTCAGCTCTTTGACTTCATCATTTCCTCCATTTGCTTTAGCTACTAAACAATAAGCTTCAGAGTCTTTTCTGACAAGCACTTTAATCTTTTCTTTATTTCCCTATTTTGAATGGCCCTTTCCTTTTTTCAAGTATGATGTTTTTAATGTAATTCCATATCTCATCAGGTCTTTGGTTCACTGAGTCAAATCTGTTCTTGAGATGTTCTCAAAATTCAGGTAGGACATATTCAAAGACCTTGTGAACTTGTTTTAATTTTGCTTCAGCTTCAACCTGCACATACATATGAGCAATTGATGACCTGTTTCACAATCGGCCCCTGGCCTGCTTTGAGCTGCTGATGTTGAATTTCTTCGGCATCTTTGCCCACAGATTTAGCCAATTTAATTTCTTTTGTTGTCACTGTGTTGTTGAAATGGTATTTTCAGCGATGAAATCTTCAGTCTAGCAAAATTCTATCATGGGAGATCACCTTCATTTTATCACTAAAGCCTCAGGGCCCCTTTAGTTTCACTTTGTTGGCTATGACTAATCTAGGCTCAACTGAAACGAAGCCCTGCAATATGCAAGTTATAGATTACTCAATAAAACACACACATATATATAAACATAAACATATTATTGTGACACACGTTGTTATCTTTTTAAAATATTTTAAAGAAAAAATAGTGAAGTGAAGTTCATTATTCTTCTGAGGAGGTCTTAAATATATTTTATGATACATATGGAAGATTTGGGTTTGTCAAGAAAAGAGATTTACACCAGACGATTAAAGCTGTGCTGTAAAAGGGTGATAGAACGTCTTAATGCTTGCAATAACTAATGTACAAGAGTAGTACATCTAATTGTGGTCTCTGCCTCCATGAATTTTATAATGTAAATATTAAACATGAAAAAATATGATTTTAAATATTTGCTCTTGAGCCAGATTGTAATCATATCCTGAGTTCTCCATATGCTGGATTTGTGCTTCAGTTTTCTCTTCTATAAAGTGGGTGATATCAAATTATAGCTCCAGCCTCTTAATGTTTTTATAAAACAAAATGTGCTCATCCTTAAGACTTGAAATTGTGTGTTGGATGTAGTCAATATTTGTTCTTATTGGCCAAATAATACCATAAAAGAAATAACTAAAAGGATTTTTAATGAAAGAACAAATGTTAACTGTAGTAACATTGACACCAAACGCATAGAATCTAGACAAAGACCTTTTCTTCATGAACCTAAAGGAAGGGAGCCTAAAAGCTAGGTGCTCACCTTGTTGGGTCAAAGAGCAAAAAAGAAGAACAACCACCTCAACAATAATAAGAACAACAGTTGGAACATCCATTCCTACTGCTGTAGGTTTACTTTTCTTACCTGTTCATGCCAACAAAGGTAAAACACATACTACTACCTTCCTTGACTGCCCTGCTATCACTCATTCTAAAAAGGAGAGCAATGGAGGTAATAGTGGTGTCATCTTCAATAAGTCCCTACTCCAAGGTGGGTCTTAGTTGAGGTGAATTTGACAAATAGAGAATTCAGTTGAGTGAAGAATCACATGAAAGTTATCTAAAAAAAACCCAGTGCCAGCAATTTGATTCCACCTTGTAGCAAGATTGCAGGACAGAATAGAACTGTCCATAGCCTTTCCAAGGCTATAAAACTTTAGACAAACAAATGGCTGCATTTCTCCTTCATGGAGCAGCTAGTGGGTTAAAATGACTAAATTTTCTATTTGCAGTTGAGCACTTGAGTTTCCTTGAAGATTGTATGTTCTTGGTAGGTGCCTTCAAGTCAGTTCTAACTCATAGTAATGGATATGATTGACAGGCTAAACTCCATCCATTCACTCTTAATCCTCTCAAATTGACAACAGATTATGTAACTACCACAACTCTACAGGATTTTCCAAGTGTAAGGCCCTCAACAAGTTGGCCTGTGGTGTATTGGCTATGCATTGGGTTGTGACTACATGGTCGGCAGTTGGAAACAACCAGCAGTTTCACAGGAGAAAGACTTGGCTTTCAAATCATGTAAGCAGTGATAGTCTCAGGAACCCATAGAGGCTAGCTATGAGTCAGCATGGTCTCAATTACAGCAAGTTTGATTCTTTTCGTGGATGCAGCAATGATGGGCTCAAACATAAGGACATTTGTGAGGATGGCGCAGGACCAGGAAGAGTTTCTTTCTGTTATAAATAGGATTGATATGAATCAGAACCCACTCAATGTTACCTAACAACCACCAGGTGCTCTGTCTGTTTTGTCTGGTAGACATTGCATGGCTAGCCACAAGGGCAGTTCTTTAAAGCCACCAGCCTCGACATAGAAGGAAATGGAGGCTGTCTGCTCCTATGAGGATCTTCAGCCTTGGAAAGCTTGCATCTGGTCTCAACGAGTTGCAATGGGCTCCATGTCAGGAGGTTTGGGTTTGGCTTCATTTTTAATCTTTTCCTGAAGTAGATTGACACAATTTCCTCATCAGAGCAGTAGAGTGGGTTTGAACTGATAGCTTTTCCCTTAGTGGCTGACTATTTAATCCTTGAGCCATGAAGGCTCCATAAGATATCTTGCTAACAACAACAAAAACAGCAGCAGCAGCAGCAGCAGCGACAGAAGCAAAATCCTCTACAGTAGAATTCTGGTACTCAACGGCATCGGTACACGACACAATCAGATTTTAATGTGAAATATCAAGAAGATTTTGCATTGGAACTCAAAAAAATCAAAATCTGACTGCATGCTCATGATTTTTCTAAACAAAAGCAGTTTGTGTTTTGGACACGTGGCATTAGTTGGTGTTGTTAGTATGCATTGTTTAAACCTCTTGTGGCTGTGTTCCAAGTGTCTTGCTATAATTTTCTTAGTTGATGTGGCTTCATGTACTATTTTTGATCAAAAACATAGGTCCTAAGAAAGAGGTTTTGAGCAGAATCATCATGATTAGGAGCTGGTTAATTGTGTTTTCTGTATGGTTGATGATAAGTAAGTAAACCATTAAAAAGAACAGTTAAGGAAATGTCAACAGCAGGCCATGTTAGACAAATTCCTTTTGAGAGAAAGTCAGCCAGGTCCCAGTGAAAAGAGTCAAAGAAGAGAAAAAGCTCCTGAACAGCAGCTACTGGTTGATTTTTTGAAGTGGACTCCCCTTCCAAACAAGGACTCTCTCTCTGTACCTCCTCTCCTCATCCGTGTCCACAGAGTCAGATCTCATCAGTCTCCAGGAATGGGCCATACTGCAGTTGTTAAATATTTTTTAATGTTGCATTTCTTATTTAAATTATATTATTTAACTCTGACCTTAATTATTTTTAAATTTCTGTCTAATGTTTTGTATAAAAAGGTCAGGTTAGGGTAAAAACTTAGTGATCAAGAATGGATTAATCTGTTTTCAGTTATTTCTTATGGAAAAAATTGATTCATAATTCGACTGTGTCACATCTCGACACTCCTAGAACAGATTAGCTTTGAGGGCCGGAGTTGTTCTGTATCTATATTTTATAAGTCATCTTCCATAACATTTGAAAATCTAGATTTCAATGGTTATTTCATGTTGAATTATTGATGCTGCTGCTTTCTGACTTTCATTGTTGCTGCAAATGGCTTATGACTTTCTAAGCTTAATCTCATTTCATGGTAGATTATAAAGCACATTCAAATGTTGGAGAGCAATACTTTCAGTAGAAGCATTCCATTTTAAACATATTTCATCGTCAGCATGATTTCACCCTCAGTACATATCCTTCCCCAAATCAATTCAATAATGAAAATAATTTGTTGTCTTATCATTTTAGATAGTGGAATGGCTCCCATTTTGCAGGTCAAAATTCTTATTCTCACCAAGAATGGCATCAATATTGGTGCTTCTGTACTCCCTGTTTCTCTCTAATTTACCCTTCACACGTCTATGCCATATTAAGAGTTGCCCTTGGCAATTTTCTTTCAAGGTGCTATTTAGATTCCTGACATATATCAAACCCTCTTACACTTGCTCTATTTTAAATTTTAATCTACCTATTTATAATTGTCTGATTATCTTTTGTGTAAATATCCTATATTCAGTGCTGAAAAACCTAACGTTTTATGGTCCCCTTATTTCCTATGTAATACATTCCAGGTTATGCACAATAAAACACCTGTTAGTACATCAAATTACCACTTAAGTAAATAAAATAAATATTTTCTTATAATAATAATTGAAAGATGCAAGCCCTGGCTCTGTCCTTTGCTTCCCTCCATCCTCGCTCAGTTGTGATCCAGCAGCACCCCCCTCCCCATTGCCTCCCCAGCTCTCAGTGATCCCGACTGCCTCCTGACTTTGCCCAATTCAATCTCATCCCTCCCAGCAGCTCCCCTTCCACCCACACCCCTCGGGGAACTGAAGATTTCCCTGGCAGTGACCTGAGACCTCCATGATGGAGGGAAGAGTGTGCTATGTCTCTTCCCCCAGCAGCTAGGACCACTCCCCCGTTCCCCCCCAAGCGGGGAATTCCTGATAAGCACTTGAATGGGAGGGGCCTCAAAGTGGGCAGGGTCAGGGCCCAGTTGGGTGGGTGGTGTTCCGGCTCTGGCTTTGCCCATTCCCACCCCATCTTGCCTTCCATCCTCTCATCTCTCCCCTGCTGGAGACAGATCTTTTATTTTCTATTATTTATAACCTCAAGACTTGGGCCACCTGTTCTTCCCCCATTAACAAGTGACCTGCGTCAAAGACAGACAGGTGTCCAACAGGATGGTTGGACAGGACGTTTACTTTTTATTCCATAAAAATATTTTTTAAATAATTAAAAAAATAAAATTTTAAACTAAAAAATGTCTAAGAACAAAAAATGTTCTAAAACTGTTTGTGGTGATGATTTACAAGTGTTCTTGATGGGATAGAACTATTGAATCATATAATATATGAACTATATGCCAATAAAAATGCTAAAAAAAGAAAATATATTTTCAAAAGCACCAACAACAAAGAGTAGTAGCCTGATTGTGTACAAATACCTAATGGAATTTAATCTCTTGGGTTGAAGGTTTAGAGCTGTCATTTTATGGGACTCCCCAGTTAATAGGTCTAATAGCACACTAGTGCTTTTGTTCTACCACATAGTTTGTTGAGGCGCTTGGTGAGGACAAAAGACATACAGAATGGGTGGTGGAAAAAGGTATTTCTAAATGCTGGCTGTAACCATATCATCAATTGCAGAAACAAAAACTAATTTATATGAATATTTCCATTTTTTATGTGAGCAACAAATATTTTTGCTTTGTTCACTTGTGGAATATAGGATGCAAATGTGGTTAATATTGGTCTTTGGTTGTATGCGCTAGTTGCATCATATTAAGTGCAATAATCACTTTATAAATGATCTGCATTTAGAAACGTGGAATGCTTTAGAGAGATGTGTGTGGGTGCCAACTTAACAAGGAGTGCACTGTGACAGATGAGATTGTGTGTCAGCTAAATCGGGACAGGATTATCAGAGGGTTGGCAGTAATGATGCAGTAATCCCATGTGATGAAGTCTAATATAAAGATGCAGTAATCCCATGTGATGAAGTATAATATAAAGTAATAATCTCCATGATGACATATGGTATGAATGGTGAATTCATTGAAAGGAAGTTTCCTCAGGCATGTGTATGCTCTGAAAAGTTTATATTTTTCTGGGCCTGAACCCCGCATCTGGAGACTTGAATCAGTGGTCTTCCTATTGCCTGCTGATCTGGAAAGGCTTCAGCATCCTGCCAGCTCACCTGCTGCATTGGAATCATTTGCCTCTGCAGCAAAAATGTGAGATAATCATGGGTTCATGAATCGCTGTTGGATATGTGAGTCAAAAGAAATATCCAGCCTGACTCCTAACCATGGATTTGGAACTTGTCTGCCCTACAACTCTGGGAGGCATTTCCTTGATGTCAGTCTCCTTGGATATAGGCATAAACAGGCTTCACTGCGTTTGTTCCTCTAAAGGCCCATCTCTTGTGGTCAGTATGAGTCAGAGTGGACTGGATGGCACCGAGCAACAACAATGCTAAGCTCAAGATTCATCATTGAAAGCCACTCAGTAGCACTGCGGAAGAACAGCCTGACGATCTCATCCCATAAGATACTGATAAAAAAACAAACAAACAACTCCACCCAAATAGCAATCAAACATAAACAAAAAGGAATAAACCTTTGGGATAAGTTTACACTGCAGCATGTAGGTGTACAATGAGTCATAATCTACTTGACACAATTTAATTTGGTTTGGGGTTTTAGGGTAGATGACAAGAGCAAAATAATGACTATAGAAACAAAAACAAAAGTAAACAAAAATTCCATGCTGCTAAACTAGGTAGCAAAGGATGAAATCTTATACAAAGATAATGGCCGAGAGAAAGTCTCGAGTCCCCAGAGTTGCCTATGTCCCAGGGCACAGCCGATCTCTGGACTACCTGTACCACACAAGGGCCAGTTCTGTATTGAACTGGACTATACAAGGAAAGTGAGAGCCATTTTCACGTCCTCTTGGGCTGCCTACAAAACACGGCAGACTGAAATCTCCCTGTGCAGTCTATGCACAATGGCAGCCAGTTCCGGGTCTGCCTGGACTTCATTAAGAGGAAAAATTAAAACCTGTCGGGGACCTATTTGAATCAACCACAGAAATGGTAGCTGGTCCAAGGCTTATTTGAACTACTAACTGCCACTCTAGGATCCACCTTGGATGCCTACGAAAATACCCCTCTCCCCACCAAAAAATATACCTGCCTTTACAAATGATAGGCAGCCCCAGGTCCACCTGTCCTTCCTATACACAAAGACAGCTGGTCCCAGGCAGGGCCACCTGGGGCACCTTCACAAATAATAGCCCATGCCAGCCCCCCAAGTTTGCTTTGACAAAATTGCAATCAGCTGTCTGTTTGTAGACTTGCTGTTTCCAATTCACGTCTGTCTTATTCAGAAAGAAAGCCTGCCTGACTTCTAGGCTTATTCCCAGTACCCAGAAAACATAAGCATGATGGTCTTCCATTATTGCTGCCTAATTTCAGTCCATTGCCCTGACATGTGCCTCTTTTCCAAAGCCATCCCAAAGCTGGTCTCTAGCACTTCTGGCAAAGAGTGGAAAGACTTCCAATAGCAGGAAGGCAGAATGGCCCATGTTCATCATATCAGGACTGAGCTGTGGCTGAGTTTCAAAGAATTTTCAGTTTTCTTTGGTTTAAAATATTTAAGCCATGTAATTTCCAAAAACACAATTTTCCCCTTTTCCTGACCATTACTGTGCAAACGTAAAACAAAATAAAGATTAATTCTGGAGTCTTCTGTGTGCTTTGATCCTTATTATTAAATTAAAAAGATGGAAAAAAGATGTTTTATTGGCACACTGTTAAGTTCTTTATTTTTCTTTTTCCCTGATCATTGCTTTTAAATGATGTTGGAAGTAATTATTCCCAGATATCTCTTTTTGACCTAAAAAAAAAAGCATTTTTTTTTTTAGATTGAGAACAATGTGAAGAGCATTCATCTTTGCCCAAAACAGTGTCGCAATGATAACCCCGTCCAATTGCATTAGGCCCTCTGCCTATGCCTGGTAAGGGCAGCTCAGATAATCAGCTGAATAATCATGTCACACATTTTCATATTGGGCACATAAACATTGTATCTGTCTGGTATTTCACACCCATAATCTATCTCGTGAAATTCTTCCCAGTCTTATAACTTTTCCCCACTGTAATGCTCATAATATTGACATTCGTTTTAAGCCCAGAGATATACTTACAGGTGAGTAGTTGTTGTCTGTGGAATGATATCCCAGGAACTTTGGAGTAAGTACCGTCCAAAAGGCCAGAACATTTCCTATAGTTTAGCTATGTGCAAATACGTTTCAGAGACCATCTTGTAATGCATTTTGAATAGAATTGAATTATGCCCAGGAAGCACAAAGTTTTAAAAATTACTTACCAGGAAATAAACTTTAAAAGTGGGTTAATAAATGCCCAAGGTGGTGTTAATTTCATTTTCCCTCCGGCCCTGTGGGGCCTCTATTCTCAATCATGTTGGATTATGCAGCCTGGTTATGGCGCTGCTTTCCTTACAACAGGGCTTGTGGATTTACTTTCTTCCTCTTCATCTTTCCTTCTTTCTCCCCACTCTCTCTTTCTTTTTACCTTTGTTCCACACAATTAACACAGTGCCCAGGAAATTTGGTGTTAATTATTTCTTGAATCAATGATTAGTTTATATTTTAAGCAGGAGTCTAAATATTGGAGCTTGCTGATATCCCATCTAACATGTCTTTGCTGAAAACTGTCAGAAGAACCAGTTGGTGGTACAATCATGATGAATAAGCAGAAGGAATTCCTGCTTC
Organism: Tenrec ecaudatus; assembly: GCF_050624435.1. Taxonomy (NCBI): domain Eukaryota; kingdom Metazoa; phylum Chordata; class Mammalia; order Afrosoricida; family Tenrecidae; genus Tenrec; species Tenrec ecaudatus. The sequence goes on from NC_134544.1 coordinate 10,381,243, forward strand.
TCTCCTCACCATGGTGAAACGAAGAACTGAGAAAATGACAAACGGAGTAACAGGCAGCCCTCCTTATCATCTGAGAGCATAGATGCTACTAACAACCACTGGATAGACTGGAAATCATTATTATGACCTTCCCCAATCCACTTGGTTGTTTCTATGTCTTTCTAAGAATAAAAATGTTCTAAGGTAGAAAATTCCTACCCTGTCCTTTAGGGTTCCTGTGGTGGCAAAGAGGTTTTTGAAGGTTTTTTTTTTTTGTGAATTTTTTTGCATATTATGCATTCATCCATAATATATCCATTTAGAATTTCTACTGGAAGCTAGCATTATGTGAAGGGTCAGGGAATCAACTAGTTATTCAAAAGAGAATGGTGCCCCCTGTTTTCCTAGGGAGCATAGAGCAGAGATCCCACAATAGTCTTATATATTAGAAACCCAGATGGTTCAATGGTTGAAAGCTCATCTGCTAACCAAAAAGTTAGTTCAAATCTACAAGCGGGTGTCTCAGAGAAAACACCTGATGCTGTGCTGCTGTAAAGAGTCCAGCCTTGGGTTTTATGGGGCCATTATGCCCTGTCCATAGTGGCACTCTGAGCCTGAGTCTACTTGATGGCACACTACAGCAACAATGGCTTGTGTTCTCAAATATCATTTGACCAACCAAGCAGTTCTTTGAAGCAGTAATGAAAGCTCTACTTTTCAAAGGAAGGCAACAAGGCCAAAGACTTTCTGAGATTGTTGTTATTAGCTGCCAGAAAGCCAGTTCCCTCCAACCTACCCCATGAACTGCAGAACCAAGCCCTGCCCAGTCTGACAGCAAATTTGACTCCTCCACTGGAGAATCTTTTCCTAGTTTCGTTTGGTCTCACTGAGCACTGCAGCCCTAGAGGGAAGACTCTGGATACTTGTTGGCTGTGTTAGTCTTGCACAGCTGTACCGTCTGTCTTACCTTATTGAGTTGGGGGTTTCAACCCAGATCTCCTCTCCTTCTGTTGTGCTATGGCTCCTAATTCTGATAGCTATTGGAATACACGTAGGAGTAGGACAAAAATATTGAACACAAAGACTTTTCGGCTTTAAACTATCACAGCAATAGAACAATAACCCCCAGGAGGAGCCCTAATGGCACAGTGGCTGAGGTGGGAGGCTGTGAACCACAAGGTCAGCAGTTCCACCCACATGCCCCTTGAAGGCACAAAACAGAGGCTTTCTGCTTCCCTAAAGAGTTACAACCTCACAAACTCAACGGGGCAGGTCTGCTCAGCCCCACAGGGTCATAAGCCACTTGCTTTTAACAAGTTTTAATTGTTGAGCTTATGAAAAAACAAACACAACAATCCACTGCTGTTGATTTGTCTTGGACTCATAGTAACCCTATAATAAACCGATCACACACACTCACTGCCATAGACCAAACTCTGACTCATAGGAACCCTAGACTGAATAGAATAGGTTCTTTGGTTTTCTGAGGTTCTGCACCGTCACTGAGCAGAAATCCTCATCTTTCTCCCACAGAGTGTTGGGGGGTTCCAACTGATGCCCTTGTGGTTGGTAGCCCACTCTACCCTCAGGGGTTCTTTCATAAAGAAGTGATCAATGAAATGCTGGCTAGATACTACATTAAATGAAACTAGTAGATTTCATTGTGATGCTGACTTCACTGATAAGAAAGGGAAGGGGTTTATGCCAAAGACAAGCAGTACTTCAACTTATCCCTGCCATCATCTTTGGTATTGAAATGTTCATCGACTTCTTGAACACCTTGAGGTCTCAGTGATCTTAAGTTGCTTACCAGTTATAAAAAAGCTCATCAAAAAGAGGAGCAACAATGCTTCAAACTTTTTAGTGGAGGGAATATTTATTGAGTAGTTTTAGGATTTAAATTATACATTTAGTTTAATTCATATTATGTAAGTTTTTAATTTTTTACTCTACTTTCCTTTTTTGTATATTCCAGCTAAGTACATTTTTTATTATATAAGGGTAGGACACATATGGATTAGGTGAATGCTTATTCCACTATAAGTCTCTGATATTATGAAAGAACGTTGGATAGCCCCTCATAGAGGGGTTTAGGAGAGGAGATGGGTTAATTAGGGTGCGAGGTAGTACCAATGAAGAACACAGCTTTCCCCCAGATTCTGGATGCTTCCTCCCCCCAACTACCATGATCCAAATTCTACATTGCAGGGCTGGATAGGGCAGAGGTTGTACACTGGTACATATAAGGGCTGGAGGCACAGGGAATCCAGGGTGGATGATACCTTCAGGACCAAGGGTGTGAGGGGCAATGCTGGGAGAGTAGAGGGTGAGTGGGTTGGAAAGGGGGAACTGATTACAAGGATCCACATGTGACCTCCTCTCTGGGAGAGGGACAGCAGAGAAGGGGTGGAAGGGAGACTCTGGATAGGGCAAGATATGACAAAATTACAATGTATAAATTACCAAGGGCACAAGAGGTCCTGATGCAAAGGGCTTAAGAGGAGAGCAAATGCTTTGAGAATGATTGGGGCAGGAAATGTATGGATGTGCTTTATACAATTGATGTATGTATATGTATGGACTGTGATAAGAGTTGTATGAGCCCCTAATAAATTGTTTAAAAAAAAAGAAAAGAAATGTTTAGAAAATAATAATGCCAACAGGTGTACAAATACACTCGATACAATTGATGTATGGCTTGTTATAAGAGCTGTAAGAGCCCCCAATAAAATGATCTTTTAATAATAAAAAAAGAAAGAATGCTAAATTGTTTTAGGCTTATGATAAAAGGAGTCAAATCACTCATATATTGGAGAGCTTCAAAAAGTTTCTGGAATATTGAAATTGAAAATGAATGGGAATTTTTTAGGAAGTGTTGGCAACCTCGTTTTATATCCAGATAGTGGATAGAATTAATGAGTACACCTCATTTGCACTGTGCTATTGAATAGGAAGTGCGATAAACCAGTTAATCAAAATGGGAATAACAACTAGATGAGGATATTAGGCACATGTAATGTCCTTGAACTTGCCTCTATTCATTTCCAGTATGCCATATCTTATTTTTGTAGTCAGCACTGCATCAATCTATAGTAAATCATTCTCCATCAGAATGAAATATTTCAAACATTGTCAAGTCCACCTTACAGCATTGTGACAAATACCCATAATTCTTGAGAAATTCCCTAACAAAACACTCAATCAAGGAACGTCCCCTGGACTCGTTGCTAACAAATTCTGCACGTCTGGGCAGCAATGTTGACATCAGGGTAGAGGAGAAAAACCTTACTTTGATAGATTTTTTTTTTTGGTTTGAGAAGTTCCTAATAGATCATCAACTACCCACTCAAAAAGTTAGAAAATAAAAATCAAGAAATACGTCGAGCATATTCATACATTACTTACGCACCTTCAGAGTCTTTTTAAGATTGAGTTCCATCTTTCTCAGAGCTGATTCTTTTACAGTAAAGATGAAACACCATACAAACAATTCAGTGAGTGTGAGCACAGTTCTTAATACCACTTCCCTTTCCCAAAAGCATCTGTCTCTTACTGTATTCCACTATCTCTACTCTGACTTATGAATTTATTTCAATAATAGTACTAACACCTTGATTTTGAACTCAGATACTTCTGCCAATGCATCAACCTGTATGTCTCCTTAAATGATGTTCTTTTTTCTCGATCTTTCCCAACTCTGCTGCTTCACTTCATCATTTGCATATGTTAATTCCCTTCTTTATGTGGGGTTCTTTTTAAGTTTCGAGCTCTTTGCCAGATGCCAATTTTTATTCATCTTTCCATTTCACACAAATCTTTTCACCCCATTCTAGCAAGGGAAATGGCTTAATGTGGGAGTGTTTGAGTGAAAAGACCTAGAGGGGCACAACTTTTTAGAGACTTCCTTGAACTATAGAATGAATTCTAATTATATTTTAATAATAGATTTCCATGTTAGAAAGATGTTTTTTGAGATGTTGAAGAAGAAAAGTAAATGATACAGAAGCCTAAGAAACAAGGCAAAAACAAGTATTTCAATCTCTGATGCATGCTTAATCAATTTAGTTTCTTGTTACCAATTTTCGTTCTAACATCACATGTTGATTCTCTGAATACTTAGGTTGCACTACACTGTACAAAGCTTGACAACTTCACCAATTGATACGGAGTGTGACTTATTGGCAAGTCTCAGTAGAGTTGCTTGTGGCCACTTTTTCAAGGTTGCAATCAGCCAGCTAATGCTGTGTGTTCATGCTTCATCCAGAAAAATGGAGAAAATCAAGAAAAAGTGTAGGACACATATATCACAAAACAAAATAAGAGTCAGCAACTTGCAACAGTTTTCCAATTATTCTCATGATGGTGAAATTGTTGGAAATGACCATCCCAAACTGCAAGGCAGGTTGTTAGACTCATGCCCAGGGGATATATTAGCTTTGAAATGTGTCGTGCTTTAAATATAAATTTAGACAACATGAAGCGTTCAGTTATCTGCTCTTGATACAGGCCTTAACAAAAACTAAACTAACTGCTCTCAAGTTGTTGTTGACTTATAAGGGCCCTGTCCTGTCAGTTTATGTTGACTTATAAGGGCCCTGTCTTGTAGGTTCATGTTGACATATAAAGACCCTGTCCTATGTGAGTTTCTGAAACGGTAACTCTTTGTAGGAGCAAAAATCCCATCTTTCTCTCAAAGAGCAGCTGATTGTTTTGAACTGCTGACCTTGTGCTAAGCAGCTTAACAGCAAGCACAACACTACCTGGGCTGCCCCCAAGTACTGAAAAAGACTGTAAATACTATAGCTGTAGAAGAATCTCTTGAGTTATGTGGAATTTCAAACTGAATGATGCTACATTAAGGGCAGGTTTTATGACTCAGCAATGACCTCTGTATCCCCACATACTTTGTGTCCCGGGTGAGATGCTCAACATATGGTATCAAGAAGAGTTTTGCTGAAGCACAGTGTTGGCATTCTTCTTAGGTCATGCGTGTACACAATACGGCTACAGAGCAGAGGTGGGGGAATGTCTGGCTCCAGAGCCATACAAGGGCCTCGAAAGCATCAATAGTGATTAATATCACGAGTCTATTCAAAGAAAAGCCATTCCAACCTTCCCAGTAGGGGAGAGTTCATTAAACATTTGACCAGCAGAGTCCAAGAATGATGTTATAAATATCAAATGGACCGTGTCAGAAAAAAGTCCCTACCCTTATTAGAGAGTATAAATTCTCAAACTTATTTGATCTCTTTTCCCCTTTAAAAAATTACTCAACACCCCCTTGCCGATGAAAAACGTTCATACTGCAGCATGTGGTCCAAGGCAACATGTAGGTATTAGCTTCTGCATCACCCCTAGGGACCAGTGTCTTCCAGTGTGTGAAGCACCACTCCAGAGGAACTAGTTTTCCAAATTCCATCCTATTTTTGTGCCACCCTGAAGTTTTGCTGTGAAATCTTTCCTGTAATGAAATGAAGGAAAACACTCAAATCACAAAGGGTGTCGTCAGAGACAGTGTCCACGCAGGTACAGGCTGTGTGGAATACTCCTCACTGCTGTTAGAATGTAAATCAAATGCTTCTGACTTCGCAGTGCCAGGTTAAATTGTTGTGCAGAGAATTATGCATGCTGATACAAACTGTGTGTCAGCGGTAATCAGCCTGCTCAGAAACGGCCGTGGCCACCGAAGCGTGCCGGTACAGGTGTTGGCGCTGGGAGTGCAGGCAGGTTGAAATGAAACGCAGCGGAGAGAGTTAGGTCAAGGCTGCCTGGGTCGCAGTTTTCCACCTCATTTCAGTGCTGTCTTGTGTGGAATTATGGAACCAAGGGAATTTTGTCAAATGCTGACACCTTCTGACTACTTATGGATCGATTTTCGAAAGTATACATTCTCCTCTGGAAGTAAAGGGAGGGGCTTGGTTTCTTTCTCACTTCTTAAGTCGGAAATGTTCATTGCTTTTCCTTTATGGTCTACATTTTAATGTGCTCTCATTTTGAGAAATTTGGGTGATATCTTCAAGTGCACCCTAAATTTTCCTCTGGTGTAGAATAACTAGTTGCATATGTTGTTTGTGAGGCTCAAAATACCTTTGTGAGTGCAGATGCTCAGATGCTGATGATGTGTGTGGGAAGATTTTGACAAAAGATTAAGTAGGGTTATTTCTGACCGATTCAGAGCCTTCCATCATAGATGCCTTTCTCTGTCTTCACGTGATTGTACCCAAATTACCATTGCAGAACCCGCACAAATGCTTCATTTCCTCAGTAGAAGGTTCAGAATCATATTGCTAAAAACATATGTGTATTTTAACATTTGACACATGACAACAAAATAACCTGCAAAATCAATACATTAAACTTTATAGCTTCCCAAAGAGTAAGGTTATACTTTCTCTACTCCTTGCTATGCTAATTATACTGCTGGATATCACCAATTTATAGCATTTTGTTAATGTTCTATGAATGCTATAATTCCTAAATTGTATACCATTTTCAATTTTCTTGGTTACCATTGATTTGCTTCTCTGTCTAATTTGTTGTATGCTGGTGGCTTGTGCTTCCGGGAACTATGGCACTGGCACAGCTGGAATCAGCAAGGGTGCCGTTTAGGCCAAGGTGACTAGAGACAGGAATCTAATGACACTCATCTACATATAAGAAAAGGCTTCATAACAATAAGGAGTGATCTCTCTTGGGTCTTGAATCTTGTCTATTTCATAACCTTCAGTTCAAACCATACATTGGAGTAACAGTATGCATCCCATATGTGTTAGTCCGGGTAGAGCAGAGAAACAAATCCAGTGAAACTTATGTGTGTATGAGAAAGAACCTTATATGAAAGAGCAATTGTATGTTGAGAAAACACCCCAGCCCAGTCCAAATCAAGGGCATAAGTCCAATATTATCCAATATGTCTGATACCAGCCTATACATTTCTCTTCAGGCTCACACAACACATGAAATGATGTCGAATGCAGGAGGATCACAGGAAAATGAGTGGAAAGTTTTGTGGACACAGTAGCGGTGGAAGCATCTCAGTACTGGCAGGGGTCTCCACCTCATTTCTCCAGCTCCAGGGCTCTGGCTCTATCAGTATAGCTCCATGTGGCTTTTCAACAGAAATGTATCACAGGGAGACAAGCAAATAGTTTGGGTCTAACCTAGAGTGAGCTATTTATCTCCATCCCACTTCTAAATGAGGTCATCAAGCTGTGACCCAATTGACAGACTAAGCTCCACCACTTAACTCTTAATATTCTCAAATTGAGAACAGATTATGTAATTTTCACACTATACAAAGTGCCAGCAGAGATACCCCAAGTCATCACAAGAAGCACAGAAAGGTCATGATGCTCATTAACCCCCATTCCCAAGGGTCAACTCTATACATAAATGAGTTGCAGGAAATTTGTAGTTTCAATTTTTTTAGCAATCTATTTTACAGTTTTAAAATAATACCAAGACCTTTAAAACATTGTATCAGAAAAAACAGCTTTTAGAAAGATAAAGACATTTATAAAAACGAAAACCTTTTGACTTAAGGTCTTAACACACTGTTGTCGCCCTTACACTTCTAAATGTATCCTTATTGTTGTTAAGAGCCATGAAATCAGCTCAGACTCCCAGCATCCCTATCTATACCACAACGAAACCCTCCTTGGTCCTCCTCCATCCTTACAATGGTTGCTGCATTAGAGTCCATTGCTGCAGCCAATCCGTCAGTTCATCTTGCTTAGGTTCTCCTTTTCCTCTTTCTCCCTTTCTTTCTTTCTTTCTTTCCTCCTCCTTCTTCTTCCTTCCACTTTACCAAGTATGAAGTCTTCTTCCAGGTCCTGGTATTTCCTGATAACATGGCCCAAGTACTTGAGATATGGAGTCTTACTATTGTTATTTCTAAGGAATAATTTGGTTCTATTTCTTCCAAGACAGATTTGCGTGGTCTTGTGGCAATCCATCATACTTTCAATATTTCTTGCCAACACCATGATTGAAATACACCAACTCTACTCGTTTTCTTATTTATTGCCCAACAATAACACTTGGGTTCTTATAAATAAAATGGAAAGAAAAATTAAGAATTAGATGGGATGCTGACTCATAGATAGCTTGTAGAAAAGGGTAGAACTGCCTCTGTGAGTTTCACAGGCTTTCACTCTTTACAGAAGTAGAAATCCCCGTCTTTCTCCAGCTTAGTGGCTAGTGATATTGACATTGCAGATCGCACCCACTATGCTACCAAGACTAAGTGCATGCATTTTTCATTAAAAAAATATATGGAAAGAAATAGACCTTTTCAAATTTTCAAATTCTGAATAGTTACTATAAGAAGAGTAAGAAGACTTGATGGTGCTGTGGGCATTGTGTTGCTTGGTAACCACAAGGTTGGTCATTGAAGCCTACAGCCACTGTGCTGAAAAAAAAAAAAAAAGATGAGATTACTTTGGTAACAATTTACTGCTCTGGAATCCCTTTGTAGAGTCTCCATGAGTCAGAATTGACTTGATATAACAACTTGAAATTTTGATGTGTGAAGAGTTGTACTAAAAGCACTCATCTTGACATTTTGACAAAAGACTATTTTATTTTATGTGCTATTTAAACCAAGTTTTTATATGTAACCAAATTTGGAAAGATGTGATTATCCAGATATTCTTTTGATAATTTGTTTTACCAAATTAAAAAAAAAGTTTGAAATCATTTTAAAAAGTAAGCACAGTTGAAAAAGCGTTTCTTAAATTGTGTTTATTCGCTGGGACACTCCAATAGAGATAACACAGGGCTGCAGGGACAGATGGTCAAAAGGGCTTGGAAGCCCATGAAAACATACCATACAGCCCACATATGCCTAGCCATAAGAAAGCAGGATGATATTGGTAAGATGTAGATTGGCCTATGTGTTTTCTCCTAGGCACCAATACTACACGGAGCAAGATGCGATTTACAGAAGGAAGTCTGAGTGTTAGAATTTAAAGGGTTAAATCAAATTTATTTCAGATACTGTATTAAACAAAGGTAAGGGTTTCTGAAAGAGACATATTTGAATAGGAGACAACTGCCCATGATTACAACAACAACAATAAATGAGCACTTAGAACCTCTGGGGGGATTTAATTTTTAAACTATCTCAAAATTTTGGCTTGTGTTCCTCTTACAATGTTCTCATCTTAGAGTTATTGCACTCTTCTGATATGGTTCAAATTCAGAAGAGACATATGATTTATTAATGTCTTGCTCCTCTAAGGTAATAACTTTCTATGTACTGGTGTGATTCAGGAAACATTTGGATCAACTCTGATACCTTCCTCGAACCTATTGCGTTCATGCTAGTATTTGAAAGATTCACCACACATAGCGTTTCCTGGTCAATCAGTCATCACACTTCTGTTTGATTGGGGTTGTTTTCTTCTCCCTCCAAGGCATGTAAGTCACACAGCTTATTCGTTATAGAGAAGTCCTTTCAAATCTTCCGTCAACTCTCAGCTTGAAGACTGTGAAAATGGATCAGATTGGCAGGTTCATGCCTAAAGACGTTTACAAATATTTCCCTACGAGGAAGATAAAAAATGGTAATGTAGCAAGGCTGTCTTCAGAGAAGCCTGCCTTATGGGAAAAAAAATGTGTGTCTTAACAGTTAATATATATGTGACAAATGGCCCCTCTTCATCATTGTAGGCCTGCTGCCATGTTGAGAATTAGAAAGCAGAAGACCGATGGCGTGACCAAGCCATCTTAATATGGCGTGACTGTCACCATTACAACATTCACATCTATTGCTTAGGGCACAGTTAAATAACTACAATGAGATCTACCTTACAACATGCATGTGCTGAAAACTGATAGTCACTGCTTGTGCTGCTTGAGTCATTCAGAGAAACTTTTGAGCAAAACGTGATAAAAGAAATATCAGAAATATATTCCCTAAGCCCAAACTCAGTGCCAAAGATCAATTCCACCTCACGGTGACCTTATGGGCCACAATAGAACTGCTTCTTTAGGTTTTAGCGACTGTAAATCCTTGGAGGGAAAGACAGTTTCATGTTCCTCCCTGAGAACCGCTGACTTTCCTTACTAACACGTCACCACAGTGTCCCCGGGGCTCTTAGCAGAAATCTAGTTCCCCTGAATTCCTTTTAAAATGAAAATAAGAACATATTGTCTCCAGATTCGAGGTTGTGTTTTTTTATTTTAAATGAAGATTATTATCCTAGAAGTTTAAATTTAGAAAACTTCAATGATGATCTAGCCTGCTCTTTGCACAAGGTCTGGTACTAGATCTAAGTCCATGACTGGGTGGTCTGAGTGTGGTTCTCTCTACGTAAAGCAGTTTCTTGAAAAAGGTCAGCATACAAACTAGGTTTGATAATCTCCATAGAACTAGAGTCCTGTGCCTCATGAACCTGGCTGTAGGCTGGGATCACCTGGGAATAACTTCTTCTTAATGCTTGTATCCAGCTTCCTCATTTCAGAGGTTCACATTTGACTGGCATTGACTATGGCTTAATTATAAGAGTTTTCTTTTCTTAAGTTATTTAGTGATGTTTGTAATATATTTGTGATTGATAACAGATCTAATATGAACTTTTTAAAAAGTAAGACAAGAGAGATTTGAAAAGATAAGTATTACACATACAACATGACACATGGGTACACGGAAATAAAAGTTTAGGGGAAAAATTAAACATGATGTTATACATAGGAAAATGGGATCCAATTATGTAGGAGGTTTAGCTAATTAAAAGTATGCTGGTTAGATGCAAGATGAAGCATACTCATATCCCCACTGGACAACCCCGCTCCTGTGATTCACAGCACTCTGTTTTGCTATCAGTGCCTTTTAGATGGTCTCTTGGCCCTTTCTCTTAGGAAAACTAGACCAAATGAGCTAATTTTCAAGGAAATGTTAATAATGTTGTCATTATTGTGGCTGTACCTTTAACATAAAGAAGGACAGAAAGTATTCTAGAGACTAGTTAAAGCTCTAAGTCTGGGTAAGGACATGGCTTCCTGAGGTTTGGAACAGGGGCAAGACCAGAGTCGTGGCTCTTGTGTGAGAAATAGTTGTCAACCTAGCAACTTCCCACATTTTTTCCTAGGTAACATGGAGGAGGCTTAGTCTCCGGGTTATTAGACTGATGTTGACAATAGAGCAGGGGCTTCTCAAACTGTAAACTGAATATGAGACTAATATGGATTTTGTGACATGCTTTACTACTAACTCAGTTGTTCTGTGATTGAAGACACATTTATGTAAACAGTAATAATCCAAAGTGATATTTCAAGGAAAATGATTATAATCCAAGGTTCTTCATGGAGTTGTGGTTCTTGCATAGATCAGGGATCCATCAGTGTTGCCTATACAAATCGTGCATCCACAAATCTTTGTGCATTCCTTGTCATCAAAGGACAATCATGTGGGCCAACTTCTACTCTGAGATGGCCCCAGAGCACCTAAAAGGGGAGATGTCATCATCTGTGAAGCACATAATGCAGAGGAGTGACCTCAGTGCAGGGACGACAGGTTGGACCTTTTCCAGGAGCTGATGATAGGGGCAGCAGCACTTGTGGTGACTCTGGTGGTTCTGGCCCAGGGCCCTCATCCATCTTCCCCATCAGAGAAAACATCAGGCGTTTGTGTTGACAGAACATCAGAGGCTGCTGTTTCTTTACTCCAGGGTCATCCTTTTTCCAAACCCCCACAAAACGGAGTTGGAGGAAAGAATGTGCGGGCAGGCATAGGAGTGTCAGGCTGATGCATCCTTGAGTGTTTGGGGACCGAAGTTTGTCTCAAGTCCTAAGGATAAATCAAAGAGCCATGGGAGTATAAGCAGAGGTCACACTTGCTTATGAGTTGGGGCCTGAGCTGGATCAGAGGTGTGCCTAAGGGCTGAAGGAAATAAAAGTATGGGCAAAAAGCTGGATGAATACTGAGATGACACCTGAACTTTGATTAGTCAAATCTTAGTCTCATTGTTGAGTAGGTAAGAGAACATGTTTATCGTCCATTCATTGCCACCCTCTGTCTTGAACAAGGACTAGACAATGAGCAGGATCAGGTCCTCTCTAGTTTCCAGCCCTGTGTTGGGACAATGCAGAGCAGTGAAGAGAATGTGAAGGGGTGGCTTCATTCTAGGACAGCCTCAAGCCAGAGAGTAAGAGGAGGAAAGAGAGGTGATGAGAAACATAATGTGGTTCTTATAGTTCTGGCCCACAAGGCCCATTGACACATTCTTATATCTGGAATGTGGTGTTGGTGGAAGTGAGGAGTGGTATCTTTAGGATCCCACAGAGGACAAGGTTAGTCAGGAGAGAGATCATACAGGGCTGCCAGAATTTCCCAGCAGAGTTTACACAGCCTTAGCGATAAAAATTGGGGTCAGTATGCCTGCTTGTCATATGCTCAGTGAACTAAACCTAACTAACTAACTAACTAACTAACTAACTAACTAACTAACTAACTAACTAACTAACCTAGTTAATCCCAATTCATAGTGACCCTACAGAGCAGAGTAGAACTGGCCTGCTTTGGTACCTGAGGCTGTTATTTTTACAGAAACAGAAAGCCTTATATTTCTGCAGAGGAAAAGCTAGTGAGTTTGAACTGTCAACCATGTAGTTAATCAACTGGGCTACCAGGGCTCCTGTCTTTTTTACCAGTATTGAGTCATCAAATGAAAGCATGACTTGGAGCCTTTTCCTGGCTTTAAAAGAGGGATTCCATATATAGATTAAGTATTTATTAAATGTCTTTTATAAATAGTAAGGACAGATTGACACATTGAGAGGTAACCAGGAAGCAGTAACTACTCTCCCTGGGCCATTGAGTCCACTCTGACTTACGGCAGCCCTACAGGCCAGAGTAGAACTGCTTCCTGTGGTGCCAGGGGCTGTAAAGCTTGGCCGAGGCTGACAGCCAATTCTTTCTCCTAAAGAGGAGGTGGTGGGTTCAAATAGCCGACCTTTGGGTTAATAGCCAAACATTTAGCATACTGCACCACAAAGGCGCTGAGCTCTGACTATAGCCTTTTAAAAATGACGTTTCTTTCCAGAACACATTCCATGTTTTGTACCTTTAATTGGCAGAGCTTGTTGTTGGCATGGTTAGGGGCCATCAAGGTGGTTCTCACTCATCGCGGCCCTCTATGTCCTTACTGTTGACTAATTCTTCTTCGTCGTAACAGTTTGCTCAGATGGGGTAGCATTTGTGAAGATGACACAAGACCAGGCATTGCTTCCTACTTAGGGAGACCAAGTTCCTTTTGCAGCTTGTGTAAAACAAGTTGGAACCTACTGGGTGGTGCCTGAATGCAACATCACTTCCTTCACTGGCTTGATGAGAAGATAAGCACTATCCTGTTGCTGCTGATGGGTAGCCTCGAGCTGGTTCAGACTCGAAGCAATCCTCTAAAATAGCATAGAGCACTGCCCGAGGGCTGCCAAGACTGCCATCCTGGTGGGGGAGAGGATAACAAAGCTTTTCTCCTGGTAGGTTCAAACTACTAGCCTTCCAGGAAGCAGCAGAGGGCTGGAATGTTGAGCCCTCCAGGCTCCTGGAAGCGGCCAGGGTGGGGGTGGAGGCAGGGGTGGGTGGCTAGCCTTTGAAAAGGAACCATCAGCAGGTCCACCTAGATAAGATAGGCTGGACAAATGATGAGAGAAGAAAACAAAGGGACCAATGGTCCTGGAGGGACATGAGAGCTTGGGAGGTAGGGGAAGGGAGGAGGTGTCACCCAACACAGGGACATGGAAACAGCAAGTGGTTCAAAACCAGAGGAGGGAGGGGAGGGGAGGACTGGTAGGGAGTGCCAAGGGCAAGGTAACTCAGAGGAATTACTGAAACCAGAATGAAGGCTGAACATGTTGGTGGGACAGGAGGAAGGCAAAAGGAAATAGAGGAAAAGAGTAGGAGGCAAAGTGCATACAGAGAAGCCTAAATACAGACATGTACATATGTAAATATATTTATGATTATGGGGGCAATAGACCTATGTGCATATATTTATAGGTTCAGTAGTAGGGTAGCAGATGGACATTGGGCCTCCTCACGCATACTCCCCCAATACAATAGCACCTCGCCCTGTTAAACGATCATTGCATGATACCCACCTTCCCGACATGATCACTGAAGACAGACGTGTGTGTAAGCAAACGTGGTGAAGAAAGCTGATGGTGCCCGGCTATCAAAAAGATATAGCTTCTGGGGTCTTAAAGGCTTGAAGGCAAACAAGCGGCCATCTAGCTCAGAAGCAACAAAGCCCACAGAGAAGAAGCACATGGCCTAAGCGAATACAAGGTGTTGAATGGACCATGTAGCAGACACCAAGGAACAAAAACAATCATTGTGTGATCACCTTCCTCACATAATCGCTGAAGACGAAAGTGTGCATAAGCAAGTGTGGTGAAGAAGGCTGATGGTGCCTGGCTACTGAGAGATATCGCATCTGGGGACTTAAAGGCTTGAAAGCAAACAAGCGGCCATCTAGCCCAGAAGCAACAAAGCCCACACGGAAGCAGCACACCATCATAGGTGATCGTGAAGGGCAGAGGAGACCAGGTCTCAAACAACAAAGGCAGGGTGGTGTTGAGAATCATATCACTGTGAATGAGGGGGAGTGCATGATGGGGACCCAATGCCCATTTGTAGACAGCTGGACATCCCTTCCGGAGGGGTAGTGGGGAGGAGATGAGTCACTCAGGGTTCAGTGTAGCAACAATGAAACTCAAAACCTTCCTCTAGTTCCTGAACGCTTCCTCCCCTCCCAATTTTCATGACCCTAATTCTACCTTGCGGACCCGATTACACCAGAGGATGTACAGCAGTGCAGTAGGGATTTGGAAACACAGGGAATCTAGGACAGACGAACCCCTCAACATCCGCGGTAGGAGTGGCGACACCAGGATGGAATGGGGTGTAGAAAGGGAAAACCGATCTTGAAAATCTATGTGTAACCTCCTCTCTGGGAGATGGGTAATGGGGAGGTGGGTGAGGGGAGACACCGGGAAGTGTAAGATAAGATATAATAATTATTTATAAACTATCAAGGGACCAGGGGGAAGGAGGGAGCGGGGAGGAAGGGGGAAGGGGGGAAAAGGGACACCGAGCTGATTCCAGGAACCCAAGTGGAAGGTGAATTTTGAGAATGATGAGTGCAATGAATGTATAAGGATGCTTTGCTCAATTGATGTATGTGCGGATTGTGATAAGAGTTGTATGAGTCCTAATAAAAATATTTATTAATTAAAAAAAAAGAAAAGGAACCAAAGGGAAAGAATGTTATACTTACACCATGTTGAATTTATAACAGTTGACTTCACTGTAACCTTCCTTAACAAAGAAACAAAAGCTGTGGCCATCAGCCTCACAGCTGCAAGGTAGGAGAGAGTAGACCTGCTCCTTAGGGCTTTGAAGATTAGAAATCTCATGGGAACAGCAGCCTGAGCTTTCTTGCTCAGGCTGTTGTTGAGATCAAGCGACCAACCTTATAGCTAAAAGCCAGATGTTTAAGCCCTGCTCCAACAACGTGCCACCGTTAGCATCTACACGGAAAAGATACAGGTTGAATGAAGTAAAGCTTTCATAATTATGGGTTCCAAATGGTTGCATATATTAATATGTTTTAATTATTAATCCCAAAGGAAGACTAGCGTAAACTAAGACTCAATTATCTGAGTTGTACACCAAATGGTACTTTGTCATCTATTTAACTTTATAATATGTGCTGACTCATTCTCATGAAAATCAACACTGCAGATCCCTTAATGAAATTCAGTTTCTATGTTTTCCTCTGTGGGACATTAGGGAAAACTACTTTTCTTACATATCAAATTAAAATGTTCACACAATACTTTGCATATCAACTGTTAGTAAAGTTTACTTTTGTCTTTTGTTGTCTGAGCTGTCAAAGATCATTCAGGTCCATCTTGAGGAATTGACAATTGGAAATCTGGGGAGTTTGTGGCCTTTCCAGAAAGTTCTACAGAGTCCCCAGTGAGACTCAAAAGAGACAGAGCAGGACAGGAATAATCACCAGTTGCCCTTTAAGATTTTCCCAAAGAACCTTGCGAGCTACTAAGCAAGTTTTTGGACACTACGCATAAGAGAAACCTTGATTTTCCATAAATGTAAGTAAATGCCTAAGCTATACTACTGTTCTGGCCTTAAACTATTTATTTATTGTTGCTCTTGAAAACAATGATTTCTCATTTCAACTTCTTATAAAAATACTGTTTTTAACACCTTTACTGGGCTCTAAACTATTATTCATGAATGATAATATTTTTCGTCTGTAAGCATTTTTCAATTGATAAATATATATTCTTTTATGCCTTATGTCAATTATACTTATGTTTTTCAGCCATAATAATTCACTTTGGGATATGTTTAATGGTATGATGATGACAAACCTGGTCTGCAAAGGGCAGGTATGACTTACATATATTCCTAATAACTACTAAGGTGTTCTCGTGTTTTATTATCTACACAGCTAGGGGAAAATTAGTGCATGACAAAATTGGACAGCTTCATAGATTTTATGTAATGATGTGTTCAATGTTGAATGTTATTAAACACAGCAATATTTCTTTTTACATTTCTAGAAAAAACACTCACAGAGCAAAGAAGGCCAATTTAGTGATTAACTGAGCAAAAAATGTTGTGGAAGCAAGAACAAAGGAACAACCCAGTGAACAATTTGTCCAAAACTGATATGCACCAGAAGCAGAAATAGGATGAATGCAATGACCAATAGAAGAATGAATGATTCTAAGAATAAAATTAGGCAATGCCTCTCTTCTCATGTGGAAATAAGATGAAGCCATGTAGTCCCTTAAAGATGGACAGTCCCAGAAATCTGATATAGGGTCACTATGAGTTGAATCAACTCCGTGGCAGAGGGTGGGTTTCTGGTACTATAGTAATATAGTATATATATGGGGTTGATGAGGCTTTAGTAAGTTATATTGACACTCCATATCCAAGATGAGATGGCTGGGTATTTTACAAGCAAACGTTTAGAGTTGACCATAAGTGGTTAAATTTCTTGCAGAAACTGTAATAAATTGGGAATGTTTCTCTGGGAATGACTGGTGTATGTGAGACCACTAGGGAAAGACAACTTTCACCGGTGAGATGAAGGCAAACTTTATAGGGAAGGTCAGAAAGTAACACTTGAGGATTTCCAGCAAACTGTACTTTAGGAATCCTTTCAACACAGAGGGCGACATATGCGTAAATTAAGATCAGAAAATAGCAAGGAGTGTTCAAGAGGGTTTGGTGAAATGAATGAGCAGGGGGAGAGGGCCAGCAACCCAGATCCACTTTTGTACACAAACTTGTAGCTGAATGTTTCACATGAAGTTGTTCATTACTCCTGAGTCGATTCTGACTCAGAGCAACAGTGTGTGGAACAGAATGGAACATTGTCCATTGCAATTCCATCTTCATGATTTGGGGGATGTTTGAATCTGTTGTGGCGGCTGTTGGGTCAATGCACTTCGTTGAAGGTACCCCTTGTTTTCTGTTGCCTTCTACTTTTCAAACATGATGTTCTTTTCTAGTCATTAATCTTTCCTGGTGACATTTCCAAAATAAGCTGATGAAATAGGAACCATTATTACTTCCACTTTGCAGTTGGAAAAAACAGACCAACAAGTTCCGTTTCACTTCTCATGGAGGAGCTGTCTTTTGAATTCAAACATACAGAGAGCCTAGTTCTGGTCCTTCAATGCCCACTTGATTCATGAAACTTCTTTTACTACAAATAGATAGACCAGAGAATTTTTTCAGTAAAAAGGCAATTTGTAAGCTATTTAAAAATTAAAGAAAATTTTCCTATTAGTGGACACTTGGATTCATTCAGATTTTTGTATTCTGGGTAAAATTGCTAAGAATAGTCACGTACATGAATTTTGGGGACTATTCACATGGACACATCTTCACTTCTGTAGATAATGCTGGATTGTTCGACGCCTTGCTTGTGTCCAGTGTCCCTCCCACCATCACTCTGTCAGGGCTGTCTCTGCTCCTTCTCCTTGTCGCCACTTCTTATTGGCAGAACTTGCAGTTGAAACCAACCAACAGGCACTGTTGAGATGCTTCAATGTGGTGTTGATGGGTATCTTCCTGGTAACTAGTCATTTGAAAACCGTCCCTTCATTAGGTATGTTTTTGAAATATAGCTAGAATCTTCTAGGAGGTGTCTATTCAAGTTTTTCACATATTTTTATGAGTTGTTTCTTTCTTGTAAATTTGTAGAAGTTCTTTATATATTTGGAATGCAAACCTTTGTTGATGGCATATCTTGCATATATTGTCTCTCATTCCCTACTTTCCCTTTTTAGTTTCTAATGATTCTTAGATTGATCACATTTTTCTTATGTGATTAAGTTTGGGGGGTATATTATTTATTAATATTTTGTCTCATCCAAGGTTACGACTTTATTTTTCTAATTTTCACATGTAAAACACAACCTATGGACCAATTGAGGCCAGAGGACTCCCTGAAACAATTGCTATGAGATATACTGAAAACTATCACAGGAGACTATTTTAAGCAACATAACAGAGAGGAATAGAAACTCAAACCATCAATAGTTAATCTAAAACTGGGGGGGGGG
Organism: Tenrec ecaudatus; assembly: GCF_050624435.1. NCBI lineage: Eukaryota > Metazoa > Chordata > Mammalia > Afrosoricida > Tenrecidae > Tenrec > Tenrec ecaudatus. The sequence goes on from NC_134544.1 coordinate 10,399,834, forward strand.
CGGTGCAAGGAAAGTAGAATATCAGGAATAATGAATGGAACAAACAGAATACAGTGATGGAGAATGTGAGTCATGGTGAACAATCTAACTAGTTACTAAACCAATGGTGTAGAAATAATCAAACATGAAAAAATTACTTTGAAAACTTTCAAAATTATTACAATAAACTATTATTTAAAAAACAAATCTTAGCTTCTGGGCTGTACACTAATAGACAATGGGCCATACTTGGAGTGTTAGTCTGGGTAAACTACAAAAACAAATTCATAGACACTCATATGTGTATAAGAGGGAGTATTATATAAAAGAGCAATTTTATATTGAGAAAACATCCCAGCCCAGTCCAGATCAAATCTGTAAGTTAGTATCGACATATTAGCCCATATGTCGATACTAGTCCATGCATGCCTCTTTAGAATCATGCAGCCATGCAATGACACAGAATCCAGGAAGATCACAGGCCAGTGGGCAGAAGGTCTTGTGGATCCATTGACAGTAGAAACATCTCTGCATGGGCATGGACCTCCACGTGACTCCCCCAGCTCCAGGGCTCTGGCTGCATCATTGTAGATCCATCTGGCTTGTCGTCATATGCAATATCTCACAGGAAGTGAGTGTGTGCCCCACCTCCAGCAAGCTACTTGTCTCCTTATCACCTTCAAATTAGGTCATCAGCCTGCCAACTGATTGACTGGCTAAAATTCACACCTTCACTATTAAGTCTCAAATTGACAACAGATTATGTAACTACAACAGTTGGTTTGAAAGTCTTAGTTTGCTAACCATATGATTTCTTAGGAGAATTTTGACTATAAATCCCAGGCGGAAATATTATAGCTGGGATATGAAAGGACACACTGGAAGTGGGCAGAAATATGATGTGCAAGAGTTAGTAAAGTGCCTACACAACACTGTGAAGACATTAGCAGTGACAATAAGATGAAGTCTGGTACAGAAAACGAAACAGTTCATTGAGAGTAGGGACGGAACAAGAACACATTTAGCATATATGTTAAATTTCTGGACAGGAAACGCTGGTTGGTGAAGAAAGAAGTGAACAAATGCATGTGTGTTTCATGCCTCATTTTCATCCTTGGGAGGTTACATGTTCTAAGGAAGTTAATATTTCTAACTCAACTTTCTTTAGCCCCCAGAATTCAAACTGGGTTCCAATACACAGCTGGTATTTTATAAAGCCAATAAATTATGTATTGAGTGAGTGAGCACATGCATGTTTTAGTACCCGAGGAGGGCATTATTCAGGAGAATTTTGAGTACCAAAAATCGAAAACTTCAAATATAAAGCTATCATAGAAGTCTCTCTGATCTGATCCATATCATACTTTTGAGTCTTTTTTGAAGAGATGAATCTAGAACTCAGAAAGAAAATGTACCTGAGTTTAGATCAAAATGATAATTTTAAATTGGAGAACTTAAAGTACAACACAGCAGCCTTTTTTCGTCCACATTTGACACAAACATAACAGATGATCACAGACCAGAGAGGACATCAAACTGCCAGATGGTCAGGCTGAAAATCAGGAATTTGGTTGGAAGAAGACTTGCACTTATCACAGCAATAGCAGTAGTTCAACATAACAGGTGGAAAAATTCTCAATAGATGTGAGTTATTGCTCAGAACTTCTGTCAACTTGTTTTTGGTTTGTTGTTTTATTTTTAAAGACATACATGACATACACAGGTAGAGTTCAAATGCTTATTTTTTAAAATTAGTTATAGAATTTTTACCTGTATGTAATCTTAAAAAATAACCAAATAAAACAGAGAAAATAAAACTTCAATCAAAAAGAAGGAAGAAATATATTTTTAAAACTAGAATAAATTTAAAATGGGCCCAAAACAGATCAAGTGACAAGCTGGCAAATTCCAGCCTAACTACAGAAGCTAAAATTCACTTTATAATGATCTTTGATATTAAGGTTATTCCCATCCCTAGCCTATGGCAGTGGGGATTCATCCATGTAGATTCAATCCACGTAGGGCCCCAGAAAATGGATTTGGGCTTTCACTACCACCCAGAGTGTTCTGCCAACTGGGTTTTTAGAATTTAAGCAATGGTACTGATTCCTTCTCTGGGTTTGGGTTTAATTATTCATAGTCCTTGGATCACACAGGAAGAGGTGCTTCTTCCATGTGGACTTAGCTGAGTCCTCATTTCAATCACTGTTTGCTTAGAGACAATAGAGGTGACGCTGTTTGCCAGCTCGAAACCCTCTGATCCCTTCACCATATTGGCTACAGCATCCATATCTTTGATGATCACCTCCTGACAGTGAGCACAGAGCAGAGGCAGGCCTCAAGAACTGCTTGTTCTTATGTTAAGTCTACGATCAAATGAGAGTTCAGAATTCATCACTCTATCTATGGTTTATATATTTCTCTGGTTCACTTTAAAGACAGCATAGCCATTTTATTGGAATATGCTACCATAAATCATCCCCATAGAGCATAAAGTAATATTATTGATATTGTTATTATTTTAATCAATGACATCGATTTTAAAACACTGCTGAGAAAAGTAATTTATATATTTGTAGAACATCTTTTTAAACCACAGTATATGGATTGGTGACTTGTACAGCTTCAAAACTTAGATTATTGAAAACCAGTTACACTCATTTCCCAAAGCAGAATCATGCATGGCAGACTTGTACACATCACAAAAATAGCCGAGAGTGTGTGAAAACATCAAATATAAATCATTATAGAAATAGAAGCCTTATCTTTTCCCATGGAGCAGCTGGTGGTTCTGAACTGCTGACTTTGTGGTCAGCAGCCCAATGAATACCTACTACATCACCAGAACTAAGTAGTCATGCTTTTAGCATTAATTCTCTACACTGTGGATGTTATATTATAAAGTTTTCTGATCAGTATTTGTGTTAGTCTGGGTACTTAAGAGAAACAAATCACAGAAACTCATATATAGGAGAGAGTTTTGTCTAGAGCTTAAGTGCACATCAAGAAAACATCCCCCCACCCCACACCCCCCAAAAAAGAAAGAAGAAAACATCCCATCCCAATCCAGTGCTGACCAAGCCCACAAGTCCAACATTAATCCATATGTCTGACACCAATCCACAAAATCCTCCTCCATCTCACAAACACACATTATGATGCTGACTGCAGGAAGAAAGTAGAATCAGTGAACATATAAGCATCTCAACACTGGCAGGGGTCTCCACATATCTGCTCCAGCACCCAGGGCTGAATCAGGGTAGGTCCATGTGGCTTCTCCTCAGGGATGTCTCGCAGGAAATGAGCCTTGCCAGCTGAAGCAGGGAACTGGCTAAGGCAGCTGCACCCTAGTCCGACAATCAGAAAGCAAGAGACCAGAGAACGAGAAAGGTGAGGCTCACTGAGCCATTTATCCCTCTGCCCTTCAATTAACCCCACGTGTTTATCAGCCAGGTTGGCACAATAAACTAACTCCCTCAGTTTATAATGTTCAAGTATTAGGATTTAGATAGATATTTTTAGGTTTTTTAAAAAAATATCATTTTATTGGGGTTCTTACAGCTCTCATCACAATCCATGCATACATCCATTGTGCCAAGCACATTTGTACATATGTTGCCATCATCATTTTCAAAACATTTTCTTTCTACTTGAGCTCTTGGTATTAGCTCATTTTCCCCATTCCCCTCTTCCTCCTTCATGAATCCTTGATACTTTATAAATTATTATTTTTTCATGTCTTATACCAGCTGCTGTCTCCCTTCACCCACTTTTCTGTTGTTCATCCCCCTGGGGGAAGGTTATATGTCTATATATGATTAGTTCTCCCTTTCTCCCCCCATCTTCCCTCTACCCTCCTGGTATCGCTACTTTCATTATTGGTCTGGAGGGATTTATCTGTCCTGGATTCCCAGTGTTGTACACTCTTGTCTGTACCAGTGTACATGCTCTGGTCTAGCCGGATTTGTAAGGTAGAGTTGGGTTCATGATAGTGGGGGAGTGGGCGGGGGTGCAACATATAGCGTCTGGGGTGTTAAAGGATTGAAGACAAGCAAGTGGTCATCTAACTGAGAAGCAACAAAACCCACATGGAAAAAGCACACCAGCCTGTGTGATCATGAGGTGTTGATTGGATCAGATGTCAGGCACCAAAGACTCAAAACTAACAATCTTATCAATGTGAATATGATTGGGAGAGGGCCTAGTGGAGACACAAAGCCCATCTGTAGACAATCGGACATCCCCTCAAAGAAGGATCACAAAGAAGAGATAAGCCAGTCAGGGTGCGGTGACGAAACATGCATCGTTCCTCTGGTTCTTTAATGTTTCCTCCCATCCACTAGCATGACACCAAATTTGGTGTGTTTTTAGGATAATCACACAATGACAGATTTTCACAGATTAATTTAGCAAGAATTAATTGCAATTTTACCATGGGCCAGCTTAGATACATGAAAAATAAATATTTGCAAAACTTGGATAAAGGAAATAAAACTGACTGATTCATTTAAAATAATGGCTATTTTCATTATTTTGCCTAGAGACATCTTAGTTTAGTGATGCATCATGCTGCACCACTGAGGAAACTCAATCTCTTATGCTTTAGTTCATGTGTGTGGTAATGAGGATGGGGCAGTTTATGACTTAGAGAGTTTATGACTTCACTTATGGTTTGGAGAGTGCTTGACATGATTTTTTGACTAAATTTTAATTAACATTGTTATTGCAATCTAATATTTCATTTTATGAGATGCATCCCAGATTTTCTCCTTCACGTTCTATCCTTAACTTTTTGAATATTTTCTCTATCTAGGAGATTTCAATAAATGAGTAGAAATAGCATCCCGTTAACTGAAAGTGAGACACATAAACCTGCCTATATCATCAATTTTAAAAAAACTTTTCCCCCAGATCCTGGATGCTTCCTTCCCCCAACTACCATGATCCGAATTCTACCTTGCAGAACTGGATAGGGCAGAGGTTGTACACTGGTGCATATGGGGGCTGGAGGCACAGGGAATCCAGGGTGGATGATACCTTCAGGACCAAGGGTGTGAGGGGCGATGCTGGGAGAGTGGAGGGTGAGTGGGTTGGAAAGGGGGAACTGATTACAGGGATCCACATGTGATCTCCTCCCTGGGAGATGGATGGCAGAGAAGGGTGGGAAGGGAGACTACGGATAGGGCAAGATATGACAAAATAACAATGTATAAATTACCAAGGGCACATGATGCAAAGGGCTTAAGTGGAGAGCAAATGCTTTGAGAATGATTGGGGCAGGGAATGTGCGGATGTGCTTTATACAATTGATGTATGCATATGTATGGATTGTGATAAGAGTTGTATGAGCCCCTAATAAAATGTAAAAAAAGAAAAGAAAAAAAAAGGAAAATGATTAGGGCAAAAAATGTACAGATGTGCTTTATACAATTGATGTATGTATATGTATGGATTGTGATGAGATGCATGAGCCCCTATTAAAATGTTTTTTAAAAAAAACTTACAATGGAAATATAATATGAAGAAAATTATAAGATCAATTTCAGTAGTATGAAATAGAAAATGATTATTTAGTATCCATCCAACCTCAAAGATGCTCACTTTGATAAAGTTGAGTTTTAAACATTTCTCTCATCAGGAGAATCCCTTGCAGCTGCACTTATTTGCCTTTCAATTCACTTTCATTGAGCTCAAAACCAGTAATCAGTTCTCTATTTCTATATTGTTTCAGAGTTAGAGCATTATTTATTCAGGTGGAATTATAAGATAAGTGACTCCCCAAATCCCCTTTTCCTCCATATCCCCCATCCCCCACCCTTGCCTCCCCTATCAACCCTTCTATCAGTTATTATCACTGTGCATTAACTCCTCCTGTGGGTCACAAACCGGGAAACCCAACAGAATAAATAAAAAACTAAATTTGAAATAAGATGAGAGGAGTAAAATAATAATAATAATATAAAGGCCAAATTACAAATAGTAAGAAAGAAAGTCCCTCATCACCATTCCAAAAGCTAGGGAAGAATATTCTGTCATAGAGCCAGTAAGAGATAGTTGCACCCAGAACCAACTCAGGTCTGGTGTATAAAGAGGTCATCTGGCCAAATATCTAGTTTGATTCAGCGTGTTCAAGATTATAGTGGTCTCTGGCTGACAGCAAGGTTGTTTGAGACTCTTGCCTGTGGATAGAGTGCATTTTGCATGTGGCTCAGTCTCACCAGATACTCTGCAGATTGGTTTTGGGTTCCACTGTCCTCCGTAGCCTTCTACAAATTAGGTGTTCATAATTTTAGCTTTGATACTTTTTGCTTTGCCCTATTCAATTTTTTTAATTATCATCTTTGAAAATCATCATCTTTTTAATTATCAAGAAGGTATGCTTCTTCTATGTCAACTTAGTAAATTTCTCACTTAGATGGCTGCTTGTCTGAAAAAAAAGCCTTTAAGACACAAGACACTATTCTGACTGATAGCCTAGTTGGGCACTGTCTACTTTCTCCCCCACACTTTGCTGTAGCACTCGTATCTTCAGGGATCCTTTTATGAAGGTGAATATCCAGCAGTGCCATGTGATCAAAACTTAGTGTTCTTGAATTGGGGCTCAAGTTAAGTAGGAGCCTAGATTCCACCTGCTTTTCCTTGGGGTTTCCACATCTCAGATTCACTTTGACCACTGTTATATGACAAAACCACAACCCTGTAATATCAACTGCATCAATAGCAGCCATAAACCAACCAACAACCTACCAACCAGAACACACACACCCAAAGGAGACATCTAGGTGACAAGTGGTCTTAATTTCCATCGCAAATGGTTTGACATACTATTTTCCCTGAAAGACAATTTTGTTGGGAGTTTGATTCTGTATCAACAGATCTTTCTTTCAGAAAATTTGAAACTTATTTTGCTTTCCTTTCTTCTCTCTGTGATTCCTAATGAGAAATGTGCCATAATTTATTGTTTTTTTTTAAAAAAATTATTTGTTTTCTTATAGCTAATTTGTTACTATTTTCTGGCTACTTTCAAAATTGTTTCCCTTCGACTATTGTTTGTAGATCAATTATGATGTATTTATGGTGTGGATTTTTTGTTTTTTATCCTCTTGGGAATTACTCATCTCTCTCTCAACAAATTTGCAAAACTTTAAGCCATTTAAGTGGTTTGTCAGTTCTGCTCTTTCTCTCACTCTCATTTAGTGTTCTGTAAGAAGAATGTTAGGATATTTTCTTATTGAACTACCCATACCTTACACTCTGTTGATTTTGTTGAATTTTCAAAGCTTATCTATCATATGGAATACTTTCTACTCTACCTTCTATTTCACAGATCCCCCCACCCTTTCTGTTGACTTCATTTTACTCTAGAGCCCAACCCCTTGTTTTTATGGTTATTATCTTTTTTCATTGTTGTTGTTCTGAAATACTTATTTGATTCTTATAAAACAAATGTTGTCCCAGCTGTGGGAGTGCCAGGACATTCATTGTCAATGATACTGTGACCTCAAGGACAGGGACACCCATTATTTGTTGGTGGTGATGAATATTATATCTTCTCACGTACCCTTCATGCTACCAGGTTTCTGGGCACCTTGCTAATGTCTTGAGTCCTTGTCTGTTCCTGGCATGGGTGAAGCGAGGCCACATGTTTTCTATGTGTTTTTTTTTCCTATAGTAGGGAGGTTTTACTTGAGAATATCTTATTTTGAGTGGTTTGTGGTTAAGTAATGTCAAGTCCCCTCTGAATAAAAGTGACCCTGTGCCCAATAGAATGAAAGCCTGCCCAATAGTGTGTCATCCTCACAATTATTGTAATCTCTGAGCTCATTGTTGCAGCTACAGTGTCAATCCATCCTTATTGATGGTCAATCCGACCTTATTGATGGCCGTCCTTTTTTTTTTTTTAATCAGTCTTCTACTTTGCCAAGCATGATGTCTTACCCATTTCTTACTCCCTGACTGAAATGCTTGGGCATTTCTGGGTTTCCGGATTCTCGAACTTCTAGACTCAGGTAGATGAGGCCGAATGACAAGACCTTTGCGTATTTCTCAGGTGCCATCCAGTTGGCTCTGACTGACAGCTCTTAGCACCCCAACCTATAACTGAACAAACTGTGATCCTGCTTCATCTTCACAACTGTTGCCGAGACTGAGTCCGTTTTTCCAATCCCTGGGGTCTTTCTCATTTCTTCCAACCATGTGCTTTACCAAACATCAATCAAACATCACGGTTTTCTTCAGGTATTATTACCTCCTGATAGCATTTTTCAAAGTAAGCAAGAACAATTCTTCCACTTATGTCTAAGGAGCATATGGGTTATATTTCCTCTAAGAAATATTTAAATTTTGGGGGAGTCCATTGTATACCACTTTCTCCCACAAACAACATAATTCATATGGGTCCGTTTTTCTTCATTGTACATGTTTTTACATGCATGTGATGAGACTGTTCCATCATGAGAGTTCTTAGCTCACGAAGTCTTTATCCAGTCTTCATAGGTCCAGCTGAATATAACTGAGACGGGAAATGTCCCCCTCCCATGTTTCTTGCTCACAGACTCTCTCCACCACCAGCCCCTTTCTCACGTGTGCCCAAATCCTCTCATATCATTCAATCATTTTATTAAAACTTGCCAATCAGGAGGATACATGGTGCTTTCCCAACCCCAGTCACATGTCTCCACCCTTCAGGTGTATTTGTTCTTGACTTCTTTGTCTCAGGACTGCTGTTCTCTCTTCCCATCTGCTGAGTGGTCCCACAGGGTGTGCTTTCCAATAAAGCCTGGTGTTTGATACACACATTTCAGAACGGCTCTTGCTATATCGAGCCTGATTTTCTTTCTACATCCCTTGGAGCATTGGTTCTCAACCTTCCCCATGCTGCGACCCTTTCATACAGTTCCTCATGTTGTGGTGCCCCCTCAACCATTGCATTATTTTCATTGCTTCTATCATTTTTCTACTGTTATGAATAGGGTGACCTCTGTGAAAGGGTTGCTAGACCCCCAAAGAGGTCATGACTCATAGGTTGAGAACTGCTGCTTTAGATAATTATTTTGTTTGTTTTAAATATAATGTCCTGGATTTTATTTTGCTTACCTGACTTGTTCCCAGAAGTCCCTTAATATTTTTATTAAGGGAATTGCAGTTATCATTTTCAAATATTTCCATTTTGAATTATTAAAAAAGAAGTAAGCTATTTTAGCATGTGAGGCATATCTTTATCAAATGAGTGCTTAGAGAAGGCGTTCACATCTAAGAAAGCAATTCAATAACCTCAGTTCATACTTTGTTTCTCAATAAAATCCAATAACGGTGGATGGGGGGGTATCATTGAAAAGTATGCGATGGAACCCTGTGTGAATGAGATGTAGCTGCTGTCCTAGTTATCTTTTAATAGGAAAGAATTAGAGTTCATGAGGATTATGAGGAGTTTTACCTAACCTTGGTGTTTTTCACACTCCACATTGCTCCTTTTCCTAAATTTCTAGTAAAGTCACTGGATTTAATGTGCAGAATAGGGCGAAATTTTGGAAGCCATTGCTTCAGCTTCAAATGATCAACTGGGCCTGACAAACATGACACTCCTTCAACTTTAGAATGAACACCCTATGACTCTGTGTAAACCATTTGAAACCTGCCTGAGAGAGGCCTGTTCTTCATTTTCCTAGACCCCAGGGAATGTGTGGCATGACCATGAGCAGAAAAGGATGAATTTCATGCCAAAGATGATTTTCTTTGCTGCATGTCAAACAACTTTATCGACAGAGTATATATACTCAGGATTTTATAGGCAACATTTTACCCACAAATCTACTATTATCTGAGAACACATAGCTTTACTGTGGGAAGACTCACCTTTGCAAGTGTGTTACTGCATGCCACTTGCATATATTGTCTTACTTCACATTTTGGTAGTTTCATAAATGAGAATGTAGGACGATACCTTTCTGTCAGGTTGCCTGTTCTTTTAATCTGTGTCATCAGTAGACTATCCTTACAAATACACTTTGACATTTGTTTTATCCCCCTGCACCTATTTTTATCTCTTTATAGAGACAAGACATTGGTTAAAACAATTAGTTTTTGGATCTCGCTAGGTTTCAAAACATTCCCATTAAGCTCCCCAAAACCTTTGCAGAGCACAGAATCAATGTCGAGCCTTTGTCAGGATTATTTTGTCTTCTTCTTTTAAGTAAGCTATTGAGTGTGCCTCAAAAAATACGAATGCATGTGTGAAGAGAAGCTAAATCAAAGTCAGGAAAGAGAGTGATCTTTAGTAAATCTATAACAGGAAGCAGGAATACAAGACTGTGCAATTTGTAAAGCAAACAAGCACGAATATCTACAGATGGGTAGTCTGAGGACGTAAGCATCTTGTTTAAAAAATTTAAAGAAACACAAATACACACCCAAGCCAAAAATACCCAGATGCATAGACAAATTAATTGGATTCACTGAGAAAAAAAAATCACACAGCTGTCATATTCAGCCAAGAGACAAAAATGGTGTTTGAATTGGCGGTGGGAAAGAAGGCAGTAAAGCAATAGAAAAGGTCTGTGTATGTCAGAGGCATCCTTCCAAATCATATGGCTCAGGCATAAGCACACCAATTTAAAGCAAGTGTGGGTTACATCTTTGGAAAGTGACTATTTGGAGATTTCCATCACCCTTTGGTGACACATTTTTAGCTTCTAGATAGAGCATTATGTTGAGGAGTATATCATAAATAAGAAGAACACTCCAACATGACTCAAATAATTCAATAGAATACGCCTACACGTAGGGAGAAATTGCTCCCATTCAAGCAAGGGTACCAAGTAGCAGAGGCCACGAGAATGAAAAGAATGGCATCATCATCTTCTAGAAGCAAAGGCCGGAGGGGAAACAGGTCCCAACTTGCAAAAGGCAATCAAGCCGCACGAGCAAAGGGAAGCACCAACAAAGTTTTCTTCATCTTTTTTTTCACCAGTTAAAAAAAGCACTCAGCTGTCCCGGAACACAAACTTCATAATCCAAGGACAATTCTACAGCAACGGATCTCACTCTTTTTGCAGTCGTCCAAAGTACACCACAAGAGGATAAATAGAATATTTATTGTAGCTAAACTATGAAGGGCTGCCCTTAGGGGCACCTTTTCTTGGCATGTGTATTTATAATGAGTGTTTCCTACATTTCATAATTAGAAAATAGATTAATATTGTTTTGGGGAAAAAGGAAAAGTAAAACTGGACATTATCTGCCAAAATGAGATATAATTGGAAGAGAACCTATGGCTTTACCCTTTATTGCACAGAGGAAGACAGCATGGCAAAGGTCTTTCAGTCTCCCAGGAACATACCAGATACATCCACTATTAATTTTCTTTTCTTTGAATCACCCATACATTTTGTTCCTCTTTTTATGACTTGAATTTCTATGTATGGCTTTATTTCATTTCCCCCCATTTCCTCTTAACCCTAATGTCAACATTCTCCTCCTTTTGTTACTCATTAATCTCCTTATCTTTATTCTTAATATCTACAAGGAAATTATGTTTGCTTAAGTAGAGGGTCGGAGGAAATGAGGGGAGCACTCATTAATGAGATGGAATGACATGTTAACACAACACATGTTAGACACAAATCTATCAATACTTTAAAAAATAGCAAAGAACCAAAGTTCCTTCTGTTATACATAAAGATTTTCTACAGAAGAAAAGCCATTGAGTCCTACATGTGCATTTGTACAGAGAAGTTCACTTGGAGAAAATGGGTCCCACAGTTATAAAGGCAGGCGATTTCCAAGTCTGGAAGTCAAACATTTGCTTCTTCTGAGTCACACAGCTGCAGGGACTGATAAACTCCAGTTCAGCCAGTTAGAGGGCAGGGTTTCGGTTACCTGGTGAGAGAATCCAACATCAATGGGAAAGATGTCAGAATGTCAACCACTCCCAGAATCAGCAGGCAATGTTGTTGGGTCAAGTCCAAGTAACCAGAAGTCAGATAACAAGCTAGATGCAGGATTGGACCCAGCAAAAATCAAACAAGATTTTCCATAGCATCTTCATATATTGGAAGCAGGCCATACCCTGAGGGCGATCTGCTCATACACTTACTGCATATTAACTGCCAAACCACTGAGAATTTTGTTGGAGTCAAATTGACACAAACCCATACCTATTGCAGTTGTTAGGAGTTAGAGTCCACTTAATGGCCCCTAACAATAGCATCTATATTTTTGCATTATATAATAATTATATTTTTACTGTCTTAAAAATGAACTGATTAACAACACACACCCCTCTAAATACTGTTCTATTTCATGCTATTTACATTCCAACCATTTAAAGAGTTGACTTATTTTGTTATCACCCACTAAACTTTAACCTGTATTCACCCTATTACAATCTGATTTTGACTTAATCTCCAACAAAACTCAACCAGAGTTTCCACAATTTCTCTGATTCTAAATAGAGATGGTTTTCAGGGCGCACAAAGATTAAGTGAGTACTAATGCACATTGTGATTTAAATAAAGTTCACAAGGACTTGAATTATTTCTTAGATCTCTATAATAAATCATGCATGAAACATTGAGAGATGGAAACTTTCCTTAAGGAACTAGCAAACAGTACATATAATTTGAACACTAAAGTACAAATAGATCACTAAAAGTTACATATGGTCTTCAAATTATTAAATATATATTTTAAGGCACTGCACACCTGCTCATGTTTAAAATCTTCATAATTCTTTCAAACCACTCCTCGTGGCAACCATAGATGTTGTATTCTGTTACTGGTCCTCGCCTCAACTGGGGGAGCAGACGGAGAGGTTGGTTCATTTGACCATCTTCACCATATGGTAGGAGATGGGGTTGATGATGGCAGACTGACAGCACAATCTATTCTCTGTGCCATGATACTTTGTTGCCTCTTTAGAAATAACAGTGGGATATAAAAATGATGAGAAAAATATCCTGTGATTTATCTAGTGCAATTCCTTATCTAACAACACTGTCTAGAGAAGAACTGATGACATGTCTGCTGATAGTCTTGATCAGGTAATCCAGGAAATTAAATCTGCTCCACTTCCAATATTTAACCTCCAGCTTGATGAATCTACAGATATTGCAAATTGTTCACAGTTACTGGTTTACATGACGTATATTAATGATGGCAATTTTAAAGATGAGTTTCTTTTTGGAAAACCTCTTGAAACAACAACTACTGCATGTGACATATTTGACACACTTGGCTCATTTCTGAAAGCGCGTAAGATCTCTTGGGGAAAGGTTTGTGGTGTTTGAACAGATGGTGCTCCAGCTAAGCTAGGAGGTCGATCTGGATTTCAACGTTTGGTACTGAATGAGTCACCAAAAGTCATCAGAACTCACTGTATGATTCATCGGCAAATATTAGCAATGAAGACGCTACCACAAGAGTTACAAGAAATAATGAAAAGCATCCTAAGTTCTGTCAATTTTGTAAAGACGAGAACTTTGAACAGTCGACTGTTTTTGCAATTTCTGTGAAAGAACACTTGCACATGCTTGCAGACGAAATTTCATCGTACTTTCCAAATCTACCTGACAACTCATTTGCACTTGCCAGAAGCCCATTCACAGTCAAAGTTGAAGATGTTTCTGAGACAGCACAAGAGGAGTTCATTGAACTTATTAACAGTGATGCAGCAAGAACTGATTTCTCTACAATTCCAGTTACAAAATTCTGGATCAGGTGTTTGCAGTCATATCCTGTCTGAGTCTGTGTTTTGTCTTCTTCTTCCATTTCCAACAACACATCTTTGTGAAACAGGGCTTTCCAGCTTGTTGCTTATCAAGTCCAAATACAGAAGTAGATCTGTTGTGAAAGATGATCTTCATTGTGCTCTTGTAAAGATTGTCCTGAGAATGTCTGATCTGGTGAGAAAGAAGCTATCTCAATCTTCACACTGAGGTTGTCTTTTTATGCATCCTGTCACAAAATGCAACAATGCATTTTGCTGTTGCCATATTAAGACTATTACCCATGCTATACCATGCTTTGAGGCAAAATTTCATTTATTTGTTATTAGAAATGAATATTTCACAATATAAAATTACATATTGTTTTGTCATTAATCACTATCCTTTAATTATATTGAATCTGTAACAATGAAAATTCATCCTGCATATCAGATATTTACATTATGATTCATAACAGTAGCAAAATTAGAGTTATGAAGCAGCAACAAAAATAATTTTATGGTTGGGGATCACCACAACATGAGGAACTATATTAAAGGGTCATGACATTAGGAAGGCGAGAACCACTACTGAGTAACATAAAAATAATTTATAAGCTGAAATCATTTTTACTCACTTTATGTAATGATTATGCACTTTAATTTACAAGACAATGCAAACTCAGAATGGATACATCATTACAAGATAGAATAGTGTTATAGACAATTTAGCATCTATAGATTTACAGTATGAATTAGAGTTTGAAACATTGACTTGTAAAATTAGCAACAAGTTAACTTAGATCAAAGTGCTGCTATTTAGAAAGAAAGCATGCAAAAGGTCTTGAAATATCTGAGTTCAACTTGTCCGAAAGAATAAGTAATCTTCAAAGAATAATAATCTTATTGATGTTATCCACAGTTTTCTTTCCCTATACCTATAAATGTCCACTCATCTGAGAGTTCTGTGGTGACTTGCATGTTGCTAGAAGCTATGTCACCAGTGTAATGAAAACATCGACATCCTCTGGCTTCCCTATTGCCACAAATCAGGAGTCACACATGGCTTCACGGTCCAGTCTGTTTTACCTACTCTGATTCCGATTGTTCCACCCAGATCATTCGTGCTGGCTTTGGGAATTTATTGCAATGGCCCAGAAATCAAAGGCAACACTCCTAATTAAGAGAATTCATTTATGGAAGTTAATAGGTTATCACTATATCAGTATCAGCAAACATTAAGGAAAAAGTCATGGATGTCTTCAATAGCAGCCAAGTCTCTCTCCTGTTCTCAGTCTCTATGCCTTGTGGACCGTTGTTGATCTTTGCCTCCATGGGTCAGGAAGCCAACCCACATGTCACTCTGGCCCACAGTTTCATACTCTCAGACAAGATATAGATAAATTATCCCCTATTCTCAGCGCTGATCCTCTGAGCCTTTGTGCCACAATCTGTGATCCATCTGCCCTTGACAGCCTCAGGCTTTCAGACAGAGATCCTGGGCATACTCTTCCAAGTCCTCTATGTTTCTCGCTTCTCTGTTGCATCAAAGGTGACTCATCCCTACAAACAGGAGGGTAGTATGAAAACTGACCAACACCTTCTATGAAGATCGCACATGCCCTGTATGACTAGTCCCAGGCAGTCACTTGGTCACTTGTGAGCGCTACAGAGCATGGGTAGAAGATCCACATTAAGGAACATCACTGCACCACCACAAGTACTTTAAATGCCAGCAGAGTCAGCCATGGTGTGGACAGAGGAGATGATGATTAAACTCACTGAAAATAAGGATTTGGTGAGCTACTTCTGAAAAATTGATTATTAAAAACCTTGAAAGTAGCAGCGGGGCATTGATAGATATAGGAAAATGAAGAAAAAATGTCTTAGAAGATGTACAGTCAGACACATCCTTAGAAAGGAGGATGGCAAGACTTCATCACCCACACCTGGACATGTTATTAGCAGGGACTAGTGTACAGATAGATAATTCTTTAATGGGGCTCCCTCTAGCCAGAGTGTCTAACTCCCACCAGGCAACCTTTCTCTGTATGAGTTTTGTAGGAAGTTGAAGGAAAATGTGATAGGATTCACCTAGGAGTAATTGTGACCAGGATTCCCTGGAGTGTCATTCTGCTGTGTATAAAAGGAGAGTTTTATTACCAGAAAGAGACAGGAAGAGTGAAACCTCTGAACTCAAGATCCCTCTGCAGTCAACCTCCTGGATGCAGAGACGGCTAGTTCCTCGTGAGACGTTATGCTCCATAAAGTAGATGATCAGCAAAGAAGAAGGCTCTCAGCGAGATGGATTGACACAGTAATGGTACCAATTGGCATAAACTAAGCCACCTATGTGAGGACAGTGCCCAATGGGCAATGTTTCCTTCAGTTGTGTATGGGGTCACTTTGAATTGGAACCAGCTTGATGCCACCTAACAACAATGACAAAGAATGCAAGAAATTATCATCCCTGGCAGGTCCAGTGTAAGAAAAGCTTTCTTGTTACTGATGGCAGCATCATTCTTGTTGATAGACCAATGAGAGAAAGATATAGATATGGGTATGGGTATGCATATAGATGTAGCCAGCTTAATATCTCCTTAATGTTCAAGCAGAAGTCAAGGACACAGTCATGAGAGCAACACGAGATGGTGTTACAAAAGCAAACCAAAAGTGAACATGAAGTACCCTATCATCAAAGTCTTTTGGTAGTAGGATTTATTGTTGTTTCACAAGAATTTTCAAAGAAAGGTGGAAGTCATTACATGAGCAATTTGTCAATGGTAGATCCTAGAAAGTAGAATGGAAAGGGGTGAGTCAGGATCATACTTCTGATGGCGATTGTTTAAAAAACATTTTAGGGTAATACATGGACCTGTAATTCACATTTAAACTACATTATCTGTGAGCCAAAGCCTCGAATTATCAAAGCCTTGGATCACAGTCTTTGCTGTTATCCCTCCAGTCCTTCATTCATTCTCTTGCCACTCTGAAAAATGCTTCCAGTGCTGTTGCTGAGAATGACGATTAAAACTCACTTTCCTACAGTGAGACTCTTGTTTACTAAATTCTGTGTCATCGTTTTTGAAAAACTGAATTTTAAAGACTCTATCTATCTATCTATCATCTATCTATCTCTGCTATTTTGCTTAAAAAGGTCACTGTCGTTCTGTAGTAGCACTTTTTACCATAGAGGGTGTTATGAGTTTATTTCTTCCTGTAGGCTCCTTCATCATGCTAGTAATTGTGCGTTTGGGTGAACAGATGTCTCTTGGCATATTATAACGTCTCCCATTGTGGTTAGTGCTTTTGAACTGGCTAAGAAATATATGTTAAGGTCAACATACTGAAAACGTGTGTATAAGTTTACTATTTTCAAAAACAACTTTGTTTTTAAACTCTAATCACATATACACTTAGAATCTAGTTTTGAAGCAATTATTGGCTCTATTTAAGCTTTTTTGGTCAATATTAATAGATTCTTGAAATTATATAGTTAATATAATTCATGATTATTCTGGTTGATTTGAGTACATGTATATACTTATTTCAGCTTTTTGTTTTCTTGTAATTTGAATTTTAGTTCTGTATTAGTTTTCTAAAAACAATACATGCATTTTTGTCTAAAGGTGAGGGTGCACATATCTATATCTATCATCTACCTGCCTGCTTACCTATATCTACCTATGTTAGTAGTCTTTAAGATTATTTACCTTAATTAGCAATGCTTTTTGGCTATACAGGTAGAGAAAGCAGGAATTGGGGTGTTTGGAAGAGGAAAATAAGTTTTTTAAAAAAATTAAGACCTAGAAAGAAGAAGACTTAAACATTTAAATCTTCAAGCATGGCTTTAAAATTGAGATACATATGAATTAATGGATAATGTGATGGATCAGCAGTAATTAGAACGAGTGTCTCTCATTGACTTAGTCCAGTCTCCAGTACGTTTTTAAGTAAGGATAACATATTTAAAATATCTATTAGTAAAATGGGTAATTATGAATGTCAACATAGTCTCCCTTTCTAAGAGAAGCTACTAAATGCGCCCCACCTCCTCTGGGAACAGAGGTCTATTATATAATGGGAAGCACTGATAATAAACTTGCTGGTGGGAGGTACACCAAGTGGAAGATATGTGACAAAGCAGTAGCAACATCAGCTAACTCTTAATGCTGAAGCTGCGACAGGAGATGCACAGGAAGCCCAAACTCTGTAGAAGCCATAGGCAGAATGCCACAAGCTGGACAGCAAACAGCAAAATTGCAGAACAAGAAGAACAAATTCACGAGTGTCAAAAAGAGTGGCAAAGCAACATCAGCCATGAGAGTGAACATACAAGACATTGAGAGTCTCTGGCAAGATACTAAGTATGGACAGTTCATCTGTATACTCTCTGTTGCTAGAAGAAGAGGCATTGTAAGCAAGTGGATGCTATGAGTGTTGACACGTTTCTTGGCGTGGCACCAGTCACTCTTTCTAGGATTGACAGGCTCTTCTTCCTGGCTGCTGCAGAGTGTTAACCTACAGCCCAGCACAATTTCCTATAATGTCTAGGTGGCTTGTAAGTACTCCTAAATGTTGCATAATAGACAAAGTACGCACATGAAGAGTTCTCAGCCCAAAATGCCAAGGATTGCTGGGTTCCACCCGAAGCTGGGAGTCACTGAATTCCATTATTATTAATGTAAATATCTTTAAATAAAGCAGAAATATTTCAAAAGAAGAATGGGAATTTTCAGATATAACCATACTAAGTGTGAGAGTAAAGAGCAGGCAGTCCATGTGACTTGCAAGAGCCTTGATTTAGAAATAAGCATGTATCAAATGGGCTCAGTAATTTAAACGCCATCTAGTGCAGTGTCCTTGTGAGGAAAATATGAGTTAATGCACTGAAATGCTAATACCGCACACTGGCTCTGTGATTCAT
The DNA here is from genome assembly GCF_050624435.1 of Tenrec ecaudatus. Lineage (NCBI taxonomy): Eukaryota > Metazoa > Chordata > Mammalia > Afrosoricida > Tenrecidae > Tenrec > Tenrec ecaudatus. The sequence continues at coordinate 10,418,442 of NC_134544.1, forward strand.
TTAGAATGGTAGCAATGTCGTAGCTTTGATAGAGTGATTTAAAATAATTCTTCTGGTATGAAATATTCTGGTTGTTAAAAATTCATTATTTCTATATCAGTTTTCTATTAATTGCATATTTCTCTTGAAGGTGTAATACAGCATAGGATTGTCAATTATTTGCAATTCTTCACTCCAAGAATGCTCCTGGATTCATTTACTCAATATAACACTTATTTGTTTGGTGTGAGCTATTTGATTCTCTAGTTCTCAGTTTCTGCACACGCCGGGGGTGGGGGCTCAAAATGTCTGCAGAAAATTCCATGATACTTTCCATTAGATATTTCCACAGACTTTTTAAACTTCCCTGTCTAAAATGGATATTTTGACCAAAGATGCATGTGATAATTAAGCCATTCAGGGAAAGCATGCAGCACCAAGTACCACATGGAGCCAGCACTTGATAATGGCCATGACCTTATCCTTTTATTTTGCTGCTTCTTAATGCTAGACGTTCTGTTCTCTGTGCTTGTCCACGGAGGAATGGTTAGGTGCTAGAACTTGCAGTAGTCAGGGGAATAAAGTCAGGGGAAACCCTGTGTCTTGCCCTTTAAACTCTCACAGTGAAGTCATGGGCCATGCATGCAGTGGAATTATTTTCTCTTTATTAAAATTTTGACATAAAGAAAAATGAAAAGAATAATGCAATGCTCCTAAATTTGACAATTGTCAATGCATTTTTAACTTTGCTTGCTGATTTAAAATCTGCTCAATCACTAAGCTGCTGTTTTAAGAATCTTTCACAGATTTTGTTATATGTCAGTAATTACAGAATCCTATATAGAGGTGAAAAGTGTGATAGAAACAAATTTGGAACCATAGTATTTCTGAAATCCACTTTCTCAGAAAGGAAGGGATGTAGAAGTAGATACGAATCCATATCTGCAAACACTGTGAAATCAGTGTTATCTAGTGAACACCTGTCCCACTTGTCGCAGGAGAACTGTGCTCCTGGGGCAGAGGTTTGGGAGCTAATTGTGACACCTTTCTGTTAAGGTCCCTCTGGCTGGCTTTTACCATTTGACATGAAACATGACAATTCATAACACAAAGAATACTTTTAATTATTTTAAATGTATATGTTTACAATGTCAAAATATGATAAAGATCCTCTCTATATTTCAAAGTTAAAAGGCATGAAAATCAGTTGTCACTTATCCACATGTATTTGGAACATGTTGACCTTTCGGGAATATACTCCTTAGAGCATCTTCTTGTTTGTTTGGTGCTATCATATTTTATAAGAGATATTTTCCTAGCTAACTGTTGTGTTTACATAGTGCTCCAATTACTCCTTTTGAATGAGAAAGTTGACACGTTCTGAATAAGTTGTTACACATTTTTTTCTGTTTTACTGCTCATATGTTTAGGAAACCACGGAACCAGCTAATATATAACGTCCAGCCACAGTGCATATAGTTACGTCATCAACTGCAAAGATAAATAATAATTCTGCTTTATGTTGTGTATCCCATTCATGCAGCTATACCATTGCTCCTGTGGGCTTTTCAAAGGCCCCCGCTGAGTGTGAATGTCAAGCAATGTCTTTGGACTTGCTGTTGGAGAAAGATACGGTGTAGGCAATCTATGAATACAAATTGAAGTAGTGTTGTAAGCATTAATAAAGCCAACAACCTAAATAACCGTAAAGGATCCATAACAGAATCTGAACATATGGTTGTATGTTGCACTGACAATCATATCTTAAGTTACTCTTAACCTCACTGGGCTGTATGTAAAATGGAGATATTTCGTGTTGTATTTATATTAATGCATAAATATGGACAGTATAAAACGAAGACATTGCAGTAAGATACTGTTCCTGCTTGAGAGAGTAGAAAGCACAGGCTTTCTTCTGAGAAGCTGCTGCTGGTTTGCAGCCCAATGCATAAACACCTCATCCCCAGGGCTCCTGAGGATTTTGAAAAGCAAGGATGTTGCTTTGAGTATTAAGGTGCACCTGACACAAGCTATGGTGTTTCCCCATTGCCTCATATGCATGTGAAAGTTGGACGCTGAATAAGAATGACCAAAGAAGAATTGATGCATTTGAATTGTGGTGCTGGAGAAGAATATTGAAAGCATCAAGGGCTGCTAAAAGGACAAACAATTCTGTCTTGTAAGACGTACAGCCAGAGTGTTACCTAGAGATAAGGATGACAAGACTTCATCTTACATATTTTGAACCTATTGTTAGGAGACACTAGTCCCTAGAGAATGATATCATGCTTGGTAAAGCATAGGGTTATCACAAAAGATGAAGGCGCTCAATGAGATGGATTGACACAGCGGCTGCAACAATAGGCTTAAGACAAAGAACAACTGTGAGGATGGCACAGGATCATGCGGCATTCCATTCTGTTTGGCATTGCGTCACTAAGGGCAGAGCTAACTAGGTGCTACCTAACAATGACAACAAAAACATTATGACTTATATACTGAAAAATCAAATCAAAATGTCAGAAAGTAAGTTCTATTTAATCTGAAAGAATAAGAGTGGGTGGAAGCATTTAAGAACTAGAGGAAATTATATATTTCATCATTGCTAAATTGCACTCTAACTGGCTTGTCTCCTCCCGGTAGCCCTTCTGCAAGGGGATGTCCAATTTCCCACAGATGGGCCTTGGGTACCCACTCCGCTTTCCCTTCATTCACAATGCTATGGCTTTTTTTTTTTTTTTGATTTGGATGCCTGACAACTGATCCTTTCGATGCCTTGTGAGCTCACAGGCTGGTGTGCTTCTTCCATGTGGGCTTTGTTGTTTCTCAGTTAGATGGCCCCTTGTTTCTATATCTTTTGACAGCTGGGCACCATCAGTTTTCTCCACTCCCCATTATCATGATCCCAATTATATCTTACAAATCCGGCTTGACTTGAGGATGTACACTGGAACAGATAGGAAATGGAAACACAGGGAATCCAGGACAGATGAACCCCCAAGACCAATGGTGAGAGTGGCAATACTGGGAAGGTGGAGGGAAGGAGAGGGAGGAAGAGGGAGGGAAGGTGAGGGAGGAAGGGGGAACAGATTACAAGGATCTACATACAACCTCTTCCATGGGGGATGGGCAATGGAGAAGTGGGTGAAGGGAGACGCCGGATGGTGTAAGATGTGACAACGTAATAATAATTTATAAATTATCAAGGGTTCATGACGGAGGGGGAGGGGAAGGGAGCGGGAAAATGAGGAGCTGATACCAAGGGCTCAATTAGAAAGCAAATCTTTTGAGAATGATGATGGCAACATATGTGCAAATACGCTTGACAGAATGGATGGATTGTGATAAGAGGTGTACAAGCTCCCAATAAAATGATTTTTAAAAAAGAGTGATCAATTTTCATGTATATGATGCAAGCTTTGCACACATTGTGCATCCTAGAATTCATTTAGGAACATCATTTCTGACTCTCTCCTCTCCTCCATTAATGTGGTGCATAATGGCATGTGGGAGATTTGTCTGTTTGTTCAGCGGTGTGCATCACCTGCTGATTAGAATCCAAAAATTGAAGCTGAAGGGAAGGATTTACCAACCAAATCTATCTATCCAACACAACAAGGATATGCTTTCATTAGTCCACAAATATGACCCTTGTAGCCATAAAACCTTCTGTGATGTATTAGAATTCTAAACTCTGCCTGTGGTTTTAATCCCATTTTGGAGATCAGGATTCGAGTAGGATGCATCTTTAAGATCACTTTAGTACAGGGTGTGACTTAAAATATCATCTTTGCTTTTCTTTTGGGGTACTGTCTATTAACAGATAACAACACACCTCCATCAAAGGCATTTATTGGTTTAAAAAAACCATCTCATACACAGAGAGAAAGTCTAAGACTATCTCAAGAACTCTTCAGAAATCACTGCCTGAAGTGGTGTAGGTGGCTATTGTCAGCAGGAATTAAGGTTCCCTATTGTATGTAATTTATGGTCCTTTAGTAAAAAGAGGTTTCTTACTTATCTTTCTCATTTATGTATATTTCTTTATTAGGAATTAAATTAACCATTTGCACCAGAGACTGCAAAAGGAAAGTAACTTAACATTTTAATACTAGAATAAAAAAATTAAACCTTACAGTAAGAGATTGAAGTTTTTCAAGAGTGTCAAAAAATAATCAAGAGAGAAAGGTACAAAATCATTTAAGAACAGAATTTCAACATTTGGATCCTTTCCAAGGTGTTCCCCCCTCCCCCCCACCCCCTCATTTTCAGGACAGGAGCAACAAGTCTACAATTTAAAATTTGTAGATAACCTAAGTCATGGCAGTACACTCTTGTTCAAGGAAACATGATCATCATTCTTTGTAAAAGTATGGCCACATGGTCTTGATCCCTGTCTCCCTGCGGCACCAAGTAAGATGAACAGTGCTTAACTTTTCTGGCAGAGCGTCACAAATTGGGTCCTCAGGCGGTGCGCGGATGGATAGAACATTTCCTATGAGAACTGAGAGCTGTCAATTCTTGAAATTCTTGTGGATTGGAGGCTGGTTGATATTTCACACTGCAGCCCCAGATAAAAACCTCTTCTCATATTTTGAAAAGTTTGTAATTCATTTCAGGAAAGAGTTCTTTAATTTCACGTGGCATCATTTGGTAAAGCATTTGTTTTAGTTCCTAAAGTGCTTATTGAAGAGCTCGCAGGGGACGAATGGAACCCCCAAATATTATGTAAATATTTCCAGTACTTTTTAGAAAGAAAGATATGTATTTATTAGTATATCAGCAGAGTGTGTTACCCTCCTCTTAAAGAATATCCACTCCTCTTAAGAAGAATATCCACTAACTAAACTTAAACAGAATACTTTGTCACACAGGGCCCAAAAAGAAGTCCTGGAATGAATGCTTACTGAAATACTCCAAAGCCAGATGCTCCAGGAGTCCTGGTAGTGCAGTGATGACGTCATCTGCTGCTAATTGACATGCTGGTGGGTGACACCCACCCGCTGCTCCAAAGGAGAATGGCCTGGTGATCTGCATCTACAGAGGTTACAGCACCCATGGAACCCAAGGACCACTTCCCTCTGGCATGTGGGAGCACTGTGAGTCAGTCCCTACTCACCAGCAACCAACAACCAGCGTTCTGCTTAGATGAGAAATCCTCACAAGTATCCACACAATAAGTTTAAGGGTACGTGTCCAATGCTTGCAGACTCACTTTACTTCCTCAAGTACATATTAGTTGTAATGGTAGTAGGTGTGATAGGTGCAGTAGAATATGGTACGTTTAATGATTCCAAGTCTCCAGAGTTCCATTTCTGTTTACATGTGCTTACGCCTTATGGACGAAGGACAGAAATACAAAAGAATGGGTGCAACGAACAATGCAAACTCTGTCTTGATACCGTAACCTTGAAGATAGAGAAAATGATGCATTTGAAGGACTGATAACAGCACTAAATTAGAAAAATCAAAGTTATATGTAATTTTTGACAAAAAGGTTTCGGCAGGCATGTTTACATAAAATTTTATTAGTCATTTTACACTGATCTTGACATTAGTAATATAAGTTACTTTATTATTCAAAGTAATAATGCTATTGTGCACAATATTTCAAACAATAGGGATTATAAGTGTGCTGTGATTTCTGTGTAGAGATTGCACCAAAATAATATATAAAATTTGAAAGATGAATCCCTAAAACAGATATGACATGGAGTTTTACTATGAATTATTTGATGCATGGGAAAGCATGGTTATTTTTCTCTTTAACAGTCACCCAACTTGGTTGACGATAGAAGTGGGTAGAATTACAGAAACCCAGGAGGCCAGGAAGTTGTGGAAATAATCTGCATTTGAAGCTTCAGTTTACTTGAAATAGGAAGGAAAGAAGATTAATGGAATGATTTAGAATTCTAGTAATACTTACATTAATGGTAAAAATGCAAGAATTTGCAATAACCTCATATATAGATACCTTTGCAAACACATTTCAAGTGATGAATTATGAGAAACCTATTTTTTGACAAATAATATAGCTCTCTTTTCTGTAAGAGCACAAAGTTAATCGTTTGTGCCAAATATACATATTTTGAACAGTATTTAATCTGACATATTTAATTCTGATAATCAAAAGCTGGAATCTTCTTCAAGGATAAAGACACATATGCAAACACACACACACACACACTTGCTAAAAGCACTATATAAAACATGTGCATGTTTCAATATGATGCCAGGCACAATGGCCACTTAGAGAAGAACATAATTATTCAATGAATGATTTGAGAAAGGAAGCAAATCAGAGATATCACAGGAAGTAACTTTTGTGAACAGAGAATGAACAAGAGATGATTGTCTTTAGAAATCAAGTCATCTTTCCATTAGAAATTCACTAAACTTATGGTAACCAGGGCACATCAGGGCCAAGAGGACCGGGCATGTGTACAGTGAAATCTGTGTATCTTAGAACAGTTGCAATAAAAATTACACAGCTAGCCCTTAGAAAACATAAAGAAGTGTTAGCAGTTCTTTTGGATTGTGTTGTAAGATATTTCCTAGACATTTATAAGTCACAATGTAAGCTGCAGTGCTTGCTATTGATACGGTAGGAATAATCTGCATAATTTGATAACAATGCAGCGCAAATTATTTTGTTAAAAGAAAATATACATGATTTAAGGTCTGGAAAACCTGAGAGTCTGTGCACTTGAAATATGAAAAAGTATGCAAAATATGTACCTGAGGGCTTTTATGTAAGTGTGAGGAAAACAAAGAATGTGTCCAGCCTCCAGCGAGGTATTTATCTCCTTAGTGCCTTTGGATGAGGTCATCAAGCTGTGACCTGATTGACAGGCTAAACTCCACCCCTTCACTCTTAAGTCTCAAACTGACAGCAGATTATGTAACTACCACAATCGTGATGCTGTCCATCTGCGTATGTTGTTGTTAGGTGATGTTGTGTCAGTTCTGACTCATAATGACCTCACACACAACAGAAGGAAACACCACCCAGTCCTGCTCCCTCCTCACAAGTGTCTTTCTGTTTGAGACCATGGTTGAAGCCGCTGTGTCAACACATCTTGTTTGTAAGCTTCCTCTTTTCATTGTCTCTCTACTTTACCAATCATGATGTCCTTCTCCAGGGAGGGTCGTTCCTGATAACAATGTCCAAAATACATGAGATAAAGTGTTGCTGTCTTTGTTCCAAAGAATCATTCTTGCTGTACTTCTTCGAAGACATGTTTGTTTGTTCTTTTGTCAATCCGTGGTCCTTAGCATGTTCTTCACAAGCACCATAATTCAAATGTATCAATTCTTCTTTTTCATGTAGCAGGTTGTTTAATGAGCTTTCATCTAGTCCTGATGCCACATCATTTTAGTTCCTTGAATCATTAACTCAGCATACAAATAATGTGGGCTCATAATGCAATATAATATTCTACTTAACATAAATACAGTGTGTGTGTGTTTTGTGTGTGTGTGTGAGAGAGAGAGAATGGAAGGAAGAAGGAAAGAAGGAAGGAGGGAAGGAAGGAAGGAAAGAAGGAAGGAAAAAAGGTAGAAAAAGTGAAATACTTTGGGTTATTCAACTTCATTGTATCCCAAAGTGAGAATGCAACACAATGATGAAAGTGTTGCACTTTAGTCAATTTTAATTTTTCTTGGCCTCTTATACCGTGAGCCTTACTTCCTGACTGTAATTACTGTACAATATGTTCTATAAACTCAGGTCAAGTGTACCATTCAAGGCTTGATTAAAGAAATTACAATGTGTTCTGGAGGAAAAATTAGTTCCATGGTGCATCGCATTATTGTTAGGTGATGTATTTTATGATGTGCATTTTGAATGATTTAAAGGCTTTCAATGGTAATTTTATCTAAAAGGGAAATTTGATTCATCTATTGACTTTCAAAAATACCACTGCCACCGCCCTCTCTGTACTAAGACCCATTACAACAATAAGATGAAAAATTGTTTTTTTAAGTCATACAGTCCTTTTAATTTATTGTCAACTCTTTATTGTGATTTGAGTGAAACTTAATAGAGAAAATTGGTTTTCCCCTCAACAATTTATGCACATTTGTATTATGACATTGATGGCAGCCCCCACAGCGTAATAGTTCTCTTCCCATTTCCCGCCTGTGTTCCTATTTCCTTTTGTCCTCTGCCTTTTCAGCTTTTTCTTTGGGCTAATGATGCCTTTTTGTATCTTAAGTTGGTGGGTCCAAAGAGGGCACATATCTTTAGTGTTTTTGTTCACTTTGTAGAGTTTGGAAGCTTCTTAAAAATGGACATAAACGCAGTTTTTTGTGCCCATGTACAATCTTGTTACATATTTTTGGATATACGTAGTATATACAAATTGCTCTTTCGATTAAATGTCTAAATGTCACTCTGTAGAAAATCTTCTTGCTTTTAAAATTTAGGATCTGTTCAAGTGTCCAGGAAAAGGCAGAAGCAAAAATATCTACCCACAAACTTCCACAAGTATCGCAAGGAATTACTTCCTAAGGGGTGTGTTAGCAATGTTTTAAAAAAGGAAATACATTTCAATATTCTGTGAATAGTGTGAGGTAATATGATTGCTGTTATTGTCATTTTCAGGTGTCCTGGAGACTGTTCTGATGCACAGGGAGGATATACACTACGAAAGGAAACACTGGCACATCCTCTGCCACCCTCCCCCATTGTTTGAGCCCATTGTTTCAGCCATGTGTCAGTCTACCTGTTGCGGGTCTTCTTTTGCGCTGCCCTGTACTTTACTAAGCAATGTGTTTTCCCTTTGATTTGTCTCTTCTGAAAATATGTCCAAAATATGTGAAACCAATAGAAAGTGATATTTTGGCAATGGTGTTATAAAGACCATAAAATTGATCTTGTCAAACACTCCTTCTCAATTTGAAAGGAAACATTAAACACAAAAGGAAAAGCCAATCGATAGTAAAGTTCGCTGGGACTTCCAATGAGCAAAATCTATTCCGATGAGAAGGAAGTGAAAAGCCCATTTCAACTCTGAACACAAGTAGATTCCTTTACACCATTTACATATAGTAACCATGCTGACACATCAAATTATCAGTTGGTTCAAAAATTCAAGAGAAAACCAGAGCCAGCATCCTTTGCAGAATGACAGTGAATTCATTTGTACTATATCATGAAAATCTCGCTTCATTTCCTACCTAATAATTTTAAGAATGATAAAGTAAGATGCTATAAAGCTTGATGATCCAATCCACCCCTTTCTTTGTGGTTATTGTTGAAAATATACACAGAAAAACATCCACCAAAATTCCTTCATGGAAATCCATCTACATATATAATTCAGAGACACTGATTTCAGTCCATGGTTTTTTAACTCCCATTTATGGAGGTAAGGAAATATTTGGAGATCCTCCTCCCCCATGAGAACACCTTTAATATTACTGCACTATCTTTTTAGGGGAACATAATGTGTGTGTGAGTGTGCAGAACATGGTAACCTTGACCAAGTGTCAAGAAGGAAAAGTCAAGTGGGAATATGTTTTCCTCTTTAGCTTAACTACCTAGAGCATGTCAAAGATTATATCCACAAATACAATCATCCATAATTAAGAAAGTTTTCCTTGTTCTAAAAAACATCATGATGGTTTCCTAAATGATGCAATGAAGACATTAAATGCAAACTATCTCACTAGGCCTGATTCATAATAATTTGGAATAACTTTATTGCACCAGGTGTGTAAAATAAGTGCTAAAATTAGGTGCCTTAAAACAACAGCTATTTATTCTCTCACATATGTGAAGGCTAGCAATAGTAATTTGAATGTGTTACATCAGCATCATAATTTGAATGAATGCATTCTGTGGTCTTCTGAATACATTTCCAAACTTCTACCAGGAGATTGAAAATATCTTCGCTTGGATCAGGTACACTTTAGTCCTTAAAATTAAGTTACTGCTCTTTAACACCATAAAGAGGTTTTTGCAACAGCTGTAATATGTCATTTGATCTCTTGACTGCTGTTTTCTGTAAGTAGTTATTTTAGATACAAGTAAAATTAAATCATTGACAACTTCAATCTTTTCTCCATCCATCATTGTATTAGCTTGGATAGACTACAGAAATAAAACTCAAAGACGCACATATGTGTACGAGAAAGTTTTATATAAAAGAGCAATTATATATTGAGAAAATATCCCAGCCCAGTCCTGATCAAATTCATAAGTCTGATATTAGTCCATATATCTGATACAATCTATAAATTTCTCTTTAGATTCACGGAACACATACAATGATGCTGAATGCAGGAAGATCACAGGCCAGTGGCTGGAAAGTCTTGTGTATCCAGTGGCAATGGAAGCATCTCAAGCTCCAGGGCTCTAGATAGCACCATGTGTCTTCTCAACAAAAATGTCTTGCAGGGAGTGTGTTTGTGTCCTGTCTCCAGCATGCTATTTATCTCCTTAGCACTTCAAAATGAAGTCATCAAACTGCGACCTGATTGACAGGCTAAACTCCACCCTTTTGCTCTTAAGTCTCAAATTGACAAGATTATGTTGCTACCACAATCATGATGCTGTCTATCTGCATATGTTGTTGTTAGGTGATGTTGGGTCAGTTCTGACTCATAATGACCTCACACACAACAGAAAGAAACACCGGCCGGTCCTGCTCCCTCCTCACAAGTGTTTTTCTGTTTGAGCCCATGGTTGAAGCCGCTGTGTCAACACATCTTGTTTGTAAGCTTCCTCTTTTCATTTTACCAATCATGATGTCCTTCTCCAGGGAGGGTCGTTCCTGATAACAATGTCCAAAATACATGAGATAAAGTGTTGCTATCTTTGTTCCATAGAAGCATTCTTGCTGTACTTCTTCCAAGACATATTTGTTTTTACTTTTGTCAGTCCGTGGTCCTTAGAATGTTCTTCACAAGCACCATAATTCAAATGTATAAATTCTTCTTTTGCATGTAGCAGGTTGTTTAATGAGCTTTCATCCATGCCACATCATTTTCAGTTTCTTGGATTATTAGCTCAGAATACGTATTGAATAAGTATGGTGAAGGCATACAGCCCTGATACACATCTTTCCGAATTTTCAGGAACAATAAGTATCCTTTTGTACTGTTCAAATTATGACCTCTTGGTCAAAGAATAGGTTAGGCATGACAAAAATAGAATGTTCTGAAATTAACCATTTTCTCAGTTTTAATCTAGTTTATTATGACCCACAGTGTCTAATTCCTTTTCAGAGTCAATTGGACCCCGTGAAACGTACTTCTGGTGCTTTCTGATTTCAGCCGAGATCCAGTGTACAGCTGCAACTGTACATTTTAATTCGTGTCTTCCTCAGAATCTGGTAACATTCTTGAAAGCACCTTGATCTTTACTGATATGATTTCAAAGTATTGCCAGGAACATTTTACTGATGTGATATTAGTGACATTTTCTTAAGTTTCAGCATTCTGCTGAGTTACTTTCCTTTGAAATGGGAACAATTGAAAAACAACGGGACCGACAGTTCCGGGGGGACTTGGGGTGGGGGGTAGGGGGGGTAAGGAAGTGGTGTTAACAAACCCAGGGACAAGGGAAAAACATGGGACCCCAAAGGGTAGAGAAGGGGGAGTGGCAGGCCTGATGGGAAATGATCGAGGGTAAGGTTGCTTAGAGAAGAGGTATACTCTAGCCCAGGTGGCGATGAAGCATGGTAGTAGGGCAGGAGGAAGGTCAAGGGAGATGGAGGAAAGAGCTAGGAGTCAAAGGGCATTCATGGAGGTCTAGACAAAGACATGTACATGCAAATATATATAGGAGGTTGGGGAAATAGATCTTTGTGTCGATATTTATAGGTCAAGTATTAAGGTGGCGGAAGGACCTTGGGCCTCTACTCAAACACTCCCTCTATGCATGAATACCTTCTTTTATTAAACTGGAACTCTATGATGCTCACTCTCCCGACACAACGGCTGGAGCCAAAGTGGGTGAACAAGTAAATGTGGTGAAGAAAGCTGATGGCGCCCGGCTATCAAAAGAGATAGTGACTGGGGTCTTAAAGGCTTGAAGATAAACAAGCGGCCATCTAGCTCAGAAGCAACAAAGTCCACATGGAAGAACACACCAGCCTGTGTGATCGAGTGGTCCCAAAGGGATCAGTTACCAGGCATCAAAGAACAAAAAATCATATCAGTGACTGCACACCTCCATGATAGGATCGCTGAAGACAAATGGGTGCACAAGCAAATGTGGTGAAGAAAGCTGATGGTGCCCGGCTATCAAAAGAGATAGTGTCTGGGGTCTTAAAGGCTTGAAGGTGAACAAGCGGCCATCTCGCTCAGAAACAAATAAGCCCACATGGAAGAAGCACACCGGCCAGTGCGATCATGAGGTGCCCAAGGGACCAGATATAAGGCATCATGCAAAAAAAAAAAAAAAGATATAAGTGTGTGTATGTATGTGTATATATGTGTATATGTATATATGTATGTGTATATATATATTATATTAAATGAAGGGGGAAGTGCAGAGTGGAGACCCAAGGCCCAAGTGTCGGCCAATGGAGATCCCCTCATAGAGGGGCCTAGGAGAGGAGATGGGTTAATTAGGGTGTGAGGTAGTATCGATGAAGAACACAGCTTTCCCCCAGATCCTGGATGCTTCCTCCCCCCATCTACCATGATCCGAATTCTACCTTGCAGGGCTGGATAGGACAGAGGCTGTACACTGGTACATATGAGGGTTGGAGGTACAGGGAATCCAGGGTGGATGATACCTTCAGGACCAAGGGCGTGAGGGACGATGCTGGGAGAGTGGAGGGTGAGTGGGTTGGAAAGGGGGAACTGATTACAAGGGTCCACATGTGACCTCTTCCCTGGGAGAGGGACAGCAGAGAAGGGGGTTAGGGAGACCCCGGATAGGGCAAGATATGACAAAATAACGAGGTATAAATTACCAAGGGCATATGAGGGAGGGGGGAAAGGGGAGGGAGGGGCTGATGCAAGGGGCTTAAGTGGAGAGCAAATGCCTTGAGAATGATTGGGGCAGGGAATGTATGGATGTGCTTTATACAATTGATGTATGTATATGTATGGATTGTGGTAAGAGTTGTTGGAGTCCCTAATAAAATGTAAAAGAAGAAAAGAGAAAAAAAATGATTAGGGCAAAGACTTTACAGATGTGCTTTATAGAGTTGATGTATGTATATGTGTGAACTGTGAAAAGAATTGTATCAGCCCCAATAAATTGTTAAAAAAAAAAAAAAGAAGAAGAGTAAAGGAGCCGTCTCACAAAGAGCCGTCTCACAAATTCTTTAAAAATAAATTAAAAAAAAAAAAAGAAATGGGAACAATTATGGATCTCCTCCAGTCATTTGGCCAGATAGATTTTTTCCAAATGTCTTGGCATAGATTATTGAGTCTTTCCAGTGAATTAACACTTTGTTGAAACATTTCAATTGACATTTCATCATTTCTGGTAGCACCTTCCCACTATTTTTTTGTTTTTTGGTCAATGCCTTCAATGAAGCTTGTACGTCTTCCTTCCATAACTAATTTTTTTGATCATCCGATACATTTTGAAATGGCTCAGTGTCTTGTTTATTTGATCATATTGGTGTAGTGATTCCATGTCTTCCTTCCACCGATCTTCTTCAGATACTGCCTTCATCTTCAATATTTTACCCACATAATCCTTTAATATTTCAACTCAAGGCTTCAGTTTTTCTCCAGTTCATTCAGCTTGAGAAATGCTGAGCATGTCCTCCCTTTTTGGTTTTCTAATTTCAGCTATCTGCACATTTCCTTGTAATACTTTGCCTTCTCAAGCTGATTTGAAAATAGCTTTTTAACCCTTTTACTTCATCAGTTCCACCACATTTGCTTTAGCCTTTTAATGTTAAAGAGATTTGAGAGCAAATTTGCACCTCACCCAAAGTATGGTATTTTCATTTGTTTTCTATGTATATGAACTCTGAGCCTTGAATAAAGAAGACCACAGAAGAGTTGATGCATTTTAATTAGAGCATTGGCAAAGAATATTGAAAGCACCAAATATGGTTTCACTTATTTTGGACAGCAAGCTTGGTAAAGTATAAGGTTAGTGAAAAGAGGAAGATCCCCATGGGGCAGCTCATCACAGTGGCTACAAACATCAAGTACGCTGGCTCACGAGAGGTCAGAGCCTACTCACAGCAACATATTCAGAAGTAAGTCTCGGGATCTTCTCTGGCATTCATTTTGATCTTTCCTTTTCAATGATTTTTTTCTTTCTTTGTGTTTGTGATGTCACCTCACAACTCTCTGATTTTCAGTCATTAATGTTCAATTTGTCAAATGTGTCCTTGAAATGGTCTCTAAAGTCTGATGGCTCTATTCATTGTTATTGTGGTAGTGACATAATCTCCTGTCAACTTGTGCATAGGGGTGGAGTCTAGGCTGTCAATCTGGTCATAGCCAATGATGCTTTTATTGGTCTTTTCCTGAGCATTCTAAAAACTCCTGTCTTCCTTCTTGGAGATGGGAAACACACTGTCTCTGCTTCAAAGTCTGCTAATAAGCCACATGAAGCTATGCTGATGGAGGCCAGAGCCCTGGAGCTGGAGGCGTCACAAGAAGAGCACTGAGATGCTTCCACAAGGTCCTTCACCCACTGGCCTGTGATCTCTCTGCTTTTAGCATCATTATGTGTGCTGTATGAGTCTGTAGGAGAAATTATGTACTTAGTTTTGGACATATGGGCTAATATCGAACTTAGGGACCTGATCTGGACTGGGTTGGGGTGTTTACTTAATGTACAATTAGTCTTTTATTTAAAACTCTCTCGTAAACACATATGAGTGTCTCTGGATTTGTTTCTTAATCAACCCAGACTAACACAATCCTATTTTGGATTTTTCTCAACTTCAAGTTTAATTTGTATGAGAGCAATGAGTGCCTTGTTCCAGCCAGGTCCTGAGCCTTGTTTTGCTGGATGGTATTATGTTTCTTTGGATCCAATACAAACTCACGGCCATTGAGTTGATTTTGATTCACACTGTCCCCATGGGTCATGGTCGAATAGCCTCTGTGAGTTTCCTCGACTGTAGGATAGACTCATCTTTCTCCTGTGGATCTGCTGGTAAGAAGTTTGAATCACCAATGAGCAGTCCAACACGTACTGGACAGGGTCAAGAGGCTTCTGTTTTCTTATAGATGCTGTGACTTTAATTCCTGTCTATTTATATTGTGAGGTTCACATTGCTTATGTTGTTGAAAAAAGGCATGCAAAATGAAGAAATTCTCAGTCTTGCAAAATTCTGCCCTGTGATCTCCAGCTTCATGTCAATGACCATGGCCATATTTTTCAATTACAGATCTTTTGCCTTTGTTTCTCAGTTTCCCATTAAAATCTCTCATCATTATTAATGCATCTTGATTATGTATTGGACCAATTTCAGACTGAAGAATTAGTAGACTTCTTCAATTTCTTCAGTATTGGATTTAATGGTGGGAGTGCAAATTTTAATAATAGACCTCACATTTTAATAATAGACCTATTGATGGTCTTTCTTGTACTATGGCTATTGCCTTATCATTGACAACATTGTACTTCAAGATAGCTTTTGAAATGCTATTTTTACAAAATGAAACATAATTTCTCTTAAATTTACCATTCCACACATAGTTAATCTTATGATTATCTAATTCTAAATGGCCAGGACTCCTTGAAAGCATTTAATGTCATTTAAAAATTTTTCATAGAGCCTTTGTGTATTCCTTCCACACATCATCTATTGATGCTTCCTGTATCTTCAGTTTTTTTCCCATAAAATTCTTCAATACTACTTTTCTTCTCATTGATACCTAGGGTAAAAATCTTGATGTGTTTCATTTCATTTTTAACAATTTCCAAATTTTCTAAATTCGTATTTCATACATTTCATGTTCTTCTTATTAATAATCTCAGCGATTTCTTCCCGCTTTGAGCTGTGCCACGTTAGCAAAGGAAGATGCATTCAGGTTGACACAGTCTTGAGGCGGTAGCTCTTCCCCTCTCTTTCTTTAATTTCCTCCAATTAATGATCTCATTTTTCAGCACTATAGCAGACAATGTGCGGCTGGTATTCATAAAATTTTGGATGGATACAGTTCCAGCAGAGAGAATTAAAAGCCAATTTCTCACCTGTCAAGGGATGATTCCTCCTAGATAGAGCAGGCACGTCTCCATTCCCCAACCTTCTTGTCCTTCTCTGGCACCAACTATTCCTCCCACTGCACTCTACGTGTTTGCTCCCATTGACTATCTGTTGCAGTGTCTACAGAACGCACAGACAATGCAATATTCACAATCATGGCATTATTGGGGACGTTAAAAGCTTACAAATCAGTATCAGAAATGTTAAAGAGACAGTTATTTTGCTTGCACCGTTCCTTCTCAGCCATACCAACACGCATACCTCTCTAGTCCTCCACGTCTTAGCCCTTGGCCTCTGTGTGAGTAAGTGTCACACATCTCCTTTAGCGTGGACAAATGACACCCTACTAGGCAGTAGCATGCTGCTGGAGACACTCACCTTTACTCATTCCTAGAGGGAAGATGCTTGCTGCTCCGTCATGTGGTCCCCATGCAGCTGCTGCCGCAGCTTCTCCACACAGGGAGCTGGGAAGCATTCCACGCAGGGCTTCTCTTTCTTATCTCAAGACTGCTTCCTTCTTAATGCCGACTTTCTACCCAGGAAAATAGCAAAGTGACCAATCACCTCCTTAGAATCCAGTCAACTTTATTTGCATGCTCCTGCACATTTTGTGGATGCTACAGAGATAATTGCTGATAAGAGCCCTACCAGTGATTCAAGCAGACCACGATGTCTTCATTTTGCAGTTCAGAGTGACCCTGATATCATTTGAAATACCAGTTGCCTAGCTTTTTGCATAACTGTCTCACAAATGTCACCACAGTTTGACCAACGGAAAGGTAGTTGCTTTTGAAAAGGGTATTTTCAATGAACAAATACTTTGTCTTGCAACTTCTATCAAAAGATAATGAAGTCATAATTTCCAACTATGGATTATTCTTCTTTATTTCTAAGATCTCCACTCCAATCACAAAGAGTTATCAATAATGCTTGATGGCATGCTTGATTAATTGCAGACTATTAAAAGTGGTGAAACATCTTCAAAATCTTCACCAATGACAGTGATTGTTGCACACATTTAAATAATATTTTATATAATAAAATAAAATATTATTTTTATATTTTATGATAATTATATAATTGGTTTCCTTACCAGCTTATTTATAGAATGCCATCAATGACAGTCAGTGTTGGGCTTCAGAATAAATCTTGAAATGTTCTTGCTGACATTGAATCGTTCTACTTCATTTTTCTAGGCAAATATTTACCCAACTCCAAATGGTCGGCAACAGTCCGTTTCAGCTCATGAATGCCCACTATTGTGATATGCATGTCTTCTGTTTCTTTTTTTAAAAACCACTTTGTTTTTCTAGACTCTTCTTTTTTGTGTTCAACTTTCTGGCTATTAATGTGTGTTGAAATTCTTTCTGTGCACATTAACTCATGCTATATCAGTAAATGAAAGTCCTGGTGGCTTTACTTGAGCTACAGTATTTAGTGTGACTCTTCCTTGAAGAGGCAGTTTTTCTGCAATCAGACTTGGAATGCCTGCCAAACAGAGAGGCTCATCTTCTGGTGCTACGCTGATATTTTCTGCTATTTGTAAGGATTTCAGTGACCCATCTCCCCACCCGCGCTCCCCCAGAAATCGATCACCTGCTCTTTCTTCCTAGCCTGATTTAGTTTTTTTGTTTCTGTTGGCAGATCTTGGTATTGATAGTGAAAAAAGATTCCCCAAACAAAGGCAATTTTAAAGAGGACTTGCTCTATATCTTGCCGGTGCCTGCCTTTAAAGAACTGAGTCCGGCAGCTATTGATTATGTAGTTTACAGCCTCACACCACTGTATTCAGAGCGGTGAAATGAACACCGATTGCTGTAGTTCTGACTGACGTTACTTGAATAGCATCACAAAAGCAATTAAGAGATAGGTTGAGCAGTTTGCAGTTCAACTTGGTGCTTGCATCCTGAGATGTTTGGAAGCTAATAAGCAAGCAAAATAGTATTGACTCTGTTCCGCTCCTGTTGTTCCTCAGCTCATTTGTCAGACAAAATCTGAGAACCTGCCAGAAACATGTCTTATTAGTAAAACAAACAGGAAACCCTCCTGGCTCAGGTCATTGAGTCCAGATGACAGAATGTATTACAAGAAATAGAAAGAAATAAACTATGTTTCCATTGGGACCGTGGCAAAGAAAAGAGTGCCCCATGTTAACTTTCATCCTAGGAATTAAAATGGACTATTAGGCTTAAGAAACACTCAAAAAATCATTTCAAATGAGCTCCTTGTCATTGAAAACATTATTTATGAGCTCTTTGCTATTGAAAATGGTATAGGATATTATTTTTGCAATATTGTTTAAAATAGAGAAGCACAATGGCTTATTGATCTTTGACAAATAAAAAGTTTTGAAAAGAGAAAAGGTAAATTTACCAGTGACTTAGTATTTTAAGATAAGGTTGTATAAATGAATACCATACGTGCATGTAATTTCTGCTAAAACATTCTTAATCCCTCCGGCAGTAAGGAAATGCTAAGTTTTATGTTGCCATAGTAGGATAAAAACAAAACAAAAATGTTACTCCCATTTCTCAGTGCTGCCTCATAGCAGCCCCTGGGGGTTCCTAGACCGTAACTGGTGACAGGAGGACAAAGCCCCATTTGTTTTCCCCATGGAGCTGCTGGTGACTTCAAACTACCGACCATCGGGATCACATGTAACCACTGCACACCCAGGCTCCTCAGTAGGAGAAAAGAGGGTACATATTCCATATGCTTAGGAAGATGATCTACTTCGCAGTTCTCACTCTCAGGTCGATTTTGTGAACGTGTATTCAGACCAATGATGTGTGCCTGTTTTTGTTTTGCTTCTTGCCCCATCACGCAATAAGAGGTATGTTTCAAGACTCCCATTGTGTGTGGACATCACCATATCCTCCTCTTAAATCTTTCTTTTTTTTAAAGTTTTCACTTTGTGTGTTTTGAGGATACAGATTTTTTTCATGTCAAAATCTGCTGGTAAATTACCCCTTCATACACATCCTTTGCTCTAATAATGTATCTTGACATGAAGTTTTTACTCTTTGCTATTAATACAACTACCTCAGCTTGTTTGTGGTTAATATTGCATAATAGGTTAGTCTGGGTACTTTAGAGAAATAAATCCACAGAAACTCATGTGTAAGAGAGAGATTTATATAAATGTTAAGTGCACATCAAGAAAACATCCCAACCCAGTGCTGCCCAAGCCCACAAGTCCAACATTAACCCATTAACCCAACACCAATCCACAAAGTCCTCCTCCATCTCATAAAACACACACTATGATGCTGACTGCCAGAGGAAAGCTGAGTCAGTGAGTGTATAAGTATCTCAGAACTGGCAGGGGTCTCCAGAAGGTTGCTCCAGCACCCAGGGCTGTAATGGGGTAGGTCCATGTGACTTCTCCTTAGGGGTTTCTAATAGGAAGTTGGCCTTGCCAGCTGAAGCAGGGAACTGGCTAAGGCAGCTGCCCCCTGGTCCGACCTCACAAAGCAAAAGATCCGAGAACCAGAAAGGTGAGGTTTGCCAAGCCATTTATTCCTCCACCCTTCAATTAAACCCATATGTGTTTATTGGCCAGGCTGGCACAATAAACTAACTACCTCACATAATGTGTTATTTCATCCTTTAACTTTCAACTTTTTTAATACTTATGCCACAGATTTGTCTCTTTTTAATGGAAAATAGTGAACTGTACTCTTACCTAATGTCAAAATTTAAATAAATGCAACTGATTTAAAATCCAACATAATTACTGATACAATTGAAATATGTAGTTATGTTTGTCTTTTTTACTGTTTCTTTTCTATTTTTGTTGTGATTTTTCTTGACTTATTTTGAATGACCAAGTCGTATGCACAGTATTCCGTTTAGCACCCTTTGCTCCTTCTAGTCATTGTGGTTACTGTTGGGAATGCAGCGCCAACCATTGCAATCGGACACCAGCGGTCTCCTTAGCATGCTCCTCAGAATGAAAGGACCTCGGGTCTTTTAAATGTGTTCTATCTCTCTTCTGATTATTTTGTCATGCATTTAATTTTAAATGGAATTTAACATAGGGAGCTTCAACAATTCTTGGAAAACTAGAATAGAATAATGGGATTTCCCCCCCCCCACAAAATTTGGGAAGCTCCTTGCTTATCTTAAACTCTATAATAATGATCATTAGATCAGTGGTTCCAGTTTAGTTCCACTGGAGCTAGCTCGGACTCATGGTGATGTCACACCTCAAAGAGCGAAGTGTTGCCTGCACTGGTCCAGCTTCCTGGCTTTTGATAGGCTTGAGGCCATTGAAGGAGTTATGCTCATTTTCATTAAACCACTACTTTAGCAAGCGTGATATCTTTGTCAAAACTAGCCTTTCCTGTGGACTTGTCTACCTTAAGATGACACCATCCTAATTCTAAGGAGCACTTTAATTATATTACTTCTGGGACTGATTTGTCCATTCTTCTGACAGTCCATATTATTTTCTGCCAACACAATTTAAATACATCTGAATAGCTAGTGATATATGAATATCTGCAGTTGTCTTCTCAAGCCTACTATTAGTCTATGCATTTTATTATGCTTTCTGCATAATATTTCTACCACCTGTACAGAATCCATGCCTTTTTTCTTTTTAAGATCATTTTATTGGAGACTCATACAGTTCCTATAATAATCCATACATACATTAATTGTATAAAGCACATTTGTACATTTGTTACCCTCATCATTCTCAAAACATTTGCTCTCCACATAACCCCCTGACATTGCCTCCTCATTTTCCCCCTTCCTCCCCACTACTCCCTCCCTCATGAACTCTTGATAATTTATAAATTATTATTTTTTCATGTCTTACACTATACAACGTCTTTCCTCACCCACTTTTGTGTTCTCTGTCCCCCAGGGAGGAGGTTAAATGTAGATCCCTGTAATCAGTTCCCCCTTTCTACCCCACCTTCCCTTGACCCAACCTGTATCGCCACTCTCACCACTCATCCTGAAGGGAACATCCGTCCTGGAGTCCCTGTATTTCCAGTTCCTATCTGTACCAGTGGATATTCTATAGTCTAGCTAGATTTGTAAGGTAGAATTGGGATCATGTTAGTGCCAGGGTGGGGGGAGAGGAAGCATTTAGGAACAGGAGCAAAGTTGTATGTTTCATTGTTGCTAAACTGCACCCAAACTGGCTCGTCTCCTCTCCAAAACCTTTATATAAGGGGATGTCCAGTTGCCTACAGATGGGCTTTGGTGGTCCCTACTCGGCATTCCCCATTATTGACAATGATATGATTTTTTTTTGTTTTTTGTTGCCTGATACCTCATCTCTTCAACACCTCGTGCTCACACAGGCTAGTGTGAGTCTTCCATGTGGGCTGTGTTACTTCTGAACCCTAGACCTATATCATTTGATAGCCAGGTACAATCACCTTTCTTCACCATATTTACTTATACACCCGCTCTGTCTTCAGCAATTGTGTTGGGAAGTTGAGCATCATCAAATACCAGTTTAATAGAACAAAGTGTTCTTGTATTGAGGGAGGACTTGAGTGGAGGTCCTATGTCCATCTGCTACCTTAATAATAATCCTACAAATGATTACACACAGATCCATTTGTCCATCCTCATATATAAATATATCTACATATGTACATGCCTTTATTTAGACATCTATAAATTCCATTTGCCTCTTAGCTCTTCCCTCTATTTCCTTTTACTTTCTTCTTGTCCCACTATCATGCTCAACCTTTATTTGGGTTTCAATAAGTCCTCTTGGTTACATTACCTTTGATCAAGCCCTACCAGACCTCCTAAACCCCCCTCACCACCGATTTGGATCACTTGTTGTTCCCTTGTCCCTGGGTTGTTAACACCGATTCCTTTCCCCCTACTTCCCCCTCTCCCATGTCCCCTGGGAACTCAGTCCCATTGTTTTCTCCTCCAGATTGTTCATCCAGCCTATCTTATTTCGACAGACCTGCAGAGATAATAACACACACAAAAACAAGACAAAGAAAGACCAAGCAATAGAACAAAACAGAACAACAAGAGCAACAAAAAGCCAATGAAAAACAAAAACAAAAAAACAAAACAAAAAACAAAGTACAACAACAAAAAAATAAGAAAAGCTTGTAGTTAGTTAAAGAACTTTTTGTTGGTCTTTAGGAGTGTTTTCTGATCGAGTCTGATGGGTTTCCAAGCCCTGACCCCAAAGTCTATTTTTGGTATTCCCTGGGGACTTCATTACTCTGATCCCCTAGCTGTTCTGTTCCACACCCTCAGTGTTTTGAACCATGCTTTTCTTATGGCAAAATTACGCCCCCCCCTCATTTAGAAACAGATATTTGACCCATGTATAAAGTTTTTCTACCTAAGCAGTGTGTGTTTTTTGTTTATTTCAAAGGACTGCATTTATGGCTTAGGTCATCCCATTTGTTCTTCAGTAATATATATATCTACTGACTGTCTTTCAGTTTGTCATCCTGTGGTGGAATCTGCACAGCTGTGAATGCTCAAAACTGTACCCACAGTGTTTCCAACAACAGCAGGATCATGCATAGTGGGGGGGTTTCAAGGGAGATTCCAGACTAAGACTGACTGAGAAGACTGGCCTAATATTTTACTTCTGAAACAAAACAAAAAAAAAACAAAAAAGATATGTGGATAATGATCATATCCCTTTACTTATTGAAGCTGTATGCTGAGGAAGCTAAAAGGCTGTAGTAATGAAAGGACATAGCCTTAGGATTAGAAGAAACCTCAATAACAACTGAGAATAGACGCGACACAACCTAACTTCCTGAAAGTGAAGTGAATGCATAGCATTTACTGATGCAAATCAAAGATGTTTCACTTGACAATGGAGGAGGTAATAAACAATAATGTACATAACAATAATAAACAAGAGAGAGTTCAATGAAAAATGATGAAGATATATAAGCACACTGGGAGTATTGCAGGGATTAGGCATCAATAGGGGTCTGTTTTCTTATATACACAAGTCTAAAGAGATGAAGGAGACTTGGTAGCCTAGTGGGTTTTGCATTGGGATGCTAATCACATTGTCATCAGTTCTAATTCACCTGTAGCTTTTGAGGACAAAGAGGTGACACTCTAGAAATCTCACTAGGACAGTTTGACTTTGTCCTATGGATGGCAGTGAGTTTTGGGTTTATGAATAGATGCATGGATACTTCGTATACATACAAAAGCTGATCAAAGAATATGGACGACTGAAGAAGAATTGATACTTTTGATTTATGGGATTGGCTAAGAACACGGAACATAAACTATAAGAAGAATGAGTAAATCTGTCTTGGAAGAAGTAGAGCCAGAAAATTCCTTAAAATCGAGGGTGGCCAAACTTCATTTCGTGTACTTAGGAGATGTTATCAGGAGGGACCGGGTCTAGAGAAGAACATCCTGTGTGGTCAAATAGAGGGTCAGAGAGGACAGAGGCAGCCCCTCCATGAGATGGACTTACACAATGACTGTAACAAAGGGCTCAGATCGCAGCCCTTTGGGATTATGAACTAAGAAGTCTGTTATGATGTGGTCCACAGGGTCCCTATGAGCAAAAAAAAAAAAAAGTTACTGCCATTGAGTCAATTCAGACTCAAGAGGCCCTACAGGAAAAGATAAAACAGAACCTGTGAGTTTCTGAGACTGTAAATCTCTCTGGGAATAGAAAATTCTATCTTTCTCCCTTAGAGCAAGCTGCTGGTTTTGAACTGCTGACCTTGCCAATTACAGAAAAAAAATCACCAATATTTTACCAGGGCCAGAACTGGCTTAATAGCACCTAACACCAACTCAAAAAGTTAAGGGTAAGTTAAAACCTTTACTGAATTGGAAAATAAAATCAATGAATTTTAATGGATCATGCTACATTTTAATTATCTTATTCTGATAAGTAGTAGAATAATTCATATAGTATTGTGTTAAGTGCCATTGAGTCCGTCTGTTGCATAAAAATCCCATGTACAACAGAAAGAAAGCCTGCCTTGTCTTGACCCATGCTCACCCTTGTTCTATCGAACCCGATACTGGCCCGTGTCCATCCGTCTCCTGGGAAGTCTCTCTCCTTTCCATGGAACTTGTACATTTCCAAGCATGATGACGTTCTCCAGAGCTTGTACAGTACACTAATAATTATTCTGAAATTTAGTATTTACAAAACACAGTACAAATAACTATTTTCATCAAAGTGCTTCACTTACTTTCTAAGTGCTTATACATCCTTTAAGGTTTTTATCCACAATACAAAATATAGTTATTTCTATTATTTTCAATTAGTTTGTTGTTGTTAATGAACTTCTAATGATTCTGACTCCTGGTGACTCACATGCACAGATCAGAACTGCCCCTAAGCGTATGTCAGAGATGAGACCTCTGGGAAGAAACTCTGGGCATGTCTTCATGGGTGCTCTGTAGCTCATTCAAATGCCAACTTTTTGAGGTTGTTGAGTGCTTTATCGTTTATGTCACTCAGAGATTTGGATTTTTTTTGATGATATGGAATTTATAACTTAGGAATTCACAAGCCACTTGTCTTGGACAGAAGAGGATGGTTCTAGAGCTTAGGTTCTGCACACTGCATTATGTTTTTTGCTTAACAGTTTTAGTGAAAGTAGACATATGTTAGATTAAAAAGTGTTTCTTAAGGGTTGAGCATAGCAGAAGGCCATTGCCCAAAGAGAGATAAAGTTCAAAGATTAAAACCATTAAGAAAGACTAGTCTGAAATGTTATCTTTCCCATCTCCAAATATCTTAGCACTCCTTGCAAATGTATGCATCTTTGTACACACCTTCCTTGCAGAGCTTTGACTAGCCTAGATCATGCACTTGTAGAAATAATTTAGATAAAACTTCTGGGTTACACCCTTACAGCTTCCTTTTGTGAATGAATGAGAGACTTTAACAATAAAACACTTATTTGAAGATATTTTCTTTTTTGAAGGAATTGGTATTCTCCCTCTGCCTCCAAGGACCAAGACATTCAAGGGACATAGACACACTTTAGTAGAGCTTTGTCCAAATTCATTTTCTCAGTAGGAAAAGGAACACAGAGATGATGGGAAGTGACATCTGGAAGCAGGACAGTCATTTGCTGGGAGACATCAAACAAGCTTTAATTTGATCCGGTGTTAGTTTTAAAGCGAAGAATCCAGTGACTTTTTCCCTGTACGTACATACAATGGAGTACTACACATCTATAAAAAGCAGTGATGAATGTATGAAGCACATCACCGCATGGCAAGAACTGGAGGAAAGCATGCTAAGTGAAGTAAGCCAAGCACGAAAGTACAAGTATAAAATGAGTCCACTGAGGTAAGCTTAAAAAAATGCCAAAGGGGCATAGGGGAAAAGCTACTGTATATAAACATTCCTGGGGTGTGGACCAGGTAGTATGGCAGGGGCCAGACCAAATCCAGGGATACATATGGTAGCCAACTAAAAAGGAAGGGGGGGAAGAGAAAAAGAGAAAAAAGACATAGATATTGGGGGAACAGGGCACTAACCGACCCAAGGGTAAGGTATTGTTTATATCTCCTCAGGGAAAGAGGGACCAAGCTTCAATCTGGTGTGCCAATATGTGAATGCAACATGCTGGCATGGAGTAGGGAACCAGTGGAGAGGTCTGAGGGGCCAGCCCCAAACCCAACTACATGGGCACCTGCCCCTTCCCCCCGAAGAATTTATTTCAGAGGATAGCACTGAAGCTACACAGCTCAGGGAAAGGGACAGGTTTGATCAGGGCACAGAGGAGCAAATGAAGGGTGAAGGAAGAGAGAGTGGAGCACATCCTGGCCCACCAAGTCTTGATGATGAGATTCCTGCTCAGAGCAGCCAATCCACAGAGAAGATCATGTGGTGGGATGCACTAAAAGGCCTGACATCCCTCACTGAGCAATAGCCCTAAAGGGGACAACACTGGAGACCCAGTGTGGGAATTCTGCCTAATCTGATCACACCAGACCGAGGCAAAACACTAAGGGCATGCAACAGAACAGCAAGGGGAACAGAGTAACAAATTCCCCAGGTAATACCAAAAATAGACTTTGGGGCCAGGGCTTGGCATCCCATCATATTCCACTGGAAAACACTCCTAAAGGCCAACAAACAATCCTTGAAGCAACTACAGGCACTTTTTTTTGACATTGGTTTTTATTGTTATTGTTTTCTTTTGTTGCTTGGTTTTGCTCGGTCTTGTTTTTGTGTATGTTATTATCTCCACAGTTCTGTCTAAATAAGATAGGCTGGATGAACAATCTGGAGGAGTAAACAACAGGACCGAAAGTTCCCGGGGAACATGTGAGAGGGGGAGGTGGGGAGAAAGGTAGTGGTGTTCACAAACCCAGGGACAAGGGAACAACAAGTGATCCAAATCGGTAGTGGAGGAGGGTTTAGGAGGCCTGGAAGGGCGTGATCAAGGGTCATATAACCAAGAGGAATTACTGAAACCTAAAGGAAGGTTGAGCATGATAGTGGGACAAGAGGAAAGTGAAAGGAAATAGAGGAAAGAACTAGGAAGCAAATTGCATTTCTAGAGGTCTAAATAAAGGAATGTACATATGAAAATATATTTATATACGAGGATGGGGAAATAGATCTATGTGCACACATTTATAGGTTTAATATTAAGGTAGCAGATGGGCATTGGGCCTCTACTCAAGTACTCCCTCAATGCAAGAATACTTTGTTCTATTAAACTTGTATTCCATGATGCTCACCTCCCTGACACCATCGCTGAAGACAAAGCGGGTACATAAACAAATATGGTGAAGAAAGCTGATGGAGCCCAGCTGTCAAAATAGATAGATAGCATCTAGGGTCTTGAAGATAAATAAGTGGCATCTATCTCAGAAGCAACAAAGAATACATGGAAGAAGCACACCAGCTTGTGTAACCATGAGGTTCAAAGGGATCAGGTACCAGGCATCAAAGACTAAAAAAAACATATCATTGTGAATGAGGGGTAATGTGGAGAGGAGACACAAAGCACATCTGTAGACAACTGTACATTCCCTTACAGAAGTGTCACGGGTTGAAGATGAGCCAGTCATGGTTTAGTTTAGCAATGATGAAGCATACAACTTTCTTCTAGTTCCTAAAGGCTTCCCTCCCATACACTATAATGATCCCAATTCTACCTTACAAATCTGGCTAGACCAGAGGATGTACACTGGTACAGATAGGAACTGGAAACTTAGGTAATCCAGGGCAGATGAACCCCTAAGGACCAGTGGTGAGAGTGGCGATACTGGGAGGGTGAAGGGAGAGTGGGGTGGGAAGGGGGAATCTATTAATGGGATCTACATATAACCTCTTCCCTGGGGGACAGACATCAGAAAAGTGGGTGAAGGGAGACGTCGGACAGTGCACGATATGATAAAATAATAATTTATAAATTATCAAGGGTTCATGAGGGAGGGAGGAACAGGGAAGGAGGGGGAAAATGAAGAGCTGATTCCAGGGGCTTCCAGGGAGAGCAAATGTTTTGAGAATGATGAGGGTAAAGAATGTACAAATGTTCTTTACACAATTGATGTATGTATGGATTGTGATAACAGTTGTATGAGCCCCCCCAAATGATTTTTAAAACACCCCCAATACTCAATTGACACGATTTTGAAAATTTCTTGGTACCAGATGATAGCACATTTGATACAAATACTCTGTGTAACTGTAAGGAAAAACAAAACTAAATAAAACTTTGAATTCTTCACGAAAGGAGAAATTGCACTTGCCCTTTGAAACACTTCTACATACTTAATTACAGAGATGTTCTTACATCTGTGTTCATAAATAAATGTTGATAATGATGTGAATCGCAGAACTTATTAAAATGTAGCTACATACTCATTGACAAGAAGATCTAGTATGATGGTAAAGGGAATCTTGAAGTTACCTAAAATGGAAAAATAGGGGTGCATGTATCCACTTGAGCAAGACTCATGCAGTGCCAACCACAGCCAGCTGTGGAATGCTGTAACGTGTGGGGCACAGGCCATGGACAAATGGCATTCACTTCAGTCGGTTATAACACGAAGGGATTCTGGCACCTGCACAGAGGGATCCATGTTTTCACACACAATTGTGCTTACATTCAAGATACTAGTCTGAAAGGGAGGATACCCTGTTTGGGGAGGGATACATATGAGGTTTCAAGTCTTTTAGTAATAACTCACTTAAAATACCTTATTTAGCCACAGGCACCTTCCAACAGCTTTACACATTTTGTAGTGTTAAAAGTGGAAAGAACTCAACAATGGCTGAAAGGCTAACGTTTGGTGCTCAAATTCTTGAACACAAATATTGCTCACTTCACAGTGCCTTTGTCCCATTATAATAGTGCTTACCTTTTAGGCTTATTTAAGAGTAAAATTTAAGTGAAAGTGATTTATGATAGCAAAAGACTTATTTAAATTTGAAGTATTGATGGAAGCTTAGAAACAATTGACCAGAGTTTTGTGCATATAAATAACAGCCATCGGTGGTATGAAGTATGGAGATTTATGGTGGTCTCAGGATTTGGAGCTATTTACAGAAATTTATTGACTTACATAATTCACAGTTTGGCTAAAGCCAAGAGAGATTAAAATATATATTCACAAAGATATAGCTGCTTTTGTAAAATGTCAAAAAATTCAGAAATAATTTCACTTGTTTGGTTGTATGATTAATCTTACAGCATATTCTTCACAGCGGGAGCCTGTAAATTGAGTGTCAGGGTGCAATGTGCACATTGGCTGATTCATAGAGAAAGCCTGCTCTCTGCTGGACAAATGCATAATGGTGGCACATTCTCAAGCTGACGGAAAGTCAATGTCTATCAGGCCTAAGCATTTACCATCCCCGTATTGATCTCTAACTCCTGACTGAGTCATCCAAATGACTGAACACATACAATTCTCTCTCTCCACACACAGACATCACACAAAGCCATTCTAATGGGCTTTAGTTTGTTTGCAGATGAAGCAGACTGCCAAGTATCGTGTTAAAGTTGACTGAGGCTATTTTTATTTAGCAATACGATTTTGTTCTCCCAGGAATTATGATGTCATCAATCAATTTAGATGTTTCCTTCCTAAGAATCTGGATAACTGTAGTTCATAATCACTTGTAAACAAATATTGATGTCTGTCTCATCTTTCTTTTGGCGCTTCCTTTATTTTAACTCCTGAACAATTCACCGACCTGTCACAATCAAGGAACAGGGAAGAAGGGTGGATGGAAGTGGAGAACACAAGAAGAAATTGGGAAGGGGCCTAAAAGGGACGTATCTTTGTTGAATGGAAAAAAAATTCTGTAAGCTTTCACTCGAGCTCAATAAGAAGTAATTCTTCCTCCAACGCCAGCAACATGGAACAAGGGTTATAGGCGCTGTCCAAGGGAACTCATGGAAAATTTGTGGCCACTGTATTCTACAGATGGAAGAATAATCCTTTTAGAAGGTTGGTACCTTCCTGAATTAGATGTTCTAGCACACTAGTTAAAGTGCTCATCTGCTAGTCAGAAGGTTGATGCTTCAAATCCACAATCTGCTCAAAGCGAGACAGGTAGTAGTCATCTTCCGTAGAAGCTACATCCTCTGGACAGTTTTACTCCAGGCTATATGGCTTCTATGAGTTGGAAATGACTAGACCGTAGTGAGTGTTTTTTGTTTTGTTTTTAATTTCAGTTCTCCGTACACATCTTTGAAGGCACTCTGCTGGCGGACTAGGTGACAAAATGATCTGCTAGCCACAAGGCCGGGGTTTGAAACTCACCAGGGGCTCTAGAGGATACAGAGGAGGTTTTCTATTCCTGCAAAAGTGAACCTTTAAGAAACACAACGGGACCGTTCTACTCTGTGCTACAGCATCGCTGTGATCTGGAATTGAATAGTTGGGATTTACTCCTCGTTGGCTCCTCTATGAGTACAATGTCCCCAGTGCAAAAAGACTGAGGAGGGGAGTGAGTAAAAGTAAAGAATGTAACTGAAAGGCGTGTCTAAATGATGAGATGAAGCTGCCAATGATGTTAGCATGCGTTAGGCAAACACAAATTGTGTGGTTCAGAGGTAGGTCGCATCATAAATGTTTAAACTTTGGTGGCACTGTGTTATATCATGGATTCTTTATTGTCTTGTATTCCATATAGCTTAGGAGATGTGCTTTCTGCAAACATACATCACGATTGTTCAGTGGGGTGATTTTTGAGTTGTGATGTGAGGTGCAAAAGGATACTTGAGGGACCAGTCTGATGGAATTAGTGAGGCAGCAACTATGGGGGAGGGGGGGCATACTATCTCCTGGGTGTATTAGGGGATAATACAGAAAGCTAACCTCTGAGACTGTGCTACTCACTGAGACCTTTGGTGTGACTGGTGGTCTGAGTAGCCTGCTCCATAGAGTGTCCTCCGTGCAGCACAGTGTACAGAGGGGGCTGGTGTGGGTGCCCCGCTCCAGAGCACCTCCTCTGTGTATTCTGGGGTACAGAGACAGCTGTGGCTCCTGTTATCTTGAGTAAGATGGAGTTGGTAGAGAGGCTACCTATTTAAAATTGATACTGGGATCTGCATACAGACTACTATTTTTTAAGCAAAACTTTTCACATTTCAAGGCAATGCTCAGGAAGAAAGGTACTTGGAAGCAAAAAGTTTTGTCCTCAAGAGCAAAGGGAAAGCCATTGGCAGTGGCTTAATAGCACTGGTATGGAAATTCAAAACAAAACACAAGTTGATACCTTGAAAATGTCCCTTTCCAACAAGAAGGATCATACCTGGGAGCGTCCCAACATCCATGGTAAAATCCCAGCCCCATTTGCTTCCAAGAACTTTCTGAAGTTCCCTGGCTGGTGGTTGGGAAGCAGGGACAGTTCAAGGGTCGACTTGTCACCTGTACTGAGGGAGCCCCAGGTTTGCTTACCAGCCCACGCCCCTCCAAGGATGTTCCCAACAGACTGTCTCTGGAAATTTTTGTATGGCCAAAATGCTGAACAGGATTAGGAAGAATGACTTTAGGACTTACCTCCCAGCAAATGAGAACCCTGAAGATTCCAGCAGGCCAATCGCATTGTCCATCAGTCGTGACCAGCTGGCACAGATTCAGTAGCACCTAGCCAAGACCATAGCAGCACCAGGATGCTGAAGAGATTCTGTGTCAGAAACTGCCCGTTCAGGCTGATGAGTCACCAATGCTCACCAATAAACATAATGGCACCATCTGTACAATGTCTACAAACAGTGGGGGATTTGGATGATCTTATGGCCTTGTTGGTATGTGTTTAAATTTTGTCTTCATTTTGAGAGAGGTCTCATTTGAAGGAACTGTGTTGCCACATCAATGCCTGGTCCTTTTACTAAAGGTGCTTCGTGGTGGATGGAGGCAATTAATTAAGACTTAAGTTGGGGCATAAAAGTCCTAAGGTATGTTACAAAAATAGCTAACATTATAAACAAAACAAAACAGTTCAAAACTCGGCCTGACACTGCTGCCCCATGCTGGTACTTTTAATAATTTGATGGTTAGTGTATACACATTTATAAACTCAATGCATCTCGAATTAGCTTTTTTTTTTTACATGTAAGGCATGGATAGTTTTATTTTTCGCATGTAGAAAATCTCAAAATTTCAGCAACCCTTTTTACAGAGATGGAAAATGCGGTGCTCATCTTCACGTGGAATGTCAGAAGGCTCAGAAGAGCGGAAACAATGCTGAGAGCGGCAAGTGGAGGAAGAAGATGCAACTTGCTGAAGTGAAGGCGTGGTGCCCCACTGAGGTCATCACAACAGCCTGTTGGGCATCTAAAGATGAACACCAAGGCCAGAAAGAAACTCAAGTGTCATGGTCAGCTGATTTGGACTGGGGTGCTAAGGTTATCCCACTGGGAGAGAGTGTGTCTTCAATAAATGGACATGGGGGCAACAAAACAAGCAAACAGTACATTGAGCAATTGATGGTGGTGAAAATAATTGTGTGAGGACCCGGGGGATGTGAATGGTGCCCTTGCTGACTGCCAGTGACTTAGCAGCGGGATATTTCTCAACAGGGCAACTTAATTGAAAGGGGGATTGCCACAACACTATCAAAAATCTAGTCTGCCATATATGCCCTGATAGCGCAATGGTTTACTCTAACTCTACTAACTACAAGGTCAGCAGTTTGAAACCACCAGTCACACCACAGGAGATAGAGGGGACCTTCTACTCCCACAGAGAGTGACAATCTTGGAAACTCATAGGGGCTGCTCTACACCGTCTCCTTGGGTCATGAGTCGGAATGGACTCGATGGCAGTGGGTTTGGCTTGGTTTATCCTCTGTCTTGTCTGACACTTGTAGCCTACTTCAGAGAACTCACTTACTGTGCCAATCAGTTAAATCTCTGTATGATTCTAGAGGTAAGGTGCTGACTTCACGTGGGTGTAGAAAAAACAAACAAGGTTTGGAAAGACCACGCGGTAAGGGAAATTTTGAAAGGCTTCCCTTATTGGGAAGACTTGAGAGTGAGGGTCTCAGCCAGGCTCAAGTCTCATTGAAAATGGCCGAGGACGTGTAGAAGCAAAGCAAGATTTTCCTTGCGTGCCTCCTTGAGCGGATACTGGCTGACACACCGCTTACATCATGTTTATGCTCAGCCCGAGCTGTTAGCTTTGTAGAAGAGGAAGACATTTGCTAAGTGAAATCTGATTCTGCACTTAAGATGAGGGAGCAGGTTGTGTCCTAAGTACTTTTGAATTTCAGAGAGACTGTGAACATTTAGTTGCAGTTTTCTTTTCTTTTTTTCTGTTGAGCAAGCTTGTTGGGTAAGCAACACTGATGGCTAGGGCAGACTCAACTTACTTCACTCCAAAAAAAAAATAAAGTTTGAAGTTCTTAACTTCTTCCAGTGACAACATACGTGTCCAGCAAGAAGTAAATGTTTCAACTAGAAACAACACTACATCCTCCCTTTTTAAAGGATCAATTTACAAAGTCAAAATGCCCTTGTGGAGTGGATGGGTAAGCACTGGACTGGTCACCAGAGGTTGATGGTTCAAACTCAACAGTTGCTCCACAGGAGAAAGGTAAGACTGTCTGCTCCCATAAATGTATAGTCTCGAAAACCTGATGAAGGGTCACTATGAGTTGCATTGACTCCATGGCAGCATTTGTGTTTGTTAGAGGAAATAAAAAAGGTGAGGATTTCAGTGGACAAGTCATGGTGCCTTCTTTCCAAACCGGATGCAAGATGACTCGGAGCCCCTGGGGCTACAAAGGGTGGAATGCTCAGCTGAGGACTGGGGCGAATGACCTGGGTGAACAGTTCAAAGCCATCCCATTGTACCACAACACTACCCTCCTCGCTACGAGTTTGTTTCTGTTTCTTAGTTTTGAGAAAATTTATTTATTTTAGAAAGGCTGGTGAGCACCGCGACAAACACCCAGAGTGTGAAAGATTAGTGGAGTTAAAAATTGAGGCATTCGTGTTACAATGATGAAAACAACAGGAACAGGGAAAAGGAAAGCACGGGTCTTGACCTCATAAAGAAGTTTGTTTTGTTATTCTTTATCTTGGGAATGAAAGATGATAACCAAAGATGCCTGATAGCACTTGGCATCTTAAGTAGCATTCAAAGGTGATTCTTTCCAACAGAAAGTCTCATCAATTTCAGTTACGAAAAATATATATCATAATACAATGTCAGCCTTGAAGTAAAGTCACCACTTTTAGAAATGAGTATGGGATCATTCTTAAAGAAACCCTGTCTTGCTCTTTACACGGCTACTCAGCAGCACATGTTGCATAGACACATAGGAAAGCAAAGTGCACGTTTTTGCTGTAGAGAGTGATGGTTTTGGCAGCTGTCGAATAGGCTCTGGTGCTTTAGGACCCCATGAACAAACAGAACACTACACCGCCTGGGCTTAGGCCATCTTTACAATACTAGTATGCTGAAGTGCATTGTTGGGACAATTGCGGGTTTGGGGTTCTTCCAGCACTTATCTGAACAATATTCAATTTTGATCCATAGGGTTTCCATAAAATAATTTTCAAATGTAGTTTTTAAACCTTTCTTCCTTGTCTGTCTTAGTCTGAGAGTCCTGCAGCTATCTGTGCACCTGAGGGGCTCTCCTGGTACTGGAAATCCTGGGAGCATTACTTCCATCAACATCGACATATGTTAACCAACCTGACAGGTACAGTGGGGTGAGAGGCTAAGCGGATGCTAAAACTGATATAGATTGGATTTGGAACTTGCTCTCATTTTCCATAGCAACACACAATAACAAAGCAAAGGCAGAGTGTGGAATTTAGGTAGAGCTAGATTTCAATTCTGACTTTACGGGTAACATTTTAAGTAGGCAAAGAGTACCTAGCCTACCCACATCCCAATACAACCATTAGTCAGTGAGTGAAATGGTACCAGGAAGTTTTTAATAGTCAAGTTTTTAAAGCAGGTTTATTGGCATATAATTCACATATCACAAAGTTAAGAGGAGTAGTACAGTCATTACCACAATCAGTTTTAATACATGTTCTATATTCTTCTACTAATTTTATTTGCTCCGCACCTTCTCCCAGCCTCTTGTGCAATGACTCCAAAGAACCATTAATCCAGTTAATATCTCTAGATATCTTCCTATCATGGATTGCATATACAGATAACACTTTTAAAAAACTAACAAAACAAATTAAAACAGATAAAACCTCAGAAAGAAAGCAGAAATATTAAAAATTAGAACATTAAGATGGCTCATAGGAGAGATCACATGAGAATGTGCTAAATTTTAGCTTAACTAATCTTCAATAATCTACTTCCCAATGCATTCTACATGGCTACAAGGCTGCTCACATCTCTGGCCCGTGGGCAGAGGAAATTCATCAAATGCTGAGTCCATATCTACCCACGACCAACTTAAAAATAGGTCACAAAAGTGATCAAATGATAAGATACGATACGACAATTTACAACCCATGTGTGGACTCCACAAATGGATCTTGGACTGACACGGTCATGCTTCAGATTCTGCAAATCAGGTGTTTACAATTGAGGTCCATACCATCCTCTTCCAGATTTGAATAGTACTTACAATCCTTGGATCACTTGGTACACTTGGCATGCTTTTTCTATGCTCACTTAGTTGACACCTCATTTTGATGACTGCTTTTCTGAAGACAAGTCTTGAAGACCCCAGGTACAGCAGTTTTTTTAGTGAGAAACCAACCACAAGATTAAATGAGGCATCCAAAGGTTAAGTAATGGAGAAGAAAAAAAAAGACCTGTTTTGTTTTTTTTTGTCAAACATTTAAGAGGGGTTGGAATCTTTAAAAAAATTTATTGTAAGGCATATTGAAATGTTAATGTATTTCATTTGACAGGTATTGGTTATACATCTACCATTTCTTTGACAGGTGATATAATAATGACATGATTTAACCTCTAATAGGCACTCAAGGTTTCCCCCATTTCATATTGCCCCAAAAATCAAATGATGGAGTTTTTGAGGGGAAATAATCAACTTATTATTATCATTGGATACATTAACTTTCAGATTTATTATTTCAAGTTTAGGGATCTTCTAGTGCTCTTTATTTTGTCTTGGATTTCTGTCTCTTATCTGGATTTGTCATTTTTTGAATTTGAGATTTGTTTTTTCTCTACTTGTGAGGTTGGCTCATAGAAAAGGATGCATTGGCCAATGACCTATGGCAAATTATATCATGAACTAACCCGAATCACGAAGGAGGAAACCTATAAGTATCCATAGGAGGTCAATTCCTGAGATGGTCTTTGTACTTCAGGACAACAGCAAAGTTGATCTGGCTAGGAGAGAAGTTTACAACAAAACTGATACTGCAAAGCACTAAGAGTTCAGTTACTGAATACAGCTAATAAGTGGGCATTTTTTTAATAGTTAGTGACTGGTATTGCTGAAGCCAGTAATTGGTATGTCCAAAAGCACATGTTCTTCGTGTCTTCCAAATTGCTCCTACAAGTGCCTTCCAAGTTTTCCGGGTTTGTTTGTTATATACCAATCTTAAGGAGATTTTTTCAGAGATACTTTCGTGTTTCTGGTCAGTTCTTAAACCGGTACTTTCTTTTGTATTTCTTCCTAAGTTGTGAGGGACAGGAAGATATTTTGGTAGATATTGTTACATTATTTGGACATGTTATCAGAAGCTAAGTTGTGAGGGACAGGAAAGTATTTGGGTCGATATTGTCACATACTTTTGACTTACTATCAGAAGAGGCCAGTTCCTGCCAAAGACAACATGCCTGGTTCAGCAGGAGGGCAGGGCAAAAGAGGAAGACACAAAGATTGAGTGACACAGTGACTCTACAAAAGAGTATAACTTAACAATTGTAAGGATGATGCAGGATCAGGCAGTGTTTTGATCTCTTGTACATAAGTAACATAAGTTGGTACCAACTTGGCAGCATCTGGCAACAACCATCTTGATGGAGACACAGCGCTGCTTCTTTCTCTTAGAAGCAGCTGGAAACATTGAACCAGGGAACTCCTGGTTGCTGTCACATGGATAACAATTGTGCCACCAGAGTGAATGAAAAGGACAACGACAGCGACACAGCCCCACAGAAGAAGATTTGGAGAGAAAATATATATAAATGTATTCATGCTTGAGGTAGTTAGTTTATTGTGTCAACCTGGCCGATAAATACATGTGGAGTTAATTGAAGGGCATAGGGATAAATGGCTTGGTAAGCCTTGCCTTTCTAGCTCTCGGGTCTCTTACTTTGTGATAGTTGGGCCAGGGTGTAACTGCCTTAGCCAGTTCCCTGCTTCAGCTGGCAAGGATCACTTACTGCAAGACATCCCTGAGGATAAGCCGCATGGACTTACCCCAATGCAGCCATTGGTTATGGAGCAGCCATGTGGAGACCCCTGTCAGAACTGAGATGCTTACACGTTCACTGACTCGGCTTTCCTCTTGAAGTTGGTGTCATAGTGTGTGTTTTGTGAGATGGAGGAGGACTTTGTGGATTGGTGTCAGACATATGGGCTAATGTTGGACTTGTGGGCTTGGGCAGCACTGGATTGGGATATTTTCTTGATGCACACTTAACCTTTATATGAAACTCTCTCTTATACATATGAGTTTCTGTGGATTTGTTTCTCTAATGTACTCAGACTAATACAATGCGGAATCGACATTGTAATGAATCATCAAAGTCTAATATAGTCCATTGTATACCCAAGCTCAAGGAGAAACATCATATAAAATTATCTTATATCGTCAGCCTCTTAAAATATTACTTAGCTCTGAAGATCCTGCTCAGATCTATCTTCTCTGTGGTCCACCACTTCCAACCCCCATCAGTTTCTCCCTGAATGCACTTGTAATACATTGCTGACAGCTTCATCCAGAGCTCAAAACCAAACTCACTGCTACTGAGTCAATGCCAGCTCCAAATGATCCACAGGACAGGGTAGATCTATCCTTGTGAGTTTCTAAATGGTAAATTTTATGTGAGTGGAAGTCCCCATTTTTCTCCCAGAGTGCCCCTGAAGTGTTTGAACAGCTGGCCTTGCAGTTATTAGTCCAATGTGTGACCATAAAGCCACCAGGCCTCTGACACCTCAGTGAGGGTCTATGGACTTGTTTCCTACAGTTTTTGTCAATAATACCTCAACCAGGGTGATTATAAACTGCAGAAACTATTTTTCTCTGAGTTGGGAGGCTAGTAGTTTGAATCAAATGATAAACAGACCTGTTGCTCCTTCTTAGGACTCTATGGGAAAATGCTTTTTCTTGTCTCTCTCAGTTTGAGTTAACACCAGGTATTCTTTGGCATGACATTGACTTGCTGTCTCATCTCTGGCTGTCTATTTTCATCTTTTATAAGGATACCACTGATTGAATTTGGAAGAAAAACCTTAACTGGAGTCTCATGGAGCTTGAGTCTTCTATGACTGGGTAGACATCATCCAATTTAAGTGGAATACGCTGGGCGCTTTTTGGAGAAAGGTGCCAGGTGTCATAAATGGGGCTGCTCCCTATGCATTTCACTCGAGTTCCCAGCCCTGCTGCTGAAGAGCAGCGGGAGAGGATGGTCTCAGAGAAGTCGAAAGTATGCCTGCTTCCGCCCTTCCTCTTCCCCACCCTGCAAGAGGACAGCTATCCAGTAAGTTGTCACCCCCTTGATCTAAGAACCCAAACTAATCGTAGAAAGTTCTTTTTGAGCTTTATGGTAAAGGGTCAGATAGTCAAATTTCCTTGTGATTTTGAATGACAGGCACACAGAAACACACAGTCACACTGGTCTTTGCCCCGAGTTTATTGAAATCTTAACTTCTCTCAGCAGCAAGCATTTCACAGACAACATGGAATTGGAAATAGTCTGTACAATGGAGATGCCTGGCTTTTTTTTTTAACCAGGAGAATTTAAAACTCACAATGATGTCTGTTTTTCTTTTATAGATTTGTCTACAGATTTTGAGCATCTGGCATGGTCTTCTGAATCTAAGCATCACCTGGTTCTTCTTCCCCCTTTAAAGACATGTCTGTTACATGTCAGAGGCTGCTGTTGGAATTCAAGTGCCGAGCAACATCTACTGGGAGGAAATGCCAAGTGTTTCTTCCTGGAGAGTGGAGACCCCATCTTTGATGCCTGGCTTGTCTTTACTGCTACTGTCGTGTGGGAGGCACGGGGTGGGGCGGTTCGTGTCAAATGTGTATATGTGTTTCCCGTCCTGTTCAGATTTGGTGGACTCTCCATGAAGGCATGGGACTTCCTTGCTGACACTTAGAGAGGTTGGGGGTGTTTATTAAAGTTTGGCTAAGCCATCTGTACCCCAATGTTCATTGTGGTACAGAACACAATTGCAATGAGTTGCAAACAGCCCAAATTTCCATCAACAGAAGAATGGATTAAAAAACTCTGGTACATACATACAATGGAGTATTACGCATCCCTAAAATGCAGTGATGGATGCATGAAGCACATCACCACATGGGAAGAACTGGAGGAAATTATGCTAAGTGAAGTAAGCCAAGCACAAAAGGACAAGCACAACATGAGTCCACTGACGTAAGCTCAAAAAATTCAAAAGGGCAACAGGGAAGAAGATACTGTATACATACATCCCTGGGGTGAGGTCCAGGTAATATGGCAAGGGCAAGACTAAACTTAGGGATACATATGGGATGCATATGGTAACTCATTATACAGGAGGGGGAAAAAGGTATGGGTAGCCAGGGGAACAGGGCACTAACTGACACATGGAGAGGGTGTTGATTGTGTCTCCACAATCACAGGGAAAGAGGGACCAGACTTTAACCCGGAGCTCCAAGACAAGAACGTAACACACTGACATGAAGTAGGGAACCGATAGAGAGGCCTGAGGGCCTGCCCCATTACCAACTAAGTGGACAGCTCCACCCTCCCCCCCATAAGAATTCACTTCAGAGGACAGCACTGAAGCTACAGCTCATGAAGGAGCACTGGTCTGGTCAGAGCACACAGGAAGCAATGAGAGGGGAAAGGGGAGGAAAAAAAAGAGTGAAGCACATTCTGACTCACCAAGGCCTGAGGACAATATTAATGCACAGAGATGAACCATAGCACCATTGGGGACAACACTAGAGACACAGCGGGGATTGTGCCTGCCATGAGCTCACTATGCTGAAGTCAGCCTCTGGGGGCATGCAGCAGAGCAGCGGGGGAACAGAGCAGTGAAGACCCCAGGGGTAGAGGCAGTGACAGGGCATGGCACCCCATCAGACTCGACTGGAAAGCACCCATGAAGGCTATTGCTTTACTTTCTATTGTTTATTCATTGTACTCAGTCTTGAGATGGTACATAGCATGTCTACCTGGAAGGTATAGGTGGGATAAACAAGCCACAAGAGAGAACAATGGGATGACAGGTCTGGAGGTGACATGGGAGTAGGGGAGGCGGGGGAAAGGAAGTGGGTGTTAACAGACCCAGGGACAAGGGAACAAGTGATCCAACATCCGTGGCAAGGAGGGTGTAAGAGGTCTGGCAGGGCTGGATCAGGGCAATGTAACTGAGAGGAATGCCTGAAAGGCAAATGAAGGACAAAAAAAACACACACAGATGGACAGTGGACCCCTGCTCAACTACTCCCTCAACACAATAGCACTTTGTTCTAACAATTCAGCAGTCTGAGATGCTCACCTTCCAGGCACGATTGCTGAAGACAATGGGTGCACAAGTAAATGTGGTGAAGAAAGCTGATGGTGCCCAACTAACAAACGGTATAGCATCTGAAGTCTTAAAGACCTGAAGATAAACAAGCAGCCACCTAGCTGAGAAACA
This sequence comes from Tenrec ecaudatus, assembly GCF_050624435.1. NCBI lineage: Eukaryota > Metazoa > Chordata > Mammalia > Afrosoricida > Tenrecidae > Tenrec > Tenrec ecaudatus. Next base: position 10,458,810 of record NC_134544.1, read on the forward strand.
ACGAAACCCAAATGAAAGAAGCACACCAGCCTACCTTGACACTAACGCTGAAGACAAAGTGAATGCATAAGCAAATGCAGTGAAGAAAGCTAACGGTGTACAGCTGTCAAAAGATATAGAATCTGGGGTCCTATAGGCTATAATATAAACAAGGGGCCATCTAACTGAGAAAGAACAAAGCCCACATGGAAGAAGCACACCAGCCTGTGGGATCACAAGGCGTCAAAGGGATTAGGTATCAGGCATTAAATAAAATAAAATAAACTCATAGCACTATGAAGGAGGAGGAGTGTGGAGTGGGGACCCAGGGCTCATCTGTGGGAAATTGGACATGCTATTGCAGAAGGGCCACAAGGAGGAGACGAACCAGTCAGGGTGCAGTGTAGCAATGATGAAATATTCAATTTTCTTCTAGTCCTTGAATGCTTCCTCCCCACCACTATCATGATCCCAATTCTACCTTACATATCCGGTTGGGCCGGAGGATGTACACTGGCACAGATAGGAACTGGAAATACAGGGAATCTAGGACAGATGAATCCCTCAGGACCAATAGTGAGAGTGGCAATATCAGGAGGGTAGAGGGAAGGTGAGGGAGAAAGAGGGAACAGATTACAAGGCCTACATATAACCTCCCTGGGGGACAGACAGCAGATAAGTGGGTGAGGGGAGATGTCGGATGGTGTAAGATATGACAAAATAATAATAATTTATAAATTATCAAGGGCTCAGGGCGTAGCAGACAGGGAGGGGAAAATAATGAGTTGCTACCAAGGACTCAAGTAGAGAGCAGGTGCTTTGATAATGACAATGGCAACATATGTACAAACGTGCTTGACATTATTGATGTATGATGTATGTATGGATTGTGATAAGAGTTGTATGAGCCCCTAAAAATGATTAAAAAAATTTGATCCAGCAAACCATTCTCAACATCTTCCTTTTTGTTTCTATATGCTAAGCAACTGAACATAATGGAGCCCCAGGAGTGGTTGGATGTTGCCTAAAAGAGACAACTTTGTTTGAAGGCCTGAGTAGAAATGCTGTCACAGGACAACATGGTGGCAGTACAGAGTGGTCTGAAGGTTGACCAGCTTTGCTCTGCCTGCCAGCTCTTGCCTGTGAAGAATGACCTTGTCCATTGGAAGGACTTTTGGAAGTCGCTTGTCCAGGTCTTCCTTCCTTTTCCTGTACAGAGGCATGTCCCCTTCCTCTCCTGCCTTTCTTCTGCTAGCCCAAGTATGGGCCTCATCCTGCTGGGGGCAGTAGGGTTGGGGGTGAGTAAAATGTATGGGTGTGCAGTAGATAAACTGGGTTCTGCCCAAATGTAACACCACAGACATCACTGTCTGTGTGTGTGGTTGAAGTCTCCCTCAAAGGTATGTGTGTCTGTGTGTGTGTGTGTGTGTCTTTGTGTGGCTGCTGACAAGGATCCTGGTGGATGTATATGTGTGTGTTGGGGTGGGTCTTCTTGGAGAGTATGTGCATGTATGTGTGCACATGTGTTTGCAGAAGTAATCCTCCTTATGGGTATATAGGTATGGTTGTTGACAGTCTTTTGGTTTGTAGCTGTGTGTCTTTGTGTGTGGGCTGCCCTCCTGGTGTGTCTGCCTGTGTGCATGCACATGTATGTTGCTGGTAACATTCCTGGTGGGTGTATGTGTTTATGTGTGTGTGTGTGTGTGTGTGTGTGTGGTTGGCAAGAATCTTGTTAGTAGGTATGCATGTTCCTTGTGATGAGCCCATGTTTGAGCGTGTGTGTGTGTGTGTTTGTGTGTAGTGGCAGGACTGTAACTAAAGATGCTCTCAAAGGTCACCCTGTATCCAAGTATTTACAGCTACTGGAGGGCTTGGTGATTCATTGCTGTTCCATACTGTGCTTTGGGAGCACTGGTGGCATAGTGATGATGTGTTGGGCTGCTAACTTCAAGGTCAACAGTTCAAACCCCCCAGCAACTCTGCCATAGAAAGAGAGGGCTTTCTACTCCTTTAAGGAGTTACAGTCTTGGAAACTCGCAGGGGCAGTTATACTCTGTCACAAAGATTAGTTATGAGTCAGCATCAACTTCATAGCGCTGAGGGTTTTTTTTTTGGTTGTTGTTGTTGTTTATATTTCCATTACAGCTGGTGGAAGTTTGTGGTCTCTGCATATATTTGACTTATCCTTGTTTTTGCATGCGGTAGAAAAGACTCTGGTATCCTGCTATCTTTGTGTTACAGATGATAGAAAATTATGTCACCTGTGAGTGGCACTTGCTTTATTATTTTATTTACAGCTGGTTGAAAGTTCTGCAGCGTCTTCATATTTTCTCTCACAGTTGTTGAAAAGTTCTATGACTTCTTAGTGTGCTCAATTTCTCCTTCCCTTTATGGCTGGTGGATGGCCCTGTGGTCTCTGCGTGCACATCCCTGATCCTGTCTTTACAGCTGCTGTGATGTTCTGTTGATGCTTGAGTCCTTGACCAACTTTTGATGAACATAGTTGAGTTTGAGTCCACGGGCTGACTTCGAGCAAACACCTAGGGGGACTTCCCCATCTGTGTGGACTGTCTGGCATACTGGGGTCTCTCTCAGCCTCTCTGTGGTGATTGGGGCTCAGAATCTGTTAAAGATTAGGAGCACATTTAGAAGGTAGTTGGTCACAGACTAAGCGGTCTTGAATTTGGCCTCCAGCATAAATTCATGGTTATCATTGCCTTGGCTAATGTGTCTAGTGTCTAGTGTCTTCTGCATAGGCTGGTCCTGAGCATTCAGGTCCCCAGATAACATAAGGGATGCTCTGGCAGGCAGTCTCTGGGGAAAGCCCAGTTAAGACGAGGCAGCATCTGTTCCATTGCCAGCACCTCCCAGGTCCACCTTGCTGCATTGTGATGGTGCCACTTATGACAAAGGGGGCAGGTAGACAGATAGGGGGTGAGGGGGGAAGTGAGGCTGTCTTGTACAGGGAAATTGTGACCTGTGTGAGATAAGCTGGGGTGCAGGGACATTGGAACCATGTTTGAAAGGGCCCTTGTGGCCCTCATGTGGACCAGTCAGCATTATCCCTTGCTGGGAGGCTGGTCCCCAATGTGTATAAGTTCCGGTGACAGGGATGTGAAGGGATGTCCTTGTGGTCTGGAGCAGGGCACATAGCAGTCTCTGAGGGCTCACCACCCCCACTGCTGTCCGTCCTGAACTTGGAACATGGCTGTGTCTTTTCCACCATCACCTCCACATGCTCCCTTTGTGCTGGCTACCTCTGGAGTCCCTACTGTGTGTGCCAGAAATGTCCTTGGCACTGGTTTGTAGCCTGCTCTATGATGCTCCCTCTCTTATTCCTCTGATTGGCTCAAGGCTGTCCTCACCCTTTAGTGCTCCAGCACTTAACCCCCGGACGAAAGCATGCCCAGGCTCCTGTGATCAGGGTCTCCTTGAATTTCTCAGGTGTATCGAACTTTTTGGTCTCTGATAAAGATCAAGGGGACTTGGTGGGTGAAGTCACGGTTCTCTTGGATGGTGGCACGTTTTGGTCATAGACAAATAGAGCTGGAGTAGGCCCTCTCTAAGAACCAGTTTTAGAGATTAGGGTGCAGTGGGGAGACATGATGCCTGATATTCACCTAAGACATGACTGAGTAACCTCAGTCCTCTGTTCTGCAAGATGGACCCTGTCTTCTGTATGGCTGCATGTTGAAAGTGACAACTCTTCAAATGTGTAGCCAGGACTTGTGTCCAGGTCCCCAGAGAGGTGAAGAGGTGTGAGCAGGCATTCTCCAAGGATACCTCAGTGAAAGTAAGGCACCATCTGTCCCACTGCCAGTTAAGTCTGCTTCATTGGGATGTATCACTTATGACAAAGGACCCCATGTTGCCCAGACCTAGGTAGTCAAAGGGTGGAGGGGGAAGTTGGGGTGGGGGGAGGGGTGCAAAGTTGGGGTGGGGAGAGGAGGCTAACATGCTCTAGGTGATTGTGACCTGTGGAGAAAGGCTGGAAGGTAGAAACATGGGAACTATGTTTGGAAGAGGCGTGTAGCCCCAAGGCTGACTTGTCAGTTGGAGGGACACTCCAGTGATAAAACTTCTTGCTCAAGGCCTTGACCATGACAATTCCTGAGTAGAAGGTTATCCAAAGCTGTGCTGACCTGGTAGTGCTAGGTGTCTCCCTCAGCGTTTGCTGCTTTAACAGAAGCACCACAGGGCGTGACTTTCACTGACTGACACTGTTTCTTAGTTTAGGAGGTGAGAATTTGAACCCAGGTCCTGCCTCCAGGGGAAGGCTCTGGGGAAGCCTGGTCTCGTGTCAGCTCTTTGGCCTGGCTTCTCTCCCCTCCTCTTCTGCATGTGCTTCATCTGGGTCAGATCTGCTCCCCTCCCCACACTCAAAAATGAGGGGCTATCTTAATTAGGTTGTCTCATTGCCACAACAAAGACACCTCTATTACAAATGGCATCCAACCACTGGGAGAAGGATGCGGGAATTCGCATCCCCTGGTTCTATAGCACCTGATTATTTCCTTACCAGAAGGCTTTCCCACTGACAAAGGCAGACAGGGGGTCCCAGAGCTCTATGGGCTTTCTCTCTCTCTGCCTTTGCCCGCTCAGATCCTTTCCTGATTCCCCGGGGCCCTGCCTTTCCTGTCCCTGTCCAGGTCTTCAGGGACATGCCCAGGTTTAGTCCCTCATCATCTCAAAACTCAAAACTGGCTGTTCATTTGACCCTTCTTGGTTGTTGATGTGCCGGTGCGTGTATTGTTGGGTGCTGTCTATGTTCTGAAGCCCTCCTCTGTGTATATGTAGTCCACTATGGCTAACCTGGGTCACTGCCCTGGTGCTGACATTTGAGAGCAGTGAGGGCATCACCTCACAAGGCTGGTGACCAGGGTGGCCACACTCACCTGCCTTCCAGGTTCCTGGCTGGCTGGCTTTCTGAATCTCGCCTATCTGTTGCCTTGGTCACTAGGTTCCCCAGAGGAGTACTCTTTAGTATCTGAGAAACAGATGTCCATGTCCTGGTGGAGAAGGCCCCAGAAAGGTCGATCAGGTAGTGGCATCTGGAGAATTGGTGCACACCTTACTGAGAAATCCTGGGATTCAGGCAGAGCCCAGATCTGGGTCTCACACTGGATTGTATAGCACCCCTCCACCAACTTGCCTCAGCCGCTTCAGATGCAGACCTGTCTTCAGCAGCCTGCTCCAAATCAGGCACCCAGGACTCAGGTGGGCAATGATGACAGGACAGATCATGACCATGGCTGATTCTGGAACCGGGTTCCACTAGCACCTTCACCTGGAAGAATGAGTGGCCATCTCTTCCCAGTGCCCACTGAGGATCCCCACCCCCACCCCACACACAACAGCCCTGATCCCCAGCCTCCAGCTTCTCTCCCCCACCCCAACCCCCTCTGCAGGACCTCTACCCCGATGCCCTTGGACTGGAAGGGTGAGCTCGCCATGAGTTGGTTGTCATGGTGTCCAACATGCCCCCAGAGACTGGGGTTTGCATTTTTTGTGTTTAAGCTTTAGTCATATTTATTTCTATTCCCTCACCCCCAGCAGTGTCATTGCCATATAATTCCCAAATCATGCACTTGAGTAGTTGAATCACATCCAGGAGAGTTGTACAATCACCCCACACTCAGTTTTATACCATTTTATTCATTCTTGCAGTCATTATTATTTGCTCCTCATTTTCCCCCAACGTCCCGTCCCCTGCTATAACCCCAAGGGACCATTAACCCAGCTCGGTCTCCAGAGTCCGACCGCTCCTGGAGCTCCTAGAGTGGACAACGTACCAATGTCAAACCAATAAACACACACCTAACCAATACAAAGTAAAATAGATACAAACATCAATGTCAGAAAAGCAAATAATATTAAAACTAGACAAAATTTAAATGAAACATAAGGGAAATCAAATGATAGGGTGGAAATTTTAATCTAACTGCATCTGCAACAATCCACTTTCCCCTGCTTTCTCCATGTTAACTAGCCTAGTCACATCCCCGGTTCATGAAGGATGGAAATTCACCAGGGGCTTAATCCACAGGCATTTCCACTTCCCTTTGTTTTGTTTTTGTTTTTAACTGAAAGTGCTTTAAAATAGATGAAAAAGGAGATCAAATGATAAGATAGTACATTTTAGTCTATTTCTGTCATCATGGACTTTACACTGCTCTCTGTCTGATAATAGGGCTAGTCACATCTCTTAACTCTGATCAGAGGGGATTCCAGGAGGCTTAATGCATGTGTGGACTCTGTAAATGGACTTGGGGTCTCCACGGGTAATCAAACACATAATCAAACTGGGTGTTCTCGATTTAAGCTCTGATACCATTCCCTCCTTTAGATCTGGATATTATTACAATTCTCTTATCACAAAGGCTGGTGAGATTCTTCCATGTGATCTTAGTTGATGCCTCAGTTAGATGGCTCCTTGTCTGAGAATTTTAACAAATTCCAATGAAAACAAACAAACAAAAAACACAGTGAAACACAGCAAAACCTCTTTTTAAAGGGTGCCAGTCAGAAACAAGAGGTTCAAGGGACCAAAATGACCCCTTCACTGGGAAAGATACCCCCCTCTGCAGATTTTTCTGTCTAGCTCTTGCACACTAGCCTCTTGCCACTGTTTACTAGTTTGGCAGAAAGGAGACCTAATTTTTTGCTAAGTTCAGATACCGAGCTGTTAAAGTGGAACTTGTAATCAGGGCTCTCTCTGAGGTGGGCAGCCAATGTGGAGATCACATATTTATGTCCTTATATCTTTTCAACTTTTATCTGTGTATTAAGTGTATTGTTGAGTGTATTCTAATTCTCATAATAATAGAACTGTATCTGTAATATTTATTTATTGACTTCACAAAACTTGTTGCACTTTTGATGAAATACTACATGTTTCTTCCTGTGTGTTTGATTCTTTAGTGAACAAACATATAAGGAGACAAAGTGCCAAACTACCAGAGGGTGACACCCTGTCATTTGTTTCAACTGTGTTTTGCATCACAATTTCCCATGAGACATAATGAGAGAATCCTGCAATTCCTGAAAGTGTTCAAAGAGCTAAAATTATTTTCAGAACAATTTCTACATGCTCATATGGCAGGTACATAATCTCCTGCCAACTTGAGCGAAGGGGTGGGGTCTAGACTGTCAATTAGGTCATAGCCAATGATGCCTCTGTGTGGGCATAGCCTTCTCCTGAGGATTCTGAGACTTCTCTTCCTCCCTGGAGACAGGACACACCCTCTCTCTGCTTCACATTCCTGTTGACAAGCCACTTGTAGCCATGCTGATGGCAGCCAGAGTCCTGGGGCTGGAGGAGACAACTGAAGACCTGCACCAGGGCTGAGATTCTTCCACTACCGGATCCACCATTAACCTGTGATCTTCCTGCATTCAGCATCATTGCATTTGCTGTGTGAGCGTAAGGAGGAATTTATAGATTAGTGTCAGACCTATGGGATAATATCAGGCTTATGGACTTTATCTGGACTGGGTTAGGATGTTTTCTCAATATACAAGTGCTCTTTGATATAAAGCTCTCTCTTATACACATATGAGTGTCACTGGATTTGTTTCTCTAGTCAACCCAGACTAACGCTGTTCAGAAGAAGCAGAAAGGGGTTTGCCAAGATGAGTAGACTATGTCCAGAGAAGAGAAATCAGCTGTTCCTAATATGTATCAAAACACAGTGACTATGATCTAATCAGCCCACCTTTAAAGAAATGGTATCTTTCTCCTGCAGTGAAAAGGTGGCTAAGGATAAGTTGCACCGCTAAAGATGCTTAGATGAAAATGAAGAATATTTTAAGTGAGGATGCATATCCAGAAGCAATATGTGAATAGCTTAAGTAATAGCGTTATTGGGTTTTTTTTTTTGGGGGGGGGGGTCAGGCATCATTTAATATTTCTTTATTTATATTTTAAAATTCTCTCTTATAAGATAATCTAGTTGGTGTCCTTTTATTATTAAAATTCTAGTATTTCCTATATGAAATAATAAACTATCTTTCAGTATATTTTTATGCTTAAAATTGCCATTAATGTGGTAGACCAATTATTAAATTACCTTATATACTCGTGTATAAGCCGAGTTTTTCAGCACAAAAAAATGTGCTGAAAAACGGGTTCGGCTTATACATGGGTCAGTGGTACCACAGCTAGGTGTAACATCTCGCTGCCCACTCCCCCACCCCCCTCACCCAGGGAACAGGACGAGCGCCCATTATCTCGCGGGTGATTGCCATTTCTCTGCTGTTCATTCAAAGCCCCACTGACACTGCAGGGCTTTGAATGTTTGTTTACTCACATCTAACCAATCAGAGCCATCTTATGACATGTATCTTTGAATAAGCCTTTTAAAGACCGTGTGCGAAGGATGTGGCATGAATGGATGTCAGCTGGTCGAGCCCGACTTACAAAAGGAGGAAATGTTATGAAGACATTCCAAAAGACATGGTGTGACATGCCTTCCAGAAATGTAGTATTAGTAATGCTATGGATGGCAGAGAAGACTGCGCTTTGCATGGAAATGACAGCAGTGATGGTGATGACAGCGATCTCAGTGAGGACAGTGTCTCTGATGACCTCACACCAGCTGAAGCTCTGCATTGAGATACGGATAATGATGAGGAATCCAGTTTTGAAGGATTTTAACTCCTTACATTTTAGTTTGGCTGCTGAGTGAGCTCAGGGAATAGTACTCTTAAGGTATCATTGTTGATACCTTGTTTTTGTTGAACCTATTATCCACTTACTGAGCTGGTTTAGTAATGTGAAATGATTTGTTGTCCTTTTATTTATGATTTTATTTAAAATAAATATTTAAATACATTACACCACTGATGTCTCAATTTTTAGTAATTTTATTTTCTTTTTTTATCATTTAAATTTACCAATAGCTTCTGCATTTGCCATCCCAGGGTTATACTTGAATCAATCAGTTTTTCTAGTTTCCCAGGTTATAATTAGGTACCTTGGCTTATACTCGGGTCGGTTTATATTCGAGTATATACGGTAATTGAATCCCACCACTGTTTGACATCAATCTGACAGCATCTAACTGTAAAAAAAGGTAGGTTCTCACATGAGAATACATGTGTTTGAGTCTTTTTATGGGGTGGAGACATAGCCTTGGTATCTATGGTGAGTGAGTTTTTTGTTATTTGTTAGCTTGTTTTTACAGCAGAAAACACTGTTGCAGGAACCATCACAGGCGCTGCCCTTATCTTGGCATATTAATGACATTGCATTATGTCATGTAGAGCACTCTGTGGGGTAAAGTTTCATATCAGTGATTCTTTTACTTATAAAATCTGTGCTCCAAAGATAAAACTTTCTGCTTATGAATTTGTTGACATTTTTAGGATATGTGATTAGATCTGAATTCTGCAGGCCCAGCTCTGTAATGAGATTTTTGATTGATTAAAATTGTAGTTGTGTCTTCAAAATTATAGCATACGATTTACTTTGAAATGGTTTAGATTATGCATCAGTGTGCGGGAAATTAATTGGGAGAGTTCATAGAATCAGAGAGTGTATCATCTTAACAAAGATTAAAAAAGCAATCGCCATCGACTTGGTTCCAACACATGGGAGAGAACAAATTTGCTCCACAGGGTTCACAAGACTGGAGCCTTCACAGAATGCAACTTCTTTCTCCCACTAGTAGCCTAGTGCCTAACTCTCTACTGGTGCTCTTTCAATTAAGATTAAGTGCCAATTAAAAAAATGTCTATCATACCGAATTAACTTCATTGCCTAAGAAACAATGAAGTTCTAATCTTTTGAAATGGAAATAATTGATAAAAAATAATGATACAAATTTGGTTTCATAATATAAGGAGGACACAAAATGATAGCTGTCAATAAAATAGCTAACTGCTCTACATAAGAGAATTATTAGTTTATTCTAACCTTAATTAAAGCAAAATAAGATCCTCATTCTATTTAAAAGTAGGTAACACACCATTCTCACCCACCAGACTCTCCTCTGCCTTCTCCACTCGCCTGCTGGTCCTTGCCCACCATGGCCACCATTCAGCAGTTCGTGGGAAGATGGCACCTGGTAGACAGCAAAGGCTGTGATGAATACAGGAAGGAACTAGGAGTGGGAATGGCTCTTCAAAAAAATGGGTGCAATGGCCAAGCCTGACTGTGTCATCACTTCTGATGGCAAAGCCCTCACCGTGAAAACTGAGAGCACCGTGAAGACCACACCGTTTTCTTGCAACTTGGGAAATAGCTTTGAAGAAACCTCAGCTGACAGCAGAAAACTCAGACTGTCTGCAACTTCACAGATGGTGCTTTGGTCCAACCCCAGGATTGGGAAGGGAAGAAGAGCACAGTAGCAAGAACACTGGAAAATGGAAAATGAGTGGTAGAATGTGTTATGAACAATGTCACCTGTACTCGGACCTATGAAAAAGTAGAATAAAAATTCTATTTTCACTTGGACAAGAATTAGCTGTGAGAATAAACAAGCTCAGTTCAGTGAGCAAATCTCTGTACTGCTTTTTGTTGTTGTTGTTATATTCCATTACTTCCATCACACACATTTTACATGCAACTATTTCAAAGTGTTGATTCATCCCTTTGATGAATAAATGAATGTGTTTTTGCTAAAAAAAAAAAGGTGTAGGTAAAGGAGGGGAACTCTTATGTAACATATACATTCAAGTTGAAACCTATGCATTTTTTTCCTTCCATGTTTATCCCGGGAGTCATTATGGGGGTGGGGTTTTCCACCACAGATATTTTCAACTATTTTATGTATTTCAATGTTTTGGGCATCAGTTATTTCCAGTTCTTATTAGTTTGCACCTTCACAGTCTAATGTGTCACCCCTTTAATTGATTGCTAATAAATATTACCTACATGTTTAAAGCAATGTTGACTAAACATAGAGATTTCATTCTACTTTAAATGTCCCCTGCTTGCACATTAAACGTCTGTACCATGACTTGACATTCTTTAGGGCGCACTTATAATAATGTTTATAAAGATGAACACTGTAAATCCGTTTTCAACTTTCAGTGTAATGGAAATCAACTTTTCATTTCTCGCTCAGAGAATAGTACATCTGTGTTCTCCGGCAATCTGTTGAGCTTTCAGATGGATATTTTGGAGATGGGAAAATGTGTAGGGTACTTATATGTTTTCCAATGGGAACATTTCAACTTAACATTAATTTGGAATGCTCTCTCATGAAAAATAAGGAACAATTAAGTCGTGTCTCTAAACTATCTGAATCAATTCCTTGGTGCAACTCTATGCACCACTGCCAGTTGTCATTCTCCTTTGTGGTTTTTCCCCTCAATCTGGGAGCAGAACACAAATGACAGGGTGTGTTTACCTTTGTTCTTACCGTAAATGCTGAAGGTGGCACTTGCTTTCTCCACCACCCACACCACCTTCTACATACATGAAACTGCCAGACAAAGTTGGTGCCTTTAATTATACATTTCATAAACATATTGTCATGAGTCATATGAAAACAAGACCAGAAACTCAAATCCCTGCCATATAAGACAAATAATACTACTGAATAAAGCTGAAACTGAAGGCATCCTGGTAGCACTGTGTGTTAGGTGTTGGATATTAACCATATGGTTGGGGTGGGGAATTCAAACTCACTAGTCTTTCCATGGGCTGTCTAAACCTCTAGGTCTTTGGGAGCCAGCATTCATTCAGTGGCAATGAGTTAAAGCTGGAAGCTACCATTTCTGATTGAATATAGAGCTAGAACATTTTCCACGTTTCAAAATTTCACAGCATATTCAATCATAGCCTGTAAATAATTTTATCAATAAAATTTCATCAGGTCTTCAATTTATAGCTCTATCTCCAGAGGACTACAATAGACTTGTGCTTTACGTAATTGTGGATTCCTATTGTGCTTAGGAGAAAGATGAGCCTTTCTAGTCCTGTAAAGAGTTATAATCTCTGAAACCCACCGAGGCAGTTCTACCCTGTCCAAGAGGGTTGTTATCACTACAAATCAGCTTTATGATGGTGAGTTTTATTGTGTTTAATATAACCAAAGCCCTCCCTCCCAAACAACCCACTGCCAGCAAGTCCATTCTGACTCATGTTGTTGTTGTTGTTAGGTGCCGTCTAGCTGGTTCCGGGTCCTATACGCCCCCTGCACCACAAAAGGCAACCCTGCCTGGTTCTATACCACGCCTATTCTCAGTGTCACATTTGACTCCTGGTGGCAGCCACTGTGTCAGCTCGTATCCATTATGCTCTTCCTTCATTTAACAGACCTGCTACGTTACCATGCATTTTGTCCTTTCCCAAGGAGTGATCTCACCTGATAACATGTAATGCCTACTCGGCAAGTTTGTTGTAAAGTTGTCATTGGTAGGTCTCGTCAAGTTACTTCTGACTCATAGCAACTGTCTCCCCTGAAAACATGTCCAAAGCACATGACTGGGATCCTATACAATATACTAGTTAATAAGAATTATAGATCATTCTTTATAAATAATAATGAAATATAATATGAGCTAAAATGTACTGAATTTCATACCAGTTACAAGGCTTTCAAATTACTCAGTCCTCCGAAGGGCCCCATAAGGTAGTTTTAAAAAGCTGCAAAGACCTTAAATAACTTACCCAGGGCCACAAATCTTATTAGGATTTTTCAATGACATTGCAGACTGTGCTTTCAAGCCCTCGGTCAAACAGATTACCAAAAAATATGATTTTCGAGGTCCATGACCTTGATTTCTCATCATCTGGTTACTTGAACGACATATTTATACTTGTGATCTCCTTAGTCTCACCAACACATAATCTGAAGACTTAATTATTTATTAAAACATGCTTTTCCATTTTCTAATTTATGGAAGGAATGCATCCCTCCCAACTATATCAGACTAATAATTACTTCTAGAACTAAAAACAATACTGAAAATAATCTCAAAATGGAAATTCATATAGCTAATAAGATTTGGTCACTAAATTCAGCCAAGTTTAGTGTCTGTCGAGTTTGCACCTGTTCTATACACAAAACAGAAGTAAACTGTAAGTGATAGGCATGGAGTTCATTTTTATGTGTTAAATGAATTTGTGTTATAACTGATTGTGGAGAAATGAAAAGTCAGACAAGGTCTAGTGGGCTTTCTAGTTGATTATCCATTAAATATAACCTGAATTTACGAACACATAGCCTTTCTTTTGCCAAATCACTCGTATTTGTGATAATGGTATTACAGAATTTTAAATGGCCATACTTTGAGCCTAATCATTTATTGGTTTTTAGAATTAATATCAAAACTTTGGTGTCATCCTTTCCTGGCATATGGAAGCAGTTCACCATCTTGCTAGAAACCCCAAAGTGCTTCTCAGAAATATAATTCACAAGCCATTATGTCTTCACAGAACATAATTCTGCATATAAATCCAGTTTCCTGCATTTTCGTCTCTCCAAGCCACAATTAAAATGAATTAATGAAATCATTATCTATCTTACTTATTCTCATAATTTATATATGGCACTACTTGTTACTCATGAGATGATTACTCATCTGTATTATGCCATAAATATAAGTTCATTACTCTTGGGTAGTTGAATAGTTGGAGTGATGATAACTTTTATTTTAAGACTTCTTACATTTATCACAATTTAAAATCTCTGGATTTATATGAAATTTATTTAGACATCGAACAAATTGGTTAAAAAGGAAGTATTGCCTTCTGTGTATTTCAACAAAATTTTCATTTTTAGGTTTACAGGAGGAGGCCAAAAAATTCCTGGAGAAAGAGAGTTCAACGAGAATGCTTCCTAGAGAAGCATTACAGAGCTACAGAGTTACAGGGTTACCGGCTCAGAAACACTGCGGGGCAGTAATACTTTGTGCTCGGGGTCCCGGGAGTCCAAATTGACTTGATGACAAAGGGTTATCTCCATCATAAATCTATGATCACCATCATTTTAAGCTGCATGAAATATCATAAGTAGGAGGTATATGAAGAGCTAAGAAAAAAGTGTACCATACACATTGGTTTGAATTTTATCTTTGTCTTGTATTGTGCCACCTTTGGAAATTAACAACTCCCAATGCCTCAGGCACCTTGCCGGAAGAATGGAGATGCTGGTGAGGATATTAACAAGATTAGATGTGCGTGCATGTGATTAACTTAATATTGCAAGCAGAGGGACAGGGCTCAAAAGATACCGATAGATTATTTTTCAGAGTTGTAAGAATATCTTTAGAAAAAAACGAATAAATTTGAAATGACAGGATAATAATAAGAAAATAACATATAAAAATGTCCTTTGCTCAAACTCAAACCAAACTAATTAGTACTGATTTGATATCGATGCGTAGTAACCTATAAGACAGGGTAGAGCTGCCCCTGTGATTTTCTGAGATTAATTCTTTACCAGAACATACAGCCTGGTTTTACTCTTTGAGCTCCTGGTGGCTTTGAACTTCTAACCTTGCAGTTAGCAGCCCATCACCTAGCCATTATGCCACCATAAAAGTGGTTAGGTGCCATTGATGCAGCTCCAAACCATAGCGGTCCTATGCACACAGCAGAACAAAGCACTCGTTAAGCATAATGTGATACTCACTCCTGGAATTCATTTCACTTCCCTAGCAGAGTTGTTTTAGGTCAGATGAGAACTTATGTTGCTTTGGAAACAGAATCACCATTTTTGTGCTTCACCAAAGGCATTTGATTATGTTCTTTATATTTTACCAACCAAAGCTAGGTCTTATCTCATTATGAATGCATTTGCCGAAGCATCCGGTAGCATCCATCTGAAATCTCGTTCATTTATTTTGCTTAATACGAATACCCCGGATGGTATCACTTACATCTCTGATAACCAGCTGTGAGTAGACAGGCACAAAATGAATACTCCCACAACGGCCACTAGATGTCTCCAAACTACGCATTTTTAGTGATAATTCGCTTCTGCTTCACAGTTGTGGGAATAAATAAAGCATTTACTTATTCTGTGTTTCAGAATCGACTCCAGGGCAACAAGTTTGGTTTCTTTTGGAACACTGACAAAGGCAGATATGGAAGCACGGACAGAATAAGTACATTTTATTGAAAAGAAGAAACGTTTATAACAGGGGTAACGGGGGCATTCCTGAGGAAGTTCTAAATCTGAAACGACTGAAGCATGCACAGTGGAAAGAAGGCTTTCACGGGAATATGATTGCTCTTCCTAACAGTCAAGGATTCCATTACAATCATGATATATAAAATAAAAATGAAATCTAACTGAAGAGGGGCGGTCTGAATCCAGGAGCTAGTGATGCAGACATATTGTTGCCTGTTTCCCATCAGTCCAAGTTACGCTGCTTCCCATACAAGCAGCTCCTTTCTGCACTGCCCACTTTTTACATTTCCTTTAGTCTTAACTTAGCATTCTTAGTTGCTGTAAACTGTGATTGTTTTGAAACATTGTCTCTAGTGAAGTTCACTCAAGTTGTGATGTTTCTCAGCAGGGACAGGAGCTTGCAGCTGCCTCCTGGGCCATTTGTAACCAAATGTAGTCTGATGGCTTTTATCTTTAATGTACAGCCTAGAACTAAGTGCATTGTTGTTAGGTGCCATCAGGCCAGTTCTGAGTCCCTGTGACTGTATGCGCAACAGGACAAAACATGGCCCGATAATGAAATATCTTCAGAATTATTATGTCTGAGCCCAGAGTTGCAGCCAGCGTGCCAGTCCATCTTGTCCAGGGCCATCTTTTTCACTGCCTTTCCACTTTATCAAGCTCGATGTCCTTTTTCAGTCAAAGTACGTGAGACAAAGTCTCGCCATCTGTGCTTCCAAGCAGCATCGCGGCTGTCCATCTAAGAGAGATCTGTTTGTCCGTGGTACTTTCAATGTTTCTCCAGTACCCTAATTAAAAGTGGAGAACTTACTCCTCCTTTGTCATCCGCTCTTAGTCTGGAGGTTCTACTGAAATCTGTTGATCGCAGGATGACCCTGTTAGTATGTGAAATACTGGTGACAGCTTCCAGCATCACGGCAGCACACAGGTCACCACAGTAGGACACACTGCTGGTGGTGGTAACTGTCTTTGCAGACGTCTTTTAACATCTTTTCTTTCTTCCTTACTCTACTTCTTTATTAAACAGAAAACTGGGGTTAAATGATTGTGTGTTTAAATTCTCATAGTTTGTGACCTGTAATCCCACTGCATTCAGCAAGCAGTGTCCTCATCAATGATGCACCAATGGCAATGAGGTCCAGGCAGGGATATGTTGTCTGGAGGAAATGAGTGGACTGAGAAAAAAAAAAGTTGAGAAAAAGAAATAACCTCAGAATTTCTTACTATCGAGTTTTGTAGAAAAATATTTCTTTGTCGAATCTTAACTAAGACAATATTGTATCATAACTAACAGAACAATTCTAGTAGCCTTCCAGCCTTCCTCCTCCCTAGGCAGACATATCTTCCAATCTTCTCAGCGCCTATTGAAATATTTCTTTTTCTTTTCTTTACGCACTTGAATCCTGATGGCTTCTCTGATCTTCAATGACCTAATTCAGTGACTTTCAATGGAGTGTCCTCTCCGCGTTAGGGAGCCATCTTCCACCTTTCCAATATGGCCATTGTTAGCATGCCCCATCCACATCAGTGCTCACACGGAGAGAATGCCCACTTCAGATTGTCCTAGCAGTTCCCTTTGAAAATCGAAGCCATTTAGGCCTACTGAGTTGTCTTTCCCATGGAATACACCAGGATTTACACATTCTGACACCACAGCAAGGCCCTATTGACAGGGAAGGCACGGGGAACATAATCACCGCTCATTCTCCTCTCGCTACTTCTGAGAGTTGCAATGCGTGAAGTGGAAGAAATTATAGGAGTGGGCTTAGACATTTTCATGTCTAGTTGTCTCAAAACTCAGTAGACACAGCCATAGTAAAGATATCCATCTATCTGACAGATCAGAGCTCTGGTGTGGAAGTGGGTAAGGAAAAAAGAAGGCTTGTCCGTTTCAGCAGTAACTCTTTAGCTGTATAACCACCATAATGCATAGTCATTTTTTATTCTATATGACTTCAGTTTTTCCTCTCTTGCGTTCATTGTGGCACGGGCAATTTTCATATGCTCTATGGCACTGTCAAAGAGCCCTGGTAGCACAGCGGTTAAGCACTTGGCAACTCACCAGATCGCTGGTGATTTTAACCCATTCAGTGACTCCACAGGACACGTAGCTGTTGCTCTTCTGCAAAGGTGGTGTCATCATTACATTTCCTGTCAACTTTGCTGCGCCAGAATTCTCAGTTGTTTGACAGTTAAAGCCTTGTACTCGCCTGTGGTGTAACCTCACACAAGTCATCAGCTGCACAATAGGATCCCTCTGTGAGATACACATCAACTGTATGAATGTTTGGGTGCGGTGGTACACCCTCACTCAGGTCACAGCCCTGATGTAATTGTAAAGGTGTTCACCTCTTCCTAGAAAAGTGGAAACTGTAGGGACGTTTGCTTTCTTCAGCTGGGTCTGGGTCCTGCACCTGGCAAATCAACTTCAGATGCTTTGAACATTAACCAGTGGCCTGTCTTTTTGCCTGCCAGTCCTGGGACACATCTGACTTGCCTCTCCTCCCGCTGGAGTCAGTGAATTCTGCAGCCACCAGTGTGTGGTGTTCCTGCAGTTATTGGGTTCATCAGTCACTGAAACTATCTAAGTGAGGAGAAACCTCCAGCATAGCATCTGACCCACAGGCTTGAAATGTGCCAGGGCTTGGAGTTATTTTCTTGATATGATTTTCCATATATACATGTATTATCACTGGTTTTTCTTCTCTAGAAAACCCAGCCTAAAACATATGAAAACCAAGACAACGCTGAGGGGCAGTTCTAATCTGTCCCTGCCCCATGTGGCTACTACCAGTTGGAATTGACTTGACGCTCAACAACAGGAGCGATGGTAACATAGACTTCCTGGTGGGACAATAAACTGCCAGCAAAATAGGTAGATCAGTGAACAGCTCATTTAGTTTTTCTGCTTTTTAAAAGGTTTTGTTATTAGATGAGGACATTTTATTAACGGCAGTGTGTATTACATCTTATATTGAATTAAAAAAATTATTTCCTGCGACTTGAAACATTTTCCTTTCCTTTCAATGGAAAGAGAAGCAGTATTGATGACTCCAACAAGAAAGAAGAAGTCATAGGGGAGGGTATCTAGTTATTAAAAATATTCTTTCCTTCACTACCTTTTTTAAAATAAAAAATATGTATGAATGACTATTTGCTAAAGCTTTTTTTTTCCCACTCAAGTGTGGTGTAAAAGACCACATTTCCCATGAGGATCACACATATTAATCAGAGGCATTACAATCATGACTTTTTGGAGTAAAGGGAGTTAGATAAGCGTAAGAGAAGCATCCAAGGAAGCAGAGAGCTTGGATAACTTACTTCGAATTCAAACGGAAACCACAGAGCACTGAGTGTACAGCCGGGGACTATAAAGTGATAACAACCTTTAAAGAGTCCCCAGAGAGCTTTGGGGTTCATGGGATGGTGGTCTGAGGTAAAGGGAGCTAAGCCAGGTTTAAGAGAAACCCAGTAGACATTAAAAAAAAAAAGACATCACAAGAACTTTGTTTTGTGTCACAGTTGGATCTCTGGGAGTATTTTTATGTTTTTATTTATTTTTTAACTTATTCAGCTTAATGGGCCACATTCTGAACACTGTGGTTTTCTAATAGATGATATCTTCATGCTGGCATTAGACCTCTGCTAATTATTTAGCAGCAACAATATTGTAAGTTCTCCTACAAGCATTACAGATGAATCTGAAACGGCAAGTGCTGACACCGTTTCCCAGGCACAACACTCAGTTGCTCAAAGTTTTCAGTAAGGAGGTGGCCCAGCGGGGACCACACAGGGCTTTGGAGTGCTGTCCATCTTCTGTCTATGAGACAATTTATTTCTGGTATTAACAAACCTGAACAGTGTTGTTTAAAACACGTATGAGCAACTTCAAATGACAGGAATCTCGATCTCTGCTTCCAGAACACGTGGTCACCATCTCAAAAGAAAGCAACGTCCCAGGGCATGTTCCATGCGTATGGTGCCAAATAATAGGGGCAACAAACAGCCTCCCGAAGCTCCTTGGTGAAGTGTAGAAAACACCATTTTTTCCCAAAGGTCAAAGTATCTTGATTGTATAACTTATTTTTTTGCATATTCAAAAATCAAATTCCATCGCTGAGGAGGTTATCCCAGGATCATAATTTTCATATTTGGTTTCATGAACTAATCCTAACCACCACCAACAAAAAACATTTACTTACATGAATTCTCTCAAAGGAGACCTGATGGAAGTAATAAAATAATATGCTAATGAGAAGCTAATTCTAGGAAAATTGATGGATTAAAAAATCTCAATGGTAAACACTCAGGGAATTTGAAAAATTATAACACAAGTCGATTAAGTGAGAACAATGTGCTTGGTAGTAGTTATAAACTCACATATATCAATAATTATATTAAGCATGAAGTGTCCAAACCCATTAGGTGAAATCCCACCCTCACCCAGAAGTAGAGAAAAAGTGGAAGAAGACAGGGAGATAGAGAAATAAATTTAGACAGAAATAAAAAAATTAAATGTCAACTAATCCCGAAACATTGAATACTTATATTCACTAACAGACCAACCAGAAAAACACTCCAAAAAAAAAGTCTGAGTCAATCTTGGCTAATGTTTTTCAAATAGTTCAAATATTAGAAGTAGTTTCAGAATGGAATGTGTATTCTGACAATATATAATTATATAATTTTATCCAGAAGAAGAAAAATTCTAGAAATTTTAAACTTACTATAAATTCTTTAACAGAATATGTCACAAAAAAGGAATATATACAGCAAGACACACACCAAGGGAACATTTTCAATATATTTAAGTCAATGACCTTGATTACATTCTTTAAGCTGTACAATCATGATGACACACTTATTTTGAGTCTGTTTTCACCCTTAACATAAGCTCACTGCTCCCGAAGATTCATATATAATCCTTTGAGTTGCTATTTTCAGTTTCATCTCATATAGATAATTCTTACAAAGGCATAATATTCCATGTAGATTTTTTTTCTCAGATAAGTTAAACTATTGTTCAGTGTAGATTTTTTTATCAGATAAGTTAAACTATTGTTTGGTATAAAGAAGATGCTAAAGGATATTTATAGCTTAAGATAAAAAGAATTTCTAAGACGTCCAGAGATTCACAAACTCCTGTGGCTCTAGAAGGTCAATGACACAGTGAGGTTCTGCTCTGCATGTCCCCCTAATGATAAGAATTCTTCTGTCAAATCACTCACTAAAATGTTCTGTAGTGGTAGTGGGCACCATCCAATTCCTCTGGTCTCATGGCACTGGAGAGAGTTATTTTGTTTTGAATTTTCTGCTTTTAATGGAAGCAATTAGGTAAACATTCCAAAGACAACTTTTATGCTTGGCTTCGTTTTTTTTTTTTCCCTCTTTTGCTTCAGGTCACTGTATACCAATTGTTGTGCCCCAGAGAGTCTCGATATTTTAGGTAAATCAATTTTTAATTTTATGTTCCTGTTGTTTGCTATTACCAGTGCTGATTCCTAGCTACCCTATTCACCACTGAAACAAATCACTACCCAGGTCAATGCTATTCTTACAGTTGTTAGGTGTTAGCCCGTTGTTGCAGCTATATGTCACTCCATCGTGTTGAGGGTCTTCTGCTTTCTGATGAGGAGCATGATATGCATGTTCCAGAGCCACGTGCCTCCCGAGTGCATGGCCGAAGTCTGTGACACAAGGTCTCACCATCCTCCCTTCTAAAGAGTATTTTGGTCATTTTTCTTCTGAGACATTTTTGTTTTTCTGGCAGTTCATGATTCTTTCAATATCTTTCACCCTCTGTCATTCAAGTGCACACAATTTTCTCCAGTCTTCTGTATTCATTATTCAGCTTTCCAAAGTACATGAGGCAATTTAGAATACCATGGCTTGAGTCAGGCATATCTTAATCCTTAAAATGACATCTTTGCTTTAAACATTTTAAAGAGATATTTTGCAGCAGATTTGCCCAATGCAATCATTTAATTTCTTGACAGCTGTTGTTTTAGAAATGTTGATCTTACATCTAATTAAAATAAAATCATTGACAAGACAATGTTTTCTCCTCTTATCATGATTTTATCTATTTTCCTCGGGGTTTTTTTGTTGTTGTTGTTTGGTTGGTTTTGAGGATTTTTGTTTTACACTGAGATGTAATCCAGTTTGAAGGCCATGAAAAGTTGTTAATCACCCACCCTCCAATCTCAATCTCAATGCCAATTTCTTCTTCGTATAACCAGATTCTCCAATTATTGCTCAGCATAAAGATTAAAGGAATACTACCCTGACACACACCTTTCCCTCTTCAAATCCTTCAGAATCTCATTGCTCTGCTAGAGCCTCTTGGTCTAGGTTCAATTTCCCCATGAGCACAAGTAAATATTATGAAATTCACATTCTTTCTTTCATACAAATTTAGTTATAGTTCACAAAATAGAATGTCTTTCAGTCAAGATTCACTTGAAATCCTCATTCCAGAGTCATATAAATCTGGCTAGAATTTCTGGTAGTTTCCTGTGCGTATACCACTCTAGCCCTTTTCCAAATATCTTCATCAGAATTTCACTTGTCTGCCATATGAATGACATTGTACAATTATTTCTACAATCAGTCAGGTTACCTTTCTTAGAAATGTGCACAAATATTGACCTCTTCCAATCAGCTGACTAGGTATCTTGTCTTCCAAATTTCTTGGCATAGACTAATTAGTGAGTTTTTCCAGTGGCTGTGGCATCAATTAGTTGAAACATCTCAAGTAATATTCCTTGAATTCTTGGAGCCATGCTTTAAAGTTTAAACCTAATGTTTTCAGGGTAGCGTGGGCTTTTGAGTTGGTTTTACTTTTCCTCAGCTTCAACCTGAGCTTACATGGGAGTAATCGATGGTCCAATCCTTGTTTCATTTTGGCTCATGATATTGATCTTCTATGTGGTCTCCTCCCAGAGATAAAGTCAGTTGTACTCCTTTGTATGTCATTTGATGAAACCCACTGGTATAGCTGTCATTTACATTGCTGACAAAGGTATTTGCATTGAAAACCTTGGCTTTGCACAATTCTCTTATGTGATCTCCTGCTCTGTTTGTATCACCAAGGTCACATTTTCCGGCTATTGTTGCTTCTTCTTTGTTTTTCATTTTCATGTTCCACTCTCTAGATTTTATCACTGCATCTTGATTGCATTTCTGATCATTTTTCAGACTGACAAAACTTGCTGATTTCTGCAATTTCTTCATCATCAGTAGTGGTTGATTTAAAATGTGAATAATAGTGGTATAATTTGGTCTTATTTACAGGCAAACAGATATTATCTAAATCCAGTCAGCAAGTTGCATCCAGAAAGATCTTGAAATATTCTTTTTGATTATTCACGTGACACTGTTCTCCTTGAGTTTGAAATTGTTCACATCATAAATTATATGATTGATTAAAAGTGGCCAACATTAGTCAATTCCAGCTCATTGATGCCTAAGATGACAATCATTTTGTATTCCATAACATCCTGGATACCTTCCAACCTTTTTTTTAGGTTCATACTTTATATATTTCCCTTCGTGATTCATCCATACTTACAGAGGCTTATTTTCATTTTGAGTCGTCCCACACAGCAGATAAAGGTCCGGAAAGCCGTTGTATTTTGAATGCCTTCCAAAAAGAGGGGCTCATCTTCCAGCATTTTATCAAACAATGTATTGTTGCTATTCATAAGGTTTTCAGTGTCTAATTCCTCAGAAATTAATAATATTTTTCTCCTTCCTCATCGGGCTTAGTCTGGAAGCTCTGTTGAATCCTGTCCACTGTGGATGAACCTGCTGGTGTTAGAAATATTAGTGACATAGCTTCCATCCTCAAAGCAGCACAGAAATCACTGCAGTAAGAAAAATGGATTGATAAGTGGTACTATCCTTTGGTGTTAGTATGCCCTTATTATTTTTCTTCAGTTTAAATATACAGAGATAATTTATTTCATATTGATATAAAACTGTATTTTTTATTAAGATACTACTATTTTTTTAAAAAGCTCTATTGCACATGTCCACCATCCATTTTAAATATTTGGATTAGTCTTGGGTTTAGTATTCTTACAAACTGATCTCAAGAATATTTTCAATAATTTACCCACTAACCTTTTTGAGAAAATTATATTATTTTAATATTTACCCCACTTTCCCTCTCAAACATTAATGCTGTCTGGTAATTCATCAATTGATAAAGCATTTTTATCTCTGCTCTATTTTAATCATCTTGCTTTTATTTCCAGTTCAAACATCATCCATCCATTAGCATGACTTCTCTGGTGTATTCCGAACTTAATGTCACCAGAACTCTCCTGCACATTACCTTTACACGGGGAAAATTCCATTATCATTTCATTTCATTTTTACAGGAACTTTTAATCACCTTTGCAGTTTGTATTTATCATATACTCTCCCAGAGCATTCATTTGTGTTCTAATATTACTGAATACTTTTGAAGTCAAAGATCATGACTGCTTTTTGTTATTTTCCAAGTAGTCTACTACAGTTTTACCCGATAGTGATTGACTGATAGAATTACTTGCTTCTCTTGTAATAGATCCATTTTTGCTTATACGACTGAGATGGGGATAAGGTGAGTCAAGTACTCAAATTGCATGCAAACTAGAGAGATATTGAAACAAATTCCTCGGTAACAATGTGAGTGATAATGTAATGCATTACAATCTATCTATTGCAATAGTAGGTTTAAAAATCACACTTAATACAAATACTATATGGAACAAGATATATTTTAAGTAAAACTATCATCAGTGTTTTGAATTTTTCTTACATCACAGATTCTGATATTGTCAAAAGCAGCAATGCTTATGCATAAGATCTACAATGTATACATGCAGATATATACATTGTGTGTATATATATCTTTTCATCATTCATTTCATCTTTTCTCTATTGGTAACTGTCAAAAGAATGTTGGAATGACAAGATCACCGATGGAATATTTTGGTGTGCTCACAATGTAACTACAGAATATTTTGGTGTGCTCACATTGTAACTACTTTCTACTGTTAGAAAGCTAGTGGTAGTTGAGTGACTTAAAGTTAATTGTGCCAACCTGCCTGATAAACACATATGGGGTTAATTGAAGGGCTGAAAGATAAATGGCATGGTAAGCCTCACCTTTCTGGTTCTCGGATCTCTTGCTTTGTGAGGTCGGACCAGGGTGCAGCTACCTTAACCAGTTCCCTGCTTCAGCTGGCAAGCTCATTTCCTTCAAGACATAAACAATGAGAAGCCACATGTACCTACCTCAGTGCAGCCCTGGGTGCTTGAGGAGGTGTGTGGAGACCCCTGTCAGTGCTGAGATGCTTACATCTTCACTGATTCGGCTTTCCTCCTGTGAGATGGAGGAGGACTTTGTGGATTGGTGTCAGACATATGGGTTAATGTTGGACTTGTAGGCATGGGCAGCACTGGGTTGGGATGTTTTCTTGATGTGCACTTACCTTTATATAATACTCTTTCCTATACATGAGTTTCTGTGGACTTGTTTCTCTAAAGCACCCAGATGGATACAGTAGTTATCAGAGCTCCGACACGGCAGCTGTACAGACTTAATTCAGAATTGTGATTTTCATTTTAATTTAAAAATTCTCTCGACACATGATTTAACATTTTAAAAGCAGTTCCCTGATTTAGAAAAACAAAACACTGTCAAACAACGTAAATGTTCTCTCATCGATACCTTGAGATTGAGGGAAATAGCTAATGCATACAAAACACAGGCTTCCAATAGTATACTAATCCCCAAATTACAGATATTGTTTCTATTGAGCACCATTTGTAAGACAGGTTAATACAATCCTATTCCAGAGCGTCATTTATCTAAAAATAAATTTTACCCGGTAGAAGAAGAAGAAATAATGACTGTGATTCCTGGCAGTTGTGAACAGCTCAAGGAAATACGGAGCTGGTAATGAATCATAGGGGATTCTGGTGGCACCGTGGTGAAGTGCTCGCACATAACAGAAAAGAGCTGGAGATCAGCTTCCGTTGAGAGAGATAGCTTAGGAAACACGGGTGTTCTCTTCTGTCACATATGAGGTCAACCCCCTCTCATCCCCCAAAAAGCTCTTTATTTGATTTTTAATTTAAAAAACAGTCTTATGACCTTCAAAGTACTCTCTGTCCTTTCATGTCACTCTTCATTTGCAGAAACAAAAAGAAGTCACAGACGAGGTGCGCTGAGTAAAGTGTGGGCAAAGGAGGCATACTGGCTTCCTTCATTGATTTGCCCCAAACTGGCTCACTGAAATGGCTGCATGAGCAGGTGCATTGTTGTAGTGGCAGAACCATTGCCCCATCTGCCACCAATCAGGCATTTTTTGTTGCACGCTGTTATGCTATCTCTTCAGAACCTCTAAGTAGAAAGCTTGATTAACAGTCTGACCTGGTGGAAAGACTCCAAATGCACCCCGCCCCCCACATCAGTTGAGCTTCTTTCCATTTTTGTTTATTTTTGAGTGAGGTACCCTCTCAAAACACAGGGACCGTAGTATCCTGGAGTCACTGTGTGTCAGAACCCTAGGTTTCTACAATTGTGTCTGGTCTCTACAATTGTTTCTACAATTTCTCAGTCTCTTCCCCCCAAATCCTACAAGTGCCAGATTTTACCTCCCAAAAAACCAGATGTATGCAGAATAACACAAGCAAAGGTCACTGCCCACAGGAACTATGGGGTGACCCTAACATGTCACAGCCCAGTTTTTCTCTCAGCAAACTTCGAGAAAAAGACACAGCATTTTAGAGACCATCGAGAAAGGTATGGATTCTGGGAAAGTCCTTAGGATTCTTCCACTCCAATGCCTATAAAGATATTTCTAAACAAACTCCATTACGTTTTTCTGACTGGATTTTCTTTCTTATGTAAGCCACGTGGTTAACTAGTATTTATATTTCATGAAACAATAAGGCTCTTATTACCTTTCAGAGATCATCCCTAGATTCTCCAAGTGGATTGGACTAATTCATATTCCACATAGCTCGCTATACTATGGTTTGTACCACCCACTAAGCTGCAGTGGATGATGTGTGCATCAAAGTCTTCTAGGAGACTGTCTCTTCCTTGAGTCTGAGTGCTTTGGGCACTGCATCCCTGAATCTCATGTCCCGAGCACAGTATCTCACACACAGGAGGGATTCACGGAGAGTTGTTGACTACACTGAGTAATTCTGTAAATGGGATTGCCGGCAAAGGGCAACAAGAGACTGATGCGATTGCATGCTTGAGAAGGAAACGGGATGGAGGTAAAAGCAGAGGCCAACCTTACAGTCACATGGAAGTACCGATTCCACATTCTCTCCTCACGCCTGTGCCCACTTCTCTACTGCTTACAGTGCTCTTTCATTGGGAAATGAGTATTAATTATTTACCTAACTTACTTCTTCTAAGGATGGATATTGACTTATTATACTCTTTAAAATGATAAAAAATGACAAAATATCTCCCAATAAGTAAATCTTAGCTTGGGAGCATGGAGTCAAATCAATGCAGTATTGTATAGGAAGGTAGAAGGAAAAGGTAGGGGTGAAGACAATAAAGAGGACAGACCCCCCCCCAATTCTCTTATCTTTCAACTTTATGCATTCCTTGTCCATCCCTGTTATTTCAAGTGAGGAGAGTTGGTGTTGCCTTGTGTAAACATCATGCTTAAAAACCAAAGGTCGTTGGTTGGAAGCCACCTTCTGCTGCACAGGAGAAAGATGTGGCATCCAGTTTCCATAGAGTGTTACTGCCTTGGAACCAGTAGGAGCAAGTTCTACTGTATACTATGGAATCTATATGATTCTGGATGAACTTGCTGACAGTAGGTGTGGTTTGGGTTTATCATTCTCGTTTCATTCAAAACTTCCCCTTGTATGGAAATTGTGTTAGACTTCGTTGACTAGAGCAACAAATCCAGGGACACTTATATATGTGTAAGAGAGAGCTTTATATCAAGAAGTAATTGTATATCACACAAACATCCCAAGCCAGCCCACATCAAACCCATAAGTCCGATACTAGTCCATAAATCCTTCTTCAGACTCACATAGCCGCATGGAATGATGCAGAATGCAGGAAGATCACAGGCCAATGGGTGCAAAGTTTTGTTGATTCAATGACAGTGGACACATCTCCATTGCTCTGGCTGCCATTAGAAGGTTATGCCACCAAAGCTAGGCTGCACCTCTTCACTATTTTTATCAGGTTGAAATGAGATTTCAGATTGGCTATTCTGGTCCATACCCAGTACGAGCTTCCTTGAGAATGTATTCCATTTTCAATTTGGTTAAAAATGTGTTTTAATTTAGTTAAAATTGGAGCTGTTATGATTTGTTTTCTCTGTAGTCTATTTGTCTATATAAAACTCAGCAGGCAGTGTTATGCCCACTCATGGGAAAACAAAAACACTCCACACTGTAAATTTTTCTTTCTTTTTACTTTAAATATGTCTTTAATACGTTATTGTAGCTATCCTTTTGGAGGTGTCATTCCCTTACTTTGAAGAGTAAGTAAAAACACATCAGTTTGTAATGGTGATCACGCAAACACTCGCCTTGCAACGCGTTTGTAATGCTGTTTTTCCCTTCACCACCGGATCCGTGGGGGGTGGGGATGCCCCAAAGAGTGGGGGCAGTCCCACATAAGTACGCTTCTTAAGCGTAGCTTGGAAGCAGCCACTGAGCTGTTTCTGCAAATGCGTGGTGCACATAGAAGCAGTAAAGTCCTCAATCTGCTCAAAGCTAGTACATCAAGCAAATACATTTACAAAGCATTGGAGCCAGCGGGTTGGCTCTCACCGTATGAGATGTCTGAATTATGTTGACAATCTAATAATGCGGCCAAGTAGCTAGAGGCTTGCAGGCCTTCAGGAGTTAGTAATGTTGCCGCAACATTTTATAACATTAACGGCATCATGGAGACAAATGAGACTAATATAGTTTGAAAATGATAATCCTTCTTGTTTTAAAGAAAGATTTAAAATGCATAAATATTATATATTCATACACGTATGGCTCATCATTCACATTCTCTGTGTGAGCACACTGAACATTGCATATAAGGTGGAAGAAAGAAATGGTAGTGCCAAAGCTTTTGTGAAACTCCGCTCAACATTCTTTTAAAGGCTAATGACAGGATGCTGAAGAAGGACGCTCTCCAGAAGAGCAAAGGATACATTCTTTCTTACATTGCCCAACAATGCCTTGATCCTTGCAAACATCCACATGGAAAATTTATGTAAAAGTAATGACCAGGTGAGTAAAGACACCAACAGAGACTATTTACCGAACCAGATGTTTTGTAATTATATCTCACAGGTACCTAAATACGGTCACGCTATGTCTCAACACACCCTTAAATAAATGGTGAAAAGCCTTCTCTCACTCAAATGTAAGCCATGAATTCTATTAAATAAAGTGAAACTAGATATTGTACAAGTCAAAGAAGATGTTTTATGTGCACTTTATATTCAGTAGCATTCTCCTAAGGTTGTAATACTATCTGTTTATATAAAAATGTGGTTAGAAATGGTGATGATGGATATGGTTCTTGTCCCTTAAAGTTCTGAGAACAAATTGTGCATGCTGCCGGTCATTTTCCAGGAACTCCTGCTTCCTGGTTTCAGAGACAGCAGTAAAAGAAAATGAAAAAAATGTCGGAGGGAAGATTAGGAAGTGACCAGGATGAGCCCCAGCAGACAGCACCAAATCTGGACGCTTCTGAAGTCCCAAAGTCTGCAGAAGAAAGGAGACATCCATGTGACAATTCCTGAAAATCACTCACGGAAGAGTCAGGATCACTTACCCTACCCAGGACTCCATGGACAGCGTGTGAAAAATAACTCAAGCAGGAAGAGTTTAATTATTCCTTCTGGAACAGGAACATGGCCTCTTCCAGGAATCTAGTTACCCCCCTCCCCCCACTCAACTCTTTTGTCCACTCAACAGACACTGTTCATTTAGACAGTGATTTGACCAGATGCCATGGGAAACAGAGAAATCACCAGAACAAGGCTCATAGCAAAACACTGTGGAAATACATCTGGACATCAGCTGTATCTTTATGGCAGACTAAACCACCCAGCTCCATTCATTTCATGAAAACAAAAGAATTTGTTTTCTTTCCCACAATAATTTAGTGCCACGCTTTGATTCTGATCCAAAGAATCTTGATCTTACCTTCTTGGCAGCCTACTTATAATTTCTATACTCTTTGACTCCTCTCACCGAACCTGACCTACTGCCATGGAGTCCATTCGGACTCGGGCTGTCCCTGTTGACTGGAGCCATTGCGTTGGTTCTGACTCGTCCAGACCCTGTGCACATACTCCTAGGTCTGTGCCAGCCTCACCATCGTTCTGGCTCATAGCAACACTTTTAGACACTTTTGAGTCTGTCCTGGAGAATTGGCTATGTGTTGGCATCAGCTGGCAGTGTTTTTTCTTATGAAAATCCTGGTAAATTCCCCACATTCCTTTGAAAAACTCAGCATTCCTATATGAGCTTTGTACCTTTTTCATTTTCCTAAAAAAAACATATTAAGTCAATAACAAAACATTGATAAAATGATTAAATATACACTTTCTAAATCAGAATAACATTTCTACTGGAAAGTAAATAAAGTAACTATTTATATATGTTCATTGATATTGTCATGGAAATGAAGACATAGACATTTACCCTAAAACAGAGCTTCCCACATTTTCTGCCTCCAGAAACTGACTGAGTTATTCAAACGTGTACAATGCCCAAGTCATGATTTTTGATAAAGGTTATTTTTAAGATGCCAGTGCCTTCTAGGTTTAAAGCCTCCAAATATCATGTCAAGGCAAGTGACCACAATACCATGGAGAGGAGACATCCAGATACCAAGAGACCTGGCAGGACGTCTCTCTTTGCTTCATTGTTTCAGAAGATAACATGCTGCCTGGGTCTTCAGCAGCATTTGTACGTACCTTCTAGCCCTTCCTTCATGACGTACAGCTCTGTCCTATCATGGGAAAAAGAGGAGGCTTACATAGTTTGAGTTCGACTTGAAGTAGAATGAAATGCAGTTTGATGTTATAGATGAAAGCAAATTAAAGAGACATACACACAGAAGAAATGAATCTGCCAGAGCATAAAATATTTATTCATGTAAGCTGGAATGAACAAGGTTTGGTATGCCATGGACTTTTTGTTTTTTACATATTCTAAACTCTGTATAATCACCATTTATTTGTCAATAGAAATAAAACTTTGGATTTCATATGGAATATAAAATCAACATGAAGAATCTCATTCCCATAGAATTGATGCCACCTCATAGCAACCTTATAGGACAGGGCAGACCTGCCCTTGTTTGTGTCCAAGACTGTAACTCTTCAGGGGGATAGTCTCAGGAAGAATAAACATGGATTTAGACGCTATATAGCTGGATACATTTGAGAGAGAACTATAGGAAGCGTGACTTTAAACACTTATGCATTTTTGGGCAACTAACCAAACAATCACAGGCAACATGTTGGATGTTAGCATGCAGCGGTGAGAATCAAATTCAATGGAATAGATAGTTCAGGTTTCCTAACTGTAGGTAGGATTTGGTTACATACGATCTCTGTAAGAATTCATATCAACACAAATCACAGACTGTTTCATTCTTTCTTGTTAATTCTTATCTTCTCTCTCGCCCATTCTGTTGCCTAATTCCCATCTGCTTTGTACCTAGAATTCAGCAGTAACATCCCTGACCTGAGAAGCAAAGGGGACCACAGGCCAACTCAAATGTTCATCTGGCCTTAGTACTACCCAGAAACTTGGAAACCAGCATTTTGCACATTATGCTGATTTAAAAGGAACAAAACCAACAACACTAGACTGCAGTACATGAGTCATATAACGTTCAACTTTTTAATTATGGTCCTATTAGAAAATATAATGGAGAATATTATTTTATTTTGTAACTATATTCTTCTTCCTTTTGAGGGCTAAAGAAAGGGCATTGGTGGTCATATCTGACTTCCTTTGTATACACCAAGCAGAGGTCCCTTGCTGTCATCCATTTGCACTACATCTTTACCCTCAGCTGACAGCAAGCAGCACTCTAGGGCACTCTACGGGACACATCATCCCTTGCAATGGCCACACAGAAAAAACTCAAAATTACTGAGTGCATAAGAGGAGTGAACAGGTTACCAAAAATGAGGATCAATAAACACATAGCATCCAGTCCTCTTCCCCAGAGCAGCACCTCTTTTCAGCAGTGCTGGCAGGCTTGCCTCTTGTTGGACCTCCCTCTCCCTCTGGTCCTCAGCTTTGCACCCATACTACACTTTGCCTCTGGCTTACATGGGAAAACATTATAAAGCCCCTTTACAGCTTATAGATGCCCAAAGAGTACCCTAATATGCCATAAAGCACCTAGGTCTAGATAATCCCTCTGTCAGAAAGCCCACCACTCAGTCTCATGGTTCTGCCTCATAGTTTTGATGGTGTTCCTCTGGTCAGTCTCATGGTCTTAATGGTGTAGCCTCTAGAGTCTCCATAGCTTCATCGTTTAAGGTAGGGATTACACCCTTCCAGTGGCTCTTTTTTCTTGATAGTATGGGATTATTTGTTCCTGCTTCTGAGGTGACTCACTGTTATAACCAGTAGAAAAACAAAAATTCTCATAGAAAGGCTGGAAAGACAAGCCACAGTAAGTAATTTAACTTCACCAGGACATGTATTGTCTACAGATTTTTCTTTCTATTCTGGGTGGAAAACCCCTTCACATATGAAGGCCCACATTTCCAGTCTGTACTTTATCTTATCTATTATGTGTACACTGGGGTTGCCATACGCCAAACATGCTAAAGAAAAGCAAAGGAGAAAGTAAATCAGTTTTACCCACAGACTCAGGTATTAGACTGGACAATGCAGTGCATTATTTAATATGTTTTTAAGGTTATATCCTTTCTTATTCCTACAAAATAATCTTTATGTTCCTGATATGTCCGGGTAAGATTAAGTTAGGTGATTCTTCTGTCAGTGATTATTACCAGGGTTAAAGATGATTGCCATCTTTATTGCTGTAAAATCAGTCACTTCAGAAGCAGGAAGCAGAGAGCTCACTATCAGCAAGAGAGAAGAGCCAGCAGTGAAGCAGGTCCTTTTAATCCTGACACACTTGCACATTTACCACATTCATCCAAGAAACACCTTTGACAAATGAGGAGCAACAGAGGAGTAGCAACAGTGGAACCAAGAGCCACACCATGAAACAGAATGTGGGCTTTTCAGGACCCAGAGAAAGCAAAGCAGAGTGTTTTTGCTTAGGAGGTTGGCTTGTGGAGTGGAGTGCCTTTGGACACTTAATTGAAGAAGCTTGGTTTCATGACCCACAGAGCTAGAGCTGAATACCTCTCGGTTGAAGCTTATAGTGGAGTGGAATACCCTTTGGTCATTTATCGACAACTCTAAAAGAGTTTTGTAATATTGTCAGAGCCTGGCAGAAGCTGGGTCAAGAGGTTGAGGGCCATAGAGAGGAATGCCTCTGAAACAGCAGAGAAGAGATAGCCCTGATTGAACTATATCTTGAGCATTTATCACATGAATTGTAACCTGTTGCCTTCCCCAATAAATTCCATGATACAAGCATCATTTGTGAGTAATGAATGACCATTGTAATGAATTATTGAACAAAGACACAGAAGTAGAGTGTTGCTGGACAAACAGTGTCAAAATAAGGTAAAAAGGGGATAGAGGCTGGGGCCATCGCTAACCTCTGATTTGTGGCAATGAGTCAGAAGATTCCACTGTGGCCTTCATGACATTTCCTTAGAAAGTCTCCAGCTGCACACCAACCACTCGTTCAGTCAATGGTGGCACCTCTCCTCCACCTGACAGCTTTTCCTACTCTAGGGTGTGTATATGAAGCTTCTTAATATTGTTGAATTGACTTTTGACCCATTTGACCCATTACGACAGACCTGCTCTGGAGGCTTTCCTATGTATCAAATCACCAGCTCTTTCTCCTATAGAGTAGTTAAGTGGTTTGGAACCCATTTGGTTAGCAGTTGAGTGCTTAATCATTGTGTTAAGGACCCCTTAATAAAAGTGTGACTGACTTCATTTATACTGTCTACACGCTGAATCAATGGCTTCAGAGACAATGAGCTGGGATGAAAAGAAAGAAAATTATTTAATGCAGATCTACCTCCTGCCTGCCATTTCCTGGTACATATTTGAATTTGAATTTCCCAAGACCGATGTAATGTGCCTATTGATAGAGT
The DNA here is from genome assembly GCF_050624435.1 of Tenrec ecaudatus. Classification (NCBI taxonomy): domain Eukaryota; kingdom Metazoa; phylum Chordata; class Mammalia; order Afrosoricida; family Tenrecidae; genus Tenrec; species Tenrec ecaudatus. The sequence continues at coordinate 10,492,147 of NC_134544.1, forward strand.
TTACATACGCAAGTATATTTAAATACTATTCCAAGTACAAAATCTAAGAAGGATTTCTTATTATTGGCTTTTGTCTAGTAAGCAGAATATTGCAGGGTGAAGCGTTAAAAGGTAGCAATGCTGCCCTCAAGTCTGGGAAGCCTGTGGCCAATAAAGTGAATTGGGTCCAACCCATCTATTTGGAATAGGAGAAAGTACCTCTCCACTGTGCAGAGATGAGCAAGATATGACAGTTTGATTGTTGGGATTTGTAGGAAGGGTACATTATGTGCACATCTTCATATTTTAATGGCTACCTAAACTTTCCACTTTGGGTTATTTTAATATTTAAGGATGTTCATATATGGAAATTTGGATTTCACAAAAATGAAGTATAGATAATTATTTATTTGAGTAGGTTAATAAAACGAAGGAGAGAGCACTTGAGAGATGGAAGAAGGAGAAGGTTAGAAGATAAAGAAAAATTTCCTGGCACTTGAAAAAACAAACAAATTCTGTTTCTAGTAGTAACTCAACTGATTCAGAAGGATAACAGTTATTTCTGCAACATTTCCACATAACAAGCAACACCAAATCTCGCTGCTTTTCACTAACGTATTGATTTGTGGATTGCTCATTGGTCCTGGGGCAGGGAGAGCCCATGTTCAGGCCATGGCTGTTGGCTGGTTTCAAAATGACCTCTTCGTGGGTTTCTGAGATCGGGGAGCAGAGAAATCTCACATTCATAAGGTCCTAGAAGGGTGAGCAAAAGCTTTGTTGACAGATTGAAGAAGAAAGGAACTCTTTGGATTTTTGAAGTTTAAACTAGTGGTTTTTGTCAGAAGCTGGAGAAACCTTGGGACCATGAAGAAAACTCCTATCTCAGCCTGAATGTTAAAGGAAACCGGTAGTCAAGCTGAAATGTTTGCCAGATGACCACTTGGATTAACTTGTTGAGTGGAAGTGAGAGAAATGCAGCAATATAGAGATGAGTTGAGTTTGGCCACTGACACCGGCAGACCTGGTTTACAAGAACTAGAGAAGCTGAGAGCTGATTGACTGGTCTGAAGTTCATGACCTAGCACAAGGAAGTTAGGCTTGTTGAGAATTTGTGATGGGGCCATGCTCTAGAGGCAAAGTGACCAATGGACACCCTGGTGAAGCTAAGTGAGGCAGACCACTTGAGTTGGTGAGAACCCGACTAGATGAAGAGAAGATAATTGAGCCTGTGAACTGGTGCATATTGCTGCTAGCATTATGGATGGCCTGTCCTGATTTGACTTTGCTTATTGATGAGGACTTCCCCAGGTATCAACTGGAATGAAGATTCTTCACATAAAAGAATATAATTGTCTCCTCAGAGTCCTGGGTTGATATAAGTGGGTAGTTTAGGGATTGGATATCCAAAATGGGGCCAATAAAGGCATAAAGTGGCTTGTTTACAAACTTTCATATATTCTTAGGATTCTAGGATTAAGGTGTAGGTATTGACATAAGTATAGATTATAATTTTGTCACTTATAGAAAGTTATGTTTAAATGAGAGTGGATTATATTGAGTTGTATGCATTTTAGTTTTATCCTATTTGGTACAGATATGATTTTATTGTTGCTTTTTTGAAAATTATATACGGCCAACAAGTTGTAAGGAATTCTCAAAGTGACAAGGGGCAGTTTGTGGTAGTTATATAATTGTTTGTCGATTTGAGAGGATTAAGAGCGAAGGAGTGGAGTCTGGCTTGTTAAGTAGGCCATAGCCAGTGAAGCCTCTGTGTGGGCATGGCCTTCTTCTGAGTATTCTGGGAACTCTGGTATTCCTTTCTGGAGACAGGAGACACTGACCCTCTGTTCACTCCCTGCGAGTTATTGCAGGTGACAAGACACATGGAAGCAAGCTGATAACAGCCAGAGCCTTGGAACTGAAGAAGCCACGTGGAGATCCCTGCCAGCACTAAGAAACATACAACACCCCTGGATTCACAAGACTTCCCACCCACTGGCCTTTGATCATCCTGAATTCAGCTTCATTGTATGTTTTTCTTGAGTCTGGAGAGGCCTTTATAGATTGGTATCAGACATATGGGCTGATATTGGACTTAAGAACTTGCGCTGGACTGGGCTGGGAGGTTTTCTTAATATACAATTATTCTTTATATAAAGCTCTTTCTTATATACATATGTGTGTGTCTATGGATTTGTTTCTCTAGTCAAGCCAGACTAACACATAGCCCAACATCTAACCCATAGCACCACCCGACTCCTGAACCATATCCATTAAAAACAAACACAAAACCTCTGACATTGAGTGGATGTCAGCATATAGCAACCCTCTAGGACAGGGAAGTGTCGTCTCTGTGGGTTTCTGAGACTGTAACTCTTTACTGGAGTAGAAAGCACCATATTTCTCCTGAGCAGTTTCAAACTGCTGATCGTAGAGTTAGCAGCTCAACTTATAACCACTACATTACTAAGTACTTTTTGAGCATATTAATATTCTATTTCCATAAGAATAACTCTATACAATATTAAAACTTGAATCTTTGTTTTATTCTACAATACAATGTATCGGTATTTTAATTTTAAATAATTTTAGAAAACAATGTCCATATATAATGGGGTATTTGTTATTCATAATATAGATATTCATCTTCAGTGGTCCGTTGTTGGTCATAGAGCACACGTGCAAGGATTCTGTGGACATTTTCATCCATTCAGAACCGTGACAGATGTCCAGAATGAGGTTTGTCATCAATTTACATTTCACCTCTTTTGAAATGCGAAAACCACGCACACACTTTAGATTTTCCCACAGCGCTGTCCTTATAAGCTATGCTCTACAACACAACAGTTTCTGAGACATTTTTTCCTAAGAAGGAAACAAAATTTCACAGCCTCATGATTCTAGTGAAACTGCTTTCAATGAAATATTCACTGTGACTTGAAAACCTTCCAAGGCGATGCCACTGGGTGCTCTAACTCAGAGCAAGGTTAACCAGTGGAGCTTTTTTCCACTTTTGGAGGGTAGCCTGTGTGCGTGCGTTTGTGTGTGTGTGTGTGTGTGTGTGTGTGCGTGTGCATGTGTACATACACATATACATATGAAGGGGCATTCGAAAATTTGTGAAAATATAAGAAATTCTACCATGTGTGTGCTTTAGTGTGCATGAGTGTTTAGCCATGCTGGTGCTTTAGATTAGATGTTGGGTTGATAGCTTCAAGGTCAGCAGTTCAAACTCACCAGTCCCTGTGAGTGAGAAAGATGTTTTTTGTTCCTGTAATGGTTTACAGTTTCAGAAACCTTTTACAGGATCATTATGAATCAGAATCAATTCAGTGGTAGTGGATCTGGCTTCACACACACATATTAGAGAGAGAGAGACCTTGGACTTTTAGTCTAATGTCATGGTTGAGGTAGAAATTTGAGGTCTTTAGATAGAAGTGATAGCATTTATTTTGGAATAACACAAGTGTTGGAAAATTTAATTATTAGGCCTTTTTAATAATCTTTCCCTCAACCTCAGCTCTTTTCTATGTGCTTCTGTAGTCCCCTAACCACAAGCTTCATATGTATTTAACATCTGGTACTGGATACGGGCAAAGGACATAGTCTGGGCAGAGAATAGGAGGAAATGGCTGATCTTCCAGTGTTAGGTCAGAATAAGAGACTTGATCTGGGTGATAGAATGATTGGAAATGGCAGTATAGCTTGCCAGTATTTCTATTCTGCTTCTTGCATTCTTTCTCCCACCTAAAGAACAATTTCTCTCAGGTAACTCCTACCCCCTTTCCTCAAGGCTCCAGAATAGACATTTAGGGCAGCCTTGACACAGTGGAAAGCTGGGCAGCATCTATGTCAAACTAGACATATACATAGCTGGAAGCAGGTCCCACTGCCTAGCCTTTTCAACACTAGCCAACCACAAGTACACATGTGCATATGTGTGGGTGAAAATAAATTATGATTATTATAATTCATGGAATTTGGGATGCATTTGAATGCAACCATAGATGATTACTACATTGACTTGGATGAGCAGAGAGATGAATTGAAGATCCTTGCTTATAGTAGTTGGGTTCATTTCCTTAGATGAGCTAGGACTGTTCATAAAGTTTGCCTAATTATTTATCTATATGAACCAATACATTTTCCTTCTTCATGCTTCAGTGACAAGAACTTTATATTGTGTTAGGAGCAAATGGGATCAATCTGTTTTCATTGCTGAGACTCTTAATGATTAATGAGGAGCCTGTGGCCAAATTATTCTTCCCCCTTCTCTTTTTTCTTGACGAATAAGATATCTTCAAGGAATTCTAAAAATATCAGCTTCATATTTGAACAGACACTTGATTAATAAAAGCAAGGTCACACTTCACAATCGATGGGGAAATTTGGGCACAATTCTGACAACACCTTATATTTGACTCTATTCGAGTGTGGGAAGAGTGCTTACACAGTTGTTTCAGTCTTTTTGTTGTAGTATCTATCATTTAAAAATAATATTTAATAACATTTCTTGATATCGGGACTTTATGTAATAAAGTTGGATTGAGGATAATTTAATGGGAATATGAAATGATTAATGAGGTCTATAAAAGTAATCTTTAATGCACACTCCATATTCCTTGTCCACACACACCCTGATGCACACCTTTACCTCTGTACAGGTATTTATCACTAGGACAATCATTAGCCTCCAGTCATGATTTAAGGAAGAAAACTTTACTGATATTATTATGTTGTCTCTAAAAACACTGGCTCATTTCTATAATATATGGCTTCTTAAGTATCATATTCATTTATACCAAAACATTGAACTGATTTTTCCCCCTGGGTCTGACGTTCATGTTTACTTGGTTCTTCCTGTGTTTCCTTCCTCCATTTGCTGTAGATACGGGCATTCATGCATCTGGAAAATATTATTTGAAACAATCTTGTCCCGACTGGTGAGTACAAAGACTGGTAAGGCATTTAGGTGCTGGGTATACAGTTCTTTTTCAGCTCCATGGCTGCATGACCATTGGTGTGGTGGGATGGAAATCAGGGGCTTTAGAAACAGAGTAATTTTTTAAAAACAGAGTGATTTCTTTTGGGTCTTGAATCTTGCTTGAAGATGCCTTCGCATTCTCAGAACCAGGCCCTTCAGCTATATTTGCAAATAAGGCATATTTGTGGTCAGGCTGTACCGCCCAATGGGTAGTGACCTTTCAGAGATTCACGATCTTGTCTCGCATTTGAGAATTCTGGAAAATGACCCTTGCTCTGCACAAAAATGGAAAGTTCTTTCCGTTGGTTCTGTACGAAGTCCACACACTGCTAGGACATGAGGTGCTGCTTTACTTTCTTTATGATTTTGTTTCTATTTCTTATTCTGAAGTCATTGCTCAAGTGTTTATTTATGAAACAAGGGAGCCAGACTTCCAAAAAGGCAAAAGACCACACTAAACGAGGAAGACGCGTTTTCCAGGCGCAGGCGCACATCCCTGCTGGAGTTTCGCGTCGCTCTTGATGTGGAGCTGCAGATGCTGGCTGTGTTTGATTAAGTAATTGGGTTCAGGTGACTCTCCGAGGGGACTTTACAATTGTTGCATCTGTTTTCTTTGCTGCTCCTCTGACCCACAATAAAAGGCATCTGGTTCAACTGTACCATTAGGAATAAAAGGAAGACGGCTGAGGAATCGATTCAAACTGTGCTTTTAAAATGCCTTAATAATCTCTTTCTCAATGGAGAAGAAAGAGAAAAATGATCTTGGAAAACCTTCTGAGCAGCAGCAGCAGCAGCACCAGCAGGGAACCCAAAACAAAACCTGTGATCAATTCAAAACACCAACTGTACAGTTTCGAGTAAAATTTTTACATATTTCCAAAATAATTTAAAATGGCAACCTCATGTTGGTGTCCTTGACTGACCAGTGGGACAAGGATGTCCCTTCATCCAATCCCAGGGCCATGGATGCATTCCCCTCTTTTTGTTTACTTCAAAAACTTTTTTACAAGTTGATGGAGTGAAGGTTTTTAGTTTTACAAAGAAACGTAATTTCTAAAGAAGCATACTGTTCCAAGCTTTGGTGATTTGTGTATTCTGTTCTCCTGCCAGGTTTTAAATGCTGCCAACTGCAAGAGGCAGATCATATTTTCTGATGCCGTCAAATATTCCATTTCTATCATTAGAATGACACTTTTTATGTGATAACTAATGAGCACTATCAGCAGATGGAAAATCATGTTTATATTCTGAATGGTTACTATGATGAAGTGTAATTTCAGAGGCCCTGTCCAGCAGTTCAGATATTTAGCATCATTTTCTTACTTTAAAAATGAGCATCATTGTCCTTGTGCATGACTGGCTGTTGAGTGGCAGGTGACAGGCCCAGCTTGTTGCTAAGGAGCACCCCTCTAGTCAGGTATGTTCTGCAATATGTGAAGTATCACAATGCCCTCCCGACTTTGCCCCTTGCCCTGCTACTCATCAGCATGACCCCAGAAACTAAACTGCAGAGGGCAGTCTCTGGGAATTAAACATAAGTAAGACAGTGGTGATGCAAGGAGAGGCAATATTTTCATTTCTATAGCCCGTCTTCCAATCCAGCCCCAGAGAGAACGTCAAGGCCCTTTTTGGAGAATTATCAAGGATTAAAAAATAAATTACGCATGATGGAATAAGTGACCAAAGTTGTGAAGTAGAAGCCCATAATCACATGTGAGACTAAAATTTAATTGCAAGGCACTCTGTAAAGTAATAGGTACATGAGTGTGTGAGCGCACAAACACACGCACAACTGTATTTCTACATTCTAATAGGGCTATTTATCATGGCAAGGAGCTGTTAGAGAATTCAGTAGGCTTTCTGCCATTGGGGTAAGATGAAAGATGTAGCAGATGCAATGTAGGATTCCTGAATAATTTATTGGGTCATGAGTTATGGTTTTATTCAATACAAAATTATTAGATGGGTTTGCCGGAGGCAAATGGCATAGTGTATGGAAAAGGAAAAATAGATTAAGTAAACATTCCAGGGGTTTAATCATTTCAAAGTGTACTGGATAAAGGCCCTGACACATTTGTCATTAATTCAGAGGAAATTTTTACCGCCGCACATCATCATCACAAGATGCGGGTTGTCGGTGCAGCTCTGTCAACGCTCACGATGCTTTTCTCTCTTTGGAAAGTTGTTCAACTCCTGGGCAAAAGACACTCACTGTTCAAGAGTTCGTTGTCAGCAACCACTTCCACATACATCCTTCGAGGGCCAGAACTCTGGAGGGAGGTCACCTGGGCACCAGCTTGTCATAGATGATGGCGTTTGAAAGAAAGGCTGCTTAGATTTGGCCAATTAAAGGAGGGGACCAATAGGTAAAGTGAGCACCTCATTATTGAGTTAGTTCCTGGTCCTTTGTAGCTTTAAGGGTTTAGCAGTCTCGATTGGCTTTTATGCTTGTTCTCTCTTCTGGGTAGGTAGGCGTCCTGCTGGCATATGGGCCAGGCTCTAGGAGTTCAGACAGTTGAGACCACCAGCCACTCTGTGGGAGAAAGATGAGGCTTTCTACTCTTCTAAGGAGTTACAGCCTTGAAAAGTCCCAGGGGTAGTTCTATCCTGTCCTGTTGGGTTGCTGTGCCTCAGTATAGACTCAACGGCAATGAGTTTGTTTGGTTGTTTTTCTTGCAGGTAGTGCTGTGGGTTAAGATGGTGAATTTAAGATAGAGTCAGTTTAAGAAACTTATTATTCACACAAGTGGATAGGTGGGTTAAGGAGGAGGAGAGATGTGCACTGGAGAAGCAAATGCTTGCAGGCTTGCAAGGCTATGTCAAACAGATTTTTAACATTTGTGTATTTAATTTTTCAATATGGACATGCTTTGTTAAACGCTTTATGTACAAAAAATGAAATTTATTAGCTACCCACAGAGTATTGCCTCCGTCTTTTTGAAACTACTTACTTATCTGTAGTTACTTTTCTCCCATTCTTTTCTACTTTGGATACTTAGAGATTGTTCAAATGAACATTTTCTGGAGTATGATAAACTCCATGTAACAAAATAATAGAAGGACTGACTGCGTTTCTGATAGACTATTTAAGGTGCATAAGGATCACTAGTGGCTTAGTGGTGGCCCTTTGGGCTGTGATCGGCAAAGCCCAAAGTTCAAAACCACCAGCTGCTCCTTGGGAGAAAGAAGGAGCTTTCTACTTCAAGAAAAAAGTTACAGTCTCAGAAACACACAGAGGCAGTTTTGCCATGTCCTATAGGGTTGCTAACGAGCGGAAAATGACTTCATGGCAGTGAAGATATTTGTATTTTCGGTTTATTTAAGGTACAATTTTTGAGATTAAGTAATAAGGTGTTTATTTTGGATACCTGAATCAGCCCATTTCAATCCCATTGAAATGGATACCCAATGTTTATTAACTTTGTGCAGCTCCACCTTAGATTTGATTCCTAAACCAACGTCATAATAAATCCCAGTCATGTTCCGCATGCTTGTTTGCTGTACCAATGCAAGAAGGTACAAGGCATTTTGAATCTGGCTCTGTCTCCCTGTAGCCCATGTCTCCTGTTTCCATTGAACACTATTGGCATCTATCTGACATTTGTGACCGAGAGACGATGAGGGAGAAAAGTATGACCCTGTGAATAAGTAGCATCATCCTGTCAAATATTGTCCAGGTGAAGTCCTAAACGATGTTTTGTAAGAGAGAATATGTTCTTTCCCATGGAGGGGAGGAATCACTATGAGGTGGGAGAGCATGGATGTTCTCTCGGCATAAAGGTTGGCGTAGTTGGCATATTCTGTTTACGTACATGGATGTCAGAACTGGGGTTTTTGTATTGCACTGGAGTCTTGGTACTAAAACTTCAGTTTCAGGTCTGGGTCTACAGAAATATGAGTTTCTTTACAACCCAGTACAATGTTTTCCAATAAAAAGGGAAACTTCATAATAATTAAAAACATCATGTCATCTGGAAAAGATAGCAACTGTAACAAATAACATATAACAACAGGGTCCTAAATGAACTGTCTAAATCACACACATATTGATATGGTCCAATTAACATTTGCTTTTTTGTTTTCTACATGCCCGTGTTTTTTAAATTATTTTAAATTTTTTTTGAATTCTTACTTAATAACCTGTGTTAGGTTGATATATTCCAGTGAAACAGTTTACTGTCTTTAATATTTCTTATTTATAAGCTGTAAAAAATAATTCAAGTTACTTGAGGGTTTATTACAAGTATTCTAACTTACTAAAATGTACTTTAGATTTACATAAATTCCATTCAAGTAAAACTTGTGATATTATATCTATATGTATTATGTCTGCATATAACATATTACCTCATGGAATCATACATCTTTCAAAGAAATGTACAGAAGAAAAGCAAGCAAACAAAAAAAGTGGTGGGGACTTTGATATTCTTAAGTGTGTTATGGGTCAAGAGTTTGAAACCAATCACTATTTATTTATTTATTTTAGAGCCCCCCAGAATATTATCATAACAGCATCTTGATATTTACACCGCCCCTAGCCCATTACGTCATCATCTGGGGAGCTCCGTCGTCCTTCTCAAAGAGTTCCTAGATGTGCCAACGCCAGTCAAGAAAGGCGGTCTTAAGCGTGCTGTCTCCTCGAAGGTTCTTCAGAGGGCACAGAAGACACCCCGGGCTTGTCAAAGCTGAGCCAGTGCAACACCTTTAACTGCAAAAAGACAAAAATGACAAGTGCTGCATCAGCACCTGATACCAGTGGGACTCTTAGGGAAGGGGTTCCCAAGATACATTTTGCTTCCAACAATGCATGGTTACCCCTAAAGGCATAGGGGCATAGGAAGAGAAAAGGCACACGTACCCCGATCTCATTCTTATGACACCACCTCCAATCTACAAACTCAGATGAGGGTCAGAGGACAAGTCATTCTGGAAGGGCCTTTCCTGGGGGTTTCTTTAGGGCTACAGTGCAGAATAGAAAGTAGAACATATCTAGGCAAGAGGTGTGTGTGTGTGTGTGTGTGTGTGTGTGCGTGTGCGAGCGCACGCACACTCACATGTATGATTACTTAAATACCATTCAGTGTATTCTGCCTGCATTCTTAGCTTTCCTTAGAGTTCAGTGTCCATAGGGATCCAGAGTAGCTCATCACTTGCTTCATGCAGTCCAGGCTCCTACTTACTTACTCAGTGCCCAGTTGGATCTATTTTCAGGTGACCTGATAACAGAATTTTCCTATGCAAATTTATGGATGCCAGACACTTTAACACGAAAACGAGATGTTTTCTTCTTGCTGAATCTTTAGAAAAATTAGAGCCAGATTTTTGGGGGTTTAGGTATATGCGGTTTGTAGAAAAATGGCATTAAATGTAATATAATGTTTCTGTTAACATTTTTGCTGTTACCTCCATACTATTCAACAGGTAAGAAGAAAAGTAAATTGTGACTTGTTTTAAGTGCAAACTTTTTAGACTTGCTTGGATGTGTCTACTAATATTGAACAAATTTATTGATTTATATGTTTAGTATGTTCCCTTAGGTATAACAATGGAAAAAATATTCCAGAAAAGTACTCTTCACTGGAGAGGCTGTCTTATTCCTCCAAGCATTACGATGGTAATTCTAAGAATTAACCACAGAGCCACCCATATCTGTTACAAGGTATTATGACCGATTCTAGAGGACTGGTGCTTTCTTCTGGGTCCTCCAGTAACTTTGCTGAACCATTGTAAGTTAATAACATGAAAACAAATATCTTGGATTAAAATAAAATAACTGCTTCTTGTCTTTAAGGAATTGAAATATAACATAGATATCAGTAAAGATTAAGAAAATAGTATTTCGTGGTTCAGAAATCTTTCTGATCCCATATATTTAGTTCCTTCTAAATAATATATCTAAATCTATTAAAAAGCTACTTACTTATTATACAGAGTGTAACGAAGACAGAGGATGTCTCTTCATCTTCAGAATATTTAGCTTAAATGGGAGACATGTTATTTACCTGACTAATGCAGATATGTCTTCCATATTTTTTAAATGAAGAATGAAAATATTCGCTGATACTTTTTATTCCCCCAACAATGCTTGAGTTATTTATTTGACTCATTATGGAGAAAGAAGTGATCTTCCCCCAGGACAGAATGTATAATTGTATTCAAAATGATGTATTCTTACCTTACAACAGCAACATGAGTGTTTGTTTTCTGGCTCAAGAATATTTTCTTGAAATATTTATTAGAACATATTTACTTTCAGTGCATTTATTTTTAGCTGCATGAACTTTACAGAAAGTAAGAAACAAGAAAGGGAGTTGCTCATTTTAAGATGAGCACATTTATCTTATGTTAGTTCACATTTGCGCTTGTGACTGAGCATATTATTGTTATTCTGAAAGGTGACTCCAAAATTGATGAGGAGAATCACAAAATCATAACAAATTATAATATCCAATGAAAAAATTCTTAACAATTTAACAAGTATAATGATTGATTCAAGATTTCAATTATTTGACCTTTCTTAGAAGTAACTGACAAATGGAACATGGCAATAATATGATAATCTGGCTACCATCTGGACTCAGAATTCTCTCATATAATATTCTAATTTTTGGAGAGTATAAATCACTGTCATGACTACTGTGAGCTGTGTTTGTCTAAAATAAAACCAGAGTGCAACTGTAAGAAAGAATCCAAATCAACTGCCATTGAAATTGATTTCCAGTCAAAGGAACAGAGTGGAGATATTCTTCTGGGTTTCCTGGACTATAAATATTAATGGCAGCAACCATCCTCAACTTTCTCATGAATAGAAGCTGGTGGTTTTGAACAGTCAATCTTGTGGTTAAAAGAGCAACACAAAGCCACTAGGCCACCGGGGCTCCTACATGTGTGTTAAAGTCCTTACTAGGGCTAGCCCATCCAATTTGATTCCAGGTAATAATTTAACTTATTGTATAGCTCATGCAGACTCAGAGAATTTAGTTTAAAACATGAGGGATAGAGAACAGAGGAAACTTTAGACTCATTTGTTTACTTAGAAACAGAAATTGTGATATGTTTCTAAGAGTTAGTCATTATTTCCCATGAAAATTTTCATAACTTTTTCGGGGAGGGAGGGGGACGGGGGAAAAAAGGGAAACCGAGCTGATTCCAGGAACCCAAGTGGAAGGTGAATTATGGGAATGACGAGTGCAACGAATGTATAAGGGTGCTTTGCTCAATTGATGTATGTACAGATTGTGGTAAGAGCCTTATGAGCCCCAATAAAAAGATTTTTTTAAATTTCATAACTTTATTCTGCCTTGTTTTGTCACACACCTGACACAAGTAGACCACAAATATAATGAATAAGGAAAACAAGTCCTTCTATTCTATTCCTTAGACAAATAAGCCCCCTAGCTAGATGCTGATTGTTATGAAAACCATCACTGCACAAGCCCCAAAGGCCCTATCACATAAAAGCAACCAGTGTCTTTCAGTTTCATCACGAGACCCACACCTGATATCTTCTGGAGAAGTGGGTGTTTCCCCCTTGCATAAAAGAACCTGCACCACCCAGATAATCCATAGCATTTATATGAAATTGTCCTTCCATGAAACCAATCTCTTTAATTCTAGTTATAAGATTTGGGTAGATGGTGTGCGGTGTGGTGATGATGTTGTTGGCAGTTCCATACACAAAGAAATCCCCTTTGTCTGTTGAGGATCAGACCTTTGAAATACATAGAGCTTTCCTGAAATGATTTTTGGAAATATATAATCAGAACTTCCTTCTGATTCCATATTATTCTGGAACTACACTGAAACCTCTTCAGCATTTAGTAACATACTGGCCTCTAATAGCAGGTGGGTGATAGATACCCAGGGGAGGTATTGACCTGTAACCCAACCTGGAGTTATTTTCCCCATAGAAAGCAAAATTCTACCACTGATATACCAGGACCATCAAACATGTCCTAGAGCTATGCAGCTCTTGACTTTGATTTAAGTAAGATCTTGAAGGACATTATAGCATGCTGAGCATCATGGAGGAAAGTAAAATTAAAAAATATATATATAGATGGTCTCAGTTTTAAGGGACAAAATGAAGAGAGATAATATGGGAATCTTGTACCAGAAGGAAACCTTACAGTGAAGATTTTTTCAAACTTGAATTCTGAGCTCTAGATTTGGGGAAGGCCAAGGTTTACAATGGTCAACCCTAAAGTCATTGTTAGTTTCTACATAAATCACCTTTCATTGAGTTCTTTCTGGCCATTGAATTGCAATGTAAAATGTGTTGCCCTCAAACAGAATGTGTTTGAAAGTGGGTTGTTAAGACTCTTCTGACATCCCAGGGGAAGGAACCTGCCCCTTAGGAACTAGAACACAAATGCCCTTGATTCGAATTGGAGTGCAGGGGCCAGATGGGCATGTTCAAAGTGGTTGACAGACTTTGATCCAATGTGTAAACATTTCTAATGTGCAACAGTGTCTTTGCTCTAATCTTGGTCCTTGTGATCAATTGATCTCCCAAAATTCATGATGTGTGACCCAGGTTCTTTGTTGTCCATGTTTTATAATTAGCCATGTGGCTGGGAATCCTTTGGATGCCATTGTGGCCTCAGGGGGATGATCTCGCTCATGAGAAGGATTCACTTTATTTAACTTATTTTTTTTGTCTTTTGTAAAATTTAATAAGTCAGTTAATATAAATAAAATTATATATTTGAGCCTGGTGTCATTTTCACCCTAGAATAAAAGTACAGTAGACCTTAAAAAGTTGCATGTGGGAAAATATTCTGAATCCCACTGGCCTCTGTTTTAAAGTCATTTGTACCCTTGGATATAGAAAAGAAAGAAGTCAATAGACTTCTAAACTTAGAGTTGATGCCTTCCTCAAAATGCTAACACAACAAAAGCAGAATAGAATTTGAATTAATATTAATTAATTGTTAATGAACAATAGATAAAACTAGTATCAAAGCGAGGGACTGGAGCTAAAGAATAAGTGTTCGATGGGTATTATTCTATTATTCAAGGAAGAAATTTTTTCTTTCAACCAGATTTATTGAATATAATAAATTCAACATACAAAGTCATCAGGGACATGCTGCTGCTACACATGAACCTTGCTCACCAATATCATGATAGGTTAGTCCAGAGCGTGCCCCCAAAGCAGCTTACTCTGAAATAAATAGTAAACTGTCCAAAGTCTTAAAAGTTTGCAAGTAGCCGCCTAATACACAGCTCCTGGTCTCCTCCCATCTGGAGCAAAGAGGGTTAAAGACAGTCAAAGATGAAAGCAAACTATTAGCCCAAAGGACTGTACCACATCATCTACTCTCCTGAAACCAGAGCAAGGCAGAGCCTGCTACATGTAGCAGCTCTGACCGGGATTACAGAAGGGTCTAGATGGGAGAGAAAAATGTAGGACAAACCCAAATTGAGACTTGTTGGTCTGATAAGGGCTTGGTGAAATCCTGAGACTGGCCTTAAAACACCTTTTCCATTTGAAAACTGAGCTCACTATTGGAGACGCTTCACCTTACAGCCAAATTAAAAAAAAAATCAAAACAAACTCAAATTCACTAACATCAGTTGATACTGACTCAGGGTGACTCTGCAGGACAGTGTAGAACTGCCCCCGTGAGTTTCCGAAACTATAATCCTTGATAAGAGGAGCTAGCCTCACTTTGCTCCCTTGGAGCAGCTGGTAGGTTTGAACTGCCGACATTGCAGTTATCAGCCCCACACTTAGCCTCTACACTGCCAGGCTTGCCCATAGCTGAACAATAGGCTGGGCTGTAGGCCGGGGTGAACAGCAAGTAACACCAAGGGAGAATGTGCTCCTCAGTCTTCAACCCTAAGAGAGCAAATGGGCAGCATTTGCCTGAAAGCAAAATTCTGAAGGCAGAAGGAGCAGGCAAGCTGGGGAATGGAAACGGGGTGGGAATGAGGAGAGTGCTGACACACTGATAGACCACAACCGATGTCATGAAAAGTGGTATAAATTGTCCAGTGGGAAAAGGACTTGCATTGTCTGGGGTTTTAACGGCTTGAAGGTAAACAAGCGGCCATCTAGCTCAGAAGCAACAAAGCCCACATGGAAGAAGCACACCAGCCTGTGTGACTATGAGGTGTCGAAGGGATCAGTATAAGGCATCATCATCATCATAAAAAAAAATCTTACCATAGTGAATGAAAGGGGAAGTTCAGAGTGGAGACCCAAAGCCCATTTGTCGGCCATTGGAGATCCCCTCATAGAGGGATCTAGAGGAGGAGATGAGTAAGTCAGGGTGCGATGTAGCACCGATGAAGAATACAGCTTTCCTCCAGTTCCTAAATGCTTCCTACCCACCCACTAACATGATCCGAATTCTACCTTGCAAGTCTGGATAGATCAGAGGTTGTACACTGGTGCAGATAGGAGCGGGAGGCACAGGGAATCCAGGGTGGATGATACCTTCAGGATCAGGGCTGTGAGGGGTGATACTGGGAGGGTAGAGGGAGAGTGGGTTGAAAAGAGGGATCAGATTACAAGGATCTACTTGGACTCCTCCCTGGGGGACAGACAACAGAAAAGAGGGTGAAGGGAGACCCTGGATAGGGCAATATATGACAAAATAATAATTTATAAATTATCAAGGGCTCATGAGTGAGGGGGGAGTGTGGAGGGAGGGGAATAAAACAGAGGTCTTGATGCAAAGGGCTTAAGTGGAGAGCAAATGCTTTGAAAATGATTAGGGCAAAGCATGTACAGATGTGCTTTATACAATTGATGTATATATGGATTGTGATAGCAGTTGTACGAGTCCCTAAGAAAAAAAAATTTTTTTTTAAAAGGAAGAATTTTTTTTAACTAAGAAACTGTATCATGGAGAATAGTTAAAAGAACTGAAGGTAGGAATAATGTTGATCAGAATTCTGTCACTTGACCATGAAGGATCATAGAATGAACAAAGACAAAAACATCCGTCCAGGTGAAATTTATTTATAAACTGTTGACAACCTTAGAGCTTCCTAACTGCCTGGGACACGGTGATGGTGAATAAATGACTGAGTAAATATCTATCTACTGAGAAGAAAGGAAGAGTTTCCAGAGTAGTGGCATAAGCTATAGGGCAAGGAATAGAGAGAGAGGGCAGGCTACATGAATTTATTAGTATTTATCATAATTTCTAATTCGGGGGGGGGGGAATGAGAGTAGTAGAGTTATCACATCATAATTGGCTATATTTTTCCAGATGAGTTTTAGTAGAGAGAATTAAAAATTTGTTATATGATGAGATTTTGAAAAATATTGTGAGGCAAATATATATTAAATCACAGAATGTTAAAGGACTCTCAAGCTCTTTTTTGAAAGAAAGATCCTGATCCTTCATGTGGAGTTCTCAGTGAATAGGAAGGACAAGATCTACAATCTGAAGTCACTTCTAACCAAATTGGGAGGTCACATCAGACCCTTTTCCAGAAAATGGTCCATGTTTATGGAGCACATTTAGATTGGTAGTAATTTTGTAAGAAGAAATACAATTCTCCATAAGAAACAGCTCTCTCAGCTTCCTCTCACACCCTAAAAAAAAGGCCCCAGATGTAGAGAGTGGCTGGGGATGCCGAGCTCTTTGGGAGTCTTCATAGAGAGGTCTGCCAGTGTGTGTGCATACTCCATTTCCTTTTGTTGTCGTTCTTTGACCAAGAATCATTATTAGTTCTTTGGAAATCTAGATTTCTGGGGTCTGTGGAATTGAGTTAATCTACAAAGGCCATTTGACTCTAGATGATTTGAACCTTGAGTCTGAAACTGGTCTCCTAGAAACTGCCATTAAGTTGAATAACAAACCAACAAAAACTAAAACATGGACTACTGTCAAGTCTATTCTGACTCATAGAGACTCTATAGGACAAAGCAGAACTTCCCCTGGGCTTTCCCAGACTTGTAAATCTGAACAAGATCATTGTAAAATCTGAACAATGACTGTAACACTAAACAATAATCTTGAAAATTAGTAAAATGTTTTTTTTTGCCTTAAGTATTGTGCTCTTGAATGTAGTCAGTTTCAAGAAACAACACCAGAGCCCTACCGGAAGCTGTTGTTTTAGGGTAAATTTTTGTCTACATTGCTCTCTCATCAACCTTAACTTGATACTGCTGATCAAAATGAATATCCGGAATTTAGAAGTTTGTCCCATCTTAGAATGTGCTTGACTCCTTAGATGGCATATTAGGCTGCTAATCACAAAGTTAGTAGTTCAAACACACCAGCTATATCCCAAGAGGAAGATGATGCTTTTCACTCCCATAAAGATTTATAGTCTCAGAAACCTACAGGAGTATAATTTTATTCTATCCTATTGGGTCACTGTGAGTAAGTGAACACTTGATGGAAGTACCCAGTCACATTAGCCTAATGTGCACATTGCATATTAAATATATTTGAATATATTCATACTCATAGTTTACAATGATTTTGTTTTAACAGGACAAAAACTGGTGCCCATTAAACTAACCGGGCAAGTAATCTCAATCAAGAAGATATTACTGCAAATCAAGATTTAGCTTAGGCGCATATTTTGTTTAAAACATTTCCAGAAATTACTGAATAGCAAAACCAACAATGTAAGTTTTGGGTTAGATTTTTGTATTTCATGTCTAATGACAGGGTGACCTGCATGTATGGGTTATAGATTTTTTTTCTATTTTATGTGCATAATCTAAACTCCTAATAACTTATTCCTATACATTACTATTTTACATATAACATTAGCAAAAAGTCATAAAGTTAAGTAGAAAAAATCATTTAGATTTTAGTTTGAACTTTAAACTGATAACTGGCATACTACTCAATTCATATTAACTAAAACAAATCATCATCGTCAGTGCCTTCATTAAATCATAAATAGTAATGCTGGCAGCTGAATTAAAACCAATGGTTTTGACTTTCTTTTCCTGGAGCTATAGTGAAATTATTTGGCCCATCCTTTTTGACATATCAAATCTGGTTCATTAGATAATTTTAAAAGGCAGTGAATTGATGCATTAAAATTAAAAGCTCATATTCTCAGAAGCCAGCTAAACTTTGAGGCATTCATGTAAAAATGTCATATTTTTCCTGTGCCTGAATGAAAATGAGATGAAGGTGGGTGTTTTATACAGCTAGAATAAACTTCTGGTTGTTGGTCAATAAACAAGCTGTTAGCTGAAGTCAGTGCACAATACTTCAACTACATGGAAGTTTGGGAAAGTCTAAGTGTTGTGCCTTCTGGCTGTTCTCCCCGTCCATTATTATTCCATCCGATTCCATTTGAGGCAATTATTTATGCACATCTATGCCTATGAACTAATCTGTGTTTTTCTGGTTTTGTTTTGTATTCTTTTAAGCAGCCCATGTGCATGGATCTGTTGTTTTTCTATGACATTTTGCATTCACATGAGATTATTTGGTGCAGCCATTTCTTTTGCCCTTCCTAGGACATTATGTCATCTATTTTAATGACTGTCTCTACGTGCCTTAGCATAGCATGTCTGTGGTCCTCCCAGAAGTGTCAATTTCAGTCTAGCTTTTCAGAATATGATGGTGCTTCACTACATTTACTTATAATGAATACCCAGGAATAGATACCTACTCCGGTACTGCAGATATTGCCAGCCAATTAGAATGAAAAGACAAGAGGCCTATTAGAATCAGTCAGCCGGTAGCTTCCCCGAGTCATTCCTCTACCTGCTATGCAGTTGTTATCGTATCCTACTCTCCTCGGCCATGGAGGTTGGGAACGCGAATTTGCAATTCAGAGTGTTCTGTGAGTTTATCAATTCTTAGTCTATCTTCCAATAAAAGTCAACCCATGAACGTTTAAAGCCAGTATTTATAATACACGAAAACACCACACGGTGCCATTACCTGTGAAAATGCTTCCTCCCTGCTCCCTTCAAGTGTATTATTCAGTTGCAGCAAACGATATTTCGGTGATGCTGCTAAATGATGTTTTGGTGATAACTGACATTTAACTTCTTTTACTTCCAATGTTTTTATTTAGTTGGAGCTCTTTCCCAGAGGGTCAATTTTAGACTGCTAAATGCAAGTCCAATGATTCAAACCCACCAGATGCTCCACGAGGAAAAAGAAGAGGAGTGATTTATAGTCTCAGAAACACGTTCGAGTTGCTGTGATTTGTGTTTGACTTTATGGCAGGCAAATGGATTTTTGGTCTTGTTTATTCTTATTTAAATATTAACTAATGACTATGGATAGTTTGCTATTCTTAAATGACATATATCAAACTCTCTTAGGAAACGGCACTTATTCTTGAAATATAGGCCATAGGACAATAAACATGGCAGAATGAGAAGTACTTATTCCTTTGGCCTTAAACATAATTAAAAGCACCAATGAAACTGAATATCAAGGGCCTAACTGGGCAAATCTTTCAGATGAGGAGTTAACTGGCGTTCTTTTTTTATTTTTATTTTTGAACACTTTAAGACCAATTATTAAGTACAATTTATAAAAGTTGTTTGTAGAAGGAGGAACAGATGTGCCTTTAGTATTGGTCATTGATTGCTCAGCCATGAACTTTTCTGAAGTCCAACAGCTGTCAGACTGAACTGCGCTCAACATTTTACAGGGGATAAGTCCTATCATCAATTGGGCTGTAGCTCATACTTGATTTACCTGTCATTCTTTATTCTATGGTTTTATTTACTCACCAAAGATCAAAACTGTAATTACCAGGATGGTTTTCTAATATGTATTTAAATGTATATAAGATAATGACTTCTGGATCCATATAATTGCCATTTGCACCCTGAATTTGTTACGGTCAGCCTTCAGTTTCCTTAGTCAAACTTTCTTCAGGCTAAAAACGGTTATGGTAAACGATTCATATAGCTAGGGAAATGTAAACAACAAATAAGCAAACAGTGATATGTCACTTCATCTGCACTAAGAGGACTATGATATGAAAGGAAAGAAGTGGTGAGGGTATGGAGCAATGGGGACTATGGTAGTTACATCATCTGTTGTCAATTTGACACTGGTACAGATAGGAACTGGAAATACAGGGAATCCAGGACAGATGAACCCCTCAGGACCAGTGCTGAGAGTGGTGATACCGGGATGGTGGAGGGAAGGTACTGCAGACATTGCCAGACAATTAGAAAGGGGAAACTGATTACTAGGATCTAAATATAACCCCCTCCCTGGGGGACAGATAACAGAACAGTGGGTGAAGGGAGACGTCAGACAGTGAAAGACATGTCAAAATAATAATAATTTATAAATTATCAAGGTTTCATGAGAGAGGGGTGGAGGGAGGGAGGGGGAAAATGAGGAGCTGATATCAAAGGCTTACGTATAAAGCAAATGTTTTGAGAATGATAGTAACAAATGTACAAATGTGTTTCATACAATGGATGCATGTATGGATTGTGATGTGTTGTGTGAGCCCCCAATAAAATGATTGAAAACAACAGCAATAACAACAAATGCTTTTTCCTATATATATATGAGTGTCTATAAATTTGTTTCTCTAGTCTACCCAGACTAACACAGACTCTCTTCTCTTGCATTGCTGATGCAATTATACAAAGATAAAGCTGCAGTGGAAAATAGTTTGGAGGTCTACAAAAGGGTCAACGTTGTTAAACATAGACTGGCCATATGATTTAGGAATTCAGCTAAGTGTTTACTGAAAGGAGATTAAAGCAGGGTACAAACAGATACAGGTACACCAGTATTCTCTGTAGTACCAGCACATCAGTCAAAAGATGGAACTGAACTACTTGTCTACTAAGGGAAGAATGGATGAACAAAATGTGGTTCAATGGAAGATTGCTCAGCCTTAAGAGAAAGAAAATGTGAGCACCTGCTATAACATGAATGAACCTTGAAAAATATCATGCGAGAGAAATGTTAGTCCCCAAAAAAGGACACACACTCTTTGACCTCACTTGTATGAAATCGCAAAAGTAGGAAATGTATTATGAGCAGTTTCTGAGTGGTTGCTTAACATGATAGAGATGGAAAAGAAGTGGTCATCGTGTTTAGGTCGTTGTGTAAGGAAATGGTGTAAGGGGATGGTGTAAGGATATGTGTAAGGGGGTGGTGATGCTGGCTGCACAACATGACAAACATCATTAATGCACAGTGATGTACATGTAAAATATTGAACTATCAAATGTATTCTTTGTTACATAGAGAATTACCATAAAAAAGAGGAAGACAAATAAGGACTATTATCATACCTATTTTTTATTGGCAGTTCTAAGCAGGTTATGATGGAAAAAAGCTCTTAGAATTCTGTATCATACATAAATATGCTCTCTTACTCATACTATACAAATATAGCAATATATTTAGACAGAATCTCAAACTTTGGCTATTTTAATGTCAGCTTTCATTCTTCTTATCTGAAATTAATATGGAAGTAATATACCAATCCTTTATAGCTATTATACACCACAGACACCCTCTATGAGTCACAGCGATGCACACATCACAGACCTTTACAGGTTACTTTTGTTCTCTCTAAATTCCCTTAGATTGGTTTTGCAGAAAATATTATAAATACTGAAGACTTTCGGCGAAGAATATAGGTGCCTCGCATGCTAATCGCTACCACATGTCTAGTGAAATCACTCCAGAGAGGTCCACTGCTCACAGAGGGCCTAGAGCTTTGCCCCACAAGCGCAGCGGTGCCATCTGGTCTTGCTTTAGGGCCACTGGCTCCATAGAGACACCAGATCTTTACATGGCAAACGTATTGCATTATTTGGAAGTGTTGCTTTTCTTCTCTCAGAGAGGAATCTTTATTTCTCCCCAAACACCCCGCTATGGTCAATTATGGATTTTGTCTCACGCTTCTTTAGGAAAGCCTGGGAAGCTGCCCCAAACAAAAAAGCAAACTCACTGCCTTTAGTCAACTCTGCCTCAGAGAAGCGCTGTAGAGCAGAGTAGAAGAATTCCTTAGAGCAGTGGTTCTCAACCTTCCTCATGCTGGGACCCTTTCAACAGTTCCTCATGTTCTGGTGACATCCAACCATAAATTTATTTTCATTGCTACTTCATAACACTCATTTTGGTACTGTTATGAATCATCATGTAAATATCTGATATGCAGAATGTAGTTTCATTGCTAAAAATTGAACATAATTAAAGCATAGTGATTTATCACAAAACAATATGTAATTACATATTGTGAAATATTTATTTCTAATGACAAATAAATGAAATTTTGTCCTGAAGCATGGTGTGGCATGGGAAGCAGTCTTCACACCAGGTGCTTGTCGGTGGGCGTATCTGCATGTGGGCAGACTCTCCTGGAGATGGATAGAGGAGCGGTGCCTTGTGCCAAAGACCATCGGAAAGATGTGTTTTTCTGATGGTGTTAGGTGACCCCAGTGAAAGGGTCGTTTGACCCCCCAAAGGTGTCACGACCCACAAGTTGAGAACCCATGCCATAGGATTTTCTAGGCTATGGATTTTTTCTGGAGCAGGCAGCTTCCACTTTCTCCAGTGGAGTGGTTAGTGGATTCAAACTGATGACCTTTAAGAGAGTGGCTCAATGCCTAAATAACTACACCAATCCAGCACCATATGGGCAATTAGCTTACTGCCTGCCATCAAGACAATGCCAACTCACAGCAACCGTGTAGGGCAGAGTAGAACTCTCCGGTGAGTTTCTGAGTCTATAATTGTTACAGGAGTAGAAAATCCGGACTTTCCCCCGAAGAGCTGCTGGTGGTATCAGACTGCTGACCTTGCAGACCACAGCCCAACACTTTTAACCACTATGTTGCAATTAGTGGAGACCTAATTAATCCCTCCACCACTAAATCCAATCACCTGTCTAAATCTGTGTCCAGAGACTCTACTGCATGTTCTGGTATGCCTAAAGAAAGCTGCTCTGTGGGAGTCAAGGGGCATTTATGGAGGTCTAGACAAAGACGTGTACATGCAAACATATATAGGAGGATGGGGAAATAGATCTAAGTGTCTACATTTATAGGTTTAATATTAAGGTGGCTGAAGGACCTTGGGCCTCTACTCAAGCACTCCCTCAATGCATGAATACTTTCGTTTATTAAATTGGCACTCTATGATGCTCACTTTCCCGACACAACTGCTGAAGCCAAAATGGGTGAACAAGTAAATGTGGTGAAGAAAGCTGATGGTGCCCGGCTATCAAAAGAGATAGTGACTGGGGTCTTAAAGGCTTGAAGATAAACAAGCGGCCATCTAGCTCAGAAGCAACTAAGCCCACATGGAAGAACACACCAGCCTGGGTGATCGAGTGGTCCCAAAGAGATCAGTTATCAGGCATCCAAGAACAAAAAATCACCATATCATTGGCTGCACACCTCCATGATAGGATCGCTGAAGACAAGTGGGTGCATAAGCAAATGTGGCGAAGAAAGCGGATGGTGCCCGGCTATCAAAAGAGATAGTGTCTGGGGTCCTAAAGGCTTGAAGGTGAACAAGCAGCCATCTAGCACAGAAGCAAAAAAAGCCCAAATGGAAGAAGCACACCAGCCAGTGCGATCACGAGGTGCCCAAGGGACCAGGTATAAGGCATCATGCAAAAAAAAAAAGAATATGTGTATGTGTATATGTATATGCATGTGTGTGTGTATATATATATATGTATATATATATCATATTGAATGAAGGGGGAAGTGCAGAGTGGAGACCCAAGGCCCAAGTGTCGGCCACTGGAGATCCCCTCATAGAGGGGTTTAGGAGAGGAGATGGGTCAGTCATGGTGCGAGGTAGTACCGATGAAGAACACAGCTTTCCCCCAGATCCTGGATGCTTCCTCCCCCCAACTACCATGATCCGAATTCTACCTTGCAGGGCTGGATAGGGCACAGGTTGTACACTGGTACATATGAGGGCTAGAGGCACAGGGAATCCAGGGTGGATGATACCTTCAGGACCAAGGACGTGAGGGGCGATGCTGGGAGAGTGTAGGGTGAGTGGGTTGGAAAGGGGGAACCGATTACAAGGATCCACATGTGACCTCCTCCCTGGCAGAGGGACGGCAGAGAAGGGGGGGAAGGGAGACTCCGGATAGGGCAAGATATGACAAAATAACGATGTATAAATTACCAAGGGCACATGAGGGAGGGCGGAGCGGGGAGGGAGGGAAAAAAAAAAAGAGGACCTGATGCATAGGGCTTAAGTGGAGAGCAAATGCTTTGAGAATGATTGGGGCAGGGAATGTATGGATGTCCTTTATACAATTGATGTATGTATATGTATGGATTGTGATAAGAGTTGTATGAGTCCCCAATAAAACATTAAAAAAAAAGAAAGCTGCTCTGTTCAATATTGATGATAGGCTTTCCAAATATTCGTGAAAAAAAATCCATTACTATTTAATTCCATCTTTCTGTAAACTTTTGGGAACCCCCATGATGCAATTGTACACTGTCTATAGGGTGACTAAGATATGCAAGCCACACAACAGCAAGGATGTTTACAAAATGACTTGCTTAGGACCTATCTTAGCGATATAAACACTGAGGAGTCACAGTCCCTGGCAGCATGGTGTTTTGAAGTAAGAGGGTGTATATGGAGCTGAAAACAAATTAGTCTAAGAACATCTGCCAGGAGTCATTTCAGGGTTTGAGCATGGTACACTGGTGATTGAAAAACTGATGTGGCCACAAGAAATAGAAACATTCATAGTGCGCTGCTCGTAGACGCTAAAGGCAGAACGTGATGCAAGGGTTTAGAAAAAATGGCACATAAGCAAAGGCAAAGGAGTATAGAGTATCTTGGAGTGTACTGGAAATCGTCTACATTTCAAAAGAACTCGTTTCATGAGTGTATGGCTAACATGCAAAAAGTTCAGTACTCTCTGGTCAGTTCTGATGCAGAGCGATCCTATTTGTAGGACAGAGTAGAACTGATTTCTGAGGCTTTAAGTCTTTATTGAGGCAGAGATTCCTATTTTCACTGCACAGCACCTGGTGCATCTGAACAGTCATCCTGGGGTTTGCCGCCCAATGCCCGCTCAATCACGAGAGCTCCCTCTGGTTAGTGTGAGCAACATATTCCTGACAGAGCATCTGTGTATATCCAGTTATACACAGTGTGCTCATTCTCTCACGACTCCAGACAAAACTTACCACTCCCCTGGGAACCGATTTTCATCAAAAAATGGTGTTAATGTGGTAAGCTTAAATCTAGAACAAGAGAGGAGAAGTCATAATTACATCCAAAAATCAATCGATGTATGTTCTTTTCAAAAAACAAACAATGTGTGGTATTTTTGATATTGGATGAATGGAATTATAATTTTAAAATAAATCAATTGCTAAGCTATTTCAAGATGTGTTTCAAAGGCTACTTGATCCCAAGTCAGAAAACAGAAACTCCCCTCACTATCAAATGCTTTTTATTGGCTATTAGGCACATTAGTTAGTGTGAAGAATAAAACAAAGTCAGATCACTGCTGAGAAGATAAGCCAAAGTGAGTTTAAAAGTTGTGTAAAATAATAAAGTAGAATACATTTGCCCAGAGAAGGATTTATTTGTTTTGACTTTGTAAATAGAAAGGCATAATGGCAAATTAAGTTTATTATCATTTTTATGTCGGCATTTTTGTCTGAACTTCTCGCTGAGAATATTGATGAATGAAGAGTGACAAAGGAGCATTTCTCTTTTCTGAAATGCACCAAACGTTAATGTCCTATAGGATGCTGTTCCACAAAGTGACATGAACATCTGTGTTCACAAGCATCCTGTTCCACAAATAGAAACGTTTTTTCTCTCAAGTAATTTTCTGCTGTCTTCCATCTTGATTTCCATTTGAAGACACTCCATAGATGGCACTCTTAAACATCCAAAAGCACTGGGTGAGTGGAACATTTGAAGTTTTAATAGTACCCAATCCAATGGCCTATCTCCAACTTTTCCCTCTGATGATTTTTCTAAAGAGCTCTGGTGATGTAAAGGGTTACATGTCTGCCAATCACAAAGCCAGCAGTTTGAAACCACTACCTGATCCACAAGAGAGAGAGAGAGAGGCAGTTTTCTACTGTAGGAGAGTTACTACGTCTCAGGTACTAGTAGAGGCAGTTCTATTCTGTCCTTTAGGGTCTCTTTGAATTGGAATCGACATGATATCAACTAGATGGCAGGGAGTATGAATTCTTTTTTGCAACAGTCTCTCTCTCTGAATATGTGCATGTGTGTTTGTATATATATAACTATAAAATGCAGATGCATATGCAAATATTATGATATAATATATATGACAGTACATACATACAGCTTCGAATAATATTAAAATAAGAGTAACCTGTGATGTTGTTAGGTACCATCTAGTTGGTTGCCACTCATAGCAACCCTATGTACAACAGAACAAAACCCTGCCCAGTCCTTCTCCATGGTTCCCGTGGTCGAGACCATTGTGGCAGTCAATGTGTCAATCAATTTCAATTTCATTACCAAGCATGGGAGTGCTCCTTCAGGGACTGGTCTCTCCTGATATCATGTCTAAAGTAAGCAACACAAATTCTCTTCATCCTTGCCTTTAAGAAGCACTCTTGCCATACTTCTTCTAAGACAGATCTGTTTGTTCATTGGGCAGGACAAGGTACCTACAATGTTCTGTGGTAAAGCCATAGTTCAAAGCACCAATTTGTCCTCTGTCTTCCTTATTCAATGTCCAGCTTTCACATACAGGGGCCCATTAATAATGCTAGGACTTGGGTTAGGCATACCTTAGTCCTCAAAGTGACATCTTTGCTTTTGTAAACATTACTGAGATCCTCTGCAGCAGAAACACATGGATTTATATATAAATAATATCTAGCAAAGCATGTTGTATGTATTATGTGAAGTGAATTTTCACCATCAGCACTTCTAAGGAGTATTATGGCTGTTCTTCCAACACAGATTTGTTTGCTCTTCTAGCATTCCTTGGTATATTTGATATTCTTCACCAGTACTGATACAAATACGTCAATTCTACTTTGGTCCTCTTTTTATTGGTTAGCTTTCACGTGAATGTGAATATGAGGCTGGTGTAAGCACCACAGCGTGCTCTTCGAAGTGGCAGGTTTGCTTGTGAACGGCATGAGGGCCTTCGCAGCAGGTGGACCCAAGGTGATGTTTGATTGCTTGACTACTGCTTCCATGGGTGTGGGTGGTCTTTCAGGGGGACAAACATGTCCTTGAAAATTAAAACAGTTTTGTATATAATGATATTGCTCTTTGATCCAGTTGTAAGGGTTTTTGTTTTCTTGAGATGGAGGTGTAATTAATATGGAAACTTTTAGCTTTTGATTTTCATCAGTAAATGCTTAAAACCTTGACATGTACCTTTCTTGATTTTAAACCATTCAGCCATATTTTGTTCTGTTGAAAGACTGGCTGCCTCTCGGTTCATGTATAGCTTCCACATGAGCACAGAGAAGTGTTCTGTAATTCCCATTCTTAACAATATAATCCATATTTTGTTTTCACCCATACAGTCAAATATCATTGGATATTCCATAACACATTAGGGGCCATCTGCTTTCAGCTAAGATCCATTTGACTTCAGCAATGATATCACTCATCCCAGGCTCTTTTCTGAATCCAGCTTGGACTTCTGGCGTCTCCCTACTAGGAGATAGCTGCTTAGCCTTTATCTTTAGCAAAACTTTATATGGGTGTTGTATCAATTATGCTATTTAGGATAAGAGAAGAGAAGTAATTTTACTTATATAAACATTATTAATACAATCCCATAGAACTTTTATAATAAATGCTCAATGAACCTTGGGATTAAATATGCAGAATACTGGAACTGCTTAATATGCAAATACTAAGTATTCATATTTTCCTTATAGAAAGTACACCATTAAGTCCCAAATAAATGCATTTTGTTGTTTTATTCCCATACTTCAATTGTTATTTATATTTCCAAGCCTTCTTCTTAGGTCATTGACACATATTTTAATAGCATTCTTGACTTAAGAAGGTAAAACAAACAAACAAACAGTATATTTAACTAAGTTCTATTTAACTTACTGTTACTAGATAAACAATAAGTGAACTAAATAAAATAGTGTAAACCTAGATGCTTAAAGGTATAAGTGAGACAAAATATAAACTTAATTGCTTTGGCTCATTATTTTTAATAACTTTCCAAAAATTTCCCAGGAATAGTTTTTCCCCGTTTGCAGATAACATATTACAATGGTAGGGGCTGCAAGAAAGTGCATTTTTCCTTTCAGTGAACAAGGTTGTATTATCTGTGTATTTCAGGTGTATTTCAGGTTGTTCAAAGTGAGGGATGCAATGAAATCAATAGAACAGAATGACCAAGCCACCTAATCCTAAAGAACTAGCACACAAGACTAAAGGGAGATGTGCCTGCCACTTTAAGTGCTGTTACCTCATTTGGTTACATGTGGCACCTTTTCATTCCCAAGTGGACAAAAAATAAGACTTACTAAATTGAAAACACAAATATTTTGTTTACTTTCCATATTTACATTTGTGATTTCTGACACTTTTTGATTCTTTTAAATCAAGTATTTATACTGATTCTATGTCTAACAGCATTGGTTATTTTTAACAGATTTTATCAATAATATGAACGAAGACGACCATTTCTGTATCTTCAGTTGTTACTATCATTCCAAAAAAGCTTTCATTTACAGGTAGACTTCAGTAACACATTGGCGTCTGTTCAAGATGCTATCCTCTAACTATACTTATTTAATCTTCACGTTCAGGAATAATCTGAGAACATGAACTCTAAAGACGAGTGTGGTATCTGGAATGAGGAAGGTTTATTAACAACCTTCAAAATATAGATGCTACAACCTTGCCTGCTGTTTGATCTAGCTGGTCAAAATCTCTGGCTCCTGCTACAACTTTCTGCTTCATTTCTCAGTTTCTGCCACGTCACAGTAGTCGGAGATCATCCCTGCTTGATTGCAGACAGCACAACTGGCACTGCTTTTGAAGACTGGTGAGCAGAATTTCAAGATGGTACCTGTGGGAGGCAGCAATGGAAGGAAACTATTTGACTTCCTCTGGCTTCCCAAGTGCCTTGAGGCAGGAGGGAAGCAAAACTCCATGATCCAGGATTTTTCTGATGCCCATCTACTTTTATGCTGAGTTCAGTAATTCACTGTACTGGCCACCGAGAAGTCACAGAATACACTCATCATTAAGGGGGTTTGTTCGGGGTGTCAACAGGTGACCACAAATCAGTATCAGCAAATAGTTGCTTTTGGTCTCTTTAGGCAGCAGCCGAGTCTACATGGTAGTCAAGTCTCTCTCTGGTCCTAGTCTCTCAGCCACACAGTCTCTTGGCCTTTGCCTGCATGGGCCTGGAAATCAGATGACCTTATTCTTTGTCACACATGCTCTACTTGTCTAGTCCCAGAGGCTTGGGTAGAAGAGTCCCCTTAAGAAATTCACACCAGCACATCTGCTCTACATTGAAATAGAGCACAAACCTGAACAGAAAAGTTAGAACTATCCAGCTCTTGAAGAAGAGAAGGGGGAACTTCTGATCATGGAGTTGACTGATAATTCCAAATAGGGAACAGAAGACAACTCATCGAACAAGAGAAAACTTGATTCAGCATCAGCACCCTCCATATGTTCTGCTCCTCAAGACATAAGTAGAATAAGTATGCATTGTGCAGTCTTGTTGACTTCTGACTTATGTTTTAACCTTGTGGATTTGGGAAGATTCGTGCTTATCATACTCAAGGTCACCAGATAGTTTTCTCAGTATTGTTTTCATTTCTTTCACAAGAGTGCAGTCACAGCTGCGTAACAAGGTGGGCCTATGGAGATCATGTAGATATGTTAAATCATGTTCAAACAAACAGCCTTTTCCTGTTACCTTGCAAAAATGAATTTAAAAACATGTAGCACCTCACATTTGGAGAAGATTTTGTTCTTATTCACAAAATCAAGCTATTTTTATATTATGTATATTCTTAATATTGAAAACAGCAATTCTGATATAAAATTAACTGGGTTTTGATTTATTCTCATTTTAATATATTTCCATATAACTTTCTAATCATTTTGATTACAAATAAAAGGAGGGTTTTCTAATAATTTTGAAATTTTTCATGCGTATTTGATTTCAAATAGGCATGAATTTAACTGCAGTAGTTTGATATAGGCTCAACGTATCTGGTAAAATCTAGTCTATAGACTCACATCAATTTTAAAACAGAGGCAGAAGTAAAAGTGGTGAGTTATTTTAAATAATAAAAACATTAAAATGAATCTAAGAAGTATGTATTAATGTATCATTAAAATGACATGAATGACACATAGCTAATATCCTTTCTTTCCATGAATAATAGAAATGAGACATAATTTAAGAGTTTATGTAAAACTGTGATAAAAATGTTATTTATATCTGAGTGAAATTCACTGACTTTTGCAATACTCCTTCATTATTATTTATATTGTACTATTTAAGATAATACTCGATCTTGTGATTACTATAAATTACATCTATCATCCTTATGGGTTAAAGTGAAATTGTAAAAGAAATGTCACTCTGAGTGTTTTAATTAAATATCAAATGAGTAGATTATATTGTGTTGTTAGGGCTCTTGATAAAATAAATAAATATTTAGCCACTTCCAATGCCTTTTTCTGGAAAAGGTCACTCCCCTAAAGACGAACAGTCTGGCCAAGCTTATGCACGGTTAGTGAGGTGGAATGGACTCAGTGGCAGAGGGTTAGTGTGCTAGGCTTGGCTGACTAGAGAAACAAGTCCAGAGATATTTGAATATGTTTAAAAGAGAGATTTATATCAAAGAGCAATTGTATATTGAGAAAACATCCCAGCTCAGTCCAGATCAAGTCCATAGATCCAATATTACCCCATAAGTTAGATATTAGTTCATATATCCCTCTTTAGACTCACATAGTCACATGTATTGATGCAAAATCAAGGAAGATCACAGACCAGTGGGTACAGTGAAGTGCAGTGAGGTAGTTATTGTGCCAACCTGGCTGATAAACACATGTGGGTTAATTGAAGGGCAGAGAGATAAATGGCTTGGTGAGCTTCGCTTTCTAGTTCTCAGGTCTCTTGCTTTCTGAAGGTCGGACCAGGGTGCAGCTGCCTTAGTCAGTTCCCTGCTTTATCTGGCAAGGCTCACTTCCTGCAAGACATCTCTGAGGAGAACCCACATGGAGGTGTCCCGATGCAGCCCTGGGTACAGGAGTAGCCATGTGGAGACCCCTGACAGCACTGGGATGCTTACACATTCACTGACTCAGCTTTCCTCCTGCAGTCGGCATCATTGAGTGTGTTTTGTGAGATGGAGGAGAACTTTTATGGATTGGTGTTGGACATATGGGTTAATGTTGAACTTGTGGGCTTGGGCAGCACTGGGTTTGGGATGTTTTCTTGATGCACACTTGACCTTTATATAAAAGTCTCTTATACATGAGTTTCTGTGGATTTGTTTCTGTAAAGTACCCAGACTAACACACTAGGTGGCAGTGAGCTGCTGGCTGTGCAGTGAGCCTTGTTTGGGATGGCGGTTTATGAGCCAGGACCACTACACACTTTCTTCCTTTCATGAGGGCAACCCAGGTTCCATTTTAACCGATGAATCTCGTGTATCACCTGTTGCTGTATGTCTCCTCAGGTTTCCCTGGAGCTTCAAAACCAAGACTAGGGCCCAGGATTGATCTAGTCTTGGTTTTGAACAATCAGCCAGTAAGAACTATATGGTTTGGACAATCAGCCAGCAAGAACTATATGGATCCTAAGAGAACCATTCTAAACCATTTCTGGGGTTGCCTGACCCAGACTGAGCAGCATTGGTTTTTTTTCAATTTTACATGAGACACCAGGAGTATGTCAGAGGCCAACTCGTCAGCAGCTAGAAATCAGAATAATTCCCCTTCTAAGTTTGCAGGGAACATTTCCAAGGCAAGACACCAAGGAAATATGAAAGAGCAAAGATACAGGTATATTATTTGCTAACACTTTTCTCAAGTTCATTCTATATTTCCTCTTTCTGCTTCATCATATACCATTGTTCACATTTGCTTAAAACAACTTTGCAACTATAGCCACTCAGCACCATAAAATGAAACGCCATGATTCAAAATGCAAAGTTAAAGAATTATAAGAGCGAACATATTCTATAAACTCCTGAAGTCAATCAATACGTTTGAAGATGCATTGCAAACATTACAGGATTATCACTGCCTCAATGCGAATCTGACTCCCCTCTTCCTCTGTGTGTGAGCTTGTATAACTGACTCAGATTTTCCTATGCCTTGTTTTATCATCTATGGTAGAACACTAATGATGATGGTGTTTACTGCTTAGGTTTTTGTGTGAATTAAGGGTAGAGGTGCATGGAGATAACCTAATTGATTCAACAATGAGAAAATATTTCTTATTTGGATTCAAAATGATGTGGAATAATTCCACTACTTTATTTTTAATTTCATGTGTCCACGAACTTTTTGAAGGCCCCTATAGATTCACATAAAGAGCTGCTTGCTGATACAATTCATGACTCTTGCTTTTAAAATACATGAGAATCTCTGTTAGGACCTAAGAGACAGATGAAATGAGCTCACTTAAGCAATTCAGTAAGCTTCCTCAATATACTTCTGTCACAAAGGTTACAGTTTTCCTTGTTACTGGGATACTTTGACACATCCAGTACTGACTCAGAGTGACCCTATAGGACAGGGCAGGACTGCCCCAGGGGGTTTCCAAGATTGTAACCCTTTATTGGACTAGAAAGACCTTTCTTTTTTCCAGGAAGATAGAATGGAGATATAATCTTGAGTGGTATGTCAGGCATTTGATATTTGAAGGTCAATTTTCCATCAAAGGAAGTTTGGGCAAAGAAAATTAAAAATTAATATTTCTGGTAAAATAGCTGCAGAAAAATATCACCTAGAGACCCCCTGTTGAATACGGCGTTCCCCACATGGCTCTGTCGTGCCTATACTCCTGGGAGTAGTGGAAAGACAATTTTGACTAGAGAAGTTAGCATAGTACTTGTACTGCCAGAAGGAAAATCTGAATGAGGAGCCATGAAAGGAAAAACGAATGCCAGCAACACAGAAACAGACAAGGTACAGAACTGCATGCAAATGAGCACTTATAGAGGATTTGAATAACAACATTTAATGAATGTTTAAAGATGGTGTAAATTATACCATAATTCCTGTTTCCCTTTAAAATTGTCCACTATCTTATTTGGCGATTTTACTCAATAAACTTGATCTCATTGTAATAAATATCAGTTTAAATAGGAAAAGATAACTTTTTGAATATTGCAGTCGAAGAAAATGCAGTTGTCAAAATAAAAATGTTGAACAGCAGTGTTAGTCAAACTACAGTTAACAGAAATTTATCTCCCACACTTGATTCTGCATATTTTGTACTGATTTATTTTGTATTCATGCAGAGACCTTGAAAAGTGATTCATTTCGCTGATGGATGTAGGAGGTGGAACTGCATCATTGCACAGAAAATGCATTAACTGATATGATAACATAGTCATAAATGTAACAGGACTCATTACAACCAAGGAGTAGATCTCTGAGCCTTAGAAAACTTTCCCTCTGGTTACTAGAATGTATGCTAAATAATAATTTCATCAGGATTTGAACCTATGCATTCAATAACTGGATTACAGAAAATAAATAAACTAAAATTAAATATCTCAAGAGCAAGCGATGGTTTCTGTTCAGTTCTAAAAATAATCTTTTTATTCCTTCTATGATTAAGTCATAAAATGAAACAAACTGTGTGTGCAAATACAAAGACATCTATTACTACCAGTAGCCGAACACCCATACGATATTTGGCTTTATATAGATCTGGTCTCTCCCAAATTCAAATTATCCCATTGGAAAGCTGAACTGCATTAGAAAGTCACAGACCAGTTATACAAAACACTGGAAGCTTTAGGAATGGCCAGGCTCTCTCATTCTCTCACCTCCAAATCTGGATATGCCTATGAATTTCTCCATATAGGTGTTCCACTTTGCCACAGATTGTGCTATTTATACATGCCATATAGCAAGCGGCCCTGCTGGGGTAGTGGGCATGTGTTGGGCTGTTATCCATAAAACCAATGACCTAAAACTTCCAGGTACCCCATGGGAGAATGACAGACTTTCTACTCCCATAAAGAGTTACAATCTTGGAAGCTCATAGGGACATTTCTAACCTGTCCTATAGGGTCACCATGAGATGGAATTGACTCAATGGAAGTGAAGACAGACCATGAAGGAGCCCTGGTGGCATAGTAGGTCATGTGGAGGCTACTCACTGCAAGCTCAGCAAGTCAGCTTCACTAGCCAATCTGCAGGAGAAAGAGGAGTCTGTCTCTTTCCATCATGCTGAACAAGTTCAGGAACCCTGGGGATCCATTCTGCAAGGTTGCAATGAATCACATTGACTTGATGACAGTTGATTGTTTGGGGCATATCCTGTGTTTTTACACAAGTAGTGTATCTATTACAATGTTTTCCCTCAACAAGGTAGTTTCATAACATAAACTATTTATGAAAATACCTTGAGGGGAAGGGGCAGCTGGAAAAACAAGTAAAGATAGGGCAAACCTGTAGCTCTTAACACATTTAAAGTTACCAGTGATGCTATTATTTTCATTTACTGCTTAGTTATCTGTATAACCTAGGGAAATCTGTATAACCAGATGGGCTGCTAGCTGGAAGGTTGGCAGTTTGAAACCCCCAACTACTCTGAGGGAGAAAGATGTGCTTTCTACTCCCTTGAGGAGCTATAATCTGGGGAACCCACAGGTGCAGTTGAACCCTGCCCCATAGCATCTCTATGAATTGGAATAGACCCATGTCAATGAATTGGTTGGTTGGCTGCCATTTTATTAAGACAGTTGCTACTTGGGAGTTCAATCTGAAAAATAAAAGGGGAATCACCTCATCAATTTTCTCACTTACCACTTGTTTACAATTTTCTTGTTTATCTCTGTGTCCTTTCTCTGATTTGTAATTAAAGCTCATAGAAAAAAAAACATTATTTTCACCATCTGATAATTTATTGTTCCAGAAGTAAATTTCAGAAAATTAAAATTTCCATCCTGCCAGAAGCAGTATTCAGTTAAAAATTCTCTTGTTGTATTGAAGTTTGGGTTTGTGCTTTTTCAGATATTTTATCTCCATTGATGTGTACAGTGTCTGAAAAAATATATTTCAAGCAATACTTTTGGATGTGTGTATATGTCCACAGATGAGCAAAAGAAAACAATGTATTCTAGTAATTGGGTACAGCAGTACAGAGAATTTAAGGAGTTTATTTAAGGAAGGAAATTAATTAACTTCACAGAAAATGTTTTTAAAACATGCAGGTAGCAACTTCTAGTGATTATACATTTCACACATGATAATTAAGATTTTTCTTAGGATACTAATTTTATAATCTGTCAAATACACTAATAGTTGGCACTTTACAGTAACCATATGAATATCCTTGCCTGCTGAAAACTCCAAATTTATATTAATTCTATAGATTTAAAATAAAATAAGATCAAGTCAGAAATTATTGCTACAATATCACAGAAATATTTACTAAACAAAAATATAAAACAGTGAGCTTTTATTTTCAACATGTTCTCTGTCTAGGTATATGCCGCTGAAGGTAGAGTTTATCTCTTTCTAACCCTTCCACAAACAATTCTGGACTATTAAATTTACACATCCAACAAGCAGTTTTTTGTACAAAAGTTACTCAAGAGAGATTTCATTGTTAAAGATTCTATAAGTTTTGGAAACAATGAGAATGTTGATGCGGGATTAGGATGTAGGGTCAATGGATCAAGTAGTGTCCCAATGAACTTCTCGTAAGACAGCCTTGTTGTGCTTATGGATTGAGCAGTGACTTTGTCTTGTTGGAAAACAAACAAACAAAAACACTGTGGTGCAACCTGTCTGGTCTTTTAATCATCAGTGCAGTTTTCCATTTCCTACAATGTCTCAGGTTAGCCTTCGTGATCATTCTGTGCCCTTTGAAGACGTCGATAACAGTTACTTCCCTGTAATTTCAAAAAGCAGATGAGGTGACCTAATCATTGGACTACTAACTTGCACCTAACAGCTCTTTTGCAGAGAAAGATAAGACAATCTAATCTCATAAAGATTCATAATTCACTCGAGGAAAGGGAATTTGGAGATTGTTATAAGGTGGAACCCTAGTATTAATGCATTTTTACTTTCCCTCATATAACAAGAAGATGATCATGAAATACTTGGGCAATGTGTCCAAGTTATTTGAAACATAATTTTACAGTATATCTTACTTGTGGCTGTAAATTATCAATAAAGTATTTTGAGGAGTAATATCTGGGCTTTTTTCTAGTAGTTATATATGCCAGAGAAAGTTAT
This sequence comes from Tenrec ecaudatus, assembly GCF_050624435.1. Lineage (NCBI taxonomy): Eukaryota > Metazoa > Chordata > Mammalia > Afrosoricida > Tenrecidae > Tenrec > Tenrec ecaudatus. The sequence continues at coordinate 10,528,480 of NC_134544.1, forward strand.
TTTTCCTGATTTTAGGTTGCTTGGTTAATATCAGGCTTGACTCATGCAGACCATCATTTCCTATGTTTTATATATATTTTTAATTACAGTAAATCTTGGCTGTTAACTTTTACCCAGATATTGATGCTACTATTAATTAGTACCCATGCATTTTAGACAAAGCTTCTGGTTATAGCACAATACTACTTTATTAGCCTTACCTAGAGAAAATCAACAAAGATAGACACCTGAAGAGAAATAATGGATCCATTTATTTAAGTCAAATTGGAGAAAACTCCTTTTCTCCTAATAAATGAAAAATATTTTTATGTTCAGTTAGCTGACTAACCACCACAACAAAAATGATCAACTAAATGTCTAAACTTCTTTTGGAATTGCCTTTCAAATTATTCATCCTTATTTGTCAATAGACCTTATTTCATCTCCTTCCTAGTTTCCTTCAATGAAGAAATATATATACACATTGGTGTACTGACAATTAGAAGTATAGACTTGTGGTAGTTACATAAGCATTGCCTTCTCCTGAGGATTCTGGGAATTTCTGTATTTCCTCCTTGGAGGGAAGAGACACACTCTCTCTCTGCTCACTCCCTGTGAGACATCCATGTGATGGAGACACATTGAGAGAGGCTGATGGAGCCACACCTCTGGAGCCACAGAAGCCACAGAGACCCCTGCCAGCGCTGAGATGCTTGCAACACCACTGGATCCACAAGACTTCCCACCCACTATGATCTTCCTGCATTTAGCAGGATATCTTCAATTTAACGTGGAAAATCATTGAAGCATTAATTGAGAAATTGTTTATTAATTGTCACATATCATCTCTTATTATTTATTGTACTTTTAAAAATAATTTTTTAAAAGTTTGTATTCAATGAATATTTTAAGTAAAATTTATATGGCACTACAATAAATACCATCCAACAAATGCTCCAACATAACATTTACCTCATATATTTTGTGTGTGTGTGCTCCTAGCCAAATTAAGTACTGAATGAAGGTATTTTGCGAGTTGATTATTTTACTAATAGTACATAAATTCTTCTCCAACTTTAAGTACTTAATAAACATAAAATAAGATCATAAGACATTGCATCCAGTAAAATATAATTATGAATTTATTACAAAATCGAATACTATTTTCATCTAACTCCTTTTCCATATTTTCAAAGTAATGGACTAGTATCACTTGTCTTAATGTTAAAGTACCCACCACAACAATTAATCATTCAGTCATATTAAGCCATCCAAAAAATAATTGAATATATATAAATAATTTTGGTGATTTATCCACCAACTTAAAAAAACTAGAACTGTATACATATATCTATTTAATACCAACTTTATCATTGAATAAAGCCAAAATGTTATTTAGGAACCAATTTGTAGTCTTAAAACGTGTCTTTACTGTGACTTTCCTAAGAATTCAACTTTCATTGACCTACCTATGAAACACAGGACCTAGCAATGTCTCCTATGAAACACAGGCACCTACCAATGTCTCAGTGACAGTGATAGTTGTGCAAATAGAAGGCTGGAACTTTGAATTCACCCGATGTTCCCACAACAGAAAGGTCTTTGATCTGCATCTATAAAGACCATAGACAAGAGAGCTCCATGGATTGGTTCTATGCTAACTCATGAGGTTGCTATGAGTCGGAATCCATGGCAGGTTTAGGCTTTTGCAAGTTATTCATGAATGAGGAAGTATTGGCGGTACAGTAGAGTTGTTCAAGGCTCTTGTGGTATTTACATAATCTGGTGCCAACTTGAAACTAGTAAGAGTGAAGGGGTTGAGTGCAGCCTGCCAATCAGGTCACTGCTTGATGACCTCATTTGGAGGTGCTAAAGAGATAAATAGCTCACTGGAAGTGGGACACACAGACTCTCTGCTTCGTATTACTGATGACAAGACACATGGAGCTATGCTGACGGCGGCCAGAGTCCTGAAGCTGGAGAAGCCACCTGCAGAACCACACCAATGCTTGGTATTCTCACACCACCACTGGATCAAGAAGACTGTCCACCCATTGGCCTATGATCCTCCTGCATTTGGCTTCATTGCATGTGTTGCGTAAGTCTAAAGAGGGCTTTTAAAATTGGTATCGAACATATGGGCTAATATTGAACTTATGGACTTGATTTGGACTGGGCTGGGTTTTTTTCTCAATATTCAATTGCTCTTGTATATAAAACTCTTTTTTGTACACATATGGGTGTCTATGAAATAGTTTCTCTAGTCAACCCAGACTAACACAGCTCTATTTTATAATTAGAAAAATTAGGCAATATCACAAGTCCATCACTTCATACCCAGGACCATTGTTACCTCTTCTTTCTAAAGTCTTTGAAAATCCAAAATTAATATCACTGAGAAGTAAATGTGACTTGAAGTGGACCTCTTCATAACCCAAAAGTATTCACTGAATCCGGGATTAGCAGTATATGCATTAGGGTAAATGCATTTTGCCTTTAAAAATATAATTCTACTGAGAGTAGACAAAAAGACAAATTTTGCTTGTAGCTGGATTACTGATTTGTGTTACAGTGTTGGAGGATGGAATTACATAAACATACACACATATACATGTATATATGTATTTGTGATCTACTTAATAAACACAGCACCAAAGCTTAGCTTTCAAACTTCATGGTGCACTAAGATCCCAGGAAATCAATTATGAAGCATACAGCTTCTCATTTAAAAACCTATCACGGCATATTCAGTTCCTAAAATATATGTTGTGATGAAAACTGGGAGCTAGAGTATTGTGAAAACATGAAGTCTCTTTTTTTACCCTAGTATTAATTTACAAAGGTCATTAGAGAAAAACCCAAACAGAATTACTTAAAAAAAACCCTCTCATTTATGCTAAGGATGGGATACCACATGTTTGCCACTACCATTATATGCATATATACACATACACAAAAACATATATACACATATATAACACGCATATGCACACACATACATAGACACATATAAAATATGAAGAGAAGATATGTAAAAATGACACCAAAATATGCATAGGGATATTGACATGCCAATCATTGAGTTGTTAACCTATCCAAATAATGATGGGCCGTGTAAGATTGCCAGCATGATTAAGCAAAGTTGAGAGTTATTTCATTTTAGGAAAACAATAGAGGTGATCTCTTGGAAAGCATTTCCAAAAGGATCAATGAAATAATCTTGTACATTCAGTACAAAGGCCTTGAAGAAGGAGAACACTGGGTGACATCTAACTGAATAATTTAAAGACAGACACACAAGCAACACCCCATTTGGATTCAATGAGAGTTTGTAGTTTGCCGCCAGAAAATAGAATGCACGAATATAGTAAATCTTACAATATTAGTAAATCTTACAAGTGTGGATGCATCCACATAAACACAAAACCTGGAGAAAGGAACGTTTTCTCAGGCAACACAGTTTTCTAAGGAATTATGGGCATCATGATGGGAACGGAATGAAAACTCCCTGCCATGAGACAATGGCATTTTTACCCCCATAAATTCCTTCCTCCCTTCCTCATCTCACCAGGATCCGTGTTTGGTTGTCAACATCATGTTTATTGATGGCCCAGGATTAGAAACAAAATTCTTACATGCGATGAGGAAAAAAAATAAAATTACCAAAGGTTAGTCACCCACTCCTTCATTCTTAAATTTGACACAAAATGTATTTTTATTATTTAATAATATACAATAAGATATGATGTTAAATTAGGGGGGGGAACCTCCAAACTTCAAATATTTCATTCCTCTATTGGGGAAAAACAAAAACAAGTCAAACAGAAAACTGACATATTAAACAGAAGGGCTACTTTCAATATAATTATTCACAGCTAAGACATTTGAGAATACGCCTAATTAGGAAAGAGTAGGCAGTATGTATATCCTTGGAAATTGAAAAGAAAACTCATTAATACACAAGGGAGGAACAGAAATCATCATCATAATGCCAGAAGGAACGCTTTGGCTGGGGGCACTTTCAGCTTCCGAATTAGAATCAATCACTTTCCCAATGACACTTTGTGCACTGCATTGGCTAAGCTGGTGGTCCAGTCTTGGGTTTGGATGCATGTGTTTTGAAAGGAGGTAATTGGGCAAATTATCTGAAGTGCAACACTTTTACTTAGTGCCATGAACCATGGTCATTGGCTATAGCGAAAATAATACCGATTGACTGCTAGCTCAGGACATGCCCTGCATACACTTAGAACGATAACTGGATTTTCACAGTGTTCTCCTCTTCCAAAAGATCAATTAATTCTATCGTGTGATATGCAGGTGGGAAGGCGAGGCATCCAAGTAAGTCCACTGCCTAATTTACTTGATGGTGAAGTAAGGGCTTTGCTTTTGCATGAGAAACTTACAGCTACTCCAATATGGAGTGGCTTGAACTTCCGACAATGCTGCTGGAGAAAGACCTGACCTTCTGCACCTGTAAAGATGACAGCCTAGAAAATGCATGGCACTCAAGAGTAATAGTCATGGGGGTAGAGAAGGCAAAGGTGAATCTGTAAATAGTAGTGGCAGAGGTGGCTCTCTGAATGTTCAATAGTAGAATTATTCTAGTACTGATAAAATGTATTTACTGCACCAGCAATACATAATTACAGGGCTCCTTGTATGGTGTTGGACATAGAAAGCATCTTCTTTCTCCTCCTCCTCCTCCTTAGTTTTCTTCTTCTTCTTCTTGGGTTTATATTTCCTCCATGAAAACTGAGCATTGGAAACCCTCAGGACCAGTTTACCTTGCCTCACAGGGCTGCTATGAGTCCGAATTGACTCGAAGGCAATGCATCTTGGAGTTGAAGTTTGCAAAGGGTTAGGGTTCATAGTTGTTGTTAGGTGCCACTGAGTTGGTTCCAACCCATGGCAACCCTATGGGCTACAGAGTGAAACACTGCTCAGACCTGCAACATCCATGCAAGTAGTGTGTTTATGTTTGAGTCTAGCTTTGCAGTCATTTCTTTAAGGGATATTTTTATTTCCTGTCCCTCTAATTTACCAAGAATTGTGTTCTTTTCCTAGGATTGGTCTCTTCTGACAATATGTCCAAAGTACATGAGGCAGACTCTTCCCATCCTTGCTTCCAAGGAGCACACTGGCTGTACTTTTTCTGAGACAGGTGGATTTGTACTTTTAGCAGTTCATGACACTTTTAATAGTCTCCAGCACTACAGTTCAAATGCATGGATTCTTCTTCTGTCTTCCTTATTCAAAGTCCACTTTTCACAAGCATATGAGTCAACTGAAAATACTATGATTTGAGTCAGGTTTTCCTTGTTGGGTCAGATGTTAATAAAATGCAAAGTAACATTCTTGCTTTTTGACATTTTAAAGAGGATCTATGTGCTACCTTACAAATCTGGCTAGACCAGAGGGAATCCAGGGAATCCAGGGAATCCAGGACAGGGAATCCAGGGAACACACAGGGAATCCAGGACAGATGATCCCTTCAGGATCAGTGGTGAGAGTGGTGATACTGGGAGGGAAAAGAGAGGGTGGAGTAGAAAGGGGAAGCTGATTACAAGGATCTACATATAACCTCCTCCCTGGGGGATGGACAAAAGAAAAGTGGGTGAAGGGAGACATTGGACAGTGTAAGCTATGAAAAATTAATGATAATTTATAAATTATCAATGGTTCATGAGGAAGGATTGAGCAGAGAGGGAGGGCGGAAAATGAGGAGCTGATAATAAGGCCTCAAGTAGAAAGCATATGATGTTTTGAGAATGATGATGACAACAAATGTATAAATGTGCTTGACACAATTGATGTATGTAGGGATTTTGATAAGAATTGTATGAGCCCCCAATACAATAATTAAAAAAGGAGAATTGTGAACCATTGTTTACCCAAAGCAATGTATAATATGATCCTTTGCCTGCTGCTTCCAGGATCATTAATCATGGACCTGAACAAATTAAACATAATATCATTACAGAAGACCCACTGCTACCAAATCTATGTTTTTTCCAGAATAAATAAGTAGATTTTTAAGTAAAGTTCTTTTGATGACTGCCAAACCTTGGAGTAAAAGAAAACCAATTTGTGTCCCATCTGTTGTGGATATTTTGGGTTTTGTTATTTTAAAATATTGTGGCATTCCCTGAAAGAAAATGACCTCAGAAAAGTTAAGTCTATTAGTAAAAATAGTTAGATACTCTGGTGTGGGGCATGAGTCACATTGTTTTGTTATAAAACAACGGAAGTAATTTATTTTTGAAAGTCCGGGAAGGTGGGGTGTACACAGGGAAGTATGAGAGGTTAAAACACACTATGGAAATTGGAATAATACTCACATATCAGGGTTTATCTGTTTAAATTCTTAAAATAGAAGTACTTTCCTGAGACTTGAGCTGTTTGTAGGACGGGGAAGAATACCTGCTCAGGTAAACTCATATTTCTAGTAGAGATCCTATTAATTTCTGCTAAAACCCCAGAAGAATGCTGGTAACCCAACCCAGTGTGATACATCCCTTGCTGTAGCCAAGGAAATTGTGTGCGTTCTTGTTGAAAGAAGCTTGTCTGGATACTGTTAGTTGATGCTGGTGTGAGCGCAAACAGGCATGGTTTGTTCAGGATTTCATGCTCAAGAATCAGGTATTAACTCTTTTACTGGGGAGTGCAATGGTTTTTGTTTTAGGAGACTGAAGCTTGGATGTGGTGAGACTTGTCATTGGTAAAGGGACACAATCACTCCTGTTAACTGGGAGAGAGTGAGGCTTGGTCATTTCTGTAGTTTCCCCATGATCCTGGTGTGTGTGTGTGTGTGTGTGTGTGTGTGTGTGTGTGTCTATGTTTGTGTGTGTGTATGTGTCTGTGTGTGTGTGTGTTTGTGTGTGTGTGTGAGAGAGAGAGAGAGAGAGAGAGAGAGAGAGAGAGAGAAAGGGAAAGCGAGCTGATTGGAGAGTGGACATGACCCACTACTCATTCCATGGGAGAAAAATGAGGTCATCTGATTCTGTAAATATTTAAAATCTTGGGGACCCATTTGCGCAGTTCGATTCTGTCTTGTAGGGCTATTGTGATCCAGATGCATAGATAGGATGCTAGTGACTTTAATTGGGGTTGATTTGTTTTTGTTGGCATGTGTGATTGAGTCATGATGCTGTACTGCACTCCCCTCATTCTCTTCTACTCAGAGAGAGATCTCATTTTATGTAGGTGTCTTGTGAAGTTCATGTTATTTATGAAAACCTTTGGCTCAGTGATACCACACAAGCACAAGCTGACAGCTGTTGTGTTTTCTCTTTCATTTTACTCTAATTTCTGTCTTTCTTTAGTCACCTCTTTCCCAAGGGGGTGGTGCATTGAAAGGTGAAGGTTGCCATGGAAATGCAGATGCTTTTTTAGGCATGCACTGCATTTAGGTACCACCTGACACAACAATGTGGATGACAACTGCGAGAGCTGGAGCGGATCTTCGTCTTTGGGACTGTGCTGGGAGTTTCCAACGCCATTGCTTATATCTAGAGAGAAGATTCATTTCCTACGAGTGTGCTCACTCCTCTTTGCAGGGTACTGTGCAGCCTTCCAACAATGCTCTTCAGAATACTGGACATTTTGCACATGTGGCTGTGCATTTTGCTGATGTATGTACTTATTTATTTGTTCATTCACTTTTCATTATGAATTAGGCATTTCCTTTGAATTCTGCTGCCTTGGTTAATTTCTGATAGTTTCTCAACCCAAATTCCCATCAACAAATGAATGGATTAAAAAACTGTGGTACATACATACAATGGTGTACCATGCATCGCTAAAGCAGTAATGAACACATGAAGCATACCACTGCATGGGAAGAACTGGAGGAAAATATGCTAAGTGAAGTAAGCCAAACACAAAAGGACTAGTATAACATGAGTCCGCTGAGATAAGTATATATATATATATATATATATATGAGAGAACAGAAAGGTAAGTGCAAAAGAGGCACAGGGAAATAGCTACTGCATACAAACACTCCAGGGGTCAGGTCCAGGTAGTATGGCAGGGGCCAGACCAAATCCAGGGATACATATGGGAGCCAACTAAAAAGGGAGTAGAGGGAGGAAAGGGGAAAGAGAAAAAAGATGTGTGATGGGGGAATAGGGCACTGACCCACCCAAGGGGAGGGTATTGTTTGTGTCTCCACAGGGAAAGAGGGACCACATATAAAGCCAGTGCCAGATGAATGCAGTGCACTGGCAAGGAGTGTGAGCCAGTGGAGGGGCCTGAAGGCTTGGCCCCCCCATACCAGCTACGTGGACAACTGCCTCTCACCCCAGAAGATTTTACTTGAGAGGATGACACTGAAGCTGCAGCTAGGGGAGAGGCGCATGTCTGATCAGAGCAAATGGGAGCAAATGAAGGGGGAAGAAGAGAGAGTGGAGCACATCCTGGCCCATCAGGCCTGGAGGACGATTTCCTCACTCTGAACAGCCAATGGATAGTGTGGACAATATGGCTGATCCCACTATGAGACATGTCATCCCTTGATGGCCCAGGACCCTAACAGGGGGCAATACTGGAGACTCAGTGTCAGGACTGGACCAGACTGACCCTGTGACACCGAGGCAAACCACTAAAAGTGTGTACCAGAGCAACCGTGGGAGCAGGGCAAGGAGTTCCTGAGGGAGTACAAAGGACAGACTCTTGGGCCAAACCATGGTACTCCATGGGACCTGACTGAAGGGCACACCTAGAGATCAAAAATCAGACCTTGATCTATTTACAGGTTTCTCTTTCTTTCTAAATTTTTTTCTTTTAATTACTTTATTAGTCTATGGGTAATTGGTTTCCTTTCTTGTGGTCATCGCTTTGTTCTCACCAATTGCCTACCTTGCTATGGCTTGATTTTTGGTGCATATTATTATCTCTACAGATCTATCCAGATAAAATAGACTGGATGAATAGTCTGGAGGAGAAAACAACGGGACCAATGGTTCTGAGGGCACACGGAAGGGGGGGAGGGGTGGTAAGGAGGTGGTGCTGACCAACCCAGGGATAAGGGAGCAACAAGTAATCCAAAATCAGTGGTAAGGACGGTGTGAGAGGCCTGGTAGGGATTCAGGAAGGGCAAGGTAACCGAGAGAAATTACTGAAACCCAAATGAAGGCTGAGCATGATAGTGGGACAAGGGGAAAGTATAAGGAATTAGAGGAAAGAACTAGGTGACAAAGAGTATTTACAGGGGTCTAAAGATTGGAATGTACATATGTAAACATACTTATATAAGAGTGTGGGGAAACAGATCTATGTGCATATATTTATAGGTTTAGTATTAAGGCACCGGATGTACATTGGACCTCCACTCTAGCACTTACTCAATGCAAGAATGCCTTGTTCTATTAAATTGGCATTCCAGGAAGAACACCATCCTGACATTATTGCTGAAGAAAAATGTGTGCATAGTAAATGTGGTGAAGAAAGCTGATGGTGCCCGGCTATCAAAAGATATAACGTCTTGGGTCTTAAAGGTTTGAAAATAAACAAGCAGCCATCTAACTGAGAATAAAAGCCCACATGGAAGAAGCACACCAGCCTGTCTGACCATGAGGTATAGAAGGGACCCATTATCAGACATAAAAGAACTAAAAATCATATCAGTGGGTGCCCACCTTCCTGATATGATCTATGAATACAAATGTGTGCATAAGTATATGTGCTGAAGAAAGCTGATGGTGCCCGGCTATCAAAAGATATAGCATTTGGGGTCTTGGAGGCTCGAAAGGTCAACAAGTGGTCATCTGGTTCAGAAGCAACAAAGCCCACATAGAAGAAACACACCAGCCTGTGTGACCACGAGCTGTTGAAGGGACCAGGTAGCAAGCATCAAGGGAAAAAAAATCATATCATTGTAAATGTGTGAGTGCAGACTCAAAGCCCATCAGCAGCCAACCAGACACTCCCTTACTGAAGGGTTGTGGGGAGGAGATGAGCCAGTCAGCGTGCAGGGTAGGAACGATGAAACATGTAACTTTCATCTAGTTCTTAAATACTCCCCTCCCCCCCACCTTCACGAACCCAATTCTACCTTACAAATCTGACTAGGCCAAAGGATGCACATTGGTACAGATAGCAATGGAAACACAGGGAATCCAGGACAGATGACTCCTTCAGGACCAGTGGTGAGAGTGGTGATACCTGGAGGGTGGTAGGAACATGGGATAGAAAGGGGTAATTGATTACAAGAATCTACGTATAGCCTCCCAAATAAAAGTATTAAAAAAATAAGGCCTTTTTTACATTAAAAAATTCTCATAGTTTCTGTTAGCATACTCAATCCAAGTGAATCTGAATAAGAAACCCTTGCTTCAGGTAGACCTTGATTCAGTGAAGGAGATCGCTGTGGACTTTGTGGTTGTTTTCTGCCCTTGAGTTTATTATAATGCATAGGGCCCCCGTGTGACAGAGTAGACCAGCCCCTGAGTGTCCTAGTTGCCACTGTCATAGCAGCAGATTATCAGATCCTTCCTCCTGGTAGCCTCTGGTATGTTCCTTAGTGGGAGCAAGCCAGGCAACACAGCCCACCTGTGATGTGGAGTAAAAAATGTCTATCATTTCCTCTATCTTCAGACACTGGTTCCCTTACCTAGGGACCAGCTTGCAGTGAAGTGATGATGAGTGTTTCCATGTCATCCTTTCATTGATGTAAAGGGGTTATTTCAAGAGTCAGCCTCCATCTGCCTGACATATGATTATAACAATTCTGCTGATGCATGCAGCAAAAGAGAAAGCAAGTAAAGGCAGATAGAATATTCAGTATAGTGAGGATATGTAAGATCAACGTACAATTATACCCTCAGTTAGATAATTGACACCTGTATAAAAGAGTTTTGGGTTTTTTTCTACCTGATCCTGAGGCTTAAACAGTTCACTTCAGAGTTGTGCTACAACACACATTTAACCCTTCACTTAGGCATCTTATTTATCATTTATCTAATAATACAAAATGACGTCATTTAAATGCAGAACAGAAAGACTCAACAATGGCTCAGAGGCCTGGATGTCAAATTGGATGAAGGATGCTGATGTGTATAGAATTAGAGGGGATGAATTGGAGCTGAGACTGAAAGCGTTAAACTAAAACTTAATCACAAAAAGGACAATCATGGTTGATGAAAGTCAGCATATCATTGACAACTATTTATTTATTTATCCATTTAGTCATCCATCTATTTATTTATGTACTTGTTTATTCATTCATTTATTTACTTAGTTAGTTATTGTGGGTGCATTTGATACTCTGCTGCTGTTGTGATTGGGATGAGGTTAACTATAATTATCACGTATGTGGGTGCCTACATTTAAAAGTTTTTAAATAATTTAAGTGAGTTTGATACTTGTAACCTACGGAGTGGACTTGGACAAAGTTTTTGGGTGGGTTTTCAATAGAAGTTTAGATGTTTTTATAAGTATTTTTATTCTATATTCATGCATTTGTATATGTTTTTGTATATATTTATGTAAGTTATATTTGATTACTAACTGGATTTGCTAAGTCTAATAATTTTTTAAAAACATACAAACATCCTGTCTTCTAGGGTAATTTTAAGTCAGAATTGACATCATGGCAGAGGAGTTGGCAGGTCTATGTTTCAGGTATTTATGGACAGAGATCAATCCCTGTAAAAGGCATCATGCTTGGTGAACTCAAGGGCCAGCAACCTAGAGAAGTGCTGGCCCATGACTGCAACCATGGGTTCCACCCTACCTACTCTGGTGGGGTGACACAGGACTGTGAAGCAGGGCGTTCTTTGAAACTGGCGTCCTTATGAATCAAAACCAACTCAAAAGCACCTATCCTAACACCAATAACTTAAGAGTTGTTTTAAAACAGAGTTTTTTACTTGCGCATACCTATATTCTGCCCCGATACTTGGTCCCCTAGCTTACAGCACACTATTTACTTTAGTTTACTTGTTGAAAATGGAGAGTAACCAGGAGCACACTCTCAACACACTGCAATATATTTATTTGTAATGTCTATCAATTCCATTCCCTTACAACTTTTAGATTGCATTCCAAATAGTTAAATACCAAAAGATATTATAGCTCTTTAAAAAATAAAATAAAATAATAAAGTCATGGGTTAGGTCTCTGAGGGTAATTTCTCTATTCTTCACAAAATCATTTTATTAGGGGTTCATACAACTCTTTTCACAATCCATACATACATCAATTGCATAAAGCATGTTTATAAATTTGTTACCCTCACCATTCTCAAAACATTTGTCCTCCACACTTAAGCCCCTAGCATCATGTCCTCATTTTCCCCTCCCTCTCCACTCCCCACTTCCTCATGAGTCCTTCATAATTTATAAATTTTTATTTTGTCATATCTTGCTCTGTCCCACGTCTCCCTTCACCAACTTTTCTGTTAAGGACCGTGAGGAGAATGTGATCATTCCTGCATGGTGAAACAGTACACGTAGATGTTCCCCTAAACGTTGCATGTTTGAATCCACACAGACAACTGGAGTAAGAAGAAGATAAGAGAAGAGGAAGAGGAGAAAGAGGAAGAGACAAGATCTCCTTATCTCATGTCATATCCAAATACAAATTCACTATGGATCAAAGACCTAAATATAACAGTTAAAACCATGTAGATCATAAAAAGGTAAATTTAGAGGTATTGACTCACTGCATAAATACACAGCATACACACACTATCAAAGTTAATCCTATGCATAATAAATTATCTCCTAACACTCTGCATAAATACACTGTCAAAGTTAACTAAAAATGCACACCTAGCAGATGACAAATTAAACGACTGGGACTTCTTTATATTAAATATTACAAGTTGGAAAAAATAGATTTATCAGACAAAGCCAAATCTCTAAAATGTAGAGCATCCCTCAACATCTTCACAACAAAATACAAATAATATTTCAAAATGGCCAGATGGCATAAATATATACTTCACCAAAGAAAACATTCAGTCTGCCAATAGGTGCATGGAGAAGTGCTTTCAATCAGCAGCTCTGAGAGATTCAAACCAACCCAAAATTGAGCTTCTGTCTCACCCAACATTAATAACAAAGTTAAAAAACACAATATGACATGCTGGTGAGGGTAAGGAGAGACTGAATCTCTACTACAACAATGGGGCGACCACTGTGGGAAAACGTATGATGCTTTCTTTACAAGTTGAAAATAGAGGTTTTATGTAACTCAGAAATTCTACTAGTTCTATATCCTACATACATAAGATCTATGACACAAATAGAGAGATGTACACTCACGCTCCTTGAAGTCCTCTTCACAGTGTTGAAAGGATAGAAACAACCTAAGTGTCCACCAACCGAAGGACGAAGACACCAGGTATGACACATGCACCCAGTGGAACACCATGGCCACAGTCATTATGAATCGTGAACAGGTGAAACTCAGATTACATCATGTGAACATACCTGGAGGACATCCTGCTGAGTAAACTTATCCAATCAAAAAAGAACAAACATGTTTGAGACAAATACTATAAAAAGTCAGGGAGAGGTTTACATGCACTGAGAAATATTCCAGGAGTAAGAGAAGACCAAGATGCAAACTTACTGCCGTTGAGTGAAGGATGACTCATCATGACTGTATAGGGCAGAGTAGAGCTGCCACAAGTGGTCCTTGTGGAAGGGGACGAGGGTCAATCAGCACCACAGAGAAGACAAGTAAGTACTTAGGGGAAGGGCAAAGCAGTGCAGGAAGTGGGGATATGCAAAAATGAATACTGGGATACTGGGAGGAGCACAAGGCAGCAGTGGTAAATGCTATTACATACTCAGTCTTGCTACACCAATATATATTTCCAAGTGGAGGCAGGCAAACTGAACAGGTATTGGACTCCACTCAGCCTAAGCTGATATCTCTACATATGTAGTTACATGTGCTGCAAACATAACCATGTACTTACATTTAGTGAAGCCTACAAGATACAAGATTCGAAAGCATGCAAATCTTGATCAAAAAACCTTGAGGAAAGGAATCACTGGAGCTGGTGGCTCTGGATCACAGTCTCTGGGGATATCAGATTTAACCGGCATAACACCATACACACAGACAATGGTATGTGTCCTGCTCTAGGTAGTACTGACGACATCTGAAAAGCTGTGAGTGACCATCTAATGTGCAACTGTTAGTCTGTGCTGTCAGATGCCATGGCTGGTGAAGCATGGAAACATCCAACATCATAGAAGTGGCAGAGAACACACAGAAGCAAAACCAGGGCCCAGAGCACAAGGCAGTGTGCTTCCAGCCTACTGGAAGCGCCCCCAGTGCTATCCAGTGGATGCCAACTAATAGGGTAGAAGTGCCCTTGTGGGTTTCTGAGACTGTAACTCTTTACTAAGTAGAAAGCTGTCTTTGTCCCATGGTGCAGCTGGTGGTTTCAAACTGCTGACCGCAAGATCAGCAGCCCAAAGTATAATCATTATGCCACTGGGGCTTCTTCCAAGCCCACTGAGTAAAAGTGAATGCCCTCTCACAGGAGGACTGCTTTTAGAGTGGGGTCCCTCTAGGATCTTAACTCTGAAGCTAGGTTTGCTTACTCCCCGAGGTATAGCTGAAACCTTCAGGAAAATGTTGAAGGTGGAGTGGCACGACTTGGGGTATGTATTGTCAGCAATAATTAAATCTCTGTAACATTGACCAAGCAGGGAAGTGGACAGAAGACTGTGTGGCTGAGTAGCCATGAACCAGAGAAGCCTGTTGCTGGCATGGCTGGGAAGAAGACTTCTTGGAAAAATGGTATTCTCAGCCTTTCTAATCCTGCATCATAGCCTGTTAACATCTCTAAGAAAGCTATAATCCTCAATAGATCCCTTAGTTCTGTGTGGCGACTGCAATGAAGTATTGAACACAGCTGAGGAGAGGGTGATGGAGGAGGGCTGCTGGTTGTCAGCACTGGCTTAGAAGGAACGTGGTCGTGGGTTTGTCTGATTTCAAATTTGGATCAAGCAGCCTGGGGATGCTGAGATAGTTTGATTCTCCTTTCCCGTTAGGAAGATGAAGGGTATCACTCACTGCTCCTAGACCCTTTATACTCCAGTGCAAAGTCTCAGAGTGGGAGCAAATTGTGGAATGAAATCAAAATCATAAAGACCAGCCTTGCTGTTCTGGGAGAGATGGAACTCTTGAGACCATGTCCTTTTTTTTTAGCAAATAAGAGCCCTGGAGGGGTAGCCGTTATGCAATGAGCTGTTATCCTCACGGTCAGCAGTTCAAGTCTCTCAGCGACTCCACAGGAGAAAGACTGGGCTTTCTACTTCCAAAGAAATAGGGGAGGAGTTGTCGCGATGGGTTACTTGGGGGTCTCGATGGGTTACTAGTGACTCAATGGCAGGGGGTTTGGTTTTTGTTTCATCACCCCTAATACTGAACTCAGCTCCTGGCTAAACTTTCTTCCCAAAATAGGCCTATCAGGTGAGCCAGGGAGGCACAGAGTATTCAGAGCAATCAGCGAGCTGAGATGGAAAGGTCAGCATTTGCCCAGGGAGGCAGAGAAAAGAAGAAAATAAGAAACAAAACACAGGAAGGGGGAAGAGTTCTGTCACATCACGGGCTGCTACCAATGTAAGAAACAAAATGTATGCAGAGTTCAATGAAAACCAATCTGCTGCATAAACATTAACCTAAGTCACAATAAAACACCTTTTTCCCCCTAAAGAAAGAAATAAAGACCTAGGCATCTATTTCCAAAAATTAACAGCTGTTGAAAGCCCTGTAGTTCTATTCAGAATTAAGTGGGGTCTTCTGAGTTAGCTTTGATGCTGGTGCTAACAAAGTCTGGGAAGGTAGCACTTAGGCAGACAAAATTAGTTCTCCCTGTGAACCAGTGGTTTTAACTAGCCCCATGGCTGTTGGATAGGAAAAGTGTCTTCATTAAATCTTAGAAAAAGTCTGGCATCCTGTGGTCACTGAAAGTTCATGGTCCTTAAGGTCAGTTGATTAGAACTCATTGGTGAGGAAACATAATGGTCAATTTGACATCTTCTGGCAAGCACTGCTGTGATTGGGACATTTTGCTCCGTAATCCGCAGTCTTTCAAAGGCAATACAAGAAAGGGATAAATAGACAGCTTTCATAAATTATTTCTTTTATATTTGAATTCATTTCACAAAGGAAAATGAGTGGTTTCTGCTTTAGACTCAAATAGGTGTTATTTGCATAGAGGGAGAATGACAACCAACTGATTGGAAACATATGGACAATCATAGTGGCAATAATAAGGATAGTGGCAGCGGCCTTGACTTCTTGGGCACGTGCTGAGTGATAAGCATGTTCTGATGACTTTGCATATATTACCTCATTTTGTTCTTGGAACAATTTTGTGCATTGGGGACTTTGGTGTTCTCCATCCTACGGCTCACAAAATCAAGACACAGCAATGCTGGTGACTCCCTTATGTGTGTACAGCTGGTGAATATCACAGAAAATTTTTTTAAATATAATGACATAAAAATAAAACAGATAGGAAGAAGTCTGCATTCTGCGGCTGGCCCTTCACAGGAAATGAAGCATCCATGTTATCAACAACCTAATCACACCGCTATTTCTTATGCATGTTGAGTTAATAGTGAAGTGATATCAGTTAAAGTATAATAAAAATATTAATCCAAAGCAACTCTGTGTTAAATGTGTGTGCACATTCACACATAACAGAAATGGAAAATGATGAAGGAAGATTCACCCTGAGAAGAGACTAAGATTTTATTTTATCAATCCTAACTCCTGAACTTCTATGCTGTCATTATTAACTGAGCGTTTTCCCTATAAACCATGTCTACTAAATAGTCTTTTATGGGGAAATTGGGTCTAGAAAATGTCTCCTCGATTCAAACTCACAGTGACCAAATTCCTAGTGATTCAAACTCACAGATACCATGTAGAGGATTTAGAGACTTCGCTCTTACAGGAGCAGGCAGCCTCTTCTCGCTCACGGAAAGCCCTCCATCAACCAGGCCATGCACACCAGAATGCCTTCTCGGCCAAGTAGCCCAGCGTTATGTGAAATGGTACCTAGATAAGATGTAAATGAATGTTGAAAACTCTAGAGATCTCACTGATTTTAAAAATAAGCTTTAACCACGGGACCAGGTATAAGGCATCATGCAAAAAAAAAAAAAAGATATAAGTGTGTGTATGTATGTGTATATATGTGTATATGTATATATGTATGTATATATATGTATATATATCATATTAAATGAAGGGGGAAGTGCAGAGTGGAGACCCAAGGCCCAAGTGTTGACCAATGGAGATCCCCTCATAGAGGGGTTTAGGAGAGGAGATGGGTTAATTAGGGTGTGAGGTAGTATCGATGAAGAACACAGCTTTCCCCCGAATCCTGGATGCTTCCTCCCCCCAACTACCATGATCCGAATTCTACCTTGCAGGGCTGGATAGGACAGAGGCTGTACACTGGTGCATACGAGGGTTGGAGGTACAGGGAATCCAGGGTGGATGATACCTTCAGGACCAAGGGTGTGAGGGACGATGCTGGGAGAGTGGAGGGTGAGTGGGTTGGAAAGGGGGAACTGATTACAAGGATCCACATGTGACCTCTTCCCTGGGAGAGGGACAGCAGAGAAGGGGGGAAGGGAGACTCCGGATAGGGCAAGATATGACAAAACAACGATGTATAAATTACCAAGGGCATATGAGGGAGGGGGGAAGGGGGAGGGAGGAGGGGGAAAAAAGAGGACCTGATGCAAGGGGCTTAAGTGGAGAGCAAATGCCTTGAGAATGATTGGGGCAGGGAATGTATGGATGTGCTTTATACAATTGGTGTATGTATATGTATGGATTGTGGTAAGAGTTGTATGAGTCCCTAATAAAATGTAAAAGAAGAAAAGAGAAAAAAATGATTAGGGCAAAGACTGTACAGATGTGCTTTATACAATTGATGTATGTATATATATGAACTGTGAAAAGAATTGTATGAGCCTCAATAAATTGTTAAAATTAAAAAAAAAAAAAGAAAAAAAAATAAGCTTTAAATAAGTTGATGTGCTATGATTCCGTAGAAACTGAGACAAAGGAATGTTGGATGTATATGAAGGGGACTTAAAAGAATTTGTGGACATCGAATTAAGTGGTAATGGAAAATTTTCCACAAACATTTTGAAGCACACTCTTCTGTTACGCGCATATGACAGTGTGAAAACAGGGAGATTCCAATGCCATAGGGATCTGGAAAGGGTAAATATAAGTAATGAAAATATAAGAGTGATTGCAAAGGGTTAAGTGGAGGAGGCCAGGATGCATAGATGGCCCACTGAGGATTTAAAGGTAGTGAGATTGTTCTACTCGGCTCTGCAATATTAGATACAGAGTATCGGTATTCCTGAAACCCACTGGATTACACAGCAAAGAGAGATATTTATTTAGTAATGTTTTGTTCATTTTGATGAATGTACAGAAGTTTGGCATAGAGATGTTGGCTATGCTTAACTGTATGAAAATATTCTCAACACAAATAATGCTTCATTTCTGCTGCTACACTTCCTGGGATCTAGAGATGAAATCCCCCTGTGTATCTCAGATTGGGAACCTGTGATGGTTAACATGGAGTGTGGACTTGTCTGAGCAGAATTTTCAGGGATTGGCATCTAAAACGGAGTCACCCCCCATCATGTTATCTAATATAATGTAACTTCTTCCATGATGAGATCTGATATGATTAACAGTACAGACAAGATGATGATGTACCTTACATTTTTTTCATAAGTGTGAAGGGTATCTTAGGAGTGGGATAAAAAATATTAAGCTATTTCTTTCTGCTAACGTATCTTTTAAGAAGTATTTCAAGAATAAGATAACCTGAATGACTTTTAAAAAACCAAACTTATTTTATGCTAAAAAGTAGAACAACATGACACCAATGTGAAATAAGACCAAGAAGACCTACATGAAAATTGTTATACTATCATTTTCTTTCTTTTCCTTCCCTTTTTCCCTAAACTTTGGGGAATTTCATAACTGTAGCTGATCACTCTCTTTAAAATGTCCACTGTAAAAATGAATTTATTAGTGGCTCTTACAGCTCTTATCACAACCAATACACAAATCCATTGTGTCAAGCACATTTGTTCATAAGTCACCATCATCATTTTCACAATATTTTCTTTCCACTGGAGCTCTTGGTATCAGCTCATTTCTCCCTTCCATCCCTTCCCTCATGAAACCTTGCTAATTTATAAATTATTACATTTTTCCTGTCTTACACCAACCTTATACCAACCTCTATTCACCCACTTTTCTATTGTATGTCCATCTGGGAAAGGGTTATATATTGATCATTGTGATCAGTTCCCCTATTTTCCCCCTCACCTTCCCCTTACCCTCCTGATATCACTGCTAGCATAATTGGTCCTGAGGGGTTTATCTGCCCTGGGTTTTCTGTGTTGCAAGCTCTTATCTATATTAGCATAGATGCTCTGATCTAGCTGGATTTGTAAGGTAGAAATGGGGTCATGATAGTGTGGTGAAGAGGAAGCATTAAAGAAATAGCAGAAAGTTGTGTGTTTCTTTGGTACTATACACGACTCTGACTGGCTCATTTCTTCCTTTGACCTTTCTGTAACGGGATGTCCAAGTGTCTACAGATAGGCCTTGGGTCTCCACTCCATCCTTCCCGTCATTCATATTGATATATATTTTTGTAGAAACAAACTTGATATGACCTAACAATAATAAGTGGTCTAAATTGTCTCAGGGTCCTATGAAGAAAACTAACATTCCTTCTCCCTCCTTATTCTAATAGTAGTCATTTTTAATCCCAGAAATGTTGATGGTTTACAAAGCCCATACTACCAAGATGACTGGGTAGTTAACGATACACAATGTGAAATATATTTTCAATTAGTGACCAGTGGTGTCCTAGCTGACATGGTTTGTCACTGCTCCCTCTCTCTGCCATCCATCACTTTTAGGTAGACCGCAGAACACAGCTCACTTGAGAGAGCGATCTGCATAGGGTTGTCATCCAACACAATGCTTCCTATGCATGGATTTGGATAAACTAGTTTATGGTCTTTATTATCCAGCTACAATATCCATAATGGCAATAATTTCTATAGAATAGTTTTAATGAAATCAGAAAAAATGACTTTACGTACTTTGATAACTGAATCTACATAATTTAGATTCAACTGAGATATCATTCAAAGACTTATCAAATGTACACTGTCCAGATATTTGCTATTTTTTACATTTTGTGGGGTGGGGTGTGACAGTAGATATTCCTAATTTGTGTTTGGAACAAAAGCCTATTTAAGTATTAATGAGCAGTTCGTTGTATATTATTCAAAAAGGGATCTTGACTTCTTTGGTTTTTTAAGGTGCTTTCATAGTATATAGAACATTCTCTATTTGGAGCATCAATATTATGTGTTTGTAATAAAACTTATATAAATAAATTCCATGGGCAGTGAGATCAGTAAGTGAATTATACTGCATTTATTCTGTAACACTTTACACAATTTTCTCCAAGATGTAATTCCTCTTTCAAATTTAGTTGAAGGAATGCCCACCGACTCCTGTGCTAGGAAATGAAAGCATGCAGTGTTGCACCCTTGAAAGGTCCCATTGTTCTCCAGATTGCTAAAATTACTTTCATTAGGGGTAGAACAATGGAGGAATGTATCTGTCTCTTTTTATTTCAGAAAAACAGATTCACCGCTGCCTTTAAATGGCAGTATATTTTACTATTCGCAGGTCCGCATCAGCATAATTGTCAAATTTCAGGTTGAACTGGACAGCAGTTGAGCACACAGCTGGGGAGGGGTTGGACCAGTGGGGTCGGGAATATGGAGGGCGCAGGTAGACTAAAGCTGGCAGGGGCACTTGCAGAAAGGAGGTATTAGGATTCTGTTCATTGCAACTATGGAGCTGGTTCGCACAGTGTCTCTGCTGAAAAAAAGAAAAGCAAAGAAACGTATAAGACAGAACCCAGAGAGAGACAACTTCCACTTTTCCATTGCACACGTTCTGCAAAGTTAACCCCATTCCACATCCTGTTCCAATGTTTCCTCGTGGGAACTGTGCCACTTCCTCCCCATCGCGATTTTTTTTCCGTGTAAAGTTATTGTTTACAATTTATTGCTGCCTGTTGTTGGAGATCACTGACGCGGATGACACCTCGTCCTTTAGAGTTTAATGGTAGGAACTCGCTTTTCAACTCTGCTTTCAAAAATAACTTGGCTGTTATAAATGTGCCAGAGAGATCTATCATGTTTCACCCCAAATCTCTTGACATCAGATACTGTATTATAGCACCCTGGCAATGACTTCTCTGACAGCACGTTTAGAGTTGATGAGGTGACAAATGCTGTGTGTGGCTCTGTGAACTCTGGGAATAGTACCCTCCCCTCTCTATGTCTCTTCCTGCATTAAGCTTTAAATAGTTGGGAGCTAGAATCCCACAGAAACACACAAAGTCGCAGCTGACCTCCCATATATAATCCCAAACCTTTAGAGCTATGGTTCCTTTGTTTCAAGTGTAAGGTCAAAACTTACATTGGACCTCACAGTTACTCAGCCCAATGGCATGTCTACGTTTCCATTCTACCTTCCAGTTTATTACATAGGGCTTCAGAGATCTTAAAAGCTTACAAACAGTCACACAAGGCATGAAAATTGGTCTTCAGGATATGTATTTCTTCAGGAATAGAAAGAGGATATGTGCTGCTAATCATATGAACAAATGCTTCTTTCCTATGAGATCTTCCTGCTCAACCACCATTGCTGAAGGTGCTGCTTAATGATTCTATAGAAACATCCTTTTTAAAAAGGAGGGAATTCAGAGCAGAATTTTAAATTCTCATGAACGCCAGACTTTCTGGAAACATGGAGGCTGGATGATCCCCTGAGACATGTACCTAAGTTCATCTTTAAACGTCAGTCCCAAAGTACCACGTGGAGTCTTCCTTGTTAACTTGTTCGGACTATTATGCTGATTCCAACCTGCAGTGACCCTTTGCACAGCAGAAGGAAACATTACCTGGTCTTGTGTCATCCTCACAATTCTTCCCAGGCCTGAGCCCAGTGTTGCAGCAATGCTGTCAACCCATCTCCCTGGGGGCCATCAGCTCCATTACTGCCACTCCACTTTACTCAACATGATGTCCTCCAGGGAGTGATCCCTTCTAGCAGCATTACAAATTGTGTAAGACAAAGTCTAGCGGTCCTTGCCTTTAGAAGCACTCTGTCTCTACTTCTTCAGACAGATTGGTTGTCCTTTGAGCAGTCCATGGAATTTTCCATAATCTTCTCCATCATCAAGATTTAAATGCATCAATTTTCTCCAGCCTCTTTATTTTATGTCCAACTTTCACATGCATATGAGGCCTTGAAAATATCATGGCTTGAATCGAGTGCAACTTAGTCTTAAAAGGAACAGACTTGCTTTCACCCCTATTAAGAGACTTTCTTGCTCAGCAGATTTACCTAATGCAGCTCAACTTTGCCTCTTCTGATTGCTGCTTCCGTGACCATTGACTGTGTGTCCAAGCTAGACATAGTCCTTGACAACTTCAACCTTTTATCCATTTATTAGGATGTTGCCTATTGGTCCAGTCTTCTTAGAACCAAATAATCATCAAGCTTGGCGTATTTATTTATTTAAAGACTCACCTAAAGCGTTGCACTCTTTAAGGTCTCGTCTTTGAACATATTAGCAGGAGGGCCCAGTCCCTGGAGAGAGACATCATGCAGGGTAAAGTTAGAGGGTCAGTGAAGAAGAGGAACCTCCTCAGGCAGATGACACAGTGGCTGCAACAATGGGCACACACTTGGGACAGATGGTGAGATTGGTGCAGGACCTGGTAGTGTTTTGTTAAGTACAAGGTCACTATGGACCTGAATTTTGTAGACTGAACAGCACCTAGCAGAAGCACCAAAAAGGAATCAAATAGCAATGCCAAAAATAAGATAGAGCTTTCAGAAAGCAGTGTGCTTATTCTCTTGATGAGCAATGATTCAGTGAAGGTGGGCTGGGAGTCCTGGGGTAGCTGCAAAACTCAGAGAATGTAATCAGGACCACTGAACTCTACATATAAAAGCTGTTGAATTGGTATGTTTTTCTGTGTACACTCTCAACCACAAGAATAAAATAACTTTTTAAGTGAAGGATGACGAGGAGAAATAGTTTCTGAAGCATATCTCTTCTTTGTGTTTAATCACTTTGGATTCTTGGAATCATTAGTGATGACGCTAGTTGGTTTGTTCTCTGTAAGTTATCTTGAGGAGACAGTAAGTACAGTGTCTTACTTATCTACACATTTTTGTCCTAATATTCAAGGGGATTTAAATGGTAGTGGTAAATTGCAATTAAAGATAATGGATTTCCCCCCTACAACTTTTCAAACAATTTTATTTGGGTATGTTCGTGTGTTTGTGAGAGTGTATGTATTTCAATATGCATTTTAGTGAAGTTTGTCCACTGAAATAATAAAGATACAAAGCTATGAAATTGGGTTTACATTTTGCTTCAAATATTTGACCTTGAAATAGTTATTAACCATCTGCATACTAATATTCTAATTTCTAAGTAGAATTTTGATGTTCTAGAATATCTCAATTAATGACTCCATGCAACATTTTCACGGGAGAAAGATGAAGATTTCTATTTCCAGGACGAATCATGACCTTATTACAGCCACAGGCGCATGTTCAATTTTGAGATTTAGGGTTGCTATGAGTCAGAATTGCCTCTATGGCAATGTCTTTAGTTTGGTACATAGGACATTTTACATTAGCATTACTGAGAAGCTGAAATCAATTAGGACAAAGTTAAGAAGTAAGCATCAACTACTCTCATTATATAAATTTAATGTATTTTGTTTCCTTGTTAGATTCTCTGAAACACTATCAAGATCTGGGTATAAACACATAAGCTCTTTCAACAACGATAAACCAATTAGCGGATCAGAAACCAAGTTAAGCTGAATTACTGACAGCTCATTTGAGAAGGGACCAGAGACAGATTTAATATTCAAGTTGTTCAGGAACTTCAAGGTCAACTGCCAACTAATTGTTGACAGCTCTGTGAAGAGCAGTTCTCACTCACAGTTACCTTGGCTTTTGTTGAAAATATATTCTGAAGCTAAATCTTTTCACCTTTTCAATGATATATAGTATATTAATAGCTTCTTTGTGTGTCTTATTTATTGGTAGTGCACTCTAGCCTTTATGGGTACTTTTCCACTTTTATAGGCAGATTATTACACAAGCAAGAAAGAGAGAAAATACAACACAAAGATGCTAAATGACTTGAAGCAATACGTGCAACTAACGAAGGGCTCAGAGTGATCCACGGCTGCTTCAGCTCTTGGGAGCTCAGCTCTAGGGTTGAAATAAACTGGAGTGTAGACTTTGACTCGGCCAGAAAGTGGTCAGACGACAGATGGGCAAGTTATGTAAATTTAAACCCTGGAATTTTACACTGAGTGGGGACCATACTAGGATTTTTCCTGAGTTGATTTCAACTCATAGGACAATGTGGAACTGATACTTTGGGTTATCGAGACTCTAAGCCTTTATGGAGGCAGACTATCTCATATTTTTCCCCATGGAATTGTTGGTGGGTTTAATTCAATCACCTGAAGGCCAGCAGCCCAACGCTTAATCTACTGTGCTACCGGGCTTCCTTATGGTAATAAAAGTTGGCCTATAAGATTGTGGGCATTTGGTAACAGATTGGGTATGGATGCCCTGTTTAGTTTAGGCAAAGAGTAAGATGGATGGATGGTCATATGAGTTAAGTATTACGGCTAATGTTCTCATCTATATACAAAGTCCCACAAATACCAAATTGTTCTTTAGGAACACAATGCACCTACTGTGGATGAGTTAGGCATTGGTTAGACATTCTTGTCCAGCCAGCCATGTCCACAGCAGAGGAAGAACACAAATGGTTTCATATATACACTTAGAACAGTCAGGGACTACTCCGATTCTCCAATTTTTATCATGGTATGTGCATAATAACGGCAGCTTCTCAGTAACATTATGAAGATGAATGAGAATAATGCATTTCTAATAGTTTAAGTAGGCAAAGGGCTACAAGATGTGTTGATGATCCAAGGGCCAAAAGATGTGTTCATGGGTACATGTCAACATTGCCTTCACAAACACACTCATTTAGCAAATACTCTCATATGAATTTGACACTTTTGTTAATCTTATTTTCTCTTTGGGATCATACATCGGCTGCCATAGGATAATGCATGTCTTTCATTTTCACGCTTCCTTATTTATAAGGATATCTCCTTCGTTAGATTGCATGGTACTGTGGACAACAGTCCATATTACAGTTACATTTAGAATGATAATCAAACTTTATTTCACACATAGTATGAGTGTCCCATTAATGTTGTTGAGTTGAATTATTATAGGATCTTAAATACTGATCATAAGTCTCCAAATAAGAATTGTTTCTACTAGCATCTCAATCTATACCAATTTCATAATATTCCTAATTTTAATATGATCTTTTGCTGTTTTGGAAATATTAATACAAATTAGATAAATCAGAGTGGATGGCAAGAAAATTGGAATTATTCAAAAGGACATGAAGAAAGGAAAATACTTAATAAGGTGAAATAAAATAACTCTGACACAATTGTTGCCATTATAACCTGTCCTGAGTGCATGACTCCGGACTATGGTATATTCATCATCTAGTCATTAAATAAAGTCGGTAATTTAAAAGTGACAACAAAGAAAATGACTTATTAGAAATAATTAAAAGTTATATCATAACGAGGCAATTATTCTTTGTGATATAAATGTACTGAACCTCAATGACAAGCAAACAGAACGGACAATTAAATTTAAACTCAGTTTTCCCTCAGTAATTTTTTACAATATATTTTATAAATTATTGAGAATTTTACACAGCCATTATAACATTCATAATTAGCAATTACATTTTAATAATATTAATAAAAGTCCATATATAAAGCACATAAAGTGAAATGTTTGATTTTAGTCATTAGGATGGTAGATTCAGGGTAATTTTGTCTCCATTTATAACTAAACTCTGCAGCTCTGTAACTTGGCAAATTAACCCTAATTTGTTTGCCTTAACTTTCTCATCCAAAAATGGGAATAATAATTTTAGATCACTTAGACCTATGTGAGAATTAGATCTCATTTTGAGAACAGTGTCTTATATGAATAAACACTTAATAAATTATGGTTATAATTATTATATGATTACAGTTATATAAGGAAATTAGAAAAATTGATGGAAATGATGGAGATATTGATATATTTTTTTGTGTGTGTTTGGGGTTTACACTTAATTCTACTCCTAACATGAGGTCATGTAGTTCTGATGACATGGCCCTGTTCCTACTCTCATAATGTGATATGATGATATGAGTGCTATAGTACAGATGAAGAAGCCAGATGGTGCCTGATGGCAAAAAATAGTGTGTAGAGTCTTAAAGCCTTGTCTGAAAGGAATTAGTCATCTAAGCCAGCAGTCAAAGAAATTTCCATGGAAGAAGCACACCAGCCTGTGTGATCCAAGGATTGTAAATAATAAAATATAAATCTGAAGGAGGGAATAGTATCAGAGCTTAAATTGTAAAAAACCCAGTTTGCAGAAAAGTATGGGTGGCAGCCTTCATTGGACCCTCTCTGAACATAATTGAGGGATGAAAACAGCTTTGCTTTCAGACAGCATTGTACAGTTGATTGTGGCTGTGGCAATTAAGCTCATATGTAGCACCTTATCATTTAACCTCCCTTTTGACCCGTTCTAAAGTTATTGCTTTTAATATTTTCTGCTTTATTTTCAAATGAGGGTTTTTAAAAAATTATTTGTAGTCATCTTTGTTGGATTTTTGTTTGTTTATTTTTTTACTTACTCTTTATATTTTGTATTATTTTCTGAATATGAAATTCAGGATAGGTAGATCTATAGAGAGAATAATTGGAATGATAATTCCCTAGAAGCATGGCAGGGGAGGATGGGGAAAATGGGGGGTTCACAAACAATAAATATGAGAAGAAAATGTTTTGAAATTGATTGTGGTAATAACTATACATTCTTAATTTGAGTGAATAATTAACTTGTATGTTATGTGAAGTATATGTCAATAAAACTACTTTTAAAAAGCTAATTAAATTTTTTACTTTAATTCTTTGAGGACATTTTGTATGTAATCCTATAAGGCATATTAATATTTTTTATTATTCAACTCATCTCATTCAATAGAAAATTTTAAAGTTTCAAGATTGTAATATGAAATTATATATTTGTATTATAATAGATTTATTTATATAATATACACAGAAAATAATGATCTTGATACATGTGTATAATGAAAATGAACAAGTAAAACAGAAGGAAACCAGGAAACTTCAGATATTTCTACTAGTATTAAAAGTAGATAAATCAAATTGAGGCAAAGAACTTGTTCCCTTAATTACGGAGTGCTCAGTAAAGGAACATCAACAGCACATGTTCGATTGAGTGAAAAGATGTCCCAGGAAAGCTAATGAACATTCCCTGGATCCAGAATTGAATTGACTGGCTGTGTCGTGGTTACACACGGGGAGCATAAAGATCATACCTGCTTTTACAAAATTCAACATCATTACAGATATTTTATCAATACTTTTGAAAATATGATCTTTATTAGTTTTTTATGATTGGAAACATTACAGAGAAAATTGAAGATATATTTTAACATTATATATTGAACATACTACTAATGATAAATGTTACAAAAAATGATGAATGTTAAGAAAGGAAACTGTATTTATGGTAGTAAATCCAATTCATCATGATCTGAATACAGTTCCCATTGGGGACTGCCTGTACATCAATTGATTTATTGACTGCTGCTTCTATGTGCTTTTATGATGAATCCAATTACAGTGAAATTTTTGTCTATATCAACTTCAATATTTTCTGCATTAATGCCAAGCCTGGTTCTTCTAGTCTATAAACTGGCCAAGAACCAACAACCTCAAAGATGCATGAACAGGTTATAGTCACCTGTCCCTTTCACTAATTTCCTTGTCTAGTATTGGCCACAAACCATGGTAATTAGCATGTGTACATCACTAAAGAGAGATGAAATTCCAAACTGTACAATTAAACAGAGTTAAGAATACATTTCTGAGATGACAATCCAGACATTGAATTAAAAAGCTGTTTGCACTTAGGGAGAAAGACACTGGCAGGCATCATGGAGGTCTGCTCAAAAAAGGTTAGTCAAGCACCAGTGTTCTAAGGATGTGTTCATGTGAGCGCTAGATTACCAGAAAGCAGTAGCTTTGGGTGAAACAAAATCAGTATTTATTCAACCATTGCATGTACTATTAGCACCAGAAAAACACAGTCTTACAGCTCTGAACCTGTGGCTGCTCAGTGGAGCAGAGTACCCTGGTCTCAGATCTGTAAAATCTACAGAAAATGGATAAGAATACCAATCGTTCCTATAGGAGTTCTAGCAAAGTCTTTTCTTTTATGCACCCTGTTTCCAATTTCCTGCCTGGTTTCTTTTATTTATTTATTTTTGACCTGATTTTCGAAGCCCTTATGATAATATAATCATTTTAACACTCATCAGTTTTCACCCTTCTCAGGATCTCATCTGTCACTGACCTATACAGTCTCCATTGGGCACTGATTTGATAGAGGCCTTAGAAGGTCGGTGTATAAAAGTCCCAGTCCACTTCTACTTTGGAGAGCCAGTTTCAATATCTCCTTAAAATAAGGTGGACAGTATTTAACATAGTTTTTTTCTGCAGCAGGCAATAAGCTTTTACCCTGCAGTTCTTATATTGAACAAAATAATGCTGACTCGATAGGTTTTCATTTTTTTCCACCTGGCTACAACTTTAAGTGGGGTAAAGAAAAAGGTACTCGCAGGTGTACATCTCTGGGCTAGACAAAATTTCAGGAATTTTAAAAAATGTCTTTTTCAGTATTTTAAATATAACTGATTTTAATTACAGAAAAATTACAACAAACTCCATAAAATGCGACACTTTTACAGATGATTGAAGATGGCGATGTATTTGTAATCCAAATGGCCACTTCAAATTTATAAAGATATATTGCTTTTCTTTGACTATCATGGGCCATGTTTGAATATTAAATCTAAACAATATATTTTTCCAGACTTCATGAATAAACACTCTTATTTACACACCAGCTCCTTCATACCAGTGCTGTGTGTGGCTATGGAACTTGAATCAGACATGCTCAACTCAATGAGAGCAAATTTGGCTTTTGTTTTGTTGTCAACTTAAAGATTCTTAAATGTGGGTTACCACAGATTGGCAGATTTTCTTCGATGCCATCAAGGAACAAATGTAAAGGAAATGAATGAAACGAAGTGACAAAACTAAAACAGAAATATACACATCTACAATGATACTTGAGTCATTAAATCCTTAAGCATTCATTTAGCAAGACAGACAGTAAGCACACATGTACAAAAACCTTAGCAATGTAATCAACCCACTGAATCTATTTGTTATTGTTTGAATTCCAACAAGTGCCAACATTGTAGAATGAATCTATTTTTTCAAGTGCCCATCCATGTATACCAAGAGAGACCATATTCTAAGTGGTATAATAAACCGCACTGCATTTAAAAGAATTTAGACTGTATATTGTGTCTTATCTACCCTGTGGTATCAAACTAGACATCAACAAAAAAAACAATAATGGGAAAATTTTCAAATATAAAATATCAAGCTCCAAGTGAAACATTCAAAGTCAGCTGCATTTTTACACGCTACTAGCACTTCACCTGTGGCCTCATATGAAAATTAAAATACCATTAAAATTCACAGAAAAATGGAATAACGGGGTAAATCTGACAAAATAAGCACTAGATTTGTAAGATCAAGAGCTAAAAACTTGAAGGAAGAACTTTAAGAAGATCTAAATGGTCTAAGTCTCTGGATTATAAATGTCCAACTTGTGCATAACTCTCAACCTTTAATTTATGCAAATTTGACTTCACTTTGAAAGGATTCAATAAACTGACTTTTAAGAAATCTTTGCTCCAAGTCACCTTCACTAGCCATATATACAAAATTAAAATCATGAGAATTTTCATAGCATGTATACAAGATTTAAATCATGAGAATTTTTATAGGTGTACTCAAAGCTTGTGGTGTCAAAGTTAATAGAAAAGAAGATTAATATGATTTAAGATGTATACATGGTTTTTAGAATATTTAATAAGACTTAATGGCAAAACATCTTCTAACATTAATAGGTGACATTGAAATATTTTAAAAATATTATCAATAAGTTCAAGGATATAATACATTGGGAACTAAAACCAAGTTTAACACCTTGGTGATCCATAGGACATATCACACCCACCTTTGTTTTCTGCCTCCTGAGTTTCCTGTGAAATTGCTGTCTTATTTTAGTGAATGCGACCATCTGATGGGGAGCTTAAACTTCCTGAATTTGTGGGCCTCGCCCCATTTGCTAAGGACCAGAGACCCTCTGTAGATAAAAGTCCCACTTATAAACAAATCTGTTATTTCAAAAAAATTCATCTTATTCAAAATGGCTTCCATTACTGAAAAGATGAGATTTCAGGAATAAATTCAAGCAGAAAGTAGTTTGGCTTTGAAGTGCTGAAACACATGACACCAGTAAATTGCCACTTTACTACAAGAAAAATACTTATTGTTTACTTGAGAAAAAAAGGAATATTTTATTAGTCAAATGTGCTTCTTGATTTCCATTGTTGAACTGGAGTTACTTAGCTATGGGAGTTTTAGTATATTAAAAAATGTTTTCTGGTTTGAAAGACAAAGTGTGCTTGTTTTACTTTACTTTTCACCTACTGAAAAGGAAAATAATAAGTGACTCCCTTAGGAAAATATAATTACTTTGATAAACAACCTTTATTGGAAATATTTTAAGGGCTTTTCTTCAGGGCACAGTGCATTTGAAGTGTAATGTAACAGAATTAATTAAATGTCTGTTCTGGCCTCTCACCTGGTTTACTAACTGAGCCATTTGTTGTCCAAGGAGAAATCTAATAGAGTGTACAAACAGAATCAATTTGACTGTCAGTGAAATCGTGTAAATGTGTAATTACTTCAAAATTATTCTGCTTATTTTCTCTGTAGAGAGGAAATTGAGATATAGAGATTTTAAGACATGCATCATAAGTATTACCACTTAAAAATAAGAGCTCTAAATGTTATGATCAAAATTACATAGATGTACTGGTGGCGTATGGTAAAATATGGGTCTGCTAATGGAAAGGTCATTGGGTAAACCCAACAGCCGCTTAATGGGAGAAAAATGTAGCCCTCTATTTCCCTGAAGATTCATGGCCTTGAAAACCACTGAGTCCTTCTCTGTCCACATAGGATCACTCTAAGTCAGAAAGGATTCAAAGGGAATCAATTTTGGTGGTAGATTTAGCTTTCTAAGATTGTTCATAAAATAAAATTTCTATGGTGTATAATTTTATCTGTTGTAGATAAAACATTTTTTTTAAATATGTTTTCACCAAATAAGAACAATAAGAGCTTTCTAATATTTTCACAGCATTATGTTGACTTTGTTTCCAAAAATAACAACAAAGAACATATCATGTCAACATCAAAATAATGTAAAATTATATTACATACTTTTATAATGTGCATTCTTAAGATTTTGAATGTGAAGTGCTCACATATTTCTAAAGGTTCTTAACTAATCTAAATATGACTCCGGTGAGGGGTTATAGAAGACACACAGAGAGTGGTATACAAACCCTTCGAGGCACCTGCAAGTGAATCGCCATTTCTGTTCTGTGTGTTCTCCGTATTCTGTTGACTGAAGGGGAGGGAATACAAAGCATCTGCAGGTTAGAGAGAAAAATATGCACAAGGGGTCGGCAAACAAAGCCAGGATAGAGATATGTAACTAATAAATCTGAAGCTCAAAAATGGAAAAAAAAGATAGGTAGGCTATTTTATGTAAGGTTGTGTGAGGTGCATGATTAAGTGAAAATCCTCGACAGACTTCAAAGACACAGAGGTGTGGACTGAGTGGTTAGTAGGGAGATACTATTTCTAGCTGAACAATATATGCATGAATTAGGAGGCAAGTCTATGGATTCTGTCCCTGGGAAAGAGAGAGGAAACCAGAGGGACAGGAGTAGGTGAAGAAGTGGGGGGCTGTGTGCAAGAGAGAAATCAAAACATTAACTGATAAACATCAAAGATCAGCTCAAGGTTACCATGAAAATTTTCTCTGAATGAGATGGGAAGCCTTGGGAAGAATTTCAACTGAGGAATAAATGCAGAATGATGCACAGCATACTAAAGTGGGCAGATGAAGGACTGACAGGCATCTATTGGATGAGAGATGCCTGTCAGTTCTCAAGCAACATGATGTAGGGATGGGAAGAAATACTCAGACCTGGCCAAGCGTATTTGGAAAATACAACATATGTGGTAGTAAGAGAAAAAGAGAATTCAAAAGAAAATGTTCTAAAATTGATTGTGGTGATGATTGTACAGAGTTTATTGATATGATTGAAGTCCTGAATTGCATAATATTTGGATAATGCCCCACTAAAACTTATGTATGTACGAAACCTGTCATTGGCAATAAGATTGAAGCTTAAAACAAATCAATTAAACTGTATATTTTAACCATGATAACTCCATGTGTGACAGATTTTAATTTCTTCATAGGGCTTTCTTGGCTGTCTTTTAAATGGATACAGGTTGTCAATAACTGCCTAAATGGCACAACTGAGTGGTCCAATCATTCATGGTTTGGTTTGCCACCTATCACAAATCACTTGTGCCTCAAGGGAACCAATAGAGTTCAGGTATGAAACTTTTTTTAAAATCATTTTATTGGGGCTCATATATCTTTTTTTGATGAATCACAAAAACAATATATAATTATATATTGTGAAATATTTCTTTTTAAAAAACATTTTATTAGGGGCTCATACAACTCTTATCACAATCCATACATATACATACAGGTATAAAACTTTTGATAAGAAATTTGTCAGGATATTTATTCTCTTCCAAACATATTTATAAATAAGAAATTGATGGAAAGCAAAATACTTTTACAGATCAAACTTAAAGTGCACTCCAGATTTAACTACTACATTGTGATTAGCACTAAAATATGAAAAGATATCTTCTCCAAAAATTCAAATTTTTATCCAGTTTAGCACAGAGGTTTCTTCCAGAATTTCCGTGTGAGAGAAATACCATCATTGTTTTATTTTCATCTCTTCCTTTAGCGTAAATGAACATATCAAGTAATATTCATGCTAGAACTGCACGCCACAAGTGACATGAGTGACTGCTTTGCTGAATCGGGCAGTAATCAAGCACTTATTCATAGTCTGATTTTATCAAATCATAGAGGATTCCAACCACAAGCTGTCTATAGATATACAAATTCAGTTTAATGAACACATTTTGTGAACATCAATTGACTATATGGAATTTGTAATTAATATTGCACATTTTTCTATTATTCTTAAATTTTGTGTGATGTGTATTTTATTTAATTTTTATTTTTAATTATTTTATTGGAGTACTTACAGATATTATACCAATCCATAATTCACTTAGTTCTAACATAATTTTATTATTGCTGCCATTTTCTTTCATCTTGAACTCTGATAGCAGCACCCATTTATCTCCTCCCTTCCCCACCCTGCTCCCCAGTAACACTAACTATATTATGATTATATTATATAATATTATTATTGTTGTTGTCTTGCCATTTCTTACAACATCAATGATCCGTTCAATGGCAATTCTGTTATTCATTCCCCTCAAGTGGAGTTATTCAGTCATCATTGCTATGATCTCCCCTTTCCCCTTTTTCCCCTTCCTCTCTTCCCATACCATCAGGAAATCATTAATCCCCTTATGGATGGGTTATCTTTCTTGGCTTTCATGCATCAAATGCTCTTAATTATACAAATAAACATACACAGATCTAGCATGATTAATTAGGTAAAACAATGACCATAATAATAAGGAGAGTATTAAAGAAGTAGATGAAAGTTTTGTGTTTCATCAGTGCTATCCTGCTCCCTGGATTTGTCATCCCTATCATCTGGCCCTTTTGTGAGGGACTGTCCAATTTCTTATGGGTAGGGTTTGGGACTCCAATTTGTCCTCTCTCTTCTGCATCAATTTGATTGCTTGGGTTTGAACTTCCGATAAATGTCCTACTGACACCCCATGAGCACATGCTTCTTCCATGTGGGCTTTGCTACTTCCCTGCTATATGGCTGCTTGTTTTATTGCAAGCCTATAAGACCCCATATGGTATATATTTTAATAGCCAAGAACCATCAGCTCTTTTTACTATGCACCAATGTTGTCTTCAGTGATCATGTTGTGAAGGTGAGTATCATACAGTACCACATTATTTGAACAAACTGTTCTTGTAATGAGGTAAGATTAAAGTAGAGGTTCAAAGTCCATTTGCTTCCTTGTTTTATGTGTGTATATATAGTCTGACCTAGTGGAACGAACTCCAAATGCACTATCTCCCTCACCTCACAAAAACAAATGAGCATCATCTTTATCTCTAATTTCACTTGATGAGCTTTTGGTTGGGGCGGGGGCAACATAGCAATGGCATCTCCCCCTGGCTTGATTGCTGTTTGCTTTAAGATTGCAAGATTAGCACCATGTCTCATCACCAGTAATGACCTTGGGAAAAAATGTCTGGGTTGTTTTGGAGCTGCTCTTTCAAAGCATATTATGTTTCCCATGTTGTTGCTGTTATTGTTGATTTTCCATTGGCACAGATTTAGCAGCAACCCTTTCATTCCCAAATCATCCATTAAATTTTGCTGAACTGAGAGCTCCAAGAGAGTTTTGATAGCTTCCCCAGTTCTTCAATGGTTTTTCATTGGTCTTTGAGCACAATTGCATTAATTTTGTCGACATTTTCACCCGTTCAGGTAGCTGATGGATGTCCAGAGTGAGGTTTGTCATCAATCGACCTTCCATCTCTGTAGAAATATGAAAACCACTTGTACACTTGAGTTTTCCTCATAGGGCTGTCCTTGTAAGCTCTGTTCAACATCACAACAGTTTTTGCAGCATCTTTCTCAAAGAGGAAATACAATTTCGCAGCCTAATGTTGTTCTCTTAAATTGGCCATCACAAAAAATGAGTTTTGAAGGAGACTGCTTTTAAGAAAAAAATTACTGTGATCAGAGAGAATACTGTTAGGCACCACCACTGGGTGCATTAACTTAGAGCGAGTTGTTCAATGCTCACCTAGTTGAAAAAAATGTATACTGTGAAAGTTCTGCCCAGTGGAGCTTTTACCATTTTTTTGTTTTGTTTTTTTGGGATGTGTCCCCCGCATACATACATATCTATATTTACACATATATGTAATTGTTGCTTTCTTCATCTTTTCTCTTTTTATTTTTTTTCCTTACCTTCTACCCCACTATCATGTTTACCTATCATTCACCTCTCAGTAATTCCTCTTGGATACATTTCAATTGATAAAACACAAGCAGGAGAATTACACCTTCCCCAGGTTAATTATATCAACACCATTTATACTAAATGAATACTTGTACATTGTTTTAAGGCCTTACAGTGATTTCCAATTCATATTGACCTGATATTAAATAGGAGGAAATGCCTTCTGGTCCTCTACCACCCTCACCATTATTTCCAAGTTTGAGCACAATCTTTCAACCATTGGGTCAATCCACTTAATGGAGGGTGTTCTATAGTTCATGAACCCTTAACTTTACCAAGTGTGATGTCCTTCCCCGGATATGAGTTCCTCCTGATCACGCTTGTTATGTCCGAGTCAATGTCTTGGCACTCTTACCTCTAAGGAACATTCTGGTTATAATTCTTCCAGGACAAATATGCTCACCTTGGGGCAGCCCATTGTATTTTCAATGTGTTTCTTCAATAGTCTTCTCCAAAAGTGTAATTCAATTGCCTCAATATTCCCATGGGCTTTCTTATCCATTGTCCAGTTTTTGCATGTATATGACAACCTTGGTTTGGCTAGGCATACCTTGGTCTTCAAAGACACATCTGTGCTCTTTAATGCTTTTAACAATGCCCCATCCCCACCTCCACCACCGCCCAGTGGATTTTCTGAGTACAAAGGCCTTTGATTTCTTCACTGCTGCTTCAATGAGAACTGATTTTGGAGTCAAGCAAAATTGAAACCTTTGACAACTTCAGTCTATTTTTTTATGGATCATAATAGAGTCTATTGTTCCAGTTGAGAGGCTTGAATCTATTTTGAAGGCTCTACTCTTCTTCCCATAATCCAGCTTCTTGTATTATTTCTGCAGCCCACAGATTGAGCAATTATAGAGATGTGCAGCTGTCCTGATTTTAAAATATTCAGCATCTTATTGTTCTGCTCAAACAACTGTTCCACATGAGCACAATTAAACCAAAACCAAACAAATTGACATGGAGATAATTCTGTCTCATGTAACCCTGGCATTTTCAATCATATGCTTGTGAAAGTTGAACATTGAATAAATATCAAAGGAGAGTCAATGCATTTTAAATATGGTGCTGGAGAAGAATATTTAATGTCCTATGGACTGCCAAAAGAACAAACAAATTTATTTTGGAAGACCTACAACCAGATTGCTCCTTAGAAGCAAGGATAGGGAGATGTTGTTTCACTGACTTGGGCCAATTTATCAGAAGAGACCAGTTCCTGGAAAAGGACAGGATGGTTATTTATGTACAGGGGCAGTGACAAAAAGGAAGGATCCCCATGAGGTGGATTGACAATGGTGTGACAACAATGGGCTCAAACATGAGAGAAGTTGTGATGATGGGGAAGCATCGGGCAGTGTTGTGTTCTGTTGGATGGAGGGCCTCCATGAGGTGAGAGGAAGAGATTCAGATGCACCTAACAACAAGAGCATCAACTTTCTGGTAATGCTTTTCTGTTTCCCTTAAATTGTATTTATTTTGTTTTGTGAAGAACATGCAAAGCAAAATATACATCAGCAAACATGGCACCTAACCACCACCACAACAAAGAGTACCCAGTACTCCATTTAACTGGCAGTAGATATCAATTTATATGGAGTAGTTTACTTTTTATTCTCCGTGGTGTCTTAAAAATTACATTGTGGAAGACTTTGATCTTTCAGTGATGTTGAGTTGATTCTGTCTCATGGCAACCCCATGACTGTAGAGCGCAGCTGCCCCATAGGATCCCTCAGGCTGTGGAAATCATGACACCTGTCTTCTGCAGGGCCTCGGGGTGAGTGCCAATGGTTTACCTGTTCTGTTTGTAGTGGATGCTTTTACAGTTTACACCCTTTATGGATGCTGTCAGTTGTGAACCTAGTTGTGGACCTTCAAATGTTTTCTTCACAAAGAACATATTTTTTCTTTGTACTTTTCCTAGGAGTTAGAAAGCAGAGTATTATTTTCATGATATCTTCTTCGTGGAAGAAACACCAAAGGGTAAAAACAAAAAAAAACCCTGAAAGTTAAAACTACTTCACATACCTTGCTGGGAGACACTCCCTTTTTGGGTGACAGCTCTCTTTTTGTGTGATGGCTCTTGCTTTTTATCTTTACACCATAATCGAAGCTGTGAGTTCATCAAAGCAGCGATGTATGGGCAAATGCATCCTTCCCTGCTAGTTTCTTTTGTGTGGCAGGAGCACTTTGCCCCATGAAGAGACAAAAGCAGTGTTTCCCGTTGTCTAAAATGTCATCACGTATAATGATAATAGGGATATTTCTATGAGTGAGCTGTACTATTTCAAAAGGGTGTGATGTATTGAGTCCTAGTTCAATAAATTGCACTTCCCATCCAATTTTATGAAATACTAGATACATTAGCCCTGAGAGAAAGGGCCGCTGAGTTGCTGATCATATGAATTAAAACGGAACTTTAGGCAGCCTTGTGTGTAACTGAATATATTTTTTAATGATTTTCCCTCTTTCTACAAAACAAGTTGCACGTGAGGCTCAACTGCAGATTAAAAGGTCAGAGGGTGCTGTCTTGGTATGCTTATGCTTTACCCAAAGCCAATCTGAAGCATCGGTCATTCGACATTGCTTTAATGCCTATCCTGACATAGGGATTTTGGCTTTAAACCTGCAAAATTTGAATCAGCCTCCGGTATTATGCATGAACCATGCCAACTAAATGTTACTGTTTTATGTTGATTTATCTAAACAGGATTTTGACAGATGTGGAAATGTGAAATCATTCCATAGAAAGACTTTATTATAATATTTTAACTTTATTATCATTGTAGCTGGGCACAAATCAAAATAACAAGAATATAGATAGATAGTATCCTCTTATCCTTATTCTGAAATAGCATTACAGATGTAATGATAAGAAAATTATGGGTTTTGTAGCATTTGTATTCCATAGGCATATTTCAAGCAAAATAAACCTACTGCTAGCAGCATGATATAAAATGCAATAATAAGAAAATGTTAAGACTTGGTGAGCTATGCATGTATTTTTGTTTTGTTGTTGTCTTTTGCTTTGTGAGGGGGCAAATAACATCATTAGAGACATGACAATCTGACCACTGCTTTTATCAACATTGACAGGTGGTTTGTATTTACACTGAGAACGATGCATATGCACTTCACTATAAAAGCTTACTGGATATTAATGTAAGCAGAATAGATGTAATCAGAATAGATAGTCATGTATACAAAGTTTCCAGGGAACATATCTTAAATATAGGTTGTTGTTGTTTTTGCTGTTAGAGGCCATCAAGTTGGTCCGGGTCACTCATAGAGTGGTGCACAAAAGAATAAAACACTGCCCAGTCCGGCCATCCTCATGACAATTCCTATGCCCGAGACCATTATTACAGGTACAGTGGCAATCCATTCAGTTGGCGGTTTTCCTCTTTTTCCCTGCTCTCTATTTTATCAAGCATAATGTCCTTCTCCAGGGACTGGTCTCTCCTGGCAATCTGTCCAATGTAAGTAGGATCAAGTCCTGCTATCCTTTCCTCCAAGCAGCTCTCTGGCTATACTTCTTCCCAGACAATTAGTTTGTCCTTTTAGCAGTTTATGGTATTTTCAATATTCTTCTCCAGCCCTACATTCAAATGCACCAATTCTTCTTTTGTCTTCCTTAGTCAGTGTCTAACTTTCACATGTGTATGAGACGGTGGAGAGGACTGGCCTGGATCAGTCACACCTTAGTCTTCAAAGCAACATGGTTTGCACTTCCGTACTCTAAAGAGGTCTGTGGAGCAGAATGATCTAATACATTTTTTATCTCTTGACTGCTATTTCCATGGACATTGATTGTGAATCCAAACATACAAGCAGTTGAAAATTCTGAATGTCAGCATGCAAATGTGAAGCACAGATGAGTTTCTGTGTAATCAGAACTCTTATTGTAAATTAGTGAAATGTATTCCCATATGATAAAATGCAAATCAATATAGTATAATATAAAATAACACCTATGGAATCTGTTAAATTCATTGAAGATATTCACCACAAAATGCATAGCTTTATAATCATCAATATTCATATGACCAGGCAATAAAGGAGAATCAGGACTCATGCGTTTTTAATAAGCATATAGAAATGGTGGTTTCCATAAGTACCAGTCCAAGTGACAAATTGACCTTGGGAATAAGCTGCATTACATATGCTGATGACATATGTGTTCTTTTATTAAAATTTTTGCCAATCGCTTTTGTTGTTTGGGGTATGTATTGCTAATTTATATTGAAGAGCCAGATTCTGATACATGGTTTTGCAGACACACATATAAAAATAATAGGGTTTGCTGAATAGAAAACAAATGCTTACAGAAACTTATACTAGTGTTTCAGATGATACTGTTGCTATTTCTGTGCTTTCAGTGTACCTAATTGTGTACATGTACAGAACCTGAACAAAGACAAAGAGGTAGTTCTTCAAACAGAACAGCAGTACTGTTGGTTAAAATCAAGGAAGCTATGCATCATGTTTGTATCCTCTCAGGACACTAAGCCAACCAAGTCTCTTACTGTCAAACCCTCCTAGAACCTGGAGATATGAATAAGAATGTGCCCTCAGTGTTACAGGAAAGTCCATCAACAACCTGAAAATATGCAGACCATAAGAGCCTGTCAGCTGATAGTCAAGAGGACTGGAAACACATCATGCTGAAGATCAAAGAATGCCCTCTTCAGTATGGATTGCACTTTAACATAGAGTAAATAAAACTCTTAGAAATTGAATCAATAGTCATCATCATGATAAATGTTGCCCCAAATTCCACTGGACCAACAATCAATACCCAAGGAAGCATAGATCAGCAAATCAAAAGACATATTAAATTGTGGGAAATGGCTACACAAGATCTCTTTAAACTATAAAAATAAAAGATGTCAATTTAGGACTAAGAAATGTCCA
This sequence comes from Tenrec ecaudatus, assembly GCF_050624435.1. NCBI lineage: Eukaryota > Metazoa > Chordata > Mammalia > Afrosoricida > Tenrecidae > Tenrec > Tenrec ecaudatus. Next base: position 10,568,884 of record NC_134544.1, read on the forward strand.
GACCAACATATGTTATTTGCAATTGCTTCATATCCACGAAACAGCTGGAGAGTGAAGATGTAAAATCAAAGAACTGATGTGTTTGAAATGTGGTATTGGCAAAGAATAGTGTGTCCTGGGCAAGGACAGCCTGAAGGCTCCTTAGAAGAATTGTGAAACTTTGTCTTTGTTACTTACATTGGATATCTGTTATCAGAAAGAATCAATCTCGGGGGAAGAACATTATGGTTGATAGAGGGTGGTTTTCCATGAGTGATGTTGTTCAAATAAAAGATAATCAACCAGAGAGGAAAATTTTGAAGGAGACGGATTGACACAGCGATTCCAACAGTGCATTCAAGCTTTGTCATGAGTGTAAGGATGAATCGGGACTAGGCAACATTTTGTTCTGCTGCTTTATGGTCCTGTGAGTCAGAATTAACTCAAAGACCCCTGTCTTGGTTACCTAGTACCACTATAAAAGTCTTACCTTAAGTGGATGGTTTTAGCAAATAGGGAATCTTATTTTCACAGTTTAACTCAACAAACACACTGCCATCAAGTCTTTTCAACCCATAGCAACCCTCCCAGAACAGAATGGACAGAATAGATCCCATAGCCTTTGCTTTCGGAGCCTGTCCGTCATTGCACAAGCAGGGAGCTTCAGGAGGCTGGAAGTCCATCAACCCGCCAGCTCTAGAGAAAGCCTTTCTCCCTCTTAAGGTTCTGGGTGAACGTCCTTGTTCCTTGGTTCTTTCATTATCCTTGTGTGACATGGCAGCTATCTTTCTCAGCTCTGCGTATTTCTCTGCTCTAAGCTTCTCTTAGACATACTCATAGATGGATGGCTTAAAACACAACATACTCTAACATGGGCGCTAAACAGGAAAAAGACAACTCATTCCCAGATGGTCTTAGAACCACAGACTTAAAGGTTAGAATTTCTAACACTTGTTTGGCTGGTGGGTGAGAGCACAGTTCCAGCCACAACATCAACAACACCAGCATGGTTATATATAATTTATTCGAGATGACTTCATTGATAAGGTCCAAAAACACTGTTATAGAGATCACTATTTTGAAAGATGGATGGGAAGAATTATATTTCCTAAAATTAAATAATTAATGCTCATGCATGAATTACCACATATACTCAAGTATAAGCTGAGTTTTTTCAGCACCTTTTTTTATGCTGAAAAATCCCCCAAGATTTTTTGTGGTACAATTAGGTGCCTCGGCTTATACTCGAGTAGATAGGTATTATAATTTATTTTATTCTAGATTTACGTTTAATAAGATATACTTATGGTCACTTGAATACTCCTGATTTCATTATTTGTAGACATTTCTGAATTCTTACTACACAGCAAAGAAAATGTTTAAAAAATCTTTAAGGTACATTTTACCTAATTCTGTTTTTTGTTGTTGTTATCATTTACTAACATAACTAGTGGAATGTGCTCTCTTTTGCCAAGGTAACCATATACAATTTTTACAGTACACACAATGCAGTGGATGAGGCATTGTGGCTCTTCATGACATAGTCTCTTTAACCACCGCCAGATGAATTTTTTCCTGAGAAAGTGAGGGAACATATGAAGAGGATTCAGTTGTAAGTGATTGTTAAAGAGGTTCATTGTGATTTATGTGTGGCTGCCTATAAAGTGAACCATGTCTGGAGTGAGGAGGAGGGTTTTTCTACTTGCAAGAAATAGAGTCAAAGTGGAAAGAATCCTTCGCACTCCCAAATGCCTGAACAGTGTAGCGCCTTGACCTCAGAGAAAGCTTTGACTTGAGCAGACCAGCAGACAGCAGCATCAGCAGTTGAGCCAGAAGCCAGAACAAGAGAGGCACAGGTAGACTTCCATGGCCACAGCACCAATGAAGCTCAGTACTTTTGTCGAGAAGGCTGGCTGGTGGAGTGGGGTGACTCAGGTATTTAATTGCTATAACTCAGAGTGTTCTTACTGTGTTTTATGGTGGAGTGACATGTCTTTGAGCCATTTATTGGCAGTGCTAGGATTGCTCTGTGACATTGTAATAGAGCAGAGACCAGGCCAAGATGCTGCTGAGAACCAGAGAGAGGACGGCCTGAAGGCACTACAGTAAAGAGACTCTCCCGACTGAACAACTGTACCAACTGAACAACTGAACAACTGAGCATTTCTAACCTGGATGATATCATGTCACTGTCCCCAATAAGCCCACCATTATGAGCAAAGTGTATGAGTTCTGCGTTGCTGCTGCAGTGCACTACTAAACTCCCTGGACAAACAGCGTGCCTGTGAGGTATGGCTGATATGAAGATTGGGAGGAGACGTCTCACCTCCAAACCAAACCAAGCTCACTGCTATTGAGTCAATTTTCAACTCATTATAGCACAGGGTGGAACTTCCCTTGCTATTTCTGAGACTGTAACTCTTTGTGGGCACAGAGAACCTCATCTTGATCCTGAGGAGTGCTTGCTGATTTTGAACTGCTGACCCTGTGGTTAGCAACAAATTGATCATGAGTGATGTTGATGTGGGGTTTGGGATTCCTTCCTTTTGTAAAGTTAGTGGCGGTCATCCACCACCTCCATGTCCAAGGAACACAGTCAGATAGTCAGTTTAAATGTAGATTCAGTGGTCTTTAGATCTCAATATAACAGTTCCTTTACAAAGAGTACATTGAGTCTGTTGGAATCCATTTTGCATTAGAGGAGTGGATAAATTCAAATGGAAAAATAATGGTCAATGCGCAATGATCTTCATTGTCGAATTTAATTTATGTGAAAAATGACTAGATTTTCTCTATTGGCTATGAATTTTAACTCCATCTATGAACTTTAACTATCCTTGGTACCAAATCCTAGCTATCCAAGTATTTTTTAAGAGTATCTGACATGAGAGGAAAAAAATTAATAACTCTAACATCTTTAATGTCACCTTCTAAGAAACAATGGCATACACTTGACTTGAAGCAGAAAGATTGTAAAGTGACAATATGCACCCAGAAAACTGAAAAGGACACAAAGATCAACTGGGCTCCATTCCAGTAGCATCATTCCAGAGACACATCATCTCTCCCACCAGGAGCGTGACTGCCCACCGCTGTGATGATGGTTAAAAATATAGACCCTCCAACTGTGCCGTTGGCCATGCAGAAAGAGCAAAATACAAGTCATTTGTTCCCAAACACAGGAGGAGGTTGAGGGATACTGCAGTCTCCTTCCCTCCTCCTCCTAGGAAGCAGGCTCTTCCCACATTGTAAGAAGGGTTTCACAGAGCACGCATGGATGAGGGTGTGGGGAGAGCGCAGCCTGCAACAAAGAAAATGGCCTAGGGTCAGAGGCATAACTACAGAAAATCACACCGAAATTGCCACCACCAGCCCTGCCTGGTCAGAGCAAGGGCAATGAATGCCCAGGTATGATCTCTAGTTGCTCCCCGCCCACCTCTCCAATTTCAAGATGACCAGGGATAGAGAGCAGCTAAGTGTCCAAAAGTTGCCTTCCCTCTTTTCCAGCACTCTCATATTTGGGAGGCCAGGGGGAGTCATTCCGTGTATTCTGTGAGGCCGCCTGGGGCTGGTGCTTGAGGGACATTGTGTCTCTCCCACGACCACCCCAGGCCTCTGTGCCTATCATGCCTGGGAAAGGGCACTGGACCTCACATGGGCAATAGACATTTCTCAGTGATAGCCATCCCAGCGTGTCAAGGGCAACTGCCATATAGGAGAGGGGTCCAATTGTTAACAAAGTGCTTTTGTTTTGTTTTCTTTGCTGACTCAGCAGAGTAGCCAACATACACTAAAGTTTAACTCTCCTCTCTTCCTTTGTGATGTTTCTTTCTTCACTGTTATTCATCCTCAAAATTATTAGGTAGATTAATAAAACCTTCATTAAATGCACAAATAAAGACTTTAGCTTTATTTATTATGAATATTAATTTATTAAAATGTCCACTACAGCAAATTATCCTCTAACCTGCAGAAACACATACAACTTTCTAACACTTATTTTTAATTCCAGTTTTGAGTATGGCTACATAATTCCATAATCCAGTCACCTTTGTAGGTGTTAGTCCTGTCACAACAAATCCATGGGTGCCAAATTAAATTTGTTGCTATGATCCAATGCCCTTCACTAAGTTCCAACTCATTGTGATCCTACATACCACAATACAAATACTATTCTGAGCTGCAACATCCTCATAATTTTCCCTACATTGCCGCCACTGTCACAATGCCTCTCACAGAAGGTCCTCTTTTATTTCCTGACCCTGTGCCTTACCCTCCACAAGGTGGATGGACACTGTGGTCCTTCAATGACCTGAAACATAACACTAATTGTGAGGATGGCAGAAGAGCAGGTGATGCTTCATTCCCTTGGGTGTGGATCCTTGGGAATCAGAACCACCAAATATGCCCTTCAAAGCAACAACTGCCACGTTCCAAGCAGGTGGTCCTTCTTCAGAGCTTGCACCCTCCTGCTGTTGTGGTGGTCAGGGGTCATTCAGAGGGTGGCACCCTAGAACTAACTAAACATGACCTGGCCCTGCACGAGCCTCAGACTATTTCCTAGGCTGGAGCTCATTTGGGAAGTTACTGTGTCCATCTTGTATTCTTTTTCATTGCCCATCAACTGCACCAAGCTGGAAACAGGTCAAGACACCATGTCCAAAGTGGAAACAGGTCAAGACAGCATGTCCAAACTCCGTGAAGTTGAGATGGATTCTTGCCCTCTTAACTTTCCCGGTAACAATGCAGCCGTAATTCCATGACAATAGTTTTGTTCTTCTCCTGGCAGTCCACATTAGAGTAAATACGCCCAAAACCAAATGCAAAAGCAGCCCCTTTGCTCTGGTCGTCTTCATCCCTGCTCTAGCGTCCACGAGCACAGGAAGGGAGTGAGAATACCGGGGTTTGAGTCAAGCACACCTGAGCCCTTAACATGACATTTTTGCTCCAGAACACTCTAAAGAGTTCTTCAGTGACAGACTTGTCCAGTGTGACACAGCACATCCAACTTCAGACTCCCCAATTGTTTTATGTGACCTTTATTCAGGACAGGCAATCCTTCTGAAATCACAAAACAGAACATGCCTTCATGGAAACTGAGGTTTCTACTTAATGTGACCCAGATTATTAACTGTAGCAAGAAGTGTTCTTTGTTATTACATCTCCCAGAAAATAGATTCATCATTGTTATACAACCTTTGTTTGGGTCACTCTGGTTATTGTTTAAAGAAAGAAAATATGACTGCAAAAGAGAAGATAGAAAGAAAGCAATCCAAATTAATTACATTCATTTTAGCAATAACATTTTAAGACAAGTGAAAATTGAGACGGCTTTCTGAAAGGTAATTCTCACTGTCAGTTAAAAGTTGCTTATAGGAATGGTCATGGCTATCTGAAAGAAGCTAATACAAGTGATGTATCACAGTCAGGTAAGATTCCACGTGTTTATTTCTATGTACTTAGAGTATTGTTATTGTTGTTAGGTGATGTTGATTGTTCCTACATGTGATGATCCTATACACCATGAAAGGAAGAACTGCCTAATGCTCAGTACCTTTGTTATGTTTGAGCCTGTTGTGGCAGCCACTGGGTCAGTTCATCTTGTTGAGCGCCTTCCTCTTTTTCCTTGCCCCTCTACTTTACCAAGCTAGACATTCTTCCCCAGAAACTGCTATCTCCTGATAACCTATCCAAAGGTTGAGAGACAAAGTCTGCCACTCTCCCTTATGAAGATCATTTTAGGATCATCTTACTTTGAGATGCATAAATATAAATGCACACACAAATCTCTGCCTTGCGTTTAACCTCGTCTCCAGTATGATTTTAGCAAGCAGCTACTACTAAAAGTGCTGCTTGTATCACAGGCCTCAAGCAAAAACACAGAAGAACAAAGTCAGGCTTTGAAGAAATTGCAGCTACGAAGGAAATTGTGGTTTTGCAGAAGGAAAGATTTTATGAACACAGAGCCATTCTGTAGAGCTGAAGAGTCTGCCAGGGTGGGAGGCGGCAAAACTGAGACACCGTCGAAGCTGATGCTCAGGTTTCCAGTGAGCAAGGACGCATATTTACATGCATAGCTCACTGCATGAAGTCAATTGCAACTCATATGGACCCAGGGGGTGTAGTGGCTGATAACCACAAGTTTAGCACTTCGAAACCACCTCACTGTCAGTTCTAATATGTCTTACAGGGGGGTTGTCACTGTAGGATTTATACGGATAAACTAGGAAAAAGATAATGTAATTTTTAAAAAGGGAGCAGAACAAAGACCATGGAAATGTTAGTCAAGATTACTATAGAGCCTTTAAGACCTGAAGGTGAACAAGCGGCCATCTAGCTCAGAAGCAAATAAGCCCACATGGAAGAAGCACACCGGCCAGTGCGATCACGAGGTGCCCAAGGGACCAGGTATAAGGCATCATGCAAAAAAAAAAAGATATAAGTGTGTGTATGTATGTGTATATATGTGTATATGTATATATGTATGTGTATATATGTATATATATATCATATCAAATGAAGGGGGAAGTGCAGAGTGAAGACCCAAGGCCCAAGTGTCGGCCAATGGAGATCCCCTCATAGAGGGGTTTAGGAGAGGAGATGGGTTAATTAGGGTGTGAGGTAATATCGATGAAGAACACAGCTTTCCCCCAGATCCTGGATGCTTCCTCCCCCCAACTACCATGATCCGAATTCTACCTTGCAGGGCTGGATAGGACAGAGGCTGTACACTGGTGCATATGAGGGTTGGAGGTACAGGGAATCCAGGGTGGATGATACCTTCAGGACCAAGGGTGTGAGGGACAATGCTGGGAGAGTGGAAGGTGAGTGGGTTGGAAAGGGGGAACTGATTACAAGGATCCACATGTGACCTCTTCCCTGGGAGAGGGACAGCAGAGAAGGGGGGAAGGGAGACTCCGGATAGGGCAAGATATGACAAAACAACGATGTATAAATTACCAAGGGCATATGAGGGAGGGGGGAATGGGGAGGGAGGAGGGGAAAAAAAAGAGGACCTGATGCAAGGGGCTTAAGTGGAGAGCAAATGCCTTGAGAATGATTGGGGCAGGGAATGTATGGATGTGCTTTATACAATTGATGTATGTATATGTATGGATTGTGGTAAGAGTTGTATGAGTCCCTAATAAAATGTAAAAGAAGAAAAGAGAAAAAAATGATTAGGGCAAAAACTGTACAGATGTGCTTTATACAATTGATGTATGTATATATATGAACTGTGAAAAGAATTGTATGAGCCCCAATAAATTGTTAAAATTTAAAAAAAAAAAAAGATTATATAGAGAACAGTGGACGACCTCAACAACAGCTCAGACATGCCTCTTTAATGTTTTATCAACACCAAGCTATTAAATTTCCCACTGGACATATCTACTAAAATGAGATTCTGACTTAACAAACTGTATGTGAAAAAAGAACAATCATGACACTCAATTGACTTGAATCAATATTTTTTAATACTGCAAGATTTTCTTGAAATTATTTCACTTATTTTCATTTAAATAAAATTCTTGTTTCAGTAGCATACTCACAAAAGAAGTTCAATCGCCTGACTGAAGAACAAGACACCCCACAAAGCACAAGTATTATATTGTAGTGAGTCCATAGAAGAAGAAGTGGGCAGAGTCAATTGTGTCAAACATCAAATAAAAATATTAAAATATGGTAAGAAATTCATTGTTTATCTAAAATCTATACATGTCTAGAAACAATAAAATGAAATTCTCAACCATGTTTCTTTCATCAATTTTTATGTATATTTGTTCTCTTACATAAATATCCCTTTTTTTAATCTGTTGCTTTCTTCGTTTAGGAATCTAATATATATACTAGTTGCTCAAAAGTGTTTTTATCCCCTCAGTAAACATATGGCGTATGAGGTAAATTATTAGCTACCGAGGCTGTAACAGTCAACAATACACAGGGTCTAGCTTTTGGATCCAATTCACCATGGGCACATTAATGCATATTTGCAATTTTTGTCACTTATTAACTATAATATTTATCCTTTTATTATCTGGTTTATTTTAATAGTTCTTTTAAAAAGTATCCTCTATCTAATGTATCCCACATGTTACATTGAAAATTACTTAAGGAAATATTCTCTCCTTCCTTACTTGTTTGCTCTCTTCCTTCTGTTTTCTTGCACCTGCTGTCCATCAGTTGTCAGTTCTATATTTTCTTATAGATGTATGGAAACTATATTTCAGACACACTACTCTATCCTCTTCTCCCCTCCTCTCCTCTTCTCTTCCCTTGCCTCTTTACTCCAATTCTTTACCAGCTGGATTGCCAGTGTCTGCAACAAAGGGCACAAACATAACAATTGTCAAGATGGCCCAGGACAGAGCACTGTTTCATTCTGTTGTGTACAAAGTCACTATGAGTCCTAATGGACTCAACAGGCATCAATCAATAGCAACATTTTATTCATTATTATTGTTACCAGAGTATATTTTCAAAGTGCCTGGTTGTGTCATGGTTACAGGTCCTACTGCGATCCCCAGGGTCAGCAGTTTGAAACCACCTGCTGATAAGCTGGAAAACGATGGGTCTACACATTGGGCTGCCATCAGCAGGGTTGACAGTTCAAACCGCCAACAGTTCCATGGGAGAGAGACTGGATTTTCTACTCCAGTAAACAGTTATGGTCTTAGAAACCATAAATTATTATGAAAACAGGGGAGGGGTGTCTCTATGAGTCAGCTTCGACTCTATAACAGTGAGTATGGATTGGAAACTGACAGTCTTGGAAACTCACAGTGGGAGTTCTACCCTGTCCTATAGGGTCATTATGAGTCAACACTGACTCTTTGGCAGTGAGTAGAGGTGCTCCAATGGACAAAGAGCAGGTGCCCTTTCTCAAGACTCCGACCTCCAAAACCTTAGGAACAATTCACCCATGAGTCAAATTGACTCAACAACAGTGCCTTGGTTGGATTTTGGTACTGTTTACTCTCTCTCACCTTGAGGTAATTTTATGCATACTGAGTAATTCTACCATAAAAATAAGAATTAAAAATAATAATACTTCTTTAAATTTTAATACATATGTCTCCAGGTCATTGAAGCTTTTTCACCCCACCTTTTTTTTCTTTTTCAATTCAGACTCTCCTTACAATCCTCTGAAGCATACTGTTGACTGATTTTTTTCAGTTGCTTTTTCATTGCCTTACTCCACTAGGAGGCAGGGAACCTAGAGAGTAATGTCCTGCACACACATGCATGTCATGATGGGGCACTTGTAGTTCAATAATGACGTTGTCATTTCAAGTTAATACAGTCCAGCCCAGTGATTATCTACATGTATAGTGTGAGAGGACGGCCATCTTCAGTACTAATGCTTACAGGCATACTTTTTGATCACTGTTTTTTAACTGTTCTTATAAAATTGCTCCATAACCTTATAACCTACTCAATATAGACAATGACTTGCTTAATCAATGACTTCCTTTGGAAAACGTGCTCATCTGCCAGAGTGGAAAAGCTGTTTCTTTTTGCAATACGACAATTCTTTGAGTGTCAATGCCCCAGAAGATTAACATTCAGTACGATTCTTCCTAAAATATCCGTGATAACACTGATTACCAAAATCCCGTCGACAGATTCCCAACCTTTATGGCCTACTTCCCGCTTTTCAGAAAACAAAACCCAAACTTGCAACCCCTCCCTGGAAATTAGACTGTCACTCACAATCCAGGATAAAGTACAGGTATCTGATTTTGCACTGCCCATCCCATTACCCCCTCACTGCCTCCTAGGCAACACTGCTTTATACATTCTAGGATTAGTTCAAAATCAGCTCTACTCCTATCTGGCTTTTAGTGGTGTATAAGTTATTGCTCTACCTTGGAATCTTTTTTTTCTTGGAGCAGTACATTTTTCAACATATGGGAAACCATAACCTCTTTTATTTCAATTTTATATTTCTAAAATATAATCTGTCCCATAACTGTGTGTATATTGCCTGGAGCTTTCATTCAGGTAGCTTCCCCTTCAAAAGACCTTGGCAGCAGATTTGGCTGAGAGCCCATTCTCTCTCCCTCTTTACTACTCAGTGCCAAACACGAGGAAAAAAGAGAAAGAAAGGAAGGCAATAAAGGAAAAGCTCTGTGAGCGTGTATGTCTCTCTGATCATTGTGGGCGTTTGGAGGACGCTTGATCCAGTTATCTATGCCCTGCAGAGCACTCACCAAATAAGTATTTGTGGCTGAAGCGACCCTTGAATTAAATCCTAGCTAATTCCTGACTTCCAGGTCTGAGAAAGGTTAAGCTGATATCAACACTCTTTATGCGCGATATGTTTTTAATCATAATGAAAATATGTATGCCATGAACAGAATATTACACAATTGCTCAGTCTCCTTCACATGATCCTTTCCACTGCTGAATAACAGTATATATTCAATATATTCAACCAAAGCTTGTATATCTTGGGGATTTGATTGAACTGTTTCTCAAAAGGGACTGTATTTCATTTTTAAGAACAACACTGAGCTCCTCCTGGTATTCATAACGCAAAACATAAAAATATACATTATCTGTTGAAATAAAAGGTGATCATAAATTATTGTGATCATAAATTGCCATTAAGGGTGAAGAAACTTCAGAGTTCTTTTTGTTTCTTATGGATGGGGCAGGAGTGAAATTTGAAGAGAGATCTAACTCTGGGTTTAAAGTAGTAAAGATTTCTACTTAAGGAGACGGTAGGAAAAAAGAAAAAGCTGCAAATCGAGGGAAGGAAGTGTGCAGTAAAACCAACCAAATTCATACATTGGATTCCCTTCACCCTACACTGCTTCTATAATGGTATTATTTATAATGCAAAATATAATGTAGACAGAATATTTGTTGCTGCACATCATTCATATTAGGAGAGAGCATATATTTAATGTTTCCATCTCTCTTTATTTTCCATAAAGTGAAAGCTCCGACCATTAGTTTGACAAACAAATAGGGCTTGAGTCAATTCAGGTTAGCCATTTAGCAAAACTAAGCCAAACATACATAGATATCATATAACTTATGAGATGGAAGCACATGTCTAATTGAATTTGTTGTTTGCATTGAATGTTGACTATGATCAATTAGTAGTGGAAGGTGTTTTTGTTGCGGTTGTTGTTTTACATTAAAAAACATGCACCCAAACTGTAGAGCATCATCCATTCATATGATATTTTCCTTTCTGCTTTCAAAAATAAATACCTGATTCTACTCCGAACCATCTCCTGTTGTGTCTATCTTATAAACAGCAATATGAAATGGGCCATTGATATCCTTATCTTGTGAAGGTAAGACAATTTGTAGTGAAGGTGCTTGAATAATTCTAGGAATTAGGTGCTGTCGTTTTTAAATGATCCTGAGTCTGACAGCAAATCTATAAAAGTGATATTTTTATGTCACTGCTGTGGCTTCTTGACCTTTAAAGTCCAACATTAGCACATGTGGGTCAATAAATCTTAGTGATGTCCTCAATTAAAATCTCTATGTCCTTATTATGCTTACAAGAAAACCAGCACAAACAGTTTTCTGTGACAGCTGTTTGAGTGAATGGACACATTTCGCCTTATTCACAAAGGGGCAATCCTCTGTATACATGCTACTGGAGATATCACAGAGGTTTTTTTTTTTCTTATCACAGAGGAAGGGGGATTTGTCAATATATAGAAACCCACAAAAGATTCAAAGAAGAAATGACTCAAAGAAAATGCTTTTAAAGCTAACAGGATATCAAGAGACTATGAATAGAAGGGTCTGGAGCGGAAATGTAGCTAGTTGCCCTTGAACCTATCCTGAATCCAACCTTATTTGTCAATGTTTTCTTAGCTATAATCTTAAGGGAAACAGATTTCTAGGCCTGTCTTCTCTGGTGGGATTGAACCACCAACCTTTAGGTTATCACTGCAGTGCGTAACTATTGATGTCATGTGGAGCAAAAATGTATATCAGAATTGATACAGTGAGGATTGTGAAACATGCCATGGTTACATTGAAATAGAATGAGATGCTCATTGGTATTGTTATTGGTCTGCTAGAAAATGTTCTAAAGCATGGAGATTAAACAGCAGAAAAAAATTAGATCACTTGGGTTAAGAAAGAATTTCTACACAATATTAGCGTCAATCCCCTTTTTCCCAACTTTCCTCAGATTTCTATGGTTATCCTTGAGTTTATCCATTTGTAGCTCCCATGGTCATTCATTTTATATGCTGGTTCTTATGATTATCAAGTCTGATCAAACTCACGTCTCGATTATTTATCTGTTGTTGCTCCATCCCCCCATGAACCTTTTTAATTCTGCTTTTTAGAATCACTACAAAGACTTTATCTTCCAACTCATGTTTTGTCCAGAAACACAGACACTGGAAAGTTTCTGAAATGTACTGTTTCTATGAGATCAGGATTAAGTTAAATGACTGCCGTGCTCTGTGATTTAAAGGCCTAAGAATGTTTCTGAGTCACAACGATGAACGATCACCTGACAGAAGTATGAAAGACTATAACTGCAACATTTAAAATTGCATTTTACTATCGAAACTGAGCAAGCACAGTGCATTTTCGCTGATATATATACTGAGGTAAGATTTGCATATTAAATCATCTGTGCAAAGCAATTGCCATGTAAATATTCCCCAGTATAATGAAGTAAAATGTTAGTTTACCTCTTTAAAACTGTATACTCCATGAAATTTATTTCAAGTTTTCTTACTCTGCTTATACATAGCTTTTGCCTGTTGACTACATTTCATCTTCTAACGGGAGTAGAATGCATTCTCTCTTTGGGGTGTAAAAATACTTACTCAATCAAAAGCAGCTATGGATATCTGAATGGCAATGCTCTGATTCAGTAGAATTGTTGCCCATGCTGCTTTCTGTACAAAAGGAAACTATTTCTGAAAATGTTACTGAGGTCATGTGGGAAGGGGCTACCCAATGTTCATGGAAATTTTCTATGATCTCTTCAGTCCATTCATCATGAACTTTTCAAAGCCCCAGATAGCAGTCAGATTATAGAGGATCCTATGTGATACAATTAAAGTGGAATTACAAAGCAATTGAGGTTTTTATTATTTTTCTGAGGAAACCTAACCTTTGCCCCAGAAATAATAATAGAAGCAAGCAGAGGAATGCCTTTTTCAACATAGAGCAAACATATTAGCAAGAGTCACAATTTCCATGAGACCCTTACGAAAGCATATTGCTTGACTGTAAGAAAGTTAATTCACCACGCACAGAGCCTTGGATCAATATCCTTTTGAAGAGGATCATTGTTCAGATGGGGCAGTATCTCTTGCTCCCCACAGTCAAGTAATCTTCTAATGTCAGTAAAAAAAAAGAAAAGAAAAAAAGATTGAGCTGGAGGAGATTCTTAATTTGAATCCCTTGTTTTGAATAAAATGATTGCCTTTTAGTTCATTATTTATCCTCTCTGACATCATTATAAAAACATTTTATAGCAACTTATGCCATAAAGTATAACACAGGCATGATGATTTCCCATACAAGCGACTGGACAGTTTTGACACAATACCAAGAACACTGAGTTAGTGAGGTATCAGCTTTGCCCTCCTGAGTTATTACATAATTTAAGTGCAGGAAATACTCTATGCAGCAGGAAATGTATGTGAGGATACCGGAAACTTTGCTCCTGTGACTTCTTTACCTTTTTGGACTATTGGGAATGCCACACCACTGATGTTTTATGTGTGATTACATAAGCCTATTGTTAATAGACCATTATAAATCACTTAAGTCCGAATTATAAATAATGCTGGCAGGGTTTACCTCCCAATAAGTAAAACTAAAAATTCTTCATTTTCAGAAATCAATACCAAGGTAACTTGACTGAAAAGATCACCCATCTATTAACATCTGGATAATGTCCAAAACAGCTCCATAAATTGATTCGCCAGCCATGACTTCCTGAAGAAATCTGATTAAATTGAAAGGGAGAAGAATTAAAATGAATGAAGGAAGAGGTGAACTATCTGTGTTTAATCTCCAGTTTCATCAGAAATCGATTAACTAGCTGACTTTGGGTCCAAAAGAATTAATTATACTCAGTCTCCAGTATAATTAACAACACTATGGCCATCTCCCAAAATATTCATTAAACAGTCAGGAACAATATGAAATTCAAATTAAAATTGGAAAAGAGATTAAATAGAAGTAGTCATCTCCAAAAAGAATCATACTACATCTGAGATGAAATCATTTGAGCAATTCAAAATATGGAAATACATTTTGTGTTACATTTAATTATCATTAATTCCAGCACTGCAAGCTGGCAGCTATTTTAGGCTCATTACAAGGACTAAAATGGGCTAGAATGTTAATATGAATCTATCCTCATTGGAATAATGGGAATATGCTTTAAAGTTATAGAAAGTTTAGGAATAAAGTTCAGAGTCTCAGTTAATTTCTTGCTTTTCCTGCCAGAAATATGCACTTTACAAAACTATTGATAATGCATTGATCAAAATAAAGGAAAATATTTTAAGCCTAGCAACATGTTGTTTCATAAAGAAATGTAGAAATATAGACACTATATTGTACACTGCTTAAAAATCTTAAGGCTTTGCATTTATTGGATCCAATCTTCGGTAGTATAGTGGTTTATGCTGCGATCCTGCATGGTTGAAGTTTCAAACTGCTACCCTCTCCCGCGACCTGGCTTTCTACTCCACTAGCATCTTGGAAACCTGGAGAAGGTTGCTCTGAGTCTGCTTTAACTCCATGGCTCTGAGTTTGGGGTATGGTTATGCAAATCATCAAACAATGCAAATATTTAAATTCCTAAGGTATAAAGTGCCTATTGTTTATGGAATGAGTCTAATGTTAAGTAAGCAGCCAAACTTGTGAAGAAATATTATCAGTATATTGGATTCATAACTGGAGTGTTTTTTTTAAAAAAACCAACAAACCCAGTTCCTTAGTGTAAATGATTTCTGTAATTGATGGCAGGTACCCTCGTTTTTAGATAACTATTGTGCACTAGCAATTTATGATTCATTTAAATAGACATGCATGAAAAGAAAGATATTGCAGAGACTGCTGGGGTGGGTCCAGATATGTTGTGTAAGATATGAATTTGTAGAGAATGACTTTCTAGTTTAATATCTTGCAAATATCAACAAACTGTTTATCTATGTCACCCATGAATTTTAGGATCCAACTGTTGTCATTGTTCACGTGGTCCTGGCTGTTCAATACTCAAAACAAAATTATACATAAATACGCAAATAAATGTAAGAACTGTATGGGGGAACTACATACAGCTTATATATTCACATATATGTGGTTTTATAGTTGTGTAATAAACACCACACTGTGAAATACATTCCCTATTGCACTGGAAGAACTTGTTGAAGCTCAGTGTAAGAAAGCAAAAAGTGGGCGGGGGGTGAGGGGAAGAACTTAACATCATTTTGAAACTTGAAAAACGTGAGAAAACGAGGTTAATTCAGGAAGAGTCCTATGCAAATATCAGAACAAGCAATCACAATATTCCATTAGTAAGGTTCAATAATATGTGGCTCAGCAAAAAAAGAAAAAAGTAAAAAATGAATAACCCTATAGAGCACAAGAATGTATATTACAACCAACCCTGAACGACAGGAAACATGTGAAATCTGTTCTGAAACACTTGTCCTCACCTGGGTTTGGGGATGGAGTCTACAACGTGCTCAGATTCCTCTGATTCCTCAGAGGAAAGGATTATTTTTCTATCAAAGTATTGATTAGGTGGGCTTAAGAGTAGCATGCCCTGTTCACATAAGGCAGTGGAGCTTTTATGTGGTTTTCTAAGTTTCCTAAAATTAAAAAAAATAAATTGCCTTCTTTTGAGCTTACATTTTTTGTTTGTGTAGTCACTTTCATGTTACAAACACAGTTCCTTGCTTTGCTTTTCAGAAGGAACCCCCCCAAAAGTCACTCTAGTTTTAAAGGATTACTCAAAGTGATACAGAAAGAATCGTTGTTGCTTTTCCACCCACATTCTCTATTCTCTGAGATCCAACTATAATGCTAGTCTTACATCAAGGACACTAGACATAGAAAATGGCTTTATGTTTAAACACAAACTCTAAGTGCCAAAAATGCAATGAAAAATGTGTGTTTTTTAACAAGTAGTTGATGGCGAAATGCATCTGTTGGCATCAGTCACTGTTGTCAGAGAAATTGTTAAAATCTTAATTTAGGACTTAATTTCTGCATGGAGAAAATTTTATGATAATGCTTAGTAACTAGATTCTCTCCCTTGGCTTTTCTTTTTATATATCTGCTGTTGTTTAGTTTTTAACTAGAATTATATTAATTATTCAAGTCACACAGTAGATGGCATTATAGAATATATAAACTATTTAAAGATGTTATTTATAATACTTTATTTTTAATCATACACATATAAAAACACATACTTCATTGTACATTAAGATGAGACGAAATGACCTAAGAACTTCTCAACCTAAAATATCGCTTTTTTACCATGCTGCCACTTCCACGGTGACCTAGCCCGTCTAGAATTAGCAGCATGGACACCTGGAAATGCACATTTTTTTCCTGACACAAAAAAATTGAAAAAATAAACCTTTCTTTGGAATAAACTTATGCTAACGCGTATTCTGCAATGATTTAAATAAACCACTATTTTCCTTTGGATAATTTAATTTCTAAACATATTTGAAAGCTACAAAGAGATGACCCCCCAGAAAACTATACTGCATAATTATAAACTATCCACTTCTTATTGCATTTTATAGAAATTTCTCAAAGTTTGTTGGAGTTTTTCCTCAAATTGAGAATTACTTTTGCATGCATATGGTATTTGAAGGACGTTGCTGGTAAAGAACATTGAAGATGCTATGGACGACCAGAAGAATGAATATATGTGGCTTGGAGGAAAATTCAGCCAGACTGATGATTCTAATCAAGGAAGATGAAATTCCTTGCTTACTTTGAACCTTATCCGGCAGGACCAATGACATGACTGGTAACACAGAGGCTCAGGGGAAGACGCAGACTCTCACCAAGATGATTGATATAAGCCGCTACAACAGAGGTCTCAAACACACCTACCATTTATTGTGGGCTGGTGATGGCCTGGGCCACGTGAATGGGGTTGACGTGAATCAGAATGAACTCTTTATGGGAGGAGAAAGCCCTGTCCTGCTCCCTCAGAGAGGCCGGTGGTCCAAACTGCTGACGTGGTTCGCAGTTTCCCAGGGCATAGCCGTGAAGCAGGGCTCTTGTGAATGGACAGATTTTTTAAAGACACATTTAAGGCATCATTGGATAGATACCATAAGTGTTACAAAATAATTATAAACTGGAAATGTATCCAAAAAAGTTCTAAGCTAAAATAAATGAGAGATCACCTAATGCAGCATCAATACAGTTATAACAAAGAAATATGAACATCACAACATATTCAAATCAGGTTCCAGATGTCAGAATATTTTGAACAAATAAAGATCCATTTGTCTGGATAGTTAAAAATGAATCTGTGTAAGATACACAACTGTCAGAACCAGACATCACCGTAGCACGGTGAGGAGAAGAGATCTTCCAAGTCGAAGTTTAAAACATCACCATCCTAGGGAAACAAAAGCAAGGTCATAGACATTTGCAGGTAACTATCTTCTTGCTGTGTCAACTGGATTTTACCTCTTGAAAGTCAACGTGCATCTCTGACAGGAGGTGAGACCAGCAGGTGCTGACTCTCTCCCCCTCCAGAAGCAAGTGAATCATCTTGTCAACGCACCACAAATATCATCAGCCTGCAGAGTCAGCCACTTTCTTTGAAGTAACTTTACCATTCCATAAACTCTGCTTGCACCAAGCTGTCATTACAAAACACTGAGTGGATGGAACTGCTCTGCCCC
The DNA here is from genome assembly GCF_050624435.1 of Tenrec ecaudatus. Lineage (NCBI taxonomy): Eukaryota > Metazoa > Chordata > Mammalia > Afrosoricida > Tenrecidae > Tenrec > Tenrec ecaudatus. Next base: position 10,586,763 of record NC_134544.1, read on the forward strand.
TTCAGAACAGCAGGGGGGCCATCACACTTTGAAAGTAACAGCAACACAAACAACCTGATTCCAAGAACGTATTAATCTATATATAATGAAGCAGAGGGAAGCACAGCTAATATCTTAGGGTTTTGTGGGGTTTTTTTGCTGTTGTCATTTTAAAAAATCTCAATTGAGCTCTTATTGTTGTTATTGGTTTTTCAGTTATGTATTTCTGCTCAGGATACTTGAGATATTAAATAAAGCTAAGCTTCTTGGAGACATGGCACAATGTAGACAAGGGATTAATGTGCGTGTGCTTTTAGAAATAAAGTTTTTTCTTATCAAGTGTTGTTCTGAAATCCCTATCATTAGTGTGGGTGGCTCTGGTAAGGAAAATGCCTTCTCTCACATTTTAGGAGACCAGACATCTGAGTTCTGGTGACTTTCCACGTCAGTGTGGGGGCTGCCCTTTGTCATAAACCTTCCCCTGGTTCTAGCAGCTTCTCAGTGCATGGACCTTTATGGCCAAGTATAGACTTCCCTGCTGACTCAGCTCTTCTCTCACGGAGGTAAGGAGTCTTCCTGATCTCTGATGTCCTGTTTAATCTCGTATATCTCTGAAGATGTGACTCAAGGTACGTTATAGAGGTGAAAATCTTCAACACTTAAAATAATTATATCCGATCACCAAATAGGTTAACTAAGTAATACTGAGTATCCTAGCCTAGTTAATGTAGCACACATTTGATGTTAAGAAAATTGCTAGCCTATAGCCAGTCGCGCAGATGTTAAATTACCGCTTCCCTTTCCCTCTTACCTCAGTGTGGAGACTCAAGCCCTGGTGGCACAGTAATTACAAGTTGGGCTGCGACTGCGAGGTTAGCAATTTGAATCCAACAGCCACTACACTGGAGAAAGATGGGGCTTCCTCCTCCTGTAAAGGGCTATAGGCTCAAAAGACACAGAGGCAATTCTACCTTTTCCACATCGATTCCATGGCAGTGAGTTTGCTTTCATAGTGGAGAGCACACACTTAAGAACTGAGAAGTTGGGTTACCCCTCACTGAGGGTGGAGTAGACACGTGAATTATTTTAATTCTTCTATGTGGGAGACATGTTTATTCTTTAGCCAATAATGTGTATGTCATGATTTCTGTAATTCTTATCCTTGTTCTACTATACCAATCAAAAACCATTTCAAATCATGTTCTCTTTATAAGACAGAATAGAATTGCTCTTGTGGGTTTCTAAGCCTGTAACTGTTTAGGCCAGTAGAGAGCCTCATTTTTCTCCTATGGAGTAGATTGTGGTTTTGAACTGCTGAACTTGTGGTTAGTAGCCCAAGATTTAGCCCACTACGCCACCAGGGCACTTTTGCTCTACTCTAGATTAGCTGGTTTCCACTAAATTTTCACCCACAGGCTTCATTCGATATTCTCTTATTGTCTTTGTTTTCTGTCATTTTAATATGATATACCTGAATATTGACTTTTAAAACATTTCTCCTTCTTTGTCTCTCAGATAATCTTGGAATTGTGGTTTGGTTTCTGCATTTAATTGTGGAAACTTTTTGTCGTTTATTTTCATGTGTCACATTTCTTTTGTTCTTTCCCCAATTGACATTCAATTCCAAGGATGAAACGGGTCACACTTGTGCCATGGCACTTGGATAGTTTCTTTTTCAATTCATTTTTTTCCTCATTGCTTTTCAGTTGGGTATAGTCTATTAATCTATCAGCAAACTTGCCTGTATTTCCGAGCTATACATTGTCTCTTTCATTGTAGATCAAAGAGATCCAGCATTGCTCTTAGGATCATTTTATAGATTAAATATCAGCATTTAGATTCTTTCTCATTTTGATCTGTCCGCTTATATTGCACTCAGGCACTGTCTGCCTTTTATTTTCCCACTACAGTCCAGAACACATTACACATAGTTATGTTCAATTCTCTGTGTAATAAGTTAAATCTATGCCATACCTAAATAGAGAAAAGTTTTGTAAAGTTGAGATCAATCTATGGACGCCGTCTAAAGCAATCACTCCTGTGAAAATTCCAAGCAGGAAAAATAGTCGTATTATGTTGGGTTGTAGGTATTCCTTTTTGGTTTAGAGTGGTCAAAACCTTCCTGAAGAAATCCAGGAAATGTGAAGGGAGAAAAAACTACTGCTTAGTAACAATAAGCTCATTAAGCTCATTTTATTAAGTAGATAAACCACAGAGACATTTTTCAAATATCAAAAACACGATATTCAGAAAATTATAATCTTTACCTTCAAAAAGCTAATTCCTTAATAAAAATACATATAAAATGCCCTAGAAATTAATAAGCAAGCTAATTTAGTAGAAAAGTTGGTAGAAACAGTGAGCAAACAAATCATACCTCTGCTCTAGTATTTCACTCATAAAAAAGAAAATAAAACTAGACAAACACATTTTTTCATCTATGATATTTCTATGAAAAAATTAAGTTTGATAACAAACCTAAAGATCTGTCAGAAAATACTCCCTTAAGTACTTCCATTCTTATTGAGAATATTAGATTTGAGCCATGGTTTGATATGATATATTAAATAAACAAATGAATATATTCTTAGATATAATCATTTGTTTTACGCTATTTATCTTATTTGCATAGAGATGACATTAGCTATAACTAATATTAAACTTTATGTAATGTTAATTGCATCATGGTCAAATGATTGGATCTAATTTCAATTTAATTCATAAGGGGCTGATTAAATTAGTTATGTTATATCCACACAATGTAATCACACACAGCTGTTTAAAATTATTAGGTATTTTCCACATTGTTATTTGAAAGGGTCTCAAAAATAAATGTCGAGTGAAAACTAGTGTTATGTGCTGAATTGCATCCTTCCTGAGTGTATTGCAATACATCGAATTTGGGTTATGATTCCATTCCATTGTCTTTTTCGATATGGAAGCAGGATTCGTGTAGCATGTGTCTAGAGTTGAATTTTTAGACACGTAAAAGAAGTTATACAAGCAAGCGAGAGGGACTGAGATGGAAGAAGGAAGAGATGCCTGGCCATACAACGGTCATCCAGGAGCAGAATCTCAGACAGAAGTGGCAAGAACCTTTTCCTAGAGCAAACAGAGGGAAAGCCTTCCTGGAGAGATGGCCACTGAATGCTGGGCTTCCGGAAAAATGAATTCTCTTTGTTAAAGCCATAACCACTACCGTGAGATAAAACAGTCAGGACCGTCACAAGAGGGAGCTGTAAAATGTTCATGGAAAAATCCATGGCCACTCACACTTTTCCATGAAAATTTTGAGGTCTTCTTGAACACGAATAACCTATATTATATTTTGCATTTTCATGAGTAAACTGTGAAATAATATGAAAAATAAGGTTTTCAATGTATATGTGTGCTAGGAGGCGTTGGAAATTTAGTGATAAATAGGTAAGAGTAAAAATTTTAAGATTAAGTTATTTATACCTGCCTTTAAATGTTGATATTTTAATGAGAATTTTAATCTAACTTAAAAATAAATGTAATTAGATACATTGCAGTGCCACATTTGTTCACAAATAACATGGACAGGTTTTGTCAGCCTGACCTTCCTCCTCATGGTGTTTCCATAAGCCTGTGATCAAATTGGCATAATAAGGACATGTTATTTTTGAAAACATACACTTCTAATATCATGAATGTGATGTTTCACCTTATTTCTCTAACTTGTGTGTTTATGAAATAATCAGACTTTGAACCACATGAAGAAAAGATGACATCAGAAGGGGAAGTTTATTAACAAGCTGCGACACACAGATGACACAACCTTTCCGATTGACAGTGAGGACTTAGAGTTACCTGCTGATGAAGATCAAGCGTTGCAGTCATCTATAAGGCCATGTAGATTACGACTCAATGTGAAGAAACTAAAATAACACCCTCACCATTGGACCAATAAGACACCTCATGATAAACAGAGTAAATAGTGAAGTTGTGAAGGTTTATCCTTTACTAGATTCATAAACAAGGAGAAGCTGAAAAGAGACATAGTGTGGGGTAAATATGCTGCACAAGATCTCTCTTTAAAATATGGAAGAACCAGGATGTCCCTTTGAGGACAAAGGTACACCTGACCCAAGTGATAGCATTTTCAATCGCCTTATGTGATTGAAAATGAGCACTGAATAGAGAAAACCAAGAAAGAATGGATGTGTCTGAATGATTGTGCTCTTGAAGTATATTGAAATTATTGGGACCCAAGATGCAAGCAAGTACCCACAGACAGTTAATATTTCATGAAGGACATGCATAACTACAGAAGAGATAATATTTTTAATAAACGATGCTGGAAAAACTGGATCTTCACATTTAAAAAGGATGAAACAGGACCCATGCCTCACACCATATAGAAAAACAAATGCAGGATGGATCAAGGTCTATATATAAACCACGCAACCATAAAGACCATTAACGAAAAACTAGAATAAGCTTAAGGACCTTACTACAAGTCATAAACACACAACTGAGTGTAATGAAAAATAGCTACATTATACAAGACAAATAAAGGACTGGGACTTTCTAAAAATAGAACATTTATGCATATCAAATGACTTAATAGTGAACCTACAGATTGGGAAAAATATTTAGTAATGATTCATCAGTTGAAGGGTAAATCTCAAAATATTAGAAAACTGAAACATCTAGAAAAATACAAATAACCCAATTAATAAATGAGTACAATACAAGAATAGCTAATGTGCCAATGATACCATCCAGTTGGCCAACAACCATATGAAGAAATACTCACTTTCATTAGCAATAAGAGAAATACAACACATTTAGCAAAATTTAACAACACAGAAAAGAGTAATAGTGGAGAGATTGGAAGGAACATAAATGGCTAGTGGGACTGTAGAATTGAACAACCACCATTTCCACTATGGATTAGCCACAAACACTTCCTTGAACAAATGCAAATACAACTACCTTGTGATCCAGATCTTTCTTCTGGGTATATACCCCAAAGAAATAAAGAATGCAGCAGGAACATCCATATGCAAATCTATGTTTATTGCAGCAATCTCCTAATGACAAAAACTTGGAAACAACCCAAAACTCCAATTTTAGAGGTATTGATAAACAAACTCTTGTACAATGAATAAGTGATTCTTCATATAATGGAATATTATGCATCCATTAAACAAACAATGACAACTATCTTAAACATTGCAAGAGACAGACAAAACTAGAAAGCATTGTTCTTGGCAAACATAGTCAATCTTATAAAGATTATTTTCAATGGCACCATTATTATAATGAAAAAGAAAGAAAAAATAAAAGTGGTTTTTACACCAAAAGATACAACTTTGAAGACTATGTGAATGCCAAAGAAAGGGGCAGTGCTCGGGAGAAGAAAGATACAGGAAATCATAGCAGGAGGATGGATGAGAGGGAAAAAATAATTCAAACAATGGGGTCCAGATGTGTGGGAGACTGTAGGGGATATTATAATTGATTTCATTTGTTGAGATGTGCTGTGCCATGACACAGAATGTGCTTCTGTGAACAAAGCAAAATGAATAAATAGATAAATAATTAATGAGAGTGAGAGTGAAGACACACAATCTTAAAAAAGAAAAGAAAAACCCTCAAGATTCCTTACCCCCTTGGATATAAATAAAGGTCTCCATAGCTGGGAAAAAAGTGGTAAAGTACAATTAAAGTGAATATGGAGTCTTTAATGGCATACAAGTTCATTTCCAATAGGAGGAAGAAAGGATAACAAATAACAAACAGATCTTTCTTAGATGAAGTAGAGCAAGAAGGCTCCTTGTGAGTGAGGATGGACAGGCTCATATACTTTAGCTAAGGTGTCAGTGGAAACCAGTACCTAGCAAAGGACATGGTTCTTGGGAAAGTTGAAGGTGGCCAAAGAGGAAGAAATTTGATGAGAGAGGTTGACGTAGTGGCTGCAACAATACGGTCAGGGAGGGCCCAAGCCCGGGCAGTGTTTTCTTCTGTTGTACATTGGATCACTCTAAGTCAGAACCCACTCAATGGCATCGAACGACAACAATATCATGGCAAAGGTGCAGGGGAAGTGACTTTATACTTTATGTGTTATCATTATCATCTCCACTAATATCAAACTACATTGAGACGCTCACTCAATTTATCAATAGAAACCAAAAGGAAACTCGCTGTCACTGAGTCAATGAAGAATCATAGTGGCACCATTGGGCAGAGTGGAATTCCCCTGTGGGTTTGTGAGACTGCAACGCTTCATGACTGTCAAAAACACCATCTTTCTCCCATGGAGTTGCTAGAGGTTTCAAAGACTGACCTTGCATTTAGAAGACCAACTCCTAACCACTCTCCCGCCAGGGGCCCTTGCCCATGAGCTGATGGGCTGTCTGATTAGAAGGTTAAGGGAGTACTGTTGGTACTGTGCTTCAGGTTCTCTAAGAGGAGACTGAGCCATTTTGCATACTGAGCCATTTTGCATGACACCTCTCCATTGGTATTCAGCCTTTAAGAATCACAGTAAATTTTCCAGTCAGCCCTTGGTATCCACAGAGGATTGCTTCCTAGATGTCCCAGAATACCAAAACCATGTCTCTTATATCAAACAGGGTAGCATTTACAGATAACCTGCATGCATCCTCCACATACTTTAAACAATCTCTAGATGTTTTATGCTACATAATACAATGGAAATCAAGACGATAGCACTTTGCACCACTTGTTGGCCTTTGAGGGATACCTTTGAACACTTAGTTACTTCATGTTTTCTGACTATTTTCTCTCCCCAGAATGTGGTTAGATGTGGACCAGGAGCTGAGTGGTCAACTGTATATGTCTGAGTAACAGTCTCGAATGCTTTCTGTCATCTGGTCAGGGCACACTCAATAAGATTAACTCCCAGGTTGGCCTCCATTGTGGTCACTCAATATCTCAGAAAAATGAACATGGTATACTTATGGCCATCTGTACAAATTGCCTTAATGGTTTACTCTTCCCTCTATCCGTTCCCTGAGCCACATAACTGAACATTTCCCCTTTCTCTGGATTTGACCTTAGTCAAGAGAATAGCATTAGCCAATAGGATGCCAACAAAACTGAAGCAAGAAGAGGAGCAAATAGATCTTGAGCAATGGAATGTGTTTGCTTTGATAGGGTTAAGAAAGGACATGGTAAAGGCTAGCTTGCTGAATGAATCTCACACATCAGAGTGAACCAATTACAGACCTGGTAAGGCCTACTGCATAGATGTGTGAATAATAAACATTTCTGTACACAACTGGCAGAGCCCTGGTGGCATAGTTGTTATGCATTGGGTTGCTAACCTCAATGTCAGCAGTTCCAAACCACCAGCAGATCTGCAGGAAAAGGATGAGGCTTTCTACTCCCTAAAGAGTTAGTCTCAGAAATCAACAGAGGCAGTTCTACCCTGTCCACAGGGTCTCTATAAGGCAGAATTGACTTGACAGCAGTGAGTTTGGTATTTTTAGTCCACCACCAAGGTTTTGTCAATGTTAAGCAACACTGCATGCTTATATGCCATAAAGGGCTATCCTTAATAAATAGTAGGCTAATCAACTACTTACGTCATGAAAAATGCAAACACATAACAACTGTGAGTAAGCTAAACAGATATTCAATATAAACTTAAAGGCATGCATTTAAAGACATTTTACCCAAGATAACAGATAAAAATATGACATTTATATGTGTAGAAAGTGTCATGAAAGCCTCTGATAGTGGCTGAGAAACACAGGAAATTGTAGAAGAGGAAGCAAATGTAAGCTTTAGGTGTAAGGAGGAGGTGATAGTGTTACAATAGCTAGCGAGATTTCAGGAGCCAACCTCCTAATGAATTAAAGCCACAATAAGCAGTTAGAATTTTGCAGAAGCAGGAGGAGGCAGAGAAAGAGATAAATATCCAAACATCGTTCTTTCCCAGAAATTTCCAATTGTGTCCCAATGAAAGGTCATTTTCCACAGCAGAGAATGGTAGAAAGTGATGGTGAGGTATAATGGTTGGTGCAACTTTCTCCATTAACTGTGTATACTTATTGACCTATTATTTGTGAGATCCTCTCTGCTGTGGAGTATACAAACCTCAAAACAGTTTACAAAACACTTATTTCCATACTTTCCTTTTCCCAGGAATGTACTAGAACCAGAGGATCAAAAGGCTGGGGCTATCCTTTCCCTAGGAAACCAATACAAAGACTCATAATACTGCTTGGGCTCAGCTCCAAATTCCTAGAAAAGTAGATATGACTGGATGAGACATCCCCTTTATTCTAACCATCTCTTTATAGACAAGGCCTGGCTTCATCCAACATTTTATACAATCGTATAATGCCCCGTCTCTTTGTTCATGCAGATTAGGGACCTTTGTACCAAATTCTAGAGAAAGAAGAAAGTAATATGTGTTCTTTCGGCAGATGTTCTATTGACCTACTTAACCCTTAAATGGATCTTACTATATTTTAGTAAATGTCAAATAATTCTTATGAAAAGAGGCAGAATAAAAATATGCCTAGAGCTATGAACACATGACCTGGGGCAAATAAATTTTGTAATGTTTTAAATAGCAAACGTAAAATTTTATGCAATTAGAGTATGCATACGCACATGTGCACAAATACTACCTCATGTGTAATGCAGGAAAATAGTCAGTTAGCATGGATATATTGTTCCAGATTAAAGCATTAGTAAGAATGATGCTGAGATAATCCCACATCTATCAATATATTATGTGCATGCCACATAAGTATTATAAGTGGAAACACTTTAAGGTATTGCATTCATGGTGGATAAAAGCAAGGGGCTTAAGTGGAGAGCAAATGCCTTGAGAATGATTGGGGTAGGGAATGTATGGATGTGCTTTATACAATTGATATATGTATATGTATGGATTGTGGTAAGAGTTGTATGAGTCCCTAATAAAATGTAAAAGAAGAAAAGAGAAAAAAATGATTAGGGCAAAGACTGTACAGATGTGCTTTATACAATTGATGTATGTATATGTATGAACTGTGAAAAGAATTGTATGAGCCCCAATAAATTGTTAAAATAAAATAAAAAGATACAACCTTCATTGTATTGAAGGATTGGAGTTAATTTTATTAATAAAACAATAAATCATCAACAACAATATGTGGGAATAGATTTCAGAAACTTTATTGAATATTCATACAGGAAGTTTTCAAGTTTAATTATATTCAAATCAACTTACTCTTATTTACAGTTTCTTTTCAACTATCTGTTAAATGACAGTGTAAGTCTAATACAACACTGAATACAATTGCTAAATAAAAAAGAACATAGAAATAATACCAGAATCTCTGATTTGTTTATAAAACTATTAATTCAATTTATTTTATACTTGATAAAAGGAAAGATGATATTGCACCTTTAAGATGTATAAACAGAAATTTGCATTATGGAATGATATCAGTAAGAAGAATATAGACATCTGGTAAGCAGTAAACCTTATAATTATTTGCTGGATTTTCAAAAACATTAATATTTTTCAAGCAAAAATGGCAATTCCATCATAGTTAGCCTTAGTCAGATTTTATCACTCATTTCATGAATTATGCCAATCTGTGCACACTAGTCTGCATTAAGGCTAAAGTGATATTGATTAAACTTCAATCATTTTTAGTCACTTTATACTTCAGGCTTCAGCCTGAAAAACAAATAATAAACTCAATGATTCATCTATTCTAATATCACACATGCCATGTTTGAAGTATCTAAATAATTCTGAGAGGTTTGGCAACTTAACATGCATGAAAAATGCTGTATTTTAAGGGTGCATTAATGGAATTGCAAACTTAAATACTTTTTATAAGTTAAACTGGAAAAATAAAGCAAAAATTCTGAACATTGACTATAAAAATGGGATGTTCACTGGTGCAGAAGGGAACTGGAAGCACAGGGAATCCAGGACAGATGACCCCTTCAGAGCCAGTGGTGAGAGTTGTGATGCCTGGAGGGTGCGGCGAAGGTGGGGTAGAGGGGGTGAGCTGATTACAGGGATCTACATGTGGCCTTCTCCCTGGGGGATGGACAGTGGAGGGGTAGGTGGGGGGAGATGTTGGACGGTGTAGGATATGACAAAATAATAATAATTTATGAATTAGGAATGGCTAGTGGAGGAGGGGGTGTGGGGGAGGAGGAGGAATGGGGAGCTGATATTAAGGGCTCAAGTGGAATGTAAGTGTTTTGACAGTGATGATGGCAAAGGATGTGTAGATGTGCTTGACACGGTGGATGTATGTGTGGATTGTGATGGGAGTTGTATGGGCCCCTAATTTTTAAAAAATGGGATAACAGAAAAGTGGGTGAAGGGAGGTGTCAGACAGTGTAAAATATGACAAAATAAAATTAATTTATAAATTATCAAGGGTTCATGAGGGAGAAGTGAGGGGGGGGCAAGGGAACAAATGAGGAGCTGTTGTCAAGGGCTCAAGTAGAAAGAAAATGTTTTGAGAATGATGAGGGCAACAAATGTACAAATGTGCTTGACACAATGGATGGATATGTGGATTGTGATAAGAGATGTATGAGCCCCCAATAAAATGATTTTTAAAACATAGATAATCTCTTGTAAAGAGAAGCTTTAGATTTACATAAATTTCAGAAAGTTTGCACATACCTCAGTACACTCCTCTCTTACACAATATCTTGTATTATTAACAGCGTTCAAGAAGGTGGACCCCTGGTGATATAGTGATTATGCATTGGACTGCTGCAAGGTCAGGAGTTAGAAACCACCAGCCGCTCTGGGGCATAAAGACACTCACCGGGGCAGCTCTACCCTGTCCTGAGGGGTCACTGTCAGTCTGCATCAACTCAATGGCAGTGAGTTTGGTTTTGAGTTTTCACTAGAGGAGTGCATTTGTTACAACTGCTGAATCAATATTGAGATATAATTATTAATTAAGTAGATTATTACTACTGTTGACTAATACTTTTTTGGGAAAATAATATACTTACATTAATACTCACTGAAGATCCCCAGGGAAATGAATTACACATTTATGACTTTCCTTTGCATACATTTTTATAACTCCCACCAAATGATTGGATGGGACCAGGAAAACAAGAGGTAGAGGGCTCTCACTCAGGGATTGGCCAGTTTTACCATTCCTCAGAGTAGAAGACAGCTGTTTCAGAAGAGAGAGATTCCTGTGACAGCCAAGAAATTGTCACTATTGGAGCACATCCCATAAACCTGCCTGAAGTGACAGAGACACCAGGGGCCACGGCACAGAGACCAGGGCACAGAGTGGCAGAACTACATGGCTGACACTAAGAGACAGTGAGGTACATTCAGAGGAGCGTGTAACTGAGAGTCAGAAAGAGACTGGGCTGCTTATTGTATCCTTAATGTGTTCTGTGCTGGTCTGCAGTAACCTGATAACTCCATGAATAAGTCCCCAAAATCACGACTATTTTCTATCAGTTCACCGAGGCCATTGCAATGAACTATTGAACCAGGCAGAGCTGTGAAGTGGCTATGGAGGACCAGTTGCTGTCCCAATTGGATAGAGAAGGCGGAAGGGTGGAGGAGTGTCTCATCTCTGTCTTATGGCAGTTGCCTTTGGGTTGATATGGAATTGCATTCTCCTTGCTCCTTGTGTGGCCAGAGGAATTCAGATGGGACCTCCTCACAATTTCTGCAGGTTCAGATTTTGGGTTGTAGAACTCTGTGGGTTTGACAGATGCCTCACATCAGGCATCTACCGTTATTGTGCTAAGTAGTTTCACTACCCTGAGAACGCTCCAATTGCACTAAGACACGAACGAGGTAGATTCACGGTTTGGGACAGACACCAAAATGAAGGGTAGCCACTGTCACCTGACCGCACAGGCTCAAACTGGCATAAGTGACCATGTTTTTTAAGGACACAGATTTTTAAAATCGTTTTATTGGGGACTGATACAATTGTTATTATAATCCATGCATCCATTTTGTCAAGCACATTTGTACATTTGTTGCCCTCATCATTCTCAAACCATTTACATTCTACCCTTAATATCAGCTCTTTATTTTCCCCTCTCCCCCCCTACCTCCCTTATGAACCCTTGATAATTTATAAATCATTATTATATTTCTTATGCTTTGCACTGTCTAATGTCTCCCTTCACCCACTTTTCTGTTGTCTGTCTCCCAGGGAGGGGGTTATATGTAGATCCTTGGAATCGGTTCTCCCTTTCTACCCCACCCTCCACGCTCTGGGTATCACCACTCTCACCACAGTCCTGAATGGTTCATTTGTCCTGGATTCCCTGTGTTTCCAGTAGGAACACAAATTTTTGAGGTTATGTGTTAAACAAAAAGAGCGAACAAATTAAGAAATTGGTACCTGAGTGTAGGGTGCTGCTGTAACAAACATCTAGATTTATGATTTATATCCGTGTGTGTGTGTGTGTGTGTGTGTGTGTGTGTATTTGGAGCTGGTGGTCAGGAAGTATGCAAAAGCAGGAAAAACAGTGGCATTGACATAGATGCTTATGAACATGGAAAGAAAAAAATTGTTTGGGAAAGCTGTCTCCCCCCAAATTCTGAAGATAAGAATACACCTAGTCAAAGTAACATGGGCTTCCAAAACAACAAACAAATCTGTCTTGAAAGAAGTATGCCAAAATATTTATAAGAGGTGAGGTCTCCTCTCAGGTACTTTGGACATGTTGTCAGGAGAAACCAGGCCTTGGAGAAGAGCCTCATATTTGGTTTTGAGGCAGTGAAAAAGAGGCAAACCCTTGACAGTTGGATTGAACTAGCGTTTGAAACAATGATCTCAATCATCAGCACAATTGTGAGGACGGCACAGAGCTAGACAGTGCTCCATTTATTTATTCACAGGGTCGCTGAGACAGAACCACCTTGATGACACTTCTCAGGAAGTGCAGTTTCACAGTAAGTAGAGCTCACTATAAGTGAATGAACACTGTAGATCATACCTACATGTGAACCTTAATGAGTTGCTAAACCCAGACAGGTCTGGGGAAGAGATGTGGTGCGAGGTTTTGTCCACCCAGACACGTGTTGGGAGGTGTGTTAGGCTTTGAAAGCTAACCCTTCTGCAGGACATCCAAGAGAGTTACACTGTTCCAAAGGCGCTGTTATTTTTCTTATCATTCTAAGTCCCAGAGATGTAAGAAAAGTGTAGGAATATGAGAATAACTCTGAGAAAGATGCACAAGGAAGCAACACACAATTAGCAACTGAGCATAAGAAACGGGATGATGATGTGAGCATCAAAACATAGGAGAGGGTTTGAGAAAGTCAATCGAGACGCACATGCCCTACGGGGAGTATTGGTCACAAGAATGTTGTGTGTGTGGCAGGAGAGAGGGGACAGAAAGAAAGAGGACGGTGAATCATAATTGTAAGAATTCAATTCACATGAGATCGAATGAATGGACTTAATAGTATTCTGAAAATACTACAGGAAAATTGTATTGAAACAAGGATTGGAATATGTGAACTTTGGGAGTACTTAGAGTTTTGCAGAGTGCTATGCCTGGTATGTGAAAGGTTAAAAAGTTATGTCTTCTCTAATTTTCCATAAAACATATATTTACCAGGCATATCCCCAACTATGAAATGCATTCAAGCAATCAAATGGTCAGTAATGTACAAAGTAAGGCTATATAGTTGTCCAGTGTTCTTTTTGATGCTCAGTTCTCCAATTATTCCAAAGCTTTAACCTCAACCTTAAGCAATTTCTACTATACCTGAGAAAAAAATGAAATAAATGCAACTTGAATTTTCTGTCTTATGGGAACTAGAAATGAGAACATTGGCCTTTGCTTTCTTTCTCTCCTTCCACAGTAAAATAAAACGGATGCTGGGTGTGCTCAGAGAGGATTTATGCTAAACAAGGTTAAACCACACTGGCTGCTCATTGTTTTACAAAGTTCTTTTATAGAAGGTTATGAAGGAGTTACCAGCATCTTGTGCTCTGTGGACTATGATGCTCTCCCTGTGAAGTTTAAGAAATAAATAAATAACAAGGAAACTTTAAAAAATGCACCAGCCTATTGCTTTGGGGTTTGGAGTAATCATAGGAAAAATGCTTTGCTGGCTGATTTCATGTTATGGACTGGGCTCTTTTCTCTGAGCACGGTCATAAAATTGCTTTGCCATTTTTTTCAATTACCAATAAAACCTGTCACAGAGCCACGCACAAAAGTGAGTCGTTAGCTGAAGTCAGCTCTTTTATTTATATTTAGTGGGCCCACAGTACTTCTTGCATTTAATATGCCAACCAAGGTCTAAGAATCCAAACAATTATCTATTACCCTAATGTCACATAAGGCTTTAAATATTTTTATTCACCTGCTTCCAATGTAATCTATTTAGACATTCAAATAAGGGAAGTACTAATCTTTTTCCATCACAGATGTTATCCTAGGGAAAATATATCTGTGTTGCCACAAATTACTGTAATATCTGAAGCAGAGCAAAGGATGCAAGCATATGTCAGTTGAACCAAACTGTGTTTGTTTTTAAGATACTAAAAATATCTTGGGGGGTGCAGTGCAGTAAAGTGGAGTAGGGGTGCTGTGTAAGGTAATAAAGGTTGCTAGTGACAAACCTGGGCTTATTTAACATTTGTTATCAATCATTAGTGTTAGTAGCAAAACTGTCACCCATGACCTGCAGTATTTTTTCAGCATCATGTAATGAGGGGAAGAACAGTGCTCAGAAAAGCAGTAACTCCATGGAAGACTACAAAACCTATTTATAGGACATTTACAAAATTAAGGGTACACGTGATGGCGGCACAGAGCTCAGATGTTTGCTCCACGCTGAAAGATCAGCTCCTGAAAATGCGAGATCGTTATCCTTGTCCAGTCATTACATATCCCAAAGCATCGTTCTGCTTCCCTATGGATGTCACAGAACCAAAGACGTTTTGATTGGGGCAGAGATTCTGCATCCAACAATTGCTTTATTTTGTAGACAGGGTGCTAAAATAATAGGCTTCTTTGCACCATCTGTTTCCCTCATTTGTTGGGATGACCTGTGATTATGTGAAAGCAGGAAGATCCAGGAGGCCCCAAATGTGCCATATAAAATGTGGCAGGTTTCCATCACTGCATAATTATGTCTCCATCTGCACTTGCGCAGCATCCCTTCCATGACGTCACCGTGGTTTTGTGGTAACAGTAGAGGCTGTGGAACCCCCAAGCACAAGGGCAAACCCGAGGCCACTGGGAAGCTGTGACCTTTTCTCTCTTCATCATTGCCATCAAGATATAGTGATTCCGAGTTTACTGGAGTCTTGGGTGGAAGAAGGGCAAGGGCCTGAGGATTCCTTACATTCCCTTTGGAGAAACTTTGGGTCCCTTCTCCATCTTCTATTGCCCCATAAGGGGGTTCATCAAGAGCCTTGATAGTAGAGTTCCCATTCCTACATACATGTACTGATTCCAAACTAAACTGTTTCAGCGTGTCTCTGTCCCCAGTGAATGGTTTCAAGCAAGTTTTCTTAAGAACTCACTCATCTTGGTCTTATTAGAGGTCCTTCAACAAAAGAAGGGGCCCAGGGAGCGGTGTGTCCCAGGGAAGCTGCTGGTCAAGTACTTGCCAGGCAGAGAGAGAGATCAGCTCCGACATTTCTAGCAACTGAATTTGTTTTGTTTTCATTTCTAAAGGGTACTCTTGGTCGATTTTTCTTGATGAGCACAAGAATACAAGACAACACATTTATTATGAAGATGTTTGGGTAAAATTTAAAAGTACATTAAAGGGAAAATGTTCAGAAGGTGGAATGAAGGATTTGTTTTTTCCTGTCCTGACAATATGCTCGCTCATGCGTGGAGGATATCAAGGACTGCCTCATGAGAATTTCATTGGAAAACCTTATTCATCAGTTCAACAGTCCTGACTTGCTATTTCAAACTTCTTTTTGTTCTCAAAGCTTTGAGAACATTTAAACTGGATGTGATCTGAGTCCCTTAAGCTTGGCATATGTCTGTTTTGATGTTGAAGGACACAAAGGGCTGCCCGGGAAGGGTTAGCGAGAGGGAAATGTGGCCTTCAGTAGTGCACAGAGATAGATGGAGGCCATATCGAGCCCCGCAGGATTCACATTTTCATCGTTATGTTGCATAAAGTTTAGAGGATTTGGTAGCTAAGCTCTTATTCTTTTTATACTTATTCTTATAAATGTAATGGGTCTTCCTCTTACTAATTTTAACTGTGAGGTAGAGATGAAGTTGCCATTGATTTAAAAACTGGCTGTCCCCTTCCTTCCGCCGCGGCACCCATTGAAGAGTCGCAGCCATGGCTGTGCGCTAACCAATGGCCGTGGGCCTCGACAAGGGCCACAAGGTGACCAAGAACGTGAGCAAGCCGAGGCACAGCCGCCGCCGCGGGCGCCACACCAAGCACACCAAGTTCGTGCGGGACATGATCCGGGAGGTGTGCGGCTTCGCACCCTACGAGCGAAGGGCCATGGAGCTGCTCAAGGTCTCCAACGACAAGCGGGCACTGAAGTTCATCAAGAAGCGGGTGGGCACACATATCCGGGCCAAGAGGATGAGAGAGGAGCTGAGCAACGTGCTGGCCGCCATGAGGAAGGCCGCTGCCAAGAAGGACTGAGTGCCGGGCCCCCCTCTCCCCACCCCCAAAATAAAGTCTTTCCAGAAACTGGAAAAAACAAAAACAAAAACTGGCTGTGGAATTCCTATGATGGTTTGAACTCTTCTTAACTGGTAGATAATAATATCCCACTGTCTGGATTGGATACGCCACTTGAAGGTGACTACCCATTTGCTAAATTGCATTTAGTTGCTTCAAGTTTTGTCACTTATGAATACATTTCTATAAACATCCATGTAAAAGGTTTTTTTTTGAGAAAATAAGTTTAAATTTATTGGGCACCACCTAGAAGCATAATTGTTCAGTCACATGGTAACAGTACTTCCCTCTTTATAAGAAACTGTCAAACTGCTATCATGAGGTATGATTCTATTTTGGGTTCTCACTATCGATGACTTAAACTCCTTTAGTTCCACACCATGACAACATGTAATACTGTCAGGTATTGGATTGTTGCAATTTGAATAGTTGTGTCATGGCATCCCAATATTCTCTTAATTTGTAGTTATTGTACGACCAATGTTGTTGGACCACTGTTGTCCCAGGAACTTCCGAGAGCACATGATGACTCAATGGAATCCATATCATTATTGACTCATTAATTGTAATGCACATAACATGCAAATATAAGATATTAATATTAGTATAAGCAGGTGTCAAATATATGGGATGACTACTATATTCACAAATTTTCATTCAATCTCTAATCTTTCTAACTTAAAAAATTATTTTAAAATCTGTACTATTGTATAATAGATAATTTCCTGATAGAAAGCAAAACTAGACTATTTTCCTCATATAAAACATTATTTATACGACAAAGTAATGACTACCTATTATAATTTTGAGGCTCTGTTCATAACAATGTACAAGCCTCTGTCCTTGTCTTCTAGGAAGTCAAAAAAGAAAGCAAACATACAAACCAAGCCAACACGAGCACATTTTATTTCAAACCTAAGTCCCACAGTAGAGGCACCACAAGATTGCCATAGAAGGCGAGAATGGATGTGCTGGCTCAGGTTCAGGGACCATGGCAGCTTTCTGGAGCAGAACGTTTCAGATTTGACTCCACAATAGGGAACGGTTTCTCAGATTAAGAAGAAAAAAGATGCTCCAAGAGAAATGAGAACCAAGTCTATCTCTATAGTAGGCACTCAGAGAGATTCTAAACATTTAGGTGGATGTTTGCTTATAGGGTTAATCTCAATGCCATGAGAGTCCCCCAGGTAGCCCAAACAACTACTAATATAAAGTCAGATGATTTAAATCTCCCCAGTAACACCCAGAAGAAAATCCTAACAATATGCTTCTATAAAAATAACAGCCTATGAAACCCAATGGGGCAGTTCTACTTTCCAACATCTGGGTCCATCCTGAGTCACAACCAACTAGATGGTGCTAGGTCTGTTTGCTGAGTTTTCTATATGTCATTTAAGTGATTTGCTTTCACCACTGTTTTTAAGTTGATCTGCTCTTTAATGTGTGAGTTGTCATGAACATAAAAATATTTTTCTGTTCTGATTTTATGTGTGAATATTTTGGGAGTAGAAATTGAATAACATCTCAATATATTGCAAATTTACCTTTAGGGTTCTATGTCAGCATGTCTATTATAAATAGACATATCCATTTTTCTATTTGGAAGAACATCATATATTGTTTTTAATCTTGTGGATTTTTTTGTATTTTATTCTAATAGAAGGAAAAGGTAAGACAGAGTAGAATTAGGCAAATATCACTTATTACTATTTAAGCATGGTCTCAACTCCTTTAAGTAAGTTTTCTGAAGAACAAAGGTACATGGAAAGCTATTTTTCATACATGTATCAATATATGCACTTTAATGTACATTCCCATATTAACATACATAAATATTATATATGTATATCCTTTAAAATGCGTAAAGTGCATCTATGCCTTGGCATTTCTAAAATCTTTCAGGCATTGATTTCTGTTTATGTGCACAGAATGCTGAAGGCAATGAGAGAACCCTGAACATTTTGTAAAGGATCAGCTGTGATTTTGTAACTTGGAAAGGTTGACATAGACGATGGGGTTCCATCACACACCCTCAGTCTCCCATTATGTCCTCTGTGTGTTCCGATAAAGGTTCGATGCATTGCTCTTTTTCTAATTCTAATTTCTTAATTGAGCTAATAGAGACAAACTCTGTGGATGTTCGTCTCGTGGTGTGAAGAAAATATCACCCACCAAGTAACACATCCCCTACTGAGGTGATTAAATTAACAGAACGGTAATTAAATGAACAAGAACTGTTGGGTTCAGAAGCTGCCTCTTACACAATATTTCATAAAGTGGTTAAAGTGAAAACCCCTCTTAAGTAACACCTTCTACTGTCTTAGTGTGGGAAAACCGTAAAACAAATGCTACTTTGTCAACTTTCACTTTTACCATTCTGGGGACTGCTCTGCAAACTGTCCTAGAACGCATGTAATACAAGCCCTCAGACAGAATAGCCTTGGGGGCGTCGTGGTTCTGCACTGGGCAGCTAGTTGAAAGGTAAGCAGTTGGAAACCACCAGCTGCTTCTCGGGAGAAAAACGAGGCTTTTTTCTGGCACTGAGTTTGGTCTCATTTATATTATCTTATGATATACTATGGATGCCTTGGTGGTGTAGTGGTTCCCAAGATGGACTGCCATCTGCATAGTCGGCAATTCAAACCACCAGCAGCTCCGCGGAAGAAATACTAGGCTTTTCTACTCTCTTAAACAGCTACAGCCTGGGAAACCTACAGGGGCTCCCTAGGAGTCGCAGTGATTTGGACTTCGGGGGTATTCTATAATATATATGAGAGAGTTTTAAAGAGATAATGGAAAATGACATTAAAATCTATTCATAAATTTTATATAATTCGGCGTTAGGTGTCAACAAGTTGGTTCCGAATCACAGTGACTCTATGTACAACAGAAAGAAGCATCACCCAAGCCTGCATTATGTATATGTCTATGTATTATACACATATATTATCTCTCCTATTGTATTTATGTTGCCTGGCAACAATGCATACAATGACCTATGTACATTTAAAAATATGTAAAGTTATGAATAGTTGATGATGAACATATTTTCCAAAATCCCTAAAGCTCACCCCCCCCCCCCATATGGAACTACTCTTGTTCATAGGAACCGTGTCCTGTGGACAGATCACATCTGCTCTCCAGGGGTTTCCAGGGTGTAACCCTTTGAGAGTGGACAGTTTCATCTATTTCACACAAGCCAGGTGGGTCCCTTCGCACGACAGCTTGTTGATAGCAGCCCAATGCTGATCCTGCTGCACCACTCCAGCCCATTGAGTTGCACTGTTTCCCTGTCACTTTCCTTGAAGTATGTAAATCGAGGGTATCTACAGTTGTATGTATAGGAGCTTCAGAGCGCATATGGAATTGATGATGCCAGAATCCTTTCATTTAGAGAGAGGACGTCCGCTTACCAACGACCGAGAACATAAATTATTTACCAACCATCGACACACCAAGGAGCTCCTCTGTGTGGGGTCAGCATTTGCAAGCAACCCCCTTGAATCCTCAGGTACTACTCCCAAGCCCTCTCTATTGTGACTTTGACCTTCAGTCTGTTACTCTATTTTTGGCACTAGCCATTCTTCTGTGAGAGTAGCCCTGTGTGGAGAGGAGTTGTCTTTGTATATGCACCTATTGCTCACATATTGATCATCTCAGTGACTAATGTTTTGCATTCATAACAACAGTTAAAAGTACTGACTTTTCTGTACTTTAAGGATGTAACCTATTAATAAGCATATGAGTAATGTGTGAAATCCAAGTGGTGCTGGACTGATTGTTAATAGTATGTGTTAATTTGGCAAGACCACAATTCCCAATGATTTGTTTGGCAGTTATGAAACAATGTAACTTAATCATCCTGTAGTAATGGAACTTGAAATTTGGCAATGAAAGCAACACATTACTTCTAAATTTGCAGCCAATCAATGATGATCTGTCCTTTAGTGATGTGATGTAGTCATCGTCCACCTTTTGCATAACTCGATCTTGATGGGACCTGAACATGTTGAGGAAGAGTGGCTGTACTGTGTCTGCTGCCCCACCCTCTCTCAGGGGCAGCTTTGCTTTTAGTTAAGAGAATATTGAGCTTGAACAATCTTTGCTGAATCACTTAATCCAGGAACCTGAGATTGGCCATGTGCCCAACTGGACAAAAAGTACATTGCAAATGAGGTTCCCCCCCCAAAAAACAAAAACAAAATGAGAATGTTCTGCTGGAATTTGGTTCAGGAACCGACTGAGCACAGGAAAGTGAAAGAAAGGGAGGGGGGAGTGAAATGCAGCATGAGGGAGAGCTCATGGAAGTTGCCATGCCCCAGTAAGCGCCATGCCACAAGAGCTCTGTGAAGCGCAGACTGCCTTCTAGAGCTGTGCATGAGAAGATCGTGGTTCATCATCGCTTTCAGCCCCAAGCCAGCCATCAGCTGCTATTGAGGCAATTCTGACCCATAGCGACTCTGAGAACGTCAGAGAACGAGGCTTGCCAGGGTTTTCACTGGCCCGTTGCTCAGCAGTAGAGCATCAGATCTTTCTTCCAAGAGGCCTCTGGATGAGCTATTAAACCAATGGCTGCGTTAAAACTCCAGCTTCCAGTGTTTAGAGAAGATCTGAGGCAGTGAGTCTCAAGTACTAGTTGTGTGCTGCGGGGAGAAGTGTCGCTGAGGGCTCAGGCTTCAGAAACTGTCCTCTGTAGCCTCAGCTGTGGGAGATTTGGACACCAACGTCAGTAGCTGTACCTTTTCGTTTATAGTATTACTGATAAGTTTCAATATACAAAGTATCTTTCAAGCCTGTAGAAGACTCTTGGGCATTGGTAGCCAGCATTCAATAAGTGGCGGCTCTTATCAGTGTCATTTTCATGGTCATTACTATGATGATGCTCATTTTTATTATTCTGAGATGAATTGCATGCGCAGAGACAGTTCATCTTCTGCTCATTCTCTCGCAGAGGTAGAAAATAAAAGACTTGGAATTTGCTAGTTTATGGCCTATCTGACACATATACTGTGCAGGAGGTGTAAGCTCTATCAGGGTGTGATTCCCCTTCTAATGGTCGTAATTGTACCTATGATAAAAACTGAGCACTTCTACTTTAATTCCCACTACAAATTGGCCAGAGTAATCAACTGCATAAAATTAGTCTCATTAAGTTTGAATAGCATCATACATTCTGCCTGTCAAAATACCTAGATGAGAGAAAGCACTCTTGAAGAAATCTCTGTCCTCTTCCACTTGTTTTGTGAAGTCATATAGTTCCCAACTCCACCGTCATGGCGTCACGTCTGTTCGCGCGCTGTATTTTCCAGGTTGGCTTTCAGCTTTGCGCTGTGCTATCTCCGCAGCAGCCTCCTTTTTTTTTTTCTTCTCAAGTTGGACAATCTCAGTCACTTGATATTGTTTTTGTGTTTGGTTTCTCCAAGGTTATTCTCACTGTATTAATATGTTATTTATTTCAACCCTGTGTTCCACATAGTATATTAAGTCAAGGTTTAATTCAACATGTACGGCAAGCTCTACCTCTGCTTATTTTCCTTCCTTCTGTTTGCGTCTGCTCGTGGAGTGGGCTGCTCTCTGGAAGCTCCGCAAGTCTGTTCTCTGAGAAAGGACAATGGGGCTTTCTGCTCTCGTAAAGATATTACCGCCTCAGAAAGGTTAGGGCTGTGAGTCCAAATTGGCTAGCTGGCTGCTTGTGTGGGCTTGGACTTCGGGTTTGCTGATCTCCACTAGGTTTTTACTTATCCCATGCTCATAGAGTCTTGCAAACATTAAAAATATATATTTAAATGTTTTCAGAAGAATTTTATTTCCAATAAGTGGGTAAGAAGCTCACTATTTAGATGAAAAATCATCAGGTGAACTATGTACAAGATGGCCAAGAAAGGAAAGAAAAGGTAACAGTCACACGTTTGATCCTTGTGTTTCTAGAGGCAGCGCATGAGGATTTTATTTGTACATACCTATATCAGTGTTCCAGTTTTACTATCAATGTTTCGTTGCATTTGTTTTTTTACTTTAATATGCAAAGAAAACCCCACAAACAAACCCCAAAACACAAACCACTGCCTCTAAGTGAATTCCAATTTATAGCACCCCAAATAAAGTTTATGAAGTTGCACATCTTAAACGGAACTGAGAGCTTCCTGCTTCTTCTTAGCAGAGCTCAGGGATTTCAGTCACCAACCTTATGGTGAGCAGTTGCATGCCAATCCAAGAGCATCAGCAGAGTGTCAGCATTCAAGTATAATTTGCTTTAAATAAAATACTCAACTACAAATAATTTTACTTAATGGAGTTCTAGGTCTTTTTTACCCCTGTTGTCAGCATCCACAGCAAATTATAGAACGTCTCTTACAATTTGTTTTCTGATTTTAAAATGTGACTATCTTTACATGACTAATAATAGTACATAATTATTTTTCATTTCAGTAAAACTAATGCAACTCTGTTCCATTTGAAATAAATCCAAAATTGGTACTACTAATCAATGCATGTTAGATCACACTAACCATTCAATTTAACCTGATTTCAACCATTAGCTATCATTTCCTCGCTTTCCATAGTGACTTTTCCTTGCAGAATCCTGGAAGGTACAAAACTATATTTAGATCTTCCTGAAGGCATGATTTTGGTGCAGTGAACTGAGCATTGGGCTGCTAATCTGAAGGTCAAGGTTGCAACTCAGAAGCCACTCACATGAAGAAAAAAGAGGCAGAAGACTTCTGTAAAGATTTGCAGCCTCAGAAACCTGAGGGGAAGTTCTATTGTCTTACAAGACGGCTAGGTATTGGATTCGACTTGTAAGCTGTGGGTTTTTGTGTTGTTTTACTTTTTTGTTCCGCTGGGCATAATCAATGTCTATTTTAAATATTCCAATTCCTAGCTTTTGGTTCTGAAACTTTTATTTGCATATATTGATTAAAGATATTTTATTTAAAATAGGAATGTTTATATTTATGATTAGAAATTTAATATCTGTGTGGGTTGGAAGGGGCACCATATATTAAAATGCATTAAAGTTATTGCATTATGTTATGACTTGTCTTGGTTTCATACAAGATGACCTTTCTAAAAATTCTATGGATTCTAATCTTTTATAGGCACCCTATTGCCTATAATGGGCTGTCCATTTTCTTGTTATTGCAGATAGAATCCTTGGTCTGACCCCTAAACTAAAATTGTGTCATCTCTAATATTTTTCTAATACTTAGCTATAATTTCCTTATCAGAATAAATAAATATATGTATATTATGTATAAAATACTTAAAAATGCACAGGTATTTTATTTTTAATATATTTTCTTCTTCATATACACATGGATCTATTCCATGTGTTGCTCATACCACCAAAGTTTCTTTTTTCTGTCTTTTTTTCTTATTTCTTTTTGTGTACCTGAGTGAAGTCTAGCAGTTATATTACCTGAAAGCCATCTTCTGGTAGAATAGCCTGTTCCTTTTAATTTATTATTTTCTAAATTTTAGTGATATATTTCTTGACTCTTTTTAATAATTAGTTTATTTATATTTGACAGTTTCACAAACAAATATATCATGTATCATACATTTAACTAGTTCAGTTCCATTCATAAGGGTTATGCAACAATACATTCCAGGATAATTGTCCTTCCTTGGACTCCTTGTGGTTAGCTCTCTATTTCCTGACCAACTCCCCTGCCATGTCCCTTGGAAATTTTTAATCCAGTTGTAGTCTCTGTAGGTTTACCTATAATGGGTGTCATATACAGAAAAGCACACAGAATCAAAACAAAACCCAAGCCTATGATCAACAACAAAGGCAGAATGAAACAAAAAACAAAAGCCTCAACAGAAAACAAAGAAAAAGATATTAAAAACCGGAACATTTACACATTGGATCAAGAGGGAGATCACATGGAAAAGTATCACGCTTTGACCTCGTTTCAGCTGCAATAATCCACCCTATAATGTACACTGTCTGATAACAAGGTCTTCCCCATCTCTGCTCCATAGTCAGAGGGGATTCAGCTGAGTTAAAACACCTGGGGGACCCTGAAAAGGGATTTGGAATTTTACTGTTATTCATAGTCTTCTGCAAGCTGAGTCTTTAGAACTTAGGATCTATTACCATTTCCTCCTCTAGGTTTGGATTTTATCATTTGAAATCCTTGGACCACATAGGCTGGCTGCTGTTTCATCCATATGGATTTAACTGCCACCTCACTTCAAAGGCTTTGCACCTCTAGACACTATCCTTTCTTAAAACCTAGCACCATGTAATTTCTTCGCCACACTTTGCTATGGCATCCTAATCTTCAGTGATAATTTCAGGAGGACACATCCTGTTCCACTTAGGTTATATCCTGCCTGCTTGGAATAAGCATGTTTAGGGTGAGGTGATACCCTTAAAGGGAGTCCATGGGTGGTAGAAAGGATTAAAGAGGCAGTTCAAAACCAACTAGAGCTGCCTTGGGAGAAAAGCCTGGCATTCAGCTTCCAAATATCACAGCCTTGAAAACCCCATGGAATTGTTCTACTCATCCCTCAAGGGGTTGCCTTCCATCAGGACGGTATTCACAGCAACCATCCACCCCAACCCTCCCAAGAGAAGAGGAGCCATAAAGAGGAGGTGCCAGGTTCTATTCATCTGTGTATTCTTAGCCTTTGTCAGAGAGCAGCTTGCTGGATGAATAAAGAACAAAGGAAGCCTTCACTGTGTGTCAGAGAAGGAGGCTGATGTGTGCCTGTTATTTTCTGACAGAATTTTCTACATGGATTGTGTACTTTTGTCTTGATTTTCTGTGTAATTGTGAACCAAATGTGTGTATCTACCCATGAAAGTATTTATGACAAAAGAAAAAAATAAACACAACTATAACAACAACAACAACACATTATTTTATCCAATATGGATCATGAGAAAACAGTATTTTAAAGATGAAAGAAGCAAATTGAGCTGCAACATTTATTGCATAACATCTATTTGTATACTTGTTTCCTAAGTACTTAAATTAAAACAAAGTGTCCCAAATGAGAGAAGATTAGCTTCTCTATGTTAACTAATCCTCTGTGTAGTGACAGCATGCCCAAATGTCGCTCAGTTCAAATCAAAGGTCTGGACCATTTGGTGAAACCTTGCAAAAAAAAGCTTCTTTGATATGCTAACGAACTCATGCATTATTCATGCGGCATCCTTCACCCTGGACACTGATATCAACTCCAACAGGGGAGCCGGTTATGACACTTTGTTTCATTTGATTTCCATGCTTCACTTGACAAGTGAATACAAATGAAGAGAATGCTAATCTTTGTTTTTGGAAAACCAAATCTTGAGGGGAGCAAGAGATACTTTTTTTGTTTTGTTTATATCTTTGTCTCACTCCAGATTTCTAAATAGACATATCCTGTTCAAAACAGTCGATTTCCCATTCCTATCATGGTTTCTACTCTCATACACTCAACAACAAAAAGCATAATTATTACCCTTGAGTGGATTCTCACTTGCAATCAGTCCAGGTGGCATAGTGGCTTATGGTTTGACCTACTAACCACAAGGTTGATAGTTTGAACCTAATAGCTGCTTCATGGGAGAAAGATGAGGTTTTCATCTCCCCTATAGATTTAAAGCCTTGGAACCCCCAAGGTCACTGGACTCATATGCAATATATTCAAGGTCTTCTATACTGAGTGTTTCATGAGCACTAGACCTGATAAGACAGTTCTAAGAAAAAGCACAGTCTGGAGAGTTTACCGTTTGTGGTAGTTACATAATTCCATGTCAACTTGAAGATAGATTAAAGTATAGGGTGGTATTCAGCCTGCAAATCAGACCACACCTGACGGTACTCCCTTGTGAGATTGCCTTCCTATAAGGAGGGCTCTGGAAGGAGAGCCCCTCTGGCTGGCTCTCCTCTCTCTCTGCCTTCACCTTCCTCTTGGTTAAACCCTGGTTACTGCCAGAGCCCCCTAATGCTTTCAACACCATTAGGTCCACAAGATGTTGCATCCACCAACCAATGGTATTCCTGCATTCTGCGTCATTGCTTGTGACTGTGTGAGTCTAAAGAGGGACTTATGGACTAATTCCAGACTTATGGACTGTGCTGTACTGTTTTTTTGATGTGTCATTACTTCTTGATATAAAGTGTTTGCTTACACATATGTGTCACTGGATTTGTTCCTCTAGCCAATCAGTTTTCTTATAGTAACAACACAGAAAACAGCAGAGAAAGAGTTGAAGCTTCAGTCTGCCTTGTTTCAGAGTCTCTCAGTGATGAAAACAGTTCGCAAGCTGGGTGGCTACCTGAAAGATTGGAAGTTCGAGTCCAGCTAGAAGCGTTCTGAAGAAAGTCTTCCTGATTTTTTTTTTTAACCAGTCTTTGCAAACCTCTGGAGCACAGCTCTCCTTATGCGCACAGGACTCAGCATGAGTTGGAGTGACCTCAACTGGCAACACTTTCTTCCTTTTTTTGTGAATGGAGCCAACGTGGTGATGTCAGCATTGGACAGCTAACCACAATGTCAGTAGTTCAAACCTATCACATGACTTACAAGAATCAATCGTTTTAGATAGAAAGGGCAGAGTTTCCCTAAGAGGTGGCTAGAAAATAGGAAGGGCAGGAAACGGGAAACACAAGGAGATAGTAGGATAAGTGGTCTTACCTTCTGTATATTCCAGTAAAAGAGAAAAAATGTTTATGAATTATTGAATGGAAAGCTGAGATGTTCAGTAAACCTTCACCTAATTTACAATAAGTAAAACAGCAACAAGAAAAGATATCTATCTATGTTCTTTACCTAGGTCAAAAATCATGAAAAATTTAGTGCAACTAAAGCATATTATTACAAATATCTTAAGTTGCTATTATGATATATATGTATCTGTAGTATTCTAAATTTTGTATGTAATTAGTCACACAATATTTAAATAAAGTAATTCAGACTCTCAGTTTCTCAGTTCTAAATCTAGGCAAACCATGCTTATACACTCTAAGCAAATTTTCATTTGCAATTCCAAGTCTGTCATACCTATAAATTAATAGCATCAATACAAGTCTCAATATAATCAATCACCTCTCATTTTTCATGTGCTTCCTGATGTTATTAAGTTTTGCATGGAAACCCTAAATACCCATGTAATCTGTAAAAAGGTAAATAAAAAGACATGGTACTAAGGTTCTAATCTATGCATGCACAGTTTTATCGCCCCTAAACAAGTTTAAACCTAGCTCTGAAATTCAAGGGTGGCTGCAGACAAATTTTCTCAGTCATCTACTTTCCTTAGACTCATAAGTGCACCTTTAATAAAATATTCAATTACAAAAGTGGCTTCTGAGAAGGTCTATGAGGCCAGTTAAATTCAAAGTAGAGAGACCTGCGCTGGTTTATAGTGACTTTTTCTTTTCATTCCAAATGAGTAGTTGTGTTTGTTTGTTTATGTACACAAGATAGTCAATCATGAGACTTATCATGGACACATTTTAAGAAAATTGAAAATGTATGGGTGAGGGGGAAAAATCCTCATTATTTTTTCCTCCCATGAAAAACATGCTCCTGTACATTTCTCAAGGCTAGCAAGGGTTTTCCTCTGGGAATTCTATTGCAATTTTATTCCACTCTATAGCCTTGGGCTTGCTCTCCTCACCCTGCCCCCTACCCCCACCCTGACACCGTTTTATTCTCCACACTCAGAGAACAATTCAAAATAACACGACTTGAGTCCTTTGAACTTCAGGAGCCAAAATGGCCATTATGACATGGCCAGAGTGAATAATTCTTCAGGAAGGATCATAGAGAAGGCAAAAACCACCTTCAGATGACTGGAGACCTGGGTGGAAGTTTTGAACTAGAATGACAGCTTCACACTGTGGGGATGTTTTTGCTGAGAAAAGATTTCTATGATTTTGTAGTGATGCTTTTTGTCTTACCCTCATAAAAGTCATCTTACAAACTTGACTAGAGTTTTTGTGTGCTTTTCATCTATTTCTCCTGTGTCTTCCTAGCAGAGGGCTTGTTATTGTTTTATAAGTTTCTTGAAATTTCCTATAAAAAGACAAGAGTCACTTGTACGTGAACATTACAGTACTTCTTGCTATCTAATCTATATCTCATTGATTGGTTGATTGATTCCTTATTGTACTAACTAGGCGTTCCAGTAAGATGCTGAATATAAATGATAAGAGAGGGCATCCTTGTTTTTCCTCAGCCTCTAGGTGGAAAGCATTTAGTCATTTACCACAGGAAGTGAGTTGTAGATTTCTTTGCAGAATCACTTTATTAGGTAGTGAGATTCCGTTCTAATTATGTTTAGTCGAACATTATTTTTCCATGAATACATATTACATTTTGTCTACAACGTGAAAGAGCAATCATCAAATGCAAAATGTGGCCTGTGATTAGAGACTGCTTAGGAAATATGCATAAAATATTTGGTGAATAGTTAAGAACGTTCAAATATCCACGAGGCACTAAATAATATTTGGCATGAATTGTTAAATCGCTACGTATAGTTTTTCCAGTTTTCCCATATTTTCCAATTATGTATGCTCCAATATTTAATGATGAATAATCCTAAAATCTACAAAAGATTCAGAGACTATTTGAGCAAAAGGTGTGTGCTAATAATGTATGCCAATCAGTACATGAACGGATGTCCCTCGTGTTTTCACATTTAGCTACGCACGATCATCTTCATTAAAATATTAAATATAGTTATCAGAGCATCAAGATTTCTCCATACTATCTTTGACACATCCATTAATATAATAATCTCTAAGCGCTTTAATGGAACATTTTCCTAAGTGATCTCAAAGGCTGTTGTTTGAAACACTGCATGTAATTTCACTCAGATTTACAAATGTATTTTAGGGTTGATAGCTGTGAAAATTCTTGCTGAAATGTAGTTGTATTAAAATATATATATACAGCTAGTCCTCCTCATAAAAAGCTCCTTTATATTTTTCAGTTTTGCTATGTTTTGTTTGGATTGCCCCCATTAGATTTCATCTGTTTAATCCTTGGAGATCTCAGCTGTTGTTATTCAGTGCCATGGAGTCAGTCGGACTCACATCGATGCACAAGAGAAGGAAGCACGGCCCTCTCCTTACACCGTTCCTGGGCTCATGCCCATCGCTGCAGCCATTGTGTCAATCCAGCTTGTTGAGGGCTGTGTCAGTCTGGGTAGACCAGAGAAAGAAATTCATAAGCATGCATATGTATATAAGGGAGAGATTTATATACAAGAACAATTGAATATTAAGAAGACATCCCGGCCCAGTCCAGATCAAGTCCATAAGTCTGATATTAGCCCATATTTCCAATATCAATCTATAAAGTCCTTTTCAGACTCATGAAACACATGCAATGATGATGAATGCAGAACATCACAGGCCCGTGGGTAGACAGTCTTTGGACCCAGTGCTATTGGAAACATCTCAGCGCTGGCAGGGGTTTCTATGTGGCTTCTACAGCTTCTAAGGTCTGGTTGCATCCATGTGGCTTGTCTTCTGCAGTGTCTCCCAGTGAGTAGTAGAGAGAGTGAGATGTCTTCCGCCTCCAAGGAGGGAGTGCCAAATTTCCCATAATTCTTAGGAGAAGGCCATGCACACAGAAGTCTCATTGGATATCTCCAGATTGACAGCCTAGACTCCACCCCTATGCTCTTAAACCTTAAATTGACACCAGATTAGGTGACTGCCACAAGGGACTTCTCCTTTCTCACTGCCCCTCTCCTTTAAGAAGCATGATGTTTTTCTCTAGGGACTGGTCTCTCCTGAAAACATGTCCAAGGTATGTAAGACAAAGTCTCCCCATGCTTGTTTCTAAGGAGCATTCTGTCTGTCCATCTTCGAGGACAAACGTGTTTTTCTTGTAGCAGACGTTGGTATTTTCTATATTCATCGCCAGCACCACAATCCAAATGCACCTTAATTACAAGTCAGGAAAAAGAACTTGATCCACTAATTAAATCAAACTGTAGATTTTGTGGCCAACACTGTAACCCACTATGCCACCAGGGTTCTGATAAGAAACCTAGTGTAGCCAAATCCTGATTATGCGATGTGAAATGATAGTAACAGTCCAGATATGAGCATCTGGCAAGAAGCAACAATTGCTACCAAAATATTGTTCAAAGCCCATTTGAAAAAAAAGTTGGCTTGGAAATCTTTCCTGGAAATTTATGATGGAGTTAAAATTTTCTAGACAGTGGAGATTGTATTTACAAAACAAATATGCACCCCTCCACAACCTATATTTATTGTATATTGCCTTTCACCCTGAAGTGCTTCATAAATTGATTTACAAATAGTGAGCGTGGTGATCATTTTCATTTCTGAAATGCACTTCATTTGTTATGCATACATATATTGCATTTTATGAATTTCGGGATATGGTATAGTATTCCCCAAATATCACTTTGAGTTGGAAATCCTATTTTATGGCGTCATGAAAACAAAATGACAAATTGCTTACTCAGGTGTCCGTGACAAATCTGTGTTATCAGAAAGCAGAGCTCTAACTGAAAGGTACACTTCAGCCTGCATGTAGCAAAAGACCAAACATATCAACAAGGGACTCATGAATGGGAGATACATTTAGTTAGAAAGTAAGTTATTGGGTCCATGTGCAGAGAAAACTTATTTAAGTGGAACATGAGAAAAATAAAAAAGGACAGCCTTTGGTCTTGATGGCTATACGAATGCATTTTCACAGAAAAGTATATCCATACTCAGATTATTTTCCATAAGTGGCCTAAACACAGATTTGGACCACTTGAGTTCAATTCACAAATGCTGTGGGATTGCAGTGAGAACAGAACAAGAGAGCTGGAAAGATTTATGAGATTCCTGAAAAATCTAAGTATGAGTTGCACTTTTATTATCAGTTACGTCAAAATACTCTGAATAGTTTTTGCATACTCCAGAATGTTCAGCGATGCTCCTGTGAAATGTGTTCATGGACCAACAGATTTCTATTTGATGAGAACAAGGCGTCACTGTGTAGTTTAAAATAAAAAAAAAGGAGTTCACCAGGGTTGTATCCTTTCACCATGCCCAGTCCATCTGTCTGCTGAACAAAAGTCAAGGAACGGGACTATGTGAAGAATGTGAAGAATAGATGCGGGATCCATTAGCATCTTACAATATGCAGATGGACAAATGCTACTTGCTGCAAGTGAAGAGGATATGACCACAGCTTTCGGTATCACAGGATCACACTTGAACATTAAAAACAAATGAACAAACAAACTCACAACTAGACTGAAAATCATCAACATAATAGAGACAGTGAAGTTTTCAAGATTTTCATTTTACTTGGATTCATAAAAACAATAATAATAAATACAACACCAAAGTAAATAATAAATAAAAACAAAAACAACAATAAATGTTCATAAGAACAATAGTTAATGAGATAGCTAGGGTTTTTTATGCCAACATGGCCAATAAACACGTGTGGGATTAATTGAAAGGTAGAGAGATAAATGGCTCAGTGAGCCTCACCATTCTGGTTTTCTGATCTCTTGCTCTCTGATGGTCAACCAGGGTGCAGCTTCCTAAGCCAGTTTCCTGCTTGAGCTGGCAAGGCTGGGAAACATCCCTGAGGAGAAGCCCGCATCGCATGGGTTCTGGAGCAGCCACGTGGAGACCCCTGCCAGCGCTGAGATGCTTACAAGCTCACTGATTTGGCTTTCCTCCTGCAGTGGACATCATTGCGTGTGTTTTCTGAGATGGAGGAGGACTTTGTAGATCGGTGTTGGTCCTATGGACTGATGTTGGCCTTATGGGCTTGGACAGCGCTGGGTTGGGATGCTTTCTTAATGCACACTTACTCTTTATATAAAACTCTCTCTTATATGCATATGAGTTTCTGTGGCTTTGTTTCTCTAGTCTACCTAGACTAACACAGTTAAAAAAAATGTTTTCCCACATTGGGGAAATCTGATACAAAGACCCCTTTAAAGTACTCAAAAGCAAAGATAGCACTTTCTGCCATAAGGTGTGCCTGCTCAATCTATATTACTTCCAATCGCTTAACATTCATGTGAAACAATGAACAAGGGAAACTGAAGAAGAATTGAAGCATTGGTGTTAAGGTGCTGGTGAAGTGCATTGAATGTATCCTGGACTACCAGAAGAGTGAACAAAGCTGTCTTAGAAGACGTGCACTCAAGGGCTTCTTGAGAAGTAAAGATGGTAAGAGCCCTCGTGTCCTTTGGATAGCCTATTAGGAAGGACCAGCCCCTGCATGCCTGTGTATTCTGGGGATGACAGTGATTATTAATTATACCAGTGACTGCCAGAAGACTGAATAAAGCCATGTTGGAAGAATGCAGAGCAAATGCTCTTTAGAAGTGAGAATAGTGAGCCTTCATCTCATGTACTTTGGACATTCATGAAGCAAAAACACGTCCTGGTGAAGCAGATCATATGTGGTAAATTATTCCAGATACCATCTCCATAGATTTACCTATCCTGGATTTCATATACCGAAAAAAAACTTTAAAAACAAAAACATTAAATAATACTAACAGCAATAATAAATAGAAGAGATAGAAATCACAATTGAAAGGAGTAGAAAAATCTTAAAAAACTAAAATAAATAAAAATGGATCATAAGTGACATCAAATGATAAGGTGCCCAAGTTTAACCTAAGTACATCTGTGATAATCCACCTTTCAAAGCATTCTGCATGATTACTAGTCTGTAGTCGGGGGGAATTTACTAGAGACTAACGCCATGTGTATTACCGTTTCTTTTTTAATTGATATATTTAAAATGCACCCAAATGAAATATTGCATTTTAATCTAACTAAATCTTCCAAAATTGATTTTACATTGTTCTCTTTCTGATAACCAGACTATTCACATCTCTGAACTCTGATGAGAGGAGATCACTCCATGTGTGGACCCTGCAAATGGCTTTTGGATTTCCACTGTTCCCCACAGCCTTCTCCAAATGGTGTTCCTCATTTAAGCTCTGATACCATTCCCTCCATCAGATTTTGATTTTATTGTTTGCAATCTTTTGATCGTAGAGAGGCTGGTGCATTTCTTCTATGTGGACTTAATTAATGCCCCACCTACATGACTGCTTATTTGAAGACAACCCTTTAAGACTCAAGATGCTATTACTTCTGATAGGGAGCACCATCTAGTTTTTTTGTCATATCCAATTAGGAGCTTAGTACAAGGTATATTCACCTTTTGGGTTCTATATAAGTATTGTTAAGCCTTTTTCCCCTTGTGGGATGCTGTTTTACCAAGAGAAATGCAATCGTCTTCTCCAAGACTTACACAGCCCCCTCCCCACTTGGACTTTAGCTTCTCCCAGTGGCAGGAGTGCCTCTTGACCTGGGGGGAACCTCAGCACAGTTTTGTTTGGCAGCAGATGAATGATCAAACTGATTCTGCAGGATGGTGAGGGGTCTGTACTTACGTAATCTTTCTTGAAAACAAAGGCACTGCTCAGTGCCGATCATTTCCTTCTTTTATTTTTCCAATTTAATATCAAATTTGTTTAACCAAAAATCTGACATTGAAGGGGATGTGGTTATCTTAATGGGATTTTAATTCCATTAGAGTCATATATAACCTTCAAGTCATTATGATGCCAGCGAGTCTTTGTAAGAATGTATCTCTACATGCCATTTCCATTTGAAATGAAATACATACAAAAGGAGCTATTCAATAGTCCTGAATTCAAGTATCACCCTGATCTCTACTCAGGGTTGATAATTCATCAAAATTATGTCAAAAGAGCCATGTCTAACAAAGCTAGGGTCTACTCAGTACAGGTTGATCCCCGTCAATTAAGGAATATGAACACCAGCAGTGTCACTGTGGACAAATATAACATTTATTCTAGTACCTACTTTTATTGAACACAATAAATGTTTGTTGTACCTGCTTAGATATAGTGTCAACATTTTCATTAGATTGTCCTGGCTCATAGAGAATCTCCTCACATGCAATTTCATATCTTAGATATGATTTCGGGTGTGATTTGCTTTTTTTGTAGAAGTGATCCCAAAGTAAGTGGGAATGCCAACAGAGAGCCTAGTGTTTCATGTCTTAGCGTCTGATCTTTCCTAAAATTCAATGGTTCTTGACTAGTGAAATACATCAATGTTCCTGATAAAAAATCATAAACTTCCATGAGCATGGGCCATCCTAAACAGATGTAAATGGCAGTAACAATTGTCTAAACAAGAGCTGTGCATTTTGTTTCAGTTCATTCTCATTCTTTTTCAAGTTTGGCAAAACATGACTGTTCTATATAATGCTTACTTGTTAGCTCATGAATAAAAGCATGTGATGAATTAAACATTGTATCGATCCAGTAATCATGTTCCCATTCCCAATGAATAAGCCAAACACTTCCCCTGAAGAGTTTTGTATGTTTTTCAGTTATTCAAAGTAATCTTTCATTTTTCGTGTAAGACAGAATACAGTGATACCTCTGGTGGTGCCATGGTTAAGCATGCCCGTGCAAACTGAAATGTGGACAGTTAAAACCCACCAACGTCTTAATGGGAGAAAGCACTTCAATTTGTCTAGGTAGATAGCCATATCTTTAGAGCAGTTCTAATCTCTTGTACAGGGTCATAAATGACTAGATAGCAATGGGTTAGACTAGCAAAGGACATCCTAAGGAATGTATTGAACATTTTATTCTTGTATTTGTACTTTTTCTGGTTATTTTCTCATAAACACACAAAATTCATGCCCACATATGTGCATATATAAGAAAGATTCTAAAAGCTCGTGGAAATATGGAATCTAAAGGGAATGAAACGTCCTTGTATATCCACACATGCACAAATAATGATATCATATACAAATAAATATCCATTATACTTCTATGACTTGTCTACATACATTTAGCTATTCATAGTCGACAGAAAATAATGAGCTAAGTTTGAGAATACCAGCTTTTTCCAAGGTAAAATTAATGTACCTTAATCAAGATCAGATAATTTTCCTTTCAATTCAGAGATAAGTCCTATTTATTCAAAAAGCTAGAGAAAAATCTATCTCCAATGCAGCTCAATATGTCCAAAAGCTTTTTAGGTCTGTAAAAATTGCTAGCTTCCTCAACTTCTGGACAAGTTTATATAATGAATGGCAATTAAGAGACTATTCGATGAGTCTGAATGATAATAGAAAATGTTAGGGTGTCTGGAAAAGGAAATTAAAGAGAAGCAGAACAGCAGAGAAGCCATGGAAAGGTAAAGGAAGTGGATAATTGGCGAGAAGGCAAGTAGGAAGACATTATTATGTACAGAGAAGATGAAATATAAGTTGAAACCAAAATTACTTAGTCTCCTTTCAATATTTAGAATAAAACTCCTTATTAATATGAATTTTGTGACTTAGTTCATCTTGTTCAACAACAAATGCTTTATATATATAGTCCACAATATAATTTGATAAATAACCATCTTCTTCTTTTGCAGTTGTGGTTGTTAGGTGACATCTAGTCTGTCCTGACGGATAGAGACCCTGTATATGACAGAACAAAACACAACTCGGTTCTGAGCCATCCACATATTTTTTAAATTTAAGCTTATGGTTGCAGACTCTACCTTAAGGCATATTGTCAAGGTCCTTCCTCTTTCCTCCACCTCTCTACATCAACATGCATGATATGCTCCAGGGACCAGTCTCTTCTACCTCTTCTACATGCTAAGCCCACGAGAGTAAGTCTCTCCATTTTTGCTTCTAAGGAACATGCTTCTTGTACTTCTTCCAAGACAGACTTCTTTGTTCTTTGGAATGCATGGTATTTTAAGTGTTCTTCACTAACACCATAATTCAAAAACTTCAATTTGTTTTTGGTCTTCCTTATTGAATGTCCAACTTTCACATACATGTGAGACCTTTAAATGTCCCGAGTCAGGTGTGCACCTTAGTTCTCCACCAGCATTCCTGCTTCTCACCTGTTAAAGAGGTCTTGTGCAGTAGCTTTACCCAATGCAATGTGTTGTTTTATGAGGAGGTACCCCTCCCAAATGGAATTTTTTCAAAGCTATGCATTTAAATTTTTTATAAAACAACCTTATCACCTTCAAAGTACTCTCCATTACACTTAATAGATTTGTAAAATCTGCAATTCAATTCTTGGAAACAGTTTTCAAACTGATCTGTTTGTTGGCTGACAACACCTCCCTCCTTCTTTTCCTCCACCTCCTCCACATTGTCAAATCACTGTCCTTCCATGCTCCTCTTCATTCGCGGAAACAAAAAGAAGGTGCATGGAGTGAGGTCACGTGAGTAACATGGGTGGGCATACTGCTTTATACTAAAAACTAGTGCACTGAGATGCTGAATGAGCAGAGGCATTATCATGGTGGCTAAAGCAGACAACCATCTGCCACCACTCAGGCCTTTTCTGTTGCACATTGTTATGTAATCTTTTCAGAACCTCTAACTAGAAAGCTTGATTAACAATCTGACCTGGTTGAACAAACTCCAAATGCACTATCCCCCTCACACCAGCGGAGCTGTTTTCAGTTTTTGAGGGTACCCCTCATATATCTTGACTACTGCTTCAATGAGCATTGACAGAGGAGCCAAAATCCTTGACACCATTTTGTAGGGAGATACAATTTGCTAGTAGATGAATTAATTACCTTTGTGCAAATGTAGCTGGCTGAAGTAAGTAATATTTATTTGAGTAGGTCTAGTTTAAACAACTATTCCTTTGGAAGTTCATTGTCAGTGCTTATTTCTGCTGTATTGGATGATCAGTCTAATGATGTGAAGACTAAAGCAAAGCAGGTATCCACACGTCAGACTTTGGGAAAGGGTTTGTTTTCTTAGCAAGAAATGGAGAACCAGAACGTTCATGGGAAAAGTTAGCTAGTAAGCAAAGACGTATTATACACTTTACAGTTCTAGATGTTCTTTGTCTAAATTGTCCTTGAAAACTCTATCAAAAGAATTCCTAAAAATCTTCAAAAAAGTCTTTTTACAAAGACATGATAGCTCAAGTTTATCACACAGACAATTGAAATATCATGCAAATACACCTTTAATCCATCCTACAGACAAAAACAGATGAGAACGGATTTTCATTTCAAATAATTTTAAGGAACTTGGCACTGGCCTATATCATCCATTCAAGAAAAAAAATTCAAGAGACATTTTTGGAAGCAATTTGTTAAATCAATAGCTGTGGTTTGCTCTAAATACTTTAAGTGTATCACGCAGAAGAGTGATCAAAATGTTTTCCTCCTGAAGTTTCTATCTCATTGTATTCAAAGCATCAAATAGGTTTCACAGCTAGCAGGGGCTCTTGAAATGTTTAACCTTTAAAAAAATGAGGGAGTCTGATTTACAAAGCACCTCCTTTCTATGAAATAATTTAGCTCATGAATTAAGGCGTGTGGTGAATTCAATAGTTAACCAGTTGTTTGTAATGTTTCCATTTCCCTCTCATTAGATGACAATGTAGAGGAGGTGAATTAATAAACAGGAACTCTCTCCTGGCACGCTGAGTTAGAGCTAAGCTTCAGACTGGATGGTTGGTGATAAAACTCACAAACTTCTTCCCAAACCAGAAAAACTTCAATGTCCTACTTATAACTCTATCCAAATTAAATTTCTTTTCAATAATCAAAGACCATACATATGAAATAGAAAAAAGTGATTGTTTACCATTCCACTATTGAACCAAACATTGTACTCAAAATCTTTTTTTTACTAAGATAAATGTCCAACAGGTAAAGCAATAGAGCATCGGAGTTAAATTTTCTGCCCTTGTGTACAGTGATATTTTTCTGAATAAATACTTTTCTTTGTAATGGTAAGGTGTTAATACCTGCATTGAAAAGTACAAACAGAGAACTTAAGGAGAAAGGATTTCAAGACTTCTAATCCATAATTTGAAGTGGTCATCTGCAAAGACCCATCTGTAGAAAAGGACAATGTTTGGTAACATACAGGGCCAGCGCAAACGAGGGGAGCCCTCAGTGAGAAGACTGATGCAAAAGCCGCAGTAGCCTCAAGCGCTCCAGTGGTGGAGTCGAGGACGTGTCAAGAAACACTTCTTCCTGTTGAACGTAAGGTCGCACCAGTGAAAACCGCCCGGACAGCACAGCACCCACCACGCCACCTCCAATGGAAAGTGAAAATGAAAAGTGAGCCGTTTAGAGCCTGATCAGAAGCAATAATAGCAAGCCTAATAAAATGTTACCTTACGTGTGTTTTTATTGAATTTTGTAAGTACCCTATTTTTACAATATGGATATTGGATTGATTTAAAGAATATCATTTATTTAGTAAAATATATACTTTCTGTATATTCATAAATCTTTTTATTGACGAACAACAGAAAAGTGGGTGAAGGGAGACATCGGACGGGGCAAGATATGACAAAATAATAATTTATAAATTATCAAGGGTTCATGAGGGGGAGGGGAGTGGGGAAGGAGGGGAAAAATGAGGACCTGATGCCAAGGGCTTATGTGGAGAGTAAATGTTTTGAGAATGATGAGGGTAATCAATGTACAGATGTGCTTTATACAATTGATGTATGTATGGATTGTGATAAGAGTTGTATGAGCCCCTAATAAAATGCTTTAAAAAAGATTGTATATATTAGATTAATTTCCTATGATGGTAATATTTTTAAACTTTAAAAAATGTAAATTTAAATTATTCCATAGCCATGAGTTTTTGTTTCTTCAGTTTCTTCTGGGAAATCTTTTTCTCTGTGCACCCTCCTCTTACGGTTTGGGAACAACGTATTCCTTTTCAGGAAGGATCATTTCAATGTGTCAGGCGAAACTCATGTATGGATTGATCTGAATTCAACGGCTCATCTTGGGGGCTTTGTTCATCTAGATGTGCTCAATGACCCGAGAATCCACATCGAAACCCTTAAGCTTAGCATTTCTTTCTGCATTTTTAAGCATGTGAAGCAAATATTCAGCACTCTTTTGGGGCTACTGACCTTGAGTCCAACCCCACTGTTTGGCATCGGCACACCTATCAATGCCACCATTGTAGCAGAGCGACAAATTTCAAGTATTTGGTGGCTTTCCAGATATGCATGCCTTTGATGGCCTGGGCAGTTTCACAGGTGTTCTTGAAGTGGACCTGGATCTTGACTCTCTTGATTTGCAGGATTTGTAGGGTCTTTTGGGTCAAGTGAGTAGCGAACCATTTTAGCAGGTCACCTCAGGCGGTCACAGGAAGCAACAGTAACATTTTAAGTCAAAGTAGCTTAGAGATTTTGACAAAGGATATGTTATTACTGTCTACTGAAATTTGTAATTTCCAAACATCCATAAAATGAGTTTCTATTTCTTCATACACAAGTGCAAGTGGACGATAGAAAGTCAACTCTAAAGAGGATTGCATTACTCCAGGAATGCAGTGTCTACTGAGCCTGGCGACATTTTTCCTTTGTGCAAGTGGAGATAAGTATAAATATCTGAGGCTAATTTTAATGCATAGTTATTCAATCAACCAGAGATTATGAACTTTAGTGTTAATATCTTTTAGGAAAAAAAGTTAAAAATGAACAATCTTAGTGTTGAAAGAATAAATGAAACACTCATTTTTTCAATGCAGGTGGTACATTATGGCATATAGTCAAATTTTTACTCCACAGCATCTCGGCGTGCTATTGAATTCTGCCCCATATGGAAGTTCATTGTATTACGATCTGCTGCTCTCTGTGGTATAGGAA
This sequence comes from Tenrec ecaudatus, assembly GCF_050624435.1. Lineage (NCBI taxonomy): Eukaryota > Metazoa > Chordata > Mammalia > Afrosoricida > Tenrecidae > Tenrec > Tenrec ecaudatus. The sequence continues at coordinate 10,627,070 of NC_134544.1, forward strand.
AACCACATTTCCAGATGGCAGAAGTAAATATGGACTCCCAACGACAGAAAAAACAAAAACACTAGGTAATTTTAGGTTTGGCATAAGACGTAATTACAAAACAGCAAACAAAGATGAGCACAAAGAGATGTTTTTTGGGAAAGCTTATTGATGGTTTTATCCTGTTCTGGCTCAATAAGTAACACTCTTGTGAAATATACTAGAAAATAGAAATGTAGTTTTTTTTTAAGCAAGAAGATATGACAAAGTGACCTCTAATTATACACATGGAATGTGATGTAAAGGCAAATAAATCTCTGTGTGGTATCTGCCTACGTTATATGTATAACACATTTGCGTATATTTACTATAAATATGGAACATCATGCAGGGTTTTAAACTGCAAAGCTTGCTCAAGTTTTGTCATAGAGTATATGAAAGTATAATGTAATAAATATACACTCCTTAATTTTTTTGCCTAGACAACAAAAGCCAGTAAAGTAAGTAAAATCATCTTTACTTTTTATAGGACAAACTGCATAAATAACTTACACAATGTCACCCAGCTAGCTCATGAGTCTCTCCAGAATTATTTTTCTTAATAGCTATGCTATATCTTTAAGATATTTGTATAACTGGGTCAAACAGTACAAAAATTGCTGAACTAGGTCCCAGAGAGGTTGTAAAATTGTATAATTTGTATCACCAATGAGAAAAGAAGTAAGGAGATATTCCAAAACAATTTGGGGCAAATTTTACTCTGTTGTTTGTTTCCTGTGTTTAGTTCAACTAAACAGTGTTATACTTTCTGTTCAGAAACAGAAAACTTTATTTATTATTAATTAATTAATCTCAAATTCTTTAGTAAAATTATTTTCATAAACATTTTTGGAGATACTTAATCAAATCTTCCCATTTCTTTTACCTTTTGTACTTGCTTCAGGTATTTATTTTCAGTCGGTGTTTAATATATTACTTATAGTTTTGATTTTTCCCTTATAACAATGTTTTAAATATTTGTTTGAAAAATAAATAACCATGATTTTCTTTATTTTAGAATATCATTCATATTTCAAATCTGTATAAAAATATCTTCAGTTGTTTACTAGGTTTTTTATTAATAATAAGCAAGTGCATTGCCATTGGTGGATTATTACTTAGTGACCTTTAAGGTAGAGTAGTATACACCCCATGTGACTTCCTGGACGATCTGTCTGTGGAGGAGACCTGGTGACATTTTTTTTCCTTAAAGAGTTTCAGTCTCTGAAACCCAGAAGGACAGTTTAACTCTGTCTTAATGGGATTGCTCTGAGTTGGAATTGACTTGAGAACAGTGCGTTGTTTTTCAGATGTTTGTTTTTTTTAATGCTTATGGAAGCAAATAGCCTCATACTTCTCCTAAGGATCAGCTGCTGGGTTTAAACTGACAACCTTTCAGTGAACAGCCCACTGCGCCACCCACGTTCCTTTTACACTTAGCAGTTACCATTACTTGTTTCAAAACCAGGTGGTTCTGGAGAAAAAGCCCATCTATATATATATTTTTTAATAGAACCAAACAAGTGTTCTAAAAATTAATTCAATAATAACTTTGACCCTAATTTCTACTAGAAAATATATACTATTTCAAATACGGTGAGAATTTTTTGTCCTAAACTCTTTTATATTGTGCTCTCTTTCTTATTATTTCTTCTGACCAGAATTATTTTCATATATTACTGGATAAATATCCAGGACAAATGAACCCCTCAGGAGCAGTGGTGAGAGTGGTGATGCTGGGAGGGAGGGGGGAAGGGGCAGTGAAAAGGGGGAACTTTTTACAAGGATCTACATATGACCTCTTCCCTGGGGTATGGACCACAGAAAAGTGGGTGAAGGGAGATAATTATAAATTATCAAGGGTTCATGGGGGGGGGGGTGAGCTGATTCCAAGAGCCCAAGTGGAAAGCAAATATTTTGAGACAGATGAAGGCAATGAATGTATAAGTGTGCTGTACACAATTGAGGTATGTATGGATTGTGCTAAGAGTTGTATGAACCCCAATAATATTATTAAAAAAAGAATGGCCTATACTTTAATTGTAATTCATTTTTATATTACTGATCATCAGATACGCTCAGCCAAGGACAGTTTCCATTTATAAATTTCCACATGAAAAACCGAGCACAACCATAAAAACATACAAAATATCTCTCTATCAAATAAGTGAATGTTTTAAAAAAAAATGGCCTAAGGAGTTGGAAGGACTATCAAATAATTAGTGTATTGTGTTTGGAGCCCCATAATAAAACAGGAGTGAAGTATAAAGCTTATTTAAAAAAACATAGAAATTATCTAAGTTTGATAAAATAAGATATCATAAATGCAAGCATTTCAATAAACATCAAGTAAAGGAATTCTCATTATGACTAGTCAAAATGACTTGCTTTGATCTTAAGATAAGAGAAAGTGGTAAAGGACATGAAACCAGGAATATCATTGCTAAGATCCGATGGAGCTTGGCTGAAGGCAATGAACACCAGGAGAACATTTATTGACTATATGGATATTCAACTGTGCAAATTATAGGTAAAATTGTTAAGATTGGGAATTCCAGAACATGCCCATAGTGAAGTTGGGTATAGAATAAAAGGCAGTCTTTTGAACAAGACAAAGGCACAGTGGCTTATAATCCGTAAAGGTACATGTCAAGGTTGTATCCTTTCATCATACTTATTTAACCTGTCTTCTGAGAAAATAATGTCAAAATCAGATTATATGAATGAGAAGGAAAGATCAGAATTGGAAGAAAATATATTCACCAGCTTCTATATGCACATGACACAACCTTAGTTGAGGAAAGTAAAAGGTGCTTGAGGTGCTCACTAATAAAGGTAAACAACTGAAGTCTCTATAAAGGCATACCTCTAAATTAACCAGTAAAATTCTAACAATAAGAGAAATAAGCAATGTCATGAAAAATGGAAAAAAGATTGAAATTTCTGAGAATCTTAATTTACTTCGATCCACAAACATACATAAAAGCAGCAATCAAGAAATTGAATAACACTTTACATTGGTTACATATACCCCCAAAACGTTTAAAATGTTAACCATTGAAGTTGTCACTTTGTAGACCTATGACCCAAGCCATAGGATTTTAAATTGCTTCACATGTATGTAGAAGCTGGATTATTAGTCAAGAAGATGGGAGAAAAAATATGCATTTGAATTATGGTGTTTTGTAAAAAAAAAACCAAAGCATCAAATGTGCTATGAACTGCCAAAAGAGCAAACAGATCTGTTGCTTTTAAAAATTAATTCATTTGTATGAGCCCCAATAAAATGATTTAATAAAAAAGAAAGTAAAAGATTCATAAAATAATAATTCATTATTTTATTGGGAGCTCTTACAAATGTCATACAGTCCATAATTCAAATAGTTCAAGCATAATTTTACAATTGGTACTACAGTCAGTTTCAAAACCTATTCTTTCTTCTTGAACTCTTTGATATCATCTCCCCTATATCCTGTCCCTCCCCAAACCTTCCCCACAGGAACCTTTGCAGTTATTGTTATATATTATGATCAATGTTCTATAATTATTATATGTATGTGTATGTATATTTTTCACCTGTAATTCTGTTTTTCACTCCCCTCAAGTGGAGTTCTACAGTCATCATTATTATCAACTCCCCCTTTCCCTCCTTGCACTCACACCCCGCCCCCCTTACACTTTCTTCCTGTAACCTCAAGGAATCATTACTCCCATTACTATTGCTGTAGGATCACCCATCCGGGCCTTCCTGCATCGAATGATCTTATTCATCTGACCATATGTAGAGGTCTAACAGGATCATTGAGGTGAAATATAATCCTTAATAGTAAGAGGATGGCATATTAAAGAATCAGAGGATGGTTTTGAGTTTCATCAGCACAATGCCACAGCCTGACTTCCTCATCTCCCTCCCCCACATCCATGGCCCTTCTGTGAGGACCTGTCCAATTGTCGTGCAGGTGGGTGGACTTTGTGTCTCCGCTTTGTCCACACTCTTTCACATATGTTTGGTTGCTTTTTGAACTTCTCATACCTATTTCTGTGGACACCTTATGCTCACACAAGCTGCTGTGCTTCATCCATGTGGGCATCATTGTTTCCCTGCTCAATGGCTGCCACTTGTTTGACTACAAACCTTTAAGACCACAGATGCTATATTTTTTAATAGCTGGGCACCATCATCTTTCCTCATCAAATTTGCCCTCATGCACCCATTTTGTCTTCAGTAATCACATAAAGAAGATATCATACAGTGCCACATTATTAGAAAAAAAACATTCTTATACTTAGGCAAGATTTTAGCAGAGGTCCAAAGTCCACCTCCTTCTTTATGGAATTTACATATATGTACATGTATAGACAACTATTTACATATCTATGTTTATACCTATATATATTATGTATATATATATATATATAATTTTGATTTCTTCTTCTTCCCGCTTTTTCTTTCTTGGATGAAAGACAAACAGAAAGCTACTCAGAAATAGAGATGGTAAGACTTCTTTGTATATGAACATGTCATGAAGAAAGACTAGTCCCTTCAGAAGGACAGTGTACTTAGTAAAATAGAAGATCAGCAATCACAAAAAAGAAGCCCATTGAAGAAATGGATTGACACAGTAGCTACAACAATGGGTTCAAACCCAATGGTGTTTCTAAGAAAGGACAAAGGGACAGGTGGGATTTGGTTCTATTGTGCCTGGCGTCATTCTGAGTCCAAATCAACTGGAAGGCAACTAAAAACAGCATTGATGTATCCAGTCAATGCTTTTTGTTTATTGATTGTGTTCATTTATTTACTTTGCTATCATTGCTCCACCAAGATCTGCCAGTTTGTCATACTGTGGTAACTGGTGTGTCACTGTGATGCTGAGAACTATGTCTTTGATGTTTTCAAAGACCAGCAGGTTCACCCAAAGTGAACAGGTGTCAGCAGAGTTTCCAGAGTAAGAAACGCAAGCTACTAAGAAGAAATTAGTGCCTGAAAACCTTATAGCATTGAACCACTGTCAGATCCTGAAAACCTCACACACAGCAGCAGAACATTGTCACAGGTCATGCCAAAGGACGGTCTGGGCAGTTTGGAAAGCACTCAACAGATAAATGAGGTAAGACTGTCTTCTCAGGAGAATCAGCCATTATGACACAGCTTGAGAAACGCCTGTGGGAGCCAAGGCATTTTGGTCTTCGTTTACTGACAGGGCAAGACTCAGAATGAGAAGAAACAGCCACAAACATCACCTGATAATCAGAACACAAATTGTATGAGGCATGACTATACAAACCTGGAAATTGTCACAACTGTTATGGAATACATAAAGATCTATGTGTTAGGTGTTAGTGAGCTGAAATGGATTGGTATTGATCATTTTGAATAAAAAAAGCCTATGATTTACTATGCTGGGAATGACACAATCTAAAGGATGATGTTACATTTATCATCAAAAGGGAGATTTCAAGGTCTATCTTGAAGTACAATTCTGTGATAGAATATATCTATCAGCATACAAGGAAATCAAGTCAATACAACTATTATTCAAAATTATACACCAACCACTGAAGGTAGAGATGCAGAAATTGGAGACTTTTACCAGCATCTTCAGTCTGAAATTGATCAAACTTGCAATCAAAATGCATTGATAAGTAGTGCCGATGGGAAGGTGAAAGTTGCATACAAAGGGAAGGCATGAACGTTGTGAAAAATGGCCTTGGGATAGAATTGAAGCTGGAGAGGGCATGATAGTCTTTTCAAGATCAATGCCTTCTTCGTTGAAAACATCTTCTCACAGCAGTACAAAATCCCAATGTGGAATTCTCCAGATGGAATATATAGAAAGTAAATTGACTACTTGTGTGGGAAGAGACAATGTAGAAGCTCAGTATCAGCAGCTGAAACAGCCCAGAGGCTCATCCTGTGGTTGTTAGATATCCCTGGAGCACCACGTGCTTCCTCATGCTCCTCATACGTGTTTGCATGTTTGAGTCCGTTGTTACACACACGCCGTCAATCCATCCTGAGGTCTTCTGCATTTTTGCTGGTTTTTTTCCCTTTACTATTTGCTGCAGATAAAATCATTATAAATAATCAGTTATTTCCCTTTTGACTCTCAGAGTTCGGTGTTAAAATGTCATATTCTGTGAGGTGTTTTCCGGAGGGAATGACAACCAAGAAGGCAGATGACAGTTATGGAGGTCGAGCTGACAGAGCTGATCCCCACAGGAAGGTTTGGAATGAAGTTGGCAAACAAAGGTGTGAAGCCATAATGAGGACGGACTAGAATGTATGTGTGTACTTTGTATATACGTGTGTGTGTGTGTGTGGTGTGAGTTTTCATGTCTTAGTTAATTAGTTAAACTAGTAGTTTAGATTAGAAAGAGATAAGGTAGCTTGGCCTGGATAAGCTTGGTGAGGATTAATGAGGAATAATAGCTACATTTTTTTTAAGGCAAGAAATGAAGAAGAAGATATCTAGAGTCCTAAATCTTCTATGGATGAGGGAGGTGAGTGATTTCGTACCATTTCAGTGATCTGCTGTTTCGAATCAAGAGAGAAAGAAATGTTGAAAGCGTGGGGCTCTTTCAGAGAACATTGAAGCAGAAAGAACAGGGTTCAGAGCGTTTCAACATAACCTGAGAACAGTTAATGATACAGATAAAACTTAATTTTATTCACTGTCTTTTAGCTCTCTGCCATTCATCTTGTTCTGAAGGGAGGTAAAAATGAGTAGTGATATAACGACTAATAAGAATACTTTCTGCTTAGATTTCTCCCTAGGAACCCACCCTATTACATACGTATTATTTCATCAATCTTCATAAGATTACAAATAGGGGCACTGGCATTCCAGGAATGGATGCTGGGGGAGAGGAATGAGAAGTCTAAATGTGATCATGGTCAATTGCAATTTTAGATTAGTTCTAGTAGCTCAGTGCAACCTCATTAGGCAAAAAAAATTTGGTTTGGAGACCATATTTTACTAACTTTGTTATGAAAGTTGAACATTCCTACCAATTAGTTCCCACTCTCTCTGAAACTCTCATCTTATATGTATACATATAGTATTATATGAAAATACATATAAACAAATATATTGTTCTGCGTATCCATCATGAGGGGCTATTGTTTCACCAGATCCCTGATGGCACAATGGTTAAATGTTAAGCTGCTAAATAAATGATTTCTGGTTTACATTCACCAGCTCCTCCTTGGGAGAAAATTGTGACAATCTACTCCCCTAAAGATTACAGTCTTGGAAACCCTATGGATCTGTTCTACTCTCTTCTATAGGTTAGGAATGAGTCATAATAAACTTAATAGTTATATATATGGATATATTTAAGATTACTGCCAATGAGTCAACACTGACTGACAGAAACCATGTAGGACAGGGTCAAACTATCTCTGTGAGTTTCTGAGACTGTAACTCTTTCCAGGAATAGAAAGCCTGTCTCTCACCCATGATCAGCTGGTGGTTTTGAACTGTTGGCCTTGCTGAGCACAGCCCAACTATTAACCATTATTACACCACCAGGGCTCAGCTTGTTAAATTTAGTCTCTCTGCCTTTTTAATGGAAGGCTTCCAACATATGGACCAGAAAAAAAAGTTGGAATCAAGTCAGTTTCAACTCAGGACAAACCCACCCATGTGCTCCAGAAGCGAGCTGCTCATGGGATTTTCTTGGTTGTAATCTTTACATAAGCAGATCACTAGATCATTCGTCCATGTCACCACTGCGTATGTTAAAATTCCTCCCTCTGGGTGAGTAGGTGAGTAGTAGAGTGTGGAGCATATGGGTCAGGACATAGAGTATTTGAAAATGGATAGACCTGGGGGAAGAAATTTATTGTTGTACTTTCCATGTGTTGAATGCTCTTTCTGGAAATCCTTCCAACTATTTCTAGTTTGATAAAATATGAGCAAATTAATTGAGGTTCTTCATTTCTTGAAAATTGTCAGAAGCAGTCAGAGAACTAAGTGAAGCTGGTTGAAATAAGTTACCATATTTGTGCCCATTATAACACAGTGCAGAAATGATTGAACAATATCAGAGCTACAGTATTACATAAACAAGGAATAGCTAGACATTCAAGTTAGACACTCACAAGAGGACATAGAAGGAAGGATATCATTGCTGACATCATATGCATCTTGTCTGAAATCAATAATACCAGAAAAATGTTCATTTGTGTTTTATCGACCATTTAAAGGCATTCGGCTGTGGGAATCCTAAAAATATTATAGATAACAGTATATAAAATTGGAATTCTAAAACACGTGTTTGTTCTCATGGGGAACTTGTACGTTGACCAAGAGAAGTTAGTTACAAGAGAATAAGAGTATACTTTGTGTTTTAAAATCAGGAAAGGTGTGTATTATAGTGGCTTCTCCCCTCTTCCCCCTTATGTATTGATCTGTTTGCTGAGCAAATTATCCAAGACACTGAAGTGTCTGAAGCAGAGTGTGGCATCAGAATAGAAGGAAGACTTATTAGCAAACTGCAGTATGATGATGACACAGCATTGCAGGCTGAAAGTGAGCAGGACTTAAATGATGGGGATGACAGACTACAGATTTCAAAATGGGGTACACCTCATCATAAAAAAATAAAAATCTTTAACACTGGACCAAGGAGTAACATAAAAATAAATGGGGAAAATATTGAAGTTGTTGAAAATTTCATTTTATTTGGATCTGCAATCAATGCCAATGGGAGGCATGGTTGAAAGATCAAATAGCATATTACAGGAGGCATATCTGTTTATCACTTGTCAAAGGATGCCCTATCATACTCAGAATCAACGATGTCACTTGGAAAGATAAGATGCACATGAAGCAAGCCATGGTACTTTCAAACAGCTTTAAGTGTACACAAATCTGGAGAGGGAATAAGGAAATTCAATGAAGAAATTGTGTTTCTGGATTATGCTGAGGAATGATGAATATACCATGGACCGCAAGCTCAAGGCTATCTCTCTTGGAAAGAGTGCAATGAGAATGCTCCTTAGCAGCAAGGTTGGTCAGACTTCATCTCATATGATGTGGACATGACTTTGGGAAAGAACAGGTCCTGGGGAAGTACATCATGCTTCATAACGCAGAAAATCAGGAGAAAAGAGGCAAGCTAGAGGGAATGATACACTGGCTACAATAGAGGGCTTACAATGGGAACAACAGTGCAGGATTGGGCAGCGTTTTGCTCTGTTGCATTATGGGTGAGACCAGATTCAATGTTATCCAACAACAAAAACAATGTGTGTGTTTTTATGCGTTGCTATACATACACACACACATATATACACACATAAATATATCGATACACAAACACATATATCAAATGGAGATAATTAAAATTGGTACTTGAGATTTACTGAATTAACCTATTTTAAGTATAGAAGCATTTGTTTTTATTATAAATAGTTGTAACCCATAATTACATTAAACATGGGCTCAATATATCTTACATTTTTATAGTCCTAGTGCACAGCAAAATCCCGTGTACATAATATGAGCCTAACAAATAAGTGTTAGGTAAGAAGAAAAGCCATGACTAATAAAGTAGTTCAAATTTTTTTTTGTTCCTAGACACTATTTCTCACTGTGTCCATATTTATTCTAATAAATAAATTCAAGATTTTTTCATAGAATTTATGAAGCCCCGGACTAATGAATCTAGAGGGACAACAAGTAGAGTGGGGGTTTGTTTTGGGTAGATGTTGAAATTTATAAAGGAAGGTGAAGAATTCAAAGATATCTATTACTAAAAACGGTATTGCTATTTAAAATTTGAAAAAAGCTGCTTAAAACTACAAAACAAGCTAGAAAAACATATATGTATTTATTTAAAAACAGTCGACACCACTGGCTGGGTAGATGAAAATATTTCCTTAATCCTCCCTGCTCTCAGAGAAGAGCTTTGAATACTGTATTTCCTTCCCTTGTGTTTTTTATTTCCCTAAATAAAATACATTTCTCTTTTTATGTGTTTTCTTGTGTTTTAGAGAACATCTTGAGCAAAGTGTATAAGGTAACCCATAACGACCCCAGGTTAATGTTGCAACCTGATTTAAATGGATTTTTAAACCATTAGAGCAGAAGGTGTAAGACTGTTAACTTCAGAATTGTTAATAATTTAAGACATTCTAATGAGGAGGCTTTATGCAGTGTCAAAGAGAGACCATCAGAGAGTGTTGTTGAAATGAAGGATGGGGCAGATGGGAAACATAGATTATTTTAATTTTGAAAAATCAAAATGTCTTATTATAATTTAATATCATTATATTTTCAATATGCTGGTTATAAAAACAAAAGACTCACTGTTGAGCAATACAACATCTTTGGTTTGAAGGCGATTAAACAACAGGAGGCTACACGGTATGATCACAGGGTTGGCTTTTGATTATGTCACCCAAGTTGCCCACCTATAGCCATAGAGGTCATGGTTTTGCATAACTCTTCTGTTGAGGCAAACACCAACCAAAACAAATGAGAATATAAAACAATGAGAAGGAGTTGAGATTTCTCAACTCAAAGTTCTAAGGTGCATTCTACCTGTATTCATTCCAAGACAGATTTGTCTGTTCTTTTCCAATGTCTGGTACCTTCAGTATTCTTCACCTGCGCACTCATTCAAATGCATTGATTTTTATTTCTTATTCTATGTTTAATTTTCACATGCATATGAGGTGATTATAACTTATCATCGCTTGGATCAGGTGCATCTTAGTCCAGTAAACAATAACCAGAAAAAACTTAGTACCCTGAACCCAAAAGAAAAGAAACCAGTAAAAATCAAGATGGTGCATATATAAGGAAAAAAATACAGAACTCTCACTGGGAGCATACATATGAATAGAGGAAAATGCAGTCTGAATAAGTACATAAAATAGAGGAAGACTGAAAAGGACATGGAACAAAAGGGGACAGAAGCAAATGGGAGAAGCAATGATCAATGACTGATGTACATTAAAATCAGATTTTGAAATAAACTGAGTGATGTTAGACATTAGAAATTTAAAAATGCATTAGGAAGAGCAAGAGCTATAAGTACAGGGATTGCATGTGGGCACTTTAAGACGGAAGCAGCTCCAGCGGCACACTCATTAAGTGCTGAGCTCCTAACTGAAAGGTCCACAGTTCAAACCCGTAAGCCACTGCATGGAAAAAATACGTGTAAATCTGTGTCTATAAAAATTGCAGCATAGAAAATCTTAAGTGGAAGTTCTGCTCTGTCCTATAGGCTGGCTATTAGTCAACTCTACAAAAGAACACACTGTGAGATAGAGAACTAGCAATGTATAAACTAATATGTTCAGGTTAAAACAGAGTTTAGAAAATGAATCTGTAGACTTCTGTTTGGCCCTGTTGCCTTTTCCTGCGGTTGGTTCTAAGAGTCATGTGTTATGTATTAAAATTTCTGTGTAAATTAAATGGGCAAGGAGATATTGCTTTGATGCTGTGTGTTACAGTGCATAACTTACATTGATGAGTCATATATCAGAAAGAGCACAAATGTACTTACATAACAGTAAAAACTAAATTCAAGGACAAAATAATAGGAACAACTACAGGGAAAATGTACATATGTGAAAGTTTTCATCTTTGTTTGCTTCTAATATTAATGCATTTTGTTTAACAAAATGTACATTTGTTTTTAATTTTTTGGATTTCAAAATGCTTATGTGTACACAATGTCTCTTCTTTTTATCCTCTGTGTTCAAAGTGGCTTGTGATTGTATGCTCAAATTTACTTACTTTGTAATGATGCGTTCACATTTTCTCTACATTCTTTTACTAAGGGATAATAGCATGAAGACATACATACTATTACATAAATTTATTGAATTATCATAATTTTTCCTTTACATTTAATTGAGAGATATTATAAAGAGACTATGCCATATTTTTGGTAAAAACTTCAATAATTAAAGGATTCTTTTTGTTTATCCTGTTAGCAATTGTGTTAGTCTGGATAGACTAGAGAAACAAATCCACAGAAATTCATATGTATATAAGAGAGTTTTATATGAATGGCAATTGTACATTAAGCATATCAACCCAGTCAAGTCCAAGCCCATAAATCTGATATTAGCCCATATGTCTTCCATCGATCTACAAAGTCCTCCTCAGACTCACAAACACATGCAATGATGCCAACTGCAGGAAGGAAGTTGAATCAGTGAGCATGTAAGCATCTCAGTGCTGGCAGAGGTCTCCATGTGGCTTCTCCATCATCCAGGTCTGTATCAGGTTAGATCCATGTGGCTTCGCCTAAGGCAGCGGTTCTCAACCTGTGGGTGACAACCCCTTTGGGGTCAAATAACCTTTCACAGGGGTCAACCAATTCCTAAAAGTAGCAAAATTACAGTTATGAAGTAGCAATGAAAATAATTTTATGGTTGGGGAGGTCACCACAACATGAGGAAGTGTACTATAGGGTCATGGCATTAGGAAGGTTGAGAACCATGGTCCTAAGGGATGTCTCACAGGTAGTGAGTCTTGACACCTGAGGCAGTGAATTAGCTAAGGCAGCTGCAACTGGTGCCACCACCAGAGAGCAAGAGAACAGTGGATAAAAAAGGTGAGGCTCACTGAGCCATTTGTCTCTGCCCTTCGATTAATCCCACATGTGTTTATCAGCTAGATTGACACAGTAAACTTTAATTATCACAACAATCATCATAAATACCATTTATTTGATGATGTACAATTAAATACTACTTTTGATATTTTGCATTGTTCAGTTTACAGAACCTGGTTGATGAAATTTTAGTTTTAGTTCCTCTCCTCAGGTTTTTGGGGAAAGTTGAAAAAAAAGTAAAAAAAATGTCTGAAAGAACATATCTTGGTGAACATGAAAGGTAACAAACCACATCTAATGATATTAAAAATTCATAGTATATAAATGAAAAAGGATAAGTCATCATCCATAGGACTGTCATATTCTCACTTTTTGTGCACCCATATTTTCATCCCAAGCTATAAGAAGTCATATGCTGAATTTACATCATTTCTAGAAATGGTATTTTGTGTCAGTGTTGCTTTCCCTCTGCTTTTGTAGTCATCCCAGATCATCTCATCCTGAGTCACCTCGGTCAATGTAGTGATTGGACGTCTGGTTAGGCAGGATCACAGTCTATTTATTACTACTTCAATGCAGATTTACAGAAGTCTGATGCACCCGGTGGTTAAGTCATGCTATAAATAAATGGAGGACTCCTTGGTGTGATGGCTTTGCTTAGAAAGTGTTAACAAAATACATATTTTTAAGCTCATAATAGAGGCCCAAAGTGTAGTAGATTTTATGGCTGATTCATGCATTTGTTTATCTGAGTAGTATTCCATAAAGTGTTACACTTCATTGCTTATCATTGTTGGCTCTAGAGACAAAGAGACAACAGAAATCCACTAGGGCCTCTGAAAAGAGTATCTGATTAATCCTCAGGCAAAGCCAACTAGGATGCGATGTGGAGATAACGATGGGTGAAAGACCTTCCTGATGAAAATGTAAGGACGGACTCCAAGACTGGCTAGGAATTGATTTGGACCCCGATGAGCAGGAAGCAGTTGGACAGCTGGTTGCATGGTAGCAAAAAATTCTGATAGAGGAAAACTGGCGAGACAAAAGCTTGGATGCCAGCAAACAGAAAGTGTGTTCTAAACAGCAAGGAACCTCATGGGAATGCTGTGTGCATAGTGGTAAGCAAGTGCTTGTGTGCTTGGTTTTTGACGTTGCCTCTCTAGGTAGCAGAAAGAGCAACCATGTAGTGGCCCCAGCCAAACACCACACATTCAAAGCTTGTGATGATTGCTTGAAATGCTGCAAGAAAAGGACAAGGACGTTTTACACCCAGCACAGTCTTAACAACTGCTCAGCTAAGCTCTTTCCCATTTTGATACAATGACATAGAATAATTACAGCCACAAAAAAAAACAGAAGACACTTCAGTCAGGAACAAAGTTGAAGACCTATTTCCCCTCTCAGTTGGAAGAAGAGGGTCGTTATGATACATTTATCGTGCCTAATACAAAGGTTCATAGCTGGTGGGAGCCACATGGAGGTAGTTGTTCTTTTCTGGTAGCTAGAGACCTCCTGGGCTTAAGACAAGAGAGAGTGGGACACCTTCTCACTAGGAGGAGGAAGATCATTTCATTGCTCTTCTGGGTCCCAAACAAATCACAGTCAGCAGCTAAGATCTAGTTATCTGAACTGAAGTCACAGCAACAATGAATGTGTAGGAACATTTGCATGTCATTTTCATAGAAGGTGGAGTGTGGGTTTGCATGACAATAGGAAACTTGCCAAGGCCAGTCTTCAGTGTGCCCCCCACCCCCTATTCCTGTTATATCCATCCATTTATCCACCAAGTCTTATGCTGAAAGTGCAACAAGGTTCCCTTTGTGGTCATGGATTGGAAAAACTAAGGACGAATATTGTGACCCAGGAATAGACACTTCTCCAAAACAAACGTATCTATCTTCTCCAGGGGAAAAGAAACTCATTTCAGATGTTGTTACTGTTGTGTGCTCCTGAGTCAGTTCCGACTGAGAGTGACCCTATAGCCAAAAGAACCAACACTGTCCACTCACTCAGCACCATCCATGGCTATGGGTGAGCCCATTGTTACAGCCACTGGGTTAATAATGCTCCTGATCAAGGCTTTCCTGTTTTTCACTGGGCTTCTAACTGTACCAAGTTTGATGTTCTTTTCCAGGAACTGGTTTCCTGACAACATGTCCAAAGAACATAGATGAAGTCTCCTTGAAGGGAATTGCTCCTCATTCCAACCCCTTTGTCTTTTTAGTAAAGAAAAAAATGAAAAGGGTAGGGGCGGGGGGCAAAAATAATCCTCAGGGAGCAGGAGTTCATGGAAAGAGATTGAGAGTCTTACAGTGACCATAAGGAATAGGGACACAGAAGACCAGAAATCTACCACTGGAGGAGGAAGCAGGAGATGCCAAGCAGATAGGACATCAAACCAGCCCAGGGAAGGCAGACTGCTATCATTCACTGAGCCATTGGATCAGAAAAGCAGAGCAGAGTCCTACCATATCGAAAGAGTGAAGGATTTGCAACCAGGCTTATGCATAGTTGGCACAGACTTGAGAGCATTGTATTTTCATCATTGCTGCACATCCCTAAATCTAAACATCTTAGAAAGAACTGTGAGGGGGTAATACCTAAACTTAGACAGAAAATAACATCCATGGGCAAGCAGTGGGCAACTTGCTTTGAGTTAGTACACTGAATGGCATCACCTGGAAATATTCTCTCTGGAAACTGAATTTTTTTGTAAAAGCAGGTTAAGTTGAACCTCATTTGTGTGTGTTTGTGTGTGTGTGTGTGTGTGTGTGTGATGGCCAACTTAAAACAAATCATTTTATTGGGGGCTCATACAATTCTTATCACTATCCATACATGCATCCTTTGTGTCAAGCGCATATGTACATTTGGTGCCATCATCATTCTCAAAACATTTGCCTTCTACTGGGGCCCATAATATCGACTGCTCATTTCCCCCTCCCTCCCCACTCCCCTCTACTTCATGTACCCTTCATAATTCATAACTTATTATTATTTTGTCATATGTTACACTGTCTGACATCTCTCCTAGCCCTCTTCTCTGCTGCCCATCCCCTAGGGAGGAGGTTATATGTAGATTCTTGTAATCAGTTCCCCCTTTCTACCCTACATTCCCTCCACCCTCCAGGCATCAACACTCTCATCACTGGACCTGAAGGAGTCATCTATCCTGGATTCCCTGTGTCTCCTGTTGCCATCTGTACTAATGTACATTCTCTGGTCTAGCAAGATTTGTAAGGTAGATTTGGGATCATGATTGTGGGGAGGAGGAAGCATTTAAGAACCAGAGGAAAGTTATATGTTTCTTCGTTGCTACCCTGCACCCTGTCTGGCTCATCTTCTTCCCATAACCCTTCATTAAGGGGATGTCCGGTTGGATAACGAAGGGCTTTGAGTCTCCACTCTGCACTCACCCACATTTACAATGATATGATTATTTGTTCCTTGATGCTTGATACCTGATCCCTTCCACAGCTTGTGGTCACACAGGCTGGTGTGTTTCTTCCATGTGGGTTTTGCTGCTTCAGAACTAGATGGCCACTTGTTTATCCTTGAGTCTCCTGACCCCAGATGACATATCTTTTGATAGCCAGGCACCATCAGCTTTCTTCACCACATTTGCTTATGCACATGTTTGTCTTCATTGATCGTATCAGGAAGGTGGACACCCACTGATATGATTTTTAGTTCTTTGATGTCTGATAACTGGTCCCTTCTATACCTCGTGGTCAGACAGGCTGGTTTGCTTCTTCTATATGGACTTTGATGCTTCTCAGCTAGATGGCCACTTGTTTATCATCAAGCCTTTAAGACCCCAGATACTATATCTTTTGATAGCCTGGAACCATCAGCTTTCTTCACCACGTTTGCTTATGCGCACATTTTTCTTCAGCAATCCTGTTGGGAAGGTGTGCATCCTGGAATGCCAATTTAATAGAACAATGTGTTCTTGCATTGAGTAAGTGCTTGAGTGGAGGTCAACCTATAATATATGCACATAGATTGTTTCCCCATACTCTTATATAAATATATTTATGTATGTACATTCTAGTCTTTAGACCTCTATAAATACCCTTTGTCACCTAGTTCTTTCCTCTATTTCCTTTTACTTTCCTCTTGTTCCACTACCATGCTCAGCCTTCATTTGGGTTTCAGTAATTTCTCTCAGTTACCTTGCCCTTGCTGAATTCCTACCAGGCCTCTCACACCCTTCTTGCCACTGATTTTGGATTACTTGTTGCTCCCTTGTCCCTGGGTTGATCAGCAACACCTCACTGCCCCCTCCTCCCCCTCTCCTGTTGGTCCCGTTGTTTTCTTCTCCAGACTATTCATCCAGTCTATTTTATCTGGATAGATCTGTAGAGATAATAATATGCTCCAAAAATCAAGCCACAGCAAGATAGGTGATGAGTGAGAACACAGCAATGACAACAAAAAAGGAAACCAATTACTCATAGAAGAATAAATTAATTAAAATTTTAGAAATTAAAAAAAGAAAGAGAAACCTGTAAATAGATCAAGGTCTGAATTTTGATCTCTAGGCATGTCCTTTAGTCAGGTCCAATGGGGTTCCATGCTTTGGCCCCAGAGTCTGTCCTTTGTACTCCTTTGGGGGCTCCCTGCTCTGCCCCCCCAGTTGCTCTGCTGCATGCTTTAGAGGTTTGCCTCAGTGTCACAGGGTCAGTCTGGTCCAGTCCCGACACTGAGTCTACAGTGTTGTTCCCCTTAGGCCCCTGGGCCATCAAGGGATAGCGTGTCTCACAGTGGGATCAGCCATATTGTCCACTCTGTGCATTGGCTGTTCAGAGCAGGGATATCGTCCTCCAGGCCTGATGGGCCAGGATGTCCTCCACTCTCCCTTCCTCCCCCTTCATTTGCTCCCATTTGCTCTGATCAAGCATGCCCCTCTCCCCTAGCTACAGCTAGGCTCCCACTTCTTGCCGGCACACTGCATTTTCTAGCACTGGCTTTATATCTGGTCCCTCTTTCCCTGTGGAGACACAAACAATACCCTACCTTTGGGTGGGTCTGTACCCTATTCCCCCATCACAAATCTTTTTTTTTCCTTCCCCTTTCCTCCCTTCACCCCCTTTTTAGTTGGCTACAATATGTATCCCTGGATTTGGTCTGACGCCTGCCATAGTACCTGGACCTCACCCTGGAGTGTTTGTATACAGTAGCTATTTCTCTGTGCCCATTTTGCACTTACCTTTCTGTTTATGTATGTATGTATGTATGTTTGTATGTATGTATGTATATATATATGTATATATATATATATATATATATTTAAAACTTACCTCAGCGGACTCATGTTATACTTGTCCTTTTGTGCTTGGTTTACTTCACTTAGCATAATTTCCTCCAGTTCTTTCCATGTGTCAATATGCTTCATGAGTTCATTACTGCTTTCTAGTGTTGCATAGTACTCCATTGTATGTATGTACCACACCTTTTTAATCCATTCATCTGTTGATTGGAATTTGGGTTGTTTCCAACTCCTTGTGATTGTGACCTGTGCCACAATGAACAGTGGAGCACAGATGTCTGGCCGTGATTTTTTTTCTTGCCTCTTCTGGGTATATGGATGGCCAATTTATAAGAACAATGTGTAGCTATGACATTGTGTGTCCTGCTCAGAGGACTTCCTGATCAGAAAAATTCAAGTGTATGAGCAATTTTCTTGTTTCAAAAAAGGTGAAATGTTGATTGATGACAATCATCATTCTGGACATCCATCAACTTCCCAAGTGGACAAAATGTCAACAAAATGCATGCACTTGTTCTTGAAGACCGACAATGGACCATTGAATAGATGAGAAAGTTATCTGGACTATCTTGGAGTTTAGTTTAGTGAATTTTAGCAAAAGATTTCGGAATGATAGGGGTCTCTGCAAAATTTTTGCCTCAGTTTCTGAATGACAAAAAAGGCATGAACAGCTGGATGCCGGCTGTGCATTGAAAGGACAGCTCCAAAGTAGCCCAGCTTTTCCCCCAAGGTCATTACTGGTGATGACCCATGGTGCTATTATTACAACCCCGAAAGCAGAAATCAATCAAATCTGTAGAAGACACCATTATCACCTCACTCACCCCCCAAAAAAGCTCATCAAGTGAAAATAAGGTCAAGATGATGCTCATTCTTTTTATTTTTTTAATGTGCGGGGGATCGTGAATTTGGAGTTCATTACACCAAGTCAGACTGTTAAGCAAGCTTCTATTTAGAGGTTCTGAAAAGATTGTGTAACGGTGTGACAAAAAAGACTTGTTTATGGCAGAAGGGAGACTGGTTTTGCTACCATGACAACGCACCTACTCATATCACAATGTCAGTGCATCAGTTTTTGGCAAAAACAGCATGTTTCTCTTTCCCCACACACCCAACTCACTTGACCTCTCTCCATGCGACTTCTTTGTGTGTTCAAGAATGAAGCAGCACATGAAAGGGCTGTGATTTGACAATGCAGAAGAGGTGAAGAAAACAATTGAGGGAGTTGCTGTCAGCCATTCAAACTGATGAGTTTAGAAAATGCTTCCAAGAATGGAATCACAGATTTGACAGAAGTATTAAGTATAATAGAGAGTACTTTGAAGGTGATATGGTTTTTTGTCAAATAATAATAATAATAATTTAATACATAGCTTTGAAAAATATTCCCGTTCTTTGGTGTTGGTGGGTTGTTTGTTTTTCCTGGTGCTCCCTCATAAAGAGACTCTGGCGTGGTCACAGAAATGTTGGCATGACGTGTGGCTGCTGCGTGGACATGGCTGCTTTGGCATTGTGAGGTTCCACAGAGATGCTCATGAAAGGATGCAGGAGGGACCCCATCTAGAAACACTGCCATATGCAGCTCATTTTGAAAAGCAGATCTGATAGTAGAATGTTATAGTGATCCCTGATTAGTGAGCAGTGGCCAACTCATTAACCCCTTATTGAAAGTCTGTCAGGAAAGACATTGGAAATGTAAGTCACTCAGCAGGAAGAGGCTCTGGATGGATCTTTGGAATGGAGATGAGGATCTTAGCTGTGTGCTCCTTGAATTAACACCCACCATTGAGCATTTAACATTTGTCACAATTTCACTATTCATGTGGATCCTTCTTTCTCTTCCGAGAGCCCACTGCGTGGCCAAGCAGCTTATGAAGAGAGTGAACATGACGGCAGGTGACACAGCACATCCTGTCCTGTATTAGGAGGTTCTCCCCTGGATGCTCTGTAAGCTGGAGGTAACGCAAGATTTTGTTTTGTTTATGCTCTTTAAGGTCAGATTCTATACAATCATAGCCTGTAATGGAAGTTTTTGTCCAAGTGACATTTAGAGATCATGCTGGTTAGATAATTTTATGTCAGTTTCAAGCTGTAGGGGTGGTTTCCAATCTGTCCATCTGGTCATTGCCTGAAGTGCTTCCTTGGGGTGTAGTCTTCAAATACAGGGACCTCAGGGAACCTCTCTCTCAACCAAGATCCAAGGAGGTATTTGTTCTCAGGCAAAATTTAATCTTGGCCAATTCATTGTGTATACAATAATATCTCTTGAGTATAATTCAAAAGTACAGGGTTTTACTTGCTTGTAGAAAGCAAGACAGCCTGAACCAGTAACTCCCTAGCTGTGGGATTTCATGGGAGACGAGGATGCAGAGTTTCCTAAGAGACGGAGGCTCCTGTTCTTCTTCAAAGGAGGAAATGAGAAGCGTGAGCATGAAGAGCCGACACAAAAGAGATGGGCACATATATGACCACCTAGTAGGGGCCCTGGAAAAGCGCCAATGCTAGCTTTTACGTACAAACTTCACAAACCCGAACTCGTGACCTGTGAGTCAATTCTGACTCATCGCAACCCTGTAGGACAGGATAAAACTGGCCACGTGGGGTTCTGAGGTTCAACTCCTTATTGGAGCAGAAAGCCTCCTATTTCTTAGAAGAGCAACTGGTGGTTTCACACGCCTGATCTTGTGGGCAGTAGCCTTGTGCATAATCCTTCACAACACCGTCAAAAATTATTTAAAAAAAGTAGAATTGAAGGTAATTGAATTTTTCCCACACACCTTTTGAAGCCCCCAATATGAAAAGCGGGTTGTTTGAGGCACTCACTGCTGAGAGCCCCCACCATGTGTTATGAATTGAATGGTGTACCACAACATATGTGGTACCATAACCCCATACCTGTGGTTATGATTTCATTTGAGAATGCTTTTTGTTTGTTATATTGAGATAGTATCGATGCAGAGTCTGTCTTAAATCAATACCTTTTGAGGGGAAAAATCAAATGCTGTAATGATGCAAACAAGCATGGAGAGGGACAAATAGATACATTCCCCCACACGAGAGATCTCCACTGTACCAAGAGACAGAGGCGGAAAAGGGAAAAGGATCTTCCGCAGCGTGGAAGGGTCTTTCAAGGGAGAGCAGGCCTCTGAGCTGGCACCCTTAGTGTCGATGTCGAGCCTCTTAAACTATGAAACAACACATTTCCACTGGCTAGCTACCGACTTGTGGTACTACTGCCAATTACAGCAGCCCAAGAGAACCAAGCCAAACTTCAATCAAACCAAACCAAACCACACTCAACTGTCATTGAGTTGATCCTGCCTCATAATGATCCTATAGGACAGAACACAACTGCTCCTGTAGGTTTTCAAGATTGCAAATCTTTATGGAAGTAGAAAGCCTCTTCTTTCTCCCAAAATGTCACTCCTAAAGAATGCAAAATGAATTCTTCAGGGAGACCAATGAAAAATAAATCTGGAGCTTAGATGAACTCAGGGAAAGACAATCAAACATGTAAGACAGAAATTAGGCTAAGCCAGACCCTCATTGTGAGCAATTCTAACAGCATTCGGTATATCACACAAAACATATACATATGAGCTCATATTTTCATTTAAAATTACCATGACAACTCTTATTTTTGTACAAAGTATGAGATAATTTTGAATGTCGGATCTAGTAAGCAATATAGCTAAAGCAATTATCAGTGATCTAAATGACAGCATATCATTTAAAACCAGTTCCATTATAAAGACATATGCTTCATCTGCAACAAGATTTCTGAAGGTGAATCATGGCCCAAAGAAAAATTAGAAGACAAATAAGGATTAGGAGAAGAAAAGCAAGCTCAGGTCAAACACATTTTCTTTACAATAATACAAAAATTACAGCACATGCCTACAACAAAACTTAAAGAGCATACATAATGAGGAGGGTTTTTATTATTCTCTGGAAAACTGACATAGAATTCTACCAGTCTACACATAAAATCTCAATGTCACCTAACATTTGTTACAATGAAACCAGCTTCCATGTGTAATCCAGTTCAGGCCTATTAACTAGACACTGAACAACTTCCTGGAAAGGGTTGCTTAAAGTGGCCTGCAGAACTTATTTCAAATAGCGACTGACATCTTACTTTTTTGAGAGGGTAAAGAATGAGAACATTACTTCTGGGTTCAAGAAATGAAAGTACTGTATATTTTCATGCCTTGCATGCCCATTTTCATTCCCCGTTGACCATGCTATGCACTAATAGAAATGAAATAAACCATGAAGCTTTACCAAGAAAAACAATCATTTAAACATCTATGTAAAGCACTTCACAGTTTTTCATTGTTTAAAGGGATATTAATTATATCTGTAAATATATATCCCATCTCCATAAACGGTAGTTTATTTATGTGTGGGAAAATGTTTTACAGTCTATGGACCAGAATTAATGGAAGTTATATGGTGTTCACTAAGTATAAAATCAAAACCAAACTCACTGCCATCTCTTCACTGCCAACTCCTGGTGATCCTGTAGGAGGGGTCTAACTGCCCCTCTGAGGTGCAGAGAATTCCAAAGTCTTCATGAGAGTAGAAAGTCCCCTCTCTCCTTCATGGGGTGACTTGTCTTTTTGAACTACTGACCTTGCAGTTAGCAGCCCAACACATCGCTCTGCCACCAGAGCTAGTGCCAGTTTGCTCCATGCTTATCCACCAGTGCAGCCATCTCCGAAGAGCAGTGGAGGTAGTTTTTCCCTAGCCATCTTCAAACACTCCCTTCGTTCAAGTAACTAATCTTTGTGCTTACTAAAAGTCAGGGATACGTTTTCGGGATTATATTTATCTCAAACTGAAATCAATTTATGAATGAAATAAATTTTGTGACAATCTTCCTATCAAAAATATGGAACCTCAAGTTTAACCTCTATGGTGCATGGACTCAAACAATAGTAAGCTAGACCTCATAGGCTAGCCAAGAACTGTACCAAAGAAGGCTAGCCAAGAACTGTACCAAACATAAGGACTATGACAACGGTCACATCACAGTCTCTGTCACAAAGGCATCAGTCCAGAGCTGAGTTGTGTAAAATTGGAAGAACTGCCGTTCAGTCTTGGATTCCAGAGGGCAGGAGAGCAAGTAGGCATGTGCCTTCAGTTAAGTTGCATGCAAAGTAAACACTTAAAAATGTAGGATGACGTCTCTGATCACAACACATTTGGTGCAAACATAGATATTTTAATCAAAACCACATGTGCCAAGTTCATACCCTTGACAGTTGAGTTTATTCCAACTCATAACTACCCTGAATGACAGAGTCGACCGGCTCCTGGGTCTTTCCAAGACTGTGGATCAGGAGGGGAGCAGAAAGCCTTATCTTTCTGCCTAGGAGTGAGAGCTGAGTTTGAACTGCTGGCCTGGTGGTTAACAACCCAGTGTAACCCACCACGCCATCGGGTTTCCTTCATTACCCTAATATAAAAATTCTATATCTGATATAATGAAAATTCAAATCAAACCATCATCAAATTTTATCACAAGCCTTTCTTAATAAAAGAGTGTCCATGAAAGGAACAAAAACAGTGTAAAGTATTCGGAGGATACAGAGCTTGCTGCTTTGTATACTTATGCCAGTGAGAGAGCTCGGGCGGGCATTCCCTCATTTAGCACCTTCCCGCTTCTTTTGGCTGGGTGCTCTTCCTAGGTGTCTGAGTGGGCGTTTATGTTTAGTTGTCGTTGCGCCTGAGAAGTGATTTCAGCGTTAGACCTTTATGTGTAAGAGAACTTCATGTACTAGATAATTTAAAAAATCCCCACAGTTTGAGCATTTGGCAAAGAAAATATAAAATGAATAAAAAGTGGCAAAGCCTAGTCCATTGAGAGAAAGATAAATATAATTTAAAGGAACAGAAAATGTCTCATGGTCAACTATATTCTTGTTTTGTTCCCTGCAGTATCAGATTTTTGTAAAGTCAGCGAAGATGAAGCATTCTGAACCAAATACAAGCATTAGAACATTCGCTTGTTTTGTGCAAAGTGACATTCAAGGAACTATTTTCATGTAAATTTAGAGAAGGCAAACAGAAACACATCCTGCATTTTTTGACCCCAAATAATTCACTTCTTATTAGGTTATGCTGAAACTTTTCCATAGCAGAGCTAGTGCTAGTCTCACTGAAATGAAAATTATCATCAAGCATGACTGCATCTCGTGTGGCAGGTCTGCCTGAAAAATCCATCACACCTTTCAAAGAATCATTTCCACCCAACCTTTCACTACCAACACCAGAACTTTTTGAGAAAGTTCTTCCTTTGGAAAGTTCAGTAAATTTTCATTCTACTAATATTTATGTGCATAGTACTGACTCATTTTAATTATGAACACTCATTTTAATTATGCACTGGACACTTTTTTTTCTTTGCAAAAAGTATTTGAGGATGTGGGGTCATCATTGAATGCATACTAATTTATCCTTTAAAAATTGATGAGATCATTTTATTCATTAAGAAATCTTCTTTCCGTTTGTGTCAGCATTTCTAAAATGGAATCCTGAACATCAAATGAAGGACAGGCATGAAATCCACTAAGAAGAAAAAATGTACAAAAATGCGATGGGAATTTGAGTAGAGGCAATTTTTTTCAGCAGAGAGTAATGCACAAAGTAATTGTGAAGGCTAAGGGTCAGGAGATGCAGGTGGAAAATGGAAGAAATCGACACGGAGTAAGTAGAATTGTGGCAAGAGCCCCTGTGCAGAAGCTCAAGGTAAGGCAACAGACGTATAGTCCACCCAGTAGATCCGCACCAGATAATTCAACTCAGAGGCCCAGTGTTCACAAACCTTATACTCCTATCCTGTTCGATGTCATCAAGGAAAATGGAGGGGTTAGGTGCTGAACCAGAGTTTAATTGTCAACTTCATTATTTGTCAGATTGGCTCTTTGGAACACATTCAACTATGAAACTCATCTAAGTGACCTACACTATCACACTTTCAAAAACGTTAGCATTTGTTATAATTAGACCCTCTGGGCTTTACTACTTAATAGAGAACCATTATTTTGTTGCTGCTGTTGACAATCTACACAGGGAGCCATACCCCAATTCAACCGTTCGCTGTGTACAATACTGTGACAGTAATTATGTCCTTCCATTGAAGACCTGTTCTCACCTTCCTTGTTGGAGCTGTCCCTCTACCATGAGGAGAAACTAACTGTCCCCTAAGGTTTCTACCTATTCTTTCGGGTTGCTGTTGTCAGTTGATCTCACATAGAAACCACCGAAAAGAGCACAATGCTCAGGGCACATATTGTTGACTACTGAAGTATATACACGTTTTTTGGTTTGTTTTAAGATCTCAGGTGGTATTTTTACCTTAAAATTTAGAGATGATCTCACACATGTTTCAGGGGTTTCTCCAGGATCCATGTCTTCAGAAAGCCTGGAGACCATGAAAATTCAAAATTCTGGTCAATAAACTTTAAAAAATATATGTCTATATACAGACACACACATTTTTAAAAATTGTATTTACATATAACTATAGGGATATATATGTGCACATATACTTATATGTTAAACAGTAAGGTAGCAGACACACATTGGGTCTCCACTAAATGCCCCATCAATGCAAGAACACTTTGTTCTAATAACCTGGCATTCTTTGATATTCATCTTCCCAAAACGATCGCTGTATACAAAATGGGTGTAGGAATAAATGTTGAGAAGAAAGTTGATGGTGCCCGACTATTAAAAGATATAGAATCTGACCTCTTAAAGGCTTGAAGATAAACAAGCAGCCATCTAGCTTGGAAGCAACAAAGCCCACATGGAAGAAGCATACCAGCCTGTGTAACCATGAGGTGTCCACAGGATATGGTATCAGACATAAGGAGACCCAGAGAAAACAATAATATTGATGCAAATGAGTGGGCCACAGTGGAGACTCAAAGCCCATCTGTAGACAATTTGACATCCTCTCACAGAAAGGTCACAAAGAAGGGGTGAGTCAACCAGGGAACAATATAGCACCGGTGAAACATACAACATTCCTCTAGTTCTTTAATGCTTCCTCCCCCTGCCCCCCCCACTACCATGACCGCAGCCTTGCCTTATAAATCCAGCTACACCAGTGCATGTACACTGGTAGAGATAAGAGCTCTCAACACATGGAATCCAGGACAGATAAACCCTTCAGGAAAAAATAGTGGGAGTAGTAATACCAAGAGGGTAGAAGGAAGATGGGGGACCAACAGCAATGATCAATGTATAACATACATCCTCCCCAATCCCAGGTGAGGAACAACAAAAACATGGGTGAACGGAGATAGCAGACAGTGTAAGATATGGAAATAATAATAATTTGAAATTTATCAAGGGGTTCATGAGGGTAGAAGGGTGGTTGAGAAAGGGGAAAATAGGATGCTGATACCATGGACTCAAGTAGAAAGAAAATGTTTTGGAAAGGATGAAGACAACATATAAACAAATGTGCTTAATACAATGAATGTATGAATTTTTATAAGAGCTGTAAAAGCACCAAATAAACTGATTTAATTTTAAAAATTTAAGTCTCTGGGAGTCAAAACTCCATGTTCATGGAAGAAACAGTCAGTAAGTCAAAGGATGCATTCATTGAGTAAATCTATGACATAGCAGCTCCTTGACACGTAAGAGCCAGAATGTCACTTTGAGGACTAAGATGTGCCTGACACAAATCACAGTATTTTTAATCACTTCATGTGCAAATGACAGTTGGGAATTGGCTAAGGAAGACAGAGTATCTGTGCATTTCAATGGTGGTGCTGGCAAAGAATAGCCAAAGTACCATTGACTGCCAAAAGAGCATCAAGTGTGTCTTGGAAGGTGTACAGCCAGAATTCAAGTCTGGTGAGATTTTATCTCACATACTTTGGGTCTCCTCCTGTCAGGAGAGAGCCATCCAATTATGCTTGGTAAAGTAAAAGAGCAGCAAAAAAAAAAAAATAAGAAGTATGGAAGGAAGGAAGGAAGGAAGGAAGGCAAGAAGGAAAGGGAGACCTTGAAGAGATGGATTGATGTTATGACTGCAGCAATGGACTCCAGCATCGCAGTAATTGTGAGCGTGAGTGGAGACTAACAGCACCATGAGTCACCTGGTTTGCAGTACCTTATGGGTTTGGTTGTGTATAGAAACCCTTCTATTTCATCTTCTAAAGTTAAGTTATTGAGGGAATATCAGAAATCTTTATATTATATCTCCCTTTCTGTTTGCTTCTAAAATATTTAAAATTATTTTGTCCCATACATTTTTTAATCTTATTTGAAATCATTGCCTTCAGTCTCCACTGAAGCATCTGATCTTTATCTCTTAATTGAAAAGAAGGCCATGCTCTCTAAGACCATTTCAACTCCTCTACTTATATTGGGACAGTTTATAGTTTAAGTGGGGTAAATAATAATTAAATGAGAGATAGTGATTAAATACTAAAAAAGGAAAACTTGCTCTAATGTTTTGTTAAGAGAAGATTCTCAGAGAAATGCAGTGTCTCTGTTTAGATTCATAGTTTCACCTGTCAATCACCCATCGACCAAAACCAACTTGGCATTTTCACTGATAGTTATGACTGCTAATCCTTTTGGCAAGTACTCAAAAAGCATGTTCTGCTTATTGCAATATGTAAGGCGAATTCAAAGTTAAAAACTAGAAGAAGTTGAAAACGCTGTGAACTTTGAAGGAATGTAAATTATCTTAGGTCATTTAATAGTTTTCAAAAATGTTTTTTGCATAATCTCCCAAGTAAATGAGAAGACATATGCATAAGCAAATGTGGTGAAGAAAGCTGATGGTGCCCAACTATTGAGAGATATAGTGTCTGGGGTCTTAAAGACTTGAAGGTAAACAAGAGTCTATCTAACTCAGAAGCAACAAAGCCCACATTGAAGAAGCACACCAGCATGTGCGATCAGAAGTGTCAATGGGATCAAGTGTCAGGCATCAAAGAACAAAAAATCATATCATTGTGAATGAGGGGGAATGCAGATTGGGGACCAAAAGTCCATCTGTAGGCATTTGAGCATCCCCTTACAGAAGGGTTGCGGGGAGGAGATGAGCCAGTCAGGTGCATTATAGCAATGATGAAAGACTCAACTTTCCTCTAGTTCTTAAATGGTTCCTCCCTCCCACTATCATGATCCGAAATCTACCTTACAAATCTAGTTAAAGCAGAGGATATGCACTGGTACAGATAGGAATGGAAACACAGGGAATCGAGGACAGATGATCCCCTCAGGATCATCACCAGTGCTGAGAATGGTGATATATGGTGGGTGGATGGAAGGTGGGGTAGAACCAATTACAAGGATATACATATAACCTCCTCCCTAGGGGGTGGACAACAGAAAAGTGGGTGAAGGGAGGTGTCAGATAGTGTAGGATATGAAAAAAATAATAATAATTTATAAACTATCAAGGGTTCATGTGGGGGGGGGAGGGAAAAATGAAGAGCAGACACCAAGGCCTCAAGTACAAAGAAAATGTTTTGAGAATGATAATGGCAACAAATGAACGAGTGTGCTTGACACAATGGATGTATATAAGGATTGTGATAAGAGTTGTAAGAGCCCCCAATAAAATGTTGGTTTTTTTTAAAGAGAAGACATCAAGTAAGTTAGTAAGGAGATGTCAATGTATAATATAGATGGTTGCAGAAAAGACATCTCCAGCTAAAAATAGTAGGGACGTCTGACCAAAGAATTGTTGTTTTTGTTAGGAGCTGGTGAGTCAATTCCAAGTCATAGCAACTCTATTGACAGCACAGTGAAAAACTGCCCTATCTGGCAACAGTTTCACAAGCATTCCTTTGTCTGAGTTCATTGTTGCACTCACTGGTAAGTGTATGTGGGTCTTCCTCTTTTTCATGAACCCTTTCCTTCTCAAGGCCATTTCTGGTGACATGTGCAGAATAGATGAGACCAAATCTCACCATCTTATCTTCTAAGGAACATGGTAGCTGTTCATTTTACCAGGCAGACTTGTTTGGCCTTCTGGCAGTCCATGGTATACTTAATATTCTTTGTCAACATTTTAATCCAAAGACACCACTTGTTCTTCAGTTTTCATTATTTGTTGTCTCCCTCGCCTATGTCTATGAAAACATTGAAAATACCGAGGTGTGGCTTAGTTCAGATACACCTTAGTGTTCAAGTGATGCCGTTGTTGTTTTTGAAGTCTTTTCCTTTTAGCACTTTATTAATGACATGTAAAGCACATTTTCACAATGAAATATATTGTTTGATTTTGTGACTGCTGTTTCCGTGGAAGTTATTTATGAATCCAAGTAAAATCCTCAGAA
This sequence comes from Tenrec ecaudatus, assembly GCF_050624435.1. Lineage (NCBI taxonomy): Eukaryota > Metazoa > Chordata > Mammalia > Afrosoricida > Tenrecidae > Tenrec > Tenrec ecaudatus. The sequence continues at coordinate 10,656,263 of NC_134544.1, forward strand.
TATAAATGCTTTTACTATATATCATGACTGCTTCTTGGCCCAATAGTGGTGGTTTCCTGTTTGCTTTCTCTACATTGAGTGGTGATTCCTATTGAAGATGGTAGTCTTTGATTTTCATCACCAAGTGTTTCAACTTTTCTTCAGTTTTTGCCAGCAAGGTTGTGCTATTTGCCTATTAGGGATCGTAAATGGGTCTTCCTCCAAATCTAGTGTCACATGCATCTTCATGCAGTCCAACTTATCATATTATTTGCACAGCATACATATTAAATTACTTTATGAAAAGCTGGGACCATGACAGACTCCTTTCTTGATTTTTCACCACTAATTCCCCTTTGTTCCCTTGGAATCATTTCCTCCTGGCTTTGTATAGGAGTTCTATAATCCCCATTCTTCAAAATGGAATCCAAAATATGTTATGATCCACACAATGGAATGTGTTTGCATCAATGGAATACAGGGAAACAATTTTTTAAGGAGCTTCAACTTTCAGCCAACATCTATTTGGTAGCAGCAAGGTTATATCATTCGACAATTTGTTGTAGAACTGGTTTCAGGTTCTCAAAGTTCTCTGTCAACATCCTGCTGCAATCATTTAAAATCATCTTCGGTAAATGTCTTGCCTATTTGTGATAAGAACATTGATCAAGAGTGTCCATGTTTCATTGCATCACCTTTCTTTAGAACGAGCATGGCCATGCGCCTTTTCAGTTTGGTTAGTCAAATAGCTTTCTGTTAAATTTTGCAGCCTACACCCGTGAGCATCTTGATTAGAAACATTTCGATTGGTATTGATTCAGTCAATTCCTGGAGCCCTGTGTTTTGATCATGTCTGCGGTGCAGCTCGAGCTTCTTCCTTAGAAACTCTAAGTTCTTGAACATAAGCTACCTCCTGAAACAGTTCAAGAGCCAGCTCGTTGTTAGTGCATTGACTCGGAGTAGCTCTTCTATTTTCATTTGATGTTTCCTGTATTGTTCAATAGGACCCATGGTGCAGTGGTTTTGCATTGGGCTGCTAACTTCAAGATTAGCAATTCAGAACCACTAGGCACTCCTCTCGGGGAAAGACAGAGCTTTTGCTCCAATAAAGAGGGGCAATTCCACCCTGCCTTAATGGCTTGCTTAGAGCTGTCATCTACTCCATGACAATGAGTGGTTTTAGTATAGTGTTCAATAATTTTCATAATCAAGGCCTCGTTTGTTCTTTCCTTCAGTTCTAACAGCTTGATAAATAAATGCCAAGTATGTTCTTTGGTTTTGGTTTCCTACCCCCTGTTATTTGCATATTTCATTATAATACTTTACTTGGTCTACCTGAGCCATCCTTTGAATGCTGTTTTCTCTTTCATTTCATAATTTCTTCCATTCATTTTACTGGAACCCAGTTTGTCTTTTCTTTCTCTTTCATGACCCTTCCTTTCTTCGCGTATGATATATTTAAATGTCATTCCACAACTTATCTGATCTTCAATTATTAGTGCTCACTGTATCAATTATGTTCTTGAGCTGATCACAAAACTCAGGTATAATATACTCATGGTGATATTTTGACTTTAGCGGTCTTGCTTTAATTTTCTTCAGCTTCTGCATGGTGTAGTACATAAATCCCTTTGCAGTCTTCTCTTGAGGTTCCCTGGCCTTTTATAACTGATAATATTGAGCTTCGCCCTGGATTCCTCTTACAAAGCTGGTCATTTTGAAGTCTGTGTATTCCAACTGGCAAGGTTCATGTACATAGGGGTTGTTTATGTGGTTGAAATAAAGGTATTTGCAATGAATAAGTCATTAGTCTTACAAAATTATATCATGTGATCTCCGGTGAATCAGAGGAAGCTAAAATCATCTAAATTGGTTGCATGTTGTAGACAATGAATAATTACTGGTGAATTATGAGCTATATAACTATAAATTGTTTAAATAAATTTTGCATTAAAAGTAGGTTTTTATAAACACCACTTTTATGATGGTGATATTACATCATTTTCATATTTGCTTGCTTCTGTTTTTCAATATGTTGGCTCTATTTGCACATAGTATAGTTTTGTGTATGATGATCAATGTTGTTAAAAATGTCAATTTTATAAAATAATGCTAAGTAGTTATAAAGTGTACCTTAAATGAAATAATTAGCAGTATTACTTGAAGATTACTTGCCTTGCAAATTGTTGTGCTATGGTAGCTTGCATTTTGGGGTAATTCTGGAAGTTATGTTCTAATATTTCAAATATGAATATAATTAATTTAATTAATTTAATTGTCCATTAATGATGGACAAAATTTAGTAAAGCTTACAGACTAAGGATAGCAAGAAAGACATGACAATCTACTTTTGATTAATGAACAATGAAAACTTTATGGACCAAAACAGAATATATTTTTAATTATCTTACTTTGGTCGCATCATCAAGAGAGATCAAGCACATGAGGAGGACATCAAGTGTGGTGAGGTTGACCTCAATTACTCAAGGACATTAGGAACCTTCTTTTGTGAGATGTAATAGTGCAGGAAACACATCCTGGACTATAACATGCTCGTTATCATGAGAATGATCATGACCAAACAATGCTTACTTCTGTTGCCAAACTGCTTCGTCAGCAGTTAGCAATAGTGTATAAATATACACTACGGATAGAGAGATCAGTGGACATAAACCAATGGATGACTTATAGATCCCGATGGTTTGGTTCTGCTGTGCATCAAGTCACCGTAAGACAGAGCTAGTTGAAATTTTAACTACCATGCTAACAAAACTATTTAACTCATTAGATCAAGGTTTTCCTTGCATAACTGCATAACATAGAGATATTTTAGCTTCATTTCAAGGGAAAAAGTTGCACATGCCAAGTGTACCAGATGACTAAAGAATTCTAAAAATATAATTCTTACAAAATCCAGAAATTAAACACACATTTTATATCTGATTAGTATAGAACAATTGCATTGAAATATCTGTGCTCTCACAAGTATATACCTTTTCATTCACAAAATTTAAGAATGAATTACCTAACCCAAACAAAAAAACTATACTTCCATGTATTTTTCAGAAAAATTTAGTAAATAAAAATCATTTGTCAGGTTTGGGTTAAAGGACTGACAGAAGAAATGTGCTAGCCAAAAGCTAAAGAAATATTTTAGCAATTTGAAGAATGAGCAGAAAGAATTGCATCCTAAGCTGTTTGGAAAGGTCTTTATATAATAACTTAATGGTCACTGAGTTAGTTAGTTTATTGGGCCAACCTGGCCGATAAACACATGTGGGGTTAATTGAAGGGCAGAGGGATAAATGGCTCGGTGTGCCTCACCTTTCGAGTTTTCAGGTCTCTTGCTTTCTCACGGTCGGACCAGGGTGCAGCTGCCTTAGCCAGTTCCCTGCTTTAGCTGGCAAGGCTCACTTCCTGCAAGACATCTCTGAGGAGAAGCCACATGGAGCTGCCCCAATGCAGCCCTGCGTGCTGGAGCACCCACATGGAGACCCCTGCCAATGCTGAGATGTTTACACATTCACTGACTCGGCTTTCCACCTGTAGTCGGCATCATTGTATCTGTTTTATGAGATGGAAGAGGACTTTGTGGATTGGTCTTAGACATATGGATGTATGGGTTAATGTTGGACTTGTGGGCTTGGGCAGGACTGGGTTGGGATGTTTTCTTGATGCACACTTAGCCTTTATATAAAACTCTCTCTTATACATGACTTTCTGTGGCTTTATTTCTTTAAAGTACTAGACCAACACAGTCACAAACCATGCTAGTATATGCTGTCAGTGGCCATTGTGTCGACAGCCTAGTCACAAATATGAACACAGTACCTCATATGACTTCATATATTTTAAATCTCATAAGCACAAAGCAAATATGCATTAATGCTGTGCATACCTCTAAATGTTCCATTAAATTTCCCAGCTCTCAAGATATCAGAGGACATGATGCACTAAGTAAATCTGCTGCACAAGACCCCATATGCATTTGCAAGTTGGGATCTGGCTAAGGAAGACTGAAGATGAATTGATGTGTTTGAATTAGAGGGCTGGTGAAGAATATTGCAGTACCACGGACTGCAAAAAGAACAGACACAACTGTCTTGGAAGTGGTACAGCCGGAATGCTCTGCAGAAAGAAGGATGGAGAGACTTGTCTCATGTGCTTCAGACATGTTGTCCGGAGAGACCAATCCGTGGAGAAGGACAACATGCTTGTGAAGTAGCAGAGCAATGAAAAGGAGGAAGATTCTCAAACAGATGGATTGATCCAGTGGTTGCAAAAATAGGCTCAAACTAAGAACAATTTTGAGGATGGCACAGGACCAGGCATTGTGTAGTTTTGATGTACATACAGTCTTTATGAGTCAGAGTCAATTTGATGGCACGTTGCACCACCACCAACAACAACATGCTGCTTAGATTGCAAATGCTTAGATTGCAAATGCTTAGATTGCAACATGCTGCTTAGATTGCAAATGCTCAAATATGTGTCAGGTTTAGAAGTTCAAATGGGTGGAGATTTTATAATCTTAAAATTACCCTCCACAGTCCAGAGAACAGATTAATGTATAGTGATTAACTTCTTATTATAGGGGTCAGGATTTTCAATTTTGTAAGTGGAATCTAAGGGTTATTTTATAAATTATACACATTACAATCTTAATGTGTTTGGCTTTCTCTTTTCTTGTACAGATATTATTCATGTGATTTACAACCATAAATATAATATTATCAATATTTCCATGCTTAATAGGCACATAAATGAAACAACTTATTTTCTACATGACCAGAACACTGATTATACCATGAATACTTTGGGAAAACAAAGTTAAACAGATATGTTTAATTGATCACTCTACCACCCTCTGTCAGGTTGTCGTACTGTGATAGCTTGCATGTTGTCATGATGCTGGAAGAGATTCTACTAGTATTTCAAATATCAGTAGGCTCATGCACAGTGGACATGTTTTGGAAGAGCTTCCCCATGAGAGACACTAGGAGGAAAGATCTTGTGAGCTACATCAGGTGGGCCAGTGGAAATTTTATGAAGAGCAGAGGAACATTTTCTTACATGATGTTAGAAGATTAGCCTTTCAGGTGGGAGGACACTCAAAATGTGACTATGGAAGAGCTCCACCCACCCTGACCTTGGAGTTGGCCTTAATGAGAGTGGGATGTGAGCAACACTATTGGGAATTTCCTATGCCGATGTTGTTCTGCTCCAAAGGTGGGAAAGCACCCAACGACAACAATTAGTCATTTGAATGTGAAATGTACAAAGTATGAGTCTAGAAAAATTGGAAGTTGTCAAAAGTGAATGAAGTAATTAAAGGTGGATATCCTAGGTTTTATGAGATGAAATGGACTGGGGCCAACCATTTGGAACGGGGCCATCATGTGCTGTACTATGTAAGGAATGAAACACCAAAGAGGATGACATACCTTTTAATTAAAAAGAATATTTCAAGATCTATCCTGAAGTACAAATGATGAGAAAATAGTCATATGCCTGGAAGGAATAGTCAATGAAACTATTAATCAGATTTTCAGAGCGAACACTCATACCAAGTTGTAGTAGTTACATAATCTAGTGTCAATTTGTGACTTGAGAGGATTAAAAGCAAAGAGGTGGAGTCTAGTCTGGCAATCGGATCTGTGTGGGCCTGGCCTTCTCCTGAGAATTCTGGGGATGGGGATTCCTGGATTTCCTCCTGGGAGGCAGGAGACAGACTCATTCTCTCTCTCTCTCTCTCTCTCTCTCTCTCTCTCTCTCTCTCTCTCTCCTAACTCCCTTGGAGGCTCTCCACTAACAAGGCTGACTTCCTGCAAGACATCCCGGAGGAGAAGCCACATGGACCTACCCTGATGCATTCCTGGGTGCTGGAGAAGCCACATGGAGACCCCTGCCAATGCTGAGATGTGGATAACATGACTGGATCCAAAGATTTCTACCCACTGGCCTGTGATGGTCCTGCACTCGGCATCATTGCATGTGATTCATGAGTCTGAAGAGGACTTTATAGATTGGTATCAGACATATGGGCTAATATCGGACATATGAGCTTGGACTTGACTGGTTTGGAATACTTTCTTAATGTACAATTACCCTTTATATAAAACTTTCTCTTACACACATTTGCGTGCTTATGAATTTGTTTTTCTATTCTACCAAGACTAACACACAAGGGCAAGGAAAGTTAAGTTTTCAACAATTTCTGCAGTCTGAAATTTCTCAAAGATACAATCAAGGTACACAGAATATTATCAATAATAGGAATATGAACATTGAAATCAAATATAGATTGTTCGTAGCTGGAATAACAGCACCAGTAATAAAAATGATGCTGTGGATTGCATGAGAGATATTTGCAAGACATAGTCATCAATGGTATTTTTGAACATCATAAATGTAGACTATTTAGGTAAATGAAATATACTGGGATCAAGCCAGCCACAGCTTTGGAAAGAGTGAATGAAGAAGGTTAGTATTGGTCAGAAGATGGCCAGGGGCTGACTGTGGCATTGACCATCAATTGCTCATAGCAAGTTCAATTTAAAGCTGAAGGAATTTTTAAAAGTCAATTAGGCCGAAATCTGAGCTTGAGGACCTCTCACCTGAATCCAGAGAGCTTTAAAGAACAGGTCTGACAATTTGAACACTAATGGCAGAAGGTGAGCTGAGCTGTGGGACAACTTCAAGCACATCACACATGCATAAAATAGCAGGCCATCAAAAGGATGTAAAAGAAAAAGATAACAAATAGGTGTCTGAAGAAATTTAATGTTGTTCGTCAGTGTGATGTAACCAAGGCCAAGAAGAACTGATGAAGGAAAGGAACGGAACAGACAGGTATGAAAGGCAGCGCGAGAAGCCCAAGTAAAGCGAGCCAGGAAGTGCGCCGGCTCCAGAGCGGGAGAGCCCCTCGAGATGGCATCCAGGGCATGCTTCAGGTTGAAAAGAAGCCAAGCCTCTTGTTGAACAAGGATTCTATGGGGAAAGTATTACAGGATGTGCCTCAAACTCACTGCTACCAACTCCATGCCTACTCTCAGCTGCCTGGAGGAAGGGCAGACCTGCCCAGGTCCAACTCCGCAGGCGGAATTCTGTGGGGACTGGAAAGGCTCCTCTTCTCCCATGGAGCAGCTGATGGCTTCTAAGGTCATCTTCTGGTTCACAGCAGGGAGCAGCTCCTGGGAAAAGTTCATGGAAACAAGGAAAGCTCTTTTGAAGATGAATAGAGCTGGAGACAACTGCCTCACGATTGGGTTACAGCAATTATTTGCTTTGTGCAAGTTTTGAGATTTTTCCTTTATGACACTTTTTCCATTTCACTCCCTATAATTAATTATTGGAATTATATGACCTGTGTAGCATTGTGCCTTTCTTGTGTTAAAGCTTATTTTGCCAAGCAGCAGAATGGAAATAGAACCACATTGATTTTTGCATTTGCAGCATTAGGTTAATTCTCTTCAAAACAAATGAACTATTGGCTAAACATCCCAATTATTCGCATGTGGTTTTGCAATGGCTGAGTGTTCAGAATAAAAGCTCAGGGCGACGGTGCTGTTCCTTGGATAATACTTATCCTGCAAGAGAAAACAAAGAGATAGTTTTGAGAACATGAAGTCTCTAAAGTTTTTGAGTAAGCCCCCTGAAGCCATTGTTTGATGTTCACATGCTTAATACTTATAAGCATTGCATAAGTGTTCCAGCTGAATTAAAAGTAAAAACAAAACAAAAAAATAAAACCTACCAGAAAAACAACTTCCAAACATCATCACTCACAGTCAACCCACTCAGGAAAACTAACATATCAAGTAAGGAGTCCCGCTGGAGCTGTGGGCTGGGTCGGGCTGCTAATTGAAAGGTGGGGCATAATGGGGCAAGAGGAAACAGTAGGCTTCTGTAGAGATGGCCTCATCAACACCATGGTAAGGTGCTACTCTGTCTAGCCCACAGGATGACAGGAGTCTGAACTGACAAGATGGCAGTAAGTTACCATATCAAATATATTTACAGCTCATCAGCTGAGCTATCACTTTCAATACTAGTGCCCTTAAGCATCTTCCAGCTGAAGAGTCAGTACATTTATCTGTAATTTAAATGTGGAATAGCCTCAAAATGAATAGGGCAGAATGGACTTAGCTCTCTCCTCTCCATGCCTTTTTTTGTAGTCATTTTATTAGGGGTTCATACAACTCTTATCACAACCCATACATACATTAATTGTAATTGTGTAAAGCACATTTGTACATTCATTGCCCTCATTGTTCTCAAAACATCTGCTCTCCATCCAAGTCCCTGGCATCAGCTCCTCATCTTCCCCCCAGCTCTCCCCTCCCTCATGAACCCCTGATAATTTACAAATTATTATTTTGTCATATCTTGCCCTGTCCGACGTCTCTCTTCACCCACTTTTCTCTTGTCCATCCCCCAGGGGGGAGGTTATATGTAGATCCTTGTTCGTTTCCATGGTTTTGTCAGACTTGGATCTGCTGATGAGTCCTTAGACAGTCTACCATAGTTGGGTATATCATGGAATGAAAAGCCAAGGAAACTAATTAATATTCTATCAGACAAACAAAATCAGAAACATTTTAGCTTAAGTACTTTAATATGTCTAATTGAAATTAATTGATTGAACATCAATTGCATAAATGAACATCACTTTAAATGTAAATAAAGCAATATATAGCTCCGAATGGCATGCATATTGACTCATTTGCTTCTCTAAAGGACCCAGAGAGACATGTCTAGGTTAGGAAGCTAGTTTAAAAGGCTCACCCAAACTTGCCCAATGTCACACATCCTGTGTAATTCAGTCCTAAGTAGTCTGAATTCATGATCTTGAACACATTTTGTGTATGTGTGTGTGTTGCTTTATTTGTTCCGGCTTAAAATGTGTGTGAAAGGGTTCTGTGAGTTTTGCATTTCTGGGACCACAGTGTGACCATGAAGGTCATGTCCTGTTCTGTGAGGACTGCCAGACTGTCAGGCCCAGGAAGTCTGCAGGACATCAAGGTTGAGAAAAGCCAAAACTAAACTCACTGCCCCGAGAGCCACTCTGACTCAGCGTGTCTGTGGGACAGAGAAAAGAACTTCCCCACTGGGTTTCCGAGGGTGAGATGTATGTACACCCACACAGACACACTTGTTGTTATAAATCTGAATGAAGATATACAGGAGAAGTCAAGGGTCATTCAACAACTCAAAATCTGTGGTTTCACGTCATTGATTGCAATCCCCACAAAGGAGCATATACATTGCTTATCCTGCTTCCTTCCTCTGTTTCCCATTTTCCATATCTCTTTATAGGCCTAAGTCTTCTGCCCTTTCTCCTTGCATAAATGCTGCCTTTATTATATCAAATACTTATGATTCCCTGGCATGCTTGCTTATTTATTATTATTGTTCCCTATGGAGGCCGATTGCGGCGCCCTGGTGGCATAGTGGTTAAGAGTTGGGTTGCTAACCCTAAGGTCAGAAGTTAGAAATCACAAGGTTCTCCCCAGGAGATAGCTGGGGCTTTCTGCTCCCCTAGGAGTTACAATGTTGAACATTCACAGGCACATTTCTACCCTGTCTTCCAGGGTTGCTAAGAGTTGACGTTGACTAAATGGCAGGGAGTTTGGTTTGGTTTTAGGCTTTGTACTTCAGCTAAGAGGTACATGGCTAGAAAGAAAATGTCCTCAATCTGGGCCTTGCAGGTAACAGACACCACAGCTACCTGATCTACCCCTGTTCCTATGTTGTTCTCAGTGAGGCAAGTTCTGATGCTCACTGCCCATTTTCTTCATCTTTAGAGTTCAATTCTAATTACTGAAAAGACAGAAAAATGGCTGAGGAAGGAGGCAAGTGGGTGACATAGACATGTTTAAAAAGTATCTTCAAGTGGAGGATTGAGAAGGTGAGGCAGCTCTGTACCATGCTGCTGTCCACTGGTTAAGACCTCTGAAAGTGACGGGTCACCAGGGCAGTGGCTGCCCCTCTGCCACCTTCAGAGGGCAATGCCCTGCTGGCCAACATTGTAAAAAAAAAGTATCTTCAATAATGTGGAGAGGGATGGTGATATTTGAGAAACGAATCCTTCTAATGAACAAAAATATATGTGTTTGTGTATTTCTGGAAGACAATGAAATTCAAAATGTGATGTCTCTGTTCTAAACAAGGTGTTTCCTTTTTGTACCTATAGTCAATATCTTCCTACATAGTGATAAAATATATTGCTCATTTCTTTTGATTTTGCTATGTTCGCCTGCAGTTTAAGGTGCTTGCTGAAAACTGTAAATGCCAATCACAATCTTCCACATGGCACTGGAGTATAGAACTAAGTGATTTTCCCAATGACATTGAGCACCAAATTTTCACAATACTATATGCATCAAATCAATAAGAATCATGTTGATCCAAATGCCAGGTAATAGTAATTTTCAACATAGAGCTCTCTACATATCCAAGGTGAATACTTATAAATAACATGTCTATTTGGAATATTTGGGGAGGTTATTTTCAATGTATAAACTCTCTCAATGAAGACTTCTGATTTAGTTCATTCTTTATTATTTGGATAACTGTCATAATACACAGAAGAGAGCCCCAGTGGTAATGGAGATTAGCTGTTGGGTTGCAAACAGCAAGGTCAACTGTTAACCCTGAGCTGCTCCTGTGAAGAAAGATTCAACTTTTTTTTTACAATCCTTACATAGGCTACTGATGAGTCAAAATTAACTCATTGGGGTTGGGACATAGATCATCAAAAGGGAAAATAATTGGGCAGGCTAGTTCATTTGAAATGAAATAGCTAAGTCAAAGTTAGCATTACACAAATCAAAATAAATATTTGAGAAGGGACAAAAATACGCACAGCAAAATAATCAAACATTAGATGATAAACAGAGCACATGTCAAGCCCTGGCTGAGCCTCAGGGAGCTGATGCGACTTTATCCACTGAACACCTTGGTTTTCTCTTGTAAGTGGCCGCATGACTGCTAGGAACACGCTTAGGACCATGCTGTGAGCCTCACTGTGGCAAGGGATGTTGAAAATCTAAGCACACGGGCTGTATTTATGAATCCACCGCTAGATGGCAGTAAATGTGCAATTCTCCAGGACCCAGATGCTCTTCTGCATATGAAAGAGCAGCAGGCACTAGTCAGGCTATCATTGCCTTCAAAGTTTAGCTGAAAAGAGAACCCATCCTATCATATCAAATCACTATAAAGCACGGAAAATTCACGCCGGGTCTCAGTCGTACAGTCAGAAAAGTCTTCAAACAGTAAATAGAAGCACTTCCTTTATCTGTAGTTAGCATCTCTGTTGACACAATGGTAAAGTTTGGCTGCTAACTAAAAGACTGGAGCTTCAAACCCACCAGCTGAAGAGAAAGCTAGTGCAGTATCAGAACACCTAGCAGGCAGGCCGTTCATCTTTGCCCCATAGAGTCGCCGTGCATCAGAAGGCCTGGACGGTGTCTATACCTTACCATATAGAACCACCAAGGAGAAAAAAAAAAGTTTTTAAATCTAAGCTTGTTGAAAAGCACAAACATCTATGTCAAAAGTTTCTGCTTTATGCATAGTCAACTGAATAAACTATGTAGTGGGGACAACTCCATCCCACTCCCCAAAATGTCACCTCCATTTATGGTGCAAGATTTGGTCAACCTATTGAAACTAAATGTTACAAGGAATCTCATAGCAATACATTCTTCCCAGGTTTCCACATGCTGATTAGGAGAGTCCTGGGAAATGAGTCTCTAATCCCATTTCTTGTAAACTGCTTGTCGACAGCCACTGACTACTTATCACACTTAGACTGCTGCTGTTTTATTTCAGCTGTGTGCTCACTAACATGCTGGCCATCTATGTATACCTGACAGAGGGCGCTAAGGCAATTGTCATTATTTGCAGATTTCTCAAGTGGTGTAAAGTTTCAGAAGCATTCTGAAGTACATGTGGGTATTGTTTTCTAAATGCATATATTTCATCAAATCTCATTGCTGTCACCTGTTTATAACGTGCGGGGGGAGGGGGGTACATAACAAACATCGGTTAAATAGAGCTAGCTTTTGTGAGTCAACTGTATTTATTCCTCATAGGAACTTGATGTTTGTCTGAAATGTATTTGCAAGGCAAAAGCTGTGCAGGACACAGGGCACAGGGACCCAGAGTCCACTGCATAGCATGCTGGGTTTGCAGAGACTCATTGACCAATATGGTACCGTTATATCAGACTCGTTTGCTAATTGTGTAGGATTTTTCTTGAGTATAAAACTGGTAACTCTATAGGAGACTAGCATATTAAATAACTCACTCATGGACATAGCAATATTGTTTTTTTTTTTCCATTTTTGCCAAACAACCTTTCTCTAAGGTTATTCATCATAGTTGACCCCAGAAGTTTGGAAGGGCATGTTCAGGTACTAACAATCACCTGGAAGCTTCTGAAAACGACCAATCCTAATTGCCCAGAATATTTCCACCCTTCCTGGAGGTGGCATGGTGGAGGGAGTGGGGAGGGGGGGGGGAAACACAAGCAGCTCATCTATGGTCAATTTCACTACCACTCCACCTCTAATGGTGTGGTCCCCAAAATGTCGTTCTATCTATTGGAGCCTGAATTTATTTAATCATGTTTGCCTACTGTGATAGTTAATTTTCCTGGTCAGCTTGACTGGACTGTTGCACCTGTGAGTTTAGTCAAACACTAGTTTAGATTTTGGTAGGAAGTATTTCCAGGAATCAGATGGCCTTAAGAAGTAATAATAGCCCATAATCTGTTGAATTCTTCCTTAAATCATCTGAAGGCCTTGAGACCAAAAGTGGGGGTTCCCTTATGGTATGCCCATGTGCTGACTAGAATATACATGGCCATGTGTGCCCAGGCGCCAGTCTTAACGTTTCCCATCTTCTGCCTTATGCATCTGAGGACACCAGATTTCAAAAATGTCCAGCCTTTTCCCTGGCATGAAGATTTTGAACTTGACAGCAACCTACAATCACATGAATCAATTCTTTAAATCAATCTGGTTTTGTTTTTATCTTTCTATCATCTCTCTTGCTGGTCCTCTTTTTCTTTATAAAATGCTCATATCTGAATAATAAAAAATTATTTTTGTGAGACATAATTGAGATCACGTTTATTAATATGCATCTACAATGCCAGAGATGTACATGCACCATCACGATAAATGCAGAAAACATTGGCGTTTTCAAGAGGTACGTTTTGTGTTCCTCCGCGGTCAGTGCGCAGAGAAGGGGCATCAAAACATGAGCTCCTGTTGTGGTTGTGTGAGTGGCCCTGAGTGCAGCACCATGAAACTCAGGCCAGCCCTGTGCCCAGGCCTCGTGTTTGTCATTTTGTTTAGGCCCATTGTTGCAGTTTCCGTGCCAGTCCATCTTGCCAGGGGCCTTCCTCTTTCCAGTTGCAGGCATGAGGTCTTTCTCCAGGGACTTATCTCTCTTCATAATGAGTGCTAAGTATGAGAGACAAAGGCTTGCCATGTTTGCCTCTAAGGAGCATTCTGGTTGTATGTCTTCCAAGAAAGGATGTCTACCATTGTGCAAATCTGCTATGAGAGACTTATTTAACACATTGAAAAGCAGAGATGTCAGTTTGAAGGTTAAAGTGCACCTAACCCAAGCCATAGCACTTTCAATCACCTCATAATCATGTGAAAACTAGACCATGACTAAGGAAATGAAATAATTGATGCCTTGAGTAATGGTGTTTTCAAAGAGCATTAAAATACAGTAGAGGCTGTAAGAAATTCAGTGTCACCTGACAACAGGGAATTCAAGAAGGACAAACAAATCTGTGTTGCAAGAAGTACAACCACAATTATCCTCAGAGAAGAGGGCAGCAAGCCTCCAACTCTTGTCCTGTGGACATGTCATCAGAAATGACCAGCCCCTCGTACACCATTCTTGTACAATTTGAGGGTCAAAGAGAAAAACCCTCAACAAGATAGTTAAAACTTGTGACATAAGAGGACTATTTAACTGTACCAGGAAGTCTAACTACTAAAACCCACAGTAGTAAATTTTCAGTTGGAAATGACTAAGGAATAGTTGAGAGAGAAATATATATATATTAGATTGAGTATCATTTGTTTGGGAGATCAATTAGAAAGACCACCCTGAGACTCCAACTCTGCTCAATGGTGAAACCAACAGATTCTCTGGGGACAGAAACAGTGGGTTGCACAAGTCTAGACAGAAATGTAGCTCAGTGAAGGAGGTGTGCCCATGACTCACTCAGTCATCATCGCCACTCACTGTTCATCCAGAAGCACTTATGGGCTTGTTCTTTACCATCTAGTTGGTTCTGACTCACAGAACTTCACTGTGCATATTTTAGGGTAATGATGGTATCGTGACAATGATTTTTCTTAAAAAAATAATTTGTATGTTATAGTATATTCCAAATCAACCTGGTTGCTGTTCAGTTGATTCTGACTCAGAGCAACGTTGTGTGTACAGAGCCGAACTACCTCAGGGGCTATTCAAGGCTGAGAACTGTCAGAATCATTATGCAAGGAGGCCTTTTGGAGGTAACCCTGGGTGGGTTGCAATCCATAGTACAGTGCTCAACCCTGTAAGTACATCCCTTAGAAATAGCATGGCTTTTGTGATGTTTCACCTGTTGAATTCATATAAGCCTCATAATAAACATATTTCGAGGAAGAAAATATCAAGCTCTCTAGAACTGCAATATCTTGGACAAACCCTTTCTAAGACTAATTAAGTGACAGGCTCCATTCTCTCAGATTTTATTCTAATTTGTAGCTAATACAAAATAATAATTATGCAAATAACTATATAAGAGAACGGATATCCAGTCGTATGTCCTGTGTAGAGTCAGAGAAAATTTCCCAGAGGAAGAAGTGATCTCAGCTATGTAAACTAGGAAGGAGCAAGCCAATGGAGACCCTGCGGGCATCGGGGGCCGAGGATGACAGCACACAGAGAATAACAACAGCAGTGGCTACTTACTGCATCTGTAAGTGCAAAGCAGACACCATGGAAATCAATGGAGATGAGACTGTCTACCTGATGGGCTCAGGGAACAAAGTGCCCTTCAAACCATGTCCGTTGCTGGCAGTGGGTACTATGAAAAAGTTTTCAATGCTGGAGTAACATTGGAAGAGTTTGAGTAAGAGATGATGAAATCCTAACCTGCAGGTGAAATGTAGAAATACAGGACAAGTAGTGTTAAGTTTTAAAGTGTGACAACCAAGAAGATAAGCTCACCATAATTTTTAAGCATCCACAGAAGTAATAGTCTCACACATACAACACAAGTCAATGCTAAAATTGAGAAAATATAAACGTGTGACATGGTAAGGCCATGCATAGAGCAAGGATGCATTTGTACAGTTCTGGAAGTGAATTTCAGACTATTTCACCTGTCCTCCGCTAATACAAATGAGTAATGTTGGCATTTTAATTTCCTTAATCACAACTTTATGCATGTAATAACAATCTGAAAATTTTACTTTTGATCGTCCATTATCAAGACATAAAGCATGGTCAGGAAGTCCTGGAGGGAGTTTGAAGTCTCCTGGTATTGAAAAACTGCGTTTGCCTCTATCAAGTTGGTAATTACAGCACATTAGTTCAACAGTTTATGTGAAAACCTTATCAGATCATCTTAAGTGAAACCATTAGGTTATGTTATGTCTGCTTCTTTCATAGCTTAATTAGTTCTTCTTACTGTCAACTGAAGATAGCAACATGTAAAAACAATTGGCATAAAACACTTGGGAAACTATTGCTTAGGAGGATCTGGGTGGTTGGCAAAAAACACATAGCACACATGTTAGTTGTGAACAAACATTGTGGTAGACGAACACTTAATGTGATCACATGGGTGACAGCAATGCCAGGTGAGATTGGATTTAAATCGATTATGATTGCATCGTTCTGAGTGACGCTATGGCAGGTGCAGTGCCTTAGTTCACCCGACAGTGGCTACATTCGACAACACACTTGTACGCTATTCTCGTGTGGTCCAAAGGTCCCCAAGCAGTGCTGTCATCTTCCAGGGAAGGCTTCCTGTCTTAGGAGTCACTCTCTGTGAGCCCTAAGCTTCCTGACATTGCTGGAGTACTGAGACTTCTCCTCACCTGTCGCTTTATTGAAGGAAGCCCCTCATCAAGATGGATTGGCACAGCGGCTACACCAATGGGCTCAAATACGACCCCCATTGTCATGGGGTAGGGCCAGGCAGTGTTTCCTTCTGTGATGCTCAGGGTGGCTGAGTCAGGACTGACTTGCTGGCACCTAGCATATGGGGTAGTGGTTACTCGGTGGGCTGCTAACTGCAAGGTTGGCAACTTTAAAGCACCCGCTATTTGGTGGTAGAAAGATGGTGCTTTCTACTCCCTTAAAGGCAGTCCCAGAATCTCTCAAGGGCAGTCCCGAGAGGATGCTATGAGTCGGCATTGACTGACCCACAATGAATTCCAAGATCAACTAAGAGAACTCTGAAGTGTCCTTGATTAGTGCATTCTGTGTTAACAAAAACATTGGCAGTTCAAATCCACCCAGAAACACATAGTGAGATGGGCGTCACTATCAACTTTGGACAAATTAACCCTTGTTCATTCCAAGAGCCCGGTTCCTTGCTGACCCACTGGGCCATCAGTAGCCAGGGTCCAGTAGATTGGCTTATCACCAGTGTGACTCTTAGAAGCCTTTATGGCAATTTGGGATGGTCATTGGGCTGCTAGCTAAAAGAACCAAAACTCACCAGTCCCTCCAGGCAGAAAGATGAGGCTGTCTGTCACTGGAAGGAGTTGCAGTCTCAGAAAGTTCAAGGAACCTCAATGCTGTGTCCTGTAAGGTGGCCATGATTTCTAATCAACTCAATGAGAGTGGCTTTATGTTTGGTTTGATTTAATGTCATTTTCCTGGCCCATGGAGGTGACCCTCTCACTTAAAACTGAGAAGTATATTTTACGTTGACATCCACAAAGCAAAGTGCATCCTCTCCTTGCATGAGTTGCAGTTTAAATGACAAAATGTTTTCTTTCTTGGGCGAGCATTGAAGATGGAAGCGAGTCATTCTTTGCATGACCCGGTGTGAAGGAAAGAAATGCTTAATTGAGCACTGCACTATGGCTGTTATTTGACCTGTTTGGGATTTCTATATAATTTTTAAAACCCTGCACTTACTGGGGAGAGGTGATAAGTGCACCAACATGCGCTTATGTCCCCAAGACGTAGGTCTCTATCATGAGTATCAGTCTTCTTCATTAAGTCAAGAGGTAGTCATTGGGGTGCATGTGTGTTTATGGCAATTATATCCTTTAGGTTCATTTTAAAGGCATTTCTCCTCCGGTCGGCTTTTTCTTGGACACCAAGGTTTTGTTCGCTGTACAGATTTAGGTTTTCATGAATAATTCAGATTGTGATGCAGCTTTCATCTTTGTTAGGGGCCATCAAGTTGGCTCTGCTTTGCAGGCGTCCTCAGCACAACCAAAAGACAAGAGACCAGGCCCTACTGGATCCTCACAATCATGACTATGTTTCAGCCTATTGTTACAGCCACTGCTTCAATTCATCCTGCTGAGTGGCCTCCTGTGTTTCATTCACTCTCTAGTACTGTACTGGCTTGTATGTGACACTGCAAGCTGTCAACTGTATTTCAATTATCAACAGGTCACCTGTCCTGATGGACAAGTCTCAGGATGACCTTATTCCAGTGAAAACCTAAAGGCCAAGTAATCAGAGAAGTTTTCCTGTGTCTCAGAACTATCCAGAATTTGGACGTTAGAGAATGCCTAGGCATGTACCAAGCAAGGCAATATTTCTGTTGTCATCGGTGAATATCTTTCATGTGGTGGGGCTTACAGAATCAGAACCAGACTAGATTTGTTAAAAACTGCCTGCAATGTGTGTTTAATGAATTATTAGCTTTTCTTTGGAGATTTATTTAGGCTTCCAGTGGAGGGGTGGGGGAAGCATTGCCTTACCGAAGCTGTGTTTTGTTAGGATTGTGTGTGTTCAGAACTGTTATATGGTAAAAAGCAGAGAAAGCTGAACAGACCATATCTGAAGAGAGAGCCTCTTACTCATATTATGCAAATATTTATAATGTTGTATTACATATTTTGTTTAATCACTTTGGAAGCTTAGCTCTCACAGGGCAGAGAATTTCTGGTTCTCTGGGAATGCCTGCTTGCTCTACCTTTCCTTCTGTTACATTTTCATTTGAAGTTGAGGATGAAAGATTTTTTTAATGTTGCTATCAATCATATGTGAAGACTTTCAGATAATGGTATCCAGGAGCACCAACCTTAACTTACAAGAGAGTTTTAATAGTTTTAAACCTCCTGTTAATTCCTGGATTCTTCAACCAAATTTAGAAAATTTCAGGAATTATTCACAATGGGATAATTACTCTTTCATCATGCCTGCAGCTTATAATTAGGATATTATTTTCTAGTACATTTTAGAAATTAAGGGTTTTTTCCTAAAATTAAACTCATCTGTCCTTAATTAACAAAAGAAATTTTTAAAAGCTTGATCTGCCCATTGACTACACCATAACACCAGACATTTCTTTCTGAACGTAAGTGTAGTGAACTTTTGTTTAGATAAGGAATGACATCACAAAGGTTTGGGCCTATTCTGTATATAAATCTTATTTTACCATAAAAAGGGAGAAGGCATTAACATGATTGAATGCTTACATGTAGCTTAATTTCATAGGTATGTGCTTGTGTGTGTTTTACTCTTCTTAACGACTTCATGGGATAAATACACATTATATTTTTACCTTTACATATATATATGGAGGTGAATGAGCTGACTTCACTATAGAGCAAAATGTAATTAGTGTTTCTTAAAGTACAACTTAATTCACCTCTGTGTCTGAGTTCATCTAATGTAGTCACGTCCCATCTAATCATGGTTTACATGCTATAGAGAAATTTTAACTATATGAGCAGTGAAAAGAGCACTTGGGTTTATAAAAGTACTGTGCTTATGAGCAGCTATGAATTATAGATATGGGAAATATTTGAACAGAAGTGTGAAAATGAGACGTGTGTTAGCTCCAGTGGCATTCCACTGCTGCTCTGACTGTTGTGAGCAGATTTAGGATTCAGCAATTCTACCAAACACTGAGATGCCGTGATGCGGATCACAGTGAGCGAGCGTCTCAAGAAGTAACGAATATAATGGCAACAATGTTATAACTTAGAAGTCTTCTCACTGCTATTCTTGTCAAGGTGTTAGTTATTTGGTTTGAAATTACAGAGACCTGAGATACAGCAGAATGAACTACTCCCAAATCTGTGTCATCCTCACAATCTTTGCTTTCACGTATTTTTGGAGTCACTGTGTAACTTCATTTTATGAGGGTTTTCCTGTTTTTCATTGAACCTCTACCTCGCCAAACATGATATCCTTCTTCCGGGACCCTACCCACCTGAAAACATAATTAAATGATGCGAGACAAAGTCTTGTCTTCCTCTCTTTTAAGGAACATGTTGATTATAGTTCTTGAAATACATACTGTTTATTCTTTAGAAACCGGTGGTATATTCAAAATTCCTTCCTAACCCAAATGAATGTACCAATTCTTCTCTGATCTTTATTCATTGTACTGTGCATATGTCATGCATATGAGGCAACTGAAAATATCATGACTTGGGTCAAGTATACCTTTGTTTTCAAGGCAATATTTTTCCTTTGAAACACTTTCAAGAGGATTTTTTGCAACATATATGCTCAAATGCAGTAAGTTGTTTGATTTTTTTATTGCTCCTTTCATGAGTGTTGTTTGTAGACCTAAGTAAAATAAAAATGTTACAACTTTATTATTTTCTTCACTTATCATGATGGCATTAATTGGTGAAACTCTGAGATTACTTCACCCTCTGCATTAAGATGTAACATGTACCAAAGTATGCAACCTTTGGTCTTCTTCAGTCAATGCTTCAAGATATCTTTAAGCAAGCATGATTGTGTCCTGTGTAATCACAGGTTGTTAATGAGGCTATGTTCTTCATATAGCCAAATTCTATGATTTGCCTACCATACAAATTTAATCGGTATGATTTAAAGGTGAAATCCTGGAGCCCATCTTCCTAGGTTTTACACAATTCAAATCTACAAAGAAAATGCCCACTTGATTGAAACTTTTGAAGACTGAGATAAGAGGGACTTTTTCTGTAGATTGTGTGGCTGTCAATTTGAGGATTGTGGGATATAAAAAGACGTTTCCCCAGCTTTGTCTCCCCCAAAGATATGCCAAATATTAGAGGCTGTTTGCCAGCACACTGTGTGAAGTCACATGCTTAGAGATATTCATTCTCCCTGAAGGCAGTCAGCCATCACTCTGGCCCACTGTAGGTGGGGCTCACACCCCACTGACAAGTATAGCAATTGTTTCCAAGGAGAGCCAGAGAAGTGGTCAAACCTACTCAGTGACAACCATCCTGAGTCTAGCATCCACCCATCTTGTCATATGTGTACCCTCAATCTCTCCTCTTCCTATTGCATGTATACCCCTAGATGGTCCACCTCCCATTACTGTATTACCTACAGCATAACCCCTCCCTGTGACATATGTCTTTACCTATAAGTAGGAGGCTTGCTGCCCCCAAAATATACATAAGCCTTTGTTAGAAATAAAGGGCTTTCTCTCTCTTCCCCTGGATTGCGCCCCTGGTCTTCGCTCCCCTGTCCCTTCTTCCCTTGTCCTCCTTCCCCTCCCCTGCTCTCCCTCACCCTTCTTCTCCTGCCCTGTACCCCAAGAAGAGCTGAGGTGAGCATGCTATTATGAAAAGTGTCTGACTCCATTATTTCAATCTCTCTTCTTTCTCTCATTCTCTATGACTTTAGTATAATTTTTACTTATTATCACTGTACAATTGTCCCTACCAGACCCATGATAATTTGTTAGGGACTGGGTCCCTTGTTAGAGGATTAAGAATGCAGGTGTTGGGTCTAGCCTGTCAATCAGATCATAGCAAATGAGGCCTCTGTGTGAGCATGACCTTCTCCTGAGAATTCTGGGATTTTCCTCCTTGGAGGCCGGAGAGACTCTCTCTCACTACTTCACTCCCTGGGAGACATTGCAGCTGACAAGACACATGGAGCTACCCTAGTGCCCTGAACTGGACTAGCCACATGGATGCAACCAGACCTCTGAAGCAGGAGAAGCCACAGAGAAACCCCTGCCAACACAGAGATGCTTACAATGCCACTGGACCCAAAGACTTTCTACCCACTGGCTTGTGATTGTCCTGCATTTGGCTTCATTGCATGTATTTCATGAGTCTGAAGAGGACTTTATAGATTGGTATCAGATATATGGGCTAATATCATACATATGGCCTTGGACTGGACTGGGTTGGAATGTTTACTCAATATTCAATTTCTCTTGTATATAAACCTCTCCCTTATACAAATATGTGTTTATGAATTTGTTTCTCTCATTTACCTGGACTAACACACTGAGAAATATCAAGAATGAGTATTCTTATAAGTAAAAATACCCAGTCCCCAAATGAAGACCAAGGTCAATGTCAAACTTCATGCACTCAGCACACCATTTACTCAAATCATAGGAAATTAGAAGGGTTTTAAAGAGAAAAGACAAGTTAATTAATCAGCCAGGGCTTATCTTTGGCCTGGAAAAAAGGAGGAAGATACCAAGCATGGACTTCTCTGTGACAGCCTTGACCTTTCACTGTTGCTGAAAACAAACATATGCTTGCTTTAGCCTTGGCCCTTGTGGCTTTGCTGCTTTCTAGGCTTGCCACACTCCCCATGCACAAATCAGGAGAACTTCAATCACTCCTTTATGCTTCCAGCTCAAATAATGTTTTAAAATGAGATATTGTGTGATATAAGAAGTACCCAATTTATCCCCACCCTGTAGTATGTTCTGCCTTATTTTTCTCTGAAGAATTTAGAAAAACTAATAGCATTTTTATGTCACTTAGCTGTTTTGGCTACTGTTCTCAAAGGAGACTCACAGTTACAAGGTAGGTCTTCTCCTCAGTTCTTGGCATGCTCTCCTTACAGGACTTATCAGGGTTCTTGGATAGAGTAGGCACTCAACCACTGGCAATTATTATGATATCCATAGGAACCTAGATGTGTGGCTATCTCTTCCAGGGAAGACGGGCCTGCTGCATTGGAGGAATTGGCTTGTTGTACTTGAGAGGTCTCTGGAGAACCATCAGAATGACCAGAGGAATGCTTTAAATAAATCGCTCCAATGACCAATAGGGAAGAGCAGGTAACAGAGAAAAGCTAAGAGGAAGAGGAAGACGTTCATTTGGTAAAACCTCTGGCTGGTATGAATCCTTTGTCTTCATATTCACTTTGACTCACAATGACCCTGTCAGACTGAGGGCGGCTGCTCAAGAGCCTTTAAAGAAGCAGAGTGAAACCAGCCATTGTGACCACCAAGGTTTTGACAGGATCAGGCATCAGAAGACACAAAAACAATCATATCGATGCAAATGATGGGGTGGGTGGTGGGGGGTAGGTCGCAGTGCAGGTCCCAAACCCATCTGTGCACCATTGGTCAAACCCTCACAGAAGGATCCCAAGGAAGGGATGAGTCAGTCAGGGTGCTGTCTAGCACCTACTAAGCATGCAACATTCCTGTAGTTATTTAATGCCACCACCACCCACATCATGAGCCCAGTTCTACCTTGCATATCTGACTAGACCAGAGCATGGACACGGGTACAGATAAGAGCTCTAAACACATGGATTCCAGGGCAGATAACCCCCTTAGGACCAATAATGAGAGTAATGATGCCATGAGGGTTGGGGGAAGGTGTGGGAAGACAGGGGAGGGAGAACCAATCACAATGATTGACCTATAAACAGCCCTGCCCTGCCCCCAAGGAGAACAGATAACAGAAACATGAGTGAAGGGAGACAGGGTGAGATATGAAAATAATAAAAAAGTTATCATTTATTAAGGGTTCTCAAGAGTGGGGTTTGGGGAAGAACGGAAGAAGAAGCTGGAATAAAAGGATGTCAAGAAAAGGGCTCAAGCAGAAAGCAACTGTTTTGGAAATGACGATGGTAGCATCTGTACAAAGGTGGTGGGTACAGTGATGTAGGGGTTGCTATAACAACTGTGAGAGCTCCAACAAATAAAACGATTTATTTAAATTAAAAAAAAGGTTGCCAACTGCAACTACTTCCTCTCGTGGACAAATTAGTGAGGTTGGCAATCAGCCTTCCAGTTAGTAGCCAAGGGTTTCTAAGAATCCAGGGGACCTTGGGCAACATTAAGGAGTAGAAATTCTTCAGGAAGAGGAGGCAGCTGTACAGAGCTGAAACAATGACTGGGAGAGAATGAAGGAAGAACACAAGCAGGGTGACGATTCACTGACAGAAGCAGTCCACAGATCAACAAAACCTCCTTGCCTCAGTACGTTGCAAAATTCACTTGATCAATAATGCCATCTAATCATTTTAGAATCATGAAGAAATCATGAAATGTTTCACCATACTAAGTCCATCATTAGATCCTCCTTGTCTATAGAGCTCCCACACCCTACTAAAGCTAATTATAAACAAAATTCCTTGTCATCGACCATTTTGGCAGCTGTTAAGTTCCGCCAAGGGGATTTTGACTCACGGCCACCTCATCTGTTATGGTGTAGAAATGCCCCACAGTGTGCTCTTGATTGGAATATGCTGAAAGTGGTTCATAGTAAAAAGTAAAGATCGCCAGTAAAAAGAAATTAAAGAAAAATAAGAAATAAAAGGATTGATTGAGTTATTGTTTAGCTATAAAAGCTATAGCTGTTTTATACTTGAGTAACCAAAGTGAGTGAGGAATGTAGTCCTTCAAGGGTAAAAGGTGGGCAAGCTTCACCTTATAAATACTCATACAGAATTAAACACTTTTGAGAAATTAAATTGTTTACAAATGACAGAAAATATGTGTTTAATTCTAAGTGTAACTTTTGTTATCTTAAGAGAGAAACATTTTATGTTTTGTTTCTTCGCTCAACTATTCCTTACTTCAAAAAGAGGTTATTGTATGCCTACTAGGGGAAGGGATTTTACTAAATGGGAAATGGGACATGAAAGTAGAGGAACTGTTTTACAGCCTTGGTGGCATCGTGCTTTATAAGGTGGATTGCTCACTGCAGGGTCAGCAGTTCGAAACCATCAGCTACTCTGTGGTAGAAAGATGAGACTTGCTATTTCTGTTAAGATTTGCCATCTTGGAAACCTACAAAGACAGTGTACTCTGTCCCTGTTGCTGTGAGTCAACCCGTGACAGTGAGACATGAGACAATGCAGCAGTAGTACATAACCAAAAGGTCTAAGCTGTTTGTACAAAGTGTTGCTGCTTAATACAGAAATTTCTGGCATCACAGGAGACAACTGTGCCTATCTTTATAGAGAAGGTTTCAGAGAAAGTATAATTTGAACACGTGAAAGGGGAGGAGTGGCATTTAAAAGTATGACAGCTAGAACATCTTAGGAAAAAGAAACAAACATCTTCTACATGACGTTTGGGAACTATGGGGAGAGGGAGGAGAAGAATTGAAAGATGCATTTTAAGATTAAAAATTTAATGATGCTAAAAGCCAAGTGTGTTTCCTTAATGAGTAGATATGTGTTGACTCTCAGTCTTATGAAACACATTATTTCACAATCCTAACAAATCATATCTCCTTTTTTGGCCATTCCCTATTAATTCCTGATTCTAGATCAGGGGTTCTCAACCTGTAGGTCTCGACCCCTTTGGGGGGTTAAATGGCCCTTTCACAGGGTCACCCTATTCATAACAGTACCACAATGACAGTGATGAAGTAGCAACAAAAATAACTTTATGGTTGGGGAGTTACCACAACATGAAAAACTGGATTAAAGGGTCAGGGCATTAGAAAGGTTGAGAACCACTGCTCTAGATTAAAAAAAAAACAGACCCAAATGATAACATATAAACAAAACAAAGAAACCACAAATGATATGTGGTTGATAGACACTTCGTAAGATGTATCATTAGTTAATTAGTGCCAGAAATGCTATGGTTTCATTCTATCCCTGAAACTGCTGTCAAATGGCCTCTCTTCTCACTAGCATCCATAGCTATTGCAAAGATTTCCCTAAGCCTTCATTATGCTAATGTCATCAAGATGATGCATTTGATATTGAAATGAACTCAGTAACAAAGATGTCTGTTTGTAATTCTGTGCATAGTCATTTAAATTGTACAGAACAATTCTGTTTAAAGGACTCTATGGTAAACATTAAGGGACATGAAACTAATGGGATTAGTATCTATTTGAACTTGACATTGTTCTAGAGGCCAAACTCATTGTGTGTCTTTTAATCATTATCCTACACTGTTGTTCTGTGGCTCTCCCTGATTAGGGTATAATCGAATCCTGTGGAAAGCTTACTAAAAAATCAGTATTTCCTAAGATACTACTTTTTCGTTTCTTTTTTTTTAGGTCTTGGGAAGAAGATCAAGACATTTTTAAAACTGAGAAATGAAGAAATTGAAGACTCAGAGCAGAAAGAAGTCTTGAGGTAAATAGTCTGTAGCATAGGTTATCAAAGTTATTTTAACTACCACCCCCTTTCCAGAAATAAATAAAAAATAAAAATAATTAATGCCTCCTGAACAAATAAAAACGACTGTACTGTAGTAGCCCGTAATTCAGAATAAAGTGTATGTATCTGCTTTGGCAGATTCCCTGGATCATTATAGTGCACCCTCTGGGAGGCAGTATCACCCACATTGGGAAACTGATTTATAATGTGGACTATTTGTTTGTAGGCTAGTTCATATAAACTCTGTAGGAACCATGGATTCATCTACCCTGTTACCGGAAGAGCTACATGGTACCTAGTTGTTCTACTCTGGCCAAAATACAAGGAGAATTTTGAATGTGTATGGAAAAATTGAGTTAAACGACAGTGGAATTTTCCCAAAAATTTAGGAACCTCCTTATGCATAGACACTGATAGAATGGGGGAGAAATGTGGAACAGAACCTAGATTCCTAAAACCAAAACAAACTGGTAGAGACTAGAGGACTACCTGAGACTACTGCCCTGTGACACTCCTCAGAATGGACCCCAAAGTAAACCTGTCATTTACTTCCGAGCTAAATAGTAAATTTGCTCAAGAAATAACAACTATTAGCCAGAACTACTGTGCCTCTGCAGGTCCTTAGAAAAGGTCATCATGCAGCAAAAAGAGAAAGGTCCCTCCACAAGATGGATTGGCACAGTGGCTGCAACCATGGGATCCAACATGAGAACAACGTGAGTGGCACCAGAGCAGGTGGTGTATTGTTACATTGTACAGAGGGTAGCTATGAATTGGAAAGGACGCAAAGGCACTTAACAACAGTGCCTCTTTGGAAAATCTCCTCTATGAAACCCAATATCCCACAAGTATGTTTTAAAGAAGAGAATGAAAGCAGCTCAAGAAGTGGGGTGACGAACCCCAACAAAGACAGGGAGGGAGAGACTGAGGATGTTCACACATTGTGGTAGATGTTGCCAACAGCAACTTGTGCCAAAATTGTTGAATGAGCACATCCACTGCTATGCAAACCTTCACTCAAATCAAGATGTTATTAAATAAAAATGTTATTTAAAAGGTGGATGGATACATTGGATAGGTGTAAGATAATGCAATGACAATAATAATAGTAATATAATATGTTAAGAGTTAATGGGGGCGGCAGGGTTGGGACCAAGGGGACAGAGAGGAGCTGATATCAAAGTGTTCAAGAAGAAAGAAAATGGTTTTAAAATAATATTGGCAACAATTGTACAGCTATGTTTGATCTAATTGAATTATGGGCTGTTAGAATATTTATAAGAGCTCCTAATAAAATGATTTTTAAAGTACCATGTATATATTTGAGCAGTTCATCTATATACAACATTTGCAACGTAGAATTAAAAGATACTGGAAAATTTCCATCAAATGTTTGAAATGAACTGTAAAGTACTTAATACATGGGACTCACCCAGTGAAGGAGTTCCTTTAGAGATTAAAATAAAAAAGAGAAAAGCTCATCAATCTGATTACCTACATCTATAATTTTAACTATATCTGAAAACAAATTGTAGATTAATAATGACATTATCATTTCTCAACCAAGAATCAAAAGAGAAGAAATATTTTGTAGCTAAAGAAAATAATAGTCAGAAAGAGCCTTATTTTCAGGTACCATTATTGGGAGGTGAAAATTATACTTTTTCTATGACATTGTCAGATGGGTAACTATTTCAGGAGATCAAATTGGCCATTAAAATCACTAAATTGTTCTTGTCAGGATCCCATCCTTAGCAAAAACCTATCTTATAATTAACTCTGATGCAAACTTTTATCGTGAGTGACCATGAACTTTTTTATTGTTGTTAGAGTTTCTCATTAGCTTGATAAATAGACGTGGAAAATAAGACCTTCAAAGAGTATTATTGATAAATTAAATTCTGGGTCTATAAAGGCTTATAAATAATAAACCATTAGAGAGATAATCAAGTAATCAATAAACAAGTGAATAAATGTAAATGAAACAGAGATTATAAAGGCTAAATGTTTAAATATCAATGGTTCTCAACCTGTGGGTCGTGACCGCCGTGGGGGGTCAAATGACCCTATCCCAGGGGTCATCAAATTCACAACAGTAACAAAATTACAGTTATGAAGAATCAATGAAAATAATATTAAGGTTGGGAGGTCACCACAACATGAGAAACTCTATTAGAGGGTTGCGGCATTAGGAAGGTTGAGGACCACTGTTTTCTATGAAAGAAGCAGTAAGGTCTCCAATATGCATACATCTTTTAATAATCAATGACAAGTATTTGATTCCACCTACATGGGAAAGATGGTTGAGAGGTTTGTAGAACAATGAGTACAAACTTGGGGATGGAACTTGGAACTTTTAAATAGTTTTAAAAAAGTGTATGAACATTTTAAAAATGATTTTGCCTATCATAGAGACAAATATCTATACATATATCTCAGAAGGTATAGTTTTTTTAAGCCTAAATTATGGCTACACATAAATTAGTAATATCATGCCCAAATTATTTTGGGAGCTGTTTTAAACTTCTTTGGTTTACCATCCAATACAACCTAAAGCTTACACTTTTAGGACTATGTGGGAAGGAGATGCGTAAGCCTAAGAACAATGAGAACTTGTAAATATTTTCCTTTCAGCATTAAAGCATGCTAATGAGAAATCACTACTAACATTGAGAAGGGGGCAGGGCAGGCAGCTCTAGAAGGAATGATACCCAAGTACTTTTGGCATACTTTCAATTAGCATGAGGCTTTCTCTACCAGACTGTCATGAATGTCATTAGCACGAGTCAGGCAGGTTACCTGGTGCAATAGCATATTTCTTCTGCTGCTATGAGTATCAGCAGCAGCCTCTGGATGTTGGTGGCCCTAAGAAATCATTGCACTCTGCAGGCAGAGAAATGGGTCCAGTGCTCCAGCTCACGTCCAGAGCTCCATTTTTAAGGTCTTTCATAAATTCCTGTTTATATCAATCACAACGCTTACTTGCTCATATACAACTGTTCTCTGCGCCTGCATGATACAAAGCAGGGCTCTCTTTCCCCCCTTTATGCCACAAGCACAGCTTTCAGAGGCTTCCAAATAATAGGATGCATTTAGAGAGCTGTTTGCTTACCATTCTCCTGGTAATGATGGGGAATTGCCTTATTTCTGAAGTGGCTTGATGTGCTTTATTCAATAAAGTTTAAATTGCTAACGGGGGCTCAAGACTTTGTCTTGCAGCTTATACTAATTTTTCAACAAACAATGGCTTTCCTCATGGTCAAAGCTCAGCCCCAAGATCACACAGGAAGGAGGGATTTGGCTTCATTTCCTGATTCTCAGTAGGAGCTTGGTCTGGGGAGCTTTGGGGCAGGGTGCTTGCTCCATGCCTGGCTTACCCAGGACCATCTACTCACTGCCTCCTTGACAGGGACAAGATAGCATTCTCTACGCCTGTCTGGGTGCTTCACCTCAATGCCCATTTGTGCCAGGATTGATGGCCCTGCCAGTGAGAGGCAAGATCAGACGCCTTTAAAATGCTCTGTCAGAGGAATCTAAAACTGGGCCATCATTTCCTGTGAGCACTTGCCCCTGGGTGAGCTCCCTGGCTCAAATGAAAAGGAGAGAAAGGATGCAGTTCCCCTCTGCCTTCTTAGAGGGCAAAAGGAAAGAAGTAATCACAGAATTAAAATGTGGGACATTACATTGCACAGGTTGTCAGGGAACAACTGTGAGATCAAAGGGCAACATTGCTCTTGAAACATCGATTGCTGGAATGAATTTGTTCTAATTTTTAGACAATGAATATTTCATGGGGGGTGGGTAGGGAATTATCTCCAAGACTGTCTTCAATCCCAGGCAAAGTGTTGCACCTTAACTCTGCCGAAAACCGAGCCCGACAAAGGTTACTGCTATTTATTGCCATTTCTCCTGTCTCTGATCACAGACGATTCAATGAAAATCTCAGAACATCTTTTCTGTTACATTCTTTAATACATCAAAATCAGTGCCTTGAAATACCTCTGTCTGTTGATGGTTAAATATATAGAAGACCTGGGCAACATTATCACCTGAAGTGACATCCACGTAATATTCTACCAAAGAAGAGCAGAACACAGATTAGAATTAAAATTATTCTCCAAGATACATACACGGTATTTGCATTCACTGGGAGAAATCACAATTTCTTCATATTTAGAATGCATGAAAACCACACAAAATACGTTCTCTGACCACAACAGAATTAAACTAGAAGGCAATAATTGAAAACATTAAAAAATTTCCCAAATTGGGAAATTGTCATAGTTTCAGATAAACTGAGGAGCATAAGAAGGAATAAGAGTCGAAAGTAGAAGATATTGTGCATTGAATGGGAATTATGCTAAGTCTCATGTTGTAAGTAGAGAGAACGGAAGGAAGAGCAGAGGGTAGGCAGTGCAAGAAGAAATAAAAAAAGTGGAATTAGTCTGTATTGAGCATTTTAATGACTGAACAATGTCATGAATTACAGATAAGTTAACTTAAGCCATCATGTATTAATCATTCTCAACTTTTAGCAGATTGTTTAGTGTATAGATTGAATCCAAAAATCGTGTTTAATGAACTAAACCACGTGCATCTCTTAGTTATTTGTATTTACTTGAAAGGATATTAATAACCTTTACAACTACCATATTTCTGCCAAATGTTCCTGTATCCAAACATTTCCAACTGATGTATTTCAAGTTTGTGTATCTCTATGGACAAGTTTTTATGCTAGCTAGCTATGTCATTGTTGTGTCCACGCCCTTGATGGTTTATATGGCAACTTTGACCTTTTTTATTTTGGCTTAAAAAATGTTTTCCCACTCTTTTCATTCAGTACAAAATCTGTGTAATGTCATCAGTTTTACTTTACCTCATTCTTAATTGACTTAAAAACAAATTGAGCCCCTAAGTTTTATCATAAAATGAATGGAAAAGTATTTGTGATATGATTACCTGAATTGATATTACTCAATTAAAAAGATAAAAGAGGTCTAAATGCATGTTACAGCTTGTATGGAACTTTAAAATCATCATGCTGGAAGTCAGACACAAAAGGACCAATATTTTATGCATCCACTTATATAATATGTCTAAAATACACAAGTGTATATAGTCTTTTGTTAGGCTGGTTTTTACGAGAGAAACAAATCCAGTGACATTCATATATCTGTAAGAAAGAGCTTTATATCCACAATCTTTATACAAAAGAAAAACATCCCAGCCAGTCCAACTCAAGTCCATAAGTCTGATACTAGTCCATAAGTCCCTCTTCAGACTCACATACTCACAAGCAATGATGCTGAATGCAAAAATATCGTAGGCTGGTGGGTGCAAAATCTCGTGGATCCAAGTGTGTGGACGCATCTCCAGGACTCTGGCCACCATCAGGGTCAGCCAGCAGAAAGGTTGAACTGAGAGGTTGAACACCACCCCTGAACCATTATATATCTTCAAGTTTACATGAAATTACGTAACTACCACAACAGTCCTAAGCTTAAGAGTGAATTCCAGGGAGAGAGGGAAAGAGATTAAAAAAAACAAAAACAACAAAAAACAGCTCAATTCTTTGGGGACACTGGACTTTTGATACGAGTGATGGAAAAATCTTGGAAACAATTTTAATATATATTTCCTACAACTTCAAGGGCATTCAATCACTCCTTTTAATCTAGTTGGGCAGCTTCTATATATGCCAATGGTTTTACAAAACAACTAATATCATTAGACTGTGCATGACATGAAAATTTAAAATAGCTTATATATATATTTAACAAAATAAAAACAGAAAAATGTACAGAAATATATGCATAAATTATCAAAAGTTGTCATTATAATGCCTTCATCCTTTTATGCAGCTCAGAAATATATTTTAATCAAAAAATTTTCAGCAGAAAATATTTTGAAGTTACACACTGCTCATATTACAAATACATTTACTTCATTGATTAAATATAACATTTTCCTGTTCCTTCTGTGACTTGTGGCACTCCCCCTATATAGGCTAGGTGATATGGATTACTCAGGAAAATCATCCCCAGTAATATAATTCCTACTCCAGACCCCAACCCCCCAAACTAAACTCAATGCCTTCCAGGCCTTGACAACTCATAAGGCCCCCATGCAATAGAGTTGAAATGCCCTACAGGGCTTTCATCCAGAAACAGGTCAGGAGGGGAGGGGGGGCAGTGTGGTGGAGGGGGGCAGGATGTTGAATCCACTGACCTGTCACTTAGTGGCTGAGTGCTTTGGTCCTTGCACCAGCAAGGCTCCTCATCATCATTGAACAGAAGAGGCACTGCCCTCGAGGTCAGTCCGGCTCATAGCAACCCTATAGGGTGGAATGTCCCTATGGGTTTCCAAGGCTGTAAATCTTTATGAGACAAGACAACTCATCTTATTCCTATGGCACCCTTGGAAGAGCCAAACTGCTAAACTCACTGGTTTACCCTCTATCTACCAGGACACCAGTGACTTTCATGCCAGCCCCGGTTGTACTGGCTGGCACAGTTTTGTTCCATTGTGTCACTCTGTCTCAGAGCCAACTCACAAGCACTTAACAACAACAGCAGCATCTTACTTTGTGTTTAACAAACCAAATTAATAACACATAATACCCTGCTTCATAAGGTTGTTATTAGACTGTGCTGAAAAACGCAGAGCAAAATATGTTTGATTCTGTGACTAATGCTAAACACTAAACCATTTTCTAAATTTAGAAGATAAATCATCATGATATAACGAAAGGCATAAGTACTTAAATATCATTTTTCATTTATAACTTCAATGTGATTCAATTTTATGTTTGAATTACAGGCTCGTGTTTTCTTATATTTAATCTTTAAAAAAAGGCTTTTATTGTTCTTTCTTTTATAGCATTTCCCCCAACCCTGGAATAATCTAGAAGAATCAATGGCCTTTCCCCAGACAGATTGCAACTTTTTTTTACGAATCTCCGCTAGCATAGAAAATGGTAACATCTGCATTTAAATTACTTATTTATTCACCGTATTTATATAAGCACATACTAAATCTAAAATTCAGTTCTGGAACACTGCTCTAAACCTAGAGGACATTCTATTTTATAAGAAGTTCTCCAACATCTTGTCTTTAGTAACTATCAAGCCAATAACCTACAGGATGCTGCATTGTAACATCATTCAAATGCGGCATCTTGAAAACACTAATAAGACATTAGACTGCAGAGTTCTCCAAATTGCAAAAAAGAAAAACCCTATTGCTGTTTGAGACTATCTGCCATCCTTTGACAATATCTTAGTTAAGCTGGACCCCTCTGGCTCCAATGACTGTTTTTTACCATCTGTTCTTTAAAGATGGTACTAACTATTAACATATACTAACCTCCTTGGAAACAATTTCAATATATATCTCCTACAACTTCAAGGGCATTCAGTCACTCCTTTTAATTCAGTTGAGCAGCTTTGATATAAAATATAGCACACCTTCACAAGTGAAAAATAGCATTGCTAATTACCAATGCAGTTACAATTAAGCCAACATCAAAAGTCTAATAAGAAAGAGGTATTTTTGGTGGTGCTGTAGGGTAAGTTTTGGACTGTGAGTTAGTTAGTTTATTGTGCCAACCTGGCCAGTAAACACATGTGAGGTTAACTGAAGGACAGAGAGATAAATGGCTCATGAGCCTCGCCATTTGAGTTCTTTGGTCTCTTTCTTTCTGATGGTCAGACCAGGGTGCAGCTGCCTTAGCCAGTTGCCTACTTCAGCTTGCAAGGCTTACTTCCCGCAAAACATCCCTGAGGACAAGCCACATGGACCTACCCTGATGCAGCCCTGGGTGCTGGAGCAGCCCTGTGGAGACCCCTGCCAGCTCTGAAATGCTTACACACTCACTGACTCAGCTTTCCTCCTACAGTCAGCATCATTGCGTGTGTTTTGTGAGATGGAGGAGGACTTTGTGGATTGGTGTTGGACATATGGGTTAATGTTGGACTTGTGGGCTTGGGCAGGACTGGGTTGGGATGTTTTCTTGATGTGCACTTACCCTTTATATAAAACTCTCTCTTATACATATGAGTTTTTGTGGATTTCTTTCTCTAATGTACCCAGACTAACACTGACTGCTAGCTTGCAAGGTTCCTGGTTCAAACCCCTAATCATTACAGAAGAAACATGAGCTTATGTGTTGTTGTAAATATTTAGAGCCTTAGAAACCCTATGAGCCTTAGGGTCCCTATGAGTCAGAATTCATTGGATGCTGATAGATTTCAATTTTGATGTTGTTATTATATACAAAGAACAAATACATAACAAATGAGGTTGGATCTAGATTAAAAAAACTCATAAATAAAGTAGACTATAGATGGACAATTACAGTCAACAGGAGGGCAAATTAAGTGGCATAGTGGTTTGTGCCTTGGGTTGGTGGTGTTGAGGTTTATGTGTTTGGCTGCTAACTGCAAGGTTAGCTGTTCAAAGCCACCGGCTGCTCCATGGGAGAGAGATGAATCTTTCTACTGGAAACCCACAGAGATAGTTTCCCTCTGTCTCAAAGGTGGCTATGAGTTAGAATTGACTTGATGTCAGTGAGGTTGTTTTTCAGTTAGTTTGGTTTTTGAGTAGATAATAGTTAATAAGTTGTTAAAATTAAATTAACTTAAAGCCAGTTGAGAAAAAGGGTGCAGCCCAGTGATTTGTTTGTATATGACCTTTCGAGCCATGGTCTCTTAACTTCTACAGTCCAATGAGATGTGCAACACTCTTAGAGGGACTGGGATGGACTATTGGATTGTAGTCTGCATGGTCAGCGGTTCAAAACAATCAGCAACTTGTCAGGAGAAAGACTGGATTTTCTAGTCTTGAAAATAGTTGCAGCTTGAAATTCACAGGGATCAATATGAGTTAGTATTGACTCAAAGACAGTGACTATTTCTGAGTTTATGCAAATAAGATGTCAATGGTCTACTAAAGGGATTTGTCAATTTTTGTGTTTTCCACTTTTATAGCTGTAAGAGAGCAGATGCCTAATAGTTGAGGAAGATCCCACTTCAATCAAGAAGAAAATACAGAAGGTTCTGTCCTGTGAACCAAATGCCAGGGTCCCTGCATTAAGAGCCTCCTAGACCTAGGAGAGAGAAAGAGAGCTGCCACACTGGCAGCAGCACTAGGCACCGGTGAGATCAGCATGGTGTACAGCGTCACTGGACTCCCTGACCCACAGGGTGGCAGAGCTGAGCCAGGCCCTGGACACACAAGGATTCTGAAACTGATGACCTGTTGCAGAGGCCAAGAATGAGGCCTGTGTCCAGGACCAATGGAGAAAAAGCTGTGTGGCTGGAAGTTGTATTAAAATGACATTGCCTGCTGCTTCCCTCACAACCCATGATTGTATGATCTGAGAGCTCTTCATGTCTATTCCAAAGAATTCCCAAACCCAACAGAGAAGGAGCGGGTGTTGTGCGAGGGATGGACGATGGTGGACTTGGGAGACAGATCGAGCAATGAAGGAAGAAGGTCTGAACTCCTACTTATTTCAATAGGCTTTGAACTGACCGTGGTTATCCTCTCTCCCATTTGAAGATGCCTGCCTGTGATTGGAGCATTGTTATGCAAGGAATAAAAATGTGGTCATCAAAAGACTGTTTTAGATGATAATGAATCACAAACGTGTTAACAGATGATAGGAAGTATGTGTGTGCACATACTTAGAAGCTGTGTAGAAGTATAGATAGAATGACTCGGGAGGTAACAGTCACATTTGTGAGTGTGTGCCAAGAATCATTTTAGTTCAAGGTATTGGTCCTTTTAAGATGTGTGCATTGATTTCTATAAAATCTCTGAGAATTGCTTGTGCTGTGTCCTCCACATGATGGTGTGTTATGTTTCTATTCTCATTTGATTCTAGGAATTATACATTTTTTCTTGTTGAATTTCTTCTATTACCCAAATGTCTCTAAGTAAGTTGCTATTCATTCCATATTTTTTCTTTGCTCTTTCTGTAGATGTTTTCTAGTTTTATTGGTCAGAGAAGATATTTCATACTATTTTTGGTGTTTTTTGAATTTATCAAGACACTCTGTGGCCTACTGCCTGGTGTTTCCTTGAGAATAGTGGATGTCCATTGGCAACGAATGTGAATCGGGCAGCTGTTGGGTGGGACCGTCTGGCTGTATGTAAGGGGTCTTTTGGGTTGATTGTGTTCCTTGAGTCTTCTATACATTTTTCAGCCTTCTATATCTTAACAGAGTTTATTTCTAGTTATTCTGTCCACTGTCAAAAGTGGTGTTTTAAAATATTTTCAATATTTTTACAATTTATTCTGTGTATTTTGAAGTTTTTTCACTGGGTCCCAATGAACAACTTTTGGAAAAAATATTTGTAATAGCCTAAGTAAATCATTGGCATTATATCATGGGGGGTATTTGAAAAAGAAAGCCATATTAAAAGGCTATGTATTCTGGGAGAAGTAAGTTACTGAAGTAATCTTCTTTTATTTTAAAAATAGAATTTTCAGCAGTGTGATAAAAATAATGGCCCAAAACTTAACAAGAACAAAAGCAAATAAATTGCCTTCTATGAAGTTGATTCCAGCTCATGGTGACCACAGGACAGAGTACCTTGGGTTTCTGAGGCTGTATATCTTGATGGGAGCAGAAGGCCTCATTGTTTTCAGAAGAGATCAAATGGACAGTGAACATGCTCAGCGGCTAACAAACGGTTGCTGGTTTGGGTCCACCCTGCGTTGCCTTGGAAGGAGGCGATGGTGACTCAATCGTCAGTCATTGAGCACCCTAGAGAATATTGTTCTGCTCTGATTCACTGGTTCCCAACAGTTGGAAATTCTCAAACTGATTTTGGTTTTTACGCTTAGTTTTGGTAAAGATGATATAAAAGAGGACATGCAAATCATAGACATTAAATTGATTATTTTAACATTAATTGATTCACAATTAATTGTGAAAATGAACATCTAACAATTACATAGAATTCTCTATCTGTGCACTCATTAAGTACCCTCTTTGATTGAAAATATCACAGGCACATAATCCCCGTTTGCATCCCTCAAGCTACCTTAGGGTTTACTGTCTTTATCCCTGTATAAACGATTCCCAATGATGTTTTATCCCGCCCCCACTGTAGCCTTTTTACGTTTATTCTTCTCACCACCTGAAGATCAATATTTCAAGAACTGCAATTGTCTCTCATTTCTTTCAACAATGGCACAGTGGTTATGGATTGAGCTGCTGACCACCAGCCACTCCAAGTGAGAAAGGCCGGGCTGTCTAATGGAAAGGGTTACAGTCTTGGAAACAAACGCGCAGGGCCACCTAGTTCTCCGCAGCTCGAAGAAGGCTGCTGGAAGTTGGAATCAACGCCTGGGAAGGATAAACTTCGGAATACCAAGATTTAATTCTCAGAAACCTTCTTTGCTCTTCCCTACCCATTTGCTCAGTGTTCCAAAATTTCAACAGGTTCCATCAGGGTTTTTTTCCTTTAAAAATGTCACTCAGCAGTGTAATGGTTTGTTTTGTTTTATTTTACTTTAATTAAAGTCTTCAGTTTGGTATTTCTCCCATCCATTTCCTCTCAGGAACAGGAGGCTTCAGGAATGATTCTGATGTTCCGGTTGCTTGCACTGGGGGCCTCTCTTCCTGACACGGAGTCTCTAGTCTTTGGTGGACATTCACAGAACTGTGGCAAATCACACCGTGGTAGCAGAACTAAGGTGACACGGTTTCACCTTCCAGCATTCCTCGATGATGTAATGGTTACCTATGGGAAGCAATATCCCCAAAGCAGGCCATATAACTAACACACTGCAATGTAGACACTTTTGCAAATGTGATTTGCCTTATAACCAGAATACAAGAACTAGGTGTACTAAAGGTTTCTCTAATGATCTCAGAGGCCACAAGGTGTAAGCCACTGTTCTGCTGTCAAAATGCTTACGTATGAGCACCCTTAGTTTAAACATAGAAGTAGTTACTTTTAAAAGATTCTCTTAGTTACTTCGAAAAAAATGAACTTGAACAAAAAATGTGAAGGATGTAAGCAAGATTTAAGTTCATTTTGTCCTGGCAAGCTAAGACACATGACAATAAAATAAGAGTCTAAGCAATTGCCCTAATCTCTAACCCTAAAGAGAAGATGAACCATTCAGCTATGATCTAGTCCAGGCAAAAAGGTATGCTCCTCTTTGAGGGCACACTGGTCCTTGTGCTGTCAAACCAAGGTGACAAATTCATATAAGCCAGGAATCCCTTCTCCTTCACTTTCTTGGTGGAATACACCAATCTCCCAGGGACCTCTGCAGAGTTGAAGGTGTGGTAAAGGCTTCCCTTCTAGACTTCTCAAACCCAAATCAAACTCCCTGCCATTGAGCCGATGTCCACTCATAGTGGCCCAATAGGCCAGAATGGACCCGACCTGTGTTGAAGGAGACAGTCATGTTTAAGGGAGTAGAAAGCCCGGCTTTCTCTCTAGACTTCTAGTTGATGCTTCCAAATAGTGGGACTCTAGCCATTGAATTACTGTATTTGTAGTTGGTGATTCTCTGGTTCTAAATGAGTACTTTGAGGTTTTATGTGTGTGCTTGCCATGAATACATGGCAATGAACTTAATGTTCTTTATTTATTGTATTCCATTAAATCCTACATAGCACCAGACTGAACGGAAGCCTGTATCAAAAGGTGAAGAAAAGCCAACCTTGTCTCTGCTTTATCAATAATGATCTATTCAACTTTGAGTAAAAGAAACCACAGTTAATATACATTGAATATTTATCACATCAAGATCATTTACTCATTTATTTTCATATACCCTACTCCAATGACAGACAAGCAGACGGAGGCAGTAGAGTTATTAAATACTACTCCCCCATTCACAAAATAAATAGTCACAGTTAGCTTCAGCTCTAGTCACACCTGCTGTGTAGTGGTTCAAGTTGGGGTGCAATCTGCTTGGTGGGCAATTCAAAACCAACAGCAGTTCTGCTTTCTGGAGAGACACTTGGCTTTTCAATAAAGAGTAGCAGTAAACAGCAACAGTTTGGGAAACTCACAGTAGATTGCTTTGAGTCAGCATTGACTCCATGGCAGTGACTTTGTTTCATATTTTTTTGACATACTTTGTAAGGTGTGTGTGTGTGTGTGTGTGTGTGTGTGTGTTACACGTTTTTACCCAGTACTAGTGACTCGGTACCACACTTGGTGAATTACTGGTTGGCACTAAGTTTTAGTATCCTCCTTTCTCCAAGTGCTTCTAAAATGTGTCTGCAGCTTCATCTGTTTTATGCTTAACCCAGCAGGTCTTGCTGAAAAGTATTAAGTTTATGTTCTCATTTTGTGTAACAGCTTTTTCAAAATCATTTTGCATTTTGAGACCTTGCTTTACCTAATTCAACGATAAAAGTGAAAGAGCCCATAGAACCACATTCTGTGTTTCTTTGGATATAATCTGCCAACCATGGAATCAAACAAAAATTCCCTGGTTCTCAGATGAGCCTAGAAACAAGCAGTACATGTGTTCATCTAATATAATGCTTGCAAAAGTGACACGTTTTTAACAAAAACCTAACTGGGAGGGAAACTCCTTCTTAGAAGATAGGTGTGATAATCCTTCATTACTACTGATGATTGTAAATGCTAACTATCTTGTCACAAACACACAGAAATTCTGATTTCTTAATATCTTTCCATCAGTCATAAAAGAGACCATAACGCCTTGATGAAAATATTGAATAGTTCATAAAATCTATGCGGTTTGAATTAGCTTCATAATCCATTTGCAGTTTGGGAACAAGGTGGTTTTATGTTATAGCATGTATTATTACTGATTCCGATCACTTAATTATCAGTTAAGTTTAATCCAAATAGTAACTCTGAAAGCTCATACATATTTTAGAACAAATATAAACGAAAAGATACCTTGGGGAATGGTTTATTATATTGATATAATTAAACCGCAGGCTGCCAATTAAGAACACATGTATTGTTGTGATTGCTATGCTTAAAAGACAGACAGAGAAAATTACATAAATTCAAAAGAAAGAATTTAATTGAAAATGGAAAGGGGAAACATCCTCTAAAGCAAGGGTTTGGACAGGAGCATCATTCAAATCCTATCTGTGTGGAAAGAATGCAGGCTCAGATCCCCGCAAGATAAACTACTCCACTAGATAAGGAACGATCAAATAATAAAATGCTCTACATTTAAAGTGTGACCTACTCTTTTGCGTGTGAAGTGCACATCTGAGAGTAGTACGCACAGAAGTGAAGCTTCATTTGTACAACTCAGAAGCAGATTTGAGATGTAGTCAGCCTGATTATCAGACTGATTGGTTTCACACAACTTATGGAAAAGCTGACAGCTTAAGTTCAGGGCAAACTCTATGAAGACATCAGGGTACCGTTTTTGCACTGAAAAAATTCCAAACTCTTACCTAAGAATCCCAGGATTCTGAAGGAAAAAAAAGGAATCCTTAAGGAAAATATCCATTTGTTCTTCTCTTTGGTTTTACTTCATATTTTTAGGGATGATGTGTGCGTGCGCCGGCGTCAGTGTGTCTAAGTGAGTGCATGTGTGAGTGTGTGTGTGTGTGCATGTATGTGTGTAGGAAAACCGTTATCCATTTTAACCATTTTCAGACGTGTGATTCAGTGACATTGTCTATAGTAAGGCTGCTGTGCCACCACCATATGTATTTGCAAATATCTTTTTATCACCCCAAACAATCACTCAGCATCCCTTTCATCATAGCCCCTTATTTCCTCATTCACCTGGTTAGTAAATCATATATTGTGATCGTATATTGTGTCCCTTTCCTTTTCTCTTAATGGGGTGCATTGCCTCGTCCGGTTTTCTGATGCTGAACACCCCTGGGGCTCCAAGGATAAACTCTGAAGTAAGCACGGTGTATGCTCGTTTTGCTACACGG
Organism: Tenrec ecaudatus; assembly: GCF_050624435.1. NCBI lineage: Eukaryota > Metazoa > Chordata > Mammalia > Afrosoricida > Tenrecidae > Tenrec > Tenrec ecaudatus. The sequence goes on from NC_134544.1 coordinate 10,696,726, forward strand.
TGGAATGTGCTTTACTAGTCTGTCAGTGAGGATTTTCACATCTATAGCCATAAAGAATACTGGTCTGTAGATTTCTTATTGCGACTGTCCAGCTTTGGGATGTGTGTGACACAGGCCTTGTAGAAAAATTAGTTGGCTTTCCTTCATCTTTGATTTTATGATATAGTTTCAGCAACCTTGTCAGCCATCCTTTGACGGGTATGATGTTAATAGACACCCCTGAGAGCAGGCATCTAGCTGAGACCTTCCCATCATCATGGAGTTCATCTCTTCTCTCAGGCATGGTTTGATGAGGCTCTTTCTTCTCAGTTGCATCTCTCTCACAAGGACGCCTGTCAGCATAATGGCTTACACATCGGCCTGCTGCCCACAAGGTTGGCAGTTTGAAGACACCATCTGCTTCAAGGGAGAAAGATCAGGTTTTCTGATCCCCTACAGACTGCCAGCCTCAGAAACCCCAAAGGGGTCATTCTACTCTGCCCTACAGAGTCTCACTGAGTCAGAACCTACTTGGTGGCCGTGGGTTTTGACCGAATCACATTTCTAAATGGCTTAAGTGCACAAGGTCTCTGTGCATCTATTTTATGACATGCTGTGATATAAAATTAATTATTTTGTGAACTCTTTTGATAACCATTAATGAACTAGCATATTAAAAAGCAAAATAAATTGACCTCCTAAAACTGCATCATTAGTTATTCTAATATTTCCCAAATTCTTACTGAATGCCTATCAGTGTTATGGCACTTCTGGTAATGAATACTTTCTGAATGCCAGAGGCTGTGTCAATCTTGGAATCACACTTGGGACTGGGTTTACCATATGACTATTTCATGCTCATAATGTTCTTCATTGCTTAACAAGCTGCACTTCTGTTGCTTTTTAAGAAAAAATATTTGCATTCATGATCTACAAAAGATCCCATGGCAACCCTAATCTGTAGAATTTCCTCATGAATGCTTTTTAGGTATTTATGTCCTGAAGAATGGGAAATTACAAAGATTTCTATTTTAGTATTCCTACTTCAACAACCTTTTTTTGCGTGAAAAAAGCAAACTTCCCATCTGTCCAACATGTTGTTGAAGCACCTACTTCAAAAAGTTGGGTTTCCAGGGATGCACATGGTAGACAACAATGGAGGAGGTGGGAAAAGGAAAATAAAAGGATGAATCTAAGGAAGAAAAGGGAAGTGGGGGCATGGGGCACTAATCTACCCAAGGGGAGGGTATTGTTTATATTTCCACAGGGAAAGTGGGACCAGACTTCAACCCAGTGCCGCAAGGTGTGAATGCAATATCCCGGCGTGGAGTAGGGCCCATTACCAAAAATTAAGTGGATTCCTGCCCCTCCCCCCAAAAGAATTTGTTTCAAAGGATGACATTGATTCTGCAGCTCCGGGAGATGGACATATCTGATCAGAGCACACGGGAGCAGATGAAGGGGCAGGAGGAGACAGTGGAACACAGCCTGGCCCACGAGGCCGTGAGGATGATGTTCCTGAGTAGAGCAGCCAGTCCACAGAGAGAACAACATGGCTGGCCCTACTATGAGACATGATGCTCCTCAGTGACTAAGGAGACACAGTGTGGGAATTGCACCTGACCTGATCCCACCACACCGAGGCAAAGCACTGGGGGAGTGCAGTGGAACAGCAAGGGAATGGAGTGGCAAGGTCGCCAGGGAATGCTGAAAGTGGACTTTGGGGCCAGGGCATGGTGCCCCAACAGACTGGACTGGAAAACGCTCCTAAGGGCCAGCAAAGGATCCTTGAATGAACTACAAGCCTTTCTTTTGTGAAGTGTTTTGTTTTGTTCTTTGTCAGTGGTTTGTTTTTGTTGTTTTATTGTCTGGTTGTATACTGTTGCTTTGTTTTCCTCTGTCTTGTTTTCGTGCATGTTAGTGTCTCCACAGATCTGTCTGAATAGGACAGGCTGGATGAACTATCTGGAGGAAAAACAATAGGACAGACAGTTCTGGGGGGACAGACAGATCCGGGTGGGGGAGGGGGAGGAGGGTAAGGAAGTGGTGTTAATAAACACAGGGACAAGGAAACAACATGGGACCCAAAATGGTAGTGAGGGGGGAGTGACAGGCCTGATGGGGAACGATCAAGGGTAAGGTTGCGTAGAGAAGAGGTATAGCTGTAGCCCAGGTGGGGACGGAGCGTGGTGGTGGGGCAGGAGGAAAGTCAAGGGAGAGGGAGGAAGGAGCTGGGAGTCAAGGGGCATTTATGGAGGTCTAGACAAAGGCGTGTACATGCAAACATATATATGAGGATGGGGAAATAGATTTAATTGTCTACATTTATAGGTTTAATATTAAGGTGGCGGAAGGACCTTGGGCCTCTACTCAAGCATTCCCTCAATGCATGAATACTTTCGTTTATTAAATTGGTACTCTATGATGCTCACTCTCCCGACACAACTGCTGAAGCCAAAGTGGGTGAACAAGTAAATGTGGTGAAGAAAGCTGATGGTGCCCGGCTATCAAAAGAGATAGTGACTGGGGTCTTAAAAGCTTGAAGATAAACAAGCGGCCATCTAACTCAGAAGCAACAAAGCCCACATGGAAGAACACACCAGCCTGAGTGAGCAAGTGATCCCAAACGGATCAGTTATCAGGCATCATAGAACAAAAAATCATCATATAATTGGCTGCACACCTCCATGATAGGATCGCTGAAGACAAATGGGTGCATAAGCAAATGTGGCGAAGAAAGCTGATGGTGCCCAGCTATCAAAAGAGATAGTGTCTGGGGTCTTAAAGGCTTGAAGATAAACAAGTGGCCATCTAGCTCAGAAGCAATAAAGCCCACATGGAAGAAGCACATCAGCCAGTGCGATCACGAGGTGCCAAAGGGACCAGGTATAAGGCATCATGCAAAAGAAAAGAATATGTGTGTGTGTATATATATATATGTGTGTGTGTGTGTGTGTATATATATATATATATATATATATATATATATATATATATATATATATATATACCACATTGAATGAAGGGGGAAGTGCAGAGTGGAGACCCAAGGCCCAAGTGTCGGCCACTGGAGATCCCCTCATAGAGGGGTTTAGGAGAGGAGATGGGTCAGTCAGGGTACAAGGTAGTACCGACGAAGAGCACAGCTTTCCCCCAGATCCTGGATGCTTCCTCCCCACAACTACCATGATCCGAATTCTACCTTGCAGGGCTGGATAGGGCAGAGGTTGTACACTGGTACATATGAGGGCTGGAGGCACAGGGAATCCAGGGTGGATGATACCTTCAGGACCAAGGGTGTGAGGGGCGATGCTGGGAGAGTGTAGGGTGAGTGGGTTGGAAAGGGGGAACTGATTACAGGGATCCACATGTGACCTCCTCCCTGGGAGAGGGACGGAAGAGAAGGGGGGGGGGGAGGGAGACTCCGGATAGAGCAAGATATGACAAAATAACGATGTATAAATTACAAAGGGCACATGAGGGAGGGGGGAGCGGGGAGGGAGGGGGGAAAAAGAGGACCTGATGCAAAGGGCTTAAGTGGAGAGCAAATGCTTTGAGAATGATTGGGGCGGGGAATGTATGGATGTGCTTTATACAATTGATGTATGTATATGTATGGATTGTGATAAGAGTTGTATGAGTCCCTAATAAAATGTAAAAAAAGAAAAGGGAAAAAAAAAGAAAGAAAGAAAAGCAAATGATTAGGGCAAAGAATGTACAGATGTGCTTTATGCAATTGATGTATGTATATGTATGGACTGTGATAAGAGTTGTATGAGCCCCTAATAAAACGTTTAAAAAAAAAAGTTGGGTTTCAAGAAATGGAGCACATCACTCTATGTAATCTGGTCCAGACATACACTCTGCTCTTCCTAAAATGGCATGAGGAATACATTTTAAATGCTTTTTCTTTTAAATCTTATATCCCCATCTATTGTGAATTCACAAATCACTGAGTGGTTAGTTTACTTCTTTATCTGTTTTTTGGTTTGGTTCCTTTGTATCCATGTGATTTTTGTATGCGCATAGTGTTCTTCAATAGAGATTCTAACCCTTGGTAAATGGTACCTTGGACATGGGGAAGTCAACTGTTTTCATTTTTATTGATGATTGTTTTATATTTTCACTCTTTTTCTGATTGATATAATCAGTCCCACCATAACTGTTGATCATCTTCAACCTCTGTCCTCTTGTTCCTAATGCTTTTTCCCAGATGTGTGTGGTCTCCCAGATTCTGTAGCCGGTGGGCATCTCACTAAGTAGTCTCTTTACCCTGATTTGCAAGACTGTTTCTCTAGCGTGGTCCTTACATAATCTGGTGTCACTTTGATAGGATTACCACTAAAGAGGTGGAGTCTAGTCTGTCAATCAGATCATAGCCAATGAGGTCTCTGTGTGGGTGTGGCTTTCTCCTGAGAATTCTGGGAAGTTCAGTATTCCTTCTTGGAGGCAGAAGACACTATCTCTCGCTCCTCACTCCCTGAGATGATGTTCTACTGGCAAGACCTGATAAGACACAGGTCACTACGCTTATAGACCACATGCCCTGGGAACTGGAGAAGCCACATGGAGACCCCTGACAGTGCTTTGATGCTTACAGTGCCACTGGATCCAAAGACTTTCTACCCCACTGGCTTGTGATCATCCTGCATTCGGCATCTTTGCATATGAGTCTGAAGAGGACTGTATAGATTGGTATCAGGCATATGGACTAATATTGGACTTATGGGCTTGGACTGGACTGGGTTGGGATGCTTTCTCAATGCACAACTACCCTTTATATAAAACTGTCTCTTACACACATATGAGCTTCCATGGATTTGTTCCTCTCGTCTACCTGGACTAACACAACTCGTATTTTATTTTATTTTTAATTGACTTCTCGCTTGACACAAATGGATTCTTGAACTCTAAAGACCGGAAGCCCTTAATGGCCTCCTCATGTCCCCCATCATTTGTGCAGGACAGGTAGGTTTTCCATACTATCCAGCTTTTCATTTTATTTTTCGTATATTTTAAGGATCCGTGCATATATGCGTAGTTTTCGACAGATCCCAACTCAGCGCTGTACTCCCTTTCACATATCTTCCTTCTTTTCCCCAACTCGGATTTTTTTCCCCAGGAAAGGCAGACATAGTCTCTGTGTTTTCCAATTTTTAATCCATCTGATATGACAACCAGATGGAGACTGTTGAAGTTGTAATTAGAACATGACTTTCTATGCTCTGTTCTGCACTGTCTCTGGGTAACATCCAACTTACTGTTGGTGGCAGGCCATCAAACGGCAAGGATCAAAGTGGAGCGTCCTCCACGGACTGAAGTATTGTACTGTCACGCTCAGCACTGCATGCCATCTTTCTATATGCAGTCTGTAATATCTTTTTCATTTGTTTTTGATCATTTATTTTCCTGTAATATGAATACATCAGTAAGGCTTCCCTCAGGCTACTTGTCACTAAAATTTATCTTGTGTTCTCTCTGTTACTGAGAGAGTATCTCCCCCCAAATCCAAACTTAAAGCCATCAAGTTAATTCTGGCTCATAGTGACCCTATAGGACACATTAGTACTGTAGCATCTCCCCAGTAATTAAACATTTTTGTCTTATAAATCCCACAATCCCGGATAAAGTATAGGCATCTGCTTTTGCAGCCCCTTAAGATCCTTCCAGCGCCCTCCCACCTATCAGCGGCAGTCTAGACTGTAAGTTCTATGGATTCTTCTCTGAGACTTGGTTTCCTTCTTTCTCTTTTGTTCCTGATGAGCAAAGTACAATAGTTGTATCTCAGATGACTGCCAATTTAGTATTCATGTGTTTGTGATTGCTATCAAGTCCCCAGACATTACTGACTCAACTAGCATGGTGAAGTTAAACTGAAAGATTTATTTTTATCATATTAAATCTTGAATAATTTTCTCATCCATAAAGTAGCCAATATGTATGTTGTCTCAGATGCGTACATGTAATTATTATTCTCTCCTCTGTTTCTCATATGTATGTAGTATTTGCAGCATTTGTATGACTTTGGCAGGGACTTTGTTGGAGAAGAAAAACTGTGTATTGAAGAATAAAAGCGATGGTTAAGTGAAAAGAGCACCAAACTCTATATTCGGAACCCTGGAGCATGGACATGTATTCTACTATGCCACCATCATATGATACCATCTTAATAATTATTGATCCTTCTTCATAGCTAACTTATTTTAAAATAACTAAATGACACTAAGAATTTGATTTCTGGATTTTTTTCTGTAAAATAGTCACAATAAATGCACATAAAAGTGAGTACACCATACAGCATATATACTCTGAATTACATTCAGATATACATGTCAACTAAATAAATATAGAAATTACATTAAAATGTGTCAAAAATCACCTGTGATACTGATGTTGTATAGAGTTTTTACTTAATTCTTTATCATCCTATAAATTTCTATTACAATGACAGGGCAAGATATGACAAAATAATAATTTATAAATAAATTATCGAGGGCTTATGAGAGAGGGGGGAGCGGGGAGGGAGGGGAAAAAAAGAGGACCTGATGTCAAGGGCTTAAGTGGAGAGAAAATGCTTTGAAAATGATGATGGCAATGAATTTACACATGTACTTTACACAATTGATGTATGTATGGATTGTGATAAGAGTTGTATGAGCCCCTAATAAAACGTTTAAAAATGATGTTTTATATTATAATATGGAACATGCTTTATTAAAATTCACAAAGAAGAAGAATCATAGTTATTAAGTCAATGAGAAATGCAAGTGTAAACGTTTTGTAAATTTGGAAGATTACAAGGTTCTGCAGGGGGGAAATAAATGTTAATATTACTGGTAGAGAGATTGAACAAAAGAAATAAACTGTCTGATGGCTAAATGTAGCTACTGTAAATTAATTAAAGAAACATTAAAACATATTTAGTTGAGAATTAACACTAAGCCGAGATTTTAAAAATTTTATCCTAGCTCAATTCATTTAAGATTTATTAAAATATTTACATAGACATAGACTCTTAGTTAGGGATTGACTATCACGCTTAATTATATTCGTCTCTTCATGGACAAAGACTTTGATGGTAAGTACTTAAATTAATTAAAGAGCAATTGTCAATAAGTCACGGTTAGCTCATGGGTCATAAGCAGCTGCAGTGGAGTAGGGAGGAGAGGGGTGGTAGAAAGGTGGGGTAGTGATTGTGACAAATATTAGAGGGAATAAAACACAACAAAACCCACCTTTGGAAGCCCCTTGATCTCTTCTTAAAGGTAATTAAAAAGTTTGTGTGTATGTTGTGTGTTTGTTGATCTAAAATTGTAGTGCTTATGACTGTACTCAAAGTTGCATTGTAAAGTACATAAATATTATTAGTTACTGCATTTTTAACCTTGAAGTATTTTTATTGATCCTAAAATATTGAGTCTTCGCATTTTGTAACGGTGTCAATGAAGGGTTCGTTCCTCTGGAAGAACTTAATTGGCTACACAAATTTCAGGAAAGCCAGGTAAGTCTCAGTTTTAATTTGCAAACAACCCTTTAAGCTCTACACATTCTGTAGTCATTACCCAGTGATAGTCTTAATATGCCTGTAACTAATTGGTAGGAATCTCTTAATTAAGAGAAGTTTTAGTTGAAACAGATGCAAAGACAAAGGTCAATGTTTCCGTCAGGGTGAAGGATTTAATCCATGGTATCGGCAAATGCCAACGACATGAGAATGAATGACCGTGGAACAGATGTATGGAAGGAGAAGGCAGCGTGTAAACACATGATTTAAAAATGTGTCTTAAAAGGTGATTTCTACAAGCCAAAGAATGAACGTGGCATGCTTTTTAAAAAGAGTTAAAATGTGAAAAAAAGCACATAAAATTTGTGGGTGTCAACATCTTGTGAGATCTAAATGTTTAAGGTGTAGAAGTTATTTAAGTTAAATTCAGAAATACTTTTATTACAACATTTTAGAAATAAGGTCATTTCAAACCCAGATACTTTCATGGAGGAAGATTACAGATACACACACAAGCATGCTACCAACAGGCTCCCCACCTACAACACACATGCATAACACACCCTTACCAACACAACATTTAAAGCATGGGAAATATTTATATTTACACAGAGATTGTAACAAATTAAATGAATAAATCACTACTAGAAAATAATGTAGACAGCTCATTGTGTATAACCTAATACACAACGAAAAAGAGGAAGACCTGCATGAGGTGGACTGACACAGTGGCTGCGTCAACGTGCTCCAACAGCAGAACCACTGCGAGGATGGGGCAGAACCAGGTGGGGCTTCGTTTGGTTGTACGGGGGGTTGCTGTGGTTCGTAAGTGACACAAAGTCACCTAACAACAACGACGATGACAGCAAACTCAATGTCATCGAGTCAATTCTAACACAGAGTGACCCCATGAGACATAACAGCACTTCCAATGTGGGTTTCCAGGACTGCAACTCTTGGTTACAAAGTACTGCCCTGTGCTCTCCCACTAGCCCTCCAGGGCTCCTTTGCGACATGTGGATAGCAGGGAGTGAAGACAAGGACAAGGGACCCTAGTGCCACTGTCTGCTGAGACTCTGCTCCTGTAAAGACTGAACAGCTCAGAACCCTCTAAACCAGCGGTTCTCAACCTCTGGGTCGCAACACTTTTGGGGGTCGAATGACCCTTTCACAGGGTCACCTGATTCATAAAATAGCAAAATTAAAGTTATGAAGTAGCGACAAAAATAATGTTATGGTTGGGAGGTCACCACAACCTGAGGAACTGTATGAAAGGGTTGCGGCATGAGGATGGTTCAGAACCACTGCCTTAAAGCGTTGTTGTAAGTGAGCCATGACTCAGTGGCAGTGGGCTTGGTTTTAGAGTAACCCGGAAACAGAAACGAAGAGCCCGGGTAGCTCAATGGGATAAGTGTTGTGCTGCTCACTGAAAATCCATGCTTGGGGGGTCACCACAACATGAGAAACTGTATGAAATAGTCGCAGCATTAGGAAGGTTGAGGACCACTGGACTAGAGGGTAGAATGGGGTTTATTAAAGAGGCCCACACATCCCTTGCTGCTCCTCTCCTTGAGAGTTATAATTGAATTTCCCTCCCCTGAAACTGGTCTTAGGTGACTTGCTTTATGAATAAAATTGGGGAGCAGTGATGTTTGGAAATTCTGAAGTAAAGCTATAATACACCCTTCAGATGTTGTCCAGACAACAATCCTTAGAGTCCATATACTGTGTCAGCAAAGGGAGTTCCAGCAGTTCCATGGATAAAATTCTGGAAGAATCTCCCAAATGGTGGCCTAATACCATTATATCCATGTACCAGTCGATCTCATTGTGCCAGTCAATGTGTGAGCACTATTGACTCTGGATCCTCCCACCCAACGGAGCTGCCTCTACTGTTAACATATGGAGGGAAGGAGGTAGGCCAGTGAAGTCCTTCCCAAATTGCAGGTGATTGAACAGAATAAATAACTGATATTAAGCCACACATTTCTCAAACACTTTGTTGTCCTTATGAGCTATCAAGTCAGCTTCAGCTCCTACAGAACTCCTGTACGATGGAACAACAAGATGAGTGGTCCTGTCCCATCTTCACCGCATCAATCCATCTCCTTGAGTTTTTCTTTCACTGACCTTTAATACTACCAAGTATGATAATCAAAAGAGACATGCATTGTGCGGCTATGTCCATACTGCAATAGGTATGTTTCCCTTATTCCCTACCCTCAAGCCCCGCACATTCACTTGATCTTCTCAGAATTGTATCTGCAGAGTTTATCCAGACAAACGGGGCCATTTGCATACCGCCGTGCTCTCCCTCTAAGGCTCTGGGCACCACCCCGAGAGCCCTACAGCCCTTCTGTTTGTCATCTCAGCTCAGTCACTACTGGTCTCGATAACCTGGCACTCTTTCTCAAGAAGTTGATTACAGATGCTTTCTTCCAGAATTTCCAAATTTAAACAGATGAGATGGTTCTCTACCCCTTTGTCTTCTCCTTCAGGACTCAGTGTATGCAACCCTGACACCAGCATAGTTCTTCATATATAACCCAGGGCAGCTCTCTTTTAATCCACTGAAGGAAATGTGACCATATTTGCACATGGCGCCATGTTCCTTCTATCCCTCCGCATTATGCCCCTTTCTTCCTTCTACATCCCTTTGATGAGCTCTACTGGCACAGAATTTAAGCACTCCACTAGTATTCAGATGGATAATGGCTTGAACACACTAGCTGCACCAGCAGAGGAAGATGCAATAGTCAGCTTCCACTGACATCACAGCCAGGGAAACCCTGTGGCAACATTGGCTTTGTTCTGGAGGGACTATGAACAGAGTTGACTTGATGAGTTTGGGTAGTAAATCAATATAGTCTGCTCATCAATAGTACTTGACAATGTGTATACAATATATATACCGTTCCAAAACACGAGCCTTGAAATTGCCATTGTCGATGTAAGTCAGACTTGACTTGATGGCAGTGAGTTTGCTTTATGTCTAACCCCCTCCCCTCTTGCTGGGAAGGCAATTCCAGCACATGGTGAAAAGCTTTTAAAGACAGAATAAAGCAGTTATTGCACGTTTCCAAGACTAGACTCTTGAACCCCCAGTGGTGCTGTGGAATGTGCATTCGGCCACAAACCTCAGGGGTAGGGTTTCAAACCCACCATTTTCTGCTATGAGCTGAACTTTCCTTTAGAGCAGTGGTAGGGAAGCAGGCTGCCTCCACTGTCTCCCACATACAGACTGGTGCCGTGGCAACACCAGCATGTTTGTGCATCGCTGAGCTCCTCAAGCCTTCCTCCGTCAGGGCTCATTGTCTTCGCATGGAGACCGCTCGTCAAATATGTTTACCTTTCATGTCTTGCTACAGCCTCTTTTACACTTGGCATTTAAAGTTCAATTCTTTTTCAACCATTTTATTCTTCTGTAGACCGTATATATTTAAAAAGGTTTTCTATTGAATCACTAAGTAAGAGTAATGTCTTGGCTACAAGGGAGTTCAAAGGAGATCACCTTATTCTTCCCCTCAAAAGAGTTTCATTAATCATAACAATGCAGCTTTCTCTTATAGACAAGCTAATAATAGAATGACTTACTTTTTTTTTTTAATCCAAGAAACAGGATGTTTCATTCTCAACCAACCAGGTAAGCAAATCTGCTGCCCTTGACTTAATTCCTCCTCATCATGATCCATGGAAGAGTAGACCTGCCCCAATGGGTTTCCAAAGCCTTGAATCTTTACAGAGACAGAGTGCTCTTCTTTCTTCAGTAGAGAAACAGGTAGGTTTGAACAACCCACCTTTCGGTTAGTGGCTGAGCGCATACCCATCACTGCAGGACCAGCCAGCTTCACAAATATTTTATCTAAGTATTTCTCATCCTTCTCCCCAAATTTTACTAAGCCTTCCTACTCACGCAATTACAGGAAATGCTCCAGTAGATAGATATTTGGGATCCACAGTAAATAACAACCAATCGTGCATAGGACTCACGATGTGGTGTAAACTTTAATTGAAAGAGTGGACACATTTGCTGTAAAGCCTTCTCACCAGAAATCTCAGCCATCAGACACATCTGTAAACCTGCGTTTGCAGTTGAGGGGCAAAGTTTATGAGAAGGAAGCTTAAGAATGTTGAGGCTAGAATTCCAGGACAGCAATTTCCCAGAGTGCTATGTTGTTAAATTCCACTATTCCCATACCTCATAGTATCTCCCCTTCCTATATTGCTCTTATCCCTTATTTATTCATTGATTCTTAATTCATACACATAACATTTTATTGTGTTGTGATGGTTCAACTATTTAACAATTCTTTGACAATTGTTCAGTAATTTATTACATTCTTTACATTGTGTAAAAGCTCTCAGCCTTTCTGCTCTGGGTGATCCATTTCTATGAATCTAACTTTCATGCTGTGGTAGTTACATAATCGTGTGTCAGTTTGGATTTGAGAGGATTAAGAGTGAAAGGGTGGGGTCTAGTCTGTCAATCATCATTTAACCAATGAGGCTTCTGTGTGGGCATGGTCTTCCCCTGAGGATTCTGGAAATTCCTGTAGTTCCTCTTTGGAGGTAGGAGACATACTCTCTCTGCTCACTCCCTGAAAGACTCTCTACTGACAAGACACACAAAGCTATGCTGATGACAGTGAGACCCCTGAGCCTGGAGAAGCGACATGGAGGTCCTGCCAGCGCTGAGTTGCTTACAACCTCACTGGATCCACAAGACTTACTATCCACTGGCCTGTGATCTTCCTGAATTTGGCGTCATTAGATGTAATTTATGAGCTTGAAGAAAACTTTATAGAATGGTATCAGACATACAGACTAATATTGAACTTATGGACTTGATCTGGACTGGGCTGGGATGTTTTCTCAATATTCAGCTACACTTGTTTATAAAGCTCTTTCTTATACATACATCAGTGTCCATGACTTTGTTTCTCTAGTCTACCCTGACTAGCACACATGCCTCCTTATCATCTCATCTGCTTAAAAAGTAATTATTGATTGGTATGAAGGCTCACAGTAACTCAGAGGTGATATTCTTTATTTTGTGGAGAAAAAAATCTTAATTAGCTACACCATAACTTAAAGGACTAGTTTCCATGTATGGTTTGAAAGTTTCTCAGGGTAATTGCAGTGAATGTCTCTCTCAACCAATCCAGTAAAACTTTTTTGTTGTAGTTGCAGTTATTATTGTTGTGTGGTGTAGGAATTTAGATTCTGTTCCACCACGTTTGTCTCCCATGCTTCCATCTCCTGTGGCCCAGATGAGAACAGTGAGTAGTGGTAGCTGAGCATGACTGAATGCTTCTGCTCTCCAGGTGTTTGGTTCCTGTAGACTCTTAGTCTTGCAAACAATTTTCTTTTGGGGGCCTATGATTTCTTCTTTCTTGATTACTTCAGACTAGTGTAAACAAAAAGTTAGTGTTCTAATGAAATTAGCAAGCTTTGGAGACCCCCGGACATGACTTACTAAACTAGAAATTAAAACATAAGTTTTAGGGTCTACTGTGTTGCTTGACTAAGATGAGCCTTATTCACAGTATATGTCCTGCTGAAAGAAAAACGAAAAATTCAGAAAGGTCTTTGGTTCCAATATTGAAGCAATCTATGAGAAAATACTGAATGATGCAGGAAGCATCAAAATTAGACGGAAGGGATACACTTCAAAAGTGGCTATATGATCAGGAAGTGATGGTATTAAAGGAAGGCATGGAAGGTACTATTGGAAAGCAAGGCTCCAAGACCTGAAGGAATATCAATTGAGAAGGTTCAACAAACTGAGGTAGCGCTGGAAGCACTCACTCACATATTCTAAAATAATTGGATCATGGCCCACAGATGGGAATATGACCCTATTTCTGCCAATTGCAAAAACCATTGCTCCAACAAAGTGCTGGACTTATTTTAAAATATCATTAAAATCAGACCACGCAATTTTTTTTCCTGAAGATAATTTGAAAATCTTTGCAATAGCACCTCGACAGGGAGCTGCCCGAACTTCAAGCTGGTTGCAGGGGACATGGCACGAGGGAGGTAGTTGCTGATGCCAGAAGGATCTCGGCAGACAGTTGAGAGGAGCAGAAAGATGTTTACTTCTGTTTTATTGATCATGCGAAGACATATGGGCTGATGGATAACATTGCAAAGAATGGAAATTCCATGAACAGATAAAAATGGAGTCATTTGAACCTACAAAAATGGGATAGGGAATGTTTTGAAATCAGGGAAGGTGTACATCAGGGCGGTGACCTTTTATCACATCTGTTCAATCGATATGATGAACAAATCACCGGAGCAGCTGAACTATGTGAATATGTATGCAGCAGTATTAGGTTTGTAAGAAAGCTTATGAATAACCTGGGATTTGAAGCTGACATAAATGTGCATGCAGAAAGGGAGGAGGCCTTGAAACAATTATAGATGGAACCAAAGACGATAGCCTTCACTAAGAAACACAGCTCAATATAAAGTAAACAATGGTCCTTGCAACTGGATGGACAGACAGCCTCATGTTAAATGGAGAAAAGACTCAATCTATCAAGTATTTCACATTACTTGGCTGCTAAACTCATAGAAGCAGCAGTCAGCAAATCAAATGGTGCATTTTACTGTGCATATCCAGTGTAAAACACCTTTTTAATATGATAAAGAGCAAAAATGTTAATTTGAGGTTTAGGCGGTGTGTGTGTGTGTGTGTGTGTGTGTGTGTGTGAGAGAGAGAGAGAGAGAGAGAGAGAGAGAGAGAGAGAGAGAGAGAGAGAGAGAGAGAGAGATGCTGGGATTTTCTGTTGCTTTCTGTGCTTGGGAATAGCAAAGATTGGAGAAGAATGAATGCCTTTGAAGTACAGTGCTGGTGAAGAATATTTGAAAGGACCAGACCAGAAGAGCAAGCACCTACTTCTTGGAGAAAGGACAACCAGAAACTTCTCTAGAAGCTAGGATGGTGACACCTCATTGAACAAACTCTGGACCTCTTATCAGGAATTCCAGGATTCTAGAAAAGGACATCATGCTTGTCTCTAGAGAAGCCCTCAGTGAGATGAACGGATACCATGGTTGTAAGGGTGGGCTTAGAGAACAATGTCAAGGACGGTGCAGGGCCAAGCAGCAGTTTGTTTTGTTGTACTCTGAGTCAGAGTGGACTGGATGGCACCTCACAATTACGACAGTTCTTTTGAAAGGTGGTTAGAAGAGGGACATGGGCGGGGTGGGGGGTCTCCCCTGAATGCCTACACTAGCAGAGAGTGCCTGGCAGGGCCACATAAAGGGGTTGCAGGGAAAGCAGGTACCCATCAGACACCCACGGGAAAACAGGCAACATGATGTGACATCAGACAGCTGCACCTGAACTCAGCTAATAAGACTGCCTAATTCCCCAACCACACCCCTCCAGTAATGCAGGAGGGAGATAAAAGTGGGGCTCAGCCCCGCTTGGTCTCTGGGACTCTGGGGATTCCATGCTCTGGTGTTCGCATATATGTATTCCTTCTTCTGTTCAGGTATTCTTTCACTTTGAACTCAGAAACCCATCCTGTGACATGTTTGATTACATCTAAGAATTATCAGTAACCATACCCTCAATATGTTTTTCTATCATCTATCTATCTATATCATCTATCCATCTATCCACACATGTCCCAAAACAACAGTCAGATTATAGAACACTCTCACTGATATCACAAGCAAGTACAATCTTGCTGAAGATCATCCAACAATGGTCGTTGCAAGAAATGGACAGGGAGCTGCCAGAGCTCCAGACTGGATCCAGAAAAGGATGGAGAACAAGGGATATTGTTATTGTTGTTAGATGGGTCTTGAATGAAAACAGCGAACATCTGGAAGATGTTTACTAGAGTTGAATTGACTGTGCTAAGGCATTTGTTTGTGTGGATTATAACAAACTATGGAAAACCCAGAGAAAAATGGGAACTCCAAAGCACTTCACTGTATTCAGATGGAGCTTGTACATTGATCAAGGGGCAGTTTGTGAATGAAACAAGAGAACACTGCATGGTTTAAAATTTGGAAAGGTGTGTAAAGGGGTTGTATCCTTTCATGATATGTGTTCGATCTGCTTGCTAAGCAATTCATCAGAGAAATTGGCTTATATGAAGAAGGATGTGGCAGCATGATTGGAAGCAGGCTTATTAACAATATGCCTAAAATAGCTTGGTGACAGTGAGCAGCAGTCCAAGCATTTGCTGATGAAGCTAAAGGATTGTAGCCTTCACTGTGTAGAAGACTAACATACTCACAAAAGAAACAAGACACAAGATCATGATAAATGGAGAAATGTCTGCAGTTATCAAGGATTTCTTCTTGATTGGATCCACAATCAATGCTCATGGAAACAGTGGTCAAGAAATCCAAAGATGAGTTGCATTAAGTCAGCGGTTCTCAACCTGTGGGTCACGACTCTTTGGGAGCCGAACCACCCTTTCACTAGAGTCGCCTGACTCAGTAGCAATATTACAATTATAAAGTAGCAAGGAAAATAATTTTATGGTTGGGGGCGTCACCACAACACGAGGAACTGTATTAAAGGACCATGGCATTAGAAAGGTTAAGAACTACTGCATTAGTTAGATATGCTCCACATGACCTACTCAGAATATTGAAAAGCAAGGACACTTACTTCTCTGAAAACGAAGGTGTGCTTGACCCAAGCCTGCGTATTTTCAATTGCCTCATATGCATGTGAAAGTTGGCTAGTGACTAGATAAGACCAAAGAATCAATGCATTTAAATCATGGTGCTGGAGAAGAATATTGAAATACCTTGGGCTTCTAAAAAGACAAACTGATCTGTCACAGAAGTACATCCAGGATGCACCTTGGTGGCAAGGATGGCAACAGTTTGTCTTACACACTTTGGACATCTTGTCAGGAGAGACCAGTCCCACAAGAGAGATATCAGGTTTGGTAAATTAGAGGGGCAGCAAAAAAAGCAAGGCCCTGAAGGAGATGGTGGACATCCTGGCTGCAACAATGAGCTCAAGCTGAGGGACAGTGGTGAGTTGGCTCAAGACCAGGCAGTGTTTCCCTCTCTCGTGTACACGTTCACTATTGGCTGAAACTGACTCTGTGGACCTAACATCAACATGTATGTAAACATATCATACATATAGTCACAATGATGCTTCTACATCTGCTAACACCTACACATGAAACTCAAATGCTACACACATATAATGGGGATACATTACAAAGTATGGCAACAAAAAGCACAGTCGGCTTTATCAAGTGACAAGATCAAAATAGACACATTTCCCTCAACATCACCCTCCATCTATTCTCGTCCACGCTCAAGGCACTGGTATGCTCTTTTCACGCCTTTGTCCAGGAATTCTGCACTCCATACACCACAGCAACACAGGCTGAGGGATCCACATTTGCTTTCTTTGTATGGTCGGTCTTTGAGTATGGGAGAGAAAAGGAAGTAGGAGGGGGATAGATCAGGACTATAGGGGAGAGAGGTGAAGGCTTCCCATTGAAATCCTCACAGGATGACCCTGGCTGCCCTCAAAGAATAAGCAGGTGCATGGCGATGGGGTTGGTACACATTTTCTAGCCTTTGTTTTCACCAATACTGTTTCCAATTTTCTTTAATTATCTTCACAGTTCTGCACATATCTCCATAATGCTCTCTTAGTTGTTTTTTTGTCCTTCAAAAAAATCTATCAAGATGATTCCTTTGTTGTAAGAATCTACAGTTGCCATAATTGTCAGAGCGACCCGTGAACATTGTCAACACTGGAGTGTAGCAGCAAGGTCAGCAGTCTGAACCTGGAAGCAACGACTGACAGCTTTAGAAACATGGGGACACTTTCATTCCATCACTGATGGTCCCTACCAGCCCAAATCAAGTCAATGACAGCGGGGTTTCTTTATCTATCTATCTATCTGTCTAGCTGAACTGGGACCCTAGTACACATAATTACTCATGTATACCACACATACAGTTTGGTTGCTGTATTTAAGAATTATATATACTATAGTAATTATCATTGCTTCATTTTTTCTTGTGAATGTCTACATTTTAGCTATATCCTTCCCTTTTTCCAACTGTGCACACATCAGCCTCATTCAGTGTGTCTTTCCCTTTGTGTATATTTTAAAAAGCTATTTGCTTTCATAACAAAAACACTGACCTTCCATTTCTTTCCCTAAGCTGGGATAACTTGGATGCATGGAACAGCATATTTGGAGTTCTTCCATGGGTTAGTCTGGGTTCATTAGAGAAAAAAATCCACTGGAACACATATGTATAAGACAGAGATTTATATAATGGGTAAGTTCACATCAAGAAAATATCCCAACCCAGTGCTGCCCAAGCCCACAAGTCCAACATTAACCCATATGTCCAACACCAATCCACAAAGTCCTCCTCCATCTCACAAAACACAAGCAATGACACTGACTTCAGGAGGAAAGCTAAATAAGTGAATGTAAGCATCTCAGTGCCGGCAGGGGTCTCCACATGGCTGCTCCAGCACCCAGGGCTGAATCAGGGTAGGTCGATGTGGCTTCTCCTCAGGGATGTCTTGCAGGAAGTGAGATTTTCCAGCTGAAGCAGGGAACCGGTTAAGGCAGCTGCACCCTGCTCCGGCCATCAGAAAGCAAGAGACCAGAAAACTTGAAAGGCGAGGCTTACAGAGCTATTTATCTCTGTACCTTTCAATTAACCCCACATGTGTTTATTGGTCAGGTTGGCACAATAAACTTCAACTATATCATTCTATGAAAGAACGATTTGATGAGCCAAGAAGAGTGGAAGAAAGAAGATCCTCTGGAAAATGAGAGCTCTCATAGAGAGCCAACAGTTCTTTTTTCTCTCTTTATTTTCTTTTTTGTGAATTTGTCCCTAATCCTTCTACTTTTGTAATCACTTAATATATCTAATCCTGGGGGCTGATAGAGATAGGCATTTATTCATTTTAAAGTCTGGCATTAGAGTAAGAATTTCCAATTGGCTTATATCTGAGATAAATTATTTCTAAAATAGGAAACTTATGCTTGGGATACATTGAAAATACATTTGTGTTTTGCTTGAATATCTCCTATTCTTGAAAAACTAATGGTCACTGCCAGAAAAATAAAAAAGGATTAAATGGATTGTGTTCTGAACATTTTATGATAATGTGATGTTTATCTTTTTTCCATATTATATACCTAACTTTACACACAAGCATTAAGATTGTTATATTCCTATCAAAGGAAAATGCTCTTTTAGGTTAGAAATCAGAGTATTAAGAAAGTGAGAGATTTAAGCAGATTTTACACATTTTTCTTCATTTGGAACTCTAAACATTATAGTCAAAGTCAAGGATACACACATTTTAGTGCATAGTATTTGTTTGATACTAAATATGAATGAAATATTATCACAAGTTTTTATATCCCCTACTTTGTATGTTAACATTGTTGCCTGGCTACTATATGCTTTTCAGTTTGTAAGCTACTCTAAGCTTTTGAGTTTGTAATGCCTAAACTAGGCCCATTAAGGAGGACGACACTTGGCATTTTGTGTGCGTTGTGTTTAATTTATGCTTGTTTGCTTGGTGGAGGAACAAAGGATGCTGGGACTCTGGGTCTGTGAGAGCCTCCGGCAATAATGGATAAAGCATGAGGGTTTGCTTGGTGATGTGCCCCGAAATAAGAAGACACTAGCAGCATTCACCACCAAAGAGCAGAGGAGGGAATCTGGAAAGTCTTGTCTTTCTGTTTCATTATGTATTCAAGATGTCTTGCAGCTGTCCACTTGAAGGTGGAAAGGAGAACAAGCTTGTACCACAGAACACCAGAGGGCGAGGTACTCATAAAAGCAGCGGGAGTGTCAGCCTTACCCAGTCTTATGCAGTGTCTATCTCTTCACCTCAGAAGGAAGACAAGAAGAAGCATTAGCAGAACAGATGAAAGTATTTGAAGAAATGTCTTTCTTACTATTTCTTTGCCCACTACATTGTAAGTAATGAGAGATCAACTTAGAAAAGGGTAGGCAATTATGAAGTCTGTAGAGAAAAACCATTTAGGAATAGCGTTTGCGGTTGTTTTTGATGCCAAGTTGGTGGATTCTGCCTAATCGCAGCTCTAAAGGACATAGTGAAGCTGCCCTCGGGGTTACAGAGCTTTACGGAGCGATGGACAAGTCTTCTTCCACGCAGCTGCTAGTGGCTTAGAACTGCTGACCTTTCACTTAGCAGTTAGAGCATGAGTGTTACACACCCAAGGCTCTTTGAAGACTAACTTCAGTATCTCTTAAAGGAGGTGCTCTCTTTTAATTGGTTATCACTTGGTTAATGGTCACTGTTTATATAGATGTAGTTATAGTTGTTGAGAATATGCATAGCAAAAATACACCAACTGAACAGGTATGATATACCACAGAGGGACCTGGACCCTATTCTTAGAGTTGGGCGACTATTCTTAGGCTCCCATTCTGTTACTTCTCCCCATCACCATAAGCTCCCTACACTCTATGATTCCTGCATAGCCTTTTGTGCGTGTGTTTCATTCTTTTTTTTCATTTTTTAAAAACTCAACAAAGTTATAAAACAGAAAATTCTTAACCCTGGTAATAATAAAAATAAAGAGAGATGGAGCATTAAATGTAACTTCTTATGTATCTGGTTAAATTGAAAATTAGAAATATAAACACACACAGATATACACATGGAAATTGCTCTGAAATAAATATAATATTCCATGCTAAGATCCACAGTAATTTTGTTTACAGGGAGCCCATTACAAAGATTTCCTCCACAGTATTAGACAGTAGACGATGGATGCCAAACACCAAGTCAAAGTGGAAATGGATACAGAAAGTACCATGCCAGAGACATTTACTTTTCAAAAGTCGAGTCAAACCTTCCTGGACTACAAATCAGCAATAGCATGCTCAAGACAGATGACCTTGATTATGAAAGCACCACAAAAGTCTTTGAAGCAATGAGCATACCAGATGATTTTTTTCCTTTCAAATAAAGGAAAATGGACGCTTCAAATCAAATTGATGTCAAGTCATCATTTAAGAAGTTTCCCGGGAAGAGCACCTTTCAGAACAAAGCAACGCAAAAAGAGCACCCATCTCTACCCTCGCCAGGCAGTGGAGCTAGGAAAATCAAATCCACATAAACAGGAGTGAATTTACTTAAAGTTTAGCTATGGACCTCAAACCTTTCATGGAATACCTTTTAAAAGTGGATCATTGACCTGAAATAATAAAATTATAGAAAAGCATAATAATACTTTTGTGAACTTAGGGAGGAAAGGATTGTAACATACCACAAATTTGAAAAATAATAGATCTGTCAAAAGGATCTGGAATCAATGAGAATTTACACCTTAAACTAAGATTACGTTAATTACAGTTAATCACATTATTAAATTATATCATAATTGTAGCTAGATAAAACTTTTAAAATGCTGAGCATATTTGTTTTACCATGCTTTTATAAAAGCTTACTTCTAAAACATAAGTACAAATTATACTTTATCACTAATTATTGTCCAAGGTTTACTTTTCCCTCAACTCAAAAAAAGAAATGGCTAGAATTAACATTCTTTGTCAAGAAAATATGTAAGTGAATATTATGGATTCACATAATTTTTTCATGTTAAACTAAATTTACTTCTGCTGACAATTACAAACTGTTTCTACTGGAGAAATTTTTATCACAGAAACCCTTCTGGTAAAGTAGACATAAAATTATTCATAAAATATTATTAAATATATTGGTGGTATTTTCATGAATTCATCCATATTTCAAAATATGTTTTTAAGTATCTTGGGATCTATTTAGACATGGATGTATTTTTCTTCATTATCTCACTGAAGCAAAATGTCCAATGCTTTAGGCAAATAATTATAATGCCAGTCTAACAATGTTCAGTTTTAGTTTTCCATCCAAGAAACCAGAGGATATTCCCACTTATCGTTTATGTAAACAAGTCCTGACCTGTTTATTTTCATTCCTACTAAGGAAGACTCTCAGAACGATAGTGAACAATAGTGAAACACCGACAAAGGCTTGCACTTGTACCCCTTCAGTATGTTCAATAGAGGCAAATGGATTGCAAAACTTCTTAATTATCTTTTAAGACATAATCCGTTCCACACACACACAATCTGTGGAATATCAATATTATAGTGACTTCAATAAAGTGAAAGAAACCAGATGGACTGGACTCATGTCATGATAGTGGCTTAAGCCACCAAAGTATTTTGGAAAGTGATTTTTCAGGCTAGGAAAGTCCATAAAAGTTCTACGTAGTCTACAAAAACAGATAGGAATATGGCAATTCTCAGTGAAGTGGGTCATTAGTATTTGGTGACATTTAAAGGTTTTGTAATTACTTACTCATCTCTCATTAAAGCAGCTAATCAGAGCTGTATTTGGAGGAGTGGTATGAGGGATTTTATTGTATTGAAATAATGGGGACAGCATGAATTTTCCTATCATTGCAATTGTTTTTGATGTTGAGATAATTGCTTGCATTTGACTATGAAATATTGTCATTGAAACAATTTTAATACTACAAAGTGGAGATGCTATAAAGCAGGAAAATGACTTTTATGTATTTTACTTGTATGTGTGCCCTGTTGTATCTACTCACTCCATTCATATAGAGTATCTGACATTTCACATTTAAAATAATAATGTAGACTCTACACTTTGAATATTTTGAATGTTATGGACACCAGATTGGCAGCAATGAACACCTGTGGTAAACTGAGGACGTCAATAAGAATGTAATGCAGCTAAATCCTCTATGCTCATAATGACAAGTCCAGAAAGCTGACTTTGGTGGGGAAAGACTCTTAAAATTATGAGATCTAAATAGAGCTTAACATACATTCTTATGACTAGACACATTCCCTCCAATAACCCCCCCCCCCATAAAGGAACTGTCATAGGGAGCTACCATATAAGATGAATCATTCCTGCATCTGACTGTTGCCTGTGCCTGGAGGTTTTCTGTAGATAAGACCAATTAGGTTCTATAGGAAAACCCACCATAAAATGTAGCAAACCCCTGGGGAGGGCTCAGAGGTGTTAAGCACTAGGGCAAGATGTTGACTCACTGCATTGCTTCATTATATTACCCGCTAATGATAGTAGCTACTGACAATGTCATATGGTGGCTGTATGATGTGTATACCTTTTGAAAGATTTGTAAGCCCCGTAGCTATACCCATTGGGAGAATGCATTCGCTCTCTCAGTCCTGAGATAGGGACGAGGGGGCCCTGTGCCCTGCTCTTTGTCTGTCTGCCTTATTTTCCACAATCGCAAAATTACTCCTAAGATCTGTTGGACTGTTGAGGAGCCCACTTGCCCCCCCAAATGCCAATGAGAGTAGTGGGTATAATACTTACTGCAAAGGTTAAGGTTATGGTTAAACTTGGTAGCAACATGGTTTTCAGTGCTATGTAGTCATGCGCAGTTTTGTGATCTGCTGTGATCATCCTCCAAGTTCAGGTAGTGTTGAGTTTCAAACAATAACTTGGTTTGGGGAACTTAAGCATGTCAGGAAGTAAATAGTGAGTGTAATTGCGTAGAATGCCTCTAGCCAGATTCAGTAAAGAGAACTCATAAAGTCTTCTTTGAGTTTATCACCATAAAGCTAGAATTTTAAAATGTAAGACTTCTGAATCTTTCTTTCCTTAGCCATAAAATGAGGATAAAAGCAAGTGCTTGCTAATCTTTCTCAGGTTATTAAAGATTTCTAAAATAATACCAACTTAAAACATCCTCAATAGCATTACTTCCTTCATAATTATGTCATAGTTATGTATTTGGTGATATATTTCTTTAAAATTATTTTTTAAAATTTAGCAAACACCTATTCAGTAGACATGTCTCTACTAAACACTGCTTTCCAAAGTGGATGCAGAAACAAAATACAATCTGTTTATCATGGGACAAATGAAGGGCAAAGGGGGATCAAGTATATTGTCATAAAGCCATACAAATACTTTTTATATATACTTTTATTGGGAGCTCTTATATCTCTTATCACAATCCATGCATTGTTCCAATGTGTCAAGCACATTTGCACATATGCCTCCATCATCATTTTCATAGCATTCTCTTCCCACTGGATCCCCTGATAACAGCTCCCCATTTCTTCCCCCACCTCCCCTCCCTCACAAACTCTTGAAAACCTACAGATAATTTTTTCCATATCTTACATCATTCTCCACCACCTCTCACCCACTTTTCCTTTATTTGTTCTCCTGGGAGAGGGTTCTAGTTTGATCCTTGTGATCAATTTCTCCTTTCTTCCTCCACCCTCCCCTAATCCTCCTGTTATCTCTACTCTCTTCTTTGGCTTCAAGGAGCTTATCTATCCTGGTTTCTCTGTGTTGAGGGCTCTATCTGGAGCAGTGTGCATGCTCTGGTCTAATCTGATTTGTAAAGTAGAATTGAGGCCATGATATTGGGGGGAAGGAAGCATTAAAGAGCTAGCGGAAAGCATTTTGCTTCATCAGTGCTATAATGCACCCTGACTGGTTCATCTCTTCCCTGTGACCTCTCTGTGAGGGGATAGCCAATGTCTACAGATGGGTATTGAGCCTCTACTCTATGCCCTCCTCCCCCAATTCACCTTGAGTATGGTTTTATTCTTGGTCTTAGATGCCTGATACCTTATCCCATTGACATCTCATGACCACACAGGCTGGTGTGCTTCTTCCATATGGACTTTGTTGCTTCTCAGCTAGATGGCCGCTCATTTATCTTCAAGCCTTTAGGACCCCAGACGCTTTATCTTTTGATAGCTGGGCACAAACAGCTTTATTCACCACATTTGCTTATGCACCCATTTTGTCTTCGGTTGAGTATCATAGAATGCTGGATTGTTAGAACAAAGTGTTCTTGTGTTAAGAGAGTACTTGAGTTGAGGCCCAATGTCCATCTGAAACCTTAATTCTTGACATAGATATGAGTAAATAGTTATATTCCCCTTTCATTTTATATATATTTATAAAATAATATATATATTTGCATATGTACATGCCTGTATAAAGCCTCTATTAATGGTCTTTGCCTCCTGATTCTTTCCTCTATTTCCCTCTTGTCCCACCATCATGTTTGGCCTTCATTCGGGTTTAGTAATTCCTTGCTGCTACATTGCCCTTGATTGAGCCCCACCAGACATCCTATGACCTTCCTTTCATTGATTTTAGTTCACCTGTTGTTCCCTTGTCTCTAGGTTGCCCCCCCCCTTTCTCCCACCTCCCATTCTCCCGTACCACCCCAGAATTATTGGTCCCGTTCTTTTCATCTCTGCATTATTTATCCCACCTACCTTATCTAGATAGACATGCAGATACATTAATAAGTGTAAAAAACAGACAACGCCAAATAAAACAACAACCATAGAAAGCAAGAACAAAATAACAATAACAAAAAGAAAGCCACAGACAAAAATGGAGAAGCCTGTAAATAGTTCAAGGTGTGTTCCTTTTCCTTTACGAGTGTTTTCCAGTCTAGTCTGATGAGGTGCCACACATTGCCTCCCAAATACTTTTAAAAACAAAAATATAAAAATGTGAAACTATTGTTTCCTTGAAACTTCTTCTTTCCACAAGTGTCTTCTCTCTAGAACAGCAGTTCTTAACCTGTGGGTCGCAACCCCTTTGGTGATTGAATGACCCTTTCACAGGGGTCACCAGATTCATAACAATAGCAAAATAACAGTTATGAAGGCGCAACAAAACTAATTTTATGTTTGAGGGGGGGTCACCACAGCATGATTGTGGTAGTCACCTAATCTGGTGTCAATTTAAAGATTAAGGGTGTAGGGATGTAGTCTAGTCTGTCAATCTGGAGATAGCCAATGAGACTTCTGTGTGGGCATGGTCTTCTCCTGAAATCTCTGGGAAATCTGGTAATTCCTTCTTGTGATCTGGTAATTCCTCCCTGGGAGACATGGCAGGTGACAAGGCCTAAGAAGCCGGAAAAGCCACGCAGAAACCCCTGCCAATGCTGAGATGCTTACAATGCCACTGGATCCAAAGACTTTCTACCCACTGGCCTGTGATCATCCTGCATTTGGCTTCATTGCTTGTGTTTCCTAAGTCTGAAGAGGACTTTATGGATTGATGTCAGACATGTGGGGTAATGTCAGACTTATGGACTTGAACTGGACTGGGCTAGGATGTGTTCTCAATGTTCAATTGCTCTTGTACATAAATATCTTTTTAAACGAATATGTGTGTCTGGATTAGTTTCTCTAGTCTACCCAGACTAATTCAATGAGGAACTATATTTAAGGGTCAGGGCATTAGGAAGGTTGAGAACTACTGCAAGTCTAAACACTTGTACAAAGAGTTCTGCCCACTTCAATTTATACAATGTTTAAAGGACACTGAGCATCATTGAAGGACTCAAAATGTGTTAGTTTTCATTATTTTTTGAGTTTGGGGAACAAAAGGACTTCTAAAGGGAAAATATTTGAACTGTAATGTCGATGGGTCATTGTTTCCCAATGAAATTTTCCTAGGACAGCCCTGGGAACCTTTGAAGACTGAGTATTACTGTGATTGGGGGGTGGGCATAGGGTGGGGAATCCTCAGTGCAACTTTCTTCACCTTTTTCTCACCAATACAGTTTCTAATTTCTTCATACTTTTTCCTAATAAGCTCCCTTAATGATCCTGTGTTATTTGATACAATCTATCATTCCTTACAGTCAGCATATCCTTTCGAGCTGGGTTTTCTGTTTTGAATGCAACCAGTCCCACAGATCCCCTCAGAAGCCCATGTTCTGGGCACCTTCTTGCAGTAAACTAAGCAAGTGTATGGCTAACTCACCTGAATATACCTCCATTCATTAAAAAATTTTATTTATTTATCTGTCTATTTATTTATGTTATATACTTTTATTGTGGGCTCTTACATCTCTTATCACAATCCATACATTCCTCCAATGTGTCAAGCACATTTACACATATGCCACCATCATCATTTTCAAAACATGATCTTCACACTGGAGCCCCTGATATCAGCTCCCCATTTCTTCTCACTTCCTTCACCACCCACTATCCCTCACAAACTCGTGATAAGTTATAGATTATTTTTCCCAAAACTTACATCATCCTCAGTCACCCCTCAACCACCACTTTTCCTTAATTCGTCCTCCTACGAGGGAGTTCTAGATTGATCCTTGTGATCAATTTCCCCTTTCTCCCCCCACCCCCCTCGCCTAATCCTCCTGATATCTCTACTCTCCTTGTTGGCCCTGAGGGGTTTATCTATCCTGGATTCCCTGTATTGTAGACTCTTATCTATAGCAGCATGCATGCTCTGGTCTAATCTGATCTGTAAGGCAGAATTGAGGTCATGATAGTGGGGTGAAGGAAGCACCAAAGAGCTAGAGGAAAGTTGTTAGTTTCATCAGTGCTATACTGCATCCTGACTGACTCATCTCTTCCCTGTGACTCCTTTGTGAGGGAATGTCTCCATTCATGTTTAAGGTAACACAAGTGCTTAATGTAGAATGGTGTTACAGAAGGCTTCTCAATAGAATTCTTTCCTAATCATAGAGAAAACGACGAGGTAGACATGAAAGTTGGTGGCTTTTTTTGTAGCAACAGTACTTAGCTTCTATTTCATAACTTAAAATCTGAACATCGATGATTAATCATAAAACCTCCATCAAAGAGGAAATCTCACTGCACTAAAATTGTTAATCATTTGCTAACAGATTGAAAAATAAAAGGCTGACTCTCAATCTATAAACAAAATTGCAGTTTCTTAACCTTCTATTAAATAGCAATTTTTGTCTCACATGCATTACAAAAAGAGCGCCTGATAATTTATCCCAAGTTACCTACTGACAAGGAAAGATTTTCACCAAGCAATATCTCTTCATTGGAAATACTCAGTGTGCCTCCAGCACTAATACTTCAGAAATGACATCATTCAACTTTATTTTTATGCCATTTTATATGTTAACTATCTTGTCTTGCTTGTATAAAATTATTAATTGCCCTGCATTATGATATGTTAATGACTTATGTGTAAAATTGTAAGAGTACTTCACTCATATAAAAGGATTAAGCTAAAAAAATCACCAGATATGTCATCCAAGTTTTATCTCAGATATTAGAGTGAGGAAATTACTCTCTCATTTCCTCAAAATTTTCCTTAGCCATATATCAAAGACAAAGTGGGAGAAACTGGCACCCACCCCATTTCTCTATGCACCTTGCCAATTGACAACTTTAGCACTAAATGTGCTCATGTGGTGATGCCGAAAGTTCAACATGCAGCTATTGACCTATTGGTGGTTGGAACCATCCTAGAAGTATCTTGGACGAAAGATGTAGAGATCTACTTCTGTATGTGGTGTCACCACAAGTCTGAATGCTTTCTACAACTGCCAGTGTGTTTTCTTTCTTTTTCGCACTTCATATAGGAGAATGTCTTAATTGTCTTAATTGGCAGTTTCCCTCTGAGGAGGATTTGTATTTTCTACTCTACGGGTGTGAGTGAGGCTAACAGCAATGGGCTTCATCAATGGGCTAGAAACCCTGTGAGGAGGGCACAGGACCCAACAGTGTTTCGCTTTGTTGTGCTATGAGTCAAAATGACTCAATGGCACCTAACAACAATAACAACAACAACAAACTCTCTGGTTGGAGAGAAGGATAGAGACAGAAGTAGCTACCAATTTTGGACTTATTTAATCCCCTTGAATGTTCAGCTTTGGATTCCCTCCAGAATGCTACCATCCAAATTTCCATCTCATCCATAGAATGGCACTTTGCCACAGAGTACTAGCCCACGACTTTCCCAATGGCCTTTTGCTTATATCTCAGCTCAGCACACATCCTGTTTTATAAGTGTGTGTTTATTTGCTTAGCTTATGGAGATTTCAAAACTCACCACCTCTTATTATATTGATGGATGTTATTTGGTGTATTGTATCAAGAATGTAATTGAATTGCAGTGGGAGCATTCCTCCAAATATTATTCTTTCATGCATCTCAGAGGGAAAGTTTTCATAAGTTTGTATCTATGGAAGATTGTTGCAGTATTAGATTTTATTCTCCTGGTTTGTTTATGTATTTTGGGTACTTGTCATTGTTAGGCTCCCTCAGTCAATTCTGGAGCACAGCATAAGAATACGAGAGAGTCCATATTCTCTCAAATATTGCTGTTTGAGTCTATTGTTGCAGTCACAGAATTGATCTATCTGGTTGAATGTCTTCCTCTTTTTTGTTCACAATCTACCAGGTATGATGTCCCTATGCAGTTACTGTTTCTTCTGGAAACATATTCAAATTATGCTTGGATACAGAGCTGAAGTCCCACCATTCTTAATTCTCAGGAGCATCGGGGTGGTACATCACCCAAGACAGACTTATTTGGCAGTCTATGATATACATACCATTTTTTCACCAACACCACAATTAAAAACCATCAATTATTCTTTGGTCTTTCCTTATCCACTACTCAGCTTTCTCATGCATATGAGGGAATTGAAAATACTTGCCATTGAATCAAACACAGCATAGTCCTCAAATGGACATTCACACTTTTTACAATTTTGGAATAGATTTTCCCAACATATATGTCATTTGATTCCTTTTTTTCCCCAAAAAACAATTTTATAGGAACTTATACAGATATCATAGCATTCCATAATTCCATCACATCAAACAAAATTCTACAATTGCTACCGCAGTCAGTTTCAAACCACTCTCTTTCTTCTTGAACTCCTTGACATCAGCTCCCTCCCCCACACACACACACTCCAATTCTGTACCCCCCAGGAACCCTTATTCTACTTGTTGTCTCTAGAGGTTCATCAATTCTGGGTTTAATATACTGAAAAACAGAAAAACATATAACCAAAAATCCAAATGGATTGCCCCTGGTGACAAGATACATCTGAGATAAACCCCAATATGAAAACATATAAACAAAAACAGAATGTAGAAATCCAGAAGAGGCCCAATCTGTATCATCAGAGGGACCAATTGTCAAGGTTTTAAGCCAGGTTTAATATTTTGATCTCCTATAGTCATCTCCACAATGCACTGTTTGGTAGTCAGTTTCTCATCATTCTTCTACCATGGATAGAAGGAATCACACAGTTCCTGTGAGTCATTCCTGTTGAGAAGACACATGAAGCTACACTAGAGCCCTGGAGCTGAAGGAGCTATGTGGAGAACCCTGCCAGTGCTGACATGCTTCCACTGCCACTGGATCCACAAATTTCCACCCACTGGCCTGTGATCTTCCTGTATTCAGCATCATTGCATGTGTTGCATGAGTCTGAAGAGGAATTGATAGGTTGGTATTGGACATATAGGCTAATATCAGACTATTGGGCTTGATCTGGACTAAATAGGGATGTTTTCTCAATATTCAATTATTCGTATCTAAAGTTCTTTATTATACACATATGAGTGTCTATGACTTTGTTTCAATTGTCAACCTAGACTAACGCATGATACATACATCAACACTTGAAGACATTTGTATTGAGCAAAACGGCACATCACATATTACTAAAAATCTCAGTACTCTATTAAAATGTCAGCTATAGGCATGAAAGAAATTTCCAGCAAGCAAGATAAGAATGAACTTGCTTGATCTTATTTACCAATACAAAGTTTCAGTAAAAAGAAAACATTTGAAACTTTACACTACAGATAACTAAGTACACGTAAGTTTGTGCTTAGTTTCCTTACTGGATACCCCCTCACTGTCAAGGATTGTAGATTACAAAAATGTATGTACAAAGGTGCTGTAGGGTTGGAAAAGAGGAAGACATAAGTCACACCTTGAAGCACAATTTTGATATGAAAACAAGTGAATCTGCTCAATACTTATAAATCAGTACAACCAGCTAAGCATGTTCATGCCTTGCATTTTGGGTGTTCTGAAAGGGTCTACAGGTGGTCATTATACTGACTCAAATTGTGTTCCATAACTATGAAGCTGCTTCTTAAAGCACTGCTGTAGTATTTAAAATATTTCTTAACTATAATAAGGTATAGTATCATTAACAATTAAACAGAATAAAAGAAAAATATTAAATAAATGATGCTCTTGATAAATAATTGTTAAATGTACATATACAATACATTTCAAATAATTGTAAATTATTGGGTTTCAGTTTATTTGTTTGCTTGGTCAACTGGTGGGTTTAGTTCATTTTTGCTTAAGTGGTTAAGGCAACTCAAGGATGAATGTAGCTACTTGCTTTTACAGCCAAAGTTATCATTGGTCAATAAACAAAGAATTATAATTTTAACCAATCTCAGTATTCCAGCACTCAGTTTCTCCTACTAAAGTATATCACTTAGGTTAATTTAATTATAATTTTTATTTAGATTCACAAAAATGAAAGTAGTAGATCAAAATATATGAATACTACTATAAAATATATTTTAAAACTTTAGATTCAATTTTATGCCACGTTAATGGAATGTTCCTCCTTAGAATATTAAAATGAGAAATTTAAAATATTTCTAAATAAATGAATAATTTTTTTTCAATTGTAAATTTGCCTTTGATGATCAATGCTTTATTAATATTCATAGTAGATGAGAAATTCTCAAGAGTTTTCATTAATAACAAATATAATTTTCAGTATGATGATGAAAATGAATTTTGTATCTTCTCCTGGCACATCTCATCAAAAATGCTGTACTTTCCAAAGCTCTTATGGAAGGCACAATAGAGAGTGTATAATGAAACTCTGTAACCAAATTCTGCAATTGGTTTTAAGGCCTACTTTATTTTCTTAGATTAAAAAAATTGTTCATGAAGATGTTTTACAGTTTGCTAACAAACGTGAAACATTACAATATAATTCATATAAAATGTCCTTAGAAAATAGATTTTGGTTGTGCCTTATAGATTTATTTACGTTGGTTGTATAGATTCAGTTTGCTTCAGTTATTTGTGAGAGGAGTAAGTGCTAATTTATGTCACATTTAATACACACACAAAAAATACCCAATGGTAACAGCCAGGCAGAAATATTTTTAAGAATGAAAGCCCTCCCTCTGCATATTCACTATTTTTCAATTTTCTTTATTCCCTTAGTTTATGTGTAATGAATATGAAACTGACATACATTTGGTAACAAGGATAATGTATTTGTATCTTAAAGTTGCTCAATGAGTTAATATGTTTATTAGGTATCATTATAACAATTGACAATGTGTGTTGATTGACAAATCCCAAGGCTAAAAATTAAGCTATTTCAATTGCTAGTTGGATATTATTTAATCAATTAATATTTAGACAACCTATCGAACTTTCCTATCAGTGGAACATTTTCATTCTGAACAAGAAAGTTTGTAGTATAGGTGTCTTTGTCTCAAAAACTCATTCCTTTCTAGGTGGTACATTTTGTGGTCAGAAGATCAGAAAATGCATTCAGTGGTAAAGAATCTTTCAAATAGGGCAAAACACCAGCTCACACAATGAAACCATGGTGATTCCCGGTACAGAGATGTAAGCCCAAATGGTTAAAAAGACCAAAAAAGGAAGTTATAGAGTAATCACTGAGATGCTAACCATTTATTGTAGTCAGAAAAGGAGGCTAAGTAAATCAAAAAAAGAGAATGTGTATGGTTAGGTACGGTTGGTGGGCTACAAAAAATGGTTGCAAATTCATTTAGTTGCAGAAGTTTGTAAGTGGAGGGGAAAATGCTCTGTAATGAATCCCTTGCAGAACAGGATGCAAAAGCACATACTTGTTTTTATATAAAACAGTTTTTAGGGGGTGCACTGATACCCAAGGTGGCAATAAGTATTAGTGCCAAGTGTCTTCCTTAGAAATTGCTATCTTAATCAAAACATCCCTCAATGCCTGAAGAGCTTAGATAATATTTAAGTGTCCAAAGCCTTTCAATTAAAGGAATATTTATCTGAGCCATTTTATGCAAATGTATATATGTTAAGACCTCTTCTAGCAGAAACATAGATTTCATAAAGGCATTTTACTATGATGAAAATTTTGGGAAATTCTCCTTCTCACATTGAAAATAACATGAAACATTTTGGCTAGAGATTCTTACGTCTCCTAAATTGGAAAAAAAAAATCTTATGATTCTTTAATGGGATTTTCAGAAATCAGGGACCAAAAGTGGAACAGATTTTCAATTGCTCATATGTAAGTTCAGATTAAAGTTGATGAAAATAAGTACATGAAAGCCAAACATGCTTTAGAGTATAGTCAACCTGAATGTTGAGAAACACTCATGAACAGACTTGACTCATTGAACACTCTGTCAGAACGCCCGAGGAGCTGGGTAAGACTTCAAGACCATCACACATGCAGACAGCATGAGACCATTAAAGAGCCAGGAAAGAAAGAAAAGATCAAAGTGGATGTCAGGAGACACTGAAAATTGCTCTTGATCCTAGAGCAGGTAAAGAATACGCTCTAATCCTTCCATATGCCTTACAAGGAAAAGTGACTGCCAGCTTGTTGTTTGTAGGTATGAAGATTTTTAAATAATAAATGATGAAATTCCTAAGTACATTGAGTTTAACCTACATTAGACTAAGGTAATAGGAGACATAAATAGAAAGGAGAAACTGAACAAGTAGTTGTGGAATAACCTAACAAATATCATGCTTTTTCTGAGTTTAACTTTGACTCACCTTTCCACACTAATGCATGACTGATAAAATACAATCTTATATGAATGTTCATTACATAATGATATGCTGGAATTCTTTTTTCTGCCTTTCATGTCTGCCAGTGGGCACTTCCTTTTTTTCAAAGACAGCATGTGTCTCCCTAGCTTTCTTAGGATGAGACACCATGGGATACGGGAATAAAAATAAACAATTAATCAGAGCTCTTGGTGTGATCATTTAAAAATGTATTTTGTAATATAATTCAACTTTCTGAATTTGTTACTGATCATAATTTCATAAAAGTCCACTAGCAAACTGATGCAGATAATTTATCTGCTCATGTAAGTTGTCTCATTGTCTTGGAAATAAATATTTCATAACCAACGGTTTATCCATATTCTTTTAGAATAAAGCTTGTCTCCTACTCCACCACATGTGAAAGATTACTCTCCTTCACATTATTAGAGCATTTTGGGGAAATTATGCTGTTTGTATTTTTAAAAAATTTACCTACCTAGAATGTATCCTGCTGATACAATGGTTTTGTACGGGGCTACTGAAAGCTAGGAGGTTGATTTAAACTCCCCAACAGCTCTGAGGGAAGAGTCTGCTCCCTTAGAGAATACAGCCTTAGAAACTACTCACAAAGAGCCCTGGTGGCCAAGTGGGTTAAAAACTGGACATCTAAAAGCAAGTGCCATTGTGCAAACCCACCCCATCCAAAGCTTTGCAGATCAGGGAGGCTGCATATGAGGTTATGCAGCCAAGGAAACTATACTGGGAAGTTCCCCTCTGTCCGAAAGAGTTTGCTCTGAATTGACTGGAGGCCAATGGGAAAATACTTCTGGAGCAGTTCTGCTCAGTCACGCTGGGTCACTGTGAGTCACAAATTCACTTGACATTACCTAACAACAAAATAGACATATCCAAAAACATAGCAACCCCCACTAACCCAAAACAGAACTCTGTTTAACATTGATTGATCTGAAAGTATTATTTGAGAAAACCTGTTGTCTTTTTAGAGTTATTCTGCCTATATAAAAATATATCTTTAATATACCCACTTGCACTATCAATGTTCAATTGTATGAGATATTTTCTAAAACACATAGTATTTAGAGAAGACATTATGTTTCTATGACAACATTTATCCATTATATATTCCATATACTTTCGATGATTCCCCTTAGTAATTTAGAGAGAAAAGAACAATTGGCAGGCAACTGATGCTTTTTATTTTATAACTATTAGCTAAATTCCTGGGCTCCAGGAGTGTTGTGAGACATGCCAGAGGTAATGATCTAGGCAAATTGAAGGTGATATTTCTTAGGCAAATAAAGAAAGTGATCAGTGCTCTGCCTAAGTCATTTCCAAACTATCGGATGATGCTCTTAGGCAGCAGCCTTTTGTCAAGAAATAATTAAAGGAATACAAATAAGAAACAACGGAGCTCGAAATTGAACTAACCTAACAACAAGTTCCTTCCTTTCAATAAGAAAAACTCAACCCATTGCAATGGAGTCAATTCTGATGATGATGACAGGTTTCTGATGCTTAAAATTCTTACCAGAGCAGATAATCTCATCTCTCTCCTGCAGAGCAGCTGGTTGGATTGAACTGTCAACATCTCGATTAGGGTTCCCAAACTGTGTCATTTGAGCTCCTTAAAGAAAATAAGATGTAATCATACTTTGTCAAATTAAAATATATATACATATATGTACAATGCATACATATACACATGTACGTATATTTTCATGGATATCTCAACACACACACAGACATTTCACAAAACACCCTTTGAAAATATCACAAGTATCCTCAGGGCTATATTCCTGGTCATCGCTTCCTCATCTTTTCACGTATGTTCTTTGGTTAAATGTTATTCTAGGTAACCCTCCATTCAACCTCTGTGTCACCATTATATCTATGAAACAGATGAAATAATAGAAGAGTCACTTCTTCAAGTGCTAACGCTAATTAGCTAGTGAAAACAAAAGAAACATTTGACCAAATTATACAAACATTCACCATAGCCAGGCATATAAAATAGCAATCACTTCTTGAAATGTAAAAGTTATTTGATACATTAAACCAATTAAAACTACAGAGCAATATTTCTAAAATGTTCTTTAATCATTTTATTGGGGGCTCATACATCTCTTATCACAATCCATACATACATCTGTTGTGTCAAGCACATTTGCACATTTGTTGCCATTGTCATTTTCAAAATATTTTCTTTGTGCTTGAGCCCTTGGTATCAGTGTCTCATTCCCCCCCCTCCCCGACCCTCACACCCTCATGAACCCTTCATAATGTATAAATTATTATAATTATTTTATGTCCTACACTGTCCGATGTTACCCGTCACCCATTTTTCTGTTGTCTGTCCCCCGGGGAAGGGGTTATATGTAGATCATTATGATCAGGTCCCCCTTTTCCCCCTACCTTCCTCTTCCCCTCCTGGAAGCACTACTCTCCTGGTAGCACTACTGGATTCCCTGTGTTTCCAGCTCTTATCTGTACCAGTGTACATGCTCTGGTCTAGCTCATCTCCTCCCTGCAATCCTTTTGTAAGGGGATGTCAAGTTGCTTAGAGATGGACTTTGGGTCTCCATTCCGCACTCCTTGTCATTCACAGTGATATGACTTTTTGTTCTTTGATGCCTGGTACTTGATCCTATTGACAACTTGTGATCACACGGGCTGGTGTGCTTCTTCTTCGTGGGCATTGTTGCTTCTCAGCTGGATGGTCGCTTCTTTATCTTCAAGTCATTAAGACCGTAGGCACTATATCTTTTGATAGCCAGGAATTATCAGCTTTCTTCACCACATTTGCTTATGCACCTGCTTTGTCTTCAGCGATGGTCGGGAAGGTGAGCCTCATGGAATGCCAGTTTAATACAACAAAGTATTCTTGCATTTAGGGAGTACTTAGAAATATAGGCACATAGATCTATTTCTCCATTGTCATTTATAAATATATTTACATATGTACATGCCTATATTTAGACCTCTACAAATGCCATGTGCCTCCTAGTTCTTTCCTCTATTTCCTTTTACTTTCCTCTTGTCCCACTCTTATGCTCAGCCTTCCTTTGGATTTCAGCGATTTCGATTGGTTGAGCAAGCATCGCCCTTGCTCCAACCCTACCAGGCATCCTACACCATCCTCACCATTGATTTTGGATCACTTGTTGTTCCCTTGTCCCTGGGTTTTTTAACACCCACTTCCTTTGCCCTGCCTTCCCCTCTCCCATTTTCCCCTGGAACCATTGGCCTGTTGTTTTCTCCTCCAGACTGTTTATCCCAACTATTTTATCTAGATAGGCTTGCAAAGATAATAATATGCACAAAAAGCAAGACAGAGCAAAACAAAGCAACAAAAGAAAACAAAACATCATCAACAACAACAAAAACCCCAATGACACAAAAAGAAAAAAACTTGCAAATAATTCAAGTCTGTTTGCTGACTTTTAGGAGTGTTTTCCTGTTGAGTCTGATAGGGTGCCACGCCCTGATCCCAAAGTCTGTTTTTGGTATTCCCTGGGGACTTTGTTGCTCTGTTCCCCTTGCTGCTCTATTGCACATCCTAAGTGTTTTTCCTCAGTGTGGTGCAGTCAGATCGGGCGCCATTCCTGCACTATGTCTCCTGTGTTGTCCCCTCTAGTGCTATGGGTCAGTGAGAGATGTCCTGTCTCTTATTGGGGCCAGCTCTATGGTCCTCGCTGCGCTTTGGCTGCTCTGAATTGGAATATTGTCCTCAGGGATTGGTGGGCCAGGTTGTGCTCCACTCTCTTCCTTTCCCTTCATTTGTTCCTGTGTGCTCTGCTTAGATATGTCCCTCTCCCTGAGCTGTAGCTTCAGTCCTGTCCTCTGAAATGAATTCTTCTTCCAGGAAGGGGGTGAGGGGGCTATTCATGTAGTTGGGATTGAATCTAAAGTGGTTTTGGAATGCTTATGCAAAACTAAGGCATTATATTTACTATGTATTTATTTTTCAGCTATTAATATAGACAGAACTACTGGCATAGCTCAATAAAAATGTAATTGGCAAGACTTTGCAGCTGATGTATGAAATTAATGTCATGGAATGGTCTGAGGCCCATCTTTACTTTAAATAAATGCTACAGGTGGTGGTAATGAGTATTCCATATGTAAGACCACTGACATTGAAGTAAAGCAAAAGCAAAAATAAGCATACTATTTCAAATTAATTTGAAATTAAAAACCATCTTTCTATAAATAACCCAACCTTTTATATATGATGGTAAATAAATAGCATTACCACAAAAATTAGAGAATCCTTTTTTGGAACAAAAATGTCAAAACGCGAAGTGATTTTTTTTGACATATTCTCCATCTAGTTTATGTCCTTCTGAAGATGTATTTCCATACCTCTAACATTTCCCCAAGTAATTCTACCCTCTTCCATTTTACCCAGGTCACGTGCTAGTTGGATGTCCACGAATGATCCACAGATGGTGTCCCAGTTATATATGTCCTTGGAGTTTTCAGATCGCAAAGTATGAAGGGACAAGTTTAGGGTTATAGAATGGATGGGGTAATTTTTCCCAACAAAAACCTCATAAGACCACCCTTGCAACCATGGAAAAACAAGTAAATTAAATGCCTTGATGAGGAAAATAAAACGACCTCAGCTTAAGTTTTCTAGCATTTTTCTGTCTTGTTATTCCAATGAAGCTTTTCAGTTCATTCATATTTCTTCCTACCGAGCCCCAGTGATTCCCCTGCCCCACTTCCCAAATTTCCTTTTGAGCTAGCCTCTCTGAGATGAATAGAACAAGCCCAGCTGATCCCTCTGGAAGTGACTGAAACAATTGGACCTTTTTTTCTTGAGGTTTCCAAGTAGAAGTGCGTTACATTGAGAACTTGTCTACAGCCATCCATTGATCACAGAAACGTGTTTAAGCAGGTTATCTTTGTGAAGATGCATACACGGATGGTCTGGAACCCTTGGAACAGACTGATTGATTTCCTTTGTATATGAGCGAGCTGCAATTCCATTAGCAATTAGTTCAATTTCTGTGAACATTTTGAAGCTCTCTTCTATAACATTTGAAAGTAATTGTATAGTTTTAAAATAATTTGAGTAGAAATTAATAAACCTGGTTTGATATAGACATTAGGTATAAGCACGTTGGCATGTTAGGTAAAATTTCCCTGAGAATAGAGCTAAATAACATCAATAAAGCAAAAGATCCATATAATTATCATTAGGTGCTTTCAAGATGATTCGGACCCGTAGCCACCCACTGTGCAACAGAAAGCAACTTAACCCAAGCCTATGCAAAGAAATGTGAAACTATCTGAATGCAATAATACACACACAACTTCTCAACATCTCGCTGTAGAATAAAAGGGAGTGCAAGAGTCAGACATGTAGCAGTATAATTAATTCTAGAGGGAATTGCATCCCAACTCATAGCAATCCCATAGGACCAAAGCAAACTCTGATAGGATTTTCAAAGCTATCAATATTTCAGTGAGGAGACTGTATTATCTTTCTCCTACAGAGTGGCTGGTGGATTTAAATCACCCAGCTTGTGATTAGCAGTCTAATGCTTAATCCATTGTTCAACCAGGTGATTAAGAATATGTGCATCCATGTGTTGTTGTTGTTGTTAGGCATCCCAGAGTTGACTGACACATAGTGACAGTGGTACAACTAAAGAAATCACTGCTGGGTGCTGTGCCAGCATCACAATTGTGACGTTTGAACACATTTTTGCATCCCCGGTGTCCATCTGCCTTGCTGAGTCTTACTCTTTTTCAGTGACCCTCTGCTTTACCTACCATGAAGCCTAGCCAGTCTCACTTTCAAAGAGACTTCTGCTTGTAATTCCTCCAAGACAGACTTGTTTGTTCATCTGGTTGCCCATGGCACTTTCAATATAAATTGTTAAACCAATATTTCTAATGCATACATCTCTGTGTGGTCTTCCTTATTCATTGTCCCATATGAAGTATGAATACTTTTATATAAAGCAAACTAAAGTTATACTAAAGTTAAATTAAAGTTATACTAAAATGACGAATTCGGTAAAGATCCTCAAATACAGAACACATCCCTACAGCTGAAACAAAGGAAAATAGACACATGAAAATTCAACGCTATTGAATCGATGAAGGACAATTTAGCAACATTAAGAAAAGCTACAAATGCAGTTCCTTCCTTATTGACAAATTCAATTTTGGGAGAATCTTCAGATAAATTCTTACATACAAAATGATCTGTGTGGAAGGCTTTCCGTCACTTTTTGTAAGATTTAGAAAAAGAATCCATATCTCTATATAGGGACATTAAGAATAAAAGATATGTTGACATAGTGGAATAATTTGCAATCATAAAAATAGAAGACAAACATTCTGCATAAACACTGAGTGACTGTATGGCATGAACAGAGCCCCGGGAAAGAATGTTGATTGAAGGAGCAAGGTGCACAACTATGTGTGTGTTATGAACATATTTGCATAATAAAATGGAAACAAATTTTGAAAGGAGACCCAATTTTGCTTACATTTTCTGTCCTTTTAAAATATTTGAAAATATATGCAAATAAATGAATTGAGCTGGCTAATTTTAGTAGGCAAGGAGCAGGATAAGGTTGATTGTTCTGCATAAAGCTCCCTGAGATATGGGGACACAAGGTAGTATCTCAAGAATCTGACTGGAAAACAAGACAAAAATGCTTCCAGAATAAGGCTATAGAACTTGTAAATGGGTGCAACAGAAAGCTAGGCACTGAGATATTTATATAGCAGGTACTAACATTTTCCAAAAAACAAACAAAAAAAGATTGGTTTAAGGTGTGGATGAAAACTTAAGCCTAGGGCCAACTGTGGAACCTGGTAATCAATTTGGGAGTATGCAAAATTGCTTCTCAAGGTGATATAATTCCTTTTTCAAGGAATTAACCTTGGCATTTTCGTTAATATTATAGCACCATTGCAAATCTTGGTTTTGCTAGCTGCCATTAAGATGATTCCAACTCATGAGGTCTTCATGGACCCGAGAGGGAAACCATGCCTGGTCCTCCATCATCTTCCCAATCACCACCATGCTCATTCCTGTGGCTCTGGAGCCAGGCCATATCCCTCTTGATCCTCATTGACCTTCTGCTTCTGCTAATATGGCAGTCACTTCTAGCAACTGACTCCTTTTAATGCAGTGGTTCTCAACCTTCCTCATGCCGCGACCCTTTAATACAGTTCCTCATGTTGTAGTGACTCCCCCAACCATAACATTATTTTGTTTGCGACTTTATAACTGTCATTTTGCTCCTGTTATGAATCAGGTGACTCCTGTGAAAGTGTCGTTCAAGCCCCAAAGGGGCCGCGGCTTACCGGATGTGAACCACTGTGTCATCAATAAGGTATTCATTGGCTAATTTCTTGAGAGTTGATTGTTAGGCCTTTCTCCCAGGCCTGCCTTAGTCTGGAAGCTGCCCTGACACCTGCACTGCACTGTCGCTCAGGGTGACTCTGCTGGTAAGTGAAATCCCCCTGGACACCACTTCAAACAGCACAGCAACACATAAGACAACATGGCAAGGCAACTTGAACTACATGTGGTGCTAACTGCAAATGTACCCATGATGTGCTCTTAGTTATTTCCTGAACATTTAAAATAGCAAATGAATAATATTGGCATGCGCATTGTAAGACTCCTGGAACTAGGTAGGAAGCATTACCCTCCATGGATTCAACTAGAAACCTTTTCGAGAAAGGAGGAAATCTTCCCTTTGAGAAAAATCAAGCCATCAGGGCGTGGGAGTGCCTCCTGCCCTACAATCTCATTTATGAGTAACAACTCTAAAACAATGAGAAGTCCTGGTTTGCACACAGTGACAGCTTCAGAAATGGAACAAGAATCTAGCATTGCAGATACTATCCAATTTCCTATTGCTTTAAAACAGTCCTAATTCCAACATAGGTTTTGGAGATATTTTGTGAAACATGTAATTAAACATACCTATATAGACTCCATGGATACCCACATAGAAAGAATAAGCAAGAATACATTTCACAAAAGTCAATTGTTTAAACTAAGACAGAAAACAAACATGTGAGGTTTTATGTAGGTTTGTTAGGCTGCATGGTCTAGAGAAAGAAAACATGTGGTACTCATACAGGTATACGAAAGGGCTTTGCCTCTAAAAGGCATCCCAGTCCAGTCCAATTTAAGTCCACACGGTCAGTGCTAGCTGGAGCCCTCTGCAGTCACAGAGCTGCAGACCAAAGACATGACATTTGAAGAAGTTCTCAAAAAGCCAAGGCTGGTGGGAACAGTGTCACATTCATCCAAGGTCAGTGGAATCATATAAGGTCGTGGACAGCTCTCAGGCCTGGTTTCCTTTTCTGACTGACCCAGGAGATAAACAGAATCCCAGCAAGAAGGCTGGAGAGGGCATAGAGAGAGAGGAGTTCCCGGTTCCTCTCTTATTAAACTACCACACCTCCAGGAAGGCATCAATACTAGGGTGTGACCTGGTTGATAGGCTGGACTCCACCCCTACATTTTCATACAAATTCAAGTAGGTACAAAGGCTGACTACTCCAGGAGGGATGTTGTTTCTAGCCATTCCAAATTGACTAACCAAGTACACATGGTAGAAAATCTCAGTCATAACATGGATATTGAATAATGAGCAAAGCCATTTTTTCCTGACATGAAAATGTTTCCTAAGAATTAAAGAAATGAAACAAATATATTCTTCATGAGCACAAAAAATGCAAAACTTAGGAAAAATAGCAAGTTAATCTTGATTAGACTTCTGGAAAGTCTTGGATTTAAATTACAGTGTTAAACAGTTTGATATTTAAGTTGCAACTTGCTAAGCTGTAGATTAATCGACATATATTCATAGATATTAAAGACAAAATTAACACCGAGACAAAAATAATGATATATAGATTTGGTTGCTAAAGCTCCTGTGTTACAGAATATTCCTAAAGTTCTAAAATTATTTGAAGAGTAATGTCAAACTCTAAGAATATATATATATCATTTCAAAGATTTACCAGAATATATTTTATGATTATATCTCTATATCAATTTGATGTTTAAGTATAAGACTGCTGCTTTCACTAATTATGTGAGAGGCTAAGAGAGTTTTGTCATCATTTGTGGTTTGAAATGCTAAAGAAGTTTTGTCATTATTTCTAATGGTGCATGATATTTTTAAGAGGCAAAATTTTAATTGTATACACAGTTTCTAATTCTACACAATAGTGTGAATTTTAAAAACTTTATATTTCAGGCATTCTGATGCTCAGATTTTCCATCTATGATTAATAAGAATCAGAGGATATTAGTGTATATTCATGCTTCCTCTTCACTAACTTTTCACACCAATAAAATGCCTTTGTTATATTTAAAACCATTTTATTACATCAGTTAGAAATCATTTTCTGAACAGAATTCACTTTGAAATGAAACCATTATATTTCAATCTCACAAAGGGAAAATGATGCCACCAAGAGTTATTTAGCTTAATTTTTTTCACACTGGTGGCCACATTTATGGAATAAATTTTTTACTAATACAAATCCCTATTAAATAAAGACTTCAGATCCATTACCAAATCAAAGTTATGTAGTTGATAAGGTAGTACATCTATCAGTTCAAATACATTGCAGTTACAGAAACAATTCTACCTGTACTTAAGCCATGTATTTGTGATTTAGGAAGATATTTTTATAATTACCATATCAAAGCACATGCGGAAACTGTAGAGGAGGTTTTTACCATCATTTCTAGGGCATGCCTTCAAGTCAGAACAGATTCACTTCAAAGTCCCTTAATGCAGACATCTAAATGTACAGAGCACTCAATTTTATGATGCACAAGGATTATAATTTTTTCCTTCTTAGTCATCAATGATTATTTATTATTAATATTTATTAGTTGGGATTTAATCATATAACATTCCACATTTCAATCACATCAATTAGAATTGTACTATTATCCCCACAATCCATTTCCAAACAATATTTTTCTACATAAACTCCTTGAAAGCCTTTGTCTCATCCCCCATCACCACCAATGTGCTCCCCTCCCCCAGAACCCTTTATTCCACTTGCTCTTCCCATTGGTGGTCATCAGTCCTGGGTTTCATACAACAAAGGAAACGTATCCAACACAGTTTCAAGAGTGACCCTAACTGACATAACACCTCTGAGATACATGATAACATGAACAAACCAAAACCGAACAAAACAATGTAAACCAAAAATACCGAACAATTTGGAAGCCAGATCAGGTGCAGCCTGCATCATAAGGGAATGCACTGACACTGTTTGATCTGAGATGTTGGGTTTTTTTTTAACAGTGAATCTTATTCTCAATTTTGTAATGATAATCAATAGCAAATTGAGTTTTACTGTCAGTTGAAAGTCAGTTCTGAGATAATTTGAAATACATTATTTTTGTTAGTTTTCATAATTAC
Source organism: Tenrec ecaudatus (assembly GCF_050624435.1). Lineage (NCBI taxonomy): Eukaryota > Metazoa > Chordata > Mammalia > Afrosoricida > Tenrecidae > Tenrec > Tenrec ecaudatus. Next base: position 10,740,308 of record NC_134544.1, read on the forward strand.
TGCCTTTTATTATTAACAACTTATTTGTTCTTGGGGTTGGGAAATCTTACATCTAAACATACAGACATATCTTAATATATATGTACATAAAATACACAGTCCATGGAAGTTTACTCACATGAGAAAGTAATGTTGGCAGAGACTAACACTTTGTTAATTGTACTGGTCCCACTTGTACAAGATTCTAGAAATTAGCCAATGAAAATCATATTGCTCACAATAGAATATTCAAATGTGGTAGCACATAATTTTCTGATGTTATCATTCTTTTACCAATAGCCGATAACAAATCAATATTATATTTATGTATGTACTGATCAATAAAAGGAATCAATAATCAAATTTTCAAAAGAAGAGAAATGGTGTATTCCACTTACCATTTGTAAAAACCAAACTACTATGCAGTTGCTCGAACAGAACCTTGTCAGAAGTTAGGAACTTCTGGAATCATTAATTCAACCATATTTCAGGAGTAATAAATAATGGATTATTTTACATAAAATAGTTGACATGTGTCACCACAAAAGGGCAAATAAAGGTCTTCCAGATTCCTGGATTGCACAACCATAAGCTAAATCTAAAGTTAAAACTGTAATCCACAGTAGCCTGAAAGAGTCATCAATTTTTGCCCTCTTAATTATTCTCTAAAAAATATTTAACATATTGGCAACATATTTTTGCAAGGAAATAAATATAAATCTGATTACAATATATTGTAAAAATAAATTAGAACTAAAAAAGAAAGACATAAACACATTACTGTCTCTTTCAGAGGTATTAGAGAAAGAGATTCGGTGAAAGAACTGAGGTTTAGCGATAATGAGGAAACCTTTAATAAATTGACAATCATCCTGGCAAAAGCTAGACGGCATCTTTTCCTGAAATGGTGGAATTTGGATTGGATTACAATTTCAACACTCTTTGTTTTCATAGGTGAAGTATATTTTCTATTGTGTGTATTTACATAGCACTCAGATGATTTTTATTAAAATAATAAACCACATTTTGAGATTAACAAAATAATTATCGAAATAATAAGGTGGAATGGGATGCAGCTCCCATTTTTCTGATTGAGAACATACTCTTATCTCTTGTGTATGATTTATTTTATTTTTTTGGCAAGACAAAAGATGAAATGTTGCTTTTGGCACAGAATATTCAATATAACTGCCAAAATTACTCTTGGTAGACAGCAATTCAAGTAGTAAATATATTTTTATGGATAATTACTTGATTGAAAGTCTGTGTGAATTAGAGGCATTTTAATATTCATGGCTAATTTATACCTATGAATATTTTATTAATTTCTGCTTTGTTTGAAATAATGATGCTACAATAACACAGAGCCCGAATATTTAACATTAATAAACTCTACATAATAACTCAGTGGCAATTCTGTGATTAAGTATCACCCAAAGCGTCCTTAACAGAACAGTATAATGTGCAAAAACAATCTCTGTGGCCCAGGTACACAGGCATGGTCTGATTTCTAATTAAGAAAATCTGATTTATTACTGAAAACACCTTTGGTATACTATACGATTAAAAGGAACCAGTTCTAGTTTGGGGTGTCAGAATCCTTATCCACAAAATGGGTCGGATCACCTATTCTAGACTGATACACGCATTTGGCATCCTGAACCCACCCAGTGACACCACAGAACAAAGGCCTGCTTGCTTGAAGAGTGCAGTCCAGACACCTCTATGGATCAGTGTTCTCCCGTAAGACATGAGTCGCCAGAAGGCAGAATCAACGCAAAGGCAATGGGCTTGGATATTTAGTAGCTACTGGATCTCATCGTAGTTACAAAAGTGACAACTTCTCAATTTGTCTACTATTGCTTCAACAATAGACTCACTTCCTTATCACAGAATCCACCTGTCTTCCATACAGTGAACCTAAAGACAAAGCCCACCAGTTATCTAAGTATTAGTGTCTTAACCCCTTTGAAGAACAGTAGACCTTCTTTGAGATTATTTAATCATTCATCAGCTTTTGAAGTCATTGCTATTTAAAAAGCAGCAACTCATTGCAGTGTCTGACTGGTAGCAACTTGACAGGCTGGGGGAGGACACTGAGGGCTCCCAATCGTGTAACTTTTTCTAAGAATAGAAACCCTTATCTTCCTGAAGAGTAGCAGATGGTTTCAGACTGCCAGCACGGCAGTAGGAGCTCCACATGTCACCACGGCTCCCCTACTCAACCACAAGAAGTCCCTGTTGAACACAATTGAACACAATATCTATTCCACAAATTTTATATTTAGAAAATGTTAAATAAACTATAGTGAGAAAAACTATTTATATATTAGTTTATCATACTGTGGTGGCTAGCATTTTGCTATGATGCTATTCAGAAGTTAAGCTATAGGCATTTCAAATATGAGTAGGGTTGCAGATGGTAGAGAGTTTCAGCAAAGCTTCCTGGCTAAGAAAGGCTAGGAAGAAGGAATATAGAATCTAGTTTTAAAAAATCATACTGTGAAAATTTCATGAGCAGTAATGAAAACTATCTGATACAGTGCTGAAAGACCGATTTCTTAGGTAGAATGGCACTTAAAAAGAGAAGAACTCACTGCATGCATACATGAATAATCAGAACATAGGATTAAAAATATGAATTTAGGAAAGTTAGAAGTTACCAAACATTAAATGATACACATGAAGATAGATATCATAAGCATTAGTGAACAGAAATGGGTTGAAATCACCATTTTGAAAAATACATTCAATGGTGTAGTATTCAGGGAATGATAAATTGAGGAGCAAGTCATCACTATATATATGTATATATATGCATATAATGTCATATGACCTGTAGTATAACCATATCCTTGACAGGATAATATTCATATAATATTCATATAATATATTCATATAGGTATATAAGGAAGAGGAATTAATATGATGATTATTATTTAAACCTTTGCCCCAAGAATCAATGCCAAAGATGAAGAAATTATGGATTATTACCAATCTCTGCTGACTAAAATTTATCAAACATGCAGTGAAGGTATATAGAGAATTACCAAAAGTTGGTGTGTGAGTCTGGGTTGACTATAGAAATAAATTAATAAATACTCATATGTCTATAAGAAAGAGTAATGATACATTAAGTATAATTACACATAATTATACATTAAGAAAACAGCCCAACCCAGATCAAGTCCATAAGTCTGATATTAGCCCATATGTCCAATACCAATATATGAAATCGTTTTCAGACTCATGAAACACATGCCATGACACCCAATGAAGGAAGAACACAGACCAGTAGGTGGTAAGTCTTGTGGATCCAGTAGCATTGTAAGCATCTCAGTACTGGCAGGGTCTTCATGTGAGTCCTCTTGCTCAGGGCACTAGTGTAACTCCATACGTCCTGTGAGCTGCAATGTCTTCCAGGGAGTGAGTGTGTGTCCCACCTTCAATTAGCTATTTAGCCCCTCCAAAGGAGGTCATCGAGCTCTGACCTGATTGGCAGGCTAGACTCCACTCCTTCACCCTTAATCCTCTCAAATTGACAACAGGTTATGTAACTACCACATCTAGGATAAAAGAATTAATATTAGCACTACATATGAAAAATATGACCTCTGTGATAGAAACATCTTCCAAAAACACACAGTATATTTTTGCAAGACCAACGACTTATTTATTGAGAATACATTTTTCTCATGAATGTGTCCAGTGAATCTACACATGAACTTCACCAGATGGAAAGCACAAAAATCGAATTGAATATATCTTTGGAAAGAGACACTGGAAAAGCTTGATATAAGTAGTCAGAATTAGGCCGGTCAGCTACAGAACAGGCCATCAATTGAAATAATTCCAGATTGAAGTAAAAGTTATAATACATCATACCTGGTTTTAGAGACTACCTCAAGAGCAGAGTTGATGCCCTGAACACTGTTGAACCAAGATCAGATGAGCTGTTGGATGACATCAGTGATATCAAAAATGAAGGAAGCTGAAAGTTATTACAACGATAGGAAAGAAATTAGGAGCACATCTCAGAAAAGACTCAAACTTCCCCTTGAGTGTAGAGTAGCTGAAGTGAATGTTGAAGTCAAAGAACACACAGAAGGTTTTAAAGGGTGGCTTAAAAAGACAGACTACAGTCTTCTAAAACATGGAAAGCCCTTGTGTAAGTCCAGATTGAGTAGAGAAACAAATCCAGAGACACTCATATATATGTAAGAAAGAACTTTATATCAAGAAGCAATTATGCATCAATAAAACATACCAGCCCAGTCTAGATCAAGTCCATAAGTTTGATATTAGTCCATAAGTCCGATATTAACCCATGAGTTCTTCTTCAGGCTCACACAGCACATACAATGATGCTGAATGCAGGAAGATCACAGGCCAGTGGGTGGAAAGTCCTGTAAGCCAATGGCAGTGGACACATCTCCAGGGCTCTGTATATCATCAGCTTGGCTCCATATGGCTTGTCAATACGAACTCATAGTGGAGAGAGAGTTTGTACCACCTCCAGGGAAGAAGGTAGGAAGCCCACGAATCCTCATGAGAAGGCCACCCCAGAAGAAGGGATCTCCTGCCTGTGACCTGATTGGCTGGCTAGACTCCACCCCTTCCTTTTTATTTATAAAGTTGACATGAAATTGTGTAACTACCACAGACCTATCATTGGAAAACCAAAGTAGAACAGGCTTGTCATTTCTCAAGAAGAAAGCTTGAGATGCATCATTAAAGGGTATGCACAAAACAATGAATATAACAGGAAGCAGCAAAAAACAGGAATATTCAGAGATCTACACCAAAAAGAGTGATTTGGTGTCCAGGTGCAGGAAGTGATATAGGATTAAGAACCTAAGACATTGAAGAAAGGAAGTAGTCCAAGCTGTACTTAAGGCTTTGGCAAAAGAAACAAAGTTTCAGTTCTCGATGAAATATTCATTGAAATGTTTCACCAAACAGATTCCATGCTAGAAGCACTCAGTCATTTGTGACAAAAAATTTGGAAGAAGTGGCCAACCAACTGGAAGAGATTCACGTTAGCGACCATGCCAAAGAAAGCTGTACCTACAGAATGCAGAATGATCAAACAGTGTCATTGATATCGCATACAGGTAAGGATTTGCTGATAATAATTCAAAAAAGAATGGTGGGCGAGCATCAACAGTCCATTGCCAGGAATCCTAGCTGCAGTCAGGAGTGTGGAAATGGAATATTACTGCTGATTTCAAATGCTTCTTCGTGGAAAACAGAGAATACCAGAAATATGTGGAGCACTGTTTTATTGACTGTGCAAAGGCATTCAACTGTGTGGATCATAACGAATTGCGGATAGCAATGTGAAGGCCCTTCCAGAAGACTTAACAGTGCTTAGAAGTAACTTGCACAGACCAAAGTTGTTCAATGCCGTCAAGTTCTTCTGTGCAGAAACCCCATGCACAACGGAAGGACATGCTCCCTGGTACTGCCCCATCCTCACAATTGTTAAGCTTGAACCCATTGTGGCAGCCAGCGCGGCACTATCTTGTTGAGAGTCTTCCTCTTTGTCTCAGCCCTTCTACTTCAGACTAAGACAGAGTCCTTGAAACAATGCAAGGGGATTCTTCCTGGCTTAAAGGCAGGAAAAATGTGTACCAGGTTAGTATATTCTTCACATATTACCATATATACTCATGTATAAGGAGAGTTTTTTTCAGCACAAAAATGCTTAAAACTGGGGTTCGGCTTATACATGGGTCAGTGGTAGCCCAGTAAGGTATAACATCTCACGGGTGATTGCCATTCCTCCACTATTCATTCAAAGCTCCGCTGACACTGCAGGGCTTTGAATGTTTGTTTACTCACATCTAACCAATCAGAGCTGTCCTATGACATGGACAGCTCCAATTCGCAGAAGCACCCATAGTGATTCACTTACACTGGCAGCGTACTGGTAAGGATGTGTCTATGGCGTGCTCCATCTCTACACTCTGCTCTCTGTGTTAATTCACATCCTGCATTTCCCACCCTAGGCTTATACTTGAGTCAATCAGTTTTTCTGGTTCCCCAGGTAATAATTAGGTACCTCGGCTTATACTCGGGTCAGCTTATATTCGAGTATACATGGTAAGTCAGTGTACACACTGAATAACTTATCTAAGAAACTAATCAATTCAATTATGGAGTGAGGATCAATTATCAGGAACCTACAATCTGTAGACAATACGGTCTTGCTTGCTGCAATTGAACTCACTTGAAGCATTTACTGATGAAGACCTAAAACCACAGCTGTTAGAACAGATTATACCTCAATATAAAGAAAATAAATGTTTTCACAACTGTACCAATAAATCACATCATGTCAAATTGGGATAATTGAAGTCACAAGGATTTCATTTTACTTGGATTTACAACTCTCAGTCATGGAAGAAGCAGTATTTCTAAGAACTCAACTGGCATGTTGTAATGGGAAAATCCGCTGCAAAGGACCTCTTTAAAGCATCAAGAAGCAAAGCCGCCACTTTGATGACTAACTGACCTAACTCCATATTTCAGTTACCGTATATGCCTGTGAAAACTGGACCATGATTGAGGAAGGGGAAAGAGCAACTGGTGTCTCCGAGTTGTGGTGAATGCAGTACATTGAGTGCGTCATGAGTGCCAGACCCCATTCATCTGTACTGGAAGAAGGATAATCAAAAGACACATTAGAAAGGGTGAAGAGCAGACTTCGTTTATGTACTGTGGAAATGCTATCAGGAGGAAGCTGGGCCTGCGCAAGGCCACCAGGAGTAGGAAAGTAAGAAGGTTAGGTAAAAGAGGAAATCCTCTAATAACCTGGACTGACACCGTGGCTGCGTGGATGGGCTCAAGCATTGTAATATCTTAGGGTGATCATGAACCAAAATGCGCCTCCTTCTATTGTGTATAGGTAACAACTGACATCTAAGCATAACATAGTATATGAGACTAAAACTTTCCTTCTGCACGATTTCTTAATGTAAAAATATATCTGAATACTAGAAAACCTTAGTCACTCAAATTTAAGGATGTGTGATTAATTGATCTATAATATGAATATTATTAATTTGAAGTCTAAAATATGATTGAACACCTGATTTTCCATACATTACTTTGTAAAGAAATGCAATTTCAACATCTTTGCAATTTGGTTACCTTTTTTATTGCCCATTCCTATAGTCACTGTAGGATAAAATAAAATATCTAAAAATATTAAGCATTTTTATATCCAAGGAGCCTGGTATCACACTAATTATGCACTGTGTGCTAAGTAAAATTCCATTTCAACCACGTCCTACCCACCTTTTCAGCAGTTGTGAGATTGAAAGCCTGGGTCACCTGCGCCCATGAAGACGACTGCCTGAACACCCTATGGAGCAGTTCCACTCTGTCAGATGAGTCACAATGGTTTGGAATTAGGTGTATCTAAAAATAACATTCAAACTGCATCGCAGTAGCTTGGCAGAAAGAAATGCCAGAAGCAAATGATGTTTTCGCAGGAACCTTGATCAGTAAAAAAACAAATCTTAAATCAGACCAATCTGAACCGTCCTTTCATTTCTCTCCATGTGACCGACAATGTTTCACAGTTTTGAACGGTTAAATACACCTGTTGTAGATCAGATTGCATCCGAATATTTCATGAGTTTTTTTCAAATGGATTAGACTTTTAAGAAGGAGGCTTACACACTGCTAAAGATATAGACATTTCCCATTACTTTATTGACAATCAGTGAAAAATTTATTTGCTGTGAAGATGCCTTTCTCTCCTGTTAGATTTGTTAATCTTTGGCCTTGGAATGCTTTGCATAGCTGGAGGGAAAATGTGTCAAGATAAACTCGCGGAGGTAAAAAATTTTTGGCATAGTTTAAACACCCCATGCTAAAATATAACCATTTAAATTGTAACAGAATATTCACAAGGTGAAAATTATCGATGCTTGAATTTAATGTTAACATGATGAACTCTATGAAATTCAAAACCAAAGCGGATATGTTATCTTAATTTCTCTTAAATTGCTCAAACAATTCAAAGGTTTTAAGGGGAAATTGCTAGAGTTTGTTTTATAAGCAGTTTCTCCCTCCCACACTGGCTTCCCCTAAGGATGATTAAAGTCTAAATAAATGAAGTACATTTTCCTCCTGTTCTAAAAGAGGTGGGTTTGGTTTTATCGGTATTGAGGAAAGAGTTTTCAATGTATATTTGGAACCTAGGAAAGTGTTGCTGTCACTGCTATTTATCTCATTAATGACAATTAAATGCATCACTCAAGAATTTGCTATCAAATGATAATCCAAAGGAAGTTCAATTTGAATTCACCCAACATATTTCAGGAATGAAGGCCCCCAAAATTGCTTCCATTCTGATTACAGCCAAGAAACCTGTATGGAGTAGTTCCACTGTGTAATACCTGGAGTAGCCAGGAGGCCCAAAGGAATGAGGTTGGCCTTTTGCTGTTTTGTGGGATAAGGCGGAGTGGGGGAATTCATAGCATTTTAGTTGAGTCTGATCATTATAAAATGAATACTTGCTTTCTGCAAGCTGAGGTTTCAAGTATTTATTTATTTTTAAATCATTTTATTGGCAGCTCTTACAGTTCTTATCACAATCCATACATACATCATTGTGTCAAGCACATTTGTACATATGTTGCCATCATTTTCAAAACATTTTCTTTCTACTTGAGTCCTTGATTTCAGCTCCTCATTTTTGCCCTTCCTCACCACCCCTCCCATATAAACCCTTGATAATTTATAAATGTGTTTATTTTTTCTTATATAGGTTCAGTCAAAGAATATTATGCACACACAAAAAACTTTTAAGAAACAAAAATATTATCATGGAAAGTTATTGATTGCCAACAGATCCTCCATCTACATCTATAAACTTTTCATGGCAAAGTTCCCATCTCTTTCATCCTCCCCCAATGAATTCTGGACTTGCCCATGTACACCACATCAAAAAAGCAGTTAAGACATGTTTGATGGACCCCAATCATGCTCTTTTTCAATGTTCTTTGAGTCTTGGGACACAACAGAGTCTGAATAGATAAGACTCAGGCTGTCGCTTGGGTAGGGTAAGGTCTCTCAACCAGAAGATGGTTAGACATCCCTGCTTCCCTCAAAGAACAGACAGGTGCTTTTTTTCTTTGTTTTTATGGAGAGGACAAAAAAAATTCCTTGATGCAAATTCCCTGGCCTTTTTCTCACCATTGCAGTTATCAATTTTCTTAAAATTCTTCCTAATGAAAAATCATGATTGTTTGGTGTCCTTTAAGGAAAGTCTATTAAGATGACCTCTTGAATATTCTGAAAAATCAGTCATCCTCACCTTTTGAAGTTGCCTATTTGTCTGGAGTTGAAATGGCCCAACAGATTCTCTAGGAAGCAAGAGTGTGTGCATCCATCCACTGATGGCCAAGGCAAGTTTCAACACATTTTATTTTGAATAAATCCATATCAACTGAAATCCCAAATGTAATCCTTTTTGACTTGAAAGTGTGGAGGAGGCTTCAAAATTTTCATTGGAAACTGGAATTGCAATATAATGGCATTTTCACATGAATTGTTTGAAGTCCCGTTTCCACCTTCATATTTGCTTCTTCTCAATTTAGTGCAGCACTTATGGGCGTGGTTGAGCACCTAGCAGTAGCCCATTGGGAGCAAAGATCTGTTCTACCCTTGTGAAAATCACAGCATGAGAAGTTCTACGGGGTGGGTTTTCCCTGCTGTAAGTCAAAATGAACTCCAGGGCACTCAGCAGCAAAATCATCTTGGTGACAGGGCCTTTGTATCTTAAATTTGATTTGCAATTGTTCTAGGTTTTATTATAGGCCCTAACTAGGTTTTTTCATTCTAACCCCTATGCATGTGGCTTTATTCACCTGTGGTAAGAAGGTGCCTTTGTAATGTTAACCGCATTATTATATTATTATAGCTAAGTGTGAGGCATGCCTTGAGTCAATCTTTTAATATTTAAAATATTTTTAAATGATCTAGTTAGGAAGCAGAGATCGGGAAAGGAGGGGCTATGCATAATCTCCCAGGAGGAGCTAACGAGATAGACTTTGTTCCTGACATGACAAAGAGAAAGTCTTCCCCTAGATTATAACTTGAAGCCTGAAGTCAAACTTTTAGCCTCTCCAACTGAGAGAAAATAAATGCCTGTTCATGAAGGCCATCTACTTGTGCTATTTTTGCTACAGAAGCCCCAGCGAATGAAGGCAATTCTAAGCTCAGACTCAATGGGTTCTCAAACAATGTAAGCGGCCTCCTTCCCGTGGTGATGCTGATGCTGTGGCAGGGTACCATGGAATCACTTTTGACCCAGAACCAGCCTGTGTGTACAGCAAAACACTGCCTGGTCCTGCCCCATCCTCACATGCTGGAACGCATTGTTTCACCCACTGTGTCAATCTGTTTCCTTGAGGGTCTTCTTTTTTACTGCCTGTCTACTTTACCCAGTATAATGTCCTTCTCCAGGGAGTGGTCTCTCCAGACAGGTCCCCCACATGTAAGATGAAGTCTCCTTACCTCTAAAAGCATTCTAGCGGTACTTCTTCCAAGACAGATCCGTTTTCCATCTAAGCAGCCCGTATTACTTTCAATAGTCTTCTCCAGCATCACAATTGGCATATGTCAATTCTTCTTTATTATACTAGGACTTAATTAAATTAGCAAATTATTCTTGTTTTTGGTCTATTATTTCTGCTATGCCCTTATAATATGCATGTTGATAATTTTGTATTTCTATTTTAATTTGTTATAACATTAATCCATGAACACTCTGGTATTTAAAAATACAAAATCATTCGCCCCAATCCTTCCCATGTTTTCACTTCTTTAACTATTGTTGTATTTGCTTTACCAAATAGCTCTCCACAAAGCCACGCATGCATTCAAATATCCTCCTATGGATATCTTGCTAGGATTTGGGTACAAATTATTTCTTGTTACTTTAACTGCATGCTAATAGCCTTAAATAAAGCCAACTTCAAATTACCTCCAGTACCATAATATGTTCAGAACCAACAATTAAAACAGAATGCAGGGCAGAAATTCCATAGGCCAATAGTGCTCTAACACGTAGCAGGGTAATGTTTCATTAATAGTGTATTCCTTACTATGACTAAGGGAAGGGGCTCAAAATACTCCTAAAATAATCTATATTTCTAACCTTGAGCAGTGGGGGGGGGAGATGCATTTGCATATATATGTATACACTTTCTGGCATGTGTGCACATACACAAACATAGACTGCTTCCAGAATTCCTAGGTTTGTTTCAGGAGCATGTTGGAAATAAACAAAATAATAGATCCTATCCATTCTCCTCTTCATCCCTAGTGCCTGTGGCTGGTTTCTTTTGACTGTTGATTAAAGCTATCTGGGAACAACTGGAGTTGCCACACATATAAATATTGCTTCATTCATTCAGTTCTACCGACCGTGTTCAAAAGACATTTTTATTACACAGTAATGATTGGTAGCAACATCCCCACAGAGGTTATCATGAGTATTTTAGCAAACATTGGATCCTTTGTTTGTTTCTGATTATTGTAATGAGGTTGACTCGGTTAATGTACCTTTTTTGTTATTGCTATGGTTAGCTATTTATTTTCAAATAAACTCACTGTAGGAAACTTATTTCAGCTTCAAAGGAAGAAAAGTGCCTTATAGATATGCAATCTGAGGAGAAGAAAATTAAATTAAAAGGTTCATTTCGAAGACACAGCTCAGGTCTTTGAGTCCCAATTCATAATCTATTATTTTTATAACCCTGCACCTCCTTAAGGATTCTGAGCAACACTCTGTGAATTACTCCTGAAAACTGGCTCAAATACTTTCTACATTTGAGACATACTTTACAATCAAGAGAGTCAGTGAAACATATTTAACCACTAATCTGTATGACAAAGGACAACATCCGGGACTGATTTGACTTTCATAAGAGACCAAGAATTACAGAAAAATGGGATTAAATATGACTAGCTATCAACAAGGAGGAAGGATAAGTACAAATAAAAGGGAGACATTGAGACAGAGAAAGAAATAGAGTTCTTTATGTATTCCAAAAGACAGTGTCTGAATTTCAATCAAGGTGAGTAAAGTGTAATGTAGCAGGAATTATTCACAGACCTTTAGCATTCAAATTATGGCATGCCTGCTATATGGTGCACTTTTACCAGCCGGCAAAATAGGAATGTTAATGGCCCGGCATCTTTAAAAATCAAAAGTCTGCAAAATGATTCCATTGCCATGCCTATTGAATATTAATAGTATCAAATAGTTTAGTTTATTAACCTTTTACGTTAATGGTCAGAAATCAAACATGCTGAGAACAATTGCTTGACAGAAGGGGAAAATGTTTCTGACGACTACTGGGTTTCATTTGAGAGTTAATAAAAACCATCAAGTACATATTATGTTAGATTAGCAGAGATCTGGATTCCATATGACAAGTCATTATTATTAAAGGCAAATGGAGGGTATTTTCAAATACACCCTGGAGTGAGGTAGGCTAAAATATGATGGCGGGCTCTTGAATGTCAAGGACATTTTGTGCAGTGTGTAATGGAAAACTATGTGTAATGTGCAATTTGGGAACGATTTTATGTTCCTCAGAAGACCTCAAAGCATCACAAGGCATATTCTGTTGGAATATGTCACACTCTGCTATCAGTTCCAGTGCATAACAAATATTTATAGATAATCAGCATTCTGAGGACACATTGTGTCTGAGTTGTGTCACTATAACCAGCATATAAATGCTTAATGCTTTCATCTTTTTATTTTCCCTTCATTTTTCCTTATTTTAAAATGATTAGTCAACTTTGAGATAATCTTTACATCATTCCCTCTTAGAAAAATTAGACTCAGAGACAAATGGATGATTTTCCTCAATAGTGGAGTGTCTTTTTTTGCAACTAATGTGCACACATATAATAAGAAAACATACATTTAATACTCTATATAAGCTTGTAATCCACATAGTGTGCATAGGAAATATGGGAAGGGTTTGCCAAAACTGCTTAGCAAAATACAGGCTGTTTGCATAGAACTGTGGAAAGTGGAAAGCTGAGATTCTATAACTCATTTCTTCCTAAATGTCAGCCAGACGTTTTAGGAAGGATGGAGACAATTGGGAATGTGACGGTCTGGTTTTATGAATATTAAATAATTAAAATATCAAATGTTGGTCATCACAGAACGAAGTGCTTTTGCTACCCCATAGGAAATCTAAATATTGGTTAAGAAAAAAATCTTATAGCTTAGAGTGGGAATTCTATTATGCTGACAAAACTCAGGGCTGGGAATCAGAAGCTGCATTAGAGTGCCTTCTTGATCGCTGCTTTACATGTGACCGACCCTGTGTTTGCAATGCTTCACACCTCACTGTCCTTCCATAGCTCAAAGCTGATCCACCTCAGGGTTTCCTCCACAGCCACACAGATGTGAGCAACTGCAAACCCGAAAAGAGTTGTAGAAATGGAGCATGCTATTATTGATAGCTGTAATTTAAATCGTGATAAACTGTAGAGTTTTCATCACCGTGGTGTGGTAGAAGAGTTGCAGGATGGGTGATGGAAACACTTAGAAAGAGGCACAAACAATCTTCTGCAAAAGCTGTACACAGGCATAATCTTTGATGGTGGTGATGGTGTGTGTGTGTGGCAAATTCCAACATATAGTCCAAAGGAAGTCTTTGTAGTTTTTAGCATGCTAATTCTATCCCAATGAAGCTGTTTAAAAATTCACAGACAACTACCACTACAATAAACAATATACACAGTCTTCACAAACATGATACTGAGAAGATAAAAAGGGTTAACACACACTTATAGGTGTGTAAGAAAGATTTTTATATAAAAGAACAATTTTATATTGAGAAAACCTCCCAGCTCAGGCCAGATGAAGTCCATAAGTCTGATATTAGCCCCTATGTCTGATACCAGTCTATAAATTCTTCAGATTCACACAACTTTTCAATGATGCCAAATGAAGGAAGATCACTGGGCAGTGGGTAGAACGTCTTGTGGATCCAATGGTGGTGGAAGCATTTCCGTGCTGGAGTGGGTTCTCATGTGGTCCCTCCGGTGCCAGAGCTGTGGCTCCATCAGCGTGGCTCCCTGTGGCTTGTCAACAGGAATGTCTCACAGGGAGAGTGTTTGTCCCGCCTCCAGGGAGGAAGACAGGAGTTCCCAGAATCCTCAGGAGAAGGCCATGTCCATGCAGAGGCTTTATTGGCTATGACCTGATTGACAGGCTAGACTCTACCCCTTCCTCAAGTTGACAGTAGGTGATGGAACTGCCACACCTGGGTTGTAGTTTTATGCGTTATATTTGGGATAACTCATGGAATAACGTACTCTAAATCATGCATATTCCTTCTTAGGTTCTATATTCCAATAAAATGTTCATTTACAGATGAGGTGGTCTAGTAAGGGGTCACCTAGTTCGTAGCCCTTCACCTATAAAACATTGATTTCCCTGAATACACACTTGGCTCTATGGTCCCACAAACTTTATATTCATGTGGTCCCATTCCAGAGTGGCTAACTAATAGAATGCATTATTGAAAAGACCCCATGCCATGATCGCCTTTTAGAAAAAAAAAAACTTGGGAAAGAAAGGTACAGACTTAGGAAATATCTTATTCAGTTTACAGAGTGGCAGAAAAGGCAGCTCAGTTTTATGGTAATACACAGAAATAATGACCACATGGAATCGATCACAAGCGCCTTATGTTGTAACATGTTCACAGTACAGAACTTAGACTTAATCGCTGCTTCTCAGAACTAGGAAAGACGCACCACCTAGACCTAATCATTGGTCCACTCATTAACTCCTTTTAATTTTATATCAAATACAACACTTATGCTTTATTCACCAGCCCTCATCAATTGGACCCGGCACCCAGAACTTATCCCAACTTATCAATGTGATCCTTGCTGCTGAAATTCATGGTCCCAAATCAACCAGATTGATCTTCCTAAGACATATCTTGGGTTAGTCAACTCCCAGTTTCTATTGTATTCATAATAAAACTCCATTATGTTAAACTAGCTTTCAAGGCTTTTCATTAACTGATTGGACCCTATCTTGTTCTCAGGCCCCTTCTCACTACTTAATCATATATTTACTGTACAATATTCACCATTTCATTGGGGATTATCCAAATCATTTCTTGACCCAGAAGTCATTTAGTGGCACAAAATATTAACTACTCAACTGCTAGTCAAAAAGTTAAGTGGTTCCAAATGACCCAGAGCACATTATAAGACAGGCCTGAGGACTTGCTTTTTAAAGGTCATGAGCCTATAACAACTCTGGGGGGTGCAGTTCTACTTTGAACCTCTGATGCTGCAATGAGTTGGAACTTTCAAGAGCTACAGACAACAACCCTTGATTCATGGCAATCGCATAGGTGAAGATTTGTCCATACTAACCCCTTCCTTCATTCTGCCACTCAGTTATCCATTACACATCTTTGTAGGCTCAACTGAAAGTTTATGTTCAATGCTGATCATCTTTCAAGGAAGAGGATAGCTCACAGGTTTGAAAATTCACTCTGTGAATATAGACAATATGCATAAAGAATACCTCTAATCCCTCTTACTGGTCATTCTATGTGTCCTTGACGACTGCCTGTGGATCCAACTGCAGTGCATTTGACCAAGTAGCTATCAGTGGGAAGCAACAAAGGGACATCCCCCGTTCTGTCTATTATTTCTGTGTCTGAACTTAGTTATCACTAAGTCTTCACAACTAGCATCATTTTCGTGACTAATATGAGTGTTCTATATAATAGTCATTCATAAAATGATGATTTGTCATTTCTTTAAATGCATAAAATATATAAAATTTGAAATTTCATAGTTTATTGTTCACCCAAGTGGATTTACTGACATCATGTTTTTCTCCATAATTGAAGAGCTACCAGCTAATGTTGATATATAAGTCATTCTAGTAATTTCCCTGATGAAATAAAATCTAAATGGGGGAAAATAACTGAAAAATGAAACCAAATATCGATTATGAATTTGTAATTATTCTCTGTGTGCCTAATGGAGCTATACATTGAAAATGTCTCTCTGGAGCTGCTTCTTCATAAATGTGTGGGAAAGAATAGGAAATGGAAATTTGCTGGGCTATAAAACATCCATTAATTTCAACTCAAAACTCATCTGCAAACCCTGCAAACTCAGGCTTTTTAAAAATCTCTCTATACCAAACTCTACCCATATTTGAATTAGACAAACAAGTAGGTTTGTTCATTTAAACAGTCTACACAGATACAGGTATTGTGTAGAGAGGAACAGTTGGTGGTGTGGTGGTCAGAGATTCAGTCTGAAAGAGAAAGAGGTGACTCTTAAGAAGTAGGATAGGTGATTTCATATAGCTCGATAGCTTAAATGGATACGCAGTGATAGAGATCGGCAGAAGGAAAGGACGGCGACAGAACTGGAGGGTGGGTGGAAATAGAGAAGCGATATCTTTGTAGGCTAAACTCAGTCGCACACTGGTTATATACACACACACATATACACACATGTGTGTGTGTGTGTGTGCCTTGTGAGAGGTGATAACAGTCACCCTCAATTGTATATCTACTTGTTACCAAAACACCTTATACAAAAACAGTTAAAGACTGCATGTCGCTTAATAAGTGAAGGATGCAAATGATTCATCTTGAAAGACTGGGAACCAGATGGAGGATAGAACATTCTGGAGAGTGGGACTGCTCCCTGAGGAGAGGGAACCTTCCACTGAGGCCCAGGTAGGGGCACTACTCTCTGCCACCACCACCCCCCCACCAGCTGAACAACATTCATTGAGTTAGATATTAAAAAGTTGAATCAATTAGCGCATAACAGCCATCTATAATATTTATCTCAGTGTGATACAGAAACAATTTGGGCTTTTGATTTCACAATGCCTATGCATTTTTATATGTTGCTGTTACAAGCAATCTATTTTGTAATATTGCATATAAATAATAAGCAGTAACTTCAAATTCATTGTTTCCCATTTTGAGTTACAAGTTCTTTTAATTTGTTGATGAAAATTGATGGATTGAAATGGAATTTTGATAGTAAAGCCTCAGGTCATAAAATGCTTAATTTACATATCACATAGAATAGCACTTTCATTTTTTGCATTATTCTAAAATGTAACTGAGTTTATAACAACATTATGCTCTGCAGCACTGGAAGGAGCACAGTACATTGATTAGCATGACTGTGGATTGATTAGATTTCATTCTACATTGATGAGGCAGAAGAGACAAGCAAAAACAACTGTGCTGACACTGAACTTAGAAAATGGCAAGTGAAACACTATTTGTTAACCAGGCAGCATTTGAAGTTACTTCCTATGCTCTGAATATCCACTGTCGATTCACTAGATCACACATGCTAGGGAACTGGGAGTCCTGAAAAAGTACTAACATCAAACTTGTATATCTAGAGTCATTTCATTGCTTTGTTGTGTTACCTCAAAACACACACACAGACACATAATCATTTACCTGGAGGGGGGGAAGGTAATACAGACATACATTCAGGGAGGCTGTAATTGATCTTTTGGTGATATCACACTCACAGATTTGTATGAATAAAACACTTCTTGAGTTTACATTTTTCATTAAACAATTACTTCACAAAAACGAACTGATTCCAGGCACGTGGTAGGCTCTGTGGCTACAGTATCATATCAGGTAGTTGCTATTGGTTTTGCTGTTTTCAGGAGCATTCTATCACGGTCCCCATGACTTGATTTCTTAGCAATGATTGACTATTATGGCATATTTTTTGCCCTATGTCCCTTTTCTACTTTATTTCAAGGTCACTGCACTACTTTAGTACTCTGGGTAACCTTTCTGGTTTTATTTTCACTCCCTCAGTAGCCATCTTCTTTCCCTCTAATTTTAAACTTTCACAAAGTTCTTCCTCAGAATGTCTCCCAGCAGTCATACACAGAGAGATGGATCCTGACCTCTATCTCAGGCTCTGGCACACTTGATTTTATTACCCTCGCTATAGCTTGATGACATTCTTCCAAAATAAGTTTTTTCTTCATCAAGCTTGATCCTCCTTCCTCTATCTCCTCTAGTTCCATGCACAGCACCACAGCAACCTTTCCCTCCATTTCAGAATCATCTTTGTGCCTGTTTTCTTCTGCCTGGTTTACAGTCCGCAACTAATATCAATCTTCAGAACCTCTATTATAACCAAGTCCCAAATATTCACATCTAGCCTAACATACATAGAACCTTCTGGATATTTCAGTAGTACACATCTAGCCTTCTAGACACCCCAATTTAAACTTCCAAAATATTATCACTTCCATGCATTCTCAAGACACACACACACACACACACACACACCATTCATAAAGAGTTTTCAATGATTCCCCTACTATCTCTTGAATAGAAGCAGCTTTCCTCCTAAGGGCATTTAGGATGCTGAGTTGCATAAGTAGGAGTCCTAGAGGTTCTATTTGGTAAGTGTTGGACTGCTAACCACAGGGCTGGTAATTCAATGCCACCACCAGTTCTGAGAGGGAATGAGGAGATTCTCTGCTCCTGTCAAGATTTACAGTCTCATAAACCTCCTATAGGGGCTCAATAAGTCACAACACACTCCATGGCAGTGTGTTTGGCTTTTGGTTTCGGCTAATTGTTAGAAGCTCTGGGGGCACAGTTGGACTGGTAACCACAAGGTCAACAGTTCAAATAGACCCAACCACATCAAAGGAGGAACATGAGGCTCACTGACTATTAAAGCTTCAGAAACACTATACAGGATATCTATGCGCTAACCTGGGGTCCACATCAATGAGTTTGCTTTTTTTATTTTGGTATGTATTGTATATTTAATCTGCATTAATCAAAACACATTTTAAAGAATTGTGAAAGGTCTAAAATGTTATCAAGATTATAAATATCAATGTAGCTTGCAATAGTTTTATGGATTCTGGTAGAACGTATGAGACTCTTGTGTCAGATGCCTGCTCTTCATGAGCTCCACAAATCCCCTTCCTCCCAAGTCCCAGCGCAACCTAGAGTTGAGCAAGCTCCAAAACTCTGATCCTCGGCAGCTCCAATCTTTCCACAAGGACTTATGGCAGACCCACCCAAACATTGCCTAAAATTAAGACAGTGAATTTATTACAATAAAGAGCAAATAAATCTGAAAGGAGACACTTTCTCAAGACCCTTCACTAAAAAAACAATTCTGAAGTGATAATGTAAAAAAACAAGTGGTCAATAAGAAGACAGAAATGCATGAGACCTGAGTAGAGTTGTCTCCTAACGAATAGAATTTGGTTCTCCATGTGAAAACACTGAGTTTTATCAGAGAAGCTTATTAGGACAAATGTTAAATATTATGACAGATGAATGCAGTGTATTGCTGGGATTGCCCAACATAAGCTATGGTTTTGTAAGCCAATACCTTAGTCACGAGGAGCCCTAGGTTAGTGTTAAACTACTAATATAAAGTTCAGCAATTTAACCCACCAGCCACTCCACAGGAGAAGTGTATGCTATTCAGATTCTATAATGATGACCACATTGAACCCCCCCATAGGGCTACTTCTCCTCTCTCCTACAAGGTTGCTATGCATTGAAATCAACTCAAAGGTAATGGATTTAGTTTAGTTTGAAACTTAGTCATCTGTTTAATATAGGTGTTTGGACTTCTAGTCACAATTTTGTCTATGCAAACCCATCTGCTACTCTTCAGAAGAAAAATGATGCTGTCTGATCCCATAAAGGGGTCATTCTGAGTCAGGGCTAATACCATTGCAATCAGTTTGGGTTTGAGGTATTTCTTCTTAAAAAAAAAAAGTCAGTAACCCACTGAAAACTGAGTGTATCATTCAATTTTAAAAGGACAGCCAAGGGACCCACTCAACTTTTTTTAAATTTCATTATAAAGGGTGATGGGGATTAGGGAAATGTAAGGTTAATGCAGAAGCCAACAGATATCAGCAGCTCTACCATTATCCACAGACAAAAAAGACCATGAGATTTTATACTAGAAAAGGCCATGTAGATCCAGAAGACAGCCTTGAGAAGACTGCCTTGATCTTTAGCATCCACTGTCTCAAGGACATGTTTACAACAGGATAAAGGAAACAAATATATCACTGTCATTATTCAAGCCTTCTCTCTCTGTCCTGCTGGGAATCCCCATCAGCCAATTCTGACCAGAAGTCAGAAGACATGGAAGCCTGCTGATAAGAACCAAGCAGGTCAGTTTCTCAGAGCACAGCTGGTATGACTACATGTAACAGAAGTGTTTATGAAAGCACTCTATGTGCTATCATCCAGGTAACCAGGTCAGGCCAGTACAAATTATCCAGAGGTGGCTTTCAGTCCTCCAATTACCTTAGGTCAGTGGGCTTTGTTGCGCAGGAAGGAAGAACTCAGAGAAAGTGTTTCAGAAAAGGGAGCAGAGAAAAGCTTCTGTTTGGGTTTGTAATGTGCCAGGTGTTTCCAATGAAGCACCAGGAAATCAGGGGCCAATTTTGGATTGAGCAATGTCACAAAGTAGAGATAATTTATGACTTCATATGTTAATAATTTTTATTCAAAAAGTAGAAGGCTGGAAGTGCACACAGAGTTGTTAGAAGCGTGTCGGGGTCGAGGGTTCAGGGGAGGCATGCATAGTCTGTTTTGTAGACTGATATAGCTTTGTCCTTTCAAATGACTAACTCAGGGTCCAAGGGAATACTGCAATGGTTTAAAATCAGCAACAGTGTGCATCAGGGAATTAAACTTTCACAATGCTTATTCAATCTGCATGACCAGAACATAATCAAGAAACTGGACTCTATGAAGAACATGGCTTAAGGCCTCGAGGAAGATTCATTAACAACTTGCCACGTAACATAAGGCCTGGGGGAAGACTTGTTAACAACATGCCCAACCTTGCTGGCTGAAAGTGAAAAGGACTTTGAGCAGCTGCTGGTGGAGACCAAAGCCTTCAACCTTCACGCTACATCACAATGCAATGGAAAGAAGACAAAACTCCTCACAGCCGAACCAGCCACTAGATAGCATCATAATAAATCATGGAGTAATTGAAGCTAGTAAAGATTTCAATTTAATCGAACCCACAATGAGTATTCATTGAAGCATCAGTAATTTAGAAAAAAAATAGTGTATTGGGTAAATATGCAAAACATAAGCTAAATTCAAAAGCTCCTTAAAGAGCGAAGATGCCACGTTAAGTACTAAAAACCAAAAACTCCTTAAAGAGTGAAAATGCCACCCAAAACACTGGGATTTCTGGCTGGTTTCTGTGCCTATGAGAGCTGCACAATAAAGACCAGAGAAGCGGTGCATTTGTGTTATGGTGACGACGAAGAAGAATGAGCAGTCCGTGGACTTCCCGAAGAACAAAGAAATCAGCTTTGAAAGAAGTAGAGCCAGAATGCTCCTTAGAAGCAAGGATGTCGAGATTTGGATCACCTAATTTGGACATGCTATCGGCAGGGAGCTATTCCTGAAGAAGGACCACAGCATGCTCAATTAAATGAAAGGTAAGTCAAAAAAGAAGGCCCCCAAAAGAAGTAGGCTGACATACTAGCTACAACACAGAGAAAAAGGTGGGAATGGTAGCGAACGGGCCAGTGTTTCCTTCTGTTGTTCGTAGCGTTTTTATGGGTCAAAATCGACTCGACAGCACCTAACAGCAAATCCTCTTGCCCATTGAGTCTTGCTCTGTTCTGTTAAGAAAATTAAGGGTTTCTTTACCTTTCACTCTTTGGAAATAGCCTCTTTCACCTCTGCTGATCCTTATTTTTAAGCCCCATTTTTTATTTTTCCCTTTAGAAGGAAAAATGATTAAGTCAAGGTCTTGTTAGGTTTCTCTCTCCGGCCTAAATCTCAGCCTCGGTCCTTGGCTCCACGCGAGAAAGATTTCACGCCGAAGCCGGGCTCGTGATCCAAGTGAATTTAATGAGAGTTAAAATAAGTTTCAGGTTTTACGCGGCACCCATAGGATTCCTTTGACCATGCGGCCTGGCAGAGACTGCTCCGGGACACGCAAGGATCTCTCTCCTCCCACAAAAACGACCAGACCGCACTAGCAAGCCAAGACCAAGAGCCCAAGAGCCCTCTCCCTTCCTGTCCCTGCCTTTTCAAGGTTTTCCGGGGGAGGTGTGGTGAACGACCCCAGGTCGATCCCATTGGCTGAATTACAATCACCGGCCCAGGTGGGCTGCTCCAGGTGTAACGCCCATCTGGGCCCACCCGCGGGAAAATCCAGCTTTGTCCTTTGCTGGCTATCCTGGGCATGTGTGAATGGACTTCCCAATTCCCTAGGCTAAGCTACCTAATATTCTCACCATCAGTCATATCTACCAGTGTCAGTACAAAACTCAAGATTATCCACTCAGAGCCATTGTTCTCAGAGCTCTCACATCCACATAGCTCTCACAGCTTTAACATCTACACACCGAAGCCAGCTAGTCTGTTTTGACAAGGAAAACGTGTCCAGATACTTTCAATGGTCAAGACTCTGTCATTAAACCAACGCATGGTTGGGTGTGAGCTACATTTCATTCTGTTGCACATAGGATTGCCAGGATTTAGGGTGAATTCAATAGCTAATAGCAATACAGACACTTTTTCTGGCTGCCATCAAGTCTTTCCCAAATCATGCCAACTCCATGAGTGCAAGGTGGATCTGACTGGTAGGATTTTCAAGGCAGCGAACTTTCAGGCAGACCATTGGGCTAGTTCCCTAGTGTCTCTGGAAGACTTTACACAGTGACCTTTAAACTAGTAGTCTAGCTCTTACACATTTGTAGCACCAGGGACTGACTCACTATTTTGATCCTATCTTCTCATCTATCTATATACCTACTCATCTATCTATCTATCTATCTATCTATCTATCTATCTATCTATCTATCTATCTATCATCTATTCATCTATCTATCTATCTATCTATCTCTCTATCTCTCTATTGGAATTGTGGGAAACAGAAAGATTTCTCCCAAATCATCTCCCCCAAGTATGTTAGACTTAGGACACTGCTTGCAGCTAATGATAAATGGTTGTCAAGCACCCTCCCTCAAGGCAGTCAGTAGCCAGACTATAGGTAGGTCCTGCTCCCTGCTGTTAACGACAATGGGCTACTTTTTCCTAAAGGCTTGCAACCATTAGCTTACTTCCTGTAGGTGGGGTTTACACCCTACTGATAATGTTTTCTATGCAAATCCAGAGAAGAGATCAAACTGGCTCAGTGACATCCAAAGTTAGGCTGCCATCCTGAATCTAGGATCCGCCCATCTTGCCACATGTATACCCCCAATCCCTCCGCTTCCTATTGCATGTGTACCCCAGATCACCCCCCTCACATCAACGTATTACCTATAGCACAACTCTTTCCTGTGACGTATGTCTTCTCTTGTAATTAGGGGGCTTGCATGTCACCAAAGAATATAAAAGCCTTGGTTAGCATTAAATATCTCTCTGCATGGACTACCAAGCAGAGCTGAGGTGAGCATGCTACTATGAAATGTGTCTGACTCCATTATTTCAATCTATCTTCTATCTCTCATGCTCTTTATGACTTTACTATAATCTTCACTTATTTCACTGTACAATTGTACCTACTGGACCCATGATGATGTGTTAGGGGCTGGTTTACCCTGACATCTATCTATCTATAAACTGCATGATCTGTTAGGTAGAGATCTTGGTCAAAATTATTCAGATATTATACAGGTCTCTGTCAGGGAACATTCACTACAGGGAACATATAGTCATTATGAGTAGGACTCTATTACCTAATGTAGAAATGGGGAAGAAAAATACATGTTCTATTTTCCTAGATATCTTCAACATCTTGATCAGTATCATGGTTCTGGGTAGTTGACAACTTGATTAATCTGAGCACTCTCTGATCAGAAATACACTCAAACACTTTTTACTCAGAAGGATTTTCTGTCTCCTGTGTGGATAAGATCAATCAGAACTTGGATAAATTGAGTAGCTCTAGAGCGGAAGAGCCATATCTCAGGGCTCAAAGTGCTCTGTCTTTTCTGGCTCCCTTTAGACAGCTTTCTCACAGAAAATTGAAAGGTAATAAAAATCCTCTTTAAACTACACAGGAATGGGAACCATAAACTGTAATTTCATAGAAAAAACACCCAAGATCATTGCTGGTTCATTTTCATGTTTATATCCCACAGATTAGCAAAGAACGTTATTGAAAAAATAAGACACAACATTTTTTCTCTTCTAATATTACATACAACATTAACCAAATAGAACACATTTGCTATTTACACTACTCTTTTCATCAAAGTATTTTTTTATCCTATTTGTTCCTAACTCTTTCCTAAGTCACTATATCCATTCAGCCACAACTTCTTGACAGTCTCCAAAGTGTTCTTGAATCCACCATTCCCTGCAGCCATTTCTCAATTAGACACATCCCTCTACTGATCTAATCTCTAGGCTTTCCATTCACCCCAGCCCCACTAGTCAACTTGCCTCTCACCTTCTGATGCCATGCCTAAAAAAATATTGGTTTACAAGGAGCCCTGGAGGCACAGTGGTTAAATGTCTGGGGCTAATTCAATGGGTGACTATTGAAATGCACTAGTGTCTTCAGTGGGGAAAAGATCAGGTGATCCAATCCTCTAACCAGGACAGCCTAGGAATCCCCATGAGGCAGTTCTATGCAGAGCTGTAGGGTTACTGTGAGTTGAAATCAATTTGAGGTCACACACAGCCCTCTATCTTATTCCCTGCATTGAATGTGACTGCATCCCCTTACTCCCTTCGGGTCACACTCTGCTTTTATGAAGATTCAGTGCCACGATGTATTAGAGTCTCCAAGACTTGGTCTTCACCTCCCACGGAGGCTTTTACTTTTCTACTTCATTCTGAGAGGTTAACTGCAAACATGCGACTTTGGTATTTCTTAGGCCTTTCTACCACATTACACTTGTGTACTTTGCCTTAGGTTATTCTTCTGTCTGGAGACACCCATTTTCCATCTCCCATCATCTTACTTCTATTCCCCTTTAAAGGCGCATGTGTAGTAGTATTCCCCTTCAGGTGCCGTTCATGAAGACGTCTGGAAGCAGCACTCTTCCTACCTCCACCAATGCGCTCTAATACTAGCACAAGGGGTTGATGCCATATATCTTTCTCTCATGCGGTGAGTCTGATCTATTTCTTTATTCATTTAACCTCCACGGTCTAGCATAGTGTCTGCCAGAGAGGAGGCATTCAACTACGTATTTGCTGAACTGGACTAAACAGAATCATTCCTGCAGCAATTCCTCCAAGCTTGTTTCTACGTACGTTGCATTATTATTCATGTATGTAATGGATGGCTCTCCTCACATAATTTATCCCAGCTCCCAGGTCAGTGCCTACATGTGTGGTGAAAATACTAAGTGATTATCTGTTATGGGATCAAGGGAAGAAAGACAAACAATATCAGAATCACTGACATTATGAAGCTGTGAAATGTTCTTGGAGTCCAGGTTGTTTTGGTGCTCTGGAATAGTAAGGACATCTTCATGAAAAAAAAATCCGAATAGAAGCATTTCTGTTTATTGGTTTTGTTAGGTAGCTTAGCCTAGGGAATTGGAAAGTCCATTTACGCATGCCCAGGAGAGCCAGCAAAAGACAAAAGCTGGATTTTCCCCCAGGTGGGCTTGGATGGGCATTACACCTGGAGCAGCTCACCTGGGCTGGGTGATTGCAATTCAGTCAATGGGATCGACCTGGGGTCGTTCACCACACCTCCCCTGGGAACCCTTGAAAAGGCAGGAACCGAGAGGGAGAAGGGTCTTGCTTGTCTTGCTTGGGTGGTCTAGTCATCTTCGTGGGAGGGGAGAGATCCTTGTGTGTCCCGGAGCAGTCTCTGCCAGGCTGCATGGTCAAAGGAATCCTATGGGTGCCGCGTAAAACCTGATGCTTCTTTGAACTCTCATTAAATTCACTTGGATCACGAGCCCGGCTTCGGCGTGAAATCTTTCTCGCGTGGAGCCAAGGACCGAGGCTGAGATTTAGGCCGGAGAGAGAAACCTAACAGTTCCACTTGCTTTATGGAGAATTGGCCTGGGTTTACTTGTATGGATTGATGGGCTGGAGAAGCTGAAGACCCCTGCTGTTTGGCTCAGAGGAGAGCATTCGTGTCTGTGGAGCACCCGGGATCCAAGGGTGACTAAAGGAACTGAAACAGATATTGTCTTAAATCAGGAGTGGGGAATCTTCTTTTTGTTCTGCCAAAGTCCGTTTGGCTATTTATAACCTCATTTATGAGCTGTCCTGGTCAATTACTGGAACGTGGCTCTTTGGTGAGGTGTGTGATGTGTGCTGATCTGGATAATGTGGTCTACTGGCTTTCCCCACCTCTGTGTACATCCGGCACTGCTCCAACCTTCTTGATTTCCTTATTTGTCCTTGCTTTACAGGAGTAGCTTCATTTTCAATCAAGAGGGTCACTTTTTCTTACGAGGACAGGGAGACAAACTAGGAAAAGACAAAAAGATTGCTACAAATTTTTATCAAAATTTATATGTAATTAAATATTACATTTAGTGCATAGACAATAAATTATTTTAAAAATCATTTTATTAGGGGCTCATACAACTTTTATCACAATCCATACCTACATCAATTGTGCAAAGCACATTTGTACATTCATTGCCCTCATAATTCGCAAAACTCAAAATATTTGCTCTCCACTTAAGGTCCTCATTTTGTCCCACCCCACCCCCGCTCCCCCTCCCCCCTTCCTTACGAACCTTGATAATTTATAAATTATATTTTGTCATATCTTGCCCTGTCTGACATCTCCCTTCACCCACTTTTCTGTTGTCCGTCCCCCAGGGAGGAGGTCACATGTAGATCCTTATGATCAGTTTCCCCTTTCCTACCCACCCTCCTTCTACCCTCCCAGTATCGCTACTCACACCACTGGTCCTGAAGGGATCGTCTGCCCTGGATTCCCTGTGTTTCCAGTTCCTTTCTCTACCAGTGTACATCCTCTGGTCTAGCCAGACTTGCAAGGTAGAATTGGTATCATCATAGTGGTGGGGGGGAGCTTTCGGGGGGTAGGAAACTTCTGGGAACGAGAGGAAAGGTGTATTTTTCATCATTTCTACATCGCACCCTGACTGGCTCATCTCCACGAGACCCTTCTGTAAGGGGATGTCCAGTGGCTGACAAATGGTCTTTAGGTCTCCACTCCGCACTCCCCCCTCCCCATTCACTATGGTAAGATTTTTTTGTTCTGATGATGCCTGCTACCTGATCCCTTCGACACCTCATGACCACACAGGCTGGTGTGCTTCTTCCATGTGGATTTTGTTGCTTCTGAGCTCACATAATAAATTCATAATTACAAAGTTCAAATATTTTTTAAATCTTAATACATTAAGAAATCTAATACTAGCCAATGATACATTAAATTCTTCTATGCAAAATTAATTTTAAAATATGAAACTCATTACCATTGAGTCAGTTCAGGTCCGTGGAGACTCTAGTACAGGGTAGAACTGCCCCTGGGGACTTCAAAGGTGGTAACTCTTTATGAGAGGAAAAAGCCTCGTCTGTTTTTGGGGAGTGCAAGCTGCTGACCTTGTGATTAGCTGCTCATTGCAAAAGAATGTGCCTCAAATCTGAATTACACTGAAAAATGCAAATTTATCTCCTACATCTCATTGTTGCTGTTATTGTTATTAAGTGACATCGAACTGAATCTGAGTCCTGATATCCCTGTGAATGATAGAGTGAACCACTGCCTGGC
Organism: Tenrec ecaudatus; assembly: GCF_050624435.1. Lineage (NCBI taxonomy): Eukaryota > Metazoa > Chordata > Mammalia > Afrosoricida > Tenrecidae > Tenrec > Tenrec ecaudatus. The sequence continues at coordinate 10,768,079 of NC_134544.1, forward strand.
TCAGCACCAGCCTCCTACTTACAGCTATCTGAGTGCATTGTTGCTGTCACACAGCCCATCCACTTTAGAAAGTGTCTTCCCTCTTGCTGCTGATACCCTGCATTACCAAGCATTATGTCCTTCCCAGGAACTGGTATCTCTTGATAATGTGTCCAAAGTACGTGAGAAGTCTTGCCATCCTGACCTTAAAGGAGCAGTCTTCGAAGACCAATTTATTTCTTCTTCTGGTAGTCCACAGTTCTTTCAATATTCTTCAACAACACTGTCATTCAAAGCCATCAATTCTTCTGCAGTCTTCCTCATTCACTGTCCAGCTTTCACATGATATGAGATAATTGGAAATTCCGGGGCTTGATTGAGGCACACCTTAGTCCTTAGAGTGACCTCCTTGTACTGCCATGCTTTAATGGGGAGTATTACAGCAGATTTGCCCAATGCAATACATTGTTTGATGTTGGCATGAGTTCTAAAATAAACCTGCTATGTATTCAGTATTGCATTGGCATTAATTAATTAATTAGCATTAATTGTGTGTGTGTATTTTTATTCACAGAGTCACTGGATGGTGTAAATGGTTTAAACATTACACTCATAACCCAAAATTTGAAGATATTAGTAGATGTCCTTTGGAAACAATCTGATAATCTACATCCCATAGATCAAAGCTTTGAAAGGCCTATGTGGACCGTTCTGTTTTAACATATGACACAGTGTTGTGATGAATCAAAGGCCACTGGGTTCTATAGTCATTCAAATATTGTCAACTTGCTCCAGAGTGTACACTCTGAGCTCCAGAATTAAGGATGGCTAGCGTCTGTCCAGATTAATATCTAGCTTAACAGGAAGGGGTGACATTTCGCTAGAGTGAGTGTGCCTGTGGTGAAGGGCTGTTGTTTATTCAGTGATTGTCTGGATCTAGTTACAAGGTTTTCTTGGGTTCTGTTTCAGCGAAAACGAACATGGACACCTTCAAGTTAAATGATCAAGTGTTGCCATTACCAGTGTCCATCATCCTGAATATTGAAGAAGAGAAAGCAGAGCTTCTCATGCAAGTCACTGAAATGGTAAACTGGAAGGGGATTAGAAAGCGTGTTTTAAAGACCTATTAACTCACTGAGCTTGGGTGGATGCCAATTCATAGAGATCTCAGTGTGCATTACCATGACTGTAATTGTTTGTAGGAAGAGAAAGCCACTTCTTTCTCTCAATCCTGTCCTGAATTGTCAGGTTCTATGAATATTCAGCCTTCAGTCAAGTTGGGGGGGGGGGGTTAGTGGTGCTGAGGGCTAATATAAAGACATTAGACTCTTGCTGACAAGTAGAGGTCAGTGAGTTCTCTTTGGGGGCCCTGTAGCAGACAGTGAGTTACACATTGGATTGCCAATTGCCAGGTAACTATTCCGAAGCCATCAGCTGCTCTGCAGAAGCAAGATGAGCGTTTCAATTCCGTTACAGATTTATGGTCTCAGGAACCCACAGGAGCAGTTCTGTTATATCCTATAGGGCTGTTCTGATTTGGAATCAACTCAAGGACAGGGAGTGTGGCACTAGTCATTTGAGATATGCTAAGTTTAGTTGTCGGGGTATCACAGCAAACAATCAAATATACTTATTCAAATGTGAAAACCACAACAATAAAGTTGTAGCGCAACTGTATATTTATTAAAATTACTAATTGCCTAATTGATTATATAAAGGTAAAGGAATATTTATTTTAAAGATCTTTTTCCTTAGCCTAGCTCAGCATTTCCCCCAGCTTTATTGAGTGAGAAATACAGGGAATATTCAGATAGCCAAGTGCAGTGTAACTGAGAGCAATTAGTGAAATCCAAATGAAGGCTGAACATGATAGTGGGGCAAGAGGAAAGAACAGGAAGGCAAAGGGCATTTATAGAAGTCTAAATAAAGACATGTACATATGTAAATATATTTATATATGATGATGGGGAAATAGCTCTATCATCACATATTTATAGGTTTAGTATTAAGGTAGCAGATTGACACTGGACCTCTACTCAAGTATTCCCTCAATGCAAGAACACTTTGTTCTATTAAACTGACTTTCCATGATGCTTACTTTCCCAACACTATCGCCAAAGACAAAATGGGTGCATAAGCAAATGTGGCAAAGAAAACTAATAGTGCCTAGCTATCAAAAGATACAGAATCTGGGATCTTAAAGGCTTGTAGATAAACAAGCAACCATCTAACTGAGAAGCAACCAATCCCACATGGAAGAAGGACACTAACCTGTGTGATCATGAGGTATCCATAGGATCAGGTACCAGGCATCAGAGAACAAAATATCATGTCATTGTGAATTAGGGGGAGTGCAGAGTGTATATCCAAATCCCATCTTTAGGCAATTGGACATCCCTTTACAGAAGGGTCTCTTTGAGGGGACGAGCCAATCAGGGTGCAGTGTAGCACCGATGAAACATACAACTTTTCTCTGGTTCTCTAATGCTTCCCCCAGCCCTCCCCCCCCCCCGCCACTATCATGATCCCAATTCTACCTTACAAATCCAGCTAGACCCGAGAATGTACACTGGTACAGGTAAGATCTGTAAACACAGGGCATCCAGTACAGATAAACCCCTCAGGACCAATAATAAGAGTAATGATACCACAAAGTTAAGGGGAAGGTGGGGGAGAAAGGAGGAACCGATCACAATGATGTACATATAAACCCTTCCCTGGGGATGGACGAGAGAAAAGTGGGTGAAGGGAGACATTGGATAGTGTAAGGCAGGAAAGAAAATAATTTATAAATTATTAAGGACTCATGAAGGAGGCAGTATAGGGGAGGGAGGGGAAAATGATGAGGTGATACCAAGGGCTCAAGTAGAAAGAAAATGCTTTGAGAAGATGCTGGCAACATATATATAAATGTGCTTGACACAGTGGATGGAGATATGGATTATGATAAGAGTTCTATGAGCCCCCCCCCCCCCCGCCAAATAACACGATTAAATGAAGACGTAGAAGAAAGACAGAAAGGGACTCTTGCTTTCAAGCTAATTTCTATGTTAGAAATCTAGAGGTATCTTATTGACAATGAAAGTCAGAAGCCTAGGATTAGGTAAAGGAGGTATAAAACAACACACTTTACATGAACAGGCTTGACTATGATTTTAAGGAAACATGAATATTGACTATGGTGTCATTTTTGATTTTTAAACGTATATATGAATTCATGTGCAATGGCTGATGACACAAATTAGAGGTGTAAAAAGAAATAGAGTCAGTGATAAACTTTAAGTCATTTGAGCTCATAAATCTTTAAAATTGAATTATGATTCTATTGTTCTGCATATGTCCTTTTAAAAAAGACCACTGTCATTGAGTTGATTCTGACTTGGTAGAAACTCCACTTTGAATATCTGAGACTTTAGATCTGCACTGAAGCATCAGACAGTCCCATCTTTCTCCCGAACAAGAGCTCTTGGAGTCTAACGGCTGCCCTTGTCTGGAGCAGCTCCTTGTGTATCCCACTAAATCATAAATACTCCTGTTGATATTTTTGATCATTATTTGATGCTTCCCAACCATTTCTTCCTCATCAGATACATAAGAATTTTAATTGCTCTCTTACTAGATATGGTAAATAAAATAGCATCTGGCCCATGAAATACAGAGACCTCAAAAAGCGTTAGTATCCATATTCCCATAGATAAAAGGGCTCTGTAGTTCTGAAGGGCGATTTCCTAGAAAAGCATCAAGGAGAGGAAGAGAAGATAACATTTATGAGATCAAAGCCATAAATCTCATTCTTAGACAATGAGTTTCCACTGTAGAGCTATCACACTATAGACTCATCTGCATACACTGCTCAAAAACTGAGTAGGAAGAATTTAAGAGCCATTTGGCAAGAAATCATTAAAGAATGATTAGACTAAAAACATATGCTGTAATGCCACTAGGCAATTAAAGGACCATGAACAATCCATATGGTTAAACATCTGTTTAAAATGACCTGTATATCATTCTTATTTACTAAGCATATTTTATTCCATTGATACCTATTGATTCAAAACACTCCATTTATGTTTTAAAGTGTTCAATGTAGCTATCATTTTATAAATATTAGTGCCTAGATAGTTCTAATTTTGATGTTAGTGAAAATAGTAATATAATCATAAGGGACAATGTGAGGGGGCTCCAAGATGATTATGAGAAAGCAAATGAAACGATCATGAAAATAATAAATTTATGTTATATCTGTACAATATGAAATTTTATAATACTTAAGGTTTCTAATCAACACCAACACAATTAATTAATGGCTACAGATACTATTATAAACTTTGATATGCCTAATGAGATATAGTGTAGCTTAGCAAATCATATTACCTGCATGGAAATAGTATTTTCTACCAGAAAATGGGTTGTGTCCATTTTTTAAACATAAAAAAATAATTTTATTAGGGACGCATACAACTCTTATCACAATCCATACATACATCAATTGTGTCAAGCACATTTGTACAAATGTTGCCATCATCACTCTAAAACACCTGCTTTCTACTTGAACCCGTGGTGTCAGCTCCTCATGTTTTCCCTCCCTCTCCGCTGCCCCCTACCCCCTGAACCCTTGATAATTTATAAATTATTATTATTTTGTCATATCTTACACTATCTGACGTCTCCCTCACCCACTTCTCCGCTGTCCATCCCCCATGAAGGAGGTTATATGTAGACCTTGTAATCTGTTCCCCCTTTCTCCCTCACCTTCCCTCCACTCTCCTGATATCGCCACTCTCACCACTAGTCCTGAGTGGTTCATCTGTCCTGGATTCCTTGTATTTCCATTTACTATCTGTGCCAGTGTACATCCTCTGGTCCAGCCAGATATGTAAATTAGAATTGGGATCATGCTATTGGGGGGGGGGACAGCTTTCAAGAACTAGCGGAAAATTGTATATTTCATCATTGCTACACTGCACCCTGACTGGCTCATCTCTTCCCTGCAGCCTTTTTGCAAGGGGGATGTCCAATTTTCCACAGATGTGTCCTGGATCCCCACTCCGCAGCCCCCCACACCAATTGACAATGCTATGATTTTTTTTTTTTTTTGGTCTTTGATGCCTGATACCTGATCCCTTCAACACCTTGTGATCTCACTGGCTGGTGTGCTTCTTCTATGTGGGCTTTGTTGTTTCTCAGTTAGATGGACCCTTGTTTATCTTCCAGCCTATAGGACCCCAGAGTCTATATATTTTGACAGCTGGGTCCCATCAGCTTTCTTCACCGCATTTGCCTATGCACCTGCTTTGTTTTTAGTGTTCGTGTTGGGATAGACTGGTGCACTCCTTCCATGTGGGCTTTGTTGTTTCTTAGCTAGATGGCCACCTGTTTATCTTCAAGCCTTTAACACCCTAGATGCTATATAATTTGATAGCCGGGCACCATCAGCTTTCTTCACCACTTTTCCTTATGCACCCACTTTGTCCTCGGTGATCGAGTTGGGACAGGCTAGTGTGCTTCTTCTATGTGGGTTTTGTTGTCCCTCAGCTTGATGGCTGCTTGTTTATCTTCAGGTCTTTAAGACTTCAGGTAGTATATCTTTTGGTAGCTGGGAACCATCAGCTTTCTTCATCACATTTGCTTGTGTACCCATTGTCTTCAACGAATTCAGGTGCTCTATTTTTGTTAGCCGGGCATGATCAGCTTTCTTCACTACCTTTGTTGTGTCCATTTTTAACGTGATCTCTCAAGAACTTTACCTGTCCCTCCCCCCCGCTCCTTCTTCATTTTCTCCTTCTTTATTTCTTCCTCCTTTCCATTCCAAATGTCTAGGACACAATCTGCCTTTGTTACTGAATAAGAACTATATCAATATTTAACTAAAACCATGATGGAGTCACACCAGCTATATTTTGAAAATCACACACCCATAGTGATTTCTGAGGCAGTTCTTTGTGACAGAGTAGCAAAAAGGAAGGTGGTTACACAAACTGAAATTTTTCTTAGATCTGTCCTTCAAATGTCCCTTTCTACCATTGCTAGTCACAAAGCTTACTGATTTCTTCCAGCTCTTTACACAAATCTATTAAATACATGTTATTCTTTCAGAAGTGACCTTTCTATTAAAATACTTTTAATGAGAAATGTATTTCTTATTGTAATTGCTGTGCTTTGTTCATTACACTTCACTTCTTATACACTGAAAATAGATTCTAAGGTTATTAATAGGGATTTAGATTGTAAGGTATTGATGCTTATGAAGGGCATAACAATGAGATTAGGATGAGATATTGTGTTTTTTATCTTCCCTTTCCAAGTTCAAATAGGGGGAATTCTTGATCAACTGTTAAATAGCTATTATAAATTAGGAATTCACTGAAAATGAAATGAAAATTGCAAATCAAAATTAGACATATGACTTATCTAATAATAAGCAGGAAAGAAGAGTTTATGATACCCATCATTATTTGCTTCAATTTATCTCAAAAGAACTCTGCAAATAGTAATTTACTATAGGAACAGGTGAGTCAAGAAACTATACTGCAGATTTGTATTACAAATGGTTCTAAAACTCAAATAATGTGTTCTCACATTTTCCCCATTCTTTAAAAATAGCCTGAACTTGAACACAAATTCATACTTCAATTAGTCTCTATACATGATTTAGGTTATCTAGAACTGATAAGAGAAGGAACCAGGTAATCTAAACTGAGGAATAATTTTTCTAATGTTATCTTGCATGTTTTCAAATGTCTTCTCTCCCCGAAAAAAAAAAACATCTTATTGGGAGCTAATTCAGATATCATATCATTGCATAGTTCAAGCACATCAGTCTTGTACAATGGCTACTACATTCCATATCAAAATATTCCTTTTTATCCTGAACTCCTTTAGATCCACTTCCTTTTACTATCCCCCAACTCCACCCCTACTGGAGCCCCAAGAACTCTTATTCTACTTGCTGTCTCTATAGGTTCATGAATCCTCAGGTTCATATACTGAAAAACATATTTACAACATTAAGTAGGTCACTCCAATGACAAAAATACATCTGAGATAAACTTCAATATGAACAAACAAAACAAAAAATACATCAAATATTGAATACCAAATCAGGCTAACAAGGGGTGGGGGTGGAGGGTATCAACTGACATGGTCTTAATTATTCAAATCAGTTTTATCATTTTCATTTCTGTAGTCATCCCTCTGATGCTCTCTTTTGGTAAGCCATGTTTTCCCACCCTCCTATGGTGGACAGAGGGAAATCCACTGGCTATTTCTTCCCTAGGTACGTGTCACCCATGTATCTTGGGCTCCCACTGTAACCCATATCATTCTGAAAAATAGAATCTCACATTTAGTCAAATGTCTATCATTAAATAACTATATACACACATAGTGTCTTAAAAACAATATAACCATTTTATTATATTTTAGTTTTTGTTTAAATAAAACAAATTTTCATGTCTCAACTAGTCACTTCCTTGCTCCACATAGAATTAGTGGAGATCACCCAGTGGTATTCCACAGGCAGATGGGCTGACATGGAGAAGTCTTTACGTCAACTCCTCTTATATGTCTGGAGCCTCGGCAGGGATCATTGGAAAGCTGATCTCAATTTGGACTGTTGACAGGTGTGCCTACATGTGGCTTCTCTAATACGGTCTCAGGGTAACTGTATGTCTTACAGGTACTTTTTCAACTTGGACTAGCCTTCCAGGACAGAGAGATGCAAGCTGCCAAGTTCTTAAATCGTAGCCATAGATATTGATATGATCACACAGATAGTGTTTTATTTGTAATTTAGTGACAGAAATGGACATATTCCTGGAGGAAAAAATGCTGTCTCTCAGTGGGAGAAATATTTTTTAATATGTGTTTGTTTTTAATAGGAAAGCATCTTCCCACTGATCAGAAATTGTTTCTATCCCTCACATAAGCAAAATTAACTCAATCATGGCCCCCTGAGTCTCCTTTCCTCAACACATTGGTCCATTGTTACGGTGGGTATAATTGAGCCAGATACACCTTTCTGGGTACATTTCCTAAACTACTTTTCAAGTTTAAGTTCATCGATCTAGTATAATTATCAATCACAAGTAAGTTTGACCTCAGGTTTTTTTTTTTAACTTGTTAAGCTCTGGTTAGATAACATTTATTTTTCTCCTAACAAAGCACTGGCACAAAGTCTAGAACAGTGCTACCCGACATTTTCAAACATGTGACAGATCCATCCAGTGTGTTTCCCTAGGTTCATGTGCTCTTCCCTGAGATCAAGGAACTACAAAGGCATGTAGTTTGCTCCCATACACTTGATAGACAGCCATTAGGTTACTGTAAGAGATGCTTTGACACAAATGGGTGAAAAACAATGGATACATAGCTATTAGTGTTGCACAATAGCTTTGCAATCTTTCAGGCAAAAGCTGTCAATCTCTTTGTAAGATTAATTCCGAGTCAGTGGAAAAAGATTTTCGCAGGTCTCAACTTCATTTGTGATAGGTGTGGTGTACATTTGGCTAGACCAATGAGCATCGCTGGTCTAGCAGGTTGCATATTCAACGGCTGCCTGCTAACTCAGCAGTTTGAAATGTGGCTCTCTCTTAATAATTGTTAGAGGGGCAGGTCTACTCTGTCCTACAGGGTCTCTATGTTGTTGCTAGTCACTGAGTCATTTAAGATTCACAGAGACACTGTCCACAGCAGAAGAAAACACTTTGGTCCTGCACCATCCCCCAAATTATTCTTATGTATAAGCCAATTGATGCCGCCATTGGGTCAATTGATCTTGCTAAGGGTTTCCTCTGGATTGCTGCTTCTCAACTTGCAGAAAACAATGTCCTTCTCCAGGGACTGGTCTCTCCTAACAACATGTACAAAGTATGTGAGGTGAAACCTCATCCTGCCTGCAACGAACATTTTGGCTGTACCTCTTCCAGAACAGATTTGATTGTTCTTTTGACAGCCCAGGATAATTTCATTATTCTGCTCTATCTCATACAGAAATCATATCCTTTTTCATGTCCTTTTTGGAATCCAGCCTGAGCATGGGCAGCTCCCAGTCAATGTACTATTGCAACTTTGATCTCCATTAAAATGTTTCTTGTATATAATATCAACTATATTATTTTATAATTTGAGCATTCTGTGGAGTCACCATTATTTGGAATGGGTACAAATATGGATCTCTTCTGGTCAATTTGGCCAAGTAGCTGACTTCCAAGCTTCCTGGCACTGACTAGTGAGTGCTTCCAGTGCTTCATCAGCTTGTTGCAACATTTCAATAATAGTTCATCAGTTCCTAGAGCTTAGTTTTTGGCTAATGCTTTCAGTGCAACTAGGACTTTTCCCTTCAGAATCATTGCCTCTTGATCCCTTGAAAGTATTGACTGTTAACTAGTTCTTTTTATACAGTGACTGTATATTCTTTCCCTCTCGTTTTGATGCTTCCAGCATCCTTTAATATTTGGTTCATAGAATCTTGCATTTTTATAACATGAGGCTTGCATTTGTTCTTCAATATTTTCACTTTCAGATATGTTGAAAGTGGTCTTGGAAATAGGTATTTTCTATGAACAAGTTATTGGTTTTACAAAATTCCATCGTGCCATCGTCAGTGTGGTTTGTATCACCAACATCCTATTTTCCAACTATTGTTTCTTTTCTTATTTTCCAACTTTTACATTTTAATCACCAATAATTACCAATTCCACTTGATTGTATATTTCACCAATTTCAGACTGAACATGTGGATTAAATTTTCCAATTTCTACATCATCTGGCTCATCGACCTACTGATTCTGGGAGTTATCAGTGGACTACTGTATAGCCCGACAACCTTGTATTCATTGGACTTTGCAGTAACATTCTGGACTTGCTGACCTTAGCTTCATCTGTTAAGGTCTCCACCTGCATCTGTCTCCACCAGCCTGTGGTCTTCTTGCTTTCTGGTTTGTTTGCTCCAGCAGCTACAGAAGTCAGCAAACACCTGGAGTTTAACAGCTGAGCCACAGACATGAATAGGCTGGACTTAACCATTTTGACAATGTTGTGAGCCCATTTATTGATGTAAAATATATAAATACATGTATATATGTGATTGTGGATATGTACATACGCACTCATGTATATATAAACTGCTGAGAAATTATTTTAATTACATAGATGTATATTTACATAAGTATATATATACACACACACATATATATGTAACTAATGTGATTTATATACATGTCCCTGGTTTTGCTTCTCTAGAGGGCTCAGTCTAGCAGAACTGCCGTTCTTAGGGCTCTGGGCTTGACCCTGTAACTTGTGTTCAAACCTGAACAGCTTTACCCACATGCCTCCTGAATGTAGAAATGTGTGAGCACACATCTTTTGTGTTCTATGTGTGTATTGAACAGCCTCCTATCTAAATTCAAAGGTTGTATAATTGGCTTTAAAGCTGTGGAATTTTTAAAAACTATTTAATCCACTAGAAACGGACAAACTCATGTTTTATGTTGATGCAGACTGCATTCTGCTTTAGCTGAGAGTCCTTTCCTGTAGGGGAAACTTTCATAAGATCCATAAAAGCTAAGTTGGCTACTTAGAGAGAGTCTAATAAGTCTGCCCTCAAGATATTTTGAAGCCCGCCTTGGTCTACCCTTCAATCATTGTGATGTCTCAATAAAGATACATCAAGCCATACGTTGGGCATCTTAACCTTCAGTCCATGCTTTCCTGGAGGATTCTGGATTCTATCTCTGTCTTGGAGCCATTTGCTACTAGAGGAACATTTCCAGGAGCTGGGAACCCACATTAATTGAGTTCAGTAAATCCGGGCTATTTTTAATCCTTCTAGAATTTGCTTGAAACTGGATAGTCTCCCCCAACCCCCTCCTCCTCACACACACCCATTATCTTTTTCTTGTCATATCTTGTATGTACTTAAACCCTTCACCAATTTTCCCTCTCTGCTTAGAAAACTTCTTACCTATCCAACAGCCTTGGATTTATTTTCTATTTTACAAAGCGGAGCCTTGCAGAGGAGTGGGTTGCACACTGGAATGCTAGTCACAAGTTCCCAGCAGTCACTCTCAGGGTAAAGAGAAGGCTGTCTACCCCGTGAAGAGTGACCATCTCTGAAATCCACAAGGGTAGTTCTGCTCTGACCTACAGGGTCCCTGTGAGTCTGAATTGACTTCATGGAAGGGAGTTTGGTTTTGGAGGACAACTGTGGAGTTCCTGGGTAGCACAAATATATAAGTCACGTGGCTGCAGAAAGAGAGGTTGGAGGCTCATGTTCATCCAGTGATGCCTCAGAAAGAAAGGCCAGGATCTTTGCTTTAAAAAAAATCAGCCATTGGCAACCCTATGGACCACTGCTCTACTCTGTTCTAGGCAATAAAGACCCTGATTTCAAGCATATTTTATAAAGGCCCCTTTATAGAAGATGAAGACAATGCCATGATGAACCATCCAAATCAGAACAAACTGAAGTCAAAATGGTATCTGAAGGACTCTTAGCCATGCAGCCAATTTTATACCCTAGAAAACAAAGGATATGATCACAAACTCACAACAGATGGCCGACCACGTCGTCACTGCTGTTGGTGGGACCCTGGATGAAGGGAAAGGACCATGCTCTGGGTGCACTCACGGCTGCAAGTTAAATAAAAAAGATGGCAGAATTAGTTCTGAGGCTGTTGGGACCTGGCTTAAGACCACGGGACTCCAAGTCGGATCCATTGACACATCAGTTTCTGCAGGCTAAATCTGTGTAAGTGATGGATTTGTCAGCCAAGTTCCCGGGGACAAGGTCATAACTCCTTGGGCTAGTCCAGTACTTGGATCCATTTTCACAGTCAGCCTGCCTGATGGCAAACCTGTCACCTTGCTGGTTACAGGTCCAAAAGCTTTGAGCTGAAATGACTCAAAATGGGGCAGGTGTTTATATTGCAAACCACAGCCTTCCCCAAACCAACGGCATTAGAATAGAAGCTCTATATGTCTCCATGAGATGGAGCTGACTCACTGCTAACCGGCTGTCAAACTGTGTTACCCACCTTCTGATCCATTATTCTAGCCTCCAATAGCAATCTCCTGTCTTCTCAGTTCCCATTCAAAAATTTCTAAGGCATTTGGCTGCTTGAAATATGTAGTTTCAGTCTACGGACTGTTCCTCAAGCCCTCACTAGAGAGTTTGGGTTGTCTTGCAGCAGTACTATAAATCCAGGTAAATGAATCTTTTTCCCAACATCTATTGATAATTGGAAAAAACTAATCCAAAGAATAATATCTAAACCAGCCAATATTCCATCATAGGCAACAAATGAATACGTCAGTGTTTGTGATACAGTTGAATTACATGGCATGGCTCTTCTACTGGTAATCTTTGTAACTGTGATCAAAGGACTGAGTGAGTATATTCACATAAACTTTATGAGTCTCTAGTGGCTTAATGGTTACTTGTTTGGCTGCTAACCTGAAATGCATCAGTTCAGAACCACCAACCACTCCTTGGGAGAAAGATTCAGCTTTGCACTCCCTCAAAGAGTTACAGTCCCAGAAGCTCACAGGAGCAGTTCTATCCTATCCTACAGGGTTGCTATGTCAGCATCAACTCATTAACAGTGAGTTTGTTTTAACATGGGGATTGGTCATTTTGCCATCCTTAATTTTCCATAATTGGCTATCATGTTTTCACCATTGATTGTTTCACTCTCTTTGGTTCATTTAGGTGCAGGCTGGCATGTGGAGAACATTATCGGATGGCACACACCATTTATGCTCCACTGACCTGAGCGTTGGCCGTTCAAATCCACTAAAGTGTGTCACAAAAATAAAAAAGCTCTGGGGATCTACTACCATGTAACGAATAGAACTGTTCCCATGAAGTGGTTTGGTTTGGATTTTGGAGAGAAAAAAAATCAAAATCTTCAAGAGTCACAAATGATAACTGCGTATGAATGCAGCTTTGTTGAAGTACAAGCTTGAAGAGTATATAAAAAGCACTGCGTGCTATTTAATTCATTTTGATAAATCTCGGTCAGACAATAACCTTTTAAAGCACGTGTTATCCAAGGAAAATGAAGGAACCTTGACTTGTCAACTCTAAAAGTTTTGTCTAGGCTGGACTGGTATCATGGTGGGAAAGGAAGGTAGGACTCGCTTTCTGTTTTGTTTTGTAAACTCTGCCTTCAAACAAAACCTTGTGTTTTTCTTTAGATTGCATGTTATAGGTTTGCCTGACTTTTGACAGAAGCTGATATATGTTATGGAAAAGGTAGCAAAAAGAAAAATAGAGAAGGAGTAAGATACAAAACAGACCTCTCCTTCTACACTGCTGTTTGCACTCTGGAGTCAAACCCCCCGCAGTGGCAGGTTGATGCCAGCCAGGAGGTCTAATACGTGTCACATGGTTAGAATGCCTGCATTTGTATATGGCTGGAGGCACAGTGATGTAAATGATTCTAGTTCCCAGTCTTTTCTTGATAACACATGAATTGAATAGGAACATGCATAAAGCTTCTCTCCCAACCCAGGACCTCACTGGGCCTGTCTGCTGGACAGGGAGCACAGGAAGAAGTCTCCAGCAAAAGGCACGAGCAGTTGGGTTTTATACATGACCATTTCCATCATCTGTACCATGGGAGTTATGTACCTGGGAGTGGAAAGGTTACTATGATCTGACATAGTGGGCAACGTTTAGGCCTGTTTACAAAGAGTGAGGTATGCATATTGCAGGGTACTGCCGTGAACTTGAACAGATGTTTGAAAATGTAGCTGGATGTGTTTGTTCAGTCTAAATATGTTTACATAATGTATTGTGTGCTATTTTCTCAAGCACATTTGCATGGAAATGTATGAGTGGCCCCGATTCTGCCATCTTTAATCATGCAGAACTGCCGCTGGCTTCTGGCGGGATTATGTTCCTCTCCGTGGTAGTGGAAGCCACTCCAGGGGGAGGGTCGTGCAGTCCCGGAAGCTAATGTCCTATCCCAGAGCATACTCAGTGGAAAGGCGCTCCCCTGCAAACAGAATTCACAGAGGGCGCCACTGAGTTACCAAGAGAAATGTAGGTCATAATTAATATACACATTATTCCTATCACATAATTAATGCCATGCTATTTTTCTGTATCTAGTTTGCTATAGATTTTTCTCTTGCTTTCTGCTCTCCTATAAACACCCCACACACATCCCACACATAGTTGCTGCCCACACATTGCTTTTAATGACTTGAGTAACCACAAGAAGCCCTGTTTCAAAGGAGGTCAAACTACTTACAGTTCCCTCCCACGTATAGTGTGCAGAGTTTTATGGCAAAGAAATTAAAGCTTTTTAACATTATTTTTACCCCTCAACTTCCAACAGGATTTTAAGTCTGGTAAGTAGACAAACCATGTTTAGCTTTCTAGGCACATGTTTTGCTGTGGTTGGGGTTGAGGGGAGGGGATAACTCGGATATCTGTGCTGTGCAGCAATGGCTCTAAATAATGTACCATACAAATAATTATTGAATATCTTCTGTGTATGAAACTTCCCATTCACTAGCTGCTCCAATCAAGTATGAGCACACGCAGCAAGGAATGCAAACGGTCAGAGGTTCGAGTCCACCCTAAAGCATTTCAACCCCAAGCCCAGCAAATGCACTCTTAAAAATACAGCAATCACAAACCCTTGTGGAACACAGGTCTGCTCCAGCACACACGATTCACCATGTTGAAATGAACCCTCAACAGCCGGTTTGGTTTTAGGTATAGTTTTTGTTGTGTTGTGGTTGTTACTTCATTGGAGGTTTAAACCATGCACCGATGAATGAACGAGAAAAACAACTACAACAAATAAACTAAATTCAAAGTCTACCTTCATAAAGTTAACTCTCCTCTTAAAAAAACTAACCAGGTATTTGGAAAATCAATATTAAAGATTTATGATAATAAGTACTGTGAAGGAAAAGAGCATATGGCTCTGAAGAGGATCACAGGATAGGTTTCCCTGGGGCTGAATCATTGTTACAATTTTCCTTTTGGACTTAATGGACTTTAGGCTGACACTTGTAACACATTCCTTGGAATTAGCCAGACAGCCAATGCCTTCAATCACCCGGGCAGAGAGAAAGGCGTGAGAAACCCCCTCAGGTGAGGAAGAAGAGCTTAAAGGGCTCGAGAAATGAAGGAAGGCAAATGTGAATGTGGCCTCTGTGATGACAGCCAGGAAGCCTGATATGAAGGGAGAGAGGAGTCTGATCGTGGAAGGCTTTATGATCCTGTTCCAGAGTCTGATTTTACCAGAAGGCAACAGGAAATATTTTAAGTGGGAAAATGACACAATTATACTTTCATTTGTATAGCATTTGAAAACCAATTGAAGGGGACAGGAGTGGAAAATCAGTCTGGCAGATTTTGTTACAGGTAGGATGACTTTGGCCAGAGTCACAAAAATGTCGTGGAAAAGGAATAAATTGAATTCAGAAAAACACTGGGGTGGAACTGAGGGGAATGTAATGATGGAAAGGACTTCAAGGGGAGGGTAAAGAATTCAGAGGGAGTGACATTGACAGCTAATATCCTGTTTTAAGAAGCTTGGACAAAAAGAATGAATGTGCTTTGAGAAGCCTGTGTTGATCTGTACACACAAGCAGATGTAACAGGACTGTGTTAGGCTGGAATGAGTAGAGAAACAAGCATAGTGAGATTCATATGTGTAAGAAAGAGTTTTATAACAAGGAGTAATTATATATCAGGAAAACTCCAGTCCAACCCAACTCAAATCTGTGGTAGTTACACAATCTGTTGTCAATTTGAGACTTAAGAATGAAGGGGAAGAATTTAGCTTGTCGATCAGGTCGCAGATTAATGACGTCACTTGGAGGTGCTAAGGAGATAACTAACTAGCTTGCTGGAGGCAGGACACACGTTACTCTGTGAGAGAGATTCCTCTTGACAAGCCACGTGGATGCACTCTGATAGAGCTAGAGATCTGGAACTGGAGGAGCCACATGGAGACCCACACCAACGCTGAGATGCTTCCACTACCACTGGATCCACAAGACTCCACCCACTGGTCTGTAATTTTACTGCATTTTGCATCCTTACATGGTGGCATGAGTCTAAAGAGAAATTTATAGACTAGTATCAACAAATGGGATAATATTGGACTTAAGGAATTGATCTGGATGGGACTGGGATGTTTTCTTAAATTAAAATTGCTCTTTGATATAAATTTCTGTCTTACACACAGATTAGTTTCCATTAACTTGTTTCTCTAGTCAACCAAGATTAACACAAAGTCCCTAAGTCTGACAGTAGTCCATAAGTCCCTCATCTAACTCATGAAGCCATATGCAATAATGCAGAATGCAGGAAGATCACACGCCAGTGCATAGAGGGTCGTGTGGATTCAAAGTTGGTGTAAACATGGACAGCATGCAGAAAAGTTGAGGCAGAAAGAAAGGAGAGGTTTCCTAGGCCCTCCTTCTGAGAAGGCCATGCCCATAGGGAGGCACCATCAAGTTTAAACCTGATTGACAAGTTGGACAAGTTGGATATATAAAAGTTACACTTTTATATATCATTGAGTTGACAAAAAATTATGTAACTATCACAAAGATGATATGCAACTCTGGAGCATAGAAGGACTGCTGAGCATGTGATCTTATGGATTTGTAGTTCTACCTAGTCAGACACATCAATCCAAATGCAGCAGGAGGTTGTTGGTTATGGTACAAGTATCCCATGATACACCAGCAGAGAATCAGCTGCAATTCAGTTGTCTAAGACAACTTTTGCCAGTGAATCATTCTCTTCCCATGTGTGTCATGGCCCATAGAGTGCCATGTGCTTCAGGGTCCATGACTAATAATAAAGGTTACTACTTCCACTCCTGTGTCTTATGTTAAAGTAAAATTTACCTCCAGGACGACATACTTCTAATTAACCTAAGATTTGCAAAAACCTCTCTGTTTGCCTCCATCAGGGTGACAGTCATTTGAAAATCAAATACACTCAGGTCACTCACTCAAAGCAAAATGTACTGCCATTGAATTGAAACTATCTCATAGCAACTTTTTAGGACAGGGTAGAACTGCCCCCATGGGCTCCTTTTGGAGACTTTAACTCTTTATGGGAGGAGACAGCCTCCTCTTTTCATTCCCGGAGTTGCTGCTGGTTCCAATTTATAATTAGCCTCCCAACACATAACCATTATTCTGCACTTAAGTCTCAGACTTAGTTTAATCAGATGTCTACTTGGGCCTCCCCGACTCCCTTCAAGCCTAGCACTGCTCTGTGTGCCTGTCTTTGCCTTGGCAGTTTCCAGTCCTGATCCCAGTAGAGCAGCTGGGACAGTCTCATAGTTTGAGCACTAGTGGAAGTATAATTTCAATGCACAGAGGTGGACTCTGAAATAGAGTTCACAATGTTCAGGCATCTTAAGCATTGCTTATTGATCTACTATGCACAAGATCAACAGTTCAAAGCCACCAGCCACTGCTCTGTGGGAGAAAGATGAGACTTTTAGATTTCTTAAATATTTAGAGCTTCAGAAATTCAAAGGCATAGTTCTGTTACAGGGTGCCTATGGGTTGGAATAGACTTAATGGCAGCTACTTAATCCTGGGGTTTTAATTCCGCTCAAAAGCTATAATTACGTCTTGCATCAGAGAGACTGCTGTGGCTGTGAAGTTCAAGGAGTCCTGGTTGTCCATGACATCAATCCCATGAGCATGGATGCCATCTGAATGTCCTGCTGGACAGCAAGGGGGCCCAAGCATTCCCTGTGTTCTCAGAAGCCCCTCCCCCCCACACACACGTTCAGTGTAGATCAGAAAGCCATTGCTGAGGCTTCGTCTTCATGATGCAGTGGGGGTGAGGTACTTTCAGACGAAACATTTTGAAAGAATCAAGATCATTGGTGTTTCCTCTGCTGTCTTTTCCAGGTGTCATGGTCTGGTTTCTCACTCCATTAAACATGAGCCCTGATCAGTAATCAAAACTTTACATCATATTTCCATGGTTACCTTACTTCCAGAGTTGTGAAAAAGAAATTGATTTGCATATGGCAACCTGATCAAGCATAGGTAGCAAATGGCCATGTCCGTATCGGATGTTGACCTCAGATTGCTTGGCTGAGATGAATAGTTGAGACTTGGCTCATTTCATTCCCTCCAGTCAGCTGGATAAGCCTGTCCTTTCTCGATTCAATTGCTTAACCACTTTTCCACATTGGGATTGATACACAGCATGAAGCCTGCTGCCATAGAGTTGATTCTGACTCACTGTGACCCTACACGACAGAGTAGAACTGCCCCTATAGCGTTTCCACAGCTGTGATCTTCACATGGAAGCAAACTGCCACCTCTCCCACGGAGCAGCTGCTGGGTTAACTTTTGGTTAGGTAGTGTCTGTTAACCACTTTCGGTATCTTGAACCATTAAAGTCCTTTTAAAAGTCAACGGAAGTCTCTCATAGGATCAGAGGTTCCAAACAAATGTAACTACTAAGAACATCCTGACTCATGGGCTTGAGAATCTCTGTCTAGACAGACTGGTGGTCTTGATTCAGCTTATCCATGCTGCTCAGCAGCTTGTGAAGCTCGTATCTGTCCACGGAAGCCCACTCTAGGATGGTGTCTGAATCTTTTTATGAATCCAGGCGATGGTGTTCACAGAGCTGCTTGTTTGGGAGTGCAGGCTGGGGCTGGCATCTGTCCTCAATCTACAATTTCAGTCTGCTCATTTCTGAGACTATCTCCTCTCGGCATTTAGATCATCCTTTGTGAACGTCCATCTGCGTAGAAACGTCATATAAGGGATAATTTCATTAGAGGGGCCAGTGGCCTCACAGGCTGTCTCCAGAACCCGCTCTTTGCACCTTGGAGGATGAACGTCCCCTCTCGGGTTTTCTAGCTCAGGAGTTGCACGTGTCACTGCACGTATCCTCATCTGACGTTTCCTACCCGCTCACCCACAGGGAGGGCAGTCAGACGGCAAGGGGCTCACCAGGAACTGTGTCTCCTTAGTCCTGCTGCTTATTAGACAACCCATTAGACTCCGCTGTGGAACCACAGTGGTTTCACTGGAAGCTGAAAAATTCTCAGAGCAGAGAGGGATGAGGGCTATTGTTTGGACAGCCGGTTGGACCACCTCCTCTCAACAACAGTAATTTTGCTTCAGGTGTTTCACTTTCATGCGATGCTTGCCTTGTACCTTTGTCCAAGGACTTGTCCATGGCCAGAGCAAATGAGCAAGCTGTGAGCTACAACCCTGTACACCTGTACTTTAATGATCCTCACTGCAGTGATTCCCATCTGGACTAAAGGCAAACGCTGGTGGGGGCATCTATGGATGAGGCGACATCACTCCTACGGACAGCAGAGGTTTGCAAGGGTCCCAAAAGGACTTCTTGAGAGTCAAACTTGGTTGGGAAAGGGTCCCAGTGGTGATCATTTCAGACACAAGAAAAGAACTGATCAAGGGCTTGTTCTCCCTCATCTTGCTGCCAGGAGTTTCAGAAATTACAGTTCCCCAAGCCCTTTACTTTTCCTATTGAACTTTAATTTTGTCTTTTGGCTTGACTTTATTTCCTCAGGGCACAGAGGAACATCCCTTCAAAATTTATTCCTGATGGTTGCTGGCAGTCATGGGAGGTTGGCAACAGTTGGTAGTCCTCTCTTCCTCTCTACCTCCTCCCTGCAGCCCAGGCACAGGTGGAGGTCAGGAGGAAGCATAACCTGACACAAAGAGCCAACACGGGGCAAAGGATGAGGTGCAGTGGAACCACTAGGGATTTGGCACCAAGTTTCTTGGCCCAGGTTGCAGAGAGTCAAGTGGCCCAAGAAAAGCTGTTTCACATAGTCGGAGCTTCTGTGCAAGGCAGACACTTCTGCCTAGTCACTCCCTGTGGCCCTCTGTTGCCTGTCATTGTTGTGCTGTGTGTCCCCAGTTGTTTCTGAAATTTTGCCTTTCCCATGTCAAGAGCTAGCAGCATGGGCCCGTCTCAGTGCACCCAGTGCTCTCTCTCACTTTCCCTTCTCTGTCCACTTCCTGTGGAGTCCCTGCCTCAGTAGCCCAACAAGCAGTCTAGAGCGTGTGGTGGAGGACTGGGCTGTTTGTTGTTTTCTTACCCAAACTACGCCACTCCCCTCTGGTCATGGTGCTTGTGATGGCCCCGTTTGAAAAGCTATTGAACTACATCAACAGGTCTAAATTTTCTCTCTAATAAACAGTATATTCAATTGAATCTTAGCTAAGTAACAAGCCTACTACTGAACTCATTTATTAAGCAATAGTTCTATTGCAAAAGGGGTATGTTAAGGTGCTGAAGGAAAAATCAACTGCTCTGGTGAAGAAGAAACATATATTTATTTCTTATGCTATGGAAAAATATTAATTTTTATAGTATGGCATTAGATGGTGGCATGGTAATTATTGAGAATATCTGTCTGTTTCATATACATATATAGAACATAGGCATATCCATTGACAACTGAGTACTTTAATTATCAAGGAATCCCATTATATAGCTACTCTATACCTTAAATGTGTTGCTTGGGTTTAGACCCAAATGAGACATGATCTAACACTCTCCCCTGGGTTCTTATTTTCCAAGTGGAGCTGAACACTGCCTGACATAGTTGATGAATATAAAGACAAAAGATTGTGTTGTCCCAATTAGACCACTCCAAGTTATCCCTAATAATTTTTATGTGAAAAGGGTATGGAAAGTGTTAACCTTGGCAGTTGCTAATCCCTATTGCTCAAATAAGAGATATCAACGTTTGTCATAATTTGAATTGTGTCTCCAAAAATGTGTCAACATGGTTGGGCCATGATTCTAAGAGTTTTGACACTTATGAGGTGATTTTAATTTGAGTTTAGGAATGATATCATCACCTACCCCAAGCCCCATTAAGTTTCCCATGTGATCAGAAAAGCATTGATAAGTGGCTTCAAACTCAGAAACACAAACTCACTGTCTTTGAGTCAATTCTGACTCATAGAGACCCTATAGGGCAGGGTAAACTGCCTCTCATAGTTTCTGACACTGTAATTCTTTAAAATAATAACTCCATCTTCCTCCCTCAGAACTGGTTGGTGGTTTAGAACTGACGAGCTTGCAGTTAGCAGCCCAATGTGTAATCACTGTGTCATCAGGGCTTGTGTTAAGTGGATTAGTAGGGACGCGAAAACCTTACTGAGATCACAGTCTTGATCTGATATGAAGAGAAGTTCTCTGGGGTGTGGCCTGCATTATTCATTTTTGTTTTTTCACTTTAGCATCTATAAAAGGAGAGAGAAGTCAGCAGAGAAGGGGGGATTCATGGCCATCAAGAAAAAATAACTAGGAATGGAGATCCTTTGGATCTGGGGTCCCTTTTCTGAAAACCTCCTCGACTCAGGGGAAGAAGGATGTCAGGCCATCAAAAGCTCTCCAAGGGATGTCAGGCACATAAATGTTGGAAGGAGATGATACCTTCCCTGAGGCGGCATAGTGCGGAAGCCACCTGGAGAGCAGACACCCTGAATTGGGACGTGCGGCCTCCCCCACTGTGAGAAAATAAATGTCTGGTTGTAAAAGTCATCCAGTTTTTGAGTTTCTGTTAGGGCAACATGAGGTAACTAAGACAATGCTCATTTGAACTAGTTCGTGGAACAATCATGTTCTCCCCTTGCTGTCAATACTTTGTGGAATATACATAATGATGAAGAAGAGCGGATACCACGTCAGACGTTTCTAGCATTGAGGTTAACAAGGAGTACAGAAAGGCAGGGATATATAAAGTAAGAAAAATGTATTGGATTTCAGGAGGAAAGATGAGCAGCATGTAAAGAAGAGAAGGTTGAAAAGATGGTCTATAAGGAACACACAGCAAGGTAAGGTAAGACACGAAGGAGGACGCAGGTCGTTCTGTCGACCTTGAGTCTGAAACACCATTCCAGCACACACAAAGAAAGGGCACAATTCACATCACCAAAATTACACTTCTTTCTCCAAATGATGAACATTTTGGAATCTAATATCTCCCTTAAACATTCCTTTTCCACTTCCTGTGTTTCTTATTTTCTCTGAAGTGTGTGAAGTCTAACTCAGTGCATTTGGGGATTCTGAATATGCTCTGTACTGAAGGTGGCAATGTTGGCATAGGTCTACTTTGTGTGTTGGTTATTTAGCTACTGGCCCCAAACATCTGTAGGAAAATTTTGCTCTGCATCCTCTCAGAATTTGTCTCTGGTTTCTACTCTCCAAGATCTTAGGAAGATAGTTTCTGCAGCACAGAACACTGTGTTACATGTCTTTCTAAGCTATAAGACAGGGTCTCTCTAGACTTTGGATCTGATGAACTTAAAATAACTATCTGTTAACACTGGAATTTTTTTATGGTGATAAACAAAGATGTTAAAAATTTTCCAATTTTATAGGCCAACATACATATACCCACATATGTATATATACATTACATACACACATACCACAAACACACACACATAATTACATGTATTTAGGCTAAAATAGAGTCACTAAATATTTTATTGTTCTCTGTGAGTAATTTATTAACTTCCTTACTGCACAGTGATTGACTTGTTCTATACATTGCTTCTCATTGCTGCATCATCAAGTTTACTGGACCACTGGTTGTGGCCTTCCACGGGACCATATTTTTCATCTCTTTTTCAGAGGTGTCCCCTAAGTCAGACTTACAAACTATAAAACACCACTAATGATGGCAGATTTGGACTCAAAAAGATGAAATCAATGGAACGATGGGAAGCATTCAGCACTGGAATGGTCAGCTCTCAGGTGACTATCACGAGTTGATGCTGAATCTCAAAGATTTCCTCTCCAGCCTATTTACAAAACTCTTGGATTGGAAGAGATATGAGCATTCTAACATCCCACTCGCACGAAGTGACATGAAGTCAAAAAATGCCATTCATTGCCACTCACTGCTGTGTTCATAAGTCATTAATGGGCCACCTTGCTGTCTGTGAACACATCAACAATGCCAACTTAGTGTCAATGACCTCTGGCTATACAATGAGATTGATTTCATGGGTAGCATGGGTTCTTGTTTTTTCAAAAACTCCCAGTTGCATACACCTCATTAAGCTCTCTATGCTTGAGTCTTAGAGAGTTCACATAAACCATTTATCAGAATATGCACAGCATTTTCACGCTGCCATCATCACCATGGCAGCTGTTTCCCCAGATGCCATCTTTAAAGAGGTTTGGGACTTCTAGATCCAGAACTGTCAGAGAAAACTCCAGTGTGTTACTTTTCTTTAGTCAGCACTATTTAACAAATCTGTAGGATCCGGAGGGCCTTGTACACTTTGTTCTACATGTTCAAATGTGAAAATAGGAGAAGCTACTCTGTTTTTTGGGTGGTTTTTTTTGGTGATACTTACTGCCATTTTTTTTAACGCAAATGCTGATTACAGCTCGACCCCGTAACTCTTGCCAGTCAGGGATTTCAGGATGCCTGAAGCAATCTGAAGCTAGTTGAGCTGCTTTGGGCTATTTTAGAAAATAATTTGATACATTTTTCAGTGTACTCCAGAGACAGATAGCCCCTTTTCCCCAATGACTGGCGCCTCAGTTCTTGGGTGAGTCATTGGGAGTGTACACTTAGAAATGGGCACTGTGTAATCACCAACATTCTGATCTCTGATCATTTTCTTTCATTTAGGGGGGTTTGTCATGGAAAGGCTGTGAATTCAAAACGTTATCTTTTCCATTATTTTCAGGGGCAGAGGAAATTTACTGGGCAATTACCTCCTGCATATCTTTCTCTGAGCTGAGTTTTCTTTCTTTAAACTCAGCCTCTCCTCGGCCGATGAGGAACGGCTGGAGACGTCTTTATCAGCTTACACATTGGCAGGACAGACTGCTGTGACAGGTAAGGGACACCACCCTAAATGCCGATTCTCCTTGTGCATTGGCTCATCTTTTTGACAGAGAAATCAACCCAACAGGCAAGGAGACTATTTTTGGATGGCACAAACTCTCTCTCTCCTGTTTTTTTTTTTTTTTTTGACAGTACCCATCATCATTATTGTCAAAACTGGTTGGGAGCATAGACACAAAACTATTGTATACTAGTCATTTTACTTGGTAGAGTCAGAATAATTGCTATTATGTGATGCTTTATCCACCTGGACGATTCCACATCAAATTTCTCACAGCACAGAGGTGACAGACACATGAATAATAGTTCTGCAGTTATGAGTTAAATTCCTCATTTCTTCTCCACATATGGTACTGCTGAATGAAGAACTTTGACTTTTGGATTATCTTATCCAATTTATTCTCTAAGCAGAGTGGGTGCTTTTTAGAACTTGAAGAAGCTATTTTACCACTCTATAAATAGGGAAAATCATTGACACTTCTTGTGCACCTCCTTGGCATAAGAAGCCGTGGTATTGCAGCAGTGAATTTCTCTACTGCACATGAAAAGGTTGATGGTTTAAGCCCACCAATCACTACACAGGAGAAAGAGGAGTCAATCTGCTTTTGTGAAGCACTCTGGGGAGCTCTACTCTGTCCTATAGGGCCCATGTGGCTCAAAATGCACAGGGTCCAATGGATCCATGTCACTGACAAAGGAGGAGCAGACAAGGACTGGATGGGGAAGTGTTTAACCTGAGTGCTTCTCTGTGAATGTGGGTTCGATCACATTGTCCATGTTCTTTGCTATATTCCATCTCCTCTCCTATCAGACATCGCATAGAGGATTTCTCTGGGAAAGAGAGGGTGTATTCATGAAGCCAATGAATGGGCCATTGTCATGTGTGTGTCCCGGCAAAAATGAGAAATAGTAGAGCTTCCCCACGAGGCAATTAGAATATCTCACCCTTGATAGGCTTCCAGAAAGAGAGGGGAGATGGGAAACTTCCCAGGAGTGGAAGAGAAAGAGGAAGTAGTGGGTGAGTGTTTGTGTGCACCTGGTTGTTATAGCTCAGTGTGTCAAGGGTAGGATTATGCGGCACTGTCAAGAGTGTATGTGAGAGAAATCAGAACTACTGTGATACACATTAAGTCATTTGTGAAAATACCAGCTTACATCCTATTTTTGGTTAAAATCTCAAGATGGCATTCCTCTTGGACATTATATGTTCGTTTTTAAGTTTTCAAATTATATATATAATCTTGGTAGCTAAATATTTTGGCACCTTGGGCTCACACTTTGCTCACCTTGCCCCATCTCTGAGAACCATGATGGAGAAGAATTTATTAGAACTTTGTTACAATTTTTATGCAGATGGATGTATTTTTAAATGTATTTGTTTTCTGCTTAGTTTTTCCTCATAGATTTAGATTTTTTTAAATTACTTATTTCAAAAGTTTTGGAAGTCAGACTATTATGTCTTTGAGTGTGAGAGCATTTAGACATAAACTCACTCGCTTGTTGTTGCTGTTTCCTTGTGTCTGCCTTGGTTTATAAAGCGATCAAAGAGATACATTGAGAACTCTAACTTGGAAACCCGAGGAAAATCAAAGGTTGTCCTTGCTTTTGAAAGGCACGTAATCTTTTCTATTAAAAATAAATATACACAAATGGTGTGCAACAGAACAGCAAGGAGAACAGAGGAACTAAGTCCCCAGGGAATACCAAAAATAGACTTTGGGGCCAGGGAGTGGCACCCCATCAGACTCAACCAGAAAACATTCCTAAAGGTCAACAAACAGACCGTGAATGATTTACAGAATGATTCTCAACCTATGGGTGGTGATTCCTTTGGGAGATCAAACTACCCTTTCATAGGGTTGGCTGATTCATAACAGTAGCAAAATTACAGTTATGAAGTAGCAGTGAAAATAATTTTATGGTTGAGGTGGTCAACACAACATGAGGAACTGTATTAAAGTGTCGCAGCATTGGGAAGGTTGAAAACCACTGATTTACAGGATTTTTCTTTTTTTTATGGGTTATTTTTTTGTGGTTGTTGTTGTTTTGTTTTCTTTTGTTGCTTTGTTTTTCTCTGTCTCCTTTTTTGCTCTGTCTTGTTTATTATCTCTGTAGATCTAGAGAAGACAGGCGGGATAAACAATCTGGAAGAGTAAACTACCACACTGAGGAGTCTTAAGGGGCATGGGAAGGGGAAGGGGAGAAAGGAAGTGGTGTTAACAAACCCAGGGACAAGGGAACAACAAGTGGTCTAAAATCAATGGTGAGGAGGGTACAGGAGACCTGGTAGGACTAGAGCAAGGGCAATGTAACCCAGAAGAATTACTGAAACCCAAATGAAGACTGAACATGATAGTGGGAAGAGGAAAGTAAAAGGAAATAGAAGAAAGAACTGGTGGCAAAGGGCATTTATAGAGGTCTAAATAGAGCCATATACATATGTATATGTATGTATATTTATAGGCTTAGTATTAAGGTAGCAGATGGACATTGGGTCTCCACTCAAATACTCCCTCAATGCAAGAACACTTTATTCTATTAAACTGATATTCTATGATGCTCACCTTCCTGACATGATCACTGAAGACAAAGCAGGTGCCTAAGCAACTGTGCTGAAAAAAGTTGATGGTGCCTAAAATATATGGCATCTGGTATCTTAAAGGGCTGAAGATAAACAAGGGGCCATCTAGCTGAGAAGCAACAGAGCCCACGTGGAAGAAGCACGCCAGCCCACATGATCATGAGGTGTTGATGGGACCAGGTATCAGGCATCAAAGAACAAAAATCATATCATTGTGAATGAGGAGGAGTGTGGAGTGGGGACTTAAAACCCATCCGTAGGCAACTGGATCCCCTTACAGAAGGGTCTTGGGGAGGAGACAAGTCAGTCAGGGTGAAGTATAGCACCAATGAAACATACAACTTCCTTTAGTTTTCTCTAATGCTTCCTCCCCCCTCCACTATCATGATCCTAATTCTACCCTACAAGTATGGCTAGACCAGAGGATGTACACTGGTACAGATAAGAACTGGAAACACAGGGAATCCAGGAAGGATAGACTTCTCACGGCCAATAATGAGAGTAGCGATACCAGGAGGGGCAGGAGAAGGTAGAGGAGGAAGGGGGAACCAATCACAAGGATCTACACATATAACCCCCTCCCTGGGGGAAGGACAAAAGAAAAGTGGGTGAAAGGAGACATCAGACAGTGTAAGATATGAAAAAATAAGCAATAATTTATAATTTATGAAGGGTTCACGAGGAAACGGGAGTGGGGGGGGAGGGGAACAAATGAGCTGATACCAAGGACTCAAGTAGAAAGCAAATGTTTTGAGAATGATAAGGGAAACAAATGTACAAATGTGCTTGACACATGGATATATATATATAACAATTGTGAGAGTGACCATAAAATGATTTTAATAAATAAACAGAAAGAAATAATGTATTGATCAAAACACATTAGTTGTGTAATACAAAACTATTACATAAGCAATGCAACAGAAAGTTTAGGAACTCCCTTCATCCAGGCAGCTTCACAGTGCAGGGACTGGATGCACCGTAAAAGAGGGACTGTGCTTGCAGGCATGTGCAGAAGTGGAAGCAGCATCAGCCACGTTTAAAACACACACAACAGTGAGAAGAGAAAGGACAGAGGAGAGACACTGGAGAAGAGGTATCACAGGTGAGAGATGTCTGTGATAAAACATGCACTAGAGGAGGAAGAATAAGCATAGTGGATATTTTTTAAGAGATCAAAAACAGAGTTGTGTGATAATTTTTAAATAAAGTGATGAAATTTGAAGAAGAAAAAGAAAGAAATTCAGGAAGATCTCCATTATCTTTGTTAACTAGTGCTCACTGCTGGTCAAAGTACCAAGAAGAACATGAAGCATCTCCAGGAGGGAATGAGGGAGACGGACCAGGGATCCCCAGGCACTTCTTCCGCCCTCTCTTCCAGAAGCACTTCTCATCCATTTTCTTTGTTGACCCCGAGTGACAGTGTATATGTGGGGTTTATAAGATAAAATAATAATTTATAAATCATTAAGGGTTCATAAGGGAGGGGAAGTGGCGAGGGAGAGGGAAGGGAAAATGTAAATGAGGAGCTGATTCCAGGAACCCAAGCGGAAGGCAAATTTTGAGAATTATGAGGGCAACAAATGTATAAGTGCGCTTTACACAATTGATGTATGTATGGATTGTGATAAGAGTTTTATGAGCCCCAATAAAATGATTTTTAAAAAGATATGAAATAAATACAACCTGAAGGAGCAATGTTTAAAAAATATTCTCCCTTGAATCTTCTGAAAATAAATTTCTTCAAAAAACAAACGGCTTATTTTAAATCAGTTTGCAAAATGTCTAACTTTCATTTTTAAGTTTCAATCATGCTTTCTTGCACTGGAAATATGTACCAGAAATGAATTGCAGACCAATTATTTAACTTTATTTCATAAGTCTTTGTGTCCCAAAATAGATATAGTGTACAAATTACATAATAGCTAACTGCACTGTGGCAAGCCATATTCCATCTGTTTGGTTCCATGAGTTGAATAAAATGTGTGGAGACCAAATTTATGCCAAGACATTATAGATAGAGTTGATCAAATTTGGAAGCTATCGTCTTAAAGATCTAAATTCTGAAAGCTAAAATTTAAACAGAAATAAATTTCCAGAGGAAAAATCTATGCAATTTTTCTCTGACATTATCTGCAAGGCTGAAATAATGAAGGACTATAGAAATATGTGGAAAGATCTTGCCCTTCATTTATGATGAGATCGAAGACTAAAGAACAAAGTTATAAACGTAAGTGCTCCTTTTCAGATTACCCAAGCTACATTCTGTCCTATGAACTGAGAGGTTTGAAGGCCAATGATGTTCTCAAAAACTCTTGTTACATATTAATTTGGAGCAATCTTTGAAAATCTGTGTGTTCCTTTCTTGATGTCATTGATGCATACCAATAGTCATCCTTCCAATGTCCCCTTTTCTGTATGTGCTATCACGTGAGTCTTTACCCATACAGACAATATGTACAACAGTATGAAACACTGCCTACCATCTTCCTCCTCCGCACTTTGCCTTCTTCAATCCTCTGGTTGCTGAACGCCTCTGAAGAAATCTCCTCCAGTTAGCATCGGACCCACGAACTTGGGTTGGATCACTTTTTTATATAAAGTTCTTTCTTGACATAAGGTCCTTTCTTAAATTTATATGAGTGTCACTGTTTTATTTCTCTAGAAAAGTCAACCTAACAGAATGCTTCTTCCAACTGAACATTGGTTATGAATCCAAGCAAGAAGAAACCATAGACAACTTCAATCTTTTCTCCATTTACTATGCTATTGTTTGCTGGTTCTAGGATCCATACTAAAGGTTGAAGTTCTTGATCTTCATCAAATTTGTCAAGTTCTTCCTGCTTTCAGCAAGCAAGGTTGTGTTACTTGCATACCAACCATCTTAATGCCACATGGTTTTTAATATAGTCTTACTTCTTTGATTATTTGCTCAACATACAGATTAAATATTTTTGTTGAAAAGATACAAGTCTGACACTCCCCTTTCCTCACTTTAAACGGTGCAGTATTCACTCAGACTGCTTCAATGACTATCCCTTGGTTCATGTCGAAGTTCCACAGAAGCACAATGCAGTATTCTGGAATTCCCATTCTTCTCACTGTTATACATATATGATCCTTGTGCCTTAGCTGTTCTATGCTCATATACAAGTTTCACAGCTTTTTCTGAAATCCACTTTGATCTCTTTTATTCTTTCCTTTGATGTTCATGAAGTAATCCCCAAACTTGTCATGTTTTCTGTCATTTGTGTTTAATGTAATAAATTCTTGATATTTTATTGAAATTCAAATGGGATATAAGGTTGACACTTTGCTGCACACAACAAAAATTGTTATTACTGTTATTGCATGATTATATTATTTTAAAAGAAATTTTAGTGTACCTGGAAATATTTCTTAAGGGCTCTTTTGCTTAGAAGGACACACTTTACAATATAATAAAACATTTAACTGAAATTGGATAAAAATTGTACCTAACTGTTCTGATTAACATACAAATTGGTTTAAAGATGGATTTAGGAATGCAATCCACCTGTAGTTTCTCTCTAGGAGTAATCCAGCTAAAATGATGTGTTATTGGGTTTGGTGGGTCCCTAATCCCATATGACTTGCACACTTACATGAAGAGAGCTCCTTGGACGTAGACACAAAGAGATGAAAAGCACGTGAGAAGATGGAAGTGGGATCAAGGAGAGAGGCATGGGAGAGATGTTCCAGTGGAGACCGCAGTAGAGAACCATCTTTAGAGACTATGTGGTTGTAGACTGCTGACCTCCATAACTATAAGAGAGTAGATTTATATGTTTCAAGGCATCAGGTTTGTGATATTTTTTATAAGTGAACTAAAGGAAAAGGAAAGAAGGAGAATATACCCACCTGGCCTGACCTGATAACTTCCATTTTCCCACTAGCTGAGAAGACAAAGGGAACTGCGAATTTACAGTGGAGTCCAGCATTTCTGGGCCCAGCTCTGCCACAGTATGGACGCTGGAGACGAAAGGCAGAAGTAGAAGAGGATTATGGATTCAAATATCTTATTGGGCTTTGAATGTGATGGGGCTACAAGGATTTCAGGAAAAGTGGAATCCAAGCACCATGGAATTGTTCCCTGAACCTTCTGAAGCATGTCTCTCCATGATACATTGACGCAAAAGCAGAGAACAGTGGTAAAAGCTATCCAAGGTCTGCAGGGGGTCAGGTATTGGCATGCATTCTTTCCCTCAAACCTAAAGAATGAGAAAAGAGTATTAGCCCCATTTTATAGGAGAAGAAAGATTTATTATGATGAAGTACTTTCACCCCAGTCATAGTGTTTCGGTCGGCACTTGTAGGCAGTCTTGTTCTTGAGCAGACTGGGTCAGAAGCAAGGAAAGTCACTGACAGAATTGCCGGTTCAGCAATGAGTGGGGTTGCGCAAAGGAAAGGAAACACAGACTGCCCCTCAGGAGGAGATAGGTTGCTGACAGCTGAACCACCTTGTAAGTCAAGCTACAGTCATCAGGCCAGTTTCCTCAGGGTGTGGTTTGTTGCTTCTTCTTGGCGGCACATCATCTTTATCCACTGCTGTCCCTCCCTCTGGGCCTTCATTTGAGAGCCAGGGCACCACCACAGAGGAAACGGAGCGTGTCAAGGCTTCACTGCGAAATGGGCTCAGGAGGCTTGTCTTTGGAGCACCCAGGAAGTTTCTTTTCAGAGGGTAAGTGTGGACTACAAAGGATCTGGAAACTATTGTTCAAACTTCTCTGAATTTATCATGGAACCTGGAGAAAACCCCCTTCTCCGACCCCCTTCTCCCCCCCTAACACACCCACAGTTGCTAGGGGGTAAAAAACGTGTAGAAAATCAGTAATAGACCTGGAAGTACAGGAGAAGAAAATTGTCTAAGTTTAGAAAATTGAAACTAAGTTTCAATATGGGGTAATTGATGCTGGGCCAGGGACTGAGAGCCATCAGTAGTGAAACAGTTGTTTGGTTGTTGTGTTTTTTTGGTTTGGGGCTTTTTTTGGGGGGTGGGGGTGGGCAAAGCACACTAATGCATATAACTAACTAACTAACTAACTAACTAACTAACTAACTAACTAACTAACTAACATGGACTCAAAGCCATCTCTGTAAAAATCCACTGTCATCCAGTTTATGCTGATTCCTAACAACTCTAACCAGAGCACCCAGTGCTGCAAATCTTTACAGGAGCAGAGAGATAGCCTCATCCTCCTCCAGCTGAACATCAGGTGGGTTTGAACTGTGAACTCTGGATTAGCATTCAACTGTTATCTGACAGTGCCACCTGGGCTCCTAAAAGTGATATGCACACACACACACACACACACACACACACACACACACACACACTTAGATTCAGAATTACAGCAAACACATAGGTAAGATTTATCCTGTACATGTTGTTTATGCACACAGACAGTTTTATTTTTCTCCTGTCGACCAGCTGATGGCTTTTAACCAAAGATAAAATTAATTATCTGGCTGCTAACTAATAGATTATTGGTTCAAACCCACCAATTTCTCCAGGGGAGAAAGGTACGTCAATATGCTTCTATAAAGATTTCAGCCTCCTAAACTCTACAGGGCAGGTTTCTACTCTGTCTTCTAGCCTCCCTGTGGGTGGAAATGAACTTGAGGGCAGTGGGTGGATTTACTGTAAGATTCCATGGATTTGGTTACCACTTTGCAGAAGGAGGCAGAGACAGCATGGCCCTGGTCCCTGAGATAGTTACCGTTTATTGTGCCAACATGGCCAATGAACACATGTGGAATTAATTGAAGGGTAGAGAGATAAATGGCTCGGCAAGTTTCACCTTTCTTGTCCCTTGCTCTTTGATCATGGGCCAGTGTGCAGCTGCCTCACTTGTTCTGTGTCTCCATTTGCAAGCTACAGTACCTGTGGGACACCTAACCCGTGGACTGTGTTGCTATAATTTGAAGTTCCTTCAAAACCTGCTATGCCACACTATTGTATCTCTTGAGCTGGGGACTGTCAGACCCTGTCACTTGGATGACGGTTGGTGATCTACCAGCCTTGCTGTTTGCTGCCTGTGCCTGGATAGCCTGAATTGCTCTACAGAGAACTACCCGGCGGCCCTTAAGACTTGAAGGACTGCCAGGGTCTCACAGGAGGGAGTTGCACTGAGCCATTCGTACTACTTTATAGATTAATTCACTGTTTATTTCTTATGTTATATATATATTCAGCGTTCTAGTTTTGCTTCTCCAGAGAACCCTATCTAGCATACCCCACTGAGACCCTGCGCCTTCAGTGAACAGAATGAGCGTACCAAGAAGGCCCCTCTGTTTCCTGTTGCCACTGTCAAAGAAGACTGTTCAGAATCGCATGTGTCTCCTTCCAGTTAGGAGGAGATTCAGTTGGGGTTTGGGGGTAGGAGGATAACCTTACCAGCATGAGCTATGGATACGGTTTTCCCGTTCCCATTCCCAGATAAAGCATTGGGAGAAATAATGCATTATTTCTTAGTATCCTTCGTTATATACCACATCAGCCCTGAGAAGAGGGGGGTGGGCTTAATTAATATTGGTATTTTTTGAATCCAGCAGGAAGCCTGGAAAATAATTGCTATTCAGTCTGTGTAGCTCATCAACTGGCACTGATTAAACTGACATGAACTATTTTCAAGCAGAATTCTGATTTTTGTCCTAATTAAAAGACAGCACTTAATATCCTAATAAGGAAATGAAGAAAACATTTTTATAAATAAATGAGTTAATCCTAGATAAGTTATTTCAAAATGGAAGCAAATTAAGCATGGCCACATGTTGCTCCTAGTTTGCTTCAATTGTACTTTTATTTTTCTGACAAGCATTACAAGTAATTTGAAAATAAGAAGTGTGTTCACTTATATGAAATAATTCATAAATGAAAGACTTTTACCATTATATTTTATAATAAGCTTTTTAGCTGAAGACATTTTGTTTGTTATAAGAGTTTCAATCATTTCATAAAAACATGTTTTAAAACATATCTAAATCATAAGACATCTATGAAACCCTATGCTGACTGTGTTTTTGCATGTGCTTTATTCAGTAGAGGAGGCCTGGTGGCATACTGGATTAAGCACTGGGCTGCTAACCTCATGGTCAGCAGCACAAAGCCATAGCTACTCCATCATAAAAGGATGAGTCTATAGTTTGGGTTTTGTATTAAGTAGAAGAGACATGCTTAAGTGCTCGGTGACTAAACAAAAGGCCAACTATTCAAATACAACACAACTCCCTGGGAGAAAGATGTGCTAGTCTGTTTGGGAAACCCTGTGGGGGCAGTTCTACTCTGGGTGAGGATTGACTTGCCAACAATGTGGGTATTCATTACAGGATTTGCAAACAATTCAGTGTGGCATTTTAGATCTAATGTATCTCTTTTGTTAAAAGTGCATCATATCGCTTTTCATAACATACTTGCTTGCCAACAAAGTATATAGCTGTTATCTTTTCTGACTGAGAGTCCCAATTATAGGAAAGTTTGGTTAGACATCCCTCAATGCAATTCATGCTATCATTTTGTGATGTCAATGATATTTGATATACTAAATCACACAACACTCAAAACAAGTTTATCTTGACATTTATGAGTAATGGCATTTACAGAGAATAAAAAAGTGAAATGGCTTATTTTTTGTTTTTCAGATTTCAGTAACATTAATAGTGGCTTCTGAATCAATATAAAACTGGCAAACAGAGATATTTAGATGTTACAAAGGCTAAATGGATCTAGTATGTTTAAACTTTCCAAACATCTGCACCCCAAATTGCATGCAAACTAGCAAAGTGTGGCTTCTTAAAAAAATTACAACACATTAGATCCAATTGGGAGACCCTGTAAAACTTTTCATTTGTGGTAATCTTCAAAATATTGTTAGTGGTGCTGTATGAGCTGTAATGTCATTCAAGCACAGCCATGGCAAGTGATCAATGTAGTGAATTTTGTATTATTATTCACCTTATTCTATTAAAAGGCTGGTGGTTTACTTTGAAAACAAGTACAACTGTGGCTGGATGGGCCACTTTGTAAAGATAAAGAGAACTGAATTTCCCAACAGTTATTTAGCATCTTGGATGCTAATCAAGCCATTAATTTTTATTTGGCTGCTGAAGAAAAACAAAATCTATATCAATGAAATAGTATGTACTCATCCTCTGTATCCAACCCTTTACACAGGAAAGGAACCAAACCAAATTCACTGCCACTTGGTCAATGCAGATGCCTTGCCGCCTTGAGAGCAGAGTCGAACTGTTCCTGTGAGTTCCTGCCACTCTAAGTCTTTATGGGAGAAGAAAGCCTCTTCTTCCTACAGCAGAGCTGCTGATGGTTTCGAACAGCTGATCTGTGGTTAGCAGCCCAACACATACCCCATGACACCAGCAGCAATCCTAGTAAAAGGGAAGTAGATTTTTCTTTCCCAAAGTACTGGTCAATATTACCTTTGCAATATTCTATCCTATTTTATGTAGCATGGGATACATCACTTGAGAGAGGCTGGCGGTATTCATTTCTGTCTCTAATGGTAATATATTATTTATTATATCAATTTTAAATATATTTGTTTACCACTTACACAGGACGGACTAATTCAACTGGAACATGGCAAGACAACCAACATACCAGTGGGAACCAAATGATATTCAAGCAATTTGACAGCATCTGGAACAACTTCTTAATTAGCAGCCCAAAGTACGTCCCATCAAAAGTATATTCCACTATATTGCACTCTTCAAGAGAAACCCATATATAAGTCAAATGCATGCAAGGTAAACACAATTAAAGAATAAGGAAAGGAATGTTTTTACCCCTGACTTGCCTTTTTTTTAAAGAAAATCATTTTATTGAGAGCTTATACAACTCTTATCACAATCCATACTTCCATCCATTTTGTCAAGCTCATTTGTACATTTCTTATCATCATCATTCTCAAAACATTTTCTTTCTACTTGATTCCTTGGTGTCAGCTCCTCATTTTTCCCCCTTCCTTCCCCACACTGCCTCCCTCATGAACCCTTGATAATTTATAATTTGTTTTCATGTCTTACAATGTCTGATGCTTCCCTTCACCCCCTTCTCTGTTATCTGTTCCCCAGGGAGGGGTTATATGTAGATCATTATGTCTAGTTCCCCCTTCCTCCTCCTCACCTACCCCTTTCCCTTCCCTTCCCCTCCTGGTATCACTACTATCATTATTGGTCCTGAGGGGTTTATCTGTCCTCTCTGTGCTTTGGCTGCTCTGAGAAGGAATAACTTCCTCAGGGCTTGGTGGGCCAGGATGTGCTCCACTCTCTCTTCCTCCCCTTCCTTTGCTCCTGTGTGCTCTGATCAGACATGCCCCTCTCCCTGAGCTACAGCTTCCATGCTGTCCTCTGAAGTGAACTCTTCTGCTGGGAGAGGACACTGTCCATATAGTTGGAATTGAGTCTGGCCCTCAGACCTCTCTATTGGTTCCCTGCTTCATGCTGGTATGTTGCATTCATGTTGAGATAGTTAGCTTAATGTGCCAACCTGGCCAATAAACACATGTGGGGTTTATTGAAGGGCAGAGGGATAAATGGCTCAGTAAGCTTGCCTTTCTATTTCTCAGGTCTCTTGCTTTCTGATGTCCTGACCAGGGTGCAGCTGCCTTAGCCAGCTCCCTGCTTCAGCTGGCAAGGCTCACTTCCTGCAAGACATCCCTGAGGAGAAGCCCCATGGGCCTACCCTGATAAAGCCCTGGGTGCTGGAGCAGTCGTGTGTCAGCACTGAATGCTTACACATTCACTGACTACACTGACTTAGCCTTCATCCTGCAGTCCGCATCATTGAGTGTGTTTCGTGAGATGGAGGAGGACTTTGTGGACTGGTGTTGGACATATGCGTTAATGGGTTAATGTTGGACTTGTGGGCTTGGTCAGCACTGAGTTGGGTTGTTTTCTTGAAGTGCACTTAACCTTCATATAAAACTATCTCTTATACATGCGTTTCTGTGGATTTGCTTCTCTAAAGTGTCCAGAATAATACACAGGTCTTGGAGTACCGGATTGAGATCCAGTTCCTCTTTCCCTGTGGATATATAAGCCCTATTGATGTGTTTACTGAAAGTAGAATGCTAGTCTTATTTTAGCACTCCCAAACAAGAAGAGCTAAAGTATATAATCAACATAAGCAGTGCTTGCGTTCCTTCACATGTGACTCTCAAACCCGATTTATCAAGCACCTTTTAGTGATTTATCAAGCCAATTCTTCGTTTCTTCCCTTAATTTAAACAGGCAAGCAAATGAAAACCTTTCTTTTTATATAACCTTCAGATTGGAAAGCATGCATTCTGATCTTGCTAGGGAAAGTATTGCAAAATTAACCTTTAAATTAGTGGTCCTATATTTAGAAATGAGAGGACTTACTTATTTAAAAAAAAAAAGAAGTATATGAAGTATATGTTCCATCATGATTTGCCCCGTTGTAGTTTTGATTTCCCATTAAGATGAAATCGATTCCCAGCATTGTTGAGTGACAAATGTGTAAGCACCTTCCCCAGGAACAGACCTCGACCCAACAAGCAGTCCAGATGGCATGTATGAGTGTGATTCAGAGAGGTGCTCAAATTAGCTCTGGTGTTACTTTCTATATGAAATCTGTTTTTTGCTTATCATGAATTATATCAGAAAAGGCAAAAAAAAGCCATTTAATTTCTGTTAAGAAGAATTCAATAGGATTGTGTTGAAGTTTGCAGAATGTGAATATGGCATATAGGTTTGGGGAAAGTAATATTACGAGGCAAGTGATTCATAAAATCAGAGTACAATGCAGCCTTTGAGGAGATTGACTCCTATGAACTGGGCATGAATTGCCCTAATGTTCCAAAGTTGCTGATTTGGAAACATCAGGGATTTACACCAGAAAGATGGTATTTTGAAACAAACCTGTCTTTGTACTCTGTGGCCACAGCCTTGAGTGATGAGTCATTTTCCAAGTCACAGACCAAAATAAGAGAAAGTGTTCATCACAAGATGGAAAACTCACTCTACAGTGAGTGGATGACAAAAGAAGGGCATGGCTCCCTTGCATTGGACAAAGGCATGCTCTAGCTGCACAGAATATATGTGTACAGGTTAGAAAGTTTCCCCAGCTCATGCATGTTATGGCTCTCAGCTTGCCTAAGGAGAATGGTGCAACAAACATGTTGAATGGTGATGAATAAAGAAGCATGAGCCAGAAGAAATCACAACTGGGACATTGTGCTGGTGGGAGGGGTTCCCCAAGAATTTGTTGAGTGTGCAGTTCCAGCCTCTGTGCTATACCCACTGCCTCTTCTCTCATTATTTCATGTCCTGCCTGTTTTTCTCTAGATCAGTGTCAACTACCTGAAATCAAACACAGGGCAAAAGAGCCAGCATCAGAAATGTAGCTGAAGTTTAAAGCCAGGATGCACATGGCAACAGAGTAGAACACTGCCGATCTCATGTTGTTGTAGTGTTGGCCCCAATTCATAGCAATCTGATGTACAACAGAAGGAAACTGCGTAGGCCTGCAACTTCCTCACCACTGTGATGTCTGAGTCCATTGTTGCAGCCACTGTCGGTCACCTCCTTGAGTGTCTTCCTCCTTTTCATATGACCTCTGCTTTACAAAGCATGATATCCTCTTCCTGGGTCTCTCTTGATAAGACGTGCACAGTGTGCAAAGAGGAAGCCAGATCATCTTTGCCTTTGAGGAGCATTCAGATTGGACACATTGTAAGATAAATGTGTTTGTCAATCACATGGAGAAAAACAAATGAGTAATGGAATGCTTTTTGGTAGATTAATTGATTTTTAAAACAATCTGTCAGGAGGCTGGGGGGAAATTATAATGAGTACAATAAAGAATAATATATTCTAAAATTGATTGTGGAAATGACTGCATAACACTTTTTAATATGCTTAAACTATTCAATTGTATGATGTGCAAAATATGTCAGTAAATCTGTTACAATTAGTTTTAAAAATCTGTATTAAGGCTTATCAGTATTTTTTAAAGGATCTATAAAATCAGTGTTCTTCCTAGTATTGAAACCAGCTATTTTTTCACATTGTGTGTCTCTTTTGCTTTGTTTTGTTTTTGTTTGTTTTATTTTTGTACTCTGAGAGGGTTATAGAAAAGTCCTTTCCAAAATTGCAGAACTATTACAAAGTTTCAAATTACTTAAAAAACTATGTGTTCAGTTTTACAATTTTAATTCCAGTATAGTTTTTAGCAGCAGGACTCTTAAAATGATTTTTCCACATACATTACCACTCAATATTTATTTCTTGAGAATATATTTTGGAAAATATACTTTCAAATTCTTTTGTTATGACTGAATTGACATTTATTTAAAGTTAGATGCATGCTATGAGGAAAAACTAAGACCTCAACTATACAGACACCTAGTAGGGAATGTCTAAACTGAAAAACTATGAGACAAACATGGATGTCTCTTCTTTCCCTTCTTTAAATGTTTCTGATACAAAGCAAAACAGAACCCTAAGTTACACCTCCCGGAGCATATTTTCCAGCTGAAAGGGTTTGCGACCAGGCGGAAGCTAGAGCGGCGGAGTCTACACGCTGCCCTCAAGTCAATTCTCACGTGTAGGCACCTGTTGCACCGAGCAGAGCTGCACCTTAGTGCTTCTTACAGAAAACCTGCAGAGGAGCAGACAGCCTCATCTTTCTGCTGTGGAACTGCCGGTGGGTTTGGGCTGGCAACTCCGCCCTTCACTAACTGTGCAACTAGGGTGCCTGAGAGAGAGAGGAGAGCGAGAGTGAGAGCGAGAGAGAAAGAAGGAGTAAACCAAAAAAAAAGGGTAAATGATCCTCGGAAAGACCCTGTGGACTATATATATTCCCGTATTGTGGGAAGCTGATCCAACATCCCGACATACTGGTAGATGACCTGGGATAGGAATTACCTCTGTTATTGTATGATAGGACTTGACATCGGAAGGTGATAAAATACAGTGCATTTAAAAAAATTCATTAGCTATATTTTAATCTCTTGAGTGTGGCAAATGTATAGGGCATAGCAAGTCCTCATATATTTTGAACATAATATATGTCATAAAAGTGTTCTCTTTGAATTACGGGCATATTTTCAAACATGTCAACACCAGCTACATCCTCATTAGATGTTCTCTATGAAATCTTACTCAAATCCTTCAGGAAAAGAGTTGTGAAAAACACCTGATACAGGGAAATAAAATTGATCATAATAAAAACGCAGAAGGTGTTTCATCACAAGCTCCGCATGCGGTAGATTTAAGATTGTTAAAGACAAGAGCCACTTTCACACACTGTCCCACTACCCAGCCACCATTTGCTGCGCCTTACTCTTCTCCCTTTCTGTAACCTATTCCTGCTCTGTGTTGAGTCTAGAAGGCATCATGGCTTTAGGTCACTTTCATACAGAATAGACTCCCAGTCACTGCAATTAGGTGCCTTCTTCAAGTCAATTTTGATTCAGAGTGACCCTATGTGACAGTAAAAACCATAAAGCTTTCTATCCTGGATGGAGACCTGGTGGGGCAGAGATCAACTTAGCTGTTAACCCATGAGTTGTGCCCCAGGAGAAAGATAACCCATCAAGATTACAGATCTGGAAACCCTTGGGAGAGTTCTGTGCTGTCCCGTAGGGTACGTATGACTCTTACTGGAGTCTATAGCACTCTAGTGCTTGGGGTTGGGGGTTTAATCTTTACGGCAGCACAGCAACTGGGTAAGTTTAAACTTCCCTTTGGTTAGCAGCTGAGGTATTTAAATGCCCTGAAATTTAACTTGACCTTTAACCTAGGGAAGGTGTACATCCCTTTCTGATATTAAGACTCTTTAACTACATGTATTTTGGTGCTATTTCTATGCGCCCTCAATTTGAATGATTATTTACTTCTTAGGCCATGTCATCTCTGTGATTTTGGTGGAATTAGCTACAAAATTTCCAAGATTGGATATAATTTCCTCCATTTTTATGGTACTCTGCATTTCACCGCTTTTATCTTGATGGTTGAGTAAGTTACAAATTGTCTTTACCTTTTATACAGATTTTGCACTTACATATGTAAACAGCGACACACACCTACATACACACATATGTCATAATCCTTTTATTGGATGCTGTCCAATGTATTTATTTATTTTCACGTGTCAATCGTGCTTTACTGAACGTGCTTTCAAGCTCCATGAAAGCATCTAGAGTAACACTTCCATGTCAAAAATCATTGAAGAAACACCAAGAGTCAAACGTCTGTGGATCTGAACGAATTGGCGTGTGTGCTCAGCTGTGTGACTGTCTGCAGGGGTCAATGAAGTGAGAGAGGCTTGGGCTAAACAAATTCTTAAGCTCATATGGGTGTGAGTACAGCCCATTACACTGTGTACTTAATTCATTTACAAGTTGAAATCTATTTTTCTATGCTACCTTCATGATAAGTATGTACATCCATTGAGATGAATTAGAAGCCTATAATGCAGAGAATCCCTACCTTGACACAGTCTCTCTGGCACTTTCCCTCAATCTTTGCATGTCTAGGATCTAGGATCTATGTGATGTGTATGTTTCTGGATTCCATCAGAAGTGGACACCCTGTGGGATCTATGGGTTGCTGTAGATGTGATTTTCACATGTGCATATGTGCCATGTACCTGATTTCCACACTTACTTGCAGCATGGGAACATCAGGCACGTACTCAGGTGCCTATGTTTGCCATGAAAGATGCCTCCTTCACATGAAGTGCTAGGAAATGATGCATAGGTCAGAAGATGATCCTACCCATCAGGACTCAAATCTAGTAGGTAAGAAAGACAAGCACATATGTAGAAGTGGGAATTTTAAATACAAACAAGTGGTAAAACCATAATATAGCAAGGTGTGAATCTTCTCTGCCCCAAGTTCACCCACCTCACACACCCTTACACTGAAACCTACCGGGTCCAGACATCCCCAGGGTTCTAGAAATGACTGCAGCTGCTGCCCAGCAGATGTACTGTGTTCCTTGAGCATTTCCAGGCAATAATCCCACTCATTCATTTGGAACTATCTCTTGAGTCATAAAGGTCTCTAGGCTAATTGATCTTGCCTATAAACTTTCATATTAAGAGAAATACATATATGCAATTTAAAATACCTAACATAAGTCTATCTCGATCCAGCTGCTTTGGTTTGGTAACCAGTGTGCAACTCTCCCATGTGAACTGCCAACAATTCCAACAGAATATTTCAGGTTCTGTGGTAAGAGGTCTGGAGCACATGAATGGTCACCAGGGATCTTAACATTCAAAACTTAGGGTCATCCCACTCTCTCTAGGGCTTCAGCTCTCTCCAGCTATTTCAAGAAAGCTTTGGACACAGCAATGTCTCATTTTACCACTGTTCTTGAAAACACGCCCTTTGATCATCCCTCTGTGGGTGTGCTATAACATTACCAGAGAAGGCAGTATTGTGGGCTGGACTTGCTACTCATAGAATCCAGACACTCTCCTCCATGTTCCTCCCACAGAGTCCCAGACATCCACAAATTGAGTCATTTTCCAAAACAACTCAAGATATCAATTAAAAGGAATTTCTTTCTTTTGGAAAATGGGGTTTCACAGAACCAGGATTAATTATATTCCTTCTTGCAACTTTTACATCAAGAAACCCCCAAAGCTTATGCTAAATCAATGGTTTGGGAACAAATTTAGAAAGCATTACTATGCACTGAGCTGGTAATCTCAAGGTCAGGATGTCAAACCCATCAGCTGCCCCAAAGGAGAAAAACGAGGTTGCCTACTCCTGCAAAGATGTGATGTCTCAGAAATCCAAAAGGGCAGTTTTACCATCTGGGGTTGCATTGAGTCAGAATTACCTGGGTGGCAGTGAGGTTGTGTTTACGCAGTGTTTCATAAGGGGATCTGGATTTTAAATTTGGTCAGACGTCCCCAACAAGATTTCCAGCAGCTACACTGAGACTGGCTGCCCTTTGGTGAAAAGCACATAACTACAGGTCCTCTAGATTCTACAACAGCCTGCTGCTCAGAGGGGCAGCTAGCAGAGCTCAGGCATAAGTGGTTGCTTGAGGTAGTTGTGCTTTGCTTGAAGACCCCCGTAGGGGTGGCAGGCCATTGGGTTTTCACACCACTACTGATTGACATGTGCCATCATGGAGCATCTCATTGGAACATCTCCCAGCCATCAACAACTATGCCACAGAGCTGGCTCTTGTTTTTCAGGATGACTCCTGCCCTGCATGTTGAAGTCAGAACAGGACATTCTGAAATGGGCAAACAGCTTCGTGCAGAAGGAATATGAGTGCATGTGTTGTTCTCTGCTTCTGAAATTTTGTTGCTCTCTCCCTCTGTTTTTCAAATCATGTTTGAGCTCCCTCATACTGGCAGACAAAATGAGCAATTGTGTTGGGTTCATCATGCGCTTTCAGGGCATTGAGTCGTGCATGTAGCGATGCCCTTATTGGGGGCTATGCAGAAGCAAAGACTCAATGGCAGTGAGTTTGCATTTTATTGAGCGTGACAAGTGGAGTGCTGTCAGTGTCCTCTTTTCTTAATTAAGTCTTTAAGTAAAATGAAATCAGAAAGGATGCCTCCCTCATAAATACTTTGCATGTTTATGGGCAGTGTGACCTGAGGCTGAGGAAAATAAATGACTAATTTGATAAAGAAAACAGGTTTCTGTTTCATGTTGTAATGAATACAAAGATGGGTTTTCTGATTTGTTATGAGAACTCTGTTCAGTACATCATAGAGATATAATTTATCAATTTTTCATTTTATTTGAAAACTAAAGAGAGAGGCTATGAAAAGGCTCCCCTGGGGATGAAGAAACGGGACCTGTGTAGCTCACTGTTTGAACAGTTGAATGCGGAAAGAAAAATTGTTGTTAGTAATTTTTGGCAACCCCCACCCCCCACTAGCTCTGGAGGAGCAATGAGGACCTGCCCCAGCAAAGATGGCAGATCATGAAACCCTTCGGGGCAG
Organism: Tenrec ecaudatus; assembly: GCF_050624435.1. Taxonomy (NCBI): domain Eukaryota; kingdom Metazoa; phylum Chordata; class Mammalia; order Afrosoricida; family Tenrecidae; genus Tenrec; species Tenrec ecaudatus. The sequence continues at coordinate 10,811,497 of NC_134544.1, forward strand.
CACTGGGGGTCAAAATGGGTTGGGAATAACAAGGTCACCTAACAACAAAGTCCAAGATTTGTGGGGGCCTCTTGGATGTCTCTTAGACTCACTTACTACTCATTACTCATCATCCCAAACCAAACTAAACCAAACATACTACCGGGAGGTTCATGACTATTTGATTACCACTGTTCTTCAGGGGTTCTGAGATGATAAATCTTTATAGGACTAACTGCTAGGTTTGAACCATTGACCTTGCAGTTGGCAGCCCAGTCACCCTCTCTTGATAACCCAATGGTTAAGGTAAATTCTACCTCCATAATTTTAATCCTGTTTGTCCATGGACAGCCAGCCTACCTTTGAATGTCCAAGCATACTAAAATCATTTATGGAATTGTTGAATGTTACATTTTGAAGTTTGTTAGTAATAAAACACAACTTATCATTTTTAGTTTTGTAATCGATTGGGGTATTTTAATTATTGATTTGTGTCTTAATTTCTCCTATAATGTCAACTTTCTTACGCATTATGTTCCCTTTGATTTTCCCCATTATAGATAATAGGGAGCTAGAATAAGGCAGATTTGTTGCAAGTATTGATATTTCAGTCTATGAATGCGTCAAATTGAGCTACCAGGTAAATGCTTTCAAGAACACAAGAACTAAGAAAGCAACCCTTTCTTCCATAGATAAGAAGTCAGAAAAGGCTCTTTCTGAATGTGAATACTCTGCAGAGCAGGCTGATTGAAGCACGAGTGCTCATTGAGGCGCACTAATGTAATGGCTAGCATTGAACAAGTAAGGCTTGTGAATCGTAAGAAAAATGCACAGTGATTTCGTTTCACACTTTTCCTTAAACAGTATTTAGCAGAGGACACACTCACCCGGCCTCAGATGTCATCTTCTCACTCTCTGTGACTCTCCTGCTCAGTCAAGGTAACACTAAGGTAAGAGCTGGTGCTAATCTGGGGGTCTCAGGTTTTTGGTGGGTCAGCTTAAAAGACACCAGAGTTGGAGTCAGGTCCCCTCATCCCACAAATGCAGGCCCGTTTTAGGATGTATCACAGAAACTATAGGAATGCCAGGTAGATGTCAAATGGCCCCACGCCAGCTCTAACAACTATCAGCTCTAAGAGAGATTCACAATAACAAAATCATGGGTTTGTAGTGATTTGTGATGTATGTTTGGAGAGTTGTTAAATTTTTTTTATGAAGTTAGTTATTTTTAAAGGATTAATATCATCACATAGTGCATTAAGCTTTACAGCACCCTCCTTCTCTTCATTGTATTCCTCCTTTTACATTGAACAAGTGTTTCGATCACTTGAGCTAGATGACCAAATGCATGCGATCTTTGTTTTGTTTTTATCTCTATTCTTTGACATTTCACTCTATTCTTTGTCATCTCTATTCTTTGATATTTGACATTCCATAGAAGATAAGTTTCGGTGTGGAGAACAATGTGGACTTGAATGTTTTTCTTTATCTTTGCTTTTAGTAGTGTGACTCCACTCACGTCGGCCTGGTTGTCTGTTTACCTCTCTGGAGGCTTGCTTAGTTTTGAGTTTTTCCTTCATAAGGAGCAATTTTCAGTCATCGCTTCTTCAACAGGCGCTCGAGAGGAGCAATGCTGAATGCACAGCTGTTAACCCAAAGAGGGGCAAAGAGGAAGATGTGGCAGCCCGCCTCCGTGAAGGTGGTCATCTTGGGAACTATGGGGTTGTCCTCTCTATTTTTGAAACAATTTTATTGGAGGGTCTTATAGCTCTTATAACATGCCCTACATCCATTTTATCAAGTATAGTAGTACATATATTGCCATCGTCATTTTTAAAACATTCAGTTTCTATTTGAGCCCTTGTCATATGCTGCTCTACCCCACCTCCCGTGACCCTTGATAAATTGTTATTGTTTTTTTATATTTTATACCTCTGTCTTCCTTCACTGACGTTTCTGTTGGTCAAACCTCTGTGAGGAAGCAGATTATATGTTGACCATTGCGATCTGTTTCTCCTTCCTCCCTACTTTCCCCCACCTCCCTCCTACGCTTCAGGTATTGCTACTCCTGTTTCTGTTCCTGAGGGGTTTATCTGACCCCTGTGTCATGAACTCTTATGTATGTGCCAGTGAACATACTCTAGTCTAGCCAGAATGGAAAAGCAGGACAGGGTCATGATAGTGGGGATCAAGACGCCTCAAAAAAAAATGCATATTGTTTTACATCAGAGTGCTATTCTGCACCCTGGGTTGTGACCCTTCTGTGAGAAGATGTCCTATTGTCTACAGATGAGTTTGGGGTCTGTGCTCTGACCACCCACATTCTCAACACTATGTTTTTTGTTTGTTAGTTTGTTCTGAGTCTTCTAGTGCCTGTTACCTGATACCGTGGACACCTCATGATTGCACAGGCTGGTGCGCTTCTTCCATTTATGGGTGTTGCTTCTCTGCTAGGTGGCCGCTTGTTAAACTTCAAGCCTTTAAGACCCTATAGGATGCTATATCTTTTGATAGCCAGGCACCATCAGCTTTCTGCACCACATTTGCTTATGCACTCCTTTAGTCTTCAGAAATCTTGTCTGGAGGGTGAGCATCATGGAATGCCAGGTGGTTAGAACAAAATGTTCTTCAGCTGAGGGAGGGCTTAAGCAGAAGCCCAAAGTCCATTTGCTTCTTCAATGTATTGCATAAAATATATGTACATAGGCCAATAGCTTTATGTTTATGAATTAATAAATTTACATAAGTGCACACCTATGTTTATACCTCTATACATAGCTTCTTCCTGCCCCACCATTACACTCACCTTTCTTCTGCCTCTTAGCAATTCCTCTCAGCTAGATTATTGTTGCTCCAACATTCCCAGGATCTCCACATCCTCCTTGTTGCTGATTTTAATTCCCTAGTTGCTTCCCTGTCTGTGATGTTGTTTGCTCATCACTCCTTTCCTGTGTCTCCTCCCCTTCCCAAGTTCCTCTGGAACCATTTCCTAGGGCTTACTTCCCATGCCTTTCTTACATAGGTAGGCAAAACAACAATAACAGATACAAAAAGAGAGAAAACAGAAAGATTAAATGAAACAAAGAAAACAAGAAAATTACTAGCAAAGAAAGAAAAATACCTAAAAGTGTACATAATTTCAGGACTGTCTGCTGACCTTTATGATTATCTCCCCACTGGTCCTGCGGGGTTCTGCAAACTACCACTCCTAGCCTGAAGTCTATTTGGGGGGCTCCTCAGGGATTTTGTGACTTGGCTTAGCTCCCTTTGCTGATCTGTTATGATCCTTTCAGCGTTCACCCCACTCTGGGGAGAGGTCAGACCGTTCTCACCCCTGTTGTGTGTCCCCGGTATTGTTCTGTGTCACGGTATGCTCCAGAAAGAGGACATCATGTCTCAAGCTGTTGTTGACCCTGCAGTCCACTCTGTGCCTTAGCAGCTCTGTGCAGGGATGTCATCCTCAGGACTTTGTGTGCCAATATGAGATCTAGTACCTCGCTCCCTCTTTCTCCTTCTTGGTTTACTTTCTGTATGCACATGGCAGACAGGCTCTTCTCCCCCATACTTCTCCCCCTCTCTAGCACATACTTCTAGGGGTAAGGAGGAGGGGGTTTGTTTGGCTCTGATTGGGGCCAGACCTGCAGACCTCTCTGTTCATGAGTTGCTCCATATGGTAATGCTACCCTCTGGATGTGGCACACCTGTGATAGGGTCTCCATTCACACTCCCATTTCTGTGGAGACATAATATTCTCCCCCTGGGTGGATTAGTGCCCACTCCCCCAGTGCCATTGTCTCCCTCTTTTTTTCCTCATTTCTTCCCCAGCCCCTTTCCCCTCTTCTGTGTTGAAATGACATGTGTAGAATTCCTATGACTCCGAGTGGAATGGACAATACTGGGCTTCTCAGGATCCTTCTTTGACAGTTTTGGTTTCTGTTTTTCCCTCCCACATTTCCATTGTTTCCCCCTGTTTACTGGCTTCCAGTGACTTTTCTATCTTTTTCCTTTTATTGGTCTCCTTTGGATTGAATGTCTGGTGTCTTAAATTCTTCATTGTGACATTCTTCTGTTATCTTTAGTCTGATCTTCACTCTATTCTGTTCATTTTTCTTGTCTGGTATCACACATTACACTTCCAGGAAGTCATTTTTACTTGGATTCACTATCTCTATTTCTTGGGGAGAAAGGTCAAGCTTTCTGCTTCTGTAAAGAGTTATAGTCTCAGAAACCCATAGGGGCAGTTCGATCCTGTCCTCTAGGGCCACCATGATTTGAAATAGACTTGACGGCAGTGAGTTGTTTTTTGGTGAGATCTGTCTTTACAGTCCTATTTTTTTCTAAGTGTTTAGAATCAGAAAACTGCTGTGAGGTCTTCAGCTAATTCGAATACCTGAGTGCCCCTGGGTCGCTCTTCATTGGAAGTGGTTCAGTGAAGCGCTGCCTCTGGAAACCACTCTCCAGGCCCTTCAAAAGCAACACCCCAGGACATTTGCTGGTGAAAGGGCATCTTGATGAGGTCAAGAGTTTGGGTCACTGGTGAAGAGGAAAAATTCTGTAAATTATGTGAAGGAAAATTTGAATGGTTCTTGTGGTGTGGGGGAGAATTGTATTATAAGACCTCATTATAATTTCCTTCTCAGGACTGTCTTTTTATCTAATACTGGTCATTTTAAAATGTGTCATTATAATTCCCTAGGAATTAGCAGACTTTATGACAGGGTGATGACGATCATATTGTCTGACTAAGTAGCTAAAGCATTTGAATTATTAAAGAACAAAGATCTTGTTTTCAAGTTATTGACCTCAGCATGAAAGAAAGGAAGTGGTTTAGGGGAATTATTACCCACGTAATTTGATTTACAAAAGCCACTTACTGACATGTCAAATTGAATGCCTTCAGAATTACATCTCAGGACATATTTTGAAGAAAAAGATTATATGATGCTTTTTCAATGTTTTAAAAATTAGGTAAGGTTCAAATCATTAGTTGGTCCAATTTGGCTGCTATCATTTCCCTTGGTCATTTTTCAATTTTATATTTAAACAGAAGAGATTAAAAAGATTTCTGTAACTTTTCTTGACAAGGTCAGATATTAAAAATCTACCTACCTGCCTGCCTGTCTGCCTATGGAGCTAATGCTAGGTTTTTTCCTCCGGAGTGGAAATTTTTTATAATGCAAACACTTAGCATATTGATTGACACATACTATCAGAATTTCACCATCTAGAAACTAACTTTGTTAGGTAGAATTATGTCTAAATTTGAAGAACATCATTAAAATTTGACAAATATGACAGAAGTGTGTGTATAGCTGTCAATTTATAATAGGCAATATACTGGCTGATATAATATGAAAAATCTTTATAAATATATAAAGGTAGGGAAAACACTAAGTTAAGGGAAAAACTGGAAATGAGAAATAAAAATTTAAGCTACAAACTCCTTAATTTATGAAAGAAAACATATTTTGTATATAAAAATAAAATTATTTCAACTATATAAATGTGCTCAGATGTATATTTGTGAATAGAAGTATGAAGTATGTCTATATACAGTATTTCTATTATATTTATTTTCATGATCAAAGATTTAAAATTTTAAATTAAAACCCAATGAATTTTTAGCTGAAAAAAAAATGTTGACGCAGTACTTTCCATTACTTGCTTTGTAAACCAAATGGTAATACACAAACAGAATTAGATATGCTCAAACTTAAATAAATTATTTTTGATACAATCTATGTAAGTCACTTTGTGAACAATAATTTGAATATTGTAAGTAGACGCTTAAACAGTGAGCAGAGTAAATTGTCAACAACTCAAATTAAACAAAAATAAAATTATTATGGCCCATCACAGCCAGGTGTGAGACTGAAAATATGTTCTATTGTTATATAATATATATATATATATATATATATATATGTTATATTGTCAACAAGTAATAAATGTGGATCTACTATTCAGTCAATCATAGTATAACACTCATAGAGGTTGCTGTCTGGCCACAATGAATCTGGAGATGGGATAGATTATGATTCATGGAGACTTTAAATTTAACAGGATGAAGTGACCCTGGTTCTATCTCCTCCCCAGCATTATCAGCATATTCAAGTCCATCACTGCCGCTAATAAGCCCATCCATCTTGCCTAGCTTCTCCCTCACATTTACTGGGATTCTCTGTCACCAAATATAATTGATGTCCTACTCTATTGATTGGCCCTACCTGAAGATGTATACAAAGCAAACACAGTGAATGCCGTTCTTCTGTGGTGCAGACGTTTTCATTGGCCAGCTTCAGGCCTTTCTACCTAGTCTGTCTTAGTCTATAAGCTCTGCTGAGCTCAGGCCACTATGGATGACCCTCTTGCTATCTGAAATATCTGTGACAATACAAGTCACCACTAACAGATGACTACTGGTATTTAAGGTATTATAATGCTTGTTCATTGTAAATTAAATAAATACTTACATTCATCAGTTTTTACATTGAACAATCTATGCACATTTTATTTCAATTCATTCCTTATAACACTTACAATATTTCTTATAACAATTCATGCTTATAACACTTCTTCCTCTAGTTTCCTTTTTTCTTTATTTCCTAAACTGCTGAATTTCGTCCTTGGGTAAATGCTGCCCTTTTGATCTTAGAAGCAAACCCCAACTGACTCACAGCCACTGGGTTGATTTCTACTCATGGTGACCCTTCAGAGGGTTTCCAAGGTTGTAATTGGAGGAGGGGTTGGGGGTGGGCAGCAAATAGCTTCATCTTTCTCTCAAGGAATGGATGGTGGAGTTGTATTGTCAGATTATGGTTAGCAGCCCACGCCCACCCAATTGTGCAACCAGAGTGTCTTCTTTGTATCGCAAATGGTTAGTGATCCCAACAAGGGGATGAGTTCCGTTTCAAAGCTGATGGGTGACTAAGGGTCAAAAGTTTTGTGGAGAGTCCACCAGCCTCTATCTGACCAATAAGTCTAGTCTCTTATAATTTTGAGTTTTGTTCTGTATATTTCTCCCACTCTATCCAGGATCTTCTAGTGTGATCCTTTTCAGAGCACTTGGTAGTGATGATAACCAAGCATCATATAAGTTCTTCTGATCTCAAGAGTTGGAGACTGATGTATGCGTGGTTCCTTCAGATTTTCTGTTTCCATAGGTCTTTAAAAATTTATCTCACTTATTAACAATGGTTTCACCTTAGATGGCTGCTACTTTTGTTTAGTTTCTTCTCCTAATCAGTAATCAATCCACTCATTTATTCTCTTCTCTGAAGCTCAGTGATCCAGGATTATCATCTGTATCTCTATTATGTCATCTTACTATGAAAAGAAAGGTGGCCCCAAGAAAACAGGAGCTAACTGGAAAACAGGGACACCTCTGTTACGATGTCCTTGCAGACTATCAGTGTTATACATATGGGTGCATACTTATATGAATAAATACAAAATGAATATATGTATGTGTATATTTAAAAGTTAATTTTAACAATTGAAAAATGTTGATGATTTTTCATAAACTATTTAAATCCACCTCATACATATAGAAAATATTCAATAGTACATGGAGAATCGTAATGGGACAGAATGCTAGCTGACAAAAATGAAAGCAAGGCCACCAGAGCTAAACCACTGCTTTGAGTATGTCCCACCCAAAGTCTACAACTTCATGTGAAAAACACTTCTTCTAGACCATGTGAAGAATAGATTCAACACACTGGACACCAATGACTGAAGACCAGAGTGGTTATAACATAACTTCCAGAACATCACATATGCAAAAATTAAAAGGTCATTAAAAAGACATTGCTGCTTTCTTTTCTTTATTTCTTTGTTTAAATCTTTTCATTGAGGGCCCTTGCAGCTCTTATGATATTACATACATCAATTCTATCAATCATATATGTACATATGTTGCCATCATTTCCAAAACATTTTCTACTTGAGCCCTTGGTATAAGCTCCTCTTTTCCCCCCTCTCTCACTCCCCACCCAGCCTTATGTATACTAGATCAATTATATATTATTATTTTTATTTGGTATCTTACACCGTCCTTTTTCTTCCTTCACCCACATTTCTGTTAGTTGTCCCCTTCAGGGGATGGGGGACTACATATCCTATCTTGTAATAGGTTTCCCCTTTCTCAGCCTTTCTCTGCCCTGACCATCCCTCTATCCTCACGATATCACTACTCCCATTACTGTCCCTGTGGGGTTTATCTTTCCTGAATTCCATGTGTTGATAGCTTATATCTGTACGAAAGTGTGTTCTCTGGTCTAGCCAGATTTGTAAGGTAGAACTGTGTCATAGTAGTGGTGGGAAGTAGGTATTCAGGAACTAGAGGAATAATGTGTGATTTATTGTTGCTATATTTTACCTAGGTTGAAGTATCCCTTCCTAATACCACTTCTGTGGGGTGATATCCAGTTATCTACAGATGGATATTTGGTCTCCAGTCCAATCCCCCTCTTTCATGTCAATACAGTTGTTCATTTTGGATCTTTTCATACCTGATTCAATGCCTCATGCTCACACAGGCTGCTGTGCTTTTTCCATGTGGGCTTTTTTGCTTCCTTGCTAGATTGCCACTTGTTTGACTACAATCCTTTAAGACCTCAGATGCTATATCTTTTGATAGCCAGGAATCATCTGCTCTCTTCATGGCATTTGCTTATGTACCCATTTTGTCTTCAGCAATCATGTTAGGAAGGTGAGTATCAAGGATTTCGACGTTATTGGAAATCCTTCTTTTTATGTTTAGGGAGGTCTTGAGTAGAGGTCCAACATCTGTTTGCTAGGTTAATAGTTATCATATAAATATATGTACATTGGCCTCTATCCCTTTAATTATAAGTTAATATATCTATCTATGTACATGATGAAAGCTATACCTCTATAAATAGTTTTTGCCTTTTATTTCTTTCCTCTATTTCATTTTGCCCTCCTCGTATCCAACTATCATGCTCAGCCTCCATTCAGCTCTCAGTATTTCCTCTCAGATAAATTGCTCTTGATCAAGCCCCAACTGGCATTTTATACCCTCCTCACCATCAATTTTAGATCTCTTGTTGTTCCCTTTCTCTGCATGTTTGTTGCCTCCTCACCGCCCCCTGCACTCCCATTTACCCCCAGAAATGCCGGTCCCTAAGTTTTCTCCTCAGCATTGTTCATCCCGCCTATCTAATATAGATAGACATAGGGCAAAAGAAAAAAAAACATAATAAAACAAACAAAACAAAATAAAACATGAGAAAGGGGAAATAAACAAAACAAAAAAACTACTGAACATCCCAGGTCTGTCTGCTGACTCTTATGTATGTTTTTCAGTCAAGTCTGATGAGGTGTCAAGCCCTGTCCCCCAAATCAGAAGTGTATTTTCAGGATTCCTTGGGGTCTTGATTACTTTGCTCCAGTTGCTGCCCGGTTGTACTCCCTTCAGGTTTCACCCCACTGTGCATGGAGCAGACCAGGTACACTTTCCGCACAATGTCTCCAATGCTGTCCCCCATAGCAGTAAAGGTCAGTGAAGGAACATCATGTCTTGTGGTGGGGCTGACCCTACAGTCCTCTCTATGCACTGGCTGCTCTGAGCAGGGATGCCCTCCCTGGGGCTTAGTGGGCCATAATGAGGTTAATTCTCTCTCTCTCTCTCCCCTCCCCCCCCCCCCCCGCCATATCTCTTCTCTATCTTTCTCTTAGTCCACTCCCATGTGGTCTGGATGGCCCCACCTCTCTCCCCAGGCTACAGGTTCAGTATTGTCCTCTGTATTGCCTTCTTCTAGGGAAAGGATCAACATAGTTTGGCTTGGGTCCAGCCCTTTTGTCCTCTCTGTTAATTTGCTGTTCCATGACAGTGTATTGCCCTCAAAGCTTGGTGTGCTGGAATGGGGTCTGGTCCCTCTCTACCTTTCCTGTGGAGACATAAACAATACCCTCCCCATGGGTGTATCAAAACCCTGTTCCCCATTATCCTCCTTTAGTTTTTTTTCTGTCTTCCCCTTCTCTTTTACTCTCCTTTCCAGTTGGTTGCCATTTGCATCTCTGAGTTGAGTCAAACCCTGCCAAGGTTCTTAGATCTCAACCCAGGATTTACGCATTAAGTAGCTTATCTTCTATCCCTGTTTTACATTTTGAGCTTACCTCAGTACACATATGTTGTACTTGTCCCTTTATTCTTGACTAAATTTACTTAGCATAATTTCCTCCAACTCTTCCCATGAGACAGTGTGCCTCATGCATTTGTCGCTACTTTTTAGGGCTGTGTAGTGCTCCATTGTATGTATATACCAGAATTTTTTAATCCATTATCAGTTGATGGAAATTTAGACTGTTTCCAGGTCTTTGCAATTGTGAACTGGGTCATGATGAACATTGGAGTGCAGAAATCAGTCTGGTCTTGGTCTGTTTCTTACTTATGGGTATATGCTGCCCAGTCAGGAATTGCTGGATCATATGATAGCTTGATTTCCATTTTTTCAGGTATTGCCAGATTGATTTCTATAGTGGCTGCACGTACCTACAGGTCCATCAGCACTGGATGAGAGTTTTCATCTCACCCCACCCCGTCCAGCACTTGTTCTTTCTGATTTTTTGAATTGAGCTTCCATTTGTGGAGGTCACTATTGGGTTCTTATAATAGTGTTCTGTAGTTCTCCTTGTACAAATCTTTTGGTTATTTTAGTTAAGTGTATCCAATTTCAATTAGATTATTTCAACTTGTGCTTGACTATTGTGAAGGATACTACCTTTTTGATTGCCTCTTCTGTGATCTTGTCTGGGGTATATAGCAATCCAATAATCTTCTGTTTGTTGTTCTTGTATAAACTCTGCCATATTCCTCTATCACTCCCATCATTCTTCTTGTGGAGCTTTTGGTGTGTTCAACATTTAAAATCATATCAACTGCATATAATGTAGTTTCACCTCTTCTTTCCCCAGATGAATTCCTTTAATGTCTTTCCTTTGCCTTAGGTTGTTAGCTAGGACTTCCAGTATGATGTTCAATAAAGAAGGCACAATGGCATCCTTGTCTGGTCCCCTTTTTCAGTGGAAATATTTTCTTCGTTTCTCCATTTACTAATATGTTGATGTCTTAGTGTGAGTAAACTAGGTGAAAAAATCCACAGAAACTCATAAATGTATAAGAGATAGTTTGATATAAAAGGGAAGTGCACTTTAAGAAAGCATCCTAACCCAATCCAAGTTCAAGCTCATAAGTCTGACATTAGCCCATATGTCTGACACCCATCTATAAAATCCTTCTCAAATTCACAAAACGCCAAAGGTAGGAGGAAAGCCTTGTCAGTGAGCGTGTATAAGCATCTCAGCACTGGCTGGGGTCTCCATGCAGCTTCTTCAGCACCGAAGCCTGCATCAGGGTAGGTTCATGTGGCTTCTCTTTAGGGGTGTCTTGCAGGAAGGGAGCCTTGTCAGGAAGTGAGGCAGAGAGCTAGCTAAGGCAATTCCCCACGGGTCTGACCATCAGAGAGCAAGAGACCAGAGAACTTGAAAGTTCAGTCTCACCGAGTCATTTATGTCTCTGTCCTTCAATTAAACCGCCCTTCAAGTAATCCCACATGTGTTAATTGGCCAGGTTGGCACAATGAACCTTATCTATCACAGTTAGCTATTGATTTTCATATGTGATTGTATTATATTAAGGAATATTCCTTTCCTATCTTCTGTTGTGTCTTAAACAGGAATGGGTATTGGACGTTATAGAATACATCTATTGATATTGTCATGTGGTTCTTATTCTTTAGTTTCTCAATATGGTGAATCATGTTGATGCACTTTCAGATAATGAACCATCCTTGTATCTCTGGAATGAATCCCACTTGGTCATGATGAATTATTTATTTTATATATATTTGTGTTCTATTGGCTAATATTTTGTTAAGGATTTTTGCATCAGTGTTTATTAGAAATATCAACTGTAGTCATTACTTCTTGAGAGATCCTTGCCCGCTTTAGGTTTCAGTGTTTAACTAGCTTGATAGAAAGAGTTTAGGAGTTTGTCTTCCTTTTCTATGCTCTGGAAGATGTTGAGTAGGATTGAATGCCTAGTAAAATTATCCTGTGAAGACATCTGGACCTGAGGATTTTTATTTTGTAGCCCCTTGAGAACCTGATCTGTTTCTTCTATTGTTATGGGTCTATTGAGGTTCTTGACATCCAACTGGAATAATCTATAGAGGTATTGTTTTTCCATGTATCTGCGCATGTCTTCAAAGTTGTAAATTTATTCGAGTACAAGCCTTCATAGTGTTGTGTATTTAACCTCTTAATTTCATTAGGGTCTGTTGTAATATCTCCTGTTTCATTCCTCAGTATGGCTATTGATGTTTGTTCCATTTGTCTTTGGTTAGGTTTGCCAATGGTTTATCAGTTCTGTGAATCCTTTCAAAGGCCCAGCTTTTGGCTGCATTGATTTTTTTGCATTATGTTCTTGTTTTCCCACTCATTTTTCTCTGCCTTGATTTTTTAATTATTTCTTCTCTCTTGCTATTGGTAGGATTGTTCTGTTGACTCTGCTCTAACTATAGGAGGTTCTTTGACAATGTTTCAATCATAAGTCTCTCTTACTTTTCATGTGTGCATTTATCACTATCAAGCTCTTCTGATAATGCTTTTGCTGTGTCCCAAACCTTTTGGTAATTTGTATTCTCACTCTCATTGGTTTCTAAATACTTACTTATTTCATCCCTGATCTGAACCATTAGCTATTCATTTTGTAATAGGGAGTTATTCATTTTCCAATTATTTGACTAAGTTTTCTTACCAGTCCTTGCATTGATTTCTAACTTGATTACGCAGTCGAAGAGATAAGAGGTAAGTTTGAGTGATCTCTATGTGTTTGAATTTACTCAGGTTTGACTTGTGCCCCAGCATGTGGTTTATCTTCAAGTATGTGCCAGCACCCTTGAAAAAAATCTAATTTTTTTTTTTGCAAATGGGAGAAGGGCTATAGAAATGTCCATTAGATCATGATGCCTAATTGTAGAATCTAATTCTGTAGATGACTTGTTAAGCTTCTTTCCCTGTGATGAATCTTTCTCAGAGCATTGTATTAGAGTCACCTACTATGATTGTTAAACCTATACTTGCTTTTTTCATTTTTTGGAGCATTTGACTGATGCATTTTGCAGGTTTCTCTTTGGGCACATATATATTTATTATGCTCACTGGTTCTCGGTCTACTGTTCCCTTGAGCAATATATAGTGACCCTCCTTATCTCTTGTTATGGCTTTTACCTTGAGATCAGTGTTGTCAGAGATCAGGATTCCAACCGCTGCTTTCTTTGGATTGCTGTTTGCTTGAAATATTCTCTGCCAGCCTTTAATTCTCAACCTATTTTTGTCTGGGAGCATGAGATGTGTCTCTTGTAGACATAAGATAGATGAATTAGGTTTTCTAAGAAAGGCTGCTGTCCTTGAGTGAGTTCAGTCCAAGGCATGAGCAGGGCCACAGGACGTGGGCGGGAGTTCTTTCAGCCTCTAAGAGGTGGCAGAAATTCGCTTAGCTGGGTGGAGGGCAGGCGTTGTTCCCCTAGGTGGATGGGAGCATCCAGGAGGCCAGCTTTGGTGTGTGAAAGGAAAGAAAGGGAATAGAAAAGAACAAAATATACAGGGGAAAAAACTCAGTCTGTAGTGACTGTGGCAGTAAAGAGACATGAAAAAAAGTAAAAATAGATGAGTCCCAACAGCCTGACTTGAGGGGCTTTAACCCTGACTCAAAGTGGTGGCAGCTGTGGCTGTATTGAAGTAAAGCTCTTGGACTGGCCAAAGTAGCCTGACGCCCTCTGCAACTATGGTGGGGCTAAGACTAAATCCCAGCCAGCCTGTGCAGTGGTAAGCGAAAAGCCTACAGCTCTTCAAAACCTAATGGATCTGTATCTACTTATGCTTATGATGCCCCTTCTGCGACCTTGAACAGTGGAGTTTCCTTCTCAGTGGCTCTCCAACGCTGATTTCTGTAGAGTCCTTCCCGTATGTGTTACTCAGTCACCATCTTGCCAGATTTCCTATGACATTGTTGTTCACCATCTTGCCAGATTTCCTATGACATTGTTGTTTTCTGATCAATCTTTGGTCAAAACAGAAAATATGAGAAAGATATTTACCTGTGTTTTACTAACTATGAAAAGACATACATTCAACCCTATAAATATATTTTATAAGTGGAATTTCTTGAACAATTAATTGTGCTCTTGTCAAACCGGTTTATAAGCAAAGAAGCAATTATGTGAATAAAACAGGAAAACTGTGTAGATTATAAATAGGAAAGATTTGTGTTGGGGGTTTAACTTTCACCCTATTTATTTGGTCTGTGCACTGATTAAATTATCCAAGATGCTGTATTATATGAAAAAACACATAGAATCAGGATTTGAGGAAAACTCATTCTATTTTTTTCTTTCAAAAATAATTTTTATTGGGGACTCATACAACTTGTATCACAATCCATACATATATCCATTGTGTCAAGCACATTTGTACATTTGTTGCCATCATCATTCTCAAAACCTTTGCTTTGAGCCCTTGGTATCAGTTCCTCATTTTTTTTCTCTCCCTCCCACTCCAGTTCCCGCCCCATGAACCCTTGATGATTTATAAATTATTATTATTTTGTCATGTATTACACTATCTTATATCACCCTTCACCTACTTTTCTGTTCCATGTCCCGCAGGGAGTAGGTTATACATAGATCCCTGTGATCAGTCCTCCCTTTCTAGCCACCTTCCTCTTCCCCTCTTGGTGTCGCTAATCTCATTGGTCCTGAGGGGTTTATCTGTACTGGATTAACTGTGTTTCTAGTTCTTATCTGTACCAGTGTGCATTCTCTGGCCTAGCTGGATTTTAAGGTAGAATTGGGAACATGATAGTGGGGAAGAGGAAGCATTAGAGAACTAGAGGAAAGTTGTATGTTTCATCATTGCTATACTCCACTCTGACTGGCTCGTCTCCTTCCCATGACCCTTCTGTAAGGGGATGTCCAGTTGCCTACAAGTGGGTTTTGGGTCTCCACTCCACACTCCCCCTCATTCACAATGATATTATTTTTTGTTCTTTCATGCCTCATACCTGATCCCACCACACCTCATGATCATTTGGACTGGTGTGCTTCTTCCATGTGGGCTTTGTTTCTTCCCAGCTAGATGGCCGCTTGTTGATCTTCAAGCCTTTAAGATCCCAGAGACTGTATCTTTTTATAGTCAGGCACCATCAGCTTTTTTCAGAACATTTTTTTATGCACCCACTTTGTTTTCAATGATCTTTTTGGGTAGGCGAGCATCATGGAATGCCAGTTTAATAGAACAAAGTCTCCTTGCATTGAGGGAGTACTTGACTAGAGGCCCAATGTCCATCTGCTTTCTTAAAACTAACCCTATACATATATGAACATAGGTCTATTTCATCATTGTCAAATATATATTATTGACATATGTATATGCCTTTATTTAGACCTCTACACATTTCCTTTGCCTCCTAGTTCTTTCCTCTATTACCTTTTACTTTCCTCTTGTCCTACTCCCATATTCTGCCTTCATTTGGGTTTCAGTAATTCTTCTCGGTTACATTGCCCTTGCTCAAGTCCTACCAGGCCTCCTACACCTTCCTCACTATTGATTTTGGATCATTTGTTGTTCCCTTGTCCCTGGGTTTGTTAACACCCACTTCTTCTCTCCCCACTTCTTCCCTGCCCCCCCGCCCCTCCCTCGAACCATGGGTTCCATTGCTATCTCTTCTGGATTGTTTATCTGCCTATCTTATCTAGATAGATATGCAGATAGTGACATGCACAAAAACCAAGACAGGGGAAACAAAGCAGAAAAGAAAACAACAACAAACCAACAAAGAAAACAGAAAGAAAAACCTGTATCTAGTTAAAGGTCTGTTTGTTGACATTTAGGAGTGTTTTCAGGTCGAATATGATGGGGTTCCCTAGCCCCCAAATCTATTTTTGGTATTCCCTCTCAGGACTTCCTTGCTCTGGTCCCCTTGCTGTTCTGTTGCGCACCCTGAGTGTTTTGCCTTAGTGTGGTGGGATCAGATCGTATACAATTCCTGAACAGTGCCCCCAGTGTTGTCCTCTGTAGGGCTATGGATCAGTGAAGGATGTTGTGTCTTGTAGTGGGGCTGGTCATATGCATTGGCTGCTCTGAGCAGGGATATGGTCCTCAAGGCTTGGTGGACCAGAATGTGCTCCACTCTCTATTCCTTCTCCTACATTTGCTCCCATGTGCTCTGATAAACCATGTCACTCTCCCTGAGCTGTAGCTTCAATGTTGTCCTCTGAATTAAATTCTTCTGGGGGGAGTAGGGGACTGTCCACATAGTTGGGATTGGGGGAAGGCTCATTCTTAACCTAAATATGCAGATAATAGGATTTTGCTTGTCAAATCTAAGACTTGGATAATTCACTGATGATTTTTTTTAAAAAAACTACAGCCCTCAATTTGATTACATTTTAATAGAAAGAGAGGAAATTCTTCATAACTAGGCTAATAGGCAACACCACTGCAAAAAAAGAAAATTTGAAGCTATCAAGGACTTCAGTTTAGTTAAGGGCATCATGAATGTCATTGGCAGTGTGTTGCAGTTAGATGTCACTGAGTCCAACCCATAAGGACCCTGTGAACACTGCCCAGTCTTGTTCCATCCTCAGGATCTGCTATGCTTGAGCCTGTTATTTCAAACATCACTTAATTGTTCTGATAGCTGCTCTGGCTTATCCTATTTGCCCAGTATCATAAGTTATGATATATATTTTAAGTGCCTTTAACTGTCACCTTCCTTAGTACATTGCCTATCCCTAGCTTAGATATTCTTATCAGACATCACACAGGAGATATTTGTTCTTTGATTCTAAGCACTCCATCTTTGATCATTTTCTCTTAGTTGTTTTTTGTTTCATGACTGCTCGGTCATCATGGGAAATTCCTACATAGAGATCCCTTACAAACATCATAGCTCCAACTAAACAGTTAGTTTCTTGCCTTACCTCTATAAACAATTTCCCAATGCATACTCTTAAATGCCCAGGGAAGAAGGGTGCACACATTAATGGTAGAAAGATACATAAACCAATGGTTCATTCATTTTGAATGTAAAACTGTTTCATCTTTTGCTCTGAGTTTTTTTACTCATCTTTTAATATATATTAGCAACTGATTATTTCTCTCGAGCGCAGATCCTCTAGTCTCCCTAAAAGGCTCATGGTTTACCAACTGCTTGCTTACTAACTGCTCCATTGAAGAAAGAAGTGACAGCAGGCTCCTGTAAAGATTACAGCCTTGGCTTTGTTTTTTTGGTTTGAAAATTTCCTCATGGCCACATGAATCCTCTAGACAAACAACTACCTTGTTTAGCAAATCAAAGTATTAATAAAAATGTTTCTGAAATCCTATTTTGGCAGATATTTTAATATGAAACTGATGGCTGCTGTTGGCTATGATTGAGAAAGCTTGTTTTGCAGTCTCTGTGTAAAGAATCTACCTTCCTGGAAAAGTTTCACTCATTATTCAAACCTGATCAAATTTAAATTCCAATCTGAAGGTGTCATTTACCTCCTCTGGAGGAGTTCAAGCTGCTTATTTTGCCTTTGAGTGGTGCTTTATACTTATTACCTAGTTCAATGTTTCTGTGGAAATAATTGTTCATGTATCTATCTGTTCCACTGTAATGTGCTGAAAGGTTATGTTGCCTACTCATTCTTCCCTGCTGCTACCCGCATGAGGGAAATCACACTACCTTTTAAAAGCCCATGGGAAAGCACATCCTAAGCTGGGGGGAACAAAAGAACAGCTAGCTACAAATTTGTGAAAGTCATTTTTTCACTAAAATATAGAAACTCGACTACTGAATCATGGCAATGTGTCTAATTCAAATTTCATGATGATCTCTTATTTGAAAGGCAACCTCATTGGTGTGAAAACTTATAAAGATTTTTTCAGATGTGATAGAGTAAGATATTCAGAATTGGAAATTCATTTTATTATACACAAATAAAATGTAATAAAGAACCAAACCCAATCCAAATTCAGAGCCATCAAGCCAATGCCAACTTGCAATGATTCTCTAGGGCAAAGTAGAATGGCTCCTGGGCTTCTGAGGCTATAACTTTGTATGGGAGTAGAAAATCTTATCTTTCTCCATTGGGGCACTAGTGGTTTCAAACTGCTGACCTTAAGGTTAGCAGCCCAACACATAACGACTAGGCCACCAGGGCTTCTTCTAATAAAGAAAACCAAAGGATACTGCTTTGGTTGTTAATGTTGTTTAACCTGTGAAAACTGACTGATCCAAGGATCCCCACAGAGCAGCTCTACCTTGCCCTATTGAAAAATTCCAAACTCCCTGCTTTTGGTTGAGTCCATTATGCAGACTCACAGCAACCTTACAGGACAGACAAACCTGCTCGTGTGGGTTTCCAAGTCTGGAACTCTTTACAAAGTAGAAAGCCTCATCTTCCTTACATGGTTTACAAACTATGGATCTTGCGTTTAGTAGTCCCACACACCAGGCAGTAGTTGCTCTTATGTTTTGTTTTCACTTGCAAGCCAGCTAATGAAGAACATGATCAATTCGCCCAACTCCAAATTTAAAGAATTAAATGAATGCTGAATGGAAATAAAACCATGCACAACTAATATTATTGTAGATCACATTTTTCCAGAAGTGATTTTAAACTTGTTAATAAGAAATGTGGGCAATTCATACTTGCTAATAAGAATACAAGGGTGATTCCAAGGTAAATGGAAAAATGGAATTAAAAAATTAAAAATGGATTTTTTCAGAAACTTTTTGAAGTACCTTCATATTAGATTTCATATATGCTTTTTATATCACCTAAGCACTTAAAAATGTAATAGTAGAGAATTGGTAGTAGTATTGGTAGCCTAAGTCGTTAACCAGGGAGTTTGGGCAGTGTACTGGATGATGCGTTGGGCTTCTAACCACAAGCTCAGCAGTACATACCTATCAGCCATTCATTGGGTGAAATAAGATGAAGCGTTCTATTTTCTGGATTTACAGCTTCAGAATCTCACAGGAGCAGTTGCATGCTGCCCAAAGCTCTGTCCCATGAACCAGAATTGAATCAAAGACAGTGAGTTGTTGTTTTTTATTTGTTTTCCCCTCTTGCTGGATTAAGATGTTCACTGCCAGTGAGTTTTTTCTCCCATTCATTTGAAATAAATTATTTATTGACATTGAGTTGTTTTCCATCCATAGTGATACTACATCAGATTTCTAAGACTAGAACTCTTTACTGGAATTGAGAGCCTTATCCATCTCTCCCAGATCTATTGGTGGATTAAAACCTATGACCTTGCGGCTAGTAGCCCAATGTGTCCATGAAGATATTGTGTAAGGTAGGGTTGACTAGAGCAACAAATCCACGGAGACACTCATACGTGTGTAAGAGAGAACTTTATATCGAAGATCAATTGTATATTAAGAAAACATCCCATTCAAATCCAGATCAAGTCTATAAGTCCAATATTGGACTGAATCTCTAACTCACAATATTAGACTGTATCTAAACTGTATCTAGACTGTATCTAAATAATAGACTATATCTAAACTCACACAGTCATGTAATGACACCAAATCCAGGAAGAACACAGGCCAGTGGGTGGAAAACGTTGTAGTTCCAGGGGTGAAGGAAGGACCTCAGCGCTGGTGTGGATCTCCAAGTGACTCCTACAGCACCAGAGTTCTGGCTCCATCTGTATGTCTCCACATGGCTTGTCAACAGGAATATCTCAGGGCAGAGTATGTCTGCCCCGTTCCAGTGAGCTATTGATCTCCTTAGCGCCTCCAAATGAGTTCATCAAGCTGTGGACACAGGCTAAACTCCACACCTTCACTCATAATTGTGTCAATGTTGACCACAGATTCTTTAACTACCACAGTTATATCATAAGTATTAGAAAAATATTAGTGAATTTATTACGGATTTTGTTTAATGTGACTCTACAAACAATAACCACTGGAACAACTGTCGAGAAATGGAACACATGTTGAGCAAGTCTGCTGCAAGAAGCCTCATTGCTAAAAAGAAAGGATGCCACTTTGAGCAGTAAGGAGCACCTGCCCCAAGCCAGGCTAATCCAATCACCTCGTGTACATACAAAACCTGGAAAATGAGCAAGGGAGACGGAAGAACTGATACAACACCGGGATAGAATTCTGGTGTTGTCAAATAATACTAAACATGCTATCAGTACAAAAGGAACAAACCAAATGTGTCTTAGAAGAAAAATATCCAGATGATACTTAGAAGCAAGGATGTTGACATGTTGTTAGGAGACCTCTTGTCCCTGGAAAAGGACTCATCCTTTGGGAAAGGTCATCATACTTTGTTTGATTTGAGGTTCAGGGTCAAAGAGGAAGACACTCAACGAGATGAACTAATCTGGTGGCTGCAGGAAGTGGCGCACGGATCACAAAGATAATGAGGGTGGAACAGGACCTGGTAATGATTTGTTCTGTTGTACATGGTGGGTCATTATTACTAGGAACCAGCTTAACAGCATCAAATAGTACCAACACCATTAAGACAGATAGAATTCACACTGCCTTCTTTTTACTGAATAGCATATGATCAGAAAGTATTCCATCTGAGAGAAAAAAAGGATTGTTTATAAGAAAAGCAGTCATTTATAGTGTCATGACCTCTATGACCAATAATAAATTTTTAGTATATATATATTTTTAATTTAACAGTGCATATGATTTCCCCCCTCCCCACCCAATACTAGTATTCATTGTGGTAGTTATCAAGACCATTAGTGAAGTCACTAAAATAATACCTAATGGACTTCATTAGTAAATAAGTGATATTATATATGCATACATGTTATTTTAAAGACATTTTCAGATTACCGTTTGCTGTCTTTCTAAATAACCCTGTATTAAAAGGCTTTCATAGAAGAAAAAGTTTGATTATTGTTTAAATTCAACCTGGAAGCAATTTCAGTACCGACCAGAGAATGTTTTATAAAATTCTCCATAAATTGAACTGGGTAATGTAGATTTCACAATGAGTCACTAAAAAGTGTTATGTCTCCAAAGATTAAAAAACAAAGCTTAATGCTAGAATA
Organism: Tenrec ecaudatus; assembly: GCF_050624435.1. Taxonomy (NCBI): domain Eukaryota; kingdom Metazoa; phylum Chordata; class Mammalia; order Afrosoricida; family Tenrecidae; genus Tenrec; species Tenrec ecaudatus. The sequence continues at coordinate 10,832,590 of NC_134544.1, forward strand.
ACTGTCTAGATTGATGTAACACAAAGCCTTTCAAATACAGAAAAATACCATATCTTATAGTAGATGTCTTTGGTCATTAATAGATATAAACACACATGCTTGCTAACATTTATTTTCTTATTATGCAAATGAAGACATTAAAGATGGATCAGAGAGAATTTACAAATGCACTGTGAGAAGTTTGGTGAACCCTTTTGCTAGCTCTAACTTAGTTCCTCTATTCTGAATGTGTGTGGCCCAGACATGTGGCTCAATATCCTCCTAGCTGTCAGCCTGGAGCTGCTGTGACATTGGAGGGGCAGGGGGGTTCTCCTCTTCCTCTTCCTGCTGTCTAGGCAGGCAGGGGCAAAAAGACAAGGTTTCCCTTCCTCTCCAATCTCACAAAATATGCTGTAGTTCTCAGATGTTGTCAAGTAGACCCCAACGCATCATGAAACTGCACAAAAGAAGGAAGCATTGCTCTATTTGAGCTATGTCCACACTCGAGCCCACTGTCACAGCTGCTGTGCCACTGAAACACCTTTCCCTTTCCTGCTGGGGATTATGTCCATTTCCAGGAACCAGTCTCTGCTGATAGCTTGTCTAAAGTACGAGATCCAAAGTTTCTCCATCCTTGCTTCTAAGGAGCAGTCTCTGGCTGTACAAAACAGAATATACATTAAAACAAACAAGACAATCAAAATCTACTCAAAATAAAGAAGGACATTCCAGAATGATAAACAGACCTATTTAGGAAATATTATAATTATAAACATACATGGCCCTAAATATCGAGTTAAAAATGCATTGAGCGAAATCAATGGAATGGAACAAAGGATCACATAATTCAACATAGTACTTGAAGCCCTGATGGTTAATGGGTACCGTGTTGGGCTGCTAACTGCAAGATTCATGGTTCAAACTCACCATCTGATTCTCAGAAGAATGTTGAGGATTGCTACTCCTGTAAAGATTTACAGCCTTGGAAACTCACAGAGGCAGTGCTAGACACCTGGACAACCCTACTCTATCATGTATGGGCACTATGCTTCAGAATTGACTCAAAGGAAAACAATCTTTTATTTTACGTCTATATATTGATTTTTGTGATAGATAGAACAATAAGGCACACCATGGCAAGGCCATAAAAGTCTTGATAACATCATAAACCATTAGGACTGGAAGATAGCTATGACTATCCACTACAGCAGAATATTTTTTTCATCAAAACATTGCATTATCCAGACATATACAAAAAATTAAGAAAAGTCTCAAAAATTTTCAAACTAGCAAAATAGTTTAAATTCTTCTATGATCAAATAATAGTGCATTAGAAATCAGTAACAGAAGGAAATTTGTGAAAGCACAAATTTGAGCTTTAAACAACGTTCTCCTAAATAGCCAATAGACAAACCTAGAAAATTCTTGGAAAGGAATCAAAACAAAAACAACAGACCAACACTTTTGTGATGCAGAAAACTTGCCTCTAGGGATTGTCAACTATTGATTGACAAAGGAGATGGAATGGTTTGTTTAGGCAGATTTTCTTTTTTTAAAAAATCTTTTTATTGGGGCTCATAAGGCTCTTATCACAATCTGTACATACATCAATTGAGCAAAGCACCCTTATACATTCGTTGCACTCATCACTCTCATAATTCACCTTCCACTTGGGTTCCTGGAATCAGCTCTGTTTCCCTTTTTTCCCCCCATCCCCCTCCCTCCCCGATCCCACCCCTGGTCCCTTGATAGTTTATAAATAATTATTATATCTTATCTTACACTCCCCGGCGTCTCCCCTCACCCGCCTCCCCATTGCCCATCTCCCAGAGAGGAGGTTACACATAGATCTCCGAGATCGGTTCTCCCTTTCTACATGCCCTTCCCTCCTGGTGTCGCCACTCCCACGCTGGTGTTAAGGGGTTCGTCTGTCCTAGATTCCCTGTGCCTCCAGATACCCACTGCACCGCTGTACATCCTCTGGTATAACCAGGTCCACAAGGCAAGGTAGGATTGGGGTCATGATGGTTGGGAGGGGAGGAAGAGTTCAGGAACTAGAGGAAGGTTTTGAGTTTCATTGTTGCTACACTGAACCCTGAGTGGCCCATCTCCTCCTCACTACCCCTCTGGAAGGGATGTCCAGCTGTCTACAGGTGGGCATTGGGTCCCCATCATGCACTCCCCCTCTTTCACGGTGATGTGATTCTCACCACCACCCCACCTTTGTTGTTGGAGACCTGGTCTCCTCTGTCCTTCATGGTCACCTATGTTGGTGTGCTGCTTCCGTGTGGGCTCGGTTGCTTCTGGTCTAGATGGCCGCTTGTTTGCTTTCAAGCCTTTAAGTCCCCAGTAGGCAGATTTTCAAATGATAAGGAAACAGTCTCCTTTTCACTGGAGCCAACTTAACCTTCTAGTTTAAAGCTTGGAATAAACTGATGCAGCAAGTCAGTCAATCTGCCATATTGTGTAAAAAAGAACGATACTGATATTAATCTCAAATGAATGCCCATGCATTTGATCACATAAAACATATGAAACCACTAACTAAGCCCCTGGTCATTTACTTTTCTGAGAATAAAGTTATGTATTTTGAAGGTCTACAACTCCTGGTACATCATAAACCTTTATATCCTCAAACTGTTGAAGGCACCAAAGGGTTTTTGAGCTTTAACTTCAGATAAGGCAACCTTCCTTGTGTGAAATGCCAGAAATCTTTGAAAAACTCTAGAAAGGCCAGAAGCTCTTTTAAGCCTGTACAGAATTATACTGTCCTTTTATGATTTCATTATTCACAGGCCTGAGTCCCTAGAGAGATACTGTTTTCCTCAGATGAAAGTAGATTTCCTTAGAACAGTATTTTTCTGGCTTTAAAATTGGCTCCTTTTAGTCAAGCAACCTTTAGACTTATTGAACAAGGCACAAAAGAGGACAAGAATTGACCATACTTAGTCACATGTGGTTTATTGTGTGCTAGGGTTAAGGGTAGGTTTAGAGCTAGCATTAAGGTTAGGGCTATGGTTAGAGTTAGGATTTCTATTTGGGTTATGTATATTGAATAATTTATGTACTGTTGGATTGTGTAATACATTTTGAGACATTTCTTCAGTAATTTATCTAGCTTAGCAACATCTTAGTTTTCAATTAAGTGGGAAATCATATGGAGGTGTAAATCATCAATAAAACACATTTCCATCCTCCTAGACGATAAACATTTGAGAAACCTTATCTTAATTTTACATATATTTTTACTTCTGTTTATATCTGAGATGTAGTCCATGAATATGGTCCTTCTAGCCATAATTTCTTCTGTGATGTATTATAAATTTTAACTCTGCCTATGGCTACAATCCCATTGAGGAGAGTTTTCTGCTCTGTTAATGAGGATACGATTACTATGGGATAATAAGTCTGAATGAAGTCACACCCCTCATTTCCTTGGGTTTATGGTCTCCTGAAAGACAAAAACTGCACCTCAAAGTCATTCCTCTCTGTAGATCAACCATCCTAGACACAGAAATCCCATAGAAAGATCACATTCAAGATCTCTGTCTGCAGAGGCACTAGAGACGGTGGCATGGAGACTTATAGGAACAGCACCAAACCATGGGGACCTTACCCTCATCTGGCCTGAGACTATGAAACTGTGAGGCAGAGCAACAGAATAGAAACAGCGGTTGAGGACCAGCAAGAGACTCAGCTCCTGGCTGAGAAAAGGGGTTGCTATGAATCAACTGTCTCCTTAGTATCTATGGACCCTGACCTATAGTCACCTGCTCTCTTCCCTAATAAACCCCATTAATCTCGAATGATTCAACCTTTGCATTTTTTCCCAAGTTTTGCAGTGTCTTCAGTTCAAACCCAGTAGCCCAGGTGCTCCACAGGTGGACCTCTGTTCTTGTAATGCTTATAGCCTTGAAGAATCTAAGGAGCACTTCTACCCTGTCTTACAGGCTTTCTATGGGTCACAACTTACCTGATGTCAATGGGTTTTTGATTTCAACTCTAGTAAATCGCCGAATATAAAATATGCTTCATAGTCCAGCAGTATGTAGTATGTAATGGATTTTGTAATCAAAACAATTTTATTTAAATGCTAAAATCTCTTTACTTGAAATATGAGGAGGGGGGAAAGAAATTGTAATAGATTTGGAAAAGAACTATATTTGAAAATTTAGTCCTTAATCAGTTTGTACTGAATTCTAATTTACAGAAAACTTACCATTAATTATAAACCATCATTGAAATAAACCTCTAATGTTAATATGTGCAAATATGCTGGCAGACAAGACCGTGACAGAAACCATGCCATAGAGTTAATTGAGCAATTTACTTTTCTACAGCTTATGAACTCAGAGTCTAGGATTCTTTCTCAGCCAATCTTTGTGCCGTGCTGGCCCTAGTGTGGTGTCCCAGAGGAATACAAAAAGACAAGAGGCCCAAAAGTGTAGGGGTGTCAATTCATGGAAGTAAAAACCACTAGATGTCATGTTGTACATTTACATAGTATTCGGGATTTAAAGGGATCTTAGCATATCATCCACCAAAGACTGACACTAGAGAGATGAGATGTACAAAAGTTAAAAACTAGAAACTAGCATCCAACGAAAGCAGTCAGGGGTGCGGGCTAAATCAGAGTTGGCAGAAACAGATGGATGCACTGGTCTTTTGAATGATAGCTATTAAATATGTTAAAGCACCAACACCACTCCCACAGACTCTATTTTGACTCATAACCACCCTCTATGCTGAGTCCCAGACTGAAAGTCTGTACGGGAGCAGCCTCCGCTTTCTCCCGGGAGCATCTGGAAGGTTTGAGTAAATGGACCCTGCGGTTAGCAGTCTAAGACTGTGACCACGGCACCACTCAGTGTTTCAATTTGTACACACTGAACAACTGGAAATATGAACAAATGCATGGAAAATATATCTTTTTAGAATTTGTTTCTAAAAAATAATTTGTTACCCAATATCATAAATTGACATGGTTCAATTAAAAACCATGCCTTGGTGAAGTACGCCTCACCCCTCCGTGCCATTCAATAGAGAGCGCAGTAGCTATTTAAATAGTGATTTCGGGAAATCCTAAAGATGGGAAAAGTGCCTCTGCTTTTTCTTGATAAAAATTGATCTTGCTTTTACTAGGCTTAAATTTATACTCTAGTGTTGCTTTTATTTTGAGAACTATAACAATCATATCGATTCAGCATCTTGTTCCAGAGGTTAAATGCTCTCCCATAATGGAGACAATGATAGAGCAACGTTTCTCCACAGTGATTTAAAACTATTGAGCTGAGGGAGGGGCTGGGAGGAAAGGATTTCAAATTGGAAGATAAAGAATTTGAAGTAGCTGACCATCACAGGATTTGTCTGCTTCTTCGTTTCTATTCTCATCTAAGATTCCTACCTCTCAAACCGCTAAAGTAAGTTTAGCCACTTATTCAAGAAGAAAATCATAAATGAAACAAAAGGCAAGCAAGAAAAAGCACACAAAATGTTCCTTACTTTCACTAAAAGAAATACCAAACCCAAGCAAAAAAAACAACCAAATTCAATGCTATGGAGTCAACTCCAACTCATAATGACCCACCAGGACAGGTTCAAACCACTCCTGTGAATTTCCATCACTGGAACGCTTTACTCAAGTAGAAAGAATCCTTTCTTTAATGCAGGTGCCTGGTGGTTTCAAACTGCTGATCTTGAGGATAGAAGGGGTGCTATGCTGGGTTAATTAGAAAACAAATCCAGTGACACTCATATATGTATAAGAAATAGCTTTATATCGAGAAGTAATTATATTTCAAGAAAGTGTCCCAGTCCAACTCAAATCCCTAAGTTTGGGTCCAGTTCTAAGTCTCACTTCAGATTTATTCAGTCACAGGTGGGAAGACCACATTCCAGTGGATGTGGCACCCTGTGGCTCTCACATGGTGGGACTCCCACAGTGATTAGGTTGGCCAGCAAGCAGGAAGTTGAAAAGGGAGAGACCAAGAGAGGGGGGCCCGCGGTCCCTGCTTACAAGAAGGCCACACACCCCAAGGAAACAGCATCAGGCTATGACCTAATTGTCAGGTATGACTCCACCCCTAGCCAGGAGTGTCTAGTTGACATAAAATCACCTGACTACCATACCAGGCCAAAATGTAATGGTAACCATTTTACCACCAGGGCTTCTAACAGAAATACAGATTCCCTTAAATAATTTCTAAGCTGTCACTAGAATCTAAAGCCAGAATTCATCAAAGGAGATATACAAGCTGCCAGTGTGACATAAAAAATACTAAGTTAAATTCCTGCCCCTTAATGTTTTGTCATTGAGCTAAACCATGCACTGGCTAATTGTCTGCTAAGGAATATTGTTGGTGAAGATTAAACAGAAGACAGATTTTGAATAGGAGGTAATTCCATACTATGAAAAGCTTTGCTTCAGACAGGTGTTAGGAGTAAAGCTTATAACCCTCTATGAACTTTTAATTTTAAAGGGAAGGGTACGTTTCTCATAGAGTTCGTGTCAATAAAATAATTGATTAGAAAGGGAACAAAAAATGAAAAAGTTTAGGCTCTGCACTTGAGTGTTTAAATCAAAACCAAACTCATGACCATCTTGTTGGCTCTGACTCATAGTGACCTCATAGGGCAGACTAGAATAGTCCCTGTGAGTTTCAGAGACTGGAACTTTCATGGGAGTAGAAAGCCCTGTCTCTCCTGCAGAGCAGCTGGTGGGTTTCAACTGCTGACTTTTCGGACTGAAGGTCAACAATGTACACTCTGCCACCAGCACTCTCGGAGTGATTCATTCATTAGAAAGACAAAAGAAAAGAAATATGTCAAAAGCTAACAATAGAGTAGACAATCCCAAGTCTATCAAACACACCGATTCAAAACTCTCTAAAATTCCACATACGTTTGTTTAAATTACTCTTCCTTTTTTAGAGGAAAACTAAACCTACTGTGCTCACTAAATGAGGTATGTTCAATCTTTGAATTTTAAGGATACAAAAGAGACCTCAATCTCAAATAAAATTTAACGAGAACCATTATTAAGTCTTAGGTGGGACAAAAATACAATGAAGACAGAAACTTCATCCGCATAAGGGAGGCCAATAACAGTGATCATAATGGTGTCCAAGGGTTTGCTAAGAAATCCCACCAGACCAACCTCAGTGCTATTGATCTGAGTCTGACTCAGAGAACTTTGAAAAGCACCTGGGAGGGCAATGGAGACTGTCACAAAATCATCCTTGGAGGAGAATCAACACAGGACAGGCACAGATGGGACTACGGAAGCAGGCACGCTCCCACGATTAGGACTAAGACATTATGTTAGACAGAAGAGCTTACCAGATTGGCCCAGGAGTTTCTGACCAAGGCAGTCAAGTCATGATAAAAGGGAAAGATTCTTGACTATGCAACTCCCAGCATAGGGATCTCCATAAGGCTACACTTAGGCAAGCTGCTAAAGGAGACTGCCCTGCCTAGGCTGACAGGGCCAAGGATGGAGGTCATCTACTCTCCGGGGTGAGCATGAGACTGCTCTCCTCCCTAGTTTTAATTAAATGGAAGCTTAACCCCCGTGGGACCCTCCAAGTGCATTTGACATTTTCACTGTCATCCATAGCCTTCTACAAAATAGATGTCCCGAATTTAAGCTCTAATATAAAAGATAAACCTTAAAATATCATCATTGATAGCATTCTTAAATAATGAACCAAGGAGAAGTAAAGCGAATGGGAGGAAGGTTTGTTTGACTGATGTCTACATTATCTAAGAAAAGCAGCCATTTGTTTCTCTGCCCAACAAGGTCTTAAGTTTGTGTCTCAGTGAGTTTAATAAATGTATTGATAAAATCATTGCTGTACATAGTTTTTGAAAAGTGTGCTATGCTTGTATTCAATATACAGACATAGAACAGTTATAGACAGTATATCTAAATAGTGGTGAAATCAATAACGAAGGGATATATTATTTTTCTTTGTCTAGAAAAAAGAACATATATTTGTTATGGTATGATGATTTCATTTAATAAAAGATCAATCATAGTATTTATTTAATACTTCCAGCTTACAAGTATTTTAGTATTAAACAGTGCCACCTTTTAGCCACTGGAAGTCAGATTATTTTGCTGGAACGTCTAGGGTATGTAGAAATAAAATGGGTGAAATAAAGAATAAACTGTCAAAAGGGCTTTCTCCTAAAAATCAAAATCGAACAACTAAAACTATGAAACTCCTTTATTTTGCATGTTGTCTTAAGAGTTCCGTCTTTCCTCCTGGAAATGAAGGGAAACAGGAATTTCAGTGTAATTGAAAAATGGAGCAAAAACAAGTCAAAATAAACCAACTCTCAAGTAATATGAATGGCTACCCAGCATGGATTCTTTTATGAATAATTTTCTTTGGTTTTCTAGTCAGTTTTTTCCTCAGTACTCACACTGAGAGATATTTATCAACATTGAAAAGTGCTAATTGTAATGAAACAATAATTAAAACCATCTGTTACTAGCAAAGAAAAAGACAGATGGATTGTGGAAACAAAGTAGCCTTGAAAAACATTATTATAGAGAAAATTTACTATGAACTCTAATCAAATTATTAAAGAAAAAGAAGGGTTATTCAAAACACAAGACTGAGATTTTTGGTTAAAATTAGGATAATGATATATTTAGTGCATATACAATAACATATTACTAAATAATGGGTAGATTAATTAAGTGAAAGTAATACAAAGTAAAAACAAATAGGTCATATATCACTGTACAGTGATAAAACAGCTGAATACAAAACAGTCTATAAGTACCAGTACATTGAAAAATGAACACTTTCTAAAATGTAGACTATCTACTTAAAACAAATTATTCAGGAAATTTGTACTCATAAAAATAAAACTTTCTATTTGTCCTTCTAAATCGCTGATAATGGTCATAATAATGATCCAATAAACAAAGGCATTATGGTTAATTTCTCAGTGATCTCAAAATATAAAGACCAAAAATTAAAAATAATGAAGAGCTAGAAAGAAAAACATGGTAATGAAAGAAAATTTATAAATACAACATATATGTAAATATTTGTGACTCAAAAATGTTTCATCAAATAGAAACATAAGAAATATATTCTTAATTTTTAATGTGAGCTAAGCAATTATTTTTAAAAGTATTTATCCATTTAATGAAGCTATCCCATATGTAATGTAATGCATACATTATTTGAGAATGTAGTTATGGGAATACATATAAGCATTGTAAAACATACTATTTCCTGTTTACAGAGTAATCGATTGCGCAAAAATGACTCAGAAAAGCAGGCCCTGCAGAAACGCATGCTGAATGCTATCACAGCATCTAACTTTTTAAAGGAGAAAAGTAAGCAATTTTATGGAATTTCTGGGCAGTGCAGTTAATGTACTTGATGCGACTGACAGTTTGGCAGATCAAATCTGCCCTGGAGTTGCCTCAATTGAAGGTATTACTCTACTTATGAAAAATCAACTGTTGAAAATAAAAAGAAAATCTAAAATGGAAAGAATATGGAAATGTAAGCTTTGAAAATATTATTGTGCCTTAGATGTATATTTAAATATCAAATCATTATTTTGCATTGAACCCTTTAAACAACGTCTCAAGTCTCCCAATGGCTTGTCCTGGCTGGTCTCCCTCTTTTATTTATTTCTTTGGTCCCATCTCCCTTTTGTCGCATAGTGTCTTCTGCTTCATACGAGTAAACATCTATCTACCATCTAGCCTATTGATTTCCCTTCCCTCCCACGCCTTTGAGCCCTGGTAATCATTCAAGTCTCTGTCTTTTGTTATGAAAATATTTAACCTTTTATTTAATAACAGTGGTCTCATAACATTCTTGTCCCTTGTTGAAAATATTTATTTTTTAATTGTTTGAGATAGTGGGTCCTGAACTTTTGTTTGTTTTTCTAAATATCACTCTGGATACACAATTTTAACAGTGGAGTCATAAAGATTATTAAAATCATCTGACATATTTTCCCTCTATTCATCACATATGCTGATTAAATGTGTCAGGATTTGAGTGCCAAAGGAAATATATCTCATTTGGAACACAGTTTAGTGCAAATTATACCGTGGGGCAACTATGACTACCCTTTTATTGCAAAAATTCTAAATTTACCAGTTGTTATTATTTAGTGAATGTATGGCTGGCTAAATAAATGCTTTCAGGATGAAATAGTTCATAAACTTAGAATTAAAAAAATTAGTTTGTGCTCTTAAAATAATTTGACTCTTTTTTCTTTTTAGTTATAAGGTCATACATCCCCATTCTTAAAAATTAAGAAATACAATATAAGAACAAAGGAATCAAATCATCCATTATTTAATCATCCAGATATTAAAGTAAAAATGCCCTAGGTAAAATAGATTGGTGACTATGTTTAAGCTTTTTTCTTTAGCATATAGTGTTTTCAAAAATAAAACAACCCTAACTTGATTACTGATGGATATATTTTCCAATGACCTGGCTTGAAATATCCACACTAAAATTCTACTCTGGGGTATTCTTAACAGAAATAAAATATAATTTTGTATGTCAATATTATCAAAATGCACAAAAGAATAGCATTTTAAATGAATGAACAATGAAAAATAACATCTAATTTTCCAATCAACTTGTGAAGAAGGTTCTTTAAATGTATAAATCATAATTACAGGAGACATTTTTCCATGCAGTTGTTTGAAGATTCGGAAAATATATGTTTAAAAATCGATGTACCCTTAAAAGTCAGCAATTTGGAATTGGTTACATGCATTTTGGTAGATTTCTATCAAGCACATTTGGTAGGCTCTAAGATCACCATGTATAAATACACATTTTTAAATGGGGAAATCCCCATAGCAGTCAAATGGAATCAGACCACAAACCATTATAAACAATGTGGTACCACGTTTGCTTGAAACACCTAACAGCCCTTGGAAACTGAAACTATCTAAAAGCAGACTCTTGATGTTCTGTCTTCCTCTAAAGGACTCTGCTTGGTTGTTGCTCAGACAAGACATTACTGTTCTTCAGAGTGTTTATACATCTACATTATATTCATTGTCTCCCTCCATACCCAGTATGCTAGCTTCATGTGATCAAGCCCCATCATTGTTTTGTTCATTGTAGTTGCCTGGTTACCTTGAGTAATGGTTAGCACATATCAAACTCTCAATAGATATTTTTGATTAAGTGCAACATCAAAACAAAATCAATGTTTGCATGAAGAACTAAGTGCCTACATTGCCATAAGACAAGAACAAGATGCTGTCAGACTACTGAAGACTTTGATGGAAGAAAAAAAAACATCTTAATAGAAAGGGGGGAGGCGATTATGGAACAGAATTTTAAATTATTGGGGAACCCAAACATTCTGGAGATACTGAGGCTGGAAGAACCCCTAAACCTGTTGCCCTGGGATCATGTTCAAGCCCGAAGCCAAAAGCATCCGTTGACATTTTATTTAAACCAAGTAAGTTTAAATTATTTAATAAAGACTATTGACCACGAGAACTGTGCTTTTCCATATATAATCCACAGGCTTTGAGTAGATTCTGACTCAAACCCACTAAAGCAGTGCTTCTCAACCTTGCTAATGCCGAGACCATTTAATAGAGTTGCTCATTTGTGGTGACCCCCCCCCACCATGAAATTATTTCCGTTGCTATTTAATAATTATAATTTTGCTACTGTTATGAATAGGGCGATCCCATGTGAAAGGGCTATTCAACTCCCAAAGGGGTGTGACCCACAGTTTAAGAACTGCTGCTCTATAGGGTTTCCTTTGTTATAAATTTTTTCAGGAACAATTAACTCATCTTTCTCCCTTGGAATTGCTGGTGGGTTTAAATTATCTTGTAGTTAACAACCCAAAACTTACTCTAGCAAATTCATAATAGAAACTGGAAATATCTCTGTGGCAGTTAGATGAATTTATCTCAACTTGGATTTTTATGAAAATGTAGGGGTGTTGTTCAACATCAATCAATTGGTAGCTTCATGACACCTCCTTGGGGATGTGGACTTCTTACCAGGTGAGAGAAACTGGAACTTTGTAATCAATTCCCCCTTTCCATCCCACCTTCCCGGTATCACCACTCTCAGCACTGGTCCTGAAAGGATCATCTGTCCTGGATTCCCTGTGTTTCCAGTTCCTAGATATACTAATGTACATACTCTGGTCCACGTGGATTTGTAAGGTTGAATTGGAATCATGATAGGGTGTGTGTGTGTGTGTGTGTGTGTGTGTGTGTGTGTAAGCATTTAGGAACTAGGAGAAAGTTGTGTTTCATCATTGCTACACTGCACTCTGACTGGCTCATCTCCTCCCTGTGTGACCCTTCTGTAAGGGATATCCAGTTGCCTACAGATGAGTCTTGGGTCCCTAATCTGTACTCACTCTCATTCACAATGATTTGATTTTTTTGTTGTTTGATGCCTGATACCTGATCCCTTTGACAAATCGTGATCACACTGGCTAGTGTGCTTCCTCCATGTGGGCGTCGTTGCTTCTCAGCTAGTTGGTCACTTGTTTACCTTTAAGCCTTTAAGACTCTAGACTTTATGTCTTTTGATAGCCGGGATCCATCAGTTTTCTTCACCACATTTGCTTATGCACTGCTTTGTCTTCAGCAATCGTGTCGGTAAGGTGAGCATCAAGGAATGTCAGTTTAATAGAACAAAGCGTTCTTGCATTGAGTGAGGACTTGAGTGGAGGCCCAATGTTCATCTGCTACCTTAATATTAAACCTATAAATATATGCACAAAGATCTATTTCCCCATCCTCATATATAAATATATTTACCTATGTACATGCCTTTATTTATACCTCTATAAATGCCCTGGCTTCTAAGTTCATTCCTCTAATTCTTTTTACTTTCTTCTTGTCCCACTATTATGCTAAGCCTTCGTTTGGGTTTCAGTAATTCCTCTTTAGTTATATTACCCTTGATCAAGCCCTACCAGGCCTCCCACACCCTTCCCATCACCAATTTTGGATCACCCGTTCCCTTGTCCCTGGGTTTGTTAACACCACTTCCTTTCCCTCCATATACCACTATACCATGCGCCCCTGGGAATGTCGATCACGTTGTTTTCTCCTCCAGATTGTTCATCCAGCCTATTTTATTTAGACAGACCTGACGAGATAATAACATGCAGAAAAACAAGATAGAGCAAAAGAAAGCAACAGAACAAAACAAAACAACAACAATAAAACCAATGACAGGAAGAGAGAGAGAGAGAGAGAGAGAGAGAGAGAGAGAGAGAGAGAGAGAGAGAAGCCTGTAGATGGTTCAAGGACTGTTTGTTGGACTTTAGGAGTATTTTCTGGTCAAGTCTGATGAGGTGCCTTGCCCTGGACCCTAAGTCTAGTTTTGGTATTCCCTGGGGATTTCATTAGTGTTTTGCCTCATTGTGGTGTCTTCACTCTTGTCCCCCATAGGGCTATGGGTCAGTGAGGGATGTTGATTATAAGGATCCACATATAATCTCCTCCCTGGGAGATCGACATCAGAAAAGTGGGTGAAGACAGATGTCTGACAGTGTAAAATATGAAAAAAATAATGATGATGTTTAAATTATCAAGGATTCAGGAGGAAAGGGGGCATGGGGAGGGAGGAGAAAAAATGAGGAGCTGATACCAAGGGCTCAAGTAGAAAGCAAGTGTTTTGAGAATGATGATGGCAACAAATGTACAAATGTAACTGATGCAATGGATGGATGTATGGATTGTGATAAGAGTTGTATGAACCCCCAATAAAGTGATTCAAAATTAATTAGTTAAAAAAACTTAAAAAAAGAAACTAAAAATGTCTAGAAAATAATGCTGGCAACATATGTAAAAATGTTTTTGATGTAATTGATGTATAGATTGTTACAAGAGCTATGAGACCTCAATGAAATTTTAAAAAATAATAAACATAAATATGAAATAAAATTGTAATTAAAAAAATAAAAGGTGAGAGCAACTGGTACCTTCCCCTTCAGAAGCCCCTCTGCTGTCCTGCCTGCTGGTATTCTTCCACCTCAGGGCTGGCCCCATATGGTATGAGTGCTTCCAGTGTCCCTCTCTGCCCCCACTGACCTTAGATCTACACATGTGACTCTGCACCCATTGGCCTGTGATCTTCCTTCTTCCTGGCTCACCCTTCCTTCTTCCCAGTGTCACTGGTCTGCAGTTGAGTGAGTCTGGAGAGGGACATGTGGGCTAGCACGGGACTTATAGATAGGCTTATTCTGAGCTAAGATGCCTTGGTGATATAATGTAAAGCTCTTGCATATACATACATGGATGTAGCTGGATTTGTTTCTCCAGACACAGTCAAGTAAGAAACCAAAGGAACAGAGATTCAAGATAATGGGAGAAGAACAAGCAGGGTGAAGTTCAGGAAGGCCAGGAAGGAAGGAGGACCAGAAACAGAAGGCACAGGGCAGAAGTCAGATAAGTGTTTCATGGCAGTAATTTCACTAAATGAGAGGCAGTAAAGGTTATATGATTACTGATTCAGAAACTGATCTGCTCGTCAAACCAATTCTCCACAAAGTTTAAAAGCAAACAAAGAAAGAAAAAATTAAAAGCAACTCTTAAAAAATTGTTTTCTTTTGTTGGGCAAACCATCTATCAGCATGCTTTACCAGCCATTGAAGCTAGGGCGGCCTCCGGGGGACAAGCTTAGGAAACGGGGGTGAAAAGAGGAAGGTGCTAGTAGTCTTCATTTAGAGCAGCTGTTCTTAACGTGTAGGTCCTGACCCCTTTGGGGCAAGCGACCCTTTCATAGGGGTCTCAATTCATATCAGTAGCAAAACTACAGTTATGTAGTAGCAACAAAAATAATTTTATGGTTGGAGGGTCACCACAACATGTGGAACTATATTAAAGGGTCACGGCCTGAGGAAGGTTGAGAACCAAGGACTTAGAAGATTTTGCTGGTAAAAGAATTCTCCACCAAAGGAGGAATCTTTGATGAAAAATTTTACTTGCTATATATTATGGAACAAGGAGCACTAGTGGTTCCGCAGTTCCCTGCTGGGCTGGTCACCCAAGAGGCTGGTAATTCGAACCCACTGGTTGCTCCAACAGAAAGAAGACACAGCGGATTTCCTTCAAGATGAGTCTTGCAGATCCTTTGAGGACATTCTTTGTTGTGTGGAGGTCTAATTGACTCCCCGATCATGAGTTTGGTGTCTTTATGGAACACGGTTGCTAGGGACCCAGCCTGCACTAGCCCTGGCAATTGACCATGTTGTTCTGGAGAAGGAGCAGGGTCTTGGGAAGCCGTGTGAATGTGGAAGGAGTTCCAGGACAGACCGGCATGATTACCACATTCCTCTCACCTCAAAGCATAGCCAGGTTTTCACTGGAACCATCCAGCTGACTTCCAATGCTATTTTGCATAAATATAATATGTTCAGAATCAATGTTCTAATTATATATGTGTTTCTTCATATTGGAAAATGGATATACAATTGGAGCAATATTTGGTGACTTATCTAGCAGGAAAAGCCTATTAAAGGTGTGGGAAAGCATTTGTCACTTCCTCTGATCTGGTACTTGTTTTTATGTGGAACAAAATATGAGATGTTAACAGTGTAATGTGGGAAATGTCACAAATTAGCCATAACTGTTATTACTGACTCGAGAGTATTTCAGAACTATTTTTCATATACTAGAAGTAGGACACTTCCTGGTATCAGTAACAGTGTAGAAAAAAGATTCCACAACCCTGTGTTTGGTTAAATATAACAATAGTTCAAACCTCTGGGATGATTATAGGTTTCAATTTCTTGGCAACTAAAACAATTCCTATTATATCACAATTTCCTAAAATTGCCTATATGAAAGAGCCTTTGAAATTGAATTTATTATCTACATAAGCTCTAATAAAAATGCAGGAATGAATGGCTTAAATACAGATTGGGGGTATGGTGTTATGCACACCAGGAAGCGCTGATCCCTGGTATCACTGTGGACTAAGCACTGGACTGTTATCCAAAAACTTGGGAGTTTGGATCCATCAGCCACTGCACGACAATGACCCGGCCATCTGCTCCAATGCAGAGGATGGCCCTGAACCCTCTAAGTGGCAGGCCTGCTTCCTCTTCTGGTTGCTCTGAGTCTGAATCTACTCAATGACAAACAACAAGAAGAATACTTTTACATAGTAAAATAAGATGGAAATCAGTGGCAACACGTTTCCAACAATAATTATGGGGTTTTATTAGGGAAGTTCATTGACGATGACAAGTTGACAAGTTAGGAGCAGTAAACAATAAGAATACAGTCATTGATCCACAACAACACCACTCCTGAAGGTTCTCTCTGCTCCTCGGTCTCTCACAGGGTCTTCCACCTCTGCCTCTGTGCACCAGAAGAAAGGTGAGGCTGTCTGCTCCTGTAAAGATTTCGTCTCAGAAGCCCTGTATAAAACCCCTATGAGTAGTGATCTACAGAATGGCAGTGCATTTTTATAGTAAATTTTGGTAAAATAGAATTAAATAATGTTTCCTGTACACAATATAAATTACAAGTTATGATCATAGTGAAAAATAAGAACTTTGAGTTAAGATAACACTATTACCTGGGAATCTATGAAATATGAAGGGAAATATTTGAATCAATATAAATTTATTCTTTAGATAATAAATACAATTCATATATCAAGATAGTTTCCATTTTTCATTAAATTTGTGGGTTATGTATAGTAATCACCAAAGGGTATAAAATGAAATCTCTAGATATACAACCAACAAGACAAAATGATCCCGTGTAAACAGCAGAAATAGGTAGTTGCTGTGAAGATGATGCAGAGCAGTCAAGGATTCATCTATTTAATCACTGAGCACAGATCTTGTGCTGTTGGATTGAGCACAAGACTCACAGCAAATGTGGGAACTGGGCTATTTATCAGACCTCTACAGGCTAGACAACCCTCTCAGGTAAGCCAAAAAAGCTGGCGATGAACCACAGAAAAATAAGACAATAAATAAATGTCTTGGCCAAGTGTTCAACCCTCATCAAAGCCTTCCTTGCTGCCTCTTGTGTCAGCGGAGGTCACCTAGGAGTAGGCAGAGAATCAGAATTTATATTCTTACCTGAACATAGAATGCAGAATTGATACAAAATAAATGTAGCAAATTATAGTATATTATTTAGAGGAAAGATCATATTTGGTTAATATTTCATGATTTTTATCAGAGTATATGAAACACAAAATAAACATGATCAAACTGTATTCCCAGAAATTTATATGAATAAAAACAACACAAGTTTTGATACACTGAGGAAAAGATAGAAAAACATTTATTTAGCAAAGAGTAGACGTTGTGATTAATATTTGAGGATTATATTCATTCCTATTTTCATTAATTATAAATATATAATTCAAGTGTGTATATATAATATAAGCATATTTATTATATATGAGTTATATGTCACTGCCATTGAGTTGATGCTGACTTATAGTAACCTTGCAATACAGAGTACAACGGAACCTTTGGGTTTCTGAGACGGACTCTTTGAAGGAATAGAAAGTCTTGTCTTTTTTCTGTGGAGTGGCTGATGGTTTTCAACTGCCGACCTTTTAGTTAATAGCCCAAATGGTAATGCTAACCACTATGCCACCAGGGCTGTGTAAATCACACACACACACACATGTATGTATATAAACTTTAAATTCTGATAATGCCCTTTATTCTGTCCACTCATTATAGTTAAATATATTTTATGATAGCAAAATTAAAATGTGTAATGAAGGGGTTTATACAATGAAAGATTGAGTAAAAATATTTCTCTCAGATTCCAGTATACACACACACACACACACATATATGTTTATGCCAAGAAAAATGTATTTAAGCATGCTTATATTCTCAGGAGCTACAGGCAAGTTCTTTCAGTAATGATAACACTTGACCTAGTCCCACTAAAGGCACTTAAAAAAAAAAAAAGTCCAAGGAACTGATTGGTTTCCAAACAGGGATCACCTGGGTCAGTTCAATTCAAGGCAGAAAAGTCAGCCTTGGTTACAGCTGATGGATTTTTGAAAATTCACAGGGCTAGTTTTACAGGCTTTTTTTTTTTTTTAAAGGCAGGACAGTTCCAGAGTCTTAGGAAAACTGAAAACTGCACTGATGAGGAAAAGGCCAGAAAAGTGTTCTCCAATGATTTTCTTTTCCATCATGACAATTGCCTGGTAATTCTTTGAGAATGGCAATGATCTTGTCTTTTGAGATTTCTCTTTGCTCCCCAAATTCAAATGCAATAGTTACATAATTTCATGTTAACTTGAATAAGAAGTGTAGGGGTGGAGTCTAGCCTGTCAATCAGGTCACAGCCTGTTGATGCCTCCTTTTGGGTGTGCCCTTCTCATGAGGCTTCAGGGAACTTCCTCTCTTCTCCCTGGAGGTGGGGCAAAATCTCTCTCTCTGTTTTACTTTCCTGTTCAGAAGCCACACTGAGAGAGCTGGCGGAGCCAGTGGACAGCAGGCCAGAGATGCGATTCTCACCACCACTGGAGCCACACACACCGGCCTGTGATCTTCCTGCAGTTTGCATCATTGTATGTGATTGCATGAGTCTGAAGAAGGATTTATGGATTAATTTTGGCCTTATGAGCTAATATCAGACTTGTGGACTTGATCTAGACTGGGCTGGCATGTTTTCTTAATATACAGTTACCCTTTGATAATTGTAAAACTCTTTCTTACTCATGAGTGTCAATGAATTTGTTTATCTAGTCAACAGGGACTTACACATCAAAGAACAACACATAAAAGAAAAAAGAAAGGAGTTCCTTGAGAAGGCGACAGTTGCAATGTCAACGAGGGGTAAATAGAAGGTGCAGAATTCCTCAGGGAAGACTTACAGTGATGGAAACACCATACATGGAAGTATACCGACCTAGATGGAGGAAATGTCAAAAACCAATAGCTTTACATTTTTTTATTTTTGTATAACAAAGGGGTCTTTTTTTAACAATACATGTTTACTTATCCTCTATATTGTAGTTTTAAACTATTTTGTATATTGTAGTTTTGAACTATTTTTTAGAAGTCACAAAACAATTATATGAACTAGTACTCCACCCTAAGACACTGATTTAAAAGAAATTTCTCTGAATCCGTTCTTGTCCTTTAGAAAACATTTCTCACTCACTCAGCACCACGTGGTGATGCTGACTCACAGAAACCCTACAAGACAGGGTAAAACTGCCCTTGTAGGTCAATCTTTATGGGAGAACAAAGCCTCATTTTTCTCCTGAGGAGCTGCTGGTGGTTTTGTATTGCTGACTTTCAGTTTGCCTCCCAATGCATAACCTACTCCCAATGCACCAAGCCTCCTGCTAAAACACAACTGTTAATAAGGTGTGTTCTGCTTCAAATTACAATTTATATACTGAATATCACACAATTTTAGCTAAGAATGGTGGGTCTAGTCTAACAGGGAGGTACCCAAGAGTTTACTATGTGGATTCCAGTTGACCTACATTGATTGCTCTTTTCCTGAGTGTCGCTTCCTAGAAGAATGACATTTTCCTGCATTTAAAAAAAAAGATTGTTTTAGAATTGTCATGAATAGAACTTCAAAAGAGGAACAGATGTATAAAGTTTAGTTACTCCAAGTTAAATGTTAAAGCTTTAAAACACGTGATGAGTGTTTGGGGAAGATCACTAATAAGTGTGTATTAGTCTGGGCAGACTAGAAAAGCAAATTCATAGACACTCACGTGCATATAAGAAAGAACTTCATCTAAAAGACCAACTGTATCTTGAGAAAAGAGCCCAGCCCAGTCCAGATGAAGTCCATAGTCTTATATTTGCCCATTTGTCTGATACTAGTCCATAAATTCCCCCTTTGGATTCATGCAGCACATGCAATGTGCCAAATTCAGAAAGATCACAGGCCAGTGGGTAGAAGGTCTTGTGGATCCAGTGGCGGTAGAAGTGTCTCAACGTTCATACAGTTCTCCAGGGGTCTCTCCCAGCTCTTTGAATGTCTCAACAGCAGGAAAGGGAGCTATTTATATCTCCATCACACCTCCAAATGAGGTCATCTAGCTGTGACCTGATTGACAGACCAAACTCCACCCCTTCACTCAAGTTGATGGAGATTATGTAACTGCCACAATGTGTGATAAAGAAAATGTTGTTGCTAGGTGCCCTTGCATCAGTTCCAACTCATCATGACCATGTGAACCAATGAATGAAACACCGCCTGTCCTGTGCCAGCCTCACTATTGTCCAGGAGCTTTTCAATGCCTAACAGTGTTCTGGTGTTCTCCATAAGGCTTTCAGTGAGTAATCTCTCAGAAATGGACATCCTATTCCTACGTCATCTTTTATTGTTCCTAATCTGGATGCTTTGAGGAAACCTATTTACCTTGGGTGACCCTGCTGATATCTGAAATTCAGTGCCATTTCTCCCAGCATCACAGCAACACACAGGCCGCCAAAGTAGGACAAACAGACAGACAAGTGATGCCCTAAAGAAAATACGTCTAAAAAAAGGGAAACCAAGCTGATTCCAGGAACCCAAGTGGAAGGTGAATTATGAGAGTGATGAGTGCAACGAATGTATAAGGGTGCCTTGCTCAATTGATGTATGTACAGATTGTGATAAGAGTCTTATGAGCCCCAATAAAAAGATTTTTAAAAAAAATAAAAATAAAGTGAAAATAAATAAATAAATAATTTTTTTTAAAAAAAGAAAGAAAATACGTCTAATTAAACACGAGAACATTTTAAAAAGTGGTTGCTTGGACCTACAAAATAATCATCACCACCCAACAACAAAAATCAAGGCTGGAGGGCAGAGGACATTCATTTTGGTCTTGATTATAAAATTAAGGGATCAGTTAAACATTTGCGGGTTAATTCCACTCAGATTGTTTGGTTTCTCATTATAATTAGATGAAAATTAGGCGGAAACTGACCATTCTACTGACTACTCAGTGAAGGAATGCATCTACTCCTGCATGGCCCTTAACCCTGCAAGTGTGGCCAATCTGTTTCTATGGCTGCATTGTGCTGAGCCCTGGTTCCGCCTTTCCCATTGGTAACTGCTTTATGAGAACAGGAAGCTCCCTTCCCTGCCACTGCTAGGAATTGCTCTAATTTGTTCTGGTGATGGACGCCAGATGTCAAGAGTATAAAAGGAAGCTGGACCAGGCAAAAAGATTGCCACTCTGACCTTCTATTGGATTCCAAAGCTCTTGCCTCTTTTGTCTTCTGTGGAAATCAAACATTCACAAACATGCTGAATGAAGCGGGCCCTGTGGCCTCCCTCCTATGGAAGTGCTCCCAGGCAAAGCGAGGTGGCTGCTTGGCACTTCACTGCAAGGCGACATCTGCCACCATTGTTTTTAAGGGAGGAGGGGCAGGGAGCAAGGGAACGGAGGGAAGAATAGAATCTGTAACCTGGACAGACTCCCTAAGCTTTGTAATGTCTTCCACTTCTTCAACCACCCACTGGGGTTTTGGGCATGGCACCTGCATAAAGATTTTTTTTAAATGGTCCTGTGTTTATGTTATTGCTGTGTTTCCTTTTCAAATAGCATTTTTTAAGGAAAGGGCTAAATTTTTTTTCTTGAATCATGCTTAGTTAATTTATTGCACTGTCCCTCCATTTGTCTTGGTAAAATGAGTTTAAATCTGAGCCAACCCCCCAGAGTAAACCAAAGTGAATAGTGTGATTAATTGTCAGATGCCTGCGCCTCTTGAGAAGAGCACAAGCTGGTGATAGAGTTGATCAACTAGCTCAGGATTTAAAATCCTAGCACTCAAATCTCACCTTTCTTTCTTTCTCTCTCTCTCTCTTTCTTTCTTTCTTTCTTTCTTTCTTTCTTTCTTTCTTTCTTTCTTTCTTTCTTTCTTTCTTTCTTTCTTTCTCTCTTTCTCTCTTTCTCTCTTTCTCTCTTTCTCTCTCTCTCTCTCTCTCTCTCTCTCTCTCTCTCTCTTTCTCTCTCTCTCTCTCTCTTTCTCTCTCTCTTTCTTTTTTTTTTTCTTTCTTTCTTTCTTTCTTTCTTTCTTTCTTTCTTTCTTTCTTTTTATGGCTACAGGGCTTGCTACAGGTTCAGGGGATTCTGTATAACTTATTTTCAGCTTGCAATGAAGTTTATGTTCTCAACCCCCTCAGATGAATTTGGATTGTGTTTTTGGTGTGTAAAGAGATTTCCAATTTAGCATCGTGTGCAGATAACAGGGTGCTTTGTTTATGGAGTTCACTTTGGGAAGCTGCAGATAAAGAATAGAAATACCACCCTTCAAGGATGGTGGGGGGGCATCGAGAGGAGAACGAGAACACAAGTTATTGTCACTAAAAGAAGGAATTTTAGGTGTCAATGAATTTTTCCTATTTGGTTCACTTACTATCTATCTATCTATCTATCTATCTATCTATCTATCTATCTATCTATCTATCTATCTATCCCATATATACTCGTGTATAAGCCGAGTTTTCAGCACACAAAAAATGTGCTGAAAAACTGATGTTCAGTTTATACATGGGTCAGTGGAAATTTCATGAAGCTTGCCATAGAGTTAATAGCAAAGTGGGTTTGAGATGCATGGGAAGACATTCCAGAAGACATGTGCAACGTGCTTTCCAGAAACGTAGTATTAGTAATGCTATGGATGGCAGTGAAGACTGCGCTTTGTATGAAAATGACAGCAGTGATGGTGATGACGGCGATCTCAGTGAGGACAGCATCTATGATGACCTCACACCAGCTGAAACTCTGCATTGGGATACGGATGATGATGAGGAATCCAGTTTTGAAGGATTTTAGCTCTACATTTTAGCTTGGTTGCTGATTTAGCTCAGGGAATAGTATTCTTAGGTTATCATTGTTGATACTTTATTGTTCTTGTTGAACCTATTTTCCACTTACTGTGCTGGTTTACTAATGTGAAATGACTTGACCTTTTATTTATGTTTTTTTTTTAAATAGACATTTAAATACATTACCCCACTGATGCCTCAATTTTTAGTGTTTTTATTTTCATTTGTTTTGATTATTTAAACTTACCAATAGCTTCTGCATTTTCCACCCTGGGCTTATACTTGAATCAATCAGTTTTTCTGGTTTCCCAGGTAATAATTAGGTACCTCGGCTTATATTTGGGCCGGCTTATATTTGAGTATATACAATATATGTAGCTAGCGAGCGAGCGAGCGAGCAAGAGAGAGAGAGAGAGAGACTATGAAAGTCCCAGTGAAGGTTTACAATAGTAATTATCTATCATTTCTCTGGGGTTGGTGGGCATGGCACCCAGAAAGGGCTCAGCTGCAAACAGAAAGACTCGGTGTTGGACTGCCCATAACACTCTAGGAGAAATGGTCTGGTAATCTACAAGCTCAAAGATGACAGGTGAGCAAAACCTATGGGACATTTCCACTATGCCAGATTGGGTCACTGTGGGTTTGTATTTTTGCTCTCTTCCCTCAACCAAGCCCTACTGGCCATCAGCAATGTGATCCTTGTCCCATTCATGGCCTCTGCAGAATCTGGCTTGGGTTTCTGGCTGTTTCCTGATTATATACTGATGCATCAATTTCCAAATTAATTCCAGCAGCATTTTACTCATTTGTGATTTTAAAGTTATTGTTGGATTTTCTCAGCAAGCTGTTTGGTCGCCTTTCTTTGGAGCTAGCCCACATATGGCCACCTCCAGTCAGAGGGCCAGGCAGTTCTCTTCCAGATTTCTTGGCACAAATGAGCAAGCACGTCCAGTGCTGTATCTAATGGTCAAAACATGGCATTTGGTAATCCATCAATTCATAAAGTCTTGTTTTAGAACAATACTCTGTTTCGTCCCTCAACACTGTCAGTGCTTGATCATATGCTACTTCTCAGAATGGTATAACATAGACCGATCCATTTTGGTACAGAGCCTCAGTGTATTCCTCCCAACTTCTTGAGATGCTTCCTGCACCATACAGCTTCTTGTCACCAGAAGCCCTTTACTATTTTGAATGGAGCCTTAAAATTTATCTACATTTCTATTAGCTTGATCACTGCAATGATGTTTTTCCCTTTGGGTTTTCTGAAGATAGGTCTTTACACATGTCATTACAATACTTTAATTTGTCTTCTCAAGACTCCCTTTGAAATTTTTAGCTCTTATATTTCAACATTTCTTTCATTCACTCAGTCTACTCTATGTTTCAGAGGTTCTTCTTCTGGCCGACATTATGTTCTTTTCTTTCTTTGCTGTCTTCTTACATACTGTTGCTCTACTCATGTCAGATGCCTGAGTCACATAGCACACACTCTCTGCTCTTCCATCACTGAGGTGGTTTCTAAATTCCGATGGGATGTGCTATAGCCACACTTCTGCTATGGTGGACTTATTTTAATTATTTGAAGCTTCAATTTGATCTTTCGTCTGAGCAATTGATGTTCTGTTCTGTTGTTGATGTTGTTGTTGTTGTCATAAGTTTCAGTGTGTTGGTAACAGCCTATAGTAACCCTATCCACGGTAGAATGATATACTATCTGGTCCAGTGCAATCTTCACAATCATGTTCTTATGCTTGAGTCCATTGCTTCAGCCACTGGGTCAATCCATCTCATTAAGAACCTTCTTCTTTTACACTAGCCTGTTACTTTCTTCAGGGACTGATCCTCCTGATATCATGCCCAAAGTATGTAACAGAAAATCTTGACATCCTCGTCTCCAAGGCTGTAATCAGGCTAATTTTCTTCTTACTTATGACTAAGCTTCTTTCCACAGAAGTAACTAATTTGATTATTCATTTCATCCAGTAATGATAATATATATGGTGTGCATAGTGACAATTTCTATTGCTAAAAAATAATACTTCCTATGAATACGAGGGGCACCACCCCACAAATGGATTTTTTCTCAAAGCAATGTATTTAATTTTTTTACAAAACAATCCTATTATTTTAAAATATTCTCCATTACATGTAAAATGCATTCGTCAAATCTGTGATTCCATTATTGGAAACATTTTTCAAACGCATCTGTTTGGATGGTTCACAGCAACTCCATCATGTTTTCTTCAACTCTTCTATGTCATCAAATCACTGTCCTTTCATGTCCCTCTGCAGTCACAAAAACAAAAAGAGGTTGTACGGAACCAGGTCAGGTGGGTAAGGTGTGTGGGGTGAGACAAGCATGTTGCTTTTTGCCCAAACTGGTGCACTGAGTTGTCTGCGTGAGCAGGTGCATTCTCACGGTGACAAAACCAGTAGCCCTTGCCCACAAATTAGGCCTTTTTTTGTCACACACTCTAACGCAGTCTTTTCAGAATCTCTAGATCAGCAGTTCTCAACCTGCGGGTCATGACCCCTTTGGGGGTCAAATGACCCTTTCACAGGGATTTCCTGATAACAGTAGCAAAATTATAGTTAAGAAGTAGCAATGGAAATAATTTTATGGTTGGGCGGTCACCACAACATTAGGAGCTGTATTAAAGGGTCATGGCATTAGGAGGGTTGAGAATCACTGCTTCAGATAGAAAGCATGATTAACAATCTGACCTGGTGGAATGAACTCCAAATGCATTATGTGTCCACATTCTCATCCATTCATGAAGTTGACGGACTTCCCAAATGAGATTTTTCATCCATGAACATTTCACTTTTTTAAGCAACCAAGAAAACCACTTGTACACTGTAGTTTTTCCCATGGCACTGTCCTTGTGAGCTGTGTTCAACATCACAGCAGTTTCTGTGGGATTGTTCCTGAGCAGGAAACAAAATTTCACAACTGTACTCTGTTCTCTTAAATCTTCCATCATGAAAAATGACTGTAGCGTGAAACTTCTTTTATTGAAAAATTCACTGTGGCCAGAGATAACCTTCCCAGGTGATGCCACTGTGTGCACTAACTCAGAGTGAGTTGTTCAATGCTCCCCCATCAGGAAAAATACATACTACAAAATCTTCACCCAGCAGAGCTTTTTTCCAAATTGTGGGGGTACCCCTTTGGATGTTGTAGGGCCGATAACATTTGATATTTCAATATCCAATGTCATTTCTATTGCCAAGCCAGATTTTATCTCATCAACAGCTAGGACTTTATAGAACATATCTTTTTTGAAGACTTTGATTTTCCTAGATTCATACTTCATACATTCTATATTCGGAATAGCAATGAATTTGTACATTTACAAATTCTCATTTTGAGTTATGCCCCATCAGCCAATGAAAGCCTTCAAAGCTTTGCTCCATTCATATCATTAATGTCACTTTAACTCGAGGAGGCAGCTGTTATACAGTCATAGTTTGATTGTTTTCCAGAGAAACTCATCCTGTGGCATGGCAACTGTTTCACAGATGTTCACAAGGTTTTCAGTAGCTAACTGTCCTCCAGTGTTTCTCCTGCTCCTTCTTCTCAGTCTGTCTTTGACGAGAAGCATCTCGTAATTTGTTTACCTTGCTCATATTTCAAGTACTGATGGCACAGTTGCGAAAACTACAACACTATATACATCACCACAGAACAACAACCTGACAGAGCAGTGGTCATTTATTGACTTTGAAAACATATTTGACTCTTTTGCCTATTCTAATGGATACCCTTTATGAAAAATAAAGCAATGCTCATAGAAGCAGCAGTCAAGAGGACACAGGAAACTTTGAGTTGCATAAATGTGCTGCATGGGATTTCATTAAAGTATTGAAGAGCCATTACATTACTTTGAGGACTGAGGTGTACCTGGCCCAAGCCATGTATTTTCAAGCACTTCACACATATGTGAAAGTTGGACATTGTGTAAGGAAAACCAAAGAAGAATCGATTCATTTCAATTATAGTGCTGGTCAAGAATCTAGAAATCACCATAGACTGCCAAAGAACAAACAATTCTGCCTTAGAAAAAGTACAGCTAGAATGCCCCCTGTGAGCAAGGATGGGGATATTTGTCTTACATACTTTGGACACACCAGAGAGGCCAGTCCCTAGAAAGGGACATCATACTTGGTGGACTAGAGGCTCTGTGAAAATGAGAAAGGTCTTTCAAAAAAAATGGATTGACACAGTTACTATAGCAATGGGCTTAAGCATAGGACCCATGGTTCAGATGGTGCAGGAGTGGGCCCTATTTCACTCTTTTATAAATAAGGGTCTTATGACTAAGGGCCTATGTGGTGGCACCAGGAAACAGAAACAACATTGTGAAAAATGTGACAGCTCCTACTCCATCATATTTGCAGTGCCTCCTGGCTTGAGCGGCTTACTTTCTGCCGCTCTCTGTGCTGCCATTCACAAGGGTTTCAGTAACTGACAATGGCTCAGTACTCTCATGCTCAGCAGAGGGGAAGGGCAGCCAAAAAGAGGAAGGCCCTCTGTAAGATGGATTGGCACAGTAGCTGCACTGATGAGCTCAAACATAAGGACAATTGGGAGTGTGGCACAGAGCTCGATGGTGCTTTGGCCCGTTCTATATATAAGTCAGTGTAAGTGAAAACCAACTAGATCGCACCTAATAACAACAGTGGTGAAAAATAGCATTTCAGAACATTTCACGGCAGTCACACGAAACCATCCATAAATCAAGAGAGAATTATTCAAGTGGGAGAACACTGCATGGTTTGAAAACAGAAAAAGTGTCTGGGTTGTACCCTTTCAAAGCAATTACTCAATGTGTATGTTGAATGAATAATCTGAGATGCTATATTATACGAAGTTGTAGGCAGCATTAGAAATGGAGGAAGACTCAACATGTGATATGCAGGTGACATATATTGCTTGCTTAAAATGAAGAGGGCATGAAGTAATTAGTGATGGAGATCAAAGCTACAGTTTTATTTTTGGATTACACTTCAACATAAACAAAACTTGTCATAATTGGACCAATCGGCAACATCATGATAAATAAAGAAAAGATCAAAATTCACAAGGACTTCATTTCACTTGATACAGAATCAACCCTCCCAGAAACAGCAGTTAATAAACGAGTGAAGCACTGCAGTGGGTAAATCTGCTTCAAAAGACCTAGGTGCAGTGGTAGTCCTGACGAGAACTAAGGTGTGCCTGCCCTGAGCCATTGTAGTTTCAGTCACCTTACATGCATGAGAAATCCAGACAATGAATAGGAAAGAGAGAAGGAGAATTGATGCAACTGAAATATGGTGTTGGCTAAGACTACTGAATAGAGCGCAGACTGCCAGGAGAACCAACAAATCTCTCATGGGAGAAATAGAGCTGGAATGTTACTTAAAAATGAGATGACATCACTTTGACTGGTATATTTTGGAGATTTGCAGAAGCATATCAAGCTTGGGCAATCGGAGGATCTGTGAACAACAGGACACTATGAGCTGGATTGACCCAGAGGCTACAACAATGGGTTCGAGCATAGCTAGGATTGTGAAAAGGGCATCTATTGAACATTACATCTCTATGAATTGAAATGACTCAGCATTACTAACAAAACAGCAACAGTGAGTTAGAATCCACTTGATGTCACTCAAATACAGTTCCCTCAAAGTAATCGCAGTTTTTTTCCTTTTCCTTAGCCACCCACCCCAAATTCAGAAAATTTCCTCCAATAAGTCTCAGCTTAACAGAAAAGGGGGTGAAGGGAGACGGCGGACAGGGAAAGATATGACAAAATAATAATTTATAAATTGTCAAGGGCTCATGGAGGAGGAGGGAGTGGGGAGGGAGGGGAAAAGAGGACTTGATGCAAAGGGCTTAAGTGGAGAGCAAATAGTTTAAAAATGATGAGGGCAAAGAATGTACAGATGTGCTTTATATAATTGATGTATGTATGGATTTTGATAAGAGTTGTATGAGTCCCTAATAAAATTTTTTTAAAGACCCATTCTTCCTCATTACATTAGTAATTCTACTCATTGAGAATGTGGAAGAGGGGACTTCAAAAAGATAGTGGATAAATGGCTTCAAAATGCAATAAAATCTCCCCCAAAGCCTTTGAAGATCTCTGTATGTATATATTAATTCCCTTATAAAATATGCCCTCAAATTTCTAATCGCCTCTATTCTGTGCAGTACTGTCTATGACCTAGACACAAATTGGCAAATTATATCGTTAAATGCCCTCAGTGGGCACACACGTACAGAGTGTTCTCCATTAGTGGTTCATCCTTGGGCCAGTTTTCATGCCACAAGTTCCTTATATGACCTTTTTTGGTATTTAAGTTTTATCATCAGGAAAGTGACAGCAATATTGCATATTTTGTAAAGATAATGTTGGATGTACTGGAGAAAATATCTAGAAGATAATATGCACTCAGAAATCTTATCAGAAACATTGCAGTTTAACTTATCAGTAATCTTGAAAATTGATGAATTTGTAGCATTGTTTAGACCTCGTTAAATTCTCAAAAGCGCTAAGCATTGCATGCCCAAAGACATTTTTACTTGCTACCTAAAACCTGTTTAGCTGACCACATTTGTATGACCATGCCTAGAAGCCACCGTATCTGGAAAGCAATAGAAAGAGAACAATTCTTTCATATTGAATAGTACCATTTTCTAGATACAAATATTTTAAGCAGTCTCTCAACAAATGAATTAAGTATATCAGCTTTAATAAAGTAAATGTTGCAGTATTTCTTTAAATTGCTTTTATGAGCCATTTAGTCTATCCTGACTTACAATGGCCCTATATGACAGAGTACAATTGTCCCAGAGGGTTTTCTAAACTCTAATCTTTATGGGAGCAGGTTGTCAGGCTTCATTTCCAATGGAACACATGAGGCTTGTTGGTTTGAACCTCCAGCATTCTTGCTGGCAGCTGAACACTGCACCACCAGAACCACAAATCCCAGCTTATTACCATAGAGTAATTTCTTACTCAGAGAAACCCTATAAGACTGAGTAAAACAATCCGTGGGGGGTTCTTAGAATGTAACGCATTATGGAAATAGAAAGCCAAGGTGTTCTGTTTAGTGGCTACTGGGTTAGAACTGCTGACCATGTAGTTGGCAGCACAACAGGGAACCATTGGCCACCAAGACTCCCACTGCACCTTCAGGGTGCCTTATTTTATTTTATAACGTCTTGCTTTTACCATTTTGCCTTTTGAAACTCATGTTTACACTACCTCTTCTTATCAAATACCTTAGAATCAATGAGACCTATGGTTAGCCACTAACTGGTTTTCATGCCTTTCCAGTAGTGGCTAGTTATTGGGCACCTGATGCCCATCACAAAATAGTTTAACTTTACACCATTTATTTTATTTTTGAAGTTGTTAGAAATATACACAGTAGAATATACACCAATCCCCAAATGGCTTCCTGTACAATTCACTGCCATTGATCACATTCCTAGGGTTGTGGAAATATTTTATCAGCCTTTCTAAGTCATTCCCCCTCTTCATGAACATAAACTCACTGCCCCCATAAGATCCTGTCCAACTTTCCAAGTTGATGTTGTCAATTTGGTCTTGTACAAAAAGGAGCTATGGAAGAGATGGCGAGAAGGCCTTGACCTGCTAACTGCAAGTTTAGTGGTTCAATTCTGACAGAGAAATATGCAGGTTGTACCCCCCACTCCAAAAAAAATAACAGAAGAAAGCTCCACTAGGCAAAACTTTCTTAATATGCATTTTTTCACTAGATGAGCATTGAACATATTGTTTTGAGTTAGTGCACCCAGTGGCATCACCTGGGAAGGTTCTCTCTGATCACAGTGAATTTTTTTTTTTTTGGTAAAAGCAGTTTTGCTCAGACCTCGTGTTTTGAGATGACAAATTTAATAGACCAGTGTGTGGCTGTGAAATTTTATTTCTTGCTTGGGAAAAACACCATAGAAACTGGTGTGACAATGAGACATCTTACAAAGACAGCACTATAAGAATAATTCAAGTGCATGCATGGTTTTCTCATTTCATAAAGGTGAAATGTCAATTGATGTCAAATATTGGTCAGGGGGGAGGGGTTAGCAGGAAGGAAGGGGAAAATGAGGAGCTGATACCAAGGGATCAAGTAGAAAGCAGGTGTTTTGAGAATGATGCTGGCAAAATATGTACAAATGTGCTTGACACAATTGATGTATGTATGGATTTTGATCAGAGTTGTATGAGCCCCTAGTAAAATGATCTTTAAAAAAATTACAAAAACATCGATCTAGACATCCATCAACTTTTCAAATGGTTGAAAATGTCAACAAAATTCATGTACTTGTGTTTAAAGATCGAAGCCGGACCATTTAAGAGATGGGGAAACCTATGTTGGAGCTCAGGTGAATTTTAATGGAAGATGTGGGAATGAGAAGGTTCACTGAAAGGGGTGTACCTCAGATTCTGACGGACTAGGAAAGAGCATTGAGTGGAAACATGCTGTGCTTCAACAGAACAGCTCTGAGGCGATCCAGACTTTTTCCAAAGTCATTACTGGTGACAAGATATAGCGCTATCCTTGTGACCCAGAAAGCAACCATCAAACAAGTCAGTGGAATATGACATTGCCACCTCACCCAGAAAAGCTTGTCAAGTGTAATCAAAGATCAAGATGATGCTCATTGTTTTTTTGTTTTTTTAATGTGAGGGAATTAGTGCAATTGGAGTTCATTCTGCCAGGTCAGACTGTTAATCAAGCTTTCTAATTGTAGGTTCTGAAAAGATTGTGCAACAGTGTGTTACAAAAAAAGTCTTCATTTGTGGCAAATGGGGACTGGTTTTGTCAGCACGAAAAGTGCCTGCTCACAAAGCCATCTCAGTGGAATAGTTTTTGGCAAAAACCAGCATGCCTCTCTTGCCCAATACACCTGACTCATCTGACCTTGCTCTGTGCAACGTCTTTGTGTTTCCACGGATGAAGAGGGACATGAAAGGACAATGAACGATGAGGTGGAAGAGGTGAAGGGGAAAAAAAAACTACGGAGGTGCTGTTAGCCATCTGAACAGATGAGTTTGAAGAAGGTTTCCAAGAATGGAATCACGGATTTGACAAATGTGTTAAGTGTAATGGAGAGTATGTGGAAGGTGATAAGGCTTTTTTTTTAAGTTTAAATACAGAACTTTGAAAAAAATTATGATTTTTATTGGATACTCTTTGTATGAGGCTGTTTCCCATAGAGCTTTACAGTCTTGGAAACCCTACACAGGGTCATTATGAGTAGGCATCAACTTGATGGTATTGCTTTCTTAAGGACTCATTTTATTGAGATATAATTAGCATATCATACAATTTGGTAATTCAAATTGTGACTTTGTGAACTTTGGAGCATTTCCTTCTTAATGTAACCGTTGCTGTTGACACCCCATTTACACCCCTTTATCCTCTTCTGTGGCCTCAATTACTAATCCAGTTCTTAGAAGACGACAGAGCTCGATCTTTAGAGGTGACATAAACATAAGGCAAGATAATGCACAGATTCACACAAATATATAAGATAGCAATTTGACTTGATTACACTTGTAGTGTCTTGGGCACATGTTATAATGACATAAGGCATTTATATTATGATAAGGACACATTTGAGAGATGACAGAAAGTTTCTCATTTAAATATATGTAGGGTCAACTTTACTCTAGGTACTATTCAAGTCTAATAGTGCTTAATTAAGAAATCAAATTATTGACCAAACAAATATTAACTATTATTCTCCTTCTCTTTCTTATTAATTGCCATATAACCCCCAGATTACTGAGAAACAGAGAAAACACACAACTAGCTGCTGCATGGAACTCCATCCATATAATGATGACCACATCAAGGCAACTTATTTGATGCAAACTTTCTCTAAAAATACCCACAATGATTAAGTATTATCAGTGGTTCCTGAGATATTAAAAAACAAAGCAAAAACATGATGACATTTTTAAACTGAAAAAATCAAAATAAACCAAACAACCAAACTCAACGTAATGTTATTTGTCTGGGGGTTTTCACTGACAAATAATGCATTTGTCTCCAGGCCGAAAAAGACTCTGATGGACGCTAACTGCTTGTACAGGAATCCCTAGTGGAGTATGGAGCAGTCAGTTTATATTTAGACACTTTGGATTCTGAGTTTGCTATACAAATTACTAAGTAAATGTTCTTAAACATATTGCATCAGATGCAGGGTACAATTTTCTTCATTTGCACAGTGAGAATGTTAATAGCCGCCCTATCCTTTTCACGCGTTTGTCCATACCCATTGTGATGGCTAATGCCGAGGAAGACCTTTAAACAAAATGATTTACTCAGAGAGTACAAAAACACTACTTTAGAGAGAGGCGCATTTTATTTGCTGACAAGACTGTAATCGCATAGTTAATTATCATGCAATTTACCATTGAGCAATTCATAAGAATGCTTTTGCCTAATGACTGCCAGGTAATCAAGGGTGCCTCTACTTCAGTGGAAACAGTGTACGCCATTCACCTGCACTTAGCAATTACCTTTTTCCTTTGAAATAAAGCCCCTTAAAAGAGCATTTTTCTAATGGTCCTCAAGGGTTATAGCTTCAGTATCTTGTTTTATTTTCTGAAGGAAAGACTCTTTTTACAATTTTAGCATGTTTTCTAAATGATGCAGGAAATTACTATCACTGAAAAAAGAGACTGCCCCCACCAGAGATGGCTTTGACATTATGGGTTTTTATCACTATGAAGAGTTAAACTAATCCATTAATATCTACCTAAGTACCAAATTGGATGTCAGTGGAGATTCTGAAATTTATTCTGAAGCAGAGAAGACCTAAAATAAGGGAATACATGAAGAAGAAAAAGAGTTTAACAGAAGATTTCACGAGGTGTCTCAGGAAGACAAAGTATAGTAATGAAATGTGCCAAGACTTAGATTTAGAATTTCAAAAAAGCTCAGTATGTTCAGTATAATTCAAGCTGGAGGAATGAAGAAAACGGTCAAACCTGGAGAACTTTAAGGGCAAAATATTCAAGGATGCTGGAAACATCAAGAAAAGATGCAAGGAATGCTGATTCACTATACCACAAAATATTTGATCAGGATTCAACACTTTGGAATGTGGTACATGGGAAGGAATGTATGGTATTGAAGGGAGAATTTCAAGCACCACTAAAGGCATTAGAAAGAACAATGGCCCAAGAATTGAAAAACTACCAACTGAAACATTTCAATGAGTGAGGTGGCACTGAAAGTACTTACTCATCTCTGCCAAGCAATTCGAAAAACAACTCCCTGACCAGCTGTCTGTGAGATATCCATATGTATGTCCCCCACCCAATGTCCCCATCCCCAAACTGTGATCCTATATAATTCTGATATAGTTAAACATTAAGAATATGTAATTATGTAAAATTTTACTGTAGATAATTCAGAAAACTTTTTATAGTAGTACATGGATAGGGAACTTCTCAATTTGCTGGCTAAATTGAGAAGAGGACTTGGAATGAGGGATATCATTGTTGTTATGACCTAGATCCTGGCAGAAAGGGAAGTATACCAGAAAGGTGTTCATCTTTGTCTCGTTGCCGATTCAGAGGCAATCAACAGTGTGCATAAGAACAAATTACGGATCATGTTGTGAAGCAATTTCTTTGGATGATGTGGACGGAGCATGCACATAGACCAAGAGATAGTTCTTTGCGGAGAACAAGCAATCGTACAGGATTTGAAATCTGGAAAGGTGTGCATCAGCATTGTGTCTTTTCAGCATAGTTATTCAATATTTTTATGCTGAGTAAATACTCTGAGAAGCTAATGAACAGCGTGAGGAAGACGGTGCCATCAACATTGGCAGAAAACTCCTCAACATCATTCTGGAGGCTGAACATTCCAATTGTCTTCTAGCCCATGTCCATTTTTATCTCGCTGATTGCCCCCGGCTTTCCTCAGCCCTGCATTTATAGAAGATTCTCATGTGGTGTGTGAGATGGCACCATAGAGTTTTCACGCAGAGTTACTGAGAGGTGCTAGAGCATTTTTTGTGCCTTTCCTTGTGTTTTTAATATCTTTTCTTTTTTTAAAAATCACTTTATTGGGGGCTAATATAACTCTTATCACAATCTAGACATGCATCAATCATAAAGCACATTTGTACATTCATTGCCCTCACCATTCTCAAAACATTTGCTCTCCACTTAAGCCCCTGGCATCAGCTCTTCATTTTCCCCCTCCCTCCCCACTGCCCCCACCCTCATGAGCCCTTGATAATTTATAAATTATTATTTTGTCATATCTTGCCCTATCCGGCATCTCCCTTCACCCCCTTCTCTGTTGTCCATCCCCCAGGGAGGAGTCACATGTAGATCCTTGTAATCGGTGCCCCTTTTCTACCCATCCTCCCTCTCCTGGTATCACCACTCTCACCACTGTTCTTGAAGGGGTCAACTGTCCTGGATTCCCTGTGTTTACAGTTACAATCTGTACCAGTGTACATCCTCTGGTCCAGCCAGATGTGTAAGGTAGAATTGGGATTTTGATAGTTGAGAGGAGGGAGCATTTAGGAACTGAAGGAAATTTGTATGTTTCATCATTGCTACACTACACCCTGACTGGCTCATCTCCTCCCCGCAATCTTTCTGTAAGGGGATGTCCAGTTACCTACAGGTGGGTCTCGGGTCCCCAATCTGCACTCTCCCTCATTTACAATGATTTCATTTTTTGTTCTTTGATGCCTGATACCTGATCACTTCGACACTTTGTGATCACAGAGGCTGGTGCACTTCCTCCATGTGGGCTTTGTTGCTTCTGAGCTAGATGGTCGCTTGTTTACCTTCAAGCCTTTAAGACCCCAGATGCCATATCTTTTAGTAGCCGGGCACCATCAGCTTTCTTCACCACCCTTGCTTATACACCCATTGGTCTTCAACGATGGTCTTTGGAAGGTGAGCATCATGGAATGCCAGTTTAATAGAACAAAGTATTCTTATTTGAAGGGAGTACTTTTCTTTGTGTCATACAGAAGTGGTTAAGTGTGGGATCTGTCAGTGGTGGGATTGCAACTATTTGATTAGATTATATTAGATTGTCAATGGCGAAGGCAGTGAAATTTGTTTGGAATTTGACATGAGAGAACCCAATCACATAAAGACAAATTATATTGCAACCAGAGGTACGGACTGTGTGTTACCTCAAACAGGAGCAATTGTATAGAACTAGATGTAAAGGGCATTTTAAATGTATATGCACATGCATATTAGCATGGCTTGTACATATATACTCCAGGAAAAGAAATGCATAACAAAATTTCATAATCTATAAAAAATTCACCAGTAGTTATTTTTAAGTGATTCTGACTTTTAGACTTGCATTCTTTATACTTTTCTGTCTCTGATATAGTCTTACAGTAAACACAAATGGCATTTATATTTCTGAATTTTTTTTACAAATTTTAACTTAACATTTCACTCTATATAAATGTAACTATTCTCTAAACTCAATGACATCAAGTCAATTCTGACTGCCCTATTCTATTGGACAGAGTAGACCTGCGCCACAGAGTTTCTGCAAGTCTTAGGTGGTGGCAGACTGCCTCATCATTCTCCCACAGAACAGCTGGTGGGTTCAAACCAAGACTCTTTTGCTTAGCAGCTCAATGTTAAACACTTGTTACACAAACACACCTAGCTATAATCTGTGCTGTGCATTCTGGTCCCTTGATTTGCATACATCCCTAGCTTGTTTTACCTTGTACCTTAGGGCACGGATACTCTAGCAATGTAGAAAACCCAGTTTTGCCATCTGCTATGTGTAGTAGATTTTTATTAAACATTGGTTGACTCAAGATCAGAATCAAACCCCATTTTTAATATAAAATAGTTGATTCGATTTGGTTTGGTTTATCTTTTCTTCTTTCTTTCTTTTTTCCCTGAAGTGTTAAGTTCATAGCTTAAAATTACATAATCAAAATTGATGTGTCCAAAGTACATGAAACCCATTTATCTCTTCTATGTTACTTCACACAAAATTATTGCTTCCAGCCCTGTCTGCAGCAGCAGCTGACATCTGGAGCAGGCTGTCTCCATCTCTCTGCATTACTTTAGCTGCCACTTCAGATCTCATCTAAAACCATATCCTTTCTTTCTACTTCTGTTATTGCATGCCATAATTGCATTATTTAACTCTGTCAAGTGCATGGTGATGCAGTTTTTGATGGAAATGGCTTGCCCATGAAGACAATGCAGTAGTTTATTGATAGGAAATTAATTTACTAGAGATGATGGCCCCCGAGTTAGAGATACACGTTTGTTTACTGACATTCAGTGGAGCAGTTGTAAACTTGAAGGCAAATCTATTTGTTAAAATGGACAATAAAACAATATTGAAAGAGTGAAAAAGAAGAGATATTTTGGTAGTCTAAAGTGCTCTTCACAGTATTGTGTGCCTGTGCTTGTGGCCCAAAGCTCATTTGGTCCTTCAAGAGTGACCATCTCCTGCTGGAATGAGAACCGTTAGTCTGGGGACAGGTTGAATCACAGAGAATATAGGGTGTTCTCGTATTCTTGTTATTGTTCTCTCCATTACAGCGTATGATATACCAGGTCTTTTCAAATCATTAATTTTATAATACAAACTAAACAAAAGATGAGCTCAATGAGAAAACAAAGGCATAACGGTTATATATTCAGAGGAAGGAAGAAAGCCACTGTCACTTGCTCTGGCTAGAGTCCCAGAAGCAGGCCAGGAGTGAAAGAAGCAGTATAGTCTACCATGGGAGCCCTCCAAAAGAGGTGCCCTGCTGGCAGGGCATTGACGCGAAGATGTTGGAAATGGGCTCCACGCCAGCTCATTTTCCATCATGGTTTTACTTGAATGACTTGTAGCAGACATATTCTTGAAAAGGAGTAAAAGTACTTATCCTTTAGTTAGTACATCTACTTAAGTTTGTACATATACTACTCTGCATGGCATCGCCCATCATTTGTCACTGTTAGTGCTAGGTGTCATTCAAATGCTAGCTGTTCTCTTGTTCTTGCTCTTGCTAGGTGCAGTTCTGGCTCAGAGAGGTTTGATGCACAACATAACAGAATGTTGTCCAGTCCCACACCATCCTCACAGGTGTTGTTATGTTTGAGCCCATTGTTGCTGTCATATGTCCATTCATCTCCTTGGGTGTCTTTTTCACTGCCCCTTCAATTTTATCAAGCTAGATTCTCTTTCAGGGACTGGTCTCTCCTGCTAGCATGCTCAATTCTTGCTACTCTCACACCTACAGTACAGCTTTCTGGCTGTACTTCATTCAAAACAAATTTGTGCGTTCTTCTGACAGCCATGGTACCTTTACTATTCTTCATTAATACTCTGATTTCAAAGGCATTGATGTTTCTACTGTCTTCCTTGTTCATTGTCTATCATTCACATGCATATGAGACCATTGCTTGACTCAGGCCCTCCTCAGTCCTCAAAGTCTTTAAAGAGGTCTTGAGCAGCATATTTGGTAATATATTATGTCATTTAATGTCTTGATGGCTGCTCCATGAAACTGAGTAAAGCCCAGATGATTTTAGTGCCAGTGATTTCGATAGTTCTTCAAGACATGGTGAGAATCAGGCAGCGATTACATAGTAGGCTTTACATTATCTTGTTGTACTTGAACATCCAGTTTGAAAAATGCTATGGTGAACTAGGACAGGTCCCCTCTGGCTGCAAATCCAGACCCATTCAGAGCTGTTCTTCCTTTGCAAGGGGTACAGCAAACCCACCTGCCTGAAGCACAGAAAGCCAGGCTGTAATGGCAGCTACAATGGAGTGAGCAGTCCCTGGGCTAACTCTGAAGTGACTCTCACAGAAGTTCCACATAACACGGATTTTTGCACAACAACTTAATCTTTGAACCTAACAATATCAACACAGGTGAGGAGTGGCTGCAATAACAATGGTCTTGCAAATATGTAATTGAACATGATTCTATTGCATATGTAGGTGCTGATAGTGGTGCCCTCAGCGGGTTAGAACTAAAAGTGATTCTCTGTACAGCAGAAAAAAAAAAACACTACCTGGTTTGGGGGAGGCCTACCAATTGCTCTTACGTTTGAGGTTGTGTTGGGGCCATTATGTCCATCCATCATGTAGAGTGTTTCTTCTCTCTCTCTTCTCTCTCTCTCTCTCTCTCTCTCTCTCTCTCTCTCTCTCTCTCTCTCTCTCTCTCTCTCTCTTTGCTGCCCACCTACTTTACCAAGCATGATGTCATTCCCCAGGGACTGGACTCTCCTGAAAACTTTTCCAAATTATGTGAAGCAAAATCCATGCTTCCAAGGAGCATTCTATCTGGACTTGTTCCAATATAGATTGTTTTGTTCCTTTGGCAATCTGTGGTACTTTCAATATTCTTTGCGAGCAACACAATTTGAATCCGTCCATTCCGCTTTGGTCTACCTTATTTCATATCAACTGAATATAGAAGAACAAAAAGCAACAATATAACTAATAACATGATTTTGTAAGTTATTTTGTATCATAGTTACAAAACTATGTTACAAGTTATGTTACAAGTTATTTTGTAGCATAATTTTTTAAGTTATCCAGTGATAGCATAATAATGAACATGCCACACAAACTTAATCTTAAAGTAAGTTTTTCTCATAAATTTTTATCAAACAACATTTTATATTAAATTAGCAAGAGTGAAATCCATTGTTTAAGGTTGGTTTCAGTATAAAGGACATTTTAGTATTTTTAAAATTCATAAGATAGAAGAAATGTCATCGATTTTGTGTGTTTTTTACTAATGATAGTAGTGGAAGGTATTAAAAAAGAAGACAAATAATGATTTATAAGTTATTAAAGGGTCACAAGTTTGGGGGTGGGGAGGGAAAAAAGAGGAACTGATACTAAGGGCTTAAATAGAAAGTAAATGTTTAGAAAACAGAGGCAACATATGTACAAATATGCTTGATACAATTGTTGTATGGATTGTTATAAGAGGTGTAAGAGCCCCTAATACAATGATCTTTAAAAAAAAGATGGCATAGGAAGAGAAAAATAAAATAAATTTTTTTCCTCACTTCACAAGACGCATGCCTTAAAAATACTTTCCTTAGGTATAAGCAATATGATTTTTTGGATCCTATTATAATGATTTCCTTTCCTTCAATGGGACTTCAGAGGAAACAAAATAGAAAAAGAAAATCAAGTAATTAGAGCTCAGTACAATCGTTTATACATCATTAATATCTGCATCAATATTGGATCCCTCTAAAGTGGAAGGATTGATGAAGTCTATGTGCAGACATGTGGCGAGGGTCACCTCACCCTAGTTGATTGACAAACCTTATGTAGTGAAATAACAGCCTGTCAGTTCAGTTTCCATCAACACAAAGAGGACCACCTGTGATGAGGGACTGTGAGGGATGAAGTCAGTGAGACTATTTTCTGGACGTTTTCTAAAATATAAGCCTGTTTGGGGTGGTCCCTAAATACTAAGCACCCATCAATCATGACGCTCCTTTGTGATGTCTTATTAAAGGAAGAATGCCACATCTGCATATGCACAGGGGGCATGCAATTTTAACTTTCATTCAATGTCAGTTTAATTTCAGTATCCTTCCCACGTCCAGTTTATGGTTTGTACAAATTACAACATTGATGTGTTTGCTAGGGTAATGGTGATGATATGTCATCAATTCCCCAGAGCGTATCATATTTTCTGAACACATGGTGGAAGGAAGGTCACATTGAATTCATCTACTTTCCTTTCCTGAAAACAAGCCATCTCCACTAAGCTGCTACAATAGAGGAAGGATGCAGAGCCAGCTGTGAGTGTGCTGTCATTGTCACTATATTTATATTCCCCATAACTTATCACAATTTTTTGTTCATAGACGATAACTTCATAAGGTGTGATTCTATTACATTTTGATGTTTCTTAAATGGTAGATGAGAGGCCAAGGAATATTGGCTAATAAAATGTTCTCAATGTTTCAAATATCACTATAATCTTTTCCTAGGAAAAAGAGAAAGTGACCAGTGGAAGCCCAGGTTTTGAGTTGCAACAACAAACGGTTTTCTCACTGGATCTACAGTCCTGCCAAGGTCTCTAATGGTCAGAGTCTTCAAGGTATATGGGTTGGAAATCTTAATGTCACCCCTCAAAATTTAGGTACTCTTTGGAGAACTGGTAGGACAGTGATTTACCATACATGTTGGGTTGCTAACCACAAGGTCAGCAGTTCAAAACCATCATCCACTCCAAGGTAGGAAGATGTTGCTTTCAACTCCCATAAAGATGTATATGCTTGGAAACCAACGGGGATAATTTTACTCCATCATATATGGGCAGCTATGAGTCAGCAAAGGCTGGATGGTAGTGGGTGTGTTTTTCTGTTATCTTAAGTCATACAGTCCTTGCCAACTCATTACAACCCTATAGAACAGGATAGAACTTCCCAGACTGTAACTGTTTACTGGAGTAGAAAGCCATGTTTTTCTCTCCAGGATTGGCTGGTGGGTGAAGCCTGCTGACCTTGACTATATCAGCCAAACTCTTGACTGCTATGACAGAAGAGCATAAGTTAGCCTAAACTCCATGAATTGAGTGTTAAAAATTTGATGAAAAAAATAAACCAGGGTGGGCATAGACCTTTAGCATCCAAATAACCAAATGGTGAGTGGAGGTAAGGCTTGCTAGAGGGAAAAGGAGTAGTATCAACATCCCATCATGACTAAGAAATGAAATTATTATTAATTTCCAAAACCAATTGCTGCCAAGTACATTCTGATTGATAGAGGATCAGTAGGACAGAGTAGAACTACACCATTGGGTCTCCAAAGGAGTAATCTTTGTGAAAATTGACTGCCATCTCTTTCTCCCACAAAGTAGCTGGTGGATTTGAACCACTGATCTTTCAGTTAGAAACTAAGCACATAACCATGGCACTGTCACTGCAATCACTGTATCAAACTGGGTTTGAATCACAGAGACCCCAGCGAGCAGAGCAGAGCTGTCCATGAGCATTTCCAAGGGTATAAGTTGACGGGAACAGAAAGTCTTTTCTTTCACCCGCTTTATACCGCAAGGGCTCCCCAATTAATGAAGCAATAGTACTAATTCTACAGAATCTCCTGCAGAATTCTGGAGAAAAAAATATTCATTTTATTGAGTTACTATAATATTATTAGAATTCAATGGTATTAGAAATGTCTCATCACTTTTTTGAGTGTCACTTCCAATTTATTGGTTTAAAGAGAGAAAAGTCTCCATCTTCTAGATAAAAGAGGGCTTTCTAATTATGCCTCAGAAGGCATCCAGAGACTAAGTTTGAATGGGTCAAACAATATTAACTGTCAAGCTTAAACTCCCATGTTAATTGAAACCTGAAAGAAAAGGATGAAATTTAAACACAGGGATGAAAATATATTTACATAAATATGTCTGGCATGATCAATATTTTCAGCATATTTACTCTCAATCAGTGATGTGTTTGACATCAAAGCCCTTCAGCATCTGGTTTTATTTACAATTATAGTAATGTTCTGATCTGAAATGCATGCTCAATCATACCTTCTTATTTTCCTCATCTGACTAAACTGTACAAGGGATGCGGTTAGCTCAGTGGGTAGCACTATTGCTACAAACCAGTAGGTCCATGGCTTAAATCTACCCACAAATCCAGCACACAAAGATGAGGCCTGTGCTTCTGTAAAGATCTGCAATCTTGCAGTTCATCAGGGCAATTCTACTCCGTGCTATATGGTTACTATAAACATAAAGGATGGTGTAGCTTTTGACTCAAACTATATTTAACCCCATTCCTTATTATAAAGAACAAGATACTGAAATCCCAAACTGCAACATTGTGCTTAAGGTTTAAACAGTAGGAAATCTGTTAGAAATGTTGCCCATTATGCCACACTCAAACCAAGCACAGCAAGATGTATTTACTGAAAGTTACATTCATAACAATAGGACCAATATAGGAATTTCAGATTTTCTGGCATGTAAACATATACACCCTTTGGGTTCATTTTGGAAACGTGGACATCATCACCAGATTTCTGCAGTGGCTTCTGGTTCTCCACAGTCAGGAGACCCTGGGTGGCACAAGAACACTAGCTGAAAGGTTGGCAGCTCAAACATCTCCAGGGGCATTCCGGGAGACAAGCTTGGTGATCATTGCATATGAGTAACTTGGTTTTTCAGAAAACCAATCTACCTAATATAGGACGGTGCTTCACAAATTTCATGCGGGGAAAATGGAATGATAGATAATGGAATTTAACTATGAACTTTTGGAAGCCTCTTCTTAAGACAAACAAGAGCCACATCTGCGCTTGGTTAAAAACAAACAAATGACCAAAGAACCCAATCCCATCTCTCTCTCTCTCTCTCTCTCTGTTAGCACTCAGAGTTGCTGGGATGTGAAATTTGAGCTGGGACTCAGTGACAGAATAAAGATTGTGTGTGTGTGTGTGTGTGTGTGTGTGTATGTGTGTCCCATAGGATTGAGGATGGGTCTAGCTCTAAGAAGAGAAGAATGAACCGGGTATTTAAGTACAGATATCAGCCTACAGTGGCCATTAGCATTGTCCTCCAATATTGCTTGCTCTCCTTCTAGGCACTACATAGGATTTCACTGCCGCCTCATTGGAGACTCAGGAGCAGCGAGTAGAAATGCACGCTGACAGACCCAGATGGAAGTGTGAAGACCCAGTGGTTTTTCCATTAGGCCTTCTTCCTCTTACCCTGAGAACGGTCATCATTGTGGGTCCTAGAGGGAGCTTAACAAGAAGAGCCCAATTCACGTTTATAACTGTCTTGTGGAAAGAAAATAATTTTTTCAAGTCATCAAGTTTTCAGGGTCCCTTCTAAGAAACATCATGCTAAGGTGCTTTGTACTGATAGGCACAGCTATTTACTGAAAATCAGTCACTTAGAAAAGGCGACTGCTGAAGACAAATGCGTGCATAAGCAAATGTGGTGAAGAAAGCTGATAATTCCCAGCTATCAAAATAAATA
Organism: Tenrec ecaudatus; assembly: GCF_050624435.1. Classification (NCBI taxonomy): domain Eukaryota; kingdom Metazoa; phylum Chordata; class Mammalia; order Afrosoricida; family Tenrecidae; genus Tenrec; species Tenrec ecaudatus. The sequence continues at coordinate 10,876,377 of NC_134544.1, forward strand.
GCATCAAAAAAAAAAGATATAGCATCTGGCGTCTCAAAGGTTTGAAGGTAAACAAGTGGTCAACTAGCTCAGAAGCTACAAAACCCACATGGAGGAAGCACACCAGCCTGTGTGACCACGAGGTATCGAAGGGATCAGGTATCAGGCATCAGAGAACAAAATATCATATCATTGTTAATGAGGGGGAGTGCATACGGGAGACCCAAAGTCCATCTGTAGGCAACTGGATATCCCCTTACAGAAGGGTAGTGGAGAGGGGATGAGCCAGTCAGGGTGCAGCGTAGCAATGGTGAAATATACAACTTTCCTCTAGCTCCTTAATGCTTCCTACTCACCCCCACTATCATCATCCCAATTCTACCTTACAAATCCGGCTAGAGCAGAGGATCTACACTGATACAGATAGGAACTGGAAACACAGGGAAACCAGGAGGACAGAATGATACCTTCAGGATCAGTGGTTAGAGTGGTGATACTGGAGGGTGGGGGGAAGGTGGGGTAGAAAGGGGAAACAGATTCTAAAGATCTACATATAACCTCCTCCCTGGGGCTTGGACAATGGAAAACTAGGTGAAGGAAGACATTGGACAGTGTAATATATGACAAAAACAATAATGTATAAATTATCAAGGGTTCATGAAGGATGGGGGAGCAGGGAGAGGTGAAAAATGAGGAACTGATACCAAGGGCTCAAGTAGAAAGCAATTGTTTTGAAAATGATGAGGGCAATACATATACATGCTTGACATACAATGGATGTATGTATGGACTGTGATGAGTGCCCCAATAAAATGTTTAAAACAAAAGAGTAAAGAAAATGTTGGGGAAAAAACAAAACAAAGAAACCAAAGTGAAGCGTCCAGCATGCCTTTCTTTCTTAACACATGTAGGCATAGGTTTTAAGGTCCTTGATAATTTTGTATCTATTACACACCCATTTATTGACCTTACTTATCATTAAGAGCCTGCCAGCATATCATCCTCTGATGGCGTGTGTGATGCTATGATGCTGGAAGCTAGAGCACAGGCATCACAAATGCCAGCAGAGGCTCTCAAAGCGCACAGGTTTCAGCAGACCTTCCAGACGAAGAGCAGATGACAAAGAAGGAATACACTGTCTGAAGAATCCGACGTGGACAACCTTATGAATAGTAGTGAAGCATGCACCGTGACTGCAATGATGGCCTCAGACATAACGACGGTGAGGATGGGGCAGGGCCAGGCAGTGTTTCATTTTCTTTTACATGGAGACACTATGAGCACTATGAGTCGGAATCAACTCAAGGGCACCTCCCAACATTAGAAATCGCTCACATTGGTTCGATTGTGTATAGGCTTCCTTAAAGGAGTCAGTTTGCTATATGATGAGACAAAATGTGTTGTGGAAATGTATTCCACACCATCATTTCTGATCCCAAAGTATTCCATCTTTCCATACCACCTCCCTGCCCTCTGGACCACCAACAGCATGTTATTTGTGGGAACAGAGACTCTCTTACATAGTGTATTTTTCATGTAAGTGGGATTCCTAGTGAGAAGCAATCAGTGAAGCAATCGTTATCTTGTTGTAAAAATATCTACCAAGAGAGCATATGAGCAAAAAGATATAGCTTCCTTTGTAGCTGGCAATTTTATTGGTGAAGAAAACAACTACTATTCATTGGTTTAGGTAAGAAATAGCTTTGCTGCAGATCTCCCTAACCTGAAATGTTCTTCTTGGGATTTTTTTCTAGAAGATGTACTAAAATGGAAAAAGAAAAGCAAGTTGTTCAGGCATAAATCACTCTCTTCAAACACATTTCTTCCTGGAAGTTGGATTTGTTATTTATATTACAGAGTGGAAACAAAAATGTACTAAAACAGATCAAACCAATGTTGAGCAGTTAAATTTAATTTGGATTCCCAAGAAGATTACCAGCTTTCAATTAAAATGATTTTACAGGCCACTCCAATGAAATGATGTCAAATAATATTTGGATTGGCCAGATATTAGTTTGGAAAACTCCTTGAATATCATTTGAATTAGCATGTATTTAAATGGTTGCATGCTAATGAATTTGGAAGTTTGCCGCATTCATTTCACCTGAATGTGCACATTCTCATACTTCATTTTAGCTCCTCCTATAGGAGAAAAATGTCATTTTTATTTTGAACATGGATTTTAAAAGTGTGCTGCAGTAGGTCTTTGTTTCTCAACCCATTTGAAATCATTTTCTGAAGAGTAATTTTACTTTTTATTCTTAAGTATTCTTGGTAGATACAACATTAATATGAAGCTATTTGAATGTGATCCACCAATGTTACAATGCCTTAGAGTACTCCAGCTTAGACTTTGGGAAAGCGAGCATGACCCACTTCCCAAACCTATGAAAGAACCAGAACTCACACAGGGATTTTCTTTATCAAGTCTTCTAAGCTTTCAGAATTATTATATTTCACTATCTCAGGGTCACTAGGGTACTTCATTCTTCTTGCTACCCCTCTATTTAAATAGCTATTACTTAGGGGTACAGTCCATGTGCAAACTAAGCCAAATGAATCAATGAAAACACATCTTCCTCATAGGCAGAAACGATGGTTCTGCATGCATTAGTAAAGTGTGCTGTGATCATTTTAATATGAAGTATAAATTTAGCTGGTACAAGTACCCTTGACTGTAGAAAGAGTGCTTTTGACAACATTTGTCAGAAAGCAAAATTACAATACTTTTAATATGAAGCACAGTCAATGGATTGGAAATGAAAGAATGTGATAGCAAGTGTAAGAAACAGTATTTAAGAAGACCTAGTGTTTATTTTTCTGAATCTTCAGAAGAACATCTAGGGTTTTTGTTTGTTTGCTTTGTAGATCTTCAATATTTATCATCCCCAACTTTTGATTACAAACTAAAGTCATCATTTAGGTTGAATAAAAATAAACATGGTCACAACATCTTCCTAACCAATCCTTGTAGGGAACAAAGACCAGAATGGTGAGATGCCCACTGCCCAGGTTGAGCACTGAGAAAATCTATGGCAACTAGACACAGAAATGGATACAATCACCAGATCCTTGGTTTGGCCCATTGTATTCACATAATTAAAATGTAATCAAGTCAGTGCCTTGATTTTATTAAACAAACAAAAACCTGGCCAAAAATATCCTTTTCATGATTTCACATTCCATTTCAGAACCAGTATAAAAGCTTTAGGAACACTCTGATGGCACAGTGGGTTGAGCATTTTCCTGCTCACCACAAAGACAGTGGTTCATTTCCCCAGTCACTCCCCTGGAGAAGGCTTAGCCTGTCTCGTGCTATAAAGATTGTCAGGCTCAGAAAGCCAAGGAATCAGTTCTGTGGGATGCTATTAGTCGGTATAGACTCATCAAGGTAATGACTTTTTGGGTGGCTTTGGGACCATCTAGCCTAGATGAGCTTGATTAACACAAGAATCAAACAGTGACCTCAAATGAGCTCCTTGCCAAAAAGATGGCAAAGGAGCAGGCAAGATTTTGTTATGCTAAACATAAGTGTGCTATTACTCAGAACCAACCAGACAGCAACTAACAATCTGCATTTTTCAAAAGGCATAAGAATAAGAAGCTACTTATTTATTTGGTTAAACTTTTAATTATGGTCTGTCTGCATGTCTCTGATTATTGTATTTCAATTTGTCATGCTGTAGTGACTTGCATATTGCTCTAATGGGGGAAATTATGTCATTTGTCATACTGTGGTGACTTGCGTATTGCTGTGATGGTGGGAATTATGTCACTGGTCTTTTCAATTCCAGCAGGGTCTTCCAAAATGAACAGGATTTGGCAGAACTTCTGGACTCAGAAGAGACTAGTAACAAGGAAGAGGCTGTCCACTTTTGGAGGAATCAGCCACTGACAACCTTATGAATATTGCCAGACACTGAGAACCTCATGAATAGCAGCAGAAAACTGTTAGAGATTGTGCCAGAAGATGCAACTCTCAGTTTGGAAGGTATTCAAAAAATTATTTAGAAAGTGCTGCCTTCTCAAAGTAGAGTGGACCATAAGTGATGTGGATGGGGTGACCTCTCTGGTAGAGCTTCAGCACTTTCATTTGCTATGGGGGAGTGACTCCAAAAGAAGAGGAACAACTGCAAGCATCTATTAATAATTGGAACTTGGAATGTACCAAATATGAGTCTAGGGAAATCAGTAGTTATCCAAAATGGAATGGATAAAGATCTATATCCTAGGCTGTAGTGAGCTGAATTGGATGCCTAGTGGACATTTTTAATCAGTCCTATGGTTTCCAATGCCAGTGATGCCAAATTCAAGAATGGTTCAATATTGGCAAGGTGCAGTGAATTGTTTTACGTGGCTCATATAGTCAATGTCTCTAATCCTCACCAAACAGCCTTTACTCATGTGAGCAATCTAAGAAGGTGGGGGAATAATAAGATTCCCTTGTGAGTTCACCTAAGAGGATTCATCTATGTGTAATTGTGAGCAGGATTACCTGGAGTGCTGTCCTGCAATATATAAAATGAGCCCACTGAGAAGTTGGAGAAGGGCTATGATTACCAACAGTAGCCAGGTTGGGCTTGCTGGTGCACACAAGTGGAGCTGAGTGGTTGTAGACTGAGGCTTACTGGTGTCAGGTGCCTCTGGGCATTGAATTCAGGAAGCTGGGTTTGCTGGCCCATGGTGCTTGCGCTGAGGCTCATGGCAGAATGGTATAATCCTTGTGGCATTTGTCTTCAGAAAATGTTGAAATAACTTTGTAACATATCTCGATAAACCATTACCCTGAGCATTTTTCACTGGCATTACAATCTGTTAACTTTCTTGACAAACCCTTAAATCATGAATTTTGTCTGTAAGTTCAGCGTAGTCTTTGCCATGTATATTAGAACCTAGATATCAAGTAAAGAATACTAATAAAAGCAACTCAGCATTTATCATTAAAAAGACATTTTAAGAAATATCTTGAAGTACAATGATGTCTTTGATAGTATAATCACTCACTCTCTATAAGGAAGCACAGTCAAAATATTTTTATTCAAATTTATGTACCAAGAACTAAATCTAATAAAGCAACAATTGAAAAATTTTACCACATTGTCAGTTTGAAATTAATCAAACATGCACTCAAAATGAATGGCTAATTATTGGCAATTGGAATGTATAAGTTGGGGAAAAAAGGAGATGGGACAGTAGAGCAGGCTTTGGTGACAGAAACAAAGCTGGGGATTTCATGCTAGAATTTTTCAAGAACAATGACATGCTCATAGCAAATATCTTTTGTCAACAACACAAAAGGCAAATATAAGTGTATGGGGATGCCAAAACAGACAAACAAACAAACAGAAATTCCCCCCCAATGTTTTGTATTTAATTTTTTTTTACAAAACAACCTTATAGCTTTCAAAATACTCTTTATTACAATTAATATGTTTGTCAAATTTGCTTTTTCATTCTTGGAAACATTTTTCAAACTCATCTGGATGGCTGACAGCATCCAGATGAGGTTTTTTTTTTCTCCACCTGACTTGTTATTTTCTCCACCTCTCTGTTCCATCAAACAACCATCCTTCCATGCCCCTCTTCATTCACGGACACAAAAAGGAGTAGCATGGAGCAGAGTCAGGTCAGTAAGATTCATGGCACAAGAGAGGCATGCTGTTTTGTGCCCCTAACTGGCACGCTGAGATAGATGGCTGCATGAGCAGGTGCGCTGTTGTGGTGTCAAAACCAGTCGTCTGTCTGCCACAAACCAGGACTTTTTTGGTGACAAATTGTTACACAATCTTTCAGAAGCTCTAAATTTAAAGCTTGCTTAATAGTCTGTGACCTGGTGGAACAAACTCCAAATGCACTATTACCCTCACATGAAAAAAACAAAAATCAAATGAGTATCAGGTTTTCAGGGACACCCCCTCATTTCTCCAAATGGAATATACAGAAATAAAATTGACTACATCTGTGGAGACAGATGAAGAAGAATCCCAATATCAACAGCTAAACCAAGACCTAGACATGACCATGGAACAGATCAACAACTGCTCATGTGCAAGTTCAGCTTGGAACTGAATAAAATTAAAATGAGTACATGAGAGTCAAAATATAACCTTGAGTATATCTCACCTGAATTTTGGGAATATTTCAAAATCATCTATGTTACCTTGAACACTAATGATAGAAGACCTGATGAGCTGTGAAGAATATCATACACAAAAAAAGCAGAGATCGTTAAAAAGAGAAGAAAAGATCAAAGTGGATGTCAGAGGAGATTATGAAACTTACTCCTAACCATAGAGTAGCTAAAGCAAATGGAAGAAATGATGAAGTCCAAGTTCTGAAGAGAAAGTGTTGAGAAGTTTGAGAAGACAAAGTCAAATATTATAATGAAATGTGCAGAGACCTAGGCTTAGAAAATCAAAAGGGAAGAACATACTCATCATACCTTAAACTGAAAGGACTCAGTAAAAAATTCAAGTCTTGCGTTACAATATTGAAAAATACTATGGGTCAAATATTGAATGGCATAACAAGGGTCTTCATGCTTGAAGCAAATAATACGAACAATAGAAAGCAAACCAACAGATATTCAATAATTGAAACCAGATGTGCAAGAGAGGAAACTTTTAAAACATCGTTTTATTGGGGACTCATACAACTCATCACAATCCATATATCCATCCATTGTATTAAGCACATTTACATATTTCTTTCCATCATCATTCTCAAAATATTTGCTTTCTACTTGAGCACTTGGTATCAGTTCATTTTTCCCCTTCCTCCTCCCTCCCCCTGTCCTCATGAATCCTTGATAATTTATAAATTATTATTATTATGTCCTATATTACACTGTCTGTTGTACCTAGATAAAATGATAGATTGAAAATATTGTGCTGATATGCCAGAATGATCTCAGTAGTCAAATTAAACAATAATTTTTTCTATACAAACTTTACTCTGTGATAAGGCACACTTTATGTTAACAAATGTAGCAGATGGCCTACCACTGTCTGGTCCTTGGGAATACTGCAACCTAAAATTTTATTTTTATAATTGTCCAACTGCAGAATGCACTTGGGATGGGAAATGGCATTCTCCGGAGAAAACACAATTCAAGATGAGGTTAATGGACAAAAAGAGAGCTAATCATATGAAAGAGGAACGGAATAAGTAAACAATACCATTTCAATGCAGAGCAGAATATAAACAAATGTTATTTAAATCATTTATCCAATTATGAAATTAAAATCGATGGGTTATTGTAGTTGACAATATTGATATTTAGTAGACTGTCAGAAACCTGTGGTTTAGCCTGCAGTTGGAAGGCAGGGCTCAAAATTACTTTTCCCAAATCTTAGTAGCATAAACAAACAGTGGACAAATATTCAATTAAAAAATCAGCAGCACTCAAACAAAGGACAGTGAATGTTGCATGGAGATATTTTCCAAACGTTTACACATTTTTCTTATTGCATAGGATCTCAATCATAACTCTAGATTATTGGAAAGGAATGAATACTTTAGGTATAAGCATGCAAAGAGAAAGAAAAGTTACATCTCACCTTCATATATATATATACCAATGGTCATAGTAACAATTTTCTAGATTTTTATTTTGTACATTTTAAGGTACAATTATTGATCCATGTTTGCACCTGTTTCTTCACTTTTGGAGCTGTGCCCGATCAGCAAATAGAGCCTGAATGATTTATGCCAGCAGGCTTTACTCCATCCACATTGTTATGGTTGATTCTACTCTAAAAAGGCAGGTCCTGTTTTTAGTGCCTCATGACCTGATGGGCCCATCTCCAGGCACTATCTCTGATAAGGATGTGTTTCTATGCATTAGGTTTTCAGTACCTAACAATGTTTTGATGCTACTTATAAGGTTTTCCCTATCGAATTCCTCTGACGTGGACAGTCCATTTTTGTTTATTGTCAGTGTTTAGTCTGGAAGCTCAGCTGAGGCCTGTCCACGTTGGGTGACCCTGCTGGAGTTTGAAATACCAGTGGCATTGCTTCCAGCATTACAGCAACACATGTCACCACAGCCGGAAAAACTCTCCACAAAACCTGAAACATTTATGTCTATGGGTACTGTAAGTTAAATCTACAATTTGAAATCCATAATCTCTATTGGAAAAAACAAAATTTGCCAATTCAAACCAACTGGATAGCACCTACCAACAGGATCAGGAACATAGAGTCTGCAGGGACTTTGAGGTCAATTTGCACGACATATTCCACACAGACACATTTCCACAGCCACCTTTGATAAGCAGCAATTCATAAAATTTCAAGAGCAGATTTCTAAGGCACAACTACTGGTCTCCTCATCTGGAGGAAAGAAGAGTGCTAAAATTAAAAAGACACGTGGAAGCAACTAGTCCAATGGACTAATGGAACACACATGCAATGCTCTCCACCACTATGAGACACAAAGAGTTGATTGGTACATGGATCCCACTGCCAACTTTATTGGTAGCTCAGAAAAGGATCAAATGAAAAGATTCCAGATAAAGCACGAGAAAATGTGGGAAAGAATTCAAAATCCTAACGATGACCAGACTTACTGGCCAGATGGAGATTGGTGGGAGCCCCAAGATTCTTGACATTAGCCACTTGTCTGATCTGCAACTGAACATCCCGCTGTATTTAAGCCATAAATCACTTAAGATCAAAAGGGCAGCATTTACCCAAGGGAAAAGTTCAAAGGATTAGGAAAGAATAGGGAATGAATAGAAAGCACAAGGAAGAAGTGGGATAAGTTATGGTACATTGAGGGCATTGAAATAGATGACTTGGGGTGAGAGGGGCAAAGCATAGAATTCTTATGTGTAAAACTGAGTATCTGCTCTCTATACATTAACATAATTCATCACATGAAGTTTTAAAGAATAAAGAAGGACATTTGAAGATATGGAATAGGGTTTAAATTACTTCTGAATATATAATTTTGTAACTGCATAAAATCCTGTCATTGAATTGATTTGGACTCAAAGTGACTCTCCATAACAGAGTGGGGGAGCTCTATAGAATTTCTGAGACTGTCTATCATCTTACAAGCAGACTGCCTTATTGTTCTAACATGCTTGGGATGGTGGATTTGAATCATTGGCCTTTCAGTTATCAGCTCCATTCTTACCCTACTATGATTTCAGGGTTTATAATTTTGGAACTAGTTTTAAAATAAGAATCTCTAAAATTGTTGACAATAAAACAATTCACTAGTCTTATAAATGAACAGTTCATTTGTCAAAATAATATCAGACTTATGAAAAATAAGGAAACATGCCTGCTTTCTATTTACTAGCTCCACATCTAAAGGTATTATCTCAAAATGAGAATAAACTTTGTAAATATCCAACACGTGTATTCAGAATCAAAATGTAAAATGCACAAAGTGTGAAGGCAAGTTGTCAAAAATAAAATGGAACACACAAAGATCAATACCCTGGCATCCATGAGCAGAGATAAATTGGTGTTGGCCATCTGGTCTACTATGCTGGAAAGAACACAGTGACGAAGAATGGTGTCACATTCATTGTCAATTAAAACATGTTAAGATTTACCCTGAAGGACAACATTGTCAATGATAGGACAATACCACATACCAACAAGGAACAGCTATTACTAATACTATTATTTAAACAGAAATTGTTGATTTTTAATGACCTCTGCAGTCTGGATATTAAAGATTACCCATGCTTTAGAAATGCGTTGAGAAATACTAGTGATTGGAATGTGAAAGGTAGAAACAAAGACTGATCAAATATGGCCTTGGAAGTAGAAGGAACACCAGAGTTTAGATAATTGAATTCTGAAGAATGAACAACATCTCTTTTGCAAATACCTTTTTCAACAACATACATGACTATGAACATGAACTTTGCTGGATTTAGTCCACAGGAATCAAATGACTTCAGCTGTGGAGAGATGTGATAGAGAACTTCAATATCTTCAATCAGAGTAGGGTCGGGGCCCAGCTGTAGAACAGATGATCAATTGTTCATACACACATTCAAGTTGAAGCTGATGAAAATGAAAACAAGTTCACAAAAGCCAAAGCCCAACATTGAGTACACCCCACTTGAATGTAGAGATCACGTCAAGAATAGGTTTGACACCTTGCATATTAATAACAGATGTTGAGGAATGACCTCACATACAGTATACCTGGAGAAAGCAAAACTTCAATAAAACAAAAGGAAACAAAGAAAACACCAAAACAGATGACATGAGAGGTTCTGAAAGTTATCTCAAATATAGAAGAACTAAAGCAAAAGGAAAAATTGATTTAGTAAAAGAGTAAAACAGAAGAGGTCAAAGGGCATGTTGAAAAGACAAAGTGAAGTATTATAATGAAACACAAAGACTTGATGTTAAAAATCAAAAGGAAAGAACCCACTGCATGCAATCTGAAATAACTGAAGAAAATATTCAGGCCTCTAGTTTAAATACTCAAGGATTCTATTAGAAAACAATTGCAAGAACCAGAAAGCTTCCAAAGAAAACCAAAGGAATGAGAAAAGACTCAGTACCAAAAAGAATTGGTTGATAATCATTGCAGGAAGTTTCATATGATCATTAGCATTGAAGGAAGAATTTCAAGCTTCACTGAAATCATTGGGGAAGAAGAGGGCTCCAAGTCGTTACAGGTTCCCAAATGAAAAGGGATGTCATGATTCAAGGGTTCATTCCTCTATGTTGAGAGTAAGAGAAGACAGCTGCTCGGGCCCCACACTAGAAGAGATCCATTTTCAACAGCCATTCTACAAGGAGAAAAAAAGTGATCCAACAGAATGTGGAGCAAATTGAACATGATCATTAATATCATACACAACAATGATGATAATTAAAAATTGATGGAAGCAATAAATTGACCAGAGCCTTACAGAAAATCAAACTGGATTCAGAAGAGCACTCGGAACAATACATATCATTGTTGATATCAGATGAGCTTTGGAAGAAAGCGGCTAACATCAGAAAGATAGGCATCCGTATGTGATAGACTGTGCAAAGACACTCAACTGTGTGAATCATAATAAATTATGGATAGCACTGCAAAGAATAGGAAATCTCAGAATCATAATCATGCCCACGCAGAATATTAATTGTATACATACATACACAAAGAGGCAATTATAAATAGTTTAAAAACAGGAAAGGTAAAAAAAATTAAAAACAAGAAAGGTAAGGGGACAGAAAACAGAAAAGTGGGTGAAGGGAGACAGTGGTCAGTGTAAGACATGAAAAAAAGTGTATAGATTATTAAGGATTCATGAATGAGAGAGGGTGGGGAATGGGGGAAAATGAGCTGATACCAAAGGCTCAAGTTGATAGAAAATGTTTTAGAAAATGATGATGGCGACGTATGTACAAATGTGCTTGACACAATGGATGGATGGATGGAAGGATGGATGGATGGATGGATTATGATAATAGCTGTACAGCCCCAAATAAAATTATTTAAATAAAAACAGAACAAAACTAGGGAAGTATTGGATGACATGCATATTAAATATATCATTCCAGCAAGCTCTTTTCCCTGACACTTTTGTATATAGTCCTTGGAAAGCGTAGCCTTTTGTTAATTTATAACTTTATATAAGCAGCAATGCATTTTTCTCCATTGAATATGACCAGGTAAGAACTAAGTTTTGTTGCCTGGAAACTATACAAGAAATGTAACACTAAAATATGGATATAAATGTTAATAAAATAAACAGGAAGGTGTGTGCCAGGGTTGTATACTTACAGCAAATTTATTCAATCTGAATGTTGAGGAATAATTTGAGAAGACAGTGCCATCAGACTTGGAGGGAGATTCGTAAGCAAGCTTCCAAAGATTATAACACAACCGTGCTTGCTGAGAGCGAAGTGGGCGTGAAGCACTTATTTGTGAAGATCAAACACTGCAGGCTTTAATATAGATGATTTCTCAATATAAATAAAATGAACCGGACCATTAAGCAACATCATGGACAACTGAGAAAATGCTGAAGTTGTAAAGGAAATGATTCTGCTCGTATGCACAATAACACCCACGGAAGTCGCAGGCAAGAAATCAAATAACACATTTCATTGGGTCAATCTTCTGCAAGTGTCTTCTTCGAATTGTTAAAAAGCAAACGTATTACCTTGAGGTGTGCCTGGCCCAAATGTCTCCAGTTGCCTCCTGTGGATGTGAAAGTCAAACAATAGATAAGGAAATCAGACTAATCATGCATGCTTTTGAATATGGTGCTGTCAAAGAACTCTGACCATACTAGGGAATTCCAGAAAATGAAGACATCTGTCTTTGACGGTGTAGAGTCAGAGAGCTTCTTAGAAGTGAAATGGGAAGGCTTTACAACATATACTTTCAGCATGCTATTAAGATGGACCAGTCATTAGAGTAAGACATCAGACTTCATAAAGTTGAGGGTAGGCATAGAAGAGAACCATCTTCAATTAGATGAATTGACATGGCTGCAACAGTGGGCTGAACAAAACAAAGGTTGTGAGGAGGAGCTAGGTCTGGGGATGTTTTGTTCTGTTTTAACTGTGGTCCCCATAAGTCAAAACCTATTCAGAACACCTAACCACAACTGTTACAAACAGTTACAAAGACTTTTGCTACAAGAGTCATACGAAGTAATTAACTGCACTGCACTGAACAATGATCTATCCTCTCTCTTTTCTGCTGTTAGTTTGGAAGTCACTTTTGCATCCGACAACACAGCTGCAAGAGGGAAGCAACCTAGAATCATACATCAATATCTGGAAAGAATTTAGAGAAATGTAGATGAGCAACAAATTAAGTCACTTGCATTTCGACAGAGTCTAGCACTGAACAGTATTCCTAGTGGACATCTGAAAGCGCAGTAGGAATTGGTGTGCAGTAAGTGGAGTGTAGAAATTGTCTTGGATAATTGGGACTCATCCTGTACTCCCTCGTCACTAACTTTGGTGTGAAAAGAGCTATGATGTGTTTAGTCAGATCTAAAGGAAATGTGTACAAGTAGAAGCTATTCACAGTTCTCCTCAGCCAAAGAACGATATTTGTTTGTAAGAAATCATTTGCCGAATCACTAGGGATGTGGGGTTGCTAGCAGAGAGAAGAGAATGTCTAAACATAAATGTCTGAAATAGATGCAAACAATGTTTTTCAGACCCAGACCTACGCATGCTGCCTAAAGGGGTAATAAAATGAGAACATCAACAAACAATGTTATGTCTATATTAGATTTATATTTTCAGCTGAATTGGGATTTCACACTGAGCTACTAAGCAGATAAATATATATATTTATATTTATATACATGTATAAATGATCCCCAAATAGTATGTCTTGACACGGTATCAACTATGTCCTAGGGTCACTATGAGTCTGAATGGACACAATGGTAGTGGCAATAATATTTCAAAGCTGCTCAGAATTTTGGAGAGGGGTTCATTTGGTGAGAGACTTCCGTAAAGATAACTCACTGTCAGGCAGTGGTGAACTGCCAACCACATGGTTGGCGAATCAAGCCTGCCAGCTGCAGGTGGAAGGTGAAGGATGCCCGCTCTCATGGATTTACAGCCTTGGGAAACCTGTATAGGCTCCTAGGATTTGTGATGGACTTCATTGCAGTGGATTTTCAGGGCTTACAATGAAACTCCCATTTCTATTTTTATGGAATAAAGTATATGGAACTAGTTACCTGAACACACAGATTCCAACTCCCTTAAGCAAACAATGTTTTAAGATGTGAACTTATTCCATTTTCCCCTTTCCATGTGATTCTTTCCAAATTATTTTAAGTGTGAAGAGTACATGGATATAAAGCTATAACTTCAGGTAAAATAAACATATAATTTCTTCATAAGTATTCAATCTATCATAAAAGTAAATATAATGTGGATCATATAAAGTGTTAAATGAACAAATTATTTCAGAGGAAGTGTGCTTTGGGCATGGGAAGACATTATAAATATTAAATGTTTGCTATTATCCTATTAAAAATTGTGTTAGCATATGGCCTCTCCCTTTATTTTTTTTATTTTGCATTTTCATTCCGCAGGTGCCTTGGAAGGACATTTGGTTCTTGTGAAAGCCTTCACTTCCTCCTCGGTCCCTAGGATGCTAGAGCTCTGCAATGGAGTCGTGGTAGAAAGCGCTTGGAGAAATACAAAAGCTCAAGGGGTCAGATGATACTTTCCTAGTTTCCCCCTCGATGCATCAGTATTGAGAAATAAAAGTCCCCGGAGCCTTGCATATTCTTCCGAAGAGATTTTGAGAAATGGGAACAGTGACATCCCCACCCTCCAACATCTCCCGACAGACCAGAAAAGAATGTGATAGAACTGACAGTTAGGTTAAAGAGCTCTTTCAGGTTTGTTTTGTTTTGTTTTTTTCATTATTATTCAGATGTTAGACACATCAACTTACACATAAACTCACTTGTGGTCAGGATCCTTAAGTGCGTTTCCTAGAGATTGAAAACACAAAGTCATGCTTGAACCCCAAACACGGAGGGCTGCAGGCAGACTTCTTAAAGCACGGGAGAAGGAATGGGGTGAATGAAAGGTGAATCTTTAAATCGAGTGTTTGCAAGGATGCTGCGAATTTTCTTCACAACTTTAAATAGCAAAATATATTTGTTTCTTTCCTCCCTTCACCCAGTATTCTTTCTGACTTCCAGGGCTGTTTGTTCCACTGTTTACACTAATATTTGCAGTTCAATCCAGCCACGTGCTTTGTCGGGTTTGGAACAGACTGTAGAAGATCTCTGATCCAACTGTGTCCTGGCCACATCTAGGGTCAGGTACTGAGAGTCTCTTTGTAAACGTGCAAGTGCTCATGTGAGGATTGATACAGAAGTAAATTAGTTGATCTTTTTTAATCCTTCAAAGGTAGAAGAACCATGAAATGCTAAAGAGTTGATTGAAGGGACCATTATACAATCTGAGAAAAGTGTTTTAAAGGAAGTTTGGAAAATAATTATTGGAATCTATTTATTGAATTCAACTCTGGCCAGATAAGGAACTCATATGCTGCCTACACCAAGGATGCGAGAACTAGGAGATGGGCAGCTTCATAATATTGCAGTCATTATTTTTGCTTGTTTCTTGTAGGAAGCAAAATGATAATGATATTGTAAGTTGTAGAACGATTGCCACTTTCACCTCGTCCCACAGCACCCCAGTTAGCCACCTCCCTTTGGCTCCCTGGTGGCCATTCCGCTGGGAAACTTTGGGCAGGGCTATCTGCTTTTGTAAAGATTCACCACACGCAGAAAACCGAGGTAGGTTTGGGGATTCACACTGTGGTAGTGAGTTATCTAAAGTGATTAGGACCCAGGGCGGTGCATGTGGTTAATTTGAGGCTAAAACACACTCCACTGGTTCCACAGAAGAAAGTCCTCATAATCTTCTGCTATAAATATTGCTATTATGTTTGTGCACTACTTTGACCCATGTGCTCAAAAGCAAAGAGCTGCCCTTGGAGGATGGTCTATCCTATAACATTGAAGGGTGAGGATCACCGGGTCTTTCTCCCATGGAGTGAGCTTGTTCACCCTTTGGGTAAACAGCTCAGAGCTTCACCATTGGAGCAGTCGGACTCCTGCCATAAAGACCGGAGTCAACAAAACCCAATGGAGATTAAGTCAACACATGGACAGGGTTCACTTTGAGTCAGAATGGGCTCAATGGGTGTAGTTTTGTTTTTTTTGGTGGAGGATGGTTAAGTTTCTGGACAAAGAAAGAAGAGCACGATTACCTGTTTATTGTGTATAGTACAGTTGAAGGGTACCCATGGGTTCATTTCTTTTCTGATTTTGATTTGGTGTATAGTTTAACCCTTTGCATGATCACATTTTGTGAGTTTATTAAGGGAAGACTTTTTAGGAAAAATATATTTTTAAGTTGAATTGTGTTTTGACTCTCCTGAAATGTGTGATTTGATAGCACAGTGCTGGGCAGAGCTATGACAATTTATACCCTCTCAAAGGGGCCCTGCTACTGCAAACGAATAGGCAAGTTCTTCAGGTATTCAGCACACATCCTGAAGATCCATCGACTGGGCTTCTATCGAACTGGTGGTACATTTGTGAGAGGAATACTGTGTTCAAAACAACACAAATAGTGGTGAAAAATACAACCGAAGCAAAGTAACAAATTCTCACTAGAATATACTCCCCCCAATACGTACCTATCAGAAATAGATGGATAACATAATGTGTTCAAGGCTCCAACACCCAAACTATAAACATGGTAAAAATAAGTCAATGATGCCCAAGCAGAGAGGAAATTATACTACATTCTTAAAGGGCAATATTTAATGTTATTATGCTTTCAAGCAATTCAATATTGATTACAGACTTCTTAAATATCTTCCTTAAATTGCCTACCCTCCTTTTCTGTTTCTCTTATTTCATTTTCATCTCTCTCCACACACCTGAAATACACGATCACCGCGTGTACAGCTGCGGCCCCTCTCTTGTCCCTTGTGAAACGATCATGTAATAAACCCCTCACCATTTTGCCATCCAGAAACCTGTGAGCGAACAGGCTTCTACCTGCCATGGTCTCCCACTTACAGTGGAAGTTTTGAGAGCCTGAATAAATTATATCTTGACAAGATATTTTCTTTTCCATTATCACATTTTAACATGTTTTATTTCATTTATCTTTAGGTATGAGTGAGAATAAACATAAAGCCCACCATTAAACTCATTGCCATTGAGTCAATTCCAAATCAAAGTGACCCCATAGGACAGATTAGAACTGCCCCTTTAAGTTCTTGAGACAGTTCATTTTTATGGGTGTAGACAGTCTCACCTTTCTCCCAAAGAATAGCTGTTAGGTTCAAAGTGCTGACCTTGTGGTTAGCAGCCTAAGACATAATCCACTACGCCACAAGGGCTCATGAGAACAATCATTGGAGACTCATCTAGATATGCTACCTTTGTTCTTGAACCCTACTTCTTTCTCTTCATGGTCTCAATTTAAAATTCAAATTCAACCAGACATATAGTCTCTCCTTGGAAAGATTTTGATGGGTTAAGCATCAAATCAGTCAGTTGTACATTCTTATTCTGGACCTGTTCTAATATATCTTATCATCTACTTTCAATTCTTAATATATCTGTTTATTGGACATGACATTAGGAGAACGCATTGTCATGGTATCTATCGACTTATGGTCACTTTTGTTTATGTAAAGGAGTCCTCCTGGTGTGGTGTAGGAATCAATCCTGGGGCTGGGAGTTTGATTTGGTTTAGCCTCCATCAGGAAGCCCAGTCTTCATCAAACTGGGCAGTAATGCTTTCTGTGTTCAGCAAGCTTCCCTGACTCCTCAAACGCCAGCTGAAATGTTTCAGTGGATTCAGCACCAATCAACTGCTTTCCTAGAACTGTGATAAACTTAATAGGAAGCTTCTCATAGTGTGGCAAATGCTGAACCCTTTAACTACAAAATGTTCTGATTCTTGTAGAAAGACAGCATGCTGGGATTTTTTGTTTTGTTTTTAAATTACTTCAACACAGTGTAAAACACATAGCAGAGCCCAATAAAACACAGAGTGGACAAATATTGTAGAAGTCTCTCTTGCAATTCTAAATATAAGACAGTGTGATGAATTGGAAATGTCATCAGATTTTGCATCGGGTAGAAGCTTGAATCAGGGCTGCAGCACATGCAAAAAGCATGACATTCTCTGCATGTTAGTGTTGTTATACCTTGTATTAGGGCAAAAATAGCATGCAACAGGTACCATGACTCTTGTTAACCATATGCCACCTTAAAAGGATCACAGCATCCTCTACCTTGATGTTTCCTGGAAGACTGCCCTAGTAAAGTATGATTTGAGGCACACAAGTTTCTCTTTGCCACAGATAATTGGACGAGATGTGGAAATTTAAAGCATAAGTAATGATGGGATCATAGCGAATGTGCTTAAAATAGTTTATTGTTTTAACACTTAAAGCAGGAGAGTAACCATTGAATGAAGCAGGCAATCTTAGAAGTCAAAGATCTATGCCTTATAGGCACTTGACAAACAGGCTGATTTTCCCATCATTTAGGTCACCACGTGCTAGTCAATCTTTCATGCTCTAGTGGCATGCGTGTTGCAGTGATGCTGTCACCTATGCAAAATGAGGGACAGTGCAGTGACACTAGGGAACTGAGTCGCTTCCGGATTCTGAGAGTGAAGACAATGACCTTCTAGATTCCTTGCTCGACCTGGATCCTGCCATGTCTTCCCTTCCTGCATTTCCATGAAACTCTACTTGAACACAACTGAAATGAATGTCTTCTCCTTGGAGACAAAATAGCCTAACCAGCAATTACTACTTCATAAGGTCATATCACGCAACAAAATTTTTGCTGAATTTCTCTGTAGCTCTGAACTTACCATGCTTATACACCCACATTGACTTCAGTGATCGTGTTGAGAATGTCAGCATTGCAGAATGTCAGGTTATTAGAAAAAAGTGTTCTTGCATTGAGGGAGTACTTGAGTAGAGCCCCAATGCTGGTTTGCTACTTGATGCTTAATATTTAAATATATGTACATAGACTTATATCCCTATCATTATATATGTGATAGGTAAGTTAGACCCATCAAACTTTTAAAGTCTTCCGTGACTTCCCATCACAGTCCTTATAAAATCAAATAACTGAAAGTGGCAAAGAAAATTATATATAATCTATGTCCTTTCTCTGATCTTGTTCCCCCCACTTCTCTCTATTTTAAATATCAAGGACACTTTAGTGTTTGTTCTTGAAAATAATATATTTCCTTCTCACTTTATAGGGTTTAATTGTATAATATGTAGATTAAATCTCACTAAAACTGTCATATTTCAAAATATATATTGATATATTTATAGCAGCATTACTTGCAATTATTCTGAAATGATTGAAAACTGGAGAACAAATATTGAGCCACAAGCAAATGAACAAATCATGATATAGGTACAAGAATAATAATGAGCAAAAGACTGCAGTCACATTGGAGTTCATAACATTTCATCCTGTTCTAAATTTTAAAATTTTCTTCATCTACGTTGTAAGTGTAAGATTAGTACTTATTCTGTAGGGTAAGAGTGGGCTAGTGGCTCAAGAGGGAACATAAAAATGTTTTTGAGTTGTTAAAAGTTTCTATTTTGTTGAAAGAGCACTGGAATTATGCATGCATTCCTTCCATGTAAATTTATAGATATCTAGAGTAATTCTTTGCACAATTTTCTTTACAAATACTGTGTTTCAATGTAGAATTATGCAAAACTGACTAAATAATAGGGAAATTGAATGTTTCTAAAGGAACTGGGTTATCTTTTGTTTTGTATCAATCCAAGCTAAATAATAACTCTTCTTATTATCTGTATTTCAATTAACATGATACACATTAAAAACACTTAATAATAAATGTAAAGAAATAAAAATTGTGATCACACAAGTTGTGCTACAGTGAAAAATGCAAGGGAAAAATGGCCACCTAACTAATTACAAGGCAATTATCAAGCAAGTAATATGTGAAATTCACTCAATGAAATCATCTAGAGCATTTAAGACATTGAGAGAAATTATTTTTTATTGATGCAGAAAATTGTCCTTGACCTACACTGAGAAAATATGATTTGTAACAAAATATATCAATGAAATGCATCATTTATGTTCTTAAATTATAAAAATGAATATCTGAACACATTGCACATTATCTAGAGAAGTGTTTGCAGAGGTTGTTAAGAGGATCTCTAATTTCTATCATTTAAACATGAGGTAATTGTTTAAAATAATCAGTATGATTGCTCCCATCAGAGGACTATCCCTTGCTGTTTTATGTTTGCTGTCTCTGGCCTTTAAACTGGATATTTTTAAATTATATTTATGATTCACAGAAAACTATATGCAATATAGAATTTAGGATATAATTTTGCTTTCTGTCAAAATTGAGATTCTAGAGTTAAGACAAAAATAATGTTTAAAACATGGTGTTGAGCGTTCCAGATTAATTGCTCAGTACACAAATTGATTAAGGCTTAAAGTCTACAACAAAGATGCATTTTTTTCTTGATTTTATTTATTTATCTATTCATTTATTTATCTTTTTTTCCAAACGATTTTATTGGGAATGAATCCAGACATCAAACCATTCCATATTTCAATCACATCCAGTATCATTGTAAAATTGCTATCAAAATCATTTCCAAAATATTTTCTCCCTTTTTGAACTCCTTGATAGCAGTTCCCCCTTACCTTGCCCATTTCCCTCCTCAACCACAACCTCCAGGAACTCATATACTAGTTGTTGTTTCTATAGGTTCATGTAGCCTGGATTTCAGATACAGAAAAAATGTAGGAAATACGCATAACAAAGATGTATGAAGGCTACTCACAATGACAAAATAAAACATGAAAACATCACAGGAAATAGTAAAAAGCAGACAAGCCCAATATGAATCAGAGGGGAGATCAAACACTTTTTTGACCATTCAAGTCAGATTTATCATTTTCATCTATTATAACAGTCTCTCCAATGTTCTCTGTCTGATAACCAGTTTGTTCCCATCCCTCATTTATGGTGAGAGAGAAGTCACTGGATGCTTACTTCCTGTAGATCCTGAAAATACTTTATGGGCTTCCACTGCAAACCAGAATCGCACATTTTAAGCTCTGATGCTGTTGGCTCATTTGGATTTGGATTGTATCATTTACAGTTCTTGGGTTACAGGTGTTGTTGTGCTCTTTCCTGCTTTTAAACAGTCCTTTATTCCCTTATTCTGTTTGAATGACTTTCTCTTGGTCTTTGGATAGGTTGTGAAACAGCACAATGAATTCCTTTGGAATTACTATGCATTGCAATCTTATCCATAATTTGCTATGATTCATACAGTTGAATGTGTTTGCTTAGTTCATGACACACATAAAGACATCTTTCTAGTAATCTCTGTCTTCAACCAAGATCCATCTGATGTCAGCTAAGACATGCTTGATTTGATATCCGCTATTCAACGGGGCGCCTCAGTTGTTGAAGCTGTGACTCAAGAGTGTTTCCTACCATTACTTTATTACTTTCTTTAAGATACATGTTTCTCTACTTTGTGATTTTCCATTTTAAAACTTTGTTCTAAAAGCTGTGTGATTGGGAAATATGTACTCAAAGCCTGGATTTGATTTAAAAATATTGCCAAATGAATTATGGCAATCATTCATTTGATTGCAATCAATTGTGATGAATATCCTCTTAACTGTATCTTTGCTTCTACCAAAGCTCATGCAGGAAATAGAAGTACGGCTTTCCAGGTGATGTGCTGTATTTTAGAACTGTAAGTTGTTATCAGTATATATGCTCCATCCAAGGAAAACAAAGGATTGTGTCTCAAGTCACACTTTCTACTGAGGTAGACTATTAAAGATGCCTCCAAGGGAAAATGATGTGGCTTGGTTCATACTTTCTACTAAGGTAGGGACTCAAAAATGCTCCCAAAGAAACAAAGGGTGTGGTTTGGTTCATACTTTCTACTAAGGTAAGGATTTAAAGATGCTCCTAAGGAAAAGAGTGTGATTTGCTTCACACTCTCTATGAAAGCCAGGACTTAATCCCACCCAAATCTTGTCCATTAGTATAGTAAGAAAACCCTCTGAAGTGGGATTATCATAACTGGAGTATAGAGTCCAGAATTATAATCTATCACATAAGGAATTGTGATGAGAACGGTCATGTTAATTGATTACAACTCACTCACTCTTCATGTGATGTTTAATTAATCACACCTGACCATAGAGTCCAGCTAAAAAGACACTGAATAAAAACCTTTCCACAATAGTGCGCTATGATGACTTGTTTGTTTGCTGTTTATACAAAGCCACCTATGCTGTTTAGACAAGCAACTAATATAAAATTGGATTCTTTATGAATTAAGAAGAAAGGAAGCATGAATCCAACTTCACATACTCTTTCTAGTCCTACTCACCTGCCATTGGTGCTAATCCATTACCAACTGAGTTAATTAAAGTTTATTGTGCGAACCTGGCCCATAAACATATTTGGGGTTAATTGAAGGGCGGAGAGAGAAATGGCTCAGTGAGCCTTGCCTTTCTTGTTCTTGGGTCTCTTGCTTTCTGATGGTTGGACAAGGGTGCAGCTGCCTTAACCAGTTCCTTTCTTTAGCTGGCAAGGCTCACTTCCTGCAAGACATCCGTGAGGAGAAGCTGCATGGACCTACCCCAATGCAGCCCTGGGTGCCAGAGAAGCCAGGGTGTGGAGACCCCGGCCAGTGCTGAGATGCTTACACATTCACTGATTCGGCTTTCCTATGGCAATCTGCCTTATAGTGTGTGTTTTGTGAGACAGAGGAGGACTTTATGGATTGGTGTCGGACATATGGGTTAATGTTGGACTTGTGGGCTTAGGCAGCACTGGTTTGGGATGTTTTCTTGATTTGCACTTAACCTTTATATAAAAGTCTCTCCTATATATGAGTTTCTGTGGATTTGTTTCTCCACAGTACCCAGACTAACATACCAACTATCCTTCTGTAATTATGACAAGAAGCAATCAACCTGAAAACCTGAGTATATTACCAATTGTATTGGACTTGACAACCAATGCTCATTAAGGAAGCAGAGAATGAAGCAAACTGCGTATTACATTGGACAAATCAGTTACATAAGACTTCTTCACCAAAAGTGTTAAAGAACAAAGGTGTCAGTTTGAAGATAAAGGGGAGGCTGACACAATCATGGCATTATCAATGATCTCATATATATATATGAAAGTTGCACAATGATAAAAGGACACCAGGGAAGTATTACTACATTTGAATAATGGTGTTGGGGTAGTATATTGAGAGTCACGGGTACATCCAGAAGAACAAACATATCTGTCTTGGAAGAAATACAACCAAAATTCTCCTTAAAAGCAACGAAGGGAAAACTTCATCTTATGTACATTGGACACCTTATCAAGAGAGAAAAACCTGATGGTTGGTCAAGAAGTGGTTCAGCGGGAAAAAAAAAAGATCCTGTAAGATAGAGATTGACACCGTGGCCACAACAACGAACTCAGACAAACAACATGTGAAAGTGGCACAGGCTGGGCAGCACTTGATTCTGTTGAATACATTGGAGATATGCATTTCCTTAGATTAGCAGTTTTCTGTTCCCAATAATTGCATGGTTGAACTGAAAAATAACTTTAGGCATAAATAATCATTTGAAAGATAGGTCATATTATTTTTCATCCAATTCTGATTTGGTTCAAGCATGATTTTTAACTAAAAACATCTTGAGTTAACTACCTAGAAAATCATGAAGAGGCTATTTGTATTACACAATAACTATTTCATAACATAATCCAAGCAGCTATATTAATAACAGGTATTTTTAGCTAGTAAATAAAGCATGCTGCAAAAGAAGGCTTCAAACATAAATTAGAATTTACTCTCTCCTTCGGAATTTTCCTTGACTCCTGAATAGAAATGACTGAATTAAAAAACAGCCAGCAGGCATAGCGACACAGTGGAAATGCTCTTTCCCTTTTTGGTAACTTTGG
Organism: Tenrec ecaudatus; assembly: GCF_050624435.1. Taxonomy (NCBI): domain Eukaryota; kingdom Metazoa; phylum Chordata; class Mammalia; order Afrosoricida; family Tenrecidae; genus Tenrec; species Tenrec ecaudatus. Next base: position 10,899,885 of record NC_134544.1, read on the forward strand.
GGGCTGGTTTTGAATTGACCGTTTGTTTCATCAGCTAATCCCTTAGCAGAGGGCATGTCCTTTCCACTTCCAGAATTCTCTTACATAAGTTGAATCCCCTCCTTATCAGTTCAAGCCAATAAGTACTTTATTTTCTTGCTGCTGTGGTCAAGAAAAAGAAGAAAACCATAATCAGCTCAGACGACTTGCTGGAGCGGCCTGTATTTTCAGCCCAGACTAAGCTCCAACACCAGCGTGTCCTTCTGAGGGTGTGCACAAAAGGCTCAGTGTTCATGGCTCTAGTCAGCGGACCCAAAATAGCCTTCAGTGAGCAATGACATAGTGGGAATCTTGTGGTACCAGAAGCACAAGAATCTGTAGCAGGAACACTGTGGCGTAGCTAACGTTTGTCAAGGAGCCTGTGAAGCACTCACTACCCAAGAATAAAGAAAGAAGAGCATTTCCTAGTCTGCTCTCCTGCGTTTGAACATGAATGTCGACTATCCACTTACGCAGACCTCTTGAACCTCAAACTACTCAGGTAAGAGAGAAGAAAGGGGGCCTATATTTGGAATCATAGCAACAATCTCTTAATGACTTTGTTGGGGGAATAGTATTTAGAAAACTGTTGCTGGTTTTCACTTCAAAAGTCACGATGTGTCTAGACTTCTGAAGCTTGGAATTTGTAAGAAACTTTTGTAAGATGAACCTACATGAAAACTACAGTTCCATCTAAAGAACGCAGATTGAGAAACACGCGCTGCTTCATCCCTGGGAAGATGTTCATCTTCGCTTCCCGGGAAGGAATGCCTCATGGCCACGCTTTGCTTACTTTTCAAGATTTGATGTTTTAGTTCATCTCATATTCACTTCTGTACCATGAGGTCATGTAAACTGTGAAGTCTCATCATCAGTTATTTGAGAAAGATAGTTATGTTTGTCATTATACAATGGCATCAATTATTCGTTTCTTAGCTACTGTTATCCAGCACAGAGCCCTCTGCCTATCTGGACAATGAAAAAGCCTTCTTTAGGGGCAATTGATTTTCTGGGTGCCATGAAATTATTGCTTTCTTTCCCTTGGGCAGGTTTCCTTTTCTCCTGATATCCAAGTAATCTTGGGAAAAGTTTAAGTAATTAATGCTTCTGCACTAAATCTAACAGAAATACCTGTTATTTATATTTGTCAGATTATCCATTATGTGTAACAAAAGGCTATTTTTATATAATAAATACATAAAATTATACATTAAGAAAAATAGATATTGCTCAAGACATTTGATATTGTTTTAACTGGTTGGTACTCAGGCATATTGAATTAATTACTAACATAAAAAATTCAAAATAATTTATCCAAAGTAATTCAGTATATCAATATTTTGAATATTAAACTATAACAGCAAAACTGAGGGTTTGGAAGAAGGAAGTATTCTAAATATAATCACAGTGTAGTGTTCTAAGAGTAAGTTAGTACTCTGATTCTATCATTTCAAACTTTTATTTACATATCTATAGAGAAGACATTACTTAGAAAAGTATTTTCAAGTTTAGTAATATATTTAAGTTTTGGATGTATTTACAATACCAATTAACATGAAAATGGTAATAATATTTAATATGGTAAATTCTAAATATTTTGAGTGGAGTGTTGATTATTATAAGTATATAGATATGCACACAAATTGAAACCTTTTGTTTGAGAATACTAATGTCCAGCACAAAGTGAAACTTTCTCCTAACCAATAAAAGTCCTAAAATGAATATATATTTTAAGTCTCAAATTACTCTTTTTTTAAACTAATTTGTGTAATCTAGCAAGTATTTGATCTTGTTCTTTAAATATATTTTTAGTAGTGTTAGTGTAGTTAAAATGTATGTAAAGAACAAGATCAAATACTAGGTAGATTAAACAAACTGGATATTATAAAACTTGAGTAATTTGAGAGTTCAAATGGGCATTCATTTTAGGAGGACTTTTATTGTTTATGAGAATGACATTAAATGCTTGAGATCACTGGGAAAGCTTTATCTGAATTTTGGAGTCTCATATTCCAGGAGAATATTTACTTTTCCCTGCAAGATGTATTTATACCTCGTTGTTTAAACAGACACACACATACAATCCCACTGTCTTTACAGTATCTTGTATATACTTACTGATTTGGTTTTTCTTGTATTTTCCCCTTTTTTGAATCTACCCAAAGTACTTATGGACAGGAAATGGCTTCAATAATTCCATTGGGTTATCAAAACTGAAGATGCTGTCAATAAAATGCATCAGTCCTCCTCATGCAATTCTCAAAAGCCGACCCATTCTTTAGAAAATTATTTTAGGATAGTTATATATTACTTGATAAATAAGTATTCAAAGATAAGTAATTATGGATACTTTATCATTTATAAATGTAATACACACATATATGTATTTATGTATGTAAATATATATATAAATTCTGTTATACTCAAAGTGATAGAGTATCATTTAGCATGTTGTCCAGTAGTAATGAGATAGCAATAAATCTATAACACTGTTTAAAGAAGGACACAGTGAACTTTTATATATTTATTTAGAGAGGGATCTATTGCCCCCATCCAGAATTTGAGAACTATGCTGATGAATGAGATGGATGTAAGTTTTGTTTATTGTTGCTCTGATAATTTTCTACACCACCTGTATTTTCACTTTGGAATAATGGTAGAGGCTGAATCTTAATATAAAGATGGAACTTAATAGCCTTGCCCTTCCCCAAATTTTCCCTTTGATAATTATGCCAATGATAACTCATGCTTTTAAAACATGCGCTCCATTTTCCAAAGTAATCAGAAACATAACTGACCCTTTTGAAAACTATACTTTCAAAGCTCTTGCTATCTACTCCCTCTACCACTGAATAATCAGAATCCACGTAAAATGTCGAAACCAAACCAAACCAAAAACTTCCAGAATGTGTCAAAACAAACCAAATACACTGTCAAGTACTGCATAGCCTCCTGAAAATGCTGATATGGCTCCTTAATTGAAATTGTTACTTCGCTAATTAAAGTACTACAATTAGAAAGGGAAAACTGGTTTGGTTAGAATTTAATTTCATTGATTAATAAAAAAAAAAAACGAACCTCAGAACACTTAAAGTACTCTGTAATATTAAAGCAAAAAATATATAATATCTAGAAAACCTGCTTTGACATCTCAAGCCAAATTTGAAACATTTTCATAGAATTTCAGCACATTAGCATACAGGAAACTTCCCGCACATTTTATCTGGCGCTTCATCATGAGAACTTACATGATGAATGATCTTTGTAAGTTTGCAAGATCGTCTATTAAAGTAGATGTAATTTTTGGCACATCAGTCAAGGCTTGAAATAACCCAGGTGACTTTTTTTCTATGTGCAAACTTTAGAAATGGCATTGCCGTGGAAATGAGAAAATTGGACATAAATCATGGGGAAAAGAACACCACCATTTTTCCTGCTTTCAAGCTTGATGATAGCTAAATTCCAGGGCATTTGCTTTCTACTTCATTCTTAAGACTAGCTAGCAGGGAGTCCACAACCTTCTCTGACAAAAAGATAATGCGACCAAATTCTCAGAAGGTAAAATGTCAGTAGAATGCTAAAAATCATGAAGAGAAATGAGGTACAGATGACACACGTTGCTGTTGGAATTTTGAACACAGTGTGAAGCCAAAATGCCATGATACTTCTTAAAGATGTTTTTCAACTGATAAAGCATAATATAATCCTTTAACCGACATTGTTTAATGAAAAACAAATGGGCTGTAATATCACTTTTTCATTGTCTATAGACCCCCTGTTTTAAATAATAATTTCATCTTTGGGGCTATCTAAGCCATTGTTTTTCTTTGTGTAAATAATCTAATGCTATTTCCCTCAACACTTGTGTTATTTTAACCAATGTCGCTATGTCAAAAATGTATTGACATCAGGATATGACTTCAAGTAATTAGTTAATAATCAATAAAATCTGTATGCATATATAAATTTTCATGCATAAACAGAAAAATACAGAAGTGTATATAAGCAGCTTCATGCTTAAGCCATTATATCCATAGGGCTCATCATACCATATCAGGGAGCTAGCTTTCATTATATATTTACATTGGATTTTTTTGTCACTAATGATTAGAATTTACCATAATACAACCCTCTATTTATTTATCTATCTATCTATTTATTTATTTATTTATGTTTTGACATTAATTTGAATGAATATTAGTATGGCACATAATATATTCCCTGTGATCATAATTTTGAATTTTCTGAGAATACTGTGCATTTTTCAAATTTTAGGGATGCATAGAATAATAATAATGATAGAAACAACAACAACAATGACTAAAATATTACCTCATGATGGGATGATAATGTTCAAGCGTTATTATAATGCATCATACTAATCATAAATAAATATTTATTTTCCTGTGGGCCTTACTTTTAATCTTTGCAACACTCTATTTGTTATTGGTATTATCCTACAAACAGAAATACTGCATATTCCATTAAAAAAATTTCAACCCCCCCAGGTCTATCACTTGGCATTGCAGCATTTAATTATTAGCATCTTCTTTGAAGACACTTTGGCTCCGTAAGTCTTCAAAACCGTCTGTTCAACTTTTTGCTGCTCATAAATGGTTGTCTCAGGTCTTCACCATGTTTTCTTTGGTGATTTCAATTAAAGCAGATATATCAATTCAGAACTTGGCACCCAGGGTGCACAGAAGCTTGAGTGTGAGCATGCGTTGTGGTTGCTCTGCTTCCGCTTGGTGACTGAGAAAACACAACTTCTGCAGGAGTCACCTTTCCCGGGAATTTCTAACCACTAAGTGGTCCCCTTACACTTTACACCAAATACTATTGCCATTGTCCTAGCCAAAGTTTTCGAGATTATTTTTAAAGCATATTTATCCAGAAGTACTCAGTTACCCTCAATCCTTTGGCTTGCCAAGTTTTGATACACTCTACAATGCACCAGTTGTTTGTTTAATGTTCTCTCACAAGAAGTACTCAGATCATCTCACAAGTGAGATTAATAGGCATCAGGGTTAAGACTCAAGAAACCTATTTTATTATACTCTCACGAATATTATTCAAAGTTATCTTGTTTGTATGAGAAAAATCTGTAAATTCCATAGAGTAAACTTAGTCCTCTATAAACTGTGTTTTGTTTGCTTTTTTTTTTGCATTATGTCAGTCATGGCAGCATATTATTTCAACTATAATTTTGTTGTATTGTGAGGGAGAATAATGATGCTCCAGTTAAGAACGCAGTTGAGAGACTGCATTGGACCGCGATCCACAAGGTCAGCTGCTCAGAGGAAGAAGTGGGTGGGGGCTGGGTTGGGTTCTACTCCCATCAAGAGTTAGGGTCTTAGAAACCCACAGGGGCTGTCCCATGGTGTCCTATGGGGTCCTTATGAGTCAGTACTAACTAGATGACAGTGAGTTTGGATTCGTTTGGGTTTGGGGAATAATTTTCCATCTGGAGCTAATTCCCTCTTTTCTTTAAAATCAGGCTTTGAAAATCTCTTATTGAGACTCCCTAGCAGGATCCTCAGAGGAAGCCTTTGAATGGGTAATGTGCTACCTATTAAATATGGTTCTGTATGTTGATAGAATGGTGGGTGGTAAATAGGAGGCTATGAAAATAAATGAGTGAATAATCAAGCAAATAAATGCATTGTGTTGAGAAAAGATAAATTGAGAAGTACATAGATAGATAAATACACTACCTTAGAAAGAATTGACTTTTTGTTAACAATATATTTTGATGTGATGGTTATGTAGTTATGAGAGGGTTAATAATATTCTGGTATCTTCAAACTGTCATAAGTCCTTTAACTGTTTATGGAAAATCTCTATTCCCATCTTCTGCTAAATTCATTAATTTCACATAACAAAATCATTCAATATTAATCCTAGACACAGAAATATGAAATCATTTCTATGTAGTATGAATCAAAACTTTTTTATCATAACATGGTGTTGCTTTTAAAAGTAAGCTAAGAAAAAGAATCATATTGGATTTATATAGTTCCCTTCAAAGTGGCATAACTTGTTCTTTTACCACATGTTCTCAGTGTGGGCTATTTATAGTCAGCATTTATTTTAGCTCTAAATCAGCCCCTATAAAATCACGACTACATGATCCCAGCTACAGAGCAAATGTCAATATGAGAATCAGTGCAGAATCACCGAGTGGAACTGATGAACCCAAATCAAGGTCGGATGGAAAATAAGGAGCTGGAGCATCCAGAATGGGTCAAGGTGCTCCACCTCCTTCACAGCTATCCAGCAATAGGTAGCTGCATAGCCCATGGGTTACACCAACGCCACCAGTTCAGCTGTGGGGAAATGCTCCAGTACGTAGTGACCTTGTGCACACCACAATGAAACACTGCCCTGTCCTGCGCCATCTTCACGATTGTTCCCAGGATTGAGTTCATTGTTGTAGTGACAGTGTCAATCCATTTCTTTAGGGGACTTTTTTTTTGTCCATCCTATCTACTTTACCAAGCATGAAGACTTTCCCCAGGGACTGTTTTCTCCTGACAAATTTTCCAATCTGTAAGAGAAAGTCTCAGTCATCCTTGCCTCTAAGGAACATTCTGGCTGTACTTCTAAGAGATCAGTTTGTCCTTTTAATAGTCCATGGTACTTTCAAGATTCTTCTCCAGCACCACAATTCAAACACATTGATTTTCCTGTGGTCTTCCATTGTCCAACTTTCACATGCATATGAGGCACTGGGCATGGCTCAGCTCAGGCACAGCCTAGTCCTCAGAGTAACATTCTTGCTTTTCAATACTATAATGAAATTTTGTGCAGCAGATTTATTCAGTGCAACATGTTAGGTATTCTACCTTATGCCTTTACATTTCCAGTTATTAATATGTATTTTATAAAATTTTATTTAATATTAAAGTTATGGATGCACACGATTAGTATATAATACATGAGTATTAAAGTATAAAATATGTCCATAGTATACACTCACTGTTCTAGAAATAAATTCCATTCTATCTTAGCAGGCCCCTCCTCTCCTAAAATGGTCTCCATACTCCAGAGCAGGAGAATGATTCCTGTAGTTCTGGGGCAAGCTGACTCCTTGAGTTGAATCCCATTTCCATCAGTTACTGTGTGGTCAAGGCAACTTCCTTAACTTCTACAGACTCATGTCCCACATTTATAAAACAATGACAACATCTAGAACATATAACATGAGATTGTAGAAAGATCTAAATCGATTGAACCAGGATACACTCTTTGTAGAGTAATTATCAAAAGAATAAACAGTTGATATATGTTAGACAAGAAATACTGATGAGACGATGATGATAATTATGATGACCGAGTCCTTAGGTTGTTTGCAATAGAATATTGGCAAATATGAATTTAAAAATTAACTGATAAACCATCTTTGTAACTTTTTTAGTATTCTTACTACAGAAGCTCCAAACAGACATTTATCAAACATTGATCGTACAGGAAGAAAAATAGAATAATGCTGAATTTATTCAGTAGGCAATGAGCATGTAAATTAAAATATTTCTAAATATTAGAATAATCTTAAATACCCCTATTGGTGCAATGGTTAAGCACTTGGCTATCCTATAGGTCAGTGGTAGGATTCCACTCAATACTCCATGAGAAAATGATGCAGCTGGCTGATTTCATAAGATTAAAACCCAAGACCAAACTCACTTCCCTCAAGTCAATTCTGACTGACACAGACCCCAGAAATATAATATATAACAGAAAGGCCAACACAGGATTTCTGGGATGATATGTATCTTAATACAGCATAGAGAGTGTTGATGTACCAAGACCTTGCTTGTTTGCCAACCAACAGTATGCCACTGTTGGTACAGCTGTCTTCTTCTACATATGTTATGTGGCTTAAGTCCTCAGATTATAAGTGTGTCTGGGGTAGAGTCCGGTCCACCCATTTGGGGTTTCACCAATGAAGCCTCTGGGGCATGACGAGCAACCAAACGATCCAGGATTCTGTGTCCCCATGCTCTGTGGCACTTGATCTGGGTTCCTGGGATACCCCCAGATTCTCTAAGTCAGTTCTGCCCTCCGACTGAACTGCATACCACAAAAGACCTTCCCTAGCTAATGATCCCAAGAACATCCTCAGTCTTTCCTCCCACCACCTGGCAGTCAGTCTTCCCTCTCTTCCCCCAACAAACATTCACCTGTCTTCACCCAAATTTGACCATTCCCTCTCCCTTCTCCTATGCTGCCCCTCCCATCAGTAAGCCTCTTCCCTCTGACAGGATTGCCTCCCTCTTCTGGGACCTTACCCCAGATCCACATGGTTACCACTCAGTAGACCGCAAACAGCAAAAATGTCACTTCTCTACTCAGTCATACACCCTTGATATCTTGCTGTTGTCTTATATCAGTGGTTAGGACTTCTAGCACAATGTTGAAAAGAAGTGGGGGTCAAGGGGCATCCTTGTCAGGCTGTACCTGGTTTGGGTTTTGGGCTTTTGTTGGTGTCATATACTGAATCTGGGTATTTTCTCTCCATTTCTATGTTTTGGAAAAGTGTGTATAGGATTGGTGTCAGCAAGTCTATGAATCTTGGTAGAATCCTCCTGTGACGCCATCTGGATCACGGCTCGTTTTTGATGGAAGTTTCTTGATGACCCTTTCTATTTCTTCTTTTGCTATGGGTCTGTTCAAGTTCTTAATATCCACATGCATTAATTTGGGAAGGGCATGATTTTCCATGTATTGGTCCATGTCTTCCAAATTATTGAATTTGTTGGAATACAGTACTGCATACTTAATATTTTTATTACATTGAGGTCTGTCATGACTTCCCATTTCATCCCGAATCTAGATGTTGATGTCTGGTCCTTTTTTTCCTTTGTAAAGTTTGCTAGTGGCTTGTCAATTTTATTGATCCTTTCAAAGAACTCACTTTTTACTGTGTTGAATCTTTCCATTGTTAATCTGATTTTCATTTCATTTATCTACACTCTAATTTTATTATTTCTTTTCATTTGCTGTTAGAAGGACTAAGCTATTAACTCTGTTCTAGCTGCTGGAGGTGCTGAGTTAAGGTGCTAACCATACGTCTCTTTTTCATGTGTGCATTTATTGCAATAAAGTTACCTCTGGTAACTGCCTTTGCTGTGTCACATAGGTTTTGGTATTTGTATTGTTGTTCTCATTAGTTTCTAGAAACTTCTTAATTTAGTCTATAATTTGGGCTAATTCCAATGGGTTTTTGAGAAGTGCATTACTAAGTCTCCAGTGTTTGTTTTTGTTTTTTATAAGTTCTTTCTATTGTTAATTTTTAAATTTATGGGTGCTGTGGTAAGAGAAGATGGTCTGAATGACCTCTTTGTGTTTGAAGTTTCTCAAACTTACCATGTAGCCCAGCATGTGGTATGAGCCATGTGTCTGGAGAAGAATGTGTGTTTTTTGATGCTGGTTGGAGAACTCTGAAAATGTCTATTAGGTCGAGTTGTTTGATTGGGTTGTTCAGCTCTTCAGAGTTTTTATTACGTTTCTTAGAGAGCAGAGTATTGGAATCACCTACTATAATTCTTAATTCAGTGATTTCTCTTTTCATCTCTCAGAATTTGGTTGATGAATTTTGAGGGTCTCTCATTGGGCATATATGTGTTTATTATGTTTATGGGTTCTTGGTCCACTGCTTCCTAGATCATTATGATTGTCCATGCTGAACTCTCATTATGTTATGTACCTTGAAGTTTATTTTTGTTCTAAGATTCATATTGCTTTTAAGTGATGGCCATTTTTTGATAAATTTTGTGCCATCTTTTGACTCTCAATCTATTTTTGTCTGTGAGTTTGAGATGTGTCTTTTGAAGGCGGCAGATTGATGGATCTTTTTGTCTAATCCAGTCTGCTACCCTTTGTTTTTTAATATATGCATTTAAACCATTAGCCTTCAGTATAATTAAATCTAAATGTCGACTAGTTCTCATCACATACTATTTATGTTTGTTTTTTCCCCTTTCTTTTCCTTTATAGGATTGTGTGTGTGTGTGTGTGTGCGTTTATGTATATGTGAGGAGTGTATTATTGTCTTCATATCTCTGTTGGATCTGTAATGTTTTGAGTACTGTTTTTAGTGTGTTGGTTTCTTGGCACTGTTACACCCTGTGGTTGTCCCATGTTTGTGTGTTGCTGTTGTTAGTTTATGGCCCATAAAGAACTGGGTGTTAGTCTGGATAGACTAGAGAAACAAATTCATAGAAACTCATATGTGTATAGGAAAGAGCTTTAAATAAGGGAATTGTACTTAAGAAGCATCCTAACCCAATCCAGATCAAGTCCATAAGTCCAATATTAGCCCTATGTCTAATACTGGTCCATAAATTCCTCTTTAGACTTACACATCCATGTATTAATGTCAGATACAGGAAGATCACAGGTCAGTGGGTGGATAGCCCTGTGGATCCAGTGGCTCTAGAAGCATCTCAGCACTAGCAGGAGTCTCCACGTGGCTCCTACAGCTCCCGGGGTTCTGGTTGCATCAGGTACAGTAAATTTTAGTGAGTTGGAGAACAGGGTTATGAGAGATTTGATTTTACTTGGTAAGTTAAAGGAGCTTGTGTATTGCTGAAGTGGAAGGAACAGATTATCATGGTTGGGCTAAGGGAGATGTAGGGTAAACCTACTAGGGTCCCTAATCAACCTTGTGTATTATGTATGGAAAGTACACTCTTTCCATTAGTGTTCTTATAACAATGGAATCCTGTACAGCTCAGACTTATGCACTCCTTATGTGTGGTCCTAGAGCACAAATGGGGCTATGATACTAGATGTCCCAGGGAGAAGGGGCTTCCAATCAAAGGGCAATCTGGCTAGAGTCTGTTAGCAATGGTTCCGCAGATGACCGGGAAAGCTGCCAGGAAGCCCAGATATGCTGTGGATTCTCTTCCTTGTGGAGGGCTGAGGAGTGCTGTGTTTCCTTTCTCAAAACAAAACAGGAACACATCTACCTCCTAGAACCCACTGCTGTGGATGCCAGAACCACTTGCTGTTGCCCCCGATGAAGAAACTTTCTCCAACTGGCTGGAGTTACTGATAGACAGGAGGGAGCTGGACCTTGTCTAAGGATTATCACCAATAGGAACTCTCCTTAACTGGCCACACAGTGTCCAGGGCCTCCAGGTGTCTGTGAGATGTCATTGGCTTATAGACAGCTCCGGCCACTTCCCTATGCTAGCAAGTCACCGAAAGGGGGTTGGGAAGGAATGGCAAAAGAAAAAATCTCCAGAGTAGCTGCGCATGGACACGGGATGCAAACCACGGGTGGGCACTGTGAGAAGGAACCTTGCATATGACTAGTACAGCTGTGTTCTCTGTGGAGAACCAACAAAAGAGAAGCCTGGTGTGCTGTGAGAACCGTTCTCATGTCCCAGTCCCCCAACATGCTACCTGGCCCACAAGTCTGTTGATCCCACAGCAAGCTGTTGACGGGTTGAGCCTGCATGTCGGCACCATCTTCCCAGCACTCCTCTAGGATTTTCAATGACCTGATATGTATGTGAAAGTTAGACAGCGAATAAGGAAGATTGACAAAAAACTGATGCATTTGAACTGTGGTGCTGAGGAAGAATATTCGAAGGTCAACGGACTGCCAAAAAGACCAACTAATCTGTCTTGGAAGAAGGTTGGCCAGAATGCTCCCCAGAGGCAAGAAGGTCAACATTCAGTCTTAAGTATTCTGGACATGTCAGGAAAGATCAACTCTGGAGAAGGACGTAATACATGGGACAGTATGGGGGCACTGAGAAAGAGGAAGGTTTTCAATGAGATGGATTGACTCTGTGGCTGCAACAATTGATTCAAGTGTAGAAACAATAACGAGGAAGTCTCAGCCCCAGGCAACTTTCCTTCTATTGTGCATGGGGTTCTTATGGTTCAGTCCCAAGTCAACAGCACCAAACAACAATAACAACAACACAACATGGTTTTGTGGAAATATCATTTTTATGTACCCTCACTTTACCAGACATGACCCAAAGGGCCACATTTTATTACTTTTGCTTACACTGTAGCTTCTAAATATTTGCTTCCTTAATACATGTAGATCCAAATCAAAGACGGTAACTGTGTTTTTAGAACATTATAGACACATGTATTTATTTAATTAAAAAAATTTTTTTAAATCTCAATTTCAAACCTGTTCCTATGGGTTCTTTTGAAGAAATAGAAATTCTTGATGTGCATAGTACATGTTATAATATATTGTTTTGGTCAAGTCTACTTCATAGATTTCTAAAGATGAAGACATTATATTAATTGCCATCTGCTCTTCCCTGTGACTAGCTAAGTTAAGTTGAGCTGAATATTTCAGTTTTCCAAGAACCTTTGAGAATATATTATATTTTTATAAGTTTTCACAGATGGAATAATTATCTTTATGTAACCAAGAAGAGGTCATAGAACAGACAGTTTCTAATTAGATTCAGTTTGAAACTGTATAAGTGCATAGATTATAATATTTTTATCCCTTAAGTCATAATTAGTCTTCTTTGAAAACATAATTGTTCTCAGTCACATTGGGATCATTTTCAGCCTATATATGCACATACTGCATCATGTGTCACTTGAAGCCTGACAGAGCTTATTTGTCGTAGTTGCTCATCCATGCCTGGATAAAAAAGAAAAATAATGGCATTCACAATATTTGAAAAATATATGTAGAACATGGGAAATGTGCCTCATTTTTGTGATAGTTATTTATGAAGTTTTCTATGTATGTTTTCTATTTGTAAAAATAGCCGACAATTTCAAAGTGATAAAGTCTACCTTTGGCACTCACCCAGCCCTGGTGCTGGCTCAGTAGTTCAAAACTACCAGCTGTTTCACAGGAAAAGATGAAGCTCTTTGCTGCTGTAAGCGTTTACAGTCTCAAAAACATACAAGGGTATTTCATTCTGCCTCTAGGGCAGGTATGAATCAGAAATGACTTGATTAGTGTGACTTTGGCTTCTAGGCTCTGGTTATGACCACTGATCTTTGAATGTGCTATGCAACTTTCAGGAAGTCCTGACTTGCTTAATCAAGAAAACAAGCCAATGGGTTGTGATTTTTGTTGTAGGAGGTCAATTTGAGCCCATTATTGCAGCCACTGTGCCGACCTATCCCCTTGTGGTCTTCCATATTTTTACTCATCCTTTATACCACCAAGCACAGTGTCCTTGCTGAAGTACTGTCATTTTCTAATAATATGCTCAAATTAAATCAGATAAAGTCAAGCTATCTTCTCTTATCAGATGTTTCTAATTTTCTCATGATATATTGCTCATTCTTTTGGCTGTCCAGAGCATATTTAATAGTCTTCTCCAAAATCATAATTCAAAGGTACCCATCTCCTTCTATCTTTCTTTTTTCCATAACCAAGCTCTGAATTATATATTAAGTGACTGAAAAGATCATGGTTCAAGTCAGGCACAGCTTAGTTCTAAACGTGACACCGCACTTTTGGATAACACGTTAGATATAACACTTTTTTATAACACTTCAAGTAGTTTTGATCAGTACAATGTGCAACTTGATTTCTTGACTTATACTTCGAAATGTGTTAATTGTGGCAACAGTAAAATAAAATATTAGACAATTTCCATGTTTTCAGTTTATCATGATGTTGCTTGATGACACTATTATCTCCTATATTTTACATATCAGACAACCGAAGCACAAAATCATTGTTTACCCAAGGTGTAAGCTCAAGATCATACAGCTACTAGATGGTTGCATTTGCATTGTTTTCAAATATCCTTGCTACACTTATTCAAATGCTTTTGTATAGACAATAAAACTCAAGAAAATATCTGTTTGCTATTTGCTACTTTCAGCCAAGATCCATCTGACTTAAGAATTGTATTGCTCCTTTTGAGTCTTCTTCTGACTCCAACTTGATTTTATGACAGTTCCCTATCAATATTCTACTGTAACAGTTTAGAAATTGGCTCAGCAAAAGATTCCTTTGATGTGATACCAATAGGATTGTTCAATGATGCTCACATTCAGTTGGTTGATTTTTCTTTGGAACGGACACAATCATGCATTTCTTTCTTTTGCTTGGCATGATAAATGTTTTCCAAATTTCTTCGCATAAATTAGTGAATACCTCAGTGTTGAATCACTGTGTTGAAACATTTCAATTGATATTCTATTGTTTCCAAAAGTCTAATTTTCAGCAGTGCATTGAATGATGTTTCGGTTCTTGCTTCAATACCATAGATTATTGATCATATGCTATCTCTCAAAATGAATCAATTCTTTTTGATACAGTGACTATGTATTCCTTGTATCTAATGATGCTTCATGGATAATCCAATGTTTTGTCCATATACAAAAGAAAACAACACCCCAAACACAAAAAATAAACAAGAAGAACTATAACATCATGTTAATTCTGAACCCAATCTACATCATAGGACAGAATAGAACCACCAATATTGAGGCAGCCTCATTTTTCTCCCAAAGATTGGCTGATGGCTTTGAACCATTGATCTTGTGGTTACCATGCCAACACATAAATTATCATACCACCAGGGATCCTAGTTTTGCCAACTGAATCTTTCAATATTGTAACTTGAGGCTAGATTTTTTTTTCTTCCACTATTTCAACATGACATTTTATGAGACTTTCTTTTTGGTCCATGTCTTTAAACACAATGGCACTGCTTTATTTGCTAATATTTATTCATATGAACAAAAAGAGGAAAAGTACTCTCAAGAAAATGGCTGATCTTCACAGGGTCTATGGTAGTCATGGTGGAAAATAAATGTAAGAGATAGTATATGGGCATACATTAACACCCCATTATGAAGATGACAGACATGATGGGATTCTATTAGATTAATAACAGTAGAATCATCAAATGAAGGATTAGGTGCAAAGGGAACTTCAGCAATTTTTCAACAGAGGCACATAAGACTCACCTTGAGATGGTCAAAAGAAATCATGATTGGGGTGCTTCTGGAGGGAAAATTAGTGGAACGCTGGATTTTAGACAATTAAGGTATTTTCAATATTTATTTCATAGACTGATGTTGGTCACTTTTCAGCCCACAACAGTTTCCACCCTCAGCCTCAGTAGTGGCTTTAGTTCCTTAGAATTCTGAATTCTTTTTGCACAAAGTCACAGTCCTCCGCCTACTTCTAGAGAATAGGTTTTATAATGTCCAGCCCAAGAATAAGTTAAAACTTGAAGGCCTACACCTTGTAGCAATCATTCAAATTATGACTACAGGTCAACACCTGTAAACTGTCCCTATCTTTTAAAGCTAGCATTTTGACTCTACATAGATAAGCAGTAGATATGCAAAAATGTCAGTGTACCTAGAGTTCATTGTTAGGTTTAGTAATAAGTATTCCTCAAGAAATAACTGGGCATGTGATATTTTTATCCTTGTTGGTATGAAAATTATATATATATATGTTGCATCCACTCTCCTTTATTTCACACCAGAGACTCCGAGGAAGCTGTGACAATGCCTTAATATACAAGGCTGTTTCCCTTGACTTTTAAGCAATTGCAAATAGGATTATGGCTCTCTATTTATCCCCCTCACATTTCCCAAGCGTCACCTTTTATTTTCTGCCACATAAACACCAAATTAATCATCCTGACTTATTCTCCCCCTTCCTTCTAAGCTAGAGATATTTGAAAAAGAGATACAAAGATGGCCTAAAATGTGATAATCAACAACATTATATATTGTCTAGTTTCAAGACTGGCACAAACCTTAAAACACAGTTTATGGCATTTAATTCAATTTAAATCAGGTGGCCATACACTGGTAGGGGTCATGCTGTCATATATCTGTGCCTTTACTTCTCAGTAGCCGATAAACACAGTCCCACACTTGGCCTACAGATCAGGTTCCTACTCTTAGCTTTACTGGTAAATAACTTAAAAAAATGGGGAAGGTAAATTGCATTTCTGAGCTTAAGTTCCTGATTGTGTGAAGGTAATATATGAAATATACTTTTCAGTAATAGACATTTAAGACTCTATCAGACACAGTATGTTGATATGACTATTGTCAGTTGTTAAGTCCAATCCAACTGAAGGCAGCCCAGTATGTGCTTTGCATGGCTTTCAAGGTGCAAAGCACCACCAGGACGGTTTGAACTGCTAAACTTTGGACTAGTGGTAAAGTGCTTCACCCAAGGCACCACCCATGCACTCTTGCTTATGGTAATCAGTTAATATAACTGTTAATATGTTTCATTTTAAATATTGTATTAATACAAATTATATTTTATTGTATATGTAGTATGACATTTTAAAAATAAAAGAGGAGTTTAAAAATGTTATGGAGGAAATCCATTGGCTTTTAATTGCATTTTTCCAAGAACTTCTGGAAGACTCTTCACATTAAATGATAGGTTTTGTTTGACAGAAGCATCTTGAAATACAGGAGAGAAGAGGTTATAGGTATGCAGATTAAATGGGACATACAGAAAGAAGCGGCATTTCTACACAGAAGGTGATGCAGGGATTTTGATCCGTGAGTGGAAACGTTAAGGAGTAGAGCAAACACAGAGACAAAATGCCACTGCCTGTCTCTCTGGGGCCCCTGTCACACTTCACCAGCTTATCCCACTTTCCCTTGCTTAACTTGGCCTTGGTCCAGAGTCTTCCACAGCCTAACACTGCTGACAGCTGCCATGAATCCTCAATCAGAGATGGACCATTAGTTGAAATGCTTTCCCCTCTCCTGAGATGTATGAAAATGACAAAACTTTGGAAGAAAAGTAGAAACAAATCTACACTCTTACATTATTCATAGAAACCCACCTCATACATTTTACTCATTTTCCTTGTTTTTATTTTAAAGTATGAAGAAATTCAGATTCACATGTTTAATAACTATAATCTTGGTTGTATAGTGTTTATGAGTTGCACTGCTAACCACAAGGTCAGTATTCTGAAACTACTGGCCTTCCAGTGGGATGAAGACAAGACGTTCTACCCCTGTAAACAGTTATAGTACTGGAGACTATCATAGTATGTGCTCATTAAAATATTGGAGTGAAGTATCAATGATCATCACTACTTTGCAAACATTAAAAATAAGATTGACTAAGACACTCATAATAAATATATGCAGCCTCATTCGCTGCCATCAAGTCAATTGAGACTCTGATTCATCCACTCTGACAGGGACGAACTGTCCCTGCGCTTTCTGAGACTGTAACTCTTTACAGGTGTAAAGCCCTACCTTTCTCCTTCAAAGAGACTGGTGGTTTCGAAGATCTGACCTTAAGATTACCATCCCACGTTGCAACCACTGCACCACCAGGGCTCATATCCCAACTAGAAAATATGAGTCCTTAAGAGTCACAACAACAGCATTAGAAATAAAATGTAAAACAACTAAATATTATGCTCATCTAGTTTAGATGCATAGGAATTTTAATGCATCAACTACATATATTCTTTCCCACAATGTGAAATTACATTTAATAAACTTTGTAGTAGTTTACAAGAAACACAAGGCATAAATGAACATATCACACCATGGGGATTTGGGAACTCTGGTGTCATCTTGCATCACCAGTTGGGCTGCTAACCTCAAGGTCAGCGGTTCAAACCCACCAGCCACTCCAGAGAGAAAGATGAGATTTTCTGTCCTCTAAAGATTTTACAGTCTCAGAGACCCAGAGGATAGTTCTAAGCTATCCTATTGGGTTGCTGTGAGTCAGAGTTGAATCCGTGGTAGTGGGTTTGAGTTTATTTGTTAAATGGTGAAGCAAAAAAAGCAAGAATATTAATAAATGTAGACTATAAACAAGCTTGTTCTTATAACATAGATTGTAGAGAAATAAGTAAGAGATTGAGCATTCTGGTTAGTGCAGTGGTCACGTATAGGGCTGTGATCTGCATGGTCGGCAGTTCCAAACCACCACCCGCTCCCCAGGAAATAGACAGGGCTTTTTGCCTCAAAAATAGTTAGAATATCAGAAATCCCCAGGGGGTCGCTGTGAGGGACTCCTCAGCATTGTGTTTGCTTTTTGGTTTTGGACTAAAAGCGACTTCAGAGCTGTTCAAAAAATTTTGCTTGGTGAGCATAGTTGAATTGATGTTCAATAATTTCAATATGAGGATAAACTTGGGTACATTAAACACTTATTCTTAATTTTTAAATTATGATTGTGATGTAAATATACCAATAAATACATATTTACATTTGTATGTGTATATATATATACATATGTATAGTATAGGGCACTTCTGCTTTGTTCTGTCAGGTCTCTATGTGTCAAAATCCACATAATGGCAATGGGTTTCGTTTGATTTGGGTAGATATCTTTACAAATACATACCTATGAGCTAGACAGTGGATGTGTAGAGCTAATGGATGAAATGATGTAACACAAGACTTTAATTTATAAAATGCAGTAGGCAAAGTGAGAATGGTTAAGTACTGTTAATTTTTGAAACTAGATGATAGATATGTAGTTGGTCATAATACTACTTCTCTATGTAGATATGCTTGGAAATGTCATAATATTAAGTAAACAAAGGACCAATAATCACCTCCAAATCAGAGCCATATATCCCCATAGTGCTATGGTTTTGCAAATGTGTGCAAATTTATACAGAACATCATCCTTCTTAAGAAAATTATGCTCATTCCAAATGATTTTATTATTCATCATTTATTAGCAATATGTATATTTCACCCATTTCTGAACAGATATCTCTTGAATGTCAAATATTTAACATAAAGTTTATATTCATCTGTGATTTAAATTTTTTCTGAATTTCCCCATGATCCTCATTAGCTAAATTTGTAACAAAACATCCCTCTGTATGAAGAGGTTAGAGGGGAGAGTGCAGAGAAACCCTGTGCATGAGAGTGCATCCTTTCCTAATTAGATATTTTTTAACAACTTTCCCTAGCAAGAGGTGAAGACTTTGAAATCTCCTAGGGGTTGTTCTAAACAACATTGGTAAGACTGAAAATTTTTTGGAAGAGGATCCCATAGTGGTCTCCTGAAAGGTGTAGGGGGTTCTCTGATGATTCTGTAGATAATATAGTGTTACACTTTATTGTAGCACCTGCAAAACTATATGTGTTTATAAATCTCAAGAAAACTATTGAAATTGAGAAACTCGGCCCTATCCTTGAGATGCCATGCTGAAGAAGACAATGCAAGAACTCTTTAATTGCAATTACAGGCAGTCTCTAAATATATACCAAAAGATTTGCTTCTAAGTGGGACCTTATGTGAATATGTTTGTAGGTAGGGAAGGACAGGTATACATGCTTCTTATTTAACTTTATAATCCTGGTGGCACAATGAATTAAGCCCCGAGTTGCTAACCCCAGGTCACCTATTAAGATTCACAGCCAACTGTACAGGAGAAGGGGGCTTTCTGCTCCAATAAGGACTACAGCCACAGAATCCCTACATGCATTCTACTCTGCCATCGAGGGTGTCTGTGATTCAGAATGGACTAGACCACAGTGGAGAGTACAGGAAAAGGCTCAGTGTCTTCTCAATAATTTAAAAGTTGTGCATGCATCAGGGAAGAGTGTTCGCGAAGAAGAGCTTAGTACCAATAAATTTGGTTCCCAATTTTCCAGAAGGGGGCAAATTTATATACTATCAAAGGGCAAAAATGATTTGTCTGTGATTCTAATGTTCATAATCCAGAGATATCCTGTACCTATTAGATAAGGAATATGCATCAATTCAAAGACGGTTGTTTAGAGCATTCTCTGGTGAAAGCAAAAGAAATAAATGAGTTGCCTTCCAGTGGCCTCCAAATCATGACGACCTCATGGGTCTCAGAGTAGGACTGTGCTCCACAGGCAGTTCAATGACTGGTTTTTCAGAAGTACATCAATGTGTCTTTCTTCTGAGTAGGCTCTGAATGGTCTAGACCCACCTAGCATTTGGTTAGCCGACAAGGGCATTGACTGTTTCTAACATCCAGAGACAAGGAGCCCTGATGACAATGATGGTAAGCATTGGATTACTTAACCACGAGGCTGGTGGTTCAAATCCACTAACATTTGTAGGGGCGAAAGACAAGGCTGTCTTTTTCTATAGACAAGATCTATAACACTTAACTTACAAACTTTATAGAGAGTCATGAGTTGGAATGGTAGTGAGTTTTTTGATTTTGGATCACTGAGGGATAATTTTGAGCAAATTGAAAGTTTTAATGTAAAACTAGGTATACTGGGAATTTATAAATGTACACACACACACACACACACACACACACACACACAAAGCAAACCTGCTGCTATCAAGTCCGTTCCAGTTACTCATGATGACCGCCTGTTGCTGAATTGACCTTCTCCATCAATTCCCTTGGTCATAATCCCTCTAGAATGAGCTCAGCAGGGCCTTTGTCCATGATGTTGCCAGTTTTTAGGTTAGCTATAGAATACAAACCATTGTTGCTACCCAGTATGTTATTGCTGTACTTAAGTGCCATTGGGTAGGGTCTAACACAAAAGGACCTATGGTCAAAAGAAAGGAACGCTGTACTCTGTCCCGCACCATCCTCATAACCTCTGCTAGGTTGGAGGCCATGTTTGCAGCCGTTGGGTCATTCCATCTCATTTAGGGTCTTTCTTGTCATTGTTGATCATCTGCATTAGCAAGCATAGTGTCTACTAAATATATTTGAGGGTACCATTCATTTTCATCTAATACATTATAAACAGTAAGTCAATTTCACTCAGGCACTATAATTTTATCCCCTATAAATCAGTTTATTTATTTCAGATAAAAAAGCTTAGATCCCATATCTAACAAGACAGCTTTTGTATAGACTGTCTAGTCAGAATATTTATAGCATCACTATAACTTACTAATAAATTCAAGAAGATATTAGGGAAAATTTTCCTTTTTTATTTCATTGAGTACATAAACTATGATAATTATAAAGTTGGATAGGACATACGATTTCTACTGTAGACAAAAAGCTGAAAACTGACATTTTTCCTTTTGCTTGGGTGTTGATTTAACAGGAAGGATTGAATTGTGTTGAAGTGGAAATAAATAGGCTGAAAGAAAGAAAGAAAAGACAAAAACAACAACCAGCAAAAATAGCAAACCAGAACACCCTGCCTATCTTAATGCCAGCTGTCAATCAAGGAGATTGGAAGATCAACTTGTCAACAGTCAGTCAGACTGATGACGGGCTCAACATAAGCGGTGCTTGTGTAGATATTTATAATTATTCCAATCAATTGGTATATGAATGGCAAAATAAAATGAGCTCACATAATTGGATGATAAAATAAATATATGTCTTATCCCATTTACTCACATAAGTTTAAGGATGTGAAAATTGTAACTTACCTTTAGGAATTTTTGTGAGATAATTCTATTTTTACTTATGTCAAATTTTATTTTATTTCTTGTACTTTAGGTATATGAAATCCATTTAAGAACTTTTTTAAAAAGCACGATAAGATAACAAGACATTTGTTTACACCGTCTACCATTTCCTGGGAAGAGTACCACCTGGGATCAAAGGAGACATCAGGATGAATCGTTTCTTACTGCTACTTTCCATGGTGGGAATTCCTCTCCTGCAGCTCTGCCTTGCAGTCACAGCATACCTGGAAACAGAGGAAGTGCAGCAGTCTGTGGGATCTCATGTTCGAGCTAAGCGTGCCTGGGTGTGGAACCAGTTTTTTGTCCCAGAGGAGATGAATACGACCAGATATCACATTGGCCGGGTAACTATCTTCTGAGAGGGTGGCGGTCCAGGCAGTCCTATCGTTATGAGTGACTTCTGTTCTAAAAACAGGTCCCTAAATCAAACTTGTATGTAAATCAAAATGGCTAGTTGTTCATATGTAACTTCAATGAGTCAAAGGTTTATCTTAGAATATAGTATGTAGGGTACCATTCAGTGGAATAAAATAAAATTTAAAGAACCTTTCAGAAACACTTTCGGATCCATTTGAAACACAAAAAATACAGTGAAAATAATGATGGAGATGTTTAACTGTGCCCCACAAAGGGACATCCACTGCTACGATGACGCCTGTATTAACTTTGGAGCCCTGGTGACACCGTGGATGAAGCACTGGGACATTCATGGCAAGGTCCGCAGTTGGAGCTCAGCACCTTCCCCTTGGGAGACAGACGTATCTGTTTGTCTCGCAGTCTCAGGAGGTTTTTAGTATGAATTCATATTTTTTATTACAATGGAATTTATGGGGGTCTGGTTCTTACCTCCACGCTGTATGTCAATAGGCACTCACCACCTGAAGACAGCTTGGACACTAATTTTTATGAAATGTAAGTTAACTAATTTCCAGATATGGGGGTATTTGATGCCACTCTGCATTATCTCAATTAACCCCAAACACAATCATACAAGAGTGTCAGACTTATGAACCCTAAACTTCCCCTCAAAACTCCAAGGGGAGGTGGAGCTCAGGTTGTCCCTGGGGAAGTGCATCTCAGTCTCCAGAGGGACTGTAGCCTCCTGTTATCATTGCAGCTCAGTTTTATCAACATCTGGACATTTGATGATGCTATTTTTGGTAATTGATGAAAGCAGCAGGATAAGTATAATTTCATTTACCAAAAATATTTAGCCTTCCCTTCTATTACGCTAAGTAGCTGTTGATTTACCCCTCATTAGCTTTTAATGAAGCAGATTAATACCAAATCCTTTCACTGCTAAGTAGCAACGGAAGCCCACACGTTTCATTTGAACAGTGGAGCTGGAGGACAGAGGATAATTATTTTCACTTTATGCAAAGACAATCTTTTAGGGGAAAAAGTTTCCTTAATGAGACAGAACATTTATTTGTTTTGGGGTTTTAATATTATTTGGCTTTCTTTAAAGCATGGTAATTAAGATAGCATGGTCCTTTCCATAAGGCACTGTCTCTAGAAGGATGGACTGAAATAAGTTTAACCGCTAATTAACAGGCACTAAAATTTAATTGGGCCCAAAGGGTGAAACACTCAAAATTCATTAACTCACTTGTTCCTGGCTCTTTTCAGGAGGACTGGGGTGTTATCCTGGGTCTGGCTTCCAAAAGAGTTCACCCATCCAATTAGCCAGACAGGGAAGCTAAAACGTGGCCCAGCCTGAGAAGCTCTGTGTTTCCAGGCAGAGGGTTCTCCAAGCTCTGCTCACCACCCTCTCCACCCCACCACCCACCTTTTTTGGCAGATGATTCCCAGGCACATCAC
Organism: Tenrec ecaudatus; assembly: GCF_050624435.1. Classification (NCBI taxonomy): domain Eukaryota; kingdom Metazoa; phylum Chordata; class Mammalia; order Afrosoricida; family Tenrecidae; genus Tenrec; species Tenrec ecaudatus. Next base: position 10,923,091 of record NC_134544.1, read on the forward strand.
AGGCGTCTGCGTGCAGGTGTTAAGAGACCCCCAGTTAAGTGTTTGCTAGTTACTGAGCCCCTGCAGCCTCCTTTGCAAAGAACCCCGCAGAGTGCCTAGTGCAGGCCCATCCCTGGCTGGGTGACTGGGGGCGGCTGCTGCAGCCTTTCAGTAAAGGGGCGCTGCGGGGAAGCTGGCCAGCAGGATACAACCGCAAGTTCCCTAGGAGGCTGTCATATTTTCTAGTTTGTTAGTCAGCTTCCGCTCCCTGCACGAATCTCCTGCTTCATTTCACACCATGATTGGTTTTGCCTTCTATTTTTTTTATTCCATTCTGTGAAAATCGTTATGAAAAGACTCTACTGAATGCTTCCCCTCTCCCCGACTTATTTTTTGTCTTTTACAACTGTCTGTAAAGAACATACAGATAACAGGTTTCAAAGTCCTCCTTGGTAGTGCTTCAGTGCTCACTGTTCAGGAGCTACCAGAACATGCGGCCCCAAACAACCAATGCACTGACCTGAGTCCCTGCCAACTCACAGGCAGCCCCAGCGCCAGGTAGAGCCGCTGGGCCACTTCTCAGACTGTCCCTGGGTTGCTGGGGCAGACAGCGCATCTTTCACCTGATCCAGTTAGCAGGTCAACATGTACCTGATGGCACCGCCGCCGCCACCCTGGCTCCGTATTCAACAGCTAGGAAAGTAAATGTGACTGCCTTTAAAAAGATGGCTCATTTAGTGAAGGGGTTGATGCATGTGATTCAGTTTTCTAAGCACCCAAAGAAACAAACCAATAAACAAACGACCTCCTTTGTCACCTTGTTGACCAGAACTCATAGCTGACAATTTAAAGTGACATTCATTTACCAAATTGATAGTAGCTGGCTAGTTGAGAAAACACTTTTGGAATGGCATTACAGGATATTTCATAATACTACAGTGCCTAAGATTGAAATATTCTTATATCAGCATTATGCCATTAGCGGGTAAGGCTGTTCAAATGTTGTTGTTGTTGTTTTTTTTTTTTTTCTCTTCATTCATGATCCTGAAAAATCCCAGACCCACTGGTCTATAAAAATTACATTGTGAATATACTGGAAGTACATTTACTCATCATTGATTTCAACTCCTCTTCTTCTGAGTAGCATGTTATAAATACATGTAAGAACTACATGAACAAAATAATGGGCATTAATTCTTTCATCTGATGATCTGATAGGCATGCGTGTTTTTGAAAATATCTGAAAATACCAGATTAACATTATGGCATATAAATTTGCTTTTTAATTTTTAAGTAGTGAAAGATTACCTAAGTTGAAGCACTCTAAGAATTCTGGGAAGATGGTGGCATGATATATATAAATATGGGAGAGGAAGAGAGAGAGAGAGAGAGAGAGAGAGATTTATGTCAAGAAAATGGTCAGACAGTTGTAGAAGTAGGCAAGTCCTGCCTAAGACTCCACAGGTGAAGAAGCAGGTAAATTCAAGGTTAGCAGGTCAGGCTTTTGAGTGGCGAGATGAATGAATCCAGGCTCAGTAGATCAGATGTAAGATTAGATGGCAGGCCCCTGATGACTCATGGGATCAACTGTCAATATGACAGGCTGTTGGCTCCAGTCCAGATCCTGATGCAGGATCCAGGCCCAGGAAAGACAAAGGCAGCTTTTCCATATTGTCCTTAGAGTGGAAGTAGACCACACCCCGGAGGAAACTTCTTTTCATTTGCTTCAGGACTGCGACCAGAGTAACAGGGTTGCACTGAAAACTCGTCTTACATCTGATTGGCTCCTCAGAGTCTGGACGTGATCACCTTGTGTTGTGATCATCAGGGTGTCGTATCATCAGGGATTACAGTCTTTAACTGCCGAACCACTGACAATACTGACTCAGCCAAGCTGACACAAAACATAATGATCACAGATGGTATGATCCTATATAGAGAAAATCAGAGTCCATAAGGAAAATTCTGGAGCTAATAGAGAAATTTAACAAAATTTAATAAGAAATTTGACAAACTAAAATTCAATTGCATTTCCAAGCATTATTTAATGAAACAATCCATATAAAGGAGCATCCATGTACATAAAATACTTTGGCATAAATCTAACGAGGGACTTAAATGAGTTATGCCATGAAAATTAAAGAATACTGTAGAAAGACATTATAAAAACTTAAATAAATGGAGAGAGGTTGCATGTTTATGAACTGGAAGACTTAAAAATTATTAAGATGTCAATATTACTGAAAGTGACCTATAGATTGAATTCAATCATGATCAAAATTCCAACAGTCATCTTATAAAAAAGGAGGGGGGAAATCCCAAACAATAATTTACTTTGGAAAGGGAAGTGGGATAAAGTAGCAAGTGAAAAAAATAGTACTCACACTTCTTGATTCTGAAACGTATTGTCCAGCTGTGAGGATGTCTGGCAGCTCTGTGGGTTAGATTTTACCCTTTCGAACGGCAATTTTTTGCAATTCAAATCCACTAACTGCTCAACAGCAGAAAAATGAAGTTGGCTGCACTGGTAAAGATTTATACTCTGAAGCATATATAGTGCCAAAAGAAATCATAATTAACTGTCAGTTAGTTTGAGTTTTAAAATACAGCTGTAACAATGGAAATACCGGGGTGGCCCTGGTGTTGTTCTAACAATAAATACATAGACTGATGGAATGAACTAGAAAGTCCAAAAATAAACCCACACACCCCTGGTGTAGTGCCAAATCCTTATGTATGAATTTATATATAAGAATGCTAGGTATATATAAGGAAGGTAAATCCATTCAATGGGAGGAAGAATAGCATTGATTAAGGTAGGGTTACAGATAATTTTTGTAATTGCTTTTCATAGGCTGTGCACCTATAAATGGTTCTGGGGAAATGATATCTCTACATATAGAAGAATGAAACAGGATCCATGCCTCACATCATCCAGAAAAACAAATTGAAAATGAATGAAGCACCTAAATGTATAAATTAAAAGCATAAAACTTCCAGAAGAATAATGTATGCATGAAAAGCACAGAACTTTCAGAAGAATAAGCAGGGGCAACACTATTAAGCATAGCTTTCAACAATGGAGTATCTAATATAACAACAATAGCTAAAGGAAAAATAGAGCGTCAAAACAATTATCTTTTTCCCCCCCAACCAAAACCATTATCCAACAAGTAAAAAGACAAGCTACCAACTAGGGGATCATATTCAGAAACCAACCATATAGCTGACCAAGATTTAGTCATCAAAACATCTACAAAACATTAATAATTTAACAATAAAAAGGTCAATAAGCTCGTTAGAAATTTTCAAAGGACTTCAGTAACATTTAACCAAGGAGGGAATTCAAATGACCACATGAAAAGATGCTCAGTGTTATTAGCCATCAGAGAGATATAAATGCAAAACGCAATGAGATGCTAGAACATGGCTCCAAACCAAAGATACCCAAGTCACCACCATGGAGTCCACCCTGATTCATGGCAACCTTACAGGACAATCTAGAACTGCCTACATGGGTTTCCGAAGACTCTTTTTGGGAATAAAAGCTCATCCTTCTTCTTTGGAGAGGTTGCTGATCTTGCAGTAAGTAACCCAGAAAGCAACCACTAAACCACCAGGGATTTTCTAATAGGAGGGCAAGATTAGATAAACAAGGAAGATTAGAGAAATAAAAACTAAACAAACAAATAGAAATTAACCAGTGTTGGTGGGGATTGGTTGTAGAGAAATGGTAACACTTATCCAATGTTGATGTTCATACAAAACCCATTTTGTATTAACATTATCCAGAGTCTCTGCGGAAAGCAACACGGAGTTCCTCAAATAACCAAACTCAGAACTATGGTATGACCCAGAAAACTGGAAAGCAGAGACTCAAGAAAAAGAACAGAAAGAAAGAAGAATGCACGTCAAGGTTAATTCCCATAGCATTCACAAGAGTTAAAAATTGGAAACAACACAATCGTTAATCAGCAGGCTTATGTGTAACCCAAACATGGTACATACATATAGTGGAACTACTCAGCCAATAAAAGAAAGGGAAATTTGTTACATGCTACAATACGGATTGAGCCTGAAGACATGATGCGAAGCTAAATAAGTTACTAACTAAAGGACAAATAGTATGTGATTTTACTCATAAAAATACCAGAAAATGTTCATGTATAAAGACCAAAGTTTATTAGAGGTTACCAAGAGCAAGAGGAAATTGGGGAAATGTGAGGGAGAGGTAATGGTGATGGAAAAATAACATTCATTATGGGCAGGTTGCATGAATAATTATTGCAATTGATGTTCATAAGCTGTGCACCTATAGAAAGTTGAGTTGAAATGATTCATATTGTACAACAATGACAGACAAAAGGACACACCCAGACACACACATACATAAGGTTAAACATAAGGCTGCTTATGTATAACCCCAGATCTCCTGGATTCGGTTCACTGATTTGAGGTTTAAAGTCATGGCATTAGAGGGAATTCCAGTTCCTAACACATTTAGTGCTTCTGTTCTACCTTCTAATTTGTAGCATAGTGTCTAGGTTATCAAAAGGCTGTAAGTGGCCATCCAAGGTATAGCAATTGGCTTCTACTCACCTTGAACCATCAAAGGAGAAGGGACTCACAGGGAGAAGAGAGGCTGCGAGAGATGCAGCTCATTGCCTCCCTGAACCACTTCTTCCTTTGCCATGAAAGCAGAATGTCCTAGCAGCTCTGAACGTTTTGATCAAGTATTCAATGGAGAAATCAGATCACAAAGAAAAAAATGGAAAAGAGAATTTAAAATTCTCACAAACTCTATACATTCTGGAGACATGGGCAGGGAGGCAACGGTGGCATAATTCATGAAACTACTGTCCTGTGAAAATCTTTAAACTTCAAACCAAGAAATATCTCCAGATATCCTCATAAAACCAAATAGTGTAGCTCAATTACTACAAGCGTCTATCTTGAGTATTATGTTCTTTTAAGAATCATCGCTATGGGATTATATTAACAACAGAATCTTGAAAGATGAGAAAGAAGCCCTAGGGGCAATGGGGTTATGTTAACGAAGGAGGAGAAATTCCAAAGCAGTAGGGTAGGAAGAATTGCACAACTCAAAAGAAAGAACCAAGACCCCTAAATTGTACATGTAGAAACTGTTCAATTGCTATATGTTTTTATTTGTAGACTCTCAACAAGGGCAAACAAAACTTAAGGAAACAAAATAGAGAAATCTGACATCAGAAAGATGATGTGGTTTGTTGCTCGGTGCCATCGAGTCAGTGCTGACCCAGATAGCAACCCTATATATAGCAGAGTGGTCCACTGCCATGTTTGTGCCATCCTAACAATTTCGGTGATGTCGAAACCATCATGGCAATCATTGTATCATCGCATCTCATTGAGAGGCATCTGCTTTTTTGCTACCTCATATCTTTACCAAGCATAAGGTCCTTTTCCAAGGACTGGCCTCTCCTGAGGCGTTTTAGTGGTGAAGTGCTTATGCAGTGGACAAGGATCTGAAAGATCAGCAGTTCAAAACCATTGGCAGCTTTGCTGGAAAAAATCAGGGCTTTCAACTCCCATGAACATTTTCAGTCTTGGAAATTCATGCACAGTTCTACCCTTTCCAGGTTGATAGCTGTTAATAAGCATCAACTTGATGGCAGGGGGTTTGGATTTTGATAACCCCTGATAACATATCCACAGTATGTGAGATGAGTCTGATCATCTTTGTCTCCCTCATTCAACATCTAACTTTCACATGCAGGTGAGGCTATTTAAAACACTGCAGCTTCGGTCTTTAGTCTTCAAAGTAGCATCCCTGCTTTTCAACATTTTAAAGAGGTCTTATGGCACAGATCATGTATCGTTTACCCTTGACTATCGCTTCCATAAAGATTGATTGTGGATCAAAGCAAGATGAAATCTTTGACACTTCAGTCTTTATCATGAGGCTATTTATTGGTCTAGTTGTGAGGATTTGGGTTTCCTTATGTTCAGTTGTAATCCATATAGAAGCCTACAATCCTTAATTTTCATCAAAAAGTGCTTAAGTCCTCCTCACTTTCAGCAGGGAAAGTTGTGTCATCAGCAGCTCAAAGGTTATTAGCACAGTTCTGTGTTTCCAGGGAAGCATTTTACTTAGAAAAGAGCATATGTTTAAAGAGAGAATCAAAAAATTGTCATCATCGTAATTAAGGAATTAGGATATACCTCCATTATTTATGTAAACATAGTAGCTTATGTTAACAATGTTAAGTAATTGATAGGAATGATTTATTTCCCCAATATGCTTCTTTCCTTGCTTAACAGTGATATCTACACATTATTAAAATGCTTTATCAGTTTCTGTCTCCAGATTGTCTCAGCAATCACATTAAATTCTTATTAAGTCATTGAAATTGATATATTTTAAATAGAGTCAACAGAAAAGTCATATTTTTCCTCGAATTATATGTTTGTATTAACTTTGTGAGTTTTCAGGTAAGCTTTGTACTTGGAGAACAAGTATATTCATAAAGAGAGAATCAAGAAAAATATCAAAATAATAATGAATCATGATATCCCTCCTTTCCTTATGTTAAAGTGATAGCTTGTGATGTTAATGAGGTTCAATAGATGGGAAGGAGTCTTTAAGTGTTAACATATAATGGAACATTTTAAATAATGCTCTTTATGAAACTGACAGATGAACACATATGCTTCATAAAACTGGAAGGAAAGAGGGCAGAAGAAGGACATGCATACTTGATCATTGAGCAGAATATGTTCAGAGGCAACAGGAGTTGAAATCTGGCTGGATTAAGTGTCAAAAAGCATGTCTCCCAATGGTTAATGGAGGATTTGGGATCATCAGATAATCTGTGGTATAAATTATGAATTTATGAAGCAGCTATGTAACTTTCCCAAGTCTTTTTTTAAAACCAGAGTCTAAAATTTTTTATCTGTCAAAAACTTGATTATATCAATAATAAAGTATCTCATAATGTTACGAGAATTAATTGAGAGAATTAATAGAGAGTGATTAGTGGATTTTATGATATCTAACTAGTAGTCAATGCATGAATAAGCCTGTTATCTCTTCATCAAGTATCCTAGTTTTATTTCCAATATTTTCTATCCATTTTCAGCTTGCATGCAAAACCTCATATTTAAGATTACTCAGATTATTATCCCCCTATAAGTCTCTAGTCAGAAAGATGGGGTTTGTACTCCTGTCTACTCTGTTCTAAGGGGTCACTGTGAGTAGGCATCAATTCAACGAAAGTGAGTTTGGTTTGGGTTTATTGGTCTCTGGGGCCTAACCTATGTACATATGTGAAAAATATGGAACAAAAAGGTAAATGTTGTACAAATTTGAGCCAAGTTCCTTGTTCATTATGTCTGAAAAATTATTTATTCTTCAGTTATTTTAATTTCTCATTGGAACTATTTCAATTGATCCCTAAAACTTATGTAGTTATTCACATGAATAATTCAATGTCTCCTTCCTCTACCTGGAGACAGTGTTTAAGGTGAAACAAATATTTTACCTTTTAAAAAAATTGAAAATACCTAGGATTATTAACTTGGAAAAACAGAACTCTTTTCTTGGGGAAAAACAATGAGAAACCCTAAAATAAAAGCATTCAAATTTACCTGTCCATTTCAACAACACAGGGAATTAAGTAGCTCCTTTTTGTGTTTGCAGCTCAGATCTGACATAGACAATGAAAACAACTCTTTCCAGTACAAGCTGTTGGGAGATGGCGCTGGGACTATTTTTGAAATTGGCAGCAACACAGGTGACTTATACGCTGTGCAGAAACTCGATAGAGAGGAGCGTTCCCTCTACACTCTGAGAGCGCAGGTAACAGACACCACTACTGGACAGGCTGTGGAAACCGAGTCTGAATTTGTCATCAGAGTTTCGGATATCAATGACAATGAACCCAAATTCCTAGATGGACCTTATGAGGCCATTGTACCCGAGATGTCTCCAGAAGGTATTGCATATTAATTTGCATCAAATCTTTACTAACAATGAAACAACTTTAAAACTTTCAGGAATTAAAAAAATAAATAAATGCAACTTACATGACATTCTATATTCATTCTTCCTCCTACAAGTATGGCTGAAAAATATTTTCCAAAAGTAAATGTATTTTTTAAATTTTGTAAAGAAGGTACTGCCAACTAGTTTTGCTGTCAAAAATTTCCTCAGTCTTTAGAATAATTTTTTAAATCAGGAAAAGCAAACAAAGACAGATTAAAGATGATTAATTGAGTGAGTTGCAAAGTTCTTTAGCTTGTGTATTTATCAATATTTTACACTTAAAGTTTTAGATTAAAGAACAAAAATAAATATTTTGCATCTCAGAAAGAGACAAATAAAATAATGATATAAGGTATGCATGTGAAAATAGTAAAGACAATCTGTGAATCAAAACCTATTATACACAGCACAAAGCATGAACCTTAGTGGCATGAAGCCCCCAAATAAGTCGGACCCCTCAGCATGTTTATAGTCATTTTCAAGCTTTCTTTTAAAATACAATAGAATGTAATTAATATTTTAAACAAGATTTGTAGATTACAATATTTTCAATAACATAAGCATGGACTGCCTTTTAAATGCAAAATAATAATAATCATCATCTATTTCCAGGTAGGATGTAGTGCAGGGAAATATAGCTCTTCTGATCAGGGTCTTTGTAACTCCCACCAAATGAATGGGGGAACCATGCTGGAAGGTGAATGGCACTCTAACAAGGGAATTCATCCGTTTTGCCATGCCACCGAGTTCAAATGAGCCATCTCAGAGGCAGAAAAGGGATTGCTCATTACCATCAAGAAAGAAGAGCCCGGAGCGCAGCCCATCCTTTGGAGCTTGAGTTGCCTGTGGGTTGAGTTTTGTTGGACCCGGAAACGGAGCTGGAGATGGCAAGAGATGAAAGAGAGGGTGCATCAGAAGGAAGAGCAGCACTGAGAGCACAGAACAGCGAGGTGGACATGCAGACCCCTGAGTGATTGATTGCTGAGGGCCTACAGGCAGGTGTCGCACAGACATAGTGGATATCCTCCAGGAACTTAATCTGTGGAGTTCGTTAGCTGACCCAAGGAGCTACAGCCAAGAGCCTTTGGGCTGTGGTTTATCATAGCGTGGAATGATATTTGATTGTTTATTGGCAGTGCTACAAGAGCTTTGTAACATTGCTCAAGAAAGGAAGAGGTCAAAAGGTTCGGTGATTGAGAGGCTCTGGACCAGAGAGAAACTAAAAAGGTTTGCCTGCAGGCATGGCTGAGAAAGGACATCTCTGGCTGGAGAACTGTTGTGTCCTGGGCATTTCTGTTCATAACTTGTAACCTATTAACTACCCAATAAACCCCACAGTTATGAGTATTGTCTATGACTTGTATGTCGCTATTGCAATGAATCTTAGAGTCCAGCAGAGATGTGAAGTGCTTTGGGAAGGATAGTTGGTGGTATAATAAATGGAAGAAAGGTGGAGGCATGTCGTCTAAGCTCTGTCTCAGGGATTGGCCTTGTTTGATTCTTATTCCTCCCTGTGATATCACAAGAGGCCAGACAATGCCTGCAAGACAGTTTTACAAGGTGTGCATGTGGGTGGTGAAGAGTGCTGTGGCTACACAGAGAGCGAGAGCGAGAGAGTGAGAGAGCGAGAGAGCGAGAGAGCGAGCGAGAGAGAGAGAGAGAGAGAGAGAGAGAGAGAGAGAGAGAGAGAGAGAGAGAGAGAGAGCAAGCTTTGGAGCCACCAGCTGATTATTATATTTGGATCTGCACCTTGAATTTAGATTACTATAAAGAGTATTGCCACATGAGGATTCCAGCCATATAACAAATCAGAAATCAATAAACTACTTGTGGCTTAGGAAAGAAATATTTGTTTCCAGATACTGATGGCCTTTCAAGCTAAATCTTTCATGTGAAATTGAGTCTAAAGATTATGGTTTCCCATCTGTCCCTCTTGATTGGCAAAGTTATTCTTTTTCCTCTGCTGATAGTGCAGCAGTTACACATTCCACTGCAATCCTCGTGGTTGACTGTTCAAAACCACCAGCAGTTCTGCTGGAAAAAGACTGGGATTTCTACTCTGGTAAACAGTTAAAGTCCTGTAAAACATATGGGGGTCGCAGTGTGTCAGCATTGACTTGATGGCAGTGAGACCATGAGAGCTAAAATATAGTGCTGTCTTAGGCCAGGGGGCGTGCTAGTGGTGCAGTGGGTAAGCTGCTCAGTTGCTAACAGAAAGTTCTGTGCTTCTAGTGCACCAGTCACTGTAGAACAGTGATAAGGCGGATAGTTTTCATAGAGCCGTGGGAGCACTAAGGGGAACTTCTCTGTCCTACAGGCTCACTATCATGGAAAATTGACTAGACAGCAGTGGGCTTGGATTCTTTTGTTAGTTAGTTGGTTGGATTCTAGTACGTCAAGCGACTAAATGTGCCTGGCTTTGACGAGATTCGATGGATGAAAATCTCACTGCCATGCAGTCCACTCTGACTCATGGAGATCCTGGAGAGCAAAGTTGTTTCCAAGCCTGTAAACCTTTACAGGCGTAGACAGTCTAACTTTTCCCTAAAGGGAGGGTTGTAGGCTTAAATTACCAGCCTTGCAGCTAGAGGCCCAAACTTAAAGTTACTGAAACATGTATGAAAAGACTAAGTTAGCCTGTTTTAGGAAATGAATAGAGACTATCAATGGATGCAAAGTCTAGCCAGACTCTACAGATCTGAACTGCGGCCCAAGGAGGCCCAGTGGGGTGGGGGTGTTTCATGTATTTGCTAAGTAGTGACTCATCTTTCCAAAATTTCTAGTGCAGTCTTTTATATTTATGCTATTTTAAAGGCACGCTAATAACAATTTTTCAAAGAAATGATCTTATCGTTCAGTAATAGTTTCTAGCCATATCCCAAATATTAGCAATTCAATTTCAATAAACCACGTGATTTTTTAAATTTGGCTTAGAATGCTACATAATAAGCAATTCAGACTTCATGAGTTAATTACGCCATTTCTAATCCCTCAGTGCATCTCGCAGTTTTTGTTGCAGGTGCTTGTCTCACCTTTCTGCACATGATCTTTGAAAAAGCAGAGTCCTCAGTGATTTATTTTCAGAAAGCAGCACAAACTCTAGGAAAAGTGAATCATGCTTTAACCAGTCAGGTCACAGTATGTGAAAAACAATAAGGAACATATTTACAGTTTGCTTAATATAAATATTTGTTAGTGCTAACTGGCTTTATTGATAAGTATATATTTGTAGAAATAAAAATAAATTTAAAAGCAGATTCCTTGGTTATTTATGTTTATAGAATGTCTTGAGTATAGAAGGCAAGGCAATATATTGCCCAGTAAATATTATCAGTCCTTATTTATCCTCATCTCTACTCCTGGGCATTTTTCTTTTCCCAATAAATATCCTCCATCCACATTTTTCACATCAGCCGTCACTGAGTATAAGCTCTAGCCAAGTATCCAACTTTCCACACTGGTGGTAAGTGCTTTATTTGTTTTGAAAACTAGGATGTGATTGTGAATGAAGCAGAGAACTCTTGAGTGAGACTCCTTGTTTACCTCACTGGTTAAGAATTCCTATTTCAGCAGTCTCAGAGCTGAAATGCACATGAAGAGGATGATCTCAACTATAACCATAGTAAGGATGAAATTATATTAAAGATGCATTTAAGCTGCCTGTTTTGTGGTATTTAGAAAGGCATAGAAAGACAGTTAATGTTAGTAACATCTAGGTGGCATATGTTTACAGATTGGACTGCTAACCTGAAGGTCAGTAGTTCAAATCCACCAGATGCTCTGTAGGAGATATAACAGACTCTCTATTGCTCTATAGTTACCATCTTGAAAATCCCATCCTGTCCTGTCGGGTCATTATGTGTAGGCATCAACCAGATATCAGTGAGTGAATTTTATCATCAATCGAGGAGTCCCAGATGCACAGAGTTAAGCACTCAACTGCAATCCAAAAGGTTGTCATTTCAAATCCACCCAATGGCACCACAGAAGTCAGGCAAGGAAGTCTGCTGTCTGAAAGTTCATAACCTTGACAACCCAACGGAGGGGTTTTACTCTATACACATGGAGTCACCATGGGTCAAATCCACTTGATGAAAATTTAACAACAACAATGACAATGTCATTATTGTCTAACTACGCCATGATGAAGACTCATTATAAAAAACAGGTTAAATTCAATGTATGAGAGGGCTTCAAAAAGTTCATGGGGAAAATCCATTATCTTTTAATTCCATTTTTCCCTCATGGAATTTCCTTCATATTGTAAAAGCTACATATCCAAATAACTGTCATTGTTATTTTATAAAGTATAACAAACCTCAACATGTAGGACAGATTTCTCAGGGGAAAAATAACATCCTTGAAAATTGTTATTTCCTGAAAGTATCTCCATTAATTAACTTGGAAAATGAAATTCTGCACACCCCAAACTGCTTCAGACACACAAGTCAAAAGGAAGGAATTTGGCATATATTGCTCTTATTTTCCCTCTCCATATATCTCATTGGCTTTCTTAAATGCAATCAAATTGATTGGATTCACATTATAGTATTTCACATTATACAAAGTATTAAACTACAACCCATGAAAAGTAATAAGTGTCTACTTTTCAGCTAATAATCAGAATAAAATGAAAATACTTAGAGAATAATTTACAAATTTAGCTGATAAGTGGGAAACTATGCTCCAGTAAGAGGTGCCAGGACAGAAAGTCATTGTGTCTCCCATATAAATGCTGCAAGAGTAAGTCAGCCAGGAAATGGCAGGGGGGCATATCTAGCTCCCTCTGGCTATATCAAAGGAGGAGAAACCACCACATCAACCCAAGGCCAGTGGCCACAGGCAGAGGTCAGGCAAACCTTGAGCCTTCTTTACAGTAACTGCTCTCACCTCAACTATCTCTTGTATTGTAAGTTACGTCCCTGCTGGGTTTGATAATTCCTTGGGATGGTTACATAGAATTCATAGACAATATCCGGGGCTGTGGGGTTTATTAGAGTAACTAACAAATTATAAAATGTTAAGGATACAGGTATTTTGTCTATAACACCTCTCATCAGCTGTGCTGCCAGGTATGTTTCTCTCTGCTCTATGACCCTTCATCCATATGTTCCCTTGGCCTTGACCTTGTTCCATGGTCTGGGAAAGTCCCCATTCTGTCTCATGGTTTCAGCACTGCTCCTCTCCTCTGTTTCATGGTCTCTGTGATGCCACCATGGAGCCTGTACTGCCTCCACCTTTTCAGACAGTGATCTCAGAGACACTCTGATGGTGGCTCTTCTGTCTTGATCATCACAGGGCCCTCCATGTGCTTCTGAGATAGCATGCGTTTACTGAGAGCAATGGCAAAATTAACCAGTTCCCCTATTGATATTTCACATACTGTATCTGCAGGTTTCCACCCAGTCATTTGGGAGTAGTGCCAAAGGCATGGCTAGAGGAGCCATCATTAATAAATTTCACTTCATCAAATCCTGATACTAATACATTTCATTCTCTATGTGAGGGGTGAGCAGATATAGCAAGTATACCAATCATTCCATCGTGAATGTGATATTCTGAAAACAAAGTTTCCTCATGGTCATTTGACTGAAATGATTTTGTTGTTGTTACAAAAATCAGTGAATCTGTGTGTGGGTCAAAATAATATTATTTTATATGTGCAGCTTCAAATTTGACCACTAAACAACTCAATATTTTCTCAGGAAAAATAGATTGACATTATTCTGAGTGTAATCACATTAAACAAGTAAGTCTCCTATCAAAGAGAGTTGTGAATAAGTCTTATCGAACAATGCACACCTTCATTCAATGAGATTTCTGCTGCCCCTCTTACTACTGAGCTAAAAGAAACACAATAACACTCAAAGAAAGGGGTCACTCTGAGATGCGCTGCTTAAATCTAGGCGTTCAGACATTATGGCATGGCTCTCCTCATGTTCCCTAAATGTTTAAAATAAATTAAAATATGCCCTTAGTGACAGTTACTGGCTTTCTTATTGCCTACCTGATTCCAGAATTAGTCTGCATATAAAAATTTATCACACTCATATGTTTTTACCTGTAGATACCTCCCATAATTGCCAGAAGAGATAACATTATAAGTGAGAAGAAAAGAGCTTATCCAATATAATTTTGTTGCTGACTTTAAAATAGCACCTGGAGGAGACACCTGTAGTGTTCTGTCTTAGTACTGGATGACATTGAACTCCACATAAATCAGCATTGACAGTCACGCCACTCTTACACCAGGTTTTCCTCTGTGTGGGAAGCTGTATAGTGGTAAAAATATGCCTGACATTATGGAAAATCATATAATTGATCCTATAATTGGTGCTTTCAGTCCTTCAGATATACAGGTCCTTTTAAAATGTATAAGCATGCTACCATTGCCATGGAAAAATGTGATTTCATGCAACATGTGGATGCACATGCATGTGAGGCATTTAAGAATGCCCTGGCCTGGGTCAGGCACACCTTTGTTCAGTATGACGTCTATGCTTTTGAACTTGAAAGAGATTTTTCTACAGCCGATTTGCCCAATGGAACACGTTATTGGATTCTTCATTGCTGCTTTTCCGAGTGTAGATTGTTGATTCAAGTAACAAAACCATTGACAAATCCAAACTTTTCTTCATTTATACTGATGGCGCTTTTTCTGGTCGTGAGCCTCTTTTTTGTTGTTTGTCGTCTTTTTTTTGTACTGAGGTATAATTTATAATGAAGTCCACAGGTTTTGATCTTCAGGAGTCAGCATTTCTTCTAAAGCTCTTCACTTCCAGAAAGTAAGATCGTTAATTGGCGTATCATAGGGTACTTGGACATCAAGTAGGATTGTTCCATTTGCATCTCACAGGGTCCTGGGAGTTTTCCTCCAATTCTGAATCCACATTCTTCCTCTTGTGAAAGAAGTTTTGATTTGATTTCTTTATTTAAAAAATAATTTATTTCTTTTTTTGGTGTTACAGAAAATTTATTTGCATTTTTTCATTAAAAAATCATTTTATTGGGGCTCATACAACTGTTATCGCAATTCCTACATACACCAATTGTGTAAAGCACCCTTATACATTCGTTGCCCTCATCATCCTCAAAATTCGCCTTCCGCTTGGGTTCCTGGAATTAGCTCTTCATTTTCCTTTTTTCCTTCCCCCTCGCTCCCCACTCCCCCCTCACTCATGAACCCTTAATAATTTATAAATTATTATTTTATCTTATCTTGCACTGCCTGGCGTCTCCCTTCACCCACTTTTCTGTTGCCCATCCCCCAGAGCAGAGGTTATACGTAGATCCCCGAGATTGGTTCCCCCTTTCTACTCCCAGATTCTGGACTCATATGCTCAGAATAGAGATTGAATAAGTATGGTGAGAAGATACAACTCTGAGAAAGCATCTCTCGTCATTTTAACCCGCTCAGTCAATCCTTGTCCTA
The DNA here is from genome assembly GCF_050624435.1 of Tenrec ecaudatus. NCBI lineage: Eukaryota > Metazoa > Chordata > Mammalia > Afrosoricida > Tenrecidae > Tenrec > Tenrec ecaudatus. Next base: position 10,938,528 of record NC_134544.1, read on the forward strand.
ATGCCTGGCTCTTTCTCAATGATAGCCTCTTGCTGTTCCCCGCTCCCAAATGAGCGCAATCAAAATCCTGGATTTTATAATCCTTGCAATATCATCCAGAACATGTGATGATCCACACTCTGAAATGCTTTCATGTAGCTAATCAAATATAGTTAACCAGAAAGATATAACTAATATTTTATATACATTTATGAGAAATCTTGTTAGATGAGCAATATAGTGCTATCAAGTATCTATGTAATGGATATTGGAATAAGTAAATTGATTACTTTTCTCACATAAATTAGTCATATAACATATGATACAGAAAGAGGAATTCTCTTAATAACACCTTTACTGACTTCACAGGTAGAGGCTATTTATTTCAGAGGCTATTTAGACTAGTCAGAGCTCATTCATTTTGCTCTCTGCATTTCCCAATGACAAGGCCATCTCTGCTCCAGTGCTCGTGGACATTAGCTTTACCCTAAAGTCTGAGTGCTGATCCATTCAGTCACCAAGGGAAATGTTTTTCCTCCTGCTCTTTAGTTTACATTTCTTCCTAATTTGACTACAGAGCACTAGTCCATTTAAACTTTTTTAAGACTGGCTATCACTACACTATTCCAATCACAGGTGGATCAAATGGGAGTGAAGCATGTGATGATTCAATATACTTGGATCATTCTTGGATTACTTTCATTTTGCAGAAATGGGATCTTGGTTGTCCTTGGGCATTGGGAAAGGTCATCTAGAAGTTGGTGATCCAATCTCCAGTTTGACCAAGGCCAGTCTGGCTATCGGAATTTCCTCATGTTAGGGATTGAGTTGCTTATCCTAATGGAGCTGCAATGGCTAAATATTTGGCTGTTCACAAAAGGTCATTTGTTTCAACTTGGTAGACACTCCATTGGAGAATGATGTATCTCTTAATTTTGGTAAAGATTACAACCTCAAAAATTAAATGGGAGCATTCCTACTCTGTCCCATAGGGTTTATATACATCTGAAGTGACTTTATGGAAATGGGTTAAAGACAAAGGGCAGTGATGGTGCAGAGGATCAGTGCTCTCAGTGGCAGATTGTAAAAAGGGTGCCTTGAAGCCACCAGCGACACCAAGGGAGGAGACCAGGCGCTCTGTTTTCTGAAGATGACAGCCCAGGACATTGTAGAATGATGAGTCAAAACTGTGACGAGTCATAACTGATTTGATGGTAATTTTTATGGAGGTTTTGAAAGTTATATTAGGACCCTTGCGGCACAAGGGCAGTTTGAAATCAATAATTATAGCAGTCTTCGAAACCCAGTGGGGCAGTTCTACCCTATCCTATAGGGTCTCTTGAGTCACACTGACTCTAAGGCATATAAAGTATCAATCTTGAAGATTTAATCCCTACTTCCTGTTACAAGAAGATACTAGCAATAATATGGACTTATCACAGAGTCTTTGAGGGAAAATAGAAATACAGATTAAATGTGTAATGTAACAATATTAAATAGCTAAAAGTTGCTGAAATTAGAGTTCCAGAGGGAGATAACAAAAGCAAAACGCAGGGGTAAAAAATAAAGGGATAAAAGCCAAGAATATTCCAAAATGACTTAAGTTGATTATAGGAACTCAAATAAGCCAAAGCAATTAAAAAAATAATCCAGACACAGTCACATAATTTTAAATGATTAAAATCCAATGACTAATAAGAGTAATTATAGTACCTTACACAAAAAGAGACACATTCCCTTTAGAGGAACAAATATAAGAATTATATCACAACATCCTTTTAAAGAGAAATTGATTGATAGTATTACATACAGAGAAAAAATATAACTGAAAGTCATAACACTAAATATATATTTCAAAAATATATTTTAATTAATTAAACTGAGAGAAATCAGGTCAATAGTTTTTTGTTTTATCTATTTATTTTAAAAATCATTTTATTGGGGGCTCATACCGTTCTTATCACAATCCATACATACATCCATTGTGTCACGTACATATGTACATTTGTTGCCATCATCATTCCCAAAACATTTGCTTTCTGTTTTTTTTTCTTTTAAACGTTTTATTAGGAGCTCATACAACTCTTATCACAATCCATACATATACATACATCAATTGTATAAAGCACATCTGTACATTCTTTGCCCTAATCATTTTCTTTCTTTTTTTTTATTTTAACAATTTATTGGGGCTCATACAATTCTTTTCACAGTTCATGCATATACATACATCAATTGTATAAAGCACATCTGTACAGTCTTTGCCCTAATCATTTTTTTTCTCTTTTCTTCTTTTACATTTTATTAGGGACTCATACAACTCTTACCACAATCCATACATATACATACATCAATTGTATAAAGCACATCCATACATTCCCTGCCCCAATCATTCTCAAGGCATTTGCTCTCCACTTAAGCCCCTTGCATCAGGTCCTCTTTTTTTTTCCCCCTCCCTCTCCATTCCCCCCTCCCTCATATGCCCTTGGTAATTTATACATCGTTGTTTTGTCATATCTTGCCCTATCCGGAGTCTCCCTTCCCCCCTTCTCTGCTGTCCCTCTCCCAGGGAAGAGGTCACATGTGGATCCTTGTAATCAGTTCCCCCTTTCCAACCCACTCACCCTCCACTCTCCCAGCATCGTCCCTCACACCCTTGGTCCTGAAGGTATCATCCACTCTGGATTCCCTGTACCTCCAACCCTTATATGCACCAGTGTACAGCCTCTGTCCTATCCAGCCCTGCAAGGTAGAATTCGGATCATGGTAGTTGGGGGGAGGAAGCATCCAGGATCCGGGGGAAAGCTGTGTTCTTCATCGATACTACCTGACACCCTAATTAACCCATCTCCTCTCCTAAACCCCTCTATGAGGGGATCTCCATTGGTCGACACTTGGGCCTTGGGTCTCCACTCTGCACTTCCCCCTTCATTTAATATGATATATATATATATACATATATATACATACATATATACATATACACATATATACACATGCATACACACACTTATATCTTTTTTTTTTTTTGCATGATGCCTTATACCTGGTCCCTTGGGCACCTCGTGATCGCACTGGCCGGTGTGCTTCTTCCATGTGGGCTTATTTGCTTCTGAGCTAGATGGCCACTTGTTCACCTTCAAGCCTTTAAGACCCCAGACACTATCTCTTTTGATAGCCGGGCACCATCTGCTTTCTTTGCCACATTTGCTTATGCACCCGTTTTGTCTTCAGCGATCATATCATGGAAGTGTGCAGCCAATGATATGATTTTTTGTTCCTTGATGCCTGATGACTGATCCCTATGGGACCTCGTGATCACACAGGCTGGTGTGTTCTTCCACGTGGGCTTTGTTGCTTCTGAGCTAGATGGCCACTTGTTTATCTTCAAGCCTTTAAGACCCCAGACGCTATCTCTTTTGATTTTTATGGCCAAAATTCTACCAAACACAAACATAGAGAGAAAATATTTTTAGTTTGTTTAGGAAATACTTTTTCATTGCTCTTAAGGTAAATCAAATTCCCTATTAATACAATTTCTTGGTTAGAAAAAAGAAACAAAATTTAGCTAACAGAATTAAATTTATAAACCCAAATCAGTAGAAAGATTGCATAAAAAGTGGCCCCAGCGCATAAAAGATCATATGTGGAATATGAGTTATGACATATGCTGCAGTTCAGATGTAAAATGGACAACACTGGAAAACCGGCACAGGGGCAACAGATTCTTTAATGTGGCTTTTGTAGCCAAGTCTCTATCCCACACCAAAGGACCTTTCCCTGCCTGGGTCTGGTAAGAATGGGTTTGGAGTCCACCACTCTGTCCCATGTTCTGGCTCCTGGTTCTGCTGCTTTTCTCGTGATACAGCTGCATTTGGACCTAGAAGGTTCACTGCACTATCTTGAATCCAGAGGACACACCCCACTCCCGGCTCTTGCTCGTAATGAAATCCCTCTTGCAGGTGAATCCTATCAGTACCTTACCCCGTAATGTGTATCTATATCCATGAAGTCTGAGGTGGACTCCTGTGTACCCTCTCCTTTTCTTGGTCTGTCTGGTTCTCCTTGGCATTGTATTATGTTACACGGAAAGAACTGAAATAGAAACATAATCATGAAACAAAGAAGGAGTGAGTAGATGCTTCCACAGGATGGCTAAATAACTACGTCTGTCCAAGGCAAACTGATCTAGTTAGTTTTCTATGAGATTACTTGTTCAGATAACGTCTCATGACTACTACACAAATGCATTTTAAAATATCTAACACAAGTACTGTATCTCACTGCCAAAGAGTCGTAGTCACATCATATGTGTGTGAAAATTTGACATTAAAGAAGGATGCATTTTGATCCAGCTGAAGAATGTGGAATGTAACCTGGACTGCCAATATATTGAACACCTTTCTCTTAAAATAAATACCGGCAGGTGGTTCTTAGAGGAGAGGATGGTGAGCCTTCTTCCCATGTGCTCTAGACATGTGATCAGGAGATTGGTCCCTTGGTACAGCAGAAGGGTGGTACAAGAGAGCAAGACCCTTGACAAGATGGATGACGCAGTGGCTCCAATCCTGGGCTGAGACGTGACCATTGTGAAGATGGGCTCAGACCTGGCGGGGTTTTCTAACCAGGACTGTTGGGAATAGGGTTGCTGGCAACGGAAACTAACTCCATGGCACCTGACAACAATCATGTTGATTTGTCAGGAGTTGGGTAAGGAGAGTAAGGAGAGTAAGCTTGGGGGAGCAGTGGTTAAATGTGAGGCTCCACACTGACAGGTTAACTGCCGGAACCCAGCAGTTACTCTGTGGACGAAATAGGGAGTGGTTTGCTTTCATCAAGGCTACAGCCTTTAAAAATATATTTATTTATTAATTTTAAGACTAAAGTCTGGAAAGCCCTATAAGGCCATTCCACTCCACACAATAGAGTTTCTATGAGTTGGAATCAAGTAGACTCTAAGGGGGTTGATGTCTGGATTTTTAAAGAAGTGAATATATTGTAATAGTGTATGCTAAGATAGCTGACATACAGCCTTATCACCATCAGCTGTTCAGAAAAATAAACATTCCAATATATCATTGTGTTCATTCACTGTCATCAAGTCAACTCCTACCCTTCATCTGCCTATAGGACAGGATAGAACTGCTCCTGTGAATTTCTGAGACTATTAACGCTTTACTCCTTTCCTCCAATTCCAATGTATATAAATATTGAACAAACAAAAATCTAAAAATAAGCAAAGAATGCATTTGACTTAGAGTCATGGTAAAAGTTTGAACAATTTTATTACTGAAGAACAGAATGGATTGTTATAAGAGTGCATCAATTCGAAGCATTCTATTATAATGGGAAAATACATGATGCTAATTAAAAAATGAACAAAATAAACACAGGCTACTTGATTTTGCATCATTTATGATGTCATTCTTACTGACACAAAGCATCGCATTTCAACAAAAGTTGATTTTCAATGAAATTTATACTGTTAGACTTAATGTTTGCATTAAAATGTTAAATTTATTCAGAGATATTTTCCTGAGCATTATTTTAAAATGTACACATAGGAATCCTCTATGGTTTTTACTGATGTTTAAAAATTAATGATAATAATAATTGCTATAATTCACTTTGCCTTGGGTTTGATTCTTCAATTCAAGCACATTTTTCTAGAAAAGATTTAAGCAGTCAAAACAGATACACCCATCCTTGCCTCGAAGCTCTTTCTAGTTTATTTAAATAACACATATAAATAACTCGTCACCATTTTGCAATTTGTCGTAAGTGCGTGTCACAATGTGGATTTTGAAGAAATGCATTTTTGATATCTCCATTAATGACAAACCTTGTAAACATCTTTAGCTGAAAATCATAACACATTACTTAATGTAGACACTTTATAATGTGATAAAGCTACATGTTTAAAATTCTACATTGGATATGGGAATTGGGGTTACAACGTAATAAGACTCCAGGTTAGGTTATCCTATATTTTTCTGTGCAGAAATATATTCGTCTTATATTCCATAATAAAAGATGGGCAAGTCTTTCACTTATATGATCATTTTTTCTAGCAAAACAAAAAATGCTTTACAGAACTGAGGTCACTGTGGAGTGTGATCAGCATCTTATTGTCATGACATTGTGTATATTCTCTTCAGGAACCTTTGTCATCCAGGTGACAGCTAGTGATGCTGACGATCCTTCCAGCGGCAATAATGCTCGTCTCCTCTACAGCCTCCTCCTTGGGCAACCCTATTTCTCCATTGAGCCAACAACAGGTATCTCCGAATGAAACAAGCATAACCAAGATGATTCTAAAATAGGCAAATAGCAGAATTGCAAAGGGGAATTATTTACAAACTTAGACTCTTGTTAAAAATTTAAAATGTAATGGAGAACTGCATTGTTAAAAGTAAACAAATTTAGTTCAACGTTCAACTAAAAATAAATCTGACCCTAATCGCCATTGAGATATATTAATAAAATATGACGTGCAGCCGATTCGATAGTTTCATAAATAATTGGATCCTTTCCTCCGGGGAAGCATCTGGTACATTATAGTGGCTCTGGATATGCCAACAGGCTGATTGCAAGATTTAACTTTGCTAGGGAGTGTCATTCAGACATGGATGGTTATATAACAAACACCGCCTAATGACAATGGCTCTAGTTGGTGGTTCCTAAGATTTCTAAGGTTAACTAAGGCATGATGATAATAATGAAATAATAATTGACATTCTATTCCATTTGTAAAGGAGTTATAAGAATATTTTCAGAAATGGATAGAGAGCTGCAAGAGGAACATCATGTAATTATTCAAGCCAAGGACATGATTGGTCAGCCTGGAGGACTTACTGGAACAACCAGTGTGTTAATTAAACTATCCGATATTAATGACAATAAGCCAATTTTTAAAGAAAGTAAGTAGAAAACAGCCTGGAAATTGTATTATAAAGTATGAGCAGGTATATTGAACATGTGCAGATATTAATATTTGCCTAAAATCACTACAATGTTAGAACCATATACAATGAATTTAATAATTGTTCATAGATGAGTTTCATAGTATGAAATACAAATGCAAGAGTGATGTGTTAGTTTTCCACCACTGCAGTAACAAGTTACGACCCATTTTGTGGATTGCAACTACACATATTATCTTACAGATGTCTTACTGAGGCCTCATTCAGCTGAGATCAAGGAGCCAGAAGAGATGGGGCGCTTGATATAGATGGGAAGGGAGACTCCATTTCTTTGCTCATTCGCATGTTGACCAAACTCAGTTCCATGTCATTCTAGGACTGAGTGTGTGTCCCTTTGCTGGTTGTCAGGTGTGAAGCTACGGTCTTTCGCTGAGGTTTGCACGTGGCCCTCTTAGCTCAGAAGCAGCCAGGAGCAGCAACTCCTATTCGGAACCACCCCTCTACCCCTTCCCCTCCCTTGAAGTTCTCAGATTCAGGAAGTAGACTGAGCCTACTGGTTTGAAGAGGAGCCACTTTAGCCTTCTAATGTACTCTACAACTTTCTCCTTTCAGTGTGCTGTTCTACATGTCCTTTCCCAAATATATTTTTGAATAAATTTGGAAAATGCTAGAGACTAAATGTTGGTACAAAACATTGTTGCCCAAACCATAACAAATCTGTCGGGAAGAAGTATAGCCAGAACACTCCTTCAGAACAAGGAGAGCAAAATTCAAAATTTGGGGACAGATTAGTAGAAGGGCCCCACCCGTGAAGAAGAAAATATTGATTAGAAAGGTGGACCTTCAGTGAAAATGATGACCCTCAACTACTTTGGTTCACAGGGACCACAATGGGCCCAAACTCAGCAATTACTGCAAGAAGAGTGCAGGACCAGACATTGTTTTGTTTTACAAAGCAGATGGTCACTATGAGGTGGAGCCAGTTCCTCAGCACCATACAACAAATAATGATGTGAAGGAATGCTTTGGATGCTTTTTAAGTTGAAGGGCCATTTTCTAGTATGAATCCAGTAACACAAAATTCTGGAGTACCTGCTTATAAGTGTATGAGTGTCACGGTCTTCTCATTGAGTTTGTGGGCAGTTTCTAATTTGTGCAGTCAAATAAGAAATGCTGTCCTCTTTCTAGAATGAAAGACTTTCAAGGTTTACTTCTTCCATTTGTAACAGTGATGAAATATTTCTGACTTTGGAATAATGTTCCTTTCACCACAAAATAAAATAGAAGCAGTAAAATCCTACAAGGCTATCTACAAAGTGACTTATTAAATGATTATGAAGCATCATAGAATAAGTTTCCAGAAAAACAAAAGATTATACTTTCCTTTATTAAAATCCAATAGTTACACTTAGAAATCATCTACTTGCTTTAGTCTCCATAATCTTTAATTCTCACCTATATTTGTTGGTAAATTGAGACACTCTGGAAAGCTGAAGTAAAACTGAAGATTCTTGTAGCCAAATCTAATTTAGGATGATGGTTTAAGCATAAAATTAAAAACAAAATGAAACAAAAAGAACCAGAACCCATGAATACTGAAAAGATGTGCTTATGAATAGAAATTTGGAAATTATACATACCTGTAATAGGGTTTCATGAGATAAAATTTGATAGAACAATAAAGGTTCAAAGAAGATATTAGGAAAAGGGTTACACTTACCAAGTAGAAAAATTTGGAGAAATTTTGAACAAATAATTTGAAATGGTGGGATGGGTGGCTTGTAATCCATAAATGAAGTGTGTTAAAATTGTGAGTTCTATGTCAGCAACTGACACCCAATATTTTGAATTTTGTTTCTAAAAGATTTCTACCGCATGTCTGTCCCTGAATCTGCCCCCATTGGGACTTCTATAGGAACCATCATTGCCTATGATTATGACCTAGCAGAGAATGCAGAGATGGATTACAGCATAGAAGAAGATGACTCACAGACATTTGAAATCATTACTAATAATGAGACCCAAGAAGGAATAGTTACATTAAAAAAGGTAGCTGTGTTTAAATCATTAACTTTATACAAATGGGCAAACAGAAATAAGAAATGCACAAAATTATTTTGCATCCATTCTGCTTTATTAATTAATTGAAATGATACTGTTATTTATTATCTAGAAGGGGGGGTTAGAGTGTACAGACCTAGCTATTACAGCATTACTATAATATAGAAGACTTTATTTATAAATATTTTCAATGAAAGGACAGAATTTACAAGATCAAGATGTTCCTGACCAGAAGAGAATAAGTTCATTATATCATAAAACATTTATGGTTTGAGAACTATAATTTTAATCATAAATGAAAAGTATAATTATTGTCCCAAACCACTTTGTTATATATTTAAATAAGATAATATAAACAATGATTTTAATCACATTGTTTTATGACTGTATCAGAGGAGCTTCTGTAGAGAGTAACATTTAGTTGAAAAGCAATGGAAGCTTAATTGCATCCTGAACAGTTTGAACACAAATATCACCTTGGTTTAGTGAAGAACTGTCTTCTGTCTGCATGTTATTCCTTTGTAGAAAGTGGATTTCGAGCTTCAGAATCACCACGGGATTAGAGCAAAAGTTAAAAACCGCCATGTTGCTGACCATCTCCAGAACTATCACGTGGCAGCTTCCACCACTTTCATTAAGGTCCAGGTGGAAGATGAAGATGAGCCTCCGGTTTTCCATCTCCCATATTATATATTTGAAATTTCTGAAGGAAATCCACATGGATCTTCTGTAGGCACAGTATCTGCCAGAGATCCAGATTACAAGAATTCTCCTATCAGGTATGCTAACTAATCAACCGTGCATTAAATAGTGAGTGAAAAGATTAGCGCAGAAAGAACGTGCCATGCAAATTTAAGCCAGGCTATTTACTTTTATTTGTATGATGCTATCCATACCACTGTCCATGCAGAGCCCTAAAAGTGAGAAAGGAAGAAGCAGTGGTCATACCTAGTATCCCAGGCACTGAGACAACTTGGCAACACTGATGGTTGAATCCAGAACTGTTCTAGGGAAATGAGCCTGGAACGTCTCCCAGTTCCAGAAAGGAAGCATACATGCAACAATGAATTGAAAATATGTTCAAAGGGCCCAGAAACTGCGCTGGAAATCTTCCAATGTCCTAGACTGGAGCTATTTGCACACCACATAGACAGCAGTCATTTTGGATTATGACACATTGACAAATGTGCGTGGTTAATGGCATATATGAATAAGAGGAATACATTTTCTTACAAAAGAATCATAAGGAATGTCAGTGTTAGAAAGAAGGGGGGAAGTCATTAGGAAACCAATGTGACCATTATTGTGGGTGTGGTCCTCCTGGGTAGTTATACACTAAGATTAGTTGACATGTGTTTAAGGACAAAGTCAGATAATTTTAAAGCATTATCCTTGAGATATTTCTTATTTTTCATCAAGGATATTTGTAAATCAAATTACTGAGGAGAAAAAGTGTTGACCAAGGTTAGCTGATAATAGCATTGACCCATACCAAATCTGTTTTGCTCTTGAGGGCACATCACTTGTATGGGACTCTAGCTCCCAAAGGCGTCAGCTCAATCCAAAAATCAGAAAACACCAGATCAATCAAAACAGAGAGATCATTTCCAAAGCAACTGGACAGCAAACATGCACATCACCAAAAACATGAAGACTGAAAATCTGTATAAAAGACTAAAGCAGATATGGAATAGAATTTTCATGTGAATTCTATCCTATGTTGACTATTAGAAAATAAAATGACATTCTTTACAGTAGCTATAGTGAATGCCGGAGTATTATGCCAATTACTTCCTTGTTTGATACAATGAAAATTATACTATAGTTCTAAGATGTGCAAACCTTAGGGGAAGCTGGATGAAGGCTGTAAGGGGCAACCCTGTACTATGTTTGCTACACCTATGCAATTCTATAATTATTTCAAAATTAATTTGGATGGGGAGGGGAAGCCAGCAAGGAGCATGATGTTGAATATGAGCACACCACTGTTGTTTTTCTCATTTTCAAATCTCTAAAGTGTCAAAAACAAAGTGTGTGTGTGTGTGTGTGAAGAGAGAGAGAGAGAGAGAATGGCAGTTCATCTAGAGAGTGTCATGAGGTGGGAAAGGGATACCATGATTGGAATTGGAGGTCCTAATAGGGACCAAGGAAACTGATACATATTAAACTGTCTAGCCTGATTTTGGAAAAGAAATTGTAAAGTATCCTAGACTACTTAAAGGACAAGCAAATATATCTTGGAGCAAGTCTGGCCAGAATACTCCTTAAAGGTAAAGATGGCAGGATTTCATCTTACAAACGTTGGCCATATTGCCAGTAGAGACCAGACCCTGGAAAAGAATGTTATGTTCGGTTAAGTGAAGGAGAGCAGGGCTGCAAGGAGATGGATTAGCACCTTGGCTGCCACAATGGCCTCAGGCATTGGAACAATTGTGTGGATGGCACATAACTGGGTGGTGTTTCATTCTGTGGAGCAGAAGGTCGCTATGGGTTGGAACTGGCTCCATTGCAGCTAGAGACAATGACAGCTTAGCCACTATTCTGAAATGTCTACATCTTTTTCCCCCTTGTGTTTAAACCTAGTTACTGTGCCATCTATTCCTGTAACTTAATTGAATGCTTGGTCAACTCCTGAACACATCAGCGTTCCATGCAACTTTAGATGAAATGTTTAGAGCAGTGCATTTCTAGAAATGGGATGTTCCCCAAAATGTTTAATATGAAATATTAATGGATACACTACTTGGAGCAACAAGTATAAAATGCAACCAGTTGATAATCAATTCTAGGAAATGCTTAGTAATGAGTTACACTGAACAATTTTAGAACCAAATTCTCTGTGATTCTATTTTCATTCTCTCCTGAACACTAAACTATAAATTGCTGAGGTATTTTTAGAAACCTGTCAATTGGAGATTAAAATAGTCTCATCTTTTGCCACCTAATAATTCAAAGCTCCTTGATGTCGCATCAAAGTCCTTCAGGAATATACATACGTGCAAACCTTGAGAAGCCATCCTGCACTCCAGTTTCCACTCTGCTTTAATGTTTATTATTAATCATTTGCGAGCAGATGTGACCCGCTGAGAGCTTCAGAGGCTGCTTTCATTGTAGACCTGGGGATCCTTGGCAGGCTTTTGTATGAGGGAATTCGTAACTTGTCTTCCTTTCATGCTTGTTCTAACATGACTTTAAATTTACCATTCTTCACTTTGGGGATAAGAGTAAGGACATGTTCATTCCACCTCATTTGGGTGATAGAGCAGGGGATAGGAGGTAAACACCTTGATACCATTTTTAAAAATATATTTTTATCTGATATCACAAAAAATATATACAATGTAGGTTTTCGTGGTTAGTTTCTTTTGTATTTTTGTTTGTTTATTGGTTTCATCCTATAATACTACCACATATTCATTAAATAGGAAAAAAAGAGGATAGGAAAACCATTTTCTTTTATATAGCAGGAGTTAAATTATCGTGACATTAGAACAGACTTGTCCATAAGTTAAGCAGGATAGGGAGGAGTCCACTAACAGCCTGGGCTAAGGATGTATTGTATTTGCTACGAAGGGAAAAAAGAACAAAGGCTCACCACCATCACTTTTTCACACTTATTTGGACTTATCTTCATTTTGAAATTGATATTATTTTATTTCTCTCCAAGGAAGAGTTTCTCCTATTAAAATTCTTCCTCTGCAATGGTAGTGAGTGGCATGTGTTCAGATTTAGCACACATCAATTAAAATCTGGATAATTTTTAGACATTTTTTATCTTAGCTGAGTGGAATACTAAATGTATCAATGTAGATTTTGGAATCCCTTTGGCATTATATTAGACACACGGAGCATGGATATCATGATACTCGTGTATGTGTTTGCGTGCGTATGTATCTGAGTTATAAAGACACAAGCATGCCATGAGAAAATGCTTATCTTCTGTTGTAGGTATTCCATCACCAGGAGTAAAATGTTCAGCATTGACAACAATGGCACAATCACCGTAATCCCTCCTCTTGACCGGGAGATTAGTGCTTGGTACAACTTAAGTGTTACAGCCACAGAAAAATGTAAGTCCTACTAGAGCAATTACAGATCGGTCCACCTTATTCTGTGAATCAAAAATAATTTGTCAAATTAGCTGGAAAATAGCTTAAAATATGGTTGGAATCATTTACACAATCATAAATGTGTTATTTTATTTTGTTATTGCCAACAAATGCTGTCTGATCTCCCCTACTGCTGAGTTTTTATGTGATTGCACATAGTTTTCAGAAATTCTTTTATGAAAATAAATCTTTTCAAACATAGAAAATCATGGGACATTAGAAAAACACTAGGCGGATACTCAATGGGTCAGTTCTGCTCTGCCCTAGAGGTTGCCATAAATCAGAATAGATTAAATGGCAAAACCTTCGTTAATATACTTGAAAATGTTAATATATATATAGTGATATCTATTTGTATCAGTGGGATGTGTCTTTTCAACATGCTAATCTTAGTAGCACTTCATGTATATTCTCCATGGTCTTTCATAAAAAGATGAGTGTAATTGACAAAGAAAGACTTGTGTGTTTAGAAAGACTTGTGTGTTTGCTTGTCTTTTCCAAGGGGAAAAGACAATTGTGATTGGAAAGATTTCATAGGAACAGTATGCTCAGAGAATAACGTTTAACTTAGAGAAGCATGTAATTACTGTTATACATTATTTTACGATTTTGCAAATAGTAATAAAATTCTTGGCTGAAAATAAAATTTAATATAATTGTAAAGGATGGAAATATTATACCATTTGACCATAATCAGGTAATATTTAATTCATAACTTCACACACAAAAATGATTTTACATTTCAAATACGGAATATGAGTCTACTTCTAATTCTGTGTTATAGTATTAGAGTTATTCTAGTACATACATAACAAGGTACAATTTAGGCTATGACAGCTGTCAAAAGCATAAGCATTTAGTACTAATCAAGTCTCAATAAAACTATAATGGAAAAGAACACAAAGGATTCAAACAACACATATTCACTGGCTGGTCACATCTCTGTATCAAGAGATACTTTCAAATTAACTCGGTCATTCCAGCTATGTTGATAAAGCAATTGTCAGCAATCAATAGGAATCAGTATTCTGAGAGACAGACAGAACTTTCACTTTTAAGGATAAAAAATGGAGAAATTTATACAGACATAGCTTGGGTAGTATCCTGAACAGTATCACTCAATTAATTCCATTATTTAGTAATTCATTTTAATTCAAGATAAAACACAAAAAGATGACCCAAAGTATCCCCATTATTTAAACATGGAAAAGCATACAGTATAGCAGAGAATTACATTTGTGAAAATGGAATGTTCTGGATCACATACTTTCATATATATATATTTAATATGGTAACACCTTTATTTAAGCTCTTCAACTTATATCTATTATTCCTCCTCACTTTGGTGGAGAGGTGGCAGGTGATATGGTGAGTGGAAAGCGCCCCTCACATATCTTTTGCCATGCATTGCATAGCTCTGTGGATGCCTTGCAGAATGACTTCTGTCCTGGATTTTGAGTTTTCCCTTTCACTAAACAATAAAGAATGGGGGAGCAAATTTTACAATAGGAGAGGAAAATGCCAAGGCTTTTGGTGTCAAAAAATACAAAGATATTTGTCTCAAAGTCAAGGAGCTTTTATTCCTTGGGTCTTTCTGAATACAAATTATTTATAATGTCACGCTTTATAAATCTATTGAGCCAAAGAATTTAAATGAGTTCAAGGGAACACCTGGCTAGCTTTGAAAACTGTTCCACAATCCAAACATTTTCAGCTACAAATTGATCCTGTTTTCTTAAATTTGCATGCATAAATTTTCCATTTAAGCCTTGTGTATATGTAGTCATTTTTATAAAAATTATATCAATCACCCTTTTTAAATTAGATACATCAGTGTGAGCTCCTAGAAAGTAGAACCTTTAAAAAGTGCTTTGAATATTACTTTACACAAAATATTTCAACATTTTATGACTGAATAGAAAAACATACCCAAGTTATTTACATGTAGTGTGTGCAGTTTCCTCAATTAGATGATTTATTCTTAGAGGCCCCACGACATTCACCATTTCTATGAGGGAAAAATCTCAAGATGAACTTGTTTTATTTTTTTAACAATGAGTGGAAATGCAGTATTATAATTAAAATTATGTAAAATAATAACGATAATTTGAGGAGGCAGTAAAGACAGTTATTGTCCATTAAATGGCCAGTGCAATCATTGCCTATGTGTGTTTATGAAGAAAAGGAGCCCTTGTTGCAATGGTTAACTATTTGGACACTAAATAAAAGTTGGTGATTCAAACCTACCCAGTAGCCAGGCAGGAGAAAGGGAGACAGGGCTGGCTGCTGGCTTCCATAAAGATTACAGCCTTGAGACCTTCATGGAGCCAGTCTACTCTGTAACACATTATTACTGTGAGTTGGAATCAACTCGACAAGGTAGAACAATGACAACATGTACATTTTCATATACATAATACAATTATAGAATCCATCAAACAGTATAATTATGGCAAATTATATTGTATTCAAGAATGACATTAAATAGCATAATACAAGTAATTAGCTTAAACTCAAGGCTGGATAATATAGCCTTCCCTGTATTAAAGAAGAGCGGTCTCCAAATGGACTCATTATCTATATAAAGTAAAAAAAAAAAACAATTATCCTCCCTGTCATTGAGTAGATTCTGACTCATAGTAACCATACAGGACGGGGTAGAACTGCCCCTGTGGGTTTCTTGATGATAACTCTTTTTTTTTTTAAACATTTTATTAGGGACTCATACAACTCTTATCACAATCTATATATACATCAATCGTATAAAGCATATCTGTACGTTCCTTGCCCTCATCATTTTCAAAGCATTTGCTCTCCACTTAAGCCCTCAGTATCAAGTTCTCTTTTTTCTCCTCCCTCCCTGTTCCCCCCTCCCTTATGCACCCTCTATATTTTATAAATTATTATTTTGTCATATCTTGCCCTGTCCGGTGTCTCCCTTTACCCCCTTTTCTGTTGTCCATCTCCCAGGGAGGACGTCATAACTGTTGACCTCACAGTTAGCAGCCAAACATATAATCACTATGCCAACAGGGCTCATACACACACACACACACACACACACACACACATACACACACACACACCCCAATATGGGTATGTGTGTTTACATATACTAAAACCTCTTACTGCCATCCTATGGTTGCTAACTCATAGTGACTCTATAGGAGAGGGAAGAACTATGAGTTTCATAGATTATACCTTGTCATGGGGTCAAAAGCCTGGTCTTTTTGTTGCAGAGGAGGCTGATAATTCAGAACTGCTGTCCTTGAGGTTAGCAGCCCAAAGAGCAACCATTACATTACCTGTGTAAATGATTGGTTTAAAAACTACCTAGTCTAATATTTCCATGAATTAGTAGGTATTGGAGGGGAAGACAATGAAGAGAAAAGACAGCACACACTGGATATTGTTTAAGACTCACCAGGAATAAAACCCTCTTGCTTCTTTAGCATGCTTTCATATAGTTATTTAGAAAATGTGTATTTGCTGAAATGATCAAGAGTTCCAGCTAGCTTTGAGGCATTGTATTTTTTAATTATATATTTAAACTGAGGTGTTCCTTCTGTATGAATATGAAGAAATTGAAAAAGTCAGCTCCAAGATCAGCATTTAGCACACACACACCCAGATGGGGTTTTCTACTGTAATAAAGCGTGACGGTCTCCGACACTCTCAGGAGCAGTTCTCCCCTGTGCTATAGAGTCTCCATCGTAGGCATCAACTCGGTGACAATGAGTTTGGTTTCTTTGGGATTTTTTTTTCCACTTTCCCAAACACGAGGTTCTTCTCCAGGGACTGTCTCTTCTGACAATATGTCCAATGTAAGTAAAACAAAGTCTTGCTCTTCTTGTCTCTAAGGAGCTATCTGGCCTAAATTCTTTCAAGATTGATCACTTTGTTTTACATAAATATTTCTAAATTAAATGATATGACCTGTAACTATATATTGAAGTATTCTGGTTGGTACTGTCAGGTGAGACTGCTAAGCAGGAGATCTGAGGATCAAATCCACTAATCACTGTGAGATAAACATGAGGCTGATTGTTCCTATAAAATCTCCATCTTTGGAAGGCCAATAGAGGGTTCCGACAAGTCAAAATGGAACTCTAGTGGTGTAGTGGTCACAAGGTCAGCAGTGGGGAATTACCAACTGCTCCCTGGGAGAAAGATGAGTTTCTCTATTCTCACAGAGAGTGACAATCTCTGAAATACAGGAGAGCAATTCTACCCTATCATATAGGGTTTGCTATGAGTCAAGATTGACTTTGAGTTTGATAAGTTAAAATTGATTTGATGGCAGTGGATTGGTTGATTAATCATAGTTGAATTTTATACCATTGTTGTACACCCCAGAAAACAATACAGCTTAATGACAACGTTTTTTTCCAATAATGACCTAACTTAAGAAAGTAAAGCATGATTTGAACCTGGTTGTGTTAGCAATTGTACAATACTGATCGATGTGATTGAACAGGGAATGGTATATCTGCATTAACTCCCAACAAAATAGTTTTTTAAAAAAAGCATCTACACCGTGCCATGTTGCACCTTTTCCTCAGGGACAAACAACCTCTGCAGAGTCATTGGTCAGTTCCACTTTGTTGCTCACGTTGACTGATGCCCAATGTGTTATCTCACTCTGAAGTGAGTTATTCCACAGTCAGGAGTCAGTTACAACACGTCTGGATAGTAAGCGACTGTTGATTTGATGAGAATATCAAATGATGGTTAAATGTTGAATAGTTCAAGAGATGGTAAAAACTTCAAAGAACATGGTCCTGTCTTAGTAAAACATGCTTTGCTTTTATTTTTTTCCAATGATCAATTTGCTTTTGAAGCAGTAACAACTCATATCACAGTTATCATTTCATAAAGGTAAAGATCAGAAAACAAAAGGAAGCCAAAAGCAAAGCAAAACAAAAACTAACTTGAAAATATATCAGTTCTTTTGGGCAAAAGGAAAGAAAGGAAGTATCAAAATAGGATATGAAAATAGGAACAAAATAAGATTAATAAAAATGTGATTATAGATACAGAATTTTAGAAAATGTAAATAGATCAATGTTTAAATTTATCTTTGGAAGCAAAAAGTATGAACTTATATGATTCTTGAATTTTTAAAGAAACATAAGTTTGCAGTATACAACATTATATTTAAACAACTATCTTATAAATACATAAAGACAAAAAATACATTCTGGAAAATTTAAGCAAACTTAAATATATGGAACAGACAAAAATATCAATGAACTATATTTACATTATATGTAACATAATATGTGAATGTTAAATATTAGTATTCAGATACAGGGGATTGGAAATATTATCAACTATGGGAATGAAGTAATAATCAAACTTTTGCACAATCATCAGTTTTCTCATGATTAACAAATTTGGTCATCTGTATTACTCTTATTAATCTCATATTAGTTATGCAGAGATTAGAAATTTCAAAAATAAATTATATAACAAGATTCTTGGAAAACAAAAATTACTGTTGATTTATCTCAGAAGACACGTTTTTGAAAAATGTTTAGTGCACCCTCAAGGTTAAACTAGTAAGAAAAACTTTATACAAAATGGGTAAACTTTTGCACACATATATGTTTTAAATTTAATCTACCCCATTAGGCTCATTTTAAACCACATTTGAGGAAGATATTTCTGTCAACATCCTACTCTCATGATCTCAATATTAGAAATAATGTTGAGCGACCACTTGAACTTTGATATAATGTAAACAAGCTACCTGAAATGCAACACAAACAAATGAACAGGAATCTCATAAAATTTGTTTCTAAAACACTAGTTTCCCTCTGGTCGCTATCTTAAAAGCTTGCAAACTTTACAATCAGCGTAGCTGGAGGAAAAGAGCTGTTTCATTTTAGTCCCTCTTCCAGCAAATGGAGTTAATTGTGCTGCTTCTCTTTCCTGGAAAGCTTCCCAAATTACACACCCAAGCTATTTATCAATCTGCCAGCAAGTGACAAATACCTCCTCAATACATTCAGATGAAACTGTGAAGATATATGGATACTTTATGTAGACGTGTCATAAAGGCTTAATCTAAATGTAATTTGAAGCAAATTTTCCAGGAAAAAAAATTAAGATGAAAACTTTAAAACAATTGATTAATATCCTTTAAATTTCTTTGTACCAGAAATTTCCCCAATGTCATTACTTGAGGATTGGGAGAGAAAAGTGTTCTATAGTTTTCTATGATTCCTAAGCCCATAAAATAGTGAGTCTTATTTGTTGTATAATTTCATTTCTAACTCTCCAATTTTAATTTTAATGGTTTTAGTTCTTTATTTTATCCCAAGTCTGATGCCACCATAGACATGAGTTACAAAATAATCGTCCCTGTACAGTTTTTGTATTTTCAGAAAACTGTGGTTTATTGCATTTTTATTGTGTAATACACCACCTATATTTTCATTTAAAATTAATTGAAAATTACAATTTCTATCATAAGCGCATCTGTAATTACAGTTACAAATGTGTGTTCCATTAGCCAAAAAGTATACAGATTATAAATAGAGTTATTTTCCATTAATACAATAGCATATAAATTATGAATAGACAGTACGCAAATAAAAGTGACCCATCGCTATCTTTAAATGCCAGCTTATTGAGTTAATATTGGTGTTTCTTTCTCTTTTTTTAACATTTGAAGATATGAGCTCAAAATAGTGATGCAAGTGTTTTCTCATTTCTGTGGTTTTTATTCCTTGGCTTTTTCCATCGTGTTTTGACAGATTTCAAATGTAACTCATCTTATCTTTCTAGTCAGTCTTCATTGGCTCTGGATTTCTTGGCTCACTTTAGAAAATATTCTCAGCTGAATCACTATATGAAGCTTAACCAAGGTTTTATTCTAGTTATTTTATTTTCAAATATAATTAAAGATATATGGATATTATTGTAAAATCCTACAATTAATCCATTAATGATTCAGAACACAGACTGCAGCTTAAAAATCATTTTATTGGGGGCCTTTTACAAATATTACAACAGTCCATGATTCAGTAGTGTTATAATTTCTTTCTACTTGAGCCCTTGGTATCAGTTCCTCTTTTTTTCCCTCCCTCCCCCACCTGCCCACCTTGTGGCTTCTTAAAGTATCTTTTCCAACAGAGCTATGACCTTAGAAAAGATCTCTCATTGTGTTTATTAGTCAACTTAGGAGAAAGGGGCCCTGGCGATAAGGACTGGGATACTAAATGAAAGGTTGGTAGTTCGAGCCCACAAGCTACTCCAGATAACAAAGATGTGTCCGTCTGTTTCTGGAAAAGATTACAGCATTGGAAACCCAATATGGTAGTCTTATTCTGTCTTATACAGCTGACTTATTGGCAATGCGTTAAAATTGGGAAGTGTAATAAAATACATTTACATTCATCTATTAAATGAGTTCATTCAATTTACAAATAGTTGAAACAGCTCCTGGATTTCAGCAAGCAGTCTGTATGCCTGACTCTGTGTCGGCTACTGTAAGAAGCAGTCAGAGCAAGTAGAAGGCATTCAGTAAGCATTGATTGAGTTAAATATGTTGAGCAAAAGAAACAATTTTTCTAAGCTATATTGTTGATAAATAGATGAACCATATAAAATTCTTGTTCTCAGACAGCTTTTAAAAGAGTGAAATAAAAACAGGAAATGTGTCATACAGTAGTTAATGGAATTTTTATGACTTTCCCCACAGAACATATTATCAAGACCCCATATTTTCATTAAGTTTTCTTCTATTTACAGACAACATACAACAAATCTTTGAAGTCCCTGTGTTTGTGCACGTTCTTAACATTAATGACCATGCTCCTGAGTTCTCTCAGTACTATGAGACATACATTTGTGAAAATGTAGATGCTGGTCAGGTAAGACCCTAAACGATGGTAAAGCCTAAACTATATGCATTACACATCTAATCACTAGCTCTGCTGCACATTTCTTCAGATGGAGAATGTTTTTTTTTAATTAGAATGTTTTAAAGTCCAAACTTTATTGTAACTGTATTTACTAGTGGTGGAAACTCTTTGTTGCATGCTTGGCTGCTAACTGAAAGGTTGGCAGTTTGAAGTCACCATGTGCTCTGAGGAGACAGCTCTGGCAATCTAATTCTATAAGGTTGACAACCATGAACCCGGGGAGGGGGCAGGTCTGCTATGTTACATGGGACTGCCAGGAACCAAAATGGTGTGAACACACCTAAAGCTAATAATGATGTCACATCTCAATACTCTGGGATCTGCATAATAATTTTAATGTCTACTTTTAAAATAAATACAGAAGGACTCTCTCCTCACTTATAGACATGGTCAGTTTTTAAAGACTAGGTAATTATGGTAAATGGAAGTTATGTGAAAATAGAGGATGACCACACCAGGTCTCAAAATGGTAGATAATTACATCATTACATAATGATGTACTTATTATATAATTAGCCATTATGTCATTACGCAACTGTCCAATTAAATCATTATGTAGGATGATTGAGACTCAGATCCCAGGCCATTTGAAACATTATCTTAGCCATTACAGAAGTAATACTCTTGCCTTGCCCCTGAAAAAGTTATTGGACAAGTAGAATTGAAAGACAATGCATTTTCCCATGATTCTTTTGAAGCCCTTTCATATGCTAGTAATGTGCAAAGTAGACTTTTTTTTGCCTTTCTATCAAATAACCATACTTTTATTAGTTTTTAATATTTTAAGGAGTTAGTCAAATGATATGTATGGGTAAAAAATAAGAAACAAAAGTGAAAAATGTCCTATAACTTTAACAAACTACATCAGCTATGTAAAGATAACTTAAACTTAATTTATATTAACTAAATATATAAAAACCTCAGAGTCTATACTTATTTTTTAATATACTTTAAGTATTTGGCAATGCTCATAATAAAGAACTTGAAAAATTATTCAAACTAAACTAATAAATCATATTTTGATATATTAGTTCCCTTATTTTAAAAATAATTATTAAAATAGTTTACATTTAACTAATGAATGAATATCTCACTTATTTAAGGGTTAAAAGATATTTAACAATTACCACAAAGACAGTTTTATTTTATAGTCATATATATAATACATATAATATAGTTATATATTTTAAAGTGTAAAACTGGAAAACTATTTCAAGCCCTTTATGTAATATCATATTCAGATTATGCCATCAAAGAAAACAGAACAACCTCTAGCTCCACTGCTAACCCCAAGGTCACAGGTCCAGACTCACCATCAGCTCCAGGACAAAGAGGTGGCAGTCTACCTCGGTAAATGTTTACCCTCAGAAACCCTGTGGACAATTCTATTCGGTCCTATTTACTGCTTGCGAATGAAGTTGGTTCCTGCTATTATCATAAGTTGTGTGATTAAATCTTTCCTCTTGAATGACTAAACAAAACGACGATGGCGTATTTTCTCTTTGCCCTTGGAGTTAGGCTGTTCATTCATTGGCTCTTAATTTTCAGAATGTTCACCCGCTATAGATTCACCTAAATGTTCAAAATCTGAGGATTTGGTTCGATGAGCAATTAATTCCATCATCATCATTCTGAGTTTGGAATGCTGTTTCTTTGTTTGACATTTATCTTCAGATTTATCCAAATATTCTGAAATGTCTTATTCTCCCTGTTTTCTTTGTCATATGAACTGGAAATGGAAAATGCGGAATTTTCAAATCTAATCAATGAAAACTAAAATCACACAAAAAAGTCTATTAATCACTTTTATATCTTCTTTAAAGTGATGTGATATTTTGTACAACTAGAAAAAAATCCCCTTTCAATTTAAAATGATGTAATGCTTAAGCTGTGTTTCATTCCTGCATTAACCTTGTAGACCAAATTTCATGCTGTTTCCTCATTATGTAAGTCTTTTAAATTCATATTTGGGAAATTTTATGAGTAATGAGGAACTAATTCCTAGGATGATAACATGGGAAAATGTTCAGATGTCAAAACAAACCTCTAAGTTTCTATTAAAGAATCTTAGATTTTGAAAAGCATGTAAAGTTTTCATGTAGTGATTAAAATTAGTAAAATATTATTTTGTTGCAAATAATTCTGAATTGTATTTTTGAAAACTTCTAAGAAGCCATAATAAAATACCAATTATACAAAATATGGATAAATACTAAGAAAGAACTTAAAATATAACTTTTGGTACCAGGTACCCTCATGCTATATGAAATGGCTTCAAAAAATTCATTGAAGTGTTCAATTATCTTTTAATTCCATTTACAAACTTTTTGAAATGTCACCTATATTGAGAGTTAAATTCTTCTGAGGAGAAATATTTATGTGAAATATAATATGAAAATTAATTCCATCATTAATAAACAAAAATGACATGCTGCATAAGAAAACATAATTTTGTTTCAAAGCTGATTGTAGGCACTTATATCATATGACTTTTTTCCAAATCCTTTGGGTGAGTTGGTTGATTAAGAAATGGCTGGAGACCTGGTGGTGCAATGAGTTAGGCATTGAACTTCCCACTGCAAGTTCAACAGTTAAAACCCACTAACAAATTGATAAGCCCTGGAACAAAATATAGGGTCACTAAGGGTCACAAGTGTACTTGATGGCAGTGGGTTTTGTTTAAAAAAAAAACAAAACAAACAAAAAACTAAAAAACACTCTTTCAAATTCACTATTAAATTGTTAGAGCAACCAAATTAATGTGTCTTGATCTAATATGATTTTCGGCAACTGGATTACAGAGAAATCAGTAAGTCATCCTATAAAAGCAAGAGATTTATTTATTAACTTTTGCAACATCTAGACTATCAGAATTTCTTCAAACATGTATTCACAGGCAATTAGGGGGACATTCTTTGAAATGTTAAACGTGGTTATCATAGTTACAATGTAACTGTGTGTGAGAGAGAGAGCATTTTTGCGATTGTCCATGAGCTTTGCGGGCTTCCGTTTTGTGATGTACATTTATAAGTAGGTGGTAGGACAAAACTATGTCATCTTAAGAGGATTTTAAATTATACAAAATAATTTCTGTGAAACTATGTATGCCTTAATACCATGTTTTAGTATGCATACCATTTCCTTGGATTATTTTTTAATATTACTTGTTTCCAAAATTAGTTGTTTGTTAATGATAAATGTGATGTGATACTGAAGATTGCTTAATTAAGTTAGAATGTCAAAAACTAAACCATTTTTTTGCTTGTTTCAAAAGTAGGCAGATGATTAAACAAAAGTAGATATTTTATTCACTGGTTTATTTTTTGAATGGCATTATCTATTACAACTCTGATTGAGAAGTCATAGCTAGCACACAGTTTTCTAATAATTTTCTGGTGGACCTAGAAGAAGTTGATGGATTTATATCCTTTATCCTAGAAAAATTACCATGGTCTAAAAATATGTTTTATTCCCTTGATGTATCCTTTAACTATTGTCTTTTGTTTTTGATTCTTTTATTTCATTTTGTCTTGTGTTTGTGAGAGACAAAGATGTTCTTTATAGATATTTGAAATGAACATTTTTTTCGCAGTGTTAATTTGAGGAAGTATGATTTCCCAGTGGATTGTCTCCAACGATTGGGGGAGCTGATTGGTATTCCTGATGATTGTCTGGAAACCACCTGTGTAAAAACCCATAGATGTTCATTCAAATGTATCTGCCCTCATGTGGGACTAAAACATCAACAATAACAGTGCACAACAAGATAAAAAGACTGCACTAGGCAATAATATCAAAGGACTTTTTTAGCACTCATCCACACTTACCAAGCTAGCTAGATTAGCTCATAACCAAACTGCATATCACTCTTTTCTGAAAACTTATATAATATCAACCTTATCATCTCCTTGGTATGAGGGGGTTTCAAAATGTTCATGGAAAAATGAACTTTAAAAGTAATGGACTATTTGGGTTAGCTTTTTGAGATTTCCCCGTATAAGAATATTGATAGGAAAATAAAATATAAACTTAGGTGGGAAACAATATTAGAAGTTTGATTACCTAATTTTAACATTAGCAAGACTAATTTCACTCATGGTATTATTTTAGCTAGTCCTCTCATCTAAAGGGAATATGAATGATCCACAAGTTGTCTGTAACCTTTGATACTGTGTAGAATCAATGATGTGAATGTGTGTTTCAGATGAGAGCAGGTACAGGCTAATGTCTCTCACCGGAAACTCAAAATAATTCATAAATTTAAATGTAGAAATTAATAACTAAGTAAAGAAGTCAATAGAAAATACAGTAAAAATAAAATCGCATGATGATGCCAATATCAGTAGTCAGGGTTTTTAAATAAGTGGCAACTTGAGGTTCAGCCTAGTGGAGAGTCAGAGAAAGAAATTCTATACCGAAGTAAATCAAAAAGTATTACTACCAGCCAGTGGAAAATGTGTGATGTCATGTTTCTTGATAAATCATCTACCTATGTCTATGCAATTTTGAAGGTGCTGTTTTCATTTCCCTAACCTCTTCCTGAAGAATTCCACATTCTTCCATAAACACATCAAAACGGGCAGTTTTGACATCCTTGAGAGATTTAACTTGTGCTATTTTTTAATGTTCCTGAGTTTGGGGGTAGGGGTGATGTATGAAGGGGCAAGGGAAGGGCTGTGGAATGGAGGGAATCGTTTCCCAATGACATCTCATAGGACAGCCTTTGCTTCACTCAAAGAATGGGTAGGTAGAAAATTCCTTGGCAATACTTCTCTGGCCTTTTGCTCACTAATGAAATTTTCAAATTCTGTAAAACTTCTTCCTAATAAGCCCCTGTAATATTTCTGTGGCCTTTCAAAAAAATCTATCAAGATTACTCATCTGAGTCACCATAACCTTGAATTTAACTGGCAAAACACATCTGCTTGTAGCCACTAGTTTGATTCCATCTTTTTTTTTTACATATGGTTTTAGACACACTTAGATTTTATCTTATATATATATTAATTTTATATTAGACCCTCTAATAAGTCAGACTGAGGCAAGTGTATTACTGATAGCAACTGCAATGGTTTTGGGGACAAACCTAGGTCTGTATGAACTGGAACAATTGCAGCAGTACATTTTGAGTTATCTTCGTATT
Organism: Tenrec ecaudatus; assembly: GCF_050624435.1. Lineage (NCBI taxonomy): Eukaryota > Metazoa > Chordata > Mammalia > Afrosoricida > Tenrecidae > Tenrec > Tenrec ecaudatus. The sequence continues at coordinate 10,964,674 of NC_134544.1, forward strand.
TTCACATTTCATACAAATATATGTGACATGAATTATCACTGGACTACAAAGATTCAATTGAAATCTCTATTAAACGATCTTTGTATCTCACAAAACCCTTTTTTCCCCTAATTTATCAACGTCTGTGCTTCAAATCCTGTTCATATGTGTATGACCACTAGCTCTTGAGTTCTGTTCCTTCCGTGCTCTGGAGCTGTATAATAAACAGGAACTTAACTTCTCTATCAAAATTGCTCTCAAATCTCCCCATTTATCAGCACTACTAATAAAAAGTAATATACCTCAGCAGGTAGAGCAAGACATTTAGATGAGCATTATCCTTGTTATGTCCATCTTTTACTCTCCCATTCAGTCAATGAGGATCCCTGGAGTACAGCAGTTAACTGACTGCAAACAGAAAAGTAAACCAGTGGAAACTATCTAGCGGCTTCTGCTGGAGGAAACCTGGCAATCTACCACCTTAAAGATGACAGTCTAGAAAGCCCTATGGGAAATTCTCCTCTGGCGCATAGCACCGCTGTGAGATAAAAGAGCTCCGCACCCAAGTACCAGCTGTAGCTTATTGCCACTCCTAACTACCTCTTTCCTCTGTTGAGTTCCCATTATTCTCATTCTAGCTTCTTTACCAGAGTTTGAGACTCTCTTCTGGAGTGAGTTTCACCCAGGTCTACTGAAGGTCCTTCTGGTAACATCAGTTTCATCCAGTCTAATAGAAAACATGCAGAGATAGGCCACAGCTGCCTTTTATCACTTCCTTAGGTACGATTAACCCTGGTGTTGTGGATTGTATTGGAGTGTGAACCACAAGGGCAGCAGTTCAAACCCATCAGCTGCTCCATTAGTCTACTAGCAAGCATGACCTTTCTGCTCTAGTTGAGATTTACAGCCTCAGAAAGCCCAAAGGGGCAGCGCTCCTCCAGTTATGGAATCACTAGGAGTCAGAATGGACCTTGTGGTAGTAAGTTTTTGCTTCTTATGCTCACTTTTTTCTGGTTTCATCCACAGAAGTGTATGAGAACTTTCAAACACAATTTGTGAATGACTCCATGATCTTTATTTCCTACCAGCTCCATGTGTGTGTGTGTGTTAGAGGCGTGTAAACTACTTACAGGCAAGATTACAGTGTTGGGGTAATGTCCAAAGCAAGAAGAGTCGGCCAAAAACATCCCTGAAAAAAATTCCATTATCTCTTATTCCATTTATCCATGAATTTTTGTGTAATCTGATTCTTTGGAAATAGTATATAGGGGAATCATTTACTAAGTATATTTCAATGAATTAATCATGTATATTAATTCATACTTAGCATCTGTACCTGATACATATTTTATAGCATTATTCAACAAGTTACTTTTCATCTCATCCTGGTGGTGAGTTGGATTGCCACTTGAGTTTTAAGCAAGAATATCAACCAACACCTGTTCAGTGACTGCTCCAAATCACAGTATGTAGTTGTTGTTCCTGAAAACAACTGCCAAAAGTTGTCATTTAGAACAACATGTTACATAACGAACAAACTCTCATTCTTGGATAGTGAGTATTAGGCTTATTTTTGTATCAGGACAGAATCTTCAAACAACGTTTTTCTAATTTTATTTACCAATGATCTGTGTCCACTTACTTAATAAGAGAAAAGCAAAAGTGCAAACTAATTGACATAGGTCAAATGAATGTCTTTTTTTAAAGACAATTTACTCTCATACAATTATTGTTTTAAAACTTATGAAAATAACATTATTTGAGTGTTGCTTTTTAATTCTTTTTATTTAAGACAAAACAAACCCCTAACATAGTGGTGATTTCTCCTTACAGCAAATCTGTAAGTTTTCCCTGGAGCAGAGAGCATCATGTTACTCTCATTGGGCAGCTAGTGATTGGGAACCTTCAACCTTGTGGTCAGAGTCCAACAGTTAACTGACAACACCCGACGTCCATTTATTTAATTAAATTTTTTACTTATACAACATCATTTTCATTGACTTCAACCTCATGTACACCATCGTCCAACATTTTCACATATAAGTTTTTGTCAAGGTAACCCATTATCACGCCTCTTGTCATCAAGGCTGTTCGAAGTCAAAGCTATTGGTAGGCAGGTAGACATACCCCAGAGAGTTTGTAAGGCTGTAAACATGATAGAAAAAGACACCCCATCTTTCTTCTCAGGAGCATTTCCACAGGCCTTGAACCATATTTCTCAACCCTTAATTAGCAGCTAATCCAGATATCATATAATTCCATAGTTCAATCCCATTAAGCAGTACTGTACAATGGCTAACACAATCCATTTCAAAACAAAATTATATCTTAGGCTTTTTTAATATATGAGAGAATAAAAGACCAAAATGTGTATAAAATAGGCTCTGAAACTTGCTCTTGAAGATACAATTTTTAAATCAATTAGAAGAAATGCTAACATCACAGAGCTGAACAGGATCCTCAAATGGGGGTCTCAAGAACTCAAAATAAAGTATGATAGTTTAACGTGCAAGGACTGAGACAAGAAAAGCAAAAGGTCAGACTCACAGAATTTCTGAAGCTGAGAGAGCTGAAGCAAAAACTCCAGCCTCAACTTGCCATACTGAAAGAGTCTATGAGAAAAATATTGAAAGATGCAGGAAGCAACAAAAGAAAAGAATTGGAGAAGTAGCACAGGATCAACATGGGATTCAAGTCCAAAAAAATCCAAGCCACATTGAATGCACTGGCAATAACTAGGACCCAGGCATTAACAGAATAACCACTGAAGTGTCATCTTAAAAACTGCTGTAGTGCCAGAAGAACTTAATTGTCTTTGTTAAAAAGAAAAGAGAAAAAAAGGAAGATAGCTAGAACTGATGGGAAGCGATCCATACTTGTGCCCATTGCAAAGACTGGTGATACAACGGAAGCAGAAACTAGTCAACAATATCCCATGTAAATAAAATTTTGCTGAGAATATTTTGGAAAATATTGCAGCAGGACATTATTGGTGCTTTGCCAGAGATTCAATCCAGATTCAAGATTCATGGAATAAGGAATATTGTTGCTGAGAATAGGTGAACCTTGGCAGAGAATACCAGTAGATATCTATTTGTGTTTTATCAACTCTGAAAGGCATTCAGTCATGTATATCATGGGTTCATAAATTAAGTTGGCCTACTGCCCCTTTTTCAGAAAAATAAAGTTACTAAGCACTCCCCTGGAAAATAAAAATATATATATACTTTAGATCATATTACAGGATAAAGTGTAGGTATGTGCTTTTGCAGCCTCCTTAGATCACTGCAGCACCCCTCCCAGAGTTTGAGAATTCCTGGCATTGATCATAACAAACTCTGGTTTATATAGGAAAGCACAGAAATTCCAGAATACATTGCTGCGCTGATTCCGGAACTGTACATATAACACGAGGCAGCTGTGCAACTAGTGCAAGACATAATTGCGTGGTTTAAAAACAGAAAAGAGGCATGCCAGATGTCACTTTGTCCTTCATCCAAACTCAATTATTCCCTCCCAACCCTATATGCAGTTATTGTTCATCTATATCTACTTTGTAGCCATTACATGGTATATTATAATTGTGTTTATCTACCTTTTCGGGGGTATGCGTTCATCTCCACTACAGCAACCTTTGTGTTCATGTGTAGACTCCACTAGAAGGTGCATATGTTCCAGGGGCCATATAGCTGCGTTACACGTGTTCTACTCAAAAGTAAATGTTTTCACAGTGGCTTAAGCACCAGTTGCCATTCAAAATCATAAACACCCAATGTATTTGAAATGATGGTCAATTCATTTGAGGTTTAAAATAAGAAATTTTAATATAGGGAAAGTAATAGAATGTTCCTTCAGATCAGTCTTTAGATTAGCTCAGGTAAAATCCCACACACAGACATATAAAGGGTCTAATTGAATATTTTTGTTGATATCACTTAAAAAATCATTGTATTGGGGGCTCATACAACTCTTTTTTCTTTTCTTTTTTTACATTTTATTAGGGGCTCATACAACTCTTATCACAATCCACACATATACATACATCAATTGTATAAAGCACATCCGTACATTCTTTGCCCTAATCACTCTCAAAGCATTTGCTCTCCACTTAAGCCCTCTGCATCAGGTCCTCCTTTTTTCCCCCCTCCCTCCCAGCTCCACCCTCCCTCATGAGCCCTTGATAATTTATAGATTGTTATTTTGTCATATCTTGCCCTATCTGGAGTGTCTCATACAACTCTTATCATAACCCATATATCAATTTAATCTGGCATTTAATCTAGACATTTAATCTAGACATTTACTTTCTATTGAGTCCTCGGTTCCAGCTCTTTTTTTCCTCCCACCTCCCCGCCCCTCATAACTCCACGATAGACTGTCCATTGTTATTATTTTCACCTCTCACACCGACCGCTGTCTCCCTTCTCGCATGCTTTCTGTTGTTCTTCACCCAGTAGAGGGGCATATGATTATGGTTTGATCATTGCGATTGGTTCCCCCTTTATTCCTTCATCTTCCCATCTTTCCCCTACCCTTCCAGCCTCCCATTCCCACTTCTGTTCCTGGATTCTGTGTTGTGAGCTCCCATCCCTTCCTATACTTGTGTACATGTTCCTGTCTAGTCTGAATTGAGAAGCAGCACTGGGGTCATGGTAGTGAGGAGTGATGAAGCCTCAAGGAACCAGAGGAATATAGTGTGTTTCATTGATGCTTCATTGCACCCTGGTGACCCATCCCTTCCCTGTGGGCCCTGGGTGGGGAGATGGGTTGTGTAAATATATATAGTAGGTTTCTTTAAAATACAAAAATTCACTCCAGATTTGTAATCCTTTCAACCTAAATAGTGGGTGGGTGGAGGAACATCAAAATTGAAATGGACTTGGAGTCTTTAATGTCAAACCAGCTCACCATAAACACACAAAAAAGGTAAGCTGAGATACTACGGGGCCTGGTCTACCAGCTTCTCTAGATTGTCTATGTATATGCACTGCTTTTCCTTTATAGATTTTAAAGAATTATAAATTGAAATTTGAGTAATTTGGATCAGAAAATAAATTGGCAGCACTCAAGCCAAGGTAAACAAATACTGAAAAATCTGAACTCTCAAAATGTATTTTAAATATTACTTATTGTACTGCTGTCTCAATCCATTGTCTTGTATATATAGTTTTATTTGACTTTCCTCCTACTATAAATATATATTGTCAGGAATAGTTTCCAAGAGCAGACCAAACCAAACCAAGCCTGTTGCTGCCATTTTGATTTCAAGTCATATTGACCCCATCAGCTGGAGTATAACCTCATAGGATTTCCAAAGCTATGATTTTTAAAAAGTGGACTGCTACTTCATTGTCCTGTGGAGTCGTTGATGGGTTGGCTTCACTGATCTTATGAATTAGTACTTACATTGTTATAGCACACGAGCTATTTTTATTCACGGTATGTAATTATAAGTCAATAACCTAGATATATAGGTTGCCTTGTTGTCTCTCTTCATTCCACACCCCCCCTCTTTAATCTAAGTAGCAAATAAAAGTTTCTTTCCTAAAATGTTACTTGAAAATTCAAAATAAAAACCAAACTTGACAATATTTAAATTTATATTTTAAAATATTTTCTGCTTTATTTTAAATTAATGTGTTGCTCTTTGGTATTTTGTCGATGTTGCCAGATTGGTCCCCTTTTTTGTCTTCATTTTGTAAGTTTTTCTGTCTAGGGCAGTCAGGGTGGGTGGATCTATGAAGACTGCAACTGCATTAATGATTACCTGGGGCACACGAGGGGAGATGGGAAGAATGGGGAGTCAAGAACAATGACTATTAAAAGGAAGACAGTGTTTCTAAGTTAATTGTATTGTTGATTGAACAACCCTTCTTAATATTAGTGAATGATTGAACTGTATGATATTTTAATTATATCTCAATAAAACTTTTTTATATATTTGCAATTATTATGTTAAAAACAAAAATGAACATTATCTTGTCAAGACTTATGAGATCATTAATGCTGCCTCAGCTCAGAACTTTGTAATGTTTTCATGAAAAGTATACATATTCATGGTTGGTTCAATAGCATAAATGATACCTGAAGTCTGAGTGATTTCATTATTCTAGGGGCTTTCTATTTTGATTATGCATCAGCATAAAATAAAATATTTAATCTCAATGGAAGCCTGAGTCACAAAGGAAATCAAAAGACGGGTAAGCTCATAGGAATGTGTCAGATATACTGAGACCTTGTTTATTCAGATTACCTACCCAATAAACATACAAGAGTACACCCAACATGCACAAAGTCCACCACTAAAAATCATCCAAGAGAATTTCCACCAAGAGAATATTTAACAAACACTGATGGAATGTGAAGCAAGCAGTTTTACAACACAATAGAATCCTAAATTTAAGTATTTAAGAATATCTATTTTAAGAGTAAGTTGGGAAAAGTTACTCATCTGTCAAGTGTACACTGCTATTATCTATCAAAGATAGGATTCAGAACATTAGCCTGCCAAAATCATGCCTGTACAAATTCTTTTGAATATAAAAGCATCCGGATGTAATCTCACCATGCATTATTGTAAGCATGGGTTGACTGAATGTATTTTCCTTTTAGCATATTACTTAATTAACAACATATTGTAATTTAATTAGAAATTTGTTATGAAGAAAACATAAACCGGTATAGGATATCTGTACAAATTGCATTCTTTTCACAAGTTTCATAAGGCTGTTTATGCATGTGGATAGGTATCTGTATTTTTGAAGTGTAACGTGATAAATGTGGGTCTGTCATTTTTCTATTTGACACCTTTTTAATGGTTCTTTAGTCTTAAAATTTTAAAGCAGTAATTTCCATCATCAGTTTAATTTATAGGATTAGTCATGACTGCGCTGTGTGATCTTGTCAGATTCCTTTTCAATTTTTTTTGACAGTAATGAACTACTGAAGTAGCATACTCATGTTTTGAAAGAAAATAATTAATTGAAAACTGATGTGTTCAAATCAGCATTACTTTAGTTCCATGTGATCTGAATTATCAAGAGAAACTTATTTGATGCGGAATCCTCTTCTCATAAATGTTATGTGTCAAAAGAAATTATGTACATCATCCCTAAGCTTCAATGCAGTATTCCCTGAAATCAATTATAAAACTCATTACATTAGCACATACTTTACTAAGTCAGCAACTCTGCCACATTTCTTCTATCAATATAAGTGGAAAATATGTAAACCAGTAACTCATAATGACTACCATTCAGATCAGGAAAGACAAGCAAAAGAAAAAGAGGAGGAAAACGGAAGGGGAGCAGGAAAGGAAATGCTGCACAAAGACAGTCGGGCTTTGGGAACTTTGAACAAGGTAGCCCTGGGATCCGGTGGATCATTAACAACATTGTTGTATCATGTAATAATATCTTAATGCTCCTTTGAAAAGGGTTCCTAAATGTATTTTTTAACTGACAAAATTAACTTGACATTCTCTGCCAAAGCACTAATGATTTTGATTAAGTCATTATAATAAAAAATATATAGCAGCAATTCCTGAATCATATATATGGTTATTTATACTCATGAATTATATATATGCATATATATGGAATACATGCACACATGAATTGTAATGTATTGCAGAATAATAGCTTTGTTTTTTGTTTGTTTTGAAGTAGAAAAAAATGTTCTGAAGGATTTGGGTTAGAGAGGCAGAATTTGTTTACTCTTTACATGAAAAAGCATTAACCATATTCAAAGTAATTGTTCATTTTTGTATGGCTTCAGGAGTAAGAAAAATTGTCCTTATATGAATTACTGGTTGTATTTTTCTTTTTTTTTCTTTTTTATCTGTGTCTGTTACACATATACGCCCAACTTTCCACTGTGCTGGGAAAGAGGGATGTTACACTGGGTAACACTTTCTTTCCCACAGAGGAATGCCACAACTGCTACCAGAAAAACAGCTGCAGACCAGTAGCTGTGGAAACTGGTTGTATTTTTCATGTGAAATTAGGAGATAGATAGATAGATAGATAGATAGATAGATAGATAGATAGATAGATAGATAGATAGATCACGCCATATAATGGCCTAGTGGGTTACCCAATAGGCTGCTAATCCAAAAGTTAGCTGTTCTAACCCACAAACTGATCTTTGAGAGAAAGTGGAGCCTGTCAGTTTGTGTCAATCAAGATGTATGTCTGCCGAAAATTTAAGAGGAATTATATTCTGTCATGTGCGCTGCTGTGAGTCAAAATCAACTCAATGGCTATGGCTTGCATGTTTGAGTGAATATCATGTGTGTGGTTTCTCATCTTCACGTTTTCCTAGGTAATTCAGATCATCAGTGCGGTGGATAGAGATGAATCTGTAGAAGAGCACCATTTTTACTTCAATCTATCTATAGAAGACACAACCAATTCAAGTTTTATGATCATTGATAGCCAAGGTAATACTATTCTTTCATGATAATTTTTAGGTCACGCTGAGCAAATCATGTTTGATTTTAACAGCATGTCTAACACTGCTCCTGCGATATGACATTTTTCTTGAAATAGCGCAAAGTATAATGGGGAAGGAAACCAATGCTCACAACCAGGTGTTGAACAGCCAGACCCTTGTCTCTCAATGCCATTCTTCCAACTAAAAGCACAGTTATAGTCATCCAGGTGGGTTGGCCCTTGCAAAAGTCTCAATGACTGAAAATTTAATTGCAGTTCTGACACCATATGGCTTTTTATGCATTCCTATAATGCAAAACTTATTCTATGTCTAGGGAGCAGATGATAAATATAATGTAATGCTAGTTGGAATGATTTCAGTGTATTTGGAGCTTTTTATTATGAGCTATAACAAATGAGCCTGGTTTGATTATTTTCCCTTTTCTGTATATATTGGTAATAATTTTATCAACATAAGAAGAAACCTTGTGTGGTGTTGAGGTGACAATATTTAGAGTTGACATGTGTCAGAATTCATTCTATGGCAATACGTTTAGTTTTCTTTGTTTTTAAGGGGGAAATGCCCTGAAGGGCTTTGTGTGGTGAAACCAAATCACTTTCCTTTCACAGTGAGAATGTATTAAAATCACAAATTTAATTATGTTAATTTTTAATGTTTCAAGATAATAGGGTTTATTTAGTTTGATGTCCATTTGAGTTTCTAGTTTAATTTTTCTTTGCATCTCAAATCTATGAAAATATACGGAAGTTACTACTCATACTTTTATAATTAAAGTATGCTTTGTCATTCCTTACAATTGCCTTGAAGTTTAGGAGTGGGGGGATTTTTTGTGGAACAGGAAATGTAGGGTTGTTCTTCCTCTTGACTGTATCAAATTCTCTAGGGAGAGGAGCTCAAATATACTTCACATAAAGGGTAAATGCTTGCACAGAAAAATAATTTCTAGCTTATATTTGTTTCTATTAACATAAAATTAGTTTCCAAGGAAAAGAAATACATTGAAACATAAAAAGAAGAATACATAGGGTTAAGTATTTATGATTGAAAGTAATTTAATAAAAACAAATGAAAGTGTAATCCTTCTCTTGCATCTTAAATATGCCTAGTAAATAAAATCACATGGTTTTAATGGTCTTTCAATACATGACAGAGAATTGCTTTAAAATATAATTTGAGAAAAGTCATAAAGAAGCATGCATTTCAAATGATTTCAATTTCTTTGTATTTTTATTGCAATTGTCTCCTAAAATTTATCTGAAAAAATATCAGAATATATTTTTGTGGAGGGTAATCAAAAATGAAGGTTTGTTAGGAAAAAACAAAGCAAAAGGGAAAATAGCTTTGGGACACAAGAATTTGCAATGAAAAGGCTTACACAGAATATTCTGGGTATCAAGAAAGAATAAATGTGCTCGATATATGCAGTATTCATTTTGGTGTTCTTTTGTTTTATTATTATTAGATTATTTTCCTATATAGATGAATGATGCAACATAACAAATGTTTAAGGATTTTGTGTTTTAGATATAAATTTGTTGATAATGTCAATGTAAAATCAACTAGCAATTTGTTTAATTGGGAGAATTTCCTTTTAAATCATTTTGATAAGTTAGTATATTTATTGTATTTATGAAGACAATGGGTTCCAGCTATTTAAAAACATCACTGTGTGTCATGTGTAATTAACTCAAATGAAATTGATTCTGCCATCATACATTTAGTGTGGGTAGCCCCTATCAAATATTTATCGGTATTTAATTACAGCGACTGTTTTCTGCATTTCTATCTGGGACTGATTTAAATAATTCATCTAACTACATGACTAGAGTTTAGGTAATGTCAAAAATCATAAGGCTATTTTGATTGATTCACTATCTTTTTTTTTAATCAAAAATGCTCTCTTCCTTTTATTGAATTTTATCTGATCATACTATAATACAACTTTTCCTCATACTTATGGCTTGTATTGGTTCATATGTTTATTGTTATGTTTTTAGACAACACAGCAAAGGTCTTGACTAATAGGATGAGTTTTAGTCTTCAAGAAGAACCTGTATTCTACCTGCCCATTGTAATTTCTGACAATGGAATCCCAGCCCTCACGAGCACAAACACCCTCCCCATCTACGTCTGTGCCTGCGATGACCATGGCAGTGCAGAGACCTGCAGCAACCGGGATCGCATGCTGGCCAAGGGATTCAGGACAGAAGTCATTATTGCTGTGTTTATCTGCGTTGTGATAATATTTGGTAAGAAATGCTCAACGATATGCCTTTTCATCCTTTTAAAATAACACGATGCATATACAAAACAGTTCCTTCCAAAAGAGCTATATTGGTTTTTTTTTGTGTGTGAGTGTGTGTGCTTAATTTCTCTCTGATTGTATTACAATTATTAAAACCCAATAAGCAAAATTTAAAAGTACGGTTGATACAGGCAGCTGAAATTTATTAAGCCTTGAATTGTGGGAACATGTGATCATGTATGTGCTCATCTGATTATACATGTTTTGGACACCAACATGTGGCTATAAATTTTATATAATCATTAGAATAGTGAACTTCTTTTGAGTGTTTATCACATGCCATGAAACATTCTCTGGTGCTTTCTATGCACCATGCAATCTACTTCAAACGATAAATGCATGACTCAGCAACTTCGTCACCTGCACTGTGATGGGGAAACTGAAACTCAGAGTATATGCGTCACAAATAGTTATACTTTCAACAGAGCATAGCTGCCTAGAAATACTACAAAGTTAACCACCATGAAGGATAAAAGTAACAGCAAGAGGTGAATTCTAAGTGCGAGGCAGAAACAAACCTCAGCAAAACAATGTCATATTATTTCCCTGTTTCCAAACCAGTAGAGTTAGTTTACTCATCTTTTAATTAAGTGACCTCACTATTATCACGTCTATTCTAACTCAGAAGGCCCAAATGATTAAGACATGAAACACTTCCTTCAGCACTCCATTATTTAGCATCTGAACCCGTTCTTGTTTCCCTGATAACTTTTCATTAAAATGCAAGAAAAGCCATGATACCAGCTGCTGGTTCTGGAAAGCCAAACTCAACCATCAATCACATTAAAAGTTTGATACACTTTACCTTCACACTCATCTTTCCCAAAGCTTCAGAAACAAGACATTCCTAGTTTGTCACTGAATATGGCCAGACTTTTTTTTATCCCTACTCCAGTTTCTCAAATTGCTTTCATAGGCCTCTTATGATAAAACTAAATGTAGAACATTGTAACCTGATAGCAAAAACAAGAAACTTAAACATAGTTTATGGTGTAGAGACTTAAGTCAAAAGACGACAGCTTCACAGTCAAAGGCATGAGTCAGATTCATTGGAAGAGGAGTATGTGCCGACTAATGAAACACCCTAGTTTATGAATTGGAAAACTATTCACTATACCATCTTCTACTTCAAGTACAGGAGGGTAAATAAAATATATATAGCTAGTAGAGTTAAAGTTAATATAAGCATAGATTCATGCGCTTAAAATGTGTTTAAATGTGTTTAAACATGGCTTTGTGATCTGTGGGTGCCTACAGACAAGTCCTCACAGTAATCCACTTGGCCTAATCTCTTTAGGGTGTCTTCAAAACAGACAAACAAAACAACAACAACAACAAAGCTTATTAAAAGAGAGGCTTCAGAGGAGGTCTTTTAGACCAATTAAATTCAGGACAGAGTTCAACTCAGAAGGTTATGTATGGTGACTGACAGGATGATGATGGGGACTTACTATTAAGAATTTATAGGGTAGAAAATGTAGCCCTATGAGATTTTCACTGGGGAAGCCAAACCTACTCATTCTATCGTCCTAATTTGACCCTCCAAATTACCCTCATTCTCCAAATCTCAAATAACAGTGAAAAGGAACATATTTCAATTCCTCCAATATCATATTTTTTACATGGTGCCATTGATTATTGCAGAGTTCTTTGGGAAAGGGTTAGAGAGAGGGAAACCCTGCTGTCAGAAGTGCACAGACTTCAATGGAGGCTATATTAAGAAATACTGCTTCACATGTTGATACGTTTATTTAATACATGTTTCTATGCTTTAGTAACAGTACTGTTTGATTTACCCTTTTATACAGCAGATTAATTGAATAACTGTGGAACTAAAGGGTAGAACTGTACCTTTGGGTTTCCCATATTTTAAATCTTTATGGGGGCAGGTAGCCTCATCATTTTTCCTGGTGGGTTCCAACCACTGAACTTGGAGTTATTGTAATGTGTAACCCACTATATCATCAGGACAGAAATCCAATGGAGGCAGTTGCACTCTGTCCTATGGTCTAGATCAATTCAACTGCGTATCACCACCACCGATACCATTCCACCCACCAACACCTCCACCAACACCACCCTCTCACCACCACCAGAAGGGTTCAATCAACAAATAATGCAATGCTTTTATCACCATGTCTGGTCCATTCTTTGTGGCCAATCAGTATTTTCCTAAAATTTGAATATTATCTTAAATGTGAAGTTAAATTAGATGCTAAGTTAAATATTCTGCTGCACTTTCTTTGTCAGGGTTTATCTTTCTGATCCTGAGTCTGAAACAAAAAAGAAAACAGACTCTGTTTCCTGAAAAGAGTGAGGATTTCAGACAGAACATCTTCAGATATGATGACGAGGGGGGCGGAGAAGAGGATACAGAGGCCTTTGACATTGGGGAGCTAAGGACCAGCACCTTCATGCGTGAGCACAGGGCTCGCAAACACGCCCCCTCAGAGATCCCCAGCATGTACAGGCAGTCTCTGCAGGTGGGTCCAGACAGCGCCATCTTCAGGAAATTCATCCTGGAGAAGCTGGAGGAGGCCAATACGGATCCTTGCGCCCCTCCCTTTGACTCCCTCCAGACCTTTGCCTTTGAAGGCACCGGGTCCTTAGCTGCATCTCTAAGCTCCTTGGGCTCTGAAGTCTCTGATCCAGATGACAACTATGATTACCTGAATGACTTGGGACCTCGCTTTCAGAGATTAGCTTGCATGTTTGGCTCTGCGATGCAATCAAATAATTAAGGCTTTCTCTTATGACTGCAATGTACAAGATGCTAATGTGTGTTGAGGCGGACTGGTCCTCCCTTGGTAAAGAAATCAAGGTCGTGTGATGATAACACATTCATAGATCAGTTGTCTGAAAGCAAACAAAGAAGCAGAAACAAATCAAAACAAACCTCAAGGTATACGCTGTTGGTTCCCTTGGATAAACACCACGTGGTCACTTCAACTCACCCACAGGATGTAACCTGAAAGCAAAGTTTGGGAGAGATGCTCTAATCAAATCTTGAGAAGCCGTACCAACTGGCTCTGGCATTTGACAGAAGCAGTCCGCTGGCTTTCTTTCGATAAAACCCGATCCATATTCTGTGTTTCTGAGTGCTTACTAGGAAAAGCAATGGATTAAGTCATTTTTATATGATATCATTTATTTGTTCTACTTTTAGAACGTACAGACGAGAGTCAAGTGTTAATGTGTGTAAAGTTCCTGTTACTATTTGAAAATCCTTTTAATACTAGAAGAATGCGGGTGATTGCATGCAATGTGTAAACAACTATTTCCTGTATATGAACAAGCTGATGGAGTTTATGCTTCATTCCAGGTTAATATTTTGGGACTGATTTCAAATTTGGACAAATAACACATTTGGTATTAATGCAGCTGAAAATTAGAGAGTTGCATTAATTTTGATATTTCTACTTTGTGTAAAAGGGGAATATGAAAATATGTTTAAGAAATTTTCATAGAGTATTTTCAATGCAATGAAAACAGTTTTGTATTACATCAAAACACAAGGGCAGGATTTGGTCATTATGACCTTTAGACTTCTTAGAACTTGTGAAAAGTCTGTAAACTAAATAAATTTTATTGTAACTAAAAAGGATAGAGAAACAAGAAACAAGTAGGAGGTTCTTGCTTGCGTTAATATTCATCTTAGAGAGTATGATGAAATGCACTGTCTTTTACCATGCATGCAATAAAACACGATACAGTTCTCACAATTTCTTTTTCATTAAGAGCATAGAATATAACTGATCCTTCTGTGTCATTTTTTATTGTGGAATATAAAATTAGGTACAATAGTAAGTTTTATTGCTACATTTTGAAGGAACTAAATGCTAACCTGCTGGACATTAAGCTTTATGGTAACATTGGTAATAAGGTAATAAAATGCTTTAATTTTAACCCACCTTCTAGAGAAAGATCTTTATTCAACTCAAGTAAAGATAGTATTAAAAATTCATAGTTTGATCAAAAAGACAGTATTGCATATAATATTCATAAAATTGGCTTATATGGTCATGCTAATTTATAGTATGTGAGTCTGAGCACATGCAAACTGGTCATGTATATTTAAATAAACCATTTCAAGTCATTTTGACCAATGAAGATAAGAGTCGGCTCACTTTTATTTCCCAGAACTTGTAGTTTGAAATAGCCATGTCATTTGGCAGTGTAGAGGTTTTCAAGAACCTGACACATATGCCTGTGTGGATGCCACATCTCACAAGAGTCAAACACACTGAGATAGACTGATGTGAAGAATAATGATTTAAGATTTATTTTTTAATGAGAGAATATAATTTGGAGCAAATCCTTAATGAGTTATATAATTATTTAATATGGAAGAGTTCTTTTTTGTTGTTAATCAACCAAAGAACTCCTTAAGAACAAAAGAAAGGAAAGAAAAATCTCAATTAAAATTGCAGTATACAAGTGGAGAAAAGTGGTATGTTTCCATCATATTAAAGTAGAACATAGCTTTGAAAGCATTTAATTACAGAGAATACCATGAATTTCTCCATGTTTAAAATTATCACTATGATTTTGAGGGAGGAACTAGAAAATGTGATTAACAATCCATGAAAATTTGATTTAAAAACAGAAACAAGAGATATTGCCTTCAGTGTCACAGTTGATTTTTTTCATGAAAAAAAAGATTGGTTAAAACAAACAAACAACAAAAACCTTGCCTACTCTGATAAACAATCATAAGGAATATATCTTGAGCAATATCTGCCCCACTGTGTTTGATATTTGTGTTCAATGGCACTGTGCTTTAGTTAATATTTGGATTATTATATGAGACCTAGAAAAGAAGCCCGAGTGGTTTTACATCCATTGGTTAGCCTAAACAACGTTCTGTGAAACCTTATGTGCTAGTCCAGATAGACTAGAGAAACAAATTCATGGACGCTCCTATGTGTATACAAAAGAGCTATACAAGAGCAATTGAATATTGAGAAAACATCCCAGCCCAGTCCAGATCAAAGCCATAAGTCTGATATTAGCTCATATGTCCAATACCAATCTGTAAAGTCCTCTTCAGACTTACGAAATGCATGAAATGACACTGAATGCAGGAAGATCACAGGCCAGTGGGTGGGAAGTCTTGTGAATCCTGTGGCAGTGGAAGCATCTCAGCTCTGGCAGGGGTCTCCACCTGGCTTCTCCAGGTCCTGGATTCTTGCTGCCATCGGCATAGCTCCATGTGTCTTGAAAGAAGAGAGTTTCTCAGGGTGAGCCAAGAGAGAGTCTCCAAGGAGGAATACAAGAGTTCCCAGAATCCTCAGGAGAAAGCCATGCTCACCCAGAGGCCTCATTGGCTATGATCTGATTGATAGCTCTAGCCCCCCACTATACTCTTAATCCTCAGATTGATACCAGATTATGTAACTTCCACACCTTATCAAAAATATTATTTATTTCTAGTACAAAAGTTATAAAATCTTGACAATTATATTTGGAAATACCTTAATAACCATGTCATCTCCTTTTAGTGACATCAGTGTTACAGAAACACAATCAGTGGTTGACTAAAGGTATTATAGTCAAACTTTCACTTTTGTAATTTAATAAAGGCTAAATCAGAGGAAATTGCTATGAAAATAGCACAATTTCACAATAATATCACCACACTTAAACACCATCCTTACCTGACACATGGGTTTATATGAGCGGATAACACATGGGTTTATATGAGTGGATACCGGAAACAAGCAAACAAACAAAAGCACACCAGAATTTGTTGTCGGAGCTATGTATTCTTTTTTTCCCTTTCTTTCTTTCTTTCTTTCTTTTCTACAAAACAGCCTTTTCACTTTCAAAGTATTCTCCATCAAACTTAATACATTGGTCAAGTCTGTGATTCCATTCTTAAAAACATTTTTCAAACCCATCTGTTTGGATAACGACAAAACCTCCCTTGTTTTTTGCTTCGCCCCCTCTGTGTTATCAAATGGATGCCATTTCACACTCCTCTTTGTTCCCAGAAACAAAAAGGAGTCACACAGACTGAGATCAGGTGAGTAAGGTGTGTGACATGAAGGACATGCTGTTTTTTGCCTAAAACTGGCATATGTAGACAGCTGCATGAGCAGGTGGATTGTGGTGGTGACAAAACCAGTCTCCTGTCTGCACAAAGAAGACCTTTTTGTTGTGCACTGGTAAGCTATGTTTTCAAAAACTCCAAATAGATAGTTTGATTTAAAGTCTGACCTGGTGGAACTAACTCCAAATGTACTTCAAATCAACATTTTCATAGTGCACGAACTCAAAGCAAGTTGCTCTGTGATCGCCCAACAGGGGGCAGGGGGGGGGGGATGCATACTATGAAAACTTTGGTCAGCAGAGCGTTGTTTTGCATTTTCTGGGGTACCCGTTCTTTATGTAAACCTTAAATTACTAATTATTGAAAGTATTGAAGCATGAAACTATTGCGTCCTTTATGAAAATCAAGGAGGCAATGGGTAGGGCAACCAAAATATTGGCAGTAAGAATCCACCCAGAAGTGCTTGGGAATTAAGGCCTGGGGGGTCACAGCCAGAAAAATCTTATAGAAAGTTCAAATCTGCAACAAGCGAGTTTGGTGGCCATGAAGCTGGAATCCCATGGAAGGCACTGATAGGAATCAGAATCCTTCTAGATGAGTTTTCTCCATTCTCTTTTACTCTTTAAGACTATTGAGTTTTAGCAAACTGATTTTTAAGGCCTCCATTGTAATATGTAAAATTCTGTCCGCTCTACCTCATTCAGGTGGCTGCTATGTAAACAAATACGTAGAAAGCCTCAGTGAAAACTTGAAAATGTAGTAAACGCGGCATGTTTTGCTATGGTGGTGCGTTTCTGTTGGTTCCCTGCTCTCTCTAATCTCCAGCACTGGTGGCTTTCTGGTAAGTTTCCAGAACAGGTCACCCCTGCTCTGGTTTCTCTCTTCAACTTTCTGCTTACTGTGCAATTCCCTGCTTCTGTCCTAAAAGATTTTTTTAAATACCTACTTTTTTTCATCATTTGTTATTTTTGAGGATACACACAGCAAAACATACACCCACGGAAACATTTCTCTGAGTATTTAGTCATGTAGATCAGTTTCTCATTGAACAACCCTTCTGTTTCCCCATGAATATAAACTCACTACATGAATATAAACTCACTACCCCGTAAAGTTCCTAATTAATGCTTTTTAGTGATCTTGTCAATTTTATCTCATTTACACAGATCTGAAAAAAGTACAATGTTCAAAGCAGACATTTTTTGCTAGTAAAGAGAAACCTTAGTTTTAAGAACACTCAAAGGCTTTGTGGTACATGCCTAACTGCTTCCAACCTGGTTCCTATTTCATGGTTTTAAACAGGATTTGACATAGCCTGAAGTACTCTGGCCTCAAACATTGGTGTATTCCTTGCCTCACTTCATTCAGACCTGTTTTCAACTGCACCTGAGAACCATTCCTTCCCACTGCTCTGCCTTGTTTTCATTGAATCACCAAGCTATCCAGATAATATAATGACACTAATTATTTTTAAAATCATTTTATTGGTGGCTCTTACAACTCCTGTTATGAACCGTGCATCCATTGTAACTGCATAAGAAGGCAAAAAACAAACACTTCATTTTTCATTGTCTCCACTTGTTTCTAGTTCTCAGTAATCACATTGAAGATACATCTTCAATGGATGTAATTATGAACCCTGATCTAGTTTACTTACAGTCCTGTGAGCACGTCATATTGAGTTTTGTGGAACATAAATCCTAATGCATCACTCAAAATAGTTTCGTACTGGGTAGTAACTGAATACAACCAAAAGTGTTCTCAGATTGTTCCTAGAAATTATACAATAGATGTTTGGTATTTTAAGGTCTTTACACTCACTATTTAACCTTGATCAGAGGGGGAGGATATGTTTACAAAGCTGTCCCTAAAAACAAACTCACTGCCACTGAGTCAATACTGACTCATAGCAACCTCCTGTGGGTCTCTAAGACGTGTTGTTTATGGGAACAGAAAGCCCAGTCCTTCTCTCCTGGAGCTGCTGATATATTCCAACTGCTGACCATGCTGATCACAGTGTGACGCATAAACCCTCTACCACTAGGGCTCCCAGGAAGCCATACTGTTCAAAAAAATATGTGTTTGATGATTACCGCATTTCTTACAGAATTAATACCTTCATATGAAGCATAATGACTGTATGAATGAGCTTTCTATTTCCAATTTTAAAGTGCAATTCATACTCAAGGTGGGACAGACAACGGGGTCTGATTATCTGTGATGGCAGAAAATCTTCAGTCAGATAGCTTTCAAACCGTTGACCTTCAAGTGTAGCAGCCATGTGCCTCCAAGCAGCAACTTGGCATTATTATGGGGGCACATAATGGGAAATAACTTTTCATTAGGACAACGTGAGTGGAATGCATCTCCAACCCAAGAATGGGAAGGTTTCCTGCATGGGAGCCTTGGTCTCCAGACTACTTAAACAGACTGTCCTCATCTGCTCTCGTCCAGGTTCTGTTTCCCACAACTATGCATGCAGGCAGGAGTACATTATCCAAGATGCAAAGGGAGTACCGACTTACTTATTCTTGTTTACTGTAGTGAACAGTTTGAATGTTTTCCAGAACTTTTTTCTTTTAATTTGAGGGAGGTCAAAGCCTTCAGCCAAAGGATATGTTACAAGGACCGATGAGCACCTGTGGCCTCAGGCTGTGTATCAGAGTATCCCAAGCACCTGCTGCAAGGAAGAGCTGATACACACAGAGCACTCTGATCCTTATGTTGTGGTAGCCTTTTCCCTTATCCCTTACCTCCCCACCTAACCCAGATCTGGCATAGTCAGCAACTGCAGAGTATGAGAGAGAAAGTGGTAGATGTATGTTACATTTGATCTTTGGTTTAAATTTCTAGTACCTGAACCAGAAACCTATATATTAGAAAGGAATCAGAAGTTGTCAAAACTGCCTGATCAGAAAAAGGGGGAATCAAATAATCAATGTAAGTAAGTCTGAAACAGGAGTACATCTAATTAAAGGTCTTCCTGTTGGTTCTCTTTATGGTGCAACCTGGTCAACAAACTGAGGGCATTTACATAACAAATCAACTTGGCATTTCTTATTGTTGAGGTAATAATTTACAATTAAATTTTTTAATGTAAACCTAGAGTAAGATTCAGAAAAATAAACATATTTAAATACTATCAAAGTGATACTCAGTGCACTGAGTCAAACCTGACTCACAGCTCATCTATAAGATAGTAGAGAGCTGTCTTTTTGGGTTAGCCAGACTGTAACTCTTTCTGGGAGTGGAAAGCCTTTCTCCCAAGAACGGGACTTGTGGTTTTGAACAGCTGAACTTGTGGTTAACAGTCGGATATACCACTACGGCACCAGGGCTCCTAAATATTATTTATACTGTGTTCACATTGTCTAAAACTTATCCAAAGGATTTGCACAACTTTATTTTATTTAGGACATTGTGTTTATTCACTTAAAAGTAAAACAGAAAGTAGCTTATGTCAGGGAAAAATAAGTTTATACATGAAACCTACACGATTTTCATGAATGTACAGAACAGAAGTACAGCTCTATAGAGTGTTTTGTCTAAAAATAGGAGTAGGTTTGTATGATATTCACAATAGTGAATATTTCCATAAAATTATTTAATTTACATACTAGCAGAATATGTGGCCTATGGAGATCATTTTCAAATTATTTTCTACATGCTGACATGTCTTTGTTATATAAGGTTGGGAAAGATCTTCAAAACCTTTGTTTTTGGTGAATTCATCTATGTAATGGGGGGGGCTATTAAGAATACATAACTTATAGGACTGTTATAGGAATAAACTGAAAAGATGCCTATAAAAGTGCAAAAAAATAAAATAAATTAAAATGCAGCCCGAGACTTAACAGCTAGTCCTTGTCAGTTTTTGCTGATTGCATTATTGTTATAATTGTTATTACTATTATAAATCTTACTTATAGGAAGGCTTATAAGCTTAGGTTCTTATTCAAGTATGAAAATTAATACAAAAAAGAAGAGAGAAGTAAATCAATTAATTCCAGATAATAATCTGCTCTTTATGCCTTGACCCTCCCCTGCGTCCTGTTCTTTGATTACCCAAGGAAGAAATTAATCATGGAGGTTATTCATGATGTATGAGGTTTTCTAAACCAAAGTCACTCCTCAATGAGCATTTATTTGGGGAAAGGAAAGAAAATCTGCTAAATCAAATGGTAACCAAAATTTTTGTGCCAACGTCTTCTAGTTACAGCTATTTTAAACGAAAAGTTGGCAAAAAATAAAGAGCACGCTTTGGTACTTTGTGAATGCAGAACAAATGGAGGACCTCCATGGCATCCTAGCACTACATAGAAGGCAGGGAGAGAGAGATGTCAATGGCCCCAGCAGAAATCTTTCCGAATGTGTTGTTGGTAAATGCCATCTGACATCCACACTTCTAATTTCATCTTCAGAAAATTATATGAAATCACAGAACAGAATGTTCACATCAACCCTGACAAGATGAAATGAAAAGTTGTGCCCTTGTTTTCTCCAGTCTGCTCTCCACTATCTGCTCCGTAAAAATTAAGGGCACTTTGCCAGGTGTTCGTGGATGAGGGCGCTGGGTTTTGTTTTGTTTTGTTTTGTTTTGCTTTAAATCTCTGCTCCTTCTTATATCCCAGCCAAACAGTAGGCACTTGTCCAACTCACACTGATAGCTCTGCCTTCAAAAGTTCTTGTTCCAGATGACGTCTGTATTATTGGGGAAGCTTCCTCAGTAATAATTATCCCATGTCAAATCTATTTAAAACATGCACATGCCAGCTCATCACAAGTTTAATATATGTAGATTTCCTATAACTATTTGGAAATATGTTAAGTTGAGTTCATTCCAGAAAGGAAATTTCAAAATTAGTTAGCCACCATCTAATTGATTGCAACTCCGGAAGCCCCATGTGTAAGGAGGGTAGAAATGAGCGCCGCAGCCTTCCAATGGCTCATTTCTCAGAAGTTCATCACCAGGCTTGTCTCCCAAGGAGCTTTTGGCTGGACTTTAACAATCATTGTGCTGGTTAGCCGCCACGTGCATGCATCATTGCATACGCTGGGACTCCTTGATAAACATTAAAAAAACAACAACCCTAAAACCAAAGTAGCTGCCATTGAGTTGATTCCAACTTGTAGCGAGTCTGTAGGACAGAGTTGAACTGCCCTGTGGGTTTCTGAGAATGCTGCACTCTAAGGGAAGAGACACATCCATCTGTGTTCTACACAACTGATGTTGTTTTATTAAAAAGTATTATTAAAATATTTTATTGGGGGCTCTTCCAGCTCTTATAACAACCCATACATCAATTGCGTCAAACACCTTTGTACATCTGTTGCCGTCATTAAATTGCTGACCTTGCAAGGAGCGGTGCAGTTCATAAATCTCTGGGATAATCGAACACCTCGAAAGGACGTTGGAAGTTGATGAATAACAGAGTGCCTTTGACATGGCAGTTTACCATCATCATGTGCCTTTAAAATCATCCCAATGCAAATTCTCAACATCTGAAACCCTTGCTTTTAAAATAGCCTTCACTCCCAAATTCTTAAGCACATACATGCACACACATTGCTGTCCATTCATCCGCTATATTAAGTAACCAACCAGCATTACACATTTTATTCACTGGTAGTATGAATTGA
The DNA here is from genome assembly GCF_050624435.1 of Tenrec ecaudatus. NCBI lineage: Eukaryota > Metazoa > Chordata > Mammalia > Afrosoricida > Tenrecidae > Tenrec > Tenrec ecaudatus. Next base: position 10,987,104 of record NC_134544.1, read on the forward strand.
AAATCTTTATTTGAATGCTATGTGATAAACTTGAATCAAAATTTATCCAATGAGATGTCCTAGCTTGAGATATTAATTGACACTTGGTGGGGATGAGAGAACACATGGATCCAGAGGCCAGGCTTTTAGCCCACACATTATGCTGTCTCTCCATTGGCATCATCAATGTAGGTCATTAACCTAGGAATTTAATCATATTGTTCTGTCAAGGATCTCTTCTATCTTTAGATGATAAGATTGTATTAAATTTAACATATATAGTTGCTTTGCATAATGTACATGAAAGCATTAAAAAGTTATTAAGATTTTATATTCCATTTTAAAGTATAACTTGGATATAAGTTTGTTAGTGTTATCTTTAAGTGGTTAGGTGCCCAAGAGTCTATTCTGATTCATAGTGACCTTAAGCATAACAGAACAAAATGCCGTCTGGTCCTTCACCATCCTCATAGTGATTACTAGGTTTGAAGCCATCATTGTCGCCACTGGTGAATTCATCTCATTGAGAGCCTTCCTCTTTTTCACTGACATTTTACAGCATGGTGTCCTTATTAAGCTACCTGTAATTTTCATAAATAAAAATACCTGGTTCAGAGGAAATAATGTTAGCAATAGTGTGTGTTTTCAGAAGTAAAGCGAGATAATATGCTCAACATATTCCCTTACGTTCACTCATCCCTATATTAAGACTGCACTGTCGCTACCATTTCAAAGAGTTTAGTGTTCCTTGCATCAAAAGCACAACAATGGTAGCTGACCACGAGGAAGCTCCAGATGCCAATAGTCATTAGTGAGTCTTTGGAGGAAGTATCAGGGCACATCTCCAAACAAAGGAGAGCCTTGGTAAGGATTGATGGGAGCCAGGAGTTTTTTTCATAGCTGAGTTTTTGGGGAATAAGCTCTTTGTTATGGTATTGAGACAAAAATATGGTAGGATAGGTTTTAAGTTTACGTCCTATGAAATAGAAGAGAGATTAAGCAAGCTAGAGAGAGAGAGAGACAGAGCCCGGAAGGAGTGAGGCCATCCCTTGACAACATGACCACTGCCCAGAAACAGATGATCAGAAGGCACAAGGCTCTTTCACCTGAGTCACCAGAGAGAAAACCTTCTCCCAAAGCTGGCACCTCTACCTTCTAGCTTCCTCCATACAGAGAGAGTAAATAAGCCAAGCTCACTGTCATCCAATTGACCCCAACTCATAGCGACCCTATAGGCCAGTGTACGACTACCCCATACTTTTCCAAAACTGTAACTCTGCATGAGGTGAGAAAGCCCTTTATCTCGCAGAGTGGTCGGTGGATGTGGTTAGCAGTCCCACATGTAACCACTGTGCCACCAGGGCTCCCTAGAGATGATAAATATTTGTTTGTTTAAATTCACCTTCTCATGATATTAATGAAGTCAGCACTAGAAAACCTAGATAGTATGTATGGTCACTGCGCAACATTAACAAAATTATACATGAGAAGCATATCAATTATCCAGTCAGCAAGGATGGAGTCCTAATCCCTCTGATTCTTTATTGATTTTCTTGAATTTATAGTTTTCAGAAAAGATTTCTATATAAGCCAGCAAGAAGTTATAAGTGATGCTAAGAATTATTTAAAGTTGTTTTTTTTTTTCATAAAGCCATCCATTTGAAGTCTAAAGAAACCAAGTCCTCCCAGAAGTAATCTTCATTACTTCCAAAGTCCCATAATCTGTGTATATGGTTATACAAGGAATATGAATTCCCAGACATATGAGCAGTACCCATTTTCCAACTGGACAAGGAGTCAAAGACTGTAGCCAAGGAGCGCATGGTTTTCCTATTCTCAGCAAAATAAATGCAACTCATTGAGTCCACGACACCTCCTATCCACCCAACACAGGCCCCCTACCAGCACGTTGATGCCAACTCATGCCAATGCACGCAGTATTTCTGAGGCTGTGCATCTTCATGGGAGCAGGTAGCCTCATCTTTCTACCAAGGAGCAGCTGGCTGGTTTGAACCCCTCACCTCATGATTAGCATTTCAATCAGTTAACCTCTGGACTATTTTTTCATCCCAATAGAAGAAGATGTTTAGAATCACCCCAAGATTACTATCATATGAAGCCTTCTCTTTTTCAGTGATTGAAACAGAAATCTATTCAAAGATACATTCTGGAGTAGTATTAAAAACCTATTGAATCTTACATTTCTAATAAAAGATTTGCTTTAGCATATATGTATTTTAAGGAATATTAGATGAGAAACCTTGATAGGAGTTTGAATGTTTAAAGACTTGATGAATGAGATAAGTTTAACACTACATATTATGAGTAATATAATACTTTCTTATTCAACACCAAGTGAAATTTTAATACAGTGTTATAAAGTGTCTGCATTACAATAGGTGGCCCTGAGACTGCTTCTCCTTTGAGGATTTTGAAATGCACCTTCTGCTTTGGGAGCAAAGGGAAAGAATTGTTGCTCTTGTTGTGAGCCATTTTGTTGTGTGGTAAGTCTACTTTATTCTGCACACAACCTTTTCTTTTCCACATAACAGTCTTCTTGACTATGTATTGCCTTACTGATGGTGCAATGAAAAGAAAGAGATGTTTCTATGCTTTTAAAGTCTAAGCAATTAAGAAAAAAGTCTCCAATCATTTGTCTGAATACAATCACCTGAAAATTACAGACAAAACACAGCCCTTCTTTCTCAGAGTCCATGACCATTAGACTCGGGGCAAACAATATGTTTAGTTACAGCATCTTCAAATCTCACAAATGAGCATTTATAAAAAGAAAGTGTTAGATGTATGCATACTTTCAGAGGTATTATAATTTTTCAGGTTATAGTATCAGAAATGCTTGATGTCTATTAAGAATGTTGACTTCTCTCTAAAATATAAAACACTTAAGAAAAGTATTGTAAATGTACTATTTATTCTCTGTGGGAAAATGAATCCTTGTTCATGGTGGCGCGTGCCTTCTTCGCCTTCTGCGCTCTGCCTTCCTCCAGCTCCTGAACCTTACCCCTTACCAGCTGGTCACTGAGCAAGCACACCACGCCCTTAACCCCAAATGTACTGCATTGGCTCTGGTGCACTAAGATCAAAGAGTTATTCAAAATGTTCTCTCACTCAGGAATATTTTGTTTCCCTGATCGACCCTGTCGTTATATATGTTGTCAATCTTGGGGCAGATGTCAGATATTTGGATCGTGTGTGAGAATGCGCCCTGGCAAGTGAAGCCTCTTCCTCCATGACCCACCTGTTTGCTGATGCTCAAGCTATCCAATGCATCCTTGGTAGTTTGTGCTTTCAGGTTTGCTTTGGTCTGTCCTCTTAAATCCCAACTCAAACCCACTGCCATGGGGTCAGGTGAGACACATAGCTATCCACTAGGACAGTAGATTTGTCCCCTGGGGCTCCCACAGCTGTAGATCTTAGGGGAACAGAATGCCACATCTTTCTCTGGAAGAGAGGCTGGTAAATTCCGACCCCTGTCCAGACCTTTCAGCTACTAGGCAGGTGATTCAAACATGATACCAACAGGGATCCCCTTTCAGACTCTCAAACATCTCAGTGCATGGATGGCCTCTTATTTCTTTTCTTGTTTTCGTTAACGTAAAGTTCTTGCAATCTAATGTCTCTCTGTCTTCCCACACATGCATATGTATACATGCATAAACACATTCTTAAAATCATGGGGGAAAACAATAACAGACGTGAAAGTGTGCGCATGTGCTTTTCCCTTGAAACGCTTGACTGTTTCAAGAGCAACTCAGATCGCCAGAGGAAACTGACTGCCACAGATGATGGCTTGATGGGAATGTGACCTGTCACAGGAGGAATGCAAATGAAGAACTGAACGAAGGACAGGACCTTCTTACGTCCTTTGGAAGGTAATGGACTTAAAAGGCACGTGTAAAGGAGGAAACATGTAAATATCTTACATACCCAGGAGTTTCTAAGGTTTGGAAAAAGTTTAATGTCTTAGTAAATTTTGCTACTGATTGTCCAAGTACCAGTAAGGTCACCTTTGATAGGTTCAGTGGAGCTTTCAAACTTAGGGGAAAAAAAACAAACAAAGCAAAACCGCTGATTCACTTCAAAACTAGAAATGAAAAGTGTGGATCACAAAATGTTGACTCAGACGTCAACTCATTAACTTTGGCTAGGCCATCAGGTTAGAGCAATTCGGAAGGAGGACATCAGGTTTGACACCGTGAGGACCAGTGGAGGGCCAGGGCTAACCTCTCTGAGGTGGGAAAATGCAATGGCCTCCACTAGCAACACGAAGATGGGGGGAGACTGGGCAGTGGGCCGATCTGTGCTACGTGGTGTCTCCATGACTCAGAGTTACCGGCACAGCAGCAACAAGGACTCAGGTTATTCTGGGGGAGAAGGGAGGTGAAAGAAAGGATGGGTGCCATGTAACAAAGACTGCATTTCCTGAAAACCAGGGAGCTAGGGTAAAAACAAAACAGCACACTTAAAGGAATGATTGTGTGTGTGTGTGTTACTATTTGCCACGCATGAATGGACGTGATTTTCAACCTTCCGGCATACATATATAAATGCGGCATTGATTTTTTAAAGTAGTCAGCTTAGAAGGATCTAACTAAATCTTACGTGAACTTTTCACATAAAGATCTTGATTTTTTTTAGAAGGCATCTGATACACTTTAGTGCCTAAAAGCCCACACATCTTAGAAATGAATGAAAATGTCTATGAGAGAAATATAAATCAAGTGCTAGGTTTCTGGACCTATTTTCAAAGGGCAGTGTGCTTAAATGACTTCTATACATGCTCACTTTCCGCTCGCCTTGGTGGAGAGCAGGAACTCTGTAACAATTTGGAGAAATGCTTCTGACATGAGTACGGCCATCAGCATTAAATCACCATGCTGCTTCCTGCCAGGCATTAAAAAGTATGTGCTCCTGTTGTTGAAGGTCTGCCTGACCCTGATATCGCAAAGTCTGGGTAGACACATCGTCGCCATGATTTGCCGCAGCAGGGGATGCATTCGACCAGTCTGAAGATGGAAGAAAGACTAGGGGCTTTTCGGTATGGCCCCAAGTTAAAGATTGTCAGCTCAGCGGAAAAGAATGAAATTCAATATGTAGAGAGAATTGGCAACAGCCCAGACAGAATGTAATATTGTATTCAAATTCAAACTTGCTTAGGATTTCCAGTTTTCTTTCTCTTTTTTCTGCTTTGTAATGTCAATAAAAACAGATTCATCAATTAATAGAATAAATAGCAAGTGCTAGCGTCCAGGGAGACATAGGCTAGTGTTATCTGAATGAACCGTCATAACGCATTCCGTTAACATTCCAGACAACAGAAAGTCTTCTGTCCTTGAAATCATGTGCTATAATACCTTGCCTTTTCTAATTAAATTGTTTGCGCAATGATTGTGGCAGCTTGGGATCTGAACTCAGAGTGCATTACTGGGCAGAGCTATTCATCCCAAAATGGTTCTTATTTTGCCACTGCCTCGCCTCACTATTCTAAAGGCCAAATGCATCTTTCTGTGGCATGAACATAGCGCTACCCCTTGAGGCAGATTTTAGCTTGAAAATTTCCCTTCTCTAATCACTTCAATTTATTTCCATACTGTATATAACATTAAGTACATCAGAGTACTCCATTATGACCTGTAATTGCTTCTCTGAAAGGTAAAGTGTTTAAATGTGTTAAATATGTTAAACATGGTAACCAGCCCACTGAGAGACATAGGGATTTCAACATCATCACCTTTACAAAGCAATTCAAGATGCTGCTCTTTTCCCAAGCAGTTCTTTAATTCAAGTAGAAATGATCTGCGATGTGCCTTTTACAATTAGCCTTTGCCTTAAGTCATTTCCCCAGATGAGAGATCAGAATAATAATGAAATATTAGATAGCATACCTATACTCCTTTACATTAATTATAAAACAGTCAAGGAATATTGGTTTGGAATACCCAGCTAGTATATACATATTCCTTGGGGCAGTGCAGTGTACGGTTAGTGTTATTAATCTCTTCAAACGTTACATACTGGATTGTTAAACTACTGAACAACTCTTTGTACGGCAACAAGTCTCCAAAATGCCACTTATCTAAGAAGATAATTGTGGAAAATTGAAATATTTTACAAGAAATTGTACTTTGGAGTACTTATTTGTTTCAAAAAATCCATTGACTTAATAATTTAAAATATCTTTAAAATGTGGATGGATACCATGACTTTCTAATTTTTATACAATTTGGTACTGGTATACTAAATAGAATTATATGTACATTTCCAATTGTACAATTTGTAATTGTATTATTTAATTTTCTAAGTACAAAACTCTGATCCTGTTGGGGTAAGTATGTAGGTGTTTGAGAAGGAGAGATTGAGTAAAAGAAAGAATGAAAGAATGGATGAAAGAAGAAAGAAAGGAAGAAAAGAGAAAGAAATTACAGTGAGGAACTGGAGTCTAACCACAAGATGATCATAATTCTTTTTGCTATCGTCTCATCCTAGATTCTCTTTAATGTACTAGTCATAAAAATACAAATTCATCTATCATTTATTCATCTAGTCAAATATTTACTGAGAAGTGCTTACACATCAAGAACTCCGGTAGATTCTGACAACACCAACGCCAATCACACGAGGTCCCAACATCAGAGGGCAGATGAGAAATAAGAAAAATGCGCATTAGGTGGGAACAGAGGTAAATGAAAAGTATATTGGGAAAATGGAGGAGGCAAGCGTTCACTAAATAATTGTGCCCAGTGAGGGAAAAGGTGGATGTGTGGTCAGAAAACAAGGTGATACTTGAGCCAACTTTGAATATAATAAAACAGGAGATTGTCACTTACATGATCTTTGGAGACAATATATGATAATGCACATTGGCCTACCCAACAGCCATTTATTTGAAGGTTGAACAGAATCTCCTTATGACATCTTGCTTGCCATGTACATACAAGGGAATTACTTCAAAATGAAGCAACTCACACGTAGTGAAACTTGTTGGTAGGCACCTAGAGTAAAATGCATGACCACCTAATACAGAGATGACAAATTGTAACTCTTTGACTCCCATTGATTTTTAAATCAATGTTGTAAATTTTGAAGTAAGACAACTCTGGATACAAAAAAAATCATTCAACTGTTACAACAATTTCAGATGAAAAGAGAAGTACAGAGAATTCCCTTCCATTCCGAGTTGACTTCTCTTGAATTTATCTTGCCGAACTATTCCTTCGAACGGGGAGCCCTAACTGCAAGATCAACAGTTCAAAACTGCCAGCCAATCCTTGAGAGAAAGACATGAGTCTCTACTCATGTAAAGAGTTAGTCTTGGAAACTCACGAGGGCAGTTCTTCCCTGTTTTCTACGGTTGCTCTGCGTAGACACTGATTCACTGGCAGAGAGTTTGGAGCTGTGAAATCTCCCTGGAAGCCAATTTAGGTGGCGTTTTTATTTCAAGGAACCCTAAGGAAACTAAGTCACTGAATTACTAAGATAATATTTTCTATTCATCTACTTGTAACAGGAAACTTTTCAAAAGTATTTTGTTATAAAGCCATGCATGTACAAACTAGACCTTCATAAAAATGCTTTGTTTTTACTCCCTTTAGTATTTGGTTAAAGATTTTTGAGTCAATGCTCATTCATCTGAAATTTTCATTTTTTAAATATCCTAATCTGATATTAAGAGGGTAATTGTTGCCTCATGAGATGATTTTAAAAATTATTCGCTTGATTTTATTTTTCTCACAGAATTTATAGAGAATGAGTATCATTTCTATATTAATGGTGGATAAAATTCACTAGGAAACTGAGTCTTATGCTTCTTTTTGGAAGATTATAATTATTGACTCAATTACTTGACATATATATAAATAAATGTATTTTCTTTTACATGAGCTTAGAGCTTTTGTCTTTCACTACTTGGTCAGTAGCCATAGTTCTCGATACTTGCCCTCATGAAGTGATTACTGGAGATATGGGAGCTGTAGCAATGTATGGTGGAGAAATAAGATGGTAACCAGATATCAGAAAAATAGCATCTGGGGTCTTAAAGATTTGTCTTAAACAAGCAGCCAACTAAGTGGGGTATAAACTAAGTCGACAAGAAAAAGCACACCATCCTGTGTGGTCCAATGATTTTAAGTAATAGAAGTCAAATGCAGAGAACTGAAAGGTGACAGCGTATAAATTCAGAACATCCAGTTTGCAGAAAGCTAGAGATGACGATGGAAGCCCTCAGTCCATTCGCAGCTTCTCCACAGGGATTAAACCCTTGGTGAATCCCTCTGACCACAGTCCAGGGGTGTGAACACATTGCTACCGGACAGAACTTTGGGAAGTACATTATGGCAGAGTTAGCCAGCTTAAAATGTAACACTTTTATCATTTGATCTCTTTCTTGACCGATTTTAAAGTTATTTTATTTTTAATATTTTCTGAATCTTTTATTGAGGTTTTCTTTATGCCGTCAATTATTTTATTGTTCTTTGTTTCTTGTCGCTCTGTATGACTTTCTATAAATAAATCTGGGACATATAAAGTTATAGAGACAGTAGATGGATTAATAATTACCTAAGGATATGGCCAGAGATTTTGGAGGCAGAAATGGGTAGCTAACAATAAAGAATATGAGGAAGAAGAAATGTTTTTAAATTTGTAGTGGTGAGGTGGTAACAATTGCATAACTCTTAGTATGATTGAACTGTGATAAGTGAATAAGTATGCTATAGGTATGATAGGTGAATTGTACACCAATAACATAAAAAAAGGAATTGGTCAGTATTAACTCTCCTGTATCAAATTTCTCTGCCTGGAAATGTTCATAGTGCTAATTTATTGTCCATTTGATATCTACATATAAATACTGATCATTCATCTTTTATTATGTTAGTTATTTGTTTATTCTCATTTTATCTTAGGCCACTAGGATTATGAATGTGGTTATCTTTTCAAGGTAATAACTTTTGATTTTCTTTTCTTTATTTTGATCAACTATTTTCATTTTCATTGACTTCTTATCTAATTTATTTATCTCTTTCTATTTGCTTCAGGCTCCCACTCCACTTCCTCTAGTTTCTTCTTTTTAACATTCATGGTGTATAGTCTTGATCTTGTATTATCCTTCTTCTCTCTATATATATGCTATACTGTACATTGCTTTGCTGTATCGCATACATCTAGATGTTTAATATTACCTCTTCAATTTGGTTCAACATATTTTTCAATCTCTTTAAAATTTCATTGGTTGATATACTGCTTAGGAGTATATTCATTGTTCTCTAAACATTAAAACATGTGCCAGCCATCTCTCTGTCTTTAACTGCTTATTTAACTCCATTTTGACATGGTAATAGACTTCATGTGCTTTCCCGCTTTTGACGACATTTGTTTGGGTGTTTAAGGCACAAGCATTTGGAATATTCAGTGAATCGTACATGGTAAATTGAGGAGAATGTGGATTCTGCTGATGTTGGAAGAAATGTCCTATAAATGTCGATTAAATTCAGTTGATTGATAGCACTGTTTGGGTCAACTATATCGTTACTTGTTTTCTGTCTGCTTGACATGTCAACTACTGGAAAACAGATGTTAAAATCTCAAACTAAAGAGTGGATTCATCTATCTATCCCTTTTGTTCTATCTATTACTCCCATACGTGTTTTGAAACTCGTTTATTAGATGTGTCTGCGACATTAATTGTTACATCTACTTGGGAAATTGTTCCGTTTATCAGTCTAGTATGGCATTTTTATCCATGGTAATGTACTTTTTTCTGAATTGTGCTTTTTCTGAAATCAATATAGCTACTTAGGCTTCTGTCACCAACCATTACCACATAAGGGTTTCAGAACTCTAATTTTTAGAGGGACACACTACCACATCTTTCTCCTGCAGAGCGACTGATGGGGTTCAAACCATGAACCTTTAGATAAGCAGTCCAGCCCTTAACAACTACACCACTGGAGCCCTTTAAATTAACATTAGCCTGGTATATCTTTCCCCATAATTTCACTGAAAAATAGTTCTACTCTTGTACTCTTGTAGATCCACATCATTCTCTCAGTTCATCATCCATCAGGACTTCCATGTTGCTGTGAAGCTGGAAACTATGGCACCTGAATTTCAAATAAAAGCAAAGTCATCCATGATGGACAGCTTTAATAGGGCTTCCAGAATCAGACTAGTCAAAGAACCTAATGATCTACTTCTTGAAATACAGACAAACAAACAAACAAAAACTGGCCAGTGAAAACCAGGAAATGATAGAGTGGTATAAGATTATCCCCTTCAGATGGAAAACAAAAAAACGTCACTGGGGAAGAATTACCTCCTCTTCATAGTTGGTCTTAATGATATGTATGAGGTGAACCTTTTGGACACTTTATTTGCCAATGCAAAGAAGCTCAAGGTAAACACTAACAGTAGCAAACACCCATTAATACTCATAGTATGGAATGAAAGGACAATGAATTTGTAAAATTAGAATTTGTTAAAAATTAACTTGAATGCACTCCTATTGGGAAGGTGAGCACACAATATCATGTTTTGTTCTTTGATGCCTGATAACTGATCCTATAGGCACAACATGATCATATAGGCTTGTGTGCGTCTTCCATGTGGGCTTTGTTGCTTCTGAGCTAGATTGACGCTTGTTTACCTTAAAGCTTTTAAGACCCTAGACATTATATCTTTTGATAGCTGGACTCCATCAGCTTTCATCACCACATTTGCTTATGCACCTGCTTTGTCTCCAGAGATCGTGATGGCAAAGTGAGCATCATGGAATGCCAGTTTAATAGAACAAAGTATTCTTGCATTGAGGGAGTACTTGAGTGAAGGACTAACATCCACCTGCTACCTTAATACTAAACCTATAGATATATGCACGTAGATCTATTTCCCCATCCTCTTATATAAATATATTTACATATGTACATGCCTGTATTAAGACCTCTATAAATGCCCTTTGCCTCCTAGTTCTTTCCTCTATTTCCTTTTACTTTCCTCTTGTGCCACCATCATGTTCAGCCTTCATTTGAGTTTCAGTAATTCCTCTCAGTTACATTACCCTTGAAAACTCCCTACCAGGCCTCCTAGAACATCCCCACCACCAATATTTATCACTTGTTTTCCCCTTGACCCTGGGTTTGTTAATACCACTCCATTTCCCCCCATCTCCCCCTGTCCCATGTCCACCCTGGAACAATTGGTCCAATTATTTCTCCTCCAGATTGTTCACCCAGCCTATCTTATTTAGAAAGACCTGTGGAGATAATAACATGCACAAACAAGTGGGTGCATAAACAAATGAGGTGAAGAAAGCTGATGGTGCCTGGCTATCAAAAGATATAGCATCTGGGGTCTTAAGGGCTTTAAGGTAAACGTTAGCCATCTAGCTCAGAAGCAACAAAGCCCACATGGGAGAAGCACACCAGCCTGTGTGATCACGAGATATCAAAGGGATCAGGTATCAGGCATCAAAGATAAAAAAATCAAATCTTTGTGAATGAGGGGTTGTGCAGGTTGGGGACCAAAGACTCATCTGTAGGCAAGTGGACATCCCCTTACAGAAGGGCCGTGGGGAGGAGAAGAGCAAGTCAGGATGCTGTGTAGCAACGATGAAACATACAACTTTCCTCTAGTTCCTAAATGCTTCCTCCCCACCCACTACCATGAGCCCAATTCTACCTTAAAAATCTGCCTAGACGAGAGGATGTACACTGGTATAGATAGGAACTGGAAACACAGGGAATCCAGGACAGATGATCCCTTCAGAACCAGTGGTGAGAGTGGTGATACCAGGAGGGTGGGGTGGAAAGGGGGAAGCAATTACAAGGATCCACATATAACCTCCTCGCTGGGGGTGGACAACAGAAAAGTGGGTGAAGGAAGATGTTGGACAGTGTAAAATATGGCAAAATAATAATTAATAATTATCAAGCATTCATGAGGGAAGGGGGAGTGGGGAGGGAGGGGAAAATGAGGAGCTGATACCAAGGGCTTAAGCAGAAATCAATATTTTGAGAATGGTGATGGCAGCAAATGTACAAATGTGTTTGACACAATAGATGTATGTATGGATTGTGATAAGAGTTGTACGAGCCGCTAATAAAATGATTTAAAAAAACCATGGGGGGGGGGAAGAAATTGAATGCAACCTAGGCATTAGTAAGCTGAAATAGATTGGCAAAGGACACTTTGAATTGGACAAATATATTGATATACTATGTTAGTAATGACAAATTGGAAAGGAATGGTTACATCGTTTGTCAAAAACAAGATTTCACGACCCATCTTGAAGTATGAGGTTGCCAGCAATAGTATAAATCGCACCCATCATCGAGAACCAAATGCTGCATTATTCAAATCAGGAAAGGTGTGCACCAAGAGTGTCACATGAACTATAATCTTTAAATCTGTGAGTGGGGAAATAATTATTGAAACTGAACAAAATGGAAAAGAATACAGCAATGAAAAATCCTCATTAAAACACAGGATATGTAGATGACACAACTTTGAAGGATTTAGGTATGAAGAGCCACCTCAACCTAAATAAAATAAAACTTCTCAGAAGTAGATTAATAAGCAAACTCATGATAACTGAAAGAAATACAGTTTTCAAAGATTCAATTTTGTCTTGTATCCACAATCAGCACCCATAGACGCATCAGTAAAGAAATCAAACAATATATCTCATGGGCAAATCTGCTGCTAACAACCTCTTTAAAGGGTCAAAATAAGCAAGAAAAAAGATGTCATATTGAAGATTAAGGTGTTTTTAAACTTAACCATGTTGTTTTCAATCACCTAATATGAATAAAAAATCTAGTTAATGGATAAGGAAGAGTATAGAATAATTGAACCTTGAATCGACATTTATGCGGAGCATTGAATATGCAGTGAAATCTAGAACAGCAAATAAATGTGTTTTGCAAGAAGTACAGTCAAATTTCTGCTTAGCAGAAGGAAAACGAGACATCGTCTGCCCAATAGGTTATCAGCAGGGGAAGAGAAGCAGTGAAAAGAGGAAGCTGCTCAATGATGTGCATGGACAAAGAGGTGGCAAGAATGGCATCTAATTTGGTAGTGGATGGGATAGGATTTGGCAGGGTTTTGTTGGAATTAACTTCACAGCACCTAACAATAACAACATTATTGTAGATCAAGATTTAAATGCCCTGAGTTTTTAAAAATGTGAAATTCTCCTGGAATTTTTCCGGTGGACAGATTCTAGTGCCCATTTTTCCATTTATAGGTATATATGCATGGCTTATATTATGTGTGCAAGGCTTACTCATATGCAAAATAAACTTTAGTGATATCTAAGAAAGGGTTAAACAAATGAGGAAAGGAAATTAGGTTGCCATTAACATTCAAATCCATTTCAATTTCATTAGGAATTTATTAAAAATTGTCAAATTCACAAAACCTTCTGCATTTTAAACCTGGACTGCATTTGTAAATCAAGTGAGAAGATGTTTGTCCAAAACTCATGTAAATAATAAATTATTCAAGAGTTAAGACTTTATTATGATGATTATAACTAGAAGCATTTTGCTTTAAACACTGGTAAATATTGTCTAAGCTCCTGTCAAGGTATGGTCTAGTGGTTTGATGATTTTTAAATCAATTCATCCACATTGCTATATTTTAATCCCTGGTTCCCATGTATTTTTTAACATTAAATAAGATTTTCTTCAGTTCTAGTTTTGTCCATGTATTCTGCCTTAAGTTGGCTCAGTTTAAAAAAATAGTATATGACTTTGAAATAACCTAGATTTTCTGTATATAACTCCACATATCATCCATAATTTCTCCCAATGCAGCCATTCCTTTGAATGGCCACTTTCAGTAGAGTGATTATCATATACAGTGCTCCACATCAGATACAGATCTTATTTAAGTACTGGCCATCCCGGCCATTTCTTTAAAGCAAAAGCCTGTAGATCTTTTATTTTAACTTATATAATTTAACAGTGAAGTAGGTTTAATGCTTTGCTAAAGAATTATGGAAACTTTGTAAAACATTAAATCATCAGGAGGTAACTCTAGTATCCTTATGAGGAATTTTATTTTGCAACAGAGTCCACAGTGATTCAGTCGACTTGATTTCAAAATTATTAATAACAGCAGCACATATTCTACAATAATGTTAAGCACTGCCACTATCCACATGCCTTTTCAAAGAAACGTGTGGTAAATGCGTAGAGAGGTACATTTAGACAAGGGATGAAACACAAGTCACTCCTTTTGTAAAGTCCCCCAGTGACATTTCACGGGTTAGATGAAGATAAAATGTTTACTTATCTTTTTATCACTAGTTAGCTTTGGGTATTTTTATTCATATTCATTACTCTTCTAGAGTGGATTCTAATGTATCATGTCAAAAAGTTATCTCCTTAACAATCATGGGCCATAGTACAGAGCAGAGTGCTTGACAGGTGATCAATAAAATCACAAATTAAGGTCTTAGAACAGGTATAAATTATACTTACCAAAGCCACTTATCCAAAGAGAAGGCTGGTTAAGCTTGGGCAGAGAAAGGCCATTGCCCTTTTCTGGGTCATGGACTCTTCCTCTCTCGAGCTCATACGAACTCAATGGGCTGCTGCAGCCTGAAGGATGCGAGCCTTCGCAGCAAGCACATTTATAACAACATTGTCTTTATGTAGTCTTTTTTCAAACTTGCAAAAGAAGCAAACAAGTGAAAGAATCCTCAGGGTTTCTTAAAAACAAGTGTCAAGAGCACATTTAATAGTAAATTGATGCTATCTAATATTGAGTTGATTCTGGCTTATTGTGATATCATAGGAGATAACAGAACTGCCCCTAAGTCTTCAAACACCCAGATTCTCTGCTGTAGAAATCTTTACCATGATACCAAGGGTTGAGGTAGAAAGAAAATATTTTGAAAAGGATGATGGCAACATATGTTCAAATGTGCTTACACAATGGATGTATGTTTTTTTATAAGAGGTGTAAGAGTTCCCAATAAAATGATTTATCAAAACTTTTTAAAATCAGAAACTCCAGGGAATGGGTCTACTCCATTCTATAGCATGGCTGTAAGTCGACATTCCTTTGATGGCAGTGGGTTTGGGCTTCTCATCTTTATGGTAGCAAATTGTCAGACCTTCATTCCCTCAGAGATCCCATATGCTAAGCAATTTTCAAGAACTTATTTTAATAGTAAATAAATAACTATATTCTCTAAGCAAAGAAAATATGACGAGTTTATAATCTAATATCTCCCTTGTCTTATTGCATCTTGTGTTAATCTGGGTACTTTAGAGAAACAAATCCACAGAAACTCATGTATAAGAGAGAGTTTTATATAAAGGTTAAGTGTTCATCAAGGAAACATCCCAACACAGTGCTGTTCAAACCCACATATCCAACATTAACACATTAACCCATATGTCCAACACCAATCCACAAAGTCTTCCTCCATCTCACAAAACAGACGCAATGATGTCGACTGCAGGAGGAAAGCTAAGTCAGTGAAGGTGTAAGCATCTCAGTGCTGGCAGGGGTCTCCACACGGCTGTTCTGGCACCCAGGGCTGCATCAGCATAGGTCCATGTGGCTCCTTTTCAGGGAAGTTCTGCAGGAAGGGAACCTTGCCAGCTGAAGCAGGGAACTAGTTAAGGCAGCTGCACCCTAGCATGACCATAAGAAAGCAAGACACCCGAGCCATTTATCCCTCTGCCCGTCAATTAACCCCACTAGTGTTTATCGAACATGTTGGCACAATAAGCTAACTACCTCACAAAGCAACAAAGTATATGGTGTCATGGTAACCAGATTTAGTTTCCTCAGTCGTAATCCTTTCTCAGACAAAACTCAACATAATTGATTTTGCATAAGAATAAACTGAATCCCTAGATTTAAATTACATGATCCAAAATTGTAACATCAGAACTAGACCCTGTCTTGAAAACAAAATCCCAGAAAAATTTTAATTAAAAAAATACAGAGTATTAAATGGAAATTATTATCTACAAAACTTAATTGTAGTCTTTTACTTCTTAATCCAAGTTAAGGGTAAAATTTTTGAAAACTTATAAATTCAGCAATAGTCTTATATGAAAGATCACTGAATCAAAAGTTAGGGTAACAATTGGTTGCACTCCATTCTTGTGTTAATTTAACACCAAGCCATTCAAAAACACTATTATAGATCCTATAATACTCCGACTTTTACACAAGATACCATAAAGAAAAACTCTCAAAGGTTTTTGTTGTTGTACTTTTACTGCTAAATTCCAAATGCATTAATTTCTGACCCATGTTCTAATATAACATAATTTGCTCAATGGAGTGATGTACATTTTATGTTTTATTTTTCTCATACTATAACAAAACCAAATTATTTCAGCGGATCAGTGGACTCAGTGATTCCAATGAGATAAAAAGGGATATAGGTAATTAAGAAGTATCGAATAAATGTTTCTAGAATGGTCTAGAAACACTTTACACCACTTACTTGTTAGACTGTCATACAGCGGTAGCTTGCAGTGTGACTGTGACACTGGAAGCTGTACTACTGGTAATTCAGAGGGCCGTGCTGGAACCAGCAGAGCTTGCAGACTAAGACATACAAGGACAAAGGGCCAGGTGATCAACTACTTAAAAAGTTGGCCAATGAAAGTCTTATCAATGACAGCATAAAATGAGCCTCTCTGGTTGGAAGATACCCGAAATATGAATGGAGATGAGCTCCCTACTCAAAGTAGAATTTACATTAATGAAATGGGTCATATAAAGCTTTGGAGGCTTTCATTTGCAGGTGCAGTATGACTCACAAGGAGATGAAACAGTTGCACACGTGCACTAATGACAAGACCAAGTCTAGGAAAATGGAAGTTGTCAAAGATGAAATGGAACACATGAAGCTTGATGCCCTAAATATGAAGGAGCTGAACTGGATTTTCCCATTTTCAACTGAGAAAACATATTGTCTACAAATTGAAGGGTTATGGCAGCATATTCATCATGAAAAAAAAAATCCTTCAAGACAGATCTGTAGGTCATAAGACAATATCCATAAGCCTACAAGGAAGTTTATTTAATACAACTATTATTCACATTTATTCACTGACTATTAAGAAAAAAATGAAAGAATTAAATATTTTTACCAATTTGTGTTGTCTGGAAATGATCAAACATACCAGGAAGATTTATTGAAAATTGTGGTAATCAGGGTGCAAATATTGCACAAAAGATAGACAAGCATTTGAAAAATATGGCCTTGGTTATAGAAACAATGCTGCAATTTAGATGGTAAAATTTTGTAAGACATTCATTTTAAATACCTGTTTGTTCAACAAGAAAAATGATGACTATACATGAGGTCTTTAACTGATGAATCACACTCACAAGACCATCAGTTATTAATGATAGCTAAAATTGAAGTTTAATTAAATTTAAGGAAGTCCACAGGTGCTTATCACCTATGAGACCAGCTGAAGAATAGATTCGATGCATGTAGCACTGATGACAAAAGAGCAAGCAAGTTATGGGCTGGCATCAAAGATACCATACATGAAGAAAGTAAAAGACCATTAAATAATGAGAACGTGGAGTAGAAGAAGGAGGAACAGAGGATAAGAAGGAAGATAAAGAATAAAGAGAAAAAAGAAGAAAAGATAGAGGGGGTAGAAAAGAAAAGAAAAGAAAAGCACCGAAATGAAGATCAGAGAAGGCTCTGGAACATTCTCTTGTGGCACAGTGGCCTTGAGCCCTCTACTCCAGGAAAGAGTTACCGTCTCAGAAACTCACAGGGGCAATTCTACCCTGTCCTACAGGGTGTCTTTGTATCTATGTATCAACATTGACTCAGTGTTTCTACACTTGTTATTTGTTTGAAAGAAAATTGGATAGATTGAGATAAGAAAGCCAGACAAGAAGATTTCAAAGACCTCAAGAACAACACCCGGACATGAAGCCCATTGCATGCCTATGTGCTTCTGAGACAGTAACTCGACTACAGCAGAAAGCCTCATCTTTCTTCTGAGAAGTAGCTGTTGATTTCAATCTGCTAACTAGCAGCCCAAACCTTAACCCACTATGCCACCCAGACGCTGCTCAAGGACAAAGTATAGCATCACCATAGAAGATACCAAACCTTGGAGATACACTGCAAAGATGGGAATAATAAGCTTGATATTTCTCAAGCTGAAAGAATTGGAGAAAAAAAATGTCAGCCTCAGTATTTAATGTGTCAAATATTTTTTAAATACTGAAGCATAAACATATTTAATAGTTCATAAAGTATTTATTTCCACATAAATCAAATATCTTCAATAGGAACAATAAGCAAAAATTGTTTATCCATAATCAATACTCATGAAAGCAGCAACCAAGAAAGCAAATAATGTACTGTATTTGAAAAAATCTGCTGTAAGAAAGTTCATTAGCACTGAATAGCAGAGAAGTCACTTTCAGGTCTAGGTAGGCAAGTCAAAGTACTTTCAAAGCCTCATATATATGCAAAAGCATCACCATGAGTAAGAAGGTCTGAATAATTAATACATTTGAATTTGTTTTTCTAGTCAACCTGTATGAACACAGCTCCTTAGTGAAGTGAGGACAGTAAGGCAAAGTTTCACCATTATTATGAACATGTTCCAAGAGGGAACAGGTCCCTGGTGAAGGCGAATATGCTTAGTAAAGGAAAGGGCAAGCTAAACTGATGAAGGCTCTCAACAAAATTGATATGCCCAGTGCTTGCCGCAGTGGGTTCAAACAGCAAGAATGGGAAAGATGGCAATGTTCCGGGCAGGGTTTTATTCTGTTGTACATATGATCATGAAGAGTTGAAAGTGACAATACATTGTCTTCAGAAAGTTGAAAGGCTCTAGACTTGTAGCGAATGCTCACAGTTGCCTGTAGCACTGTAAAGGAAATGTGCAGAGAGAGAAAAAACAAAACTTGGAGACTCTTGAGTACTCCTCCTTCCTCAGAAGCCCATAGGTCTTCCCATCATTACCGCCTAAATTGTTTTCCTTTCTCTCTCTCCTCCCAGGGTTCCTGTGACTACTTCTTATAGGTAGAGCGAAAAATAGAACAACAATGTGGGTTGTAGAATGGGTTAGCCATTTCTATACCAAATGCAGTTTGGTCGCAGCCAGGTGAGAAACAAACACACTCTTGGTCTTTTCCTGGAGGAAGGTGTCTAATGCAGAGAATAATACACTTAGACAGTCTTTAAAATGCTGGAGAAGTTAAAGTCAGGGAAAGCATCACTAGGTCTCACTGTCACTCGTAGATGTTAAAGAATCGGTAAATAGCAAAAAAATGCCAGAAACCATCTCACCAGAATATCTACAACCTATCATACCAGGCAGACCCAGTATTCGGGGAACACCAGAAAAGCGGCAATCTTCATGTTGCCAGGGCTCATGTTGATGCTTGAGGCGACTGGAGAAGAAATAATAGCTTTTGCTTGTCTTTGCCCTTCAATCTTGGCTTTGCTTTCCTGCTTTTCACAGCTTCTCATTGGCAAAGCCTCAACCAGAAATTTGGTGGAAAGTTTCCCAGTCTTAAAACACCCATAAACTGTTGAGACATGTATTTTGTTCCTATTTCTTGTTTACTCACATCCAATCCATCACCAAGTTCTATTTGGTTGACTTAAACAGGTGTCAAATGTATTCACTTTTCTCCTCGTCTGCCATTACCAGTCTATTACAAGGCAATATTCTTTCTCACAGGGGTGATTGTAATCATTCTTACATCTTCCTAATGACTTCTATCATTTGAATCATCTTCCTCTAATCTGCTACCACAATTGTCCTCAGATGTCTGTGCACCATGTCACCTCAGCTGCTTAAGTGTTTGATGCTTTGGTTTGCATGTCAAAAATCACACTCCTTCAAGAAGTCAGGTGGACCTGACACAAGACTTACTATCTTACATCACCTCATATGATGTGATAGTGAACATTGAATCAGGAAGAATAATAAGTGTATTTGAATTATGGTGCTGGTGGAGAATACTGAAGGAACATGCCAGGAACTGTCGAAAGAATAAATAAGTTTGTATTTAAGGAAGTACAGCCAAAATGTTCCTTAGAACCAAGGAGGGTGCGATGTACTAGGACATGTCATCAGGAGAGACTAGCTCGTGGATAAAGGAGATCATGCTTGGTTAGAAAAAAGGGAAGCAAAAAGAGGAAAATCATGAAAGAGAGGGATTGATCCAGTGGCGACGGCTGTGAGCTCAGAGCGAAGGTTTGCGAGGGTGGCCCTGGCCTCGACAGGGTTGTATTCGGTAGGCATGCAGGGTCACAATGAGTCAGATCCGATTTGATGGCATCTCACCATAATAGCAGAAAACAACAAAGCACATAGGAGGCTCCCACAGCCTGTGAAGAGCTTTGCTTGGTTATACATTGGGTGGCTATGAGAAGCTATTGACTCCACAGCACCTACAAGCCACAATGACATTTCTTCGATTAATATGTGTCAGGAATATACTAAGAATTTTCCATTAGATCTCTTATATAGGCATTCAAAATACCACATGAACATGCTTAAGGTTCCTTTTGAAAAGCTTACTGTGGGTCTGTTAACCAAGAAATGATGATATTTCACCAAGTCCTGGTGTGGCTTCTTCTGCTTTCCCAGCTAAGGTAAATTTCGCCAACTCATTCTTCTGTCTCTCACTCACAATGAAACAGCCCCCAGTAGCTTATTTTTTTTGTATGCACTGATGTTCCTGATGACATATTTCCTTGCATATTTTAGTCCTTCTGTATTAAGCTGTGACTATTTATATGGCTGATATCTTCTGACTTTCAATTTTTTTATTTAAAGAGCTCAGAATAAATCACCTTTTGGGGCTATTCTAATTATAGACAAATATGGTTGTTATGGTTAGGTTACATCAAGTTCATTCTGATTCATAGTGAACTTAACACTGGTGCTCCTATGTCAGAGCCCATTGTGGCAGCTACGGTGTTAGCCCATCACCTTGCTGACCTTCCAATGCTGGACGTATTCAATGTCCAACTATCACGTGCATTTGAAGTAATGGAAAACATTTGGCTTTGGTCATGTGCACCTTAGTCCTCAAAGTAACATCCTAATTTTTCAATAGTTTAAACAGGTTTTATGCAGCAGATTTATCTGTTGAAGCCCATCGTTTGATTTTACAACTGTCACTTCTATGAGCATTGATTGTGGCTACAAGTAAGAAAGAATTATCACTACTGAGTCTGTAAAGCCTAGAGCTGCAGAGAGCTTCCCCTTTCGCCTGTGGGGCAGATGGTGGGTTTGAGTCATCAACTTCCTGTTCCTCAATCCAAGGTTGACCTGACACCACCACCAGGGCTCCTATTGTATTGCTTCATCATACTTTGATTTTCTGTAAAGAAGAGGTCAAAAGACAGTTGTGGATTTAAGGTGACTTAAGAACCACACATCCTTGGTAAAGCCTACAGATGACATGAATGTGAATTTCTGGATAGGTGAATACTGCTTCCACAAATATATCTCTTTTAATGTAGTAATTATATTGAGTGACTTCAGTGATCTTTTGAAATCAACTCTATGTTTTACAAAGTAAGGTTATTACACAGACAATTGAAAGGATTTGAAATGGCTTGGCACTGGAAATCTCCTCTAAAAGAGATATCCAATATGCACAGTTGCAACGTTAACTATTCATATTTAAATTGGCATTTAAATTTAAATGCCTCAATTTCTTGAAGACAAGAAATGAATAGCAATGAAACTTCACTAACTTGTTTAACATAGCAAAGAGCCTCTGTATCCCATAGATACAAAAAAAATAGTTTACACGGGATGTTTTCTTATTCATATTTGCAGTGAAATTTAGTCTGCCCCAGTTAAAACATGCCATTGGTGTTTGTACGTTGCTCACAGACAAATCCCAGCGATAGTAATTTTAATTATAAAAAAAGTATTCTCTAAACACAAAACCATAGAACCTGTCTCTTTAGCTTCAACCTTCTTGCTGTTCTTGTTAAGTGCCAGAGAGCCCATTTGAATCACCTGGCTGAGAAGAATGGCCCCGGTAGGGTTGGTTAGGCTGAGTCTATTAAGGCCTGCAGCCTGCCAACCCTTTTGTTTGCAGCTGAGTGCTGGAGTGTTGTGCTACCTAACAGTGAACCAGATGCACATAGGACACCCATCCCACAAACACACACCTACAACACACACACATGAACACACTGCCTTCTGAGTGTGCAATAAACAGTACCATTTCCAGCTCAGAGTTCTTGAGCAAGTCTGAATTAGGATGAGCCACAGTTTTCTATTAGGACAATGAAGCTAATAATCAAACGTACAACGGCTTAGTGACCTCATAGATGCAAAATAAGTGAGCCAATCCAGGAAGAGAACAGTATGACAGGAGTGATTCGGTGTCACTGAGTCCCTTACAAGCCACCGTGACCCTGTGCCCAGCACAACAGAACACTGCCCAGCCCTGTGCCCTCATCATTTTTGTTCTCATGCCAGGGCCCCTTGTGGCCCTGTGTCATGAGGATTAGCTAGGAGTATTATTTATTTAATGCAATTTTAAAACAAATTACTTAAAATCCAAAAAATGTTTTACTATGTGTATATCATTTGATTGCGTTTATAGACAAGATCACATATCCCAAATTTAGTAAATACGGGAGTTTATTTACAAAACATGATCACACTTAGTAAATGGAATCTAAACATTAATTGGGACAAGCATGGAAAGAATACCTTCCTTTTAAATCATCTATAATGCCTACCAAGTATGGAAGCCTGTATGAAGACTAAGGCTCTTCCCCCTTTTTCCACTGAAATTAATGTTGAAGGGTGAGGGGAGTGCAAATAAATTGGATAAAGAGGAAATATTAAAACATAAGACTAAAACATTAATATTTCATTTGACTATTCTAGGGACATGTCTGCCATTTTCTCAGCTTTTATATAAAATTTCCTTGTATTTGTACAAAACCAACAAAATAACTTTATATATTCTGCATGTGCAATGTTACATAAAAGTTAAATTGACTTATTCTTTGAAAATAATGTCTAAACAAGCGCAAATACCTTTCATCTGATTATGATAAGTTTTGGAAGTGTTGTTCAAGTGTTTCTAATAAACACTGGTAAATAATGCATGGTGTCAACACTGCCAAGTTGCAGTAATTGTCCCTTGCCTCAAATTCATTTGCCAAGATGCTAAAAAGTTTGAAGAATTTTAACTCTGCCAAGTACTTAGACATTCAAGAGCATTATTAATTATTATCTCTCTTTTAATTGTGAAAAATAGAGCCAAAAATTGTCACCAGAAGCAACTAGTGAATCAGATTAAAAATTTGCAGTAGCAAGCTAATGCTGGATCAGATGCAACTTAAAAAGTCAGAAAATTAAAATAGCACCACTGTCACCTAGAATGCTATAAAGCACACTGACACACGTAAGACAGGGATGTGTTTATGTCTCTTTAGTGGTGGTTTTAAGCCACCATGCACCCTAAGGAGCAGTGCTACTCTGTCCTAGGCTCACTTAGAGACTGACTTGACTTCATCCAGTAGTTGAGTGATGGTAGGATCGTCATAGCCTCAGCCTTCATTCTTCTTGCCTGTGTTTCAAGGCTTCAGTGAAAATTAAAACATTCCCCTGTTCTAAGTATTCCTCCTTTTCTAGGGTGGAATCTCTTCCTGGTCCTGTATGCATGACTATATTCAACTTATTCTCATTGTTGGGCACTATCCACATAAACAGATAAATGCAGTGTGCGCATATGTGTAATTATGTTGAAAAAACACATGGCAACAGCCTTATTCCAATACAGATGGAAAAGCAGAAATAGATATAAGTATAGATAGAAATAAGTATAGATAAATATTTCTTTTTTAAGTCAAGTCATCATGCGCCCTTCAGCATCACATAATGTATAAGCCCCACATATTCTATTGCAGTTCATATAAGATCCATGCCTCCATTAGTTTTAGGGCCATTATTAGGGAGCACTAGGACTCTTAATGGAGGAGCCCTGTGTTGTATTGGTTTATGGGTAGAATTATGGTCGGCAGTTTGAAACCACCAGCAGCTCTGTGGGAGAAAGACTGGGCTTTCTATTCCTCTAAACAGTTACAGTCTCAGAAGCCTCCTGGGTCGGGGTGGGGTGGTCCACGAGTCAGCACTGACGCCAAGGCAGTGTGTTTGGTTTTGGGAACTCACATTATTTCTCCTTATTTCTGTTGATATTTTACTAACTATAAGGATTATGCCCTTCACCCTACTTATCCTCTAGATTGTTTTCAATGTCTTCATTTCAAATAGATTAAAAAATAAAATTAAAAGCGGAAGGGAAGCCATTACAAGTAAAACAAGTTTTATTCAAAAATGACATATAGTGCATATAGAAAACCCTATGGAAATGACAAGAATAGCTCCTGGAACTAATGTGTTCACTAAAACTGCAGGATATAAGATTAATAAATAAAATTCCATGATATGTTAAATATTCCTGTGGACAAACAGGAATAGAAACGTTAAAAATACTATTTACGACAGTAAGTAAACAAAAGGAGACAGAAGGAACACTGGTTGAAATCTTAAGTATGCATAAAATGAAGCTGATTACAATGCTGAGAAATAATTAAAGATGGCCTCAGTAATGGAGAGATACAGTTTGTGCATTGTTCAGAATATTCAGCAATTTGTAAATTTTGCATTTCAAAAATATATGTGATGATATGAGTTATATTAGAATATATATTATTGGATATGTTAGTCTGGGTCCATTAGAGAAACAAAAGCACAGAAACCCTATGTATAAGAAAGTTTTATATAAAGGGTAAGTATACATCAAGAAAACATCCCAACCCAGTGCTGCCCAAGCTCACAAATCCAACATTAGCCCATATGTACAACACCAATCCACAAAGGCCTCCTCTATCTTACAAAACACACACAATGACGCCGACTTTAGGAGGAAAGCCAAATCATTGAACGTATAACCATCTCAGAGCTGGCAGGGGTCTCCACATGGCAGGGGTCTCTACCCAGGCTGCATCTCAGCTGCGTCTTGCAGGAAGTGAGCCCTCCCAGCTGAAGCAGGTAACTGGCTAAGGCAGCTGGACCCTGTTCTGACCTTCAGAAAGCAAGAGACCAGAGAACTAGAAAGGTGAGGCTCACTGAGATATTTATCTCTCCACCCTTCAATTAACCCAACAAGTGTTCTATTGGCTAGTTTGGCACAATAAACTTTAACTATCTCAATCCATGCCTTGCCAACATGGCACTTGTACATAATTCTTTAGCCTCACAATTGCAATTAAGTAACACCTACACCAGAATCCTATTATCCTGTGAATATGTTCCCCATCTATGAAAGTTTGTAAGCCAACCACTTCATGTCTTTATCCCCCCAATTCTGGGTATCCAATTTATATACTACCCATTTACATCAACCCAGTGCTCTGAGGAGAAAACATTTTTTGACATGAAGAATATTCATTCCAGCATGAAATTTGTGAAATCTGCATCCATAAGCAAAGTCAAATCTGGACAGGCTATCCATAAGTCAGCAACAATGTGCACCAGTTCACAGGCTCAAAAAATCTCTTCAAAAAAATTAATTAAAAAAAAACATTTTAAAAATCTCTTCATCTGGTCAACTCAATGTGGGCTCCCTCACTCAGCCTCCACAAGGTGCCAATTGGTCACCTTGCCTTTAGGCCGTGGGCTATCACCAACACTCAACAAGCGTAGCCCCCTCATGCTAGGCCATGTACTTTAGACCAGTCAACCACTCTCCTCTTTTTTTTTCCTGTAAACCAAGTCCACAGGTGTCAGTGGCCCAACTCTCAACCCATCTCTTTATTGCTGAATTTCTCCCACTTCCACTCCACAAGAAGATCCAGGTGACCACCTAGCAAGCACTGGCGCCCTTTACTGTTCAGTCCCAGAGAGGAGCTTTCTTCATGGCTCCAGATTTTATCAGCTTCTGACAAAGACCATTGGTTCCTGAGTACTCAAAAGCACTGGGTGGGGCATACCTTTTCAAAGCTTTCTTTGCGGCGTGGCCTAAACCATCTAAAGATCATATTTTTATGGCTAAAAGCAAGTAGGCTTACAAACTTTATATGTTCATACTTACATTTTTTCCCCAGAAAACAACTCAGTAAACAGTGTAGCTTTATCAGACCTCTGGCTGGACAAAGAAGAAAAACTACCATGAGGGAGAGGTCAAACAAACACACAACAACTCTCCATCTGATGATTTGTTTCTCCAGTACCCCATTCCCAAAGTACCATAGTGTGTTAGTCTGGGAACATTAGAGAAACAAATCCACATAATCCCATATGTATAAGAGAGTCTTATATAAAGCGTAAGTGCACATCAAGAAAACATCCCTACCCAGTGCTGCCCAAGCCCACAAGTCCAACCTTAGCCCATATGTCCAGCACCAATCCACAAAGTCCCCCTCCATCTCACAAAACATGCAATGATGCCGACTTCAGGAGGAAAACTGAATCGGTGAATGTGTAATCACCTCAGCACTGACAGGGGAGTCCACATGGCTGCTCCAGCACCCAGTGGCTCCTCCTCACGAATATCTTGCAGGAAGTGAACCTTGCCAGCTGAAGCAGGCTAAGGCAGCTGCACTCTGTTGTGACCATAAGAAAGCAAGAGACCCAAGAACTAGAAAGGTGAGGCTCCCTGAGGCATTTACCTCTCTACCCTTCAATGAACCCCACATGTGCTTATTGGCCAGGTTGGCACAATAAACTTTACCTATCTCATTGAATATGTAATTCAATACTAAAATTAGACAATATAGAAATGGACGCTTCTCAATCTTTTACTCAGGAATCAAAGTGCAGTCCCATTTTTTATCTGCAAGAATATTTGAATTCTAACACAGGTTGATAACATGAAAAATGTATGGTTAAGAACATTAAAAAGAAAAATTTGGAACTTTGAATTACTATGATGCATTGATTATATCAAGTCTCTGTATTACCTTGGCCTATGATTCCAGGTATTATATATTCTATTGAATAAATAGACATTTTTATGATTATATTTAGTAATCACTAAGCAGCTTAATTTTATCAGATAATGTAAGAAATATATTTTCATTTTGATAGGGCATGAGACATATCATTTGCACTCTCCTTTTCTTACTTCCTCCTTTTTTTATCCAAGCCTCCATTATTTCTTTACATCAAATGCAGTTTTCTGAATCAATGTGCAGAAAAATGTAAAAAGGGAGATTTCTGCCTTTTAATCAAGAACCATATTTTGCTGAGCTTGTTCCAGGTTCATTCTGATGGTTACAGTTTGTCTTACGTAGCAGAGAGGAATGGGTCCTCTATCTACTCAGAGTTGCTGAATAGATGACTACATGTACAAAGCACAATGTTTCCTCTAAAATATTACTAAGAGAAATTATTCAAAGAATGGATTAGGCATCTATAAATATTTCCATCTTGTCATACAGTTTGTAATGTTATTCAATGAATGATCGTTGTTATTGTTTTACGCTATCGAGTCCATTCTGACACAGCAACCTAGCTAGCATACAGTCCCCTGAAACCCTGCCTGGTCCTTTGCCAATCTCATTGCTGCAGTCGCACTGTCAATTCATCTCATTGAGTGTCTCCTTTGTTTCTGACCCTCTACTTTACCAATTGTGATGTTCTTCTCTAGGGATGGGTCTTTCCTGCTATGTCCAAAACACATGAGACAAAGTCTCCACATCCTTGCTTCTTTGTAGTACTTGACTACTTAAGTTGACTTAGTTCTTAAATAGATTGGCATTATGATCTATAATTTGACGTGCATTGTCAATTTTCCCCAAGAGATAAATCATTATAGAGTAGACTGACTCATAACAAGCCCATATAGGGTTTATAAGAGACTATATATTCTTATAGGAACAGGCAGCCCAAGTCTTTTCATCACCCCCCCCCCCCCCCCCCCGAGTATCTGGCATGTTTGAACCGCAGACCTCTTAGTTAGCTGTCCTATGCAAATTCCCAGTGTCACAAGGGCTTATTACCAGGAGATGGTAACTTAAATTACACCAAAACAATACACTACTCTACATTATGACATTCAAGCCTCTTGGAAATAAATTTATAACTTGGTTTTTGTTTATGATAAATCAGTTTATTAGGATTCTTTAATACTGTGTAATTTGTAAAGTAAAGACCGGAGGGAGGAAAGGGGAGGCAAGAGAGAGAGAGAGGGAGAGAGAAGAGAGAGGGAGGAAGAGAGGGAGGGGGGGTGGAGAGAGAGAGAGAGAGAGAGAGAGAGAGAGAGAGAGAGAGAGAGAGAGAGAGAGAGAGAAGGAAAGAGAGAGAGAGAGAGAGAGAGAACAGGTGAAGCAGTAAAATGCTAAGCTGCTAAGTAAAAGGTCAGCATTTCCAGCTCACCAGTCACTCAGTGGGAAGAATGACAGGCTGTTTTGGTAAAGATTTATAGTCGAGGGAAATCAAAGGACACAATTCTATTCTCTTTTATAGATTCACTATGAGTCAAACGACTTAGAGGCAATAAGTTTGAACACACACACACACACACACACATGCATATAATTCCAATAATATGTGATGTGCATTGAGGAAACACAGATTAATTTAGTTCTCTCTACCAGTCTTGTCTCTTCATTCTCCACGTACATGTGTTTACATTCATGTCCTGAAGAATTAAACTCATCTAGCGTGTGTGTGTGTCTTGTGTTTTTTTTTTTACTTTTTAGTTTGTGTCACTGCATTTTATTGACATCAGCATACATTATGTTCACCATGGTAAAAACACAAAAACTTCTCAGTTTGTTCAGAACACAGGTAGGTGGCATAAAAGGGTATCCTTGGCTAATGTATCACACAAAAATTCTGGAGGCTGATTTCGCTCACTTTTAGCTACACATTTATGTCATTTTGTTTTCCCTCATATTCATTTTCCTCCTCCAGAGAAAGAGAAATCTCTTGCTAATTACAAGAAAATCACCAGGCAATTACTAGCATTAAATGAGCTGCTTAGTCCCCAATCCTCCTACTTGACTGCATCCCACACAATAAAGAGAGATGTGTACATATAAGTAAATAGATATACATGTTTCATTCATGTAGCTTATTATTTAGAGCCAAAGATTTAATGCTACTTAGCAAGATATATAATTCCAAATTATAAAACTAACATAGACTTATCTACCCTTGCATCTCCTCAAATTCAAACATAAATTACTGAACAAAAAAATGTTGCCTCTAGAAAATGTGTTTTTGTAACTCCTCCTTTACCAAGGTTCTCTGTGAAAATAAATAAATAACCCCCAAGATCAGGCAAAGAATTGTATGATTACTACTACCATTTCCAAACTTCAAAGTCTTTTAATCCTGGAAGCCTCTGACGCCATCAGTTCGGTGAGCGTGGCATCCTGGAATTCTCTGCCAATGCTGCTGCAGTGAAAATAAAGTTGATAAGGTTGGGATACCAAGCAATTTTGTTTGGGGAAAATGTTTTAAACTTTGTACTGTTTCCCTTCCGACCTTCTTCCCTCCTGCCCTATCTCCCTCCCTCTTTCCTTCTGTCTCTCTGTTTTTCCCTCTTTCTTTCATTTCCATTCCCCTTTCATGATATGCTGAGATTAAGGAGACTTTCACATTATCACCCTCTGCAGTGTGATTATTAAATAATAGGGAACATGTAATTGGGAAAGTTACAATTTTGTCGATGGTGCTTCTGGTGCTGGACTCTCAATCAATGTGATGGCGGTACCAACCCATCAGACAGTAGGCAGGAGAAAATAAAGCTCTTCGCTCCCATAAAGATGTACCCTTTGAAACCTTTGAATTGTAATGGACTTGTTGGTAGGGCAGTTTTGTTTTTTAATGTATTATTAATTGGGAGTTAATACATAATACCATGTCAGTCCATAGTTCAATCACATCAAGAAGAATGGTATAATTGCTACCACCATTTCCAAACATTCATTTTCTTCCTGGATCCTTTGGTATCTCCTTTTTAGACCCCCCCACCACCATTTTACTCCCCCACCCCCTCCATCCAACCCTTTTTCTATCACTATTTCTATAGAGTCATAAATCCTGGGTTTCATATACCAAAACACAGAAAAATATATGACACAACTTCATGAGGGTGACCTCCAATGACTTACCATTTCTTGGGTTGTTTGTGGGCTTTATTTTTATGCAAATTATTATCTGGGTTGAATTTCAAATATCTCCATATCCTTCCTAGCTTTTTTAATGCACATTCATGGTAATAATTTTGATTTGCTTTGTTTTAGCCAAAACACTTCACTTCAATGGCATGGATATAGGGACTAGGTACAAAAAAAAAGTTCCATGCCACTTTATTTTCAAATCATCATGATTAATTACTATCTTGAAAGAATTAATTGATTTATCTTCTTTCCCTCAGAAAATTCACCAAATGAAAATAGTCATATATCAGCAAGATAGATGAATAAGCAAAAGCACAATGTACAAACATGGAAAAATAGCAACTGATTTTCAAAAACTGGAAAATACCTGCAAAAATTCTAAATAACCTGGCAGGTACATTAAAATGTAATTTTAAACTGATAAGATTGGTTAACACAAAGATAGAAAGGCTATAACATTCATTATCAAAAAGAATGATTAAAGATCTATCCTGAAATTTAATACTATCTGTGATAGGATGATATCTATTGCCTATAAGGAATAAGATTTAATATAATTATCCTAATTTTCCCATCAAACATGAAAGCCAGTGATGAATAAATTGAAGAATTCTACCAATTAGTTCAGTCTGAAATTTATCAAACATGTGATCAAGATACATTTATAAGGAATAATAATTGAAATGCAAAATTTGGAAACAAAGAGAAAGGATCAGTAGTTAGAAATTATATGGCTTAAGTGATTGAAACAAATCTCAATATGACATGGTAAAATTTTATAAGATCATTCTTCATTACAAATACATTTTCAACAATATGAATAGCAACTATATATGTGGACCGCACTAGGGGGCAATGCACAGAAATCAAATAGACTATATCTGTGGGAAAAGACAATGTAGATGCTCCATATTGCTTCCTAAAACAAGACAGGGACCTATGTATAAGAGCCCATCAAGGACCCATAAGCAAATTCAGGAGGATGATGAGGAAAATTAAACCAAATCCGTGAGATCTAAAATATGACCTTGACTGTATCCTACCTGAATTCAGAGACAATCCCAAGACTCTTTTGAGTCAGTGATCACTAATGTCTGAAAAAGGTTAGTTGTGAGATGGCATCAAGAACATGAAGAAAGCAAAAGTTTATAAGAAAGACAGGAGAAAAAGAAAAAAAACAAACTGGATATTAGAAGAAACTTTAATGTGCAGTCCCTTAAATGTATAATCCCTACAGCAATGGAAGGAAATGGTTAAGCAAGAGACGTGAACAGAAAATGTCAAATGATTTCTCAAGAAGCAAAGGAAAGCATTATCATAAAATGTACAAAGACATGGAGTTATTAAATCAAAAGGGAAGAATGTGATCAACAAACTTCAAGCTGAAAAAAATAAAGAAAACCTTCCAATCTCCTGTTGTGGTACTGAAGGATTCAATGGGAGCAAGTGCTAAATGATGCAGGAATTAGCAAAAGAAGAAGGACTAATCAGAACCACAATACCAAGAATATGTGGCTGAGATTCAACCACTTCAAGAGGGAGTGTGTTATCAATAATCCATGGTATTAAATAGGAAATCCAAAATTCACTGCAGGGATTAGACAAAAAGGAGGTCTTAGGCATTGACAGAATCCCAATTTAAATGATTCAACAGGCTGGTGCATTTTCTCAAATCATTGACTTATCTATGCATAGAAATCCAAAAGATTGACTCTAAGAGATACATGTTGGTGCCAATTCCAAATAAAGATGGTCCAAAAGAACAGTGAAATGATTGAACAATATCATTAGTTACACATATGGGTACATTTTATTTCAAATTAAGGTTTAGCCAGTCAAAGAATTTCAGGATTGCATTCTTTTGGTATTTATTCATAACTGTTCACTCTTTCATTTTGTTATTGTTTATTCTCAATTTCAAAAATAAATGAAACAAAGAAGTCAGAGACTCCAACTTCACAAAGACAATACTTGTTAACAAATAGCATGCAACGAGGTCAACTTTTCTTCTTCTGTTGAGAGTGACCAACGATCAAAGTAAAAAAGAAAGAAAAAAATCATAAACTCCTAGCCTTAAGACAAATATTTTGGTGTCCAAATCCTAAAAAATATACAATTTTCCAAGATAATCAGAAAAATAAGCAAGTGATTTGGCTGGTCACTTATAGCCGGAGACTTTTCCAATCTTATTTCCAAAAGCATGGTAAATGCAGGAGCTGTTTTATGGATGAAAGGCAAGCTCTCACTAAGAAACAATATCAGCATCAAACAGAGCAAGGAAGTTGCATACCAGGCTGAATGCATTGTGTGATCTAAGAAAGCCCATCCAGACGCGTACCAGATACCTAGGAGATTCAATTCTAAGATTTTAGTTGGAATTGTATCTGTGAAAGCACATTTTTTAGACAGATTCATTAAAGCAAAAACATGTTTGCCTCTATGCTTTTTAAAAACAAAGAAAACACACTGTCATTACGTGGATTGTTACGCAATGATTTTAGATAGGCGTCCCCAGTTGTAAGTCTTTATGGGAGCAGATGGCCTCTTCTTTGTTTATGTGGAGCAGCTGATGTGTTTGCACTGCCAGCCTTGTGGCTAGCAGTTCAGTTCATACATCACATTGTCACCAGCTTCCCTTACATTTTATAAAGGAATCAAAAATAACTGGGTTCACAAATAAACCACTTAAAAGGCTTTTAAAGAAAAATAAAATCTAGAGTTTTACTAATATATCGTACCAGTCTCTTAATGAAAAATTATTTTCTTATTTATTTTGTTGGAAAGCTTTGTTATATATTTATAGATATAAGTATTACAATGAGCAGGGTATAGTTATTTCCTCTTATGAAATCTGAAACTTGGAAGAAAAAAATGGAAGTATTTTCATTTATTAGGAAGCTTGATGACTGGTAGTTCTTGACTTTATCTCAGGGTTTCTTTTGATCAGTGACTGCATGGGAGGTGCTTACTCATAGTCTAGCAGGACAGGATCTTCGTTATCTTCTTCCAATACCTTCTAGATGGATCTCCATGAACTGACGTAGGAAAAACCAAACTTAAAAAGAGGAAAGGCTTCCCCAAAAGTTTTGCATTCAGGGTGCAAATTATTGGGAAGGGAGATACGGCTCAACTGTTTAAAACAATAAAATCAGATTCCTGACTAATTCAAATGATCTGCTTATGCTTGCTGTTTCTTCTTTATTCAGGGAACCCTAGAATTTAAATCACTGGGACATTTGACTGTAGAATGACTGCCTATGGGCCTGAATTCAAACCCCATCTTGAAAAATCTATTCTGTTCTAAGAAGTCAACAATTTAAACCAAATTTAAACTAATTTCATCGGGTATTCAAGCAAATGATTTCTTTATAACTAATGTATACAAGCAATTCTTCATTAACCCTTAAAAAATTTAAAATTCCAATGATTGTTCTTTAAACTTTCAATAATCGTCATGTAGTAGATAATCAGTAAACCTATGCATTAGCTAGGAGTAGCTAATCAATGAAGATCTCACTGTAAGGTCAGATATCTTCCTTTTGAACTGCTTTGAACTTTTAATAAATCTGTTCACTTTAACTTCAGCAGAGTACATGTTCTTACTCATTGAAACTCTCCGTCAATTACCAATGAGTGTTTTGCGAACCACAGGAGAGAAGAATCTGCTTAGCGCCAGGCAGAAATATTGGATATAATTAAAGAGATGATGATAATGATGGTGATGATGATTTTAATCTTGTCTTGTCAAGGATTTAATCTTTCATGGATCCCCAGTCAAGCCATCAAACAACCCATTGCATAGGGAAATTCGCTGCACAGGAAACCTTCAAAATATCTCAGAAATATTATTTTGAGAATCAGGTGCACCTGACTCAAACCATGGTATTTTCAACTGCCTCATATGCATATATGAATTGGATGTTGACTAAGGAAAATGGAAGACGAACTGACACATTTGAATTATGATACTGTTGAAGAATAATTAAAGCATCATGGACTACCAGAAGAACAATCAAAGGTGTCTTGGAAGAAGTACAGCCAAGATGTTCCTTAAAGTGAGTAGAGCATGACTCTATCTTCCATACTCGATAACATTGAACACAGAACATCCTTGACTTATCAGGACAGAGCAGACCCAGAAAAGGGACATCGTGTTGGTAAAGTACAAGGGCAGCTGACAAGAGGAAGACTTTTGGTGACGTTCTTTGCCACAGTGGCTGTAAACATAGGCTCAAACAGAGCAATTATGAGGATGGCACAATACCAAGCAGTATTTCATTCCAAAATAGCTCAATGGTCTCTAACTATGGTCAATCTCCATCTTTCAAACTATCCATCTTGGTGTTTGTATTGCTCTGTCTTTTTATTTAAAACATATTTTTCCTTGTTGGGAGTGTTGTACCATGGGTTAGGACTCATAGTAACCATATGTGAAACCAAACAAAACACCATCCAGTTCAGCATCCTCACGATCTTTCCTGTTCGAGCACATTGTTGAAATTATAGGTTGATAACGGGCCATCCTGGATAATGTTGTTATCAGGTGCTATAGAGTTTGTTCCTCCTCATAATCCCCTATGCATAATCATGTTTTGAGATCGTTCTTGAAGTAGGTTTCTTCATGCATCCTATTATTTCGTAGCCCTGGGGACAAAGTGATGATGCTTGGGATGCCATCTGAAAGGTCGGCAGTTTGAAACCACTAGCCTCTCTGCAGGAGAAAGAGTGGTTTTCTACTCCATTAAACATTCAGTCTCAGAAGCTCACGGGGCACTTCTCACCAGTCCCATGGAGTCACCGTGACTCAGTATTGACTCCATTAGCTGTGGGGTCTTTTTCATGACTTCATAATGCTAACACTATCAAGGCTTGAAGTATGTGTAGATCAGACATACATAAAAGCATGCAAATAATTTTGTAAGCATTATGACTTAGAGAAAAAAATGAACTTTCAGTGGGAAATAATTAAAAATGACTTTGTTAGTTTGGTGAGAAACTTACTCGATTAAATATTAGGGTAATATTTAATCCATTTATTTCTCGGATCATTTGTTGAAAAGTATTTTCAAAAACAAAAGTATTAATAATAAAAGACAGAATATCGCATATGTTGAGAATAAGTGATTGTTGGGGTTTTTAATAGATAATATTGGCAGTTTTCTCTGGGAAGCTTACAGACATACATTGCATTGTGAAATGCCTACCTTTGATAGAGTTACCCAGGGGCGGTGGACAAATAGGATGATAATTTTGATGCAGATTTCTTTAGACTTTTAAAAATCAATAGTTAAAGTCTTAATTCTTTATTAATAGTATGTATAAAAGCTTCTATCACTATTATGAAGCCACATTTCATAAAAAACTGAAAAAATAAATACTGTGGTTTTAGTGAATTTAACTTACATTAACATTGACTCATAACAGTACAAAATTAAATCAATAGTGAATAAAAGGTAAACTAAAGAAAATCATCAATATAGCTTGTCAATGATTCTCAACAGAAGTGGAAATAATCATTGCAACATTTCATATTCAGTTTCATCAAACAAACCCTACACAACTGTTGCCTTAAAATATTCAGTATTTAATTTTTCCTGGGTAAAATTGTTCTGTATACATACCAAAATATACAAATAGCTTTGATAAATACATTCATATTATATATTGATATTTTCTGCTAAATAGCATGCCCCTAAGTATTATCATGAAAGCTCCTTAGAAGCAAGGCTGGCAAGACTTCCTCTCCCCTACTTTGAACATGTTCTCAGAAAGGACCAGTTCCTGGAAAAGGACACCATGTGTGGAGACATGCAGGAAGGCTCTTAAGGAGAGCAATTAACACGGGGCCTCAAGAATGGGCTCAAACAGAACAATTAGGAGGGCAGCACAGGCCAGGGCAGGGTTGCAAGCAGTTGGTGTAGTGTGTCTGAGTCAGAATTGACTCTATGGTACCTAACAACAACAGCTATTTAAAATGCCACCAGAGAGACTATGAGTATTTCTTACTCAAAAGATAATTTTTGGCATATTGCCTAGGCCCTCATAAGGTGCACAAATTTATTGAAAATCCTCTAAAAGTCCATTTTACATGTTGCTTAAATACTTCCACAATGCTGATTATAAAATTAGTCCAAATAAATTACATAATATTTTGTATAGTTGGTATTGAATGATAATATTGCCAGAAATTTCCTCACCATAGTTTCTACTAATTAATTTTATCACATGGGATTTTATTCACTTCATCTAATGTCTTTTACAAGGCTATCTCTTCAATTATTTAAAGATGCTTTCCACGTTCTAATACTCCTTATCACAAGAATCAGTTCCTTTAGTTGTACTAAAGTGTTTCTTTTCTTAGCAATTTTATTTACACTCTTTGGGACATGTTCTATTTTGGCCATTGAACTATTTTAAATCAGAATGTCATACTATTTGTAAAAGAGCAAAATTTCATTTTCTTATACATGAGGATAATCTAAAGTAGGCTGCTAACTGAAAAGTTAGTGGTTCAAACCAACTAACTTCTCTATGGGAAGAAGACGAGTCTACCTACTGTTGCAAAGATTTTCGGTCTCAGTACCCATCTGTAGGGAAATGATAAATCAGAAGCCACATGATGGCAGTGGTTTGGGGGATATTTTATAGAATATTCATTCATTATCATGGATAGACAAATATAGACATTGCTGTATTTCATAAGCTATAGTACATAAGCATAGGAATAAATATATAAATTATTGAATGTGAAAGTTACCAAGGATTTGCAGCACTTTTAGTTCATCTTTGTAAACTGATTTTAATATGACTCCAAATTTTATATTCAAAAGTGAAGGCTTTGGGAGAACCCGCAACATGACCGAGGTTCACCTGACTGTTAAGTGGTAGAAGAACTGTAATTCAGAGAAATTACTAGAGTCCAAACAATTATTTATTAGTCCAAGTCAAAGATAACACTACTTTCTTTGTGGTTGATTACATGAAAGTTATTATTCTTATTTAGATTTTCATCTTTGGCTCTGTCACTTTATCCTGATTTTAAATCATTCAGTATTCCCTTGTTCTGTTGACACACCTGCAACTTGTCCCGCCCCAAGATTTTATTGGCAAATTATTCACATATCAGACAATTAAATCGTTCATTCATATTAAGAAAAGTTGTGCAGTCATCACTACAATCAGTTTTCATACATTTTCTTGGTTATTGTGTTCATCCTTATTATCTTCCCATGTCCCATGACTGCCCTTGGCATCACCCCAATAAATCATTAATACAGTACTGTCTTTATAGATTCACTTATCCTGCATTTTACATGCAGAAAAAAATTTAATAAAATAAGCTAACAACAATAATTAAATATGCTAGATGGAAACCTCAATAAAAAGGAATGCAGAAAATATTTAAAACTGAAACAAATGTAATGGCTCACGAGAGATATGAAATGAAAGGGTGATCTTTTTTAACCTTACCAACAACCATTTTGTACACGTATAGGTTTGTTGTTATGCATGCAGCCAAAAGCCTTGATATTGTCACTAATAGGTAAGTAACACCTTTCTGATACTCTGCTTTCAGCCAGATTCATCTGACTTCAGTAATGTTATCCCTCATTCCATGTCCTCCTCGAAATCTGGTCAGAAACTCTGACAGCTCCCTATCAATGTACTGCTACAGCTGTTGTCTGATGAATCTATCCTCTGATTTAGAACTTAGCTTCCTTACTAGGAAAGTGGGCATAGATGCTAATATACTAAAAGGATGCTCTTTGAAGATTGGAAATGTGATAATCCACGTTAAATATGGTAAATTTGTCATAATTACCTTCTTGGAATGAAATGCTTACAAACTTCAGCATGCAAGCATACAATAAAGGATCTGTCATGTAGGAGAAGCCACAACATGATTTGACCTACAGCGAAGTTGTTCTTGTGGGGGTGCTTGCGTTGCGTCTGCCTCATTGCGCCTCCCTGTGTTACAGAATAGAACTCTCCAACAGGCCTTTCTTCTCTGTAATTCTACAGAAACAGACTGCCAATCATTTTCTTCCATTCAAATGTGTACTTAAATTGGAAGTCTTAGGATTAGCTTTGGGGCGCAAACCATCTAAACCACCTAGTGATCTTTTTACACCATTACTGCTATTTAAAATGAATGCTGAACTCTCACAGAAGACAGAAGACCAAATCTGATAGGGGAAATGAAACCCCTCATATAAGTTATCTCTTTATCCTATAAAGAGGTAGACCACTGCCTTCAGAGATAGAGTGGTTGTATCTGTGCCATTCATGTAAAATCGTCTGAAAGAGTCCACTAGTGCCTGCACAAGGTGTGTACTTTCCACTATTGATGGAGGAAATAGCAGGAAGATGACATGAAAGCTTACAAAGGAAAAACTTCATTAACCTTGTTTTCCCAGAGGATTAGTAATACACACGTTATATCTTGGGACACTCAACCTCCCATCCATCCTTCAATTTGCCCACAGTCAAATGTAATTTTCCCTTTACTAGGGGGAAATTAATCTTATCATTTGGGCAGTCCACTCCTTGCGATTTTGTGATAATTTTCTATGGCAATTCAAGATATGTTATATTTTAAAAAGGATTTCAGAATTCCATGAAAAGAGCAGAGGAATTTCTTCCTAGGGTCAATTTCCATTAAAAATATTTCTGAAAAAGTGGTGGTGTTGCTGATAATAAGGTACTTCATTATTTTTCATTTTATTACAACTTGCATATTTAGTATCATGATATGCTTGTGAAAATGCATTTTCCCCAATAGTACAGTTTACATATCAAATAATACTACTACGTTTTTTCACACACAAGCAATTTTCTCATACTATAAACAAATGATCAAAGCCGCTATGTTATATTTCCTACATAGATTTAGGTCCTTGCATATTTCATTATAATATTTGGCTTTGCCTTCCTGAA
This sequence comes from Tenrec ecaudatus, assembly GCF_050624435.1. Taxonomy (NCBI): domain Eukaryota; kingdom Metazoa; phylum Chordata; class Mammalia; order Afrosoricida; family Tenrecidae; genus Tenrec; species Tenrec ecaudatus. The sequence goes on from NC_134544.1 coordinate 11,026,183, forward strand.
CTGTCCTCTGAAAACATTCTATTCAGCTCCTTGACTTCATCCTCTCTTCCATTTGTATGAACTATTCTACAATTAAGAGCAAGTTTCTCTCCTGAATTCCACTTTGATCTTTTCTTTCTTCATGAGAGATGTGCTCACACAGGTCATCAGGTTTTCTGACATTAGAGCTCCATGCATCAAATCTGTTCTTGAGATGTTCTCAAAACTCAGATGGGATTTGACTCTTGTTGATTTGTTTTAATTTTCTTCTGCTTTATCTTCAACTTACATATGAGCAATTTATGATCTGTTCCACAGTTTGGCCCCTGGTATGGTGTTAGCGATTGATATTGAGCTTCTTCGTCCTGTCTTCCCACAGACGCAGTCACTTGGGTTTCTCTGTATTCCATCTGATGGAAAGCTATTTGCTGCAAACAAGTTGATGATGTTATAATATTCTATCATGTGATCTCCAATTTCATTTCTATCAACAAGTCTATATTTTCTGACTACTGTGCATTCCTCTTTGTTTCCAACTTTTGTATTCCAATCACCAATAACTATCAATGCATCTTGATCACATGTTTGTTCATTTTCCAACTGAAGTTGTTGGTGAAGGGAGACATTGGACAGGTCAACATATGACAAAATAATAATTTCTAAATTATCAAGGGTTTATGAGGGAGGGGGGAATAGAGAGGGAGATTTAAAAATGAGGACCTGATGCCAGGGGCTTAAATGGAGAGCAAATGTTTCAAGGATAATGAGGGCAATGAATGTACAAATGTGCTTTACACAAATGATGTATGTATGGATTGTGATGAGTTGTATAGGCCCCTAATAAAATGATTTTAAAATTCTGACAATGAATGATTGTGTTATTCCTGTGATTTTATGATTTAATATGGCCAATACCAGTCCATTTCAGCTCACCAATGCATAGGAGATCTATCTTGAAGCTTTCCATTTCATTTTAGAACAGTTCCAATTTTTCTAAATTCATACATCACACATTCAAAATCCCAATCATTGGGAGAATGTTGCAGCTGTTTCTCTTTACCTTGAGTCATGCCCCATCAGCAACTGAAGAGCTCGGAGGCTCCACCCCCACATGGCTAATGCATATCAGCATGGTTGACATACCCTCCAGGAAATCCTCTCCTCTACAGTCACATTTTAGTGCCCACAGACATGAGTGGCCTAGCCTCCTAAAGTATCCCCAACAAAGTTGTGCTTCCCCTGCTTGGGCTTTCAGTATTTGAACGTGCTTATATGCCACGTTTAAGGTTTCAGTAATTCTTCTCTGAAGTCGAAAAGGAAGCTGAATGACATCTGCAAGGATCTAGAAGCAGAAAACCACAAGGGATGAATACACTCAGCAAATCTGAAGCTGAAAGAACTCAAGGAAAAATCCAGGTCCCAAGTAGCAATTTTGAAAGTTTCTGTAGAGGCAAACGTATTAAATAATGCAGGAAGCATCCAGCAAAGATAGAAAGAATACATGGAGTCACTGTACCAAAAGGAACATTCCACAATTTTAAGAAGTAGCTTATAAGCGAGAACCAATGGTGTTGAGGAAGAAGTTCAAAGTGCATTGAGTACATTAGCCAAGTACTAGGCTCAAGAAATTGATAGGAAATAGAAATAGAAATGGCTCAAAAAGCTGAAGAATCACTGGAGGTACTCACTCCTCTGTGCCTGGAAATTTGTAAGCAGATCCATATTTGTGCTCATTCCAAAGAACAGTGACCCCAAAGAATGCTCAAACTATATAACAATAGCTTTACTGTAGAACACAGTAAAATCTGTGCTTGGTTACAGCACAATGGTTGCAGCAGTCCATTGATAGGGAGCTGCAAGGGGTTCAGGCCAGATTCAGAAGAAGATATGGAAAAAGGGATATCATTGCTGATGTCAGATGGTGATTGGCTCAAAGCAGAGAGTATCAAAAAGATGTTTACTTGATTTTCACTGAGTAAACGAAGGCATTAAAATGTGTAGATCATAATCAACATTCGATTACCATAAGCAGAATGGGAATTCAGAACACTTTATTGTGCTCATTCGGAATGTGTGCAGGAATCAAGTGGCCTTTGTGCTAACAGAACTAGGGAATGCTGCGTGGGTTAAAATCAGAAAGGATACCTCAGGGTTGTAAGCTGTCACCACACTTATTCAGACTGTGTGCTAAGCAGATAATCAGAGAAGCTGGATCATGTGAAGAAGAATGTGGCATCAGAATTGGAGTAGGCTTACTAACAACCTGTGTTATACAGATGACAAAATCTTGCTTGCTAAACGTGAGGAAGATCAAGTGAAGTTGCTAGTGAAGATCAAGGATTGTAGCTTCCGGTACGGATTACATCTCAATGTAAGGAAGACCAAAATCCTCACAACTATACCAGGAGGGAACATCAGGACAAATGAAGAAAAGATTGAAGTTGTCAAGGATTTTGTCTTATTGTTTCCACAATCAATGCTCATGGAAGCAGCAGTCATGAGCTCAAAGGATGAGTTGCATCAGGTAAATCTGCTGCACAAGACCTCTTCAGAGCATTGAAGAGGAAGAATGCTACTTGGAGGAATAAGTTGTGCCTGACCCAGGCCATGTTTTTTTTAGTTGTATCATATGCATGTGAAAGTTGGACATTGAAAAAGCAAGGCCATAGAAGGATCAGTGTATTTGGATTGTGGTGCTGGAAAAAAATATTGCAAGTACTGTGGACTGCAAAAAAACCAGTAAACTGATTTGTCTTGGAAGAAGTAAGGCCAGATATCTCCTTAGAGACAAGGATGGCAATATTTCGTCTTAAATACTTGGACATGTTGTCAGGAGAATGCAGTCCCTGGAGAACAACATCGAGTTTGGTAATGTGGAAGGATGGTGAAAAACAGGAAGGCCTTTACAGAGATCTACAGACACAGTGGCAGAATCAATGGACTCAGGCACAGGAACAATTGTGAGATTGGTGTGGGTCTGTGCAATATTTCTTTCTGTTTATCATAGGGTTGTTATGGGCTAGGTCTACTGGTTAGCACCTAACAACAACCCATAAAGTTAAAAGACGATCTTGTCAAATCATCTTAATGAAAATGTTTTATAATGACTGAAAGCATATTTACTTTGAAATGTCAATGTGATAGTCTGGGTACATTAAAGAAACCAATCCACAGAAACGCATGTATAAGAGATAGTTTTATATAAAGGATAAGTGCACATCAAGAAAACATCCCAACCCAGTCCTGGCCAAGCCCACAAGCCCAACATTAACCCATATACCCAACATCAATCCAAAAAGAGGCAAAACAGACGCAATGATGCTGACTGCGGGGTCAGTGAATTTGTAAGCATCTCAGTTCTGGCAGGGGTCTCCACATGGGTGCTCCAGCACCCAGGGCTTTATTGGGGTAGGTCCATGTGGCTTCTCCTCAGGGACATCTTGCAGGAGTGAGCCTTGCCAGCTAAAGCAGGGAACTGGCTAAGGCAGCTGTACCCTGGTCCGACCATCAGAAAACAAGAGACCTGAAAACTAGAAAGGTGAGGGTCACAGAGCCATTTATCCCTCCACCCTTCAATTAACCCATATGTGTTTATTGGCCAGGTTGGCACAATAAACTAACTACCTCCGTCAGGAAAGCAAAGCCTAAATGTACAATGTTCATTCAGGTAAGGGTTAGGAAAGAATGGGAGATGTAAAGGAAAATGAATTTATATTGTAGAGACTGCAATTAATGACATGAAACAAAATGTGTATGAACTACTGAGTGGGAAACTGATTTGCTCTTTGACCTTCATGCATTGCAAATTTTTCAAAAAGGTAAAAGAAAAAATTAAAGTCTATACAATGTATGCAACTGAAAATTTAATGAGCCCTGGTGATTTAGAGATAGTTTTATACTATTTGGAGTAAAGTACTTTCCCTTGTTCATTCAATTTAAGAACAGTGACTGCAGCAGTGCGAGGTAGTATGCTGTGAATCCACCCTCTCTGTCAGTTTGTCATATTGTTGTGGTTTGCATGCTGAAATCTATGCTCCCAGTAGTTCAAATAACAGCACTGTCACCATTGTGAACAGGTTTCAACACACTCTCCAGGTTAAGAGCAGACGGGGAAGAAACACACTCTCCAGTTTAAGAGCAGACTAGGAAGAAGTATCTCTTAGCTTTTGTGGCGTTATCCAATGAAAACTCTGTTCACAGTAACGGGAAATTGTCAAATAAACTGCCAGAAGATTAGGTTCAAGGAACTCAAAATATGACTGTAGAAGTGTTGCCTCTTCAAAGTACAGTCAACCTTAATGACATTGGCAAACCAAAGTCTTCAGGACCTTCATTTGATGATGGAGCGCTAGACAAAATGAAAATAAACAGCTACACACATTCATTAATAACTGGAATATGGAATGCATGAAGCAGAACGCTAGGAGAATCAGAAGTTATCATAAAATGAGGCAGAATGAATAAAGATCATTATTCTCGGCATTATTGAGCTTCAAGTGACTGGTATGGGCCATTTTGAACCAGATAATAACTGTGCTAGAAATGACAAACTGAAGAGGAATGGTATCACATTGGTCTGCAAAAATTACATTTCCAGATCCATCTTGAAGTCTAAGGTTATATACAAGACAGTAATATCGATGCAAATGGAAGGAAGGCCAGTTACTACAACTCTTACTCAAATGTACCCACCAAACAGGACACCAGTGATAAGGAAATTGTATAATTCTACCAGTTTCTTTCTTTGAAATTGTTCAACGGTAGAGTTGGGATGCATTAATAATTACTAGTGATTCGAATGCAAGAGTTTGGAAGAGGGAAATAATTAGTAGTTAGAATATATGGTTTGGGTGGTAGAAATGAAGCTAGATATTGCATGATAGACTTTTGGAAGACAAATAACTTCTGCATTGCAAATACAGTGCTAAGCAATGTCAATGGCAAGTGCATGAGTGAACAGCATCCTGTGGAATGTCAGGTCAGGTCGTTGTTAGGTGCTGTTTAGTCAGGTCTGGCTCACAGTGACCTAGATATAACAGAACGAAACACTGCCATGTCCTGTGCCATCCTCATGGTAGAGCCCACTCTGGACAGTCAATCTGTGTCCATCCACAGTGGAGGGCCTTCCTGTTTTTTCACTGTCCTTTAACTGTACCGAGCACAATGTCCTTCTCCAGGGACTTGTCTTTCCTGATAACATGCCCAATGTGCATGAGACAAAAACTCCCCATCCTTGCCGGAAAGGAGCATCCTGGTCATACTTGTTCCCAGCAGATTTTTCCTTTGGCAATCCATGACACTTCCAAAATAATCTTCACTAACATCCGTATACAAATGAATCGTGTTTTCTTCAGTCTTCCTTATTCCCTGGCCAAGTTTCACTGGATGGAATACCAAGGAATAAAGGTGACCGCGTCTATGGAAAAGCACGGTATCATCCACCTAAACAAGGCCAGAGGCTGACGGCGGTACTGATCATCATTTGCTCATTTGCAAGTTGTAGTCGGAGTGGACGAGAATTAAAAGAAGTCTCCATGAACCAACAGACTCTCTTGAGCATATATCACCTGAATGAAAAGACGGTCTCCAGAACAAACCTGGCACTTTGAACATCAGCACCTGAACACTAGAGGAGATGGGGGTGAAATCCAGAGCACCATACACAACGAAGGCAAGAGATTGTTGAAAAAGCAGGAAAGAAAGAAAAGAGAAAAGTAGTTGAAGAGACAGTCACATGGCAGGCAAGCTGTCCAGATCTCTCCTAAGGGATACAGAGAATACAATGAGGTGAGAACCCTGAAGAATCGTCTCCGTCAAGGTGTCTCCTCGGTTCTCGGTACCGGATGAGCATGTCCACACTCTACATCCTTCTTGTCCAGTCCGTTCTAATGTAAGCCTGTTGACTCAAAGGAAAATACGATTAGCAATCACTTAGGCTGCGTGGAAATTAAGAATTTAAAAGCAGAAAGAAACTTCTTTTCTGGCAGAAAGAATGCCGCCGGGTCTTCCCCAAACAGCAGTCATGACAGAAGTTTCTGCAGCCTTTACCTACAAGAAAGATAACACTTGAATATAAAACTGCCAATTTATTCTTGTCTTAAGTAGTTTAAACAAATCTTTTAAAAAAACACTTAAGTCTTTCTTTATGGACGATAATTGTATGTATTCTTGCACACTTGCATGCTTTTAAGGGAATGGACAGAGGAGAAAATAAAACCCAATGTTGTCTAGTAGACTATATCATTGAAAATTTCAGATAACTTCAAATACTAGAACTTAAAGGCAGTGGTAATCATTTGGGGAAAGACTGGGTTGAACTATATTTCATGTTAAAAAGTTTATTATAGAATAAGCTCAATTTACTAAGGACAGCATTGTTCATATGTTTACATATTTGGAAGAGGACATTAAGGGTCTATTATTTGCAAATGTCTGAATACCATTTACTTCTTCATGTCAGTATCTCCTCCTAGAAAATGTGATTTCCTTCATGCAGAATTGATATTACAGCGTCCCATCTGAAGTAAGTTTTATCTAAAAAATGCTAACACTGAAAAGAAAACACCTGATTAAAAATACCATGTCTAAAAGACCTTACCCATTATTGAGCAAATGTGACCTTCTCTTAATATGAACATATTGATCCAGTTGGTAAAAAAATTAAAGGGTTCATCACTGATACAGGAATGCAAGTCTGCTAAATTTCCATGAAAATATATATATTTTTTAAGTTCACTAGAAAGATATTTTTTCATTAGGTGATAATGCAAGGAATGAAAATAAAGTTTCCAAAGAAGGAGGAGAATTTATTGTCAACAGCATACATTTGGAACATATAAAGTGTAACATTTTATTACTAGTATATAAATAGCAAATCTTTTGGAAAAATACGATGAAAGACTGAAAATGTGACCTTTATGGTTGGATTTGTTTATGATTTTGTTTATTTTGCTGACGTTTTTGTTATTTTCCTAAAAGTAGAGTTTGCTTGAGCACTTACTAGTCAATGCCAAGAAATGTGGAAGAAAGTCACCTGTGAACTTACCAGAAAAGGATCCATGTTTGTGACAATTCTATATAAAAGTAGGCAAACAGAATAGAGAACTTATCTAAAATTATCCTTCAGATCACATCCCAGCAAAATTTAACTGAAGATAACACAAAAATGACTGTATCAGCACATCTGTAGGAAACTGTCAGAAATTCAAACGAGATGCAGAAGAGATGCAGAAGTGGAGCATCAAGTATCATTGTGGATGGCAGACAGATTGACCGGGACTTGAAGTGGAGAATATCAGAAATAGATGTACAGTTATTTTATTGGTTACATAATTGTATTTGACTGTTTAGATCACAACAAACTATGGATAACATTGCAAAGATTAAGAATTAAGCAAGCCATAATTGTGGTCCTGTGGAAACTGTACATGGATCAAACAGATGGAGAGGAGAATGTCAGACTTAAATTCAGAAAATGTGTGTATTGAGTTCTGTACCTTCATAGTATGTATTCAGTCTTTATGCTGAGCAAATAATTTAAGACAATGAGATGTATGAACAGAACCCAGCTGTAGCGTTGGGAAAAAAAATCACCAGTCACGTGTGATCTGCTGATGACCCAAACTTGCTTACTGAAAATGAAGAGGACTTGAATCGCCTACTGACAAAGACCAAACACTGCCAGCTGCAACATCGTTTGCAACTCAATGAAAAGAACACTAAATTTTTTACAATTGAATCAATCAAATATATCGTGATAAACAGAGACAAGATGGATGTTGTCAATCAAGAATTTTATTTTCTGTGGATCCAAATCAGCACTCATGGAAAGAGCAATTAAAAAATCATTTCCATCAGAAAAATCTACTGTTTTCAAAGACCTGTTTAGTTTTAAAAATAAAAGATTCACTTGAAGGACTAAGGTAGTGTTTCCCAAGCCATCGTGTTTTCAATCATCTTCCATATATGTGAAAGCTGGACATTAACTAAAAATGATCAGAGGACCAGGAAGTATTTGAATTACGGTGGTGGTGAAGAATATTGGAATTAGCATGGCTTTTATGAAGAACAAGAAAAAAATCTGTCTTGGAAGACGTACAGTCAAAATGATCCTCTGCAGGGAAGCTTGGAGGAATTGTCTAATGTACTTGTGGTATGTTACCAAGGGAGCCCATCCCTAGAGAGGAAAGGATATCATACTTGCTAAAGGGGAAGATCAGTGAAAGACAGGAAGACCCTGAATGAGATGAACTGACACAGGCTGTCAGAATTTGTCCAAATCTAAGAACAATGATCAGGATAGCACAGGACTGGCTATCTGTTGTCCATAGGATCACTGTGAGTCAGAGCCAATTTGATGGCATCTTACAACAATAACAACAAAATTGAGGTCTCTCTGTCTCTTTCTCTCTGTTTAATTTTTCATTGTGAACTAGGTGAGAGCTTACATGTTTGATCATCAGTTTTATATTTGCATTCTAAACAACTTCTCAAACCCCCAGTATCACTAAACGGTATGAAATAGTTACATTGCTTTTAAATAGCAGATGGTTGGAACATATAACTCCCCCTTTTGTTTAACTCTATAGATAAAAGGTTGCTTGATGAGCTGTGGTTTGCTGGAAATTAGGCCCAATACCTCCATTACCGTGTCGATAGTTCTGACTGTAAAAATAACTTCCAAGAACATTTTAATGGTAATGATTTCAAAAGTATGGTTATGACATGTGACATAAGTCCAGGCTTCACCTAAGACATTATTTCCTCTCTACTCAAAGTGTTGGGACCTTAGGGATTGTAGCTGCATCCCACTGAGGGACCCTGCTACACCATTGTTGGAACAACCTGCTTCTCAAGATTACTCAGTGGAGAGAAGATAAAGGTTTATCCCTTCTGCCTTCGTGTGGGACAGTTCTTAAGAGCTTTGCCAGCTCCTTCTTAACACATGGGGCAACATGTGCTCCACGGTAACTTCCGGTTATTTCAACACCTTTCTTCTCAGCCATTTTCCAAGGAACCCTGCCAAGATCCCGCCAGGATTCCCAGAGAAAGATAATGAAGACATAGACAATTATTCAAAATACTACTGGCACTAGTAGAAACTGGTGAAATGTAAAAACATTAAAAAATATATAGGTAAATGTTCATGAATTTCCATTTAAAGAAATTGCCAAACATTCTTACACACACACACACACACACACACACACACACACAAAACCCCAGAAAACAAGCCAAACAGATAGGGGACTTTGAAAGACTGGCATAACTGATGGCAAAACATTTTCCTAGATTTCTGCACATATTCCTATTTTATTATTTAACTAGGGTTAAATGGAAAATGGTTTGCAATAAAAATTGATGGTTATTTCACAAGGGAATGGGATGATTTTTGCTTCCATTTTAGTCACTTCCCACGGATCTGATCATTGCCATTACTTGTAGATCAAGAATCCCAACTGGTCCTCCTTATACAAAGTCCAGAGGAAGGCTGCCTGTCTGATGCCGCAGGGGTCAGGGAGTTAACTCAAGAAAATATCAATGGTAGACAGCCTCACAAATCAGTAATCACTAAAAAGGCAAATGAGGATTCAAAATAAAATGTTTATGCCAGGCAAAACAATGAGGGAAGCATTTCATTTGCATTTATGTTTAGTGCATTTCTTAATAATTTCCAGTTACTGAACCACAATTCCTTTTTATAAGAGTCACTGTAAATATTTTCTCTGTTTACAGCTGGGCCATGGACTATTCCTTGAAAGGCAAGAGAAATGTTTTTTATGTTGCTTCCATATGCTTCCATGTTTTGTTTATATTACACCTGTTTTATGTTGTGAGCAAATGTTTTTCTTTCACTGTAGAGATCATGGCCACTTGGAAAAAGGCCACCATTGTGCTGCATGGGAAAATGAAAGCGCTCAACGATCTGGGAGCCCCGTGGTTCAAGAGGCTTTCCTTAGTACTGCTTCTTGCTAAAATCTGAATGAAAATTCAAGATAACAGGAGTGTGTGTAATCAAATGGGCTTGTCAAGTTAGTGATGGCATTGAATTTAACTATGGAGGCTGAAAAGAAGAGCATTTACATTCCTTTTTGTTTGTGGGTTGGTTTTTTTTTTCACCTATCAGTCTTTGTTGAGCGTCACCTGTTTCAGGTGGGAATTCTTTGGGTTTACACTAATGACGAAATCGTTCTTTTGCACTACAGCACATTTCCAAGGAAAGTCAGTGATTAAGACCATATAACAAAAACGAGCTGCCGCACAGAAGAGAAAGCAGAAAACTGGAGATATCTTTGTTTCAAGGAAATTGTGTTTTTAAGACAAAAGGAAACCTTGGAAATGGGCCATTTGCATATCCAAGGCTGGCGTCATTCTATCAGTGTTCCCAAGCATGTCAGATCCAGTTATGGCATGTGGCGAATAATGCGGAGTCACATATCATGTTTCCTCAGTCAATATATAGAGATTATTATTTCTACTTCTCAAATATTTTATTTTGATAAACTTATGCTTTACAAGAACTAAAATGTGATCCTGAGTATAGCCTACCTGACTCTCAAGAAGATCTCGGGACTAGATAGCCTCATTCCAGCAACAATTGAATTATTCTGTCTGACCCACACTACTAAAGTTTATTCTATGAGCATCTGAAATGATCAGGAACACTGTATTTCTAGGCACCCAAGTACATTATCTTTCTGAAGTGCACTTTCTTAAAACTGACCATGGAACTCCCAGTCCTGGTCTCTAGGTTATATTTAAAGAACATGAAATAATTTATTTATAATCGAAACAGCTCCTTGATCTTGAGTGTCTTTTTTTTCTTTTTTACCCTTCCACTAAGTTTCAATATTGGTTTTGTAATTCTTCACGTGATATGCCAGTACCAGTGGTCTTGATCAGTATTCATTGAGTCTCTCTTAATTTACATATATTCTTAAAGTTTAGTGTCAGGAATAGTGATAGATAGCATATGACCTCATCAAACCACCAATACATTAATAATAACTGTCCCCTGGTTTCTGGTAGTAATAACATCATATTAACCATTTGGAGTCACATTCTATACCAGGGGTTGAGCAAATGCTCAGTCTATCCCAGAGTCCTGTTGGATGCTGAGGGCAAAAGGCACAGATTACTGTGTCCCAGCGGTCTATGTTTCATGACACATGCATGCATAAGTGAATAACATCTACATCAGGCCATTCTATCGTGAATGTTAACATGTACTTAGTGTAATGAACGTTGCTGGATTTGGTAGTGCTTTCCTTCCTAATAATTCCTAATCATGAATGGAGTGCAAGTAAAAACATTTTTAATCCAGAAGATCAACATGTGTGGTGGAGACTGACAAACATCTATCAAAAGAGTCATTGTCCTTCCTCGTGTGACCATTTAAAAATCAACAGGACATGCGTACAAGTGTTCCATTTCTGTCCAAAGTCCTTTGAGTCAACAACACAGCCTGTTCCCTTAAGTCCTCACTTAAATAGGAAAAGTGCAAATTAAATGTTCCCTAGGCCAACTTCAGTGAATGGACATAGAACTCTAGATAAAATCCTCTCATTCAGTGAGAGGATTGGTTAATTATAACACGTGTCAAGTATAATTTCTCTAGCAACGGACTTATATTCCTTTAGGCAAACTTGATTATACACATATACTTTCAAATAAAATATATGCCCCAAATTTCCAGAGTAATTTTACAAGTATTAAATCCTAGAATTGTCATTCACCCTAGATGAACATTTTGGCATGTTACCAAGTAATTCAGGTTAATGATATATCATTGCCCTGATCTATTTCCATTTCTTAGAACTCCTAACAGTGCCTTAAATAACAAATAACATTTGTCATAGGGAAAAAGTAAATAGGGGTGACAGAACACGAGAATGGGAAGAATTTGGTATGGCAACTGACATGAAAATTTATAATATCACATTTGTAAGTATATTAAAAATAGCATTCTTGACAGTAAGAAAAGAAATATAACATATAGATACCATTAAAATCCACAGTAGGAAATACAAATACAATAACACTTGAAGTTACTTTATTATATATATTTTTTCATTCATGTCTTGCCTTTTGTATTTTTTGCTGATTTGAAAAAAATAGCTTTTGTCAGATTTTCTCTAATATGCTTGGAGAGACTGGCTCCTCAAAACTGCCTGAAAGTGGTTTTACTGTAATTGTTCCTTTTATCTCTCGGGAGATTCAATTTTGTATTTCATATGCTTCTCTGATTTTCTCTTGTTGGATGGTGGTTCCTGTTCTGATCTGAAAAATGCATGGATATTGACTTAGCCAAATGGATAGATGTACAGGACACAATCCATCCATTAGAAAAAAATAAAAGAGGTAAAAAAACGATTTAGTAACTTCAAGTAAGTTACGAGATTTTATTGCATGACAATTGGATAAATAACTTTGTTCTATAGATTTCCCCTACAATATATGCAAAATAAAACAAATTTGTTCATTTTTAATGTAGTATGTTACTGGAAGAATTCTTTAAACTTGTAGGGTTGACAGGTGGATAATTATTTTATTTAATTCCACTGTAATCAAATAGAAATCAGTTGAAACTTCCTTTCTCATACTCTTGAAACTCAACAAAATATCAGAAGGATCCCATCTCCAGAAAAGGACGTGATGCTTAGTGAGATATAGTCTGAGTGAAAAACAGGAAACATCTCAACTAGATAGAGACACCAGTGAGTACAGTCATGATTCAAACATGATTGGATGATTGGATTTTGCAGAACCAAGAGGCATTTTCCTCTGCTGTACTTGGACCACTAAGAGCTTGACAACTCTTGGAAAATCAAAATAGGTGTGTGTGTGTGTGTGTGTTAGTGATGACTTGAGAGTGGCTGTGACACTGAAACCTATTTCACCCATATTTCAAGAACCAGCAGTGCCACCTATGGAAGACAGGTTATAGTAGAGATTTCAGATGTATATCCACTTGGCTGGGCCAAGGTTCCCAGTGTTTTGACAGTTAACACTTAGTAACCCGACTTATCACAATGTAATCATAGCTGATCAGTTTTAAGTCTCCACAATGGGGCATGCTTCAAGTGCAGCAGATTTACACAGACATGATGTAATTAGTTGAAAAGGCATTTTCTCTGCCAGGGGAGATGGAATGGGGTGGGGTGGCCTGTGGTCAATATAATGGGCAAGGGTGAAATAGCTTTTATAATTGGTTCTCTATCCTGCATCTGCCTCATAAAACTCCAGTGCTTTAAACTTTAGAGGCCTTCTATCTGAGCTGCTGACCATGGATTCATATGCTACTGTCTCCATCAACTTGTGATCTTCCTACTGACTTGGGGTTCATCAGCCTCTCAGCTCTGACCCACAGACTTGCAACCTGTCTAGGCTTCGACGGTTTTTCAAACTGTGTGGGCAATTTTGTTGGTACAAATACACATATACACATATAAGGAGCTCTGGTGGGGAAGTGGGCTATAAGTTAGGATGCTAATAACAGGCTCAGAAGAAGACACCAACCACCAGCTGCTGCATGGGAGAAAGATGAAATTTTCTGTTCCTGTAAGTTCTTAGAGTCTCAGCAACCCCAAGGACAGCCCTACTCTGTCCCACAGGGTCACTGTGAGCTCAAATGGACTCCATGACAGTGAGCTTGTGTTTGTTTGTTTGTTTTTAATATACATCTAAAAGCATCACTTGGGTGACTTCTCTAGAGAATACAAGCTGAGCCAGGCCTTTGGAAAAGAAGTGGTAGTCCATCTCTGTGAAATTAGCCACTGAAATGCTTATGGAGAGGGATGGAACATTGGCTGATATGATAGAAGAAGACGAGATTCACAAATGGAAAGGCACTCAAAATGTGATTGGCTCAAAGCTAGGTCCTCAAAACAGAGGGACCTTAATGACTTCAACGGAGCAAAGCTTTCTGGGCCACTGCTTGTCATGTCGCACGACTCAAAATTAGAAGAAATAGCTCCAAAAATAGAGTGATAGTCAGATTATGGAATGTACAAAGTATGATAAGAGGAACCATGACGTTGTCCCAAAAATGCGATGGAACGCATAAAGAGCACAATCTCGGGCATTCGTTGAGACGATACAGTGTTGACTATTGTGAGTTGGACAATCATATGATGATCATGCTGGGAATGATAAAGGGAATGAGAATGGAGTCTGATCTACCTTCAAACAACAACAACAAAAGATCGTTTTAAGATTTATCTCAAATACATAATATACATATTCCTAAAATAAAGAGCAGTTAATATGGTTGCTAATAAAATGTATATACACCAAACTCTAAAACTGATGCTGAAGAAATTGAAAACATGCACCAACTTCTACATTCTGAAATTGATCTAATATACAATCGAGATGCATTTACAATTACTAGCAATTAAAATACAAAAAAAACCTGAAAACACAGAGGAAGGGAAAATTTGCTGGAAAATATAACTGCAGAAGCTCTCGTGATAAATTTTTACAAGACCAATGACTCCTTCATCTCAAATATCTTTCTTTCTACAACACATATCAATCTATATTTGTGGGCTTTGCCTGATAGAATATATAGAATATACAGGAATCTAATTGATTTTATTGGTGAAAGAGACCATTGAGACACTCAAAGTCATCAGTCAAAAAAAAAAACCCCAGGGCCTACTTTGGAACAGACCATCAATTGTTCACATGTAAGTTCAGCTTGAAGTTGAAGGAACTTAAAGCAAGTCTATCAGATTCAAAATATGACCTGATTATATCCCACTTGAATTTAGATCCCATGTCAAGAACAGACTTGATGTATCACACATTTCTGAGAAAGTGCCTGATGAATTTATAGGTGACATGAAGAACATCATACATGAAGAAAGAAATAGGTCATTTAAAAGTACAGGAAAGAAATTTTTAAAAACGAAGTAGATGTCAGAAGAGAGTCTGAAACTAGCTGCCTATAGTTAATTTGCTAAAGTGAATGAAATAAAACAGCTGAACAGAAAATCCCATGGAGAAACTCATGACAAAATTGAAAGCACTATAATGAGATGTGTAGAGATCTGGAGTTAGAACTGCCCTGTGGGTTTCCAAGACTGCAGCTTTTACTGATAATCTTTTTTATTTAAATCCTTTTATTGCAGACTTGTATAGCATTTATCACAATCCACATATACATCCATTGTGTCAAACACATTTGTATACATGTTGCCATCATCATTTCCAAAACATTTTCTTTCTACTTGAGTCCTTAGTATCAGCTACTCTTTTTTCCCTTCCTTCCCCTACCCTCCCTCCGTCATGAGCCTTGATAATTTATAAATTATTATTTTTATTTTGTCATATCTTATACTGATTGATGTCTCCCTTCACCCACTTTTCTGTTGTCCATGCCCCTGGGAGGGGGATCATTGTGACTGTCTCCTCCTTTCTCTGCCCACTCATGGTATCTCTACTCTCATTACTGGTCTGAAAGTGTAGAATTCTTTAGGGAATGAAACGTCACCCTCAGGAGTTTACAAATTTACATGGAGGCTTTGTTGAGAAACAATAACGTCACGTTTTGATATTTCTGCTTATTGAAGATTTCTGTGATTTTTTAGCAATATAGGTTGACCTACTGTTATATGTAAAACTGTGAACTTTCCCACAATCTTTTTTTACCTTTTCATTAAATCATTTTATTGGGTGCTTGTACAACTCTTATCACAACCCACACATACATCCATTGTGTCAAGCACTCCTGTACATTTGTTTCCCTCATAATTCACAAAACATTTGCTTTCCATTTGAGACCCTGGTATCAGCGCCTCATTTTCCCCCTCCCTCCATACTCGCTCCTCCTCATGAACCCTTGATCATTTATAAATTATTATTATTTTGTCATATCTTACACTGTCCAACGTCCCCCTTCACCCACTTCTCCTCTACCTTCTCTCTACCCTCCTGGTATTGCCATTTTCACCACTAGTCCTGAGGAGTTCATCTGTCTTGGATTCCCTGTTTCCAGTTCCTGTCTGTACCAATATACATCCTCTGGTTTAGCCAGATTTGTAAGGTAGAATTGGGATCATGATAATGATGGGCAGAAAGCATTTAAGAACTAGAGGAAAGCTGTGTGTTTCATCATTGCTATACTGCACCCTGACTGGCCCTTCTCCTCCCCACAACCCTTATGTAAGAGGATTTCCAGTTTCCTATAGCTGGCTTTGGGCCCCCACTCCACACTCCCCCTCATTCACAGAGATATTAATTTTTACTGGCATTCTTGAACTGCTGGTGGTTAGGAGCCCAACAGGTAACCATGATATCACGAGGGTTCCTGGTGAATGAAATCATGATTGGTAATGTAGAGACCTAGTGAAACAGAGGAAGACAGTTTGAGATGAATTGACATAGTGGCTAAAACAATGGCTTCAAACAGAAATTATTGTGAGGTTGGTGCAGGGCTGGGCAATGCTTTGTTCTGTGTATAAAGGGCCAATAAGAGTTCAGAATTGACTAGAAATAACAGTGAACTAGAAATAACAGTGAACTAGAAATAACAGCTCAGTCTCAAACTAGTTACTGATCCTCATAATATCAAAATAACATTTCCTTCTGTGTTGCTCTCTCAATATTTAATAGCCATATTTCCCATCAAATATAATAAGTGTATCTTGCTTTATTTTCTAAATTGTTCGTGAGTTTTATATTTGAATTGTGTATTATATTCTTCTGTTTTCTATGAGTTGTTCATTAATTTTGATACATTAATTAATCCTTGATTATTTTGTTATTGATTTTTAAGGATGTGCATGTATTACACATTTAACTGTTTGTCTTAATTATTTATGCATATCTCAAAAAATGCACAGTCTGTGAGATAAAGAAATTTTAAAGTTTGATACAATTCAGTTCACTGTATTTTGGTTTTATGCTTCATTTGTATTTATTTCTAAATTGATTTCTTTATCAATCATTTTAGACACTTCAGTCTAGTCTATTTTGGTAAGAATTATCTTGTAGACACAGGGATAAAAACTAATGTATATACGAGGGGATTACCCCCCCCCCAATAAAAATATGGAGAACACTCTGTTGCATGGAGTATGCATTCCTCCCCCTGGGTGAGCATGGAGCAATTTTATGTTGAGGCATCCAGCGGCCTTGCCTGGAAAGGTTTTCTCTCATCACAATGGATTTTTTCATATGTGTCTATGTACATACCTATCACCATACGCCACCATTAAAACATTGACAGAAAATGCTATCTTTAAATTGAAAACTAAGGGAAAGTCTTTGGGAAAGAGAAGCCAAAACAAGAAATCAAATTTGAAGAGTGAAGCATAGGAAAAGAGATACAAAGCATATTCCAGTAGAGAGGAGATCAGCTGTAGACGTTTGAATGAGAACACCAGCTTTTGTTTGTAAAGGCTTAGAAAAAGGGTGTGGCTTCCTAAATGCGATTTTTCAACTAAGTAAATATTGATCGTTTACTGGCGCTAAATGTAAATAAACAGCAAATGAACTAAAAATAGATATCATCCTTTTATATTAGTTTAATTCTAGCATTTATTTTTACAATAGAACTATCCTAAAAATATAAACAATGCTTTTATACTGGCCAAATGGATTATTCAAAAATAACTACTCTTCTGATAATTCCGGCCCTTCATTAATAACACAGTACTTTAGCTTCTTGCAATACTCAAACACTTTTAATAAGATGAAGAACTCTTCCATTAAAGCTATCAGAAAGATTTGTTGGTGGTGCAAGTCCAGATTTGGCTCTTTCTCCCCTCAAAATCCCTCCTTCCCCGCTGCTTCAAAGTGCTCATTCTGAAGTGTTTCTAAGGCAGTCTATGGTTCACTAAAAATGTCCAAGTATTTTAAAACAACTGTTAAAACAATAAGCAAGGTAGTACACCTAATTCTTATTTGTGAGTTCCAAATTGATTTATTGAGCCTTTAACTTGATTTGTCTACTCCTAGTTTGAGAGAAAATAAATGTTAGTGGACTAATTCTCTCATTGCACTTCTAAATAGCAGATTTATAGAATGCAAGAACAAGGAGATCTCCAACCTTTTACCGACAAAATCTTCAATTTAAACATTTCAGATGAAGGAATGGAGAGGTTCATCTATCTTTCTATATAAAATCTTGCCATACAAAGGCAAAGGTCTGCCAAAGTATAAATGTCCTCATAATTGCTGTTGGTATGCTTCATACATGAAGAGAATTTCTAATACAAGAATGGTCTACCCCACACAAAGAAGAGATCAGTGTACATAGAGAAATCGATGATTGCACTGAAGGAATCTCAGGCCCACTTAAGTCAGGCCCTCAGCTAACTCACAACTGTTTGGATAATAGCAAGGACAATAAAACCAAAACCGACACACAAAACCAAAACAAACAAACAAATGTGTTGTTTGTACACCACTGATTAGAGGTAACTTTTTCCCATGAGAAAATACATGTATTCCTTAAATATTATCATTTATTTAGACTTGCAAATGAAGAAATGGAGGCTCCAAGCTAGGAAATAGTTTTCTATGGCCTTAAATTATAATTGACATTGATCTATGCCTGAGAACATTGAGAAAATAGGCCTGTTATGAGTAGTGTAATGTGGCTATACTGGAAAGAGTGAAAAACAAACGATGAAAGCACAGAGAAGTATAAGAAGAAGCTAATGATGTTGGATAAAGAATTGGTAATGAATTAAAGCAATTAAATATTTCATATCGAAATGATTAAGTATCACATACACATGTCAGTTATACTGATCATATTTATTTTTACCTTACTCCTAATGTCCTACTATATTTACCTTTACATGAATGGGTTTGTCAACAAACCCAGGGACAAGGGACCAAGTGCTCTCAAATCGATGACTAGGTGAGCATAGGATGCCTGGTTGGGCTTGATTAAGGGCAACGTAGCCGAGAGGAATTACCAAAACCCAAACGAAGGTAAAACAGGATAGTGGGACAAGAGAAAAGGAAAAAGAGGAAATATCTAGGAAGAAAAGGACATTTACAGAGGTCTAAATACAGGCATGTATATATGTAAATATATTGTTATATAACAATAGGGAACTAGATATATGTACATATATTTATATATTAAGTATTAAGGTATCAGATGAGCAGTGGGCCTCCATTCAAGTACTCCCTAAAAGCAAGAATTTGTTCTAAAATCACAGAAATCTGTGGTGCTCACCGTCCTTGACATGATCTCTGAAGACAAAATGGGCATGTATGCAAATATGGTGAAGGAAGTTGATGGTGCCTAACTATCAAAAGATATAGCACGTGGGATCTTAAAGGCTTGAAGATATATAAGCAACCATGAGCTGAGAAGCAAACAAGCCCACATGGAAGAAGCACGCCAGCTTGTGTGGTCACAGGTGACAATGGGATCAGGTATCAGACATTAAAGATCCAGAACAAAAAATCATATCGATATGAATGAGGGGGAGGACAGAGTGGAGACTCAAAGCCCATATATAGACAATTGGACATTCCCTTACAGAAGGGTCACAAGGAAGAGACGATCCAGTCAGGGTACAGTGTAGCACTGACAAAACACACAACTTTCCTCTAGTTCTTTAATGCTCCCCTCCCCCACCTCCGCGTACTATCATGACCCCAATTCTACTTTATAAATCCGGCCATACCAGAATGAACATTGGTACAGATAAGAGCTCGAAACACAGGGAATCTAGGACAGATAAAGCCCTCAGAACTAACAATGAAAGTAGTGATACCAGAGAGTAAGGGGGAGTATGGGGAGAAAGGGGGAGCTGATCACAATGGTCTGCATATAAATCCCTCCCAGCGGGATGGACAAGAGAAAAGTGGGTGAAGGGAGACAGCAGTTGGTGTAAGACATGAAAAAAATTATAAATGATCAAGGCTTCATGAGGGAATGAAGATAGGGGAAGGGGGAAATGAGTTTATACCAAGGGCTCAAGCAGAAAGAAAATGTTTTGAAAATGATGTTGGCAATTTTGTTTTGAAGTGTTACCTGAGTCAGTACAAAAGCCACTACAATTGAGGGCTTGAGAATATAGTCCCTTTCGATTCTATTCAAGTTTGAACGTGTGTGTGTGTGTGTGTGTGTGTGTGTGTGTGTGTGTGTCTGTTTTGTGGTTGTATCCTTGCTCTAGTCACGCTGAGAAAACAAGTTGAACCAACAAACCAAATTTTGTCCTGATGTCAAAATCGATGACAGCAAAGACCCCCACCACACTGCCATCCAGTCAATCCCAAACCACAGTGAGATATAAATGGTTTTATAGGCTGTAAATCTTTGTCAGAGCTGATAGTCCCATCTTTCTCCCACAGCGAACCTGGTTGATTTGAAATACTGGCTTTGGGGTTAGTTGTCCAATGCTTACTCAAACACACAACCGTGGTCCTTTCACATATCCCACTATCAGGAACAAGTCACTGCCATTGTGGTGATGGCAACCCATAGTGACCACACAGGACATGGTAGAACTACCCCTGTGTGTTTATGAGACTGCAATTTTTAAAATACTTTTATTGGGGGCTCTCACATCTCTTATCACAATCAATACATTCCCCCAATGTGTCAAACACATTTGCACAAAAGGCGCCATCATAATTTTCAAAGCATTCTCTTCCCACTGGAGCCCCTGATATCAGCTCCCCAATTCTTCCCCATTCCTCCCCGCGCCCTCTCCCTCACGAACCCTTGATAAGTAATAGATTATTTTTTCTATATCTTGCATCATCATCGATCACCCCTCACCCACTTTTCTGTCATTTGTCCTCCTGGGAGAGGGTCCTAGGTTTTTGATCAATTCCCCCTTTCTCCACCCACTCTCCCTAATCCTCCAGGTATATCTACTCTCCTTGCTGGTCCTGAGGGGTTTATCTATCCTAGATTCCCTGTGTTGTAGGCTCTTATCTGTAGCAGTGTGCATCCTCTGGTCTAATCTGATTTGTGAGATATAATTGAGGTCATGTTAGTGGGGTGAAGGAAGCATCAAAGAGCTAGAGGAAAACTATGTGTTTCATTGGTGCTATACTGCACCCTGACTGGCTCATCTCTTCCCTGTGACCCCAATGTAAGTGGATGTCCATTTGCTACAAATGAACATTGGATCTCCACTCCATGCCCACCCTCCTCCCCCATTAACCTTGAGTATAGTTCTATTCTGGGTCTTAGGTGTCTGATGTCTTATCCCTTTGACACTTCACAATCACACAGGCTGGTGTGACTGTAACTTTTAACAGAAGTAGAAAGTCTCGTCCTTCTGCCTCACGTAAACTAAGAGGATATTTAAATATATATACATTGACATAAGCAAGCCCTTCTAATAAAGTGTAAAAAAGCATGATAGAACCAAGAATGTATACCTGGGTTTTTTATTGTGGGAAGAGTGGGTAAGGACTAGGACTCCTAGGCTAAAGGGTAGGGAGGACCTCAGCTTTCTAACAGCTTGCCCAGATGTGCAGTAGAGAGCAAGAGAGATAAGACTTTGAAACTCTCAAGATATATATCTTATTAGCCTCATTATTGCAATGAAGCCATCTTTTAAATCTGGAGCACTGGTGGCACAATGGTGGAAACAGGGCATCTGCTCTCCATGGGGGAAGGTGTGGTGATCACTTTCAGGAAGATGACAGCCTGAGAATGCCTATGGACAGTTCTACTCTGACCCACTAGGGTGACTATGAGTTAGACTCAATGGCAGTAAATTTTATTTAAATGCAAGTACTCTTGAATACCCACCATTTTCGCTACAAGAAAGCACATTAGAAGATAATACAATGGCATCCGGGGTCATGCGTTTTCTGGAAAATGGGTTGAGTCTAAATACCACAACTCTACCTGCTGGAAGGGTCATGATTTTCCCCACAGCCACAATACATCAATAGGAAGTCCTATAGGTGCCAGAGGTCACTGCTACAGCCACTGTTACCATAGGGACAGTGAAAGGCAGAAGGGCCTCAACAAGATGAACTGACTCAAAAATGGGCTTGGGCGTGGGAATAACTGTGGGTATTGCCCAGGACTGGGCAGTCCTTTGCTCTCTTGTGCATTGGGTTGGTGTGATTCC
This sequence comes from Tenrec ecaudatus, assembly GCF_050624435.1. Lineage (NCBI taxonomy): Eukaryota > Metazoa > Chordata > Mammalia > Afrosoricida > Tenrecidae > Tenrec > Tenrec ecaudatus. The sequence continues at coordinate 11,048,232 of NC_134544.1, forward strand.
AGACTGAAACCACAGCACCTGACAACAACTGAAGGGAGCGGAACTGGGGAGCTATGGGTTAAGGGTTGAGCTGCTCACCACAAGGTCAGTACTTTAAAACTATCAGTGGCTTCCAGAGAAATCAATGAGGCTTTCTGTTTGTGTAAATATTTATAGCTTCGGAGACAAAAAGGGGCAGTTCTACCCTAGCAGAGTCATTATGAGTCAGCCTGTGCTTGAAGTCGAGCTCCTAATTGAGCGCCCTGGGTTCTGTCAGTGTTGCTTCTCTGCTAGTCTCTATCAACATGTCCTTTTCCTGTCCTCTGTACCATTTCCTGTGGGCCAGGTACCACGGGTTCTTCTATAATGTTTACCAGGGGCTAATTTTAACACACAACGTACGCAGATCACCTCTGTCATCCGCCACCTTCCTTGAATGATTCTAGCCACCAGGTGAAGGATAAGCCATGTTTGGAAGGTCAAAAATGTGGTATCATTAGTTATCTTTCTTCTTTCTTCCACATTCCTTAATATTTTCAATGATTAAAAATGTATTTGCATTCTTTAAAAAATAGACAAAATACTAAGGAAAGCTTTTCACCTCTCTGAGGTTGGCCTAGGACCAGAGCATGTTTCACACCCCTGCCAGAGCCTCTGACTCCCGTGTAGACACGGGCTCAGAAAAGTGCCCAGCTTCCAAAGGTGTGGGCTCAGCAGCCATGCGCGCACTTCAAATCAATGTGGTGTTTGACAGGGAGCCATTGCAGTTCCCAGAGGAAAACAGTGACATGTTGAGGCCACTTAATGGGAATGAAATTCTGACAGCCGTATTTTGTTCAAGTTGGGGTTTCAATGGTAGTTTCCCAGTAAAATTGCGTTCCAAGGTGGTGGGGAGGGGGACACAAAGCGAGTCTAACCCAGCGGCGCAAGCAGCAAAGTCCATGTCTGAGCATAGAACGACTGGGAGTGGATGGTGACTCCCTTTATGGAAGCCATGATATCATTTCGTTCTTGACCGAGATCAGGAATTATGACACAAAAACCAGCATCAGTCCCAGATTAGCTGTCACTTGCACACTGACAGAGGATTCAGCAAGCAGAAGCCTCAGGGAAAGGCACTGATCAGGTAGCTATTCTGATTTAACCAGTGCAGCATTGCTGTGTATGCAATTTAATACACATCGCAGTGCATTTTAGTCTCTGTTTTTATTTATTTATTTTACAGTCCACTGAACCTTTCTTTGGAATTGCGTCACCCATTGACAAATTCATAACCACTACTATCACTTAGAGCGCTAATCCATCTGAATGATGCAGATTTAAGTTTCCACCTTTTATATTAGTAATTGTGATAGATATGGCAGAACGCCCATCTTCCACTCTGAAATCCACTGGCTCTCATTCGTCCATTAGGGTAAATTTGGCCACAATGCTGATTACCCCCATCCCCACCATGTTTCTAATTTTATTGGTTGTGTGTGTTCAATCTAAACTCCTCAGCATTTTAAGAAAATATCTGATTTTGAGTATTAATGATCAGTTTCCACGCCACCAGACGAACCTTGTTGAAGTAAATCTAAGTGTGAATGCACACACACGAACACAAAATACATTGATTTATATTATCAATATACACAATAAATATGACAGTAAGCTGGGTGAAGAGGCAAGAGTGATCCCCGGATAGACTCAGACCTGCATGCTGCCATCCCTGAGTCCAGCGTCTGCGCCCGCTGTGGTCACCACCATCTCGGAAGAGAAAGGCTGAAGGGGATGCTGGGGGAGATAGAGCCAAGGGAAGGATGAACCGCGGAGGACGTCAGCAAAGTTCTCTGCGAAATCTGCGCCTCCCAAACCACAGCCTAATCCGAAAAGGCCCCTACAAAGAAGGGAGAGAAGGTGCCCAAAGAAAGCAAGGGGAAAGCCCATGCCGCAAAGAAGGGAACAGGCCTGCAGAAAACGGAGATGTCAAAACCGACCAGGCACACAAAGCTGAAGGTGCGGATGAAGTGTGTGCATTTTTGATAACTGTGTGCTTTTGGTGACTGAACGGTTTGAAATACTATTTATGATCAAGTTTTATAAAACTGCAGAATTTTGCTTTACTTTTTTTTTCAAGCTATGTTGTTAGCACACAGAACACTTCATTGTTGTTAGTTTTTTGTTGTTTGTTTGTTTGTTTGTTTTGGGGTGTGGCATATGTCACTAATGGGCTGTCTCCAAAGCTGGATTGATGTGGAGGACAACACCTTGCTCTGCTAGTTCGGAGAGATGCCCTCTAAGTTCCCAGGAAGAGGGATGCCCAGGCATTGACCCATCTTAGCCAACTTGGCAAACACCTCGTGAGAGGGGAAAAGTTCCATTCGTTGATATGTCCCCCATATCCTCTTCTCCCTCTCTGCCTTCAGCAAAGACTGAACTCCCAGCACCCCCGAGGCGTATTGGGACCTGACCTCCAACACTGGTCATCCGTCTCTCGGGCGATCTGGACTTCCCAAGGATGCCATGCCAATGGCAGCCCTCAAGAGAGCAGGGGTCCCTTTGTTCCCGTTGTGGATCTTCAGATGGGTCATTCTGCTGTGTGCATTTCATTTTCTGAAAGCCAGGGTCTGCTCGTGAAAAGTTGTTGAAACACCATGCTGTATGTGAAACATCAACACTCTAAATTTTCCCTGTTCGGAGCATCAGATGAAGACGCAGTGGGTTTTAGAGTGTCTTTCTGATTTAGGTAGTCCATTGAAAAAGGGAGTTTGAAAGTTGCTTTACACTGTTAATGATCGCCTGCCCGTGTCCTGCCTCAACACCACGATTGTTTATGAAAAAGATCTTCAATAAAGCTGGACACAATTTGACTATAAAAAATATGACAATCTATGATTTGATTGCAAATTAATATCATTTAAATCAGTAATTTAACTAGAAATGCAAACACAGGAACAAAAATATTTTTCTTCAGCCTGAATTTAATTTGGCTAATATAGCTAAGGTATATAGTCTGCATGAAAGTAATTTTTTCAGATATCTTTCTCATGAAGGCAAGTAAAACTTGGGAGAAAGTTTTAAAAACATTATAAATGATCTCGCTCTCTCTTGTCTTTGCAAGTGTATTACCATAGTATTATTACAGGTTGTGGGCACTGTGGTTACAATAATGTGGTCATACTAAAAATTATGAATTCATATATAAAATTGGAATTCACCAGATAATTGACTCTTATCTTAAATAAACGATAAGCCTATCCATTGCAAGCATTTTAGAACCTAATGAAATTCTACATGAACTTGAGCATTAGCAGTCCTATCTCTATACAAATGGCTACTGGAATTTTTGTACTGATAGCACTGAGTCATTGGCTTATTTTGAGGCTCATTGTCAGCATAAATACATTAAATTCTGTATATGAATTGTTGAATACATTAATTATACTATTTTCTCCATAAAATTTCACCAAAATTATATATATAAGTATAATGGATTACCAGTCTATGTTTTATATATATATAAAACAGTTGATTTTATTATAAATATACATGTAATAAAGTCTCATAATTCATAAAAAATGACATGCTTTTCAATGTTTTCAGGTATTTTATTTTTATCAAAACTTTAGTTCTCACTCTACATCTCTTACATCTTTGGGTAAATTTAACCATAGGGTATTTTCTTAATGGGACATTATTATTACAAACATACTGTGGAGTAAACATATTGTTTAAGGGGGAGGGTTCTAAATATATCTGTGAAATCTAATTAGATAGCTCATCCACTTATGATCTTATATCTAGTTGTGTTGAACATTACTTCCAAAAGTTTGTTTAAAAACTATGTGTGTTAATCATATTTTTAAAATTGAGTATAAACACATAGTTCTACTGAACAGAGGAAAATAAATTAAACTAGAAAATTCTGTCTTCTAAAGTGACTGCAGATGAAAGTAAATTAAGCATGCAGTGTTAACCTTTACTCATGATTTCCCCTCAGAATAACCAGAATTATCATTTGAAATTTATTGAATTATTCATGTTTCTCTGCATTTACTATTCTAGCATTTTCTACATTATAATATATTATTTTAGAGATGTTAACATTTCTCAGCATGGAAACAAGTAAGTGCATTTTTTTCATTTTTAGTACATTTATGTTTAACTATGCTTACAATAATTCCAAGCAAGACTGTTTATCTTTGTTGTAAAGAATAAATCAAGAAATTTCAGTATTTACATGTACAAGCTACATATTTATGATGGGGAAGGTAATATAGTGTTTCCATGATATTTTACTTCCATATATCATGTGTGTGTCTTTCCACTCTGGATATTCATAATCACATAAATCAAAAAAAAGAAAGAAAAGGAAGTAAAAGCAATTACTATGTTTAATTTTACACAGAATATTTATGCTCTTTTTCACTCTGTATTTAGAATCATACTCATTAGCAGCATCTACCCCAAATTATGAGTAATAAAAAGACAATGTAATCGACAGCTTCTATTTATGAACCCCAAACAGTAACAACATATTTTGCAGTTCTAGTGAAGAGTTGCAGTCCCGGAAACTCACAGTTCTACCCTTTCCAGTAGGGTTGCTTTGAGTCAGCACTGACTCAATGGCAGTGGGCTTGGTTTGGGGTAGCAGATGCTAGGACCCCTGGGTGGTGTCAGCAGTCACAAATGGGGCTCCTAATTGCAAGGCCGGCAATTTGAAACTAGCTGCTGTGCTGGAGAAAGATACGATTTTCTATTCCTGTAAAGAGTTACTGTCTCAGAAACTCACAAAGGCACTTCTTTGTTGCTTTATGCGTCAGAATACACTCCACAGTGGTGAGTTTGAGAGGTTTGGGGAGTAGAGAATAAGTTGACATTAATAACATCCAAATTGTAGTTTTTGTTTGTATTTACATTTCATGTACTAATGTTATAAGTGGTTTTACCTGCTTAGAAATTCTTAAAAATTTTAGGTACATTAATAATCAAATTTTACCACCAGTCTGTAAGTTTGTTGTGTTGTATGGCATGTATGTTACAAATTATGCTGGAAACCATATTCAAAAGGGTCGTTTATGGAAGAAAGGTTTCAGCAGAGTTTCCAGACTAAGATTGGCTGGGGGAAAAAATTAGCAATAAATTTTGAAAGCTAGGTAATGCCAACCCTGTCTATTGCAATAAAATATTATCTGATGTATTAATGGAAGAGGAGCACTTTAGGTCGGAAGACACTCAAAATGTGACTGGTGACGAGGAAAATTAAACAAATAACCAAAGAAATCCCTGGAGTCATCTTAAAACCAAATGCAAGTTCAGCTAGACCCATGGAGCAGAGGTCTGTCTTGGGCATTCCACTTGTTTAAGAACGATGTGCACAAGATCGAAGGAACAATAGCAGCTCAAATGATTACTACTAGGAGCCTTCTGGTGTAGCGAGTTTATGCAGAGCAGATAAAGTCAGATAAGCAGTGAGAGAACAGTTGGAAATGAAGAATAGAACCAACAGTCCGTAGTTGTGCACAGAGGAACCATTGAATCGATGTGTGTTTTGCTGTGTGTATTCTCAAGGACAACACATTTTTAACTGAAAAAAAGAGAGATGTGGATGAAATAAAGCCTACAGGACCTACATTTTCTAATGCATCATAACACAAAATAAGAACAGCTGCAAATATTCATTCATAATTGAAATATGGGCTTTACAAAATAAGAATCAAGGAAATGGGATGTTGTCAAAAATGCAATGGAAATCTGGAAGATTGATTATCTAGGTGTTAATTGACCTCAAATGGGACTGATATTGACAATTTTTGATCCAATAATAAAATGGCTTACATTAGAGGGAAATGACAGCATTAAGAGGAATAAAATGAAATTCATCTTTACGAAAAGAATATTTGAAAACCTATCTTGTGGAACAGTACAGTAGATATTAGGTTAACATCCAATGACCACAATATTACTATGACCAGTTACTATGAATATTATCCAAATATACCCTAGCATGAATGGAAAAGATGAAGATATTGAATATTTTTGGACATGCTATCATCTAAAATTAATCAGATAGACTGTCAAGATGTATCCTGGTGATTGGAATATAAATTTGTGTACAACAGAGAATGAATAACTAGAAAATCCAGTTTTGGTGACAGAAATGGTGTTGGAGGTCCCATGAAAAATTTCTGTAAGAGTAAGGATTATTCAGAGTTTTGTTTTGTTTTGTTTGGGTGGTGGGTACCAGTAACACTATCCATGCTTCCTATTGCCAATTATAATACTTTTTTTGGTTTTCAAAAGTTCATGACAATCCATTAATATTAAAATCCAGAGACATCAATACATTCAAGAAAAATCCAAAACAAGAGATAGAAAGTGCATAGTTGTTTTGGACTCTATGTTTTGAGGCATATAAAGATACTTCCCTGTGTATCCTTCCAGAATTTGGAATATATCAGTCATACCAAATCTAACAAATTAGATTCCCTTTATATCTTGTATTTTTTTAGAAATAAGGAAATTTCCAAGTTTTATAGACCATTTTTCCTTATTTAGAATTCTCCCCATGTCTCCCATGTCTCCTCCTAGTTCATGTCTTTTATTGCTAAAAGAATTACCTGCTGTTTTAACATGGTGATAACACAGACTTGGTTAGTAATAAATCTGTCTCATTGCTTGTGTTTTGGTATGCCTGTGCTTTCAGAAAAAATATTTCTAATTGTACTAGTTATTATAGAGATGCTACTGATCATTTGCTTTCAATACACTGCTAACCTACTAAAATTGGCTCCCTGGTGTTCTTAAGCATGATTTACTTTTTTTAATGATTGGAAAGCTACATAAATATACTAGATGTATTAAGAGCTAAAAATTCCAAAGATCCTATAGAACATGGCGTTTATGAAAACCCTAAGAATTCCACATCAAGAACAAGATAGACTTTCTGAAATTTTCCCATTCAACAAGAGAATGCAAATAAAGGAAATAGAAAAGTTGAAGGGGCAGTGTGGGAAGAATAGGTGAGGGGTCAAAATTGCATGCATGTATGTGAATATCCCGTACATCTGTTATGTTTCTATAATCCAAAATGTCAACGAACATATGCCTAATACCGAGATAGTACTCCTCCTTTGCAGATTTTCTGGAAACAGTACACTTTTGAATGAAATATCACTAGGTTTTGCTTATGGAAAGGTCCTTCTTTCATGTGCTTCCTCGTTGACTATTGAACCATGGGCAAAGCTTCTGATCTTGGCCCTTGCTATGATAATAACTCAACAGTACACTCAGTGCTGTAGTTTATCTATTCTGTAGCATGGCCAGAGGGCAACTGGTCATTTATTTACCTGAAGGTCTGGGGTGTTAAAGCTCTTTGCTGCATTTTCCTAGGTTTCATGTTACCCCCTGAATCTGCCTATTATCCACGCAGTGAGGGCAGAGGCCCCATGCCATTCTGACATGCAGTCTTATTCTGAGTAAAAGTGACTCTATTTGTCCTCCAGGTCAAATACCTACTGTTCCATGTCAGGGAAATTTACAAGTAATCATATGATCCATATCAGCTTTAAAAGAAAAAAAACATATTTATCCATTATTTTTAATTCTAGTTGAATCTCTGGCTATGGGCAGAGGACAATAATCTCAACTCAGAGGCAAAATACATATTCTTTTCAAGTGCACATGAAACATTTAACAAGCCAGGCCATACTCTGGAACATAAGTTTGTGATAGTTAGGTTTGTTTGCCAACCTGGCCAAGAAACACATGTAGGATTAATTGAAGGGCAGAGAATAAATGGCTCAGTGAGCCTTGCCTTGCTTGTCTCTTGCTGTTTGATGATCAGACCAGTGTGTGGTTGCCTTAGCTTGTTCTCTGCCTCAATTTGCAAGCTATACTACCTGTGGGACACCCAACCTGTGGACTGTGTCTCTGTAGTTTGAGGCTCCTTCAAGACCTGCTTCACCATGCTACTGGAGTATACATCGCTTGAGCTGGGGACTGTAGAACCCTGTCATCTGGCTGACTGTTGGTTACCTGCCTTACTATTTCTGCTTGTGGTCAGATAGCCTGAATTGCTCTACAGAGGACTACCAGGCAGCCCTCAGCACTTGGAGGACTGCCAGTGTATTAGCTGTCCCAAGGAAGTGAGTTGCACTGAGCCATTTGTACTGCTCTGTAGATTAATTAACTGTTTATTTCTTATGTTATCTATCTATATAAATATAAATAATATAAATATAAACATAAATATATATAATCATTAGTGCTCTGGCTTTGTTTCTCTAGAGAACCCTGTCGAACATAAGTTTAAAAATGTCAAGCCATAAAAATATTTTTCCTCAGGTCATAATTAAGTTAAAGAAGAAAACAATAATATAGAAATATTTGGGAAATATCCCAGTACTTGGAAATAAAAAATGATGCACATTAAAATAGCTCACTACTCCTAAAGAAAACAAGAGGGAAATAAGACAATGTTTTGAGCAGAAGGAGAATAAAAACACAGTGTGTCGAGTTTTAATATTAAAGAAAGACTCAGATAATTCTGTTCAGTTTCACCTTAAGAAACTGGAAAAGGAAGAAAACTCAAACCCAAAGTTAATAATAAAAGAAAACATTCAGAATAAGAGCAAAAGTAATTGAAAAGAAAACAGAAAACTCTAGAGAAAACTCAGTAAAACCAAATATTGGAAGAAGTTATTTGCAATCAATAAACTTGATAAACTTTTAGCCAACCATGCAGAGAACAACATAAAACAACATGAGAGAGAAGACAAAAATTACTGTTATTTAGAATGGGGGAGATGATATCAGTACAGAATCTGTAGATAATATAAGGAGAACAAGGAGATGGTAACATGTATTTAAAGTTGAAAATGTGTAAAATTATTAAACTACTTTTTTTACTCAGTTAAGAGACAAGGAATCTCAATTCCTATACCATTGCAAGCAAAGAAAATTACAGAAAACATGTCCCATAAAAATATAGAGCTGGGGAAAGGGGTGGGAAGGAAAAAAATATGAAACTAATCATTCTAAAATAAGATAGTACACAACAGTATATAAATTGAATTTAAATTACTTTATCATAAAATTCACTATATAACATGTATAATGAAAGCCTGTAAGTAATTATTAAAAACAAAACAACTCAGAAACCTGTAATCGTATAGTCCAGATCACAAATTAGAAAGCAATTAATATTTCGTCTATGTGTTACTTCTGACTTATACAGTATGTTAGACAGGGTTCTCTAAAGAAACAATACCAGGACACTTAGGATTTTGTTTAGATAGAGATAGAGACAGAGATAGATAGATAGATAGATAGATAGATAGATAGATAGATAGATAGATAGTTATAAATATATACAACAAGAAAAAATAAACAGCTAATTAGTCCACAGAGCAGTTCAAATAGCTCAGTTCAACTCACTTCCATGAGACAGTCAATACACTGGCAGTTTTTTGACTCATGAGAGCTGCTGGGTGCAAGTCAAGGGAGCAACAGCTGAGTCTTCTGTAGAGAAATTCAGGCAGTCCGGCCACAAGAAACAAACAGCAAAGCAGGTCACCAACAGTCAGCCAGATGACAGGGTCCGACAGTCCCCAGCTCAAGTGGTGTATACACAAGCAGTGTGGTACAGCAGGTCTCAAAAGAATCTCAAACTATAGTGACATGGCCCATGGGTTGTTTGTCCCACAGGTAGTGTAACTTGCAAGTTGAGGAAGAGAACTACCTAAGGCAGCCACATACTGGTCGGAGCATCAGAAAGCAAGAGACAGAAAGGCGAGGCTTACTGAACCATTTATCTCTTTGCTCTTCAATTAAACTGCAACCTTAATAATCCCAATAAATTAATGTATTTATTGGCCAGGTTGGCACATAAACATACATATCACATACAGTAACTTTTGTTTTATGGCTTGTATATTGTTTCCTTCTTCAGTTTCTAAAATAAAACCAAGCCCACTGCTGTCGAGCTGATTTCAAGTCAAAGCAACCCTGTGGACGCTGGTAGAAACTTCCCTGTGACTTTCTGAGACCATAAACCTTTACATGGATAGGAAGCCCTATGTTTCTCCTAAGAAGCAACTGGTAGTTTTGAATTGCTGAACTTCAAGTTTGGCAGTTAAACGGATAACATCCTATGCTGCCAATGCCCCTTAGGGCATTTTTATTCCAGTGTTTGTTTAATTGTTTTCATTGTCCTTTCAAGGACACCACACCAATTATTTAAAGTTAGCTATTTTGTACGTATCTTCTAAGGCTTTTATTAGTAAAGATCACATTTCAGTTTTATTTGTGTATTTGCTTTTATATTTCTGCCCTGTACTTAATCTTTTGAGCCATTAATTTGCAGACTCATATTCTTTAATTTATAATTACACCTTCATACAAAAGCATATTTTAAAGTTAAAAATAGGTGGTTTAATTTGGTAAGTTCCTGGGATCACCTTTGCTTATTATCTTTTCTCTATTTCCTGACATTGATATGATTCTTTTGAAGTTCCTAATTCAGGCATATTGTTTAGAGGATGTGATGTAGGAACAGGCCTCAGATCTCTGATCAAATAAGATCCTTCCCCCAAAAGCAATTCACCTGAGGGTGGCCACTTTAACTCTCGGTTTTACTTGAAATCAACACAACAATATTCTGAGTATTAATTTCCACCACTCTCACCAGGTCCAGTGGTCTCCTTTCCTATTATTCCCTCCTATTATTTCATGTGCAATGAAAAGAGGACACAGGTCAATGAATATTAACCAATAATTGAGTCTCACAAACGCATCCATCATTTTCTCCAACTTCCAACAGTACCTCTGCATCTTAGAAAATCCAATGTGTTATGATTGCTTTGCTTATGGCGGGAGCCACAGGAGTATGGCAGGAGCCATAGTTATTGACTGTTTCTGTAGTGCAAACATGATCGGTGACACATTTTTGGGTAGCGATCTATTGGGGAGCTTTAGAGTATTGAAAAAGAATAAGCTTTCACTATTAGGAACAAAATATTCCTGAGTGAAAGGGTTTTTAAAAGACACATGAAAGCAGTTTGATAGTTTATTATGTGTAACTGCTCAGATAATTTCAAGAACAGGTTTCAAATCTCTGTAGATGCATCATGATTGATGAGTGAATTTCAATTTTGAAGGATAGTCACAATGGAAAAGTAATTGAAACATCTCTGTCAAGAATTTCAGTTCAACCTGTTAGAATAGGGCCAGGAAATAAATGATTCTCATATCTAATGCGTAGTGGATATGAATGAGGACAATTCTCAGTCACCAACTGATGCCAACGCCGATTGACAGGAGGAGTCTTCACAGCTAGAATAGTAACCTGGAGGTCAACATGATGCAGGAGGCACAGAGCATATCACCCTTAGAAGAAAACATAAACAAACAAACAAAAAAAGAAATGGCATCATCATTAAATGTGAATATTATCTTGTTTAAAATGTTATCATTACTTGTGTGGCTAAATAAAGAAAGTGGAGTGACTCTCTATTCAGTGTCCTATAGGAAACCTATGAATGACAACGAAATGGTCTAGCTCTCCCAGCGCTACCTCTTTTTGATGTTGTGGTTGTAACTACCTTCAAATAGTTCCAACTCACAGGGACGCCACGTGAAATAGAAGAAATCACTTCCACGTCTTGTGTCGTCCTCACAATTGTGGCTGTGGGTGAAGCCATGGGTGCAGCCATCCTAACAATCCTTGATTGTGGAGATCCTTCCAGGTGTCGGCTGACTGTCTGTTTACTTTACTAAGCGTGTTCGCAGTACATAAGACAGAGTCTAATCACACTTGTTTCTCAACAGTACTCTAAGTTCTGCTAAGACAAGACCATCAAGCTCATTTAAAATGTTATTTGGGTTTGAATTTATTGCATCAAGGTATTGAGTTAAGTTTTGTTTGTTTGTTTTTCTTAATGGAAAGTATCTCCACAGCTGAATTTATTCTGAGAATATTTATTAAGTTAATTAAAGGCCTATGAACAGTGACACTTTCAGCAGCCACCTCTAGCTACACACAGGTCAAGCCCACTTTTGAAGTAGGCGGAATGGTGAAAGGCAATGTCAGAGTGCAGAGCTGTGTCACAGAAGTGAGGCATTGCTCCACTGCTGCTGGGATGAGGAGGTGGTTAGATAATTGAGTGGAAAACGAGTGCACTTTGAAGTGGCATCACAGCAATATACGGAAATGGCATTTTGGAACTCTGAATCCTTGTTGGTTTCATAGTAAAAATTAAAAAGTAAAGTGAAATGACATTAAAATGAAAACTGCAAAGGCAAAGTCTGAGTGTGCAAGGGATAATAAAATATATCAACATAATAAGCACAAAGATAAATAGAGCAGTGGTGGCAGACCCAAGTGAATATAAGATAGTCCTCAGAACCATGACAAAGTCCTCTCAGCCTGCTGACTCTGGAAAAGACCAGTCCTGTACAGAGAGCAGCTGTCTGTAGACCAGGCCGTGCTTTCTTTCTGTATACCGTCTACAGTAGTTTAGAGAAACCCACAGGTCAGTGCTCAGATAAAGAATTGAATGAATTAGTTTAAATTCCTTTTAGGCTCAAATTGGCTAAAGTGTCGTAGACATAATTCACATCAAGAAGGCAATTCTCTCTCTCTCTCTCTCTCTCTCTCTCTCTCTCTCTCTCTCTCTCTCTCTCTCTCTCTCTCTCTCTCTCACACACACACACACACACACACACACACACACATTTGACAAAGGAGTCTTTTAAAAAGAAGGTAATGGTTCTTACGTCACATATATATGTCTAGTCACATGTCATGTCTTGTCAAAAATATATCCTACCTTATCGTGGTCTGAAATTTCATTTTTATGTCACAATGACCCCCAACAAACACAAACGAGCATCTTGACAACAAATCTCTCAGATCCACGCTACCAAGGAGAAATCAATTAATTATGAGTTCAGTAGTCAAAAGAGAAACACTGACAGTGTGCCCACAAAAAAATCCTGGAGAAACAGAAAGTGGCTCCAAAAAAAACCCTACAAGTAGCACCACCCAAAACTTAGCCTCAGCCCAGGGCAGGAGTGAGTAAAGGCAGGTGATTCACCGTCAAGCCCTGCACTACCTAACTTACAAATCCTCACAGGTCAGCGTTTGCGACTTTACAGAACTAGGCGAACTGAGCACTCTGTTTTGGTTGATTTTTCAGTTATTTTGTTTTTAAATAGAGACATGCATATCTACAAAGAGGGCTCCAAAAGGTTCAGGGGATGATTCCATTATCTTTTAAATCCATTTACTGTTTGAAACCAACTTGCATCGGCTTATTACTGAACCAAACTGCCAGAGTGATTAAGCACTCAGCCACTAATGGAAAGACCCGCAGTTCAAGCTCCCCACTCTCTCCATGGGAGAAGGACGCACTAGTATCTTCCACAAAGCTTCCAGCCTTGAAAATTCTATGGGGAAGCACTACTCTGCCCTAGAGTGTATGGGAAAGTGGAGGTATTTATGCCTCCTCTATCCATTTCTCTATAATTCCCACCAATGATTGGGGGCATGGAAATATTGTAGAGAGGACTCTTACTAGGGAGTAGGTCAGATTTCCGCCCCACTTCCTTTGTGCATAAGGGAATCATTTCAGAAGCAGGGACAAAGAAAATCCCAGGACCATCAAGAAAGAAGAGCCAGTAGCAGAGCCCAGATCAGGTCCCTGTGTGAAGTGGCAGAGGCATCAGAGCAAAGGAGTAGCACCCCTGAGACAGTGTGTCATGTCAGGAAGGGTCAGTGAGGCAGGGCAACAGGTGGGCATCTTCACTCAAGGAGGCAAAGGCTAAGAGACTGTGTGAATGAGAGGCTTACGGCCATAGAGATACTTGCCTGCTGGCTGAGAGGAGGCACAGCTATTGACCAATTACCATGTGCTTAATGTGTTCTGTTTGTGTTCACCTGTTAACTTCCCTAACAAACCCTACAATTGTGGAGGGGGAAGGCTCAAAATCAGCATGATGGCAATAGGTTTGGTTTTCTGTGGTCTTATATGTATAAGGGGGCTTAGAAAGTTCATGAGAAAATTCTATTATCTTTTAATTTTATTTTTCAATACATGTGTGTATATGTATATATGCACATTTATATAAATATAGGAAACTCTCAATAAACAACAACAACAAAAAGAAACAGGCTGTTCTTTCTTCCTTTTAGGTTTATTGAAAGCTTCCTATAATTGATAGAGCTTATGTGCTCATAAATGAGCAGAAGAGCATTTATTGGCATAGACATCAAATGAGTCAAATAACCCTCCCCTAGATTTATAAAAGCTTAAAGTATGAGAGTTAAATGTTAACATTCTTCTAGGAATATACCATTCTTAAAAATATAGGCTATTGTACTGTATTACCATCTGAAACAAGATGTGTTCAGTACATGGTACATATTAAACACTCCTATCCTAGTTTTAGCCCTATTATAACACTAAACACATATATCTTAGATAAATAAGATGCTTTATTTTTTTCTATTGTCATTATTTGACTTAAGGATTATCTCTAAAATATCACAGAGCAAGATTTTTATTGCCCTATCTCGGATTGGTATAATCATATATAAACATTCTTATGAATTATACTTCATGTAACTGTAATATACTAATTTCAAAGAAGAATATGCCTCTTGGTTTGCACTCTGTAAAAATGCAGTGGTTCTGTGGGATTTAGAAAAACTGAGCTCCCAACCCTATCTTTGCAGAAGCAGTAGAGTGGATGCTTGTGAAGGAGAAGGTAGTGCGCCTTATCATCATTCTAAAGCCAGAAAGATTCTTTTATTTTGTCATTTGTGATAGTTTAAGATTTCATTAAGATTATATTAGAAAATCTATGCTTACAGAAAATAAAATTATAATCTACATTTGATCACATGAAGGAATATGTGCTTTTACATTGTTTAGCAAAATACTTTTTCATGAACTTAATATAACTTCTTTCTGTTACAAAAGCTTCCATTTGGACTAAGCAAGATTATATTTGTACTAAATATATTTTTACTTAGTTATATTTGTACAAAACAAGGTTAAAAAACATTTGTATAAACATTTTAATAAAGCATAATAAAAGACCAAAAATAAGACAATACATACATGATTTGTCATCATACAAATTCATAAATGTGGATATTGTATTGCATTTATTTTAGATATTTCTTTTGATGATATTTATCATGCACAGTTGGTGAAGAAGAAAGAAAGGACAGAAGAACAGACAAATTTATCTTGGAAGTATAGCCAGAGTGCTCCTTAGAAGCAAGGACAGCAAGATGCAGCGCAACTACTTGGGACAGGTTATAAGAAGAGGAACAGTCTCTGTTGGAGGACATCATGCCTGGTAAGGTGCTCAGCAAAATGAAGTGGAGGACGGCCATTCGTGAAGCAGCGGGAGGGATGGAATGACAGTTTAGTTGCCCCCTGGTCTCCAAGACAGCCACCATTGTGGGGAGGGCTCTGGAGAATGCAGGGCTGCAGTCCTCTCTCTGTGGGGCTGCCATGAGGCAGAGCAGACTCAGGGACACCGAACAATAGCAAAGACATCTGATACAGTCACTTTACCCAGAAACCTAAAAACAAGGGAAATCTGCGAGCTCAATAGTGAAGTGCCTGCCTAGAAACGAAAAATTCAGCTGCTCAAATCCTCTAGACACTCCAAGGGAGAAAGACCTGGTATCCTGCTTCTGTAAAGATTACAGCCAAGAAAATAAGACAGTCTTCTCATTCTTTCACATGGGGTCCTCAGGAGTCTGAAATCCTCTTCCACAAACAACAACAAGCCACACCCAACCACTGTCATTGAGTAAATTCTGACTCATACTGACTCTAGGAAAAGGAGGGACGACCCCTGTGAGTTTCCAAGACTGTAACTCTCGAAAGGAATAGAGAGTCCTTTCTCCTGAGAAGCTGCTGGTCATTTCAAATAGCTGACCTTGCAGTTATCAGCCCCACCATAACCACTAGCCCACCAGAGCTTCTCAGACAACAACACAGTCTCAAAATGCTATGCATCTTTTATTGCCTGCAATTACATTTTTATTTTAGACTCTGGAACGGTTAGTTTGGGAAATTTACTGCCTTGCCCTTTGAGAATCTATAATAGCTTCCTTAATTAATAATACAAGTAGACATTTTGATTCTTCCTTGGTTTTCTTAAATTGCTTTATAAATGAAATAGACTTCTAAACCCCACATTTGTGAGAATTATTTGAGCAGGTTTACAAAATGCTGCCTTTCCATTACAAATGTTCAAAGTGTCTCCGTGAATAAATACCATTGTCCTATGCCAAGTTTGATAGATTTTTCTCTTTGCCCCCTGGTAGATGTTTGGACGAGACAGTTCTTCTTTCCAGCTGTTAATCCAACTCTGATGAAAACTCAAACCAAATTGACAAGCTAATAGAAACAGAGATGGATGGCAAAATGCTAGTGATTGCATCCTCTGAAAAGTGACTGATAAAAAAAATACAGGCTTCCTTTGGAGTTCAAGGAGAAATGATTTGGTGCTTTATTTCCCAGGGGTCAGTGTGTTATGTGCTAGTTTTGAGTTCCTTTTTTTTACCCTTTGAGGAAATATATCCCATTTATGAATAATACCTTCAGAAATCCCAGCATTCATTTGATACAAGAAATAAAGGCAGTGCAGTTACAGAGAGGTTACGACTGTGTCACTGAAATCCGCTGGCCTATATTCTATTCCTTTCAAACTGGCTGTAGTCGAATGAGCATCAGTCATCCAAGTAGAAACTGTATCCCCCAATACAACATGTGCTTAAGACTTTATTCCCAGTTGTAACTCCCAATTCTCAGCGAAATTCAAAGCACTGAGAAAAAGACTAAGTCTAGCCTCATTTAAGCAGCTCCCTGCATCCCAGCCTGGGGTATCTATCATCTCGTGAATACACAAAGCCATCCCGTCTTCCTGTGTATGCATCTCTTCTATTGAGTGTACACAATGATTTTCTTAAAGCTATTATCAAAACAAAAGTATTTGGGGGGAACTATGTAAACATATATGGTGAAAGTACTTATTGTCTACAGTGCAAATTGTGCTCAACTATTCTTTAGCATTGAGGATGATCACATGAGAAATGGGCATCTACTGCTTATGTCTCTCACTGTCAATTTTTTTTTAACACATTGTCTTTAGATTGCTTCTCTTTTATCAGTCTAGCTTTGTCAGTGTAGAAAGCTATCTGCTTTTGAAGGAATTTTTTTAAATGTCGCATAACTCTAGGTTATCAGATAAGAATTATTTAAAAATAGTAATAATCACATTTAAAATGTAGCATAGGTATACTTAAATTGAGTTGGTTCATTTTTTTTCCCTAAATGTAAGACATGCTAATTAATGTAGGTGGATTTTGCAAACAGCAACAGCTGTACGTGGGTAAATCCAAAAATATTGCTGCTAGGATTCTATTTCATACATCATGAGTTTCTTCCAATCAAAGCACAGGTAAACATGTCTCTGAAGAGAACTCGATTTGTACAAATGGCGGCCCCAGACTGTTCACTCTAATACTTACAGGGTAACCAGCTCCCAGCCCCCAGCCCCAAGGACTAGCGTTAGGATGAAGAAAAACAGCCAAATGTATTTTGTAACACCAACAAGATACAAAAAGAACTGAGGAAATTCTCTTGTCAGAAAGGCAAAGACCAGTGTCTGTCTGAAAACTGTCTGAAAGGATCATGCTGACCAGAGCTAGATAAGGCAATGAAAGTAACACAGCCAAAAAATAAGGAAGAAACATGCACGGTCACCACTTTCCATACCTTAAGCTCAAGGCCTCAGGCTCCCCCCACCACTGCCCCCAAGCTCTTCGGGGCACATGGACATCTCAGAAGAGAGGTGGGCACACTAGATTCTCAAATCTGGCCTTGAGGAGTGGATAATAAGGGGAGAGACTTTTGTAAGCTCCACAAAGGTTCTGGTTTGCTTTGACTCATTTCCACCTGGTCACTGCTATGGAACACTTGGTAGAGTGGTTTTGTAAGCTCTGAACCCCGGCCACAGGCCACCTTTGTTCCCCAGACCTGTAAAAGCCATGCATTCTCCCCACTACGCTGTGTGCCTGTGTAGCTTATCTTCTTTGGGGTTACCTTTGCAGCAGGTAGCCTTACCCACTACTTGAGGGGAGACCTCTCTTCGAGCAGTGGATGACGCTAGACAAGTTCTCTCATTCATGCTATGATCCCGGTCTGCTTGGTGTGGTTGTTGTTGTTAGGGGCTGTCCACTTGGCACCGAATGACCTTATGCACAGCAGAAGGAGACATTGACCAGTCTTTTGCCATCCTCACAATTACTCCTCTGCCTGATTTCACTATTGTAGGCACTGTATCAATCCATTGCCTTGAGGGATTTCCTCTTTTTTGTTGTCTCTCGCAATCATCATGTCATTCTCCAAGGACTGGTCTCTCCTGACAACATGTCTGAAAAATGTAGTCCTGCCGTTAGCCGGACTTCTTATGAGACAGATCATTTGTCCTCTATCAGTCCAGGCACTTTCCAGACTGCTTGCTCTCCAGCATGACAACACAAAGACATCCATGCTTCTTTCGTCTTCTTTATTTAATGTCCAGGGGCCTTTATTTTTAAATATTAAAAAAACCAACAGTAGATACTGTATAAATCTGCTGGACCAATTAAATTCAATGCAGAGAGGTCAGGTCAGAGGCTATTTTTACTAGTTTTCTTTCTTTCTTTTTTTTTGATAAATTTCTTCTAAGGATGCATGAAGATTATGGAGGATTATCAAGGAGAATTTTGTTAGTTTTCTATTATTTATTATTTTGAAATTTAAAATTGCATTGCTCAGGAAAAGGACCAGAGAATTTTCTCTGAGGACTTTTATTGCTTCCTTCATCATGAATATACCTCTCTTTGAGGGCAGTAAGGAGACTGTCCTTCCAAAATTTCATGGGCAAACCTCTACCTTTCAGCCTTGATCTTGCCACTTTGGGCAACAGATTGTTATAAAAACTCAAAGAACATTCAAAACGCAAATAATTTCAGTCCCACAAGGATGCCACTACCACTCTTTATTCAATAACGTAACTCAAAGAGCACACAATGAGTGTTGAAAGCACCACCTTCAGCCATGGATTGTTCGATGGAGGCTGCTTCAAGAAAAGGATAACTTCACATTTCGATGTGTATATTTTAAAATTTGGGCCTTTTTAGCAATTTTTCACCTACCCTCATGTTTATGAAATGCAGTGGTTTTCTCAGACTTGTACTTTCTTTATAAATTCAATGGATCAAATCTCAGTGTTGAGGGAGGGTTGGAGTAAAGAAGTACAAGTGTGTATCACAAGGGCCAAAAGAAGGAGTGCCCATCTGCCTGGGGGAAAGAAGGTTGTGTACATGGCAATGGGCGGTACGATTATAATGAGCCTCTAATTCATTTGGGGTCTCCTGGGATACAAACAACACATGGACTTCTCCCACCCAGAGGGACCTCAGAGGAAAGGCCAGGTGATCTACTTACAGAAAAACAACCATTGAAAACCAGATGGAGCAGAGATCTCTGACACCTGGGGAGACACACTGACACCCTGAGCCAGAATCGACCCAATGGCAATTCAAAACAGACTTTCTTCCAAGAGAGGGCTTCATCCGGCTGTACTTGGCTTTATTTAGATCAATTCTGAAGGAACATCTTCTTCCACAGTTTTCCTGCCACTTTGAAGACATGGGTCTCCTTTGGGGATAACATAAAACTTACTTCCGCATTCTTTTCTGTTCATGACTCAAGTTTGTGAAAGTCTCTGCGGTCATGCAACAAAATGCTTTGGGCTTAAAATGAAGTCTTGCAAGAGCAAGAACGAGTATAAGGTGGAAACTTATCAAAGGGGTGAGGCAGGGAAACATACACTATTTTCCATGTATAGAGAGCGAAACAAACGTGATAAGACTGCACCCTTCCAACAGCAGAAAACTTGTCAGGCAAGAAAACCATGCCGATCCCTTCCAATGTTACTCTCACTGGTTGCACTCAGCAGCTAACTCCTAGGCCACTGCTTCTAAGGGAGAGGAATGCACATTGGTGCTGTTCCTAACCAGCCTTCGGGAAACCAGCACCATCACTATCTGTTATTCTTTCCCAAGCAACACACAAACATCCATTCAGTTAAGTAATTATAAATGGAGTCACCAAAATTAACATTGGCCTGTAACCTGAATATAACAGGGGAATTCAGAAATGGATTGAGTAGTGATATGATTCTGCTAGCCAAAGTCCCTATAACTCCAGCCAAATTACATGTTCCTGAATCGGTTGCATTAATCTCATCAAGGAGGTGGGTAAGACACTGATAGGATTCACCTGTGAGTCACTGCTAGTGGGATACATTGTGATTGCCATCCTGTTGCATGTAAAGTGAGACCCCCGAGAAGCAGAAGAGGGGATCTCTCTACCAACAAGATCCAGAAGTGGAGCATAACCTCTGGACCCTGAGATACCTTCAAAGTAAATCACCTTGTTACAGAGCACAGCTGCGACATCAGAGGAACAGCAGAACAAGGAGCATGAACTAGAGCGGTTGACATCCGAAATCACGGAGCAAATACAGCTGGGTGCTTTGGGGCGGGAGGCTTGCTTATGGAGTGGGCACTTAATAAAGGAAATGGATTTTCATCCAACAAGAGAATGCCTTCAGGTTGAAGCTTACAGCAGATCGGTTGGCCTTTTGGGCATTTGTCAGAAACCCTGAAAGAACGTTTTAGCTGTCCTGATGAGCAACATGACATATCCTGGGCATTGCTCACTGGTATTACAAACTGTTCACTTCCTTAACAAGCCTTTAATCGTGAGTATTGTCTGGGTTCTTTTTCTTTTTTTGCCATTGGGTTCTTTTGTAGCCATTTCAATGACTATCAGGACCAAAATAAAGGTAGAGACTACTGTTTCAGAGAAATAACACAACAATCAAGGACTGTTACAATGCTGTTGATCAGAAATATTAATTAATAGTTTAAAATATTTATGTGTTCTTTCTTTTATCCATCAATTATTACTGAACTTATATAGTGTTTTGGATTCTTTAGGATCTGGACATGTAACAAAATACAACATATGGAACTAACTGGGAGAAAGAATATTAGAAGCCTCTTTAATACAGAAGACCCCGTTGAGTATTGGTACAGTCTTAGAATACAGACATGCGCTCTCAGAGCTCAAGGAATCATTCTGCAGGTAACAATGCTCAGTAGGGCCATGTCTTCATATGCAGAAGGAGAACAAACAGAGATGGCAATCCCAGCCTTGACCCCTGAGGGCCCAACATGTGTGAATACCTGTTCAACCAGGAAGGACTAGGAGCATGCCCCCTCCATGGGTGCATTTTACCAAAATAGTCATCTATACGCAGAGCTGACCCTATCACAAGGAAATGAGTTGGCTTACTAATACGGGAGGCACAGAGTAAGTTAATGACAAAAATAACTAAATAAATAAAAACTACAGAACTGGTTAAGTTCATCAAATTGAAGATGTATATGACATATAAAAAGACTGTCCCCCAGCTCGTCTCCCCCAAATATATGTCACTCCTAGGACACGACTTGCAACTAGTGATAAATGATTGTCAAGTTATTCTCCCTGAAGGCATCAGCCATCCAGAGCAACCAGACTACTGTCTGGTCCACTGTAGGAGGTGCTCACACCTAGAATAGGATAGTGATTGTTTCCCTGGCGAGGTTAGAACAGGTCAAACCTGCTCAGTGACATTCAAAGTTAGGCTGCCTTCCTGAATCTAGGATCCATCCATCTTGTCACATGTGTACCCCCAATCGCTCCCTTTCCTATTGCATATATACCCCTAGACCGCCCCCCTCCCATTACTATATTACCTAGTACAACCCTTTCTTGTGACATTTGTCTTTACTTGTAATTAGGGGCCTTGCGTGCCCCCAAAAGATATATAAGCTTTGGTTAGAAATAAATTGCTCTCTCTCCCCTGCCATTCCCACCTTCCTCATGCCCACGTGGGCCACCAAGAGGAGTTGAGGTAAGAATGCTGCCATAAAATGTGTCTGACTCCTTATTTTACTCTCTCTTATCTCTCTTAATCTCTATGAGTTTACTGTAATCTTTACTTATTATCGCTGTACAATTGCACCTGCCGGGCTGTGATGATTTATTAGGGGCTGGCCCCACTGACAGATGTATATGTTCTCAATTAGATCTCAGGCATGTCCACTACTTAGCATTAAAAAAATTAAGAAAAAAATATTACACGTTTTTCAAGTTACTTAGGTGAACAAGTGGGTCTAATTTTCTAAATTTAAAGAAAGTCTCCATCCCAGAAACAGCCATTTCCCCATAAAAACCTAGGGCTATGAGACTAACAAAAGTATATTCAGGGTATTTAAAAGATTCAACACGTCTGTCAGTATGCTGCATTGTGGTGACTTGTGAGTTTCTGTGAGGCTGAAAGTTATGTCACTAGTATTTTAAATAACCTCAGGGTCACCCAAAGGAAAGAGGTTTCAGCAGAGCTTCCACAACAAACTAAGAACAAACTACAAAGAAAGTGTAGCTGTCCACTTCAGAGGAATTACCCACTGAAAACACTAGCATTAACATCAAATCATTGTTAGTTACTAAAACCTATTTATCAGGAGCAAAATATTGTCAGAGATAGTGCCAAAAGTGGGTCCCTCAAGTAAAAAGGGAGTCAAAATATGTCTGAGAAGAGCTTCCTTCTCACATTACAGTCAAACATAATGACATGGATGGAAGAGATCCTTTGAGACATTCATTTTCTGGTGGGGCATGACGCAAAGAGAAATGAAACAGTTTCAAACGTCTCCTGATAATTATAATTTGGAATATATAAAGTATGAATATAGGAAATTTGTAATTTGTTTAAATGGAAATAGAATTCATAAATATCAGTATTCTGGGCATTAGTGAGATGAAATTCACTGGAATTGACTGTTTTGAATAGAACAAATCATATAGTTTACTATACAGGGAAAGACGTAGTCAAGGGGAATGCTGTTGCATTCATCATCCCAAAGGCTATTTCAAGATTTAGAAGTGCAATGCTCCCTGTGATATGATCATATCGATCTGCCTTCAAGGAAATCCAGTCAATATAACTATTATTCACATTTGTGCCCCAACCACTGAATCTAGAGAAGTCTGGGACTTCTTTATAGCAAATAACTTTTTTGAACAACACAATAGGCAGCTTATACATGTGGAATTTGCAGAAATAAATTATCCACATCTGTGGGAAGAAAAGATGGAGAAGTTCAATATCAGCAGTGAAAAAAGGCCAGGGGGGCATGTGTAAGATCATCACTTGTTATGATATAAGCTCAGGTCAGAGCTGAAGGAAATTGAAATAAGTCCACAAGAGACAATATATGACCTTGAGTACATCCGACCTGAATTTTGAGATCATCTCAAGAATAGATGCGGTACATTGAACATTAGTGACATAAGAGTTTAAGAGCTGTGGGATGGCATTAAGAACATCATATATTAAGTAAAGCAAAAGGTCATTAAAAGCACAGGAAAGAAAGGAAAGATCAAAGTGAACATCAAAAGAGACAGAAATTTTCTCTCAATTATAGGGTAGCTAAGACAAATGGAAGAAGTGATCAGGTAAAAGAACTCAACAGAAAATTTCAAAGGGTTTTTCAGTGCAGATCTTTAATAATGAATCCACTCAGTCTTGGTTTTTCTAAACAATTTGCATTTCTACTCTTTTGATGAAAGAAGTTTTCAATAAACAACACGTGGTGACGACGGGATTGTACGGTGTTTTCAACATTTTGGAGCTATCACTTTCTTGCCTCTAACTTAAATATGGATTTAAATATATCTTTCTTCTCTGGCAGCCTTCAAGGCTTTCTTTCTTTTTATCACACAGCTGTTTGAATATAGTACATGCATGTTTGTGTGCTATTATGTACCCCAAACACCTGGAGTTTACTCATCTCCCAAGATC
The DNA here is from genome assembly GCF_050624435.1 of Tenrec ecaudatus. Taxonomy (NCBI): domain Eukaryota; kingdom Metazoa; phylum Chordata; class Mammalia; order Afrosoricida; family Tenrecidae; genus Tenrec; species Tenrec ecaudatus. Next base: position 11,072,187 of record NC_134544.1, read on the forward strand.
CAAGTTTTAGTGGCAGTCATTGTTTCAGGAAAAATCTAAGTCCTGTATCTTAATATTTTTCGACCTTATCCCCTCACCTGCTTCTATGATTCAGGGTTCAATTTGGTCAAGTTGGTTAGATTATGCCACAGTTCATAAAGTTTCTGGTTTCCTTGGCTTGTTTTTTTTTATTTTATTTTTTTACTCTTCCTTCCTTTGTATTTCCATGTGGGTAATTTCTACCTACCTGTCTTCAAATTCATTTATTCCTTTCTCAGACTACCTGGCAGCCTATCAAAAGCAACCTTCATCTCAAATATGACTCTTGTGCCATTTCCGTTTGATTGTGTTTTTATACTTTCAATTCCTCTCCTGAAATTCTCCTGGTGCTCTTGCATGTTGACCACCTTTTCACAGAAGAATGTGGGGGGAGAGGGGCCCACAGTTTTGTTAGAATCTATGGGTAATAGATATCCTTGTCAGCAACGAGGAGTACCAAGGAAGCAGGGAAGAGATTTATCCTCCTACCAGACAAAACACCATGAAAATTCAGAAAGATAAAGATGTAAACACGTAAATGATGCATTGTCAAGACATCAGACACACGAAAGTGAAGGAAAGCAGTTATAATGGGTTGGTAAACAAATTAAATGCATGTACAATTCTTCCCAGGTTTCTGGTTGCAGATAATTTCCAAGTCAGAGGTCAGAGGGAAAAGCCAAACACACCATGACAGTGTTCATAAAATGAAAGGTCCAAGATAAGAGCCTGCAAGGTTACAAGTGGCTGGAGTAGGCAGGCATGGACAACGGCCTGTGCAGAATGTATGCAGCAGAAAGTGCAAGAAATGAGAAGCTATTCATAAGAGCTCCACCTGCACAAACAAACCCTCTGTTTGGGCAAAGATTCCAACTCACAGTGACCCACAGGGTAGAACAGAAACTTAGGGTTTCTGAGACTGCAATTCTGCATGAAAGCAGATAGCCTCAGATTTCTCCACTGGAGCAGCTGGTGAATTAGAAACACCAATCGTGTGATTTTCAACGCTGCTTTAATCTTCTATGTCATCAAACTCTTTGACAGCATTTCAGGGTCTGTTCAAATGCTCAGAAGGGATCATGTATGTGAAGAAATGATGTGGTCTCTGCCTTTGGATTTGAAGAAATAAAGACTGAAATTGTTCAAATTGGCCAGTTGTTAAAGAACTAACAAAAGTCAAATTCATGAAACTATTGTGACTCTAACCCACATAACAAGAGAAACAAATTGCTTATAACCAACTACAAAAAGAAGATCTTAAACCACTCACCCCCTCCCAAAACCCACTGAAACAAATACACTGACATTGAGTTGAGTCTGACCCACAGTGACCCTAAAAGGCTGGTGGGCTGTAAAGCTGTAAGGCAGAAGGCAGGATGATGTGTTCACCTCATGCAGCAGGTGTTTTGAAACTGCAGACCTTGAGGTCAGTAGTCCAAGGTCCACCCAGCAGAGCCAAACAGAGGAGCACAAAATTATGCATGAATGATAAAAGTCATCTTATCCTAAACCATGTAAGGTCAGTGACAGTTATGACAGCTGGACAAAGAACTGTAAGAACTTAAAGAAATGTAAGGGGAAATAAGCTAAAATTTAAAAAATCAACAAACTGTTTTTTAAAGGGGGGAATAAAGACCTCTCAGACAATCTAATGCACAAATAATACATGGTGAACACATCTACAGAACAAGAAATACTAAGGGATTGATAAAGTTAGGATAATCATACAAGATCACTCTCTCTGCCATTGAGTCGATTCAGACTCATGGTTACCCTACAGGACAGGATCACACTGCTGTGGTCGGTTTCTGACACGGTAACTCTATGGGAGTAGAAAGCCTCCTCTTTCTCCCGGGCAGTGACTGATGATTTCAAACTGCTGCATTTGCAGTTGGCAGGCAACACATAATCCACTAGACCGTTAGGATTCCTAATGATGATGGAAGCAGGAAAGAGTAATGATCCGAGATAGAGCTCTCATCAAGGGAAAGAAATGATGAACTTAAGACCTGATAATTATCTATATAATATAAAAAGGTTTTTTTCTTATTAATTAAAACTCTTTAGATGATCTCTTATTTTTTAAAGCAAATAATAACATCATTATTACTATGATGAAAGGCAATAATAAAATCATGGGTTTTACAATATAATTAAAGTATCATTAGCATAAAGGGCAAAAGGAGATGCTTGGCACTTAATGTACATCCTAGTCTGTACGTAGTTTTACAGCAGAAAAATAAAACAAAGATATTATGGGGTAATATTTTTAAAAATTGGAATTGGACATAAATATTTTAGGTATTCTATCAATGTTGAATATTCTGAAATGGTTAAGTGTCTATGATTATATTGTTGTTAGTGTTAGGTGCCACAAAGTCGGTTTCAAGTGGTAACTAAGAGGGTAATTCTCTATCCTTGCAACTCAGGACACATAGGCTACACTTCTTCCAAATAAAAATGCAAAATAGATTTAACAAATAGTCATTTTTCTCTCGAATTGCAGGTATAGAGTGTTTTTCCAGTAGATCAATTTTTATTATGTGTTTTCTATTCACTTCAAATTAGGGTAACTCTTGTTCGTGGGTTGGACCAATGGGGTGATACTTATCGGACAAACCATGCTAAGCACATCACCAGCAAGCATTCGGTTCCGATGAGGGGACTTCTAAAGGCTGAGTATGCAGTTTTGTAGAGACAGAAAGGTCAAAGGACAATGAGATTCTCAGTATTCTAAATTCTGTTCATAAGCTGCCATACTGATTTTCTGAAGAGCTTTGGGACAATTCAGTCTTAGAATAAAATAGAAAATTTAACATTATTTTTACTCATGGGATTTTGGCCTAAAAGCTCAAAGGAAATTGCTGGTGTTTCAGATGTTAACACTTTTTTACTTTCCTCAGCTAGATCAAGCTGACCTAAGACCACAGCACACTGAGGTTCTTGCTTAATATGCATCCATGTTACTGAGGTATCTACTCTGGTAGCCCAGACCTAACAAGGAGCAGTAAAGACACTTGAATAAGTAATAGGATTGGTCAATTCTGGTTTATCAGAAATAACTCTTGGCTTTCTCTCCTCTACTGTACTATGCTTTGTTGTTCAAAATATTCTCTGTACGCAGTAAATTTTGGGAAGGTGAAATGAAATTTTACTCCTTTTAAGTTTTATACATGTAGCTAAGTCAAAATGGTTCAAGGATTTATAGGATCAAAACACTTAATCTTCCTCCCATACATCCACTGGTGGATTTGGACTACAGACCTGTGGTTAGTAGCCCAATGTAACCTATGGAGGTCGCACAGATTTAGCAATATTTTAAATGATGTTGAGCAGAAATGTCCAGTAATTACTAATAAATGGACCCCCAACTCATATACACAGAACACAATTAAGATGCATCAGTAAGATGTATCAGGAACAAGTAACACTTAGGAACATCAGAATGAAATTTCAGGGTACCCAATATAAAGAGTAGTGGTTAAGGGGAGCCAGTAAATGAAGCTAAATCACATATCAAGACATAATAAGCATAGAAACAGCAAATTTTCCAGAGAAACAATGGAAGCCAGAGAAATGGCGAGCTAGCATTGCCTCCAATGTGCTAAGTAAATATTGTCAGTCTGATATTACATATACAGTGAAACTTAATTGTTTTTAAAAGGATGAACCAAAGCTGATATAAACATTTATGGCAACAAGCGATCACTATGGTCAGTAGAAGGATCCCTGGAATGAGAAGGAGTGTGAATCCCTAGAACATGTGCCCTTTGCCATGAGGGGAGAATGAGAGGTCACGACAATGGGTGCAAAAGCTTGAGTTCCCCTGGTTTGAACGGGGGTCAGGCGCACTAGGAAAAGTGGACATTAGTGATGGCAGTTAGACTGTAAAAACAACTGCTACTTTGTAAAGCAACCACATCACCACTGATTGGGTGTGCTGACAATGGTGGCAGGCATAGTGGCCATGCCCATCTAAGAGCAGAGAAGTGAATTCCACTTTTATCAAATTTACCCAAAGATCTCTGATGTTGACCCTTGAAACTATTCTAGGCCCAGATGTTACTAGTTCACTAGGTTGAGGCAACTGTAAAGGAAATTAATACATTTGGTTAGCAGTTCAAAACCACCAGCTTCTCTGAGGGAGTAAGATGAGGCTTTCTGTGAGGCTTCCTGCTCCCATGAAGATTTAAGGCTTTGGAGACCAATAGGAGGCAATTGTACTTGGTCCTATAGGGGCACTTTGGGTCAGAAGTGACTCAGTGGCAGTGAGTTTGGTTTGGGTTTGCTTGTGGAAAGTGCCTGACTTTACTAGTTAAACACCAGAATCCACCCTGATTAATTTGTGTTCCATAAGGTTCAGATTTCAAGGGTGAAAAAACAATGTAATAGTTACATTCATAAGTGTGACATTAAGCTTCATAGCTATTATAACCTTTTAACATAAACAAGTAGAAATTCTGTCAGCAAAGTTAAGGTCTGAGTTTCAGCGATATGATCAGAAAGACAATTCTAAGGAAGTAGACAAGCTAATTAATCACTGATCAACATGGCAGCTATCAAAGTCAGAATGCTCCTTCAGACTTCATAAAGGATTTACCAAGTATACTTAATCTGCAGCACAATGCCTTGCACATGGTTGCCTCAGCCCAAAAATGATGTTTCATGGATTCCAAGTCATAGGATTGATAAATGTCCAAGGCTGTAAGTCTTCCTAAAAGGATACTGCCACAGTTCTCTCATCAATGACCTGTTACTTCACAGCCAGCACTTAACCACTGTGCCACAAGAGCTCATTATAGGGAATCAATAAGTTTGAATGAAACAGTTGAAATCTCACAGGTGTAAGGAGCATAGATATCAACATTTTTTTCAAGATAAATTATTTGATAATGGAAAGTGAAGAAATTATACCTTTAAATTATATTAAGTCTGGGAGGGGGGAAATGGCGACCAGATAGGACTCATCCATCCAGAGCTCCTGCTGCCAGACCGGAAAATTGGGAGGTAAGGCGAGGGAAACCGGGAGGTGGAGTCCTGAAATTAGAACTAGGATACCAGGGTCTCTCCTGGACCCCCTTTTATGTGGGATGTTCACTCACAAAGCAAACCAAGAACGCTCTAAAGCGCTCTAGCTTTGGCGAGCCCTTGGGCTCCAGCTGTGCCCTTGCAGGGAGCAGTGATTTCTGCAGGCAGATGCCAGAGAGGGGACAGAATCCCAGACAGGAGGGTAACCCCACGCTGGAGCTCTCTGCACGGTTGGCTGCCTTGAGCTCACGGCCTGGGGAGTGGTGGTGGCAGGTAGTCATAATTTAAATAGAAGAAAAAGTAGTTTACTACCTCAGGTAGATCGCGGTGTGGGAGAAAATAGGCGCAAAGTCCAGGGAGCACATTTAGTTCCAATTGGCTGAGAAGGAAACAACCCCCCTGATAAGCTGGATCTCCCCCTCTGGGAGTCAGTCTGACAGCCCCCAAATCAGAGCATATCACAAGCATAATAATAAAAGAGGGGATAATATGTATCATTGGTTTAAAACTCAAACCCAAGTCTGGTTGCTCAGCTCCAAGGAGCACATAGGCAGAGGCCCTTAACATAAATCACCATAAGAAGAAACCTAGCTAAGGAATGCCAGGACTCAGCTACAGGGCCTGGTGGCTTTTTGCATAACAAAGACCCGTTGCAGTAAGTGTCAGCTTTAAGCACAGAGCTGCAGCCCAGTGACTGTGGGACACAATTTCACTCGATGTTATTCTAGCTGGTCAGGGGGATGAAAAAATAAAAATAAAATCCTCTTATCTAGTAAGCACCAGCAGACTAGATAGGACAATAAGGCCAGCTTCCCTCTCAGTGATTCTACACATAGCTGCGGAGGCCCTGCCTGTCCTGTGGCCCTAGACTGGGCTGTGGGAACACCCCAGCCCCCAACTCCCCACCCCTGCTGCAGTGCTACATACAGCACAAGGCAGGTATACCAGCGAAGTCCAGGACCCAAGTGACGCCTGGCCACAGGTGCCATCTTGCTTTTGAAGTAATCCCACACAGCATCTGTGGAACCCTACATCAAACAGGTACACCACCCTGCTACCTTGAGGAAGAGTTGGAACTCCTCCAGGCTCATGGACAGGTGATCAAGTCTCAGTTATCTCCTTACCAACGACTCTATTTCTTCTCTCAGTTTTATTCACTAGCGCTTCTATCATTCCCACGGGCACTCAGTCTTAATGAGCTTAGGTTTGTGTTGGGGTTTTATTTTCTCTCTTTCTTCTTTTGAGTTCTTGTTTTACTTTTTCCCGTTTTCTCCTATTTTCGCCCACTCTCTCCTATCATATGCAACTACTCCCTTCCAGGTCACTACCCTCTGATTATGGAAAATCAAGCCAAATAGCAAGAGGATCTCCAGCCTGCACTCCGTGGGAATGCTGTACACCACACAAGGCAACTGGGACAGACATCTACACCGTGCTGCATGCTGAGGAAACCTCCGTCTGACTTCTAAGGTGATCTTGTCAACTAGGGAAATTCTGCCAAAACCCACTGGGTCCCGGCATTAAAAGGGCACACCACCCTGCCATTTTGGGGCAGGGTCTAAACTCCTCTGGCCCCACATTCAAACTATCAGGGATCAGTTATCTCTTTATTTCCTCCTTCTTTCTCTCCTCCCTCTTTACCATCCCAGCCAATCTTGGTGAACTCAATTTGGGTTTTTTTTCCCATTCTTTCTCTTTATTCTATTTTCTTTCTTTCCTCTTTCTGTCTCTGTTCTCTTCACTTGTCTCTCTGCTTGTATGATTCTCTCTGCTCCCTCTCCTTCCTTTCACATGCCACTGCTGGTTCCCAGACCCCCTACACTCGGACTAGTGCAACCCTGTCCTCCCAGTGGGCAACCTGACCCCTAAGACAGTGCTGCACACAGGACGAGTCAGCGCTACACACAGAACACTACGGGGTCAGCTATTTCTTTAACTATTTTTAAAATTCTTTCTCCTTCTTCTCCTTCCTTTTCTCTTCTCTTTTTTTTATTGTGCTCTTCTTTCACGTTTTCTTCTTTCATCCTCTCCTTCTAACGCTGCTCTATTTTCTACCACAGCCTCACCAGATTTACTTCTCCGTTTTAGTTGTTTTCTTTTCTTTTCTTTATTTCTTTTAAAAATTGTTTTCACCTTTGTTTACTCTGTGCATTTTAGTAGTGCGTGGGTGTCAGTTTGCTTGGCATGATTGCCCCAGTCTGTATATTACTCTTTGCCTCTATTTCCTCTTCTTTTACTCTAATTCGTGTCACAAGACACTAGCAGCTTCCAGGCCACTCTGATCTGCCTAGGGCAACTCTTAAGGCCAACTGGGGGAGCTCCCTCCCGTACTTATTGCTTGGCAAGCAGCTGGGGAATTCATTTCAGTCCACTTCCACACACCAAACAGCAGGGAGTTCTCCCCTTAAAAATTGGGGGCATCACCAGCCTCAATCCTGAGGCCCTACAAGTGTCTGGGGGAAATGCCTAACCACCACTTATCGGGCTCCACGTTACTGTGGGAACATCCACCCAACCTCCAAGGTGGTCTCTCTGTCTACAGTAATTCCCCTGCCTGCTACAGAACTCTACTCCAAGGAGGGTATACCCGCATGCCCTCCTGAGTACTACAGTTGCAGAGAAAAAAACCACAGGCCAGCCGAGGTGATCCAAAAACTGTGAAGCCTACTTAGAAAAAGGCCAGGCAAGCAATTCCCACGTGGGCCCACAACAACCCAACCAGTGTCACATGAGAGGAATATCCAAAAAACATTCCAAGTAGTGGAATTCTGAATGGCTAGGATAAGAGTGAAACCACAGGAAGATATAGCAATAACCTGACCCCTCAGAACAGCTACTGGCAGGTATTTAATTGAAGTACTCATACAAATCCCCCAAGAGAGAGCCCAAGGCTTTTCAGCTCAGGATGACGTCTCCAGGCTCCTCTAAAACAACAAGTAAACAGCAACCAGTTCTAACAGCTTCAACAAAAAAGCAGGAGAAACAGAAGACAGTGGCGGAAAAATCATGAGCTTAATGATGAACATAGAAAAAGTATATATTGCCCTACCACAAAAAGAAATTTTCAAAATGCTGCTTGAAGTCATACAGGGTATGAGGGAAGCAATGCAGAAAAAAAAGATGAAATGATAGAGGAGCTAAAGGAATCGCACCAAAGGGAAATATAAGTTAAGGGATGAAATGATAAAATCCAGTGACAAATTGACAGACCTTGCAAATAGGCTTGAGGAGGCCGGAAATTGCACCACTGACCTAGAGGACAACCAAGCAGACCTCAACAAATGGGAAAATCAGTCAAATAAGACAATCAAAGAAGCTAAAGACACCTCGAGAGCCATGTCTGATGCTATGAAAAGAAACGATATTAGAATAATTGGACTACCGGAACAAGACACAACAAAGAAGACAACAGCAAAAATAGCAAGGGAATTATTAGAGGAAAACTTCCCCAGCTTAATAAATGAAAATTAGGCAACCATTAAAGAGGCTAAAAAAATACCAGCTAGAGTGAATCCCAAGAAGAAGTCACCAAGATATACAATTGTCAAATTATCCAACTATGAGGACAAGGAGAAGATCATTAAAGCAGCTAGGGAAAAGCAAACCATAATGTATAAATGTACCCCAATAAGAGTATGTTCAGATCTATCAGCAGAAACGATGAAGAAGAGGAGGGAATGGAGTTACATATTCCAAAAATTGAAGGGAAAGAACGTAAACTCAAGATACTTTACCCAGTCAAATCATCTATTAAGATAGATGGAAAAGTAAGATTCTTACCAGACAGGGACAACCTCAAAGAATACATAAAAAGAAACCCAGCCCTACCAAAGATCCTTGCCGATCCAGTATGAACAGAAGATCAACACTCACCGAGGTCAAATAAGAGACCATCACATAGAACAACTCCACCCATAGGGCGAGAAATAGGAAACAGCCCCCAGAATATCATTAGTCCAATAGTGGAAAGAAGGCAAACATAAACCACACACACACACAAAAGCGGATAAGACAGGTAGATAGGAAAATATTCATCACAAAGGTACAAGATGACATCAGAGTCCACAGATGGATAAGATAACACTAAATATCAATGGCCTGAACTCAGGCATTAAAAGGCAGAGGCTAAGAGAGTAGCTCAGGAAACATAATTCATTGATCTGCTGCCTCCAGGAGACTCATTGGAAGCTTAGAGACAAAAACAGTTTGAGAATTAAAGGCTGGAGAAAAATATACCAAGCAAATGGTGATGCAAAAAAGCAGGGGTAGCGATCCTAATATATGACCAAATTGACCTCAAGAGACAGGTCATAACAAGAGACAAAGAGGGCCACTATATAATGCTCAAGGAAACTATAGACCAAGAACCAGTGAGCATACTAAACATGTATGCACCTAACGAGAGACCTGAAAAACTCGTAATTCAAACACTCTAAAAGATGAAAACAGACATCACAGATTCAACAATTATAGTTGGTGACTTTAATACACCACTCTCTGAAAAAGACAGATCATGGGGAAAGAAATTCAAAAGGGGTATATAGATCTAAATAGCACAATCAGGCGACTAGACTTGATAGATATTTTCAGAGCTTTCCACCCATATCCAAATTAATTCCCATTCTTTTCAAGTCCACATGGCACATATTAGAAAATACACGACATGTTGGGACACAAGTCGAACTTGAGTAAATTCAAGCACATAGAAGTTATACAGACATATTTCTCCAATTATTGTGCCAGAAAGCTGGAAATTAAGAGAAGGACAATGAAGAAAACAAGGGCAAACAATTGGAGGATGAACAATTTCCTATTGCAAAAGGAGTGGGTATTGACAAAGATCAGATATGAAGTCAGGAAATTTCTAGAAACCAATGAAAAAGAAAATACGACGTAGCAAAACCTGCGGGATACAGGAAATGCCATTTATCAGAGGAAGACTGATAGTAATAAATGCACACAATAAAAAAGAATAGAGACTCGTGGAGAACATGCTGACACTAAACTTATTCCAATTAGAGCAGAGTCAACCGAACAACCCTACTAATAGCAAGGGGATAGATGTAATAAAAATCGTAACACAGATACAGGAGAGAGAAAACAAGAAAACTATGGAAAAAACTAATGCCACTAAAATATGGTTCTTTGAAAAAATTAACAGAATTGATAGACCTCTGGAAATCCTAACCAAAGAAAGGAAGGAACAAATGACATTTGCAAGGATGAGGGATGAACAAGGGATATTACAATGGACCCTAATGAAATCAAAAGTATAATTACACAGTACTATAAAGGTCTATATTCTAACGAATCCAACAATTTGGAAGACATGGAAAAATATTTGGAAACACAATCCCTCCCTAGACTATCCCAGATGGATGTCAACAACTTCAACAGACCCATAGCAAAGGAAGAAATAGACAAGGTAATCAAGGGATTACCAACAAAAAAATCCCCTAGGCCAGATGGCTTCACAGGAGAATTCTACCAAGCATTTACAGAAGAACTGTCACAAATCCTATACAAACTCTTCCAAAACATAGAAAAAGATGGAAAACTCCCAAACTCTTTCTATGACGCTAGTATAATTTTGATACCTAAAGCAGGCAAGGCGACACAAAAATCAAGAACTAAGTCCCTTATCCCCACTCCTATTTAACATCGTACTGGAGACCCTAGCTAACAACATAGAACAAAGGAAAGATATTAAAGGTATTCAGTTGAGGAAGGAAGAGGCAAAATTATTATTCATAGACGATATGATTCTATATATTGAAGATCCTTTAAACTCTACAGAGTGTTGGAAGCAATTCATGAATATGACAGAGTGGCAGGCTACAAAATCAACAAACAGAAGTCTATTGGACTGCTCTACACATCAGACAAGACCACAGAAAAGACAATTAAAACGGTAGCACCCTTTACAATTGCCAAGCACAAATTGAAATACCTAGGGATATACCTGACTAAAAACCTGAAAAATTTGTATGAGGAAAATTATCAAACACTACTTCAAGAAATCAAGAGTGACCTCAACAAATGGAAGAATATCCCATGCTCGTGGATTGGCAGACTGGATATAATAAAGATGTCAGTTCTGCCGAAGGCACTATGTAAGTTCAATGCTATCTGATACGATTATCACCATCCTTCATCAAAGAATTGGAAAAAAAACAGATTACTAATCTTCATATGGAGAGGGAATAAGCCCAGAATTAGCAGAGAACTCCTTAAGATGAAGGACAAAGTGGGAGGGCTTGCTCTACCTTATTGTAGCTTGTACTATACAGCCACAGTAGTCAAAACAGTGTGGTACTGGCATAATGACAGATATACAGACCAATGGAACAGAGCTGAAGACCCAGATATAAAAACATCAGCATACAGGCAACTGATCTTTGATAAAGGCCTAAAAATATTACATGGGAAGCAGATGCCATCTTTAATAAATGATGCTGGAAAAAATGGATATCTACCTGCAGAAGAATGAAAAAAGACCTTTACCTCACTCCATGCACAAGAATAAAATCAAGGTGGACCACAGACCTTCAGATAAAGCCCCAAACAATTAGGGCCATCAATGAGGGAATTGGGAAAAACCTGAGAACCTTGGCACAGGGAATATATAGGCTATCAGAAATAAGGAAGGGTACAAATACAGAGGAGTCACAAATAGACAAGTGGGATAGATGGAAGATAAGACACCTGTGTACATTAAAAGAATTCACGAAGAGAGTAATAAGAGACTCCATTGACTGGGAAAACATCTTTAGCAATGACACATCAGACAAAGGCCTTTTTACTAAAATCTACAATACTTTGCAAGCTTGCAATAAGAGAACAACTAATTACCCACTGAGGAGGTGGGCAAAGAACCTGAGCAGAAGTTTCACAGAATCTGAAATCCGAATGGCCAATAAACATATGAGAAAATGTTCCCGATCATTAACCATAAGAGAAATGAAAATCAAAACAACTATGAGATACCACCTAACACCCTTAAAGATAGCCCAATTCAAACATATCAGAAAGCAGCAAGTGTTGGAGGGGCTGTAGTGAGATAGGAACTCTCATCCACTGTTGGTGAACCTGTAGGTATGTACAGCCACTATGGAAATCAAATCGGGGATTTCCCAAACAGATGGAAATTCAGTTACCATACGACCCAGCAATTTCCCTACTGTGCATATACCTATAAGAGGCAAGAAACAAACCATAACCAGACATCTGTGCTCCAATGTTCATTGCGGCACAGTTCACAATCTCAAGGAGTTGGAAACAACCCAAATTTCCATCAACAGACAAATGGATTACAAAAGTGTGGTACATACATACAATGGAATACTATGCATCACTAAAAAGCTGTGATGAACGCATGAAGCATACCACTGCATGGGAAGAACTGGAAGAAATTATGCTAAGTGAAGTAAGCGAAGCACAAAAGGGCAAGTATAACATGAGTCCACTAAGGTAAGTTTATATTTATATAAAAAAGAGAAAACAGAAGGGTAAGTGGAAAAGGGGAACATGGGAAAAGCTACTGTATACAAACACTCCAGGGGTGAGGTCCAGGTAGTATGTCAGGGGCCAGACCAAATCCGGGGGTACATATGGTAGGCAACTACAATGGGGTTGGAGGGAAGAAAGGGAAAAGGACAAAAAGATGTGTGATGGGGTAGTAGGGTACTGACCACCCAAGGGGAGGGTATTGTTTGTGTCTCCACAGTGAAAGATGGACCAGATATAAAGCCAGTGCCAGACAAATGCATTGTGCCGGCAAGGAGTGGGGAGCCAGTGGAGGGACCTGAGGGCTCAGCCCACATACCAGCTACATGGACAACTGACCCTCACCCCAGAATAATTTACTTGAGAGGACGGCACTGAAGCTGCACCTAGGGGGAGAGGGGCATGTTTGATCAGAGCAAATGGAGCAAATGAAGGGGGAGGAAGAGAGAGTGGAGTACATCCTGGCTCATCAGACCTGGAGGATGATATCCCCGCTCTGAACAGCCAATGGACAGAGTGGACAATATGGCTTATCCAACTACAAGACACGCTGTGTCCTTGCTGGCCCAGGGCCCTAAGGGGGACAACACTGAAGACTCAGTGTCGGGATTGACCCAGACTGACCCTGTGACACCAAAACAAACAAGTAAAAGCGTATGGAAGAGCAATCGTGAGAGGAGAGCAGGGAGCCCCCGAGGGAGTACAAAGGACAGACTCCGGAGCCAAAGTATGGTACCCCATTGGACCTGACTGAAGGATACGCCTAGAGATAAAAAAATCAGATCTTGATCTATTTACAGGTTTTTCTTTCTTTTAAATTATTTTTCTTTTAAATAATTTATTTTTCTATGGGTAATTGGTTTCCTTTTTTTTTGTCATCGCTGTGTTGTCACTCATTGCCTATCTTGCTATGGCTTGATTTTTGGTGCATATTATTATCTCTACAAATCTATCTAGATAAGACAGACTGGATGAGGAGAAACAACGTCTTCAGGAGAAAACAACGGGACCAATGGTTCTGGGTGGACACAAGGGAGGGGGAGGAGGGGGAAAGGATGTGGTGCTGACCAACCCAGGGACAGGGTCGCAGTAAGTGATCCAAAATCAGTAGCAAGGAGGGAGTGTGAGGCCTGGTAGGGATTCAGCAAGGGCAAGGTAATCAAGAGAAATTACTGAAACCCAAATGAGGCTGAGCATGATAGTAGGACAAGAGGAAAGTAAAAGGGAATAGAGGAAAGAACTAGGTGACAAAGGGTATTTATAGAGGTCTAAAGACTAGAATGTACATATGCAAATATATTTATACAAGAGTGTGGGGAAACAGATCTATGTGCATATATTTATAGGTTTAGTATTAAGGCAGCAGATGGACATTGGGCTTCCACTCAAGCACTTACTCAATACAAGAACACTTTGTTCTATTAAATTGGCATTCCAGGATGCACACCTTCGTGACATGATTGCTGAAGAAAAATGTGTGCATAAGCAAATGTGGTGAAGAAAGCTGATGGTGCCCGGCTATCAAAAGATATAGAGTCTGGAGTGTTAAAAGCTTTAAGATAAACAAGTGGGCAGCTAGCTGAGAAGCATCAAAGCCCACATGGAAGAAGCACACCTGCCTGTCTGACCACAAGGTGTAGAAGGGACCAATTATCAGACATCAAAGAACTAAAAATTATATCAGTGGGTGCCCACCTTCCTGATACGATCAATGAAGAAAAATGTGTGCAAAAGCAAATGTGATGAAGAAACCTGATGGTGGACTGCTATCAAAAGATATAGCACCTGGGGTCTTCAAGACACTAAGATAAACAAGTAGCCATCTAGTTCAGAAGCAACAAAGCTCACATGGAAGAAACACACCAGCCTGTGTAACAATGAGCTGTCAAAGGGACCAGGTATCAAGCATCAAGGAACAAAAATCATATCATTTTAAATGTGGGTGAGTGCAGAGTGGAGGCTCAAAGCCCATTGGTAGCCAACCGGGCACCCCCCTTACTGAAGGGTTGCGGGGAGGAGATGAGCCAGTCAGGGTGCAGGGTAGCTATGATGAAACATATAACTTTCCTCTAGTTCTTAAATGCTTCCTTCCCGACAGTATCATGATCCCAATTCTACCTTAAAAATCTGTCTAGACCAGAAGATGTACATTGGTACAGATAGCAACTGGAAACACAGGGAAACCAGGACAGATGACTCCTTCAGTACCAGTGGTGAGAGGGGCGATGCTGGAGGGTGGGGAGAATGTGCAGTAGAAAGGGGGAACTGATTGCAAGAATCTATGTATAGCCTCCTCCCTAGAGAATGGACAACAGATAAGAAGGAGGGTGGAGACATTGGACAATGTAACATATGACAAAATAATAATGATTTATGAATGATGAAGGGTTTATGAGGTAGGGGGAGTAGAGAGGGAGGGGGAAAATGAGCAGCAGATATTAAGGGGTCAAGTAGAAGGCAAGTGTTTTGAGACTGATGATGGCAACAAATGTACATATGTTCTTGACACAATGAATGTATGCATGGATTGTGATAAGAATTGTTAGAGCCCCCAATAAAATGACTATATATATATATATATATATATATATATATATATATATATATATATTGTCTGAGAGCATCCAGAATGATTTCTAGCGACTTTAAATGAGCTCCAGTTCAATATTATATATAAATCTTCTCTGCAAGGAGGTAAAATAATAGGAAAAAAGTCAACCAAACCAATATTATGTGGTTATTGCAATAGGTGCTATTTACAACTATTCTTGCTAGAATATAAATAGCTGCTGACTATTCATGAACAGGTTTAATGTAGGACTTATTACTCATAATACTTATAATGAGGTGTCTTTTGTTATACTCTAAAACATATTAAATTTTTACATGATCTGTATTATATTTTTAACATTTAACACAAGTACTTAACAATGATTTAAGACTTTGTCAATATGCCAAAATCCCTATGGGCTCTGTTTGTTTCCTAAATGTCCAAAAATAGTGTAGATCCAAGAAATTAAACAAGTAAATGTCACAGAAAGGGAAGTTTAGGACTCCAATTACTTCAATTTAAAACTCCAACATCAAAACATATACACTTTTCTTACTCCTGTGGGAAACAACCTGATGAAAAACATAAAGTAATGAGGTTTCCAAGTTTCCCCAGGAATAATTTCCCCAAAACAGACTTATGCTATGAAATCTCCAAAGTCATTTACCTCATAGGACAGAAAAACACAGCATTTCAGTGTTTCTTTGGATTCAAACATCTTTACTCTGTTATAGAATCAGTCCGCTTTTCTTTTTCCCCAATTGAAATTAGTCTGAAAGTGACTTCCCCTAAAGTTCAGGTTGAAACCTCTCTATGCTTTTGTTTGCCTCCAAGGAGAAACAGTAGGTAATGGGTTAGGCACTGGGCTGCCATCTGAAATGTAGGCAATTCAAATCCCCCAGTCTCTAAGGGAAGAACATTGCGTCTGTATGGGCTCCAAAGGTTTACAGTCCAGGAAAGTATAAGGTACAGTTCTACATGATTACGTCATGCCACAACGTGTCAGAATCAACTCGAAGGCAATGGGTGAATATTTGGAAATAAGGTCTTGCCAGTAACTTTCCAATCAAGGACCATGGTTTTCTTCTGAATTCTGCATGCAAGACCATTGCTTCATTGGGAACAAGGTGTTCAGAGTCAAGCAACTGTAAAGCAACAAGCCCAAACCCAGGGCCTTCCAGTCGATTCTGGCTCACAGTGATCTTATAGGAGAGTGGAAACAATGGGAATTCGTGCATTCCCATTGTATAAGACAAGCTATATCTTGAATGAAGGCAGGGAGAAGGAGACGAACTCTTTGTGGAATCAGTAGTATCCATTTAGGTAATGCTGTGTTTGTCTATGCATCTACACATACAAAAGTATCCTAAATCACATGAAGTCATTTTAAATGGAAGGTCATCATTGGTCTTCATTATTTCTTTAAACGAACTCTATAATCTACAGAATTAAATCTCACTCAAGTTGCAGGCCTCCTGATGTTCCCTTTGTTGATTTCATCAGCTGGAGCTGCAGCTTCTGTCCCCAATTTGGTCATGTGGCTGTTGATATTGCATATTGTTTCTGTAATTTCCACTCAATAACACAATGTTTGTTTCTGTCACTTTCCAAGATTGTCCAAATGCTGAGCTGGATCCACCTCATTAGGTCATCAAAAGAGCTATACAGAAGAAATAGAAGTAGTTTTGCTTCAACTGCAACCTAATTTCACAATTTTATTCCAAACCAGCTTGTTCTGGTTGCATTTTGATTGCTTTGTGATATGTTGTGTTCATGCTCCATTAAGCAAGTGTCAACACTATAATTCATGGAGAAGAGACATTGAGGTGCGGAGTGGCCCCAAAAGGTATTTCCCAGAAACATTTGCTCAGATGGGCTTCACTAATTGCTATGAAGAGGTCTCCTGCTGGTCCCTTTGATTGTTTTATCCTGACAGAGAGATTCAAGAAAATTGTTTACATCTTGGCTAGCAAGGAAGAGTCTTTCTTTTTAAGAAACATAATCAATTTTCAACTGGAGGGAGGCATTAAAGACAAGAACATGGATTTTTTTTCCAAAACAAAAGAAAAGCCAAGGAAAGTAAAAAGGTAAGGAATTTAGTAGGAAATAAACTAATGGTGATAATTGCATCATTTAGAAATCTAATTCTTTCCATTGATTTCACTGAATATTGTTTATTTTAACATCATTGGTACATTCACTAATCTATCCAAGGTATTTTGTCAACTAGCCGTCTGATTGACTAGCACTCTGGCTCTAAAAGGTACAAGATATAACTGGAGGATTATGGCTCATCTAAATAAATGTTTGAGTATTGTTTTTGTGTAATTTCATGTGCTAGAGTGAAACTCCTGGTCTCTATTAAAGTGAAACAAAGAAATTTACTGAAAGCATCCTAAGTACTCAGATGTAGAGACATTAGCTCACATAAAGTGAAGAGCCACAAATCTAAGGGGAAGCTATTTTCAGGGGACAGGAAACCAGGAACTAGGCTACAATATTCTGACTGAAGTTGCAAGACAGATGACCGCAGGACAACTGGAGGCATGGACCTGGCAGCCATGGCTGGACATCAAATGGTGTGTGTTTTGGATGGGCTACTGTGAACAGTGACTCAAGGGGACTTACAGGAGAATTACAAGGTAATTATCTTAAATATTCCTTAAGGGCTGCTGAGGGACCTCCTAGTTAGAATTTGGTGTCAAGACCATCTCTTAAGAGAATTTAAAATGTCTCTTTTGTTATGTCCTTAACTCTGTGGCTAAAGGGGAAGTCCTTATTATATTCTCAAGGCTGCTGGTTTCAGGACCTTCCACTAGCTCAAGGAGAAAATGGTCCTTAGTCATAGACTTTTAGCTCTGAACCAAGATCAATGATAGAGAGGTTAGCATGAGCCAAGAGCAGTCATTTATCATTTCATGCATGTCATTTTTACTTCATATTTTATAATCCTCAAATATTTCTTTCTAATTTTCTCTTTTGTTGAGTGACTAACCATTACTAATTGCATTATTAACAGCTGGTTACCTTATGTAATCCCATATATTTGTGTGTATCCTCCCTCGCTCACGTACTCATTAGAGCTCCAAAACCAAACCCACTGCCATCAAGTCAATTCCAACTCATAGTGACCCTATGTATGGTTTCCAAGACTGGAACTCGTTACAGGAGCAGACAGCCTCATATTTCTCCTGCTGAGTAGATGGTGAAATTTGAATCACCGACCTTGTGGTTAGATGTTCAATGCCAAGCCCTTAGTGACACCCTGGACTTTTCATCCACCCAGACTTTAATACTAATATTAAATTAACTTCCTCTCTTGGAGTTTGGACTCATTACCAGCAGACGCCTGTCCTAGGTTATATCTATCTATGTCATCTATGTCTATCTATATCTATATCTTCTAGAGAGAGAGAGAGACAAAAAGACAGAGTTAGAGACATAAAGACAGAGATTTATATCAAGAAGATGGCTCATTTCATTTTGGGAGAAGAAGGCAATTCCAGTCCATTTTTAAGTCCATGGGTCAGATGTAAGCTGGAGGCTTCTCCTGACTGGCATAGCTTCAAGAGCAGATGGAGCCAGGATTGGCAGAAACATCACAGGATGCTGAGGTGGATGAATCCAAGGTCAGTGAGTCAGGCTCATAACTAGAAAGGCAAATGAATCAAACATCAGAGGTCAGATGGCAGGTTACAGATGGATCTTGGGATTAGTAGGCAGTATGGTCGACCATTGACTCAAATTCCAAGAACCAGAAGTCAGAGAGCCAGACACAAGATCCAGACTCAGCAAAAAGCAAGCAAGCTTCCCCCACAGAGTTTTTTTTTTTTACATAGATATTAGGCTTATTCACACTCCACCCTACTCTGTTTTCAACTGATTGTCTGGACACATCAGATCTCTTTATGGAGTTTAGTAACATTATGGGGATTACCAGTTGAAACCACTGCGAATACTGACCCCAAACCAATTATGCGCAGTGGCTGCAACAACAGACTGAAACAAAACAGTCATGAAGATGGCGTAGGTCTGAGCAGTGTTCCATTCAGTTGCATCTAGAGTCACTGTGAGTCTGAACCAAATTCATAGCACCTGACAACAACAACAATAGCAATAGGAAATTGTCATTGTTTAAGGAACTAGAGTAAGCTTTAAAACCATCCTTTCATTCATGATGTGTGACCATATCCAGAGTATTAACAAATGGGAAAGTTCACCTGAGCTTCAGTGCTCAGCACCTTTGTTGGAACTTAATATGCTCAATCTCCCTTCCCCATTCACCCTGCTTTTTGTTTGTTTGTTTGTATCCTGATCCAAGAAAATACCAACTCTCTGTAGAAGAGAGGAAGAAATTTCCAACTACCATAATCAACCTTCTTCATCTTAAGGAATATAAAATACAAAAGGCAGCAGATAAATCACATAAAATGTTTTTAAAAAATCCATTGCATTAGATGAAAACAAATTGTAATGGGATTTCAAATACGGAGTTCATGTTTCAGAGGGGTTTTATGCAGAAGTGGAGGGTGACATAAAGGCAGCCCATGGCCGTTGATTTGATTCAGAGCCATGGCGACCTTATAGGAAAAACTAGAACTGTCTCTGTGGGATTCTGAGACTGGCAACCTTTATGGGAGTCGAACGCTTCATATCTCAACCATGAAGCAGCTGTTGATCTGTTGATCTGTGACCTTGAAGCTTGTAGCTTGTAGCATAGCATTGCACAGACCTGACTGGGTCACCAGAGTTCCTTAACATAGAGATCTCACTCTCTACCACTGAGGTGACTCCAACCCATAGCAACCCTGTGGACAGAGCAGAACTGCCCCTGTGGGTTTTTGAGACTATAAATCTTGACTAAAGTAGAAAGCCCATCTTTCTCCTTCAGAGTGACTGGTAGTTTCAATCTGCTGAACTTGCAGTTTGTAGCCCAACTCAAAGCCCGCTATGCCACCAGGGCTCAAGACTTAGAAATGGAAGATAATTTCAAGTAAAAATGACAGTGTAAGAAATGATCCTGAGGCACAAATTTCAAAAATATTTAAGCCAGTATCTGTCCAGCGCTTCTCAACCTGTGGGTCACAAGCACTACAAGGGTCGAAGGGCCCTTTCAGAGGGATAAACTGATTCATAACTGTAGCAAAATGACAGTGATGAAGTAACAACGAAAATGATTTTATGGTTGGTGGGGAGGGGTTATCACAACAAGAGGAACTGTATGAAAGGGTCGCAGCATGAAGAAGGTTGAGAACGACTATTTTGGGCTTTTACAAGATAGATCTGTGACTCTGTGTATCGAAATGGGTGTTTGAGACCAAATGTTTATCGATTGTTCAAATAATCCATTGCTCAAGGAAGGCAAGGACTGAGAACTCCCGAGGGTGTGCATTTGGCCACCCCAGGGGGTGTTTTGGGGGTGAGATAAGAGTATAAGGGTTTTTTCCCCATTCATATGTCTGATTACAGGAACCTTGATGGTAAACTAAATGTGTGGCCCTCAATTCAAAGCATCCAGACACTGCATGGGAGAAAGATGAGGCTACATGTTCTCAGACACACGATAGTCTCAGAAACCCAGCAAATGACCTAGAAAAACAGATGTCACGATGAGTGGGGTTCTGAGCCCCAAGGCTGGCAAGGAGAAGTACCTGCCCGTCCTAGGGAGAGAGATGGGACTGTCTGCCCCCCACAACACCTACAGTCTCAGTGATGCACAGCGACGGTGCAAGCCTGTCTTAAAGGGTCACTCTCAGTTGGCAGATTTGAGGGCAGTGCCTGAGATGAGTCAGGATGAGGTGCCCTACGGGGTCATGTGTTGTGCCACTGACTGCAAGGCCAGCAGTGGGAGACACTAAGCGCTCCACTAGAGAAAGATGAGGCTTTCTATGACTATAGTAGAAACCCACAGTTATACTCTGTGCTATGGGGTTGTGATACATTGGAATTGACCCAATGGCAGTGAGTGATGAGTCATAATTGATTTGATGACAGTGGGTGTGGTTTGGTTGGTTTTATTTACCTTCACTACATAGAAATGTCAAACCAAAACAAAACAAAATCACCTCTGCCCTTCAGTCAATTCTGACAACAGGAAATGCAGTTTTTAATGCAACAGCATATAATACCTAAAACCAACCAGAGAAGACGAAGCACATAAAAGGATCTTTCTACACAATTATATTTGGGATTTTTAAACGTGTTTCTCCCGTACCTAAACTCTATTTATTTCATGCTACTTTCCAAAAGTTACCTAGTGTTTCTAGTAGATGGAAATCTGGTCTGCAAAACAAGGCAGTGTTAAATGGATTGAAGACAAGGATACCAAGGGACAGACATGCTATACACTTCCTTCTGCAAGTGAGTCTTCTCTTATTTATAACATCTAATAGTTAACACACTGCAAGAGGTCTTTTGAGACCACGACTGATACAGTTTTCCCCTGCTCTTTATGGTTCTTTTGCAGTAGTTACATAATCTCATGCCAACTTGAAGTGTAGTTGTAGAGTCTAGCCTGTCAATCAGTCACGGCCTGATTGTGCCTCCTTGTGGGTCCTGGGAAGGAAAATCCTGGGAAATTTCCTGCTATCAACTCACCTGGAGAACTGCCAGAGCCACTGCCACTGGATTCACCTACCTACCAGTGTTGGCCCAGCATTCTGTATCATTGCATATGGCTTCATGTGTCTGAAGAGGGATTTATGGACTCGTACTAGACTTATGGACTTGAGATGGACTGGGCTGGGATGTTTTCTCAATATACAATTATTCTTTGGTATAAAGTTCTGTCTTAGACATATTTAAGAGTCTCTGCATTTGTCTCTGCCCTAACACATTATGAGAGAAACAAATTCAGTGACACTCAAATATCTGTAAGAAAGAGCTATATATCAAGAAGTAATTATATATTACCAACAGACTGTGACTTGATTGACAGGTTAAACTCCACCTCTCCACATCAAGTTGACCCCAAATTTTTTGACTACCACATTTGTTGGGTAGACTTTAGTTGATTCAGATCGGAACTGCTCATGCGGCTAGGTTAAATAAAAGCATGCAGCATTACTAGGTCAAATGAAATTTCCTTTATTGACAGGTGTCTTTTAATTTATTCTTTTACACTGTCACTTGTTAATTTATGCTTTATTCCATTTAATTATTCACTCATTCAGCAAATTGTACCTACCACCTGTTAGGAACTGAACCAGGTAATAAGAACACAGAAAATAGGAGCTAACGCTGACTGCATTAGCCTCAGAGGACAGTTTTAAAGGTCACACAAGGTGTGAAGGTGCTCTAATAGTTATATGAGTTAATGATATTATTTTTCTTCCCTTCTCCTCTCTTTTTCATGTTTCACCCCACTGTCACTGTATGATAGAGTATATAAAACCCACGGTGAAACACAACATGTTCTCTCTTGAATCAGTTAGTTCTTCATCTATACCTGGTTTTATCCTGCTTATGTATTCCTTGGGTTTTCCAAAAGTTTTAATACTAAAAGTAATATGGCAATGTGGCTATACATGGGAATATTATGACTACATGTTTTACACAGTTAATAATTTGGGTATTATTATATCAAGTTGGAAGAAATAGAATGTTTCTCAAACACTCCAAATCATAAATAAAACACTACTAATCAATCTATTTTAAGGTAGTATTTAATGAGTACTAAAAAAAAATAGCGATGTGGGCATAAAATTAAATTTTCATGCCTTTTGTTTTAGTGTATAACATTGAGGTTAACCTCATTTAAATTTTAAGAAACAGAAGTTTTAGACCGAAATAGATTTTCCAACTTTACAAGTACAAGGAATCATTAGAAAAAATGGATCTCTACAACTGCCTCTTATAGATCACCTCCCATGTTACTGTTTCTTTCTCCAAACTAAAAGGCGTGCATACACCTTGGAAGTCAGCCAAACATCTAGTCTTCAGTATGTACTTTATCTATGTAAAAACGAACAGATTTTAACAGCAACAAAATGAGCTTTTAAAGTAAAAAACATTAACATTCTCCCAGATATCTCAAATCTTTCAACTTATTTAAGCATATAGAAGCCTTCCAATAAGTGGCTGTTATTATGCTCTGTCGTGTAGGTCTGGATGATAAATGGCTTCATTTACAATAGAACCAAACATGGCCCTGCCCTGCATCATCCTCCCAATCACAGGCAGTTGCAGCCATTGTGCCAACCCGTGTCAGTGACGATGTTCCCGTTGTTGCTTACTCTCTCCTTACCAAGCATGGTCTCATTCTCTAGGTACTAGTCCCTCCTGATTATGTGACCAGTGTTCCTCGGATGAAGTCTTTAGAAGGAGCATTGCAGTTGTGTTTCTTGCAAGATAGATATTGAGTCTTCCAATGCCATGGTTCATTTTCATCAATCCGTCTTCAGTTTCCCTCATTCATTGTCCAGTTATCACATGCATGAAACCCAAACAATTCCACCTCACAGGGACTCCAGGGTCTCTGAGCGTGTAACTCTGTATGTGAGCCAACAGCTTCATCTTTCTCTGGAGGAGCAGCTAGAGCAGTCCAACACCAAGCACCCTGCCAGCGCCACGTGGACTTCTTTCCCAGGCACAGGAGGCAATTAAAAGCAGTGTGGTTTGGGTCAGGCACACCTTAGTCCTCAAGATGACGGATTTGCTTTTTATCACTTTAAAGAGGTCTTTGAGGAGACATCTTTGAAGACGTTGAGAGACTTTCAAGGGTTCAAGGTAATAGAAGCAAAGATTGCCACCCTGGGGCTCTATGAGGGGGGGGGGAGGTTGAGAGAAAATGAGTGGGAGTTTGCCATGGATCAATATAAGTTCCGCAGGGGACATTGGTATATGTTCAATTTCTTCAAATATATCCATAAATATCCACAGATATGGTAGAGCATTCAGGTGACAAAGTTATGAAAACTTCTTAGACATAATCAAATTCCTTGTGGAAATGAAGCCCTGAGGTGGAGGATCAGGATCATAGTCTTGGGGACTCTCAAGATCTATTGACATAACAGGGATCACAAGGACAATGTCCTACATTTTACTCTGGTGAACATTGAATGGGGTCTTAACAGCTTGTACCACCTGCCTAAGGGACAACTATCAACTACTCCTCATTCAGGGGAAAGAAGAGTAATGACAATGGAAAGGCACATCGAACCCTAGAGTTCAATGGACAAATGGATCAAACAGATATCAATTTCAACAATCCGAAGAACTTGATGTTACCTGCATACCTTTACCAATTGCTCTGAAAAGGATCACGATAGGTCTTGGATAGAGCAGGAGAAAATCGGGGAACATACATCAAGATCTTAAATGAAATCAGGTTTACTACTCCTCTTTGATGGAACCAACTCCCTTGGTGTTCTGACAATTCCCGGAGCTTTCTTGTTTGTCAATACCTCAGTGCAGCTTGGAATTCTTCCTCCAATACCATCAACCCTTGATCATATATGAGCTCCAGATGTGATTGAATGTCAACCCAATCTTTAATATACAGGAACCCAATCTTTAATGTACTCTGCATATTCCTTATATCTTTGCTTGATGCTTCCTGTATCACTTAATATTTAGTCCAATAGAATACTTCAATATTTCAATTTAATTGATAGGCAATGAGGTAAACACTAAAAGACTCCCTGTTTTAGGGATAAAAATTAAAATAGAACTTACTATACCAAAAACCCACCTAGTAACTAGATGATCCACATCTCCTATCTGCTTCACAAGCCTGTAGAGGAAACAGATGTTCAATAATGCTGCAAAGGAATGTATTCGATTCTCAGACACAAAGGTTTCTTAACTACAGAGAAAATACTTCCTGGTATTATCTTCCTCCTATAATTCACAAGTGAAGTTTCTCAAAAGTACAGTTTTTTGAGGGAAAAAATAAACAAAACAAGCAAACAAACTGGTGTTTCACCAATTCAACCTATCTATTTGTCTATATATTGTATATTTTAAAAACTATAATCCTGGAATATTAAATCTGTATAGAAACCTTACATTTATATTTACACACACACACACACACATTCAGTTCTGACTCATAGTGGCCCCATGTACATCAGAATGAAACACCGCCCAGTCCTGTGCCATCCTGACAAGCATTATTATATTTGAGCCCACCCACTCTGGTAGTCACTGTGTTCAACCATCTTCTCATGGGTCTTCGTCTTCTTTGCTGGCCCTTGGCTTTAACTAGGATGATACTATCTCTAGAGACTAGACTCTCCTGATAACATGTCCAAAGTATGAGAAATGAAATCTTGCCATCCTTGCCTTTAGGAGCATTCTTGTTGTACTTCTAAGACCATTCTGTTTGTTATTTTGACAACTCACAGTACTAGCAATTTTCTTTGTTACATCATAATTCAAATGCTCCCATTCTTCTTCTGTCTTCCTAATTCAATGTCCAACTGTCACATGCATGTGAGCCAGTTGAAAATACCATGATGTAGGTCAGGCACACCTTAGTCCTCAAAGTAAGATCCTTGCTTTTCAACACTTTAAAGAGGTCTGGCACACCAGATTGACTTTATTCAAGGGGTCATTTGATTTCTTGACTGCCGTGTCCATGAATGTTGATGGTGGGTCCAAGCACGATGAAATACTCCATACTTTAAATGTTAACAGAGTGTATGTATAACACAAAGTACTGCAATAGTACAGCACAGGAGTTAACCTTATGGTGGTGATTGACTACATAAGTAGTGCATTTAAATACTTCCAAATTGCTATAAATTCAGAATGTGGACCATTGAATGGTCAGCCATTAAGAAAACTGTTTAAGAAAGTTTCAAAAACAATTATTATGTTTTTAAAATGCCTGATTTTGATTATATTTTGGTTGTTGCAAGGATGCTTCAACACTGTCACATTAAATTCTATACTGTACTTCTTTTATAACTAGGGGTGTTTTTTAGGTCCAATATCAGAGAAGGATGAATTAGAAATGAACTGATAATTGAGTGAAAATAACTAAATGAAACACATAAAACTGGAAAAACAGTAGGAAGGTAAAATAGTTAATGACTGACAGAGAAATTCAAAGCTTCCCTTCAAGTTTATTATTGTACAAAAGTCATTTTTCAAGGTTACCTGCAGACTAAACTCATCATGTTTGTTACTCAAGCCTAAATTAAAGGACGCAAATCACCAGATTTACATTTTTATTAATATTGTATATTGAAATGTTCCTTTGGAATCTTAATGAACTAAAACTTAAACACTCCCCTATTTCATTACATACTTATAATTTTCTACCTGAAGTCACTGCATAGGTTTTTCCACAAAGAGATCACTGAAACCTTAAATCAAGCAATTTCAGAGAACATGTTCTAAAATGGTTGATGGCATTTTATTCAAAATTGTTTCTCCTTAGAAAATAAAGGTAACAGATTAATTTAAATATTATTTGGGGAACAATTTCACTTTCTACTTCTTTGTGTATTGTTATGCTTCCTAACTCACAATACCATTACTGATTTAGTCATCCTTACAAAGATCGAAGAAACAACCTGTCAATGAAAATGTGAGTAAATATGTAAATATTTGCTGTATAATATATTTGAGGGTATGTGTATGCGTGTTTGAAATATATCTGTGCATATGACTCTTTTTCCTAATTCTCCACTGTCTCAGCTTTAGTTCATTTGGGATGATTGATTATTTCATGTGTGTGCCACCACGATAATGCCAAGGACAATTAGAAACATTGAAGTGGTAGAGAATTTTTAATAATAGCAAACATAGATTTACAAAATTCTGACATACTTAAAAACAGATGCTCAATTGACAGAGTACTTTACAGAGTTGAACCATAATCCTACCCTTTTATTCTTTCCTGCTGAACGATGAGTGGTATTCAAAAGATAAAATAAAACCATGACTAAGTCAAGGGGTATGATATTGCAGGCTCTAATGGGGCCTGAGTTGCTCAGTTTCTTCCAATTATTGATCTAATTATGTCCTTCAATGTACAGGTCATTTTTACACAGCTGCACTGGCAATGATAAGAAATACATTACTTAGCAGTACATACCTTAAGATTTTGATGGAGTAAAATATTTTACAAGGAGTTCAAATATTAGATCCAGTAGACATAATAGCATTATGTATTTACTCAATCACATAAAATAATTACACTACAATCCAAAATGGGTATGCATTTGGGATATGAGAGTCTTGATAAGCCCCATCATGGCTGAGCTCACATCATGACACTTACACTTTCAATTTGGCTATTATCTACAGAGAATAGAGAAACATGACAAATTAGGCTTACATAGAATGCAGACTGATATAGTCATTTTTGCCCTTGCTAAGAATATACCTGTTTGCTCAATTTAATAGACCAGACTTTAATAAAGTATTTGAGTTAAAGCCTTCACTACTTTGGTTAGACGCTAAATGTGACATTGTATCATGAGCAATAGTCAAACAATATGTACTGGGCAGGAGAGGCATTACATAATCTAATATTGTAGCATATCGAATGTTTTTCTTGTCCTTCGGGCTGTGGAGCCACAATAAATCATTTTATTGGGGATATTGTTGTTCTTATTTCATGTCTCCTTCAAGTCTTTCCTGATCCATAGAGACCCTGTACAATAGACTAGGATTTTTCCCTTGGGTTTCTAGGGCTATAAACATCATTGAAGCTGACTGCCACGTGTTCCTCCCTCTGAGCTGCTGGTGGGTCAGACAGGGCCCTTGATCTATGGGTTAGCAACTGAGAACCTAACCACAGCTTCACTGGGGTTCCTTCTGCATGGTCAGTGTGGCAGTCTACACACAGCACTTTGACTGGCCTAGACATAAGGAGTAAAATGTAACAAATGCCACATAATCACAATAAAGTAAAGAATAAATCGCCAACTTGGGGAAAATAGTTTTGAAGAAAAAAAATGCTTAATATGTTGGATGACAAGATCAGTTTTTCTCACACCCAGTTCTTCCCATTTTAATTCTGTAGGCAAATATATGTTAGAATTTTTTGGATATTGTCCCATAAATTGTTCATATTTACAACCAAGAAACCTGGGTTTCTCTTTATACACTATGTCATTATATTAGGACTTAATTAGAATTTAAAATTTGAGCACCCCTGTGGTAGTTACATAATCTGGTGTCAATTTGAGTATTCAGAGTGAAGAGGTATAGTCTAAGCTGCCAACCAGGTCATACCCTGTTTCCCCGAAAGTAAGACATCCCCTGAAAATAAGACCTACTTACAGCTTTGCCTCTCGCTGAAATATAAGGCATTGCCCGAAAATAAGACTTGCCCAAAGTTACCGTAACTCTGGACTCTGGACCGTAGCAGTGGGTGCCACTGCGCAGCTCACTGTTGGCCACAGCACAGCCAGAGCAGACAGGAAGTGTGAGGTCTCATTTAATAAAACAATAAACAAAACATGTGCACCCTATTCTTCTTCATGGAAAAATAAGACATCTTCTGAAAATAAGACCTAGCGCATCCTTGGGAGCAAAAAATTAGTATAAGACACTGTCTTATTTGGGGGGAAACAGGGTAGCAAATGAGGCCTGTGTGTGGGCATGGCCTTCTCCTGAGGATTCTGGGAATTCCTGTATTCCTCCCTGGAGTCAGGAAACTCTCTCTCTCTCTCTCTCTCTCTCTTTCTCTCCCAGCTCACTCCCTATGAGACATCTCTGTGTAGAAGACACATGGAGAGAGGCTAATGGAGCCAGAGATGACACTCGAAGAGCCCTGCTAGTGAAGATATACTTACAATGCCACTGGATCCACAAGATTTCCTACCCACTGGCCTGTGATCTTCCTGCATTCAGCATCATTGTATGTGTTTCATTAGTCTGAAGGGGACTTTATAGATTGGTATCAGACATATGGACTAATATCAGGCTTATGGATTTGATCTGTACTGGGCTTGGATTTTTTCTCAATATTCAACTGCTCTTTTATATAAAGCTCTCCGTTATACACTTATGAGTGTCTATCAATTTGTTTCTCTATTCTACTCATACTAACACAACCCTTTTTATGGAAAACTGTGGATGAGAGTAAATTACCAAAATATATTTTCACCGTCCCCACCTGGGAGTCCATAGAACTGTTTCCAACCTTTACTCTCGGGACTGTGAGCAGTCCAGCCTTGGGAAAGACTGCATTGAAAATTACATCCTCTATATTCCCTTTTCCAAGTCTATGGAGGGGCAGTTTATTGTAAGTGAGAATCTAAATATGCAATGTGGATCCTTAGTGAATACACTCAGAAAATCCCTAAGGGAGGCTGTCCCTCCCTACGCTGGGTATTTCATACAATAGTGGTTAAGGTCAGCAGTTTGAAACCACCAGCTGCTCCTGGGGAGAAAGACATGGCTTTCAACTCGCATAAAGAGTTTCAGAAACTCACAATAGTAGGGCTACCCTGTCCTACGGAGTCACCATGAGTTGGCTGGAGATCACTATATTCTGGCAGAATAGCCATGAGGCATGTCCTATGGGTCATGCTATGACTGCCAATCTTTTAATTCTTTTGGTTAATATAATGTACCTATATAAATCATGTTCCATTCCCACATCTACTGTCCTTGTAGCTATAATGTATTGATCTGCTACCATTCATGACTTTATGACAATGTCCAGTATTCCCCAAGTTCTATTTAAGTGACTATGAGTCTAAAGACTCCTGGAGATGTTGTGGTTATAAGTTGAGTTCAACTGCAAACTACAAGGGCAGCAGTTCAAAACCACCAGTTGCTCATGGGGCTTTCTACTTTTTAAAAGCATTACAGTCTCAAAAGCTCACAGGTGCAGTTCAACCCTGCCCCATACGGTCACAATAGGTCATGATAGGCTCTGTAGCAGTGAGTGAGTGGTTATTATGAATCCTTTGACACCATTAGGTTCTCATGCTAATTATCTCCCACATCAGATAATGAGTCTTTGTTTGTCTTTGTTTTGAAATTTAGTAAATGTTCTCCTTAAACTACATTTTGGATTTAGGGTATCTTTTGTACCCTAAAACCAAATTCATAGGTTAGGCCCTTTATTTTATCCTTTTCTCTTTTGGTATTTCATCTTGCTTGGAAATACAATACATTCTCATGGAAGCAGCAATCAAGAGAACAAAGGGCCCATTGCATTGGGTATATCTACTGCAAAAGATTTCTGTACGGTGTTGAAGAGCAAGGAGTTACTTTAAGGACTAAGGTGTGCTTACCCAAATCGTGATACTTCCAGTCACCTCATATGCTTGTGAAAGTTGAAATTGAGCAAGGAAGACTGAAGGGAAAACAGCGCATTTGAAATATGGTGTTGGTAAAGATTATTGAAAGCTCCATAGATTGCCAAAAACAATCATACCGTCTTGGACTAAATACAAGCAGAATGCTTCTTAGAGGCAAAGATAGTGGGAGTTCATCTTCCCTTTATGTGATATTTAGCTCACCATACTTTAGACATGCTGTCAGGAAAGATCATCCCAGGGAGCAGGGCAAGCAGGGCATCACGCTCAGTAAAGCTGTGGATCAGGGAAGGGCAAAGAGCACACTGGGTGTGCTGCATGGACACGATGGCTTCAATAATGCGCTTAAACATAACCCCCATTGTAAGGATTCCCATCTTGCTCTGTCCTGTTTGTTGTACACAGGGTCGCTCTGAGTTGGAATTGATGATAGCACCAAACAACCGCAGCGACTGCTGCACATTCATGCAAAGCCGTCATTCTCTTCCTCAGATAGGAGTTTTTATTTTTTGTAGAAAAATGCCATTATCTTGAAATTCCATTTTCTTCTATTCTTGCCCCAAACTACAAAGGTCTGTATAAAAACAGTAGTTTACAGCAATTACAGAAGACCAAAAATTTTTTTGAAGCTTTCCAGGGGGAAAAAAACAATCATTTTTTTTAATTCTAGAAAGAAAAATGTTTAAAAAATTCATTGCATGGAATAAAAATAATAGGAGAACACATTAGTGGAAAAACTGGTCACTTGACAGTTGCCTTTGGTAAGCACTCCCTGGTGACCCAAGTCAAGGGCAATGATCAAACCCATGGACGGGATGATGCAGAACAAAGGACACATTTCATCTCTGACAATTCACCCTCACACCACACTACGTCAGAAAATGAAAAAAGCTTTTGAGATATTACCAACCACATCCTTGGGCATTCCTAAAAGTATCAAAGTGAGCAAAACAAGGAAAGTCCGGGAAATTGTGACAGCTAAGAGGATTCAGAGACATCCTGGCCAGTGACTGCAACATGGGACCCTGGGACAGAAGAGATGAGTGTAGGCAACCATTTTTAATTTTAATAAATTGTGCAGTTTAATTTATAAATAGAATAACAATGATTTGTATGTATAAGACAAACGTGTACTGGGTAGTATCCTACTTAATAAAAATGAAAGTCTTGACTCTTTTGGTAAGTAGCGATTCACTATTAAAGAGATGGCATACATGAGGTCAGTCTCCAGAATCCCACTCACCTTGTAGGAACATGGGCTCATGCTCCCCTGGTCTTCATTACGCACAGCTGCTCCTGTCTGAAGACTCAATTTAGGGCTGAAATATGGGCTCCTTATGACAACTTGTCAAAAAAAAAAAGAAAAGAAAACCTGACTCAGTCTATAGATGTTTCTGTACAATAAGATAGTACCAATTCATAGAAAACAAATACACTGAAATCATCCTAAACTGTATTCATAAAAGGCACTGTAAAATGTACATAGCTTCCATAATTGAAACTGACTGTTCTCATGACATGAACTATATATGCCAAAAGTACAGATCAGCATTAATGTATGGGCAATCTCTAATGAGTCAGTGAAAGGATTTTAAAGAACAGGATTGAACTATAAGAAACAAAAATAATTGTAAAGAACTACTGTTTTAACTATTAGAAATGAGACAGAATAAAGTGAATTTTAAACATAAGTTAAAACAAACCAGATGTCTTAGTCAAGTCAAATCATAATAGACCTGTGCTCCTTAGAATTTCCCATGGCCGTGACCTTTCAGAAGTCGATCACAGAGTCTTTCTTCTCCAGTGTATGGGGTGGATTCAGATTGCCAGTCTTTTTGTTAGTAACAGTGCTTAAGGGGATGCACCACTCAAGGGACCCTGCCCCACATGTTAAAGCTTCTAAAGACTACCTACTACAGAGGAGATTCCTGATCCTCGGTGAAGGAAGAAACTGTGCTGTGGAGACTAGACAGACCTTTTTGCAGACAAATTGTGATTCGTTCAGTATTCCTAAGTACAAAGTGGCCACAGTGACAAGGATAACGGAGTAAGAGGCGATAGCAAGGAATTCCCTTTCGTGGGTGATTTGGCCACCAGAGCTACTGTTTGCTAGGCATGGCACTGTGCATTTACAGTGCTCCATTGGCCATTTCAGACCTCTGAGTAGACTGTGTACTGGGTTTAAGCTGTTCTCCTTAGCTGATTCTTCTTCTGTGAGAACTACCATTATACAATAATAGCATCTAAATCTGCAGAACTTAAATTGTGATCTCTCAGTTTGCAGAAGGCTGTGGATGACAGTCGAAGCCCAAAATCCATTTGCTGGATCCCCAAGTGGATTAAGCCTCTGGCTGAATCCTCTCTGACCACACTCAAGCATTCAAGGGATCTGTGTAGCCTTGCTACCAGAAAGAAAAATATAAAATTATTTGACAGATGTAATTAGGTTAAAAAGTAATACTTTATTATTTGAACTTCATTTTTACCCACTTTAAAGTCGTTTCAAATTTTTAATTTCTGTGGTTTAACATTTTTTCTGTTTTGTCTAGTTATTGTGACTCATTTTTGCTTGTTTTCTTTTTCACTATTTATGTTTGTATGATTTTCTATATATGAAATCCAAAATAGGTAGAACTATAGGGATAGTGATTGGATTGGCAATTACCAAGGGGCATGGCAGGGAGGATGCGAGGGTGGTGCAGAAGAGATGAACTAGCAGCAATGAGTAAGATAAGAAAATGAAACCTAAGACTGATGAATCCGTAGGGACAACAAACAGGATAAGGGGTTCAGGGAGAGTGGGGGACAGTGGTGTTTGGGGCAGTAAAAGGGAGATGATGTCAAGGAATCCGTGTAGAAAAAGAATGGTTGGAAACTGTGGTAGTAATTGCACAATTTTACTTGATGTGATTAAAATATGGAATGGTAGGTTGTATGTACTAAAGTCCAACTATTATAAAAAATTTTAAAAAGGAAATGTCCTGAAATTAGTCATGGTGATGATGCACAAAACTTCTTAAGGTAATTGAACAATTAAATTGTATGACACATGAGCTTTATGCCAGAAAAGTACTTTTAAAAATTAATAAAAATATGTATTTATTATAATTTCACAGATGATTTCCTTTAGAATGATTAAAACAAATGAGGTAGCGTAATAAAGTCTGATTTTCTGAATTTCCCAACATACTGTACTACTCCATTCTCTGTGAGGCCACCCCTCCTCCATTTAGTATAGTTCCTCATGCTTGAGGGGGCCACAAAGCACCACAACATTTCAGAGAACTTATCAACCATCAATTCGTCAATCAGGAAACTGCTCACATTGTTGTGGAGTCTGCGAAGGGCCACATTCAATGTTCAGACCTGTGTCTGGAGGATCCTCCTTCCTCACACTGAATATTCTTTGTTGACACAAAAGGGTGTGGAAAATGGGGAATCAGGTCAAACAACAGACTTCTTCTGGCTCAAGTCTCAAAAACAGGACTTCAGGTAGAGAGGTAAGGTGAAGTCAAGTCAGATTCAGGACCCAGAGCAAATGAGTAAACCTTGCCAAAGCTGCTGAGCACTGCTACAGAAAAGTGGCATTTCCAAAACCGAAAGATCGCCCTTGCTTGGCTGGGTATAAGGAGCACACTGAGACTCACACCAGGATGGCTATGCCTGTTCTGGACCAGTAGACTTTAGAGAGGTAACTAGTTTCTAGGAACTCCACACTCATCTGCAGGCATTTAGGTAGGAAGAGAATGTCACAAACATGGCATCTCGCTATTTTGTCCTGGATTTGAGGAAAGTTTTGTTTCTAAATTCCTGATATCAAAAGTTTAGGTAAAAGACACATGGGTCACTTCTGGATGTCTTAGTGGGGCCAGGCTCATCTCTACCAGGCTTGGGCTTTTCTCATTTTTGTTTGTTTGTTTGTTTGCTTGTTTGTTTTTTCAGGCAGTTGCCAGTCTGCCTGCTAAGGGAACAGCTTAAAACAGGAAGTTCATTATTGTTTTAACAGACATTGTGACCACAGGTGTAGCGGCTAGGAATTGCAGTACATCATAGAACAGAAGACTAAGGCTATAGAGGACACATTAAGTAATTAAGTACACTGTAGTAATACTAATCTGTAAGGTATTGCTCTGACCAGGAAGTCATTTCCTTATAAGAGAAGTGAGTCAATGGGTCTTATTATGTGCACCATCACCTAGAAATGCTATGTTGTAGAAGAGGGAATTGACAGCCTGAATAACAAATTGTGGTAAAAGATCGCATGCAATACCTTGCAAGTATTATCAAGTGTAGTTCAGCCAGCATACTAAATATGGAGCTTAGGTGACAGCAGTACAAGATGTACGATAGGATTTGACTGAGAAACCATTACATAACAATGCCTCTCCTAAGGTTTTCATGCAGAGCTTGGGGAGCCAAGAGTTCAAAGTGAGGGGCCCCTTTCACTGCTACAAAAATAAACTCCCTCTCATAATTTTTTACTTAAGATTTCTAAAACCCTGCATTCTTCTAGATTAGAATATTTATTTTCTTAAGGGAAAATATCTTCTATCAGAAGCATCACAACAGATTTATTAATATAGATGTTAAAACTGGTGCCTGCCCAATTTGATACTCAAGTTTCTGAGGAAACAGGAAGCAAAATGCATCCCTATCCAGGGGCCTGTTATTCATCACATTTACCAGGAGATTTACCAGAGAGAATGTGGTCTCTACACATCAGAGGGATTTCGATGTAGCTCAGGAGACTCACTGAGTGCAATTCCACAGCTCATAGTAAATGTCAGTGAAGAATTAGAAAAACTCAGGAGAGGCACAACTCCAAAAGCATTAGATATTTCAGGATATGTATCACTTCTCAGAACCCATCTATAATAGTCCAACTGCATTTGAGAGGCAGTGTAAAATCTTCAACCTCTAATGTTCTCCAAGCTCAGAGTCAAGCTTGGTTCAGACCGCAATTCCCTCTGCTCATTTTCCTCCAGTCATAGTGACCTTCGTCCCATTCCCAACGAGCTCAAGTCATTACTGTTCTCCTTGCACGTGCTGTCTATTGGGATGTTCACAACTTGCAATTCAAGCTCTGAATTAACATAAAAATATCACCTTTTACTCTCAGTAAGCATTCCATAAACTTTGAAACATGGTGCATTCTCACAATAGCCTACACTTCTCTTCCTATTATTTGTTGCTAGCTACTCTCCAAAGAAAGGATGACAGAGGACAACATTCATGTTTCAATTATTTCCATTAAGAATTTTTTTCCTTTTTTAAAAGAAATCATTTTATTGGGGGCTCTTACAACTCTTATCACAATCTGTACATACATCAATCGTGTAAAGCACATTTGTACATTTGTTGCCCTCATCATTCTCAAAACATTTACTCTCCACCTAAGCCCTTGGCATCATTTCCTCATACCCCCCTTTCCCCAGTCCCCCCAAGAATTATTTATTGATCATCACTTTTCCCTAGTAACTCCAAGTGCTAAGATAGCATTATAAGAAAAACCTAAACTCCACAATTTACGTCTAAGAAAATAAGGCAATACCAAATAAATCTATCCATGCAAACAACTGCCATAGAGTTGATTCTGACTCTTAGTGGCTTTATAAGGACGGAGCCAAATTGCCCCCTTGGGTTTCTATCTATTTTTATGGGGCAAAGAGCCTCATCTGTCTCCCACAGAGACACTGGTGGTTTCCAACGGCTGACCTATTGTTAATATCTCAGTGCCTAAGATACTCTCCCACAAGGGGCAGGATCATAATATGTATAAAATGATAAATTGTCATAAGAGAATTTTTAAAAGTCTAAATATTTCTATTTTGGGTACAGTCACAGATTGAATCATCATTCTAGAGAATCCTCCCACTATATCCCACAGGCTGCTTTTTTAAATCCATCTCTGTACTCACTGCTGTTAAGGTTGGGTAATTGCTACTGTTCTGTCTTTAAGTTTTACGATTCTTGCCTTTTTACCTTCTACTCTGCTAGTGATTCCATCCAATTGTATTTTTTATTTCAGTTAATACACTTTTTCCCATTCTAGCATTTTCATTTTGCTCTCCTTAATAGCTTCTATTTATTGCTGAAGTGTTCTATGTTTTCTTTATTGGTGTCTAGCATCTTTATATTTGCCTGTTGAAGTATTTTTGTTTGTTTATCATGGCTGCTTTCATGGTTCTGCTGTTAAATTTTAACATAATTCTGACCACATTAATTGTAGTGATTGTTTCTAATGGGTCGGCATGTGTCAGTCTGAGACCATCTTGGCTGTGAATGTTCCTTGATTAAAACCTGAACATTTCCTCATTACCTTGTGAGAATCTTGATTTTGTTTAAATTGTTTTTTAAACTAGCTCCTTCTCTTCCTCGTCCCACCTTATCTGTTGAATAAGGAGACCATGCCACATTAATGACCAGTGGAAGCAAGCGTCAAGGTTCCCAATTCTACAACTCAGGCACTTATAGGAAAAGAGCTGGCTTGTAGTGCTGGCTACAGGTGGGTTTTCCTAAACCTCATAACAATTTACTGGGAGAGGCAGACATTCCTGCTGGGCATGGAGACCATCCCATCCTCCAAGAGGATGCCATCACTCCAGCAGGAAGGGGAAGACAATTGCATCCCTGGCTGGGGAGGATAACAATTCTGTCTCCCTACTTGACCTGATAGTAGTGAGTTCGGTGGTTTGGTTTACCAGGCTTCTCTGACACTATCCAAAGGGGATCTTAGAATATTTAATTACAGCTTTGCATGAGGGAAGTTTGAGTAATTAAAAAAAAGTACATGTCTTTCATTCATTGTCTCATTTACTTATACCGTCATAGTTAATGGATAGTCTTATCATTTCCCATAAACACACTGCCATTGAGTCGATGCAGATTCACAGCGACCCCCCTGTGGGTTTCTGAAACCATAACTGTTTATGAGAATAGACAGCCCCGTGTTTCTCCCGCGGAGCAGTTGGTGGATCTTTCGGATCCCAGCCAACCCTGGAACCACAACACCACCAGGGCTCCTTGTCATCATGCATACTTGAAGGGGAAAGTGGGGCATCTTAGAAAGATTACCTGGCTTTTCTTATAACAGCTCCATGAAAAGTGGAAAAAGGAGGATTTCAATATATGCAAATAAGTCTAGAACCTATATTTTCAGTCACAGCATGTAAATGAGTAATATATTTTAATGATGGCACTTATATTTTAATAGCATCTCAGAATGTTGCACACAGATATTCAATGGAATTATATTAATGTAAACACAAAATATTTACACATAAAGATGTTCTATTAAAATGTCTTTGAAGACAGAATCATTTATTATTGTGCATGAGAGCTGCGTAAAATAATATCATTAAGCCTATCTTGTTACCCTAGAAATATATATAATGGAAGAAATGAAAATGAAGTAATATGACCTAACATAAAGCAAACTTTAAATTAATGAATACAGGTTATCATAAAGGTGCATCCTAAAGTTATTTCTATGAAATTCACTTACAGTCTATCTAAAAATATTAGAACCTCCAATTCATCTTATGTATTCCAATATGAGGATTTCAACTTTCCACATAATTGTTTTTATTAAAACTGTCAATGACTTGTACCATCAACAAACTTTTATAAATTCATTTGAGTCATGGAGGATATTATA
This sequence comes from Tenrec ecaudatus, assembly GCF_050624435.1. Lineage (NCBI taxonomy): Eukaryota > Metazoa > Chordata > Mammalia > Afrosoricida > Tenrecidae > Tenrec > Tenrec ecaudatus. The sequence continues at coordinate 11,110,177 of NC_134544.1, forward strand.
TTCAAGTCCTATCTTTAAAAGTCTTTCTCAGTGTAAGTATAATCTAATAATATAAACTACTACACTACAATGCTTTTAAAAATTGTTAGAACATTGTTAAAGTTTCTCATTTTTATATTACTGGCTATTCCAATCAGCAAAGGAACTGTCAGTTTCTACAATGATTTTTTAAAAATCCCCAATAAATTCTCAACTGATAATATTTGTCCCTTAATTTGGTCTTTTTACAGTCTCCTTCTATTTTTTATTCACTTGTACAAAATTAATATTATTCCATTTATATTTTAAGCTGTAGTATATGAAACACACAAGAGATGTGTATTCTACAAATTGTACAAGCATGTATAATTCTGTAGCAGAACAAAAATCAAAAAGAACACATAATTCTGAAGATGGCATGTAGTAGAACTGTCTCTAAAAATAATTTTTTAGGGAAATTATAACAAATGTTTACCATTCTATTTGCCACATACATCAGAATTAACTTGATAGCACCTAACTAACAACAGCATTGAGTTAGTTTTAACTCACAGAGACACCAGGCACAACAGAACAGGACACTTCCTGCTCCATCCTTACAATGACTGTTATGTTCAGTTTTGTGTTTGAGTGAATTATTGCAGCCACTGTGTCAATTCACATATATACAGAGACAGAAATACAGATGTATACAGAGAGAGAATGAGAGGGAGAGAGACCTTAGTTCAATAAGTAAAACTATAGTATTACTTTCATTTTGCAATATGAAGCTAACAAATGCAATCAAATGTTCTTAACTATAGGGAGAAAAAACTGCATGTTTTCAAAGCCCCAAACCATATAGTTGCTAATCCTAGTTCCAATTCAGGATCTCTGGGTGATACCCATCACTTCAAAAATGCCTACATCTTGCTCATTGTGTAGATTTTCACTACCCAGAAACACATGGTGAAATGCTTTCTAAAATCCTACTTTTGTTTTAGCTTTGTAGGAAATTCTATGCCATTTCATTATCTGATCCACACCACAAACTAGGATTTCTGGAAGCAGCTAGAATAGGGTATCTTAAGAAATGTAAAAGGGATATAAGAATGGTCATCCTGGATTGAGATACTCTTTTGTCCTCCAGAATAGTGGATACCACACAAAGAAATTCAGAGACACCAACCCTTCACGTTTTTCTACCAAGTATCTTGAATATCTAAACTTCATAGAACCTAGTCTAAGTTAAAACATAAAACAAGGTAACTGCTTGCAAACGTGCCATTCAAACATAGGAGGGCACTGGCTGCTTTGATTATCTCTAGTCAGCGGCCGGCTGGGTAGCGAGATGAGCAGGGGACTGAGACTAGAGGACCTGCGACACACTAAGTGGACTCCTTTTGACAGTTTATAGCTCTAGTGGCTTGAGCTGCTAACCAAAAGTTCAGAAGTTTGAAACCACAATTTTCTTTGCAGAAGAAAAATGATGTTGTCTACTCCTGAAACGACACAGAGTTACAGGAAAGCCAGAGGGACAGGCCCACTCTCATCTATGCTGATAGTAGTGAGTTACTTACCCAGACTGTACTGGTTGAAAAGTATAGAAATTCACATTTCTTTAGGCCAGAAAGAAACACATTGTCCAAGATTGTGGGAACGATAGATGGGTTTGGATTTAGAGTGGCTGTATCTGAAAGTTAAAGGAACAGCCTGGAGGCTGCGTGTTCTTGCCCTTAATGTCATTTGGTTGTAATTTGTTTGATGAGCCTAACCAGTAAAGAAGTAATGCAAATGCAAATAGTCTCACAATGACATATTTGCTAGTTCACTTATTCCAAAGAGATAAAACCACTCTTACAAAACAGCCATATAGTAATATAAGAAGATTGGGTGCACCATAGTGCTATTACATGTATGTATTCAACCTCTAGGGTTGTCTAATGCACAACGTCCCACTCACACTTCATCTACAAGCTCTATTTCATGCAACAAGGAGCTATTGGGGTCCTGAGATGAACAGGCCTGACACAAGGTTGTGGTATGGAAAGGGGCTCTATCAAAAGAGGAAGTGAAGAAGCTTAACTAAAACTTGTATTAAAATGCTATATGAAGTTTTCAAGATTTCTTTCTCTTAGATACATAACCAATGCCCATGGCAACAGGTCTCAAAAAATCAAATCACATCTTTTATTTGACAAATGTGATACAAAAAGAGCTCTCTGAAGCATTAAAAATCAAGCATATTACTTTGAGGACTGTGGTGTAATAGATGCATGCCATGGTTTTGAAAAGTGTCCCATATGTATGTTAACACTGGACAATTAGAAAAAACAGTTGAAGAGTTGGCATTTTCAGTGATGATAAACAATATTGAATGTGCCATGGACAGTCGGGTGAAGGAATCATATTTCTTGGAGGAAATGCAGCCAGATGGTCATTATAATGATGCAGCAAGCATCAAAAGAAGATATAAGGAATACGCAGAACCACGGTACCAAAAGGAACTGGTTAACATCCAACCATTTATGAGAGGTTGCACAGGATCAAAATCTACGCTATTAAAGGGAACAAGCCAAGCTGCGCTAAAAGGCATTAGTAAATTAGTAATTAGTAAGTTGGTAAAACATGACTCTAGGAATTTACAAAATTCCAATTGAAATATTCCAACAAACTAATTCAATGTTGGAGGCACTCATTATTTTACAACAAGAAGTTTGGAAAGCAGCCAACTGGCCAACTAAATAAGTAACCATGCTCGTGTTTAGTCCAAAGAAATATGACCCAACAGAATGCAGAAACTCTCTAACTATATCATTAAAATCACATTCAAGAAAAATTTCACTGAATAACCCCCTCCTTGGGGGAGAGAAAATAGAAAAGTGGGTGAAGGTAGAAATCAGACAGTGTAAGATGAGAAAAAAATAATAATAATTTCTAAATTATCAAGGATTCATGAGGGAGGGAGAGTAGAGTAGGGAGACAGAAAAATGAGGAGCTAATATCAAGGGCTCAAGTAAAAAGAAAATGTTTTGAGAATGATGATGGCAACAAATGTACCAATATGCTTGACACAATGGGTCTATGTATAAATTTTGATAAGAATTGTAAGAACCCCCTCCAATAAAATGATTTTTTTAATTGCTGAAGCTAATTAACAAAAAGGATGTATCAGTAAGTCAACAGAGAAGTGCCAGACGTTCAAGTTGGATACAGAAGAGAAAGTTGAACCAGGGATTTCATTGTTGATGTTAGATGATTTGGAGCTGAATATAGAGAATATCAAAATTAGGTTCACTTGTGTTTTGTTAGTTATGGTAAGGCATTCACTTGTGTGGATCATAACAAACTATGGATAACATTCAAAGAATGATAATTCCAGAGTAGTTAATCATGCTCCTCTAGGAGCTGTACACAGACCAAGAGAGTCACTGGAACAGAATGAGAGGATATTCCATGGTTGAAATTAGGAAATATTTTCATCAGTGCTGTGTCTTTAAACCATATTTATTTGACTATATCTTGAGTATATAGTCCAAAACCTGGACTATATGAAGAAGAATAGGCATTGGGATTGAAGAAGCTGAGATAGAGAAATGGCACAACATTGCTTGCTAAAAGCCAAGAAGATGTGAAACCCTGATGATATCAAACACTATAGCCTTCAGTATGCATTATAACTCAAGATAAGAAAAACAAAAAGCCTCATAACTCAGACAGCAGGCAGCATTAGGATAAAAGGAAAAAAACTTTGATATGGCTGAGAATTGGAGTTTACTCAGATTTCATGATCAGTACTCTTAAAGCTGCAATTAATCATGCAAAGGGGAAATTTGGGAAAATCTGCTTCATAGCATATCTTTAAAGTGTTGAAGACCAAAGGTATCCCTTTGTCAACTGCAAGACCTCTAACAGAGCTATGTTCAATTCTTTTTTTAAATCATTTTATTAGGGGCTCATAAAACTCTTATCACAATCTACACATACATCAATTGTGTAAAGCACATTTGTACATTTGTTGCCCTTATCATTCTCAAAACTTTTGCTCTCGACCCAAGCCCCTGGCATCAGGTCCTCATTTTTCTCCTCCCTCCCCACTCCCCTCTCCCTTATGAAACCTTGATTATTTATAAATTTTTATTTTGTCATATCTTGCTCTGTCCCATGTCTCCCTTCAACTTTTATATTGTCGGTCCCACAGGGAGAAGGTCACATGTAGATCCTTGAAATCAGTTCCCCTTTTCCAATCCACTGTCCCTATGCCCTCCCAGTATTGCTACTCATACCACTGGTCCTGAGCGGATCATCTGCTCTGCATTCCCTGTGTTTCCAGTTCCCATCTGTACCAGTGTATATCCTCTGGTCTAGCCAGTCTTGCAAGTTAGGATTCAGATCATCACAGTGTGGGGGGAGTGGGAGGAGGAAGAAGTATTTAGGAACTAGAGGAAAGTTGTATTTTTCATCATTGCTACATTGCACCCTGACAGGCTCGTCTTCTCCTCAAGACCCTTCTGTAAGGGGATGTCCAGTGGCCTACAAATGGGGTTTGGGTCTATACTCTGCATTACCCACCTCCTTCACTATGGCAGGATTTTTTGTTCTGATGATGCCTGATATCTGATCCTTTTGACACCTTGTGATCACACAGGCTGGAGTGCTTCTTCCATGTGGTCTTTGTTGCTTCTGAGCTAGATGGCTGTTTATTTACCTTCAAGCCTTTAAGACCCCAAAGGCTATATCTTTTGATAGCCGGACACCATCAGCTTTCTTCGGTACATTTGCTTATGCACCCATTTGTCTTCAGCAGTCGTATCAGGGAGGTGAGCACAAAATGATATGATTTTTTGTTCTTTGATGTCTGATAACTGATCGCTTGGGCACCTTGTGATCACACAGGCTGGTGTGCTACTTCCATGTGGGCTTTGTTGCTTCTGTGCTTGCTGGTTGCTTATTTACCTTCATGCCTTTAATACCCCAGATGCTATATCTTTTGCTAGCTGGGCACCATCAGCGCTCTTTACCATATTTGTTTATTCACTCGCTTTGTCTTCAGCGGTGTGTCGGGAAGGTGAGCATCAAAGAATGCCAACTTAATAGAAGAACATATTCTTGCACTGAGGGCGTACTTGAGTGGAGGCCCAGTATCCTTTTGTTACCTTAATACTAAACCTATAAATGTATGCACATAGATCTATTTCCCCAGCCTCATAAATATATGTGCATATGTACGTGTCTTTATCTAGACCTCTATAAATTCCCTTTGCCTCCAAGCTCTTTCCTCTATTTCCTTTGACTTCCCTACTGTCCCACTATCATGCTCAGACCCCACCATGGTTTTAGCAATTCCTTTTAGTGTAGCTAGCCTGAGGGTGGAGAAAGCCCTGCTGACTTCCATCAGGGGATACTATGCCCAACATCTTACAGGGGAATTCCTGCCAGTGTTCCTGGGATCCTAAGGTAGCTCTGCCAACACTCCTCAACGTTCCAAGCTGCTTCAGAAACCTCTGCCCAACCGCCACAGCCCAAAGCAGGGAACCCACCAGTCTTCTGGATCACTCCCCTGAGAGGGAAGCCACAGGAGGATAAAGTGGTAGGTTAATTCCATAGTGAAATACGCTGTAGGCAGTTCAAAGAAGCATTCCTACAAGTCTCCCAGAAAGCTTCAGTGCTCTTCGACACATTGGAAAATGGCACCTGCCTCCTCTAAAACAACACAAGGCAAACAGCCATCAGCCCCAACGACCTCAACGAAAAAACGGGACAAACAAAAGGCAATGGCAGAAGATGTCCTGAACATAACAACATATATAGATGAAACAGACATGGAGCTGCCACAGAAAGAAAATTTCATAATGCTACTTGGATATATACAGAATATGAGGGAAATAATACAGAAAAAAAGATCAAATGATAGAAGAGATAAAAGTCATAAACCAAAGGGAAATATAGGAGCTTAGGGAGGCGATAACAAAAACCAGTAGTAGACCTCACGGACCTTGAGAATCGACTGGAGGAAGCAGAGAACTGCATCGGTGACTTGGAGGACAGCCAAGCAGACTTTAACAAACATGAACAAAAATCTAATAAGATCATCAGAGAAGCTGAAGAAAATTTAAGAGCTATGTCTGATGGTGTGAAGCAGAACAGCATTAGAACTATTGTCTTACCAGAGGAAGACTCAACAAAGAAATCATCTGCAACAATAGTGAGAGAATTCTTGGAGGAAAACTTCCCCAGCTTAATGAATGAAAAAAAGGCAACCATTCAGGAGGCTGAAAGAACACCAACTAGATTGGATCCCAAGAAGAAGTCTCCAATGCACATAATAGTTAAATTATCCAACTTTGAGAAAAAAGAAGAAACTCATGAGAGCAGCTAGGGAAAAACAAGCAATCACATATAAAGTTTCCCAAATAAGAATATGCTCAGACTTATCAGCAGAAACTATGAAGAAGAGGAGAGAGTGGAGTAACATATTCCAAAAATTGAAGGAAAACAATGCGAACCTAAGAATTCTCTATCCAGCCAAAGTATCGATCAAGGTAGATGGAGAAGTAAGAGTCTTCCCAGACAAGGAAAAACTCAAAGAATACATTAGAAGAAACCCAGCCCTACAAAAGATCCTTGCTGACCCAGTATGGGCAGAAGAATAACACTCACCAAACATAAATAAGAGACCACCACATAGAACAACCTCACCCAGAGGGCAAAAAAGAGAAAAGAGAGCCATGCTATTTTTGATCACCTCATGTGCATGTGCAGCTCGACAAGGACTAAGGAGCAATGGAGCAATACTGATACTTTGAATTTTGTCTGAATGGTGTTGGCAAAGAATATTGAAAGTATGATGGAGGGCCAGCAATACAAACACGTCTACGTTGAAAGATGTACAGACCAAATTCTTGGAAGCAAAGATGGCAATATTTGGTCTTATGTACTTTTAACACATTTTCAGAAGGGAGGAAACTCTGTAAAAGGACATCAACCTTGGTAAATTCTCAGATCATCAATGAGATGGATTGACACGGTGACTGCAACAATGGGCTCAAGGATAGCAAATATGAAGATGGGACAGGATTGGGTAGGTTTTCTGATTGTCTTACATAGGAACACCAGAGTTGCAACCAACTCAATGGCACCTAACAACAGCACGATTACAACATGAAATTATATACATAAGAGGAGATACCTTCTCCCAAATTGGAATTTTATTTTCAAAGCTTTATATTTTTTAACAAAACAACCTTAACACCTCAAAGTACTCTCTGTTACACTTAATAGATTTGTCAAATCTGCGATTCCATTCTTGCATTTTTCAAACTCACATTGCTGTCCTTTTATCCCTCTTCATTGGTGGAAAGAATAAAAACGTCACAGGTGGGTAAGGTGCATGGAGCAAGTGAGGCATGCTGTTTTTTGCCAAAAAAAGAGAATGGTACACTGAGATGGTTGCATACACAGATGCATTGTCATGATGGCAAAACCAGTCCCCCATCTGCCACAAATCAGGCCTTTTGCCACACATTGCTATGCCATCTTTTTAGAACCTCTAAATACAAAGCTTGAATTACAGTCTGATCTGGTGGAAATAACTCCAAATGCACTGAGTGGAACATTTTCATGTGTTCAAGAAGTTTACGTATGTCCAGAATGAGGTGTGAAATTGATATTTCATCTTTTCTGCATTTAGAAATCCAGTTTTTCTAATAGCGCTGCTCTTGCAAGCTGTATGCAACATCACAACAGTTTCTGCAGCATTTTTCTAAACAGGAAACAAAATTTCACAGCTGCATGCTGTTCTCTTAAATTATCCATCACAAAAAACGAGATTCCTGTGAAGTTACCTTTATTAAAAAATTCACTGTGACCAGAGAGAACTTTCTCGGGAATGCATATTCTAAAAGCTCCACTCCTCCCAGCACACTTATGCTTTTTTTTGTATACTTGAATATAAAAAATTAAAAATATATAAAATGTAAAACAAAATATCTTCAGAATTAATTAACATGTAGACAATGTTGAACATAGTGATATTTTCATATAGAAAAATAAATATTTTATTTAAACTGTCATATGAGGATAATTTTTAATAGTATTGACAATGGAAAATTCTTTCTTCTACAAAAGTCATCCTAACAACCAGAAGGAAATATTTAAATATATATATTTATCAAGTGGGTATTTCGGATTGGTCTTAACAATGTCTTGATAACATCACATTGGCTGTCTATACATTTCTCTACAATGCTTTGAAAAAAATGTGTTGTTTTCAAAAATAAGCTGATCTATTTAGTTAAAACAACAAAAACCTATTCTCACAATCCCAACTTCATATACCTGTATGCCTACAGGGCTGATCTCTATCCTTATTTAATTTCAGTCTTCTAGTGTGCTCCTGTCAGAGCTGTCATTATTCCTTGATTAGCATAACACTTCAAATCTTGTGGTTTTGTCTGTGCTACAAGCACACACTGCTGTTTTTGTTACTGCTTGTGGCTTTTAGTCATGGATTCTGTTAAATTTTCTGGTGTTTTAGCTACAATATTGTGATAATGACTCTTTGTCAGCCTATTGTAACAATTCTTTTGAGAATTAGTGACTAAATGAAAAGGATCAACATATAAAAAGCTTAAACTCCATTCCTAATCATGTAACCAATAATGTTGGAATTCAATGTAGGTACATTTTAGAGAAGAATTTTGATAGTAATCATATAATCTGAGAAATGTTACATTTGAACAATTTGAAATTATTTTAATGATACATTATTCTAGTGTTTAATTATAAGCATTACTACAGATTCTGTTCTTAGAACTAGAATTAGAATTAGAAAACCAAATGAGAAGAACATGGTCAGAAAATCTGAAACTGAAAGAACTCAATAAAAATGCAAGTCTTGAGTTGCAATTTCGAAATTATCAATAGGCAAAATATTCAATTATGCAGGAAGCAGCCAGAGAGGATGGAAAGAATACTAAGAGTCACTGTACCATAAAGAACTACTCAACATTCCACCATTTCAGGATGTCGCTTGTGAGCAAGAATCAATTGTGCTGAAGGAAGAAGTTCAAACTTAAATGAATGAATTAACCTACACCTAGCTCTAGGAATTAATCTAATACCCATTGAAATGTTTCACAAATCAGAATCAACCGTTGAAACACTCACTCCTCTGTCCTAGGGAATTTAGAAAGCAGCTTCTTGGACAACTGACAAGAAGAAATCCATATGTGTGCCTATTCCAAAAAAAGGTGACCAAGAAGCTGCTTTCTAAATTCCCTAGGATAGAACTATGTCATTGACAACACAGAGAAATAAAATTTTACTTGAGATCATCCATCAATAGTTGAAGCAGTGCCTTCATAGTGAAGTGCCCAGAAGTTCATGCCAGATTCAGAAGAGGACATGAAACAGGGACATCATTGCTGATGGATATTGGGCCAACGCTGTGAAAACCACAAAGATGTTTACTTGTGTTTCGTTGACTATGCAAATGAATTCAACTGTGTGGACCATAATAAATTGTGAATGACCTTGAGAAAAATGGAAATTACAAAAAAACATGTTGTGCTCTTTTAGAATATGTATATGGGTCAAGAAACAGCTGTGGAAGCCGAGCAAGGAATTCTGCATGGTTTAAAATTAGGAAAAGTGTGCGTCAGGGTTGTATCTTCCCACCATACTTGTTCAATCTGTATGAAAAGCAAATCATCCGAGAAGGTGGATTATATGAAGAGTGTGACTTCAGAATTAGAGAAAGGCATACAAACAACCTGTGATATGCAGATGGCACAACCATTCTTGCTGAAAGTGAGGAGGATTTGAAGCACTGGGAGATGAAGATCAAGGATTGTAGCCTTCAGTGTGGATTACAAGTCAATGTTAGGAAGGTCCAATTCCACCCAACTGCACCATTAGGTAACATAATGATAAACAGGGGGGAAAAGTTGAAAGTGTCAAGGATTTTGTCTTACTTGAACTCAAAATCAGTGCTCTTGGAAATAGCAGTCAAGAGATCAAAAGACATGGCATTAGGTAAATCTGTGTATTAGACCTCTTTGGAGTATTGAAGAGCTTTGAGAACTAAGGAGTGCCCATGCATGTCATGTGTTTTCCATGGCATCCTACACATGTGAGAACTGGAATTTGAATAAGGAAGACTGCAGAAGGATTGATGCCTTTGAATTGTGGTGCTAGATAAAATTATTGAAAGTACCATAGACTGTGAAAAGAATAAGTTGATCTGTGTTGGAAGAAGTAAGGCCAGATTGCTCCTTCAAGGCAAGGATGGCAAAACTTCATTATATATATGTTGGATATTTTGTCAGGAGACACCAGTCCCTGGAGAGGGACATCATATTTGGTAAAGTGAAAGCACAGGGAAAAAGAAGAAAGTCCTCAATGAGATGGATTGACACAGTAGCTGCATCAAGGGATTTTGAAATAGGAAAAATTGTGAGGGTGTCACAGACAAATAGAGGCTTTTGTTCTGTTTTGCACAGTCTGGCTATGGCTGGAGTCGACTCTATGACCCCTGAAAACAACAGCAATGATTACAAGGACTGTTCATGGTCTCTGATGATAAGGGAATCTAGGGGGAGTCTGGTTGAGACCATGGGTTACTCAAGGACATGATACTCATCCTACTGATACCACTGCTTCAAGTCTCATTTTTGTTAAGTGCTATCTAGTCCAGTCGAACTCCTGGGCTGTAATTTTTATGAGGTCATATTGCCACATCTGTTCTCCTTTGATGCTGTTTATAGATTCAAACTGATGACCTTGAGTTGCCACAAAATGTTTAGCCATTATTGTACGAAGGCCCCTTCCACTCAAGGTTACCTATCTCACACCAGTACATATTTTACAACTTACCAAATTACTGGGCTTCAAAAAGCTCCTGGGAAAACCCCATCATCTTCTCCCTCCATTTCCCCACATCCCTTTTGAAGACACTTTCAAGGACATGCAGTTCTTCTCAATGTTCCACTGTAGTCACTGGAGAATATTTAGATTTTCTGCATCGGTATTTGTATGTGCTGTAAGTCTATCCAAGGTGTTGTAGAACAATCACAGGACAGTGGTATGGAAACTTCTTTGCCATAACTAAAGGCCTGTAGGTTACTTGTCAATGGAGTTGGGGCTTAGGACAGTCTCAGGGTTAAACAATTTGCATACTTTTTTTTCACAGAGGCAACGTTCTATATCTTACTGTGGTGAGTAATGATTGGGGCCTTTAAAAAACGTGACAGGCCATCTAAAGTGTCCTCACTTGTCTCTTTCTTCCCATAGCAGAGAAGAAGGGAAAACGCAAAGACACATGGAAACAAAGAGTACAATTACATCATGGGCCATGTGAATTTAGATCACCTGGACCCTCAGACAAGAGCTAGATGCTTCGGGCTACACTTCTAATCACTCAGACAAGGACACAATAGTAGAGCCTGCTTAGAGTGCAAAAAATTGCCAAATACAACTCAAAATCATGAACAAAAAAGGACTTAGTTTACTGGTCAGAGAGGGATTAAAAACCTGGAAGCTGTGCCCTTACTCACCTTTCTTGCCAGGATCTAAACTCACCTCCACAGATCAACTTTCAACCAAACAATAATAGGCCTAGAAGGTGAAAAATAGCACTAGAGAGGCACTTGTTTCTAAGAACAACTGGCTGTAAGAGAGCAAAAGAGGAGCTTTGACCAGGGATAGGGACAGGAGATACATGGAAACCGTCAACACAGGGAGAAAGCGGAAAGAGTGTTGTTGCACTGTGGAGATTGAACGCACTTTGAGGAAAAAAAATGTATATGAATGTTGAGTGGAAAAACTATCTGCTTAGAAAACTTTCACCCAAATTACAATAAAAACTTTGTAAAAATAACCATTTTATAAGAATATTGAAAAACAAAAAAGTTCACGCCAGAAAATTCAAACTCCAGCAATTCACTTATTAAGGATTCTATTGTGACACACATGCCATTAATTGTGTGAATTAAACATTTGCAAATTTATAACCCTGGCATATTTCTATAGTTCTCATCAGCATATTAATATATTTATGAACAGATGGATGATAAGTTGATAGTGATATATATATATATATATATAAATTGTTACATGATTTTTTTCTGTGTAATTTAGAACAATTCATGACAGCAGGCTAAAATAATAAGATTTTATCTTTTTTCACACGTATCAATATAAGATTGTTCTATAAATACATGCTAAAAATAAAATAATTCTATATATCTTGATTATCTATGTACAAAATATTGCACTGAACCTCAGAGTATACTATGAACAAAATGTATTGTCCCTGTTCCACAAAGGTCCAATCAATAAACTGTTCTTACTGAAAGCCACTGAGGCAATTCTACCAAAGTAGAACCTCCCTGTCGGTTTTTCTTGGCTGTGGTGTTTATGAAAACACATTACTAGATCACATTCTCATCAAGCTACTGGGTAGATTCTAACTGCCAACTATCCAGTTAACAGCCCAAACAATCATCTGTTGAAAATGATCCACAAGCAAAATCAATGAGCACCTCCTATTCTCTTAGGACAGAATTCAGAAATTCAGAGCTAATATACACCCTTCAACCTAAGTATAGGCTTTAGACAAAGTGGACTAAAGATAAGGAGCCAGAACAGCAAGAGGAGCTGTCTGATAATGTGGGTTCAATTGCTGCTTAAGGTTATGCTTATGGAGAGATGAGGGGCTTTTGTGATTGGTCAGTTCCTGTGTGATAATGTTTGATGTTTTCCTTAGGTGTCCAGTTGTAGGAACCACTTGCCAAGTCAGGCAGGGAAAACAAAGCAAGAGCGAAAAAGTCCAGTAACTAAACAAAGCCATGTAATTCACCAGAAAATGTATTGAATGCGTCTGTTGTACAGCATTATGTGACACAGACAGCAGATAGTCACAGACACATTCCTGTCTCTCTTGGGATTACTATTGACTAGGCAGCATGCAAGACATGAGGGCCCAGAGACAGTTTTGAAAAAGTCTTATGCTACTGGAAATTCTTTGGACATCTCGTCGCTTAAATCACTCTAATTAATCAAGTTGGGAGAAATATCGATGTTTCTGGAACAGAATTGGCTAATTTAAAACACATATCATATTCTCAAATAGCTCTCCGGGCTTTGATTACATTTAAAGATACATTGCTATCATCGTAATAATGTGGACTATGAGTAGAGAATCCTTTATTTTCAAGTACACTGATGATATACCCCAAACTGTTTTGTAATTGCATGATTTCAAAATTGTTTTACACTGACATGACCAAAATTTTCCAAAGGACTGCTTCAGAGAGGGAAAATTGAGAAGTAAAACAGCTCTACAATAAGGTATTTTACCAATAATCACCGGATTGAGTCACCATTGCAGAAGCTGAGAAGCATTGATTTTTAGTCCTTTTACAGATTTCACTGTTTCTGTTTATTTCTCTGAAAACTTCAGTAAAGAAATTGTGCCAACTGAATATGCATGGATCCAAAAATATTTAAGGCAATAAAACACATAAAAGTTTATTTATTTTTATTTCAAATAGAGCTGAATACCATGAGGCCAAAATAAAAAAAACTTGCAATATCTATTACACTGTTTCAATATCAAAGTTAACCATAATGTGTTAGTCTGGGTACTTTAGAGAAACAAATCCACAGAAACTCATGTATAAGAAAGTGTTTAATATAAAGGTTAAGTTCACATCAAGAAAACATCCCAACCCAGTGCTGCCCAAGCCCACAAGTGCAATATTAACCCATATGTCTGACATGAATCTATAAAGTCCTCCTGCATCTCACAAAGCACACACAATGATGCTGACTGCAGAAGGAAAGCCAAATCAGTGAAAGTATAAGCATCTCAGTGCTGGCAGCCATCTCCACATGGCTGCTCCAGCACTCAGGGCTGTATTCAGGTAGGTCCATGTGACTTCTCCTCTGGGATGTCTTGCAGGAAGTGATTCTTGACAGCTGAAACAGGTAACTGACTAAGGGAGCTGCACCCTGGTCCAACCATCAAAAGAGACCCGAGAACTAGAAAGGCAAGGCTTACCAAGCCATTTATCTCTCCTCCCTTCAATTAACTCAACATGTGTTTATCAGCCAGGTTGGCACAATAAACATTAGCTATCTCAATCCAACCCTTGCCACTTGGCACCTGAACACAATTCTTTAAACTAAGAATTCCAGTTAAGTAGCACCTATACCTCAATCTTATGAATATGTTCCCCCACCTCTGAACGTTTGTAAGCCAACCACTTCATGTCGTTATCACCCCAATTTGGGCCATCCAATTTCTATACTGCCCACTTACAACACCCATGCTCCCAGGAGACAATCATGTTTTTTAAAATGAAGAATCTTCATTCCAACTAGAACATTGTGAAGTCTGCATTCATAAGCAAAACCAAATCAGGACAGGCCATCCATAAAGTCAGCAACAATATGTACCAGATCACAGACTCAAAAATCTCTCCATCTGGTCGGGTTCTGGTCAACTCAATATGGGCTGCCTCTCTCAGCCTCCACAGGGTTCCTTGCCTTTAGACCATGGGCTCTCATCAATACTAAACAAACCTAGCCCTCTCATGCTAGGTCATGACTTATAGACCAGTCAACCTGCTCTCATATTCTCCTCCACTCCCCCCTGTAAACCACGTTCACAGGTGTCAGTGGCCAAACAATACATCTCTTTATTGCTGCATTTCTTCCACTTCCACTCAACAAGTAGATCTAGGTTGTCACCTAGTAAGCATTTCAGCCTGCTCACAGGCTCCCTTTAACATTCAGTCCCAGAAAGGAGTTTTCTTCATGGTTACATATTTTTTCCAGCTTCTGACAATTGGTTCCTGAGTACTCCAAAGCACTATCTTTTCAAAGCTTTCTTTGCAGTCATAGCCTTAACCATCTTAAGATCAAATTTTAATGGCTTAAAGCAAATGGGCTTACAAACTTTCTATTTTCACACTTCCCATATTCTCCCCAGGAAAAAAAACGAATACAGCGTGGCTTTATCTGACCTCTAGCTAGACACAGATTACCATGAAGGGGAGGTCAAACAAACATCTATTCTCCTTCTTATGATTTGTTTCTCCAGTGCCTCACTCCCAAGGTACCATAATGTGTTAGTCTGGGAACATTAGAGAAACAAAACCAAAGAAAATCATATGCTCTTTGGGGTTGAAGGTGCTTGAAGGTCTTAAAATGACATATAAATGGAGACACACCAACAGAAACCAAAATTAAGAAATACTCATTTGATACAATTTTAACCTATTGTTAACTTTTAACTTAAATTTTATTTTAATTTATATAATAAATTGTGAAGGCAGAGGAGCTGCTATGAAGGATGCAAGTAGAAAGAAAATGTTTTGGAAATGATGGTGGCAGTTTAAGTACACATATGCTTGATACAATGCATGTATGGATTGTTAAAAGAGCTGTAAGAGCCCCAAATAGGATGATTTATTAAAATAAAAAAATTTAAATTTGAAATCAGAGTTCCAATCAAATAAGGTCAAAATGAACTTCTTTCACTGTCTTGCCTCTAGAATTTTAATAAACAATATCTTCAAATGTTGAAAATATTTCTTGTGGCAAAATTTTGTTTTCTTTAATCAACATTGGCATAGTTGACAGCAAGCTCTTTAAGTATGATAGAAATAATGGTATATACTACATTTTAGTTTTATTTATATGTTTAATATTGTCTTTAATATGCTTTGAAGTGTTTTTATTTAGCCCTTTGCTCAAAGGTACACCTACATGCACACATATATGTATGAGGGGTTAATCCCCACCCTCCTCCGCAAAAATCAATGGAAAAATGCCACGGTGGGTAGAGCTTTCATACTCCGCAATTTTCCCAATAGGTGAGCATCTAGCAACTTGCTCTGAGTTAGTTGTACCCAATAGTGCCATCTGGGAAGGTTCTCTCTGGTCAAAGTGAAATTTTCATGAAAACAGTTTCACTCTAACCTTGTTTTTTGTTGTTGTTGCTTATTTATTTATTTATCTATCTATCTATCTATCTATTTATTTATTTATTTATTTATTTATTTGTTTATTTATTTAGTGATGACCAATGTAAGAGAACAGCATGCAGCTTAGACATTTTGTTTCCTGCTTAGGAAAAATGCCACAGAAATTGTTGTGATATAGAACACAGTTCACAAAGGAAGCGCTATGGGAATAACTCACACAACACTAGCATGCTTCTCTTGTCCTATTCCCCTTACTCACCTGACCTCATTCCGTGCGACTTCTTTTTGTTTCTGCGACTGAAGAGTGGCCTGAAAGGATGTCCCTCTACATGATGATGTATAAGAGGTGAAGACAAAAGTGAGGAGGTGCTGTCTGCCATCCAAACAGATGAGTTTGAAAAATGTTTCCAAGAATAGAAACACAGATCTGACAAATGTAAGAAGTGTAATGGAGAGTACTTTGAAGGTAATAAGGTTGTTTTGTAAAAAATAAATAACTAAAAATGAGTACATAGCTTTGAAAAAAGTCATTTTTGGGGGGGGTACTTCCTCATATGGCAATTAAATGATTAACAAATGGATACGGAAAACATGCAGCTCTGCGTTTCAAGGAGAATTGGTTTTGCATGTTTCATTCCACAATATCAAAGTAATTTAAAAAGTTACCATTAGAACAGAAAGCAAACACTAGACTGTATATCTCAAAAGTAGAAAGATTTAATACAAAGAGCCTGGAACTCTAAAAGACTGTTGAAAGTGAGAAAGGGAGTTTTGAGAATGAATAACTCAGAATTACTCTCAGAACGGCAGGGAGTGCTGTAGCTCGTGTCAAATGCTGAAGCGCTGGATACACAGCAGATGCAAATCTAACGCTACAACTGCAAGATTCCTGAGTGAGAGCAAGAGATGGATGTGATAAACACCACCCATCAAGACCAGAGTATGAACGCCCTCCAGAATGAATATTAGAAGCTGCTAGGAGAAATCCGTGTCCTCACTCAAACTCAGAACTCACTGCCACCCCACTGATTCCAATTCATAGTGACTCCATAGGGCAGGTGAGAGCTGCCCGTCATTGCTATCAGTTTCCCCTTCCCTTTCTTTCCTTCCCATACCCTCATGGAATTTTCACTCCTCTTACTATTTCTAAGAGGTTTGTCTCTCCTAGATTCCATGTATCAAGAGCTCTTATCTGTACCAATGTACATTCACTAGCCTGGCAGTATTTGTGAGGTAGAACTGAGGTCATAATACTGGGGGGTGGAATGACTAAAGAACTAGAGGAATGTGTTTTTTGTCAGTGCTACACTGGACCCTGGATATATTGTCCCTTCTATGTGGCCCTTCTATGAGGGAATGTGTGATTATTAACACATGGGCTTTGAGCCTCCACTCTGACCCTCGCATTCTCATCCATGTGATTGTTTGGTTTTGAACTTCTGATACCTGTTCCTGTCTACATCTCATGATCACACAGGCTGGGGTGCTCCTTCCAGGTGGGCTCAGTTGTTCCTCTGCTAGATGACAGCTTGTTTGACTTCAAGTCTTTAAGACCCCTGACTATATCTATTTTCAAAGCAGGGCACCATATACTTTCTTCACCACATTTTCTTGTGCACCCAGTTTGTCCTCAGTGATGTGGGGAAGGTGGGTATTGCCAAGTACCACATTATTAGAGCAAAATGTTCTTGTATTTTTTCTAAGTAATGCAGACTCAGTTCTGACACAGTGAACTCATGTATAACAGAATGAACTTTTACCCAGTCCTCAGCTATTTTAAGAATATTTACAATGTAACAGATGTGTCAATCTACCTCATGGAGGGTATTCCTGTTTTTCACTTACAGTGGGATTTTCTAAGCCGCATGCTGTTCTACATGGACTAGTCCTTCCTAATAACGTGTCCAAATTGCATGAGAAAGCTCACCATCCTCATTTCTAAGGTGGATTTTAGTGGTACTTATTCCAAAGCAGATTTATTTGTTCTTCTTGAAGTCCATATTTTATACACTACTCTTCATCAATACCATAATTTAAATGAATTGTTTTCTCCTGTATTCCTCATTTATTTTCAAGTTTTAGCATGCATATGAGGTGATTTAAAATATAAGTTATATTTTAGTTCTAAGATTGATGTCTCTTTTTTAACAATTCAAAAAGTCTTGCAGCAGACAATACAAAGCATTCATTGGATTCTTGACCTCTCCTTCCATGGGCATTGTGGATCCAAATATAATAAATTAATTAATACTTTTAATATTTTTCTAATTTATTATATATTAACAAATATCCCAACAGAATTTTGAGATCTGGAGAATGGATTTGCTGCATTGAACATTAAGTACAGAAGACCAAATGAGATGTGGGAGGGCATCAAGAACATCATATATGAAAAGAGCAAAAAGTCATTAAAAAGACAGAAAAGACCAAAGTGGATGACAGGAACTTGTGCATACTTGTACAGTAGCTAAGACAAATGGTAAAAATTATAAAGTCAAATAACTTAACAGAAAATTTGAAAGGGCAGCTCAAGAAGACAGAGTAACATCATAATGAAATGTGCAAATCTGCAGTTATAAGACCAAAAAAAGTCAAAAATGTTCAACGTATCTGAAACTGAAAGAATTCAAGATAAAATTCAAACTTTGAGTTACAATTGTGAGATATTCTATGGGCAAAATATTGAACATGGCAGAAACATCAAAAGAAGATGGAAAGAATGCATAGATTCACTGTACCAAAAAGACTAGTTGGCATGCAACCACTTCAAAAATTAGCATATGAGCAAAAACCAATAGTACTGAAGGAAGAAGTCCAAGCTTCACTGAAACTATAAGCCATAAACCAAGTTCCAGTTATCGATGTAGTGAGATATTTCCACAAACTGATGAAGCATTGGAAGCAGTCACTGTTCTAAACACGGAAATCCCAAGCACAGTTCCATGGACAGCTGGCCGGAAAAGACCCATCTTTGTGCTCAATCAAAAGAAAAGTGACCCAACAGAATGCTTCATTTAGAGAACAAAGTCATGAATATCACGTTCAAGCAAATTTTCCCCGAAAGTCATCTAACAATGGCTGCAACAATACATTGGGATAGCTCGGCCAAAGGTTCAGGTCAGAAGGACAAGAGGACATGGAATGAGGGGTATCATTGTTGATGTCAGATGGATCTTGGCTGAAAGCAGAGAAAGCTAGAAAGGTGTTCGCATGTGGTTTAGTGACTATGCCAAGATACTTGACTATGTGTCGTTAACAAACTATGTCCAGCTCTGAGAAAAAACAGGAATTCCAGAATACTTCATTGTGCTCATGAAGAACTTGTATAGAGATCAAGAGGCAGGTTTGAGAGCAGAGGATGGAATACTGCATGTTGTAAAGTTGGGAAAAGCATGCATCAGGGTTGCTATGTTCACACCTTACTTATTTAACCTGTATACTTTGCTATGGACATTTTCAATAACAACCAAAACTAATATACAAAGAGAGAATAAATGCTTCCATACTTTATTTTTTTATTATTTGTGGCTGGCATTACAGCAAAACAAGGTTAGAGATCTTGATATATAAAGAAACATATGTTTTTGTCTTTCTGAAATCTGTTTTTCACAGGATGTCAGGCCACAATTTAGACAGTTCTACTGAGCAGCATAAACGCTAAGGTTTCCATGGTGACACGACGCACATGACAGTTCACAGATTTTTCTTGCTTTTAAGGTGGCATTTAAGCAAGTCTGAAGGTATTCACAGTAGAGTCAGATGTGGCATATAAGATTTGAATTGGTCTGGGGCACAAATATCAATAAAACGTATAAAATTCATATTGATTGAATATCTTCATTCCTTATTATGAGTATGACAGGTTTTGTTTGCTTCTTTGTTCAACAATACTCAAATGGCTCAAAGATAACTATACTTATTGTACTACATCCAAAATATGAATACTGTTGGCAATAATTCTGAAACTACTGAAATATATTTAAGTAAGAAATTGCTTTCATGCGTGCACACACACACTTACATAGCCATGTGGGGTAGAGAGTCACTTTTAAACCTTGATTAATTGGCGTTGCTTTGCTCACTTTTTTTTGTAGTTGAAAACTATTGAAATCTAAACTTAAAATGGAAAATGTTCGGAAGAATTGTTGCTGTTTTTGTTGTTAAGGACCATTGAATTGGTTCTGACACAGGGTAATCCTATGACAACAAAAGGAAAACAGGGCCCAGTCCTGCCCCACTCTAACAATGGTTCTAATGCTGAACCCCATTGTTGAAGCCACTGGGCCAATCCGTCTTGTCAGGCCCTTGCCCTTTGTCACTACCCCTTTACTTTACCAAGCATGTCATCCTTCTCCAGGGATTGATCTCTCCTGACAGGTGTGAAATATGTGAGACACAGTCTCATCCTTGCTTTTCAACCCTTTAAGTCGGCCTTGTACTGAAGAATCTTGTGAATGGGTCTTTTCAACGAATTGAAATCTAGTATATCATATACAATCTTATTTTGCCATTCCTTATAAATCAGGTTTATTTTTAATTAAGATATTATAATTTGTTTTAATATTCAGGCTATCAGTGCTATTGTTATGATGACCCCAGGAATAACGGAATTGGGCAATTGTGATAACTGATTGATTATTTGGGGGAGAAGGTTTCCAGGTTTTTCTTGCTAGTCTTTTTTAGTTTGGAACCTCTACTGTTCTTCTTCAAAGCAATACACAAGCCACTACTGACAGTGAGCCTGCCTCTGAAGTGCCCTGAGTAATATTCAAATCAGGTATGTCATGGAAGTTGAGAATTATACCACTGAACCACCCCTGGACTCTCAATGATCAGGTATTTATTGGCTGCTACATAATTTACTCGATTATTAATTTAGAAATAAGAAGACTGAAAGGGGAATTAGAAAACATGGAAACTCATTCTAATTCATCTCATTAGCTCCATGTCCCAGAAAATTTTTTCCCAAAGAGTGTATTAGCTTACTTGGTCATTAAATAACAAGTTGAAGATTGAATTTTAATGTCATCCCTGAAATCCATTGAAGAATAAATGTTTTCATCCTGAATGTATTTTAATGTTTTATGCATTTTATATTTTAAATAAAATGCTACAACACCCTATCCAAGAATACATGCTAAGCAGAAGGACTAAAATATTCCAATGCTTTCATTTTCATATAAAAGCCCTTCTCATCGTATTGAATGAATCATTGCATCTAAAATGCCTGAGATGGAAAGCCAAGACCAGGATGTACTATATATACACTTGGGACTGATGAATAAAGAAGCAGTAAGTAAATGTTTCCTAAAACGTTGGGCAGGCTGTGTGAATTTATCTGTGAAACAATAAAGAGATCGAGAAAGAATCTTAATTTGAAGAAATAAGGAATATCGAGTGATATGAAATGAGTTCCTCAAGTTTTGCCAGGGATCTGGAGTTTGAACTCAGTTGTCAAGAATCCGTTGATGGTGGCGGTTGCTTTGCCCTTCACCAGCCTCTGAACCAAAAGCCTCACTGGAAAATGGAAGTGATTCCCTAATAGAGAGTCTGCCTTTGGGAAACAGGCTGACTTGAAAATAGAACTGTGGAACAGAGTTTGCTTTATTTGGTACAGAAGCAACACATGATTCTCTATTGAAAACAACTGAGAAGCCATACAATTTTTTTAGTATAATCAGAAGGGGGGAAAGTGTGTGCTTTCAGAGCAAATACTGGCAAATATTTTTCAGATATACTGATTTGGGTAAGGATTTTGTTTTAAGTATAAATCAGCCAGGTCTTGCCTTTGAGAGTCATTACATATAATTTCTGGCAAAGCTTACTCAGGAAGATGAAAAAAACAGAATCTCAGATCAGATGTATGAAGCGTGTGTGTGTGTGTGTGTGTGTGTGTGTGTGTGTGTGTATCAGTGTTCTGATTCTCAAATAAGTTATCCCCTTTGGAAACACTAGGCTTCAAATATGCCATCATGGGAGCTAAATTTGTTAATGCACATTTGATTATGCTTTTAAAGAAAAAAATTAATATTTAAAACTACTTTCATCCTTTGCTAAGGGACATTGGCTCCAGGATTATTTCCGATACCTAATCTATGCATGTTCAAGTCCCTTACATAAAATGTTACAATATTTGCATATATCCTACACAAGTTCTCCTTATGAGTATTATAGATGGCCTCTAGATAATTTATCTTACCTAACACAATATAAAAGTTATGCAAACACCTCTCTATGCTCCCCCTTAGCCTTTGTAGAATAGCTTTGATAACTTAATTGATTTTATCCTCCAAATTATGTTTGGTCCTTGAGTGCTTGAATCTGTATATATGGACCATGTAGATCAGTGGCTGACAATACGTTATTAAGAACACATGTTGAATTTTTACCTTTTTAAATTCAACTTAATCTAACAGAATTAACCTCCATGTGTGCAATGGCTTTTCTGTTTGTTTTGAGAAAGGCTTAGTGGTTCTTTCTAATCAATGAGAACAAGTGTGTGTGTTTCCTTTGTGTCAGAGGTGCTACCCAGTCAAGAGTCAGAACGCAGAAAACCACCAGGGAGAAAACACTATTATCCTATAACATGAAGGGGAGCTCACATGTATAGGTCTCGGTCTATCACCCAAGGTCTCTCCTAAATTCTGCAAGTATATCCACGCATCTATTCTCAAACTAATTACAATATTTTAAGTATGGATAATGTCCTCATTTCACAAATTAGAATGGAAGAGCACTAAAGTGAAACCCTACTTGTCTTAGGTCACTGAACTTCTACGTGGTGAGCTGGGCATAAGCCAGAAGGCATGGCCCAAGGAGCAACTGGGTGAGCCGTCCTGTCCAAAGGGACTAATGCCGAGTCTCACCATTAATACATGTGCCTGGGGCGAACAGCACTCTGCCACAGAAAAGGAAAAAGACTGTGGCATACGTGTGTCACTCCACGAGATTAAAAAAATTCTCACTAATGTAAATGGGCATCTCTTAACTCTCTTTCAATCACTAAATCTGCCTAATCTATTTACCCCAGCCACCAGCACCATGGTTTTGTATTAGAGCTCAAATTTCTGAGCCCTCAGTTTGTAGAAGGCCATGGTTCACAATGAAAGCCCTCAGTCCATTTAGGAGTCTACATGTAAATTCATCCTCCATTGCCTTTCTTGGGACCACAAATGAACAACATGATTAGCATTTCTCCCAGGCAGAGTTTATTAGAATGCAGATTACTACCTCTTCCATAGACAGCGCAGGTGGGGCCGGCACAGTCTCTTCTTACAGGATTTGCCTGGGATGGCCCTGATGAAACTCTGTGGCACTAAGTTCAAATAGTCATGAGTCCCTAAGGAATATCTTAGTTGGAAGACCCTGGACCAATATTGTAAGCTCGTCTGTGTAGCAGAGTGTGCGTGTCTCAATCTTGCTTCTGTGGTCTTACCTGTATCTGTTCTGTGTAGAACACATGCCAACCATGCTCTTGAGAATGTTTCCGTTGCCCTCTCACATCTTATTTAAGTATCCTGTCCTATCTAAACACGTGGACACCATTATGATCTCATGTTAATTGTCTCTCTCATTCCAATGACTTCTCTTTGTCTCTCCTTAAGTATATTTGAGGTTGGAAATTTCTTTTGTACTCTAAAACAGCTTAAATAAGGAAAACACCTTTTAAAAACAAAACATCCATTTATTTACATTTGTTATAGGTAAGAAAGGATTGTCAGAAAGCTATGCAATATTGATGAACAATTAGTTCTGACTCAGCGACCACTTCTGAGTCCAAACATGCCCAGAGCATGCCTCCCTGACTGCACCTCCTTTGTTTGCCCACTTCCCTTTTGAGTTGTGAATTTAGGGTGAAATACTTAACTCCAGTCCAATAAACTGTGTTCAGGAAAGCCAGGACACTTCAGACATGAAGCCTTGAACTGACCCACTTTGCAAGGCGCCTAAGGTCACATTACTGCAACACTTGCTGGGATTAGACACCATGAGATACCAAGATGGATGTCTAAATTTAGAGTCCTTTCTGCACATTTCAAAAAATTCCTTTACAACTCTTGCTCTTATGTTTTTTTAGTGTTTCTATTAGTTCTCTATTATTTCACCCATGTACCTTGCGATTTTTACTGCTATGGTAAATAATGTCCTCTGACAAATTACGTCTCATAACTGCAACTGGTGTGTAGAAATGTTTTTACTGCTTTGTTTAAATCTGATACCTGGGTCTTCTATAGCATTGTCATGAGTTTTCAGTGTTTAAAACCATGTTGTTGGGAAAAACACACAAGCAAACATGCTATTTTATCTTTTTCCATTCATTGAATATTTCATTTATTTTCCTATTATCTAGAAAAGAACTCAAATATAAAATCAAATTACTGCTTTTGTATTCATTTAAATGGAATCTTGTCAACACTTCCCAATGAAGCCTAATGCTCATAGACCCATTTTAATAATTTTAAAGGCATTTCCTTTGATTTGTAAACGTTAAAGACTTTTTTTAACCCACGAACACAATTTGAATCTTGTCCAGTGTCTTTCCTACATTTATCGAGGAGATTGTCTTTTTAAATGCTCCTTGTTTAATATATTGATAAAGTGAAATAATGTTATATTTTGTCTGATATTACCCTTTCACTGAATAAATGCAATGGTTTACATTAATTCTTTACAGCGATCTGGATTTGAGAATTTTTTAATTGAGATTTTGTTTCTCCAATCACACACATCTGATTTGGGTGTCATATTATTTTGGTCTGAAGAAATAGGAACAAATATTTTCTTTTGTTTACCTCTCATTTTCATTTATCAGGAAAAGTTTTGTGAAGATTGAAATTGTTCTTTCTCAGACACCTTTGTAATCTGAAGACTTGTCAGAAAATCTAGGGTGTCTGAGGAAGCAGAAGACAGTAGGACCAAGATTGCTGACCTGTTGGTAGATGGACACACTGGTTCTCCCTGCACCAATGCCCCCTAGACTGTGTTAACATATGTAGTATGCTGGCAAACCTGTAACAGACACTCAGTTTTATTTTGTTTTGGTTTGTTCATATTGGGGTGCATCACAGAAGGGTTGTCCTCTTGAAGTTGTGTTATATGTTTTCATGTTTTTCGGTAAATGAAACCCAGGACTGATGAACCTATAGGAACAGCAAGGAGTGTAAGGGATTTTGGGGGGTGTGGTGGTGGATTTTGGGGGGTACAGTGTTGGTGGTGGGGAGGTAAAAGGGAGATGATATGAAGGAGTTCAGGGAGTAAAAGTATGTTTGGAAATTGATTGTGGAGGCAATTGTAAAATTCTGCTTGATGTAATGGGTTTATGGAATGATATGATATATGTATTACCTCGCTATTAATAAAAATTTAAAAGAAACACACAGATCCAGGAATGGGTTTGGGGCTTGCTTTGTTTTGCCATTGTATCACCTTTTGAGTCAATATGATACCATGTTTAAATTGTCTTATAAATTTGTCCAAATTAATTTTCAATAAATTATTCATGGTATATTTAAAGTCCCCTTGGAACCTTGGCAGACACCACTTTCCAAAAAAAACCAAAAAAACAAATTATCTTCCATTGAGTTGATTCCACTCATTTCAACACCACAACTCTTAGAGGAGTAGAGAGTCTCGACCTTCTGCTGAGTGGCTGGTGGCTTCAAACCCCAGGACCTCTCAGACACCATTTTAGTTGGCTTTAATTATTTATTAATTTCCAAATATAAGGATTTCTATTAGTATTCTTTAAAATTACTTACTAACTTAAAGTATGGTATTAAGAATGAGAATATTCAAAGTACATTACAATTTTTGGAGAATAATTGAGACGTCCATTGGTCAAGATGAATACCGAAGTTTAAAAAATGTCCGCATATATTTGATAAGGCTGTCTACTCTCTAGTTTGGGGGAACCAATTTCATGTGTTTCCTATCTGATAGACCAACTTATATTTTATTCCGTGACCCTTATTTCTAATAATGATGTTTGCTTTGTAATCACTTTTCCTGAGATTCACATATTTCACAGACGTCTCTTCTTGGTTAGTATTTACCTTACACTCTGCCACACAATAGATATTAGCCAAATACTGCAAGTAAGCCATGTATGGATTTGCCTCAGTATTAAAAATTAAATAATTATGTAACGAACAAATACACAAAGACTGCCATATTGGATGGATTCTGGGACATAGCGACACTACTGAAGGGCTCTAAGACTGTAATGCTTCACAGGAACAGATAGCCTCCTTTCCCTCCACAGTGTGGCTGCTGGATTTGAACCAGCGCCGCCTGGAGATGAGCTGCCTGACACCTGGCCCAGAGCCCTGCCGAGGCTCCTCTCTGCCCAGGCATATCCTCTTATGGATTCATCAAGTTTATCCAACACATCTCTATACTTTCTTTGCCTTTTAAATTAAAAAAAATACTACTAAAATTCCTAAAGTGTGTTACCTCCACACGCACACCAAAAAGTAATAGATTAATGTGATTGTAAGTGGTTAGTTCTTTTGAATTCTGTGGGAAATAATGATTTTACAAGTTTTCTCTTGATAAACAGAATAATCTGAGAGTTGATTTCATGTGAATAGTAAAGCAATTACTGTTAAAAATCACTTTCTCTTTTAACATTTAAAACCTTTCTAAAATATTAGAAAGTACAGTGATATATCATGTTTAATGACTATTGATTATTTGAGACTTATAAGGATTATTTGAATCAGGAAATATATGATTATAATGTAATCATAGGTATAAGACACTCTATGCATATATCTAATTAGAATGTTGCTCAAAGATTTTGAATTAGTTTTTCACTTGACATTGTGTATCTTTGTAAAGTGTACCAGCTTGCCTGCATTGGCCATGCCTCAAATTTTATTCTACATTGAAATTCTGAAATATAGTTAATTAGGAAGAAAAGAAGTTGCAGTGTTAGCAGCGGTGATATTATTTATAATCATAGTTTCACAGAAACATAATGATGGTTGTTATGATCCTTTGCTGTAGTAATGCAAATGTGAACATTCATATGTCAAGTGAACATTAATTGTCAAAATTAAAATTTAATTATCTACTATACATACATACTAATATGTGCATTTTAATCTTTTTTACAGTTTCCTTATATTTAAATATAAACCTAATATAAATAAACTGATTTATCCAGTTTTCTTGGTTTTGTTTTGTTTTTTTTACTTTAACTAATCCATGTCCCTACAAGTCCTTTCAAGAATTCACAAAATTTTATCAGGTTCATCTACAATAATTTCCTGAATTTTCAACAATGACCTGCATTAGCAGGTGGCATTAGCAGGGCCCATGCATGACTCATCATCTTTGTCATATTGATGCTATATCCTTTTGATGCATGGGACCAACCTGTGCAATGGCTGAAGCACTAATGACTAATAGTGCACAAGTTCCTGAATGTCAGAAGGGATGCCAACCAGGAATTTAGCCTTTCAGCATGGCAAGTTTGAGGCAGACATCAAAGGTGACTATGTATGATCTCTGAACATCAACATTGTTCTTCCCCGGTAACGGTTGCTTTCATGGTCTCTCCACACCCCTGTCCTCAGTTGAGAGTTTTAAATACAAACATTATTTAACCTGCTCTTTACTGTCAGGCAAGAAACAGCCTCCTAAAACCATGTATCAGTCCCATTTATATATCTAATCTTTCCTAGAGCTTAACGGTGCTTTTGAGTATTTAAAGAATTAATCAAGATCCAGGACTGGAATTCTAGAAGTAAATGGACTATAGGTAAATTTAAACAAGTAATTACAGACTGAAAATACAGAGGTTAATGTCCCAACAAAACCTTAATGAAAACTTTCCTGGAGATAAACGTTATTGTTTTCATAATTCTGAATAATTCTTCCACACTAATTCAAGTTTCTTCAGTGACTATGGATCACTATTCAGTGTTTCTTTGACAAAAGAGCCATTCAAATTTAACTACATTTTCTTCATGTAAGAATTTCACATGAACGGCCCTCTGAAGGAGCCTGAGTGGTGCTGGGGTTAAGGGTTGGATTGCTAATCCCCATACGGGCCACTCAGAACCAGGAAGGAACAGTCGTCTGTTCTATCGGACCACCAGGAGTCAGAACCACCGTAGTGGAGGTCACAAAAACCTCAACACAACCTATGAAATATAAGGCTCTTCCTCATTTTGTCGAAGCAAAATGGAGGCTATTAAGATGTTAAGGCCACAAAGAATGGATTTATGCAAATTCTTTCTCTTAGAAATTTGAGAGGTTGAGGATTAATCCGGAGTCTTCATACTTTCAAAGGTTGCCCCTCTCTATAACGTGGTGCCTCTTAAAAGTAAGCATGTCACACTCTCATTTTGAATGCTAGCAAAGGCATAGCATTATTGCTGATCACTGAACTTCCAATTTTATGACAATGAATGTCACAGTCCCAAATTAAGAGCTCCAAAGAAGACTACTAATAAAAATTTCTGAGCTTTACTTAGAGGGCTATAAATAACAAAGAAAATATGTTTTAAAACTACACTAGGCATTTCCATTTTTAATTTTTCTAACACCTCCACTTATGCATTAGGAGAAGTGTTTTAAAAAGAGGTTAGATTTAGAGGGATAATTATAATCAAGGTCAATTATGTAAGCATTCCAAATACAACATATACCATTCTATATTAAGCTATGATACTAACATTTGCTGCAGGCCACGCTCCAAACTGAGCTGAATAATCATTTCTACCTGTAATGCATTTACTAATTGGTAAAATACGTCTTTGTCAATTGGGCTCAGTCTAAACCATTTCAATTCATTAACTGAAAATATCGGTTAGATTTTCTCCAAATTGCAATAGATTTTTCTTAACTCTTATTGAAATGTAAACGAATGTCTTTCCTTGTAGGGAATAAAAAAAAAGAAGTCCATCACAAACCAATACACATGTAGTGATTTCATTTGCAAATCTTATTAGACATATTTTTAATCTTATTTTTCCTAGCAGTTTGGAGATATGTTCAACATATTAATTCATAGAGAAATGTTTGCATCAAAGACAGAATTCATATTTAGTTTTTTGAAGGGAGTTGGTCAGAGTTATAGAGGATTGCAGAAATATGTTCTAAAAGGGTTTCCTCATCCTTCCTGTATGCCAGACAATGAACGCAGCAGGAAAGCTTAAGTGGTAAACCACGCACAAGATTCACAACATTTAGAAATGTACTTTTATGTGAAACATAAATAAGTGGCAGGGAATTATATAAAAATATTGGGGGGAAATCATGAATACAGAATGACCACAGAACACGAACTTGTGTTCTGGGGAGGACTTCTGGGGAAATGTATAAAACTTGGTAAAAGTAAAGTATTGTAGGAAAATTAAAGAGAAAGTTCTGGACAAAATTTAAAGAATACACATTAAAAATTAACATAAATAGTATTTTATCACTGTATACGGATTAGGGTGCTTGTTATGTAGAATACAAATAAGAGTAAGGTATGAATAAGAAAAAATTCAACTCATTGTATGAGTTGATTTTCAGTTACATCTCTGAATCACCTCATATAATGCCTTTTATAGGCTGTCATGTATCAGGCACACATTTAGAAGAAAATGATTCCTGAACTGTACTATGAGTCAAAGGGTTAAAAAACACTAAAAGCATTTATTTTGGTGCAAGCACAGGAAGCAAAATCCAGAAATAACACAGTAACTTAAGTACTTCAGTATTAATGGTGTAAATAATGCACGGGGTTGTAAGAAATGAAGTTAGAAAGTAAGGTCTGAAATGGAGTCTTGTTCCTATTTAATTCATCATAAAAACGAATCTTATGTAAAATGACTTGATTTACTTGTCCTACCAAGCAATCATCAAATAACAAAGTTAATATTCAAGCTTGAAATTCTACCCGCAATTTTAATATTACCCTGATCATTATTGTATAGTTGTGGTTGTTATGGACTTTGTCCAATAAGTTTCAACCCATAGAGACTAGATGTACAGCAGAAGGAAACAATGCCATCCTTATCTTTGTTCCTTTGTTTGAACCTATTGTTGCAGCCACCGTGCGACTCCATCTCACCCAGGGTATTTCTCTTTCCTATGCTCTTATTTCCCTTTTGTTTTCAATGAACTTGCATGCCACTGAGGCTTCAAGTCCATTTCAGTTGTGCTCTTCTTCCTCTTTTGGACACTCAGAACAATATTCAGATCTGAGAGGGGAGGGATCTGGAGGGGTTTAAGGCTGTGTTTAGGCTTTGTTTTTATTTTATTTTAGAGAAGCATATTCTATGTAGTCGCTCGCACAGCCCATAGCTATTCCTCTTGTCTATGGAATCTGTAAACATGATATGCTTCTCATGGGAGAGATCCCTCCTGATAGCTTTTCCTGATAACAACACCGCTGCTCCTAAGGAGCATTTTGACTGTACTCCAAGCGAAAGTGATTTGTTTGCTCTTATGGCAGTCCATGGTGTATGCAATGTCCTTTTCCAATGTCATAATTTAAAAGCATCGATTGTCCTTCAATGTTCCTTATTCCTTGTCCAGTTTTTGCATGTGTATGAAGTGATTGAAAATATCATGACTTTGCTCAGGTGCACTTCAGTTTATTCTGTGAAGCAGGAGCCGAGGAAGTATTTCCTTACTCATTTTTGATAGACTAGTAAATATATATATAGATAGTATATGTATTATTATACCATACACTATATAAAATATATATTATATATTACACTGAATTCAAAAGTAGACAAGGTTACAGATAAATATATCTCATAAAATATATGTAAAATATTTTAATTAAACACTAAATATTTGAATTCAACAATATATGAAAAAATACACACCAGAACTAACTACAATTTACTCTTGGTATTAAAATGGTGGGTTCCAAATTTGAAAATTATTCATTGATATCGTCTAGGTAATAGACTAAGTACGGGAAGAAATATAGTCACTGATTGACACAGAAAACATTTTAAAAATCCAAATATTATTTTTGATTAAACCTCTCAGAAAACTAGGAACAGAGAAGAACTTCCAGTTAATAAGCTAAACGCTGAGAATATAGACATTTTCTTCCTAGGATTGGCCTGAAGGAAATGATTTTACCTGCCCTAGTTCTAGTCAACACTGAGTTAATATTTGAATAATCAGAAGAAAATATTCAAAAAGATAAAAGATATGCAAACTGGGAAGAAAGAAATGAGACGGCCTTCATTCACTTCTGAGATAGAGGTCACTCTAAAAAGCACTAAATGATCAAAAATTAATTATTTATCCATCAATGGATAATAGTTATCAATAATCAGTTATTTATAAAATAATCCATTTATATAATTGGCATCAAGTTCTAAATAATCAACAGAAATATATCTCTAATTAGTAACCTAATATAAAAAGTCATCAGAAAACAGATTTTTCAAAAGTTAAATTTTTACCTGCTTTCAGTGAACAATTGATTTTTTTGTCATTGGCTTTTTGTTGTTGTTGTTGTTATGTTTTCTTTTGTTGCTTGGATTTGCTCTGTCTTGTTTTGGTGCGTGTTATTATCACTGCAGGTCTATCTAAATAAGATAGGCTTGATGATCAATCTGGAGGAAAAAACAACGGGATCGACAGTTCTGGGGGACATGAGAGAGGGGAGATCGGGGGGAAAGGAAGTGGTGTTAACAAACACAGGGACAAGGGAACAACCACTGATCCAAATTGGTGGTGAGGAGGGTGTAGGAAGCCTAGTAGGGCATGATCAAGGGTAATGTAACCAAGAGGAATTACTGTAACACAAATAAAGGCTAAACATTATAGTGGGGCAAGAGGAAAGTCAAAGGAAATAGAAGAAAGAGGTAGGAGGCAAAGGGCATTTATAAACGTCTCAATAAAGGCATGTACATATGTAAATATATTTATATATGAGGATGGGGAAATAGATTTATGTGTATATTTGCATAGTTTTAGTATTAAGGTAGCAGATGGACATTGGACCTCCACTCAAGTGCTCCCTCAATGCAAGAATACTTTGTTCTATTAAACTGATATTCCACGATGTCCACCTTCCTGACAAGATGGCTGAAGACAAAGAGGGTGCGTAAGCAAATGTGGTGAAGAAAGCTGATGGAGACCAGCTATCAAAAGATATAGCATCTGGGATCTTAAAGACTTGAAGGTAAACAAGAGGCCATGTAGCTCAGAAGCAACAAAGTCCACATGGAAAAAGCACACCAGCCTGTGTCATCACGAGGTGTCAATGGGATTAGGTATCAGGCATCAAAGAACAAAAAAATTATATCATTTTGAATGAAGGAGAGTGCGGAGTGAGGACCCAAAGTCCATCTGTAGGCAACTGGACATCCCCTATGGAAGGGTCACAGGGAGGAGACAAACCAGTCAGGGTGCAATGTAGCAACGATGAAACATACAATTTCCTCTAGTTCCTAAATGCTTCATTCCCACCCACTATTGTGATCCCAATTTTACCTTACAAATCTGGCTAGACCAGAGGATGTATACTGATACAGATAGGAACTGGAAACACAGGGAATCCAGGATGGATGATCCCCTTTAGGACCAGTGATAAGCTGGTGATACCAGAAGGGTGGGGTAGAGAGGGGGAACCGATTATAAGGATCTACATATAACCTCTTCCCTGGGTGACGGTCCACAGAAAAGTGGGTGAAGGGAGACATCAGACAGTGTAAGATATGACAAAATAATAATTTATAAATTATCAAGTGTTCATGAGGGAGAGGGGAGCAGGGAGCGAGGGGGGGAAATGAGCTGATGCCAGGGACTTACGTGGAGAGCAAATGTTTTGAGAATTATGAGGGTAACGAATGTAGAAACACGCTTCACACAATTGATGCATGTTTGGATTGTGATAAGAGTTGTATGAGCCCCCAATAAAATGATTTTTAAAAAAGGAGAAGAAGACATGGAATGGAAGGTAAAGAATTCTACCAGGGAATTTGGCCTGAACAACAATTCACCTTGTATGCAAGAAAATAGACAAACACAAATACAATCAACCAATGTTTGAAACAGGAGTCAAGGCAAATCTGGAGAGGGGAGGGAAAGCCGAACATGAGTGAGGATTAGTCATAACAGCTGATGATCAATCCTTGTTAAAGAAACCCGGTGAAATATTTCATGTTTTTTAAAAAAAATTATTGTTTTATTAGGGTCTCATAAAACTCTTATCACAACCTGATACATCAATTGTGTAAAGCACATTTGTATATACATTGCCCTCATCATTCTCAAAGCATTTTCTCGCCATGTAAGCCCTTGGCAGCACCTCTTCACTTTTCCCCTCCCTCCAACTCTCCCCTCCCTTATGAACCCTTGATAATTTATAGATTATTATTTTGTCATATCTTGCACAGTCCGATGTTTCCCCTCACCACTTTTCTGTTGTCTGTCCCCCAGGGAGGAGGTCATATGTAGATCCTTATAATTGGTTTCCCCTTTCCACCCCACTTTTGCTCCACCCTCCTGGTATCACCACTCGCACTACTGGTGCTAAATCATCCACCCTGGTATTTCATGGGTTTTTAAGCAGCATTTATATTTCAAAATAATATTCATCCCAATAATTGTGCTGAAATGAGATAATAGATTGAAAATGCTTTGAAACAACCCAAATTCTATTAACATATAAAATATATTTAATTATGTGAATATAAATATTATATACACTAAGTGATGATTTTGAAGTATATTAGGTATTACCACATAGGAAGCTATTTATTCCTGTATAAAACTAAATAATTTTATTTAGTTTTAACTATTTTTTAAAGATACAGAATTAATTTTCAGTATGATTACAGAATGGGGAAAATAGTCTAGTAATTACATTATTCGAATTCTATAACAAGCTAACTTTCGAGGTGGGCCACAATCTATAAAATTGTAACTTAGTCAACTCTTTCCACACTATTAATATTTTTAAGAGGCAATGTTGTAGCATGGCACCAACTGGTTTCAGCGAGGCCCTATTAATTTACAGTGGATACTATACTGAACACAGCATTGATCTTGAGGGTGGTGCAAGACAGAGCAGATTTCTTACACTGTACACAGAGTTCTTATGGGTTTAAACTCTTGATGGAACCTAACAAACAACATGCCTAAAAATTAAGAACATTAAGATCCATGAACATTGACTTAGACTATATTTCAAAGACTAGAGAATTGTCTCTTATTAAAAAAATGACTTGTAGGCATATTATCAAGGGGTAGACCAGGACAAGGCTTTAGTTCAGTGAATATTGAATCTTCAAAATGCTAAGCTCACAGAATTTGAAATTAGTTTACAGCACGTGAAGTGAAATTGTTTAAAAATGGTTCTTTGATCAATTTATTTATATTTTTCACAAAAAATATTGAATGAGAACATGCCAATAATGTATATGAACACAGATCACTTTTACCATTTTCGGTGTATTAAAACATTTTTTTAAAGCCATCTCTGAGAGAATCCCAGGACCATCGAAGTAGAACATTCAACGTTGGAGCATAAGAGGTTCCAGTCTGAATCAGCAGAAGC
Organism: Tenrec ecaudatus; assembly: GCF_050624435.1. Lineage (NCBI taxonomy): Eukaryota > Metazoa > Chordata > Mammalia > Afrosoricida > Tenrecidae > Tenrec > Tenrec ecaudatus. The sequence goes on from NC_134544.1 coordinate 11,144,659, forward strand.
CCAGAGGGTCTGAGCTGATGACATAACGCAAAGGAGTCATGCCAAGATAGAAAGGAGGGGCCAAGCCATGGAGAACAGGCAGCTGTGAGGCCGAGGGGCAAGCATACATCCTGGCCAATGTAGGTAGAGGCCAAAGGATAGAAAAGCTGTGGCTGTTGTCTGAGAAGATGCCCTACTGTGGATGAAAGATTTTTTCTGTTCACAGTTGACCTGTTAACTCCTACTTCCCTAGTGACAATTGTCTGTGAGCTCTGCATGGCCACTTGAATGGATTATCAAACCCAGTAAGATTCACTGTGAATTGGGAGGAACTGCCAGATTATCAAAGGAGGATGGAGAATCAAGGCACATCTGACCTCTGCCTTTGGACAATGGGTGGACCTGGGGCTCTCTCTTTCCCTACTGAAACCGAAGAGGTCAGAGCAGCAAAGTGCAACAAAAATAACCAGACAAATTATGAACATTGACATAAAAAGTTTTGCTAACTAGAAAGTCATATTTGCTCTTTATTATTTATTCACCAAATCCCTAATTCTGGGTTCCCACAAAATAAAGAAAACTGTCTGGAAGAGCTTATAGAAAGTCATTTCTTTTATTAACAAGAAACCTATCAACCAAAGAAATAATATCACTATATTGGATTTTGGTTTACATGGAAGCTTATTTTAATCTAAAAGTTTCATGTCATAAAATAAATGTTAGAATGAGTCAAATGTCAGATCATTAGGAAAGATGAAATAGTTATTCTTAAACAAAAAGGGCAAATCATTATAGATAAAAATGAATACCATCAACACATTTCAATTCTATTCACATGAAAGGTAGAAATGCTCTTACATTCTGAAAAGGACAAAGAACAATATTTTCTGGTGAAATTCACTTATGATCTAATTGAATCTTAAAATACCTGTTAGAGGAACAGAACATCAATCCTCTGACTTCAGGAGTAAAGGCAGATAGCCTTCAGATAGCCTTGGAAAGCACAGAGATCAGAAGAGCGTGAAACACGAACAGGTGGGGTGGACAACAGATGTGCAATGAAATATGCCAAAACTGGTAAGAGAATGGGCAGAGTCACGTCCTGGAAGATGACCCAAGGCTGCTCAGTGGTCTAGACAGATCATAAGAGACTAGCCTCACCACATCTTCCCAAAACCAGATCCACCGCCTTGGAATCGATTTTGACTCAGCAACACTGTAGAACAGAGTGGAACTTCTCCTTAGAGTTTCCAAGCCTATCAATCTTGACAAGAACACAGTCTCATCTTTCTCCCTCCAAGCAGACCTTGCCATTTGCAGCCCAATGCATAATGCTCTAGGCTGTGGCACCTTCTACATGGGTTTCATATCTTGTTTGACTTCCCCGGTGATGGTGATGGATTTGGTTAGGCACAAGCTGACTAACTAACAGAACGGGAGGAAATTGAAGCCCACCTAGGGGCATCTCAGAAGCAAAGTCGGATTCCAGAATGCCTGGCCATCACTGTGGAAAGAAGTTCTGTTGTGCCTGCCTGGGGTGGTCCTGAGTCAGAAATCACAACTGGTAACAGCAATAGGACATGTAGTCTTCACCTATGAGGCATGTGGTCTGCAGATTAATAATATGTAAGGCAAAATTCATTATTCCCTGGGTTTTTAATCCCATGGGTGTTCTTTCTATCTAAGTATTTTGTTTGCACTGCAGTTTCACAGTCAGTTGTCTCCTTAAATTGCCAACTATTAGAGGATCCTGGATTCTGCATATACTTTTGGGCTCACAGCCCCCACAAGAGTAGCAGAAAACATACAATTTGTAGAATGACTATGCCGCCAATGCCATCATCAGATGGTTTTGAACCATGCATTTATCAACTCTAAATGTAGTCCATACACCACCAGGACCCCCTTCCTAGCAACTGTAATGGCCAAAATTAGGCATGGGAGTGATTATACTTATACGTAAGGCACTGGTAGGGCAGCATCAACAATTTGAGTGCCCTTTTGTTCTTTTCTTTCTTCTTAATCCCCAAATAGAATAGAGTTTGAAAGCTTGCAGCCACCAATGAAAAAAGTGACAATGGGAATGGGAGTCATGTATTCATTCCGATAGAAAATAAAAATGGTTTACCCTGGATTTGCTTTGCATAAAAAAGAACTGGGCTTCTATTTTCTTTAAAGTACTTTTAGAACTATCTAACCTATGCAAAAAAAGCATGGGTGGGCCAATCACATAAGCCTGCTTAGGTTGGGGATTCACACCCACCAGCATCTCCACAAGAGATCAATAGCCTTCTACTTCAGTCATGGGGCATCTCTCCTCTTCCCTAGAGGGTTGCTGTGAGTCAGAATTAACCTCTCAGCAATGTCATTTGGCGCTTGGTTAATGTTCTACAGTTGAATCTTATCCAAGCTGAGTTGAGTGCCAGTAACTGACCTCTAGTTGTAGAACTCCCTAACTAGCAGACGTGAGAATATGTAAAGTAAGAAACACTAATTTGCAAGTAAAAAGCTAGTGGCCTTCATTTTGCAGTGGCAAAGGCTCTGGTCAAATAATATTCATCAATGTTTTGAAAGACAGGGTCAGGATGTCCCTAGGCTGCTTCATCACCTGGGAAATTGAATGAAAAATTCAGAATGCTAATATATACTGGCTTCTTGCTTGTATGTTCACTATAATCCTACCAGTGAGAGATCCAATGAGACGTGAACATCCCTATCATGGATCAGTTAGAGGAAAATTCCACTTGGCACAGGAAGAAGCTCTGTGTCGGTGGCTTACAAAATAAGTTGTCAGGGAATCTGTAACTTGGCACATTGGGAGGGGGGTGTTAGAAATAGAATTTTTGTATTGGTTATTGAATCAGTTCTAAACCATGACTGTGAAGCTAGTTAGTGTAGGAAACCACCTCAGTTGCCTTACAAAGGCCATCAGCTCTTTTCAGATTCTGTGCACATCAGAACAAAGCATCCTAACAATCATTCCTATGATTGACTACATTGCTTCAGCCATCTCACTGAGGATCCTCCTCTCCTTTACTTCCCTTCTTTTTCATCAAGAAAACTATCTACTCCAGAGACTGGTCTCTCCTGATACATAGTCCAGAGGATGAGACATGCTTTCCTCTCCTAAAAGGAACACTTTGGCTGTACTTCTTCCAAGACAGATTACTTTGACCTTAAATAAATTTATTTATAATATTTTTGATATGCTTCACCAGCACCACAATTCGAACACTATTCTTCTTTGGTCTTCCTTATTCAATGACCAACTTTCATTAGCATGTGAGGCAATTTAAACCACCTTGGCTTGTGTCCTCAAAGGTACATTGTTGCTTTTCAATACTTTAAAGAAGTTTTGTGTAGATTTAACAAATGGAATGTATCCGTTAATCTCTGAAATGCTGTTCCCATTAGAATTAATTGTAAATCTAAACAAGACAAAATACTTCGCAATTTCAACCTTTCATCCATTTATCATGATGTCACCTTTCCGTTAGGATTTTAGTCCCCTTTACATGTAGCTATAATCCATATTAAGGATGTAATCCTTGTCCTTCAGCAGTTAAAGTAATTCAAGTCCTCCTCACTTCAGCAAGCAAAGTTGTGTCATCTCCTCATCAGAGGTTGTTAGTAAGCCTTCTTCAACTCTTGATGTCACATTCTTCTGCACATAGGCCATGTTTTCTGATGATTTGTTCAGCAAACAGACTGAAATATGGTGAAAGGGTACAAGCCTGACACAGACCTTTCATGATTTAAAACTGGACGGTATTTCCTTGTTTCTTTTGCATGCCTGCCTCTTGATTCATATATATGTTCTGCATAAAAACGATGAAGTAAATGGAATCGCCATTCTTTCAAAACTACATAGTTATAGTCAATAAAGCACAAGTTAAAATCTTTCTAGTGTTCTCTCCTTTCAGCCAGTATCCATCTGACATCAGCAATGTTCCAAGTTCTCTTCTGAATCCAACTTGAACCTTTGGCAACTCCCTTGTCAATGTACTCCTACAATCCTTGTTGGGTGATCGTCAACAAAAGATTACTTGTGTGTAATATCAATGATATTGTTCTATAATTTGCACATTCTGTTTGCTTGATTTTTTTTTCAAAAAGGTACAAATATGGATCTCTTCCTGTCCTTTTTGTCTAAGAATTTGTATCTCCACTCCACACTGCCCCCCTCATTCACTATGATATGATTTTTTGTTCTGCTGATGCCTGATATCTTCAACACCTTGTGATTGCACAGGCTGTTGTGCTTCTTCCATATGGGCTTTGTTGCTTCTGGGTTAGATGGCCGCTTGTTTACCTTCAAGCCTTTAAGACCCCAGATGCCATATCTTTTGATAACCAGGCACCATCAACTTTCTTTACCACATATGCTTATACACCCATTTGTCTTCAGTGATTGTCTTCAGTGATTGTCTTCAGTGGTTTGTCATCAGGGAGGTGAGCACACAACTATATGATTTTTTGTTCTTTGATGGCTGATAACGGATCCCTTCGGCACCTTATGATCACACAGGCTGGTGTACTTCTTCCATGTGGGCTTTGTTGCTTCTGAGCTAGATGGCCGCTTGTTTACCTTCAAGCCTTAAAAACCCCAGATGCTATATATCTTTTAATAACCGGGCACCATCAGCTTTCTTCACTACATTTGCTTATTGTCTTCAGTGGTTGTGTTGGGAAGGTGAGCATCCTAGAATGCCAATTTAATAGAAGAAAGTATTATTGCACTGAGGGCGTACTTGAGTGGAGGCCCAATGTCCTTCTGCTACCTTAATACTAAACCGATAAATATACGCACATATATGTATTTCCCCATCTGCATATATAAATATATTTGCATATGTACATGCCTTTATTTAAACTTCTATAAATGCCCTTTGAGGAAGGTGATCACACAATGATTGTTTTTGTTCCTTTGTATCTGCTACATGGTCCATTCAACACCTTGTATTCTCTTAGGCCGTGTGCTTCTTCTCTGTGGGCTTTGTTGCTTCTGAGCTAGATGGCCGCTTATTTGCCTTCAAGCCTTTAAGACCCCAGACGCTATATCTTTTTTTGATAGCCGGGCACCATCAGCTTTCTTCACCACATTTGCTTACACACATGGCTGTCTTCAGTGATCATGTCGGGAAGATGGGTATCCTGCAATGGCTGCTTAGCAGGGCGAGGTGCTATTGTATTGGGGGATTATGCATGAGGAGGCCCAATGTCCATCTGCTACCCTACTACTGAACCTATAAATATATGCATATAAATCTATTGCCCCCATAATCATAAATATATTTACATATGTACATGTCTGTGTTTAGGCTTCTCTGTATGCACTTTGCCTCCTACTCCTTTCCTCTATTTCCTTTCGCTTTCCTCCCGACCCATTACCATGTTTGGCCTTCATTCTGGATTCAGTAGTTCCTCTCAGTTACCTTGCTCTTGTGGTGAAGAAGGCGGATGGTGCCCGGCTACTGAGAGATATAGCGTCTGGGGACTTAAAGGCTTGAAAGCAAACAAGTGGCCATCTAGCCCAGAAGCAACCGAGCCCACACGGAAGCAGCACACCAACATAGGTGACCATGAAGGACAGAGGAGACCAGGTCTCCAACATCAAAGGTGGGGTGGTGGTGAGAAACACATCACCGTGAAAGAGGGGGAGTGCATGATGGGGACCCAATGCCCACCTGTAGAGAGCTGAACACCCCTTCCAGAGGGGTAGTGAGGAGGAGATGGGCCACTCAGGGTTCAGTGTAGCAACAATGAAACTCAAAACCTTCCTCTAGTTCCTGAACGCTTCCTCCCCTCCCAATCATCATGTCCCCAATCCTACCTTGCCTTGCGGACCTGGTTATACCAGAGGATGTACAGCGGTGCAGTGGGGATTTGGAGGCACAAGGAATCTAGGACAGACGAACCCTTCAACACCAGCGGTGGGAGTGGCGACACCAGGAGAGAAGGGCATGTAGAAAGGGAGAACCGATCTCGGAGATCTATGTGTAACCTCCTCTCTGGGAGATTGGCAAGGGGGAGGCGGGTGAGGGGAGACGCTGGGGAGTGTAAGATAAGATATAATAATTATTTATAAACTATCAAGGGACCAGGGGTGGGATCAGGGAGGGAGGGTGATGGGGGGAAAAAAAGGGAAACCGAGCTGATTCCAGGAACCCAAGTGGAAGGTGAATTATGAGAGTGACGAGAGCAACGAATGCATAAGGGTGCTTTGCTCAATTGATGTATGTACAGATTGTGATAAGAGCCTTATGAGCCCCAATAAAAAGATTTTAAAAAAAAGAAAATGATTAGGGCAAAGAATGTACGGATGTGCTTTATACAATTGATGTATGTATATGTATATGTATGGATTGTGATAAGAGTTGTATGAGCCCCTAATAAAATGTAAAAAAATAAATAAATAAAATAAAATTAAAAAAAAAACCCAAATCAAAAAAAAAAAAGCCCTTTGTATCCCAGATCTTTCCTCTATTTCCTTTGACTTTCCTCTTGTCCCACTATCATGCTTAGTCTGACTAATTCTTTTAGGTATAGTGACTCTGTATTCTTTCCATCTTCTGTTGATTTTCCTGCATCATTCAATATTTCGCCTATAGAATCTTTCAATTTTGCAACTTGTGGCTTGAATTTTTCTAGCATTTTTCTCAGGTTAAGAGATGCTGAGCATGTTCTTCTGTTTTGGTTTTCTAATTGTAGGTCTTCATACATTTCTGTGTAATAGTTTACTTTGTCATCCTTAGCTGCTCATTTAAATTTCCTATCCAACTCTCTGACTTCATCATCCCTTCCATTTACATGAGCTGCTCTACATTATGAATATGTATAAGCATCTCTTCTGGCATCCACTTTGATATTTTCCTTCTTATAATTTTAATGTCCTTTTACTATCTTCATGAATGATGTTCTTGATGTCATCCTATAGCTCATGGGGTCTTCTGTCATTAGTGGTCAACTCAGCATATCTCCTTGAGCTGTTCTCCAAATTCGGTTGAATAAACTCAAGGTTGTATTTTGACTTGTGTGGTCTTGTTTTGGTTTTCTTTAGCTTCAAACTGAACTTACATATGGGCAATTGATGATCTGTTCCACTGCCAGCACCTGGCTTAGTCTTAGCTGCCGATATCGAGCTTCCCCATCATCTCTCCCTACAGGTATAGTAACAACATTTATTATTCCCATTAAAGCGCCTAGGTTAGGAGGAAATGAGGGAAACTTCTACTCAAAGACATATCTGTATTTCCCAGGATTCAGTGAACATACAGTTTCTCTCACCTGTGACACAGCTCTGTGAGTCTACAGCTATTCTGTCCACAATTGGCATTAACTGAATGAAACTCTATTTGATTAAAGGCCAAGTGGGAGCCAATATGTTTGGAATCACTGGGGTGGGTATTTAGCAACTTCCCTCTCAAACTCATTTAACACTACATCTCCTGAAGGCTCTTTGTCTCGGGTTGCTTGAGGAGGGTTGCTTGAGGTTGCTGTGTTCAGGCAGTGTTCATGCACCTAGAAAAGGCTTCAAAGTAGACAGAAGAGGGAATTATATGTGTGATTCTCCCATGATCCAGTATGACAAGGACAAGTGCATATTAACTTATCCTGGATCAAAATTATAATTCAACTACAGACTTTGGCAACTACCATTAAGTGGTCAAGTCCAAAGTTTTAAACACCGTTACTCAGAGGCAACCTCTTCAATGAGACAACTCTGAGAAATGAAATAGCTTCAGTTTATTATAAACCCTAAAAACTTCCTGCCATGGAGTTGATTCTGACTCATAGCAACCCGAGGTGAAGTAATAGAACCACTCTTGTGGTTTATGAGATGGTAAATCTTTACAGGATTAGAAAGCGTTAACTTTCTCCCAAGAAGCATCTGGTTGTCTTGAACTGCTGATCTCTTGGTTACCAGTCTAACATGAAAATCCAATCAAAGGTCAATTTCATAGAACAAATTCTAACTCATACTCAACAGCACCATCAGCAATCCCTAAATATTCTTCCTCAATTTATAAAATAAATATTGGACAAACAAACCTGGTCACATTGGGTTATTAAATTGCCATAGGAATTAAATACATCAGTATGTGGCTGTCATTTGTCACTGAGGTATCTGAAACAAATTCCTTTGCCTGACACATAAATGGTGAATCTCTTAAGCAAGTTATACTTCATTCAATGTAAACTGAAACAAACAAATAACTATCAATAATAAAACATGCTTTCATCAAATTGGTCCACTTTGCAAGGACATAAGAGCACGAAGTGGTGCTACCCTAAAGAGTTTCGAAAGACAGCCTCTAAATATTGAGTTGGGTGAAATCTATATACATGAAATTGGGTGAAGGTTTGCAGAGCATGAAAATCTTTCATTCGACCTGTCATACACATACACATTTGGTTTCATCTTATTGCTTGCAAGTCTTAAAATGCAGCACCACTCCCTCCCCGTGTTTCCTCTTGCCGTTTTTCCTTCTTCGCCAATCACTCTGAACTTTCAGGGTGCATAAATGCTACCCTATGCATCTCAAATGTACCTACCAATACAGAGGGAGTGGCCCACATCACTCACAGAGCGGCTCAAGAGTTTGAACCACCAACCTTTCAATCAGTGGGATCTGGCTTAACCACTTCACCACCAGGGATTCTGTCCCATCGCTCTTAGGGGTCTGATCAAGGTAGCAAAGTAACCAATATACTTTCAAAGCTTAACGGTCAAATTATAGATGGCCCACGTCCCTAGGTCTACCGCCCTCCCCTGTACTTCGCATTGTGCATGGGAACAGCAGCGCCATAAAAGCTTCACAGCGCTGCCAACTCACACATCTGTCGTGTGGTAGACAGCGGTGTTAGAAGTGCTATGTCGCTGCTCATGAAGACTAAACTTACATTTTTCTGGCAGCGTATTACTCTCATCTTCCATACCTATTTTAATTCTCATGTTCATTAGCATATGCCAAATCATATGAAAACCACTGAGACCATGAATTAAAAAGACAGAGTCAGAATTTAGAAACATTCGCAATGATTCACAAGTCAAAGCAAACTTCTCATATAAAAAAATAATAGTAAGGCTTACTTCCCCCAGAAGGAAAGTTGGATCAAGTCAGAAAAGACTGATCCTTTATCAAAACAATGTAGGAAAGTGTGTATGTGTACATACAAGCTTGTGTGTATCAAAAGAGGCCACTCTAGTGGTTATTAATAGATGCCTGAAAAAATTAAGGTGTGACTTCAGATAAATACAAAATGTTATTGAAACATTTGAAAATATTCTTTCCTTTTGTATCAGCAGATAACTGCAGGATATATATAAATATATATATTTAATGACTGATACTACTTATCCAATCTATGAAGTACACATGATTGTCTACCTAAAACACAGAGTTGGACTTAATCTTAAATAACTTAATAGTCACTAAGAGTGCTATACTCAGCAGCACATATTGGAAAGTTGGAAGGATAGAATGTCCCCCGAACAAGAATGACATGCACATTTATGACAAGTGTTCATTTCAAATTCTTAATGATTCCAAAAATAGTTCATCTCATTTCCAGTTAATTCTAAAATGGAATAGATTTTCTGACCCAGCAATTAGGAGAGATACAGGAGTTTCATCCATTAATTCTTATAGCTAGAAGTGTTTGTGGTCCTGCCAGGTGCCAGGTGTTTGCTTAAGACAGAGAGGAGAAGAATAAAGAGAGTTAGGGACCCTTTTGTATGGAACTTAACATCTAGAGGGAGTAATAGGCTTATAGTTATGGACTGTGACAGGGCATGGAAGCAGGCGAGTTAGTGGGATGATGTCAATGAAGGACAATGGCTGGTGTGGGATTTGAGTGACATCTGAAGAATGAGTGGGTGTGCCTCTAGCAAGAGAGGGGGGAGGAAGGGTGTGATGAGAAACCCTCACCTAAAAAAGCAGATGCAAGGACAATGAAAGAAAGCGAAAGAAAATGAAAATAGCTGCAGGCAGTGGTTATTGGAAATGTTTTCTATAGGTTCAGAGAAAAGATAGATTTTTCAGGTCATTTTAGAGCTTTGATATAAGAAGTGAGTCCGCTCAGGAAGCAAAGGTAGATAGCGCCAATGAAATCTGTGACAAATGAGCAAATGTAAAGATTAATAAAATCTAGGGGAGAATATTGACAGAACTATGGCTTACTGGATTTCACAGAAAAGGTGATTATTTGCCCTTTCCAACACCCATTGGGATCTATTTAGCACTGGAAATAATAATAAAATCACATGCATTTTCAATGCAGAAACAATTTTGAATTAAGTCATTAATATGTTGACGTGTAAAACCAAAATAAAAATCAGGCCCGTTTTCCTCATCCAGAGCATTTAATGCTTGCAGTACGATTCAGGAGAAGTTGCTCATTAAACACATATTTGTACTGCTTCCGTGAATGCCATATAAATATTTAAAACTAAAAGGCAGCTGATGTTTGAAACAGTAATTGATTTTCCACTGCAAGAAGCTTCTACAGCTGCCAAAGAGTCATCATCTTGACATTACAACTGATGGACTGGATGTAATCTCTCTCCAAAACAATAGGCTGAGAGGTCAAGTGTACTTCCTTCATCCAAGGCACTATGATGTGATAATGAAACTTAGGTGTGTTGGTAAATAAGGTAATGATTTTCTATGAAAATCCCATTGAGGGGAATGTCATTTAAATTTTTCTTTCATATAATTTGCTTAAATCGCTTATAAAACATAATGACTTAAAATAGGGAATAAAAACAAGCACAAGTATGAAATAAATACAGTTAAATTATATCTTTGGCAAAATGCCCATTTTCTCTCAGTATTATGGTCGTTATCTCCAGATATGAGGGAAAGTATCAGAAATGACCACTAATGTCGACATAGATGAACATATACGAATGAAACTAATGCATACCAAATGTAATATTCATGATACCAAAGGGAAAAAGAAAAATATAAATTTTCTTAGACATTCATTCATTTTACTCTTTCTAAAGTGCCTATCAAAAGACATTATTGATCATTTGCTGTTCAATAAGCATTATTTAAGGAGCCTTTAGAAAAAAAATATCATCACTCTCACCCCTGGTCCTGAAGGGATCATCCGTCCTGGATTCCCTGTGTTACCGGTTCCTATCTGTACCAGTGTACATCCTCAGGTATAGTCAGACTTGTAAGGTAGAATTGGGATCATGATAGTGGGGCGGAAGGGGGGAGGGCAAGGAAGCATTTAGGAACTAGAGGAAGTTGTATGTTTCATCATTGCTATACTGAGCACTGACTGACTAGTCTCCTCCCAGGGACCCTTCTGTAAGAGGATGTCCAGTGCCTACAGATGGGCTTTGGGTCCTCACTCCGTACTCCCCCTCATTCACATGATATGATATTTGTTGTCTGATGCCTGATATGATCCCTTCAGTACCATTTGGTGATGAAGACAATATTTCAAAATTAATTAGTGCAATTTTGCTTTACAGTAAAATCTGCAAAAGCTGGAACCTGACCAAGCCAGAAACCAATCTTAGGATGAAAACCCACATAGTTTCCACTAGAATAGGGGAGACAAAATCATTCTGTCTGCACCTGCTGGAGATGGGAAACTCATAAAAATTTTAAAAGTAAACCATCTCAAAGGCTTCGTTGTTCTCTAAAAAGACTAACTGGTAGCTTCAAAGAGGGGATTTTGTGACATGTTGACTATATCTCACCACTAATAAAGTGACTTTATTTGGCGGTAATGAGAAATGATCAGACTCTCTAGCATATTGGCCAGAATAGACAAAGATATCCCTGAGGAATTTGGAAGGAAAGGGAGTCTGAAAGAAAGGAACTTCCACCAGCTGATAAGTGAAAGGAATGGGAGGAACAGCTTTGCCAGTGAAAACAGGGGGTGAATTAGGAAGAGTTGAAGATTTGGATAGGGTAGAGATTGGTGAACTCCTATGATTGGCTAGATCAAAATTATTTTTTATAAATTTAATTTTGTAAGATCTTAGGTGTTCATATTTAAATTCTTTTTTCAAAACAAAGTATAGTTGGAAAATAGCAACCAAGCAAATAACTTTTATTTTATATCGTGTCTCCCTTTGCAGGCAAATAGATAAGAACATTTTGTACATTTACTAAGTTAATCAAATAAACACATAAAATATGGAACTTTTCCAATTATGTAAATGATTGATGGTTTTCTCATGATTAGTATATCAATATGGGCACAGACTTTATCCTCAACTCAAGAAAATCAAATGATCTACTGTGACATTCCAAACACACTGAAAGACTTGAAATTCTCTTAAATGATAATTAAATGGAGTTGAATTGATAGCTATTTTAGTGAGTAATAGCAGTTTAAATTTACTGATTAGACTATTAATACTAATGATAAATATAGTCATCAGATATAATTTATATTATATAATTATGCATTTACTTAAACTAATACAAATATAAAAAGGACACATTATATAATTATTTTGGTGTTATTATTGTTAGGTGTCCTTGAATCAACTGTGATTCAAAATGAAAGTATGTACAACAAAATGAAACACTGCCTACTCAAGCACCATCTTCACAATCTTTATTTGGGGGCTCACTATTGCAGTCACTGTGTTAATCTCTCCCTTTAAAGGTCTTCCTCTTTCCACTGACTCTCTACTTTATGAAATAGCATGTCCTTTTAAATGGACAGGTCTCTCCTGGAGCCTTTTTAAAAAGACATTTTCAAAAGATATGAGACCAAATCCAGTCATTCTTACTTCTAAGGAGCATTCAGGTTGTGTTTCTCCAAGACAGATTTGTTTGTTCTTTTGAGAGTCTATGGTATATCCACCATTCTTTTCCAGCACCATACACCAAATGCATCAATTTTTCTCTGGTCTTCCTTATTCAGTGTTCAACTTTCACATGCATTTGGGGTGATTGAAAATACCATGGCTTGGGTTAATTGCACAAATGCAAAAAGCCTATCATGTGAACTCCAGCTCTATTTCTGTTATCCAAGCTATGATTTCCAAGTTCTGATCTTTGTCCAACTTTCTCATTCCAATCAACAGTAAATATTGATGTATCTCAAATAAATGTTTGATCAATTTGAAATAGAAGTTGCTAGAATTCTTCAGCTTCTCCATCATTGACCTTCTCTGTTGGTTAAGAAATGTGAATATTAATTGTATTATTACTTGTGGCATTATAGTTCATGATAGATCTTCTCTTTTATGATTAAGACAATTCTATTCTTCTTGAATTTGTCACGCTCAGCATACTAAACCATGCGATTTTCCAATTCAAAATTACTAGGACAAGACCATTTCAGCTTACCAATGCCTAGAATACTAATCTTTATACATTCTAATTCATTTGTAATTACTTCTTATTTACCTCGATACATATTTGTGTACATTCCTTGTTCCCATTAGGAATGGATGTTTCTGTTTCTTCAAATTTTAAGTAATCCTGCATCATAGATGATTGTCCAGAATTCTCTGCTCTATCCATGCTATGATAGCCAACTCTACTTTGAGGAAGCAGCAATATTTAGGTATTCTTTCAACCGGAGGGGTCATCTTCCTGTACTGTATCAGAAAAGGATCCACTGCGGTGCAGGAGGTTCTCAGTGGCTCATTGCTCACAAGTGGATCACCTTCTCCTTCGTTCTAGTCTGTTTTTTGGCTGGAAGTTTAACTTTTTTAAAAAACAGTGTGTGAATATTGGTGTTTAAAATATTTTTAGCTTAACTTCCAGCATCACTGCAGGATGTAAGCAGGATGTAAGACAGAATGACAGATAAAGTAGGGATTCTTATGTTTTATGGACAAAGACTGTTCCATAAACCTGATTGATATACCTGGCAGCTACAGTGCTCAATGCAGTCATGATTATTCGGGCATTATTTTTGTTTGTCTCATATAAGTATATTTTATAGAAAATGGGACAGTCATCCAAGAGGTTTTTATTGTTGTTGTTTTCTTTTAATAATGGTAAGTTCTAATATGTTTCCATTATACCCTCAGAATTGCCATCTTTGTATCATTATATGCTTATTCATTTATGATTCTAATAAATATGTTTATGATGCTAATACAAATCTGTGTATTGAGAAAACATCTCATATGCTTTCCATGTAAACATGCTAATCTTTAATATATTGCAATTATGCTCTCACAACTTCCACGTGTGCAATGTTATTTACTCATAGATTTACTGAGGCACAAATTATCACCTAGATAAACCATATCACCTTATAGATAGAAAACAGTATTTTCAACCTATCCAATTCCCACATAAATTCGGAGCCAGAAATTCATTTCCAATAATAAAGGGCAAAATTTGGATATTGCTGGAAAATGGAACACAAAGACAAATTGTTTCTTTGAAGGATTATTTGATCAAAACAGCCTTCACTTAAAAACACAGAACCTGAATGAAATAAAAGACAGAATTTCATATTTTTGATAATATATAATATATAATTTTCTTCTCATTTTATGATAGATTAATTTTGCTATTGTTACAAAAACCAGACAACTGAATGGTGGATTTTAAGATTGTAAACTTATCAAGATGGGCAGAAAATACTGCATAAACCCGACTGAAGGTCCTGCCAGCTACTCTGTCACATAATAGTAGTGATGATTTGGGCATTATAATTGCTTGTCTATTACAAATACCTTTTATAGAAAATATGACAGTCACCCTAGAGATTTTTTTTAATAACTGTTGGCTTGGCATATTAATGACCACAGGAGACTGAGAAAAATGCCATGAACTATCTGAAAAGAATAAACAAAAGGCCAGAATAATTCCCCCTCATTTGTAGCATGACTGAGAAATTTTTATCATGAGCAACAGCATAGCTATTTGCATAAATTATTAAATTATATGGACACAGGAGAATTTGTAATGCAGCATAAAGTCTTATTGTAGATTTTCATAATTTTCATTGCTTAAAGAAGGAGCCAAAGCCACTGCTATTGGATCAATAGCACTAAAATCAACCCTGTATAGGGTTTCTCAGGGAGCAATCAAACCCCACTTTCCCCCACCAGTTTAAAACACCCATCTTGCAGTCAGTACCCCATCATAACTCACAGTGCTATTGTGGCTGCTCATTAAAGAAACGTGAAGCAATAATTTAAAGTTTTATTTTAGCAAATATGAGTATTAATTATAAAAATTACAAATATTGTCCAGGGGAGTTATTTGTGATATTGTTTCTGGTTTGTTTTCTTTTTTGCAAGCATAATCAAACATGGGTAATATGAGGGGTCCCACCCCAAAACTGAAGTTTTTTCCAAAGCTATGTATTTTAATTTTTTTCACACAATTACCTTATCACCTTCAAAGTGCTTTCCATTACATTTAATACATTCATTAAATCTGTGATTTCATTCTTGGAAACAGTTATCAAAATCATCAGTTTGGATGGCTGACAGCAGCTCCCTCATTTTTTTCTTCTTCTTCACTTCTTCAATGTTATCAGATCCCTGCCCTTTCATGCCCCTCTTCATTCCCAGAAATGAAGAGAAGTCACATGGAGTGAGGTAAGCTGAGTAAGGTGCATGGGACAAAAGAGGCATGCTGTTTTCTGCCAAAAACTGGCACACTGAGATGGCTGCTTGAGCAGGTGCATTGTTGTGGGGCAAAACCAAACCCACATCTGCCACAAATCATGCACTTTATGTTGCACACTGTTATATCATCTTTTAGAAACTCTAAATATAAAGCTTGATTAACACTCTGACCAACAGAGTAAACCCCAAATGCGCTCATCCACCCGACATCAAAAACAAAAAAGCAAATGAACATCATCTTGATCTTTGATTTCACTTGACAAGCTTTTTTGGGGGCGTGGGGTGGTGATGTGATGATGGTGGCCTCCACTGGCATGGCTGATGTTTGTTTTTGGGGACATACAAATACCACCATGTCTATCATCAGGAATGACTTTGGAAAAAATGTCCGGGTTGCTTTGACCTGTTCTTTCAAAATATGGCATGCTTCCACTGGATGCTCTTTTTTGCTGGTCAGCCAGAATCTGAGGCACAAACTTTGCAGAAACCCTTCTTATTCCCATATCTTGTTAAAATTTGCTGAATTGAGCCCCATGATAGTCCAGATAACTTCCCTATATCTTCTGTGATCCGTTTTCAGTTTTTGAACACATAGGCATTTATTTTGTGCACATTTTTGTCCATTCGGGAGGTTGATGGAAGTCCAGAAAAAGGTTTGTCATCAACTGACATTTCACCATTTTTGAAATGAGAAAATCACTGGTAACACTTGTGTTGTTTCCTTAGAGATGTCTTTTTGTAAGCTGTATTCAACATCACAACAGTTTCTGTGACATTTTTCTGATCAGGAAACAAAATTTCACAGACACACCCTGTTCTCTGAAATCAGGCATCACACAAAAAGCAAGGTTCAAGCGAAACTGATTTCACGAAAAAATTCACTGTTGCCAGAGAGAAACTTCCCAGGCAACGTCAGTAGGTGCACTAATTCAGAATGGGTTGCTAGATTCACGCCTAGCAAGGAAAAATGCATACTACAAAAGTTCGGCCCCATGGCGCATTTTTCTCTTTTGGGGGGATGGTACAATCTGTAAATTGCAATGAAGGATCACTACCATTAAGTTGATTCTGACTCATAGTGACTATACAGTTTCAGACAGCCTCAACTTTCTCCTGCAGAGAGACTGGTGTGTGCTTTGCAATCAGGACCCCTGAAATATGTAATACTCAGAGTTTTATCATGAGATGATTTTAATGGATATCTTAAGCATTGATTTACTGTGATTTTTGTTTAAATTAAACAATTAAAATCTTCACCATATTCATGTGCAGTTACTATTTCTTCTGTCAGATATGTTCTCTAAAATATTTTTCATTACAGTTGTTGTTATCTGTCATCATTTTGAACCATACATTTGATCAATCCTGTGTGTTAGAGAGTAGACCTGTTTCATGGGACCTTCTTGGCTGTAATCTTTATAGAATTGATTCACCAGGCCTTTTCTTCTATGGATCCAATGGATGGATCTGAACTGCCAACCTTAGATTTACCAACCCTTTATGAACCTCTTGAGACATACCAAACCAAAACCAAACGTGCTGTCTTAGAATCAGTGCCCACTGACAGTGACCATATAGAGTACAGTGTAGAACTGCATTTGTGTGTTACCGAGACTGTAACCAGTTTACTGGAGTACAAAGCCTTGCCTTTCTCCAGAAGTGCAGTTAGTGGTTTAAAACTACTGACCTTAAGGTTAGCAGTGCAGCGTGTAACCGCTACACCACCAGAGTTCCTAATCTTGGGATGTAAAGGCTCATAAGATGTGATTATCTTGTTCTAATTAAGGAGCCCTGGTGGGGCAGTGGGTTGGCACTGGGCTGCCAACAGTAAAGTCAACAGTTTGAAATCACAGAGAATGACCTACAAGGCATATTCTCAAAAGTTTAATTCTCAAAACAAAGAAACACCGATTTAACTACAAATAAATATTTGATTGTATTAACTTGATAACGGATCCAGAAGTTACCTATAAATTTGAGGGTCCACATTGGTTTTTGACTTTCAATCTCATCCAGTCTGGCTTCTGTGCATGTGCTTAACCTTCTGTCCTTTTTTCAATAAACTTTCTTGAATTTAAATCTTTCAAAATGAAAATATAATGTGGTGATGGTATTTGTGCTATTGAATGATAAATTGTCCAGTGGTGCATTATATGGTCATGGTTGTATGACCTGGTTTAAGATTTTGTTGCTGTCTCTGGTGTGTGTAAAAAAAAATCTTTAATTGTTATATAATATTGAGGTTCTGGATGTGTCAATGTTTATTTAACCATCATCTCATTGGTGAACATTTTGCTGTTGTGAGCTTTTTGTGATTTGAAACAAAGCTACAAAGATTTCCCTTGGTAAGCCTATTAGTGCATGTATGGGAATGCTCTCTAGCATTAAATTGATGGGAGATATGGTTGCATCATAATGGACACACTTTTGTAATGTTGGTAAATACCATGAGATTTTCCACCACATGACAAAATCATTTTGTGTCTATATCAGTATACAATCACCAATATTCTACACATTATATTCATACTAGACATATCAAACTTCCAAAATGTATCAAGAATATCGTAAGCCTCATTATTGTCTTAATTTATATTTCCATGGTTATTTGTTGAGCTATTTTTAAAGTCAGTTTTACTATTTTTATTTCTTCTGATACCGAATGTGCATATACTTTTTCAATTAAATTTTTCCTGTATTGATTGATGATAAATTTTTTGCTGAGAAGTGTCAGGTATTTGGGAAGTGTCCAGTCTACTGTGACTCAGAGTAGAAGGAAGAAAAAGCTTTCTAAGAAAGAAATATGGAATTTATGAAGGTATTAAAATTATAGCTTGTGTATCCTGCTAGAGAAACTGACAGGGTAGTCTGTCTAGGAGAAGACAGACAGGATGAGCAAGATCGGAGAAGAATTTGAAGAAATAAGTATCAGATGGCTCTGATAGAAGACTTTTTAAAGGTATGGTGTCTTGGAGTCAAAACTGAGATAAAGATTCTAACAAAATTGAAATCTTTGGGAAATTGTCTCAGGAAACATTGGCAACAGAGAAGGGAAGGAAGGCAGAGAAAAAGAGTACATCAATAAGAATTGTTTTGAACCAGACATCACATGGATTTCTTGAGCACAATCCCACTGGGAGACTGAAAGAGAGATTAGACTCTACCATAGAGTTATCACTACCAAAGAGAAGCAAAGTTGGGTGGTCATCCATCACCCGAACTTTTTTCATTGACAATGGTTTCTTCCTGGGACCTAAACTCTCATGTGTGTTTGGTGTAGTGAACATATGTTCAAGTGTGTTTTCTTCACCAGTTTCAGGTGTAAGTTGTAAGCAAACTTCAGTACATGGTGAGGAGATTTAAGGTTCTTCTGTACATGTCAACGATTGTCAATGTTTTGCTAAGGCAAATGGAAATAAAATATGAAATCAATTAGAACTGTGATGTATGAGAGGAGGTGGCAAAATTTTGACAAGACAGAGAAAAAGTAGTACAAATGGAACTTTGTGGCACTTTTTCCAGTTAATTGTCTGTGTTCTTATAGCAGGGTTGTTATTAGGTGCCATCATATCAGCTTGGACTATAGAAATTCTCTGCACCACAGAGCAACCCCTGCCCACTCCTGCACCAGCCTCACAGATGTTCCCATGCAGGCGCCACATGGGCAGTCCATCTCCTTGGGCGGCTTCCTCTTTGTCATTGCACCTACACTTTACCAAGTTAGATGGCCTCCTCCAGGTGGTCCTACAGAATACAGATATTTTAAACTGATATAGCATTATATGGTGAAAAAATGTTTAGTAGACTAGATAAATAATCACATAACATGAACAGCTATATTAAAGCAAATATATATAGGCTTATAGGTCTATTACCAGGCTTACCAGGATGGGGAGAAAGGGAGGGAGGTTAGCGTTAAGAAGAGAGAGATTATCAATCATTAGCTAGTACAATAAAATTTAAGTTTAAAATAATTTACATGTTGTTTTAATGTATGATTTACAACGAAACCTATTAAATTCAACTGCTTGTGATGGAAAGACATGATATAAAACCAGGGAAATATTTCCCAAACTGATTTTACATAAAATATATAAGCTGGGGAAATTTTTCATGAATGATATTGTCTTATATGATGGCAGACAGCATATTTAAATAAGAACATGTGGAAATATAAATCAGTGACGATCAACCTGGACTCTAACTCTTTGTACAATGCTGATAGAAAAAGAAATGGCTTTAATTCAGGAATATTTTATCTAAAGAAGGAAAGAAGTGGTTCATTCCAAAGAGAATAACAACGAAATAGTCTTAGAGCAGAGTATAAGAATACTTTGCTGAAGTTGAAAGTGGGTTTTCATTCCTATCACAGTGACCAATGCTTCTTTCTAAAATTCATAACTATTATAAAGACATCCTCACTGTTTTTTGTTGTTGTTAGGCACAACTGAGTACATTCTGATTCGCAGGAGTCCTGTGGACAACAAAAGAAAGACTGCCCGGTCCTGGACCATTGTTATGTTTGAGTCCCTGGCTTCCTCTACTGTGACAAATAATTATAGTGAGGAGCTTCCTTAATTTTTTCCATCAACTTTATATGTTACCAAGCAGAATGTCTCCTTCAAGGACTCTTACAGGTCACTACATCTATTTTATTCTTACTGAATTTTAGCATGTGAAACCTTTTTATCTTTTTGTTGACTTATATTTAAATGCTGAATATTGACTTTTGAAAGTATAATATAACAGGGAATATTCTGAAAGTAAACCTATGTGTTCAATATCATCTTCAACAAGTTCCATAAAGAGTCCAATAAAAACTTGGTCTCAATCCAGTCTGTGCTCAAGAAAAATGGTTCTGAGGAAGATCAGCATATACACTCTTTCCTTTGCTAACATTTAAAAAATGATGGTGAAGCTCTGACTAAAAAAAAAAAAAGCAATATTGATGAAAATAAATAGATTTGCTCTTCGTACTTTATCAAATTAAACAACATTTCAAATCCTTTGGTGTTCATGCGGATTCTCTGCATCCTTATACACAGAGACTTGAGTATTATGATAAAGTGGTGAGAACCGCAGATGCATACACATTTGCATTCTAAGTTGTAGACCACAGTGCCTTCATTTTATGTGCAGCTCCGTTCACGACAAACCTAACATGAAATATGTCAAAGTCTCCTGATGACTGTCCTTGAACTTCTCTAAACAGGACCCAATGGCATCCAAAATGGTGCTGCCCAAATTAAAATGCAAATGAGCACACTATAACTGCAAGAATGTTTTATATAGGTGTTTAAATATAACAAAACCTTAAAGTTCATCCTTCAGGGAACTCTCCTGCACCATAGTTGCTGAATTGCACCTAAGCATAATGCTGTTGATAGGCATAGCTTTATTTCTCTTATGTTATAGTCACTGAACTCTCCAGAAAATTATAAAGCTATGATAATTTAAAGGAAGACTTACCTAGACCCAAATGATTATCCAAGTGATAGGTAAGGAAGCCTTACCTAGACCCAAATGATATTAGTAACAAAGAACATTTATTTTGGTAGTACTGATTTTTTTTAACATTTAATATTTATTAATCATTTATATTAGTTACAAAAAGAAACATGTCTTCTCAGAATAATTTATATTTCTAAGACAAATAACATTAATGTGACTTAATATTTTTTGCTAAGTGAAGAATTTCATCCTTTTAAAAGTATATTGATACTTTATTTATCTGATTCACATAGTATGTGATCAAATTGTATGAAAATCATTGTCATATGCCACTAGCAAAATGAATTAAAATATCTCTTGGAAAAGTTGCTTTGAGTGCATGTTGGTGCTGTCTGGTGCTTAAATAATTTCCTAATCCTCCAAATCAGATCTTCCACAATTCTAATAAATGTAAATACAGTAAGTCTCAAATAAAATCTTATTTCCAATAAATATAAGAAAAATTACTTTCTCAAACTCAGTTATTTTATTATCAATGAGAATAGATTATCCTTATTTTTGCTCTAAGTAAAGCCCACTGAAGCAAAAGGAGGGCAGAGGATGCCAAGATCAAATGAGAGACATTAATTCTGTATTATTTGAAATATTACATTTAAAGTGCTCATGTACTTCTGAGTTTCAGTTTCTTATATGTGTGAGAGGAAGAAAAATAAAAGCTGCCTCTGAATCCTGAAGTCATCAATTTTCTCCTCTCACAACACTATTCCTCAGTTAGCAACATCTCCCTTAAGAACAGCTGAAAGAAGAACACAAAACAATGTTCATGTCACCAAGCCAGGAATAATAAATATTTGCAAAGTGAATTGGATTCTTATTAAAATATTTTAAAATTTTCATTCAAAAACTTACCCTCAAATAAACAAATAACAAGTAGAAAAACAATGTGAACCTTAAAATGTATTATGTCTATTATCTATTTACCTATCTATCTTTCTGTAATATGGTGGTGGCTTGTGTATGACTCTTGCTGGAAGCTGTGTCACAGTCATTTCAAATACCAACAGGGACACCCATGGTGAACAGGTTTCAATGGAGCTTCCAGACTAAAGAAGAGTATGAAGAATTAAAAAGAGATCTACTGTTGAGAGATAAACCAATGAAAACCTCAGGAACAATAGTGGAGCATGTTCTGATATAATGGTAGCTGCTATGGGCATCAGGTAAGAAGGCATTTAAATTAAAACTGAGAAGGCATTGAATCCTTAAAGTTGAGTAGACCTTAATGGTATGAATGGAACATAATAGTAGGGAAATTTATTTGCTCATGGGGAATGACAAAAATAAAAAGGAATAACCGAAAACACCCATTTAATAATCCGACATGAAATGTACAAGGTATGAATCTAGGAAAAGTAGGATCTATCAAAAAGAAAATGGAATTCCCTGACAACCATCTCCCATTGTTTGTATGAATGATGTCCAGTCACATATGGATTTGTTCTGCACAAAAGAATGAGCCAGATATTATATAGTTGGCCTACACTTGTTCAATTCCCTTCCCTCAATGGTGTTTTAAAAATTAGTACCATGGGCTAACCAATGTCAATAGTATCAGAGGTCTTTACACTCCAAGAAGATTATAGATATGATTTTCTACAATAAATTAACAAGGATGTCTCTAAGGTGAGTCAGAGGCAGAGAGAAAACCATAGATTCAGAAAAAGATTTGGGGTTCATATTTAATAAAGAAATTAGATGGTGCCCTGGTATCAGATAGAATAGACCTCTGGAGTCTTGAAAGCTTGTTTCCAAATAGGCAGCAATCTAAGTGATATATCAACTAAATCCATATAAAAGAAACACACCACATCTGTGACGCAAGGATTTTAAATTATATAATCCAAATCTGAATGAGGGAATAGTATCATAAATTAAATTGTGATGTGCTGGTTTGCAAAGGACTACAGATGACAGTGGTAGAAACCCCAAATCCCTTGATGGACTGTACACAGGGAATAAGCCTCCAGTTATTTCCCTCGAACCTTAATTGAGGGATAAATTATACATGTCAAAATTCTTGAGTTGGAAAACGTTTTGTTGTTTTTATTTCCGCCACAATAACAAAAGTAATTACACTAATAACAATGAGTATAAGGAAGAAAAAATGTTCTAGAATTGATTGAGGTAATGATTGTACCACTCTTGTTGATATGACTGAACTATTGAATTATATAATATGCAGTTGAATGGCAATAAAACTGTTTAAAAGATTAAAGAGAATGCATAAAGAGCAAGATTAAAGACATGAGTGAGCTGAAATGAATGTACAGTGACCATTTTGAATAAGACAATAGAAAAATATTGTCTACTATGATAAGAGTAGCACATTGAAGAGAATGATAACCTGTTCATCATCAAAATATTTCATGATCTATCTGGAAGTACAATGCTGTTGGCAATATGATATCTACCAATATGTATGATTATTACTCAAATTTATACAACCACTATAGCCAGTAATGAAGAATTAAACAGAATTCTTTATTCAGAATTAAACAAACATGCAGTAAAATCATATGACAATTACTAGTGATTTGACTGTGAAAGATGGAAACAAAGAAGAGGGATCAGTAGTTGGAAAATAAGTTAAAGCTGTGTTAAAAATATCAGAGAAATTAATGAAACCAATGATTTCTTAATTGCAAATACATTTCTTCAATAATATAACCCAGTACACAAAAGCCCCAATTTACACTTGAGTATATCCCATTATGATTTATGGATCATCTCAAGAACAATTTCACATATTCAATACCAATGGCCCAAGATGTGTAATGACATCAGAACATCATATATAAGCAAAGGTCAATAAAATATATGTTAAAATAAAAGCCCAAAATTGATATCAGAAGAGATTCTGAAGAAAAGGAAGAAGCTAAAGTGAATGGAAGAAAATGATGGCAATCTGAGAAGACAGTTTAAAATTATTATTGTGTTAGTCTTTGTAGACTGAAGAAACAAATTAATAAATACATATGTGTATAAAAAGAGATTTATCAGGGGTTGAAATCCTAATCTCAGATAAAATTGACATCAAAGTGAAAACTATAAAAAAGAGATAAGGAGAGACACTATAGTATGCTCAAGGGAACTGTAGACAAAGAATCATTAAGCATTTTAAATATATATTCCCCGAACTAGATACCCACTGACTATGTCAATCAAATGCTCCAAAAAATTAAAAAAGAAATCACAGACTCTGAGAAAAATAGATCACAGGGAAAGAAACTCAACAAGAAGGCTACAAATTGAAACAACACAATTAGACAATTTGACCTGATAGATATTTAGAGAGCTCTCCACCCAAATCACATTCTTTCAAGCCCACAAGAACATATTCTAAGATAGACCACATGCTGGGGCATAAATCAAATCTGCATAAATTGAAGCCCATTGATATCATAAGACCTCTCTCTCTGACCACATTGCAATAAGACTGGAAATCGATAAAAGGAAGATGAAGAAATCAAAGGCAAATAATTGGAGGGTGAATAACTCTCTACTGCAAAAGGAGTGTGTACTGTCCCAGAGCAGAGATGAAATTATGAAATTTCTAGAAACCTACGAGAGCGAGAACACCACATACCAAAACTTATGGGACACAGCAAAGGCAGCAATCAGAGGAAGTTTCATAGCAATACATGCACACATGAAAATGGAAGAGAGACTTATGATTGATATGCTGGCACAAAATTTACAGTAGGTAGATCAGAATCAACAGGACAATGCTACTAATAGCAAAAGAAATGAAATAATAAAAATCAGGGCAGAGACTCAGGAAAGAAAAAAAAATTAAGGCTGCTAAAAGTTGGTTCTTTGAAAGGATAAAGAGAATAAGCTGATGGCCAACAAACCTCACCAAAGAAAGAAAGGAACAAACTTCAATAGCAAGGATGAGGGATAAAACAGGGGACATTATAAAAGACTCTAATGAAATCAAAAGGATAATTACACGGTACTATGGAGGACTCGAATCCAATGAATTAAACAACTTGGATGATATGGACAAATTCTTGGAAAAACAATCCCTCCCTAGACTATCCTTGATAGAAGTCAAGAATCTCCACAGACCCAGGCAATAGGAGAAAATAGACAAGGTTATCAAGGGATTACCAACAAAATAATCCCATGTACCAGATGGCTTCACAGGAGAATTCTACCAAGCATTCAAGAAGAACTGACACCAATCCTCCACAAACTCTACCAGAACATAGAAAAAGATGGCAAACTCCCAAACTCTTTCTATGAAGCTAATATAACTCTCATACTAAAACCAGGAAAGGGTCCTACAAGAATTGGTAACTACAGCCCAATATCCCTAATGAACATTGAAGCAAAAATCCTTAACAAAATACTGGCCAATAGAATACAAAAGTACATAAAACAAATAATTCACCATGACCAATTGGGATTCATACCAGCGATGCAAAGATGGTTCAAAATATGAAAGACCATCAGTATCTTTCACCACATTGACATGAAAAAACTCTAAGAACCACATGATAATATTTATAGATGCAGAAAAAGCATTTGACAATATCCAACACCCATTAATGCGTAAGACGCTCAAGAAGATAGGAATTGAAGGAAAATTCCTCAATATAATACAAGCTATATATGAAAAACCAACAATCAACGTGGTAGTGAAGGGAGAAAATGGGTGGAGGAGAAATCTCACTAAAAAAGGGGAAGAGAAAATGATGTCCCTTGTTCCCACTCTTATTTGCCATCATACTGGCAGTCCAAGCTAACAGCATAAGGCAAAGAAAAAACAACAAAGTATATACTTTGGTAACTAAAAGGTGAAATTATTGTTCTTTGAAAATGATATGATGTTATATATGGAAAATCCCAAAAGCTCCTCAAGGGAAATACTGGTAGCAATAGAGGAATATGGCAGAGTGGCAGGATACAAGATCAACAAACAGAAGTCTATTGGACTGCTATACACATCGGACAAGACCACAGAAGAGATCAAAAAGTGATACCCTTCACAATAGCCAAGCACAAATTGAAATATCTAGGGATATACCTGACTAAAAAAACAAAAGATTTTTATGAGGAAAACTATGGAGCACTATTATAAGAAATCAAGTGTGACCTCAAGAAATGAAAGAATATCCCATGTTCCTGGATTAGAAGAATTAATATAGTAAAGATGTCATTTCTGTTCAAGGCACTATATAAGTTAAATGAAATTCCAATACAATTACCATCATCTTTCTTCAAAGAATTGTAAAAACTGATTACCAACTTCATATAGAGAGGGAAGAACCCCAGAATCATCAGAGAACTTACTTTGCCTGACTTTAGCACATATTATACAGCCACAGTTGTAAAAATTGCATGGCATTGGTATAATGAAAGATACTCAGACCAATGGAAAAGAAGTGAAAACCCCCCAAAAAACCCATCTGCATACAGATCTTTGATAAGGGCCCCCCAAAATCAAATGGGAATCAGATGCCCTCTTCAACAAATGGTGCTGGAAAAAATGGATATCTATCTAAAGAAAAATGAAGCAAGACCATTATCTCACTCCATGCACAAGAATAAATTCAAGGTGGATCACAGACCTCGAGGTAAAACCTCAAACTATTAGGGGCATCAGTACAGGAATTGGGACCAATCTGAGAACTTTGGCATAGGGAATACATAAGCTACCCCAAATAGGGAAGTACACAAATACAGATGAGTCACAACTTGAAAAGTGGGATATGCTGAAGATAAATCACCTCTGTACATCAAAAGAATTCAGCAAGAGAGTAATAAGAGAGCCCATGGACTGGGAAAACATCTTTAGCAATGACACATCAGACAAGGACCTTATTACCAAAATCTGCAATGCTCTGCAAGCTTCCAAAAAGAAAATGAATTGCCCACTGAGGAGATGGCTAAAGGACTTGAATAGAAGTTTTACAGGGGCAGAAATTTGAGCGGCCAATAAACATGAGAAAATGTTCCTAAGCACTAGCCATAAGAGAAATGCACATTAAAACAGCTAATGGATATCACTTAACACCCTTAAAAAAATAGCCCAATTCAATAAATCAGAAAACAAGTGTTGGAGGGGCTTTGGTGAGATAGGAATTCTCATCCTCTGCTGGTGGACCTGTATGTATGTACAGCCACTATGGAAATCAATTTGGCGATATTTAAAACAGATGGAAATTGAGCTACCCTCCAACCTAGCAGTCCCCCTCCTGGGCATATACCCAGAAAAGGCAAGAAATAAACCACAGCCAACCATCTGTGTTCATGGTGGCACAGTTCACAATTGCAAAGAATTGGAAACAACCCAGATTTCCATCAATGGATGAATGGATTAAAAAACTGTGGTACATACATATACTAGAGTATTAAACATCCCTAAAAAGTGTTAATGAACACAAGATGCACATCGTTACATGGGAAGAACTGCAGGAAATTATGCTAAGTGAAATAAGTCGAACCCAAAAGGACAAGTACAACACGAATACACTAAGGTAAGCTTAATAATGCAAAAGAGGCATAGGGAAAAATTCCCTGTACATACACATTCCTGGGGTGGGATCCAGGTAGTATGGCACGGGCCAGTCCAAATTAAGGGATACATATGGGAGCCAAATAAAAAGGTGTTGGTGGCGGGGGGGGGGGGGTGCAGGGGAAATGGTTAGCAGTGGAACAGGGCAATAACTCACCCAAGGGGAGCGTATTGTTTTTATGTTTTCACAGGGAAAGGGGGACCAGACTTCAACCCAGTGCTCCGAGATGTGAATGCAACATACCAGCCTGAAGCAGGGAACCAAGAGAGATGCTTGAGGGGCCAACCCCAATCTGAACTACATAGACAGCCTCCTCTCTCTGTAGAAGAATTCACTTAAGAGGATAACATTGAAGATACAGCTCAGGGAGAGGGAAATACCTGATCAAAGCACACAGGGGCAAATGAAAGGGGAGGAAGAGAAAGTGGAACACATCCTGGCCCACCAAACCCTGAGGATGATATTCCTGCTCAGAGAAGTCCATGCACAGAGATGATCATAAGGCTAGCCCCACCACGAAACACTACGTCCCTCACTGACCCATAGTGATAAAGAGAACAACACTAGAGACATAATGCGGGAATTACGCTGGATCTGACCCCACTACACTGAGGGGAAACACTAAGGACGTGCAACAGAGCAGCAAGGAGAGCAGAGCAACAAAGTTCTGAGGGAGTACCAAAAATAGACAGTGGGGCCCTGGCGTGGCCTGCCATCAGACTCAACCGGAAAGCACTCCTAAAGGTCCACAAAGAGACCTTGAAATATTTATAGGCTTTTCTTTGTCATCAGGTTTTTGTTGTTGTTTTGTTTTCTTTTGTTGCTTTGTTTTGCTCTGTCTTTTTGTGTATATTATCTCTGCAGGTCTACCTAGATAAGCCCAATAAACAATCTGGAGGAGAAAACAATGGGAGGAATAGTTCCAGGGGGACATGGGAGAGGGGGAGACTGGGGAAAGAAAGTAGGTGTTAACAAATGCAGGGACAAGGGAACAAAATGTGTGCCAAAATTGAAGGCAAGGGGGCTTTGGGGGTTAGTGGGGCTTGATCAAGGGCAATGGAACCAAGAGGAATTACTGAAACCCAAATGAAAGTTGAACATGATAGTGGGACAAGAGGAAAGTAAATGAAAATAGAGGAAAGAACTAGGAGGCAAAGGGCATTTACAGAGGTCTAAATACAGCATGTATATATGTAAATATATTTATATACGACAATTGGGAAAATCAATCTGTGTACATATATTTATAGGTTTAGTATTAACATAGTAGATATACATTGGGTCTCTACTCAAGTACTCCTTAAACACAAGAACACTTTGCTCTATTAACCTGCATTCCTTGGCTCACCTTCCTGACACAATCGCTGAATACCAAGCAGGTGCATAAGTAAATGTGTTGAAGAAATCAGATGGTGTCCGGGTAAAAAAAGATATAGCATCTGGGGTCTTAAAGGCTTAAAGATGAACAAGTGGCCATCTAGCTGAGAAGCAACAAAGTCTACATGGAAGAAGCACACCAGCCTGTGTGATCACGAGGTGTCGATGGCATCAGGTATCAGGTATCAAAGAACAAAAAAATCACCTCACTGTGAATGAAGGGGATAGAGGAGTGGAGCCACAAAGCCCATCTGTAGGCAACTGGATATCCCCTTAAATAAGGGTCACAGGGAAGTTGATGAGCCAGTCAGGGTGCCATATCACACCAATGAAACATACAACTTTCCTCTAGTTTTTCAATGTTACACACACACACACACACACACCCCACTATCATAATCCCAATTCCACTTTACAAATCCAGCTAGTATAGAGGATATACACTGGTACAGATAAGAACTGGAAATACAGGAAATCCAGGACAGATAAACCCCTCAGGACCAACAATGAGAATAGTGATATCAGGAGGGTAAGGGAAAAGTGGGGGGATGGGAACTGATTACAATGATCTACATATAACCCCCTTCCTGGGGGACGGAATACAGAAAAATGGGTGAAGGGAGACGCTGGACAGTGTAAGACATGACAAAAGAATCTTAATTTATAGATTAACAAGGGTTCAAGAGGGAGGGGAAAAATGAGAAGCTGATGCCAAAGGCTCAAGTAGAAAGTAGATATTTTGAGAATGAGGATGGCTACAAATATACAAATGTGCTTGACACAATGGATGTCAAATGTGCTTGACACAATAGATGTATGTATAGATTATGAAAGAGTTGCAAGGGCCCCCAATAAAATGATTTTCAAAAATAAAGAGTTTTATGTAAAAGAGCAATTGAACATTGAGAAAACATCCCAGTCTAGTGCAGATCAAGTCTATAAGTCCATTATTAGCCCATCTATATGATACTAATCTATGAAGTCCTCCTCAGACTCACAAAACACATACAATGGCGCCGAGTGCAGGAAGATTATAGGCCAGTGGGTGGGAAGTCTTGTGAATCCAGAGGCTTTGCAAGCATCTCAGTGCTGGCAGGGGTCTCCATGTGGCTTCTCCAGCTCCCAGGGCTGCATCAGTGTAGGTCCACGTGGCTTCTCTTCAGGGATGTCTCCTACGAAGTGAACAGAGAATATGTCTCCAGTCTCCAGGGAAGAAATACAGGAATTCCCAGAATCCTCTGGAGACTGTTGTACATTAAATAAAGAAGACTGGGGAAAATTGATCCACTTGACTTCAGGAGCAGGTAAAGAATATTAACTACTGTACCATTACCATCAACTGCCATAGGAACAAACAAACCTGTCTTGACAGGCATATAGCTAGAAATGAATGAAAAATGGCTAGACTGTGTTCTGTGTACATTAGACACGCTCTCAGGAGAGACTAGTCTCTTAGAAAAGGACATCATGTTTGGTAAATTAATGGATCCATGAAAAGGGAGGAGGAAGAGCCCGGATGAGATAAATTGACACACTTCCTACAACAATGGGGTGAATGTAACAACTTGAAGATGGGCAGAATCAGGCAGTATGTCCTTTTGTTAAACACAAAGTTGTTGTGACTTGGTACAGACCAGAGGGCACTTTATAACATTTATCTATCTGTCTAGCGATCTGATGCCCTTTGAAGAGGCAGCATAGTCTGTTCCTGACATGAGTTTATCCTTTAGCTTTCATTTACTAGAATTAAACAATGGGGGACAATTATGAATTCCAACTTAGTCAGAAAGACCAAACTCCTTACAACCAAACTAATAGGTAACATCTTGATAGATGGAGAAAAGGTTGAAGATGTAAAGGATTTTGTCTTACTTGGACCCACAGTGTTCATTGAAGCAGCAGCAGTCAAGAAATCAAAATATGTGTTGCATTATGTAAATCTGCTGCACAAAAATTTCATAACTGTATTGAAGAGCAAGGCTGTTACTTTGACGACTAAACTCAAGCCATGATATTCTCCATTGCATCATTTGATGTGAAAGTTGGATATTCAATATGGATGACTGCAGATGAAGGGATGCGTTTGAGTTGTGGTGCTGGAAAAGAACATTGAGAGTGTCATAAACTGCTAAAAGGACAAACTATCTGTGTTGAAAAAAGGCCAGAATGCGCCTTAGAGGCAAAGATAGAAAGAGTTTACCTTATATACTTTCGGCATGTCAGGTGAGACCAGTCCCTGGAGAAGGACTACATTAAGTGGAAGTGCAGCAAAATAAAAAAGGAAAAAGAGGAAGTCACCTCATCAAGACAGATTGACACCTCAGTGGCCAAATCAATAGGCTCAGGCATAGGAACAATTGTGAGGCTAGTCTAGGGCCGTGCAGTGGGTTGGAGCTGATTGGAAGGGATGGCACTTAACCACAAGAATAACAGATAAGTGAGACAATGTATGTGTATGTATACTAACCTAACTTCCACGAAGTCATTCCAGGTCAGAGCAACCCTATAGGACAAGGTTGCACTGTCCCTGTGGGTTTCAAAGACTATAACTCTTTATAGGAGTAGAAGGCCCCCTCTTCTCCCTAGGAGCTGCTGATGGTTTCAAACTGCTGACCTATTGGTGAGCAGCACAACTTAAAACCCCTATACCATCAAGGTATGTGTGTGTGTTTATGCATATATGTATATATGCACATATGTGTATATCATAAGGCACATATACCAAATTAAAATGACATCAATAAATTGTTAATACAATGATCCATAAATTGTTAATACAATGGTCATTAGTTAATCCTCTTTTTAATCAGCTTGGTTAAAAACTTACCCGCCAACATCCTCTCTATGCCCTCAATGAATCATAAAATCTATAGAAACAGGATAGTTGCATTTTCTTTATTTCTTTCTGTATATTTTTTGCTTATAATAGTTTTAGTAACCTCTGGGTAGGGTTTTCCCAGCAGGTAATAATGTGATTATGTTTTTTCCTGCCAGGAACTAACTGACCCCAGGTCACCATTACTTAAATAAAGACATGATTATGTAGCTAAAGGGGGAAAGAACATAAATATTTGTTAATAAGGGAAATTTGATCTTTCTTAGTGATTAAAAATATTTCCTTAAACTAATACAAAATGTTTTACATTTGTCACCACTTTATTGGATGTACATTAGTCCAAGTTCACTTCTGAGTCTAAACTAATGGAAGGAATAAATCATGGAATGCCTTGGAGTAAAGCTTTCCCTGTGACCTATGCAACAGATCAAGGTCAATGTATAGCAAAATTGTTACTCAATGCCAAACCCTCTAGGTCCTTGTTCTGTAGGGAACCAAGGACTTTAGAATAAGAATCTTTCCATTCTTCTCATTTTTGCTTCAGATTTGTGAGAGTGCTTGATAATTTAGGTAAAGATATAATTTTTGTTTAATTTCCCCAAACCAAACCCACTGCCATTGAATTATTTACTACTCATAGCAACACAATAGGACAGAATATAACTGCCCCATAGGCATTCTGGTTTGTAAGCTTTATGTAAGGAAATTACTACATTTTTTTTTCTTCTTCTTAGTCATTGTCTTCTTCTTACTTTTTCTACCTCTTAACAATTAAGCCATCAGGACTCTTTGGTATAGATTGTTGTTGTTGTTGTTAGGTATTGACAAATGGGTTCTGACTCAATGACGCTAGGTACAACAGAAGGACACACCACCCTGCCCTTCATCATCCTTGGAATTCTCTGTAAATATGAGCTCAGTGCAGCTATGGTCTCAATCAATCCCATTACTGACCTTTCTTTTATAAAATTGATTTGAAAATTAAGGATGTTACATGGTTTTGGTGTCTTTCCATGAAATAAAGTTTGGACAGATGCTTTCTCTCCCTTTGTTTCTACTAGCCTAGTGATCTCAATCTCCCTAAGACCACTCAATGTACAAAATTTAAGAATATTATCATAATACTGGAACTTACTGATGCTAAAATTTCATATTTCTACATAGGATGATCATTTTCATATTGTGGTGGGGACATTGAAAACCACAGATGGAAATTTTAGAAAATGATATGATTATTAGAAATATTCATTTGATGGTCAGTAATAAAAATTCAGTACCAAAATTTTTATTTTAAAAATGAATTATTTAGGGGCTTCAAACAAGGGAGAAAGAGAGAGAGAGAGAGAGAGAGAGAGAGAGAGAGAGAGAGAGAGAGAGAGAGAGAGAGAAAGCACTCTTTGGGAAGATATTATACTCATATATCAGTGAAATTATACAGAGAAGTACTCCAATTAAATATTAAGACCTGCGACTTCTACCCTTTGAAATTCCATTCTGTTAACCTGGTAGAATTGATAAGTACTGTTCCCTGATGGTGTAGTGGTTATAAGTTGGGCTATAGTGCTTATGGCCTTCTTATGAACCACAAGGTCAGCAGTTTGAAACCGCAAGCTGCTCCTTGGAAGAACGATGAGGGTTTCTACTCCCACAAAGAGTTACACTCCTCAAAATCCACAAGAGCTGTTCTACCCTATCCTCTAGGGTCACTGTAGTCAAAACGGATTCAATGGTAGTGAGTTTTTGACTTGTTATCATGCTGTATTAAAACCCAGAGACTGTTAGTTCCTACCAGGGAGGCCCCACGTGTTTTAGGGTAGACCTGTGCCCCACAGAGTTTTCATTGCCTGGTTTGAAGGAAATAATTCTGGGCTTTCTACATGGCGACTCTGAGTGAGTTCTAACTTTTCAATTAACAGTTGAGCATTTCAACACTTTGCATCAGGTGGTGAGGTCTGTGATCAGTCACTCATGTCAATATTTTTTTAAAGAATTGTGACATCTGATTTTCAACTACAACCTTTCCCAGAGACACACAGATGCAGTGTTTGATCTTTAATACTTCAGTGAAATTAGTTTAGAATTTTGCACCAGAATAAATTGGTCTGCTGTACAAGGTTAAGGCAAGGAGCACAAGGCACTCAGTTAATCTTTGTCTAAAGGAAAAAGAAAAATCAATTTTTATATTTGAAGAGAGTGTCTTTCATCAAATTCTCCATAAATAAAGGATCCCACTGTTTTTAAAAAGTGGTAGTTACTACTGATTTGGTGTTGACTGAAAATAGCATATGAAAATTCACATACTTTCATGAAATGTTCTACAGGGGCTTCGTCCTTCACTTATACAAATTTAAGGCCAAAGAGTCATTAACGCACAGTTGCTTATGAAGAGTGATTATTTCACAGTTGCATAAGAAAAAAAATTCTAGTATACACCACCAAAGTGATAGCTCACAGTAGTCCAAGCCCATCATTTATTAGGCATGGTTTCAGCAGCCTTAAGCACTCTACCTTGCAGGTGTTTGACATGTATTCATTCCTTCATTTGTTCCAACTAGCACTTACACACTCCAACTGTTTGTTTATCTGGCACTCTGTTACTGACTAGTGTACAGCAGCAAGTAAAATTTAGATTCTACTGGTTCTCTTTATATTCACTGCCAACAAGTGGATTCTGATCCACAGCAAATCTGTAGGATGAAGTAGAATTGCCCCTGTGGGTTTCTGCCACTGAAAGTTTCACAGGAATAGAAACCTCTATGGATTCCCCTTGGAGCAGCTGATGATTCACACTGAGGACCTTCACATTAGCACCCCAATGCATATTCACTCAGGAGCCTTTTTAGTATTTATTAAATTGATCAGATAACAAGCAACTTTAGAATATAAAATAATTAAGGAATCTTAGAATGGGACAGCAGGTTCTTATTTTACAAATTTTTAATAATGCTAAGCAAATTACTGCTTGTATCTACAACCCATGTTCATGGAAGCAGCAGTCAAGAGATCAAATGACATAGTATATTTTGTAAATCTGTGGCAAACTATCATGGTCTTTCCAAACTCCTCGTTTGCATGTGAAAATTGGACATTGAATAAGGAAGACCAAAGAAGAATAGATGTATTTGAGTTACAGTGCTGGTGAAGAACTTTGAACATATCATGGAATGCCAAAAGAACAAACAGCTCTGTGTTAGAAATACAGCCAGAATGCTCCTTAGAGGCAAGGGTGATGGGACTTTGTCTCTGGTATATTGAGCATGTTGTTAGGAGAGACCAGTCCCTGTAGAAGGACATCATGCTTGATAAAGAAATGGGGCAGCATGAAAAGGAATTACCTTCCGCAAGATGGATTGACACAATGATTGCATCAATGAGCTCAAATGTAAGAACAATTTTGAGGATGGCACAGAACCCCGCTATGTTTCTTTCTGTTGTACCTGGCTCAAAATGAGTCAGAACCAATTCAATGGCATCTAACAACAACAACAACAAGTGAATCATAAACAAGATTATTTTAAATGAATCATTACAGCTTACTCAAGGTTTCAGTATGTAATACATGAACAACAACAAAAAAGCCCTGTTGACAAGCATAATGAAACTGTTCATTTAAGTTGATGTCAATTGGGGAATAATGAGTTGGATAATGTAAGGCATTTTGATATCTCCCACCTTGAATTAGTGCATACTTATCCACTGCCATTGAGTTGATAGGCCTCATAGTGACCTGATGTTGAAGTCAGCAGTCCAATGCTTAAAAGTCTGTGCCATTAAGTTCCCTTTGACTTTGAGCATTCACTTAGACAAAATCAATTTGTGTTCCTCGCATTATATAGCTTATACTACACGCATATATGCCAAAAAGTAAAATCTTACTAATTTTTATTAAACAAAAATGTCAAAATATGAAGCTATTGTTTCTTGGCATACCCTCCATCTAGATCTATACGTCTGACGATGGTATTTATATTTCTCTAACTCTTCATTGAGAAAATATGTGCTCTTGGATTTACACAACATAAAAACCACAGTTTGGGCTTCCCTCAAGTTACTCAAATTGTGTGTCTTCAAACTATTGTTTGAGTTTGGTCATAACGTCAGGAAAGCCAATCTCTGGAGCAGCACATTATGCTTGGTAAAGCACCAGAGAAGTATAAATATATGAAGACCTTTCACAAGATGGATAGGCACAGTGGCTGCCTCAATGCGCTTAAATTTAAGACCAATTGTGAGGATGGGCTTAAAAACAGAAAGAAGTCTGAAGCGTCAAGATCAAGGCTGTAGGGTGGATGTCCAGTTAATTTCTCATAGGATTGTATTTGCTACTACCAAAGAGTGAGCAGATACATTGTGGTTAAGAAAACAAAGCATTCTTGGTAAAACTTCCCTGACCTTTTGTTCACTCATGAAGTTTTTAATTTTCATAATACTACTTTATAATAAGATTCATGACCATCCTGTATCATTTGAGGAAAACAATCAAGATTGACCCTTGGAATCCACTAAACTAGTCACCCTAACCTTTTGAGTTGAGTTCTTTACCTTAATTTAACTGACCCAGAAGATACCCTTAAAAACCATTGTTTGGTTTAGACTTTTTTTTAAAGACACCCGAAGGAAATTAATGCAGGTGGTGTAGTGGTTACTCATCGGACTGCTAACTGTGTGGTTAGCACTTAGAAAATACAAGCTTTTCCAGAGGAGAAAGCTAGGCTATCTACTCGCCTGAAGAATGACAGTCTCAGAAACCCACAGGGGCAGTGTTGAAATGTCCTAGAGAGTCTCTATGAATAAGAATCAGCTCTATGAGAGTGGGTATGGATTTTGAGTTAGTATTATTGAGAGAACTTCCCAGAAGTCATTCGTTAGTGACAGAGGCATGTGTAAACATATTTTATTTGTAATAAACTCATACATATATGAACTGAAATGCTATATGCAGTACTTTTTAAACTTGTCCTCATATATTGCATAATTTCCCATATTTCCTTTTATTCATTTAACTCAGTTATATTTAGTTAGTTTGAAACAGCAAGGCATCATTATACTCTAATTATTCATTTTTAATATTCCACCTACCCCTCAACTCTATTCTACATATTCAAGTTCTGTAAACTAAAATACTTTTTCAGGTTCTAACAATGATTAATAAAATGTCTTTGTATTAGTTTTGTCTCTGAGAATCTAAAGGGTAAGGAGTAAACAAAACAAATGAAACTCTATTATATGCATAATCTTCCCTACTTAACTTGTGGAAAATGCTTCTTTTTCCACCTTTGGTATAGTGTATTCTATGAATATGTGCATGTCTGAAAGAATGAATATTATGACTAGGCTATATCAATAAAAATAATATGTTGAAAACTACTACATAGATATAGCAAGCAGAAATTCCACTGCTATCCCCTCTTATATTAGAAATTCTACCAGTAGTGTAAAGCTTGCTCTTATTTCTTGCTGTTGACACAAATAGGGGTTTTCTGTAAAGACTTCAAGTCCAATTGATGCATGAGCCTAGTAGTTCTCCTTAATTGTGTTTGTAAATTCAATAGCTATTATAGAACCAGACATTCTTGGTTGCACTTTACAAAAATTATTATACCTTTGAGCCCACACTTCATTCATTCATAACTTCTATGTGTTTTCACACTGTCTTATGTGAGGAGTAACACAGTATGTACTTGTCTCATCTCTCAATGACTTGGGGAGGCTTTTGTTATATCACACATGTCTCAGGTAACAACACATCTCTGTCTAAATCAAACACAACGGTACTGAGTGCCTATTAAGTAGAATAAGGAACATGTTCTTTCTGTAAAAACACAGAAATGGAAACAGAAATTAACAATGCTTTTCTTAAAAGAAAAATATATTAAATGAGATTTTCATTTAGATAGAAACACCTAGATGATATGCTTACAAACTAATACTAATCCTACTTGTTATAGTATATTAAATGTTATGTTCCAATATTGATGAACATTTTGAGTCCTTGATCCTCAATGAGCACTCGCCTGTCAGTAAAATTATGTATCGTGTGTTCACACCTGGAAGTTGAGACACTTAAGACCCTTTGTAATCATGATGGTGTAGTAGAGAAAGAGGAATAACTTGCTGTAATCAAACGCTCTTTCTTGCTCTTGTTTCTGGTTGAAGATCCGGTGCTCTCCCCTGAGACCCACATTGCTCCTCACCCACAAGTCCTGTAGGACGACTGCTGGTGGCCTTCTCTTACCTCCGAACAATGGGCTTTCAAAAAGAGCTGGACAACTCAGAATTTCTCTTCGCTTCAGTATGCCTTGGGATGCCGTTTATATCATGACACTGAGAGTCTGCTGGGCAGCTTCCTTCCAGAATTCAAAGTTACAGTGACATGCTTAAGTTGTCTATTGGATCATAATTCCTCTGAAACAACTTTTGATTTTCTTTGCCTTCCAACTATATTGAAGGAAACCACACGGTAAATTAAAATTCCAGTGAAGACCTACCTAGGACAATTTTCATACACAGCCATGTTCTAAAGCAGGAAATTGAAGGATGATGAGACAGAGTTGCTTTCCTTTTATCTGGACACAACCAACAATTTTCCCTGATGTCCCCAGCTGGCTCCCCTTACACATCACTGAACTGACTTGGGTCAGTGGTTCTCCCACCCTGTTCTTCACCCCATGAACCTGGGAAAATAAGTACCTAGCAATAAAGAAAAACACTTTTCATGATTGGCTGAGGTCAAGGGTAATTTACTGCCTAAAATAGAGTTAGAGGCCACCCTAAACACGACTGGAAGATGGTTATTAAGAACAAGCAATGGGGCCTTTTATACAGGTTCTGCCTTGCAAGGGGATTACAACTTGACATGTAAAAATCAGCTCTTGGAATTGGACAAAGCCTTTTACTCTCTGGCAAAGTCTCACTGATAAGACAATAATCACAGCATAAAATCAGAAAAAGTCAAAATTGACAGTTTCAAAGTAAGACATAGATATATTATTATAGCCAGTATTGTTCTTCCTCTGATCCATGAAAAGTTATTTTCTTTAAGAGGAAATAAACTCCACAATGAATTAAGGAAAATAGGAAAATCACATATCTTTTTTAATAATACTTTTCTTAAATATTATCCTGATTAGGGTGCGTTAATGAGTTCCAAGCAACGGAGTATATCATTGAAAATGAGGATTATATTTGAGGATAATTAATTTTAGGACTTAATTAACTCTTCATCAGCAGCATGTCTTTGAGTGGTCTTTTTCTAATGGAAGTGAAGCTAATGCATTGATTGATTTTATATTGTTACTTGAATAGCTTAGGGTTATTACAAAAAACACTCCCTATGCATAAGCAAAGACTGTGAATGTGAAACTCATATTCTATGCAGCAATTAAAATCTGACATGGAATAGTGTGATAGGTTAGTCTCCCCTCTAAAAATGACAGACTTTCAGGGAATGGCTCAATATGTGTTTAATATTTTAATGCAACTACATGTCTAAAAATAATATATCTTTAAATTTTTATAGCACAACATAGATATGCACATTGCATTAGCTTGAGGGTATATGAAAATAATTTGGCTGTTTTAAGGTGTTTACCAAATAGCTCTAGGTTCACTGGATGTTTACATTTCTGGCCTGTGCTTTATAACTTTTTCTTCCAAATATCTGTGTTAGAAACATATCTTTTATGAAGATTATTGGGGGAGATGTAACTTGTTTATGATAATATAAATTATGTTTTAATTTATGCAGTGGCTGGCAACTAGATAAGTCAAAGATTACATAATGCTCTTAATTAGATAACTGTTAGCATGTTGACACACAATTCCACGTAAATTAGCTCCAATTTTTATTCACACACATTTTTAGGGAGCTGTTGTTCCTTAATTGCCTTTACATCAATTAGTAAGATGTAGAAAAAAATGTTTCCTTACGAATGATATTCATAATGGACAATCCAATTGTGTCAGTCTGGGTAGTCCAGAGAAACAAATCCACGGACACACATATGGGTATAAGAAAGAGGTTTATATACAAGAGCAATTAAACATTGAGAAACATGCCATCCCAGTCCAGATCAAGTCGTTAAGTCCAATAATAGCGCATATGTCCAATGCCAATCTATAGTCATCTTCAGACTCACAAAATACATGCAATGAAGCCAAATGCAGGGTGATGACAAACCAGTGCGCAGGAAGTCTTTGGGTCCAGTGGCGTTGTAAGCATCTCAGTGCTGGCAGAGGTCTCTCCGTCTTCTCCGGCTTCCAAGGACTGGTTGCATCCATGTGGCTTATCTTCGGCAATGTCTCCCAGGAAGTGGCAGAAAGAGAGCAGGGTCTTCTGCCTCCAAGGAGGAAGTACCAGATCTCCCAGAATTCTCAGGAGAAGGCCACGCCCATGCAGAAGTCTCATTGACTATCTCCAGATTGACAGCCTAGACTCCACCCCTACACTCTTAATCCTTAAAGTAACACCAGATTAGGTGACTGCCACACTAATTCATTTCCATTTTGCCAAATCCAACTCATAGCAACTGGATGCACAAGCGACCCTGTGGGTTCGGAGACTTTGACTCTTTTGAGGAATGGACAGCCTCATCTTTCTCCCTTGGAATCCTGGTGGCTTGTGGTTGCCACTGCTGAACTGTGGTTGGCATCAAATGTGTGCTACTATGCTTTTAGGACTTTGTAAAACATCACCATTTTGGAAGTAAAATAAGTTTCACAATATTAGTCAAGGTATCCTTATTTAACTTATTGCCAAAAACATAATTTCATACATTATAACGAGGTAAATATTGAATTACTTTATGAAATAATCATTTGAGAGACAATGACTTACCATTTTAACCCTTTCCTCCCCAGGACAAATTGTATAGGACTTTGAATTGGGAAATATTAACAACCCAGTGTGTAAATATGCTTGCATTCTACTAAACTGATTTGAAAGCTTTCTATTTGTATGCTATGCTACTCCAGATTTCTCCCCAAAAAATGTAGTAGAACTCTTTGTTGTTTTCACCACGATATGAGGAATTGTATTAAAGGGTTGCGAGTGAGGAAGGTTGAGAACCGCTGAGTTAGAGGCATGGCAGGGGAGAAGGGAAGGAAATGGGAGCTAAACACAAAGGCCTACATATCCAGTAGAGGTACACACACTCCTGGTCTCTCCGTGTTGTCGAGGCTCTCTGGAGAAACGAAGCCGGGGCACTTGTGTTTGTTGACTAGAGAAAGAGCTTTCCCTCAAGAAATACCTTCCACAGTAGAAGAAATCGGCTAGTCCAGTTCGGTTCAAACAGATTTCTCCTAATTTGTGAAAATTGATAACCAGAAGCAGGATGGTAAAGTAGACCCAGGAGAGGCAAAAGTTAGTGGATGCAGAGTCCGAAGTTGGCGAAATGTATCCAATCTTGGTAGTCTGCTGAATGCTCCTAAAATCAGCAGGCAACAAACGGGAGATGGAGGAAACACAGGCATGATCCAGCTCCACCAGCTGGCAAAGGGCCAAAGAGGATTCCACACTGCTTTGATTTTTTTTTTCTCAGACAAAAGAACGTTTGACATCAAATAAGTTTCATCCGGCTGTAATGCACTTGCTAGGTTGAGTTCCGCCCCTCTCCTTACTAAGTGGTACCCAGTTGACACTATCCCTACACGTCACCCCTGCTAAGGCAGAAGGTACTTTGATTTCCATTTGCACCATCATTTCCAAATTCCTGTCTTACCAGTGGTCCTGTCCTTTTGGCTCACCTTTGGAAACAGTTATGACATCTGCCTGGTACCTCACCAAAATACATGTCCATTGCCATATCCCTAAGGAAAGTCATCTTTTAAAAAACTATCTCTTAACTGTAGTCAGTAAAAACACAGAAAGGAAACACAATACTTTATTTTTTTTAACAAAGAAGCCACTGATTTTTCATATCTTAAATTAAACTTCTCCCTGACATTCACTCATCTCAAACAGGGTCATCACGGCATCTTGCCTGAGGGTGGAGAAGGGTTAGGAGCGTAGAATACAAATATAATTTCCCATCAACTTGGTGACCCTGAAAACAAGAGAAGTATTTGTGAAACTAACCGCTAAATGTTGCTGTTTATCAGCTTTACACTATAAATGCTAGAATTCATGTCATCGCAAAAGGTCAACCGTATCAGCCCATCGCTTCTTAACCAGGCATGATTTCTCGCAGTCCCAAATAATTATCTCTGGCTTTCAAATGAGTAGCAATCATAATCTACCTATCTTGAGCCTTATTGATCCTAATTTTGTCAAACAAGAAAGTCTATCTCTGCAGATAAGTGTCGCCATAAATATATGATCCCTATGTTTACAATGAGAACCTGTGTTACACAAGAGGACCTTCCCCCTTAGGTCTTTCTGGGAAAGCTTAACTTGTATTTATCTGGAGCTGTTTTTATTAAAAATGAATGCTAAGCTTCAGAGTATCAATTATGATAGTTTCCTACACTGGTCCCTGTGTTTTCATGCCAATTGTTTCAATCTCACTTACCTATGTCTCTGTGTTAGTCCGGGTAGACTAGAGAAACAAATCCAGGGAGACTCATATGTGTATAAAAGAGTTTTATAAAGAATAATTGTACATTAATAAAGCATCTCATCCCAGTCCATTCCAAGCCCATAAGTCTGATACCAATCTATAAAGTCCTCTTCAGACTCACAGAAGACATGCAATGATGCTGAATGCAGGACAATCACAGGCAAGTGGGTAGAAATTCTTTGGATCCAGTGGTGTTATAAGCATCCCAGTGCTGGCAGGGGTCTCTACGTGGCCTCTTCAGGTCCATGGTTCTGATTACATCAGGGTAGGTCCATGTGACGTCTCCTCAGGGATGCCTCACAGGGAGTCAGCCTTGTGTCTTCTCGGTAGAGCATCTTCCAGGGAGTGAACAGAGAGTGAGAAGTGTCTTCCACCTCCAAGGAAGAAATAAAGTAGTTCCCAGCATTCTCAGGATAAATCCATGCCCACACAGAGGCCTCATTGGTTTTATCTTGATTGACAGGTCAGACTGACAGGCCAGACTCCACCCCCTTCACTCATAATCCTCTCAAATTGACACCAGTCTATGTAACTACCACAGTCTCTCCTACTAAAACAAAGTCATTTGAAAAAGGTTAGATTGAGAAGTTAGAACTAAAGGCCTAGCCCATTGCCACTGAGGCCATTCTAAATCCGGTGACCCCATCCCCCCACCCCCACCCCCCGTGTGTCAGAGCTGAACTGTTCTCCAAAGGTTTTTATTGGCTTATTTTTCAGATCAGATTTTTATTCAGAAATACCTTTGACTGGACTTGAGCATTTTTATTAGCATCTGAATGCATCCAACACTTGCACCATGTAAAGATTCCGAGGAGCGTTACTGGTGCAGTGGATTAAGCCTTGGGCTGCTGATGTGAAGGCCAGCAGTTTGGAAACACCAGAGTTTTACGGGAGAAAGATGAGTCAAACATCCTTAAGGATTTACAGCCCCAGAAATCCTATGGAATAATTCTAGTCCATTCCATAGGGTTACCATGAGTCAGAATTGACTACAGGACAGTGAATTTGGTCTTTGGTTTTGAACTTATGAGTTTAGGTTGAAAGTTTTATATCATTTAGTTC
Organism: Tenrec ecaudatus; assembly: GCF_050624435.1. Taxonomy (NCBI): domain Eukaryota; kingdom Metazoa; phylum Chordata; class Mammalia; order Afrosoricida; family Tenrecidae; genus Tenrec; species Tenrec ecaudatus. The sequence continues at coordinate 11,188,087 of NC_134544.1, forward strand.
AATGAGTCTTACATACCAGGCTTAACTTAAAGAGAAAATAATTAAGATCTAAATGTATTAGCAGAAAATAAATGCCTACACTGGAATTAACTTACAGTACTCTCATTTGTTTGTTTGTTTGTTTGTTTGTTTGTTTGTCTTTATCATATCAGCATTCCTAATTATTCATTTAAATTAAACATCACTCAGCCACAAAAGGTCAAAAGAGAAAATAATATTCAGGGTTAAAATATTACTTTCAGACTTACAAACTCTGCCTTCACATAAAACCTTTGAATTGATTCACCTTTAATCTACTAAAGTTAAAATGACTAGATAGACAAGTAATCCAGCTGGAAATCTACATGTGCAAGCAACCTCTGTACCTGAAGCTGCAGTGTGAAGACAATACCTCTGGTATTAACTAGGCGGCCTTGGTTGATTTCCTTAAACTGGAGAAATCCGTAATTGAAGATGTTAAGCATTTGATTTATGCAAGTGAAAGGAAATCAGATCTTGTTGTGGCCATAGTACAAGTAAACATTTGTGGTGGTGCAGTAGTTAAACAAGTGGCTGTGAGCCAGCAAAGTAAAATGGCCCTTGGAACTTGCCAAGGGTTCCCAGCCAGAAAGAGGTGGCAGCCAGCTTCTCTTAAGAATTCAACTATGAGAATCCAATTGAGTGATCCTCCTCATGGAGTCGGAATGAGTAGTGGGTGTTGCTGTTGGCATTGGAGAATCAGAAAATTGCTCGGCTTAAACATGTTATTTACTCAGTTACTTCTGCAAACAGAATAACAGAGAAAGAATGAATTTATTTAACAATGTGAAAGTCAGGGACCTGTCAAACTTACTGCCCCTGAGTCGGTTCCAACTCATGGAAGAGATCAGCTACCGATCAGCCCGTCATAATATTTCCCTTCACGTCACGGTCCACGTTTCAAAGGTCATATGCTTCAGGCAGGTATATTTGGGAGCTGCTTACAAGTAATCATAAGCAGAATGCCGAAGAAAGCACAACTCTTCTGCAGTGTTCCATGGTCTCCATTCATTTCCTCCCTGTGCCTGGGGTCCGGTCTCCTGATGCTCTTCGCAATGGCCCCTGTTAACCAAGATTGGGCAAGCTTGGAAAGGAATACTGCAAGGTTGAGCACTCCTTGAAAGAGAAGTCTCTGGAAGCACCAAGGTTACTGGTGAAACAAAGAGATTTCCCTCTGATAAATCATCCTGAGACCAGTGTATGTTTTAATGAGGTCATATTAATATCAACTTATATTCTAAGACTGTATAGAAAACAAGAACCTACTATTATCATTTGATATTCCTTGGGATTGATAACAGGGTTGTTTATAATATATCAGGTTTCATTAATTTAAGCGTTCAATGTAAGATATGTAAGCACTCCTGGGGGCATAGTGGGTTAGGTGTTAGGCCTGCAAGGTCAGCAGTTTGAAACCATCAGATATTCTGCAGGAGAGATGAATCTTCCCACCTGCACAGTGTTACAGTCTTGGAAACACAGAGGGGCAGCTCTATCCTGTTCTTTAGCATCCTTATGAGTCAGATTAGAGTTAACGTTAGGGTGAGGGTTAGGAATTAACTTGACGGACAGGAGTTTGTTTTCCTTTGTTTAAAGACAATAAGGAATCCTCATGGTACAATCTTTAAACACTCAGTTGCTAATTGAAAGGTTCTAGCCCCTTAGCTCTCCTTTGAAAGAAAATCTTTGCCCATAAAGATACAGCCTAGACAATCCTATGGGGGTGGTTCTACTGTCTCCTGTCAGGTAGGACTCACAAATTACTCAACACCACACAATAATATGTATATTTTAAGATAATCCTATGTCTTATCCCTGAATTATTATAAAGAGCTTCATAATGCAAGAAGAGATAAAAGAATGAGGGTGAGATGGAATCATTGAGAAATATTCAATCAGAACAAACAACCTATTACAAAATAGATATTTGTGCAAAAATATTTAAAAGTACCTCACCTCTCTAAAAAACACCTGTATGTCCTTTCTGCATACAACGGAACCCACCTTCCATAAGTGTTTTTCTATAATTGGCTAAATGCAATAAATGCTTCATCTTGAAAGCAAATTGCAATTTAATTAACAGAGTAATTCCATTTCCCCCTTAATGACAGAGAATAATTCCAGCAAAATGTATTCAAAGAATTTGCTTTTGAATGGGAGCATGCTTAAAAACAAAAACAAAACAAAACCGAAGTAAAGAAAGAATGATTGGTTGATAGAATCATAATGACTACAAATAACTCATGTTTAAAACAGCTATCATTAGAATGCTCTTTAAATATTTAAGTACTCTTTACTTTTCTCTAATAGGAAAATCTCAGATGCTCTCATATAGCACATACATCATTTGCCCCTCTTTAGAACTTTTCACATGCATTAAAACTCGGAAATCTCCCCCAGTCTCTTTGTTCTGGAAAATCACAGCCAAGCATCTCAGAAACCACCTGCTCATTCCCCATAGGAGGTATAAGCAAAGAACAAGTCATGAGGTCAGTGGTAATCTCCTAAAATGTTACATTCATCATATCGAAAAGGGAACATTAAACCTTGTAGCTCTCTTTCTCTAAAATTAGACATTTTATTTCATTTACTAAATTATCCCATCAATCAAAAGATGAAGTAAAGTTCTTGAGTAACGTATTGTCTGAGGAAGGCTTCCAGAGAGACTTATTGCTTTCTTGACATCGCAATTACAACTGCGGTATAAGAACAGGGCACATATCTCCTTAGTACTTGAAGATGATTCACTCATGAAGGCAAACACATAAAAAATAAAAATATGAGAGGGCAGGAGCTGTTCTGAAAATTTTGCCATTGATTTCAATGATCATAGAATTTATAATCAACTTTGAAATCTAAATTAGAGGCCACTAAACCTCCACAAAAAGAGCCCTGGTGGCATTGTAGGTTCTACATTGGGCTGTTAACAGAAAGGTCAGCAATTTGACACCAACAGCTACTCCTTGGGAGAAAGATGAGGCTCTCTATCTACTCCTGCAAAGATTCAGAGGGACAAAACCTGACAGGGATAGTTCTAGCCAGCCCTATCAGGTTGCAACAAGTCAGAGCTGATTCTGTGGCAATGAAACGCTTCTGAAGAAAAAAAATGGAAGGAATTAAAAAAGAAAAGAACTAAAATGAACGTGCTCCTAGATGGCAGAAGGAAGTTCTCAGAACATAGTGGGACGAACCCAAGGACTATTGTGTCCTCAAGCACTAGATTATAGCCTGCCAGCACCATGGTTCATTTATCAGCAGTGTCTTATGGTGGCTGTTTCAGAATATCCAAATGGTATATGCTCTCATTCTGCTGTTTTTACAATAAATGGCTTACAGTAATAGTGGAAATTATAGGCCCGACTTCAGAAACTTCTGGGAAGAAAATGAAACATCATGAGCCTTTAAAACCATTTGTCTATGTTCCTTATGGCTTTCTTTTCCTCTAAAATTCATCTTATTAGAACCCCGATCGGTTTTATATTGTTAGAAATGGTGTTTCACAAATACATGTATGAGAAATGATATCTACTTGTAGGAGTTAAGATATGCTCTTACTCAATATTTTTGTTTTCTTTGTAAAGAAAAATTCATCCAACTCTACCAAGAAGCAGCATTATGACAAATGGAGAATGTGCTGAAGTTGGCATGGACTTCATTTTATTTTAATCCACAATCATTCCTTACAGAAAAAGCAGTCAAGACATCAAATGATGCATTGCATTGGGTACGTGTGCTGCCAGAGACCTCTTTAAAACAACAATGTCACTTTGAAGATTAAGGAGCTCTTCTGCCTAGCCGGGCGATTTTTATTTTTCTTCTATGCCTGGAAAGCTGGATGGAGAAGGAAGACCACAGAAGAATTACTGCCTTTGAATTACAGTGTTGGCAAACAATGTTGACTCTACCATGAACTGCCAGAACAATAAACAAATCTGTCTTGGAAAATGTATAGCCAGATGCTCCTTAGAAGCAAAGATGTTTAGATTTGTCTCATCTACTTTGGACATGTTATCAGGAGGGACCAGCTTCTGGAGGACATCATGCTTGATCCTCAAACAATGGGCTTAAACATTTCAAGGACTTTGTTGATGGTGAAGAACTGGGAAGTGTTTCATTCATAGAATCTGTACACGGAGGCCCTAGGAGTCTCATGAACCTCGGAACATGCTCAATAACAAAATTAAGGAATACTAGAAAAAGACAATTGACCACAGACTTGGCCAAACTAAACACCAAATTCACTGCCATTGAGTCAGTTCTGACTTTTAGTGACCCTGTAGGACAGAGTACAACTATCTCTGTGAGTTTCAAAGACTATAACTCTTCCTGGAATATAAAATGCTGTCTTTCTCCCTCAGAACTGGCTGTTGGTTTGAACCACTGTGGTTAGTAGCCCAAAGAATAACCAGTACACCACCAGGGCTTCAAAAATGGACAGATTTTGGGAATAAATCACATATTAACGATATTAGTTACTTTGAGATTGTGAAGACACAGGCTTTACATATTAATGTTGCATAGTCAACAGATATTCCAAATATTGACCTCATAATACATATGCAGTTACTGTGGCAAACTGCACTTGGAAGAGAGTTTATGAGGACAAAGGCTCAACATTCATACATTAAGGAGCCTGGGAGGCAAAGGCTCCTATTGGAGGAAGCCTTCACATTCGTGAGTTGGCAATGCATACCACTTAGATTGCCCTAAGTAAAATATATTCCCCATATTTTCTCTCCATAATAATGTCTATTGTAAAACCCCTGCCTCTAACATATGTGCTTACTGTGGCCTGTGTGCCCAGATTATATAAACGTGTAAGATAACATTACTTTCTCTCTCTGCTCAAACTTGGCTCTTGAAGTCATGACTGAGAGCTGAGCCCTTGCATGCTTTATCTTGTCTGATGTCTCTATAATTTATCCCTCAATTACACGACTGCCCTTTAGACCCATTCTGTTGTGGGGAGGCTGGTCCCCCACAAGTTACCTATTCATTCATAATTATGAAGATTTAAAATTATCTACCGTTTGACAGAAGGGAACCTATTTATGCTATAATGTTCATGCTGTTTTAGAATTGCAAAATCATTTACATTTTTCTTTTCAAAGGTGTTGCTGACTTATAATTAATATATCATATAGCTCAATTGTTTAAATATATTAGAAAAGAGTTGTGCAATCATCATCAAAATCAATTTTAGAATATGTTCTTCATTATTTTACTCATTGTTATTGGCTTCCTGGGTTTGGCTAGATTGTCTAGAAAAAAAATCATCGACACTCATATATGTGTGAAACAGAACTTTATATCAAGGATTAATTGGATATTTAGGAAACATCCCAGCACAGTCCAAATCAAGTCCTTAGGTCCAATACAAGTCAAGAATTCTCTCTTCAGACTCACACAGCCACAAGCAATGATGCAAAATGCAGGAAGATCACAGGCCTGTGCGTAAAATGTTTGGTGGATCCAATGGAGGTGCACACCTCTCCAGGGCTCCCACAAGTCTCAGCATGACTTGTCAATGGGAAGGTGGAGGCAGAAAAAGAGAGAGTGGCACACCTCAAGAGAGCCATTTATCTCAGTGACACCTCCAAATGAGGTCATCAAGTTCTGACCTGATTGACAGGCTAAACTCCACCCATATCTTATCAGTGCCAGGTAGACACAAAAAACATACTATCATACTCATCATTTCCAACCAACCTCCTCTGTTAAGCACTAAGAAACTATGAGACTAGTTACTGTATCTATTGTCTTGCCTATCCTCAAAAACAAAAAACTTCTCTGCCATCAAGTCAATGCTGACTCATAGTGATCCTATAGGACTGGGTAGAACTGTCCTGGTGAATTTCTGAGACTGTAATTCTTTACAGGAGTAGAATAGCCCAGTCTTTCTCCCTCAGGGCATCTGATGCTTTTGAACTGCTAACCTTGCAGTTAGCAGTTGAATGTGTAATAACTACACCACCAGGGATCCATTACCTATCCTAGATTGCATATAAAGAAAACTATACCAAAAACCTATCCAACAATATTAATAAAACAAAACACAGAAAAACATCAATCACAAAGAAAGTAGAAAGTGAATAAAACTAGAACAAATTGAAGATGGGTTAAGGAGGGGATAATAAAATATTAAAATTTAACCTAATTATGTCTGCAGAAATTCACTTTCTGATGCACTTTCTCTGAGGGCAACATTGCCCAAATCTGGTCAACAGTCCCAGGGAATTCAGTGAAGGCTTCGGCCCTGTGGGGACTCAGCAGAATGATTATATATGGGCTTTTCTGTCATCCATAGCTTTCTGCTAATTGGATGTTCAGATGAAATCATTCTCTCTTTGGTAAACACTGAAAATCAAATAGTAATAAAAAGCCATCACAACAAAAAAATCCCTATAATAACTGAGGTATTTTACAGCATGTTTGGGTTCAAGGGATACCCATGGTATATTCGCATTGGAGAACATTAATATATCAATATTTTATGTCATATATGTAGAATTTATCTGCATGCTAAAACTTATTTTTAAGTATAAATGAATATTTTCAAGAAGGTTAATTGTGGTCATTTGAACATGAAATGGGAACCCACATGCACTAATTACCAGTACAATAAGTAAAGGAACTGCATAATATAAAAGAGCTGTGTTTACCAATTGTATGATCAATTTTCCTCCAGTGTTAGAGATAGTAATGCTATTGGTCCAGCAGAAAAGTAAATCACCTTGATATATGATTTCATAAAAATACTTTTTAGAAGAATCTCGTGTCTTTTAGCTTAGACATAAAAGACAAAATTGAGCACACGTGAATATTCTTAGTGAAATATGAAATCTAAATATCACCAATCCCTCAAACTGGAGAAATATATCTTACAAAAATGGAACACCCCAGTGAGCAAGGTTCTAAGTTGTAGACAAGGATTAATGAGCACCAGTGAGAATATGCATTTGGGGGCAGAAGAAAATTTTTACATTTGATTGATTTAATTGATTAAAGGAACTATTAGACAAAAAGTTTGTGGGGAAAAGTAATTAAAAGCTAGCGCAGTATTTCCACATTTTTGCAACTTTTATACTTGGCACTGCTTCCTGGAGTATAGCTTGAGTACAAGTCTTCTCATATGAAGTCACAACAGATGCCCCTCATTTTCCTGAACATTCCTTATTGGTTATACAAAGTGTCTTATCAGAAGCATCATTTAGAAGATCGGTAGTATAGGACAAAGAACCCAGGTGGCACAGTGGATTGAGTCCGGGGATGCTGATCACCAAGTCAGAAGTTCAGAACCAACATGTGCTCCAAGGAGAATTGTCTAAGTGGGTTTCGGAGACTATAACTTTCACTGGAAGGAGAAAGACAAATCTTTCTCATGAGGGGTGGCTTATGATTTCAAACTGCTGATTTCTCAGATAAGTTTTGGTCTTAAACTTGTCTCAGATCATTTACTGACTTAGTGTTTGGCCCATGTATTTAGTAAAACAAGTCTCCTGGGGTGGCACAATTTTACATTGTGCTTCTGCTGTTTTCATTATGGACTTCTGGATTCAGATAGAGGGTGTCTGTTTGTCTATGGCTTCTTGCCATTACTACTCTGTTTTGGAAACACAGTATGACTTCGCGTCGAGTGGCAATAGTTTCCATTAGGACTCAGTATTCTATTGGGCAAATATATCATAACTCGCTTATGTATTTTGCTTTTAAGCATTTCAGGTGTTTCCAATTATGTAGTTCTGCCATTAATAATATTTTAGTATACACATGTGCACAATGCTCTGGGGAGTGTACCTGGAGACAGAATTCCTGGCAATGCGGTCAGACTGTGATCAGCACTAGTGGATAATGGCATATGATTCGCCAACATCAGTTTGACAATTGATATTGTAGAAATTAAGTAGGGCAGCATAATTTTGTCATTTTAAACAACACTTCTAATCGGTTTTATTTGTATTTTCCAGTAATACTAATGAGAATGACCATTTTGATAAAATTAATTGACATTTGAATACACACGTGGAAAAGTCGTTATTTGGATTATGGGAATTGGGAAAGTAAGGAATGACATTTGTCTTTGTTCCATTGATTTAAAGATAGTTTTTAGGGTCTGGTTTATCATGTGTGTTGAAAAAATGGATTTTCCTCTACATATCCACTTATCACTTGGATGCATAAAGATGTCTGTTTTAATGTACAATAATTTTTCAATGATTTCCTTTATGATTAGGCTGATTTCCCCAAAACTATTATAAACACACACACACACACTCAGGGAAAAGAGTTGTTGTTGTTCAAAACTTCCAGGAAAATGGAATTGAGATATGACATTTTCCTACAATTATTTTAAAGCAATATATAAAGGTGTGCATATATGTATATGTTGAATACATACAGAGAGAGAAGATATTATGTGTATAGATAGAAAGAGAGTGAGAGTGACAGCAAGCTAGATGGTGCTGTTGAGTAAGTATTAGACAGCTAACCAGAAGGTTTGTGATTCAAACTCACATCTATTCATCCAGGAAAAGATAGACTTTTCTGCTCCTGTAAAGATTATTAGCCTAGAAAACCATCAACCCTGCATAGTATCACTATATGTTTTCTGATGTGTGTGTATATATATATATATATATATATATATATATATATATATATACATGAATGTAGGAACATATAAGAATATGAATAATATATGTGTGAATGTATGAATAATATATGTAAATATATAGATAGCTAGATATTCAGAGCCCTGGTGGCAAGAGTGGGTTGCATATTGGGTTGTTACCTGCAAGGTGAGCTTGTCAAATGTGTGTGTATTTCTTCTTATTTTTTTTTTTTAATGTCTTCCTCTCCTTTCTTTTTCCCCATCTCAGGGGTTTTGCATGGTTGTGTGTGTGGGGAGGGGGAGGGTGTTAGGGGGTGGTGAATGTGTGTTTGTGCCCACGCACACCTACACAAATAGACTGATAGGTTGGAAATCAGAGGATGATGCTGGGTGAGTCTGTAGCATCTCTCTGTCCTTTGTTCCTCTCTTGCTACAACCTTCTCGTGGTATTTCAGTTCCTCAATACTTCCCTGCCTTCTTCCTGCCTCTCCTTCTCTCTCTATTCCACCCCTTTTGTCAGCTACATCATCCTTTTTTTCTCTTCATCATTTTCTCCTCATTCTCCCTACTTATCATCTTGCCAGTTACTCTCTCAAGCCCCATCAGTGAGACTGCCTCCATCTCAAAGTAGAGGCAGGCAGGGCTTCTCAGCCCAGGAAGCTTTTGTGGCAGGTTTTCCACTTCAGTGTTGAGAGTCTTGTTGCTGCTTCCTGATCCTGAAATCAGGATGTCCCACAGTGTCCCAAGCCAGGGAACTGAAGTTCTCATCCACATTTACACTGGTTTGGGCACTTCTCTCAAGCAATCAGCACATGTCCCTAAACTATAAGCCTGCTTCTTCTACCTTTTCTTCTGGGCATGTCTGCTGCATATATTCCCAGGAATAGCTGCTGAATACAAACAGAAGCATAATATTTGATCTTCTCCATACAGTTTGAGCCTTTTCAAAGGTTTTTTCATCTGAGTTGTTGGACACTAGGATGATACTAATGACACATGGTAATAAGTAGTCATTATTTTCGTGACTTGCTTTTGGCCAGCTCTGTCCCAGGCTTTCACTTTAGTGTTCTTCCCTCCCATTATGTCATAGTGTGGATATTTAAGTGAGTTCTAAAGGTGAAGATGGTTGTCAAATTATCTTCTGCAAAAACAATGATCAGACAAACTCTGCTCACTCCTAATCAGAATCAAATTGAGGAGGTAACCTTAGATTTTGGCCATGGTGGAAACACTTTTATTTGTTTCCTTTTATTTTTTCCATTTATTTATCTTTTATCTTCATGCTAGTTCCAGTTCTGACACTGAGAGAAGAAATAGGCAGGCTTGTTAATTAGTCAACCTGACAGATGATTAATTTAATAACAACAATATTAATAAATTTAATAGCAGCATTCATTTATATACATATATTGCCACTTATTGGACATCCCTTAATACATAATACATTAAGTAGTACGGATGAATGATGGAGTCATATCTTTATTGTAAGCTATTTCTCCATATCAATAGGGTTAAGGAAAAAGGTATAGTAATAGTTAAAACACAGAAAGGTAATGTTGAAAACGGTATGTGTGGGGGCCTTTACAAGGCTATCAATAAGTAAGCCTGGTTGAACACGGTATATTGGAAAAGAACTTCTGGATAACAAAACTCCCCTTGACTTTAGACAGCTTGGTTCTCCTTGATACTAGATTTCAGGATGAAGAATATGGTGGAGAGTCAGTCAGACAGTTGACGTGAGTTTTCAAATTGCACAGAAACATTGCATGAAACATCAACTTCTAGCCTTAATTTTTTGCATTTATAATAAGAAAAAATGCATTTTCAAAACATGTAATTTTCCCAAATGTTGAAACCCTAAGAACCAATAAGATTTGCCTTAGAATAAATATGAATTACTTGACTTCTAGAGAATCTTTTATATATTTCATAAAGTCACTATAACAGGTAATTAGATAAATCTCTGCAAATTTCTCTGCAAAATATATCCATTATGCATATCACTATTATCCGTGCTGGTTCACTAATTGATTGGTAACTACAGTGGATTTTTCTGATGCTTAATTGATAGTAGAACAATAGATGAGAGAGGAAGAAGAGGTAGAATGTCCTACTAGAACTCCTATGAATGATGAAGATATGCTTTGAAGAATATCACCAATAATTACAATCTATTAAAGAACTACCCCTCAGTAACCTGATTTCTCACAAAGATTCCTCCTGGAATCATTAGTCAGAAATATTCCCCATCCTTAATAACATGACACACAGCATCAATCATTTTTCGCTGGCCGTTTTCTCAGGTTTTCTTTTGCCCAGACTTTCTCCTAATTAAATGACAATAAACTCTAGTGAAATCATGGGATTAACAAAAACAACCCATTTCAAAAGATGAAGCTTTCTTGCAAGCATATTTAAATATCATAGCCTTCCTATTTTCCTCAAGAAGCAGCAGAATACGTCATTGAAAGCTATCACAGTGCTTAAGGTGAAAGGCTGAAAGATATTCATTCAGAAGGAAAAAACTGTTAGAAACATGGTTGTGAACTTCTCCACTTTAGAAACAAAAATTGGATTTGAAAAGACATCAAAACATATATGAACACACCAGGGGTTGATTGTGTTCTCTACAATCTTCAGAAACACATCAAAGAAAGTCTAACAAGCGACTTCAAAAGCCAGTTCCTCTCACTGCAATCCGCGCAGTTCTGAGAGAAAGGGCCTGTTAACGGCCTTATTGAGGAAAATGATAGCATCCGCAGAGAACACGAGAAGATTGACCTACAAACAGTTTCTTGAGAAATATCACAAAAATATAATACAAATTTCACCTAGAAATTGAAATAACACCAAAGGCTACAGGTATAAAATAGAAACCAGGCAGATAAACAGTGAATGAGGAGAAGCAGTCCACTGTAACTGTGCTCACAAAATATATAAAATATGAGAAGTTTTCTATATATGTTAACAAGAGACAGTAGTTACAAATATTTTATTAACTTGAATGTTCTGAAAGTAAAATTAGGCAAAAGTGCATCAAATTTGGTTATTGCGTTAAATGTGTATGTGTATGTCCAGTTACACACTGACTTTGAAAACTTGATATACAGGATTTAAACCGAATGTAGATAAAAAATATTCAGATGGCAATGGCGGAACTATTAAGTGGTCAAAACACTCCCCCCAAAGCTAGCACGAATCATAAAGTGCTATTTATATATCATGTACATTGTGTTAGATGTGATAGCAATACAGAGATGATTTAAAGTATATAGGAGGATATTAAAAGTTATATACAAACACTATACCATTTTATCCATCACGTTGGGGTAGTTATAATTGATAGTGTGGTGGCTGACATGTGTCTGTGATGCTTGAAGATGTGTGTATTTCATGTATGAATGGTATCTCCCAAGGTAGACAGGTGTTGTAGTAACATACTTTTGTGTCACCTTAAAGGGTAGGGGTGGAGCTTAGCTTGTCGATAAGAGCATAGCCTAATGATGCTTCCCTTGGTCATGATCTCCTCATAAGGGGAGTTCTGGGGGCCACCCCTCTCTCTCTCTGCTTTTACCTCCCTGTTGATGCCACCGGAAGACCTATGCAAACTCTGGGGATGGTCCATCGCCATTGGATCTACAAGACTTCAAACCCACTAGTCAGTGATGTTCCTGCATTCTGCATCCTCGTAGGTAACTTTGTGAGTCTTAAGAGGGACTTATGGACTAGTATTGAACTTAAGGACTTGATCTGGACTGGGATGGGATGTTTTCTTGATATACAATTACTTCTTGGTAGAAAGCTCTTTTACACATATATGAGTGTCTCTGGATTTGTTTCTCTAGTCCACCCAGCCGAACACATCATGGTACCAGGAGTCCACTGTTAGAGAAACAAATCATGACAATGATTGTTTGACCTTTTCCTTATGGCGCTATTTCTTTGGCTAACTGGAGGGCAGATACGGCCACACTGCTTACTGGGATTGTTTTCTGGAAAGGACATGGGAAGTGAAGATTTTGATTCCTTGAAATTATCTTTGGTTATTCCTGTTTGGAATGGCAAAAATGAATGTGATTAAGGTAAATTTTTAGCTCAGGGGGCAAAATGGCCCCTTGAACTCCTCGGACACCACTCTCCTTAGTCAGAATGTCTGACAGAAGAACAAAATGACTGAAAAAAAAGACCCCAACCTGGCTTGATTCAGTCAAAGGCCTAAGGCTATATTGCATATCAATGGAATAGTTTAGATAAAGATTGAACTTGACTGTCTTAAGTATCTAGTTTATGATCTGACTAAAACGAATAGGTTTAATCAGATTTCTGCCTATTTTTATTGATTTAATGTGTGATAGAAATTATTATTGGGACATATGAAAATAGAGCTTTTGTAAGCCCATTGTTTCCAGTCATTAGAAATTTAAATGGGTATAGGAAAGGCCTACAAAGAAGGCTCTGAAAAGATAAGCCCCACCCAGTGCCTTGAGTGATCAGTACATTTGCATTTGAAAAGCCTTGCTGACAAGACTGTTGGCAGACAGAAGGAAAAAAAAAAGGAGCTATCTGACCCTCTTGAAGTTTGAATTACAGATTTGTTGCCAAGGCTAGAAAAATTTGGAGCCATTAAGACACTAGGGCTGAAAGCTAAAGGAAGCCTGAGGGCAGCTTGTGGCTCTGGAGGTGACTACCTGGATCCACTTGTTCCGTGCAAGGGGAGAAATGCAATAGAGAGATGAATTGAGTCTGGCCACTGACACCTATGGACCTGGTTCACAGAGATTAGAGGAGAAGAAAACAGTGGGTTGGTTGGTCTGATGTTTATAGAATTGTGTAGAACCTGAGCCTATGTCATGACCTAGCCCATAGGAGCTAGGGTTGTTGAGAATTTGTAAAGGAGTCCATGTGCAAAAGGCAAGGTGGCCAATGGGCACTAAATGAGGCGGCCTACATTAAGTTGACCAGAACCTGACTGGATGAAATGAAAATATTTGAGCCCATGAATTGATTCATATTGCTGCTGAACTTATGGGCGGCCTATCCTGATTTGACATTGCTTATGGATGTGGACTTGCAAAGGTATTTGGATTTTTTTCTCTAGTCAACTCAGCTTAACCCAAAAGGTTTTACCAGAGCTTTAAGACCAAGACAAACTAGGAAAAAGAAGCTGGTTTTTCTCCTTGCAGAAATAAATTGGTCAATGGACACCCTATGAATAGTGATGGAACAATTCTGCTATTATACTGAAGATGAGGCCCTGAGGTTGGAAGACACTCAAAACGCCACTAGGAAAGAGCTGGCTTTGCAAAGTAGGGTAGAGGTCTGGGGCATGGAAAGTTTTTAGAACCTTCATTTGTTGATATGGCATGACTCAAAATGCAAATTAATGATCATCCATTAACGATTCTAATGTAGAATATACAAAGTATAAGTCCAGGAAAATTGAAAATCACAAAAAATTAAATGGAACAAATACAGATCAAAATACTAGGTTTTAGTAACCTGAAATGAATTGATAATACCCACTTTTCATTGTACATTCATATGCTCTGCTGATATATTATTGTATATGGGAGACTATGCATAGGTTATATGCAAATACTAAAAAATTATATCAGGAATAAAATATTGTAGGCAAATGGCATTAATTCATCATCAAAAGATAATAATTCAAGAATTATCCTGAAGTCCAACACTGCTGTTGGAAGGAGCACAGCCTGCACACTCCCTGCAATTAAAGATGTTAAAAGTTCATCGCATGTCCTTTGGACCAGGTATCAGGAGAGGAATCCCTAGAAAAGGCCCTTCTGCTTGGGAAAGTAGAAGTCAGTCAAAAAGGGGAGGGTCCTCAATGAGATGATTGCAAGAAACGTGGTTGCAAGAAAGGACTCAAAAATAAAGAGACTACAGGGCTGGGAAGTCTTTCATTGTGTGGTGAATAGGCTCTTTCTGAGTCAGAACTGATTTCACAAAACTTAACAACAACAACAATAACAATAACAGCAGCAACATCAACACTGCTAGCAATAGGATAATATCCATAAGTTTACAAAAATATTGTTGATTAATACAATGATTAAGAAGCCAAACACTAATATCAAATTTCAAGAAAATGAAATGCTTTTCATTATGATATTGATCAAGTATGCATTGAAGATGCATTGGTAATTATTGCTGATTAAAATGAAAAATTGGAAACAAAAATTAAAGATCAGGGGTTGGAAAATATGACCTTGGACATAGAAATGGTGTGAGACTGCATGATAGAATTGTGCAAAACCAATTATTTCTTCATTGCAAAAACCTCCATGTCCATCTGGATAGATTAGAGAAACAAATTTGTAAACACTCATGTGTATAAGAGAGCATTATATATAAGAGTAATTGAATATTGAGAATCCATCCCACCCTGGCCCAGATCAAGTCCATAAGTCCGATATTAGCCCATATGTTTGCACCAATATATAAAGTTCTCTTCAGACTCATGCAACACATGCAATGACACCGGATGCAGGGAGAACACAGACCAGTGGGTGGAAAGCCTTGCGGATCAAGTGTAAGCATCTCAGCAATGGCAGGGGTCTCCAAGTGTCTCCTTCAGCTCCGAGGATCTAGCATAGATCCATGTGTTTTCTCAACAGGAATGTCTCCCCTGGAGTGAGCAGGTGTCCTGCCTCCAGAGAGCTATTTACCTCCTTAGTACCTCCAAATGAGGTCATCAAGTTGCGCCCTGATTGACAGGCGAAACTCTACCCTTACACTCTTAAGTCTCAAATTGACAACAGATTATGTAACTACCAGAACCTCTTTACAACATCAACAATGCCTGTACACATAGATGTTGCCAGATGTTATACACAGGGATTGACCACTCTAATTGAAAACAGACAGTGGTTCAGTTCAATAGTATCCGTCAGAATGTGGCACAGGGCCAATTGTGGAACAACTCATCAATCGGTCACATACAATGTGAAGATGAAAAAAATTAAAACATATTTCTGAAAGCAAAATATGAACTTTATGATAGCCATATAACAAATAGGTTTAACACTTGAATGAAGGCCCAATGAGTTGTAGGCTGACTTTAAGGGCATACTATATGAAGAAAGCAAAATGTCATTAGGAATGCAGGAAAGAAAAGACCAAAATGGATGTCAGAAAATACTGAAACTTGCTCAAGATTATAGATCAGCTAAAGGGAAAGGAAGAAAGATGAAGCTTAAGAGTGGAACAGAAGATTTCTAATGTACAGATAAAGAAGGCAACATATTATAATTGAATGTGCAAACACAGAAACTTTAAAACATAAGGAAAGAATATATTTGGCATTTCTCAAGTTGGAGAACTGAAGAAAATATCCAAGCCTCAAGTTACCATATTGAAGGATTCTGGGGAAAGTAAATATTCAAAAAAAACACAGGTAAAATCAAAAGAAGATGGGAATTGATCAACATCCACCCATTTCAGGAAGTTGAATTTCGTACCAGTGATATTAGAGGGTGGAAAATCAACGTTTACTGCAAGTATGCCAAACAAGGCTTCAGGAACTGAGAGAAGAGCAAGTGAGATGCTTCAACAAACTGACGCGACTTTGGAAGCAACCACTTACGAGTGCCAGCAAACTTGGAAGACAATCACTTGGCTAGCTGTCAGGAAGAGATCCAATCTGTGCCAGTTACAAAGACAAGTGATCAAACACGATATGGATACTTTAAAGTAATATAAAAAAATAATACACATAAGAAAAATGACTAGGGTTGTAGCACACATTGATAAAGAAGTGCCAGATATTCAAGCCATATTCAGAAAAGAATATGGAACAATGGATATCACTGTTGATGTCTGATGAATCTTAGCAGAAAGCAGAGAATATCAAGAAGATATTCACTTATGTACTATTGACTTTGTAAAGGCATTCAACTCTGAAGATCATAATAAATTATGGCCACCATTGAAAGGAATGAATATTCCAAAACATATAGTCTCTGATCAGCAGAATATGAAACAGCATTGCACCATGAAAGAGGATGGCAACCATGCCTATCTGAGGGTATATCTGTCTTCAAAGTTCTAGCAATAATCTAATCTCCCACATCAGACTGTCTAGGGTTTACTGTCCCTCATCTGAGTCTCCTATTTTATGGATTCTACCTGTACCTTTTCCCATTCCAATTATTGTTCCAGTACACCCACATTTTACAAATTTGTGTCAACTCCAGTTTTGCTGTGTCAGCATGGTTTCATCTACTGTCCTAGTAAGGGTTTTCCACACCTTATGACTGTGTGCTGTGTGTAAGACAGCTAAGCTTTCTATCCTTGATTTTTGGATACCTCCAAAAGCTCTCGTTGGTTGAACACTCCGTATTTGATCAATTAAGAACTCCTATGATAGCATCACAGTTCAAAGTTTTCTCTGTCCAATTCTTCTTTACTTCATTCTTTATAGCTTTTGTTCCTAAACGTGATGACCAATAAACCACCAACAGTGTTCTAGGGAATCCAACCAATAAAACTTGGTACCAAGAGTGATCTTAGGAAAAGTTTCTAAATAAGATTTTTGAGACAGATCACCTGCTGGCAGGTAACAATATAGACCCCATACCCTTTGAAGAAGGCAACATAACCAACATTAAACCCAGTGGATGTTAAGTAGGGAAGAATCCATTGGAAAGTCATGTGTGCTTTTTCTGTGGTTTAATATATCAGATTACTAGAGATTTAAGGGAACAGAACTTTGAATCAAATGTGAATAAAACTGACACTGATTCTTCCTAAACAAAAGAAGGCCAAAACTGCTTAATCACCAATGGAAGAAAAGAGAAGAAGCCTATCTTTGCAACTTTTAAAGTTGATCTTCTACAGCTGGAGGGAAGTAAAAGAGAAGGGTCAGTCCAAGGACTTAACAATAGAGCTAGCAACGTTCCAGCAAATATTACATCTTCAGCTTTGGCAAGCTTGGTGTTCCAAGGTCAGTTCTGTGACAGAGAAGGATTAGAACTCTTAAGATACGGGATGCTGTATCAACTTCAAAACACTTGAAAACCTTAGCAGCCTTGGGGGCATAGTAGTTATGCATTAGGCTGCTAACGCCAAGGTCAGTAGTTCAAAACCATCAGCTCATCCAAAGGAGAAAGACTACACCCAAAAAGAGTGATAGTCCCAGAAACCCATAGGTGCAGGTCTACCCTGTCTTATAGGGTCACTAAGTATAGGAAATGACTTGATGACAATGAGTTGGCATTTTGATTTGGTTGAAAACCTTGTGTTATTAAATCTGAGACTCCATGCTTTACAAAACGTAGCTAGCTCCTCCTTGATAAAGTTGGCTCTGCCTTTGCTTAAAGCTAATGGAAATCAGATCACTAGCTCTTCTCCTGTTTCCAGACCTGAGCCCCTTTTCACAATCGAAAGCCCACTCACTAAGGACAATCTGTGCCCCTAGAAAGAAAAATACTTCAATATCATAATAACATATGTGTGAATAATTATCCTAGTGCTCACAGTAAAATCCTCTGGCTTCCCTGCTTCCAAGGGGGCAATGTCTGACCTGGCTCCATATACCAACCTTTGTGACCTATGCTAACACAAACTTTTCCTCCCACAGGATTTTATTTCTATGCTGAGTTTGATAATTAATTTTAATGATCACACAGAACTCACAGACCAAACTCACAATTATGGGCTTTTAAAAAAAATCATTTTATTGGGGGCACATACAACTCTTATCACAATCCATACATGCATCAATTGTGTAAAACACATTTGTACATTCGTTGCTCTCATCATTTTCAAAACATTTGCTTTCCACTTAAGCCCTTGGCATCAGCTCCTCATTTCCCCCCTCCCTCCCTACTGCCCCTTCCTCATGAATCCTTGATAATTTATAAATTATTATTTTCTCATATCTTACACTGTCTGACATCTCCCTTCACCCACTTTTTTGTGGTTTGTCCCCCAGTGAGGAGGCTATATGCAGATCCTTATAAACGGTTCCCCCTCTCTACCCCACCCTCCTGGTATCACCACGCTCACCACTGGTCCTGAAGGGAATCATCCATCCTGGATTCCCTGTGTTTCCAGTTCCTATCTGTACCAGTGTACATCCTCTGATCTAGCCAACTTTGTAAGGTTGAATCGGGATCATGAGAGTTGGAAAGGGAGGAAGCATTTAGGAACTAGAGGAAAGGTGTATGTTTCATCATTGTTGCTATACTGCACCCTGACTGACTAGTCTCCTCCCCATGACTCCTCTGTAAGGGAATGCCCAGTTGCCTAAATTATGGGATTTTTAGAGAAGTTAATAGATTTCCACACATCATGACCAGTAACAGTAAGAATATAATTGTTAGTCCACAGCAGCACCTTTCCTCAGGCAACACCAGGTTCTCTCTCTACCTCTCAGCCAGGTAGTCCCTTGACATTTACATCTCTGGAGCAGGAAGCCCACCCGTGGCTCTCTCATACAATCCCACAACCTCAGCGCTGTTCCTCTTGCCCCATCCCAAAGTTCTGTGCCAAGTCTCTGGTGACTGTGGTCTCAGCCTGTTCCACTTCAGGCAGAAATCTGGAATGTGCTTTTCTGGTGGTCTTGGGCTCCTCACTCGGCACCTACTTAAAAGATGGCTGAGCTTTAGAGCCAGGCAGGGATAATAAGAACTCATCAATCCCATCTATTAGTGTTAAATGTGCCATATTTGCATAATTATACTCCACCGTTCATTTGGTGCAGGTTAGAGGAGCCATAATCAGAATTGAATTGAGGAGCCATAATCAGATAGTTCACTCCACAGTCCTTCAACAATCAACAAAATAAAATTTCTCCCAACTCCCTGCCTTTTGGTCTATTCCAACTCAGAGCAATCCTACAGAACAATCTTAGCAGCTCAACACACAACCCATTAGGCCACCAGGGCTCTAGCTTCTCTAAAAGGGCCTGCCAACATTTCCCTGGGCCTAACTCTCAGAAGGGGGTTGTGCACAAATGTTTGAGGGCCACTGAACATGCTGTTGAATTTGGCATTGACAACCAGGGATTTGAAGTGCCATAGGGTGTCTGTGTGATAGTGTACATTTCTAGGCATAGGGTGTGGGTTTCTGGCCCAAATCTTCGTGACATTGGGATCCCAAGTGTACACAAAAATGTGTACATGACTAAATCATTATAACACATTTACTTGGAATGCAAGTTCCCACTTAAAGATTGGAAGGATGCAGGCAGTGGATGTCTGAGCTTTGCTGCAAACTGCATCTGCTGTATAGCTTCCATCTCAGTTATAACTTATCTACCTCATATAATATTTTTCTTCAGCAAACATATCCTGTCCCAGTTGTATGGATAAGAAACAAAACAGCATGGGCAGGAATTGTATAGATCAAGAAGCCCTGATCGCGTAGTAGTTACTCATTTAGCTGCTAACTACAAGGTCAGAAGTTTGAAATCACCAGCCAGCTCTGGGGGAGAAAGACAGCTGTCTCCTCCTGTAAAGAGTCACAGTCTCAGAAACTCACAGGTGCAGTGCTACCCTGTCCTACAGGGTCACCATGAGTCAGAATTGACTCAGTAGACATGAGATTGGTTTGGTATATAGATTGGAGTAGGGAGACAATTTACACAAAATAAGAAGTTTCAAATGTAGCATGGTGAGACTCTGAAGTATCTGCAGTGTGTCCCCAGACATCCTCTTTGCAGCAGGCTGTTCAAGAGTGCTGTCTTAAATGTTGCCAGCTAAATATTTCCCCAGGATGTTTTCAGCAGAAAGAAGATGTCTTGTCCAAGATCTGCCACATTTCTGAGTGCAGATCCCATCTGAAGACTAGTTGATATATGATCTAGTCAATGTAATGTGTTCCTTAATCAGAAGGCACTCAGAACATTGATTCTCCCCAAATAAATTTGGCACAATCTCAATCATATCCTCAGCCTACTTTTGATTTGTAGAAACAGAGAGGGGCTCATTCTGAAAATTTAAATGGAAAGGCAAAAGATCTAGACGGGCCAAAATAACGCTTAAGAAAAAATCAGGACAAATTGGAAGAATCACACTATATGTTTCAAAGCTGTGTTACTGCATTGGTAAAGCTACATTAATCAAGCAAGTGTAGCTTTGGAGTAAAGATAGGCCTAAAGTAGTGGGCCTCAGCCTTCCTAATGCTGCGACCCTTTCATACAGTTCCTCATGTTGTGGTGACCCCCTAACCATAAAATTATTTTCATTGCTACTTCATAACTGTAACTTTGCTACTGTTATGAATTGAGCAACCCCTGTGAAAGGGTTGTTCAGCACCCAAAGGGGTTGCGACACACAGATTGAGAACCACTGGCATAGAGAAAATGGGAAATAATAGAGTCCAGAAATAGCGCAAGCCCTAAGCAGGAAATGTAAGCTGGACCTATTTATATTAGCAATTAGCGGAGAAAAATATAATCTTTTCCATAAATAGTGCCAAAACTATTAGCTAGTCATATGAAATTAATAAATTAGTACATAAAGAACTTCAAACACAACCTGCAACCACATGCAGAAATTAAGGAGTTGATGACATATCTAAATAGAACAACTTAATGTACACTTAAAATTACAAAACTCCCAAAAATGAATGAGAAAATACTAGTGATGTTTTACTTGGTCAAACTTTCTTAAAACTGACACAAAACCCATGAACCATAAAAAATATACAAGTTTGATTTCTTCTAAATTTGTTCTTCAAAGGCTCTGTTGTGAAAATTAAAAGGCAGGTTACTGAGTGGCAAAATGCATCTGCAAAACGTATATCCAACAAAGATTTATTTTATTTAATAAATATGAGAGCACTTGTAAATAAATGATAAAACACCCAACAAAAATAGGCTCCAAATTGTAAACGGATGTGTGATGAAGACACATAAATATATAACAGTGCCTTCAACATTTCTATCATTGAGGAAGTGGAAACTATACAACTACGTACCCCTTTTCTGACTAACATGAAGATGATTGCTCCTTTCCGCAAGTTAACTCGGTTGGATAACAAATGGAACTCTTGTACACTGCTAGGATGCACGATTACTTTAGATACAGGCTGGAGTCCTAGCATACTTATTCAACACTCAGAACTTCAAATCCACCCGCTCTGTTCACAGTCTGTTCTCAGAAAAAGTACAGCCCAGAAAACTGTCTGGGGTACTTTTCTGCCCATTAGGGTTACTGTTGTGATTACATTAGAGTGGATGCAGCTGCACTGAGCATGACTCCAACATGCGATCCCGCCATATTTACAGTAGAGGAATGAGCATGTCTGTCCATACAATGGCTGCTGTACAAATGCCTCATAGCAGTATTATTGGTGTCAGTCAAAATCTAAAAACATACAATGTTCATTCTGAGAAGTAGACCAAACACATCCGTGAGTGATCAGAGGTGGGGGAGGGAAGTGGAGTTGGTGGGTGGCAGCTGCAGGAAAAGTCAAATGAATTCCCAGGAAACGTGTGGGAGTGAGGGATTTATTCATTATCCTGTTTGTAATGATGATTTCAAGGATACATAGTATGTCAAAATGTCAAAACTCATCAAATGTTTTAATTTAAGTATATTCAGCTTGTTGTGTATCAATGATGATGGGAAAAACAAACAAATTTCAACACTGTAACTCTTATTAAAAAACACGTACGAGTCATTTTCTGGGTATCTTTGAATAAATTAATCTTCATAATTTTTATTTACATGAATAGCATGAAAAATATGTTTCTTTATTCAAACAATAAAAAAGGAATGTACATACAAGATATAAGTATAAAAAAAAACCCAAGATGTGTTCTAAGGTCTGTACATATTTTAATATGGCTTGTTCATAATGAGGAGCCCAGGCATCTTAGAGGACTATACGTTGGACTGATAACCACAAGTTCAGCAGTTCAAAATCACTACCCACTCCTCATGAGAAAGATGGTGATTTCTACTCCTTTGAAGAGTTACAGTCTTGGAAATGCACAGTCATTTCAATCCTGTCCTGTAGGGTTGATAGAAATCAGAATCAGCTCCATGGAAATGAGTAGAATTGAGTTGTGTGCATGATAATGAATTTAGTTAAATCGAATTGAATATATACTAATTCAATATCAACTTTTGTGCAATATATTTAAATAAAAAATGAAAATATAGTAACTATGAAATAAATGGAGAAATTGTTTATACCTAAGTATTTTAAGACTCAATATTTTATATATTTATACTCTACTCAAACTGATTAACAAAATATTATATCAATTTATATACTACCAGTAGTTGTGTGTCTGTCAATTGGCAAGTTGATTTATAATTTATATTGAAATACAAAAGACCAAGCATAACAAAAATATAATCAAAGACAATCAAGGGAAATGGTAAAGCTATTGAGATAGTTAAGGTTTATTGTGCCAGTCTGGCTAATAAACAAATGTGGGATTAATTGAAGGGTGGAGAGATAAGCAGCTCGGTGAGCCTCCTACTTTTGGTTCTCTGGTCTCTTGTTCTCTGATGGTCGGACCAGTGTGAGGCTGCCTTAGCTGGCAAGGCTCACTTCCTGTGAGACATTCCTGAGGAGAAGTCACATGGACTTACTCTGATGCAGCCCTGGGTGCTAGAGAAGCCACATGGTGACCTCTGCCAGTGCTGAGATGCTTACACTGACACTGGATTCAAAGACTTTCATCCAACTGGCCTGTGATCCTCCAGTATTTTGCATCATTGTATGTGTTTTGTGAGTTTGAGGAGGACTTTGTAGATCAATGTCAGACATGTGGGTTAAATTGGACTTATGGGATTGGGCTTGCCTGGGTTGGGATGCTTTCTGAATGTGCACTTACCCTATAATAAAAGTCTCTTAGACATATATGAGTTTCTGGGGATTTGTTTCTCTAGTTTGCCCAGACTAACACAAATATATAATAATTCTAGAATTTGATCAGTGAAATAGTGGTCAAAGAGAGAAATTAGGCCTGAAAGAGAATTGAGAACTGGAAAAGAGACCCACCCACAAGTGCCAATGTGATTTATGGCAAAACAGATGACATTGAAAACCAGCAGATAAGGAATTGTTTTTCAGTAAATGGTACAAGGACAATTGATTACTCATATAAAAGAGAAAGAAAATTTATCAAGTACCATAGTGTGTTAGGCAGGATTCTCTAGAGAAACAAAATCAGGACACTTATGATTGTGTGTGTGTGTGTGTGTTTGTGTGTGTGTGTGTTTGTGTGTGTGTGTTTGTGTGTGTGTGTTTGTGTGTGTGTGTTTGTTTGTGTGTATGTGTGTGTTTGTGTGTGTGTGTGTTTGTGTGTGTGTGTGTGTGTGTGTAGGTCTATAGAGTGAGAAGGAATATAACAGCTAATTAGTCCACACAGCAGTATGGAGGGGTTCAGTTCAACTCACTTCTGTGGAACAGTTAATATATTGGAACTCCTTTAATTCTCATGGACTGCCAGGTTCAAGGTCAAGGAAGCTGATAGAGGTGTCCTCCCTTTGGCAAAGCAAGCAGAGTCTGCCTACAGGCAGCAAACAGCAAGGTGGGTCACCAACAGTCAGTAGCGCAGGAGCTTGGCAAAGCAGGCCCAGGTGGGATATCCAACACAAGCAATGCAAGGCAACAGGATTCACCAGACTCAAGTTCAAGCGATGTTTACATCAGCAGTGTGGGGAAACAGATCTCAAAGGAGCCTCAAGCTTTAGCAGTGTGATCCACAGGTTGGCTTGTCCTACATGTGGTGTAGCTCACAGGTTGAGGCAGAGAACTAGCTAAAGCAGCAGGATGCTCCAGCATGCGCCTATCACCAGAGAGCAGGAGAGGGGGATGGGCCTTGCAGAGCCATTTATCTCTTTGCCCTACAATCAAACTGCGACCTGATTAATCCCACATGTTCCTATTGGCCAGGTTGGCACAATAAACCTAACTATCACATATAGTCTGTATGCAAGATAAATTTTTGATGATAAAAATATATATCTATAAAAGGGAAGGTAAAACTTATAGAAGATAAGATAAAAATATATACTTGAGAACTAAGAGCAAAAAACAATAACAATTCTTAACCAGACCAAATAAAAAGTCATTAAAATGGACAATTATACTGAATTACATTTCAAATAAATTCTGTTCATACAAGTGCCTCATTTAGAGACTTAAAACACATACTGTGGAGAGGGATAATGTATCTTATAGTAAATATATCAAAACTTTTGTAAATCAGTATAAAAAAGACAAAAGACCCAATAGAAAAACAAAATTGGCCAAATACCATGAATAAGCATTTTTTCTTCTTTTGCTGCCTTTTGAAAAGAAAAAAATTAATCATTTTATTGGGCGCTCTTATGGATATTATAAAATCCATCATTCAATTAGATCAAAGATAATTGTCTAATTTCTGCACCATCATTTTATTTCTCTTGTACTCTGATATCAGCTCCCGTTTATCCCCTCCTTCCTCAATGCTACCCCACAGGAACCTTTATTATTATATTAAATTATTGTTGTTATTATTATTATTTTGACATACCACACACCTTCCAATGTATCCATTCACCTAAATTCTGTTCTTCATTCCCCTCAAGTGGGATTATACAATCATCAAAGCTATCAGTTCCCCTGACTCCCTTTCCCCCGCTTTCTTCCTGTTCCCTCGGGGAATCATTACTCCCATGACTATTTCTGAAGGGTTTGTCTATCTTGGATTTCATGCATCAAACAAACTTATTTATAAAAATGACCAAACACAGTTTTTACAAGATTAATGAGGTAAAACTAAGACCATAATATCAGGGAGAGGAAATATTGAAGAACTAGGGGATAGCTATTTGGTTCATCACTGCTTTACTGCACCCTGGATATATTATTACCTCCATTTGACACATCTCTGAGGGACTGGTCCAATTGTCTTACAGGTGGGTTTTGATTCGCCACTTTTTCCACTCTCTTTCATGTCAATTTGATTTCTTGTTTTTGAATTTTTGATACCTATTCCAATTGGCACCTCATGATCTCCAGATGATGTGATTCAGGGACTTAGATATTATAAGGTTTTTTAACATTATAAAGTGTGTAGTCTGGGTTGACTAGAGAAACAAATTCATAGACACTCATGTTTATAAGAAAGAACTTTATATAAAGTAGTAATTATGTATTAAGAAAATACCCCAGCCCAGTCCAGAAAAAGTCTATAAGTCTGATATTAGACAAAATGTCTCATACCAGTCTATAAATTCCTCTACAGACTCGTGCAACACATGCAATGACACCTAATACAAAATATCTCAGGCCACTTGGTGGAAATTCTTGTGGATCCAGTGGTGGTGGAAGCATCTCAGTGCTGGCAAGAGTCTCCACTTATATCTTCCGGCTCCAGAACTGTGGCTCCATCAGCAGTATATTTGCATCTGTCTCCTCCAGTTCTCTGAGTGTCTCCGCATCAAGAAGACAGATGGATTGTGTGCGCCGCCTCCAAGGAGGAAGACAGGGGTTTCCATAATCCTCAGGAGAAGGCCATGCCCACTAAGAGAAACCACCAGAGTATGACAAGATTGACAGGCTAGACTCCACCCATTCATTCTTATTTACAAAATTGAGATGAAATTATGTAACTACCACAGAAAGTAAAAAAAAAGTCGCATATGTCTAAAACTTTAAGAACATGTCAATACTAAGTTGTGGACAGTTTGCGGAGCACAGGAATAACATGCAAAACTAGTGTGCCTATGTCTGTCTGTCTGCATTATTTAATTAATTTGAAAATAACATTAGCAATTTGCAGATAAACATGTCACATGATTTAATAATTCTTTTCTGAGAGTGCTATATCAACTGATTAACTACACCACAATGGCCAAGATCACTCATGGTGGCCACATTTAAGCAGGGCTTCCAGATGAAGACATACCATGAAGAAGGACCTAGTGGTCTAATTTAGAAAAATTGCCTAGTAAAATCCCTATGGAGACAAAGATAGATATATTTGGTAAATATGTATGTATAATGTAACAAAGGATATATTCAAGCTTGCCTATAATAACTTTATTAATAATGATAATAAAGCCTCACATGGTCTACATGCATACACTGTATAATGATTCACTAAAGGTGATATATTAGCACTAACTACTGCCATACAGCAATTGAAAAATTAGTACTATATTCCAACGCTTATCAGTTGGTTCCTCATATTGCAGTGACTCCAGGTTGCTTGGGTATTGGGAGCTATGTGTGTCACCAAGATATCAAATACCAGTCAGAGACTGGCATGGATATTCCATTTTACCTCCAATGGCTACACAAGAGGGCAAGATAATTAACCCACTCTCAGTCCAAGACCTGTTCCTATGAAGCAGAGGAGAGAGATGCCACCATCCTACAGGGTTCTTATCATATCTGACACCACCCATTCCTTCCACTGCAACCCTATTTCGCTTCTGGGTTCAACAACTCAGTGCAGTGACCATTTAGAACTCACAGGACATAATTTCACGGCCATGGAGTCAATTCTGTCTCATAGTAACTCTAGAGGACAGGGTAGAACTGCTCCTGTGAGTTTCTGAGACTGTCACTCCTTATGGAAGTAGAAAGCCTTATATTTATCCCTTGGAGCTGGCTGATGATACTTTTGAACTGCTGGCCTTGTGGTTAGCCCAGTGAATATCGACTACACCACCATGTCCCTCTCACAGGGCATATTAGTAAACTCATTAGTGAAGTGAACAGGTTACAGTTCAACATCATAGATGTTCAAGGTATAGTTCTTCCATCAGGAGAGAGTATTCTTAGCCATACCTACAGGCATACCGCTCTCTGGTCCTTGGCCTCTCAGCCACATAGCCCCTTGGCCTCTACCCTGCTCAGACAATGTTCTCTCGAGTCATTTCCAACTCATACCTCCACTATGTACACCAGGACAAAACACCTCCTGGCCTTATACCAAAGTGACCCAAAGAAATGAACTAAAAGAGCTAAATAGACGTTACCAAAGGAAAGCTCAAGGAGACAAAAGTGTTATGGAATTTGCAAAAGCCAGAAGTTAGAAAACAAAAAGGGAAAAGTGTTTTCAGAATGTCTTAAGGTGAAATAATGGAAGAAAAAATGAAAACTTTGGGTTTAATGGGTAAAATATTGAATGGCACAGAAGAATCAAGGAAGATGGAAGGCATACACAGAATTATTGTACTGAGGTTTTGTCACTATAAGATGTAATGCATGATCTAATACATGTCATACTGAAAAAAGAAGACCAAGCTGCACTATAGGCATTGGCAAACAGCAGGGCTCTAGAAACTGACAGAGTAACAACTAGATGTTTTACTGAATTATTGCAGTACCGAACACCTTCATGTGTCTGTGCCAAGAAATTTGGAAGCTGCCAATCTGGCTGACCTATTGGAAGAGATCCACATTGGAAATCATTCCAAAGAAAAGTTATCCAATTGAAACTGGAAATGTTCAGACAATATGCTTAATACCACATCTAAGAAAATGTTCCTTGTAACAATCCAAAATCATTATAACAGCACATTTACAAGGAACTGACAGAAATGTTAGCCTGATTCAGAAGAAATCATGGAGGGGAGATTGTCATTGCTGATGTCATATTGATTAAAAACAAGTTTGCTATCTTAGCAGAAATTCATTCACCTGGGTTTTATTAACAAGGCAAAGATATGTGCTTGTAAGGTTCATTACAAATTATATATAAAGCATGGGAAAAGTGGGGTCCTAGAATACTTGAACTCATGTGGACGCTACATAGACCAACTGGCAGTAGTTTGGATAGAACAAGAAGATATCACATGGCTTATAACTCAAAGGTGAAGCAATCACTACATAGAGGAAAGGAGAAAAATATGTATGAACACTACCACATGGGTTATCTGTGCTGTTCTCATTCAAGTCCATCAAATCACAAGAAATAACTACTATATGCATCTGTTTTTACATAAGAAAAGCACATATTTTTCATAACAACGTTTAACTGAGGATTAAATGATGAGTTAAATGTTGAGTTAAATCCAAAATGAGCTAATTCAAATTCAGGAAACATAGCACTTGGTATTAAATAAGAGTAACCTATTTTGCGTAAATTTACGGTTGATATTATTAGTACTCATGTCCCCAAACTGTTTTGTGTCTAATGTGGGGCAAAGCAAAGGAGTCACTATAGGTTATATTCCCATTCAATTTTCCCCTGAAGGATGAGAAAAGAAGGCAATGCAAAAATAATATCAAAGGAGGTAAATAAAACCTTGTAATAAATCTCAGTGTGGAGTATCTGTGTGAATGTATGCAGTACTTTGTGTATGTGTCTGTATGGAAAGGCCTAGCAACAAAGGCCATCAGTAGCAATGAGCATCTCTAGGACTCTGAGTGTAGTCTTAAAATATTTCCTATGAAAGGGGAGGGGAAGGAACGGGGGGGAGGGGAAAACTGAGGAGCTGATAACATGGGTTCAAGTAGAAAGAAAATGTTTTGAGAATGATGATGGCAACAAATGTACAAATGTGCTTGACACAATGGATGGATTTTGATAACAGTTGTACGAGCCCCCAATACCATGATTTTTTTTAAAAAGAGAGTTAGGCTTTGCTACGGTATGTTTAAATAAAAAATGAAACAATCTTCCTATTCAATTTTGCTTTTTAAGGTATAAACATAATCACATTTATCATTTTAAAACATAATAAAGTCTAAAGAAGCTATTAGGAAATAAAAGATCACTCTTTCAATTATCTCAATTATTAAACTTAATTATTCATTGATGTTCCTTCATACTTCTGCCCTGTTTAGTAACATTTCAACCCTCCAATTTTTTGTTTTATCTCTTTGAAAATCTGAGAATATATAGCAAGCAATTCCTAGTTCTCTATATCTAGGATTTATTCTGCTTTTACTTCCCTCTTTGCCTTTCATTCTCTAAGCAAAGAGAAAAAGCAGTAGAAGATTTTGGATATATTAATTGGAACTTTTATCAAACATTTATTTTTTCATGATATTACCAAGTGACTCCACTCTCCTTTATAAATATCTTGTTTATTTATCAATATGTAACTGTAATAATCTCTACTTTATTTAACAACCTTTTCTGACTCTTAAATCATGCATAATTGTTTTCTAGCATGTACTTCAGGACAAATTTTAAAAGAATATTATAATTCTGTTTCATAGATTTATTCAATATTTCTGATAGCATTGCTAACTCTAAATCAGACTAGAGTCATATTTCCTGGATTACACCATTGAAAATCAATAATTACTTGCCTGATACTAGAAAACAACTTAAAGATCTATGCCTTTAGTGCTCCATCTGCAAGATGAATGATAACAACATTAGCCACCTAAAAGCATTTCTATGATGCACTGATGAAGTAATATGGAGAAAGTGAATAACCTGTGCCTGCAAAATACTCAGCAGTTAGTAGATAACATTCATTATAACTGTTACTATGTGATAGGTATGCTTCTAAAAAGTGCATCCTTTAACCTTCATATAACAATTAAAAATAAAATTAAATACGCTAACAAATATCACCACGAAGTTCCAGTCCATGGATTCCAAAGTCTGACTTCCTGTCTAGACTTATTTCCCACCTTGAAAATGGTTGCTGCACGATTATCAGACTATTTCTTTCTATTTCCATACTAACATTTCTAGAAGCTTCAGATGGGTGAATAAAGGGGGGAAATATACTTCAATATTTTCAGAAAAATCAGTGATTGCATAAAAGAGGTTTTCACATATTCAGTTCAGCAGAGAACAATTTTACTATACGCTTCTGAGTGAAATAATTGATTACCCCATACTGAAATTTAAATTTTGCTAGGTATGTGATTGACGGCATAGCTAGCTTTCATAAGGAAAAGCCATTGTTTACTGCTCTTTAAAAACTGAATACAGTGACCTAACTTTTAAAAATAGCTACTATTTGCAACAATTTGCCAGGTTTGTTCTCCATGGCTGTAGAACCAAGATGACACAACCAAAAATTGAAAGCTGTGGCTAAGAAAATGAAGTGTTTCTCATTCATCATCCCAACCTGTGCTTTATTTTTATCAAAAAAGAGTTTCATGGCTTTGATTGATTGATTTTTCTTAACTGTTACTTTCTTGATTTATAAAATCCTTCTATACCAATTAAATCATTTTAATTTACTTTATGGCACTGAAATGCTTGTTTACAAAAGGAGTTCCCTAGTTTTAGGGAAGAAAAACACACTAGAAAGTAGGTATGTCTGGCTATCTAGCTCGGAAAGAACAAAGTCCACAGAGAAGAAGCACACAAGCATGTGTGATCATGAGTTGTTGAAGTGATTAGGTAGCAGACACCAAAGAACAAAAACCATCATTCTGTGATCACCCTCCCAACATAAATGCTGAAGATGAATAATGTGTGCATACGTAAGTGTGGTGAAGAAGGCTGATGGTGCCCGGCTCTCAAGAGATATAACATCTGGGTACTTAAAGGCTTAAAAGTAAACAAGCGGCCATCTAGCCCAGAAGCAACAAAGTCCACATGGAAATAGCACACCAACATGTGTGATCATGAAGGGCTGAGCAGACCAGGTTTCAAGCACCTTGAAAACCTGGTTAGACCAGAGGATACACAGTGGTACAGATAGGAAATGGAAACACAGGGAATCCAGGGCAGATGAACCCCTCAGGACCAGTGGTGAGAGTGGCGATACTGGGAGGGAAGGGGTTAGATAGATCAATATGTATTTCTCTCTCTCTCTCTCTCTCTCTCTCTCTCTCTCTCACACACACACACACACACACACACACACACATATGCACCTCTGGTACACTGGTATGGGCTCAAGAGTAGGAACACTTGTGAGAAAGGGGTAATTCTTGTCATTGTTTCATTCTGTTGTGAACAGGGTCACTGTGGGTCGGATTTGACTCTATGACACCTAAGAACAACAAAAATCTATACAAAGGAATTTGTGCATTCTGTTAATCTTTGTTATCAGCCTTGATGACAATATCTTGCTTTTCAATGCAGAAAATGTGTCTTTGAAGGCAGCACTTGCTGATATAGATCAATAACTGCCCTCTTCAGTATGTATTGCATTTCAGTGTAAAGAAATTGAAAATGTTCACAACTGGAGCAATAGATAACATTATGATAAAAGACGGAGTTGTCTAGGATTTAATCTTAGATCCACAGACAATGCTCATGGAAGCATCAGTCAAGAAATCAAATAGCCTTTACATTGGGACAATATGCTGCATAAGACTTCTTTAAAGTATTGAAAAGAGAGGTCCCCTTGAAGAATAGGTATTTTCAATGGTTTCATATGGATGTGAAAGTTGTACATTGAATAAGGAAGAATGAAGAAGACTCAATACATTTCCATTATGGTGTTGGTGAGGAATATTGAAAGGATCAGGGAGTGCGTGCCACAAGATTAAATCTTAAAAGAAATACTGCTAAAATGCTCCTTTAACTCAAGGATCGAGGGACTCTCTCATGTATTTTGGGCATGTTATTAGGAAAGACTAGTCATGCTTTGTAAAGGAGAAATTCAGCCAAAAAGAAGAAGACTCTTGAAGAGATGGATTGACACTGTGGCTGCAACAATGGGCGCAAATCTAGCAATTGTGAGGCTGATGCAGGGCCAGGCAGTGTTTCATTTTGTTGTTCATTAGTCACTATGAGTCAGAACCAACTTGATGCCACTGACCAAGATTACATATCCCACCCACCCACCCCACGCCCCCTGCCATAGGCACTTCTTTAGAGTACTGAAAGGCAAGAATGTTACATTGAGGAAAAGGTGAAACTGACCCAAGCCATAGTATTTCCAATCACCTCATATGTATGTGACAATTGGACATTAAATAAGGAAAACTGAAGTATAATCAATGCATTTGAAATGTTGTTCAGGAGAAGAACATTGAAAGCACCATGTACTGCTAAAATGACAAACTGATCTATCTTGGAAGAAGTACAACCAGCATGCTGCTGAGAAGCCAAGATGAAGACACATCTACTCACAGGCTTCAGACACGTTGTCAGGAGAGAATGGGCTGTGCAGAAGGACCTTGTGTTTGGTACAAAGGGGAAGAGTGGAAAAGAGTAGGGGAAGAAGGGTAAAGGAAAGCATTCAAGGAGCTGGATTGACACCATGGCTGCAACAATGGGCTCACACGAAGGAAGAGTTTGTGAGGATGATGTGGGACTGGGCAGTGTTTAATTTCATGGTGTAGAAATCACTTTGGGTCAGAACTAACTTGATATCACAGACCACCAGCAACAATAATTCATGGAATCAATGGAGCTGAGGCGCACTGCTCCCATACAGGTGTACAGATTCAGAAATCTTACGGATCATTTCTACCTAGTTCTCCATGGTAGCTATAGATTGGAATGGACTCAGCAGTGGATTCAGTTTGTTTGGGCCTCTATAAATATACATATAAATAGATGTGTATTTGGATTATGTAGATACATGAATTAACAATTTATGTATTCATGTATATAATGAATTCATGTGTGTTACTAAATTCATTTCAAGGTATGACCAATGCAATCATTTACAATTACTTCACATTGTCTATTGTCTTATTATTTATGTCACTCAAATAAAAACAAACGAAAATGATCATTCACTTGAAGAGATACCATTTCCACTCAATAAATTCTTGACTCTGACATAGAGTTTTATAAAACCCTTAAATAATGTTTTCTTCATTTACTTGCCATACTTTACAAGTTCATTCTCTAAGAAGTTCATTATCATTTCCAGCTAATCAACCTATCAAGTAAAGAATAACTTAAAAGCCTTCATTGGGGAGCCTGAGAATCAGGATTACTATGACCTAATGAATCCTCTCCTGACCTGTCGGACAAATATCTCTGAAATGTGTTAAGCTTGTGCTGTCAACACTTTGAAGAGTTACATCCGTTTATGTGCTTTTCTGTGTATTACATATGGTAAGCTACATCGGTAATAGCACAGGGCTATTATATTTCTTTTGAAACATCAAAAGAAATCAAGAGGCATATCCTCTTCTGAGAATATATTTGGGGTTGTACTTTCTTCAATTTGTCATTTTTGTGTATGGTGTCTGTAGTATTCCAAATCCACATAGGATTTTTTTTAAAAACAGGTGGTTGTAGAGACACCTAACTTGCTCTTAATGGTCAAGTGCAACTTGCAGGTCCTATTTCCACTGCCAAGGGGGAAAGAATCATGAGATACCTTATACAATAGCTAATTCTACTCCGGTTTGTGGTGATTCATTTATGTTAGATTGTCAAATGGGCTTGTGGAATCAATTAGATGATAGTCTATGTATCACAGATTCTAATGCAATGCATCTGTATGTGACTATAGCTGTGACAACACTACTTTTTTGCACATTAATCATAGTAGAAGGAAAGCATTGTTTTTTCTGAGTGGGAGGCGATTCACCTGCACTTGATCACATGACAGACCCTATGGATGGGTTTGTGAGTTTTCACTGTCATCCATAGTCTTTGCAAACTGAGTGGTCAGATTGTAGGCTCCAGTGCCTTTCCCCCATCCCTGTTTGTTTAGTATTATTATTTACAAATCTTGAATAACCCAGGCTGGTGTGCTTCTTTCATGTAGAATAATCTAACATCTCACTTAGATGGCTACTCATTTTAAGACAAACCTTTAAGACACCAGATGTTATTCTTTTTGATAGGCACACACCATCTGACTTCTTCACCATACTTTGCTATAGCACCCATGTATTCAGTAATCACCTCATGGGGATAAACATTGAGCAGCGCCATGTCACAAGAAGTGATTTTTCTTAGATTGGGGATAATATTATGTGCAAGTTCAAATTCCATTCATTAATCTATGATTACTATCTGACTCTGGTTCACTTTAAAGATATGATTGTTATTTTGTTAATGAGCATTAAAAATTATCCCAATGGGACATATGGAAGTTCCATAGATAATACCATTAACTTAGCCAATAGTATAGAATTTGAAACACTGGCGAGAAAAAGAAAGTATACCTGTATAGGATTTTTTTTAAGGTAAGGCATTAAAGCATATTCAATTAAGGCAAACAACATTAAGGAGATACTTCAAAATTTAGATGCCCAGAAAACCTTACTGAGACTTAGACAATGATCTTGGTTGCAATTCTGAGTCCCTTTACTGATAAATACACAAAGTTTAATATGGGAGACCTGGGTCCTCTGGGAAACACTACACACCACTTGGGAATTAATTGGCATAAATATTTACTTATTATAGGTCTCACAATGATTCCTAGCTATGCATACATTTTTCAGCAACTACTTCCTCTGAAGTAGGAAGTAGCTGATTCTTTCTTGCATGTGTACTGGTGGTCTGGAAGCTCCATGGAAACCAGTTTGCTTTGGGGGAGCCTGCTGGGTAAGCATACCATGACATAGCTGCCAGCATCACAGCCACAAGCAAGCCACCACAGCATGACAAACTGTTATACAAGCGGTGGAAGGCCCTCGTGGAGATGCACGGACACGATGGCTGAATCTGTGGTTCAGGTAGAGGAACAATTGTGAGGATGGCGCAGGACTGGGCAGTTTGTGCATAAAGTCGCTATGAGTCAGAATTGACTTGACAGCAGTTAACCACGACCAATACTTATGGTTTAAGTTGTTTCTAAGACAAATACTTTAAGAATTTATGTTTCTTAATCCCATTATTCATGATTAGTCAATCATAGAATTTTGACATTATGTAATTATTGATGAAACCCAGAGTTCTGGCTCCAAAGATGAATTTAACAAAAATGTAGTTAATTGTGGTACTACATGTGCACAACATCCCATCATTTAATACCTGATTTATCCTTTTGTTTTTTTTCATTATCAATTGTATAACATATCCATTTGGACATTTTATCCATTTTCTAGAACTCTGCTTTACTAAGAATTTTGGTCAGCTTTCTTGGTCCTAAATAAAAGTGATAACCTCTGATTAACTTGGTTAGAGAGTACATTCATTGGAAGGAGAAAGGGTGCCTCACAGGATCTGAGGAAGAGTAAGAGAACTGGTTGAGCAAATAGGCAGGGGGAAAAGAGCTTCTACCAAAGAGGAAACTCAGAAAAATTATCAATGAAGGAGAAAAAGAGACTGGAAACAGAGAGGGGGGTGGGATAAAAGGTGTGTCATGTGGAGTTAGCCATCAAGGAGATGAAACAAAACATTGCATTGTTGAATGGAAAGCTGATCTGCTTAATAAATCTTCACTCAATTGACAATCTTTTAAAATAGATATACATAATCCCAAAAATGTGTCCCAAATTTCCTCATGATTAAAACCATAGCATTCTGTTGATCCCTCTCCTGCAATGACTTTCTAACAAAATAACCAGCTCTGAATCCCTCTGCTAAACTGAAATTAATTCAAGAAATGATCCCTAAATAGTTTTCTGACCTAATATGTATATTATAACTTCTAGTCCTCGTGGCGTAGTGGTTCTGTGCTAGGCTGTGACCTGCATGGTCAGCGCTTCCAAAGGACCAGCAGATCCTTGTGAGAAAGTCTGGGTTTTCTCCTCACTGAAGCAGTTACAGTCTCCAGAACTCACTATGAGTCTCCATTGTCTCGATGGCAGCAAGACTATGAATTATATTGTCCCACTTGTTATGGCCATAATACACTTACTGTAAGAGAAATAGAAGGAAAAAATAGAATAATTTTGACCCAAAGGAAGGGAAAATGACAAGTTTCAAAGAAATACCCCCTTTTGCTTAATTATTCCAAGAACTATTTTTTTTAATTGAAAACAATCCTAAAATATTTGAATCATAAAACAAAGTTATTTTGGAGTAAGTTAGTGAAATGTTGGAAAATATTTTCCATAGAATCTTTATATTATATGATTTAAGAAGTACTTAAAGGGCCAACTGATTTTTGCTTAAATACTCTTTAAACCTCTTATCAAATTACCTTGAAAAAATTCTAATGCTAGTGGATTTAATATAGCATGCTTTGCAATATTTTACTAGACTCACCTACAATTCCATAGAAATCATATTCTTTATGAGTCTCATAAATGGTGTCATTTTTACAGTACAATTTCAAAAGGCACATATGAGAATATAGTGATACAACAAAATATGTCTAGGATATTCAAACAGACACCTAAATCTCCAAGGGATTGGGTAGAGGTCAACATTTATACAATATTTATAATGAAAAGCTCAAGAAACATCTTCCCACTATTACATTTCATGTATAACACTACATTATTTGCCACGAGGCTGACACTTTTATTGGCTGAGATATTATTGCTTCAAAATCAAACTGGAAATCAAAAGCATTTCTTCATTTTCAAAGAAAGCCCTGCAAAGACTATCAAGAAAGTACACAGCTCAAGGGGCACACTGTCTTGCTTTCTCAGAAAGAATACAACATGTAGGTGTCATAAACTAATTACTTGAAAACACAGTGGCCATTGGCTTTTGCAAGCTTATACATGTGCTGTCAAAACCCCTTTTAGGCCACAATGTTGAGAAAGAATAAATAAGGACAAAATGTGTTGTACACAGGTGAAAACAAGGGAAATCAAGTGAAAAATGCACAACTCCTTAAAAAATGAATATGTTATCAGATTCAATAAATTCATATGCAAAGTTCAGAGTGCATAAAAATAATGTGTGAGCGTGCGTCCCTGTGTTTGTGTGTCTTTGTGTGTTCACATGTGTGCGTTCAGGGGTGTGTGGTAAATCAAAACAATAGCTTAATAAATGCTCTGTTTTTTAGATGAAGTCAGAAGACAGCAATCGAAACTCTATTTTTACCAAGTTTTTATCTCACTCTAGAGATTAAGACATAATAGCTTCAAACAGGAATGCCTTGGTTCCATAGGTATGAAATTCATATTATAATGATATATGGGGAAGGCACAATTCTGGAATACTATGTAAATACACTTTACTGTTAGAAAGGGCTTTATCAAACATGCCTGTAAAATATGGGTTTACATTATGGTTGAATTTCATGGTATGAACCAAGACAGCAAATACTGGGCTTCTCTTCAGGTGGAGGACACACTCAATGAATGCTACTCATGGTCCAGAGCAGCCACTCAGCAATGTTTCCCTGCTCCTTTCTCCTCCAGGCACTGCAGACAAGTCCCAATCATACTCAGCTCCAAAGCCATTGTCTTTTATGGAGGATAGTGAAGCACCTCTCGCAGATTTACTATGAAAATTAAATGAAACGGCGCAATTAAATTATATTCTAAATCCCTGTGACTCTACAAATGTGAGATAATAGTACTGAAATTAAAGTCAAGGAACAATTATGGGGAAAAGTGTGATGGAGCAAGCTGGGTAGCACAGGTCTGCATAGCTGTGTGAGTACAGAAGCAGAATCTTTGCATGTGTTTAAAAGAGTGCTTATATATATATAAGTAGTAATATATGTGAAGATATATAGTTTCATGCTTACATAGATATAGGAAATATGTATATGTACATACATCATATTTATATACTTGTTTTAGAATATGTAATATATAATATTCCCATGCATACTATAGGTTATATTTACAGTCATATAGTGGATATATCTACATGGATAATGCTTGCCAAATACAGTATGTATATGCCTTTCTCCTTTTGTTTACTTATATTTTCAGAAAAAGTATAACAAACACGAAAACATATCCTGATATGTAAAGACAGAACTTTGGAAAGTGCATTACTGAAGATGAAGTTAGGGGAAAATTTAAAATCTTATCATTAGATACCTCTTTGACCCATTTTAATTTATTCTAGTTTTTAATATTTTCTTTCTTTTCAAATGAGGTTTTTCTCTCTTTCATTTTGTTAGTGCTTTTAGGATTTTGTCTGTTTTCATTTTTTAAATGTTTTTCTGTCTATGAAATCCAGGATAGGGAAATCTATAAAGATGGTAACTGGATTAATGGTTTCTTGGGGGAATGGAGGGAGAAATGGAGAGGTAATAAAGAGTACAAAGATGAAGAAAATTGTTCCAAAATTTATTGTGATGATGGTTTATAACTCTTTTTAATATGATTGAACTAGTGAAATGTATGGTGTGAATTATATGTCAATAGAACTGTTTTCTTTTTTAGAAACAAAGGAAGAAAGAGAGAAGGTTTCTTGGTAACGTAGAGAGTTAACTGTTGGGTTTCTATCTTGAAGCTTTGAACAGATCAGCTGTTCAAATCCAACAGGTGCTTCACAGAAAAAAAGAGAGATTTCATCTTTGAAATCCTATGGAGTAGCTCCACCTTGTAATATTGGCTCAATATGAGGCAGAATCAACTCAATGGCAGGGGATATATATGTGTGTGCATACATATGTATACATATATGAGTACATACATAGATATATCATACATATATCAATAATGTATATACATATATGAGTATATGTGCATTTATTTTTCCTAATTTTATAGCACTTTACAATGGATTATAGAGTAGAAATCAGAATATTTTCTTATTCATGAAAACAGAATGTACTATTAGCATTAAAAATATCAATATATTAACATTTTGGAGGGATCAATTGCACTGCCAAATTGAATAAGCAATCCATTGTCAGTAGAGTGTTTTCAGCTGTGAGTTTCTAGTCCTTCTGAACATACCAGTGGTTCATGTTAATTTCTTTCAAGGAATCAGTACTATAGATATTATTTTTAATTATAATTAATGTTATGTTTCACTTTCTCTAGCTAAAAAACAAACAAATAACAACCACACAAAAAACACTTTGCCATTAGTAACCAGCTTGGTCTTAAACTGAAAACCTAAGTATTCTTACAAGCATAAAATACGTATCCTCTACTGTTAGCCTGTTTTTGGAAGCCCACTCTGAGACAGGAATAATTAGCAAATAAATTGACTTCCCACATTTCCACGCTAAAGAAATTTCATTACTCTATTTTTAAATTTTATATTTCCCATGTGGCGGAACTATATTCAATTCTGTCTACAGAAATGAAGAAGAAATGAGAAGAAAATCCCAAAATGCAAAACTGTGATAACTCTATTAAGATTTGAAGGATATTGCATGTTGAAAGGTGGGTGAGGACTTTCTTATTCTGAAACCCAGTGAATCCTTAATGGACTTAGGTAGAGGGCTAGTGGCAAGTGAATTCTTTGCAACCCTTGTTAGCTGATCATCAAAAAAGGGTGAAGAGAGTTTTCTATATAATAAGGGAAACTTATTGACTGAGGTTTCCATTAATAAAAATATAGCACCTTGCTCTCAAAGCGAAATGAACATAGTATAGCACATGGCAGTGACCAACCAGAAGAAAGTATAGGTGAATGGTATTACATTTTAAAACTGTTTCAATCTTTTCATAGTCATAGGAATCCTGGTGTGTGAACTGAGAGGTCTCTCAGCCCACACTTTAAATTGTAGGGGAGATAAGGAGGGGAAGATACTTATTAAAATATCAAATGTTCCAACATGGTCCAAACCCAAAACAAACCCATTACCATCCAGTCAAATTCCAACCCCAGTAACCCTATAGGACACAGTAAAACTACCATTCATAGATTCCCCAAAGCATAATTTTGACAGAAGCAAAATGCCCCAATTTTTTCCCACAACTTCTGATGGAACCCACCCACCCATCATTCAATTGGCAGAATAGCACTTTGTCTCTTCCCTTTCTCTCTCTCTCTCTCTCTCTCTCTCTCTCTCTCTCTCTCTCTCTCTCTCTCGCTCGCTCTTGCTCTCGCTCTCACTCTCGCTCTCTCTCACTCACACACACGGGTATGTGCATGCACATGCACATGTAATATTTTTGCTATAATAATGTGCCGTTTTACCTTTTGGAAAATCCCTTAATATCTCTGGTAGTAACCTCTCTACCTTGTAACAATATGACAACAAACAATACTAATGGCATGTAACTAATATTATATTCTGCTAGATATTGACAGGACTCACATACTCTTATTCTACTTCGTATACACAGCTGCCTTGTTAGAATCAAATCATTAACCCTCGTTGACAGGTTAGAACAAAAGGTCAAGAAAACGCTGATGTTGCACCCAAGGTCTAAGAGCAGGTAATTGGCAAAATCATTGCTGAGGAGGTGGCTACCAATTGCCTGCTCTGCTGAAACTCCTCAATTAAAGTTTCTCATAATCATGGAAGCCATTCAAAGCACTGAATAAGTATTTTCAAAGTCTCATCGGAAACCCTATAATGTCTCCATATGCTTCAGTGAGTATGTCATGTATGCCAGACTATCAGTGCACTGGGAGAGCAGCATTGGTGAAATGTAATGGAAAATGACCGACGGTTTGAAGATGGCCTATCAACAATTTCATGAATCATGCATTGGAGTAACAGGTGTAATCAGTGTCATTTAGGTCGGCAGCCCCCAGGGAGACGACGGCCGCATGCAGAGGAGCCAATTCTCTGTTTTGATGTTTTAAATGGGCGTGTGATTTGAAATATTCATCTTTGCCATTTAGTTTCTTTTGAAGCAAGGTTATATATTTTTGATGCAGACACACCAAAAAAGAATTTCTATGCACACTGAATAATTGAAATTCAGATTGTTCTGCACCTTGTGGAAGCAAGGAAATGATAATAATACCTATTCAAAGGTGCACACATTTAAACATGTCAAATCAATTAAAATGATTAACATTATTATAAAATAGTAGAGAAATGAAGCTGGAGTTCACACGACAGAATTTTGTAAAACTGGAGGTCATGTGATAGAATTTTGCAAAACCAACAGCTCTTTCATCTATAAAGAGAATGTGACAACAGGATTGGAGGAATGCTTATTAACAAATTGCAATATACAGAGGATACATACAGTCTTGCTTGCTGGAAGTGAGGCGGACTTAAAGCACTGGGTGGTGTAGATCCAGGTTTGTAGCCATCAGTATGGATGAAAGAGACAAATCCCTGGAGAAGAACCTCATGTTTAGTAACGTTAAAGGGCAGCAAAAAAAGAGGGAAGTCCTCAACGACCTGGATTGATACGGTGGCTGCCTCAATGGGCTCAGGCATAGGGACACTTGTGAGGATGCCCACCCGGGCCCATGCTATGTTTCCTCCCGTTGTGTGTAAGGTCTCTGTGGGCTGGGGCTCATAACAAATAACAACAGAGACAGAACCAAAATCTAGAGGGAACCTTCCATCTACTTTAATGGACACACAAGACACACTGACCCTCGGAAACTCCCCAGAGAAATACCAAGTCTAGTATTTTGAAAAACAATAGTCAACTTCTCTTAGGAATAGAATTGATTTGAAAACATAAAATTTGTGACCAAAAAGCAAATAATAAAGTCCTTAAAACTTTTCCAGATCAAAGAAAAAGATATCAATATCTTGTTCTACAATGTTTATGATTATCAGAGTATCAGAAAATAAACCAAAACCAAACTGCTTGCCACAGGGTCGATTCTGACTCATAGAGATGCTGAGGGACAGGGAGCACTGCCTCTGTGGGTTTCTGAGACGGCCACTCTATTGGAGTAGAAAGTCTTCTCTTCCTTCTGCCGGGTGGCTGGTGGTTTAAAACTGCCGACCTTTAAAGAAAACCCAGGAAACCATCAGGTTACTAGGCTATTGAATGATGAGAGATATTTCCTACAACTGCATGGTGAATGTGCCGCATTTATTTTCAAAATACTTTCATGTCATGTCTCTCTAACCTAAAATAAATATCAGTAACCTGTGGATAAATCAGGGAGTTGCTTCATAAATTGTGAACATTGCATTCATTCAAAAGTAACTAAACTCTCATTCTGGGATAATTCTTTCTTTTTAAATCCCAAACCTCTGCACTTTGGATGTTATTCTCTGCTTCTACTGACATCGTCCAGTTGGCGTAGAGACCCAGAGCTAACAGGTGCGATCAGTTTGGCTCTGATTCATTGTAACTCTGTTTACAATGGCAGTGCCGGGGAGACAGCCCTATCCTCACAATCGGTGTTACGTTTAGCCTTTTTTTCCAGTCATTATATCAGTTCTTCTCTTGAAGAACTTCCTCTTTTTCTCTTATCTCCTTTCTATTTTATTCAGCAGGATATCATTTCCCAATAGTCAGTCCTTCCTGATCTGTCTAAAGTATGTGAGACGAAATCTCAGCATACTCAACTCTAAGGAGCTGCACCTCTTCCAGACACATTTGTTGCTCTTCTGGCAGGGGACAGTGCATTGAACCAACACCATTGTTCAAATGCATCAATTCGTCTTCCATCTTCCATATTCAGTGACCAATTTTCACATGTATACGAAGCAAATGAAAACACCATGTCTTGAGTCAGGTACATATTACTAATC
Organism: Tenrec ecaudatus; assembly: GCF_050624435.1. Lineage (NCBI taxonomy): Eukaryota > Metazoa > Chordata > Mammalia > Afrosoricida > Tenrecidae > Tenrec > Tenrec ecaudatus. The sequence continues at coordinate 11,230,984 of NC_134544.1, forward strand.
CAAATGAACTTAAAAAAAAATCTAGATAGTTTCAAAGTGATCTTGTGCAGCAGATTTACCCAATGCAATAAGTCAATTTATTTTTTGACAGCTGCTTCAGTGAATGTTGTTTGTGGACACAAACAAAATTAAATCCCTGGATCTTGCTTCCTTTTACCATCATACTGTCTATTGGTCTAGTTGTGAAGATTTTGTTTGTTTTCTTCAAATTAGGTTAGGTTTTTTATATTAAATTTCTTTCAATTTTCTTTAAATTCATATGAAATTGGCCATATTCAATCTTCATAATCAAGTTCTACAAATCCTTCTTGCTTTCAGCAAACAAGATTGTGTCATCTGCATATCATAAGTTTTTAATAAGCAAACCTCCAATCCTGCCTTTTTAAATGACCCTTTGCTTTCTTCATATATAATGTTCTTGATGTCGTCTCACGGTTCATCAGGTCTTCTGTCATTTGTGATAGATGTGTCAAGTCCACTTCTGAGATGTTCTCATTATACATGTGGAGTATTATCAAGGTCACATTTTAGCTGTCCTGGACGTGTTTTAATCCTCTTCAAGTTCAGCCTGAACTTAGATATGAGTAATTCATGATATATTCCACAGTTCTCACCTCATCTCACGTTAGCTGCTAATATTAAGTTTCTCCATCATCTCTTCCCACAGATGCAGTCCATTTGATTTCTGTGTATCCCATCTGGTGAGCTTCATATGTACTCTCACTATCTATGTTGCTGAATAAGGTATTTGCGGTGAAGAAGTTATTGGTCTTTCAGAATTCTATTATACAATCTCCAGCTTTATTTTTATCATCAAATCCATATTGTCCAACTACTTTCTTCATTTCCAACTTTCACAATCTACTAACCAATAATTATAACTGTATTTTGATTGCAGTTTTGATCAATTTCATACTTAAGACATTAGTAGAATCCTTCTATTTCTTCAAGACTAGCTTTAGTGATTGTTGTGTAAACTAGACTAAGAGGTGCATTAACTGGACTTCAGTGTAGGTGTTTAGATGTAGTCCTATCACAGATAGCAATAGGTAAAAAACAGATAATGGTTGAAGAAAATGATTTTCATAATGTGAATCCACAATAGAAACTAATTTAATTTGAAAATAGTCATCTTTACTATTCGATCTCTATGTATTTCTGGATTAAGAACAATGAAGATGCACTTTGCTACACAGCTTTATATTTCTATCTTAATGCTTAATAAAGAGAGAGAGAGGGATGCAGAAGTTAAGAAAGTGTATTTATTTAAGAAGAGGATACTTCTCCTGAAGCTCAGAGTTTAAGTCCTCACAGCAAATTACGTAAGATATTTTGAAATTCACTTGAAAATAGTAGTATGGCAAAAAGAAGTCCATTTGTTAAGGTCTATTTGCTAATTTTATGTAGACACAATAAGTGAATCTTGTAGTGCTCCATCTATAAAGAAAGATATTTGAAGCCTATACATTTGTATATTTTAAATTGCTTTAAATTCAACAGAAATTCCAGTTTTCAAAAATGTTTGAAAAAAGGACATATTTTTTCAAAAAAATATTTGAAATATATTTCAAGGTACAGTGGTGAACTAATGTATAATGTATTGCTTCAGTTGTGTGCTTAGTGTACGTGCATAATTTCCAAAATTTTCCCACTACAGAAATAGAAACTTTTCAATATGCAAATTGATGCTTGCATTTAAGTCAAACAACAAGTTTAAGACAGCATGTTTGCTCTGAGATTGAAAATTGATTGTTTCTTACTAATTTTTCATCAATGAGAGCTAAGTATGAATTCCTTAATTTACTGACCTGTTCACCCTGGTAGGGTAATGCTTATGTGTTGGGTTGCTAACTGCAAGGCCAGCAGTTTCAAAACCATAAACTCCTTGGGAGAAAAATGGGATTTTCTACTCTGGTAAACAGTTAAAAAGTCTCATATAGCCTGTGCTATAGGCTCCCCCTGAGTCCTCACCTCTCAACGGCAGTGAATTTGGTTCATGCTTTTTGTTTTGTTTTGTTTTGTTTACCCTTGTCCAGTCTATTATGCCCAAATAAAAGAAATCTTTCTGTTTAAAAATCATCTTGTGAGGAAATTCCTCTGCACTTGAGTACCTGTCAGCTCTACTCACTGCCTGCTTGATTTCTGATTGATGGCTTTGACTTCAGCTCCTTGATATTCCTCTTCACTGTCTCTCACCTAATTTAGCCCCATTGTCTGTTTTGACAGTCCAGTTTGCATGCAACCTGACCATGGTTATAGGCCAGCTCCTGCATTTAAAACCTTGGTCTTCCTTTATAAGGTCACTGCCATTGTTGAAATAATACTCATTAGTTATAGGAAAATACATTGCATATAGTGAAGTTAAAAAATCACAACTAAATACAAATAATAAAATTAATTGCCTTCAGATTTTGGGGGGAAACATACACACATTCAAAGGATCACTACTTTACTATGTTCCTACATTACGTAAAAAATGTTTCAAGCAAGTACTGTGTCTCATCACATGGATGGATACACAATATGTAACTGAGTTTTTCTTTGGGTTATTTGCACCTACTTACTTTTATGCAGTACTGTAAAATTAATGAACAAAGTGAATTTAAAAACTGAAAAGACAGTCCATTTCCATTTAGTCTATTCTTCCTCACTGCAACCCTAAAGGGCAGTGTAGAACTGCCACGGGGTCCCTGTGGGCATCCCCGCCTGTAAACCTTGATGGGAGCAGCAAGCCTCCTCTCTCTCCTGTGAAGGTCACAGGGGCTTGACCACTGACATTACAGTTAGCAGCCCAACTCCTAACCGCTCAGACCCCAGGGCTCCTCAAGGTACATGATAGATCACCACCTTATTCACTGGAAGATCAAGAAAAGCAGAGCCTCTCAGCATTCTTCCATTCCATGTGCTCCATCTGCTCTGCCAAATTGATCAATTTTCATTAGAAACTTTATATCCACATATTGTAATTATAGAATCTTTTCCAAAAATAGAGTTTTAGCATTTGCAAACATGGTCATTTTCTTTCATCTTCATCTCTTGGTCCACTACCATGGATAAAATAACATTCTCTCACTACTTACTTGCATTATCCATGAACTTCACTCATGTTTTAAAATCATTTTATTGGATACCAGAGGGACTCTGCATAATTCAGACCAGGAGAATTGCTTAGAGGGAAATTTAACACTGCTGGAAGCTAGGAGGAGCATCATAAAAATATGTAGGCACAGACCCATGGGGTTCTGAGGGCCTGGGGGATTTTTGCTTATCTCAGTGGAGGCCAGCTGGGGCCTGACCTTGGCTGAGACATTTTCTCTGCTAGAACCGGACCATTTGGAACCCATAGGGGGGCTTGGTCTCAACACAGCCACAGTTTGCCACCACCTGCCTAGGGGCAGGGACCGGACCCTTACAGCTCCATGGGCAGGGATTGGGGTTCAGCTACATTGTTTCTTTTATTTCAATATCTTCTCTCTATCTGCCCACAGTCTGGGAGGGCTGTACAGGGGATTTTTCTCAACACAGCCACAGTTTGCCCCTATGGCCTCAGGGCAGGGAGTAAACCCTTGCAGCTCCATAGGCAGGGATCTGGACTCAACCTATATTCCTGCTTTTGTTTTCCTATCTTCGCTGTATCCCTGCACAGGCTCATCAGGGATACTTTTAAATTATATTTTCTTCTCTTTGTCTCTTTTCTGTTCTCTCACACTCCACTGCTGACCTCTAGACCACTCCCCATAGCCTAGGGCATTTAAGCCTGCATCGCAACCAGCTAGGTGAGCTCCAACCTGTGTAGCTAGCCTGAAGCTGGGGACAGCCCTGCTGGCCTCCACCAAGGGATACTCAGCCCAGCTTCTTACCTGGGAATTCCTGCCTGTGTACCTGGGGGCATAAAGCATCTCAGCCAACACTCGTCAACATTCCAAGCAAGAATCACTGCCCAACCTCTGCAACACCAAAGCAGGCAACCCACTAGCCTTCTGGGGCACTCCCCTGAGAGGGAAGCCACAGGAGGATAAAGTAGTAGGTTAATTCCATAGTGAAATTAGCTGAATGCAGTTCAAAGAAGCATGCCTACAAGTCTCCAAGAGAGAGCCAGTGTTCTTTGACTTCCTGGAAAATGGAACCTGGCTGCTCTAAAACAACGCAACACAAACAGCCATCAGCTACAACAACCTCAACTAAAAAACAGGAGAGTGAAACACAATGGCAGATGTCCCAAACATAACAACATGCATAGAAGAAGCAGACATTGGGCTGCCACAGAAAGAAATCTTCAGAATGCTGCTTGGAGTGATACAGGATATGAAGGAAAAATACAGAAAAAGGATGAAATGATAGAGGAGATAAAGGCCATACACCAAAGTGAAATACAAGAGTTTAGGGAGGAGAAAACAAAAACCAGTGGTAGAACCATGGACCTAGAGAATTGATGGGAGGAAGCAGAGAACCGCATCAGGGACTTGGAGGACAGCCAAGTAGACTCAACAAACGCGAACAAAAATCTAATAAGATCATAAGAGAAGCTGAAGAAAACTTAAGAGCTAGGTCTGATGATATGAAGCAGAACAACATTAGAATTATTGCCTTACTGGAGGAAGATACAACAAAGAAGTCATCTGCAACAATAGTGAAAGAATTCTTGGAGGAAAACTTCCCGGCTTAATGCATGAAAACTAGTTAACCATTCAGGAGGCTGAAAGAACACCAGCTAGACTGAAACCCAAGAAGATGTCACCAAGGCACATAATAGTTAAACTATCCAACTGTGAGAAAAAGGAGAAAATCATGAGAGCTAGGGAAAAACAAGCAATCACATATAAAGGTTCCCAAATAAGCAAAGCCCAGACCTATCAGCAGAAACTATGAAGAAGAGGAGAGAATGGTATAACATATTCTAAAAATTGAAGAAAAACAGTGCAAACTCAAGAATACTCCACCCAGCCAAATCATTGATCAAGATAGAAGGAGAAGTAAGAGTCTTCCCAGACAAGGAAAAACTCAAAGACTATGTTAGAAGAAACCCTGCCCTACAAAAAATCCTTGCCGACCCAGTATGGGCAGAAGAACAACACTCATAACCAAGCATAAATAAGAGACCACCATATAGAACAAACTCATCCAGAGGGTAACAAAGAGAAAACATATCCCAAGATATCATTATATCTTTGCCTTAAGGATGGAAATCAAGAATCACACACACACACACACACACACAACACACACACTAATGAGAAAGGAAAGTATGAAAACACCCAACACCAAAGGTATAAGATAAGGTGACCAGATTTTAACACTGGTAAAGCGGGACACCAGTGGGACACCATTGATGCAACTCATATTCTGGTGAAATAGCCACTTGGCAGCCGAAAGCCGAATATAATAGCTTGACGTACATTCTTTCAAAAAATCGGGACTTTTTAAAAACACCATGGGACCTGGGAAAAATTGCTAAAAATGGGGACTGTCCCATCAAAAGCAGGACATCTGGTCAACTTAGTCTAAGATGACATCACAGATGTCTGCAGATGGAGAGAACCCTGAAAATCAACGGCCTGAAAGCAGGCATTAAAAGACTTCGACTAGCAAGAGACTGACTTAGAAAACACATTCCCTCAATATGCTGCCTACAGGGGACACATCTCAAGTCTACTTAAATTTAAGCACATTGATATCATACAGACCTCCCTCTCTGACCACTGTGCCATAAGGCTGGAAATCATGAAAAGGAAGACGAAGAAACCGAGAGCAAACAATTGGAGGATGAATAACTCTCTATTGCAAAAGGAGTGCATACTGGCACAGATCAGAGATGAAAATAGGAAATTTCTAGAAACCAATGAGAATGAGCACATGACATACCAAAACTTATGGGACACAGCAAAGGCAGTTATCAGAGGAAGTTTCATAGCAATAAATGCACACCTGAGAAAGGAAGAGAGACTCATGCTTAATAGGCTGGCACAAAATTTACAACAACTAGAGCAGAGTCAGCAGGGAAATCCTACTAATAGTGAAAGAAAAGAAATTATAAAAATCAAGGCTAGAATCAGGAGAGTGAAAATAAGAAAATTATGGAAAAAATTAATGCTGCTGAAAGTTGGTTCTTTGATAGAATAAACAGAATCGACAGAGCACTGGCAAACCCAACCATAGAAAGTGGGGAACAAATGTCAATAGCAAGAATGAGGGATGAAAGATGGGACACTACAACAGACCCTAATGAAAACAAATGGATAATTGCACAGTACTATGAAGGATTGTACTCCAATGAATTCAACAATTTGGAAGACATGGAAAAATTCTTGGAAAAACATTCCCTCCTCGATGGACCTCAAGAATCCCATAGCAATAGAAGTAATAGACAAGGTTATCAAGGGATTACCAACAAAAAAAATCCCCTGGACCAGATGGCTTCATAGGAGAATTCTAGCAAGTTTTTATGGAAGAACTAACATCAATCTTACACAAACTCTTCCGGAACACAGAAAAAGATGGCAAACTCCAAACTCTTTCTATGAATCTCATATAACTCTGATACCAAAACCGGGAAGGATCCCACAAGAATTAAGAACTACAGACAAATATACCTAATGAGCACTGATGCAAAAATCCTTAATAAAATACTAGTCAACAGAATACAAAAGTATATAAAACATATAATTCACCATGTCAAAGTGGGATTCATATCAGGGATTCAGGGATGGTTCAACATATGATAGACCATGAGTATTATTCAGCAAGTTGACATGAAAATATATAAGAACCACATAATAATATCGATAGATGCAGAAAAGCATTTGACAACATCCAACACCAATTCCTGTTTAAGACACTTGAGAAGATGGGAATGGAAGGAAAACTCCTCAATACAATACAGACAAATAACTAACATGGTAGTCAATGGAAAAAAGATTAACACAACCCCACTGAAAAAGGGAACCAGAAAAGAATGCCCCTTGTCCCAACACTTATTTAATATCATGCTGGAGGTTTTATCTAACACCACAAGCAAAGAAAAGACAACAAAGGAAGAGATTATCATTATTTGCAGATGATAGGATTTTGTATATGGAAAATCCCAAAAGTTCCACAAGCGGAGTACTGAAAGCAATAGATGAGTTTGCAGAGTGGTAGGATAAAAGATTAATAAACAGAAGTCCATCGGACTCAGATACATCAGGTAAGACCACAGAAGAGGAGATCAAAAAGGTGGTACCCTTCACAATAGCCAAGCACAAATGGAAAGATCTAGAGATATACATGACAAAAAGTACAAAACGATCTATATGGGAAAAACTACAGAACACTATTGCAAGAAAAAGAGAGACCTCAACCAATGGAAGAATATCCCATGCTCGTGGATTTGAAGACTCAATATAGTCAAGATGTCAGTTCTGCCAAAAGCACTATATAAATTTAATGCAATCCTGACACAATTACCCTCATCTTTCATCAAAGAAATGGAAAAACAGATTATCAACTTCATATGGAGAGGGAAGAAGCCCAGAATTAGCAGAGAACTCCTCAAGAAGAAGGACACAGGGGGAGGGCTTGCTTTATCTGACTTTAGCACATTCTATACAGCTACAGTGGTCAAAACCACAAGATATTGATACATTGACAGATACTCAGACCAATGGAAAAGAAGTGAAAACACAGGAATAAAATCCTCAGTAAAATATCCAATGGGAAGCAAATGCCCTCTTTAACAAGTGGTGCTGTAAAAATGGATATTTACCTGCAAAAAAATGAAGCAAGACCCCTATCTCACCCCATGCACAATAATATACTCAAGGGGGATCACAGACCTCGAAGCTAAACCTCAAACAATTAGGGAGGGAATTGGGACCAACTTGAGATCTTTGGCACAGGGAACACACAGGCTATGAGAAATAGGGAAGGACACAAACACAGAGGAGGCACAAATTGACAAATGGGATATACTGAAGACAAAACACCTGTGTACATCGAAAGAATTCTCCAAGAGTGTAACAAAAGAGTCCACAGACTGGGAAAATAATCTTTAGTAATAATATATAAGACAAAGGCATTATTACTAAAATCTATAATACTCTGGTAGCTTCCAAAAATCAAAAAAAGTAATTGCCCACTGACGAGGTGGTCAAAGGACCTGGCCAGAAGTTTCACAGGGGGCAGAAATCCGAATGGCCAACAAACACATGATAAAATTCCATAAGAGAATTGCAAATTAAAACAATAATAAGGTACCACCTAACACCTTCAAAGTTAGCCCAATTCAAAAAATCAAAAAGCAACAAGTGTCTGAGGGGCTGCAGGGAGTCAGGAACTTTCATCCACTGCTGGTGGACCTGGAAATATGTGCAGCCACTATGGAAATTGATCTGGTGATATCTAAAACAGATGGAAATCAAGTGACCATACTACCCAACAATCCCCCTACTTGGCATATAACCAGAAGAGGCAAAACAACAACAACAAAGAAACCAAGACCAGACATCTGTGTACCAATGTTCATTGTGGCACATTTTACAACTGCAAGGAGTTGGAAACCCAAATTTCCATCAACTGACAAGTGGACTAAAAAGTTGTGGCACACACACACACACACACACACAATGGAGTACTATGCATCACTAAAAAGCAGTAAAGCAGTGATGGATGGATGCATGAAGCACATCACTGCATGGCAAGAACTAGAGGAAATCATGCTAAATGAAGTAAGCCAAGCACAAAAGGACAAGTACAACATGAGTCCCCTGAGGTAAGCTTTTTTTAAAAAATGCAAAGGGGGTTTAGGGAAAAAGTTAATGTATGCAAACATTCCTGGCACGAGTACTCAGTATTATGGCAGGGACCAGATCAAATGCAGGGATTCACATGGTAGACAACTAAAATGGAGGTGTGAAAGGAAAAAAATAATAAAGAAGTGTGTAGCAGGTCACAGGGCACTAACCCACCCAAGGGGAGGGTATAATTTATCTCTCCACAGGAAAAGAGGGACCAGACTTCAACCCAGTGCTCCAAGATGTTAATGTAACATGCTGGGGTGGATTAGGGAATCAGTGGAGAGGTCTGGGGTGCAGGCCCCAATCCCAACTACTAAGTGGACACCTGCCCCTCCCCTAGAAGAATTCATTTCAAAGGACGGCATTGAATGTGCAGCTTCGGGCGAGGTACATATCTGATCAGGGCACATGGGAGCAGATGAAGAGAGTGAACACACCCTGGCCCACCAGGCCATGAGGACGATGTTCCCAATCACAGCAGCAAGTTCACAGAGAGGACCACATGGTCGGCCCCACTATGAGACATGTTGTCCTTCACTGACCCATAGCCCTATAGGAGACAACACCAGAGACACGCAGGAATTTCACCTGATCTGATCCCGCCACACCGAGGCAAAACACTAAGTGGGTGCAACAGAACAGCAAGGGAATGGAGCGATGAGGTCCCCAGTGAATGCTGAAGGTAGACTTTGGGGCCAGGGCGTGGTGCCCCAATAGACTGAACTGCAAAGCACTGTTAAAGACCAACAAAAAGTCCTTGAACTAACTACAAGGTTTTCTTTCTTGTTGTGCTTTGTTTTGTTTTCTTTTTGTGATTGGTTTGTTATTTTGTTGTTGTTTTGTTGTATATCATTGCTTGGTTTTGCTCTGTCTTTTGTGCATGTTATTATCTCTGCAGGTCTGTCTAAATAAGATAGGCTGGATGAACAATCTGGAGGAGAAAACAGCGGGACCAAGTGTTCCGGGGGGAGTTGGGAGAGGAGGAGATGGGGTGGGGGGAGGTAGTGGTGTTAACAAACCCAGGGACAAGGGAACAGTAAGTGACCCAAATTGCTGGTGAGGAGTGTATGAGAGGCCTGGTAGGGCATGATCAAGGGTAATGTAACCATGAGGAATTGTTGAAAACCTGGTGGGGACAGAGGTTGATAGTGGGACAGGATGAAAGTCAAAGGAAATAGAGGAAAGAGCTTGGAGGCAAAGGGCAAAGGGCATTGGATAAACACATGACCATATGTAAATATATTTATATATGAGGATGGGGAAATAGATCTATGTGCCTATATTTATAGGTTTAGTATTAAGGTAGTGGAAGGACATTGGGCCTCCACACAAGCACTCCCTCAATGCAAGAATACTTTCTTCTATTAAATTGTCATTCTGTGATGCTCACCTTCCTAACACAACCGCTGAAGACAAAGCAGGTGAATAAGTTAATGTGGTGAAGAAAGCTGATGGTGCTCGGCTATCAAAAGTGATAGTGTCTGGGGTACTAAAGATTTGAAGGTAAACAAGTGGCCATCTAGTTGAGAAGCAACAAAGCCCACATGGAAGAAGCATACCACCCTGTGTGAACATGAGATGCTGAAGGGATTAGTTATCAGGCCTCAAAGAACAAAAAAATCATATAATTGTGTGCTCACCTCCCTGATACAATCGCTGAAGACAATTAGATGCATAAGCAAATGTGGCAAAGAAAGCTGATGGTGCCTGGCTATCAAAATGTACAGCGTCTGAGGTCTTCAAAGCTTGAAGGTAAACAAGGAGCCATATAGCTCAGAAGGAACAAAGCCCACATGGAAGAAGCACACCAACCTGTGCGATCACGAGTTGTCCAGGGAACCAGGTATCAGGCATCATCAGAACAAAAAATCTTACCATAGTGAATGAGGTGGTGCATGCAGAGTGGAGACCCAAAGCCCATATGTAGGCCACTGGACATCCCCTGACCGAACGGTCTTGGACAGGAGATGAGTCAGTCAGGGTTCAATGTACCAACGATGAAAATACAACTTTCCTCTAGTTCCTAAATGCATCTCTCCCCTCCATCCTCCCCAGCCCCCACTATCATAATCCCAATTCTAACTTGCAAGTCCGACTAGACCAGAGGATGTACACTGATGCAGATAGGAGCTGGGAGTGCAGGTAGTCTGGGGCAGATGGTCCCTTCAGGACCAATGGTGTGAGAGGCAATACTGGGAGGGTGAAGGGAGGGTGGCATGGAAAGGGTGAGCCAATTACAAGGATATACGTGTGACCTCCCCCTGGGGGATGGACAACAGGGAAGTGGGTGAAAGGAGACGTCGGACAGGGTAAGATATGACAAAATAATAATTTATAAATTATCAAGGGTTCATGAGGGAGGGGAATTGGGAAGGGAGGGCATAAAAATGAGGACTTGATGCTAGGGAATTAAGTGGAAAGCAAATGTTTTGAGAATGATGAGGGGAATGAATGTACAAATGTGCTTTACACAATTGATGTATGTATGGATTGTGATAAGGGTTGTATGAGCCTCCAATAAAATGATAAAAAATAATTTTATTGGGAGCTCTCACAGACATCATAACCTTTTATAAGTCAAATGAATCCAGCATAATTGTACAATTGCTGCTACAATCAGTTTCAAAACATTCTCTGTCTTCTTGAACTCTTTGATATCAGGTCCCTTTTATTCCTTCCCTCCCACATCCTTCCCCCAAAGAAGCCTTATTGGTATCGTTATATTCTTCTTCTAATAATAATGTACATATATTAGCCATATCTTACCAATTGTATTATTCATTTCCATTGAATGGGGTTCTAAAGTAATCACTGCTATCAGCTTCTCCCCCCAGCCTTCCCCCACCCTTCTGTTCCCATATCCTCAGGGAATCATTACTCTTGTTGCTGTTTCTGAAGGGTCAGCTATCCTGGCATTCCTGCATTAAATTATCTCAATTATCAAATGAATATATGTAGGCCTAACAATATGAATGAAGTTAAACATAAGCCTCAATAGCAAGGGAAGGAAATATTAAAGAACCAGAGGACATTTTTTTGTTTCATCCATGATCTACTGCACCCTGTATTAATCATTTCCACTATGTGCCTCTTCTGAAAGCGATTATCCCATTATCGTACAGGTAAGTTTTGGGTCTCCATGACATCCACACCACTTCACATTGATTTGGTTCCTTGTTTTTGAACTTCCTTTACCCCTTCCCATGGACACCTTATGACCACACAGTCTGGTGTTGTTCTTTTATGTGGGCTTTGTTGCTTCCCTGCTAGATGGTTGGTTGTTTAACTACAAGGCTGTAAGACCCTAAACACTATATCATTTAATACGCAGCAAAATCAGCTTTCTTCACCACAGTTGCTTATGCACCCATTTTGTCTTCAGTGGTCATCTCAGGAAAGTGAGTATAATATAGTTATTATGATACTATATGATACACATTATTAGAACAAATCATTCTCGTAGTCATTTTTAATATGACCTTTTTCATCAATTTTCTGTAGATATATATAAGATAATTCCATATTTAGGATAGCAATTTTCAAATAAGAATATCACACCCACTTTCCTAGTTTGTATTTGTGCTTGCTATTTTAAAATAGACATCTAAATTTTAAACTTAAGTGAAATTTAGAATTAAGTTTAATATTTGCTTGATTACAGCTATATTCATCACCATTGATTCTATTCTCACTCATAGCAACCCTGCAGGAGAGGGAAGAACTGCCCCTGTTGGTTTCTTTCCAAGACTATAACTCTTTACTGAGTACAAAGACTCGTCTCTCTCCTGCTGAACTTACAGTAGCTGGGAACTTCCAATCTTCCAGTTTGCAGCCCATTGAGTAATCTACTCCCTCCCCTCCGCCCCCATGGCTTCTTAATAACAGCTAAGCATAGAAAAAATTCACACTGTAATGAGCAGATCAATATGCATGAATTTAATGTACAGTTATGTTATATAGCTATGATCTGATCCAAGTGATATATATTTGGACATAGCTTTTCTGTATAGTTAAACCTCATTTTTGTTTCAAATATTTTAAGAATTTTTTTGTTTGTTTTTAGTCTTCTTTATTCAATGTCCACACAAATGAGATGATTGAAAATACAAGATGATTGAAATGAATCTAGTGGGAAATAAAAGCTGCATGTACCAATGACTTCATTCTACGTCTTTGTCATGTCAATCTAGCTGTTCCCATTTAAATTGTTAGTATTTTATAGCACAATACTTCAGTAAATGAATATTTAAAATATATTTTAATTACAGTAACACAAGTTTTTCCCTTATGCTTTCTAAATTTTCTTCACTATCTGACCAATTCTTCATTCATTAATATCATTACTTTCCAAAACTAGTGACTTCTTATATATTATGAAATATATTAACTATCTGAATAAACCATAATTTCATTACATAGAAATATTACAATTTTTATATTCTTTGTTTCAGATCTTTTCCAAAGATGTTATCCCAATTAACAATTCTTTGACTGACAAATTCATTTTTAGTTTACCTGTAAGAATTGAAAGTTGCAAAATAATGTTTAAAAGGTCAACATATTTTAAAGCTATATTAATTTAAATGCTTTTGGTTCTCTTTTAAAGGAAATAAAATCTTGAAATACAAATAATGCAGAAATGGCAATCTCTCTGTATGTGCTTTAATTATTATAACACATATATTAAAATGGCTAGATTCCAGAGAATGTTTATTCAAAGTTAATGAGTCTGTAAACACAATTCTGAGTAGATTGTGATGTTATTATTTGTGGATAAAAATAATTTTGTGTATTCATTACTGTGAATCTGCTTAATTCCTTTCCATTCCTTAAAAGATATGAAAAATATGAAAGAAATTGAAGTGGCAAAATTCTTAAAGAGTCTAAAATAAATTCTTGTTCTAGGTATCATTTTGTTGAAGTCCGCAGTTATGTCTAAATTATGACATCTTATGGCTACATTATGTGGTTTTAAAAAAATAGATTTGAATTTGGAGTGCTAAAGCAAAAAATGTAGAAAACCAGACGAGGAAGATTTGAGAAAGAAAGATGTTAACTACATTTATGTCAAATTTTTGTTTGTTTTATACATGGGAAAGGATGATGGACTGGCACCTAATTAGGCAAATTACTAAAAATGATTAGACCTTAGGAAAATAATAGAGCAATGAAGAACCTTCAAGAATCAGAGTCACAGTATTCCTTGGCAAACTTAACAAAGAAATATCAGTGGTTGTAAGTTCACAAAATAACAACGGTGGGGACATAATTGAAGAAGTAAGGAGAGTCAATAGGTCTTGAAATATTCACCTTAGAATTTTTATGTTTCTTGTCTGTCTACCTGTGGTTTCCCTTCAAGTACAGAGGCCATGAATACAAGGTTATAAGATTGGGAGCAGCCATTGAAAGGATGTATAAATCCTTTTTTGGATCACTAGTATCAGAGAGACTAATTGGTCCAGGATCCTTGATTTGAGAGAAGAAAATTTCAAAGGAATATCCTAAAGTTCTTATTACTTATGAAGAAATAAATGCAAAGCACCAGACATCACAGCATATAGCAAGTATGCTTATGAGTGCACACACATACGTATATAACATATCAATGAATGCCTGAGTTATGAACAAATCTGTCTTGGAAGAATGCTCCTGAGAAGCAAAGGATGGCAAGAGTTTGATTCAAGAGACTTTGGAAATATCAATAGGGAGCAGTCCCTGAAGAAGAACATCATGCTTGGTCAAGAACAAGGTTTAGGGTAAATAAAGGCAGGCCCTGGACAAGAAGGAATGACACAATAGTTTCAACAAAGGTCTCAGATGGTGCAAGAACAGATAGTGTTTCATTCATTGTTAAATAAGTATATTTTTGTTCAACTGTTCCACTACAATACTATTACACTGTCTCAATAACCTCTTGAAAGATGTTGCAAGATGCCACATCGGGCAGCAAGGGTGAAATATGCTAAACCAAGTGAGGTAGTTAGTTTATTTTGAAAATCTGGCCAATAAACACATGTGGGGTTAATTGAAGGGCAGACAGATAAATGGCTCAGTGAGCCTTGCCTTTCTAGTTCTAGGCTCTCTTGCATTCTGATGGTGGGGCCAGGGTGCAGCCACCTTAGCCAGTTCCCTGCTTTAGTTGGCAAGGCTCACTTCCTGCAAGACATCTCTGAGGATAAACCACATGGACCTACCCCGATGCAGCCCTGGGTGCTGGAGCAGCTGTGTGTTGACCCTTGCCAATGCTGAGATGTTTCTATGTTCACTGATTCGACTTTCCTCCTGCAGTGGTCATCGTTGTATCTGTTTTGTGAGATGGAGGAGGACCTTGTGGACTGATGTTGGCCATATGGGTTAATGTTGGACTTGTGGGCTTGGGCAGCACTGGGTTGGAATGTTTTCTTGATGTGCACTTACCCTTTAAATAAAACTCTCTCTTATACATGAGTTTCTGTGGATTTGTTTCTCTAAAGTACCCAGACTAGCACACCAAGAAATGTTTTGCTTTCTTGTGTGGTTTTTTTTTTTAAATTTAAGATAAAACAGCTTCTGCAAATGCTGGGTGGTCCCCATATCGTACCCTCTATTATGAGAAGAGATTTCTCCAACAAATGAGCTATTCACATAGTCTGCCTGGACCTATGAGAACATGTGTTGGAGGGGAAGGGGAAAGCTGGCACATACTTTGGCATCACCTATGGTAATTAGGGCTCTTCCTACTTTGGCATGGTGTGCAAGCGATGATAGGTCTGAGTAGCAACAACATTCAAGCTAAGATATATATTCCAATGGATTCAAGTGCATTTCAAAATTGTCAAGCTGTAAAGAAATACATTTGCAGACATCCAGCAAATACAAAAAGAAAAACAACCCCCTGCCATCAAGTTGACACAGACTCATAGCATCCTTCTGACATGGAAAAAGACACTCATCTTTGTCTCACCAAGTGACAGGTGTGTTTGAGCTACCCAAAATCTGTTTATTTCAGGGCTCCTACGAATAAGAAAAGTCTCCCTAAGCTCTACAAAAATCAGATTGTAATATCAAAGTATATATAACATATACAATTCAGTAGACAATACTATAAATACTTTATATATATTAACTATATCTGAACAGATGAAGGTCTGTGCTGTAGGTGAACTATTTCAGTCCTCACTTTATGAATAAGGAAACCATGGAAGTTAGTTTATTGTGCCAACCTGGCCAATAAACACATGTGGGGTTAATTGAAGGGCAGAGGAATAAATGGCTCGGTGAGACTTGCCTTTCTAGTTCTCAGGTCTCTTGCTTTGTGATGGCCGGACCAGGCTGCAGCTGCCTTAGCAGTTCGCTCCTTGAGCTTTCAAGGATGACTTCTTTCAAGACATTCCCAAGGAGAAAAGCCATGGACCTACCCTGATGCAGCCCTGGGTGCTGGAGCAGCCATGTGGAGACCCCTGCCAGTGCTGAGATGTTTACACGTTCACTGATTTGACTTTCCTCCTGCAGTGGGCATCATTGTGTCTGTTTTGTGACATGGAGGAGGGGTAAATGGGTTAATATTGGACTTGCCGGTTTGGGCAGCACTGGGTTGGGATGTTTTCTTGATGCGTACTTAACCTTTACGTAAAACTCTCTCTTATACATGAGTTTCTGTGGATTTGTTTCTCTAAAATACCCAGACTAGCACACCATGATTCAGAGAATGAAAGTGATTTTCTCACATCACAAATCACTTGTCTTTGCTTTTTGGATCTGATTCATTTACCTACCTTAAAAACAATGTTTACAGAGTCAATGAGTTTTTGCCTTTTGTTTTTTTCTTCTTCCAATATTCACCTTCCCTTTGCGCCCAGTTTCAGTTTGTTTTCCTCATTCACACCTCTTCCCCTTTACCTTCTATGCAATTGTTCCCCATTAATCTTCCCAAGCCTTTGCAATCTTCTGGTCTGTGACACTCTGGGATGCTGTTGTTCCTTTGGGCTTCCTCCTGGGCACGCTTCTCTTCAGTCTCCATCAGGGGACTTGCCACACTGCAGGCTTTTCAAGCCTGATCAAGCAAGGCGCCATCATATACGGCTCCTTCCGACCTAACTGCAGAATGGGCAGAGGGTATAAATTTTAATTGACACAGAATGGATTCTTTTATTATTCTCCATGCTGTACTTCTTTATCTCCATTTATTTATTGTATTTGTTTCCTGTCATCCAAACCATGAAAAATGGTGTGAGCCCTTGCCTGGGACTGCACCGTCGCCATCATCAGGGATGCTGGCTCATCATGAGCCATAGGGCTTTCCCTGGTTGATCTTCCATTGGCAGATCAGCAGATCATTAATTTTATTTCTTAGATGAGTCCATAGGTTCCCAAATTTATTTGGCCAACTTCCAACTTTTTAGAAAAAGAAAAGAGAATTTACTCAACACCCTTCTGGCAATTAGAAATATTTGTCCTATTGCCATAAACCAGGATAAAGTTTGCTATCCACCTTTGTCCCTCTCAATCATTCTAAGTGTCCCCACCCCCCCTCCAAAGAAAACATTAGTATATGGTCTGTTTAAATCTGTTAGGTATCCTAGCAGCATGCAAACATCCATTGACAGGGCAGGTGGTGAAGGTGGAGAAAGTGCATGGGTCAGGAATTCAACCTAGGTGTTGTGCATGGAAGATGTAAATGCTACCACTGAATTACCACTGTCCTCTTCAGTGATTCCCCAACACCAAACCCACTGCCTTCAAGTTGATGCTGGCACACCTTGATCCTACATAAGGCTTCTAGAACGAATATCATTATAGGAGAAGAGGTCCCTGTAGCTAGAAGCCCAATGCCTAGACCATATCACCAATAAGGTTGTTTAATTTGAGATTCTTATAAAAAAGACACAAGTATGACCACGGTTTTAGAGCCATCTACTTGTTTTCACTCATCAAAAAATCAATTGTGATGCCCATGCCCACATGTGTGTGCCATGCACAAAGTCTGTGTGATTTTTCCCAATCCCATAATCTCTGCCCAGATTACTCTCAACAATGTCTGCATTATTCTTTTCTAGAGAATAGCTGCTTTAAATTCATCTTCCCACCACCCCAAAATCCTTTCAAAGTGCAAGCCTAATGAATTCAGAACCGATGTTTAAAACCCCTTAAAATGCCTTTTTGACATATAGGTGAGCAGTGAAAAATTGATAGTACAGACAATTTCCTTGGCTCTGCTGCCTGAAGCTCTTTCTTGGCCGAGTCAAATTCAGGCATGCACATTTCCCCAAACATATTGTTGCTGTTGTTTTCCTTTGACTTAAAGACCTTGCCAACCCTGGCCTCCTACATAGCAATATGAGGGGGGTACAAATAAACAAAACAGAATTTCACTAGGCAGAGCAGAGCTTTTTTAGTACGTATTTTTCCCACTAGCAGACATCCAGACTCTCATGCTGAGTTAACTCACTCAGTGGTATTGTCTGGGAAGGTTCTCTCTGGTCACAGATAATTTTTCATAAAAGCAGTTTCACTTGAACCTTGTTTTTGTGATGGCCAATTTTAGCGAACAGCATGTGGCTGTGAAATTTTATTTCCTACTCGGGAAAAATTTTGTAGAAACTGTTGTGAAATTGAACACAGCTTAGAAGGAGAGCAGTATGAAAACAAACAAACAATTCAAGGGTAGAAATAATTTTCTTGTTTCAAAAAAGATGAAATGTTGATTGATGCCAAACCTTGTTGTGGATTTTCATCAACTCCTGAATGGATGAAAATATCTAGTAGTAGTGGATTTGGAGGTCAGTCCACCAGGTCAGACTGTTACTTAATCTTTCAATTTAGAAATTCTGAAAATATTGCGCAACAAACTAGTCCTGATTTATATAGGGGGAATGGTTTTGCCACCATGACAATGCACGTGATCACACATACCATCTCAAAGTGTGACTTTTTGTCAACCCCCCCCCCCCCCAAACACAGCAGAACCTGAAGATAAACAAGAAGCCATCTAGCTGAGAAACAACAAAACCCACACGGAAGAAGCACACCAGTCTGTGCCAACTCAATCGCTGAGGACAAAGCGGGTGTATAAGCAAAAGTGGTGAAGAAGAAAGCTGATGGTGCCTGGCTATCAAAAGATAGAACATCTGGGGTCCTAAATGCTTGAAGATAAACAGGTGGCCATCTAGCCAAGAATAAACAAAGCTCACATGGCAGAAGCACACCAGCCTGTGAGATTACAAGGTGTGGAAGGGATCAGGTATCAGGCATCAAAGGGAAAAAAATATCATGGTATTGTGAATAAGGGGGGATGTGTAATGGGGACCCAGCGCCCATCTGTGGGATATTGGACATCATCTTGCAGAAGGGCTGAGGGGAGGAGACGAGCCAGTCAGGGTGCAGCGGAGCAATGATGAAACATACAATGTTCCTCTAGTTCTTGAATGCTTCCTCCCTGCCACTATCAGGATCCCAATTCTACCTTACATATCTGGCTGGACCGGCGGATATTCACTGGTGCAGATAGGAACTGGAAACACATGGAATGAAGGACAGATGAACCCCTCAGGACCAGTGGTGAGACTGAATGGAGATAACAGGAAGGTGGAGGGGAGGGGAGGGAGAAAGGGGGAACAGATTACTAGGATCTACATCTACATATAACCTCCTTCCTGAGGGATGGACAGTGGAGAAGTGGGTGAAGGGAGACATCAGATGGTGTAAGATATGACAAAATAATAATAATTTATAAATTGTCAAGGGTTCATAGGGGAGAGAGAGCGGGGAGGGAGGGGAAAATGAGGAGCTGATACCAAGGGCTCAAGTAGAAAGCATAATGTTTTGAGAATGATGATGGCAACATATGTACAAATGTGCTTGACACAATGGATGGATGTATGGATTGTGACAATGGTCCTATGAACTCCCAATAAAATGTTTTAAAAAAACCCCAAACAGCATGGCTCTCTTGCCCCATACACCTTACTCACCTGGCCTTGCTCTATGTGACTTCCTTTTGTTTCTGCTAATGAAGAGGGGCATGAAAGGACAGTGATTTGGCAACACAGAAGGGCAGAAGAAAAAAATCGAGGGAGATGCTATCAGTCATCCAAGCAGATGAGTTTGAAAAATGTGTGCAAGAATAGAATCACAGATTTAACAAATGTATTTAGTGTAATGAAGAGTCCTTTGCAGGTTATAAAGTTGTTTTGTAAAAACACGTAAATACATAGCTTTGGGGAAAAAAAGATTCAGGGTTTGGTGGGGGGAAGGGAGCCCCTCTCATCTCAACCTGATCTCCATCTCCTGCCAAGTCCTTCCTTCAAAGTTCATTTAAGCATTTGCCCGGCAGGCAAGACTTCTGGGCACATCTTATCTTATTTGTTGGAGAAAGCTGGGACTTCCTACTCCCATAAACAGTGACTATCCAAAATCTCTAGGTGCACTTCTACCCTTTTTAAAGGTCCATTATGAGTTGGAATCGAATCAATGGATGTAAGGTGGTTTTCCCCCCTTATCTTATTTAGAAACCTCACTTCTAAACCTCTGTACATCTCAACACTGATATTATTTATTTAAATGCATGTTTTAATTAATAATATATATAAATATATATTTATTTGGAATTTTCTTAATGGAAGTGGGTGGGCATTTTATTTTTTTTAACTGTTCTATTGACATATAATTTTGGTTGCATGGGTGTTCGAATGTTGTTTTAGGCACCCACTCAGAAACACACTACATACAACAAAACAAAACTCTTCCAGCTCCGGAACCATTCGAACAACACTGGAGACTATTGCTGCAGCCACAGGACTCTATCACAATGAAGAGTGTAATCTTTTCTGTGAAGCATGCTGTCCTTTCCCAGGGACTTTCCCCTCTAGAAAGGATGTCCAAAGTGTGTGAAATGACACCTCATCACCCTTGTTTCAAAGGAACATTTTAGCTGCACTTCTTCAAAGACACATGTGTCCATTCTTCTGATAGTTCATGGTGTATTCAGTATGCCTCATTAATTCTTCATACGCTCTTCATTTTAAAAGCACCAATTCTTCTTCAGCCCTCTCTAATCTGCATCCAGGTTTGCATATAGGTGAAACCATTAAAATCTTCACGTCTTGATCAGGCACACATTAGTCCACAAAGTGAAATATTTGCTTTTCTAACTCTTTTTTTAACATTATTTTTTATTAATAAATATTTCTATTTGGGCTCATACAACTCTTATCACAACCCATACATACATCAGTTGAGCAAAGCACCCTTATACATTCGTTGCCCTCGTCATTCTCAAAATTCGCCTTCCACTTGGGTTCCTGGAATCAGCTCGGTTTCCTTTTTTTCCCTCCCCCTCCCTCCTCACTCCCCTCTTCCCCCTGCACCCTTAATAGTTTATAAATAATTGTTTTTTCTTATCTTACACTGTCCAGCGTCTCCCCTCACCCACCTTCCCATTGCCCATCTTGCAGGGAGGAGGATACACATAGATCCTCAAGATCGGTTCTCCCTTTCTACATCCCCTTCCCTCCCGGTGTCACCACTCCCACCGCTGGTCCTGAGGGGTTCATCCGTCTTAGATTCCCTGTGCTTCTAGATCCCTACTGCACCGCTGTACATCCTCTGGTCTAACCAGGTCCGCAAGGTAGAATTGGGGTCATAATAATTGGGAGGGGAGGAAGCATTCAAGAACTAGAGGAAGGTTTTGAGTTTCATCGTTGCTACACTGAACCGAGTGACTCATATTCTCCCCACTACTCCTCTGCAAGGGATGTCCAGCTGTCTACAGATGGGCATTGGGTGCCCATCACTCACTCCCCCTCATTCACGGTGATGTGATCCCCCTGCCTTTGTTGTTTGAGACCTGGTCTCCTCTGCCCTACACGATCACCCATGTTGCTGCTCTGCTCCCGTGTGGGCTTTGTTGCTTCTGGGCTAGATGGCCACTTGTTTGCTTTCAAGCCTTTAAGTCCCCGTACGTTATATCTCTCAATAGCAGGGCACCATCAGCCTTCTTCACCACACTTGCTTAAAGAGATCTTTTCGAGCAGATATGACCAATGCAATCCATTCTTTTATTTCTTGATTGCTTCTTCTAGGAGCATTGATTATGGATCCAAGTAAAATGGAATCTTTGACAATATTTATATTTTCTCTATTTATCATGATGTTATCAGTAGAGTTGTCAGTAGTTGCTTTCTCTTTAAATTGAGGTGCATTCCATACTGAAGGCCATGATCTTTAATGTTCATCGGTCAATGCTTCAAGTCATTTTCCCATGGAACAAGGAAGGTTGTGGCATATGTACATCAGAGGATGAATCATAGTTTTTCTCTAATTCCTATGATGTGGTCCAACTTCTTGGCTGAGTTGGTCCAACTTCATATGACCTAAGTTCTTGGCTGAGGTGTTCCATAAATAGAATGAATAAGTATGATAATGGGGTGCTACCCTGACACACACCTTTGCTGATTGTAAACCTTCCAGTGCCCCCTTGTTTAATTTCAAATCCTGTATGTATACATGAGAACAATGAAATGTTCAGAATTCCCATGTTTACAATGTTTTTCCTAATGTGTGATGAAACAGAGTTGAAAGCTTTGCATAGTCAATAAAACACAGGGAAACATCCCAAAGCTGAAACATTGAAAGAAAGAAAGAAAAATGCAATCTAAAAGTCTTTATAAAACAAAAGTATCCTTCAAAGTTGAGGGTGAAATAGATTAGAATTTTTTTCATTATCTTGTTATTTTCTCACTTAAAATTCAGTTTTCTTTTGTTTTTCTCACAAAAGATATTTTCTTATTCAAGGGACTGGCTATCCCATAGCTGAAAAATTAGGGGCGGGGAGGGTTGTTTGTGTTGTTTTTTCAAAAAATAAAGTCAACTATTTAGGGACTTAGATAGGTGTCTGTCTTCCTTTGAAAAGGTTCTCCTCCTGAGTCTGACCCTTTAGATGCAAATGAAAGCTCTCCAAAGCAGGGTCATATAGTCCTGTGAGTTGTTTTCATTTTAATTTATTCTTTTAGCAGTTTGATTGATGTATAATGTGCCAAAGCTCCATTTTCACTGCTATAAAGACAACCTGAGTCGTGGCAACCCTGCAGGACAGGGCAGAACTGCCCCTGTGGGTTCCAGAGACTTCAACTCTGTAGTGGAGTAGAAAGACTCATTCTTCCACCATGGAGTGACGGTGGTTTTGAACTGCTAACCTTAGGTAGCCACTCAATGTCTAACAACTACAACACTCGGGGATCTATACAATGCACACATTATGGTTCAATAGTTCAATCATATTAAAAAGAGTTATGCAATTATTACCACAATCATGTCCCAACATTTTCTTCTTTTTCACCCTAACTGCTCTGCCATGTCCTGAGGAAATATTTAATGCATTTACTATCTCTATAGATTATTTTATCCAACATAAGTATATCCTGGATTTCAGGTACAGAATAATAAACAAAACAAAAATGAACTCAATAATAACAAGATAAAACAGAAAAGCCTCACTCAAAAGGAAAGCAGAAAATATTTAAACGTAGAACAAAGTTAAAATTGGTCAGAAAGCCAATAGAATGGTAAGGTCTAACAGCTGCTTCCAAACTCCTGAACTTCCTTTCTTCTTGGACAACAAACACCTAGCAGGATACTATTTTGGTCTCTGGGCAATTTGGATGTTTACTTTAGAAATGTAGTGCAGATTATAACAATCGGGCCCTGTTGAGGAAATAAGGAGAGTTGGATTATCCTTTCATATCAGAACCATTAGCCACAAAAATGATCACAGATCCAATTCTCATTATATGTGAAGTGTCTAAGAGATGAGAGCCCTTTCCTAGCTCCGAGAAACCCCAAGAAGTACTATTTTTCGTGTACTTACTTTGTTATCAAGAATAATTTTTATTACATACAAAAATACTCTAATGAATGCCCACAGGTTATGAAATTCTAAATAATTACAAAATGCTAAAATTCACAAAAATTTTATATATGCTCAATTTATAGGCATATGAATTTATTGATGCAGCCATTTAACCTCCATAGCATACAAATATATTCATTTTGATGTTTATTTCATGCATGCACATTCCAGTTGCATTCACTGTCAACATTTTACCAGAATGTGCGTGCGTGTTCACTACAAACAGTTCTCTTTGTAATGCAATCACTTATTTTCAAGTTTATGTTTATCTTCTTCATTTTTCATTTGAGGAGCCATGGTGACATAGTGGTCAATGTTTGGCTACTAACTGCAGGGTCAAGAGTTTTAAATCACCTGCTGCTCTGGGGGAGAAAACAGGGCTTTCTACTCTGATAAAGAGTTACAGTCTATGCAAACAATTGAAGGATGAATAATTCTCTATTGCAAAAGGTACGAGTATTGGCCCAGATCAGAGATGAAATCAGGAAGTTTCTAGAAACCATTCAAAATACAATGATGTACCAAAACCTTTGGGCACAGCAAAGGCATTTATTTGAGGAAGGCTAATAGCAATACATGAACACATGAAAAAGGAAGAGAGACTTATGGTTGATATGCTGGCATAAAACTTACAGCAATTAGAGCAGAGTCAACAGAACAATCTTACTAATAGCAAAAGAAAAGAAATAATAAAAGTCAGAGCTGAGCTACAGAAGAGGGAAAATAAGAAAAGTATGAAAAAAATAATGCAGCTAAAAGTTGGTTCTTTGAAAGGATTAACAGAATTGACAGATTTCTGGCAAACCTAACCAAAGAAATGAAGCAATAAATTTCAATAGCAAAGATGAAGGCTGAAACAGGGGACATTACAACGGACCCTAATGAAATAAAAAGGATAATTACACAGTACTATGAAGCCGTGTACTATAATGAATTCAACAACTTGGTAAATGTGGACAACTACTTGGAAAAACAAATCCTCTCTATACTATACTATCTCTGATGGATGTCATGAATTTCAATAGGCCCAGAGCAATGAAGAAATAGACAAAGTTATCAAGGGATTACCAATTAAAAAGTCCCCCAGGCCACATGGGTTCACTGGAGAATTCTACCAAGCGTTCACGTAAGAACTTCCAACTGAAGTAAGCCAAGCACAAAAGGACAAGTACAATATGAGTCCACTTAGGTAAGATAAAAACAAAATCAGGGCATAGGGGAAAAGCTACTATATCCATACATCCCTGGGGTGAAGTCCAGCAACTATTGCAGGGGCCAAATTCAGGGATACATAAGACATACAACTAATTAAGAGGGGAAAATAAGGGGGCGGGGGAAGAGAGAGAGAGAGAGAGAGAGACATGTGAGAGAAGAAGCAGGGCAATAACACACCCAAGGGGAGGGTATTGTTTATATCTCCATAGGAGAGGGGAGAGAGTGACCAGGCTTCAACCAGATGTGCTAAGAAATGAGAGAACATACTGGCATGCACCAGAGAACCAATACAGTGGTCTGAGTGGCCGGCACTAATCCCAATTATATGGACAACCTCCTCCCCTCCTCTCACCTTCCTGCCTCCTAAGAATACATTTCAGAGAGAAGCACTGGGTCTACAGCTTGTGGAGAGGGTCATGTCAGATAGACCACATGAGAGAAACAAAAAGGGTTGGAGAGGGAGTAGAGGACATCCTGGTCCAGCAAGCCCCAAAGACTATATTCATGCTCAAAGGGCCACAGGTTCGGTCCTACCATGGGACCTGACAGCCCTCAAAAAACCATAGCGGTGTGGGGGATAACACTGGATACAATCTGTGCACAATCTGACACCATCATGCTGGGCAAAACACTAAGGGGATGCAACAGAGCAGCAAGGGGAGCAAAATAATGAAATCCCAAGGGAATACCAAAAATAGACTTTAGAGACAGAGTATGCCACCCCATAAAAATCAACTAGAAAACACTCATAAAAGACAACAAACAGACCTTGAACTATTTATAGGCTTTTCCATTTTTGTCATTAGCTTTCATTTTACTATTGTTATTTTGTTTTGTTGTTGTTGTTTTATTTGTTTTGACTTCCTTTGTTGTTTTATTTGGCTTTGACTGGCTTTTGCACTTATTAATGTAACTGCATGGCTATCTAGATAAGACAGGCAGGATAAATAATTCAGAGATGAAAAGAATGGGACCAATAGTTCCAGGGGGGGATATAGGAGAAGGGAAGGTAGGAGAAAGGAAAGTGGTGGTGGTGGTGGGGAGTTGGACAGACCCAGGGACAAGGGAACAACAAGTGAACTGAAATCAATGAAAAGAAGAGCATAGGCTGCCTAGTGCAGCTTAATCAAGGGCAATGTAGCAGCAAGGAATTACTAAACCCGAATGAAAGCTGAACATGATGGTGGGACAAGAGGAAAGTAAACGATAATAGAGGAAAGAACCAGGGCAAAGGACATTTATAGAGGTTTAAAACAGGCATGTTCATATGTAAATATATATATCTAATGAGAGGGGAATGGAACTATGTACACATATCTATATGTTAAGAGTTAAGGTAGCAGATGGACACTGGGCCTTGACTCAAATGCTCCTTCAACACAAGAAAACTTTGTTCTAATAATCCAGCATTCTGTGAAACTCACCTTCCTGACACAATTGTGGAAGACAAAATGGGTGCATAAGCAAATGTGATGAAGAAAGCTGATGGCACCCGGCTATCAAAGGCTATCAAAAGATATGACATCTGGGGTCTTAACAGCTTAAAGGTAAACAAGTGGCCATCTAGCTGAGAAGCAAAAAAGCCCACGAGGTAGAAGCACACCAGCCTGTGTGATCATGAAGTGTCAATGGGATCAGGTATCAGACATCTAAGATCCAGAACAAAATCATACCTAAGGTGAAGGGGTACAGGACATGGAGTGGAGACCCAATGCCCATCTGTACACAATTGGACATCCCCCCACAGAGGGGTCAAAGGGAAAATATGAGCCAGTCAGTGTGCAGAATAGCACTAAAGAAACATACAACTTTCCTCTGGTTCTTTGGTTCTTCTCCCCCTCCCAGCCCCACCTCCAGTCATGACCCCAATGCTACCATACAAATCAGATTAGTCCGGAACATGCACAGTGCAACAGATAAGAGTCTACAACACAGGGAATCCAGGATAGATAAACCCCTCAGGCCCAACAAGGAGAGTAGATATACCAGAAAGATTAAGGGAGGGTGGGGGGAGAAAGAGGGAATCTCACAGATCAACCTATAATCCCCTCTCAGGGGAACAAAAAATGGAAATGAGGGTGGGGGGATGTAAGATATGAAAATAACAATCTATAACTTATCAAGAGTTCATAAGGGAGGGCGGTTGGGGGAGGGCATGGGAAGAAATGGGGAGCTGATATCAGAGGCTCAAGTGGGAAGAGAATGCTTTGAAAATGATGATGCTGGTATATGTGCAAATTGATTGACACACAAGATGGATGGATGGATTGTGATAAGAGATGTAAGAGCCCCAATAAAAATAAGAAAGAAAAAAAAAGAGGAGCTGATACTAAGGACTCAAGTAGAAAGAAAATGGTTTGAGAATGATAATGGCAACAAATGTACAAATGTGCTCAAAACAATGGATGTTTATATGGATTGTCATAAAAGTTGTATGAGCCCCCAATAAAATGATTTTTTAAAAGTTATAGGTCTAAGAAACCCACATGGTTTTCTGTCCTGTAGGATCATTATGAGTCAGAATTGACTCGACAGTGGGTTTGGTTTAAGTTATATAATCTGGATATTTATTAGTTTTTTTCAGGCTGATTCTAGCTTCATATATTTAACATGATAAACTGTGAGGTTTTTACATTTTCGAAGGGTCCGTCCTGTTAGAATTCTCTCTCCCACCCCCCACCCCCACCCCCGCTCTCTTTCATGGTACGAGATAAAGTAATCCATGCCATGAACCCTAAAACCTCAATAAATTGCCATGGATTTAAATTACACCAAGTATATTGTCTGAACATCATAGGTGAAAGTAGAAATCAAGAAAATATTATAATTAGAAGATTGCTGTCTTGAAATTAACCTTAGTAAGTGAATTGGGTTGAGCTTTTACTGCTTTACAAAGCTTAACTCTTCCTAAATTTTCTGATTCAGTTTAGCCAGAAAAAAAAAACTGGTTTCTCCATATTTTTTTAAGACTTGTATGGTCATTTCTTTTACATAAACTTAGATAGATGATAGATAGATAGATAGATAGATAGATAGATAGATAGATACCCATCAAGTAGTGAAACAAATAAACCAGCAGGATGAACAGTATCAAATTGAAGATTAGATCTCTGGAAGAGTCCAGAGAATTCTTACCACAGGAAATTTTTCATGAACCATCTTTCATAATCCCTGTTTTTTACCCATGATATTGGATTAGCTTATTTTACATAGAAACTTTTTCATATTTCTCCATTCCCTAAATTTCATACAAACCTTATTTTAATTGATTAGTCCCAATTTTGTCTTAAATTAACTCCTCTCTCCTGGATATATCCGCATATTGGGCAAAGTAAAGTTTACAATGTAAACTTCTACCAAGGTATTATATGAGTACATTATTTTATTCTATTAACTTTATTTTATTTTATATGTGTTATTTCATTTTAAAGGAGAGCATCTTCCACTTAAGATCTTCTTGCTAGAACAGACATTTCCAGTTACACCATGTTTCTCAAACTATGTTGAAGAATTTGTTTTTCTCCTTTTAAAAAAACACAAGTTGGACACATGTTTTTAATACAAATATATATAGTCAATTAATAAAATTGGTAGAAAATAGAATGAAACAGAAAAGTCATCAAAAATATCAGACCAAAGCTTCATTTGTTGATGTTGATTCAACAGCTATGAAATAATTTATTGACCTGAGGGAGCACTGGTGGAACAGCAGATTAAACGCTGGGCTGCCAGCCACAAGGTCGACTATCTGATACCATAGCCTGGCCTCAGGAGAAAGATGAGGCTGATACTCCCATAAAGACTGACAGCCTCAGCTCCCCATAGAGGCAATTCTACTGTTCCCAGTTTAGTCTCTATAAGTCTGAATCAACCCTATGGGAGTGAGGTGGGAATTTTTTGGTCAATCTGTTCAATAAGTTTCTGAAAGTTTCATAACTCACTGAGATGAATAGCAAATGAGCCGTTCAGAAGCACCTTCCTTCGCTTCACTTTGTGCAGAACTATTTTGAAATATTATTTTACAATCTAGGATTTTACTTCCGATCCACAGAACCATGATATGCGTGGACAACTTAAGGAGCTGCAGCTAAAATCCTGTTTCCACCAATAATTCATATATGTACATTAAAGCTTAAAAAATAAGAATCCATGCTATAGAGAAATACCTAGAACATGGCAAGCTCTTGCCAGACTTTCTTTCCTCCACTGGCCCCTATTTAAAATTTAATAGAGCTTCAAGGGGTCGAGGTTTTTGTTACTAAAATAATGTAAATAGGTATTTATATTGTCAGAAAAATCAGAAGCTTGTGAAATGGAAAACAGAAACAGTAAAAGTCAATTATTGCGACCTTGAGAAATGACACGTTGTTGACATCATGAGATGAGTTTGACTGTTGTGCTCCAAGTTTCTCAACCTATTACCGTTGGTTTGCACTGCATGTAAATTGATTTTCCTTACATATTTTGCAACAGCAATGAAAGCTGTGAGGGTATTACATATGGTGTAAAATTAGGAGATCCTTCCTTTACTCTCTGCATCTGATCTTATGTTGTTTCCACTCAGTGGGATTTCTTTCCTCTGCATCAGATTGCACTTAAGCAGATCAGCCATTGCCCTCCTGTTTGGTGAAAGCACCTCTTTAGGAAAGCTCTGCGTTGGTATTTTCAAATAGGAAATACTGTGATAGTCAAGGATTTGTGTCAGCCTGGCTGGACCAGGATTCTCAGTGCTTCAGCAGTTAAGATCTAGTAATCCCCTCCTAAGGAGGTCTCCTGGAGGACTGGAAAAACTTGCTTTCTTTTCTTCTGGGCGTGTATCCTGTGTCTGGTGCCTTGAAGTCCGGTTCTTTGGAATTGCACGAATAGACTGATGTGTGCCTGCCCATCCTGGGAGCTGTCATTCGGCTGCCATGTGACCTGCTGATCTTGGATTTATTCGCCTCTGATTCCAACACGTGTTCTCTTTTTTGCTGCTTTTGGATTCAAAGCTACTCACGCCAAGAAAAGCCCCAGTCTAATAGCTGACCCACAACTTAGAAATTTCCCGGACTTAAAACTTGCCAGTTTCTACAAGTGTGTGAGCCATTTCTTTGATATAAACCTGCACACATGCACACACGCACACACATGCTTTACGGGTTTTACTTTTTCTAGATTACCCAGTTGAAGAGAGCTACCCCGAGAAAAAGTTTTTTAGAAATTTTGACAATGAGACACTCTTGTGTAGTGCAATCTCATTGCCCAGAGGGCACAGCATGCTTTCAATACACACTAGGAATACAGGCAGAGAAACCAGGCCAAACAAGCTTAACTTTGTGTGAGCCACAAGAATCTCACTGTGAAAAACCTCCATTACCCATTACCAAAAAAATTAAAAATTAAAGTTTCCATTTGAAATGGTTTGAAATATATCACATCACATCTTTACCATGAAAATAAGTTTGCCGAACTGTGTTCTGGGTCCTTGGATATGCAGAATATATCATTCATGTGTGGCTGGATAGTGGTTTGCTTGCTAGTGATATGATAGGCTTTCATTAAGCAAAGTCTGCTTAATGTAAGGTCTGAGCTAAATGTAGTAGGAGGTGGTGGCTGTTCAATTTAGCCAATTAGTGGCCAGAGACGTTTTGGAAAACACTAAAAGCTAATGAAGCCCTCGTTAAATTTTATTTATAACAAGGATAGGGGAGGGAAAGACCGTGAAACATCTCACAGTTTAAATCCTGAAGCTCCAAAATGCTTTAACCTCATGATGACTCACTGGTTTACACAGGGCCACTGTGATTCTAAATTACAGTAAAATTACATGTGTCCCAATTTGAATCTAAATTTATGTGTCTAAGTACTTATGGGTTTGTAAATTCTTGTAGGTTACTTAATTAGTATACTTGGCCAAGTCTTTTTGTTAATAAAATATCACCCAAAATTTATTTATTATCTGGTGGTCATAGGAATAACACATTCTCTTTATTGATCCCTTTGGTATTGAATTTTTATAGGAAAATAATTATGGAATATTGACTCCATAAACAGGTATGAGACAAACAAAAATGAAAACACACAATTCCTAACTCCAGAAGATTTAGGGAAGTGAGCCTAGGGAAAAATCATGGTGACC
Source organism: Tenrec ecaudatus (assembly GCF_050624435.1). Lineage (NCBI taxonomy): Eukaryota > Metazoa > Chordata > Mammalia > Afrosoricida > Tenrecidae > Tenrec > Tenrec ecaudatus. Next base: position 11,261,972 of record NC_134544.1, read on the forward strand.
TACAGGTGCAATGGGCGATGTTTCTATATCAGTTTGTCAATAATGGAAAAAATCGTGTTTAAGATCTAATATCAGAGAGCTGGGAAAACTACACACATAGACACAATTGAACTAAGAGAATGCTGCATTCAATATAGGCATAGTTTGGATAGTGTTAGGTGTTTAATTGCACCCCCTCCCACTGCCATGCCCAGCCATGCCAAACAAAACAAAACAAAACAAAACAAAACAAAAACAACTGGGATTCTAACTGGGATTCCTCTTGAATATAATAATCCAATATACAAACTGACTGTCATCCAGCTGATTCTAACTCATATCCCCTACAGGACAGAATGGAACTGCACCTATGAGTTTTCAAACCAAAACTTTACATGAACAGAAAGTCTCCTCTTATTCTGGCAGAATACACATTGGTTTCGACCTGCTGAACTTGTGATAGCAGCTCACTTTGTAATCACGAATGTATATTGTTTTCCAAATAGGATGGCAATACATAAGACATATGAGGAGCTACCCCTGGAAAACAAATCGTTTAAAGCTATTTATTTAAAAGTTGTTTTTTTTACAAAACCACCTTATCGCCTCAAAGTGCTCTCTATTACACTTAATAAATCTGTCAGATCTGCTACTCCATTCTTGGAAACATTTTTCAAGTTCCTCTGGACAGCAAAACCAGTTTCCCATTTGCCACAAGTCAGGCCTTCTTTGTTGCACACAGTTATGCAATCTTTTCAGAACCGCTAAATAGAAAGTAGGTTACCAGACTGACCTGGTGGAACTAACTCCAAATGCACTATCCCATTCACATTAAAAAAATACAAATGGGCATCATCTTGGTCTTTGATCTTACTTGAGCTTTTTTGGGGGGAGAAGTGACGATGGCATCTTCCACTGGCTTGATTGATGTTTGCTCTCAGGGATCTAAGAATAGCACCATGTCTGATCAACAGTAATGACCTTGCAATAAAAGTCTGGGTCACTTTGGAGGTGTTCTTTCAAAGAAAGGCATGTTTCAACTTGACCCTTCTCATTCCCAAATCTTCCATTAAAATTTGCTGAACTGAGTTCCAAGGTAGTCCAGATAATGTCCCCATCTCTTCAATGGCCGTTGTCAATCTGTGAGCACAAGTGCATGAATTGTGCTGACCTTTTCATCTGTTTGGAAAGTTGACAGATTTGCAGAATGAGATTTGTAATCGATCAGCAAGTATTTCCCCTTTTTTTAAATGAAAAAAAAAAACTCATACATTTGAGGTTTATCCCATAGTGTTGTTCTTTCAAGTTGTATTCAGCATCACAACAGTGTCTGTGGCATTTTTCCTGAGCAGGAAAAAAAATTTCACAGCCACATGCCATTTTCTTAAATCAGTTATCACACAAAAAACCACAAGGTTTGAGCGAAATTGTTTTATGAAAAAATTCACTGTGCCCAGGGAGAACCTTCCCAGGTGATGCCCCTGCATACACTAACTCAGAGCAAGTTAAGTGTGTGCTACAAAAGCTTCATCCAGAAGAGCTGTTTGCCCATTTGGTGGTGGGGAACCCCATCATAGATAACAGGGACAAACACAAAGCAGGAAGCTAGATGCCGTCTGGAGGTAGTCAAGGAAACAAGAAGTGCTCACGAATCAAGGGTCTTTTCCAGAGTCCCCAGAGAACAAGACTTCCTCTAGAAACAAATGCCCTGATTTCAGACACCTGTCCTCCCAAACACAGGTAAAATACGTAAAGTCCACTCACTCACTGCCATGAAGTACAATGTGACTCAGTGATCCCATGGTGTTGTGGTTGTTAGGTGCCATTGCATTGGTTCTGATTCATAGCAATGCAACGCACAACAGAAAGAAACTCTGTCCTGTGCCATCTGCAAAATCGTTCTTATGTTTGAGCCAATTGTTGCAGCTGCTGTGTCAGTCCACCTGGAAGAAGGCTCCTCCACCTTACCAAGCATGATGTCCTTCTCTAAGAATTTGTCTTTCCTAAGAACATGTCCAACGTATGTGAGACAAAGTTTTGCCATCATTGCTTCTAAGTAGTATTCCAGCTGTACTTCTTCCAAGACCGATCTGTTTGTACTTTGGGAAGTCCAGGGTACCTTCAACATTCTTTGCCAGCACCTTTATTCAAATGCATTGATTTTTCTTTGGTCTTTTCCTTATGACAAAATGGAACTTCCCCTGTGGGTTTCTGAGACCGTGACTCTTTATAAGAGTAGAAAGATTCATCTGTCTCCTAGGGGCAGATGGTGATATCAAACTGCTGGCCTTGTGGTCAGCAGTCAAGTGCACAACCACTATACCACTAGGGCTCCCCTAAAATGAATTACCCACTTGTATTTCTGTTACAGCCATCAGGGGGACTAAGCAGAAAGGAAGTCATTCCCTCTCCCCGATGCAGCTTTCTGTCTGGAGGAAGCCCTATTAATCATGCTCCTGCTTTTCTACCCTGGGTTGAAAAAGTGACTTAGAAAACCTAGAAGTTAGATGAAAAAGAAACTAGGTCTGGGCTGCTTAACTTTTCTGTCTTAAGTGACAGCAGACTGGAGAAAATAAGGACACGTCTCTATTTCTCCAAGTGCAGAGGTGGCAGAGTGAAATCATTGCACAGTAGGGTTCCAGGGCTGCCTGCCACTAGATGATGCACTCCTCAATCTCATGATTATTTAGAACTTAGGCAGGCAAATTAACTCCATCAAATTCCTAAAGGCTGTCTCTCATTGGGTCCAGTACAGTCAGCATAATATTGTTGTTTGAGGGCCACATTAACTACTATAGTAAGTCTGTCTGGTTATCCTAGTATTAAACATAATGAATACTAATGTAAATGAATTGTGATGACCTAACATAAAGCTACCTTTATATCAATTGTGGTGAAGATGCTGTTCACCTCAAATATACAGTGTAAATCCCCATAGTCTAGATAGCACAAGCCCTTGGTCCCCAAGCGCTGGGGAGAAACAAGGTCCAGAGTGTCTAAATCAAGTCGTCGTAGGTGTACTTCATTGTCACTTAAATTGTCATGTACAGTAGTAGTAATTTTCTACTAGTCAGATTATTGTAGGAGAAAATGTCTCCCTGATAGTTTGGGTGGACTTGATTTAAGACTATCATATATCTATGAAGATGATCTCCAACTGAAAAAAGACTATCATAATATCATCTTGTGCTTGCACCTTGGTAGCACTCAAGTATTTTAACTTCAAGACAACCTTTAAAATGTGTGTTTTGTGATGGGAAACCTAACCAACAGCAGTTAAGTAATTCATGCAAGCTCTTCCAGGAAGTGAATGAACATCCTTCTATGATGCAAAGGGACTCTGCTTGCAAGTGGTCAGGATTCTTCAGGTGTTGCTTTTCGATTGTGTTTCACTTTTACCAGGACTTGGTGCCACTAAAGCTTAGCAGAAATCGTTGACCATTTATAGTACATGTTCTATCTTCCATTGACTTGAAGGCATTCATGTAAGAAATATATGTTTGGTGTCTAAGCATATTCAATGAACTAGACAGATCTAAGAACAAACTAAAATCACTCGTCTTCTGTAGTTTATATCCTAAAAGGGGAAGACAAAGAATTATAATTATATATCGATATAAAAGTAGTTGCCAATAACTATGAAAAATAATCAATTGTAAAGGATTGATAAAGTGGGACAGCACGTGGGAGGTGATCCACTTTATAAGGGAATTTAGGAGGTTCTCCCTGATAAGAAGATAAGTTGAACCATGGCTTCGTAATGGAAATAATGGGTTTCAGGCTAACAGGCCAAGAACTAAGAGCGCATGCATGGTTGCCAATAAGTAAAGGGATAATAAGAAAGACATCAATTGTCGGAAGAAAGATTATGTTATTTAAACATGAAAATGCACAATTGCCTGGTTTCATTATGCTACCTGCTTTACACTCTAATAGCTTTAGCTGTTTAAACATCTCCATCTTATTTGTAAGTTCAATGTCAATATACTTTTTAAATTATGTTGACTCATTTTTCACAAGGGAAAACATTTCTTTCATAGCTTATGCTGTTCTTTAAAGTAATGTGCGGCACCTGTGCACAAGCATGCGTGCTATTCAGCCTCCATAGTCCATGGGCAGGACTCAGAAAAGGCTCCTGCTGTTTCCCCAGGTATCATATCCTGCCTTCCAAGTTCAACCCCCTCTTCTCTCCCATTCCTAAAATGTATTTTAAAAGGCAATGTTGTTTCCTTGGTGGTGCACTTGAATAGCCAGCTTCTACAAAGGAATCTCTTTAAATACATGCACACAAACAGACCCACTCACACACTTGTGTCATGCTGTTGAGAATATACACAGCAGAACACACAACACAATGATGCCTGTACGTAAAATTAAGTGGTGCAGATTACATTTCTTGAGTCGTGCAATCATCCACGTCGCCCTGTTCCAAACCTTCCCCCCTCCTTACACTTACACCCTTCTACGACTTCTATCTAAACGTTTGAATTTTCTATTATCCCTTGGATCCTAAATTGATAGTGATAAAAACAGATTATAATTGAACTTTTTATTGCAAGTCAATTATAGTTGTAAAAATGATAGAGATTCCATGGACTTTTTAGACAGGCAAGTGGAAATGAGATCTGGAATAAATATGGGCTGGGTCCTTCATAAAGTTTGTGAAAAATCTGAGTTTTCTTTTAAATTCATTTTATTCTCCACAAACTTTTAGAAGCTCTCTTGCATATGACACTGCACTGACCATGGTAAGGTTTATATGAAAAATTAGTGTATGATGCACTGCCTAGACAAAACACGGAAAACTCAAGACAGTGTTATAGAAATAAGCTCACCCTGCAATAAGTAACATTAAAGCATTCCCTTGTTATCCTTGCTGGACACTTTTGTTGCACATTATTAAATTATGCTAATCCACCTTGAAGTGATTCCAAAAGTTGTACGTGGTGCCAAGAACTCACTAAGGACTTTTGGTAAGGACCTAAGTTGGAAGAATTTAAAAGCACAAATGTTGTTTCCATGAGTTGCATTTGGGTAGAGGAAAATATGAAATGTGAACACAGAAAAATAGCATAAGCCCAGGGCGCAATATTCTCATTGGATATCATTCCCAATGTCTGTATGCATAGCTTCAGAGAACCATACGCAGTTACAAAAGAAACAAATTAACAATTTATTGTATTTTATAAGTTGTTTCTTTGAAACTAGCCTGTGTGTAGAAAAGAACTTAAATCAGGTTCAATTGTACGTTTCCTCCTTTTCTTACCACTCAGACCAGTGTTTAGGTCTGAAAGGCAAGGGTTCTGGAGGGTTTCTAAGGCTGTTATCCTCCTCTTAAAAATAATAACTTTATTAATTTCCATTTTCCCTTTCATTTATTAACTATACAACATAGAAATCAAATCATACCACCCATCTCATCAAACAGTGACCATGTCAGGTTCAATCCCCCATGTGTATGGTTCTTGTTTCCTTTCTCTTTTGCTTTTTGCTTTTCTGACCCGCTCTCCCTCTTCACCCTCCTGTCCCTATTTTCTTCCGCCTCTCTTGCCCTCTGCCCTTGGCCTCCTTGTTTAGGGACATGTAATATTCCATTGTGTATGTGTACCAGACTTTGTTTGTCCATTCCTCTACAGACCTGGTTTTAGTTCATTTCCATCTTTTTGCTATTATTTGCTGCACTATATATGGGAGTGAACAAGTTAATAGGTTTCCCGGGTGGGGAATAACTCAGTTCTTGGTGTCTCACAAGGAAGAATTCACTCTGAAGCCTGGTTTGTGATTCAAGTGGTTTTTTTAAATAAAGAACAGAAGTTTCAGGCTATATAGTCACTGACCACAGGCACCCTTGGGGCACTACACACACACACACAGAGAGAGAGAGAGAGAGAGAGAGAGAGAGAGAGAGAGAGAGAGAGAGACCTGAAGCCAGAGAAGGACCACAGCCTAGCAGGGGAGGAGCAAAGGAGCAAGCTAAGCTGGAAAAGAGGGCGATGGTTTCCAGGTTCCGACTTTAGGGCTTCCTGCTGGGAGGCATGGACTAAGGTACTGATGGACCCCATTGACTGAATTAAGCCAACCTGGCTTAGTTGGGCCCACCCAGGTGTACAGCCCACTTCCATGTCCCACCTACCTGGCTCAAGGACCCGAATGAGCGCTTGCCCTTTAGCCTTTATCAGCTTCCAACTTGTTGCAGGAGGCGAGGCCTTGGCATGTAGAGGAACAGCCCCTGGTTAATGTGGTGCTACCTAACATTGTCTGTACTTGCTTTGCTCTGTGAAAATTACAGATTTGGAGTGAATAAAGTAATCTGTTGGATCTGTGTGAGTCAGAATTGACCGCATGGCATGAACAAGGCAATCATGGGAAATTGTTTCTTATCTTCTTTAAGCCCTCTACTATATTTGAGGGTAAGTCAAAAAGGATGGTCATAAACCTCCAGACAACTTCATCAAACAAAAGAATCCGAATGTAGGGCTTTTTTATCCATTCTAAGTGGATACATTTCTCAAGTTGGTCTTTTCCATCCCTCTAGGCCTTACCAACCGAAGCTGTGCTCAGCAATTCACACTCACAATGTTGGCATTAGTATCCTTGGGGGACTCAAATCATATTCCTTTTAAATATTCTTTGTGTTTGGGGCCAAAGGGGAGTAATAGAAGGCCAGCTCTGGGCCGGAAAGTGGGTGGGACAAGTCTCCCCATGAAACTGTGGAGAGTAACACTGCTACCTGTGGATGTAGGTGCACTGCACATTTCCTGGCCTTTCTCCGCACTAACGCAGTTTTCAATTGCCTTACAACTTCTTCAGAATAAGCCCTCATCATCATCCTGTGTGCTTGGGGAAAATTGATCAACATTGCCCATTTGGGATCCCAAAATGAAGTCACTGGACCTTCTGAGCTGACCTGTCTGATGTGAATTGAAGGTGCCCAGAACACCCAATTGTATAGCTGGGACATTGTTTTTGAAGGCAATCAAATAACACTAAATGTATGACTGAAATGACTTGTCAGCAGCCATCAACAACTATGAAACATGGTATTTTGTCTAAGATGTGTAGGTGTCAACTGGGTTCCAAGCAGCCACACTATTTGACCTATGCTCGCATTTCAATGATAGGGTCTGTTTAGCATGGTCAGTTTGTCAACTATAAAATTGACCTTTTGATGAAGGTAAAATTAAACTCCTTTGATTTATCCAACACAATAGAATTTTTCTATTATGAAACTTAGGAATTTTGTATTAAGTGTAAATATAAAAGTATATAAAGTATACATTTTTATAGTAAGGAAGTGAATGCAAATGGTTGCTGTATTATTTAGTGCTAGTCATGGACACCTATCCTGACAAACATCACTTCTCCCGTATTGCAAAATACTATTAAGTTTTTTTAATATTGGAGAGGTGAAAATATACCTAGATTATTCCCCCAGCCCTATTTATATTTCATAATAAACTACAGAGGAAGCTAAATGGTTAAAAAGCATGCTTTTAATTTAAATATGAAAAATATGCTTTCAAATGAAGGTTTTTAGGTTGTTGTTTTGGAAAGGTGATGATGATAAGTAATTTCAAGTTAATATTGAAGCAGCATCTTGGGAAAATTAATAGTGTCCCTCAAGTTGTTTATAATAGATGGCTGGATATGAAGATTGACTGTTAATCATTAGCCATTGGAAAGATGAAAATCAAAACAATGAGGTATCAGTTCACCCTGGCAAAGTACAAATAAATAAAACAACAACACATTCTAGCGAGACTGTGAAGAAATTGGAACTCTCATACACTGCTGGTGTGGCTGTAAAATGTTACAACTATACAAATTGTGTTTAACAAGCTGGAACAATAAATACCACATGATCCAACCATCTCACTACTAGGTATATATCCCAGAAAGATAAAAGATGTGACAGGAATAGACATGAGCACCCATGTTCATCACAGCGCATTCACAATTACAAAAAGATACATTATGAATGCCCATCCACGGAAGAATAAAAACTATGGTACATATATTCAATGGAAAGCTAACACAATGCTAAAGACTAACACTGAATCTGCCAAACACCTCCCATGAATGAACCTGGAGGATAATGTTCGGTATGAAATAAAAAAAAATCATGAAAAGATGAAATATTGTATGAGACCACAGATATCAAAAGTTAATAAAGGGCTTTACCATAAAGGAAACATTGTTTTATGGTTAACATGGGTGGGAGGGAATGCTTCTATCTCACATCACTGGAAATGTAGCTGTGACCTAGCAATCTCGCTCCTATTCGCCCAACTTATATCAACTCACAGTAGAACTGATGCACAGGGCTTCCTGGAGGCCCATATTTCCACAAGCAGACTATTATATCTTTCTCTCAGCTGGAGGCTTGGAATGCTGACTTTACAGTTAGCAGTTAGTACATGTAAATACAAATATGTGGGTGCAAGCCCATCTTTTCATTAAAGAGGCAAACACAGGTGGTTCTCAAACACAGGTACATCTCCAACACAACTACATGGTTTCCAACCTTAGTTTTCTGGGTTGAAGGCTCAGGACAATAATATCATGGGACAGTTCAGTCAATTGGCAGAATATATTTCACACAAAAATTATGATCTACATCCTAGTGAAATTAGGTAGCTGCTGGGGTCTTAAAAAATACAAACCCTGGCTATTGAAAGATATAGCATCTGGGGTCTTAAAGACTGGAAGTTAAATAATCAGCAATCTAGCCAGGAAGCAAATAAGCTCACATGGAAGAAGCACACCCACCTGTGTGATCATGAAGTGTCGAAGGGCTCAGGCATCAGACATCAAAAAATCTAAAACAAACACTATGTTGATGCAAAAGAGGAAGGTTGGAGTGGGGACTCAAAGCTCATCTGTAGACAATTGGACGTGCCCCCATAGAAGGGTTATAAAGAAGGGATGATTCAACCAAGGTGCAGTATATCACCGATGAAACACACATCATTCCTCTAGTTCCTGAATGCTTCCTCCCCCCCTCCCCCACCTTGACCCAGTTCTGCCTTACAATTCTTGCTAGACCACAGAACACACATTGGTACAGATAAGAGCTCTCCGCACATGGAATTCAGGACAGATAAACCATCAAGAACAATAATGGTAGTAACGATATCATGAGGATAGGGGTGCGGGTCAGGGATGGGGAAGGGGGAGAACAGGGGAACCCATCACAAGGCTGGATATATAGTCCCCCTCTCCCACTGAAGAGGATGAATAACAGAAATGTGGGTGAAGAGAGACAAAGGACAGTGTAAGATATGAAATAATAATAATATATAATTGATCAAAGATTCATGCAGGTGGGAAGGATGGGAAAAAAGAGGAGCTTATATTAATGGCTCAAGAAGAAAATGTTTTGGAAATGATGATGGCAACATACATATAGATGTGCCTGATACAAGTGATGTATGGAATGAGTTGCAAGAGTCCCCAATAAAATGATTTTTTTTAAGTCCTGCAAGGAGTCATACAGCTATGGGTACGATACAGCTATGTGCCTTCCCTCCCCAGAAGCAAAGCAGTGAGGCAATGCAAAGCACACAGGAAACAATGTACAAAATCAATCTCTCACTGCCCCAAGACCAGAAGAACTAGATGGTACTCGACCACCACCACAGACCACACTGACAAGGGTCGAACAGTTGTTCATAGATAGAATAGGAGGGATATATGTAATAGAACTCAAATTATTATTATTATTTTCAATCCAGAAAAACTAGTATATCAGCCAACAAAGGATTACTAAGACTATTCCCAGAGGCACTCTTTATTCCTAGACTTGGTCTATCCCCCCAAATCACCCGTTAGTTACAGATGGATGCACAACCTATGGGCTATTTCAAGTTAGATTGATGCTATACATACAAACAATCGGAAAGAGTCTGGATGGTCAGCAATCATCCAAAAGCAAAGAGAAGGTCAGAGGGCAGGGAAGCTCTTGTAGTGGAAAAGGAAAAGCTGAGAGCAGAGCATGCTGACACGTGGGGGCAAATGCAGCAAACGCCACCCAGCCATTTATGTGGAAACTGTCAAACGGGACACGAATTCACTATTCAAACTTTCACCAAAGTCTCAATAATATATCCTTTAAAAAATTAAAAAATAAATGAAAACAAAAAACTGACAAACATCTGTAATAACATCAGTTTGAGTTTTGTTTTGTCTTTATTTTTTTTATTCTTTGGTAGTATTTTAACAACTCACATCCCCTACTCCCTTACCCATCCTTATAATAACTTTGAAAACCATCAGCCTTGTAATCAAAAAATGGGGTGAGATTAGGGCTGGAGCCTCCTAGCAGCCATTGGGATGGACCCGGCAGGATTAGTGCTTCTCAGAATGACTGGGCGCATGGTCACTATTTGACCTTTCTTGTGGTTGCCTGGGAAAACTCCAATCATGGATTTTACTTGACCTGACTTGGCACTCATTCTCAAAAGAAAAGTCTTCTTTTCCAACTGAAAACAAGCCGAAGTGATCATTAAGAATTGTGAATCCTGTGTCACGGCAGCAGTCATGGTTCTGAAGAACCAGGTCAAATCCTCTGAAGGAAAGACTTTGGGATCAAGTGAACTTATGAGTATTTGCAAGGCACTGTAGTATACCTGGTGGTGTTGTGAAATAAGGCTTTGACTGCAAGGCCAGGAATTCAGATGCATCAGCCACTCCGATGGGGAAAGATGAGGCTGTTTGCTCCTGAAAAGATGTACCATCTCTGAAATTTTATCAAGGGCGGCTCTGAGTGGCAGTCAGCTTGGCAGCAATGGGTTTGGTGTTTGGTTCCATGGGTACACTTGGGACTAAGATAAAGCCAGTGAGGCATATGTGCAGGGCTTTTGGCAGGCATGTCTTATCTATGGCTGACATTTGAGACCTATTCAAGCAGAAAATGAACACCGTACAAGTATTTTAAATAGTTAGGCCTTGAAGGAATAACTAACGCACACACAGCTGACACTGGACATTGACTGAGTGGAAATAAAAGTTACAGCACTGTGAAAACTACTGAGCCTTGAAAACTTTAGTCAACACACACATAGAGCCCTTTGGTAAAGGATGAAAACATCATTTCATGGCACTTAAACAATCAACAATCAATAATTGACTGACCACAGAGATAATTAAGAACAGATTCTAGTGGCCAAACACCACAGGAAAACCAGATTGTCCAAATATTGTGCAAGTTAAGTCTTTAAATTATTTCTGACAACAAGTCACAACAGTGAGAAAATCTCTGGGAGAAGCAGAGAGAGTACGTGATTTCTAGAAGCTTCTCAGTGTTTTCTGAAAGTCTCAGTGTTAAAAAGGTAAGACAGGAGCATAGTTCATCAAAAATCAGTCATTAGAAGCTTTTGGGAAACACTAATTTTTGCCTAATATGCAGAAGACTTCAAGTGAGCCATTTTACATATGCTTAAAGAACTAAAGAAGGCCATTTCTAAACAATTAAAACAAAGAATGAGACTCATGCATTAAAAGATAAATGCTGCCAGTAAGGTAATATATATTTTAATTCTCAAAGACAAATTATACAGTAAAGGAATGAAATAATGAAAATTAAAAATTCAATACAGGTACTTAACAGCAGATTTCAGGTATCAGGAAACACAGATCCATGAAACCAAATTTGTGTCATTTGAGACAATTTAGTCTTTGAAACAGAAAAAAAAAACTGAAGAAAACTGGAATGATTTTTTTCTTTCAATTCAGTAGTACTGAAGTCTGCATAATCGGTACTCCAAGAAGAGAGGAAAAAGATAAAATAGAGTCATTGATGTTTGAAGAATGGAATGGTCAAATTATCTCCCAGTATCATTTAAGAAAGTTTAATATAAGCACATAAGAAGCTCATCCAATCCAAGTGTGTAAACTCAAAGAGTGATCCATGTATCTGCCTCAAATTCTAAAATCCCAAAGGGGAAGGACCATGAGAATAAATCCTTCTAATCAATAGATCATCCATAAGATAAAGAGATGCCTTCTAATCAGAAAGAATATAGTGAAAGAAGTTGATGTGCAACATAAAGCGCTGAAAGAAAAATACTGTCAACCCAGAATGCTACATCCATCATCCTTCAAAAACAGAGAAAAAAAATTGGACATTCACAGGTAAACAAAATTAGGTAAATTTATCAATAGCAAATCTGCTATGAGAAATACTAAAGAGCGACCATGAGGTTGAAATAAAGGGAAAGTAGTAGTAACTCGGTACCCACATAAGAAAACCAAGCACCTGAAATGGGAACTACACGGGCAAGTCAAACATGAAAGCAAGATAAGTGTTTGGTTGTCTTTTTTCTTGTGCTATTGAAGCTAAAAGAAAACTGAAAAAACAATGACTGCAAAGCCATGCTGCTGTTTGTAAACTGGAATTATGTAAAAAGTAGAACAAAGGATGAGGGAAGGAATGTAGCTAGCAAAAAATAGTTCATATGATTGAAATGGGATTATTCATCAGTAATTAAGATGATAATTACACTCCCTAGAGAAACCATTAAAAAATTGCTCCAAAAAGTAAACCTGGAAAAGGCACAAGCAGCACACAAGAAATATTTAACACATAAAGCAGAAAAAATTTATAGAACAAAATGATGTGATATGTACAAAACTGATTGTCAAATATCAGTCACAGACATACCTTATTAATAATGATATTATATGTGCGTGTGTTTTATATACTTTAAAGAGGTCATAGCAGTTAAATGATATGTCAATATTGCTGCAGAGAACTTGTACTTCAAAATACCAAATACAAGGGAAATAAACCAAAGCTAAAATTGTGTTTAAAAATCAGATTCATTAAAACGGTTACCTAAATATCTGTTTGCTCTGGAGACATGTGGCAAAGTTCATGTGGCAAATAACCCCCCATGTCAAGCTCCCTTGTGTTTCTTCAATCAGTTTCAGCCTTCTTGGTCAGAATGCTGTATGATCTGTGGGGATAGGCTATGAGGAAAGCTAGGCATGTGTGCTGATACGTGGGGAGCAAAGGTACTGTCTATGCCTTTAGCAATGGCAAGAGTTTTAGTCAGTGAAAATGGAAATTCTTTAAAACAATTTCTGGTCATTTTCTGTGGCGAGACTCTAGCTACAATGTGCTGAAGGCAGAAGGCCTGTAAACATTAGGGCATCTGAATAGGGGTGCTAGGAAACACGTTTCATTCTGCCACTCCCCTTTACGTTTTCTGTTCATCATTCTGATTTCCTCCCTGTGCTCCAGCCATTGAAACCTACATTTGATATCCGAAGAGCAATGACCCACCAAATGGCAATATTGACATATCTGTCATTCAACTGCTATGATCTTAAAAAATGTAAATACTTGAATTTAAGAATGCCCTTTTTGGCTTCATACCCGCTGTGTCATTTGATCCTCATCACATCCATGTGACATGGACAGGAGCATATGTCTATCTTCATATACAATCATGGCATTGCAAGCATCTTAAGCACTCCAATAGTCTGTCCCTGGTGTCCATGTTGTTTTCCCTATTAAAAATATGGGGATTCTGTGTATCAGAGGTTAAAACCGTTTCAGCAAGTTACACAAAGATGGGGTTGAGGCAGGTTCTAAATCACATGGCACCTTTCATTTTTGGCCCTTAGCCCTAGAAAAGGGTTTCGTGGTTGGTAAAGTAGGAGTTCAGTGTCCAAGCAAAAGACCCTCAGGGAGATGGATTGACACAGAGGCTGCACCAGTGGGCTGGAGCCTGTAAATCATTATGAGGATCGTGCACGACTGGACAGACTCCTTCCAATGTGCATCCTTAGTGTCATGAGGCATCCACCCTGACCTCATAGCAACTCACTATGCTGGGCTGTCTTCATACACATAGCACACACATGTGAGGTCCAGTCTTGAATCGTGCCATTTAAGGAATGAGCAATGTTGCATTCATCTGTTCATTCCCTTATGCGTTACTCACTATTTAGGCCATAACCAGGAGGAGAAGGTTTAGGACAGCAAGTCTAGGATTATCCCTCATGACAAAGTCTCCTGAGTCTACCTGAGCATTACTTCAGATCAAATTTAGAAATAACGTTTTTTACCTTTGCTGAACACTACTGGGATAAGGCAAATTCAATTACACAAGCAAACTGGACACTTGATGAATGAAAGATTTTCTTGAATGTTACAGTTCTGAGTAGTGTTGATTAATCCAGGGGTAGCACACAGTACCATGAGGATATAGCTCAGACTCTTCAAGTTGGAGCAGGTAAAACTTAGGGGCTTCTAACTGTACTTGAATAACGGTATTGGAAAATAATATTGAAACTACCATGAGCTACCAGGGGAGCAAACAAATCTGTCTTGGAAGAAGTATAGCCAGAATGTTCCTTAGGAATGAGGATGCTGAGACTCCTTCTCATGCATTTTGCTCATATTATCAGGACAGACCAGTCTCTGAAAAAGGAGAGCATGCTTGGTGAAAGGAAAGGTCAGGTGTGTTGAAGTCTGTCAAAGATTGACACACAGGGGCTGCAACACTGGGCTCGGGCATGACAACAATTGTGAGGCTGCCACAGGCCTCGGCACTGTTTCCTTCGGTTGTATGTGACTTGGAACTGACTCGATGGCCCCGAACAGTAGCTGCACGTTCCGTTGAGATGATAAACGTTTGAGAGGCACAAGCATGTCCTACAACCTCTTTTAGCAAACCATGAACTTGAACTGGACACAACTATATTTTTTAGCTCTCGGGTGTAGAGCTCAAGTGCTCAGCTATCAACCAAATCATCTGTGGTTTAAACCTACTAGTCACTCTGCAGGAGAAAGATATACCAGTCTGCCTCTGAATGTATTAAAAAATAGCAATAACAAGCAAACCAACTCACTGCCACCAAGTGAATTTGTGAAACCCCATGAGACAATTTGCTCTGCCCTCTGGAGTTATGAGTTGGAAGCAATTAACAGCAATAGATTTATTTTATGTGAGTGTGTGTTTTAATCCATATTTTAACATCCAAGTTTTCTTTATTTTTTTCATGTAGAAAATATGAAATATGAAATCACATTGTGTAGTACATTTTCAGTCAGGCTTTATTTTAACAATCATTAGGATGTATAAGCTATTAATATTTCATTGTAGAAGATGGTAAATCTATTTTTTATTTGTTACTTCTTTGCAAGAGCATATGCTCCTCAGATATCGCATGACACAGCCACTGAGTGAGTAGGAAAATAACTTTCTAATGATTGTTTCCTCGTGAGGACACAGAGCCTGGCATTTTAAATATGGTAAAAGTTATTCATTATTGATGAGCATATGAATGAAATAAATAAGATAATGACTGAATGGCATGGCAAAGTTAATCAGAAAACTTCAGTACAAATAACACTGGGAAAATAACAGTTAGAAGTTAAGCTTTTAAGCATTGTTTCTTAGGGTTCCTCCATTACTATTTTTTATTTTTAATGAACTTTTATGATGTTTTCAGTGAAAGTTTACACCAACATTTATGTATTCATTTTACAATTTTTATACTACCTGTTAAGTGACATTGGTTATATTCCTTTCATTCGAAAAGAAAACAGAAAATAATAAAAAGAGAACAACGTTAGAATGGATGTAAATGGGAAATAAATGATAGCTAGCTATCTGAACAATGATGTGCTTTCTGATGTCCTCCGTTTGTGCACAGGGATTTTCTCAGTCCTGGTCAGCAGTCCAAGGGAATTCAGTGGAGGTGTAGTTCCCATGGCGGCTCTGCAAATGGATTTTAGGTTTTCACTGTCATCCACACTCCTCTGAAAACTGAGTGCTCATTGTTTCGATTCTAATACATATCCGTCTTCTCATTTTGCACCTCCTCATGTACAATCCTCGGATCATACGTGTGGATGGCCTACTGATATGATAGCATGTTCTATTTTCATCTCTCATTGATTTAATAATCCTCAAGTTGAAGTTCTTAGCAAAGACGAATGCATGGTTCTATATGCCTATAGGATAGGAAGCACAATTTAAAATATTTCTGTTCCTTTGATATCACATAACATAAGCTTTAAAAATTATCTTTTCTGATTTCCATTTCAGGATATGTATATCATTACTGATCACCTTTATTATGAAGGGGTTTCAAAAATTGTGGGAAAATTCTATTATCACTTGAATCTGTTTTCCCACAAACTTTTTGAAGACCCTCATACTTGGCAGCATGGAGAATTAAAAAATATAACTTTGATCATTTTTTTAATTTGCTGTCCCTGTGGCTCTTCCTTCCTTCCTTCCCCCTACGAATGGTTTCTATTTTTCATTCTATACTTTTATTGAAAATAAATGTTTGTTGTTGTTTCTTAAATGTCTCAGGTTTGGTGTGTCAGAGCAGGTCTTGAGAAAAGGATTCATGTTTATATATTTTATTAATGATTGTGTATGATTGCATGTGTGTATCTGATTAACAACTGTGCATGGTGACGGTGTTAGCGTTGGGCTGCTAACCATAGTGTTGCTCGTTAAAACCAACCAGCTGATCTGTGGAAGAAGATGAAACTCTTTTCTACTGAAAATATTTACAGCCTCAAAAACCCTGTGTGTTGACTACATTTTATGTCACCTTGATGGTACCTGTGTGGATGGTACCAAGGAGGAGAGTCCATTTATCAATCAGATCACAGCCTGCTGATAACTCCTTGTGGGCTCAGCCTCTATATAAGACAGACACCGAGAACCTCTCTATCTCTCTCTCTCTCTCTTCTTTGATTTCCTGCTTGCTTGGATTCTGCATCTGGTCCATGTGATCTGCCATTCCGGAGAACCATCAGCCCCTCACCATGTTCCTGCAAACCCTGAAACTCTGCACCCACAACCTGTGACCTTCCAGCTTCTGGCTTCTCCTTCCTGCCCCTTCCACCATCAACTGTGGAGCTGGAAGGAGACTCAAGCTAGCATTGGACCCATGCACTGGAGTTGGGCCAGGGTGGGTTGCTTTATGGATATAAAGTTCTTTCTTATATAAATGTCACTAGTTTTGTTTCTCCAGAAAACTCAGTTTATCGTACCCTTTATAGGGGTCACTATGAATAGAAACCTACTCCATGATGGTAACTTTTAAGAAATTCTGGTGGCACAGTGTGTTAGATGTTGTCCTGCTAACTATGAGGTCAGTGGTTTGAAACCACTAGTCACCCTGTAGGAGAAAAATGAGGCTACCTGATCCTTAATCGATTTACAGACTCAAAAGCTATGCAGTCACACTGCTCTTTCTTCCAGGGATTTTATGAGTCAGAAGTGACTCGGTGGCAGTAGTTTGGGGATTGTTTGTTTCTTTGTTTCTCAGGAAAGCTTGGCTGGTGTGTTCAGAAAAACCGAAGTTCAAAAAAGGGATGGAGGCTAACAACCAGTGAGATCTAACGTCAAAGATGATTGGGAGTCCCTGTCACAAGAGTTTCAGGGACTTGAAAGACAGTGTTGGCAACATCTCAGTGATTCCAGGCTCAGGTTTAAGGGGACCAGAACATTGATTCTCCTGCGCCTGCCAAGCAGTGGTTCTGGGCCTCCTCAAGGCAAATATAAATTCCCAGACAATCTGTCTGTCTTCCAGTGCCAGCAAAGCAGGTTTCGACAGTCTAAGAGGAGACCTTTGGAAGGAGTCCCAGCTGCTGGCTACGGAGAGTCTGTGTGCTTCACAACGTACGGGGATCCAGGGGCTTTAGGCAGAGTACTGAGTACATCTGCTCGATACCCAGTCCCAAGCTCTCTATGTCACCCCAGGGTCACTTTTTAAAGGCCCCGTGTTCAGTAACCAAAGAGTGATTTTAACACAGTTTCTGCCAATGATACTGGCATGTGGAATGCCCATCTCCGTCCTCTTCAATGTGGCCTCAGTCCAAGTAATGTTCTCCTCTGCTTACATACTGTCACCCTTGGGTACCACCCGCGGGTCTGAGGGAGAGACTGGGCTTTCTACTCTCGCCAACAGTTACCGTCTCAGAAACCCACAGGGAGTCGCAATGAGTCAGCACTGGCACGAGAGCCATGGGTGGTAGGACAATGTGACTGCCGGCCTCGCTGTATCCGCAAGACATCCTGTGAGCTAATCATACCCTGTCTGGTCGAGTCAAGATGAGTTGGAAAAGCCCTAAGAGATGTGGACTTCATCTGCTTTTTATTTAGTAGAGGTTTAATGTTGATTAGAGCACTGATCTGAAAACTTGTATCTAAATCACCTCACTGTCATCAAGTCACCTCCAACTCACTGTGACCCTTTCAACCAGGCAAGAACTCCCCCTGTGGGTTTCAGAGACTGGGCATGTTTAAAGGAGTAGAAAGCTTCATCTTTTGCCTGAAGTATGGTGGTGGCTTCAAACTGCTTACCTTGTGGTTAGCAGCCAATGGGAAACCATCATGTTATCAGGGTTCCTGAAGAGAAAGCTATCTCAGTGGACAAAACGTTACTGTGATACACTACCTGTTCCAATAACATGTTTTCCTTTTTTGCTTCCAAAGGCATTAATTTGGACACATTTGGAACCTAAAAGTTAATTCAATATTTCATATCCAGCAAACTTACTTATAAATTACATCCACTTGCTCCTTATCCACAGAGTTAGGTTAAAAGAGCAGGTCACTATGTAAAGATTGGCATTATGCAAAAAATAGAGACTTTGCTTTCTTATTTTCTGTTGGCAGATTCTCTAATATTTTTATATAGAAATTTTGATCAGAAACAATACCCACTTACACAATCAGATGTGCTGATCACTGGGGTGAGACAAGATATGGATTATTCCTCTGAGGAGACAAAGCTGGGTAAAGCCAGACTATGTGATTGGGGGGTCCCAACCTTCAGCACTTTACTGTTCACCTGTGCGGGATGAGAACTTTCCGCCGGTGGCTACCTCCAGCAGTCATTTCCCCTGCGGTGGGCCCTGTTTTCAGGACCCCAGAGTATGACTTTCCTGCCAAAGCTGGCAAGTCACTGAGGCACAGGGGATATGGAGCTGGGAGCCTGGACGTGCACCCATGCCACAAAGGTGCCATTCAACTCACCTGGGATGTCATGATACAGGTGCCTCCTAGCTTGGTGCTGCCTGTGCTTCCACCTAGAAGCCAAAGAAGTAGGCCGGCCCAACACAGCAGCTGGACCCAGTGCCCTGACTGGCAGGAAGGACAGGAGGATGCAGGACAGTATGGACCAGCTTCCCAGAGACATTGAAGCCTTTTCTCCAGGCGAGGATGCTCTGCACCCACTGCTGCCATGTCTACTTCCTCTTTATACATTACAAACACAGATAGTGGATGGTTTATTAGTGTCATCTAAGCAAAATGTCAGATAGCAAGATAGTCACTAAGTGAGGAATGGTTGTACTTCCCCCTTATAGCAACATTGATAGTAGGTCACTCAAAGTGAATGCATTTTTCCAGTTTGCATTGGCATTCGGATGAATAGATTAGGCAGATCAAGTATATTTACGACCTCTTTGCAGACATGAAGGCCCTGGTGGCATTGAAGCAGCCACTTCACCATTTCGAGTGCAAAACACCTGTGCTTTTTATCATTTGGCTTCCACAAGCATATAAAGGAAATGTCCAAAAGTACGTTCATTGTGCAAATATTTTATCTTGTAAATATATTAGTGGACCACTTATAGAAGTTATACAAAGAGCACTGGTGGTGCTATGAACAAGCACTGTGCTGCCAGATGGTCAGTGGTTCAAACCCACCGGCCACTCTGCAGGAAAAAGATGAGGCTGCTTGCTTCTGTCAGTTGAGGAGTCAGAATTACCAGTACCTCTATCTCCATGGGTTCACACAAGTTCTATAGCACTCTTCATCGTTCCCTGACCTTCACAAGGACCTACATACAGAATGCAGGAAGCTATTAACATTTTTCATGGGAAGTATTCAAAGGCTCAAACTATGCAAAGAGCCCAAACTCAAAGATTAAATTTATAAAAACAGGGAAACTTCGGCTAATGTTTTTTGGTTTGTCTTTTTTTTTTCCTTAGAGCAAGGCACTATTGAAACTAAAGCACAGTTTATATGAGCATATGTGTGTGAAAACACACTCTCTCCCTCCATATATGTTTGTATATATGCCATGATTCTTTGTAATAAATAGACAGAGCCTTGATAGCAAACTAGGTTAAGCATTTAGGTCACTAAGAGAAAGGTTGGTGGTTCAAACCCACCGCCAGCTCCAGGGGAAATGATGAGACACTCTGCTCATGTCAAGACTGAACTGCAAAAATCCTCGGGCAGTGGTCTACTTTGTCCTCTGGGGATCTTATGAATCAGAATGATGCCAGAGCTTGAGTTTGTGGCCTTCAAATAAATACAAATTTGGAAAGGTAATTAATATAACTAGCCTACTTTCAGAGAAACTGAAAATGACAAAGTAGATGCAGTAAAAGTCATTTCCTGACCCAATTTACCGAACATCTTTAACTTCTTATTCTTCTTGACATCACTGACACTCTCTCTCTCTCTCTCTCTCTCTCTCTCTCTCTCTCTCCACACCTCCCTCCCTCCCTCTTTCTCAGCATGAGAACACTCACACAGCTCTCTTATTATGTCCATGCAGTCTGCTGTGAGGCCCGTCGCACTGCTCCGGCACTGCTACTGCTGAGGGAAGGGCTTTCCTCCTCTTCCCAGCACTACAAAACTATGATTTGGTGGAAGGTAGCAAACGCAATTATTAAACTGATCAGAGAAAAGTTTCACAATGTGCTCAGTGCCTAATTACGTTAATATTAAAACCATGCCCTTATGGAAGGTCTCAGGTGGTACAGGCAAAATTTATATTAAAATGCAAATGGGAAGCTAAATAATTCAAGTTATTTAAATAATGTGTACTCTATTTTTTATAACAGCTTGAATATAGATTATAAAGACTAAACTAATTTATCCATGAGAATTATGGGACTTAGTATTAAAATGTTGTTCTCCACTCAGACATTAATCATCTCTTTCTCCACCTCTAAATTCGGGACCACTCCATAATTTTCCTCACCACCCCCACTCCCCAACTACCACCCATCTGACAAAATCTTCCTTCGTAAATAACCAACTGGAACCTAATTAATTATGAATTTTTCATTTGGAAATTCACACAAATTATGAAGGTATGCAAATAAACGATGTCAAAGCATGTGTATTTATCCAAGAAATTTCTAAAAGCAGTAGCCTGAGATGTGTGTATATATCTCTCTCATATTAATGTAATGGCATAAATTTTCTCATGTGCAATAAACATCTGATCAACTCCTTCTTGACTTATAAGAACTACCTCAACACTGTGACATATATTTCTGCTAATAGGCATGGAATGTTTCCATTGTCTATTAATTAAAAGAAAGAAAAGTGGCTGAAATAGTTTAATATTTAAATGTACTTAATGTATCTAATAGGAGTTATGGTGACAAGAAAATTAAGCTCACAACAGATGACTGAACTGCTGGTGGTCTGACCTGGGCCACTGGCTGCCGGAGACCAAAACCAGGAGAGGTTCTTCTGAGAAGAACACAACCAAGAAAGCTTCTACTCTGACCCAGGGTCACCTTGGATCAGAGTCATCTTCACGGCATCTCAAACAGCAATCTGATACATAAAGTGATCATGACCTGCTAATGGTCCACAGTGGAGAACATACAGGGCATGTTTGCTCTTTGCGGTGCCTTGGGTATTGCATGTTGTCAAAAAGACATTTCTTTCCTTATTTTTTCAAAAAAGAACTGTGGAAATAAACATATGATCTCATTCTGTTCCTTGAAAATGGGCAGGTGATTTTCTCTCATTTCTCAGAATTTGTGGCCCATAGCAAATACAACAAAAAAATGACTTAGCAAATGATTGGACATCAGGGATGACAATGGCATCTAGATTTGTAATCCCAATAGCTCCCTCATAACAAGAAGTTCCTTTACTCTTCCAGGAGTCCAGGGGTGAAATGGTATCCATTGTATGATATGGCCATCAGTCAGGCATGCTAGAGAGCATGCTGGGATGCTGGGGAGGGCAGATTTTCTTTCTTTCTTTTCCCTTTTGGAAAAAAAAACCCATTTTATTGGGGGCTCATACAACTCTTATCACAATCAATACATACATACATTGTGTCAAGCACATTTGTACATTTGTTGCCATCATCATTTTCAAAACATTTTCTTTGTACTTGAGTTCTTGGTGTCAGCTCCTCATTTCTTCCCTTCCCTCCCTCAAGAATGCTTGATAATTTACAAATTATTATTTTTTTTCATGTCTTACACTGACCGGTGTCTCCCTTCACCCAATTTTCTGTTGTCTGTCTCCCTGAGAGGAGGTTATAGGAAGATCTTTGTGATAGGTTCCCTTTTCTATCTCCATCTTCTCCTTACCCTCCTGATATCACTACTCTCATTATTGATCCCAAGTGGTTTATCTGTCCTGGATTCGCTGTGTTTCCAGCTCTTATCTATACTCATGTGTGTGCTCTGGACTAGCTGGATTTGTAAGGTAGAAATGGGGTCATGATAGTGGGGGGAGGAGGAGTAAGCATTAAAGAACTAGAGGAAAGTTGTATGTTCATTGGTGTTATACTGACCGTGACTCGTCATCTCTTCCTTGTGACCCTTCGGTAAGGGGAAGGACAGATTTTCAATACAGCAGCCTAGTCTCTCTCTGGTCCTCAGTCTATAAGTTCCAAGAACCCTTTATCTCTGTTTCCATGGGCAGGGAACCTGGCCCACTGCTCTGTCTTATTGCCACGTGATCTCAGTGTCTCAGTCCTTGTTTCAGTAGAGCATGGCCTTTACGGCCTCCACTACAGATATCCTGAGTGTACTCCACTGGTGGCTCTTCTCCCTTGATGTGCCAGGAAGTCTCACTATGTCAGAATAAATCAATCCCTGTGTTAGAGTCTTTACATGTCATTTTCATGGCCTCATACAACGATTTGGTGAGGTCTAGAGGGAACTAAATAGAATATTCATATTAAGAATTTCACATATTTACATTCCCTAATGCTATAATTCAATGGTGGTATCGATCCACCTCTAGCCTTCATGCTTTCTTGTCCAGTTTCCACACACACAGGAGCTGATTGAACACAACATGGCTTGGGTCACACACACCTCAGTCTCAAAGTGGCATCATTACATTGTAACAGTTTACAAGGGGTCATTTTGCATCTGATTTGTCGATCTTTTGATGCTTAAATACTGCTTCCATAGACATCGATTGTAGATCCAAATAAAGCGAGATCATCATCAATTTGATCTTTTCTCTGTTTATCTATTACTCCAGTTTCAATAATTTTTATTTTCTTGGTACTGAATATAATCTTTGATCTTCACATTATTTCAAGTCTTCTTCACTTTCAGAAAGCAATATTGTGTCTGCTGAATGTCACAGATTGCTAATAAGCCTTCCTCCAATTCTGGTACCATGTTCTCCTTCATGTAATCCAGCTTCTCAGCTTATGTTCAGTGTGTAGATTGAGTAACCGCATGATGAAAGTATACGACCCTGACACACCGATTGTCTGGTTTTAAACCACACACAAAGCCCCTCGCTGTACCAGACATACTTCTTTTGGAGCTCTGTACAAGTTCCACATGAGCACAGAGGTGTTTCTGGAAGATTGATTCAGTGCATTTTGTCCATATTTTGCTATGATCAACAGAATCAAATGTCTTTGCATAGCCAATAAAACAAAGTAAATATGTTTCTGGTATTTTCAGCTTTCAGCCAAGATCCATAGAAGGGCAACAATTATATCCCTCATTTCATGTGATTTTCTGAAAAACTGCTTGAATTTCTGGCCATTCCCTGTATGTATACGACTATGATCATTTTGAAAGTTTTCTTTAACAGGGTTTTACCTACCTGGAATATTACTGTTATTGGTCAATAAAGTCCACGTTGAGTTGGCTTGTCTCTCTGTAGAATTAGGAAGGAAAATAGAAGAATCTCTCCCACTTGGTTGACCGGGTAGCTTGCCTCCAAATTTCTTGGCAGAGAAAAACGAGGAGCTCTTGCACTTCATGAGTTTCTTGAAGCATCTCTATTAGTATTCTACTGATGCCTGAAGCTTTGTCTTTCACAGATGGACTCAATGCAGCTTGGATGCCTTCCTTCAATATCAGTGGTTCCTGATCATATGCTATGTTTTGAAACGATGGAACATCAACCAATTATTTTTGGTACAGTTACTTATATTACTTACATCTTCTATATTACTTCTATCTTCTTTTGATGCCTCCACATCACTGTATGTGTGTCCACAATATCCTTCTAAAAAGGAGCCCTCCTGATTTAGTGGTTACATGTTGGATTGTTAACCACCAATTCAGTGGTTTGAAACCACCAGTTTATCTGTGGGGAAAAGATGAGACTTTTCAGCCCTGTTAGTCAAGTGTTACAGCCTGGGAACCCACAGGGCCAGTTCTGCCCTCTCCTGTGAGCTGGAGATGACTTGATGGCAGTGACTTTGGTTTTGGGATTGAATGTTTCAGTAACCAGTTCAATGTTTGGATTTTTTTCTTAGTTCGCTTAGCCTGAGAAATATTATAAATGTTCTTCCCTTTGGATTTCCTAATTCCAGTTATTTGCATGCCATGATAACACTTGCTTTGTTTTTGTATCTCATCTTGGAATTTTCTGCTCAGCTCTTTCACTTCATCATTTCTTACATTCACTTAAACTTATCTAAGTTCTATAGCAAGTTTCAGAATTTCTTCTGGCATCATTTGATTTTTTTCTTTATTCAACTTTGTGTCCTTGATATTACTCAACAATCAATCTGATTTTGGACATTAGCATTCAATGCACTGAATTTATTCTTCAGATTTTTTCTAAACTCAGGTAAGATATACTCAAGGTAATATTTTGGATTTGTTTCTAATGTATAAATTCTAATTAGCAATAATTATATATGCTTCTTACTTGCGTGTTTGATTAATTTCAACCTGAAAATGTTGATAAAATTGTTCACATTCTTTATCATTTGCTTTATTGATTGGTGTGTGTGTTAATCTGGCATGACTGGGAGACAAATCTAGAGACACTCATATATGCATAAGAGAGAGCTTTATACCAAAGAGTAATTGTATATGAAGAAAACATCCTAGTCAAGATCAAATCCACAAGTCTGTTATTAATCCATTTGTCAGACACTCATTCATAAATTCCTATTTAGACTCAGATAGCCATGCAATGATGCTGAATGCAGGAAAACCACAGGCCAGGGGGTGGAAAGCCTTGTAGATCCAGTGGTAGTGGAAGCATTTGAGCGTTGGCATGGGTCTCCACGTGGCTCCTCCAGCTCCAGGGCTCTGGCTCCATCAGTGTGTCTCCATGTGGTTTGTCGACAGGAATGTGTAGTAGGGAGAGTGTGTGTCTTACCACCAGAGAGGAAGACAGGAGTGCCCAAAATCCTCAGGAGAAGGCCATGTCCACACAGAGGCATACTTGGCTATGATCTGATTGATAGGCTAGACTCCACCCCTTCACTCAAGTTGGCAGCAGATTATGTAACTGTCATGGTCTGTAATTTCAAATAATAACTATATTAACTGGTATTTTTATCCATATTAATATGATTCTCCCACTGATGGCATTGGACTTCAGGAATGATCTTGAAATATTCTTTTAAATGATGAATGTCGTTTTTCAATCTCAGCCTACTGAACTGTAAGAATATCTGTCACACAACGGCTCACCCTGGCTAATTTTAGCTAACCAGTGCCTAGAAGATCAATCCTTATATGTTCAATTTCATTTTTGGTGATGTCCAATTTCCCTAGATTCATATATCCTGCATTCCAAGTTCCAATTATCAAAGAAGGTTTACATATATTTCTTCTCATTTTGAGTTATTGCTCCATCAGTGACTGGAAGTCCCCAAAGCCTCACCCAACCTCTTGACTAAGCTTAACTCTTCTTGGTGGAGCAGTTCCTTCCCCAGTTGAGAATCTTGCAACCTCAAAAGTTCAATCATCTTCTGCTGCTCCAACAGACAATGCTCCACTGTTGGTCAGAAGAATTTCAGTAGCCAATGTTTATAAACATGCACAGTCTCTTCTTTCTTCCTAGTCTCTCTTTGTCTGGAAACTCTATGGGAAGCTCTCCAAAGTGAGTGAACCTGCTACTATTAGAAAATGAGTGGCATAGCTTCCAGTGTGTCAGCAGTACACACGTCACCACAGTACACCAACCCCAACAAATGAGTGGTATGGATTGTAAGTAAGCTGTGCTAAATTGTGGATTTCCAAAAGACCGTTGGTGCTAGAACAAATAGCCATACGTTTTTATTGTGTGCACCACCACCCGCCTCCCCTCAAAAAAGTGAGTTCTCCTTTGACTGACCATTGAGAAAATTCAGGCTCTCTCTGCTTCTCACCAGCTCTTTTTCCACTACAATCAATGCAAGAGGTTTGATCCCTTTATCATGCTTTTGTTTAAGAATGATTCATGTGAAAAAATTTTAAATATGTTCCTAAGTAAATCCACACACTTGTTGGATCATTTCTATCCTGAATTAGTGTGATGATGTTGGATCTTTTCTTCCATGCACTGTATAATGCCCTAGAAATTTCTAATTGGGTTTCCTTCTTGAGTTTATTCAGTGAGTGCAATTTTTTTAGACAAATAGAACTCATAAGCTTTCAATGATCATGGACAAGTCATCAGCATCAGTAAGCCAGAGTATTAACAAGTATAAACTATGGCAAAAATAGTGCTGATATCACATGGAAGTTCATAAATACTGTTTATTTATTTGTTTGGTTTTTTATTTTTTCTCCAGCAATCCATTTTCCCTATGTCCTACAAATTAAAAATGCTACTACTAATAAAATGTTTCAGGAGCATTAGGAATTAATAACGTGTGTTGGAGTATAAAGTGAACCTCACCACCATTACTGACAACCTTTCAAGGCAATATGGGTTATATTCTAAACAACTCCTTAAAGATACCAGCAGCATGATCTGTTCGTAAACTAATTGCCTATTTTTCTGATATATGTTCCCTAGTAGAGGCAAAGAGAAGTTCCTATATAAAGCATTTTTCCATCAAGATTAGAAATGGATTCATTAAAATGACTCTATTATCACAGTCCACACACATAATACAAGGGCACACATACGAAAGTTGAAGGTGGCACTATTCTTGTCGATAACAAAGAAAGAGATATGATAGATAAAGAATGCCCTTATCCTCAAGGCTATACAGTTATTTCTGCTTCTATGGGGATAGGCTGCTCCCAACTGGCACTGTCTTCTTTTGTGAACGATGAAAAGGAAGACTCCATCCAGACCTTGAGTCATCCGTTCAACGCAGCAGAAAGAGACGTCTTCAACTCAGGGGGCACTCAGGACTCACCACCGAACATGATGGGCAACAGGGACTCCTAGTTAGCCCAGGTTTTCCATTCAACTTCCACATTGTCCATGTAATCCGCTGATTCTTGCAAGTAACATTTATGAGGATTAGTACCTAACATTGATTCTAAACAAGAACTGAGGTCACCAAACACCCCGTAGGCTGGCAAAGTCAATATAGATGATGGTTCCAATTCCCCTTGACTTGGATCAGTTCCCAAGAGGGGTTCTTGTACTTTTGAAATGCTTGAGAACTCCTTCCTCCTTTCCTCCCTCGGCAGATTATAACAACAGAGGCCAGTGTGATAAGGACTGAGACAAGCAGGTATTGAGGGGACTCTGGGTTTGAGGCTTGGATTCAGAAATTAAGAGAGAAATGACTTGCTCGATTTCAGTTATAGATCCACATATGATAAGGAATGGAAGCACACGCATGTGTGTAGTGCTTACGCATGATTGTAGTGCTCACTGCCCTGCTCCAAAGTTCTTGCTTTCCCCAAATCTGAGGTCAGTATTTCACAAGCTAATTCTGTGCCTCTTACCCCTCAGTAATGTTGCACCCTATGCCCATCATGAACGTAAATAGATACATGATTGAAACAGTCCCTGATGTTCTTTAGCAGCCTCAAGAATTTAATGAATTTTCATTAAAGTATACATATGATTAGGCAGAGTGTCTAGAGTATTTGCTATTTCCTGATCATCGAGTCGGCATACTGGATAATCCAGGTATTCCCCAAAGGAATTCCAGGTTGTTATAAACATCAAGTGGAAAGCAAGTAGTTGCAATTCTTTCTTTCTTCGTGTGTGTTGCATATTCCTATAAGCCACACTTTGTGTTGTCTACTGAAGCTTCTGAGGTTTGAGTATTTTTAGAGACACAAGAAAAGTTAGTAGATGTCAATCCTGAAGGTGAACATACTCTGAACAGGAAAGCACATAAGCAAACACCATCCTAGTTTCTCAGCCAAGATGGGCCCACCCTTCTGAAACGGAAAACTAAAAGCTGTTTCTATTTGAACAGGAGTGTTTGTAGAATTTAGAAGTCAAATTATCCAGCGCCAATAAACTCTGTCCATATATATGCATTTCAATTTTCATGGCGCCATCTCTTTCTAGTTACTGCCCGAGATTTAGTGTGAGCTCCTATGGAAGCCACAATTTTCATTTGCTTTGTAGTTGAGCAAACTGCAGGGTTGATTGTGGTTTTCAGCCAGTTTTAGCTGGTGAAGATATGGTTTCTTCTAGGACCAATATAGGCCCTGTCTGATCTCTCCCCGGGTGGTTATTTAAAGCCCAGAGCTCATCACTGATTTTCCTCAGCTCCTTAGTGTGCTTATCAGCAATCAAAGCCACCCTATCACACTCCTTACTTTTGCAAAATGTTCAACCACACCAACCACTCAGGGATCGACCTCCACTTCAGTAAATACTGGCTGATAGTTGTTTATAATTTTATAACTGTAATAACTAACATGCCATGTACAATTCATTTCCTCTAGCACTAGAAACAATGTCAATGATACTTTTAAATCAGGTCAAAGATTTACACCCAAATAACCCCAAACACATGATATAACATTTTCTTAATATTTCATTTTCTGAAGCCTTTGTTAAGCAAATTTTTGTATCTCAAAGGTTTTGACCAGAAAACCAAGACTAGTGTGGTTCTACAGGAAAGACAATGATATTACACAATTGGGAAATCTGGTGAAAAAATATGTACACAATGCCTCTGGTTCTGTTTGTGGGCATGGAAAGTGGAGACTTCATCGGAGCTGGCCACTGAGAAGGGGAAAATGGCCACAAAGTATTGGAAAGTAGGAGACACTAATGAGAATCCTTGATTTAGCACATGAAGAATTGAACTAAATAAGCATACTGAACATGTATAAATCACACCTATGATGGCCTCAAACCTTCGCTGTCAATTTCTTTCTTTGTCTAAATGTCTTGGATATTTGAGTGTGTCTGGATTTGTTTCTCTAGATAACCCAGCCGAACACAGCAGCTAAGCAAGACCAGGAATCATTTGACTGAGTTACCCTTAAACAAGAACAAAAGACCATTCCCTCGCATCTCAAGAAGACAAACTGTGTGTGCAGTAGAACTAAAGGTGACACACTGTGTGCACAATAGAACCGCTCAGGAGTGCATTGCAGGCTGCAACATCTCGGGAGCAGGTCTCCGGTAGGAGCACGCCTTTCTTCTGAGGTGCCTCCAGGTAGGTCTGAGCCACCAACCTCACACTTAAGAATTGAACACTTCAATGATCATGCCACTCAGAGACTAAAGTTACACTTTAGATGTATACCCCTCCAACCGCTGTTTATCATCATAAAATTATCACCTTCCTGGGAAGAGGAATAATTTATTAGGACACTCCAACAGACTTAGAAAAATATGTTTGGCAGTAGAAGAAAGAGACGTGGTCTTACTGCCTTAAAAGTTACCACATTATTTTTGTAATATTGTAGGACAGCTTTATTTGTGTATCTAAAATGATTCTGTAGACTGAAAGTATTTAAAAATAAGTTAAATAGCATTCATAGAATCAGCACCTTCTCCACATTTTTTCCCCAGAACTGGAAAACCGGTTGAATGATTTCTGAGACCAAGAAATAAGAGCATAAAAATATGCAACTTTAAGTATAGCGATATTAAAATGAGATTTGCATGGCATCTTTTGTCTTATATCTGGTGAAAGACCACACCCATGCCCTAGACAGTGGCTAAAAGTCCTGACTTCCAAATCAAGAATGCACTTTTTCTGTCTTCTATGGTTTTTAAAGGTATTTGATGAGCTATGTGTCCATTATACCCTCCTTTGGGAACAGAATGATTAGCAGACATGTGCACCCCTTACTTTTGTGGACGATGAATGTCCCCTGATTCTGCAACTGAAGCTCCTGTTAAAAATGAACATGTTACCGGGGATGCATACATTTGCACTTTTGAGAAGCAGCTGAGGGCAGAAGCATAAATGCTAATATTCCTTGAGAACAGCTGTTGTTATGGTATTTCTGGACTAGCTGCTTGCAGGAAGATGAAATCTTGCTGTAAAGCTTGAATTTTGTTCTGGAATTCTCAGCTCAATTTCCCAAACTGGAATGGTTTGAGGAGGTGAGATGCACTGGAGATCAGCAACTCCAGTCAGGTTATTTCTCTGAACTGAAACAAGCCTTTTAAAAAAATCATTTTACTGAGGGCTCGTACAACTCTTATCACAATCCATACATACATCCATTGTGTCAAGCACATTTGTACATATGTTACCATCAGCATTCTCAAAACGTATGCTTTCTACTTGAGCCCTTGGGATCAGCTCCTCATTTTTCCCCTCCTTCCTTGCTACCCCTCACCACGAATCCTTGATGATTTATAAATTGTTATTATTTTGTCATGTCTTACACCGTCTGATGTCTCCTTTCACCCATTTTTCTGTTCTCCATCTCCAAGGGAGGGGTTATATGTAGATCTTTGTAATAGGTTCCCCCTTTCCACTCCACCTTCCCTCCACCCTCCCAGGGTCACCACTCTCACCACTGTTCTTGAAGGGTTTGTTTGTCCTGGATTCCCAGTGTTTCCAGTTCCTATATTTACCAGTGTACATATTCTGGTCTAGTTGGATTTGTAAAGTAGAATTAGGATCATGATAGTGGGGGGAGGAAGCATTTAAGAATAAGAGGGAAGTTGTATGTTTCATTGTTGTTACCCTGCACCCTGATTGGCTCATCTCCTCCCTGGGACCCTTCAATAAGGTGGTGTCCAGATGCCTACAGATGGGCTTTCGGTCTCCACTCTGCACTCACCCTCATTTACAATGATATGATTTTTTTGTTCTTTGACGCCTGATGCCTGATCCCTTTGAGACCTCGTGGCCACTCAGGCTGTTGTGATTCTTCCATGTGGGCTTTGTTGCTCCTGAGCTAGATGGCTGCTTGTTTATCTTCAAGCCTTGAAGACCCAAGATGCTATATCTTTTGATAGCCAGATACCCTCAGCTTTCTTCGGCACATTTGCTTACCCACCCGCTTTATCTTCAGCAATTGTGTCAGGAAGGTGAGCATCGTGGAATGCCAGTGTAATAGAACAAAGTATTCTTGAATTAAAGGAGTACTTGAGTGGAGGCCCAATGTCCATCTGCTACCTTAATACTAAATCTATAAATATATACACATAGATCTATTTCCCCATTTCATATATAAATATATTTACATATGTACACTCCTGTATTTAGACCTCTATAAATGCCCTTTGCCTCCTAGTCCTTTCTTCTCTTTCTTTTCACTTTCTTCTTGTCCCGCGATCATGTTCAGCCTTCATTTGGGTTTCAGTAATTCCTCTTGGTTACATTGCCCTTGATCAAGCCCTACCAGGCCTCTTACACACTCCTTGCCACTGATTTTGGATCACTTGTTGTTCCCTTGTCCTTGGGTTTTTGTTAACATCCCTTCCTTCCCCCCACCCTCCCCATCTCTCATGTCCCCCTGAAACCATCTGTCCCATTGTTTTCTCCTCCAGATAGTTTATCAGGCCTATTTTATCTAGATAGACCTGCAGAGATAATAATATGCACAAAAACAAGACAGAGCAAAAGAAAGCAACAACAACAAAAACAGTGACAATAAAAGAAATGCCTATAAATAGTTCAAGGCCAGCCATATGGTCCTCTCTGAGCATTGGCTGCTCTGAGCATGGATATCGTCCTTAAAGCTTGGTGGACCAGGATGTGCTCCACTCTCTCTTCCTCCCACTTCATTTGCTCCTGTGTGCTGTGATCAAACATGTCCCTCTCCCAGAGCTGTAGCTTCAATGTTGTCCTCTGAAGTGAATTATTTTGTGGAGAGGGGGCCTGTCCTTGTAGTTGGGATTGGGACGACCCCTCGGACCTCTCTACTGGTTCCCTGCTTCATGCATGTATGCTCCATTCACATCTTGGAGCCCTGGGTTGAAATCTGGTCTCTGTTTCCCTGTGGAGATATAAACAATACCTTCCCCTGGTGTAGGTTAGTGCCCTGTTCACCCACTACCCATTTCTTTTTTTCTGCCCCTCCCCCCCACCCCACCTTTTTAGTTGGCTACTATATGTGTCCCTGGAATTGGTCTGCCCCCTGCTAAACTACCTGGACCTCACCCCAGGAACGTTTGTATACAGTAGTTTTTTCCAATGCCCCCTTTGCATTATCATATCATTCTAATGCATCTCCATTAAAACAGTGAATGTTAAAGCCACAAGCTACAGTGGCAAGCACTAAACAAACAATCAACCTCATCTGTAGACAATAAGAAAACAAACCCAGGATTGAAAAAGGAAACCTGGTGGGGAATAAAAGGCCTTGGCACTCACCCTTGCTGTTTCTGGTCTCTTCACGCATATATATGAATATATGTATATGTGACATCTATGTATTGAAAGTAAGAATTGCTTAACCTTTGCCAAGAGCTTTCATCCATACTCAAAGAGGAAAGGAAAATCAAACAGTAAGATCCCTAAGAGCAAGCCTAAGAACCATGGCCACCTTCTACTGCATTGCAAAAGCTATGTAGTGTAACTTCATTTGAACAGATTCCCTTTGTATCGACATCTATGTAGTTTGCTTCTAAGAGAAAAATTAGTCTGAAGATTTTAAAGTATTTTATTTATTTCCTCAAGCATATGGGGGACTTTCATATGACTTAGAAATTGCTTTATTAAGTTAAATTAAAAACTTTAAAAATCATGTCTTATTTGAAATGATTTTTTTCTTGTCATAATATAGCATTCAAATAAACATGTAATTGCTATAAAACATGAATTTATAATATATTGCAAAACATAACTTTTAACCAAGTATTATACATCATAATATAATTAACAAATAATGCTAATACGTGAAATTACAAATGTTTACGACAGCACTCACTTAGTATTTTGGGTTCTCAGATGGCTTCAAGTAAAAGAAGCATTTAAAAAAAATGCTTAGTTCAAGGGAATAAAACATTTAAGTACTCAAATTACACAATATGTTAATAGTTCCAGTCCTAAATTTGTCTCTATGAAGAAAAATACAGGAGTTCATAGAAAGAAATATCTAATGTATTTTATATTTGCTAAAAAGAAAGACTCATGAAAAATTAGACAAAAGCTTTGCTTGAAAACGTTAAGATAACATGAAATAAAAACAATTCAGATAGAGGGTTCTGAATCTTTTTAAAGGGTTTTGACTTTGAAGGAGGAGGCAGGTAGACCATGGGTAGTAGAGATATCTTGACAATAATGCTTTGTATTTATAGCTAAAGTAATAATCAATGAATAATCACTTATGAAGTGATTGTCTCTGTTTAATAATATTTAAGTCCTAGAAATTATGCAGGCGTTACTTTTTTACTGATGATATAACTCTCAGTGTGTAAGTAAGGATCTCTGCTACTCTTGTGGGTCATCAGGTTCACTCCCACCTTAGGGGGCTTAGAAGTGAGAAGAGACAGACTGCATGGGATTGCTTGTGAGTGGGAATCAACTAGAGGGCAGTCGGTGAAGTGTTCAATTCTCGGTGGTGGTGTATTCTACTAGAGCAGCCCACCAGGTCTTTCTTCCAAAGAGAGAGGTTTCCCCCAAACATTTATAATCCTTTTCCTGGTGTATTGGAAGAGTCAGCCTTTTGGTAAGCCACCTCCTAACCGCTGTACTATGAGGACTCTTTAGATAAGAAGATAATGTTTGTAAGTTAAGGTGAGCATTTTCTTACTCAGGTTAATCAGATGTAATTTTTATACCTCCACTTATGTTGTCTTAAGTTTTTGAAGTCTACACTGAATCCTACAGTAATCTGAAATGACATCGCTTAGGTGCTGAGTTAGTTTATTGTGGCAACCTGGCCAATATGCGTATGTGGGTTTAATTGAAGGATGGAGATATAAATGGCTTGGTGAGCCTCACATTTCTGGTATCTTGCTCTTTAATCATTGGACCAGTGTGTGGCTGCCTTGCTTGTTCTTTGCTTCAATTTGCAAACTATACTACCTGTGGGACACCTAACTCATGGCCTGTGTCACTATAATTTGAGGTTCCTCCAAGAACTGCTTCACCACACTATTGGAATATACATCTATTGAGCTAGGGACTGTTGGACTCTGTCACCTGGCTGACTGTTGGTGACCTGCCTTGCTGTTTGCTGCCTGTGCCCACATAGCCTGAATTGCTCTAGAGAGGATGACCCAGCAACCATCAAGACTTGAAGGACTATCAGTGAGTGTCTCATAACTGTCTCACGGAAGTGAGTTGCACTCACCCATTTGTAATGCTTTACAATTTAATTAATTTTATTTCTTATATTACATGTCTATCTATCTGTATAAATATATATAAAATTATTAGTGTTCTTGTTTTGTTTCTCTAGAGAACCCTAACACGGGTGCCTAATAATTATTACTTAATTTAATGAATGTGAGATATTTCTGACTCCAGCTCACTTTGATTACTTCATATATTGGGTCAAATAAACTACTCCATGCCAAGGAGCAAGAATCATCCTAATGTGACTTTAAATGAACATCACTTAACATCAAATTCAGCAACAAATCTTGGTTTCAAGTTAGAAAAGGACAGTCTGCTCAAGAAGAAGAAGAAGAAGAAAATAAGATAGGAAGGAAATACAGAGGAAAGGAAGGGAGAAAGAAAAGCAGAAATAAAAGAAGGAAGGTATAAATAAAAAAGGAAAAATAGAAACAAAGGAACAACAGAAAGAAAGTCACATGTAATTTTTTTAACTTTGTTACGTGTTAGTTTTTTCCCCCTAATATTTTTATTGGCAAACACATACAATTCAATGGCTTAATCATATAAAGAAGAGTCGTGCAATCACACCCACAATCAGGTTTAGAACATTTCGTTCATTCTTGTCCTAATCATTATTAGCTCCCCATTTCTCTCCAGCCTCCCCTAAGGAACTATTATTAATCCAGTTATTGTCTCTACCTGTCCTGGGTTTCATACAGAAAGACATTAGAAAACAGGCAAACAAACAAAAACCAACAAGAATAACAAAGTAAAACAAATTACCACGATCAAAAAGAAGGTAAAAAAATACTAAAAAGTAGAACAAATGTAAATGTATCATAAAGACAATCAAATGATAGGGTTCTAAATTTTAGCGTAATTGAATTTGCAATAATTCATTTTTCCAAAGCATTCTGCATGTTAGCAAGTCTATTCACATCCCTGGTCCATGGTCAAAGGGGATTTACCGGGGGGCATTTAATACATGTGTATTTTCCTTTCCCTTTTTTTTAATCGAACAGTTTTTACATGGATGAAAAGGTACATCAAATCATAAGACATTACATTTGGACCTAAGTCTGCCATAATTGGTTTTCAATGCTCTCTGTCTGACAACAGGACTGTAACAAGTCACAACCATAATCAGAGGGGATTAACCAGAAGCTTAATCCATGTGCAGAATTTGCAGATGGATTTTGGGCTTCCACTGGATTTTTAAATCAGTGAAGATCCTGAAAAAACAGAAGGTAGTGTGTAGTGGTGGCATAGTGGTCTAAACATTGGGCTGTTGATCCCAAATCCAGCAGTTTAAAACTAACAGTCGCTCTACCAGAGAAGTATATTTTCTCCCCCCACCAAAAAAAAAAATAGATTTACAGTGTGAGAAATTCACAGAGATAGGTCTACTCTGTTGTGTGGGGTCTCTATGAATCAGCATTGACTGGATGCCAGTGAAAGAATGTGATGAAAAAGTCAGTTCATTTTGCAAGATGGAGGATAAATCATCATTATCTGAAATAAGTATATTCATGTCTGAAGATTGTTCTTTTCATTTCCCTCCCTATTAACTGGAAGAAGAAATGAATCAAGTAGATCTGCCTGTAAATTGATAATTGACACAAATTTCTCCCCATTAGACTTTCACTGTGGGCTCTCCATTGAAACTAGTATTTCAAAAATATCCTAAATGTAATCTTACTGCTCAAATGCATCATCCAATCCAAACGGTTACTGTTCTTCCACTATCAGCCACATTTCTAGAGTGCTCTGCCTCTAAACTAAGCCGAGGATTCCACTGCCGATGAATGCCTTCATCTAGACATGTGTTCTTCATTCTTTTATCTATACATGCAATGTTTACCACATCAGGGACCTAGGTCTTCACAACCACCTACCCTTGGAATTTCAAATTTTCAACAGATATAATAACTTGCCTCTCCCTTACCAATCAGTTATAATCACTTTTCAGTGTTCTAAATTTCTGTTGCCATGGGATCTACGTATTTTGCCTCTCTCCTCACCATCCTAATGCAAACTTAAATCTCATTTAAGTTTTATTACAGTTTAATTTCCTTCATAATTGCAATTGTCCCTTAACAATTCTGTCAACTGTTTCCAAAAGACAGCCTTTAAAATAAGCTTCTCCCATGCTTAAAACTTAAAATAGCTCCTCACTGGCAAATGAATACATTATTCCCTTGGCCCAGAACCATTCTGGACTTCAGTGCTCCCGGTGCTGCTCACCACCATCCGCTTTCAAGCAACTAATTGTCTGCATCACTCAAGATGCTTCAAAGTCTTCAATAAGCCACCAATATGAAGGATACAATGATTGTATCCCTAGGCAGAGACTGTATACTCTGCGTATAGCATTTTGATCCCAATGGTATTTGATGCATGGGACCATTTGTTTTGTTTTGAGGGCCTTATTTACCCTAGAGAGTCCTTTACTCTAGCCAAAGAGTACAGTAAGTTCTCACAAGGAAGAACTCAGGAAACCATAAGAAATCGAGGAGCTTCCCAAATAACCATTGCCCTAGAGCACATTCCAATCCACAGCGGCCAAAGGTCCCAGTAGAACTCCCCCCGTAGAGTTTATAAGGTAGAAGCAGACTGCCACCACAGCTTCCTTTAGTGAGACTAAGGGGATGCAGTGTCTGGCCTTCGGATTAGCAACTAAGTGCACAGTCACTGTGCCGGCAGAGCTCCTATTTCTCAAAAATTATGTGAACAATACCATGTATTTTAATTTATATTTGTAGTAAATGACATTTCAGAAAAAGGAAAGTATCTTTATGAACTTTTAGAATGTTGAGAAATAAAGAAACAAGAATGAAGAAGCTATTATGGATGAGTTTGTCACGTGATGACTGCATTATGAAATGAATCTACCTTCTCAAAAGCACGTACAAAAAAGCTCTGTTATGAAAAGGAGGAATCTCATTTCTTGAGAGAAATGTGACACATCTCAGCTCCCGTCTGTGTCTTTCATAATAACTTCATTTTTCTTTCAGTATTACAAATTATATTACATTCCAGTCAGCTTTCTCAAGTTCACAATTATAGAAACCTCCTTCAGTACAGATTGATACAGGTCGAGATTGATACGGAGGCTATGTAACTATTCATTCTAACTTTTAACAATGTTGAAGAGAGATTGGATGACCTGGCTTCATAACCTGTTGTATGAGACAGTGTTTGAATATTTGCTGGCATTAATAATTGAGACTCTAGAAGGTGGAACAGTGTAGCCTCTGTGGTGCTGTGTACAATCCTTGCTCTTTGTGTTAGACCAGGTTGACTAGAGAAAAAAAATCATTGTGATATAAGCTTTACATCAAGAAGTAATTATATGGAAAGAAAATATCCCATGCCAGTGCAAATCAAGCCCCTAAGTATGGTACTAATGAATAAATCCTTTCCAGACTCATGGGACCACATGCAATCATGCAGAATGCAGGAAGATCACAGATGGGTGGGTGCAAAGTTGAGAGGATCCAAGGTGGTGGAAACATGGCGGGGCCCCGGCAGCAATCAGGGTGGCCACCAAGCAGGACAGGAAAAGCCCAAAGGAGGGGCGTCTCCTTGGGTCCTCCTATGGCGAGACCACCCCCACAAGGTGGTACCATCAGGCTGTGACCTGATTCAAAGTAAGGGATGACCCCTACACTTTTCCATATTTCAAGTTGCCATAAAATAATGTAACTACCACATGCTTCACCACTTTAACGAGGTTAGGTGCAGCAGATTTCTCCAGTGAAATCAGTCAGTTGAATTCCTGACTGCAATCTTCATGTGTACTGGTTATGGATCAAAAAATGATGAGATCTTTGACAACTTCAATCTTTTTTTCCATTCATAATGTAACCTATTGGTCTATTTGTGAGGATTTGGGATTGTTTTAACTTGAGTTGCAATCCATACTGAAAGCTGAAGTTCTTGAAATTCATCAGCAAGGGCTTCCTGTTTTTCTTCATTTCAGTAAGCAGGGTTGTGTCATCTACATAGACCCTGTTGGTAAAAATCCACCCTTACGCCAAACCCGATGCCAAGCTCTTCACAGAGTTCAGCGTCTTGGATTATTCGCTCCCCTACACATTGCACAAGTATGTGAAAGGACAGAACCCTCATGTATATTTCTGACTTTAAACCATGAAATTTTCCCTTGTTCTGCCTGAATGAACAGATTTTGTATGAACACACTTTTTCGTATGAAGGTTGTGCATAAGGACAAGCAATGTACAGGTTTTGCTTTATGTACAGGGTTTGCATAAGGAAGTATTTTGTATTTCCATTCTTCTCAAGCTTGTCCATAGTAGGTTAGTATTCACACAGTCAATTTTCATTTTTAAAATTATTGTGAATTAGGTAAGGACACTTTCATATATGTATATTTAAGTCTAGTTTGGAATGAAAATTCAAATCCAAGATCCTACTGTTGTTTTCTAAAATATACAATTTATTTATTCTTTCAAGCATTAGAATTGGTTTGTATTCGTCTGGGCCAACTAGGGAAACAAATCCAGAGACTTTCATAGGTGCATAAGAGAAAACTTTATATCAAAGAGCAATTGTATATTGAGAAAACATCCAAGCACAGTCAAGATAAAGTCCATTAGTCTGATATTACCCCATATGTCTGATACCAGTCCATCAATTCATCTTCAGATTCATTCAGCACATGCAATGCTGCTGAATGCAGGAACATCACAGCCAGTGGGAGGAAATTTCCGTGGATCCCATGGTGGTGGAAGCATCTCTAGGGCTCTAGCTGCCATCAGCTCTTCAACAGGAAGGTGACACATGGAGACAGTGTGTCCTGCCTCCAGGGAGAAAGAGAGGCTGTCATGTGATTGACAGGCTAGACTTCACCCCTTTAAACTACTTATCAAGTTGATATGAAACTATGTAACTACAATGATTTGTTGATGATTATTATTGTTATTGCAATGAGATAATAATGTGTATTTTTAATTTTTCATTAAAATTTGATATTGTGAATAAGTTTTATAAAGACTCAAGTCTAAACATGCACAAATTTACTTAAAGCAAATACAACTAAAGTTGTGTCTGCATTCAATGGATGGCTACAGAAAAGTTCTCTCAAAAAGTATGTAGCTTTGCCCTTTAAAAAGAAAGGAAAATACTCACAGCCATTGAGTTGCTGCTGATTCCTAGCTACCCCACAGCACAGGGTAGAACCGCTCCTATGAGTATCAGCACTCCCTCCTCAATTTCACCAAGCAAAGTTGTGTCATCTGCATAACACAAGTTGTTAATTAGCCTTCTTCCAAGTGTTCTTCATATGCTACCTCCTGAAATATTACTTTCGAGTTCAACCACAGGGCCATCATGTTTTATAGAAAAATTGCTTCTTAAGTCTGAGTTCAATGATTGACCCACACCAATGTGCACTGTGAACAAGAGAGGAACATATCTAGTGGCAGCCCCTGAGAGTTCAGATCATTTATTTTTGCAGCATAATCCAGCCAGAGTTGATTGATGCAAACTTTAATTCTAGAGTATGATAAGAAGTAATTAATACATGGTCTTAGATGCCTCTCAGTGTAAATACAGGAATTTGAGGTCTATGTATCTTCTTCACTGTTCCATTGAAGACATAAAGTAAATATAGAATGTCTTGTACTATTATGAAGAGGCTCTCAAGCCAAGCTCACCTCCATCAAGTTGGTCGTGACTAGACTGTAACTCTACTGTAATAGAAAGTCTTGGGTTCTTTTTGGTCCTATCCATCACCACCACACCACAGTCGGTGGTGGCTTAGAACTTCTGGCTTGGCCTTGTACTTAGCAGCTAATGGAGAACTACAATGCCACCAGGTTCCTTATGCAGAGACTAGAATATATAATCTTGGCAACTCAAAACTGAACTATAAAATACTTCTGTGAGGCTGGTTCTGCTTATGTAGATGTTATTTAAGCTCAGAAAATTGGAGTAATTAAGTGTGACCTTTTTCTTATTAGGAATCCCTAAGGAGGCAAAAACTAATAACATTTCCACAAAATAGTATCTTTATTAATGTAGCATCATCAATATATATTAAGGGATAAATACATGCTTATGAAACCTACTTTGAGAGTGTTCAGTATTATCAGTTTACTAAATTAAGATAAATTGCCCTCATTTTAGTTATTCCAAGTTTGGTTGGTGGTTGTTATTTGTATGATGTTCTGATTAGGGTATGATAGGTTATATCACACTATACTACTAAGAAAAAGTAAGCCAAATATACATAGTTCACAAGTTCAGCAGTGTGAAATCGCCAGCCACTCTGCATGAGAAAAATGAAGCTTTCAATTCCCAGGATTGATAAAGACTTAGAGTCTCAATAACCCAGAGGGACATGTTCTATGCTGTCCTACAGGGCTGCTATGCGTCAAAACTATTTAGATAGCAGGGCATTCCAGTCCCATTTCACTCCCTAGAGAAATTAGGATCTGTTTTCAGTCAACTTTATAATCTCTGAAGGATAGTGTAGTTATTTAGCCACAGAATAATCACTATAATCAAATTATAGGTATCTACTCTGGGCAGTTCAAAACAACCATCTCCTCTGCAGGAAATAGATGAGGATTTCTATCCCTGTAAAGAATTACAATCTCAGAAACATACAGATAGTTCTCCCCGTCCTATAGGGTCTGGGTTAGACAGGGTTTTATAGAGAAACAAAACCAGGACACTTAAGATTATATATCTATATATAAAACAAAGGAATAGAATGGCTAATTAGTCCAGAAACAAGTACAGAGAGCTCAGTTCAATTCGGTTCTATGGAAGAGTTAATATAATGAAAGTCCTTCAATTCACGAGGGCTGCTGTGTCCAAGGTCAAGGAAGCAGGCAGCTGAGTCTTCCCGTGGACAATCCAGGCAGTGTAGCCACAGGCAGCAAACAACAGGGCAGGTCACCAACAGTCAGCAGCTCAGGAGCTTAGTGGAGCAGGCCTGGAGGGGATATCAAATTCAAGCAATAAAAGATGACAGGATCCGACAGCCTCAAACTCAAGCGATGTATATACCAGCAGCATGGCAAAACAGGTCCTGAAGGATCTTCAAACTCTAGCAGCCAGAGTCCACAGGTTGGCTTTCCCATAGGTAGTGTAGCTCACACGTTGATTCAGAGAATTAGCTAAAGATACTTCATGCTGGTCTGATCACCAGAGATCAAGAGAGAGAGGAGTGGGCCTTACTGAGCCATTTATCCCTTTCCTCTCCTATCAAACTATGACTTTATTAAGAAAAGATCCCAGCCCAGTCCAACTAAAGTCAATAAATCCAATAATAGTCCCAAAGTCCCTCTTTAGACACATGCAGTTGCAAGCAATGATGCAGAATGCAAGAATATCACACGTTGGTGGGTGCAAAGTCATGTGGATTCAACGGTGGTGGAAGCATCAGGTCTCAGAGTGTCCCACCAGCAGGAAGGTAAAGGTAGAGAGAGGAGGGAGGTTCCTGGGACCCCTCCTTATGAGAAGACCACATCCAAAAGGAGGCACCATCAGGCTGTGATCTGATTGGCACCTTGAATGCCACCCTTTCACTTTTATCTTTTTTGAAGTTGGCATGAAATTATGTAACTACCACAATATAATATTTGTGATGGCATGATAATTGTATTAATCAATAGAATTATTTAAAGATGCATTCAGAGTGTACTTCAGAATTTATTTACAATAAAATAACTGTTAATGTGTCATAGTAAACCATTTTTTCCTGCTTATGGTATCAGTTACCCATTGATATCTATTTAAAGATTTTAATATACTAAGACATAGTAATGTTTTCAGATTTGGTAACATATCCTTAAGGATAAATGTTTTAGTTAATGATTCTTGATGGCACATCGTACCACACTTTAGAAGCCCTTGCTAATAACTTTCCAGTCTACGCAGGCTGCACTCAATTGCATTTCCATCAGCAGTGGATTAGGATTCCTATTTTTACTGCACTCTCACCTGTGTACCATTTCACTTTAAGTCACTGATCAATTAGTGGAGAAGTACTGAAACCATACAGTATGCTGAAATTTGCTAGGTACCTTGGAGAGCAATGCAGGATGTTGAATACTCAATTCCACATAATGTTTATGGAGAAGAAACATATTACCTGTGCTTCAAAATTCAAGTTTCAGAAAAAAAAGTGAGGAAATGTTCTAAGCAAAGAGTCATTTCTAATGTGTCACTTTTCAGGCTTAGTGACATACATTTTCAAGTTCCCAATAACCACAGCCTTGAAGCCAACCCATGTTCTCTATGAGAGAAGAAGGATGGAGGGAAGGAAGAATGTAGGCCAGCAGGATATATGAAAATGTAAATGTTAGGCAATACATCATATAAGTTATAGTCACATTTTTATTTACCTGAATAATTTTCACACTATACATTTTGACATTTTGATAATGTTTCTTTCTAAATCAAAGCTCCTCAGAATTTCCTTAAATCCTAGATTGTTTCCACAACAATTCACGAAGATATAAGAAACAAAAACGTCTGAGAGTCAAATCCTTGTGTATAAAGCAAATGGGGAAGCTCTATATCTTCCAAGACACAGTACTTTGTTTTCAATAGTCTTTCCTGACACCCCAAGTCAAATGCACCAATGCCTCCACCATCTTTCTGTACTCACTGACCAACAATCTGGTGCATGTAAGGAAAGTGAATAGATACCATGGCTTGATCAGAGACTCACCTGAATTTTCTAAGTGACATCTTGACTTTTTAAAAGTCATAAAGGTTTTGGCTATAAGCAAATTTTAGTAGCAGATTTGCACAAGAGATCTGTCTTTGAAGAAGTCCTGTCCAGATGTTCTTTAAAAGCAAATAAGTTGAGACTTCCTCTTGTAAACAAACCAAAAGGTCCCTTGCCAAGTGCACGCAGAAAGCCAATCCTTACACACGAGTCTTTAAGAAAGAGAAAGTAGTTTCATTGAATAGCACTAAGCAAGGAGCCTGGAGCTGACTTCCCATATTTCACAATGTTTTCAGATTTCCAGACCGATAGACAAGTAAATTATACCCATTCATAAAAAGGGGGGTGAGGTAAGACTGGGAATGGGTTGAACTCATACATTCTTCAAATCAAAGAGCCAAGCCAATTTTAATTCTCTGCACAGGAAGTGTTTGACATGTTGTGCTCCATGAAACCAGACTTTTGCTAGGGGTACTAATTTGATTCTCTGCAATAAAAAGCCTATTAAAGAGCACCTCCCAAAACTGGAAATGTTCTGGACAGAGCAGAGCTTTCCTAGTACACATTTTTTCCCACTAAGCAAGCATTGAGCAACTCACTCTGAGTTATTTCGCCCAGTGGTGTCCTCTGGTAAGGTTCTCTCTGGTCACAGTGAATTTTTTCATAAAAGCAATTTTGCTTGAATCTCAGGTGTTTGTGTGTGTGATGACAGATTTAAAAGAATGTTGTGCGGCTGTGAAATTTTGTTTCCTGTTAGGGGAAAATGCTGCAGAAACTGCTGTGATGTTGAACACAGCTTACAAGGACAGCGCAATGGGAAAAATTCAAGTGTACAAGTGGTTTTCTCATTTCAAGAAAAGTGAAATGCTGATTGATGTCAAACCTCATTCTGGATGGTGGATTTGGAGGGACTTTTTTTTTTTTTCTATTTAGAACTTCTGAAAAGATTGCGTAATAAGGTGTGACCAAAAAAAGGCCTGATTTGTGGCAGGCGGGGGACTGGTTTTGCCACTGTAACAATGCACTTGCTCATGCAGCGATCTCAGTGCGCCAGTTTTTGGCAAAAAACAGCATGCCTTTCTTGTCCCATGCACTTACTCACCTGACCTCACTCCATGTGACTTCTTTTTGTTTCCCTGAATGAGCAGGGACAT
This sequence comes from Tenrec ecaudatus, assembly GCF_050624435.1. NCBI lineage: Eukaryota > Metazoa > Chordata > Mammalia > Afrosoricida > Tenrecidae > Tenrec > Tenrec ecaudatus. Next base: position 11,306,397 of record NC_134544.1, read on the forward strand.
GAAAAGACAGGGATTTGATGACATAGAAGAGGTGAAGAAAAAAATTAGGGAAGTGCTGGCTTGTTCAGGATACCTTCTGTTTGTGGTTAGTGAATTCTGATTTTTTTAAAAAGATGAAACAGGAGGTTTTTAACCTCAGTTACTTAGCAAAATAATAGGGTATTATTAGCACCAAGCTTGGTGGATTTAGATCCTTCATGAGTGTGAAAATTATTTAGTCCTAAATCATAAGGGAGACTTAATCTTCTGTCTACTTCTTCCTGAGCCAGGGCCAAGGTAAAGTGTATGGTTAAGGAACAATTTGTCAATCTCTCTGGCTTAGTGCTTTGGGACAGGAGCTCCTAGATTGAAACCACAGAGAACTGGACTTGGAGATTGAAATGTAGAATGCAAGCTCCTCCCAGTAGCCATCATGATACAATCAAGAAAGGGTCCTGCAGGGCCACAGCCAGTAACTTAGTGGGAATGATGCATTCTCTCAAGTAATTCTATGGAAGATTGGGTACAGATTGATACAGCCAACATTCTGAGATATTCCTCCAGAAGCCATGGTTTATGACATTTTGTTGGTTGACTCACCACCGCAAATGACATGATAACTATTGACAGTTTAGTAGCTATTAGGATTCGCTTATATTTATTAACAAAAATGTCTAAAAGCCCTCAGGATGAAAAAGACATCCTGAGGATATTGAATCACACTACCAAAATCAGACCACAAGTCACTTAGACAAGCCCTTTGGAGAGAAGAGTTTTCAACCATCATGGGCCCTGAGTCCCACAGGGCATCTTAGAAGATGGGGTTGTGGTGCAGTATCCAGTCTCTAACTGGTGGGTGGCCTAAGTGTCAGATCACAATATAAGGGATAGTACCTGAATTCCATGAATCCAAGGCTTGACTCAGTTGAGCTTGACAGGTGGATGGGTTACCAAGTGTGCTAGTCTGGGTGGACTAGAAAAAACAAATCCATAGAAACTCATATGTGCATGAAAGAAATTCTTATAAAAGGGTAAGAGTACATTAAGAAAGTCTCCCAGAAGTCCATCCTTTATACTCCCTAAGTGTGGCCTGCCCTCCCTCCAACTATCTATGCTTCCCCCCGTTTATTGTGGGATGGATGTTTATTCTTCTATTTCTGTCATGCTGATTGTACTTACCTCAGTGGACTCATGTTGTACCTGTCCCTTTGGGTCTGGCTTACCTCGCTTAACATAATTCCTTCCAGCTCTTCCCATGAAATAACGTGTTTCATGTGCTCATCGGTGCTGCTTTTCAGTGCTGCATAATACTCCATTGTGTGTATGTGCCAAAGTTTGCTAATCCACTCGTCTATCGGTGGAAACTTAGGCTGTTTCCAAGTCTTTGCTATTGTGAATTGTGCCGCAATAAACATTGGAGCGCATATGACTGGTCGTGTTTTATTTGCTGTTTCAACCGGGTATATGCCCAGTAGAGGGATGGCTGGGACATAAGGTAGATGAATTTCCATTTTCTTTAGGTATCGCCAGATTGCTTTCCACAGTGGCTGTACAAATCTGCATGACCACCAGCAGTGGAGGAGGGTTCCTACTTCACCACAGCCCCTCCAACACTTGCTGTTCTCTGATTTACTGATCTGGGCTAGCCTCAGGGGTGTTAGGTGGTATCTCATGGTTGTTTTGATTTGCATTTCTCTTATGGCAAGGGACTTCAAGCACTTTCTCATATGTTTATTGGCCATCTTGATCTCCTCTCTAGTGAAAGTTCTTCTCAATTCTTTTGCCCACTTCCTTAGGGGGTTAACTGTTTTCCTCTTTTTGCAGGTCGCGATGGGGTTGTAGATTTTAGTAACGAGCCCTTTGTCTGATGTGTCATTACTAAAAATCTTCTCCCAGTCTGTGGGTTGCCTTGTCACCCTCTTGGCAAAGTGATCGTGAAGGGCAGAGGAGACCAGGTCTCCAACAACAAAGGTGGGGTGGTGGTGAGAATCACATCACCGTGAAAGAGGGGGAGTGCGTGATGGGGACCCAATGCCCATCTGTAGACAACTGGACACCCCTTCCAGAGGGGTAGTGTGGAGGAGGTGGGCCACTCAGGGTTCAGTGTAGCAACAATGAAACTCAAAACCTTCCTCTAGTTCCTGAACGCTTCTTCCCCTCCCAATCATCATGACCCCAATTCTACCTTGCCTTGCGGACCTGGTTATACCAGAGGATGTAGAGCGGTGCAGTGGGGATCTGGAGGCACAGGGAATCTAGGACAGATGAACCCTTCAACACCAGCGGTGGGAGTGACGACACCAGGAGGGAAGGGGGTGTAGAAAGGGAGAACCGATCTCGGAGATCTATGTGTAACCTCCTCTCTGGGAGATGGGCAATGGGGAGGCGGGTGAGGGGAGACGCCGGGGAGTGTAAGATAAGATATAATAATTATTTATAAACTATCAAGGGACCAGGGGCGGGATCGGGGAGGGAGGGGGACGGGGAAAAATAAGGGAAACCGAGCTGATTCCAGGAACCCAAGTGGAAGGTGAATTATGAGAATGATGAGAGCAATGAATGTATAAGGGTGCTTTGCTCAATTGATGTATGTATAGACTGTGAAAAGAGCCTTATGAGCCCCAATAAAAAGATTTTTAAAAAAGAGAAAATGCTAAAAGCAGGTGTGTTGGTAGATGTAGCTAAATGGAAGAGAAAGTAATATACTGAATTAAATGAACAAAATTGAATAACAATGTAATATATTATCAGAGACTTCATTGAATAATAAAGTAATAAATTATGAGATGTTGATTTTTATTTGTCCTTTACAATAAAGTACTATGTTACAAATAAAAAAAAAGAAAGAAAGTCTCCCAACCCAATCCAGTCCAAGCCCATAAGCCTGATATTAGCCCATATGTCTGATAACAATCTATAAAATCCTCTTTAGACTCATGAAACACATGCAATGATGCTGAATGCAGGATGATCACGGGGCAGTGGGTAGAAAGTCTTTGGATCCAGTAATGGTTTAAGCATCTGAGCGCTGGCAGGGGTTCCCATGTGGCTTCTCTAGCAACCAGGGCTGTATCAGAGTAGTTCCATGTGGCTTCTCCAACTCAGGGCATTAGGTAGTTCCATGTGTCTTGTCTGCTGCAATGTCTCCCAGGGAGTGAACAGAGAGAGAGAGAGGTGTCTCCCACCCAGAATTTTCAGGAGGCCATGCCCACAAGAGGCCTCATTGGTTATATCTTGACTGACAGGCCAGACTCCACCCCTTCACTAGTAATCCTCTTAAAGTGACAACAGATTATGTAACTACCACACCAAGTGTACATTACTCATCCCAGTTATCTTCAGATATAGCTGAATTTGTAGTGATTCTTCCCAGACCCTAAGGCATACCTGGTCTCCAAGAACTATGTGATATAAGGGAGTATCTTCAGAGAAAATAATTTCCTACCAGCATATTGATAGTTAGAAGTCAGAATAATGGGAAGATCTTTAAGGATTTAGAAGTAGAGCGTTTATGGAGTTTATGGGGATCATCTGACACCCCTACACTGTGTGTCATCATTTAAGCCTGCTATTAGGACAACCCTTACTTTTTAACAGGACAAAAAAATAGTAATTGAATCCAAGTTAGATTGGTATCGTGACAGATTTTAAAAATGCATTCTTTAATTCTCCAGTACAATCAACACAATTGATACAGCAGACAGCGCAACACTGAAGAGAAACTTCACTTTGCTGCTCCAAGTCAGGATGCATTCTTGGATACTTGTCTGATTACTTGTATTGAGTCACATTCACTCATATACACACTCACTATGTATACATATACACAATCATATACATACATACATGCATGCATACATACATACATACACACTCACTCATATGTACACACTTACTCAAGTCAGGTCAAAACTAGACCCTGAACAAAACCAGATTATCCTTCTTGGTCTTTAACAACTGAGCTATATACCCATGAAGACATTTGATCTAGTACAACATGAATCTCCCATAGAGTACAGAACAGATATTTCTGTCCTAGCATGAGAGAAACTGAATAAAACCAAAACCACACCAGGACTTGAGGTATGCCTGTTTGGGAAAAATAAATGATGGAGAACATACTAGGCTTCAACACCTAACAGTTGAATATAGGATTACAGAAGCAGGAGGGTACCATGTTTGGAATACAAATAGTAATGCAGATTAGAAAAATTTAAAAAAAATTGTTTCAGAGCTCTCTGGCAAGGTTGTTGTTAAGAGCCATACTTTTTCTACCCTAATATCCCAATTTCCATCAAAGTCATATCAAGCCAAGTCCCTGAGGTGAGGCTACCTCTCCAAGGGCTGGCAATGACAGGGGTAGCAATCCACTTTCAAACACACTTTGCCTGAGGGTGAAGCTTTTCATGTTGAGGACGGATGGTCAAAAATCATCCAAAGGAGGGTGAGTTTATGTAGTTGCTCAAAAATGCATTTAGGGCTCTTGCTGTGAACCAGAGCCTTCTGAAAGCCCAGTGCTCAGAGCTTAAGCTCTAATAGACAAGCAGCTCTGCGGAGCACCCCAACAAGAACAACAGGTGTCTCCCACGAGGGGGGGTCCTGCTCCACAGTTGAAATGGTTCAAATATACAGCTCATATTATTTTAAAAGAACATACAATACCTTATAAAAATACCTAATAAATAACACTGCATTTGAGAACATGTTTGCTATATTAAGCTATAAAGTAAATTTGAAGGTAAATCTTCTTCTGGTGTTAATCGTATACCATTCTTTTTCTCAATGAAGCACATTCATGTAAAGTTGATCATGAGTATTCACGTGCACCCTTCCCTACCCCATGCTGTCTATTTCTAAGGGGTAAGGTGGGGGGGGGCGATTGAATTCATTCTACACATAAATTGATGATTTCAAATATACAGTAACAATCTTTCACCTTTGCCATTTTCTTCTTACCAGAAGAAGAAAGGTGGTCAGTAAAGTCTTTCAAGTGAAAAAAGTAACTTCAAGCAAGACAGTTTTTCTCTTTCCCCTGTCAGGATGAAATCCTATTTGGAAGTGAGATTGTCCAACAGGAAAGACAGTCAGAAGAGCAGGATTGGGGAGGGTAGATGCAGAAGGGTATGCAGAGGACCAGGCAGGAAAGATAAGGGGTCACACTCACCCTCTCCACTCTTCTCACTGATTTCTACATGCCACGGGAAATAAAATTCTTCCATAGCCTAAGGAGCTCTGAACTTAAGGACTGAATAAAACCTTGCATATGAAATCCCTTTTGTGTGCTACCACACAGAGATAAACGTTTGACCACAAAATAAAGATTTGAAAACTTCAGAGATAAGTCCAGTGAAATGAAATTTACAAAGAATTGTAAACAAAATTATGGGAGGCAGATCTCTGTGGAAGGGAAGTTTCCCAGGTGTGTTTGTCCGTTGAATGATGGGGAGATGCGCTACTTCCATTCATTACGACTGTTAGATACAGACGAGCCATGCTGTCAGTAGGTTGCTCCATGTGTGTCAATCTATGTCCTGTGGATGTACTCAGTCTGACTGTAGAGGATGGGTGAAACAAATCCATTTCCAAAGACAGTCGCATGGTGGCTCTTCCTCACTTTCGGAAGCCCAGGCTGGCGCTGTTGCTGGAAGCAGTGCCATCTGACTGGACACAGACTGGGAACCTTGGAGCCAGAGAGAGCCACTGGGAACCTAGCCCAAGGGGGACAGTCCAGTCCAGCCAGAAAGAGATTATCCAATAAACAAGGTAAACATTATTTACTTGTAATTATTTTATACTCTGTAGTGAACAATTCCTCTCTCTCTCTCTCTCTCTCTCTCTCTCTCTCTCTCTCTCTCTCTCTTTCGCTCTCTCTCTCTCTCTTTCTCTCTCTCCCACACATCTGCTTTTAGGTATGACTGGCATTGTTCTCTCTAGACCTTTTCCTACTGAATCAGATTCTCTTTTCAAACTTTAAACCCCTCACAGGGCTGGAGTGCTGAATAAGCAAGATTAACACCAGGTTCTCAAAATTGACTGCTATTGAGTGAATGCTGACTCATCGTGAGTCGATAGGACACTGAAGAACATTGTGGGTTTCTAAGAATATAACTCTTTATGAGAAGAGAAAACCCAGTCTTTCTCCTGAGAAGCTGCTGGTAGTTTTGAACTGATGACCATCGGATCACAGCCCAGTGCTTAACTACCACATCACCAGGGCTCCATGGGGTTACTTGTGTTTATTTACTAATCTGCACTGATCAGTTACAAATATGTAGTGGCAATCACGTGACACTCTTCAATAAAGAGTAGTGACTAAGCACAAACGAAGCCAAGCATACCTTCCTGAGTGGCTAATCTGCTCTGAAATTCAGGTGAACTTTCCATGTGACCTCTGCCTGGATAATGTTTAGAGTTTCTATGTCATTTGTTGTTTAGGTTATTTATTGATTTCAACAATATTATGCAAACCTGGGACTTACACCAATAAGAGTAAAAGCATTTATATTACCCTGTATAGTTTATGTTCATTGGCTTTAACATACAAGGATTCCAGGTGTTGGATTGCATTCATAAAAGTTTGAATTTAAATAATTATGCAGCAAGCCGAGCATAACATAGCAGAGAACTTGGAATTTATTCAGGAGAATAACCATTTATGCATCCAGTGAATTTATTTCATGTGAGAAAAAATGTAAAGAGGCTTTTTTATTCCCCCTACACCCAGAAATGCTATGTGATATTGTATACATTTTTGTCACATCCTTGGTTAAACTTGATACACGATCACCATATTATCTTAAGCTTGGCTATGTAAGGGACCAGGCAGATAAATAATCTGAGTCTCAGCAAACTCACTTAGGATGGTTTATCATTGACTTTGTTGGCTGTAGATTGAACTGTGTGTTTAATGCGGGACAGCTACAGAGGAATCCCGATGGTTTGCAGAAACATGTCCCTGAGAGTCCTGGGTCGCAGACGGGTGAACTGGAGGGGTCTGAGGTAAGCCTGTCTTCTCTGATGCCAAAGTGACTTAGCCCTTTCCCCTGCAGTGGGCTGAAACACACGGGGAAATCGCTTTCTCACTCATGGTTTCTGAGAATTCACTTGATTTGTTTAAAAGGTGCTTTAAAGAGAAGTGACCAAAGCCAGAGAATTAAGCGGGAACAGCCCACCGCCCGTCTCCACGCTGCATCTCTGAACACCGTTTAAGGCTCGGCCTCCCTCGTTAATACAGAGGTCAGCTTTGAAACCATGGCCTGCTCTCACTTTCAATGACTCCGCGATGGCTCCTTGTTCCATGTATTTATAACGTTAGGAAAGAGAACTCAGCGTGATAAAAGGGTCCAACAACTGTGCTACGTGTTTTCTAGCACGAGCCTTGCTGACGCCATCTGCTGACCCACTCCCCCGCCTCCCGGTGTGGACAGTCAGCGATGTCAGGTCCTTTGTGCAGTCGGACCATTGGGTTTCTTTCTCCGTTCAGTTCTTTTTGAGAATAACTCATACACCACTCGGCTAGTGTCTTTCTTCAGCCCTCCCAGCTGGTTATGAAAATGAAACCCAAGTGCAACGCTTCCCAGGCAGCAAGTCTTGGGTTCGAATCATTGCCACACCGTCTGCTTGGCTGAGTATCATTGAGGACCATCTAAAAAGTTAATTTCCCTTAGGCTCAGTTATCTTTTTAAAATAAATGAGTTGAAGAAAGCAATATTTTTTGAAAGTGCTTGACATCTTGGCAAAAAACAGTATTCCTCTCTTGCCCCACGCACCTTACTCACCTGACCTTGCTTCTGGTTTTTGGAGGTACCCCCTCATACACACATATATATGTAAATGCACATACATACATTTTTATCTCTTATTAGAACTTAATAGGAACTGCAGCACTCAGTAACTATTTATTTATTATTAATTACTCATTAGACATCAGTTTCTTGATCCTGACTAGAAAAGTTATATATAGCCTGAATTTGTCAATAACAGATCTATGCAAATGAGTTTGTTGAGTATGTCTAAATAGATAGAAAATGATAGCGTCTGTAAAAAGGATCTTTTTCATTTATTATTTGTTTGTATCTTCATATGAATCTAGCCTACAACTTCATGTTACGCTTTGTAATAAAAGTTTCAAAATTACAAAGTAAAGTTCAATAGAAGTTAAAACTCATATGGGGATGTATGTTATTATTGTGTACCTGTAACAAATTCATCAAATAACCTGAACTCAGTGGGAAACAAATACAGGAGTCTGATCTTTCTCCAGTTAACACTTTCAACCATGTGATATGGATCTTTATTTTCCATCTCCATGTGATTACTTTAAGAGGCCTGGTAGCACAGGCTTTGAAGCACTGCGCTGCCAAGGTAAAAGTCAACCATTTGACTCCATCAGTGACCCCTTGAGAGGAAATCACTGGGGGTCTGTTCGTGTAAAACTACCGAAGCCTTACTTGGGCGCTACAACTGAATCTCAGAGCAGGAACAAGGAAGTTCTTGGATTGAAGTTAATCACTTTATTTTTTAGAAAATGAATCTAGTTATTCAAATAACTAATTTATAACTCACTGGCATCTGAACCATTACTTTGTATGATACCATGGTATGAAGCTGTGCAAACTGTTCCTGTTTAGAAAAACAGTACTACATTTTATTTTCACTCTTTTCTTTTAGACTGCAAAGCACTTTGAAATAAACAGTTGACATGAATTTGGAAAATGAAGCCCTCACTCACTGCATCTACATAGGGGATACGTGAGAGCAGATGCCAGTCATCAGTGTGGCGGTGATGTGATGACATCCCACATTAGGAAATGCTACTGCATTACTGTCCTTTGTTAGCAATGGGGAAGTCATTTAATCATGTATCCTTCTGTCCAGAGAAATATTCCCCACAAAGTAAATATCTGGAAGGGACAAATGGCCTGTCAGAATTGTGTAGCTCATATGCAAGTGTACAATCATTATTGCAAATGGTCCAAGTGTAAAAGTTGCATCACAGATAACTCAAGTGGTTCTGAATCTCATGAGGTGCAAGTAGGATGACCAAGAGCATTGCTTAGTAGGACAGCAATCAGCAACCTGGAAATGACAGAGTGGAGATTAACGCCAAGACTGACCATGCCATCATAATAATGCTTATTTAACTTTTTACCACACATATGGGAGCATTTATGGAAACAATACTTCTGACAACACACTTCATATATAGTTTTGAGCTGCAAAATTACATGTGTTCTTTCATCATCTCTGGTGATATTTTAATGTGACTGAAAGGTGCATGGATGACATCTGGTCTGGAAAGTGACTTAGAATCATACTCTTGTCTTCTTGGGAACAGCATATAGCCCTGCAGTGGTTGATAAGATTATAGAATATCTACAGAAACGCTCTTGATAACATTATGGATTATTTGGAGAGTCAACCAGGTCACCTATATTTAGAACTGAAGCAGAAAAAGGATTGGAAAAATCTTTGCTCTTTTAACATGTAAGAATGAAGGGAGATGCTGGGGCTTTGGACATTTGTGAGAAACTAACACTGGTGGAAACATGATGAGGACTGTGTTCCCTAACTTATAACAGGGAATCTGGAAAGCTGGTACTCCACTGTAGGAAAGCCTCCACTTTGGAAAGTTAGAGATAAAGTCCAAGTACATTATGCTGCTTTAACTATTGACAGAGATTATCCCCTTAAGGGCTATGCTGCCTTAAAGTGAGCACATAGTTGATTATCGCTCCCCATAGAAGCAGATATTGCTTTCTCTCTCCCTGCAGAGGCACCGAACACCCCTCACCCCTTCCCCACTGCAGGTATTCACCTATTCACCTATGAGCTCACGGTAGACACCGCCCACCTTGTGACACATGTGACTACTGAATAGGCATAGCTTATGGCTACCTATAAATGTCCCAGGATAGTACAGGGACCCTCTTCTTTCCCACTTCCACACGGACCACCACGAGGTGAGCATGCGACCATAAAATGTGTCTGACTCCTTTATTTTATTCTCTCTCCTATCTATCCTGTTCTCTATGACTTTACCATAATTTTTATATATTATAACCACATAATTGTGCCTACTGACACTTTGGTTGTTGGGGGCAGGTTACCTCTGATAGTCCAGGAAATTTTTGCCAGTAATGGCCAAGTCAAGTGCCATGATGGGCCACTGGGACCAACTACCTGGAGTGCAGTTCTTGTTGCCCCCGCTGTTTGGGATGCAGGGCAGCAGCCCATAATCCTCAGCTCTCCTCCATTCAGAGCCCACTCTGTGTACTTCTCTGTGTAGTCTAAGTGACCCACTGCTGCATGTGAGAGAAGGTGGGAATGAAGTCTCAAATATGTGTTATTTCATTCCAGTTCTTTCCAGAGTAATCTTATCTCCAGAATTTCCCAAGGGGACTCAACTGTGATAGAAGTTGGGCTGGTCTGCAAGTCTAATTTTCTCTGCTCCCTTTTCGCTTCTGCCTACTCGATTCTGTGGGCACCAAACACTTCCTCACACTATCTTGCATGCTCAGCTCATTTCAAAGTCTGCTTCCCAGAGCATCCCATTTGCAACATGACCAACATCCCTGAAAGAGGAGTCCCATCAATGCAACCAACTTGGATCATCATTAGCAGTCCCTGGATAGTATCAACAGTGAATGAGTTTGGCTGCCAACCAAAAGGTGGGAGCTTGGTGTTCCCCGGAGGCCCCTCTGAAGGAACTGGTGATTGTCTACTTCTCAGAAACCAGCCACGGAAACCCTCATGGAGCCAAATTCTAATCTGATACCCTCAAGGTCATCCTCGTGAATCACAATTGACTAGATGACAATTGGATGTGTTTGTTTGTTTATGTTTTCAATCATCATTTACTGTGTGCCCATCTGTATTAAATTTTGGATTATGACAACCTTCAGAAAAGAAATATAGACACACCCCATGAATACCCAAATTCCTTCTGACCATGCAGACTATCACTTGGTCAAGTAGAGGGGTAGTGTAAACACGAGAGACCCTGGACAAGACGGATTGACACTCTTGCTGCAACAATGGCCTCAAACATAAGAACAACAGAGAACGATCCAGGTCCTAGCAGTGTTTCATTCTGTGGTGCATAGAGAAGGTCGTTATGCATCCGAACCAACTCCCTGACACCTAACAACAACAAACATACATCCGATCCCTGGAGAGAAAACTAGATGAAAGTTCTCTCATATTTAATCCACTGATCAATGTGACTTTGACCATGTTTTTTTTAAAATAGCATCTGCTATCCATATCGCCAAGCAAATGTGCCCTTAATACCCTTGACATTAACAATGAAAGCAAAAGGAAGCAAGGCGGTGGGGAGAGAAGGGGGAGGGAGAGGTAAGTGGACCTGTGCCTAGCCCAATTCCTGGAACTTGTACCAAATTTCTGGAATCCTGAGATTCTACTGACAAAGGCATTTACCTCACAATCCTTTGGTGAACAAATTGTTTTTAAGATTTACTACTGGTGTTTAAATTTTTCACAACCACTCAGGAAATCATTTCATGTTTTCTGCACTCTGAATGAAGTAGTTTTAAAACATGCATTGCAAAGTGAAGTCAAAATTGCAGTTGTTTCATAAGTATTTATAGCTATGAAAGGGCAGGTATCAAAATTTTTAGACAGGATAGGTATGAAAATGGAACAATTTTTTTTTTCATTCACGTTCCTCAGATGTATGTCACCCTCCCCCTTGCCAAAAAATTGACATTTTGAAACATCTTCCAGAGGCCTTTAAAGTATCTTTTAAAAAATTGTACCAAAAGACATTGTATAACACATTTTTGTTTTGAAAATATATGTAGTGATGACTTTTATAGAACACAGATGTACAGATCTATTTCTATCATCTATTAGTCAGCTGCAATTACATCTCTTTTTAAAACCATATAGCTTAAGGCATACTTCAGCACCGCACATATCTTCACTTTATGTCACAAATGAGCATATACTATTTAATATGCAAAGAGATTTGTCAAAAAAAGGAAAAGATACTCTTAAATATTTCTGGCTAAGGGTGCAACATAGCACCAATGAAACACACAACATTCCTTTAGTTTTTTAATGCTCCCCCCACTCCCCACTATCATGACCCCAATTCTATCTTGCATATCCAGCTGGACCAGAACATGTGCACTGGTACAGATAAGAGATCTCGACACGCAGAATCCAGGACAGATAAATCAGGAACAATAATGGAAATAGTAATACTATGAGGGTAGAGGGAAGGGGGAAAAGGAGAATGTATAATACCCCCACCACCACCCATGGGGACGACCAACAGAAACGTAGGTGAAGGGAGATAGCAGATGATGTGAGATATGAAAACAATAATAATTGATCATTTATCAAGGGTCACAACGGTGGGAGGGAAAAAAAGAGGAGCAGATACCAAGGGCATAAGTAGAAAGAAAATGTTTTGAAAATGATGATGACAACATATGTACAAATGTGCTTGATATAATTGATGTTTGGATTGTTATAAGAGCTGTAAGAGCCTACAATAAATGAATAAATAAATATTTGGCTACACAATTTGAACATAAGATCTACTATCTACTGATAAAAGGGCATAAAACATTTAAGCTTACTGTTTGTATATGGTATTGGAAAGTCTTCTTAATTTAGTCTATTAATCTGCAGTTTATACGTTCTTCCTGTCAGTCATCAAAACAGAAACTATCTTTAATTTTTGTTATGAAAATGTACATAAAATAAATGACTTTTATTGTTATTGGTTTAATGAATATATCTGATTACAGAAATTAATCTATGCTTTCTGAAAGTAGCAGAAAACATCCAATCATCTTTTACCTGACACCAAGTTGTGCATATTTGAGAAGCTGTCAGCTCTGTGCTTTGCCTTAAAAGCAGACTTAGTTGACCAGAAGTAAAAACCTCCTTTTAGTTGCTTTACTTTGGTTTTTCCATGAATTTAGGATAAATATTAAACAACTTCAAAAAGTATATGGAAGATGTAATAGAAATATAATAGAATTTTTCTGCAGACTTATGAAGCCCCTTGTATTATTTCTTTGGTAAATTTTAAATCCCTGGAAGCAAAAAACAGAAAAATAATATAGCCCATGATAGTATCAGGGGGTGGGGAATCAAACAGAATTAATTGTGAAAAGACAGAGTTAAAGGTAAGCTTGTGCATCATAAGGATCAGATTCAGATATCTGATGCATGAATTTGTGTTAACTGAACTCCAGGGTCTGGAGAGGGGAGCCTTTTCTGATAAATACAACTCAGAATATGAAAATAAAAATCAACCCCAAAACTAGATAAACTATATTTTTAAATAAACTTCAAAAAACAAAAGATAAAAAATTCTTTCAATTGTCCACATAGAACAGGCAGGGGGAGTAAAAGCATGGTTAAAGTGGATATCCTTTAACTTGGTATCTTTAGCATGCTCAATGAAGAGTGCTTCTGGAAAAGCCCATCAATCTGCCTATTTCTTGTCCGTATGGGGAAATCACAGCCACTCCACTACCATTCCTTGGTGTCTGAAACGCGGTTCCCACTGTCTGTTTCATTAGACTTGTAGGTGACCTGGCTGACTCACCAAATGATGAGCCACAATCCAATCAAGACAATTTATCAATTCTATGTTTGCCATTTTAAGAAAACATTTTCTATCTCAGGTCACTCTGAGCAGGGACTTCAATTTGATTATTCTACAAATAGGCAATTCTTGTTTCCTGAGAACAATAAAAATTATGGGCCAAGGGGTCGAGTTTGGAAAGAAAGAAAGAAAGAGAAAGAAAGTGTATTTGTCTTTTACAGAACTTAATTTGTTCCTCAGGTGCCAATCACATTGAGTCATTTCAGACTTCCTCTTTGTCAATACAGAATCTCTCACCACATCCTTGTAGCACAAGAAGACTCAATGACCTCAGGGATCAGGAAGCTCTCTGTAGTATTGGTTGCTGCCAGTGTACCATAAAGCACAACAAGAGCCCCTGATGATGGAAAATTGATGTTTCAGCTGTCCTAACAACATGCTTAAGACAGGGGAGATAATGTTGGTGAAGTGTGGAACAGTTTTTAAGGAAGGTTGTCCCAGGCGTCCATATAATACTTACAATTAAATCTCACTGGCCAGTACTTAGGCACCTCGCACATCTAGCCAGAAAGGGCGGTTGAAGATATCTATTTTATTTGTATGGTGGCTATCTGTCTCCGCATCACCAGAATATCCATGTTTACCTTCCTCCCCACAAAGGGAGCACTCACCTCAGGGGAGGTGACCCTGTAGCCTTCCTTCTTCACTGCATCCAGCTCTACTGAACTCTATTGCCATTTAGGAATGATCCGCTCATCTTTGCACTCCTGAGGCAGCCACATTGAGTCAGGGAATCACCCACCTGATCCCTTAACTAATGAGAAGTCTTATTAAATTCTCAAAAGTGAAGAATCAGCCCCTGAATGGAATTGAAGCAAAAACATACTCCGCCAAAGTGCACCTCTTCTTGGGGATAAACTGTAAAGATATTTCCTTCCAAACATTTCCCACTTAATATATGTAAAAGGCATAAAATCATAAAACCATTCTTCTATAGTCTCCTTTTATCCAAATGCATTTTGTATGCATGCTCATATCTGAAGCCTGTTCCTGCTTGGTAAATTGACATTACGGTATAACTCCAATTACATATATATTGGTTGACTGCTTTGAGATGAAACCAAGCATTATTCTATCTCTCATCTCTCTCTCTTTCGATAGATATATAGATAGATAGATAGATAGATAGATAGATAGATAGATAGATAGATAGATAGATGAAGATTTGCTGTTTGAAGCACATCCCCTCAGGATTATTCATTTCATTTCACCAGAAGAGGTAGTGGGGCTCGCCAGACATCCTAGCTGACCACCAGTTTCATAGTGTCTTTGCAGTTAGCCATGGCCAGATGACTTACCCCCATCCATCTCACTTCACTTCAGCCTTCTCCGAGATGAAATGATGCATGCCACTAATGGATTGAAACATTAAAAAAAAAAAGCACGAGACCTTTGAGCTTGCCTCTCCAAATTGTGCAGCCTATAGAAATCGTTTCCAGACTGTTCGCTTTGGGGGATATCCTGGAGTGCCTACAAGGACCTGGCCTCTGGCCAGCAAAGTGGATCTTTTTAATACACAAGAAGAAACCCATTTTATTTTAAACCGATGCATCTTGGGATTTTATTAGTAATATTTAACAGAGGTTCTGCAAGATGGCTAGGACTTGAGAAAGGGTCCTTTCTAATATCTCCAACTACATACTTGAGGCTCTAGGGGTGTGGTAAGCTATGGCTGTAGGGACATTCTACTCTGTTCCATAGAGTTCTAGGAGTTGGTGGTGATTCTCAGTGAGGTAACTACATCTTAGTAAAAGAATTCTTATGACAAAAACTCCAGATATGAGGTTATGCAAAATGCCAAGGTTGAGTGCCTTCTAATTAATCACAAGAGCAGATCTGACACTGAGAGAGGCACTGGGATAACACACATACCTAACAACACCCAGGACTAATGGCAATCAGCAGACAGGAGCTGAGAGACCCACGGAGGAACTGACATGGCCAATGCCTGATGTGGAATTTCAGTCTCCAGAACAACAAGAAAATAAATGCTCTTCCTTAGAAGCCACTCACTTGTGGTATTTAGAATTAAACTAAGGCAATGACTAAGACAAAGTCTCCCACTAAGAGAATCTGAATCCTGGGCCCATGCCAGAGTCCGTGAGCTACTCAGTTCTTGGTTAGGATAAGGCTGTGTGGGGGGAGGGACAGGGGAAGAAGTTTTTCCATGGAACATTTTTTGTTTTGATGGGAAGGCATTGGGGCCGGGGGTATGCATGTGACCCACAACCATTGTGCCAAAGAGAATGGGTTGTCCGTATGCTTTTGTGGGGCCTGTGTAGTCCTTTTTTACTAGAAGGAAGTTTATAGGGAGAGAAAAAAAGTTAGTTAGATGATCCACGGTGCTTTTTGCTCTAATTTCAGAACTAGTACTCCTTTTTATCTCTCCTCTGCCAGTTGTATATTTTCCCTGATCTTTACTTGGCATGTAAATGTCTTCCCATACTTACTCAGTATGGTGTAAATGGTAGTTTGACCAAACCTTCCATTTCCTTAGAATCTGAACCCTTGGCAATGATACCCTTCTGAGGGTGTACAGCCAAGGTATCGCCTGTGCTCTGTGCACCTTGGACAATAGTGGCTCTAACTCCTGCTGAGCAGAGCTCATTTCCCTGCCAGGTGGTGACTTCTCAGTTACTGTTTGTGGGAACAGAGACTCCAGAGTTTCCTGATGGAACTCAATCAGGAAGAGTCCCGAGTCACAGGGTTTTATGGTGGGGGTGGGGGCCTGGACAGGGGAACAGGTATAGAAACTCAGACATCTGGTGTGCCATTATTAAGGGCTTGTATGTGGCTCATTTTACTTCCACACTTTGTTTCATCAAGACCTTCTATTAGAGATGTAGTGCCATTATCTCAGATCTCGCTCGCTGACAATATTCTTCAACTCTGTAGACCATACATGCAGAGCATGGTCTCCAGGCCAGTGCTTCCTCTGGGACTGGGGGAGCCCATGCTAACTACTCTTCAAATGTCTTCTGGATATTTTGCCTCATGGTCATACTTGCGCCCCATTTTTCTGTAGGATGCTACTTTGAGGTTAAGATATACCTGATCTAAGCCATTGTATTCTCCATTGGACCACATGCATCTGAAAGTTGGACATTGAATAATGAAGACTATAGGAGAATAGGTACATTTGAATTGTGGTGCTGGAGAAGAATATTGAAATACCGTGGACTGATAGGACCAATCGATCTGTATTGGAAGAAGTAAGGCCAGAGTGCTCCTCAGATCAAGGATGATAAGACTTCAGCTTTCATACTTTGAACATATTATCAGTAGATGCCAGTTCTCGGAGAAAGACATCATGTTTGGTTAAGTGACAGGGCAGCAAACTCAGAGGAAGATCCTGAAGGAGGTGCATCAACACCGTGGCTACATCACTGGGCTCAGGCTTGGAAGGCAGTGTGAGGATGGCACCGGCCAGTGCAGTGTTTCTTTCTGTTGTGCACAGGGTCGCTATGGGTTGGAACCAACTCGACAAGCCTCTGACAGACCCCTCTGGCCACAGGAGAGGGACTCAAATAGCTTTACTCTCAGACAGAGATTATGGTGAATTTGACTATGTTGGATCAAACCACGGTAAAATATGATACTTTGTCAGTTGACCTCTCTTTTGGTGCAACCTGAATTTGCTCTAGGTTCAAATATTTCTTATTTGTTCCATGACAGAAATTTCTTCTCTGGCTTTTAAAATAATGTTGGTGGTCTTTTGTTTCTTATTCTTCATTTTTAGTTTTAAATTTATGTTATTATTATTTTCTCCTTTCTGTTTAATTCTTTATTGTTTCTATTGTGTTTTCCAGTTTATGAGACACAGAATTGGATGCCTATAGACAAGAACTGATGTGATGGTTTATCAGGGACTGGGATGGGGAGTGGAATTGGGAGCAAACAAGGAATGCAGGGGTGGAGTGGGAGAGCTAGAATTGATTGTGATGATGTATATATAACTCTTTCTAAAAGTGACTAAAATGTGGAACCGTATCATTTATTAATATTGCATCATTAAAACTACAGACAAACAAAAATAGGTAACCAAAATTGACCATGGGTGAAGGAGGAAGAGTATTTGCTTAGAAGGTTTTGACTTTATGTTATTGGTGGTGGAATAATACAGAAAAGGGTATGAATATAAAGTGTATAATAGATGGCCCTGAATTATACATGTAGAAGTTGTTCAATTAGACATTTTGTTGTGTCTATTTTTACCAAAGTTTAAAAAATAATAGTTACACAAATAGCAGTGAGTACAAGAAAGAAGAAAATGCTCTAAAATGGATCATCATAGCCATTGTATGACTTTGGATCTGACTGAATTATTGAATTGTATGATATACGGAGGAAATGTGAGTAAAACTGTTACAAACAAATTTTGATAATTGCCCTGACCTAAATATATACATACAAGGAATATCTTTTTCTGTAAGGTACCCTAGTGAGACTAAGACAAGTTTATTATATAAGAGAACTTGTTTGCTGACAACTGCTGATTGCATACACATATTGAAACACATTTTTCTTTGGAATAAATGTCCGTATGAAATTTTTTCAAATAATGGTGTACAGAAAGGAAGATATTTGAGACTTGACCTCATCCACGGGGATGGGAAGATACCAATGGAAAAAATGGCTGCCTTATCTGAGTCTTAAAATAAAAAGCTAGCTTTTTGTTGGATTTCTAAGAGATAACTCCACAATTTTCCTTTAACTGTCCCTGTTTTTAATGGGAAAACCCTGGTGGCATAGTGATTACATGTTGGCTTGCTAACTGCCAGGCTCTTTGATTGAGACCACTAACTGTTCCACAGGAGAAAGACAAGGCTTTCTACACTCATCTAGAGCTAACATCACAGAAACCCACAAAGGCAGTTATCCTGTCTTTTAGGGTCATTATGGGTCTGAAGCAACTTAATGGCAGTGAGGTTTATTGTTTGTTTGTTTTGTTTGTAATTCTTGATTAAGTTCCTTTGAAGGAAGATTTAATCCTTGAAATCAAATTTTCATTTCTAGACAATGCATTATTAAATTCGTGAGGCTTAAATGGACACTCAAGGGAGAAGGAGGCAGAAGGCCCGACAACTACGGAATCGCTGATGTGGGGAGATCAACAATAACAAAGGACAAGGGAACATTTCAAATCAATCAACTCTCATCATCTCACATTGTTACTCTTATTACTGATATTTTAAAAAGACTTTAACTAGCTCTGTGTTTTAAAACAATTTTCACTTTGTAAATTTAAAGAACTAGCAGGGGTATGTAAGAATTATGGGAGAATCTATATTTTTCTCATACACCTGTTATCCTTGCTCACTAGTTCTGGGTGCATTCCAAAGGACTGGAAAACAAGAAGAGTCAAAAGGCAAGTCTCAGACAGATGAGGTTCATATAAGCTCCTTTTATGAACTTATCAGACCTTAAAAGATCAGGTGAATCACCCCATTTCCTAACTCACAGAGAATTAGTGGTTACAGAAAGAACCAGAAAGGCAGCATATTGCAGTTGTGCGCAACACTGCCTCATCCATGGACATTAAAATAATCTGAGGGTATTGGCTGATAGGATCATTTAGAGGAGAAAACAAATCTTCACATTTTTTGCCATTAGATATGCAGCTTTATGTTAGCATAGATGATGTGTTTATCCGATGTTATTTTACACATTATCTATATCTATCTATCTATCTATGTACCTAGATACAATCCTTTCAGTTGCAGTTATAAACTGATAGCTTGGATTTTATAGTGGAGTACATATTTACCCTGAAATGATAAATCTTTGCATGCTAAAATATAAGACGTAGCTACTAAGATTCTGGAGCAGATTAGGTCTAGAGTTGAAAATAGTACCTGGAAAACAGCTAATGTTCACGAAAAAGAAGTCCCTAACATGTGAGGGCATATGCATTCTTGGTGCATTTCTTTATTTCATCTGAATAGCTGGCCCACTAGGTTGAGAGAGCTCAATTGATAAAGATATCCCCATGGCTGACATGAGTGCTCAATATGTTTCTATAAAGAGTAAAACAATATATCACACAAGGGGCTGACATACCTGCTGTCCCTCAATAAACTGATTCCTATTCTCCCCAGCTGCATGAATCAGTCCCCTTTGCAACGTGGCAATGAGAAAAGGTTATTTAATATATTAATACATTCACAGTATCTACAGGGTAATTACAATGTGCAATATAACACTACGCATCTCTCGTATCATGGTGATTTGCATGTGTGTGATGCTGGAAGCTGTCACTGGTATTTGAAATACCAGGAGGGCCACCCATGATCGGCAGATTTCAGTATCACTTCTGGATTGAGCCAGACTTGAAAGAAATGTGTCCGCTGATGTATGCTTCTGAAAACCATGTCGATTACAATAGCATAGTGCCCATTGTAGTGCTAGCAGGTGATCGTCCTGGGTTAGCAAGCGCTACAATGGTGGCAATAGCAGACTTAAATATAGTAATGCTCTGAAGCTAGCCCATAAGGTCCATCTGTCCTACAAAATGTCAAACACAAGGGCAGCAAGTTAGAATCACAGCCCTGAGAGATGATGAGGATCTCAAAGGAACTCAAGAATAGATTGCGCACAGAGAGCGCTGTAAAGATCACTTCCAGGCAGAAATCAATGCAACGGTGTCAACAGTGAGAGTGACATTAAATGTCCAGGCAGAGACATATTTTGGTGCGCAACATAATTTTCATTGAAAAAATATACATTGATACATACATATATCAAAGGTGTAACTATTGGTCTTTGGCTACCCAAAGTAAAGAAGAGTGGGGGGGGAATCAATGACATAAGAAAACAGTCCAAAGGATAATGGACCACATGCCCCCCAACCTCCATGACACTGACACAAGAATAGCTAGATGGTGCCTGACTACCACTGCTGCCCACTGTGCTATGAATCACAATGGGATGTCTTCTATAGAGTAGGTGAAAAATGTGTCACAAGATCAGGTCTTTTGGCCTGAAAGAGACTGGTCAAACCCCTGAGATTATGGTCCTGAGATGTCCTTCAGGCCGTGAGCTGAATTTATTCATACTCCTCAAATTTCCCTCAAACAATGGTCAAAGCTGTGACGACCAATATTGAGGAGGTACGCACAACATCCAACCTTACAAGGTCCAGAGGGCAACAACTGTGCAGAGATAAAGCTCAGCAGGCAGGAAGGATCTACCAGAAGGACCAGACGAGATGCTGAACACAGAGGGGAGGAGGGAAGGGGGAGGTGACAATGCGGAAGAATTTATAGTCACTGTCACAACATAAAATGTCTATTTTCTCAATAAACATTTTTACCTAAATAACATTAAATTTGGGGGCAATATCTGTATATTGATTAGAGTGGCTAATATAATGAATCAATATTTTCATATATAGTTTTCCTTCCTTCTTCTTCGATGTCATTCAGATTTTGTATTCGGTAGTAAGGGAAGCATCAGAGAGGAGGAAAAGGAACATTTATTCATAATTCTAACACTCCTTTCTAAGAATAATTGAAAATAAATTATATTTGTAAAACAATCTACATTGCACAGAAGTTCCAGTAATAAGAAGGTCAAGTTCTGTGTCCCTTTCTTATTTGACAATTAATGGGGCCACTGAACTTTTTATTTCAGCTGGGCAGTGAAATTGCCATGATAAACCACCATTCGCATCAGCACTGGGCCTGTCACGGGGTTCTCAGATTGCAGTCCCTCAAGATCTATCAGGTGCCAAGAGCTCCCATGCCCCATTGTTATTTGATTTTAAATAATTTTCCTTTGGTCGCATCCAGCTGAAACCAAGTATTCTTTTAGAAGTAATGTCTGCAGCCACCGCTGCTAAAAGCAGGCTTTGAGTAATCCTTCCCATTCCTTACGGGGAGAAAATTTGCTGTATTCTTCCTGATGGGATGGTTCCATACTTCTTTCAATACAAAATAGCCCTTTGGGTTTCAAGATAGTAGTCACATGCTGAGGTAAGTGGTGGAACGTGTAATTATTAAATGGGTTTGGGGGGGCTCTTCCATTGAAAAGTACCTTATGAGGAGAGAAAGAGAGAGGGGCGCCAAATGGGTTAAAATGAACACAGTTTGACAGGTTCCAATTTTCCGTGCTGTTCCTTTCCGGTGAAATGCTTTCCCTCCATTTGTATGCCATGCCTTTACACACAGTGGCAGGGACAATGTCTGCAATCGTTTCAGTCAAGCCAGCCTCCTTACACTGACAGGCAATTAGAGCTTTGTTTGTCACAGGGACTCAAGACCATGAGCAACTTAACATTTCCTTTACAATTATGCAAATATTCACTGTGATGTGAGGATGCAATTAGATTATGACAGAGACACAGAACCATCAAAAGGGTCACTGAGAGGTAATTTGACTACAAAGCACATCAAAAGAGCCCCTTAACTCTCCCTTCAGGGCTTTTATGGGGGAATGACTATTCTGATAGAAGCCTGCTTAGATTTTCTGCAAGGTATTTTGCAAATGGCAGCATGTAACATAGTTGGTTGGATCATACTTAGAGCCCAACCTTTAAATCACGACATAGGGAAGTCTCAGAAAGATGGGCTTCCTAGCAAGCTGCTTTTTCATTTAGAAGATCCATGATGCAGCAATAAAAAAGATTTAAAAAAAGAATTGTTGGTGCAGTTGGGTTAAGCAGATAGTCCCTTGTACATGAAATAGTGCTGGTGATATTCTCAGATCTTTTTACAGGAGAATCCACAGGAGCAAAGCTAACAGCAACTTCTCTCTCTTGAATAGCTGCCTTTTAAAACATTATGTCAATAGCTTATTTTAGATATATCTCTCTTCCAAATTATATTTTCACTGAAACCTTGTGGGCTGTGGTAACAAAATTTAATTAATTTAATTTAAAGAAAATGAGAAAATGGTAAGAATTCCCACCGTCTGCTTCTACCAGGACTGCCCATCATATCCTAAAGAACAATTGATACCTCTGGATTATGATGTTGGTGAAGAATATTAAATGCTTCATGGACTGCCAGAAGAACGAACAAAGCTGTGTTGGGAGAAATAGAGCCAGATTGTTCATTAGAGTTAAGGAATTCCAAACTTCTCAGGAGGAACTGAAAAGGATATCATTCTTGGGAAAGTAGAGTCAGCAAAAGAGAAGGTACTCAATATTCTTAACCTTGAAACAGTGGCTGTGACTATGGGTTCAAATACAGGGAGAATTGTGAGGAAAGCACGTGGCATGGTAATGTTTCCTTCTCCGGACATGGGGTCATTATGCGTGGGATCCATTCCCACAGCACCTAAAGACAGCCTCATACCCCAAAAGAGTTGGGAATGGGTTAGACCCTCATTACTCTGCATCATCTCCCTTCTATCCATAGACTTTAACCGAACCCACCAGGGCCTCTTAAGAGCTGCTACTTGCTCCTCTCCACCTCTCACTTCCTACAGAATGCACCTGCCCTAGATAGATGAGGAGGCTTCAAAAAGTTTGGGGAAGTGGAATTTCAAGGTAATGAAAGCTTTCAACAAAGCTTTTGAAGGCTTAGTTCTTGAACTAGATCTATAAGAAGTTTTGATTCTTGAAATCATCTGTTACATCACTCCTATGAATGTTTCAGAAGAATAAAATCTTGACACAGGAAATAAACTTAAATTACATCCATAACTATCAATGGGTAACACAAGTCACTGGACACCTGTCTTGGTAAACTTCGTGACTGAATCCCTATGCCCCAGTCCCCCTTTAACTGTTTTCACAGTTTCTTAGTGATTCAGATTCCTTCTTTCTATAAATTCTTACCTACACTGCAATTCAAATATGTCAATTTTACTTCAATCCGTCCTTTTATTGTCCGGTAAGGAAAGTGACTGAAAAGACCATGGCTTAGTTCAGACACCCTTTGAAGATAGAATACGCTGCAAAATTTCCCAATGGAATATGTCATTCCTTTTTTTCTTTATAATTATTTTTATTCAATATTATTTTACTTAATATGTTCTCCCTTTATTATATATGGTATGTTTTCCAATAATAGTATGGTTTCCTTTTTTTCTCTTTTTTTATTTAAACATTTTATTGAGGGCCCTTACAGCTCTTGTAACAATCTATACATCAATTGTATCAAGCACATTTGTACAAATGTTGTCATCATTATTTTATTTTATTTTTAAATATCATTTTATTGGGACTCTTAAAACTCTTATTTCAATCCATACATCAATTGTATCAGACATTGATTGTTGCTTCATGGACCGAACCAAAATCGAAATTCACTGTCATAAAGCCAATGCCAACTCACAGTAACCCTATAGGATAGGGTACAGCTGCTCCTGTGGGAGTCTGAGATTATAACCCTATATGGGAGTAGAAAGCCCACCTTTCTCCAGCAGAGCAGGCTGGAGTTTTGAACTGCTGACCTTCCAAATCACAGCCCAACACGTAACCACTGTGCCATCTAGTTTCATAAAATAAAATTATTTTATTTTCCCCTTCCCCTACACTAGAGCTTCATTCTAATAATGTGGCACTGGGAGATGCCCATCTTCTCAACATGATTGTTGAAGACAAACTGGGTGCATAAGCAGATGTGGTGAAGAAAGCAGATGGTGCCTGGCTATTAAAATATATAGTTTCTGGTGTCTTAAAAGCTTGAAACCAAGCAAGCCGCCATCTAGTAGGAAATCAACAAAGCCCAAATGGAAGAAGTACACCAGCCTGTGTGACCATGAGATGTCCATAGGAACAGGCATCAGAAGTTAAAAAATAAACAACCTCATGGATGTGAAGGGGAGAGGTCAAAGCAGAGACCCAGAGCCCACCCATAGACAACTGGACATTCACACACAGAGGGGCTTCAGGGAAGAGAGGTTATATTATGGGGACAGTTTAGCACCAACAAAAGTCACAACATTTCTCTTGTTCTTTAATCCTTCCTCCCCCCACTAAAGTGACCTCAGTCCTGCCTCACAAATCCTGCTGTACCTGTGTACATACATTGGTGCAGACAAGAGCTTTCAACATATGGAGTTCGGGATAGACAAACCCCTCAGAAATAGTAATGGGATTGGAACGGTTCCAGAATACAATTCTTGACAACTTCAATTTCTTTGACATCATGTTTTTTTTAATTGGTCCAGTGTTAAGGAACTTGTTTTCCTCATTTGTAGGTGCAGTTAATATGGAATTCTGTAATCTGTGACCTCTAGTAGCAAGTGTTTCAAGTCCTCTTAATTTACTGCAAGTAATGTGTCCCCATCATATCACAGGTTCTTAATGAATTTTCCTCCAGTTCTGAGTCAGATTGTCTTCATAGAGTGCAGCTTCTTGGAGTCTTTGTTCAGCATACAGATTCAATGAGTGAAAATCAAGGCAATTTGGCACAGTTGACTTGTGGTGCTGGTGGAGAATATTGCATACACTGTGGGCTGCCAGAAGAATGGAAAAAGAAGTCATCACACTGCAACAAACAATAATAAACCTATGGTTTAAGTACCTCATACCAGCTGTTTATGCTCAAACATGAAATTCCTACTACACACAATTCCTATAATCATCCCAAGGCTTACCCGTTAGTACTTCCTCTGATAGCATTTTTCTGATAAGGATAACCTTCTTGTTATGTTTCCCTTTCCTCACCCCCAAGCTATTTGTGGCCTATCTAGTTTTCCTCTTGTACCTTTCTCCTTACACTCACAAACAGAATTTGAATGCATTGAGCAGACAGCTACAGAAAAAACAACTTTAGAAATCCTAATGGACCACCAGCTATTGTCCATAAGAAACAGAGCACAGGGACCAACATTAATGCTTTCCCAGGTGAGCTCACTCTCTTTTGTACAAATCCCCTTTGATTTTCACCAATCAACAGTATAAAATATGGGAATGGTTCAAAGGAGATATTAAAGTGGTTAAAAGGGAAATTTTGAGCCCCAAACAATATATCCATGCAACCTCACTAAATTGTTTATAAAATAAGGAAGATTAAATAATTTTCATTTGAATATAAATACAAACCTTGATAACAGTTTATTATTAATTGACAGCTTCCAAACATAGGGGCCCTCTGATAGCAGAATATGTTAATACAAGTTTACAATCACATTCCTTAAAACACATACAAACACACAGAGACCAACATATCATAGACTCAGATGGAGAAGACATCTTTTATAAATAACACTTCATATAGATCAATACTCCAGATAATTCCAGTCAGATGACTAATAATAATTTGATTGTTAAGAAATGGTTGCTAGACTAATTCAAAACCAAGAGGAAAGCCATTGCCCCCCATAATAATTGCTTAGTCTTAAAAAAAGTATATATTCTTAACATACCATATAATGGTTGAACAAGCTTATTTTATTGATTTATTCATTGAGCAACGAACAAATGCTATAACAGACTGACCTACAATCTATATTTGTGTCCCAGGAATATTTAATGTCCCTGAGACTTTATTAATCTTCAATAAATTAGGTTCTCCTTTATTATAACACTGAGTAAACTAGTATTGGTGTTTCAGAGTAATTATAGAAGACACTGCAAAATTGTCAAAATTATGGCCCTAGCATAATCATTGTGAGCTTTGTCAACTTGCTGCTAGATATCAGCCAACTAAGCAGTACATTTCATTTTTGTGTTGACTGTTATTTTTGAAAAGCACCATTTAAATGAGTGGAAAACAAAAATAAATTTAGAAAAAGCTCATCACTTAAATCTGTTTTGCCAAAGCAAATATTATGGCTTAAATATGATACTAAAATTAATCCATGCCACCAACACAACACACACACACACACACATTGCATGTCAAACTCACTACCAGTGAATCAAGTCCCACTCACAGTGACCCTGTAGGACAGGATAGAACTTCCCTGTGGTTTCTCAGACTGTCACTCTTTAAGGGAGTAGAAAGCATCATCTTGCTCTCTTAGAGCAAACTGATAGTTTTGAACTGCCAACCCTCAGAATTAGCAACCAAATTCATAACCACTGCTCCAGGAGGCTCCTTCAAACATCATCTAAGCAGTGCAAACTTTTATAATTGTTGCCGATTGAAATAATAAAATCACTGACCCTATTCCAGAAGCTGAACCTCACTTATATTTCATGAACCTTTAGGAAGCATGCTCTGAATTTTATTTCTCAAGATTGGAAAACATCTCAAAGTATGGGAAGTGATGGGGCAGAAGAGATTTAAATTGGTTTGGACTTAAGGTACTTAGGCTATCTCTGCAGGAAATGATGTAATCCTTAAATAAGTAAAACACACAGCTATTGACATGCTAATCAGGAATGCCATTGACTTCAGAGATGGTTAATGCTTTGCTAAAGCTATTGCTGATAATAAAATTACCAGGATTGTTCAGTTTTCTGGGCCAGTGACAGAGGGTCAATGCTTCAACAACAGTAAGTGAGCTTATATCATACAGCTGTGGTTAATGTCATCCTGACCCAAGTGCTAGGGCAGAGATAAATATTTGAGAAACAAACTCCAGCATGTGGTGCATTTGGTACATGTCTGCTTGTAAGATAAATAATGGCTATGAAAGGTAAATGAGCCCCACTATGCTCTCCAGAAGATGAGCCTTTTAAGGCCATGAAGGCAGATCTCTGAAAGGTATGGTGTGCTAAACCCTGCTTATGAATTCTGACTTTGAGTCTAAGCAATAGAATGAGATTCAGTTTTACCTTGAATGCTGCTGCTGTATTATTTGAGGGAAAACAAAACAAACATGTTTACTACTTGGTATGTCTTAGGGTATAAAAGAAACCCTGCTTCAAAATGAATTTATTGAGGACATTTATTAAATCTTAAAAGAGAGACAAATTTCGGATGAGGGAGCCCACCAACTGGAGGAGAATGAAATGGCATGCAGGGTTTGTGGAGACACAGTGCTTTAAAAAAAGGACCGGGGACAGCCAGGCAATGTAAACTGTAATAAAAGCATGATTGGTGGTAGAGCTATACATCCCAATTACAGGATTACAGAAGCCAGAATGGGACGATACTGAGGACATATACATTGATAGAGAAAGGCTTACAAGTTTGGTGCAGGGCCTTCCAACAAAGCCAGTCTGGGCTAGACTGATGAGGCATAAATACTGATGATGCAACACCCTGCACTGGCCCCAGCTGGTCACTTCCGTCAGGGACACACACAGGCAAGCCTCTAGGAGAGTCTCTGGCCAGACAGGGGTGGGTGGAGGCAATCCACTGCCAAGGCAATCTGCCTGAGGGATAGGATTATCTATACTCTTGGTTAATGGTCATAAAGCATTCAATGGAGACTTGATTTGTGTGGGAATCAGCTGGCACTGCCCTTCATAGTCATTTACAAACCAGGGTGGTTACCCCGGAGAGTAGGGAAAACTAAGAGGAAGCTTGAAAAAAAGGAAGGAGGATAGACAAGCTGCAAGGGTTCATAAAAGCTACTCAATAACAGACCACTCTCTAAATGAAAACATTACTTTTAAATACCTATCATGTTGGAAAGTGAGGAATAAACAATAGAGGAATTTTCTGGGTTCCTAAATCTGCATGGAAAGGGAATATGAAATTGTATGTTTGCAGCAATATAAAATAACTGGTTCAAGAAAGAAAACTCAAACTCAGTTAGGAAAAGTTTATCCTTATATGCTCCTAGTTTATTGATTTCTACCAAAATTAGTCAATGTTCAGAAATAAGTTACAACCGGAAATTGTTAGGGACTAATGTGGAAATAATACCATGAGGATATATATATATATATTGTACTCTGTTAATACCCAACTAATGTTCATATTTTTGGTTAGGATTGCTTTCTAGTTTCTAAGGTTACCTTTTATTTTTAATTACATATTAAGAACCATATCCACCGACACATGATTCAAAAAACTCTGGCTAAAGGGAAAAATGATTCTGTTTTTTCTTATGAAGTAATACACACACACACAAATAATAATCTACCTCAAAATGGTATTTCACCCTACAGAGACTTCAGAACTGCAAAGATCATTTGAAACAACATAAACAATGACACAGTGAGAAGAAAATAAACACTGAAAACGATAAACCACTGTTTTCTTCATCCAATGAGCACACATAAAATGTGTGCACTTCAGACTAAAACTGTAGAAACTGTCAGTCGAGGTCTACCAGAAAATGTGACACACACACACACACACACACACACACACATTCTGCGTATATAAATGCCTGCTTCATATTCTAAGGTGAGGCCACGGACTTAATCTTGATGCGGTTTTGGTTTGAATCACTTTACCAGGCAATGGGTTTTGTACTAATTTTAAAACATATACATTTAAATATTCCATTTCACTTTGGGAAAACAATAGGCTCATTCAAGAGAAATGAATGATCCAGAAGAAGAGTTTGGACAAAGTAGACTGTATGAACCCACTCTGTTCCTCCTGCCAAAGGGCACTGCATTGTTAGTCTTTATACCGAGTCCCAAACCCAACTGGACCCACTGCCTTCGCATTGTTACTGACACAGACATGGTTTTACTTTGTCCCAAAGGGGAGCCAGGAGTTTGGCTTGGATATTACCCCAAATTGTATTTCTTCCTAGTTACCAGAGATCCAGATCTGTGCCCATTCAAAAGAAAGAGGATCCGATAGAATGCAGAGATTACTACCAATATCACATATCATATGCATGTAAAATATTGTTGAAATTATATATATAACAGGATATTGACAAGGACAAGCCAAACATTCCCACCAGGGTCAGAAGAAAATCAGATCAGATGGGGGTATCATTGCTGATGTCAAAGGATCTTGGTTGAATGCAGAAGACAGGAGAAAGGTGTTTATGTTTTTAAACATGAAAGACATTTGTCTAGGTGGATCATACCAACTTTTGGATAATATTTGTGAAGACTGGATATATAGAACCTATACTTAGACCAAATATCAGTCCTTCAAATAGAGAAAGGGTTTAAAATCAGAAAATGTATCTGTGTGCCAGGACTATATCATTTTACCATACTTTTTATATCTATATGCTGAGCAAAAAAATAAAGCCAAACTATGTGAATAAGCATCAATTCTGGATGAAGACTCTGTAATTGCCTTTGATGACACAATCTTGCTTGCTGAAACTAATAAGGCTTGAAACACTGACTGATAAAGATAAAAAACTACAGCCTTTGGTATGGATTACTCTTCAATATAATAAATCAATCATCCTCACAACTGTACCAATAAGCAACATCATGATGAACTGAAGAAACATTTCATTTGTCAAAATTTTCATTTTACTTAAATCTACAACTGTTGCCATTAGGAAAATCTGCTGAAAAAGCATCTATTTAATGTGTCCCAAAGAACAATTGTCACCTGAGAATGAAGGTGTGCCAGACCCAAGCCATGGTATCTTCAATCACCTCACGTGCATGCAAAAATAGAACAATGAATTGAGAGAGATGCCTTTGAATTACAGTGTTGGTAGTGAATATTTAAGATACCGTGGGCTGGCAGAAGAATGAGTAGATTCATCTTGGAAGAAGTATAGCCAGAATATTCCTTAGAAGAGAGGATAGAGAGACTACCTAATAGACGTTGGTTGTGTGAGGGATCAGACCCCGAAGAAGTATATCATGTTTGGTAAAGTAGACAGTCAGGTAGAAAGATGATTACCTTCCATGACAATGACTAGAGGATGATGTAGGACTGGCAGGATTTTGTTCTGTTGTACAGAGGGCCACTGTGAATAGGATCCAACTCTAGCACCTAAAACTAACAAGTGATTATTTCTGTCTGTAGTTGGTCAACCAGTTTTTTTTTAAAAGAACACACAATGAACAAGTGTGCACTCTTCTGAGTATGAGTGGCATTGAACTCTATGGAAATTATCCATGTGGAAAGAATGCTAACATTAAAAACAACACCAGGTTTATAACACGCATATAGAAATTCCCTATTTCCTATTATATTGGGCATCTTGCACCCCTGCACCTCCATGAACTTGCACTCTCAATCTGTAAAAGTGAAAAATAATCAGCATGTGTCTGTTTCCCACTTTAAGATTATTATTAGCTCAAATCAGCTTACAAAGCCACTTCTATTGAGTTAATTGCAACTCATAGAAACTCTAGACTGTTTCCAAGTCTGTTCATCTTTGGGGGTGCAGGCACTCATCAATCTCCTGCGGAGATGCTGGGGACTGAGCCTGCTCTCTGTGGGTGTAAATGCCACCATCTTCACCAGAGTACCACTAGGGCTTCAGTTTCACACAAACAACAAAGTCCCACACATACGTAAACTGTTAACATCTGTAATTATCCTCATTATTAGTGACCAAGATAATATTGAATCTAGAATCACTAGAATCTTATAAGCATGCAGGTCTAAAACATCTTGAAATCAAGGAGTAGTTCACAAGCCAAACCCCGGAGACACATCAGGAAAATATAATTCAATACTATGACAAAATGGGTGTTTCTAAGGTTTTAAGCATTTCTCAATACTGAGGCAAATATTTCTACTCTCTAATGAAGTCCTAAAAGAATTCCCTGTTTTGCACGCTCTGAATTTTGCTTAAAATATAGGAACTGCAACATTTCTAGGACATAATGTACAAGAGGGGATTAAAGGAAAGGAAGAAAGAAAGACCGGTATAAAAGTACTCGTGGTGATCCGGGTCTGTTCTAATCGCTATCCACTATCCACTAATGCATTTAACCCTTTGGCATGGGCAGTAGTGGAGTGTAAGTCACGAGAGAGTTGTCATAGCCTACCCAAGGTCACACAGGTGACAAAGATGAAGGCAAGCTTGGAGAGTTACAATCTCTAAAGCACAGAGGGGCAGTTCTACCCTGTCCAATAGGGCTGCAATGAGTTAGAATTGACTGTCTGGACGTGAGTTTGCATTTGGGGTTTCTTTATTTCGTTAACTTGTTCTGTTATTTTCCATTCTGCCAGAAAAGAGCTTCCTATGTTAGAAGATTTCATTCTAGGATTATTACTATGAGTGGTAATATGGCTTTAGATCCAGCATATTCAGAACATAACAATTCATTGCATCTCACCCATCCTCAATGGTGCAAGCTTTCCCACAGAAGGTTGCTTCTGTGAGGCAGAAGAGCGGCAAGGCTGTCATAGGCTGAACAGCAGGAGAAAATGGAATTGGGAGAAAGGATGCAACTTCCCATTCAAAATCTTTTCAATAGTCTTGATTTCAAACTGAAGACATTAGTATCTAAATGGTTCCGCTAATCTCTAGTGACTGAGTTTGTCCAAATTTAGGTGTCAGTTCTCGAAACTGCTAATTCCATTTCCTTTTGTGTGTCTGTTATAAATAATGGAAATATTGTTTTATCTCAATTGTTTGCTGACAAATCCTACTTCATTCTCTTCATCTTATCACCATCTTTCTACAGATTCCAGAGAGTAGCTAGTTGTCATAAAAAGATTAAGATGTACAAGAAAGTATAAACTTATATTTTTTTAGTGGAATAATAGGGAATTGCCATTGAAAGATTATATTAAATCACACATACATGTTGAATCCCAGAGTGGCCTATCACTGACTCCATGACTTTGATAAACTAAGCTTTGGATCTATAGGAGAAATGTGGATATAGTTAGACATTGCAAGCACTTCATGGGCATATCTAAGAATTACATGGTCTAGTGTTAGTTTATGTGTTTATGGATGTATATGTATCCATGTGAGCCAAACATATATTAAATATAATGTTTCGTGTGTTTATACATGCCGTAACTAAAATATAGCACAACGCATCGCCATTTTCGTCATTATATTGGGTGAATCTTTTGCACAAGATCGCCTTTGAATATTGAAAGCTAAGGCTGTTACTTTGAGGTATATAGTGGGCCCAATCCAAGCCATGGTATTTTTCCACAGCCTCATACACATTTGAACGTTGGACCTTGAATAAGGAAGACTGCAGAAGACTAGATATATTCTAATTGCAGTGCGCTAGGAGAACATTGAAAGTACCACGGACTGCTAAAAGACAAATTAATCTGTCTTGGAAGAAGTAAGACCAGAGTGCTGCTCCTTAAAGACAGGGATGAGAGATTTCACCTTACATACTTTGAACATGATGATAGGAGAAACCATGGGCTCAAGCAAAGAAATAATTGTGTAGATGAGGCAGGAAGAGGGAGTGTTTCATTCTGTTGTGCATAAGGTCTCTGTGGGTCAAAACCAGGTAACAGCAACAACAAATAGAGAACAATGTAACTATTGCTGCTTTCCTTGTGTGTATATATATATTATGGAAATCCTGAAAATGTAGGTATCCCTGTTATCCATATTTTCCCACTAACAGATAATAAACAGATGTAATATTGTTGTTATGTGCCATCCAGTCACAGCCACACCATGCAGAGTATGGGCCCTACTTATAGCAGGATAGTATGACAGACTGACTGCCTGGCCCTGTCCCATCATCAGTACCTGTTCCCTGTTTGACTACATTGTCAAAACCACTGTGTCAATTCATTTCCTTGAGGGTCATCCTCTTCTCTTGCTTCCTTCCCCTCGACTTACTTTATCAAGAAGGATGTCCTTCCTCAACGATTAGTCCCTCCTGATAACATGCACAAAGTACCTACTTTTGCTTTTAAGAAATGTTCTGGCTGCACTTCTTCAAACACAGGTTTGTTCTGGTGTATTCAATATTTTTCAACAAACAGCAAGAGTCAAAAGGATCAATGACACTTTTGTCTTCCTGAATCATTGCCTGGCTTTCACATGCGACAAGTAAGAATACCATGGCTTAGGTCAGACACATCTTAATCATGACATCTTTGCTTTGGATTTTAAGAAGCCTTTTGCAGCAGGTTTGCCCAGTGAACATGTTGTTTGATTGATTACATGGGCGTTGATGATAGATGTAAAATGAAATCCTTGACAATTTCAATATTTTCTCTGTTTATCATAATGTTGCTTATTAGTTTGGGTGTAAAGATTTTTGTGTTCTTTATATTGACTTGAAATCTAAGCTAGTAAGTCATGTACTCATTTCTGTCCAAAACTATCTCCAAAGTCTGTCTTTCTTCTTATTAAGGTCTTTAAATTTTATGCATGTATGAGTAATGACCACTTTGACTTTGTGCTTGGGAATTTGAGTGCTTGGACATCTATGTGGGTTATTGGACTAGATCGAGTCCCCCCTTTTTAATGTCTTCTTAAAGCCCCTCTTCCCTCAGTTTTTCTATCAGGGAAGCATATTTCCCTCTCATTGTCCTGGTGACCTGTGACTTCAGTACACACCCCATCAGGATGCACCCAAACTCTGGAACAGTGTTTTCCAAAGCCTCTTGGGGACACTGGTAAGACTCAGAGTGGAGAGTGGGCAGCAAAAGCAGATACCTACATTTGGGTTATGGGCTGTACAATGTATATATATTCTAATTTTTCCTGAAAAAGTGATATGCCAAATAAGTTTGGGAACCTATGCAGTACAAGTTGAGTCATTTTCAGTCATCACTGAAGATAGTCCATGAATCTTTAATGAGATTTCAGGGACATGTTGGTTTCTGTTCCCACAGAAGCTTCAACTTTTTACTTATTTGAATTAAAATGATATATTCCAGTGCTATCATTTATGAATATAAATCCAGCATCTCCTTCTCATACTACAAAGGCAAAACAAAACACAATCAAAAACAACTTAAACTATTTTAATATGCTGCTATTGCTGTTATTGGATGTTATCAAGTCACTTTTACATCATAGCAACCATTTATGTATAAGTTTAAAACAATGCCCTGTCTTGCATCCTCATAATCGTTCCTGGGCTTGAGCCCATTGTTTCATCTGCTGTGTCGGTCAGTCTGGTTGAGCATCTTCCTCTTTTTCCCTGACCCTCTACTTTACTAAGGAGCCAGGTGGCTCCGTGGGTTAACGATTAGGTTGCTAAAGCAAGGTCAACAGTTGGTTCTAGTCTGTGGAAGAAAAAGGTGTTTGTCTGCTCATCATAAAATTTAGTCTCAAAAGCCTTAAGGAGAAATGGTACTCAGAACTGACTGTTTGAGCGAAGCCTGGCTTAGACTTTCTCCTTTATGAAGCCTGGGCCCTTCTCCAGCTAGTGGTCCCTTCTCATAACATGAGCATTCAGACGCTCCTTCTCCCAAGACTGATTGATTGGCTCTTCTGTTAGTGCCTCATATTTTGTTATTCTTCACCAACACTACATTTTATACACTCCCTGTGGTTGTTGTTAGGGGTTATTACATTGCATTCATAGCATTAATGCTTCCTAGCTCTGTCTTATCCATTGTCCAGTGTTCACATGCACATATGGTGATAGAAAATGCCATCGCTACATCAGGAACCTTTTAATCTACAAATGTGACATCTTTGCTGTTAACCAGTTTAAAGAGTTAAAAATCTGCTTGATGGTAGTGAATTTGGATTCAGGACATTTTATGTTCACTTTGTAGAACATTTGCCCAATGTAATATGTTGTCAGGATCCTTATTTGTGAAGTCAGTTAGAAATTAAGTTGCTGACTGCAAGGTCAGGATTTTAAAACCCCTAATTGCTCTCTGAGAGAAAGATGACGCTTTTTCCTCTGGTAAAAGTTAAATCTCATATACCCACAGGGGTCATTCTGCGCTGTCCTAAAGGGGTCTATGAGGCAGAATCAACTCGATGGAAGTGAGCTGTTAGTGTTTTTGGTGTGGAATGTGTTGTTTGATTTCTTGATACTTTCTCCAATGAGCATTGACTGTGGATCCAAGCAAAAGAAACTCCTTCAGAACTTCAATCTTTTCTCTAATTAGCATAATGCAGTTGTTCACTCTGGAAAATTTTCACTATCTTTATAAGATACAAGCCATACTGAAGACTATACTCTTTGATCTTCAGTGCATATATATCTGTAACTTACATGTTTTGTAATTCTTTCATTTTAAGACAAAACATTTACTTTATCTGAAATTCTAACTTGACCATTTTAAATTACTACCAATTTAATCATCAAATATATTTCAGTTGTTCCTGATTGCATCTATATTTTCCCCTGTATTAAAGAGGTTTTGTGATTTTATGTGGAAGACATTTTTATAACTCTTTTACTTATCGTGGTTCTCCATACCTTAAATGAGGGGATATTTATATATGTGTGTGTTTACTTATATATTCACATGTATATACATATACAAGGAAGTACCAAAAAATGGGAAAAGTTTTGCTGGATGGAGCTTCTATAGTACGCATTTTCCCCTCTAAGTGAGCATCATGTAACTCACTCTGAGTTAGTGCACCAAGTGGAGTCAAATGGGTAGGTTCCCTCTGGCCCTCTGGTTCCCTCTGAGTTTTTTCATGAGAGCAGTTTCACCTGAACCTCATTTTTTGTGATGTCCGATTTAAGAGAACAGTATGTAGCTGTGATATTTTGTTTCCTGCTCAGGAAAAATGAGGCAGAAACTGTTGTGATGCTGAACACAGCTGACAAAGGCAGTGCTATGGGAAAACCTCCTATATAGAAGTGGCTTTCTCATTTCATAAAAAGTGAAATGTTCATTGATGATAAACCTCGTCCTGGATGTCTGTCAACTTCATGAATGGATGAAAATGTCCACTCAGAGTGCATTTGCAGTTCATTCCACATTTAGAAGCTTGGAAAAAATTGTGTAACAGTGTGCGACAAAAAAGGCCTGATTTGAGGTAGATAGGGGACTGGTTTTGCCACCATGACAATATACCTGCTCATGCAGTCATCTCAGCATTCCAGTTTTTGGCAAAAAATAGCATGCCTCTCTTACTGCACGCACTTTACTCACCTGACCTCACTGTGTGCAATTTCTTTTTGTTTCTGCAAATGGACATGAAAGGGCAGCAATTTGGTAGTCTAGAAGAGGTGAAGAATAAATGAGGGAGGTGCTATCAGCCATCCAAATAGATGAGTTTGAAAACAATTTCCAAGAATGGAATCACAATTTTGACCAATGTGTTAAATGTAATGGAAAGTACATTGAAGGTGATAAGGCTGCTTCATGAAAAAATGTAAATAGATAGATTTGAAAAAATATTCCATTTGGGGGGGAAGAGGGGTTCCCCTTCATATATAAAGTTCATAGGAAAATATTAGTAGATAATGAATTTTTCTATGAGCTTTTTGAAGTCCTCTCTTGAGTGTGTGTGTTTGTTGTTATACTTTGTGTTAACTTCGCTGTGCCAGGATTCTCAGTAGTTTTGAGTTTGAAGCCTCCCCCATCATGTGAACAGCACCAAAATGGGATCTTGCATGCATGACCAAGCAGTTGTTGGAAAATTAGTATGGATTCAGGCCCTTATTCCAGTTGGTTTTGATGTCTCCTCAGGGGTTAGTCCTTCTTTATGCATACAAATAGACACTGTTGAGAGCTTTCTCATTTCTTATTGGTGTGGATTCTGCATCTGCCTCATCAACACTGAGTACTTTGGATTCCAATCAACCACTCACCATTTTTCTTTCATTTCTGGGAGCCATTAGACCTTGCCATTTGAGCTGCTGACCTTGCACTCATTGTTCTCTAGAGCTACCACCCATGGTCGTCTGGCTTCATTTTCCTGCTTTCTGGTTGGTCAGCCCTGGCAGCTACCAGTGTCAGGAAAGCCTGCAGCATAAGTCCTAACACATGGACTTACCTGCTCCAACCAAGTGTGATATAAATATATTCCTTTATATGTGTAACATATACATATCACTGGTTTTGCTTCACTAGAGAACTCAGCTGAACAGTTTTTTTTATAGATATATGTTGCTGTAAGGTGCAGTCCAGTGGGTTCCAACTCATACACAACATACAACTGAACTAAATACTGCCCTGGTGGTATACAGGTTACACATCAGGCTGATAATTACAAAGGCAGAAGTTCAAAACCACAAGCCACTCCATGGGAAAAAGTGGAGGCCCTGGACTTCTGTAAAGAGTTACAGTCTCAGAAATCCACAGGGGAATTTATACTCTATCCTATAGGGTCACAATAAGTTGGAATTAACTCTATGGCAATGCCGTATATATATAACATAAGTGTATGTGTGTTTGTGTGTGAAAGGGAGAAAGAAAAAGAGAGAGAAAGGGAGGTGGGGTCGGGAAATACACACATATTTAATGCTGTTTATGATAACTAAGCACTGATAATTTTTTGCTCATTTTCTAAATGATGTTTAAGATTTACTTATATGCAAAATTATATGTCCACACATTTCATATGGATCCAATCATCTTAATTTTAATAAATTTTACTTACAAAATTAATGTTTTCTACTTTCATGATAGAGATAAAAGTAAGGAGACATGTGGTTTCTTTGTTTTGTTTTCATTCTTTCTGCTCTCCATTATTGATAACACATACAAATACACAAAAACATAATCATAAAGTCATTTAATAAAGAATAGTTTTCTGCTCCCAGTTGTGTATTAGCAGTTGTAAAACACAGGGCAGGAGTGTCTCTACCAAGGCCTCGAGTACACTGCTTAGTGTTTGGTTGCACAAACAACAAAGTAACCCATGCTCTATCACATGCCTTATATAGAGATTATATAAAGATGGAGGCAAGATGGCTACTTGATTTAATAAATGCACAATTAAATAAAATTGCACTTTAAAATTGAGCTGTAGTTCTTGTATGATGCTTAGGAGAAATATCCAGTCCATCTTGGGGGTTTGGACACCTGGTTTACTAAATTCCAATCTACCAGAGATTTCTCAGGAGAAAGATGAGGCTTTCTGATCCCATGAAAATGTATAGCCTCAGAATCCTATAAAGGGTCTTGTGAATAGTAACTGAGTCTACGGCAGTGGATGTGGTCATTGCTGTCATGTGCTATCCAGTCAGTCCCCCCTCATAACAACTGTAGGCACAATGGAGGGAAACACTGCGCGGCTCTGTGCGATCCTGACATTTGCTCTGCTGTTTGAACCCATCCAACAGCCACTGCATCACCCGTCTTGTTAACAGGCTCGGTCATAAGGAACAACCTTGAATCGCTTTGTGGCTAACTCACAATTGGATTTTAAAGAAATGCTGGACCAGTACTGTTGCCCCCTTTTCTGTTAGGTTGCCTTTTATTTTTTATTTATAAGACATCTTCATGTAATTAGTATTCTTCAGTTTTACGGGGAATGTTTGCTTCATTTTCATCTGAATCCTTACTACATATATCGCTTCAAGTCTAAGAAAAGCATATTATATTTCTTAAGCACTTTGACAACATTTATTAATATTAAAGGAATACAATTTAATTTGATGTGTAGTGATTTTGTGTCCTACCTACTTTTCTATATCTTTTTTGAGAAGCTTATTTGATTTTAAACCACTGATTTTCTTTTCCTGAACCAAACATTAGAGATCTAAGTGAGGGTTCAGTTCTATGTTTTGCTTTGTATGCAGTTATAATAAATCCAAAAGCATTTATTAAAAAGCTCTCTTTTCCCTAGTTCATTTAGAGTTGACATTGCTAGACATCATAGATATTGTTATGCTTTGTTTTTAGACTCTTTTTAGATAGATTAAATTATTGATCTCTTCTATCAATACTCAATGAAATGACTGTGCTTTTATAATCTGCTGTGACGTTTGAATTTTTAAGCATTCCAATTTTGTTCTTCTTACGAATAGTCTTAGTTATTATTAGCTTTTTTCTTCGTAAAATTAAATTTTAGCCTGTGACTTTTGACAAATATTCTAAAGGATTCCTGAAATCACGTCACATCCAATCTAAGATTTCAATAGAATTTATACTTCAATTGTGTTGATTCCTGCATTATATTAATGGGATATAGCCTTTTAAAAGGTTGGTTTTCTATAATTTCTCGCAATATGATTTTGCAGTCTATTTATGAGTTTTTAGCCTATGAACTACCATTATATATTTGCTATTGTATTTAATTTTTGAGCTGTCTATTTTAGGTATGTAAAAATAAAATGGCATTTTATATTGATATTAAATACATCTACTTTATTATGCTTACATATTAGACTTACATTTTCCATAGTTCTAAGAAATTTTTTAAGTATATACAGAAATTTATTATAACAAAATAATCTGCATCTAAATATGATGATTTTATTAATATTATATTATATTTTCCTAAAACCCATTTGGATACAAAGTGTTATTCTCACTCCCCAGCAGTTCTATTGGCACATAATTTATATATCATATATTTGAATAGCTTACTTACACAATCATATCAAGGGGATTTGTGCAATTACCACCAAGTCTATCCTACAGCATTCTCTCCCTCCATGGTGGAATCGCCTTTCAGATCAGTTGTACAATCATGATCAGTTCTAGTGCTCCCTCCCCTCTTTCAGCTTCAGTATTTACTCACAATAGTTCCTTTCCCTCTGAGTCACCCATTCCTCACCCCTGAATTGCTGATGGCACTTTCTATCAGTAATTTTCACTATACATCCACTCCTCCTGTGTGTCCTGGGAAACCCCGCAGAAAATAATGAAAAACAGTTAGACTACTTTAGTAAGGATTGGATCTTATTAGCATAAAGACACAACTACAAATAATGTGTCAATGTTGACCCCCATCAACATTCAAAAAGACAGGAAAGAAATTTTTGTCACAGAACTGAGAGATGCTTGCACTCAGTACCAATTCAGGTCTTGTCTATAGAGAGGTCAACTGGTCATCTATGAAGTATGATCCAGCATAATCAAGGTTACAGTGGTGTCTGCCTGCTAGTAGGGGTGTCTGATACTCTTGCCTTCAGCGATAGCAAATCTGCCAGTCTTGGTTTGGCTGTAAATATTTTACAGATGCCTTTTGGGCTCCCACTGTGCTCAATAGCCTTCTACCAATTGGGTGTTATGAATTTTAGCTCTGATACTTTTCACCATATTTGAATTTATATTTGTCATCTTTGGATCACACAAGCTGGTGTGGTTCTTCCATGTGGACCTAGTTGATTCCTCGCTTAGATGGCTGCTTGTTTGAAGACCCCAGGAACTGTCAATATTGGCTACCGATTGATTGCTGGACACCATCTACTTACTTCACCACATTTTGATGTAGTACCCTTATCTTCAGTGAACCTTTCATGAAGGCGAGTGTGGACAGGACCGTGTTGTAAGAACTAATTGTTCTTAAGTTAGAGCTAGGGTGTAATGACAGCCCAGAACTCACTCCTGGCTCTATGCTGTTTTGTTTTTTTAATTTAGTGTAACTTGGAAATTAATGCATGTGTTATATCACTCCATAATTCAATCAGATCAAACATAATTGTACAAATGCTATTATAAACTGCCCCCAAGCATACTTTTCCTTCCTAAGCTTCTTCATGCCATTTCCTTCTAACTCCCCAAACCTCTGTATCACCCTTTCCCATAACCTTTTGGTATGTTCTCTTTCACTATAAGCTCAATGTTCCTGGGTTTCATTTACCGAAAAACAGAGAAAGAAATAACACTGCTTCAAGAGGGTGACCCCCCAATAGTGGCATAACTCTGAGACACACCTTAATATACACAAGTATAAGCAAAATATGACAGAGTGGCCATCACAGGATTGCCGGGAGAGTACGTCTCTTAGTACGGCATCCAGGGCGTTGATGTAGCAACACCTCGTTGGTCTGCCAATAGTCGATCACTCTTGATGCAGCTGTCTGCTGCTTCCTCAGACACCATGTGTTTTCCTGGCTTAAATCCTCAGGCTAAAAGTGTGTCTGAAGTAGAGTCCAGATCACCCATGGGGTTCTCATATGGGATCTCACCGATGTATTGTCTGGAGCATGCCATGGGCCCCGGTGCTTGATTCAGTGTCCCAGTGTTCAGCACCAGCCTGGGTTCCTGGGAGACACCCAGATGCCCTAAATCAATTCTGCCCACCCACTGTATGGTACTAAATACCCTCCCCACCTAATATTCCTAAGAGCACCCTCAATTTACCCACTCCACCTGCATGACAGTCTCCCTCCCCTCAATAGACATGCATCTATCTTTCCCAAAACTTCACCATTCCCTCTCCCTATTTCCATGCTGACCTTCTGATCCATTTTATGGGGAAGGAATATATTTCTAAATTTGATACAGAGAACAGAGAAGCCACAAGAATACTACAAGGAGTTTTTATTTATATTTTATCAGTATCATTTTTATTTTTACCCATTTGTTTTACCAATCTTTCTGTAAATCCATCAATTCACTCATCTATCTACTTTATATATTTATGGTTGCTATACATAGTCTTAAAAACATTAGAAAGTTTTTTATGGATCTTAATTCAGATAACATAGCCTAAAATTATTTTCTTAGCATTTGATAGAACAATTTCTAATATGAAAATACAATTTCATTATAACCCATCATTCAAATGTTTAGAAATTAAGAAAAGCTGTATGAAGTGGAGGAAGCTTTCTTCTCATGTGTGTCCTCCATTAAATGTTAGGGAACGTTCAATGAGAATCCACCCTCCAGTTCTCTCCTTCATTATTTCTTATTGTTTGTTCCATACAACACACCCTTCTAGCTGCCCAAAAGTCTGCCAGAGCGTCAGATCCCATAGAACTTAGAATACCCAAAGGTCCTTCTGACGTAAGGGTCCAAGTCTTTTCCCAGTCATTGACTGGCATTTTTTATTAGAGACATAATTCTACTACTAGTTTGGTTGTCTTTCTCAGCTGATTTGACACTCTGGCCAGTTTCCTGGGGAAAAAAACAGCGTATGGTCTCCCTCTTTGGTTAGTGAGTCTCCTTGCTGTGATGACAAGCTTTCAAGAATGTTCTTTCATCCCTACTCTGTACATAACGACCAACTGCACACATTGCCGAGGAAGATCTGGCATGACAGGGTCACTCCTGGGAAAGCCACTGCTGAAATATTTACCATTGAACATTAATGAGGCTGTGCATAATTGATAAGTAGGGCTTGATGGATGAAAAATCACAAGCTGGACTCTGTTCATAGAGATCATACCACTGTTCCTAATTTGGTGACATGAGATGAATTCAATAGCACCCTCAATTATCTGTGAGGATCCCTGGCAGCATGGTGGTTAAAACAATTGACTAACAGAAAGGTCACTTCTTCAAGCCCACCAGCCACTCTTCAGGGAAAGGTGTGGTTGTCTAGCCTAGCCCTAGGAGGTGGTTCTACCCTGTCTGACAGAGATGCTGTGCATCGGAATCGACACAACAGAAACAATTTTGTATTTTGCCTTTAAATGTTACCTTTAGGAATGAGTGCTGTCCCATTTACTTGTATGGCTACTCTGTCTCGTGTATGAATATTACCGTCTTCGTGCACACACAACTTTAAAGCTAGGTCGGGGACTACAAGAGCAAGAAAAAACAAATTAAAAAAATTGTGACCTCCCAAAATTATCAAGATGTTTAGTACACCCCTTCCCATCACCTTGCGTCTCCCTCCTTCTTGATGCTGGGAACCTCTCCAGGGACATCCTCACCTTTCTTCTCCTGGTGTTCCATCTAGGGACAAATCTGTGAAGGCCCCTCCTTCAGGTGTGACTTGACACCTGTTTAAATAAGACACATTTCATTCACTCATTCTTCTCATCATTGGAGAGGGCTTTGAACACACTGTTTTCTTACAGGTTTTTATAAACAGCACTGAGTAAATGAAACAGAAGAAATATATCTAGGTAATATAACTTTAGAGAGAAATTGTGCCCTACCCCCTCCATTTAATTGTTCAATTATAAACTAAGAAAAGCCTGGGGGGAAATACGTTTTAATCTCATGGAATCCCCAGTTGGAGACACCCTGTGGGTTTCTGGCACAGGTACAATATCACTCTTCTTCAAGCTGTGCTCTGGTTTAGTTCTTCAGGGAATTTTATCAATGGTTGTGCTTAAGTGCTTCTTTTTCCTGTTGACATTGAGAGCGATTTTTTCTTATTACTTTTGTGGTTACAGTCGGTTCAAGGGTGAATGCTTTCTCTAACCCATTGGTGCATGCCCTGAGCACACCTGTGCTCACAGACTTCATAAACCAAAATCTCTAGCTCGAGGGAGCTAAGTCTTCAGTCTTAGCATCCCAATTCCTCCTCAAGTCAAAACTGGACTTTATATCTTTGACTTACTTTAACCCTTTACCTTCCCATATTAATTCTATAGCCAAGAACATGAAAGTAGGGATCATTGGCCAGTCATCTTGTGCTCATCAAACAGCCTTTTTGTTTTTGAAGAGACCATTGAAGACATGTAGTCCAGATGGAGACCACTGGCATGGACTTATATTGATTTCCAAGGTTTTAGGAATCTAAAGACCATTAGACCAGGCTTGGAGATGATGGAGAACAGTCATGTATGCATGGTCTGCAGCAAAACAAATCATAGTTACAGATGGGGTTAGAATGGGAATGGGGCCACGATTGAAATACACACAATGTGGTGGACAGAGAAACTTACAAGATTGCTATGGGGGCTTTCTCAAGGCAGTAAGGGCATGAGTCAAGTAGATACAACCCCTGAATGGTGATTTCCATCCAGACATGCTCCTACAGGAGACTGCGCTTGGCCTGGGCTTATCAGTTGGATGGAGATAGTAACCTTCCCTTTACATTCTATCTGAGGGCTAGATTATTCATATACCTGGCTGAGGTACAGAGTGGATTGACCGGAGCTTTCTCCGGGTGGAGACTCAGCATATGACGCTGAACTTTCACTGTCAGCCATAGCCTTCTACACAGAATATATGTTAGAATTAAAGCTCTAATATACTTCACTTCTCTGATCATGAATTTTATTATTTACACTCCTTGGTTAGCACAGGGTTGGTGTGATTCTTCCAGGTGGGCTTAACTGACACTTGACTTAGATGGTTGCTTATTTTAAGACAAGTATTTAATATCCCATATGCTACTCATTCTGATATCTGGGCTCTGGTTATTTCTCTGAGCTTTGCTAGAGTACCCATTTAATCATGAGGGTGAATACTAAGCAGGGTCATATTCTAATGCTTTTAGATTAGGGTTTATTATTAAGTGGGGCTCAAAATTCATTCATATATTTAAGGTATCTATATATATGTATTTATATATATTCCTGTTCTAATTTAGTGTCAGCATTATCAACTTCCTGAGAGAGAAGTAGCCTCCATAGGGCCATTAGTAATTCTAATAATAGTATCATTAATCTAGCCAATAGTGTGGAATTCAAAATACTACTGAGGATAATTGAGATATTCATGTAAAGCATTTAAGACTATGATGCATAGAATGTTCATTTATATATATTAAAAAATGTAAGTGACTCAATCCTGTTTAAGAAAAACAGTGAGGATCCATCCAAGATAGGTAAATCTATAGGGATGGTAGCTGGATTAA
This sequence comes from Tenrec ecaudatus, assembly GCF_050624435.1. NCBI lineage: Eukaryota > Metazoa > Chordata > Mammalia > Afrosoricida > Tenrecidae > Tenrec > Tenrec ecaudatus. Next base: position 11,351,281 of record NC_134544.1, read on the forward strand.
TGTTTCCTTAAGGGTAGGGTGGGGGAAGGGCGGTGGTGAGGAATGGGGAGCTAATAACAATGAGTACAAGAATGAAGAAAATGTTCTAAAACTGATCGTGGTGAGGATTGTACAACTTTTCTTGATGTGATTGAACCATTGAATTGTATGACATGTAAATTATATGCCAATAAAACTTGAAAAAAAGAAAAAAGGGTTAAATACAAGTCATAGTTATATTCATTCACTAAGGCAGAACTATGTCTGCAGAAGTAAGACATGTCACAAAAAGCTAAGCGCATATGACAGCACATTTATTTGCCTCATTTTAAGATAAAGCCAGGTGTAATAGATTCTGAACATATTTACATGCCCTTGAAGAGAGTGATACCAATCTCCTGCTCATCCACTCTGCTCAGGGTGCCATAAGCTACTCTTGCTCTAGCTTTCTTCTATCAGTGGTATGGTTTGTATGGATAATGGTGAACCTTTAGACATCCTTGGGCGCACCATTGAAGATCTGTCATCAGTACACCAGGCTTGATTTTCAGTCCCCACCACCCTAAGAAAAGGGAGATCTCTGGATTGGGTGGCTGTTGGTGTTAGGTGTTAGTGAGTGGGCCCTGACCCATAGTGACCCTCTGCACAACAGAACGAGGCACTGCACAGTCCCGATTCAGCCTCACAATTGTTCCTATGTCTCAGCTCATTGAAGCAGCCGCCGGATCAATCCATCTCTTGAAGCTCTTCCTCTTTTCTCTGTCCTCCTGCTCTACCAATCAAGATGCCTTCTTTCAGGGACTAGACATACTTGAAAATGTGTCCCACGTGTGTAAGATGACATCTGGACATCGTATTCTCTAAAGAGCAGCACTCTGACCCTCCTTCTTCCAATATGATAGGTTTGTCCTGTTAGCTCTCTATAGCATTTTCAATCTTCTCCAATACCATAATTCAAATACATCGGTTACTTTACAGACTTCCTTACTCAATGTCCAATTTTCATGTGCATATGATGCAATGGAGAATACCATGACTTGAGTGAGGAACACCTTAGTCCTCAGAGCAGGGTTCTCAATCTGTGGGTTGAGACCCCTTTGGGGGTCAAAGACCCTTTCACAGGGGCCAACTAATTCATAAGAGTAACAACAATACAGTTATGAAGTAGCATGAAATTAATTTTATGGTTGGGGGGGTCACCACAACATGATGAACTGTATGAAAGGGTCGAGGCCTGAGGAAGGTTGAGACCTGTTCCTCGGTGCTCTAAAGAAGTCTTGTGCAGTAGATTTACCAAATGAGCTCTTTACTGCTGCTCCCTTGAGTATTTATTGTGGATACAAGTAAGACAACTTCAAACTTCTCTCAGTTTATCATAATGTCACCTATTGGTCCAGTGGTGAGGATTCTGGTCTCCTTACATTGAGTTGTAATCCAGATGGAAAGCTACAATCTTTGATTGTCATCAGCATGTGCTTCAAGCCCTCCTCAATTTCAGCAAGCAAGGTTGGAGCTATTCTGATTATTTGCTCAGCAGAAAATTTGAACAAGTATGGTGAGAGGATATGACCCTAATACACACTTTTCCTGATTTTAAAACATGCAGTATGCCTTTTTTCTATTGGCACAACTGCCTCTTGGTTCATGTACAAGTTCCTCATGGGCACAATAAAGTGTTCTAGCATTCCCATTCTTCTCGAGGTTATATAGAATATATTATCATCTTCTGTTATGGTTCAATGACTCAAATATCTTTTTAACATGTTCTTGACATTTGGGTGGAATACACTCAAGGTCATATTTTAACTTTTGTGGTTAACATTTTTTCTTCTTCAGCTATTTGATTTCAGCTTACATATGAGCAATTGATAGCCTGTTCCACAGTTGGCCCCTGGTCTGGTTTTAGCTGCTGATATTGAGCTTCTCCATAATGTTTTGTCACAGATGTAGTTAATGAGATTTCTGTTTATTCCATCAGGGGGATGCTATATGTACAGTTGTCTTTTGTGTTGTTTGGGAAGACAAAGTATTTTCTATGAACAGTGTGTTGGTTTAGAAAACTTCTATCATGCGATCTCCAAATCTTTTCCATCACCAAGTCCATATTTCCCAACTAGTGTTCCTTCTTCCTTGTTTCCAACTTCTGCATTCCAGTCACCAGTAACTAACAATGCATCTGTATTGCATGGTTGATCAATTTCTGACTGAAGTAGTTGGTGAATTCTTAAACTGCTCCATTACTACTTTTTGTGGCAGGTGCATAAAGTTGAATGATAGTTGTACTGACTGGATTTCCTTGAGGACAGATAGATATGTTCTGATCACAGACAATGAATGCCAAGCCATTCCTCTTGATTGTATCATTCTCAGGAGAGTAAATCATATGATTTCCTGATTCAAAATGGCCAATAACAGTCCATTCCAGTTGACTGATGCTTAGAATATCAATATCCATGCATGCCACTCCATTTTTGATTATTTCCAATTTTCCTAAATTCATACTTCACACCTTTGAAGTTCCTAACCATCAGAAGATTTTTGCAGCTGATTCTCTTGACCTTGAGTCACGGCCCATCAGCAAATGAAGTTCCTGAAGGCCCAACTCTCTGAGGCTTTTCCTGACTCACATCAACATGGTTAACTCTCCTCCAAGAAATCATTGCCTCTTCGGTCACATTTTCAGTGCCCTTTAAGCAGAGGGACCCACCCTCTAGCAGTATCTCCAACAAGTTCTGCTTCCTTTCTTCCGACTTTCAATATTTGGCAGTGCTTGCAAGCTCTGCACAGTTTTCAGCTACTTCTTTCTCCAAATTGGGATCCAAGTCCTTCTTCCTTGACTTTTCTTAACCTGGAATCTCCACTGAAATCAGTTCACTTGGAATAACTCTGCTGGCATTTGAAATAGCAGTGACATGGCTTCCAGCATCACATAAGCCACCACACTAGGACACACTGACAGACAAGTGGTAGAGGAGATCACTGGCATGCTGCTTCATCCTCCCTGTAGGCAATGCATGCCTCATGCTGAGCATCTCTTTGAAAGATGCTCTTGGAAATATATTGCTTCCCCTTCAGACATGGATTGTGTGGTCTGCTTTTCTACAGTACTCCAACATTTCTCTGAAGTCATCCATAGCGGATCTGTATTTATGACCTTCTGAACCAAACTCATTACTATCCAGTCAATGGTGACTCATAGGAGCCTGCTGCGGGTTTCTTAGACTGTTTAAAGGAGTCAAAAGCCCATTCTTTCTTCCAGGGAGCTGATGGTAGTTTCAAACTGTTGGCCATGGGGATCAAAGCTCAAGGGTAACCAATATATTACCAGAGGTCCTTATGACCTAATGATTTCATAATGTCCCTCAGAGGGGCAGGGGCAGTGACTATCCTCAGTAAGAAACTAACAATGCATTTTTTTAATGAGCTTGAATGTGGAGCTATACTAGACAGGTTTGGAGATCACTCCTCCAGGTCTATGCTTCTAACTTTACTGAATTTAGACACAAGACATCAGTGTATAATCTCTGTATATAAGGTAATAGTATTATATGAACAATCAGTTCATAAGGGTCTAGGCAGGACTGCCTGAGCCAAGGTCCACAGTAAAAATTTAACACTTCTTTCTGTTGCTCAACCACCAATTTCTTATATCTTCTTGGTGCCTGGAGAACAGAAACCATCAGTGTTTATAAATGATGACCGTACTTTCTCAATGCCTGACCAACCTGCCTGTCTGACACTCTTGAGGGTCTGGCCTGTCTCTGACACTCTTGAGGGTCTGGGTTAATTGAAGAGAATGTATTCCTTAGCATTTGGGCAGTGTCCATGGCTGTGGGAGACAGGTCTTTAGTTCAAGCTTCAGTTCTCAGAAAGCCTCTTTTTCTCATGGATGACAGTACTCCTCAATACCTGGGATCTTTCTTTCTCTGAGAATGACATCATCTGTGTATTCTGCTGTTACTTGCTCTTAGTGATTGTCAAAAGCAAGTCTTGCCTAACTAGAATATGAAAATAGGTCAGTGCATTCAAGTATACTTGTGGAATTGTAGTAAACACACACTGGAGTTCAATCCACCAAAATTTCACACTGTTCTGACTGGATTCCATAACTTCTTGGAAAATAAGATATTAGGCCAGTCAATAAAAGTCACCTTTGGCCAGCTGCATGTCCAGCATCAGGTTACCTGAAGTAACTTTGGAAAGACCATGCTTAAACCTTGACAGTTTCAGTAGTATAGTGTGATCATCTATGAGTCTTATAAGCTCCCAGTCAGGAGCACAAAAAGGTTTGATTTGAGAACGTCTTTTCTCATGTGTTTCCATAATCTTGAGAGTGACCTCATGCTATTCTTCATATTCGGCATTGCTTAATATCCACTGCTGGGGAGGATCTGGCCACGTCAACGCTTCCCTTAACCAAGGTAATTAAAATCAGAGAAAAGTGAACTTAGTTGATATTTTCAGTATGAATCCGTAAGAAGAGTAAGGACACACATTTTGATTTTGATGTAATCTATTTTATTTTCATATATTTGTGTTATGCATGCTTTGGGTGTCATATATAAAAAGGCATTGCTTAACCACAAATCACAAAGATTTACTCTAGTGCATTTTCAAAAATATTTTTACAGTTTTAGTTCCTACATTACGTTTGAGTTGATTTTTGTGTTTACTAAGATTACAGATATCACTTGCTTCTTTCGTATGTGAAGACCTCGTTTCAGCAATGCTTGTTGAAAAGCTGCATTTCCCTTTGAATCGTATTGGCACGCTTTATCAAAAATTCTATCAACCAAAATATCAGGTTTCTCTTCTGTTCAATCTACTTATTTATCCATATGCCAGTACCACATATCATTGATAGTTGTAGCTTTGAAGTAAATTTTGAAATCAAGGATGAGTTCTTCAATTTTGAACTTCTTACACAAGACAGATTGGGGTATCTTGAGTTCCTTTTGTGTCCATCCACATTTTAGGATTGGCTGGTCAATTTGTGCAAGACAAGGAAACAAAAAGGTGAACTTGAGATTTTGATAGATATTACATTGAATCTGCAGATAAATTTCAGGAGTGTTTCTATCTTAACATTATACCTTTTAATACAGGATAAGAGGCCAGCTTTTTATTTATTTTTCTTTAGGATTCAGGATACATTTTGTATTTCTTTTATTAAATTTTACCTAAATATTCATTTTTATATTATTATACATGGTTCACCTTACATTGCAGTGTTAAAATTGTGTGTTATTGCTTGCTAATATACTATAATGCAATTCATAGTCTCTGTGTTGATTTGTACCCCCACAATCTTGGTGAATTCATGTCTTAGCTCTATTATGTCCTTTAGTGAATTCCTTCGATATTCTTTTAATAAAATAATTTATTAACCTTCAAAATACTGTTATGGGGAGAGACTCTAGAAAAAGTAAGTAGAGGACAATGTTACATGCTTATGATGCAATGTTTTTTTTATTTCTGTTAACTTATTTATAGCAATGAAGAGCAAAATACTCTTCATCTTTTATGTAAAAGATTTGTATATCAGAATAAAAGCATTTGTCAATTTTCTTATATGAACTCTGAATATACTGGAATGACTGGATGAATGCCCATATGAACAGTGCAAATATATTTTGTTTTTAAATATTCAGGTTTCTATATTTGTAAATTGTTTTTATTCTGCTTGAATTCAGGTGAACTTTAAAATGTGAAATCAATTCTGGAATTAGGAAACGTCAATGAAGCGAAAAGGCTACATTATTATTTTCTACCAACTGACTCTTAATCACTTCTGCTTGCCTCTCTCTTCACTTTATGGTGCTGTTCTAAGAGAGACGTTAATGATATGATAATGATGGGTAGCAGTATGAAGCTGCTTTTGAATTGAAAGATTAAAGCCTAATCATGGCAGACAACACAGGAATTAGTGATTAAGAGTAACAATTTTCTTCTTCGCTTCATATAAAAGCAGTCTTAGATAATTTATTCATTCCTACATAGATAAGGAGAAAATGATTTTGTTAATTAGTTTGAATTTTAGAGGATACTCTTTTATTTACTAACAATACTCTTTTTCTATGTGCACTTTGACGTCACTGTAACAGTGGACCTTTTCTATTAGTCCATTCATTGAAATATAGAAATAATTCAGAGAAAATCATTTTATTGTTTATGATATCACTGAAAATAAGGGTTTATGATATCTCGAAAAGTGCCATAACTGTTGCAATGACTCTGTTTCCAATTTCCTAGAATGGCATGTCCTGGAACAATTAATATGAGCCTTATAAGAAACAGTCTTTGATTATCCTACATTCTTCTTTTCTTAGAAAAGAACTCTAATAGTTTTATACAAATACATGTGAGACTTCAAAAAATTCATGGGAAATTTCCATTATCTTTCCATTTCTTTATTATTTAAAAAAAAGTTATCCGCTTTATCTTTACTCCCACAGAAAACATCAAAAAAGAAATTCAGAGACCTGACTGGTTTGTTTAATATGAGCAGAGAAACGGAAACAACAGAATATGATGGACAAACGGATGGTCCAATGAGCAGATCAGTAGATGGTACAGAGATATTTAAGGCATTGGCTCCCCTCATTTGGGTGTTGGGGGCAAGTTTTGAATGTGTTCAGCAAGATAGCTTATTGGAAAACAAGAACATGATGTTTAATTTATCTCAGGAAAATTTCAGATTTGCTCTAAGACTTTCAATTGCACAAGGCACATCTATGTCATCAGGGATATTGTCCTCTCCTGAAGGGCAGGGGTAAAATGCCTGAAAAAATCTCTCCAAAGCAATACCTAACATGACCATATGAATAATAAACTGTGTTCCAAAGCTCAGCCAACTTGTCCCAAAAGATTAACGTTGACAATGAGTAAACTTGTATAGTTGACTTTGAGTTAATAGGTATGTAGATATATATAGCAAGTTCAGAATGTATATCTTTAAGGTGATTCCTGGTTTGCGCAGTTTAAGAAAATAGTAAAACATCATAGTCCAAGAGCTTTCCAGCTACACAGCTGCACAAAGAGATTGAGCGCTGGCACCAAACAGATGAACTTCTTTAGAGATAAACTTTGCAAAAAGAAAAACCATAGTTACAATGTGTGAATTTGTTATCGGAGACAACCGAAGACATTAAAGCTTAGAGATACCAGTGAACCTAAAAATGGCGCAAAAGGTTAGCAAGGCCCAACACAAGAAGGCAGGCAGAATGGAGAGCCAATCCAGTCGCCATCAGTACTGTGTCCAGATGATGGGTTCAGAGAGAGATAATATGGGAAATATAGATATAGATATAGATAAATAAATGAATGGGGAAATACCAGTGTTTAAAATTTGAAATCCTGACCAGTTGCTAGCCATTTCAGGCATCTTTGTTGATGTATTTATAATATGTTGCCTAAAGGAAATGCAATAATTTAACGGAACATAGACTACACCATTAACACTCCCCCAAATCTGAACAGAAATAGGGTAGTTATAATGACACAGAACCTGAAAAATTGTGTGAGGAGGTATGCAGCTTTAACCTTGAAAGATTCATATTTAATAGATAAAGAATAAATGGAAATAACTTACTGTTATTTTTATCATTTTGTACAACTAAATGGCTTAGATAATATTCAGTTGTGAGAAGTGGAAAAAAAATCACATTACTCCAAGTCCCTCTCAGAAATAGAAAACTGACATCTCAAAAATTGACGTTGTTTTCTTAAAGTTCATTATCAAACAATCAAATCTAATTATTCACCATATTTTCTAATTGTCCATTACATTAAGCAAGATTTCTTCTATAAACACCACTTGCATGGGATTCATTGCAGTATTTAGAAAACAAATCATTAAAAAAAAAATTCTTACCATGATCTGAATTCTACCTTGCAAGTCTGGATAGAGCAGAGGTTGTACACTGGTGCAGATAGGAGCTGGAGGCACAGGGAATCCAGGGTGGATGATACCTTCAGAACCAGGGGGTGAGAGGCGATACTGGGAGAGTAGACGGTGAGTGGGTTGGAAAGGGGGAACTGATTACAAGGATCTACATGTGACCTCCCCCCTGGGGGATGGACAACAGAGAAGGGGGTGAAGGGAGACACCGGATAGGACAAGATATGACAAAATAATAATTTATAAATTATCAAGGGCTCATGAGGGAGGGGGGAGTGGGGAGGGAGGGGGAAAAAAGAAGACCTGATGCAAAGGGCTAAAGTGAAGAGCAAATGCTTTGAAAATGATGAGGGCAATGAATGTACAGATGTGCTTTATACAATTGATGTATGTATATGTATGGATTGTGATAAGAGTTGTATGAGCCCCTAATAAAATGTTTTAAAAAAAGGAGCTCTCCGGCAGCGTTTGCCACAGCGGCAAGCCTAAGTAAGGCTAAGAGGCATAATTATGGAATACAATGCAGTACCAAGAGTACAATATTTTCCCAAAGAGAAAAAAAAACATTCCACCTGCACCACCAGACTATTTTCAGCTACCCACTAGGCTTGATATAAATTAGTTAATGAGATTAGAAGGGAGCCTGACCAATACATAATAAAAAAGAATTTTAACATAAATATTGAACTTCCAGGTCTTCCTCAGAAGGACAGAATCCGTCACGTTGATGCATAACAAACCAACATCACGGGGGTTGTCCAGATTAAACTCCTCGTGGGGAAATATGAGAAAATAGAGGGGGTTAAAGTTTCAAATATGTCCTTGTTGAAGAAAAAAGGTTAGTTATTAAAAATGTCTTACTTGAAATTTCATATCTTTATTCACTCAGTTTGAAGACTTATCACTCTTCTGCTTTTCAAGATCCTGATTGCAAATATCTGCATAAGCTTAGAGAAAGGGAATTTTTTTCTCCAGAGTAAAAAGTAAAGAGATGGTAGAAAGGAACACTTTTCCATTCAAGAAATCTTGTCAAAGAGCCAGTGGTGTCCCTGGCCATGTCCAATTGCACATTAGACACATGGATGGTGCCCACAATGCTGAAAACGCTAAGATTATAAAACTCGTTAAAGCATTGATGGTACTAGACCTGACTCAATGTAACATCTTTTCTTCACCCTCATTGAGGGCATGCATTTCTAATGTTAAAAAACTCCCTCTTGGATTGAATGTGTGATGAGAATGTGCCATTGTCAAAATTTCAATCCCAGCATTCTACTGACTTGAGTCATTTCTGACTAAACGCTGGCTGACATAGTGCCCTAAGGGGATGCTAACACATGTAACTCTCTCTCAACATAGACATTTCCAATATTATATTCTAATATACTCACTTACATTTTCCTTAGTGTGCCTTGTAAACTGTACCAAAACTTCTGAAGGAGATACGTGTGAAGCACCAAGTTGTCTGGTTTCTAGTCACACATCATATTGTGTTTCTTTACTATCCGTATAAATATCATCATATATGGGACATATATTTCTGCATTTTGAGAAAATTTAGAATGTTTACTATGAAGCTTAGATGATTACTTTTCCTGAGTAGAGAAATATTTACAATTGTTTTAACGCATAATCAATTGATGAAAAATTGTCTGGGGGACATGAATTCTTTGGAAAGATTGGCCACGGAGCAAGATGGGGAAATTTTCTAGGTTCTCCAAGGCTGTGCGGCAACAAGGCTGCCTTGCAAGGTGCTATGTCTGATGCTCTAGGTGATGGCTGTTGACTTGGGCTGTACTAAAGCATAAATACTGTGAAGTGGTTCTACTCAAAGAGTGAATCTGGAGTCCTGAGAAAGCATCACTGGAAGACTATAATATGGCTCCTCATCTTTAGAATTAGAAAAACAGTTGTTAAAAAATTAACTCCTACACTTCTTATATCACACGCATCTCTAGTTACAGAATTGGGTGTGTCACGGGAAGGCAAATGGATATTGATCCATTTTCTGTTCAAAGATACCTCTAAAAGTCACCAACAAAAGTCAATAGGGTTATTAATTTCATTTTTTAAATTATCATGAAATATTTGGTGCTTATCAGAGGATTCTAGGCTCAAGTATTCCCAAGAGATAAGATAAACATGTAGCCACAAGAAGAAACGAAAGCAAAAATAGTCTAAGAAGAGTTAAGTACGTACACCCAATGATCAACATGTGGAGATTACAAAGACACGTCATGTGAAATCAGCATTATGCAGAAATGAAAGAAGATATAATTGTCAAATTATATCATTATATAACTGCTAAATTGCATCATGACATAACTGCAAAACACTGAAAAGCATGGCCAGACAAGTTAACACATAATCTAAACCATCACAAGTCAACATTACGCTGGCCATATATATTCTGTACTGCTGTTGCATATATAAAATATCATAGAACCAAACAGTCAGTAAGTGAGGAGTAGATGTAATTTGCAAACCAAGGACCCCCTCCATGAGCCGAACTAGCATGCAGCTCCAGCAGCAGACTCCCAACAAGTAGCTATGGTGCGGCGGGAGCAGTCTGGGCTAATGCTTCCTTTTGTTGTTCAAAGGACAGTGTGAGTTGGGATTGCCTCCGTGGTATGCAAAGGAACAACTTTTTTTTCTGTCACCATATTAGGAAGGTGCTTTAACCAGTTACAGGCTTGGAAACTCACAGACAGGGCCATTCTAACCTGTCCTCCATGATCACTAGGAGTCGGCATAGACTCAATGTCAATGAGTTTGCTTGCTTTATTTTACTAAACTTTACTGATGGCATGTTATTCCATGAGTATGCCGCTTTACATTTTGCAATATTTATTACATATTATTAATAACTGCTGTAATCAGGTTTTACTTGACTAAGAGAGTCAGCTGTTCACATTGAACAAAGGTCAGTACTAGCGGGAAAACTGGTACCGTGTACTTGTGGATAAAGAGAAACAAAATGGAATATACAGAAACAAGAGAGGACCTGAATGAAGAACGGTGGACGCTGGTAAAAAGGTGGCAGGTAAAGAGGAGAGCATGATGTCATGGGGGATCCACCTCTGCTCTGAAAAACAGCATATTCCTGAGTCCAGGGAGACCTCCTGGTGGAGTGGGGCACACATCAGGTAGATAACCTGCAAGGGCAACAGTTAGAGCCCTGGGAACCAACCCGCTACTCCGTGGGAGAGAGATGAGGCTTTCGATTTGCATAAAGATTTTCCAGTCCCAGAAACGCAAAAGTCAGGTCACTGTGAGTGTGGAACTTGAAGTCACTGGATTTTGTTGCTGCTGCTGTTTGTTTTAGGAGCACTAGGGCTAGTTAGTTGAGTGCTCAGCGGCTCACTGAAAGGGCAGCCACTGAACTCACCGCTTACTACTGCGACGTGAGATAGGTCAGTTTACTTCTACACAGATTTACAGTCTTGGAAACCTGAGGAGGCTATTCGACATTGTCCTACAGAGTCACAAGAACCTAGATCTGATGCAATGGTAGGCAAAATCAAGTCCTGTCTAGCTTGTTATCATCTTCAAATAATTTTCACTATTTGAGTATGACACCAGTTAATGAATGTAAATTTAAAAGCATTTCAACTGGAAAACAAGCAAACAGGTATCTAACTCTAAAAGTTTAAAAACTTGTAAGAAACACCATTATTTCCCCTCCAAAGGCCTCATAGTCTTATTTTTCCATTCCATTTTAATGTTCTTGGTTAAAATAGAAGTACACCATAACATGACAGAAAATAGAAAATGCTAAAAATGATGACAAATACATGATAATAAATATAATTTTATTATAATAAATGCAATTTTTAACAAGCGGCCATCTAGCTGGGAAGCAACAAAGCCCACATGGAAGAAGCACACCAGCCTATATGAGCATGAGGTCTCAAAGGGATCAGGTATCAAGTGTGTTAAATTCTCATTTTCAGTAAGCAAAGCTGTGTCATCTGCATATCACAAGTTATTAATAAACATTCCTCCAATCCTGATGCTGCATTATTTTTCAGAAAATTCAGTTTCTCGGGTTATTTTCTCAGTCTACAGATTGAATATAAGTACAGTGAAAGATGCAACCGTGACTGAAAGAAACACACCAGCCTGTGTGATCATGAGGTGCCAAAGAGATCAGTTATCAGGCATCAAAGAACAAAAAAATCATATCGTTGTGTGCTTACCTCCCTGATATGATCACTGAAGAAAAATGGGTGCATAAGCAAATGTGGGGAAGAAAGCTGATGGTGCCCGGCCACCAAAAGATATAGCGTCTGGGGTCTTAAAGGCTTGAAGGTAAACAAGTAGCCATCTAGCTCAGAAGCAATAATGCTCACATGGAAGAAGCACACCAGCCTGTGTGATCACAAATTGTCGAAAGGACGAGGAACCAGGAATCAAAGAACAGAAAATCATATTGTGAATGAGGGGGAGTGCAGAGTAGGGACCCAAAGCCCATCTGTAGGCAACTGGACATCCCCTTAGGGAAGGGTTGTGGGGAGGAGACAAGCCAGTAGAGTGCAGTAGAGCAGCAATGAAACATACAACTTTCCTCTAGTTCCTAAATGCTTCCTCCCCACCCACTGTCATGATCCCAATTCTACTTTACAAATCCTGCTAGACCAGAGGATGTACACTGGCACAGATAGGAGCTGGAAAAACAGGGAATCCAGGATGGATGATTCCTTAGAGACCAGTGGTGAAAGTGGTGATACTGGGAGGGTGGAGGGAGGGTGGGGTGGAAAGGGGGAACTGATTACAAGGATCTACATATAACCTCCTCCCTGGGGGATGGACAATAGAAAAGTGGGCGAAAGAAGATGTTGGACAGTATAAGATATGACAAAATAATAATTTATAAATTATCAAGGGTTCATAAGGGAGGGGGCATTGGACAGGGAGGGGGGAATGAGGAGCTGATAGCAAGGGCTCAAGTAGAAAGCAAATGTCTTGAGAATGATGATGGCAACAAATGTGCAAATGTGCTTGACACAATGGATGGATGTATGGATTGTGATCAGAGTTGTACGAGCCCCAATAAAGTGATTTAAAAAATATTAAAAAGAAAGTAACTGAAGTAGTTCAGAAAAAAAATCCCTTTCAAAAGCTATTATGGCAAGAGCCATTTCAGTTCCATTATTTTTAACACTTGCTATGTCATTCAATGGGTGCAACGATCTTTAATGTCAGTAATGAATCCATATTCTCAACCTTCGTGGTGAGTTCCTGCTCCAGTGTTTCCTGGGAGGTGGGCCGAGACATAAAAGGTGAGTGAGAAGAACCCAACTCTCCGGGGAATGGACTGCAAGTCCTGGTGCACTGCTTGCTTATTCAATGCATGTCTTTCCTTAGACATCAGTGGGGGTGAAGGAGGTTTCCTTTCAGTCTAGCACAGAGACAAAAGGAAGACAAAAATAAAAACAGAGCATCCTCTTCTCATTATACTCCTGATTGATTTGGGAGTTCTGTGTTTATTAACTCTAGACACTTTTAAAAAGAAGAATGAGTCTACTCTAAACCATACTGGAGAGGCATTTCAGATGCAAGCTGTGTACTGCAAATTGACCAGGAACAACCCAAAAGGAATGGCAAGAAGGGGGTTCCACCAAACCACTCTAATCACATCATGTCAGCTGTTGAACCTATCAACTCAGCAGATAGGGGCACACAATCCCTCCTGCAGCAGCGAGCTGCCACCTGCCGCTGGGAAAAGAAGTCCATTATGTTCCTCCTCTCTCACCCCAACAGTGAGGAGAAACTTTTCTTATGATGTATCATAAATAATCAGCAAAGTGGTTTGCTGAAATCCAGGCCACAAGGCTAGTTCAGACTGGATAACACTAAACAAAGAATCCCACAGAATGGAGAAATAAGATAAAGCTCTTTGCTTTAGTTCGTTGTTTTCCTGGACCTCCTTTTGTTGAGACTTGGGAAATGAGTAACAAGGGTGAACAGAAGATAATTTGGGAATGCGGTGTCTTTACACTGAAAATTAAATCAACATTTTACATAGCAGCACTCTCATTCCTTGGCCCGGTCATTCATTCTTGCAGAAAATATGTTTGTGATACTTCCATCTGCCTCCTATATAGGTGAGAGAAGGACAATGACCAGCAAGACAGAAACACTGATCCATGGAAACTGGGATAGGGATTGAGGAAAGACAGTGGTTCGCCAGGAGAATGAACAAGTTTATATTAGGAAATGTAAAACCTGACTGCTCCTAAAACGGAGAATGGTACTTTATCTTGCTTATGCTGAAAGACCACTATCTAGGTAAGGACACAATAACTGGTCAGGTAAGGTGGTGGTGATGGACAGGGTGGAAGAGTCCGCTGTTCACTAAAATATTAGAAATATATTAGTTTAAGATTTAGTTTTAGAGTTTATTTGCTTTAAAAATGTTAAGCCCTCCCCTTTTCAGTAAAATTACCTTTTAAACTTAATCAGTAAGGAAGTTCTGACTCAGGAAGGAGGCTAGCACGATCCGTTAGGCAATCAGTGGATTCTGAGACTGTGGCCAACAGATAAGGCATTCAGGAGGTCCTGTCCCTGCTCACATCAAAGACATAAACCAGGCTGATTTGAGAAATTAATTTTTGCAAGCACGGACAGAAGGAAACATTTAGGTGGCTACTTCCAAACTGCTTCAAGATTAAGCAAAAAAAAAAAAAATCAAGTGAGTTATACACCTTAAATTATGTGACAAGAAACAGACTTTGTAATAGTCCAAGTAGGTAATTAACAGGTTTTTCAATGATCAGAGGACTTTCAAGCAAGGAAACCAGGGAGCCAGATGCACAAAAAAAAACCAAACCCTTACATTTCCCTAAGGGATTAACAGAACATCAATTGATATCTTCATTACTGCAGGGGCTATCAGACAGTTACTCCCCAAGAGTTCAGTCACCATTGTTATCTAAAGAGCCCTGCTTCCCCGTTCCTGAATTAGGACATCTTTTCTGATTTGGACTAATATATATTATATAAGATATATATATAATATATAACCTTACTAAATATCTATATATTATAATATATAATCATATATATATATATATATATATATATATATATATATATATATATATATATATATATATATATAAAACAAAAAGAGAGAGGCTGTTAGTACCTGGGCCCCTTTTAGTCAACTAATGCTCAACAAACCAAATCTCAAACTATGCTATGTTGGATACATCTTGGGGTTAGCTCTTTCACATGCTCTATCTAGACTTCAGAGGGTACAGGTCTGACAGTATCTTCAGTAAGAAAGATATCAATTGATGGTCTGGAAATAATCTGGGTGAAAACACTCATGTTGTCCTGTGAGCTCTGCTTTCTGAATCACATTGTTTGGGATCCTTTGATAATTTTCAAAACTTGTTTATTATGTCCCGTGAACCTGTCATCTGGTGTAAGACATGTAACTGGCTTGATTTTCACTTGAGTCTTTGAAGCAGTTTGGAGGTGGCAAGCCCTGCTGTTTCCTTTTGTCTCAAGTGTCAGAAATAAACTCAGAATTTCTCCAATAACGTAGTCTCTTTCTTAGGCGAAAACAAAGACAGCTGACCCTGGACCATGTTTCTCAACACCAGTGAGGTTAGGTACTAGCCAGTCAACTTCAGCTCATAGTAACCCAATGCCACAGAGTAGAAAGCCACCAGGAAAATGAGAGGAAACCTCCAGGAGCCAGACTGGCACAATATCCTGCAGATAACCCACATGCAGTCAGTGTTTGGCTTTGTTGTACTTACAATCTCCACGAGTTCAAGCCTACAGGGGGGCCTAAAAAGCAACATGCATGGCAGGCACTGTGTTTGGTGTGGAAGATGATGGTTTGGTTCCCCTGTGATAACTCCTACAGTGATATCTTTAGCGAGACAGGGAGCCCAAGGGGCACCTGGGTAACCTGTGATTAAGGGGAAATTTAACTAGAGGAATAATATGACTGTTAAAACCTATCTAGAGGGACTAGGATTTTCTACCCTTGTAACCCCAAACATTTGTCATTTGCACGGGCAGCTTAGATTCTGATAATAATATCCTAAAAATGAAGCCTAAGTCCCTGGTGAAAAAAAATAGTGGAAAGATGAATTGCAATGTGTGTAGTGAAATTCCGCTTGCTTTATGAAGATGAATCTGTGTTATATTTCATTTTGGTGAAATTGTTTGGGTTTTGCATGGTAGAAAACATGGATAAAATGGAACTGGGGTGAACTCTTTGCAGAAACCTTTGTGTTAATTCAGAAAAGATTTCCAGTAGAATCAATGTATGGTTTACAAACAAACAGCCATACGCTTTAGTTTCAAACTCTTGGTCATTATTTTCCCAACCAGAATTTTAATAGCAGTATTATTCCATTGTTTTTGCATAATTTTAAAAATATACTAATATCATGGTAACTATTTATGTTGATGAAAGAAAGCTATGCTGTTTCAATGTAGTATAAGTAAAGGGCTATATGCATTCATGTGTAGTCTCACTCTATAGAATACAAAGTAAGCAAAGCAAAACAAAAATGCCAGCACCTGTAATGCATATATACTGGGTGACAAACAGTTCCTATTAAATGGCCTGTCAAAATTCCTGAGGATACTTTCAATATCATGGCCGCCAGAAAGTAGACAAGCTTTGAGCAAATCTGTTCATGCTTGTTGACTGTTAGACAGCACGGGCTGTTTGATGTTGTCACTGCCCTACCTTTGCTTAAATGTGAGAATGCCTAATCACACTTAGCCATGTTTGGAGGTGACAAATAAGATGAACTTTTTCTTAAAGCATAGATGTTGCTATTATTGTTAATTGCTGCCAAGTTGATTTCAACTCATGGCAACATGTATTCAAAGCAGGACTATATAGTTTATCTTTCTTATTACTATTTTTTGGTGGCAATATACAGTTTGTATGTAGTTTCAAAAATATGTTAATCTCATGGTAGCACTTTATATTGATGTAAGAAACACCCACTCACAACTCCTACCTGAGAAGCTCAACAAATTCTCAGGGGATGTCTTGCTAGGTCAATTGTTATCACATATTTGACAGAGAAAATGGTCTACATCTTACTTTGATACGTAGCAACTCGGTCTTTAAAAAAAAACAAAAAAGAAAATGTGAGCATCCATCTATGATACAAATATTGACCTGTCCCCATCCAAAGTAAAGAAGAATGAATGAAATCAGACTCAAGGACACAATTAATGCAAAGGACTAATGAACCACAGAGGACCACAGCCTCCACTACCCTGAGACCAGAAGAATTAGATAGTACCCAGCCACCATGACTGATCACTCTGATAAGGATTCACAATCAATGGTCCTAGAAACAGAAAAAAATGCAGACTAAGATTCAAAAGCGTTAAAAATACTAAACTGAAGAGTATTAGAGATACTTGGGGAACCACTAAGCTGTGGCTCATACACACTTTTCCAGTCCTGAAATGAGCCCATTCCCTAGGCTTTCGGTCAAGCCGACGACAGGCCTGCAAAATACGGAAGGAACAGCAGGCACAGACATGCTCTCCAGTAGAATCAAGCACAAATAAAATTCAGAGAGCAGGAATGGGCTAGCAAGGATGAATAAATAGTGTACAGATTAATTGCCACAACTATATCATTCTGGTTGTATAGCCACTGCTCTTAGTTGATGTCAGTTTTCCCATGACTTTAGACAAAAATTAACTATTGAGCAGTGAGTGGCTTCCCTTTCTGTCCACCTGCCCTTCACTTACACATCAGTGTAAGTTCCCATTAGTAACCACTGACCCTCTGAGGATCCTATGCGCATCCTTGATGCTGTGGTGGTTACATGTTGTGGCTTCTAACCCCAAGGTAAAAGACTGAAACAACCAGCTGCTCAGAGGAAGAAGCATACAAGGAGCAAAAACCTTCAGGGACAGTTCTACCCTGCTCTGTAGGGTGGCTATTGGTTGGTGTTGAATGGTGTCAGTGAGGTCTCTAGAGGGTTACCTACTTTTGTCATTTCATATGTGAGACCATACAATACTTGTACTTCTGATAGAAGCTTATATCACTCTGCATAATGCCTTCGAATCTATCCATATTGTGGCAAGTGTCAGACCTTTAATTTTCTTTCAGGTCGAGTGGTATATGCAGAGGTCACATTTAGTTGGTCCACTCATCTCCTGAGGGACATTTGGTCCTACCTTTGGGCTTGTATGAATAATGCTGCATGGAATATTGGTATCAACCTGTCTCTGCATGTTGATACCCAAAATAGAGATCTGGGAGTGAAATTGCTGGGTCATCTTGTGATTCTATCTTTAATTTCTTGTGGAATCGCCATACTGTTTTCCACAATGATTGGACCATTGCATATTCTCATTATCTCCAGGCCATTGTCAACATGTGCTATTTTTGGTTGCTCTGTAGGGTAGTGGTTCTCAACTTGTGGGGTTGTGACCCCTTTGTGGGTCAAACAACCCTTTCACAGGGGTTTCCCGATTCATAACAGCAGCAAAATGACAGTTATGAAGTAGCAACAAAAATAATTTTACGATTGGGGTCACCACAACATGAGGACCTATATGAAATGCATTAGGAAGGTGAAGAACCACTGCTGTAGGGTGTGCAAAGCCTCGACCTTCACAAGCAAATGGCCAGGTCTGTCATCCAAAGGGCCCAGCAGTGGGTTCACACCCCTTTTGGCTCACAGTTTCATGGTTATGTCTTTGCACCACCCAGAGACTCAAAGAACAGATAGACTGAAGTGAAACTAGCAAAAATGCAAGCATTTTAAGCTCCAAAAACAAGATGCCAACTTAGAATGACACAGTTCCTTAAAGGATCAAAAGTTGACCTTCAAGTTTAGGAAGAGAGTGCTGATGTAATAGAGACATTTTCCTCAGGTTTGAATATTTTATTGCTCATGACTTTGGTTTGTGGCCTTTTTCTGATACCAAAATGTATCAAAATAAGCCCAGTGGCCCGATTTTCCTTCTTCCTCAAGAAGCTGGAGCTTAATGTAAGAAAATCAAATGCATTAAAAAGTTTATTCTTGATTGAATTACTTAGGTGCTTCCTGAGTTTAGTGATACTTGGAAGTAACATTTTTTATTTTAGTTAGACATAGTTTGAATGCAACAAACAATGCTCAAGGTTGCTTGGAGACAGTGACCTTTGAATTCCAACATTAAAAAAGTAAGATTAAAAATCCACTTACTCTTGTAACCACTGCAGGATTTAGAAAGGTCAAGCAAGACAAATATTACCACCCTCGCTATATGTATATACATAAAATAAAATATAAAATTCAATTGGGCCAATGAAAATACTATTCATTCCAGGTCCTGCAACAGAAATTCTCCACTTGTCCTTTCATTAAACACACACCAACGTTCTCCTGCATAAAGAAGTGGAAACTAAGGCCCCAGGAATTTCAGCAACTTCCCCAGTGTCACACAGCCAGAGGATGACCAAGTTCAGATTAACGATCCAGTGTGTCTGTCTATAGAAGCTATGATCTTTTTTTGGTTTATTTTCATCATGCAGGTTTCTTGATGCACATTTTCCCCAGCCATGATTTTTCTACATTGCTAGTGTTCTAGTGTAGTTTTACATAACTGGCCCCAAGGAGCAAAGATTTCTTCATATATTATTGTTTACAGTGTCTCAAAATTATGTCCACATGGAAGAGCAAAGAGTAAGCATGCCTTCATTTTCATTTTCATTGACTTAAAGGTCATTACAAATTCTAGTCACTTCCCAGCAGCTTTGCCTGTTTTCATACAGCCATGGAGTCATCTCTGACCTTTCAAAAGCTTATGAAACATACTGAAATTTTTACCTTATTCCTTAGTCTCTGAAGCATAACTATCTTCCACCCCCTACATATGTAAGTAAACTTAGCTGTTTTTCAGTCAATCATCCTCAAACATAAAACAAGTTGGATGCAATTATTTGGGAGATGGGAATTAGTTGAAGCCTAGTTTCAAGTATTAGTCTTTCCATTCCTTCCGTGATATTGACTGGATATGTGCTGACTTAATTTTTGGAGTGCCTTTTAGATTCCATCAATATGCAATAATTTGCAGAAAAGAATTTGGATACCATGCTGTTGGAGCAGACTCTCATAAGGTTACCCTCTCTGACTTCAAATTATTGAGCAGATGTTGTGTTTCTGCTCATTTGTTCAAATGACAACTGCTTACCATGCCAAGTGCATAACACGCGGGTTGTAACCACTGTGCTCCCCTGCTTTGTAACAGGGCCATATTTGAAGATGACCACATCAATACTGGCTGGAAGTAAAGGTGGGCAGATGATACATTTACTACCATCAGTCGTCTGGCGACACAGAGTTTAGGTAGAGTGGCCTAGGTAATTCCAGAATGCATTCTTTTAAATCTTAATTTCATAATAGAAAATGCTGCCTCCAAACTGTAGAGTCCTAGATATCTGGATGCCTGTCTCCCCCCACGAAAAATTAATTATTCCTTCAACTGTATATCTAGCAATAAGAATATGTATGATTGAAAGGTTCTATGAAAGTTTCAACTGATTATTATGATTTAATAGATGTCTCTATTTTCCCCTCTAATTTGATTAGTGCATTGATATAAAATGTGCTCCAAGTGAATGAACACCCTTCAAGAATAAAGAAAAATGAATGGTGGTGTAGCCCATGGTACACGTACCACGGCCACACAATCAGTTACATGATAGTTTCTGTATTGCTTAGAGTCATACAGATACGAGGGTAAGTTGAAAAGTAGTGACAGTGTTTCCATCTCTCTTAGCCTTCCCTGAAAATTTTTATTCTCTGTCTCTCTCTCTCTCTCTGTACCATGTTAAAACCACATAACATCATCCAGAAACCCAAATTGTGATCTATTTCAATGACCACTGATATTTGAGAACAGCATGAAGTGTGATGGGTTAAGATCAGTGCTATAAGGGGGATATGGTAAGGTTTCCATAAGAAATTCTCATAAGACAATCTCTGTTAACCTTGAAGAATGATCAGGTGGGAAAATGCCTCAGCATAATTTTCCTAGTCTTTTCCTCTACAGTTCAGTTCTCAACTTCCTCAAACTTCTTGCTAATTAATAGGCCCTTGTGATAATGTGTGTCCTTTGAGTCTGAGGTAGTGTATTGTGCCAACCTGGCTGATAAACACATGTGGGGTTAATTGAAGGGCGGAAGGATAAATGACTCGGTGAGCCCCACCTTTCTAGTTCTCAGGTCTCTTGCTTTGTGATGGTCAGACCAGGGTGCAGCTGCTTTAGCCAGTTCCCTGCTTCAATTGGCAAGGTTCACTTCCTGCAAGACATCCTGAGGAGAAACCTCATGGACCTACCTCAATGCTGCCCTGGGTGCTGGAGCATCGGTGTGGAGACTCCTGCCAGCGCTGAGATGCTTACGCATTCACTGACTCAGCTTTCCTCCGGCAGTCAGCGTCATAGTGTGTTTTGTGAAATGGAGGAGGACTTTGTGGGTTGATGTCAGGCGTATGGGTTAATGGACTTGTGGGCTTGGGCAGCACTGGATTGGGATGTATTCCTGATGTGCACTTAACTCTCTCTTATACATGTTTCTGTGGTTTTGCTTCTCTAAAGTACCCAGACGAACACAGAGACATTCTATCAAGAGTATCTTCAAAACAGCAATATAGCCTTCTGAAGTGGCTTCTCTGTCTTAAAGCACTCTGATTTTCTTGGAAACCACTATTTTGACTGGACCATTTTTGAAGGCACCCTAAAGAGACCCTGTCTCCAGCCACCCACTGACCACAGAGACTTGTTCAAATTAGTCGTGTTGGGAATGCACCCGCACATTTGTGAACTAGAATCCTCTTAGCAATACTTTTAAGGTTACCCTCATACATTTCAACATTAGTTACACCCTCCAGGGCATAGCTCCATGACCGGAGTCAAACAACTCTACCAAGTGATTTGGATTCTATTTTTTTAATTGAGGTTTATATATGGTTCTCTTTCACTTCCTCCTTCTCCATTTTTTCCTTTATTTAACATGTGAGTTAAGGAAACTCAGACACTGTAAATTGTAAAAGTCAAACAGATTAGATGCTGGACACTTTGCTCTGAGGTCTTAATAACTCAAGTCTTATCTTTGAATATGTCTTACCCAGGATAATTTTAATACTTAGCAGTTTAATTTCAATAGTGCTGTTAGTTCAGCACTATATATTGTGAGATAAATGTATTTTGAGACTGCGTGGACCCCTAATTAAATTCCATTGTGTTCTGAGGGAATACATTGAACATCGCACATGCCGTGTAGTCTTTAGAACCTTACCTGTGAATAAATTGACATTCACATTGAGGAAAAGAAAATCAGTAGGAAACATGACGGTGCTTCATCACATGCTCCAGGAATACCACCTCAAGACAGACATCCCAGGAAAATGAGAATGGTGACACAGAAATATGTACACTCCTGTCCTGTATAGTATTATATATTGATGACAGCAAAAAGCAGATGGCAATCATCAAAGTGTATGTCATTTGAATGAGTGGTGGAGCACACATACAATAGAAGAGCACACCGTAAAGGAAAGAATGGGGATGAATGTGAAAGCTCATACAGTCTGGATAAATCAGGAGGACATCGTGCTGAGTGGGAAAAACCATCACAAAAAGAAAAGCATTGTTACAAGACCACCATTATTTTAAAAATAAAGAACAGATTTCTATGCACTCAAAAATAAACAAAACACTATTCCTTAATAGTTGTTAGTGATGGGAGAGGTGGGGGAAGAATCAACAAGTGGCCAGTACACAGGCATTTGCTGAGGTAGAAGACATGAACAAAGGCAGCACAGCTTGACCATGGCAAAAGCAAACAAGGTATGCAAGACTATAAGGGAGCCAGGGTCAGTTCTAAAACATAATATTTTGTCAGCAGCAGGTGTAACGAACAACAAATCATAAATGGCTTCAAAGGTAGATATGTATGTGACATAGACACCGGAGGCACTGAGGGGAACATCTGTGAACATGGTGGGTCTTTCTGCGGACCTCCATGTAAATCTTACATGTCCATCCACATCTACCAAGAGCAACTAGGGGACGCAGTATGGGAGCATCTTAAACAAAACCAAACTCACAGGAATGAGCTCCTGGGCCAAACATATAGTCTTGTGGACATCAGGATCAAGTGATTTAACTTGGTGTATAAAGATAATCTTCCACATCTTGATCTGGTGAGTAAAGTATGGAATATTAAAAGTCTATAAGGGGCGGTCTTAAGATGCCATTATCGGCCTCTTCCTGTATGAAGGAAAGTTGCATACAGGAAAACAAAGATTCAATGAAGATATTAGTACAAAAGACAAGTTACCCAGCTTCTCCTGGTCCTGCTGCTGCTCATGTGCTCTGTCTGTGAAGCAGTGGCTAAAGAGACTCTGGCCCTCACCATGGCCAATGAGAAACCCAAGGAAGGAGTCCAACCTGAGAACAGTGATCCTCTTCATTGGACCATAGTGGGGCAGGATGGTTCTGTGTGGCAGTTTAAGATAAAGAGGCATCTGCCTCTTAGTAAACTAATAAAAGCCTATTGTGAGCAACAGGATTTGTCCATGAGTTGGATCGGGATCAGGTTCTGATTTGATTGACAGCCAACTAATGAAGCAGGGTGGACATGTGCACAGTGGAAATGGAGGATGTGCTCCAGCACTCCAGCAGCAGACAGGGGACGTCTTCTAAATGGGAGCTTTCTTTTTACCTCAAGAACTCTGATCCTACCACCCAACAATCCTTTCTCAATTCCAAAACCACAATTGGGTTCCACCACATCCTCATGACTACTGTACTGTTTTCTCTATTGCTTTTTTTCCCCTTCCCCATTCCTTTATTGTACATAAAGTAGCTGGTGCATGTGCACAAGCATACTGCATGTTCCCCCTTGATTGATCGATCGATTGATTGATTGTACCAAATGGTCAATGGTGTGTTTTGATTGACGAAAATACTGGTTCTGTGAGAACACCCCCTTCTCATTCAGCTCTCTGCTCTATATTGCTATGTTATGTTGTTTGCACTGCTTAACAAAAAACAAACATACGCCAAAAAGACAACATAAAAAACCCCTGTATACCTTGTCTAATTGGAGAATTTTAATGTTTTTCATTTATCATCATAAAACCAAGGATAATTTCATAACATTTTTTGTACATTGCTGTGACCTGTAGGGTGACGTGTCTTAAAGTAGGAGTAAATTACTCTCAACCAAATGAAGCCTTGATACTTTTTCCCTCCAAGTCAAACATCTTGTTGTTTCAGTAAACTTGTTTTTAAAAATTGAAAAACAAAACAAAACATGAACCATTGCCTCCTTTGACATGAGGGCTGAAGCACTGCCCAGTTCCGGCTACCATGACAGACCACTCTGACCAAGAACGCACAGTGGGTCAAAACTGAAAAAGAAGCACAGATGTATAAAATAGACTAGACTTTATAGTACTACAGAGATTAGGTGAATCTTTGAGACCAAATGCCCTATGACAGTGTTCTATATTGGAAATGGGGCCACTCCCATAGACTACCTTGTAGCCCACAATGAAATGGTCCATAAAATAAGAGAACCAGCAACAGTAAGACTCTAAAAGGGCAGCATCTGCCCGGAATCCGAGGAGAAGGAACGGAACAAGGAGGGGACTGAAAGTGGGCAGCCCACGGTGGGAACACGGGCACTTCTTGTATCCCGAGAAATACACCAAATGACACGTAACAATTTATATATGAATGAATTACTGGAAAATAATTTGCTAAGTAAGCATTCACCTAAGTACAATACAATGTTTAAAGGAAAGTAACACTCATATGTGCATAAGAAAGAGGTTTATCTAGAAGAGGAATTGAATGTTGAGAAAATGTCCTAGCACAGTCCAGTGCAAGTCTGTAAGTCCAGTTTTAGCCCATATGTCTGATACCAATCTATAAAATCCTCTTCAGACTCACAAAACATATGCAATGATGCTGAATGCAGGACAATCACAGGCCAGTGGGCGGAAAGTCTTGTGGATCCAGTGCAGGTGTCCCCACATGGCTTCTCCAGCTCTAAGGCTCTGGCTGCCATCAGCCTGTCTCTAGGTGACTTATCAAAAATATCTCACGGGGGGAGCCTGTGTCTCACATCAAGTGAGCTATTTATCTCTTAGTTCCGCCAAAGTTCATCAAGCTACCACCTGGTTGACAGGCCACACTCCACCCCTTCACTCTCAAGCCTCAAACTGACACAAAATTATGTGGCTACCACATCCTATTCAAAGTGAAATTGAATGGTTTATTAAAAAGCTTATACACATATTTTTAAAAATATGATGTTTACAATAAAATATGTTGAGTAGTTGTGATGACTAAATTAAAAACAAAAAGTAAACACCTCACTGCCATTAAATTGAGCAGGACTCAGTGTCCACATTGGATGGAGTAGAATTGTCTCTATGGGTTTCTATGCCGGCAATGCTTTGTAGGAACAGAAAGGCTTGACTTTCTTCCAAGAGCTTCCAGTGATTTCAAACTGCTGACCTTGCTCTTCATAGCCCAACTGAAGTAGGTTTGCAGCCCCCCTGGGAATATGTTTTTGTTGTTTGTTATATTAATTATGTCTTATCAGTCTAGGGTGTACTCTACGCTCATCACTGATAATATCTAGAAGAAGATTGGGTGTAGGAAGAATCAAACAGGATGAGGAGCAAACAGAAAGAGCAATGCCAAATGGAGATCTCCAAGGAACACAGGTAAGAACCCTGGAGAAACTGAGAGAGACAAGAGTTTTCCCCTAGAGTGGAGAGAGCCTTCCCTGAGACCTAGTACCCTGAATTGAACTTCTAATCAGGAATCATCTGTCCATTCATTGTACTGTGGTAGCTTGCATATTGCTCTGACATGGGAGGATATAACACCAGTATTTTAAATACTAGCAAGGTCACCCCTGTTGGACAGATTTCCATAGACCTTCTAGAGTAAGACAGACCAAATTAAGAAGAAGGAAGAGGCAACCATCTTCTAAGAACACTGCTATTAGCCAATGAAAACCTTATGAATAGCAAAAGAACATTATTTGAAACAGTGCCAGAAGGTGAAACATTCAGATGGTTTACTGGAAAGCACTCAAACTATGACTGGGAAGAGCTGCCACCCCAAAGTAAGATCAACAGGCCAGGCCTGGAGGACCTCTCCATTGGGTGCTCAGTAACCAGCAAGGTCAGTTCTCTATCAAAATAAGAAATTATGGAGGAGAGGTTCAGTGTGCTTGCACGGAGGGACGCAGGATTGCAGACAGTGCGGAACTGAAGATCAGAAAATTGAGAGAATGAACAGTAGTTGCTACCTAGAGACTCAGAGGAAACCGGACATCTGGAGAACGGCTCTTGTCTTCTCTTGGCTGGGAATACCCAGCTGAGTCACTTTCTGAGGACATCCTCAGAAGATGGCATTAGGATGATTAAGCTGCCTACCCTTCCATCCCCTGTCAACCCCAAACATCAGAATAACCTCCCGAAGGGTGAGGGAAGAGGGGTAGGGGTTGGAAGGGGGGGCTGATAGCATGGATGACTGTATAACAACACTCAAGGGGACTGAACTACAATATTGTATCTGAAAATTGATAGTGGGTGGTGTAAATTATGACAAAATTGAATTAATGAATGAATGAATACATAAATAATCTTGGGGGATTGCGTGAGGGAGGGAGGGAGGGGATAAATGGAAACTTCTATCAAGGAGTGAAAGAAGAAAGGAAATGTTTTTAAACTGATTGTGGTAGCAATTGCATAATAATAATTAATGTGATTAATTACGAAATGTTATGATGTCCCTAAGAGATGCTAATTTTAAAAAAGAAAGAAAAGTGAAAGTAAAATCAACCTTATGAATGTGAATGGAGGGAAGTATTGAGGACTCTCATCTGTTGATATGGCGTGACTAAAAATGAGAGGGAGTATCTGCAAACATCCATTAAAATAGGAATATGGAATACATGAAGCATGAATCTAGGAAAATTGGAAGTCATCGACAATGAAATGTATCTCATACTGACTGATATTCTTGGGATGAGTGAGCTGAAATAGACTGGCTGTAGCCATTTTGCACTAGACAATCATATATTTTCTTGTGCCAGGAATGATAAATTCAAGAGGAATGGAGTCACGTGCATCATCAAAAAGAATGTATGAAGATCTATCTTGAAGTACAATGCTAAAGTATGATACCTCTGTGTATTCATGAGAGACTAGTTAATATATCTTTTATTCAAACTCTAAATATTAAAGCCAATTGATAAAGAAGTTAATCTACTAAATCCTTCATTCTGAAATTGATCAAACTAGTACTCTAGATACAATGCTCTTTATTGGTTATTGGAATGTGAAAGTTGGAAAGAGAGAGGAAGGATGAGTAATTGGAGAATATGGCTTTGAGGAAGAAATGACACTAGAAATCACATTATAGAATTGTACAAAACCACAGACTTATCAATTACAAAAGCCTTTTTCCAACAACACAAATTGTGAGAATTTATGTGGACTTCACCAGATGGAGTATACAAGAATCTAATTAAGTTGATTACATCTGTGGCAAGAGACTAGAGAAGCTCAATTATCATCAGTCAGAAAAAGGCCAGATGCCAATTGCAGAATAAAACTTCAATTCCTAGTAGACAAGTTAAAGTTGTAGTTGAAGAGAATTAAAACTAGTCCATGTGAACAAAAATAAGACCTTGAGTATATTCCCCTTGGGTTTAAAGATCCTGTCAAGAACAGATTTGATGCACTGAACACTAGTGACCAAACGACAGATGAGTTATGAGATTGTATAAGAGACACCATACATAGGATATCAAAAGGTTATTAAACTACAAGAAAGAATGAAAATGTCAAAATTAATGTCAGAAGAGATTTTGAAACTTGCTCTTGAATGTAGAAATGCTAAAATGAAATAAAGAAACAGTGAAGTAAAAGAACTGAAGATTTCAAAGTGTGGTTGAACAAGACAAAATAATATATTATAATTAAATGTACCAACTCCTGAAACTAGTAAACAAAAATGGAATAATATGTTCTATGTTTATCATGCTGAAAGAACTGAAGGGAAAAAAACCACAAAGATTTGAGTTACAATAGTGAAGGATTCTATGTGAACATACTGAATGACATTAGACTCCATTGCCATTAAGTTGATTCTGAATCATGACAACTCTATAGGATGGAGCAGAACTGCCCTTTCGGGATTCAGAGGCTGTAAATCTTTATGGGAGCAGATGGTGGGCTGGTGGGTTTGAACTGCTTACCTTGCAATTAGCAGTCCACTGGGTACCCCACCATGCCTTTAGGGCTGCTCAATGATTGACAAGGGATGCGTCACAGAAAGATGGAAGGAATTCATAGTCACTGTACAGCAAAATAATTGGTCAGTGTCAAAGCCATTCAGTAGGGAGTTTATGATCAAGGACCACATGTAAAGAAGAAGTCAATTAAGAACTCAAAGGTTCTAGAAATTGTTTAAATGCCAATTTAAATGTCTCAGTAATGGAATATAGCACTGGAGCGGCTTATTAGTCTATTCCGAGACATTTGAAAGAAAGAAACCTGACAAGTCAAGGAACGAGATCCACACCCACGCTCATTCCAGAGAAAAGTGATGAAACAGAAGGAGAAAACTGATTGAACAGAAATTAACGACTATGAATGATCATGTTGGCCAAGAACTATATATATAGAGTCACGGAGCACCAGGAGACCAAACCAACCAGTGTCAGAAGAAGTAGAGCAGTATCGTAAAATCACAGGCTAGTCACCAACACCATCGAAGCTTATCTCTTTGTTTTAAATTTAACTGGATCCCAAAGATTGCCTCAGAAAGTGACTATTTTTTTAAAATAATTTTATTTGGAACTCATACAGATATGATAAAATTCCATAGTTCAATCACATCAAGCAGTATTGTACAACTGCTATCACAATCAGTTTCAAAACATTTTCTTCCTTCTTGAACTCTTTGATATCAACTCCCCTTTATCCCCTCCCTCCCATACCCAAACCCCAGGAACCCTTATTCATTCATTTGGTGTATCTTACACCTTCCAATATATCCATTTACATACAATTCTGTTGTTCACTCCCCTTGAGTGGGATTATACAGTCATCAATGCTATCAGCTCCCCCTTCCCCACCCTCCTTCATACCCTCAGGGAACTACTACTCCTGTTACAGTTTCTGTTGGATTATCCATCTATCTTGTCTTTCATGTATCAAGCAATCTTAATTATACAAATGAACATATGCAATCCTAACAGGATTAATGATGTAAAACAAATATAAACCCTAAGAGGAGAAAATATTAAAGAACTAGAGAATAGTCATGTGTTTCATTGGTACTCTACCACACTCTAGAATTACCATCTGTTTCCCTTCCATGTGACTCTTCTGAGGGGGACTGTCTACTTATCTTACAGGTGGATTTTGGGTCTCCACTACATCCACTCCCCTTCACATCAACTTGTTGCTTATTTTTGAACTTCAGATACCCTTTCCTGTAGACATGTCGTGATCACACATACTGCTGTGCTTCTTCTATGTGGGCTTTGTTGCTTCCCTGCTAGATAGCTGCTTGTTTAACTACAAGCTTTTAAGTCTCCAGATGCCATACCTTTTAGAGGAAGCCACTATTTTTCTTAGACCTTGCTCCCTGGACTGTACTACCAGATCCAGTACATATCTCTGGTTATGGATCACTGCATAAAATCATCTTTGATAGCTTTGATATTGCTTAAAAAGACTGCTGGAAAAATCAAGTCTTTGAGCTGATCTTTGCGCTACACTTTTGGCACCTGTAGAGCTGACATTATGATGCTTATTAAAATGAGAAAGGTCAAGTCACAAAAGATGCCAACTTCAGAGCTATTGCCTCATTGGTGATCCCACGGTATTTTACCAGTCTCGGAACTTTTATACTTTTCTTTCTCTGCCTCATTATTGAGGCCTTCCTATCCTTCCTTCAAAATGATTCACCTACCCGAAGCTTGTTTTGTGTGAAGCAACAGTACACTTATCGCAAACCATCAATGATTTTTGAGCACTTTTACCTGAATTTTGGTAACAATTTGATTCTTAGCTTTAACACAAAACCATTCTCCCCCCTGCCATGGTTCATAAAGTATCATTTTTGAAGGCACTCTGAAGAAGCGAAGACCCGTGTATTACTGAAAGCACTTGCCTGGAGCCTTCCACTGAGACTGTAAAAACATATTTGCACCTGATTTGTCTGAACTGAAACCCTAGTGGCAGTATTTTTGTCTTACTCTCGTTCTATAAGCATAAGCATAAGCATACTCGTACTGTAAGCATAAAAATCACATAGCAATAGTTTATCTTTTATGAGGGCACTTCAAAAAGTGTTTGGAATAATTCCATTGCTTTTTCATTCCACTTCTCTATCGACTTTTTTAAGTGTCCTTGTAAAAAGAGTAATAATATTTACTAAAATGGAATCTCAATTTTTTTAAACAAAGAGTTCAGATTGATAATGACCAAACAAAAATGTCACCTCTCTCAAGTTGGTTCCAATAGGACAAAGCAGAACTGCCTCATTGAGTTGCCAAGACTAATTCTTCACAGGAACTGCCAGCTTCTTCTTCCTCCTGTGGAGCAACTGATGGGTACAGACTGCTGATGTTCGCTGAAGAGTCCATCACTATGCCACAAAGGAATGATAGAGATTGGTGAAATTATATTAGAATATAGCATTTTAACATAAAATATTCCATTAAAATGCATTATATTCTATTCGGGTCATCAGGTTTTGAGAAACTAATAAACTCGCTGCCATAAGATAACCTATCTAATATGATAAGATTGCATGCAATGTGGTGGCACAGTAAACACTCACCAGCTTAGCCAATACTGGGGAATGAGTACAATAGCTGACATTACTCCCTTCAGGAGTCTCAAGAATAATTTCCCAGATACAAACCCTTTCTATATGTTTTAAAATAATATTTTTATGAAAAAATGAAAATTCCAAATCTGAACCGAGGATTCACAAATCGTAGTATTATTGCATGTAACTATACATATATATTTTGTTAGAGTGTTTCACTTTTGTATTTTGTTCAATTCTACTTTATGATCTACTGACATCAGCGGGTTACTCATCTGTTTGTTACCATCCATTTCAAAACAATACACAAATTATCTTAACCGTTTATGAAGAAAGAGGCAATGACAGAAACACAAAACAAATAGCAATGGCATGTAAGAGAAATAAAGGGAAATCCTCGCAGGAGCTGCATCAACATAAACAGAAAGCATTTGAAACTTCAGCAGTGAAGCTCAATGACTTTCATGACAACCAGAAATCATGGGCCAAAAAACAAACAAACTAGAAAAATCCATACTAATGTCCAAATACGGATGCAAAAGAAGTTTTGCATTGTATGAGTGTTAGCAAGGAAGGGTAACCAGCCAGGTATCAAGAGCAGCAGTCTCGCCCAGCGCGTAGAAGCCACCATTTGTAATAACACCTCCCAAACCCAGAGCCTGTGCTCCATGGGAATCTGTGAGGCAAGGAAAAGAGAAACAAAGTAAAGACTGTACCTGCTCATGGTAGAAACCCAGTGGGACTGAAAAAAAAAATTCAGGTTGTCCTGTCCCATTCTGGCTCTCACAGGTTTCCTAGGATTGGAAACTCCGAAACTGTACCTGGGTTACTGTTTACTTACAACATTCACTTATTGTCCCTGTTTCTTGAACTGCACTCAGCATCAGATGCCACTCCAAGCAAGCGGGCCCCTCTGGAGAACAAAATCTGCATGCCTCTGTCCCACAGAAGGAGCCCTGGTGGCAGCGCTGTATGGAGGTAAGATGAAAGTCGAGGTCTTAACATTTTTAAAGTATCCTGGTCAGGTGTTTTCAAAATGCCCCATGTCTGAGATTTATCTGATGCCTTTTCCCCTCATGTAAAACTGAGTGTATGAGTTTGAGAGACAATGGTCACCGATACAAACTGGCATCACATCAGCTTCCACGCAGGGCCCATGCTCCTGCAAGGTGTTTTCTCCCTCCCTTTGATTTGGCCACTCCATTCCATCAGCATTGGTAAATGGATATTCATTGTATACTTTGAGGTTTAATGAACTGTTGCATCACTTCTTTTCTAATCTAGTGGTGTCACATTGGGACACCAGTAGCCCTTTCATTTGTCCCGGGGGACGCCAGGAGGTACGCCCACCCTTGTGTTAAGTTGATTTCTTCGCACTTCTTCAATTTCCAGCACAACAAGATGCTACCAGTTCAAATTGTCTGTTTCCGGTCCCACTTCTAAAATCAGCCTTTTTCCAGGAGTTCTGGTTTCTTAAACAGGAGAATTATATAGTAAAAACTAACAAGTTCATACAACTTGTTATTAGAGTATCAATACTTGAAAAACACTTTCAGAAAACAGTACAGGTGCTATATACACCGAACCATGAATGAGTCAATACTTTCATGTGTGACCCTCCATATATTTATTAAGCTAAATAGAACTTTATACTGATGCCTCAAACTCTAGTGCATTGACACTGGTCATTCTAGCCTTTCCCTCATTCACCTGTGAATTCCCACTCTGAAAATGAGAAGTCTGGCTGCCATCATCCAGCATTCAGCTTTTCAATTACTCGGTGACAGGGCATAGGAACATGCCCATGTGGATAAAGGTACCTGTGCATGTGTGCAGTCCATTTTCTGTTATGCAATCAACTCATTTCCAAAAATACTGAATTAGGTCAGCAGCCCAGTCCTTGGGCCCAGCCTCCCACAGCCAAGGTGTCTTTGACGTCTGTAAACAGATGATCTTGGCACAGACCTCCTACATGGGCTTCCGTAACTTCCAAAATGATCTTTTACATTTTTATACATTAAGCTAATTATTTCTACTGTAAATTATGGGTTTAGATAAATGGCTGAAATATGCATTGTGTTATACACAGGGCTGCTAATTACAAGGTCAACAGCTACCAACCACTGTGCTTGAGAAAGATGAGGCTTTCTGCTCCCATGAATTGTGCAAACTCAGAAACCCAAAGGGGCAGCTCTACTAAGGTTACTATGAATTAGAATGGACGCAATGGCAGTGGGGTGACCAAACAAGATCATATACGTAAGTACAATGACTAATACTTTAATGTTGTGCGGAGCAGGGAACACAATTTCTTCCATAATGCTAAATTACAATAGGAAGGGCTTCAAGGCAAAAATATTGTTTGTTTTTATTCTTTTTAAACAAAAACTCAAGTACAGCAGGGAAGAAAGAAAAACAAACAAAAAAAACAAGGAACTTTGCAAAAATTAATGCCCAAGGTACCTGTTACAACAAACATTAAATGCAGCCCAATTCTTAACTGAGTGAAAATGTAACCTCCCATTAAACATCAATTTGCCTCCATTTCGATTACCTGATACATCATGGCTAACTTTCAACACACACACACACAAGATAGGAGCAAGAAAACTGGATTCTTGGGAAGCAAAGCAAGCTTTGGAATAAAACACACATGTGATGCTATTCAAACTGTATATGACTATGGCTAATAAAAGGCACCCCATGGTGCTACTGGATAAGCCTTAGGCTGCTAACCACAAGAATGGAGGTTCAAACCCTTTAGCTACTCTACAAGCAAAAAAAAAAAAAGACTTTCTGCTCTCTAAAGATTTACTGGCCAATAGACTCTATATAGGGTTGCTAAGAGTCAGAATTAATGGGAACGGGAAGATTCATATGAAACCCTAGTGCCAAGGTGTCTCGTGGAAAGTTAGAAAAAATGCACACACGCAAAGAAGTATGATGTAAACTGAGAGCCGATAATGCTAAGAAGTCTCTGCTGACCCTCAGTCTCAATTTGACCAAAAGCAAATGTTAGAAATGCATTTAAAGCAGAACAAAAAAAGTTTAACAAAAATGAATATTTTGAAAAGTCTTCTAGTAAATGGTACACTGTTGAGGAAATGCCCCAAATTGAAATGCAAAGACAAAGAATGTAACAAACAGAACCAGATACCCAAGAACTGATTCATTAGGTATACAAAAATCTCAATAGCCCAAGTTTTTAAGATATTAAGCACATATTAAAAACCAATCACACAGACACACAAAAAATCTAAAGGCTGCATAGTTTTGCAGGTGAATTCTGGTAAGCTTCAAGGGAAAAAATACATAATAACCTTGCAGTAACTTAGAAAAAAATATTGTAAAGGTATATCATGTTTTCTCATACTACTTATATTTAAAATTTTACTATATAATTAATTATGTTTCTATATTTAATTTATTTAGCAAAATTGAGCAATGTTTCCTATTTTGAATCAGAAGGAAAGCTCTCAGATAGAAAGATGGAAAAAGTAACCTCCTGTTGGTCTCCTTGTAGTTTGTGCTCCAACTGAACGCACACTCAGACATGCACTGAATAAACACCATTTTCTACCTATCCTTGCGCACCGGTTCTATCGATTTTGTACCTACACTTTTGAGTTTGCAAACTCAGCAAAGAGGTTACTTTGCTGTGCTTAAATACTAATCATTCTTTGAGGTTTGCAATAATTATTTTGAGTGCCTGCAGATTTTCTCTCTCACTTTACAGTACTGAACAACCAAGATGGGAATGGGGGGAAAAGAAACCATAAGATTATGAGCATACTGGGATAAAAGTTATATTCCCTGTGCGCTATAGATCTAGATCGGAGATTGCAATTAGGTCTCAGCAGACAGTAAATAATAATGGGATGCAGTACTGCCCTAATTATAAAACCAACAGGATAATGGGAGCTACTATCTAGGGAGAATGATCCATTCATTGGCATTATGTGTTATTTGTTGATTCGGGGAAATAAGCACTGATTTTAAAACACCTTCTAAAAACATTTGCCTTTTCTTTGTTAAACTGTTTCACAATGATAAAAGAGTTGATGAAAAAGAGAACTCCACTCCTGCGTAACTAAGACTCGCCATGGACAGTGCTGTAGCTGGGGGGCATTGAGTCCATTTCTACAGAGTCGCCCAGGGTACAACAGAAGCAAACCCTGCCTGGGTCCTGCTCCATCTTCACCACTCTTTCTGCTACTGTGCAAGCCACTGGGTCAATCCATTTTGTTAAACTGGTTCTTAATAAAAATTGACATATGAAAGTTCATATAAAAATACCACTTGCCTCAATAAGACATTTATTCTCAAGCATCTATGGCTGTCATGCATCTTTTCTATAGCAGAGTGAGATATTAATGAATTCCTTCATAAGTCTCCTTTTTTGGTCAATATTTCTTCCTGCCTTTTCTTCACTCACATGCTCTTCCTTCCTTAATATTCTAGGCTCAAGCACAGCCTTCTGCAGATAAGGCCCTGATGACCTAAAACTCCGGGTACACCCACAAATCTGTATACTCCTCTCTTGCTTTTGACCGATGTATAATATAGTGAATGTGCGTATTTTAAGTAAGGAAGATGAGAGAAGAAGCGATGCCTTTGAATTATGGTGCTGGAGAAGAATAATGAAAGTAACACGGGCCGCCAAAAAGATGAACCAGTCTGTCTAGTAAGATGGTAACATATGTACAAATGTGCTATGGAGTGTGATAAGAGTTGTATGAGCCCCTAATAAAATGATTTAAAAAAAGAGAATAGGGCCAGGGTGCTCCATTATCTCATCGGACACACTTTGGACATGTTGTCAGAAGAGACCAGTCCCTAGAGAAGGACATTATGCTTAAGAAAATGGAGGGGCAGTGAAAAAGGGGAAGGCCCGTGATAAGATGAATTGACACAGTGGCTGCAACAATAGGCTCAGCAGCAGAACAATTGTGAGGATGGCACTGGACCAGGCAGTGTTTCATTCTGTTGTGCATAGGGTCACTTTGGGTTGCAAATAACTTAATGGCACCTAATAATAACAATATAATATTGTTAGTACTAAGTCTCTTCTAAGGATAATTCAAAAGCTCGGGTTTACACTTCCCCCTACATCTTTTGAAATACTTGCTCTGTGGGAAGCAAATTACCAGTAAGAAATGTGACTCCTCCAAGACAATCATGTTGCCAAGAAGAGCAAGTGAAGCACAAGTAGAAAAAACCCGGAGAGACAGATGTGCTTCTTGTTTAGGCAAGACTAGAAGAATTCTGTGATGCCTGGCTACCTCACCTGACTATTCTGATCAGGGACACAGCAGATGGACCCTGATAGGAGAAAAACCTGGAATTGAATTTATTCTACTACTAAGTCTAGACTGACTGAACTGGCTGAGATTGGAAAACCGCCTCAGCTCATTTTCATTATGAATGGAAAAGGTTACTTGTTGTTGAAACATTTTATTGTGATTTGGATGAAACTTTACAGAGCAAATTAATTACCCACTCAATAATTTGTACTCATTTTGTTTCACAATATTGACTGCAATCCTCACCATTAGCCAGCAAGCTTCCCACTTCCTGTTCCCCATTAACATTCTCCCTTCTATCCAGACCCTTCCTGGTTCTTTGTTGTAAGCATGCTTTGGAAAACTTTCTTTTCACAACATCCCACTGAGAAAAGAACAAAAGGTAATGTAAACTATGGCAGCTGTAGACCATGAGGCATATGTATACCAATGTGTGTCAGCTCTGTTCAGCTACCATCCTAGACAGCTCTAGGAGACAATAGTTCAGAAGCTGAAACTAGATCCAGTGGGAAAGAATCCAGTGACAGAGGATGATGTTTCTCTCATGGAGGAGTGCCTTTAGTGTCACATTTACATACAAAAATCATTAAAGGGTACTCCTAACTGATAGAATTATCTTTTCCTGGAAGCAGCTCTACATTTGTAGTTAAAACATTAATAATTGATCCCTACCCACACTTAAACTCTATCATGTAAAGAGAAAGAATAGTACCATGACAGAGCAATAGCAACTGGGTAAGTTTTGATGGGTGAAAGGTCAATACAAGATCTCTGTATTTAAAGAAGGATATGGCTTACACATTTTATTTTTTGTTGTTCTTTTTTTCTCAATAGTGTTATGTTACACATCATTCAGTTGAGTAGTTCAATTGCTCTTATTCTTACTCTGCTCATTCTTGGCTTTATTTATTTCAGTTACTCTTTAAATAAAATTATAGTGCAGCATGTTACATACATGACACAGGGCTTGGGAATGACACTCGTTTAGAAATGGAAATAATGAGAGACATGATCACTATTTTCAAAGATGTGACCTAAGGGCCTAGGGAGTTGGTTATGTAACTGTCTTAAATCTGGAGGTAGACAGTGGTCAGAGACTCGCTAGGACCTAACATTAATATCAGCAAATGAAAAGGCAGGAACTATATATTTTCTCACATGTGTTATAAACAAAAAGTACACCATTTACAGAGATTAGTAGCTGCAATGTAACCGGAAATTAAAACCTACTGCCTTCAAGTCTATTCTGACTCATAGTGACCCAAAGAGGCAGATCCACCTGCTCCCTACAGTTTCTGTGGTTGAATCTTTACAAGAGCAGAAAGCCTTATTTGTTTCCTGTAGAGCAGCTGGTGAGAGCCAATTACTGACCTTGCAAGTTAGCAAGTGAATCTATCATCTATTGTGCATCACCAGGCCTCCTTCGCATGCTCTTCAGTAATTTTGTTGTCTACTTCAATATCTATTGTAGTCATCTATTCTTTTACATAATATTCCAATTAAATTACAATTCATTGAAATGTTGATGTTTACTTTGAAACTCTTTTATGTATAAAATAAAAATTCCCATTTTTAAGGAGGAAATTTAGTGGCATTATGTTCACAACTGTAACTATCACTAATGTCTAGTTACATAACTTTTCCATTACTGCAAATAAACACTATGCCCATTAAGAAATAACTTCCTATTTTCTCTCCCATTCCAAACTCAAACTCAGTCCATTGAGTTGATTTCAACTCACAGAGATCCTACAGAACAGGGTGGACCTGTCAGTCTGGATTTCCAAAGCTGTCACCTCTTCACCTTTCTCCATCAGAGTGGCAGATGGTTTTGAATAAATTAACCACTATGCTAACAGTGTTCATCAATTAGTAACCACTGTTGGATTTTCACTATGAATTTATCTTCTGTACATATTTTATAAACATGAAGTCATAAAATATTGGCTCTTTTGTGTTCGGTATATTACATTCAATGTAATATTTTTGAGGTTCATCCATTTAGTTAAACATATCAAAACCTCATTCTCTTATACATGAAGAATGTCCCAGTCTTTTACATATGAATAATCTTCCATTGTATGCACAGTATAGTCTTGGGGTTTTGTTTTAATGCAATCATCTTTTGGTGGATGCTTGTGCTGTTCTTCCATTTAGATTATTCTGACTATTATAGGCAACACTTGTGTGTAAGTAATTATTTGAGTAGCTGTTTTAAAATTTTTAGGTAAAAAGCCAGGAGGGGGGTTTCTGGTAACTCTATATAAATGTTTTAACAGTTGTCCACTTAAATGGAGCCCTTGTGACACAGTGGGTTAAGTATCCAGCAGGTCAAAGCCACCGGATGCTCAAAGGGAGAAAGATGAGGTTGGCAGCTTTTGTTAAGATCTAGTCTCAGAAATCTTAGGTAATAATTCTACCCTGTCCTGTAGCGTCATTATCAGTAGTAACCAATTTATTCATAGTGAGTTCAGTTTTGACTAATGACTAATAATGTTGAACATCTTTTCATGCATTGTTCAAATGGTTTTAAACATAACAAAATGCTGAAATTGAGCACTATACTGTATTTACTACGGTAGACAAGAACATAACAAGTGAAAGGGAAATCTAAAGCAATGACTCAATACCATCTGTCTTAGTAATAGTCTGAGATAATAATTTCATAATTATAATGAACTGAATTATTAGCCATTGAAAAGCCAATCTTACTCTAATCAATTTATATCTTTACCAGTTTCTGTCAATTTACTCATGTTAGAAAGTTGCATTTGGCCAGATCATGAGCTTTTTTTTTACTCTTAACTCAGTCAAGTAACAATTATAATTTGAATCCTCCAATTTTGAAAGCAAAGGTTAAAATATTGTGTTGAATAGTATGTTTAAAAGGTTTAAATGTAAAAATTGAGGTCTTTGACCCCAATTTTTCTTTATTAAAAATGTTCTCCTATCTTGTCTTGTTGAACCAGATTGACCCTTCATAATAGAGATTAACTGGTTAGACTACAAGCACACTCAACTCCGCTGATTAAATTCTGCCAATTTAGACCCGAATAAGGGAAAGAAAGAAGCACAATAAATCTCATGTATTGCCACATTAGGCTCCTTTTCTTCTATCATGCTAAGGAGGAGGAAACATACATGTTAAACTGTATAAGTTATCATCTTTAATTCAGGCAAGCGTATTTGTCATCATGGACTTCAAAGATCCACTTGGGCAATGAATGCACACTGCAGTTTTAGGACGGGCAACGGATATGGGAGCCTCTCCATCTTACTTCTATCAAGCTTGTGGGAGTTAGCAGAATTCAGCTACTCTCTTGTCATCTGGTTTAATTTGTTTTTCCTCTTTAGAAACCATTTGGCAGTGTCTTATAACATTAAATATACACTTAGTATATAACTTAGCAATCCCATTCCCAGGTATTTACCCAGGAGAAATGGATATTTGCATCACACAAACCACTGTATGAAAATGTTTATAGCAGCTTTATTCATAATCACCCAAAACTGGAAAAAATCCAAATGTCCTTCATCGAGTGAGCAGCAAAACAAACCGTGGTACATCCACATATACTACTCAGAAATAAAATGGAACAAACTACCGGTTCACACAAAACACTGATGAACGCTGTAACTGCATTATGCTAAATAAAAAAGACATCAGAGTCTAGAAAGTAGGACTGCAAACATAGGGCAGAGAGGTTCCGATTGGGCATGCTTGATCAGCAGAGTTCATTTTGACTCACAGGAACCTAACAGAATAGAACTGTCCCAGAGGGTTTCTCCTAAACTGTAATCTTTAGAGAAACAGATAATCACATATGATGGTGCCTTCAAATCAGCACCTGATTCCTTTACTGGTGCACGACTAGGGCATCTGCAGGTTCATGGAGCAGCAGTGATTGTTAAGAGTCATACAACAGGGTTCTCAAGAATGATGTAACTGTTCTGGTGGTAGATACATGCCTGCATGCATTTGCCAAATATCGTAGCAATGTACACCTAAAATTAATTGAACTGTATATAAATTTAATTTTTAATTAATATGTATACCTTTTAAAAAACAATGAATCATTTGACTTTGAAAGTGGCAATATGCTCTGATGTAGAGAAATAAGCTACTGACTTGAATTTGTTGTAGGTTTAAATATAAGAATAATTTTTCCATGACAGAGATGTCTTCTCTGACTATTTCAATATTGCTGGTGATTTTTTTCTTTATTTTTATCATTACATTATTATTTTTCTTTTCCATTTTTAAAATCGTTTTTATTAGGTTTCTAATTCTAATTCTTTCTAAATTCATAAAATATAACTTTAAAATTATATATATGGACAATAATTTGAGAACTTACCAAAATCAAGTAGATGTACAGATAATTTTTCTTACTATTCCTAATTGTGTGTTCAATTTTTTTGTTTGGGTTTGTTTCTATTCCTTTCCTGGCCTTTTTGTACTTGGGAGGTCTTCTAAAAGGATGCTGAACAGAATGGTGAGAGACGATGGTCTTGCTCTTGTTCCTGATATTGGGGACAAAGCATTGTTTTATTATTTTCTTTAAACGTTCTATTAGGGGCTCATACAACTCATCACAATGCATACATACATCAATTGAGCAAAGCACATTGGTACTTTCGTTGCCCTCATAATTCTCAAAACATTTGCTCTCCAATTAAGCCCCTGGCATCAGCTCTGCATTTTCCCCTCCCTGCCCACTCCCCACTGCCTCATGAACACTTGATAATTTATAAATTACTATTTTTGTCATTTCTTGCCATCTGACATCTCCCTTCACCCACTTTTCTGTTGTCCATTCCCCAGGGAGAAGGTTATATGTAGATCCTGTAATCAGTTCCAATTTTTCAACCCACCTACCCTCCACCCTCCCAGCATCGCCACTTACACAAGTGGTCTTGAAGGGATCATCCGCCCTGGATTCCCTGTGTTTCCAGTTTCCATCTGTACCAGTGTACCTCCTCTGGTCTAGCCATATTTTAAGGAACAATTGGGATCATGATAATTGGGTAGGAGGACGCATTTAGGAACTAGAGGAAAGTTGAATGTTTCTTCATTGCTATAATGCACCCTGACTAGCTCATATCCTCCCCAAGACCCTTCTGTAAGGGGATGTCCAGAGGGCTACAAATGGGCGTTGGGACTCCACTCCACACTCCCCGCCCTCATTAAAAATGATATGATTTTTTGTTCTGATGATGCCTGATACCTGATCCCTTCTACACCTTGTGATTGTACAGGCTGGTGGGCTTCTTCCATGTAGGCTTTGTTGTTTCTGAGCTTAATGGTCGCATAATTACCTTCAAGCCTCCAAGACCCCGGACTCTATATCCTTTGATAGCTGAGCACCATCAGCTTTCTTCGCCACATTTGCTTATGCACCTGTTTGTCATCAGCAATCGTAATAGGGAGCTTAGCACCCACTAATATGATTTTTTGTTCTTCGATGCCTGATAATTGATCGCTCGGTACCTCGTGATCACGCAGAATGGTGTGCATCTTCTATGTGGGCTTTGTTGCTTCTGAGCCAAAGGGACACTTGTTTACCTTTAAGCCTTTAAGACCCAAGATGCTATATCTTTTGATAGCCAGGCACCATCAGCTTTCTTCAGCACATTTGCTTATTGACCTACTTTGTCTTCAGTGATTGTGTCAGAAACGTGAGCATCATAGAATGTCAATTTAATAGAAGAAAGTATTCTTGCATTGAGGGAGTATTTAAGTGGAGGCCCAATGTCATTCTGCAATGTTAATACTAAACCTATAAATATGTGCACATAGATCTATTTCCCCATCCTCATATATAAATATATTGACATATGTACATGCATATATTTAGACCTCTATACATGCCCTTTGCCTCCTAGCTCTTTCCTCTATTTCCTTTGATTTTCCTCTTGTCCCACTATCATGCTCAGTCTTCATTTGGGTTTCATTAATTCCTCTTGGTTACATTACCCGTGATCACACCCTACCAGGCCTCATACAACCTCCTCATCACCGATTTGGATCACTTGTTTCCTTGTCCCTGGGGTGTTAACACCACTACCTT
This sequence comes from Tenrec ecaudatus, assembly GCF_050624435.1. Taxonomy (NCBI): domain Eukaryota; kingdom Metazoa; phylum Chordata; class Mammalia; order Afrosoricida; family Tenrecidae; genus Tenrec; species Tenrec ecaudatus. The sequence continues at coordinate 11,393,412 of NC_134544.1, forward strand.
TCCCCACCTCCCCTTCTCGCATGTCCCCACAGAACGGTTGGTCCCATTCTTTTCTCCTCCTGATTTTTCATCCAGCCTATCTTATTTAGACAGACCTGCAGAGATTATAACATGCACAAAAACAAGACAGAGAAAAACCAAGCAACAAAAACAACAAACTAATGACAAAAAGCAAAACAAAACACAAGAAAAAAAGCCTTGTAGTTAGTTCAAGGACTGTTTGTTTGGCTTTAGGAATGTTTTTCAGTCCAGTCTGTTGGGGCATCAAGCCCTGGCACCAAATTTCACCTTCAGCATTCACTGGGGACCTTGCTGCTCCATTCCCTTGCTCTTCTGTTGCACCCCCTTAGTGTTTTGCCTAGGTATGGCGGGATCAGATCAGGTGCAATTCTAACACTTTGTTGCTAGTGTTGTCTCCTGTAGGGCTATGGGTCAATGAGGGACATAGTGTCTCATAGTGGGGCATGCTATGCAGTCCTCTCTGTGAATTGGCTGTTCTAATCAGAACATCATCCTCAAGACCAGGATGTGCTCCACTTTATCATCCTCCCCCTTCATCTGCTCCTGTGTGCTACAATCACATATGTCCCTCTCCAAGACCTGCAGTCAGTGCCATCCTTTGAAATAAATTCTTCTTGGGGGAGGTGCAGGCGTCCTTGTAGTAGTTGGGATTGGGGCTGGCCCCCCAGACCTTTCCTCTAGTTCCCTACTCCATGTTAGCATGTTGTATTCACATCTTGGAGTGCTGGATTGAATTCTGGTCCCTCTTTCCCTGTGGAAATATTAACAATACTCTCCCCTTGAGTGGGTTAGTGCCCTATGTCCCTGCTACCCATTTTTTTCCTTTACCCACCTCCTTTTTAGTTGACTACCATATTTATCCCTGGATTTGGTTTGGTCCCTGCCATGCTACCTGGTCCTCATCCAAGGAATGTTTGTAGATAGTAGCTTTTTCCCTATGCCCCTTTTGCATTTTTTTTAAAGCTTACCTCACCAGACTCATGTTGTACTTGTCCTTTTGTGCTTGGCTTACTTAGCTTTGCATGATTTCCTCCAATTTTTCCCATGCAGTGATGTGCTTCATACGTTCATCCCTGCTTTTTAGCGATGTGTAGTACTCCATTGTATATGTACCACAGCTTTTTAATCCACTCATCAGTTGATGGAAATTTGGATTGTTTCCAACTCCTTGCAATTGTGAACTGTGCTGCAGTGAACATTGGAACACAGATGTCAGGGCTTGGTTTCTTTCTTGCCTCTTCTGGATATATACCCAGTAGGAGGATTGCTGGGTCTTATGGTACCTCAATTTCCATCTGTTTTAGATATTGCCAGATCAATTTCTATAGTAGTTTTACATACCTACAGGTCAATCAGCAGTGGATGAGAATTCCTGTCTCTCCATAGCTCCTCTAACACTTGTTTCTTTCTGATTTCTTGAATTGTGTGTTCTCTGAGGGTGTAGGTGGTACCTCATTGTTGTTTTAATTTGTATTTCTCTTATTGCTAAAGTTCAGGAATATTTTCACATATATTTGTTGGCCATCCGGATTCCTGCCCCTGTGAAATTTCTGTTAAGGTCCTTTGCCCACCTCCTCAGTCGGCATTTAGTTTTTTTCTTTTTTTCTTTTTTAATGGAAGCTAGCACAAATTGTAGATTTTAGCAATAAGGTGTTTATCTGATGTGTCATTGCCAAAGATGTTGTCCCAGTCAATGGACTCTCTTATTACTCTCTTGGTGAATTCTTTTTGATGTACACAGGTGTGTTATCTGCAGTATATCTCATTTGTCAATTTGTGCCTCCTCTGTGTTTGTGTCCTTCCCTATTTCTGATAGCCTATGTACTCTCTGTGCCAAAATTCCCTCATTGATGGCCCTAATACTTTGGGGTTTAACTTCAAGGTCTGTGATCCTCCTTGAGTTTATTCTTGTGCGTGCAGTGAGAAAAGGGTCTTGCTTCGTTTTCTGCAGGTAAATATCCATTTTACCAGCACCACTTGTTAAAGAGGGCATCTGCTTCCCATTGGACATATTTTGGCCCTTATCAAAGATCAGTTGTCTGTATGTTGATGATTTTATATCTGGGTTTTCAATTCTTTACCATTAGTCTGCATATCTGTCATTGTACCAGTACCATGAGGTTTTGACAACTGCGTCTGTATAGTATGTGCTGGTCAGGTAAAACAAGCCCTCCCACTGTGTCCTTCTTCTTGAGGAGTTCTCTGCTAATACTTGGCTTCTTCCCTCTCCATATGTAGTTGGTAATCAGCTTTTCCATTTCTTTGAAGAAAGATGAGGGCAACTATATCAGTATTGCTTTAAACTTTATAGAGTGCTCTAGCCAGAACTGACATCTTTACTGTATTGAGTCTTCCAATCCACGAGCGTAGGATATTCTTCCTTTTGTTGAGATCATGCTTGATTTCTTGTAATAGTGTTCAGTAGTCTTCCCCATATAGATCATTTTTTCTTTAAGTCAGGTATATCCCTATATATTTTGTGTTTTACTATTGTGAAGGGTACCACCTTTTTGAACTCCCCTTCTATGGTCTAATCCGATGTGTATAGCAGTCTGATGGACTTCTGTTTGTTGATCTTGTATCCTGCTACTCTTCCATACTCCTCTATTGCTTCAAGTACTCCCCTTGTGGAGCTATTCGAATTTTCCATATATAAAAGCATATAATCTGCAAATAACGATAGTTTGACCTCTTCCTTCCCCAGACAAATACCTTTGATGTGTTTTCTTTGCCTACGCTGTTAGCTAAAGCCTCCAACAGAATATTAAATAAGAGTAGGGAAAGGGGCATCCTGTCTGATTCCCTCTTCCAGTGGGATTGTATTAGTCTTTTCTCCATTGACTACCACATTGGCTGTTGGTTTTTCATATATAGCTTGTATTGTCTTGAGGAATTTTCCTTCCATTCCTATGTTCTCAAATGTCTTAAACAGGAATTGGTGTTGGATGTTGTCAAATGTTTTTTTTCCTGCATCTATTGATATTATCATGTGGTTCATATGGTTTTTCGTTTCAATGTGGTGAAGGATATTAATGGTCTTTTGTATGTTAAACCATCCCTGCGTCCCTAGTGTGAATCCCACTTGGTCATGGTGAATTATTTGTTTTATATATTTTTGTATTCTTCTGACTGGTATTTTGTCAAGGATTTTTGCATCGATGTTAATTAGGGATATTGGTATGTAGTTCTTGATTCTTGTGGGATCCTTTCCTGGGTTGGTATCAGAGTTATACTAGCTTCATAGAAGGAGTTAAGAGTTTACTGTCTTTTCTATGTTTTCAAAGAATTTGTGTAGGATTGATGTTAGTTCTTCCCTAAATGCTTGATAGAACTCTCCAGTGAAGCCATCGTGTTCAGGGAGTTTTTTTGTTTTGTTTTGTTTTTGCTGGTAATCCTTTAATAGATGTTTCTATTTCTTCTATTGTTATGGGTCTGTTGAGATTCTTGACATCCATTGAGGATAGTCTAAGGAGTGATTGTTCTTCCAATAATTTGTCCATGTCTTCCAAATTGGTGAATTCATTGGAGCACAATCCTTCGTAGTACTGTGTAATTATCTTTTTTATTTCCTTAGGGTCTGTTGTAATGTCCTCTCTTTCATCCCTTATTCTTGCCATTGAAATTTGTTCCCTCCTTTCTTTGGTTATATTTGCAGCGGTCTGTTGATTCTGTTTATCCTTTCAAAGAACCAACTTTTAGCAGCATAATTTTTCCATGGTTTTCTTATTATCCCTCTCCTTAATTTCAGTCCCAATTTTTATAATTTGTTTTCTTTTTTCTATTAGTTTGATTGTCATGCTAACTCTTCACTAGTTGCTGTAAATTTTGTGCCATCATATCCATCATGAGTCTCTCTTCCTTTTTCATGTATGTGTGTATTGCTATGAAACTTCGTCTGGTAACTGCCTTTGCTGTGTCATATAAATTTTGATACATTGTTTTTTCCCATAAATTTTGGTACATTGTCTGCTCATTCTCATAGGTTTCTAGAAATTCCCTAATTTCATCTCTGATCTGTGCTAGTACACACTCCTTTTGTAGTAGAGAGTTATTCATCCTCCAATTGTTTGCACTTGCTTTCTTCATCTTCCTTTGGTATAATTCCAGCCTTATGGTACAGTGGTCATAGAGAGAAGTCTTTATGATATCAATGTGCTTAAATTTATGTACATTCATCCTATGCCCCAGCATGTGGTCTGTCTTTGAATATGTGCCATGATGGCTTGAGAAGAATGTAAATTTATTTTGTATTTGGATGGATGAAAAGCTCTGTAAATATCTATCAGGTCAAATTGTCTAATTGTAGTGTTTAGATCTCTAACCTCCTTGTTGAGTTTATTTTCCTGTGATCTATATTTCTCAGAGAGCAGTGTATTGAAGTCATCCACTATAATTATTGAGAATGTGATTTCATTTTTCTCCTTTTGGAGTGTTTGATTGATGTATTCAGTGGGTCTCTCATTCAGGGAATATTTGTTTACAATGCTTAGTAGTTCTTTATCTACCATTATATAGTATCCCTCCTTAGCTCTTTTTGTGGTTTTCACTTTAAGGTCAATATGATCTGAGATTAGGATTGCAACCCCTGCTTTTTTCGATTTGCTGTTTGCTTGCTATGACTTTCTCCAAACTTTGATTCTCAGCCTATTTTTGCCTGTATCCTTGAGATGTGTCTCCTGTAGGCAGCAGATTGATGGGTTGTGTTTTCCAAGCCAGTTTTCTAGTCTCAGTCTTTTAATGCCTGAGTTTAGGCCATTGATGTTCAGGGTTAGAATCTCCATCTGTGGACACTGTGATGTCATCTTATACCTTTGTGTTGGGTGTTTTCCTATATTCTTTTTTCATTAGTGTGTTGTGTTGTGTGTGTGTGTGTGTGTGTGTGTGTGTGTGTGTGTATCATTCTTGGCTTCTTTCCATACTTAAGCCAATGCTATCTTGGGGTCTGTTTTCTCTTTGTTCCTCTCTGGGTGAGATTGTTCTATGTGGTGGTCTCTTATTTTTGCTTGGTGAGTGTTCTTCTTCTACCTATACAGTTTTAGCAAGGATCTTTTTAGGGCTGGGTTTCTTCTAATGCATTCTTTGAGTTTCTCCATCTCTGTGAAGACTCTTACTTCTCCATCTATCTTGATCAATAATTTGGCTAGGTAGAGTATTCCTGGGTTTGTGTTGTTTTCTTTCAAATTTTGGAATATATTACTACACTCTCTCCTCTTCTTCATAGTTTCTGCTGATGCGTCTGAGCATATTCTTATTTGAGAACCTTTATATGTGATTGTTTTTCCCTAGCTCCTTTCATGATTTCCTCTTTTTCCTCAAAGTTGGATAGCTTAACTATTATGTGCCTTGGTGACCTCTTCTTGGGATTCAGTCGATCTGGTATTCTTTCAGCCTCCTGAATGGTTGCTTGGTTTTCATTCATTAAGGTGGAGACGTTTTCTTCAAATAATTCTGTCACTCTTGTTGCAGATAAATTCATTGTTGTATCTTCCTCAGGTAAGCCAATAATTCTAATATTGTTCCTCTTCATAACATCAGATATAGCTCTTAGGTTTTCTTCGGCTTCTCAGATGATACTATTAGATTTTTGTTCATGTTTGTTAAAGTATGCTTGACCCTCCTCCAAGGCACTGGTGCGGTTCTCTGCTTCCTCCAGTCGATTTCAGAGGTCGGGATATGTGCTACTAATTTTTGTTATCTCCTCCCTAAGCTTTTGTATTTTCCTTTGGTTTATGAACTTTATCTCCTCTATCATTTCATCCTTTTTCTGTACTGTTTCCTTCATATACTGTATGACTCCAAGCAGCATTCTGAAAATTTTGTTATGACCAGGTCATCTTCTACCATTGCCTTTTGGTTCTCCTGTTTTTTTCACTGAGGTCATTTGGTGCTGGGGGCTGTTTGTGTTGCGTTGTTTTAGAGGATCCAGGTGCCATTTTCTAGGGAATCGAAGAGCACTGGCTCTCTCTGGGAGGCTTGTAGGAATGTTTCTTCGAACTTCCTACAGCTAATCTCACTATGGAATTAACCTACCACTTTATCCTCCTGTGGCTTCCCTTTCAGTGAAGTGCCCCAGAAGGTTACTGGGTTGCCTGCTTTGATGTTGTGAAGGCTTGGTAGAGGTTTCTGCAGCAGCTTTCAATGTTGATGAGTGTTGGATGAACTTCTTTAGACCTTGTGAGATGCTAAGGTAAGTGGGAGGAATTTCCTTCAGTCACGTGGGACATCAGAGGAAAAAAAATAAGAGCTTCCCTAGGCACACAGGCAGGAATTCCCTGGTAAGAATTTGCATGGAGAATCCCTTAGTGGAGGTCGGAGGGGCTTTCCCCAGCCTCACACTAGCTGCACAGGGTGGAGTTCACCTAGCTGGGTGTGAGACAGGGGTAAACACCCTAGGCTAAGGGGAGTGGTCTGAAGGTCATCAGTGGAGTGTGAGAGCACAGGGGAGAAAAATAAAATAAAAAGTAAGCTGGCTGAGACTGGGGGGTGGGGGGGTGGGAAATAGAGAGAAGAGAGGGAAACAAAGTAACAATGTAGCTGAGCCCCAATCCCCCCCAGTGGGGCTGCAAGCATTTAGTCCCTGCCAGAGGCAGGCTGTGGCAAACTGTGGCTGTGTTGAGATTAAGCTCCAGCATGGGCTCCAAATTGTCTCGGCTCCTGCTGAGACAGTGGCATGACTAAGGTCAAGCCGTAGCCCGCCTCCCCTGTGGTAAACCAAAAGACCCCAACCCGTCAAAACCTTGTGGGTCTGTGCCTACTTATCTTTATCATGCTCCTTCTGTAATCCAAAAGTGTTGAATTTTCCTGTAAGCAACTCTCCTGTGCTGATTTCTGTGGAGTTCCTGTGGTATGAGTTAGTTACTCCATTGCCATCTTCCTTGAAGTTCTCAGCATTCAGATTTTAATAACTTACTATGATACTAGACACCAGATTTCTGTAGATTCTTTTTATCAAATTGAGAATACAATCTACAGTACCTATTGTGGATCATTTTTAAGTCAATAATTAGTAGATATTGTCAATGTGCATATTTCATAAATGAAGATTATGCCATAGTTTTCTTCACTTATGAAAAATTTTAATAGTCATTGTATTCCCAAGCAACACGCTGTTAGATGCAAACTTTTATGCTTATGATATATTCATGGAGTAGAGGAATGCTTACTCACCATCATATTAACATCTAGGTTTAAGAAATTTTAGTTTTCATTTCTTGTAATATATTTCTTGGTCTGGGTATTAGAAGAAACCCCTCAAAATTTAAAAGAAAACCACAATGCAAAAATCACTGCCATCAAATTCAATTTGAATCATTGTGACCCCATAGGATTTATCAGAACTGCACACTGTTTTTCTGAGACTGTAAATCTTTAAGTGATCAAAAAGTCTCATCTTTCTCCTGCAGAGTGGTTAGTGGTTTTGAACTGCTGTCTCAGTGGTTGAAAGCCTAGCCTGCAACCCAATATTCCACCAGGGCTCTAGCAAGTTATAGTTAGTCCCATAAAATTAGTTGGGAACTTATTTTTCTTGTTAAATTTGTTGAGATTACAAAGAATCAGTACTAGTTCTACCTGAAATATTCGATAGACTTCATTCTTGACACCCTCAGGGCCTGATGCTTTCTTGGTATCAATATGCTGCATTATTTTTCTCCAATGACGACATGGCAGGTTGGTTTTCTAGGGCTTGAGTATTGGCAATTCCTCTTTCAAAGAATGAGCCCAATTCCTCTAAGTTTCCAATTTATGGGCGGATGTATTTGCAGTAATTTTTATCACCCTGTTGATATTCATGGCAATCTGAGTGGTATGTGAGAGTACTAACCCCCCACCACAAAAAGGAAAACAGAAAAAATCTCACTAGGCAGAGATTTCTTAGTACACATTTTCCCCACCAGGCAAGCATCAGGCAGCTGGCTCAGAGTTATTGAACCCAGTGGCATCACCTGGGAAGGTTCTATCTGGTCACTGAATTTTTTTTGGAAAGCAGTTTCACTCAAACCTTGTTTTTGTGCTAGCCAATTTAAGGGAACAGTGTGCTTCTGCAAAAATTTTGTTTGCTGCTCAGAAAAAATACCACAGAAACTGTTGTGATGTTGAACACAGCTTACAAGGACAGTGCTATGGTAAAAATTCTGGTGTACAAGTGGTTTTCTCATTTCAAAAAGAGTGAAATGTTTTTTGATGACAACCTTTGTTCTGGACATCTGTTATCTTCCTGAATGGATGAAAGTGCCAATGAAATCCGTATACCTGCTCTTGAAGACCAATGATGACACACTGAAGAGAGAGGGGAGTTATCTGAGCTACCTGGAAATTGGTTCAGCAAATTTACATGGAAGATTTGGGAATAAGAAGATTCCATGTGAAATTTGTGCCTTGGGTTCTGCCTGACCAGAAAAAAGAGTGTCAACTGGAAACATGCTATACATTGAATGAACAGCTCCAAAGTGACCCCATATTTTTTCCAAGGTCATTACTGGTGACAACACATGGGACTATTCTTATGACCCCCTAAAGCAAACATCAAGCAAGTCAGTGGTAGATGCCATCATCACCACCCCCCGAAAAAAAACCCCAAAAACTTGTCAAGTGAAATCAAAGATCAAGATGATGCTCATTTGGATTTTTTATGTGAGTGGTATTTGGAGTTTCTTTCACCAGGGCAGATTGTTAATTCAGCTTTCTTTTTAGACATCTGAAAACAACAGTGTGCAACAAAAAAAGGCCTGATTTGTGGCAGGTGAGGGTCTGTTTTTGCCACCAGGACAATGTACCTGCTCAGACAGTTATCTCAGTGGGCCAGTTTTGGCAAAAACAAAACAAACAAAAAAAACCTAGCATGCCTCTCTTGCCACAGACATCTGACTCACCTAACCTCACTCTGTGAGACTTCTTTTAATTTCCACATATGCAGCAGGACATGAAAGGACAGCAATTTGATGAAGCAGAAGAAGTTAAGAAAAATGAGGGAGGTGCTGTCAGCCAAAGCAGATGAGTTTGAAGGCTGTTTCCAAGAATAGAATCCTAGATTTAACAAAGGTATTAACTTTATTGGAGAGTACTTTGAAAGTGATAAGGTGCTTTTATTTTTTTTAAATGTTTAAATGTAGAACTTCAAAAGTACCCCTTCATACTTGCTCTTTACGTCTTAATACTAATTTTTGCTTTAATGTTTTTTCCCAGGTTAATCTTGGTAGAATTTTTATTAGTTATTGATTAATTTTTCATTTTTAATATTGCTTTTATTAATATTTTAATGCAATTGCTCTCTTATTATTTCTTCCTTTTGTTTGCTTGGACTTGAATATATCTGCTTTTTGTCTTTGAAGATAAAAAAATTTAATTGATTTTGAACTTTTCTTCTTGATATCACTGTTTAGTATAAATGTCATTTGAGCAGTGCTTAGCCCATTCCAAAAATCTTAATGTGCTGTATTTAATTTTTCCCTTCTGATCATTAACCTGGGGTGTGAACAGTTTTCCCATCAGGTAGAGTGCATTAGAAAGTGGATTATCTCTGAACCTTGCCCTAACCAGCCAGGGAGGGGCAGTCCCCTGTAGAGTCTTCATGGGGACTGCCCTACTGGGTTTGCATTGTCATGTGCTATGCCCTGATGGTCTTGGACAGAATGCCTTTGACCAATCTTGTAAAATCTTCTGTCTAGCATAATGAACATGACTCAGTCACAGTCCCCCTCCCACTTCTACAGTTGCACTGTAGCTGTGATAAAATGATCTGCCACAATCATGCTTTTGGAAGAGTTTTCTTGGCCCTCATGTGTCCTTTATCTTTAATCTTATAGAAACCATTATTGTCATGTTCTCATCGTCTTGCCCTAATCCACATGATGTATCTTTGTCCTGTTTAAGACTTAATACATTTTAAATTTTATTTGAGAATTGGCTATCCATGTTTGCCTTACCATAATCATAAGCTGCCTGTCCGTATTTTATTATAAACAAAGTTGCTGTAGTTGATTCTGACTCCCAGTAACTAGTTATGAACAACACATGCCAGGGTTGAACTCTATGCTCCACCCACTTAATTTTCAACTGTTTTGTCTTCAGAAGTAGATAACAAGGCTTTTCTAAAACCTCCAAGAGGTTTAAAGGCTTCTTAATGACAAGTGCTTTTGTAGAATAGCATTGGAGCCTGTGGGACCTTTGCAAACCCAGATATTTACATTTGAGAAAGACAGCACAAACACAATTCTATTTCCACATACCTGTCTGTCAGAATTAAAGCTCAAAGGGAAATTATAGTTCTCCAAGAAGAAGAGAGGCATAGCCGCCTTGAAGCCCTCCCACCAGAAAGCAATGTCTGGATTGCTCATCACTTCTTCACCCGTGAGGAATACAATATGGAGAATCTTCATCTTGTCTTTACTCTATTTCTGAACACCTTATGAAAGGAGGTAAAATAAAATGGAAATAACAGGGAAAAGGAGGAAATTATTGAAAAATATGCTGTGGTGCACAGATATCTGTGCCCCATTAGTGTAGAAGTACAGAATGTGTTCATACACATGTAAGCACCATCACAAAGAAGACACACACTAGCACACTGATTGCAAAGCTTATAAATTTAGACACAGTATGATAACTGGGTACAAAAGCAATCATAAGCACCATCTTTAAGTCATGTGATTATTTTTGGAAAATACAGAAGAACTTAGAAAAATAAAAAATCACCTATACACCAAAAAATTAAATATGTTATTTCATACATGTTTGTGAAAACTGAATTGAAAAAGATAATGTCACTTTCCTACTCACTCGTGAAGAGCCCTTGTATTTCTCTTTTACATGCTCTGCTCTTGTTTCTGTTTCCTGAGTCATGTTCTGGTCCCTCTTTCTTTGCTTATTTATCTCTCCTTTTATCTCTTCTAAAATAAAAGGAAACTCCCTTCCTGAGATCAGGCCTATAATCTGATTGGACTGATCATAACAGATTCTACCAGGAGGAAATGACAACATTGCTTAGCTGCCATATGACACCATCGCATAAATGGCAAACCACTGAGAATCATAACCCCCCAAGTTTTACTGATGTTAGAGGGCACAATTCAATGCAGGACGATGTGTATCCAATAAATATTCATTTACTTTTCATTGACATCTTATGGAATCTATCATTTTGAATATACTGAAGATAGTATGGTAAAATATTTTTGAAGACTTCATATAAATTCAGAAAAAGACACTACTTTATGGCATGGGTTTTTAAATTTTATATAATCATTTCCATATTGGTGGATATTTATTTAATTTCTAAGTTTTATAATATCTAAGTTATGATAATAAAACTGTGTGTATTTCTTAGTGGTTGAGAATTATGAAATTAAATGACTAAGTAACAAAGATATATAAAACTCTTGGAATTTTCTTCCAGGAACACAACAATTCACATTTAATGTATATGAAACTCAGCTTGTGTATTATATTTTAGTAAAATCTTGCCAGTTTCATGAAAAAGCAAGAAAATGTATGCTATGTATTTAAATTATCTTCTCTAAATTATCTGCCTCTGTCTTCTCAGATAGTGTCCACAAAAAACATGAAGAAATTTGGTAAGAAAATAAATTTTAATGATATTTACGCAGGCATTAATACCATCAATACTAAACACTCCCACCTGAGCCAACCCAGAGACATACATTGAGATAATGAGCATAAATCTACTTGTTACATTTATGGCACATAGAAAACCTTATGATAAACTAGTAAACTCCTGTTTTATAGTGCCTCTTCCTGGTCCTTTTTACTATTTTGAATTGGTTAAAAACAGAACGCCAAAAAAACCTTTTTTTAATTTAAATCTCAAGGAACCCCAAAGAAAGATGATAGTTAAAATATTAGAAATCACATTCAGACACAATCTTAACTATTAAATAAAAGAAAAATGTTAAGTGAACACAGCCAAACATTCTTTAAATATATTGGATCAGATCAGGGATTGTGTTAGGCATGGGGATTTGTGAACACTCTGATATATGACCTGTTCTAAGAGCATTATCTGATAGATGAGGCATAGTAACAAGTAAAATACATTTTAAAAATGCACAGAACACATTTGGTCATGAGAGTGAAGCATATTGTCAACAAATAAAACATGTAGTGTGTGTTATAAAAAGCTAACCCAAAAATGTTAGATCCTTGAGTGGAAAGGGTAGGACATTGTACTTATATTGATGCATACAGTTGGATATGTATAGATGCTGGCAAAGCCTGCAAGGACTTTACACAGCTTGTATAAAGGCTTTAAGGAAGAAAATAGTTCTCTGTGTTTGGGAAACTAAAATAAGGTCGGTGTGAACAGCATGCAGTGAGATAGAAGCATATGTGTTTATACTGTGGCTAGACTTAAGTGTCTAAAAATGAAGGGTTTCTTCATGCACATTGAGGTGTTAAGAGTGGATGCTTAAAAAATAAAATAAAGCCAAGTACCCCTATGTGGCAAAAAATATGTTTGAAAATGGAAGGCAAGCAAAAAGACTGATCAGAATGAGAGAAAACAATGAGAATTCATCACTAGATGACCTGCTTAGAAAGACATGTAAGGGACTTATTCATCATGAAGGGAAATTATTCAAGAAGGAGTCTTTGAATGTCAGGAGTAATGGAGGAACAAAAGTAATAATAAATGTCTAGCTAAATGTTGACTTTTTGTGTTAGGCAGGGTTCTCTAGAGAAACAAAACCAGGATTTATATATATATATATATATATATATATTCAAGAAACAATAAAAGAGGAAATTAGTTCAGGCAGCTGTATAGAGGGCTAAGTTTAACTCATTTTCATGAAACAGTTCATATACTGGAAGCCTTTCAATGCTCATGGTCTGCTGGCCCAAGGTCAGAGAAGCAGACAGAGAAGTCTTCCTTCGGGCGAGATAGGAAGAGTCTGCCCTCAGAGAGCAAACAGCAGGGTGGATCAGCAACATTATGTTGTTCAGGAGCTTAGCAAAGCAGGCCCTGATGGGATCTTGAACACAAGAGATACAAGACGACCTGATCCTCCAACCTCAAGTCTCAGTGATGTATGCTCCTGCAGGGTGGTGAAGCCTGCCTTGAAGGAGCTTTAAGCTCTAGTGACACAATCCACATTTGCTTGGCCCAGAAGTAATTCAACACTGTAGCTCAAGCATCAGCACATTGGTCTCATCACCAGTGATGCTGGCTGCCTTTCTAAACCTGTTGTTGTCTGCCAGTCACTCTGTGACCTGATTTAACTCCAACCACGTGTTCCTATTAGCCTACTTGGCAAAAAAAACCCTAACTATCACACTTTAGAAATGAAAAAAAAATCTATGACATGAAAAAATAATGAAGCAAACTGATTGAAGACCCAGAGAGATTCAGAACTGTGAAAAATGCTTTTAAAAAGTCTAAAATATGCAAAATATAAAACTACTGCAAAACACTGAATATTCAAAAATTAATTTGACAATTATCCTTGTTAGTATTATCGCCAGGAGCTTTCAAGTTGGTTCCAACTCACTGGGCCAATGTGAGCAACAGATGCAAGTGCTGCCTGATCAGAGGATCCGGAGAACCCTGGCTGGGTTTGAGGCCCTTGATGAAGTCAGTGTGTCAACATAGCTCACTTAGTGTCTTTCTCTTCTTCCTGACCCTCAACTTGACCAAGCCAGATTTCACTCCCGAAACTGCATTTTCTCGATAAGTCTGAAGTATGAGACACACAGTCTGGCCATCTTATTTTCTAAGAACCGTTCTAACTGTATTCCTTCCAAGGCATACCTGTTCATTCCTCTGGAAGTCTGGGGTATTTTGAGCACCCATCTAGCTCAAAAGCAACAATGCACACATTGAAGAAGCACACCAGCACACCAGCCTGGGTGATTATGAGGTGTTGAAGGGATAAGGTAACAGGCATCAAAGAACAAAAAAAATCACATCATTATGAATGAGGGGGGGGTGCAGATTGGGTACCCAAGACCCATCTGTAGGCAACTAGACATCCCCTTACAGAAGAGCTGTGGTGAGGAGATGAGCCAGTCAGTGTGCAGTGTAGCAATGATGAAACATGCAACTTTCCTCTAGTTCCTAAATACTTCCTTCCCACCCACTATCATGATCTCAATTGTACCTTACAAATCTGGCTAGACCAGAGGTTGTACACTGGTACAGATAGGAACAGGAAACACTGGGAATCCAGGATGGATGATCTCTTCAGGTCCATTGATGAAAGTGGCAATACGGGGAGGGTTGAGGGAGGGTGGGGTGGAAAGGGGGAACCAATTACAAGGAGCTACATATAACCTCCTCCCTGGGGGGATATACAACAAAAAAGTAGATAAAGGAAGACATCAGACAGCTTAATATATGACAAAATAATAATAATTCATAAATTATCAAGGGTTCATGATGGAGGGGGAACACGGAGGAGGGGGAAAATGAGGAGCTGATACCAAGGGCTCAAGCAGAAAGCAAATGTTTTGAGAATGATGATGGCAACAAATGTACAAATGTGCTTGACACAATGGATATATGTATGGACTGTGATAAGAGTTGTATGAGCCCCCAATAAAATGATTAAATTTTAAAATATATATATAAACAGTATAATGAAATGTGAAAAGACCTATACTTAGAAATCTTGAAAGGAAGGATACACTCAACACATCTTATCTGAAGACAATGAGGGAAAAGGCGTTGAGCAAATACTGAAGGAGCAAATACTGAAGTCTATAGGGAAACGCTGAGCACTGCAAGAAGGGGCAAATGAAGAGAGGAACACACAGAGGGATTGTATCAAAAAGATCTAGTTGATTTCAAGTAGTTGTATATTATCAATAATAATATTGAAAGTAGAAGTCTAAGCTACAGTGAAGTTATTACCAAAGCATAAGGGTCTAGGAATTGGTGGAATACCAATCACAATGTTTCAATAAGCTTCTCGTTCCCACTTACTAGTCTATGCCAAGAAATTTGGAAGACAGCTCCCTAAGTAACTAATTGCAACTAAATGGAACCATATATCTATTTATTCCCCATTGCCAAAAAAAAGGCGATTCTACAGAATGTGGAAATTGTTGGACAATATAATTAACATCAGATGAATGTAAAATGTTTCTGATAATTCAAAATGATTACAGAAATACATTGACAGGGAACTGCCAGAAACTTAAAATTGGATAATAATATTGAATTCAGCTTAGACTTTCAGAAGAATGAGCAAATCAGTCTTGGAAGAATTACATGCAGATGCTCCTGAGAATGGAGGATGACAAGCCTGAATCTTATGTCATTCTCACATATAATCTGGAGGGGCCAGTCCCTTGGGGACAGCATGCTTGGTAAAGGTGAGAGTTAGTGATGAAGAGAAGGCCCTCCAGGCGGTGACGTGATACAGTGTCTGAAACAACTGGTCCAGGTCTGACAATGATGGTTAGGAGCGTGCCCAATGGGAGCCGTTCCTTCTGTTGTACACAGGTTGGCTGTGAGTTGAACTGACTCACAGGGCACTTATCAACAACGGGAATAACTAATTCGCTATACTAAGTCATATTGCACTGAATTTTCCGATTACTAGATTTCAATAATTTAAAATAAATAGCAAGTATTTATTAATCCTTTCTGTTGATTCCTTTGGTAAATTAGCATATTTACACGCTGATTCTTCTACTTCACACTTACTAATCTATGCCAAGAAATTTGGAAGACAACTACTTAAGCAACTATTTCGAAGGAAACTGTATTACTATGTATGTCCCATTACAAAAAATAAGGTGATGCTACAGAATGTGGAAATTATTGGACAATAACATTAACATATGAAAGTAATTTTTTTCTGATAATATAAAATGAATTTATATACATATATGTGTATATATATATATAAATAAAATCCGAGAACCAGGTATATAAAATTAAACTTCTTAAATTTTGTAACTCTTTGACCAAGTCAAACTAAATTTACTGTATCTCAGTTTTCTCATTACAAAATGGAACACATGTTCCACTTGTTCATCTGTGAGTCAATTATATTCTTTTATATAAAGTATCTAGCAGCAAGTCCAGCACATGCTGATCATTGGCAGAAATATTTTGAATTTACTCATTAAATATTTTGTTATGGCTCAAAAAGTTACACAAATATTAAAGACAAACAGCATTTTCCAAAGTTTTGAACAAAAATGGATTGACACTTATGTCAGCTGGCTAAGCCTTTAGCTGCAAACACAGGTGGCAAAGGAGTAATTAACATCAACAACTTGTGTCGCTACAGATTGTAAAACTGAAAGATTACTTACATGTATATTGGGAATGTAATAACTTGGATTACAACGGTAAAATACAAGAGAGGAAAATATGGCTCAGAAGATAATTCATCTTCTACCCAGTACTAACATCAAAGGTGGCACCTCCACAAGAAAACAAGGCTCGCTACCTCCCTAAATGCTTTTGTCAGCCTCATTTGTAGGTAACCAGCCAGTGTTCATTTGCCCAGACTTTCCTTTCTAGCTCAATCTCATTCCCAGCAAGATCCTCACGCAGAACAGGAGTCAACCTGTGGAATACCGCATGGTCCCTTGTTTCTCAGTCTCCTGCGATTCATGGAGCACATGCATGCAGCCTCCTGAGTCTGCTTTCTGCTCAAACTCACAGATTTCTACCCCAAATTGGGATCTCACTAATGACTTTTACATAATTTTATCCATTTCCACTTTCAACATGTGCAATAAAATTCTTCCCTATTGGGTAATCTGATCCACTATAGTTTCTTTAGTTTAAAGTTTGAAGCATACATGTT
This sequence comes from Tenrec ecaudatus, assembly GCF_050624435.1. Taxonomy (NCBI): domain Eukaryota; kingdom Metazoa; phylum Chordata; class Mammalia; order Afrosoricida; family Tenrecidae; genus Tenrec; species Tenrec ecaudatus. The sequence goes on from NC_134544.1 coordinate 11,410,211, forward strand.
TAACCTTCTTGTCTGTATTTTAAAGCTTAAAAACTAGGTAAACCCTATAGCAGAAATCAATTATTTTGGATACTCTAATGATTATAAAAAGTCACAAATTAAAGGGATATTTTACAGAAGCTCTTTATAAAATGCATAATGATGTAACTGATTAAGTTAATGATCAATGCTTTTCCACTGATACTATGTATCATCAGGCATACCAAAGTAACACATTTATGGTAACATATGTTTTAGGGCTGAGTCCACCTGCTCCTCACGGGTTCTGCCACGCCCCTTTCTCTCACAGGGACAGCTTGAGCTATGAACACTTTGGTTAGAAGACCAGAACTTAAGCCCTGCATCGCCAGAGGTCCTTCATAGAGAGGAAGCTCTATAGAAGCAAAATGCTTAGAGCACCCTGCATACTAGATTGGCCCAGCTCTGTTTTGCTTCCAAGATCAGACATTCAGAACAACAGGGTGGTCTGGCCACTGTCAAAGTAACAGAAAGATAGCTACCGATGTGCTAAACTCAATAATATGTTGGTGCTACCGAAATATGAGGAGGAAGAGAAACCATTTCCATTTCCAAGTGTCATTCATTGGATTCCTCAGACATTGATGCTGAACCTGGATCCAGGGAAAGGTGACCCCGTGAAGTTTGGCAAACTGATTTCCAAGATGCTCACAGGAACCTGCCCAGCCATATTTGTTCTTTCAGAACCTTAATGCACTCCTCAAGCAATCAAGCCAAACTTCACTCCCTTTGACTGCTCTCGTGACTACTCCAACCAGGGCCTGGTGGCGTGTCTTTTACTTGCTTCCCTTGCCTGGGTCATAAAGAGGGACACCTCTGGAGGCCTGGTGTAATGGTGACAAGCTGGGCTGTGATTTGCCTGGTCAGTAGTTCAGAAACTACCAGCAGCTCCAATAAGCAGTTACCGTCTCAGAATCCCAAGGAAGGGTGTGTGTGTGTGTGGGGGGGGGGGGTAGAGGTCACTTTGAGTTAGCCTTGACTCAATGGCAGTGAGTTTGCATATTTTTGGTTGAAGAAGGACATTATTTGGTAAATTGAAGACAAAGAAAAACCAGGGAAGGCCTTGGTGAAATGGTCTGACACGGCATTGCAACAATAGATCCAAACACTAGCAATCATGGAGATGGGAAAAGTCTGGATATATCTGCTGTTCTGTTCATATATGGGTTGCTCTGAGTCGGAGCCAAATTGAATGGCATCTACAACAACATTGCCATGTGAGTTCTGAGGCCAAATCACAAGGTGGTTGATGCTATGCATGGACCTTTCTCTTGGGACAGGTGCCTTCCGCTCTCAGGTCCCATGGAAACAGCCTGGCTACACTGATGGCAATGTGATCCAGGGACCATGTGGAGAGACTGCACAGAGATAGGGAGCTGTGTCTGAGCAGCTCCAGCTGTTAACACCTGCCTCAGTTTGAGACAGGCCATCACCATCCAGCCGGCCTTCAGATGATTTCAGCTACCTGAGTTTCAAATGAGCAGAACAGAAACTAGCCCTGTCACCTTTCCAAGCTGTGTGTAAAGTAGACGCTGAGCTTGTTTCAATGCTCTAGATTTCGGAGTGGTTTCATCACATCGTACGATGCAACAAAAAAATGATTACAATAAAGAAGCTGGAAGGATTGAGAAACAGAAAAGGCTGAACATGGCTTCTCAGATTTCGTCTAACTTGAACTGGATGCCAATGCAGTGAGAGAGCACTAACTGCACTGCAAATTCCAGGCATAGAAGCTAGGCTCCTGTGCCTCCCTCCTCCTGAGGCATGAGAGGAGTCCAAAGCACTCCTTTGAGGGCACCGTCAGCTCAAAGACTCTGTCATTGCTTAAAAACCAGGTGGGTGGGTATCAGTTAAGCCAAAATATGTAAGCCAAACGATTCACTGAAAGGAAAGGTGCACCGTGCCAACTTCAGAAATGTGTCTGTGTCAGTTCTTCTTTGTTAAGCACGTGAACTTTACTTCCAGGGAAAAACATCGCGTTTTCTTTGGCGGATCCTGTTACACACATTCTTTTCTCGTGTTCAAAAGGTGGAAACACAACGCGTGTGCTCCACAAGGTAGGTATCCTTCTCTCCACAGAGTGTGCAATTGCGCTAATATCATGGATTCTCAGAAAACTTACACATTCACATTTGAACGTACTGAGTCGTGACAGTGATCTGTACAAGCATGTCATTACTTTGTGTTGACAAGGCACTTGTCATGTAATGGCTTTTGGGGGATGAATACTGGAGTGCGCGCACACACACACACACACACACACACACACACACACACACACAGGACATGACCGAATGCTGGATTGGGAAAAAGAAAGACTTGAAGGTTTTTTCTATGACAAATTAATCACGTTAAAAGGAGGAGGAAATAATAATATGGCAACAAGAACATGTTGAGGGGATGAAAAATGTAAAATCTTCAAGATGACAGAATATCAATGTCAAACCTTTGTGCTCTGATATTTTACTTTTATATTTTATTTTCCAACCAGTAGATCCCTCCTGGGACCGTAAGTGTGTCTGAGCAGACCCGTCTTACACAGGATTGCCAGTGGCCAAATTTTCAGAAGCCTAGTGCCAGGCCTTTCTTTGAAGACACCTGTGGGTGAACTCACACTTTCAACCTTGCCGTTACCAGGTAAGCATATGGAATAACGAAGATGAACAGACAATATCCCTGGTTCCCCTTTGAAGATTTAGCTGAAGGGGCTTCAAAAGTTTGTAGAAAACTCCCATTCCTTCTAGTTTTCTATGAACCTTTGAAGCCCATGTGTATGTACACAATGCTACTTTTGTGTGTATTGTTTTAAAGAAACGATATATAATGAAAATAACAAACATAAAAGTAGACATTGTCCTGTCCCACCTCCCAAAATTTCCAAATGGACTAATCTGAGACCACTCTCCTAATGATAGCAGCTTTTTATTCCTTGAATCCTGGCTGTAAGAATGTCATTTCTTCATACTAGATGTCTGTGGTACTTTTAAATATTAGGAATTATGATGTATTCTCAGCAGATGAAAACTGAGGGCAAGCTTCACTCACCTTCACAGAGCTGCCATCTGTCTCTGAGTAATCCTACAGGACAGAGTATAACTGGACCTTAGGGTTTCTCAGGCTATAAATCCTTATGCAAACAGAAAGCTTCATCTTTCTCTCATTGTGAAGCTGGTAAATTTGAACTGTTGACCTTGATGTGAGCAGCCCAATGTGTACAAAACACGAGAGTAAAATGCATTTGGGATATAAGCTTATACATTAATACAGGTGACTCTATTGATTATTATATTTGAGATACTCAAAATCAATTTTAATTATAAGTTCAATACTATAAAAATACACAAATCATTCTACCATATAGCATCTCACATGTTTGTTTGTGTGAAATAAGAATTCTAAGAATGAAGAAGTAGACAAAGACAAGCTTTCGAGTTGATTCCCACTCAATAGTGAGCAGGTAGGGCAGAGTTGAGCTGCACCATTGGGTTCTGGAGGCTGCAGATCTTTCTTGAAGCGCACACCTAACTTCCCGAGAGCAGCTGGTCCATTTCAAGCAGCAACTTTTCTATTAGCAGCCAAACTCTTAACCGTTGTGTCACCAAGTAGGTGCGACCATTGTGTTGAATCTCCACATTCAGGATGCCTCTGTTGCTGACAATGAATCAGAAAAGAGATAAAATGTTAAAAGATAATGGCAGGCTGGAGTTGCCTTTAAGATGGTACAGAATCTTATTGATGAGTTTAACATTTCAAGGACATTTGGTCCTAATTATGATAGACATCCATCAGAAAGTTTTGAACAAACAAGCGGAAGAATATGATTTAGGCTGACATGAAAGTAACCAGCTGGATAAACCTAAATGGGGATCAAATATTGCAAAAATGTAGCAAACATATAATTGTTCACAGCATGGTTTGAAGTAATTAGCATTAAAGAGAGCCTCATCTGATGCCCAAAGCCACCATTTTCATGAAGGTGAAAGAAAAGAACTAGATAATAAACATGATCTGATGACAGGAAGATGCTGGAAAGAAAGGGCTATGTGCCCACCATTAAATACCTAAGAGCAGACAGAAGTTTCCAGCGGTTGGTGTGTTGGGGACTGAAAGAACCAGATGGGCTTGAGTCAGAGTGAGGTGAAGGATAGCAGGGAGAAATGTAAGGGGAGGTAAAAGATCTCAGCGTGACAGGATGGGTGTCTTAAACTGGGAATCTTTGGAGAAGAAAACCCAGCGAATCACAGAAACACATGCATACATGCACACAGAGAGTGGGAGGGTCTTTAACAAAGAAATGGCTCACACAAATAGATAAATGGCAAGTTCCAAGTTAGCAAGTCATATGTTAGGCTGAGACTTCTCCTCATGCATGTCAGGTGCAGGGGTGGATAAACCCAAGATCAGCAGCAAGATGACTAGTTTCTGAATTCTGGATGGAAGAAAAGGCTTCAGATGCAAATGAGCCCAAAATCTTCAGGTACGATGGCAGGTCTCTAAGGATTTCCAGAATCAACAAGCACTGTAACAGACTGTTTGAGTAAGTGCAAAGAACCAGAAGTCAAGGAGCTAGATTCAGGACCCTGACCTAACAAAAAATACACAGCATCGACATATTGGAAGCAGGCCACACCGTTGAAATCATCTCATGATTGTAAGGTGGCTAGGTCTTAACTGCCACACCCCTGTGACTCCTGGCCCAGACTAGTAGACACAAAACCTCAACTACCACAGAGAGTGAACAGCAAGTTTTGCTCAGACTTGACTCTGACAATGATAATCTTATTTTGATGTGAGCGCAGCAGCTTACAACCATTCCAGCACTTTCCGTAACACTCACTTGACCTTAGGTGCTACCCGAGACACTGCTGCTTTGCTGCTTAGTTTCAAAGTCCTTCAGTTGCTGCCTTGCCTAACATATCATTTTTATTATTGCCTCCCCAAGATCTTCACACAAATGCTTATTTCAGATACAGTGAAATGTGACCTCATTTCCCACTAACAGTTTCTCCTGTGTGTCATAGCCCACGCTGTTTAGTAATTCAAAGATGATCTATTTTATTCTCGCTGAATATAACTTTAATTTTCTAAGGTGATCAATAAAAACATTATCAATTCCTAGAGGAAATGTGTCCCATGGAGAGGACGGATACATAAGTGAAACATGAACCTTTGGGGAAATGAGAATCCAATAAACATTTGTGCGTTCATGGAGAACACTTTGCCACTTGTAGCTGCACTGCTCTGCCGTTGGATTTGATGCCGCGAGGTTTCATGTGAGCTTTGCTCCCATTAAGAGTGTTGTTGAAGTTACTCCTGCCACATCCAAAGGCTTAGATTACTGAGAATCATCACCTCGCTGTCAAAGCCTGTATTAACTAATTGGTAACAGGGGAATAGAAAGTGCAGAAAAATACACAGGAATTAGAGGTAATTTATTTTCTGAAAGCCATTGTTGACAGTTTGACATTATATTCAGTTAACATTTCTAGGAACTTAAAAATGATTCTCTCTGCCAGCAGGACTCAGCCCTCCACTCTCACAAGACTATGAGTTCCCATTCCTTTCTGATTTCCCTCCCATGCATTTGAATTAAAAATGCTAACCACTTGGAGCTGTCTTCGCCAGATGTGATCTCCACATTTTTTAACAGCTGCAATGCCCTCTAGATACAAATTTACCATTTTCACCTTTCAAAATGACAATTATTTCCAATATTTCACTTTCTCCTTTGGATAGAAGAGGTCCCAGAGTAGCACTGAAAATCTGTCCTAAATACCGTCCGGAGAAGAGGGATGCGAAGCTGCCCACAGTGAGGCAGCAGCTAGGGAGGCGGAGGGTCTGGAGACAGAGTCTAGTCTCCTGATTGGCACAGTTTCAAGAGCTGCTTGGCAGGATGTTGATGGCTGCTACTGATAACAATTTTGTAATTGAGTTATGATTTTTAGGCTGTACAATCAACTGAAACTAGAATTCAGTGGGATGTTTTCCACTCCCACTGCCTGTCTACTCCAGCTCAATTTATAACCCTATATAATGTTTCCAAGACTATGTATAGATCTTTGTGGAAATATATGGCTTCACCTTTCTCCTACACAGTGGCAGGTGGATTTGAACAGCCGGCCTTTTGGACAGCAGCCTAACACTAACCACACAGCACCAGCATGGTTACTCGGGCTACATAGGTGGTTCAATTCTCTTATCTCCCTGCTCCCAGACCCCCAACCTCCCTACCAACTTGACCTCTTTTTTATCATTTAGTAGAGCTTATGAATGGCAAATCCTTTTTTTTTTTTGCAAAATAAGAAATAAAATTAGAATTATGCACTCTCCACTTGTCTGGTCTCATCTTAAATGTGATCCTTACTTATTCCCTTTACACAAGGAATTATCAGGGCATGGAGGGAAGACCCAGGACTAAGAGACATGTACAATGAGAAAACGAGAAGCTGAAGCAAAATATAAGGTCACTAAGACTCACATAAACGTCAAAGGCAAAGCAGCTATATTATAAAAGTATATTGCCAAAAAACTTGGTGTTGATCTCATATGGATGAGCAGTGTACCATATTGCATTGCAAGTGTCAGTTTAGATCCACCTGGTCACATGTACATGCATATGTGGAAAAGGTTATTCGCTTAGAATGTGTCCTTTCATATTGAGCTAGAAAGAGTAGTCAACACTGACACATTCACTTTGGTAAATATTATTCAAATGCAGATAAAAATGTTCATTAAGATGAAGATATAGAGTATAGTGTAGGTATAGTATTCAATCCAATTTATCATCACTCAGTGATTGTGGGAAATAATCAGAAACGAAACAAAGTATGTGAATCACTCCTTGCCATAGTACCTACTCTGGCTGGCTGTACAACATGGTTAGTATTGCATCTCATATCTATACAGCAAAACAATTTCTTACATCAGAACTTAAAAATCACGTAGCCTTTAAGTTCAAGGAGCCCAGTGATGTTGCTGCCCCTGAGGGTGGAACGTCTGAAAGGCTGTGCCCTATTAGCAAAAACATGTGAGAATGAAGTCAATCTGGAAAGCATCAGCAGGTAAAAAATAAAGTTAAAATTAATGTATCTGAATGGAAGAAGAAAATCATGTAATTAAAACTCCAGGAATGGGTCTGTGTGATACACTTAGAACTCAATGGATTTGTTTAATAGAAAATTAAATAGAGCCAAAGTGACAATAAACTGGAAGACAAAGCAGAAGATATTATATAAAGCGATGGGTAGATAAACAAACATGGAGGAAAAAGAGAGGACAAGGAATAATTAACAGATAATATTTAACTGAATTTCCAGGAAAAAAAGAGCAAAAAAGAGATGCAAAGAATATCTGAAGTTATACAATTTTGCAAATTAAAGATGGTAGCTCTCAGATGCAAGAAACCAAAGGAGAATAAAAATAAATTCAACTTGTGAAATTTAGGAAAACCAAAGCACAGCAAAGATTTTTAAATTATGCCTACAGATAATCCTTGGAGAGTTTGAAGGAGTAACAAGGGTGGTCAAAGATAATTCAGCATATTTGTTATATAACAAATTTTACTCAAAACCTTAAAAGAATCTTATAAAAGTGCTTATTCAATAAAATGACTTAAAAAATGGAAGGGAGATCAAAAAGAAGAAGGCTCATAAGGGAGGAAGGGGGAGGGAGGGAGGAGGGAAAATGAGGAGTTGATACCAAGAGCTCAAGTAGAAAGAAACTGTTTTGAGAGTGATGATGACAACAAATATACAAATATACTTGACACAATGAATGGCTGTATGGATTGTGATAAGAGTTGCACAAGCCCCCAATAAAATAATTTCTTAAAGTGCTTGTTCAACAACAACAACAACAAAACATTACATAATAATCCTCTATTCAACAAGGACTGGATGGTTCTCCTGTATCTGTATGCATGTCTTCCAGCATATGTGGCCAGAGAACGGAGGACAGAAGGCTTGTGCATGATGATTGTATGAATTATGTCAGGATGTACCTACTCAATGCTATTTATGTCATATGGGTCAGAACCTAGGAGTGTGGTCCATAGATGTTTACAGGGTAGTATGTGATACATGTGTAAGACGCATGGATATTTGGGGGTCTCTAGTCAAGTTGCAAAGATGTATTTGTAGTATAACGAGTTATATAGTAAGCTTCTAACTGATAAATCAGCATTTCCCCTACCCCCGCCAGTTTTCTATGGGAGAAAGTTGAGGTTGTCTGCTCTCAAAGATTTTTAGTCTCAGAAATGCTAGGTAGCATTTCTAGTCTGTCCTACAAGGTTGCAATGAGTGTAAAGCAATTGGATGTCCGTGGGGCTGAGGGTTAGTCATCTTTATCCTGTACAGAAAATAGACCTTTGCTAACTTTACAAACAAAATTGTCTCCCAAGGGCCAAATCCCGCTCACAGTCCAGGATCCGTGGGGAATGTCCAATTCTAGCTCCAAAACGGAATGAACTGACACAAACGGAAGTCCCCTCTTTCTTAGCCTTGTTGCAATCTTCCCCAAATGCCATCAGAAAGACTTGTTATCATGTAGACAGTGCCTGTATGTGATCAGTTTTGCCCTCATCTGCCCTGGGTTTCTTCATAGATTCTGACTCCGCCTGCTGTCTATCACATCTCATGGCGGGTCTGTATTAACCTGGTGGAGGGGACATTTTGAACATGTGCCCTTTTGCCAATTTGGGAAGTGGGGCATGGAGGGGAATTTTGATTTTCCTACCATTATTCAGTTCCATATTCCAGTACAGATATCCAGAGACTCCCTCAATGACATCTACAAAACATCCAATATCCTTTTCCCTTCTTTCCTTAGTGGAGGTGAGGCCAATGCGTCTAGATGTGTATGCTTACTAGTGTCATGTGTCATTTCATTCAAGTAGGAACTACATCATGCTTATAGCCTTACTTTCTCCCTGCATCAATTGAGTTCAATGGCTGAGTCTCAGTCATTCAATGTTGTGTTAAATATTATCTGAAAGATTTTAGATTTCCAGCAAACCAAGATCTATATTATCTGAAGCTTCTCTGTCCACATTTATTTCTGGTTTATAATCTAGTTATGTGTTTCCAAACACAAATCTTTTATTTAAGACGTTAATAAGGACAACCCAAGGAACCAGAGTTGACATGCAATGCTGACTAACCTTCAGTTGAATGGCTTCTTTCCCTGGAATTTCATAGGTTGAGGAGGTACATGGCCTGCCATCAACATTAGTATTGCAAGGTGTGGCAGTTTAACTGAAACATTTTTAGAGAGGCATGCTGTACACCTGGGGTCTCAGTACAAAAACACTCAAAATAGTAAGGAGCTACTAAAAGCCATTCAAAATATTGCCCAAGTACATTCCCCAGGCTCTCCATTTTCCAAAGAAGTCATATAATTCTAATTCTTTACCAAGAAAGACGCAAGTCTTTTGAGCCAATCTGCATTTTAAGCAGTTTACCAGAAGACTTTGATAGACTTTGAGAAACTGAGCTCACTTTTTCCTGCCGCCAATGTCCAAAGTAAAAAAAATTGAATCTGACCCCTAGGCACATAGTGAGCAATCAATAAATTCTAGGCAATTTTTAGAAAATAAAAGACACATGGCTTATCTAAAGCCCATGTATAAAGCCATCTGTACAGTTTTATTATTCCCTGTCGTTAGAAACTATCTGGGATTGCTAAAGGAGGGTTGTTTAAATGTAAACAATGAAGGCCACTGCAGCTAAACATTTGAATATGTTCACATGTAAACTGGTTAAAACACATTTAATTCATGTTCAATAGTAAATGTAAACTCTCACCCAGACATTTAACTGGACAGAAAATCAAGAGAAAGCCAGTAACATTCCTCATCAGGGACTATCTATTTCAGCCATTCTTAATTGGATAGAATTTTTGTATTTAAAATACGACCTTAATGAGAAACCCCCTCAAAATGGAATTTTTTTCAAAGTAATGTATTTTAATTTTTAAAAATAAAACAGCCTACCGCCTTCAAAGTCCTCTCTATTACACTTAATACATTTGTCAAATATGTGATTTCATTCTTGGAAACAATCTTAAAACTCATCTGTTTGAATGGCTGACAGCATCCCCCTCACTTTTTTCACCACTTCTATGTCATCAAATCACTGCCCTTTCATGTCCCTCTTTGTTTGTGGAAACAAAAAGAAGTCTTACCGAGCAAGCTCAGGTGAGTAAGGTGCAGTGCCTGAGGTAAGAGAGGCATGCTGTTTGTGCCCCCACCCTGGTGCACTTAGATTTTTGTGTGAACAGCCGCATTGTTCTGGTGGCAAAAGTTGTCACTCTTCTTGCCACAAATCAAGCCGTTTTTGGTTGCACACTGTTATGTAATCTTTTCAGGCCCTCTAAAAAGAAAGCTTGATTAACAGTCTGACTTGGTAGAATGAACTCTAAATGCACAATGAGTCAACATTTTCATCTGTTCAGGAAGTTGACATACATTCAGAATGAGTTTTGTCAGCAACTGACATCTCACCTATTTTGACATGAGAAAGCCACGCGTACACTTGAGTTCTTCCCATAGGGCTGTCCTTGTACACTGCGTTCAACATCAACAGTTACTGCGGCATTTTTCCTGAGAAGGAAACACAATTTGACAGCTGCAGTCTGTTCTCTTAAATTGAGCACCACACAAACAAACATGAGGTTTTGTGTGTAGCTGCTTCTAAAACATATCCACTGTGACAGAGCTAACCCTCCCAGGCACCACCACCAGGGGCACTAACCCAGAGGGACCTGCTGCATGCTCACCTAAGGGGGAAAATGTATCCTATGAAAGCAGCACTCCACCCAGCATAATTCTGGGTGGCTGTTTGAGGTTTAGTGTTTGGTACACCTTCATATTTAATGTGAGACCCAATATCAACTTTATGGGGACCCACTAAAGTACTACTCTTCATGGTTCCGGATACCTCTTCATGGTTCCGGATACACTGGATGACATGCTGGATGGCATACAGCATACATCAACATCCAAAATCACATTTCCACTCCGTTATTAATGGGCGTGCGCTCCTCCCCTAAACTCTAAAAGAGAGGCAAATGCACCCATCGAAGTCCTTTGATAGTTAAGATGTTTCATGTTCATGGATGATTCTCCTACTTAACATTGACAAGTCCTTTCAGAATTATCTCTGAGAATAGTAGTTGTACGGTTTTCATTCATGACAGAACAGATTATGTATCTGAGGGGACAAAAAACTAAACACTTATCAATGAAAAAATGTTTGCTCACTTAAAAAAAGAGAGATAAACTTGAATAACTAAATTTCCAATCTATCTTACACATGAAAACCAAAACTCACTGCCAGTGAGCTGAGTTTGACTCCTAGGGGGCCCTAAGGCAGGGGCAAACTGTCCCTGTGGGTTTCAGTGACTGCCTCTTTTACAGGAGTACAAAGCCTCATGAAAAGCCTTCAAACAGTTGATGAATAATGACTAGAATCATTCAATACACTTTCCACAACTTTTTGAAGACCCTTCATTTATCCAAAAAGAAAATTCCCTCGCCTTTGTGTGTAATGAGACCATTCTTGATGTCTGACTTGAATAAACTGTGGTACAAACTTCCCAAGGGAGTGCTGAGAGTGCCTCTCTCCTGACAGTGTTACTCCACCAGCAGTGCTACCCCTACCTGCATAGTTTGCATTGAATCCATCTACCGCATTGTACCAGGGGTTCCCTACTATGTAGCTGGCCCTGGCTCATGACAACAGTATGGGCAAAGGAATGAAGCAACGCTCAGTGATAAGCCATTCCTATGTTTTGATGAAGATCTGACCCTTATGCTTTTCAGTGCTGTCCTAGCCATCTTTTGAAAGTAGACCACCAGGTCTTTCTGCCTAATCTTAGTCTGAAAGCTCCATTGAAACCTGATCGGCATTGTAATAGCATCCAAGCTTTCACTGACAGATGAGTAGAGGCTGTGCATGAGACCCGAGGGGCAGGAAACTTACTACATATCTTCCATGACTGGTGAGGATATTACCACTAACCCACCAATGCCCTCACAACCTATCACCCAGAGGCTAGTATTCCCAGTACCTTGTAGATGGTTTTCCCTGTACCCAGTGGCTAGGCCTTGGTGGCATATGTAAGTAGTGAAAGCGCAGTGGGGGTGTACTGTTGGTAAGCATGCGACTGTAAATGTCAGGCCAAAGGCTGGCAGTTTGAATCTCTCAACCATGTGGTGGGAGAAAGACAAGGTTGTCTGCTTCTGGACAGACTCACAGCTCGGACACTTGATGGTACAGTTCTACGCTCCCCTGTTGGGTCCCAATGAGCACACATTGATTTAATAGCAGTGGGTTCCTGACAAGGCACCAAAATATCACAGATCCGGAAAAGCAGTGGAGTGGAAATACTTTCATCCCAACTCTTTCCAGTGAGAAACATAATGCCCACTTGTTTCAAATAGCATTTTCAAAGCCTCATGCTTCATGAAAGGGCAGAGACAGGCTGGATCCTCAGCAGCATGCCATCTTCTCCCACTGCCATCAAGTCAATTTTGACTCCTAGAAGCATGACCCAGGGTTTTCAAGGCAGTGGCAGTAGCTAGCCTCATCTTTCTACTCCGGCATTGTGGGTAGCAAGCCAATGCTTACCCAAGAGGGTCACCACAGAGAGTTCACCCTCACTCTCTCACTGCCATCAAGTTGATTCAGACTCATGTGACCTTTCTCTTGCGGATTTGCTGCTGGTTTTGAACTGCTGACCTTCATGTTAACACAGTCCTGCGTCACCAGGGCCTCTTTGCTATCAACATAGTAGGGGCTTATGCATGAGATAACTCTAGGAGACCCTCTTTTTCATCAAATTCCTACTCAGAGAATGTAGGGTGTAAGGCTATATGTGATTTGAAAATATCGTTAAGAGTTCTGCAGTAAGAGAAGCTAGTAATAATTACCATCCATCACCATAGCTGTTAGGTACCAGCAAGTATGTTTGAACTTCTAGCAACTTCTGCTGCCACAGGAAAGCTTACTTAGTCCTCTTCCATCCTCACACTTGTTGCTATATCTGTGCCCATTGTAGTCACTGGGCCAATCAATCTTTTAAAGAGTATCCATCTCTTTCTATGGACTTTATATTGTACAGCATGATGTTCTTCTCCACAGATAGGTCCCCTCCTGACACCATGTCCATCTCAGTTCTAACGAGGTGTTCTGGCGGTACTTCCTCCAAGATAAATCTCTTCATTTTTGCAGTAGTCCACAGTATAGTCAATCTTGTATTTCAACACCATATTTCAAAGTTTCTTAATCACTCTTCAATGGTCCAGAGAGAAGAACTTCTTGCTTATAAAGTAGAGAAGCAGCAAAACAGAGAAAGGCCCCGAGTGATAAGAAGTGACGTGGTGGCTGTGACAATGGGCTCAAGGAGAGGAACAACTGTGAGGAGGGTGGAGGACCAAGTGCTGCTTTACTCTGTTGTCATAGGAACAGAACTGATTTGACGTCACCTAGCGACAACAGCCCATATTTTTCTCTCCCCAAACAGTATGAACGACATATAACTAAAAATACAACTTAAAAATAGAGGTACGTAACAGAGTACAGACAACTGAAACTGAATGATGACGTATTAAAGAAAGATATGATGGTAGTACTTTAGTACACAGTTATAACAAACAGGTTTTTATTATAAAATGACACTTAACAACAGATTGTTATTGAATTTTTTAAGCAATGGACTAAGTCATTTGATTCAAGTAGAGAAGACCTAAGAGAACCCATAAAATCATAATAATCTTTATTAAGCTCTTAGAATGTTTGCAGGTTTAGGTTTCTTACTTTAAGAAGGTCTCTACATTTAATTCTTAGCGCAGATACTTGAGCTTGTTATGGTTTCACTGTGACCACTGAATCTACAATGACTTTCCAGAAGAACCAGCAAATCTGTCCTGAAAGACCTATAGTCAGCATGCTCCTTAAAACTGACGATGGGGAGGGTTCACCTCACATTCTTTGGACATGTTCTCAAGAAAGTCCAAGGTCAATCTTTGTGGGAAAAAGACATGCTGGGGAAAATGAGATACATAGACTATGTCTCTGATCATAAATGTTAGAATGCAGAGCTAAAATTTCCTCCCAGGACTCCAAGACTCCATTAGCCTACCATGCAGCCTTTGCCAGTGGAACATGGGCTGCTATGCTTTAGTAACCAATGTGCCACTGGCAATGCCCGTCACCCCGAAAGCTTCAGGGAAGAATGACTGAAGTTGATATAGTGAGAACCTGCTCCTGCCTGGGTATAAGTGACATCTGGCTGGTCTGGAACTGCATAATTATGTTGCAGTACATTCCAGATGATTCATTTCTATTTAGATTTCTATTCTGTTTCCTTGCTAATACTGTTGACTAATTTGCCACCTTCTTGAGTTCTGTTCCCCAATTGTGACAGAAAATAAATGGCTCTGAGCTTTCAGTTGGTCAATATTATACTTCATAGTAAAGCAAAGTATAAACTGGAAAGAATGCATTTAGTAAAAGATAAGAGAAGGGCTACAATTAGCAAGAGCTTTATACTAGTGCCAAATACTGTGTATGATGAGTTTTATAGAAAATCTAACTAATTCACATAACCTTCATGCAGCTAAAAAAGAGTATTGTTTAAAATTGGAGAGACTACCCTCCAAAATTATCCAAAATGCACAATGAAAAATTTAAATGTTGAAATTAAAATGTAACTCTATACACTAAATGAATGAGTGCTAGATAAATATTGATCAAATTTCTAGATTAAAAACAGAAAATTGAAATAAATTGTTTTACACTTTAGTTGAAGATATGATTAAGAATAGTAAATAATTAATGCTATTGCTTATGACCCTTTGAAAATTAGTGATTTCAGCTCATAGCACATAGCACACACAGTAAAATTAGCGGACTCACTGGAAGTTAAGAATGGAGAAAGGCTGAGGAAATAAGCACTCATAGAACACACAGCAAGAGGTGAGTTTAGAGACGTGAGTGACTACTCACAGCATGCGATAACAGCTACAGTTTATGGATCTTGCCAGGTTCGTGTACCACAGTAAAATATCTAAGGATCTCTCAGAAGAAGAAACTATGAAATGGTTTTACTTCAATATTTGGAATCACAATTTATTATTGATTTTATCCCTAGTCTATGAAAATTCAAATGCCAGTGTATTTTTAGGGGAATGTTTTTTACTCAATAACAAAGTCTATTCCATTATCAATTGGGGTGTGGAGGGGATTTCTTTTTTTATGCAGGTTTTGGATTGTTTCCTGTGTAATTAACAAATAAACTTTATTTAGATGTCCTCTTGGGAAGAGATAAGCTAAGCAATGGATCCTAGGTATTGTTCTTGGTACAGGGTGTCCCAGTGAACCCATTCATTTTATAGTCTATAACTTAGCAAGCAAAGTTGTTTTCTCAGACAGACAATCCTATGATTTTTGTATCTTCAAGGTCATTGTTCAAGAAACATGGTAATCTTTCAATGATGATACAAAAGGAAAAGTGTATGTGCTCTGTGTTTTGTGCATATGTGTGTGAGCACACACACATACACATAGGCACTCCAAATCAAAAAAAGAAAGAATGCCAGCCCATCTATCTATTTTCCGATGATTGAGCAGTGTGGCCATAATGTGGCCTACACATGGGCACAAAAATGAAAACATGAAGTTATTTGTACCTTGATTATTTTCACTGCTACTCTTTCAATGCTAAACAAATAGAAAAAACTACTTGGGAAGCATGGGGTTGCCTTGTTCACATGCCCCGAAGACGCCTGGAAACAGAGGAAAGGGCTATGGATATTCCTATTACAACTACTATATTCCTAGTAGCACTGTAGACATTGCTGCTTTAAATCAGCCTACCATTTGCTGCGACTTTCTACCCCTGTGAAGATATGCGGTCCTGGAAACTCCCACGGGCAGTTCTCCTCCGTACTCCATGGCCACTAAGAACAGGAATCAACTCAGTGGTGGTGAGTCTTTGGACCCTGATGATATTGTGCAAACAATGAATTCAGTCAAGGAAATTCTCTGGGGTCAGTGATGTGTTCACCACGCAAGGATGTCCCATCTGCTGAAAGTTGGAGCAATAGGCTGGAATGGCCCACCTCCACGAGAAGTATTTTGCAGCTCCATTTTTAAATAAGAATCATCATTAGTGCCCATGGTAAATGGTGTTCCGGCAAGATCAACTTTTAAAAATTTGAACTGCTCTCTTCTTTCCAACAAGAAGTTGCTATTTTAAATCTGCTTTCAGGTAATTGAGGCTTCTGGCCCTGCAATTCAATAATGGCCAGATAACGCCGCTAAAGTATTTAAATGTATAAAAATGTATCTCGTGGCTTTCCACAGACCATCTTTTTATTTCATGAATGTAAATGGCCTCATTAGCCAAGATTGCCACTGGCCTAAAGCATCAACCAGGTCTAAAAGTGCATTTTAAATGCTTTCATAATTCTGGGCACCTTTTGAGAATTTTAATGTTTTCGTTTTAACTGTCATTCATGAAATTAACAAAAGAAAAGAAAATCACAGCAGAGGAGGAACAAGGAAAAACTCAGAAATTCAAGCCGGAATGTAAATGAAGCTCTCTCCCTCTCCACCAGAGAAAACTGGAAAGTGTTCTGAACAGAGTAAGAGACTGGCGTTTTGAAGTAACATCTCTTAAGGAACTCTTGAATATAAAAGAAAACTCAAAAAAGCCTAAGGGAAATAGGAAAGTTAAAATGACAGAATTTTACTTCCCACCTCCCATCTGCCGTCATCTTTTGTCAAAACTTGTAATAAATAGCTAGACTCTGAGATGCTAATGAATACCAAGAAGTCGGGAATGTGGGATTGGAATTTAAAGGAAAAGAGCATCAAATGATACGGGGGGGGGGGGCAGAATCCATTAACTGTGGTATTGGTCAGGGACTCATTTCTAAATTGGATGATTCTTTTCAAATGGGGAAAGCACTGATCTTAGCAAGGTAGCCTGTAACTAGTCAGCTGGTAAATCTAGGGTTAAAGATACTTTATGTGTTCTACTTCAGAAATTCATTTTGACTGATAGGGGTCGTCAGGGAGCGCAGCACAGACAGGACCATGGGCTGGCTCACCACCTTATCACTGGGCTCTGCCACCTTCTGTGCACTGCCCACGGCTAGAATCCATGATCAAATTAAAGGCTGGAAAGTAAGTTCTCATCTTTTAATCATAGACTATAAAATTCTCAAGCCAATTATATTCTTTATATTCATAAGAGGCCTTTCTCCTGGCCCTAGAAAGTCATGCACTCCCTGGGCTCTGAGACCCAGAAATAACTGGGAGTGGTGATGGGGATTCTGAATAACCTGAAGCAACCCAGCTTCCTGGTAATGAAAGAATGACTTTACACAGCTCTGCTCTGCCAACGTGACCAGTATCCAAAATATGGGTCCCTCAAAAACCTACTGACTCCATGAGGCAGAGTTTGAGGCTAGAGATGTCTACCTGCCCGGCACAGTGTGGCAGGCGCTCCACACTCACTCTGACACATGGCCAGCTGGTGGCCGAATGAGGCATGTGTTGAGAGTTTTCTTTTTCCTTGCCAATTCCAAAGCTGAAAATGATTTTCTTTAGCTTAGTTGTTACCCCTATTTTTTCCTAGTAGTAGGAATGCATATAGTTTCATTTTGATAAAATAGTGAATTCCACATAAAATATATCAATAGGTGATGTTAGTATCTGGTTAGCTGTGAGCATAAAACAGACCAGAGAAAAGTTAAACATCATCAATGTTGTTGCACTTAAGAAAGATCAAGTTGTGGCAAAGCAACCAACCAAGAAACATACAAAAAAAGGGTATTGTAACAGAGATCCCAAACCCATCTGTAGACAATGGGACATCCCCTCATATAAGGGTCACAAGGAAAGGATGAGTCAACCAGGAAGCTACATAGCACCGATGAAACACACAATATTCCTCTGGTTCTTTTAGGCTTCCTTACCACCACCTCCCCATTATTAGGACCCCAGTGCTGCCTTTCAGTTCTAGCTAGACAGGAGTATGTACACTGGTACAGACAAGAGCTCAGGACACACGGAATCCAGGACAGATAACCCTGGATTCCTTGGGATTCCAGTTCTTGTCTGTACCAGTGTACATCCTCTGGTCCAGCCGGATTTATAAAATAGAATTGCGATTATGATAGTGGGGGGGGGGAGAAGCATTTAAGACCTAGAGGAAAGTTGTATGTTTCATCATTGCTACACTGCACCCTGAATGGCTCATCTCCTCCCTGCGATCCTTCTTTAAGGGGATGTCCAATTGCCTACACATGGGTTTTGGGTCTCCCCTCCGCATTCCCTCTCATTCACAATGATATGATTTTTTATTCGTGGATGCCTGATTCCTGATCACATCAACACCTCGTGCTCACATAGGCAGTGTAAGACATGACAAAATAACAATAATTTATAAATTATCAAGGGTTTGTGAGGGAGGGAAAAATGAGGAACTGATCCCAAGGGATCAAGCAGAAAGAAAACATTTTGAGAGTGATAATGGCAGCAAATGTACAAATGTGCTTGACACAATGAATGTCTGTATGCATTGTGATAAGAGCTGTAAGAGTCCCCCAAAAATGATACAGAAAAAGGAAGAGATAAGTAAGTCTTTAACTCTTGGCCCAAATGTGGGTGGTCCTGAGATGAACCTGGATACCCTCTGGAAGACAGAGCTGGTGATCTGCTTCCTTGAAATCCTATAAAGCAGGGATCACCTGCACACAGGGCGTCCCTGAGTCAGAACCTGCTCAGCAGCGGCCACTCATCAGAAGACCACCCTTGACTCACTCTGCTGACAAACCTGGCCTGTCATTCCTGCCTCAGATGCATGGCCTCTGCAGTTCCCTCCCCAGTCTGCAAGGCTCATCCCTAGATCTCCAGGCTTCTAATTAACCCTTCACACCCTTCCAATTCCTAGCCATGGAACAAGCTTTCTTGGCCTCCCTCTCCACTCACCTTCAGTTTCTATCACACTCATTCATTAAGCACTGTCCACAAAGCCCAGGTTTTCTCATCAGAGCACTGACCTCAGCTGGTGGTGGAAGCATTCATCAGAGGGCTGAGCCCACATGTGCCCCAGCCACTGGACCGGGCACAGGGAGGGCTGGTGGTGGATTGGCCGTGTTCACCTCTCCGCACAGTAATCCCAGAACTCAAGTAGGAGCTGCATTACAGATAAGGTCAGTGGATGGCTGCAGAACTCAATCAAGTAGTGGGAGGTAACTACGAGTACAGAGAAGGGTTTCTTAAATCACCTAAAAGTGTGAATATTCACAGCTGGTATTTTTTCAAACTTTTCTCAAAATATATCAAGTATTGTTTGTCCAAAAAATTTTTAGTACAACTTTGGGTGGTAGACATCATAAGTTTGACCAGAAACTGAGTTTAAGTGACTTAGTCAAGGAAAACACTAGTTTTCTGGGTAGAATCCCAGTTTTTGAATGAAAATGCTGGTATCTTTCAACTAACCTCTGAGGTGTCTCTAAAAGCACCCAATTCTATTATTAACATGGGTGCTCCTCTGTCGTGGTGGGCTTTATTTCCCTGTTAGGATGTCCAAAATCTCTGAGCCCAAAGAACATATAAAAATGTATGGGCTCACATGGACCTTCCTGGTTGTGGTCTGCCTTTCCCCTGACTTCCTATGCTTCCACCTGTTTATTGCAAAATAAGTATCTATTCTTCTATTCCTGCCATGCTGATTGTACTTACCTCAGGGGAATCATGTTATACCTGTCCTTTTGAGGTTGATTTACCTCGCTTAACATGATTCCTTTCAACTCTTCCCATGAAACGACATGGTTCATGTGATCGACGTCCATGCTTTTCAGTGCTGCATAGCACTGCATTGTGTGAACGTGCCAGAGTTTACTATTCCACTCATCTATCGATGGAAACATAGGCTGTTTCCAAGTCTTTGTGATTGTGAATTGTGCCGCAATAAACATAGGAGAGCAGATGACTGGTCACATTTTACTGTTACCTCCTCTGGGTGTATGCCCAGTAGAGGGATGACTAGGTCATAAGTAGATCAATTTCCATTTTCTTTAAGTAATTCCAGATTGCTTTCCACAGTGGCTGTACAAATATACATGACCACCAGCAGTGGAGGAGGGTTCCTGTTTCACCCCAGCCCCTCCAACACTTGTTGCTCTCTGATTTACTGATTTGGGCTAACCTCAAGCGTGTTACATGGTATGTCATGGTTGTTTTAATTTGTATTTCTCTTATGACTAATGAATGGGAACACTTTCTCATATGTTTGTTGGCCATATGGGTCTCCTCCCTAGTGAACTTTCTTTTCAGTTCTTTTGCCCACTTCCTTAGGGGGCTGTTTTCCTTTTTTTTACAGGTCATAAGGTGTTGTAGACTTTAGTAATGAGCTCTTTGTCTTATGTGTCATTACTAAAAATCCTCTCCCAGTCTCTAGGTTGTCTTGTCACCCTCTTGGTGAAAGTCTTTCTAGGTACACAGGTGTTTTAATATTGTTAAATCCTATTCATCAATTTCCAATTGACCTGTGTGTGTACCCCAAGGAGTTGAAGGGACCAGGTATCAAGCACCAAAGAACAAAAAAATCATATCATCGTGAATGAAGGGAAATGTGAGATGGGGACCCAATGCTCATCTGTAGACAACTGGACATCTCTTGCAGAGAGGTAGTGGGGAGGAGACAAGTCACTGTAGTTATTAAATACCCCCCCCCCACTATCATGATCTCTATTCAACCTTACAAACCTGGTTAGACCAGAGGATGTACAGTGGTGCAGATAGGAACTGGAAACACAGGAAATCCAGGACAGATGAACCCCTCAGGATCAGTGGTGACAGTGGTGATATGGGGAGGGTGGAGGGAAGGGGTGGTAGAAAGGGGGAACTGATTACAAGGATCTACATATAACCTCCTCCCTGGGAGATGGACAGCAGAAGAGTGGGTGAAGGGAGACATTTGGCAGTGTAAGATATGATAAAATAATAATAATTTATAAATTATCAAGGGTTCATGAGGGATGAGGAGCAGGGAGGGAGGGAAAATATGAAAAATGAGGAGTTGATTCCAAGAGTCCAAGCGGAAAGCAAATGTTTTAAGCATGATGAGGGCAAGAATGTACAAGTGTGCTTTACACAATTGATGTATGTATGGATTGTGATAGGAGTTGTATGGACCCCAATAAAGTGATTAAAAATTCGTAGGGTTTGTTAAGGTGACATACTCCAAGTGCATTAGAAAACTCTTAACTCAAAGGCTATTAACATGTGATACAGAACCCGGAGTTGTTCGTGTAAGGGAAACTATGAACATGTGTCGAGTTCCTCGAAATTATTCCAAAGCCATAGCTTCAACTTCAGTCCGTGGGTAAGTGTTATTAATAGATGACAGATAATCGCCCAGAGGACAGTTTTGATAACACAATACAAAAATCACTGAGCAATTTTGCTATGAATTCTTATTTTATTAAAATTCTTAAAAAACATATTCCATTATTTGTGCATAGCTGTGAAAACTGTGCTCTAAAAATCAACTTTTGATGTACTATTTTTGTTGGTACAGTTGGGTAGACTTTGGACTCCTAAACACAAGGTCAAGGGTTCAAATCCACCAGCGGCACTCTAGGAGAAAGGTGAAACTGTCTGCTCCCTTTGGATTTACAGCAGGGGTGTGGAAAACGTTTCTGCCAAGGGCCATTTGGATGTGCCATCATTGGCATGCCCTGCTGGTCATTTCACTCACCCTAATGTAATGACTGGCAGTGCTTTCCTTTGGTGAGGTGGGTGATGGTAGCTGGTATTGATGATCTTGCACACCTTCTATTGACATTCTGGCTAGACATTCCCATACATGGGAGCCCCATGGGTTGGAATATATGTCACGGCAGTGGGTTTATCTGGGACATTGCTTTTGTGCTTAGTTGCTGTTGAGTTGATTCTTACTTCTGGCCACTCCACAGGTGCAGACTGTCACTGACTCCAAGTGGACCCTTGAAGGCCAGTCATCAGGCCTGCCTTCCGGTGCACTTTTTGGGGGAGGGAGGTGCTAACCTCTCATACTTTCAATAATCAGTCCAGTGGCCTGTACCCAGGGTCTCTAATGAGGTATCACTGAAATAAGATCCACAAAATTCCCCGGAATAATTTGAAAATTTAAACACATATATATGGTAATGTAACTACCAAAATCAAGATCATCACCAAGAACCTTTCTATCACTTCAAAGGGTTTGCTAGGACTCTATGTGCCTCCACAGTAAATTACACTGAGTTTGGTTTCTTTCATCACATATAGTGTTTCAGGTTACATCTGTGAAATTGTGTATATCAGTTGCTTCTTCTTTATTGTCCAGTGTTCTGTGGACTCTTATTTTCTACCAAAAAAACACCCATGTTTCCAACAAGTGTTTGTATATAAAATGTTCTCTAGTAAATAGTATTTGGTTCATTTGAAATAAATTTTGATTTCAACTGAATAGAAATTATTCTTGATTTTTCTGCCCTAAAACCTATTTCCTACTACTGAGTTTTGTGGGTTCTTTGGGGACATTTTGGTTTGTTTTGTTTTTCACCTTCCACAATTGAATTGTGGGGAAAGGGAAAGGGCCAGTACCCAAAAAGGACAGTTCAGATTTGTTCCCACTGGTGGGTGATCCACTCTTAACCCCATTCTACAGCTCCTCTCAGGAATTTTCTGTGAACAGGGTTTTATACAATGAAGCTGACATTCCTCTTGGGCATCAGACTTTATTCATGTCCCTCTTGCTCACATCCACTAGGATGCTCCACACATACATGTCTGCCAAGAACTGTGAGGTATCTAAAGTTGCATCCTACTTACAAGCTGACCATTCACTGTCACCTTGTGAATTCTAACAAGAGACAGGAGACCCCAAGTTCATAGACATTATCATGTGTGCAGTTGGAAGCATGAGTTTCATGTTCATTTCCCGCTCCTACCCACCTTCCAAGTCTCAACCCTGGTGCGTCCAGAGTAGCCCAGGCAGTAGAAATAGTCACAGCATGTTTGGGTAACAGCAAAGGAACCCAATCTTAGGAAAGCCTAGTCCTCAAATGGGACTGCAGAAAAAGCTGCCTGCCCGATGCCTCAGAAGGAATCAGTGTCGATATTATCCTAGCCTCTCATAATCACCTCTTCCCCATGGGGACAAACTATCCTTTATCAATGCTTAATGTGCCACCATTCTGGACGAGTCACCCAGATCAAATGCTGACACAAACAAGAAAAATCTGAGGCATGAATATCCTTCAAAAATCACACCTTCTTTACTCTCAGAAGTTTCTGCTTTTCTCTATTTAGCTCAGTTGATGTGAGTACGCAGATTATTTGAAATGCAAGCTGTAGAGCCCAGTCTCGGTATACCACATTAGAACTTGGAGTCGGACAGGTCGCACCAGGTGAGGCCCGGAACTCATTTAGTTAGTGCTCCTGTCGTGATTCTGCTGCACACTACAAACGGAGAGTCTCAAGACCCACAATTACACTGTCTCCCCTCTTACTTCAAAGAAGCACGGAGGGAGCTGTTGGGGTAAGTGTCAGGCTATTAATTTCAGAGTCGGAGGTTCAAACCCACCAGTTACTTCTTGGGAGAAAGACGAGGCCATCCACTTCTGTAAAGATTTACGAAGCCTCAGAAACTCTATGTGGATGCACTATGAGTAGTAATCAATTCGATCGCATGGGTGATAGGTGGGAGTGTCACTTCCAGCATCTTTGGTAGTTCAGAGCATTAAAGTGTGTGACTGCTAAGGAAAAGGTTGGGAGTTTACGGGGAACGTTAGGGCCATCTGTTTCCATCAAGATGTACGGCCTTGGAAACTTATGGGAACAATTCCCTTCAGTCTTCTCGAGCTTCTATGAGTCAGAAATGACTTCATGGCAGGGGGGTTGATGTTTTGTTATGGTTTGGTCTTACTTCTCTGCCCTCTATTTACTAACAAAAAGAAAGACAAAACATGTGATTATGTGTTAAGCATGAAAAGGAATTCTATAAAGTCTAAAACTCAGAGAAAGTATGCTACCCCAAACTCTCTTCTATCAGCCTCAGTCAGAAGGAAGCCACCTTTGTCCCCCAGGGTCAGTTTGTTGAAGATCACATTCGGGGAAGGTGAGGGGGTGGAAGTCGCACACACCTCTCTGTTCCACCACTTCCTGTGTAGCTTTTATCAGGTGCCACATCCCCTCACGTGCCAGCTGTCAAGTTGGGACCCACATCAGAGTAAATGTAAGTCCCTCTTTCAAGAAAACATCTAAATCACCAAGCACAGTGTAGTCTATTAGTTCAAACTAGCTTTTATTAATACTCATGAAGCATAAAACAATCTCACTGTTGAATCCATTCTAACTCACAGTGACCCCATCGGGTAGAGAAGACCCGCTCCCTCGCGTTACCGAGGCTGTCAATCGTAAAAGAAGCAGATACCCTCATCTTTCTCCCAACAAGCTGCTGCTGAATTTTCAACACCTGCCTCTTAGCTTAGCCCATGTGAAAAATGGAATGAAAGATAATGGATTATTTCCGTGAACTTTTGACACCCTCCTTTTGATATTACTAGTGTGGTGGTTGTTCTGATGAGTTTTGGAAGAATAGACACAGGCTTGCAGCACCCATCTTTTCTATGCTGAATGGTCATGGCAAGCCTCACAGTGCATGGCTTTTCAATAAAGCTCTGTGAATTTAATTCAATTAATTTATCCTCACTCGCACAAATACAGGGATCTGTGGAGGAACAGGAGCAAGTGAGGTATAAGAGCTACATAAACGGAAGCTCATTCAGGTGGAAGTCAATTGATACATTTAAGTCAATGTAGGCAACAAGCAACGTTATTTCAAGTCCCATCGATTGGGCACTTGGTGAGCACTTCCCTTGAGAATACAAAGATGGATAAGGCATCAATCTTGTCCTCGAGCAGCTCAAGGGCCTGTGAAGACAGGCATGTGACTGGATTACAATGATATATTGTACAAGGCTTTGTGCTACGGAAGTTCTACCTCTTCCCACCCACTAATTCAATAGGAGCCTCATCTGGGCAGGAAGGAATTGGGCAAGTGCTGCATCCAAACTCATAAAACCAGGTACTACATAATGCTATCAAGAGTACCCATTGGCAGCAGCATGTACAATTCAGTCTCTCTGAAGGCATTTCTTTACTGCCCAATAAAGCTGGTGACAACAGCTTCCTGTTGAGAGGAGGAGGCCATCACTCAGGTCGGGACATATTTCTGACCCGAGGATGCATGAGATCTTGACAAATGTTCTGTTGGGAAGTTTGCCAACAGAGATTTCTAAGTGAACAGCACCTTCCAGAAGTAGGACATGCATACACATCAAAATCAGGGCCAGAATACTCACTTGCTGTCCTTCCAAAAGTAGAACTCATTAACCGCGAGGATGGTGCGCTTCCCAAACTGGACCCAGATGAATTGCCACTAACCACTTCTGATAGCACTGTGCCTATCAGACACCAGGCATAAAAATGACTAGTAACACGAAGCAAATTCAATTACCCTCAAGATGAATAAAACCAACAGTCCCGATATGAAGTTGCCTAAGTATCCTTGTCTCAGGGGGAAACTCTCCCATTGAACTGAATGGTTGGGGTCCCTGGAAGCTTCAAACTTTACTAAATAGCTCAGTTCACATCAGACTCCCTCTAAGAACGGAAAGTTTGATTCAACTGTCCCGCTGCAGAAGGCAGTCTTGCTCTCATTGTCAATGAGTTTAAAAAAGGGAATCATTTCCTGAACATTTTGAGATATATATATATATATATATATATATACTAAGAAGTAGTTTTTAAGGTATAATACTTGACTCACACATGAATTAGGCCATTTGATATACTTAAAGGACAAATATTTTGCGGAGTGGGGAATCTGTTAAAGCTACACATAGAAAATTAGAACAGGGGAGGGGGTGTGTGAAAACCTCTAGAGTCAGAAAGAGTTTCCTACCGCTCTCCAACCCACAGCTTTCCTGCCCGCTGGGACACACTGGGACCCTATTGGAGAGAGCAGGCCTACCCTAGAGGGTTTTCAAAAGTGTAACTGGCCAGAATCAGCCAGTCATGTCTTTCTCTATGGGGCTGCTGGTGGTTTTCAAGCTCAAACATTTTGATCAACAGTCAAGAATCTGGTCACTGCACCAACACAGCTTCTCAGCTTGAACGGATACACCTTTTCGTGTATAAACAGTCTCGACTGTGGTGCACATAGTTTGTAAACACATATTGGACCGGTTTGGGTGGCAACTTGAGAGTCATGTGCCACTTCCACCTGGAGTGATGGAGCCACTACCACCAATAGCCCCCGATGTGGACGAAGACAGACCCCCACCCCAAGCGCGTGTCCTGGCTTCTCTGCGCTGGTGCTCCTGGAAAGCGGCTCTTGCATCCTGCTCGTGGATGCTTCTGGCCATATATTATCCTGTCGCCTCCCTGCGATGATGTGTTACTATGATAAATCATCACAGTGCACCGCTGCTCTGATGAGCTGTTGCTTCAGCACCCCATTGAAACTGTCACAGGGATGATAGATGAGGAGGGCACACTGATGATATTTTACGCCAAAGATGGTGCTGCACCCAGGGAACAAAAGGTTTAGGAGAAGATTCAACATAATTACCCGATAAAAGGCAGCCCGCACACAGCAGGCTAGGAAATGCATTCATGGGTGTGGTAAATCACGTCCCTTTACTAGGTGCTATTCTGGGACTGCCATCAAAGGTTCCTTCCCGGAGGGACACATGAATCTACTCTAAACAAGTGCCTCTGGAAACAAACCCTGACAGGGGGAAGTTGCAATTTATCCTAAACTCAAAGGTAGTATGTAACCGTTGTCACTCATTGGGTGTCCAATATTTCTTGTGGTTGAGGAAAGGGACATAATCTTTGTCTTTTCCCAGGGGACTATCAGTGTCTTGGCAAAATTCAGGGAGCCAGTCCGATCAACACTAAATTCTAATGTAGCAGCATTCAGGGATCTGACCAGTTGCTTCTGAGGTGACTGCCAGCACCTAGCCAAATTCTTCATTTTTTCCATTTAAAAATAGCCCTCTGGTCCTCATTCATCTTGAATAACTATTTATGGGGTAAACTGAGGAGGAACACAGTCCCTCCAGGTTCTCCTTAAAGGAAAAGATTGTTTCTCTCTGTACCTACTTCACACAGCCTCATCGTTAAATAAATATTCATTTATTTGAAGTACACTCCATAATTACTTGTGCCTCTGTGGTCTCTGCTCTCTCCCATGGTGGAAAATGTCAATCAACGCAACCAAGTGAAAATACTGACCAGAAAGTATGCTAGAAGAGGACTCAGTGACAGTGCTCCAAGATGTCACTAAGGGCAGGCTCAGGAAGAGAAGGGGAAACACAAATAATCTGGTGGTTTTATTGAAATAAAATTCAGTTGACAAGTAGTGCAGTATTTGAATTCATCTGTTCTTTGAAAATTCTTCAAGGCTGATAGGAGGTAAGTTTCAAGGTTTGTCAAGAGAGTCCCTTCACAATCAGCATTTGCTGGAAACGTTAGAAGATGCAGGCTAATAAAAGCTACACAATGTGTTCCTAGGTTGCTTTATGTTTTTTTCCCTTCTATTTCTAGTGCTCTTAAGTGAACTTTTCTTTGGAAACTTGACAACCTTTTAATCTTAATTAGCTTTGGGTAGCCTCATAATTCTTAATTAAAATCTTACCACTGCTACGTTTCTGTTGTATAAAGCTTATCTCAACCATCCTGAGATACAGCCAGAGACCCTGGTCTCTTGTTGGAGAAAGCCCCTCTTGTAACCATCTGTTTTATACCAGATGCCAAGAGATGCTCGGATATATCTATCCATCACCGAGCACCAGCTCCCAGCTTGCGAACCAAGGACCGCTGGAGGTGACAGAATCCCAATACCATCTGACCTCATGCAATGCTGATCCTGTTGGATTTGATTACTCAACACAGTTCATACTTGAACCACAGTGTGGGGGAGGGGTGGGGAAGACAGTCAGGGTCCTGACCTCCTGCACAGTTGAAAATCCTGGTGTAATTACAGTTGACCCTTAAACCACACAGGTTTAACTGCAGTTCCACTTATGCACAGATTTCCCCCCACCCCTGCTGCTACGGTGGTGAGCACAATTGATGAGTTCCTCCACTTAGAAAGCTTGTAAGGCTAATCACTTCTGTGTGAGCAGTTGGCCACCCCAGTAACTGGAAAGTAATTAGTGTCACACAGGGTGTTTTTAGCAGATTCCCACAATATTCCCACAATGGCAACGGGGCTGGGGGTGGGTGGGTGAGGGTGGATCATGAAACAACCAGCTGGATAAGCATTTTCTGAAGTCTAGTCTTCATATATTATAGGCTATTTGAGAAAGTTCAAGAAATAATGGAATTTGAGGCTTAAGTACAATACACCTACAATACAATTCGCTCAACTTTGGCCCTTTAATTCACAATTTCCATAAATAGTATGGGAGACTACCTACAGATCAGCCCCTCTACAATCCCAGGAGTTCTGATTTTAACAAGAGATCACACCAACCTGTGCACAAAAATGAACTGGAATTGGGCTATCAGAGACCCTTCTAGGTAAATATTCTGATCAACATCCCAAAAGACTCACTTGACACTAGTAACATTTTAGGAAAGTCATATTTAAGGTTATATGCATGTAAATAAGGGTAAGGGCACTTTGCCCAGTGCTTTTTTTTTTTTTTTTTTAAAGATCAACTGAACTGCTCAGACTGCATGAGAAAGTTGGGAATAATTTCTTCCCTTAAAATCCTCTCAAGTCATAGTTAACACCTGTCTGCCTGACTACATAGTAGGTGCTGTTTCCTTACACCACACCAACCAATCAACATTATGAGGAACATCATACGTTAGGGGGAAAAGGGAGAAAGAAAAGCTGAAAACATACATAGAGAAGAGGAACCACATCCTATAGTAATCATTTGTTTATCAATGTATTTTTCCATGAAACTTGGGGCAAATGCTTATAATCAAGGAAACTTTCAGTTTTCTTCTTTTCTTTTCACCGAGGCACCAAGAAGGATCAAGTAAAAGTTGAATAAGAAATAATAAAAATATGATATATGAACATCTGTACACATAAGATTTACTTTTAATACCTGCAATATAGACAAACACCAGTTGCCAAATTCAATTCATTCCAAATTCGTATTAAAACACTAAGTTTGAGGACTGAACATATTTTCTCATAAAAAAAATCATGGAAAACCAAATCATTGGTTCTGCGGGCCCAAATTACACTTATAAATTCATCATGGAAGCTTTTCACTCTCTCAGATACACTAGTATCATTGCATCATTGTTCTAATTCATTAAAATTAACAGTATCTTTGCAACCTCTTTGTTGTATCATGACAGAGTTGTATCATGACTAACAATTTCAATTTCAATCATATTCTGTGTTGCTTTTTTTTAACCAACATTGCTGATAATGCCGACTTAGCCATGTAGTACTCAACCACCAAATCAGACAAGCGCGACCTGATTTTAAGCCAGCGGTGGTTGTTTTCTTTAATTCTACTGTGGCTCTCACCGTTTCCCTCTGAGCCTCCCTGCTGATATCACTGCTTTCTCTGGAGCCATTCTGGTGATGTTTTATGCAAAATTCAAGAACACTGGCAAATGTTTTATTGGAAAAACACAAGCACGATATGTTGTCAGACCAACATCTTGCACTTAGACTAAAGTGATATCCCTTTGAGTCTGCACCAAGATGTGACATGTGACTCACTCTTGGCCCATACAGGTTTTGGGGGGGTTGGAGTTTTTAGCTTGGAGGCATTTGACAACCGGGGCATGACTACTCATTCTGGGCACATCAGTTTATACAGTGCTTGTAACTATCCATCACACTATCACCTGGTTTTTACAGAACACAAAGCATTTATGGCATTTGATTATAGTTTAGATATATGATGTGCATCTTGAAACTTCTGTATAGAGATATTTGATGCATGCAATTCAAATATTCATGACTCCTGGCAGCACAGTGGTGGACACTGGACTGCTAATCTCAGTGTGACAGTTCGAACCCACCAGCCATCTGCAGCTGTCTACTTCTATAAATATGGACGTCTTTGGGAACCCTACAAAGCAGTCCTACTTTTCCTACAAGAGCTCAATGGGTCCTGATCCGCTCCACAGGTGTGTACTTGATCTGGGGGGCTGGTGCAATCTACACTAGCAGAGTGTGAAGAACAGAACATGTGATCTGGCTTCAGACAGACCAGGTGTCGATTACTGCTCTAATCCATTTCTGAATGTGTGAACGCTGGAAAATGTCTTAAGTTTTTTGAGTCTCATTAGCTTGCTCTCTAAAGTAGAAATAACAACACTTATTTCAGAGGGTTTCTGTAAGGTGACTTTGGAAAGTTTGACACGTGTTGGGAGGATTCAGCTGGTCGCACCCTTAATTCAGTCAAAGCAGTGCTATCAGAGCTAAGGTTTCTATGCTTAGATCCATGCCATCAAAGCTTGTTAGGAGAATTTAGGTGAGATTTTCAACATCCTTGGCACTTTAATTTTCTCTCAAAATACATATATAATCACTTTATGTTTCCATAGCATTAGGGCTCACTTACAAGGAACTCGATGATGTTTAAGGAACAAAATGCCAAATATAGTAGGAGAAAACAGTTATAATTTGAGTTTAGCTATACCATGAAATAGAATGGAAATGGGAAGTAGTTCACACAGTTAACAACTGTGCTGTCAGAATCTAAGGCCTATATTCTCTGCAATGCCTTGGGGATCTGGATGTGGGTAGGTACATTCATTCCAACACAGGCAAAGATGTAATTTTGCCTCATTCAATCACAATTTCAACCCACCAGAATTAAGGTCAGAATACAACTAGCTAAATCCATCTACCAATCAGGTCCTGGAGATCTGAGTGCTACCACCATATTTGCTGAGCTTGGAAACAAATAATTTAGCTAAAGAGTCTCTTGGTGAATACTACTGACAAATACTTTTTAAAAAACATACTTTATGGTTATTTCAAATCTGAATAGCTTGTTTGCCAAATCAAGAAATTTAGGAAATGTCATTTTGTTTCAGCACAATATGGTGTGTTTATAAGAGATATGTGAGTTTGAAATTTACACTTGGCCTTTTACATATGTGGGCAAGCAATTAGGCAAAAACAGTTACAAAGATAATCCCAAACAGAGTGCACCAAAGTAGGACCCATGAAGTTTGATCAGTATTACAGGGATTCTATTTATGCAGGAGATGATGAATGTATTTTTGAACTACAAGCAAAAACAGACACACAGAAAACACTTTATTATAATAATTCCACCTTTTTCATTTAGCTGCATTTAAAAATACTAATAAAATACCTCATTTGATATTTATGAATGCCCAGTACTATGTTTTATTACACACACACACACACAGAGACCTCAAAATGCTAGAGGAAAAAATTATATTTTAACTTAATTTTTTCCACAAACTTTAGAAGCCATATCATAAAATATTTGAGAAAACATTTCTCATTCTCAACTCATTCTTAGCCTGTAACAAAGTCCTTGTCACTCACTATAGATTAGGTAGTTGAGTGTGAACCAGCACAGAACTATGCAAACTGGAGAAGCACTGAAACAGATAGTTGCTCTACCTACTGACTTTAAGCCAGCTTAACTTTATCCTAGCAGTGTGGGCCAGGACTCGGTCCCTATCACTTTATTCCATCTGACTCTGTCTTCTTTCCCTCTAATCAGTCTTATTATGAATAACATGAGCCAATAAAGTGAGGCCAGAGGTAGTGAAATACCATTTTTGGAATAAAAATACTTGGTTCTAACCCAAAACATATTAGAACTGACTTACACGAGTGCGGCAACGTGTAACTCCGAGAAAGGGTGTCTGGCACATGTAGGAGATGAACTAGTGCACTACAGAATTAAAGCTTGGAGAAGGAAAGTCCCTAAGGGAAGCCAAGACCTAATCTACAACCTAGAATCATCTCAGAGCAGCGTGGGCAAACAGAACCGTGATATAATAATGTTGGTGTGTTTTTCACCCCAGTTACACACCTAAAGATCCTTTGTGGGCTGTGGGTTAATCAAGGGACTGTTTCATCTTTCTCATGCAGAGTGGTGGCTGGTCTTGAATTACAGACCTTTGGGTTAGCAGCTGAATGCTTCCCTCCCTGTATCCATGGAGTTCCTTTCTTGAACTAACGTATGACTGAAAAAGCAAACGCTTAAGGTCTGAGAAACCTTGTAACCTGGAGGCTGCCTCTGTGTGGTGTGATGAGACCAGAGAGCTGGCACCCGGGTGCCTTGTGCTTATTGGCCAATGAGAGGAAGCCTTGTGCTTACTGACCAATGAGACAGGAGAGGAAGCCTTGTGCTTACTGACCAATGAGACAGCTTCAGCCACCAAATCATTGCCATTGACTTGGCTCTGACTCAGTGACCCTACATAAATAGGGCTTGAAAGGCTGTAAAATTTGCGGGGAACAAATGGCGTCCTCTTTCTCTTGAGGATGGTTTTGGTGGGTTTGAACCACTGAACTCGAAGCTAGCAGTCTAACACTTACTTCACAGCCTTACCAGGGCTCCTGTACTAAAAGGATAGCCACAAACTGACCACAGTGGCCCTAAGGAGCAGAGGACTGTCCCCAGTGGCTTGCAGGCCTGTAAATCTTTATGAAAGAACACCATCACACACCTTTCTCCCCAACGGTGACCAATGGGTTCAAATCACTGACCTTTTAAGTAACTGTCAAATCTTTTATGTAAGCCCCAGATTGAGTGGACATATTTAACAATGACTTAAATGAAGATTATACAAATATAGTACCTCCTAAAAGTCAGTCAGAAAGAGAGGGAGGGAGGAAGGGAGAGAGAGAGAGAGAGAGAGAGAGAGAGAGAGAGAGAGAGAGAGAGAGAGAGAGAGAGAGAGAACATAGATTTTTTTTAAAGGAAAAATAAAACATTTAAAATAAGTAGATCTCAAAAGAAGATATTCACTGGTCTATTGATAAGTTAAAAGGGGATCAACTTGATGGCTGGTGGTGAGCTGGAAATCAAAATCCCCTTCAATACTATGACCCCTGAAAGACGCTAAGGAAAAAAGCAGACTCCACAAATGGCTGGCATGTACACCTGGCATTTCATCCACTGCTAGTGGACTTCTCCTTCAAGCTACCCACTGTGGAAAGCTGGAACTACTCACTGATGCTGAGAGTGGGAATATTGCATGGTCCACCTATTCTCTTGGGACACAATATTCAAAGCCTAGTCAGGGCCATCTGATCAAACCCACCAGTCACTAGGAGAAAGCCCTGCTCCCATAAAGATGTTCAGTCCCAGGAGTCTCATAGAGGGTCAATATGAAAAGAAATGCACACCTTTGCTCACCAAATGACATTTAAAGTTATACCTCTGGAACCGCAGCTCATAGTGGCCAACATGGGCAGAAAGCATACACGCATAAGTAGACTAACCAAGTCACAATAGAACTCTGAGCTGTGAAGGAAAGGGTTAATCCACATAAGGCACAACATGACTGAAACTCACAACCCAACTGGAGACATCAGAATCCCTGGTATTACACAGAGGGTATGAGTCGATTGCTCTCAAGTTCAAAATCGGACAAAACAGCCTGTCATATTAGAATGCAGAAGGAGCACTACCTTTTGAGATGCAAAAGGTCCAGAATGAGGTCCCGGGAAAATGCCCAAGCTCTGCTTCCTCTCCTGGGGACTTCGGTCCTCTTGTATTGGCTACGGAAAAAGTCCTTCAGCTGTAGTAGTTATAGTTCCTTCACTTTTATAGATGTACTGCTTAAAATGTTTTCAAATATAAGCATCAGATCTCTCTAAGGGGCTGTAGCAGCTGGACTTCTTAGACAATTGCTGGGGAAAGGGAGGCTAGCCTGCAGTGTGTGGCTGGAAACACACAGGGAGGAACTTGCCTAGGAGGGCATACGTAGGCATCACTGGAAGATGAGCTGTGCTGCAGTCATGAGGAGGGACTTACCTGACCCACAGGGCTCTCCAAGGAGGGTCACCCCTGAAGACCCCTTCCAGCACCCTCAGTGGGGGCAATTCATCTCCTTCCTCACCAACGACCTTGGGATGGTCTTGGAAGAAGGTGTGGTCTGGATGAGGTACTGCCTCAGCTGAGAGGTGACCCCACTGAGGGTCACAGCTGAGGGGAATCATCCAGAAGCAAACTCAGCAGCTGGCTAGATAGTCTCCAGGTCTTTGGCATGGTCTCCTCACATCCCAGTGCCCACCACAGGGAGGAACCCATATCAGGGTGCGCACTGGGTCACAGAAATGAAACATGTTAAGACACGGAGACACCACTGAACCAGCCGAAATTCTGAGAGAGCTTGTTTGTAGGGATTATCCCTTGATAACTAGTCTTTAGCAATCCTGGTTCTTATTCAGATCTGCTTCTAGTGGGTTAATTCTGGCTCAACCCCTTGCTGAACTTGCCTTTCTGCCTCAGATACATGGAAAAAGAATCACCATTACGGATCTCCAAGTGATTCTTCTGTGGCAACTGGGAATCCCTAAGAATCACCTGAGGATCATCTTTATAAAGCAAATGAGAAAAGAAAATTCTCAGCAGCAGGGTTGAAGTAGCATGAGTATCTTCCAAGGTCTGGTTTAAGCAAATTGAAAGCCACCCCATGGGCGATTAAGATTTGTTTCCATGGAATCTCCCTTTAGAGATTGGATAATTCAATGGTTTATCCTTGTTTTAAACGATGTTAAGATATAGAATACTTTCCAAATTAAAGAAAATCTTACTTCTACCTTTTCCAAATTAATCACTGAGCTCTAACTAGTGGAAGCCACAGGCATTTGCTTTCTCTTGGTTTGAAAAACCTTCGCACGAATTCAGCAGCCGTCTTTCATATGTTCTCTCTCAGAACAAGACATGTTAGGAAATCGAAAAATCACCTTCTGCAACAATTAACCAGCATTCCCGGTTCAACAGATGTAGATTTAAAACTACTTTTTCATAACCATGTGGCTCCTTGGCTGTTTGGATTGCAATAATGGATCATGTGGTGGGAATCAGAGTCATGGGCGAGGCTCGCTCAATGACTATTAGGGTTTGTTTCCTTAGCGTTGATTGAGATACTAAGAATGCCTCAAATATTTACTTTGCACTCTGTATGCATATTAATTACGCTTCCTATTCTCATCATAAATCATCCTTCCCACTAATGACACCCTCTTCACTCTAATAAGTGAAAATTAAATGAGCAAACAAATTCATCTTTAGCAGGAAGGTGGGTGATGACTTAGTAAATTTTCTAAAAAGCTGAGATCTCTCTGTTTAACAACTCATGGTGTTTCCTAAGCATATTCCATTCATCTTCAATAGTTTAGAGCAGGGGGCCTAAACTACAGCCCACAGATCACATGCGGCCTGCTACCAAGGACATGTATCTGGCCCACTGGGTGTTATGCCCCATTCTTTTTACTTCAGAATAAGATATGTCCAGTGCATAGGAATTTGTTCATAGTTTTTTTTAAAAAAAACAACTATAGTCTGGCCCTCCAACGGTCTGAGGGACAGTGAACTGCACCCCCGTTTTAAAAAGTTTGAGGACACCTGAAAGCTATCACACAAAAGAAGGAGAGAGACCAGCACCCTGGAAGGTGAGGATTTGATGTCAGCCAGATTACCCAAACCTAAGTAAAATGAGAAACCTGAAAAATGAAATCATCCCTACCCCTTTGGTCAGAAAGCTGGGCACAACCAACTAAGCGCTCGGCTGTTAACTGAAAGGCTGGCAGATAGAACTCTGGAGGTAGAAAGTCTAGCGATCTTTTTACATCAAGACAATGGCATAGGAATTCCTATGGGACAGTTTCTACTGTCACATGGGGTCACCGTAAGCTGAAATCTATTTAAAGACAACCATCTGGAACCTAGTAAAGCCATAGTAGTTAATGCAGTCCCTTTTCTTTGAATGTATACGTAATCCAGCAATGGGGTTGTTGTTAGCAGCCCTCAGAGGGATTCTGAGCCATAGAGATGCTCTGTACAACAGACCAAAACACTGGGCCTCCCTCACAAGGTTTCCTATGCCTGAGTCCACTGACACAATCCATCCCTATGTCAGTCTGTTTCCTAGAGGTCCCTCCTCTTTTTCCCTGCCTTTAACTTTACCAAACATGCTTTCCTTCTCCAGAAACTGATCCCTCCTAACAATATGTCCAAAGGGTGCAAAACAAAGTCTTGGCATCGTTGCCTTGAAGGAGTGGCTCACCACATTTGTGTGCCTTATCCATGGTATGTATACTACTGAAAAGAGCAGCTCTTATACAATGCCAGATTACCCCGAGTCTTAACATTGGTTGATTCATTCAAACCTTACAAAACTATTTTCAAATAGGTTTTTATTTTTCTCTCTGATTTAAAGATGAAGTGAACCGACATCAAACCAAACCCACAGACATCTTGTCAATTCTGACTCACAGCAACCCTCAATGACAGAATGTCTCCTTAGGGTGTCTGAGACTGTAAATCTCTATAGCACCAGACAGACTCGTCCTTT
This sequence comes from Tenrec ecaudatus, assembly GCF_050624435.1. Classification (NCBI taxonomy): domain Eukaryota; kingdom Metazoa; phylum Chordata; class Mammalia; order Afrosoricida; family Tenrecidae; genus Tenrec; species Tenrec ecaudatus. The sequence goes on from NC_134544.1 coordinate 11,446,843, forward strand.
TCTGAAGGAGTAGCTGGCAGCTGGGATATCACACCGCGTGGTAAGGAGTAGAATGCCTAGCCCACAGCACCACTGGGGATCCTCCCCCGAAGTGAAGTCCTGTGCCCAAGGGAACCAGTAAACTGTGCTAGAACCAACCGGGTGCCATTTAGCCAATGCTGTCTCCCAGCAAACTCCCATGTCTGAATAAAATTGTACTGCAGTGATTGTGAGATTTAACCCCAGGTGGCTATGCATCAGGCTGGACTGAGGGGTCAGCAATTCAAAACCACCAACCAGGCCTCTGCAGGAAGACAGAACTTTCAACTCTCATAAAGAGTTACAGTCTAAGAACCTCTGTGGTGCTGTGGACTCAACACTGGACTGCCAATCTCAAAGGGTTACAGTCTGGGAAACTCAGAGAGGCCGTTATTAGCCTATCTGATAGAGCTGCTGTGAACTGGCACAGCTCACTGGCGCTGATTTTGTTTTGGTGTTCATTCAGGGCCAGAGAGTGCATGCTTACTGCTGAACTAAAACTCTTCCTCCAGTGTCTTGGTAAAGAGCCTTCAAATAGCCACATGCATGATTGATGGAATTCTTGTCTCTTGCATGCTACCTTTAAGTGCTGCATAGTAAAGAATCTGGCCGGTGGTCGTGGAAGTGTATGGGCCAGGAGCGTGGTGGCAGAGGTCTGTCAACTGGGAAACCCTGAATGGTGTTGGAAGCATTGCTCTGAATGCCTCCTGTATCATCCATCATGGCCATTATCAAACAGCACTCTGCTGTCCCTCTTCAAGAGCACGCTATCTCTTGGCAGGTGAAAGCATCATGATTTTTAATCACCTAGTGATTAGTATGCTACTCAGCGTTCCTGTCCTCGAGGACAGAACTTGATAAGCACAGGGTGTACTCTCTCTGCAGTACCCGCTGCCAGCCTTGTTCCCCAGAGGAGGAGAGGGCTGGATAGGAGCCGGGGACCTTGGCTGTCTTTCAAAAAAGAAGTTTAGAACCTTTTCTGTTGTTGACTCTTCCAAAGTAGGCTGTGTCATCATCCATACTATCTTAGTGGGCTCAGTTTTAAAAAGTGAACAATATGATCCTTAGAATCTAAGTTAAGATGTGACAAATGTATGCAATTTTGGGGGGAGGGGTAGTGAAATATTAGACACTACTATTTATTTTTCTCTTCTTCATCACCATCATCACCACTTTCCTGGTTTGAACATATGAAGAAATAACAAGCTTGCTCACAGTATTAATATGCATTTGCCTCACAACTCCACAGGGTCCATGGCATTACTCTTAGACAAACTTGGTTTTCTAAAAGGCTGAGTTTTTATATTTAGGGAAGAAGGGGAAGTATAAAATTCATTTATTCTTCCTTGTTTTCCAAATGCAATATAAAAAGGGAAACCCCATGATACACATCTTCTCAAAGACTGTTATAGACACCATATATGTCGTTCAGATTTTATAAGGCGAGAAACGCTTCCACCCTTCTAGTAAGGGGGTTCGTCATTGGTCAGATGGACTCATTGTGCACTGATGGGAGGCCTTCCCTGTGGGTTTCTGAGTCTGTAGACAGCCTCATCGCAGATTCAATCAATGGAAATTTCAAATCAAACTAGGATTGGATTCCGCTGTTTTGTTTTCTAGCTCATCTGCATCGCAGCATTTCTGTTTCTACTAACCCAGTTATTTATGTAGGTGCACAAAAAAGTGTTGGTGAAGGGCAAGTGCCTTCTTGTTCAGTGAACCTGGAATTCAGGACTATTGTCTAGTTAGTACAACTTCAGCCAAATTCTGATTGTTATTCTTGTTTTCACAGCAGAGTACTGCAGTTGCTGGTGTTTGTAGTATTCTAACTAAAGGAATTGTTTGTATTTTAAAAGCGACTAATTGACTGAAAACACTGACAATCTGTTGCTTTCTAGAAGATTCCCATTGTGTTTTAGTGTTTTTACATTTGCTGTGAAACAAGTGAGGGCCAAGCAGATTGATCCACTAAGTGCTTCTTTGAACAGTGTCTAGATATAGTTGTGTTCTTGTAGTTACAGAGTATAACTGTATTGGAGTTATAGAGTAGAATAGTTACTGTAGTCATAGAGTAGTGAGGAGTATAAAGCAGTGGGGCTAGCGGAAATAGTATAAATTAGTTGAGATAGCTGCAATTGCTATAATGCACTATAAAATTATGATGAACTTGATAATAGATCACGTGTTCTTCAAATACTGCTGTGTTTTGCTAAACTGCATTTGGAGGGTAGTGGAAATTAAAAACAACAACAAAAAACCCAGAGTCCTCTAGAATCAGTCTGCCAGTCCCATGTAATAGGGGACTCCAAAAAGTTTGTGAGGGAGAAAATGGTATTAAAAGATAGTGGACTTTTGGTCTCCATGAATTTTTTTAAAAATCACTTCATATTTAAAGGGCAACAGAGCTTGATATGGTTATCTTGCTATCACACTGAAGGAAGCAGCTGACCAAATCACCTGTCCTTTTTCACCCCCTGGTACAATGGCGGTGCATACTTCTGAGTGCCCCGTAATCCGCTGGAGCTAAATAAACATCGGAATGAGCCTCTGCTGCCTGTGCCCTCTCGAGCATTTCCACACAGACAACCACAACCGCTGTGATCCCTGCTCACCTTTACTGTTTTGTTGTTTTTTAAAACCCACCTCACTCCTAGAAGAGCAGCCAGTGTGATAGTTGTATATTAGATATCACATCATCTTCATTATGTCACGCCTTTCCTTAACGACACTCGAAGGCTTCCTTGACCAGCAACCCTCTGTCTCTCGGTAAGCTTCTCTCTATTCACCAAGTTCAGTCTGGCTGCAGACCCGTGGCAGGTGTTATTTTGTCTGTATCTGCTGCACTGTAGTTTGCAATCTAAATATTCACATCCCTTAGCATGTGAGCCACGTCGGTGCTGCCCAGGTTTCCATGATAATAAAATGGACCAGACACCTTGCTGTGCAGTGAGGTTCCAATGGAGAATGCCCAAGTGGATTAATAATGAAAAAAATAAAGTTAAAACCAAGCCTTGGAACCACTTTATTCCAGTTCAAAATCTTGATGTTCATTTGCATTTTTACCTTAGATATGCTATGTCTGAAATCAGAAGCTACAGTTTAACAAGATCCCCAGGTGATTCTTATATATCCCCAAGTGATGTTTCTATATGCGTGAGCATCACCTGGGGACCTTGTTAAAATGTAGGTTTTGATGCAATATGCCAGGGTTCTTCCAAAAGTTCATGGAAACCTTCCACTAGATTTTAATTCTATTTCATCCTGGTACTTTATGAAACTTGCTTTTATCAGTGGAGCAAATGTAAATTCTCCACTTTGGGTTCATACCTGAAAGAATGCTTCCAAAGCCTGGCTCACACTTCAGGGTTTCCTCACTTGCACAAACCTGTCTGAGACTCCTGGGAAAGTCCTAAATGCATCTGTATGGCTCTACGTTCTCACAAAATTGTAACTGCCATCAGTTCATATCAGTCTTTCTCTACAGTGAAAACTACACTGATCCCTACACCATAGTCATATTGTGGCATTTCATATTGTTGTACTGTTCATTCACCAATTTACTCATTCATACGTTTTTGTTCTTAAAGAGAACCAGTAAAGCCTGATGAATATCACATGCAATTAAAATTATAATGAAGATAATTTTAAAATAGTTGTAGCAGTATATAAACAGAGAATTGCGAGAAATTACAACTAGATCCAAAGAGGACACAGAGTAAGAGAAATTACTGTTGAAAACAGTTGTATTTTGGCTGGGAGCATGGGATACCAGAAAGATGCTTACTTGTGTTTTATTGACTACATAGAGATATTTGACTGTGTGGATCATAACGCATTGTGGACAATATTATAAAGAATGAGAACTTCTACTCAAGCAGGCTTCTAAAGAGAGAGAAAGGCATTAGTTCACACGGAAGAAAGGGAGGCTGCGTGGGTAAAACCAGGACAGGTGTGTGGCAGGGCGGGAGCCTTTACACTATAAACTTGCTCGTCTGTATAGCAATGGGTCAGAACTGACTCAAGGCCCACGGGTTTGGTTTCAATTTTTTTTATTAAGAACATTGATAAAGGTTTGTAGATGCTTGCTTAATAATAACATTTCTAGGATTGGTCCTGTCAAGGGCAGGAGAGAGATTATGTGCACAATGTATGCACTCTGATGCTATCTAAAACAGCTAACTTTGTTATTTCTGAGCTGTAATAGAGAAATGTTCAAACTAATGACATTGAATCAGTTGCTATAAATTGCAATAGATGACAAGATAAAAATCCACATTGTGCAGTTATGCACACGAAGAGAAGCTTGAAATAAACATAACTAAACAGTATGATCTCTTCAGTAGAAACTACTAGAAACAAATATTCCAAACTGTCCATAGCCAATTCTCTCTGGGTAAGAAGACCATGATTGTGCTTTGTTTTGCTTTCATTTTTCATTTCCTGTGATTCAAATGTTATGTAACCAGCCTGCAGTTTTTACAGAATGTGATGAAATATATAGAGATGATGTTATTTAAGTAATTCAGACCCTTTTAATAAATGGGAACATGGTTGGTGTACAGGCTTCGTGGGTCTTCATGGAGAGTGCATCTGCTCATGAAGTCTTATTGAGAAAGAGACGGTTCATCTTGACAGAGAAGCCCTGCCTCCCTCTGAGGTCCTGCTCTTAGATATGCGAGTGATGATAGCGGGCATCAAGATGCAGACAGATGCTGACAAGAGATGTCTGAAACAAAGTTTTTAAATCATTGAAGAAACTGCAAGGGCAAAACCCAATGATTCCATGGGACTCGTGCTCTAAGTACAGACAATAAGGAACACTAAATTTTAATGAAGTCCATAGTCAGGTTGAAATGCGCCATTTCATTTGCCGTTAACCTTTCCGATACCCGACTCGTAGGTCTTTATATCATTAGGACAGGGCGTCATTTAACGACAAGGACAGGTGACGGTCTCATTGAAATGAACACACTCAACTAAAACATCGCAAAGTAAGAACAGCAGGGGGGGTGGTCTGTGAAGAGATACAGACGTTGCAGAGAAAATGATTAAAGACAGAAAGGAGTTGTGTTCAGAGCGGAGTGCAGTGGTGATTCCCCAGACGTGTTTCAGACACAGCACATCTCCTTAAAGGCAGCGCTACACATATCTCTGGAACAGCAGCGTTTTCCAGATGTCTGCCAAGAAACATTACAATATAGTTGTATCAGGAGGGCTTCATGGATTTATTCAAATGAAAACCGAATCACTCAGACTCCAGCGCAGCCCTGCGAAGGGAGCAATTCAGCAGTGAGATCCGAGTTGGAACGCAGATTGTCAGAAGCTGGCAGCCTTCAAAGAAAAAAGTTATTTTTGCAACATCTCTTCCAGCATATTTCTTGGAAGCGGAATCCCGTGAAGGTGAAAGCTACCCTTCATGTCCAGGCTCAGGATGAGCCAGGGGACATGGCAGCGTGAGAGCTGGTCAAAAACACAGAGCACTCTTCCCCGTAGCTAAAGCTTTTGAGAAGCTTGTATCTTTAGCTGGCTAGATCTTGCGAAGTAACCAAGGATTCAGACACCCCTTCCAGCTGAGCCAGGAAAAATACCTGCCACAGCCCCTGAGCCACACGGCTGCTCCGTGTTTGACTCAATTCCATGACTCTGACAGTGTCTACTCCGTGAAACAGGCTTACTGGTGTTCTTCTGTGTCCATGACAACCTCCCACACATTTGGCAGCTCTCATCTCAGATGCACTACCTCACAGCCTCTGCAGGCCGTCCATCCAGTGGGCTTGAGTGGGTTGCTGGCTTATGGTTTCACAAGCCTGAAATTAACCTCTTGGTAGGGATGACTTCCTTACGAGTGGCTCTGGGAAAGAATCCGCTTCCAAGATTATTCAGTGTGTTGACCAAAGATGGTTCTTTGCGGTAGTGCAACTGAGTCCATGTTTTCTGACTTTTTGCTCCCAGAGCCTGCCTTCCTGCTCATCTTTCCACACGGTCCCCTGCTGCCAGGAGGGGTGACTCCTTCTCAGGCTTCTCTTTCACTTCTCTTGCGGCATGTCTCTCACTCCAACATGAGAAAGCTGTTAGCTTTGAAGGACCTTCTTGTCATCAGGAGCTACCAATCTCTGGAGAAGGACATCGTGCTTAAGAAAGTAGCAGGCAGCAAAAAAAGGGAGACTATTAGGAAAGGTGGATGGGGACAGTGCCTTCCTTGAGGGACTCAAACATAAGAACAATAGTGAGACTGGCACGGAAGTACACACTGGTTTGCTCTGCTGTACATGGGTTTGCCCTTGGTTAGAACCAACTCATTGTCACCTAACGTAAACATGGTCACTGGGCCACCCAGTAATTCAGGATTATATTCCCATAAACATCAGTAAACGTAATCACATCTACAGGGCCCTTGCAAGTCAACATAGAAGATGTTGCAGGTTCAGGAATAAAAGCATTTTTAATTATAATTCTGCCTACACAACTCACTACTGCTAAGTTCCTTTTGACTCACTGTGGTCCTCTGTGGGATTGCTGAGGCATCACATCTTTACAGGAGCAGAAATCCTCGTCTTTCTTTTTGGATGTGACCAGTGTGTTCGAACTTCTGACTTCTCATTAGCTCAACCCAAGCTGGATGTGTACACAATAGCTTATTGGCAATGCGCTCTTTGGAGAGTGTGTATTTTTACATTTCCTTGCACTAAATTTAAACATATTTTGCGTGAATTGGGTTGAAATTCAGTCTGTTCTATAATGTTTTAGATCATCTCCAAATGGGCTTAATTGCCTTGCCACTTAGGGTTTCTTGCTGCGCAAAAACATAAATTTGGCGTCAGAGCCACAAGACTTTAGAGAGAATACTGTGTCCGCCTCATTCATTTATTTAACAATGTTCTGATAAAACCAACAAGTAAATTAGCTTCACCTACTGTTAACCTCTTAGAAGCTCTGCTTCTGTCATCAATTTAAGAAACCAAGCATATCTTGATAACCAAAATATTAAATAATAAGTGATTGCACACATGCATTCTCTTCTGGTTTGGAGACCAGACACTCTAAATAAGGCTCACGAGCAAGGGGCCTCCAGGCATATGTGTCTTTCTGGAGATCATTTGTTTCCTCATTTTCCCAAGCATCTAAAGGCTGAGTGCTCTCACACTACTGTTTTTCTGCATTTCCTTTCCCTGGGATTGTGGCTACAAAGTGATGTGAGAAGGTAAATTGAATCACATCTAATTTTGACTCCCCTCCACACACACACACACACACACACACACACACACACACAGAAAAACTATCCTTCTATCCATACTGGCCATATTATTCCAGGATTCAAGGCTAACAAATATACACAAGTGTTTGATGCCATATTTTCCAATCTGTTGAAGTTTACATGAAGCAGAAGTGAGGGCATGGTTTGGCATTGCTATGGCAGGGGACGGTCAGTCGAAAAGAGGAAGACCCTCAAACAAATAACCTGACACAGTGGCCGCAACGATGGGATCGAACATAATGATGGGGGAGATAGGGCAGGACCGCTCTCCCTGGACATGGGGTGACTAGGAGCGCAAGCCGACTGCACAGCAGCAGCTGACAAGGGGAGTCTGTGGAGTCAGCACACACAGCTTGCTGTTGAACCCTATATCACGGCATTGGTCTGGTGCTTTTAGTGGAAGACAACGTAGAAAGGTGACAGATAGGATTTCATGGGAACATACAATTAAAAGCAATCATGGGCATCTAAAATTTTGAAAAAAAAGAATTTATGTATTTTAGAGCACAACATTGAGTGTTTGGCAACATTTAGTCAAATATTAACTTTGAAGGCCAGAGCCTATGGAGAGAATCCATTCTGTGGACCTTATTTAGCCATCACACTTAACGGGAGAGAGTGGCTTCATGGCAGTTTTAGGAATAGTTGAGCAGCAGTGAAATAGCAGTACCAGAGGGCATGGAAGAGAAGGGACGTGTGCTCCAGTAATGTGAGAATTCCTCTTTCACAATGGAAGCAGTCACCCCACAAAGTAAATGACAGAATGGAGCAATTAGCATAAAGAGTTCTCAAACGTTGTTAAATGATCATACTACTTGAAAGAGTCATAAAGGTTCCTTCATTAGAAGGACTATATACAGCACTTACGTATTTTCAGTGCACTTTATGATCATTAACTAGTAATTAGCAGAAAAACTTTCGCACTCCGGGGAAATAAATGAAAATACATTCTTTGCCATCCTTACCATATAAAATTTCCTCTGTAACTTCACTTAGCCTGTAGTGAATTTAATTCCTTGTTTTTCCCAGTACCTAGCAAGGTCTAAACTTTTATGATTTGTGTAAGTGTATTTACGGAATGATTTAAAACATCCTTAAGAAGTTAGTATTCAAACACCATTAAATATTTAATACTGAAGGGATGTTAAAAGTTAGCTTCTGTTCCATGAGAATAGCATTAAAGACGACAGCAAAAACAAAAACTGAAAAAAAGAACTTATATAAAAACTAGGGAAACAAAAAGAGAACTAAAGCAAGAGATGCAGAAGTTAAGAAAAAGTGAAGATCATGGTCTCAATGAAACAATAACTAATGAAACCTAGTTAAATCACTGCCTACTAAAGACACTGCTTCATTGATAAACACAGAACCTCGACACAAGAAGTATTGAGAGTTAGAGGGCAGAGAGATGCCAACATCATAGTCATTAAAGTGAATAGTAACTGCGTTAGGCCAGACTGTCTAGAGAAACAAAACCAGTGACCGTCGTGCATGTATAAGGAAAGACGTGACCTCAAGAAGGCATCCCTGCCCAGTCCAACTCTAGTTCATGGATCCAACATGAGCTGGAACCCTCTTCAGATGCTCATAGCTGCAGGCCAAGGAAAGAGAAAAGTAAAGCAGGAAATAAGGAGATCACAGGTTGTTGGGTGCAGAGTGACAGGGATCCAAGGTCCATCCTAGTATGGATGAGGGCAGACAGTACCCGGGTTGTACTCCCGTATCACTGGGCCACATGGGACAGCCACTGGAGGGAGACACAGAATTTCACCAAGTGTGCATGGTTAAGGACTAGAGCAGAGGCACCCAGTGGCTTTCTTATTAAAAAAAAAAAAGTCACAACCCTCCAAGAGGCATCACCAGGCTACCCTTCCTGAGTGATAGGTGGGGCTCCACCCCTCCCTCATCACAGATACCATCAAGTTGGCATATAATCTAACAACCACAGAAATGGATTAAGGGAAGGATTAGTATGTGAATTTACAGATGAAGAAGCTGAGACTAAATTAGATTAATTGTCAAGTCCAGAGAAAGAAGTGAAGGGACCACACCATGAATCTCCATTTCTCTGCTGTGAGGCTGTGTTTTCTTCTTTTTCTAGTTCTTCAATGTCAGTTTTCTTGTACGCAACAGCAGGATATAAAGCTGGTTCTACTCATGTAGGTGACATCATAGACACCATGGCCTCTCCCCAAGTGCCTGGCAAAGACGCTTCCACAGAATATTTTCCAAAATGGGTGAGGGAAGAAGTTGAAACCAGAGTCTGAGACCTGTTGGAAATTCTGGTGTGATAGAGGGTAGCAGTCATTCTACGCTGTGACCTGATGCCTGGACCAAAAAGGTTAGAGAGGCATGGAGGAGTAGAACATTGGGAGAATACAAGAGTCTTTGGAAATGGTTTAGAAACTTCCATCAGTAATTCACTCTCATTAATTGCTGACGTTCCTCAAGTACAGCTTCATTCCTCTGATTGTCTTGGTAAACTCTACTCTCCATCATCTTTCTGGGGGGGGGTACTCTCATGGGTGGTTTAAATTATACAAGGACGTCAACACAGAGAGTTGCTTGGTGTTAGATCAGCTATCCTGACTTCACCATTTCATTATAATACATTGACTTGGATTCTCTCAGACAATTTTTTCTTCTTTTCTGGATCATGAAGGGAATAAATATAAACTATGTCTGACAGGGAGAAAATGGACTAAAGAGATCTATCTGTTGTTAAACAGAACTTGCTGCTGGTTCTTATCTTACATAGAACTTTTATGGAATAATTTACCTCTGTAACATAAATGGACAGCTTTCTTTTACGGCATTCCTTCATTTATGGGCCAGATATCACTTGTGTTGTTCTAAATTGAACTGTTTCCCCTCTTAGCTCCCTTTAGCTCGATATTGAAATGCACTCTGCTCATGATAAGTGAGTTGAGGAAAAGAGTTATCTTCAGGTGGGAAAAACCGTGGTTACCAGCCCATTCGATTCACTTAAAAACCTCAGAAATGAATATTTCAATGTACTTTGTAAAACATGACTGCCTGCACTCTTCCTGAAGTGTCTGTGCTAAATTTTATATCATTTAATATTTACAAATAGCTTTCAAGTATATCCTCAAATTAGTTACACACAAGCTCTTTTGTATCAAACAGGTCTAAAGGACTAATATTTGCACAAAGGTATTGGTGACATTGTAGAATTTCTAAGTACTTAATTTTTAAAGCAGAAAGTGAGATGACTTAGAGAAGTGGTCCTCGAACTTGAGCAAATTCAGAATCCCCTGGAGTCTTGCTGAAACACTGCTGTTTCCTCCCCCAGGAATTCTCACAGAATCTTGGAGAGGCCTGATGCAGGGTGAGTAGCTGGAACCAGGATGTGGGTTTCCAATAAGTTGTCTGGTACGTCAGGTTCCCAGTGCTGCTGTCGCAAAACATCCCAAGAGGGACCCTAAGGACAGTAATTTATTTTCTCACAGAATTCGAGGATCTCACTCTCACTGTCCATGGAGTCCACCTGTCTCAGCGTGACCCGACATGATCCGGGTCTAACTTCCCCTTTAGGTGCTGTGACTTTAACTTGTTAAGGGAGTAGAAAACCTATCTTTCTCCAGAGAAGTGCCTGGTGGTTAGCAGCTCCGTGTGTAGCCACTGAGCCACCAGGAAGCTTTATCAGAGGCTACATATTCTTCTCTAGCAAGCAACCTTCAGTAAGGATCATTTTAATAGAAATCCCTGTGAGCCCCTTGGAGTTCCTTGGTATGCCCTGATATTTCCCAGCATCCCCCCTCCTGTATGTCTCTTCTTGCCATTCAAAAATGATTACCTTTAGAACCCACCCTACCTCTGTATGACTCCATCAGCCTAACATGACAAAAATCCTGTTTCTCCATAGGCACATCCACATGTGCAGGGCCCAGGAGAGGAGCCAGCCCCGTCCATAATGTCAGGTCATGCTGAAATGTGTCTCCATAACCACACTTGGAGAACCATAGCTAGAGATAAAGCTACTAAAGGGATTTAGCAACCAGATTATGAATCCTTTCAGAGTATCCCATAAAAAATTCCTTGACTTAATTTTCCAGACTGATCACAGGAAGGTGGCTCTCTGCTAAAACCTTTAATAGTAACTGAAATGTCAACATTTGAACCCACCAACTGCTATGAATGAGAAGTTATCTGTCAATCTGCTTCCAGAAAGATTACAGCCAAGAATTATGCTCTGTCCAAAATGTTCACAATGAAAAGCATCTACATGATTGACTAAGGGAGAATATTAATTAGAAATGCTTATTATTTCAAGATTAATTATAAATTATTTGCTCAATAAATTCTGAGGTAACCAGTAGTGGGAAAATATTAAACTGATAAAACTCTGATTCAACAACCTGATGAAGGGGAAAATGTACTTTTTTTTTTACCAAATGAAAGCTCTGAAGTTGTATGTTCATCTCTTTCACATCATCATTTCTTCAATTCACTTTAGTTATTCTATGTTCCAGAGCAAGTTTCAGAGTTTCTATGAACATCCATTTTGGTCTTTTCTTTCAAATGATATTTTGTTCCCCCCATGGATACCTTTCTTGATGTCATCTCACAGCTTGTCAGGTCTTCTGTCATTAGAAGTAAGTGTATCATGTTCTCTCAATTCAGATGAAATAAATCCAAGGTCATATTTTGGTTCTGTCAACATATTTTAATTTTTTCAACTTCAACATGAATTTACAAATGAATAGATTACAGTATACTGCAAGTGAGCCCTTGCCCACTTTTTTGGATGTTGTTGACCCTCTCCCTCATGCCTTTCCCCATAGGTAGTCAATTTGATTCCTGTGTATTTCATCTCTCAGGATCCGTGTGTCAAGTTGCTATTTCTATTGTCGTAAAAGGTATTTGCGGTGCAGAAGTCATTGGTCTTGCAAAATTCTATTAAGTGATTTCAAACTTTGTTTCTATTATCAAGGCCGTATTCTCCAACTACTGCTCCTTAATCTCTGCTTCCAACTTTTGTATTCCTTTTGCCAATATTTATCAATGCTTTATTCAATTTCTTCATCACTAGCTTTAGCAGTTGGTTAGCAAATATAAGAAATGATTTTATAAACTGTGCTTTCTACTAAGCATGTAAATATTTCATGTCACAGACAGCACTGTAACTCAAAATAGACCTTTAATTTTTTTATGGAATGGCATTACAATGAATCTAATTTCTTGTGAACTTGTCATTCTTGGCATAGTAAAGCATATGAGTGAGTATTAGTTCCAAAATGGCTCAAACCAGTCTATTTCAGTCTCGGCATTGATTATTTTTTTCAGTTTTATTGGCACATAAGTCTCATCGTACATTTCAATCATTCAGTCATGTGAAGAAAAATTGTACAATGATTACCACAATCAATTTCAGAATGCCCCTCCCCTTCCCCCACAACTAAATCACCTTTATAATGAGCTGTGCAATCACATTTAGTTTTAGTGCTCCCTCCCCCTCATGCCTTCATGTTCTGCTCCTGAAATCCCCTAATCCTCCCTATTTGCATCCCCCTGGCCACCCTGCATCCCCTACACATCCTTGCATCAGTTATTATCTCTGTGCATCCACTCCTTCTGGGCTTCATGGACAGGTGAACCCAACAGAAACAATAAAGAATAAAAATGAAATGAAGTGGTAAGGATAAAACAATATTAATATAAAGATAAAAATACCATGATGAGCAGAAGAGATCTCTATCAATATTTTAAAAGCTAGGAACAAGCACAAGATCTTTGTCCCTAGAACAAATTCACTTTGGGTCTAGAGAGAGGTCAACTGGCCAAGTATCAAGTTTGATCCAGCCTAACTAGGATTACAATGGTCTATGTTTGATAGGCTGTCCAGACCTGTGCCTGCGGCTAGAGGGGATATGCCAGCAGCTTAATTTGACTAGATAGTCTACAGATGGATTTTGGGTCCCCACTGTCCTCCACAGCCTTTAACAAATTGGGTGTTCACAATTTAAGCTTTGATACTTTTCCCTCCATTGTATTTGAATTTTATACTTATCATCTTTGTATCACACAACCTGGGATGCTTCTCCCATGTGGACTTAGGTGACTTCTTTCTTAGATGGTTGCTTTGTTTGAGTATAAACCTTTAAGACCCCAGATGCTATTCTGATTGCTATCTGGGCACCATTTGCTCTCTTCACCACATTTTGTAGTAGCACCCCTACCTTCAGTGATCATTTCATAAAGGCAAGTACCGAGCTGGAACATGCTATCAGAACTAATTGTTCTTGCTTTGGGACTAGAGTTTAGTAGGTGCCTAGAATCCATCTGCTTGCCCATGGAAGATGCATGACTGATGTTGACTTGATGGTCACCCTATGACAAAATCAAACCCCATATGACCCACTACATTAGCCCCAGTAGCAAACCAACCAGTAAATAATGAAACAATCAAAGAGAAAAAGAAACTAATGGCAAACCAGCACACCCCCCCCAAAACAAACAAACAAAGATACCAAAAACTAAAGATAGGAAAACAAGGCCATAAAAACAAAACAGTAAAACTTTGTCAATCATCCCCCTGGTGTATAAGGCGATTTAAATGATGACATCCCTTTCCCCAAGGACACAGCATTCCAGACACTGTTGGTATCAGGAGTCTCTGTGCATCCAGATCCCCTTTGGGCTGCAGCCCATGAGTTGTCGCCCTGCACAGTATGAGTGTCCATTCTACTGAGCCATGGTTACCCTCAGTGTGATGCTTCCTGCCAGGGGAAAACTTCTTGAATCCGTTCTTCCATGAGCAGTTCCCTACCCAACAGATCAAAATCTGTCATGTCACTGCAAGGCGGGTATAGAGGTTCTCAATATACAGTGATTCTGAGTCCCTTTCTATTGGACAGCCTCCAAGTCAGAGATTTGCCCTAAGGTCCAGGGAATTCCCTTCCATAGTCCCAGGATGGCCCCTCTCTGCTTCCTTTCCCTTCTGCTTACCTCAGTCCATAGTCTTAGGGTGCAGGCAACTCATGCATCCAAAGGGACCTCTATGTTGCGTCCTCCTGGTGTAGCTCCTGCTTTATGCCATTGTTACCTGCAGGGTCAGCATCCAAGGTCAGCTGTCTAGTCGATGCCGTGGTTCACTGAGGGTTGGGTAGAAACGTGTTCATAGAGCTCATCTAGGACATAAAAGTTCAATCATTGTCCCCCTAGGTTCTCTACAGTCATTGATTAGCACTCCTTCCCGATGTGAGATGACTTCTCCCCTGTCATCCACCATGCTCACCAGCGGAACTATCAGCATCTCCTCCAAAATGTGGATGTTCCCCTTCCCAGCTCTTAGCTTGGTGTTCAGGCATGGATTTCCTTTCAATTATGTGGGGTAGGGGTGGGGGTGGGCATTGCTGTTCCCAACCTTGTCTCGCTGTTGTATACCCCCAAGGGGATGGTCATCTCCTACTTCCCCCATCTTGAGGGAGTGACCCGCTGGCTATGTGAGGTCTCCTCCTTCAAGTTGGATCATGTGGAGTGCGCAAAATGGAGGTGATGGATGGTTCATGGCCAGTAGGGAGCCTTCTCCCCTTGTGTTCAGCCATTGGTTCCTAAGATTTATTTAATTGGTGTTTCTTCTTTTAGCAGTGGGCTCATACAATATTTGTTTATTTTGATTGATTTACTTCACTCAGTAAAGGTTCAGGCCCTTCCATATGGTGCAGTGTCTCATGCTTTCATTACTGTTTTATAGGGGTGCATAATATCCCACTGTGTGCCTGTACCATGCTTTCTTAATCCATTCTTCTACTGTTGGGCATTTGGGTTGTTTCCAGTTTCTTGCTATTTTGAACTGTGCTATGAAAAACGTAGAAAAGCCTACCTCCACTCAAGTTTTAACTCTTATTTCTTTAGGGCATATGCCTAGTAGTGGTATTGCTGGATCACATGGGATTTCAATTCCCAGTTGCTGTAAGTATTATCATATAATATTCCACAGTGGCTGTATGTATTTTCAAGTCCACCAACAGTGTATATGAGTTCCAATCTCTCCACATTCTCTCCAGCACTTGGTGCTTTCTGTTTTGTTTTTTCAATTTGGGCTAGTATTGTGGGTACTAAGTGTTATCTCATTATGGTTTTAATTGGCATCTCCCTGATTGCTAGTGATCATGAGCATTATTTGCATTTAATTTTTGGTGAAATGTCTGTCATGTCTTTTTCCCATTTCTTAATTGGGTCACTTGTTATTTTCTTAACGAACTTTCATAGAGTTCTGTATAATTTTATAATTAGCCCTTTGATGTGTCATTTGGTTAAAAAACCCCAATATGTGGGCTTTCATTTCATTCTCCTAAGAAAATCTTTTAATGTGCATAAGTGATGTAATTTCAGCATGTCCCTGTCATCTATTTTGTCTTCTGCTGTGCTCCTCCTTATGAGATATCCCTGTAGAGTAGATAAGACACATGGAGAGATACTGATAAAGCCAGATCTCTAGAGCTGGAAAAGCCACATGCCAGCACTGAGATGCTTACAAAGCCACTGGATCCACAAGACTTTCAACCCACTGGCCTGTGATCTTCCCGCACTCAGTGTCATTGCTTGGGTTTCGTGAGCCTGAAGAGGACTTTATAGATTGGTATATGATATATGGGCTAATATCAGACTTATGGACTTGATCTGATTGGGCTGGGATGTTTTCTCAATATTCAGTTGCTCTTGTATATAAAGCTCTTGTTAATCCTTTCAAAGAGCCAGCTTCTTGACTTGTTGATTTTTTTTCCATTTGCTTGTTTGTTTTCCATCTCATTTATTGCTTTGATCTTATGATTCCTTTCCTTCCTATGTTTTAAGGATTGTGTTGTTGTCCTTGTTCTATTTTTGAAAGTATTGTGTCAAGGTGTTGATAATTGTATTTCTCCTCTATTTTTCATGTGTGTGTTGATAACTGTTTTCTCTGTGCCCCATAGGTTTTGATATGTTGTGTTATCATTCTCATTTGTCTCAAGGAATTTTGAAATTCTTTCCTTTATTTATTTTATTACCCAGTCATTTTTGAACATTATGTTATTCGATCTCCATGTGTTTATCTTTATGTTACTACTTGTTTTATTGTTGATTTCTAGTTTTATAACTTTGTGGTTTGAGAAGTTTGAGTATAAGATCTCAATTAAAAAAAATTTGACACATGCTTTGTGGCTTAGTATGTTGTTTATTCTCGAGAATGTTCCATGTGCGTTATTGGAGAAGAATGTGTACTGTTGTTTTGTTGGATAGAACATTCTGTATATGTCTACATGGTTGTGTTTTTGTTGACTGTGTTATTTAGCCTTTTTTAGTGTGTTTTTTTTAACTTTCTGTCTTTCCTTGAGAGTGGTGTATTGAAGTCTCCTGTTATTTTTACCACTGTGTCTATATCCTCTGAATTTTGTGAGGATTTGATTGATGTACTTTGAGGGCCTTTCACTGGTGCACCATGTTTATTACAGTTACGGCTTCCTGAGCTATCGTTCCTGTTATCATTATGTCATGTCATTCTTATCGCGTATTATGCTTTTTGCCTTGAAGTCTATCTTCTCAGAGATTAATACTGCTACCCTGGCTTTCTTTTGATGGCTGTTTGCTTAGTGTGTTTTTGTTAAGCTTCTGGTTTTCAGCCTGCTCATGTCTTTGTTTGGAAATTGTTTATTGTTGGCAGCATATCGATGGGTTTTGCTTTCTTTTCCATTCTGCTACTCTATGTCCTTCACTGGGTGCATTTAGTCCATTAGCATTCATGCCTGAATAGTTATCTCTTCCTCCTTTAGACTTGGAGGAAAGTTTTTTGCAGGAGCTCTTGAACTATTTTCTGTGTGGAATTTTTGCTTTTTCATCTTCTGCAATCCCTATAATACTCAGGATGTTCCTCTTGAGTGTGTCCTATGTTGTCCTCAAGCTTTTCTCAGTCTCTTTTGCATTCTTCGTTATTTATTCTTCTTTTTGGTTGGAATTTATAGATTTGTCTTCTAGCTTGCTAATTCAGATTTCCACCCCCTCAATTCTGTTTCTCGTTCTTTTATTGGTCTTTTGTATTCTTCAGAGCTTTCATTAATTTCTCAGTTCATACTTCACACATTCCATCTTCCTTCTATTACTTGGTGCTTGCAGATGCTTCTTTTTATTTTGATCTGGGCCCCATCAGCAAATGAAGTTCTCAAAGGATGTATTCCATCTAGGTCACTTTGCATGGCCAACTCTAATTTGAGGAGACAGTTCTCCCTCAGCTGTCTTTTGAGTTCCTTCCAATCTGAGGGGTTCATCTTTTGACAATATGCATGATAATATTCTGCTGCTATTCATAAGATATTCAGTGGATAATCTTGCTCTAGTGGAGATCTTATTTATTCTTCATCATCTGACTGTAGTTCAAAAGCTCCACTGACCCCATTCACCATTGGTGCCCTGCCACTACTTAAAATCCTGGTTAATAATAATAATATAAATAAATACATAAATAAATAAAATCCTGGTAACATATCTTCCCTCATCACAGCCATACACATGTCACCACAGTCTAATACCCGACAGATAAGTGATGGCTGCAGTCCTACTTAAGTCTAAGTGACTGTTATGTAGGTAAAATATGCACAATTCATTTTAGAAAGCCCTACAAATATAACGGAGGATAATATGTGGTAACAGGAATTATATTTACTCTCCCACCTGAAGTAATTTAAAAAAAATAGACAAAATAGGTAAAATACATGTTCAACATAATTAGACATTATACAAGTGAAAGTCAACCATCACTGTGATGTACTACTACATAACGCCTGAAATAATGAAAACCTGAAAAGATGGGTCATATAAAGTATTCACAAGGATATTGGAACATGACATTTTCTCCTACAATGCCTGTTGCATGTTTGTTTATGTTATCTTCAAAGAACTATGCCACATAGATGGAATTAGACATTTCTTTGGTACAAACAGCTAATAACATAACCGATCAGATTATATTTTTGAGATATTAGAACATAGTGACATCTGATGGAAAACAGAGATAGCATGATTCCCAAGTGAGATCAAAGGATAAAAAAATCAAATATTACAACAAAATATCTAATTAGATTATAAAAAACAGAAGAAAAATATCCTGAATGAAAAGTCTGGACAAATGGAAGAAAATAAAAGCAGATAAAAATCCACAATCATGAAAAGGAGTATTTGTCTGATACAGAGCAGTGGACCTCTGGAAACTGAGGCCCTTAGATAGCCTGTAAGTCAGAGACTGAACATACCTCGGGGGATGAACCTTTATGGAAACCATAAATCAGGCCAATAAACTCTCACCCATAGCACAATAGTTACAGCTTAATGTTTTTTAATCGGGTAGAATAAGATACTCACATTTTTCTTTAAAAGACAAAAGGAAAGATGAGGGAAATATTGCATACACAATGAATGCCACACACACCCACCCCACCCAGCTCCCTGCTCTACTTTGCCCAGGTGCTCCACCTCTCAGTGTAGTAGGAGCAGGAAGTGTGCATACAGGAAGTGATCTGGCAGGAGCTGGCCCAACTTCACTCTCACAGATTACCTGGCGCAGGGAAATAGGCATGAGGGACACTGAGAGATGAGATGTATAGGCCGTGGTTTTTAAATAACTAGGTGAAACAAATGACCATTTTCCAACTGATTGTGCAAGATGATAATACTTGTGTCCAAATTACCTAAAGACTCATTGGGAGTTTATAGGTAGAATTATATCATGGCTTTTAATTAATTTTAATCATCTACTTTTTAATGTCAGATGGATCTTGGCTGAAAGCAGAGACTATCTGAAAGATGTTTCCTGGTGTTTTATTGGCAATAAAAAGACCTTTGACTGTGGATCATAATAAACTATGGATAGCATTATAAAGGTTGGAATTTCCAGGATACTTAATTGTGTTCAATCCCTGGATAAGATGGATTGACACAGTAGCTATATATCAATGGAGTCTAAAATAACAATCATCCCAAGGATGTTGACAGAGAGGGCAGTGTTTTGTTCTGTGGTACACAGGATCACTGTGAGTCAGCATTCACTAGGCAGTACCTAAAAACAACCCTTTGAATGATAGTTCAATTTCCACACTTTGCTGTCTCAAGATGGTGTTGAAGTCCATACCAGCATACTTAAACATGAATTTATGTTTTCAACTGTTGACTGATCATGTTAACATTGCTGGTTCAAATCCAGCAGGCAGTTCTTAACAGACACATCTAGTGATTCATTCTCATAAAGATTAGAGTCAGGAAAACCAGTTGTGGGGGTTCTACTCTGTTAAAGGGGTCAACCTGAGTTGATATCGACTTCAGGGTACCTACCAACAACTGAAAATGCTGAATAAAGTTTCAAGGCAAAATATTTGGGCTTGTAGAGACAAATAAAGAAGAAATAATGATAAAAAGTCATAGCCCATTTCTCCTGGGTTCCAGAGTCTCAAAAAACTTCCCTATTCAGGACTTATAGTGCTAATAACAATTTGGGGGACCTGGGATTTCATAATTTCAAGGATTTCAGAATAATTAGTATTGTTGAAGGCATAAATGATATTTGATTTGTTTAAGAAATCCATTTAACCCCTAATAATACAAAGAGGACCTTGTGTGATAAGCACATGACCTGTTCCCGAGTATATCTCTTAAACTGTGTAAGTAAATAGCTGTGCATAGTTCATACTGAGTCTTACTTTAATGTCAGAACAGGCTCCAGTATCTGTGAAGATTTAAAAGCTACAACTACATCCAGTTAAAGTGATTGTGCTGACAGATTTGTTGGCAATAGGTGTTGGCTTAAGTTTCAGAGTGAAAGCAAATTGATGTCATCTGAAAGGGCCAGGAGGAGTTAGCTGCAGGAAGCACTGGTGGTGTAGTGAGGTTAGCATGGACTGCTCACCCTACGAAAGTCAGCAGTTCAAAACCACCATCCTTTCCTTGGGAGAAAGACAAGGCTTTCACTCCCATAAAGTTTTACTGGAAACCTGCAGGAGCAGGTTTACTCTGTCCTATTTTGTAACTGTGAATCAGAACCGACAGGATGACCAATAGCTGTTGTTTTTTGAGGAATTGTCTGTAAATTTGATGCAAGTAGTTTAGGAACTGAGTGTCCTTAGGCTCAATCAACCTCCATAAAGTAAATGCTAACTTGTAGGAAGTTATGCAGCAGTGCAGAACCACACACTCCAGGGTTTCTGAGGCTGTTAGTTATTTTGGAAGTGGTTTTTGGAGGTTTTGAACAATGGACAATACTGAGGTTAGCCCAAGGGCTGAAGCCCTCACACCCCAGGATTTTAAATGAACCCCCCAACAGAGAGATGGATAGCAATAAAATGCCAGGGAGCTGTTTAAGTAATGACAATTTATACATGCATCACTATGATTTGCAGCACTCCCAGAATCAAATTCTAGCTCCATCTTCAAATAGCAGTCTCTGCTCAAAATCCACACACTGCCCCTCTTGACAAGATGATCCAAAGGTGCATTGAGTGACCAGCAAAACGAAAAGTAAAGTCCCACTTGATCTTAACACTCCAAGCATTGTTTGAAGTTATAGTAAACCTCTTTTTATGTTATATGATAAATTCATAGCTGCATAGCACTGTTTCAAAGACTATTATTTCATAACAAATATTTACATGATTGATGGGTTGTGTTCTACCACGATACACATCAGTGTCTGATAATAAAAATGCTTTCTTGCTAGGGCACTTCTTAGCTGGAGTAAATATACATAAACTATGACCATGTGTTAGACAGGGTTCTCTATAGAAACAAAACTAGGACACTTATGAATATATATATACATACACACACAGAGAGAGAGAGAGACACTTTTATACAGCACAAAGGAATATAACAGTCCACACAATGGTACAGTCGGCTGAATTCAACACATTTCCTTTAAACAGTTACTACACTGGAAATCCTTCAACTCAAGAGGGCTGCTGGGTCCAAGGTCAAGGAAGCAGACAGCTGAGTCTTCTATACAGCAATGCAGGCAATCTTTCCAGAGGCAGCCAACAGCAGGGCGAGTCATTAACAGTCAGTCAGATAGGAGGATCCAACAGTTCCAAACTCAAGCTATGCATACACCAGCAGAGTGGCGAAGTAGATCTCAAAGGAACCTCAAGCTCTATTGACATGATCCATGATTGGGTGTCCCATAGGTAGTATAGCTCACAAGTTGAGGCGGAGAACTAGCTAAAGCAGATGCACACTGGTCCATCACCAAAGAGCCAGTGAGAGAGAGAAGCAGGGCTTGCCAAGCCATTTATCAATGTGCCCTTCAATCAAAGTGAAACCTTATTAATCCCACATGATCTTATTGTTCATGTTGCCACAATAAACCTACCTATCACAATCATTAAAAAATACATGTTATGAAGATATCAAGGCCCAAATCACATACTAGAATCATCTGTAGAAATGGTGACACTATGTCCCACTGTGCTCTTCTTAGCTGTCTAGCATGAAGATAGAGTATCCCTCAAGGCACAAACAGGAAGTCTGCATGCTTGTCTACATGACTTTTAGCAAATGTTTTACCTTTGCAATCCACTGTTTTTGAAAGCAGGGACCTTACAGTGCTGCTGACACAAAGGCAGGCTGTAGAAGGAACAAGTTATGTGGAAGAAATAAATAATTGCTTGGTGTGCTGTTTATGTGCCAAGCATTTGTTATAAATACTTTACAAGTATTAATGAACACACTGATTCTAATAATAGTACAATATCCTCAAATAATAACATTTGATCATTCAAAGCACAGGCAGCCAAGTCTCTCAAGTATAACAGGGGCCAGCAGTTCAACGTCTAATCTCTACTTGTGAGATGTCTTTGCTGCTTGCCTTTTGCCATTAAAAATATATTGTATTTTTCTTAGTTGTTACCTCCTCAGTGTCTTTGATTCTGTACGTAAACAACTCTGTTACTAAAGTCCCATTGGCTTAGGGCCAATTTAGGGGATAACCTGTTTGATTTTGAAAGCACTTCTGTGTGTGCGTTGTAGAGTGCATATCCTCCTCACACCTGGAGTTAGGTAGGACATGTTCTTTGAAAGGGTTACCTTGGATGTGTTGATGGTATCAGGGCAAAAGTGAACACTGATTAAGAGAAAGGGACTTAAAAATGTCTTAGGAAATTTTGAGTGAAAAGAACATGCGATTTCCCTCTGAAGCCCCCTTGTATGATTTGGTGTCTTATGTGCATTGGGAGGTGTTAAACAACCTGCATGTATTGAATGATTCTATCTTTCTCTTACTGCTCATGACCTTGAACATAGTCTTCACAATTGTTGGCTGCCTGGATCTCACCTTTAGAAAATGGTCTTTTGATGGCTTGTGCCCATTTTTGATTGGGCTATTTTTATTAATCTTAGTAAAGTGTAGTTTTCTAAAGATCTTGGAATTAGCCCTTTATCTGACAGATCATCGCTAAAAACTCTTCCCCCCAATCTGTGGGTTCTCCTTTTACTCTATTTGCCTAGTCTTTGGATGTGCGTACTTTCAGAAGGCACTATTTCTCTCTTTTGTCTGATAAAGAGCAAGTCTTTTTCATGATGGTGTGGCGCGTTTTCCCATAACAGAACATGCACTGAGAGCTCAGCTGGTGAGCAAAGGAGATCTTTGGCCCAGAAGTAATATTGAGGCTAGAACTCTTGAGGAGTATTCAGTCTGAATTTTGAACATTTACAACCTAGGCCAACATGGTATCTTATTTTAACGTGGATTTATTCATGTTGCCTTTGCCAGCCTAAAATATTCCTAGTAAATTACCTCATTTTATCCCTTTGTGTATTTCATGCTAAGTGTAGACCAGGGGTGGGAACCTTCCCCTCCCCCACCCCGCCAACAGCTATTTGCATATTATAACACCATTCACAGGTCATATGGTCAAATGTTTAATTAATAGCGCCCCAAACCCTAGTGGTATAGTGGTAACAAATTGGTCTGCGAACCTCATGATTTGCACTTTGAAACCACCAGCTAGCTGCTTCTTGGGAGAAAACCTGGGCTTTCTATTCCCACCAAAGTTACAGCATCAGAAATCCACAGGGCATTGACCCAAGGACAGCGTGTTTGGTTGGAGTTTAAGATTCTGGCTCAGACTGCCTCTTTCGGGCGAGGAGTGTGATGTCAGCGGGTGTTCATGATTTCTGGGGCCCTCCACCTGTGATAGAGGCTCAAAAGAGCTGAGTTTATTCACTTGTAGAATAAAATTTATAATTTGGTCTCCCGTGTTCAATTTTACATTTTCTGACGTGCACGAATTTTCCTAAATCTAAGTTAATGTGTTTCTCTGGAAGCAGCTCTACTTTAATACCATAGAAATTCCTCTCAAGCAAACGCAGGCAATGTCGGCACGGTGGCCCATTTCTGAGCTGTTCTGAGATTTCAGTGCAAACTCCAGAACCATGACACCAGGGCTTTACAAACATTCGTCCACGCGCCTCTCTGCTGCTTGTCAATGTCATGTAATTAAATAAAAAGTCCAGTCACTTAATGCCGTTAAGTCATTTAATGTCATTTTTGATTTCAGCATAAAACTTGGAAAATGCACTCGTTATTTTCAGATGGAAGGTTCTGGGCTAGGGGTGCTTGGAGAAATATTCAAAGGAATATATTAATGAAGGAAACCCTCTGATAGCGCAGGTCTATAAGAACCCCTGAACTATAGCCCGTGCCCAGCCCCTCACCTCCCCGCACACAAAGAAAACAGCAACTGCAGCCAGTGCGTGAAACATGTAACAAACCTAAAAAATAAAAGCAGAGGAATTTCTGTTGTATGACAGTGGGGCTGCTGTCAGAGAAGCCAGGGTGGGTGCCACATCATCTTTTCAGCTCGTGCAGTACTTGAGCTCTCCTCTAAAGACTGCAGATGATATCATAAGATACAGTGATTCAGCAAAAAATGAGGAAGGGTCTCAGTGGGATGGATTGACACAATGGCTGCGACATCACCCCAAATGTGAGGATGGCTTAAGAACAGAGCAGTGTTTTTTTTTCTGTTGTCTACAGAGCCCCTGGGGTCCGAGCCAGCTGAATTGGACCTAACAACATGAATTCTTTTTGGGAGCAGGGAATAAATGGGAGACTCTCTTTGGAGGCCTCTAACAATGTCGTTTTCACAAGACCCTTTCCAGTCATCTTGCCAGTATCAGTAAGGAGGGCTTATGAGGTGGCTCCTTTTTACTTGGAAGATAATGAATTTCATCATTCTAGCAATCTGCGAAGGGCTAATAATCTTCCACGTTGCTAAGGAATCCATATTCCACCATTGGAGTTTTCTAACATCCTAGAGAAATCAAGTCGGCAAGTTATCAATACCTATATTTTATCACTGAGCTACAGTAATGGGAAGTGAAATTGTAAGATTTTTCACATTTAACTTTTTTTATTTTACTTGAAATTCTGATAGCATTTAAAACATACCCAAACTTTCCTAACCCCAGAGGTTGGCATTACATGAATAAGCAAAATAACACATTGACTTTTGCAATATCTGCAGGCTAGAAAGGCGAAACGCCTTCTCAATATTAAACATTTGCAGTAAGTTTGTAAAAGTTGCCTTTTACTTCTCTGTTCAGGTGACATTTCATATTTTTATTCTGAACTCTTTTCAGAAAGGTAATTTTCTAAAATCAAAAAAGAAACCCCACTCTCCCATCCCCGGAAGACAAGATCCTAAACTTACAGACTTTCAAAAGGTTGGAAATTATTGAATATTTTCATGAATTCCCATATTTTAACAGAGTAGTATAATTAATCTCTCTATATATTCCACATGTATCCATGTGAGAAATAAATGAAATACCCTGAAGGGGGAAACAATGCATTATTATGAAAACTTTTCCCATCCTCTCTGGCCTTGACAGTGCAACCGGCACACACGAGCAGAAGCAGAAAGATGGGGCTCTGCCTTTTATTTGTTCTCAAAAGAAAGGGTGGTTTTAATTTTCCTACAATCCACAAATCCTTACAGTGTCCTTGAATGTAAAATGCAATGCAACATCACACAAAGTAACTTTTATTTCTCTGTGGGTATTGCCCATAAAGCAAGGCGTGTTTCTTAGAGAAGCAAAGGAAAGCTTTAAACTGCACTTTCTAAAGTAAAAAGAGCCCCATCACTGAGACTTCCAGTCCAACACATCTCCAAAGCAGGCAGGGGAGCAGAGCCTCCTGCAGTATTTTAATGGAAATGCATTTCTCCTGGGCGGGTCTCAGTTCTGTGAAGCTCCTGGGAAATTCCTGGGCTCTGTTCTTTGTCTTAGGGTATTTCTTCCGAGTGAGAGGTCCCAGAGTTCCTTTCTATGATCATTCTTCCCAAATTATTGCCAGAAACAAGGCAAAGTATTTTACTTCTTTCAAGAAGTTGTATGTATCTGGTATAGCTGAGTCAGCAAAGACCCTTACAGTTTTGCTTCCTGTATGTTATTAGAATTTTCGCGGATTTGAGACAGAAGTTGTGTTCACTAAGACTTGTCTTCCCAGCATTGCCTAGAATCTTTAGACAGATGATTTGTAAATCTGAAGTTAGACAAAACGGGAACATCCTGACCACCTAGCTTCATCCACTGACTGTTCAGTGACATTTTAATTTTCTTCGCAAAGGTAACAGAGTGTGTTACCCACATTGATACTGGAAACAAGGGTTTACAAACCAAAGCCACAGACCTAGAGTTGATTCCAACTCACAGTGGACCCATATACCAGCCAACTTCTTGCCATTATGTCGAATCTGATCCATATTGACTCTATAAGACAGTAGGATTGTCCCTGTTGGTCTCTGAGGTTGTAAAGCTTTATGGAAGCAGAAACCTCATCTTATTCCTGAGTTTTGGCTGGTGGTTTTGCTTTGCTGGTCTTGCAGTTAGCAGCCTAACTTACAGCTCATTACACTATCAGAGTTGCTCTATATAGGTTTTCCAAAAATGCAAATCTTTATGGGCGCCGACAGCCACATCTTTCTCCTACAGTGCAGCTGGTAGGTTGGAACTACTGACCTTGTGGTTAGCAATCCAACACCTAACCCACAGCACCACCAGGGCTCCCTACTTAAATGCAAAGTACTACCGAAAAGTTCACAGAAACGTGCATTACCATTCATTCTATTTTCTCATGAACTTTACAAAGACTCTTTAGTATGTTCATGGTGTTAATTGCATATTAAATTGTAATTACCTCTTACCTATTGTCCATTATTAAATACAAGAAATCAGCTAGGCCTGGGGATAGAACTTATTCATTATATTTTGGTTACACTTGGTTTTCATTTTCATACTTCGCTTAGAGATGATCATTTCAATTTCTTAAGACAATTTATTATACAAAATGCTTTACTAATAATACATGGGTTTATGAGCTAGGACATTTTTTTGTCAGCAAATACCTGGACACTTAGTAAGTCATGTCTCTGATCATTAGAACATGTATTCTTCTTTTTAACAGGAACAGTGCTCAAGAAATAATGCAGTGTCATTAGGCCAATGCTGACTTCCCCAGGAACTCTTTAGGATAGGGTAGAACTGACCCCAAGCATGTCCCAAGCTGTACATCTTGACAGAATCAGATTGTCACATCTTTCTCCTGCAGATTAGGGGCTGGGCTTGCCCTAGCAACCTTTCAGCTAGCAGCCTATTGCTTATCCCTGTGCCACAGGGTTCCGGAATGAGGGAACGACTGCTTATCTATCAGGTTATAGCAGAAATAGATCCACAGTGAGAATTTTATCAAGGAAATTTCCCATGTTAAATTAATACAGAGTGGATCACACAGCAAATCTATGTCAACCCAGCGTCAATATAATCATATTTTAAGATAGTAAAAGGTCTCCCTAGTTACAGTCTTTATAGACATTTATTAGAAAAACTCATGAGATTGGAGGGGAAATCTCTGTTTTCCTTCTCAGTGTTCTTTGGTGAACATGAGCACTTCAGAAATGATCTCGCAAACCAGTGTAACAACAGCGCTACCGTCACATGGAAAAGGGAATCCATGAGCAGACGCTCTTTGGCACTCACTTGACAGATGTCTTCAAATCTGCAAGATCGACATCAGTCTCGCCTCATGCAAATCTCATCCTATGCTTTATCTAATTAGTATCTTGATTTATCTTTGTTTCCCTGATGATGCTATTTAGGAATCTATTCTATTATATACAAAGATTCCATTTGCTATTCATGAAAATCTATATATTTCTCTTTGTGGTTTGGCAGAGGTTAAGTGGGCCTTTAAGTTCTAATTTCATAAAAGCATTTAAGGAAAAGAACAGAACGTACCTTCTGACTGCAGTTATTTGTCATATCACTTTAGCCTTCTCTCATCTGAAGATCCCTAGATTTTCTTTGTATTTTTGCTGCTGCTGCTTTGGAACAGTGCAGCCTCATCATTTTGTGTGGCATGTGGAGTCTAGTCTGTCAATCTGGTCACAGCTTGGCCTCATTTGGAGGCGCAAAGCTCAATGGAGGTGGGACACAGACACTCTCTGCTTCATCTTCCTGATGGCAAGATACATGGAACTACACTAGAGCCTTGGAGCTGGAGGTTCCAGGTGGAGACCCACGCCAGCGCTGAGATGCTTACAACACCACTGGATCCACAAGACTTTCCGCCCACTGGCCTGTGATCTTCCTGCATTTGGTGTAGTTGCATGTGTTTTGTGAGTCTGAAGAGGACTTTATAGATTGTTATTGGACATGTGGGCTAATATCAGACTTATGGACTTTATCTGGAATGGGCTGGGATGTTCTCTCAATATTTAATTGCTCTTGTACATATAAAGCTCTTTCTTATACACCTATGAATGTCTATGTATGTGTTTCTCTAGTCAATCCTGACGCACACAGCATCCATCATTGCTTTAGGGTGGATCTTATTTCCCCCAAATTAGAAAGGGGTCTCCATCATTGTGGGGAGAAGCACAGAAGTGACGTTGCATCTTCTCAGAGTGCTTGCTTGTTTGTCCTCATCTTTGTGGTTGTTGCTAGATGCCAGCATGGTAGTTCCATCTCATATCAGGCCCACCTACAACAATACTGCTCTAGCCACAGTGTCACCCTTCATTGACACAGGTGATCAATAAGTCAGTGTGCCAAAGGTGGTGTCTGCCAGATTTTGCCACTGTGAAGTTCTTATTATTTCTCCTTTGGTACAGTCGGTTACACATTATAACTGATAACTGGGAGGTTGGTGGTCCATGTATAGTAGTGAGACCAAATGAGGCTCTTTGTTCTTATAAAGACTGACAGGCTAGGAAACCATTGGGAGGAGTTCTACTCTATGCTGTACGGTTACTATCATTCAGAATGGACTTGAAGACAGTGGTATTTTCATGAGATTTCCACTCAATAGCCAGTGTGAACACACTTTTGGACCATGTAAGTCATATATTCATCATCAAATTCTTCACACTAAACTCAGCATCTACAGATGGTTCCCGGATGTCCTAATCCCCTCAATACAAATCAGTTGCTATTGCTTTCAAATGTATTCCTTCCTTTTGTATTAGCATGGATGTGTGGATTTTTATTGCATTCACTATTTTATTATTCTACTTGTATTATCTTTATGTTCAAATAGCAAAGGATAATTTCAATTGCTTCAAAAAACATGGATAATAATAAAAAAATATTTCTGACTCTTCATGCTGGGAAGAGCCAGGCTGCTAGGCGATCATTTCCATGGCCAGAAGTACTTCTCCACCATCTCCACAATGGAGACGCCCACAGGGGATATGCTGTTACTCCCCTGTGGTCATTCTGGGTCTTTCAGGAAAAAATAGTCCTCGGAAGTCTACAGCTGGCATGTCCAGAGAATCAAATGCTATGCCTATGAGACGTCTGTGAGTGTATGGGTTTTCAGTAGCAAAGCCTTACTGTGATTTAAGTAATGTGGGGTCACTCTTGGAGGAGCTGGTCAAATTAATGTGGATTCAGAATCCTACCTAATTGACTACTTTGAATATTTTCTAGTCCAGACATGTTGGTTCCTGACCACAGATCAATCTAAAGGAATAAGTTCTAATTATTTATATGCAAGCTCTAATTATAATCACCTGGGCCCGAGTCATCCTCACCATTGTCTTATGTCATATACTAGGAGACTACATTATCATTCCCTTTTAGAAAAGACAAAAGTGCTTTCAACCTAAAGGGTTAAAGAATCTCTAGTCAGCAAAGAACTCAACCACCTTTTCAACATCCATGGCTTGTGGTACCATGCTCAGCTCTTTCCTTGTTTGATGCTCAAAGAGAATGGCACCGCCATCTTCATGGTGACTAGTGCTAGCCGAATCCCTTTCACTGCTAACCTGTGAAATGTCAAGGCACAGCTATGCTACCTTTCTGAAACATATAACTAGAGACGTACGCAGAGCATCAGGAAGAGGTGTAAGTCAGAATTAGAGACAGACATCTCACCTGAAACCAGAAGAATTGGCTCAATGCTCACCTGGCTTATTTCTGGTTATAAAACATCCCAAGAAAAAGGGCTGTCAGGATGTGGAGGGAAAGGATTGGGGAAACCACACTATCTGGATGTGTCTTACTTATTGCCTTATTATATTACATCTTTTATTCAGAGGTCTGGTGGTGCAGTTAGTTAAGCATTGGACTCCTAACCTTAACGTCAGCATTTCAAAGCCAGCAGTTGACCCAAGGGAGACTGATGAGGCTTCTGCTCTGTGAAGCTTTATAAGCTGGATACTATATTTCTTGCTGCTCGGGCATCATCCAATTCCTTCACCACACTTTGCTGTGGGACCACATCTTCAGTGGTTTCATGAACATAAGTATTGGTCATGGCCATGTCACAAGAACTAACTGTTCTCATATTAGATCTACAATCCAGAGACAGCTTAAGATCCCTTCATGTAAGTATGGTTTCTATATGTCCTTAGGTCACTCACTTTAGAGACATCTTTATTGTTCTATTGGGGTATCATAAATCATCCTCTTGGGGCTTAATATTACTATTGATAGTAATATTATTTTAGACCATTATAAAACACTGTGGGGTAAAATAAGTTATATACTTATAGAATATCTACAGATATATATTTGACTAATACATGAATTATTAACTTGTGCAGCTTCAAAATATAGGTAATTAGACACTAGTTACTCAATTACAGAGGACACGATATATGAACAGAGTTTCAGTACCACTCATTGACCAAGGCAAAACCAAGCCTGCTGAGTAACACATGTCACAGACAGGCAAAGAAAGAGTGAATACAGCAAATACAGGTGGATCTCTGGTCACTATGTATTGGGCACCCTGAAAACAATAGCGTCTGGGTTTTTAATGTCTTATCAAAACAACCATCTGAGTGAGGAGTCATTTAAGTTCACATGGGATAAGCACAGGAGGCAGTGAGGTCCCATGATTGCAAATGGTAAGATCCAAACCCATAGGAAAGAATGGTTCAGAGTTTTCATTCTAAACTTCATCCCCAGTTTGGGGGACACTGCGGATAATAGTGGAAGCCGAAAATTCATTTGCAGAGTTCTCATGTAAATTGGGTCCCCACCGAACATAGTCCAAGAATGTGAACAGTTTTAATAGCAGAGTAAAAGCATTATGAAGGGGATTTTAGTAGATGTACTTCGTCTGGAATACAAAACCTTGTCATTAGATTTCTCTTTGGACCTATTTTGAATTTATTCTCAGTTTTTGACATTCTTTGCTTTCTTTTACATGGAAGTTTTTATCTGTTTAATATGGTCATTGTTGTTAGAGCCATTTTGGGTTTTTGTGGGTATTTTTGGTATTGTTTTCGTCTTTGTATCGTATGTTTTTCTGCATAGGAAAGCCATGTTCAGAGGATCTACAAAGAAAGTAACTGTATTAATAATTATCTGAGGGCATTAAGGGGAGGGTGGGTGGAATTAGGGAGTCAACACCAATGGCTATACGAGGGAAGAAAATGTTTCCAAGTTGGTAGTGATTGCCAACCTTTCTTAACATCATCGACCCACTGAATTGTGTGATATGTCAGCTATAACTCAACAGTAATATTAAAATAAAAGACTGAGAGCCTTGGGGACAGTTCTACTTAGCTCCACCTGTGGGGCTGCTGGGGGTCAGAATCAACCCAAGGACAATGGTTTGGGATTGGATTTCACTTTGTCCCCCATAAACAAACCCTCTTTTTCTGAAGAAATTTTTTAGGGTTTCACTTAGTTCTTCAGTGACCAAAAAGCCGCAATCCCTTGTAGAAGATAGACAAGTTAAAATCCTGAGCTTATATTTAAGTATCTGGTTGTCATTCAAATCACCTGCTCCTTTCCCCAGAAATTTTGGGAGACATACACATTTATTTTTCCTAGAATGGAGGATTCACACCTCTATAAGAGTTGTAGTACTGAATGGATCCTCAAACTAAATAATTCAAGTAGTGGAGTACAGAGAGCACACAGCTTAAGGTAGAGACTAGGTTTAAGAACTGTTTGGCAAGGTTAAAACACTTCACAAAGATGAAAGTCCAGTAAGGCAATGAGATATTCTACCAAGTGCCTGGTTTACTGGGTCATGCTGGTTAACAACTCAGGCTGCCCACCTTTTATCCTTTGCCTTGCTTTCTGGTAGATCTATCATTTTTAGCTCTGTGTTCTAGGGTGTGGTAGTTACATAATCTGGTGTCAGCTTGTGGAGGGTGTAGTCTAGCCTGTCAATCAAGGCCCAGGTTGATGACCTCATTGGGATGCATAGAGTCTCTGCTCCTTCCTCCGGACAAGCCACATGGAGCTAGGCTGTTGGCAGCCAGAGCCTTGGAGCTGGAGGAGCCACGTGGAGACCCCTGGCAGCACTGAGATGCTTCCACCACCACTGGATCCACAAGACTTTCCACTCACTGCCTGTGGTCTTCCTGCTTTCGGCATCATTGCAAATGTTTCGTGAGTCTGAAGAGGACTTTATAGATTGGTATCGGACATATGGGCTAGTATCAGATTTATGGACTTGATTTGGACTGGACTAAGATATTTTTTCAATATTCAATTGCTCTTGTATATAAAGCTCTTTCTTATACCCATATGAATTTGTTTCTCTTGTCCACCAGTACTGACACACAGGGTTTTCTATTTCTTCTAAATTTCCTTTTAGTTTACCAGGTCTTTCTTGTGCCACACTGATTTTAGTGTATATCTTTCCCTGTGTTCATAGCTTAAAAGATGATTGAACTATTGAATTGTATGATATATGGATTATGTGCCCATAAAACAGTTTAAGAAATAAAAAATAAAAGCTCTTGCTTATGTTAAAAATGATATCTTTCATTTATAACTGTAAGATTTTGTCCTTTTAAAATATACATGACCATCGGTAATATCATTGCTATTCCTTATTTTATTCTATCTTTAATTAAAAATATTTAATACATAGCTTTTTTGTTTCTGATGATTACAGTATCACAAGTTCTAAATATTTCTGCAAACTCATTTATAGTGGTCTGCAGCCTCTTGATTGTAAATAATCTGTGGGAAGTAGGAAGAATAATTGGCCTCAAATTCAGTGGGTCTTAACTGAATGCTGATGACTTTCAACCTTCTGTGGGTTGAACGCTAGGTTGACAGTAACCTTCAAGGACACTTCAGTGGTTCTGTTTGCAGATATTCTTCTGGGGCTCAGGAGTTACTTGGGTTAGCTGTTGGCTGCTATCTGCAAGATCAATAGTTCAAACCTATGAGGTCGAGGGCATGTGGATGTTTTATTACCAATGCAGTAAGAAGTACATGGAACTGGAAAGGCAGGTACCCTCAGGATAGAAAGCCTGCCATGGTGCTGAGAGAAAAGGTGAAGCTTGCCCTTCTTAGGACATGCAGTTCCTTAGAGGAGAGTAGAACATGGGTTGGGCATAGTGATGAAGTGCCTGCTTGCTGACCATGTGAATGTTTCTGTCTTCTTTTCACTCTGAACGACCATATTTTATGACATTTTTCCAATTTAGAAAATAATATATAAAGATACCTTCCACTTTTTAAGGAAACTCACAGCTATTGAGGTTTAGAGAATCAGGTTCTGAAATGCGTCAGATCTCTGAGTTACAGTTATACATCTGGGTTTTAATTTTTTACTTTTCAGAAAAGTGCAACAATCACAAATGTGGGCAATGCATAGATTTGTAAAAACAATGCAGTCACATATTTTATTAGACAATTCTGAAACCTAAAGTGACATAACTATGAAAAATTTTATTGATATATGTTTATATTAAAAAAATCAAGTCACTTAAAAGGAAACATCAAACATCGTCGATTACAACAGTACTCCTTCCCTTTGTCAAGTTGACAGGAGGTATAAATTGGAAGTCAAGTTAGAATCAAAGTCACAGCTGCACAGAATGACAAAGAAACAGCTTCTGCAAGGTCAAGTCTCTTGCATTGCCAGGCATTGGAAACACCACTTTTCCCTTTAAGGTCGTTGTTGGTGACATCCCCCCACCCGCCCCCGTCCCCAACATTTTTTAATACAGCAAATCACACATCAAGAAAATGTAGCTATAAACTCATATCTTCTGCTGGTCTGTTTTCCCACATTTGATTCATATTCTGCACATACTTCATCTACAGGTACACACATATATAGTTTTGAATCAGTACTTCATTCCATACATATGCTTTAAGGAACTAAAACCAAAACCTAAACTCAAACACTTGACACTCCCACAGACTATCTGTGTGGATACCTGCTTGAGCCAAAGCTAGCCAGCCTCTTTAGGTCCTATCTCGAGCCAAAGCTAGCCAGCCTCTTTAGGTCCTATCTCGAGCCAAAGCTAGCCAGCCTCTTTAGGTCCTATCTCGAGCCAAAGCTAGCCAGCCTCTTTAGGTCCTGTCTCGAGCCAAAGCTAGCCAGCCTCTTTAGGTCCTGTCTCGAGCCAAAGCTAGCCAGCCTCTTTAGGTCCTGTCTCGAGCCAAAGCTAGCCAGCCTCTTTAGGTCCTGTCTCGAGCCAAAGCTAGCCAGCCTCTTTAGGTCCTATCTCGAGCCAAAGCTAGCCAGCCTCTTTAGGTCCTATCTCGAGCCAAAGCTAGCCAGCCTCTTTAGGTCCTATCTATCTCGAGCCAAAGCTAGCCAGCCTCTTTAGGTCCTGTCTCGAGCCAAAGCTAGCCAGCCTCTTTAGGTCCTGTCTCGAGCCAAAGCTAGCCAGCCTCTTTAGGTCCTGTCTCGAGCCAAAGCTAGCCAGCCTCTTTAGGTCCTATCTCGAGCCAAAGCTAGCCAGCCTCTTTAGGTCCTATCTCGAGCCAAAGCTAGCCAGCCTCTTTAGGTCCTATCTCGAGCCAAAGCTAGCCAGCCTCTTTAGGTCCTGTCTCGAGCCAAAGCTAGCCAGCCTCTTTAGGTCCTGTCTCGAGCCAAAGCTAGCCAGCCTCTTTAGGTCCTATCTCGAGCCAAAGCTAGCCAGCCTCTTTAGGTCCTATCTCGAGCCAAAGCTAGCCAGCCTCTTTAGGTCCTGTCTCGAGCCAAAGCTAGCCAGCCTCTTTAGGTCCTATCTCGAGCCAAAGCTAGCCAGCCTCTTTAGGTCCTGTCTCGAGCCAAAGCTAGCCAGCCTCTTTAGGTCCTGTCTCGAGCCAAAGCTAGCCAGCCTCTTTAGGTCCTGTCTCGAGCCAAAGCTAGCCAGCCTCTTTAGGTCCTATCTCGAGCCAAAGCTAGCCAGCCTCTTTAGGTCCTATCTCGAGCCAAAGCTAGCCAGCCTCTTTAGGTCCTATCTCGAGCCAAAGCTAGCCAGCCTCTTTAGGTCCTGTCTCGAGCCAAAGCTAGCCAGCCTCTTTAGGTCCTGTCTCGAGCCAAAGCTAGCCAGCCTCTTTAGGTCCTATCTCGAGCCAAAGCTAGCCAGCCTCTTTAGGTCCTGTCTCGAGCCAAAGCTAGCCAGCCTCTTTAGGTCCTGTCTCGAGCCAAAGCTAGCCAGCCTCTTTAGGTCCTATCTCGAGCCAAAGCTAGCCAGCCTCTTTAGGTCCTGTCTCGAGCCAAAGCTAGCCAGCCTCTTTAGGTCCTATCTCGAGCCAAAGCTAGCCAGCCTCTTTAGGTCCTGTCTCGAGCCAAAGCTAGCCAGCCTCTTTAGGTCCTGTCTCGAGCCAAAGCTAGCCAGCCTCTTTAGGTCCTATCTCGAGAAGGAGCTGCAGAAAGTTCATGGAAATAACAGGTGGATTTTTCCATGCATTTTTCTGAAGCAGCCTCCTATATTCAGACCACAGGTTCATAGTTTCATTTCTACTTGGGACTGGATTTTCAGGGTGACTTTGAGGGTTCTGTGAATTGGCAGCCTTCTGATTTAAGGAAAAAAGCAGACAAAAACAAAACTTGTTTGTTGAAATGACACCTGTGGATGCAAAAACATGTCCGAAAATGATGGCTTCACTCCTGTGGTGGGTTGACTTAAATGAATTGCTGATTTCTCTAAATTTAGGGAAAGGAATGGTGAGATCAGAAGAGGAGCTTTAAAATGGGTGGCATACTTTTCAGCTTTCTCACATAATTTAATTGGAGAGTTTGAGTCAGTTAGGCAGCATTGTCTTTAAAATGTAAAACACAATTTCCAAAAAACCTTCTGCTTCAATTTAATGCTGCACTTCAAAGTAGGACTCTGTGTGTCTCTGTTCTCTGGATCTGAAACAAAACAAAATCTACACTGCCTCAGAGTCAAGTTCATCTCCTAATGACCCTATAGGAATGACTACATTTACAGAAGCTGGTTGTTTCTGCACAGTTGTATTAATTAATGGAATGCAAATATGACAACATTGTTTCTAAATGAAGTGTTCTTGTACGTCTCAATTTTCTCTCAATTTATATATTCATGAATTTATTTATATCACCTATTCACATTGGCTGCCAATAGCTCATAACTAAAGTTGAGTCAAGGGCTCATTAACCCTCATGAGTAAAATATCACTGACAAAGCAGTAATATTCAGCGTATATTATTTCCTAATCCCCCGGAGCTGCTTCATTTATTAAAGGTTCTGATGAGCTACTTACTGCAAGATATTGGAAGTGCTTTCTAAGTCATCGAAACAAGAAGCTTTTTCTTCCGAATAACTTCATTGTTAATATTATATTGTAGTTTTATGAAGTGTATAAATTATTAATTACACATATGCCATTCATGACCTGGAGAAATTATTGAGTTCTGTAGACCCTACCTATTCTTTCTTGTCTACTCTCAATGTCTTAGGAAAGCTAAATTGTTGCAAAGTCGTTTCATCTGATGCAATGTAGCTGTGTTCAGTAATGAGGCTGAGCTCATCTGAAGACCTCCTTCTAACCAGCATCACAATTGGAAGACTGTTCTTTATGTGCGATCCTCTGTGGAGCTGAGATCCTCCATTCTTATAAATGATGAAATCAACTTGTGTGATGCTCCAGCCTTGACAGATTTTTACCAGCCCTCCCTAAGACGGTACTTGAGGGCTAGCTTCAGTTAGATTTTGTCAATTGTCAATTTAAGCATTCTTTTGACTATGTGTGGTCCTAATTACATGTTTCCTACCCTAATCCATATTTTCATGGCAGACATTATCTATGCTTACCACATAGCAATAAATATAATCAACCTTATTACACTGTTTCCATCATTTTCCATAATAAAACCTTACAGTTTTACTGTGTGGTACAGTTTACAAGTACTTAATCATCGCACAAGCCTCTGGAGCCGACAGGGTAGCAATTAACTCAATTTTAATCACGGAGATATAAAGATGAAGGGGATGAGAAAAGGCATTTGGGTTGCATGTGCTGGAATGGAGCTGTGAACCCTGATTTTACATCCACAGACCCACACCACACTCTCAGGCTGCAGCACTGAAGAAGCCACAACCCAGTAGTGGCATTTCTGAGTAAAGAATTCACACTCCCGAGTGAGAGTGTGCATTAACACGGAAACAGCATTTGCACAATAAAAATGAAGCATGGCAGGTATCCAGAGGGTTCCTTCAAATGCTTTCCTTTCCAACAACCAAATTCTCCTCCGAATAGAAATCAAATTAGATTGCTAGAGCAAATATTTCTCCCGCATGTAGGACAGAACGAGATTCTTAAATCTCACTGCCTCAGGGGCGCTGGCCAAATGAGGATTACATGCAATCCTTAACTAAGTGACAGGAGGCTATTTTAAAGGACCTTTTAAGACATACTTCTCAATGCTCACTAATCTCTCTCACTCTTTCTTGACCTCTCTCCCTCTAATCCTGCCCCCCCCCTTTCTCCTTCTCTTCAGTTTCACCCCTAGCCAGTAGAAGTTAGCATCGCACTGAGGAACAGAGTGTCACATGAACAAGGGGGCGAGGGGGCCGTGATTTTGCTTGAAAATTTAACAACAGGATTTTGCTTTCCAATGTTGATTGATCACACACTCATCCGCCTCCTGTTTTACTTTAGGATAATGCCCCACTTCCTGAAACAATTTCAATCCAATTCCACATGCAGAAGCTTCAATCCTGTCTTCTTCTCCTAATTACCATCATCATCTGGGCAGCTAATGTTACCTTACTAGCTTTCCGTGCCAAACCTTTAAATAGCATCACACGCACAATATACGTTACCAATAGTTATAAAATTAACTGCATACTATCAAATATAGAGCATGGGCAAGTAGAGAATAAATTGACTTATTTGTTGTCATCTACAAGGGTGCTTCAAACATTCATGAAAAAGGGAATTGAAAGGTAGTGGAATTTTCCCACCAACTTTTCGAAGCCCTCTTTGTCTATCTTCACCCAGCCAGCCATGACTAAGAAGATTTAAGTAAGCGGAAGCTTTGATCTAATCATGTTTACTTACATCAACTGTAAATAAACCTGTAAATAATGAGTTAAAAACAATTAGGATAATTGAAACCTCTTGTAAGCCCATAGATGTCAAATTTAAATGGAAATATTAAAATATTAATATTTATATCCAGTGCTTAAACTTTAGAATATTTAAACTAAATTGTTTTTGCCTTTTGCCATGTATTTAACTTTATTTATTTTAAGCACTTTTTAGGTTCTATTTTTGGACGTAATTGGTAGGCGCCCTCGATCTGCATTTCCATTTCCTTGGGCATGTGGGTCATAATATGCACAACCACTCAGCCCTTGTGAATCTGCACAGTTTACATGAGAATAATGGTTTCAGACCACTCCTTTTCCAAAGTCATAAGTGTAATTGTGCATGAAGTTAAAATAATTTAGAACGCTCTCAGAGGGCAGAGTGAAAGAGGCAGCTGTCATTAAGCACGATTACTCCCTGCTAGTATCTGGTGGGCCCCTCATTCAACAACCTTCAGCCACAGCTGAACATCCTGCTACAGGGAGGGGCCACTAGCCTCACCAGCTCACCTCCTGCAGAAAGGTCTACATGCCGCCTCCACCAGGGTAACAAGTGACATGCAAATCGCGTTTTAGAAGTTAGTTTTAAAAGGTTCACAATGATTCAGTACTTCAGCACTTGGTGGTGCTGAAGGATAGTTGTGGAGCTGCTAACTGAAAGGTTGGTGGTTCAAATTCACTAGTCTGCCCAAGGGAGAAAGAAGAGTCTGTTTGTGCTCAGAAAGGTTTGGCCTTGGAAACCCTAGAAGGGTGACTGAGTCTGAGTTGACTGGTGGGAGCGGATCTTCTGAGTACCTGAGATTTTTTTTTTTTAAACTGTTGTTAAGTTTATTGAGAATTTGATGGATGTCCTTATAAAGATCAACTGGGAATATTTAAAATTGTCTTCCTGAACTAGCGCCTGCATGTCCCCTAAGGAAGTGCATTGTCTCTTTCTTTATGTTGCTCTAAAGGCGGCATGCTACATAAACTGTGGCCACACTCACGCATATTTAGGAGCCAGATGTAGCATACTTTCCTTTCATTATCGTTTTTTGAAATGGAGTTGCAAAGACTCTCTCACCCCCAAAAAACAATTACACATAAACACTGCCACTGAGTTGACTCCCACTCACAGTGACACAATACAGGGTTTCTGAGGCTGTAAATCTTTGTGAGATCAGACAGACTCAACTTTTCCCAACAGAATAGCTGCTGCGTCTGAACTGCTGACCTTGTGGTTAGCAGTCCAACCCTTACTTGATAGAGCCACCACGGTTCCTTGACACAGGATGTGCATAATCTAGATTTAGGTGTTGGCGCCAACTCCCTCAAGTACACTATTAAGTTTTAGGGACTTCAAAAACCCAATTCCCATCCGGTTGACTCCTCTGCATCCGAGTAGAACTGTTCTCCCCAGGATTTACTTTTGGGGTAGATCTCCAGGCATCTCCCAAGGCACCTCTGAGGAAATGGCGGTCTTCACTAACCAGG
The DNA here is from genome assembly GCF_050624435.1 of Tenrec ecaudatus. Lineage (NCBI taxonomy): Eukaryota > Metazoa > Chordata > Mammalia > Afrosoricida > Tenrecidae > Tenrec > Tenrec ecaudatus. Next base: position 11,486,383 of record NC_134544.1, read on the forward strand.
GATTCCATTCACGGGAGATGGTCTGTAGTGAATGTCCCTAGAGGAGTCTCCGGCAGTGATACATAGAAGGAATTAAAATAACTAAGCAATAGAATGCAAGAATGAATCCTCAAGTTCACCATCATTATAATTAAACTCAGAGAATTGCCCACACAGCAGATCTGTTTCTATTAAAGACATTTGCCCCAGAAATTTCAGACATTTTCCAACATGTTTGTTGGATGCATGAGGGGAGCTTCAATAAGTTCATGGAAAAACCAAATGATAAGTGAATATACTTTTTCCATGAACTTTTCAGTCTCCTCAATATTGTCCACTGACTTTTCAGCCTCTGGAGGTTACTGGGAAGCTGGTATGCCTCTCTTAGTATGTGATACCATCTGGTGAGGGCAGGTGTAACTGTGTGAATCTGAAGAAACAGGTGTCACTCCATCAACCTCAATATCTTGGACCCATTGGGACAAATTTTTCCCACTAATTGTATAAAACCATACCCGCTCCACCCCATTTCATCCCAAATGTCTTTCCTTATTCAAAACACATGGCTGAAAAACAACATAAACAGAAACACTCAAAGCAGCAAATAATTTTCTTTGGAAGAGATGAAAATTACCACAAAATTCAGTTAATTACTATACTGAATAATCTGCTATACATAAGAAAGCAAGGGAGGTAGATGCAAAGAATTAGAGCCATTGATCCAGTCTTTTCTCAAAAGATTTCTGGCAAATATGAAATAAAAAACAAAAATGGGAAAACATAGGTAACTGTAGGAGGGGAAACAGTGAGGCGAATGATGTTCCTTTTCAAAAGCATATTCACACCTTTTTAAAGTGATATGTGCAACAACCAGTAGCTTTGACACCATAATCAAAATGTACTAAATTATTTTATCTTCTTGCAGACAAGGGGATTATTACTAAACTGTTTTCTCGGCACCCTGCTGATGTAACATCTATAAAATTCTGCTTTCATTTCAAACTCTGACTTCATTGAACTGGGTAAACATAATATATATATGATATATACACATATGCATATATGTAAATATCATATATAGTTGAAAATGTACATGTGTTTACTGTGTTACAGAATTGTATTTTCATGTGCTATGTGTATGAATATTAATAGAGCAAGAAGCAGATCATCTAGTCAGGAAAAAATGTGTATAAAACTTTATTCAAATGAAAGGACTTTGCAGATAATCAAATTTATTGAATAATGTATTTCGATGGGCTAAAGGCCACTTTCACAGAATTCATTTCTAAGGGTGGACTGTGAGTTGACAGACTCCTATGGAGTATCTTCCACACACTGATGCTCTGTCCCAAGGCTGCCTTTCAGAAGAAGCACTTGCCAGACACAGTTCCCAACACAGACTCCTCTCTCTGATGACTTAGTAGGATCACAATTACACATCCTTTGTAAAAGGAGAAAATAATGGGGAAAAAGTAAATTCCTTCTTTGAACATATGCATATGAAGCTAATATTAGTCTAGGGGAAAATGCTAGGCAGAAATATTATTTTTAACTTTTTAATCATAAAAGCCTTATTCTAAGAATCCCACATCAAATATACACGCTTGTGATCATGTGAACTTACTCTCCTTGCTTTGGCACATCTAAACTCGCGTTAGAAATGACATATGGCTCGGTTCATTGCTGATGGGCGCTTTTGCATAAGACTGGAGACACGGGGTTTGAGAGGTCTAACATTACTCTGCTGAAGTTGTAAAGGAAACGTCAGTCCTAGACTGGACATGTGTACAGCAAAAGAGTTTGGAATGGGGTCGGGTAGCAGGTAGACAAGTTCTCGAACATCTTTGGAGCTTACACATATGACCTTGAAAATTCAATCTGGCATCAAAGAGAATCTCTGTTCTCCCTGAAGTTTCTTTTCTCAAATACCAAATATGGATATTTGACGCCAATGATCTGCACATTCTAATGGCTCCAAAGAACCACTCCCATTTCCCTGCAGCTGTGTTCCTTGCTGAGATCTGGACTGTGACAGGGGCTCCAGTGCTTTACTGTTATTTCTCCATTTCCTCGCTCCATTTCCTTCATGTAACTCAGTCTGGAGAGAACTCAATGTGTTCAGACGAGTTTGATCCTATGTGAGGACCATGAGCCTGAATTGAGCAGAGATTGGAGCGCCAACATAAATATCACACCATGTGTCAAAAAGAAAACAAATAAAATTCTCCTGGACAAATCAGAAGAGATAATAAAAAATCAACGAATAGATAGCAACTTTTTTCATACCTACATGAGCATCTCAAAATGACTGCGAATTTTGGGAATCATTCAGAATTTTCTTATTTGGAACACTTCCTCATGTACTTGCTAAATAATAGTTGAAGATGTCAGAAGTCCAATTGCATTGGCTTTGTCTTAAAGGTGGGGTTTACGTTCGGGTGGAGAAAATTTCCTAAGCACTGATCTATTATTCCTAAAGAAAAGAGACTTGCAAACCAACAGCCTGAAATGCTGCTGTTCTGTATAAGCCAGCAAGCTAGGACCATTCCTCTAAATGAACTTGGTCCCAGGTTTTGATATGCAAGGACTGCCAGGACTTCAAGGGCAGGACACGGTCTCCTCCCTCTCGCTGGCAGTACCATGAAGGTGTATATATACAGGGCTTGGCTCCCAGGCCAGGCGGATACTGCTTACTCATAGAGGTTAAGTGCCTTTCCAGGTAGAGGAGAGTTGCTATCTATTCATACACACACACACATACCCGAGCATTCCTTTATATCAAAAAGCCCCAAAATGCTCCAAGACTGGGTCAGTATCACCCCTTGGAGAAGTCTGAGAAGGAACACTTCACCGAGGCAGAAACCGAATCGGTTAAAAAGGGAGACACGTGGACAGCTGTGGTTTCCTCCAGCCAGCCATGTTCCCATTGTGGTGGGGGAGTGGCTGTGTGTTTGTTTTTTTGCTTTTCCATCAGTACATTTCCACGGAAGGCTCAGGGCTAGGAGTACACACCCTCCTGGCCAGTCCCGTACATGTCTGCAAGCCGTTTAAAGCGAGGGCCCCAGTCACTGAGGTAATCGTAATTCTGATCAGAGTTTGAGCTGATGGAATCTAAGGAGCTGAGAGACTCGGCCACAGAGCCATTTCCTTCGAAGGCATAGGTCTGCAAAGAATCATAAGGGGGGGCACAGGGATCCACATCAGCCTCCTTCAGTCTTTCCCAAATAAATTCCCTAAAAATGACATTATCCGGGATGCTTTTAAATGCAGGTCGACTCAAGAACTGGATCTCTGGAGTCACATCCCTGCGGGTCTTGGTGTCTCTGATGACATTGAGGTTCCTCAGGGCAGCCATGTCGAACGCCTCCGTGTCTTCCTCTCCTCCACCTTCATCGTCATACCGGACGATGTTTTCTCGGATGTCCCTCTCCTCATCAAAGATCAGGGGCTCTTTTTTCCGTCTCCTCATCGTGACGATAAGCAGAATTAACACTGAAAGGATGAGAAGGGGGGAGAGTTTCAGTCAATCATCCACTGGTCCTCCTCACACAGGCGTGAGGCCTAAGGTCTCGACCCACCGAGGCGCTTCCTGTCCCAGGGGATGGAGTCGCTCACGTACTTGTGTGGAAACTCACAGCAGTGGGTGACTAAAAGGATTCTGAAGGCTTCAAAACAGAATGTTTCATACATCAAGAAACTCCTGTCCACACCTATTCAGAATTCAAATCTTCCTTTTCAATGTAACACCCAAGGCATTTGCTAGCCCAGTCCATGCTAAGTATAATTTCAGTGTCATGACAGAAAAAGGATGTGTGTGTGTGTGTGTGCTCCTTAATTGCCAGAGAGGCAAAATGGCATTCCTCAATGTTGTGTGTCTAATTTCACAACTTCAATTTCAGAAGGAAATGGATGACAGTGTTTCATCCAGTTCTTTGAAGAAATACCTAGTCCTTGTCTGTGAACGCAGCTGTTCAATAAAGTCCTGCGTGCCAGGCAGGATATACACAGATTAAAAGCTTCTCTCTAAGAAATTGAGCCCTGCTTTTCATGGATGAAATGCTGAACCTAAGTGTTATGCATTACACCCTCTGAGAGGGCACACACAGGTTGTGAGGGCTTTTCAGCATCGGCCAAAGGTAGATTAAAGAAATCCATCATCCCATTAACATTAGGAATCTTTTTCCCCCTGTATCAAATGTAATAATCAAATTGAGAAGCACGTGGTTGTGCAGGGAAGCACCGAGCAACTGCCAGGGTTGCTCTTCGCGTTTGAACAATATGATGATCCTGTTTTTCTAAGAGTTGGCCGGAGAAGGGTCCTGCGCTGGCTTGGAGTCAATGCTGCTGGACTCAGGAACACACATGATGGCCCAGGGACTTCATGGTCCACCAGGTTGACGTGGGAGAGTTGTTTTTAGAACGTAGTTTCCAAACATACATGAAAATCTACCTTTAGTTCCCTGACTCCAAACGCAATCAATGTTAAGGACATTTCCTGCTCCCCTCCTCTCCCCTGCCCTGGGCTGTCAGAAAGGCTCACATTTTACACCAAAGTGATAATTTTTTGAGGTACATTAGGCCCATCTTTATTTAAAGAGAGGGTTGAAAAATAGCATATTTCTAATATTTAAAGTGCCTTTGTAAAGGTCTTATTTGACATTAATAATACATTATAAAAAGCATACCCCCCCACAAAAGGACATTGGTTTACGCCCCCAAAATGTAAAAACCAGAATGGTAAGTATGTATTTAATTTCCAATGGAGCGAACTCATGCTCTTCCATGGAACTTCCATAGGTTCTTAGGCAGTTGCCGTCAGCTTCTCCACACTCTGAACACAAAAGTGACAGAGGAAGAACTTTTTACTGGAAACCTTGGAAAGGGTTTGGAAACAAAGTTTTCATTGTGGCCCTCCTTTTCTTAGCCCATTGGGTGCTGACCAGTACCCACCACATAAACGACCCTGGCAGCCTCCTCTAGAGAAATGGCGATACGGTTCTGGTCCTTATAGGCTACCCTCCTATCCTGGTGGGCCACATCTATGACTAGGTTCCTGGTCATGACTATTTACTACATTTTAAGTGCTTCCCAATGGGTAGCTATGTAGTTCAGAAACTACTGCTCACAGGGTATCATGAAAAATTAGGAACAGAGCTCTCAGAAGGCCCAGCGATTCCATTCCTAGGTGTATACACAGGAGCCTTTAAAGCAGCAACGCAAACAAACACACATACACGAGTGTGCATTCCAGCATTATTCCTGATAGCCCAAAGGTCTAAACAACCTCCATGTCCAACAATGGACAAGCAGATACACAAACAAGTGGTGCAGACATATAATGGCAGGTGTCCATCAGGGGAAGAAAAGGAGACCTAACACACACCCCACAGCACGAAGGGTCCTGGGTAATCTGAGGCTGGAGGATGTCAGTCAAATGCAAAGGGGAACATATTGTGTGATCTCTCTTATAGGAAACAATGAAAACATGCCAATGCAAAGAGACCAACGTTTATCAACGGTTACGTGGCATGCGAGACAGGCGGGGAATCAATGTGTAGGAAGGAGCGAGTTTCTGGTTTTGGTGATGGGGAATGTGACAAGAATTATGGGTGCTGGGGGTATGCATGATTAAAGTCATTACTATCACTAAACCGTCTACCTAAAAAATGCTAAGCTGCCACACTTATTATATATCAGGATTCTGCCAGAGTTCATGGAAAATGCACATTCTGCACAAAAACTACGCATGGATTTCAAAGACTCTGGGCACCGAAGTGACCTGGAACTAATGTGCTGCAATAAGTCTGAACAGGATTCAGTTGGAGGCAGTAAGAGGGACAAGGCATCAGGTTGCAAAGAGCCCCTCTCAGGGAAACATGAGCTGTGCTAAAATTGAGGGAAGGAAAACTTTGCATTTATGGGGAAACTGGCTCGGGTGGGAGAATGGTAAAATCACTGATGCCTGACAGACAGGTTAGGGGAACAACAACCCACAGAAATCAGCAGTGTGCACATGGTTAGCTACTTTTGAAGAAGGGAAGAGGCAATGTTGAAAATGGGGTCCACAGTGGCCATTCACCCACACTAATTTGTGAGCAAAACCACAATCTTGTCTGTGCTCTATTTGACGATGATCCACAGACCCTATAGATAACATGAGAGACTATCAATTGCAATGATTTACACAGTTCAAATGGAAAATTCAAACTTTTTTCTCAATGGTGGCCAAAATTGCTTCACCAAGGTCAGCTGAGGACAAGATTAGAGTTTCAATGGAAATTTTCAAGCTGTGAGATCAAGATTCTGTAACATTTCTTCAAAGGTTTGTCACAGAAGATGGATCATGGCTTTGGCAAAGCAATGTGAGTCAACGGCCAAGCAAAGGAATGGCTCCTAGTGTGGAAGTGGTCTAGTCAAGCAAGAGCAGAGGAGCAGGGCTGCTGCTTTTTGGATGCTTGAGGAATTTTGCTTGTTGACTTCCTGGAGAGCCAAAGGATGATGGTGACATCTATTTATTCTGAGGATGTTTTGAAAAAATTCAGAAAGCTTTAGCAGAGAAATGCCCAGCAAAGTTTCACCAGAGTCATCCTTCTCCAGCACAGCGATGCTCCTGCCCATTCCTGTCACCATGGGGGCAATGTGGAAAAATATTTTGATGGGGAATCATGAGGCATCCACCTTGCAGTGCTGATTTGTCTCCTTGGGACATATTTCCTAATCTTAAATTATTTTTCTTTATAAGGCACCTGTTTTCTTCAGTTCATAATGCATGAAAGATTCATTATTGATATGACCAAATTCCCAGGACCCCAGTCCTTTAGGGAGGGATGGACTAAATGGCTGGCGTCGGTCATCACTTACAAAAGTGTCTCGAACATGAAAGAAGCTTATGTTGAGAAATAAAATTTGTTTTCTTTTCATTACCTTTACAAAACCTTTGGAAGCTCCTTCATGCTTATGCTTAAATTCTTAAAATATAAAAGGCTTTAAAAAATCTCTAGCTCATTCTATTTCCATAGGCAGACTGCTCCTCTACTTCCTTCGACATAAAGTTGATCCGTATCTCCTCTTTTTACTGTACTACTTGCCTTCAAATTATTAGTATATCCATCATTCCAGGGCCTTGTAATTCCTGAGGTTACAACAAGAAGGCTTTGGCTGTGCCATTGATACACTTGGATAAAAAAAAAAGTTTAGAATTTCTACATACTGGCTGTTTGAGTGGAGGCAAGTAACTTAAAGTGAGCCTAACTCTATGTGACAAAGTAAGACAATTTCCATGTTCACAGTGAGGGTGAAAGAAATGGAGGTTTGGGGATGATGCAAGAACAGTTAGTAAGGTACCAGGCACTGATTCCTGGGAATCCCTCATGTGTCAGAGTAGAATGTGGATTTATGGGCCTTTCCAAGCAGTGCCCTTTCAAACACAAGTCACCAGTCCATGATTCTGAGGCATTTGTGGGTGGGTGTTATTCATGGACCATTCCATCTCAGTGATGGAAACTTTTCACTTACTTCTCCACAAACAAAAGTGACTGCAACGGAATACAATGCAATCAAAAAAAGTGTCTTCTTGAGGAATCAAATGGAGTAGGGCATAGAGAGGAGGGTTGGGTATCAGAGTACAGAGACAGGGTGGCTTGATAAGGCAGGTGAAAATAATAAACCTGTTACACTGATTGAAGAGCAAGGTTGAGGGGAAGCCATGTACCTTGGATGTGTGTAAGAATAAGGGGGATATGAAGTGAGTAACAATTACATAATAATTGCTTGCTCCTTTGATTTATGTCAGTGTCTAAGTAGGCAATATATTTCTAATGTATTCTTTCTTTTCATTCATTTACAATAAAACTTCTCACATATATATAGTACTATATTACACACACATACACAAATGAGGGTAACACATCTTACTGAAAAATAATACATGATTTATTAAACAATGGTATAAAACTCTTCTTTATCAACAGAGCCCATCCATTTCTGAGACTATAACTCTTTATGGGAGTAGAAAGCCCAGTCTTTCTCCCTTAAGACACATCCCAACTTGTAAACACTACCCCACCAGGACTCTATGTTTCTGAAATCAGTGTTTCTATCTTTCTGGCTCTTTTTCAAGGAACTCGGTGTCCTTCAGCAGAGAGCACATCAACATGTTAACTTGGGCAGCCCATGAGACTGAAGGTGTGCTCCTTCAAAATGTTTTGGAAAATACAAGAGGTCTGAAGAAGCAAAGTCGGGACTGTAGGATGATGGAGTCAGGTTCCCCAATAAGACTGTCATGCAGTAGATATTCCACCCCTTCCAGCATGAGCAGCTTCACTGACTCCATGGCGGGGTGAGGGTGGGGGAATCCCATGGCTTGACATCCTTGGCCTTTTCTCGCGCCAATACAGTTTTCAATTTTCTTAAAACTTCTTCATAATCAGCCGTGTGATCTGTCATCTTTGATAGGTGAAGACTACCTATCAAGATTATCTCTTTGGAATCGCCCAAATATGTTCCACAGCTTCTAATCTGACCTCTGTGCCTTGGATTTAACTGGCCCAGGGAATCTCCCCAGAAGCCACAGTTGGAGTGAACCTTTTTAACAATATCCTCTAAGGAGACTAAGACAAGAAGACAAGTGCTTCATTGAGGGAACTTGTCTGCCACCATCTGCTGACCACAGAGCCATTTAAACGTGAATAAACCATGCACGTATGAACCGAAACCTTAGTAGCAATGCGTTCTGATGTAACCTCATGGATACACAACAATTATTGCCTATGTTGCACATGCACTTTCCTACTACTAATCCAACTGCCTGCTGATGTTGAAGTACATTCCCCAGAACGTGGAGGGCATAAGTATGCCTGTGGGCGTATCACATCACCAGTACAGTAACAGAGATGTGCCTAATTTCCAAATCCTGCTCCAAGCAAGAAAAAACTGCAGTGTGTTTTAGAAGGTTAGACAACTTAACATTTCAATGACTTGGGAGAATATTAATTTCTAGCTACTTGAACGCATAAAAAATAAAGCTTAACCTTTACGTAGAACAAGTGTTAACTGCTCTTTAGGGACTATGGAGATAATCCTTCTATTAAGAAGAATATTTTCTGCCTAAGTAAGCACAAGATTATGTTTTGGGGTTTGATTATTTTTTATCGTGTGTCTCTATATATCATATGGGTGTTCCAGTTCTGAGTAGAGACAGACAATGTAGGGTGAGTTGAAGTCAGGACAGGGCACACCTAGATGAGCCTTGTTCATGGATTTTGCATCTCAATGGCAAGTATATGTGGACCATTTAGTATTTATGTCAGTGGTAATCATACCATGTTGCACAGAGAAGCAAGAATGATGCCTTTCCTCAGAGGACTTACAATTAAATGTGGCGAGCAAACCTTAACCAACTGATAAAAAAAATTTAAAAGTGGAAATGTGGAAAATATTCCAAAAGCAACAAGTATGGCTTCGTGAGTAGCACTACATTAGGGGATGTAGACAGCGATGAAGAGGCCAGGGCAGTCTTCAGTGAGGACAGCCACAGGCTGGTGAGCAGGAGATGCGGATGAACTTTTTTAGCAAAGTAAAGAGCGTGGGCAAAAGTGTTGAGGTCAATGTTACAGGCCAATAAAGCATGATGAGTGATAGAGCTAAAGATGTAGGAAGGCTGGCAGACCCTCCAGGCCCAAATATAGACATGTTCTAAAACAATGCACATCACAATCAGACTTGTCTTTCATAAAAAATAAAATCCCTCCGACTGAGCTAAAGATAGGTAAGGGTAGATACTGGAGTTTGGAATTCTACCGCAACAGGGAAACATACAATGCTGACCTACATTCTGGTTTTTGTACCGCTTCAATGTCTACTGAGCATCCCTGTGTGTAGACAATAGCACAGCATCCTGAAATAACAGCAAGCAAGACAGGACTCCAATCTGTCTTAACAAGTTCTTTAACAAATCATTCGTTACAAAACAAAATAAATTCCTTTTATCATCCAGTTGATTGTGACTCTTAGAGCCGATAGAACTGCCTTATGGGTATCTATGGCTGTAAATCCTTATGGAAGCCAGCTTCCTTCTCTTCTCTGACAGAGAGATCGGTGGGCTTCGAACTTCCCATTTTTCTCTGGTAGCTGATCCAGGTAAATATAGTACAAATCACAGTGCAAGTAGCTATAAGAAGGTACAGACATGCATGTGGGCAGAGAACCAGGAGGACCAGGACAACATTTTTGTCCTCACAGCAAGAGGAATTAAAAAGAATATATATCAAATTTCAATATTTTATATGTATCTCTTTTGATTCCAACCCAAACCAAACTCACTACCATCAGTCCATGACGACTCATAGGGACCCTGTAGGACAGGGAAGAACTGCTTTGGTGGATTTCTGAGACTGTAACTCTTTATGGGAGTAGAACGCCTCATCTTTCTTCCTCAGGGCAACTGGTGGTTTCAAACTGCAGATTTTGCAGTTAGAGGTCAACGCATCCCACTCAGACTCCCTGTTGACTAGCACACTTAAATTTAGCTCACAGTTTAGAAACTACCACCAAAAGTTTAAAATCTGAATTTCATTTAAAATCAATTTTATTTTGTATTTTTTCTGAGCATGTATGTGCTAAAAATGCATGAGCCCATTGAGAGGCATGCACTTCTTCCCATTCAGGGGCCTCAAAGGAGGCCTTGTCACGCTTGGCTAATTGGTGATTAAATGACTGAAAGGCTGGTGTTTTTAAATCCCCAGGTTTTCTGCAGGAGAAAAATGTGACGGTCTATTTCTATAGAGAGTGTCAGCCTTAGAAACCCCATGTCGCAGCTCTATGCTGCCCTATAGGGTTGCTATGGGTTGGAATTGGCTTGATAGCGATGGCTTGGTTCCTACTGATGACTGTATCTCAAGCACAATGGGAAATGGTCGGTGTGAGCATGCATTCAATAACTATTTGACAAACAGATTAGTAAATGATGAATAAGGCACCGAGGCTGGAGATACTCAGAACTTGTCATGAAGATACAATACCTTGTATTAAAAATACTGAGGGATTATATGCAGTCTAAAATATGCCAGGGGAGTAGCATATCTTTGCTGCCATGACAATCCATCGAGACCCTGCAGGACACAGCAGAATTGCCTCATAAGGTTTCCAAAGCTGTAACCCTTACAGAAAGATTCCTGGAGAAGCTTTGGGACAAGAATTGGGCTGCTAACTGCAAAGTCCGAAGTTCAAACTCATCAGCTACTCCTCCGGAGAAAGATGAGTGTTTGCTCTGGAACCTAGTTCAAGTCTTCAAAAGCCCTGGGGAGCAGTCTGACTCCATCCTATGGGGTCACTATGGACAACTTGATGGCAGTAAGTTTGAAGTTTGGGAGCAATTTGTATATAAACCATCACATCTTTGTGACAGTGGCTGGTGGGCTCAAACCACTAACCTTTGGGTAAGTTTAACCACTGTGCCACTAGGGGAAGGCAGGTGAGTGATTATTTCTGGCCTGGATGGGTGGAGAAAGAGGTACAGGACAGAGTACATGAGCTAGAACCTGCATCAGCCTTCCCCAAGGCACCGTCTTACAACAGGTTCGCTTACTATGTTCTCTACAAGCAATCAGGATCTCCTATAAATTCTACACAGGTTGAAGTGAGAACCATCCCATACAATGACCGCTAGCTCCACGGAGCACTTGAAACGTGGCTCTTCTGAACCGAGATGTGAGGTACACAGGTGATTTCAAATAACTAATATTAAAAAGAGGAATAAAAATACACTGTTCATAGATTTCCTGGGTATATATTCAAATGAGAATTCTTTGGATATTATGAATGGAAATATACTCATTCACACTCTTTGCTGCCTGCTTTTGCCAAAAGTTTCCTCGAGAATTTCGGATGACATAAGCAGTCCATACTTGTGTCTCACTGTGTATTTCTTTTGGACTGATGAGCTAAACAACATATTCAGAAATATTAGAGATAGCTGCGCGGCATGGAGTATACTACTCTCAAACTTTTAATTGTTAAATGACACACTGCAGAGTTGAACAACTATTGAAATAGCAACAATTGCTTGATATGTAAGGTATGACTGAAAAAAGGACTTAGAAGAGTTCTTAGCATGATTTATATTCAAGCCCAATAATTTATGTATATCTATTGCCGAAATCAATGTGTGAATAGAACTTAGCCATTCAGTCCCTTTTGATTTGTTTACACATCACTGTTCTTTGAACCTGTTGACTTGTAGAAAATTTATATGCACAAGAAATTGGTTTACCATTTGTCTATTCGGCACTTATCGAATGTTACAATTTTTGTTTTAGCTTTGAAATGAATTTTCCTCCAGCCTTTAGACAAGGGACAAACCTCACAAGGAAACTTCTGGGCAATTTCAATGGCCATGCCAAGGACTTCTTGTTTTCATGGGGTCATCAAAAGGGAACCATTTCCTGTCATCTTCAGACAAAAATTTATCTGCATTTCTACTCAGTGTTACTAACTTTTCACTTTATAACAGTCCCACTGGCATCCAGCGACTGTAATTCGCTGTGACACTGGAGGATGGAGTAGAACTGCCCTGTTGGTTTCTGAGACTGCACATCTTTACAGAGTGGAAAGCTCTTTTTTCTTCCAAGGAGCAGCTGGTGGTTTACAACTACTGACCTTGTGGTGGGCAACTCAATGCCTAACCACTATGCTGCCAAGGGTACAATTTTGTAAACTTGGCCTTCTCTGAACTTCCACTTTCTTATGTCCTGTTAACTCCTAAACAAGAGCAATGTGTCTTTTCCCATAGAATTCCCCAGAGACTAAGGTGACTACTAACCTCGACATTTGTCTAAAACAATAGGCACTTCTCCACCCTTCCTTTCTCTCATGTCTATCATAAGTGACACAGAGAAATGGATCTGTTTAAGCCGAGCTGAACTAATTCAACAGACTATTATGGGACTTCTTGTAGTGCATTGAAAGTATTATTCTCTCCCCTATTAAAGTATCTCAACCATGACTGGCTTAGGGTGGTTCCGTCTAAAAAGCAGCACTTTCACAGTGAGTGTATATCAAGTTCTGTCCTCAGTTTCTTCCATTTTCATCCAACACTCTTCCCAGGCGAACTTACTAGGTGAGAAAGTCAAGCATTCAACTACTTACTCTACATATGTTCTAAACTGATGACTCATATATGCCTTTCTGGATAATCAGATCATATTTCCAAATGATAATTTACTACTGAGAAAAAATATATAAACTTCTAGAATAGTGCCCATCCTAAAGAAAGGATATCCAACAGAATGCAGAAATTATCAAACAGGATTATTAATATCACACGTAGGTAAACTTTTGTTGAAAATAATTCAAAAACAGTTGCAGCAGTGTCCCAAAAGGGCACTGCTAAGAATTTCGGCTCGATTCAAAAGAGGAGATGAAATAAGATATATCATTGCTAATATCATATGGATCTTGACTATGAAAGGAAAATACTAGAAAGTTGGTTACCTTTGTTTCATTTTCTATGCAATGGCGTTCAACTACAGAGCTCTTAAGAAATGATGTATCACATTTGGGGGAATGAAAATTCCAGAACACTTAATTGTGCTCCTATGGAGTCTGTATAGAACAAGATGTAGTCTGTCATTCAGAACAAGGAGATGCCACATGGCTGAAAACAAAAAAGGTTTGTGTCACGTTGAATCAGTTCACCATACGTATTCAGTGTGCATGCTGGGCAAACAGACTGAGAGGTCGGGCTACATGTAGAAGTACTGGCATAAGAATGGGAGGAACACTCATGAACTACCTGAGCTATGGAGATGACAAAACCTTGCCTGCTGAGGGCAAAGAAGACTGGAAACTGATGAAGATTGAAGACTATATAGATTCCAATATAGTTTGTAATTCAACAGTAAAAATCATAAAATCCCTCACAATGGGATCAATATTGAGGTCACAATTACAAATGGAGGAAAGATTGAAATTGTCTAGGAGCTACTTGAATCCACAATTCATGTCTACAGTAACAGCAGTCAGGAAATAAAATTTGCATTGGACAAATTTGCTGCAAAAGACCTTTTTAATGTCAAAACACACAGCTGTCACTCTGAAGACTAAGGTACACTTAAGCTATGCCTCATATATTTAAAAACTGAGTATTGAATAATGGAGACTAAAGAATTTACACATTTAAATTATGGTATTGACAAAGAATATTGAGTACACCATAGACTGGGAGAAGAACCAACAACTTTGTGATAGGAGAAGTACGGCCTGAATTATTTGTAGAAGAGGGGATGGAAGGCTTTGTCTTATGTAGTTTGGACATGTTACCAGGAGGGACCAATCAATGGAGAAGGGCAGTATACTTGGTAAAGTAGAGGACCTTTTTTATGTGGACTTTAAAAAGGAGGGAGCCTCTTAGGAAGATAGATTGACACTGTGGATGTAAAATCATCTCAACTGTAAATCCCACTGTGAAGATCAGGCAGTATTTCATTCTGTTGGACACAGACAGGGTTGCTCTGATATGGAACCAGTCCAATTGCACCTAACAACAATAACACCATGTGATTCCACGTTGCCTAGAGATAAGAAGAGGATTTGAAGTGCTTCCGGTGCAATGTGGAGTTCATCTCTACAGATCTGAGACACATCTGAATTTGATGTGCTGGTTTGCAAATCATTTACACATAAGACAGCGGTTCTCAACCTGTGGAGGGCAGTTCTCAACCCCGCACAGGGGTCGCCCAATTCATAACAGTAGCAAAATTACAGTAATCAGGTAGCAACAAAAATCATTTTATGTTTGGGGGGGGTCATCACAACATGAGGAACTGTATTAAGGGTTGTGGCATGAGGAAGGTTGAGAACCACTGACATAAGAGACCCACTTCTCCAAGACAGAGAAAGAATATTTACTGTCACCAAGTACTTCTCTTTCAAACACAGGGCTTAAAATGGTTTCCTCTGAGCTTTAAGATACACCCAGAGAGAAACTGAACTGAATAAAGTAATGGTGCTACCTGTGAAGGAAATTGGTATGTTGTATTTCGCTGTACTGTAATGGAAATTCAAATTTAGCATACACAGTTTTAACTGCTGCCACACGGTTGAAGGTAATTGAAGAATAATTTAAATTGGACACTTAGCTTTAACAAGGGATGTGATAAGGCTGTTGTATAAAGCAACTGAAAGATCCTCCTGCCTCCTCCTGCTGGAGGCCCATGGACACTGCTCAGAGACGCATGGGTCTTTCCTAGGAAACAGAGTAAAAAACAACTGATGCAGAAGAGTCTGGGGACAAGCTTCTCAGTGGTTGGCTTTTGGCTCAGAATTTCCTTTGCTCTAGAACTTTGTGCACGCTTCCCATTCTGTATGCTACACGTTTTCTCTAATGTTACAATAGTCTTATCTGCCTCAGAAATTTCTTGTGAATTTAAAATAAGTAATACTTGCAATCCACTTAGCCTAGCACCTCTTAAGAGCTTATTGAAGCCCAAACACCAAATAGCACAAGGATGGGAGGGTCTGGTGGGAAGAAGAAGAACCAGGGGGCAGCTGAAGAGATTGCAACCAAAGTGTGTGAGCTACATGTGGGTATGGACTATTGAATGCAAACTACTTTCCTCTGCCAACTTCCACTCGAGAGACAATCTAAATAAAAAGGACCACCAGCACCCAAAACACAATCCATCAGGGATAAAGGAAAATGTCCTTTGGGAGGGAGTCAATCACAGGTAATATATTTGTGTGTGTGTGTGTGTGTGTGTGCCCGCTTGTCTGAAAGGGACCCATTAGCAATGGCAGTCTGCTCATTATTTCCACTAAGGCTGCTATTTCAAACGTGTTCTATTGTTAAACAATATGATGAAGATCGATTGCTTTTTACTGTGCCACATTTTCCCCCAAGCCGACAGGCATTTTCTGCTTGAATACACTCATGCGCAGCCACAGGCGAAGGAAACTCAATCCAGCTCATCGCTTGGTAGACCAGGAAGCAAAGTAAAAGAGATGGTGACTCCAAGATGCACAGGATGGGCTCCAGTACCACTCGGGGAACCATGAGTTTCCTCCAGTACCTTATTGAACTACAGTTTGGGAAGTCCCCCCAGACTAACTAATCCCCATTTTATCTGACGAGCAGAAAGCGAGAGGGTATGCTACAGGACCTCATTTGCTTGAACCTCAAGGTGCAAGCTTAAATAAAAACCTAAACTTAATACAAGTGCATCCAGTTTAGAGTGCAGAGAAAAATCACCAACACACTGTTAACAACAACAAAAATAGTCTCTCTTTTTGTACAGAGTGAGAGAAGGTATCTAGGTACATATTCTCTGGCTTGACGTTTAATATTGGATATTGAAGGCATATTTTAAGATAAACAGCTGAAATTGCTTTGATCAATTCCTTTAAAAAATAACTGAAACATATTGAGGTAATAATTGAATGTCAGTCATCATATAAGTTTTTTAAATTGCTTTCAACCTGGTGGAAAAATAGCAGCATATGCCAACAGCAAGGATCTAACTATGATAAAAATGCGTAATCAAATTAGCTGTGGTGATGGGGCATAATGTTTATTCAAGCAGAGCTGTCTATTGCTGTATATTGATGAAATGTTTCTGCTTGAACATAATGCAGGCACATGATTAGTACGTTTGCCATGAAATTTGAATGTGACGATGGTATCTACCTGTCAAGATGTGCTCAACTTAGATAAAGAGCACTTATGAGAGATGGGAAATTCACATCTATGATCATGTCAAGCACATTCTTTTTGTGTATGTGTGTGAATTCAGGTGCAAATAACTTAAGAGAAAGGCTGAGAAGAGATATGAGAATGAGAGAAAAATCAGAAGCAAGCATTTACTCAGCCAGAAATATAGGTAGACAGAGGTTGAAATAGATACATTCTACTTGGATTAGCACAAATTTCAAACCTTTAGGAAGACAGAGCTTCCTCGTGGTGTGGTGGGGTACCTATTGAGCTGCTAGCGACACAGGTCAGCAGTTCTAAACCTCAAGCCACACCAGGGGAGAAAGAGGAGGGTGTCTGCCCCCATAAAGAGTTGTAGCTTTGGAAACCGAAAGGGGCAGCTCTACCCTGACCTATAGGGTCACTATGAGTCGGAATTGACTCCATGACAGTGAGTTTGAGTAGTAAGAATGGAATACATTTGAGTAGCAGAGTCCACTGGGTGTTAGCCACTTTAGAGGTTTACTAGTTAGGAGGGATCAAATTCTTTTATTTTAAATCATTTTAAAAGGGGCTTATACAACTCTTATCACAGTCCATACATACATCAATTGTGTAAAGCACATCTGTGCATTGCTTGCCCTCATCATTCTCAAAATATTTGCTCTCTACTTAAGCCCTAGGCATCAGGTCTTCATTTTTCCCATCCTTCCCCACTCCCCTCTCGCCCTCCATCAAATTCTTTAAGTGAATTTACGGATTCAATTCTCTCTACAACCCTATGAAGCTAATTTTATTAAGTCCTACTTTATAGATTAGGAAACCAATATCTGATGGATTAACTTTCCCCCAATGAAGAACGAGGGTAAGCTGTAGACAGTGATCACATATAGGTTCACCAAACTTCACGGTTCTAGTTTTTAAACATTGACTGATGCTATACTGTACCGATGCCCTATTGTTAAGTGCTGTTTTCTGTTAACAACGAATGATGAATGGGTTTCCTAATTTTATTAAACCTTTAAAAAACACACAGTACCTTGTCAGGTACAATACTAAATGTTTAGTTCTCTTTGCTATAGGATACCACACTCCACAGGAGAATATAGATAACATATCTCTTATAAACCTGAAGTTTGAATACATACTCTCTATCTAAATTTACCAAATAGAAAATAATCAGAGAAGGGAATAATTAAATATGTTCATACTCCTCAGGATGTTATAACAGTTGCATTGGTGAAATCCCAATCTTTCAAAAGCTGCAACTGATTTAAGAAAACCATGTGAACTCTTTTTAACATAAGGAAGGGAGAGTGTAAGGCCACTGTTTCTAAAACAAGTGTATGATAAAAACAGTATTAAAAAATCTTCTCTCTAGTCCAATTCCCTGTGGAGAATGTTCTAAAATAAACAGGATATGGTAAGCTAAGATGTAAGTAAATAAAAAAAAATAAGTTCAAGATACACCCTGCACCGTCACTGATGTTGTAAAGATGAAATTAATACTACTTGTTTCCGAGTTATATTTTAGAGCTCACCGCTAGAAACAGTGGACAAACACTTGGCCATCTATTGCTCAGTGAGGTAAAACAGCACCAGGTACAATCTTGATTGTGCTACCAAAGAGCAAGAAAAGAAAATATGAAAGTTTTCCAACAGCAGGGGGCCTGTATAAGGCCAGCTAACGTCACAGCCTTCACCCAAGAGAAGAATTTCCAGCCATCACCTTGGGGATGTGTTCATGGAAGGGAAGACCAAATAGAGCAAGCTAAGTTTTAAGTACATTATTTTGTGTAGTCTGCACACATTGTAAATCTCCAAATGACCATTGGCAGAAAAAATAAAAGTCCCCACCTCTGTGCTGAAGGCTATATGGTCGACTGTATAGGGATTTGGCTGCTCTTCAGCTCAAGGACTGGAAGGGTACCTACCCAGTAATGTCAGGACACAGGCCAGGATGGCGAGCAGGGCTCCAGTACTGAGGCCTGCGGGCAGCACATAGGCCTCTGCGTTACAGGTCTGGGCGATGCCATCCGCGTCACAGTCACACACCCGGATGGTGAGCGTGTTGGTGCTGCTGAGTGACGGGGAGCCACTGTCCACTATGAAGATGGGCAGATAGTACACAGATTGCTCCTGCCTGCGGAAGCCGTTTCTCCGGGTCAGGACCAAGGCTGTGTTGTCTGGGGTAAAGGAAGAGACAGGTGTGAACCCCTGTTTTCTGATGCAATCAGAGTTTCCAAGCTTTATTTACTTTACTGTTTAATTTCGAAATGAAGGGAAGCTCAAGCAATAATGCTGCTTTTCACTCAGCTATTGTGAGTATCACTAGACACAGAGACCGATTTCCAAATGTGGGTTAAATTTCCTAGCATTTATATATTTATGTCATTGTGCACACAGAGTTCTTGCCAAAACTCACTGTGATTGATTCCAAATGATAGAGTCACACTTAGTTGACCCTCTCAAATTGTGGTAAGTAAAACTGAACATGGAACTGTTTATGTTTATCCATGTTAAGGGACATTTCTTAAAATTTACCTATATGCTACATGCTTTTACTCACCAAAAACTTCAAGCCTTATAGAAAGGATAGTTGAAATGAGTAGGATAAATATTTTGCAGTTGCATTAGATAGCCCAAGTACACTCTATCAATGCACCCTGTCTTTGATAAATTCCAAGCCAAACATAGAAATAAGTACAATAAGTCACCCTAGGCTTATTTAATAGAGATGAACTTGAAGAGAGAAGTCATGTCATTATTTTAAAAGTTTATATCAGTTTATAGTGTTACCAAAGTCCTGTGTATATAAAAATGTTGTTATTGGAAAGATAATTAATTTTTGTTTAATTTATAGCCCAAATTCTATTTCATCCAAACAAGGTAATTATGAGAACTCCAGTAGTGATCAATAATAAATCTATATGTCAACCCTGTGATCTCCACGTCCCCAAAGTTAACTCTACTATTTCTATATTAACAATTTATCTAGGTGATTTATTGTAATGAACTAATTTGATCATTTACACCAGCTTTTGTCAACTTATCAGTCGCAACCCCTTTGGGGGTCGAATGACCCTTTCACATGGGTTGCCCGATTCATAACATTAACTAAATTACAGTCATGAAGTAGCAACAACAATAATTTTATGGTTTGGGGGCTCACCACAATTTGAGGAAATGGATTAAAGGGCCAGGCTTTAGAAAGGTTGAGAACCACAAATTTAGGTTCTATCCAGGGGACTGACTCCGATCTTTGGTGAAGTGCCGTACAACAGAATAAGCCGTTGCCAAGTCTTGTGCTCACAGGTTGGTTGGAATCCATCTCTGGGCCCACTCTGTCAGTCCTGCTCACCCAGGGTGTCCTGGGCGAGGAGAGGCCCCCTGCTTCCCATCATGTAATCTCCATCTCTAGGAATGACCCTTCTTAATGATGTTATCAAAGTCAGTGAGTCAAACCATGTTCTAATGTGATGCTTAGGACTCTCAATGGCTAGTTTTCAGATGGAGTTTCACCAAGTTCATAGAAGAAAATGGAATTAAAAGATCATGGAATTTCCCCACAAACTTCATGAAGCCCTCTTGTAGCTGTAGGGGCCTTTCTTCCTAGTATGTCATAGTGTTCAAGATCTCCTGAAATCTGTCACCCGGGGTTACTCTGCTGTTTTTTGAAGTACCATTGGCTTTGTTGCCAGAATCACAAAAATACATAAGCTACCGCAGTATTATAAACTGACAGACATGTGGTAGGGATAATTTATAGGCTGCTCTAAATTAACTTGACTTAATAAAAATATTAAAGATAAATAGGAAGGTCATGCAGTGTATTTTAATATATGCCGCCTTACCACACTGTCAAAAAAGATACCTATCCAATGCTAGCAGAAAGAATTAATGATGCTTTAATGAAAAAAACAAGCTAGAATCTGTTGTGTCTTCAGTGACAGCATAAGCAGGGACTTTATTTGAAAGTGGTCAATCTACTGCCTGTGATTAAAAATGGAATAAGGATACATATGTTTGATTTTGATATTACATTTTGCAGGGCTTTTAGGGAGCAAAACTATTCTCAGAATAGCATGAGTCAGATATGTTTATTCTCACAAAACAAAATGAACAAACAAAATGCCCTTTATTTAAGGATAAGGCACATATATGCCTCCCATTAGCTCAGATGGTGTATGTATTTAGTATTTTATACAGAAAGTGTTAGGAAGTTGTTGGTTTCTAAAATATCATAACAACAACAACAACAAATGGGGACGTGCATGCTGAAATGCATAGCATGCAAGGAAAGAGATGAAACAACTCAATGCTGTTTCCATGTTGTCTGCTTACTAAGAAGTCAACATAAGAATGGATTCCCTCGTTTTATCTGCACACGTTTTCCTTCAGAGTAAACCTGTGGGAGATTTGGGTTTGTTTACACTGGGGGAAATCTTCCAGTTGTGTGGCAGTACTGGCTATGCTCTTGCCAAGGGCCACCAGCAGTCATGGTGGCATGTGAAGACTCTTTCAGAGGGGTCAGATATGGCCCTCTCTACATTTGAGTTGGCTGAAGCCCAGGGTTAAGGTTAGGTCCTTCCCACTGCCATCAAGTCCCAGAGTTGGTATTATCCACAAAGCAGACATGCTTCCTTTCATATTGCGAAAGGAATTAAGCAGTGTCCCAATGCACAGAGAAAACATAGGAGCGATAATTATTTTCAAAGTGAAATTGTGAGCCAAAGTTGGGTGAAAGAAGGTGTAGGCCTCAGTCAAACGCATTTGTAGACTGACATCAATCTGATGCACAGACTGTCTAAATGAACGGAATATTTGGATTTTTCTTATCAGTAAGGGACATTCTCACGTTATATCAGTTGTCATTTTTTACAGAGTTAATATAAATACTTAAAAATTAAAATTAAAATGAATGTATCATTGAAATTAGAGAGTAGATCGTAGGTTCTCATGTTTCTTTTACAAGTTCCTATAAGCGTCAGTATCCATTATCAATCAAGAGAATCCCATCAGAGGTAGTTGTGAACATATTTCGTAGATGACCGTTAGGAAATTGGTATCAATCCTGTTCACCTTCCAGAGACCTGTTCCTTGGGATGAGTTGGAGTGATTTTGTTAGGCTTCCTTTTCTATTTCTTTGCTTTCTGAATACATTTGGTTTTTTGCATAGATTGCTTTTATTTTTGTGACAGAGATAAGACAGTAGGTCATGTTTTCATTGAAAATATTTAAAAATAAAGTTTTTCTAGGTGGAGATGGAGATAGTTGAATTATTTTCTTAATGTCTCAAACCATATCTATGTAACATGATCCTAAGTAAGGCCTTCCCCTCAACCAGTTAGCTAATCTGGTAATGAGCTTATGTTTGCCTAAGAAATCAAGTGCCTAGAACAAAAGAGAGGGGGGAATGGATCTGGCTTTTTCCTCAATTGGGATTTAGGCATAAGATGATTTAAATCACAACTTCTTCTTAATGACAGAAAATCCATAGATGAAAATTACTTCAGGGACTCATTGTCCCTTAATTAATTTTCCTGCTAATAAAAATAATCCATAATCAGCATTTTGAGAGTGGAAAGTACTTTCTTAAAATCTGTACCTACTGCCTGCACAAGTGACTGGAACAACCTCTTACCTTTATTATCTTTCAGCGAGAAGTTGTGATTGTTTGCTGCATCAGTGGTTAAGCTGAAGTAGAACTGATGTCCATTGGATGGCTCATCTTTGTCCACTGCACTGATTTTCTGGATGACCTTGGAACAGAGAATGTAAGGTGTGAATGCATGATGGTGTAGTCAACTACATCTTCTGAGGTGGCAGGAAGTGAATTTAGTGATTAGACACTTTTCAATAACTGCTACCTTCCAGAGTAAGATGGTGGAAGACAGAAGGCCCAGACACAGTCATGTGGACAAAATAAAAAGAGGGTTCTGGAAAATGAACTGTGTCTTATGGAAATTCTTGTTTGAATTTACTTAGGATCTTTGGGAATCAGAGGCAGATATGGATGAAACCATCCCAGGACCCAGCACAGGGCAAAGATCAAGCTGGTTGAGTGGAACCCATCCATAGACACTGCACTCCCCGAAGTGTGAGAATGTCACAGTATGACAGTCCTGCTGTGGAGAAATGGAACTGCCCAATCAAGCTTGACCTTTTACTTCTTCTTAAAGGAATCTAAACCTTTAACCACTGAATGGGGTTTTGATAACGCAGAGCTTTCCATGCTGTGGAATTTCCATCATTCCTATTAAGCCACATTTTAAAAGCATCCTTAATGTTAGTTTCTGAGCTTCCTCGAAAGTGTTGGGTTTGCTGAATCAGGCTGATTACCCTTCAGCTTCAAGCTCGCAGTTCCTTCAAGGCAACCTCTGCTGAGAAACTGTAAAGCAACTGCCAAGGAAGCGTGAGTCATTTGGAGGACCCTCACCTGCCCTGGCTGGGCATTCTCGCACACGGTGGTCTCGTAGTCCGTGGCGAATTCGGGGGCGTTGTCATTGATGTCCAGGATTGTGATGGCCACGTAGCCTCTCCCGATTTGAGATGGATTCTCTAATAAAGAAGAACGTATCTTATCATTGACTCTCACAGAAAAGTCATGATTCTACTCCTCCTTTACAAAAATAAATTAAAAACAATTGTAAGCCAACAAAATATTTGTCTCTTCAAAGCACAATTTTAATAATTAAATAATAAGCTTCAAATAAAGTATGGAACCATCACATTGCAGAAGCTATAAAGTCTCATGCAAATATTTACTATTTTACATAAATATGCAGATTAGGAGTGCCTAATTTCATATATGCAAATGTATGTAGAAGTGTGCTTATGTCTAAAAGTATTAAAAATAAAAATAACTAGTCAATAGCTGTTTTCCCATATTTCTTACTGGAATTCATATTTGTATTAATATACACTTATATTCACTGACTGTCATTGAGTCCATTCCAACTCCTAGCAACCCTATACAATGGGGTAGGACTGTCCCTGTGGGTTTCTGAAACTGTGTCTTTATGAGAGTAGCCTCATCTTCCTCCCTCCATATGTAGAAATATATAATATATATCCCACTGTCATGTAAATTATTATAATTCATAGTGGCCCTAAATAGGTTTCTGAGTCTATATAAACCTTTATGGGAGCCTAGAGTCACAATTTTCTCCTGAGAAGTGGCTGGTAGGTATGAACCAACAACCGTACAGTTAGTAATTCAATGCTTCCTTGACACCACGACTAGGTTGCAATAGAAAATACATTCATGTATTTTCTTTCAATGACTTTCTTAGCAGAAACTAAAATTACACCAATTTCAGAATTTACAAGACTGAGTGTTTTTGTTAGATATCAATGCAATGCTTTCTGTCAACAATGCAATCTCAGCTGCTCTGCATCAGTACAAACAGAACACGGGAAGGAGGACTGTGAAGAGACAAGAAGCTCTCTGAAGGTCACTCAAGGCCACTTTGTGGTAGGCATCTCATTTAACAAACTTTGTAAATAGTAGCCAACACGGCTAGTGGATATAATTACATATCGCAGCTTAAAAATGAGTAATTCTCAAGTTTTCTTCAGTTCAGAGAAGCTGGACTGAATGATGATGGTTCAAGTGGCATTTAGAAACTCATAACTTGATCTCTACTCCCAGTGTCTCTGCCCTAGCTTCATTTTCAACCTTTAACTTACGGCTCTCCATTGCGAGGACTGTGATGTTATGAACAGCATTCGTCTCTCGGTCCAGAGACTTGGCGGTTGTAATGACTCCGCTGTTGGCATCGATATTGAAGTATCTCTCCAAGTCTGTGTTCCTGTCAATTGAATACCTAATTGAATATTGGGGGGAAAAAAAGCTTCAATGTTGATGTTTGTTAAAATCATACCTTGTCAAAACTATTTAATTAATTCCAAAGAGAAATCAGTAAATCTTGCCGATCCCGTGATCTGTCACTTCAGTAATATAAATATATGCATATTCTATGTCCCTATTATGCAGAGTTTATAAGCTAGTAGTCCGTATTCTAATCCTAACATCTTTACTGCTTGCCTGTGGCTATGGACACACCCTTATAAACTTCAAAGTCCTTTATTAGTATGATGGCTCTGAAAGCAACTGACAATGTATTTCATTGTCCTGGCCCTGGGCGTATAGGTCCTTCTAAGACGAAACACAGGAAGGCACGCTAACCACTGATATACGTTATATCATCTCTTTGCTTGATGACACCGGTTAGATGCTAGTCATCTCCAAATGATCATGAAATATGTGTATTTGGAAAGAACTTTGCATGGGTTTTTAGTAAGCTTTTGAACCAAAATAAACTTGTACTAACTTGTCTGAACAGTATATAATCTGAGGCACTCTGAAGAATAAGACATCAGCTTAAGAAGAACTGTGAAGGGAGCTACCTAAATTCTGCTGAAAGGAAACTAAGAGTAAACAGCAGGTTCATGGGATAGCTTGAGTGGAGGAGCATGGGTGCTTTGTAGTACATTTATGGGGATAATTCTGTAGAGAAATCTGGTAGAAGGATATTGAGAAGACTGTAGGTCTTGCTGAGGGTACAGCACAGCTCTGTTGGTAGGCGCAGAGAGACGATGAGATGCTTTAAGTAGTTTCGGACAGTAGCCTCCCTGTGGGAATCAACAAGAACCAGATATGATCTTGGAAATCTATAGCTAGATTGAGATAGATCAGAATTTGAGAAGAAGTCAAGGTGTCTGACAGTTCAGGGAGGCATTTGAAGCAGTCACGACCCATCACGCCAGGAGTGTTGCAGACAGGGATGCAATGGCACAAGGGCAGAGTCGTTACTGGATGAGTGTGGTTACAAGCTCATGGACGAAGCAGTTAAGAAATCAAAGGATGTATTGCACTGGGGAAATCTGCTACCACAGGTCTCTTTAACGTGTTAGAAAGCAGAGGTATCGCTTTGAGGACTAAAGTGTGTTTGACTCAAACTACCAGGTTATTTTCAATCACCTCATCTACACGCGAAAGCTGGAGAGTGCATAAGGAAAACAAACGAAGTGATGCGCTTAACTTACGGTTTTGGTGAAGAATAATGAGGAAAAAAAGTCATGTATGGTTTTTCTCTCTCACTTTATCTTTCTTTCATTTTTCTTTTTAGGTGGTTTTGTTTTTCTAGTCCTGTCTGTGCTGTTTCTGCTTTCTTTCAAGATAAAATAGGCATGAGAAGCAAACCCAAGGAGAAAGCAACAGGGTCAACAGTACCAATGGGCCTTGGGGGCAGAGGAGGCAGGGAAAAGGGAGTGGTGAGCAAGTAAGGTCATGGAGAAGGGGACCCCTAGGGTGCTAACATCAAGGGTGAGGGGGAGTGTAGCGTTCTTGGAGGGGTTGGAGTAATTGAAATCTAGTGGAAAGAACTACAGAGACGCAAACAAGGGGTGAGCGTGATAGTATGCCAGGAGGAAGTTAAAAGGAAATAGAGGAGAGAACTAGGAAGCAAAACTATTTATAGAGGTATAAACATAGATGTGTATATTAGTAAATATATTAATACATAAAGACTGGAGTGTTGTCCTATGCAGATATATTTATTAGGCAATACATTGAGGCAATGGGTGGTCGGGTCTCTACTCAAGTTTTCCCTCAACACAAGAACACTTGATTCTAACAGATTCTAACAATCTGGCACCTTCCCAATATGATTCCTGAAGGCAAAGTGGGTGCATAAGCAAGTGTGGTGGCCGGCAATTAAAAGGTAAAGCATCTGGGTCTTAAAAACTTGAAGCCAAACAAGCAGCCATCTAGCAGGGAATCAAAAAAGCCCAGGTGGAAG
Organism: Tenrec ecaudatus; assembly: GCF_050624435.1. Classification (NCBI taxonomy): domain Eukaryota; kingdom Metazoa; phylum Chordata; class Mammalia; order Afrosoricida; family Tenrecidae; genus Tenrec; species Tenrec ecaudatus. Next base: position 11,512,849 of record NC_134544.1, read on the forward strand.
TTGCACACCAGCCTTTTGGACCATGAAGTGTCCATGAGAACAGGCAACAGGAGTTCAAAATAAACAACCTCATCGAGGTGAAGGAGAGGGGTTGAGGTAGAGAGCCCATCCGGAGATAATTGGACATTCTGGCTGACAGGGGCCACAAAGAAGAGAAGATACATCGGGGGTGGGGGTGGGGCAGTATATCACCAAACACACACACACACACACACACACACACTCTTCTTTGGGTCCTTAATCCTTCTGCCCCCTCCACTATTATGATTTCAGTCCTACCTTGCAAGTCCAGGTAGACCAGCATACATATAGACGAGAGATTTCAATTTGCAGAATTCATGGTAGACCACCCCCTCAAAAGCGGGAGTAACAGCTTCAGGTGGGTAGGGGAAGGGACATAGGGGTCTGGGGGAACTGATAGCAACAATTGTGATATAAGCCTCCTCGAGGGGGTCGCATGCCAGGACGGTAGGTGAAGGGAGAGAAGGGGCAGTGTAAGATAGGATAAATAACAAGACATTATATATTAAGGGTTTATGAGGCATGCAGGACAGGGGAGGGAGGGAAAAAACAGGTACTGATATCAAGTTGCTCAAAAATAAAGATAATGTTCTGAAGTTGTGGATGGTAATATTTGTACATAGCCCCTTAATATAATGGATATGTGGACTGTTTTCTATGTAAGAGCCCCCAATAAAATGATTTAGTAAAAAAAAAAAAGAATGTTGGCATAATGTGAAAAATGTAGCCAATATAATTGAACAGTATGTATAGAGATTGTTTAATGGAAACTTAATTGGCTATGTAAACACTCACCCAAACACAATAAAATATGTTTTTTTAAATAGAATATTGAAGGATCCTGGACTGCCAAAAAAACCTAAATAAATCCATCTTGTGAGGGGTAGAGTTGGGGTGTTCTTGAGTAGCAAGTGTGGCAGTTCATTTCATAAATGATAACAGAAGAGTCATGTCCCTGATAAACCATTACGCTTTGCAAAGTGGTAGGTCAGAGAAACAGAGGAAGACCCTCAATAAGGGGGACTGACACCAGGGCTCACACCTAGCAACAGTGGTGAGGACAGCGAGGGTCAGGGCAGGGTTGCATTCTGAGATACACAGGGCCTCCGTGTGTTGGACCCAGAGTTGTTCAATGTCCCTCATTGGGTTTGCAGAGTCTGTGGTAAGAGCCCTTTGCTCTTGCTTCTGAGAGTGATTTGTTTCTTTTTTCTTGTTTTCCTAGGTCACTCTGAAATGGGACTTATAACTGTTGTTAGGTTAGTCAAAGAACACGATGTAATTCCATTGATGAAATACTTTCCTCTTGTGGTTGATGTCAAATGCAGTGAATTCTGCTCTTAATTCTATGACTTCTTTCCTTTGGCTTGCCTTCTATTTAGTCACTGGTGAAGTTTTTTGTTTGTTTGTTTTTATCCAGGGCCAGAATCATACCAGGAGACAAAAATTCACTGCCATGGAGTCGATGCTGACTCCTAGGGACCTTACATGGAAGAACCATTCGTGTGGATTGCCCAGGCTGCAACTCTCTCCCTCAGAGCACCCGATGGCTTCTGTTGACCTTGTGGTTAGCATCCAAGTGAGCAACCTGCTGTGCGACCAGGACTATTGGAGCAAAAAATAATGGCGAACAGATCATAAATCCAAAGCTACTTTAAATATGGTCTTCTTTCTACCCCAAACTGCTTATTATTTGATTTTCAAACCAAAAAGCAAAACCCACTCTGAGTGAGGCTAGACAGGGTTTCTGAGGCTTGGTAAGTCTGCCCACAACCCGTAAGGCCTCTGAGCAAATTTTCTTTTCTGTGATGTTCCACTTGTCATGCCATTATATAGCTGTTTTCCTAATTTTTACTATTCTAGATATGTGTATATCTAGTTTGCATGTGTACACTATTAGACATATCCCAAAGAACTTCAAAAGTTCATGGAAAATTATATTACCTTTTAGTTCCATTTTTAAGGAACATTTTGAAGTTAGTTCATATAGATAAAGTAACTATATATATTTAAATATATACACATTTAAATATATGGTTAATTGTAACAAAGTAATGATTGATGAGGCTTATACATGAATGCCCATGCACTGAGTGAGTGAATACTGAAAGCCTGCTATTTTCAGATCACTAAGTTAATCACTAAGAATGTTTACATTTTCATGAAGAAGACACATATTTCTGGCTCCAGAAGAAGTAAAAGGGCCTGAACTTGAGATAGATCTGTTTAAATTACTTCATGGAATTCACTGCAGGCTAAAATTAGTGAGTAAAACACTTGTGTCTCTCATTCAGAGTTTCAAAGTTCATAACATTGAAATCAAACACATTAAATGGGATTTCATTGAATATGTAAAATGGCTCCAATCATAGTCTCTCTCACATCAAAATACCGAATCTATTTATCACAGAGTTTCCTATAACTTTGGAAGAAGATGCCCCATGGACAACCAAATTCTCTATCATTGAATATGAGTGCAAGGGAGCTTCAAGTGTGTGGGACAATTGCATAATATTTTTAATTCTAAAATTTTTCCCTTAACTTTTTGATGCTTCCTCGTGTTATTTCTTAGTGATAGGCTGTAGTTTCCATTTATAAATTCTATATGTTTTCTGAAGCAATGGCTCTAACTTTGCTTGACTAAAGAATGTGGTCTCATCGGGTCACACGTGGTAACCTGAAAATTAAAAAAAATATTTTATATCTTTCCTTTATTCATTCATTTCTACATTCTGAAATTAGTCTTGTTGATCTGCATATTCATACACCGTACAATCTCTGCTTACACAGTATACAAATACTTTCCATAAACCATAGGGCCGAGAGAGTTTAAGAGAAATGTAGTATCTTGCTTCACTGAAGACAGGGAGGAAGCTGAGGCAGGCCTGAGGGCAGGAGGAGGTACTGGCTTAGGAAGAGATGGGAGATCTCAGTAAGGTCACCACCGAATCAGTTCCCGACTCAAAGCAACCCTTGGTAACCCACTGGGTTTCCAAGGCTACAATTCTTAAAAGAAGGACACTGTCACATCCTTCTTCCACATAGTGCCTGATGGATTCAAAATGCCAACCTTTTGTTTAGGAGTGACGTGTTTGACCACTGCAATGCATGGCCAAAAGCCACCCCTAGACCAGGCCAGTGTAGGGCAGCTCTGGTGACCATTCTATTTCTAGGTCACAAGGACTCAGGATGTCTTAGTATCAAGGGGTGAGCTTCTTTTCTACTAGCCCCTCTGAAATGCAGAAGACTTAGTGTGCAGAGGGTCAGCTAATGGAAAAACTGGCTGGGAAATTATGTGAGAGAAACAATCCTGACCCAGAAGAAAAGAAATGGTCTCATTACTTCTGAGGAACCAACTCTGTGCCATTCTGGACCCACTGGCCTGGGGCTGAGAAGCGCAGGTGCCTGAGTCAATTATGGTCACCTGGAAAGAGGAGGGTGAGCGTGCCTGTTTCTCTCATTGAGACCAACATTAGCTTCTGGCAACTTCTGATGTTGCTAGTGGGGTATGGAGGCATAGGAGTCCTCTATCTCCTGCAGATTGCAGCTAAAGATATTTGGCTTCCTTCAGTGCACGTGCAAGTGTCCAATCAGAGAGGTCACGTTCATATTTTCATAATAACAGCAGTTAGTGTTGCTTCTCTGGCCATTAAAAAATGGGAACAGCTTTACATCTCAATAAACCAGGAAAACAATGAGCCAGATGAAAAACAACGAGCCAAACGGAAAACAGGCAAACATACAAGCAGGCCAGTTGCCACTGACAAACCTCTACATCAGTGATTCTCAACCTTTCTAATGCCGCAACCCTTCAATACAGTTCCTCATTTTGTGGTGACTCCCAATCATAAAATTATTTTCATTGCAACTTCATCACTGTAATTTTGCTAATGTTATGGGGTCGCAATCCACAGGTTGAGAACTACTGTAGAAGCTGCATTGTATGATGGTGTATGTAGGTAAGGTAGATGGTAAACTATTTTGAAAGCTTCTACACAGAGTCACCAGAAGAGGAAGAGAGAAGATACAGAATGGGTGCTGGGCCACGCTTCACTGAAAGTCTTCTGAATGCACAGTATTACAGATTGAATTTTGTCTCCTCTCAAACATGTATCATCTGTCTGGACAGTGATTCTCGGGGTGAGGCAATTATCCTCCACTTTGTGATCAGATGTAATTACCCTGTGTGTTGTAAATCCTATCCTCAATGATATTGATAAGGCAGGATAACAGGCAGTAATGCTAAGGCGACAAGATAAAATCGACAAGATTTGGTTGTAATTGGAGTCCATTTCTTCCGAGCTATCAAATGGATTAAATAAGTAAAAGAAGGTCCTCAGTTCAGAGCCAGGAGTGTGGGTAGTAATTTGAATGCAGGATCCCTACACTCAGAATTTCCTAGACCCAGGGGAAGAGTGATATCAAGACATGTGGAGATTTCCAAGAAATGCTGAGCCCACAAATATTGAAATGAGACAGCAAATGCTCCCATAGCCAATAGAAAAAAATAAAAGTGCCTCCTTAGAACCGGTTCCCTGAATTAGGCTTTCTTGTCTCTCCAATTGTGAGAGAACAAACTTCTGTTGTTAAAGCCAGCCTCTCAGGTGGCATTGGTCCTCGCAGAGCTAGGCATCTTTAGGAGAGATGGGAGTTGCTCAGTTAGCTGGCCTTTGATGTTTTCTCCTCTACCTTCTTCTCATTTAGGGTATGAACATAATAAAACAAGATCCAGGAGGCTCTCCTGTAAATAAGAAGGAGCTTCAACAAGTCTCAGGGTAAAGTGAAATTGAGTACTGCCTATGCTCGGATATAAGCTGACCCATGTATAAGCCGAGGTACCTAATTATTACCTGGGAAACCAGAAAAACGGATTGATTCAAGTATAAGCCTAGGGTGGGAAATGCAGGATGTGAATTAACACAGAGACCAGAGGGGAGAGACAGAGCACAGCCACAGACAGATCCTTACCAGTTCAGCTGCTGGTGTAAGTGAATCACTACGGGTGCTTCTGCGAATTGGAGTCGTCCATGTCATAGGATGGCTCTGATTGGTTAGATGTGAGTAAACAAACATTCAAAGCCCTGCCGTGTCACCTGGGCTTTGGATGAACAGCGGAGGGATGGCAATCACCCGCGAGATGCTACACCTTGCTGGGGAACCACTGACCCATGTATAAGCCGAACCCGTTTTTCAGCACATTTTTTGTGCTGAAAAACTTGTCTTATACACGAGTATATATGGTAATAACAAAGTTGGTCTATGGAATAGGAAGTGACAAGTACTTGACAAAAAGTGCAAAGGCCCTTGATGACATTATGATAACATCATGCTGCCAAGTGACCAGTCCTTCAATGCAGAGGCTCAGACTTCTCATTAGGAATTCATAAGCCTTAAGATTTTTTTGCTACCATCCAAGTAAACCTTCTGCCTAATGCAGGTGGGTATTTTCATTCCTGTAGCAGTATTGGAAACTAAGGCTTCACACTAGTTAGTCTGTGAAGCCAGAATGCAGAACCCTCCTGTTTGAGCCATCTTTCTAGGATCTGAAATTGCTGCTAAATGAGCTTGAAGTCTCTACCCTCTACAACCCTATGATTCAGTCATTTTCCACGTCCCCTCCCCCCACTACTCTCTACCCCAATCCTCTAAATACTAATAAATGGCTGCATTGACTGAGGACTTGATGTGTCATGTGCATCCTCATTTCTGTGCCTCCCCTCAGGTTGGCCCTCTATTATTCCCTTATTTTGTCTTCCTGCACAATTATCTTCATCCTGTGCCCACTTGAGACAGACTTATGACATCACATTAAGCAGCAAGCCTTTTCCAATTATATCTGAAGTGATAGCTGTGGGAGAATTGTTGCCGAGTTTAGGCTCCATGGCACTCGCACATGCTTCTTGTGTTGCTCCACTATGAACCATACACTGAGAATTAGGAGATCCTATTTCTGGCCATGACCTCAGCTCTAACTTACTGTACAATTTGGATTTTTCCATATGATTACTTACAGTCTTCTGTACTCTCATTGGCAAGATGAGAAAACTGTACATGAAGATTTCCGGATTGAACTCTAGTTTGTTCTTGCTCTTTTGTGTCAGATCTTCTAAACTGGACAGCAGCAGAACTGACATCACACCTTCAATGGCTGTCAATCTTCAGTGTGTTGCAAATCTGATACAAAAGGAAGTCTGCTGTGCTTAATGCGGCTGTGGACTCACAGGGAGCAACTAAATCTGCCCTTCTTTGTAGCTCCCAATGGCATTCCCATTACGGAGCTTCCAATTGGTGTATCCACACACAGAATATATCCGTGCTTCCCCAAAAGTAGCAATAAATAAATAAAATCATGCAATCGGTGTATTGGACAATGTTGAAATCTGACGGTGCTGTTGTCGGTGCCTCAGGTTGGTTCTGACTGGCAATGATCCTGTGGACAGCGCGCGAGGATCTGCTGCCGCGCCCTGAGCGACCCGCCCAACTGTTATGTTTGAGCCCTTTGTTGCAGTCCTGGTGCCAACCCGCCTTGCCGAGGATCACCCCCCTTTTCACTGCCCCTCTGCTTTACCAAGCATCATAATGTCTTTTCCAGGGACTGCTCAGTCCTCACATCATGACATGATCCAAAGTCTTAAACTCCTTATGTCTAACAAGCATGCTGGCTGAAAGTCATCATGCTTGTTTGTTTGTGTTTCCACTCCATAGCAATGAAAATATCTTTTGACAATACCACAATTCAAAAGTATAAACTTTTCTTTGGTTTTCCTCATTCACTGTCCAACTTTCACATTCTTCGAGAGCCAACTTACAGTACCATGGCTTACGTCAAGCACACCTTAGTATTCAAAGTGACCTCCTTGAACTTTAATGCTTTAAAGCGGTCTTGTGGAGCAAATTTTCACAATGTAATATGTCATTTGATTACTTGACTCTTGTTTCCAAGAGCATTTATTATGTATTCCAAAAAAGGTAATTAGTGACAACATCAATCCTTTGTCCATTTATCATGTTGTCTATTGGCCCGGTTCTGAGAATTTTTGCTTTCTTTAAATCAGGTCCAATCCATACTGAAAGCTATGATGTTGAACAGCAGGGGCTTCAAGTTCTCTTCACTTTAAGCCCGCAAATTTTCATCATCTGCATATCACAGATAGTTAATAAGCCTCCCTCTAGTCCTGAAGCTATCTTCCTTTTCACTAGACCAGCTTCTCTCATTATATGCTCAGCATACAGACTGAATACATATTATGAAAGGATACAACCCTGGTGGACATCTTTTCTGATTCTAAACCACACAGTAATCTCTTGTTTGAACAACTCCCTGTGGTCAATGTACAGCTTCTGCATGAGCACAATGATGTGTTTTGGATTCCATTTCTTCTCAGCCATACCCAAAATTTGCTAAGACTAACACAGTCTCATGTCTTGGGTCAATAAAACACAGGTAAACATCCTTCTTGTTTGTTCTCTTAGCCATCTGACATCAGCAATGATACTCCAACAGCCACATCCTCTTGTGAATGTGGCTTGAATTTCTGGACACACCCTGTTGGTGTGCAGCTGCAACCACTGCTGCATTTGCATCCAAAAACAGGTACTTGCGTGTGGTAGTTGGGATATAATTTTGCATTCTATTTTGTCACCTTTCTTTAGAATGGGCACAGTCATTAGCTTTCTTCCAAGTTTCTTAGAAAGACAAGTAAGTTCTCCCAAGGAGAATTTTTGAGCTTTCAAAGCATTTTTATTGATATCCTATTAATTCCATGCACTTTGTTTTTCACAAATGCCTTTAGTGCAGCTTAGGTTTCTTCTGCCCACGACACTGGTTCTTGACCAGATGCTACCTCTTAAAACGGCCACACTCTGTGTATTCCTTCCATGTTCTTTTGATGCTTCCCAGAATCCTTCACCATAACAACTTGGGGGGGGTGTGCTAAATTTCTTCTTTAATTCTTTGTATGACACACTGACTGAGGAGGTTTGGAAAATGAAGGCTAGAATTAGCTAAAAATTTTGAACTGCAACCTCAATCTCTGAGGGAGTGTGTGTGTGTGTGTGTGTGTGTGTGCGTGTGTAAATAAGTGCATCCCCATGCATTCATGTCTTCATTTGTTACACTGCACCATATCCAGGTGTCGATAAAATAAACCAAAAAAAAATTCCCATTGCCATCTAGTTTTCTCGAACTTGTGGGCCCTAGGTGGGGTTTCTGAGACTGTCAATCTTTGTTGGAGCAGACAGTCTTCTCTTTATCCCTCAGAACAGCTGAGGAAACCAGCAATTTTAGGTGGCTGAACACATCCCACAGAGCCACGTCCTGGTAGTGTAGCATGCTAAACACCTGGAATGAGTTTCAGATCCACCAGCCACATCATGGGAGAAAGTTGAAGCTGTTTGTTCCTATAAAGATTCACAGTTTCAGAAACCCTCTAGCAGTCCTAGTCTGTGCTACGGGGTCCCTTTGATTCAGAACGGGTTCACGTTTAGTTATTGTTTTGTTTTAAAAACTCAAGAAGCACATTTTAAAAACTGCTTTCAGTTGGTTAAGATCGCATGGGAATAGTAGTGTTTGCCTTATAGAAGCTCCAGGAGAAACACATTTCTGTAAAGTAATAATTTAGCTTAGCACTGAGTGATGGCAGATAGGCTGTTTGGATCTTCATTCTCTCTTCTGATACCATAATGTGATTTTTGGGGGGTGGGGTGGGTGGCATTTTAATATCCTTGGTCGCATGCAATGCTGACAGGACAAGCAAACAAAGAGAAGGTGGGTAAAAGCTGACCCAGCTAAAGAGCCTCCCTGTGCTCACAGTCTGGCTACTTGTATCTGTAGAGAGCTTGACTTCTCCCATTCAATGCAGCCTTGGCTTCTGTGAACAACCATACATGATTGCGGTTTTGAAAAATTCCAAGTCTCTGTGGTGAGTTTGGAGGGATTGCAATTAAATAGCACTGCTGTGCAGGAAAAGAAGCCATGACAGTGTCGTACCCCAAGTGTTGGGCTGTGAACAGAGAGGCTGGTGTTTGAAATCCACCTGCTCTGAGGGAGAGAGATCAGGCTGTCTGCTTCCAAAAGATTTACACTCTCAGAAACCTTATATTGGGACATTATGGTTTGGAACAGAATAGATGACAGTGGGTCTTTTGGTTCGGACTGTGTAGGATAAATATGTATGAACTTTGTAAGCTTTTTCTCTGAAAGGTGCTTCTTCATGATTTATAATAAAGGAGATTATGGATTTTGCATTATTATATTAATCAAACTTTCCCTAGGCATTTTCATTGGGGGAAAATATTGCAGGGACAAATCAAGAGAAATATACTTTTCAATAATTCATTTTACCTGGAGTCTTCCAAAAAGCTAAATTTGAGGAAGCAGAATTATATTTTGTGGGCAATAAAATGAGAGATAAAACAGGTCAAATAAATTAGCAATATCCTACAGAAATTTTTTGAAAATTATTTCAAAATTCATTGTACAACTTTTTTTGATATCACTGAACCACTGAGTTGTATGATATGTGGAGGAAGTGCCAATGGAACAGTTAAATAACAAAATTATTTATAGATACTGAGTAAACTAGTTTACACACACACACACACACCATTTTATAATATTAATGTTACCTATGCATATACTTTTTCTCCCATTTTTCGCAATAATTAGGTTAAACCAATAAGCCTTTGGGAAGATACTACAGCTCACATTCTCCGCCCCAAATTGATTTTTGCTACTTCCCCACCAAATCTATTGTCAACACTCTTTTCTCTGCTTGTTACTAGCTCATTAAGCAAGCTTCTGGGAGGAAACAGACACTCACAAATAATTTAGATTAAAAAGATGTACAAAGATAAGCATGTATACAAGCAACTTGGAAAATTCACACTGAATTATTCAAACACCGCAAATGTGCTCAGTCTTGTCACACTACATAATGTAATGCTTGATACGACTACATCACTTTTTATCTGAGGACATACAATCCCCAGGGATGCCAGAGGAGCCCAATGGTAAATATTAGGATCTGAGTATCCAGGAACATAAATAAATAGTTTTCTGCTTAAATTGTTATGAATGTTGAAAAATGACCTCTTTTATTTTTTATTTGACTGTCTTCAAATCTGATCTTATTTGTAATGATACCAGACATCCATTCACTGACTATTTTGAGAGTTGGGACTTGGGGAAGACTGTTCTGCTACAGAAATGAATGTGTAGCTTCCGTAAAAGAGCACGACTCCCTGGGAATAATGAAATAAAACAATAATGGCCTTTAGCTCACTGTTTGCTTGGCTTGTCCAAGGCCTGCGCTCCCTCCAAGCTCTGTCAAGTCTTCCCAGCGAACCTGGAGTGATTGCTATTTATCTCCCAATTTGCCGTGCTACACGGATGGTACTTTCTTTTTCCTATTTAACTTTTTATGGGATCTTACTTCTTCTAGCCAATTGTAAGTTCCTGGAAGACAGACAACATGCTTAATTCATCTGTTTCCCTGTCAATATTTCCCCCTGTGCTTTAATAAATGCACATTGACTCACAGATCAGTGGAGCAATGCTGAAATGAGAAGGAGATGATCCTTTTGACTTCATGCTGCTCTTAGTATGCTGATTCTTCTGTTGACAAAAACTCAGAGAGTCAATTTTCTAACATTCTGAAAGGTGGTCAGAATCTGCAGACTCCTGTCTTCCATTCACTTGAACAGATAAACCCTGGTGGCCAAATTTTACCACTCCAAGAAATGAAAGAGCTAGATAGGTCCTTATCCACAACTACATGTTTTTGCGAAGAAGAAGAAGAAGACGAAGACGAAGAAGAAGAAGAAGAAGAAGAAGAAGAAGAAGAAGAAGAAGAAGGAGAAATAATTCTTTAATTTTGGCTAAGGGATTTCAAGTTCCATCTAATTGTCACCTAAGTTTTGTAGATTCTAGCTTCCAGCGGGGAAAGAGGAAAGTTTATCTTGATCATGAATTTGGTAGTTTTCTGAATGACTGGATGTGACTCATGAGACTGTTGATGTTTGGTGCTACTGCATTGTGACTGTATAACAGGGCAGAACCACCCCCCATAGGGTGTTCTAGGTTGTAATCTTTATGGGAGCAGAGAGTCAAATCTTTCTCTGGTAGAGCTACTGGGTGGTTTGAACTACCAACCTTTTGGTTGGATGATGGGGAAATATTAAAACATATTAACATTTCACAAAAGTGTCATACCCTGGCCAAATTTTAAGGTTTAGCATTGTTGACTCTTTCCACCTGTTGCTTCTAAACAGGCTCCTACAGTCACATAGATCCTCAAATATAGCACATATCATAAAACTATAACTAGAAACAGAAATACACATATATTTACATATATCTTAGAATTTACATCAAGAACTGAACTAGGACCAATGATATGAAAAACATTGTAATTCAATGGTAAGATCTCTAAATAACCAACATTTGAAAAATTCACCCCCTGATTAAAAAGGTTAACTGTCCTTTCACTCATTGACCTACCCCTCCCATATAACATTTTAGGAACAAAACACATAATTCATAGCCACAGGTCAAGGCTTTCATTGCCTAGACAGAGATTTTAAAAGTGCTGCACAAGTCAAGGGTCTAATTGAAAGAAGACCCCAGTTTTGCCTCGCTAGGGGGCAATTAAGTATAGTTCCTTCTAGATTTCTAATCCCTTGCCCCATATATCCATGAATACCCCAAATATAGATGGCACCTGCTGTAATACAATACAAAGAATGTATTATAATCCAAATCCAAATATTGATTATCCAATGTTCCACATTGTTTTAGAATTCAAGTACCTTAATTTTAAACAATTACCATGAAGCACATATTGATCTCTCCATGCATCCAAGAACCACTTTGTTTCTAAAGGTGACAAAAGTCACAACTGTGAAACTGGCTAGTATCCATCCTAATTTGCATGTTGACACTTATCAATTTGCATGTTGACTCTTATGAGTCCCACAGAAGACTGTGCAACCTGCTCATCCAACAGCTGGAGCACAAGAAGCGTCAACACTTTGGTCACTACTTGAGTGTCCAATGCAAATACATGGTTATAGCCATCTTTGAGCTACATATATTTTCTACTTCTTGGAAGATGTGTGATGATAAAAATACGTCAAGACTGCCACTATAGTTGCATTTAGGGACATCCACATAAAACTGGCAGGACGATAATCAAACAACAGGCCTTGACCACAGCAACATTTCTTAATATGAAAGCCACAGTATAGAGTTTAAAAACGTCATTTACTTTCCCTTTATTATTTAATCATTAAACAGACCTGGGGTAAAGCAAGTTTGACTTTTTACTGACTTTTTTGGGAAGAGCGTGTGGCTGTACTTCCTCCAAGACAAATGTGTTTGTCTCCTGTCAGTCTTCTTCACAGACATCATAACTGAAATGCATGACTTCTCCTCTGGTCTTCTTATTCATTGTGTAACTTTCACATGTCCCTGAGGTGACTAAAGGTATCATATCATACTTGGATCAGGTTTTCCTTAATCCCTAATGTGACATTCTTACTCATCTATATTTTGTCATTGTTATGTGTCAGATTTGACCACCACAACAGAGTGCACGGTTTATTGACTGCTGTTTCCATGAGCTTTGATTTTGGATCCAAGTAAATTAAAATCCATGACTCAATCAAAGTGTACACATAATAAACATAAGGGAAAACATGAACTCTAAACAACAAAACTAACATTTTACTTCACTCTGAACAAAGTCTTTCTCTCTTTAATCTGTGGGGGGTAGGTGATAGAAAATTTGCAAGGTGGTCCTACTCTGAGCTTCCAGGCCACCTTGGTTACTTATAAGTAACCAAAAAAAAAGAATAATAAAGCAAAGATTTGGTGACGGAGGCTGCACACTCCCTCTATTGCTACCAAGATCCTGACCTGCAGAATCAAGAGTTGAGCTCTTGGTCATTCATCCCTTTTGTGGCAGGTCAGAGCCTGCTTCCATCTCAGTCTCTTCCCAGTGGTTGCTGCCCCTCCGGTGAACTCTTCTTTTATCTTTCAAAAAGCAGTTCCACCAGTCTCATATACTGAAAGTCATTTTAAAAAAACAAACAGAATAGTTTGTCCAGCCTATCTTATCTAGGTGGACTTGCAGACATAGTAATATGTGCATAAAATTTCAGATGGCTTTGACAGCACCAAAGTGGCACATAAGAAAATGGCAATGAGGCTGCAACACTGACAAGCTAACGATGTGAGGAGAAAATAACGGGACCAACGGTCCTGGAGGGACATGAGAGTGTGAGAGGTAGGGGAAGGGACGAGGCGTTTGCCAGCCCAGGGAGAAAGGAACAATGAGTGGTTCAAAACCAGTGGCAGGGAGCAAGGTAACTGAGAGGAATTACTGAAACCAGAATGAAGGCTAAACATGGTAGTGGGACAGGAGGAAAGCATAAGGAAATAGAGGAAAGGAGTAGGAGGCAAAGGGCATACATAGAAGCCTATATACAGACATGTACATATATAAATATATTTATGACTATGGGGGAAATAGACCCATGTGCATACATTTATAGGTTTAGTAATAGGGTAGCAGGTGGACATTGGGCCTCCTTGCGCACATTCCCTTAATACAAGAGCACCTTGCTTAGCTAAATGGTCATTTCATGATACCCACCTTACTGACATGATCAGTGAAGACAGTCGTGTGCATAAGCAAACTTGGTGAAGAAAGATGATGGTGCCCAGCTATCAAAAGTTATAGTGTCTGGGGTCTTAAAGGCTTGATGGCAAACAAGTGGTCATCTAATTGGAAGCAACAAGGCCCACAGAGAAGAAGCACACAAGCCTGTGTGAACACGAGGTGTTGAAGGGATCATGTAGCAGACACCAAAGAACAAAAACCATAACTGTGTGAGCACCTTCCCCACATAAATGCTGAAGACGAATGTGTGCATAAGTAATTTTGGTGAAGAAGATTGATGGTGTCCTGCTATCGAGAGATACAGCGTCTGGGGTCTTAAAGGCTTGAAAGTAAAAAAGCGGTCATCTAGCCCAGAAGCAACAATCTCACATGGATTGAGCAGCACACCAACATGTGTGATCATGAAGGGCGGAGGGGACCAGGTTTCAAGCACCAAAGGCAATGGGCGGGGAAAATCATATCATCGTGAGTAGGGGGTGGTGCGTGATGAGGACCCAATGCCCATTTGTAGACAACTGGACATCTCTTGCAGCGGGGTAGTGGGGAGGAGATGAGTCACTCAGGGTTCAGTGTAGCAATAATGAAACTCACAACCTTCCTCTAGTTCTTAAACACTTCCTCCCCCCAACTATCAATATCCCAATTCTACATTGCAAACCTGGTTAGACCAGAGGATGCAAAGTGGTACAGATGGGAACTGGAAACACAGGGTCTCCAGGACAGATGAACCCCTCAGGACCAGAGGTGCGAGTGGCGATACAGGGAGGGAAGAGGGGGTAGAAAGGAGGAACCGATCACAAGGATCTACATATAACCTTCTCCCTGGGGGACGGGCAACAGAGAAGTGGGTGAAGGGAGATGCCAGGCAGTGTAAGATAAAATAATAATTTATAAATTATTAAGGGTTCTTGAGGGATGGGGGAGTGGGAAGGGAAGGGGAGGGGAAAAGGAAAATGAAGAGTTGATTCCAGGAACTCAAGCAGAAAGCAAATTTTGAGAATGATGAGAGCAACGAATGTATAAGTGTGCTTTACACAATTGGTGTATGTATGGGTTGTGATAAGAGTTGTATGAGCCCCAATAAATTTATTTAAAATAAATAAAGTAGAATAGTATAAAAATAAAATATTCTACCTGAAAAGTCTTCAGCAAGATGATTTTTTAAATTATAGGAAAAATAAAAAAAAACAATATATAATGTTAAGGTCATAAGCTCAAATCATATCAGATCCTCCCATACATTTCTGTGCTAAATTAAGTTAGCCACTGGTATGTCTACTCTCTCTACATCCCAAGCTCCTTGAAGCTATCTTCCTCTTTCTGTCCATTAATCCATAAAATCAAACAGAAGACAGGTTAGTCTAATGAGCTGTTCTATGTTGGTAAAGAGAGGCCTGTGGGAGCTGATAGGTAAGCATTGAATTGCTAAATGCAAGGTCTGCAGTTTGAACCCACCAGTTGCTCCACGGGAGAAAGGAGAGGTTCTCTGATCCGGTAAATGTTTATAGCCTTGTATTTCCTATTTAGAGTTTCTATGTGTCGGAATCAATTGAATACGCTGGACTGGGTTTTACCCCTGCAACTGTGTTCTAGATGGCTGTTTGTGAGCCAGAATGCTTAAACGAGTCATTAAGAATTGGAATATTGTAACTAAATCAAAATAAAACTGTTCTAGCTCACTTATGTTTTTGTTGTTGTTTGTTGCTGTCAAGTTGGTTCCAACTCATAGCAGCTCTATAAACAAAAAAAGACAGACAACATTGGGTCCTGCAGTCTCATCACAATTGCTATGTTTGAGTTCACTGTTGCAGCCTCTGAGCAAATCCATCTTGTTGAAGGTTTTCCTCTTTTTCGCTCCCCCTCTACCTTACCAAGGATGATGTTCTTCTCCAGGTATTAGTCTATCCTGGCATCATGTCATGTCCAAAGCCAGTTAAAACCAGTGTATAATTTCATGGGTGAAGCTGACCTTGATGCTACTTACCAAACTAGAATATAGAACAGTATCTTTATGAATTCTGTTATGCCA
Source organism: Tenrec ecaudatus (assembly GCF_050624435.1). Lineage (NCBI taxonomy): Eukaryota > Metazoa > Chordata > Mammalia > Afrosoricida > Tenrecidae > Tenrec > Tenrec ecaudatus. The sequence continues at coordinate 11,528,578 of NC_134544.1, forward strand.
ATTGACCAAGTTGTACCACGAGATGTTTATTAATTTTTGTACCCTGTAGGCTGGTCCTAAAAGATCCAACTTTCACACAAAACAAGAAGGCCCTAGTACTGTAATAGTTACATGTTGGACTGGCAACCATAAGGTTGGCAGTTCAAAACCACCAGCCACTCTGCAGGGGAAAGATGAGGCGTTCTGCTCCTGTAAAGAGTTACAATCTAGGAAACCCACAGGAGAACTTCTACCCTTTCATATAGGGTCACTATGAGTGGAATTGATTCGATGGCAGTGAGTTTGGTTTAGTTCGATCACACTGAAAAGTCTTATGTATAAACCCATACTAAGAAATCTTACACATTGTGCATTTGATTTTATTACATTTATGTTATCTACTCAAAAAGACATTTTTATCATACCTTCACACACAAGCATACAAATATACTTGTAAATCTCAGTTTGTGGGTTATAGCTAACAAGTGAAAAGTGGCATGCTGGGATATTCTGAAATGCTAATGGGCCATTCTTATGTTTATCTTGCTACAAAAGCTGATCCAGGCCAGGTCCAGCTCTGAAAAAGGATGAATCTGTTACAGATTACAGTTCTGGAAGCCACGAGCTATTCTAGTCTGTCATATAGGATCACCATGAGTTAGGATCTATTTCATGGCATTGGTCTATATGTGGATAAAAGCTCACTGTCAGGGAGTTGATGCCAACCCATAGCGACCCTATAGGACAAGGTAAAATGCCTCTGGGAATTTCAGAGACTGTTTTTAGGGTCAAAAAACTATCTTTCTCCCACATGGAGATAAGGTATTACTACACCAACATGTCAAAATGCAGTATACAAATGGCTCAATATATAAGTTTCCAATTCCTAATAGCAGTTGTTTATACATTTTTACTAATATACACTTTCATCCTATAGTTAGGATATCCAGCCCCTCATTTTCTAACTCTGTTTATTAGAACACAAAGTTGGATTACAGCTATGATGTGTGGCTAACCCATCACCAACCTCATTCAGAACCACCTGGAGAGGACAGAGTAGAACTGTTCCGTGTGGTTCCTGAGGCTGAAACATGTAGTGGAAGGGATAGCCTCATCTTTCTCCCTCAGAGTGGTTGGTGAGTTTGAACTGAGGACCTTGCAGCTCAATGTGTAACTCAGTATGCCACTAGGGATGCTCTGGTAGATCCTAAAGTAAATAAATTAACTCACTGCCATTGTATCGACCTAGAGGTTAGAGTAAAGCTGCCCTTGTGCATTTCTAAAATGGTAACGCTTTATGGGAGTAGAAAGCTTCATCTTTCCCCCATGGAGCAGCTGGTGGTTTTGAACTGCTGACTTGGCAGCTAGGAGCACAATGTGTAATGCACTATCTCACCAGGTCTCCTTCTGTGGATAATAGGATCTCTAAAAATATTGCTCCACAATCATGGTCTTAGGTCATCAGGCAACATATTTTGAAAACATTTCCTCTGGTCTCATTTCACCTCCAGACTAGTTTTATTGCTCTATGGCAGTGGTTCTCAATCTTCCTAATGCGGGGACCCTTTGAAACAGTTCCTTGTGTTGTGGTGACCCCCAACCGTAAAATTGTTTTCCTTGCTGCTTCCTAACTGCAATTTTGCTACTGTTAATGAATTGTCATGCAAATACCTGATATGCAGGATGCATTTTCCTTGTTACAAATTGAACATCATTAAAGCACAGTGTTTCATCACAAAACAATATGTTATAATCTATTGTGAAATATTTCTAATGACAAATAAATGAAGTGTTGTCTTGAAGCATGGTATTGCATGGGTAACAGTCTTCACACCGGGCACTCATATTTGGGCGTGTCTGCATGTGGGGGACCCCTCCTGAAGACAGAGAGGAGCAGTGTCTTGGTTCCTAAGACCATTGGAAATAAGTGTTTTCCTATGGTCTTAGGTGACCACTGTGAAAGGGATGCTCAGCCACAAAGGGGTTGTGATCCACAGGATGAGAACCGCTGCTTTATGGTCATGTAGGAGGGTGCGCTGTGAAGAGGGGCACAGTGATGTCAGAAGGCAGAAAAGGCGATGGAGGAGCGGTTACCTCACTGGGCTATTGGAGGAGTCTGGGTCATGAGCTGCCACGGTGCCGATAATATTCCCAATTTGGGTGGCTTCTGACACCTCCATGGGGTACAGAGGGGAGGAGAACACAGGGGGCTCATCCACATCCTCCACAATGATCTTCACAGTCGTCATGTCACTGAAGGGTCCGAGGCTCAGGAAGCGAGGGTCGACATCTTTATTAGCTGCTTCAATCCTGAGGGTATAACTGGTTTTCGTTTCAAAGTCCAGTTCCTGTAAAGTGAATGATTAGGAAAATTAAATTCACCTAGGACATCGCAGCCGAGATTCATGGGAAGCATTCAGAAATAATCAGTGGTTATGCCCATCAGAATCTTGGCTGTACCTCTGGCTCCTGGACAACACACTGGCCCAAGGCCTTCACCCTTCCTTATAAGCAGGAGGTAGGTCTTCCGCATGGGAGCGGAATGGCAGCAACTCTTTCCCAACAGGTAGAGCATTCTCCAACCATGGACGTCAACTGCACTGCCCAGGGGTTCACATTAAAAAGAAAAAAAATCTCCTCTGTGACTAACTTCTCATAAGGGTTAGAATGCTTCTGAAAGAGGCCTTAGAGCTTGCTGGTGGTGAAAAAGGTTTGCAGTCACCTAGTAGCCCAGAGGATGGCGGTTTGATTCTACCCAGAAGCTTCATGGAGGGATGGCCTGTTGACCTGCTGTCCTAAAACAAAGAGGGCAGCCCCCATGGAACAGGATTTTTTTACACACGCGGTCTCCTAAATTACAAATCCAGCCACTGAATGCCTCTTAAAAATCATTGAGCCAATTTTGGCAGTTAAAAAAAATGGTAAGGCATCATTCAAATATGACAAGGGAAGAGTCATTGGGGAAGAAAAGAATCACACACACACACACACACACACACACACCCTCTGCAGGTAGCAAACGCACATCATGCTATTTTTTCATTATAAAATGTTCAGTTTTAAAAAATACTGTCAGCCTTAGTCTCACCTCAGGTAACCTATCCTAGAATATTCCTCTATGTGGATATATATATATATGTATATATATATATATATGAAATCAGAATTAATTATAAACTTAAGATACATAGCATCAGATATAAAGCCAACTACATGGACTTATAAGTACTTAATGAAAAGGCATTAGGGAAAATGAGCTAAAATGTAATGCTAAGAATTATAATAATCCAACTGTATGCATTATACATATGGACACGCTTGTGTGGACTTACATAGCTATGCACATATTTCAGTTCATTCCACTGACAATTTGAGGCAGATTTAGAAAAAAAGTCAAAGTGGTTATATAAGCTTAAAACAGGATTCTTTTACTATCTATACAATATGCAATATATGTATATGTGTGTATTCATATATTATATAAGATATTATCATATACATTCTCATAATACATGAAGTATTAGAGACTCCACTGTTCATCTCCAGTTAATAACTGAGGAAATATATTTAAATCAATACTCTGAATAGGCTTACAATACAGGCAGTTTTTGGGTTAGAACTTCTGACTTATCAACTTCTCTCAAACAAAATCACTGCTATTCAGTCAATTCTGACTCATATTGATCCTAAAAAATAGAGTCGAACTGCACTTTTGAATTTCCCATGCTGCAAATCTTTACTGGACCAGAAAGTTTCAGTTTTCTGACCCCCCCCCCCAAAAAAAAAAAAGTGGTTGGTGGTTTCAAACTGCTGGCCTTGTGACTGGAAGCCCTAGGTATAAACCACTACATCACCAGGGTGCCTTCAACAGAGCCTGCATACTCCTTAATGTTATGTAACTTCTCCCTAACGTTCAAACTACTGGACCAAGTCCCAGCCAATTCGTCTTCACAATCATCTTCCCTGGCTGCACATGTAGCTTTTAAATCACTGAAAAGATGTCCAGCCTTTTCTTGCACTAAAGTCAAGATAATAAGAGTCATGTGCAGCTGGTCTGACTCACCTACACTTTTCATGTAAAGACTTAAAATCCAGGAACAGATCTTATTTGTAGCCCAAAGCACTTAGTGAAACATCCATTTGTGTAATGCATCTTATCTGCTTTCCTGTGAGCTCTAGAATGCATTTTGTCAAATAGTAGAATCCCCAGAGACTAGGGTGATGTTGGTATGTGGAAAAAGTTCAAAACATTCTTATCTGTTGGACAAATCTTGAGCAATCTAGGCAAATCTACAGCCTGATACATTAATTATAATTCTGTCACAATGAATCTCAAAAGTGATGCACAAAAGGATAGTAACAGAAAAACAATTTGATACATTGATTCGGTTGGCTGTATATATATATATATATACCCCCATGCACGCATAGCCTGGGAAAGCATGGGTTTCATTCCTACCTGAGGTTGAAAGTACTCATTCCAGTGACATCTCTTCAGTTTACTTTTTTGGTCTGTTTTCTAGGAACATGTTTAGGACACACTCATATTTCGTAGAAAATGTGAGAAATCCAAATCAGCTAATTTCTCTAATATTTTGAATTGGCAGGTCCAAGAAGAACGGACACCCAGGGGACTTCAGGAAACTTGGGAAATTCCATAGTCTTTAGGTTCCCGTTGCCCCCAAACTATTTGAAGCATCCTCATGCTTACATTTCAAAGTCTTCTAGGGTAGCTCTGTGCAAGTTCTCTTAGAAAAAAAATATGACTAAAGTCATTAAAATTCTTTTTATCCTATTTGTAAAATCCACATTCATTTTGGAAGTTTCGGGTGGCATCATGGTTAAAATGCTTGGCTGAAAACCGAAAAGTTAATAGTTTGAACCCACTGGCTGTGTCATGGGAGGAAGATGTGGCAGTTTACTTCGGTAAAAACTGGCAGCCTTGGAAACCTCATGAGACCGACCTATGCTGTGCTATAGGGTCCCTTTGAATCAGAATTAATGCAAAGACAGTGCCTGTGTAGGAAGAAACAAAACAGACTTGTTTATTTAGAAATCCTAAAGAGACATATAAATCACTGGAGTAAAAACCTTCTTAGACTATTGTTCTACTATGTATAAAACTTTCTAATTACACAAGAAACTTCATTACTACTGATTAAATGTCTCTATATACCCAAACCAAAACCTACTGCTGTCAAGATGAGTTCAATTTCTGATGAGCCTACAGGATCGGGCAGAGCTACCCCAAAGGTTTAAACCTTTATGAAGATAACTGACTCCTCTTTCTCCCTCTCATTGAGCAGGTGGTGGATTAGAACCGCTGACCTTCTAGCTCATAAGTGAGCACTTTTTTCACAATGCTTTATTCCCGTATGATTAAAGAACTGGCCAACGAAGTGGAGTACTGTTGAGTTGATTCTAACTTATAGTGACCTTGTAACGATATTTCAACAGTAAATATTTATGGGCGCACAGAGCGTCGTCCTTGTCCTTTCCCCTCAAGAGTGGCTGCTGAGCTTGAATCCACAACCACACATTTAGCAGTGCGACACCTAACGCAGGGCACCATTCGGCTCTTTCTGGATGATGTTGTTGTTAGGTGTGGTTGAGCCAGTCTGGTGCATAGTGACCGATCCTGCACCATCTTCACAATCGTTCTTTTGCTTCCACCCAACAATGCAGCCACTGGGTCTATCTATCTTGTCAGAGGTCTTCCTCATTTTCAATGTTCCTGTACGTTACCAAGCATGGCATCCTTTCTACGGACCGACCCTCCTGAGAACATGTCCAACATACATGGGGAGAAATCTCACCACCTTCCCTCTGTGAGGCATTCTGGCTTTCTTTCAAAAACACATCTGTTTTGTCTCTCTTGGAAGTTCATGGTACTTTCAATAGAATTTGTCATTGGTCTTCCTTCTTCAGTGTCCAACTTTCACAATAATATTAGGTGATTGAAAATACTGTAACTTAAGTGAGGTGCACCTTAGTCCTGCACGCTAGAATGTGTTTAAAATCCATTTTATCACCTCATTTCCATTCGATGCAAACCCACAGTAGCCTTTCTGATATATGTCCAGTTTTCCAACTTCACTGGAAGGAATACCAAATGTTCAGTTTCGAAATAAAAGTTTGAGTGACCTGTGAGAAAGTAATTTAAAATGTACTAGAGAAATGAATGCAATTATTTTGTAGCAACTTTCACAAAATGTGTCTTAAAGGCAACATGAGGTTGGACATCTGGTTGCCACCAAGTTGTGAAGAAACGCAGCATTAGGCATGATTATTTCTTGCTTAAAAATGACGATGAAAATAGAGCAATGAGAAAATTCATAGGAGATGCTTGGAATCAAGATTAGAGACAAAAACAATCGAGACACAAAATTACTTTCAGAGAAAAAGCTGCATGAGAGAGAAGTCTAGATTCCCCAGAGAGGTACAAGGTAAGGGGCTGGATTGTTAAAACAAACGGAATGAAAAGCATTTGCTATAAAATTTTGATTCCTCCTTTTCTTCCTCATTATTGATTTCTACATTAAGCAGGGAATTCTATGAAAATTAAGTTGAATTAGAAAAGCTATGCTTGTCAAAAAATAAAAACAAAGAAGCTAAAATAACAATTGAGGTAAAGATTTTCAGTCTGAAAAATCCTATGTCTGGTATTAAATAGAACCAACTTGATGGCACTAGGATTACAAATGATGAAGCTTTTACAATGGACCTGAAACACCGGTTACATCAACCAACAGAAACAAAAGTACTGCCATCAAGTCAATGCTGACACATATGACCCTACAGGACAGGGCAGACCTGTCCCTGGGAGTTTCGAAGACTGTGACTCTTTACTGGAGTGGAAGGCTCCATCTTTCTCCTGGGGAGCAGCTGATGTTCTTGGAAGCAGATCTGCAGCCCTGTCTTCCCAGACTCTCTGCCTGGGCTTGGACCGCCAGCCTTTCACAACAGTCAAGCACAGTTGGCTCTAGAAACTGCCTTCTCACAATGAGGTTGGGCACTGAAAGTAAAACATGGTTAACTTTGTATATGCTTTCCCCAAACATAAAATAAAGTCTTTCACATATGTGTTCTTTTGGAAGTAACACATATTTCCTCAAACATGAAATAAGGTCTTTCACATATTTGTTCTTTAGGAATTAATACATTTTTAAGAGAGAATTAAGTGTACATAGAGCTAAGTAGTTTCTCTGTGAAGTTCCAGATAGCAAATATTTTCCAGGGGACCGACCACCTGTTTTCTGGAATAAGCAAATAAATAGCACTACCCCGTACCAGAAATATTTTAGATTTACTGCTAAAATTTGAAATCCATCAAAATTTCATAAAGCCTAACAGGTTGATGCAGAATCAGCTGGAGCTCACGTTGCGGCTGCAGTTCGGGGCTGGCTCACCTCAAGCCTGCACACAGCACAGCAGAGCACAGCCTCTTCCTGCTCCATCTGCACACCGTTGTTGTTTGTTTGAGCCCATCTGTTTCAGTCACTCATTTTCAGTCCCGCCCCGTCAGCAATGGGAGGTGGCAGAAGCTTTGTTTCACAGGTGCCATTAGACTAAGTCAACACTTGGAGGAGGCAGCTCATCCTCAGCTTCACTGTGAGTGCCTTTCGAGCTCAGGAGCTCATCTATGAGCACTCTATTAGAAAATGTTTGCATGTAGTTTTCAATGGTGAATTTCTTTGGAGTGGACCTTCTGTTCCTTCTTCCTAATCTGTTGCTAGTTTGGAAATTCCATTGAATCCTGTTCACCATGAGGACCCTGATAGAATTGAAACACCACAGGCATAGTTACAACATCACGCAAGGCATAACAATAAGAGAAGCTAATCAATTGGTGGGAGGGCCTTCGCTATGGTCCACACACAAACAGGGAGAGTAGTGTTCACCAATTCTTAGTCTAACTGGTATGAGGCTGGGTTATCTAGAGAAACAAAATCAGAGAAGCTCATATATGGATGAGAAATAACTTTGCATGAAGAAGTCATTTTATATTAACAAGGCATCCCAGCCAGTCTAACTGAAGTCTGTGGGTCCCATGCCTGCCCCACCCCTCTTCAGACTCAAGCAGCTGCAGGCTGACAGCACAGAAAAGTGGAACTCGCAGCATGGATCCCGCAGGTCACGAGTGCGTGGGACACGGCCGACAGCTTGGAGGCTGGCTCCCAGGGTCCGTGGCCCATGTGGGACTGCCACCCCGACAAGCAGGAGGGAGAAGGAGCAGAAAGAGAAAGAGAAGTTCCTCAGGCTCTTTCTTGTAGCAAAGGCCACACCCCAAGCAGGCATCAAGGACTGAGACCAGACTGATAGGTTGGATTCCATCCCGACACTGCACACAGTTTCAAGATGACATGGAATCAAACTGGCACACTAAAGAATCTGAAATGGTCAACTTCTTACTCAGTGCCGGTAACCTCGCTCTAGACCTGTACCATCGCTCTAGACTTAACTGTCATGGCTCTTCCTCCAGCCTCTTTTGCTACCATGCAAGCAACCCCTTTTCTCTAAACAGTGCCCTTCTTATCTTCCAGGCACGCTCCCTTCTACTTTTCATTGCCTCCCCATTTTCTCTGTCCTTGCCCTTGTGAATGCTTTACAGTGGATACAATCAGCTCCTATCGATGTTTCCATGGGCCTATGAGCGAAGTCATAAGAAAACTCCCTTATATTGAGAGCTCACGATGGGCTAGGAGTGAACACACATCTTTGGCTTTCATTAATACATACGCATATATAAAATGAAATTCTTAATTTTAATACAGAAACCATACAGAGAACTCAGGGCTATGTTATCGCACCAGCCTCACAGAGTTGTCAATTATTCAGAAATGAAGAGTGGCAGACACAGTCGTCGCTGCCTGAGGATGAGCTATATTATTATTATCCTGTTCTCCATAGTGCCAGTGTGCCCGGCTATATTGTGAGCACCCAGGAAATGAAGGCTGCGCCTTTCTCATCTGAGTTTCTTCCAGAAGTCTCCGGTGTAGCCCACGGATTATGTTCATCTGGTGGATTCAAGGCTAGCTATCACAAATGGTGGAGTCTCAATAGTTTCCCCTGACATGTTGGGCTTTATTCCCCCATACTAAATGCTAAGTTAAAATATATTCTAGAATTCATTTAATAAAATCACTGCTCTGCATTTTTCCTTCCCCTGAGAGCGTTGCTCTTGGTCTCCAGTCAAATTCAGTCTCCTGAGGCTGCATGCCCTCCTTTTAGACCTTATACTTTTGACTGATACTGTTATTGATGTATCAGGAGTTGACCCAAGTTAAATCCTCCTGGAAATTCTTCATTCTATTCTCTCCATCCATGGCATGGTACAATCTGAGCTGGTGTGTATGAGCGTGCAAGGGTTTGTGTGTATTTGAATTTAACATCTTATGTTTAAGTGATAATTTTGTACAAAAGTGCTCTGATTATGTGTCAGCTTTAAAAATATTTCTTTCTCTGGAGCTTTCCAGCTCTGTATTTTAGATCAAGGCAGATCCTGTATGTTTCAATATCTTCTCTACTGTATGATCACATTAAGATAATTGTTTTTTTTCTTAAGTCAACAGACTTCAATGAGACCATATTATTGGGAAGAAAATTCCCTAATTATAACTTTTCTTATATGATTATCTTACTCTAAACAAATCAGCAATCCAGAAATTAAAAAGTGATTTACCGCCTTGAGTAAGAGATCTCTGCCGGTATTTTGTTAGACATTCAGAACACCAGTTGAGCACTCCTCCTAGCGATATTCTCCCAGGGCCTCCCATAAGAAAGCCCATCATCTCCAGAGAGCACAATGGCACTCCTCTCCCTCCTCCTCCCTCTCTTCCTGGGGCTGGTACAGAGATTGTAGTAGGAAGGTGAGGCCTCCTTTGTCTCAATTTTTTTTGTGAATCACAAAACTATATTGAAATGCAGGCAAAGTGTCTTTGTCCAATGTGCGATAGAGAAGGATTTCCTCCAAGCCGTCTCCCCCAAATATATGCTAGACAGCTGCTTGGGAATGATTATACTTGGAGGTCATCAGAAGTAGGTCAGGGGTTATTCTCCCTGAGAGCTATCAGCCATCTAGAGCAAGCAGGCACCACTGTTTGTCCCACAACAAATAGGGTCCACTCTCTTCTGATAAGGATAGTAGTTGTCTGTTTCCTTGTAGGAGGAGACCCCAGAGAGGTCAAACCGGCTCAAGGATGACCAAGGTTAGGCCGCCATCTTGAATCTGGGGTTCACCCATCTTGTCACATGTATACCCCCAATCCCTCCTCTTCTTATTGCGTGTATGTCCCTAGACCACCCCCTCTATTACTGTATTGCCTATGGCACAGCCCCTTCCTGTGACATATGTCCTCACCTGTAATTGGGGGGCTTGTATGTCCCAGAGAATATAAAAAGCCTGGGCTAGCATTAAACTCTCTCTCTCCCTCCATGTGGACCATTGAGTGGGCCTGAGGTGAGCATGCTACTATGAATCATGTATGACTGCATTTATTTCAATACTTTCCTTCTATCTCTCATGCTCTCTATAACTTTACTATGATCTTTACTTATTATTGCTGTACAATTGTGCCTACCAGATCCGTAATATGTGTTAGGGGCTGGCTTCCCCTGACAGTCCAAAGAGAAGAACCATACCCAAGTTGAATGGGGAGGGGTGGGGCATGGAGTGGAGACCCAGTGCCCATCTGTAGACAATTGGACATCCCCTCACAGAGGGGTCACAGGCAAGAAATGAGCCAGTCAGCATACAGTATAGCACTGATGAAATACACAACTTTCCTCTAGTTCTTTGGTGCTTCCTTCACCCCACTATCATGATCTCAATTCTACCTTACAAACCAGGTTAGACCAAAACATGCACACTGCTACAGATAAGAGCCTGCAACACAGGGAATCCAGGATAGATAAAGCCCCTCAGGACCAACAAGGAGAGCAGAGATACCAGGAGGATTAAGGGAGGGTGGGGGGAGAAAGGGGAACTCCAGCACAAGATCAACATATAACCCCCTCCCAGGGGGACAAACAAGGGATAAGTGGTGAGGAGTGACTCAGGACGATGTAAAATAATAATCTATAACTTATCAATGGTTTGTGAGGGAGGGCAGGTAGAGGAGGAAGAGGGAAGAAATAAGGAGCTGATATCAGTGGGAAGAGAATGCTTTGAAAACAATGATGGCAGCATATGTGCAATTGTGCTTGACACACTGGATGAATGTATGGATTGTGATAAGGGATGTAAGCACCCCCAATAAAAGTATTTTAAAAAAAGATGATGTCCAAAAAAATCAAAACTCCTCCCATTCTGTATTTCCAGCCCATTGGTCCATCAGTCTGGTTTCCAGTTTTTGTCATCTGGATGTATTTATCAGACTCTGTCCCAGGACGAAATGCAAAGTGCAAAAATTTATTAAAGATTTCTCAAATTCTATATTTGCCATGTATGTATGATTTTGTCTTAAAGTTTAATATAATTACTAAAATTATATAATGCCCCATTTTTCGGAACTTTTCAGGGGAAAATTATATTTAATCAGTCTGAATTTCACAATGTTGTCTCTCAAATAATTTCTAATATTTGATGTCCAATCTTAAGAAAAGCACATTTAACTAATTTATATTCTATGCATACAAAAATTCCATGCTTGCTTTAGGAGTATACTACAGTAATTCTTCAGAATTTTGAATTCTTAAAATAAGAAAACATTCTATAGAAATTAATATTGAGACTGAATTTTTAAAATAGTTCCCCCCCAAAATTTCCCCATCCTCTGAGTAATCAACAAAGGTAAATCACTAACAAACATATTCATGTACAGACACAAAATTGTGGAAAAATTATAGTTCAGTAGGAGGTATCAAATGCGTACCCCCTCTGGGTATGCCAATATAAAATATACTGAGAAATACAAAATCCTATCTCTGCCCTCATAATGTGCACACTTTTCTTTGGCATGAGTTGGAGAAAGGAGACATACACATGCCACATAATACATTTGATTTCTTTTCAAAAATTTCTTTTCAGAACTGTAAAATGAAAATATAATGAGTATGGCTTTTGACTTTGGTGAGGCATGAATTGAAAATCAGAGAATTCACTGGGATCAGACTGGACCAGGTGGCACCAATTAGAAGTGCTCCAGGAACAAGGAAGATGAAGAAGGCAGCAGGAGGACAATGGAGGAACAATGTCGACAATTGTTTCTCCTGTTTCCAGATTAAAAGGGCTCTCTGACAATGCAATGGACTAAAGAGAAACTCACAACATGGAGCTGTCCCCAATTATTGCTTCAATTTTGACTGTCACTCATGTCTGCCGGACTCTTGCAGATGCAGGTCCCGATGTTAGGGGACTCCCTTGAGTGACAAACCCTTATTCACAACCGCTTGGCATAGCCACTGGGGGTGGGGTGGAGGGAGCAGACAACACAACCCAAGCAGGCTAGCCATGGCTGCACACCCACTCTCAAGGAAAAGTACATTATCTGGTTTCACCTTTAATTTGTTCTTCTACACCTGGCATCCCTCATGCAAAAACCAAATCCTCTCATATCTACTCCCCACATATCCCTTTCTTGGCATCTCAGCTATGATTGCTGATCAAGGAATTAATGCATCCTGGGAAAAGAGTGAGTTAAGGAAAATTGTGCATTACCTGGGGCTTGTACAGAGCCAAACACATTTTACAATGGGCTCCTGGAAAATACCTGACATACATAGACTGAAAACTCTGCTCTGAGAATCTGTCCAACCAAAGAAAGCACATAATACTCTGAAGTGAACACGCTTTTTCTCTTTCAGATTAATTCTGTCACGCACTGACATTTACATGACAACCAGCTTTCTTCCAAGGGTTGTGGTTCTTTATTTTCTTTGCTAAGATTCTAATTTTATCTCTGATATGAGTAGTATTCAAGCACTGGTAAATTTATGTCTTAAACAAATAAATGTCTACACACATGCACACACATAATGATTTTTAAAAGTTAGTATGTGCACATAATAAGAAGGGTGTGAATAGAGTAGAAAATACAATTTGGAAGTCAGAAGATTTCCTCATTCGATTTCCTGGATGAACTTTCCCAGAACTGATCCTTAAAACGACTACACTCCCAAATGTTTTCTTTCCTTCGGTTAAGTGAGAGCAACGGCTTTGCTGCATTTTGATAATTAGGTCTCCCCAGCAGCAGGATTAATTGAATACAATCTTGAAAGGAAAATTTAATGAGAGGATGAAAAATAAATTGGAACTGTCTGTAGTTTGATGTTCCTCCACCACACATCAGCAGCATGTTATGAAATACTGCAATGCTCAGTAGGCTCAGGGAATGAACCCTTCATTCTTACTGGTAGCAGGAAAAGGATGCATTCCGAAAACTGAGAGTAAAGACCCTCTGTCCAGTGGAAGGCTGAGTGGACACTGTAGCCACCCACTTCTTCTCGCCCATCATCAATGGTGGCTAGCAGCTGTATCAGGACTTGGATGCCACTGCTTTACAATTAGACACGTTCTGGTTTCTTGGGCTTTGTTTTAAGTTACAGATATGGGGGAATCATAAAGATATAAGAGCAAAATGAGCCTGAAAAAGCTTAAATAATTTATCTTGATATGCGACAATGGGAGCTACATTACAAGCCAACCGCCTTCCAGAGAGGGCCTGGGTAGTTATCCTTCATAGGATATGCAGTTTGAAAATGATCATTTTTTACTGCACTGTAACTCTATGGTAATGTATTTTATACAGCAAAATTCCAAATTTAATCTCAACTGAGGGTTTATATTGAAAAACTGAAGTACATTAGAGAAAAGATTGCCATATCTCAAAGGAAAAATAAAAGACTCAAGCTCCTAAAGTGTAAATTATGGTACTGGAATGGTAAAGGAAAGAATTCCAGGTGGACCCCAAAATAGAGTTTTCTCTCACCTGGGATAATGTTTATGTGTACAATATGTGAATTATGAAGCCCTAGGTAACAGGTTATAAAGGTTATCATCATATCATTCATAAACAGCAATATTCTTACCACATGCATTGCTTTAACTTTTTAACACTCTGCAGGGTTATCATTATTTTTTAAAATATTTTTGATGTATAATCATCTTTCTCCTTGATAGATGGAGTGATTAAATCAAACAAAAAAAATAACTGTGCTCATATCTACATCAATCTTCGACAAGGTGTACTCTGTGCATCTGGTCATATAAATCCATGTGTTCTTTATAAAGCATTGGAGCAATAAAAATATATTCAAAGGGAATCACCCACAAATCTGTTCTTATTTTTCTAATGTACCTTTTTTCAGAAATGTATTTTTCAGTTCTACTCTCTCTGTCTCCAAACTCGCCCCATGGCAGGACTAGCATATGTACAAGATGCAAAATATGATAATAATTCTCTCAAACAGAAATAAATCCCATTAGATCTATGATGCTACATTGTTTGTGAAAGAAGCAGTGGACTAGGTTCTATTAGACTACAGATCAGAATAAAGTAAGTCCAACCAATTAAAACTCATAGTCCACAGGTAGAAAATAACCTAATTCAACAGAAATCACTTTATCTACATGAACACTGAAACACTGTCACGTGTGAAGCAATACTTACAGCTAACATCAGGAGAGTGAATATACGGTCATTAAGGCAAACCTGTCAACATTACAGCAGTGCCGTAATTGAGATGGCTCATTTTCATGGATTTCTGAGAGTCATCCATTTGCTTCAGTGAAACTATCTATTCTTTGAATAATGGAAAGAGCCTCTGTGTCTTCTTTCAAAATTCTCAATATTAGTAAGAGTGTCCATATGAATTAGTATCCAATGTTCATTCCTCTTTTGCACAAATAATTCCCTCACTCTCTGGAATGTGTAAGACAGAATTTCTGGGATGAGTGTGTTTCCAGCAGACCCTGGCAGCTGTGAAGGGGTTGTGAAATATGTTACCTTGGGTAGAACTTGGGCCTTAAGTCACTGAAATCTTGGTTGGTTGCGGTAAACAACAGAATCGTGCCTTCTAGGATCACAAGTGATTGTTAGGGGAGAATGAAAAACTGTTATAGACACAATTCCCATATTCTGAGAAACCCACTCCAAAGGAATCGTGCTGTTAGGTGCCACTGAGTGGATTATCGCCTTATGGAGAGCTTGGGTTGCAGAAATTTCCACAGCGTTTCCTCGATGGTCAGCAGTCCTCGATCAGGCAGCCATGCCTTTCTGCCTCACACTAACTGCTGGGTCTGAATCACAGACCTGTGAGCGAGCAGCTGGGTGTTTAACCAACGTGTCAAGGGTGAAGGGAGACATTGGACCATGTAAGATATGAAAAACTAATGATAATTTATAAATTATCAAGGGTTCATGAGGGAGGTGGAAATGTGCAGGGGGAGGAAAAATGAGAAGTTGATACCAACGGCTCAAGTAGAATGAACATGTTTTGAGAATGATGATGGCAACAAATGAACAAATGTGCTTGAAACATTGGATGTAGGTATGGATTGTGATGTGATGTAGGAGCCCCCAATAAAATGATTTAAAATTAAATTAAATTAAAAATCCTAATACTGTCTCATGAGTCAATGCCCACTTATCATTAACTGTCTCAAAGGGTTTCTGGGATAGGTATGTATCAACTTGGCTGGGCCAGGCTTCTCCAATGATGGGGACAGGAGATCCATACTGGGCTCTTCTGGGGCAGCCAAGCAGTGCCGGGAGGAATAGGGTAGAGGGGCACCCTCTTAATCAGATCACAGGCTTGATACAATGGAAAGGAAGTTCCCTCAGGGGTGACGCCAGTTGTTCTGTCAGTTGACACTGTCGGGGAGCTGACTCACTTCTTGCTGGTCTGTATCCTGCATCTGGGAGCTATCATTGACCCGCCACCTGGCCTGCCAAGTTTGGATTCACCTGCCACTGTCTCCAGTAGCCCGTGGGCCTCCTGCTTCCTGGTTTCTTTCTGCTGCATTAACTCTGGCAGCTACAGGAGTCAGGAAAAATCTTAATAGCTGACCCTGGGTCTTGATCCAAAGTGAATTTAATGTGTCTAGAACTCTGAGATCAAGTTTCTTGATATAAAATTCATATGATAGATTTTACTTCTCTAGAGAACATAGTTTCCAAGAGAGTGAATCTTTAGGGAAACCAATTGTCATATTTTATTCCCTTGGAGTAGTTGGTGGTTTTGAACTATTCATCTTCTGGTTAACAGTCACCAGGGGTCCTTAGAGAAGCACTGCAGTGATAAACACTTGGGCAAAGGGAAAGGAGACAGACACCGTGGCTTCATGACCTGAAACCACTTGGAGTTGGGGGTCCAGACGCTGCCGCTGTGTGCAGATTATGCTGCTTTAGAAGGGAGGGTCTCAGGCATGGACTTGAAGAGCAGTTGGCGGTTGGGTAATCATAACACAGCTTCTCCTGGGTGAAAGCTCCTGTGACTGGACAGAAGTCTGCCAGCCCACACGCCTGTTCTCAGAAGCCGTCATGAAGCTAGGAATTTAAACTTAGTTTTGTAGCTCTCAGTATTCCAAGGTGTCATTAATTCCAAGAACTGAAAAAGAGATCTTTTAGAATTTCACAGTATATAACTGTAAAATATTAATCTTGCTGCTTCCTGTCAAGGTGTTGTATCACTCTGCTTTATTCTCATAGATCGAACATAGATTTCTTCCAAATAGTTGCAACAGAAAAAATATTAAAAGGCTTTTGAAAATCAGTTTATGGGAAGGATGGATTTGAGGATTGAGGATGCAGAAGCAGATCATGGACCACGCTCAGGGAATGAAGCAATGATAACCAGCTGTAGTATCAAGTCAGAAGGGAGACCCAAATAAATTAGAGCTAAGCGCTACTAAGGATCTAGAATGCACAAGAAACAAAACATAAAGCCAAGATTTTAAACCAAAAACTAAAAATGAAAAGTACACTTTTTGTTGATGAACACAGAGCAGGAAGATGACCAAAATTATCATTAATATCAATACTGATCATACCACTCCAAAAACCAAAATCACTGCCATCAAATTGATGTTGACCCATAGGGGCCTGCAGGATAGGATAGAAATGCCCCTCTGAGTTTCTATGACTATAACTCTTTATGGGAATAGAAAGCCTCAAATTTTGTCTGAAGACCTGGCTGGTGGTTTCGAACTGCTCACCTTTTGCTTAGCAGCCCAATGGGGTCAGCAGCAGAACGCATAACCACTAGACCATCGGGGCTCCTGAGCACAAGACAGTCCTCTGAAAAGACACGAAGTGCTTGAGGTGAGTCAAAATCATCCAACCATCGTAAGAATGAGGCTCCAAGAGACACGAGCTGGTATTTTACTTTCAAGTTTTGACCACTCAGTTGTTCAAATCCCTAAAATATTGTAGAGTGATTATTTGTAATCCATTTTGATTGGCCAAGAACTTTACATGTATGTTTGTATTTCAACACTGGCCTTGTGAAGCAGCCAGGAATAAATACCCTTTGGTAGCCCCTTTCTCTTTCACATCATCATTAGTCTTTTTTTTAAATAAGGTCCTTTTTATTCCATGGTATTCATTTTGAAGGCTCAGAAGATTCCACTTTAAGCTTCCTGAGATATAATGTGAGATCTGAATAGGAACAAGTATCTTCATTAGATTCTCCTTGACAAAATAAAACCTAGAAAACCCTTCTTTAACATGCCTTGTTTGTTGAACTGAAGAAGACCACGTCAGCATACAGAGTTAAAGGAAGCAGCAGATCTCAAGGTAGATAAACACCCAATTATGCTGTGTCCTCGTTCTCTGTGCATAGCTAGATGGAACAAGAGGGGCAAGTCTGACTAGGCATCAAATCGGATGAAGATGTTTTCCGTTTCCTATTTGAAAAGAACGCAAAGAAAATGTAGGGATCAGTTCTGTGCTTCTTGCTGTGTTACTTTAGGTCCCGAGTGCCAATGAGACTTGTTTAAAAATAGCCTGCAACAAGAACTTTTTAATCACCAGCCCCCTTTGCCCCCTTTCTTCTTTTTCTGTTGCTGTTTCTTTTTGGATGCCGGAGCCCCTGCAGGCTTCTGATGTCTCGGGGTATGATGTTGCTTGTAGAGGCAGATGCCGTGGCCGCACTGCCAGGCCATGGGGAGGTGGGGGGCTGTTCACGGTTTTGCTGGCGTCCAGTTCCGACGAAGATCCAGCAGTTGCTCCCTGAGTCCCTTTCCCAGCCTGATCCTTTTTTTTACCCTTCTTCCTTCCTCTGTAGTAGGAACGTTCTCGCATTGGTAGCCATCTTTCTGGATCTGGGGTAACTTTGGGGTCATAATTCTTAGGTAGCTTTCACTTCTTTTTCTTCTTCTTTTCCAAATCTCCTTGGCCTTGCTCCTTTGGTTGATTATCGCCAGCAACTTTTCTTATGTGCCATCAAGCCATCTTTGCCTTACGGCCAACCCAGGGAGACCTGCACAAAAGGCTGCCCAGCCTGTGCCCTCTCTGCAGTTGCTGGCGTGCTGAGTCCCAGATAGCCGCCGTGATTACTGCGTGCCTTCCCACCTTGGAGATGCATTTGCAAGCACTAGAGCAGACAGCCTTCTTTTCTGATTCATAGTGTTTCACTCCATCATTTTCAGAAGTAGCTCACCAGTCCGCTCTTAACCATTCTTAGCCCAGAAGCTCTGCTGAAACCTATACAACATGAGTGACCCTGCTGGCATTTGAAATGCTGGTGACACGGATTCCCAGATCAGAGCAGACACCAGCAAACACAGTAGGACAAATTGACACACAGTGATCAGTTCAACTTTATACTTCAATACAATTAGTCTTGTAGGTCTGTAAATTCAACATGCTCTCTCACAGGTTGATGTTTGTGCATAGGTCATTGGTTATCTTTTTGTTGCTGTTGTTGAGAAAATCCTTCTCTTTGATCACATGTATATAACTGCAGTGCTTCTTTAATGACTCCTGGTTTGTATTACTATTTTCTAGGGCTGGCGGACCAAAGCACCCCAAGGTAGGTGGCATAAATAACAGATTCATTCTCTCCCAGTCCCGGTGGTCAGAAGTCTGTTATCAGTACTGTTGGTCCTTCAGGTGGTTTTGAGAGAGAAATAATCCCTATGCCTATCTCCCAGCTTCTGTTGTTCCTGTCAGGTGCCTTTGAGTGGGTTCTGATTCAGAGCCACCCCTGGACAACAGAACATAGCACCACTCCATCCTGGACCTGCTCACAATTGTTGTGTGTCAGCTCACTGATAACGCTGTCCATTGCTGCTAAGCCGTCCCCTGGGACAACAAAGCTGCATTAGTGCATGGCCTCTCCAGGCCTCTATGTGTCCAAATTTCTCTTCATAAAAAGGGATCAGTCACTGAATTAGAGCCCACCATAGTCCACTATGACTTCTTCTTACCAATTAAATCTGCTAATACTACTTTCAAATAAAGTCACCTTCTCTGTTTACGTTGGGCAAGGAGGATGGGATATAGGCGGGAGGGGCACTATCCAGCCCTGTGGGAGTCTTTGCACAGTGCTAAGGGCCATGCTGGATGTACTCAGGCCCTAACTGCAAAGTTGGAGGTTTGAGTTTACCCCCTAAATTCCCACAAAAGAAATTCCTGGTCATCTACTTCAGAAAAAAAATGAGCCATCAAAAATCCTGCGGGGCCCCATTCTCCTCTGAAACATATGGTGTCACCATGGATTGGAACTGACTTGATGGCAGCTGGTTTGGTTTCAACCCAGTACACTAGCCTACCAGGGAAAGGGGGCTATTCAGCTGTTATTCAACTCCGTTCCTGGACCATGTTTATGTTCTTGAGAGCCTGGATAGAGCTGAACAGTTGGATGGCAGATGGAGCATGAATTCTCTTCAAAACTTCTGCAAACTTGGGTCTTTATCCAAATCCCTGTGGCCAAAGATAACTATGAAAAATCATAGTATTTGTGGAACTGGGACCTTCTCATTATGTTTCACTAAACAGCTTTCATCACTACACTACACACATGCTCTCTCTCCCCTCCATACCAAATTACAGAGAAAAATCTTGTTTGAATAGACAAGTTTAGCTCCCTATCTTGGAGCTAAAGAAGGAAGAACAGAAACTTTATCCTAAATGGAAAGATAATTAAGGGTAAAGAGGGTTGGGAGTCACACCTGAAAGGATGGTGTAGGAGAGGCAAATGGATGAAGAGGGTAAAGACAATTGATGTGTTCAGAAATTAAAATTACTTCCAATTCTGTTCTATTTGAATGGAACTGGAGAATTGTGGCATACATACATATGTTTGTATATAACATATGTATATATTCCAAATAATTCTGTGGTTCTAGTAATTCTCTGAAAGCTGTGTAAGGGGTTGGAATATGAGACTTATATGGGATTTTTAGTAGGACAAGCTAAAGATTTTAATACAGTGCTGGGCCCAGTAGCTACTCCCTAAATGTGAATTAAATTTTGGACTAGAGTATTAAAATAATTACTTGCGTATGAGCACACTACTACTAATAATAATCTAATTTTAAAACAAAGTTAATATATAATACCATATATAATTGTGAAAGAATAAAGACATTTCTGTAACCATTAAGTTCTAGTGCAGAGAAAAAGAAATATATCACTTGACTGTATTTGCAATCATTTTTTTACAGAGGCCTCATATTATGCTCGTTCATTTTAATATGGCTGTGACACTAGAATCAGATTAGTTAAACATTAGAAATGATTAGTGGACAGTGCAGCATTATAATTATTAAAAAGGAGCCAGATGATGGAGGAAGCTCTTGAAATAAAATTTATCTATCACTTACACCTGCTCCTCACTTGCAGACTCTCATTATCTGGCTGTTCACATGAGTGACAATAGCAACAAAATTGCCATCTGACTACTTTGTGCACAGATGCCATATGCCTGGGAGTAGTGATGTTAAGTTGCATTGACCCCAATGGTTACAAGTATGTGTCACCATGGTTGGGCCCTGATACTCAGACGTTTGGCAGTGACCTAATGGTGTTTTGGCAGCCATGAAATGATGTAGTCTTTCTCCAGTTTGTGATCCGATGTAGTCATCCTCTATTTCTGAAAAATGCTCGTTCACTTATAATGACAGTGTCTTTGGAACCTAACCATGTTCATAAATGAGGAGTGGGTGTACTGAGATCTATATAGAACAGGGAAAATAGTAGAAGGAACATATGATACAACATGTACTAACAAAGGATTCTTAGCACTAAGAACCCTATGACATTTATTATTACTCATCTCCATGTAGACTATTTTATTAACAACACAGGATTTACTATTACCTATTCCAAAACTAAAATTTCAGATAGCCTCTTTCAATATACATGTACATGCAAGGTATTGCCATAGAAATCTAATCAACCTTTATTAAATAAGAAGGAACAAATTGTGAAGCGATTGGTTCATGATAGATCCTGTGTCTAAGTCACTTAGATATGCTTTTGAGGGCAATGCTTCTAGCTCACTCTTTCTTCCCGGAAAGAGTTTGTGACCTGCAATTGACAGCACAGCAAAATGGTATCCTCCAGGCTCACAAATCATGCTCCTTTTCAGTGTTCTTTGAGTTTATGAAACAAAAAGAAGCCTAAGGAGTCAAGATCAGTTCCATAGGGCAAGTGGAGTAAAATTTCCGCCAAATTATCCTAGGAAAGACCTTCTACACACAAAGAGTGAGTGGAAACACTGTCATGATGTAAAACAATTTTAGCACAACTCTCCTGGCCTCTTTTCCAGTAAAACAGCATTCAAATTTATTAAAACTTTTTTTTTTTTTCCAAATAAGCTCCCGTGGCTTCTGGTGTCCTTTAAGAAAAGTTCCCATGATTACCCCTTTGGAGTCCTTAAAAAGAGCCATCAGAACCCGCAGGGATTTCTCTGCCTTGAATTTACCTGGCCTTGCAGATCGCCTCCGAAATCACTGTTTTGATGGCATTTTTTTTAAGGGACGATAATGAGTCAAAGGCAAGTGCACACAATGTGTCTGTAGCTATGCCCTTTTCACAGATACCGTGCTTAACCACTTGGTGTTTGGGACAAACCAACAGCAACAACAAAATGCACATGTGCACTGGAATCCTGGCGGCAATGCTTTTGAACACTTGCTTTAATACCCACAATATATATATTTTCAATGGAATATGTTATTTTCATCTTAATATATAAACATACATTTTATTCAATAAGGATAGTTTCAATACATATTATTTACACTGGAACATGAACCAATTGATTTCAGATCCATCTAAAATCATTGCTATCTTTTAGTAAATTCTTTTTACTTTAGAAAACAAAATATTTTTACCAACAGTTGGCCTATTCTAGTTACTGAAACTTTTTTTACACAGATTGTCACCAACTGAACCGAAACAGCAGCTGTGGACTGGAAATAATTGCAAACTTGTTTGCCCACTGGCCTGAAGTCTAACATATGTTTTCCTCTAACAGCTCAAATACAACTTTCTTTATTGATAAGTGTTAGTTATTGAGAAGTGTTAATGATAGAGTTCTACACCTGGATGGTCAGACTGCGTGGGAAACACCCACATATTAAACAAGAAGAAGAATTGACACCCAGTGAATTCTGATTCAGTCACCTTCTGGGCAGAGGAGACCTTCCTTGGTGGGTTTCTGAGATTTCCAAGCTTTATAGCAGCACACCGTCCCTTCTTTCTTTGGCACAGCAGCTGGTGGGTTCCAGCCACTGACCCTGTGGTCAGTAGCTCAGTGTGCAGCCCGCTCTGCACCCACGCTCCTTATAGCTAATGGAGCCTTACCCATGAGCACAGAGATGTAGTAAGTACACAAAGTTCATCTTTTCAATGTTTGAGAGAATAACACTATGTTCCAAAATAACTGCTTTTGATTTTTTTAAAATCTTTACCAGAGGGCAGGTCCATACGACACAGAGAGAGAGTTAAAGCTCATCTTTCCCCATTGCCGCTAGTGTTTGTAATGAATTTAAATGTGTCGTGGCAAGCAGTTTTTAGTGTGGAATACACAAGGTGCTTCAAAAGTTAATGGGGAAAAAAACAGAATTAAAAGATACTGGGATGTCCCCCGTGGATGTCTGACAGTCCCCCTTGTTGCCTATCACCTCTGCTTTTCCTTGTGGGATATTGATAGGTTCCCAGACACCCTGTGTTAATTTTACAGGAATGCTCCAACTATTTAATTTGTTCTCAGTTTAGAAAGGTGTAGTAAGTAGTGGAGAAATTCTTCAATGCCCTGTTTCCAATGCCTAGTCTGTTGACATTGCTTTCCTGAATGCAGAGCATCCGTCTGATCTGCTTACAAAGGTGCCTGGTTGATGTTAAGGCTTCCTTGGTGGAAAGATCAATAATGAAGCATGTTCACCTCCCTACATCAGCCACTTCAACAGCCTGTATGCCCATACGGCGCCCTGATGATGGAGCAGGTTGTGTATTGGGCTGAGATCCACATGACCGGCAGTTCTAATTCACAAGCTGATCCACAGGAGAAAGACTGGGCTTCCCTACTCTCATACGTAGTTACAGTTGCTATGTGTCAGCATTGACTGGATGGCAGCAAGTTCAGATGCCAGTACACCCAACGGGCAATACTAATAGCTGGTGTTGTTTCTGTCTGTGGGCTTCATTCTTATATTAAAGCTGACATGGTTTCCGCTCAATTCATCTCTGAGTTGCTACCCTCATAGAAAATGTTTAGAAAAGAAAGAGAAGCAAGCTTTACCTTCTGTATAGTAATGATTCCTTCTTGGGTATCTTTGTCAACAGAGATTTTGAAAATCCCTAATCCATCACCATCCACAATTTTGTACTCCATTTCAGCATTCACGCCAATATCCGCATCAGCAGCTTTGATTCTGGCTACCACGGAAGCCACTGGCAAGGACTCTGGGACATTATATTGGTAAGACCCTGTGAAATTCAAAACAAGAAATGAAAAATAAACATGGACAACTACTGACAGCCCACCAATCTGACTATTCTGCATCGCTGTACTTAATTATTTTCAATGAAAAAGATGCTTAAGCAGTGTGAGATAGAGGCACATTTCGTAACAGCCACATGAAATCCATGGAACAAAGGCATCAGATAATAATGATAAGGTAACAGCAGAAAGAGAATGGACTGAAGAAATGTCCATTCCTGTATTTCAGGTAGTGAGAAAAATGGTACCTTTCATAACTCAGTTACATTAAATAAGTTATTCTGATAACATTTCAAGTGGACCAATACAAGCCTAATAGGTTCTAAAACATATCATTCATGGGGTTTACTTCCTGATGTCATTTACTAGGAGAGTTCCATAAAACCCTACAAGAAAGTTGAGGAAAGGCATCATGCATATCTTTTAGCTCAGAAGTTTTCCAAGGGATCAAGGTGGTGTGTCCATCCGATGAAGTGCACAGTGTTACCTCTTTACCATTTGCATATATATAACTACACACACACATTATTTAGTAAAATACAAACATTTCAAGATACAAACAATAATTCGCTGGCAGGATTAATGCCAGAAATAAATGAAACCCAAAATGAGTATCCTTGGCTTTCCTCCCATAATAAAAATAAGAGAGCATCTACTTAACATGCCAGAAAGTATTTTCTCTGTCCCATCAAACATTAGAACAAGAACTACTTAGAAGGCAGGCTTATTACTGTAGGCTTCGAGAAGAGAGAGAGAGAAAATATATGTGTGTGTATATATATTTTCTTTTTACTATGAACCCAAGAGAAGGAGAATATTGCTTTCTTTATTCATTTTTCAATCCTCTTTTCTCTATAATATGCCACAAAGAACACAATAAGGCTAGGTCCTGGATGGGTAGTGAAAAAACATTAGGTAGATAGGTAGTTATATAAATAGGTATAAATAGGTAGGTAGATAGAAGTTAGGCTTGTGGTAACTTTTTCTTATGTATTAAAAATGTTTAATATACAATTAATGAAATAATTTCAAAACATAAAATCAAAATTAAAACAGCTGAAAAGCAGTACTTGAAAATATATACCTATTTGCTTGATTTGCCTAGTGTCATAATGTGACATTGATTTCAAAGTTGTTTGTTTGTGAGAGACTTCAGCTCTCCATTTCCACTGAGTAAGTATTTCTGAGACAGTGAGCTCTGTACAATTTCCTAGTTTCCTCAAGCATTCAAAAAACATACCATGTTCACCTACCGAACCCTCCTGGGGGAACGGGGAGGCAACTAAAGAGCCTGAGATGAAATGCTTTTTACCAAAAGGGCACTTCTATCTAGAGATTCCGTTTCCCTTCTCTCATGACTAAATCAAAAGCCATTTTGCTCAAAGAAGGTAAATCGAGGGCATGCATTCCTGCACATTGATTCCTTTAGAAACACAGGCTGTTTGCACAAGAACGATGAGATAGAAATGCTAAGTACAACTGTGCATGAGTTAGTAAAAAAGCACAGAAATAAAAAATTAAAATGCTGAGTATTGTCTATTTTTAACTTAAAAAATAAAACATGTTAAGGGGGTAGATTCTGAAAGCATATTTTAAAAGTACTAACTAGCAACAACTTCATAATTTGCAGAATATGCGAAATGAGTGAGACTTAGAATAATAATTTTTAAAAAGCTAGCACATAAAATATGGATTGCCTAGCATTCAAGATATGAATGACAGGAAAACATCTTTAAGATGAAATTAAGATAAATATATGATTGCTCCCATTTGTTTTCAATACCCTTATAATTGCACATTACTGGAAATAAAATCATGTCTCTGAGCTAACACAGTTTTAGGGACATGGATCAGAGACTTACTTGTTTAAGAAGTATTTAGAAAGAAAAAAAAAGACTTCCAAAGAAATAACAATTTGAACATTTATAAGAATTCTTACTTCGTGGAAAGCGAGGTGGGTTATCATTGACATCAGTGAGGGTCACCGTGACGGATGTAGTGCCTGACAGGCCGCCGTTTTGACCAACCATATCCTTGGCCTGAATCACAAGCAGATACTGGTCTTTTGCCTCTCTGTCCATGTTAGGAAGGGCAGTCTTGATGACTCCTGCAAAATTTCAAATCCCAGCAAAACGCACCATCAATCACTGCATTTCCGCGAGCAGAGAACAAACAGGTAGCAAGGCATGCTGGAGTCCTTGCGTTTTGCTTACCTTAAAAATTTATGGGAATTTCATCGAATCATGAAATTTAATACACAAAACAAAAATTACAAACTGGAAAAAGCAGGGTTCCTCAGTATAGGAGGGCGTTATCACTGGGCTTCATGGACACATGATTAGGAGTAGAACTATCTAACCAAATAACCAACTATCTGTGTCTTTAACGCCTCCCATCGATAAGAATGAGCAATCACAAGCACAAGTACAAGACAAACCGCCTCCTTTGCTTCTCTTTCATTCTCTCCAAAAACATATCCCCCAGGTGACTTGATATTAACCATACACCTTTCAGCTCTGGTTCCCTACTACCTGTCTTCCTTCTGTCTACTTTAACTCGTGTGCTTTACAAAGTTTGAGGGCAGTGTGTGTTTAATAACGAAAACGCCATATCAAGGTATGGTTGTGCTGTCTGATGATCTGATGTTGCTTCTACCGGCCAGAGAAACAGCACAGAAGATGAGATGACTGAGTTAAGGGATCCACAAGGCTGACTACATTAGCGAGCTTCTATGTTTTTGCTCCTGTCAACTGCAGCTAATGTTGGTATACCATATTAGGTAGGACTACAGAGGAGTGTGAAGTTATCTGAATTTCATGTTGCTTGACTTGGGAACTTGACTCAATAGTCATTGTTGCAGTGGACTCCTGTTTTATTGTTGTTAATATATAAGATGCTGATTTCATAATTATGAAAGCATATCAGCCAATGGCAACATGTAATGGTGAAATGGAATTAGACTGAATTTATGTTAATGATGTGCCTGGTGGATATCTCAAATGACATATATTCCTAATAATAATGTGTGAATAATTAGTGTAAAAATGTTTGATATTGATCTTTAGAGACTCTGATACAATACCAGAGAACATTTTTACTAATGAAGGATAAATAGTTTCTAATAGTATCCTATCTAATCATTTCTCAGATTTTCATCTTTTCCAATAAAGCAATTTCTTCCCTTTGCACCTTAGATCATTGTTTTGGCTTCACGCAATGTCGAATGCATCTTGCCTACTGATTTTACCATATAGAACAGTGGTTCTCAAACCTGTGAGTCACAACCCCAGTGGAGGTTGAACGACCCTTTCACAGAGGTCGCCCAATTCATAACAGTAGCAAAATTACAGTTATGAAGTAGCAACAAAATAATTCTATGGTTGTGGGGTCACCACAAAATGAGGAACTGCATTCAAGGGTTGCGGCATTAGGAAGGTTGAAAACCACTTCTCTAGAAGAATGTTAAAATGCAAACTTTACTGCATTCATATCCCAGGGAGATGAATTCTGATGTCATGGACTTCTCAGGAACAAAACTGTGATGTTATAGGGAGGTTTGGGGAATGGATGTTACTGCACAGAAATTGAGATACAAATTAGTATCCTGATTAGCAGGAGAAAAAATGCTATCATATCATATCATATCATATCATATCATATCATATCATATTATATCATATCATATCATCCCATAGTTCAATGACATCATTCAGTATTGCGCAATTGTACCATAATCCATATGAAAACATTCCTCTCCTTCCTGAACTCCTTGACATCAGCTCCCTTTACTCCCCTCCCCACGACCACTGTACCCACGGAAACCCTTATTCAATTGGCTGTTCCTATAGGTTCATCATTCCTGTGTCATATACTGAAAAACAGAAAAAACATGTAACAAAATTTCAAAAGGTTGACCCCCAAATAGATGAACCCCAATATGAACAAACATAAAAACATATCTGAGGTAAACCCCAATATGAATGAGCAAAAAATATTATAGAAAATGTTGAAAACCAGGTCAGGCCTAAAGTGCCTCAGAGGGGGGACAAACTGACAAGGTTTTGACCATTCAAGTCAGATTTATCATGTTAATCGTCTATAGTCATCTCCCCAATGCACTCTGTTTAGTAACCACTTTCCCCCATCCCTCTATGAGGATGGAGGGAAATCACCAGAGGCTATTTCCTGGGCAGATCCTCCGAATGTGTCTTGGGCTCCCACGGCCGTCCATCGCCTTCTGCAAACCAGATTCTCACAGTTTAGGCTCTGATCCTATTCTCTCTTTCAACTTTGAATATGATATTTTAAAAGATGTATTATAGGTCCCCAAGTTTTCAAGTTCAATAACACTACTCTTACTGTTTTACACAACCATATTTTTATTGTCTGTCTCACATAAGAGACCAGTGACATACAAAAGCAAGAAGCATTTAAATTATATTTCCTTGAGTAGGTTATGCCTTTTTTGTGTGTGTCTCCATTTTACATAGAAGACTTATTCTAATGCACTAATGTCAGATGGCACTTTAGCTATAACCACAGTAATAAATATTGGAAGAACACACTTCAGCTACTTGCACACTGCTATCAATAAATACTCTCTCAAATAACACAATGAAAATGAAAAGAAACAGTCATATGTACCCATTAGATTCAGTTGGTTAATGAGTGAAAGTCATGATTCTCTGAGTCCTTCAAGGTGACTATTCCTCATTCCTGCTGGTTCTAATCAAAACCACCCAACCTTCACCAACATTCACCAATAGCAAATCTCGTAATCTCTGTCTGACAGTCCTTAGAATTTCTGTTAATTTTCCTTTGCCTTACTCTTAAATTGAAGATGATCTAAATGGAAGGTTTGCGGCCAAAGCAGTTTTTATCTAGATGACAAAACATTAATAGGTCAATGAGCTAAATTCAAAACTGCTGACTCATCAACATTGATATTTTAATTCCCATATACATCCCATCTTTCTTTCCAATATCAGTAGGTGTGGGTTTTCATCTTTGCGTGTTTCTTATGAAGGAGAAAGACCCATGTGATTTCCAACGAATCTGAAAAGTCAATATTGCAGCCACGGCCTCTCGTGGTTTTATTCCCTGCCGTTATTCTCTAAAGGAAATACAGAACTATTAGAAGTTGGGTAGTCAAAGTTACTTATTTTTCACACCTCTAATTGTCTCTTTACAAGTGACCCTATAAGTAACACTTTCCAAAGCAGCTAGCATCGCAGTTGGCAAAGCAGTACAGGTGGCAAAGGTAATTTCCAAATACCTCAACTAGTAAACAGGTTTTTGACAAGAATGGAGCTACTGGTGAAAATTGAATTTAAATAAGCATATTCAGTAGTAATAGATTTCTAGCTATTTGGTGGTTACTTGAATTTACTTTTATGCATAAAACATCTACTTGTAGAAACATATTCCCACGCCTTGAATTGTGGTTTGTTTACATGCATACGATTGCGAACAGTAAGATCTGCAAAAATATAAACTACATACGTCAGAAACTCATCAGAGAAGAAAGAGCCAAATGTTTTTCACTAACACAGAGTGGGTTACAAGTGTCAGATCACCTCTTTTCATAAGCAAAAAGGGAAAAATAGTGTGACCCAGAAATGCAAGGCCATCTGGTGCATTCTGGCTTCTGTAGGTTTCACTCTCCCAAGTGCTCATGGTTTCCCCACACCTATGTATGCAGACGCCTACATGCACCAGTCTCTGACACTATCCTTCTGAACTTGTCCTGGCCAATTCTGTCTAATTTCATCTTTAGACTTCTGTGAGATATTCATAGGAGATCACAAAACTACTTATTGCCAATGACCAATAATTTCAAGTCATTTGGAAGGAAAATTTATCCTGACATCCTTTAAAGAAAAGATTGTATTTGATTTTAGGCTAATATAGATAATAATTTTTCTATTGATGTATAACTGACCGAGCAGGCCAGATTTTTTTATGTATTGATAACACAATCATAGCACTAATTACAGTAACAGAAGTATAAATTTTATTATTATTTTTCAATAACTGTCAGGCTTTTAGTCCTTGTTAAATTGTTTCATTTTGCTCCTTATATACAGATATGCAGAGCTATAGATCTGTGTGTGTTTGTGTATGTACATATATATATACATACATATATGTATATATTTATACACATACACACATATATCCTATTATATTGAAATACCATAGGAACTTCGAGTGTATACTCTATGTTAAAGAAGACTCTAGAATTTGTCTTTTAGATTAGTTTCTAGAATTTATCACAATTTAAGCAACCAGATAACCCTTGGAATCTGGATTGTGGACATGCCGAATTTGTATTGATCTGGCAAAGCCAGTCAACCATGTGTCCCAAAGTAGCACAAGTAGAATCTTTATTCTGCCATAGCTCCTATCATTTGGATTTTCCTGACGAAAATCAAATCACATTTGAATACCTCTTGGAGGAGACTAATATTACACAGAGATGGTCAAAAACAAATACCCACATTCTCTGAGATCTAATTACTTGAGACAAGGCTCTCCTGTGACAACGTAGGTCACCATTGTCGGCATCAGTCAAGTAGCAAACCCATTTTCCCCTCATTCCTTATTAAGGCAGCTATTCCTATAGGATTGCTCAAAGTCAGAATCCACTCGTCGGTAGTGAGTGGTGACTGTGGTGTGTGTGTGTGTGTGTGTGTGTGTGTGTGTGTGTGTGTGTTATAGCTCTAAGATGACAGAATTATTTACTAGAGAAGTCAGTTCACGCAGGACTTGCCTGTAGCTAGCAGGTGAAGTGTCTCTCTGAGCTAATGCTATTTTTGGTCTAGTCATGGCCACAAGGAATGAGTCAACCCTCCAGGAAGTACCATTGATTATTTGAGCAGGAGAATTTCCGCATGGGTACAAATTATTTAAAAACCCATGTCATTTATTCCATTGCTTTCTGTTTGTTTTAAAAGAAGTAATCAGTTATTCTGTTAGTTTCTTGGAAGCTACTTTAGAAATAGCTTTGTGTGAATATGCTGTGTACAAGGAAATATGCTTGTATGGCGAAAGCAAATAATCGAGAAGGCAAGAAGGAGAGAACAAAGTGGATATGAGAACAGACTGAAACATATCCCTGAAGAAAAGGTGACAGACGACGAAGCAGCAGAGCAGAACATGTGACTTCCAGGGCAGCGCAATAAACCAAAACAAAGCATTGTAATAACATTTGCAATGGTCTGGAATTAGTAAAGCTAAAGGAGGAACACTCTTGCCATTTCTCAAGCTGAAAGAACTGAAGAAAAAGTTCAAGCTTTGAGTTCTAATGTTGGAAAACCCTATGAGGAAAATATTACATCCAAAGAAGTAGGACTGAATATGCTGAGTCGCTGTATCAAAAAGAACTGGTCAATTTTCAACTCTTCAGAAGGTGGCATATGAGCTTAGACCAATGGTACTAAAGGATGAAGTGCAAGCTTCACTGAAGGGATTGACAAATCAAAGCACCAGGAAATGATGACATATCCATCTATGCCAAGAGAGCTGCAATACACGTATGAGGCAGTTGATGGGAAATATCCACATGTATGTCCATGTTGACAGAATGCAGGAGTTATTGAATAATTTCACCAATATCACAGACAAGTGATATGTTGCTAACAATAATTTTAAAAAGAGTTGCAACAGTACATTGAGAGAGAATGGTCAGAAAGTAAAGATGGATTCATAAGAGGATACTGAATCTTAACTGAAAGCAGAGAAAACTAGAAATACATGTTCCCATTTGATTGACTATTGTGGGCCATAACAAATTATGACTAACTCTGTGCAGAATGGGAATTCCGGAACATTTCATTGTGTTCCTATGGACTTAGCTATAGCAAAATAAAGGGTGGGGGGGGGCAGCCATTTAAAAGAACAAGAGGATACTGCATATTTTGCAATCAGGAAAATAATGTGCTGTTAGCATATGCATTAAGCCTGTATGCTGAGAAAATGAGAAAATAATCAGAGAAGCTGAACTACATGAAGATGAACACCCCATCAGTATCATAGGAAAAGTAACTGCCAACCCACAATACATACAGGACACAACCTTGTGCACCAAACAGAGGCCTTGAATGACTCATTAACGCAGACACAAGACTACTGCCTTCAGTATGGATTACACCTCAACATGAAGAAAGCAACATTCTTCTAATTGGAGCAAAAACCAGCATTATGGTAAATAGACAACTTTAATAAAGTTGTCAAGGATTTCATCTTACATTTATCCACGATCAACAGCCGCAAGAGCAGCAGTCAAGAAATGAAATGACATTTTGCCATACTAGAGGTAGGGAGACAATTTTCTGCCAACAGCCATTTAGATATTTATAGCATCATTCCTAATCCACATAAGTTAATAAACATTTAATTAACTCAATCCTTAATGTGATGGCTGAACTAGTTTCTCGTTGGTGAGGCAGGTGATGTGAGCTGGCATTGAGGATTCTGCGTGTCTCATATGGCCAGGGCAGCAATCTTTTCCCATCCCTGGGAAAATATAGTGCAAAAGACTGCTTTAAAGTATTCAAGCCAATTGCACCCAAATCATGTTATTTTCAACGGACATCTCAAAGTTGGACGAAGAATAAGAAAGACTGATTAATGCCTCTGAATTGATGTTGGTAGGAATGACAGCTTCCACAATTCTGGCACCAGATGGATTGGATGGTGGACACTACTACCAACCCCTTTGGGAAGAATTACAATGGAAGGTCAGAGGTAGAACGGAAAAAATGTAAAATCCTGAGACTGACCAGGCTTATTACTGGTCTGGATTGAGAAAATGGTGGTGGCCCCTGGCCACCTTCCAGCCTGGAACTGAACTCACCTCAAAGTCCTACATTGAGGCAGCAACAGATACGCCTCTAAGGTCAACAATAACAACAGGAAGGTAGGGACTGCTTAGAACAATAAACCATATAAGAACAATGTTTGCCCAAGGATAAAGCTCGGATGTCAGGAAGAGATATAAAAAGACAAGTGGAAATAGCAAAGATAGGGAGGAAATAAGAAGTGAAGTGTTGTGTTATATTTTGGGATTGTAAGAAACAGCATGAAACAAAATATATAAGACATGTTGAAAATTTTACATGAAATTCAAAATGTATTAGAAATTTGAATATGTATGGATTGTTGAATGGAACACCAAATTGTTCTGTAAACTCTCACTGAAAGCACAGTAAAAGGTACGATTTCTTGTTTTTTTAATCATGATTTCACAAAGAAGATTGAATATATCATGCTGCTAGTAAAATATACAAATCTATCTTGGAAAAGGTACAGCCAGAATGTTCTTTAGAAGTAAGAATGGTGAAATTTCATTTCACTTCATTTGGACACATTAACGGAAGGAACCTAGGAGAAGGGTTTAATGCTTGGTAAAGAGCAGGGTCAGAGGTAAAAAAGCAAGACCCTGAAAGAGATGTCCTGCTGTAGAGACAGCAGCAATGGGCTCAAAGGTAGCAATGGTGGTGAACACTCAGGAACAGACATGCTTTTGTTCCGTTGTGCATGCTAACTGATGGTGAGCTGAAGACACGTGTGTAAATTGTTGTCATCAAGCAGTATAAATACCATTAAACATCTCAACGCTGGTTATAACCAAAATGAACATACTCTGGTTTACCTGACAGCAGTGAATTGTATAATCTATAATGTTTCTAAATACACTGTGTATTTATGTAAAGAATCCCAATGAAGTATTTTACTTGGGAAGACACATGTATA
This sequence comes from Tenrec ecaudatus, assembly GCF_050624435.1. Classification (NCBI taxonomy): domain Eukaryota; kingdom Metazoa; phylum Chordata; class Mammalia; order Afrosoricida; family Tenrecidae; genus Tenrec; species Tenrec ecaudatus. Next base: position 11,562,205 of record NC_134544.1, read on the forward strand.
TAGCGATTATAATAATGAGACTAGGTGGGTTTTTTTTTGAGTACTTGTCTATTCATATTCTGATTGGAAGGCAATGATCACTGTCTACATTTATCTAGACTCTAGATTCTAGGGTCTACATTACAGCTTCTTTGCCTGGGGATAGTTATTGATTATTTTACTAAACAGAATATACACAGCATCTTACCCTGTAATATAACATACTGATGTATGTCCTAATTCTTTCATATTAAACTTTGAAATACAAAGAAATATTTAAAACCTTATCAGATTAAAAAATTAAGTGAAGATCGTGTTAGATAAATGTTCAGACATGTGAACATGTTTGTAATTTGACTTGAACTGGGAAGTTAAGATTGTGTTCAAGGAGTATTCATAGATGTGAACATGTTTAAATTTGAGTTGTGTAGGAAAGTAAATAAACCAATCTACATAAAAAGTAAAACTAGTATGAGTCCAAAATATTGTGAAGTACTGTGTTAAATATTTGTGACATACTGAACAGAATACTAACTAGATTAAAGACTCTCTCTTATTTTACGAATACAGAAAAAAAGAAACTTAGGAAAAACAAGTATCTGCTGGACAAAAAAATTTGCAATATTTAAGGAAAATAAATATCCCTGGTACTTGAACATTAAGGTCCAAACAGACTTGGAAACCGGAATAAGCATCAATGCTTAAAACCTGTGTCCTGATATTAAAAATTTATGCTAAGGGTTTAAACACAGGGGTATTACTGATAAATGGGTTTAATGAAATAGTCAATAAAATCACATCTAGTGCTTTTATTATTTGACATTTGTGAGGAGGACATTAAACAGAAAGCACTTCAACATCTCTGGCTCTAACACAGACTATGGTGCTGATTAATGATGAAAACAAAACTCTGGTGAAAAAGAAAAAGAAAAAATAACCAATTTTCAATACCAAGATCACATTTATTTTTCATCCACATTTAATTTTAAATGTAACATTAAAAAGGTGAAGCCCTTCTGAATATATGTGTCTTTATTTTATAATGTTGCCGCTAGGCATTGTATACTTTAATGTGTCAATCTGTAAGTGAAGCATATAATAGAGTCATAAAGAGACACACAATATTCGGTGATGATATACACAGAAACTTCTCAAACACTGAGAGTTTCTAGGGCTGGCAGTAAGTGGAGGTCACTGGAGAAAGATGATATGGTCCATCTTGTACCAGGGCCTCTTCAGTCTTGAGGACAGCTAAGATCCCCACAACATCAGCTATGCCACAGAATGGAATGAGTGGCAGATTAATAGGTTAAGGGTGCTGTGATGAAGTTACATTTCTTAAGATAGCTGCTCTATCCATGTCCCTGTAATTAGCAACACATGATTGGGGGAGACTATGCAAATAGGGCGTATGAAACACGAAGAGAGATGATTGGTCAGCTTAGATGCAATTTCTCTGGTTGTGAGAGAACTTCCCCAGAAGCAGGAACAGATAATTTCATGACCATCAAGGGTTAAGAGCCCTCCCAGGCTGTAGTGGAGGAAGCAGTAGATGTCATGCCACACTTTGACCAGAGGCAGAAACAAGGAGACCAGGAGACAGAGCAGAGGGGCAACACTGAGACTAAGAGATGGTGAGGCAAAGCAGTAGGTGTACTCCACGGCCCAAAGCGGCAGAAGCCCACAAACCTCATGGTTAAGAAATTGGAGAGCAGAAGAGAGGTTTCATTATTACTGCTTCCTGCTCATAACTTGTGATAACATGTAACTTCCATCATAAACTCCCTTAATTATGAATGTTGAGTGGTCACTGCGATGAATTATGGAACCCAGCAGAAAAGTAGAAGGTTGGGGGAGTAATGGTTGATGTCTGAGTTGGGGAACAGTAGGGTGGAGGGATGTCTGTCCTCTGCCTTGTGGCAATGCCCTTAGTCTCCTGTGGAGATGGATTTTCCTACTCCTTCTGGAAGCTACAGGAGGTCAGATATGGTGGGTATTGCTGGTGCTTTCTTTTGAGACTACATTGATGTCAGGTGTTGATGAGGCGATTCTGAAAGTGACCCCATGTGGAAGAGCCCTCCGACTCCATAAGGTTTTCTAGGCTGTAATCTTGACACATGCATGTGATCGTTTGAAAATGAATAAGGAAGACCAACTCAATGATGATTCATTTGTATTATGGTGCTGATAAAGATTATTGAGAAGCACTGGGGACTTCTGAACAAACACACACAAATATCTGCTTTGGTAAAATCCAGCCAAGGATGATGAAGCCATCTTCTGAAGCCTCATCCCTGGAGTCCCTGGAGAAGGATTGTGTGCCTGACAAAGGAGAAGTGCAATGGCAAAGACAAAGGCCCTCAAAGTGATGGGTTGACACCATGGCTGCAATAAAGGGCAATGGCTGAAGCATTGTAACCACTGTGAGTCTGATGCGGGACCAGGTAGCCATTCATCCTGGTGTGCACAGGGTGGCTATGAATCAGAAGGCTAGGTGACTTGAAGGCACCTAGAAATCATACTCAATACATTTGAGGACAAAAGTAAGGACTGGTGAGAAGGCTCACGGTTCTTCAAACCCTACCATTCCATTTGTCTGTCAAAATGAATTCTCAACACTGGATCTGGCACTGACCCAGAGGAAATCAGGTACAGATGGCACATAATCTCTGAAGTTTCAACCCTGCCACTTAGGAAGCAGAGCGAGCTCTGGAAATGGACCTAGCAGAGACTGCTGCACCCTCGTTTTACATCATCTTTACAGTTGCTGCAACATTTTGCCCATTGGATGTTTAAGTTTCTTCCAGAAAATCCTTAGATTTGGAGATGGGGAGAATAATGTTATTTCTTACAAGGATGAGAATTAGACTGACATCATGTTGGAAGACTAAATGGAGCTTGATTCCCAGCACTCAATGCCCTTAGGGAGTGAAACATTTCAGTTATGTCAGAGGAATACTTTTCTTTCCTTACAAGAAATGCATTTTCTATAGAATGAATTACCAAAATAGCAGAGAGCACAAGAGTGCCCAGTTGCACGCATCCCTGCAGGAAAGGGAGTCCCGAAGACAGCAGATGACCAGCATGCAAGATAACCTCACAAAATGGAACCAAACGCTGTCCTTCTCTTACATGGAAAATCTCCTTTATACTCTGCCATGAAAACAGATTGGTAACTATCGAGGACGTAAAGGCATGACATGAGATAAAGTACCAGTTGCTACCAATGAAGGGTAGCTTCCCTTCACAGGTTATATGAAAACCAGGTTACTCAAAAGTAAATATAAAATCATAAGGCAATCGTCATTCGCAGCAAAATATTTAACCCACGAGGCCAGTCAGTGCATGCTATTTTAGGGAAGATTATATAATTCAGGAGCGTGTACTTTGTGAGCAACCTGTCAGAAACTTGTCACTGTCTTCTGGGCTTCCAAGAGCAGATATATAAGGGAAAAGGTGGGTGTTTAAATTTAAGTTTCTTAGATTTATCATTAAATCAGTCACCAGCACACTCTCTACATTCACAAGATTTATATCATGAGTCAAATCCTTTCATAGCCTTCTCACTCAATACTTGTTTCATCAGAACATTTCATCTCTGTTAGATTTTCCAGATGGTTTCTCATCTCCACCAAGTAGCTGTCCATGGCAGCCTCTCCGGCAGCGGTTCTCAACCTGTAGGTCACGACCCCTATGGTGGCCAAATGACCATTTCCCAGGGGTCGCCTGATTCATAACAGTAGCAAAATTATAATTAAGAAGTAGCAACAAAAATAGTGTTATGTTTGGGGGGAGTCAACACATGAGGAACTGTATTAAAGGGTCACAGCATTGGGAAGTTTGAGAACCACTGCTTTATGGAACCAGCATGTATGGCATGGGAGGGTGGCACTCAGCTGCCCAACAAAGGGCTGAGATGCAAACCCAACCAGCCCAGCTGTTCATGTTTGGTAAATCCGAGAGTCCTGGACATCCTAGGCAGTACTGCTACTGTTTGACAGGGGTTAGAAGAGTCAGAACTGATTAGACATCAGTAGGTTTTATTTTGTAGGGTATAATGTACTCTTCTGTACATTCAGTACATCACAACTCCCAATTGTCAGCATGCATTTAAAATCTTTATGTCCCCCAGGGAGTTGAGAATGAATTGACACCGCTGCTTTATCATTATGGAAAGTAAGAATCAAGGGCATTAAAACAGACCCTTAGGACCATAGAGACCTAGCAAATACTTATAAACTCGGACTCTGAAGAAGACTAGTACTCCAAAATAAAAGACAAAGTTTTGAAAATGCAGCGCAATTTTGAATGTCTAAGATGATGAACAATCAATGGTGCATGCCTACCTGCCCATCTTTCCCCTTCCCTCCTGCTTCCACCACACAGAGGCAGGAAAGCCCAAAGATGGAAACAAATTCCATCATTAGCTACTTTGTAACTGAGAAAATGAAGTTCCTGTTTATATCCTTACTAACTGTAAACCATTTTTCAACTTAAAACAAAACAGAGAAACAACCAAGCACAAATATTCTTCCTATGAAGCCTTACAATGCAGTAAATATTGTTCCCTTAAAAAAAGTAAAATTATTTTATTTAGCAGTTCATCATCATGATTACTATGTTTAAACTAATTTTCCTGAGAAACCAACCCATGGGAGAATAAGCTGAGCTCACTGCCTATTCTGCTGCATGAAGAGTGGTCTCCACTTGCGTTTTACATTTTCCAGGTGAGAATCCTAAGGTGAATCCAGTGCAGCCACAGGAAAATTTAACAGTAAACAATCAATATGTTTTTATATAATCAGCCATAGCAGCTGGAATACTCTTGAACACTTAATGCCCATTGCTGGAGACCCAAGTGTTAACTGCTCCAGAGGGTTACATGGCTGTAATTTTTCCGGTAGTTTTTAAAGTTTTCATTATTGTTTTCTTTTATGATCAATATCTTTCTAAATCTAATATTTTTATTGATCCTTAGGGACTGAAAAAATTACTGAAAAAATATATTTCAATATACACATGTGTTTGTGTACATACACACAAATCGTTAAACATTTACTTTGACATTGAAGAAGAGTTAGACGACATTGTCATTTTTGGGGGAGATGCATTAGTCACTCCACTTATGGAAAGTTCTAAGTTCACCTGGAGTTCTCACAGGGAGTTATCTGGTACGTCTTTTCCTTTTCTTGCTTTCCATCTCTCACAGTAACGTCACTGCTTCCCAAACTGCCCACTGATTTTACCAAAGTCTCAATATTTGAGTTTCTATTTTCAAGTAAGAGAAATCTTTGACCCCGCTGAGGAAAACCTTCTTGGCTGATATCTTTATTGAAGAAGTCCTTTCTTCTAGGGGCCTCTGAGTGGATTTGAACCATCTGACTTTTGGTGAGCAGCTAGGCTCTAAGTATCTGAAACACATAGGGACTTCCATCATCTGATTAATCTTGACAGGAATCATGATTAAAGGTAATACAAGATTCCGAAAAGAGGTGATAGCTTTAGGAATACAAAAGCCAAACTCCCTGCCTGCAGCGGATGCCTACTTATAAGGATCCTGTAGGACAAGGCAGAAATGCCCTGTGAGCTCCCAAGGGAAACTTCCTTTATGGGAATAGGACATGCTGTCTTTCCCCCAGGTTTAAGTATACAATCATATCAACAACATGGTCTTTCTCACCATCATGTAGTTAATGGAACAAATAAAATAAATGTAGTGTTTGTTATCAGTGCCCACCAGCCTTAATATTGAAACAAAAAGCAATACTAATTCCCAAGTCAGCTGAGTCATGCCTTTACAAGCAGTGAGTTGTACCTGTCTTGGGTTCCACGGAGAAGTACGGCTGTCCTTGCAGAATGCTGTAGACCACTCGGGCGCTGTTACCATAGGTAGGATCATCGGCATCCGTTGCTGTTACTTGTACCACGGAGGTCCCTGTGTACCAATCCACAAGCCAATAAATTTACCACTTCCAGATGTTGCACAGTGCAAGAACTTAAAAGAGCTGCAAATTCTATATTCAAATTATATGCTACTTTGATTGATCATGTTTCAAAGAGCAAAAAGGTGTGCGTCACACCCACTGACCACCGTCGGTTGATTCTGACACATAGAGAGCCTACAGAGAGAGTAGAGCTGAGGTTGGATTTCCATAGCTGCCCATGTTTAAGGGAGAAGATAACCTTACTGGCCTTCCCTAGAACAGCTGGTGGGTTGGAACTGCAGAAATGTGCATCTTTCTAAGATTTCAATAAGCATACAACGTCTATTTCAAAAAGTTCATGGAAAACAAACAAACCAGTATCTCTTAATTCCACTTTTCTTCAAACTTCTTAAAGTCCTTTTATATATTTGAGTAAAAATTTAAACCCAGACAGGTGATGCACTTCCAACATGGATAAACTTGGAGTGGAATGGGACTGGGATAGTAGGTGCCAGGGTGGAGTGGCCTATGCGCACTGGTGTCAGGACTGCAAAATCCCCAACTCCTCCAGGAGGCAGCAGGACAAGTCAGGGCGGCCTGGGACTAACACCACAGAGAGAAGCTTCTCGGTGAGTAGTGCGAAGGGCCTGCACCCTGCATGGGTGTTCGACTGATCCATTTAACGTGATATTATTCGAGGGTGACTCCTTATTAATCGAGTTACAAAACCCCCCACAAAATGGAAACTGAAATGAAATTCCGCATAGTAGGGGAAGAAGGGAGGTGTTTTTCTACCCTTTGTGTTATAAGATAATGGTGTGGATGCATCTTCACTCCTTGTAATGTATCTTCACTCCTTACTCCTGGAAAGCATACATCTGATTTATTAGGGTGTCTCTATTAGGGGTGTAATCATCAACATTTTAGAAAAACTGATGTCTGCGTGTGTTCACCATTTTAAGCACTTTCTATGGAATCATTGATATTCAGTAGAATACAGATGACATAAGTAAGCTAGCTCACCAGACACTCTTACTCCAGATTTTCCTTTGAGGGCCTGGTTATTTCTTCTCTAACAGTTTTCTGAAAATAGGGCACTTTGGATGTAGCATCTCTTTGGGATATATTTTCACAGGGATGTGCCATTCTAAGACCCCACTTCATAAGTCACAGGGACTCACATTTGCTACCAATCTATTCTTTTCCATACACGGACTTCCCTTACCACTTTCTTTAAAATTGCTTGCAAATGAGGATATTATTGGTATAGCAGCACTATTTTTTATATTATTATTTTAATTGCACTTAAATGATTTTAATTTATTACTTTATTTTAAATTAATTTAATTTATTATTTTAATTGCACTTAAATGATTAAACCCCTTGTAAGTCTGCTGGGACCTTGGTGTCGAGTGACTTCCTATTTAAAGTGATTTTAAAATTATATTTTGATTATTTAAAAAGCAGAGCAAATGTGACATGGATATTCTGTATGCTCTCTATAACACAACATCCATGCAACAATCCTTATGCTGGTGATATGCTTAAGGAACGATTTACAACTGGAATATAAACATATATATAAATAGATGTATATGTGTATAAGAGTGCACTTGTGTTTATATACATTATATATATAATAAAATCATCAAAACTGATTATGCTGGATAGAACTCGATACTTGGCCAGTAGTCTTCCCCAAAGGCACATCCTGAATTTGTTTGGGGGACAAGTATCTCTTAGATTTTCCATGACAAAAATGTATTCCCTGACTTCGGGAATGTGGCTGGGTGTCTTCTCCCTCTCATGGGTTATTTGTATTGTTGCCTTTATACTAATGTATCTTCTCCTGTCCACCTTAGACTGATTTGTTTCAGTGTGTTTTGTGGGATCTTCACATTGTGAAAGCACAGGAGGAATACGTGTACCATGATAATAACTGATATGAGGCATTACAGGGAATGGAAGGACGGGGCAGGTGAGTTTGGGAGTCAATGATGAAGGCGGGAGGCAGGAGGGAGCACTGGGCTGATTGTGATAGCACAGCTCACTCTGGGGGCTAATCAGCCGTGGGGGGGGGGGGGAAATGCCCCAGGATGGATGTGGTAGTGATTGTACAATTCCCCCTACATATTTTTGGATGCTAGGAGTATTCAAATCAATGAAATGTAAATTTTGTGCCAATAAAATTGTTGTTAAAAAAAACCCCTGAACTTCAGTCATCTTGGTTTCTGTACATAGGTAAACTAGAATTTTTCCTGAAAGGTTAATTAATCTTAAATAGAAAAAGAGGTTCAAGAAGATAGTGGGGGTGGATGGGTAGGAAGGATTTAAAGACAATGGCATTTTTCTTTGAACTTTTGGATGCTATTTGTCTATATTTTAAGTAAGTTTAAAGTCTCCATGTTACCAATGTTTAATTTTTTTGCTAAAGAGTAAATTGTCCTGATACAAATGTGTATATATTTTATAGTTATGAGTCTTTTACATTTTATAAGTATTTTACATTTTATAAGTATTTTATATTTTATAATTATATACCAATACAAGTGTGTATTTTAAATTTTATAATTATGAGTCTTGAGTCTGGAATATCAGAAGTGTGTATCGAATGTACCATATTATTAGTACTGTCAAGTAAGTGTTGGATTACTAGCCAAGAAATCAGAGGTTCAAGTGCACCAGCCAGTCCTTGGGAGAAAGACCGGGCTATCTGCTATGGTTAAAATTACAGCCTCAGAAATCCCCTATAGGGATTCTATGATTCAGAATTGACTGGTTGATAGTGGATTTGGTTTTAGGCTTATGATAATTACTTGGTTAGAATTGAACATTTTGATAAACCAGAGCTAAATATAACTCCATACAGCATATTTTATATAGCGCTCATTTTTCTAACTTATACCTTGGCTATTAACCTGATGTTCTGAATTATGTCAAGGTAACCCTGAAGACTTTGCAAATGTTGTGAACACATTTGAAAACCAATTAAACTAAAATAATACACATGGGAACATCACAATCATCATACTGCTTAATATCCGAGTGATACCATTAAAATAAAAACTACAGAGCATTATTCAGTCTCTCCTAGTGCTCACCTTAATTTTGTGCATAGCTACCTTCTACTCCTGTTCAAACTCCAGGAAAATTTGCTCACGACAAGGAAAATTGCCCAAATTATTAAAGATTTCGTGAATTTGTATTCGTATGAATTGCTCCACTAAAGCTCAGCAATGTCTATGATTTTCTGTACGTATATGTTGAAGTAGACTGTGCTTGCTCCTCTCAATTCTCAAAAACCTTATGTTGCAGCTCCTGCTATTCTTGTTAAGCCACAAGAGCGGGCAGGTTCTGTAGGCATGGCTGGTGCTGCTTTAAGTTCAACAGTGTCCTTGGTAAAAGTAGCAATGTGAACATATGTTCTAATGGCAGTGAGATACTGCCATCTTGGTACAGAAAGTCTCCTGCCCCTAGGCATGGATTCTTCTGGTTAATTTTCAGCTTGTGGTTATTCAGTAGACACAGCCCAGAAACCATTCTCTTTTATTTGATGGAAACGGTTCCATTAAATCTCAACACCCTACTGGGCACTCAAGGAGGCTTAGTGGTACAGTGTCGGCTCAGCTGCTAATTGGAAGGTCATTGGCTCAAACCCTTCCAGGTTTCCACAGGCAAAAAGATGTGCTAATCTGCTTGCTGATTTATTAAACCACCAGAAACCCTCTGGCAAAGTTCTACTCAATACAATGGAGTCTTTGTAAGCTGACTCAATGGCAGAGAGGTCGACGGTGTTTGTTTTTTAAAGGATACACACAACACCCATTTTTGCACCAACTGCCCCCACTTCAGTAGTTGTGTTGCATTAATGTCCTACTGAATGAAATGCTTGCTATTGAAGCAAAATAAATCAAACTGAAACCTCAATTATTATTTTAAGTAAGCTATCTTGAACACTAAAACCAACAGGCAACAGATACAAAATTCAACTGGTCTGGATTAAAATTCCCAGTTGTTCTACATGTCTTTTTTTCAAACCATTCATGTTTATAGTACATGTTACCTGACCACTACTCCAAAGTTTTCAGCGTAAATAGAGTTTAAGGCAGAATTTTTATTTATTTTAAATAAAGTACTTACTAAAAATACTTTAAGTGGCAGTTTTTTCCTTTTTCCAATCATGGAACAATGTCAAAGACTGCTGAGTAAAATAGTCATTTTTATTTTATATACCTTAAATTGGTTGTCAGTGTAGCATGATTATGAATTCACCAAAATTTTTCATGTACTAGGTGTCCAAGGGAATTATAATGAGATTAATGGTGGCATGTAAATGGATATTTGCTGGCACATTTTTACAACAACTTCAGAGACCTGCCTATTCCCAAGTTCACCTGGCCAGTCAGTATCTGTCTATAGAATATCTTGTCTGTAGAGTGAACAGTTACCTTGATTTCAGCTGAATAAAAAAGCCTATGTTGATCACAGGTCAGTATCTGGAGGATTTGGGGTTTTGGCTTCATGGGCTTAAATAAATTCATTATTTTCCATATTAAGTACACCCCAAAGCTACTGTCATGGAGTGGATCCTGATTCGCAACAACTCTATACAGAAAGTTTCTGAGACTATAAATCTTCACAGGAACAAATACACTTTCATCTTTTCTCCAAAGAGTGGCTGATGTGTGTGAGCCACTCACTTTGCATGTAGGAAGTCAATGCCTAACTTCCAGTGGGCTTCCAAATATTCGGGGAACAACAGAATTAAGAGACAATTATAACAGTTCAAGCCCCTCCCTATAATCTGGAAAGGAACCAGAAGATCATAGAATGGTTTTGAAGACCGTGAGCGACTGCTCTCCTAGGAAAATCCCAAATTCTCTGTGTCAAGAAGACAAGATGCTGCAGTCACAGGCTTTAGGAACAGGGGACAAAGACCAGGCAAAGATCCCCCTTGGTGAGAACTTGTGGCACCTGATGTTTCTCTCAGAGTCCAGAAGAATTTCACTTTCAGAACCGCCTGGGATCAGACCCCACCCTGCCGGAAGAACCAGCATGCTCCACACTTACCCACAGGGGACATCTCAGGCACCCCTGCCGTGTACGGCCCATCCAGGAATTTGGGTTCGTTGTCATTGATGTCCTGGATTTTGATGACAAACTCCGACTCAGGCTCCACAGGCTTGCTGGTGAGCCGGTCCAGCGCTTGCGCTCGCAGCGTATAGTAGGCCTGCTCCTCGCGGTCCAGCCTCTTGGTGGCATGGATATCCCCAGTGTTCTCATCAATAATGAAAATGGAACTGGCCCCTTCACCCGACAAGATGTATTTGATGGACCCGTCTCCTTTATCAACATCTGAGTGCAGCTGGTGAAAAATTCACAGGAGCTGAGATTAATTTACAAGAGAAATGACATTATGGAGATAGGCAAAAATAATTGCTGTGTCAGGCAGCAGGACACGAAATGTGATTGTTCTTGGGGCAAAAAGCTGAGTGCTTATTACACAGAGAGGGAAGGACATTAGAACGTGTCAGTTTTTCCGGCGAGAGAGACAATCCCACTGCTTCTAAGCAATTCCACCTTTCTAAGGGTCTTTGTTTATCTCAATATCCTCAAAAGTTAGCCTCTTATGGCATTTTTATTGTTGACGTAGACTTTCCTTGGGGAAACTCTAGCCATCGTCTCTTGTGCAGAACACCTTGAATAAGCACGCATCATTGGTGGGCTGTCTCTGAGGCCAAGCCAGGGGACTGGCTATGGAACATCTGTAAGTACAGATCTCATGTATCATTGGGTATGCTCAGCAGGCTGCACGTTCTGGAAGGGCACCCTGGCCTTCCACCTCACCCCACTCCCACTCGTGGGCCAGTTCCTTGATTAGCAAGTACGGAGGGATGTCTGAGCACTAAATCAGCCTCCCAAGGCTGCTCAGTATTTTAAAAATTTTGGCTGTAAAAATTACTTGGTTGTCTGAAGAAGGATTTTTAAATCACTTTGTGGCTGAGACTTCAATGAAAACCTTTCCTGAAATACCAAGAACTGCATTTGATTTGCATGATCAAGCTGGGTCTGCTGCAGCGGGGGGGTGGGGGGAGCAGCACCTACTGATTTGCATTTTCTATCTGGACCTGTCCCTGTTGGTGTCAGAAACACCTTGTTGAACAGAAGAACCTGAGGAAACTTAGAAATAATTACACATTTTCCTGAACTCCGTGACCTGAGAAGTACACTACTCACTCTGTCATTTCCAGGGTACTTCACTCCTTACAACCCACACCGGGCAGGATTTGATGAACACAGCATGGAGGTTGAAACCCAATGTACCAAACAGCAGAGCTTTCCACTGAATACCCTCTACTGCCCTGTGCCTCCTTTAAACGACAAAGGGCTAAAAAATACAGAAATCAAACAAAAGCTGTTTTGGAAATGGTGAGCCTTCAGTAGATGACTGTTTTTTCACCTTTTGTTTCTGCCAGGGACCTTTCCACGGCACACTGACAGGTGAGTTTATGCTCTGCGAACTGGAAGATAAAACAACCCACTCACTATAATGCTTTGGTTTCATAGTTTATGAATCAGGCACAAATCGAACCACACCTGCATTTGTGGGATGAGTGACTGCTGACATGGGCTCAGTGTGGGGGACCCATTGTGGAGTCACTGGGGCGCTGGACTACCTGGCACCTGGGGGAAATATCTGCTTGCAATATTGTGAATTACCTGATTTTCTTAACTCATCTCTGGGTTATGATGACATATCTGCTTTTGCTGTCTCATGTCATAGGGTCTGTTTTTGACTCAGTGGCCTTGTGAGGACACACTTCAATGGCCCCCAAGAGAGAGCTAGGCTATATTTATTTCAGGAACAGGTGGTCAGGCCTGTCCTGGGCAGAGCAGCTGGCGGATGTGCACTGCTAATATTAACTACTGGTTACCTCCAGAAGTCCTTAGACATAGATCTCTGTTTCTCATTCAAGAAGGGAAGAAACTAATAATCATCATAAAAAATCTAAAGTCAATTGCACAGCTGCCAAGTTATCTTGGACTTTCAGTAGAACAGAGAAGAATTTCATCATAAGGTTTCTAAGGCTGTAAATCTTTACACAAGTCAACTGCCAGTCATTCTCTCTCAGAATGGTTAATGGGTTCAAACCACTAACCAAAGTGCTTAGCCCTCTGTGTCACCAGGGTTCCTTGATAATTCTGAGAGTGTCCATCCTTGAGAGCATCCTATGGGCCATGCTACTGCATACTGTCTCCTTCCACATCCGCAAGCTCCTGTAGGGCCCTTATGCACACAAGAGGCAGAGGATGCCTGGGCCCCATGTCTGAGAGCCTGCTAGCTTGCTGGCAGCTCTCCAGGCAGGGCTGGGACAGAGGAGAGCAGGTTGTGTGGAGACCCTTCTCTACTTCCTGTGCATGGTCCTGTGATTGGAGGGGGCCTGTTATCCTGTGAGGCAGCAACCAAAATGTCTTGAATCCTATGTGGCACCTGCACTTGAATCTTATGGGGACTGGGAGTAGGGACATTGGTCTGCATCACCCTGTTGCGAGGACCTGCTCTTAAGCATGTGCCCAAACCACCACCCCCCCCCACACACACACACAAAAAACAACCCTGAACAACACCTTAGCGTGGACCCTATGGGAAACTACTAATGTTTCTTAATGATCGGCAATGACTCGGCAATCACATCAAATGCCCCACCCGAATGCCAGTCATTAGAGACAGAAATGGTGTACAGGGCGGGGGAGCTACCTAAGAACTCTCAGCACTTTGGGTTCCATTGTCCTCTTCACCTAAAAGTGTTGCTTTCAAACATAGAGTGTATGAATTAAAAAATAATAACAATAAAGTACTAGACATTTGAATCGCCGCATGCGTATATAAAGTGCAACTGAAGCACACACATACATTAAGACCTCAGAGGGGGGAGAGTACATGAAACCAGCCCCCACCTGAATAAACCCCAAATGACAGGAAGCTCCGTGCTTCCTGGGAGGTATCCTCCTGTCACGTGATGATTTCCCTGCTTAGACTGGCACACTCAATGCTGCAGAGCAAGCACTGAGAGCAGGGACAAGTGCAGATTATAGATAGACCGAAGCTGTCTTTTAGTGGCCACTCCTCCCATTCTCTTCCACGCCCACTTCTCCCCCACATTCTCCTCCCCACTCCCCACCATTCTGGTGCTCAAAGAGCTGGCCCTTCCTTATGGACTAATGTCTAGGTGTCTCTGTTATCAGAGTGACAACAAACTCACAGTCATCAGGTTGAGTCTGACTCACAGTGACCCTGTAGAACAGGGAGCACGTCCCTTACAGGTTTCCAGGACTGTTTAACCCTTTACCAGATGAAAAAGCCTCCTCTAACTTCTCAACTTTGATGCCATCAGCTGAACACACCAGACCATCACAGCTCCTCAACTGGGTCAAGGGAGGGTCAAGAAAGATTCTGATGACCAGGCAATTAATACAGGTAGCCTTAAGTCATGTCTTTAATGAAGGGGTTTCTACTTCTCACAACCACAATCAGGACTCCTCCTTACAGAGGCAGTGCTCATGATTCCTTGCATTAAGTCCCATCCCCAGAATCTTATCTTCATAAAATAGTGATTTCATGTCTCTGAGAAGTTCCAGGTATTTGACAGGGGATCAATGTTTTTTTCAGTTTATTTACCCCACCCCCATCAGTCTCCCCAGAACTCTTTCATTGAGTCAAAATCTGATTCAAAATAAAACTTACATTAAATCTAAATGTGCACTTCCACTTGAGCTATTTTACATTATAGCGCTGCTCATTGTTTCCCATCACTGAGGTCAGTGGTGAAGAGTTCATATTGCTGATTTCTTCGGCAAACAGGCAGGGATCAAGTTCCTGCCGTTCTTACACACACACACACACACACACACACACACACTCAGGCATACTGAACCCTAACATCTTCCTCCTCAATAACAATTTCCTCCCAGCTGGGATCATCACTAAGCTTGTAATCACTGCCAAAATTCACAAGCAGAAAATTGCTTTGGGTCTAAGCTCGGTGTCCTTGCAAGGTTAGTGTAAGCATCTGCAGTTAAAAGTGGATGACCAGCTTTGCACTGCTAAGATGGATTCATATTATCAGACGAAGGCAGACATTTAATCTGTGAGACTACGCTCACGACACTCCTCTGAGGAAGTGGAGTGAAACCCACACTCCTAGTGCCACTCGGCTCACCCCTGGGCTCAGCTGGGGGGAGAAAGGTTACAAGTGTGGATCTACCAAATAAAAGTACTGATATATACGGGCACACACACACACACACACACACACACACACATACACACACACACACCCCACATGCATTTCTGAATAACAAGAGTAAGATACTAAATATGGGGCAACATTCTACTCTCCATAGAAAACAACTATGACCGTATGAAACAACATCATTTTGTGGCCTTGCAATATGATAAATAAACGGTACCTGATGAAAAAGCATCCAGACCAAGTACTTATACTCTATTTGGCGCAGAGCAGAACCCCTAGAGTTAGGCTGATTTCACGTGCAAATAGTCAACAAGAAGCAGAAACAAAACAACAATAACAACAAAATTGGATTCATTAATCACCAGACAGCCCTGTTTTGCCGCCTAGGTTCCTAAATAGTTTCCAAAGTATTTGTCATGATCACGGTCCCAGAGGAAGTCTGGGTCAATTGGAAAAACACTTCATAAAGATAATGTTCTACATCCTAATTCAGTAAGGTGTGTCTGGGCTATGTCAAGTTTGCAAGTGACCATCTAAGAAGCAACTACTATTGGGCTCTCCCTGCGTGGTGTATAGGGGACTGCAGAAGGCTGAAGACTTGAGAAAGCAATTAGACTAATTGCTGACTAATAACTATTTGCAAGTGCAATAAGCATAATGTTTGGAGTTCTGCTCTGCACCAAATAAAATACAAATACTAAAATGAGACCTGAAGAGCTAGATGGTGCCCAGTCACCATTCCGACTAAAACCCTAAGAGACGCTGCCCTGTTAGAACAGGTAAAAAATGCGGCACAATGATGTATTTTTTTTTTAAGACCAGATCTGAATGAGAATCGAGGGACTCTGAAATTGTCATCACTTATGTAAGCCTACTAACTTGACATGAAGGCACATCTAGAGTCAGTCTTTTAGATGAGTAACAGAAGCGCCTATAAAATGAACACTGGCTCCTGTGAAGAAGATGCTCCTTAGAACACTGGACTCGCCACCATCGAAAGGGCAGGATTGTCCCAGACCAAAAAGAAAAGATGAGCAGGGACAGGGAAACCAGAGGATGGAGAGTGGGCACCCTGGGGAGGAAGTAGGGTCAGTGGCTACTCCTTGTAAGAGCAGCAGACAGCATAAGGGAACAATATGTGTAAGAGATTGACTGGAAAACTAAGACATGTACATTTTTCCCCAAAACACAACTTTACAAAAGTATTAGTCGTGATTGCAATGTAAATATTTATTCTAGCTTTTTTCTTTAATAAACGAGAGCCCCAGAGCCCTTGTTATTCTAGCTGAGGACAAGGCAAAGATGAGCAGGCTTCAAGGCCCAGCCCGTCTGTGAGTCCTGTGGGTCGCTGCATCCGCAGCACTGGATAGAGTGACAACTCAGAAAACACCAGCCCGAGTCCGATTCAGCCCCCATCTGCCCAGATCAGGGATGCAAAGCCCGCTTTATCTGCACCCCAAAGTATCACATGGTCCTCAGCAAACCCGCAGGGCTCCTTCCTCTTCAGGATGGACAGCCCTCTGAATTGTCTCTCCTCTATCCAAGTCTAGCTCCTCATCACTCCACCTTTCCTGTGGGCTATTGCAAAGCTCCCTGATCACGCTCCACTTTCAGTAACTCCCAGTGGTCACACTACCACAATGCTGCTGTTGTGAGGGGACACCCGCTCCTGCACAGATCTTTAGGGTTTTGACTTTTGCAAGGCAGATTGAGAGGTCTTATTTTCAGGGCACCTCTGGGCAGGTTTGAAACATTAACCTTTTGGGCCAGCCTTCCCACAGCTGCCATACAACTTGTCAGAAACCATTTCCCTGAAATGCACCTGCTGTCACACCCTGTGCACGAGGGTCCTGCAAAACATGTGTGAGCCAATGGCATCAAAAAGATCATGGACTTTTTCCCCACACATGTTGGAAGCCCCAGCATACCTACTCCCCAGGGTCCATGAGTTTAACCCAGGCTGTAGGTGTGGGGCCGAGCCTGGCTGTGAGAGGCCTCCTCGGGGTTCTTTCAGCTCACCTAAGGGCGCCCTCTGCTCGCCACCACCATTGTGAGGCTGCCAACACCTGCCCCGCCTCCCTGAAGCCTGACCGGTCCTTGTTATGTTGCCCCACAACAGGCTGTTTAAGTTCTACAATAGAATCCGCTTAACCTTGCACCATATAAACTTTCCTTTAACAGAATCCGCTTAACTTTGCTCAGTATAAACACTACTTTGTGGTTTTCATACCTGACTCCTCTTTGGATTTAGACACTGATTAGGCTCAGCCTGCCAGAACCTTGTCATTTATCTTCATATTCTTCAGCAATAACTCCCTGTATCAGAGACAGTACATTTATAACCCACTTGGTACATTTCTCCCCACTGCTATTGAGTCAATTTTGACTCAGAGGGAACCTATAAGACAGAAGCAAACTGCCCACATGAGTTCCCGAGCCTGTGAACTTTGATGGGAGCAGAAAGCGTCAGCATTCTCCCTAGGAGAGGCTTGTGTTTTTGAACTGCTGACCTCACGGTTAGCAGCTCAATAGCTAAGCCATTAAGCCACCAGGGCTAGTGAAACTAAAAAATGAACAAACTCGATATCACTGGCCTGGAGTTGACTCTGATCCCTAGTGACCTTATGGGACAGAGTAGAAGTGTGCTTTCTGAGACCTTCGATCTTTACAGGAGTGGAAAGACTCCTTCTTCTCCCTTGGAGGGATTGGTGGGTTCAAAAGGCTCACCCTGAAGGTGGCAGCCTGATCTGTAGCCCCTCAGCACAGGGAGTTCTGCATGTGGTAAAAAGGTGTTCCTTATGCTATCCCAGATTGGGTCCTTTTGGTAGCTAAAACCCAAACTCAGCAAACCAACAAAGGCTCCTGCAACTTTGTTCTGTTTCCACAACATCGATGGAGCACAGATTCAAGGCGGCCTCCTTTTGTTGTGCCTGGCTTACTGCACTTCACGGAAGCTGAGCTTTTGTGTTCACGTGCACTGAAGGCTTGAGGCAAATTTGCCTGCATCCAGCAAATCTTCCTGGCGCAGTTATTTTCCTAGAGCCTGTGCTCACTTCATGCCTCTGTGTCACACTTTGATCTTTCTCTCAACATTTTTAACTTTCCCCTGACACGTTGAATAGCTGGCTCCACAGACATAGCTTGTATAATAAGCACTGGGAAACCTAAGGAGGTGTGTGGCTCACTTTGTTGGCACATGTGCTGTGTAGCTGTGGTCTGGAACCAATCCCCAAATCTCTCCCAGGTGAGGGCTGAGCCTCCCCTGCTCTGTGCTCCAGGTAAGACCTGCACCTTTGCCGTGAGCAGGCCATTGGCTTAGTGGTGCTCTCCAAGAGCCAAGTATTCTGAGCAGCAGAAGCGCTCTCACACTTGTTTCCCCAGCTCTTCCTCTGCAGCTGCTTGCATATATGTGCATACATTCTCTCTCTCTCTCTCACTCACACACACACACACACACAAACACACACATGTGCAAACACGCAAAGGTTCTCAAGTGAGTTCAAGAAACAAATTTCCCTTGAGATGGTAGTATCTCTAGGTCTTTGCTTAATTCAGTTTTTATTCATCACTCTCTTGTTATTAAGAAAGACCGTAGAGACCCAAGTGAAACAAAGATTCATGGAGCCCAGTTCTTCAGGTGTCGTTCTGTCTGATTTACTAGTCGGGCTGATAAGATATATGCTCGGTCTGGCCCTTTCCCTACAAGTGCTTTGTGGTAGTTACATAACTTGGTGTCAATCTGAGGATTAAGAGTGACAGAGTAGAGTTTATCCTGTCAGTCAGTCAATGAGGTCTCCATATGGGCATGGCCTTCTCCTGAGGATTCTGGGAACTCCAGTAATTCCTTTTTGGAAGAGGAATTCCTCTTGTGAAGAATACACATGGAGAGAGGCTGATGGAGCCACAGCTGAGCCACGTGGAGACCCCTGCCGTCCCTGAAATGTTCACACCGCCACTGGATCCACAAGACCTTCCAACCACTGGCCTGTGATCTTCCTGCACTGGGCATCATTGCATGTGCTCCGTGAAGCTGAAGCGTATTTTATAGATTGGTATCAGACATATAGGCTAATATCAGATTTATGGACTTGATCTGGACTGGGCTGGTATGTTTATTCAATATTTATGTACCTTTGTATATAAAACTCTTTCTTTTATTTTTTTAATTTCTTAAAATCATTTTATTGGGAGCTCATACAACTCTTACCATAATCCATACATCTATCCATTGTGTCAAGCACATTTGTACATTTGTTGCCATCATCATTCTCAAAACATGTGCTTTCTACTTGAGCCCTTGGTATCAGCGCCCCTTCCCCCCCCCCACTTTCTAACGAGCTAAACCTCTTTCTTATATACATATGAGTGTCTGTGAATTTGTTTCTCTTGTCTACCCAGACTAACACATGCTTAAAGGACAGTCTGAGCAGGCACACAGCTTGGTGGAAGGTCAATACAATGCATAGCGATCCACTTCTCTTAACTCCTTGGGCTTCAACACTCTCGTTGCCAGCTGAGGTTCATGATCCTACCTGCACCCGCATCACCTCCTTCTCTGCTAAACTGGGATGGTCATGCCCCTGGTGGTTGTCACAGAATTGGTGAAGAACATTCAAGGTGCAGCAGCAGGTTGTGACTTGTGCAGAAACCAAACCTAACTGGGCTCCCTGCCATTATGTCAAGTCAAAGAGTAAAGTATGAGAGGCTGGATTTCAAAAACGTTTTTTTCCTTTCAAAACATGCTGAATTTCAGTAATGCACAGATGAACAAAAAAATAAATAAATAAATATCCAAATAGAGACATTAGATGAACTATTGGAGAAAAGAACAATGTTTACTATTAAAACTAGGATATTAACATGGGTTAAAATTGTTTTAAAACTAGGTATTTGATGAGACTAGAGAGAATTAAAGTTTCTACAGTTGAGTATCCTTTGTAATTAAAAATTAACAATGGGAAATGCATTATTATATGAATAAATGTTTATTCTGCTAATACATGTATATCTTATACACTGGAATAATAATGTCAGAGTAAAATAGGCATGTGATTATATAAGTGGCAAGTGAAGCAACTGAAGATGGGTTTATAGTGATTATTATCAAAGTAACAATAAGTATCTAAGGTGAATTTTCCACCATCAGTTTACTTGTCTTGATTCCTGATTTCCCAATGTTTCCTATGCCAGGGTGTTCAGGCTCCTGCACTTGACTTTTGCTCAGCTTTCAAGAGTTGAAAAGCAAAGGCTAAGAGGATGGCCTTAGACAAGAATTGAAGAAGGCACAAGTGTTTGAATGTCCACAGTACATACAAATTTTCTTTGCTCATTATGTCTTTAATAGATATTTTCCACATGTCACTATATACCTTGTAATTATCCAGCTTTTGAAGAAATATTACACATGAAAACAAGTGCATGAGTCATTTCTTTCTGGTTGAAGTGTTCCTAATTTGTAATTACCATTGTGGTCCTGGGTAATGGAACACAATTTGCTCTGAAGCACTGCTGATGAAGATGCATGGTTTGGGGCGTATGGATATTAATTATTATACATAGACGGGTAAGGGAAAGACATGCAATAGAGGAAGTAGTAAGGGAAGATTAAAATTGCTCCCCCAAAATCTCTCCCCCAGCCCCTCTCTCTTTAGTCACCAGAAGTCCAAAGGTAGGAGAGTCTTCCTAGATGGTTCTCATTCTCAGGTCATGCAAAATGCAGTGATAAAGAGCACTCTTTGGGGTCTGATTAAATTCACTTACTTAGTGGTAAAAAGAAAGGGCTGTGACGTCACTGTCAAGGGAACCACAAGGTCAGGCTTTGGATCCCCACTGGACACCTGCTTATGCAGCCTTCAGTACACCATATCCATTCAACGGTGGATGTCCTGGGCACCTGACCTGCAGTGTGGACTGTTGACCAGAGGATCTAATGAAGTGCATTTGGAAGCACCTTTGCAAAATGAGACAGTCTATCCATGTAAGCATAAGCTTAGAGGAGGCCTGGTAGAGCTGTGTGTTAGGCATTAGGTTGCTAAACACAAGGTCAAGCTCACCGGTGGCTCCAGGAGAGAGAAAGCAGGTTATCTCCTCAATGAAGATCTAAGGTCCCAGAGTCCCTGGTTAGAGCCACCATGAGTTGGGATCAACGGAATGAGAGAAAAACCCTGCTGTCTGCTCCATAAAGCTTCGCCATCTTGGAAAACAGGGTCACTGGGAGTTGGAATTGACTCAGTGGCAGTAGGTATGGTTTGGGATTTTATTCAGGTTTATATATGGTGGCCAGTGGGATCATCTGCATTTCTTAGTGGGAAAGTAAACCTTGCTCTCCTCTGAAAAGGTTGCATGTTCGTGCTTGTGACATAGTTCTACCTTCACACCAAGAGCCACAGCCATTCACCAAGGAACACGGGACTGCAACTCAGAAAGCATCAGCAGGCTTCCTGCCACAGAGCCACGGGCACTTGCAGATAATGCCACAGCACCTACACCATCCTCTCCTCCATTGATTCCCTCGCCAGATCAAAAAGATCCTAATCCTCATTCACAGTAGTCTGGGCTGACAAGAGGGCTCACTGTGCCTGGGTGTCTGTGGATGTTATGTCCCCAGGGATCCCCACTTCAGGGCTCTCCGGGAAGTGGCTTGCTCACACCCAGATGCTGAGAAAAAAACACATCGCTGACGAGGTCAAGGGTCGGGCCCCGGCCTGGAAGCCTAACTATTCACCTCAGCTCTTTAAAAATCAGGGTTTGGCAGAGGAGGGATCTCTGGTGGTCTAATGGTTACACACTAGACAACTAACCACAAGGTTGGTAATTCAAAACCACCAGTCCCTCTGCAGGAGAAAAATGCAGCTTTCTACTCTAGTAAAGAGTTTCACTCTCAGAAACCCACTGGGGCTGTTCTGCCCTGTCCTGTAGGGTTGCTATGAGTCGGAATCAAGTCCATGGTATGGCAGTGAATTTTTATGATTTTTCAGTATGGTGGAGCAGAAAGTGTGTTTTAACAGGAAGGGAGAGTAGCATGAGCCAGAACACAGCCCCATGGGGTCTGCACACGGTGTGTCTGGCCAGGAACAATTTGAGGCCATGGGCTTAGCTATTTATATCGGGGTTTTATAGTCATTGTTATAGTCACTGAAGATTCTTGGTGGTATCCAAGGGCAGATGTTGGGCTGTGAACTGAAAGGTCAGTAGTTCAAAACCACCAGCCACTGCAATGGATAAGGATGAAGTTGTCCACTCTCACAATTATTCAGAACCTCAAAAACCCTACATAGGGTCACTATGACTTGGAACCTACTTGGCAGCAGTGGGTGGGACATAGCAATTATTAAGTAATTAAGACAACTTTTATAGGAATTTCCCAGAGGAGTTTGCTATCTGTTGAACCTAATCATCGCAATTAAAAATAATGAATTTTGGAGATGGAAAAGAATATTGCAAGTACCATGGCCTACTATGCGAACACACACATATGTCCTGGAAAAGCACAACCAGAATGCTTCTTAGAGGAAAGGCTGGCTAGATTCCATCTCATGTACTTTGGACATGGTATCAGGTGAGACCAGTCCCTGGACAATGATATCATTCTTGGTAAAGTGGGGGGGGGTGTGCAGAAGAAAGGAGAAGAAAGGCTGAGATGAATAGGCACAGTGCCTGCATCAGTTGTCTTAAACATAAGAATAATTGCGAGGATCGCACAAGACTGGACAGTGTTTCACTCTGTTGTACACAGGGTCGCCTTGACGCAAAAGGGACGGGCTGACACCTGACAACAACAACAAAATCCCTCTAAATCTATCTTACAAAAGTTTCAAGAAATTTCCATCAGATTGAACGTGTTTGGAAGAAAAGTATACACAGGCAAACCACCACCCACCTCTCCCCCTCTCCTTTCCCACAGGCTGCAAAGCACTGGGCCAAGGGCTCTCCCCCTGGATGATGGCCTTTGCAGATGCCTCGAGGAAACCAGGAGTCCAACACTACTTCCCTGTCCTGACATTAGGGAAGACAAAGACACTCACTACCACTGAGGCTAAAAGCATTACGTCCATGTTGCCTGGGGTGTAAGGATGCTGTGTTCACAGCACTGGGTGAAGGCATTCCCATATACGTCAAAGAGGGAACCAAGCAGAAAATGTCTGCAATATACTTTCTGAGGTTTTTCTAAGTTGCCTTGTTTTCTGTATTTGACATCAGCAGCAAGAGCCAAGTTGAGGGAAATATAAATTTTGGGAGAAACATCAACACGTTTGAGATTATGTAAGACACTGTCATATCAACACAAGGCCATTTCCCCTCATTCTGTTACAGGCCTGCTTTGTGTCCACTGCGACTGGATGTAGGCCAGTGTCTGGACAGGAGCTATGGATAAACTTAGCCTGACTGAAACAGCCCAGAAGTGGGAGCATGGAACAGAGACCAGAAGCTGGCCCAAGAGGTGGTAAGACAGGGCTACTCAGCCCTTTGTCTTATGAATAAGATCCTAGTCATTAGGGCCTGGTGGTTAACTTAAATCATAGTTAAATATGAATTTGCAATTTGGGAATATCTGCTTTAATAAACTTGGTACAGTCTCCTCTATAGACCATGTGGTGTTTATCTAATTAATCCTTTCTGGAATCCTTATAAAGTTACCAGTTATAAGTACTCCTTTAGGTGTTATTGAATGTATTACATTAGAGGACCACTTGAGCCATTACCTGGACTCAATCAGACACAATGAATACTCTCCCGGTTCCTGATTTATTCTGGTAAAGTATACAGAGCTCAAATCTATCCTATCCCTGTGCCTTGTTGAGGTCCTGGTCCCGTGTTTCCCAACTATTGGGAGTCTGTCTGGTGTGGCTGCTGTGCACCTGCTGTATGAGTGTCTGCAGATGAAGATGAGAAGCCATATTACAGCTAAGGCGAGCCTTAGGGGTGTAAGCCAGACCCCCGCGTCTTCTCTAGCATCTGGCGCAGTGCATGGATGGTGTGCATGCTGAGCCAGACAGAGGAACTAGATGAACATAAGAACACCCCCTGAGGGCAAGGAGAAATCTTTCAGCAGGAAGTTCAAGTGCTGGGGACTCCCAGCAAGTGCTTCTTAAGAAATTTAACTTAAAAGAAGGACATCATGAAGAGTTAGTTAACCAAGGACGGGCAGACTTTCTGTTCCAGAAGGAAATACTGAAATAAATTTCTTTCTAAGGAAAGTCTGGTGAATAACTGAGCAACACACCAAATGCCAGCGCCTCAGAGTAAATCTGACCCTACAGGAGAGGGGAGAGCGGCCCCACAGGGTTTCCATTGCTGTCCATCTCAGAGGCCAACGGTCTCATCTCTCTGCTCAGGAGCAATGGATGGCTTCAAACACTAAATTCACAAGCAGAAGTCGAGCACTGTCATCCCTGTGCTACCAGGATGCCTTTTGAGGAATGCACAGAATCTGTGAATTTATAATGAGGATGATTGCTCATGCAGAGCGTTTGTGTTCGAGCGGTTAGGAGTAGGGCTGCTCACAGCAAAGTCAGCTGTTCGAAAACACCAGCCACTCTGGAGAAAGACAGGACTTGTACTCCTGTAGAAATTTACAGTTCTGGAAACACACGGTGAAAGGTCTGTCTGGTCCTACAGGCTCGTTGTGAGTCAGCACTGCAGTGGATCTGGGGTGTCACCCAAACTCTCCCTCACTGCTACTGCAATAGCTGAAGCTCTGGAACATGTTGGGAACCTTAGGAGGTCTGGGCTCTCAATTACTACGCAGTGTATCACAACTTTCCCTCTTCTGAAGAGAGCGATCTTATCCAAAGGCACATGGCTTCTTGGGGTCGTTGAGTACACTGACCTGGGACCACATGGATAACCAAAGGAACTGTGACACATGCTGATGCCCATGGGGAATGTGAATGTCCCCATCCTAGTACAGGGATTCTGTTGTGGATGATACAGGATTATACTTCAGTCTGCACTCAACACCAAAGCCAGAAGATGGATACTGGAAGGTATCATTGACATTACGGATCACAAAGAGATAGAATGTTATATTGTACAATGGTGGCGCCTATCTGGGAATGTGGGTGTCACTTGGAGCCCCATATCCCATTTTGATGGTAGACAGACGAGTCAAGAACCTCAGCCAGAAGAGCACTTGGTGATGAGAGGAGGATGAATGTCGATTGTTACCCTGAGTGGTCCTGCAGCTAACCTTCAGGTATATATATATATATACGTTTATGACATGAAGGAAGTGGCTTCTCACACTTAAGACCTTCTGGCCCACCCATGAAACCATTCCTGGGAGAGCTGATGGTAGATACCTCCCAGGTAAGCCTTTCCTTAAAATTGTCATTACTTAAGGCGAGTAACCATGCCCAAGGTTAAATACCTTTTGTGGGGGCAGCCCATATCCAAAGAAAGGTCTAGGTGAGGCACTGGAGACTTAGGCCCTCCCACCATATCAGACTACCCTTCAGAGGGCTAAAGTCAGGCCATCTCATCTCCAGAAAATCCAAAAGATTTCATCAACACATAGCTGTTCAACTCCCTGCTCTCTCCCAGGATACTTCCAGGAACATATTCCCATAAACCACCTACAGGCAAGTGAATCCCTATATCCACATCGCCTGCTGCTGCTGTCAGGTGCCCGCAGGTCAGTGCTGGACTACAGTGACCTCATGTACAACAAAGTGGAACACTGTCCAGTCCTGCACCATCCTCACAAGAGTCCCTCTGATTGAGTCCATTGCTGCAGCCACAGCATCCAGCTGTTGTTTGCAGGTCTGCCTCTCTTTGATGTCCCAACACGATATACTTCTCCAAGAACTGGCATCTCCTGACAACACGTCCAAATATGACATCCTTGCCTCGAAGGACCACTTTGGCCGTATTCTCCCTAGAGAGACCAAGACCACTCTGTTAACAGTCCACGGTACGTTCCACATTCTTCTCCAGCATCACAATGCACGTGCCTCGATCTGTCCCCGGTCTTCTGGATTCAGTTTCCAACTTACATATACACATGAGGCAATGGAAAATACCATGCTTGGGTCTGGCACACCCTAGTCCTCCAAGTAACACCCTTGTTTTTTAATACTCTCAAGAGGTCTTGTGTAGCAGATGTACGTAATGCAACGTGTCATTTGAGCTCTTGACTGCTGCTTCCATGAGCATTGACTGTGGATCCAAGTAGCAAAACATGTTTGACAATATCAACATTGTCTCCATTTATCATCATGTTATCTATTGGTCCAAGACTGACGGCTGCAATCCTTGATCGTTAGCAAGGCCTCTTCTTCAAGGCTTCTTCACTTGCAGCAAGTAAGAATGTGTCATCTGTATATTGCAGGTTGTTAATAAACTTTCCTCCAATCCTAATGCCCTGTTTTCCTTCACGTAATCCAGCTTCTCTGATTATTTGATCAGCACACAGATTGAACAAGTATGGTGAGAGCTTACACCCCTGACCCGTCTTTCCTGATTTTAAACCGTGCAGTATTCCCTTGTTCTGTTCACACAACTGCCTCTTGACCTCTGTGTAAGTTCGCAATGAGAACAAGGAAGTCTTCTGCAATTCCTTGTCTTCTTAAGGCTATCCACAGTTTGATACAATCCACACAGTTGAATACCTTGGCAAGGTCAATAAAACACAAATAAACATCTTTCTGGTATTCTCGGCTTTTAGCCAAGATCCTTCTGACATCAGCAATGATATCCCTTGACCAACATCCTCTTCTGAATCTGGCCTGAGCCTCTGACAGCTCCCAGTGCTGTTGCAATTGTTGTTGGGTGATCTTTGGGAACCTCTGACTGGCATGTGCTCTCAATGGTATTGTTTCACAGTCTGAGCATTCTGTTGGGTCACCTTTCTTTGGAATTGGTACAAATATTTATTTTCTGTGGGGCTGGGCAGTACCCACAGGTTAGTGTCTTACCACTGGGTGTGGCAGTACGTGACTGTCTGAGGCTGTCTGTCACCACTCTACATGCACACCAGGTATGTCCATCAGAGGCCAAGGACAGGAAGATGGTCACTAGTACCACCTGCTGTGCATGGGGAGGAGAAGCTGCAAGTGGTAAACTTCCGACAAGACCTAAGCCTGGGTGCAGTGCTGCCCATTGCCCAATGTGATGAATATCCTCCAGACTCCTCAACCACTGTCCTAAACGCTGGCTTTGCTGGGCATGAACCAGTCCCAAGAACCTGGAGAGAATTCAGTGTGGTGTTTTCTCTGAGAAAATAGACAGGGCAAAATGGCCTGCGCCCAGTGAGCCCAGGTCACGTGGCCAAGAGCTCTTCCTCACACAGCACCTGGCTCTCCTCTGCAGGATCCCAGGTTGCTGTTTGCAACGTGCTGTGGTGCCCAGACCATGCTGCAGAGTAACTCAATGGCACAACTGGTCTCAGGCGCAGACACTTTGTTTGTATCAACTCCTCCTAGAACCGTGCAAGCATTGACCTAAAAAGAAGAAAGGAATGCGGAGCACGAGAGAGGGAAATGCAATTTCATCTTATCGATCACCTAATTTCTGAAAGAAGAGAACTAGGTTCATTAACAGGACACCAAAGAGAGAAAATGTGCGAGGCTGCCGAGCTTATGTCGTCATTTGCTGGGAGGCTGCGCATTTTCAAAAGGATACATCAAGAAATATTGAGCATAATTCCCAAGGAACACTGAAGACTCCTAAATAAGAACAATAATAAAATGACCTGGATGGAGCGCCCGGCCTCTGAGGAATGTGCCATCCTCTGTCATGGAGTACATGCACTGAGGTCATCCTCTAACCCAGGTGACCTGAGAGGAGCTCAGATACATTTCCTTCCAGAAAGAAAAACATCATTAAGGAGCAAATGAGGTCAATAAAACTTCTCTCAAGTCTTGTAACACCCCATCCCCGTGACCACGATGACTGCAATCTCCTGTCTCAGTCATCCACATGAATAACCTCGAGCACGATGTGTAATGCCAGAGGATTAAACTAATTCCCTGAACAAATGTGATACAAGTGATACATTTATAAGAAGGAAAAAGGACAGAGAGTTTGAAACAAGGGACCGGTAGTCATCACCACAGGGGTAAAAAAGTAACTTGAGAGTCAGGTGGACCCTTGGGAGGGATATGAACATTAGAAAGATGCTGAGTGAATGGGCTATCACCTGGCTGAACCTGCGAGGACACCAGGGATTTCCCTTTGCCCACGGATGTCTGTCTTGGCCTCGGGGTTGCTGTGGTGTGAAAAAGAGGACAGGACGACTCGCTGGGCCAGCCAAAGGGAAAAGGGCAGCTGGCAGGCGGTAAACGGGTCAGAAAGGATGGTTAAAACCATAGCTTGCTGACGACTCAATTGTGAAAGCTCTGCTTAGTTTTTTACCTGACAGATTCAAAGCAAAACAAAAAAACCCAACAATTTAGTTTATCCTCAGATTATTTTCTTAAGAGCTATATTTATTTAACAGTGATGCTTTCCCCCATCTTCCCACCGTGTACCAAATATGGTACTACCTATTCCATTACTCATTCGAAATAAAACTGGGATTTGAGATGAGTAAGCCAAGCTCTTTAGAAACATAGCTTCAATCTCAAATGCAGGAAAAGAATCAACACCAGACTGTGTCTGTAATAAGCAATGTGACAGAAGGTGATACCGAGTGACCTAGGTTCTAGAGCCAGTGGTGCCACTGCAGAACACATAGTGTACTGCAGAACCAGCACATAGACTGAACAAGAGTTGATCAAATAAAACAAGGGAACACTCTAGGGGGTTACAAATGAGGAAAATTGAACATCAGGAGAGTATTGTTCACCACACTCTGTCAACTTCTATGATGAGGAAATAGCCCAAGAAGCTAGTCTACCTGAAGAAACACACTCTATGCGGACTGGAGGAAGATTTATCACCAATCTCTGATATGCAGGTGACACAGCCTTGCTTGCTGGAAGTGAAGAGGACCTGAACTACTTGCTGATGAAGATGGAGACTACATCCATCATTACAGATTCCTCCTTAACACAGATGCATACATACATGCATATATAATCCTCACACTGTGCCAATAAGCAACGTTGTAGCAAACAGAAAATACTGATGCTGTCAGTTCACTTGGACCCACAATCAATATGCAGAGGCTAACACTCAAGAAATCGAAGGGCACATTGAAAATACTGATGTAACAGACGGCTTAGCGTTTAGAAGCACGTAGATGTCACTCTGAAGACTGGTGAGTCTCATCCATGCCATTTTTTTGCTTATTTGTTTGTAACCACATAAGAAATATGGGAAAGCAAGCTAATAAATATGGAAGCCAGGGGTATTAGATTGATGGTGAGGTGTTTGATTGATGGTGCTTGTGAAGACTATTGGGTATTCCATGAACTTTCCCAAGAAACAAATCCATCTTAGAAGATGTCCAGCAACAGAACTCCCTAGAAGTGAATGCTTGGTCTCCATATTTTGGCATCAGTCTCTGGAGAAAGACATCCAGCATGAATAAGCAGAAATCCAGTGTTGAAGAGGAAGATCCTCCACCCGATGGGTTGATGGAGGACTTGCAAAAGTTGGCTGACATGCATTAACCATTGTGAGGAAGGAGCAGGATGGGGTGGTGCATTATCTGTTGTACACAGAGCTCTGAGGAGAAGAGAGCCACTCAACCGAACCTAACAACCACAACAAGAAGAACATGCAGCCTCTTATGTGCTATAATACCCCAATGGGAAATTCAGGGGTGTTTTAGAACATGATGAGAAAACTCCAGAGCTTTATCCTGTGAGAATCTATTCTGCAATTTCAAACTGTCTTTTTAGCAAATGCCTGTGAAAGGAAAGCATTAAGACGTATCTTTCTTGGTACTAAGGAGTGGGGATCTTTTTGTTTGTTTGTTTGTTTGTTTATATACACCAGCTTGCAATTTGGTTAAGATCATTCACCAGGGATAATTAGCTTTCGACTTGAAAATCTTCATCAATAGCACACACAAAGTATCTTTACAGGGTGCATCAAAATACTTTGCTGCCTAAACATACAACTGTCAGTGTGAATACACTTACTTTAAAGGGCATATTATTAATGGCACTGAATTATAATTTATCTGTGATCTTAAGCACAGATTCAATTAGTATCGCTTACAAATACATGCACTAGAAAAACCCATTTGCTCATTCTCTGAGATTTACAATGTTGTACATTTCCTATGCACTCCTCCCTGTCACATTATAGATACATGGTTTAGATGTATTATCCTATTTCAGTGTGAACTACCCCAAACTCCTTTGAGCAGTACTAGGGTGGTAATGATTCCCTGGGAGAAGCCCAGGACTGAGGAACATTAGTGGAGAGAAGCATGTGCCTGGAGGGCATCATTTTAGAAGACAGCCCCCACCCCCACCCCTTCTCTGCTACATCCATTAACTAAAACTTCCTTGGCCGTAGCACAAAATAAATAAATACATAAATCAGTGTCAATGGAATCTCCTTTTTATATTGTATGAATATGAGATGAAAAGAAAGAAAGAAGGAGGAAGAGTAGGGCAGGGAGAAAGGAAGGGAGCGGTGAGGGAGAAATGGGGGGGGGTGGAAATGAGGAAGGAAGAGTCGCATCACTAAATGAACCTAAGAGTTGTACCACATGCAGCAGAAAGCTAGTGGTAACCACTGTGACCAATTGAAGCTGGACCATGATACTTGGGAAGTAGGGCCCTTTTAATCATATGGAAGGATGGCAGAACCCTCCCCTCTGGCTTGATCCAGTCAAACTCCAAATACCACCCTTCCCATTAAAGAGTGTGCTTTCTTTCCCACTGGTCATCTTGACCTGCTTTACTGTAATCTACAATGCCATCTGTTGTTTTTTTTCCTCTTCTTCCCACCTTGCCTATGGGCCAGACGTGTGGAACAGCATTATCTTCCAGAGATTGTAGTGAAGGAGCCTTGAAATTGTTCTCACATATTTCTGATAGGCATTTAAGCCTTCATTCTGTATGAAGGGTGGGGGGGCATGAGGAGGATAGGGGGGGTTGTGATGTACAGAATTATATATTTTGATCATGACCACGTAATAAGGTGATAGATGTGAAAGCTGCTTTTGCACACTTCTGGGCACTTCGATGTCCCACCTTCAAAGGGATGACTTGGAGGCCCCTAAGTCCTTGAGTGCTTCCATGTGCAAGATCCCCAAATCCCTACAGCAAAGCATGAAGGTATAGTCCTCAATATTCAAGTTTTTGTTTCTGAGCCTGCCTACCATTTACCGCTCACCCACCCACCCCCAGCAGTTATCAATTCCCAGTAGTCCATCAGTCCATTCCCTCCCCTCTCTTTGTGTTCAAGTCACCCATTACTTTCCTAAGTCTTTTATGTCTCACAGATGAACAGCAGAACAATGCACACTTTACAAAGAATGTACAAGTTTTTTAACTCGTGTCCCCTCCTTTCATATTTCCAACACATGGTGTAACATGAACGCCAAATCCAGTTTTATAAGACACAATGCGTTTATCATTCATCAGCTCAAAATCAGGATGGTTCCTTCTGCCCTCTCCTATTAAAGACCAGCTTCACATCTTCAGTGGTCGATTTCACTCTTGAATCAAAAGTTCCATGGATTGTGATGTGTATCCTAACATATGTCTACATTAACACACAATTTTAAGGTACCTGAAATTGTTCACATCCACCCCAGTTTCTCAAATAAACATGTGGAAAACTGCACCTCATAGTTGACAGAAGATAGTGGTTATTGATTCTTATCTTCTGTTTACTAATTATAATTCTCTCATTCTTCTAT
Organism: Tenrec ecaudatus; assembly: GCF_050624435.1. Lineage (NCBI taxonomy): Eukaryota > Metazoa > Chordata > Mammalia > Afrosoricida > Tenrecidae > Tenrec > Tenrec ecaudatus. The sequence goes on from NC_134544.1 coordinate 11,594,127, forward strand.
GGTCCCCTTTCTATCCTGGTTTACAAACAAGAACATACTGGTTCTCTACCATCAAGTCCACTGGGTCCTTGTAGGACCCATTTCAAAATTGTCCATGTTTTCTGTTTATTCACTAGAAATATCAACTAAAATAATTTTAAAAGAGCAAATATTGGTGAGCACATTTAGCTCCAGAAAAACATCAAGGATGCCAGCTTTGGAAGATGAAACCACTTTGTTTACTTCTGCCTGTAAACTTCACCTCCTCCAAAGCGCATTCAGGATCATTGCCATGTGCCAGTAAGTCAGTTCCAGCTCACAACATTCCTGAATGCAACAGATAAGCCACACGACCGTTGTCTTGTGGCTGAGGCCGTTGTTGCATATGTCAATCCATCTCTGAGGGTCTTCCTTTTCTTGCTAACCCTTTTCCTTATCAAATACTATGCCTTTTACAGGGTCTGAACTCTCCTCGTAAGATCCAGAGTACGTAAGAAGTCTCATGGTCCTCTCTTCTAAGGAGCATTCTACATGCTCCTTTCCACAGTCTTCCCCAGAACCACAATTCAACTGCATCAAGTCTTCTCTAGCCTTCCTTATTTGTTGTCCAACTTTCACATGCATATGATGAGATGGAAAACACCATGGCTTGGGGGTCAGGGGCATCTTAGTCCTCAGAGTGACACCTTTGTTCTCTTACACCGTAAAGAGAATTCGTGCAGTGCATTTTCCCAATGTAATATGACCTTTGATCTCTTGACTCCTGCTTCTATAAGCCTTGTTTGTAGAACCAAGTAAAAAGAAATCCTTGTCAATTTAAATCTTTTCTCTCATTATCGTGATGTAATCTATTGGACTGGTTGTAAGGATTAATGGTTTTATATTGAGTTATAATCCATAATGAATGCTTCAGCTTTTTATCTTCATCGGTAGGTGCTTCAAGTACTCAAGCTTCAGCAAGCAGGGTTGTGTCATCTGCATATCACAGGTTATTAATTAGGCTTCCTCCAAATCTGATTCTATGGTCTTCCTCACACAGTTCATGTAAACTGGTCATGTTATTTACTCAATATGCAGGTTGACTAAATATAATAAAAAGAAAAATTTCAGTCACACTCTTTTCCTGATTTTAAACCATTCCGTATTCTCATGTTTGCTTAAATGATTGAGTCTCGGTCTATGTGCAGGTTCCATGGAAGTACAATGAAAAGCTCTTGAATTCCCATTCTTCCCAACGTTATCCAGAGTTTATTATGATCCACATCGTCAAATACCTTTGCCTAGTCAGTCACATACAAGTAAACATCCTTCCAATACTCTTTGCTTTCAGTCAAGTTCCAGCTAATGTCAGTAATTATATCCCTTGCTCGAAATCCTCTTCTGAATCCAACTCAAAATTTTGGTAGCCCTTTGGCCATGCACTTCCACAATTGTTTTTGAATTGTCTTCAGCAACATTTCAGTTGCAATGGTATTCAAGCTTCCGTTTGATGAGCTCCACACGCTGCTGCTTCACTGTGCCTTGGGGAGCTGTCTTCCACATTTCTTCGCATTCAAATTTGCAACTTGCTTCCAGCCCTGCATCTATCCTCCCACCTCACCCCCAGATTATCTTACACTATTAATTTTTTCAGAAAATCAAATGTCCACTGCAATCCCACAGTGTGATAAGATGTTTTGGTGATAAATACACCAGTGATGTGATGGGGTCTTAAAAGAACTTTGTAGTCCCCAGGATCTTGCTATCAGTTTTCTGTACTGGGGGGTGGTTTGCCAGTTACTATGAAGTGAAGGACAAGCAGGAGCATCCAGGGTGGGCGGGTTACAGTGGAGCTTCCAGATGAGGGCAGGGCAGGAAGATCATCAGACTGTCAGCCAATGAAAACCATATGTGGGGAAAGAAGAGGATCCTGTCTAGTGCGGTCCTAGTTCACTAGGCTGGAAGGCACTGAAGGTCCACAGCGGGTGCTACAATGGCCGCCAGCAGATCGATGGCGATGAAGACAGCAGGTGCTGGGCTGCGTTCCGATCATCAGAGCATGGTTGGCGCTGGTGCCATGACCACTAACAAGAGCCATGAACAAAAGACCAAGCCCTTATCTCCTTCTTGGACTTTGGCACTACCGCCTGGTTATGGATATGTCCTTTAAGGGAACGAGATAAATTATTTTTACAGTGATATGGAAACAAGTGTCTTCACTGGAAGGGCTCATCTGTAACTTTATTTAGAAAACAGAATATTTGGTCACATTATGGGGCAGAGGGTGAGCTGTGCTCGCCCCCACCTTCAGTATTGTAGTTTGGATGGATAACTTACTAACACCCTCAGTAAAAGCAGTGGAAAGAGACACAGAGAAGCCAGAAGCTGATGCTCCACCGAGGAAGGCGGTGCCACCATTTTGGATGGGCCTGGTCAGCACTGACCAAAGAGGGATGCTGGACTCCACTCCTCAGGGCCATACTCATCTTTAAAAAGGATGTGTGATGGGTTTCAAAATGCATGGTGATTGGATTTCTTATGAAAATGACAAAAGTGCTGAGTTCTGATCCGCTGGGATCAGAATGAACCAGTGTTGATAAGGTACTTGTGAAGAGTGATGACAATAGACTTAGTGGAGCATGGTTTTCTCTTGTCCACTGCTCAGGAGGGCACAGTGCTACACCAGGAGTATGCTCCTCTTAGTCTCTAAGGAGGGGGAAAGCTGTAACAATTGGCTATTGTAGAGCACACTATTATGTAAATGCTTATTTCCCCAGAAAGAGGAAACACATAATCTTCCAACTGCACCTGCTTTTAAAAAAAAGGTGAGAAAACTATCACATGAAATGGCTAAGATGCAGGGCTTGGATGGAGTACCAAACAGCTGCATCAACTACAAGCTTTTTGGAGGGAATGACAAAGGAGCCTTCTCGGGCTGGTGCTTTTGCTTCTGGTCCACAACTGAAACTGACCTCCCTTCCAATGCCCTCAAGGGCAGATCCTTTCACTCCCGGTAGTCTGTGCGCGAAACCTTCTCCCTCCCTCTAGTCTGTCTTCTTCTCTCTTCTATGTTCTCTAAGGTGTCAGACTCTCCAACTCTCTCTCCCACTCCCCAGAATGGGGCTGCAGCACCCATTCTGGGAACTCCATGTACCCTGGCTAAGAGCTATTTTGAAATGCATAGAATGTCAGCCTCAGGGCACTTAGGACAAAGACTTATCCTACCATCATAAAATAAATGGTTCGTACCATTTTCAAAAACTCAATATCCATGTAGCTAGTGTCTAAACAAATTAGCATACTAAGCAAAGAAAGGTGACTTTGCAAGATGCCATTTAATTAAAATCCATAGAGATCCATTGGAAATAAAAGCCAATAAGAAATACGGAAAGAGTCAGGAGGAATGGAAGAGCATATGCAACTGCTAGGGCAGAAGGAACCTGCAGCAGGTAAGGTGTACTATATTCATTGTTTGGGCAACTCTGTTACAATTTAAACAAATTAAACTGCTGACAGACTTTGTTGGCCAGAATCCCAGAGCAAAGATGAGCGTATTATATATATCACGTAACATGGCCCGTAAGACTTCTATAGAGTATTTTATGTATCTGAAAAGAATAGAAAATAAGACTTGACATATGCTTGCTGCACTGTAACATTATTGCATCTCTTCAAGCATGGAGACTGCTCTGAATGTCTGGCATCTGTTAGACTAGGCAATGACCACAGGTGGAAGGAGGCCTCTTAATCCAAAGGATAGAGGCCAAGGCTTGGCTCCAACTAACATGTCTTAGCTATACTGGTAGACAATTTCATTACCTCTTAATTCCCTTGTTCCATGAATGTTCTGAAGGCCCCTTGTATGCAAGCATAAGTCAGAGAGTATTATTACAAAATCATAGAAACCTCTATTAAACAACACTATCAAATTACAAAGCCACTCTTTCTTGGTGAATCTTCCACCTAGGTCTATATATTTCTGCAGGCAGCATTTGCATCTCGCAAACCTGCCTCCTAACCCCCAATCCCAACTTCTCTGTCAGTCTGTTGTCCTCTTGTGGCTATGTGTTGGTATGATGTTGAATATTATGTCACATTATATTTTCAAACACCAACAGGGTCACTCAAAATGAACAGTATTCAGTGGAGCTTCCAGACTAAGAAAAGACAAAGAAGAGCACTAGCCTGTCCACATCAAAGGAATTAGCAAGTGGATACCTTATGAGTAGCCTAAACACACTGTCAGATACTGAAAACCACGTGGATCTCAGCAGAACCTTGTCAGAGACAGTGCCTGATGAACGCCTCAGCTCAGAAGGCACTCAAAATATGCTGTCTTCTCACAGAGTTGAAAAGAATGGCACAGCTGGAGTAAACCGTGTGGAAGTAAAGCCTTCAGTCCTTCATGGCTCCAAAGGAGGAGACAAACATATATCAATGACTAGAATGTGGAGGTTACAAAACTGGAAAGCTGAAAATGGTCAAAAGATCAATCTCCTAGGTATTAGTGAGCTGAGATGGGCTTGTCTTGGCCATTTTGAATCATAAAACCGGATGGTTTACTCTCCCAAGAATGACAGATTCAGGAGGAGTGGTGAAAATCCGCTATCACATAGGACATTTCAAGATTGACTGTGACGTACCATCCTATCTGTGGTAGAATAGAATCTCTGTGCATATGAAGATAACCAGTCAGGACAATTAGTATTCAAGTTATATTATAAACCAACCATTAAAGATAGTGATGCAGCCATTGAAGAATTCCACCAATATCTTCAGTCTGAAATAGATCAAATATGCAATCAAAAGGCATTGATAATTATTGGCTATTTAATTGTAAAAGTTGGAAACAAAGAGGAAGACCTGTTTGGAATAATATAGACTTGGTGATAAAAAATGAAGCAGGGGCATTGTTTGTGAAGAGATACATTGTGTTGTATAAGAGTTGTCGATAAAACTATCATAAAATTAAAAATGAAGCTAGAAATCACATGCTACAATTTTAAAAGACAACGTATTTTATGTCTAATATCTTTTGTAACAACACTAAAGGTGATTATACACCTGGATTTCTCCAGATATAATACAGAGAAGTAAAATTTACTACATCTGTTAGAAGCACAGTATCAGCATCTAAAACTAGGCCAGGAGCTCATTGTGGAGCAGACCATCAATTGGTCATATGCTAGTTCAGGTTGAAGCTGATGAAAATCAAAACAAGTTCAAGAGACCCAAAAGATGACCTTAAGCTTCTCCCAGTTGAGTTCTGAGAACATCTCTGGGACAGATTTACCACATTGAACACTAATAACAGAAGACCCGATGAACTATCAGATGCCATCCAGAACATCATATAAAAAAGAAAGCAAAGAGTCAATACAAAGACAGAATGCAAACAAATAATAAAAGATCAAAGTAGAGATCAGAAGAGATGCTGAAACTTGCTCTTAATTGATAGTTCCTAAGGCAGATTGTAGAAATAAGGTAAAGAGGTGAATACAAGATTTCAAAGGGCAGCTCAAAAAGACCAAGTTAATTATAATGAAATGTGCAGACCTAGAGTTAGAATACCAGAAAGGAAGAACTGCTCAGCATATCTGAAGCGGAAAGAACTCAAGAAAAAAGTCAAGCTTCGTTAGTAATGTTGAAAGATTCTATGGCAAGATATTGAATGATGCAGAAAGATCAAAAGAAAATGGAAAGATACAATCACAGTAGTGAAAAGATCCGATTGACATTCAGTCATTACAACAGGTAGCACCTGAGCAACGAACAATGGAACTCAGAGAGGTAGTCCGAGCTGCACTGAAAGCAATCGCTAAAAAGAAGTCTCCAATTGAAATATTTCACCTGAAATGTTTGAGCAAGATGATGAAATACCGGAAGCACTCACTTATCTTTGCAACGAAGTGGAATACATACACCTAGCTAAGTTAAGGGAAGAGTTCCATATTTATACTGGTTGCATAAAAAAGGCGACACGACAGAATATCTAGATAATAGTAGAACAATATCATTCATGCCCCATGCAAGTAAACTTTATCTGAAGCTCAACAAGGGTTGCTACAGTATATTGATAAGGGATGGGCAGAGATTCCAGCCAGGTTCCGAAGTGAACGTGGAACAGGGGATATCATTGCTAATGTTCCATGGAGTTTGCCTAGAAACAGAGAATACCAGATAGATTTTTACTTGTGGTTTCTTGACTGTTCACAGATTCAATTGTGTAGATTATAATCAACTATGGATAGCCTTAAAAAAGGGAATTCCAGAACACTTAATTGTGCTCATTACACCCCATACGCAGATCAAGAGGCACTTGCCCAAACAGAACTAGGGTATACTGCTCGGTTTAAAATCAGGAATGGTGTTTGATAGGCTAGTATCCTCTCATCATTCTTATTCGATCTGTATGCCGAGCAATAATCAGAGAAGGTGAGCTATAGAAATAAACATTAGGCATCGGGTTTAGAAGAAGGCTTATGTAACAACATGCAATATGTAGATGCACACCACCTTGCTTGCTCAAAGTGAGGAGAATTTGAAGAATTTGCTGAAGAAGATAAAGAAACGCAGCCTACCCTGTGGATTACAATTCAATGTCCAGGAGAACAAAAATCTTCACAACTGGACCAGTAGGTAACATGAGAAATGGGCGACAATTGAAATTTTCAAGGATTTCACCTTGCTTGGCTGCACCATGAAAGTTCACAGAAGTCTCGGTGAAGAAATCAAAAGACGAGTTGCATTAGGTAAATCTGCTGCACAAGACCTCTTTATGGTTGAAAAGCAAGGATGTTACTTTGAGGACTCAGGTGTGCCTGATCCAAGCCATGATATTTCCATATGCATGTGAAAAGTTGTGAACATTGGTCACTGAATAACAAAACCATAGGAGAATCAATGCATCTGAATTTTGGTTCTGGGAAGCATACAGAAATCCAATGGACTTCCAAGCAAACAAACAAGCCGTTCTGTCTTGGAAGAAGTAAAGGTGGAATGCTAAAGAATAGTGATACTTCATTTCATATATTTGGACATATTCTTAGGATATACCAGTCCCTGGAGAAGGACATCATGCTTGGTAAAACGGAGAGGCAGCAAAAAAGAATACGGCCTTCGACAAGGTGGACTGGCTTAGTGGTGGCGACTATGGCCTCAAATCTAGGGACAATTGTTAGAATAGCAAAGGACGAGGTAGCATTTTGTTCTGTTGTACAGAAAACCATTTTCTTGATGTAAAATGATACAGATATATACATTTAAATACATATTCATTGGTTCTACTTCTCTAGAAAATGCCGGCTACTCTTTAGGTAAACCACAACTTAATCTGATAAGCTCTGGCTTGAGCCAGAAACAGAAGGAGACAATCTCTCCTCCTCTTCCAACATTCTCAACAGCACATGCAATTGTTTAACACTGCACTGCAATTTCACGTTTCAAGCAACCACCACGCTGTCCTGCTGATCCCCACTGCCACCACTCACTTCCGTCCCTACTGTCCCTCTCTCAGCAGTGCTAAAATGGTGTTCTGCCTCTGGGGTTACTCTGTTCATTGTCAAGTCTGTGGGCTTGCAGGAGTTGACCTTTTTGAAATGAAAATGACTAAGAGAATCATTGCTCATCAATTACCCAAAAAAAAAAAAAAAAAGATCAACAAAACAGAACCGATTTCTTGAAAATAAGGTTAGCTTCTTGATCTGGCTCTATTGCTGCCTCCAACTCGCTTGTCTGAGCACGCTCTTATATGAACACTTCCAAAAGAATCCTTTTCCATACACACATCCTTGGGGGCAGAATACCGTCTCACCTTTTTGAATTTACAGAACAATTTGTCATCCATCAAGGCCCAGCTAAAGTCCCAGGTGACTTCCTCAGGCTCATTTTGGTGGTCTTTCCTCAATCTTCCACGGCACATTCATGAAAACTACTCACAGTCCACACTGAGATGGAATATTTGTGTTTCCTCATCAAATGGTGACCCACAGGAAGGAGAACATTTCTTTGTATATGGATATTCCCAGTTCATAGCAATCTGGACACACAGCCTAAAGTATGTCTTCTAAGAGTAAATACACAGATACTCTGATGAACAATTATGAAACCATGTGGGACCAATGGAGGTCTTCAAATTGCTCTTGTCTGTGCTTCCCTAAGTGTGACTTTCTGTATCTGTCTTAAAGACAGGTAAACTCATCACCTTAGGAAGGTATAAAGGTCCTGAAGAGTCTTCTTTGACACTTTGACTTCTCACAGACTGCCTAACAATCTAGGGCAGTGGTTCTAACCTCCCTAATGCTGTGACCCTTTAATACATTTCCTCATGTTGTGGTGATCCCCAACCATAAATTATTTTCATTGCTATTTCATAACTGTAATTTTGCTACTGTTATGAATTGGGTGACCACTGTGAAAGGGTCATTCAACCCCCAAAGGGGTCACACGATCCACAGGTTGAGAATCGCTGATCTAGGGAATTTGATCTTCATGAAAAGTACTTTTACTTACCTTCTCTTCCTCTCCCAGATAGGACACATATAAATGGGATCACCATCCTGCTCTCTGGATTGCACAGGTATCTGTGCATCATCAGAGAAGTCCACCTGGTCAGTGAGGTTATCAGGAGACAGTGAGCAGCTGCAGACTACAACACCTGTGTTATTTGAACACACAGGCAGATGGCCCAGTGACCACTGAACTCGAAGTGGTTCTCTATAAACTCACTTGTTCACAGGAAAAAGCAAAGCCTCTCTCTAGAATGACTCTAAACCCCAAATCTAATAAATAGTAAAAAGTAAAACACACTGCCATCAACTCAATTCCCACTCGTAACCGCCTATGATAACTGCTCCTGTGGGTTTCTGAGACTTTCAATCCTTACCGGAGTCGCCACCGCCATTATGTCCATGCTGACTCATAGGCAACCCCTGCAGATTTCTGAGACTGCAACTGTTTAGGGGAGCAGACAACCCAGTAGCCAGGAGATTTCTCCCTGGGAGCTTCTGGTCTCAAACTGCTGACCAGCAGGATCACAGCCTACAGCCTCATATTTCTTGCCTGGAGCAGTGATCTTGGGGTTATCATCTCACTGTGTAGCTACTATGACACAGTATTTTGTTTGTCAAGTAATTAATTTAATTCTATTTTCTGATTGTGTGTTTTTATTTAGGATAAAGACATAAAAGTCCTCTAAAATAATCAATTTTATTGACTGTGATCCAAGGGCTTGACCATTTTTAAGCTTTTGACGTTTAAATTTACATATTTTATTGAGCCAATAATGTAGTATTTCCTATGAGATCTAGTAGTAGAAATAGATCTAAATAAGAAATGGGTCCACCACATTTAGAGAACGACACAGAAAACTCTACACTTAAAATAAACCTTTACTAGTGCTTAATAACTATCTACTGACTTGAGCACCACTCAGGAGGCCCAGTGTAGCCTCTGTCCAGCAGGCCACGACCCCTCTGGCCATAGGCCCATCACTTACATGCTAATAACCTGTTCATTCTTTGATCCTGGATCAATTGCTGAGTGTGCAGACTTATTTTGAAAGTGTCTTCAAACGAAGGACAAAGTTCATTCCCATCTTGAGGGAGAGAGAAGAAAAATCCTTGCAGTTAATCTCTCTCTTTCTCCCACACTAACATGTTAAGAGTTCAGTGCTTTTATTTCACTAAGACTTCTCCAGCTAAAAAGTGATTTACTCTTCTCCGTCTTTCACAGTATGCAGTTATTACCTTCGCCTTCAATCTCAGCAACTTATTCCGAAAATACATCACCCATATATCTACACATTGCGCAGCACTCTTTGTCTCCGTCTACTTAGAACCCATAGTTTCCTGGCTATATTCATCTGAGCTGCATACACCGTGAGATTCTAGATCAGACTTCCTGCTAGGTGTGGGGAAAGCAAAAATGAAAGACCCAGGTGCCCCCTTCAGAGAGCCTGCGTCCAAGAGCAGAGCAGACAGGTGGACAGAGCAGGCACCGCTCACTTGTCACATTGCCCTTTCTTTCCCTCGGCGCTCCACTCAATCCGTCATGGCAGAGGATCCAGACCCACAGCAGCTCTAACTGATAGCCCAGCCTCAAGTTTCTGAAACAGCCCCCCAGAATGCCGGAGAATATGTTGCTTATATTGGGAAACTGCTCTCCATGCTCAAGCTGGCAAGAAAACTCCGGCTGGATCTTACAGTGTGAATGGCAAGCCCTCAATGCATTCTTGTGAAAATTGAATTGAACTCTTGCCAAAATCACTTTTACCAGCAGCAGGGGTTGCAGCAGCGGTAGCAACAGCATTTATGGTTCCGAACAGCTGATACCTCACCTCCCAAAACGAATGCTTCCAGAGTCCTCTCAGACCTGGGAGATCCCCGATGCCTGCAGCCCAACTCAGCTCATCTAAAACAGTGAAATGGAGTGTGTTTGTTTCATATGCACATACACATATAAAAATTCTATTTAAATTGAAAAACTGCACACAGTGTGATTTTAAAAAAACCCCAACTTAAGAGCAACGTCTTCAATCTGCATGTGCCAGTACATGCTACTTATGACAATATTCCTTAATTTGTTTTAATAACAAACACATGCAAATGTGGCAGTCTTGAGTCAGCTGTAATGAGTTTACACCGACGGGTCTGAAACCAAGGAAAAGAATCTGCCCTTAGTTAGCAACCTCGCAAGCCAGGCTTTTACCAGATTGCACATATGGAGCCATCTCAGCACAGACATTATTTTATTAGGTTTGATTAAATACTTGCAGAGCAGATTTATGGGGCACTAGGCAACAAAGGGCTTCCTCTGAAGTTAATGCCAGTTGAGATCTAGGCCCCTCCCCTGTACAGGCCATTACCTGCTGCCACCCAGGGCTGCCAGTGGGAAGAGCCTGCTGTGCTCAACGATGGGGTGATCATCTCGTAAGATGCGCAAAAGGTACAGTTATTCAATGCAGTTTAAACCAAAAAAAAAGTCAAAAAGCCAAACCAGTTGCCATCAAGTAAATTACAATTTATGGCAACACTGTGTTTCAAAGTGGACTTGCACACGAAGGGATTTTCAATGGATGCCACATGGGTGCAATAAAAATGCTCAACTTTTTGGTTACTAGCTAAGCACAAACCATTTGTGCCACCTGGGTACCTATATGTACCTTTGGACCCTACACTTTGGTTTAATAAGCTTTCTAGCCTCACTACCATTTCGTCCATTCTGTCTCATGAACAACCCTGTAGGACAGGGTAGAACTATCCCTCTGTGTGTCTGAAACTAAGCCTTTGTGGGAGTAGAGAGCCTCATCTTTCTCCCACACAGCTGCTGCTGGTTTCGAACTCCTGACCTAGCAGTTAGGCCCAACAAGTAACCCACTGTACTACCTATGTTTCTTTATAAGCTTTAGACCTTACAAATTCAGCTCTGTCTCTAGATGTCATTTTAAATGCTAGGTATGCTAATGAAATGTTAAAGGCGTATCAAAATGCTTAGTTATAAAATACATGCTCTGTTATTCCCATTATATAACCAGAAACATTTACAGAGAAAACACAAGCCTGAGCAAGTGTTAACTGCTTCCAGTAACAATGTTATCGCTGCACGTGAGTGTTAGACCCATATCGATGGGAAGCTTGAGTCCAGTGCACCCACCACCATTTATGACACATCATGTACCAGGGCTTAAGGGAAAAAGATTGAGTGTGACAGGGCAGGATCATACATTTCAAAACGCAAGTCCAATATCTTATATGGCCTCAGAAAACAATAATGCTCTACTTATGATTCCATATGTGTATTTCCTGTATTATCATTTTATTATATATTTTAATGTGCAGAAAGAAGTCCTTCCCCACATGAAACCGGTTTACAAAATTATTCCCTCCATGATGTGGACAATAAAGTAAAAAAAATAATGGCGCTAGGAAAATGGTATATATTAAGTTCCATAAATGACACTACATATAGTTTCATTGTCTTATAATTTAGGATTCTTTGAAAATAATTTTAGATTTTCTCCTATGTGGATGTATAATGTATACTACATAGGACATCAAAGGAACTTAAAAAAATCAATACAAGTTGTTATGTTGAATGATTCTGTGGGTAAAATACTGAGCAATGCATGAAGCATCAGAAGATGGAAGGGATATTATATCAAAAAGAATTGGCTGCATCCAAACATTCCAAGATGTAACATATGATCCAGAACTGATTAAGGGATGGAACAAACACGCCTCAGCTGCATCGAAAGCATGGAGTGGAAAACAAGGCTCCGTGAATTCTCTAAATGTTGCGATGCTCTCACAAACGGATGCAGCCCTGGAAACTATGTCCCCTACATCAAGAAATCTGGAAGACTGGAAGACACCTTTTATCCCATTCTGATGAATGTGGATCCAATAGAATGCGCACATTTCCAACAGATCTTGAGTATCAGATGTAAGTAATTTTTTTTCTGAATACAATGTACAATGGTTTGAGGCAGTACCCCAGCCATGATTAACAAGAAATTTGAGCCAGATTCGAAAGGAATGTGAAACGAGGTATAGCATCGCTTATGGAAGCAGCAAATACCAGAATGTACACCTATGTTCCATTGACTGTGTCATCGGCACTCAATTGTGTGGATCATAACAGAGTATGAATAAATAACATTGGGAAGAATGAGAATTCAGACATTTCATTGCTTGGTGGAACCTGTATCTATACCAAGAGGTAGCTATTTCAACAGAACAAGAAGACATTTTGTGCTTTAAAAATCAGAAAAATCAGGATAGTGTTTATTTTCACCATAGTCAATCTCTGTGCTAAACAAATAATCTCACCAGCCGGAATATCTGAAAAGCACAGCACAGGATCAGGGGGAGGCTGGTTAACAACCTGAGATAGGACCCAACCTGGCTTGATGAAGGTGCATGGAACTTGAAGGACATTTGTGGAGATAAAATAATATACCCTTCAGTATAGACGACACCACAAAAGAAAGAAAATTAAAATCTCCAAACTGGACCAATGATCACTATGAGAATAAACAGAGATTGTAAATGAAAAGAATTTCATTTTACTTTGATACATAATTAAAGCTCATGGAAGCAGCAACAGTCATAAATCAAATAACATATTGTCCTGGGCAAATGTGCTACATAAGACCTTTGGAACATGTTACAAAGCTCTGGTGTCATTTTGAGCACTGAGAATTGCCTGACATTATCCATGGTCATTTCACTTGTGCATACGTATGTGAAAGCTCGACCATAACTAAGGAAAACAGAAGAACTGTCACTTTTGAATTATGTTGTCTGTGAACAATACTGAATATACTGTGGATTTTCAGAAGTTCAAACACATGTTTGGAAGCTGAACGGTCAGCATGCTCCTAAGTAATTAAGGATGTCGAGACTTCATCCCCCATAATTTAGACTTGTTCTCAGTAAAGACCAGTCCTGGAGGACAGTGTGGCTGGTTAGAGCATTAGTGAAAAAGGAAACAGACCCTTCACAAGAGGAGCTGAAAATATTGTTGCAACAATCGGATCAGTCAAATGTATGGCGGTGAGGAGAGTGCCGCCACAGGCAAGGCCTGGTCTGTAGTGCAGGGATCTTTGTCTTGCAACCAACTCAACGGTCCCTAACACGGCAGCAACAACACTACAGGCAGTGGAAGGCGCTTTAGGATGTTGGCTGAAAATGCATTGCGTATGTAGCTTTAGCCAGTTAGTATTTGGTAGAGACTGTGGATGATAAATTAAGAGCGTTTGCCTTATTGACAAACAAGTGAATGTGCAGCTACCATTTTAAGGAGACCCATTTTTATTCAACTGTCCTGAAGACTGCACACAGTCTTTGCGACCAGACTGTCAGCATAGTCTAAGGCAGTGATTCCCAAGAGGGTGATGCCACCGTCCTTCCCTGGTGGGCGCTGCAATGATCCAGGGGAGTGACAACCCAACATTCCTGGAGTCTGCTCTCCAGTGCCAATGTTTTTAATTTCCAGGATGACACTGGATGTTTTTCTTTTCCTGAAAAAGGAGCAGTATGCTAAATAAAATTGGGAGCCTGTGTTCTAAGGCACTGATATGGCATCCACACTCTCTCGTTCCCTTAGTTTTAGAATTCTCACCTGCAAATATTAATATCCATAGCCATTACGCTGTCAAGACCCATAGACCATGCAGCACACACGCTTGTTTGACAGGTGCGTGGTAGATTTTACCTGCTGTTCTGTCAGTTCCAACTCACGGGGAACCGATGTGCAACAGGAAGAAACACTATCCAATCCTGTGTGTCAGCCTCCCAATCACGGGCCGCTGCTCTGTCTGAGCCCCTTGTTGCAGCTCTTAGGCCACTCCATCTCCTTGATGTTTTTCCTCTTTTCACTGACCTTCACCTGAAGAAGCACGATGGCCTTTTCCAGGGACTGCTCTCTCATAATAGCGTGTCCGAAGTACCTGAGACTAAATCTCACCATCGAGCTTCTCAGGAGCTCCAGTCCTTCAAATACATCTGTGTCTTCTTATTGCAGACCACGGTTCTTTCCACATCCCTCACCATCACCATAAATCAGATGCATCAGTTCTTCTTTAATCTTCCTGACTCGCTGTCCAACTTTCACCTGACTGTGAGGCATTGAAAATACCACGGCTTGGGTCAGGAGAACCTTAGTCTTCTTGCTCTTCAGTTTGCAATTCTTGTTCTTCAACACTTTAAAGAAGTTTCATGTAGCTCATTTGCCCAGTGAAATACATTGTTTGGTTTCTTCATTTCTGCTTCTATGAGTATTGACTTTGTGTTAATAAAATCTGAAATGAAATCCGTGACAACATGGAACTTTTTTTCTGTTTATCATGGTGTTGTCCTTTGTAAGAATTTGTGTTCTCTTGACATTGAATTGTAATCCATATTGAAGGCCTTTGATCTTCATCAATAAGAGATTTACATCCTCTTCACTTTCCTTAAGCAAAGTTGTTTAGTTACATATGAAAGGTTGTTAATAAGCCTTTCTCTAATCTTAATGTCAAATTTTTCTTCATATAACCCAGTTTCTTGTATTCTTTTCTCAGGATACAGATTGAATAAATATGGTGAAAGAGTACAACCTTAGCGTACACCTTGATAGGCATAGTTCTTTAATTATTGTCATAAAAATTATATTAGCTACTTATATTGGACTCAGTAAAATTAGTTGACATTGTTTTATTTGAAAATTAATGGTTGCGATACATTTCCAAATTAACAATGATAACAATAATCTAGAGGCCATTCACTGGACTATAGTTTCTATAAAGAGCATAAAGAAGCACTAAGTTCAATTTCCTGATTATCCATCTACTCCTCCATCTGTCTATGTAACAAATACCTTGCTCCAGAAGGTAGTAGTGATAGTGTATAAAGATAGTGAAATGCAATGAGAAAGTACAAATAAGTCACTAGGGTGGCTTAAGAAAAGGAAAGCGTGGAAACTCAGAACAGACTTGGGCAGGAAGACAGCATCAATGATTCTACCTGAACATGCTATTTAATGTTGTCAATCACATCAATTAAGTTCTGATCATTACAGCCAAATTAGAAAATGAAAGATTTAAAAATTCAGCACAAAATTATAATTATTTCTAATATTAAGACCACCTAGCCCTGGTGGCATAGGGGATTAGGTTTTGGACTGCTAACCACAGGTAAGCAGTTCAAGCCTACCATCTGCTCTGTGAGAGAATTTGAAGCCCTCTTACTCGATGGCAGTGAGATTTGTTGGTGGTGTTTTTTCTTTGTTTGTTTGGGGGGTGGGGTGGCGTGGTGGTGGAGTAAATTCACCTAAGAAATTTCATAAATACAACAATTTGGAATGTAATGAATAAGATCATGAGGAAAATGTCTAGTGCAAATGTAACACATCTGAGCACAGCAAGAAATGATTTACTATTGTGAATTCTATAGTGTGCCATCTTGTTGACCAATTTAATCATCATTTGGCTCTACTGGCCTCCCTCTCCCACCTGCTACAGACTGACTCCAAACCAACTCTGATGGCTGTTCCTCCCTGCTTCTGCCATTTCCTCTGCCTGGACTCAACTTTCCCCACATGCCCACTGTGTTCATTTCTGTAACTCCTTTTAGTCTTCCTGGAAAACATACATCTACTAACAAAATGCAAACCACCTTTTTGAAGTTACACCCTCTTCTGAGATGCTTTGTCCCTGGTTAAGGCCCTATTAAGGTCTAACACAATCTTGTTTTCATTTGTGTATTTGATTTTGTGTCCACCACTGGATTGAAAGTGCCATTGTGTTCTTGCTGTCTTCCTCCATCTGTAGCAGCTGCCACCACGCCTCATCCTGCTTTTCTCAGGCCTTCCATCAAAAAGGCATGATAATAAGTCATGGCACCACCCACTTGTGAACACTGTCTGCAAATAACGAGCACCCTTCAAGGTGCTTCTCCTTTAGTTGACCTGGGCAGAGGGGTCTCTGCGCCCAGACTTTTCTATTGCCCTGGAAACACTAAGGGTTACTACTATACCTGACTGGAATTTTGTCTTCATAAAGTAGGGTACAATTGTAATTTATTCTGCACTCTTACTCAATATTCTGTAAGAAATATTGTCTCCAATCTCCATGAAATCATACAGCACTTTTGCCAGATCCCTACATCACACACACAGGGATTGAAAAGAAAAAAATGGAAAGAAAATCTCTTCTACAATTTTTCAAAAGGATGATGTGTCACCAAACTTGTCACGAGCTGTTCAAAATCTTCAACAATGGTAATTCTTGCTTTGTAATGATGTCCCTGTTAATTAAGCTTAAGAATTATTAATGGGAGTAGAGCAGCCAGTCCACAGAGAGAACAACATGGCTGGCCCTACTATGAGACATGATGCCCCTCAGTGACTAAGGGCGATACAGGGGACAGCACCGGAGACACAGTGTGGGAATTGCACCTGACCTGATCCCACCACACCGAGGCAAATCACTGGGGGAGTGCAGCGGAACAGCAAGGGAATGGAGTGGCAAGGTCCCCAGGGAATGCTGAAAGTGGACTTTGGGGCCAGGGCGTGGTGCCCCAACAGACTGGACTGGAAAACGCTCCTAAGGGCCAGCAAACGATCCCTGAACTAACTACAAGCTTTTCTCTTGTGAACTGTTTTGTTCTGTTCTTTGTCAGTGGTTTGTTTTTGTTGTTTTGTTGTCTGGTTGTATACTGTTGCTTTGTTTTCCTCTGTCTTGTTTTCGTGCATGTTAGTGACTCCACAGGTCTGTCTGAATAGGACAGGCTGGATGAACTATCTGGAGGATAAACAACGGGACCGACAGTTCCGGGGGGACTTGGGGTGGGGGGTAGGGGGGATAAGGAAGTGGTGTTAACAAACCCAGGGACAAGGGAAAACCATGGGACCCCAAATGGTAGAGAAGGGGTAGTGGCAGGCCTGGTGGGAAATGATCAAGGGTAAGGTTGCTTAGAGAAGAGGTATACTCTAGCCCAGGTGGCGATGAAGCATGGTAGTAGGGCAGGAGGAAAGTCAAGGGAGATGGAGGAAAGAGCTAGGAGTCAAAGGGCATTCATGGAGGTCTAGACAAAGACATGTACATGCAAATATATATAGGAGGATGGGGAAATAGATCTATGTGTCTATATTTATAGGTCAAGTATTAAGGTGGCGGAAGGACCTTGGGCCTCTACTCAAACACTCCCTCAATGCATGAATACCTTCTATTAATAAATTGGAACTCTATGATGCTCACTCTCCCGACACAACGGCTGGAGCCAAAGTGGGTGAACAAGTAAATGTGGTGAAGAAAGTTGATGGTGACCGGCTATCAAAAGAGATAGTGACTGGGGTCTTAAAGGCTTGAAGATAAACAAGCGGCCATCTAGCTCAGAAGCAACAAAGTCCACATGGAAGAACACACCAGCCTGTGTGATCAAGTGGTCCCAAAGGGATCAGTTACCAGGCATCAAAGAACAAAAAATCATATCATTGACTGCACACCTCCATGATAGGATCGCTGAAGACAAATGGGTGCACAAGCAAATGTGGTGAAGAAAGCTGATGGTGCCCGGCTATCAAAAGAGATAGTGTCTGGGGTCTTAAAGGCTTGAAGGTGAACATGCGGCCATCTCGCTCAGAAGCAAATAAGCCCACATGGAAGAAGCACACCGGCCAGTGCGATCACGAGGTGCCCAAGGGACCAGGTATAAGGCATCATGCAAAAAAAACGATATAAGTGTGTGTATATATGTGTATATATGTGTATATGTATATGTATATATATACCATATTAAATGAAGGGGGAAGTGCAGAGTGGAGACCCAAGGCCCAAGTGTCGGCCAATGGAGATCCCCTCATAGAGGGGTTTGGGAGAGGAGATGGGTTAATTAGGGTGCGAGGTAGTACCGATGAAGAACACAGCTTTCCCCCAGATCCTGGATGCTTCCTCCCCCCAACTACCATGGTCCGAATTCTACCTTGCAGGACTGGATAGGGCAGAGGCTGTACACTGGTGCATATGGGGGCTGGAGGTACAGGGAATCCAGGGTGGATGATACCTTCAGGACCAAGGGTGTGAGGGGCGATGCTGGGAGAGTGAAGGGTGAGTGGGTTGGAAGGGGGGAACTGATTACAAGGATCCACATGTGACCTCTTCCCTGGGAGAGGGACAGCAGAGAAGGGGGGAAGGGAGACTGGAGCAAGATATGACAAAATAACGAGGTATAGATTACCAGGGGCACATGAGGGAGGGGGGAGGGAGGGGAAAAAAAAGGAGGACCTGATGCAAGGGGCTTAAGTGGAGAGCAGGTGCTTTGAGAGTGAGTGGGGCAGGGAATGTATGGATGTGCTTTATACAATTGATGTATGTATATGTATGGATGGTGATAAGAGTTGTATGGGTCCCTAATAAAATGTAAAAAAAGAAAAGAGGAGAAAAAATGATTAGGGCAGGGACTGTACAGATGTGCTTTATACAATTGATGTATGTATATGTATGAACTGTGTTAAGAATTGTATGAGCCCCTAATAAATTGTTAAAATTAAAAAAAAAGAATTATTAATGAACCGATCTCTGGTTGGTTTATTTATTCTTTCATGGGTTAGTTGACTAGCACCTGGATGATAAATTATTCCTGCTTTATAATCCAAATTTGACTCACGAATGTTCCTTTTGCTCTTAAAGTTTTATTTCTAAGGCAGAACATTTTGATACATTAGGTAGAACAATTTTATGTACTCAACGATTTTTCAATTATCCTAAAATTCAATTTTTACCTTTAAGGAGAAATCAATCAATATATAGGTTGAATAGGGGGTTCTTACACCCATACATGTTTTTGGTGTATATTTATGCCAAAATGGGGAGAATGCATAAAGAACCATGAGTATGGGGGGAAAGACAATGTTCTAAACTTGATTGTGCTAAAGATTATACAATCCTTCTTGATATGGTTGAACTCTTGAATTGTATTATATATGGATGAAGTGCCAATACAATGGTTTGGGGGAAAAACCCAAAGTAGCTATGTCCTTTTAGTGTCAAACAAATACTAAAATATGAAGGAGGAAGTTTATGAAAAGAGAAACAGAAGAGAAGGAAAAAATAATAGTAGTTAAGAGCAGGCTTAACTTCAACCTACTTTCTAGGAATCGTGGTAGTTCAGGGAGCTATGCATGGAGCTGTTAACCACAAGCTGTTTGAACTTGCCAGCAACTCCAGAAGAAAAACACCAAGGCTTTTTGCTATAAAGATGTACAGCTTCAAAACCCTAAAGGAGCTGTTCTGCTCTGCACAATTGTGTTTTATCATCTACTGACTGAGGTTGGCATAAAATCTAATCACTTGAAATATGGAACAGCTGGAAAGAAAGGCAAAGCCAACCTCAGTTAAGGGTCCTAAACATAACATTTACCCATTCTGAACAATTGGTGTCAATGCACTGATAAAGAGGCAGCGGTGTGGCCAAGGAAGAGTTAAATTCAATTTTGAACAGATGTGTCTTCTAAAACATTGGAAGACATGCAATTCTTCCCATCACAGCACCATTTTGGGCATTTACTTATTTGTATTTTATAACCCCACTGACTTCCAAAGAGCACTGACGAAGGCCATCTATGATTCCTATAGCGAACGAACTATACCCCGTGCACATGAATCAGTGTTACAGACACAAGAGAAATCATTGTCTTCATTCAGTTTTCTATTAAAAGACCAGTGGGTTGAGAAAAGCAAGGCATCTCACTAACCAAAGCCAACCTAACTGCCACCACGTAGATTCCAACCCTATAGGGCAGCGAACTGCCTCTATGGGTTAGCAAGAATGGAAACTGCTCACCGTGCAGTTAGCAGTCAGCTCACAACCACTGGGTCACCCAGGCGCCAGCAAGGCCCCTCGAGGGATTTCCGTTTCGGCAGGAGCTCATTCTTAGTTCGGGTTGCCAATCTGCCCAGGGACTTTCCTGAAAGGGCCTTCTTAAGAGAGAAGTACCCAGGACACAAAATATAGAGACGTCCCCTGTCAGATGTCCTGCAAATTGTAATATTAGACAAAAATGGAAAATAGCATGCAACTCTGAGAAAGAAAATCAACTGGTTTTCTCTGTACAACTAATTCTGTTTAGTTTTGTATCTCAGCACACCGTGTACATTCACTATGTTTTCAGAGTCACCTGCTTTTGAATCAGCTCAGCACCAATTCTTGTTTATCAAACTACAGTAAATCCATAGGCCAACTGACTAATTCACGAAAAAATAAAAATCACAAAATGGCTAACGACACTTCTCAAAATTGAGATAGGCTAGTCAGAAATTTAAGTCCTCTAAGCAGTCATTGTTACAAAATCAACAAAAGGGGCATTTTAATCACACTATTTTGATTTAATATTTAATTAAATTATTTAATTATCATTCTATGCCATATTTTATAAAGCTGAACAGCATTCCTATTCAATATTCTGTTTGAAGTCTTAGCCGTACGAATAAAAAAGACAGGAAAATTAAAGACATACAAATTGGCAAAGAAGTCGTAAAACTATTTGCATATGATATAATCCTATACATAAAAATCTCAAAGACATAGCAAGAAGATTATTAGAACAAATTGAAAGATTCAATAAAGTGGCAGAGTAAAAGATCCACATTCAAAATGTAGACAGATACTCTTTCATTAACAAAGAGAACTCTGAAACAATGCCATTTGCAAAATCTTCTCCAAAAAGAAAATACATAAGAATAAATCTAACCAAAGAAACAAAACTATGTAAACCTAAAAACTACAAGGCACTACTATAAGAGTACAAAAGAGCTATACATAAGTGGAAGAATACACATTGTTCATGCATAGGCAGATTTAACATTGTGAACATGTCAATACTACCCAAAACGATGTATAAACATGACACAATCTTGATCCTGATTGCAGTTTCATTCTTTGAAGAGATGGAATAATGAATCGGTAACTTCATATCTTAAAAAAAGAGATAAGAGGAAAATTAGGGAAGTACTCCTAAAAAAAGAAGACAGTAGAGAGCCTCTCCTTGCTCAATCTCAACCTCTCCTAAACAGCCATAAGAGTCAAAACCCTGGGTCAACAGGAGGTACACACACCAATGGAACAGAACTGAGAACTCAGAAGAAAATCCATCCAGTTATGGACAGTGGACCTTTGACAAAGCGAAGAAATACATTAAATAGGGAAGAGCAAAGCTTCTTAACAAATGGCCCTGGTCCTGACAAAACCAAATACCCCTCTTGCAGAAAAATGAAATAGAACCTATATCTCAAACTATATGCAAAAAATTAACTTAAGGTCAAAAAGCTTAATGTAGAACCTAAAACTATGAAGACCATCAATGAAAAGAAGAATGGATGAATTAGGGGTCCCAGCGCATGGCATACATGCACCATCAAACCTAAAGAAGAACACAAGGGATCCAATTTCAACATATCAATCACAAATGGAGCCCCAATTTTAAAATTGATGGGAATGAATAGACTCGAGCCTGCGGAGGGAATGAATAGGCCAAAGAAGAGAGTCAAGCAGATGACAAACATGTGAAGAAGTGTTCAAAGTCAATAGCCATTGAGAGATGGAATTCAAAACAATGATATATTGCCACACCCCAGCATTTATAGCAATTTTAAAATAAATGGAAGCAACAAATGCTCATTCAAGTATGGACAATATGAGACCTTCTTACCTTACTGGTGGGATTATAACATGGTGTAACTACAGTGAAAAGTAGAGAGAGACAGGTCTGTGGTAGTTCCATAATCTGTAGTCAATTTGAGACTTAAGAGTGAAGGGGTGGAGTCTAGCCTGTCAGTCAGGTCACAGGTTGATGTCCTCATTTGGAGGCACTAAGGAGATAAATAGCTCACTTGAGGAAGGATGCAAGCTCACTCCCTTCTAGACATTCCTGTTGACAAGCCAGATGGAGCTGCATTGAGGCAGCCAGAGCCCTCTAGCTGGAGGAGCCACGTGGAGACCTACACCAGCACTGAGAGGCTTTTACCGCCACTGGATCCACAAGACTTTCCACACACTAGCCTGTGATTTTCCTGCATTCAGTGTCATTGCATGTGTCTTGTGAGTTTGAAGAGGACTTTATAGTTTGTTATTGGACATATGGGTTAATATCAGACTTATGGACTTGGCTGGGACATTTTCTCAATATTCAATTGCTCTTGTATATAAAGCTCTTTCTTATACACATATGAGTGTCTATGAATTTGTTACTCTAGTCAACCCAGACTAACACAATGGCCTAAAGAAGAGGCACAACCTGCATAACTATATGCATACCCATGTTTATCACTCACAGAGCTATTTGCAATAGCAAGAAAGCTAACCATCTAAATGTCCATTGACCGATGAATGGATATACAAAATTGTATTGTGTGGTACATATGAACAAAGGAATACTAGGCACCATTTAAGAATGATGATGACTCTGAAAACACCAGGTTCCACAGACAAAGTTGGAGGATGTAAAATGCAACTATTGCATGCGAATGTAAACTGTCAAGAAAAGGCTTTCATACTAAGAGAAGTATTCTTTATGGTAATGGGAGGAGGCGAGGGAAGGCAGGGTAAGTCACCGGGTAGTGGGTAGACAGACATACTTTAACTGGAGTGAAGGGAAAAGCAATTTACAATAAAAGGGAGCTGGGCTAAAACAAAAAATAAGAAGATGGAGGCAGGGAAGAAACTAGGAGGAGTGCAGGAATTAAAGGCAATGAGTCAAATACTGCTGTCATACAAACCTGCAAAAACTGGTGACCTATGCATTGATGCAAGGATAAGCACACAGGCTAAATGGATGTGGGGACGAGAGGAGTGGCATTATTCAGCAAAGTACTTGTTTACAGGGGATGTTTGTCCATTGGAAGTTACTCCGGCTGCTCAGAGAGCCATGAATGGATACACATCCCGGGGACAAAGTTATAAAACTCTCGTAAGACATATCCAAACCCTTTAAGAGAATGAGTCCCAGTCCCGGGGAGCTCAAGATCACAGTCTCGGGAGCACCAACGTCCCCTGACATAGCATGGTCCACGGAGATAATGTTCTCCATCCTCTGTGGTGAGTGTGGATTGGGGTTTTAAAAAATGATGGGTGGTCATCTACAGTGAAACCATTGTTCTGACGACCATGTCCAGAAGAAAAAGGAGTGATGGGAATAGAAGACATGTTGGAAACAGGCCAGTAGACAGACAGATCATGGCAACATCAGTCTCCACAACCTTGAGACTAGAGGAGCAAGATAGTTCCCTGCTACCAGTACCAACTTCTCTGAACACTACCACCTTGGAAGGCCCAGGGTAGGGAAGGCTTAAAAAAAAAAAAGGAACAAAAGCAAACTAAAAATCATTAAAAAAAAAAAACAGGCTTTCTGATGAAATAGATAATACTGATAATACTGGAACCCTTAAGGCGATGGCGCTGTGTCATCCTTCAACACTGGAACTGAATCACCTCGGTGGTGCAAGTGAGAGTTCAACATGAGGCCGGGTCTATGAGGGACGGTAATGATAGGGACATGCCCATGGGTTCTACTGATGAGCCATCTGAGAGCAAACGGTAACCTTCACAGAAGGACACAGCTCTGAAGGGTTAAGAAGAAAAGGATTGGAAACAGAAAACACGTGGAAGAAAAAGTCATGTCTCATTCTGGGGATTGCTATCAATGAAATGAAACAAACTGTGTATGAATGACAATAAAAGAATGATCCGCTCATTAAACTTTCACTCAATTTATAATGAAGAGACTAAAAAAAAAGCTAAAAACTACTTTGGGTGGTGTAGGAGAGGAAGTCATATCTTCTTGGAAGAATCCTCCTTTCATTTTAGGGCCCGGGGGAAGGGAGAAAGCAGATTAGCCCGGATATGGCTTCCGTGCATAAGGAAGGCCGGTGATGCCAGCATGTGTGTTCTTTCTCCTCCGTCAGATGGGTCCACTTGGAGGAATCAAGGACACAAGGAAATCCACCCATTTGAGAGGATGCATTCCCTCCAGAGTTTCAGCTCCAGAGTTTCCTTCCCTAGCCCTGCAGTAAAAGAGGAGGGTTTGCAGTGGCATTTGCATTCATTTTACAAAGCAATCCTGAGCATTTTCATGCTCAAATGTACTGAATTGGTCCTGAAACTCCCAGGATTTTAATCTGGATATAACCACATGAGGTGATTATTTCTACGCATGAAGAAAGACTTATCCTAGTTACGGGGAGTTTTCTTTGGCTTTGTGTTGTAGAATTACATTCAAGAACAGTTCCCTGTGTGTATCACACATCTTCTGGGGGATTTATTTCAGCATCCTGCATTTCATGTTATTTAATTCTGAAGAAAAAGAGAGGGAAAAAATTGCCCTTGGCCTTCATTTTCCCTGTGGTTTTCTTTGATTATTCTTTAGAAGCCCTGCCTACTCACATGACTCTTTTCCGATGTCAATTTGCAGAATCTTGGGATTTATCCTTCTCTTATGAACTATCTAATACTCCCTCCTCTATTTATTAGTAATACTAGCAGAACTGAAAAATGATGAGCTTCTACTCATTTATCTTTTGTAATGACACAATACAAAGCCTGTCTATTTAAGTCTTCAACTTATACCAAAATAATGATGTTTTTGTTCGGTGAAATCGAGTCAGTGCTGGCTCCACGTGATCCTCACTGTACAACAGAATGAGGCATGGCTCAGGTCGGCCGGGTGGAGCTTTGGGTGAGCCATGGCTATGGTTGAGCCCATTGTTGCTGCCACGTGTCAGTCCATCTCATTGAAGGTCTGCCTCTTTCTGTGCGGACCCTTGCTTTCCCAAGCATTCTGTCCTTCTCTGGAAATGAGACCCTCTGGACAAGCTGGTCAAAGCAAGTGACATGAAGTCTCCTCATCCTCACATCTAAGAAACATTCTATTTGTATCAAGGTAATAAACAAAAACAAAAAACAAAACAAACCCATTTTCCCCTGGCAATGTTACTCTTTACACTTCCTTATTTTACTCTTCCAAAATGTTATGTAATCGCGATTAATTTCCAAACCTTAGACTAGAGATGTTACCATTTGAGCTGAACTGAATTAGAAATTTAATGGAGTAGAGGATGGGTAAACCTTAGCAATAGGTTTGAGCCAAACTGCAGACTAAATGAAGTTGTGACCTAAGGCATGCTCTTAAAAAAGAGAGAAAAAATTAACTGAGAGATTAACAAGCAATCCCATTTATCTAGTTCCATTAAGCATCACTTTTCATCAGTGGAATCCTAATGGCACTCGGATCTTTTGCCTCTTGGGAAACACTCAAAGATTTCATTAGCCTTTGAGATTTGGAGAGTATCTCAGGAGAAAACAACCTGTGTGTGTGTGTGTGTGTGTGTGTGTGTGTGTGTGACCTTTTTTTCTTTGAATGTGGAGGTTGAAAAGCTGCCCTATATAGTTGTCAGTCTAATTTGACTTGGCAAATGTAAAGGATTGCAATTGACCTGAATCTGGGAAGTGCTTTTAGGATGTCTGTCTACCTAAGTCTTACTCATCAATAATTAGCAAAATAGACTGTGTTTCAAATACCACTTGTGGAAGTTACATAATCTCCTGTCAATATGAGTGAAGAGGTGGAGTCCAGGCTGCCAATCAGGTCAGAGTCAATGAGGCCTCTGTATTGGCATGACCTACTCCTGAGGATTCTGGGAACTACTGTCTTCCTCCCTGGAAATGGGGCACACACTGTCTCTGCTTCATCCTCTGGGTTGACAAGCTACATGTAAACACACAGATAGAGCTACACTGCTGATGGAGCCAGAGCCCTGGAGCTGAAGGAGCCATGTGGAGACTCACGCCAGCGCTGGGAGGCTTATACCTACACTGGATCCACAAGACTTTCCACCCACTGGCCTGTGATCTACCTGCATTCGGCATCATTGCATGTGCTGCATGAGTCTGAAGAGGAATTTATAGACTGGTATCAAACATGGGGTCTAATATTGGACTTCAGGACTTGATCTGGACTGGGCTAGGATGTTTTCTTAAAGTAAATTACTCTTGGACACAAACTTCTTTCTTATACACACACACGTGTCTATCAGTTTGGTTCTCTAGGCAACTCTGACCCACACACTGCTCATATCCTAATTTTTACACATAAAACAAGCAACTGCTCTTCCTCTTTAAAACAGTTCCCATTTAAAGTTTCATACTTGGTAAGTATCAAAACCTTTTAATAGATACTCGCTGATTCATGGCGGACTTCACCAGTGTGGTTTAAGGTGTGGTGTGACTGACCCTTGGTGACAGATAAGAGATTCAGGAAGGGCATGAAGGTCTTGCCTGTGCATGCAGCATTCGCCATGGGATAAATTGCCTTAACTTCATCCCATTGTCTTTCTGCGCTATGCTGTTCTCATTTGATGCTGTCAGTGACCCCATGAGGTATCCCAATCTTTATAGAAGATCACTGGATCTTCCTCCCATTTGGCCCTTGGGTGGGGTTGAACTGCCTAACTTTTTTTCTTTAAGAGCCAAATGCTTAACAATTGCCCCTTCAGGACCTCTTCCCTGGATTATACTCATGGGCTTGTTTTAAAGAACACATCAAAATCCAGGCCGGAACTCAGCCCACTGCCCTGGGGTCCTTGCTGATTCAGAGCACCCCTCCACAAGACTTCTGTGACTGTAACTGTTTACAGGAACAGACTTCCTCCGCTTCCTTCAGTAGAGCAGTTGATAGCTGTGAATTGTTGACCCCAAAGCCTAAGCCACAGCGCCATCAGAGCTCCTTAGGTCAGTTATAGGAAGTGACAATCAAATACAGATCAAAACTTTTAAAAATCATTATTCACATACAGTCCATCCCTCCATGAATGCTTTCTATGTACCAAGCATGATGTGCTTTGCATACTCGTATATTGTCTAATTTAATCCTAACAGCTGTATTGCATAAAACCTGTTATTAAAACCTTTTTATAGAGATGAAACTGAGAAGAGCTGAATAATTTCAAATAGGTGGTGATGCTGAGGTTCACACTCACGTTTCTCCCCCTAACTAATGAAGCTGCCTAAAGACCTGACAATGAGGCTAACTTCTTCCTGCAGTCAGCAACCATTCACCAAGGCGCTCGGCCTGAACCACAACCAGGATACAAATTCGAGGGCTGAGTACCTACCATGCAGATTACATACAATCCTAATTCCTCAGAGCAAAATAACAACACCCCCTACCCCAACACCCATACTTTCTAAATTCCTTACACTTGGGGTTTGTTATCTGCCCCCTCCTTCATCAGGAACCCAAATGAGATCTTTTGTGTTCTGGGAGAACAAATAGTTGTCCAAAGAATATTCCAGAGAGAAACAAAACTACAATGCTCCACCCCACCCCACACTCACCTCTTTCCCTTCATTTATTTCCTTCTGTAGAGCCCAAGGAAGATGCTAAAACAGAGTGGTGCCTGTGTCAGATTACATGGCTCTTGATCTCCCTCATTCCAAGTGATTTGGGTGGTCTGGCCATCTTTCAAATCCAGAACTCTGGCTCCTAGAACCCAAGCCTACCTCTTTGTTAGACTTTGTGGCATCCTGGAAGGCGGCGGTTAAAATGTGGCCAACACTGTGCCTGCAACACCCTGTGTGACACGGAGCATGAGCAAAGTGCAGGACCATGGCCTCTCGCAAATGTGCTGTATCACCCATGCAACAGGCTCAGAGGGCACGGCCAGTCAGACCTAAACCAAGGCTGTTTTAAGGAGTACAACCAAAGGTGATCGCTGGAGGAAAGGAAGGGACATGCAGATGGAAACAAGCACTGACAGCTTATAGAGAAAGTTCATGGAGTTTGCGATCAGAAGAGGTTCTGGCCTTTCACTAAACAACATTCTAAGATATACAATATTTGGGGCAATCAATTTTGATTTTGTTGGATAGTATCTTAGTTTCTTTTGTTTTTACCATATTTATTAGGTATTTGTGGGCATATATATTTAGCACCTAGACTTAATTTTTCTCATATTTCCCTCAAGAGACGATAAGAATATTCTACATGGGAACAATAATAAAAGCCAGTGTCGAGATAGCCTTCATTACCAAAAGATCAAAATTCACCTCCAGAGAAATGAAAGCCTTCATCTTTATTGGGGGTAGGGCAGAGGTTTCACCCTGGTTGTGACCCTTTGGGAGCTGCCATCACAGGCACCACTCATTCTGGAATCAGGTTCCATGCACACACAGTACTTGATAGTGAGCATTGCTCAGTCTTGTCCAGCCCTCGTGTGAAATTATGGAAGGCTACAAAAGGGTTTCCTTTTGCCTTTACCTTGTACAATTGTTGATTTTAACCCAACTAATTAAAAATAAAAGCTGTTCTAAAACTCAGTATCTCATAGCACTTCCAGTGTTCATGCTCCCACCCCAATAGGGCAAGCCACTCATAAATATGAAGAGAAGCCAGGGCCATTACTGTCTAATGGAGACCCACGTACTGTCACCCATCACGTCATTTCTGACTCCTAGCAGCCCCGCCTGGAGTTTCCAAGACTATAGATCTTTAGAGGAGCAGAAAGTCTCATTTTCCTCCTGCAGAGCTGGTAATGGTTTTGAACCACTGACATTGCAGTTAGCAGTCCTCACAACACCACTAGGGATCTTTTTAAGTACATCCCTCCTCGCCCATCACACACACACACCTTATCTAATGAAGACACATTACAAGACCTCTGTGGACATCAAAGATAGTACCAAGACCTATGAATATTAGGTGTTTTTTAAATATATATAGATACACATACTTATGAGAGTTTAATCTATAAATTAACCCACAAAAGTTATTGACAACAATAGTAATACTCTAGACTAGTTACAACAGTGCACTGCCCTGGAGTTAGGTGAATGGGGTTTGATTCAAGTGATCCTGGACCATCAAGCCATGGCTATGGGAGCAGAGCTGGACACAGGTACCTGAAACGGAAAGCAAAACTGAAAAGAAGGCCTCAATTACTGTCAAACAGAAGGAAGCTCTGGCTGGTACTGTGTCATCCTCAAAGTTGTTGGTCTGGCTGAGCCCGCTGTTGACACTAGTATGTCGAACTGTCTCATAGTTTCCTCATTGTCACTCATCCTGTACTTTATCAAACACGATGACCTTTCCAAGTAATTGGCCTTTCTTGAGGTTGTGCCAAAAGTGAGCAAGGCAATGTCTCACCAACCTTGATTCGGAAGGAGCAATTCGGATATACTTCCTCCAAGAACACTGGGTTAGTTACACCAGCAGCCCTGAGTATATTCAATGTGTTCCCCTCCCCCACCACCAATTCAAATGAGCCAATTCTCCTTTAATCTCCAGCCTTCATTGTCCAGCATTCAAATACTAGCCATGCTAGTCTCAGCTGGAAATTTCACGAAAACTTGTTGCCCACCAGCAAACCTTCCGGTATTTAAAATAATGATGGCATCATTCCAGCATCACAGCTGCACACAAGTCACCAGCAGAACGGATCACTCCCTTACATTTAAAATCACCCTGTTCTCCCTTGTATGTAGTCAAAAGTGCTGTTTACATTGCCTTTTGTTTGGAGCAGCTTTCTGGGGGGTCAATATTGCTGTTCCTCTTTTATTCATGGATAATAAAAGGAAAGCATTATTTCCCCAAGTCCACATTGTAAGTATGTGGCAGAGACAGCCCTCAGGTCCAGATCACAGGATGACGGGGAACTATGCGTTTCCAACACAAGCTGTTGCCCTCCTAAGCATTAGACCTACGGCTGCTGATGACCCATTTGGAACTTTGTAAAAGAAATCTCTGAATTCAGAAAGAGACGAAGTGAATGTCAAGGCCCCAAGTAGGTGGGAGGATGGGAGGGAGGTCAAGGGGAACTGATGTCAAGGAGTTCCGGAAAGAAAAGAATGCTTGGAAACTGATTGTGGCGGCAGTTGTGCACGGCTGCTTGATGCGATTGAACGGTGGAACGATATGGTATCTGCATTAACTCCCAATAAAATGGCTTTGAAACAAAAAGAGAACATTTTCTTTTATTCTCTTTGATGTAATATTTGATATTGATGCAGTATGTCCATTTTAATATTAAGGTGCCCTGGTGGTGTAGCGGGTTACGTTTTGGCCTGCTAACGGCAAGGTCAACAGTTTGAAACCATCAGCCTCTATTGGGAGAAAAACAAAGCTTTCTACTCTGGTGAATGGTTAGTCTCAGAAGCACTCAGATCACTTTTACCCTGTCCTATAAGATTGCTAGGAGTCAGAATTGACTTGAGGGTAGTGAGTTTATATACTTTGATTAAATCGTTAATTTTGTGTTGTTTAGTTTGTTTTTCTGGGTCAAATGCTAAAGAACTCACGACTTGGAGACATTGTAACAAAGCTATTCATGACTGTGTAAGCCTTGGTATGTTCCCAAACTGCATCCTCTTGAAATCCTACATTGTATTTTCACATTCCGTTTTTGCCCTGGACAGAGTGACTGAGCAGATTGCTGTGGACCACTGGCCTGCATCAGTGTGCCCAGAGATTGCGAAGACATCAAAGTTGGGCATCAATCAGAAGTCAGGGCTGGTGCAACGAGAGCAGCAGGAGAAAATACTATTGTAAGACATCCCTCAGTGGATGTCTACAGTTCACACTGTTGTACTGAGAGTCACAGCCAATCAAAGCTGACTCTGTGGCACTTACTAATAGCATTTTGTAGTTCTAAATGTTGTTGTTGGTAAGTGCTGTCAGATCAGATTCATGGAAACCGGATGTACAACTAACTGGTCCCTGCACTGCTCAGCCATCACCCTTCACACACTCTTCCCTATGTGTGCACCATGGTATTATGTCGCAAGCGACCTGTTCACTTCTTCACTCACTCACCACTTGAACCAGCATGATGCCTTGCTCGAAAGGCTGGTTCCTTCTGATAGTGTGACCAAAGCCAGGGAGAAGAAATCGCAGCCTTTCTTCTAAAGAATATTCTGGCTATAGTTCTTCCAAGACAGATCTGGCAGTCCATGATACTTTCAAGATCCTCTGGTAACATCATAATTCAAACGTATCCATCTGACTGCAGTCTTCCTTATTCTGTTCCCATGTCATTGGGGCAATTAAAAAGTCAGGCCCCGCACAGTCCTCAAAGTAACATCTTTGAACTTCAACACTTGTAAATATCTTAAGTCAGTGGTTCTCAACCTTCCTAATGCTGCAACCCTTTCATACAGTTCCTCATGTTGTGGTGACCCCAAGCATAAAGTTATTTTTGTTGCTACTTCGTAACTGTCATTTTGCTACTCTTATGAATCTGGCAAGCCCTGTGAAAGGGTTGTTCCACAGCCGAAGGGATCAAAATCCACAGGTTGAGAATGGCTGTCTTAGATGGATCTGAAAACACACACGCACACACACACAGACACACACACACACACACACACCCTCCTCCAACCCTCACCATGGATTTCCATCAACGTGTACATACCCTGTACCTATTTTTCAATCTGAATAGGTATCATATTTCCATCAAATTATCAATGGGAAGGAAGTCTTGTCTCAGATCTATTTCCATGTCAAGGTTTAAACGACGATTCCATCACTCAATACTAATTTTTGTACAGCCCTTTTTTCAAGACTGTGTCTCATCTATAATTAAACTTGCTTTGCTTTCACACATTGCTCTGCATTTCCTTGCAGTGTCCACGTCCAGATTTATTAAAAATTACTCATAAAATTACTCATTAAAAATAACTCATCTCTAGAGACAGTAACTGGACTAATGGTTCCTTGGGGGTCTGGCAGGGAAACTTGCGGGGAAATAGGGAGCTAATAATGATGAGTACAAGAATGAGGAGAATGTTCTGAAATGGGTTGTGGGGGATGATGGTACAACTACTCTTGATGTGACTGAACTGCTGAATTGTATGATACATGAATTACATGTCAATAAAACTGTTTAAAATAACTCATACCTGCTAAAGAAACCCGATAACTGGCCTTTTTTTTCAATGGCTTTAATTTCTTAGGCTATAACTAAATCAAAACTCACTGCCATCAAGTCAATTCTGATTCATAGTGACCCTCTAGGACAGGGCAGAATTACCCTCCTGAGTTTGCCAGACTGTAACTCTTCATGAGGGTAAAAAGTCCCATCTTTCTCCAGAGTGGCCGGTGGTTCTGAACAGCTGACCATGGAGTTAGCAGCTCAGCAGGTAGCTAAAAGGCCACAAGGTTCCTCTAAATTGAAGGCAAATGATCAGAACTCAACCCTGGTTTCTCTGAAACAAGTCTAATACACCTGCTGTACACCTGGATCCCTGCGGAAAGGACTTGCATTGTGTCCTCAACGGCGCGGCCACAGACAGACCTAGAACTCGCTTTCTCAGACGCATCATAAAGAGGAGAGATGCCAGATTTTAGCTTCGTTCTTCTTCATTTCAAAGAACCAAGTGCGGAATGCATAATCACCTTCCACATCTATTCGGTCCCCATGCAGACCCTTAAATGACTCACGAATGAGGACAAAATGCCTCATTTCAGCCTGGTTGGACTAATTTCACTAGTGCTGGTATCAACACTCTTTCAAATGCACATCTGTTGAACCTGACAAATTTGTTGTCCAAATCTTGATTGTATATTTTCAGCTTAAAACATGCGATCATTTTAACTGCGGGTACGAGTGCACATTCTTAAGAGAACCACCCTTATCAGAGAATTGTGCACTGTTTGCACACAAGCATTTGCTGGAATGGGGCTAACCATGCTGGGGCTTTAATCATCATTCTTGTTACAGAACTCCATCTTGAGAAATCACCCTTCTGCATGTGTCTTGCATAAAACAGGGATACCAGTCCAACTACAAATGGAAACGGTTTCACTTGCTGCCTTCCCCACGAATAAAAGACCATTTGGAATCTCTCTCTCTCTCTCTCTCTCTCTCTGGGTCTGGGCAGAAGTGGAGCTGAAGGTTATTTCAAGATTTGGGCTTGAGAAAGGCTCTGGCTAGAGATCTGGATGACCTTGAGCCTGAGAGTGCTTTCCTTGTCATGATTGTGTCTAGAGATCCCTGGGTGGAGGAAGGGGTTAATGAGATTGGCTGCTTTAAGAAAGGTTGGAAGTTCAAATCCACTCAAAGGCACCATATACAAAAGATCAGGTGGTCTTCTGAAAAAACAGGCTTTGGAAAGCCTGAAGAACACTCTGGTCCATGTTATGTACATGGGTCCATCATGAGTCAGAGCTGACTGGATGAAAACTGACTAACTTGTTTAAAAGGACGTGTCCGCAGTCTTCTGAGGGGTGTTGCAATGTGGAACCAACAATTCAGTCCTTCCCTTGAAAAGATAATCCTTAGGAGTGGGGCAGAGGCAGGGTTTTCAAATCTCTGCAAAGGTGAAAACTTCTACAGTGCAATAACATCCACTAAAAATGAGAATTTGTAAAGAATTCTATTTAGCTATTTATTATGAAATAAATAGATAAAAGTCCTAATAACTCCTTTAGATACATGGCAGCTTGTTCTTTTTGGATGTTGTATTATATAAAGTTCTTTTCTAGGGTTTATTCCTAAATTGTGTGTGTCACGACCAACAACATTTAACCCCTTACTACTATTATTTATTCCTCCAATAACTACATTTCAAAAATTTTTAAATGCTACTAGTTGTAATCAACTTGGCATCAATAGGTTAAGTTTTGATTTTAGTATATGCTGCTTATGGCAGAAAATCCTTTCCCACCTGTCATAGTTTCAAAGCCTTGCCCATACGAGGATAAGTCCAAAAGCATCCATACTACAATTTCAGTTCACATGTGCATAGATTTATTTCAAACAAAATGTATTTGTTTCTTCAACGATAACTTTAGTGAGCAGATGGCTGCAGACAGGTTCTCTTAGTCACACGCGCGTGTCAGTCTGTTCTTTACCTCTTTTCATGACCCCATAGACTGGAGGTTCTCAACCTGGGGGCTGAGACCCCTCTGGGGGTCGAATGACTCTTTCACAGGGGTCCCAAAGATGCAATTTCTGATGGTCTTAGGAATGGAGACACGGCTCCTCTGTCTTCAGGCGGGTCTGCCCACACGGAGATAATGACCACATGCAGGGTCACCGCAACAGAGGGACTGCCTTACAGGGTGGCAGCGTTAGGAAGACGGAGGACCACTGCTACAGACAGAACAGGACTGCCCCTGTGGGTTTCCAAGATTGTAAACCTTTATGAGCACAAAGCTTAATTTTTCTCCCATGAAGTGACTATTAGTTTTGAACTGCTGACCTTTGGGTTAGCAGCCTAACATAACCCAGCAAGCACTCTGCTTAGCCTCATTAGCATGCCTCAAAAAAAAATCAACAACAACAACACAAAACAACAAGACAAGGCACAATCAAAGCAGCAATTTTCCTGATGATCTGCTAAGTCAGTTAAATTCAAGGCAGAGAGGGCAGCTCCTGCTATGGGGCTATTTTGTCTTCAAAGGGGTGATCTTGATAGATTTTCTTGAAAGACATAGGTCAATCACGATGACTTATTATGCAGAGCTTTTATGAAAATTAAAACCGTCTAGGTGAGAAAGAGGCCAGAAGAGTTGCCCTGACACTGTTTCCATCATGACCACGAACTTTCTCCATCTTCAAGGGTGGTGAGGGCGGTCCTAGGAGAGTGTCCTTTAAGGACACTTCACCCCGTGCATCCTCTAGCCTTGGTCTTCCCTTTCACACTTCGCTTTGTTCCCCAAGCTCAAAGAACATTTCAAAGGAGCATAATTTGTGTCCCTCGAGGAAGCCAAAACGGTGGTTTAATGTGCTGTAAATCAAAGAGGACAAAATACTTCAGGAAGGAGGAGAGAAATGAAAATAGCAACTTCTGAAGTATAGACACCGAGATAGAGTCCATGTCCGGAACGGACCGTGTCACATTGTGATACACTGGCTTAATAATGTCTCCAATTTCATAGCAATACTTTTTGACTTACTCTTATCCGTTTATTATTTCTTGATTTCACACAGGGGTTTCAAGTGGGTGAAATCATGGTGTAAGCAGGCTGTGTTCCTTTTAGGAGAGTGCAAGGGAGAATCTCTTTCCCTACCTTTTCGGGCTCCTAGTGATTATCTATATTTCCTAGTTTGTGCCCCACCCCGGACACCCTCTTCAAGGTCAGCAATCCTGCATATCTGGCCATTCCTCCTCAGAAACCCTTCTGTCTTCCACATATGAGGATGAATGGGGTTAGACTGCCTAATACCCTTACTCCAGAGTGTTCTCTATTTTAGGATAGGTTCTGTAGAGAAGCAAAACCAGGAAGGTGTATATCTACACAGAGATTATTTCAAGACAATGACATACTGAGGAATAGGGACTGGTCAGCTCAAGGTCTTGGGGTCAGACTGAAGAGGTTAATGTAGCTGCAGAGGCTGACAACCCCAGAATTAGTAGGTCAGGCAGCATGCTGCTGGCTCACAGGCCAGTGGTTGAAGAATCCCATGAATGGGAGGTCAGAAGATAATGTACCAGGTGGAAGATTCAGAAAAAGTGAGCTCTGTTCGAAATAAACACCCAAAGACACTTCCCTTAAAACTGACTGGATGGTTACATCCAATGAAGCACAGGGGATGCTCCGATCATTTCATGATTGTGAAATTATATTACTCCATAACTACAAAACTGTATCAAGAGCCTCCCAGTACTTAACTACCAAGCTACTGAGAATCATGGCCCAGCCAAGGAGGTTCACAACCTTAACCATCAGAAGCTCACAGTTTCAAAGTACTACCCTTCATCACATCTTCAGAGGCTGGTTTTCCATATACAGTAATACCGTGAAGGGTTTGAAGGGATAGGGCTTGGGCATCTCGGGAGAATATCACTCTGCCTATCAGGTGGCACAAAGGATTAAATACTGAATCATCAGCCAAGAGCTTGGTGGTTCAAGTAAATTCAGTGGCACCTTGGTTGGCAGGCCTGGTCATCTGCTTCCAAGAGCTCGTAGCCTTGAAAACCTGTGAAGCAGTTAGATCTATGCTGCACATGGGCGGTCACCGTGAGTCAGAGCTGATCCAAAGGCAACTGACACCTAAACTATGCTTTCCACAGTGATCACAGAGTTATGATTATTTGACTGTTCCCTGAACACACTACTGTATTTCACTTGCTCTTCTCAACAATGGAGAGGGATATTTACTGTCACTGTTTCCATTCTACACACAACCACACAACGGCTCAAGGAGGTTACACAAAAGTCTGAGGTCAGACAGCACAAAGACTGCTTCGTAATCTCATAACAATTGTTTCTAAAGAATGCCTTGGGAAAAATGGTCCCATCTCTCTGCAGAACCCTTGTTTCCAGAAATTTTTAATTGTGACACGCATGTCTATTTACTATGACTAAGCTGCAGAATATATTGGCTATTGTCAAAATTGATTTGCTATTCATTCATCTATTTCAGGTGAACTCAAATGCATTCAGACATAAAATGTCATGTTTCCTCAAATTATGATTGGCGTAACTTTGTGATAGATTAGTATTCATGTTGGGTTAAGTGGTTCTAAAACTTTAGGCTTTGAAAAGAAAGAGAATCTCTTGATCGAAGTACCTATACACGGCTTTCTACCTGCACATAATTGCAGCTGTAATGGTTGTTCCCTTACTCTCCTGATTTAATTTCCAATCTGTATCTATTATCTAATCGCCAATAAAAGAATACTGCTTTCCTACCTCCTAAGATATTTTCGGAAGATTTAATCAGTATTGACAAAGAAACAAAAATATTACATGCTCTGAAAAGAATCACCAGGAAAGGCTGTCATTGATAAATCTTTGTAAACACTAAATATAATTCTATTGTGTTTACATTTCAACTCTCTTGTGAATATAATGGTATGTAAGACATTAGGTTGCATTGTGATAGTTCTTTTACTTCATACCACTCTATGAGTCTATTATTTTCCAAAACAATGCTTTGTTTACAACTATGAACGTTAAGTATTTGCCACACCCACTGATAAATATAAAACAGCTCATTGTATTTTGAATAAGAATTAGAATAAGAAAATGTTCTTCTTTATAAATTCTGTAACAATAGACTGCTTCCTTGGAATCCTTTGCTATAGGGAATAGTATTGTCTAGTTCAGAAGAAAGAAAGCAAAATCAGTTTCCTTGAAACATCTTATACTGATGATGTGCTTTGGAGTGACATGATCAATAACTACATGCCATTATGGACATTGCCTGGAACACTTAAATTACACTTATATTTCTGAAGAACCCACTCCTTACCTTAAAAATGAACAATTAGCCCTCCAGAGTCACTCCCCTGAAGCAACAATAACACTCGGTCTAAGTCACCCAAAAACTAGCTGCAATGTCTATTTGAATTTATTATGGTGGCTTAGATGAGCTTATACCATTACCAAGCCCTTCCAACTTTTAATGCCTACCCAGGGAAGGACCCTAGGAGACACTGCCTGAACCAAGTGACCAAAGAAAGCATCACTATGAAGGAGTCCCATTAACCTCTGCATCTCCTGATAGGGCACTGTGGGAAGGGTACACATCACTTCTGTAGATTTGCCTAAAATGCACAATGTCAAGGGTATGTATGCATTAGGAAGCAGTATCAGCCAAACCCTGAGAGTGAGACATTCTCATGAATCCTTGCCCAAGAATGATGATGAAAGTCTAAAAAGTGAAACTGCCTAGAGAAGGCTAGGAAGACATGAAAAACAAATGGCATGGGCCTGGATTGCCTCTTTGCCAGGAAATAAAATGTTACTTTATTGGAGCAAACAGTGAAAGCTGAGTCACTCTGAAGGTCAGTCAACTTTATTAGTGGGTTCACCTAAAACAGTGAAAGTTAGACAAGCCAAGGGGATCTCCAGTCATTGCCAAACTTTTGGTCTTAATAAGTTTATCTATTCTTCATTTCACAGATGAGGAAACTCATCTTTGAACTTTGCTCAAAGTAATGTGAGACTTGCAAGTGTGATGTACAGCTTCTGCTTACTGATCTTTGTAATATACTACGTTTCTCCCTGAACACAGGGGATACCAAAGAGTTTGTGGGGACAAGGAATGAAAAGAGAATGGCATTTTTCTAAAAGCTTTTTGAATGGCTCTCAGCTTTAGGAGACTGCCCTCTATTCTAAGATTATTATTTCATTCTTTGATTTGAATATTGCACGCAAGCATAAAAAGACCTTGAAATCCTGGAGGTGGTCTGAGTGTCATATGCAGGCTTCGGTTTGCAAGTCCATACTTCAATTCCCTCTTCTCACATCTACCTCCTACCTTCAGTGTGGCATTTACTCTGTTCCAGCATCTTCTTGTTACCTGCTTGATCTATCAAGCACACTGAATTCTGTCTGTATTTCTCTACAGCTCTTCTATCTAGCACCGTACTGATATGAGTTGTCCTTATCTGCCATTGAGATAGTCACTGACTCATGACACCCCATGTACAAGAGAGCAGCACATTGCCCATGCTCTCCCAGCTTCTCATTAGTTGGATGGGACCATTGTGCTCCATGCAGTTTTCACTGGTTGACTTTATGAAGCAAAATAGTAGTCTTTCTTCCCAACCTGTTTGATTTTGGAAGCTCCAATGTACTGGGCTCAACACACAACCTCTTCTGACAGAAAGAAGTGTGGACCTTGCACAGGAGGTGGACTGGCCAGGACTTGAACCTGGGTCTCCTACATACAATGCAAGAGTTCTATCACTTAACCATCTCTGAGCTTGGAAAGCATTTGAAAGAGAAGGAAGAATGAGGAAGGGGGAGGGAAGAAAAGATGCAAGGGCAGGCTGAGAAGTACGTGACAGAGCACTGTGGGGTACAAATTTCTGCAAATCACTTTTTCTCCAGTAATCATCCTGACACATGTAATCAATATAAATACTGCCAAGCCATCAAGAACAAATGTTGTTTATTCAGCAGTTGCCTAACCCAAGAAAGGTTCCGCAAGAGGGCTGTTGCCTGACCCCGTCGCCAACTATCCTGAGGAGGCGCAGCGGCTGGCCTCAACACCCCTTAGTCAGTTCCCACAAGTGTCAAACTGAAAGCTTCTCTAAACAATCTCAGAAAACCCAATATCACAATTCAAATATATAGCGAGTCTTCCACACTAAACATAAACACAGCATAGTCTCCTCCCCACGGGCCCAAGGAAAGGAGATGAGAAAGGGGAGGTGGCCAGGTCAAAATAAGACGTATGGGAACTGATTATGGAAGCAGTGGTGCAACCCTGCTTGACGAGATTGGATGATGCAATGACATGAAATTTGGGTTAATCCCCAAGTAAAAATAAACTGAAAGACTAAATAAACAAACAAATGTATGTTTGGGAGCTCACACTAAATCCCAGCTACAACTTAAGAAAAATTAATTTTTACAATATGCCCAAACTTGATACTCACATCTGTGAAGGGGACACGGAGGTTATAGGTGCTGAGGCCAAATGTGGTGAAGAAATCAGATGGTGCTTGGCTATCAGATAAAATAGCATCTGGAGTCTCAAAGACTTGTCTCCGAACAAGCAGCCATGTCAGTGAGATTTCAATTAAGTCCACATGGAAGAAGCACACCGTCATCAGTTACTGAAGGACTGTCAATCATATAATCTGAAATGGAGGTGAAATACTGGTGCCAGAGCCTAAAGTCTGAGGATCCGGTTTGCAGAGGGAGCCCAAGATTTACTGGTGAAACTATACATGAAATA
This sequence comes from Tenrec ecaudatus, assembly GCF_050624435.1. Lineage (NCBI taxonomy): Eukaryota > Metazoa > Chordata > Mammalia > Afrosoricida > Tenrecidae > Tenrec > Tenrec ecaudatus. Next base: position 11,634,247 of record NC_134544.1, read on the forward strand.
AACCTCTAGAGAATTCCCTCTATCCACAATTGAGGGATGAGAGGAAAGGGGTCACTAAATGGAGGGCATTGGTGAGTTGGGTATAGAAGGTCAAAGGCCGAAGCCTCACAAAACAGTTAACACTTGTCAACAGAGTCCCCCCAGGATGTATGCTGGTTGCAAAATCAGATAATTTTTTTAGGTTGTATTGTTTCATTTTGGTGGCAGGGTGAATGGAGTGATGATGTCATGTTGTCCATATAAAAAATAATTTTTGGAGACTGTGGTAGCAAATGCTACTAAATGTGATTGAAGTATGGAATAATTTTATATAGGTATTAATCACATTTTAAAAAAGGAACCTACCAAACACACACACAAACAACAGTCTAGAACACAACTAGTATAGACTGAATTGTATTAATTATGGTTGTTGCCTCTGTCTCTGAATGTGGAGTGTATTGAACACACACACACACACACACACACACACCAGAAAGAAGGATTTTTTTTTTAATGAGTTAGATTAGTACAGATAATAATCAGGAAATTCAGAGACTAGTTTCCATTAGCCGGCTTGGTTAAAATTGGGGTATAATCCTATCCCCACTGCACCCTCCAACTTTCTAGTTTATGGCTCCACCTGATAAATAAAGCCTTTGATCATGAAAGCCTTCATCTCCAACCCAAGATAACTGGGAAGAGAAAATTAGCAAAGTCTAACTGAATTAATGGGAGATGTCTGCTTTTGGAGAGGCAAAAGCAGACATAGTATGTGTTCTGCATGGTAAAATGATGGAGGAGAATTTTAGAATTGCAGATTTTATGTGGAGAAAATGCATATATTAATAACTTCATGGTTACATAGAAGTATTACAAGGGCTAAAAATAACCGCTAAAAACATATTTCTGAAAAACCAGAACTTATTTGCATCCCACAGAGCTGATCCAGGGCCCCCTTCCCTTTGATGTCACCAGGAGTTCCACACCTCTCCAGGCAGACAAGATGATAAGAAAGGGGGCCTTTGCAAATTAACTGGGCTTGGAGAGAGATTGTGAAAATGGGTTATCTACACATAGCTAGAGAAACCAAACTGCTTTTGGCTTTTCCTAAGATCTGGTCCGGTTCAGCTGATCAGTATTTATAAGGGTCACGTTTGCTGTTTGCAATGCTTATTTCCCTCCAAAATATCTGTCAAATGTCTAGTTTAGGCTATGGGCTTCGTGATATTGTCCATCCTCCGAGTCACAGATTTCCTGGGCTTGTTTGCCCAGTGAAAGCATTGAGCTGACCCCTTCATCTCTGACGCACCGAGAGGATCTAGTTGAGAGGTGGAGACTTCCTTTCCAGTTCACTGAGTGAGCAAGCAAGCCTGGAAAGGAGACTCCCTTGGTGACAGCTCCTGCGGAGGTGTAATGAAATGCATTGAAAATGCTCAGCAACACTTTCAAGCAAGTTGAGATTTAAAAGCAAAGTGATCCCCGCACCGCATTTCTAAGGATTTGATTTTGTTGGAGGAAATAGGTATAAATCCTCCCTGAGACGAAGGGAAGAAAGGTAAGACTAATGGGCAGAGCCACAGAAGCAGAGGCAGTGTGGCAAGGAGAACACAATTCAGTGAAAGTAATGGCCTTGGGCACAGAGATCACGGGCAACCCATTAGGGGAGGAGAGATGAAAACACTTAATACCTGGAAAGGAGACAAGGTGGTTTGGGAGACAGATGTTTGTGAGTGTGTGTGTGTGTGTGTGTGTGTGTGTGTGTGTGTGTGTGTGTGTTTCAGAGACACTAAGTGAGAAACACCACGGTGAGGGAATGGCTGAGTGCAACATGCCATAAGAAGTCACACAATACCTGGAAATGCCAGGTCCTAGACACTCCAGAAAGCGGGGACACGGAGTCTCCAGGAAAAAATAAAAAGGCAGGCCTCCCACCCAGCTCCTCCTTTTAGAAGGATGAGTGAGTGAGTGAGTCAATAATTCAGGAAGAGGCACTTAAGGCCCATGGCATGATGTGGCTTTACAGCAGGGCTCATTCAGGGTATTGGCAAATGATTCATTCCTTAAGCCCACACATTTAAAGTTGGCCTTGTTTCAACTCAAACCATAAGGAAACAGAGAGATGCTAATGATGATAGCCAGAGAGGGGTTTGGAGAGAGCTGGGCTGAGGGAGAAGTGGGGTGGGGCTCCTTCTTAGGCAGTCCAATAGCATGTCTCACTTTGGTCTCCAATAATCAGAGGTGAAACAAACCCAGTAAACGGGGTTAAAATTATATCAGCAAAAGCCATATTGGATATTGTCCTCACTGACCTAATGACTTCATTACCCAATTTTAGCTCATCTTGGCTGCTGGTCATTCATACTTTCCAAATCCTCAAATTACTAGGTATACTTTAAAACAAAAACAAAAACATACCTTGACATTCGAAGTTCCTGTTTTAAGAACTGAATCATTCACAGCCCAACAATATTTTTGACATACTTCATATACAAACAGAAAAAGACATACTGTATATCTAAACTTTAATAAAATATCACATTACCCCAGCACTAACCCACTGCCATAGAGTCAGTCTGACTAGGATCCACCCTATGGCGAGTTTCTGAAACTATTACTGTAAGACAGCATCATTGCTCTGGGTAGCAGTTGGTAGGTTTGAACCAGCAACCCTATGGTAAACAAGCCTAATCTTAAACCCACAGGCCCATGGGGCAGCGTTAGATTTCCAGAACGTGGTTCATTTGTAATTAGTTAGTGGGGGTAGAATGGCTATACCTAAAGCTGAACCGACTGTATGTTCCAAAGCTGTTGATCTCATTAATTTCCAGGAACAGATTTCAAGTGTCAATTATCAGTATTCCCAATTTTAAGATGAGAAAACTAAAATCTAGTAATATTCGGCAGCTGGTCCAAAAAATATAGCTCAGAGGCCATGGCATAGCTAGTGAAGAGACGGAAGTGAGTCCATCACCCGCTCTAGGCACCCGTCCTGTGGTCACACTTGGCCACACAGCACAGGACAGCACACTGAAGCCATCACTTCCTGTTTCAAATGACCAACATGCAGCCTCTGTCAGGCAGACCCCGAATCAGAGGTTTACACTGCAGGTCAAGGCTCCCAAGGGTGCACATACCTGAATGGGGGTGTGTGGAAAAACCCTGATAACAGTAACTCCCAGTGACCAAAAAGTAATTCAAAATCAAAGGTGTCCTAAATCAAACAGCTAGATGCCATGCTTCAAATTGTCTATCATGAGAGTTAACGTCATTAAAAGCTATGTTTGACTAGTATGTTTTCTGTTACTCTTTGATTCTTCAGCTAAGGCATTGGCAGAGATGATTTACTGTGCATGTTGGATTGAGCCACAGCCGAGAATGGAACTAGTTCAGGTGGTTACAGGTATAGCGCAACGGACGAAAGTGGGACTGGTTTGGCGTGAGCACGGAGGGACTCTCAGGGGCTGTTGGAGATAGAATGACAATGGCAGTTCTATTTATAGGAAGGCTAGACAATAGCAGGCATCAACCATTTGAACCAGTGTCCCACGCCAGTTGACTTGGCCCTTGGCCTCATCTTTCTTCTCTTGCGTTCAGACTGAGAATGTGCTTCTCCCTCCACTTGGCTCTCATGGTTCAGAGGTTTCTAACAAGTTCTGGAATACCCGCTTTATCTACCTATGTCCCAGGGCTATGCACAATTTCTCCTACACAAAAGGGGTCTGATGTGGAAAGGTTTAAGAAGCCCTGTGCATGTGTCAGGATTGACTTGATGGTAAATAAAAATAAATGGGGTCAACATCAAGCTGAGCATGTGGGACACAGGTCCTGAATAGTTGACAACTATGCCTGCAAGGCATTGGAGAGACACAACACATGCGGGGGCAGAAGAAAGCCTAAAGGATTCATGCTTGATTGTGACGTAGTCTCCTATCACTGTGCTCTCAGAAACCTTTACTGTCACCAAATGTTTCAGCACCCTCAGATTTGAGTTACATGATCCCCGAAGAGATCACGAATCAATGTTTAAGATACTGTGGAACCGACAGACGTTAAATCTACCTCGGGAACAGACACTGATTAAGTTCTTTCTCTTCTTCCCAAGATTACCGCTCATCTAGTCTTCCCTGTACTTGTTTAAAATGATGGATTTTCTCCGTCCTATTAATCCTTCGAGTCAGAACCATCACTGCCCTCCACCAGGGAGAAATAGAAAAGGAAAACAATTATTGCACACATTTAAATCCTTCCAAATACATTGAGGTTGGAGTCCTAGTACACCCCTGGCAATTCAGACCAACAACTTAAAAATAAAATTTCATCATCCACGGCACAGAATCTAAACCTGAGGCTCTCTGCCACCTCGTTCCAAGCAAGTAAAGATTGCGTAACGAAGGCCTCTCCTTTGTCTTCCTTGTCTATAAATTCTCTATTCATTTTGAATGCTTTTACTGTCCTCTGCCTGGCTTGGTCAATTAAGTGTTTGTTTGCATTTGCACCAATGTTCATCCTGAGTGTTGTCCTGTGAATGGTGGCATTAAACTTTCAATACACAAAATACACCAGATATTTTCACACTTACTTGCCTGTCGTCTCATCAAGTCTTCTAAAAGAACTTGCCTGACCAATTGCAAGGGAGGCACAGAATACCCCATGGTATCCAGTCAGGAAACCCTCCCATTTCGCTCAGAAAAGCACACACCGCATTGGCCAGTGCCTCCTTCAAAAGCAGAAGGTAATAACACGTGGCACTCATCCATAGCAGCTTAAAGTGAAGTACACAAGTTAGCTGGTGTGTGTTCTGAATTATAATGTGGAGATTAAAAATTTCAAAAGAAGTATTTTTGTTTATTTGCTTGTTTGCTTTAAAGCACTTAAATAGATTGACTTTTGGAAAACCAGCCTTGTCAAAGCCTTATTCAAACCAAATCAATGGGAATTATTTAGTTGTTTTTAGAAAATGTTTTCATCCTCACAAAAACATCGTTTCTACCTAATAACTACTGGCGTTGTGTCTCTTGGTTGACTACTGTGAGCCTGCCCATTGAAGAAAGACTGATGAGTTTTTTCAATGTCTATCAAGAATGAATGAAAGTAAGAGCTGGATTCTTAGTCAAAACACTGCATGATCTCTGCACTCACCACCACCTCCCCCCAACCTTTTCTTTCCCTTTAAACAAAATAACGACCATGTGAAGTGAGAATGAGTGAAATCTAATTTACGTGCAGTGTAGATCATGGTGCCGTTGATGAAAACATGGCAGAAGAAGCAACAATGATTCACGTATACACTTGCACTCTTCTATACTGTTTTTCAGGGCAGTATATAAATATATAATGCTTTCTCCAGACTTAAAAAATGCAATCCACATCCTTGGAAATAGTGAGCCTATTCCTATTCCTCTTCTCACATGATACTATCAGTCAGCACTCATAAGACAGGCACTACAGAATAAATCAATGAACAGAACAAATGTAATCTAGGTTGATACAGATGCCCAGCAACAACAGTACAAGTGCATGTTTTCACCTTTAATAAGCTGTGTTCGAGTAGGGGGTGGGCTGGTAAGTGGCAGGGATCTGTGGAATAGATAGCAAGGCTTCTTCCTGGATTATTCAAAATTGAAGCAATCCTTCACAGACATGCCTGCTGTGCCTCAGTAGATCAGAAAAAGAGCATACAACTGACAAAGCATCAGGAGTGTGCACTCAACTAAAAAAAAAGTCTGCTTATGCTCTAGAATTCCAGGAAATATTTAAAATTAGACGGAAATGAATTGTACCTGGTCATAGACTAGCGGTGGGGAAGGGATACCCTGGAAGTGGGGCAAAAGCCCTGCTCTCCTTCTGTGCCCCTTTCAGTTCACTGGTACTCAAGAAACCGCCTGGCCCAAAATCCAGACAGAAGCAAACTCTGAAAACAGTCTCACATGGGCGATATATCACAGACCTACAAGCAGATGCACGCACTATAGCAGCACCTTCAACTGGAACTGCCCTCCAAGACTCAGGGATCACCTCATACTGACCTCCCTCCCCACTGGGGTCCGCTAACGGGAGGGTGGGAGGAAATAAGCAGAAAAAGATGAAGAAAAGCTAAGCAGATGGCCGCAGAACAGTCCACAAAGATCATCAAAATACTGAAAACACCTTGAATGTCTTAAATTATAGAGCCAAACGGCTCCGTCACTTCACTTGGAAGTCTTGAAAAGCCAAGTTATCAGGAAAAGTCAGCAAAGCATGCAGCATGTACGGGCTTTCCTTACAAGGTTAAAATACCAGCTGGCCTCAGGAACCCACTCCTTAGCGTGTTTCCTTGTCAATGGACACCAGGAGATTTTTCACTGTCCCAAGGAAGGCATTGCTCACTAATTCTGGCTTCCCTGGGCTGGCTGGCTAAGTCAGCCTCCGTACAGTGGCAAGTGTTGCAGATTACACAAAGCACTTCCTAGGAAGGACAGCTTGAAAATCCCCCACCACCCCCAAATCAAGGTGAGCAATTAGCCATCCAAACACACACGAGGGCCCTGAGCATCCGCAAGAAAGGCCGCAAGCCCTACCTTCCCTACATAGAGGGGGTCGGAGCCCATGTACTCCTCCAGCACAAAGAACTGATTCCACACCCAGCTGCGCTTGGTCCGGGGCCTCCCTGCCGGGAAATAGGGCTTGGAGCTGGACCTGGAGAGCTCGGCTTGACTCATCCCAGAAAAGCAGAGGAAAAGAGCGAGGAGCTGCAGAAGATGGCAGAACTCCACTTTGCCCAACTTCATCTTTTGTTTTCTTTCTTTTGTTCTTTGTCCTGTGTAAGAATAACAAAAAACCCTTGACAAGGAAGTGGGGGAAAAGGCACAGTTCCAGTTGGCTTAGCAGCTCTTGCTTCCGGCAGGGTGTCAGCTGGGCGTCCAGAGATAATAATTTGTAGCGTGTTCGAGTGGAACAGGTCGCCACTGCTGAGGAGCCTTCTCCAGAGAATGGTGTCAGAGGTACCTAGGAGGACAAAGAGAGGAGCTCGTGTCACCAACCGAAATGCATGATCACTTGTGGCCTTCACGCACTAATGTCATACCGCTCTGTCGGGCTCTCATAATCGGTATGGTCACTAAAATCTCCAGGATGGGCTGAGATCGTAAATGACAACGCTGCCGTCTATTTGTAAATGACACACTACACGACATGCTGAGGCCAAATGTCCCCCTGTTGCATCTGACAGCCTGAAAGTGTTGCGCTCCTTCTAGGACACTGTACTGGAACATATGGTTGACTCGACAAGCAAACAGCAACAGCATTAAAAAAAATCCTTTTAAGGCTTGCCTTTTTTTTGCCCCCCTTCCCCTCGTAAATTGCCAGCAGTTTGACTTGCTTCTGTGAGGATCTGAAAGACAAGCTGCTCCAGGCAGGGTGTTCAGGGCAGGGGAGGCTCTCTGCAGATTGACATCTCTGTGACACTGAGAAGGGAAACCAAGAAGGCCAGGGAGGTTCCACACCCACTGCAGGTGCCTGGGTCCCAGAACTCAGGATGTTTTCATGGGCTCTGATTTGATTTTGCTAAGCTGAGAAGGTGGGTGTTCCCCCTGTTCCACACTCCAAAGTTCCCATCCTGGATGCTGCCTAACGTTTCAGCTCATGTTTTTTTTTTGCTTTTTAACGGCAGTTATTTGCTATTCCACAAACAAGTCTTAACATCGAGCAGTGTGCTTTGTGCATAGTAGATGCTCAATAAAGATGGATGGTATTGGGCTCTTTTGATCTGCAGAGGACGGGAGAAAAGTCAGTGCCATTTGTGAATCCAAGCCTTGGTCATCATGGAGCCCAGAAGAGCTCAATAGCACTGTTCACCATAATGCTGAATTCTCCCTGTTACAGGGCTGGGATGATGCCTGAGCTTGGCAAGCAGCTACAGAATTAAACTTCCACACACACCCCAAAACACCCAGGGTTGAGAATGCAGGATGAAATGAGCACTATGGTCACCACACTGTCTTTGGGTTTATGGGTTCATTTCACAAGTGTTAAAGACATCAACACTAGAATAAGTGAGGAGAAATATGATCATTTGCTTATCTTGGGTTGTTGGCATCGATTATTGCTGCTTTTGAGTTTTTAGAGTGTTTTTTTAGTATGATAAATAAAAATAGACACTGATTTAAGAAGGTGAAGTCAGAGGGTAAGTCCCTGTGAAAGCAGAATGCACACAATCCTCACCTTGGGACTAACATTTTCCATCTCTCCATCTGTATCTCTCTAACGTGGCTCTGTTCCTTATTAAACTAAGAACCCTGACAGTCAAACTACGTAAGAGAAATACCAAATGTAACAGAAGGAGTATGAAAGGGAAAAGATGGGCTCGGGCATGTGTGTGTGTGTGTTTCATATAATGAGCCAGGTGAGCATTGGACTTCTAATCCAGAAGTCAACAGTTGAAACCCAGCAGCCTGTGCAGGAGGAAGCTAAGGCTGTCAGCTCCCAGAAAGACTCACAGTCTCAGAAACCCTGTCTGTTGTCACTATGAGTTGGAATCCATTGGGTGGGGCATATAACACACAGGCACACACCAGGGAATTTCAAAATGTTCATGGAAAAATTCCCCTTCACTCCCTTCCATATACTCCATTCTGACTCACAGTGGCCCTACAGGGATAGAGTAAAACTCTGTACAAGGGCAGAAAGCCTCACCTTTCCCCTGCAGAGAAGGTGGTGGGTTCAAATTGCAGACTGTGCAGTTCACAGCTCAATCCATAAATGTCACCAAGGCTCCTTATCACAGTGTCAGTATCATTTAGTTCCATTTTCCAGAAACTTTTTGAAACACATATATGGATATATAAACATGGTATAAATAGTACACAAAACTGCAGGGCATGGAGGCACTGACTTGGAAGACAATTTAAATAAACCGATGCATTTAAAAAATATCTCTAGAGTTTGGTACTCCAGAGGGGGAATACAGAGTGATACAAAGTTTCTTCAAGTGGGGGTGGCGGGTCCATAGGAGGACACATGGCTCAATGTGGAGCTGTGTAAAGTGCAATGACAGTGACAGGGTTATGAGCATGTAACAGCCTAAGATGAATTCAGAATGAGGAGCTGATACCAAGGGCTCAAGTAGGAAGCAAATGTTTTGAGAATAATGAGGGAAACAAATGTACAAATGTGCTTGACACAGTGAATGTCTGTGTGGATTATAATAAGGGTTATATGAGCCCCCAATAAAATGACTTAATTATATTTACAAAGATGAATTCAAATCACATGCGTACTGATTCCAGGGTCTTTCTGGTAGTGTTTTCCCCAGTTGCAAATTCCTTGGGTGAAAGCAGTTGCAAAGTTGAAGAATCTCTGATTCAGTGCATAGGTCCCCAAATTTATTTAGCTCACCACACACTTTTCGGAACAAAACAAAACAAACACAGAAACTCAGCAATTTGAAACCTTTGAACTAGAGTCCATAACCAGGTGTTAATTTTGTAGGACCCCTGAATCCTTCCTGATGACCTATTTTGGGACACAGAGATCTAAAATGACCCCATGTGGTGGTCATGAGGAGAGCTGATGCATGCTGAGAACCAACATGTGAACTTTTCCTAGAGCCTAGTAACAGATCAGAGGCACTGAACACATTCTCCCCAAAACCCAAGTCACTCATCCAAGGTTCAAAAATAAATTAACTCCATTTAGAAAACACTAGTTATTCTAGGTATAGAGTTATATCTAGAATTATATGTTGAAAAAACAATGAACTTGGGGTCACATCTTGACATTGCAGAATATGTTCCTCAATTAGGTTGAAAGTTAGTCAACCTACTAGGATGAGGGTTTGAAAGAATTCATCTAATTTCTTGCCATTTGAAAATCATCTGGAATTTAAAAGGCAAGGAGATACCTAAAGCCAGGCATGGTAGCTAGGCACTGGTGGCCAGTGGACATTACTAAGAATGGCTCTTGGGATGTGGAGTATCAAGGTCTCCTGGCCTCCCTCTGACTATGAGCACTCTAGGCCCCTAGGAACTGAGAGGCATGGGGCAAAGTCATGAGGAACTTCAGACTCTATGTGAAATCTATAGCCAAAGATTTCTGATTTTACTCCTCTATCAAGAGAGAATAAATTTTCTCATAAAAATCAAACACCTCCATGGGATGTAGCCCTGAACCTGAGAGAGTGGAGCCATTGTCTCTGAGGACAATAAGGGCAACTGGGACAAGCAAGTTCACAAAGAAAAGGTTCTACATCCTACTTTGGTGAGCATCAACTGAGGTCTCTAAAGCGCTTGCACGGTCCTCTATGACACACCTGTTAGTTTGTCCTTTATTGGAGCAAAGAAGGGAGGCATCAAATGTGTATAGAAACAGTTAGGCCAATGGACTAACAGGCCTTGACCCAAAGTCTCCCCAACCCTGGGAACAGAAGAATGAGATGGTGCCTGGCTACCACTAGCAAGTGCTCTGAAAGCGATTACAAGTTCCTGGATAGAATTAGGGGGGAAATGTGAGACAAAACTCAAAATCATTAAGAAAGAAGAGGTTTGTTTTTTCTGACTGAGACCAGTGGAAGCTCAGAGATCATGGCCTTTGGTGCCCAGTCAGGTCTGGTACTGGAAGAACCTCAGCAGCTCAGTTTTCAGCCAACCGAATGGCAGGAAGGTCTATAAGGGCAACATTCATAGTAGAGAAGCAAATACTCCTTAGAATAACCAACCATTTGAGAGCAAAAGGTCAGTCTTTACCCAAGGACAAAGCTCAGAACAACGGTCAGAAAAGTAAGCGAGAGGAAAGAGGAAACCCTGGGGGGAAGAGGAATGAGCGACATGGCACTGAGAGGATTGCAATCAGTGAGGTGTGACATGATGTGGATGGGAACTTGAATGAAAAACTGATTTGCTGAGTACACCTTCTCCCAACTTCCAATAAAAAAGTTTTGTTCTTTTTTTTTAAAGAAATGAATGTGTCAATTCCTCAGCCATTGAAAAGGAAAATCATATCTAGACTATGATTTTAGTACTTGGCACAAAGCTACTCTATGGAACTAGTGAGTTTGATAAACATCATTTCATTGTGAACACTTATCTGAATGCCAAGAAAACAAAACAACAACAAATACAAGTGAATATCTGGAATTTGAAAGCTGGGAAGTTAATACCTTTATATTCTAATCTAGTGAAAACCAAATCACTTCCCTTTGGACTTGTTGGCAGCGCATGCATGTCAGAGGGGTTTTCTATGGACTTGGCAGTGCATGCGTGTCAGAGGGGTGTTCTATGGACTTGGCAGTGCATGCGTGTCAGAGGGGTGTTCTATGAACTTGTTGGCAGCACATGTGTGTCAGAGGGGTTTTCTACGGATTTGGCAGTGCATGCGTGTCAGAGGGGTGTTCTATGGACTTGTTGGCAGCACATGTGTGTCAGAGGGGTTTTCTATGGCAGTCGACTCAGGAACCTCTGGGTGGACCCAAACCTCCAACATTGTAGACAGCAGCCAACCAACCAAGCTAGTGGTGATCTGCATCCCCTGAGGACTGAATTCACATCTGTTAAAGATTCATATTCTGGGTCTCTCGGGTCTTAATGATGCACTCCTGGAAACATTATTTGAATTCAAAGAAATTGCACGATGAAGCCTCAAGCCCCTCACTTATAAAATAAAGACGATAATAATTGTAGCTTCTTCCTAGGATTAAATGAACGTTTCACAAAAATCAAAAGATGCATATGTAATATAGCCCCAGATGAGAAAAATGGTAGCTGGGTTTCTTAGCAGTATTTTTAGATAACTGAATTTGAAACAGGTTATGGGAAAAGACTAATGTGTTTGGGAAGTGACATCAGTTTTCATTTTAAGATCATTTCTAGTAATATATTTTTGGAAATTCTTCCATCAAAGGAGACTTCTAGATAGTTCTACTTGAATCTAGAGAATATGCATCAGAAATTTAAAAAAATGTTCTAGATGGAAACTCAAAATGGCAACAAAGCATTTTAAGATGCATGTAAGGCTCTTTGCTGAAGGCAGAATTTCTGTGTTTTTCATCAGTCAGAGCAGTATCAGCAAAGAAAAGTCTATCGGTATGCATTCACAGTCTTCTCAGATGAGGGATAATTATGGATATGCGTACTTACAGGTAACCTGTACTGTGAATAAAACCTCAGGGGTCTTTGTCCTTGAACCTGCTGTGTGACCTTGGGATTCCACTTTCCAGGTCCCTGTATGAACTCCATTGACCAGGGTCCTGTATGGTCAAGTATGACATAATTATGTTAGCTTGAACTACATTAGCAAAGATCTAGTGGCAAAGGAACAGAATTAGGGAAGTCTGAAGAAGAACGAGAGCCTGTGACCACTGACCAAAGGTACGTGCCCTGCTGTATCAGATACAATGCTTGTAGGTAGGAGATCTGAAGTTGATTTTGACTCATACTGACCCCTGTGATAGAACAGAACTGCCCCATGGGGCCTTCCAGGCTGAAATCTGTGTAGGTGACCAGTTCCCATGGGCTGTGCTTCTCAACCATCCTAATGCCGCGGCCCTTTCATACAGTTCCTCATGTTGTGGTGGCTCCCCAACCATAGTTATTTTCATTGCTGCTCATAACTGTCAGTTTTCTACTGTTATGAATCAGGCGACCCCTGTGAAAGGGTTGTCTGACCCCCCAAAGGGGCCACGACCCACAGGTTGAGAACCGCTGCTGTAGGGTTCCACTTTTGCGTAATGTGGGAATTGAAGTAAATCTTCTTAAAAAGTGTCTCTCTACCCCAGCCACCTGTCCCTCTCGGCCCCCTACTCCCAGTCCCTCACCCAGGGCTTACTTTGCTGCTTTTAAGGATGATACAAAATTGAACTTGATGGACTTTTGTTTTTTAAGCTGTGATAAAGTGAACATTGTTAATAATGAAAAATAATGAGTAGGGAGCAAATAATCACATTGCAGGGATATAAAATAAATGTCTGGCACATTTCTGAAATGTAACATGGATTTTTACAAGAGATGCTTAATTTACTCTTCTCGCCTCTTGGAGCATGTGTCTCTCCCACACAAGGAGAGAACAATGAATTCACCTGATTAGCTAGGGCCCATAAGCTAGTGTGTGCCCAAGGACATAGTCTGTGTGTAAAAGGGATGATTAGAATTCAGGACTTTGCTCCATTATCTGGGCTTTCTAAAAGCAGCTGTATTCATTTAAACCTTGATGAACAAGGATGCCTATCATATAGGAGTTGGATACCCTCCAAAAACCTGAGGGAAAAAAATAATGCTATGTATTTAATTTTTTTTAACAAAAAAAGTAACACCTTCAAAATACTCTCCAGTACACTTAATACATATGTCAAATCTGTGATTCCATTCTTGGAAACATTTTTCAAACTCATCTGTTTGGTTGGTGGACAGCACCTCCCTCATTGAGGCATGCTGTTTTGTGCCCAAAACTGGTGCACTGAGATGGTTGTGTGAGCAGGTGCATTGTTGTAGTGGCAAAACCAGTCCCCCGTTTGCCACAAATCAGGCCTTTTTTGTCATCACACACTGTTACTCAATCTTTTCAGAACCTCTAAATAGATAGCTTGACTAACAGTCTGACCTGGTGGGACAAACTCAAAATGTACTATGAGTTTACACTTTCATCCATTTTGGAAGTTGACGGATGTTCAGAAATAGGTTTGTCATCAATCAACATTTCACCTTGTTTGAAACAAGAAAACAATTCGTACATTTGAATTGTTCCCATAGCGCTGTCCTTGTAAGCTGTGTTCATCATCACAACAGTTTCTGTGGCATTTTTCCAAGTGGGAAACAAAATTTCAAATGCACATGCTGTTTTCTTAAATTTCGTATCACCAAAAAAACGAGGTTCATGGAAAACTGCTTTTACGAAAATAATTCTCTGTGACCAGAGGGAACTTTCCCAGGTGACGCCACTGGGTGCACTAACTCAGAGCAGGTTGATCAATGCTTGTCCAGCAGGAAAAAATTTTTACTACAAAAGCTCTTCCCAGAGGAGCTTTTTTCTGTTTTATGGGGGGTCCCCCCTCATACTTCTATCTAAAAGGAGTCTTGGTGGTGGGGTGGTTAATCATTTGGCTTCTAACCACAAAGCCAGCATTTTGAAACCACCGGGATGTATGCAGGAGAAAGAGGAGGCTTTTTACTCCAGTGAAGAGTTACAGTCTCAGAAAACCAAGTTCTACCCTGTCCTATGTAGGACACTATACAGAATTGACTATAGGATCACTATATAGAATTGACTCAATGGCAGTGAGGTTTTGATTCATTTATTTATATATAGTAGCTACAACAGAGCAGTGTACCTAACTGACCTCCAGAAACTATTCACTGAGAGATTATCTTCACTATAACTAAATTCACTTTTTATTCTGGAAAATTAACCATAAACAAAGCCAGCATACACAGCCTCTGCTAACAGCCATGTGTAAGCAGCACAAACAAGTTGCCAGCGGATTCTGACTTGTCGTGGTCATTTGTTCCAGAGGTCAACACCTCAGGGTTTATCCTGGCAGATTTTTGGAAGGAAATGAACAAGGCCTTTCTTCCCAGATACTCCTGGGTTGACTTGAGCTTTTAAATGTCTATCAGCATCCAAACACCTTAACTACAGGTACCACCCGTGGTCTCCTGGGGATCATCATGACACTTTGCTCACAATGTCATTGTATTTCTCACAGGACGGGAAGGATTTGTCATACTCCCGTGCTAAATTCCCTTTACCTGGCCTGAGAGCTGACGATACGCAGAAGGATATTTTCACTAGCACTGAGTGCAAGTGTGGGTGATGAAATTCTCTTTTATGAGGCAGATAGAAGTCCTCTGAAGGACCATTTGAGAAGCGAGGACTATAAAGAATAAACAGTAATGTGTTAATCAATATGCTATTTAACAACTTGACCCGAAAGGTGAGTGGTTCATTTAAACCAGCAACTCTCCCGCACAGAGTTCAGCCTGGAATTCTCCATGGGGAAGTTCTATTCCATCACAAAATGAGTCAAAATCAACTGCACATCCCCCACCAACACGGTTTCTGATACCGCAGGGCACATGCATTTGGCCAATGGTCACAGGTTCTCTTCCTTCTTCAGAATCTCCCAATTCCTTTCCGTTGCCATTAGATCTTTGCCACTGTAGTTCAAGCCAACATATTAGTTATTAGATTGACTATACAGGGCCCCAGGGCATTAAGTCCCAGAATGCACAAACAGTTAATTCCCACAGTGTGTATATCTCAGAGAAAGTTCTAGTGTTCTATGTTCACACACCTGTCACCCAAACACCCCAGGGACTGCAGTTTGAATTCGATGCCTGTATGGATGTCATGTCAGAATGAACAGTACTGCAACCATTTTGATGTGCTGGGTTTTGTTCCTGATTTTGTTTATTTTGAAACACTATGAAAGTTGTCGTTCTTTATTTATGATTGTCAAACACTAATAACCAAACCTTGAACTTGAGATTTCCTCATATGTTATACAACACTCCAGACAGGAGGCACCTACCATCTCACAAACCTCCATGAACAAAGGCACCACCCGAACAAGAAGGTTTTGTGCATAAATGAACTTAAGCACATGATCGACCATAACAGAGGACACGTTCCAATGAGTTAAATACAGCCTCTAACATTGGCACGCCAAGGCCAAAAATTGTTCTTTATCCCCGCCTCCTGGATCTTCCAAATGCTTTCTCCTCCCCGCTTTTCTGCCTTCCTCTCCTGTCTGAGCTGTGTGGCAGCCTGTCTGCTGCGGGGAAGCTGTGACACAGGTTCCCAGTTGAGCACTTGCGTTCAGGGTGACAAGTTCAAAAGGGGAAACCCCATGAAAAATAAAGAGCTATTGGCCTTCAGATAAATTCTGTGGATCTGCACCCATTTCAGGACAGTTACCATACGCATCTTCAATTTCAGATGGGTGACACCAAACAAAACAGAAATCAGTTCTAGCTAGGGAGCCCTGGTGGAGTCATGGTTATGCATTGGGCTGCAATACCAAAGGTCACAGTGCAAAGTCACCAGATGGTCCTTGGGAGAAAGATGGGGCTTTCTAATCCCATAAAAAGTTGAAGTCTCCAGCTATCCCTATACTGGGCATATACCCAGAAGAAATAAGAAATAAACCACGTCCAGTCATATGCGTTCCAATGTTTATTGTGGCTCAATTCACAATCGCACAGAGCTGAAAACAACCTAAATTTTCATCAGTAGAGGAGTGGATTAGTAAACTCTGGCACATAAACACAATGGAGTACTAGGCATCACTAAAAAGCACTGATAAGCACATGAAGCACGTCTTTTCAGGGGAAGAATTGGAGGAAATTATGCTAAGTGAGGTCATCCAATCACAAAAGGAGAAGTACAGCACGAGTCCCCTGAGGTAAGTGTAACCAGCACGGTAGGTATAGAAGAGAAGCCCCTATAGCATAACAGTTGGGTTGAGATATAAGGAGTCGGGAGGAGGTGGGACCAAACCCAAGGAGGTACATGTTGGTTCAACACAATAATGGGGAAAGGGAGGATTGGAGAGGGAGAAAAGGGGGGGGGGAGTTAAATGATGACGAAGGGAGCAGGGTACTAACACATCCAGGGGGAGAGAACTGGTCTTCTCTCCACAAATTTGGGAGTGGGCATGCAGACCCTGCCAGGAAGCACCAAACTTCATGGTCACGTGGCCACATGAAAGAATGAAAAGAGAGATGAAAAGAGAGAGTTACAGGGCTGGCCCCAACCAGAGCCAAAAGGTGTGGCCAAGAGCAGTACTGAAGCTACAGGTTGGGGAGAGGGGCCAGCATGCCACACCCACATGGAAGCAGACTGGGAGAAAGGAAGAGGAAGAGAGAGCCGGACTGGACCCCATGTTGTCACACCAGGCCTGGAGGATGACTTCCCTGCCAGGAGCTAAGGGAACACAGAGGTGACTGGGTGGCTGACAACAGCTCGTGTCACGTTGTCCCCTTACTAGGAGCAGACTGTGACAGAGGACATTTCTGGGGTCACATGGTGGGAGGTAGTACGGTCTGAACCCCGCACAGCAGAGTGATACAAGAAGGGAGCATACCAGACCAGTAGCTGGAGCAAGGCAGAGATATGAAACCCGTGAGGAGCCCCCAAAGGGGGCTCCGTGCTGAAAGGGGCAGCTCCTGGACTGTCAGGAAGGTCAGCGAACAGATCTGGGAGTTTTGTGTACTTCTTCTCTCTTTTTTTCCTTTTTCTTCTGGTTTCTTTTCTTTTCTCTTTTCAATCTTTTTTTTTTTTAATCAGTTTGGGCAATGTCATAGTGTGCCTACCTATATAGGATAGGCATGGAAGGGATGCTCGAGGAAAGAGCAGTGGGACCAACAGTCCTGGAGAGACCTGGGGGGGGGGGGTGGGTGAGGGTGGTGGGGGAAGGGGGAGGTGAGCAGGCAGTGCAATGGACAGGGGAACAGTGGGGTTTTGGAGTCAATAACAAGGAGGAGATAAGGATTCCAGTTTTGGGGGGGACTGGTGTTGGAGCAATAGCAAACTAGCTGAGAGGAGGTACCAAGACGCTGAAATAAGGGAAATATAATGGTGGAAGGTAAAAGGAAACAAAAGAAGGACCTAGGAACCAAAGCAACGGATAGGGATATAAACATAGCGGTGCACATTAATCCATAACAATAGAGGTACTGGCCTATGTACATAAATTTATATGGCAATACGTTGAGGTAGGGGATGGACTTTAGGCTTCTGCTCATAACCTCCTTCAATACACGAAAACTTTATTCTAACAAATTGGCAGTCTGAGGTGGTCACCCTCCCAACACAGTCGCTGAAGACACAATGGGTGCATAAGCAAATGTAGTGAAGAAAGCAGATGGTACAAGACTATTAAAAGATATAGCATCTGGGATCTTAAAGGCTTGAAGTTACACAAGCCGCCAAGCAACAAGTCCCCCTGGAAGGAGCACACCACCGGTGTGATCATGGGGAGTCATAGGGAACAGGCAATAGGCATCAGCAGACACATAACAAACAGACAAAAACATATTGTTGAGAATGAGAGGGGCTGGAGTGGAGATCCAAAACCCATCTCTAGATATTAGAACAACCTCCCCACAGAGGGACCACAGGGAAGGAATGAGTCAACCAGGGTACCATAAAGCATCAATGAAACACAAAATATTCCTCTGGTTCTTTGAGGCTTCCTCACCCCCCATTACCAGGCTTCTCAATTCAGACTAGACTGGAACATGTACACAGGTATAGATAGGACATGGGAGCTGACGACACACAGCTTCCGGGAACAGGAGTGGGAATAGTGATACCAGAGGGGTAGGGAGAAGAGGGGAAACAGACGGGATAAAGCGGGAACCGATTGCAATGATCAGCACATAACCATACACCCCTCTACAGGGGGAAGAACAGAAAACATGGGGAAGGGAGAAAGCAGTCAGTGTGAGAGATGAAAATAATAACAATGTACAATCTATCAAGGGGTTATTAATGGGAGGTGCAAGCGGGGAGGGGGAGATGATCTGATACCAAGGGCTCAATCAAAGTAAATATCTGAAAAGGATAAAAGCAGCATATGTACAAATTCGCCTGATGCAAGCGATGTATGGACTGTGAGAGTTGTAAGAGTCAAAAAAATAAAAACAGTAATAAAAAACAAACATAAAAAGATTTGAGGTCTCAGGAACCCATAGGGTCAATTCTATCTATCCAATAGGATTGCCAGGATCTGGTATCAACTAAATGACAGAGAGTTTGGTGTGTTTTGTTTTTGTTTTTTGGGAGAACAATCCCAGGAGGTGTTGTTGTTAAGTTGGTAAAGTCACAAGGATGGCAGTTCAAATCCACCAACCTCTCCTTGGGAGAAAAATATCTGCATCTATACAGATTCATAATCTAGGAAAGTCACTCAGGATGCTCCTTAGAGTCCATGATGGCAAGATTTGTTCTCACATACTTTGAAAAAGCTGTTAGGTGAGAGTAGTCCCGGGAGAAGGACTTGGTATAGTAGAAGGACAGAAAAGATGGACTGACACAGTGCCTGCAACAATGGGCTCAGACATAAGAACAATTGTGAGGATGAGGATGACACAAACCGATGGATGGAAACCCACTCCACAGCACCTAATACCTACAATAACGAACCCTCTGTGGGACCCTGTATCTGAATTGACCCAGTGGTAGTGCATTTTGGTTGTTTTTTACTCTTTTTCAGGGGAGTGGGGGACACAACAGAAGGGGACCCAAACACAGGCAATTATATTAGCAGTAGTGATGGGTGATGGGTACTGGGTTAAAGAGTAGGCTGAGACAAACTCTTTGTGCAAGACTGAAATGTCTATTTTGGCTCCGCTACTTTAAAGCTAAATCTTGCTGGTTTGATTTCAATTTATGTTTTTAAAGGATTTTTTGTCCTCCTTTGGTCAAACTGAAAATCACCACAAGTAGTCCTGTGGCTTATGGGACACACCTCACTGAAAGACAAACCTGAAAATGGATGGAGACAGAGGGAGAGAGGGAAAGCAAAAGCACAGGGGGTGGGGCGGAGTCAGCCAGGCGATGCTTATGGAGCCAGCTTCATTTCTCTGCCCTAGAATCACTTCATCACGCCACCTTTTTGTTCCAATTATCTGTGTTCAACTGAGTAGCAAAGCATAAATTCCAAGTAGAGAGTTTATTATTCATTTAATCTTAATAGCTAATATTATTTTACCCAAATAAAATCCATTATTACAAAATTTCCTTGGATTTTCTGCTCCATTTAGCCTTTGTGAAACCACTTCAAAACATGAGATGAAATGATGATCACACTCCGGAATGCTTTGCTCCTCCGTAAAAACAATGACTAAAAGTATCTTTAAGGAGGGAATAATTCCTTTTCTGCCTCAGCAGACCTGCAAGTCAGCAAAAGCCTAAATTTTCAGACCCAGTTTCACCTGAAGTCAGCATGTAAAAAACATGGCGAGTAGCACAAAATATCAAGCCCCTGCCACCACATAGCCCACTTGAAGAGTTTTGAGATAGGGTTTGTTTCCAATTGAGTTACAGACATGAACAGGCGCACTGTTCTGTGTGTTTTCCAGAAGTAACTGGAGTGCAATGGATGGTAGGCAATAATACAGGGAAAATGATGTAACTCTCTCAGGACTGGTGACGCTCAGAAGTTACAGTGGGCTGTGCTGCTGGTTGTAGTCCAATACTAAAAACCCATGGCTGGTCTCTGGGACAGACCTGATACCATCATTGATTCACTAAAGGCTGGGTCAAGAGCAGAGGTGTATGAGATCTCTGTCACAGGCAGATCTTCTATAGCATTTCCCAAATACAAAGAAGCTTCAAAAAGTTTGTGGGCAAACTGAATTGTGTTTTCATTCCACTTTCCCACAAACTGCCATTGTTGTATAGGAAGCCTGTCTCTCACTAACGCACAGCTTAAGACTGCTCTAACACGGATTTCATGAAGCTGTCTCTCTCTCTGAGGCAAACAAATGTTTCTTAACTGGGGAAAAAGCGGTGTATTCTCTCACTCACTGCTCTGGCGTCAATTCTGTCTCCCAGCTCTTGGCAGCCTGGAGTCAAACTGCCCTCTTTGGGTTTCCCAGGCTGTACATGTTTATAGGAGCAGACGGCCTCACCTTTCTGCCGAGGGGAGGGCAGCATAGTCCAGAGGCACATGGGAGGATTTGCATTTGCTAGCAAATGAATTCAAAGCAAGGCGTGTGAGGCTTGCTATAGCTGTGATGGAATCTTCCAGGAGAACCAGAGAACTCTATGAAGAGCAGCTACTGACCTTCTCCTGGACCTCACACTCCCTGAGCCATTGAAGCTAAATCATACAGGAGACAGAACAACAATGAATTGGGGGTGGGGGTGGGGGGGCTTGCTTTTGGTCTGATGGAAGGAAACTGTCATTTCTAGTGGGGTTTTCAAGTTAAAGTGCATTTTCCAGGTACTGTGTTCATCATAGAGCCCTTGCGTGGGTGAACACTATCCACGTCCAGAGTGAATAGGGGGCTGGTGGCTGAAGGGCCACTGCAAACTAGTATCTATGCATTCAGAACAATCTTCCATGTAAAGGTTTGGGGGCTTTGTGTTTGTTTTAAACATCAGACTTATATTTTGTATGGTTTGGGAAGAGAACCCTTGGCTATTTAATGGTATGAATTGAATTTAGTGATGACAGAATAGGCTGCCTCTTGATTCATCCAGGGTCCCCTTCAAAGCCCTTGGTTTGCCCTTGTTTTCTCATGAGTGTGGTCACCTATTACTGTTCAGGTGCTCACAGTGATGATCTCTGTGCACAGAACTAAAGGAGTCTGGTTCACATCAGAGGAGCATTGTGGTGGTGGCCATGGCACTATGGTATAAGATTGCAATGTCCGACACAAGATCAGCAGTTCAAATCCACCAATTTCCCCAAGAGAGTAAGGTGTAGCTTTCTGCTCCCCTTAAATATTATTGTCTCAGGATCCCTGTGGGGGATTGCTAAGTGTGGAATGGACTCAGTGGGTAGTGTGTGTGCATTGGGGGGGGTGCATCTAGAAGAACACTTCTTCTCTGTCCTTGTGTGGTCTTGTCCACACAGATGCACTGCAGATATTTTAGGGGATGCTAAAGGGGAACCTTATACTTTCCAATCTCCCCCATTCATGAAAGAGCAGAATTCCAGAGAGAATCCTGAAAAGAAAGTAGCCCAGGGCCCCAGGGCATTTCAAAAGCTCTGACCAAACATCCATTCTAAGCACTGCACACAAATCAACCTGTAAATCTCAAATTCCATAAGAGAGAAGATAGAGATAGTCTCGATCACAGTGAAGGCAAGAGTGTGACTCTCCTGTGAGCTCACGTTGCAGAAGGAAAACAACACAAAGAAGAAGATGAAGAAGAAGGACAAGAAGAAGAAACCTAAAATCTATTGTGAAGATTCCAGATGAGGAGCACAGAACTTCACGGTCCAGTAGAAATCCGCAAAGGTTCAGTGAGGTGACCAAGGTCACAGAGCTACCTTGGTGCTGGAGGAATTGGAGATGGCGATTGGATCAGATCTGGTGGGTGTTTTACAGTGCCTGCCAAATATGGCTCCTGCTGAGTAATGAATCTCTTTTTATCATCTTTAGAATTTGTCATCTTCCCCCAAAGCCAAAAGCAAGCAGATTTGATCTTACTCGAAATTGGAGGAGTCTGAGATTTCATTTTCAAAGAAGATCATGGGTACCATCCAGGCTGGAACAGGGATGGGCAGTGATAATGCTCAAGGATACAGGAAGGAAGCTTCAAAATGCTTCTGGAAAAATCCCATTATCTTTATATTCCATTTTTCCATGAACTCCCTCCATTGTTTGAAGCTCCTTCCATGTATAAGTTAAGGAGAATGATCGCAGAGTTTAAAACTGCCTTCTCTCTTACAAACCATCAAAACAAACAAACAAATGAATATCTTCCAACTACATAATGCCACGTAAGTATTTCCACTGGGATTTAAAAGACAGCCATGGACGGCTTAAGAAATCAAGCATATAAGTTCAGAAAATCAGAGAGAAGGATGTAGTAGACATCTGGCCATTTTATTTGGAAATATAACTGTACTTTAAAAAAATGATAGTTGTTCTTCTGACAGTTGCCAAAAATTCTATTTGGGGTAGTTCTCTGCTCCTAAGGCAACCATCAACATCATCCTGACCATCATTCTGTCATCATTGGCATCATTTATAGCAGTATGGTGTCATTTAATTAGTTGTATATGATACCATTTGAAGCTTAGCATTGACTTTGGTATTTTTACTATTGATGAAATAGCCCTCTCTCCTCTGTATTTAAAAGGTTTGATTTTTCACATGATAGCGATTGGCCTTCTGGGGAATGCTTTCTCATGTCAAGAAGCTGTGATCAAAGCCACAAGCTCCCTGGGCCAAATAGTGTTCCAGCTACAGCCCACAACCTCCTACCGTTAACTGGCCTAAATAGTCAGGCAGGGGCCTTGGATATGACTCACTCTGCCTCTAGTGTACATCTGGTTATCAAGCAAGAAGGGGAAAAAAACTTCTTTAAATGGATTACCGATCCATCCATCTATGGCCATGAGTAGAAGCAGGAGCAATTTTCTAATAAGCAAGGATTTACTTGTGCTTAGTCGCGGATCTGTTGTGAATAGTCTCACGTACAGGTGTCACCACGTTTGCAGTAAAAACACAAGAAAGTCCAGGCTTACCTGGCTTCCTGGTACCCTGTCCCAGCCAGGGTTTAGAAAGGTGAAAAGAGGCCTTGCTTCTGTGGGAAGGGGCTGTTTGTTGGGAAAGGGTGGTTGCCAGCCCACCTTAGGAGCAGATCCTTTGATGGGATGAAAAGCAAGTTAAATTGTTCACTATGTAAACTAAATAGAAAACAAGGGTGTCAAACACCTACTTTAAAATTAGTTACAACCACCAAACCCATTGCCAGGGAGTCAATTCCTACAGGACATAAGGAGCTTATAGGCCAATGCAGAACTGGCCCTATGGACATCAAAGACAAGTTTTTCCATAAGCAGACAGCCTCTTCTTTCTTCCAGGGAGCAGCTGGTGAGTTCAAACCTCCTATCTGTGGTTCAGCAGAGGCATGCTTAGACTGGGCCACCAGGTCTCCCAAAAAAACATCACAATGAGACAACTGGCTCTGAAGGGGCTCTGGTCCTCACAGTTTTCCCTTAAAAAGACATTAACTTAGTGGCACCACTTGTTAAACAAATGTGTCCTTGTAATTACATTATGCCAGGTGTGGCTTTTGTGACTTCAATAAAAAGCACCCTGTTTCAAAAAACCTTTTTGCAAAAGAGCAGAGAGGAAACAGACATAGCAGGATGAGCATCTCTAGTGCTCTCTGAGGGAATGGCCAGATGTCTGCATCTGTATTTCCACTAGTGATGCTCCTGGGGAGATTGCCTCAATGTCTGGAAGGGGTCAGTCTCTCTCTCTCTCTCAATCTCTCTCTCTCTCTCTCTCTCTCTCTCTCTCTCTCTCTCTCTCTCCCTGCAGAACCAAAAAATCCCCAGAGGAGGCACTCTTGCATTGCTGGTAAAGGGAGATGTGCTCCACTTGTCAAAGGATGCAGTGGTCACAAGCAGGATCTGATCATATGCCTGCCTTCAGGTCCTGGACTCCCCTGCTCTCCCCACCCCCAACCCAGGCTAAGTAGGAACTGATTTGTTAATGCCAAGGCAAGCACACTTCCATGGAGCCTCTGTGTAATCAACTAATGCACGTTGGTTAATTTAGAAGTTTCTGAAACTCCCAGCACATGCCCCTGCTTTGTAGCTTTGCAAAGAAACACACAGAAGGGTGTTTTGGTTTGTTTTATGTCAGAGAACTGGTACGTGACACAAGCTTCTAAAGCAATAGACATAAAAACCTTCTAAGACCCAGGAAAGTTGAAATCATTCAGCAATAAATATTGACAGAGGAGAACAATTTATAGGTTGAGTCTTTTATAAGAGATGTCTGGGAGATTTGATTAAGAAAGTGGTTGACTCAACACAAAGATAATGTTCCCTTCTTCCTATCAATACACATCCTGGGAAGTTCAGGGCAGCTTTGCCAAGAGCTGAAGAACAACGAACAATGCAACAAAACACGGGCTCCTAAAATGCTGAATAACAAGTAGACCAGCAAAGAAATCACATCTAAAGACAGGCAGTGGGTTGATATTTGACCCGTGGAAACCTGAAGAGGGGCCAGCCAGCTCAATGCACTCACTCTGTCCCCTCCCTCCTTCACTGGGCACTAAGAACTCCAGTCAATTCAAGGGTAAAATGCAGTCACATAGATGCTTTACAACTGCCCTTTTATGAGAAAGGACAGAAACCCTGTGCGATTAAATCAATAAAAGTAGACTTCAGAAGAGTTGGGAGTCTATCAGCGGACTGCGCACACAACTCGAATGCCCTATCACAGCCTTTGATTACAATAAAACGGTGCACGCTGTAAGGGCAGAACTTCCTTATATTACAGCTGCAAACCTCCATAGCTGTTAGCAGGAGGGGGCTGGGGTGTCATGAGGAATGGATGGGTTGCTTTCTGTTTCTTTTCACAGGCAGACTTTCAACTTGCTTTCAAGACTATTATCTCTGGTGCTTCCCCAATGGCTTCAGCTACACCCCTCTCCACTTAAGCTCTAGCATAGAAGCAAGACTTCTAGAGTTGCCCCCTTTTACTTTGAGCTGCAATTCTTGGGCATTTCAATGCATATAGCTTCAAAGAGCCCTAAAAATAAAGAAAAGAGATTCCTAATGCAGCTCCCCTTTACACATAGAAACCAATTTAAAAAAAAAGCTCTGGTAAACAAAGTCTAAAGTAGGTTTTTAGAAAGAAAATTATTGGCGACTTACTGAAAGCTTTCCCTGCATTGACTTTATTCCTTGCCGCCGCCCCACTCAAGAGCAGTATTATAAAAGGCGCATTTCAAACTATTGAGATAAGGCTGGCCCTGAATGAATGCAAACTTTTCTTTTTAAAACATACTGCTACTACTGTTCATACAGACTTTCAAAAAAGACATTTTGTGCTCCCAGTGCGTTTTAAAGAAACACGTACCTGTCCCTTAGCATATTGCCCCTACTCTTCCTTTCACGGGTTATCCACAGCTTTTACCTTTTCTATTTTCTCCTCCACAAAGTTCTCTTTATCTTACTTTCTGTGGGAAGAATGAGCTGAACATATTTCTGGTTCCAGGTATTTGGAAGGCTAAATCTTACTTCGTGAGCTTTTACTCAGTAAACGATCTAATCAAGATTAGCGATTTTATGTCAAATCAAAGGGGTTTCAAGTATCTTCCAGGTTGGTCCAATTCTCAGATCGCCTAAGCGGAGACACCAGACCCAGGCAGCTCCCTTCCTGGTCTGCCCTTTCCCCACCGCTGGCTGCCCAGCCCATCTTTACTCACCTGAACTAGGAAGTGCCAGAGATGCGCTGGATGAAGAATCTAGAACCTGAAGACATGCACACAAGGAGTCCTTGCTCCTTTACCCCCAGTGACCCGAAGGCACCCCCACAGAGGTCTGGGCCAAGCGCCTCTGCCAGGGCTTCCACCTCTGGGCAGCCTGCGGAACAGGAGCGGAGCCCTGCACATGCACCGAATCCACCAACCACGAAGGGAGGGGCGAACACCAGCACCTCCAGGTGAGTGCCACCTCCACGCAAAGTACCAGGCGTCTGGCGTGGCAGGTTCAGGGACCCTGCGCACACAGGCGCACGCCCCCTCGCAGTCTCCGCCCGCCGCAGCCCCGGCGCCCTCCCCGCGCAGAGTCCTCCGCTCCGCGTCGCGTGGGGCAGACCTCCCAGGGGCCGCGCCAGCAGGAGAGCACCTAGGTCGCCCTCATCCTGAACCACTTTGGGCGCTGCACCCTCTCTCGCTCCGCCCGAGTCCCAGGCTGAGCCCCCTGGCTCTGTCCCCTCACCTCTCAGACTCTGGAGCGCCGGCTCCCGCCCAACCAGGGGAACTTGGGGCACAGGGCGCTTACTACCACCCCTGCCGCCGCTGGCTCCCACACTCACCTCCGGCTGGCGAAGGGCGCTGCGAAGGGGCGACTGGTGGGCTGGGGGCATCCGGCCAGGAGCATAGCGGAATGGCAGACACCCCCAAGCCCCTGCCCCCGCGCCTGGCACCGCGTCTCAGCCACTGGGCGCGGGGCCGGCGGAGGAAGGAACGTGGGAGACTGGCGGTCCGCAGCCCCTATGTCCCACTGTCTGAAGGACTAGCGGGAGCGGCCAGCGCCACCCGCCGAGCGCGCCCAGCAATCCCGCGCCTTGCCGCGAGCCCTCCTTCTGGCCCGCAACCCAGGCTGCCAGCGGCTCCGCGGAGAAGCGCGGCCGGGCCTCTCTGGCAGACTGGGCCGGCGAAGAGCGATGGGGGCGGGGGGGACGGTTTTCATGCCACCCCGCCCCCACTCCGCCCCGCAGTCTGTCGTGGGAGCCGTGATCCACGGAGCCCCTAATTCCAGAAGCCAAAGTCAGAAAACTAATCCGAACTTACAGTTTTCAGGCTGGATCTTTTGCCCTTCCAGGCTCCTCGGACGGCCCTCCTAGGACTTTCTGGACGCTCTCAAGATGCCCCCCTGCCCGCCAGGCTCCCTGAAGCCAGTTTCCCAGTCGCGGGAGGGAACAGGGCGCCAAGCGAGTGGAGACCCTAGGAGCCTGAGCCAGGGAGGCGCGTCCTGAAGAAGGCGCAGCTTTTTCACAAATGGGGGTCGGTGGCGCTTCGCTGTCTCTGCCCCTTGGCGGCTTGATGGAACCTGGTGACTCTGTGCTGTATGTGTCTCTCAGGGTTACAGAAAACCTACTGCCACGCGGAGGATTCCTCTCTGGAAGGGACCCTACAGGACACAGTAGAACTGCTCCGTAGGGTTTCCGAAGCCTTAAATCTTGTCTGAAATGGACTACACGTCTTCTCCAGCAGAGAGGCTGGTGGGTTAGCAGCCAGGTGCTTAACCACTGCACTACCAGGGTGTACGATCATAGGGGCTAGGCAGGTGGATGGATTACTTACTTGCAAGTACGTTGGTTTTCATTTTCCTCATTTGTCAATGATGGGACGCGTTTCCCTCCTCTGACCCAGCTGTCCTCACATTAGTTACAGAGGCTGGTGGGTGGCAGCGCTCCAAACCTGTCCTTCTGGCCCACTGAGCTAGCTAGCTGCTGATCGAATCAGCATTTATAATGGAACCCTGTATTCATGGTTCTATAAGCAAACGTGCGTTAACCATCCATCCATTAATTTCTGACGATCAAGGTACTGTGATTTTAAAAGTGGCATTCTCTACCTAAACTATTCCCTATATCCATGGATAACTCATTCCAGGGTCTATTTCCACTCCACTGCCAACCTTTAGGGAACTCTGTTGGCTGGGAGAGGTGGGGAAAGGGGGTGTTAAGCAGGGACTGCTCACCTTAATGTCAGCATTTCAAAGCCACCAACCACTGAGCTGGAGAAAGGTGAAGCTATCAGGGGGAGCAAAGATGTGCACCCTGGGAAATCCTTCATCTGGTGACTAGGAGTGAGAATTGACTCAGTGACACTGGGTTGGGCTTGGCCAGCATTGATGCAGTCCTGGTGTCACAGTGGCTTAAGCACTGGGTTGCTAAAGGAGGGTCAAGACTTTGGCACTCCCCCTGGGCTCTACAGGAGGAAGATGAGGCTGTTGACTTCCATAAAGATGTACAGTCCCACTCAGAAATCTGAAGGGCCTCTGTGGGGTTCTTCTGAGTCCAAAGCAACCACACTAGAGTCAGTCTGTTTGGGCTCTTGTCACACAGTAGCGCCCGATCGGGCTGCTTGAACTGGATCTGCTTATGTCCTCTTTAATCACGTTGGATTTCTTTAATATAAACTCTTCTGCTTGGGGTCTGAAAATTCTCCCAGCATGCGGACTGTCAGCCAGGGCTTCCTCATCATTGGGCTCATCTGCTATGTCTGAAACCTCCTTTTCTCTGTCTCATAACATGCAGGCTAAAATTGTGCACGTGGTCCTTATTACGTAGCCTTTACTGGGTGTGCTGCGTGATTTGGTGGCTGGTTCCTGGCATACCATGCTCTGGACTGAAAGCTTCAGGAAAACAGCATGATATTCAGTGTCAGCAAGACATAACTTATTTGACCCACCCAAGGGGCTCAGAAAACAACGATGGAATGCTCCCCTGAACTTTCTGAGGGCTCCTCATAACGAGTAAGCCCTCCATCTGACATTTGTCTGCCAGCGTGTTGTATTGTGGGGGTCCGAACTGTGCTGTGACGCTGGAGGCTGTGCCACCAGTACTTCAAAGATCATCAGGGTTACCCAAGGTAGACAGATTTCAGGAGAGTTTCCAGAACAGGTAAGACTAGGAAGGAAGCACAGCCCAGGGATCCCCTTCTAAACATTAGCTCAAGAAAACATTAGCTCAAGAAAACCTGGTGGATCCCAGCAGAACAGTGTCCGACACACTTACTTTGGAGTCACCATCAGGAGGTTCCCTTCCTGAGAGAAGAATATCATGTTTGGGAAGTGCAGGGCCAGAGAGGGCAGCGGAGGCTCTTGGAGAGATGGATTGGCACAGGAGTCCAATGACGAAGTGCAAAATGTTGGTGATTGTGTGGGTGACGCAAGACCTGGCGAAGTGCCATTCTGCTTCCTTCAGGGCTCACTCTGTGGCAATTGACAGCAACAATCTCTCCAGGAACCATCCAATCTCTTGGGAACATACACAGGTGGGTGCCTATGAATCCTCTGTGATTACCACAGGGGTGGAGTAGGTCCATGTTATGAAGGGTGGGGCCATGGGGTAGGAACATGAGAACAGGACACCAGAATGCTTGGACTGTGAGGATGGAACAGAAATGGGCAGTATTTCCTTCTGTTGTGCAGAGGGTCGCTATGGGTCAGAACCAACTCAGTGACACCTTACAACAACAAAACACAGCACAATAGGTAGCCCCTTGTTGGACAAAATTTAAGGTTCATCATTTATTGCATTAGAAGAAGGAAGATGTAGGACCAGCTTGGACAGGCTGCTTTGGAATGAATGGAGTGATGGAGAAGGAACTGTGAGGAAACTGGTACAGTAACTCAGAGGCAGCAAATGCTGACCCCGACCAGAGCTGAGACACTGGTAATGGGTCAGAGTCCCTTGGGCCTAGTCAGCAATTAGAAATAAAATTAAAGTTTTCTTGGACCGATTATGAATAATGGGAAATAAATCATCTGCCTACAATATCTCCCTGGGGACTTTGGCCATTAAAAAACACAAGATGAGAAGAATCTGACATTGGAACATCTGCAACAATTTGTGTCTTAGGATATCCCAAAGGCTCCTCTCTCTTTACTCAACAAAAATGTAGTAACTGGTGGGCCTACATCCTCCCCCCACCCTCTGAGTTAAAGGGTCCTAAAGCTGTTCACAGAGGTCGAGTGGTGCTTAGACATTGTAGACTTAGGTAGGCAATATGTGGACCACATTATCTCCTGAAGAGTTTTTCTGGATGTGGAAGAGGGCCACAGGCCCTTGCAGAGATCCCAGCCCACAAGGGTCCAATGGAATACCAAGCAATGAGCAGGTGAGATTAAAAAAAACAAAACAAAACAGTGATGATGAGCTGTTGTCACCTGACTTAGAGCATGGCCGCGTGTGCCACCTTGAGAATTGTGCATCATGGAGGTTTCAAAGGCTGATTCTCCAGGAGGTTGCCATGTCTTTCTTCTGAGATGCCTTTTGCTTAGAAGCCAAGGTCATTAGACTTTTTTTTAACTCGTTTTATTGGGGCTCTTAAAGCTCTTGTCATAATCCATACATCAATTGTATGATGCACATTTGTACATATGATGCCATCATCATGTTCAAAACATTTTCCTTCTACTCGAGCCCTTGGTATCAGCTTCTCTTGTTTTCCTCCATCCCCATCCTTGTGAACCCTTCGTAAATTATAAATTATTATTATTATCATATCGTACACTGTCTGCACACTCCCTTCACCAACATTTCTTTTGTTCATCCCTTTGGCCTTTGTAGGTGGTCATACATCAATTCTTGGTTTCCGTTGGTTCCCTTTATCTCTCCCTTTTCCTCCATGTTTCCTCTACCCTCATGGTATCAATACTCCTATTACTGTTCCCGGGTGCGGGGAGGGGTTCTCTCCTGGATTCCTTGTGTCCAGAGTTCTTATCAGTACCCATTTACATGCTGCAGTCTAGCCAGGTTCGCAAGGTAGAACTGGGGTCGTGATATTGGGAGTGGGGGAGAATCAAAGTACTAGAGAAATGGTTCTTAACCTTCCTAATGCCGTGACTCTTTAATATAGTTCCGCATGTTGTGGTGACACCCCAAACCATAAAAGTATTTTGGTTGCTACTTCATAACTGTAATTTTGCTACTGTTATGAATGGGTAACCCCTGTGAATGGGCCGTTCAACCTCCACAGGAGTCACAACCCACAGGTTGAGAACCGCTGTACTAGAGGTATGTTGTGTATTTTCTTGGTGGTATACTGCACTCTGGTTGACACGTGCCTTCCTTGTGATCCTTCTGTGAGGGGAGATCCAATGGTCTACAGATGGATTTTGGATCTCCACTCTGACCCCATCACTCATTTGAATCAGTATAATTGTTTTGTGTCTTCTGATATCTGATCCTGTCAACACCTCGTGATCACGTGAGTGTATAAGCAAATGTGGTACAGAAAAGTGATGGCGCCTGGCTATCAAAAGATATAGCATCTGGGTTCTTAAAGGCTTGAAGATAAACAAATGGCCATATAGCTGAGATGTAACAAAATCCACATGGAAGAAGCACATCAGCCTGTGTGATCATGAGGTGTCGATGGGATCAGATATCAGGCATCAAAGACCAAGAACAAAATATCATATCAATGTAAATGAGGAGGAACACAGAGTAGACACACAAGACCAATCTGTAGACAATTGAACTTCCCCTCACAGAATGGTCACGAGGAAGAGATGAGCTAGTCAGGGTGCAGTAAAACACCAAGGAAACATACAACTTTTCTCTACTTCTTTAATGTTCCCCCCCGCCCCCTCCACTATCATGACCCGAATTCTTCTACCTTATCAATCTGGCTAGACCACAGCACTGGTACAGAAAACACTGGTGCAGAAAAGAGCTTGCAACACAGGGAATCTCCCTCAGACCAATAAAGAGAGTAGGGATACCAAGAAGGTAGGGTGGGGGGGAGGAAGGAGGAATCAATCACAATGATCTACACATAACCCACTTCCTGGGGGATGGACAACAGAAAAGTGGGTGAAGGGAGACAGCAGTAGGTGTAAGACATAAAAAAAAAAATCAAGGGTTCATGAGGGAAGGAGGGTTGGGGAGTGGAAATGAACTGCTACCAAAGGCTCAAGTAGAAAGAAAATGTTTTGAAAATGATAATGGCAACATATCAACATAGCTACAAATGTGCTTGACACAATGGATATATGCATGGATTGTGATAAAGTTGTACGAACCCCCAATAAAACGAGTTTTAAATAAATAAATAAAAATAAAATGAAAAACCAAACCAAACCAAAAAAAGAAAAACAGTTATAGCATTTGGGAGGTGAAAGGCTTGAAGTTAAAGAAGTTGCTATCTAGCAGGGAAGCAACAAAACCCACATGGAGGAAGCACACCAGTCATTAATATTTGTATACCCTCCCTCCCCCACCCCTACCCTCAACCCTATGTACCACAGCAGGGGATGACAAGCAAACAAATTCAAAATCCTATTACCATCAAGTTGGTTATCCTATTGCCATCAAGTTGGTTATCCTATTGCCATCAGGTTGATACTGGCTCATGGAGGCCCCTCTGGTCACAGATTAGAACTGCCAAAATTATGAGAGCGTATCACCAGGGATTTCTTTCATAGTGTCACTGGGTGAGTTTGAACCACTAACCTTTAGGGTATCAGCTAATCCCAGACTGCTTCCCCCACCAGATACCAAGTCGAGTCTTGGACAAGACAAGCAGCAGCACTAAGTGTAAAAGCCTATCATGGGCCCTTCAAATTAACCTTTGCTTCCAAACATGCTACTCAGGATCTGAAATTGCAGACAGATTACTCCTTCCCTACCAAGTAGGGAGAAACCAGATACAGCAAATGGGAACAAATGATACATAATAAGGATGTATGTCAAAGACACATAATGGGGATGTATGTCAAAGGCAAAGATTCAACTTTACTTTGTCCTAAGCACAGGAGGACACTTATGTGTGTCCTCCAAGGACTCAGCATCCACCCTGCTTCACCCACTGCCCCACCCGACTGAAGAAAAGTCCCGATAGATCAATGGTGAAAACTTTAAAGCAGAAGGGCTGCTTTCGGCTCCATGGGAAACTGCTCAACGTTTTCTTTCTGAGGAAGAAAAGCCCCAGCTAAACATTTGATTTTGATTTGGTATCAAATGCCAAAGCAGGGGAACACTCACTTTTTTGAATAACACACGGTTCTACTGATGTGTAGTGGTATATATCCTGTGGATTCAGAATAGTTAGAACACAAATTACTTTGTGAAAAGGTGCCTGAATAAAAATTGTCAGAAACGATACAGCTAGACTTGCGTTGCTTCTTGAATTATCGTTGCTCCATAAAAACCTTCTGCAGCCTTCAGAGAGAAACGCAATGATGCACATTTCTGCTAAGTGTCGCTGTATCTATCACTCTGTGATAAGCCATTGAAGATTTTTTAAAGGAGATTTTCACAATAAGGCAGCTCATTTCAATAAATATGTATTACATGTGAGTGATGTAGCAGATTGAAGGGGGACTGATGGTACAGTGCTTCAAGGACTTTGATTATAAGCAAAAAGCCATCATTTGCCCCCCCCACCAACAGCTCCATGCTATAAATAAGTGGCTTTTGGCTTCTGTAAAGCCTCATAGCATTGGACACCCCATGAGTCACTTCTTCCTTGCCCTGTCGCTAGGAGTCAGAATCAGCTCCTTGGCAGCGGGTTTGCTTTCTGAGAGGTGTCTGTACCATGATTAAAGGAACCCTGCAGTAGTTAAGCATTAGGCTGCTGCCAATCACAGTCAGCTGTTCTAACCCAACAGCTAGCAGTACCCCTGGAGACAGATGTGCTAGTCAGCTTCCATTGCCAGGGTAAAGGCGAGGCATCTCAGATGCAATAGACCAAAATGAGGCTGAGGAGCAGAGGCAACACACACACATGAAAACCCTAAATACACAAACAAACCTATTGCCATCCAGTTGATTCGGACTCAAACAGACCTCTTTAAATTAGAAATGTCCCATAGGGTTTGCTGAACTCTACACTTGCCAGAAGCATTGCCAAGTTATGTTTTGTGTGTCTGTTTTCACACTTCGCCATAGGCAGATTTGAACCTCGGACTTTCTAGTTAGCTGCTAAGCCATTAACCATTGCACCACATGCCTCACAGTGAACTTATATGGGGGGGAAGACTTACCATTGTTCCCCAGGGATCCTGAAATAAAAGCTTTCAGTCTGTTCCTCAGAAGGACTGGCAAGTTCAACACTTCAGAGTATGAGTTTGGCAGTGCAAGTCATCACCCCTTTTGCCACCTGAGCTCCTTTTTATAGGGTATGAAAATCACTGCCATTGAGTTCATTCTAAGTGGTGAATGGAGCCATGGTGGTGTCGTAGGCATGGTTAAGACTGTGATCCACATGGTCGGCAGTTCGAAACCAGCAGCAGCTCCGTGGGAGAAACACTGGTCTTTGTATTCCCATAAAGAATAACAGTCTCAGAAGCCCACAAGGGGTCACTACAAGTCTGCGTTCACTTGATGGCCGTGAGGAATCGTTATAGGGACAGAAACTTTCCTCTTTGTCCCAAGTGTCGTATGACACTAAATAGGGTTTCTGAAGCTGTAGATCCTTATGGGCACAGGCAGCTTCATCTTTCTCCCTTTATCCTTTGGAGCAGCTGGTGGTTTTGAACCTCTGACTTTCTGTTAGCAGCCCCAGAGCTGACTCAACAGTGCTGCTTTTTGAATAAGATGTATGCAGGGGGACATAGCAATGAATCAGCAATATCCAGGGAATTTGAGCCAATCTTCAGCGTGCAGAGGGACTTAATTCAGGGTTTCCACCCCGCCTCCAGATAAAATTATATTTTTGTGCACAATCCTTGCTGTGATTGTAGTGTCCTTCAAAATATATGTTGAAGCTGTGCCCTCTGGTGTGAACTTGACCTGGTTTGGAAATAGGGTCTTTTAAAATGTTACCAGTTAGTTGAAGGCATGCCAGATGCGACTCGGTGTGATCTGGTCTTACGGATGTCCTTATGGAAGAGGAGTAATGACAGGAAAAGGAACAGGAAGCCATGTCTACACGCTGAGACACTCCTGGTGCTGCCAGACAGTAAAGAGACCTTCCTGAAGAACATGGCTCTGAGTTTGGATGCTTGTCAGAGTGTTTTATACAGAGGTCCTAGGAAATAAACAAAAACAGACTGCCATCGAATTGTTTCTGACTCATAGCGACCCTATAGGACAGAGTAGAATGGCCCCTGTGAGATTCCAAAACTAATACATCTTATGGCAGTAGAAAGCCTCATCTTTCTTCCTTAGTGCGGCTGATGGATTCAAGTGCTGACCTTGAAGTTAGCAGCCCAGCCTGTGACTACTCTGCCATCAGCACTCCTTAGGAAATGGATACAATCCTCTTTTCTCCTAAAACAAACTGAGCGTCCTCTGGGTACACCTGCTGCTCCAGACGGGGTACACTCAATGTTCCACTTCAACAGGGACAGGTTTCCCATTCCTGTCCTCACTGCACTGCACTGAGACCCTCTCAGGACCACTCACCTGATTGTTTCCTGCTTGTAGATCCAGAAAGCCAGCTGCCTTGGGTTCCGGAGGTTTTATAGCTGGTGCCAGTCAGCTATATTTAGTGCTCTCCTATCACACATAAAATGCGCATGGAGGAACGACCCTACTTCAGTAGTTGTACAGAGCCAAGAATACAGTTCTCCAGGGTATATGACATTGGGGCAACACTCATATTCAAAAGGAAAATCCAGAAGGGCTAGGGGACTGAGAGGTAACTATCCACCTAATGAAGAACACTTACATGAAATGAAGCTATTTCTTCAAAGGTGGAGGTTTAGGAAAGTAAGCATGCTTCAGAATATATCAAAGCAACCACCACCCTGGAACATACTTATGATAAAGAAGAGCAGTGGTCCCTTTATGAACTTCAACTACACACTTCAGACACAAAGGTGAATTCTGAATCATCCACTATCTTTCTGAACTGCCAGGGGTTTCCACTTGGCCTTTGTAGGTTTGAATGATTCACAAAGAATAGAATGAGCATCTCTTCTTCACCCCATTCCCATCCAACAGAATGGCCACTCCAAAGTCAAAAGGAATGGAGCCCCCCCCCCGCCCCCGCGCTCTGTAAAAGATTAAATAAAACATGATTTCAGTTCAAGGTGATGCAGTATATTCTCATTAACATACATAAAGACACTACATAAGTAAAAGTAGCCACACTATTCCTTAGTGAAATTGTACCTTTATGAGAGAAAAAAAATTGGGGGAAATGAGTAATCATTATACCAGGATTATTTTGTTAGGGCGTGTTTACATTTCCTGCTACAGGTTCTAGTAGGTAACTCAAAGATTTTCTCCCTCATGTATTTGTGGATGCACATGATTGTCCAAAGGGTTAATGAGCCTCATTAAGCAACCAAATTAGCACAGAAGCCCAGGCACTGAGGATAATTGTTCTACATATCTAATTCACGCTATGACCTACTTGAAGACAGTTGGCATATTCCCTCCTTTTACCATAGGTGAAACTTAAAGTCAAGGCAAGAGAGGGATTGGTTTGTCATCTCTTGATCAAATCCTGGCCTGAAATTAAAAACCAAAGCTCATTAATGAAAGCGTACAGGTTGTTTCATATAGTGATACTCAAAGCAGAACTCTAAAAGAACCTAGTCATCCAGACATAAAGATCTGACTCATTGCACGTCAAATAAGGGAAAGGAACCGCACCTTATACTTGGTAACATGAGTGAGTCGTAGAATAAGAACTGGGTTCTTGGCTTCCTTAGTTTTAATTTCAGGTTTTTAATAGCTTGGAGTATAACAATTTAATAATTTTAGAAGTTGCTTCTTCATAAATAATTTTGCAAACATGACTCAACACACCTTCAAATTGTATTTTAATATTAATATGAATCATAATTCTCATTCTTCAGAGGAAAAAAATGGAATGAGTAGGTAGCTCTAGAGTGAAATACTTATAATTTTGAGAACTATAAAGTCAACTGAAGAGCGTTTCACAGCAAGAGAGTCTGCTGGTGCTAGAATTCTCAGGGATCATAGTTCAGTTCTTTTCTCATATGAAATATCAAGTAGTTTCCACCAAAATGTTAAATAAATGGGAACTAAATATCTGCTATGTAGTTGTTGAAAGGTAGCTTTGAGCAAGCTCCAACTCCTTGGGGCCTTCTGTAGAACAGACCAAAACATTGCTTGATCCTGTGTCTGCCTCACAAGTTGTGCTGTGTTTGAGCCCATTGGGAAAGCCACGGCACCAATCCGTGTCTTTGGGGACCTTGCTCTCTTTCCCTGACCCTCTGCTTGAAGAAGTATGGTGCCATTTTTTCAGGGATTGAACCTCCCTGATAACATTCCCCAAATCAGTGTGATAAGGTTTCATCATTCATGCTTCTCATTTGTGTTAAGAAAGATTGGACTAGAGAAACAAATCCAGAGGCACTCATATGAATATGGAAGAGCTGCCTAGGAAAAAGTAATTGTATATTAAGAAAATGTACCAGCCCAGTCCATAATCTGACATTAACCCGTATGTCCAACACTAATCCAAAAATCCCTCTCAGACTCATGCAGTCACATGCAGGGATGCAAAATGCAGGAAGATCACAGGCTGGTGAGTGCAGAGTCTTGTGGAAGCATCTCAATGCTGACACAGGTCTTCTCATGGCTCCTACAGCTCTGTGAGTGTCTCTACAGCAGGAAAGTGAAGCAGACATAGAGTGTGGCCCACCTCCAGAGAGGAGAGGAAGTTCCCAGAATCCTCATGAGCTCACACTACCCCCCACCCCCAAGGAGTCATCATCAGGCTGTGACCGGATTGACAGGCTAAGCTCCACTCCACTCTATTTATCAACCTGACACAAAATTATGTAATAACTACCACACTCTAGCACTTTTTCCAAGACAGATTTGTTCATTCTTCTGGCAGTGTAGTCAATATTCTTACCCAACACTGTGATACCAATGCATCAGTTCTTCTTCAACTATTTTCACAAACAAGTTTACTAACAACAATGTTTATAAACAAAGATAGGGCTGTGATTTCTTAGACAATTACTACCCCCTAAACATGTAAATATTCACAAAGGAAGGCTTATTAATTTCCAAAAAGGAAGACCAGGCTTGGCATTTCTCAAGCCAAAACAACTTGATAAAAATATTTAAGTCGTAGCTGAAATATGGAAGAACTCAATGGTCGAGATATTGTAGGAAGCATCAAGGGATAATGGAAAAATTAGTCACTATATCAAAAAGAGTTGGTGACATTGAACGATTTCAGGAGGTGCATATGATCAACAGTACATGGCACTGATGGGAGACACCCAAGCTGCACTGAAGGCATTCACAAATACAAGGCTCCGCAAATTGATGAAATCAACATTGAGATGCTGCAATGCTAGAAGCACTCACTCACTGATGCTTCGGAACTGGGAACATCTGGCCCGCCAACTGGAAGGAATCCATATCGTGCCTATTCCGAAGAAAGATGATCCACCAGAATATGGGAATCGCTGTGTAGTATCATTAATATCTAACAAGTAAGACTTTGCTGAAGATCATTTTTAAAATCATTGCAGCTGTACATCAGCAGGGAACTTCCAGAAATGCAAGCCACATTCAGAAGAGGACCTGGGACCAGGGCCATTATGGCGGATGTCAGCAGATCGTGGTGGAGAGCTGAGAGTACCAGGAAAAGGTTTATCTGTGTTATATTGACTATGAAAAGGCACTTATCTGCGTGAACTACAACAAATTATCAATGGGAATTCCAGACCCTGAACTGTGCCCATGTGGAACCAGTTCATAGGCCAAACAGAACAAGGGGATATATTGCATGGTTTAAAATCAGCAGAGGTGTGTGTCAATGTGTATCCTTTCATGACATTTATTCAACCAGAATGAGCAGCAAAAAAATCTTAGAAAAGGGCTTGTTTCCTGAAGAAGACAGCACATTAAAGGAGGGCTCCCTAGAAAATGTAAATGACACAACGCTGGTCAATGGAAGAAAGAGGAATTTAAAACACTTCTATGAAGATCAAAGAACACAGCCTGCAGTTTTGATTATACCTTAACAGAAAGAAAGTGCTTACCTCCCAAGGAGACTGGAGATGCAAGGGATCCACCCAGCTGAAGTATAAAGGCTTCACAGGAGAGAGGGGCTTAACCTTTTGTTTGTTTGTTTTTGTCTCTCCCTTCACTCAAGCTGAAGGAGCTCTGGTGGCATAGAGGATGAAAATTTGGCTGCTAACCTCAAAGTCAGCAGTTCAAAACCACTAGCTGATCCACAGGAGAAAGATGAAGTAGCTACAGTAGAGTTCCGGTCTCACACACCCACAGGGACAGTTCTCCCTCGTCTGTCAGGGTTTCTGTGGATCAGAATCAAATCTGTGGCAGTGAGCTGGGTTTGGACTTACCCAAGCAAATTTGTTTCTATTATCAAGTAAGTTATTTGCCCTCTCCCCTCCATCTGGAAACATCAAAGAATGTTTATTTTTATGTACAAACCTCTTAATGCACTTTTAAAATAATAGTGGTTTCATGATTAACTGATTTTACTCAGCCTACTGTTCTCGAGGTTCATAGTATTTTCGGTAGCCTCATAAGCATATAAAAGCTGGACAATGATCAAGGAAGACTGAATAAGAACCTATGCGTTTCCATTGCGTTTCCATTGCACTGGAGAATGCTAGACGGATGAACCAGCCTGTCTTGGACAAGGTACAGCCAGAGTGCTCCTTAAGAAGTGAGGTTGGTAAACCTTTGTCTCGCATACTTTGGACAAGTGATCAGAAGGAATGAGCTCCTAAGGGAGGACATCATGCGTAGTAAAGTGGAGGGTTAGTGAAAACTAAGAAGGATGGAAACAACGGCTGCAGCAATGGGCTCAGTCATAGGAATGCCTGTGCGGGCGGCACAGGATGGGCAAGGTTTCATTTAGTTGAACATAGGTAGGGTTGCTATACATTTAAATATCTCTAGAAGTATTATGCCATTAAAGCACATGACTCTTAATCTCTGAAAGCTGACTTATAAACTGACCTATTAAATATGCCCAGTTTGAATGCTTGAATGAATGCAGAGAGACAAGGCAATCCATGTTGTAGGCATCTTAGTTTGCTTTATTCAGAGATGGGAGTTGTGCACTGAGCTCATCATCATCAACCTATCCATCTACTTGGCCAAGAGAATCTTTTAATAAGCATTTTCCAGCATCTGTTATTTATAGGTCTCTACCTACAAAAGTCTGTTTTATATTAAAGATAGTGCAAAAGAGACCACACTCTGCGTCCATATTACTAAATAAGATTCTGTCTCATTAAGGTGGAGCAGGAGCATGCTGATGGCTCGCCTAGTGGCCTCAGATCAGTGTTAACTTACTAACACTCCCATGAGGATCCGTGTAGAGCTGTGCTCCACAGGGCCTTCAAGGCCTGATTCTGTAAGTGTACTGCTTGACCTTTCTTCAGAGGTACTTCCAGGACTTGTTTCTCCAAACATGCAGTTAGCAGCCGTGTGTTAGCCTTTGGAAGCCATGAGAGACTCCAGAATGTACACATTTTTCATTCAAGCATTACATATAAAAGAGTAATTATATGTATATGTGTGTATGCATACATATGTAGGTATTTGTATACACACACAGATATATATACACAAACACATAATGAGGACATGTCCTCCCTACCCCCACCCCGAATTGGAAAAAGCTCTGATGGGCGGAGCTTTCATAGTATGCCTTTATCAAGCTAGGCTAACTTCAAGTAACTTCTTCTGACTTATTGCACCCAGTGGTATCACCTGGGAAGGTTCTCTCTGGTCACGGTGAATTTTTTTGTAAAAGCTGTTTTGCTGCAAACTCGTTTTGTTTTTTTTTTGTGATGGCTGATTTGAGAGAACAGCATGCAGCCATGAATTTCTGCTTCCTGCTCTGGAAAAATGCTGCAGAAGCTGTTGTGATGTTAAACAAAACTTACAACGACAGCACTATGTGGTGGTGGGGGTGGGGTGGATTCAATTGAACCAGTGGCTTACTTGTTTCAAAAAAAGGTGAAATGCTGATTGATGACAAAGCATGTTCTGGATGTCTGTCAATTTTCTGAACAGAAGAACACATGGACTCATAGTGCATTGGGGCTTCATTCCACCAGGTCAGACTGTAACTAAAGCTTTCTATTTAGAGGTCCTAAAAAGACAATGTGACAATGTGTGACAACAAAAAAAGGCCTGATTTGTGGCAGCTGGGGAACTGAATTTACCACCAGGACAATCCACCTGATCTACAACCATCGCAGCGAGCCAGTTTTGGCAAAACAACAGTATGTTTCTCATGCCGCATGCATCTGACTCACCTGTCCTTGCTCTGTGAAACCTCTTTTTGTTTCTGTGAATGAAGAGGGACACAAAAGGATGGCAATTTGACAATGTAGAAGGTGAAGAAAAAATGAGGGAGGTGCTTCCAACCATGCAAACAGATGAGTTAGAAAAATATTTCCAAGTATGGAATCACAGATTTGGGAAATGTATTACGTGTAATGGAGAGTATATTGAAGGTGATAAGGTTGTTCTGTAAAAAAAATTCAAAAAGTATTTCGTTTTTTTGTGGGTACCTAACCCCTCATTTGTGTGTGAATATATGTGTGTGTAAATACACACGCACATAGATAGATAGATAGATAGATAGATAGATAGATAGATAGATAGATAGATAGATAGATAGATAGATGCTACTAGGGTTCTGGTTCCTACATGACCATGTTTATTCCAAACAAAACATATTTAAGCATACCTATGGGATACATGGATGACTGCAGAGGGTGTGCTCAGTAAGGGTGCTTTATAAAGGAAGTCCAATCAAACAATGACTCCCAATAGGATCTACTAGGCTAGTTCCACTCATGGCCAAGTGGTCAGCTCAGAAGGCTGTCATGACTTGTCGGGGGATTTTAGTGATATCTTTTCTTGAAGGACACAGCAGAATCCTGAGTATTTATTATGAAGAAGTTTTAAGACATGTGAAGCATTCATGGTGAGCTAAAGGCAATGAATATAGCACCAAAGATGTTTTCCCATCATAACTCATTCTTTGAAGGAAGTCAGGACTGTCCACAGAGAATGACACTGGGAAAGCTCGCCCCTTCCATCCTACATCCTTGATCTTTCCCCGTTCAGATTTTTTTTGGAGGGGGGGTATTCCCCAATTCAAAGAACATTTCAAAGGGACGTGATTTGAGTCCCGAGGATATCAAATCTACCATTTTGATATGGTGCAAATTGAAGAGAGCAGAATTCTTCAGAAAAAGGCTTGACGAGATGAAAACACTGCCTTCTGAATTATATAGAGGTAGCTGGAGGTTATGGAAAGAAAAAATGTAAACTTCATATATTGATATTTTGTGTCTAGTAAAGGTTTCTCTGATTTTATAGCAATATTTTCTAACTTACCCTCATAATTAGACCTATGATTCTTCGGAGATAGCTATCCTGAATGTCTTGAAGTGCATGGACATTCTTGTACTCGTTCATGTGAATTATTACTACACATGGAATGTTCTAGGACCACCCAATGGGAAACCTCTACCTTATAATAAGTGAGTTTTCAAATGGACTTTGTTCTTCTTTTTTCTTGGTTTACTTATGCCATCATAGTTTCTCTTGGATAGCATTCTTATTCATTTCAAAACCAAAAAAAAGGGTATTAGCATTTATGTACATTTATTACAAGGAAAAAATATAACCTACACATCATTTCATGATTAGTTATGAAATATTTTCAAGAATATTTTTACCCATTCAGTGCAAATAGTTTAGCAAAATGTTAATTAATTCTCAGCTTTTAAAGATGATGTTGTCAATATTAGGTGCCATTGGGTGAGTTCTGAGCTAAAGCAACCCTATGCACAGCACAAGGGAACACTGCCTGGTCCTGCACCATGCTCCAATTGTCCCTCTGCTTGAGCCCACTGTTGCAGACACAGTGTCAATCCACCTCTTTGGGGATATTCCTCTGGTTCATTGCCCTCTACTTTACTTTACTTTAAAAAGGTCGCAATTTTATTTATGCTCAACATAGACCTCCATATTTATAACATTCTATTTTATATCCATACAGTTTACTCCTTATGCTTAGTTTGTTTTCACTATTTTTAACTTTGGGTATAAATATCCAAATACTTGATCATTTGTATTGAGAGCCCTAGGCAGCACACATGCATTAGTCTCAAAACATTTGTTCTCCATTTAAGCCCCTGGCATCAACTCCTTCCCTCCCCTCCCCCACCTCCCTCAAAAGCCCTTGATAATTTATAAATTATTATTTTGTCATATCTTACACTGTCCAACGTCTCTTTCCACCCACTTTTCTCTTGTCCATCCCCCAGGGAGGAGGTTATATGTAGATCCTTGTAATCAGTTCCCCCTTTCCAACCCACCCTCCAGCCACCCTCCCAGTATTGCCACTCTCACCACTGGTCCTTAAGGGATCATCAGTCCTGGATTCCCTGTATTTCCAGTTCCTATATTTGCCAGTGAACATCCTTTGGTATTGCCAGATTTGTGAGGTAGAATTGGGATCATTATAGTGGGGGTGAGGGTAGGTGGAGGAAGGATTTAGGAACTAGAGGAAAGTTGTATGTTTCATCATTGCTACA
Source organism: Tenrec ecaudatus (assembly GCF_050624435.1). Classification (NCBI taxonomy): domain Eukaryota; kingdom Metazoa; phylum Chordata; class Mammalia; order Afrosoricida; family Tenrecidae; genus Tenrec; species Tenrec ecaudatus. The sequence goes on from NC_134544.1 coordinate 11,677,619, forward strand.
CTGCACCCTGACTGGCTTGACTCCTCCCAGAGACCCTTCCATAAGGGGATGTCCAATTGCCTACAGATGGGGTCTCCACTCTGCACTCCCCCTCATTCATAATGATATGATTTTTTGTTTGATGATGCCTCATACCTGATCCCTTCAATACCTCATGATCACACAGGCTGGTGTGCTTCTTCCATGTGGGCTTTGTTGCTTCTGAGCTAGATGGCGGCTTGTTTGCCTTCAAGCCTTTAAGACCCAAGACGCTATATTTTAGGATAGCCAGGCACCATCAGCTTTCTTCATCACATTTGCTTATGTACCCGCTTTGTCTTTAGTAATTGTGTTTGGAAGGTGAGCATCATGGAATGCCAGTTTAAAAGAACAAAGTATTCTTGCATTGAAGAAGTACTTGAGTGGAGGCCTAATGTCCATCTGCTAGTTTAATACTAAACCAATACATATATGCACATGGATCTATTTCCCCATCCTCATATAAATATATTTACATATGAACATGCCTTTATTTAGGCCTCTATAAATGTCCTTTGCCTCCTAGTTATTTTTTCTATTTCCTTTTACTCTCCTCTTGTCCCACTATCATGTTCAGCCTTCATTTGGGTTTCAGTAATTCCTCTAGGTTACATTACCCTTAGTCATGCCATACCAGGCCTCCTACATCCTCCTCTTCACCCATTTGGGTCACTTGTTCTCTTGCTCTGGTTTTGTTGACACCACTTCCTTTCCCCCACCTCCAACCTCTCCCATGTCCGCCGGGACTGTCGGTCCCATTTTTTTCTCCTCCAGTTTGTTCATCCATCCTATCTTACATAGACAGACCTGCAGAGATAATAACACACACACAAACAAGACAGAGAAAAACCAAGCAACAAAAGAAAACAAAACAACAGCAACAAAAACAACAAGCCAGTAACAGAAACAAGAAAAAGAAAAGCTTGTAGTTAGTTCAAGGACTGTTTGTTGGCCTTCAGGAGTATTTTCTGGTAGAGTCTTATGTGGAGCCAAGCCATGACCCCCCAAAAGAAATATTTTTAAAGGTTTTGAGTCAATAATAATTTTAGATTCAAGTGCATTGCGCCCATTTTGAGGCATGCTGGTAGAATCATGCTCAAGCATGTTGCTGCGAAAGGAAAGGTTGGCATTTGGAACCAAAGGAAGAAAGACCTGGCTCTCTGCTCCCTAATGGCCAGAGTCTAGGACACTAGGGGACAGTCCTGCCCTGGGAATCTAGGACACTGGGGGAGAGTCCTGCCCTAGGAGTCTAGGAAAGTAGGGGACTGTCCTACCCTGTGCTAGAGAATGGGGATAAGGCAAAGACCACACCAAAGCACACCACAACAGCAATGGAGATATTATATTGGTAGAATAATTTAAAGATCTAAGGACCCATTGTGCGTATTTTTACTATAAATTTTATTCTTCTTTATTGCCTTCACTGAATTTTTAACCTTTTCCCCTAATTTTAGTGCTTTCCAACCTTCTACATGAAGTGATGATGATGATTTAATTTTAATTTATCATTAATTGAGGGTAAATATATATTTTATCACTCCAAAGTTCAATCACATCAAGCGGTATTGTAGAATTGCTACCACAATCAGTTTCCAAACATTCTTTTTTTCCTGGACTCCTTGACATCATCTCCTTTTTACCCCTTACCCCCACCACTACTGTACTTGGATTTTAAAGAGATGAATGGAAACTTTGAAATGTTTTCTGTGCCATGGGAATAATCCAAGTGTGTAAAGATTTCCATGTGTAGACGATTTCCATCATTTTCTCAATAAACATGAATCTAGACCATTAGGTTTGTGCTTTCTATACTTGTATCTTCAAGCTTGTCCAAAAATTTTTGAAAATATGTTTGAAATATGTAAGGGTATAGATACATGAATCCATTTTGTTTGTTGGTGTGTCTCCTGTAGAAGATATGATGGTGCTTCAAAAGTTAATGGGAAAACCCCCTGGTCATTTAATTCTATTTTACCACAAGCTTTTTGAAGTGCATTGTGTAACATCACCTCTTATTTTTCCAAAAGTGTACCAAAGATGGAGTTCAGAAAATCGCTTAGAAAGGCCCCCTGCAAAACAAAGCAGGTAACTGTCCCTATATGTATTACCTGAGTTGAATTTTTATGGTAGCTCCACATCAGGCAATTTAAGGGAATAAATAATCTGTGTGAAATATTCATCTGGACACCCCCACCCAAAGAGGCAAAACCTCAACTATTACCTCCAAGCTGCTCAGACTTAATATAAAAGTTAATTTAATAAGGAACCTAACTATAAAACCATCTTCAGCAAAAATTCCTTCACAGTTCTGATGAACTGAAGGCAAGCTAGGAAGGGTGGAGATGGCACTTTTAGAGGATGATTCTGTATGTCCATGAAGCCCTAATTGGGAAAACATGTTCCTGCTCATGTTTTCACCAGGAAAGAAGAGGCACAAACCTTCTCTTGGCACATATGCTGACAGTAGGCACAACACAGGAGGGCTGGCAGTGGTTGTGGACACATGACCCCCTTCTCCTCACTTGAGACCTTTCCTTTTGCCCTCTTCCATGGTACGGCAGGACCTTTCTGAAAAGCCATTGTCTTCAGCAAAGACCTTGATGAAAGGCAGCAGATGTTGCTCAGAATACACCAGCCTGTCCACCATCCTCCTTCATTTTGAAAGGGAACGGGGAAAAAAAGAGAGAAAGGGAGGGAGAGAGAGGGAAAAACAAGTCAGCCTGGCTTTCAATCTTGTGCATATGCTCGGCTGGTCTGGCAGAAAGACCGGCGCTTTTACATTCTGCTTGAGGTCAATCCTAATGTGATGTTCAGTGAGCCTTGCGCCTTTCGCACGAAGCAGCTGCCTCTGATTGCCAGAACAACTTGAGGTGATTCAGGCCACCAGCAGGGCCTAAGTATAACTTCCATTCTCTGGGAAGGGAGGAAAAAGCTCAGACTAGACCCACTGGGGTTGCCCACAATACACCGTAGGATTAGATTTGATACACTCTATATTAAGATATGGCTCTATTGAAAAGTCGGCCATAATAACATAAAAAACGACAAGATGGCTGCGTGAATGACAATGAGGAAAAGCAATCCAAGGGTGTTTATTAAGTTACACATGATTATCAAGCACCCTATCATTTCTGTCTTCCTGACACTTGAGGAATTCTCATTGCCACGCAGATATGTAATAATCCCTTGCCAAGGCACATGGCCCACATGTAAGGAGTGACTGAAGACATCTTAAAGGCAAAGAAGCCACTCTTAGGCAGGACGTGATTTTTAAGCAAAGTGTGGCTTAGACAAAGCCTGATGGATTGTCTTCCAATGTGAGCCTAGATTTATAGAAGCAGTTGAGAATGCGTGAAGTAGATTGATCCCAAAATAAAAAGGCAGTTAAAATAAGGTATCAGCAACGGAGAATTGGAATTAACTTAAGACAAAGCAGCATATATTGATTCTGTTTTCAATCCCTTTTCCAGCAGGGGTTTTTGAAATGGTTACACAATGGGATTTTTTTAAAGACACATTTCTAAGGTCTCATATTTTCTGCTCCTAACTTGCTAATTGATGGAAAATAACTGATGCTCTAGCTGTTTTTCTTCTTTGATGGAGTTGCAGTCCTTACATTAATAGCATAGCCCCAGGCTCCTACTTCACAGTCGCCAATATTTATTATGGAAACCTTGGCGATGTCATGGTTACAAGTTGGGCTACTAACTGCAAGGTCAGCCATTTGAAACTACCAGCCACTACACGGGAAAAAGTTGGAGCCTGTTACTGCTGCTAAGAGTTCCAATCTTGGAAACCCACAGGAGTGGTTCTACCCTCACCTATAGGGTCTCTATGAGTGGGCAGGGAGTGAGCGTATTTACTATTGTGACAGAGTTCAAGCAAATCATTCTGTGAGAACTGTTTAGTCTCGATTCTTTATATGCTTGTATTCTTGATTCAGAATAACTTTTGTCCTAATAGAATTGCTTGTTACTGAGGCCAACCACTGTTGTTTGTGCGTATTGCACCTACAATGGAGAATCTGACATAACATGTCTACCCAATGAATAGTGTTGCAATATGAGTTTAAACTTTAAGGGTAGCACAAATGGTAAGGTTCTCAACTAGTTGTAGCTAACCTACAAGTGCCACTGAAGAAAGGTCTGGCATTCCTGAAGGCCACAGTCTGGAAAAACATTGAGACCCAAGTTCTGCCCTTCAGTACAGAGGGTAACCTGCTGCCAGTGAGAATCAAAGATGCAAGCCAAGCTCTTTGCAAAAAATCCAGAAATGCAAACAAATGGAAGACACTGTACATTTTTCCAAACATTAACACCAGAAGGGCTAATATTTTTAAATGTTTTATCAGGGCCTCATACAATTCTTATCACAATCCATACATACATACATTGTGTCAAGAACATATGTACGTTTGTTGCCATCATCATGCTCAAAACATTTGGTTCTACGTGAGCCCTTAATATCTACTGCTCATTTCCCCCCTCCCTCCCCACTCCCTCTACCTCATGAACCCTTCATCATTCATAAATTATTATTATTATTTTGTCATATGTTACACTGTGTGACATCTCCCCCCACCTTCTTCTCTGCTGTCCATCCCCCAGGGAAGAGGCTATATGTAGATTCTTGTAATCAGTTCCCCTTTCTACCCCACATTCTCTCCACCCTCTCGACATCGCCACTCTCACCACTGGTCCTGAAGGAATCAACTGTTCTGGATTCCCTGTGTTTCCAGTTGCTCTCTGTACTAATGTACATCCTCTAGTGTAGCCAGATTTGTAAGGTAGAATTGGTATCATGATAGTGGCAGGGGGGAATCACTCACCCACATTTACAATGATATGACTTCTGGTTCCTTCGACAGCTCGTGGTCACACAGGCTGGTGTGTTTCTTCCATGTGGGCTTTGTTGCTTCTGAACTAGATGGCCCCTTGTTTATCTTCAAGTGTTTTAGACACCAGAAACTATAAATTTTGATAGTCAGGCACCATCAGCTTCCTTCACCACATTTACTTATGCACATTTGTCTTCATTGATCGTATCAAGGAGCTGGGCACTCATTGATATTATTATTATTATTAGTTCTTTGATGTCTGATAACTGGTTCCTTCTATACCTTGTGGTCAGACAGGCTGGTGGGCTTCTTCCATGAGGACTTTGGTGCTTCTCAGCTAGATGGCAATTTGTTTACCTTCAAGCCTTTAATACCCCAGATGCTATTTCTTTTGATAGCTGGGCATCGTCAGCTTTCTTCACCACATTTGCTTATGCACACATTTTTCTTCAGCAATCGTGTCAGGAAGCTGTGCATCCTTGAATGCCAATTTAATAGAACGAATTGTTCTTGCATTGAGTAAGTGCTTGAGTGGAGGCCCAGTGTCCATCGAATGCCTTAATACTAAACCTATTAATATATGCACCTAGATCTGTTTCCCCACACTCTTATATAAATATATTTACATATGTTCATTCCAGTCTTTTGACCTCTGTACATACCCTTTGTCACCTCATTCTTTCCTCTATTTCCTTTTACTTTCCTCTTGTTCCACTATCATGCTCAGCTTTCATTTGGGTTTCAGTAACTTCTCTCGGCTACTTTTCCCTTGCTGAATCCCTACCAGGCCTCTCAAACCCTCCTTGCTACTAATTTTGGATCAATTATTGCTCCCCTGTCCCTGGGTTAGTCAGCACCACCTTGTTACCCCTTCCTCGCCCACTCCTGTGTCCCCTCAGAACCATTGGTCCCGTTGTTTTCTCCTCCAGACTTCATCCGGCCGATCTTATCTAGATAGATCTGTAGAGATAATAATATGCACCAAAAATCAAGTCATTGCCAGATAGGCGATGAGTGAGGACACATCGATGGCAACAAAAAGGAAACCAATTAGCCATAGAAGAATAAATTAATTAAAAGAAAAAACCTTTAAAAGAAAGAAAAACCTGTAAATAGATCAAGGACTAATTTTTGATCTCTAAGCATGTCCTTCAGTCAGGTCCAATGGGGTACCATGCTTTGGCCCCAGAGTCTGTCCTTTTTACTCCCTTGGGGGCTCCCTGTTCTGCCACACACTTTTAGTGGTTTGCTTCAGTGTCACAGGGTCAGTCTGGGCCAGTCCCAATTCTGAATCTCCAGTGTTGTTCCCCTTAGGGCCTTGAGTCATCAAGGGATGGCATGTCTCATAGTGGGATCAGCCATCTTGTCCACTCTGTTCATTGGCTGTTCAGAGCGGGGATATCGTCCTCCAGATCTTATGTGCCAGGATGTGCTCCACTCTCTCTTCCTCCCCCTTCATTTGCTCCCATTTGCTCTGATCAAACATGCCTCTCTCCCCTAGCTGCAGCTTCAGTGCTGTCCTCTCAAGTAAATTCCTCTGGGGGGAGGGGCAGTTGTCCACATAGCTGGTATGGGGGCTGAGCCCTCAGGTCCCTCCACTGGCTCCCCACTCTTTGCGGACACACTGGATTCATCTGGCACTGGCTTTATATCTGGTCCCTCTTTCCCTGTGGAGACACAAACAATACCCTCCCCTTGGGTGGGTCCGTCAGAAGGGCTAATTTTTAAAACGAGTTTTGACCTAAAGTATAAGGGGGGGAAATCAATGGGTCATTAAAACTTATTGGCCTTAGTGATATTAACTTTAGTGGTAACACTGATGGGAATTCTGTGGTCATTTAAACAGGGATTGGCATCACTACTACTGAAAAGAGAATAAAATTTCTTCCCAGGATTTAAAATTGAAATCTTTCTTCCAAGTAGGTTTTGTATATTCTTTGTATGTATGATGCCTTTCATAATTGGCAATTTGTATATTCTTTAACTCTCTCCTTTCCTAATACAGCAACTTTATTCTATCCCAGATAATTGTTTCCAATGGTCTAGATTTCACATGGACTTTGAAATATAACCACAGGTTATTTTTATGTGTGTTAGATACAAATGGAACTATTTGTTAACTATACATATATGTATACATGTATTCATATATATGTATGCATACTTACCTGGCAGTTTGTGTGTTGCTGTGACGCTGAAAGGTATGTCGCCAATACTTCAAATACCAGCAGGGTCACCCAAACGTAACAGATTTCCACAGAGCTCCCAGACTGAAAACAGACCATGAAGAAGGACTGGATGTCTACTGTAGAGGAGTTAACCACTAAAAATGGAAAAGCCATGGATAACATTAAAACATCATCAGTTATTGAAAACTTAAAGAATAGAGGCAGAGTGTTATCAGAGATACTACCTGGAGATGAATGAATCCCTTCGTTCTGAAGGTGCTCAAAATATGACTGAGGAAGAGCTGGATCCCTAAAGGTGAGCATCCTGACATACAGGGAGCACAGCCCGTGGGAGCAAAGTTTTCAAAACCATCATTTGCTGATGGTACATGACTCCAAATGAGAAATAACAGGTTCAATCAGCCATTAGTAATTGGAACTTGAAATGCACGTAGTATGCATTTAGGAAAGTTTTAAGTCCTTAAAAATGAAATTGAATGCATAAAGATCAATATTCTAGGCTTTAATGAGCTGACATTAATTGGTGTTGGCCATTTTGAATCAGTAAATCTCATGTTTTACTATTCTGGGAATGACACAATCAAGAGGAATGGTGTTGTATTCCTGGTCAAAAAGGGTATTTCAAGAACTATCTTTAAGTACAATGCTGGCTGTGATTGGAATGTCTATCTGAACACAAGGAAATACTATAATTAAAATTCATGCATGAACCATAAAAGATAGTGATGCCAAAAGAGAAGAATTCTACCAATATCTTCAATCTGAAATGGATCAAATAAATAGTCAAGATGCATAGATAGTTATTGAAGATTTTAATGCAAAAAATAGAAACAAAGAGGAAGGAACAACAATTTGAAAATATGATCTTGGTGATCCAAGGGAAACCGAATTTCTCATATGACAGAAATTTGAAAGACCAACAGCTTCATCATAGAAAATGTCTTTTTCAACAACACAAGAGGTTTCTCTAGATGGAACACACAGAAGTCAAATAGAGTACATCCATGGTAATATCATGACAGAAGCCAACTGTGGAACAAACAACTAATTACTCATATGTAAGCTCAGGCACAAGTTGAAAATAAAATGTCCACCAGAACCAAAATATGAGTTTGAGTATATCCCACCTGAATTTTCAAGAACAGATTAAATGCATTAAATTCTAATGAAAGAATGCCTGATGAGAGGTGAGATGACATCCAAACGATCATACATGAATAAAGCAAAAGACCAATAAAAGCATAGCGAAGAAGGAAATGCTCCGTGTGTGTAGGAGGGAGGAGACTATGGCACTTGCCTTTAATTGTAGAATAGATAAGACAAATGAATTAAATGATAAAGGCAATGAGCTCAAGACAAAAACTGAAAGAACAGTTTGAGAAGATAAAGTAAGATGTATAATGAAATGTACAAAGCCCTATATTTCTAAAGCCAAAAAGAAAGACTATCCTCAGCATATCTAAAATTGAAAAAAGAATCAAGGGAAAAAACCAAATCTCCACATTTGCTTATGCACCTGCTCTGTCTTCAGCGATTATGTGGGGACAGGGTAGTGTGCTTCTTCCATGTGGGCTTTGCTGTTCTTCAGCTAGATGGCCACTTGTTTATCTTCAAGCCTTTAAGACCCCAGATATTATATCTTTTGAAAGCTGTGCACCATCAGCTCTCTTCACCACATTTGTTTATGCATCTACTTTGTCTTCAGTGATCGTGTCGGGAAGGTGAGCATCTCAGACTACCAAATTATTAGAACAAAGTGTTCTTTTGTTGAAGGAGTACTTGAGTAGGGGCCCACTGTCCATTTCTTTCCTTAATACTAAGCCTATAAATACATGTACATAGATCTATTTCCCTCTCATCATAAGTATATTTACATATGTATATGCCTATATTTAGATCTGTATAAATACTCTTTGCCTCCTAGTTCTTTCCTCTATTTTTAAAATTTCATTTTGTCCCACTATCTTGTTCAATCTTCATTTTGGTTTCAGGAATTCCTCTCAGCTACATTGTCCTTGATCCAGCCCTCCTACACCCTCCTCCTCATCGATTTTCGGTCACTTTTTGTTCCCGTGTCCCTGTGTTTGTTAACACCCAGATCCTTTCCCCTGCTTCCCCCTCTCCCACGTCCCCCCGAACGGTCATCCCATTGTTCTCTTTTCCAGCTTGTTTATCCCTCCTATCCATTCCAGATAGACACGCAGCGACAACATTATGCACTAAAACAAAACTGAGCACAACGAAGCAACAAGAGAAAATTAAAAAATAGCTACAACAACAACAAAAGGACAAAAAAATTTATAGAATCTGGGGTGTTAAGGGCTTGAAGATAAACAAGTGGCCATCTAGTTGAGAAACAGCAAAGCCCATATGGAAGAAGCCATCAGCCTGTGTGATCAAAAGATGTCGAAAGGATCAGGTGTCAGGCAAAGAGCAATAAAAAATGTATCATGGTGAATGAGGGGGAGTACAGATTGGGGACCCAAAACCCATCTGTAGGCAACTGGACATCCCTTTACATAAGGATCTCTGGGAGGAGACAAGCCGGTCAGGGTGCAAGGTAGCAATGATGAAACATACAACTTTCCTCTAGGACTTAAATGCTTCCTCCCCCACCACCCCCCAAGCCCTTATATTATGATCCCAATTCTACCTTAAAAATCTGCCTGGACAGGGGGATGTACACTGGTACAGAGAGGAACTGGAAACACATGGAATCCAGGACAGATGACCCCTTCAGGACCAGTGGTGAGAGTGGCAATACCGGGAGGGTGGAGGGAAGATGAGGGATAAAGAGGGAACAGATTACAAGGATCTACAAATAACCTCCTTCCTGAGGGACGGACAGTGGAGAATTGAGTGAAGGGAGATGTTGAACGGTATAAGATATGACAAAATAACAATAATTTATAAATTATCAGGGGTTCATGGGGGAGGGGAGTAGGGAGGGAAGGGGAAAATGAAGAGTAGATAATAGGGGCTCAAGTAGAAAGCAAATGTTTTAGAATGATGAGGGAAACAAATGTTCTTAAGTGCTTGACACAACAGATGTATGTGTGGATTGTGATAAGAGTTGTATGAGCCCCCCAAAATGATTCAATTTAAAAAATTCCAAGTCTCAATTTCCAATATTGAGATATTCTAAGGGAAAATATTGAAAGATACAAGAAGCATCCTAAGAAGATGGAAAGAATACACAAAGTCAGTGTGCCAAAAATAACTAGTCAAATTTCACCCATTTCAAGAGGTAGCATATGAACTGGAACCAATAGGGTCCAAGGAAGAAGTTCAAGCTGCACTGGAAGCATTAACTGAAATCAAGGCCCCAGGGATTGATGAACTATCACTTGAAATATTTCAATAAGCTGATGGAGCACTATGCTAAAAAATTTGGAAGATAGTTACTTGACCAATGAAATGTGAGAGATTCATATTTGTGCCCATTCCAAACACATTTAACAATGTGTTAAAAAATCCATCTCATGTACTTTGGATGTAGTATCTGGAGAGATCAGTCTCTGGAGCAGGACATCATGCTTAGTAAAGTAGAGGGGCAGCGAAAAAAAAAAAAAGGAAGACTTTCAACATGATGGCTTAGCACAGTGGCTGCAAAAATAGAATCAAATCTAAAAACGATTGTGAGGATGGTGCCGGGCTGTGCAGTGTTTCCCTCTGCTGTCCAGGGTGTTGCACTGGGTTGGAACCAGCTTCAGATACCGAAGAAAAATGCGTGCATTCATGCACCCACATACACATGCAAATTACAAATATAGGTATAGAGAGATGGATGATCTTCAAAATGCACATGAAGAAATATGATGGAATTTAGATGAACTTTTCAAAGCCTATATATATACCTATATGTATGTGTGTATAAACATATACAAATATATGTCCATGCACCTATGCAAATACATATAGATCTCTCACTTCCAATGAGTCACTGATGCCTCATAGTGACCCTCTGAAGGTTTCAGATACTAACTGCTTCCTGGAATAAAAAGCCCAGTGTTTCTCCCATGGAGCTGTTGCTGGTTTCCCATCAACGAGCATGAGTATCAGAGGCCATTGCATAAGAACTACAGTCCCTGGGCTCACATGAATATGCATATACATTTATATTTACATATACACATATGCACATATGCACACACATACACAATGAACAATGAAGATGGAGAATGACACCTCTATTTGGGAAGTTAATTACCCTGTTGATATTGGGCCTAATTGCTTCATACTAAATAAAAATTCAGTGTATTGATCTACTCAAGTGCTGTTCAGAGGGTGTCTGGTAACATCAAGAAAATTTACAGTGAAATTAGTAGCAGATAAGTTCAGGATTATAAATTATGGAAAATAAACAAAGACATTTGGCACAGGGGTAATGGAGCCAATGCTCCAATTTGAGAAAAATGGTTTTACCGAGATAACTCTAAAACAAGTGAGGGTATAAAAGACAAACAAAACAGTTAAAAACAAACAAACAGGTAAACTGTGGCTAGTAGAACATGACAGAACAATGTATTAAAGCCTCATAATTGTGTTTAGAATAACACTCAAGGATCAACAACATTTTAAACCTGTGTAACTCTAGGCAACAGGATGTGAATGGGAGAAAATGATCCTAAAGATAATTAGACATTCATATGAGAAGAGTAGCATCTGCAGTTACAGTACACTAGTTAGAATAGAATTACACCAGCCATCAATCTTCATGCTTCAGGGCGGAAGCTGCTCACCAGATGGGTCAGGAAGATATTTCCCCCTATGGTATAGTATAGTGAAATTAAGTGTATTATGGGAGGTTTATTCCTCTTAGTGCAACATCTGGCATTGGCCACCAGATGAGATGTACTCTCTCTCTTTTCCAAAATAATAACTTTTTTAAAATTCATGAAAGGATGAGTAATTCCAAGTGAAGGCATGTGATCCTTACTTGTAAATCATGACGGACTCTACAGTTCTTAAAGAAATTTGGGAGACTGAGTGAACTTCCAAAAAAAAAAGATGGTTGGTACTCAGAAATAATTTCCAATTGTAACTGAAATTTTCTTGAAAAAATAATAATAGTAGTGGTAAAGAAGGAAAGCTATTTACAGGGCTATGATGGACAGCTTTCCATCAATATTGATTTTTCACTTTTCCCTGGGACCTGGATAGAATGAGGGAACTGCGTGGCGCTCTTGGGTAAATTGCTACCTGGAAGGGAGAGAGTGAAACTGTCTACTCCAGATAAAAAAATGAAGACCTGATCCAAAGGGCTCAAATAGAATGAAACTGTTTTGAGAATGATGATGGCAACAGATGTTCAAATGTACTTGACACAATGGATGGATGGATGGATTATGATGAGTTGTGCGGGCCCCTATTAAAATAATTTTTTTTAATTACAACCTCAGAAACCTTATATGTGATTGTGGTGAGTCAGAATTGACTCACTAGCAGTGAGAATTTTATTTTCCTTTGAAAATACTACATTCTTCAGTCTTCTTTCAGTAAGACCACGAGTCTGAATTGAAGAAATATGTATGTATATGAATTTTAAAGGGAGGCTTAGGGACACGAGTGTAAGTGCTTGCCTAGTAATTGAAAAGTTGGTGTTTCGAACCCACTAGCAACTCCACAGGAGAGAGAACTTCCTCAGTAAATATCACAGACTAGGAAATCCGATGGAGAAGTCCTACTCTGGCACTTGAAATTGTTGTCAAAACAGTTTTGATAGCATCCAACAATAACAAGATAAAGATAAATGATTTTAAGGTCTCTTCGACGTTCCATCTTGTTGCTAGCTGTCATTGTCAAGGAGTTGGCTTCCCCTCCTAAGACCTTCTGTTCCCTGTCATCTCGTCACTCAATTTCTTTTTATCTTTCCCTCATTGTAGATGGAAACCCATCGCTATGCCAACCCATTGTACCAAAGTTTATCACCCACTTATTTTTCCTTTGTTTCATCATTCAGGATGATCTTCTCTTGGAAGTGGTTGATACTTCCTGTCGACGTGTCGAGGAATTCTGGTGGTGTAGTGGTTCCTAATTGGGCTGCAATCCACACGGTTGGCAGTTTGAAATCCCTAGCAGCTCCATGGCAGAAAACTAGGCTTTAGTTACATTGTCAGAAACCCACAGGGGGTCCCTGTGCATCAGCAATGACTCAATGGCAGCGAGTTTGATTCGAATGATGTGTCCAAATAAATAGAGTTTTGCCGTATCTGTTATGACCTATAAATAATGTGTGTGAGTCTGGGTTGACTAGAGAAACAAATTCACAGACACTCATATGTGTATGAGAAAGATTAATTGAATATATACAAGAGCAATGAAATATTGAGAAAACATCCCAGCCCAGTCCAGATCAAGTCCATAAGTCTGATATTAGTCCTTATGTCAAATACCAATGTATAAATTCTCCTTCAGACTCATGAAACACATGCAACGATGCTGAATGTAGAAAGATCATAGGCCAGTGGATAGTCTTATGGATCCAGTGACAGAAGCATCTCAGTGTTGGCGTGGGTCTCCACGTGTCTCCTCCAGCTCCAGGGCTCTCGCTGCCATCAGCATTGCTCCATGTGTCTTGTCAGGTGCAATGTCTAGCTAATATCTCCCTATTTATCCAAATGAGGTCATCAAGTTGCGACCCGATTGAAAGGCCAAACTCCACCTCTTCACTCTCAGGTCTTCCACCAGGTTATGTAACTACCACGTAATGTATTGTCAAATTCTGAAATATCCACTGAAACTTGTCCATAATGGGTGGCTCTGTTACATTTGAAATACTGGTGACAGCTTTCAGCATCAGAGCAACATGAAAGCCACCACAATAGGCAGCTGAGAGGCAGTTGGTGGAGAAACACTCAAAATTGTCATTTACATTTACAATTAATATTTCAATGCTTTTACATTATGATCTGCGATTAATATTTTCATATATGAAAGTTCTTCCTTTTACTACTTTTCTCTTTAAAATAGTTAATGCATTGCTATTCATATGAACACTTAAATAAAAATGTTCGAAAGGCTGTGTTGCTAGGTTTTCATCTATGAGTTATAATACATTTTCCATCTGTCTTCACTGAAAACGAATTTGACATCCGTGGAATTTTTACCCCTTCAATCATCCAGTTGAGAATTAATCATTTGTTATCTTCCCCTCTGTGAATGTGTTATGTACATGTATAATTCCCTGGGCATATTATATGCAAGAGCATCCAATGCCAATCACCAATTACAGATGAACCAGATATATATTTCTCTTTCCCCTCTCATTTTTCTTTTTAGTGTCTTCTTTTTCAAGTCCTTTTCCTTCTATGTTGTTGTGCCTTCTATGTTCCTTCTATGTTGCTGTGGTGCTCTCAAGTCTGACCACTGAACTGTCTAGGATTGGGCATAAGTTAAAAAATGAGTGTGTTTGATTCATTCTCCCTTCCATCCCACTCTGCTGAGCCATCAAATAATGTTCCTCTTTGTGGGAAAACATTTTCTTGACTTTTCACAAGACAGATCTCATACATATCTGTCCTTATGTGATTGACATAAGTCACTTAGCATCAAGTCTTCCAAGTTTGTCAAAATAATAAGGGTATTCACCAATACATTGCTATTACATAGTGCATATGCAACATAGTTTGTTTATTCATTCTTCCACTGTTGGGCACGTAGGTTATTTTCATCTTTCTGCTGTTGTAAACAATGCTGTGATGAGCGTGGCTCTGCATATATCTGTTTTGTGACAGCTGTTAAGGAGTAATTGGATTTCTCAATCATAAGATATTTCTAGTTGGAACTTCTTAAGTAAGTATTATACTGTTTTCAAGAGTAACTGTAACACTTTATAATCCTACCAGCAGTGTACGAGACTTCCAGACTCTTCACACTCAGATAATATATTTACTATTTATAGGATTTTTTTAAACTTTGCTATTATTGGTAGTGTGAAATGAGATCTCATTTTTTAAAATGTTGTCTTTATTTGTGTGTATCTATTGATTGATGATCCTGGACATTTCTTCATTTGTATGTTGCCTGTTTAATGTCTTCATTGGTGAAGTGTTTATTTAGGCCAGTTGATCACTTTAAAATCAGGGTGTTTTGGGTTTGTTCTTGAAGTGTTTGAATTGTATATACATTTTAGATTTTAGTACCTATAATATTTAGGTGCAGGGGAGGTCAATATATATAAGATTTGAACAAAAAATGACAAAGGTGGTAATAAAACACTTCCATCTTCAAAAAGTCCAGGACCAGAGTGTTTTATTGAAAAAGTCTACCAAGTCTTTAGAGAAGAGTTAACATCAATCTTACATGAACTGTTTTACAATATAGAAACAGACAATATACTATCAAATTCATTTCATTAAGCAAGTATTACCTGATACCTAAGCCAGGCAAAGACATCATTGGAACTGAAAAATTATATGTCAATATCCCTGACGTACATGGAAGCCAAAGTTTGCAACAAAATTCTAGCCAACAGAATTCAAAAAAGCATCACAAAATAATGCATTATAATCTAGTAGGATTCATATTAGATGTGCAAGAATGGCTTAATATTAGAATATCAATCAACATAATACACTACATAAACAAAATAAAGGCTAAGGACTTGTAATCATATCAATCAATGAGGAAAAAGCATTTGATAAAATTCAACCTCTATTCTTGATAAACACATTCACTGAAATAGGAATTGAGTGGCAATTCCTTAGCATAATAAAGGCCACAGTTGCAGAACCAATGGCTACCATCTCAATTAATGGGGAGAAATTGAAAACATGACCCCTTTGAACAAGAACCGGACAGAGTTGGCCTTTATCAAAACTCTTATTTAATATAACCAGAGCAATAAGACATCAAAAAGTATTAAAGTTATTCACATTGGCACATAAGAAATAAGATTTTATTTGCAGACTATATTTTTAAAAATGAATAAATGGAACTTTTAAAAAGTGATGGAGGCAAAAGAAGACACTGGGAGGACTGAAAGAGCTAAAGGGAACTGAGGTAAATGCTATTATCTGCACAATTCTGCACAAACAATAATCTGCGTGTGGATGTGTAGATAAACACACAGGCTAAACAAGTGTGCCACAAGCGTGGGAAGGAGAATGAGTATGTACCCAGGAAACACGTTGATTTTATAAAAATATTTCTACCTATTGTATGTATCTGTATTAAAAACATCCATGAATATAGTTGTGTTAGGCTGTATTCACTTTGCCGAGTTGACACAAAACCTAGACATCAAAATGGTAGTACATAGAGGAGGGAAATTTATGAAAATGTCTTAGATATAACCTAAAATCTTGAAATAATGAGTTCCCGGGGCTAAGGGAAACTAAAGTTAAAAGGCATAACATATTCTACAAAGACAATGTTTCTAATCCTACTTTGGTGAGTAGCAAATGGTATATTAGAAACACTTCAATCTCCTTATCGGGCATAAAAATGGAGAATAGAAAATCAAAGATACATAGAAACAGTCTAATGAAGTAAGAACCAATGAATTGTAGCTTCTATGAACCTAAGGCCAGAAGAACTAGATTATGCCCAAGTTGCGGTACTGACTGCTATGAGTGGGATCACAACAGAATGGGTTAGATAGAGTGGGGGATAATGAGTACCCAAGCTCAAAATCATCAAAAGCCCAGGTTTACTGTCATAGTAATCATTTTATTAGGCTGACTTTTCTGGGGTAACAAAACCTGTGACATGCATATATGTGTAAGAAAGAACTTTATATCAAGAAATGATTTCATATCAAGAAATTGTCGCAGCCCAATGCAACTCCACAAGGCTCCAGAAATGGATGGAATGCCAATTGAAATATGTGAACAAGCTGAGAAGCACTGGAAGCATTTACTCATCTGTGCTAGGAAATTGGGAAGAGAGTGAGCTTCTTGGCCAACTGACTGAGAGAGATCATATTTGTACCCATTCCAAAGAAGGGGAGCCAACAACATGCTCAAATGATACAACAATATAATTGGCTCAATTTTCAGCTAAACAATATTAGATCTAAAGGTGAACAATAACACCAAGGTGGCCGTGTTCCTCAGACTAATCAACCATATTTAAAATCTAGAAGTTTTTCAAGGCAGGGAGGGGTAGACTAGAAGGAGAAATGGAGATGGAAAATATAGGGAGGTGGCAGAATATGTGATTTCATAGTGTGGAACAATTACATGAAAGAAAACCTTTATTAATTGTTGAATGTAAGACTGTTTTGCTCTGTCAACCTTCCCCCAATTCAAAATAGAAAGTTAAAAGAAGTTAATGCATTTAGAAAATCCTTTATTTCAAATAAATTATAGTATTGACACTAGGAGACAAGCTGGCTTGTATGCAATTTCTTAAGTCTTGGCTGTGAGCCGTATGACTTTCATCGCTGTAGACAGAATCCGTAGCGCAGACAGTTTCTTTGTTTGAAATAGATCTTAATCGTATATTTTACATCATCAGTGATATTGCAACTGAAGGCAACCTCAGATTTTAAGCAACAGGAATTTACTATTGAATCAAGAATTGTTTTTCTAAATTTACTCGCTCGCCATGCGCATGTTTTGATTTTAATCAGTTCCATCTTAAGAAATTTCGCATGTATTACTTAATTCCACATGGTTCAGAACAGCTGTCTCCTTCTGTCAGGCATGCTCAAAAAGTTCTTTTGAAGAAGATGGAGGGAGCACCCAGGCTGTGCAGACCAAGAGGACTTCGGACTGGCAGCTCTCAGCAATAAACTGAACCAAAGGGGAGCAGAAGAGACAGGGAACCTAGGGTAGATCAATACCGTCGAGAAATCCTGATGCTATACAACCATTGCTATCATTATTGCATTATCTCTGCCCATTTAGCTTCCGTTGTGTTGATTCCAACTCACGGTGACAACGTGTGTGCAGAGTGCAACTGCCCCTCATGGTTCTCACGAGTGTGGGCTTTTGCAAGCAGCTCCTCATCTTCAGAGGTACCCATGAAAGGTTGGACTCATCAAACTTACAGCTAGTGGTTCCCTTCTGGACCCTTTGTGCCACCAGACACATGAACTAGGCATACAATGTATCATTACATGAAAATAGATTTCCCTTAGAGCCTTGTGGTATTCACATGTCCAATATTTCTGCTCTCAGAAGCATATGGATGGCTGAGAAAGGGTCTTCTCTAGAAGAATGTATGTGTCTCTATAACAATTTATAATCCTGCAGTCATGACAGGCCTATCATAAGCAAGCGTATACAGACTAATGGTTATTAGTGGTTTGATGGGAAGGAGAAGGGTTGACGGGAGGAAGAAAGAGTGGAATCAGTGCTCAGGGGTGACTGAGCTGCTGTTAAAGATGATGGATGTGATGGAGTGACAGTTCTTAGTATTATTTTTCTACCCAAGTCTCTGTGACTCCCACCAAATGATTGGGTGGCATGATGCAAATAGTGTATGTGGAACACTAATAGGGGGTGAGTCAGCTTTCTGTTCTAACCCTCCTGACTGTAACAATGAGCCATGTTGGAAGCAGCAGCAGCAGAGAGAGAAACTCCAGCCCCATTAAGATCACATCCAAGATCTGTCTGAAGTGTGGGATGCTGCTGAGACGAGATGCACCAGAGACCATGCCTCAGAGACTAGACCTTCTCCTTATCTGGCGTGATACTATGGAAAGGAGAGACCATGTGGCAGGTGTCCTGGCTTGCTGACCCATGGGGACAAAGGTCAAGGAACCATGTGGCGGAGAGACCGAGGACCAGAAGGAGGCTTGGCTGCTTGGCTGAGGAGCAGTGGTGCTGTGGACTCATGACCATATCCCTGCTGGTTGCTGATGAGTATTTGTGGTAACCTGTCCACTCCCCTAACAAGGACCTCCAGTCCTCTTGGCTTTCAGTATGCAAGATAGTCTCATCCGCATTTTGAAGGTTGTTAATAAGCCTTTCCCCAATTCTGATGCCGTGTTCTTCCTCATGCAGACTGAGTAATTAGGGTGAGACAATGCTATCCCGTTGTACACCTTTTCTCATTTTAAATCAAGCAGTATTCCCTTGTGTTGGAACAACTGCCTCTTGGATGTGTACAATTTCTACAGAAGCACAAAGAAGTCTCCTTGAATCCCCCATTGTACTTAATGATATCTATCATTTGCATACAGTTGAATGCCTTTGTATAACCAGTAAAATGCAAGTAAACATCTTTCTGGTATTCTCTACATTCACCAAGATCCATCTGAAGCCAGCAGTGCTATCCTTGATGTTATCTCCTCTTCTGAATCCAACTTGACTTCTGGCCGTTCCCTGCCAATGGACTGCTATAACCATTGGGAATGATCTGCAACAAATTGTTATTGCATGTGACATTAACATTATTTTATAAACCCTACACTCTCTTAGGTCACCTTCATTTAGAATGGGCATACACTCAAATTTCTTGGCATAGAAAATGGTGCTTCCTCAGATGGTTGGCACATGTCAATCCAATCGGTAGTGTATGAATTCCTTGAGGCTTGCATTTGCTCATGCCTCCATTGGACCTTCAATACCACTGGTTCTTGATCAAACACTGTGCTTGAAATGGTTGAATATCAACCGGTGGTTTTGGTACAGTAAACCTGTGCATTCTTTTAATCATCTTTTAATTCTTCCCATATCATCATTTACTATTTGGCCCATAGAATTCTTCAATAGTGCAACTCAAAGTCCGAAACTTTTTTTTAGTTCTTTCAGCTTGAAGTATGTTGAGCATGTTCTTTCCTTTATGGTTTTCTGCCTCCAGTTTTTTACAATTTAATTATAATGCTTTGTCTTTTGAATATCTCTGAAAATTTCTGTTTGGCTCTTGTGCTTCATTGTTTCTTCCATTTGCTTAAGATACTCTATCATGAAGAGCAAGTTTCAGAGTCTTTCATGACACTCACTTTGATCTTTCCTTACTTTCTTGTCTTTTAAACATCGTTTTGCTTTTTTCATATACGATGCTCTTAATGTCATCCCACAGCTCCTCAGGTCTTCTGTCATTAGGATTTAATACATCAAATCTGTTCGTGAGATGTTCTCACAATTCCTCTAGGAAATACTCAAAGCCATATTTTGGTTCTCTTGGATGTGTTGCAATGTGCTTCAATTTACATATGAGTAATTGTTGGTTTGCTTCAGGTCAGCCTATGGGCTAGATTTTGGCTGCTAATCTTGAACCACTCCCTCATCCTTTCCCACAGATGAAATAAATTTGATTCCTGTGTAGTCCATTTTTGGAAGTCCATTTGTAGAAGCAATGGTTATGTTGTTGAAATAAGATATTTGCAAAATTCCATCATGTGATCTCCAGCTTCATTTCTATCATCCAAGGTCATATTTTCCAGCTGCTCTTACTTCCTCCTTGCTTCCAACTTTCGCATTGCAATCACCAATCATTATCAGGGAATCTGGATGACATGTCTGATCAATTTCAGACTGACTAAGTTAATAGAATTCTTGAACTTCATCATTGGGTTTAGTGTTTGTGAGTAAATTTGAATCATAACCGATCATCCTTTGTAGTGTATAAGTATTATCCTATTACATACATCATTTTCTTTTAAGATAGATCTGGACATGTTGTTTTTGAAGATGAATCATGCTCTGTCCCTCTTTAATTTGTCATTTCTGGGATGTTAAAACACCTGATTGATTCAAAATGGCCAGTTCTAGCATATTACATCTTACCAATGTTTAGGACATAAATCTTTATGAGTTTCATTTTGTTTTAGATGACTTCTAATTTTCCTAGAATCATGCTGAATATATTCTACCTTCTGATCACTAATGGCTGTTAACAACTGTTTCTTATCATTTTGAGCCATGTCCCCTCAACAAGTGACAATTCTGAAAGCTTTGCCCTCCAGGCCATTCTGTTTTACTCTCCTTTGATGTGGCATTCTCCCTCAGTGGTTATTTCAGTGCCTTTCAACCTGCATCTCATCTTCTGGCACTCTATCTGACAGTGTCCTACTACTACGCATAAGGTTTTCAATCGCTGACTCCTGAGAAGTAAATACCGTATTCCTTCGATGTAGTCTGTTCTTAATGTGGAAACTCCACTGAAACCTGGTCACTTTTGGTAACTATTTTGGTATTCAAAATACTAGTGGCATAGCTTCCAGCACCACCAGAAAATACAAGCCACTATGTCACAACCAAGTACAGGCAATTCTTTTGTGCAGTCAAGGTTTTTATGATTTTGCAGTAACAACATTTGGTTTTCGTTTTCTTACCTACCTGACACAAGAGGAATTTCATGGTAATAGTATATACTAGATCAAAAAAAAAAAAGAGATGGTAATGAGAATCTCCTATCCAAGCTTTTAGGCCTGGTCCATGATGACAATCTGAGTTATAAATAGAGTGATGGTGTACTCTGACTTTCCCAGGACAGCCCCAGCGTGCAGCTGTTGTCATTTCTCACAGCTGGAGAATGCTCCTTTGCCTTCAACAACAGGATCTAGCACTGGACTCTGAATAAACTCTGCTTTCCTTGGCTGTAGGCGTGGGTCACATATGCTTTCCTTGTCACTATACTCCTGATTTCTTCTCTGCAGACAATAAGGGCTACTAAGCAACTGAATTCAGAATAGGTGCAATCAAGGAGGTGTCAAGGAGTCTCCCTAGAAGTTTAGTAGTTTCACTCTCTCAAAATCCCCATGGGTCAAGGCATGATTCTAAGTTTATGAAATTTAGTGGATTAATCAACATACCAGAAGCAGGAGGCATCTTAAATGATCCAAGCTCTAAAAGAAGGATGCACACCAGTTTAAACATGACGATGAGCAGTCTAATTGGAGAAGCAACTAGGCACTCAACCTGCAGGCACACGGCATGGGAAGCCACTCAACAATCAGGCTGTTAGTTGTGAGCGTGAAATCAGAATGAGCATCATTTACTATGTGATTTTGCAAGTGTCAAGGCATCAGGCTAAAAGAGACTCATGCATGTCTATACACATGGTTTACTATTGGTAGTTTGCTTCCATTTCGGACTAAACCTCTCTTGCTTATCAACACTCTGATTCCCCATCTAGATTAATCAACTAATTCATGTTCCCCATTTATGTGGAAGCTGTTATATCCTCTTTAAAAGAGCTTCATTGACCTCTGATTCAGTTCCTCCAGTGCCACAGGACGCCTGCCTGATGGCAAAGTCCATTCTCCACCACCGCATCCCCTGCAAGGCAGTGCCAGCACCCTGAGAAGAACCAGTGAGTTGCAATGGGGTGAGCACTGGGGAGATGGGAGATCATGCCCAGGATAGAAGCCAGGACACACATTAATATTACATGAGAATCAGACCATTTCACTGAAGACTTCAGGGCATTTTTTCATGAACAACATGAAAGTGGGAAATTTTGAGCAGCTAATGAAAGGTCTTAAGAAAGATTGCTCTCTTCACAGTGTATGTGAACAACTGACTTCTTAAGACCACTTTGGGGTGTGTGTTTGCCTGTGAGTTACTCCATAGCAGGAATACGACATTACTGCCTGACCTAAGAGCGTATCGATCATCCATGCCCTGGGCTAGAGCAGCTGTTTGTGCTTTATTGGCAGTCAAGGTGTACATTTTTTTAATGATACCACTCCTTAACTAACTTATTTTCTATCTGCTAATAATTCCACTTGGGAGCTCTGGCGGCATAAGGATTATGCGTTGGGCATAAGCCCCAATGTCATCAGTTCTAAATCACCAGCTATTCCTCTGGAGCAAGATGAGGCTTTCTAAGCCCATAAAGTTACAGTCTCAGAAATACATGGGAAATGGTATCCTATAGGGTAGTGGTTCTCAACCTTCCTCATGCTATGTCCCTTTAATACAGTTCCTCATGTGGTGACACCCTCCAACCATAAAATTGTTTTCCTTGCTACTTTATAACTGTCATTTTGCTACTGTTATGAATCAGGTGGCCCCTGTGAAAGGGTCGTTCAAGTCCCAAAGGAGTCGCAACCCACAGGTTGAGAACCACTGCTATATGGTATCTGTGAGTCAGAACTGACTGGATGGCTGAGAGTTTGAATAATGCTACTTACTACATGGAGGCCTTTATGGCTCAATAGCCTTAAAAACATGATATGGCTTCTTGGCTTTAGGGTGGCTTCCAATTCCTAGTGACCCTACGGAGCAGAGTAGAACTACCCCATAAGGTTCCCAAGGCTGCATCTCTTTACAAAAACCAACAGCAACCATCTTTCTCCGCAGATCTACTGGGGCTTCAAACGGCCTACATTTGGTTAGCAGGCAATCATTTAACCCTCTACACTACTCAAGCTCCCAAAAATATAATAGGACTGCATTTGTGTTTGTGTGGCTTTCTAATCCAAAAATTTAAAGTGCCAAAAAGACATGAATAAGAGCTCATAAACTCACTACCATCAGCCAATTAAAACTCATAGTGACTAGAGTTCCCAAGGCTGTAAATCTTTCTCCTACTGAGAGGCTAGTGGGTTTGAACTGTGTACCTAGAAGCAGTCAGTCCAATGCATAATCCTCACAATGACAGGTTCCTTATGGACTGGTTAGTATTGATACATTCTGGACAGATTTTCTTTTAACATTGATACTGACTTTATGGAAAGCAAAGGATTTTTGTTTTGTTTTTAATCGAGATACTCAGCATTTTTCCCAACCAAATACATTCTCTTCTCCTGAAATGCCCAGTCTTTCAGTGGCAACCCCCCCTCTCTCTATCACTGATATCACTCCAAGCAACTACCTTCAAGGCCTCGTTCTTGGCTTCATCTTCCACACCCTCTATACCCCAGCAGCAGACCCCACTTTTTCTGAATGCCTTCTCCTTCCTGCTCCCTATACCCTAAGAACAAATACCATTTTTTCTCTCTCCTCTTCCAATTCTCACAAACAATGCCCACATTCAGGGCACCTCATCTCACCTTTTCATGATGGGGGGAGTGCTGTTGGGCAGATGTTGACTCATCGCGACCCCATGTTTGTAGAGTTGAGCTGTGCTTCATGGGGTCTTCAGGGCTTTGACTTTTCTGAAGCAGGTATCTTGTCTTTCTTGGGAGGCATCTCTTGGTGGATTTGAACCTAACTCTTGGTTAAGAGTTTGCATCACTCAGGAACTCAGTCGATTATGCAATGTCTCCTACTACGCTCTCTGCCTTCTGATCTGTCCCTCTTTCTCTCTTTTATCCTCTACACCGCTTCCACATCTTATCCCAAACTAGTCTCCCAGTACTTTCTCCCTCAAACAGGCAGATCCTCCTTATGGTTTCAGGGGAAATGTCAACTCCCCGTAGCTTGATATTCAAGACTGTCCATGGTCTGGCCAGTGCCTATCCGTCAACTCTATTGGTGGGCCAATCCCTGGCCTCAGCGTCGTTGTCAAGTTGGCTCTGACTCACAGTGATCCCATGTACAAAAGAAGTCAACACGGCCCAGTCTTGCGTCATTCTCACAATTTTCATGTTTAAGCCATGGTGTCACTCCATCTTATACAAGGCCGTCTTCTCAGGTAGCTGCCCCTCTACTTTACCAAGCATGATGTTCTTTTCTAGATAGCTCGTCCACAGTATGTGAGACAAAATCCCTCCATCCTTGTTTCTAAGTAGCAGTCTGACTGTAATTTTAAGACAGATTTGTTTGTTCTTTTGACATCTAAAGCACAATCAATATTTTTCACAAGTAACACAAGTCAAATGCATTGACTCTTCTTCAGTTTTCCTTATTCAGCGACCAACTGAGGCATGCAAATGAGGCAATTGAAAATATTATGGCTTGCATCAGGCACGCCTTATGCTTCAATGCAATATCTCTATTTTTCAACACTTTTCCCCCTACCATCATTAACAAAATAAAATAAAACCATCACTCATCATGTAAATTCTGACTCAGAGCAATCCCAAGCATACAGTAGAGCTGCTCCTACAGTTTCTGAGCCTGTGAAATCTTCATGGAAGGAGGAGGCCTCTTTTCTCTCCTTTGGAGTGGCTGGTGAATCTGAACTGAGAGTCATGTAGTTGATAGGCCAAAGCATAACCCACCATAGCACCAGTGTTTCTTATACTCACATTGACACCTTATATGTTAGTCCCTCCACACAGACAGAGTGTAACACCAATTAACTTGGTTGATATGGTTTGCTCTTCTACTTTACCCAAACCACGGACACCCTAAAAGCATCTTGTGAAATGCTTTTTCCTTCTTTCATAGAACATTCTCTAGTGCTCCTGTGGAAATCACTTCCCCTCTTTACATTGCGGGTATGTCTTTTGTTTCCTAATACACCCCCAGTGCCTTTACCATTTTATGGTCATGCGCCCCCTCCTGTTTTCCACACCATAGACTCTGTGCAGTCCTATGCAGATGGTGCTGGTGCCTTCACTGTCTGTATCTGTTGAACCCTTCCTTAGCTTTTGACAATGTTTCCCCTCAGTAAACAGTAACCAATTGGATCACCCCAAAGGTTAAAGAGGTATCGGCGCTGAGCTCAGATTTTTCTATGTGCTTTCAAACCATATGTGAATAAATGAAAAATCATATGTTTTTTAATCCCGGGCAATTAGGGAGCGGGTGAATCAAGGCTGTTGAGAGAACACTGGAGCTCAGGGAGGCATCAGCTCACCAATCTGGAAAGGAACAACCTAATCAATAATGTGGGCTGTTTCATACCAGAAATCAGAATATTCTAAGACTCGGTGATTCTTTTCATGACAAGTATTCTATATTAGCTGCTGAGTTTCCTGAAGTAGAAGCCATAGGATTATTGCCATCACGTCACAAAGAAGAAATTCCATGACATTACAACAGAGAAATGCCAGGAAAGGAATTCACATGGTCATGATGTATATTTCAATGTGCTAGAAGAACATGTCCAAATACCACACTGGGGATCCCTGATCCCATGGGGTGTGGGAAGGATGGAGAAATGGCATTTGGAGGGATCCCAAAGGAAATCTACTTTTGACTCTCCTTCAAACATTTAGAAAAAGAGTAATTTGGAAGAATTGGGTCAGACTCACTTCTTGTTAGACTTTAGAGCAGAGACAGCTCTGGTCAGCATCGGAATTAGGAGGATGGGGTTTCTAATGGAGTCAGAAGAGGAGGAGCACTCTGTTTGCCTTCAAGCCTATGTTATTTCCTGATTCTTTCTTCAAATCTGAAGAGAAATCTTGCTGAGGCTCCTGAGGCGGGAATGATAAAATCACGAGAAGCCTTTTTCATCCTCCTATGTTTTCTTTGTGTGATCTCTCTGTTTCCTTAGAATCTTCTTCCTTTTCTACTGAATGAACAACCAGGAAAACCAGGAGGAGCAGAGTAGGCAGACTAATGCTCTTGCTGCCCATTTTGATGTTGAGGGGCAAGTCAGCATGTCCTGCCTCCTTCTCTTTCATGGTAGACATCTTTGCATTGTTCACTGGAGGATGATAACCTTATTACTAAGCAGAAAATAATTCTTAGAATCAAAGATCACAACCTCCTGACTTGGAAAGTCTGTTAGACATCATATCATTCAACCTCATGTTCCAAGAGAGGAAAATAAGATCCCCAAAAGAAGTAGAGTGGTCCCAACATATTTCGGCTTACAGGTACCAGAAGCTGGCCTGAAACTCCTCTCCATCCTGGTGCCTTGGGCTCAGAGTTCTTTCCATCATAACTCACTGCCCCCCTCAACCACTGACAGATTTAACATTCCAAAACTCTGCCAGTACACAAAGCCCTTGCAAGCCACCTTTATTCCCTCAAATTTCTTACCTGTCCTCCCTGTGGTTCTCCTTCGGGGAATTTTTTTTTCTAGTAACCTAGTAAAACAAGGATACATATAGAAAGTCATGAATCCTCATCAGAATTGTATTCTAGGATGTACACGGCTACTTCAAAAAGTTCGTGGAAAATTTCTATTATAGTTCAATGCCATTTTGTTCCCACAAAATTCTGAACGTCCCTGAGAATTTTATGTATACCTTATATAGATTTATATAGAGACCTTTATCTTATATAGATTAAGATACACCTGTACCAACACAGCATTCAACTCATACTACCCCTGTGGGTTTGAATCTTCACCAAAGTAGACAACTTCAACATTCTCCTTAGGAATAGCTCCTGGTTTCAAATGTCCGACTTTGCATTGGCAGCCCCACATGTAACCCATGACACCATCAGGGAAGGGAAACCAGGGTCTGGGAAAAGATACCATGCCTGGTACAGTAGAAGGGAAGCCCAAAAGAGAAAGGATTCCGATGAGATCGACTGACACAATGGCTGCACAATGGGCTCAAGCAGCTGTGAGGATGGTGCTAGACCAGGCAGGGTTTTGCTCTGTTGTAGATAGAGTCACTATGAGTCAGATCCCACTAACAACCACACATAGCAGCATAGCTAGATTCTCCCCATTGGGAGATTTGCTAGTTTGATTTGATAACAAGAACATTGAACTAGCTTTCTACCTAAGGCTCTGCAGTTTGTTATGTAGGTGATTATTAGTATTGCAGGTACCTATGTGTTACAGCTGGGGTGATACTATGTCTGTCTCCTAGTGTTCCTGAAATACTCTCATGGCAGTATGAGAGCACCTTGCAAATTGCAGGATGTTGAAGATAGATATGCTTTCTCACTTACAATGGTAGAGTCATGGAGAAGGCATTCTGGAACCTCTATTGTCTGGTTGATCTTAGCCAGCATGTATTTCTTCAGTCTGATGCTTTCCCGTCTATTGCTGTGAGGGACCCCATATTGACAAATAATAGGGTGAAACTGAAGGCATATGAACTCCTTAGTCCCTGACTGGGCACGGGTCCCTGAATGCGGTCGGTATCACCTTTGCCGTGGGTGCTTTTCTTTTTTTTCGCACTGAAGCCTCATCTTGTCCTCTGATATCTGGATACCCATCACAATCCCATGATATATTTGGACATATCCTTTTGTTCCTGGGTTAGAATTGCTGCCTTGTGACTTGTAGTTCCACCACTGAACCACCCCCTCTGATCACTCTGTGGTGGCAGTGGCGCTGAAGAAGCAACCATGCCTGATGGCACGGTCACTGTCAGAGGCACTCAAGTGCCAGAGACAGTGTCTGCAGCAGCTTTGATTGAGCATGTGATTTCACCTGTGCTTTTTGAAAACACAGTTAAACAGAAAGAACTTGTATGCTGCTGAACATCTGCCCTCACTGTGTGTCACGCGTGACCCCACACTGGGCTATAAATCCTTAGGAGAGAAAAGGGGTGCCTTCCGTAACACTTCACCTCAAGGCTGACATCCTTGACAGTGAATCAATGAGAAAGGGGTACTGAAAAGAAAAACAAAAAATATGGTTGGTTGAACGTTGTTGATTTCTTGTCCCTCTAAATTGGATACTCCCCTGTCTCTTTCTTTCCAGATACAGAGAGGAGATGCTTACCTCTTGGGCAAAAATAAATAAAACCAACACAAGTCAAACAGTCTAGGCAAAACACTAAAGATGCATTGTGAGCAGACTGCCAACCCATTTGTGGTATTATGTTCTCTTGCTATTTCCACACTCGTCACAAACATAGAGGGTGAAAGCTCTCATCTCATACACGTAAAAATATTCTTTAGCCCAAATTTTCCACCCCTTTATAGGCCCCCGGAGTCTGAAGGAATGGATGTTTTCATCATTGGTCCTGGCTCTTCAGTAAGTAGGTCCCATATATCGACTGCTCACCAATACTCGATTCACCTGAATATAGCATTTGTGAGATTCACTCATTGAAATGCATGCACAGATACAAGCATTTTTCCAATCTGAAGAAAATCAAATGAGTCCAAATCCTGTCAGGAAATCTGGGGATAAAATAATTCCTCATCTGTTTTGAAACATTCTCTCTCTCTCTCTCTCTCTCTCTCTCAACACTCTGAACACTCCAACCAAGGGCTAATTCCCCCTCATTCTCGTTAAGTGATTATAGACCTACGCTGCCACAATTATGTTGCTACAGCTGAATGTGGGTTCTGATGAATGTAACAACAACAATCACAAAGGAATAGAACTGAGGAGAGAAGTGCAATTCACTATCGCTTGTCAAGTTCCTGAACTGAAGCAAAATCATAACACATGCAGCCAAAAAGGCCAAAAGGGAAAAATTGTCCAGCAGAGATAAAGAGAAATTTTCTTTGGAAACGGCAATGATAACTAACTCGGCATCTGAATTTCCATTAGATAAATTGACAAAGGTATTTGTTTGTGTGTGTTGAACATATATTCTTTTAAACATGTACAAGAATATGTGTAATTAATAAAAGTATATATAGTGAATGCCACTAAAATATATTTATAGAGGAAATAGGCTAGAGGGTGAGAATCCAGTTTTTTCCTTAATATGTGAATTTGAGACTGGCAATTTATTTTATGGAATTATTTCTAATTTATCACCATTTCAATTTTCAATTAGGCTAGTGTCCTACAAAGGGTGCACTTTGTCCCCAACCTTTGGCCACCTGCTCAGTAGCAAAATGCCTTCCCTGGGCAGGCCCAGAAGAGGCCACAGAACAAATGCTAAGCTGCCTGTGGTTCCCTGTCACACATATCCACTTATGCAGTCCCAGTAGTGGCCATGTCCATGTCCACAACACATTTGTGAGGTCATCCTTCCTAATGATTTTACCATCTGTCGTGAGCCATGTGGAAAACTCAGGACACAGTCGCTGCGGCTTCAGGACCACTGGCACAGACTTCATCGTACAGGAAGCCCTCCAAGTCAACTACTTTCCTCCTCATCTTGCAAAGAGCAGGAGACACACCCAGGATCAAGGGGAGAACACTCAGACTCAACTCCGTGTAGCTCTGTTCTTTGGGCCAAGTCATTGTCACTACTGTGTCCCCATCTTTGACAGCACGGATGATCATGTCTTACATAAGTTCAATGAAGGGACATGCAGATAAAAATCTCAATAGAAATGGCAGGAAAGTGTTTTATGTTTCATGCAGACCATGCGTTATTTTCCCCCTGTCTCTTGCATGTATGTACGTATGTACACACAGAGACATAGTTGAATAATTAATATAAAACTTTCCCACTGCCCTTGAGTTCATTCCAATTGATAGCAGAGAACAGTTCATGGGGTTTTCAAAGATGTAACTCTAATGGAGCCAATAGCCTCATTTTGTTCCTAAAGAACAGCTAGTGGGCTTGAACTCTGGCCCTTCCCTAATGTGAGTGTGGAGGGTATATGAAGTCACTCCACCGAATAAGATATGTGATTACCCAACGGCCAACCCCACTGAATTGATTCTGACTAAAACGGGTGCACTATAAGGCAGATTAGAACTGCCCCATAGGGTTCCCAAGGCTGTAAAGTTTTGGAGAACCAGAAGGTCACATCTTTTCTAATGAAGCAGCTGGTAGGTTTGAATCTTTGACCTTTTGATTAGCAACCTAGGCCTAAACCGCCACATAACCAGGGCTCCTTAATATGTGCGTGTAACTAGAATGTTTTTCTTTTTCACTGTGAGAGGGATTTCTTTTCACTATGTTTTCACTGGAAACAATTTTTTAAGAATCTATTATTCTATATTAGCATAAAAACTATACCATCATTGAAGAAAACACTTCCACAAACTGACAAAGAAGAAGACACTGGGATTTTTTTTACTGTCTTGGATTATATAAGGTAATCTGAGGGACTTCCCAATTTCCCTCTAGTAGTAGTTCAACAGCCAGTGGAAATGAATCCACTTACTACCCTGCCAAAGTCTCTCAGAGCACAGAGACACCTATTATCTTCAAATCTTCCAAGACTTGCTGTTACCTTTTAAATAGAATTCAGTCTTCTGCTTCACCCATTCATTTTGCTAGTCATTCATGCATCCTTTAGCGAGTGATCCACTGCTCTCTTCCCGGATGGTCGGGTCCTGCTTGGAGGAAAGACAGTCTTCCCCCTGGCTCATAGGGTGGCCAGTAAAGGGATCCAGAGGACCAGGAAGAAAAACTGAGAATGTAGCAGTAAAGATAGATCTAAGCCAGGGTTTTGTGTGAGAATGGAAGAGGAATTCCTAGTCTCCCTAAAAGGACAGCTGGAACTGCTTTCCAAAAAAACGATATCCTCAGCACTGGTGAGTGCCATTGAGTTGATTCCGACTCATAGCTACCTCGTCCAACAGAGTAGAACTTCTTCCCGACATTTTCCTGCCTGGGATCTTTCTGGAGGGAGATCTCAGGGCCGTTCTCTAGCAGATTGGCTAGGGGAGCCCAACCAACAGTCTCATATCATCAAAGTTCCTTTGTTATTTGTATAAAGAAAGGAAAGAAAACATTGCAGCCAAGTTTATTTGAATCACGCCAGCCCCCTCTGTGTAATAGTGGTGCCCAGGGGTTTCAATGACTGATGTTTTTGGAAGTAGACCAGTAGGACCTTCTTCCAAAGCACCTCTGGGTGGATGCAATCCTTCCACTTTAGTGTTCGCTGAGCAAGTGATCCATTGGCCCTGAGTCTTACAAAACGAGATTCTAACTAAAGTGAGGTCCCTTTTGTGTCAGGGTGCCCACAGATCCAGGTTCTCAAAATATGTGGCCCAGGGTCCTTCCTAAGTATTCCGTTTTCTATAGGATGATCTTTTGTCATATATATATATATGTGTGTGTGTGTGTGTGTGTGTGTGTGTGTGTGTGTGTGTGAGTGTGTGTGTGTGTGTGTGTGTGTGTTTCTTGGCTATCTGTCTATCTGACTTGCCTTTACTTTTATCAGCAGCATTATATCTTCTAATTTCCCACAATCTAAGTTTTTACAACACCACTCTGAAGTTTCATGGTTGGGGACTGGATCTATTCATTTAGAATTTCTGTGTTTCTGTGGGTTAAATTTTTAATGCTAATTGCTTGGTCATTTTTTGATACAATCATGGCTTATAACCAAATTGGTTTTGAATTGTTCACCTCTCAGTTTATTGTCTGTGAAATATAATGTCATGCCCATTTTCAATATCACCTTACTACACAGAGACAAGTTAATTGAATTATCGAACACCAAAAAAATCCAAGGATTATCCAAGAGTAATTTTACGTTTTAGAGAAAGATGCCTTTCATTTATGAGCTCAAGTAGTGAAATAGATAAAAGACTAAAATGAGAAAAGTATGAATATGACGCTACTGAAAATGACATTACTGGCCTATCAATAAAGGGTAAAGGTTATGCCTTCATTGCTCCAAGACAAAATTTTTAATTCATAATGACTCCGAATTCTTGAAAGGAAAGGCTGTCTCTGGCCTGAGATAACACCTTAAAAATAATCTATTGCTGTATATGTGACATTTTTATTAGCTAAATATCGTAAGCAGTATTAAAATGTTACATTTATAAGAAGTACTTAAGTGATACCATTTTCCTTTCTAACACTGAAAGAAAATTCTGAATGAATTTAGAGGATTTAATCGGTGTTTCATCAGGTGGACTGGTTCACATTTTTTGAAAACCAGAACACCTTATCCCTTTGGCAGCACCTTCACCTGCCTGCTTCCCCTCCCCCCAGTTGAGTGTTTCCTCTCTTAAAGTTATCCCTTCGATAAGGTGCATAGTGTGGGAGACAAGCCTAGGACAAAGCTCAAAATCATTAAAAAGGACCAAACCTACGGGTTGAGTAGGAAC
Organism: Tenrec ecaudatus; assembly: GCF_050624435.1. Taxonomy (NCBI): domain Eukaryota; kingdom Metazoa; phylum Chordata; class Mammalia; order Afrosoricida; family Tenrecidae; genus Tenrec; species Tenrec ecaudatus. The sequence goes on from NC_134544.1 coordinate 11,710,232, forward strand.
TGGCAGGACACCTGAAATTATGATCCTTTGTCACACAAGCACGTTATAAAGGAATTGTTGAATGGAGTATTGATTCGCTCTATAAGCTTTCACCCAAATCACAATAAAATACTGTGTGTGTGTGTGTGTGTGTGTGTGTGTGTGTGTGTGTGTGAGAGAGAGAGAGAGAGAGAGAGAGAGAGAGAGAGAGAGAGAGAGAGAGACAGAGAGACAGAGAGACAGAGAGAGACAGAGAGACAGAGAGAGAGAAAGGGGGGAGGGGTTGGGGGGTTGTGGGATTTAAATGACCAGTCCTTTTGGTGTGTTAAGTTCTGTTAAAATAAACCTTCATTAAATATAGAGTTTTAGGAGGATTTTCTTCTGATTTATAAAAGCCATTTAAGGGAAAGCTGTCTATTCAAATAAACCAATGGTCTACTCTTTAATGGGTTTAGTCAGCTTAAACAATGAATTCTCCCAACACACCTCAAATAGCTAGTTAATGCAGTGGAGTATGGAGAGAATTAAGAAGTCAAACAAAGAGTTTAATTGAGTTAACCATTGTTTGACTGAGTTTCAGCCCAAACAGATGAGCCATTGTGAATACGCACAATGTCTTGAATTCCTTATTGCTGACATGGGCACCAGGGGCTCTCTGAATTCAGCTGGCAGGCCCGTCAAGCCTGAGCTTGCACAATCACTCAGACACTGACTCCAGTGTTCAAGTGTCCTCGCCATTTAGAAGCCACTTGACTTCTGGAGACAACATGATCACATGCCATCAATTAATCTTATGTTCAGAAATGAGTCTACCCAAAGGAATGCAGTTGCTAAGTAAACCAAATGAGAAGCATGGAAATTAAATAAATAACTGAACTTACTGTTGCCAAAAGGCTTACAAAATAGTCAAAAAGTAGAAGTATTCACAGAAACGATCAAAACACAACGTATTTATTTTTTAACGTATGTCAACAGAGTACACGCTCGAGTCCTGGTGGCACAGTGGCTGAGACTCTTGGATGTGAATCAAAGGTCGTTAGTTAGGACCCAATAGTCACTCCTCCAAAGAAAGATGTGGGGTCAGTGTGCTTTAGCAAAGATGACAGCTTTGGAAATGTTACAGGTGCTTCTACTCTGTTCAACAGTATTTCTGGGTGTCTGCACTGACTCAATGGCAGAGTCAGTGAGTGTGTTTTTCAATGAAAAGGATGTATTTCAAAATAATGTGGATTTATATGCATAAATGATGAATTTCAACTGAATCATTGATGTTCTTTTTCACTGTGTTCTTTTTTTTACGTGTGTTCTTTTACACTGAAAATAAAAATGCTTACACCTGTAAGGCAAACTGTAAAATATCTCCTAATAGGCCTACTAAGATTCACGGAAACCTTTGCCTCCAGACTTTTTTGTTTTGTACTTAGGAAATCCTGCAACTGACATAAAAGCGACTCTTCGAGGCAGTGACCACATTTTAGTGCCATTCTATAAAAGACAGTGGGGCACAGCTCCCTTTTGCTGGTCTCTCCCCAATATTCTGCTGTGAGAGTTTATTACAGAATAACAACATCTAATAAAATGGATACTCACACAAGCCATTTAAGAATATTTACCTCTGATTCCATAAGTGCCAGGCACTCTCAGGAGCGCAGGCCACCTTAGAGGAATTCTGCAGTGCCGATAGACAGTTAGGCAGCAGGGAATTGGACTACCTGCCGAAGTAGACAGCACTTCTTGATCTTGAGATGCTTCCAGATTCATTCTGGGAGACATTTCCCACACACTCAGGTTTGTACTCTCTCCTCTCACAGCCCATCCCCCCAAAGGACCCCAACCTGTGGCTCCGTGATTGCAAATGAGTTTGACAGTCACCTTGGTCCTCATTTGCAGCAGCAGTGAAGTCACTGAGAGCCAGTTCTTGAAGGGGACTGCCCCATTTTTTCCACCAGGGACACAGAACAGTCTTATCAGATTTTTAAAAATGCATTCTGGGAAAAATATTTGTGTTTACTCTACTGGACAACTTTCTACCTTCTACAAGTTTTCCCATATGTTTGTACTTACATCATTAAGCGTTCATTTTTGAAATAACAGCTTCACAATCGTTATAACCTTAGTGGCATAGTGGTTTTGAGTTGGGAGGCTAAATGCACAAGTCAGCAGTCCAAAACTGCCAGCGTCTTGCCGGAGAATGACAAAGTTTCCTACTCCTGTACAGAGTTCCAGCCTCAGAAACTCACAGAGAGAGTTCCACGATGCTACAAGTTAGCATCAGCAGTGAGTTTGCTTTTTGAGGGTCTATTGTGGGTCATCATCGATTGAGACCCCACAAAAAGTAGGGTTCCTTAGGCTGTAAACCTGAGTGGAAACAGACAGCCTCCTCTTTCTTCCTTCTAAAGAAACCTACTGCTTAACCCACAGCGCCACCAAGCTCCCAGATATTGACTTAGATCTTAACTATTGAAGACCAAGGACTCCTATTATTAACCTCCTCTTTGCACACTTAGATTAGGGTCAGAATCACAATGATAATAATATGTAATAATATCTAGGTGTATGTATAATGCCTGTTTATATGAGATCCCATAGTGGCTTAAGAATTGGGGTGCTGTCTGCAAGGCCAGTGGTTCAAATCCACTGTCCCCGTCACAGGAGAAAGACAAGGTTTTCTACTTCCCTAACGAGTTGCTGTCCCTGCAACCCACATGGGCAGTTCTAACCTGCCCTACAGCGTCGCTATGGCTCAGGATTGACTTGAGGGCTATGGCTGTTTTTATGTATGTATCTTGTGCTTCTAATGTACAATTAAATAAAATATAAAATTAAATTTAAAGAATATAAACACACAATTAAATAGAACCATTAATGAAATAATGGATGATAAATGTATAATAGCATTTGCATTTAAATTTTAAAAGCAAATTTAAAGAAATTTGATTATTGCTCATTATAGTAAATCATTCCTAACTTTTAGCTGCCTCAAGTTATGAAGTGTGCCTTCTATTTGTGTGGAGCTTATTAAACATTTTTGAATAAAGTAATTATAATTGCTGCATGAGGCTTTGGTTTTTGGAAGGGACATTTATTTTGTCCCAACTTTTTTATTATAATGAAGTATTTTACTGCAAATCTCAAACTAAACCTTTTAGTGTTTGCAGGGAAATTGTATTTCCTATTCTGAATGATCTAAAACTCTACTCTTAACTTTAATGAAAGGCTCCGTTTCCATTGGCCCTGTTAACTACAAGGTCAGTGTTTCAAAACCACTAACCAGTCTCTAGGCTGTTGGCTCCTAGAAAGATTCACAGCCTAGGAAATGCTAGGCAGTAGTTGTCTTCTGCCCTGCAGGGCACTAGGACGTGCATTCTGACTCATTAAGAAAATAACAGCCACCCTCTGTCAACTCATAGACACTGTAAGCTAGAGTCGAACTGCCCTTTTAGGTCTAAGACTCTAAAGATGTTTACAGGAGTAGAAAGCACCTTCTGTCTCTGGATGTGTTTGGTGGTTTCAAACTGCAGACCTTGTGGTTAGCAGCTCAATGAGTTACTCAGAATGCTTCCAGTGCTCCCTCCTGTGAGTAGGCATATACTGCACAAGATACAAGAGATATTCCACCTAGCACCCCTAGATATTAGAGCAGTGGTTCTCAAGCTTCCCAGTGCTGCTACTCTTTATTTCAGTCCATCATGTTGCGGTGACCCCCCAACCATGAAATTACTTTCGTTGTTACTTCATAGCTGTCATTTTGCTATTGTTATGAATTGGGCAACCCCTGTGAAAGGGTCGTTTGATCCTCAAAGAGGTTGCGACCCCCAGGTTGAGAAGTGCTGCATGAGAGGAAGTGTGTGTGTTATAAGAGATTCTTCTTTCTTAAATATCTTTTAAAAGACAAATGACTAAATCTATCACCTCCCTCAAATATTTCTCAATGAGATCAACACAGACAATTCTTTCATTACAAATTTCCCTCAAGAATTCTTATTTTGCTTTATTATATTTTGTTTTTCCCATAGCTCATATCACTCTCTAATGTACTCCCTGCCATAGAGTCCATTCTAAGTCATACCAAACTTACACGGGCGTTCCATCTGTACCCTAGTGGAGCTGTTGGCAGGTTGTCCCACCATCTTTTTGGCTAGTGGCCCAAGGTGCAACCCATGGTGCCAGCAAGGACACTTAGACTCTAACATATGAAATATTTATAAGAAGAAAAGACTGTCATCCCCAAAACACAAGTTGATGAACAACATTCAGTGATATTCTGAACAAAAGGATGTAGAATTTCCTTGGTTATTTCACAGTTGCTCCTTTTCTGGTACTCACAGAGTATAAAGTAAATTAAGAACATTTCATAAAAACAATAAGCTATGTCTCAGGTGGATTATATTCTACACTCAGGACATTGCAAACATTTGACTTATTGTGACAGGTTCTCAACAGTTGGTAGGCATCCTCCATGGTTGTGGCCTAACCTAACTTATCAATCCCATAATGGGACCTGCTGTGAGCCACCAAGCAGGTGTGGGTACATATAGTAGGGTGGATTACAACCCGCCTTTTCAGGTCACATCTTGGTGCATTTGGAAATTTCCTCAGCCTACTTCCTATATACGCAAGTTGATACTCTTGGGAAGTTAGCCAGTTTCTTATTCCTCTGGATCCTGTACCTGTTTCATCGACTTATAGTTCTTTGGGCTTGAGCCAATGTGCCATATTGCCTATTGGTCCTGGGAGTGATCAGCGACCTGCCATATGACCTATTATTGGATGTATTGGACTTTACACACATAAGCCTGACTTGCTGATTTTGGATTAATTCGCCTCTGTATCCACCAGCTGGTAGTTTCCCTACTTAATCTTCCTGCTTCCTGAATTGTGAGCCCCACAATTAGTCACATGAGTCAGACTGTGACACATAGACTTGAACCAAATTCGGCTTACAAGCTTCTTGATATAAATCTAGCTGTCTCCCTATCTGTCGTCTATGTATCTATGTAAAGATGTATATTTAAGATATATATGTTTAAAGGCATCACTGGTTTGGCTTCTATAGAGTACCCAGCCTGATACACTGATGTTCTCCAATTGGGCTGCAGAAATATTTTAATGTACAGCTCTTTCCTGCATATTGCAGCACTGGTTGGTCCCACCCCTCACCCTCAGACCCTCCAGCAATGCTCACCCATCAGTGGTGGAAACTGGTAGTTACCCACCATGGAAAGAGGCATCGTACCCTGAGATGTGGTGCCGCTCCCTTTGATTCATGGCTTGGGCAGGAACGAGGTGCCTTCTCTTCTACAACAAGAAGCAACAAGGACTCTTCAAAATGCATGCAAGTTCTAAGTTTGGAGATAGAAAACATTGGGATTCCTACCTCATGGTTCCCATCTGACTAATCTGTGAAGCAAAGTCCTTTGCTGAAAGAGCAGTGAGACCAGGAGTAGATTTTAGGACTTTTGAGAACAGAGGACAAAGCCACCAGGTGGAGGAAGTGATATTTACATATACATTGTCACATTTACATATAGTCAAAGGTCCATCTGTTCAGAGTGGAATCCCTAATCATCGTAATTGTGTTAGTTTTAATTTTTCCTTTCTTTTTAGCATATCGCTACAGACCAGGCATAGAATGGGGAAGACAGTTATTGATTCTATCTAACTTTGATCTTATTCCTATAAGTGGTTAACTCTAAGTTGTCCAACTGGTGTGGTGCAAATGGTGAACACATTTGCCTGCTGACTGCCAGGTGCAAAGTTTGGCAGGTACATTTGGAGTGCCTCAGAAGAATGGCCTGGTAATCTACTTCTGTAGGGTGGGGAAGGCAGCAATTTAAAGCCACGGTGTACTGTTCTACTCTGACCACCATGGACTTGTCGACTCCTGGCACTGAAAAGCACTAAAGGATGATGGGAAGAAGAGAGTAATCACAGGAGAGGCGTTTAGCAGCACATGTTGGCAGACTCAACTCAACAGTACCCAAGAACAGCTAACAGTGAGAGATCTGGACCTGGTCATAACAAATCTATTGTCCTCGAGCCAATTCTGACTCTAAGCGACCCTAAGTGACCCTAAGTGACAGGGTAGAACTACCCCATAGGGTTTACAATACTGTAATATTTTGGAAACAGGTCATCACATCATTCTTTCACTGAGCAGCTGGTTGGTTTTGAACTTACTGCCTTTGACTAGCAGCATGGTGCGTCACTAGTCCACCACCAGGGCTCCTCCAACTCACATGATAAAGATGCCTTTGGATTTGATTTCACACTTGACCATTTTTGGAGACTGTTTGTATTCTGAATCCTAAAACTATTTACCCCATGTCCCTTCTCATGAACTGCTTTAAAAAAATCCCATAAAGAACTTTTTATTCTCTTTATCTTTCTTGAATGAAAATATTTCTTGTTACATCTACTGTTTTTTGAAGAAAAATCTTACAGCCTGCCCTGTCTATTCTCATGTCCATTGGGTAATCTTCTCAGACAGCATCAGAAAAGAAGTTGCTGAAGTCTTAGGCTTTTGCCTTCAAGCAGTGAGCAGGCAAAGAAGGAAGACCATCTTAACTGAAGCCACTGTAAAGCATTTGTGTTTTAAACAGAAAGCTCAGATACCAGCCTGTTCATCAGACAGGAAAAAAAGCAAGCAAAAGTTGAGTTCTTGGTTTGGAGACACTAGGTTGATAATCAGCGTTCCTAGACCCATGTCCTGGACTAGGAAGTACTTGCATAACCTACATCCTTTTAATTAAGGTGTTAACAAAAACCTCACTGCCATCCAGGCCATTCAGACTCATAGCAACTCTATAGGATAGGCTGCATTCCAACCTACAAGAGGGGTACCCAAATAAAACCGGATATTTTTTCAACGCTATGTCTTTCTTTCTTTCTTTCTTTCTTTCTTTCTTTCTTTCTTTCTTTCTTTCTTTCTTTCTTTCTTTCTTTCAAAACAACCTTGTCACCTTCAGAGTACTCTCCATTCCACTTATTACATTTGTCCAATTTGCAATTCCATTCTTGGAAACATTTTTCAAACTCAGTGGTTTGGAAGGCTCACAGCACCTCCCAATATTTTTTTCTTCACCTCATCTACTTCATCAAATCACTGCCCTTTCAGATTCCCCTCATTCTTGGAAACAAAAAGGCACCTGGAGAGAGGTCAGGTGAGTATTGTGCCTGGGGCAATAGAGGAATGCTGTTTTGTGACAAAAAACTGGCACACTGATATGGCTGTGTGAGTGGTGCATTGTTGTGGTGGCAAAACCTGGAACTTATATGCTAAATTCTGTTGCCACAAATCAGATTTTTTTTGTCCTTCCACACTGTTATGCAATCTAGAAAACCACTTGTACACTTGAGTTTTTCTCACAGCGCTGTCCTTGTAAGCTGTATTCAACATCACAATGGTTCCTGAAGCCTTTTCCCCCCCGAGCAGGAAGCAAAATTTCACATCTGCATGTTGTTCCATAATTGGCCATCACACACACACACACAAGTGAGGTTGGACAGAAACTGCTTTCACGAAAAATTTCACTGTGACCCAAGAGAACCTTCTCAGGCAACGCCACTGGGTGCACTAACTCAGAGTGAGTTTCTGGATGCTAACCTAGTGGGGGAAATGTGTACTATGAAACTCTTCCCAGTGGAGTTGTCCCCCATTTTAGGGGGATCATACCCCCTTTTTACTCTTTTCAGGGTCAGAAAGCCCCATCCTCATCCTATGGAGAATCTGAGGGTGTTGAACTGCTGACCTTTCAGCTATTATTGTAATGCTAAGGTACAACAGTCACAGAAAGCTCTACCTGTGCCACCATGCTGAAAGAGTCCAGAAAAAAACAACTGTGATCCTCAGCAGCTGTGACCCGAGCTTCTACTGAGGACCTGCTCCACCAAATGGAGCAGAATTTAGCATATAAGTTCCAGCCTCTCTTTCCTTGTTGTTAAGTTGTGCATGATGTCTAATGAGAGATGTGTGAGAGGAGGTTGGCGACAGGAAAGCAGGTAGATTAAGGTCTGTGAAGTCGGTGGGACACTTCCAAGTTTTCCATTGGCATAGATACTGGTCTCTGACCAGGGGGCGGATATGGCAGAGGACCAAAGTATATCCGCACCATCTGCTCCAATTGGCAAAGCTGATGTCAGCTGCCAATTGTGATTCTCTGCGCAGCCCCGCAGGTCTTGTACTCCCTTTCAGAAGATTGCAATGTTTTATAGTTTTCATTGTGCTTGTGAGCTGTTGGTGCTTTAGGAGCCACCTACGAGGTGTTTAGTAAAAATTGGTAAATGCTTAGCTCGTTTTACTAGTTTATTTATCTTTAACAGTTTTGTTGGCATATATATCAAGTACCATAAAATTCAGTGGTTTAAATATATTGAAAAAAACTTGTGCAACTTTAGTACGTTTCAAACTTAAACCTGCAATAACAGATATTTCATTTTAAAAATATGGAATGCTTCCCACTAGCCTGGTTTTGCTATGTTGGAGAAATCAAAATATTAATTGAGTTTGCCTGTCATGCTCTTAAATGAAGAAAATTCTTCCTACCACAAGAACCAATAATATTAATTATTACTTTAGTATTTTATTTATTGAATGTTTATTTGTTGATGTTTAAAATGTCATTTTCTTCTCTAACGATTATGAAAGAGGGATCCAAAAACTTTGCTAAAGCTATATTCCCTGGGCCTTTGTAACATGGGACACACTACTTGTACTTTCTCGAATCTACTCTACTGAGGATTAGAAATTCCAATGGCTTCAGAGATCTATAAGTTCTAATACTCAGAAATAATTAATTTACTTGAATCATCTCTAAAATTTGATAAAGATAGGAGATTGGGTCTTTTGGAATATTCGTAATTTTCCTCTTTACTGCACCATGCAGCCTAAGAGTCTATTCTGTATTTGTTTTTCTGGATTGTCATTCTCTGTCCATTCTTCATATGATTGTGTTCCCGAAGCTTTTGTTTCTGTTTCTCATCTCTTTGTTTCTCAAATACCTCAGCTTGCTCTCCCTAGGTCATCATAATTGTTTTTATTGCTGGAACTTCCATGTATGATGATTTCAAAATTAAAAAAAACTCACCATCACTGGTATCTCACTAGTATCTCAACCTGGATAGAACCCAGCCTGAACTCTGATCATCTTCTGACCTTATTATTTGGAAGGAACCACCTTTGCATCAGTCAGGTAAACCTCAGAGTCATCTTCAACTCCTCCTCTCATCCACCAGTCATGGAGGGAGCTATCCTGCCTTGACTCTGACACTTGCTTTGACTTGTTCATATAATACTGAACCACTACTAATGGGGAATTAAAAAGAGAACATTTCAAAAAGGAACAAAAATGTCCAAAATTATAAAAAATGAAAAAGTGTTTATGTATAAATTAATTGCTAATTGGTGAATTTGTTATTTAATTAAGGCAATTAGTTATTGGATTAGTTATCCAAAAGTAACCAATAAGATAATTATCTTTCCTGGGATGAAGATAATTAATCCCAATAAATTAAGAACCATTTTATTTCAAGCATAATTATCAAAATAAAAATTATATGAATAAGTAACAAAGTAATAAGGATTCTATCTGTAATATAGGACAAATAGTAATATTATTTTGAGAAGTACATAGACAACTAAGGTAAGCACTTACCAAAATGTACAAATGAAATACTGATACAAGAGTTAAGAAATAATAGAATAACTTCATATTTGCTAGGAAAATAATCAATAGTGAAATCAATTAACGTGATGTTTGGTGGCTGTGATGTGAGTTTGGTGGGTACTGTAAAAGCAGGGCTCAGATGCTCCCAAGATGCTGGCCGTCTCAGTGGGTGGAATGCAGCTTACAGGGAATTGCCCTCTTAGGCCTTAGATGGGAGATCCGCCTTTTTCCAAGGCTCCTTCTTATGCTCGCTGCCATAAAGTCAATTCTGACTCATAGCACAGTGTTTCTCCCGTAGAGCTGGTGGTGGATCGCAGCCCAACACCTAACCACAACACCACCAGGCCTCCTTACAAAGCATCCTTACTTATTGGGGAACAGGGAGAAGCGGGGGCATTGAATTCAATCATTGCCTTATAAGAGATGCAAAAACTAACATTTGAAGGTGTACTCCAGCTCAGGAACTTCTGTTAGCATTGGTTCTCTTTTGGTCCCTGGCCTTGTCTGTTTCCACCAATGTAGTCAATTTGAGTGAGCTCCAAATGTACAGTCATCACATTCTATATTGTTGGGAAAAGGCATTTTCAGTGAATAAGTCATTCATCATCCAAAAATGTTGCACGCAATCTCTGGCTACATCTCTGTCACCAAGGCCATGTTTCCAAATATTAATCCTACATCTTTCTTTCCAACTTTCCCATTTCAATCACTAGTACTTATCTGGAGGTCTTGATTGCATGTATGATTACAAACTTAAGAAGATGGTATAATTCTTCCATTTCTTCTTCATTGTCTTTAGTGGTTAGAGTGTAAACTTTTATAATTGACCTCAACTTGTTTCTATTGTAGCTATATGGATATTATCTTGTCATATGCATTGCTCACCTCAGGATAGACCGTGAATGTGACATGAGTCCTCTAGTGTGTGCGTTCAGTCACAGTTCACTCCATGGCTGTCTGATTTGAAATGGTCACTAGGCATCTACTAGTAGTCCATGTTAGCTCATTATAGCTTGCAGTATTGACCTTATGAATTCTATTTCATTGGTCATTAAGTCCACTTTTACCAGATTCATTTTTTGCATATTCAAAATCTGATTAGGAATAGTTATTAATTGGTCTGGGGGGCTATTTCTTCTCATCTCTCATCATGCCTGATAAGCAAATGAAGGTTCTGAACTGTTGACTCCTTTTCCTTCATTAAGGTTACCTCTATTCTGAGGAGGTGGCTGTGCCCCGAGTCTGTGTGCCTTCTAACCTGAGGTGCTCGTTGTCTGGCACTATAGCAACATTTCTCTGCTAGTTATAAGATTTTCACAGATCAGTTTTCATTTTGTGTTTTGCATATAGATACCAGTTTCTACCTCATCTTAATTCGTTTTACACTGGAGGGACCGCTGCAACCTGTCCACCAGGAGTGAACTTGGTGGTATCTGAAATGCCCGTGGCATATCTCAAGTTGCGACAGGATGCAAACTGACTGACTAGTGGTGGTCTTTATGTCGTTAGTTTTTATTGGTTTCTGCTGTAGCTAAGGAACAGTCATTTAGGAAACATCTCTATAATTAATGATTTTTCACTGCAAATGTGTAAACAGTTTTTAATCCATACCGTTTTTTTTCCCTTTATGTTGTTGTTACTATTATTGTTAGTTGCCATCGAGTTGGCTCCAGCCCACAGCGACTCTGTGCACAACAGAACGAACACTGCACAGTCTTGCACTCTCCTCACAATGTGACAGTGCCGAGCCCATTGATGTAACCACTGCCTCGCTCCATCTCACTGAGGGCCTTACTCTTTCTGGTGCTCTTCCACTTGACCAAACACGATGTCTTTTCCCATGAACTCTTCTCTCCTGACAGTTTCCCCAAAATATATAAGGCAAACACTTTCCGTCCTTGCCTCGAAGGAGCACTCTGACCTTACTTCTGATCTCTTGACTGTTGCTTCCATGAGCATTGATTATGGATCCAAGTAAGACAAATCCCTTGACAACTTCAACTTTTCCTCTATTTATTATGACGTTACTTATTGGTCCAGTTGTGAGGATTTTCATCTTCCTTACATTTGCGTTAAAGCCCTTGCTCAAAGGATGAAGATCCAGGATGATAACCTTCAGTGTGGATGCTGCTTTACAAAAGACTGAAATCACCCAAGACTTGTTTTCCTCCACTCTTCCTCTGTGTACCACATTAAAGCTACATCTGTACAGAATGAGAAATGTTTCATTATAGACCTCTTTTTAAACTTTGACACCAGACACCAGTTTTAGGAAATAAAGATAAATGTGCAGCATAAAATGTTTTTATATTACATTTGTTTCTGCCACACCACGTTGAGAGCAAGATGCTCTCCCAAGGAGTCAGAGAATAACTTCCAGTGAAGGTTTATTGGAATCTGGCCTACATTTCCTTATCTTACATTTTGTTTTTTTCTTCTATTTCAAATTAGTTAAAGAATAATTTATGTGCAATAAGCTTTTTTCACTTGGAGAATAAAATAAAATGTATTTGCATTACAATTTAATGAATTGGAAGGCAATTTTGACATAACTTTTGACAATACATGGATATGTATGTTATATGAAATTAAGCATATTTATATCTACTCATTCCTTCCTTCATTTTGTAAACATAATGATAACCTAATTTTGTTATAGTAAATACGGGAAAGGATTAAATTTGAATCGGCCATTATAGCGCACTGTTGCCAGAAAAAAAATAACTTGATTATCAGTCACACAGATAGTCAGATAATCAGATTGCCTTGTCTGTACAACTCTTTTAAATTCCTAAATTGATTAGGAAGATTGAATTGTTTACTGTATTTTGCAACAAATCAATGTTGGACCACTGAAAGCTCTGTTGTTAGCTAATGACAAACTAATTCAGTTGGCTTAATGGAAAATGTACTTCATAGAAAACACTTCTGAATGATATCTTTATTTCTTATGTGACAATGAGTGAATGACTATAAAACTTTATTACATATTTTGATGCAATATATAATAATCTATGGTACAATATTGTACAATATAAGAATCTATGTTATCTTTGTTTTAGGAACCCTGGTCTTGTAGTGGTTGTATTTTGGGCTGCTAACCACTAGGCCAGCATTTCAAAACTGGAGCCTTTCTACTCCCATCGAGAGTTAGTCTCAGCTTTCTCAGGAACAGTTCTACTCTGTCTTGTAGGATTCTTATGTACCAGGACCAACTCAATTACGGTGGGTTTGAACTTGTTTACTTTATTCCTGATTTAGAAGATTTTTATCATTGAGAAATAAGTAATTTCTTTATGGAGAAGAACAGAATTTGGGGCCTCCAAATTTTAGTAAGGATACAGGTATCTATTCAGGGAAAAATTTTGGTTAGGCTCCTGAATATCTGTTATCAAATACTAATACTATCACCTGATTATTGGTAATTTAAGATACACTCCTCTGTAATTCCACCTTGATTTTACCTCTGTGTTGATGTGAACTCTGATATATTGGAATTACTCATTGATATTGTGAAGCATCTGGCACGGAGGCATCATTCTTTGCATCCCCACGTAGCTGTTGCCCGGTGCTCGCACACCCATCAGTTTTGACTCCTAGTGACCCCGTGGTCAACAGAAGGCCATTCGTCCTGACCAGAGGCATTGCCACTACCATTGTTCAGCTCATTGTTGTAGCTACTGTGCCAATACATCTCCTTGGTGGCACTATTTTACCACACATAATTTCCTTTTCCGGGCACTGGTTTCTCCTGATAACATGTCCAAAATATATGAAACGAAGTCTTTATCTCTTTGCTATTGAGGAGCATCCTGACTGGGTTTCTTTCCAGAGAGATCCATTTGTTCTTCTGACAGTCCACTGCACTTTTGAATATTCGTTGCCCAATGCCGTCATTCAAACATGCCTATTCTTTCTACAATCATCCTTATTCATTGTCCAACTTTCACATACATGTGAAGTGATCAAAAATACCATGGCTTTGGTCAGGTAAGCTTGAATCTTCAAAGAGACATCCTTGCTCTTCAATCCTAAAAGAGGTCTTGTGCAACAGATTTCCCCAATGCAATTCATTGGTTAACTCCTTGACTGCTGCTTCCATGAGAATATTTGTTGAATAAAAGCAAAATGAAATCATCAACAACTTCATTCTTTCCTCCATTTATCATGATGCTGTCTATTGGTCCAGTTGTGAGAGTTTGAGTTTTCCTTACATTGAGTTGCAATGTAAAGCCCTACTGAAAGCTATAGTTCTTGATATTTATCAGCAAGTGCTTCAAGTCTTATTCATTTTCAGCAAGCATATTGTTAATATGATTTCCTCCAATCCTGATGCCATATTCTCCTTCATATTTTCCAGCTACTCAGATGATTTGCTCAGCCTAGCGATTGTATGTGCACGGTGAAAGAACATACCATACACTGGACAAAGCACACGGCCAGGTGTCACCAAATATCCATCAAAAGACAACATAAATGGAAAACGATAAATGGATTAAGGAATGGATGATTTTATATAATACAAACCACCACCTTACATTTATTTACATTCTTCTTTGTTTTATAACTTTAAGTAGACACATAATAATTCCTTTAAAATTATTTGTAAAATGTGTGTTCCTCCAAATATGCTGTGGCTAAAGGATTTTAAACACAGAGTATAATTTGGATTCTGATTAGTTATTTGTTCATTAGATGCCAATTGAAAATTTGAAATGCACCATCAGTGTAGCTCTTCAGTGAAGGCATTCACTTGGTACTGACCTAGGAATTCACTTGGTACTGACCTAGGAATAACCTTGTTCGCATGGGACTTGTCTCAGTAGGTGAATCAGTGATTTCTGCCAAATAAAATATATATGCAGCCACTAGATATGAAAGTAACTGAATGGTCAACTGATCACATTTATAGGACTCCAATATTTCCACTGTATTCCCAATAATGCACAGCCTTGCCTCTTTGGGTGGGGGGGGGGGCTGAAGAGGATACTTCTTTGTTAGGTCTTCAGTAGAATAATTATGAAATCAACATGTAAGTGGGGTTTGAGGTCGTTTTAAATGTGCACACTGCCATCATACAAATGCCAGCCCTCCCTTTTTAAGGGAAACAGAAGAGGTGGGAGATCCTAAATCCATCCTCCCATGCTCATCTCTGTCCTCAGTTGGCACCCCTTCTCCCCACTAATGAAGGCAGAGCTTCCTAGATGTAAATTCTCCACAATTTCACTCGTGGTTAAAATGCTGCCTAATTCAGCTTTAAAAAGACAAGAGCTAGCTCGCTCTATTTGAATAAACCCTAGTTTATTACAGGCAATCAGATGATCAAATAAAAGCCCAGCTGAATCTAAGTTACAGAAGCGAGCTATTCATTTATTCTGCACACTTAAATGAAAGCTGTGTCAGCGTATGATAGTCGCTTAATAATACTAATCTTCATAACCCCTTATATTTTCTCAACAGTGCTTTCTCTTTCATTCGACCAGACATGGAAGGGGACTTTTGAAGCCATGCCTGATTAAGCAATAACAATCTTCTCTCTCTCACCTTCCCCCACCCATAAGATTAATAAAATTATCCTCGTGAGTTTGGTAATTAAAAGAGAAAATCGCATGTACCACAAATCAGATTAAAACACACACACAAACAATTGATGTAATTTGATTATATGCAAACACAACTCATCTCTCCATTCAGTGGGAAGCCGTGACCAATAATTGTATTTTCATGTTTAGATGGTGACAGAAATAGGCCACAGAAAGGATTTGACATTCAATCCTTATCAGACTTTCTAAGAACGCTCTATAATAATGACAGAGATCAGTGAATTTGCTTTCCTTTCTTCATTTCTTATTCCAGTCTGGGTCAGTCACACAAAAATCCCTCATTTCTCATATCCTGATAAGTTCCTGAACATATGCAGAATAATCAATTTTCAGATCTTGGCTATCTGCATATCACGATAGGTATATATTTTCCAGTATAAAACAACTCCCAACATTTTCACATCTCTTTAAGACACTAAAATCCTTATATGAAAATTCACCAAGGATTTGAGAAACACCAAATACTGATTTAGCAATGGCTGACTTCGGTCAGTCTTTTCGTACAGAATGTGATATCAAATACATTATCAAGGCAAACATTTTTTAAATAAGCCGGCAATATACGTAGGTTGTAACTACAATGGCTATATCATTTAAGACCCTCACTGAATCCATTTTGAGTGAGAAATTAATTACTTGTATTACGTGTCTAGCTTTAGCTGGTGTCACTAAGTTCCTTAAAAAAAAAACCAAAACAAACGAGCACATAAAAAACAAAACAGGATAAGAATATATAAAATCAACCAAACTTTTCCTATAAAGTCAATTCCTGCTCATGGTGACTTTGTATTTAAGGAATGAAAACCTTTACTTCAGGAATATCTCTATAAATCAAAATTGTTTTCAGGGTTAGCAAGCTCTTTGTGACTCATACAACCCCACATGATGTCTCTGGAGGATTTTCTGTGTTGTAATCTTTGGACCCTTAGTAGACTAGCAGGTTGTGCCCTGGCTGTACAGCAGCACTGTGAACCCCAAGACTTTCTGCTTCATAGAGTTAGCATCTCAAAAAAGCCACAGATGTGGTTCTACTTGTCCTATAGGCTCCCTATGTGTTAGAATTGACTCAGTTGCAGTGAGTTGAATTTTTACAGAACAGTGTATCCGAACTTTCTTTCCAGGAGTGGCTGAGGATGTTTGAACAGTCAGGTTTCCCATTCTCAGCTGACTGCTTCATTGTTGGACGGTCAGGACTCCATTTGATAAATCAGTCAACACCTCAGAAATGCTTACAGCATATAGTTTCCAGAAGGCTATGGATGACAATGAAATCCCCAAATTCACTTGCAGAGTCCTTAAGTGGATTAAACCTCCATTGAAGTCTCTCAGACCATGGGCCAGGGATGGCAATCGTTTTGTTTTCAGGACGAGTGTATTGGAAAGTGGATTATTGAAGATATAGTTAAGATAAAAGTTAACTTATTATAATTTGTTTTCCCTTTTGATTTATTTTAATCTCTGTAGCATCTTAGTTTTGCCGTTTTTTGGATTGTGTGTATCATTTTGTTGGCATCTTGTTGGTATAGTTTCTTTCTATGCAATCTAAGGTAGATAATTCATAGACGCAGTAACTAGAATAATAGTTTCTTAGGATGGTGCAGGGACGTGGGGGCTGAGTGGGGAACCCTGGAGTCCTGGTTGGTAGCAGTTACATGTTGGGCTGCTAACCACAAAGTCAACAGTTCAAAACCACCAGCTGCGCTGACGGAGAAAACTGAGGCATTTTGTTCCTGGAAGCAGTTACAGTCTCAGAAACCCACAGGGGCAGTTTTACCCTGTCCTACAGTGTCTCCATGACTGAGAATGGACTCAAATATGGGGAGTTGGGGTTGTTCTTGTTGCTGTTGCTTTTAATAATATCACAAGAACAAAGCAAGCATTTATTTTGGTGATGATTACACAAGTCTTCGCAATATATTTAAACCGTTGAATTGTATGGTATCTGAATTATGTGCTAATAATGCTGTTAAATAAATGCCTAGGGTATTCCCAATGACCAAGCAGCCCTATCTGTAAGATTTTTCTTCTTGTGTAAAAAAACTCAAACAAAAGTTGAATAACTTGCTTCAAATTGTGTGGTTATGAATGATTCCTTAGTCTCCTAGGTCATGCAGATTTTGCTTTGAAACTCAGTCTTTCTCATCAATTTTCTGCCCTATCACTTAGATTTTCAGATCTTTGAAGATCTCAACACCTTTTGCTGTGTCAATAATATACTCACAGTTATTCCTTATGAGATATGGAAACTTCAAAATCTACAAAATCCTGGCAGAATATGTACACGGCTAAGTGGATGTCCCTTAAGCCCAGACCTTGCTCAGTAAGCATCTTTAACAGATTTTTTTTTCTTTAAAATCCAAGCTTGCCTAGACTTCTTTGGTTCACAGGAATTTCCTCAAGATTTTACATTTGATACAAGACTATTTTACTTTTTTAAAAAAGTGGTGGAGCGATAAAAATGATAATATAAAACCATAAATACAAGATGCAACCCCATTAGGTGGATGGTTGCAGCTAGTCCTTCAGCCTCTTACAGTCACTCTACTTCTGGCTTGTCTCATCTGAAGGTGCAGAAATGGAGAGCCAATACTGAAACTAAGGTAAGTTTCACAAGCAAATATCTGAACAATAAGGATCATGATAGTGACGGGTTCCTATATATTTGACAATTAAGGGTTTCTAAGGATCACCAGTGGTCTAGTGTCCCTCTGAAATGCTTGTCCACTTGTAACCTCTGAATGTGATTTGGAAATAGACTATCAACAAAACAATTCACTCAGAGGACGTCCTATTTTGTAGAATGGGCCCTTCATCCAAGGCTAGCATTCTTCAAAGAGAAGAGGAAAGGACTCAAAGTGATGGAGGCAGCAGGGTGGCCAGGAGAAGAGGGCCTTGGAGAGTGACATGTTGCCTCTACAAGCCCAGGGACACGAAGGTCTGCTGGTGGGAAAGGCATGGGGAGGTTTCGCCCTCAGACTTGCAAAATGATCTAAAGCTGCCAACACCTTCCTTGCAGCCTTCTGCTCCCTGAACTGTGAGAAATTACATTTCTGTTGGTGTCAACCACCCAGTTTGTATAGTTATTATCTGGACACACACACAACACAAGAACAGCAACAAAAGAAAGAAAACCTTTAAGGTCATAGTGTCAATTCTTCCTCACAGTGGCCCTAGAGGACAGAGTAGAACTCCCCATGTTTGGTTTCTGAGATGGTAGACCTTTATAGAAGCTGACAGCCTCATCTTTCTCCTGAGGAGAAACCTGCTCAGAGAGAACTCTGGTGGCATAGTGGCCTGTACATAGGTTGTTTGGCTGCTAACCACAAAATCAACAGTTTGAAACCACCAGCTACTCTTCAGGGGAAAGATGAGGTTTTTCTGCTGCCATAGAGCTTGCAGCCTGAAACCCCAGAGGGACAGTTCTGCTCTATCCTATAGGGCGCTATGGGTCAGAAGTGACCCGATGACAGTGAGTGTGCTTGACTCACTGTGGCCGCCAAATGAAACTACAAATTAATTCTGAGGGGAAGTCATTTTGGCTAAATTACATGGATGCACTTCAAATTCAAACAACCTTTGTAACCCATGCCATGTCAGGAAATATCAGCTAGGTCGGTTTCATCTCAGCCTTAGGGAAATTTTGCTAGTAACTGAATGCAACGTGCTGGTGATTTGGAATTTTTTCTTTTAATTTCCACTCCTGGGAGTTTGCAGTACATTAATGTTTTACCTTTCACAAACTGAATAATCCAGTATCAGCCTCTACTGTTGCTTGGATCTGACTATACTATCTCTGAAGCTGCCGGTTTCTATCAATAAAAGCAAAGTGATGCTTATGCTTGCTTGACATTTGTTAGAGATGCTCTACATCAATCTGTTGAAGAGATTCACTCTTAGCCGTGAAAGGACGCTATGCCATCTCATCTTCTCTCCAGAAAGGGGCAATTATTTCAATGCACTAGGTGTAGCTAAGTGATGCTGTGGCTTTATAAACAACAGAGCATCCTTCTGGTCATGCGATAACTGATGATAAAGAGCAGCATTGAGACATCGTCACCATTCAGTTCAGGTTATTTCTATCAAAGCCAATTCTCTGTAGAAAATACAGCCAAACATCACTCCTTACCATGATAGAATTCTTTATCAGCAAGTCCATTCAGGAGTGATGTTTTCATTTTTGCGGTTGAATATAAGGGAAATTAATTGAGGATTTTTTTCTCAGTGCCTGAGGTGCAAGAGCTCAACAATAATTTGCTTACAGTCTACTGTGGTCCCTAAGATGAATTTTACTTACCAACGAATGTGTCAATTTCTTGTCATTCTATGAAATTCTTGTGGCTTTAAATCATGCCAACAGAGAAAACTAGAAGAGAAGGTAAAGATAAAACAAGAATAAGAAGAAAACCTACAGGATGTTTTTAACAGGTAAAATACTCAGGTTAAATATTATGATAATCAATTAGCCAATAGTTTTGTTTCCATAGTCAAATGAAAAAAATACTTGTTCTTAAGCCCCATTGTGTACTCCTTAAACATCTTATTGTGAATTTGGACATGTTACAAGTGGCTAGAGTGAAATTATGAATGTAAATTGTCCCCATAACAACCTCTGACTTGAAGCTCATTCGACCTCATTCATAAAGAGAAGCTATAAATGAACAAATGAGCCAACAGACAGAAGGAAGGACAACAAAAACAGAGGATCAAACATAAATGATGGGAAGACAAGTGATTACACTTTATTAGAAAATGGGACTTCATTAAATTGAACTTAAAATGGACAGAATTCTTACAGGTTAAATGAGCATTAGCCCAGACACACTTTTAGACACAGTAAGAAGAAGGTTGTGGATGTGACACTATGATGTGTGTGTGTGGGTCGGTGGGTGGGGCGGCATCATGAGCTGCACAGCACAGAGCAAAGGTTGGAAACATTGGTAGAAGGCATGTAATACGGAGATTTGAAAAGTGCCAAACACTTGGATTTAATTTCGATGTCACCAGGCAACCCGAAAGTATTCAAACTGAAGATTGACCTCCTCACTCTTAGTTTTAACAAAGATCTCAC
This sequence comes from Tenrec ecaudatus, assembly GCF_050624435.1. NCBI lineage: Eukaryota > Metazoa > Chordata > Mammalia > Afrosoricida > Tenrecidae > Tenrec > Tenrec ecaudatus. The sequence continues at coordinate 11,730,547 of NC_134544.1, forward strand.
CACAGGCACGTTGGACAGATCTGTACAGAAGAGGGTGCAGATTGGAAATATGTCCCAGCATGCCTGACATTAGAAATGCTGAATTTCTGAAAACATACCATTTGTTGAATTTTTCATCTTTCATGCTCACTCAGTGCTGCTTTCTTAAAACACATTGGCTGTCACATTTACAAATACACACTATGATTCTCATAAGTTGATTAATGTCTAGGTCTCTTCTAACTGAGGGATGAGTAGAGGGTACAAATGCATTATGTTCAGCTGAATTCTGTTTAGCTTCCTAAGAGTTTGGATCCTTTGGATGGAAAATGATGAGAAGAAAAAGACAAATGATGGTGGTTTAGGGGTGAGGTATGGGCCTCAAATTTTAGTGTGCATGAGCATAACCTGGATATTTTCTTAAGGGAAGGAAATCAATTGCTGGGTTCTACCCCCAAAGTTTCTGATTCAGTTGAGGTAGGCTAGGGGTCTTGAGAATTTACATTTTGAATAAGCAAACACCAGACTCATTGCCAATGGGCCAATGCTGACTCACAATGACCACCTGTGGGTTTCTGAGACCCTGTTTACAGGAATAGAAAGCCCAGTCTTTATTCTGTGAAGCTTCTGTGAAGCTGCTGGTGGCTTTGAAGTGCTGACCATGCAGCTTGCAGCCTAACATGGACCCTCTATACCACCTGGGCTCATCTCATGTATTTTGAATACATTCTCAAAAAAATATGGGCCGCTGTTTCCAGACAACGTCTTAATAAATACAAGTTTGACAAAAGGAAAAATGCCTAGGAGATGAAGTGGGTAGGAAGGAACACTTTTTAAGGGATCCACTTGTGATTTTGGTTTTGCTATTGCCATTTATGTCCATCATGTAGCGTGGTTCTTCGGTGTATTCCGTGTATCGTGGAATCTTCGTCCTCTTTGGGCTCAACCATTACATCATTTTCTTCCTTCTCTGTTTGCATTGAGTTCTCTGTATTGGGTCAAACCTTGACCTGTTAACCACAAAGAGAGAGAGAGAGAGAGAGAGAGAGAGAGAGAGAGGCTATTGGCTTCCATAAGGATTTAAAGTCTTGGAAACTCAAAGGGGGAAGTTCTACACTGTCCTATAGGGTTTCTGTGAGTTAGGATCAACTCACAGTGGGTTTTTATTCTTAATCAGGATCCTTGGGGATACAACAAGTAAGCTTCTGGCTGCTAACTGGAGATTAACCCAACAGCCAAGAGGCAAGAGACAGAGGAGGCTGTTTTTGTCTGTAAAGAGATTAAAGCTTTGAGAACACCAGGAGCCAGTTCTGTTCTATCCTACTGGGTCACTATTTTTGGAATTGACTCAAAGACAGTGTTTGTTCTTAATCATTTTGATACTGTTTCAACTTTCCTGCTTTCTGTCCTTCTCTCTAGGAAATCTCCTGGGGTCACTCTACTTCATCAATACAAGTGCTCACCGTGAACTGATACAGATCCCAGAGTGCACAACCACTTCCTTGTGGAAGCTCTTACTTCCACACTTCTTTTATTTTTTATTATTGTAGATTATAATATCAAAAAGGAAATGGCTCAATATTTAACAAGCCTACAAAGAAGAAAATAGAGAGGTTGGAAGTCAGAAAATAGGGTCTTGAGAAAGAAACAATATCAGAAACCACATGAGAGAAACTTGCATGCTAAGACAGTTTATTCATTATGAATATCTTTCTCAGCAAGACAAATGGCGAGTACATAGGAGGACCTCACCAGATGGAACACACAGGAATCAAATTGAGCACATCTGTGGAAAGTATTGATGAAGAAGCTCAATATCATTAGTCCAGAAAAGCCAGGGATACAACACGCCATCCACTTTATGTCTTTAAGTTCAAGCTGAGACTGAAGGAAATTAAAACAAATTAATGAGAGTCAATGGGTCTCAAGTATTTGCCACCTGAATTTAGAGACCACTCCAAGAGTAGATTTGAGACACTGAGCACTAATGAACAAAACTCAGAAATGTCTTGGGATGACTTCAGGAACATCAAAAAAGGACAAAGGAGAAGAGCATTTATGACATTCACAAGACACAGAAGACCAAAACAGATGTCAGAAGAGATTATAAAACTAGCTCTTTCTCAGAGAGTCAAAAGCAAATGAAGGAAACGATGACGCAAATGTGCTGCACAGATTTCAAAAGTTGACTCCAGAAGAAAAAGTAAAGCATGAAAATGAAATTTGCACAGATTTAGGAAAACAAAGAGGAAGCACGTCTGTGGAATTTCTCAAGATGAAAGCCCTGAAAAAACTGGAAACTTCAAGTAGAGATGCTGAAGATTTCTGTAGACAAAACATTGAATGATACAGTAAGTGTAAAATGTAAAAGATTGACTCCATCCACAGTGTCACTCTAGCAAAAAGAATTGGTGGTTGTTTAACCATTTCAGGGAGTCACATATGGTTTTGAAGAAACAATTCCAAGCTGCTTGGAAGGCATTAATGAAACACAAGACTCCAGGACTTGGCAGGATGTCTACCTCATACCCCAAACTAACAATGCAGCATTAGAAACAGTCACTCTTCTATGACAAGCCCTGCGGAAGACTTGCCAGTGGACGAGAAGTGATGCGCATTTGTTCCCATTCCACGAAAGATGATCCGCAAGAATTCAAACAATATCATTGATAATCCATTAGGATACATTTTGCAGAAGAGAATTCAACCATGGCTACAGCAATAGCCCAACAAGAACTGCCAGGAAATGAAGTCAAATTCAAAGAGAACCAGGAAAGAGGATGAGCTTTGTAGATGTCAAATGGCTCTTGACTGTTAGCAGAAAAGAAGGGAAACATGTTTACCAGTGTGTGTGTGTGTGTGTGTGTGTGTATACGCTCGTCCTGACTATGCTTAAGCATTCTTTTATGACGATATGACATAAAGAATGAGAATTCCAGAACACTTCATCATGTTCATGTGGAACCTGACATACACCAAGAGGCAGGCTTAGGACAGGAACAAAGGCTATTCTCTGGCTTAAGATTTGGAAAGGTGTGTGTCAGAGTGGTGTGTTTTCACCATATCTGTGCACCTGTATGCTGGAGATGATTCAAGAAGCTGTACCATATGAACAACATGGCTGTCATCGGGATTGTAGGAAGATTCATTAGCAAACGGTGACCATTTGCAGACAACACACCCCTGCTTGCTGTAAACAAAGAAGACGTGAAGCATTTGCTGATCAAATTTAAAAACTGCAGCCTTCAGTATGTATTGCCACTGAATGTAGAGAAAGGAAGAAAAAAAACCTAGACTAGCCCAGTTAGCTGTATCAGGATAAGCAGAGAGAGGGTTCAAGTTCCCCGGATTTCATTTCACTTGGATCCACAATCAACAGCGAGGGAAGCCACAGTTTAAAAGTCTAACAATGTACTGCATTACTGTACAAGGTTTCTTTACAGATGAAAAAAAGCATAGATGTCACTTTAAGGGTCAGAGCGTACCTGCCTCATGCATGTCCTTTTCTGTTCCTTCAAATGCAAGTGAGAGCCTGATAATGAATAAGGGCGAGCTGGGATGATTGAATTCTGTGAATTATAGTGTCAGCAAAAGAGTTTGAATCCACCGCAGGCTGCCTGAAGAACAAGCCCAGTGTTTCTTAAAAGTGAGAAACACTGTATCTCATGATCTTTGGACTTGTTACTCAGAGGGACCAGGCTCTGGAGAAGGACAGCACACTTGGTAAAGTAGAAGGTTAGTGAAACCAAGAAAGGTTCTCAATGGGATAAATTGATACAGGGGATACAACAATGTGCTCACCCCTTGGAACAATTGGGAGAAGGGTGCATAACTGGGGAGTGTTTTCTGCTTTACACAGGCCCACGGTGAGTGAGGGCAGACTTGAAGGCCCTCATAGTGACATCATAACATCAAATAAGCAATTTTGTGTAAATTGCACATTTCTTATTCTGAGTTCATTTTTAAAAAGGGTCTTTGAGTGTTACTCATATCCACCTTGAAATTATTAATTATAATAGGTAAGCACGGATACACTTCTTTTCGCGATGACTTTCATTAGTCTAAAACATGCTCACAATTAGATGTGTTTTTAAGAAATTGGTATGTAATTAAAAACATTTTATTTCAATCAAGGATAATTATAGCATCATGCCATGGAATAACAATGCTGCCTCAAAACATACTTAAGAGTAATTATTTTCTACTGGTGTCGCCTCTGTGTTTCTGGAAGCTCACTACTGCTTTGAAGGTGCCCAGAATGATCAGGTGATCAGAGTGGTCTACTAAGGATCCTGCTATTTGAATCCTGAAAATGTTTTTTTTTTTCTTTCAAGAAGCATTATACCAATCATTGGTGGTTTAAAATACATTAAATTGCTGTGTGGGTATGGTAAGGTTCTGACATAAAGTCCTAGACAAATATCAACCATAATATGTTATAAACCAACTTATTGCCATCAATGGATTTGAACTCATTTGAAAGGAGTCTCCATACTCACTGCCATCGTGTTGTTGGCAACTCATAGGGGCTCAATAGGATGGAGGAGCACTGTCCCGTGGCTTTCCGAGACTGGATCTCTTATGGGAGTAGAAAGCCTGGCATTTCTCCCACAGAGCATCCGGTGTTTTCAAACTGGTGAACTTCCTGTTAGAAGCTGAATTGATTTACTAATAAATGAATGTATGATCCTTCCTGGAGGCCCAGTGTTTCAAAACTCAGCTGCTCATATTTACTAGGGCTCCTATGCTAACTCATAGAGAGTGAGAGGCTGTCTGTATCGGTCATGGTTGAAACCACTCCGCTGTTCTCCTTTGCAGTTGAGTTGGCTTTGCATCATGGCAGCCTGATGTGTAAGAGAAGGAAATATTTCCTGCTCCTGCATCAGCTCCACGGTCATGAACCTGTGTGAGCTGTTGCTCTGTACTTTGGTTCATTTCATCTTATTAAGTTTCTCAAGTTTTTCTGACCCTTTGCTTTTTTAAAAAACATCATTTTATAGGGGGCTTGTACAACTCTTATCACAAACCATCCATCCATCCATTGTCAAGCACATTTGTACATGTGTTTGCTATCATCATTATCAAAACATTTACCTTCTACTTGAGCCCTTGATATCTGCTCCTAATTTTCCTTCTCCTCCCCACACCCCATTCCTTATGAACCCTTAATAATTTATAAATTATTATTATTTTGTCATATCTTACACTGTCCGACATCTCCCTTCACCTGATTTACTGTTGTCTGTCCCTCAGGGAGGAACTTATATATATCCTTGTAACTTATTCCCCTTTTCTCCCTCACCTTCCCTCCATCCTTCCGGTATTACCACTCTCACCACTGGTCCTGAAGGGATCATCCTCCCTGAATTCCCTGTGTTTCCAGCTCCTATCTGTACATCCTCTGGTTTAGCCAGATTTGTAAGGTCGAATTGGGATCATGATAGTGGGAGGGGGGAGGGGGAGGAAGCATTCAAGAGGAAAGTTGTATGTTTTATCGTTGCTTCCCTGCACCCTGACTGACTCATTTCCTCCCCATGACCCTTCTGTAAGGGGGTTTCCAGTTGTGTACAGATGGGGTTTGGGCCTCCAATCTGCACACCCCCTCATTTACAATGATATGTTTTTTTTTTGTTCTTTAATGACTGATACCTGATCCCTTCAACACCTCGTGATCACACAATCTGTTGTGATTCTTCCATGTGGACTTTGTCACTTCTGAGCTAGATGGTCACTTGTTTATCTTCAAGTCTTAAAGACCCCAGATGCTATATCTTTTGACAGCCGGGCACCATGAGTTTTCGTCACCAAATTTACTTATACACACATTTGTCTTCAGTGATCATATTGTGAAGGTGGGCACACAATGATATGATTTTTTGTTCTTTTATGCTTGATCCCTGGTCCGTTCTACACTTTGTGGTCACACAAGTTGGTGTGTGTCTTCTATGTTGACCCTCCGCTTTTTAAGAATAGTATTCATTCTCCAGTTTTATCCTCCAGCTGAAAATCTCTTCCCAAATCAAAGTACTATTTGAAGTATATAGAATGGAAGAATGTGGTCAGAATACATCTGCCACTTTCTTGTTCAATGAACGCATTCCTACCTGACAAAAAGAACATTTCTGAGAAAGGAAGTGTCTGTTTAGTTCAATTAGTCCAAATTTCTTATATGCTCTTTTACCAGTTAGACAGAATTGATATCTATAGAGAACCTTATGATTCTGCTTTCCTAAATAGAATTTTAAGATAGTCAAAAATTGCAAAAGGTATATCCAGTGAATATATAATTCTCAGGGTAGATCTCCTTGTGATATTTATATCTAAAAATGCAAAAATATTTGCCGCTTTGAATTACCTGAATTGTCTGATCTCAAACAGGAAAAATCTACTTTCTTTTCTTTGTATGCATTCCTTTCTGCTTGAAGAAGTGCGTGTCGGGGCATGAATAGCTCCAGGAATAGCCAGCTTCCCTTTATTATAGCTAAAATCCAACCAAGAGATTTAATTGGTAGTTTGAAAAGATAGCTGATTAAACTGAAAACACCTGTGGTGAACTATTGGCAAACTGGATGAGTCAACCTTGGAGCATTTTCATCACAAACGATGTAGCTTTCCAATGTTATTTGTGGTTATTCAATTTCAACATATAAAGAATAGCTGCGGTTTTGCTATGGATAGTATATAAAATAAATTGTATTGGATTTACTAATATATTAATTTATGACCCTTCCTGGTGACACAATGAAAAGGTTAGAGGAAACAAAGACATGGGGATCCAGACAGATAAAAATTTTACCCTAGGACACTCTACGGCAGTGGCTCTCAACCTTCCTAATGCCACAGCCCTTTAATAGAGTTCCTCATGTGGTGGTGACTCCCCAACCATGAAATTATTTTCGTTGCTACTTCATAACTGTAATTTTGCTACTGTTATGGATCTGGTGACCCCTGTGAAAGGGTCATTCAATCTCCAAAGGGGTCATGGCCCTCAGGTTGAGAACAACTGCTCTAAGGGGTAGGTTCTACTCTGTCTCAGGGGATCATTACAAGTCAAAAGGAGTCAATGGTATGCAGCAACCACCACCAGCACCATATGCAATACAAGACCAAGGTTTTAACAGAAACCTAACCTCATTACAAGGGCAGTGGCAAACCATGACTGTGAGCAAAACAGAACAAACCCAGTGGGCCATTGCAAAGATTTAATGATATCACTCTGCTGACTTGAAGTTTTTTTTACACATAAATTGTGTGTTTTTGTAAAACAAAGGGAGAGCAATAGTTATTTGAGGAAATTTTTGAGTATGATCTTTAATACAATTTAATTTCACAACTATATTAAGTAAGAATAAATGTACTTATAGCTATGTACATATTATAATATATAAGGGTTATATAATATATAATACATCTAACATGTAATAAGGTATATATGTGTGCATTTATTTTATACATATATACATTTATACATATATGACAGCTCTCTCTCTATATATAAATATATAGAGAGAGAGAGCTATCATGCTTGGCCAGGTTGGGGAAAGACCTTCCAAGATATGGACTGAGACAGTGCTCTACACTGCTCTGAAACATGACAATTGTGAGGATAATCCAAGACTTGACCATGTGCCATTATGTGGTGCCTGGGGCCCAATGGCATGGCAAGACCTAACAACAATAGAAACTTTGTTGAACATTTTTTGTCTCTAAGATATAAAATTAGGTAGCCAATTAATTCCCATGTGATTGGCACCTATGTTAGATAGGCTTCTGTATAGAAATCAAACCAGGACACTGATAATTTTTTATATATTTACATAGATAGATAACATAAGAAATAACAGTTAATTAATCTATAATGCAGTACAAATGGCTCAGTGCAACTCACTTTTGTGAGACAGCTACTACACTGTCAGTCCTTCAAGTCTTGAGGGCCACTGGGTAGTCCTCTGTGGAGCAATTCAGGCTATCTGGCCACAGGCAGCAAACAGCAAGCAGGTCACCAACAGTCAGCCATATGACAGTGTCCAATGGCCCTCAGCTCAAGAGATGTGCCTTCCAGTGGCATGTTGAAGCAGGTCTTGAAGGAACTTCAGTTTATAGTGACACAGTCCATGGGAAGGCATCCCAAAGATAGTGTAACTTGGAAATGGAGTCACACAATAAGCAAGGCAGCTGCACACTCATCCTATAATCAGAGAGCAAGAAAGATGTAAGGCCCACGGAGCCATTCATCTCTCTGCCCTTCAAGTAATCTCACATGTGTTCATTGACCATGTTGGCATAACAAAACTACCTATCATAGTACCCATTTCTGCTGAATTTAACTCTGATCCATAAGGAAAATCCAGAGGTGAGCAGTCTGATTTCGTTCAGAGAAGCTCAGCCCATCAAGTACTTCCTCTGAATTCTATTGCACTAGGGGTTCGAGACCAACACCTCCATGAAAATAGCGACTATGTCTAAATTATAGAAATAATCTATCAAGTGTCCTATTACTTTTTTCTTATATAGCTCACTGAATGGTTCATCATTGGCTTTTTAATAAGTTTTCCCATGGGAGTCACATTCTTATTGAACCACTTTGCACTTGGATATCATCTCATTATCCATTGCAAAAAGAGGTGCTAAGACCTTGTTTCAAGCATTGGGTGGGACAGAATGTCCTCATGTGAGGATGATTTATCTACTTGGGGAAGCTATTTTCTCTTGAGTAAACAGAATAAGGTCTCCCCAAAGAGAGCCTGGCTCAAATCCTCAAAAATCTCTACCTATGAAACCAGTTGTCATTGAGTTAGCTGTTGCCTCATGGTGCCCGTTGAACATAACACGGGCCCTGTGCCAAACTCGTGATGCACTGCAGATCAGATCATCATGGTTTATTGGGTTTTCCTTGGGTGATTTCATTTGGAGGTAGGTTCCATGACTTTCTTCTCAGTCCAGTTCAGTCAGGAAGCTCTGCTGAAACTTGCATTATAACAAGACCCAAGTCAACACCAGCTAACAAGTGGTTGAGGCACGTGGGATACATTGGTTAGAAACTAAACTGAATGGTATCTTGACAAATTACCTCAAACTGCATGGCTTACAGGAACTGTACTTCTCAGAGAGCTGAAGGCTGGGCATTTGAAAACCAGGTGTTGGGAAGTGTTTTCTTTCAGAGGTTCTGATGGGGAGACTTCTATGACTCTGTTCCTCTCTTCTGACTTCCAGCAATTCCTGATCATCCTTGACCTTTAGACGCATCACTCCCATTTCTACCTCCTCCTTCACATGGTGTTCTCCTTTGTGGTTTTGTGTCTTCTCCTTTTCTGTCTCTTTAAAAGAACTTCACTCTTAGAATTAGGGTCAACTCTATTCCAGAGTGACCTCACCTCAAGTTTCCTGCAGTAATGATATGTATCTGCAAAGATTTACCGAAACAGGGTTACATCTGTGGCCTTAGTTAGACATTAAATTTTTTTTTTTGATGAAGCTCTGTGACCCACACACATCAAGAAAGATGCTTTGTAGGTGTGTCTGAGATAAACCCTTGAGGTAGATGAGGTGTGTTCAAACAATGTCATGACAATGACTTTTAAAAGGGAAAAACTCTAGAGACTCAGAGGCAGAGATCTGGTAAGATGATGGAAAAATAAGTCAGGGAGAAAGAGAGCTTGGGAGATGATCGTGGCTTAGACATTGGGTTGCTAATCTCAAGGTCGGCAGTTTTAAAGGACCAGCCACTCCAGAAATAATGCTAAGAATTTCTACTCCCATAAATATTTACAATCTCAGAAACCTGTGGGGGCAATCCTACTCTGTTCTATAGGATCACTGAGTCAGAATTGACTTGATACAGTGAGAGGCTGCTGATTTTGAAGTTGGAGGAAGAGACCATAAGCCAAGGAATATGGATGGCCTCAGGACAATAGAAAGGAAACAAAACATAGTCTTCCCCAAAGGACTGAACCTTGTTACTATCTTGATTTCAGAACTGTCAAATATATTGTTGCGATGCTGTTGTTGGAGGTACCTTCAAATAGACTGGCTTACAGCAACCCTGAGTATACAACACATGGTCTCCAACCTTGAATATACAACACACAGTGTCCATTTTTGCAAGTACATTTTCAAGATTTTTTCCTCCATCAAGGATGCTGTAGGAGTTTGAACTCTCAACCTTTCATTCAGCAAACTGAGTGCGTCACCATGGTACCACCAAAGCTTCATGGTGGGATTTTAGACCAATAAAAAGGTGTACTCTGTTAGGACTGTAATAGGAAATGAATACACAATTTTCAAAACCATCACACCATCAGAAAGTATCTACACGCTGCCCTCCTATGGTAAAAAGCAAACCAACAAACAACATTAGTGGTGGAATCCAGTCTGACCCATGGGAACCCGTTTGAGTCATATTAGAACTACCCACAAGAGGGCTTTCAATGACGGTGGAGTTTCCGAAGACCATCACCACCAGACAGTTCTTCTGAGGAACTTGGGTGGATTCAACCACCTAACCTTTTGGTCAGTTAAGTACTTACCCTGACCACAGGAGTCCATATGCATTCACATTTCTAAGTCATACAGTTGATGGATGAAGAATGAATACCAATTAGATAGCTACTGAATTTCATAGTTTGCTTTATCAGTGTTTACTGTGAACTTCGTTACTTTTTTCAACATTTATTCGGCTCTTGACACAAACTACATGCAGAACTGTGAGATTGTCAAAATGCTTAAAACCACACTTACTTCCATCCCGTTGATTCCAACTCAAAGCAACCCAGTAGGACAGGGATTTCACAGACTGCCCCTGCAAATTTTGAGACTCTGTAACTCTTTATGGGAATAGAAAGCCTGATTTCTCTCTCAGGGAACACCCAGCAGTTTAGAGCCACTGAACTTCTGGTTAGTAGCCCAATATAATCCATGCTTCCTATGTACAGATTTCATGTGAATGAACAAAACCCCTGTTTATAGCTTACACTTACTACAGATCACCTTGACACACCCCATTAGTCTGTAGATAGCGATGATATATAACATCAGATAATGGAGCCAGTGTAACACTGTTAGTCCTATTTCACTTCATGTTAACATTTAATGTAGAAGACTTTTACAATGAGTCAAGTAAAAAAATCCAATCGACTTTCATATCTGACAGTTCTGGAGCTTTTTTGCACCACAAAGACCCCGCTTATTTGAGTGCTAACATTGCAGCTAGCACCAGTTTTAGAAAGTTTAGAGCTGGTGCAAAAGAAAAGGAAAAAGAAAGTACCCTTGCAAAATTTACCACAATTGTTTACTTTCTGAAAATGAGCACTAAACCATTTGCATAACATCTGTACTGCTTGGAGGGTTGAAACACTGGCGCAATTAGCGTGTATTCTACAGTGTATGTTACAACTCCAGCAACATTGACGCTGCGCTAACTCAATACTTAGCGGATAAGACACTTTATTTGACCTTTACCATCAGTGCTCCCTTAAACCACCCTCTCATGGTGATTGTGTTAAGTCTGAGGAAATATTTTACTGCACAAAAAATATCTAAGGAACATCTATTGGGCCTTTTAATACTTGCTTTTTATATCTGTCCCTATACTTATGTATGAATAGATTTTACACAGCAGTTACCACATCACCTCAATAGTTTGACCATCTGAATGTCCATTCACCTTAAAGCCTAATTGAGGAGTAAGCTGGTTGTCAGTTTACTATGAGAAAGTACAAGAAATAATTCCTAGTAATCATAAGCCAGAAATACTGTTATCCTAGCTTAGACAAATTGACCAATACTTCACACGCTCTAGACACATATTTGAATCCAGGGCTTTATTTTTAAGATATGTTATAAGTATTTACGTTTACTTTTAAGGCATCAGATTTGAGACTGGACTCTGTTCAAATTTAACTTGGTGGATTTAGATTTACATCAAATGCTGTTTAAAAATCACCACGACCTATAGCAGCTTCCATTGACATCAGATCTGTCACCAAGCTGGAGTCATATGGATTCTACAGGGGAAGCACACCACGGCACTGGAACCTTCAGATAGGCAGAACAAAGCATGTGCTGTTATGTTGAAAAAAATGAGCCATCTCTCAGGCGAACAGAGCAACACAGACTCACCATTCAATAAAAACATCTAGGCATACTAAATTAATATTACACACATGTCAAAAAATGCATAGCAACACTTCCCAGGGAGAAAGGGACTCACAGGAGACAGGACTGAAGATGGACTGCTGGTCTCTCCAGTTGAAGAAGGGAAGAGTCAGTCTAGTGTAGTAAGAGGTGGCCAGTGAGTTTCAAACCTAGATGGAGGAAAACAAAAGCGACAAGGAATGAGGACTGCTGGGTGGGGAGCTGGAACTGACTCTTTGGTCAAAGCTGGGCCCCGGGAGGGTAGTACTGTTGGTGGTGGTGGATGCTGCCCAGTTGACTTTTGATGGCTTTGCACAACCAGTCTTTGAGTTAGCAGCTAAGTGCATAACCCACTGGGGATCTTTTTGTATATTTATGATTTTCAAAAAAAATTTTTATTGAGAACTAGGTGAAGGTTTACAGAAAAGATTACCAGTTTTACTTTCTTACACATTTTGTTTCAACTAAACTATAGATAATCTATCATCACCTAATCACACTTTTTGGTCTCAGACTGGTATTCACCTGGCCCGTTCACTTTCATGTGTCTTCTCATTTTCACCACTCCTCTTTCCTTCTGATGGGGAGAATCTAATAGTTGCAAGCATTCAAGTTCCTAGCTGCCACTCAACAAAATGGTGGTCTAGAATATTGTTTATGCGAAGTATGTTATGTCCATTGACCTCAGTGTCCCCTGAGACTATGATCCTGAAGCCCCTGTTCCAGTGACTCGCTCCCCCTGGTGGGGTCATGGTCAAGTGTTTGGCTGCTAACCACAGGATCAGCAGTTCAGATTTACCAACCACTTCATGAGAGAATACCTAGAGAGCTGCTCATGTAGGAAACCCTAGATGGCATTGCTACTTTGTCCTAGAGGTTCGCCCTGAGTCAGAATCATCTTGGTGGCATGTAACAAAATCACAGATGTAATGAAAAACCAACTAAAAACTACATATGTAGGTGTGGGAAAAGGTAAGAAAGCAAGACCAATCCAGGGATCAATATCCAGATAAAGTAAAAATAACATTCCCTGGAGCAGCATAACCACAGAATAATCCCTGTTGAAACTTGCAATGCAAACTTGGAGTCTTAAACACTGTGCGTATCAACTTACTCTGAGACGGGAATCTGAGGAAGATCAACCTCACAATTTTAAATGGCCCCCCCTTCTATGTTGTAACCGCACTGTAACTAAATTAAAATCTTGTGACCACATCATTGATGACTGTAAATTAATCACAGAGGGCTGTAGTGCTCCATTAGCCCAACTTTCATCTCCATTCACTGCATGTATCCTTCATTTTTTATTATTTTTAATTTTTTCTATTTATTTATTTTTTATCCTTCATTTTTGATGTTATTAACAGTCCAAATACATGCAATAAGGGTTAAGCACCTTTGTAACAGGTAGGGAGTATACAGAGTATATAGCATAACATCCCTCCCCAGGATGTGAAACTAATGTCCAGATATGTCCCTGACTATTGTGGTCCTCTTCCCACACAAAAAATACAGCAAAGCCCTTTGTTTTCCCATGGAAACATAGGTGTATCCTCTAGGGCCCTGAAATTTTCTGCTTGGTACCCAGGGCCTATCAATATGTAATTATTAAGGGGATGCTTCAGCTTGGTGTCATTTTGATGGTGGGAACAGCCATCATTTGCACTCAGTTGTGGGCAGGGTCAGAGATTAAAATCCCACTGAATGAAAGCGCATGTCCAGACTTGTCAAATGTTAAGCTATGTCAAGTTTTCAATATTATTATTATTAAAAACTGGTGGCAGGAACATCCACCATCTCACCACTGCCACCAGTGGGCAAGCCTGCCTCTTCATCCCAGCAAAAGCAGACAGTTCCACAGCACTGGCTTCACCTGGGGCCACCAATTCATTGTCATCATTGTTCTTAGTTGTGATGGGTTGATTCTCCCTCTTGATGATCCCACGAATGCCCAGGAGCATTGTGCGCCTCATGTTTTCAAAGAAGCAGATTGCTCGGCTGTCGTCTCTGGAGCCGCTGACTGGGTTTGGTCTGTCTGCTTTAGGTTAATAGCAGTGTTTAACAATTGTGCCAGTCATGTGCTCTGCGCCACATAATTAATTTTAGGAACTCTATGTTTCCACAACCCCTCCGACTGCTATACCTACAAAATCGATCAGTTAAGTAGAAGTGTGGAAGGAGGCATGACTGTGTCTGTATCACGTTAATCCTTGATGCTGCTACCAAGACCTGTGGTTCCCCTGGGATAAGCTTTGCTTTGCTAGGGAGGAGATTTAAGGAAGACAGGAGCAGGTGGATGAATAGGATGGAACTGCGGTCCCACAGGAACCCTTGGTAGTTGTATTGGTTCAAATCTCCATTTTATTCCTGGCATCTATTAGCCTCTGTTCTGACAGGGTTTGGTTTTAGCCCCAGAGATAAATGTTGCTGCAGACTCAGAACTAATAACTAATATTCCTCTAGTGGTCTTCATGATTATCCTTTGCCATTTCACAGTTACTGGAAGAGATGGCTGTTTAACTACTGAGCTGTGCAAGGAGAAGATTCAGAGCACTTGTGAATCTTGAGGGAAGCCAACAAACAGGGTGACCCTGTGCCTAGGATACAAACAGGTGAGAAGTCCCTGAATGGGGAGCCATGAATGGGAAAGAAGAGAGTTCCCTGCAGGGCACTGGATTTATGAAGAAGGGTAGAGAGAAGGGGCTGAGGAACACACAAGGACAGCAAGGAACAGGATAAAAGTATCTAGACGGTCAAATCGCCATAGACTCACCCTCATGCACCGCTTCCAAGTCGATTCCACCTCACTGTGATACTACAGGGCAGCGTAGAATACCTGCATAGGTTTTCAAGACTATAAATCTTTACAAGAGCAGGAAGCTCTATCTTTCTCCCACGAACCACCTAGTGGGTTTGGATGACTGATCTTTGGTTCAGCGATCCAATACTGACCACCAGGGCTCCATTCTGACTGTAAACAGACAAACATGGAGCAGAACTCAAATTCTTAAAAATCCCAGACTCACTGGACTTGCTGACACCGGAGGGCACTGACACTCTTTAAACGGTGGACTTTCTGAAACTGTCCTCTGGGGTCACCTTTCAGGATATCATGCCCAGTAAGGTAGATGGTCACCAAAATGAAGAAGCACAAAAATATGGATTAATACAGTGGCGACAGGGTGATGCAGGAGCAGGCAGGTTTTTGCTCTGTTGTACATAGGATTGCTATGAGTTGATCCAATGCATGGTAGCTTTCAATACTACCCATACGTGTGTTGCTCGACTAAAACAATAACAACATTTGTGTGAGGTCAAATGGCCAACAGTTACTCTAAACAAAACTAAAAGACCAAATGCATTACCCTTAAGTCTGTTTCACAGAGGCAGGGAGGCTAGGGAGTACTGGAAATGGGGCAACCAGAA
This sequence comes from Tenrec ecaudatus, assembly GCF_050624435.1. Classification (NCBI taxonomy): domain Eukaryota; kingdom Metazoa; phylum Chordata; class Mammalia; order Afrosoricida; family Tenrecidae; genus Tenrec; species Tenrec ecaudatus. The sequence goes on from NC_134544.1 coordinate 11,746,084, forward strand.
CACAATGAGAGTGTTGGCATCCTGTTGAAAATGTAGTGAATGATACTGAACACTCTCTGTAAAGCCTACCAAATGGGGACCTAATTAAGTAAACATTACTTTATTGAAAAATATAGACTACAAGCATTATCACAATGCAAGTCCAAAGGAGACCTCAGAATATATGAGGGGACTTCCAAAAGCCCATAGAAGTGATTTTTTTTAAATGTAATAAAATGTTCCATGAATACACTTATGCTACAGGTGTGAAACTTGGGGCACTGAACAATTTTCTAAAGATAATTATATCATTTATAAAATCAAGAAGTAGAATAATTCTATAGATATTGAAATACTGAGGAAATCAAACAAATCACTGAAATTCTATCAAAAAAGTAACCATGTGATTGAACCATTAGAAACACATAGTGACCATCTTGTAAACACTAACAGTGATTCTGAACCCAGACATATGCACACACACCTGAAAGTTATTTTGCATTTTGTATAGCATCCCTGCCAAAAACAATGGGAGAAAGGAAAATTATATTTCAATTCCCATAAAAACATAAGCATTAAAATAAACATTTATATATTAACACATTTAAGCCATCAAATCAGGCTTGTAAAACATGCTCACAGGGGATCCATCCCAGTTAAAATATGCACCTATAATCTGGTATTCTACCTATCAGTTTCCCCTGAGTCAGTTCCAACAAATGGCAATTATGTTTGTGTCAGAATTGAAATGCAATCCATTGGGTTTTCAGTGACTGGTTTTTCTGAAGCAAGCCACCAGGCCTGTCTTCCAAGATGCCCCTGGGTGGACTAGATCCTCCAATCTGTTGGATAATAGTTGAGTGATTTAATTGTCTGCAGGATCCAGAGACTCCAATTTGGCAGTAGGAAATCTCTCTCTCTCTCTCTCTCTCTCTCTCTCTCTCTCTCTCTCTATATATATATATATATATATATATATATATATATATCACTTTAACATAATTATATACCATCTCAATCCTGTTAAACACTCTTGGAAATATGAAATAGAAGGACGTTTCTTTAACCTGATAAAACTCTACAACAAATCTCCCACTTCATGCTGAAATAACAGAAGCGTAGCCATCACTGGATCCAGATTCCACCTCAGTCAAGCCTCTTGCTTTCCTCAGATCATGCAAATATGCTACAGCAATAATTTTCACAGCCAAACTTTGGGAACTATTAAGTTTATTCCAGCTCTTAGAAACCCTACATAAGTTTTCCAATTTTGCGAAGCTTAATGGGAATAGACAGATCAACCAGTGGGCTTGAACTGCCAACCCTGACGTTAGCAGTCCAATGCTTACTCCACAGTGCCACTTGTCTCCATCCAGGAACTTTTGAAATATTTATTTCTACCTCATTCTTTTACTGAGAAAAGCACCGATCTGAGTGAGCTTAAGGGATTTGTCTACATGGACTCAAAAATAACTATAGACATTTTGATTGAAATCAGTTTTCTGTGAAAGGGGGGAAAAGAAAAAAAATCACCTGAAAACATGCCAGCTCATGTCTTCTCTTATTAAAGTAAAACACCATGGCACATATGAGTGTAATTAATCTTATTTATTGATTCGTGGTCACTTATTTAGGAGAGGTCATTAATCTCAGAATTAATCCCAGCCACTTTAATCTCAGAACAAGAATAGACTAGAAACTTCCAAATCACAAGGTTCTTCATGTTATTCAAATAGTCCAGCACCACACTATGCTAATAACTCTGTTTGACTGTATGGGGGAAATGTCAAATGGAGGCTGACGTTCATGAAAGTTGGGGGGTCAATACATTCCAGGATGAAGCCAAGGAGCGGGGAGAGCCATCTTTCAGAAACTAGAAACCAGAAGGTTTTCTCAGAATCCAATTGGAACATAAGCTTCTTGACCAAAATGACTTTAAGATAGGTTCAATAAAGCTTACAAAGCATACAATGAACAAACAAAGCTTGAGGTACATTTTTCCATGCTAGGCAACTTTTTAAATTTACTGCTCCCCACATCCCAGCTCAAGGTGCTCAGGGAGGCCTACTGTGGTTTAAATTTAAGCCTTTAATAGTTAGCAGAAATGTTATATCTACATACCAATTAGTTCTCTTCACCAGCAGCTGCAGAGCTGGCAATGTGTTTCCATGTCCCTCATCACAGATGTCACTCAATTATAACCATGAGTCAATCAGGTATTCCAAACCAGATGCCTTAGACAGAGGGCTCTGTTGAAAGGTCGGTCTTATTTAGCTATTTTAGACTATGAAGACAGTCAACTCTATGGGTTTGAACATATCTAAAATGAAATAATATGATGAACTGCAATAGTTGGTGGAAAAATAGAATTTAAAGATAACAGACTTCCAAAAGAAAAGCTAATGAGATTTTTTTCAGGATTTCTGAAGTCCCCTCATTGAAATATTTATTCCACTGGAGTTTAGTTGACGTGTGTGTGTTGTTGTTATTGTTGTTGTTGTCCGGTCAGGTCACTAGGAGCCAGCATTCACTGGACAATAGTAGGCTTGCATTTACAAGATCACGGAGTCTCTATGAGTTAGAGATGGCTCAAGGGTGTCTAGCAGCAAGAATAAAACAGTACACAGACAGTAGCATGCCACTTAAATATACATGTCACATGAGATTAAAAAACATAGTCTCATGGAGACCCAGTGTCTATGCCCTTATTCATCTCACAAAGGCTGAGCTGAGGACACGATGCTAACTGGTAGGATTAAGGCAGGGGAGTTTAAAATGACTGGTCGCCTGTGTCTAGTGGTGGAATTCTAGAGTGAAAAGTACCAGGGCAACAAAAATGAAAGGGATGGGATTATTTTCTCAATTTGAACTATTCAGTGTCATTCTTAAAGAAAACTCTGTTTCTCTTCATTCTCCACCTGATTTTTGTCCTGCAAGAATTAATAGCAGTTGTGGGAAATTAAGACATTTGTTTAAAATGTCAAAAATCTGAAAATGTTTGTGGACTTTCTTGATTAATAATACACTGGGCAGGTCAAATAAAATCTTCTTCCAGGCTTAGTAACATCCAATTTGTCACCTCCCTTTTTGTTTTGTGTTGATACTGTTGTTAGATGCTGCAAAGTCAATTCTGACATATGGTGACCCTGTATCGGACAGAACAATACACTACCCAGTCCTGTGACATTCTCAAAACCCAGGCCATATGTAAACCATCGTTGTAGCGACTGTTCCTATCTAGGCTGTTGAAGATTCTCCTCCCGTCTCCTCCAGGACTAGTCCCTCATGATGACAAGTCCAAAGTATGAGAGTCAAAGTCTTGACATCTCATGTCTAAGGAGCATTCTGACTGTACTTCTGCCAGAATACATTGTCCATTCTTCCAATGTTCTGTGGTTTATTCAATAGTCAACTTCACCAGGACCATAATTCCAATGTATTCAATTTACTTCTGTCTTTGTGTTAGGCTGGATTCTCTAAGAAAGCAAAACCAGTAATGCTTAGATATAAAAACAAAATTGATATCAAGAAAGTGAACAACACAGTTCTAGAAACAGGTATGTATGTTGAGTATATTATTGTTTGGGGGGAACTGATTCAAGTAATATAAGAGTTGATATGTATGGATATACTGCCTTACTAGATATCAATTCACTGAACCAATTCCTACTTTGAGGATTTTTGCTAGGTGTGGTAGAAAGGGTTCTCTAGAGAAACTAAACCAGGACATTAATAATTATATATAATTTATATAGATAGATAACATAAGAAATTAACAGTCAATTAAATTATAAAGCAGCACAAATGGCTCAGTGCAACTCCCTCCCATGAGACAGTTAAGAGATACTGGTAGTCCTTCAAGGCTTGAGGACCGCTGGGTAGTCCTCTGTAGAGCAAGTCAGGCTATCCTGGCACAGGCAGAAAACAGCAAGAGAGGTCACGAACAGTCAGCCAGATGACAGGTATGACAGTCCCCAGCTCAGGAGATGTAAATTCCAGTTGTGTGGCGAAGCAGGTCTTGAAGGAACCTCAAGTTACAACGACACAGTCCATGGGTTAGGTGTCCCACAGGTAGTGTAGCTTGCAAATTGAGGCACAGAACAAGTCAGGCAGCCACACACTGGTTCAGTGATCAAAGAGCAAAAGGCAAAAGAGGAGAGGCTCACTGAGTCATTCATCTCTCCACTCTTCAAGTAATCCCACATGTGTTCATTGGCCATTTTGGCATAATAAACATTAACTATCTCACAAGTGAAGAGGAGCATTAGCATGCTCATTGAGTGTAGAGAGGAGAAATTAGGTACAGGTCCAAGAACGAAAGTCCCCTTTATTTAAAATGTCTCTGAAATCAACTTTAAAAAAAATAATTTTATTAGGGACTCATACAACTCCTATTACAATCCATACATACATCAAATGTGTAAAGCACATTTGTACATTCATTGCCCTCATCATTCACAAAGCATCTGCTCTCCACCCAAGCCCCTAGCATCAGGTCCTCATTTTCTCCTCCCTGACCCTCATGAAACCTTGATAATTTATAAATTATTATTTTGTCCTATCTTGTTCTGTCCTACGTCTCCCTTCCCCCACTTTTCTGTTGTATGTCCCCCAGGGAGGTGGTCACATATAGATCCTTGAAATAGGTCCCCCCTTTTCAACCCACCCTCCTTATGCCCTCCCGGTATCACCACTCACACCACTGGTTCTGAGGGGATCATCCGTCCTGTCTTCCCTGTGTTTCCAGTTCCCATCTGTACCAGTGTACATCCTCTGGTCTAGTCAGGCTTGCAAGGTAGGAATCGGATGATGACAGTGGGACGGGGGGGAGCATTTAGGAACTAGAGGAAAGTTCTATTTTTCATGGTTGCTGCATTGCACCCTGACCGTCTCATCTCCTCCCCAAGACCCTTCTGTAAGGGGGTGTCCAGTGGCCTACAAATGGGCTTTGGGTCTCCACTCCGTACTCTCCTGTTCATTCACTATGGTAAGATTATTTTGTTCTGATGATGCCTGAGGCCTGATCCCTTTACACCTTGTGATTGCACAGGCTGGTCTGCTTCTTCCATGTGGACCTTGTTGTTTCTAAGCTAGATGGCCACTTGTTTATCCTTAAGCCTTTAAGACCCAAGGCACAATACCTTTTGATAGCCGGGTACCATCAGCTTTCTTCACCACATTTGCTTATGCACCCATTTGTCTTCAGCAATCATATCATGGAGATGAGCATGCAATGTAATTTTTTTTTGTTCATTGATGCCTGAGAACTAATCCCTTCAGCACATCATGGTCGCAAAGGCTGGTGTGCTTCTTCCATGTGGGCTTCATTGCTTCTGAGCAGAATGGCTGCTTTTTTACCCTGCTATCAAAGAGATAGTGTCTGGGGTCTCAACTTTTTTTTTTTTTATTGAGGGTAAATTAGCCAGTCCTTTGTTTTCCTAGGTTATAGATTTCCGTGAAAAATTTCTAGTGATTAGATTGAAAATAAATTGGATGTCACCCTCCTATGAGTTTAACAAGAAATAATACAAACACCCTTGGTCCTAGAGAGAGCCATCATATGGGCTGAAGTACCCTGAAAAACTAACCCCTATTTCCTCCCTCTTGCAGTTTTAAAACCTAAAGCACCATCGCTCACTGAAATAGTGCAATGAAATCTTCTTCAAGGATAAGGGGATGTTTTGAAAAGAGCATTCCATTTTTGAGGACACTAGAGATTAGGGGTTGCCTTTAGAACAAACTAGGCAGCACATGCTACAAGTGATGTAAAAAACCTTGGCGATCTCAAAGAGGGATGCCCATTCACGAAGTACCTGTTCCATTGAATGATTGGGCACTGAGAGAAAGAAGACATAAAGTTCAGCCATGATGATCTGAATTTAGAACTGATTTTCTCTGGATTATTGGACAACCAGAAGACTATCAGTTCTTTCAGCATTCAATTCTATTTAATGATACACAGTGAATTTATGCAGTACTGGTACTCACTGTGTGAATATGCTACTATATCACACATGTATTATACATGATATATGATTTTATATATATGTATCTATAACCAAACTTGAAACTCACTGCCACTGAGTTACTTCTACTCTTGAGGACACCATAGGGTTTCCAGGGCTGCAAATATTGACTACAGCACAAAGCTCATCTTTCTCCATCAGAGTAGCTGGTGGGTTTGCATTGCTGACCTTGTAGTTAGTAACCCAAATATAACCCACTCTTTATATATATATATATATGCAAACATGTGATGGGGGCAATTCAACAAGTTCACTTAAATGGAATTAAAAGATTATGAAAATTCCCCACAAACTTTTTGAAGCATATATATAGCGTGTGTGTGTGTGTGTGTGTGTGTATATATATATATATATATATATATATATATATATATATATATATATATTCTACTCCTCACTTAGTATCTTGTACATGTTTATAAGTTAATAAAATCTTTGGATCAATTTTTATTGTTTGCTATTTTTCCATTTTTCCCCTTTCTACTCATGTGAGGCTGATTCCATTCCTGGTTCCTTCTCACAGAACTGTGCTTCACACGGTTTTGAAAAGTGGGCATTTGGGAAGTAGATAGTGAAACCTTGCTTCGGAGGCACTTCTATGACAATTTGAACCTTAAATACTTGGATTAGCATCCAAGGACATTAATGATTTGTATCACCCAGAAGCTCGTTCTTCAGAGCGTGTGTTATGGATGTAATGCTGGCTCCTAGTCATCCTTTAGAACAGCCTGGGCTGGCCCCTGAGCATTTTCATGGTCCTTCGTCTTTCCAGAATGTACGTTCTTCCTCTTTGTCCTGGGGAGCGAGTGGGGTTGAGACTGGTGAGTTTCCTGTTACCAGACAAGTGCTTAACCACTTTCCCTCCCAGATTCCTTTGGCAGTGAGTTGGGTTGGGACACGAAGCACAGCAAGAAGCCCTTGGGGCCATGTGGGCTAACCGAGGGGCTGCGATCCCAAAAGTCGGCAGTTTGAACCCAACATTAGCTCCTCAACCGAAAGCTGAACCTGTTCTGCTCTGGGGAAGAGTCTGAGTCCTGCAAGCCCTGGAGCATTCCTACTCTGTACATGAGCCAGAAACCATTTGATGGGTTTGAAAATATAACTACTCTTATTTGCTCAAATCACTTAATCCGGAAATTACATATTATCCACTATAGGAATGCTATGAAAGGGTAAGTGTGAAAAGGATTCCAGTTTACAAATGAGTGAGTTTATTCCAATGTGTCCATACATGCCTCTGTGGTCAATAACTATCCACGGAGAAGTTCTCTCAACAATAACCTTGTCTTAGTCTTTTTAGGGTGCTTTCAAAAAGGAAGGTCCCATCAGAACAGTGGTTTCCAAGGGGAGTTGCTGAGCCAGGTGTATTTAAGCAAAGAAATCAACTCAGATGGCTATGGGGTTTTTGTTTGATATTGTCTTGCTTTTTTTAATTTCAAAGAAATAGTCATGGTAGATTTTCTCTAAGGACACAAAATGGTGAAGGGTGGTTAGTTTGAACAAGGCTTATGTGTGAGTGAAATATCAGGATTCATGAGAAAAAGATGAGAAAATTTACACCAAGGAATTTTCCCCCATCCCGATATGATCAGCTCATTCTTCAAAGGGAAATGATTTGCCCTCCCAGAATTTAATTGGGAAACGTTACGTATCCATACTCCAACCCTAAACTTGCCCCTTCACACATTTTTTTCCCCAAAGCCAGAGGACATTTAAAGGGATGCTAAAAGGGCCACATTGATGTGGTGCAAATTAGACAAGTGCATGATTCTTTGAGGGGCTATTAGAGACTAACTACCTGCAGAATGTATAGCATTAGATGGAAGAGGACAGAGACACAGTTTCACATTTTGATATTTTTATTTTATCATTGCCTTTATCACTTCATGGCAATGCTATTGGACGTATCCTCTTAAAGGAGGTATTTTCCATACCACTAGGCGTTATTGTTGTTAGATGCCATCAAGTCGGTTCTAACTGATAGTGACCATACATACAATGAAGGCAAGCGACCCCGGTCTTGTGCATCCTCCTCATCGTCATGTGTGAGCTCAGTGTTGCAGCCAACTGTGCTTCCTCTCTTTGTGAGGACTTGGTCCTTTGTTGCCCCTCTCTTTTACCAAGCATCGTGAGCTCCCTCTCTAGGGAATGGCCTCTCCTGATAAAAGATCCACCGTACCTGAGATAAAGTGTCATTCTTGCCACTAAGGAGAATTTTGACTGTATTTTTCTAACTCATATTTGTTTGTTCTTTTGGCAGTCTGTGATAATTTCAATATTCTTTGTAAGTGCCACAATTCAAATGCATTAATGTGTCTTCGTTCTTCTTGCATATTCAATGTCCAACTTTTATATGCGTATGAGGCAATTGAAAAAAACATGGCTCAGGTCAGGTCAACCCAAACATTTATCGAAAACTATATATGTCATGTCAAAAATATGAAATATATACCAAAACGTAAGATACAACCATAATAAATACTGGAAAATAATATTAAGTCACAGGAAGGTAAACAGATGAACATATTTTTAAAAACTGACAGTACAGTGATCTATAAATTCATAACACAATTACAATCCTTAGATGAACATTAAATTAAATTCTTAAAAGTGTTTTAATGAATACAGCATTAAAACTGAAATTATTTCTAAGGATTTAATCTATGTATTTATTTTACTGAAACCCTTTAAATGCAGCTGAGATGATCCATTTAACTTCATTGGGTTTATTAAATACTGAACAATGTTGCTTGTATCCTACTGTAGTATAAAAATTCTTTTTTTTTGGTCGAATAGGTATTTATCTCAACAAAGTTGAGCCCCAATTCTATATTAGAGACTTTTCAAAATAAAGGATTGTGGAGAACTTTCTTAAAAGATTCTGCTTCTGAAAACGCATTTTCAATAGTCTTGCAGTTTCACAATTATAGACAGTTGGTGGTGGAGGTCATTTCTGATGTAAAGAATAGTGTTGTGGGTTATATTTTCAATTCATTTTACATTTATTTTCTAACAATATCTCTTTCTTTATGGAAATTTAGATTCTAAAGCTACAGTACAAGCTTACGCTTACACAAGTTTTTTTTCTAGAAATAAACTGAAGTTAGCAAAAAATCTGTATATTTAAATTTACTTGTAAGTTCACTGATGTAATTCAAGACAGAAAAACTGACAGAATAATATAGAGCAAAACACTCTGTCAATGGATATTAATTGATTTATGAAAAGCTTATTTTAAAAATTATTTTATAGATTAAAATGCCACAGTGTTACATATTGGGTTGCTGATTGCAAAGTTCCTGGTTCAAACCCACCGGCCACTCCATAGGAGAAAGATGAGGCTGTCTGCTCTGCTAAAATTTTCTAGTCTCAGATATGCTAAGGAATGATTCTTATCTATAGTATAGTGTCAGTAGGAGTCAATGGCAATGGATCTCTTGCATAGAATAAGTAACAAAAGTTACGGGTATCTTTAAATAGGAAAATGGATCATGTGTACATGGGGTTATCATTTTATCATCCCTACATCAAAATATTCATGAATACCATCACCATTTAATGATAAATATCATAATGTATATCGTGCCAACCAAACTCACTGCCATCAAGTCAATTCTGACCCACAGCGAGTGACTCCCACTGGGTTCCCAAGACTGTAACTGTTTACAGGAGTAGAAAGTCCAGTCTTTCCCCCGCGGTGCTGCTGGTGATTTCAAACTGCCGACCAGGCAGATGGAATGCCAACACATAGCCACTATACCACCAGGGCTCCTTAATATATACTATAGAGATGATAACACACATATAATCATTTTTCCCATTATCTTCTTGTATTGTTTTTGTCACCTGCTTGGCAGGTTTATTAGAGCTAGCTATATGTCAGACTTTTGCTCATCTCCTAAGAGTAAATGAAAGCCATAGAATAAAATAATGCAGACACACAGGCTGCATCTTTCTGGCAGCAGAAAGGAACTTGAAGCCTCTTATGGGAAATGCCATCTCCCAGCAGATGCACATTCAAACATCCAAGAATCAGGTGCTGCTCCTTAAAGCAACTAGTGTGTTAGAGGGTAATAGGGGTTAAAAAAAATGGAACAACTGGTCACCCTGTCCCCATAAGAAATATTTAAACTTCTTAAAGACTTTTTTGTCTTAACCACCTTTCATTTCACAGTACAAGACTCTTAGAAAACATATCATTCATCTCTACCTGTATTTATAGCTCAAATAGGTATTTGGGATTTTCCATTATGAATAATATACTATTCTTACCGTGGCTGAATTCACACCGGAGTAATTCTCTACAGGACTACACCTCATTTACTTTTTAAGTGTGTAACTCTGGAAATGATTTGAACATAATGGAAATGCTATTAAAGGCACCTTTGTTGAACAGTATAATAAGCCTCACTTTAATAGCCAAAGGGTAATCCAGGCATTTGTCTTCTTGGAGAACATTGCACGTCTGGTATCAAATGTACAGAGCTCAGAGTGTGCCATTTCCCCTATGTTCGTGTCTATGCAAAACCAGGAAAGAATTATAAGTTATGACACAGCCATTGTTTGCTCAACCCAACACAGAGCACTGTGTGTATACCCTGGGTACAAGAAGTATAAATGGATGGAGCTTAACAGAGTCTTTATTTTACAACTTTGCTGGTAGGGATCTCACAAAGGGCATGTAAAAAAGTGGAGGAATTCTAAGACATGTAGGGAATTATAAAGAAATGTACCTAAAATCACAGCGGGAGGAGACTGTTACATATTATTTAATACTTGGCAAGGCCCTGATTGAAGGGTTGGACTCCTATAGTCCTCCTCAATTACAAAATAATAATTACTTTTATTTTGCTTTTGTTTAAAGCTCTCACATAAATCCACTCAGGGGAAAAATTCTTTTCAGAATATGACTCAGATTTTCAGATTCAATGGTTAAAAAACTGAGAATGTAGCAGAATATATATATACATATATATATATATATATATATATAACAAAAAGGAACATGACTTTCCTATGCTAAAGTCTAATCTTAACCCCTCCAAAGTAGAGCATATTATGGTGTAATGCTCTCCCGTTTCTGAATATCATCATTTAAAGCATTCTCAGGGTAATAACAGAACATACTAGCTTGCAATATTCTCTTACCTTGAATATCATTTTAAAACCTTTTCACTCATTAAAGTTGGCAATTTCCCCATTGCATCATGGGGCCATCCATTGCCTTTATTTGAAAATAATATAAATCATTTCATTCTCAGAGTCCCTGAGTGGCACAACAGGTAAGCCCTCAGCTACTAGACAAAAGGCAGGTGACCAGATAGTTCTGCAATCTGCATCTGAAAGGTTCCAACTTTGCAATGCCTGTGGAGCAGTGCTACTGTGCACGCACAAAGTCCCCAAGTGTCAAGATTGATTCCATGTCAATGAGTAACAGTGACAGCAATTTCTTTCTTATAATAATCCATTTCTGAAGCTCAGTGGTCCCAATGGGTTCAGTAATCCAGCCACTCCTACAGCTGAAGCCTGCCAAACTCTCCAAAAACTCTCTCCCTTTCCTCCTAAACTTTCCCCTGGCTCCAGATTTCTCATCCAGGTGACTATTGGAGCCCCTATGTGGTACTTCAGCCAGCAACTGTGGAAAAGTCTTTGATCCCGCCCTGTCTTCAATATGTAGGATCTTTTCTTCCATTCAGAGCACCATCATGTTTGACCTTTCTTGCCTGCAAGCATTGACAAATTTAAGAACTTTATAGAGGTCATGCTGAAAACCCAAGAGGTCGTGGTTTGTATTATTACCAGGTGGGGTGTGCTGAGTTTCTAAGTCAGTAACTTTCAGTCCTGCATGCATGTTAGCAGCCACTGAGAGCTCTACAGAACACTGATGCCTCAGTCCTACACTGGAGACTGTGACTTCATTGGTCGGAGATGTGACCTGAACAAAGGGCATTTCAAAAGTTCTCCAGGTAATTCGAATGGGCAGTCAAGGTTGAGAACTATTTCTCTTGGGTTATACTTGTCTTAGAGAGAGGGATGTGAACACTGATTGGTTTTTGATAAGGGATGTGAGTGAGAGAGAAGAGACCACATTTGTTGTTGATTTAGGAGAGAAAGATTTGGGGTTACTATATAAAGTAGTTATTTATAGGAAAAACCAAAATGCAGATGTTGCACAGCAACAGTAGGTAATTATGTTGTGTTTATGTGTCATGTAGTTTCCATGTTCTCATATTCAGTAAGTACTAAAACAGTTATTTGTGGGATGATTAGATGTTGGCTGAGATAATGGTCTTACTATTGATTTCCCACTTGTAAATCAGGAGGGTTCATGTGAACCCCTCCACACTAGGAATTATAATATCCTAGTTGGCAGGCTTTTGCTTTAAGTTCATGCTATTTGAAAGGCATTTTGTATTTTTTCACCTTTGGATCCTCTGAACTCAGGAGTGTAGGCTAATAGCTGATATTACTAAAGGCTTGGTGAATGCATGTTGAAAGGCCAATGTTTAGTGACTGATTCAAGATTATTCACAGACCCAGTTCACTCTTAGGGCCAAGTAAACAAAATGTTCATGAACTAAAGACATTTCTCCATTTTTTTTCTTTTAGAGATTTGAAAGTCTAAGATGTAGTTTCCCAGTGAGGCCCTCAGTAGGGGCCTCATTTCTTTATCCCTGTTCCCTTTAAAGAAGCTTCTGAAGTCAGTAATATGAAACAGAACATCAAGGATCATAAATACACTGAGTGTTCTAGCAAAGAGTGGCTTTATAAAGCTTCTTTGGCTTGAGAAGTGCCTCTTAGCTCTCCAAGAGTTATTAGCTAAGAGTCGCGTGTGCCCTTGGGGAGAATAAGGTAATAGTAAAGATGAGGACAGAGTGTCAATTTATTTAAGGAAATAACTTCCTTTATAGAACATTTTCCTATCCACATCTACTCAATTATCCTTGTCTTCTGATTTACCTGGATACTCAACAGATAAATATTGCTCTTCTAATTGGTGCTCAACTTGACTGTTTTCTTTTTTTAATTTTATTTTTTATTAACATTTTATTAGGGACTCATACAACTCTTATCACAATCCATACATATCCATACATCAATTGTATAAAGCACATCTGTACATTCTTTGCACTAATCATCCTCAAAGCATTCGCTCTCCACTTAAGCCCTTTGCATCAAGTTCTCCTTTTCCCCTCCCTCCCTGCTCTCCCCTCCCTCTTGAGCCCTTGATAATTTATAAATTGTTATTTTGTCATATCTTGTCCTATCTGGCGTCTCCCTTCACCCCTTTTTCTGTTGTCCATCCCCCAGGGAGGAGGTCACATGTAGATCCTTGTACTTGGTTCCCCCTTTCCAACCCACCCACCCTGTCCCCTCCCAGAATCCTCAGGACCAGGGGTGTGAGGAACCTGACTGTTTTCACTGTGCATGTTCTAATCTTTTTCTTCCTATAATTCTCTGCCCTCCTCTAGACAGCTACCTCCTGTATTTCCAGTTTACTCTTGATTCAAATTAAAAAAACAATTTATCAGCATTAACAGAACCTTCCATGTGTTGAACCTAAAACAAACAAAGAAAAACCAAACCACTATGCCACCTAAGCTACTTACAAATGCCACCCCTTTCCTCTCATTCACCCTCGGGGTATATTTTGTGGGTAGTCAACATACTTCTTTGCTCAATGCTTTCTTCTTGGTATTTCCTTCTCCTCTTAAAATCCTACCCCTTAACAGAGATAAAGCTCTTATAACATCTGAACTCAACTGGAAGTAAGCATTCAACTAAGCAAAATAGATGAACACTTAAGATCACAGATCTCAAATGGACTGTCAGCACTGTGCCCCAACCTGCTACTGATAAAATTCCTCTCTCTTCCACACCCTGTCCTTACAAGAGCAGATGCACCTGCACAGGGACATGCCAACACACACTCTTCGGACTCATTATATAGCCTCGTATGGGAGATCAGAGATTCTTTGATCTAGATATGAGGTGGCAGGTTCACACCAAACATGGTGTCTTCAAATGAACCTGGCTGTGCTTCCACGAGGAGATCTGGTGGCATAGTGGGTTACCTATTGAGCTGCCAATTGTAAGGCCAGAAGTTCAAACTCATCAGTCACTACATTGAAGACAGGTAAGCTGGTAATTCCCGTAAATATTTACAGTTTAGGAAACCTAAAGGGGAAGTTTCACCTTGTTCTGAAGGGTCATTATGAATTGGAATAGACTCAATGGCAGTGAGTTCATTAGGTGGGTTTGTGTTTATCCATGTTCCATTGTCTATGAAGAGACATTTTATTGTATAGATAATAACAAGTTTTGAATAACATCACAAGGGATGGGACTCCAGCAACATTTTATTGTGCTAATGTGGATCATGTCTGTCATCAAAGAGAACGTCCTGCATGAGTTAAAATCAGGAAAAATGTGTGGCATGGCAGTATCCTTTCACCATATTTATTCAATCGATATGCTAAGCAAATAATTTGGGAAGCTTGATTTTATGAAGAAGAATACAGCATCTGAATTAGAGGACTACTCACTAACAAATTGTAATACACACACAACACAATTTTGCTTCCTGAAAGTAAAGAAGACTTGAAGTGCATGCTAATGAAGATGAAAGACTACAGCCTTCAGTATGCATTACACTTAAAAATACACAAAACTGAAACTTCACATTTAAACCAAGAAGCACTATCATGGAAGAGAGAAATGAGATTGACGTCAGTTATTTCATTTATTTGTATCCACATTTAACTCCCCTGGAAGCTGCAACTCAGAAATCAATGATACTGCACTGGGCCAATCTGCTGTAAGAGATCCCATTAAAATGTTAAGAGAAAAAAAAACAAACATATCACTTTGGGGAAGAAGGTATGACTCACTTAAACATGTTCAATCATCTAATAAGCATGCAGAAACTGGACCATGAATAAAGATGACCAAAGAGCTATTGATGCAGTTGAATGATGGTTTTGGTTAAGAATATTCCACGGACTGTCAGAAAAATGAAGAGATCAGTCTAGGAAGGGCTACAGCAACAATTCTCTTTAGAAACAAGTACGACAATCCTTCATTTCATATACTTTGGACTTGTTACCGGGAGGGAACAGTCCCTGGAAAAGGACATCTGGCTGCTGAAGAAGAAGGACATAAAAAAGTCACTCAATGACTTCAGCAATGGAATCCAAGAGCAACATTTATAAGGATGGTGAAACACCAGGCAGTATTTTGTTCTGTTTATATTACATGGAGTAACAGCAACAACATGCCATAAAACAGAGCCTTGGTGGCTTAAGTAATATGTTGCTAACCGATAGATTGGTGGTTCAAGCCCACCAGCTACTCTACAGTGGAACTATCCAGTAATCTATTGGCATAGATTATCTGTGGCTGGTCTACTCTGTCCTCTAGGGATGCCATGAGCCAGAATCGTCTGGATAGTATTGGGTTTGGTTTTTCAGTTCATGTCCTAAATACAAAAATAAGACTACAAGGACAGTCACTGTGGTTGAACAGTCAGGTGACTAGGCTACAATTAGGGGGATGAGAGCATTTGGTGTAGCAGTTCCTGCAGTAAGGAGACCTTTTCACACTGAGACCCCTAGGTCCACCAGTGACACCAACAACTGTGCTTCTCTGCTCTGAGCAATGATTAGTTCTTTGATATCATCATAATTATCATCAAGTCTATTCCCAACACATAGTGACCTCATGCTTGTTAGATTACAATTGTGTTTCATAGAGTTTTCAATTGTAGAGTGACAGGTGGATCCCAGCTGTCAACCTTCTGAATATTATCCAAGCCCTAAGCCATTGGCGCCACCCAGGTTCTCCTCTGACACTGGCTATAGGCTCCACTCTAGCTTCTCAGCAGCACTATATAATCCTTACTTAGAATAAGGTAGATTTCTGAATGATTGTCTTTCTCATATGAGAAAAATATTTTAAAATAAAGTAACTATTTCCACTTTATTCCTCATCATATTTGTCTTCCAGTCAGTAGAATATTTCTTTCTTTCTCATCAGTGTATTCTGCCATTACATAGTAGATTATTAAAGATGGAATTACTTCAAATTTTGTAGTCAACCCATTCATTTCTTCATTCTCATATTCACTCATCCATACTTAGGGAGGGATTCTCTGTTCATATTAAAGAGACCTGGTGGTACAGTACTTAAGAGCTTAGTCAGCTTTCCTCCAGTTCCTAAATGTTTCCCCCACACACACTACCATGATCCAAATTCTACCTTGCAAGCTTGGATAAAGCAGAGGATGTACACTGGTGCAGATAGGAGCTGGAGGCACAGGGAATCCAGGGTGGATGATACCTTCAGGACCAGGGATGTAAAGGGAGATACTGGGAGGGTAGAGGGTGAGTGGGTTGGAAAGAGGGAACCACTTACAAGGATCTACATGTGACCTCCTCCCTGGGGGATGGACAGCAGAAAGGGGGGTGAAGGGAGACACCGGATAGGATGAGATATGACAAAATAATAATTTATAAATTATCAAGGGCTCATGAGGGAGGGGGGAGTAGGGAGGGATGGGGAAAAAGAGGACTTGATGCAAAGGGCTTAGTGGAGAACAAATGCTTCAAAAATGATTAGGGCAAAGAATGTACAGGTGTGCTTTATACAATTGGTGTATGTATATGTATGGATTGTGATAAGAGTTGTATGAGTCCCTAATAAAATGTAAAAAAAAAAGAGCTTAGATGCCCATTGAAAGATCAACAGATCAAATCACCTCTATAAACTCTATGGGGCAATTCTATTCTGTTAAAAATCATATCCAAATGGTTACATAAAAATCTTCTCTTCCCTCCAAATTTATGAAAAAATTGCACATTTAAAAAACTTTAAAAATGTAACTAAAACTCCTGAATCAAACATGCATGTGAGAGTACATAAGAGAAAATGAAGATGCAATTAATGGAATGTCAAGCAAAGTAGCACTAAATATAAATAGGCATGGCATTGAGAGTTTAGTTATAATGAATAAATATTTCTCATCACACCAAAAGCAGTAACTCATGTAAAGAGGAGATAAATCTTGAGTTCAAATAATTAACAAGAATGTGTAATGCTTGATAATCCAATTAATGAACAGGACTGAATCATATAAACATATTGGGAAATATTTAAATTTCTCCCTGATGTGATATGAAATAGTCATAGGGCAAGGGCAGCATAGGACTCAAAACAGAAGGTGCAACAAGTGATCTCTCCACAATGGGAGCAAAGATGGGTGAAGAAAATAAAAGATGCAGGGAAACCATTAGCCTCTAAAGAGATAATGACTCATGGGAAGCTCTGCTTCGATAGCACAGAGACCAGAGAACCAAAGGATTCCAGACAGCTCAGAAAGGGATAATGTTAGGAAGTCCTAGGTACAGTAGAAGGAAACTGTGGGAAAGAACTCAAAATTAGAAATCTAGTCAGGCTTAATGACCAAATAGAAACTCGTGAAAAACCCTGAACTCCAAGTCTGGGTTACCCTTTAGTCCTGAAACTAAACTTATAACCAAAGCGCTTCTTTCAGCCAAATGATGGACCGGCCTCTACAATGAACATAAACACTCAGGAGCTATTCACTCCTAAGCACACTCAACCACTCAAGATCAGAATGGCAACCTTTGCTCGAAGGCCCAGTTCAGGAGGCAGGAAACGTTAGGAGAGTAGGAAGAAAGTAAATGGGGAAGCAGAGAGCGAAACGGAGATAATGATGTTGCTCCATTGAAGACATTGCTATCAGCTACATGAAACAAAATGTGCATGAATTGTTGATTGGCAATGGATTTTCTCCATCAATCTTGACACAATTCACAAAAAGAAGTTAGAAAATACCCTTAAGCCAGGGCATTGGCAGCACATGGTCTAAATACAGCTGTTAATCTCAAAAGAGGATAAAGAAAAACAACAAACTGAACCATGAATCTCATATGTGAAAGTCACTCATCACAACGTCCTCAAATATGACAGCAATTTAAAATCTATTTGAATATAAGAAGGAACTCTTAGAAAGAATAAATTATGACAATGAGTGAAATACATTAAACTCCTAAAAGACTGAATTTTTCTTCAGGTCCCTATACAAAAATAATTTTATGAAACTGTTGAGTGAAGAGGCAAAAACTATTCAGCTCAAAGGTTAGGAAATAAAGTATTATTTTAAAATGTGTCCAAATTTTCATTCATCAACCCGTTGCACCAAGACATGAATGCAACATACCTGCATGAAGCAGCAAACCAAGAGGTCTGAGGGGCCAGCTCCAATCCCACCTACGTGGACAGAGCAGATGGATATTGGGCCTCTACTCAAGTACTCCCTCAATGCAAGAACACTTTGTTTTATTACCTGGCATTCCAAGATACTCATCTTCTTGACACAATCGCTAAAACAAAGCAGGTGCATAAGCAAATGAGGTGAAGAAAGGCGCCCGGCTATCAAAAGATATAATAGCATCTGGGGTCTTAAAGGCTTGAAGATAAACAAGCGGCCAACTAGCTGAGAAGCAGCAAAGTCCACATAGAAGAGGCACACCAGTCTGTGTGATCACAAGATGTCCATAGTATTCGGTATAAGGCACCAAAGAACAAAAAATCATTGTGAATAAGGGGGAGTGTGCGGTGGGGTCCCAAAGCTCATCTGTAGGCAACTGGACATCCCCTTAAAGAAGAGTCGCTGGAGGAGATGAGCCAGTCAGGGTGAAGTGCAGCAACGATGAAACATACAACTTTCCTCTACTTCTTCAATGCTACCTCCCCCCAACCCGCCCCCACTATCATGATCCCAATTCTACTTCACAAATCCAGCTAGTCCAGAGGATGTAAACTGCTACAAATAAGAGCTGGAAACACAGGGAATCCAGGACAGATAACCGCCTCAGGACCAATAATGAGAGTAATGATACCAGGAAGAGAAGGGGAAGGTGAGGGAGAAAGGGGGAAATGATCACAATGATCTACCCATGACCCCGTCTTCCTGGGGTCTAGGCAACAGAAAAGTGGGTGAGGGGAGACCTTGGACACTGTAAGACATGAAAAAATAAAAATAATTTATAAATTATCAGGGATTCATGGGGGGGAGGGTAGGGGAGGGAGGGAGAAAATAAGGAGCCGATTTCAAGGGCTCAAGTAGAAAGAAAATGTTTTCAGAATGATGATGGCAACAAATGTACAAATGTGCTTGACACAATGGATGGATGTATGGATTGTGATTAGAGTTGCACAAGTGTCCAATAAAATGATTTTTAAGGAGAAAAAGAAAAATCTTCAAAAAATCCTATATTTATGACCTTTTTGAAATTTTTATATTTGCTAACTTTTTAATATTTGTACTTTCTTGGAGCATAATTTTGCTGTTTTGATGTCCTATCTTGTTTTTGTAACTGTGTGTATATTTTTAAGACCCTCTACTTCTGGATTGGTTTAAGCTTCAGTGCTTATAAAACTGAGCATGCTTATGAAAACAGGTTAAAATAAGAAAAGTATATCTACTAAAGAAAACATTTCTGATTTAATTTTTAAACCTTTTTACTGTACAGTGGGTGAAGGTTTGCAGAACAGAACATCTGTTTTACCTTCAATAACTCACACATATTTTCTTCCAACTCATTTGTTGCCATCAGTGCCCTCCCCAGACTCTCCCCTCTCCCATTTCCTCTCTGAGTTCCTAGCCCTGCCCTCCTTCTTTTCTTGCTTTCTGATTTCTCCCTTGGGTAACTGCTATCTTTTTGGTCTTAATAGGTTGATTATTCTAATACAGGAGTAGATTACATTCCAGAACTGACTGGGAACCTAAAGCACCCTAGCATCATCCTTGGGTGCTACCCATCTCTGAGTAACCAGGCAGCCCTGCCTCTTTTGCAATTTTGAGGTCTAGATCTTGACACACACATACCTGTCCCCACACCCCACAAGCCATTTCTGTCCCACTTCTGTCCATGGCCTATTAATGTGATGCCTTTTAGAGCAGTTGGTAGAGGTCGCCAGACATTGTGTAGTTATCTCTCTCCACATCTCTGCTTCACTATTTTCTATCATATTTGCTTTAGTAATATTAGCTGATTCCCCAAATTATTTACAATTTGGCATCTCTAAAATACGTAGTTTTTTTCATCCTTTAGTGAACAGTTTGAAAAGTTAATGGTGGCTTTTGACAAGTCTCCATTTAAAATGATATGCTGTCAATAAAGATTTATTTGTTCAAACTTTCTGAATAATCACTCCAAACAAAGTGCTCTGTGGAACTTTTAAAACAATAGCTACATTCTTGATTCTTTCTATACATAGGGGCAGGGCAGGAAAGCGAAGAATAAATAATGTAAGTATTGATTGTTCTCATGAAGGCAATGAGCAAGGCTTTATTATAGAAAATCATGTGAGAAAGAATGCAATTTAAATAAAAGTGTAACAAAAGATTTTTCTAAGAATGAAATCAAATGTTACACCACATAAATGGAAAAGAGGTCAATTTGCAAAAGTCCTAGAAAGGAAATTCATGTACAAGAAAGGGCAAATAGAAAGGCCATAAAAACATTTGTGTGTCTTAGATTTTTTTGCCTTTTTCTTAATGCCCTAAGCACCTCATTCTTTCGTGCGTTTTAATCCAGATTTTGTCATTGTCCTCTAAGATGGTATTCTTCAACGAAAATGCAGAAGTTTGTTGGGGAAAAACATGGTGCAGATTCTGTTTTCCCACCATCTATACTTCTATTCATACGACACCGAAGACTCTTAGAAAATGAGCTGCCAGGCAACTTGCTATTGGTCACGAATTAATTAGGAAGAAACAACGTGCGACCTGACAAAGAATACCATCACTAACCAAGGAAGAGTCCTTGCTTGGGCTGAGACAGAGGAATCCTGACCTTAGTGCTCTTTGAAGACATTTGATACTTGACAGCTTGCTGAAACAGCTCTTTGAAGAGTAATACAGTCATTCATCACCTTCATAAGTGATAATATATCTTGCAAAATGATTTCATTTAAGGACAGACAAATAAAGGATATCATTTGGAAGGATGGAATGAATTTGAAAACCCAAAGAAATTTGAAATAGGAAAGCACTCTATGAGAATAATGGGCTGCACAAAGTTAAGTAATATAGACTTAGAGTTGGTCAAAGGATAGCGTTCAGGGTCTCTGAATCAGCCTGAGCTAACACTTCTGTTCTTCCACTTCCTAATTCTGTCTCTCCTTTCACGTCCTTTGCCTCAGTTTCAGAAAATGAAATAAGATTTACCTCCTAGATTTATTGCAAATAATGGACATAGTCTTTAGCACCTGGTTCCCATTCTTCTTGTTCTTAATTTTAAACAGATTTAAAAAATATATCTAACTTGCTAATAATTGTAACCATTTTAGACAACTCATGCAATGAATACAAATCATCTCCTGGGAGTTTGGGGGAAGTATATGGCCTTCAGGTTATAGTATTGATTAAGAATCTACCCCTTTCTATTCTTTGGTTATATTTAAAAGTTGAAAGTAAACTCTACTTGGACCATATTCATAGTCTTGGAAACAAAATTATTGGAATCACTTCAAATATTGCAAGCGAAATATAATAATGAAAAAACACTGTGAATAGTGAAAAGCTGCAAGTGGACTCTGGGCACTGGCAGAATGAATTAGAGCAGGGAAATTTCAACAAAAATTTTTCGTAGGCATGGTTATGTGTCTTGATGTGTTTCCAGAGACAAGTACAAACAAGGATAAGTACAGACTATCATTTCGTATTCTCTTGTATTCTGCCCAACATCTCAAAGTTTATTAGTCCCCTGAATATGAGTAGAGTTCAAACATCAGCATACATGGTCTATTTTAAATGTTTAGAAAAGGGTCAAGTAGAGAGGCACACAGGTGACAATGGGAGACCCTGACAAATGTGATGTGGAAATCAATCAACGAATTCTGACGAATCACCAGCCAAAGCCGTTATCTAGATGAAGTTTACTAAGGACAGTTGACCAAGTTTATTAAGGAAACTTGACAGTTTACCAAGTGCCATTGACTATGATCCCTTATGATTATGCAAAATAATTGCATGCGCATAAAATAGACAATCTATTTTGATTTACTTCCTCACTCATGCAAGAAATGTGTATTGATAGCATTTACGACCTGAGGGTAAACACAGATACAGCTTTCAAAGGTGAAAATAGAATTTGTAAAGGAAGAGGAGCAGTCTAAAAACCTTGTTAAGAATAAACCTGAATATTTCCTGGCAGCTATTTTTGTAAAGCACTCTTTGGGAAACCAAGATGTTTAAAGCTGAATCCTCCTTGGTCTCAGTAATAGAAAAAGCAGAGGCCTCACTTCATGATAATAACAGTGGACATAGTCAACATGATTTGTAGCTAAAACTAAACCAAGCTCACTTACACCAAGTTGATTCGAATCCATACCGACTGTGGATCACAGGGTTGAACTTCCATTGGTTTTCAAGACTGTAACTGTATTCACTGTTGACCTGGGGGTTTTCAGTCCCACCCACCAGCATAAAGTGTCCTGCATTTTGATCACTCCTGGAGGAAGCGATAAACCCACTAGCTGCTTCTCCTCGTTTTTGTTTAGTTCCGCTGAATGTAGGAAATAGAATACAAGAGAAGGCCAACCTTCTCTATAGCTTCCTGGACTCAAATCAGTTGAATAATTGGGATAAGATGCAGGTCAGGTGTGAAAGAAGACTAGACGGGGTGTATGTACCACCCACAAAAGTACCACCTGTTTAATATTGATGAATACAACATATACCCTCTGACACATAGGGTATTTGGGGAATGTATTATTTAGAATGTCCTATTTTACAACTTGTCAAACAAAAGAGTTATTTTAGTTTACTCTGCATGTGACGAAAGCACACACAGAGCTTCTCTTTGGAGAAAGATGGCATTTCAATATTTGAAACACGTTTGCCAATTATTCATTGTAATGAGCCTCTGAAAGATAATGCATAGGCTTAGAGTGACCACCTGTGGGAGAAGTAATAGATGCTCTGTTCTATGAATCACACAGTTGTGAATTAATCATATAAAATAGTAAAACTCTAATACAGCAGAACAGTGAACAATACTATTTCTGTGTTACTATTTAAGGAAGGTATTTGACTCTTAAATACAGAAAAATCTAGTCAAACAAAGTCTTATAGTAAAAGTGACTTCTATGTTCCATCCAGGATGTTGAAAGAGAAGTAACTCTGGTTGGTAGGGCTCTGAGACTGAGCCCTCAGGAATCTGGGTAACATATGTCATCTTCAGTGGGCAGACCTCTGTCACTAGGTCTGTCAAGTCAGAGGCTCAGGAATTTTGCTTTTGTCTCTCCAAGATTTCCAGACAGAGAAAGCAAGTTAAAGGAGATTTTTCTTATTTGGGAATGCAAACTCAAGACCATTGAGTTGATTCCAATCTATTTATCTATTTGTTTATTTTTAAGTTGATTCTAATTTATAGCTAATCAATGCGACAGGGTAGATCTTTGAGTTTCTGAGACTGTAAATGTTTACAGGCAGATGGACTCATTTTCCTCCTTCAGAGTGGTTGGTGGGTTTGAACAACTGACCTGAGAGTTTGCAGCCTAATGCTGAATCCACTGCACCACCAGGGCCCCTTACTACCACTTCAGGGCTCCTTGTTTGGGAAGAAACCCCATATTTGTAGCTTTCTGTCTATATTTTACTTAGAAGCAAGCTGGGGCTTTCTACTTCCATAAGGAATTATAGTCTCTGTAACCCACAGAGGCCATTCTCCCCTGTGCTATAGGGTCCCTCAGAGCAGGAATTGACTCCATGGTAGTGCTTTTCATGTTGTGCAAAACTCCCTTTCATGGGAAAAGAATGTCATTGGATGGGGCTTATAGGTCACAGGGAGATCTGATCATAGAAGTTGGACTAACATTGTCAAAATGCTTCCTTTTATTTTCCATGACTGAGTGAAACAAAATAAAACAAAGTACACACCCTTCAGACCGTACTGGTTTGAAACAACAATTTTATTGGTTGTTGAATTTGGAGAACTAAGAATTGTGGAGTCTCCAAGTACCTTATGATCCATCAATATCTTTACTGGGTATACACCTAAAATAAAATAAGAATATAGCATGACAGGGTATATGTACACCTATGGTAGTTGCAGCAATTTCCATGATAGAAAAAACATAGGGACAACCCAAATCCCTACTTGTAGAAGAATGGATGAACGAACTCTAGTACCTTCATGTATGGCAGTAGTTCTCAAACTTCCTAATGCCTCCACCCTTTAATACAGTTCCTCATGTTGTGGTGACCCCCACAAACAAAATTATTTATGTTGCTACTTTATAACTGTAATTTTGCTACTGTTATGAATCGGGTGACCCCTGTGAATGGGTCGCTCGATCCCTACAGGGGTCCTGACCCACAAGTTAAGAACTGCTGATCTATGGAATTGTCTACATCAGTAGAAGCAATGATAACTCTCCTAAACACACCAAGGCACAGACAAATTAGAGAACTGATGCTTAGCAAAATTAGTCTTACAAAGATAAACATCAAATTTCATCGCTGTTATAAGGATAAACAAGGAAGAAGAAATGCGGTTTATACATCAATAGGAAAGAGGAGGAGCGAAGAGGCCAGGGATGGGGTATAGGTGGGGTGACATGGAGAGGGGAAGGGTGGTGGGACGGGGAGGGGCAGGAACAAACAATGGAGGTTTTAACAGGAATAAATAAATAAACAGGAGTGAAATGGGATGAAAAAAATATTGCTCTATGCAGAAAAAACAAAACAAAAACAAATACGCAGACGCCTTACCCTTCAAACATCTGTCTAAAAAAGGAAAAGAAAAGAAAAAAAAAAGAAATTGAGAGTCACCTCGCTGCTGGATGCATCTGTACTCCACGTGGCATCAGCCCTGGAGACTGGAAACAGGGCAGAAGACGGTCTGGAGTCAATAGTTTCTCAACATCACAGGAGACTGTGGAGAGGATTCTGTGGGGCTCCAAAATCCCTGAGAGAAAGGAGGCTGACCCCTAATTTCCCATGGGTCTGGCTTGGATAGGTGAGTCTAGCTCAGGGTCTAGTACAAGGCTTCCCTCCGTGAATGGGCCAGGGCTTCAGGGGAGCAGGAGGATGAAGGACGTTTCATGTCAAAGTTTCGCCTGCTCTCTCCACACCTGCTTCTGAGACTCCAGGGAAGCCACTCCTCCTCCTTGCTTCTTGTCCAGTGGTGGGAGTCAAAAAATTTAACCACCTTTTTGCTGCCCTAATGACTATTTTGTATATAATATATATATACTAAAACAATTTGTGCATAATTATATATATAACCACCTTTTTGCTGCCAAAATAACTATTGTGTGTGTTTATATCAAACGGTAGTTTATTGTCTCAACGTGATATCAGAACACCAATGTTTCAAAGATGAAGATAAAAGAGAAAGGAATTTAAATGTGTGATTTCCGCATTGGGCAACTGCCCTGCCCCACACCTCAGAGAGAACCCTAATGATAAGTAACATTTTAACAACAGATTTGTCAAACTCAACAGCAATGTAGATATTAGTTCTACCCAACTGGTGCGAATCGCTGAGTCCCAGCGCGGTATATGTTGCTGCATTGTTTTCCGCCCTGCTGGGCCCTGCATGTTCCTCTCCTGAACTCTGACTCTGAGCATGTGGCCACTTCATTATTTCCCATTTTTCTCCTCTCTAGCTTAGATCGTTTGTGCTGAATTGCCGTATAATGCAGGCTGCCCAATAACATTTGAATTTCAGATTTACAATTAATCTTTTTTTCCCTCATCTCTGCATGTCTCAAATGTTTCATGGGACATGCTTATGCTGGGGAAAAAATACATGTCCTTTAGTTAGCATCTAAATGTAACTGGACATGCTGCATTTTGATTGGCACAATGAGGAGACTCTGTCGATGAAAAGCTTAATGAATTCCTGGGTGCTAGGTACAGTGGCTGGCCTGTAAGAGCCACGTCATAAATATTCAGTGACTCCGTGAGTGATAGGGATGTTGACTGTTGTCGATTTCCAGAGGAAATGCACTATCTGAGCCATAGTTTTTCTTAGATACCTAATAGATTGTGATCATGTGGAAAAATTCACTCGCTTTACTTTTAGGCAAACCTTGCTTTTCCAATGAACTGGTATCAAGGATTCATTGTGAAAATGGAATTTGTATTCCATTTCTCTTCAGCATGCAGTAACACCTGATTGTATCACGATGTACTTGAGAAGGTAAACTTTTTAAAAGGCCGAATATTAAATGGACAGCTTTGTAATTTTGAGCTGGCAGCGTAAACATTTGGAGCCTCAGCTACTTTTTTTTCACTAAAATGACAGTAAGAATAGAATTGGTGTGAGGATTAAATGAGCCAATGAATATAAAGTAGGAAGAAGAGTACATGACATGGAACATTCATTTAATGGATATCCCTAACCTTCTCCTCATGCACTCGGTGCACAAATGTTTTAAGTTATGCTAGACTAAATATATTAATGAAGAAGACAATAAGAAATGTCTGAAAATTACAGAAGACCTCAAAAACAAATATGTGCTTTCTTTTATATTTCTAATTCATTTATGCAAAATTGCAGTATATAAATGTGGTTGAGAACTGAGAGAGACTCTGCTTCATTTCACTTTGCTTTTAATTTTCAATTAAAGCTCTAGTAT
Source organism: Tenrec ecaudatus (assembly GCF_050624435.1). Taxonomy (NCBI): domain Eukaryota; kingdom Metazoa; phylum Chordata; class Mammalia; order Afrosoricida; family Tenrecidae; genus Tenrec; species Tenrec ecaudatus. Next base: position 11,772,768 of record NC_134544.1, read on the forward strand.
CTCTGGGTATTTTGGTGAAAATGACAGGGATTTCCACTCCTGTAAACAGTTACCGTCTCAGAAATTTACAGTGGATAGTTCTACCCTATCCTACAGGGTCATTATGAGTTCTCATAGACACGATGGCAAAGAGTTTAGTTTGCCTTTTTAGTAGTATATCTAATTTTCTTTTTTTTATTTGGGAATGCATTTGAGAGTATAAGATATAAAGAGATGTTGTATGCAATGATTTAAATCTTTAGTTTGATAAGGAATTAATAATGGGTGTAAACAATGTCCCATTGGGGCACAAAGAATAAGAAGGATCATTGAACAACCGTGGACAAGTTTACTGTCTTGCTCCCATACAAGTAGAATGGTTCAATGACTGGATCAGTGCATTAACAATCACTGTCAACTGGCGCCTTTCCTAATTTGAAACGCTGCAGTGTCCCCTTGTTCTGTTCACACAGTTGCCTCTTGATCCACGTACAAGTTCCACATAAAAACAATAAACTGTTGTAGAATTTCCAGGAAATGTGTGGGAAAAGGTTATATCCACTTACCATACTTATCCAATCTGTATGCTGAGCAAATCATTAGAGAAGCTGAATTATATGAAAAAAAAAGAATGTGGTATCAGGATTAGAGAAAGGGCAATTAACAAACTGTGGTATGCAGATGACAGCCTTGTTTGCTGAAAGTGAGGAGGGCTGGAAGCCCTTGCTGAGGAAGATCAAGTGTTGTAACCTTCCGTAGGGATTGCAATTCAATGTCAGGAAGACCAAAATCCTCACAACTGGACCAGTAGGTCAAGGCATGATAAATGAAGAAAAGGTTGATGTAGTCAAGGATTTTTGTCTTGCTTGAATCCACAATCAATGCTCTTGGAAGCAGTAGTCAAGAGATCAAACACTGCACTAGGAAACATCTGCTGCCCAAGAACACTTTAGCATTTGAAAAGCCAGGCTGGAACTTTGAGGTCTAAGATGTGCCTGGCCCAGTCCATGGTATTTTCAATTGCCTCATAATTATGTGAAAGTTGGACATTGACTAAAAAAGGCCAAAGAGGCATTAATGCAGTTGAATTGTGTGACTAACAAAGAATATTGAAAGTCCCATGGACTGCTTAAAGGACAAACTGGTCTGTCTTGGAAGAAGTACAGTCAACGTGCTGCTTGGAGGCAAGGAGGGTAAGACTTCTTAAGTATTTTGGGCATGTTGTCAGGAGAGACCGGTTTCTGGAGAAAGCAAGATGTCTACTCAAGTGGACGGGCAGTGAAAAAGAGGAAGGTCCTCCAGGAGAAGGTTAGACTGTGGTTGCAGCAATGGGCTCAAGCCTAGGAATCACTGTGAGGCCAGTGCAGGATAAGGCCATTCTGGCTCACAACCAACTTGCTGGCACCTAACAACAACAATCAACTGTCACCATGAGTCAGCATTGACCGGAAGACAGTGAGCGTGGATTTTCAAATCAAGTGTCGCCTTAGCTTAAGATTTTCCTGAGATGATAGCAAAAAAAAAAAAAAAAAGGTCTGGTGGCTTATAGTTTTTCAAAGTGGAGAGAAGAATCATCATTAGCATCAACCCATGTCCATCTCTCTGAGATTGTGGTGAAACTTCAATCATTTACTGATTCCGACACCTTTCTGCTTCAGCCTTTCTGCTTGTGAGATGGTTCCATTTAACCTCAGCAAGGTAGCCAAACAAAGCAATCTCCAAGGTGCCATGGGGTCCATATACCCAATATGGAATCATACACTTATTCCATATACCTTCTTTGAACTGTCCAACATAAGATGCCACCCCCCCCCCATGGTGCATCCACCTCCCTGGTGGATCAATACTTCATTGCAATGGCCTGACAGAAAGCGCAGACAATACTGAAAGTGAGCAGGGCATGGTAGGGAAGAAACGGGCTCTAATTCAGAATCATAAATCTCAGGATAGAGATTCTATCCCAAAGAAGCTTCTCTCAGTCAGGCTTAGAGGCATGCCCAGGTCCTGGGTCACTCGGCCAAGCAGCCCTTTGGCCTTTACCCTGCTCATTGCAAGTGCTAGAAGTGGTTCTCTCTCTGCTGGTAAGTGTTTCAAGGTACCTCACTCTGCCAGGAAGCCTCAACCTAAAGGCACTCAGGTCTAGCATGTAAGTTGGAGAACCAAACTCCTCTGATAAAGTGCCTGGAGGCAAGCTACTCTGTCAGCCCAGTGTCCAGCCTGTAGACCCTTTAGCTTTCTTCCTCCTTAGGTCAGGAAGCCCACTTCTCTGTCTCATGCCGTTCTGCTGCCTCTGCTGCTGGGGCTTCTATGCTACTCCCACTCTCACTATGTGTAGTCACAGCTCTCTGTCTCCTTTATCAGCAGGATTAGCACATGGATCTCAAGCCTGTGCTAACAGGTATGTATAGTCCTTGTTTCTTGACAGTGGTGCGGTCAACCTTTCTGCTTGTGAGATGGCTCAGATTAACCTCAGCAAGATAGCAAAACAAACCATCCCCCAAGGTGTCATATGGGTTCCATTTACCTTCTTTGCACAGTCCAACATAAAATGTGCGCTCTACTTTCTTTACATTATTATCAAACTATCCTAGCCCCGGGTTGGGCACAAGTGCCTGATCTTTGTGTAGTTTTACCCTGTCGTTTGGTGGGAGTTAGAAAGATGATGCCTAGAAGGGTCACAATGGGTAATTCACAGATTTGAGCCACACACTAGTCTTGTTTACTTTGGGATTTCTATGAAGCTATGTACGGGGTGGAGTAAGGATTAGGTGGTCAGCTGCTAACAAAGGATTATCCACTGGAATTCACCCAGAGACTCCTTGGGAAGAGATTTAGTGACCTTTTCCTGTAAAGATTGTGATTTAGGTACCATGTGGGACAGGGCTGCTCTGTTATGTGTGGTTTCCAAGAGTCAGAATGTACTTGTTCGCACCTAAGGATAATGGAGCGCAGTGGGGTAGGAAGAATAAGTGGGAAACTCTCTTATTCAATGTGCAAGTAATGATGGATTTGCTGCAGCAGTTTAGCTAGTAAAAATTTTTGGAAACCTCATAAAAACTGTAATTTCTCATATTTTCTTCTTTGTTTTGGAATTCTAGTGTGAGAAAACTATAAGTCCGTAAGTAAATGTGGCCTATGCGTAGCATAGTTGGAGACTAGATTTAGCTGAGTATTTTTCAAAAAACTAGCTAGACATTGTGTCTATGGATATTCTGAATCATTATATTAACACATAGTGGCCACTTTCTATTAATGTAGTTAAGGCAAAGCTTTTTACTCTCTTCTCTTGGGTTATGTCCCAAATATGACTAATCTTCAGTGGTCTGCATGATTTTAGACAGGGTACATATGTGAATGCATATATTTCAACCTGGCTACATAATAGGAGACATGGCATTTATTAAGGAAACATCTAAGAATGGTTTAATCTTTCTCTTCATGTACACACAGGGATTTAAACGGATGAATTCAAGTAGACTTTAAGGCCTAGATATGCCCATAGGTTTGTTTATGCAGACATAGCAGGGATGGAAGCTCAAACTGGACAAAGAAGCTGATATTTGGCTTAGAAGATGTGTGAAGCATACTACCAAATATTTTGCAGAATTTTTGAAAAGAGTATTTTATTTGTGAAACCGATACTATACATATTAGATATTTAGTAGTGGATCCCCTATTTCTCCTTTCAGCTAAACTTTTAGTTTCTTTTTTGAACACATGATTTAGGTTTCTTTTTTTTAATTTAACGTATTTGTATCTTAGGAAAGATTTGGAGTTGGCTGCTTCTTGACCATACATAAAAAGTGACTATATCAGTATTTTACCTTCATGTCTCCTGAGATGCTGTATTTCTGCCATTACCCATCTGGCTTTGAACCACACCACCCTGCTTCTCAATTTTTCAATGAGCTAACGCCAGTAGCACCAAGTTCATATACCATGCATGACCTCTACTTGACTTTAGAATTAGGTACAGGTCCTTCTATATGTATACATTTCCCTTGAATATCAAGAAGACATCTCAAGCCTATCTTCACAATTACACATTAGGCCCCCTACTGAGTTACTTTATTGTGCCAACATGGCCAATAAACACATGTGGAGTTAATTGAAGGGTGGAGAGAAAAATGGCTTGGTGATCCTCACCTTTCTAGTTCTTGGGTCTCTTGCTTTCTGATGGTTGGAGTAGGGTGCAGCTGCCTTCACAGGTCCCTGCTTCAGCTTCCAAGGCTCACTTCCTGCAAGATATCCCAGAGGAGAAACCACATGGACCTACCCCGATGCAGCCCTGGGTGCTGGAGCAGCTGTGTGGAGACCCCTGCCAGTGCTGAGATGCTGACATACATGTTCACTGATTTGGCTTTCCTCCTCAGTCTGCATCATTGCATGTGTTTTATGAGATGGAGGAGGACTTTGTGGATTGGTGTCATACATACAGGTTTATGTTGGAATTGTGGGCTTGGGCAGCACTGGATTGGGATGTTTTCTTGAAGTGCACTTAATCCTTATATAAAAATTTCCCTTATACATGAGTGTCTGTGGATTTGTTTCTCCAAAGTACCCAGACTAACACACCTATTAACTTCCACCTGCCCTGCTGTCACTCAAATCTTACCTCCCATCATTTATCCATTCTCCTGGGCCCTAGAATTATGCATTATCTTAGCTTCTTTTTCTACCCTTCTCATCCACATCGAGTCTTGCAGTTAATCTTGTCAGGTCTCCTTTCAAAAGCATTGTCCAAATAGAAGAGCTCTCTCCCCTTCTATTGTTAATATTCTTGCACAAGCCACCATTTTCTGATACTTAGATTGCTTCCTGAACCATCTGAATGCATATCTGCCTGGCTTTCTTTAAATATGTTTTCCCCCTGGTCGCCAGAACTATGTGGATAAACGATAGCATGTTACTCTTCTATGGTAATATGGTTTCATTACATGCAGAAAAGAAGTCTCATGTTGTAAGGGCCTTCAGCGTGATTCCAGATCTGCCCTGTGTAACCTGGATCCCCTATTCATCAATGCTGTTCTCTCAGTCTGCTCTAGCGACACTGAATTTCCACAGCAGTCATTCCTGTCTCAGGGAGCACTCACGTTCTGCTTTGCCTTGCCCCTGCTTCCCCAGGTTGTCTCAAGCTCAGGCCTTCACATTCTTCATGTCTCTTCTTGCATGCCACTTTCTTAGAAGGTGTTTGTGATACTTTCCAACAGAACATGCCTTCCCTTGCCTTCTTAGCTTCGAGTGTCCTTATGTTTTGCTTTGTGCCTGAAACATAACCTCCATACTGACAGCAATTGTGTTGATAGGGCTTAAAATCATATCCCAGATGCTAAATCCATTCCTGGCACGGAGTGGCTAGTCACTCAGCAACTTGAAAATCAATTAATAATGAGGTCAAGTGGTTAGTTTATCATAAAAACTTAATGACTTAGGAAAACATAAAATGTTAAGATAACACTCTGGGGTTATATCAAATGCTTATCGGAATGTGCTTCAACTCAATTGGCAACTTAGTCTATAAGTAACAAAGGTGTTTTATTGTGACACTGTGGTCAGCTGTATTTCCAGTGAAACACCTGGGTTAATACTGGAATTGCAAAGCAAATTGCCAGTGTGCCTAAAACCTACTAAATATCAATTACAGGCTGCGAGGTGATGGTGGCATGAGGGTCTGAATGGAGTTGGAGAGAAGTCCAGGATGAGGGTCACCGGAGCGCCCGCACTCGTGTGCTCCCCCAGGGGCAGACAGGTGGTTTGGGATGAGTTGCTCTCAGTCCCGCTGGTGGTTATGTGTGAGGCTCTCTGCTACTCTTGGTCTCTGAAACATTTTTCTTCCAGGCATCTTCTTGGTAACAGAACATAAGGCACCGCTGTGCCATGCTCGTGTATTCTGGCTGACTGCAGCCTTGGACACCCCTGGGCTCCTCTGGAAGCAACAGCAGCAATGAACCCTCAGAAACAAGGCAAAGAGTTTCTAAGGCATCTCCAACCCAATGCCAAGGTGTGATGGGGGAAGGTAGTCACCATGGGGCCATCACAAACCTATCTCAAAGACATTGGACAGAGTGCCAGCCATTGTCAGGACTCCCCAGCCAGAATGCACAGCAAATGCACTGACCTCGGTGTGTGTGAACTAGAATCAGACAGGTACACATATGTATATCCTTATATTTCCATGCAAGTTAAGGTCTTACTGACAAAATTATATAGATTGTGCAATTATGAGCTACTACTTTAATACCCAAAGAACCCTGAGAACTGGGGTGCCCTCAAACATGCCGGGGGTTGAAACCCATCAGGGAGTCCCTAGGTCAGAGTTGTGGCAGCCGCTTCTATAAAGTTACAGCCTTGGGAATCCTATGTATCTGATGTGGCAGTCCCACTCTGTCTTGTGGAAGGGCTCTAAGTTGGAATCAGTGCATGGCAGCAAATAAAAAAAACAAACAAAAGAAACAAAACAAAAACTCTCACTGTTATGGAGTCTATTTGGGCTCTCAGCCCCCCTACAGCACAGAGTTGACTCCCCTCTAGGGGCTTTGGAGATGGTCAAGGGAGGGGTGGGGTTAGCAGTCTGATGCTTAGCTCTCCAGGCCACCAGGTCTCCCCATATTAGTAACTGTTCATTATGGCTCAAAGGGCATCAGCGATTGCGAGGCAATGTCCTCTGTGGAGGCCACAGTGAACAGAAAGACAGTCTCTAGCCGGGAAATAAGAATTATCTTAAGTGAAAACAAACTATATAGAGAAAATAAAATAAGAAAATATAAAATATGGAGGGGGAAACAAACAAGATCAACAGAAGTCAGTAACTGCCTTTGGCTACATTGGTACCCAGCAGGATCGGTCAGGTGTGGATTGCGTACTAGGTGGGAGGTGGCTATTCAGTCATTACTAATAATTGCCCCATGTGATCGATAATGCAAAATAATAGCAATGGCAAGCATATGTAAGCACAGTTAAACACAAGTATTTGGATAGCATGCCTGATCCGACTCTTAACAACTTAAATAATAATAAATTTGAAAACAGATATTCTCGTATCTTCTAGGCAAGTCCCCTCCTTTTTTGAATGATCTCTATATAGTCAAGCAGCTGTCCTGGTGTAAGTGTTGGGGGCAATCCGCATGCTAGGCAGTTCGAAACCACCAGCAGCTCCAAGGCAGAAAGGCTGGACTTCCTACTGCTGTCAGCAGTGATGGTTCCAGAACCCCATGGCGGGCCCCTCCGGGTTAGCATGGACTTGATGACACAGGTTGGGTTTCAGTTTAAGCAGTCAAGTAGAGCATATCGGTAATAACAGACATTTCTTCTAGGAGTTCATGAAATGATCAGTCATTATGGTTTATTGAGCACACATCTCGGTGATGAAGCGTCACTGTTCATGATATGTGCGTCACGGAGAAGGACTTGCAGGAAATCTTAAGATGTAGATGTATAAGGAACACACACGTGGAAACGACTTGAAAGCTCACGTGAGCGATCAGAGCGTACAAAATGATGCTGTGATTCTAATCTTAGCGGCTGTAATCAGTCCCCAATTACCCAAAATGAGAATGCATACTTGGGTGAAATACATAGGGATTTAACAGTTTCACAGTCAGAGCCACGATTTAAGGTTTCATCTGTGATACAACCCAGGCCTCCAGGTAATGTATAGATGGGGCACATTCTAGGCTCTTGTCGACCTTCACATCAGAAACAGGCATATGCCCTGAGAGGAGCTGGAATTGTGTCCTTTGTTATGCGGGTTTGTCTAACCTTGAGAATTCATTGGCTTTCCCCTGCATGTATATTTTGGGTATGAAGAAAAAGATAAGAGTTTACATCAAAATTTTTACCTGGAACTTTTTATATTTTCCCCTCTAGATGTAACACGATTTCTATCAATCACATGCAAAAGCACTTTATAAGGAGACTAAAGAACAGAAGCTAGTTTCTGAATTATTTAGGCCTTGTCACTCTGCCGCTGACAGTATCTTTATATTCCCCCACATGCTATAATTTGCGTATACAGAAGTGACTTTGTCCTCAGATATTAGGAGGCGATAGACTAGAAAGGATACAGGCTTCCCACACACTTAGGTGAGAAACTTGAGCAAAGGAACAAAGGGATGGGTTCTTTTCCTGTTCCTGAGTTTGGACGTGGATGGGTTTCACTCTATTAAGCTACTGAGTCCCACCTTTAAAGGTTATGCTTGTTCATAAAGTAAATGTTTAAGAAAGCAGGGTCAGACTGCCCACCCATCTGTCCCATCCTTCTATGATAGCACCTATTAGATCTTAGACCAACAGTTTCATGGGCAGAATCCTGGGAAGAGGACAACACTGGTGGGCTATGGTGGGAGTCAGGACAGGCATGCCTGCAGTGACCTCACATCCATTAAATACCCCACTCCATGGGGCTCTGGAATGGATGGCTTGGCAACTCAAAGCTCCTAATGAAGGAACTCACAATCTACAGGGTCTTTCAGACTGTGTGTCTTGCTTGCCAGCGCTGCTATATCAGAAACACCATAAGTTGGTAGGTTTAATGAACAGCATCTATTTTCTCACAATTTAATAGGTGAGAAGTTATAATTCAGGGCGCAGACTGCAGGGAGAAGGCACCCCTTGGGTCTGCTCTGGGGGATCCTAGTCTTTCAGCTTCCCTTCCTCACTTCCATTGTGATCTCTCTCCATTTGTGCTTGCTTCCTTCTGTGCTTAATCTGCTCATAGAAATCTCAGGTAATTGGTTAAGACACACACTGCACTGATATGACCTCATTCATATAACAAAAACCCTATTCTAACATGGGATTGCTTTCATGAGAATATTATTGATATGATCCTAGACACTGCAGTAGAACTGCCCCATTGGCTTTCCTAGGATGCATCCTTTTCCATTTGAATTATGGTGCTGGGGAAGAATACTGAAGATACCATGGACTTCCAAAAGAACAAATAAATCTGTCTTGGAAAAAGTATAGTCAGAATATTCCCTAGAAGCTAGGATGGCAAGACTTATCTCACGTACTTTGGACATGTTATCAGGACACACCAGTCCCTGGAGAAGGACATCAGACTTAGTAAAGGCCAGTGAAAAAGAGAAAGGCACCATGAATCCACACAGTGGCTCAAACAAAACAACAATGGTGAAGATGACACAGGACTAGGGGGTGTTTGGTTCTGTTGTACACAGGCGCACTACGAGTTGAAATGGACTTGGCAGCAGCTAACAATAACAACAAAGATCTTAGGAAGAGAAGACAGCTAAGTCTTTTCTCTTGCAGTTAGAGAGGCTGGCTAGTTTAAAATGCTGGTTAGCAAACAAGAACTTAACCATTGTGCCACAATGTCTTTGTTGCTTGTTTGGTTTTTCCAAAGGCATACTCAAACTCAAACTGACTGTCTTCCAGTTGATTCTAACTTGCAGCAAGCAACTCTGTAGGACAGAGGAGAAGGACTCCTGCAGGTGCTATCATACCAACAGCAAGTTTGGCAGTTCAAACCCACCAGCTACTCTTCAGGAGAAAAATGAGACTATATGCTTAAAAACTGTATACATGAGGCAGAATCAACTTGGTGGCAGCAAACAGCTCTTTAGGGTCTCCAAGATAATAAATGTTTACAGATTTCAGCAGAGTTTTGAGACTAAACACAGACTAGCCAAAACCAATTGGAGGTCCACTTCTGAGGGACCATTCCTACCAGGGGAGCATTGATCCATATAGTTCCAGAAGATACGCTCATCAGTTTGGAAGAACACAGTGGCACCCTCAATGAACGAACACATAAACAGTGGAAGATGGTCACAGGCCAGAGACTGTTTTGTTCTGTTGTGCATAGTGGGGGTGGGGATGAGTTGACTATGACACATGGGTCCCTAACAACAACAAATCTGTACTGGAGCAAACAACCTCATCATTCTGTTGAGTTTGAACTTTGGACATTAGGGACTAGAATTGACAACATACATTTTGTGGGACACAATTGAATCCAAAATATATAGTAAGTCAATAATTAGTAACCTGTGTTACACAAATGACTCTTTTCTATGGCAATATCAGATCCATTATAGCATAAAATACAAGTTTGAAAGAATATTTGAAATAGAGATCTGTGGCTTTTACATCAGCGAATACTTGGGGACCCATGCAAGTCAGCCTTCCTCAATGCAATGATTTGGTTGGGTCTAGGCTGGTAGAACTGATGTCCTGTTCTTCACCAATGCAGACCCCTCATACATGTTCTGTTCTCGTGGGAAAACAGGCCCCTTAGCCTTGAGTCAACGTATCAATCATTTTAACACCACGACAGAACACAGCATCTCTGTGTGGTCAGAGTGTGTGGGAAGCCATCCCTCTTTGCCAATCTTAACAGAGCTAGTCACACTTAAATTCCCACTTTACATTCCTAGAGATATATTTCTCTTTTACAAGCTGTCAGAAGTTGTGTTTTCCCATCAATAGATTTTTTTCCTCTCCATTTTGACATGGTTTAAAGTAGTACCTGATAATGAGCTACAAAATCCCATCATCAAAACGATCACCATTGAAGCAGTGGAGAAGCCTCACATTCTCTGTTGGAAAGCAGGCCTCAAACAGCCCATCACTCAGACTCCCTGTCCCTTTGAGCCTTTCCTCGCCCCCTTTCAGAGAAGAAGAGAGACACCAACATTTTGAAAGCTCACGGAAGGATTGTGAACAAAGGGAAATATATCTATAATACTGCTTTCTCTTAAAAAATTAGCAAAGCCCCTTTTCTTCCATAAAAGTAAAGAAGCCAAGTTATTCATTCTATTTATGATACCTAAGGAAAATAGTCCACCTATGCCAGAAGGGTCAATAAGTAAGAAATAAGCACTAGAATTTGATGATGTTGGATTTTTAATTGGCCAGCATCTTGAAAAGTTCTCAAATTGGTCATGGACAAATGGAACTAAAATATAACAGCATTTTCCCCACAAACTTGATGAAGCCCCTTCTTGCGTGCCACAGAGAAACAGGAAGCATTGCTGCAAGGTCCCCTTCATGTCTAACATAATTATGAACTAACATCGCCCATCATTCCCCAAGACATAAGCTCTCAGCATGATAAATAAAAAAGAGAGATTTCAATATTCGGTCAATTTTAGTTGCTATTCTCACTCCAAAGGTGAAGCAAAGCATAAGTTTCACAGTGCCACATTTTAACTGATTATTGCTACTCTAAGGTGCCACTATGCTGGTTCAGACTCATAGCTCCCCTGTGTTTAACAGAACAAAGCACTGCCTCGTCTGTTACCATCCTCTCAAATTTTGCTCTCGTTCAACCCCTTGTTGGAGCCCCAGTATCAGTCCACAGTGAGACCCTTCTTTTTCTCCATGGACCAACTTTACCAACCATGATGTCCTTCTCCAGAGACTGGCCTTATTGATAACATGGCTAAAGTAAATGAGACATCCTACCATCGTTTCCTCTAAATAGTAATCTAGCTTCTTCCAAGTCAGATCTGTTCCTTCAGTGGCAATCCATGAATATTCTGCATTCCTCACCAAAACCACAGTGGAAATGTATCAGTTCCTCCTTGGTCTTCAGGATTCATTGCCCAGTTTTCACAAGTAAAGAGGCGTTTTGAAAACACCATGACTTGGGCGAGTACCACCTTAGCCCCGATATTATTACTCTATTTTAACACTTGAAAGGGGTCTTTTGAAGCTTGCTCTTGGGTGTAGAGCAGGTGAAATGAATGGAAGAAATGATGAAGGTAAAGAGCTGCTCAGAAGATCTCTGAAGGGCTGCCCAGAAGACAAGAGAACGTGTTATGATGCAATGTGCAAGGACTGGGAGCAAACCCAAAGAAAAAAACGTGCTCAGCATTTTCAGCTGCACACTTCTAAATCAGATTAGAGACTCATAATATATGAGAAGATGGTTTTAGCACTTCAAAACCATTTAGTTGGGAATTTCTTCTAGCACTGACTCTATTGGTGAATAGCATGAAAATTAAAACTTCCTATAATTTAGTAGAGGAACAAAAGCACCAATTTAGCACTTGGGTATTTTTTAATTAAGTAAAATGTAATTATCTTAATTGGATAAAACTACAATTTCAGCAAATCTTTGTTCCTAATATTTTAAACTGGTTTTGCCAATATAACTTTGGAAAGAATTCCACATCAATATCTTATTCAATTTTCACTTTTAAATTTTTATAATGCTCCATTTTACAAAAGAAACACCCTAGAAAGCATTAGCTGTATAGCATAAGGAATGTGCCTAAAAGATGAGATGTACCTATTTCAGACTAACAACATGTGGCTGTGGCTACAAGCATGTACCTGTTAAGATCACGAGATGATGAAGAGTCCTGGTGGTACTCTGGTTAATCCTCAGCTCTTAAGTGAAAAGATGGCAATTTGTTTGAGCCCCCAGCAGCTTCGTGGGCCAAAGCTGTGAAAATCTGCTTCCTTAAAGAATTACCATGGGACAGGGGAGTGGGGGAACCCCTATAGGGCAGTTCCACTCTGCCAAGTTGGGCCCTATGAGTTTAGAATTGACTCAGTGACAACGGGTTTGGCTGTTTGTTTTAAGCATGCATACATGCCTTTAAAAATGAACACCGTAGTACTGTATAATAAAAAAATCTTTCTATTTAAAATGCTGTGTGTTGTACTGTGTGGCTTATCTCACTGCAGATGTACATTGCCTGCAAATGAGCAGAGCGATTTCCCAGTTGCTGTGATATGGGAAACATGTGCTAGGGATTTCCATCTTTGTGGCCATAAAATGAGAATGGCTTCGGCTCAGCGCCAACACACTCGTACCTTGGAAGTCTTTACTTCAATCTTTTCCACAAGAAACACAGAATAAATTGAAAAACAGACTTTTCTTAAACCCAATGAGAGTGAAGGCTGTAGAACAATTCACAATCCTAAATTTTTAAAGAGAAGCAAATCCAGACTCCCAAACTGGTAGGAAGTCAACGTTAATTTTGACAATGACTGGAGGCTGAGCAGGTATTGGTGAAGAGGACATAGGTATGCCCCGGCACCATGTTAGAAGGGGTCTCTACATTTTTTATGAACTTTGCCATTGTCCTCCAGAAAGACAGTCCTCAGCAGAGCCGCATCTCACCTGGGAGTACCTGTGTGGTGCCCACTGTTAACACTTGACTCCACTGCTAAAAGAGTCTAGAAAATGGAGAAGAATTTGTTGTTTTTCCCTCCCTTGTGGTGCAGTGGTTAAAAGCTCAGTCTCTAACTGAAAGATTGGCTGTTCAAACCCACCAGAAATACTGTGCAAGAAAGAGGTGCCAAACTACTTCTGCAGAGAACACAATCCAGAAGCCCCTTTGCGGCCATACTAATCTTTCAGACAGGATCGTTGTGAGTCAGCATCTACGTGAGCAGACAGCACACACAACAGCCGCATTCTGAGAAGAAAGAAGGCAGGAAAACAAAAGAACTGTAGATTTGCTTTTATCCAACAAGGAGAGAAAAAAATTTTTAGCACCAGAATTTAGGTCAGAGATAATGCTAATAGTTCTTTGCTATTATTTAATCCAAAGGGGCCATAATTACCACACAAGCCCACAGGATATTATAGTTGTCTATCACGCTGATGAAACCATGCTACCCTGTCCGTGATTAGACCATGTGATGACCATAGGTGCATTTCCTAATATAAGTCGAATGAAAACCTCTGGTCCTAATTGGTAAAGACACTTTTCATTATAACTGAATTTAAGCCAGGGCCCTCTGCATCTTTTGATGGTATAAAAATGAGAGATGTTGGTCACAAGAGTGGGAACTATACTTTTGTTGTCCTAGGGAAGAGAGGGACGATAGCTTTCCTGAGGTCAAGACTGAAAATGTGCTCACGTAGCTGAAGGAAACTCAGGCTTCATCCTACTAAAATATCTCCAGGGGTGACCAGAGTCATGATAAGGGGAATATATTGATACATTAGAGCTGAAACCATGCTAGACACAGCCTTGGAGCTAGAGGAAGAACGTTGTGGCATGCCAGTGCAGTGGAAACCACTTCTTTTTCACCGAACTCAAGGAGAGCCATCCATACCAAGGTCCAAAATGTGTGTTTGCTTGCTTACATGGGAAAATTAAAGTCATTTAAATCATTGCACAACACTAGAAATTTGAAGAATTCCATGAAATATGAATTCCATTATTGGTGAATTGTGGGTATGGGTTAGATTTCGTTTAAAGACAAAAATAGATACTCACACTTAAGTGTTGGTTGCTAAACTTTCTTGGCTGCCTGTTTCTTGTTCTTTCTCAATTGATGTTGTAACATGTTTAATGTTTCTGTGGTGACACTATATCTACGCCTCAGTTTCTTCATTTGGAGTTCTCTTTGCCCTTCTTATCCTCTTTAAAACATTTTATATAAGAACACAAGAAGCCAGATTGGGGTCACTTAGCTTTATTTTTCATAACTCTTAATTTTTTTTTACATATTTCCATTCCAAACTGCAGTAAGGTATCCTAAAGTCTAGAAAATAGCAGCACTAGTCATTGGACTCATAAATTAGATATATAAGGGGTACTCCTCCCCAAAAAGAAAAAAGCTCCAATGGGTGGAGGTTTTAGTGTGTACTTTCCCTGCAAGTAGATCATCTAGCCACTCATTCTGAATCAGTGCATCCAGTGGCATCACCTGGGATGGTTTTCTTTGGTCAAAAGGAATTTTTGCATAAAAGCAGTTTCTCTCCAACCTCATTTTTTGTGATGGCTGATATAAGTAAACAGTGGCGGCTGTGTAATTTTGTTTCCTGCTCAGGAAAAAGGCCAGGAAACTGTTGTGATGTTGAACACAGCTACCAAGAACAGTGCTAAGGGGAAACCACAAGTGTACTCGTGGCTTTCTCATTGCAAAAATGGTGAAATGTTGATTGATGACCAACCTCATTCTGGACATCCATCAACTTCCTGAATTGGCCAAAATCCATTTGGAGGTCATTCCACCAGGTCAGACTGTTAATCAAGCTTCCTATTTAGAGGCTCTGAAAAGATTGTGCAAACATGTAGGACAAAAAAGACCCAATTTTTTAGCTCACACAAGTCTTATCACAATTTATATATCCATCCATTGTGTCAAGCACATTTGTACATTTGTTGCCATCATCATTCTCAAATCATTTGCTTTCTACTTGAGCCCTTGGGATCAGCTCATCATTTCCCCCCTCCCTAACTCCCACCCCTCCCTCATGAGCCCTTGATAATTTATAAATTATTATTATTTTGTCATATCTTACACTATCTGAGGCTTCCCTTCACCCACTTTTCTGTTGTCTGTCCCCCAGGGAGGAAGTTATATGTACATCCTTATAAGTGGTTCCCCCTTTCTACCCTATCTCCCCTTCCCCTCCCAGTATGGCCACTCTCACACTGGTCCTAAAGGGATCATCTGTCCTGGATTCCCTGTGTTCCCAGTTCCTATCTGTACCAGTGTACATCTTCTAGTCTAGCTGGATTTGTAAGGTAGAATTCTGATCATGATAGTGGGTGGGGGAGAAGGAAGCATTTAAGAACTAGAGGAAAGTTGTAAGTTTCATCATTGCCCCACTGTACCCTGACCGACTCTTCTCCTACCCTTGACCCTTCTGTGAGGGGATGTCCAATTACCTACAGAAGAGCTTTGGGTCCCCATTCTGCACTCCCCCTCATTTACAATGATAGGATTTTTTCTTCTTTGATGCCTGATACCTGAACCCATGAACACCTCTTCATCACACAGTCTAGTGTGCTTCTTCCATGTGGGCTTTGTTGCTTCTGAGGTAGAAGACCACTTGTTTTCAAGCCTTTAAGATGCCAGATACTATATCTTTTGACAGCCCGGTACCATCAGCTTTCTTCATAACATTTGCTTATGCATCTGCTTTGTCTTCAGTGATCATATCGGGAAGGTAAGCATCATGGAATGTGAGTTTAATATAACAAAGTGTTCTTGCATTGAAGGAGTGATTGAGTGACAGTCCAATGTACATCTGCTACCCTAATACTAAAATATAAATATATGCACATAGATCTATTTTCCCATTATCATATACAAATATATGTACATATATACATGCCTGTATTTAGGCCTCTATAAATGCCCTTTTCCTCCTAGTTCTTTCCTTTATTTACTTTTAATTTCCTCTTTTCCCACTATCATGCTTAGCCTTCATCTGAGTTTCAGTAATTCTTCTTGGTTACATTACCCTTGATCCAGCCCTACCAGGCCTCCTACAACCGCTTCGTCACTGATTTTAGATCACTTGTTTTTCCCTTGTCCCTGGGTTTATTAACAGTCACTTCCTTTTCCCTGCCTTCCCCTCTCCCATGTCTGCCCCCCAGTCCCCCAGGACTGTCACTCCCTTTGTTTTCTCTTCTAGATTGTTCATCCGTCTATATTATCTAGATGGACCTGCAGAGATCTAATATGCACAAAAAGCAAGACAGAGCAAAACAAAGCTACAAAACAAAACAACAACAACAAGAAGCCAATGACACAGAAAAGAAAAGCCTATAAACAGTAAAGGTCTGGTTAGGCCTTTAGGAGTGTTTTCTGGTTGAGTCTGATGGGGTGCATGCCCTGGTCCCAAAAATTATTTTTGGTATTCTCTCTGGACTTCCTTGCTTTTCCCCCCATGCTGTTCTGTTGCATGCCCTTAGTGTTTTGCCTCGGTGTGGTGGGGTCAGATTGGGCATAATTCCCAAACTGTGTTTTTGCCACCACCACAATTCACCTGCTCACATAGCCATGTCAGTGCTCCAGTTTGCGGGGGAAAAACAAACAAGAAAAACAAAAAACCCAGCATGCCTCTCTTGCCCCATATACCTGACCCACCTGACCTCGCTCCATGCGAGGTTTCTTCAGATGAAGAGGGGAATGGAAGGACAGAGATTTGATGATGTAGAAGAGGTCTTCACAATGAGGAAGAATAGGTCCATCCTAACAGATGAGTTAGAAAAAGTTTCCAAGAATGGAATCGCAGATTCGACAAATACATTAAGTGTAAAGGAGAGCATGTTGAAAGTGAGAAGGTTGTTTTGTAAAAGACTTAGCTTTGGGGAAAAAAACCCATATGGGGGGGGGGGTTATGTACTAGTAATATCTACTTCAGGATACATGTGTGAATCTTAAGGCCTCGTACTTTGAAGGCCTGGTGTAGAAGCATATCTGCTCTCCATTGCCTTGTTTCCATCTCTTTGGGCTCCTTGGAAGGTCCCTTCTCTGTTTGATGACAGAGATTCTTCCTATTTAGAGGCTACTGACAGCGTTTCATCCCAAAACATACCAGGTCTGTGGCTTTCACCTGAGAATGGTTTTACAGCCAAGGTGCGCTCTCATCTTGGTAGTGCAAATCTCCTACAGTTTTCTTCCAAGTTGTTGCCATTTTGTTATGGAAGTTCTGATGCATTGTTGTTTAGTGCAATTGAAATTTTACTTGGTGATAATATTTATATGTCTGACCCACAAAATTACTGTAGCTGACAAATTTTATATTGTGACTATTACCTAACTTTATATAGCTATAACCTATTCTCCTAATGCATTGGTCAAGCAGTGATTGATATTGTTGGATCACCCTTGGACTACTAACCACAAGGTGGGCATTTTGAACTCAGCTCCTACTTCAAGGTGACAGCTGAGACTGTCAGCTTCAGTGAAATGTTTCAGTTTCAGAAATTCAGCATATGCTTCCTATGAATCATAATCGACTTCATGGCAATGTGGTTGGGTTTGTTGTCTGTTTGTTTGTTAATATAATAGTAAACATTTGTTGTTGTTTCAAAGCCTCAACAATAAAATCCTAACAAGAATGAAATAAGATCGTCAAAGTCCAATAAATGTGATAAAATTGTTTTTGATTTTCTTTCAGCATTTGTCTGCACCCTTTGTTGGTATCCAGTAGACTCACTGCTGTTGAGATGATTCTGCTAGTGACCCTGCAGAGGAGTGTAGAATGAATCCAGAGCTATGGACCTTCAGGGAAGCGGACAGCCACCTCTTCTTCTCACGGTGCAGCTGGTGGGTTTGAACCCCTGACCTTTCTGCTAGCAGCCAAGCACTTAAACACTGCACTCAAGGACTCCTTATGACTTCTTACTGAGTATTCTGAAAGGTAAAAATGAACAGAGAAATGTGATGTATAAATTTAGTCTGAACAAAACTCATAAGCATTATCATTTTATAAACATAGAAACAAATTTTAAGAGAGATTACATAAATCCCCCACGGCTATGGGTCATCTTGTATTTCAACTCTGTTTTATGCTAAGGTACAACGTTGTTACTCAAATATTCATTAATTCCATGCATGTTTAATGATCCCTTACTCCTGTGAAATTCTGGGGATATGCTCATCACAAATACAGGCGAACGTCCTGCCCTCGTAGAGTTTACCTTTTGGTGGAGACACAGAAAAATAATGTAAATAGATAAACTATTTAGTAGTTCAAGTGTTGATACATAGGGGGAGGGAAAGAGATGGGGGACATTGGGCACTTTGAGGTGGACTTCATTGGCATAAACATGTCAAAAGAATAAATTAATCTTGACTGGGGGTGACAATTAAGTGCAAACCCCAAATCCATTCATGTTTCTATGACTTTTATATGTCTCTGTTCGCTTTAGCAACTTCACTATCATTTTACGACAGAGAACATTATAACACCTGGGATCTTAAAGCCTTGTCTTAAAACAAATAACTATTTAAGCAAATTTTAACCGAAGGGAGTAGACAACCTCATCTTTTCTTCTGTTGGTGGCTTCAAGCCGGTAACCTTGAGGTTGCAGCCTAACATGTAACACCTGAACCACTCAGCCATTGATACTATATGTGGAGATTCTAAAAGTTCACTCAGAAAATAGAATTAAAGTTAATGGAATTTTCCTATGAACTTTGTGAAGCCCCCTTGAGAGAATAAAGCAGATGAGTTAAGAAATGCAAGCAAGATGTCTATGCATGGGCCTGAGACTTAGACTTGGCTCCCAGATCTTGTTAGGCAGTTGCTAGTTTGTAGCCAGGGCTCCCTCCCTTCATTTCGGGCCACATCACTTCAACCTGAGCATGAGAATTATACGACCCTTCCCCCATCATAACTAGTTAGGCAGGAGGTTTGATGCCTTTGACCAAATGTCATTATTTTAAGACTTATTTAATGTAAAGTAGTTTCCATTTGATAACTGTAATAAATTTCAGAGGTTCTAATAGAATAAGGTTTGAGTCGGCACTATATTACCATCACCAAAGGTCTTTGTAAAGTTGCCAGGGGAGAGCTATAACTCATCCATGTACTGCATCTGAAAGCTTTCTCTTTCTTTTTTTTAATTTTAGTAAAAGTGAGAAGGAGGTGATCAGTGAAAATAGACTTCACAGAGACAGACGTAGGTCTGATTTTGAGGGTGGCCCCGGCCTGAGGTCTGTTTGGTTTAGTTGTCCATAGACTGGCCTTGATTCAGAGTTGAAACCGGGACCCACAACGACAACTCCAAGGAAAGTTAGGAAATGAAGACAAATGGATAACTGTATTTCAATAACAATAATTCAACTATATTAAACTTATGATTTCTCACCTATACAGGGAGACCCTTAAATCAATATGAAGATGCCTATGTTTTGTAATCAAATTAGCAACTTGATAATAAAAAGCACTGAAATCTGTGTAATGAACACAATCAAGTGACCAGCAATCAAGTAATTTTGTGTAAAATTAATTTTGTTGCCAATCAAGTACTTGCAAACTGGTGATTTATATAAATGAACAAAGAACTAGTGCTCAGTGTAGATTATTTCACCTTAAATAAAATTTTCTCTGTTGTATAAACCTAATTTTAATAATTTATTAAATTTAATTATTTATTACATCTGACTTTAACAGCATGCCTACTGTAAATCTTTGCTGGGTAAATGGGTAAATTCTTGAAAACATTATTGATTCCCTCACCATTAAAAGAACATATCTATTGTGAGAATTTCCTATCTTTCATGGGTTACAGACATACTTCTAAAGATTTCTGTTTTTTTGAAATAACTCTCCGTATTTTACTCAACATTGTAACCTTATTCTGTGCTTTCTGCCTGCTGAACTAAAACTGACTCAAAGTCACTTATTAGCAAAAAATAACAAGTAAAACCACAGCAACAATGGATTAAATGAATAGTTTGGTGACACACTTGGTTAAGCATTGAGTTGCTGCCTGTGAGGTTGGTAGTTCAAACCCACTATCAGAGACATGGTAGAAGCTGTTGGAGTCCATGAAGGTTTACTATCTCTGAAAACCTATGCAGCCATTCTACTCTGTCTCATAAGGTCACGGGGTCAGAATTGATTCAGCAGTAGTGGGTTTACTGTGTAAAATTATAGCAGAATGTCCCATAGTTCAGATGTGTGGTGTTCAACACTCAATGGAACTTTATTTAAACTCCCATAAAGGGGTACCGTCTCAGAAACTCACAGGGACAGTTCTACTTACTTCACTATGTGTTAGAATCAACTTGATGGCAGTGATTTCAGTTTTTGAGAGTATATCTCTATTATTCTTGTTAGATCATATGCATATACCTTATACATTGGAAGAAATAAAAATCTACATGACTCATTAGCTTTCTTAAATGCAAATCAGTAAAACAAACCAGATCCATGTATAGGGAGATCAAAACGTGATTTGTAGTTAAATAGATGCTTAAATCATTACTTAGTTCTTGGGATATCTGATATGATATTGTACTTGCATGTATGGCATATGGATCCATAAAAATAAGCCAAATGCACTTCAGTCAAGATGAGTCTGCATCATAGCATCCCCACACAGTAGAACCCCGGATTTTGATGCTAATCCTCTCTAGAGGGGGTAATGCAGTCGAGTTCTGAATCAATTTCTCCCCTAAGAAATAACTGAAAATGGATTAATCCATTCTCGACCACCAAATTTTAACCCTAACCATGCCATTTTATACAAAACATTAAACAGAAATTTCAAAGTAAATAAGCTCAGAGTGAAATAATATAATTTAAATAAGCAACACAACTTTAACAAAGCTTTGAACAACTGCAGTATGGCCCATCCCTTGAGACGGATGAGGATCTGGATCTGTGGGCTCGGATGTGTAGAGGAGGCATGGAGAGAGTCCTTGTTTGGAAGGAGAGTTCCCTTCCATAAAATCAACTAGCAGCTGCTTTTCAGGAGTTTTTCTCCCTTCTTTGCCTTGTTCACTAGGACCTGGCTGGCTTTTCTTTAAAAAAAAAAAAAAAAATCTCTCTAAAGTGGTCTGCTATTGGCATTTCCTTAACTGTTTTCTAAAAGGGTTTACTAAATTATCATCAACAATATCGATAATACGGTTAACCAGTTCCTTATCATGAAACACTCCTTCTTAGGACCCATGTTTTTTATCTAAAAACAGTACAAAAAGCTAAAAAGAGAAAAAAGAAAATTATAGTAAAACGCATGGAACAGAGCCACAAAGGGTTTAAACAACGCATACTAACAACGCCAACTAATGCCTATGGACCAAAACACCAACTGCTTTTGTTTACAAAATTCGCGTGCGTGGAGTCAGATTCTGACGTTTTGTTCGAGCTCCGATGCAACATTTTCTGGACATTTCACGTCAGATTCCGATTAGGTCGAGGACTGATGCGGGCGAACACCTGGATTCCACGCTACAGTCTTGAGGCTTTAACCCTTTGCCGGAGCAGAAAGCCTTACAGGTGTGTTGCTCTTTTTGTTTCTTCCTCCAGGAGCAGCTGGTGAATTTGAACCGCTACCCTTGTGGCTACCGCCCAACATTTATCACACTACTGCTGGCAGCCATCCTCTAGAGTAGGGGTGTCGAACTGGCGGTCCGCGGGCCGTTTGTGGTCCCCCAGTAGTGTTTTGTGGCCCGCGGTGCCCTGAAATAGAATGAAAATAGAGAAAATGTTATGAAGAAAATATCGTTTCAGGAGATCGAGGCAATACCACACACACAATCCCCTTGCTAATCCTTTAAGTGCTGAAGACAAGTACACGGGTGGCCCAGTGCCTCTCCTGGGGGGTTGTGGACGTGTGTGAACGCACTGCCTCTGTTCCTGCGACGTTTGGAAGCGATATGTCTGCCACTCTCAGTGTCATGTATTGTAAACAGATCCCAACAGAGAAAAGGTTAAAAAGAGCACTCTGAGTTGTGCAGTTATGAATCATCATAAACAGCGCTCGTGAACATTTTTAGAAGGAAGCCATTACCATTGTGCATTATGTTTGTCAGCTGTCCAACATTTTGTGTTTTTATTAGTTACTTTGTTATAGCTTCTGGTCACAACGTAAGAGGTCAGTGAAAACTAGTAGGAGGAAAGCTCTGACAAGTGTCAGGTAAAAAAATAATACATTTAGTTTATAAATACATTAAATAAATTAAATGTTTAAATAAAAGCAATTATGTAGTGTTTTAATTTTCTTATCCATATTCCTGAATCCTCATTTCAAAATACAAATTTAACAAAATTTATAAATATGATATGGCCCACGTGAATCTTGCCTATTGCACCAATAGAATTTGACACCCCTGCGGTAGAGGAAATATAGTTTACATCATGTAACATTATAGCACTTTTTAATGATGCATACGACACCAGAGTAATGAGTAATTTTTCTAATTGTTGGATATGTAGCTCTTGTTTTAAAAAAAATAACTTATTATATTGAGTGAAAGTGATGGTGGCCTGATAGAGCCTCTCAGGTTGAGAACCCTGCTTTTGGAAAATGCTGTAACCCGATATGAAACTCCCAGACCAAGCTTGCTGCCACCAAGTTGATTCTAACTCAAGTGACCTTATAGGACAATGTAGAATTATCTCCTTGGATTTCCAAGACTGTAAATCATTAGAGGAGCAGAAACCCCATCATTTTCTCTAGGAATGACTGTTGAATTTGAACTACTGACCTGTGGTTAGCAGCCCAATAGGTAATCCACTCTGCCACCAATGTACCTAACACGCAGAGAGCAGGGGTAAAAATGATCAAGGTTACCCCAGAATCAGCTCAATCTCTGTAAAGCATGTGCCGAGGGAAGCTTAATATCCACACATAAAAGACAGGGCCTTGTTTTATAGACTGACCTGCAAGACCCTCACACATTACACTCTATAATTTAGTTAGCATATGAAAGGCAAAGGCTAGTACAGCAGGGATTACAAAGGAAGTTTTAAATTCTTCCATTGTACATTTAAGGAAAGCACAGTTGGATGTAGTTTATTATACACATTTATGAGCCATAATTGATAGCACAAGAAAAGTGTTGAAAACGTTGAATTCACCTGTTTCTTTACATGGTCTCCTTCTATCCAAGTTATTGTGGATAATTTGATGAGAAAGCTTTTATTTATTACTGTAGCCTATCACTCTATACCACCACTCATCTGTAGTCTGTCCTACTGTAGTGACGTGTGTATTGCTGTGAGGCTTGAGGCTGCCACTGGTATTTCAAATACCAGCATGGCCACCCAACATGAGCAGGTTTCAGCAGAGCGTCCAGATGGAGAACAGACTATGAAGAAGAAATAGCCTCCCTATTTCAGAGGAATTGGCTATTGAGACCCATATGAGTAGCATCAAAACAGTTACTGAAAGGCTAATAAACACAATCAGAACATTGTTGGAGACTGTGTCTGACGATGAGCCTCTCAGGTTGATAGTCACTCAAAATGACCAAGGAGGAGCTGCCTTTTCAAAATAGAGTTGGCCGTAATGACACAAGAGAAGTGAAGCCTGTGATAGGCAAGTATTTGAAATCTTCATTTGCTGATGAGGCGCTACTCAAAACGAGATGAGGCTGCTGAAAACCACAATCAATGATCAGACTCGCACAAAGCAGTAATTTAGGAAAAGTGTAAATCATTAAAAATGAAATGGGACTCATAAAGTTCGATATTCTGGGCATTAGTGAACTGAAGTGGATTGGTTTTGGCCATTTTGAATCACAAAATCATATAATGTACTATGCCAGGAATGACACAATCAAGAGGAGTGGTTTTGCATACATTGTCCAAAAGGACCTTTCAAGATGTATCATGGAATGCAATGCTGTCTGTGATAGGATAATGTCTATCTACATATGGGGAAATCCAATCAACACAATGATCATTCAAATTTTTGCACAAACAACTGAAGTTAATGTCTCAGAAATTGGAGATTTTTACCATCTTCAGTCTGGAATTGAGCAAACATGCCATCAGGATAAATGGATAATTATTGGGCATTGGAATGCAAAATTTATAAACAAAGTGTAAGTAATAGTTGGAAAAAAATTGTCTAGGTGATAGAAAAAATCTGGAAACCATATGAGAGAATTTTTATAAGACCAATGACTGCTTAATCACAAATACCTTCTTTTCTGTAACACAAAAGTCAACTACCCACATTGACTTTTCCAGGTAGAATGCACAGAAAGCAAATTGACTACAACTGTGGGAAGAGATGTTGGAGAAGCTCAACATCAACAATTGAAACCAGACCAGGGGCTGACTGTGGGACAGACCATCAATTGCTCATTTGTAAATTCAAGTTGAAGCATATTAAAACAAAATTTAAAAAAAGAAAAGAGGAGGGAAAAAAAGAAAATGATTAGGGCAAAGAATGTACAGATGTGCTTTATACAATTGATATATGTATATGTATGGATTGTGATAAAAGTTGTATGAGCCCCTAATAAATTGTTTAAAAAAAATAAAACAAGGTCCTTGGGAGTCGAAACAAGAACTTGAGGAAATCCCACTTGAATTTTGAGAACATCTCAAGAACAAATTGAATTAATTAATTTAACACTAAGGACAAAAAACCTCGTGAACTGTGGATTGACCTCAAAAACATCATCCTTAAAGAAAGAAAAAGGTCATTAAAAAGACCGAAAGCAAGGACAAGAGGGGATGTCAGGAGAGACTATGGAACTTACTCTTGATCATAGAATAACTAAAGCAAATGGAAAAATTATTGATGTCAAAGTATTGAACAGAAAATTTCAAAAAGCAGATTGAGAAGACAAAGTAAACTACTATAATGAAAATTTATCAAGACCTAGCGTTAGAAAACCAAAAAGGAAGGACATGATAAGCATATTTTAAATCAAAACAACGGAAGAAAGAATTCAAGCCTCAAATTATAACATTAACAAGTTTTATGAGTAAAATAGTGAATGATTCTGAAAATATCGAAAGAAGATGGAAAGAATACATAGTCACTGCACTAATAAGAATTAGTAGAAATTCCAGTTTCAATAGTTTCTTTCATTGTTTCAGCCAAGATCCATCTGAAGTCAATAATTATATACCTTGTTCCATGTCCTTTTCTGGATACCATCTGAAGCTCTGTCAGATCCCTGTCAATATACTGATGCAACTTTTGTTAAATGATCTACAGTAAAATTTTACTTAACATCTACTATCAAAAATGCTGTTCTAGATTTTGCACATTCTGTTGGGTAACCTTTCTGTGGAATGGATACAAATACAGATCTCTTTTATTCATTTAGCCAAGGAGCTTCCAAATGGCTTGGCATGGCTGAACAAGTGTTTCCACTGGTTCATCAGCTTGTTGAAGTATTTTAGTTAGTGTTGCTTCAATTCCAAGGGCCTTATTTTGGGCTAATGCTCTCAGTGCAACTTGAGTTTCTTTTTTCAGTGCCATTAGTTCTTGTCCATATGCTAAACTGTTGAAATCGACCACACAAGACATCTTTAAAGTGTTAAAAGGTCAGGATGTTACTTTAAGGACTAGGGCAAACCTAATCCAAGCCATGGCTTTTCAATTTCCTCATATGCATCAAAAAATTGGACGTCGAATAAGAGATACCATGAGAAATGGATGCATTTGAACTATAGCTTAACGAAGAATATTATAAATCACATTGACTGCCAAAAGAACATCCAGATCCATCTTGGAAGAAGTAAAGCCAGAATTCTCCTTAGAGGCAAGAATAGTAATGCCTCCTTTCAAGGATTTTGGATATGCGATCCAGAGAGGCCAGTCCCTAGAGTAGGACAGCATGTTTGCTTGATCAAGTGAAAAGGGCAGTGACAACGAGGGATGGATACAGTGACTGCCATAATGAACTCAAACACATGGGCAATTGTGAAGCTAGCAGAGGCCTGGGGTGCTTCCTTCTGATGTGCAGAGGGGCCCTATGGGTCGGAACCCACTCAATGGCATCTAATAACAACAACAACCTAGCTTATGAGGACGTACTTCTGAGTTTGTTTGTTTTTTTCACTTCTACTTGTGTAAGTACTTTATGTAAGTAGTCCTCATAGCTCCTTTTAATCCCAACTCCTGCACATCCAACAGACCAAAGAGGTAGGGCCGAGGCAATGTAGAAATGCCATCCATAGGGAACATTCTTGTCACAGTGACCATCCAAAGGAATGGATACTCTTATGAATCAAAATACAACATTGATAAGTATCTCTGCAAAAGGAGTTAGAATCTTATCAAATATTGCCTTTGAATATGTAAGATGTATTTTTTAAAAACCAATAATATCACCATTATCTGAAAATTATCTTTTCAAAATTTTATAAATGATCCTATGACAGTCTTAGTTTCCATTTTCCTTGGGAGCCACAGGTTCACACCAGAAGAGCAACATTTGGCCCTTTAGCAACAATGTGCCAACCCCTGAACTAGTGGCATCTAATAACAATTGCAAAAGCAACCACACTTAGACTATCCATAGAATGTATAATGTGTATTATTACATACATTATACCATATTTTTTCCTGGAAAATGTTAATTCATTGATGTCAAGTCTGAATGAGATCATAAGCATGTCAAATTCTCTGAAGAAGGCTTAAGACTCATAGCACATGGTGGTAATTACAAGGCTGGTAGTTGAGCCCACCCGTTGGCTCTGTGGGGAAAGGCCTGATGATCGGCAACCATCAGAATGACAACCAGGACACCCAATGGGGCCATTCCACTGTGCAATGTAGTTTCACCATAAGCCAGAATAAATTCAATGGTACTCAACACAACTTCAGACAAATCTGTGTATGGTAATTGTGCTTAAGCAGGGACATGATACATTTTTACAGTCAATTCATAGCAGAAAGATAGGTTTCAGACATCATCCCCAAATCATAAGAGAAGAAAAGTAAATTAAGCATAGTCAATTTGCCATTTACTAAACTCGAGGTTTTCCAAGTACCAGCTCTATTTGCTTTACCTAGACATGATTTCACTCCATCCTTTGGATAACAAAGTTATTAGGAAATCAACCTCCTCTCTACAAGGGAGGAAATTGAAGCTCACAATGACAACATTATACATCTACTACCTCACTGGGAGCCACTGGGAGAGCCGGTGCTGATGGTTCCTTTTTTGTGTTCTGTTCATTGTTTTTCCCCACATGACTGACTGTAAGAGTGACCTCAAGATGCCCAGTATTCAACTGACACTGACTGAGTTGGTAAGATAATTTGGTTGAGTTTGGATTTATTTTACTTCTCTCTCTACTATTGGATTGGCAATGGTAACCCTCTGTCGTTAGACTGTGCATAAAAATAACTGCAAGACGTCACCAGTATAGTCAAAGCAGATGTGTGCCTTTGTCATCAGAAAAGGCGTTTGAGACGTCCAGTACTACAAATTCCATGTGCCTGCCCGACCAGCTCAGGAGCCCTGGTGGCAGGGTTGTTACTCACTGCACGGCTAACCTGAAGGTCAGCAGTTGGCAACCTCTTGCTGTGCTGGGGAAGAAAGAAGGGGTCTTCTGCTCCCGTAAAGACTTACAGTCTCAGAAACTTACAGTGGAAGTTTCACCCTGTTCTATTGGGTCACTACAAATTCACCTCTACTAAATGACAGTGAATTTGGGGGTTGGGGGTGACATGATCAGCTACTCTGTGTTGAGTTTTGCTTGATCTGAAGGCCAAAAGTTCAAGGCATACAGCTTGGATGAACCATCAAAAGAACACAAGTAAAGTAAATGGCAACATTGATGCATTTTCATTAGTTTATTACTATATGATGGGTAAATTATCATCCATGAATCATGATAAAATAAAGAGTACCTTGGTAGGTAAAGGTATTGTCATGAGATTAGCCACATTCAGATTGCAAAGGCATTAGAAACACTAATGTGTCTGCACAGAAACAGGTGCTGGGCAAGGGATTCAGGCCCCAAAGAGGGCAACTATTCAAAACTATGTCTGATTCTAGGAGTAGACACTGGAATAGAACATACTTTAAAATAATAAGAATACAGAAAATGCAGAGTACAGTATAGGAGTGCTCTATCCTGTGGAACAGAAGTGGACCAAGAGGCCCATATGTCCTGGTTAAGCCTAATGGGTCAGTGGCCACATTTCCTGGAATGAGATTATTGAAATACTCCTGAATGCTTTTAGTCAAGATAAATCTTGCAACTGGGAGAAACCTAGAGCTAGAGAATTAGAACGTACCGGGCTTCTTGGAAATAACTAAGTGGGTATTGTCAGAAACAATCTTAGTAAAGGCTATTCAGAGAATATGTTTGATGTCTAGCCTGAGGAAAGGCAAGTTGTCCCTGGGACTCCATTTAGTGGATGACATACTCAACAAAAGCTATGTTGTCTCAGCTTTCCAGGAGCTAACAACCTGTGTATAAGACAGGCATTAATAAAAAAACAGTGCCATAATTGCAACCAGATTACATACTTGATGATCTCAGATCTAAGCGTGCTGAAGGAAAGCAGTAAACTAACGAGAGCGGGTAATGAAGACACATGATCCATTCCTGAGAAAACAGCACTTAAATGACTGTGCACGCCTGGAGGCTCCAGCAGCCCAGAGTGGTGTGAAGAGACTAACGGAGAAGAGGGAGTCAGCAAATATGGACAGTGCGTGAGGAAGTTGTGCTCTAAAGGCGAACATAAAATAATGAATTTGGGAGTGAAAATGAGCAACAATGTTTTTATATTAAATACACATAATACAGTACAATGGTACTTGGTATCTTGGCTTGCACTTCAATAAGAAGCAAAAACCTAGAATGTCAAAAGGTGGCTTTTTCATTTTCTTTCCCAAATCTATTTCTCTCCAGTTCTTCCCATACAATATTCTCAGTAAACACATTTCCGTTCATTAGCTTGCACATTAAAAACAATGTTATGCTAGAACATGTGTTATGGTTTAGGTTTTATGAACCCTCCCTCATTTTATAGCTTTGTACCTTTGTTACAGAATGGAGACTTTTCAATAAAAATGGTAAGATAGATGGATTAGACAGTTTCATTTGAGTGATGTCGTGTTGAAATGAAAAAAAAGGAGAGCAGTGTTTAGGGAAGAGTGTAGTCTTGACAGGTACAGATAAAATGATTAGTAATGTCAATATGTAGGTCTGAATTGTGATACTAGCTCACTGAAGGGATTAAGAAGAAATATTTTAAAACAAGGAGGAAAAGGAATTACACAAGTGTCAGCTGGATTATACATGTGATGTCGACATGATCAGGAATGATGACGCAGAAGGGGTGGGAGAGAATCCAGCCATTCCAGGAATGATGGGAACTCAGCAGGTGACTGGACTCAGCAAACAGCACTGAATATAACTGGCAGAATCCAAGATTATGAGCCTCAATACAGATATCATATTTAGAAAATAGAGAGCAAGAAATATGACACAAATGCCATTCGAGTTTAGTACTTCTGATTGCTCCGTTGGTGCTGATGAAACTCAAACACTACAACCTTCAGTATACACTTCCAAAAATCCACACAATTGGAACAATGACTAACATAACAAACTGACAAAAGATTAAAATGGTCAAGGATTTCGTTTTACTTGCATCCAAATTCAGCACTCATGGAAGCATCATGCTATTTTGTCTTGGACCAAAGACCCCTTAAAGTGTCAAGTAGCGAAAATATCCCTGTGAAGACACAGGTGTACCCAATCCAAACTATAATATTTTGCATCATCTCAGCTGCATGTGAAAATGGAACAATGAATAAGGAAGATCAAAGGAAAAAGATCTATTTGAACTAGGATACCAGTGAAAAATGTCGACCATACCACATAGTTCCCAAAGGGACAATTCTGTTTGGGGAGTATAGCCAGAATTTTCCTTAGAAGTAAAATGGTGAGCTTTTACCTCATGTACATTGACTTGCTATCAGGGAGACCAATTGCTAAAGAAGGACATCATGCTTGTTAAAACAGAAGGCCAAAGGGAGAGAGGAAGACATTCCACTAGATAGATTGACACAGTGGTCTCCAGCATAGCAACGATAATGAGGACAACCCAGGACCCCGTAATTTTTCATTCCGTTATTGGAGCCTACTAATAGTTTCCATGAATGTTGCTGTGTATTTTTGAGTCCATTTTGACTCCCGGGGACCTTTTATGACAGAGTAGGACTGACTGCCTCTTATTATTGCCGAAGCTCTAATATTTTCTGGAACATTTCAATAGGTCTTTTCCCTCATGGGGCGGTTGGTGCATTTGGACCAACACCACTAGATTAGCAACCAATCACTTACTTATCAAGTGTGCTGTCAGCTCTCCATTTCCATGAATGTTGACAGAAAATATGATGGGGTACACCATTGAGAACAAATTAGTGAGAATATGTTGTATAGGCAGGATACGGTATGCTAAATTTGGGGTGATTATTTTTGTGTTCAACATCCCTCAGAGGACTGTGCAGAATTTGTGCTATGCTGTAAAAGTTGTCATCATTGTTGGAGCCAATGAATTGACAGTTGCCTACGTTTGAACTAGCTGAGATTGTTCTGGAAATTTATCTCCAAGGCTAAAGAGTGTGACACCATAATTATTTAGTTTGGATGAGGAGAAGGCAACAAGGACATCCTTGAATAAATGAAATGTCAGAGCAGGGTTGAAGGCAACAGTCCTGCCTGGCATGGAGGAAATCCTTAACGACACATTTTGCAGAGTTCAAAAAAAAAATCATCGCAATTCCCTGTAACTGACATCAAGAGTCATCTGTCAGCAGGAACACTTAAGGCCAGCCAAGTAAATTGGTCTGAGGCATTCTGAAGGAAACCAAATCTTATCTAATCAATAATACTGACACACCAAAGAGATAGACATAGCGGTGATTTACAAACGAGGAATAATAGAAATCTTAAAATGCATCAGGAGTGTTTTCCTTTCAAGGTTCTCATTAGAACTAAACTTTGAAGTAGTAATATTCATGAGGTATTGAGTTCTCTTCAGTTATGTCAAGTAAGTTATTTTTGTTGGTTTTCTCACTTGAGTGAATTTACATATGCATGTAAGCAATGTGCAAAATACACATAAATTACCTTAGGTTAGAGGAATGATTTTCACCTAATAAACAGGAATTTTCCATATTATGACCTTTCTCTCTCTCCTCCCTTAGAGTTTTAACTGGTATGTAGTCTAGCCACCACTCCAGGAAGCAGGAGGCATGCGTCCTGGCTCTTACCTTTCACCTGCTTGGGTGCCTTTCAGCTCCCTTTTGTTCAAACTCTGTCTTTATTTGGGCTATTTGTCCAACATTCTCACATTTCAATATTATCATTGACCTTGGAGAAATTGTTCTGAGGTTCCACCAATACTGCTCATAATTATAGCTCCATTACAGCCTCTATTTAACTCAGAAGATATTTAGACGTTGATCAATGCGTTCATTACACTATTGATTGATAATTATAATGCATTACTTGCTGACTTCCCTGTCTTCTTCCCCACAGTCCAGATATAGTCGCAAAGCCTCAGACACTTATTATGGCAGAATTTATCACACTCTTTTAACGTTTCCTTGGCGCTTCATTGTGCTCACTCACCAGTCAAGCCTCAGTTTATAGTTTACTCTCTGGGACGGGCCTCCTCACTGGGATCTGGGAGGTTCTCACCACTTCCATGACCTCCTAGCTTTCTTACAAACATCCTGTTTGCAGAATGCTCTCCACAAGCCTGAAGAGACCTCGTCTTTAACGGATTCACCTTTTAGGAAGAGTCTGTTTTTAGGTTTTTACATTTTATAGTCCTAGCTGAGACCTCAAATACCTTGAAAGTGGGTGGATGTTATGATTTTTACTTCACTCAAAGGCACGTAGACACACAAACCCCTCTTCATAACTGTAGACTCAAATTGACTATACAACGGAATTCAAGACTTTCACTAGTCTATAGATGTATTCAAATCTCATATCTGATCGAGATAACTGAGCAAGTGATATATGATTTTTCTTTGATCATTGTATTTCTTCATTTTTACTCTTGACAGCCATGCATTGGGGGGGGGGGTATTATTGTACAGTAGGAAACAGACCGGTTCGTGTTTATTTGTAAGGTAAATACTAATATGTATTGATAGAAACATGGATGTTGAATATTAATACTTTGAAAAATATTCGCAAAGACTAGACATGTTATGAAGAAAGACCAGTCCCTAGAAAAGGACAACTTACTACATGGAAGGTCAGCAAAACCCAGGAAGTGTGTGAGGAAGATGGATTGACTCAGTGCAGCAACAGGGAGCACCAGCCCAGCAACAGATGGTAGCTCTGAGTCAAACAATTTGGTGGCAGTGAGTTTTGCTGTGGTTCCATTCTGAATCCTTTAACATTTTAGTCTGTTTAGCAATTAATAAACAGCAGAAGTCCTCCATGTATAAATCAAAGAGCCCCAGGATCAACCCAGGAATCTTCAGAGAGAGTGGTCTCTGGAGCCAGTGGGAAAGAGCAGAGGGAATCAGGGTGACCGTGTGGGAGTTGTCTGGAACCCAGAGGCCTGGCAGCCCAGATGGAAGGCTCTCTGAGGACGGCATTTCTTTTCACTGGTGAATCAGGAATTATTTTGAGTCTGAGTAATTTAAGTTGGATCACGCTAGTTCAGTTTTTAAATTGTAAATAAACTCTGAACAGCCCCGTGCGTAAGCAAACAGCTTTTGGGATGCGTGTGACAGCACGTGTGGGAATCGGTTCCTAAATAGCTTATCTTTTATATTAATTGAAACACGTGCCACATTTCCCCCTCCTCCTCGCTACCACCCAGCACACACCACGATTTTGTGTAAAGTAATGCTCAAAGCGTACAGATGGTGAGGAGTAAAAGCCTGTAGAGGAACACAACACAATGCTACACAAAACCAAGCCCGTCATCTCTCAGAAGAATCTGACTCATCCTCCTGGGAACCTAGTAGAACAGAGGAGAACTATCCCCTGAGTGCCCCTGTTGGAGTATGATCACTGCCAAACTCTCACTGCCATCTGGCAGACTGCAATCACTCATAATGGTGCTATAGGACACAGTAGAACTGCCCCTAAGGATTTCTAAGACTGTCGTCTCCGTAGGACGGAAAGCCTCGTCTTTCTCCTGTGGAGTGGCTGGTGAGTCCCAACTGCTGACCTTGCAATGAGAAGTTCCACATGTAGCTCACCACCTTCCAGGGCTCATCAGGAGTATGAAAAACCCACATCAGCCAAGCTCTCTGCTCTCTGGTCATCCTGACGCCTGCTCAACTTTCGAGCAGCTGGTGGCTTTGAACTGTGAACCCTTCAATGCTCATCAGCAGCACTCACTTCCCAGACTGTCAAATCACCTGGCAGGGGTGATGGTGGTAATAGTTTGTGGGGTGTTTGGAGATAATCCAGAGAGTTACAAGATTCTACTCACAGTACTCTTAACAAGAACATGGTACCCAAATGAGCCTATTCCATTTTCTATGATCCCATTCTTTCTGTCTTTCAGGTAAAACAAATTCTATTTTCATGCAATATGTTTGTGTGAGATGTACATTTTCACTGTGTACTATGAAAGCTCCACTCCACCCAGCACAATTCCGGTTTTTGTTGAGTACCCCCTTATATAGTGTTTCTAGATGAATCCATTTTTGTTATTCATTAAAATATATAGTTTATGTCTCATTTTTAAATGATTCACAGTCTTAGCTATTTTTGTGTGTGATTAAAAAAAAGCCCAAACCCAAATGAGTTGCTGTGAACTTGATTCCAACTTATGGAGACCTGTGTGTACCACAGTCGAACTGTGCTCCCCGGGCTTTCTAGGAGTTGAATTTTCAAAGTTGATTGCCAGGTCTTTCTTAGGCACCTCTGGGTGGACTTTAACGTCTAGTCTTTTGTTGAGCAGCCAAGCATGCTCACCATTAACCTGCTTCCTCCTGGGACTCCAGTAACAAAATGAATAGATGAAAGTGAATCTGTCAAAAGAAGGAAGCATGGCAGAATGTTTTTTTTCCCCCAGCTATAAAATGTCCTTTTTGTTTCTGTTTACCAACTAAATCCTTTCTTATTTAATATTTCCATTGGAAGATTGGCAATATACATTCCAACACTCAGCAAAGAAGGAGCTACTTGGGAGCTCATTTGAAGAAATGGTGAGAGAAAAAGAGTGAGAGAAAATAATATGTAGTGAAAATGAAACAAAGCCATTCATTTCTTAGATATGATCAAATATTATTATGACCATCTGTGATTAAGAAAAATTATCAACATTAGGTAATAAGATAAAACACAAAAAGCAATACAGCCTTGAAGAAAGTTTAAGGAAACATTTTCAGTAAGTAATAGTTAGAATAGTCTATCAATTGCCCTTATTCATTATGGCTATGACTCTTTTTCAGTTTTTTATCTGGTTCTTTTATGGTCCAAGTGCAATTTATCAGCAAAGAGTATCTTTTTTATTCTTTAATCATTTTATTGGGAGTTCATACAATTCTTATCACCATCCACACATACATTCATTGTGTCAAACCTATTTGTATATTTGTTGTCCTCATCATTCTCAAAACATTTATTTGCTCTCTTCTTGAGCCCTTGATATCAGCTCCTCATTTTCCCCCGCCTCCCTGCTTCCCCCTCCCACATGAATCCTTGTCAAATTAGAAATTATTATTATTTTGTCATATTTTACAATGTCTGGCATCTCCCTTCACCCACTTTCCTCTTGTCCATCACCCAGAGAAGAGGTTATATGCAGATCCTTGTAATCCATTCCCCCTTTCTACCCAACCTTCTGTCAACCCTCCAGGTATCACCACTCTCACTACTGGTCCTAAAGGGCTCATCTGTCCTGGATTCCCTATGTTTCTAGTTCCTGTCTGTACCAATGTAAATCCTCTCATTTGGCCAGATACACAAGGTAGAATTGGGATCATGCTATTGGGGGAGGAAGCATTTAAGAACTAGAGGAATGTTGTATGTTTCATCGTTGCCATCCTGTACCCTGACTGACTCATCTCCTCCCCAAGACCCTTCAGTAAGGGGGTGTCCAGTTGCCTACAAATGGACTTTAGGTCTCCACTCTGCACTCACCCTCATTCACAATTATATGATTTTTTTCTTTGATGTCTGATACCTGATCCCTTTGACACTTTGTGGTCACACAGGCTGGTGTGCTTCTTCCATTGGGCTTTGATGCTTCTGTGCTAGATGGCTCCTTGTTTATATGCAAGCCCTTAAGACCTGAGATGCTATATCTTTTGATAGCCAGGCACCGCCAAATTTCTTCACCACATTTGCTTATGCACACATTTGTCTTCAGCGATCGTGTCAGGAAGGTGTGCATCATGGAATGCCAATTTAATAGAACAAAGTGTTCTTGCATTGAGTAAGTACTTGAGTGGAGGTCCAATGTCCATCTGCTGCCTTAATACTAAACCTACAAATATATGCATGTAGATCTATTTGCCCACTATGGTATATAAATATATTTGCATATGTATATGCCTGTGTTTAGACCACTATATATACCTATTTTCTCCTAGTTCTTTCATCTTGTCCCACTATCATGCATAGACTTCATTTGGGTTTCAGTAATTTCTCTAGGTTACATTGCCCTTGCTGAATCCCTACCAGGCCTCTCACACCCTCCTTGCCACTAATTTTGGAACACTTGTTGCTCCCTTGTCCCTGGATTGGTCAACACCACCTCCTTTCCCCCACCTCCCCCTCTCCAATGTCCCCCCAGAACCATCAGTCCCATTGTTTTCTCTGCCAGACTATTCACCCAGTCTATCTTATCCAGAGATATCTGCAAAGATAATAATATGTACCAAAAATCAAGGCATAGCAAGACAAAGTGACAAAAGAGGACACAGTGATGAAAAAATAGAAAACCAATGACCCATAAAAGAATAAATTAACTCAAAATAAAGAGAAAAAAATTTAATTCTTAAAAAGAAAGAAAAGCCTGTTAATAAATCAAGGT
The DNA here is from genome assembly GCF_050624435.1 of Tenrec ecaudatus. Lineage (NCBI taxonomy): Eukaryota > Metazoa > Chordata > Mammalia > Afrosoricida > Tenrecidae > Tenrec > Tenrec ecaudatus. Next base: position 11,808,890 of record NC_134544.1, read on the forward strand.
CTGATTTTTGACCTCTAGGCTTCTCCTTCAGTCAAGTCCTATGGGGTGTCATGCTCTGGCCCCAGAATCTATCCTTTGCAGTCCCTCAGGAGCTCCCTGCTCCGCTCCCCCCACTGCTCTGCCACAGGTCGTTAGTGTTTTGCATCAGTGTCTCTGGGTCAGACCACGCCAATCCTGACACTGAATCTGCAGTGTTGTCCCCTAAGGGCCCTGGGTCAGCGAGGGACATTGTATATCATAGAGGGATCAGCCATATGGTTCACTCTGTGCACTGGCTCTTCGGAGCAGGGATATCATATCGTCCTGGTGGACCAGAATGTGCTCCACTCTCTCTTCCTCCCCATTCATTTGCTCCCTTGTGCTCTGATCAGACATGTCCCTCCCCCTAGCTGCATGCTCAGTGCTACCCTCTAAAGTAAATTATTCATAGAGGAGAGGCAGTTTTCCACATAGCTGGTATGGGGGCCGAGCCTTCAGGCCCCTCCACTGGCTCCCTGTATGCTGGCAAGCTGCATTTGCATCCCAGAAAACAGGATTTAAGTCTGGTCCCTCTTTCCCTGTGGAGACACAAAAAATACCCTCCCCTTGAGTGGGTCAGTGCCCTATTCCCCTGCCACACATCAGCAAAGAGTATCTTATTTCATTTTGTCCATGTCATACTTTTTATGTTTTAAGAGTCAAACCTTCAAAAGCCAGACCGGTGTAAGCAGAAATCTGTCAGAGAAAGAAAACCTACGTCAGTTCTGATGTAGATAAAATACTTCTCTTGTTGTTTATTTATTATTACTGCCTCTAATTATTAATATTTTGTGACTCCAATCATTATTTGTCCTGGAACATCTGCAAATGAGTATCTGATAGTGATTAACGTCAACAAATTGTACATAGCACCATTGAGTATTGTTCATATTATGAATGAAATCTTGGACTAAAAGAGCCAAGAACATATGGTGACAAACACCATTTGTCATAATTCAGAAGTCAAGCCAGACCGGCAGGGGGTGACTTGTGAGACTCAGAAAAGCAAGACAGTCGCCTTACGTTTCAGCTCTCACCAATTCTGCTGCATTTTGTCCAGCACTTACTGAGAACCTTCTATTTGCTAGGTGCTGGAATGGCAAGATTCAGCATCTGATTTCCAAACTGAATGTGAATTCATATTAAACAAATGATTGCACCAGTTCATGGAGAGGAATAAAGAGTAGCATTTCAAACTCACTGCTAATGAATCAATGCAGATTAACAGTGACCCCCCTGTGAATTCCTGAGACTGTAACTGTTTACAGGAGTAGAAAGCCCATCCTTTCTCCTGTGGACCTTCTTGTGTTTCTGAACTGCCGACCATGCAGATTGCAGATCCATGTGTAACTGCGACACCAGGGAGGCTCCTTAAAAAGTAGCATGAGGGTGAAAACAAACTAGGATGTTCAGAGAAGCATTTAACTGTCCCTGTTCTTACGGATGGAATTACTAATGAGCATGACTAAACAGTTAGGTGAGGAAATCCTACATGAAGCACATGCCTCACGGGAGCAAGCCTGCTGACCTGTCTCCAGAGGTTGTTCTTCCTCTACATCACACAGGAGGCACACACCATTGCTATTGCTGCCCAAGGCTCAGCAAAGAAAGTCTCATCATCCTCATTCTCCCTGCATGAAACTACTGAAATCTTTATTAAACAAAAACAGCAGCACACAGAGCTATCATTTCTCCACATGTCCTCTATCTACCTCTGTCCATGCCTGAAGGCAGTGTTTCCATGTCTGTAACCCTCCACTAAAGAATTGCATTTACCGATTTCTACCACGCCGAGCAGCAGGTTGGGCATCCTCAAAAGAGCCAACTCTTTTGCATGTTATTTAAGTTTGAAAGGGTGAGATCGGGGAGCTACAGTGTAAAGAGGATAAAGTTTCTCAACAACCTTCTCTGAGCACTGGCCTTGCGACCTTTGAGGAAAGAGTAGGGGCATAGCCATGATGAAAAACATTCCTTGGTGGACATTTCTTGGCCTTTTCCTTATCAATGCAGCTTCCAATTTTCTGGAAACTTCTTGCTAACATATTCCTATAATCAACATGTGCCTTCTTTACAAGCCACCAAGATTTTCTCTTAGGAATACCCAAAACCAGAATAAAAAGAACCTCCTGCCTGCTTTGAGTTCGACCTGCCCAGCACACTCTCTTGGAACCTATTATTCTGATTAGATAACATGTTTGTTGCGGGTGGTGGTTGGTTTATATTTACATTTATATTGTCAATCAGGCTTCCATTCAGCAAATTCATCAACATCTTGCTTTTCCTCTTAATTGCAACTCCCATAACGTGCTATCATTTTTCCCATGGTTCTCGTTTCCATTGTTTTTCTTTCTTAACCCTCCTAAACTTCAAACCCTCATTGCCTCCCAGTCCACTTTGACATGTAGCTAAAATGCTGTGGTTTTGATCAAAAACAGGTGAGGTACCCAGGTGAACCTAAGGCTAGGGGACTGCCGGGAGAAGTGTTTGTGAAGCATTTATCTTCAGCCTTTCATGGGCCACAGCAACAGGTTTGAATATGTTTTCTTTTGAACAAATCATGCGTGCGCAAGCTGCAAGCCTTCTTGTAATTCTTCTGGACTACTTTTGACTATCCTGGCTCAGTTATGAAGTGTTCTTCACAGGGTGACCTGAGAATCACAGTCAGCTCTTCGCAAAGAAATCTTTGAACGTCCATGACTATCACCCATGCTCTTTGCATGCACGTTCTGAACGATTACAGAACTACATTGTCTTGCTTTTGTTTTTATTTTCTGCCTCAACTACAGCAATTAGGTATGGGATTTTTTTTGTATGCATCCTACAAATAGATCGTTTATCAAGATTCAACAAAATTTAAAATATCCCAGTTCCCTTTCTAATATCAAGGACAACTTTTAGTGGTAGATAATGCAGTTGGAAAAGCACACTTTGGTTTAAATCCTACAGAGTATGTATTGGCATTCACGGTGTTTCTGTTTTTCCTATCATAGAAATAATATAAGGCTAATGTACATTTGTCTTCCAGGTTGCTGTACTGTGGTGGTTTGGGTGTTGCTGTGACGCTGGTAGCTATGTCACAGGTATTTCAAATACCTGCGGGTTCTAACAAGGTGAACAGGTTTCAGCAGATCTTCCAGAATTCAGAGGAAGAATAAGATGTTTGCTTCTGAGGAATTAACCCCCCAAAACCATATGAATAGCAGTGGACCACTGTCAGAGACAGTGATGGTATATGAGCCACTCAGGTCTGAAGGCACTCAAAATGTGACTGAGGAAGAGCTGCCTTCTCTAAGTAGAATCAGTAATAATCAGAAGAAGCGGTTTACCCATGGAAGTCAAGAAAATGTTTCCTTGTATTGCATTGACTATGAAAAGGCATTTGATTGTGTGGATCATAACAAACTACGGATAGCATTGAGAAGAATGGGAATTTCAGAACCTTTCATTGTGGTCCTGTGGAAACTGTACATGGATCAAGAGAACAGAACAAGGGAATGCTACATGGTTTAAAATGTGTCAGGGTGGTATCTTTTCACCATATTTACTCAATCTCTATACTGAAACAATAATCAGAGAAGCTGGGACGTGTGAAGAAGAATGTGGTATCAAATTTGAAGGAAGGCTTACACACAACCTTCAATGTGCAGACGGCACAACTTTGCTTGCTGAAAGTGAGGACTTGAAGCCCTTGCTGATAAAGAGGAAGGATTACGGCCTTCAATATGGATTACAACTCAGTATAAAGAAAACCAAAATCCTCTCAACTAGATTAATAGGTAATATCGGGATGAACAGAGAAAAGATTGAAATTGCCAACGATGTTATCTTGCTTGGATCCACAATCAATGCTCCAGGAAACAAACAAAGAAATAGAATAAAAGAAATAATAACATATGGAAATGTATATTCTACTCAGGCAAGTGAAAATGTACTCTTAAATTGCATGTTTATTATTTAATAAAATTATCTTACCTTAAAAAAAGAAAAGACACAATATCTTTAAGATATTAAAGAGAAAACTTGTCATATTGATGACTAAGCTGAGTCTAACTCAAGTCATTGTATCTGCAATAGCCCCATGAGCATGTGAAATTTGAACATTCAAAAGGAAATATTGAAGAACTATTGATGTATATGAATTATGGAGCCGGTAAAATTATTGAAACCGTCATGGATTTTCAAAAGAACAACAACAAAAAATCAGTTTTGAAGAACAGACATTCAGAATGATGCTCAGAAGATATTATTATGTGTCTTTCTACTTATAAAGAGAAATCAGTCCCTCATGGTTGGTAAAATGGAAGGTCATTGAAAAAGAGGAAGACACTCAAGGACATTAATTGGCACAGGGAATGCAACAATGGGCTCAGACATAACCACAATGCTAAGTATGGTGTGAGGCTGGGCAGTATTTTGTTCTGTTGCGCATAGGGTCGGTAAAACTCAGACTGACTCAAAGATATTTAATAATAAAAGAAAATTTTATAAATACAAATATTTTGTTCAAATATTCATATTCTGAAATGAAATTTAGAATTTAAAGACCTTTATCTTTTTCATAATTGCAAACACCTTTTGCCAGCTTTCACAGCCTGCCTGTGTAATATAATTTTGTACAGTGTTTGTTTCACGTACGAGCATATGAGACGTCATATGCTGTGGTAGGCAGAATCTCAGTTCATAACACCTGTGTCCCCTGCTGGTATCCCTATGGATACATTCCTTGACAAAAAGGAATTTTGAAGATGCAATTAAGATTATTAATCAGGTGAGTTTAAAATCCAGGGATTATTGTAGATTATGTGGTGATCCTCTAAAAATAGCCATGTAAATCCTTAAGAATAGAACAGAAAGTCAGAAATATTTTGAAACAAACAACAGCAAAATTGATGTGCTTGAAAATGGAAGTATCCACAAGGAAAGCATGAGAAGAAAATGAATTCATCAAAATGCAGAAAAGGAAAAATCCAAGATTTATGCCAAGATTTCTTGTCCAGGCCATAGAAAGAAAACGATGCAGTTAAAGGAAATTACACGAGGGCATACCCACCCACAAATCCAGAATTGTGCTGGGTGGAAAATCACACGAGGGTATACCCCCCACCAAAAAAATACGGAATTGTGCTGGGCGGAAGGGGCTTTCTTAGTATGCATTTTTCCCACAAGGTGAGCATCAAGCAACTCACTCTGAGTTAGTGTATTCAGTAATATCGCCTTGGAAGATTCTCTCCAGTCACAGTGAATATTTTCATAAAAGCAGTTTCTCTTGAACCTCATTTTGTGTGTGTGTGTGTGTGTGTGTGTGTGTGTGTATGTGAGATGACTGATTTAAGAAAGCAGCGTGCGGCTGTGAGATTTTGTATCCTGCTTGGGAAAAATGCCACAGAAACTGTTGTGATGTTGAGTACAGATTACAAGAAAAATTCAGAAAATACAGATTATGGGAAAAACTCAGGTATATGACTGGTTTTCTCATTTCAAAATGGTAAAATGTTAATTGATAACAAACCTGGTTCAGAACATCGTCAACTTCCAAATGGTGAAAACGTTGACTCAGTGCATTTGGAATTATTTCTACTAGGTCAGACTGTTAATTGAGAATTCTATTTAGAGGTTCTGAAAAGATTGAGTAACTCCGCATCAACAGAAAATGTCCTGACTTGTGGTAGATGAGGGGTGGTGCTGATTTTGCCACCATGGCAGCGCACTGGCTCACACAGCCATCTCAGTGTGCCAGTTGCTGGCAGAAAGCAACATGCCTCTCTTGCCCCACACACCTTACTCACCTGACATCAGTCTATGCAACTCTGTGTCACTGCAAATGAAGAGGGACATGCATGAAAGGACAGCAATTTGATGAAGTACAAGAGGTGAAGAAAAACATGACGGATGTGCTGTCAGCCATCCAAAGAGATGAGATAGAAAAATGTTTCCAAGAATGGATTTTCAGATTTGACAAATGTATTAAGTGTAATGGACAATACTTTGAAGGTGTTAAGGTTGTTTTGTAAAAACACTTAAAGCGTTAGCCTTGAAAAAAAATCAGTTTTTTTGTTGTTGTTTTCTTTTTGGTACTCCCACATATGTCCACTAACCATTTGCACTCGACGCCTAACCTAACTTGAATGCTGACAGTTCCATCCGGCCCAGCTCTGTCATGGGAACATGCTCTTGGATCTGCTTCTGTTAAGGTGACAATCAAGTATTAAATCATTGTCATCACAATTTTGTTCCATAACTTAGGGACATCCATGAGTCAGGATTAACTCAGGTGCAATGAGTAAAGGAAATGAAACTGGCCTCGATGAGGCAATAGTTGAGCATTAGAGTCCATATTGAAGGGGTTATTTAAAATAACATGCGAATTAAGAGATCTTCTGTTGCTAATGAAAGACAGCATGAATCAAATAGGCTTCCCATGAGACAAATCCATCATCTTACTGCACTGGTTTGTCCCAGGATCAGGTGGCGGTCAGGGTGGATAGACTGAGCCTTTCAGTAGTGGCAAGTAAGCCTCAGGATAGATCCTCTTTCATCTCTTCTACCCACAGCATTAGCTTAAATCTAAGACTGCTTCCTCTCAATGATCTTAGAATAACTGCCAGTAAAATCCAGATCAAAGTACTTCGCCATTCAAATCCCATGAAAGAGAGAGGAGCTTTCTCTTCTCCTGGAATAAAGCCTGTCTCTTTGGTCTGATTCTATTCAATTTAGTCATGTGTTTTCTAATTACAGAAACACTCACCAGAGAAATCTTATTGTTTTAGATGACCCAGAATTTATCATACAGATTTCCTTCATTCTACTTATGCCTCCAGGACAGGTGGATGTTGAACCATATCTGATTTTTGTTACTAGGGAGAAAAGAAAATATAGATTCTGGGTCACCAGTCAGTTACTTCTACTACATCTCAGGCCCTTGGCTTTGCAACATAGATATGCATCCCTCTTTTAATGACTTCTAAAAATGTGTCTGACCATGTGGAATATGTTTTAAAAACTACCCAAGGGGAAATGATCTGAAATATTCACCTACTTATCATGTTGAATTCAGGGTTCATCATTTCCTAATGTTCTATCAACTTCATCAATTTTGGACATAGCTCCTTATGGTCTACAAACTAAGGCTTAGATATAAATAATTCACCCCAATGCACTCAGCATGCAATATACATTCATTATAAAGGCATTAAAGGAGCTGAGTAACCATCACATAATCTTTTATTCAGAAAACAAGAGAAGAGGAAACCATATGAGCTTATTCCTGGTCCACAACACAGGCACCATCCCGGTAGACTACTTCTGTAGGGTACTAGTTCCATATGCAGCAGACTCTCTTCAATCATCCTCTATGTCAACTCTCATTTCTGTCCCCTTTCATGACTTGCCACACTCCTCGTGTTTTCTCTTCAGTAAGATGCCTTCTTAGACTTCTTCCATTCCCTCTGTGTTCGTATCTGAGGTTGCCATTGGGTCACTCTCCTTTGAGGCAAATGCACAGATATAGCAGGTGCTGCTTCTTGTTTATGGGATTGTCTCTGGATTATTTTATACCTTATTATTAGGACTCAAATTTCAATCTGAGCATTTTTGCTAAAGGCAGCAAACAGCGTTTTAAAGTAATGAACATTTTGATAATTTAGAGGACACTTCAGCTTTATGAATGCTTTTGCATTTAACTCCATTTGTTACAATATTGTTGATTCAAATAAAGTTGTAAACTATGATTGTAATAGAAATATGCATTTACTCATTGTCTCTATATTACTTAATTCATGGATTCTGGCTTCATTGATCTAATTCTACTTATTTATTTAGTATGAATGTTGCAAGGAACTCTGCTAGTGCAGATCTTAAGCACTGGAGTTGTGCTCCCATCAAAAGCCTTGGGTTACAATTAGTTCCACTGTGTTCTATAGGGTCACTATGAATGGACTTGACAACCTACAACAACATGAATGGTGTATATTCTCCTAGAATAATGTATATATCTACTGGCATTCCACTTTGTAAAAAGTCAAACAAGATATTAGATTTGATAAATTAAAAATAAACAACTTTGTGGAGCATGTTGCTATTGTGACATACATGGAGTTCTCATGTGTAGGACCTGATTTGACAGCAACTAACAATTTTAGACATAGAGTTTTGTAAGGAGTTGTTTTGTTTTTTAGAAAGTCGTGGGAGTATATTCAAGGGTGAAAGCACAATGTAGTGATGGAATACATTATATGACTTTCTTATTCTCCATTATCTGAAGTTGGTAGGAGAGAGGGTAAAAGTCACTATAAAAGTCAGTCATAGGGTTAATGGAGACAGTTGTTGGTTGGGTAAACTGTGCTTAGGTTAGCTTAAGGAAGAACATGCAATACATGTAGACCTTGGATAACAAATACTGTGAGTTTTTTTAAATAGTGTGTGTATTATTACTTAGTTGCATCTGATTATAAAAATTGTGACCTGCACAACTTTTTGACAATACATATCTAATGTACATGGGGATACGTTAGAGATGGAAAAGCTTCAAGGCACAGGATCCCTTTCAGAGGCCAGTGCAGTTGATAATGCTGTGGATTTGAACTAACAGAGTGACAATTAATCTAGCTTCTAAATATTCAAAACCCCCACAACCACAAAGTTTTTTTCCCCTGAATCATAGGGACCCTACAGAATAGAGTGGAACTCTACTCTACGGTGTCTCTAAGACTGTTCTCTTGAGGGAGGTGGGTGGCCACATCTTTTGCCCTTAAATAACACTGGGGTTAGTCGCCAAGTACTCAGCCACTGTGCCTCCGGGGATTTTCCCATCTAAATATCAGGAAGGACAAAATGTACCTCTATATTCTAAACTGGATATGAGCAATAAGGAGCTGACCACAGCTTTTTACTTTTCAAAACAGTGTGTGGAAAAGCCACTAAGTGAGCTGGATGTTACTGGGGTAGAGTCAGGGGTTGAAAGACGGTCTTATGCTGTCACTTTGTGCTGTGTTGAGTGTAATCATCTTTGAGGGATACAAGGGAACACAGCACTTCATTTTGGCACCAAAGTTCTGATTTGACATTTAGAAAACATACTTAATGAATTACCGGAGCCAGGAGAATGTAATATTGTCTGGGATGGAGGGGAACCCCATGAGGAAGTGTTGCATAGAAATCAGTAAAGGAAGTCATGGTTGAGACAGACATGCAGAAGAGCAGTGAACCTCCCTAGGGGATGCTCCTCAACAAACGACTTACGTACATCATATTTTAATCTGCCCTTACCATAAGACTTCCATGATTGCTGTCTATTATTAACAAGCAGCCATGGAGGAATTGGATGACTTGTAGAAGGTTATTGATGTAAGACAACTGTTGTACACCCCCAGGTCTGCCAGGTTCCAAAGCTACTTTGCTTTTCCCCACCACACCGAGCTGCATCTCAGAGATAACTTCTGATGCAAACATGCTTTCAGGCTGTTTATATAACTTCAACTTGGGGACTCGAGGCCACAGCATGGGAATTCTGCTAGTGGTCTCCCTCCATTCAGTCTGCTCGGTCTATTAGGGAGATGGTTATCCCTTTTTTGCTTTCCTGGTTTTCTTAATCATCTAGAAAGTCCCTGCTCTATTTCCTCTCACTCTTCACTAGAAAGAACACTTTTTCTGTTTCTCTATCTCTAGGCAGAAGCAAAAAAAGAAAGAGAAAAAAAGACCTCCATTATGTTATGTGGCTGCTCATCAGCAGAACAAATGCCCATGGCTCTCTGTTTCTAATCAGAAGGAAGTAATTTTCCCTTCTCACCTGAGTGACTCTCCGACTTGGCTCTTGGAACTAACTGCTCTCCACACCCTCCCTCCAGGTTCTAAGTTACAAGTTTTAGGGATTTCTGAAGTTCACTCATGAAATGTTTCACTGGGATTCCCTAAGTGATTTCCAATGAAATTCCAACTCACCTAAATCATACTGCTACTTGTTGATTTAAGAACCAAGCTAACCGATATGTCAATAGCCACTTTGGGAGTGGAAGATTTCCCTACATTGATTTGAGAACCTGCTCCCATTTATTGAGCACTGGCTGTGTGTCCGACATCGTGCTGCCTACTGGCCAGGCATTGTTTTATGTAGTTGATGCTACTTTCAGACATCCTTTTTGCTCCCTTCAGTTCCATACTTTAATCCATCCTCCCTCCCCCTCCTTTCTTTCATTTCTCCTTCCCTCCATTTTCCCTCCTTCCTCCACTCCCTCCTCCCTTCTTCACTTTTTCTTCACCTCTCCCTTCATTTTCACTTCTTTCATCCCTCAATCCCTCTCTGTCTCTCTCCCCCTTTCTCTCTTCTACACACACACAGTTAATTTAGTTAATAAGGATTAATATACATGGTGCTCACATATATTAATCTATTTTACCAAATCTGTGTGAGTTGTTTATACTTAAGGAAACAGAATTTCCAAGTTACAGCATTTTCCAGGGAGTAAACCAACTTTAGATTCGTTTGAATATTTGAATTCCGTGCTATTTTAACTAAAACATTTACATGCAGATTTCGGAGCTGCATAACATCTTTCTAAGCAAGAAAGTGGATCCAGATAATTTCCTAGCTGGAGACTTTTCAAATTCTAAAGTTACATAAAAAGCCAAGACCCAAGCAAGTTTGAACTGCCAGGAATATCCAGTGTAGTCATATCTAGATTTGTTTAGCAGCTAGAAATTTTCATGGCATATATAAATACAAAGCAGACCTGCATGCTTAAATTAATAGCATATTTCACTTCCCTAAAAACATTCAAGCAGAGATCAAACACTTAGGGAGAGCACACTTCTCTTTCAGTGATTATGGCTCAAGTCACAACATCTTCTGCACAGCACTTTTGTTACCCCTCTAATTGATTTGGCCTTGAATCTCCATCCACAGATCGCGGGAAACACAGCCTCTCTTTCCAAATGAACGCTCAGCCTGGAAGAACACAAGAGAAGAAATAGCACTTCTGAAAACAGATTTTGTTTAAACTGCTGTATTTTATTCAAGTAGCATGCCTGTCGTTACTTGCACATGTTTTTTCAGGGCACGTAACCCATATGTCACGTTCATGAGTATGGCAGATTAGTATTTTTATATGCTAATGACGTTTCTTTCTTTTCCTTTTTTTCTATTTCGATGGATTTAATGCAAAGTCTGTGCCTTGGTGTCTCTGGATTGTGTCCATCTGACCCCCAGCTGTAGAACCCTCACAAGCCTGGCTTCTGAAGCTGGTTCTTTCCAGGCAGTATTTGCTCCCTGCTCTGCAAACTGTTCTCTCTAACACAGGGAGAAACCCTTTTTCCAGCCTGGGTACATCCCTCAGCAGGGCATGCAGTGCCCGACCAGGAGGAGGGTGGGACCACACATCTCAGGCCATGGAGTACACTTAGTGGATGAAGCTGGTTTGTCTCACCTCTAGCTGGTCAACTGCTAAGCTTTGTCTGCAACTCCCACACACATGAACACAGAGAGGCAGTTGTGAGATCTTGGGGCACAGAGGGGCTCTGTCTCTTGCTTGGATACATAGGATCATCTAGTTTTGTTGTGGCGCCATGAGGCTAGGACAGTCCACATCCTCTGTGTCCACCATCTTCCACCTGAGTTCGTGAGGGACAAACCCCATGTGACCTGTGTGCATGCAGGCAAATAGCCCCTCATCAGCACAGGATCAACCTGCGGGCTCAGTCCTCTGCTGAATCCTTTGTTGTCTCCTCATGTGGCATCTGGGCAGAGAGCATTGACAAGAAACGCCACTGCTCTCAGGGTAGGGCCACCAATGGTCCCAAATTAAATGTACATTTTCACTTGTTTATGTTCCAATTCCTGGAGGGCTGCCAAACTTGGTCTACAATTTCATCACCATGGCACACACCTTCGTTATACAAACATGAACAGAAGTGACAGTTGTGGACTGTAGACTAATGGTGAAAACCAGAGAAAACAAAACCACTGAGCCAATTCTGACTCATAGGCACCATGTAGGACAGGAGAGAATAGCTCCTTAGCATTTGCAAGACTGCATATCTTGAGGAAAACAGACAGCCTCGCCATATTTGTACAGCGGAGTTGTGGGTGGGTTAGACCTGCTGACTTGGCAGGTCACAGGTCAGTGCTTAACCCTCTGCACCAGAATTGGGATGATGAAGCTCTGATCTGTTTCTGGAAATGTCAGGAGACATCCATGATGTATCCACAGGTACATTATGTCAAAGTTTTAAAAAATAATTTTGTCACATCTGTCCATCGTCTGCATATGTGTGCATGCTATTTACGTGGGTGAGTTACCCACAATAGGCGAGGTTGGCATGTGATACAAAAAAAATGTGCCTTTGAACAGTTGCTGAAAGTGAATCATCCCCACATTTCATCTTGTCAGGGCTCTGACAGCAAAGCTGATGTGGAAAGGTGAGTTCCAACTGTTTCCTTAATTTTGAGTGGAAGGACTTGGCAGCCACTTTTCTGAGAGAGGCAAGCAGGCAGGCTTCACTGGTCCCCAAGAACATTTGCCACCAGCCTTGTTAGACCTCCAGAACCAATCAGAATTTTAGGTAGGATCTAAACCATTTGAATCATCTGTTTTTCCTTTCCTTACACCTTGGTGTTAAGATAGTTCTTCCTGAATCTGAATGATGTGAAAGGGGGGTTACTGATCACTGAAATGCTTATATAGTGAGGCTAGCTAATGTTTAGATATTAAAAACTCAAACATGCTGTCATCAAGTTGTTGGCAACTCATATTGATCCTACAGGACAGGGGAGGACTGGCCCTGGAAGTTTGTGGGGCTGTAACACTTTATGGAAGGAGAAAGCCCCATCTTTCTCTTGAGCAGCAACTGGTGTTTTTGAACTACTGACTTTATAGATTGCAGCCCAACCTGTAAACCATGGTGGTTTAAATAGTTTTCATTAGATACATCATTTGGGGGGAGAGGGGAGGTCTTCAATAATAATTCTACAGCAACCATATTTTCACTTTCTGTTAATAAGCCAGACACCCCAGGTTCTGACTGTCACCTCCTTCACTTACCATCAAGTAGCTTTTATCAGAGAACTTTGCTTTTGATAGTAGCTATGGTTATACTCTGGGCTAAGCCTTGGGATGCTAAATGAAAGGTTGATGGTTCAAACCCAGGGTGACATGGGTGTGACATGGTGAAATATATGGCAACCAGCTTCCTTAAAGTTTGCAGCTTTGGAAACCCACCTGGAGCAGTTTTATTCTGTCCTGTAAGGTCCCTGTGAATCACAATCAACTTGATGGCAAAGCTCTGATTTGTTTGGGGGTTTCTTTTTAAGGCATCTCTTGAAATGTTTATATACTAGACAAGTTTAAGACTCCACAAAATCTAGCAGGTTTCATTCTACCCAATGCTCAAATTTAAGCATCAGAAAAAATAAGACCAATTGTACTTCCTATGGTCCTTTAGTGTATTTAAATTTGATTAAATGTCAAACCTCAAGGCCTAGCAAATAGTAAGTGTTAAAGAAATATTATATAGTTTTTTTCCTTCGTCACATCGCTCCCTGACTGATAGAGACTTAAAATTTTCAGTACTTCTGTTGTTGGTAATCTTGAGTCAACTTCTGATTCACGGTGAGCCTATGCACGTGTGTTAGTCCAGATATACTAGAGACTCTAATTCATAAACATGCATATGTGCATAAGAATGAGTTTTATATACAAGAAGAATTGAACATTGAGAAAACATCCCATCCCAGTCCAGATCAAGTCCATAAGTCCAATATTAGCCCATAAGTCCTGTACCAATCTATAAAGTCCTCTTCTGAAGCACAAAACATATGCAATGATGCCAAGTGCAGGACAATCACAGGCCAGTGGGTAGTAAGTCTTTGGATTCAGTGGCGGTGTAAGCAGTCTCTACGTGGCTTCTCCAGTTCCCAGGGCACAGGGTGCACGGGGTCTATCAGTGGGGTGCCATGTGTCTTGTAAGTAGGGCATCTCCAAGGGAGTGAGAAGAGAGAATGCTCTCCCACCTCCAAGGAGGAAAATCCAGAAATTCCCAGAATTCTCAGGAGAAGGCTGAGTCCACACAGAGGCCTCATTGGCTATGATCCAATTAACAGACGGCTCCACTCCTTCACTTTTAATCTTATAAAGTCCCAAATTTACACCAGCTTATGTGACTACCATAACATGCTATAACAAAACATCACCTAGTCCTATGTCAGAGTCGTCATACATTTGAGTGATGATTGTGGGTAGTCAACCAATCTCTCTGTAAATTGGTCTCTCCTGGTGATGTATATAAAGCAAATGAGTCTGATTCTGTTTTATTATGACCCATACAATTTTAATTGACTGAGTTCAGATTAGTAAAGGTTGCCTTCCTAGTCTGCCTTAGTCCGAAAGCTCAGGTGAAATGTTGACCATGAGTGATTCTGCTCATATTTGTAATAATGGTAGGTTAACTTCCAGCATCATAGTAGCTCACAAGCCTGCACAGTGCGACACACTGACGGACAGGTGGTGGAGTAAATTATTAGAAACTAAACAACTTCATTTCCTTTACTCATCAACTACAAGTTACAAGCTGGTTTGTGTAATTTGACTTTATTTTACTTTATTCCCCATGGCTGAGATAAAGATTTCTATGATTAGTTTTAAGAGTCTATAGATTTATACTCAAAAAGAGTACTTATGAGTATACTATAGACTTTTGACTGATTTTGGACCCTTCATCTGGCTATTCACTTGACCTCTGATTCTTTAGTCTTGAGCCAGCATCTGGCCGTATCTCCTGAGAGGCAGTAGCTGCATGCCATCTTATGTACCTATTCTGGGTTCATTTGCATCTGCCACCAGAAGTGAACCTTCTGGCCTCTTGATCTTGATTTCATCAGCTCCTCTAGCTACACAGTTAGGAAAAGCCTCCAGCCTAGTATCTTGATCATGGGCTTGCAATGTGCCCATCTCCACTATATTATGAGTCATTTCCTTGATATAAACCTTTCTAAATTGTTACATAAAGAAGCCTCACTAGTTTTGCGTCTCTAGAAAATTCAGACTAAGACACTTCCTTTCGGATTTATTCTCCACTATGGGGAAGGGTTGGTTTTTCTTCAATGCATCTCACACCCCTGCTGACAGCATTCATGGGCACTCTTTCATAAGTGTTACCTAATGTTAGTTTTAATCATACATTAATGAAACACATACCTAACCAAATTCTTCTTATAGGCTTTCAATGTCTTTCCAGTATTTTGTGCTTCTCAACCAGTGTCTGACTTTTATAAGGGAAATGTGGGAAATATGTCCAAACACAGAACATATTTGTGTTTGTAACATTAGGAAGACATTGGGGATAAAGTGAGACATAACAGCATTTATGAAAGTTCTACAGATTCATATAGAAAACAGGATGAGATATGGTGAGAATCAGAGAGCCAGGGTCATCTCATGTCCATGATCTTATTATATTGTCCAAATCTATCTGAATTAAAATCTTCATGCTAAACAAATGAGGGTAAAATAAAACATTTTAGGGTCATACCACAGAGTTCCCATTTCCAATGCCCTGTTTTTGAAGTAGTATTACTATATAAATATTTTCCAAGATTTGCAAAACTTTTTCATTATTTATTAAATATTATGATTCATATAAAATGAAAACCTAAAAACTCAAGTTGATTCTGATTCATTAAAACCCTATAGATAGGGTAGAACTGCCCTTGTGGTTTTCTGACACCATAACTCTTTATGAGTGTAAGAAGCCTGATCTTTCTGCTGTTGGCTTCAAACTGCTAACCTTGTGGTTAGCAGCCCAACATGTAACCACTTGTCATGCTGATTCCTTATGACTCAATTAGTTAAGGGGGGGGGGAAGTCCTATACGTAGTGGGAGAAAATTGTGGAACAAAATTCAAAATCATAAAAGAGATCAGGCTTAGTTGTTGGATAGAGTTTGACAGAACCCCTGAGACTATGACTGTTAGTCACCCTTCAGGTCTTGACCTAGACTCAGTCTGGTGGCTCACATTTCAGCCAATAAAATCGCCAGGCCAATACCACTAGTATAATCAACCATTTAAGATAAAAAGGGTAGTATTTCCCCAGGAACTAAGTTCAGAAAGTCTGGACAAGACAAAAGAATTGAAACAGGAAACAGAGGAAGGGGATGCATGGTAGTACCATGAGAGACTAGCAATCAATGAGATGAAAGAAAATGTGTGTAATTTTTTAATGGAAAACTGATGATTTGTTCTGTAAACTGTCACTAAATTCACAATAGGAATTTTTGTTCAACAAAAAAGAATATATGATATAGTATCCTACATGTATTTCATTGTTTTCTTTATATCAATTCTGTTGTTTAATTAGTTTATCTTGCTTCTGAAAAAAAAAAGTTACAAAGTAGAAATTGTATGGGAAAGAAATACTGTTTTGTGATCTGAAAATGGTAGGGGAAATGCTTCAATGTTCTGAGTTATTGAACACAAACCCTTTCTCTTCTAAAACGTCCTTAACTTCTATGGCACACACTTTTATCTTCTAATATTTAAAGTGCTCGTGGTAAGATTGGATGGAAGAAGGGTATGGAGAGTCATCAATCACCCTTCTCTTTAAGACTGAATTCCTTTAATATATTCTATTTTGCACCTTCAAAGCATGGAAGGAACAGTTTGCTATATAGCCAAGTGGGACACCTTGCCACAAAGGATTCAAATAGTAAAAAGAAATTTATATAAAAGTTAAATGCTTCTCCTTCATCTGGAATTTCTATGTATTTTACATGAAAACACTTTTGGAAGTACTCGTGGATAGGTTAACTGAAGTCAAAGGCATTAAGCACTCTATTTAAGGCAGCAGAGGTATAGAACCCTCCTGTGAATATGTGATAGCAGTATTGTATTACAACTGCTTGGGATAGTGCCTACCTAATGTTAGGGAAGGGAATTAAAGGGGAAGAAGACATGAATGACTTGGACCCTGATTGATTGGTTGAGAACACTAACATAACCTCCGTTCTCCATCCATAAAGGACACTTTATGACTGTCTATACAAAACAAATGTTTTGACAAGGGTGTTTTTACTTTTTTGGAATACTTGGAGATATTTGAATTAAACTCCCTTTAAATATATCTTCTCTTATTACCACACTCTTTTAGCCATGAAAATATTTCATTTTGCCCCCTATTTGGGTGAACAACATAAGGCTTAGAATTGGGACCAATTCTAAAATTCTGCTTGAGATTTGAGCTCTGATAATATAGTTATACACTAGGCTGCTAACTCCATGGTCAGCAACTCAAACACTGCAGACACTTCTCAGGAGAAAGACAGAGTTGTTTACTCTTATAAAGAGTTATATGTTCTGTCCTGTCCTATAAGATAGCATAGACTCAATGGCAATGGGCTTGGTTTTGAGGGGTTTTGTATGACTCCAGGTTCATGAAAAACACATAAACATGACAGTCAGAGAATAATAATGGGCAAACCAAAGATCCGTAATAAATAATGATAATGGAGCCACAGCCAAAAATGTATTTTAGTGTCATGATACCCCATAATTAGAAAATCAAAAACACAAAGACACTAAAAAAGGAAACTAGAATGGAAGGACCCATAGATTAATTTCCAGTTTGCTTGGCATTTAAAATATTTTTATCTGATTGAAATTTTTATCAATTCTACTCTTTTTCCTTATTGAACTGTTTTATTGGGTATAAAAACAGTGTGTACATTTATCTAATTCAAATAGTTCAAGAACCAGCTGGCAAGGTAAGCCAGAGATCCAAAATGTGATATAGAATTCTTTGTTTCACTTGTGTTTTCTCCAACTCTCTTCTGGAATTATGGTTGATGCCCCAGGAAGTGTCCAATCCACTAGTTTAAGTTCTTCCTGATGATACATTCAGTCATGCATTTCATAACATCCATTTCGGCAATGTTCAATTGCCAATTACATTAATATTTGGAGCTATATATAATGGTTACAATAGCACATGTGTACTACTTTCAAGACACATCAATATATCGTTATTATTATATGATCATAATAAACATATTTGAGATATCTGGAAGTGTTTCTTTAATAATTTCTGTGCATAGAAAAGTACAGTTTACACTATATACTAAGAATGATAATTGAATGATTGATGTTAGATATAAAGTATTTCTAACTGTTCTTTCTAATGTACAAATTCTACTTAAAGTCAGACTTAGGATTACTTATATATTACATGATGTTTGCACTGTATCTAAATGTCATAACATCCAGTTTCTCAAAATTTATCATGGATGGTAAGTGATACATGACTGTATGTCTGAAGTCAATCAATACAATATATCTTTAATAAGCGCCTAATCTGTCCACTGCGGATTAAATGATTTTAGTTTAAAGCAGAGAGATATGTCCTCTTGATGGAACTTAAATAGCAATAAAGACGTAAAATTAACAATCACCTTGGTAAATAAGTAGCATATACTATAAATTTGATAACATTTATATATATATAATACATTTGTAAAAAGTGATAGAAACTTTATAATATAAAATAAATGAGCAAATTCTATATTATAAATGTTACTCAAATGCATATTCTACAGAACAACAAATGTATCAGAGGGTCTCGGATGGGGATATAATTTTCAGTGTTTTGGGTAGGTAGCTTTCATCAGTAAAGTGACTTTTGAGTAAAGAGTTGAAGTAGGTGGAACATGTAGATAGCTCAACCCAAACCGAACTCACTGCCATCCAGACTCAGAATAAAATTATACCTGTGAGTTTCTGAGTCTGAGTTTCTTTCCAGGAATAGAAAACCTCATCTCTCTCATGCAGTGCCTGGTGGTTTTGAACTGCTAAACTTTTGATTAGCAGCCCAACACATAAGCATTCTGCCACCAAGGCTCCCTTGTAGCTCAGATAACATGTAAAAAAACTTGTAGCCAAAGAAAATAGTCAATGTGCCCTCATATGGATAAGGCATTTTCTTGTCCATTTTTAAAAATGCAAAAAAGGCCAGTGTCAAGTGGAAAGGAATGAGTGATGGCCACAATAAAAGATACCGTGTAGGAAACATGGAAGAGGTTGGGGCGTGCACAGCATGCTGTGACATGGAGGCCATTGCAAAGACATGGCTTTTCCTCTGAGTTTAGGAAGAGGCCACTCCAAAGTTTTCAGTGTAAGAATGACGTAATGCATCTTTTGTTTTAAGAAGATTACTTCAGCTTTTCTGAGAATAGATCGTAGGGAGAATGATATAATCTGGAATCTAATAACTTAAGTCCTGCTGAGAAATCATTTTGACTCAGACCAGGATGACAATAAAAGTGACAATGAACAATGGTCAGACTCCAAATGTATTTTTTGGGTTAAAACCAACCACATTTTTGGTGAATTGGGTGTACTGAAAAGGAAGAGCAATAAACAGTGAGTCCAAGTTTTCTGATATGAGAAGGAAGGGGGAAGGAGCTATGGGAGGAGACCTGGAGTTCTGATATGTCAAGATTATTAAATATTAAATTGGAAATGTACATGTCAATAGGCTCCATGTGCATGAAACACCATTCTGAGAAGAAATTTCATAGGTCTTTGTCTGAGCTGTAGATAGGATCCGTGGGATTTTCAGGATCTGGGGGACATTTAAGTCAGTGTCCTGAGAGAGATCAGCCCCAACAAAGAGAATTTAGCACATCCCCTAGGTGCCTTCACAATAGTGCTTGGAAGTGGAAGAGGGCACTGACAATGAGACTGACCGAGGAATGAGGACAAAAGTTAAGTAGAAAACTCAAGGGAGGATGGAGTCCTGGAAGCCCAGACAGTGAACTATTAAGAGGAGGTGTGCATAACTGTCTAACTCAAATGTTAGAGCTAGTCAGAGGAACATGGACAATTTAGGACTGCATTTGCAAACATAGAGGATGTGGAAGTGCTTGTCTGTACCAGACTTGGTCAAGGTGCTGGTCGAGAGAGGAAAATTCAAACTGAAGTATATTTGTAGACCATGGGATAGAAGGGATTGGTTCTATACTGTCAAGGAATTTTAGTGAAACTGAAGAATATAAATGAAAGATGAACTGAAGTCTAGATTACAGAGAGCCTCAGTGAAAATGCTAAGCTTAATTGTTTGATCACACTTTCCTTGAGTCCCAGTTCATGAACATCTATCTATATGACTACAAATCTTAGATACAGAGATATATTTATATAATATATATTATATATGACATATAAAGTCAATGCTCTTAAGTATAAAATCAAATTGCTTTTGTGTTCACAATTCAATTATATCAAACTAATGCCCCAATTAATAAGCAAAAGGGACTACATCATGTACAGATATACAGTTGAGGAACACATATTTAATGGAAAAATAGAATTTTCCTATTAACTGTTCAGTCCCTTCATATATGTGGCATATTCTATGAAATATATATAGAAACTACTTATCTTAAACGTGGTCATATTACATCAATGAATATATTCCTCTACTTCTCTTAAGTACACGTTTGCTTAAATAAAATATATTAATATAATTAAATATAACAATTGGTTCAAACGCTAAGATACTGATAAAACAAATAACAGAGGAAAGTGATTTAACTTCTTTTAGAAAAAGTCCATAGTGCGGAACTGAGATGAATTCTCTCATTTGTTAATGACTCCTTAGCTAAGAACCCAGAAAAGTCATCCAGGCTCAGTGAACTTCTACTGATATGAAGGTCAAGCTCTTCCCATGATCCGGAAGTGGTCCAATGGGATGTCAGAGTTCCTTTCTTGAAGATGACTTTCAGTATCAGCACTTCCAAGTAATGCAGGCTGCTGGGTTAGGGGTCTACAGTTCCTGAAAGAAAAATCTTCACATTGATTCTCAAGAAGACCAGAATAATACTCATTGAATATATGCCAATGTTTGTTTGCATTTCAATGGTTACAGATCCTGTTTCAATTGGGAAGCATTTGAAGTCCTTCATTGAATATCTGGCCATAACTAACTCCCAAACGGAACTGCTTCACATTAACTACATTGACCTAGCTGCTGTGGAGTGTACCTTTTAAAAATGTTGCATATATGTGTTTTTATATAGGTATATACACACATACATGCAAACCCTGGTTCTGTAGTGGTTATGTGTTAGACTGCTGTCTGCACTGGCAGTTCAAAACCACCAGCAGCTCCATGGGATAAAGACTGGTCTTCTGCTCCTATAAACTATTTCAGCCTCAGAAATCCATATGGCATCACTATGAGTCAGCATTGACTCCATAGCAGTCATTTAGGCTTACATATATATATATATATATCCTGACAATTCAACATTTTTCACAGGATACTTTAAAGACACTAATAACATTAATAATATTATACAACTATCACCAACAGTTCTTGCAATTTCACCACCAAAAAGAGAAATCTAATGATTCCTAAACAATAATTCCCTTTCTTTCCCAAACCTGATAATCACTAAGAAATGTTGGTCTCAATGCATTTGCCTTGTCTAGATATTTCATAAAACCCACTGCCCCCAAGTGGATTCTGACTCATAGCAAACCATAGCATGACAGACTAAAGCTGATCCTCAGGGTTTCCGTGACTGGAGACTCTTACAGCTCTTGTAAAAATCCATACGTCAATTGTATCAAGCAATTTTGTACATATGTTGTCATTATCATTTTCAAAACATTTTCTTTCTACTTGAGATCTTGGTATCAGCTCCTCTTGTTTTCTCTCCCTCCCCCACCTTCCCACCTCTGTGACCTCTTGATTATGACCCCTTAGTAACAATACATTGTTATTATTTTCATATCTTACACTGTCTTTTGTCTCCCTCCACCCATGTTTCTGTTGTCCACACCCTTGGTAGAGAACAAGATGTTAGATGTCAATCTTTCTGATCAGTTTCCCATGGTGGTAAATCTTTATGGGAGCAAATAAGGACATTTTTCTCCCATTAAACACTTGGTGCATTTGAACTGCTAACCTTGTGGTCAGCAGTCCAATGTGTAGCCCGCAATATTGCAAGGGCTCCTTGGTATTCCATAGGGTTGGCATCATATGATATACTAGATAATATTATGTATGGTATACTATTATATATCATTTGATATATTATGTATGTATAATATATTCTCAAATGTTTACCAGTTCACCTCTGTTGTAGCACGTGTCATGCAGGATATCTTTATGGCTGAGTAGTGACCCCTTGTGTACAAATGTCATAACCTGTTAGGAGTCCCGGGGACAGAGTAGCTAAAGTGCTCATCTACAAGCCAAAAGATAGCTGGTTTGATCTCACTAGAATAAATATGAAGAAAGATGTGTCAGTCAGTTGTTGTTTTTTTTAAGTTTACAGACTTGGATAAGAGCTTCCTCTAGGGTCTTTAAGAGTTGGAATTTACTAGAAGGCCATGAGGGTTTGCTTTCTTTGTTTATTTGTGGGGTGTGTTTGTACCGTATGGTGATATCCTTGAGTCCAAATACACAGCAAAGTCTGTGAGGCCCCGAGTGACTACAGTGGTCAGCTGCGGATACAAGAACACTTTGCCCTCAAGACGGAAGGTGGGCTGAGCATACCTGTGACTGCTCAGGGCTCCCAGACACCCACAGGAACTTGAGTCAAGACTTTTTAGGGAGATATCATTTGCACATATTCCAGAGAATGTCAGGGAATCCACATATTTGCGACTCCCAAAGACACTGCCATTGAGTCAATTCTGACTCTTGGCAACCCAACAGGTCATGTAGAACTGCCTCTGTGGGTGTCTGAGACTGTAGATCTTTCTAGGAGTAGAAAGCTTCCTCTTTTTTCCATGGAATGGCTAATGGAATTGAACTACCAAGCGCCCAGTGAGCAGCCCAACGTGTAACCCAATATATCACCAGGGCTACTCACAACTATTTATCAACAAATAATGTACGTTATGCAGTTTAGTTTTTCTTCTCACCGAAGGAGAACTGGCTGTAACAGAGTGTCCATAGAAGACTTTGAGGTCACAGAAATAAGACAACAGAAAACTTTGTAATTAAAATTATTTCTATTAAGCCATTTATATATAATTCACAAGTTAAGGGGTGCTCGGCATTGTTTCAGGAGATATCAGTCTCTTTAAAGGGACTATCTGCTTGAAAGAGTAAAAAGTCAGTGGAAAAGAGGAAGACACTCAATGAGATGAAGTGATACAGTGGCTGCAACACTGGGCTCAATGACAACAATTGTTTGGAGATTGGTACAGGATCAGGTAGGTTTTTGTTTTTTGTAGACAGAGTCACCATGACTCTAAACCAACCTGATGGCACCCATCAACAGCAGCATGCATTCTCTTGAGAACCCTGGGGGCCCAGTGAATATTAATTGAGCTGCCGGGAGATAGAACCAACCAGTCTTCCTGGGGGAGAAAGATGAGTCTGTCTGCCTCTGGAAATGTTCTTCTAGAAACCCTGTGGGGTGGGGGCATTCTGTTCTACCCTCTAAGGTCATGAGTTAGATATGGCTTCATGGCAATGAGTTATGCATTCCCTTAGTGACAGAAGTGAAATGCATTCTTCCCAATGAATTCATCTTTATTTGATTTTTATAACACACAAATTAAATTATGGTGTATAAAGGTAAGATATCAAACATCTTGGGGTGTTTAAAACAACTTGTTTTGTTCTGATGTTTCCCTCCAAATATGAACCACTTAAAAAGAGTTTATCTTTATGTGAGTTTGGAAAGATGGGATAATGCAAGGTCAAGAGGAATGCAAAAGAGCATAACTTTGTTATTAATAAGGAAAGATCTGTGTTCATTTATATATCAGAGTGACTCTTTGCCAGTCATTAAAATTCCGGGGAAAAGTAGGATTATCAAATTCTAGGTCCGCCCACAACCAAGTGAACAGCCAGGTCTGAGCTCTGTGTGGAGCATGAGGCTGGATGCTGAGCCCACACAGAGCTGTGAAGATTTCTTTCTCCTCCAGGACCCACATCATTATCTGGACTCCCTGTCGCTCTTCCACTATAGGTGTAGAGAGCATTTCAATCTCTCGATTGTGCCTTCATATTTTTTCCCCTTTGTAATAACATGATGATGTTTAAGGCTCTTTTTCTTGCAGTGGAACTGTGTACCAGGTAAAATAATAAAACTTCCAATGGCAGTCTTTTTCTTTGAGACTTATCAATGCTCTGCAGCAACACAGGAAAAATTAATATCACCTAGCATAACAGGTAGTGTGATGCCTTGAGCTGCTAACTCCAGGGTAAGCAGTTCAAACCCAACAGTCACTCCTCCAGAAGTCTGCTCCTGTAAAGATTTACAGTGTCAGAAACCCCAAGGGACAGTTTCACTCTACCTTATAGGTTCATTATAAATTGAACTGGACTAGGTGGCAGTGAGTTTGGTTGTAGTTATGAGTGGAAGACCCTAAGTGGCACAGTGATGGGGAGCTTCACTACGAACCAAAAATGAGATGTTTGGATTAAATGATAGATAATATCACGTAACAAAACAAAATGAAAAATGTATGGCTGTCTCCTTTTGAAACAACAGCAGCTCCATGCGAGAAAGACTGGACTTTCTTCTTCTGTAAACAGTTATACTCTCAGAAACTGAGAGGGGTCACGATGAGTCCGCCTTGACTCTAGGGCACTGAGTTGATTTGGTTTTTCTTTAGCAGCGGATGAGGATCACTCACACAGGTCCCATTTTGTTGTACATAAAGCAGAGCCTACTTGATAGGCACTAACAAGTCATTTATATTTAATGTGATTATTGATCAGGTTTCCTTGATAGCTCTCATTTTGATATTTGTTTTCGATTTACCTTAACTGTTCTTTGTTTATCTTCATTTTTATCTTCTCTTTTTAAAAATTGTGACGTTTTTCAAATGATTCATTTTGTCCTCAGTGTGGGGATTATCCATTTACTCTTTGCTGGTGTATGTTCGACTGCTGGAGGGGTTTTAGTGTGCACCCACTGTCGGTCATGGTCTACATTCCAGTAGAACTGTCTTGGGAGCACTAGTGCTTTGTACTAATGGTTGGTGGTTCCCTCCCAACAAACCGAAAGAAGGTAAATAGGTTCTGTAACAAGGACAGGGAAGAAACGCCTCTTGTAACACATCAGGTCACCGTGACTCATAATCGACTTGACATTAATGGGTTTGGTTTACTCTCAAGGACTATGATGCCATTTCTCATAGAGGATAAGAACCTTACAACAGTATATTTCTGTTTCCACTCTCGTACTGTTTTTATTCTTTCCCTCCCTTTGCTTTTACCCCCATTATTTTTCTACTCTGTGCTATTGAAAACCCACACTGCATCTTTGGGTGTAATTTTCCTTTTGCCTGAGGTATTTTCTGTAAACTTTCTGACAAAACATGTCACTGAAAATAGAGTGATTTCAATATTTCAATTTTTTAATGTTTATTTTTTCAAATGTTTTTATTTTGCTAAAAAAACACTGATAGGACTTTGCTCATAAAGATAATAATTTTAGTACAGATTTTTCCTAAGTAAAAATATGTGTCAGGTATCAGGCATCAAGAACAAAAAATCAGAGCACTGTGAAGAAGGGGGAGTTCAGATTGGGGACCCAAAGCCCATCTATAGGCAACCAGACATCACCTTACTGAAGGGTCACAGGGCAGAGATGAGCCACTCAGGGTGCAGTGTAGCAATGATGAAGCATACAACTTTCCTCTAGTTTCTAAATGCTTCCACCTTGCCCCCACTATCATGATGCCAATTCTACCTTACAAATCTGCCTAGACCAGAGGATGTACACTGGTAGAGGTAGGAACCGGAAACACAGGGAATCCAGGACAGATGATCCCTTCAGGACCAGTGGTGAGAATGGCTCTACTGGGAGGGTGGTGGGAGCATGGGGAAGCAAGTGGGAACCAATTACAGGGAACCACAAATAACCTCCTCCCTGGGGGATAGACAATAGGAAAGTGGGTGAAGGGAGACATTGGACAGTGTAAGATATGACAAAATAATAAAAATTTTAAAATTATCTTGGGTTCATGAGGGAAGGGGGAGTGGGGAGGGAGGGGAAAATGAGGACCTGATGCTAGGGGCTTGGGTGGAGAGCAGATGTTTTGAGAATGGTGAGGGCAATGAATGTACAAATGTGCTTTAGACAATTTATGTATCTATGGATTGTAATAGGAGTTGTATGAGTCCCTAATAAAATGATTTTTAAAAAGTTGATTTCAGAGAAATTTTAAATAAAGGGGACTTTCTTTCTTGCACCTTTACCTAATTTATCCTCTCTACACTCAGTGAGCACGCAGGGAGGGAAGGGAAAAATGAGGAACTGATACCAAGGGCTTAAGTAGAAACAGCTATTTTGAGAATGATGTACAACAAATGTACAAATATGCTTGACACACACTGGATGTATGTATGGATTGTGATAAGAGCTGTATGAGCCGCCAATAAAATGATTTTTTAAAGGTGTACACGAATAAAGAAAATGTTCTAACCCTCCCCCCCACCTCCAACATGTGTCCGTTTCAGTACATCAAAGAGGTTGCTCCACTATGCTATCGCTTGCATAGTTTCCATCAGGAAGTCTGCTGTTGTGTTTATTTTCTTCATTTTCTCCTCTATTTTTATTCTCTCCCACTTCACTTATATTCAGCAACCTGGATACTGCCAGGCTTGCTTGAAGTCCCTTTTTCCTTTTCTATTTCAGCCTCATCGATTGAGGAAGTGAACTAAGTCCATCCTAGGGGTCATCGTTTTATTTGGCTCCTCCTCTCCGGGGTCACTCCTCCGCTTTGCCTACGTCTACTGTATGGAAACTGTTGTTTCATATATTTGGCCTGCCGTTTCTTTTGTTCATTGAAATTGCAGAATAAATATAATTTCTATTACTCTGTCTTGTCTGAAGGAAGTCATCCATTTAAATGAAAAAATATGTCTTTCTCTTTTTCTCCATCTGATATGTAGAAATAGTTTAAATACAGCTCTTCTATCTACAATAATTGGGCAAATCTTAGGACATTTCAGTTACCTTTGGACTTGCTATTTTTTGCCTCAAATAGTTTTGTATATTCTAATGTATTACACAAAACTTGACAAAAATTTTAGGTTTTGATATGATTTCATTATTCTATAGTCAATATATTTTAACATCTTCATAATTGTTTTAAAAATGAGTTTGGTCATCCTCAAGTTGATGGGACATTCTTTAATAGAGAGCATGCTAAAACTTTGCCTGTCAACAGTTTTAGTGCTTAAATACTTTTAAATTTCCATGTACACCTATCGCTAAGAGGAACAAATATTTCATCCTAATGTTTCCTGACTTTGAATAAATATGACATATCATAGAGGTATTTATTTAATAAATGCAAACTGTATTTGGTAGTTATAATTACTTTTGTGCAATCAATCTTAGACCTGCATATGTTAAATGCAATACTCTTCACAGCTCAATTGTGTCCGGTCTAGTCTTGTCCCTCTTAACACTCCTTTAAATTTCTTTATCTAAAAATGTGCTCTGGTTTGTTCCTCTTTTATACTGTAAGGGTCACATTTCAGGCTTTGCTGAAATAAAATCACATTGTGATGAAGAAGAAATAGCAGGCCAGATGTCTGGTGACACACTAACTACATGTCAACACTCTGGTGACCCCAATAAAAGAGAACAAATAAAACAAAAGATCAGCATATAGGGCATCAGAACAAAATTACGATGCACATCATATGACCAGCCATGACAGTGGGGAATGGTAAAACCTGGCAAAATTAACAAAATGATGATATCAGTGATGACAAGTAGCAACAGATGTTTGCTTCTGGCAAAATGAGAGTCAGAGTTAGTGTTCTATAACTCTGAACATTTATCAGCTACCAAGTATACCTATGAACTGAATTGTCCATAAATTGTGTAGCTATGGTATATAGCGAAAATGAACTATTTTATTTTTAAGGTAAAGAGACAAATATATAAAAGGAATCATATAATTGAGGATGTGTATAATTGGATGGATAACAACAATGTTTTATCTTAGAATTGTTTAAACTTTATTGAATATAAGTCTTGATTTATAGAATGAGTTTATTAATTGAGTTGGTAATCAGTGTTTATTATTTTCAACAACTTTGGAAAACAGCTAGACATATAAGATATTAAGTTTAGAAACAGACTATCAAATTTTAAATATTAGCTCCCATTGTAACTACGATATCTAGAAAATTATGTCAACTTTCTAACTCTGAGTGCATTCCTTTCTTTTGGAAAGGGGATACCACTAATACCTGCTCTAGAAAGTTGCTATGAAGATTTGGCTAGTTCCAGGCCAGCAAAGCTCTTGGGGAAATCTGTGATGTGTTAGAGACATTGAATAAAAATTAGATTATAGTATTAATATTTCTATCAATTTGTTTGTACACTTCATATTACTTATATACCTTTTTCTACTCTAACAACATATATTCTTACATTCATTTTTACAGCTTTATTAAGTAGATATTAGGCATTCTGCAAAGTTTCCTACTATCAGTTGACTTTGAAGAAAATAAAAGATTCATTTGTAATTCACAATTGGCCTTAAGATACATGTTTTACTCCAACCTTCATCTATCTGCTTTGGAGAATCTCTCTATAATTGGCTTCAGTCATTAATTTGATTATATGTCTGGACCCAGTAGCTTATTTGTTTATTTATGTTTGCCCCTGATGAGTTGTTTGTTGTTGTTAGATGTTGTCGAGTTGACACCGATTAAGCCCAACCTTATGTAAAATAGAAAGAAATATTGCCTATTCACACTTGTTATGGCAGAGCCATTGTATCCATCCAAAATGTCATCCTCCTTTTTGTGGAATCAAATTGATGGCAGTGAGTTTTGTGGGTTTTTTTTTAACCATAACACACTTTTTCAAAATTAACCATTGTAAATAATTCAAATGTCCATGAAGGTGGGTGAGATTGATGCAAAGTCACATAAGTGTCCTATAATTGTAAAAATAAGGAGCCAATCTACATACCAATTAAATACATAGCATTAAATGTGTATACTATAAATATTTATATACTGTAATGAATTAAATGGCAGATTAGTATACATAACTTTTTAGTTTGTGCAAGGAAAAATTAAAAATAAGAGAATGGGAATATTTATAGGCCTTTCTTTGGTTTTGAAAAATTATATATGCTGAATCTAGAAGATATTTGAAATCTTAATTTACAATTGTTTTAATTACCTACAGAGAAAGAGGCCTGGAAAGGAAAGCATAGGAATTAAAGGCTGCTTTCTCTTTATATACCTTATTTTGTAATTTTGAATGTGAGATATGCAAGTATTTCACTTAATAAATTTCAACTATTGAGAATGAAAGCAAATACAAATACTGGAGACAAAATTAACATAAGACAAACCAAACACACACACACACACAATTAAGTTTAAAAAAGCACATTACATTAATTGCTTTTACATTTGTAACACTCCTACTTGAACTAAAAATACTTAACAGCTATCTAGTTGGTGTCAACTCCTTATGAGTCTGTGTGGAGTTTCTGAGACAGGAAATTTGTACACTGCCCCTCAGTGTGATTTAGTCAATGCTGACTCATAGCAACCCAAAGTTTCCAAGACAGTAACTGCTTACAAAGTAGAAAGCCCCGCCCTTTCCCCACTAAGCTATTGGTTGTTCGGAACAGCCACTATGTGGGTTGCAGTCCAACGCAGAATGACCACACCACTAAAATGATACATATTTCTCTTGTGGAGTAGCTGGAGGGTTTGAACGGAAGAGTTTAAGTTTAGCAACTCAACATTTATCCCACGTTAATCACAAGTAGCTTGCAGAGGGTCACAATGAGTCAGAAGCGACTCCATGGCTGTAACTTGGCTTTGAATTATGACTGTAAGAATGGGGGGACTGGGGCCAAAGAAACAAAACCGAAACTACACAGGGGACTATCACTCTTTGAAGTACTTTTTATAATTTTTAAATTTTTCAAAACCCTTTGAAGTCTAGGATAAAGTCTTTAAGAAGTATTAGTATTAAGAAAAAGCAGTACTTACCTGGCAGGGAAGATACCATGATTAGGAGAGAAAAAGCATAAAATAAACATAGGTAAGATTCTTTTTAATTCCATGAATACTCATGGGATTATATGTATCTTATTTCTTACATTAAAATATGTTATATTTCATTGCTTCTCGGCCTTTTGGCTAAGATCAAGTGTAAAATATGTTATATTTCACAGCTATGTCCAGGTTGTCCCACTCTAAGTACATAGAAATCCTGATAATAAAAATAAAAACCACTGTTATGGGCTTAGTTCCTACCCTGTAGGACACTGTAGAATCTCTCAGTTTTTTGAGGTACCCAAGGGGTTTTTTGGTTATAAATCTTTTTCAGGAAGTATACAGCTCATCTTTCTTTTTCAGAGTTTTTCATGGAGTTTAACTGCCAATTTTGCAGTTAGCAGCCCAATGCTACTTCCTGTGCCAATGTGGATCCACAATCCAATAATACCCTAGTAATATAAGGAAACCAGTCAGACAAATCATGATTTCTAAATACAATTCCCAACTAACAGGATCCAGAGGTACTTGGTCAAAGGGTAGAGGCTTGCCTTGCTCTAGGTCTGTATAAGGTGACCCTATCACATATTCTCAGACACTGCTGAGGACATGTTGATACCGCGTTTCCCCGAAAATAATACATACCTATAAAATAATCTGTCAAGGTCAGCTCCCCCTGTCAGGTCCTGGTCGGTCCTTCTGTGCATGCTGCAAGCTGAGGCAGAGAGGGAGAGGCAGAAAGTGAGAGTAAAGTCCGGGTGAAGAGAGGAGCAGGACGCTCTGCTCAGGTCTTGGGTGCCCTCAGGGGGAAGAAGGAAAGCTGTGGCTGCCGTTTTTCTCAGCACCCTGGGCCGATATTCCAGAAGAAGACGACTTAACTATATTTGGATAAATGTAGATTGTTGTACCATACTTAATAAAAGTAAGACATCCCCTGAAAATAAGCCGTAGTGTGTTTTCTTGAGGAAAAAGAAATGTAAGACAGTGTCTTATTTTCGGGGAAACATTATATTAGGAGGTAAAGCAGAGATACAGAAGAGAGAAATATGAAGAACACAGAAAAGAAGGTCTGAAAGAGGAGAGGAGAGGCGAGCGGAGGGGAGGGGAGGGAAGGGGAGGGGAAGGAAGGGGATAGGAGGGGAGAGGAGAGGAGAAGAGAGGAGAGGAGGAAATCAAGAGAGAAAGACTCATGTTGAACCAGGATCACATTGTTAAGGTTGGTGATTAATAAGAGCACATTGTGGACTCACTCCCCCATGCTCCCCCACCCTCCTGGAGAAAGACGATTTCAACAACCATTGAGGAAGGGAAGCTCTTATTTAAAGAGGAATTAATGCCAGATAATAAATGCATACAGGAGGAAATAATTAGAGAAACGGTTTCCACTATGCCAGTGAAATAATTGACTAGGCCATGATTCCTATGAATACTAAAATTCTGGACTGAAAACTTTTTGAGGATCATGATGCTCATAGAGCGCCAAGTATCAGCCTAGATGTTCATTGCTAATTGCAATGAAAAAGACTAACCTTGACAGTGAAAAGGTCAGATGCTCTTCCCATAGACTAAGTTGTTGATATCAGCATCACAATGGTAGATAGTCTTCCTTATAAACCTCCAACAGGGAAGGCTATAAAGAAACAATAGTGATTGTAAATTAACAAAATTTTGATCTGTATTGAATGAAGCATTCAGACTTACTATCCAGTTTATAGCAAATACAGAGGAGTTCCAGGGTATCTGACACTGCATGGGAAAGCACTGGACACATGGCAAATGGAGAACCTTGCCTGGTCAGAAACATCATTGAGCTGAGAAGAAACAGAGAAGAATGAGCAATGGTGATTGTAGTTTTTAAATTCATTGAAAATTTGCATGGGTGCCTTTGATCATAAATTTAAATTAACTTGAAAAAAAGCACTTGAGAATAAATCAATGTTTTAAAAAGAAAATTAATTAGATGCAAATGACTCCAAGGAAGCCTAGGCTATAAACATTTCTCAGACCAACTGAATGAGTGATCTCATGCCTTGATTGTTTTTAGGCATATCTAGGCATATCAATCCATGAGTCTCCTGTTTTGACCCTGTTGTTCTGACTCTCAAATTAAGTATGATTGTTGATTATTTTCTGGAAAATGAAATAGATACCCCCTGAATTATATCTAGGAGCATGCATGTACATGTAGGCTATCAATTCAGAATGTGCGAGCTATTCCAGAATTCCTTCCAAACAAAACAATGAACAGCATGTGTTTTAGCTCAATTCCAAATCAAGGTATTTAGAAATGTGTTTGGAAAATGAATGTGAACTGCCCTCTTCCAGCAGGGCAGCCCGACTTGCTCTCACAACAAAATAGATTATGAAATCAAAGATGTGCCAAAGAATGCAGGCACCCTGTGTCTTTTGCCACGTTTTACCACCTAATACGACCAACAAAGCATGAAACAGATTCTCCTAGTGAGAGGTGCTGCAAAGCTTACTTCAGGGAGCAAGAATCCAGAGTCAGGAGTGTAGCATTTTTAATTAATCACCAAAAATCAATTAGCTTAGGATAAACCTTGTGTGAGACCACTGTTATAAGGAAAAACACCAAGACAAAGACTAGCAAACCTAAAGAAGTAGACCTTGGAGGCTCACGCGGGAGGGAAGATGAACGAATGGATTAGAAGGCTCACAAACATAGACTTGGGCATAAAGGAGTATGGAACCTCTAAGAGGGAAGACAGATCTCAGAGGAGGTAGGCAACCAGCGGACAGCATGGGGCTGGAGTTAGGGAATGGCTCAGATTGTTGAATTCAGAGTTGATAATCTGAGATGGAACCCCTCTGATAAAGCCAAACTAGAATTTTTTAAATCATTTAAAAATCAAAGATATGCAGAGGACAAGGACACTGCTGCAGTAGAGATTCAGTCTGTAAAAGGAGGAGGCTTCAAAAATTCTTGGAAAAGTGGAATGGAAAGATAATGGAATATTTTCATGAACTTTTAGATGGTCCCCTCTTTCTACAATTTAGCTTGAAATATGATGTTATATTTATACTTCAGGCTTATAATATATAGATCACCCAATGGTTTTCATTCCCAATATTTCTGAAGACTGAAAATCTGAAAGCAATATTGTCATTTTGAGATTATCCCACCAGATATACCTGATCTTCAAGGTGGTAACCAAAAGAGATGTACGTGGAAGAAACAGCTGAGTTTTGTACTGCCTTGACCCCAAAGTGATACATGCCATTTCCAGTTATCATCCTAGTTAGATCTAGACTGGTTACCTTATCATCATTAATGATGGCAAAAATAGGGAATCACATGACCCATGGTTATGCAATACCTGTTTCTGCTGTATGCTTGCTATAAATAAATAGCATTGCAATTTAAGTATTATTCCACACATCAGCTCTCTTAGCTCACGTTGTTGAAGATTTTCTCCGTTTTTCATTGTAGTTAATGTAGATAGTATCTTACGATAGTCACTTAAATGATATTGCTAACTTTCACTATCTTATTATGCTGCAGTGAATATTTTCTATTAAGGCAAGTTTCCTACCCCCCTAGAAATAAAGTGAACTAAGATTTTAATGTGACAGATAGCCTTATTTTGGGTTTTACAATCACAAATAGAGTCTAGGAGTGACCCATGTGTATGACACTTGAATAGGCAATGCTCATTTTAATCAATTGTTGAAGATGTGCTCTGTGCTTTCCTACATTATTTCATGGGATTCCATTTATTAATCCTGCATTTGTAGATGACAAAACTGAGGCACAGATATACTAAGTAACTCCTCAATGACACAGATGACATAAGAGAGAACCTATGAGGGGGCACCCAAATTATGGAAAAACACTCTGTTGGGATTTTTTCATAGTATACATTTTTCCTGCTAGACAAACACCAAGCAACTCACTCTGAGTTTGGGCACCCAGTAGCGTCACCAGGGAAGGTTCTCTCAGGTCACAGTGAGTTTTTTCTGAAAAGTACTTTCACACTGACCGTTTTTTGTGATGGCCGATTTAAGAGACCAGAGTGCAGCTTTGAAATTTTGTTTTTTGCTTAAGAAAAAATGCCACAGAATCTCTTGTGATGTTGAACATAGCTTATAAGGACAATGCTGTGGGAAAAACTCAAGTGTATGAGTGGTTTCCTTGTTTCAAAAAGGTAAAATGTTAATGGATGACAAACTGAGTTCTGAATGTCCATCAACTTCCTGAATGAAAGAAATGATTGACTCATCGTGTATTTGGAGTTCGTTCCACCAGGTCAAATGGTTAATCAAGCTTTCTATTTAGAAATTCTGAAAAGATTGCATAACTGTGTGGTGACCAAAAAGACCTGCTTTGTGGCAGATGGGTGACTGGTTTTGCTACCATGACAGTGCACCTGCTCACTCAAACGCCTTAGTGTGCCAGTTTGGGGCAAAAAAACACCATGGCTAATTTTCCCCAATAACCTTACTCACCTGACCCTGGCATGTACGACTTCTTTTGTTTCCACAAATGAAGAGGAACTTGAAACAACAGTGATTTGACAGCGTAGAAGAGGTGAAGAAAAAAATGAAGGAGGTGTTGTTAGCCATCCAAGCAGATGAGTTTGAAAAATATTTCCAAGAATGGGATAGCAGATCTGACAAATGTATTGAGTGTAATGGAGGGTACTTTGAAAGTTATACTTTGTTTTATTAAAACATTTTAAATATATAGCTTTGAAAATAAATTCTTTTTTTTGTTGTTTTTGTGTACCTTCAATTATGTCCATGGTTGGAGCATTGAAGAGAGAACCATGCCAACCAACAAATTACAGTAAAAAAATTCCTGCTAAATAAAATGCAAATATTGCAATACATACTTTGATTAAGGAGCCCTGGTAGTGCTGTGCATTAGGTATTGATCTAAGGTTACTGGTTCAAGCCCTCTAGCCACTCTGAGGGAGAGTCTGTAAAGGTTTCCAGTCTTGGAAACCCTATATAGACAGAACCTCAAAGTGACGAGTTGCAATCAACTCAATGGAATTAGGTGGTTTTGTTTGTTTGCCTTTTGCTTTTGTTTGATCTAGTTTTAGTTTATGAGGAGTCCTGGTGGCATAGGGGATCAAATCATGCCACTGCTAACCAAAAGGTGAATGGTTTCTACCTATCTCCCTGGGACAGAGATGTGGAGGTCTGCTTTTGTAGCGATTTAGAGTCTCAGAAATCCTATATGCACTT
Source organism: Tenrec ecaudatus (assembly GCF_050624435.1). Lineage (NCBI taxonomy): Eukaryota > Metazoa > Chordata > Mammalia > Afrosoricida > Tenrecidae > Tenrec > Tenrec ecaudatus. The sequence continues at coordinate 11,844,118 of NC_134544.1, forward strand.
ATACTCCATCCTGCAGGGCCACTAGGAGTTGGAATCAACTATATAATTTTTGGTTATGTGTATTAATAGTTACTGTCATTAAATATGTTATTCTCTGTCTACATCTTCAGTGGCAATGGCACAAAGGTACTTTTTAAGCCAAACAACTCTTTAACAACAGTCTCCTTCTGGTGGGTCCTGAGAGTCCCATGTTATCTGATGTTAGAGCAAGCAATGCTTTAATAGACTAGGGAACCCTGAAGGCATAGTTAATTAAACATTGAGCTACTAACCGCAAGGTCAGCATTTCAAAACCACCAGCTGCCCCATGGGAGAAAGAGGAGGCTTTCTACTCCTGTAAAGAGTTAGTGTCAGGACCCAACAGGGATAATTCTACTCTGTCCTACAGCATTGCTGTGAGTTAGAATTTACTCAATAGCCATGAGTTCGATTTGAGGAATAAAAATGTTGATCCAAATTTTGCAATGTTGCAGTTGATTTTTTATAAAATAACTTCTCATTTTAAGAACTTTCAAATGGCAGTAATAAATACTCTTTGAGTGGAAAAGAATGCTAGTCTATACTATTTTTGAATGATATTTGTGAATAGGTTTAGATATTTAAAGTCTTTACAAATATTCCCTCTTGCCTCACTAATACTATTGACAGTAACTCATGAAGAAAAATATATATATATATATATATATATATATATATATATATATATATATATATATATATAGAGAGAGAGAGAGAGAGAGAGAGAGAGAGAGAGAGAGAGAGAGAGAGAAGAACATATTTAAGGCAGAAGCTATAGTAAGTGAAAGGTTGGAGAATGGATTAATGGAATAATATAAAATAACTAATCAAGTAAGCATATTGATATAAATATTATGGGGAAAGATTCTTACCAAGTATCATAGGGCATATGGAATGTTTAGACATGTTCATGATATATGGAACATAAATAGACTATCCATTTACTCTATTTTTCTGAAAAAAACTTTCAAAATGGTTGCAGCAGTACATCAACAGGAGACTTTCAGAAATCCAAGCCGTTTCAGAGCAGGACGTGGAATAAGCCATATTGTTGCTGATATCAGATGCATTTTAGCTGAAATTCAAGAATGAAAAACAAAAACCTACCCATATTTTTGATAATGCATCAAAGGTTGAGTGGCTCATGTGAAAATATGGACACTGTTGTGAAGAATGGGAATCCCAGCACATTCAAGTGGACCGTGGTGGAACCTGCACATAGATCAGAGGCACTCGTTGGAGCAGAGAGAAGCTAGGCTATGATTTAAAATTCAGAAATGCAATGTGTCAGGGTTCCATCCTATCATTGTATAATCTGTATGTTCAGCAAATAATCCAGGAGCCTAGACCATCTGACAGAGAAGGACGCCTTGGGATTGGAGGAAGTCCCGTTAACAGGCTGTGATATAGATGTGGCACACCTTGCCTACAGAAAGTGAAGAGGGCCCACAGCATTTACTTGTCAGATCACAGACTACAGTACGGATATCAAAAATCAAAAGCAAACAAGCAAATACAAACTTACTGCCATCAAATCTACTCTGCTTCATAGTGACCCTGTTAGATAGAATATAATCATCCCGTTGAGTTTCCTAAGGCTGTAATCTTTACACAGGACCAAGAAAAGCATAGTTTTTCTCTCTTGCAAACTGGCTGACAGTTTTGAACTGCTGACCTTGTGGTTAGCATCTCCACCCTTAACCCCAATGAGGCTCTTTCAGAAAGGCGACACCTCCACACAAATAAAACAAAAAATCCTCAGAATTGGACCCCAAAACAGCATCATGGTAAGCAATGCAAACAACTCAGAAATTGTCAAGGATTTCACTTTACTTGGATCCCTAATCAAAGTCCATTCCCATAGACACAGAAGTCAAGAAACAAAAACAAAACCAAACCTGATTGTAATGGAGGGCTTCAAAAAGTTTGTGGAAAAGCTCCATCATTTTCATACCCATTTCTCCAAGAACTTTTTGAAATACCTTAGTATTTACTATTGAGAAAATCTGCAAAAGACCTCATTAAAGTGTTAAAAAAAACAAAAAACAGAGTTGTCACTTTGGAGACCAAAGTATGCCTGGCCTCGGCCCTGATATATTCACTGCTTCATATGCACGATCAAACTGAACAATGAATAAAGAAAATTGAGAGGAGGTAATGCCTCTGGATTTGGATGTTGGCAAAGAGGAATATTGAATGCATCCTGGGCTGCTGAGAATCCTCCTGGCAAGGGAGGATGGTAAGACTTCATCTCACCTACTTTAGACCTGCTGTTAGAAGGGGCCTGTCCCTAGAGGACATCAAGCTTGGTAAAGGAGAGGGCCCATGATAACATCAAAGATGCCCAATTAGATAGCTCCACACAGCGCAACAATGGCTGCAAACGCAGTACCCCTTGTGAGGTTAGTGCAGGACCAGGGGCTGTTCTGTGGTATAGAGAGTCAGCATCTATAAAATTTAACGCATTTATATAACAATGTAGGTAGAATTCCTGTATTTCCTATACAGAAAAACCTAGATCAGGAACATAAAGGGACTGTCTTGTTTTTCTCTGTCTCTCTAGTTTTCTGTCTTTGATAACTGGCAGTTTTATAAATTTTCTATGACTTTTTTTTTTGAGACGATCTTCAAGTTTTCACCCTATATAAGTTCAGGCTTGCACAGATCTTATTGCAGTTTTGTTTTCAATTCCAGATATAATACTGAGAAAAAGGAGAAGGAATTCCCAAGTTTCCCAGAGTTATTGATCAGATATTACTGACTGGGAATTCCCCATCTTTGAAAATGGCCTTTGATTCCTTCTTCTCAGTCTGTTCTTAGTCTGTCAGCTCTGCTGAAACTGTCACTTTCGGGGACTCTGCTTGCATTTGAAATAACAGTGGTCTAACTTCAAACATCATAGCAACACACAGGCCACCACGTTAAGACACACTTGCCGAAAAGTGGTGGTAGTGTAGAGGGGCAACAAAAAGAGGGACCCTGCCCCAAAATGCATTGACACAGTGGCTTCCATAGTGGGCTCAATCAGGGGAACAAGTGTGATCCTGAACACAGGATGGGACAGTTTCCTTCCCTCGTGCCTAGGGTCGCTATTGGTAGCACCTAACAACACCATCTGGGGGGGGGGTTATCAACTTGAGGCACGGGTGCACTAGGGATGCAAAATGCTGGTAGAGTCAGGCAGAGTAAAATTACAGACCCAAGAACAATTCAAACTGTCACATTGTGCTGACTTTTATTTTGCAAATAAGGAAGCTACATATAGAAATGCCAAGTGTTCTCCCCAAGGACAGACAGCCAAATAGCATCAATGATAGGACCCAAGGCAGCATTCATTCCAGCATTAAAGTAACTTGACTTACAGCCCTCATCATCCCCAGTGTCAGTCACACTGTCTCAGCATCAGCAGCTGAGGACAAGCTGCAGCTGTGGAGGCAAAGCTGGTTCCGTGGGTCCCACCCCTCTGGAAGGTTGCTCTGCAGTAGAAGTCGCCTACATTATTTTGTGCCAGCCTCTTGTCTGATATTTTGTAACAGATCCACCAGCTACAATGTGCTTACTTCATTTTAGATAATAGCTGACATTTCTTGAGCGTTAATTATGACCCTGCTACTTTTCTAAGCTCACACAAGCCATATCTCTCTTCATAGTCCCCACTAGAATTACTAACATTAAGAAGAAATAGAGGGTCTGAGAAAGGAGGGCTGACTCATGTAGAGACAGAACAACTTGTCCAAATCATCTATAGGACTAGTGGAATATAATGCTCATCTAAAACAAACACAAAACATTAAGTTTGTAGGAAACTAAATGGAAAGAGTACAATAGCAAGATTATGTCATTATTTCTTTTTTTCCATTTTGAGATCATTATAGATTTTGCACTTTTCCCATGTGCATTGGACATGTTCTCAGGAAGGATGGGTTCCTGGATAGGCATGCTATACTTGGTAAAGTAGAAGGACAGCGCAGGAGGATTGACACAGTGCCTGCAACGGGGGCTCAACCTGAACAGCAGCTGTGAGGCTGGCGCGGAGCTGGGCAGTGTTTGGCATGTTGTACCTTCAGTGGTTATGAGTCAGAGCTGGCTTGTCTACACCTAACAATAGCAGTGGGAAGCCATGCTGGCGTCGTGGTTAAGCATTGGGCTGCTAACTACAAGGTCAGCAGTTTGAAACCACCAGCTGCTCAACCAGAGAAAGCCGTATTTACATACATGAAATCCAGGATAGGTAAATCAATAGCGACAGGAACTAGATTAACAGTTCCTTGAGGGTCTGGTAGGGAGGTTGGGTGGAAAGGAGAACTTAAAAACAATGAGTACGGGTGTCCTAGCCGGGACTGCAGCTCACATCGCAGATTCTGCTGACCTGGATGCTGCAAGTGGTGCCGAGAAGCGCCCACGGGCTGAGCACCCTGTTGCCAGCGCTCCCAGAGTCCACATTCATGAGAGTACTCTGCCAATATGGCATGCTGTGTGGACCTTACAGCATTCCCTCCAGCTCACCTCCAAAAAACGATAAAATGAGGGGGAGTGGATGTTATTCTTCCCCTCCAAGTCTATATATTGTTGGGCTGAAAGCTGAGTCAGAGGAGTGAGTACAGGTCCAAGAGTGAAACATCGCTAAAGACCACAATCTGTTGATTCCAAGTTTCCTGCAGACCATTCTCTTTCAGGTACTGAAAGCTGGAAGACCAGTGAGGTACCCATGCACTCTGTGGAAGGCTGGAAGGTCTTCTCCCCACAAGGGTGGTCATGCCGCTAGAGGGACAGCAATGCAGAACATGGATCCCCATATGGTCACAATTGTCTGTTTCCACGCTTGGCCCGGGCCAAACTCTAGTACCTCTTCCTCTGTTTTGAAAGCTTTGTTACACGAACTCCAATGAAAGGTTTTCTTCTTGGAAATTGTCTAATGTTTAAGGAAACCTGACCTCCACATATAAGATTTTCTACATTTAATTCATGCAAAGGGCTTCTTTCCTTTGTGAAATCTCTGATGTGCTGTAAGGCATCGCGTCTGGCTGAAAACTTTACCACACTCAACACATATTAAAGTTTTTCTCCACAAAGAATTCAAAAAAACAATGAGTACAAGAATGAAGAAAATGATACGAAACTGACTGTGGTGACTCTACAGCTCTTCTTGATATGACTGAACTATTTAATTGCATATGTGGAGTATATGCTAATAAACTTGTTGGGGTGGGGAGAGTCAAATGTATTGTTTCCAGTTTGAGCTGCGATGAAGAAAGCTGTTATAACCATTCACATAAATAATCCTTTTCGTGTGAACATAAACCTTTGTTTCTTTGGAGTAAATTCTCCATAGTGCCATTGCCAGGCTCTGTAGAACATTTCCATTTCCTTTTTAGCAAACTGCCGCACACTTTCTCCAGAGTGGCGCTATCATTTTACATTGCCACCAGTAATGCTTGAGTTTCCCCACGTTGCAATGATTTTTTATTTTAAATTTTATTTTAGTGAACCTGATGGATATGTGATATCTCACTGTGGTTTAAATTTGCATTTCCTTAATTGCTAATGGTGCTGAACACATTCATGTGCTTATAAGTCATCTGTATATCTTCACAGAAATGTCTCTTCATGTCTTTTACTTACATTCTAATTGTTTTTGTTTTGTTGTTCTCTCTGTTTTCGACTACTGAAATTTGAGAGTTATTTATATTATCTAGGTGCTTGTTCCCTGTTAGACATGGCATTTGTTAATATTTTATTCCAGCCTTGTAATGGAAGCTTGTTCAAAGTAAAAATCTTTTTAAAAATCTTTCTTATTGTGGAAAACTATACACCCTGTACACTTTATCATTTTAACTGCTTTAGTGAATAAGTTGGTAGTTGCTCTTTAATTTGATGAAGTCTAATATGTTGATGGTTTCCTCTAATGATAAAAACTCAAGTTTAAGAACTCTTTGTTTAGATTGAGATTCTGAATAATTTCTATCTCTTCCTAAAAGTTGTCTAAGTTTCAGGTTTACATTAAAGTTCATGATCCATTTTGAGATACTTTAAAAATAAAATTTGAATCTGAGGTCCAACTTCTGGTTTTCCTCTGGCTAGGTTTTTTTGAAGCCGGTTCTGCTCATAATGACCCTGGGGGACACAGAATACTCCAGGGCGCTGCCTCGCCCCTTGCAGTCTCCTCTGTTTGTGCCCGTTGTTGCCGCCACTGGTAAACCGTCTTGTTGAAGGCCACTCTCCTTTTGCTGGCCATCCACTCTGCCAAGCATGAAGTGCTTCTCCAAGGACTGTTTCCCTGTCATCACATGTCCAAAGTACATGAGTGAAGTCTTCGTCTTGCGCCCTTACTTCTAAAGAAGAGCTTTCTGGCTGCACCTACTCCAAGACAAAGAGAATTTCCTTCTTCTGACAACCCATGAAGAATATATTCTATATTCCTCACCAATATAATAATTCAAAGGCATTGGTTCTCCTTCAAACTGCTTTAACACAGTTCCTCATGTTGTAGTGACACCCAGCCAGAAAATTATGTACATTGCTACTTCATAGCTATCATTCTGCTACTGTTATGAATCATAATGTAAATATCTGATATGCAGGATGTATTTTCATAGTTAAAAATTGAACATAATTGAAACATAGTGATTAATCAAAAACAATATATAATTATATATTGTGAAATATTTATTTCTAATTGCAAATATATTAAATTTTGTGGGTGCTCATATGTGGATGTGCTGTATCTGCATGTTGGTAAACCTTCCTGGAAATGGATAGAGGAGCGATGTCTGGGTTCTGATGTTTTTAGGTGACCCCTGTGAAAGGGTCATTGGACCCCCAAAGGGGTTACGGACCCACAGGTTGAGAACTGCTGCTCTGCGCTCTAGTTCAGTATTTGCATGCATCTGTGAGGCCATTGAAAAGTGCCTGGCATAGGCCCAGTGCACATTATTCTTCTGAGGGATATTCTTGCATTTTAGCCCTGAAAGGAAACTTTTGTATCAGATTTTGCCAATGCAATCCATGATATGATTTCTTGACTGATATTTCCAAGGCCGTTTTCCCACTAGACATTCAATTGCTTCAGTACCATTTGTTGAAAGACTCTCTTTCCTTAGATGATTAGCTTTTTGCACATCTGTCAAAAATCAGTTGGGCCAGTTTGCCTGTGGGATATTTCTGGGTTCCATTAGCTTCTGTGTTTATTTCTGTCCCAATACCACACAGTCTTCTTTCCTGTAGCTACGTACTAAATCTGAAACCAGGAAAGCTGATTGTGTCTACTTTACTCTTTTCACCAAATGGTCTTAGGTGTTCCAGTTCCTTTGTCTTTATGTAATATATATACAGACAGATGGACTCAAATAGATGTCTGGGTAATAAAAGGAGAATTAATTTATTTTGGAAAAAAATTCATTATATTTAAGTGGTATATGAATTATAATGTAATAAATCTTGTTCTGTTGATAAGCTGTAAATTTAAATTACTATTAAGAACATTTCCATATCTTTAATCATAGAAAAAATGCACTGTTCTATTAAATAAAATGATGTCATAAAAATAGACTATAAACTAAATATTGAAAAATATAGTAAACACGTTATGCATTGATTATTTTCAAAGAGATATAAACATCCAAATATTACTAAGAAATATTACCATTTAGATTTTATTATGGTTATATACAACATATAATATTTTATTATGTCTTTTAATCTCTTTCAGAAGCTATTAGTTTTATAAGATTGCAAATGCTTGATGTTAGAAACAGTAGATGAAAATTTAGTTGTACATTATATTCATGATACAATAACTAAAATTTAGCAATTTTATCAATCTTATCATGGTATTTCCCAATTACAATTGTCATAATATTCAAATATTAGGGAAAGCTTCATATAATCAAGTATTAATATAAATTACTATACTAAAATATTTTCAATAGATACAGCATATTTATACCTATTTCGTTACATTTACCTTTATAAAATAAACTGTATGTACCTATCATATGTCAGCCCTGTTGTCATTCACAGTATTATCCTTAATTCTCATGAAATCTACTTAAGATAGTTAATTATTTCATTTTACATTTGAGAAAACAAAATCCTGGGATGTCAACAAGTTCCAGTATATCACATGAATTATTAGTGACAAGACTGGATCTTATCTCCTGATCAACTGTTTCCAAATTCGGGATAATTTTTATTGAATCAGATAAATATTTAAACATATCTATGGTTTAAAATCAGGAGACATGTGCATCAGGGTTGTATCCTCGCACCATAGGTATTCAATCAGAATGCTGAGAAGATCATCAGAAAAGCTGAATTTCATGGATAGGAGCATAGCTTCAGGATAGGAGTAAGACTTATGAGCAACCTGCGATATGCAGATAACACAACCTTGCTTGCTGAAAGATCGGCATACTTGAAGCACTTATTGATGAGGACCACGGACAGCAGCCTTCAGTATGGATTACTACTCAATATAAGGAAGGTCAAAATCCTTACAATCAGACTAACTGGTAACATCATGATAGATGGAGATAAGGTTGAAATTATGAAGGATCATGCTTGTATCCACAATCAAGGCTCATGGAAGCAGCAGTCAAGAGACCAAAGTTACATTGCATCAGATGAACTTGCTGCGGAAGACCACTTTTAAGTGTTTAAAAGTAAGGATGTTACTTTGAAGACTATTTAGTAACATAAAATGTACCTGATCCAAGCCATGGTATTTTAAATTGCTTTATACACGTGTGAAAATTAGACCTTGAATAAAGAAGACCAAAGAAGAATCAATGCGTTCAAAGCATGCTGATGGTGAAGAATATTGAGAGTACCATAGACTGATGTTCTGTCTTAGAAGTACAAGCAAAATGATGCCTAGAGGTAAGGATGACAAGACTTTGTTTCATGTACTTTTGACTGGTCAGATGAGAACAGTCCATCAAGAAGAACATCAGGCTTGCTAAAGCAGAGGGGCAGCAAAAACGAGTGAGACTCTCAGCAAGATGGATGTACACCGTGGCTGCAGCCATTGGCTCAAACCTAAGAACAATTGTGAGGATCGTGCAGGATCTGGCCATCTACCCTTCTGTTGGACATGGAGTTGCTATGAATTGGAACCAACTCAATGACACCTAGCAACAACAGAGAGGAGATACGGGCAAAACTTAGGAATGATTTGATTTTACCCCTGCATTTTTACATTCCTTTTTATGGAAAGGGATAGAGTTAAAAAAAAAAGTAATTGATAGATTAATAAGCAAATTGTTCTCAGGTTGAAATTAAAATCTGTAGCAATTGAGATGTAATGGAAAAAATAACCAATTACCACTGACTTGGATTTTGATATTGCCACCCTCTTCTGGGTAATTGCTGTGATGATGTCTCTTTTTATGAGCTTTGAATTTTCCCTTTCTGGAATGTTATCAATATCACATTTTCCAGAGCCCAGGTTGTACAATGGTTAAGAGCTTTGATGCTAAGGGAAAGGTTAGTGGTTCAAATCCACCAGTCTGGTGTGACAGTCTGTTTTCTTGATGATCTGCAACCCTGGAACACTATTCTGTCCCCAAAAGGTCTATAAATCAGAGTGACGCAACAGCAATCAATTTTTTAATGGGATCAACTGAGTAAAATGCATGCTGTGAACCGACTTCACTTAGTGCTAAGCTCTTCTTGACCTATATTAAGAAGAATTTAAGAGATTTTTAAAAGTAACATGAGATGTATTCATATGTGTGTCTCATTCTATTCCCTTTAAATAAAATATTGATTGATGTTTTCTTATGCTCACATGCTTTATAGTACTACTGGGCTTAAAAAGTATATAGTTCAAAGAATGAGGAATTTAGTTTTTGAACATATAAGTTAGTTCTTAATTAATCGTGCATGGCCATGCTCTTAATTAATTCAACACACTTCTTCCAATCTCACGTTGACAGTAATATTGTAGAATTATTTATTAACAATGCATTTTCAAAAATATACTTTTATGCACTCAAAGCTCCTGGTGATACAAATAACAAAGAACTGACTAAAGAAATATTTTATAATTTTTTTTCATTAAAAATCACTTTTAGGATACCTACGAGCAGGGTTTTAACAGGCGTATAAAACAATTTCTGACATTTTCCGATCCTTGTTGTTAAAAATCAATAATAGTTTATAAATTATCAAGGGCTCGTGAGTGAAGGGGAGGGAGGGAGGGGGGAAGAGGATCTGATGCAAAGGGCTTAAGTGGAGAGCAAATGCTTTGAAAATGATGAGGGCAATGAATGTAGAGATGTGCTTTACACAATTGATGTATGTATGGATTGTGATGAGAGTTGTATGAGCCCCTAATAAAATGTTTAAAAAAACAAACAGTCAGGTATATATTGCAGTGTTCAACATTGAAGGGACACAGTCAATGACCTGGGTAGACGTGTAGGCAAGCAATGGGATGCCTGTGTTTGGGCTAAGAGTTCTGACTCTAGTCCCATGGCTTGTGTGTGCATTTCAAGCCGACTCCCTGTGAATAAAGGCGTGCTGGTGGTGCAGTGACTCAGCACTCATCTGCTAGTGGAAAAGTTGACAGTTCAAATTGACAAGTTAACAGTGGCTCCACGGCAGCAAAAAAAAAAAAAAAACCTGGGCATTTTCTCCCAGTGGCAATGATGTCAATTCAGATCCATAGCAAACCTACAGCACGAAGTTGACCTTTCCCAAAGCGTTTTCAAGGTCGCACTCTTTCTAAAATGGGACTGCCGTATCTTTCTTTTGAGGAGCAGAAGGTTTGCGGTGCATGACCTGGGTTCTTCTGTAGAGATTACAGCCCAGGAAACTGGAGGCAGTTCCACTCTCTAATGTATGTTTCTGGGGGTTCACAGTACAGGAGCACAACTTGTTTAAAATGTAAATTCCTGTGAGAGTCAATCTTTCCGTGTCTCAATTTTCTCATCTATAAAATTGAGCTCACTACAGAACCAATTTCACAGGACTGCTGCACCAGTGTGTCTATTCCAATTAAGAGGAGGTGGCTTTGCTGTGCAATGGGTAGCACAGCGGAATTCTATAACAATTAGGGGAATTGTTCTATGTAGAAACACACGTATTGTGGTTAATCTTATCTGATTAATTTTTTTAACTCATAGCTACCTTATGTATTAGAGAACAAAGCTCTTCAGAGTCCTGCACTATTCTCTGGATCCTAGCTACTGTGTTTCCCCGAAAATAAGACAGTGTCTTATATTAATTTTTACTCCCAAAGATGTGCTATGTCTTATTTTCAGGGGATATCTTATTTCTCCATGAAGAAGAATATGGTACACATTTATTGATTATTAAAAAGACCTCACACTTCCTGTCTGCTCTGGCTGTGCTGCAGCCAGCAATGAGGTGCCCAGTTACACCTGCCACTGTGGTCCAGAGTCCAGAGTTAATGTAGCTGCAGGGGGCCTTATTTTTGGAGAGGTCTTATTTTCAGGGGATGCCTTATAATCCAGCAAGAGGCAAAAATGTGAGTAGGTCTTATTTTGGGGGGATGTTTTACTTTTGGGAAACACGGTATGTTTGATCCCATTGTTGCAGCCACTGGGTTAACCCAGCCTCTTGAGGATCTTTTTATCTTAGCCTCTATTTACCAAGCATGTATTCTTCTCAAGGGACCAGCCCTACTGATAACATTCCCAAAGTACATGAGACAACCCCTCTCCATCTTCACTATTAAAGAGCCTCTGGCTGTACTTCTTCCAAGACAGAAGCTTGTACTTCTGGCAGTCCATGATAGAATCAGGATTCTTTCCCAACAGCACCATTCCATTGCATCAATGCTCCTTCACTATTGGAATCACTGTTATTTTTGAAATACACATATAATTGGATAAATTATCCCATTTTATTATTATTATTTGTCTGATTAGTAATGATGAATCATTTTTCACTTTGGCTTTGGAGATTTTCCTAGGTATAATACACCTCCTAGAGGAAAACTATATTATAAAGACCACTTAACTCTTGAAATATGCACCATGATCTACAGAAATAAAGTTTTGGCAATTCATGCATGCCTGTAGGACAAATAATTTGATAGAATTAGAGGCTTGCTAGGTCGTTCACCTCTATAACTAAAACAATTATCAAAACTTGTAAAACATTCTTGGGTCAGCCTGGCAGGAACTTTCCCTGGAGGAGACCACAGTAAGTGTGTGCTGAATGTAGGAATAGTCTTCATTTCTAAGTATTTATATGCATTTTTGGCCTTAGAAGTTGCTCTGAGGGGGCGGGGCGGGGGTCTACATTTAATTAAAAATGGCCTTGAAGGCATTTTTCAGAAATAAGTATAAGCGTAGCGCACCATTCTGTAGAGAGTCCTTTGTGGTAATTATATTCTCCATGAGTGCTGATTGAACTAATTAAAAATCGCAAGTCCTATCAAGATTATTTATTGAAATCTATTTGGCAGCTTCCATTACTTAACATAGCTCAGTAGTTTATTCTTTTATACTCCTTTAAGAGCAGTGGTAGTAATTCAAGTAAAGAATGAAAGCCGAGAAATCTTTGATAGACAGACAAGACCATATCAGATCTTTTGTACTTCAGAAAATGACTCAATGGTCCAATCCACAGAGGATAAAATAGCTTTTAAATCACCTAGTAATTTAATTTGTGTTTTGTATTTATTATCCAGCAAAAGCGCATTAGGTAACAACTACTCAGCTTCCCATTCCAATTTGTTCTCCTAAAATCACTCCGCAGGTAAAGCCTGTGTTCATTTTTGATTTATTAGGAGTGGTTGGTTGGAGAGATCCATTAGGGAAATGTATACTGCAATTTCAGGTTGAATTGTATTGAACACAGGCCCCACTGCAGTAGGCTATGAATAAATGCTTGGTATTCTCTGCACAGCAGGGTGCCTCTGCATCTCCCTTGTGTCACTGTTAGTGCAAGGCATAGAAAATCACCAGGGAAATATGATCAGAGAGCCAGCAGAGGGAAAGAGAGAAGGAGTGAAGCAGAGTGGGATTTGGGTTTCAGCAAATTTAAGAAAGAAAATCAATATTTCCAAGCGTTAACATCTCATTTAACAGATAGAATAGTAGAACACATCTTGCAGTATTGTCAGGGTGGTGCATATCTAGTGCCAAGGACAGTGTGTGGGAGAGCAAAACTTAACACATTCCAAAGAAGACTTTTCCAAGCCATCAGAATTATGTCAAAATGGAATGAGCTTCCTCTTGTCCCAACCATTGTATGATTCATGTTCAGGAAGAAGGCTGTGTGAGATAGCTGCCAAGATCCTCCAGTCTTAAAAACCATGTATGGCCAATGTGAAAGATGACATTGGGTTGACTACCTGTATTGAGGTAGGTGTGTGGATAAAGGGCCTATTTTATTGCCTCATATATTTATTTTTCCATTTCTGCTGACTAATCTAATCAGAAATTTATAAATGTTCCCCTCTCCTTGAAGCAATACTGTCATTTTTAAGCTGATGGGGGCATATAAAATATGATTCCACAGGATGTATTGGAAAATCAAGACACAGATGGTCAATTGCTCAAGCAGTGAGTCACGAGGTAAAATAGGAAGTAAACAGACAAGCTTACACTCATTTCCCAATATTTGTAAGTGCTTTTCAAAACTCATTTGCAACTGCAAAAATCAAAATTTTAAAGTGTATGAATCTACATAAAGGTCAATATTAACTACCTTTATGAGTTAAAATTGCTATGACTACTCTTCCTTTACTTGAGAACCTGCCAAGGGGGAAAAAATTCAGAATATCTCATCACACGCTCTCATAAAAATCAAATCAAAACTCAATGGAAACCAATATTGTATGTCTCCAACTCTGTTCAAGCTGTATTTAAAAAAATAACTTTAATAATACACCTTGAATTTTATCCTAGGGGCTTTTCAAACAAAAGGCATCACCAGTTAGAAACAAGAAGTTCATAGCCAGGGACAAAGTAAACACACGGGAGAATACATGCTTGGATTTGAGTAAGACAAGTCAGTGGCAAGTTATGAAAACTATTCACACTAACACACAATCCACAAAGTGTGAAGAAAGGCCTACCCGCATAAAGCTGTCTCTTGGCCATAAAATTTCTGGAAAATGTATATTTCTATTGAAAGTGGTAAAATCAAGTTTTCTTGAAAAATCAACTTCTTGGGAAACATCATTCTATTAGTTTGGTGGGGAATATCTATGATATTATGTTTTGGTACAGGTTTGGCAATTTGTCGGTATTCGTTGAAAGGAGCAGCCAAAGAGCTTGAATGTCTCTTCTTCCCTTGTTAGCCATTGTAAGAATTCAATAGTATATATGTTTAATGATCTTTCATGAACATATTTGAAAGTTCATCTGGAGAGTAATTCTAGGGGAAGAGAAAAATACTTTGGGTTAACTAAAATATCCACTATTATAAGCCACGATGAGAGTAAATAAGTACAATAAAATCATCTTGCAATGGGTTATGTTTGAAGAAGTAAGTGGTAAAGAAGAAAAATTCAGAAATGTGTGCAGATAAAGTAGAGGTGGTGACTGATATCCTATGAGACCTTTTAATCAAATGTGTGTTTAAATCACAACAGGTGCATATGGTTTTCATTTAGCCTTAATTTAGTGCAAAGAGGCATCCCTAGTGGAACAATGGTTATATTGTTTACAGGTCAGTGGTTCAAACATAGCAGTGACAAGAGGAGATGGAGCCACTTGCTTCTGTAAAGACGGACAGCCTCCGGTACCCTATGGGACAGTTCTACTCACTGCTGCTGTGCCACTTGGAGTTGACGTTGACTCAACAGCAGTAGGTTTGCTTTGAGTCGCTGTGCGGGAAAAAGCTTTTCCATGATTTAAAAACTGAACACATTGCAAGTGAAGCTGACGGTGATGAAAAACTTGTTGAGCGTACAATTTGGTACAAGCATTTCTAAGTGAGGTCAATTTTATAAGTATAAATAGTTTCTAAATCAAACATTTATAAGCCAGTGGTTATTGTCCACAGCTACTTAGAAAAATGATAAAACATGTCATAGAGAATAACTAATAGAGGGCTTAAGGAAACTGACTACCAATTTAGTTAAGCAATTCCACAAAAAATAAAGAAACCACACAACAAAGTCAACAAGATACCTAGCAAATATCACACGTGTAAATGTTTTTTTTGGGGGGGAGGGGGTAAAATATGTAGCCATAACACAATGTTAGATGAATACTCCTGTGAAAAGTTAAGTTTCAGAAAAAAGATCATTCAGACTATCATAAAGATATAGAAATGAACATACGCTAAATGTTTTATTTAATTAATTTGATGATGGGATCCAGCAGATGTTGTCCCTAGTTTAAAGGATGATTCAAAGAATATCCTTTGAACATCCATGCATTATATGTACTTCTGTAATCGCTCAAGGCAAAAGAAACTATAATAGAATAAGGTGACCCAAAAGCTATGCTCTTTACAGACAATTAACTATTGAAAAATAGTTCAAAGTAAAAATGAACTGTAAGAATCAGATAACTCGAAGAAGTATCCTCGCCAGACTATACATAAGTTTCTATTGTTACGGAGTGTTTTGTCTGTTTTGTACATAGGCAGAAATCTCAAACTTAGATAATGAGAAAAATAAAAGAATTCAACATGTCTAAAGGAAAATAATGAAATTTTAATATTAGGACTGACTGACGATACATAGAGGAGCACCCCCCAAAAATCAGAAAAAAGTTTCAATGGGTTTACCTTTCTTGGTACACATTTCTCCCACTAAGAGAACATCAAGAAACTTGCTCTGAGTTAGTGCGCCCAATGGCATCACCTGCAAGATTCTCTCTGGTCACAGTGATTTTTTCCGTTAAATGTCTTTTTGTGTGATGGTCTATTTAAAAGAACAGTGTGTGACTGTGAAATTTTGTTTCCTGTTTAGAAATAATTTCAAAGGAACTTTTGTGATGTTGAACACAGCTTAAAAGGGCAGTGCTAAGGGAAAAACACAAGTGTACAATTGTTCTCATTTCAAAATAGGTGAAATGTCGATTGATGACAAACCTCAATCGGGAAGTC
This sequence comes from Tenrec ecaudatus, assembly GCF_050624435.1. Taxonomy (NCBI): domain Eukaryota; kingdom Metazoa; phylum Chordata; class Mammalia; order Afrosoricida; family Tenrecidae; genus Tenrec; species Tenrec ecaudatus. Next base: position 11,860,174 of record NC_134544.1, read on the forward strand.
CGTCAACTTAACGAATGGACAAAAATGTCTATAAAATCCATGCACTTGTGCTCAAAGACTGACAACAACAAACCATTGAAGAGATGGGAAAGTTATCTGGTCTCTGGTCTATCTTGTAGCTTGGTTAAGTGAACTTGAACGCAAGATTTGGGAATAAGAAGGGTTGCTAAGAAAGATGGGCCTTGGGTTCTAACTAACCAGGAAAAAAGTGTTGAGTGGAAATATGCAATGATTTGAATGAAAAGTTCAGAAGTAACCAGAGTTTTTCCCCAAGGTCTTTCCTGTTGTTTTTTTTATTATTATTAAGACTACCTAGTTATCCTCCAGATCAAAGTTATTGTTCACTTTTTTTAGTTTGTTGGTGAGTTCTGTTATCTTATTATTTGTGTCTGTTCTGTCATCCCTTAACTCTTGTATTTCCCTTTGGTGTGTGGTCTTTATATCCTCTATGACGTTATCCCTTTTCTGTATTTCTTCCATCATTTCCTGTTGACTCCAGACAGCCTGCAAAAGATTTCTTTCTGTGACAGATCAACATCTGATGCTTCTCTGAAGGCCATTAGGTTCAGGACTCACTCTGAGACTGCATTTTGTTTCTGTTGTTTTCTCATTGTGGTTGTTGAGATAGGTTGCTATCTCCTTGTCTTTAGAGGAGATGATGCCCAGGTAAGCAGCTGAGAGCTCTGTGGAGATCAGTGAGTCTGGAAATAGGGAGGCTGAATTGGGGATCGGGGTCTAATAATTATCCCCACAGCAAACCAGAGCACTTCCTTGGCCTGGGATATTCCCTGCCCCCATCTATAACCACTGTGGAGCCCCAGATATCTACAGTCAGTGCCAGGGCTACCCTGGCCTGTGCCACTTGTGCCACTGAAGGTCCTGCCACGACAAGCTGACAAAGTCATCTGCCCATGTCCCGGGCATTATGCTGAAGTCAGCTGGAGCCCGTCATGCAGCACTTGAAGCCATGGTTTGAATCCCACACTGCTGCTATCTGCTGTGGTTTTCCCCAACACCTGTGGCACCCTCCAGTCTACCACCAGCAGCTTTCCCTACTGTGCTTGACACCCTACTGTTATCTTCCCATACCCCCCCACACCACACACACACACACTCTGCTCCATATCAGTCTTGTTCGTCCAATGGTAACTACCATTGCTGCACCACTTCTACCACTGCGCGGACCTGACCTGTGACTACACTGCCAGTCAGCTACTGCCAAGCCCTGTGGCGTGCTTACCACTGCCAGCCTCAACCCACCTTCCAAGGTCTACTGCTCCCCCGTCACCAGGCCACTGTGGCTCCTTGTTTGGGTGGCCTGCAGAGTGCCAACTTCATGACCCAAAACCCTCTGCCGATTGTACTGAGAAAGCCATCCAACTTGCCCTCCAAAAGTGGAATTACTGGCTGGCTAGGGAGAGAGGGAAACCCAAGTGAGATAAGGCAGTCAACCAATTCCCCCAGTGCCATTGTAGAAAGGCGGTCCAAAGAAGCATTCTAATCAGCCTCCCAGATAAAAAGCCCAGGGCTCTTTGACTCCCAGGAGAATGTCGCTGAGTTTCTCCAAATACATGCAGACAGCAACCTATCTCAACAACCACAATGAGAAAACAACAGAAACAAAATGCAGTGCAAGATCCCATCTCCCCCCACAAACAAACAAACAAACAAACAAAAAACCAAAATGTAGTGTCGGAGGAAGTTCTGAACCTAATGGCATTCAGAGAAGCCGCAGATGTTGACCTGCCACAGAAAGAAATCTTTTGCAGGCTCTCTGGAGTCAAACAGGAAATAAAAGAAGAAATACAGGAAAAGGATAAAGTCATAGAGGATATAAAGACCACACACCAAAGGGAAATACAAGAGTTAAGGGATGACAGAACAGACACAAATAACAAGATAACAGAACTCACCAACAAACTAAAAAAAGTGGAGGACAATACCTTCTATTAGAAGGAAAGCAGGCATCTTTAGAAAGCAAAAGAAAGCAGGAAAAACCTTGGGGGAAAAGGCTGGTTGCTTCTGAACTTTTCTTTCAAAGCACAGCATGTTTCTACTCAACACTCTTTTTCCTGGGCAGCTAGAACCCGAGGCACACCTTTCCTAGCAACCCTTCTTATCCCCAAATATCCATTCAAGTTCACTGAACCGAGCTACAAGATACGCCCGATGACTTCCCCATCTCTTCAATGGTTCGTTGTTGTCAGTCTTTGAGCACAAGTGCATGAATTGTATCTACATTTTTGTCCATTCATGAAGTTGATGGACTTCCAGAATGAGGTTTGTCATCAATTGACATTTTACCTTTTTAAATTCCATGCACCAAAAGGAAATACATGAGTTATGGGATGATATAGCAGAAACAAATAAAAAGATAATAGAGCTCACCAACAAACTAGAAAAAGTGGAGAACAATATCTTTGATTGGGTGGATAAGCAGGCAGCCTTAAAAAAAAGGAAAGACAATCAATAGCCGATGAAATTTGAGAACAATATCTGAGTAAATGAAGAGGTACACTAATTGAATAATTGGGATACCAGAGCAAGACATAATGAAGAAGACAATGCAAAAATAGTTAGGGAATTCCTAGAAATAAACTTCCCTAACTAAATGAATGAGAATCAGGCAACCATTTAGGAAGCATAGAGGACACCCCCTAGATTGAACCCCAGGAACCATTCAGCAAGGTATATAAGTTAAATAATCTAACTATAGGGAAAAGGGAAAAATAATAGAAGCGAGAGAAAAAAAGGAAATCACCTATAAAAGTACTCAGAGAAGGATATGCACAGATCTCACAGGAGATACCATGAAGCAGAGGAGAGAATGGAATAAATCTTCCCAAAATTGAAAGAGAACAATATCAACCCAAGAATCCTCTATCCCTGCAAAGTATAAAGTTAGACAGAGAAAGAAGAGTTTTCCAAGGCATGGAAAACCTCAAAGAATATACTAAAGGAAACCCAGCTCTACAAAAACAATTCTTGTTGACACTGTTGGTGTCAATTCTTGTTGGTCAGATGACCAACATTCACTGAGCACAGAGAGACCACCACATTGTATAACTCCACCCAGAAGTCAATATACTAAATCAACCCTCAAGATAACATTGAATCAATGGCAAAAAGGAGGCAAAAATGAACCCCCACACATATACACAACACTAAGAGAAGGAGGGAGGGAGGAAAGCACCCAACACAATAGGTGCAAGATGATATCAAGGAATCCACCGTTGGATGTAATAATTCTAATATTCTGAATTTACCCATTAAAAGAGAAAGAGAAGCAGATGGGCTTAGAAAACATAATCCATTAATCTGTTGTCTGCAAGAGATTGATCTCAAGGTTGCAGACAAAAACAGGCCAAGAATTAAAGGCTGGAAAAAAATATACCCAGCACATGGCAATTAAAAAAAACCAAGCGTTGCAATTTTAATCTCTGACATTGATCTCAAGGTGCAAGTCATAAAAAAGTATTAGGATGGACACTATACAATGCACAAGGGATCAGTAGATCACAAGCCAGTGAGCATGATAAATGTATATGTGCCAAGGAGAGAGACAGAAACTTGTCAATCAAATTCTTCAAAAGATGTAAATGACATCACAAGTTCAACAATCATAGTAGGTTACTTCAATACACCATTTGCCAAGTAAGATAGGTCAATGCTAAAGAAGTTCAATAAGAATGCTACACAACTAAATTATACAATTAGACACTCAAACTGATAGACATATTTATAGCTCTCCATCTGAATGCAAAACATTTCACATTCTTTTCAAAACCACATGCTGGGATGCAAGCCTAAGCAAATCCAAATATATAGAGGTCACTCAGACTTCCTTTTTGGACCACCACACCAATAAAAGAAGGTAAACAAAAAACTGCAAATACTTGGAAGATGAACAAATTACTTCTCCAAAAATGAGCAGATACTGGCCCAAATTAGAGACAAAAGCGGGAAGCTTTAGAAACCCATGAGAATGAGGATACAATCCACCAAAACCTATGGGATACAGCAAAAGCAAAAGTTATCATCAAAAGAGGGTTGATAACAATAAATGCTCACAGAAAAGAAGCAGAGACTTTTGGTCAATACACAATCACAAAACCTCCAACAATTCGAAATACCTGTCATCAAAAGACTTCTCCAAGAGAGCATTGACAGCCATCAGACTGCGAAAAGATTTTTAGCAATGACAAATCAGACAAAGGGCTTATTATTAAGCTCTAATATACTCTGCTAGCCTATAATAAAAAAAAAAAAACACCGAGGAGGTGAGCAAAAAGCCTGAACATAAGTTTCACAAGGGAATAAACCTGAGTAGCCAATAAGCATAGTAGAAAATGTTCCTGAGCATTAGCCTTTGGGGAAATGCAAATTGAAGCAACTCTGAGATACCACCTAACATCATCAAAGATAACCCAATTAAAAATTAGAAAGCAACAAGGGGGTGTATAAAGGGAGTATGAGGAAATAGGAATAAAGGGGTGTGGTCATGGGGTATGGTGAGATAGGAACTCTCAACCACTGCTCGTGTTCTTGTAGGTTGTAAAGTAACTATGGAAAGTGACTTGGCAAGACCTAAAGCAAATAGAAATCAAACTACCATACGACGCAGCAATCCCCGTACAGGGCATACACCCAGAAGAAGTAAGAAACAGACCATGACCAGGCATCTGCACTCCAATGTTCATCACAACACAGTTAACAATCACAATGAATTGTAAATCATTTAAATTTCCATCAATTGAAGAATAGATTAAAAAAAAACCTGATTACAAGGATCTACATGTGACTTCCTTCCTGGGGACAGACAACAGAGAAGGGGGTGAAGGGAGATGCCGGATAGGATAATATATGACAAAATAATAATCTATAAATTATCAAGGGCTCATGAGGGAGGGGGAGCGGGGAGGGAGTGAAACAAAAGTGGACCTGATGCAAAGGGTTTAAGTGGAGAGCAAATGCTTTGAAAATGATTAGAGCAAAGAATGTACAGATGTGCTTTATACAATTGATGTATGTATATGTATGGATTGTGATAAGAGTTGTATGAATCCCTAATAAAATGTTTTTTAAAAAAACCACTTTGTTATTTTCATACAATGGAGATTTACACATGCCAAAAAAGCAGTGATGAATTCCTGAAGCATGTCATCCCTTGTGTTTTAGTCTGGGTACATTAGAGAAACAAATCCACAGAAACTCGTGTATAATAGAGATTTTCATGTAAAGGTTAAGTGTGCATCAAGAAAACATCCCAACCCAATGTTTACCAAGCCCACAAGTCCAACATTAATCCTTTAACCCATTTGTCCAACACCAATCTACACAGTCCTCATCCATCTCACAAAACGGATGCAATGATGCCGACTGCTGGAGGAAAGCCGAGTCAATGCATGTGTAAGCATCCCAGCGCTGGCAGGGGTCTCCACACAGGTGCTCCAGCACCCTGGGCTGCATGGGGGTAGGTCCATGTGGCTTCTCCTTGGGGATGTTTTGCAGGAAGTCAGCAGTGCAAGCTGAAGCAGGGAACTGCTAAGGCAGCTTCACCCTAGTTCAACCATCAGAAAGAAAGAGACCCGAGAACTAGAAAGGAGAGGCTCACTCCACCCTTCAATTACCCCACATGTGTTTATTGGCCAGGTTGGCACAATAAACTAACTCGTGCTGGAAAGTTGGAGGAAACTATGCTAAACAAAGTTATCCAAGCAAAAAAGGACAAGCATAACATGAGTCCACTGAGGTAAACTCTAACAGCAAAGTCGGCATAGAGGAAAATAACTTAATTCATAATATCCAGCTCCAGGCACTCTGGCAGGTGTCAGACCAAAGCTAAGGATGCATATGGCATCCAACTAAGAAAAAGAAAAAATATTGATAGTAATAATAAGATGCAGACAGCATCCGGGCTGAAAGTCATCTTTCCCATCTCTCCCATACCTTTAAGGACCACAGAGGAGGAGGGGAGAAAAAGGAAGAAAGAAAGATGATGGCATTGGGGAAACAGGGGACTAATCTACCCATAAAGAGTGCATTGTTAATGGCTTCACAGGAAAGGGATAAAGAGACCAGACCTCATTCTGGTGTCCCAAGCCTTGAAAGCAACATACCTGCAAGGAGCAACTCATTAACAGAGAGGACTGTGAGGTTGTCCATAATCTGAGCTATGTTAACCCCCTTCCTAGAAAAAGGTTCTATAGAGGATAGCACTGAAGATACAGGCAAAGGGGAGTGGCCCATGTTTCATATGCACAGGGGAACAAACAGAGAGAGAACCTCATCCAGGCTCACCAAGCCTTGAGGATGACGTCCCTGCTTGGAGCAGCCATTGAACAGATAGAACCATAGGACTGGCCTGATCTTGAGACACGACATGCTCTCACTAACCCTCAGCACTGCAGAGGACAACACTGGAGCCACAGTGCAGGAAGTGTGTCTGGCCTAACTCTCCCACAGTGGGGTGAACCATGAAGACAGCATAACAGATCAACAATTGGAGTAAAGCCATGGAGTCCCCAAGGAATAACATAGATTTCTGACTTGGGGGGAAGTACTTGGCACCACCCCAGATCTGGTAGGGGGCATTCATAAGAGTCAGCAGATATATCTGGAAATATATATATATACCTATATGATAGGCAGGAAAAACAATCCTGAGGAGAAAGCAATGGGACCAATGGTTCCTGGAAAGCATAGGGGAGGGGGAGACCCAGGGGGAGGGGCGAGGGAGTGGTGAGCCAACAAACTCAGGGATGGGGGGACAACAAGGGGTCTAAAACTGATGGCGAGGAGGGTGTAGAGTACCTGGTGGTGTTTGATCAGTTTTAATGTAACCAAGGGGAAATACTGAGAGCTGAAAGAAAGGTGAATATGGTAGCAAACATGAAGGAGGAAAGCAAAAGGAAACAGGGGAAAGAACTAGGAGGTAAAAATAAGTATCCTGCATTCTGTGCCTGCGTCCTTGCCTAGAGTGTGAGTTCTCATTGTCAGGGAATCTTTCTAATTTAGAGTTTCTCAACATTTAAAATAATGACTGCTGTGTGATACTCACCTTCCCGACAAGATTACTAAAGATAACATGGGTTCATAAGCAAACGTGATGGACAAGACTAAAGGTGCATGGCTATTAAAAGCTTTAGAATCTGGGGTCTTAAAGAGCTGGAGTTAAACAAGCATCCTTCTAGCAGGGAAACAACAAAGCCTACATGGAAGACGTATACCAGCCTGTGTGATCATGTGGTATCGATGGGATCAGGTACCAGATGATCAAAATCAACCAATTATATTGATGTGAAAGAGAGGCATCTGTTGATAATTGGACATTACCTCACAGAAGAAACACAAGGAAGGGATGATTCATCCAGGGTACATTATAGCACCAATGGCACACACAACATTCTTTTTGATTTTTAATGCTTCCTCCCCCACTATAATGGCACGGGTTCTACCTCACAAATACTGCTTGTGTTAGTCCAGGAAGAATAGAGAAACCACAATATATTATTAAGGGTTGACTAGAGAAAAAATCCATAGAAACTCATATGTGTATAAGAGACAGTTTTACAAGGGTAAGGTTACATAAAGAAGAGGTATAGCTGTAACCCAGGTGGGGATGGAGCATGGTGGTAGGGCAGGAGGAAAATCAAGGGAGATGGAGGAAAGATCTAGGAGTCAAAGGGCATTTATAGAGGTCTAGACAAAGACATGTATATGCAAACATATATATGAGGATAGGGAAATAGATCTATGTATCTATATTTATAGGTTTAGTATTAAGGTGGCGGAAAGATCTTGGGCCTCTACTCAAGCACTCCATCAATGCATGAATACTTTATTCTATTAAATTGGCACTCTATGATGCTCACCCTCCCGACAAAACTGCTGAAGCCACAGCAGGTGAACAAGTAAATGTGGTGAAGAAAGCTGATGGTGCCCGGCTAACAAAAGAGATAGTGTCTGGGGTCTTAAAGACTTGAAAATAAACAAGCGGCCATCTAGCTCAGAAGCAACAAAACCCACATGGAAGAACACACCAGCCTGTGTGATCGCGTAGTCCCGAAGGGATCAGTTATCAGGCATCAAAGAACAAAAAATCATACCATTGGCTGCACACTGCCATGATACGATAGCCGAAGACAAACGGGTGCATAAGCAAATGTGGCGAAGAAAGCTGATGGTACCCAGCTATCAAAAGAGATAGTGTCTGGGGTCTTAAAGGCTTGAAGGTGAAAAAGCGGCCATCTAGCTCAGAAGCATCAAAGCCCACATGGAAGAAGTACACCAGCCTGTGTGATCATAAGGTGCCAAATGGACCAGATATAAGGCATCATCAATATATATATATACCATAGTGAATGAAGGGTGAAGTGCATAGTGGAGACAAAAAAGCCCATTTGTCGGCCACTGTAGATCCCCTCACAGAGGGGTTTAGGGGAGAAGATGGGTCAGTCAGGGTGCGATGTATTACCGATGAAGAACACCGCTTTGCCCCCGATCCTGAAAGCTTCCTCCCCCCAATTACCATGATCTGAATTCTACCTTGCAGGACTGGATAGGGCAGAGCTTGTACACTGCTGCATATGGGAGCTGGAGGCACAGGGAATCCAGGGTGGATGATACCTTCAGGACCGGGAGTGTGAGGGGTGATGCTGGGAGAGTAGAGGGTGAGTGGGTTGGAAAGGGGGAATTGATTATAAGGATCCACATGTGACCTCCTCCCTGGGAGACGGATGACAGAGAAGGGGGTGAAAGGAGACTCCGGATAGGGAAAGATATGACAAAATAACAATCCATAAATTATCAAAGGCTCATGAGGGAGGGGGCACTGGGGAGGAAGGGGGAAAAAAAGAGGACCTGATGCAAAGGGCTTAAGTGGAGAGCAAATGCTTTGAAAATGATTAGAGCAAAGAATGTAAGGATGTGCTTTATACAATTGATGTATGTATATGTATGGATTGTGATAAGAGTTGTATGAGCCCCTAATAAAATGTTTTAAAAAAAGGGCAATTGTACATTAAGAAAGGATCCCAACCCAGTCCAGTCCAAGCCCATAAGTCTGATATGTATGATACCAATCTATAAAATCCTCTTAAGACTCATGAAACATGCAATGACACTGAATGCAGGATGATCACAGGCCTGTGGGTAGGAAGTCTTTGGATCCAGTGGCATTGTAAGCATCTCAGTGCTGGCAGGGATCTCCAATTAACTTCTCCAGTTCCCAGGGCTGCATCAGGGTAGGTCCATGTGACTTCTCTTCAGGGATGTCTTAAAGGAAGTGAGTTGAAATAGAGTGTGTCTCCTGCCTCCAAGGAGATAAAATCAGATTTCCCAGAATTCTCAGAAAAAGCCATGCCCACACAGAAGCCTCACTGGATTTCATTTGATTGACAGAAATAGGCTCCACCCCTTCACTCATAAGCCTCTCAAGTCCCAAACGACACCAGATTATGCAACTACCACACTGCTAAACCAGCGTATAAACATTGGTACAGATAAGAGCTTTAGACATGTAGAATCCAGGATAGTTAAACCCCCCAGAAACAGTAATGGGAGTAATGATTCCACGGGGATACAGGAAGGAGTTCGGGAGGGGGAACTGATAGCAATGATAGATGTATAACACCTCTTGAGGGGGATGAATAACAGAACTGTGGTTAATGGATACACAGCTTAAGAGATATAATTATATATATATAATTTATTAAGGGTTCTCAAGGGTGTTAGGGTGGGGGAGGGAAAAAGAGAAACTGATATCAAAGGGCTCAAGTAGAAAGACAACATTTTGAAAATGATGATGAGAACATCTGTACAAGGTTACTTGATATAACTAATTTATGAATTGATATCTGTAGGAGCCCCCCAAAAATTATTAAAGCAAGAGCAACAAACTAAAACAAACAAACCACTACATAAATAAAGTGCCTCCACACTCCTTATTTTTCAAACCTAATAGTGGTTTGAGTGGCTTAAAAAAAAAGATGAAAAGTGAAATTGAAATGGACTTGAAGTCTTTAGTGATCAACAAGTTTATCTCAAACAAAAACAAGGGAAAATAAGTAATGACAGTTTCCAGTAATAGTCGACTTCAGGTCCCTAATGCCTAGAATGGCTATGCTCTAGTGTTCCATTCTTTACTACTCCTGTTTTCCTAGCTTCATACTTTAAACATTGCAAGTTATGATCATTAATTGATGTTTGCAGCTGTTTCTTCTTGCTTTGAATCATGCCCCATCAGCAAATGGATGTCTCTAATGCTTGACTCCTCTGGTCATCATGGTCAACTCTACTTTGAGGAAGCATCTCTTCCTAAGTCAGATGTTGTGTGTTTTCCGACCTTAGGTGCTCATTCTCGGCGATAGCTCTGATAATTGTCTGCTTGTGTTCGTTTGATTTTCAATACCTGCCAATGCTTCTTTGCTATCCATTTTGTTTTCTGTGGCCAATTTCTTTCTTCATAGTCTTTTCTTAAAGTGGAAACTCTGTTGAAACTTGTTTCCTTTGGGTGATGCTGCTGGTATTTGAAATACTAGTGACAGAGCCTCCAGCATCACTTCAAGACAAAAATCACCATGGTATGATAAACTGGTGGACAAAGAAATAAATGTACAGATCTAAAAATGAAAAAGAAAATAGCAATAGCCATTGACAGAAAATTAAGAGAATACTAAAAGCAAATTTGAAAAATTGTCTAGTTTCACCATTATCTTTGGGGGAAAAGCATACATTCCCTAACTTCTCTAATATCCCTTTGCACCATTGAAGTGATATTTCTTTTTAATATAAGGGAAAATGTAGCACTCCATTCATTCTCAAAATATGTAAATTTCATTATTCCAGCAAATTTGTTGCAAGTATTTTTCCCACAGATTAAAAGAAAATTAAATCACTAATGGAAAGTAATGGAATGAGATGCTTTTTAGTTTTCATTTTATTTATTTTTGTATCTTCTGATTTTTTAAAGTAAATATACCAGATGGTATATCAAAAAAAGTATTGGGATTCCAATTTACAAATGCCTATGTTAATTCCAAACACATTTAAACCTGTCTCTGACAATATAAATAGTTGCAGGTAAGTTATCTCACTATTGCATGTATCTTAGCCTCATTAGGATGTCTTCATATTAAAAAATATATATAAACAAAGTTTTTCTACCATAGAATAAAACAATTTTGAGGTCATGGCTAATTTTCTTTTTTTTTTTTAAGAAAATGCAATAGGCTATCTTCTCAGATCATTGAAACTTTGGAAAAAATCCATAGCAATGCAGCTCCACATAAAACAGTAGTTTTCAGATACAGCAAACATTGTCAAGAAACTTCTGGAGGAACTCATTGATGATCAAAGAGAGGGAGGACTGTCAGCCTAACAAATTGGGAAGTTATTGCTGAAGGCCAGCCAGTGTTGGAGAAGCCCACAAAATTACCACAGATGAAACAGGTTCTGATCTGGGACCTCACTTCACAGTGGCATTTTCAATTTTTAAAATATTTTTGATGGGGGCTCTTACAATTCTTATCACAATCCATACATCCATCCATTGTGTCAAGTAAATTTGTACATCTGTTGCCATCATCATTTTCAAAACATTTGCCTTCTACTTGAGCCCTTAATATCACCTCCTCATTTCCCCTCCACTCCCCCTCCCTCATGAACCCTTAATACTTCATAAATTATTTTTATTTTGTCATATCTTACACTGTCCGACATCTCCCCTAACCCACTTCTCTGTTGTCCATCCCCCCGGGAGGCGGTTATACATAGATTTTTGTAATCGGTTCCCCCTTTCCTATCCACCTTCCCTCCACCCTCGAGGCATCATCCCTCTCCCCACTGGTCCTGGAGGGGTTTTCAATTTTAAGGAGATATGGTGTCCTTAGCACACTTCAGTTGATGGGTGTTTGGATGAAGATGGGCTAGCCCCAAGGACAGTCTTGTAAGCAAGATCAAAGTTAATCAAAATAATTTCATGAAATAAACAGCAACCAGGGACAAATCTTGGATGTACCTGTATGTTCCAGAGAGGAGCAAGATCCAAACAGAACAGTGATTTCCAGGAGGAGCCAGGCACATCCAAGGGCAAAGAATTCAGCTCAGAAGACTTGGAGACTGTTCTTGGGGGTGGATGCATGTGAAAGGGTCAATCTTGATATATTTGCTCAAAAAGAACAGGTCAATCAGAGGGGATTTTTATGGAGAAAATTTAATAAAATTGAAAATTGCCTTGGTGAGAAAATCACCACAGAGAAAAATTTCCCCCATCACAACAGGGAAATTCCTCATTCTTCAAGAGTATCAAAGACTTTCTTAAGGGATTTATCTGGGAAATTTAAACCATCAACCCTATAATCCTGATATCATCACTGCAGACTTCTTTTTGCTCCCCGAATCAAATAATATTTCAAAGACACACACCTTGAGTTCTTTGGGGATGCCGAAAAGGTCACGTTGATGTGGAATAGAGAGAAAAGCCCACCGTTCTTCAGGACAGGATCAGAGAGATGGAAAGATGGCCTCCGGAAGTGGATTGGCCTAGATCAGTGGTTCTCAACCTTCTATGCCATGATCCTTTAATACATATCCTCATGTTGTCCATGTTGTCGTGATTCTCCCCCCACCACCACCATAACTGTAATTTTGGTACTGTTGCGAATTGGGTGACCCCTGTGAAGGGTCGTTCAGCCCCCAAAGGGGTAGGGACCCACAGGTTGAGAACCACTGGCCTAGATAGATGATGTACTATGTGAAGCCATAACTTCCCAGAATGGAACAATCAAAGAAACCCAAACCTAACAGACTGCTATCAAGTCAATTCCAACTCAGAGACCCTCTGTAGGATTCTGAGACTGTCAACCTTTACCAGGGTAATCTCATTTTTCTCTCACACATAGGCTGGTCAGCTGAAACCATTGATCTTTTGACCAGGGCTCCTTGACAGAAAGAACGGAATAAGTGAATTACTAACATCTGAAAGCCCTCCCTGGGGTCCAGTCAATTCTGATTTATTGGGATGCTATGGGACGGGAAGTACTTCTCCTTTGGGCTTCAGAGGGTTTAACCTATATAGGGACAGAAAATCTCATCCTTCGCGAAGCTGTTGGCAGATTTGAACAGCAGACCTTGTGTGGTTATCAGCTCCATGTGTAACCCACTGTTACCAACAGGGCTTCTCCAATCTGTTCCATCATTTTCAAATATTAATTTTACACATTCATGTGTTATTTCTATACTCTTCTGTTGTCCTCATTTGTAGCCACAGCTGCTCCATTATGCGCATAATGGGGATTTAAGTAAAGTGACACTAATCTCTACTATTAAATCAATGTATCTTATTTGGCATTTTTAATATAATCTAATTATTTTTATAAATGTACAATAGAATTTTGTCTGAGTCTGCTGTGCTTTTTACCCCTCCATCAGAGATACATTCATGAGTTTGTCGAGCCATCTTAGAATTTAGAAAAATAAAATATTTTAGATAGGAAATCAGGGTGCTGAGATACATGAATAGCTGAAAAAATAGATCCTGCACTTCTTTTCCCAGGAAGGAAATTTGTAAAAACCACATCCTGCTTACGATGGAGTACTCTGTTTATCAATGATTCATTACTTTTCTTAGCACAGTAATGTATTGAGATATGAATGTGAATCTGGATCTTAATCTAGATCCAGATTTGTATCTAATTACATTGTCATTGTATGCCACAGCTTTTAACCTTCTCTACAAAGGACACCAATTTAAGAAGCCAGGGTAAAGCCCAGCTTTGGAGAAGAGCGCTAGGAGATATTCAGGATATTTAGGGCAACATTAAATATTGAGAATGGCAAGCTTCTTCAGAAGCCATGTTTCTTCTTAATGCTTGATGACTTCCCAAGGAGCCTGGAAGGCCTAGTTTTCACCCCAGGGCCCAAGTATAGGGCAGAGAGCAAGAATAAAATGCACAGGGCAAGAGGAACTTAAGGAGCATAGGTTTGGTAAGACACGTTTCCCTCAAGTGTATCTTTCTTGCCTATATGAATGAAGGTATTCACAATTCCATGCCCTGTTTGCTGAGGGGCATTTGGGTTCTCACAGACAAGTTAAATTCGTTTCTTACGACTCCTAAGTAACCAGGCTTCTTCTTCCTCTCAAGTCTTTTTTTTGAAGATGTTAAATTCAGCCACCTTTATTGGGACTTTTGCAGCATAAGGGAAGCCTCCTTAAGGAAAACTCTTTAATTTTGGGAGAGGCCTACCATTGAAATGTCATCTGCTCGGCAATAAACCGTGGACAGCAGCTGCAGTGACTGAAATGGCATTCAAGGGCTAATTCCAGGAGCAAGCCTGGTGGGGCTGAACCCAGGCACATTTCTGGCGATTAGAAGAGGTCAAACGGTGATCTTACAACTGAAAGTTTTCATTATGTGGAGAAATAAAATCAAAAAACAGGTCACCAGGAAGTAGTAACATTCTTCATTTGACTTCTTGGCAGGCATACAGGAGAAACAAACAAACAGAAAAGAAGCATAGGACAACAGGAATAGTAGGTGAAAAATCAAACACATAGTTCTTCCTTGAGGAGGTATTAAGAATAGTATTTGAGAGGTATCCATTGCATGTAGTTTATACCCTCTAAAATACAGCATTTGATAAAAGGTAAATCATTATAATCTAGTAATATCCATAACTAGCTACTAGCAGTCCTCCATTTCTCTCTATGTGTGGCAAATTTGGACTGAACCAAACCAAACCATAACAACATTGAAGGTCTCTACCATATTGTCTCCTCCACTTGCTCTTTCCTGCTTTTACTCACAGTTCTGAATCAATTCTATTGACTCATCATGGGCATGATTTCTTGTGTGCCCCAACAGCGCTTTCTCTCTCTCATTTATGATGTAAATATAGTTTTACCAATAAGTGAGTGCAATTCAGAAATCAAAAGGTCAACATCTTAAATAAACCTCTCTCTCCCCCACCCCAAGACATCTTGGCAATTTTATTATCTTTCTTCTTAGGCAATATAAAAGTATGTCCTTTATGACTGCAGCTGGGAAGTGGACAGCTGCTTGGTGAATCATGCCTGATGAAACTGATTTCCAAGGGTCAATCGAAATAAATTAATATAGAATTACTTTCAAGAAGTAAAATAAAGGGATTAGTGTTGCCGCCAGTCCAATATTCCTTGTCAATATTTAATACATTCTCTTCCCTGAGCACTCTGCTCTTATTGAGTGAATCCAATTAATACCAATTTGTAGTTACAAACTATTGATCAATGTGAAGATGGTCATGAGGAGTTGTTGTTGTTGGTACGTGCTATCAAGTGAGTTTCAATCCATTGTGACCCTAGATACAACAGAATGCACCACTGCCTTGGACTGTGCCATCCTCCCAATTGTAGCTGTGATGGAGTCCATTGTTGCCATCACTGCATGAATCCATCCTGTGGAAGCCCTTACTCTCCTTTGATGACCCTCTACTAAAGGTGATGTCCTTTGTCAGGGACTAGTCTCTCCTGACAACATGTCCCAAGTGCATGGAGGAAGTCTCACCATCCTTGATTATAAGGAGCATTCTGACTGAACTTCTTTCAAGTCAGGCCTGTTTGTTCTTTTGGAAATCCATGGTACTTTCAATATTCTTCTCTAAGAACAACGTTCAAATTCATCATTTTTCCCTAGGTATTTCTTATCCACTGTCAAACTTCCCCAGGTATATGAAGCAACTGAAAATACCATGGCTTGGGTCAGGGGAACCTTAGTCCTCAAAGTAGCACCCTTGTTTCTCAACACTAAAAAGAGGCCTTGTGCAGAACTCTTCCCTAATGCAATGTGTCCGTTGGTCTCCTCACTGCGGCTTCCATTGATTGTAGATCCAAGCAAGACGAAATCCTTCACAACTTCCATCTTTTCTCCATTTATCATGGTACTACCTATTGGTCCATTTGTGAGGAGTTTGGTCTTCTTGACATTGAGTGTAAGCTGTACTGAAGGCTGCAAGTCTTGATCTTCATTAGCAAGTGCTTCAAGTAGGAGTATGTAAATACAAAGATTAACCTTTATTTTTCAGGGGATGTACATAGATTTTTGAGTGCATTAAAACGCGTATGCCTTCGGTTATTTTTCAGGTGTGTTCTTCAGTGCTAGCTAAGTATAATTTGGGAAATTCTTTCTATGATACCGTTTTGGCCAACTTAGTCATCGGTTGTCAAATTTCCTGAGTTTCCTTAACATGGAGCTGTGTCCGGGCCATTGGTTCTGGTGTATGGGTTTTCAGCATAAGTAGCCATGCCTCTTCTTCAGATTGTTACATGTGTGGTTCTGAGGCATCATTTTCTTTTTGCGTGTTTTCTGCCTGTGAACAAACAGAACGTCTCCCTTCCAGATGTCGCTGCTACAAGAAGGAAGACCTCCATCAGCCTTTGATCCTGGGAGATATAAGCATCAAGAACACTTCAGCTCACCCTTTGCATGTAACAGGAACAATGAAATAAAATCCAAGTTTGGGATTTGTTTTTACCACCCCCCCAATCCAACCCTTTCTAAGTAATATGAATATATCCTTGAAGATTAAATGAAAATCAATCATATCCCAAACTAAACTTTCACCCAGCATTCTTCCCTGTATCTGCTTCTCCCTAAGACATCTTCTTATTTGAAGATAGTTTTGCACTGTATAAAATCTTTGCTCTGCTATCCCTACCCCCATTGTGTTCTAGATTTTACTGCAGTCTTCTGATGAATCAGCGTGCTTTGCCCTCGCACACAGCATTTTCTCCCATTCTGCTCAGTCACTGCTTAAAAAAAATAACATTGACAAGATAGGCTTTTTGTTCCTAAGCTGCCTTCCTTTCCTTGATTTTCACCTATAGTCCTTTCTAGGCCCTGTAAACTTAAACTCTGAAATTCCTGAAATTTGTCTCCCTCTAAAATCTTATTATGTCCACTTGCTAATGATCCTCTCCACATTTCGTACTTGTCTATTCTTTTAATGAGCCCTGCTGGCACAATAATTAATCCTTCAACTGATAACCAAAGCTTGGCAATTCAGACCCATGTAGCAGCTCCCAGGGTTACAGGCCTGGTGATCTGATTCTGTAAAACATGTAGCCAAGAAAACACTTTTGGTAAGCTCTATCCCATGGGGTCCTTAGGAGTTTCATCAACTTGATGGCTCCCAAGAACAACTTTTAGTACCTATACTTTGGTCCTTCAGGAGTCTCTAAATATTGGGCCCTAACTTCTGCTATTTCCTTGTACTGGCAAGCTCTTTCTGCTTCTTAATTGTCGCCTCAGCTGAGAAACCATGGCCAGTCCCTCCAACTAATGGCCTGTCAATGTTCTCAGTAGCTTGCCTAATTGTCCAGCCGGTGTGTTTGCACACACAAGGCAACTTCTTGTTAGTTTCCATGGAGTCTGTTTGGAGATTACTAACACAGCCCAGCAACGGCATTGTACTGCCTTGTTGTCTCCATGCTAGGGCCTCGTCCTGGGCTTATTTGTGGTGGGGGCTTAGAAAACTGCATCAGAAAGAACACATCAGCTCTAGGTTCTTAGATATGGTGTTCCACTATAATTTTAGCTATTAAGTTATGCCAATTTATTAAGCTATCTTTAAATAGAAGAAGAAATTAGACCCATAAATTATAGGACAAGGCAAAAAAGGTAAGGGATATTCAAAATAGAATTATATAGGAAAGAACTAAATGATCAGCAGTCTGAAACCAACAGCAGCTCCAGAGCAGAAAGATGGAGCTTTCTAGTCCCCTAAAGAGTTCCTGTCTCAGAAACTTAACAGACGTGGTTTTACCCTATCCTACAAGGTCACGATGAGTGGGGTTGACTCAATGTCAGTTTTTGTAAGGGAAGCTGTAGATGGGCCCAGGGTGGTTCGTTGATTACTCATTGAGCTGCCAATCATAAGGTCAGTGGTTCAAACCCATATGACACTCTGCAGTCTTTAAAAGATTTAAAGGTTTGGAAACCCACAGAGGCACTGTGTTTCTGTCTTGTTGGGTCACTAGGAGTGAGAGTTCATTAGAGGGCTTTAGAGTTCTCCTTTTTTTTCGGAGTGACCATGAAATACATACAGAGACCACAAGTTGGCTATTGCAAAGCCAGAACACGGTAGGACAAGAGAGGAAAATACCAAAGAAAACTGAGAAGCACATACATGGATGGTGTGAGGACAGGTTAGACTGGTGAACATGCAAGACTTCATAGCTATTTTCATAAATACTTTGAAGATCAAAATATTCTCTTCTTCAAAATACACAGTAAACATTTTAGAATACAAGTTAATATATAAAAATGAATGGATAATTCGTTTTAAATGTCTCACCGGAGAGGCGAATGCCAAGCTTCTTTATAAGAAAAATTCTAACTTTTAAGGGCTCCTGCACATAGGGGAAGTCGTGCTATCTTATAACAAGACTCGAACATTTAAATTTTCAGGAGTTGGAATTCTGACATACTCTTTTGGGTTTCCGAACATTTGCATCTGTATTTATTGTAACAATCACTACCAGTCAGTCGATTATGACTCATAGCGACATCATTCGACAGCACGGAACTTCTGTGGGTTTCTGAGACTGTAAACCTCGATGGGGTCAGAAAGTCTCATCTTCCTCTTGCAGAGCTGCAGGTAGGCTTGAGTAGTTGCAACTGTGCTTAGCAGTCAGACACATAACCTACTAAACCATCACGGCTCCTTGTATTTTTTGAAGGAACTCTTATTTTTGACCTTTTTAAAAGACAACAAATTGGAACTGCCTTCTATTCATTTCCTAATAAAGGCAAAGGGGCTTGGGGGAAATCCAAAGTTCCCTTAATCTGTACTGTACTATGTATCGTTGGACCAAAGGACACCATGTGAAATACTAATTGACCTAAATATTCAGTACAGAACAAACTGTTTTAGGTAAAGCCAGCGCTGCACTTCCTTAAAATATCTTGGATTATTTTTGTTTTGTTTTTCTATGGGTGAGAAGAGTGAGGAGTGTTAGATCGCATATATTCTGCACCTCAAAAACTAGAGCCCAGGGGGGAAACTGTTACAATTTTGAGAATCACCAGATCAATATACTTGGAAATATGTCTCATATTTGAAGCAATAAACAATATATTGGCCAGTGTAATCAATCCAAGGGTCAAAGCAACACAGAACGAAGGCAGCTTGATGGCATGTGGTGACACGCACTGTGAAACGTGAACTTCCTTTTCCTCCTTTGAGAACCCATTATGTTCAACTGTAGCAAGAATAGTGGCTTATTTAGCAAGAGAGAATGACATGCTTCACAGATTTAATTATGAATTACCAGCTGCAGGGATCTCTGGCTTCTTTTGGAGAAGAAATGACCCATTTATGCAAAATGAATTATTTTGGTCAAAATTTCATATTATTCGAGGTCCCACTTTCCTTAAATATAATTATCAGTGTCTAACCTACAATATGTAAGTGTGCATTTTGCGCAAAGAAGAATAGAAATGAAATCAACTTAGTGGACCTACTGAACAATATAGTACTCAAGAAAAGCCATTAGTGAATTATAAGGCTGATGAATTAATTTATGAAGAAGTACTCTTGAACCTCTACCTTTTTATGTCAGAATCTGCTCAGTCAGCAGACAAAGCTGTGAGGGAGACAAAAAACGAAAAAACAAAAAACTCTGCTCTTTCTCCCTCAGTGGGTTTGAGCTTAGCAGTCTAATGCATAACCCAATAAGTCACTAAGGCTCTAAAGTAAACCTGAATCTGAAATTGTGTGAACCTTTTCAAACATATCTACAAGTTCTTGAAGACAGTTAGGAGCAGGCTCCGTTTTATACTGGGGACAGCCTGTGGAAGTCATGTAGCTAGTCCAATGATGCGGTCATTGATTAATTCTGCTAACTAGTTAAAATGGGAAGAATTGAAAAACACGGAACACCATTTGTTTTGCTTTCTTATTACAAATTAAAGTCTTGTAGGTGAATATCAAGAGTTTTTTTAAATTATTAAAGAAACTTCTCAGTTTACCATCTGCAGAGATTCTTTAAAGATTTTCCCTTCTTATCTCACAACGATACTTTGGTGGAAAATTGTTACTTATCAACATTAGAAGAGTGATTTACAGCAAAGGAGGCTGTCAGTTTTCTGCCAGAGATGATATTTTTCAGGTTAAAGTCACTTGCTTTGGACTGATTCCAATTGCAAGAGTGCCATGCCAAAAATGTGTATCTACATTACACTGAATGTTTAAACGGATCCAAGTTCAAATGTTTTCTTAGTTCCTATTTTAGAGCTTTTGTCATTTGCCGCCTTGTTCTTGTACTTGACAGTGGCTCTTCTAGCTTTAAAAGAACACTTTCTTTAAATCTTCAGGATTTCTTCATTAATCTGGACCTCACTTTCTAAACATGGTTTAATATCCTTTTTCTGCTTTGAAAAAGAAGGAAACGGGTGTTAAGTCTTGCTCCTATTATTCCCCTCTTCTTCCTCCTTCTATGTTCCTAAGGCATGGACACTATTTGCTTTAGGGCCAACCATCAGACAATTACCAAAGTCAACACTCTGTGCCTCTACATCGTTAAACGTATTGTAGAAAAATAAAGTTCACTTTCAACTATTGTATCTGATTCCTTTAATGGGGAGACAAAAAGGTGGCAAAACATCGTTGAACCTGTAGCTGAGAGGAATTACTAGAAGCCGAATGAAGGTTGAGCCTGATAGTGGGGCAGGAGGAAAGTAAAAGGAAATACAGAAACAAATTAGGATGAAAAAGACATTTATAGAGGTGTAAATCCAGGCATGTAAATATGTAAATATATTTATATATAAATATAGGGATATAGTTCTATGTACCTATATTATATATTAATTAATATGGTAATAGAAGGACATTGGACCTCTGGTCAAGTACTTCCACAATGCAAGAACACTTTGTTCTAATAAACTGGTCTTCTGTGATGCTCACCTCCCTGACAGGATCGCTGAAGACAAATAGGTGCATAAACAAATGTGGTGCTGTGCTCTAGTTCTTTAATGCATTCTGTCCCCCATTATCATGACACCAATTTTACCTTACAAATCTGGGTAGACCAGAGCACGTACACTGGTAAAGATAAGAGTCCTTGTCACAGGGAATACAAGACAGATACATCCCTCAGAAACAAAAATGGGAGTAGCGATACCATGAGGATAGGGGAAGGTCGGAGAAGAAAGGGGGACGGATCACAATGATCAACGTATAACCTTGAGGGTTGCCCCAAGGGGGGCAAGCAACAGAAAGGAAGGGAGACAGCGGTATGTTTAAGATATAAAAATAATAATAATGTGTAATATAACAACTGTTCGGGAGGGAGGGAGGAAGGGGAAAATGAGGCACTTATACCAAGGGCTCAAATAGAAAGAATATATTTTGAAAAGGATGATGGAAACATATGTACAAATGTATTTGATACAATGGATGTATGGATTATTATACGAACTGTAAGAGCTCCCAATGAAATGGTTTTTTAAAAAAACCATTGAACTGTTTGTTCATGAACACAAGAGAACTTCTATGTAGCTGATTCTTGCTCCTCTGAAGCCCCGTGCACAGAAGGTGATGCACATATCTCACAAGATGTCTATTTGCTTCTTTAAATTGTGCCTGGGCACACTGGGAATGACCTATGCATGGAAACGACCATCTTTTTCTTCTCCTCATTTGGTTTTGTTTGAAAGAAACTGATCGTCTCAGTTGTTTGTTATCCAAGGTACCAGACATCCCTTTTTGCTCTCAGATCACTATCTCCTTCCGTGGTATTTAATGAATGAAAAGCTTAAATTTTCCTATTCTCCAGCACAGGTCAGTGTCTGCATATTGCTCTTCTTCTGTGAGCTGGGACCCACTGCCCCTCCACCCATGTTGTCCTTTCATGTGTGCACACATTGTTTTCTCATGCCACACAGTATGTAGCCCACTGGATGGGAAAAACAGCTATTCATTCAACTCAAGCTTCCCCACAGAGTCAGCAGTGCACCTAATTACCACAAAGTATTGAATAATTGAAATGAAGTCTCAGCTCTCCGTCCCTGAGTCCTGGTGCCTGCTGGGCAGCAGGGCATTCAAGGTGGGGTTAGCACTTTGTATTCACAGCAGGCTTGAGTTGAAGGAATATGTAAAGTGCCTGTCCAAGATCAAGGTGCACCTAGTGCCAGTGGGTGTGAGCTTATTTAGAATTAGGCATCTTTTCATCAAGTTTAGATGAAGCCAGACTGGATTGGAGTGAGCTCGAATCGAATGGATATGTCCTTAGAAGAAGGGAGACATTTGAATACACAGATGAATAGGAAGAACGTCCTGTGTTGGTGGAGAAAGAAGGAAGACTGAGGCAGCCAAACACCAAGCTACACCAAGGGTTTGGGACAAACAGACATCAGAGAGTGTTTCCTGCAGGTGCTCCCTCAAAGGCGCCTCTGTGAGTCTTGTTTGTTGAATTCTGAAATGCAGAGACAAAAAGTGTCTATTGATTTAATGCTGCTTAAATTTTTTATAAAAAGCTTTATTGGTATATACTTCTTGTATTTACAATTTGAGCATTCAATCAGATTAAGAAGAACCGTGCAATCAACACCATGATAAGTTTCAGAACATTTTTTTTCAAAAAATCATTTTATTGGGTGCTCATACAGCTGTTACTACAATCCATACATCCATCTATTGTGTCAAGCACTTTTGTACATTTGTTGCCATCATCATTCTTTTCAAAACATTTTCTTTCTACATGAGTCCTTGGTATCAACTTCTCATTTTCCCCCTTCCTCCCTCATGAACCCTTGATAATTTATAATGTTTTTATTATTTTTTCATGTCTTACACTGAGTGATTTCTCCCTTCACCCATTTTTCTGTTGTCCATCCCACTGGGAGGGAGTTATAATAGCTCTGTTCCCCCTTTCTCCACTCACCTTCCCCTTCCCCTCCTGGTAAGACTACACTCATTATTGGTCCTGAGGGGTATATATGTCTAGATGTTACCAGCTCTGATCTGTACCAGTGTGCATGCTGTGGTCACTAGCTTCACATTTCCCCCAACCTCCCCTGCCATGTCTCCAGGTAATTATGAATCCTCCACATATTAGTCATTTTCTCTATAGATTTCCCTGTCTGGGATTTCATATACAGAAATTGAAACAAAATACAAACAGGAAGTGAAGATGACAATGGCAATGACTAGACAAAACTGAAAAGCCTCAATTAAAAAAAGGAAATATTAAAAACTGAACTAACTTTAAAAAGGGTCAAAAGGGAAATTAGATAAGGCGTTACATTTTAACCCCACCACGGCTGCCAGAATGGATTTTACACCGTTCTTTACTTAATAGCAAGGCCATTTACATTCCTCCATGATGAGAAGAGGGGCTTGGAGGAGCCTTAATCCAGGAGGGAACACTTCAAGTTCAATTTCTCCTGCGGTTCTCCCAGTGTCATTAAGTGCTCCCTATAGCTCTTGAAGGGACCGAAACAACATTCCTTTAAATTTTCCTTTCAGTAGTTCAGGGGCCTCTTTGGGCAGTTTTGGATTGCGTGTGTTGTTCTTTTTGATTCTTAGCCCCCGCCCACCCATTACCACCCCATTCCCCACTGGAAAGGTGTTTATTGTGCTGCTCTTTGTACAACACACGGGACGTTTATGTTTAATCTAATTTATGTTTAATAAAAAGGAAAAAGGTAATTCTCTTGTGAGCCAAGTTTTGCACACAGGACAGCACACCCGCCTGTGGCTGACTGCTATTTCTTCAGCATCCTGGCGCTTGAGTAGCTAAGTCATGTGGAGGTAGTTGTCCCTCTCTAGTGACATAGGAGAGATTTAATAGGTCCCAGAAAACAGGCAAATGGAGAAAGGATAGAGAGATGAGTACGTGGTGAATGTGAGGGGGAAGAACAGACAGAATAAAATGAAAGTTATGATCATCATAAGTGGTTGCCTAGATGGGCCAATAGATTTGTAAAAATAATGGGACAGTGTGTTTTATAGGTTTCATGGAAA
Organism: Tenrec ecaudatus; assembly: GCF_050624435.1. Lineage (NCBI taxonomy): Eukaryota > Metazoa > Chordata > Mammalia > Afrosoricida > Tenrecidae > Tenrec > Tenrec ecaudatus. Next base: position 11,884,180 of record NC_134544.1, read on the forward strand.
TATATTTCTTTGGGAAAACAGGAGACAGCAGGAAGAGATAGGGTGAGTGTGCAAAAGACAAGGAGGGACAAAAGTGACAAAGGAGAGTAGGGGGTGGGATGGTCAAAGGGAGATGAGGTCAAGAAGTCCTAGAAGAAAAAGAATGTTTGAAAACTGGTAGCCATTGTATAATTCTGCTTGACGTAATTGAACTATGGAATTATATGATGTATGTATCAAATCAAAACTAAAAATAGATTTAAAAAATTCAGGTGTTCCTTGGGTTTGAGTGCTGAGTTTCTCTTACTAGAGCTGGATGAGTGTCCACTTGGAGGAAAATAGAAAAGAAAACAAAGCACTTGTTTGCTTGGGTGGGCTGGAATCTACAGGCTGCCTGTTGTTGCCTGGTGGTATGTCTGTTCTCAGGAGGGTGAGCTCAGACAGGAAAAGGAAGTGGGAAAGAAGTAGAAAAACATTGAAAGCATTATCCTAGGACGCTTGTATGAAAAACTGAAGCATATAGAATACAAACTGAATAAAACCATCCTGTGTAATAGTTAGAATTACATACTTAGCATTATTTTGTAATGTAATTTTCAGTAACTTTCCCATTGGTAGAGGTACGGGGATTCTAACTTAATGATTTGGAGAAAGGTGTGAAGCATAGGCTGGGCCAGGTCCAAATGATTCTCCTCTGGCTGTTCACCGTCAGAGCCTGGGAAGTACACGCCATGCTGGACAGATTGCCAAGATGCCTGAGCGCCTTTTGTTTGTTTGTTTGTTTGTTTTTCCCATACTCTCTGCTTTAAAAAAGACATTTTATTAGGGGCTCATATAGCTCTTATCACAATCCATACATGCATCAATTGTGTAAAGCACATCTTTACATTCATTGCCCTCATCATTCTCAAAACATTTGCTCTCCACTTAAGCCCCTTTCATCAGCTCCTCATTTTCCCCTCCTTCCCTCATGAGCCCTTCCTTCATGAGCCCTTCATAATTTATAAATCATTATTTTCTCATATCTTGCCCTGTCTGACGTCTCCCGTCATCCACTTTTCGGTTGTCCATCCCCCAGGGAGGAGGTCACCTGTAGATTCTTGCAATCAGTTCCCTCTTTCCAACCCACTCTCCCTGTAGATTCTTGCAATCAGTTCCCTCTTTCCAACCCACTCTCCCTCTACCCTTCTAGTATCGCTACTCACACCATTAAGTCCTGAAGGTATCATCTGCCCTGGATTCCCTTGTTTCCAGTTCTTATCTTTACCAGCGTACATCCTCTAGCCAGACTTGCGAGGTAGAATTTGGATCATGATAGGGGGGGTTGGGGGAGGAAGCATTTAGGCTCTAGAGGAAAGTTGTATTTTTCATCGTTGCTATATCTCACCTTGACTGGGTCATCTCCTCTGCTAGACCCCTATGCCAGGGGATCTCCAGTGGCCAACAAATGGACTTTGGACCTTCATTCTGCTCTCTCTGTCTCATTTACTATGGTAAGATTTTATGTTGTTGTTCTGATGATGCCTTTATACCTGACCCCTTTGACACCTCATGATCACACAGGGTGGTGTGTTTCTTCCATGTGGGCTTTGTTGTTTCTGAGCTAGATGGACGCTTGTTTACCTTCAAGCCTTTAAGACCCCAGATGCTATACCTTTGACAGCTGGGTATTTTCAGTTTTCTTTACCACATTTGCTTATGCACACGTTTGTCAGATTGTTCATCCAGCCTATCTTATTCAGACAGACCTGTGGAGATAATAACATGCCTCAAAACAAGAAAGAGGAAAACCAAGCAACAACATACAACAAAACAACAACAAATCACTGACAAATAACAAAATAAAACACAACAAAAAAGGAAAAGTAGTTAGTTCAGGATTTTTGTTGGCCTTTAGGAGTGTTTTCCAGTCCAGTCTGCTGAGGCACCATGCCCTGGCCCCAAAGTCCACCTTCAGCATTCCATGGGGACCTTGATGCTCCATTCTTTTGCTGTTTCGCTGCACTCCCGCAGTGCTTTGCCTTGGTGGGGTGGGATCAAATCGGGCTCAATTCCCACACTGTGTCTCTGGTGCTGTCCTGCACAGGGCCATGGATCAGTGAGAGATGTCGTGTCTCATAATGGGGCTGGCCATGTGGTCCTCTCTGTGGACTGGCTGCTCTAATTGGGGTCATCTGCTTGAAGGGATGGTGGTCCAGGATGTGCTACACTCTCTCCTCCTCCCCCCTTCATCTGCTCCATGTACTCCGATCAGATATATCCCATTCCTGGAGCTGCAGATTCAATTGTGTCCTTTGAAATAAATTCTTCTGGGGGGAGGGGCAGGTGTCCACTTAGTATTTGGGACTGAGGCCACCATCCCCCCAGACCTCTGCACTGGTTCGCAACTCCACACAGGAATGCTGCATTCACCCCTTGGGGCACTGGGTTGAAATCTGGTTCCTCTCTCCCTGTGGAGATATAAGCAACACCCTCCCCATGGGTGAGTTAGCGCCCCGTGCCCCCGCTGCCCACTTCTTCCTTACTTTCGTCCTTTTTTCCCTTTCCCTACCTCCTCCCCAGTTGTTACCATGTGCACCCCTGCATTTGATCTGGTCCCTGCTGTACAACAAGGTTCTCACCCCAAGAATGTTTGTATATAGTAGCTTTTTCCCTACGTCCCTTTTGCATTTTTTTAAAAGCTTACCTCAGTGGACTCATGTTGTACCTCTCCTTTTGTGCCTGACTTACTTCGCTTAGTATGATTTCCTCCAGTTATTCCCATGCACTGGTGTGCTTCATACATTCATAACTGCTTTGTAGCGATGCATATTACTCCGTTGTATGTATATACCACAATTTTTTTAATCCAATCAGCAGTTGATGGGAATTTGGGTTGCTTTCAACTCCTTGCAATTGTGAACTGTCCTGCAATGAATATTGGAGCACAGATGTCCGGCCTTGGTTTGTTTCTTGCCTCTTCTGGGTATATGCCCAGTGGGAGAATTGCTGGGCCATATGTTAAATCGATTTTCATTTGTTTTAGATATCACCAGATCGATTTCCATAGTGGTCTTACATACTTACAAGTTTACCAGCAGTGGATGAGAGTTCCTGTCTCCCCACAGCCCCTCCAACACTTGTTGCTTTCTGATTTTTTTAATTGGGCTACTTTTGAGGGTGTTAGATGGTACCTCTTTGTTGTTTTAATATGCATTGCTCTTATGGCTAGGATCGAGAACATTTTCTCATATGTTTGTTGGCCATTCAGATTTCTGCCCCTGTGAAACTTCTGTTTAAGTCCTTTGCCCACCTATTAAGTGGGCTATTAGTTTTTTTTCTTTTTGAAAGCTGGCAGAATTTTGTAGATTTTAGTAATAATGTCTTTGTCTGATGTGTAATTACTAAAGATGTTTTCCCAGTCCGTGGACTCTCTTATTACACTCTTGGTGAATTCTTTCAATGTGCTCAGGTGTTTTATCTTCAGTATAGCCCATTTGTCAATTTGTGCCTCCTCTGTGTTTGTGTCCTTCCCTATTTCTGATAGCCTATGTATTCCCTGTGCCAAAGTTCTCAAGTTGGTCCCAGTTCCCTCATTGATGGCCCTAATAGTTTGGGGTTTAGCTTCAAGGACTGTGATCCACCTTGAGTTTATTCTTGTGCATGGAGTGAGATAAGGGTCTTGCTTCATTTTTCTGCAGGTAAATAAGCTTTTTTTCCCCAGCACCACTTGTTAAAGCGGGCATCTGCTTCCCATTTGATATTTTTGGGGCCCTTATCAAAGATCAGTTGTCTGTATGCTGATGATTTTATTTCTGGGTTTTCAGTTCTTTACCATTGGTCTGAGTATCTGATATTGTACCAATAACATGCGGTTTTGACAACTGTGGCTATATAGTATGTGCTAAAGTCAGGTCCTTTTTCTTTTTTCTTTTTTCCAAGGCGCAGGCCCCTCTCTCAGGTGAGCCCATTCCAGGGCACCCTGCCCTTCACAAAGAAAAGAGAACTCTCCCCGGGGCTCCCACCAGAATCTCTGGGATTGGTTGAGTTACCCACCAGGTTCTTTTTCTTGTAGAGTCTTTTTTTCTTGTAGAGTTCTCTGCTAATTCTGGGCTTCTTCCCTCTCCATAGGAAGTTGGTAATCAGTTTTACCATTTCTTTGGAGAAAGATTAGGGTAATTGCATCAGGATTGCATGAAATTTACATAGTGCCTTTGGAAGAAATGACATCTTGACTTTATTGAGTCTTCCAATCCACAAGCCCAGAGTCCAGGGATAATCTTCCATTTGTTGAAGTCGCTCTTGGTTTCTTGGTTTCTTATAATAGTGTTCTATAGCTCCCCCCGCCCCCCCCCACCCCTACAGATCTTTTGTTTTTTCAGTCAGGTATATCCCTAGATATTTCCATTTGTATTTGGCTATTGTGAAGGGTACCACCCTTTTTTATCTCTTCTTCTGTGTTCTTATCCGATGTATGTAATAGTCTGATGGACTTCTGTTTGTTGATCTTGTATCCTGCCACTCTGCCAAACTCCTCTATTGCTTCCAGTACTCCTCTCGTGGAACTTTTGGGATTTTCCAAATATAAAATAATATCATCTTCAAATAACAATAGTTTCACCTCTTCCTTCCCCAGATGAATACCCTTGATGTCTCTTCTTTGCCTTAAGGTGTTTGCTAAAACTTCCAACATGATATTAAATAAGAGTGGGGACAAGGGGCATCTTTGTCTGGTCCCCTTTTCAGTAGGATTGTGTTAGTCTTTTCTCCATTGATTACCACGTTGGCTGTGGGTTTTTCATATATAGCTAGTATTGTCTTGAGGAACTTTCCTTCCAATCCTATATTCTCAAGGGTCTTAAACAGGAATTGGTGCTGGATGTTGTTGAATGATTTTTCTGCATCTATCGATATTATCCTGTGGTTCTTATAGTTTTTTTCATGTCAATGTGACATATAATAGTAATGGTCTTTCATATGTTAAACCATCCCTGCATCCCTGGTATGAATCCCACTTGGCCATGGTGAATTGTTTGTTTTATATATTTTGCATTCTGTTGGCTAGTATTTTGTGAAGGATTATTGCGTCAATGTTCATTAGGGATATTGGTCTATGTCCTGCTTTTTTGAACCCTCCCAGCACTACTATACACTGCATGTGAAGCACAAAATTCAACAAGATCTCTCTTTCCATTCCTGTGCTGTCCCTCATGCTATGTGAACTGAGATTTATATTCAATCATATAAACTAACGGTGGCTAAACTAACTAAGCAGATATCTGGGGACACAGTCTTTCTTTTCTTACACAAAATGTACCCATCTGTCTATGTCTTCCTTATTAGGTGTTAAGTAACCAACAAATTAAAACAAATCATATTGAATTACTGTTTGTTTGTTTTGTAAAGGTTGGCTTATGCTAAAAAAGAAATCTATCATTTAATAACGAATGATAATGTTAATTACATATGCATATATATATATGATTTATTTATACATGTTGCTGTTTTGTTAGAATCTGTTGACTTGGTTCTGACTTATTGTGACCATATATTAATTATAAATACATAGATTAATGATTAATATAGCAAGTATTGACTTCTGATTCCTGGAAATCAACAGTAAAATTAATATGGAATATTTTAATAAATAATCATATAATTCACCATGCTAACAGTGGTATATTAAATCAATACCCCAAATCAACTAATAATTATTTAAAGTACTTTACCAACAACACCTGAGAATTATAAATCATAATTCTATAAAACTATAATATTTACTTTTTTCACTTAGTAGTCCAAACGTATATTTCTCCACACCATTCTGTCAAATTTATAGTTAATACAAGTTATATACCTTTATCTCTTGATACTAAAGATATTAAACAGTTTTTGAAAACTATGAGGCATTGAGGAGAAATCAATCATGCATATCCTGTGGTGTGTTCCCAGGAGATGAGGCATCTCTTAAAGAACTGCGGCACATTTTGCAGTTCTGGGTCTACTGTAACTCACTGCCAATACAAATCGAAAGCTTAGTGTTCCTTTTAAATATACCATATGGAAATAAGACATGATTTACACAGGCATAGCACGGTACTTATAAGATGAACTTTCTTCTCTAATGAAGGGAGGGTCATTTAGGAAATATGTTCTGTTTAATATTTCTGCCAATGCTGTATGGCACCGTTGTAACAAGCCCCATTCCTGGATTATTGCCAAAGTTCATGAAATGGCATACTTGAGGTCCTTGAGCAAAAGTCTTTGTGATAATTTTTATTATTATTATTTTAAGAAAGATATCAGTTGAGTGGTTCTATGGTTGTCTGAGTTTAAACTTGGCAGGATGGAATGAATTATTTCCATTTATCAAAGAACTCCGTAGCTAAGGTCCCAGATAATGAATCCATCAGAAAGCCAAAGGGAGCTCCCAATGTGTACCGTGACATGTCACGTGTGTCTTGAATTGCCTTTGTGTCTGTTATATGCATTCATTCCTATGTGAAAATTAAACATTGCTCTGCAATTTATGGTTGAAAGTTGCTTTCTTTCTATGGTACATGAGGAAGAGCATATGTCTTTGTTTTTGTTGTTTTTCAAATATGGATCAAGTTCTGGGTCTGTCATTTAATAACCCTGTACTTTATGTCATTCACGAAATTTCTGTATTAGTAAAAGTAGGGAGCATTCATGTATAAGTTGCTCCAGAGAAACTTGTAATGCATTTAAAGTTCCATATACTTTCCAAAATCTGGTTCCAAATCAATGGGACCTGCAGAATCCTTTCTTACAGAATACTTTCTTGTCCATCTTACTCATGACCCTGACCTGAGCACCTTGCATCCACCTGCCTCAGACTCCATCAGCCAGTGGCCTTCCTGCTTTCTGGTTTTGTCAGTCCCAGCAGCTACCTGGCTCAGAACAAATCTCCAGCTTAACACCTGATGCAAGGACTTGAACCAGGTGGAATTTTCCCACTTTTAAAACTGTGAGCCTATTTCTTGTTCTGTATACACATACAAGTGTTACTGGTTTTGGTTCTCTAGAGAACTCAGTCTGACACATTAATGCAATAAATTGCATTACATTCATTCATTCATTTGTTTTATCTGGAGACAGGCCTATTTTCTTCTCGCCATACTGAGGCATTTCGTAATCTCTGATTCCTCTCACATAATCTCATTATTCTTTTAGCGATGGGCATTTGGCCCGAAGATATTAAATGATGAACTTGAGTTTACTATAGAGGTCTTCTTGATAGTGGGGCTTATATTAATGCCTCTGAGCTAAATATTAATAATATCTACTAAAGAAATTTATTAAACTTAATCTCTGTAAACTGAGGATAAAGACATAAAAATCGTATGCCAAAGACGGTACTTTTGCTTATTATTTTTTAAAGAATAGGATTGATATCAATGTTGTCTGTGTCTTGTGTAACTGGTTCCTTGGACTGTTTTTTCTATTCCTAAGGATTATTCAAGGGTTGAAGGTATTTTTAGATCATATGACAAGATAAAGGAGCCACCACTGCTTTCAAACCCTAGATGTTTAATTCTGATCCTTTGTCATTTTGCATGATATGTCTTTTAGAAATGTATGTTTGAATCTCTGTGTTTGAATTTGAGTCAAACTTCTTTATATAGTGGCAGCTGGGTCACCCGCTCTAATGAGAATTTTTACAACATAGTGCTTTTTTTTGGCCTAGGGAATTGTAAAAGTATGCCTATATCTTTGAAGGTGGTTTATATTTTAAACAGCTGTTACTCTGTGAAACTGAATGCAGTGGCAGAATAAAATCATGTGTAAATAGATAATTCATCTTAAGTAGTGTTTAAAAAGACTGCAGAGTTCTGCTTTCACCAGATGAGATGCCTATGGGTTCTCTCAGGCTCATCTTGAGTGAAATAAAATAAGATGCTGAAAAAAGATTTTATTTTCTGTTTAAGTTATAAACATAGAAGAAACACAGGGTCCATGAGGACATACCTATAGATTAATCTTTCCTTGAACATAGAAATAAAATATGCTGCTATTAATAACATTAAGATGCTTATAACATGAATATTAGGAGAAACTTCCCATGGATCCTGGTTTATTGGATGGCTTCGTGCTTGAAGGCCGTGTCCTCTCCTCCGCTCACTTAAACAGAAGATGGTATTAAAGTTAGAGGCGAACAGTCACTGCTGGTCCACAATTCTCAGAGAATGGAGGCGTGAGAATTCGGAGACACGTAAAGTACACTTTGGTTAATGGAGTAGGTTGTTTTGGACTCAGAGCAGCCCTACATACAGAAGGTGGGGCCACTTACTGCTCCTGCGTCCTCCTCAAAGGGTTGTGTTTGAGCTCGTACCTATATCCACGAGGTCAACCATTTCATCGAGAGTGTTCATTATTTTCCACGGACTGTCTATTTACCAAGCATGCTATCTTTCTACAGGGACTGATCTTTTCAGTAACACATCAAAGGATGTGAGAAGCCATCCTCCTATGAGGCATTAGGATGATACTTATAACGAAGATGTGTTCATTCTTTTGACACTCCGTGGTGCATTCAATATACTTGCTAGTGCATGTGACACAATGGATGGATTGTGATAAGGGTTGTGCGAGCCCCAATAAAATGATTAAAAAACCTTGCTAATACCACAGTTCAAAGGCCTAATTCTTTGTCTTTCTGATTCTTTGTCCAGCTTTCCCATGCCCACAAGGCACCTGGAAATACCATGGGTTGGGCTAGAGATACTTCAGTCTTTAGGATGACAGACAGCTTCACTTTTTGATATGTTAAAGAGGTCTATTGTAGAAATATTTGCCCAGTGGATTACATCATTTGGTTTCTTGACTGTTCCTTTTATGGGTAAATATTTGATTTATAACAACAAGGTTGGCAGTTTAAAACCACCAGACACTCTGAGGGACAAAGATAAGGCTTTCTCCCCTAAATATTTATTGTCTTTCTATTGTACAGAGAGTTGGCATGATCAGAACTCACTCAACAGACCCTCACAGAAACATTAACACAAGCTTAAAAACTCGGCTACTGATTGAACATTTGGTGTTCAAATTCACTCACTAAAACCTGAGGGGAAAGGTCTGGCCATTCAGTTCTGAAAGTTATTACCATGAGCACCATAAGTCCACTGACTCTGAAAGCACTGAATTCAACATTACTTGGAATCAACTTAAGGGCAACTGGTAAGTTGTAGAACAGATTTCATAAATGTAAGCTTCTTGACCTTGCCTGAAGGCCAAAATGTGTCACAACCAAGCCAAAGAACATGATACGTATATTCTCACAGGGCTCAGGGTCGGTAGAGCAGCCAAATGCTCAGCAAATAACTTTCTATCTCTCTCTCTCTCTCTCTGTTTCTTTTTTTTTTTACAGAGATGAAACATATCTTCAGAAGCAGAAAAATAATATCTCTTGCAGGAAACAGAAATAATAGCAGATGTTGTCTCATGAAGGAAGGATTTGCTGAGTGGGTACAGTAAAAGGGAGAGACTTAGACTATAGAGTTAACAAACACAAACAATACCTGAACACTGAATATTTATTTCACATCCATACATCTGATTTAAAAAAAGAAGAAGCAGACTAATACAACTATATAATTTAAGGAAATACTCCTCCACACGTTGTCTGCACTCAGAAGCTGGAAGAGCATCTATAATGAGTCTTATGTAACTGAGAAGTTGTATTCTGGGTTCTTGGCTCACTGTAATTTCCCTTTGACATTTCATAGGAGAATTATTTAGAGAATAAGTTTTTGTTTATTTTGGTTTTGCTTATGTTTTTTTTTTAAGTGGGCAGTCACATCCATGTATGAGGAGATCACTCCTTGCAAGGCCCTCAAGGAAGGATCATGCTGGTGTGCCTGGAACAGCAGGAAACTCATGGAAGGTGAACCAAAGGAGACTTCATTGGCTCTGGTATGGAGACCCTGTGGCTAAGGTGATGCCACCATTGCTTCTGTGGCTTCATGAGGTCAGAGTGTCATACCTGAGACATGTGGTCTCTGCCATGTTTCTGGCCTCATGATTATGCCAGTCTATGGCAGGGGGTGGGGGGCTGGGGGGGGAGGGGTGCACAAGCAAGACAGGGCCAGAAGCCACCGGCGTACACTTAGAGATCCTTATTGGCAGGAAGGGCTAACAAAGGAAGTACTTAGGTTTTATGATGTCTGTGGAAAAGGGAGGTAATGCTTAGACAATTGGAACTGAGTATAGGATGAATTAACTTGTAGTGACCTAGAGGACAAAATTGGTGACAACAGACATTTACAAAAAGAGAAAATATAAATAATTAAACTCTGCTACCCTTTTCTCATGGACTTTGACATCTCATGTGCCCCCACGTGGCGCAAGGTCAGACAGAGACTTGATCTGTATCTAAGGTTCCATGAGAAGAAACGGACTTGAGAGGCACTAGTAGCACCCAGCTATGAATTAGGAATCACTGCTTTCCCTAGATGGAGATCCAGTTTGCAACAGTGAAGACAAATACATGCCCGGGCAAGATCTCATGAAATAGTTTAAATGAATTGTTTCTGAATATATTATTTTATTTTCCCTTTTAATGTATTTTATTTGTTAATTTTCATTGCTGAGAATATACACAGAACAGAGGCCATGTCAACCATTTCTACACTAGTAGTTCAGCAACAGTGATTCCGTTCTCTGAGTTATGAAATCAATTTCACTCTCCTTATCTGAATTGTTCCTCCCCCATCGACCTAAACTGACTTCCCTTGCAGTTGCTTGTCTAAACTTTCAAGTTTCTGTTCTTAGTTTGATCCCACACAGATAGTTCTTCAAAGAGCACAATCCTCAAGGCAGACTTCCTTTAATAAACTTTAATTTTGTTTTAAGAAGACATTAGGTATTTGGGAGGTGTGTGTTTAAGTTTTAAAAACGATCTCAGGACAATGCTTCCAGAGGTTCATGCAGCCTCTATGGCTGCAGACACTATAAATTCCTTGAGAATTTAAAATTCTATTCTATTCTGAATTTTTATCATTTTCATCAGGATTCTCCTTAAGAATCTTTGATCCCAGTACTCAGTCAGTTATGGTAGCTGGTTTTCTGATCTTATAGCAAAGAAACATTGTTCTTTAAAGAAATGATTTGCATATTTCACATCCTCCTCCTATTAATGATTTCCCTTCTGTTGTTCAAAGCTAGTGAAACCCAGTTGCTGTAGACTGATAGATACAAGAAAAATGGACATCACAGAAATGTGCAAATATCCACAGCTACATGTGCTGAATTTTAGGGTCAATATGCTTTGAAATTCTTGCCCTGTTTTCAACAAATACTTCTGTGTTTGATACTGACAAAACAAGTACTACACTTTAGGCAACTTTGGATAGCTCTTCACAAATAATGCAACCATTGACTGCTTCCCCAGGTTGTCCTTTGACATTTAGAAGTCACGAATGCATTTCGAAAGGCCAAGGGTGATGCCTCTGGTTTCACGGGCATACAACTATGCAATTGCACAAGACTCTCATGTAAAAGCCGCCATGCTTCCTTAATTGTCTGGGATCAACTTGTTGGAATATCAATGTCCTTTGAACAGGTACACACATTTTTGTTGCATATTACCTCTGGCAATGGACGTAGCCAGGGGAGGTACAAAGTACCTAAACCAATAGATGTCTACTAATCTTTCTATATTTTAAAATCTTCTTAAGCAGGCCTTTTAACTGGTTCATTCTATTTGACTTCTTGCTGAGAATTTTCATTTCCACCCCATATATACTGAATCAGAATCAACATTTGAACAAGATTCCCAAGTCATTCTTCTGGATAGAGAATTCTAGAAGAGTCAGCTAATGTTTGATAAGAACCATCTGAGGGTCTTCTTCAAATGTACATTCTGATTTAGGATATGTGGGTGAACAATCAAACTTTTAGAAGGGAATTGAACTGGAACAAATTGATTGGAAAGCTGCTTCGCATGTGATTTTTCCAAGTATTCAAAGCCTTTTGAAATTTCTCCAGAGCCCTGTATAATTTTTCTAACTAATTAAGGGGACTTGTTAGCAAGGTGAGACAAGCTTTGGACTGCTTGTGGCTCAAAACCCACCAACTGCTCCCCAGGAGAAAGATGAGGCTGTTGGTTCCCATGAAAATTTATGGCTTGGAAAACTTACTAAGCGTCCCTAAATTGGAATCAACTCAATTTCAGTGGGCATAATATTTCATTACAAAATGCGTAGCATAGCAGTCACAACTTGAAAGACTCTTTTCAATTTCGGTTTCAGAATGAAATAATATTCTGCCATGCAATTTGGAGCATAAAAACGTGAATGCACATTTCTCTGGGGAATGCCTTTTATGCTTTATCTGAAATTGTACTATAAGAATACCACAAAACACTTAACTTCTAAATATTTAGCTATGTTACTAGTAATAAAAAATGCAGAGTAAGATCATGTCTAAGGCTACTTTCATTCTTGCTTTCGTCAAATGTGCTACTTCACCTAAAATGTTAAAATAGTTTCTTAGGAGCAAGAATCGGATACATCAATAGTTTTATAAGGGCTATTCAATTGATATTTCTCCTAGGAAGTGGAGAACATACTGAACATGCACTAAAACATACCATAGAAGTCCTGAATTAAATGTTAAAAATTATTGTATGACACGAAAATATAGACTCTGACCATGTTTAAGTTAAAACCCAAATTGTAGCATACATATGATATATCTAAACAAATAATTATAAATTAATAAAGCCCTTTAAAATACATGTCCAAAGGAATTATCAAATTATGTTAAGTAGACTTTGAACTAATTATAAATTAAAATGTAACATATCAAAATGTATAGGATGCAAATAAAGTATTGGCAAAGAAGAATGTATACAGTAAATGTTCATATGAGAAATGAAAGGCTTCAAGTCAATATACCTTTCACGTCAAGTAGCTAAGGTCAGTTTAATGAAAATCATAAACAGATCATTACTAGGAAACATAAATGAAACCAAAAGGTCTATCTATAAAATCACCAATAAAAAGGAGAGACTTTCAAGCAGACGTGCAAGAACACTCCGATAGCTCAAGTATCAGTACTGAACGGCATCACGCTCAGAAACAGAAGATGGAGCATCATTTCAGGGACTGCCGATGCTCTACAAAAGGAAATGTAAAAAGTAAAACAAGAAAAAGCTGTGTGCCCATAAATCTCACTAAATGCACTCATTCCTTAGAAGATAGAAAATATAAAACCTACTAAAAAAGAAATATAACTGAGTAGTGCTATTTATAAAAGTTAACTCCTATGCTTAGAGTAGTAGTTAAAGCCTACCAAAAACAGAAGAAAATGAGGCCAAGAGAGAGTTCAGAATATGCTAAATATCTAAGGAAGATTAAACACAAATTCTGCATAAGCTCTGCTTCCCAACACAATTTATGAGGACAAGATAACAGCGCAATCAGTTAATCAAAAAGGAAATAAATGAACATCCGGCTCAGACTGTTCAATAATCAAAGTTAAAAAACAAAACAAAACATAAGCCTCACTGCCATCCAGTCGATGCTGACTCAGAGTGACCTCCCGGGGGTTTCCGTGCTTGAAACTTTTTCAGAGAGTAGAAAGCCTGTGCAGCTGCTGGTGATTTTGAACTACCAACCATGGGGATCACAGCCCAGTGGTTAACCACTATACCCTCCAGACCCCTATGGTTTAGAAATATCAGCCATGGGGATCACAGCCTAACAGCGTTACTAATACACCCACAGAGCTCCTAATAATCACACTAAGCAGGGGCTTAATAGTATTTACTTACTAATCTGTAGTAAACCGTTTCCCTTTTTGTTTTTCACCACGTCAAAGTATTCTGTTCTACATCTGGTCAGGACCTGTTTACCGACTCCAGAGCACTAGAGTCAAAAATGCCTTTTTTATTGTGTAATCCTGAGGGATGGAGTGCCCAAAAACCAAGGTAAGCACGGGTTTAATTAGGAGCCCTCCCCGAAGTTACATAATTTGTCATTGCAATATGTTGTTGTTAGGTGCCATCAACTTGTTTTCTGTGTTGTAGAGACCTTCTCCACAACAGAATGCAGCACTGGCCATCGCTGCCCCGTCCTCCTTATTCTTCGTCTGTTGGAGCTTATTGCTGCCGTCAATGTGTCAGTCCATCTCACCAAGAGTCATCTCTTTGATGCTACCTTTTTACTTTGTCATGCATCATGTCCTTCTCCTGGGACCGAATGTCATAAAACGTGCTATTTTTCATGAGGGCTTGTTGGGCAATCCACCCTGGAAGTACAGAGAGGCAAAAATCATCAGCAGCATGTTATCAAAAAATACCCAATAATCTACCAAAAGTATAATATAGCATGATCAGTAAATTTAACTTGAAAATACAAGGCTAGTCTAAGCTTGAAACAGCAATTAGTGAAATTCATCACAGTAATTGACTAAAGGAGTAAAAGCTCACGACTCTATCAAAACAGAAAGAAACGCCTTTAGAACTTCTAATATCTACTCAGGAAAAAACTCTGCAAACTAGAAATAGAAGGAATTTTTCTCAACCTATTTTAAACAATGAATCTAAAGCGAGCAAAATATTCAATAAAATAAAATATTCCCTTTGAAGATCAGGACCCAGGCAAAAAGATCCCTATCACTATTCTGTCCTAAATGATGACACAATTATTATAAACTCAATAAAGGAAGAACAATGATGATAGGTTAACAGACTAAAAAGTGAGAAAAATAACCCGAACTGTCTATTCACAGATGAGAAAATTATCTGTATACAAAATACATAAAACTCTTAAAACTAATAAAGATGAGTAAAATCAGAAAGTATTGCATAAAACAATAGACAGTATTATTAAATAAAAATCTCAAATGTAAAAGTATTGTTTCTCAATCTATCTTTCGAGGTATATACATTTTTGAAAGCAGTATTTCTGCCTGAATAAGCCTTTCTCAAAGAATTCTGCACTCCTCAATTTACACGAAGTCAACAGGACTGTTTTGGCATCCTCAACAGACTGCAATGGTGTTCCCCTTAAATGTTCTTTGAGTTTGGGGAACAAAAGCAATCTGAATGGGGTAAGAGTCAGGTGGATGAGGGCAGGTTTCCTAACAAAATTCTCATAGAACAGGGCTTACTACACTGGAAGACTGAGCAGGTATATCGTCATCATAGAAAAAATATATATATATGCCTCTCATATCATTCCTGGCCTTTTTGTCACTCATACGGATTTTAGTTTTCTTAAAGTTCTTCGTAGTAAGTCCTCAATAATTATCTTGTTGTCTTTCAAGAGAATCCATCCAGGTTACAATTCTGGGGACCCACAGTTCTGTGGTCATAACCTTCTGGCCTTGCTATTCTGCCTTGAATTGAACTGGGCCAACCAATATCCTCAGAAGTCACTGTTCTGATTGATCTTTTTATTTTTTAAACACCCTAATGAGACTAAGTCTTGTGTATTACTGGGAGAACCTGTCTGCAGCCTCTGATCAAAGAGGCATTTCAAAACAGGTTTTGCTTACATGTATAAATGTATGAAATCGAACCTGGTAGCAATACTTTTTGACTGAACCTAATCAATTTAGCAAGGTTGCAGGCTACAACATCAAGGGAAATGTCAATTGTATTTCTCTCTACTAGTAATGAGCTATTGGGAATCAGTATTTCAAAAGGACCACTTATAAAGCATTGGAGAAAATGAAATGCTGAGTTTGACAAATTATGTGCAGGATATATATACTAAAGGATAAAAGACAATTCAAATCAAAATATTGGACTTATACAATGTAAGAGTCAATATTTTAAAGATATCAATGCTCCCCAAATTGATCTATAGCCTGCATGTAACACTTGATCAAAACCCCAGAAGAATCTACATCAACAAGCTGATATTAAAATTTATCTGAAAAGACGGAGAAACCAGAAGAACCAAAATAATGCGAAAGAGAAAAATCTATATATGAACTACAGAAAAGCAGAGAGGTATTTGCAATATTGGAAATAGAAGGGTTTTCAGATTGTGACACTGAATTCAAGAATCATAACTCAAACAATAATCAGTTCTCAATAAAATTAAAACCAAATAAAACAGTATAACATACAATCACCAGGAGCCATATTTGCTTGAAAAAAAGAAAAACAAAAGAGGTAGGAGAAATCATTCGGCACATGTCATCAGAGGAAGGTGAGCTTAAGCTGCAAACAGCTACATAAGTCTCTAAAGTACAAACTTTGTGCCTAGAGAAAACTTATAGTTGTCATTTAATATATAAATGAAGCGTCACTTTGAAACTATAAAGCCAACCTCTACACAGAACAGTTCCATCATAATCACTACCACCTTCAACTCCACCTTCACTATCTTCTTACGCATGCTGCTTTTAAATCACTAAAAGGAGTTTGTGCTTTCCGTTGAGTATGCCCACAAGATCCACAGCCTAAGTATCCTAGGTTGTAAATCTTGACTGGAACTGACTGCCTCATCCTTCTCCCTTGGAGCAACCGGTGGATTTGAACTGTGAATCTTCCTGTTAGCCCACCAGTGCATAACTTATTATACCACAAGCAATTCTTTTTCTTGCCCTACAAAAGGTATCAAAATAATTCTTACTGCTATCAAATCTATTCATATTTCTAAGGCAGAGTAGAACTGCCCCCGTGGGTTTCCAAGGCTGTACATATTTTTAGTTGTTTTCATTTTTAATTAAAAAATTTTTTTTCAGAATCCTTGAGATATTTATTTTCTTCTTTCTTTAGGTCATTTTATTGGGGGCTCGTACAACTCTTATCACAATCCATACATATATCCATTGTGTGTCGGGCACATTTGTACATTTGTTGCCATCATCATTCTCAAAACATTTTCTTTCTACTTGAGCCCTTGGTATCAGCTCTTCATTTTTCCCTGCCCTCCCTCCTCCCTCAGAAACCCTTGATAATGTCTGTATTATTATTATTTTGTCATATCTTACACTGGTAGATGTCTCCCTCCACCCACTCTTCTGTTGTCCCTGCCCCAGGGAGGAGGTTATATGTAGATTCTTGTAATATGTCCCCCTTTTCTACCCCACCTTCCCTTCACACCCCCCCCCCACTATCACCTTCTCACTACTGGTCCTGAGGGGATCAGCCATCCTGATTTCCCTGTGTTTCCAGTTCCTATCTGTACCATTGTACATCCTCTGGTCTAGCTGGATTTGTAAGGTAGAATTGGGATCGTGATATTGGGGGAAGAGGGGAAAGGAAGCATTTAAGAACTAGAGGAGAGTTGTATGATTCACTGTTGCTAAACTGCATTATGAGAGGCTCACTTCCTCCCTGCGACCCCTCTGTAAGGGGATGTCCAGTTAAGGCTCTTTCGTGGAGCCGCTGGTGATTTTGAACTGCTGAAGTTGCAGCTAGCCACCCAATTTATTAACCCACGATGCCACCACAGCTCCAATTTTTCCTGAAAGGAATGTGAAATAAGGTCCTAAGGAAGTCCCACTCCAAATTACAAAGTCGATGTAAACACAGTTTGGAATGGAACTCTTTCATATCTAGGTACTCTCTAAATTATGAAAGAATAGGAGAATGATCAATATTTCAGTACAAAAAACAGCTTAAGATTTAATTTACTAAAGAAAAAACACAGAGGACTAAGAAAAGAAGTGAGTTATATTAGATTGGTAACTGGTTCACACACTCATCATGCAGTTAAGTTATGGAATGAAATGATCAGTAGCGTTACTTAAATTTGTCAACTACACAAGCATTGAAAATGTATGAAGTCAGATGCATTTGCTTGCTGTGGGCTGACAGAATTGGCTTAGAAGTAAAGGCAAAGAAGGAACATTAAACACCAAAATGTTGAAGTATTTGTCTAGTTGGAGTAGGTTGTTAGGTGGGATCAAGTTGACTTCAGCTCAACTTTCTGCCATTAAGTTTACATCTAACTCATAGCCATCCTATCAGACAGGTAGAATGGCTTCTTTTGGGTTACCAGGACATTGAATCCTTACAAGAGTAGACTCATATTTTTATTGTAAATCAATTGATGGGCTTGAAAAGAGGAGCTTGTGGTCAGCATCACAATAGGTTACCAATTATGCCACCAGAACCAAGTTTTCCAACGTGGACTGACCCAAAGTGACAGGGCAGAACTGCCAAAATAGCCTTTTCTAGCCTGTAATATTTATGGAGGCACATTATCTAGTCTCTTTCCTACAGAGCTGCTGGGTGGGTTCAAATCAATGACCTCTCTGTTGGCAGCCTAAGGGCTTCACCATGGTGCCACCACGGTTTCTCACTGACTTCAGTACATTAGTTTATATTAATATATGTATATCTATATAGCTGAAAACTTACTGGTATTCAGTAATTCTGACTCATAGCAACCCATTATATTTACATAATAAGTATAATATATTTCTAATATAAAATATATTTATATAATAAACATGAGTATTGATTACTTAAAATGCATAATATATCAGGGAGTATCCAAAGAAAACCAGGAATTGCACTGGGTGGAAAGGAACTTTCGTAATACACATTTTTTTCTGCTAAGCGATTATTGAACAAGTCCTTATGAATTAAGGCCCTGTGTGGCATCGCCTGGGAAGGTTTTCTCTGGTCACAGGGAATTTTTTCATGTAAACGGTTTTCTCAAATCTTTTTTGTGATGGCTGATTTAAGAGAACAGTGTGCTGCTATGAAATTGTGTTGCCTCCTTGGGAAAAATGCCACAGAAACTATAGTGATGTTGAACACATCTTACAAGGAGAACACTATGGGAAGCACTCAAGCATATGAGTAGTTTTCTCATTTCAAAAAGGGTGAAATGTCAATTGATGACAAACCTCGTTCTTGATGTCCGCCAACTTCCCAAACAGATTAAAATGTTGACTCTTACTGCATTTGCAGTTCATTCCATCAGGTCACACTGTTACTCAAGCTTTTTTACTGGGAGGTTCTGAAAAGATAGCATAAGAGTGTGCAACAAAAAAAGGCTTGATTTGGGGCAGACAGGGGGCTGGTTTTGACACCACAATGCACCTGCTTTTGCAGCCATCTCAGTGTGTCAGTAATTGGCCCCAAACAGCATGTTTCTTTTGTCCCATGTACCTTATTCACCTCACCTTGCTCTGTGCAACTTCTTTTGTTTCTGTGAATGAAGAGGGAGAGCAATTTCAGGAAGTAGAAGAGGTGAAGGAAAGAAAGGAGGAAGGTACTGTCAGCCATACAAATAGACGAGTTTGAAATATGTTTCCAAGAATGGAATCTCAGATTTGACAAATGTATTAAGTGTAATGGAGAGGACTTTGAAGGTGATAAGGGTTTTTTTGTTAAAAAAATTAAATAGCATTGAAAGAAAATCCGTTTTTGGGGGGGTCCTCCCTCTGTGGTTGTTACATAATCTGGTGTCATTTTGGGACTTGAGAGGATTAAGAGTGAATGGGTGGAGTCTAGTCTGTCAATCAGATCACAGAGCTGAGATGCTTACAACGCCACTGGATCCAGAAGACTTTGTACCCACTGGCATGTGCTCTTTCTCCATTCGACCTCATTGCATGTTTTTGTGACCCAGAAGAGAACTTTATAGACTGGTAGCAGCTCTGGCAGAGATCTCCACATGGCTTCTCCAGTTCCCAGAGCACAGGGTCGATCATTGTAATACCACGTGTCTTGTCAGTAGAACGTCTCTCCAGGAGTGACTCCTGAGAGAGTCTCTCCAGCCTCCAAGGATGAAACCCCGGAATTCCCAGAATTCCCAGAAGAGGACCATGGCCACTTAGAGGTCTCACTGGCTGTGATCTGATTGACTAGAGAAACAAATCCATAAACATGCTAATATCGCATTTAGAGACTTGATCTGGGCTGGGCTGGTACGTTTTCTCACTATTCAGTTGCTCTTGAATGTAAACCTCTTTCTTATACACATACGCATGTTTATGAATTTGTTTCTCTAGTCTATCCAGACTAACAACACCCTCCTATAAAATAACTGAAACTATGTGTATGAAACAATCACTATTTGGAAATAGTAAAAGAAGTCAAATAGGATCTTCATACTGAGTGCTATTAACCACTAATTGCAATCATTCACTAGGCCTGTCTTCAGAGGTAACATGGGGTGATTGAAACTGCCAAATTATTCAGTAGCTGCCAACCACTTTAACCTTTGCAACACCCAAGAAGAACGTGATCTCCCATTAACATGACCAGTGATGCTGTTGGCATGTGTCCTGGAATCGATTCTGATGCACAGTGACCCTGTGTAGAACGGAGGAAGCACTGCTTGCTCACAAGCCAGGCCCACTCTCATGACCACACTGATCCCCGACTCTGTTGCATGCTTGGTTCTATTTTTCTCATTAACCATCTTCTTCTTTTTGCCGACCTGCTGCTTTATGAAGCATGACACCTTTATTCGGGATACACTAAATGGAATAGTAAATATTTTTCTATAATTATCACTCATCCTTAATCTCACAACGGTCAACTAACAAAACCTTTATAGACAATCTCTTGAATGGGCTGTTTTGATCATATGTCCAAAATACATAAAACAGTCTTCCCATCCTCACGTCTAAGGAACATTCTGGTTATTTCTCTTCCCAGTCAGGTTTGTTCCTCGGGCAATTCACAATACCTTGAATATCCTTCACTCACCCTGTAATGCTAAGGAATCACCTCTTAGCTAGTCCTTATTCATGTTCTAGCATTTTCATGCATGAGACTTAAACATTTTGCCCAATATCATACATAACACTTATTAATATATGCATTTGATACTGATGTAACTTATAGTTTAACTGAAAAAACAACTATTAACTTATAAAACAAATCCAAACCTACAAAGGATTTAATAAAAAATCTATAAAAGTATTGTTGGTTTATCATTATGAAAATATGGTATGATTGATGATTATAGAAAAATATTTATTTATTACATTTAGAGAATAGTGTATATTGTCGTAGAATGTATTCTTTAGAGAAGCAAAATCATGTATATGTGTCATATTTTATAAATTAAATATATATAATATATAGTGAGAGAGAGCGAGAGAGCAAGAAATAGTAATTTTATATGTTTATACAAAGGAAACGGCTCACACATTTGTAGAAATTGAAAAGGCCCAAGTCCAGGAATGTTGGGCTAGAGGATTACAGTGATTCATGTAGCTTCAAGTGTTGATGACCCCACAATCAGAAAACAGATGGCAAGACTGTAACTGCAGAGATCTGTGAATTCAAGGTCCTCAGATAGGATGGCAGGCCACACACAAATGACTCCCAGGATTGGCAGGCAAATTGGTTGGCCATTGGCTAAAGTCCAGATAATTGGAGATCCATGAGTTAGTTGCAGGATACATAACAAGCAAAAAGACATTAAAGTTTGTCCACCACATTCTTTATTATTATTAGAAACAGACCTTGCCCCTGAGGAAATGGATTTTCAATTGACTGATGGAAATGATTATATTGTGTTAGATTTTATGATGGGGGTTCCTTAGATCTTAACTGATAAACCACTGAGAATCTCATCCCAACCTAGACGACACTAATGTTAAACTATCATATTCATCTGTTGTTGTGACTGTTTACCAATAAAGTGATAAATATCACTTTAAAATTCGTTTTTAAAAAATGTCTTAAATTTCAAAATGTATTAAGTTTCTTGCAACAGAAAGAACCTAATTAAAGATGCCCTTCATGTTAAAAAATATAAAGTATATGACATCTAAATATTTCTAGAATCTTAATAATTTTTGTTGTTAGTGAGGTTAGAGTTATACAGGTATTTTGTACTTGATTAATTTGAAGAAAAATATCAGATTTTCAAATATATTTTTAAAAATCACAGTGTGAATAATGTAAGCTTAGCAAAAATATATTTTTCTACTTTAGTTTGTTTCTTTAAATAAGATTGCTTAATATAATTCTAGCAAAACTTTAACATTCTAATGATTCTGGGATTTTTTCCCTTAAAACTTGTTTTTTCTGGTATTCATTGTCCTGCACACTTCTCAAAAATTATAAACATAATTTGAGGAGGAACTCAGAGAGATAGAATAGCCACTCTCAACCCATACTTAAAAGATTCTGCTGTCAAAGATTCTGCTTGTTACAGATGATATCTATGATCAATGATGTAGATGGTTGATAAAAATGTGATCTGTCACTTTTAAAATTTTAACAAAATTTTCACACACAGAGGTCGGTCCATCTATAAAAATATCTCACTATGGATCTAAGCACATCAAAAAAAATAATTCAGCTCTAATTTATTTTAAACATTAATAAAAGAAAAAGTCTCTCCAACAGGATGACAGTAAGATATTTCTTTAGAATAAAAACAGATCTTATTAAAATACATTGTTGTGTGTTCTTGAAACGTGTGGCTTACAACTCATAGCAGCCCAATACCCCCACACCACCACCAAGCAGTTTATTTTGACTCAGGGTGACTCTATAGGGCAGAGTAAAATTGCTCCACAGAGCTTCCCAAACTGTAAGTCTGACCTTGAGTAGATTGCCTGGTCTCTCTTGCCATGAGTCAGCTGCTGGGGGTGACCTACTGGAACACAGCCAAGCTTGTAGACACTGCAGACCAGAGCAAAGTTATGATCCTTTACTTCAGCAGGACTAGGATGAAGTGTCTTGAAATACATTTCAGGAATCACAAGAATAAAACTATAAATTTGAACAACATAGATCATATCTTTTACCAACATTAAGGATATTTCTTCTAAAATCTATTTGTTTGAAGAAATCAGTGGTAACATCATTTCATAACATATATAATCTTAAAAGATACCTTAGCACATAACTGATTCTCTAAAGCAAAGTTGCATACAATTTAGCCAAGTTTGGTGCCCTTTTGCTACCTCGCTACTTTGCGAGCATGATGTCTTTTCCCAGGGAATGGTCTTTCCGAATAACCTGCCTAGAGTGCATGCAAGGAAGTCTAATGATCGTCTCCTCTAAGAAGCATTCTCGTGTTACCTCTTGCAAGACAGCTTTGTTTGTTTGCTTTCATAGTCCTCCATGGTGCATTTAATAGTCTAGAAGGCTAGAAGCACAATTCAAATGGCTGGATTCTTCTTTGGTCTTCCTTACTCAACTTTGGCACAACTTGCACGTGCATATGAGGCAACTGAAAATATCGTGGCTTGGGTCAGGTTCACCTTCGTCCTCTAACTAATATCCTTGCTTTGGCACAATTTAAATAATTCTTGTGCAACAGAGGTACCCAGTGCAATATGCTTTTGACCTCTTGATGGCTGCTTCCATGCACATTGTTTGTGGATACAAGTAAGAAGAAATACTTGACGATTTCAATCTTTCTTTCTGTTTATCATGATGGTTCCTGTTGGTCCATTAGTGAGGAATTTTGTTTTCTGTACACTGAATTGTAACCCATATTGAAGGCTGCAAACCTTGACCTTCATCAGAAAGGGCATCGTATCCTTGTAACTTTTAGCAAACAAAGTTGTGTGATCTGCATATTGCAGGGTGTTAATGAGCCTTCCTTCAATGATGATAATGCATTCTTCTTCATTTAATAGTTAATAAGATTATTCTCTCAGCATACATATTGAATAAGTGTGGGAAAAAGATACAAATCTGACATAAACTTTTCCTGATTTAAAAGCATGCAGTATTTCCTTGTTCTGTTTGCCCAACTGCCTCTTCATCCATGTAGAGGTTCTGAATGAGCACAATGAAGTGTTCTGGAACTCCCCTTCTTGTCAAGGCTATCCATTGTTTGTTATGATCTACACTGCCGAATGCCTTTGCGTACTCAATGAAAGACAAGTACATCTTTGTAGTATTCACTGCTCTCAGCCGAGATTCTTTTGACATCAGCAATGATATCTCCGTTCCAAGTTCTCTTCTGAATCTGGCCTGAGGTTCTGACAGAGCCTCTTAATGTACTGATGCATTGTTTTGAATGATGTTAAGCAATAGTTTACTTTGTGATATTAGTTATACCCTTATATATTATATATTTTTCTTATTTTGCTGGGTCACTTTTCTTTTTTTAACTATTCATCTATTCTAATCAGTTGGACAAGCAGCTTTCTTCAAATGTCTTGGCACCGATGAATGAGTGCTTGCAGTGCTTCACCAGAATATTGAGATATTTCTGTTGGCCGTCCATCAATCCCTGGAGCCTTGTTTTTGACTAATGGCTTCAGTGCAGCATAGGCTTTTCCCTTCGGTACCACTGGTCCTTGCTTATCTGCCACCTCTTGCGATGGCTGAATGTGGACTCGTTCTTTGTGGAACAGTGACTGTGTATTCTTTCCCTTTTCTTTTGACGCCTCCTACATAGTTCAGTATTTTTTCCCACAGAATCTTTTAATATTGAAACGCAAGGCTTAAGAGATGTCAAGTGTGTTCTTATTTTTGGTTTTATGACTTGAGATCTTTGCACATTTAATTTTAATATTTTACGTTTTCTTCTTGAGGTGCCCGTTGAATTTTTGTTGTTGTTGTTCAGCTCTATGATGTCATCATGTCTTCCATTTGCCTTGACTTCTCTAACATGAAGAGAAAAATTTCAGAGTCTCTTCTGACATCCACTGGAAACCTTCATTAAACAAATGAAAGCCTTCATTAAACAATAATATCAAAATGTGAAGCCATTGTCTCAACACATCCTCCATTTATGTCTATGCACTTCTGAAAAAAGTGTTGTCATCTCTCTCGCCTTTCCAAGAGTAATTGATTGCGTTTCTATTCACACCATGTCAAAACGGCAATTTGAAATTATCAAGGGACTCAAATAGTTTTGAATAGTTTTTTGAGTATTGGAAAGCACAAAGAATTCTGACTAGGCAAGATCATGTCTGTAGGATTGATGAAGTAAGGTTTCCCAAAGGAATTCACCTAAGTCAGCCCTTGTTACCTTCACAGAATGAGCAGGTAAATACATTGTCATGATGGAGGGTCGGCCGGGGTGGAGGGGAGTGTCCCTCAGCACAGTTTTCCTTGCTTACTCTCCCAAAGCAATTTTCAATTTTCTTAAAACTTCTTCCTAATAAACCCACATGATCATCCTGTATATTCAAAATAATCTACCATGATTATTCCTTGAACTCCCCTCAAATCATAGTTCTAAACTTCTGAGGTGATGTCCATGCTCCGAATTTAAATGTTCAGTAGATCTCCCAAGGGAAATCATTATTTTGATTGGACCTTGCTTTCTGAACTCTATAAATGGAAGACACACCCCTGGTTAGAATTTATTCCACAATACCACCTTTATTAGCTTCAATCTTGTTTAGAAGAGTCATGGGCAAGTCATCTCTGTGAACTGGTTGATCTTCACACAGCATTTTTGGTAACCATTGAACCAAATGTTTTCTGAGGACCAGGTGTTGCCTTAAAATTTAAAGTTGTATATGATCCCAGCTCCAGTAGCTAGTGCCTTAGATAGAATTCTACAGTCTTCTTTTACCAATTTCTTCACCTCAGCATCGTTGCTTCAATTGTGGACACTGACATTCTTTCCTGTCTTAGCCTATCTTTGACGTCTTCCACCCTTCTTAAAATGCTCTATGTATCTTAAAATGGCTTTTAAGTGGGTCAGCATTCCAATAAACTTGCAAATCTTCAATGATTTGAGAGGATGTTCAATTTGTTAAAAATGTAATATTAAACCTGACCTTAAGACAACACCTGCACTTGGCAAAGAGTCTTTTTATTTTTTTTTTTTATTTTTTTTTTTTAAACATTTTATTAGGGGCTCATACAACACTTATCACAATCCATACATAGACATACATCAATTGTATAAAGCACATCTGTACATATTTTGCCCTAATCATTTTCTTTTTTTTTTTTTTTCTTTTACATTTTATTAGGGTCTCCAACAACTCTTACCACAATCCATACATATACATACATCAATTGTACAAGGCACACCCATACACTCCCTGTCCCAATCACTCTCAAGGCATTTGCTCTTCACCTAAGCCCCTTGCATCAGGTCCTCCTTTTTTTCCCCCCCTCCCTCCCTTTTCCCCCCTCCCACATATGCCCTTGGTAATTTATACCTCGTTATTTTGTCATATCTTGCCCTATTCGGGGTCTCCCTTCCCCCCTTCTCTGCTGTCCCTCTCCCAGGGAAGAGGTCACATGTGGCTCCTTGTAATCAGTTTCCCCTTTCCAACCCACTCACCCTCCACTCTCCCAGCATCGTCCCTCACTCCCTTGGTCCTGGAGGTATCATCCACCCTGGATTCCCTGTATCTCCAACCCTCCTATGTACCAGTGTACAGCCTCTGTCCTATCCAGCCCTGCAAGGTAGAATTCGGATCATGGTAGTTGGGGGGAGGAAGCATCCAGGATCTGGGGGAAAGCTGTGTTCTTCATCGATACTACCTCACACCCTAATTAACCCATCTCCTCTCCTAAGCCCCTCTATGAGGGGATCTCCATTGGCTGACACTTGGGCCTTGGGTCTCCACTCTGCACTTCCCCCTTCATTTAATATAATATATATATACACATACATATATACATATACACATAAATACACATACATACACACACTTATATATTTTTTTTTTTGCATGATGCCTTATATCTGGTCCCTTGGGCACCTCGTGATCGCACTGGCCGGTGTGCTTCTTCCATGTGGGCTTATTTGTTTCTGAGCGAGATGGCCGCTTGTTCACCTTCAAGCCTTTAAGACCCCAGACACTATCTCTTTTGATAGCCGGGCACCATCAGCTTTCTTCACCACATTTGCTTATGCACCCATTTGTCTTCAGCGATCCTATCATGGAGGTGTGCAGTCAATGATATGATTTTTTGTTCATTGATGCCTGGTAACTGATCCCTTTGGGACCACTCGATCACACAGGCTGGTGTGTTCTTCCATGTGGACTTTGTTGCTTCTGAGCTAGATGGCCGCTTGTTTATCTTCAAGCCTTTAAGACCCCAGTCACTATCTCTTTTGATAGCCGGGCACCATCAGCTTTCTTCACCACATTTACTTGTTCACCCATGTAGGCTCCAGCTGTTGTGTCGGGAGAGTGAGCATCATAGAGTTCCAATTTAATAAAAGAAGGTATTCATGCATAGAGGGAGTGTTTGAGTAGAGGCCCAAGGTCCTTCCACCACCTTAATACTTGATCTATAAATATAGACACAAAGATCTATTTCCCCAACCTCCTATATATATTTGCATGTACATGTCTTTGTCTAGACCTCCATGAATGCCCTTTGACTCCTAGCTCTTTCCTCCATCTCCCTTGACCTTCCTCCTGCCCTACTACCATGCTTCATTGCCACCTGGGCTAGAGTATACCTCTTCTCTAATCAACCTTACCCTTGATCATTTCCCACCAGGCCTGCCACTCCCCCTTCTCTACCCTTTGGGGTCCCATGTTTTTCCCTTGTCCCTGGGTTTGTTAACACCACTTCCTTACCCCCCCTACCCCCCACCCCAAGTCCCCCCGGAACTGTCAGTCCCGTTGTTTTTCCTCCCGATAGTTCATCCAGCCTGTCCTATTCAGACAGACCTGTGGAGTCACTAACATGCACGAAAACTAGACAGAGGAACACAAAGCAACAGTATATAACCGGACAACAAAACAACCAAAACAAACCACTGAAAAAGAACAGAACAAAACAGTTCACAAGAGAAAAGCTTGTAGTTAGTTCAGGGATCTTTGCTGGCCCTTAGGAGCGTTTTCCAGTCCAGTCTGTTGGGGCACCACGCCCTGGCCCCAAAGTCCACTTTCAGCATTCCCTGGGGACCTTGCCACTCCATTCCCTTGCTGTTCCGCTGCACTCCCCCAGTGCATTGCCTCGGTGTGGTGGGATCAGGTCAGGTGCAATTCCCACACTGTGTCTCCGGTGCTGTCCCCTGTATCGCCCTTAGTCACTGAGGGGCATCATGTCTCATAGTAGGGCCAGCCATGTTGTTCTCTCTGTGGACTGGCTGCTCTACTCAGGAACATCATCATCACGGCCTGGTGGGCCAGGCTGTGCTCCACTCTCTCCTCCTGCCCCTTCATCTGCTCCCGTGTGCTCTGGTCAAATATGACCATCTCCCATAGCTGCAGGGTCAATGTCGTCCTTTGGAACAAGTTCTTTTCGGGGGAGGGGCAGGAATCCACTTAATTTATGGTGCTGGGGCCTGCCTCCCAGACCTCTCCACCGGTTCCGTCCTCCACGCCGGGATAATGCATTCACACCTTGCGACACTGGGTTGAAGTCTGGTCCCACTTTCCCTGTGGAGATATAAACAATACCCTCCCCTTGGGTGGATTAATGCCCCATTTCTGTCATGCTGATTGTACTTACCTCAGGGGACTCATGTTGTACCTGTCCCTTTGGGACTGGCTTACCTCGCTTAGCATAATTCCTTCCAGCTCTTCCCATGAAATAACGTGTTTCATGTGCTCATCGGTGCTTTTCAATGCTGCATAATACTCCATTGTGTGTATGTGCCAAAGTTTGCTAATCCACTCGTCTATCGATGGAAACTTAGGCTGTTTCCAAGTCTTTGCTATTGTGAATTGTGCCGCAATAAACATTGGAGCGCATATGACTGGTCGTGTTTTATTTGCTGCTTCAACCGGGTATATGCCCAGTAGAGGGATGGCTGGGTCGTAAGGTAGATCGATTTCCATTTTCTTTAGGTATCGCCAGATTGCTTTCCACAGTGTCTGTACAAATCTGCACGACCACCAGCAGTGGAGGAGGGTTCCTATTTCACCACAGCCCCTCCAACACTTGTTGCTCTCTGATTTACTGATCTGGGCTAGCCTCAGGGGTGTTAGGTGGTATCTCATGGTTGTTTTGATTTGCATTTCTCTTATGGCAAGGGACTTCGAGCACTTTCTCATATATTTATTGGCCATATTGATCTCCTCTCTAGTGAAAGTTCTTCTCATTTCTTTTGCCCACTTCCTTAGGGGGTTAACTGTTTTCCTCTTTTTGCAGGTCATGATGGTGTTGTAGATTTTAGTAATGAGCCCTTTGTCTGACGTGTCATTACTAAAAATCTTCTCCCAGTCTGTGGGTTGCCTTGTCACCCTCTTGGCAAAGTCTTTCGAGGTGCACAGGTGTTTTATTCTTATTAGATCCCATTTGTCGATTTCCAGATCACCTGTGTGTGTCCCCTTCCCTGTTGCAGTGAGCCTATGTGCTCCCTGGGCCAGTGCTCTGAGATTAGTCCCAATTCCTTCCTTAATGGTCCTGATGGTTTGGGGTTTGACTTCTAGATCTGTGATCCACCTTGAGTGTATTCTTGTGCATGGGGTGAGGTAGACGTCTTGTTTCAACTTTCTACATGTGGATATCCATTGTTTCCAGCACCACTTATTAAAGAGGGCATCTGCTTCCCACTTGACGTTTTTGGGGCCCTTGTCGAAGATCAGTTGTCTATATGCTGATGATTTTACTCCTGGGCTTTCTATTCTTTTCCACTGGTCTGAGTGTCTATCATTGTGCCAGTACCATGCTGTTTTGACCACTGTAGCTGTGTAGTAGGCATTAAAATCAGGCAGGGCGAGTCCTCCAATTGTGTCCTTCTTCTTGAGGCGTTCTCTGCTAATTCTGGGTTTCTTCCCTCTCCATATGAAGTTGGTGGTCAGTTTTTCCAATTCTTTGAAGAAGGTTGATGGTAATTGGATTGGTATAGCATTGAACTTGTAGAGTGCTTTAGGAAGAACTGTCATCTTTACTATGTTCAGCCTACCTAACCATGAGCAGGGGAGCTTCATCCATTTGTGAAGGTCACTTTTGGTTTCCTGTAATAGGGTTTTATAATTATGCTTATATAGGTCTTTAGTATTTTTTGTTAAGTATATTCCTAGGTATTTCAGTTTGTTCTTGGCTACTGTGAAGGGTACTTCCCTCTTAATCGCCTCTTCCATGGCCCTGTCCGATGTGTATAGAAACCCTACCGACTTCTGTTTATTGATCTTGTATCCTGCTACTCTTCCGTATTCCTCTATTGCTGTAAGTATTCCAACTGTGGAGTTTTGGGGGTCTTCAATGTATAGGATCATGTCATCTGCAAATAACGATAGTTTCACCTCCTCCTCTCCCAACTGGATCCCTTTGATGTCCTTCCGCTGTCTTATGTTGTTAGCCAGAACCTCCAAAACGATATTGAATAGAAGAGGGGACAGGGGGCATCCTTGTCTTGTACCCTTTTTCAGTGGTATTGTTCTTGTCTTTTCTCCATTGACTATGATGTTGGCTGTTGGTCTTTCATAGATAGCTTGTATGAGCTTGAGGAACTTACCTTCCAATCCTATCTTCATGAGTGTTTTGATTAGGAATGGATGCTGGATGTTGTCAAATGCTTTTTCTGCATCTATGGATATTATCATATGGTTTTTATCCTTTTTCTTCTCGATGTGGTGAATGATATTGATGGATTTTCGGATGTTAAACCATCCCTGCATCGCTGGGATGAATCCTACTTGGTCGTGGTGAATGATATGCTTGATGTTCCTTTGTATTCTATTGGCCAATATTTTGTTAAGGATTTTTGCATCTATGTTCATTAGAGATATTGGTCTATAATTCTCTACGCTTGTGGGGTCTTTTCCCTGTTTGGGTATCAAAGTAATGCTGGCTTCGTAAAATGAGTTTGGGAGCTTGCCGTTCTTTTCTATGTTATGGAATACTTTGTGGAGGATCGGTGTCAGCTCTTCCCTGAATGTTTGGTAAAATTCTGCTGTGTAGCCATCTGGCCCTGGGGCCTTTTTCCTTGGTAGGTTTTTGATGACACTCTCTATTTCTTCCTTCGCTATGGGTTTGTTGAGGTTCTTGATCTCTGTCTCAGATAATCTAGGGATAGATTGTTTTTCTAAATATTTATCCATGTCTTCCAGGTTTCTGAATTCATTAGAATACAAACCTTCATAGTACTTTGTGATTATCCTTTTTATCTCATTGGGGTCTGTTGTTATTGCCCCCGATTCATCCCTCATCCTGGCTATTGATGATTGTTCCTTTCTATCTTTGGTAAGCTTTGCCAGGGGAGTGTCAATTTTATTAATTCGCTCATAAAACCAGCTTCTAGTTGCGTTAATCCTTTGCATTGTTCTTTTGTCTTCCCACTGGTTTAACTCCGCCCTGATTTTTATTATTTCTTTTCTCTTGCTATTGGAGGGGTAGTTCTGTTGACTCTGTTCTAGTTGTTGGAGGTTTTGTGTTAACATATCTGTCATACGCCTTTCTTCTTTTTTCATGTATGCATTCAGTGATATCAAGCTACCTCTGATAACTGCCTTTGCAGTGTCCCATAAGTTTTGATATGTTGTATGCTCGTTCTCATTAGTTTCTAGAAATTTCCTGATATCCTCTCTGATCTGGACCTTAACCCATTCATGTCGCAGGAGATCGTTGTTTATTCTCCAATTGGTGGCCCTTGCTTTTCTGGGTGCCCTTCTATTAATCTCCAGCTTTATGGCATGGTGGTCTGAGAAAGACGTCTGGATAATATCTATGTGTTTGAACTTACTCAGGCTGGCCTTGTGCCCCAGCATGTGATCTATTCTTGAGAAAGATCCGTGTGGATTGGAGAAGAATGTGAAACCTTTTGCTTTTGGATGAAAGGCTCTATAGATGTCTATCAGGCCCTGTTGCCTAATTACATTGTTTAGCTCTCTGGCCTCTTTGCTGAGCTTCTTTCCCTGTGACCTGTCTTTCTCTGATAGTGGAGTGTTGAAGTCCCCCACTATTATTGTTGTTTCCGTGATTTCTTCTGTCATTTTTTTAATAGTTTGTTTGACGAAATTTGCCGCACCATTATTAGGTGCGTAAATATTCAGTATGCTTATTGCTTCCTGGTTTACTGAGCCTTTGAGCATTATGTAATGTCCCTCTTTGTCTCTTTTTATGTTTTGGATCTTGAGATCCATTTTGTCGGAGATTAAGATAGCCACTCCTGCCTTCTTGGAGTTACCATTTGCTTGGTAAACTTTCTGCCAGCCCTTTATTCTCAGCATATGCTTGTCTGCTTGCTTAAGGTGTGTCTCTTGCAGGCAGCAGATTGATGGGTTATGTTTTCTAATCCAATCCTCCAGCCTCTTTCTTTTAACATATGAATTGAGCCCATTTGTATTCAAAGTGATTATTACAATCTCTGGCTTCATGGTTGCCATATTCTGTTTTGTGTTTTGGGTCTTTGCCTATCTTCCTTCATATCAGTGTACTGCGTTTGAGTGGAGGGTTTCTATCCTGTCCTCTTTTCCATCTGAGACCGTGTTGTCCTGGTACGTGTTGCTGGCATGTTGGCTTCTAGATGGAGATGGGATATATGGTGGTCTCCTGGAGGTTCTAGTTGGAGCTTGATCTTCTGGCCATAGTGAGTCAGCCAGTATGTTCTGCAGGGTCGGGTGACTTGCAGTATATTTTTTGAGTTCTTCCTTGTCCTGGAAGACCCTTATCTTACCCTCTATCTTAATGGATAACTTGGCAGGGTATAGGATTCTGGGGGAGGCATTTTTATCTTTCAGAATTTGGAAGATGCTGCTCCATTCTCTCCTCCTCTTCATGGTTTCAGCTGATAAGTCTGAGCATACCCTTACCTGCGCTCCTTTGTATGTGACTGTCTTCCTTTCTCTTGATGCTCGTAGAATTTTCTCTTTTTCCTCTAAGTTGGATAATTTTACAATTATATGCCTTGGCGTGTTCTTCTTGGTGTTTAGCTTAGCCGGCGTCCTCTCTGCTTCCTGTATGAGAGTCGGATTCTCCTTTGTTAGGTTGGGGAAATTTTCTTCCAGGAATTCCTTTGCTATCTTGGCGGTCGATTTGTGTGTTATGTTGTGTTCCGGTAGACCAATTATTCGAATATTTTTCCTCTTCATAGCATCTGTCATTGATCTCAGGCTGTCTTCTGTTTCTTTAATTTTCCTATCTGATTGTTTTTCTCGCTTGCTTCGTTTGTTTTGAGCGTCCTCGAGTTCACTGATACGGTTCTCAGCCTCCTCAAGCCTAGATATAGCTTCTGTGACCTTTTGTGTGGCCTCTGCTACCTCCTCTGTTAGTTTCTGCAGTTCCTTTTGGTGGATAGTATTCATCCCCTCTATTGTGGACTTCATCCCCTCTATTGTGCATTTCATCCCTTCTATCGTTGCATCCTTATTTTGGTTTTCTTCTCTTAGCTCCTGTATTACTGCAAGCAGAGTTCTGAAGATTTCCTTTTGTGGCTGATCTATATCTGTTTCTTCTATGAGTGACGTTAGGTCTGTTAAAGTGCCTCGTTTTTCTGATTTTTTTGTTGGGAGTGATGTGGTCTGTTGATTTTTCCTTGATCCTTTAATAGGCCCCATGCTTCTGGGAGACAGGAGTAACCTTATTGTGTGGAGGCTCAGGCCACTGTGCCGTCTCCTGGGGTGGCTGGGGCGGGCTGCGGCAGGCTTAGGGCTGGCACTGGGGACCCAACAGGGCCCCAGGTGATGAGAGCTGGCTGGAGCTCACTGAGGGCTCCTCAGGGACTGCAAAGCCTAGACTGCAGGTGGAGTGTTTGATCTGCCCGGGCTGGACACTGCAGGGAACAATGGTGTTCGCTCTCCGCCCTTTTGGCGCGAAACCGCAGGGGGTAATGGCGCCGGCAAAGGAGGCTTGGCGCGAAACCGCAGGGGGCAATGGCGCCCTTCCTCTGCTCAGGCTCAGAGTCGCGGCCGCCGGGGTCCCCGCAGCACCCTGGGGAGGGCACCTACTCTTGTGCCTTGCGCAGGGGGGGGCCCTTGGTGGGCAGACTCAGCAGCGCGGGGCGCGGCGCTCCGCGGAAGCTCAGGGTCCGGGACAGGCGCGGGTTGGGCTATGGCTCCTGTTGGCGGGAAGTGCTCTGCGCAGGGTCCCGGCCAGGAGTGGAGCTGGCGCTAGGCTGCCAGGGGCTGGCGGGGGCGGGCGGGGGTGGGAGGCCAGCGCACGGAGGGCAGGTGGAGAGGTCCGCGGCAGCGGTGCGGGTGGATGGTCCCCCGTGGGGGTCGCCAGACAACCCGCGGGTCCGCTCCCCTGAGCTTGGATGAATGGAGGGAGGGACGTGGGCCCGAGGGCAGATCGCTGCCCTGCGGGGAGAGGGGAACTGCGGGAGAGGAAAGCTTCTCTCCCAGTGGAGATCCGCGTATGGGGAGTGGGGAGTGGGCCGCTGGAGTAGGCAGGGCAGGCAAGTGGCTCTGGGCTGGCGTCCGTTTGGGGATGGAGCCTAAGCCGGTCGCCAGTGAGCTCACGGCAGCTTAGTGGCCAGAGATGTCCCACTAGTCCGGTCCTCATTGACCTAGACCCCTGCTCCGGACAAATACGTGGGGTAGGACTGGGGTGCTGTCCCAGGGGGATATTTCACTCACCAGACTCTTACTATTCAGCTACCTGGTCGCCAATCCCGCTTTGTTTGGAGGAGCTCTCAGAGTATGCGGGTGTCCCTGTCGGCCATCTTCCCCCTCTCCAAAGAGTCTTTTTAAAAGGTATCATAAAGAGATTAAGTCAAGTGTATGACTTAATGAAATTATCTGTAGCCATTTACTGATTACAGAGACTTGCTTAATCATGTTTTGTTTAGAATAACTAGTGTATGATATGGAACCTTAATATTAATACCTTTTGAATTACACTTATATGTAAAAATGATTCTTTTGTAATAATACAAAATATTCATTTGAATGAAAATGCTTATTAAAATAGCATTTTAGAATTTATTAATTTCAGTCATTAAAAGTGTGCATAATAAAATAATTTCCATTGCTATACTGTACTTTATAGTTTTATAATAATATTTCAATTTTGTAGTATATTTATATGCTATTATAAATATAAAATCTGTTTATAATACAATATAATATAATATATATCATCTAATTTAGAAAGCTATTTTCTATTCTTGATTAATATATTCATTAATTGTATTGCATTTATATTTATAGATGTATCCTGTGCCATATGATTGGCTATTTTGTCCATTCCTGATTAAAGCACATGTAGTTTCCTTCAACATGAGTGAAGCGTTAAGTTTTCTTTTTACATTGTTCTTCTTTGCAGTCAGCAGATGTTCTCCACACAAAGGAGAATAATGTGTCTGGAGACATCTAGCCTCCAGATTTTAAGTTAAATAGTTGCTATAAAATGCCATATCTTGAGGTTTGATCATAACATTTCCATTGTAGGCACCTTGATCAAGCACTAACACAAGACAACTGCTTCCTTCATCATAGGAGAATAGATGGTAATTGCTTCTTGGGGGAAACAATGTATCCAAGACAGAACTCCTGTATCATCTTTTGTTGCAATAAATGTTGAATATTTTCCCCAATGCTGAGTGAAGTGTTGAGTGAACTTGAGCTTCCTTTCCCAAGTCTGCACTGGAGAATAATTGTTTTGCTTTTCCCACATAATAATTGTGGCCTCATAATTTTGACTAGAGGATTGTGGTTAAGGATGGAACATTGAAATTGACAGCATGTACATTACCTTCTACCCTGCTCTCCCTGGAGGACTGCTGTAGGAGCAGGCAGATGGACTGCACTCTGTGAGAACACCTTGCCTCCATGCTATAAGCAGCACCACAATGGATGACATAGTTGAGCACATCCCATACCCCCACCAACCTTATGCTAATTGCTATGGACTGGACTTCAACTCATGGAAATCTGTGGTAAAACAGACACATATGTTTCCAGGTGTTTTGCTCTCTCTATTCTCTAATTGGTTTGCGTCCATGGTTGTGGCTCTTGGCTTAATTTATCTCATTGAGAGCTTCCCACATGCGGCTGACCTTTCCCACATGCGGCTGACCTTTCACCAAGCTATGATGTCTAGTGATCGGACTCCACCGCTGAAGCAAGCAAGTCAAAGGGCTAGCTTCCTGGCTGCCTTGTGGTTATTTTATTTAATACTGATTTATCAAAATCCCACGGTATTTGTGATATTTTT
Organism: Tenrec ecaudatus; assembly: GCF_050624435.1. NCBI lineage: Eukaryota > Metazoa > Chordata > Mammalia > Afrosoricida > Tenrecidae > Tenrec > Tenrec ecaudatus. Next base: position 11,920,037 of record NC_134544.1, read on the forward strand.
CGGACAACAGAAACATTCAAAAGCCTTTTTTTTTTCAATGTCCACCTTTCAAGTTCAGATGAGCTCATTGAGAAAACTACAGCATAGATCAAATTCATCTTAGCTATCAAAGTGACATCTTTGCTTTTTTAACACTTTAAAGAGGTGTTTTGGAACACATTTGCCCAGTGCAATGTGTCATTTGATTCTGTAGTACCAAAAATAGAGAAAGTCATGGTACATCAACTTAGAAATGTGTAACATATTATGCTCTTAAATCACAATATTTTCTCAACTAACATTTCCAAGTGTCTGTTATTGAATCTGGCATAACAGAAAAATAGTTTGTTATTGAATAATCACATTTACAAGAACATGGTATTTGGTTCAATGACCCCTCTTTGTAGTTAATTACAAAGGTTATGTTTAGACGATTTTTGATTTATCAAAACAAACCAAGCTATGGATTATGGACAATACTTTTTTTGAGTTTGTTTATTTTGATTCATTCCTATAATCTCACCAGGTGTTGGCTTAGTTTCAAGTTTAGTCAAAACATTTGTTCCAAGTAGGATTTTAAAAATTAACCTACTTTAGTTTATCCACAGCCTGATTAAACAGATAATTAAAAGTCGCAGACGCAGAACCTGATGACATTATTGCAGCTCAGATGAATTTTCAAATGGGTTATTAGTTGTGTTCCATAAATTCTGGGATCCTTTTTTTTGCCAGTGCATTCATTGCAGCTTACACTTCTTCCACAGTACCATCAGGTTTTGAACCTATGCTCCCTCCTGAAATGACTGGATGTGCATCAATTCTTTGGGTACAGCGACTTTGTATTAACTTCATCTTCTTTTAATGGTCACTGCATCATTAATATTTTGACCATGTTGTGTTGTTAGGTGCTGATTAGTACGTCCTGTGCCATAGTCACAGGACAAAACACTCTCCAGTCCTGCCATCCTCACAACTGTTGTTTGTTTCAGTCCGTTTTTGTAGCCACTGTGCCAATCCATGCCATTGACACAGTAGACGCCTTCAATATTGCAAGCCCAGGCTTGACTATTTACCCCGATTCTTTCAGATTAAGAAACGTGGAGGCTTTTTCTTCCTTTTCATTTTCTAACGTCGGGTCTTCATATATTTTATATGTTGACTTCAAAAATAGCTCTTTGAAATCTTCCATTCAGCAATTTTAGTGCATCATTTCCTTCATTTGCATTAGCTTCTCTATTTCAAGAGCAAATTCCAGAGACTCTTCTAATATCCATTTGGTCTGCCACCAGCTCCACCACCACACCCGCTCCTCACCTCCAACTTAGGCCTTTTAAATGACCTTTAGCTCTCTTCCTGTGTAATGTCCTTGATGTCAACCCTCAAATCATCGCGCCTTCATTAATTAGTGTTCAACGTGCCAGATATTTCTTGAGATTTTCTCTATGTTCTGGGGGAATAAGCTTAGGATGTATTTAAATTAAAGCAAGTATATGGAAGGTCAAAATTTGCCATATTTTGCCTTTCAGTGACATGTTTTCATTTTCCTCAGCTTCAATTTAAACTAACAGACTAATGAGGTGTCCTACAGTTGGCACCACCTCTTATTCTGATTGATTCTGTAGAGCCTCTTCAGTGTCTCTTTCCATACACATTGTCAGCTCGATTCTTGTGTTTTCCATCTGGTGAGGTTCACTTGTACAATTACTATTTGTGTTGTGTGACACACTATCTGCAATGAATAAGCCATTGGTCTTATGCCACCTCTGGCATTGGGTCTATTACCAAGACATAATTTTCAATTAATGATCATTTTTGTTGTTTTCATCATTTACATTATAATCATCCATAGTTATCAACACATCTTGATTCTATGTTTGATAGAATTTACACTGCAGACATTGGTAACAATCTTTAAGCCCTTCATGTTTTGACAGAGCTAGTGGTAACTGTTTGAAAATAGGCATATTATTTGGTGTTCTTTTTAGGCATATTGCTTTGTCCTATTAGAGACATCATTATATTTATATACTTCAGGATAGATATAGAATTTTTTAACAGATGAATGTGACACCAATTCTTTTCAATTTGTCATTCCTGACATAGATCACATTATTGTCCTGTTCAAAATGTCCAAAAGCAGGTCAATTTTAATGTAGTGGGTTATATGTTGGACCATTAATCACAAGATGAATCATTCAAACCCATTAAACACTTTGCAAGAGGAATATGAGGCCACAAAGATTTATTGTATCACAAACCTTACACCCTCCAAAATCTAAAAGAGGAGTTATACTCTGTCGTATAGGGCCACTATGAATTGGAATCAACTATTGTCAGTGGGTATTGGGAATGTCCTGGTTATCAATCTTTGGATGCCCCATTAATATTTTGACAGTTTACATTTTTCTGATTCATAATTTGTACATTTCACATTCTGATTTTTAGTAGATGTTGAGAGCTGTTCTCATTTTGAGTCATACCCATCAGGAAGTAAATGTTCTGAAAGCTTTAGTTCACACATGTTACAGTCGACTCTACCTTCAGGAAGCAGCTTTTCCAAGTTGAATTATGAATGCCTTCTTGTCGGGAGCCATGAGGTCTGGCCATAACCTTGCCTGTCTGGAGCCATGAGACCCAGCCATCGTCTTGATCTTTATTGCCTGAGCTCTGTAACTTTCCACAGGAACTGTTTTTCCTGCGGTCATTGTTCTCAGGGAAACACCTGCGGCTTGTTTCCCTTTCCCTGGTCTATATAAGCTGTAGCCTTTTACTCAATAAACGATATTTGATCAGGCTACTTGTCTTGTCTCCATTTCTCATGTCTCTTGTCCCCCCAATTCCCACTCTCTCCTCTAGGGTCCACGTTGAAGTTCCCACAGGCCGGGACACCTTCCAATCTGAGAAGTTTCTCTAGCACTAATCCTGACACTGGTCTATTGCTATTGCTGTTTCTAAGGTTTTAACTTGTCAAGTATTTTAAAGGGTGTTTTCTAGATCCCCTTTCCTGGTCTTAGTAGGAAAGCCCAGTTGACACCTGTACACCAGAGTATTCGTCATGCCAGCAGCACAACTCCCAAACCCGCAAAACACACGTCACCATCATACAGCAAACTGGCAGGTGAGAGGTGGCATCCAGCATTAGGTGAATGGAATTCTTCATTAGACATCCCTTGAATCCTTGGAATTGAGTTCTGACTGGTCTACCTGTCTCCACATTCTCTGATGTGATATCTCTATCCTCTGATCTTCCATTAGTTATTTCTCAAAGGTGCTATTTTTCTTCAGCAAGAAAAACCATATTTGCCTCAATAGAAAAGAAGACCCAATTTATTGGCTGATCAAGGCATCTCATTGGGGACTTACTGTCCCTTTCTGGTCCTCACTCTCAGCACTCTTTGCCACTAGCCAGAGAGAAAGAACACTGAGGACGGCTCAAGGACTGTTCTCTTGCTTGTGCATTTAGCTGCCATTCCCTCTCACTCAGTTTAGTCTTTGGAAATATTTTTTTTCGGTGGAGGGAAGCTCTCATTTAATTATAGCCAGGTCATCTCCACCTTTCCAAGGATCATTTAGTGACTCTCCACTTTGTAATCCTTTGATATTTTATTTATACGTATACTGCAAAAAATGCTATCAGACAGGTTTTTAGTTTGTGATAAATCTTCAACACTCTCAGTGTCTAACCTAAGAGTGTGTGCACATTAGAATATCATAAAAGTTTACTGCATGCATTCATATCCCTAAATATACATCATCCAGACACGGTAAGCTTTCTGCATAATGATTTTCGTCATTGTTTTAGTTTAATTTAGGTTTTTTATTTGTTTGTTTGTTTTCAATATAGAATTCTGTGATCAGACCACATTTGCCATTGTCACACATTGGAAAGAATATCAATGATGCATTTCCCTCCAAGCTTATCTTGCAGATACGCTAAACTATCATGTCATGCTTTCCCCTTGCATCATCTTTTTACCTCAGGTAATTCCTTTTTTTTTCCAATGACAAAATCCTGGGTCATTCAGAATACATTTCTTTGAATTTCTGTTCACTCTCAGGAATATCTAGTATAGGAATGAATGTGGTTCTTTCAAATGAATTATTGTATAGCTATTTAGTGAAGTATTCTCATACTGAACTCTCATTAAAAGTCCATCTGGTTCCTTGTGATTCTTCATGTCTCTGGGCACTCAAAACAGAGGGCATTCTGCTGGCCTCATTGGATTCTCTTTATTTGATTTTTTTTAAAGCAAGTGAGCTACAAAAATTTGTGTCGACATTCATTGTAAAAATTAAGTAATATTTATACTAACATTTTTTCCTTTAGTCATATTTGGTCAGAAAGAAGTCAAAGATAGCCAGTCTCATCTGATCAACAACCCCTAGATTAGAGTTCAGCAGCTGTGTCTGTGTGAAATTGAACTCATTTTTCTGGGTTTTGGTTTTTCACATCTGGAAAACATGAAAAACAAATGCATTTAAAAAAATTCTATGTTAGGATGATCCTAGGTTACTATTATAAGCATAAACTTATCTTTAAGGCTAAGAAGTACATCATTCTCTGAAGCATACAGTATCATACAGTATCAGAGCTGTTGAGAACTTTAATGATCCCTTCCGTCTGACCTTCCTCCCCGGGGCAGAGTCTTCATATTAGCTTCTATAGTCATCAGCTTGGTACTGCAGGGCACGTGAATGATGGACTGTGCCTACTGAATGTGGATGTCCTGTTAGACAAGACCGCTAATCAGAGAACAGGCACACTTCACATGATGCAAACCAACTCACTACCGATGAGTTGTTGTAGATTAGTAGTGATTCTATCTAAGGTCAAGCTCTACACAATAGGACTGCCCCTGTATGTTTCTGAGATCATAACCCTTTAAAGGAGTGGAAAGACCCGTCTTTCTCCTGTGAACCACCTGGTGGTTTAGAACTGCTGACCTTTTGGATCCCAACCCAGTGCATAACCACTCAGGCACCAGGGCTTTGCCTCATATGATACCAAGAGCTTATTTTTGTTACAAGATTTAAGAAAATTGAAAACTGCATTAGTAAGAAATGGGCCAGTAAAGTTGGACTGAAGAATATTTCCTCATCAACATTCTTTGGGGGTAGCAGGCTTCTGCTTTGAAGGTTGTCAGGATGGCCTTAGGACAATTCCATTGGGAAACCTTACCCCATTCACCCTGCAGTCTTGGTCTTGCCTCTTAGGACTTCTCCTCTCCCAAACTGGAAACAACAACAACAACAATGAAAAAAGCCAAACATTTCCAAGTTCCATGATTTTAAGCCCCTTGAGGTTTTCCAAACTTGCCATTTTAACATGGAATAATCAGAAGACTTTCAACTGGGAAGGCCTAGAGAGACGGAAACACTGCCTCTAGAAGTGTATGGGTGTAGATCGAGAATGTGTCAAGAAGCAATAGATGCATGTTTTTTTAAGAAATAAAATATTTAAAAAATTTTATTTAATAAAGGTTTAATGTCTTCCTAGCAGGCAAAGCATTTTGACTTATCATCATATGGTGGGGACGGAGCATGGTAGTAGAGCAGGAGAAAAGTCAAGGGAGATGGAGGAAAGAGCTAGGAGTCAAAGGGCATTTATGGAGGTCTAGACAAAGACATGTACATGTAAATATATATATATATATATATGGATGGGGAAATCGATCTATGTGTCTATATTTATAGGTTAAGTATTAAGGTGGAGGAAGGACCTTGGGCCTCTACTCAAGCAGTCCCTCAATGCATGAATACTTTCTTTTATTAAATTGAAACTCTGTGACGCTCACTCTCCCGACATAACTGCTGAAGCCAAAGTAGATGAACAAGTAAATGTGGTGAAGAAAGCTGATGGTGCCCAGCTATCAAAAGAGATAGTGACTGGGGTCTTAAAGGTTTGAAGATAAACAAGCGGCCATCTAGCTCAGAAGCAACAAAGCCCACATGGAAGAACACACCAGCCTGTGTGATCGAGTGGTCCCGAAGGGATCAGTTATCAGGCATCAAATAACAAAAAATCATACCATTGGCAGCACACTTCCATGACAGGATCGCTTAAGACAAATAGGTGGATAAGCAAATGTGGCGAAGATAGCTGATGTTGCCTGGCTATCAAAAGAGATAGTGTCTGGGGTCTTAAAGGTGAACAAGCGGCCATCTAGCTCAGAAGCAAAAAAGCCCACATGGAAGAAGCACACCAGCCAATGCGATCATGAGGTGCCAAAGGGACCAGGTATAAGGCATCATGCAAAAAAAATAGATATATGTATATATGTATGTATATGTATATATATGTGTGTGTGTGTGTATACCATATTGAATGAAGGGGGAAGTGCAGAGTGGAGACCCAAGGTCCAAGTGTCGGCCACTGGAGATCCCCTCATAGAGGGGTTTAGGAGAGGAGATCGGCTAGTCAGGGTGTGAGGTAGTACCGATGAAGAACACAGCTTTCCCCCAGATCCTGGATGCTTCCTCCCCCCAACTACTGTGATCCGAATTCTACCTTGCAGGACTGTATAGGGCAGAGGTTTTACACTGGTGCATATGGGGGCTGGAGGCACAGGGAATCCAGGGTGGATGATACCTTCAGGACCAAGGGTGTGAGGGGTGATTCTGGGAGAGTGGAGGATGAGTGGGTTGGAAAGGGGGAACTGATTACAAGGATCCACATGTGACCTCCTCCCTGGAAGATGGACGGCAGAGAAGCGGGGGAAGGGAGACTCCGGATAGGGCAAGATATGACAAAATAACAATGTATAAATTACCAAGGGCACATGAGGGAGGGGGAGTGGGGAGGGAGGGGAAAAAAAGAGCACCTGATGCAAAGGGCTTAAGTGGAGAGCAAATGCTTTGAGAATGATTGGGGCAGGGAATGTGCAGATGTGCTTTATATAATTGATGTATGTATATGTATGGATTGTGGTAAGAGTTGTATGAGCCCCTAATAAAATGTAAAAAAAAAATAAACAAATTATGTAAAAATTCAACAAAAAATAAATAAAATATTTTAAAATTTTTATTTAATATTTTATGTCTTCTTAGCAGGCAGAGCATTTTGACTTGTCATCATATGTGTATTGGTAATGAAATGTTAAATTACTATTTTTTCCTGCAAAATAATCTTACTTTAACTTGAACTTTATCACTACTTAATCATAAAAGTTCCCAAAGATTAAAAAAGTATAACTGAATTTACAGTGAACACAATATTCCCACCAGCTGGATTCTGCCTGTAATAATTTTTTAGCATTTGTTCTCCCATTCATTCATCTATTCTTCTTATACGAATCAATCAATCTACTGTGTATTTTTCTGGCATTTTAAAGAAATAATAGATGTAAGGATGTCTCTCCTTAGATATTTCAGCTTGTATATTTTTAGCTACAATTCAATCATTCTTGTGGTATTTCTTTAGATGTAAATAGTAACATTTCATGAAATGCACAAATTTGGGTTATATTTATTCAAGGTTGTATATTTTTACTTATTTTTGTGTTTCTCTCCTCCTCTTCAAAGACACAACAATTGGATATATACATTCCTCCATTATTTATGTCATTTGCTGATTCTGTTGGTGATGATGAATTTGTTCTTCCTCTGTTGTTGCATTTCCTTTGTTGTTATTCTATTTCCCAAGATTGTTCTTAGGCCATTGATCTTGTTTACTTTTCTTCTGTTCAATATACTCATTTAAAGGCATATATTTCTCATTTTAAGGTGTAAAGCTGCATGACCATAAATTCTGGTGTGTTTCCATTATGAGTCTATTATATGTAAATGTGTGTAAAGATATATTTCTCTTGCAATGTATTCTTTAACTCACTAGTTGTTTAGAAATGTGTGGTTCAACTTCTAATAACTTGCGTCTAGCCCAGGTGTCTTATTGTTATTGATTTCTAATTTAATCCATTGCAGTCATTACTGGGACTTTCCTCTTGGTAAGAATTTCACCATTATCTGGAACAAGCTGTGTCACTCACCGAAAACAACTAAAGAACTTCTGCTCACCAGTGTCTAATAGTGTTGTTTTCTATCTTGAAACAGTCTCTTGAAATCCTTCAGCAGTTTGTTTCCATATACCCGATGTGAGGCTAGAATGGCAGTGGAAACAAGGACTCTCTACCTAAAAACCACCGTACCTGGACACACACCCTGCTTTCTTCACCCTTCTTATGGAATGACAGGAGGAGTCACTTTTACCTCAATCAGCAGTATGTGATAAACTTCCTGAACTTTCTGCTTCTTAAAAACTGCCGCCTTCCTCCAGGATAAATAAAAATAACCCTTAAAAATGACAAGTTTCTTTGGGATGCTTCTGCTTTATTCTGTTCTGATGTGTTTATATAAAACACATAACATATCTGGTCAGCCAATTGATTAGTTGGCTAGTACAAGATTGGACCCAGTTATGGATTGAACTGCATATCCCACCCCACCCCCAAATAAATAGAAGTCCTAGCCCCTATACCAGTGAAAGTGACCCTGTTTGGAATTAGTGACTTCCTTGTTGACAAGGATATACAGAATAGATTGGGTCCTAGACCTAATCATTTCTAATTGGTGCCTTATGAACTGAAGGATATATGCAGGGACACACATTCCACAGAAGATGGAGACAGATGATGAAACAAGAAGGATTGCCAGTAACTACTAGTTGGTCAGAGAGCTAGTGGTAGACACTCCTCTTGGGCTTCTTTTGGATCTCTAGACCTACAAACTATGAGAAAGAACATCTCTGTTCTCGAAAGTCACCCACTTATCATATTTTTTTGTTGAAATACCACTAGGTAGTTAAAGTCAGCTAGGAAACAAGCAAAAAAAAAAAAAAAAAACCAAACACACAGAGCTATTCTGTCAACAACATTATGCACCCTGACTTCCAGAAGATGTTGTTGTTACTAGGTGTAATCAAGTTAGTCATGACCCATTGCACCCTTATGCAGGGCAGAATGAAGCACTGCCCAGTCTTTTTTTTTTTCTGTTTCTTTTTTTTACATTTTATTAGGGGCGCATACAACTCTTATTGCAATCAGTACATATACATACATCAATTGTATAAAACACATCCGCACATTCCCTGCCCCAATCACTCTCAAAGCATTTGCTCTCCACTTAAGCCCTTTGCATCAGGCCCTCTTTTTATTATTATTTTTTTTGCACTGCCCAGTCTTATGCCATCTTGACACTCATTCCTCTACTTCAGTTCATTGGTGCAGGCACTGTGTCTCTCCATCTCCTTGAGGGGCTTCCCCCCTTTCACTGCCACTTTACTTTACCCAACATGGTGTCCTTTTCCAGGGAGGGATCTTCCTTGACAGCCTTTTTAGAGCAGGTCGGATGAAATCTCACGCTCCGTGCCTCTGTGGAGCACTCTGGCCATGTTTCTTCCAAGACAGATGGGTTTGTCTTTGTAGCTGTCCATGGTACTTTCAATATTCTTCACCAGCACCACAATTAAAATGCATTGATTCTTCTAACTTCAAAGATCTATGATAACATACGAGATCAAATCACCAATTACAGGACACTACACTCAGAGATATGATCTACTATTATGAATTACTAGTCTTTTCAAGTAACCAAAAAGCAGAATAAAAATTGGGAGTCACCAGGGATTCTAGTGAGGTCCAACAGGTCCTGACTCTCATATTTTCTTTAGACCAAGAAACCATTTGTAGCAGCTACTCGATATACACCCAACATGCACCCACACACACATCATTTGCTTCATCAATTATCTTATGCTCCGGGGGCTACATGGCTGAGGGAATCAGACCTCAATATGCATATATTAGAGCTGTATTTACCATGCCCAATCTTAAAGAACCAGACATATTTGCTAATAGCAGGCTATAGATAAACACTGAACTGCTAGCAAAATCATGAGGTCTATCATTTGGATTGGCTTTCATGAGGTTTAAAATTAGTAGGAGAAAGAGATTAAGCTTTCTACTCTCATAAAGAGTTACAAGCCTTGAAACCTGTAGAAGGAAGTTCTACCCGGTCGAGTTCTACTCCTATCGAGTCGTTAGGAGTCTGAATTGACGCAATGACAGTGAGTTTGGTTTGGTATAAATTACTATGGTCCTAAGGAAATGAAACCAGTTTTCTGCCTTCTCTCTTGACCAGTATTTTGGTGCAGATGAATAAAAGATCACAGTTGTGGGGCTGAAGCCCTCCCTAAAAATGGTAACATCGTGGAAATGATGACAGAGTTCAGAAAGCTGTTATCAGTGGTGACAGTGCATTCAGGAAGTTATCTGGGCATAACTTAGACTTTGCAAACCCTTGGCTCCCCACACACACACAGATGTCCAGTAGCTGTGAGATGGCCTGAGCAATTGCTTGTCTTGTACAAAGATTAAGCTATGCCAATATTTAGACTATGTCATATTCATTTCTGTAATCTCAGCACCTGCCACAGAAACTGGAACATATTTTCTGCCCGAAGAGATGCCTACATTATTTGTTGTTGAATTCCTCTATGTAACCGAGGGGAAAGTCAAGAAAGGATAGATCTAGGATCTTTTTAAAAAGGAAAAGTAGTATTTTTTTTTGTTTTTATCACCCAGGTTACTAACTGTAATGTCAATCAGCATATCAAAACCACCATTCACTCCTTGGGAAAAAAATAAGGTTTTCTACTCACTAAAATAGTCTTTGAAACTCACAGAAGCAGTTCAACTCACTCCTACGTCTTGCAATGAGTATGAATCAGCTTGACAGCATTGAGTTTGGTTTTGGCTGGATGGGCCACTGCATTCAACCCTCCTGCACACCCAGTGAATAGGACAGTGTAACCTCAACTGCTGGTTTAGGAAGAAAAAGGCAGTTTCTCCTTGGGATTATCTCTCACTCACAAGAATTCAACCTTACAAATGGGACACAAGACCTGTGTACTTTAGCAACATGCCTTTTCCTTCAACAGTTTTCAGTTCCTCAACAAACAGAATGACCCAACCTTACACCAAAGGAAGAAGTCTATTTTGTTATTACACATGCAAATGTCATGGAAGGAAGACAGAAAGATCCGGCAAAGACTTACTCATGAAGCACATCATTAGGAGCCCAGAGAGTTGTTGGAATGCAGCCAGGAGTGTTTAAAATTCAAATCAGTATAATGTTTTACACATAGCATTCCACTCATAATACTAATTGAAATTCTACCATGAATTATACCTCTATATTCTTAAAAGACAAGCTTTGGTGCTTTTAAATAAGCTGGATCGCAACTTATTTAACATGACAATGAAGCCATTATTTCAATGTTTGCTCTTTACATGGAGAGAAAAATAAAGATGGCTCGTTTCGTGTGTCAAGGGGTACAGCACGTTATAATTCATTTCAAAATAAGTTGTGTTCTCACTGCCTGTGATAAATAGTCACCATTCATCTTTATCTGAATGTATGCTTTTCTGGTTGTAAGCGATACAAACTTCCCAAAGAACAAATCATGATTAAGATTTGACAGAAGAGAGGACATTGAACAACACTCCCAAGAGCACAGGCTCTGGAGTCATTCTACTTGGTCTGAACTACCAAATACTAACTCTGTGGTCCAGGGGCTCCTTCATAGGTGATTCTATGACAGACAATCAATCAGATTTCAGTCATCTGAACATTCAGTACTGCACAGTGAACTCAACTGGCAACCATGAGACCCAAGCATTGACAAATACCAATGATTTCCTTGACATGAAATTTCCTCTTCCCCCAATTTTCTCAGCTAGAATATGATTTCGCTGTTCTGTGCCATGGAGGTAGTTCAGAATCATAGGGACCCTGCGTACAACAGAGGGAAACCGGCCAGGTACTGAGCCAGCCTCTTCTGTCACACAGGGTTCAAGGGTCATGTCTAAATACAGAGAGAATGGGATGCATGTGAAAAGAAGTGTTTGCTGTCATTTATGCTTGTTTTCTATATTACTCTATCAGACTCACCAGGACCTTCTTTATTAGTCTATAGAAGTAAAAAGCTGAGCCCAAGTCGAACCTTATAAATGTCTTTAAATCAGTTTAGAGTTCTAGATAAGTGTTTGAAGGATAGAATGTGGGGAATTTTTCCAGGTGCTGAATCAGTTTAACCTCAGCAATTTCTAAATGACTTTTTTCCCTCAGCCACAGAAACTAAATTGCTAGTAGACCAAGAGCTCAGAAAAACAAAATAAGAATAAAGGCAAAAAGAAAGCTAGGCTGGAGAAGTTATATTAGCAACAAATTACCTAGCAGCTTTTCCTTTAATTCCTCTTAACACTTTCTGAGAGAGCAGACCTGTGTGTCATGCTGTGGTGACTTGCATGTTGCCCTAATTCTGGATACTGTGCCATAGGCATTTCAGAAACCAGCTGGATCATCCATGGTGGACCGGTTTCAGCAGAGCTTCCAGACTAAGACTGACTTGGATGAGGAATGCCTGATGGTCAGTGGTAGAACATTAGCCGCTAAAAGCCTGATAAATCACAACAAAAGGCTGTGGACTTATTTATTTTGGATAAGTCATCAGGAAAACACCAGGTCTGGCGAAAATCACCATGTATAGGGAGGTAGAGAGCTAGTGAGGGCAAGGGGAATCAAGGGAGATGGATTAGTGCATTTCTTTTCTCCGTTCATTAATATGGTAGCCTTGCCATGGGACTGGATTGTGATGTCCCATTATTAAAAACCATACACAAGTTTTTGAAGATGCAGGACCAAAAACAGTGTAAAATGTCCTATTATTTCTTTAACTTTAATTAGATGTTGACATGTACATTGGGTTAAATAAAATATATTATTAAAATTAATTACACTGTTGTTAGTTTTTGTTTTAAGTATTCACTTTTGCTGTTAAGTGCTGTCAAATCATTTTCTTCCTCTTTGGCTACCAGATGTGCAACCAAATGGAATGCTGTCTGGCCCTGTGCCATTCTCACAATTGTTGCTGTGTTTGAGACCATTGTTGTTGTCATTGTGTCAACCTACCTCTGGCTTCCTTTTGTGGCTTTTGTTGTCTTTCAATTTGAACAACATTGATTTACTCTTCTTTGTAACTATTTAAAACTAAACTTGATGAAAGAAGTAATTCTGATAAATCAGTCATAACCTGGTGCTCATAATTGACCCAAAAAAAAAGATTTCTAAGAATACATGTCATTTAAAATAGCATCATCACATTGGAAATAATGTGGTCATTATAAAAAGCAAGGTAAGGTGGCATGAAACCTTAGGAGATCACTAGGCATTGAATTGTATCTCCATAAAAGATCTCTTAAAGCCCCAACCCTTCTACTGGTGAATTTGACTGGTGTATTAATCTGGGTACTTTAAAGAAACAAATCCACAGAAACTCATGCATAAGAGAGAGTTTTATATAAAGGTTAAATGTGCATCAAGAAAATATCCCAACCCAGTGATACACAAGCCCACAAATCCAACATTAATCCATGAATCCATATGTCCAACACCAATCCACTAAGTCCTCTTCCATCTCACAAAACAGACGCAATGATGCTGACTGCAGGAGGAAAGCCAAGTAATCTCTGGGGTCCCCATGGCAGGGGTCTTGATGCGGCTGCTCCAGCACCCAGGGCTGCATCGGGGTAGGTCCATGTGGCTTCTCCTCAGGGATGTCTTGCAGGAAGTGTGCCCTGTCAGCTAAAGCAGGGAACTGGTTAAGGCAGCTGCACCCTGTTTTGAATATCACAAATCAAGAGACCCAAGAACTAGAAAGGCGAGGCTCAATGAGCCATTTATCCCTCCACCCTTCAATGAACCCCATATGTGTTGACCGGCCAGGTTGGCACAATAAACTAATTACCTCAACTGGGCATCAGATATTTGTAGGTGTTATCAGAAGGGTTAACATGAGATCATACTATGATGAGTCCTACACCTGCGTCATTGGTGATCTTTTTAAAGAAAGTTACAAAGAGACAAGGAGATGGAAGAAGGATGTCATATGACATAGGAGCTTTCAACCAAGGAACACCCCTAGCCATCGGATAGGGAACACAATTTCCCTCAAAGCTGCAGAAGGGATGAAGATGGACAACATCTTGATTTTGCACCCCCTATCTCCAGAAATGTGAGCTGATGCCTTCTCATTCTCATGAGTCCACCAAGCGGTGGCATGTTGTTGGAGCAGCTCTAAGAAACAGATACTGGGACCCATTCTGATGCAGTTTCTGCCGGACCAAATGATATGCAATAGGGGTTGTAACGACCTGAGCACAGCCTGTGAGAGCTGGAGAAGATTACACAGTGGATTTTTCAGATTAAGAATGTACGACACAGCCGAGAACAATGCACTTCAGTCTGTTCATCATTATTAATCCTGAATTAATCCTGTCAATGCTGATTATACCATTTCCAAGCCTGCAACCTTAACTTCCATTCAGTGGAAACTCCACATACTATTAGGACTCATTTGTCCTTATGACCTAGCATGTTCAAAATATTATTGAAACTCAGGACTTCCTAATGTAAGAAAACCTTTTAATGACAGGTTGTTGGGACTGATCTCTCATTTTAGGAAAGCTAATAAAGATGGAGTGAACATCCAGATGGAAGGCTTTGATTTGTACAGTCATTGAGTGGGTATTGTCTCACCACTATAAAGATAAAGAAAGAAAGAAACTAAAACGTCTACTTGTATAAGTAACGAAAATTGAGTATATCATTTAGAAATGCATAACCTAAAAGAACAGTTTACAACTAAAATAGATCATGCTAAATGAGGCTCCGTATTTCCTGGGTAATACACGCTAACATAGATCATGCTAAATGAGGCTCCGTATTTCCTGGGTAATACACGCTAACATAGGCTAGTCAATGGATTTAGGAAAGGAAACATTTAAGCTAGAATAGGAGATGCTGCATCTTTCATTGCATGGACTTCAAAGGGGTAATATGTTCACCATAATGCAGGAAATTTAACCTGGATTAATAAGCATCATGAGGATCTAAATGCTGTATAGTCGTTTATTCTGGTACTATATTCTTGATGGTTTCTGAGATACAAATTTGTCTCTGGCTGACATAGGCAATACACTGATGTATTTGATTTTTAGCAACTGTCTTTTAGAGTATTGTCTGTTTTTTATTTTCAGATCTTGCGATGTCTGTTGAGAAAGCAAGGGCATAGACCTGCAAGGGGACATTTAGTCCATAGGTCACAGAAAAGAGGAGATGTTTACTTGCTCCCACAACAACCAAGTTTTGGTTGGCTTTGCAATGGCAGGAGGAGCAATCAAAGCAGAAATAACCCAAATCATCTCCCTGGCATTGGAATCACAGACACCAAACGAAAGATAGCATCAGACAGAAAGAGAAAAAAAGGAGCTTCATTTTCTCACCTCTTCCAATCCTCAGTTAAATTTCTACTTCATAGTTTGTATCTTTCAGTTACAACAAAAAATTCTTTTCTTTTTAGGCCAGGGGTGAAGGGGTTTTGATATGCATTACATTTTCCCATATCCATCCATAGATGAACTTCAATTATTTAAAGTCTACTATGGAAATGTCCTGATCTTTACCGGTGATTTGTTCAGGAATCAGGCCTAAGCCAATCAGCAGATGGTGTTCTTTTGGCAACAGAATCCGGCAGTGGAATTAGCATATGACTTCATCTGGGACAGTAAGAGGTGAGAAATATTCCACTGAACTTCTGGAATGGCTCGTCAGGGGGATGTGAGAGTAACAGGAATCAGCAGCCTCCGTAGTTCACATGTGCCCTGCTATCTCTGCCCCCATTTTTGATACTTGCTGAGGCTAAGTTCGGCACAGAGTGGACTGAGATGAGAGAAATGTGCTTAAATGGCTTAAGTAGAATAATTAAGCCAACTGTAAAGTGACCCTACCTCCAGTCTCTCACTTATTGTCATCAATAATATAGTCATTTTACTTTTCTTTTTTAGTTAAAGCAATTTGTGTTGAATGTTTGAATTCCCACACTCAAAAGCAAACCCATCCCTCCATGGTGTTAAGGGGCTATTGGGGAATACTGCCATACAGTCCGAATGATTTGCTAGTTGACCTTATACATCAAGTGGTTTCTTTACGAACAGAAGGGATGCTGTTTGCCATATTGCCTGGTCTGAGGACACATGCCATTTTAGGACAGGACCCCCAAAGGAAGAGGTAGACAAATGAACATGCATGTCCTACAGAGAATAAGCCTGGCTCCTTGTGGTCGCTGAGTGGACCCGGACTCCGGGTGGAAGAGTAGAAGTGTGCTTCACAGGGTTAATAATGGCTGCTTCTTCAGAAGTTAAAATCTGCCTGTGCTGCAATCACAACCACCACAGCAGCCTGGTTAGCACTTGTGTGTGTTAATCATGTCTACCACCCAGAGGCTCTATGCCCGTGGAGCCTTGTCTTACGGAGTGGTATTTCATTAATGTTGAATGGGCAAGCAACCAGAGTCCTTCTTATTTGAGAGCAAGAAAGGTGACATGTGTCCTAGGAAAGGAGACACCACTATTATTCTATCTCCTGAGGTCCAAGAGATGATTCAAGCTGCACATTTGTTTTTTAGCCCACCATCTGCTATTCAAATGTATTCGATTAACCAGAGCCAAGAGGGTATTCACCTTTTCTGCATCTTTCAAATGTGTTCTTGATAGAGGGAAAGAACAAAGCAAAACAAAACACTTTAACAGGGATGGATGTAGAAATCCCGCTTTGAGGGCTGTGTTTTGTAGCTAATCCATCTGCCGTCAATTAAATCAGAGCATATGCTAGCCATGTTACATGACCAGATACATCTCTGGTTTATGAATCCATCTATCGACGTTGTTAAAAGGCTATGAAACAGATTTCTCTATCATTTATTACCACCAAGCTGTAAAACTTAACAGCAGAGCCAACATTGTTTGACTCTTACCTCGTGGGGAAGAAGGGAGCGTATGCATCCTAAGAACACACTTTTCATGTCAATATCTTGTGCCCTCTGCTTTCCCTGAGCAGCAGCCTCTGTTGTGTTCCTCATCAGGTGCCTTCACACAACTCATTTGTGGAAAATGCAAAGGGCATCTCTGTTGTTGGGGTAAAATATTCATTCTCCTCCAAAGCAACACTCAGGAGCAGACTTTCAGGCTGTAACAGGAAGTTCAGAGACCGTGAGGGGAAGCCCTCAATGGCTTATCTTCTCGGTGTGGGAAGATAAGACAAGTCAAGCTTGAATCGGGGCTACATTATTTATGTAACACTTTCTACTTGTAAAGCATCAGTAACACTATTTCATAGATTTACAGCTAAAGGCAATGCTCCAGAACTGCTTCACATTCATTGCGAGCAACTTACATATTTTAAAGAATAGTCTATTGGCAGCGCTTGATTTTTGACTCCCTACCAATAATTCTATGCAGGCGTAATTTCTCACAAAGTGAGGCGTTTAGAGAGAAGCACAAATAATAGATTCTTTGTATGCAGGGTTACTGTGGTTACCAAATCCTTTGAGATGACAGCTTAATTTAGCAAATCCAGACCCAGTGGCAGAAGAGTTTAGGGGAATAAGCGTGGTCTCTGTGGTTCAGCCCCCTGGATGCAGCCTCTGAGAGCAGCTGAGGGCTGGAACTCAAGCGTTCAGACCAGAACTGATGTGATTATCCCCCACACGACTAGGCGTCTCTTTCCTGTTCCTTCTATGTATAGCATCCAGAAGCTACTCCTAAAACTAGATAACACATGTGATCCTTTCTCAGCATAACATAACTCCCTGTTGACTTAGGAGGATAAGTCGAACATCTTTGTCGCTCGTTTGTGTCCATACACACATGGGTTTATTGCAAACACATGGTGCTTAAACATGGCTCTGGGACCAGTGGATTGCTGCAGACAAACCTCTCTAGAATACACACGTCTGAGGAGCCTTAGGGTGATCCAAAGCTGGCGTCAGAGGGGATCTGCTGGGCCAGTGAAAGAGGAGGCAGCGAGGTTCGCCCATAAGATGAGGAAGACCTTTTGGAAGGCCCCAATGGGTTCGTTTTCATAGATTTCCCACAGGACCCAGGATGATCATGTGAAAAGGTGTTCTGAAGACTCTGAACTGCGTCGCTGAGGAAAAGGGCAGGAAAGTCACATGTGGAAACCTCTCCTCTGTTTCCGCATTGCAACCGCCCATGCTTTGAAGGTAGTAAGAGTTGTCTTATGAGAAATTGGTTTGGAAGTCTTACCCCTCCACCCGACAGCCTTGCTCTTGTCCATTCTAATGAAATTCCCCGTCTCCACCCTTCCTGTCAAAGTCAAAGAACACATACGGTACATGAGATCCGCACATCACCATTTTAAGATGATCTCAATGGAAGAGTATGAAAATGTCTAGGGAGAACAGACATGTGAGCATGTGAACAGACATGTTCAGAAGTCTATAGAACTAGAGAGTACCTGTCCAACACAACCACTTCATATTTTGAAATTTTAAAAAATATTGCATGAATTTTTAACAATCCTTTTGAATTTACCCACATGTTCGGAATGACATATAAGCTCCTCACATCCTCGCTGGGTGCAGCCTTGTTGTTTTCAGCCCACCGCATCTTTTGGTGTCGCAGTGGAATGGGCCCATAGAGGTTCGGGCCGTCACCCTATAGGAAGCACACAGCCCATCTTTCTTTCACACAGCTGCTGGATAGGCTCCAACCGCCACCTGAGGGAGCGACTGAGCACTCAACATTGTTCCACCAAAGTTTGAAAAATCCGTTCGTGAGTTTAAAAGTCCTCTTAGCGTGTGGGTCCCAACCACCCTGAAAGGCAGGTTGTCTAATTCACCACTATTCCCTCCTTTTCCCTTCTTACCCACCTTCTGTGTATCCGGACACCCACTCATTTTTCAAAAGTTCTGCATTGGAGATGTTTGGATCAAATTAGCTAAGGAATTAGCTTATTAATGATATTAATCAAGGTAAAAATGTCCTTATCATAGGAATAACTAGACAAAAGTCAGACCAAGGCAAGTATTTACAAAGCGAGATGTGGGAGTATGAGATTATTATTGATAAAAAAGGAGCAAGAAGTTCCAAGCCAAAAATATGGGAAAACATTCCCTACAGTTGGTCATAGGTACCCCTTGGACAGAACTATGAAGAACAATTGCCAGACTAAATCAGGATGTAACTCACAAGGACCATGCTATGTGGGCTATTACAGGTAAGCAAATTGAGCAGGAGACAAGGGGAGCTAGAACTAGGAGATTAGAGTTTACTGGGTCATTCATATAACATCTGTCTGCGTAGCAAACATTGGTTTGCAAAGGTTGAATCACAGGTGCTATTTGAGCTCCAACTAAGCATTGCCTTTCAATTGTCAGGGATTCTCATTCAATTACCAGGAAGACTCAGTTTTTAAGAGTGTGTTTTCTTTTTACTCCTAAAACACTAAAGAACGCCCATTCATTGCACTAGTCATTTATTTGTCTCTATGATTTAAAAAATAGTTTTAAGAGACTTACACAAACTCTAAGTAACTTCCTATATTAGTATCTTTGTCAAGCACCACAGGACCACTGACATTGGTAACCTCACAGAGTAAGTGACAAAACAGTGTTTTGCGTTTTATTTTTTCAAGCAATGTGGACAACATATTTTACACAGGCCAGTGTTTTCAGATTTTATATTTTGTGAGTCACAAAAAAGAGTTTAAATTGCTCTCGTGTTTTAAAATGCTATTCCAATGGGATATTTTAAGTGCAAAGATTCATTGCTCCAAAACACAGCTAATCTGGAGAAATTTTGAAGACTAACGGAAGTGGTGAATTGAAGTGACATGTGTTATAAGTTGTTTTCGTAGAAGGATAATTATAGGGCACATGGAGAGAGATGCCTCTTGTTTAAAGTTAGCTTTTTAAAAATGGACACTGTCAGATGGATTCAACTCTCATATGAATATCTATTATGTGATAAGTCACAGGAGGTCTGCTTTCAAAGACATTACTAGGAAGCTTTCACAGAAAATACAGATAGACAGCTTGCCTCTAAACATATACAGTAAGTCAAATTCAGGTAGAAACTTCTTGCTTTAGAAAACTGGAAATAAGTGTCAGGGACATTAGAAGAAAGAAACGTTAACAAAATCCACGCCCATTGCTGTGGAGTGAATTCCAACACAAACTGACCCTATAGAACAAAATTGAATTTCCCTATAGGATTTCCAAGGTTATAATTTTTATAAATAAGGAAGGTCAAAGGAAAATGATGCTTTAAAATTATGATATTTTTAAAGACTATGAAATGTATATTTGACTGTCAGAACAAACAATCTTGTGTTGGAAGAGGTACAACCAGAGTGCACGTTACAAACAAGGTTATGAGACTTCATGTAGTGTATTTTGGACATGTTATCAAGTGCGATCAGTCCTTGAAAAAAGGTTACTGTCTTAGGTTGAGTTCACTAAAGGACTAAAACCAGTGACAATTATACATTTATAATCACACGCTCCCAGCCATCAAGTAGATGCTAAAGATTCCAACGAATTTCAAGACTGTCACTCTTTACAGTCCTAACTTTCTCCCTCATAGTGACTGGTGGTTTCAAACTGCTGACCTTGGCCTTGTTGATAGCAACCCAATGTACAATCACTATGCAACCAGGGCTCCATATATATAATTTTATATCAAGAAAATGGCTCACAGGATTGAAGAAGTGGGTAAATCCAAGTCCATGCAGCTTGCAATTCAATGGTTCAACTCTTTTTTTAAAATCATTTTTTGGGTTCCTACAACTCTTATCACAATCCATCCATCTAGCTATAGTGTCAAGCACATTTGTACATTTGTTGCCATCAACATTTTCAAAACATTTTCTTTCTACTTGAGCTCTTGGTATTAGCTTCTCATTTCCCCTCCCTCCCTTGTGAGCCCTTGATATTTTATGAATTATTACTATTTTCATGTCTGCCAATAAACACATGTGGGGTCAATTGAAGGGCGGAGGGATAAATGGCTCGGTGAGCCTCACCTTTCGAGTTCTTGGGTCTCTTGCTTTGTGATGGTCGGACCAGGGTGCAGCTGCCTTACCCAGTCCCCTGCTTCAGCTGGAAAGGCTCACTTCCTGAAAGCCACCCCCAAGAAGAAGCCGCTTTGACCTATCCTGATTTAGCCCTGGGTTCTGGAGCAGCCAGCTTACACATTCACTGATTCAGCTTTTCTCCTGAAGTCAACCTCATGGCGTGTGTTTTGTGAGATGGAGGAGGACTTTGTGGATTGATGTCAGACATATGGGTCAATGTTGGCTTTGTGGGCTTGGACAGCACTGGGTTGGGATGTTTTCTTGATGCTCACTCAACCTTTATATAAAACTCTCTCTTATACATGAGTTTCTGTGGATTTGTTTCTCTAAAATATCCAGACTAACACAATGTTTTACACTGATCAGTGTCTCACTTTACACACTTTTCTGTTGTCTATCCCCCTGGGAGGGGGTTATAGGTAGAGCAGTGTGATAAAATTTTCTTATCTGCCCCCCCCCTCCCCTTACCCTCCTGGTATGGTTACTCTCTATATTGGTCCTGAGGAGATATCTGTCTTGGATTCCCTGTGTTTCCAGCTCTTATCTGTACCAGTGTACATGCTCTGGTCTAGCCAGATTTGTAAGGTAGAATTGGAGTCATGATAATGGGGGGGGGCATTAAAGAACTAGAGGACAGTTGTATGTTTCATCAGTGCTCTACTGCACCCTGACTGGCGAGCCCATACCTCTTTTGTAAGGGGATGTACAATTGCCTACAGATGGGATTTGGGTCTCCACTCTGCATTCCCCCTAATTCACAATGATATGATTTTTTTTTATTCTGGATCTTTGATGCCTGATACTGATCCTGACACAACACCTCCAGGTCACACAGGCTGGTGTGCTTCCTCCATGTGAGCTTTGTTGATTCTCAGCTAGATGACCAATTGTTTATCTTCAAGTCTCTTCTCCTAACTCTTAGCTGCTGAACCCAAGATTGGCAGGAAGCCCATAGGTTAGTGGCTGCAGAGGCAGGTGAATCCAAGGTCAGCAGATCAGATTTGCAATTGCAGAGAATCCAAGGTCAGCTTATGCATCCAAATCAGCAAGTCAGATGGCAAAACCCTGGTGACTCCCAGGATTCATGATTCATATGGTTATTGACTCAGGTCTAAAGAAACAGAGGTCAATAAGCCACATGCTGGATCCACAACCAGTAAAAAGCCTATAGGCTTTCCTACAGAATCCATCCATTTATGTTTGGAGCAGGCTACATCTATTAAGTAATTTCCTTCTATTGAATCAGGTCTCTGACCTGAATAAGGGAGCTACATCCCACCTTAATCTCCCTACAATAGATTTGTTGCCTAGAGTTGACCCCATTATGAAGCTGTGTTATTAATAGGTCTTTACTATGAAACCCTTGAGACTTCTGGTCCAGCCAATTGACCCAAAATCTAACTATGACAGTCATTGTGATTTGTAAAGAACAGTATCAGAGAAAGGGAGGAAGATCTTCAATGAGATAGAGTGACACAGTGATTGCAGCCGTGGGCTCACACATGGGAATGATGGTCAGGATAGCACAGGATCAGTTTCATTCTTTGGAACAGATGGCATGTTGAGGCAGAAGTTACCCAAACAACTAAACAATTTTTGTGGGTGTTAATTTCCACATCTCTCTTCCCTTGACATGACTGGTGATTTTGAACCACTCTGTTTGTATCAACTCCTGTATGCCTAACCTCTGTGCCAATGGAGACCACGGAATCCTGTTGGACAGCCTTTCTTTTTCCTGGTTTATAATGTTTTTCTAGTTCATACTCTTTCAGTTCCTACATCATGCTTGGTAAAGTGGAGGGTCAGCAAAAAATGAAGGTCTCAAGGATTTAAATGGTCACGTTGGCGACAACAATGGCCTTAAGCCTACGAACAATTGTGAGGATCACTGCTCCAGACTGTTTCGTGTCCTTCCGTGGTGCAGAAGGTTCCAATGAGAGTGACCAGCCTCGATGGTCCGCGGCAACAACAGCATGCTCTTCGTGAACATCAGAAATCTTCCCACAAACCGATCACCGCGGGGTCTCTCCTTACCACGTGGGGCGCTGCCGAGCCCAGACTGAAAGCCCTTGATCTCTTTTCCTCTCACTTTTCAGGTATTAACACTGTGGATCCTAAAGCCTCCCCCATTTGACTCTCGCTCTTGACTCCATTGAACACCATTCTGCTTTATTCTAGAAGGGCAGATAGCTAAACAGAGGCCATGTGAAATAAATCCACAGTGTCTTTGACTTGTTCTCCTTTATTGAGGTGGAAATTATTGCTACCAGTTGTTGGTGAGTAAGCTCCCACTTGTAGTGAACCTCGGTAGCGCAGACCACAAGATTGCCCACCGGACTGCATCTTCCAGTTCTAGGGCAGATCCCCCTTTGTTGCGAGCCTTCAGCTTCTCTTAGGCCAACTTTCTAAACTAAGTCCCCAGCCTTTCTGCCTAGTTTGGCTTAGTCTGGAGGCGCTAATTAAAATTGCCCACTATGAGTGACACTACTGGTATTTGAAATACTTGGGGCATAGCTTTCAGCTTTATAGCAACTTGCAAGCCACCACCGTATGACACGTTGATAGGTGAAGAGAAGAAGATAGGAAGTAGAGCTCATCAACTTCTGAGTTACATTTGCAGAATGAGAGCAATGTCATTACAAAGTTCCTGTTCCTTTCAACACCTTTACAGGAAAGTGGCCATCTTTAAGAGAAGGGAGACATTAGCACAGTTATCGATACTCTTAAGTAACTACCACTTTACAGCCCTGTACATCTTGTAAGGAGCCCCCATGGCCCGATGGTTAAAGTGATCAGTACTTGAACACCCCAGCCCCTCGAAGGGAGACAAATGGGGCAAGCAACTTCCATAAAGATGCATCCTTGGAAACCTTCTGGGGTCATTCTTCTCTGTCCTGTCGGGTCCCTATGACTCAGGATCGATTGGACACCATTGGGTTGGTTTTTGATTCTGTATTTGTTGTACATACTGTGATGTCTTTTTGTTTGTGTCCCCTGCAGGGATGAGGAGTCAGGTCTATGTATTAGTTATCTGTGTAAATCCGGACTGAGCAGTTGTTGAAAGTGTTTTGTGTGGTTATTATTTGAGACCACGAGAATTATCCTCTTTCATTTCCAGAGTAATTTTAGTCAGTAATACTTTTTTTTGGCATCCTCTGTTCCTATTTTCCCGGAGAGAGGATGTTGTACAGCCATGCCTTATAACCCAACATAATAGGAAAATCTTTCACATCTCAGTATCTTAGCCCTTCTTTTTAATTTTAACTGCATCTTGTCATTATGGTTTTGTGATTTCAAAAAACACATATTTTCCTCTGAACTATAATTATTATTTTGATTCTGTGTCTTTAAAAATAATTTGGCTAGTGGGAACCTCTAACTCTTTCATCATTTTAAGATCGCTCCTGAAATTGCTAGAAGTATTCCATCTGTCAAAATATTCTGTAGCAATCCTGATCATTTGTTCCAGGACTTAAAATAAGCTGCAATCTTAGGAGTTGTTGTTGTTTCCGTAATTTTACACAGTCATACCTGGTCACTAAGGGTAGAAAATGTGCAAGAAAGGCTTTAGATCACAATAATAAAAGAATGGGGGTAGGGAAGTTTTTATAAGGTCTAATGTTATTTATGGAACCCTGGTGGCAGAGTGGTTATGCTCCAGAGTGGGCAAGGTCAGCAATTGGAAAACACCTTCTGCCTTGAGGGAGAAAGATGAGGCTTTCTACTTGTATCAAGATCGGTAGTCACTGAAGACCACAGGGCGCTTCTACTTTGTCTCCTAGGGTCAATAAAAGTCATAGTCAACTCGATGGTCCTGAGTTTGACAGACTATTACTTACTACCATACCCTTCCTGCCTAAAAACAGGAATAAAGAGCTGCTTTTGAGGTCAGCCGGCATCGGGCTGCTAGCAGAAGAGGCTCTCTACATTCTTGAAGACAGACATTCTCAGAAACCCAAAGGAAGCAGTTCTGCTCTGTCCTCCAGGGTCACGTGTTACAAGGCAGAATCTAACTCAATGGCAATGAGTTTGGGGAATATTATTTTCACAATGGATTGTTCTTCAGTTGATTTCACAATGTTCAACATTTATTAAAATATTTCTAATTTAGCTCCTCAACCAGTTATGCAGTTATAATTTTCAATTCACCCTAACTGTAAGTGGACCTCCTCTTATCACCTTGATGTCTTTCAACACTCAGAAGTAAATACAAACATTATTAAAGACATCTATTTCACCTGTGCCCCACTGCTATCATAGACAACAATGGAAAATACGTCACACTGCTAATTATGCATCCGTGCCTGACCTAATTACTTTTGCACCTTATATGAACTCACTCAGGGATGTAAGGACCCCTTTTGCCTTCCAGGAAATCAAGGACTGGAAAGTTATTGCCTTTCTTTGGTCATACCCTAGGAATGGTCCAGGTCAGGGTTCAGTCCATTAATTTCAACCACAGCCCTTCAAGTTTAGCTCAATAGATATTTAAATTTATATCATGGCTAAACCCTTGTCAATTTATTTGGTTAGAGGATCTCTAGCTAAAAATTGGGGTGTGGGGGGGAATGAGCTAAAACTTTCAGTCACAGTTTTGTCAGTAGCTCTCTGATTGGCTACTTTCCCCTTTTGTTTGGATTTTTCACTGGTACACATGTAACCTAAAATGGGCATCCCTCCCAAATAGACAATCTACTCAAATGTACTTTTTTGATCTCTAAAGAACATCTTCATATTTTTCAACATTTGAAATGCTTCTTAATATCGTAGCACAGTGGGTTGGTTACACATTGGGCTTCCACCGCCAACCACCTGCTGCTCTGCACAAGAAGGATGGGCTGTCTTCCTCCAAAAGATAGGTCGTTTCAAATGCCCCAGGGTGAGTTCTCCCTTTCCTTTAGGATTGCTATGAGTTGGATGGCAGGGAATTTTTGTTTTGTTTTTTTAAAGTAACCATGAATACTTTTTTTTAGTATTTATATATTAAATTTCTCTTCCACAGCAAACAGGATGACATATTTCTGTTTAATTTCCACTTCACACAATGCATCCTGGTTTTAGGCAATTTTATCAATATTCAGTATACCTGAAGACAAAGTGGTTGCTTAATGAGAATCGAAGAAATGAATGCCTTGCCTTTTCTAAGATATTGTAGGTCATTTCGTTATTGGTAAAACTGACATCTCAACCTCTAAGCTATTATATTTTTGTCTATTGCATTACAATAAATTACATATCAGGGTGAGGGGCTCACATTATCCTGCTGTCCCTCTTATAATAATAAATACATGGCCGTCAAGTTAATTCAAATTCATAGTGATCCTATACAGGATTTCTGAGACTGTAAATCTTAATAGGAACTGACAGCCTCATCTTTCCTCCATAGCATAGCTAGGGGGGGAGGGGTTTGAACCGCTGACCTTGAGATGAGCAATTTAATGCTTAATCAACAGTGCTACCCAAAATCATAAAATAGTATACCATATTGTGAAACATTATTTTATACCTAACATAAATAGACAAATATATCTAGCGTGCTGTCGTCAGTAGATTGAAACTTCATTTTCACTTCTGCTCATAGAACTTATTACTACCTTCCAGATTTGAATTAAGAACAAAAATAGCATCTTGGACATCACTTAATTCAAATTAGACAACTGCACGGCATGAAGCTGAACACAATGCCCAAAACTTCACCTACTGCAGCATAAGTAATGATCATTGTTCTTCGGTTTTGCATTTGCCACCTTTTGTTTACTTCTGTTTTTTGTGAAAATTGGAGAGAAAGCAATCTTTAAACTTCCAAATGTCTTGGCTCGTTTAAAGCTGCTTCAGTCTTTAACTTAAAAATTGCACGTATTAGCAAAAAATGGGATAAAAGACATCTCACATAAACAAGAAAGAAAAACGTTATCTAAAGAATTTAGACATCTATTTTTTCCATTAAAATATTACTTGAAAAGAGAAAAAATGTCTCATTTATTGATTCTTGATTTAAGCATAACATCATTTATTGTGGTATCAAATCAACTTTCAAATTTCCAGAATGTGGAGTTTATGGTAACAAATAAACTCAGTGAAAATAAAAGGGTCCTTTGATGGGAAAAGAAAATAAAGTATCATCCTATTTTTCCTTTGTATATTATGGAGAATATTAAGTGATCAATATTTTTTGGTTTAACCTCCAAAATTCAGACATTAAACAAAAGAGATCTTGCCTATTAAGTCAAATCATATTAAAGTGTTTGATGACATAAATGATCTAATTGGAATTTTCTTTTGTTTTCCATGTCAATTTACTTTCTAGCGAACTAAAACCAGACAACTGTTGCAGTTTGAATGGCCTTGGTTGGCAGGAACACAGGCCTGGGTGGGAACAATGAGAAACACACAGAGGTGTACCGGATTATAGCACATTCTACAGATGTTTTGATCCAGTTGCCCTTGCAATGGTGGAAGCTGTATGTGCCTCTGGGGCTGGACCCTTTTCCATTTGCCTTTCCTCGTTGCCCAAAAAGGTTGCAGCTGATGAGGTATCATGTCCAAAACCAAACCCATCAGAGTATCTCTGGTTTTTCTTCTGGTCGTCTACTGTTAGGGAAGGATCCTGTCCCCTCACAGACTCACCCCTTTCATATATCATTAGCCTCAAGTGAGTCACATGTACATTTCTGTGACCAAGACACTGCAACACGGGGGCTGGCCTGGGGCTTGGCACACTGGCATTGACTAGTTTATTAAACAGGGCATCTTACAGGTACAGTGCAATCAGATGTCCTGAGGCACAAGGTTGCATAAAGGAGCTGTGGTTTATTGAATAAAAAATGATTTTCATATTGGACTGGAGAAAAAAGGAGTAGCTATTGCATTAGCAGGCAATAATGCCCATTAAAATGCTTACAAAATACTTCGGTTTCACACGCACTCTTTGCTCTGGAGGAGATTTAAAAAGTTACAAGTAGTGGGTGCTCTTTGGCTTTTTTATTAGATAAATCTGACTTTTGTTTCTGTTTGATGAATGTTATAAAAATGACAAAATTCCCTTAAGGATAAATTTGTATTTGAAATGAAAAGTATAAACGTGTGAGAGAACAGAAAAATAAAATTCCTGGAAAAAATAAAAGAACATGGAACTTTCCCAAAAATGTCTTAAAGGCCCTATCATATCACATCTTAATTAGGACATATTTTTATTAAAGGGAAAAGTCAATTTTCTCAGTTTAAAATAAAATTGGAAGACAAAATTAATTATCAAATCAAATAAAATTCATGGGGGCGAGGGGAGGACAAAACAAAACATACCAAACAAGTCCACTCCATGAAGTCAAGTGCCCTAAAGTTAAAATCAAATTTTAAAATGCACAGCCTTGATCAAGTCAATCATTTAACACAATGACACTGTGGGACTGAGTTGAACCACCTCTGTGGGTTTCCGAGGTTGTAAATATTCATGGAGGAGCAGCAAGTGGGTTTGAACTGTCATCCTTGAAATTTTTCCAGGGATCAATGCATAATTGTGGATTTACTAATAAATGTACATCTTTAACTAGAAACATTAGATTATTTTTCCTTTATATTTAAAAATGTGTTTTAAAATAATATACTCTAAACATCGCACATGTGTTTTACACGGTAATCCTTTCATGAGATGTGAATAGGTATCGGGTGAAAAAAAATCCCTTGTCTCAAAAAATAATTGCTTGGCTTCTCAATACCTTTATTATGGTAGATATGCACTATGAAACTGTGGACCATTTACTCAACGGAATTTCTTCCCATATCCTATGGCCTACTTTGTTTTTAATTTTTTGGAATTATGAGAAAACCATAGTCTTCAAGGGATTTGCTATATCAATAACTACAGAGATATTAACAAAGGGCTATTGGAAGATACAGCAGGAGTTGACTATATGTGAAAGATGTCCAGAAAATGAGAGGTAATAACAAATTTAAACTAAGAAACAGGACAAGGAAAAGTTTCTGACTCAAGGAAGGGGAGATGTATGCTTTCATTTAATAAATATTTGTTGAATGTAAGTTAGTGTTTTGATTCTAGTGTGTAACTAACCAGTGAGCAAAACAGTCAACCATATATTCCCACAAAGGGCATATTTTCTATAACATCAACCTGATTGTTAAGTATGAAAAGGAACTCGGATGGCACAGAGGTTCAACACTGGGTGGGGTGAACCCATGGATGTGCAGGTGAACTGTGAACTTTGAACACAGCCAGCCACCCCCAGAGAGGAAGGTGAGCCCATCTGCTTCGGTAAAGATCACAGCAACAGAAACCCCCTGCTGTCTGGGTGCTATGGGTCAGAATAAACTTAGTAGCAACAGGTTGGGAAGGCATGAAATGCAAACAAATGTTATATGTTAGACCATTATCAATGTTGAGAGAAATATAAAGCAGGAAAGGGGATAGAAAATGCTGGGAAATATTGAGATTTTTGTTACAGTGGCCGGAGATGTCCACCTGGAGAAGACATTATTTCAGTGGACCCCACTGCTGTCATGTTAATTTCAATTTACAGTGACTCTATAACCCAAATTAAAACAAAAGAAAACAAAACCAAATAACCCACTATCATAAGTGCAGTTATAATTCACATTGACCCTATACATTGATTTTGAGAGTGTAAATCTTTACAGGAGCAAAGAGACTCATCTTGGAGGTTGGAACTGCCCACCTCTTGGTTAGCAGTGCAATATTTACCCAGTAGCACCACCAGGGCTTGAGTGACCCTAAAGGACCCTATAGTAAAATTGCTTCATAGTGTTTCAGAGATGGAAACAAGACAGGTTCATTTTTCTCTCTAATAGTAATTGGTGGGTTCGAAGTTCTGTCTTTGTGATTAAGCAACCCAATGCTATTCCCAATATGCCACCAGGACACCACATATGGGCAAGTGCCTGAAATAAATAAGGATAAAGGCTGTATGAATGTCTGAGGGACAAACAATATCAACAGAAGAAAGACCTTCACTTCTGAACTGATGGCCAGATCTTTCAGGATGCCGCGCTCCAGTTAGGATGCTAGTTATCAGGTCAAATGCCCTCAAAAGCCTCACTCGGAACCTTGATCAACTGGCTAAAAATATGGGAGTCCCATGAAGTACCTTGAGAATATCCCAGGTGGATTTGCAGTCTAACTCAAGAACATATGGAACACTGATGCTCAAAGACTAGATGAGTGTAGGAGGACATCAAACCTCATCCATGGAGAAAGTAAAAGGTCACTCAGGGACCACTCTTCAGCAAAATAACCAAAAGACTTCTAAGCTGATCAAAATACTTAAAAGGAATCTACTCTTCAGAATCATCAACTGTGTCCAACAAAAATGGCAGCATTTTCCTCAAAATAAAATTCAATAGGCAGGAAGAGACAGGGGAATGGGAATGACTGAAACCAGGGGCCTAGGGAACAGTGGGAAGAACTGTTATGTGTATGAATGGCAACTACTGCAGTGGAACAAAATGTGGATGCCTGTCTGAGTGGAAAGCCAAGATGTTCTGCAAGCTTTCACCCAAGCCCCACACAAACAAGACCAAATAGATCTCAGAAGACACTGTGGGACTTGTTGAATGTAGAGCGGATGAAGAGAATGGATAGAATGATAAAGTAAAAGAGCACAACAGGAGTTGTAACAGGGTGGTGTTAGAAGACAACATTATAGTGAAAAACATGAAGATGGAGAATCAGAAGCCAAAAGGGAAGAATTCCCTCACTGTTTCTCAAGATGAAAGAACTGGGGAACCAAAACCCAATACCCAAAAAAACCACAACTCGGGCCTCGCATGTAATAGCATAAGATTTTATGGGCAAATTATTGAACAATGAAAAAGCAAAAGAACATCAAAAGGAGTGCACAGAGTCACTCTACCAAAAAGGCCTGGTCATTATCTTCCTCTCCCAAGCACACTGATGTCTTTCAGGAACCTGCATGTAGTGAGTCCACAGCCTTTTTGAGGTCTCAATGTGTAGGCATGATTGCTGATTGACTGAATCAGCCCATGCCCCTTGATCTACCTGATATCACAGCAGTCCTCATAGTTGAATCAGTCCCTACCTGAATCACCTCATTAGCCTAAACACTCACATGACGTTTGGAAGGCTAAAAGGAACAAAATCTGATTCAATTACTTAGACTATTCTAAAGACTTCAAGGTGTAGCAATTCCCTAGAATCAACAGCAAAGACCCAATCCTTTGGCTAACCCACATTTGATTTATGCTCAAAGGAGGATGCTATTCTGGATGCTGTTGCCACCAACAAACTGCGAGGTGCCGAATATTACAGTAAGCCAACGCCAGAAAAATTAGAAAGGATGTGGATTCAGAGAGAATCAAATCATTAACAAGATAAAGAAAAAGATTTAGCATGTAATTATACTTTTAAACAAGGAGCCGTGGTGGCATATGAGCAGTTGGGCTATAACTGCAACATAGGCAGTTCGAAACTACAAGTCACTTCACAGGAGAGAAATGGGCCTCTGTACTCCCATGCAGTTAGTCTGGGAAGCTCATCGGGGCAGCTCTATTCTGAGTTGTCATCAACTGGATCCCCGTGAGGGTGGTTGGTTGTACTTAAATAATTAGGAGGTCAGCACTTTTGTAATTATGGGGACTAGGAGAAATGGCAAGAATATCCTATAAGATGAAAGCTGGCATCACTGGAAACTGAAAAATACATGTAGTAAAAATGCTATGTTCACAAAAGAGAGATTCATTTCAAAATCACTTTTGAACTGAAAGCACATTTTCATTGATCCCGTAGTACAATTGTAACCTACAAGCAGGTGTTGTTTTCCAATTTTTGTTCCTTTTCTTTTTTCTTCTCCAACTATATTAATTTTTTCCTCTCCTACAACGTTATGGACTGCTTTGAAATATAGTGAATCTGAATTATTAGCCTTAGTGACCACTTGAAAAAGTTACCTGAATGAGGTATGGAGTTAAGAAATCTATATGAATCCCAAACTTCTGGGGATTTTCAGAGTCTGACCAAAAAGATGGAATCCTCAAAAACATGTCACCAAAACATCATAAAGATTTTTTTTTTCATGTTTGTAGCACTGGCCGCTGATGGTAAACCATGGTGTAGGGTTAAGCTGCAGATTGCCAAGTATAGATGGTCTGAATGGTGCTACCTGGACCAAGAGTAGCCAGCGCTCTTCTACTCTGTATCATCAAACTGTATGTGACAACTCATAAATCAGATGTAATATCAATTTTAAAAACTAGATAGGAGAGAACTTGGTGGATAAATTGCAGAATTGATGCACTAATAAGAATATTTTTAGTGATTTATTCAGGAGCCTGTGTGTGCGCACACACATGTGTGTTTGAAGAGTAGGGATTTATCCATAACACATTTTTTAATGTACTTTGTGGCCAAAATGTTAGAAAATTTCAATCTAAGTGAACTGAAAATATGCCAATAGGTCTCATGAGATAAATTCTTAAAACTGCAGTGAAGAATAAACAAAACTTGTAACAAGATCAGTGCATGCATGGCCACTGTACAGTCTCCATCCGTATTGCTGCTCTCTGATGCAGGCATTATCTGTTGCTTCCTGTGCTTTTTTGGTTTAGGTTCATTTTTCCCTCCTTCAGAGAAATATCTTTGTTTTTACTACCTTTTGGTTCTCTTGACACCGCATGCCTTTACTTTGTTAAGTAGACCTGCACATCTTACACTCCCCATCCTCCGGAATTTGACAACCACTGGAGAAAACAGAGGAGTAAATCTGACATTATTTCTCAACTGGAGGTATCATTAAGACTCACTGTAGCTCAGTGCAAGTGAAAAAGGATTGGTAGGAGCCTTCTGCTTAAAGGAATTTGGAAGTAAAGAAATTTCATCTGGAGACTTGAGAAATGACTCCTGGACAGGGAGGGATAAAAACATTATGAGGTTACCTGGAACTTGATAAATAGGGAGAGGCACAGTAATAGTACCTGGACCATCAGTATTTACAGTTTAAACAGCATCTGAACGGCCTGTCTACCTCTGTTTTACTGGTCTCAGAGGAAATTCTTTCAGCTATATTGATAATATAGAAAATAGAAAATCTTATTCTGGCTACATGATTTACACAGTGTGAGAAACAGTCTTTTGTGCTACTTGGGCATTTCTCTCTGTCGGTGACTGAACTATAAAACCTTCTGACTACTTTTGTGATGTGAATTCAGAGATGTACTAAATTTAGAGCTCCCTCTGGGAAAAGGCTTGTACCGTCCCTACAAAATCTTAACACTACCCCAATATATACACAATGCGATTCTTGCCACAAAGCTTTAGGAGTGTGTGTTTGTTGTTGTTGTTCTGTCTCAACATTGCCAAGTGTGCTCTGTTTTCTCTCCATAAATGATCAAATTGAAGAAAATAGTATCTCATATGTAGTGATCTATGCATTTCAAAATGACTTTGCCTTCTATGCATTCATTGAAAATGGCTCCAAAGGAGAGACAGAAGCTGGAGAAAATCTTTTAGTCAGCAAAACGGACTGAGAACCCAACTCTATACCAGACTCTCAAATGCTACAAACTCACTGCCACTGAGTCCATGCTGACTCCCAGTGCCCTACCCCTGCCCCCGTGGGTTTCTGAGACTGTAAGAGTTGATAGGAGTAGAGAGCCCAGTCTTTCTCCCGCAGAGCTGCTGGTGGTGGTTTTGAACTGCAGACCATGCAGATCACAGGCCAACTCCTAAACCCCTGTGCCACCATGGCTCCTTACCAGACCCCAGAGGCCGTGAAAAGAAAAAGAAACGGTATCCTCTGCTTTATGGACCATATAGCCCAAGGTTTACAATATGTTGTTGTTAGGTGCCAACACATCATCTCTGGCTAATAGGAACCCCATGGATGCTAGAACACAACATTGCTGATGTCCTCACAACTGATGTTATGCTGTGGCAGCCCCTGAGTCAATCCATCTCATTGTGCATCTTTCTCTTTTCACTGACCTTCTATTTTGCCAACCATGATTTCCTTTTCCAAGGTCTGGTGTCTCCTAATACAGTGTCCAAAGTACACAAGATGAAGTCTTCCCAACCTGGCTTCTAGGGAGCATTGTGGCTGTATTTCCTTCAAGATGGATTTGGTTGTACTTCTGGCAGCCCGAGGTATTGACAACATTCTTCTCTAATACCCTAATTCAAATGCAATACTTCTCCAGTCTTCCTTATTCATTTTCCAGCTTTCATATGCAAATGAATCATTGAAAAATACCAGGTTTAATTCAGGCCCACCTATTTTATATGTCTATGGATCACTGTGAGATATTGGTTAAGCTCTGGCCTGCTAACCAAAAGTTTGCTGAATTTTAACCATCAGCAACTCTGCAAGATAAAAACGAGGCAATCTGCATTTTTTTAAAGCTATCTCAGGAATGTCATGGAACAGTTCTCTTCTGTCCTACTTGGTCACTGTGTGTCAGAAGTGACTTAATAGCAGGTGTGTGGTATTTAGAGATATAGATGGTATGCATATGTAAGTATGGAATTTCTTTGTATATAGAAAGCAGGATAAAAACTTATTTTTTATATTTTATTATGCAGTATTAGGTAGAAATATATACTTTAGATAGGTTTTACCTCCCCAAAGAGATTTATAAAAACTGCATTTTCCTTCACCCCAATTACACTAAGAAATATTTTTCAAGAAGCACATTAAGGCAGTCATATTTTAACAGAGGCTGACACATCCTTCATAATTACCTTTGTTCTATTACAGCACCTTACAAATTGAATTAATTCAACACTATTGTAAAACCAAAATATGGGATATAAAACTCACTGAGCACCAAGGGATATAGGCTGATGTCAGCTCTATTACCCAAATCAGTCAAATTAGACACCTTTATTCAATCCCATGTGCCCAATCTCTTTTGGACAAGGCAGACTAAAATAGAACTATAGAAGTCATGAGCTCACCCTATGACCTCCTGAGCCAATTCACCTCTTTGAAACATAAATATGACTCAGCAAATCATATCTGTCAAGAGAACCAATTCATCCTTCACTGGAACTTGAATGATTTAAAATGTCATGGAATTACAATAAATGAATTAAGGCCAAGGGTGGCTTATATTGCATTTTTTAAAAGTAATGAACTACCAATTTTTATTTTTACTAGGGAATTTGAAGATATTTTAGGTTATTTCTCATATAAATTATGTATGTTTAGTAATGCAAACCATGTATTCTCTCATAATAGGGCACATGTTATAAAGATTCCTACTAAATAAAAATGTGTTTATTTCAATATTAGCTATTTAATTTAATTTTTATTTTGAAACTAATGCGTTTATATGCAGGCTGATGTCAAGATGTATGTAGTCAATGACATAGAAAACTCTTATACATCTTGAGTCATTTCCTTTATCTTGCTAATGTCAAATTATGATTCACTCATTAACTCATAAGAACTGAGCTATTTTACTCATACTCATGATCCCTGATTTTAAATTAGGAAAATTATTTAAAATAAATAAAATTTCTTTTAAAGGATGGGACTATAAAAGGAGTGGGCGATGCCTGTAAAGTTATCATGTAGGTTGCCATCTGCGTCTATATGTAGAAAACAGTTCCCTAAAAGTAGACATTGGCAGCGGACTGCCGTATCTTCCTCCTGCAACATGGCAGGTGAGTTCGCACTGTCAACCCTGGGTTCCAAGGGGAGTTTCAGGGTCTCCTTAAGGGCATACTGGATATAAATGAAAATGAAATGTCATACTAACACTACGAATCTGGCCTTCCGTCCCTTAAGACTGGGGGATGCTAATGAAAGGCGTGGAAGAAGAAGGTGTAATGCTAGTGCACGCTCAAGGTCCTTCGAAAGGCAGCGCCATCTCTCCTCTCACTGTCGTCATTAGACGCCATCGAGTTGGTTCTCCCTCACGGGTATGTAGGCACACCAGAACAAAACCCTGCTCTCACAGTTTTTGTAGTTCTCCAAGTGGTTCATCTTGAGAAGACTCCTTTCTCATTCTTATAATGAGATGATGGAAATCATCAGTTTAATTATCATCCATTTGCTTCCGTTTCATTACCATGCATTTGCATATGCCAAATCCCCCCCCCCTTTTTTTTCACTAACCTCTTTCTGTGCTCTGACAACACAGTTCATTTGGGGAGTCTAGTATTCAAGGAAGAAAAGCTTCCACCAGCCAACTCCGGCATATTCAATGGGAAATGGGAACCGGCCCTCCCCTCACGTTGATCTCATTAAACTCACACAGCCTGAAATCCCTGCAGCAGCCATGAGCAGCATTCAGTCCCAATCACAGAAAGGAAGCAACGAAGGGACAGGGACATTGTGGAACAAAGAATATTCACCAGGAAGACCTTTCCTCCTTTCTTGGCTAAGCGTCTTCCTCTGTGAAATCCATAAAGAGAGGATGATGGACTCACTTCAGGGTTAAATCTGGGGTCCACCATTGAGTAAAGGCTGTGGCTCAGACAAGCACCTAGCAGCAGTAAAGAGGACAGTGAAAGGGAGGGGTGACAGGAAACCATCCTTGTCTATCTAGGCTTCATGCTCACCTGGACCTGGAGCAGTGGGAATTTATGTTTTTTTATTATTTCCTTCCCCTTTCTTCCTTTTTATATTAAGAATGATGGTGGCAGCTGAATTTAGTTGCCAGATTAGAATCTGACTGAACTGACATAATGTTGTGATGCTACATTAGTTCATGGGACTTAGCATGCTGTCCAGTTTGTGGACTTCTTTTCTTCGGGAAAATGCTCCCTAAAATGGCTTCTGATGGAGAAAGTGATGCACTGTGGATGCTTTTTGCTCTGTTTGCTGCTGCTTACGCTGCATCCTCTGCACTCCGGAGGCTGGCTTTATCAGTAACACTCACAGACTCTCTTGTGAATCTTGGGAATCTCATTGGATCTTCCACTAGAACGTGCTGTCAGAAAATATGAGGGGGAAGTAGATGAGGTCAGAGTTTTGGCTGTTCTGGTGCCTTCCATTCTGGGATG
The DNA here is from genome assembly GCF_050624435.1 of Tenrec ecaudatus. Taxonomy (NCBI): domain Eukaryota; kingdom Metazoa; phylum Chordata; class Mammalia; order Afrosoricida; family Tenrecidae; genus Tenrec; species Tenrec ecaudatus. The sequence continues at coordinate 11,956,998 of NC_134544.1, forward strand.
TCTAAGTTTAGGCTTTTTCTTTTTTTTCTCCACCAAAGATCTCAGCTTCTGTGGCTTGCCCCTATCCGACAGCATCTGGTAAAGATCCCCTCTTCTTTCACCCTTGGGCAAGTTGCCAAACGGTCCTTTCTAAGTCTTGCGCTTCCATATTTCAGAAAATTCTTCTGATTTCCCTTAACCCTGTCCCCATTGCTGTAAACTGTCCTTTATTAAACTCATGTCTGATGTGTCAATGTGCTGTGACCTTGCTGGAACCCTGACTGACCTCCTACAGGAGGAGTGTTGAACTCACAGTCAACACAGCACCTCAAGTAGTGTCAGAATAAGAAGCAAAGGGAACCTGTGCCTGCCCTTGAATTACCAACCCTCAGAGCTCCCAACCCTCCTTCGGCCCCTTGCTCACCAGACTCTCGTCACAAATAGAGAAATAGTTCCCACTCATTGAGCCCCTGCACTTTAAATCTGTCAAAGCTGTTTAGCTTTCATCCTCATCGACAGCTACCCTGTGTCCACTACAGAGCTGAAGGGTTTTTTTTTACATGGCAAGTCCTGTTAATCCTTATAAAAATCCTAAGAGGTTGCCGTTTTTAATCACATGTTATTATTGAGAAAACTGAGATTCACAGTCATGGAGTTATTTGCCCAAATTCACAGAGGTAGTATGGGACAGACTTGGTGACTGAGCTGACATTTCTCTCACTGTGCTGCTGGGGGCTGCCTCCTCAAGTGGATTTGAGTGGCCCCTTCCACATCACACTTTCACTTCCAGCAGCCTCTGCAGAACTTGCCCCTACTTAACCCTTCCTCTCATCCTTACTCCTAATCTATAGAGAACTTGTTCATATGCAAAGGCCAGCAAGCATGGAACCGGGAAAGTCTACCTTCAACTCTCTGGCCACAACCTATCTTCCAATGTGGACTATTGATTCCAAATAGAAAACAACCAAGTAACTTCTCTACAGCTTTGTTCGGGTCTTCATGAATGCATTTGCTCCCCCACTAAAGTAGCGTGTAGGTAACGAGGAGACCAGCTAGAAGAGGGTAGAGACACATCCACTAGCTGCATCTTTGGGCTGAACACATGCGAAGCAAAATGAAATGAGATTCTGTTAACATTAGCAGAGGCATGTAAGCTGCCAACAAGATTCTAATTCTTAAAACGTTTGACAGGGGGGGAAATAGGCTGGCAAATTACTTGCTTAAATTTCAAGGAATAAAATCACCCTGCTTTTGAATAAATGCAGGCACGGGTCATGGAAAAGCCTCACAAAAACCACAGCATCTTGTGTTGATGCAACTGTTTGTAGTCTCTTTGCTCCTGTTCTGTGACCCCTTTCTCTTCCCCATGGGCACTTCCATTCTCAAAAGTCATCTAAAAGTTTCTTTAAATACAGTTAAAGTTTTGAGATTATGGAGAATATTGACCAAGGTAGTGTCAAGATGTTTGTCATGTGAAACCTGGTGAAACAGAGAGGTAACTAGGCGGCCATGCTCTTAGCAATGATATAGAAATAGACACGCTGCAGGGAGATTCTATGCTTTATGCTCTCTGTGGCTTGGCACTTGAGGTTCTTGACAGAGTTGAAGATAAGGAGATGTAAGAGCTTCTATCTATGGCTTGTAGGGAGTAAAGGGGAAGGGATAGAGGGGAAGACATGGCTTGGTATTTTCACAATCCAGAAAATTAGGTGGACAAAACAGTTCTGCAGAGCATAAGAAACTGTTCTCATCCCTAAATTTATACCTAATGTAGGGGCACAAAACAGTGTGGAAACTACAACTGATGCTAGGATAATGAGCATCTGAGGTTGAATGGGAAGACCTTCACAAACATGTGTGTGCATGTGCATGTGTGTGTACAACTCCAATGCAAATGGTTCTTATGGACTGAGTTGTTATTATGCATGAAAGAATCAATTCTAACATACAGACATCCTATATGACGGCGGAGAACTGCCAAATAGGGTTTTCTGGGTTGTAAACTTTATGGAAACGGATTGCCATGTCTTTTCACTTGCAGAGCAGTTGGTTGATTTGAATTGCCAATTTTCTGTTAGAAGGTGAACGTTGAACCATTGGTCCAAATATGAAAAGCCTTCACCAGGTAAGTTCCTCTGTCAAATTAGCTGAGGACACAGACTTTAAAGTCAGAAAAATGAGCGCTCAAATCTTGACTCTGAAACTCACCCACTTTGGGGAAACCATCTATACTTTTTGTTGTGATTAGATGCTAGTAAGTTGGATCCAACTCCTAGCAGCCCTGTAAACACACGGAATAAAACACTGTATGGTCCTCAACCATCCTCACCATCTTTCTTACGTATGAGTCCATTGTTGCAACTACTGTGTCAATCCATCTTGTCAAGGCTCTTCCTCTTTCACTGCCCTTCTATTTCCCCAAGTATGATGTCCTTCTCCAGGGACTGGTCTTTCCTGACAACATGTCCAAAATATGTGACAAAGTTTCACCCTTGCATGTTAGGGGCTTTCTGGCTGTACTTCTTCCAAGACAGCTTGGTTTGTTCTTTTGGCAGTTTGTGGTCATTTCAATACTTTTTTTTACTAGCACCAGAATTCAAATGCATTGATTCTTCTTTGTTTCCTTAATCAATATCCAACTTTCACACGCATATGAGGTGACTGAAAAACGATGGCATGAGTCAGGCGCATTTTAGCCCTCAAAGTAACATCCTTGCTTTAAAGAGGGCTTATGCAGGTGACCTTTCATCTATTGACTGCTGCTTTCATGAGCCCTGATTGTGCATGTAAGTCCAATTAAATCTTTGACAGCTTTAATCTTTTCTCCATTTATGATGATGTTTACCTGTTTGCTTATGATGATTTTACAGCTTGGGAATCTTATCAGACAGTTCTATTCTATCTTACTGGGTTGCTATGAATCAGAACTGACTACATGGTGGTGGGCTAATGGTTATTACATACCAATAATATGTGCACTGTTTAAAAGTATGATGCATTATAATAAAATAAACACAGTTAACCCATTACCCCTACTGGATATTATGCATCGCTTGCATCTAACTTGAAATGCTTTCTAGAATACGTGTCACCACATCTCACACCCAGATTACTATTGTGAATGCATTATGTTCATTCCGTTGCTTTTAGAATACATAAATGTATGTCATTAAGGAAGTGAGTGCTGGGTTGTGGAATGTTGTGTTGTTGTGGCAGATAAGTGCTGTCCAGTTGGTTCTGATTCATGTGCAAAAGAAGGGACCAGTCTGCGAATTCTTCTTCATACTCATTCAATACATGCTATCATGCTGAGTACAGAAAGATCACAAGTCTTGGGGTGGAAAGTCTTGTAGAGCCAGTGGCAGTGGAGGCATCTTAGTGCTGGCTTGTGTCTCCACGTGACTCCTACAGCTCCAAGATTCTGGCTACCATCAGCATATCTCCATGTGGCTTGTCAACAGAAATGTCTTGCAGGCAGTGAGTGAGTGCCCCACCTCCAGAAAGCTGTTTATCTCCTTAGTGCCTCCAAATGAATTCACCAAGCTACTGGATATCTGATTGACAGGCTAAATTCCATTCCTTTGCTCTTTATAGTCTTAAAATTTCAGCAGATTGTGTAACTACCTCAATTAGTATTGTCTTTAGTAGTGAAGTGGTCATTGGTTTGATTACTGGCCTGATTATTGAGCAGCAAGGATCTACTACCCTTCATCCTTTGGCAGAATATCTTCCTCCAACCCCTTTGCTTTGGGATTGGCCAGGTTGCTTTGAACAACAACAATGGAAATGCCAATGGCCTCAAAGCAAGGAGGAACTACTTGTGCTGGCTGTTCCACCGTAGCTCTTGGTGTTTTTGCGTGTGTTTAGTCACACAAAGGGTGTGTCTCAAAATCCTTTGATTAAAAAAAAAGGATTATCAAAGGGATTAATTCCTTGATCATTTTAGCATGAGTCAAGTTCAAGAAGAGCTTATGATAAAGACAAGTGTAGGCCAGAATATCACCTAATGGCGTGAATGTTAATGAAATACAAGTAAGATCCAGAAACTTTAACAAAAAATGATATGTACAGAAAAGGGCCAGTTTGAAATGTGGTTGTCTGTTTTCAGAAATTCTGCAATTAAGAAACAGGCTGAGAATTCTGCTCAATTGTAAATACATGCTAGTTTTTTTAATGAAAAATAAATGACCCTCCAATCTGAACCAACAGGGTAGAATCAAACATACACAAGCTTTTAAAATCAAATCCTGAAACGTTTACTTGTTTATCAAGCAGATTTAAGATGTATTGAGAACAAAAGGCTCTTCTGTGTATCAAATGATTTGCCCTGCCCCTCACCCCTCCACCCCCTCACCCCCACTTTTCAAAAAGGAATCTCTATCACTACTATCTCATATGCATATTGCACCATTGTAGAGTAAAACTTGTCCTATGTGACAGCCAGAATTTCAGTCTTGATTGTGTAGGTCATGCCATGTTCTCCACCATCGATAGGGTCTTGTCACTTTCTTTTCACCCATTTAGTGAAAATATTTACGTTTTTTTTTTCCCCTGACAGATTTCCACCTTATACAGGTCGTGGCTTTCAGAGGTCTTACTATGTATGTGTCATTAGTGAACAGATAATTCTGTGATATGACAGGTCCACATATTGTGTCAAAGTGTACTCTGTACCACACCCATGGAGTCGTCTTCATTTCTGGCCCTAACTTAAATCATATGCTGCTGGATTGTCAGTTCATACTATAATGGGATGTAACTCTTGGGACCCTTTAGAGCAGTGGTTTGCAAACTTCCTATTGCTGAGACCCTTTAATACAGTTCTGCATATTGTGGTGACCCCCCCAAACATAAAATTATTTTGGTTGCTACTTCATAACTGTAATTGTGCTACTGTTCTGAATCAGGAAATCCCTGTGAAAAAGGTGGTTCGACCCTCAAAGGGATTGTGACCCACAGGTTGAGAATTACTGCTTTAAAAGGTGGTTAGATTTTTCAACTGGGAGTGACATGAAATGTTAGGGGCCAGACAATGGAAACTTTCAGTCAATGGCATGGCAAGGACATATCTCATCTCTAGTGACTTCCTCATGGCCACGAGGAGGGTCAGACATGCCTTCACTCTCCATCTTTCTTTATTCTAATCTGACACCAACTAGTCCTCCATGGATTCCATTTCTATGCTGGATTTGATAATTCATTGCAATAGCCACACAGAACTCATAGGCAACACTCATGATTCAGGGAAGTTTATTAGAGAAGTTAACAGGTTACCGCAAGTCAGGATAAGTAAACAATTAGTATACAGTTGTTGGTTCACAGCAAGACCAAATCTCAGGATTGAAGTCTCATTCTTGTCCTCATCCTCCCAATCAAGTCATCCCTCGGGTATTGCTTTCATGGGCTAGGGAGCCATCACCCCTGTTACTCTGTCTCATAGTCCTACAGATTTACTCCACAGTGAGATAAGGTACCCTATGGTCTAGATGTTGCTCCCCTGCATGTCCATGCCACAGTCTCTAGTGCATCTGGTCTTGGTGGTCTGTGCCATTCAGACAGAGATTTTTAAAAATCATTTTATTGGGGGCTCGTAGAACTCATTGCAATCCATATATACATCCATTGCATCAAGCATATCTGTACATTTTTGTCCCATCATTCTCAAAATAATTGCTTTCTACTTGGGCCCTTGGAATCAACACCTCATATTCCCCCATCCCTCCCTGCTCCCCCTCCCTCATGAACCCTTGATAATTTATAAATTATTATTTTATCATGTCTTACACTGCCCAATGTTTCCCTTCACACATGATACTGTTGTTCATCCCCCAGGGAGGAAGTTATATGTAGATCCATGTAATTGGTTTCCCCTTTCTACCCCACCTTCTTTGACATGCTCTTCTAAATAGTCTGGGACTTTCTCTCTGTGTCCCAGATGGCTCCTCGGTAGTGGGGAATAGCTCTGGAGGAGGTATGTGGTTTTTAGCTTTTAACTGACCATACTTACTCATGGCCACTGAGTTAATTCTGCTTCATGGTGACCCTATAGGACACTAGCCATTTCCCCAGTGAGTTTCAAGGACTGTAATTTGGGGAGGTTGAGAGCCTCAATTTCCCTGACGTGCCACCTGGTGAACTTATGGTTAACAGACCAACTTGAGCCCACTACACTAGGGCTCCTTAGTCAATCATAGCCCCAAAGGAAAAAGAACCATAATGTTTTAAGTCACAGCTGCTAGTAAAACAGCCTTAAAGGTGCCCCAAGGAAATTTATGGCGTTACCGGCTTCTCATCCTCTACTAAATTCAGGAGTTAACCTCATGCTAATCCTGTAATGGATAATTCTCTCCAAAATGGGTTTATGGCCACAGGCATAGAGTTCAGAAATACAAAACATTCACTTAAGGGATTACGCTAGAAGGTCCATATTAATTAAGGTCATCTTCAAACTGGTAGGTAGCTTTAAGATGGTACCCAATAAGTGTCATCTCCTGGTAGTCACAGTCCTGTGCAATCAATTCCCTTTGTATGGCATGTTTCTAACTATTATAATATGGCAATATTAAAGAGATGCCACTTCAATGTTTATGTTACAAAAGCTGTGTTGTCCATCTGGTGAGTACGGAGTCTCTCTGTCTGGGGTTTTTGGCTTGCACATTTTTATGAAGCAAGCTGCCACGCTGGAGAGGCACAATGGCAAGGAATAAAGAGTGGATCCCAGCCAATAGCTTGGGAGGAACTGACGGCTTCTATCCAAAAGCTCATAAGGATATGAACTCTGCCAGCTACCACCTGGGCTTGGCAGCTGATCTGTCCCCGGTGAACCTATACTGCATTCTTGTAGGACACCTCAGTTAAACCATGTCTGTAGTCTCGAGACTTACACAAAGGGAACTCCGGAGCTTCTATATGTTGAATCCACAGTGGGTGGGGATAATTTGTAACATAATAATAGATAGCTATTTCTTTTTAATTTTCAAAAAAGTTTGTAGAAAAAGTCTGTTATCATTTAATTCAATTTTTCTACATTGTGAAATCCTTTTGAGTGTGCATACATACATTCTTTGGTAAAATTACGTTAAAATGATATTATGTTACTTGATTTTTTTGGATTATATCCGTTATGATTTCTAATATTTTATTGGATTCTGAATTTTCAAATAACACTGAGGATTGTTTGTAATATTGTTTGATGTATTGTTGAGTGTTTCCGTGGACATTCATTCACAATGGTGTGTCTCTGTTTTAGGATGTCTTTTGCTTGCAATGTGTATTTGGAGAAATTTAATCTGAGGGAAACTCTAAACTGAGGATAATATCTTCTGGAAATGATTCCCACTGGTCTCTTCACCTCCTGGGGAGATGAAGCCCTGGGACCATTCCACCCAGCTCTTTTACAGATTCCAAGAACTAACCAGGGTTCACTAGTTTCCCTTCTCCTTTGGCTGCTGTTTGGGGATGCATCCTTCTGAGAGAGCTGTTGTGGATACATCTATTGAGGGGAATCCCAGATTTAGCACCAGCTCTAGAACGACACCTGCTTTATTGACGTGCTTCTTTTATTAGCTTTGTTTCCTTCTCCTTTCCTTCAACTTTTGAAGATTTCCTTCTGTCCTCAAAGCCTAGAAATGCAATAGAAATATCCTTTTATGCAGGAATTTTGTTGTATCAAATCCGGATATCATTAAAAGTGGGCATTTCATGTTCATTCTAGTATCAGAGAATTCAAAAGGAGTACCAATGTGTCCATTTTCTATAATGGACTATTGAACATGTCTTTTTTGTTAAAGAACAAAAGAAAAAATATATATATATTCCCTCCCACTGACACTGGCTATTCGCTATATTGGTGAGTGACTTATAATGAAAACATTGAGGAAACAAGGCAGATATATAAGAGTTTGCTGCTACATTTTAAAATGTGTGTCATTTGACTGCATTTTTGATTTAGCTCTTGGGATCCGAATGAGCTAAGAGTCTCTAGATCTAGGATTCTGACACACTTTTTAAATGTGAAAACTGCCTGCTTATCTTTATTTTCAGTTTCCCTTGGGGTGTCTTTGGCAAGACGTGTGTGCGAGACCTTGGGGCTTATCTGAGCTCTAGATTGCCTATTAAATAGCTATCGACTGTCTCCACCGCAATTTAAGAAACCGGAAAGTTCTGGCTCTTGAATGTTTGGCTTTTCAGGAAGTCTCATTTTTTCCTCAGGCGTTGGGAGTCAGGTTTTAAACTTCACAAGTCCGGACATCAGCGCTAAGATTACGAGGAAGGAGGCCTATGGCAGGCTTCTCCTAATAAACAGCACTGCGCCAGCTGAGCAGGCAGTCCTGCTCCAGGATGAAAGGGCTGTGGATGGCAGCAAGCCCTTTGGGTTTATGAAAAGTGTTAAAGGAGACTCTGGTGAACCGTGCCACCCTTCTGTGTTGGGTGACATCATAAGCATAGATATGCCTTATTGAGTCTTCAGATGCGTTGTGTACAGGAAGGAAACGCTCCCTGCTTTAAAGTCACTTCAAAGTTTTTGTTGTTTAATCTGACGTTTTACCATATGTTAATGTTCTGAAATGAAGATCTCCATGGGGCCACACAGAGAAAAGGAAAACCAACCAATCCTCTGAGGTAATTCTCTTGACAGGAAGACAAACCTACAACCAACCAAAGGGATCCTTCCGATTTCCCAGAATGATGGAGCTATGACTTGTTTAACATTTTCTATTTTTGAAAGTAGTGTTTTTGAAATAGCCCATGTTTGAAGACCAGCAACCTAAGAATTGGTGGCAGGTGGTGAGGTTTGATTTTGAGGGATCAGTGAATCAGAAATCAGAAGACTGACTCTGATTATGTTTTACTCACTGGCATTTTTGAAAAGAACCGAGTAATATTTCCCCACAATGGATGATATTTTGAAAGGTTTTCTATTTGAAAATATAAATCCCAATAGGAGGTAAAGCTAAGAAACCATAGGCAAGGCATCTCAGCCTATAAGTATAAAATTCTGTTGTCATTTAGGATATCTCATATACATAAATAGCATCTTTATAATGGTTAACTTTTTGTTCATGGGAAAACATGACAGATCCGTAAGAATTTGAAGTGAACCAGTACATGAATGAACTATACTGAATGAGCTTCTTAGCCATACACTCATTAGTTAAGAACTACATATTGTATCTAAAAAACTTAGATATCCCTTATTTAGTCATTAGACAGCATTGTCTATTGTATCTATGAGTTAGTTACATGTTGTATTTTTGCATAAACTCTAAATAGACCTGCTAGGCATTTCTGACAGAATTCATGGCTGACACCTTAAAGTAAAAGCTGCTTCAGTGCATTTGTCAGACATGGGAGGAATCTCACAGAGATAGTGAGAAGTTAACTTCTCCACTATGGTGGCTTGAAACAATATCCATCACTTCACACTTCCTGTAAATCAGGTTCAAGTCTCCTGTTAGCTCCGTCCCCGAGTAAGCTCCTTCCAGCACTTGGAGGTCCAATCTTATCAAGCCTTGACTGAGTAAAGTTCTTCCACAAGAACTCGTGAGTTCCAGAACTCATGACAAGACTCAGTGGTTTTCAGAACCTTGAACTTGGGTCCTATTTCCTCACTGACTGTGGCCTCCAATGGCTCTCAGTCTGTAGCCTCTGAGTGTCTCACAAGCCAGCTTGCTCTATCAAACTTAGCAAGGTGTGGGAGAGGAAGCACACAAGTGAACTAGAAATCACTGACCTAGAGTTGGAAGCAACATTTCACCATTTTTTCCATGCTCTGTATACTAGAAAGAAATCACGAGACCCAGAACCATGTTTACACAAAGACGTGATTATCGGGACTGTTACTCTTGGGAAACCATTTCAAAATTTACCTTACCACAGGGCTGCTTTGACACTGTGCAAGCAACTCACTGTCTGCCATGTGTAAATTTGAGATCATGACACCATTTGATATACAGCATATGAAGGAATGTGGTAACAATAGAATTCAGCTCAATAATTTAGATGTTGCCAAATTAGTCCAATCTTTATCTTATAAAAACAATGTTTTAAAGGTAATTGACTATCTCTTCTTTTAGCCCAGGATCTTGTTGGCATGTGCCTTCGGACGTAGTGATGGATGAGAATTCGGGTGGGGTAGCATCACTTGCTCCCTGTATGAAATGAAAGGTCTTTTACTGTGAAGCCTTTAAAGCTGAAGAAAGTTGACTCAGAAAGATCACCCAAGTGCTCCTTGATAAGATCCACAAGGAGGCAGATGTTAGACTGATTTTCTTCTTCTTTTTTTTAAGCTATTAAGGGCACAGAACTCTCATTGCCTTAATTTATTTCAAACTCAAGGAAATGAAAAAATCTTCCCCAACCTCTAGATTCTGAATCTTGCCTACAATAACATTGAATTGATTGTGCAACTCAGATTCAGAGACCAAGAGAAGATGCTGCTCAGAAAAGAGCAGGCAAAGAGGTCAGCTCATGAAGTTATTTTCACTGTGTTTGGGGTCCCAAAGGTGTGATCTTGTTAGGTTTTCATGAAGAACATAGGACTAACCTGGGGCCTATAACGAAGAAGGTTTAAGAAGATGGAAAAATGTGCTGGTGAGAAAATGACCAAGTGATTTATACTGAGCACTTTCCCCGCATTTCCACAACAGCCCTGATCATCCTCTGAGCAAAGCAAGGGCTGTCGAGGGAGTGTGTCACTGGGAGAGCTGCCCCATCAATCTTACACTCTAGATCCTCCCCCCCGCCCCCCAGTCTTCTTTTTTGCTCCCTAAACTCAAAGAATATTCACAAGGAATGTGTTGTCTGTCCCTTAAGGATGCCAAAGCCATCATTTTATGGTGGTCTATATCAAAGAGTGTAGAATTCTTCAGGCAAGATTTAGAGAATAGGAAATGCCTCCTTCAGAAGTGTACAGCCGGAGTTGGAGGATGTGTTGAGAAAGCACAACTTCAATTTTTGATAATCTTATTTAATAAAGGTTTCTCTGATTTTGTAGCAATACTTTTTAGTTACACACATCCATACATATCAATATTCATATTCAATAAAGTGTGAAAATCTGTTTTTAAAACTCATTGCTGGTCTACAAGTGAAATCATTTATAAGATTCATTAGTTGATTCCCCTGTCTGTCCCTCTTGATCTTATTATTTCTTTTACGGCTGGTTTGCTTTGAATGAATTTCCAATCTATTTAGTCTGTGTCTGCTCACTGATTTCATATGGATGCTGAGTAAGCTTACTTTGCTTCCAACCTAAGTTATTACTCTAATTCATTTAAACAAATTATTTATGGATGTGTCAGTGGGACCAACTTTAAATTTAAAATTAAACAAACTAGCTGATTAATAAATAACTAGTTTGGTGGTTACATGCCTTACTCATCAAGCCCCTTTTCACCCTTCCCATTGCTCTAGTCTCTAACATCAGAAGACTGACTACAGAACTCAGTCAGTCACATTTGGTATTCAAATAATTGCTATCATTACCCTGGCCATTCAGAGTTAGAAAAAAGGGGGAAAACAAAACTGTGTTTGTATCCATTGTTCTTATACTTTGTCATTTTCATTGCTGCCCTGGAGTTATTTCTGACTCTCTGGGACCCCATGCGGTTTCAAGGTTTAATAAAATTATTTCTAATAACCATTTTAACAAAATTATAAATAAATTAAAATATTTTAGTTAATTTAAAATGCAAGGCTTCTGCAGAAGCCGTGTGGATCATTTTTAGCTGGAAAAAGGGCTGCCCCTCATGAAATTTTTCTAGAGACTTCTTAAAACTTGATTTCTATTTGCTGCTCTGGTGAAGTCAATTTCCTTTCTTTTCCATCTATCTTTGGTACAGAAGGCAGGCTTTGGTCTCCCATACACCACCTTTCCTCCACTCGTTCTCAACACCTACTAAGTGCTTGCTAGGCAGTTTGCAATCTCACTTACTTTGGACATGTTATCAGGAAAGATCAGTCCCCAGAGAAGGACATCATACTTGGTAAAAACGAGAAGAGATAAAGAAAGAAAATAAAAGAACAAGAGGAAGAACCTTGGCCAGGTGCCTGGACACCGTGGCTGCAAGAGTCGGCTCTGATATGAGAACAATCGTGACGATGTCGGACCGGATGCTGCTCACTTATGTAGCACGTGCGATCCCAATGACCCCGGCTCGACAGCACCTACCAAGAGCAATCTTACTGCACGACGTTAAAGAAATACTTTTTCCCCCTCCAAGGGGCTCGGTTAGATCTTAATGAGTAATAAAATAAAATCTTCTTATGTTTATCTATTCCGTGCTGGAAATTTGACTGCCATTGTAGAAAAGCAGCTGTGGTTCTCAGTGTGAGCGATTGACTTACTTTGAATCTATAGAGGAGAGAAACATAAAATAGTAACTATAAGAGAAAAGGAAATATGTTTGGGTATGTATCTCACAGGGCATGTATCTCACAGGGTATGGGTCTCACAGGGTATGGTTCTCACAGGGTATGTATCTCACAGAGTATGTATCTCACAGAGTATGTATCTCACAGGATATGTATATCACAGGATATGGGTCTCATAGTGTATGGGTTTCACAGGGTATGTATCTCACACGGTATGGGTCTCACGGGATATGGGTCTCACAGGGTATGTATCTTACAGGGTATGGGTCTCATGGGGTATGTGTCTCTCAGGGAGTGTGTCTCACAGGGTATGTCTCTCACAGGTATGAGTATGCATGTGGATAGTCCATGCACGTGTAAATTTCAGACTCTACCCCTTTTGAAAACCACATTGCAGATATTCAGAGGATGTCTCCCTACAAGCTTTTTTACCTACAAGCTAAGGATTAGGTAAATATCTATCTTATAATTTAATCTGAATTCATCAGACACAAGTGTAGCTAAGTGGTTATCTCCATTTGTTCATTTTCTTGACACCTTTGAAGAGAATTAAAATGGCATAACCTTAGCCACAGCCAAATCAAAGGAAGAAATGAACTGATGCGTTCCTTCAAAAACGGAGTCCAGCTGCAGAAAGCCACCTCAAGACTCCATGATTCTTAGCTCTGGGAACAAGGACAGTTTATATGTTTCCCTGTTTGAACAAAAAGAAAAGAGATGATCAATGTATAAAATTTAGGGTTGTTTGTGCATTGAATATAAAAGTATTTGTAAACCACTCAAATCAAAGCAATCCAATGACAAAGCAAACCAAACCCACTGGCACTGAGTTGCGTCTGACTCACAGCAGCCTTGCCAGACAGAAGGGAGTTGTCACACAGAGCTCCCACGGCTGCTGTCCATGCTGAGGCAGACAGGTGCAGCTCTCTCCTGCAGAGTAACTGGTGGGGTTGCAGTTAATCCTTTGGAAGGCAGAATCACATTGAACCACCGAGCCTACAGAGCGCCTATGTGCGTTTGAGGGTCTTATTTTGGAATATGACTCTATGTCTGGGAAAAGTTACCTTTGGAGGTATCATAGAATTCTACCCACATACCTGGTACCAACACATTTAACCTGCTCACAGAAGAACTGTCACCACTTATCATGTTTTGGAGGACACAAAATCCCCATGGAAAACCAGGCCAAGACAACACACTGTATTTCTGGGAAACATAGGTCCCATGGTGATTTTCCTAAGACAGATATTTAGAGGTTTTCAGCTAATATCCTAAGCAATGTAAATGCCAGACAAACTTGGAGGGATGGACTTAATGATCAAAAATCATAGGAACATGGGTGAATATATATTATGGTCTATCCATAGATTAAAGACTTCATTTTGAGTCACTGTCAACATTCATGGGAGCAGCTGTCAGAAAAATCAAAGGACATATTACATTGGGTAAAACTGCTATAAAGATCTCTCTTTAAAATGTTAAAAGACAAAAGAAATCAAAACAAACAAAAAAACACTGGGGTATGCTTGACCCGAGCCATGGTATTTTCCATTGTGTTATATACATATGAAAGCTGAACCATGGGAAAGGAGGGATGGAGAAGAAAGGATGCACTTGAATGATGGTATTCCCAAGGAATATTAGATATGTGGACTGCCTGAAAGTTAAAACAAACAAATCTGTGTTGGAAGATGCACAGCCAGTCTATTCCTTAGAAACAAGGGTGGTGAGACTTTTTTTTAGGTATGCTGGACACCTTATTAAGAGAAGGATGTCATGCTTACAAAAGTACATGGTCAGTAAAAAATAAGAAGGCCCTTTCTGGAATGGATTGACACAGTTACTGCAACCAGTAGCTCAAAGAGAGGAAAGAAGGTGACAGTGGCACAAGATGGGGTGATATTCTGTTCCGCTGGACAAGCTTGGGGTCCTGTAAGAGAGTTGGAATGGACTTGATGTCATCCTACCAAAACAACAGAGCCGTAGCAGACATATTTTGTGATGAAATCTATAATTTCAAAAATACATAGGAAAAGGCTTATGAAAGAACACTACTTCCTGAAACAAAGCAAAAGCTTAAATAGATGAGGATTTCTTTAGTATTTAAAATGGTAACAGTTTTCTTGGCAAATTTTGCAACATGTAAGTATAAAAATTCTTAAAGAGAGAGGTAGCATAGTAATATCTGTGTATCTAAATTCTGAATATTTTTCTTCCCAGGTTTGTTTGTTGTTGTTTTTACATTATAGGCTCAAAGTTTGCTGTACTGTCTTTTCAATGAAAAAATAGTGCAACACCTGTAACATATCATTTTATCTTTTTAAATAAATCATTTAATTGGGGGCTCTTACTCAATTTCTTATTAAATAAGATCTATTCCTTTGTTTTTTATATTTTTTTCATTTTCTTATTACTTAACTTTTAATTTTTTATTATATATATATATATATATATATATATATATATATATATATATATATATATATATATATATATATATATATATATATATATCCAAATAACCCACTGTGGTAGTTACACAATTCAATGTCAACTTGATAAATAGAATGAAGAGATGGAGCTTAGCCTGTCAATCAGGTGACAGCCAGATGTGCCTCCTGGTGGGTGTGACCTCCTCAGGTGGATTCTGGGAACTTAGTCTCTTCCTTCCTGGGGCAGGTCACACACTCTCTCTGCTTGACCTTCCTGTTGAAGAGCCACATGCAACCACGCTAATGGCAGCCAGGGCCATGGAGATGCATCCACCACCATTGGATCCCCGGCACTTTCCACCCATCAGACTGTGATCTTCCTGCATTCGGCATTTTTCCATGTGCTGCCTGAGTCTGAAGAGGAACTATGGGCTAATATCGGACTTATCGGTTAACATTGAACTTATTGACTTGATCTGGAGTGGGCTGGGATGATTTACTGATGCATAATTACTTCTTGATATAAAGTTCTCTCTTTCACAAATATGAGTATCTCTTGATTTGTTTCTCTAGTCTGCCTGGACTGACACCCCACGGCTATTGAATCATTGTCAATTCATAGGGACCTTACAGAGCAGGGTACAATTGCTCACTAGTGTTTCAGGGGTTGACAACTTTTATAAAACCACACAACCACATCTTTCTCCTTCAGATCAGTTGGTGCCTTCGAACTGCTGCCTTTAGGACAACAGACTTATTTGGGAAGTTTCTGGTATAGATTTCAGTGTTAGTGCATAATATTTTTAAAAAACACAATATTTATGTCAAAATTAATTTCTATTTCCCTTATTTTCAGACTAACTCTTGCCAGTTGTGTTTAATTTAAAAAGCATTAAAAGTACAAAGAAAGGTATTTCAATAATTTTTTTCTACAGCATTTTCAGCAACCGCATGCATTTTTTTCAGTTTATTCATTTATTTATTTATTTTTATTAGGGGCTCATACAACTCTTATCACAATTCATACATATACATTCATCAATTGTATAAAGCACATATGTACATTCTTTTCCCTAATCATTTTCGAAGCATTTGCTCTCCCCTTAAGCCCTTTGCATCAGGTCCTCTTTTTTCCCCTCCCTTCCTGCTTCCCCCTCCCTCATGAGTCCTTGATAATTTATAAATTATTATTTTGTCTATATCTTGCCCTATCTGGTGTCTCCTTTCACCCACTTCTCTGTTGTCCATACCCCATGGAGGAGGTCACATGTGGATCCTTGTAATCAGTTCCCCCTTTCCAACCCACTCACCCTCTACTATCCCAGTATCGCCCCTCACAGCCCTGGTCCTGAAGGTATCATCCACCCTGGATGCCCTGTGCCTCCAACTCCTATATGGTCCAGTGTACAACCTCTGCTCTATCCAGATTTGTAAGGTAAAATTCAGATCTTTTAAAAGTAATCTTAAGAGGCATTCCAGTACATTGGGCAGGATAATCTGAATTCTTATTGGAAAGGAAGGAACAATATGGCTATCCCCACACTCACCTCCTTATTCCCCCAATACCCACAGCTGGGCTGCCTGGCGGGGCTACTCAGAAACCCTCCAGGGCTAGTACACAGTAAGAAATCAAGATTCTAAATATGCTGTATCTAACTGAATATCCTGTATCTAGCTGGACATCCTGTAATACTAGCTTTGTGGTGATTCACATTACAACATAAACACTTTTACCATTCTGATCATGCTGTATCATTGATTTGAGCTCCTGTTTAACATCTTACTCCATTATCTGCTCATTCTGTTTACCCTGAGGCCTGCCTGAACTTACCAAGTAACAAAAGCATTAGAAGCTGATGCAGCCCCAAGGCTCGCTCAAACTCACTGCCATGAAATCTAGGCTGATTCATAATGACCCTACAGGACTGGGTAGAACCGCCCTCTGTGAGTTTCTGAGCCTGCAACTGTTTAAGGGAGTAGAAAGCTTCACCGTTCTCACTCAGAGTACCTGGTGGTTTCGAACTGCTGATCTTAAGGATCACAGCCCAAATTACATAACCACTACATCACCAGGGCCCCTAGAGTCAAAAGGCATATTCTACAAATACATAATGTTACCTTCTAGAGGTCAGCTTTGATATACAGCTTTTCAGAGTTAGCTGTTTCCATAACTGGGCATTCTACTTGTGCTAATAGTGTTGATCAGAGAAACAAATTTATAGACACTTCAATATGTATAAGAAAGAGCTTTATATCAAAGAACAATTGTATATGGAGAAAACATCCCATCCTAGTTCAGATCAAGTCTATAAATTCAATATTAACCCATATATCTGATACCAGTCCATAAATTCCTCTTCGGACACATGCAGCCACTCACAGTGATGTCAAATGCAGGATGGTCAAAAGCTGATGGGTGAAAAATCTTGTGGATCCAGTGGCAGTGGAAGTATCTCAGTGTTGGCGTGAGTTTCCAAGTGGCTCCTCCAGCTCTCTGAGTGCGTCTCCTCAATGTCGCTCCATGTGGCTTGTCAGAGGAGGAAGAAGAAGAAGAAGAAGAAGAAGAAGAAGAAGAAGAAGAAGAAGAAGAAGAAGAAGAAGAAGAAGAAGAAGAAGAAGAAGAAGAAGAAGAAGAAGAAGAAGAAGAGAGAGAGAGAGAGAGAGAGAGAGAGAGAGAGAGAGAGAGAGAGAGAGAGAGAGAGAGAGAGAGAGAACCATCTCCCACCTCTTCTGATGGCCGAATTACAATAGAGGAGGAGTTCCCAGAATCCTCAGGAGAACTCTATGGCCACAAGGAGGAGTCATTAGGCTGTGACCTGAATAACAGGCTAGACTCCACGTCTTCACTCTTAATATCCACACATTGACATGAGATTAGGTAACTACTCTTATCAGAAGTGTAAAAGTGTGTGCATAGTTTTAGTTTCATGACTTTGAAATATGAACAAATATTTCTTTGTCAATCAACTGACTGACAGATGGAAATTTAGAGAAGCCTGGAGGAGTTAGGTTTTTAATAGGTAAAAATAATTCACTTCTCCTTTCTTTCCAAAAGAACCCACACAACAGGAAACAATATATATCAAACTGATGTCAGAAATATGTATATGTATACAAATATACATATATATAAGAGACACTAATCCACCCGAAACTACACCCAGAAAAATTCAATTTTGGTGAGGAAATGCTTAGAAACTTTTCCACTAGGGTGACAATTTCATATGGAATGAGTAAACTAATGAATATTCCATAACTTAAGAGACATCCAGGACTTCTAAATGTTAAAATATGCCATTGTATTAAATTCATTTAGACACATTAATAATTATATTTATTTTTTGAATTTATTTATTTATTTATTTATTTTTATCTTTAGTCTGAATTTTATTTACCTATCTTTTAAGAAGACTCAGTCAGACAAGTATATGGGATGGGGGTGGGAGGAAGGAAATGTGTTTTATACAGCAGATTGTGTTTCGTTTTTTTTTTTTTTTAACAATTTATTGGGGCTGATACAATTCTTTTCACAGTTCATACATATACATACATCAATTGTATAAAGCACATCTGTACAGTCTTTGCCCTAATCATTTTTTCTCTTTTCTTCTTTTACATTTTATTAGGGATTCCAACAACTCTTACCACAATCCATACATATACATACATCAATTGTATAAAGCACACCCATACATTCCCTGTCCCAATCATTCTCAAGGCATTTGCTCTTCACTTAAGCCCCTTGCATCAGGTCCTCTTTTTTTTAAAAAATAATTTTATTGGTTCCCTTTTTTCCCAACACCTTCCCTTTATCCTCCTGGCATTGCTACACTCATTATTGTTCCTGAGTGATTTATCTGTTCTGCATTCCTTGTGTTGGGTAGTCTTATTTGTAGCAGTGTACATGCTCTTATCTAGTCCCATTTGTAAGTTAGAATTGGGATCATGGTAGTGGGGGAGCATTAAAGAACTTGAGGAAAATTGTGTGTTTCAATGGAACTGTGCTGTACTCTGACTTGTTCCCCTCTTCCTTGTGACTCTTCTATAAGTGGATGTCCAATTGTTTACATATAACCATAGGGAAATAGATCTAGGTGCATATGTTTATTTGTTAATATTAAGGCAGAAGATGAACATTGCCCTTCACCCAAGTACTCCCTCAATGCAAGAACATGTTGTTCTAATAACCTAGCATTCTGTGATGCTCACTTCCCTGGAATGATCACTGACGACACAATGGGTGCATAAGCGAATGTGGTGAAGAAAGCTGATGGTGCAAAAGAGATAGCATCAGGGGTTTAAATAAATGAAGATAAACCAGAAGCTATGCAACAGAGAAACAACAAAGCCCACATGGAAGAAGCACACCAGCCTGTGAGATCATGACGTTTCAATGGAATCGGATATTAGGGATAAAAGACCCAAAACAAAAAATCCTATTGATGTGAATGAGAAGGAGGGTGGAGTGGAGACCCAAAGCCCATTTGTAGACAATTAATAATTATTTTAAAAGAAAACTTCCCGTAAACAGACGCTGCTAACTCTATCATTATTTAAATCAGTTGTGAAATATCCATTTACTTGTGTAATAATGTGTTAAATAATTTCACAAGGTTTTTTCCAGCAATTGTTAATTCTTATTCATCAAATAGCCTGTCTTATAAACTGGGACTTAAGAATTAAAGTAAAAAGCTCTGTTCTGAGGACTAAGACGTATAATTCAACAGTAATAGTTTCCCTACATGCAGTTTGAGTATTCATATATTTTAAGAGATGATACCAAAGCCTAGACATTTTAGATAATGGATATCAAAAGCAATTTGAATTAGTTAAATAAAAGTGTAAGTAAAGTATGAATCTATTCTAAAGACATTAGTGCATTTAACGGAAAATATGGACAATTAATTGGGGTGAAAATCGGGAATACAAACTGTCAGAATTTTGTTTGTTTTGTTTTCCTGTCCCTACACTACTTTACCTACATTTAGAGTTTATACGCTTCATTGCTTAGTTTGTAATAGATGGTTACTTGGTCATTTGCTAAAATCTAAATTTACAACTGTAGAGAAATGGCCACGATAAATAGCTTCCCTATCAATATCCTAAGAGTACTTTAATGCATGCTATTTCTCAGTCATCTGTCTTAGTCTTTCCAAGAGAACCACGTGATTCATTTAACCTCCGCTGACTGCCTGTTCAGTTTTGAGCCAATCAAATATGTGCAAGAGCTTGAGTCCTACTGTAGATTTCAGAGGCTCCCATGGTAACCTTGTGATGGGTTTGCTAGATTTGAGTGTAAGAGGAGTTGATCCAGTCCTCAAAAAAAGGAATAAGGCAATATAGGACAAAAAACATATACGTGTCAGTAAACTTTAGTCATGTCTCTGTTTAAGCATTGTCTGGACTTATTCATTCACTGTTTGCATTCAACCATCTCTCTAATCATACATAAGAACTTATAGCCTGATGACAAATTGGAATCCATTAAAATCAGACCAAACCCTTGGGTTAAGTTAACTTTCCCTCAAAGCAACCATTTTGGATAGAGTAGAACTTCCCCATCAGGTGTCCAGGTCTATGGAAAAGCAGACTACTACCTCCAATGATGGGCTGGATCCATCAAACTTGCCATTAGCCAAGAGTCTCTTTGTTTCATGGAATTCACATACGACCCATTATTATTTTCCCCCCTCAGACTTGACCGATTTATCCTCTTGGTGATGGTTAGGGGAGTTTAGCATAAGTGTATCATATGTTTTATTTCACTGAAGATTGCTTTTAGATTGATTCTTAAGTCCTAGTTTATAAGACAGTTATATGTTGAGTAGGAATAAATAATTGTTTATTCCAATTCAAATAAAATCTTAAGAAATTAGTTGACATGTTATTCTGGGTTGACCAGAGGAAAAAACTCAGAGACACATATTTGTTTAAAAGAGAGTTTTATATCAAAGAGCAATTGTATATGGAGAAAACATCCTAGTCCAGATCATAAGTCTTATGTCTGATATTAGCCCATACGTCGGATACTAGGCCACAAGTCAATGTTCAGACTCAAGCAGTCACGTGCAATGAGGCCAAATGTAGGAAAATCCCAGGCCAGTGGCTGAAAAGTCTTGTGGATCCAATGGGATTAGATACATCTCCAGGGCTCGGGCTGCCATCTGCGTGGCTTCATGTGGCTTGTCAAGAGGAAGATGGAGCAGAGAGAGAGTGTGTCCCACCTCCAGGGAGGACGAGAGAATGTTCCCAGAATCCTCATGAGATGGCTATGCCCACAAACAGGCATCAAGCAGTGACCTAATTGACAGGCTTGAGTCCACCCCTTCCCTCTTAATATTCTCAAGTTGATATGAGATTATATAGCTAGCAATTTGATGATACACTAAATAAGCAAATACATATTGCACATCAGATATAAATAGTGATCTAGCTACTAGCAACTCTTTCCAGGAAGTTTTCTTTGGAATAATTATTTATGTTTATAAGTATTTAATAGTATGGTATACTTTACCATTTAGAAGAAGCTTTTGATGTTTCTTATGTTATGGAACATGCATCAATTTACCTCATTCTATGAAATTATATTTCAAATAATGCTTTAGGATTCATTAAGTGCAATTGTCCAAGTAGTTATATGACCTTAATGAGCCAGACACATTTTCCTTTAGAAAGTTAAACATGAAATGGAGAAATAAAGTTCATAGACATGATGAAATCAGGGTCAGGGAATGCAAGCTCTGAGAAGAAGGAGTTTGCGCATCTGCTTTTCTATCCAGCTCCATTACTCATGTCTCTGAAAATAGCTTTGTCATTTAGTTGACTGTTTGTAAAAGGCAACATTTTATTCCACACAGATTGGATGAGATTGAGCCTGAGCTGTGAATTTGTAATTTATGCATGCACAACCATTCCTGAGAATTAGGTACAAGGTGACCTGATGGTATTCCTGAGTAATACTTCCTAGGAAATGTCACCTTTATTAGCTCAGCAAGGTACATTCTATCTCATCCCTCTTCAGAATGGGGCCCTCAAGTTCACTAGTATTTTTTCTTACTCATTCTAAAAATAATGCTACGTAAAAAAATGAAATATGTATTTTTCCATGACCCCAAATTTTTTATTAATATAAGAAAGCTTCTGACTGAACACAGTCTCTTTTGAATGCAGTTATGACTACAAATAATATTTCTATATTTCTACCTCTGATTGACTCTCTGGATGATAATGAAGTTTCTTTCAGACCACCCAGGGCCCTGGGCCCACAGGGAAGATTGATGAGCACATATGGAAGTTACCGAGGGCCCCAGTGGGTTCTTTTCTAACAGGTCTTTAAATCAGAAAAACCTCTGATCAGAGATGAGCAGTTAAGTTCAGGAGTTAAAAAAAATAATACATGCATTTTGTTTTTCATTTTCAGGAGCTGTTTAATTTTCTTTCAGCCCTAAAGAACTCATATTCTCTGAGTTCTCAGTAGCACTTTTGTTCAAATAAAAAAAAATGTTCCCAATCTGAACATGTCACATTCACCTTGTCAAATTTACCAGATGTATGTGTTTTGATTTCCCTTTTAAGGACATCTGGGGTAATATCATTTATTGCAATCATGGCAGGGAGAGATCGTCTCTAACTGCTTCATTATACAGGTGATTTCTTAGGAGAAAATAGCTAACGACACCATGGATTTTACCAACTGCCATGTTCTTACTGAACCTTCTAGTTACTCCTTAAATAAATTCTAATAGAATTAGTTTATTGTTGCATATAAAGATAGCATATGATATTGCATTTATCTATGGCAATCACCAGGAAAAAAACAAGTCTTATACTTCTGAAGTGAGTCCATAAAAAATGTGCCTTGGGTAGCTTCAGAGCAAAATACACATTCTGTGAAAGTAAACATCCTTTAAATAAAGTAATCAATACTGAATAAAGTGTATAAATGATAATATGCATACCTAGGTGTATTCTGTGATTGCCCCCTCAAGTGGAAAGAGCTTATCTACCGTCTCAATGGCATCCTATCCATAGATGTCATGCTCTTCCTAGAAGAATCCCAGTTTCTCCAGGCCATCATCGTGCCTCAGGTCCCCGTCCAGTCCTTGCCTCAGAATCCCAGTCAGCATCCACACCTAAGCAACACCCATCCTGTAGATCCAAAACTCATCGTCTCTCTCACCGGACTGCTCTTTCCTGATTTTGCATTCCATTCTCTCTCTCTCCCCCACTCACTATTTTTTTAACTTTTAATAGTGATTTAGGTGAAGGTTTACAGAGCAGATCCTGAGTCTTGCATTCAGCAATGGATGAACATTTTGGTTCAACTTGTTTGTTATAATAAATATACTGTCACTTATCACACCCTGCTCCAGTGTTTGCTGTTTCCATTCCCTCTCATTCTCTCACCCTCTGCCCTTGGCTGCATGAAGCCCTTTTGATCTTACACGACCGATTATTTTAACACAGAGTGGAAGATTTCCCTTCCAGACGTGACGGATGATCACTGGTCAAAGTCTTGGAGGTTCCACCAGTCTCCGTCAGATCATAAGTCAATCTATGGTTCATACATTCACTCTTTTAGGCCTTTATTTAGGCTATGAAAATAGAGTAGATATAGTTCACAAGCTAACTTTTATTTTCATGTGTTTTAAGGAAGTGTGTCATATTTAATTCCTGGTAAGACTATTTATCATGGAGTCAGTTTTGACTCAGAGTGGCTCCACATAAAAGGGAGTATCAAAAAGTTTATGGGAAAATTGAATGACAAAGTACTGATTTTTTTCAACATGCTCTTTGGAACGCTTTTGAAGCCCCAATGTAGAGCAGAATAAACACTGACCAGTCCTAGCCCATCATCTAAATACTTTCTTTGTTGAGCTCGTTGTTTCACTCACGAGTGTCAATCCAACACTTCAATGACTTCCTCTTTTTGTCCTGACCCTCTACTTTTCCAAATATGGCGTCCTTCTCCAGGGACCGGTCCCTCCTGATTAGACAGCCTAACAAAGTCTTACTCTTCTCACTTCTAAGGAGCAATCTGACTGGGCTTTTTTCAGAGCAGGCCTATTTGTTCTTCTGCTCATCCATGGTATGTTCATGGGACTGACTAAGAGGAAACAACAATAATAGTGGTATCCATGAGAAGGACGGGCACTCACACAGGGCTGAAACAAATGGCAGAGGACCAGGCAGAGTTTCATTCTGTTGTGCTTATAAGGTCACTATGAGTTTGAACCAACTTGGAGGCACCACCACCAACAATGCTGTGTTACAGTCTGAGCTCTCTCGCTGCCATTAAGTTGATTCTGAGCCACAGTGACCCTAAAGGACAGAGAACTTTCCCAGTCGCTTCCAAGGCTGTAAATCTTTGCAGATGTATAAAACCTTTTCTATCTCTCAGAGAGTTCCTGGTGATTTTGAACTGCTGACCTTGTGGTTAGCAGCCCAACACATAACCCACCAAAGAAGCTGCCTTTTCAGGGGTGAACGAAATTAGTGTAGTTGCTATTCCCAATAACTTCTACTAGGATCTTGCTGTTTTATATTTATTGTTAGTCTATGAGATAGTTTTGTTTGTGTCCTAAGTAAATTTCAGATTCTCTAAATACAGAGACAATGCCAAGTTTCTTTAAAATATTGTTACAGGTAGAAAAATACATGCTGGCCCGGTCACTTCAAATTCCAAACTCTAGAAAGTAACATGTGTTTAAAGTCATTAATGACTTGTCTGTATAGGAAAATTTTCATTTGACATAAACGATGGACTGTAAAAAGCAATCTTCTAGTGTCTAGCTAGGATAATATATAATTTTTATTAATAGCTAAATAATTAATGATAAAATGTTAAGCCAGTAAAATGATCAGATTTATGACAAGTTACATCTTCTCATTTTAAGCACACAAAACTTCCCAGCCTTTAATATACTGAAGGATATGAGGAAGAGAGACTATTCTGAGAGAAAATTGAAGATAGTATATACCCATTGGTACATTTTCTTTAAAAAAAGAAATCAAACAAGACATCTGTGTAGTAAGGCAGAACATAAACATCAGATTTAATTCAGGAATCTGGTATAGATATCTACTAGGAATGACTTGATAATCCAAGAGTTTTCTTCCTTTGATTTCAATGGTTGAGTTGGTAAATCCCAAAAGCAATGATTTGAAGATAACATTTGAAAGCACTTCTCTGGCATGAATGCCCCACAGAAACTTATCAAAAGGAAAGGGCTTTGTAAACAAGAGGCAATCTGGATTAAAGAATCATTTCACACAATATGCTGATTATTCCTGCCTTAATTTAATTTTTTCCAACTGCCTGCTCAATTCTCACCATCCCAAACTCTTATAAGCATTAAGGAAAAAAATTGCCAATGGCTCCCATTCACGTTGCCTTTTTTCAAACCAGAATTCCTGCAACATTTTAATAGGAGGAGCTGATCTCTCAATTAGCCAGGCAGGGCATTTAAGCTAATAGGAATGCTCTACATGTTTCCTTGTTCAGACCAGATCACAAGGGTCTGGAGATAAGAGCCAAGTTTCATATAATGGCTCTTCTTTCTTTTGCAAAATACTTGGCAGTATTAGACACATAATATTGTATTCAATTTGTGCACAGATTGAAGATCATTTATGCAAATTTGTTTGATTTTTTCTTCATTTTTGATATAGGCTTGTAGACAAATGTCGTTTGATATTCTTTTATGTCTTAAACTATTCTGTTTCTGGAATGGCCCTATTGTTCCCCCTCTACTGTTTTTATAGTGCTGGATTCAGAGCAAATGCCTGTGAATATGTGGTTAATGAAAAACAGATT
Organism: Tenrec ecaudatus; assembly: GCF_050624435.1. NCBI lineage: Eukaryota > Metazoa > Chordata > Mammalia > Afrosoricida > Tenrecidae > Tenrec > Tenrec ecaudatus. The sequence goes on from NC_134544.1 coordinate 11,982,600, forward strand.
GGGAACAATACTACAATCATGAGTAGTAGCACTTTTGTGGACTATCGGAGGTTCACTGTCTTTATTTTCTGGTCTTCTAAGAACTGCCCATGGCCTGGTAGCATGAGAGGCTATATGTTGACTATATGTTGGCTATATGTTGGGCTGCTCAGTAGAAGGTCAATGGTTTGACCCACCAGCTGTGCTGAGGCAGAAAGATGAGAATGTCTTGCTCCCATGAGATTTTCAGCCTCAGAAATGCTAAGGATCACTCCTACTCCACCTTAGACGGTTGCTAGGAATCAAAATGGTCCCATTGGCAGTGAGGGAATGGGTAGTTTGAGGGCCTATATTTAATTTTCTTTTTCAATAGTAAAGGAAATGAAAATAATAGAAGGGACACAAACACCTGCATCAATGTTGTAGATTACTAAAGAGCATCTTCACGCATGCAAGAAAATGAGTGTTGACTACTTAGGGTAAGACTTTAAAGGATGCCAATGAAGTCAGTCAGACTGAAACTGATGAGAATTTGTGCCTTCTCGAAGAAGAACCACGAGGTGAGAACATCGCGAGGTGAGAACCCCCTCACTCGCTCACTGCCATCGAGTGGTTTGTGACTCATAGCAAACCTCTAGGACAGGAGAGAACTGCCCTGGGTGTGGCTTAGTGCACAGTACTTACGGAAGCCAGTAATCCATCTGAACCCATGGAGCAGTTGAATTTCAAGCTGCTGACTTTTGGTAGTCCCCCCGCTGTGACACCAGGGAAAGATTCTCAGTATGGGGGAGACTTTCAATTTTGTGAACGAGCAATATTATCTTAAAGTGGTGGTCACTGAAGGGCCAGACTGCATACATTGGTAAATGTAGCGTGTGCCAGAAGTATGGGGCTGCTTTAGAACCAAAGCTGCAGATATAGGACCCAGAAAGGATATGGGGCATGATGAGTAGAATAGCTTCCATGCAGGTCCGAAACAAGGGCGTCAGGAGTAGGTATAGTGCACACAAGTGTCTATGAACATTAGAAAGGTACAGAGGCAAGCTGTCTGGCTGTTCTTTCCGCAGCCCCACTCCCTCTTTCCCTTCTTTAGTTGCTGGTCATCATTCAACTCTTAATGCCATGGTGTTGATTCTGACTCATAGGGACTCTACATCAACCCTAGAAGACAGAGTAAAACTGCCCCACTGGCTTCCTGAGGCTGACTCATGACGAAAGTAGAAGTCATCATTTTTCTTCTGCAGAAAGCAGAAGTTAGCCATCTTGTGGTTGACAGCCCAGTACATAATCCACATCACCAAGGCTCCTGGAGAGTCATTGGTTAAAGTAGATTAACTGTGCAGCCTAATGAATATGAGCGAGAAAGAAAACCAAAGTGAAGGCACGCACTTCTAATGTCGGCAGAAGGAGATTCTGGACAACTTCTTTGTCAGAGTCTAAGAAAGGAGAAAAATTAACACATGAAAGAAGAACATCATACCGAAGAGGTAGAAAGGAAGATAGAGAAAATATCTGTTCTGTACTTCCAGTAAATGTCTCCCATAAATATGCTATGATATACGAGATGAAATATGTGATAAGGTGATAGACTCAAATCAAAGGAAACTGAGACAGATGTGAATCTGACATGAATAATTTTAAGATATCTGTATTACAGAGGACGTGCGAGGCACAGCAACTGCAAAATTGAAATCTGCAGCAGAAGAAACAAAGAGGAGAATAAAAAAGACAGAAAATAAAACAACAATATGTAGGACACAGTGTACAAACAGGAAGAAAAGACACTAATGGAACAGTTGAGCAAAAGTATCATTGATTGATAAGTCATAGTGAAGAGTCAATTCCTAGATGGATTCTTTTTTTTTAACTAGATGAATTCTTATGCTATAAATAGCTGAACAAATGTAATCAAAACAGATTTGGTCATGTATCTGACCTGACGCAAGATCAAGAATCTTGACTTCAAATGAATAATTAGGTGTGAATGATGTTTAATGAAAAGGTTCCAACTCCTGGACATATCTTGTTGGTACTTTTTTTCCTTAATGTTAAGAACAAAGGAAAGAAAATCCTTACTCTTTTTCTTGAGGTATTGCTTCAGATTACTTAAGGGGAAGCATCTTAACAGACCATTTTTTCCATGCTGTTTTTAGGGGGTCTTCTGCTCATCCAATGTTAATTAAATTAATTTCTTACTTTATTACCACTGTTTACCTATTTATCCTTTATATATCACTTTTGCTTTTTCATGTTAGACTAAATTTATTTCCATTTGGAGATTTCTTGCTTCTAACTGGATAAGTAAGGAAGTTCTTTGAATGTATTTTCTATTCCTCAGCATTAACCTTATTTTTCCCCTAGCTACCCATTCTTCAGAGACCTCATCGTATCTTGGTATGGGTCCTTCAGATGCCTATGGCTGTACAACGGGACTTTTTTCTTAACAAATTGTATTGCAAAGTTATGAACAGAAGAGAGAACTAGGAATCCTTTACATTTATAATTTTGAAGATAAAATAGCATATTTTATTTGTATTCACACATTTTTACGTCCTTAATAAAAGCTCATTATTTTTCACAATGGTGTCGGTTTACTTATAGCTTTGGTACATTTTTTTCTTTTTTCCCCTTTGGGCAGAAATTAATGATTTTATGAATGAGACATAAAGTGCATATTTAATTTATAGAAACTTTTATCTTAACATGGATGTTTATATAATTTCTTTTACCTCAACATAGATTTTTATATGACCATAAATAGGTTTTAGAACACATAAAGGTGAATAATTTTTATTTCAAAGAAAAATATGAGTGTGTGTGTGTGTATGTATTTACTCTCAAACGTGTAACCATGTCTTTTTGGTAGACTATTAAATCACCCCTTTTATGAAATTCCTCTATCTTTCGCAGAAGATTGCTTTTTAAGGTAGAATTCCGGATCTTGTTTTTCTTTTGACCTTTATTGTCCTTCTCAATTTCAGCTGAGTGTGAGGCAAAATGTCCTCAAAGGTGTCATATCAATCAGATAGCTATTTTGCTAATATCCTATACTTCAACTTCACAATGAAATTGAATATTGTGTGCCAATCTTTCAAAACTAGGATACCAAATATGCCTCTCCTATGATAGAAAATCCAAACTATTTGGAGTTCCAAATAAAATAGCCCAGGATTTTGCATGCCCACTAAGCTATTGTCATTGTCACCACACGGTCTGTCCTGCCATCATCTTCCTTGGATGCTTCCCAGCGGGGCCTTCGTTGTCTCCAGGCAGAATTCGATACTGGTGGGACTTACAGTGACGCCCGCATAACACCAGCCCCTGTGTGCTTATTTTGACTTAGTCAAGATGTCTGATAAAGTGTGTCCACAGGCATCTGGGGAAGCAGCAGCCACTACACAGGGAGGAAAACAGAAGTCTGGATGCTGTGCCTCTCTTGCCGGAGAGACCAAGTGGACCAGCTTGGAAGATCGAAATACTCAGGGCCACCTTTTTTAAGAGCACGAAGACTCTCCGTGGTATCCACTACGCTGTCAGTGAGCTCACCTGATCCCAGGAGGCACCGGTGTGCAGTCAGTTGTGTGCCCGTCTGTCTGGCACATAAGCAGCATGACTGGGGGAGTGTCTGTGCACAGCTGCTGGGGACAATGGTAACTCCATCGCGTAGCTCCTTTATGGGGATTTCTAAGGACAGGCTGGAGCTAAGGGGAGTTCTTGGTCTCATAATTTGGTGTAATTTTAAAAGAACTAGTGGAAAATCTGAGTAGCAGACAGGAAAAAGTCAAGTGAGAATCTAGGGTATATCATGATGGTAATGGGAGAACCTGAGCGCCTGTGTGTTGTGAAGCACACGTTGTGAAGAACACAAAGAAAATGAGGTGGTGGTGCAACTTTCGTTCCCGGCTCTGCAAAGACTTTCTAGTGAGATTCTATATTTTATTCCTGAGCCATAACTGTGTCTTCAGAAGAACGAGACAATGGTAGGACTCGCATGTGCTCCTTCCCCAGTTGGAAGGAATTGACTGTTTACTCCTCTTGGTGAAGACAAGACTTGAAGGGAGCAATGCTTTGCATCCTTGAACCTCCCCGCTGCTGTTTGTTGGCACGCTGGCTCTGCAGGTTTCTGTCGACTGCTGGTGGAACTCCCAACAGGTGTCATTTGCGACTTTTCCATTTGTTTCCTAGCTTACAGTTTCTTTCCTCGTGTTTTTAATGTATTTGTGTTTCATTGGGGTTCTGTAAGTGAAAGGATGCCTTTATTTGGATGAGGCGGACTCATGAGAGCAAAAGCAGCCCTGGGGAGGCCCCCCGTGTTTAGGAGACCCATGAAAGCTTGGATAAATAAAATGAACTGAAACCGTGGCATAGGGTGCCATCTTTCATAATTGCTAAGGATACCAAATTGTATGTACATGTTGTCATATAGATTACCACGGACTGAAAGCTCACAGTATATGCATGATGGGAGCATTACAAATGAGAGGGTTTCTAGTTCATAGGAGCACTGTCATTCATCAGACCTGTTGTTGTTGATGGACGCCACGGAGTCAGGTCTCACTCATGGTCACGATATAAAACAGCAAAACTCGGGCTTGTCATGCACCATCCTCACAATCGACCCTATGCTTGAGTCCATTGGTGCAGTCACTGGATCAACCAGCCTTGTTGAGGGATTTCTTCTTTTCCCTCTGATGCTGTTTACATGATAGCGGGTAAGGAATCAACCATAATGAAGCAGGCTGTAAAGTCAGGTGGAATCATTTCCAATGTTACACTGACTACATCAGGATATTTGTGACCTTTGTGGAATAGAGGATTTTTTTCATGTTCAGACAGACTCCGGAAGTCACATTCTGTTCTAGGACACTCTGTATCCACTGCTGCATGGCAGAGACCCACTCATATGGAATAGAGTGTGCTCAGAGAGGGACAGTGCAGAGTGGACAATTTGCGACGACTGGCATAATGAAGTAGGTAAAGAATAGAATCTATTGGATTAACAGCTCTACTGCAGGGAACTTATTAAGTCTAAGAGACAAAAACGAGCTGCAATTACTATTAAAAGACAGCAGATTGAAAGTAGACCAATGAAAACATTGGAAATGGATCATGGAAGAACAGGACTAGTAACAAAGACCTTACTGAGTCCTTGCTAGGAAGGGGCTTTTGAATGAACAAGTGTAGATGAATCAGATTCGCATCAGAAGGATTAGCATATTCCTTGTGTGTATTTGATTTAACTATTCTGGAAGCTCCAAAATGAGATTTTAATAATTTCAGTTGATTTTTTCATTGCTGTTGTGGTCTAGGCAAAAAAAAATATTTCAAGGTATTTTTATTCTAGATTCTTGGACCACAACTGGGAAGCAATAGCGACTTATAAATTGTACAAATGAAAATTGAAATAATGATTCTAGGATCAAGGTAATGAAGACCCATTTAGTGTCTTTCGATTATTAGGCTTAAACAGTCAGCCATTGCTTTACTCCATATTATTTGGCAAAATTAAAGCAATGTCTTCTCTACTTTCTTTCTAAAGTAATTCTGCAGCAACGCAACCACTGTCAAGTCCATTCTGACTCATAACGAACTTGCAGGGCAGAGTAGAACTGCCCCTTAGGGTTTCCAAGATGGGGTAACCTTTACAAGAGCAGAAGAGCTCAGCTTTTGCCCCTGGAGCAGTTGGTGGTTTCCCACTGCAGATCTGACAGTTCGCAGCCCAACGTGTTTCCAGGATGCCAGCAGGGTTCCTGTGATTCTGTATCAGTATGACAAATTTAGATCATTTTAACCCAAGGGTAAGTTCTTTATTTAGAAATGTTTTCCATTTCTATATAGAATAAAATTATATTTGCTAAACACTGCCTGTCTTTTCTTAGCCATATTAGACTGATGTTTAAAATTGTATTGAATCTCCCCCAAACACAGGCTGACATACTAACCTGAGACATATAGCAATATGACCTGGAAAGATCGACAGCTTTGGAACTGGAAACACTTGGGGGAATTTCTACTCTGTCCTCCAGAGTTGCTACGTGTCAGAATTGACCAAATGGCAGTGAGAGGGTGTAGTGCAAAGGTTTTCCATGGTTCCTGTGCAGCCAGTGAAGGTGGTTGTGGAGAAGAATGGCTTGCTAGCAAGGCTTAGTTTAAGGAGGCCTGAGGGCACCACTGGTGTCATGGGAATGAGCTGGGATGCTTCCTGAGATCCAACTTTCACATGCACGTGAGGCGATTGAAAATACCACGCTTGAGTCAGGTGCACTTTAGCCTTAAAGTAACATCCTTGCTCCTCAACGCTTAAAGAGGTCTTGATTGGAAAATCAGCAGATTTAGCCAATGCAATACGTCATTTGATTTCTTGATGGCTGCTTCTATGAACAGGACTTGTGGATCTAAGCAAGATGAAATCCTTGATAAAATCACTCTTTTCTTCATTTATCACATAACCTCTTGGTCCCGTTGTAAGAATGTTTGCTTTCTTTACATTAAGTTGTAATCCACATTGAAAGGTTATCAAATCCATATTGAATCATGCACCTCATTAGCAAGTGCTCAAAGTCCTCCTCACTTTCAGCAAGCATGGTGATGTTACCGACGACAGCATCTCCGTCAGGCAATATACTAGGAAACTCCTCTTCTTTATTTTATTCTCTAAATATCTACAGACTGCTGGAGATTTTAGTTTAGTCTTTGCTTACTGTTTTAAGCACACTTATTTCTACACTGTTTCTTCCATTATGCTTCCAAAATTCCATACATTTTACTTACATTTTTCATATAGTGTTTATCTCTCTCCTATTGGACCTGTACGAGGGCCTATCTCTACCCTGTCCTATACGTTCACCACGAGTGGGCAATCTGCGTGATTTCAGTAAGTTCAGACTTCAAGTTGGCCCACTTAGTGATTACACATATCTGATTTCAATTTCCATAAAGGAATGCAGAGGAACATATTTTCAAATACCAAAAGACTTATGGGAAAATGGATACAAAAGATAAAGACATTTTTCCATGAACTTTGGGAAGCCTCATCATATATATATTTAATTTCATGTGAGGATAATTTAATATTGACCAATAGTTTTAATATTAATTTCTCATTTTCTGTAATTAAGTAACTATAGTTAACATTTTTAACAACTGAACTTATCTAAATGCTACTAGCTTTAGCTCATTTTTTGCTTAAGGTCATATGTATTTTTAGTCATCACGTTAGGAATAGCCTTAAATGGACACTGTATATTTTAACAAAGAGGCCATGTTGTTCTATCCTTCCCTCCACCTTGGACACGCAGATACATTTTCTCCTGATGCTCATTTTAGAAATATGTTACATTCCATCATTCTCTTCCTTAAGATGTTAACATGCAAATCATACTACCTTGAAAATTTCTCTATTTTCCTGGTGATTATATGTTCTTAAATGTATGCTTGCATTCTAATATCTTTCACTTTTATTTTGTAGGTTTTGTTTACTTTCTATGAAATGATCCTACAATAAATTTCCCCTCTTTTTTTTTAAGCTGATAATGTTAACTAAGAAAAGTAGTAGCCATTAGGTAGATATAATGAAATTGATGCATGATACACTTTATTTTGATTTGCTTAAAACTGATTTGCATAAAAACTTTAAATTGTGTGCCTTAGACATATTTTATATGTTTTGATTAAACCCGTGTCTACTGATTGCTCACTGTTTCTTAAAAAATATTCATTTTTAGGTGTTGTGATCAATCAGTTTGTAAGTTTTACAATTAAGAATTGTTTCAAGATAGCCACAAGGGGTGAATGCCCTGCTCAAAGGAGCAATGTGCGGTAGACTGAGCACATTCAATTTCAGAGTTTTTTAATCTCCGAGTCTAGATTCCCTTTATGACCTGTTGAAGATTTTGGAAAGTAAAAATCACTATTTTCAATGACTGTTACCTTTAAATAATCACATAAAATTGATATTATTTTTCAGGTCATAACATCAGATTTATTTACTTATAAATAGCCATATATTATGTCACCTATGGCCCATACTCTAAATGTTGATGGTCTTCAAGCATTTCAAATAGGGGGTCAACTATAAAATGGCATGATCGTCTTACTCCTCATTGATATCAGGATAAAGCTCCACTGACTCTCCATTATGTGAAGTGAGCGTTCATTGGAATTTGTTTGTGTTTTTGTTGTTTTTTTAATCAGAAGAGTTATTTTTGGAACACAGGAAATTCTGCATTTTTCCTTTTGTCATCTGGCCTCCTTGGCATGCGTTTCCCAGTTTGTCCTTCAATGTTTGCAAATGTTGTTCTTGTAGATTGCTAGTGTTTAGCTATATATATAATACCTATTTTTTATTTGTGTACAAATGACACACAACTGTGAATTACAAGACTGCAGGAATGGAATAATAATGAACTCATTTGCTGTGGAGTGGACTCATTATCATGCCAGCTGCTGATATTTTCCCACCCTGTATTCTTCCTGGCAAACAAGGTCCCAGGAGAGAAGTCTTCCGTCTGGCTAAAGAAAACAATCCCCAGCCTTAAGAGTCTCTTCAAATCTTGTATTCATTGCCTTATTAGCCAAAAATTATGCTTATTTTTTAAAGTCTATACTAGTTTTACCGTGGCTGCTGTTTAATTAATGAATTCAATGTATGCAAAACCTCAGTGGAATTTCTTAGGATCCTGCTTAATTCTAGGTTCAGATTAATCACACATGAAATAAACATGCCAGAGAGAAGCATATAGTTTAGTACATGCATCCTATGAAGTACAAACCCTTTGAAGTGCAGAACAAAATTAAGTAGATCATGAATTTCTAAAGCCATCTCTTTTACTTGGATTCAGGTGGACTGGATGTACACAAGCACACAAGCACACAGGTCCTTGGCCATGTGCTGACAATGCAAGAAGGAGCAGATCAAGAGAAGGGCAGTCAGATCCTTTTTACGTGTTTGATTGAAGACTGATTTTGAGACAATGTAATGAGAAATATTTCCAAATAATCCACATACACCGGCCAAACCATGTTCATGACTCTACTTCTTTCTGTCTTACAACATGCTTGGCATTAGATTAAGTAAGCTCTGCCTTGAAATTTGAATAGCCTAGAGGAAAAACTAAATTGGGGGGGGCTTCATATTTTCTTAAACTATGCATAACTGACTGTTTATCATCAATACAAACTGCGATTATGTGGCATGTTAAACTTTCATTCCTCAAAATGCTTTCCAAAAGGGAGAAAAATTATCCACCTACACCGTAAGATATTTTTGAATACATTATAAAGATGTGTTTATAGCACATCTATTTTGTATGAACCTTACATAATATCCCGTTGTATTTTTTATTCCCCCCTCCGTTTTTCTCACTTGGCACAATGCTCCTTAATATCTAAGGAAATATGATCTTTAAAAAACGCAACATAAAAATAAGAGTTTCAAAACTTCCCCTATCCTTAGATAAACATAAAAGCCAATATTTTGAAAGATTGTTGGCACATTTGTGGAAGTAATAGTGTAGTTGCTATAGAAGATCAAATGCAGCATGATTGTTTAAATTTGCCCTGATTCACCGTGGAGAAATATTTCTCATATTCAGTGTCTTTTGTGGGGAATGATGTCATGCATTTAACATCCAGGGAAATGCCGCTTGGAGAAAGCAAGAATGCCAAAGAGAGTGGCCTCAGCTTTTCCACTATAATAAATAGATCACAGCTTATTCAGTTGCGTCCAAATCAGTGAACTAGCTCACATCATGATTCACCTATTCGTATCAGAATGTCCATGTCGTGCATGCATATTTAGATTATAAATACACAGCTCTTGGGTGTGTGTTTCTGTGTTTATTTTGATTGCACAGAACCTAGCAGAACATTTCATTTCAAACCCTTAAGGATAAAATTTGAATTTTTAAAGCAATTTTTAGGGAGGGGCTGGGAGGAAGGCATAAACAAGAATAGGAAGTGCTGGCTGCGGTTCAGGATATATCACTTTTGTCAAAGGACCTCTTTAAGATAAACAAGTCTATTGCATACATATTATCTTTTTTATGGGTTCCTCTTAGATTACATGAATTCCTGCGAGAGTATTTCTGGGAGGACGAGGTTCCTGCTCCATCATGATTAGGTGGCCTTGTAAATCCTAGTGGACAGGTCTGTTCTGTTCCCTAGGGTCTTTCCAAGTCACAATGGACTTCTTCCCCATAGGTGAGTAGAAGTGAAAACCTAAAGGTACACATTGGTTTCACTTTTTCTCTAAAATAAGGCAGATATTTTGAAAAGTCATCTCCCAGTGTAGGGTGATGTGGTGTGAGTGATACCTGAGGGTGTCCCAATGGAATGAAGACCAAGCAAATCTGCAAGAGGGTGGTAGAGGGCGCATCTGGCTCTTTGGCAAGCGATTTAGGCGTTTTCTTGGCATCGGTTTGCTACCTTTAGTTTGATCAATGAATGATACATTTTAAAATGTTCATGGATTATTTGTATTTAACCAGTTTTTTTTGGTTAACTAGTGAAGCCATGACAAAAAATATTTCACATGGGTGGGTTTAACCAAGTGAAATGTCTTTTCTCACAGTTCCACAGGCTAGAAGTCCACAGTCAGGGGCCTGGCTGCAGAGCAGGAGGAAGAGCAGGCCTGCTACTTGTGCAAAGACAGACTGAAAAGCAGGGAGGCCGCCCCAGCTCTCCTACCAAGTTGTTTTGCATCAGAATCCACTTGATGCCAATGAGGTGGATTTTGGAATTTGGTGGCAGATGGAAGTTTTCTCTCTACATTGGAAATGGGGGAGGTCTTTATCTCTGTGCACAACCTTCACGAGCTTTGTCACCTCATTTCCCCCATCTCAGAGTCTCTGCCACTTATTTAATCTCTTTCACCTCTCAAAGGAGATGGATGCAAGATACATCTCCACACTTACTCCTCTTGAACAGAACCAAAACAGTTCTTTCCTAAATGGGATTCTAACCGTGAGTAGAATCATTAAGAATTACGGTGTTTACAGTCCATATTTTGGCAGAGATGTAATTAATCCTACAATATTGGTGCTTATTTTTCTTTCTTTTTTTTTCAGGTTATCTTGCTCTTATTAAGCCATAAACTCACATGTGTGTGTTTGTGTGCATGGGTAGTTTGCATGCCTCACTACATTATCATAGTCTAATAGTTCTTACTGATGCAAAGATAAATCAAATTATTGTAGAAAACTCTACCTTAAATTTTTAATTATGAAATACATTTCAAGAGGTTATATGAAATATACCTTTAAATAGTTTTATCAAACTTTTCTTGATTTCTATCCCAATGAATTTTAGGCAGGAAAACAAAACTAGCAAATAAAACTGACGAACCAACCAGAAAGAGACCTGACTGACACATGGTTTCTACTGTTATTAGTGATAAGATGGGACTGATACAAACTCAGTCATGAGAAAACACAAGAGAGGGAAAGTAAGTGTGGGGAGGACCCAGTGTGTCCAGCATACACACAGTTCTCTTGCACAGCGTTCTGCAGCATCATGCTGTAAGGAGAGGGAAAAGTCTACTTTTCAGAATGTATAAGTGCTGACATCAGTGTTTGTAGAATGAGTTACTCTTTGGGAATTATCTCTAGAAATTAATATCAAACAGTTGACACCCAACAAGTTCCACCTAGTTTATATTGACATTTATATAAACTTGTGCTCAGATACATGCATATAGGAACATGCACTTATTTAGGTAAGTAATTAGGGTACATTTTTTTGGAATATTTCCTCGGTCTCCCTTCTCTTCTTATGCAAGCTATCCTTGATTTAACATGCAGTTCTTTCTTTATAGGACACATCCATTAGTCATCCTGGTGTGAGTTGAATATCTCATTTCATCCTTTCTTTTCTTATAAAATTCTTATTATCATTGACTTATATTTTCAATGAGATACAGAGGCTCAGTGGATTTAATGTTGCACTACTAACCATAAGATGTAGCAAAAGATGTGGCAATCTGTTTCTGTAAAGATTATAGTCTTGGTAACCGTACAGGGTAGATCCCTGTCACATAAGGATCACTATGGATCAGAATTGTCTATCCCTATTAATTTTAGGTTGAGAAATTGTAATGACTGGTTTTTTAGTGTTTCATCAGTATCTTTATATAACATGTATTCATCATTAATGGTTGCAAACCTTACATAAAAATAAAAAAGAATTTAGAGATGTGTTTTATTAATTAATTTTTTATTTTAATAAATCATTTTATTGGGGTTCTTAGAGCTCTTATAAGAACTCATGCATCAATTTTATTGAGCATATTGTTACATCTGTTGTCATCATTATTTCCAAAACATTTTCTTTCCACTTGAGCCCTTAAGATTTACATTAAAAATACAAAAATCCTTTACCATTTAAAAAAATAAACATTTGTAAGATAGGTTTGTGGTAACTCTGATGTATCCAGATGATCTGTTCATTGTGTTCAATCTATACCATAGAGGTGCAGGTTCCCATTTGCAACTATTGAATTAGAGCTCAAGTCACTTGGCTTATTTCATGGTGGATGGGTTGTCAGTAACCCCAGGGTAAGTAGAACTTTGAGATACGTTGTCTCTTGTCATGAAAGGAGATTGTCCTGGCCCACAGGTGGTGTAAAATCAGTGAGTTCATGACCACCTGGTCAACTCTAAACTAAGAGGATAGAGATTACCAATCAACACAAAGACACACCAGGAGAGAAATTTGATCATTATATATCACCAAGAGCTGTTATTTTGTTTTACATGTACCCTGATCAATGTAACCTACTCTGCATTTTCAATACATTCTCGTTTGCTTGCAAATGCTTTTTCCAAGTTCTTGCAATTAAATAAATGCTGTTAATATTCTCTGAAAGACCTCTTTAATAGAGTTTCTTTCTAACAACATTATCTAGTGTTTGGGGGGGAAAGGTCTGTTGTCAATTAACTGTTAGTAACGGGTCTGCATAATGACACAGCATGGGATTTAGATAGTTGGTTATTTGGGCCCATGGTTGCTCGTTTCTTGGCTCTAGATTAATGGCTTTGTTTCTAAATTAAAGGTAAGATAGAGCATATAAGAGTGCATAATAGTTTAGTAAGCAATTAATCATGTTTCACAAATATTTAAATATATCCATATTGTTATGAGACTAGACACTATATTGTAAACTCTCTGGAAAAGCTAAGGTATAAAAATGGAATTTAAAAACATATCTAATCTAACATATCTAATTTAAAAACATATCACATTGTTTCCCAATCCCATTTTATCTATCTTGAAAACCAACCCAAGCACACACACATAAAGGCAAGTCAATAAGTATTGTTACTAGGGTTTCAAGTCATACATATCTGGTTTTAATCCAAGCAAATATGTTTAACCACCTATCTGAAGTCAGAGGATGGTGAATAACAAGCTAGCTCAGTATTGTTATTTGCCTTTGAATTTTTTTGTGCTCACATTGGCCCTATGTACAACAGAACAAAAATACTGCCAAGTCCAATGCCATTCTCAAATTGTTGTCATGTTTGAGCCCATAGTAGCAGCTCCTGTGTCAGTCCATCTCAGTGAGGGTTTGCCTCCATTTTAGTGCACCTCTATTTACCTAGCACCATGTCCTTTTCCACTGACTGGTTTCTTCTGATAATATGTCCAAAGTCAAAGAGACAAAGTCTCAACAACTTTGCTTCTGAAGGACATTCTGACTGTACTTTTCCCAAAATAAACTTTGGTTCTTCTGGCTGTACATTGTAATTTCAATATTATTTTCTAACAGCATGAGTTAAATGTATCAATGTTTCTCTGTTTCTGAATAGAAGAGGTTTCTTAGTTTCATGATGGTGCCATCAAAAAACAAAAACAAACAAACGAAAAAGCCAAGGTCCAATCAAAGCAGTGACTTCTGAGTCTATCTGCTGGGTCAGTTACATTCAAGGCAGAGAGGTCAGCTAAACTCAGCTCAGATTTTCTGTTTTGGAAGATCCCCAAGGGATCTTGGCAGATTTTCTCTAAGGGCTTAGTACACTTACGAGGGCTTATTGGGTGGTGGGATGGCAGAGTTTAAGAAAATGACCAGGAATGTTGTGTTACAGGATTGTGTTTCTGCATAATTTGCCTGCTTATGAAGAAAGAAGCAAGAGCTGCTCCAGGAGGATTTTGCTGGAAAGCCTTACCCCACCGACCATACATCCCTGATAGTGGCTCTCCGACTTCTACTTGTTCCTCAAACCCAAACAACTTTGGAAAGGAGCACAATTACCTGTAAAGGATGAAGTCATCTCAGCCCAGTGTTCCAAGATGTGAATGCAACATATCGGCAAGGAGAAGGAACCAGTGAAGAAGTCTGAATGGTGACCCCAATTCCAACTACAGGAACACCTGCCCCTCCCCCCCAGAAAAAAAATTATTTAAGAGGACAGCACTGAAGCTGCAGCTCAGGGAGAAGGACATGTCTGATCAGAGCACACCGGAGCAAATGAATGGGGAAGAAGAGAGAGTGAAGCACATCCTGGCCCACCAAGCCTTGAGGATGATATTCCCACTCAGAGCAGCCAATCCACAGAAAAGACCACTTGACCAGCCCCAATATGAAACACGACATCCCTCACTGGCCCATAGACCTACAGGGCACAACACTGGAGACAGAGTTTTGGAATTCTGCCCGATCTGATCCCATCATACCTATGCAAAACACTAAGGGTGTGGAACAGAACAGCAAGGAGAACAGAGCAACAAAGGAAATTCCTCATGGAATACCAAAAATAGACTTTGAGGCCACGGCTTGGTGCCCCATCATACTCTACTGGAAAACACACCTAAAGGTCAGCAAACAGTCTTTGAACTAGCTACAAGCTTTTCTTTCTTGTTGTTGTGTTTTGTTTTGTTTTGTCATTGGTTTGTTGTTGCTTTATTTTTGGGGGGGCTTGGTTTTTTCTGTCTTGTATTTTAAAAAATCATTTTATTAGGGGTTCATACAACACATCACAATCCATACATATTCTCAAAACATTTGCTCTCCACCTAAGCCCCTGGCATCAGCTCCTCATTTTTCCCCTCCATCCCTGCTCCCCACTCCCTCATGAACCCTTGATAATTTTGTGCATGTTATTATCTCTGCAAGGCTGTCTGCATAAGATAGACTGGATAAACAATCTGGAGAAGAAAACAATGGGACCAACAATTCCGGGGGGACATGGAGAAGGCGGGGGTGTGAGTGGAGGAACTGGTGCTAACAAACTCAGGGACAAGGGAATAACAAGTGATCCAAATTGGTGGTGAAGAAGGTGTACGAGGCCTGGTAGGGCGTGATCAAGGGTAATGTAACTGAGAGGAATTACTAAAACCCAAATGAAGACTGATTATGATAGAGGAAAGTCAAAGGAAATATAGGAAAGAGTTAGGAGGCAAAGAGCATGTATAGAGGTCTAAATAAAGGCATGCACATATGGAAATATATTTGTTTATGAGGATGTGGAAATAGATCTATATGCATATATGTATAGTTTAAGTATTAAGGTAGCAGATGGACATTGGCCTCCACTCAAGTACTCCCTCAATGCAAGAATACTTTCTTCTATTAAACCGGCATTTCATGAGGCTCACCTTCTTCACGCAGTCACTGAACACAAAGTGGATACATAAGCAAATTTGGCAAAGAAAGCTGATGGTGCCTAGCTATCAAAAGAGATAGCATCTGGGTCTTAAAGGCTTGAAGGTGAACAAGCGGCCATCTACATGAGAAGCAACAAAGCCAACATGGAAGATGCACACCAGCCTGCATGATCACGAGGTGCCAAAGGGAACAGCTATCAGGCAACAAATAACAAAAAAAACATATCATTGTGTGCTCACCTCCCTGATATGATCGCTGAAGACAAATGGATGCATAAGTAAATGTGGTGAAGAAAGCTGATGGTGCCCCACTATCAAAAGATATAGCGTCTGGGGTCATAAAGACTTGAAGGTAAACAAGAGGCCATCTAGCTCAGAAGAAACAAAGTCCACATGGAAGAAACACATCAGCCTGTGCGATCACGAGTTGTCAAAGATGATCAGGTATCAGGCATCATCAGAACAAAAAAATCATATCATTATGAAAGAGTGGGTGTGCGGAGTGGAGACCCAAAGCCTATCTGTGGGCAATTGGACATCCCTTACAGAAGGGTCTTGGGGAGGAGACAAACCAGTCAGGGTGCAGTGTAACAATGAAGAAAAATACAACTTTTCTCTAGTTCCTAAATGGTTCCTCCCCTCCACTATAATGATCCCAATTCTACCTTACAAATATGGCTAGACCAGAGAATGTACACTAGTACAAGATAGGAACTGGAAACACAGGGAATCCAGGGAGAATGATTACTTCAGGACCAGTGCTGAGAGTGTCGATACTGAGAGAGTGAAGGGAGGGTGGGCTATAAAGGGGAAATGATTACAAGGATCAACATATAACCTCTACCTAGGGGATGGACAACAGAAAAGTGGGTGGAGGGAGACATCATACAGATGTAAGATATGACAAAATAATAATTTCTAAATTATCAAGGGTTCATGAGGGAGAGAGAAGCAGGGAGGAAGGGAGAAATGAGGAGCTGATGCTAGGGGCTTAAGTGGAGAGCAAATGCTTTGAAAATGATGAGGGCGATGAATGGACAAATGTGCTTTACACAATTGATGTGTGTATGGATTGTGATGAGTTATATGAGCCCTAATAAAATGATTTTTTAAAAAGAAATCATAAAAAAGAAAATAGTAACAACTTCCATCTTGACTCAGAAAAAGAGCCTTTTATCTGCATTAATATCAGACATGAACAATGCACTGCATGACTATAAATACCTACTTATTAATATACCGTCACAGTGGTATGCACCTTCATATTAGCTACTCTTTTATTAAATTAGAAAAGGAAATAGCCAAATGCACATTCTGTATTGCTCTCTCCACGCCTTTTTCAAGACAAATTGCCCATTTCATCTTCTGCTACAGCAATAAGAAAAGGCCTTAATAAGTAGTGTTGAATATTTATTCAAGATTTGAGCTAAGTAGAGGCTCTCTGTACTTTAAGTCCTTTAATTATGAGACTGATGCTAGTTATTATACTGTTTTTACATGAGAGTAAGTAAAGGAATTGTGAGGTTAAGTAGTATTGATAGATAGAGGTGTTTGATAGGTTGACTAAGCACGAGGCTTACCAAAGCCATCTTTCTTCAAAGCTCAACTGTCTTCTAATACTTTATTTTCAGAAGAACTTTCCCCGTGTCATACTTTTCAGATAGATTAAAGCTTACACAAAGAACACAATGGAATTTGAATATCTGCACAAAGACTTATGTACACATGTAAAATGCACACAAAGTAGCACCAACACTTGACACAAAGCATCATTGGATTGAGGGATGACAAACAGGTAGATCCACAGATTGATGGCTGTTATGTGCCATCAAGTCAGTTCTGAATAATAGTGACCCTATTTACAACAGAACAAAACCCTGCCCAGTCCTGTGGAATCTTCACTACCATTATGGTTGATTCCATTATTGTAAGCACTAGGTTAATCCATATTCTTGAGGGTCCTCTTATTTATTTATGTTTTTTGCTGACCTTCCACTAAACTTCGTGTGGTGTGCTTAACCAGTTATTGGTCTCTCCTAATACCATGTTCAAATTATAGAAGATACAATTTTGTCATCCTCTTTTCTAAGAAATATTCTGACTGTATTTCTTTGAAACCAAATTTGTTTATTCTTCTGGTAGTCCATGAAACCTACAGTATTCTTCACCAACAGCATGTTTCTAATGCATTAGCTTCTTGTTGGTCTTCCTTAGTCATTCCCCAACTTTCACGTGTACATGAAGTTATAATAAGCACTCTGTTAACCCACACCATGACTTGGATCTTTTCTCCATTCATCATGATGCTGCTTATTGATCTAACTGTGAGAGATTTTGATTTTGTTTTTGTGTTGTTAAAATCCGTAGTGAAAGTTGCAGTCCATGATCTTCATGGGCAAGTGCTTCAAGTTGTTCTTGCTTTCACCATGCAAATTGGGTCACCTACAGATAACCTCATGTTAATACCATTGTCAGGTATCCTGTCAAAGACGTATTATCCCACTTCTTGAGGACTAGTCACTGACAACTCTATGGATCACAGTGAAAATCGCCTGATATAGTTGAGGAAGATGAACTATTGCCCCTCAGATTGGAAGGCAACCAAGATATGACTGGGGAAGAGCTGCCGCCTCAAAGGAGAGCTGACGATAATGATATGGTGAGACTAAATTATTCAGCACCTTCCTTTGGTCATGGGACACAATCGAAAGTGAGAATAAAAAGCTGAAAAGATCCATTACTAGTTAGAAAATGGAGGATATGTAATATGAATCTGGGAAATTAGAAATTATAAATTAAATGGAATTCATAAAGAGCAATATCCTGGGCATTAGTACATGAAATTAACTGACATTGGTAATTTTACATTAGACTCATTATGGCTATATATGGCTCATTATATCATGGATGGCAATTCAAGAGCAATGAATGGTGTTACACTCATCTTCAAAAAGAGCATTTCAATTTCTATCTTGAAGTATAATGCTCTCTGAAATAGGGTAATATTTATATACTTACAAGGAAGTCCAGTCAATGCAACATTTTTTTTCAAATCTATGTACCAGCCAATAAAGCTAGTGATGAAGAATTTGAAGACTTGTACTCACTTCATTGAGAAATTGATCTAAAAAATAAATGGAAACTTTACAAATGGACTTTGCCATAAATGATATACAGGAATCAAATTGATTATATCTGTGGGAAGAAACATTGGAGAAGTTCACTATTAGCAGACAAAATAAGGCCAGAAACTGACTATTGAACAGACCACCAATTGACTAGTGATAAACTCAGATGACGTTAAAGAAAAGTAAAACAAATCCATGAGAGCCAAAATATGACCTTGAGTCTGTCACACCTGAATTTAAAGATCATCTCTAGAACAAATATAATGCACTGAACACTAATTACAGAAGACAAGAAGAGCTGCGTGATGACACCAGGAGCATTGTACATGAAGGAATCAAAAGTTCATTTAAAAGACAGGAAAGAATGAAAGAAAGAAAGAAAGAAAGAAAGAAAGAAAGAAAGAAAGAGTCAAATTAGATGTCAGAAGAGATGCTGAACTTGCTCTTGAATGTAGAGTAGCTACAGCAAATGGAACAACTGATGAGTGAAAGGGTTGAACAGAAGTTGTCAAAGGGCAGCTCAAGGACACAAAGAAAATCAATCTGATGAAATGGGGAAGATTCTAGAAATAGAAAGCCAAAAAGAAAGCATGCCAAGCATATCTCAAGTTGCAAAGATTGAAGACAGATGAATAGATTGATTACTGTACATACTCGTGTATAAGCCAAGTTTTTCAACAACAACAAAAAATGTGCTGAAAAACTGGGGTCCAGCTTATACATGGGTCAGTGGCATGAATGGATGTCATCTGGTCAAGCCCAACTAACAAAAGGAAGAAATCTCATGAAGCCTGACATAGAGTTAATAGCAGAGTGGGATCAAGATGTATGGGAAGACATTCCAGAAGACATGGTGTGATGTGACTTCCAGAAATGTAGTATTAGTAATGCTACAGTTGGCAGTTAAGACTGTGCTTTGTATGAAAATGACAGCAGTGATGATGATGACAGCGATCTCAGTGAGGACAGGATCTGTGATGACCTCACACCAGCTGAAACTCTGCATTGAGATACAGATAATGATGAGGAATCCAATTTTGAATGATTATAACTCTTTTTTTTCAAACATTTTATTAGGGGATCATACAACTCTTATCACAATCCATACATATACATACATCTTTTATGGTAATGATCCATTCTGCGACCTAAAGCACAGTCGTGTGTGACTGATTTTTAGGAAAAGAGATTCCTTGCCCTAATCATTCTCAAAGCATTTTCTCTCTACATAAGCCCTTTGCGTCAGGTCCTCTTTTTTCCCCTCCCTCCCTGCTTCCCCCTCCCTCATGAGCCCTTGATAATTTATAGATTATTATTTTGTCATATCTTGCCCTATCCGGCATCTCCCTTCACCCCCTTCTCTGTTGTCCGTCGCCCAGGAAGGAGGTAACTTTGAGATCCTTGTAATCAGTTCCCCTTTTCCAACCTACTCAACCTACACTCTCCCAGCATCGCCCCTTACACCCCTGGTCCTGAAGGTATCATCCACCCTGGATTCCCTGTGCCTCCAGCTCCTATATGGACCAGGGTGCAACCTCTGCTCTATCCAGACTTGCAAGGTAGAATTCAGATCATCCAGGATCTGGGGGAAAGCTGTATTCCTCATCAGTGCTACATCACACCCTGACTGACACATCTCCTCCCCTAGACCCCTCTGTGAGGGGATCTCCCTTGGCCGACAAATGGGCTTTGGGTCTCCACTCTGCACTTCCCCCTTCATTCACTATGGTATATATATATATACACCATAGTATATACAGGCTGGTGTGCTTCTTCCATGTGGGCTTTGTTGCTTCTGAGCTAGATGGCTGCTTGTTCACCTTCAAGCCTTTAAGACCCCAGACACTATCTCTTTTGATAGTCGGGCACCATCAGCTTTCTTCACCACAGTTACTTGTTCACCCGCGTTGGCTTTAGGAGGGTGAGCATCATAGAGTGCCAATTTAATAGCAGAAAGTATTCATGCACTGAGGGAGTGCTTGTTAGAGGCCCAAGCTTGGTTGCTGATTGAGCTCAAGGAATAGTACTCTTAAGGTATCATTTTTGATACCTTATTGTTTTTGTTGAACCTATTTTCCACTTACTGTGCTGGCTTACTAATGTTAATTGACTTGTCCTTTTATTTATGTTTTTTAATTTAAAGTAAATATTTAAATACATTACCCCACTGATGTCTCAATTTTCAGTAATTTTATTTTCATTTGTTTTGATTATTGAAACTCGCCAATAGCTTCTGCATTTTCCACCCTAGGCTTATACTCGAGTCAATCAGCTTTTCAGTTTTTCCAGGTAATAATTATGTACCTTGGCTTATACTCGGGTCAGCTTATATTTCAATGTATATAGTAATTTAAATTCATAATGGTATCTTTGATCTCACATACATTTATCCAAGAGTTGGATACATTTCTTCAGGAGATTTGGAGAAATATTGAAGTCTGATCCTCACCACAAACAAAAACTATGTAAATCCACTGAAAGAAATTCAGCTATTTTAAGATTTTATGTTTTTCTGGTAATACAATAATGCGCCGGATATAATTTTATTCTGTTAAATTTAAGGTATTTGATCTAAAATCCAAAAGGCTTTGTCTCCTTTTCTCATTAGCTGCATTACCTTGTCCTTTAATGAGCTAATCTTCCCATCCTTTGGGGAGCCATCTTGATTTGGGGTGGCCTTTTATGTGATGAGTGCAAGAATCTTTGGATCAAGGGCCCCCTAATTGCTTCATATCTTATGCTAATCCCCTTTTTCTAAATGTTATTTCCCACCTGGCTTGAAATGAAGCTTTCCAGAGCCCTAACTCTTTTCTCTCACAGTGTTTTACAGTTCTACAGGTTAATTACCGTTTCTTTGCTCTTCTAAGAGTTGTGTAAATGGATTACCCAAAATTGCATGGAGTCATATAAGTCTCTTTATTTAGCATCACATTTAGTACAAGTAATATCAAATCACTCAGTGAAAGTACCCTTTTCCCTCCCACCCAACCCCTAAATCCCCTCTGCCTTGTATCTCCACCTCTGCGTACAAAGGGAACTCAATGCAAATGCAGAATGAATTATAAAAAGTTATTTAATAGAGAATTTCATTTCCTTTCCCTGTTCATTCTGGACTATTTTAAACTGTAACATTCTCTATTACTGATAGCATTTATGAATATGTGCACATGTTGAGATTTAGATTAAAATGTGCTTTAATTATTTTATTGTAAGTAAAATGAATGAGCTTTGTTTCACAAATGTTCCTCATAGATTTCCTGCAGCAATGTAAGAAAAAATGCATTATGTGGATTAGGGTAAATGGATTGTCTTCTTACAGTCTTGGGAAGGGGTGTGGGTGGGAAGGATCATTTTTTGATTACCAGTATTGATTTCTTCACTTTAAATATTGTTCCCTTTCATCTTTGTTTAAATATTTTAGTTTATATTTCTATTTTAATGTATATTCTTCAATTTATCCCTGTTGTTTTAAAACCATGAATATCTAAAATGACTTACCAGATCCAACTGCAGCCAGGGCAATATTGACAATAGTATATTTGACCAACTTATTTTTGGCATGTTCATTAAGTTTATGTTCCATTTCAAATTACTTAAGATATTTACATTCATTCTTTTTCTTTCTTCTCTTCTCATCTTGCCCCTGTTTCCATCCTTAGTTTTATTATTTTATTTTCTTGTGCTGCGGTTAACTCTGTATCCAATCAGTTATTTGTTTATCTTTTGTAAAGGTTCTATTAGCTAATTGTCATTTATTTAGTAGAATAGTAATTATTTAAGGATATACCATCCTTATAAAACTACATGGATATACTATCCTTAGGAAACTACAATGTCGGTCAAGAAAATGCCACCATCTACAAATTATGAAGTGAGGTAGGGTGAAAGAAAAACGCATGAGGAGAGATGAGAGTAAAATAAAATATCTTTGTTCTCTCCTCTACACGATGTTTATCCTTTTAAAGCATCATCCTGCTGCAAACACACACTATAACAAATATTACAGAGGCCTTGACTGATGTGCCAGTCTGGAGGCGTAGAAATCACACATCCATCTTTGGATAACCCCCATATGCTTACTCCCTCCATCAAATACCTGGAAACGAAACAAATAGAGCAATCCAGAGTTTCATGTGCCACCAAAATAAATATCGACATACTTTCTAGTCTAAGAGGTCTAATTCATCTATTAAATATTTTCCCATCACTTGTGGTAATTATCAAGAAAAGCCTTTCTTTAACACTCTACTTTCAGCTTGCCAATTGGATGAAGGAAAATAAATCTTTCTCTTGTAACTTATTTCTTCTACCTGCTTAGCCAGCTCACCAGTGGGTGATTAAGCAGTCATTTCTGTTATATGGACATTAAGATACAATTAAAAAGCTACCTGTTGATATTAATTTGCCTCCTTATGAACAGTCGTGAGAGGAGCAAATACATTTTTAGATGTATATTCTAAAGATAGTCACCACATACGTGTCCCCAAAAAATATTACTCATGTTATTATTTTTTGTTAGATAACTACTAATCTTCAGACTATCTCAAGGCTGTGGGGGGGTGTCTTTGTTTAAACATTGTGTAGTCCATGATATATCAAGGAGTAAAATTTAATAATACCTCCAAAAATTATTCTTTCCACCAGAATTTAATGGCCTCCATTTCTTTCTTTTCTAACCTCCCATTATTTTCCAATTTACAGTGCTATTTTGTTCTTTTTGCAAGTAATTTGCCCTCATATTTAGAGTTCTCTTAAAGCCCGCCACTCTCCTTGGGTTCTTTATGTTATTCATTACATACATCCCTTTTGTTTCCTCTTTCTGTTTATCTTTCTTTGTCCTTTCACATTTCTGTACTCTTTTTCAAGAATCTCCCAGTATTTTCCTACAGTGCCCCAAACAAAAACAAATGAACAAGCATAACACCATTCAGTTGACTCCTACTAGCGCTGACCTATAGGACATGGTACAACAGCCCCTGTGGGTTTCTAAGATGGAACTCTTTATGGGTCAAAAGACCCATCTTTCTCCCGTGAAGCAGCTGGTGGTTTCAAACTGCTGACCCTGCAGTTAGCAGCCACCAGTGCTCCTCTCTGAAGTAGTTATTACAATTTGTGTTAGGCTGGTGATTTTTTAGAGAAATAAAACCAGTATCAGTCAGATATATAGAGATAGATATTAAGAAAGAAATTGCTATCAATGAAGTAGCCCAGTCCAAACAAACTCACATGCATGTTTTAAATGTTAATTGGAGGTCCTTCCAGACTCATTCAGCAGCCAGCTGAAGAAGTAAGAAGGTGAAGTCAGGAACTGGGAGCTCAGAGGCTGGGGAGGACAGAGTTGCATGGATCCAAGGGAGCAGGGACATGGTAGGACTGACGGCTCCTGTTCAGCAGGCCACAAAAACCACCAGTCTCACAAGCCAGATGCAGGATCCAAAAACACAGGTGTGAGGATTGGAGCAAGAGAAAGACCAGTCCTCCACAGCATCTCTTCAAAATAGGGCACATCCTCCAGAAGATGTCATTAGGCGATGCTCTTATTGAGAGGTTGGATATCTTCCCACAGCTATGACCCAGTTGACACAACACCTATCACACAATGGCTGGTTCAATATTTATCAATTAGCCAAAACTGAAGTCCATGCTTTATATTAGGTCTGACTCTTTGTGCTTCAGTCTTATGGATTTTGACAAATGGCCACCCTATTGCCAACATGACAGTACCAGCAAGAATTGCTTCACTGCCCTCAAAATGTCCTGTGCGTTACCCATTTTTCTCTTTCTTGCACTTCATTCTTTTTAACTTATCCAGATTTCCCCCCAAGTCAGTCATTTTTAAGCATATTTATTTTGTTGCTATTGGTGAGGATATCCACAGCCGGACAGATGCCATTTCAACCATTCCTACCTTCTGTGGCATTGGCAGCATTCCTTGAGTTGTGCCCCCATCCTCACCCTCTTTGACGAAGGTGTTCTCTTCCCCCATTACCATGAACTCACAACTATGAAGCTTTCTATGGAGTCTTTTGAGTTGCTGTGGTCAATTTTTATTCCCTATGGATAGATCCTGAAAGAGCGCAACTCACAAGGCAGACATTCTTCACTCAAATCAAAACCGAGCTCACTGGTTATTGAGTTGATTCCGATGCATAGAGATCTTATAGGGCGGAGCAGAATTCCTGCTTTGGTGTTCCAGATATGTAAATATTTAAGGGAGAAGAAAACCTTCGCATTCTCGCTCACAGAGGCTGTTGGTTTTGAACTGCCATGCGATTAGGAGCTCAACTTAAACCTATTATGTCAAGAATATCATAGGCTTAGGATATAAAGATGAACCAAGGCACTAGTTTCAGGAGTGCACAGAGCCTCCATGGCAGCATACAATCTGGAGTCCACAGCCCTGGACGTGCTTAGTTTGTCTCCCGATTAACTATACACTTGGCCTCTGGCTTCTTACTTCATGGATTTGCTTATGTTGAGACTCTGACACTTATGTCAACTCCCTTTCCCTCATTTCTCTTTCTACTCAAACTGATATACCCGTGTCTCCCATGGCTTTATCTTTTACCCTGTCATTAGTGGGTATATACTGCAATGATTGTAAGGCAGAGAAGATCAATACTTTAAAACAAATAATTGTCAATTTGAGAGTAGTAGTAAGAGTAGAGGTTGGCCTGTCAATCAGGTAATTACCTCATTTGGAGGTGCTAAGGAGATAAATAGCTCTCTGCAGGCTGGACACACCTTCAGTCCCTGCGAGACAAATCAGATGGAACTATGTTGATGCAGCGAGAACCTTGGAGCTGGA
The DNA here is from genome assembly GCF_050624435.1 of Tenrec ecaudatus. Lineage (NCBI taxonomy): Eukaryota > Metazoa > Chordata > Mammalia > Afrosoricida > Tenrecidae > Tenrec > Tenrec ecaudatus. Next base: position 12,008,115 of record NC_134544.1, read on the forward strand.
AGAGCCACGTGGAGACCCACGTCAGCGCTAAGATGCTTCCACCGCCGCTGGATCCACAAGACTTTCCACACGCTGGCCTGTGACCTTCCTCACTCGGTGTCATTGCATGTGTTGTATGGGTTTGAAGAGGAATGTATAGACTGGTACTAGACATATGGCCTAATAGTAGACTTGTGGACTTTATCTGGACTGGGTTGCAATGTTTTTCTTAATGTATAATTACTCTTTACCTAAAGCTCTTTCCTATACACATCTGAGTGTCTATGAATTAGTTTCTCTAGTCCACCCTGACTAACACAGTCATCTACATCCTACTTTGTTGAGTCATGACTGGGACCTTAAAAGCTGTGGGATTTCCTCTTATGGAACAAGGAAGGACGCAAACTATAGAAGAGACATAAGAGAACAAAACAGACAGTTAGTTCAAAGGACTCATGGACCACATGGACCCTCAACTTCTCTAACCCTGAACATAGAAGAACTAACAATGATAGCTCACCTATCATTTCTCTGCTTGGAAAGTAGTCACAATAGAAAATCCTTGAGAGAGTGAGAACAATGTGAAACAAAGTCAAAATGATAAGAAAGATCAAGCTTACGGGTATGACAGGACCCGGTGGAAACTTCATAATGATAACCATGAGCCGCACTCAAACCTGCAATTGAACTCAGTGCTGTGTCTCAACTTTCAGCCGAGTGAAAGATAGGCTTGAAAGGAAACAATTACACGAGGGAGGCACACGGTTATTAGAAAAATCAAGCACAAGAGCCCCAAAGGGCACCATTTCCCCAGGGTTAAAAGTAGGAAGAGGTAGGGACAAAAGGCAGAAGGGAACCCAGAGAAGTGGGTAGGTATTTTTACCCTGTAGGGGTTGTAATCAGTGTTATGAAAGAAAATGTATATGAGCTATTAATTAATAAACTGATTTGCTATATAAGCTTTCACCTACATAACAGTGACCATGTTTGAAAGTTATTTATCTATTCTATAGACACTCTTTATTAAAGATATCTGTTATTTATTGCCTGATTCATCCATTCACCCCAAAATAGCACAATTCAAATTGGGGGGTACACTTATAGGAACTGTAATGGGACAATGTACCATTTATCTGTCAGTTTGTTGCACTATGATTGTACTATGATGGCTTGGGTCTTCCATGATGCTAGAAACTATGCCACTGGTATTTAAAATACCAGCAAAGGTACCCAGGGTGGACAGGCTTCAGCAGAATTTCCAGGCTTAGACAGAGTAGGAAGAAAGATTTGGTGATATAAATCTTATAATTGTCCATGGAAACCCTGTGGATCATTGCAGAATATTGTTTCATATAGTTTTGGGAAAATGAACCCCTAGGTTGGTAGTTATTAAAAATATCCAGTCGCTAAACCAATGGACTCATGCATACCATAGGCTGTGAAGATAGTGCTGGGCCAGGCACTGTGGTGCTTGGGTTCACCATGAGTTGAAGACAACACAAATCAACTAAAAATTACAACAACAGGGCAGGTACATTGTAGGCACAGAGTTGTACATCAGCAGACACCCATCGTTGTGAACACTGAGTAACTCTACGCTGTTTGTCAAGGAGCCCTGAAGGATCAGCAGGTCAAGAATATCAGCTCTTTCTCTGAAGGAGAAAGATGAGGTTTTCCTATTCCTGTAAAGATTGACTTTCTCAGAAACCCACAGGGGCAATTCTTTGTCCTATAGGGTCACTAAAAGTTTGAATTCGCTGTGTATGACACAATGCCAGTAAGTATTTGAGTGATACTCAGCAAATAGTCACTCCTCCATCCATGCATGTGTCGCTACCTCTCCATACACCTTAAACCACCCCTCCTGAAAGACGCCTGTGTAGAATCGGTGCCAGGACCAGCAGGGGCCACCACACTCCATATATATTCACAGATGAGCTTTTCCCACAAATAAGTTTTATTCACATACAGATGTGTATATATAAATTATTTGTGGGAAAATTTTTGGAAGAAATATGTATGCATGTATATATGTATATTTCTACCGATTATTGTCATGGAGTGAATTGTGTCCACCCAAAGTACTGGTATGTATCCACTTGGCTTCATCAAGATTCTTAATCATTTGACAATTATGCAAGGACAGACTCATCCCTATGGTGCGATATGATGCCATCAGCCAATGAGCTGTAAGGAGATAAGAGTGAATGGGCCACCCTGAAGGCAACACCTTACTTGGGTCACAACCTTGAAACAATGTAAGGGAAGCTCATCTGGGGGTTGTGTGCTGCATCACCTTTTATCTTACAAATGATTAAAGGAGTGAGAAGCACACAGGAAAAGAGGACCCATCAAGAAAGAAAATCCAGAAACACACTGTGCCTTTGGACTTTGGGTCCCTGAGTACCTTCTGGACCATGGGGGAGGTTGCTGAGAAGACACATAGAGATGTACAAGGACCACTGATGCCCACTGATTTCTAGAAAAGCAATCCTGGTGAAGGTCATGAGCATTCATCTTCCTTTATTCTTTATTTAGGTGTTGTTCCTTGGCCTTGAATGTAGGTTTTCAGGGTGCTGTGAATTCAGAGTTGAGCGACTAACCCAACCCAGGGACTCTGAAAGGGGATAGAAGAGGTTGTGTGCTTTCAGTAAAATGTACAGTCTAGGAAACCCAGAGGGGACATCCTCCTCTGTCCTAGAGTCCCTAGGAGTTATTATAGTTTTGATGGCAGGAGTATTTTTTAGGGGGGGTGGGTTATTTCAAGGTAGAGGAGATCTGGTGGCATAGTGAGTTATATGTTGGGCTGATAACCACAAGGTCTACAATTCAAGAACACCAGCCGTACCTCAGGAGAGGCTTTCCGTTGCCATAAAGATGTGCAGTCTGGGAAGCCCACTGGAGCACTTCCCCTCTGTCCTGTATGGTCGCTGTGAGAATTCACTTGACAGCACTGGGTTAGGTGTGGGGTTATCTCAAATGTAACCATCCGTTGCCACACAGTGTGGATGCCACTTTCTAGTGGTCTCTTTTTATTGTAGGGCAGAGGGGCCTTCCTTTTTGAACCGCACTGTGCATGTAATGCTTGCTTCCCTGTAGGTACTTATCACACTCTGGCAGACATTATTTTTAATTGAGTATCTTTCACATATTTCCTTTTAAGCCATGATTACTAGGAGATCAGCAGTTGAGTCATTACTCATTTGTACAAGGCAACAGTGCATAGCATAATGCCATGTTCAGAAGAGGTACTTAATAAATAATTAATAAACCTAACATCTACAATATTCAGTCACAGTTGAGCCATTCTTCCTTTTGGGTTTTTTTCCCCTCATAAAACTGCCTAAACTGTTTGCTCTTTTGGCTGAGGCTACTGAATGCCTAATTGCTCTGCTTGCTACAAGTGCCCTTGAATAGGATTAGATTAAACTCTGACTGTGAAAGATAGAGCGAGATTAATAATAAACCAGAGGGACAATTTGATGAGCAAAATGAACATAGTATCACAACACAGTTAAGTGCACAGTTAGATTTTAGTTGATTTACCTCCCCCCATTTTTGAACTCATCGTGTTAAAGATTGACTTATTTTGCAAAATAAAATGAAATATTTTGCAGATTTAATTATGCATTTCTCAGCTACAGAATTTTCCATGTTCTTTAGTTGCGGAGATAATATATTTATGCCAAATGAATTATTTTGACCCACATCTCATGCTATTGAGGTTCTTTTACCCTTAAAGTCAACTCTTATGGTATGCAATCTCAATTGTATACACTGTTGAATTGTATTTTTGTTATCTAGGAGAACTATCATATAAATATCACAAGTGGACTACTTGAATGAACAGGAATGCATGTTCGCAGCTTGGTGCGGTTGTTTGGTGTCATTTGTTCTGTTCTTGTTCAGAGCAATTCTATGTACAGCATGACCCTTGTGCTCTGTCCTCACAATGGTTTCTATGCTGGAACAAGCACAGTGTTGCAGTCCCTGGGCCAATCCATCTTGCCGAAAGCCCTTTTCTTTTTTTGCTGTCCCTCCACTTTACAAGAAGGATGTACTTCTCCAGAAACTGGTCTCTCCTGACAACAAATCCAAAGTATATGAGACGGATGTTTTGCCATCCTTGCTGCTGAGGAGTATTCAGGATGTTCTTCGCCCAATAGGTATGTTTGTTCTTTTAACCGTCTACAGTACTTTCCATTTTCTTTGACAATTCAAATACACTGGGTTTGGCTTTTCTTTGGTCTTTCTTAGTCACAGAGTTTCGGAGAATAGACTATGTCTTAATTCAGTGACAGTCCTGGAGGCAGGTCCTCTCTGTTGACCTACTCTGGGACAGTTCCTTTTCTTTTTCAACTTCTGTTTCTTGGCTTCATGGTGATGGACACGTGGTGTGGTGTCTGTTTCCTGCCCTGTATGTATTTAATTTTCTGATCCTAATCTACATTTTTATATCTCAAAGGTAATTGTCTTTAAATATGCCCTGTGCTCTCTGGTGGCATGTAGTGGTTCCATATTGAATTGTCATTGAAAACATGGTTGGCAGTTTGAAACCACCATTAGGTTCTGCAGGAGAAAGACTGGGCTTTCTACGCCCATAAACAGTGATGGCCTTGGAAACCCACAAGGGGTCACTATGAGTCATTACTGACTCGATGGCAGTGAGTTTTGGGTTTGTGTGTTTTCCTAATGTGACAACTATAGAAAAAAACAAAATAAAACAAAGAAAGTTCCAAACTAAGATTATGGTCACCAAAATATGGGTTGGAATTTACAAAATATTTTTACAATTTGGGGAACATTATTTTATCTAAAACATAACACCCCTTGGCCTACCAAAATTCATGCCCTTCCCTCATGCAAAACACATTCATCCTGTCACATAATTCTAAAGGTCTTGAATCAATTTCATGCCCCAAATCTTCTGGATCATCTACATCAAGTATGGATGAGATGTTAGGTTTATTCCAATTTTAAGGCAAAATTCTTCTTCATCTCTAACCCTTGGAATCTACTAGACTAGTTATCTACTTCTAAAAGCAATCATCAAACACACGCAGAACAGAGGACTTCATTAAAAATGGGAGAGATGAAGGAAAGGAAAATTGACACTAAGTAAGTCAAAAGGCAGTTCTTGAGGATTGTAAATACTCCTTTTTTTCCCCTCGGGGATCGTTTTGGCAATGACCCTGTCCTCCAGACTCAGGCTGTTGGCCAGGCTGTCTGAATTGGAAGTGTAGACTTCAGACCCACACACCATGGCCAGTAGGTTGGCAACTCTGCTCCTTTCATTTCTGTGGGGCTCATTGAGCTGAATGCTATCCTGAGTCAGTCTTGCACCATTCCCTTGGCCCACCTGAGAAATCCCATAGTCCAAAAACAAATTCGTGGAGATCTGATTCTTTGAGACCTGGAAGACACTGACACCATCCTATGAACCAACACAGCCTGGCTTCCAGTGTTCCTTCCATTAGTTCTTCTGAGCTCCAAGCTGCTTCAAGGACAGCCCTTTTCCTTTCATGGGAAAAAAACAGATGTAGTGAAATTGGCCGGTTTCTTTTTTCTGGAATTCTGGAAGGCATCGTTTTTATTCTAATGAACCGCTTCTAGCCAAATTAACACAATGAGACCTAGAAAACCTCAATAAGGCCACAACAAAAGAAGAACTTGATCAAGTCATTAAAAGCTTGATAGCTACAAATTTTGATGGAGGCAAAAAACATTGGACTTGACTTTTAAATACTTTGATGTTCAACTATAAAACAGCTTACCTTAGGAAGTAGCATTTAGGAAAAGTGACAGCAGTTTTAGAAGTATATGACAGCTCATAGGAATGTTCATATAGCTGTATACCATGTATGTTTACAAAAATTAATCACACTAGACTGATTTTCAATATTTTGAAAAATTCACCATCAATATGCTACCCACTCAATGATACTTACACATAACAGTATTTCCTCACTGAACCGGACCAGAAAGACACCAAGTTATCTTCCAAAGGGGATGGATCAGGTTTCATAGTTTCTTTCTCCATTCTGCTCCCCTTTTTATTTTTCGTATTGACCAGACTTTGTCACCATAGTCGTTATTCTGTATGAAATATGTGTGTGTGCCTATAATTGATAAAAGTAGAGATCTTTGGTCAGTTATAGACTACGGAAAGATTCCAAGTTATCTCCCAAAGGGAATGAGTAGGGGTTTCATGGTTTCTTTCCCCATTCTGCTCTTCTTTCACCCTGGATGTGAAAAATGCTTAAGTATATACTCTTACATGCACACCTAGGAATCGGTCTCTGTGTGTATATATATTCATTTACATACATGAACAAATATATACATATATGTGAGTATCTTTATTCAAACGAACAAATTCTAAATTTGATGAAGAGAGTGTTTAATTCAGAAGGAACACCACTAATTCACAGGGAAAACACTTCCATGTCAAACATCTGCAAGAATCTCCAAAGAAATGGAAACGTTGTCTTCTTTTACAAATAGAAGTAAGAAAAAAGTTAGGGGAAGCTTGACAAAGCGGAAAGGAGCCGCTGGGTTAAAGAGGAAATATGGCTTGTTGAGATCAGCTGATTCTCAGGATCAACTTTTGAAGACTTACTTGGGCTTGTGACAAGAGGTTCGAGAGACTGTAGAGAGGTTAGGAGCTTGAGTAAAGTGCAAGACAAAACTGAGTTAAGAAATGACAACCCTAAACACGTGGCATCACAGATAGTGTGCAGCATTCAAAACCATAGCTGCTGTACTGACTCAAAGCTACCCCAGAGAGGGCTCATGGACAAATTCCATTATTTTAAAATTCCATTTGTCCATGATTTTTTAAGCTTTCTTTGTATAGATCAAAGGAGCCCTTGAGGTGCTACTCTGTACTAGGTGCTAGACTACTAATCACAAGTTCAGTGGTTCAAACCCATCCACTCCTCTTCAGGAAAGAGATGAAGCTGTCTTCCAGGATCAAGCTTTCTGGCCTGAATTGACAGTATGAGTCAGACTGGACTCCGGGGCCCGGGGTATTGTTGTTTAGTTGCCTATGTAATAAATGCTCCACTGGTAGAGAAATTTCATTTAGGATATTATTAACAAGGGAATTCTCATGAAGTAGTCTATAACTGACCAAAGACCTATAATGTGTCATCAATTATAAACACACACACATACACCTATGTGTATATGCATATATACATCTAAATGCTTCATTCTGATATTGTGTTAGCTTAAAACGTCTGTCCATGTTTTCTTCTCCATTTATTATGTGTGCTCTCTTAGAGACAAAGCATTCCACTATAGGACAAGTAGAGAGTGGGTCGATAGAATCACATTTAATATACAATGGTTAGTCAGTCCATTAGGGTTAGGAATGTTCACCATAGGTAGCACTTTCATTTAAGAAACAAAAAGATTCAAATGCTAACTGGGTGAATAGTAAAGAACACACGAAATACTGGCCAACCAAGTATTTATGAAAGTCCTCATGATTATAGACAATTCCTAAGTATAAAGACATAAAGAGTTTAACACCGAGTTCAAGAACATTTCTGCAAGAAGAAAACAAAGTGAATACACAGACAGAACGCAATTGGGATTGTAGTGCATGAATGACATAAATGTTAGAAAGCATCTACATTTCACAGAGTTTAAATGGTTGGAGTGCACTCTGAAATAAAAAACACGAACGTGACAGGATAAATGTTTATTGTGCATTATGAGATTGAAAGTCATCTTACTGAGTTTAAATATGGCAACATTGCAAGGAAGATAAAAATACAGTTGTGTGCATGACGCAATAAAGTGGAGCATTGATAGCATCGAGAAAAATACATTGGTGCTGTGGAGAGCAAGCTTGGGAAGCTGTTCCGGATGCCCTGGGCCAGGCACTGAAAGCAGCCGTGGAAACAACAGGCTGGAAGTAGAGCAGACACTGGGTGATAGCTGTCTTCCTACAGTTGAGGCCAGGAATGTACTACTAATTATACATTACAGCAAATAGCGCCATTTTGCTGGGGCAAGTGCAAGAGAAAAACTTAGTATGACTTTCTCTCTCCTCTGAGGGCCACACACTTTAAATAGTTATTTTAATAAACAAGTCTGAGTGTATTTTTAAAATTACCTTCAAGTTGAAGTACATACAGACTGCTTGCATGCCAAATACATACACACACGTGTGCATCTATGCATCTCTATAATTTATACTTCTCTATATGTTCTACAAAAATTATAGGAAACCAGCAATCAGATGGATACAAATCAGGTGCCATAGAGATATCAATAATGTAGACATGCACATATCCATTTGGAGGAAAGGACCACGTACTTTTGTTTACTTGTGCTTGTGTGTGTTTAATAGAAGAAAATAGCTAATCATTATGGTCAATGAAAGAGGCAAAATTCATGAGGCAGAATTGGTTCAAACCGAACACACACCATTGTATTGTAATAGGTGTTCTGGCTGTCTGTATTACAACTAGTAGGAAAGTGATGTTTAAGAATTAGATTTCCATGGTTCTCTCTGGTTCTTTTGTATTCAGAAGAATCTTATAAGAGATTAAATGAAATCATTACTAGAATTACCAGGATAATGGCACAGAAAATAGCACCTTTGAAATGGAGTTTCAACCTCAACCATCATCCTCTTGCCGCACGGTGTTATGTTGGGGACCATCAAGGGAGCCTATTTACCGCAGACGGAAGCACTCTCCAGTCCTGCACCATCTTCATAATAGCTAGATTTGAGCCCATCTCATTGAAGCACCCCCCCTGTTTTCTGACCTCCCCCTGCTATAAGCATGGTGCCCTTCTTCAGGAATAATGTCATCAAAAATGAAATTATAGTAATATTCATAATAAACTCATATCCAAGTGAACATCTATCTGTATATAAGGCTCAATGCATATTGATGCTTTCCCCCTTTGGGAAATTTGGGAGTAGAAAATATCCTGAAAATATTTTTAAAGGGTGCTCTGAATTTAAATCAGTCAACTTTGAAAATTTTGAAAGTTTCTTCCTTCTGGGAGCTTTCAAACCAAATTGCTGGGGTTGTTTTTCTCCCTCAAAGGGAAAAGGACATTTTATGACTGACTTATAAACCATGAACAGTGAGGAGTTATCACAGAAATGCTGACAGAGCCTTCACTGTAATGGTGTAATCCGCATCACTTTTAATCTCTTAGCCGCTGAAGGGAGATATAATCAAACGCTAAAGACATTATCCCATATTTTGGCAGGTGGGGCGGGGCAGTAATCTTCTTCTGAACAATGCAATTAGATTCTCCCCGAGGTACCTCCAGCTACATATAAACATACTGTGTTTCCACATATGCATACTCTCTCCACTTAAAGGGAAATGAAAACTCCGTGCGTGTTCTTCAGACTTCATAATTGGCCTCAGAGATAACACAAATGGGCTCTTTTTACTCAAGGGGGGAAAAAAGCAATCTTGAAAAGAATAATGAAAATTAAGATATAAAAAGTAGCAACCAAACATTACAACATAATCCTTCCTCTTCATTTTGAAAGCCTGCTCTCACTAGCTCTTTATTCATGCTGAATCTTGGAGGCATATTGCTTCTCAGATCTTTCCCCCCTCCATCTACTTGCATGTTAGAGTGTACTCAAACGTACCAAAGACCACGAGGTAGCTCAGCAATGAGAAACATTGTGTTCTGCTGTATATAAAGTCTCCATCAACCTGAGCAGTTTTGGTTATATTTAATGCCCAATTCACTTTGTCTTCATCACTAGGCTAAGAATTATTTAGACAGCATGGATCACTAATCAATGAGTTTTCCACCGAGCAGTGTAGGCACTTGATAAGCTTCTGCCACTATACTTTTATTTTTTTTAATTAAAAAAATTTATTAAATACTTTTATTGGGGGCTCTCACATCTTTTATCACAATCCATACACTCATCCATTGTGTCAAGCACATATTTACATGTGTTGTTATCATCATTTTCAAAATAACTTCCAGTATTCTTTCCAAAATATTATTAGGAAAAATTATGATATTCTTAGTAAGAGAAAGAATCTGTACAACTCAGGTAAAAATAGAATAAAAAAGCTCTATTCTTTCAGTTAGCAATGTCGGGGTCTCAGAATTATGTGTATTCCTGCTTCCTGACTTGTGATCTACCAATTTATGACTTACATCCCATCCCCGATCCTTTGCAAGCTCCTGGAAATAAGCATAGAATCTCTTTCTCAGGAACATATTCTGACCATAGAGAACTTAACTTGCAATGGCCCACAACTCATATTTTCAATCAGTGGGCAGTCTAAAATAGATCAATCAATATTCATATAGAGCAGTGGTTCTCAACCTTCCTAATGCCGTGATCCTTTAATACAGTTGCTCATGTTATAGTGCCCCCCGCAACCAGGAAGGTATCTTCATCACTACTTCATAACTGTAATTTTGCTACTGTTATGAATCAGGATACCCCTGGGAAATGGACGTTCAACCCCCAAAAGGGGTCACCACCCACAGATAGAGAACCACTGATATTGAGTATTCATCATTTACTTAAAAAACAGAAACCTCAATATTGGTCATACATGCATACACAACCAGATGATTTTGCTAGAATATCTTTCTACACGGAATTCATTTCAAGGCATGCTTGCAGAGACATGGCTACTTATGCAGACTGGTGTTCTCAGAAAGGTTTTTTTTGACAATGATCATTTAATGCGGCATTGATAGTTATTGTCTAACAGCTTAAGTAAGGCCGAGTGGGTTTTGATAAATGATCATTACATTTCACTTGAACAGTTGCATAATGTTCATGTCCTTCTATGACAATCACACTTCTTGATTTTAGAACACAACATACATCCATTTATTTATTCATTAGTTCTAAATGAATCCATTGTTCTTTACAGTAAAGCACAGCTTAGGGAGAGGTGTACTGCGCTAGTTAATCATGGAAGGCCACCCATCTGCTCTAAAGCCAGTCCCCATAAAGGAAAGCTTTGAGAGAGTAGAGGATTTCTGTTCCAGGAGAAGGTATAAGTGCCTCCATACAGACCGGTCTCAGGTGAGTTTCTGTTGTCTGGGAGTGATCAGGAAGGGACTTCATCAAGTCTCTTGAAGGAGAGGATGCATCAACCACTAAGAAGTTTATCCATCAGGGTTCACTCAGAATGCACCGAATAGTGAAGGGGAACTAGGTGAATCACACAATTTACTGAGATAGACACATAATTTTCCCTGATACTCACTTTGCTTCTCCACTTACTAAACAAATTAAGACTCATGTTACTTTTTTACAAGGAGGAATCATTGAATGGAAATCCATACATAATATTGTTTGTAAAATCCAAACTGATAAGCCTGACTGATCCTCTCTGAGGAGCATTAGAAGTTCTAGACACTAACTGAATCTAGTCTATTCTAGACAGGAATCTTGCAGCCATACCTGTCTGAGGGGAGTCCATTCCCAGGCCACCCGTGGTTCAGAGCGCAGCTTTGTTTAACTGACTATAAAATGATAGAATTTGAAAATAATATATGATGGAAAAGAAGCTGAAATCTTACCTTCCATTGTATCCATACAGCTCTAAAAACAATTGCAAGATTTTATTTTTAAACATTTTATTATGGACTCATACAACTTTTATCACAATCCATGCATACATCAATTGTGTAAAGCACATCTGTACATTCTTTGCCCTCATCATTTTCAAAGCATTTGCTCTCCACTTAAGCCCTTTGCATCATGTCCTCTTTTTCCCTCTCCCTCCCCGCTCCCCCTCCCTTGATAATTTATAAATTATTATTTTGTCATATCTTTCCCTGTCTGACGTCTCCCTTCACCCCCTTTTCTGTTGTCCGTCCCCCAGGGAGGAGGTCACATGTAGATCCTTATAATCGGTTCCCTCTTTCCAACCCATTTACCCTCTACCCTCCCAGTATCGCCCCTCACACAAGCAAGTCCTGGGACAGGAAATTTACATCTCTGATGAGCCAGGTCATTTTATTTATATATATCCAGAAAACTCTCCTCACATTGAACAGGAATTCAATATCCCATTATTTATGCCAATGAAGTGTCATCTTGTCTCCAGAGCACACAGAGAATGGTTCATCTTCCTTCCCTCAGCAGCCATGCAGATGAATCTGTCTTGAGAAGCCACCCACCAATAACCAGACTGATTCAGCTACGCAAAGAGACTTTGTGAGTGTCTCTTTCCTCTTTCAATACCTGACGTATGTGTTTTACTCTTCAATTTTCCAACTTAATTCAAACTTCAATTATCAAAGGGCCTGTTTCTTCCAACTAGATAATAGCCATGCTTTATAGCCAAAATAAACATATATCCCTCTGTCATCACTACCTACCTACCTATTTGTATATATAAACCCTCAAACTCCTTGAAAATAGTTGTTTATTGAGGCTTCTCTTTTCCTGTTAATTAAAAATCATTATTGCCTATTAAGGTACACTAACATCAGGTCTTTCTCATTAATCTACTTATTCAAAAGAAACCATCAAATACCTCATCACCTACCTGGCTCTGGTATTTCAGTGGCAGGATAATAACAGCTCAGTAGATACAAAGTGTACTATGAAATGCTGGTGAAGCAATACTCCATTTTCTATCCCATTTTGATAGATATGCCCCAAATGGACTTCATAATGGAAAGACAATGGGTGGTCACTTCCCAGTAGCTGACATGTTGTGATCATTGAAGGGTGGTGAGACTGTTGGTTACCACTGAACCAACTCAGATTCCTTGTGTCCTTATGTCCAAAAGAACCACATGGTACTGGGTCCTGTATCATTCTCCCAGGATGTCTGGGCCCCCTGTATCAAACAATCCCCAGCATGTCTGGCCTACTGCTACATCAAACCATTGCATGAGGGGGTCTTCCAAGTGCTAGGTAAGCCACTAACTCACCCAGCATCATGTCCCCTTCCAGCAATTGATCCCACGTGAGGACATGCCCAAGGCATGCGTGCCAGACAATGTTCCTTTGGGATTGATAACACTTTCACTAGCTGACTTTGGAAAGTAGGACAGCAGACCTTTTTTGCTTGTCGATCATCGTCTGGAAGAGCCACTGAACCCTGAGGGTGCTCCTGAGTGCATTTGAAAAGCAGATTCATGGCTACCAGTGTCAGAGAAACACGCATGCCACCACATTAGGACAGACTAATAGCTGCATGACGGGAAACTTGAACAATCCCATTCAAGTAGACACAACCCTACCAAATTAACTGTATGCATTGATTAAATAAACACGGTGATATGTACTATGCTTAGAGTGTACCGTGCTCTCTTTAGCAGGAAAACAGTTTGCTTCATTTTAGCATTTTGTTCACTCAAGAAGAGAAGTTCCATAAACTATGGCTTTTTCTACTCTGAAGCTTTTCTCCACATTAATCTATTTCTCCATCTTTTGTCCAAATCTTGTTTAGGTTTAAAATTAAGTAACTATTGCCCCATCAGTCATTTTTAGTTATACTCCCTTACATTGCTATTTGTTCAAAAAATTTTCATCTCTGTAGGCGAGAAGACCATTAAACGCCACTCTTAATACTTTTTTTTAATATCACCTAGGTGCTAGAGTGTCTGAACATGAAAAGAAATACATCTTCTCTCTGCTTTATCAAATTTGTTTTCTGAAATGTAGGCAGTCTATCTGTCCCAGCTGCTTTAAGGAAGAAAGATATGACGATGTTCTGGCCACACGCGTGTGGAAGTGCTGACAGAGGTCAGAGAAGCAGCAACTTTTTGGTTTTAATGAGTAATGAAAGGAGAGTGACAATGAAAGGCAGACTAGAAATACATGAGCCGGAGATAAATGACGCCGGCAAGCTGGGTCTACTGCAAAGTGTACGTAGAACCACATGCTCAATGCTGCATGGAGCTAACACATGTATTTTCACGAACTACAAAACGCAAGTCATTCCTAATCACCATTGTGTGTACTGAAGTGAAAACCAGAAACAAATCAGAGTGTAGGAAGGCTAAATCTTGTGTGTTTACCATTTTTTTTTGACATTTGTTTTTCATTTTGGGAGGAGGATAGCTAATCTATTTCTATTTGGGTAACAGCAATAGGTTTGAAAAACTTAGATCATTTTAATTGTTTTGAAATTATGAAGTACTAAAGATGATAAGGAAGCCCTGGGTTTGGATTTGTGTGGGAAGGGAGTGTTTGGTATTAAAGTCTTATGAAACTGATATCAAATTATTTTTAAAAATCCGTATGTCTATTTATAGCCATAGACACTAACATGTGTGTGCAGGGTTGCACGAGGGATGCTTCAAAAAGTTCATGGATGTGTGTCATTGAAAGACAATTCTTTTTTTCCAGACAATTTTTAATCTCCTTTGTGGGAGCCTGGATTGTGTATTGGGCTGCTAAATTCTATTTAGTTTCTAAGTTTGAAGCTTCCAGCCAATTGGCAGGAGAAGTGAGGCTTTCTGCTCCCGTGTTTACAGCCTTAGAAAACACAGATGATCAGAGGATGTTCTACTCTCTCTTAGGGTATGGGGTTTGCATTGGGGTGTGCAAACATATATGCATTGGAAAATGTATTACACAGCCATTTCACTTTCAGATTCACTGCCATTGAGTCGAAGCTGGCTCATAGGGACCCCACAGGAGAGAACAGAACTGCCCCTGTGAGTGTCCAACCTGAAATGGTTCGTGGAAGTAGAAGCTGATCGTGGTACGAACTGATTACCTTGCAAATTGTAGCCCAATATATAACCACTTTGCCATACATATACATGTAATATATATATTGTATAGTGTATATATACTATTCTATATAACTAAAATAACTTTATTTTTATAGTTAGATATTATATATAACTGTACATAAAGTATACAGATATATTTACTATGTAATATAACATATATGTATACTATATATAATACAACCCCACACACTAAAGTACCGTTCAAGTAGGCACAACATACACACAAGTACCAAAATAAATTGTACTTTAATCCTTAAATGTAGAGAGCTTTTTGATTAATTTGGTTTATAAGGCTTTAATATTTTTTCTTTCATTTTTTTAATTGATGAAAACAGTACTGTTTTGACATCTTCTGGGTGTACAATTGGGGGCAACATATCTGGAGACATTGTAAACTGTCATAATTATTTGTAATCATCAAATACACGTCAAATGAGGTCCTGTGAAGATGCCCCAAGTTATGCAAGCCTCTATGAATTGTATGTCCAATGCCCAACTATCGAGAGAGAAGAAGGGGTAATGTGGCAAAAATACTTTTTTAATCCATGTCCTCTCTTCTACAGAAACTACAAATTCTAAAAACGGGCCTTCCCAAACATCTGCTCCCATCACAGCAAACGCTGGCATGTTATTCCGAGTACTGGGCTGCCAAACGTGCCCTGGGAGGGGGCATAAGACTGGGCCCAGGCTGGAGTGGACCAGAAGGGAGGGAGAAGTAGAGCAGGTAAAGGCAGGGACATGGAGGGGCCCGTGGGTTATGTTCCCTCAGAAATCACCTACATCTGTCTGTTGGCATTCTAACTGCAATATGGTGGGAATGGCAATACCAGAGACAGTTGTAGGTGACACGCCATCTCCATGGAAAACAAAATTAGCTACAGATGGTGAGAAGCTGCTAATCATCTCTCACCTGGTGTTGTAAAGGCAGCAGTTCATCACCGAATCAATCACCTCACTGGGCTGAAGTTATTTACACAAATGGTTGTCACAGATTATAATGTCTCAGATAGCTCTCCCTCTTCTCTTGTCATCCACAGATGAGTTAAATAGTACCAATATCATCGTCATAGCAAGGAAATATAATTATGATAATTCCAGATTATTAGAAGATTATTCATTCACTAAATCATCTGAATTTTTCTTTTAATTGAAAGAGAAAAGCTCACTTTTCTTTATTTCTAAGTTCAGTGTATATCATCATCACACAGGTAAGTGGTTAGTAGTCGTGACAGCTATATAACTTTCTGTCAAGTTACAAAGGGGTTGAGACTAGCCTGTCAATCAAGTCAAAGCCAATGAGGCCTCTGTGTGGGCATGGCCTTCTGCTGAAGATTCTGGGAACCCCTGTCTTCCTCTCTGGAGTTCAGACACACACACACACACACACACACACACACACACACACACACACACACTACTTCGTCTTCCTGTGACAACCCATATTGAGCTACACTGATGGAAACAGAGTCCTGAAGCTGCAGGAGCCAGCCACATGGAGACCCACACCAGTGCCGAGATGCTTCCAGTGCCACTGCAACCACAAGACTTTCCATCCACTGACCTGTGATCTTCTGGTACCCGGCATCATTGCATATGTTGCAAGAGTCTTAAGAGGAAATTATAGACTGGTATCAGACATATGGGAAGATATCAGACTTATGGACTTGATCTGGACTGGACTGGGCTGTTTTCTTAACACACAATTACTCTTCACCTAAAGCTCTTTCTTATGCACATGTGAGCGTCTATGAATTTGTTTCTCTTGTTTATCCGGACAAACTCAGCTGTACACTACATTTTGAAAACTGAGGAAGGAAAATAATTGTGATATGTCATAGACCTTTGTCAACAGAAGAACTACTATAGAAGGTAGTCATATATCTTCATATTCAATTAAATGTGAATTTTCTGTGATGGTCATTTCATGTTTCCTAAAGAATAAATTCAAATGTGCAATGTGAAACAACAAAAAATATTAGACATATGAAAGAATGCAAACAAGAATTCAAAGATGTGTACAAGAGAGAGTATGACTTATTTCTACCTCCAGAACCCAACCGGTCCCTATGGATACAGCTTTAGTCATCATATTCAGCCTTGTTTGAAATTTCATGATCACAGTGGTGGAGCAAATTGCAGTCTTACAACTAGAGGCAGTACAGAGCTGGGATGCTCTTTTGCTTTTTGCTTTTTACAAGGAAATCATTATATTTCTATTTTAAAACTCTGTGGGCATTGGAATAGACAGTTTTCTGACCCGAGTTTTCCATTGTACTTATTTTGGAAGATATTGAACTTCGGTGGAGCCCTGGGAGGTTAGTGATTACAAGCCGGGCTGCTAAGCACAAGGTCAGCAATTTGTTCCTCAAAAGAATCGCAGTGCTTTCTACTGCCATCGAGAGATAAAATCTCATAAGCCCACAGGGGCAGTTCTAGCCTGTTCTTCAGGATGGCCGTGAGTCGGAATCGACCCAATGGACGTGAATAAGACTTTACTGAAATACGGTGGCTCATGAGAACTACCACTTGTTTGTGGTGCACCTGAGTTTCCGTTCCTGTCAATAAATGATCTACATTAGTTGACCGAGCATAAGAAGTTATGTGATTTGTGATCATGATTCTGAGTCCTAGGAAATAAATGAGTCAGTGGCGGCATGAGAAAAACAGAAGAAAACTTAAGAGAATTCTAAGTGAGAGAATATACAAATGAACTTTAAAACGTGGTGACAAGAAATGCTCTTTTTCTTGAAAACTGGAGAAGCTATAACTAACCTGCTGTGTAACTCTCTTTAAGGTAGATGGATGCCTGGAATACAGTGAAGAAAATTACATTTAGCGAACGTCAGCAACCTGGGTTCAAACCCAATAGCCACCCCTCAAGAGAAAGATGAGACTTTCTGTTCCCATAAAGATTGATGGACCGGGAAACTCACAGGGCCATTCTCTTCTCTTCTCCAGGGTCATTGTGAGTTGGGATCCCCTCAATGGTAGTGAGTATGTATTTGTTTGTTTATTACTTTGAATATGCACGTAAGTACTCCTTGAATGCTATTAAAATATTTACTTAAATAGTACTACACCCTTAATTGTAAGCAGACCATTAAAATGACATATAAAGTCTTCAAGTTTAAATAAATGCCACACAGATGGCCTCTGATGTACTTTCATCTCTCAAAGGCATATTTTCCATCATCTAGTGACGACAGTTGTGGGGTATAAACCGAAGGCACACAATATTTTGTAGTAAATTTGAGTGTATGCTTACTGAAAAATTTGAAAGATATTAAAATTGTTGGATGAAAGGCGATTGTGTTTGCCAGCGAGAGACTTGATCGTGTTTTTTTCCAGATGGCTTCATGTAAACTGGGCCACACAGAGAGAAGCTACCCATGTTGTACCCTGTGTACTTGCGCCTTTACCTGCATAAATTACTGGTGACAAATGTTCCTGCCTGCAACTGGACACACAATAGGGTAGGGATAACAGTTTCCCCACTAGATCTGGGTTTCACATGTGGGTGATACCGCCCCCTCGTGGGGGGCGCTGGCACAACCTCCGGGGGCTGCAAACGGCTATAAAGAGATGGATTGACATTGTGGTTACTACCAGGGGCTTATGTTTAGGAACACTTGTGAGAATTAAGTAGGACAGGGCTGTGTTTAGTTCTGTTGTACATAGGGTCATTATGGGTCAGAAATGACAAGATGACACCTAACTACTCCAACCACACTTGAGCCCAGATAATGCATTACAACACAGAACGTTTCCTTATCAGGGGCACTGAGTATTTGTTTTTCCTGCCCGGAAAGGGGGTCGTTGGCCAAATATGTTTGAGAACATCCACTCTGGAGTTGAGTTGCGGATGGGCAGAGCATTCAAACAGAGACACTGTCAGGTACCTTGGTTTTATTCTAGAAAACAGGAGAATCCTGTAAGAAGCCCAGTTATCTGAGCACTCATTGCAAAAACACAAAATTCGGCCTTTTTGAAGGTGGCAAAAGCTTGAGCCGCTGTGCCCGAGGTCATGGAGAGAGCTGTGTGAGGTAGGTCAATTGCACAGGTGCCTGGACTGTGGAGAACCCCAGCAGTGTCACTACGGAAGCCCCACAGTCTCAGGAACACAGTCTTTGCTTCGGTGGAGACAAGGTGCTTTGTTGACTCATTAGTTAGAGATCCCAGATGTTGAGAGTGAGACAGAGAGATGTATACCCACCTGAAGGTATACCCACCTGAGGGCAAACAGCAATGAAAACCTCATGGTTTTGTCATTGTTCACAGATTGACCATTCGGCTACTATTTGCTAATATGTGTGTAGAAAACAATTCGATGAATTATGTTCTTTGTCAAGACCTTGTTAAATACCCCCCGCCCCTTCAGCACAGAGAATTAATGGTTCTCGAACTTGAAGTTTTCACCATCTGTGAGGAAATGGAATCCAAGTGGCCTAAGGGGCATGTTCAAACACCATACAGACCTCTATCTTGTAATCCACCCTCTGTCAATATATCCTAAGGTCAAAGAATAATAAAAAATAATGACCATAGGTACCTACAATGATCATCAGGGGTTCAGAAAACTGGAAGTTGGAAGAGAATCCACACTCAAATGCCAAATGAATTTGGAAATGAAATCCTTTCATGAATAAGTTCAGCCTCATATGCTAGAAAATGCCATTTTCTTAGAAGCTGCTGGGTGGTTCCTATCCCAGTGACTTCCTAAGACTTTGTGAACTGCAATCCGCCCACCCAGGGGTGGCCTGCATTTGCATATGCAGTGGTTCTACTCCACCCCCTTGGCCCATTTTATTGTGCTTTTGCATGCACAGCTGAGATTCTGAATTCTCATTTACTTGAGGCTAAAAATTAATGACTTTGGTTCAATTGCAGAGTAGGCTAGTGAGGTCAGGAATTGAAATCTTTATTTAAGACACTGATTTTTCCCCCCTCTAAGTTTCAAAAAGCAATAGAGCACCTTCATCTATTTTCTCTCCGCAGGTTAGCAATGGCAATTCAATAGAATTGGAAATACTACTGAGCGACATTATGAAGTTGAGGCGCCTTTCCTAAGAATTTCCTCCTAACTTTAATCATCACCAACAAACCTTCCTTTCTGCAGTTCCCTGGGATAATAGTAGGTGCTTAAAGTGCCTTGTTTTCTCCTTCAAATCGTAATAAATTCAGGAATCACAGAAGCAGCAGTAAACGACCAAGGGACAGCAGTGGTAGACTATTTGAAATGTAAATTATAAACATATAGTCCTGGCAGACATGCAACCCCAAATAAATGCATGCATAATGAAGGGAAATGCCAAACAGTGACTTCTATACAGGATAGAATTTTTGCTACATAATAAACTGGGTGGGGATGTGGGTGGGGGGCCGACAGAAACTGCACATTCTCGGTAAATTGATTTTATTTCTCCAACTAGTTTTAAATGCCTACTGAAAATGAGATGAAGAATCACTGTCTCGCCTTGAAGGTCAAACAGTCCCCCATCAAGGTTGTCAAGCTATCAGTGTCTAAATCCGCCTTCTGACAGTTGATGCTGTTGTTAAGGCTTGTTATGGATTTGGTTTGGACCCATTGTGACACTGAGGACAAAGTAACAGGGTACTGCCCAATCCGGCGCCATCCCCACACTTGGTTTTCTGTTCGAGCCCATCCATACTGCCCTTCTCTTTCAGCCAGCATGATGTCCTTCTCCAGAGAGGGTCTCATAAAGGACGTGAGGCTAAAAACCCATGAAATCCATTGTCCTGAAATGTTTGTCAACCCATAAGGGCCTCATAGAATAGAGAAGAACTGCGCCCACCAGGTTTCCATGGCTGGGCTCTGTACGGAAGATTGCCTGTCTCTCTCCTGTGGCTTCCAGACTATGGGATGTCTGTGACACACAGGGTGCCCTTGTCAGACCAGGAGCCCACAAGAACTGCTGTTTCAGCAGAAATTTATTATTCTTATAAAAATATCCCTGTGGTTACTTATAACAAATACACTTCACAAGCCTAGCTTACATGTATCAATACAGACTTACACGGGTCTCTGCTAAATTACTCCTGGAACCTTCTAAGACAGGGTTCTCAACCTTTGGTTGCGACCACTGTGGAGGTCGAATGACCCTTTCACAGGGGGTCGCCTGATACATAACGAAGCAAAATGACAGTGATGAAGTAGTAACGAAAATAATGTTATGGTTAGGGGGTCACCACATGGAACTGTATGAAAGAG
This sequence comes from Tenrec ecaudatus, assembly GCF_050624435.1. Lineage (NCBI taxonomy): Eukaryota > Metazoa > Chordata > Mammalia > Afrosoricida > Tenrecidae > Tenrec > Tenrec ecaudatus. The sequence continues at coordinate 12,029,056 of NC_134544.1, forward strand.
TCGCGGCATTAGGAAGTCGAGAACCACTGTTCTAAGACCTTCCCCAAGAGCTGCGGGGACACCAGGGTAAGTCCACAGCTGCCCTTGCTTTCCTGCCTGTGAATTTGTCAAATGGTTTGACATTTTGGCTAAAATGTTGTTGTTGCTGCTGCTGCTGCTGCTAAGTGCCACGGAATCGTTTCGACTTGCAGCGACCCTGTGTTCAGCAGAATAGCACACACTGCTATGTTGCTGTCCTTACAATGGTTATTATGTTTGAACCGATTGTAGCAGCCACTGTGTCAATCACGTGGAGGCCTTCCTCTGTTTCTCCGCCCCTCTTCTTTACCAAGCAGGGTGCCCATTTCCTGGGTCTAGTTGCAACTGGCAACATGTCCGACGTGCATGACACAATGTCTCACCACCCTTGCCTCTAAGAGATGTTCCTGCTGTGCTTCCTCCCGGACAGATTGGTTTGTTCTTTGGGCAATTTGGGGTACTTTTAATATTCTTAACTGGTACGATAATTCAAATGCATTGATTCTTCTTTGGGTCCCTTATTCAATATCTAACTTTCGGTCAGTTTGTAGTACTGAGGTGGCTTGTGTGTTACTGTGATGCTGGATGCTATGTCATTGGTTTTAAAATGCTAGCATGGTCACCCACATTGAATAGGTTTCTGTGGAACTTCCAGACTAAGAATTGGCTAAGAAGAAGGAATAGGCTGTCCACTTCTGAGGAATTAGCTATAGAAAACCTTAGAAACAGAATTGAAACGTAATATTGTGGTAACTAGTATCCGTAGTAATAGTAAATATTACATCAATAAGTGTCCTTTTTGAAAATGATGCTGTGATTATGAAAATGGAGGACAAATGAAATGAACAAACTAAAAGGTTTAGTCCTAAAAATAGTATAACTAGTAATATTATAACTCAATTAGAAAGGTTTTACAAAACAATTTTGTTCTAAGTGTTCCTATTATCTAAGAAACACTACAATTTCATTTAAGTAGTTGGAAACTATATCAAATATAATTTTCTGAATTAAAATCAATAACGAACATGATCTTTCTGGACTAATACAGCAGTTGAGTCAGTTGCTGGGGAAGGGCACTGACATCAGAAGTTAGGGAACTGGGTGACCCCAAACGCTGGGGTTTAGACCACTGGATTTTCAGTTTGCATTCCAGAACTTTCACCACCATATCACCGAGGTTGCTTTAAAAAAAGGAAATTGCAGTGGAGCTGATGACCCTATAGGACAGAATGGAACTGTTTCCTGGGGTTGCAAGTGCTGTAATCTTGCTCATCATGCACCTTGGGAGCAGCTGGCAGACTGGAATGCTGACCTAGCCAGGGTAAAACCAGGCACATCAAACTCATTGTTCTCACGTTGATTCTGACTCATGTCATATAGAACAAGAAAGGGCTGTCCATTTGCGTTTCTGGACCTGTAAAAGTTTGCAGGTATTTACAGCCTCATCTTTCTCCTGCAGACTGACCAATAGAATTGAATTGTTGATTTTGTGTCAAGCAGTCCACAGAGTAGGCCACTAGGACACCAAGGCTCCAGAATTAAACACACACACACACACACACACACCACTGCCATCAATAGCATTATAAGACAGAGTAGATAGAGTAGAATTGCATTGCCCCAGAATAGTCTGGGCTCCAGATCCAGGGCCTCTAAATAACTAAATTGTGTCCTGTAATCTCTTCAGGCATGTCCTGTCTCAGATGGTATCCTGAAGAAAATGTCAACAGAAGACCCACAAGATAAAACACGCTTTTGCTCAGCCTCAGCCAGATACTCACAGCCAGGGTATCCTCTGAGCACGGAGCTGTCCACATAGCCAGGACGAAGCTTTTTGATGCCTCCTTCTCCAGGACCTCTCGGAATTGAATGTTGGACTTTCTGAGGAAACATTCCCCATTGAATTTAATTTGCAAATAGGAGAAAGTACCCAAAAAACCATTTAAATGCAAAAGCTTTTAATGTCTGCTTCTCTCACCCAAAGGTAAGAGTGTAGCAGCACCTTAACAGAAGTGTTTCTTAGCAGTAACTTGAAAAAGCGTACCCTATTGGAAGCTGCAGGGTCCCTGGTGGTTTAGTAGTTATTTGTGGGGCTGTTGACTGCAAGGTCAGCAGTTTGAAACCAGCATTTCTGAGGGAGAAAGATGAGACTTTCTCCTCCGTTAAAGAGATACAGTTTCAAACCCCACAGGCTCAGTTCCACCATATCCAGCAGGGACCCTACGACTTAGCATGGCATGGCCTCGATGGCGGTGAGAATTGAAAGATGCAGGAAGACGTCGCAGTGGAAGAAAGAAGCGCTGTGGTTCCTTCAAGTCTGGGAGCCTGTGGTTAAGCATTGGTCCGGATGGACATGCCTTCTATGCTGGTTGCCATCCAATGCATTCCAGTCCCCGGCAACTCCACATGTACCCAGTAGAATCGTGGTCACCAAGGTTTGCAACGGCTCGTTATTTGGAAGTAGATCGCCACGTTCTTCCGAATCTGAACCTCCGTTCTTTAGATTAATCCTTGGTGTCAAATAACATTTTATAAATCATTTAGCAGAACACAGAATACTAACTCTAGCTGCTAACAATATTTAACAATTAAAATATAAGCAAATCCATTTCCATCAACTGGTCACAACTCTACAGGGTCGATGAGAGCTGCCCTTTCACGTTTCCAAGGCGGCTACTCTTTAGGAGAGTGGACTGCCTAGTCGTTCTCCCTCATGCATAATAATAACGGCTAATAAGACATCAATACATATCTACTCCAAAAGTTAGACTTAAGGGAAAACTACATTTTTTAACTGCACAAAGAGTTTGAGTTTAAAAGCTGATTCTGTCACATGTCTGATTTGTTAATTTTCTGTGAAAAAAAAACCCTTAAATATATAAGAAGCTATCTGCTTTTTTAATATAAACTTTACAGGAAATGATGGTGTCAATCACTTTTTCTCACTTTCTTGCTAAGATTATTTGCCAATGTAGCACATGGGGTGTCTCAAGGAAAAACATTAAGCCGATTATCTTAACATCAAATGTGAGGGGAAAAAGTAGAAAAGCTAGATTTACTACTCAAAACTGCAAGTAATTTCTTTTATTCTCATGCACATTAATTATCACAATTTATTAATCTTTGCCATTGACCTTATAGGGATTGGTTTTCCCCAACATTTATAATAGGTTACTTTCCTTTGTTCCCATTCTGTCTTATTCATTACAGTTTTAATTTAGCACAATAGATACATCGCTTTATTCTCTATTATTTTATATATATTTACTTGAATATTCCTTAGATTTTTTTCCCTTGGGTGAACCCAAATTTAGCAGGCAACTTGTGGTTTAAGTACAAAAAAATTTAAAACACACACAAAATATACATTATTCTTGCAATTTGTAAACAGGTTAAATTTCTCTCAAGTAAGTTTAACATTGCATCCTATAGAAATTATATATTGATTTTTATAAAGGCTATGAGATACAGTTTAGCATAGCCTATGCTTGCACTTACCACAAGCAATTTTTAAAGGAGATGCCATTTTCTTTAAAGAACTGACTACTTCAACGTTTCTCAAATGACCATATGAAGCCCTATTTCATGTTATAGATCTGGAGATAAACATTGTGTCTGTGTGTGTGTGTGTATATGTGTGTGTGTGTGTGTGTGTGAGAGAGAGAGAGAGAGAGAGAGAGAGAGAGAGAGAGAGAGAGAGAGAGAGAGAGAGAAGACAGAGGGAGATGATCTGTTCAATGGTTCAATGTGCACTGAGTAGGTTGATTCCTTTTCCCAATTACAAGAAAGTTAAATCATTAAATTTAATGACTTGTTTTTGTGTGCTTGTTTGTTTGTTAACTTTGTAGTGTGAATTGGGTGAAGATTTACAGAGCAGATTTCCAATTCTAAGTCCAGTGATTCATAGAGCTCCTTTCATCTCATGCCTTGTAATCCCCAGGACGTACTGTCATTTCTTCCACTTCCTCCGAATATTTTCTATTTCTAATTCTGCATGTTTTGTGACTCTTTGAATGCTGTCTTTGGGTAAATGGTGCCATTTGGATATTTAAAAATCACCCTAAACCAGGGGTGGATCAGTTCCAGACCTGCAAGGTGGTTGAAGGCCAAAGTCTTGAGGGTGTCACCGGTCTCTACTGAACCAGAAATCCTTGTCTGCTCTATGATGTTGAGTTTCATTCCATATTTTTTTCTCACTACACATCATGATTTCGAACTTAACTATTTGATGTATATTTTGCTAGTCAAAACTTCCCCTCCAAAGCTGCTGACCCTCTTCTGTAAATTAACATCTTTTATTATATATATATATATATATATTAAATTACATATATAAATTAAATTATATATATAATTTAATTAGGAGCTTCTACAGATTCTGTAACAATCCATAATTCAATTATATCATGCATGATTATACAACCACTGCCACCATCAGTTTCAAAAGATTTTCATTCTTCTTAAATTCCTTGATATTAGGTCCCCTTTTTCCCCTCCTTCCCCCACTCTATGCCCCCAGGAGCCCTTATTGTTATGTTATATATTTTTAATAATTATTATTATCAGAGTCTTACACTATCCAATATATCCATTCACCTACAATGTTTTTATTTGTTTCCCTGGAGTGGGATTATACAGTCATCTTTGCTATCTCCCCCCGCCCCTTTCTCCACCCACCTCTCTTCCCATAACTTCCGGGAGTCATTATTCCCATTACTGTTTCTAAGGGGTTATCTATGATGGCTTCCATACATCAATCAATCTTAGTTAGACACCTGAGCATACTCATATCTAACTAGGTTGATTAGGTAAGACAAAAACCATAATAGTAAGGGGAGGAACTATTGAATAATTAGAAGATAGCTGTGTGTTGCATCAGTGCTTTACCACCACTAAACTGTCCTTCCTTGTGTCGCTTCTGTGAAGGACTAATCAATTATCTTTCAAGTGTCTTTTGTCCCTCCACTCTGTTCAAGAGCCTTCACTTCTACTTGATTGCCTTTCTTTAAAACTTCTGATGCCTATTCCCATCAATACCACCTGATCACACAGGCTGGTATGCTTCTTCCATGTGGAATTTGTTGCATCCCTGTCAGATGAACTTTTTTTTTTTTTTTCAAGCTTTAGGACCCCAGACACTATATATTTTAATAGCTGAGCACCATCTGCTTTCTTCATCACACTTGCGTATGCACCCATTTTGTTTTCAGTGATAGTATCAGGACGGTGAGTATCATAGAATGACAAATTATTAAAACAAGCCATTTTTGTACTGAGGTAAAATTTGATTAGAGGTCCAAAGTCCATCTGCTTCCTGGTTGTATTTACAAATATGTATATATACATGGACAAATACACCTATTTTTGTATATTTACATATACACAGATCTATGTGTATCCCCATATATATCATTTTTACTGTCTTCTACCTTCCTCCTTTTCTTTTTTCTTTTCCTGGTCCCACCATCATAATTACCCTTCATTCACCTCTCCTTAGTTCCTCTCAGATACATTTCAATTGATCAAACACGACCAAGAACCCAAACCCTCATCACTTATTTCAGTACCCTTGCTATTCGCCTGTCCCAGTCAACATTGCCTCACTGCTCCCTTACCCCTACCTCCTCCACAATCATCCCTACCCCCCAAACCATCGGTCCTGTCGCAGTCTCCTTGGGCTTGTTTATCCTGACTCTCTTAAATAGATAGACACTCATTTAAAAAAGAAAAAAAATAGTTTAAAAACATGTAAGTAGTTCTATGTCTAGTTGTTACCCTGTCCCAGAATAGACGAGTGTTGAAATTCCATAATCTCCTGTCAACTTGAGGAAGGGTGGAGTCTAATCTGTCAATCAGGTCACCGTCTGATTGATCCCTTTCAATGGGTGTGGCATTCTCATAAGGATTCTAGGAACTTCTTTATCCTGGAAGCGGGACACACTCTCACTGTCTCAGTTTCACATTCGTGCTGACAGGACTCATGGAGTCAAACTGATGACAGCCAGTGCCTTGGGGGAAGAGGAGCCCCCTGCCAGTGATGAGATGCTTCCGCCATGACTGAATCCACAAGATTTTCCATCCACTGGCCTGTGGTCTTCCTGCTTTTGTAATCAATACATGTGTTGCATGAGTTTGAAGAGGAATTTATAGAATGATATCATAGGGGCTAGTATTAGTCTATGGACTTATACTGCACTGGGCTGTGATGTTTTCTTAATCTACAATTACTCTTTGAAATAAAGCTCTTTACTATACATATATGGGTCCCCCATGGGTTTGTTTCCCTCGTCTAGCAGGACTAACACAATGGAATCTCTCTGTCTAATCAGGGGAAGGGCTTGTTATAATCTGTCAGTCCAGGCCCCATGTCTCCCCAGGTTCAATATCCCCGGGCCTGCTTACCCGATAGCATTTATACTCGGTTAGTCTTCGCTATTGATATTTTAATGACACTACACCTTTAAGTCCCCATTGCTCTTCCTGCAGTCAGGGATGGCATGATCTAGTGCCCCCACCGCACCTTTATACTTTCAGTGTGGCCACCTTGTAAGTAACACGTTCAGCTGTGGTGTCCAGCACTCACGCCAGGTACATGTCTCTAAACTGGGATCTTCCGAGGCTTTAAGGCTTTGCTTCCATTGCTGGTATATTCCCCTCTTAATTTGCTGCCGTGAGAGGAGAACACACTGGCCACCCTCCTCCATCTGACTCTTTAGTGCTATCCACTGTAGCTCTGCCATCTATGGAGGGGACAGAGAAGACGCCATGGCTCCAGCTGGGGTTGGCCCTGCAGTCCTCTCTGTAACCAGCTGCTCTGTGTAAAAATATCACCCTGCAGGACCAGCCCAACAGTTTGAGGTCTAATCTTTTTTCTCCCTTTCCTCTGGGCTGTGGAATTATAAACAATAACCTCCCTATGAGTGGATCCGTACCCTGGTCCCTCATTGTCATTTCCTCCCCGCCCCCACACCCCCGCTCCATCTGTGGGCCTGATAGGCATATGGGGGGCATGGGATGTCTTTCAGCACAGGTGACAACTGCATTTTTTGGGCATCTTTTTAGTCTTTCTTTTGATGCCATATGCATCATTGGGGTTTGGTCTGATTCATGCCAGAGTATCGGGTCCTTCGCCAGAAATTGTGTGTTATGTGCATTTTCCCTTATGCCTGTTCTGCTGTTTCAACTTACCTCAGTGGACTCATGTATTTGTCCTTTTGTTGTTAGCTGACTTCACTCAGCATAATATCCTCCAACTCTTTTGACAAAATAAGATGCTTCAACTTTTCATCACTGCTTTTAGGGGTGCATAATAATCCATTGTGTATAAATACACGAGTTTTTAATCCATTCATCTATTGATGGAATATTGACTGTTTACAAATTGTGGCAACTCTGAACTGCACCACAGTGAACATTGAAGTACAGATGTCTGATTGTGGTCTCTTTCTTACTTTTGCTGGGTATTTGTCCAGTAGGGAAATTGCTTGGTTGTAAGGAAACTCAAATTCCATCTCTTTTAGGGGTCACCAAATCGCTTTCCACAGGGGGTGTAAGTATCTACAAGACCACCAACAGTGAGTGAGAGTACCTATATCACCACACCCCCTCCAACATTTGTTGGTTTCTGTTTTTTTGAATTGGGCTATCCATGTGGGTGTTAGGTGGTATCTCCTCGTTGCTTTGGTTTGCATTTTCCAGATGGCTAATGATCAGGAACATTTTCTCATACCTTTATTGGCCATTTGGGTTTACAAATTCCTTTGTGAATCTTGTGTTCCAGTCTTTTGCCCACCTCCTCAATGTGTTATTAGTTTTATTTTTATTTTTGTAAGGTTGTGGGGGTTCTGTAGATTTTAGTAATAAGCCCTTTGTGTGATATGTCATGGCTAAATATCTTTCCCTAGTCCATGTTCTCTCTTATTACTCATATGCTCAGAGAGAGAAATCTGAATGACCTCTATGTTTAAATTTACTTGAGTTAGGCTTGTGTACCAGCATGCATTCTATTTTTAGATACATGTCATGGAATATATTGAAAATAATGTCTATTTTATTTGTATTGGGCTGGAGAGCCCTAAATATGTCTGTCAGGTCGATGTGTCTATTTGTTGAATTTGGTTCTGTAGCCTCTTTGTTGAGTTTCTTTCCCACTGATCTATCTTTCTAGGAGAGAGGTGTATTGAAGTTCGGTGGGACAGAGGATTGGTGGGTTGCTCTTGTTCTCTTTCAACTTTCATAAGATGCTATTTCATTCTCTCCTCTTCTTCATGGTGTCTGCTGATAAGTCTGAGATTACTCTTATCGCAATACCATTTTAGGTTACCACCTTTTTCCCCCTAGCTGCTTTTATGATTTTCTTCTTTTTCTCAAAGTTGGCTATATTGACTACTATATGCCTTGGGGTTCAGTCTTATTGGTGTCCTCTCTGCTTCCTGGATGATAGTCTGGTTCTCATTTACTAAATTGGAGAAGTTTTCTTCCAGGAATTCCCTCACTATTTTAGCTGTGGATTACTTTATGTCTTGTTCTGTTATCCCAATTATTTGAATATTGTTCCTCTTTATAGCATCATTCATTGTCCTCAGATTTTCTTCAGCCTCTTTGATGATTTTTTTTATTGCATTTCCCATTTGTTAAAATCTGGTTGGCTATCTTTGAGAGTGCTAATAAATTCTCTGCATCTTCTAACCTGTTGGTGAGGTCTTTTACCTTGTTATTTTTACTCTGCTGCCTCATTCCTTAAGTCTTGCATTTCTCTTTGGTATGTGGACTTTATCTTTTCTATTATTTCATCCTTTTTCTGAATTGATTATCTTATAACCTGTATAACTTTAAGGAACATTCTTAAAATTTCTGTGTGTGTCTGTTAAAAATCTGCTTTTCTATGAACGATGTTAGGTCAAGGTCTTCCTCTGGCATTGCATTGTGGTGGAGCTTGGCACCATTTTCCTGGGAGTCCTGGAGCCCTGAGTTATCTCTCGGGGCAGGGGGGGGGAGTGTAGGGAAAATGATTTGAATGGCCAAATGTAGCCAACTGCTCTTCAGGATCGGGCTTCTTCTCTATCTCACTAGGATTTTACTGTCTCCTGAGACAGCTGGAATTATCTATTGGGAGGGCAGATTATTTGGCTGTGGTAGTTACATAATCTGGTGTTAATTTGAGAGGTTTATGAATGAAGGGTGTGAGTCTAGTCTGTCAATCGAATCATAGCCAATGAGACCTCTGTGTGGGCATGGCCTTCTTTTGAGAATTCTGGGAAGTCCTGTGTTTTCTTCATTGGGGATGGGAGATTATCTCTCTCAACCACTCCCTTGGAGACTCTTTACTGACAAGGCGGACTACCTGTGAGCATCCCCGAGGAGAAGCCACATGGACCTATCCTGATGCACCCCTGGATACTGGAGAAGCAAGATAGAGATCCTACCAGCATTGAGATGCTTACAACTCCACAGGATCCTCAAGATTCTTTAGTCAACCTGGACTAACACAGTGGCCCTCACAGGCAGTGCAGGTGGGGTAGTTGCAAGCATTATGGGTGGTAGTGTGAAGTCTCATCACCTGGGAAGCCGAGGCTGTATGAAAGCTGGTAGCCACAGAAAAGCTGTGGGAAGCACATGGGGGTTGGTGGAGGTATGCTCTCTGTAGATCTTTGCTGAGCTAGGGAGATGCTGGGCTGGTGCGGGCCAGCAGGGGAGCTGCTGGAGGTCGCTAGAGCTCCTCAGTGCATATGGGGTAGCATGGGGTATGTCAAGTTAGCCTACCAGGAAGGTTTTTTAGTATAGCTCTGGCGTGTTAATCATAAGTCCGCACGCCCCACTCAGCCTCCTGATCCTCATGCTCAAAGATCACACCCAGCTCCTAATGCAGCCATTTTAACCTCAGCACCATCTTGCTAGAAGCTCTAAACATATCTTCATGGATCCAACTACATAACAGTTAATTGGAAGTGGACCTACAAACTGTGAAAATATGATTATTCCTAATAATAACCTAGTAAAATTAACTTATCTTAGGTCTAAATTATAACTTTTGGTTGAATTCGTTTCACATCACAAAATATATTGGGATTATTTTTATAAATTAATCCTTAAGAAAACCATGTTTAGAAACAATGAGTTGTATATAAATATGCTCATTATGTAATTTTTAATGAGTTAATAATGAAAAACTTTATCAAATATCAAAATATCCATGGAAATAGCTAACTGTAGCATATTCTACTTGGGAGCTAGTATTATAACTCCTCTTTTATTTATTGAATCTTTAGACGATTAATGCTCTGGGGTTCATAAGAAGCCACGGGGGTGTTGGGGACTGGGCATTGATGTGACAACTACACGATATGCAGTGTCAACCCAGAAGCCACTTCTCAGGCTAAACATGAGTCTCATAAATTTTCAAAGCAGTCTCAATTAACTAGATGACTGTGTATTTGGTTTAGTGTGGTTTATGTTTTATGAAATTCTTTTTATTGCTTATGAAACTCAAAGGGAAGATGCAAGTTACTTGCCCAAGCTTAGGTAGGTAATATAACCAGGATTCAAGTATAGATAATTTCCCTCCAGTCTCAGAACTTAACCACTATGCTATACTGTTATTTTTTGGCCTTATGATGGGAATATAGTTTTAATATACTTATTTTAAAAAACTGTATATTTTTATAATTGCAGAATACATCTTAACTTTATCAGAATTAAAAATCACATTATAATATCATCACAGATATAGATATAAATATATAGAAATAAACATACAGCAAAACAGGTATGAACATGGAAATGAATATTTTTCTGAAACTAAAATTTAGAGTTTAGACTTTCTAGAAAGCAAATCCTCACAACTGGAATAAAAGATAACAACATTGGAAATGATAAAATATTGAAGTTATCAAGAATTTCTTCTTGTGTGGATCCATAGTCAATGTTGATGGCAATAGCAGTCAAAAATCAAGCCATGTATTGCATTAGGCACAGCTGCTAAACGAGAACTTCCTAAGGTGTTGAAGAGTAAGGGTTTCACTTTGAGGACTGAGATACTTCTGACCCAAACCATGGTCCTTTGAATCATGTTATATACGTGTGAAAGTTGGACAATGAAGAAGAAAGAAAGGAAGTCCAAAAAGAATTAATGCATTTGAATGATGGTGCTGGCTAAGACTATTTAAGTAACATGGAGTGACAGACAAATCTCTCTCGAAAGAATACAGCCAAAAAGTTTCCTAGAATAGAGGATGGAAAGACTTTGTCCCAACTACTTTGTCCATATTACCAGGAAAGAACAATTTCTGTAAAAGGACATCAAGACTGGCAAAGTAGCAGGGCAGCCAAAAAAAAAGAAAGTCCTCAGTGAGATGGACTGACAGACACATTGGCTGCAACAATGGCTTCAAGGATGACAATGATTGCGCAGATGGCATTAAGAGTGGGCTTTGTTGCTTCTGTTCTACCTAGGACCATGAAGAGTCAGAACAAACTCAATGGTTAGTTCTAACCTAACAACAACAGGAAGAAAGCAAATTAATTATTCTACCCCATGGAGCTTGGGATTACTCGATTAAAATGAAAACAATCATTGGAAACTCACAATGTAGCTCATCATGTGATTATAAAAAAATACCTTTTTATTGTGAATTTGGTGAAGTTTTAAAGTGCAGGTCATGAGGTTTGCATTTAACAATTCATGCCCATTTTGTTTCATCTCATTCATTGTAGTCTTCTCAATGTAACATCACTTAGCATCCTCATCGTCTTCTCTGTTTCCAATCCCCCTCTTATCCTGATCATTCTTAACTTTGGTCTTTGGTAAAGACTGCCCTTTTTATCTCAAAACATTAATTATTCTCACTAGGATTGTCCCTCTTGTAAATCTGTCTATCATTTGGTTGAAGGTTGCAGTATGGGGCGAGTTCAATTTGAGACCTGATGGGTAAGGACCATGATCTCCGAAATGAATTCCACCAGTCTCCATTTGACAAGTAAGGCTGGTCTATTTAATAATTTTGAGGTTTGAAATGTGTTCACATTTTTCTCTTGTTCTATTAAGCTATAGAGTCTATTCTGGTGTGATAGATTTTAGAGTAGCTGGTAGTGGTGGCCAGGCACCAATTAGTTTTTCTTACTCAGAGACTTAAAGCCTCATGTTTATGTGGCCCATTACTCCACTGAACGAATGATTTACATTTGTCTTCACTCTTCATCATTCTTCTTTTCTCCAGACAAGGGGTAATTTAGACAGACACTTTTGAAAACATCATTTTATTGGGGGCTCATACAACTCTTATCAAAATCCATACATACATCAATTGTATAAAGCACATTTGTACATTCGTTACCTCCATCATTCTCAAGACATTTGCTCTCCACGTAAGTCCTTGGCATCAGCTCCTCATTTTCCTCTCCCTCCATGTTCCTCCCGCCCTCATGAACCCTTGATAATGTATAAGTTATTATTTTATCATATCTTACAATTTCCAATGTCTCCCCTTACCCACTTAGTAGCTGTCTTTGTGGGCGATGTTATTCCAGTAGAATCTTGACTTTGTGGGCAATGTTATGCCAGTTGAATTTAGTGTCTGCCAAGGTAATGGACCTGTGCCTAGGACCAAGTAACTCATTCATTCAAGGTGTTAAGTTATAACTAAAGTTTTCATAATGTTGTGCCCAGTATGCTCTACCACATTTGTGGATTTATCTTCAGTGAACACCTAGGTACAAACATTTTCTGCCCCACACCCTTTCAGTCTCTTTGTCCACTCACAAATCAGCCTTATTTCAGGAACATGAATGTAACAGTCTTTATATCTGTCTCCTTTAACTTTTCTACTTCTCCCAGGGTCTTCCCCTTCTAGCACCCTTTTCTGTTAATCTTCCACCACTGTTAAGTTGGGTGAAGGCATAAACAATCATCACATGACTTTTGTTTGGTGCTATAGAGTCATCTCTAATTCCTAGCAACTTTAGGCAAAACAGAATACAATGTGGCCCAGTCCCGGGCCAGCCTCGTTATCTTTAACCCATTGCCGTTACTATGACGTGAACCCTTCTCTCTGTGCATCTTCTTCGGTTTGTCTGCTGACTCACTACTTCATCAAGCATGATGCCCTTCTCCAGAGATTGGTCCCTTTGAATCGTATGTGCAAAGAAAGAGAAAGTCTTGCCAACCTTGCTTCTATGGAGAATTACGGCTTTCTGTAAGTCAGATTTTGTTTTCTGGAAATTCATGCCACATTCAATATTCTTTGCTAATACCATACTTCAAATGACTTTCCTCTTCAAAATAATTCTTCAGCATCCCTTTTTATTGTCCAACTGTTTGCAGGCATATGAAGAGATTGAAAATACCCTGGCTTGGGTCAGGTGCTCCTTGATCGTCAAAGCCACGTTTTATTTTATTCTAAACCTTTTGAAAAGGTATCTTGCAGATTTGTCCAATGCAATCCTTTCTTTGATTTCCTGACTTAGTCCTCAAAGTAACACATGCTTTATAACTAAAATGGGGGGTAAGTAAAAAAAAAGAGGATTGCTACAAAATCATAGAAACATTTATTAAACAAAATCTATGAAAAATGTGAAGCTAACGATTCTAAACATATCATCCAACAAGACTGACACAGTTCTCACGATGCTGTCTCTGTCTCCAACCCTTCTTCAGAGAATTCTGCGCTCTTCTGCTTGTACTGCCTCAAAACAGCAGTGTTTTCATCTTGTATGGACTCAATTGTGTTTCTTTCAGATGTTCCTTGAGTTTGGAAAAGAAAAAAAAGACATTTGAACGGTCCAAGATGCAGGCTGTGGGGTGTGACAAGGTTTCCTAATCCTACTCTTGTAGAACAAACTCTGCTGTCCTATAAGAATGAATAGGTAAATTGTTGTGAGGAGAGATTAAAAAATTCCTCAACACACTTATACTAGACTTATTCTTGCCAATGAAGTTTTTAATTTTGTTAAAACTTCTTCCTAATAAGTCAGTGGTTCTCAGCCTTCCTAATGCTGGGACCCTGTAATACAGTTCCTCATGTTGTGGCGACCCCAAACATAAAATTATTTTCATTGCTACTTCATCACTGTAATGCACATGTGGCTATATGTTGCTATGTTGGCGACCCCTGTGAAAGGGTCATCGGAGCCCAAAGGGGTTGCAACCCACAGGTTGAGAACCGCTGTAATAAGCCCTTGTGATAGTCTCATTTACTTTGAGAAATTCTTTCAAGTTTACTTCTCTGGTGTATTTCAAATGTATTTAAGCTGCCACAAACTTCTGATCTGACTTTTCCACCTGGAATTTAACTAGCAGATCCCCTTAATAGGAGACTTATGAATAGGAGAATTGCATAACTGGAATGTCCTGTCTGCAGCTATCTGTTACACAAGCCAGCCATCAAGCAAACTTCTCAAAATATGTTTGTTTGTTTGGTTAATAAACTGTGCATGTGTGGACTGGAATTCCAGAAGCAATACTTGTTGACTGTATGTGACTCCACTTGCTGTCAAGAGAAGACTAGGCCCACCAGCGATTTCAATAATACCATCACCCTAGTTCTCTAATGCCATCATACTATTTCTACAAGGCTGTGATCCTGTTTCTCTGATGCCATCATTCTTATGTCACACAGTTTTTCCTTCTGAGTTCTCTGAGTTCAGTACAGTAATATTAAAAAATATTACCCCTTATAGGGCACCATTGAGTACTATAAAGACGTGATAAATTTACTGTCGATAGGAGAGTTAACTTTTGCCTTGACATTGAATGAATTTTCTTGAGAATTTCTCAACAGATAGCATGCACTGCTTATATGACAATGTTGTGCTGTTTTGGAGTAGCATAAACTTTGTTTTCCAAGTCAAAAAAGATGAGTTTTTATAGTACTGTTTTTGTCACTTCCACTAGGTGTCATATGAAAAATTTCTTGCCTTGATTAAGATCTACATTTTCAACAGTTGATTTCAAGTAAAATAAAAATGTTTTGGAAAATGAATCCTCATAGTTACTTTCATGCATTTTAAACAACTATGATGAATCTCCCATTTTCGGTGTTTTAATTTTCTCAGTTCCTCAAAGCACAGAGATGCTTTTTGGTTTTGTCATTTTTCTCCATGAAAATCATCACCGACTTCATTTGGATAATGTCTGTTTTTGTGAAATTACCAGTTGGTTTATCTTCACTAAAACTCTTTTTTGGCCACGAACAATTGGGGTCCAAGTCTGTTGCTTCACTTGCTTTAATCTAAAAGTATGTTCTTGTTGTTGGGTCCTACATTGCATTTTCTCTGGTCTTATGCTAAAGTTCACATTCTCACAGGTTGTAAGTCACAGTTGCACTGAAATCCTGCCAGTTCCTTCTACAGTGCATATGATGAGACACTTCATGTGTTTCTCATGGTTGTAATTTTTTTATTTGCTGAGGAAGAAACTGACTGTACTCTAGATTGCACCTTCAAATTTGTTTCTATTTTGTACATACTTTGAACATCATCTGAGCAAAGGTATTTGTATACTGAGGGTCTTTTGTTTCAAAGAGTAAGCATATTTAATATTCTGCTCATTATCAAAGATCCAGCCTCGCCTAAGCTCAGGATACCTCTTTTGCAGCCCACTTCTCATATGGGAATTATTTGTATTTTCCATGTTTCCTTTTAGGAATCAGTGTTTTATGAACCCAACACATGCACAAAATCAAACTTGACTCTGTAGGTCCAACTTCTACTCTTATTATGAAGTCGTTGGTGTCTGACCCAGGTATCTGTTGTCTTTGCTCAGCATCCCTGAAAATGCCACAAGCTAATTTGTTAGTTTACAACAGTTTTGACAATAAAAAATGAAAATTGATAGGGACATGGCTTTCATTCACACAAACAATGAGGACTACAGTGTATGACCAACCAGACACCAGCTCCTCCCCAATTATATTGCCTGTTCATAAGAGATGTTTTAGGAGGTTGACATAGGGTAGGGACAAGAAAGTAGATTAGAAGTTGTTTACCAAAATTGAATCTTGGTTTTTGTTAATTGGGCCCTGTGCTGGAGAACTTCTGTGGTATTTCTGCAAACA
Organism: Tenrec ecaudatus; assembly: GCF_050624435.1. Taxonomy (NCBI): domain Eukaryota; kingdom Metazoa; phylum Chordata; class Mammalia; order Afrosoricida; family Tenrecidae; genus Tenrec; species Tenrec ecaudatus. The sequence continues at coordinate 12,045,123 of NC_134544.1, forward strand.
TCACTGGATACATTCTACTAAAACAATTAATCTTTCCAAGTTTTTAGATCCAGCCAAAAAAGTGAGTAAGCAAACCAGAGTAGAAGTGTCACTGCTCAACTATGCCTCAGACGCAATGGATAAAATTTGGGGAAAGGCAGATAAAGAATAGCTTCTCCAGAAACAGAGAGCTCAGAGGCTCTTAGTACCCTAGTCTTGGACACAGCATCATTCCTCCTTTCGTAATGATTGGATGAAGGATCTCATTCCAACCTCCCATAAGTCAGAGTTTTTTATTGTAACAATTAAAATAGGTAGGTAAGGGACATGCTACACAGGGAATATGCTACTGATAGAGCTGCTGTATACCTTATTTTAATACATAATTCAGATGTAAAGCTATATTTCTCAGCATACTCTAACAGCATTACAGGCAACACCAAGGAGGTTATCGATGGGCAGGGAAGAGATTGATTTGTCGGCTTTCAGATGGTGTCCTTCCCAAAGCAAACATCAAAGGATGCAACATAAACTGCATAAACTGAATCCATAAATCCTCCTACATACCTTTTCGCCTTAAACCAGAATATGTTCTCTGTAGATATAGGAAGGAGAGATAGCCCACAAGGTCATTCATTCTTTTCCTTCCCTTGAATCTGGGATTACTTTGAACTGATGCAGTGATTTTCAACTGATAGGAAGTGGATTACACTATGTGCCCAATTTTGAGAACACAGCTCACTTGTCATGATGACATTTTAATAATAAATCTAAACATCACTTTCATATGAAAAATGTTGTCAGTGAAAAGAGACAAAGTCCTCAAAAATAAATTCATCATATTAAAAAAGCTACATGTACAATCAGCAAATATCAGTAAGTAGAACAGAAGAGTGTATTTGATCCCCTCCCCTCCCCCAAATGTAGGCAGTTAATCTGTATAGAGGAAGCTGTTCTTAATTTATACAAGTGGTTTCTTTGTGAATTCCCTTTCTCCTTGTTCTTGATTCATTTCAGCAATGTCCATTATGTAGAGAGGAAATTAAAAGACCTTTATTATTACAAAGGTTTGACATTCAATAAATCATATTTTTCAAAATATGCCATGTATTATTCATTAATGCAGGCATGAACATGCCAAACTTGTAAGTCTACTCTGTAGGATTCTTGACCTTAAGTGCTTGTAAAGAATAGCCACAATGCTCTTTGTTCAAATATTTGCATATAATTACTGGATTACAGAATTGTATGTGTAGCCTTTTAAAATAGTTGTGAAAATAATTCAGATGCATATGGATAAAGTTGAAAGTTTTCAAACACAAAAGTGAAAGACTTATACACAGGCTTATATGATTTGTGACAATATGTGATGAAAAAGGACAAAATTCATTTGTTCAGACACTTTAACAATGTTTTGGAAAGCATAGAAATTAATCCATCTCTTTTTGCTATTTGATAGTTTTTTTTCTACCAAGATCCGTGATACAAGAAAGATATTTCAATAACAGAGTAAGAGATTGTGAATTTCAAATAGTTTGAAAGTGAAACCTAAGGTTTCATCAAGGGCAAATCTTTCTCTTTGAACCTCAGGAAAGGGAAGTTAAAAATGATTAAGTGACTTCCATGAAGTCCAGAGTTAGTTAGCAGTAAAGTCAAGACTGAATCCAGCTCTCAGTATAAACTACTTCCAGGACTGGTCAGTGGGCTTCTCACTATGGTCTATTATCCTAACCCAGCATGATGCCTCTAAATACCTTTAGTCAGATGATTAATGATCACTATTTAAAACAAACTATAATAATAAAACTAAGTACAGTTTTAATTATGTGCACATTGTTAGTTTCTTGTGATCCCAGCGGTAATCTTAGCTTTCTACCTGGGTTCTCTAATCAATGCTCGTTAAAGCAGCATGTCAATATGTCAAATGACATTTGCTATTGTACATACCTACAGACCTCTTTAACGTGTTGTGTTGAAGAGCAACGATGCCATTTGAGAACCTTTGGTCTGCCCCAAGTTATGGTATTTTCCATCTCTACATAAGCATGAGAACACTAGAAAATGCATAAAAATGAATGGAGAAGAATTGGTGCATTTGATTTATTTTGTTCACAGAGGATATTGAATATACTGTGGGAAACAGAAGGATTTCTCCCAAATTGTCTCCCCTAAATATATGCCAAACTCAGCTGCTTGCGGATGACTATACACTTGGAGGTCATCAGAAGTAGATCAGGGGTTATTCTCTCTAAGATCTATCAGCCATCTAGAGCAAGCAGTCACCACTGTTTATCCCACAACAAGTAGGGCCCACTCCCTTCTGATAATGATAGTAGTTGTTTATTTCCTTGTAGGAGACCCCAGAGAGGTCATGCCCACCCAAGGGTGACTAAGGTTAGGCCGCCATCATGAATCTAGGGTCTACCCATCTTGTCACATGTCTACATCTAGTCCCTCCCATTCCTATGTGCACACCCCTAGTTCATCCCCTTCCTGTTACACCTATGGGCGTTGTTCATCCCCTTTCTATAATATGTATTGCCCCTTCTTGTGATGAGTGGTTACCTGCAATCATACCCCCTGAAGTAGATATAACCCTTGGTTAGCAATAAACAGGCTCCTCAAGCATCCTGCCGGGTTCCTGAACCACTTTGCCTTGGCCCATGCTATGCACGGACCTGACTGGTTAGATCATGGCTATCCAGGAGGTGAGCATGCTACCATGAAATGTGTCTGACTCCATTATTTCAATCTCTCCTTTATCTCTCATGCTCTCTATGACTTCAATATAATATTTACATATCTCAGTCATACAATTGTGCCTATCAAACCCGAGATTAGTCGTGGGGGCCTGGAACCTTCTCCAACCACAATATACCACTATTCCTTTTAACAGAATAGTTAACAAATCCATTTTAGAAGAACTACATATATCCAGAATGCCCTTTGTAAGTCAGGATAGCAGACTTGATTTTACAGAGCAAGAGATGACCATCTCCTGGAGGAGGACATAGCACTTGAAGGGTCACCAAAAAAGAGAAAGAACAATGAGCTAAAACATAGCAGCATTGGAGGGGATGAAGCATTGGAGAGGGCCATGTTTCATTGCACATGAGGTCGCTGTGATCCAGAATCTACTGGAAGACACCTAACAACAACAACTATGTTTGCAAGGAGTTCTTTATGTATGGAAATATATAGAGCCATGAAAAAGTGTCTGTTCTGTATATTAAACAAGTTGTGAAGGGGCAGTGTTGTTGGAGATATTAGAAGGATGAGATGATCCCAATTGGCTTGTTGGTGCTGACTCTCCATTGACTTATTCCACTTAGTAAAATGCATCAGTAGACTGTCAGGATTTGATAAGTATATGCAATAGCTACCTTGGTGGCATAGTGATTACTAACTATAAGACCAGCAGTTTGAATCCATGATCTACTTCAAAGGAGAAAGGTGGGGTTCTCTTCTCCATGAAGAGTCTTGGAAACTCACAGGGGCAGTTTTACCCTGTCTTATAGGGTCACTCTCACTTGGTATTGACTCAATGGTAGAGAGTTTGTTTGTGGGTTTTGTTTTGCATCTTCCTAACTTCAGTTATGCCTCCCTTGTTTTTGAAATATCTTCCTAAAAGTTTCAACAACAACAACAAAACATCTCTATTGCAGATCTTTTTTGTGCTTCCTTTTCTGGGGTCGAAAATCTACCCTTGTCTCTCTCTCTCACTGATCCCAATCATCTAGGTGAGGAGTGTGCAACTTTTCCATTAGATGCGTTTCAAGGGTGTGTGAAATCTTCCAGGTAACATGGCACACGATCAGCATCAAGGCTACTTTTCTGTCATCTTGTTCACGATGATTGATCTTAAGGAGACTTTCCTTTCATCAGCCAGAGAAGAGGATCATTTAGCTGATTTATTATTACGGCTCATCACCTTGGAAGTTTCCTTAAAAGACCTATCTGTGAGATATAGGATCTCCATCAGCAAATATATTTCCCATGGCATTTGCAGTTTGGTACAGACCGGATATATAAACTGTCTTAACATTTTAGTTAATGATCTGCATTGCACTCAGTATTCTTTTAGCATTTATTGCTTGGTTTTATATATATATATATTTTTTCTGTGATCTTTGATATTTGGCAATTACATAAGCAGTGCTCTGTGACCTAGTTTTCTAAGTCAATTCAATTGACTTCTTTCGCACATTGTTTTTCAGGGTTTGCTCATGGACACCACAGTGTATCTAAAATGATGAAGGAAAATGAAAATATTTACTGAAAGGATATATCTTGGGTAAATGCCTACTTTTAAGAATAATCATTTTATATTTTTGTACCAATATTCATATTCATGTACCAACCATTGTACCGAATCTTCCATGGAACTTCATAAATTAGAAAAGGAGGTAATATGTTACATAAATTATGTGACATAGTTTGATGTAGACTGGGAGTTGATAAATACTTTCCTAGTACTCTGTTTCATTGTTTTACTCTCACAGATCACAATTCTGTTTAACTAATAAATCTTTTAACAGTGTTTTCCAAAACTTTGGGAAGTGAAAAATTTAATACTGGAAATTAGAATATTTTTACAGGAAGAAATCTTAGAAGTCTAATCTTCTTGTCACATGAGTGATGGAAATGAAGAACTAAATAAATTTGTACAACTATTTAAACAACCACAGATGTAATTCAGATATTTTCATTTACTATCTAGTTTTTATTATTTAAAACCACCAAGGACCACATGTTACATTTATGTTCATTTACATGAATATTTCCAAAGCCAAATGAATATTATTACATTGCATTAATATTCTATACAAGATTAACCATTATTAGAAAGGGAACTCCGGCTCATCAATAAGCATTATATCACTGTGGCTAATTGTTAGAACCAGGTCATGTCACTCTCTAATATCTGTTTCTATGAAACCCATAATTATTTATGAAACTGCCCAAAATACTTGCTAATGACTCATTGCCAAAAGAAATAATACATTAGAGAAAGACAGCAATTAAATAATAACCCGATTACCTCAAATTACTAAAATCTAGTTTAATCTAATTCTGGTATCTTGTTGAACATCATTTCCAAGGCCAAACTGTTTTTCTCTAGCTAAGCATACTCTTGCAATACAATTGCAGGGCTTGAGGTTTCTTAATTGGGAGTTAGATGTCTAAATTTAACTTTGAAAATTTGATTTAAAATACCAATTTATCTAAAGATATAGTTTACTTATAGTCAGTGGGAAAAAACCAATGAAAACAGGTTTCATGTTAAACTTCTGTCACTCTTATTTCTTAAAAAGCTTTAAAGTAAAATAATGGTGGTATTTTCCTAAACATCATGAAAACATCCTCTTGTTATTTAGACATCTAGGATCTTCTCTGGTATATTTGGGGCAGGGGGAGGATCGGGTTGGGAAGGATAGAAGGGAATCAATTCTTAGATACCCAAAGTATGAGTATCATAAGGTTGTTTTGTGAAAAGATAACCCCAAAGTATGTTATTCAGGAATGGAAGAATGAATATTATTAAATGGGAGAGTTTGACACCATGAAGAGAGAGATTCTGAAAGAAAAGTCAAAACACTAGGGTGCTACTCTGGATGTCTGTTGCATCTGGTGTGACAAATTTGTCTTGGTCTCTGTGTCTTCACCTGAAAACTATAGATAATGTCATTAATTGATTTCCTTCTTTCTAATGTGTCTTTGTTGTGAAGAAAGGAGTTAATCAAGCAGAACAACTAATGGTATGGCTATATTTTTTTGGCCACACATGTAAATGTTGAAATTAAGAAAATAGTTGACATCTGGGAACTAAACTATATATTTTTTTTCTTTTCTTTTTCTTGCTGTGATTGTTAGGTTTGTGACAACTTGGCTGGACCAGGATTCTCAGGGGTTTTACAGTTGAGCTCTAGTGATTCCCCTTGATCTGACCTCACACCATGTAATCTATTGCCTAATGGGACCTGAAGTGAGAAATTAAACCACTGTACGTTTAGAGAGTAGTGAAAGCCCCTTACTCAAATTGAAGCCTCAATGTAATTGGAGGACTGTTTCCTTCGGGGTGTGATCTAATGTCTGTCTAGAACATCATAGTAGAGCTTCCTTTTTCACTGGGTCTAGATCCAGAATCTGGCTCATCATCCTCTGGTTCTTTGGCCCTGAGCCACCAGCAGGCCATATTGCTTACTAACCTTGGGGCTCTTCAGTGATATGCCATCTCACCTGCCTACCATGGGTGGGTTTCATTTGCCTCTACCATCTCAGGTCCATCAGCCCCGAAAACGATGTGAGTTGGGAGAAGTCTCCAGTCTAACTAACATCTGACCAAAGGATGTGTTGCCTGCCTGCACTTGGACTAGGACCACTTCTACAGCTGTGTGAGTCATTGTATTGATATAAATTTTGTTCTATGGAGAAAACCTGGTTTCTTATATTTCCTGTTTTTGTTAAACTTCTTATGGTGAGAGGTTTACAGGGCAGGTCATAGTTTCATAGTCAACAATTCACGCACATCCTCCTTCAATTCGTCTTTTATGCCCTTTATGCCCTGCCTCCCACTGCCTCCTTGTGCTTCCTGTTTCCACGCTTCCTTCTCGCCTCACACTCTCAACCTTCTCTTAGAGGAAATGCAGCCCTTTGACCTCAAACATCTGACTATTCTAATTACAAGGTGAGTTCGGTTCCAGTAAAGCGTAAGGGCAATAATCTTCAGAGTTGTACCAGCCTCTATCCCACCAGGAAGCTGATTTCATTTCCTCTCTCTCTCTCTCTCTCTCTCTCTCTCTCTCTCTCTCTCTCTCTCTCGCTCTCTCTCTCTCAGGATCTCTAATGTTATCCTTTAACCGTTGTATGTAGTTCTTCCGATTTCTGGGTTGTGGACTTTGACATTTGTGTGGTTCCATGAGTCCATTGTTCTAATTTTTTCCCATGTGGTTTTCTAGTTCTTTCACTCTTGTTTCCTCTAGATGAGGACAGGCCAGTAATCTTTGAAGACTCCTGTCACTGCTAACCAAATTAAGAAACAGATCATTGCCTTTGTGAACTCTGTTAGGCCACTGACTTTTGTGTTCCCAGAAACTATGGCCCTGATCCCCAAGGCCCTGAAACTCCTTCCCTCATGGTATTGATTATGCCCACGGCCATTTTTGAATGCGATTGTATTACAATTGTCATTGTTCTATGGAACTCTGGGTTAAAATATTATATGATTTTAAAATATAGCAATTTTAACAATGATAAATTTAACAATGTTAAATGAATAAGTCCAGTATCTAGTCAAAATTACTACACACTCCAACAAACAGAAATTTTGATCTGTGTCCATGCAAAGAAAATCAGTAAACAGAAATAGTCATAAAATAGCAGAAATAAAAGAATTGGAAAACAAAAATATTTAGGTATCTATTATAAGAGACTCTGCTTCAGGTGTTAAGAGAATTATTATTATAAGCATAAAAATAGAATGGAATATTATAGTATCATCACAAGAAAAAGTAAAACAAATCTTGGTAAATTGGAATTCATCAAATTTTACAATTCTGTTTCAAAATATTAATAAAATAACTAGATGTTTCAATTAATTTTCAATTAATTATTCATTTGAAAAGTGCCTTGGTAGTAATCTCTGTGTTAACCCCTTCATTTTACTCCTCTTAGGACAAGGGGAACATTTGAAAGAAGATTCAATTTGGATTATTTTCTTCTTTTATTACAGTTTCCTATTTTTTCTAGTCATATTTTTTGTACTTTGAGAACATTTCAAAAATTGGACAATCATATTTTTTATTTGTTTTTATTCATTTAGAATTCTGTTTCTTGTTAAGATTCCCAAGCTTATTTGGCCAACCATCCCTTTTACAAGAAAAAAAAATTGGTCTCTACTGGCAATAAATCTTTATCACTATAGCAGTGGTTCTCAACCTTCCTTATGCTGGGAACCTTTATTGAAGCTCTTCATGTTATGGTGACCCCCCGACCATAAAATTATTTTCATTGCTACTTTATAACTGCAATTTTGCTACTGTTATGAATCATAATGTATATATCTTATAGGCAGGATGAATTTTCATTGTTACAAATTGAACATTATTAAGGCATAGTGATACATCATAAAACATCATGTAATTATATATTACGAAATATTTATTTCTAATTACAAATCAATGCAATTTTGGCTTGAAGCATGGTGTAGCCTGGGTAACAGTCTTAATATAACAACAGTCAACTACATTGCTACACTTTGTGATAGTATGTGTAAAAAGCAAACACTTAATCCAGAATTCTATAACTAGCATTGTAGAGAAATCAGTTCTTGCTATGAACTACTCTTGTGCTGCCTCAGGAACATCTGCAACTTTGACTGTGAATTCACTTCTGGCAAGTGCAAATGGGGTGTCAGGTAGATTTGGAAAGTGTGATGAACTTTTGTCTGCAAGCCTGTGCATATGTTCTTTCACAGAAATTATCATCACAACCATTTTGTCTGGTTCAAATGCCATGTTCCTCAAAGAAGGCAGGTAAGGTGGGCAACATGTGAATTTTATTTTGTTTTTTTGGCAAAGCTGAAGTTTCATTTGGAATGATCAGATCTGTTCAGACAAATTGAGGCATGTTGCATTTGTTCCTGGCAATCATAAATTTAGCTCATTCAAGATGGCAAAGATGTCAACCAAGTAAGCTATTTTCTGCAGTTCACTTTTAGCGCTGAAAAGGCCTTCGAACCACAGTCTTGCTTTCTGATTAAAAACCGGTTTACGTTCATCACAAAGCTCAAAAACATGTTTTAAAACTTCCTTTCAACAGCTATCTCACTTCAGTGTGACGTAGAGCATTATTCAGCACATCCAACACTTTGCACAGTTATGAAAACGGTCGACTGTTCAAAGTGCTCACCTTTACAAAAGCGATAGAATTTATGACACTTTTCATTACTTCCTGTAACTCTTGTGGCAGCGTCTTCGTTGCTAACATTCCCCGATGAATCATACATTGAGTTCCAATGATTTTGGTGACTCATTCATTACCAGACATTGAAATCCAGATCAACATCCTAGCATCGCTGGAGCACCATCTGTGCAAACACCACAAAACTTTCCCCAAGAGATCTTATGTTCTTTCAGAAATGAACCAACGGCGTCAAATACATCATATGCAGTAGTTGTCATTTCAAAAGGTTTGCAAAAAATAAACTCATCTTTAAAGTCACCAGTAAACCAGTAACTGTAAATAGTTTGCAACGTCTGCAGATTCATCAAACTGGATGCTAAAAATTGGAAGTGGAATAGATTTAATTTCCTGGATTACCTGATCAAGAATATCAGCAGACATGTCATCTATTCTTCTGCAGACAGTGTCATTAGATAAGGATATTGCACTCAATTTTTTAACAAAATTGTCTCTGATCATACCTCAAACAATGTCTTTGGCTGCTGGCAACTGTAAATCCTCAGTAATGGTGTGAGGTTTCATAGCTCTTATGATTCTGAGTTGAGTGCCACCAAGTATGAAGCTCCAATGCATGCTATGTGTTGTTTGTGGTACTTGACACTGGTTTTCTTGAATATTTGATTTTCTAAAATTTTCTAAAATATTTGGTATCCTTGCTGGCAAAGCTTGGATACTTGCTATCAAAATGGCATTTTAGTTTGTTTGGCTTCATAGATTTGGCTGATAGAACTTCACAACAGAGAAGATATTGTGTTTTCTCAAGTCCTGCTGCAATTATTGAGGTGAAACCATACTGTAAAAAATCCTCACTATATTTTCTTTTCTTAACCTTCTTTTCTACATGATCCATTTTCATGGTATGGTTTGCCAATGAAAATAATGTATAAGGATAGCTGTAATAGTACAAAAGATGATACATAGCATAGTTCAGTCAATAGAGTTCATTAAAGTTTCCTATGATTTACCATTGTTTTTTTCTTTTTGTTTTACATACCTGTTATGATCACAAGGGGACAGTATTCATATCAACCACAGCTGAATATAAAAAGACTGATCAGCATACAGATTGAGCTCCCATGGTACAGATTTTGTTGCAGTAGTTGATGATTTTACATTACATGATTTTACATTTACCCAGTAATTATAATTCATGAAGTGTTGTTTTACATCTAATACTGCTGCTTTCAACACAGTAACTACTTGTAATAGAGTAGCTGGTTTAAACACAGCAGCTGCTCTTACACATGTGTGACTGGTCTGCATAAGTACATTATGGAGCCAACCATGTCACCTGTGTTTTTATGGGTGTATGTGATGGGATTGGTGCGATGATGTAATCACACTGTGTACTCATTTGGGGGCATAGCTGAACATGGGCGGACCTGCCTGGAGACAGATAGAGGAGCGGTATCTTGGTTCCTCAGATCATCAGAAATATGTTTTCCGCTGGTCTTAGGTGACCCCTGTGAACGGGTCATTTAACTTCCAAAGGGGCTATGACTCAGGTTGAGAACTGCTGCACTGTAGCCTATAATCCAGGATCTGCTTCTTCAGTCTTCCAGGATCATTCCACCAACCTCCAGTGGGTAGTGCCACCCACTTTGGGAAATACTCATTTGAATTCATCTTCTAACTCACCCCTACTTTTCCTTCGGTTGAAAAGGCCAGATTGTCATGTGAAAATTGGCATTACTGAACAGTGGAGGATAACATGTCAGATGAAGAATGACTGTAACATTACATACTGCCAAACAACTGGAAATTAGGGTCCAGCCAAGCTGACAGATTATCAAAACCGTCACCAGCCAGCTGTGTTCTTGCCTCACACCTGGACATTCTTATTGCCAGACATATGTCATTCATAAATGCACAAAATCGTCTGATAACAAGGTTTCTGTTTTTTTTTACTACTCACATAATGTGAGCTGTCAGATAACAAGATAGTCAGTCAATATGTGGTAAATAAATATATTAAGATTTAAAAGATATTTTTAAGTTACTTCATCCATGGTGTCACAAAAAAGGTCCTTTCTCTTTTTATATGATTTATTTTGGTTCCTCATATCTTTGAGAAAGTGGTTGTCAAATAAAGGTTAGGCGATGCCCTTGGCTCCACTTGCCATTTGATGGAACATTGAGAAATGTACTCTAAAAACATGAAAACACGTGCTGAAAAAAGAGTGGCAATGCCAAGGTCCATTTTACAGTGTATTCCCCAAAGGTGGATGTGCAGGACATAAACTAGATTTCCTTTTCTCTAGGAAAGCCCCCTTAGATACTGAAATAGACACGCTCATATCACCACATTTAAGCATAACTGACCTGAGGACACTTGTCCTTGAGGGCATTTTCCCTGACCCGCCCCCCCCCCCTTCCTGGCCTGAGGTCATCTGTTCTAACATCACAATGAAATGCAGGTTTGCAATTGCCCTCAGAGCAATACTTGATTAAACAACCCTTCTCACCTTATCAAGAGTTGCTGTAAATCTTGCTCTCAGGGACAGGAATGTTCACTTGCCACCCCTGCTAGGAGGGCAATCTAGAGAAGAAATCCAGGAAGGGGGTCATAAAAAAGGCACCTGAAACTTATCTAAAGATATTTTTATCTTTCTGTCAATACCACTTACTGATATATGTATTTTAACTTGTTTATTCTTCTACTTTCTGTAGTCTACCATCCCTGAATAATATAAAAGAGGCTTGGCCACCGAAGACAGGGCTTCAGCCTGGTGAAAGAGTTCCTTTTGAACAAATCCCACTGATTTAAAAACTAAAGGTTTCGATAATTCTAATTGGACATTGTTGTGGTCATCTTTTATCCAGACCCACAACAATACCATATGGTTTGCCTCTGCCAAATAGCTGATTCCTATACAATAGCTACATTTCAACAGATTGTTTATACATTTAAAAAATTGCAATCTTTAAAAAACATTTCATTAGGGGCTCATACAACTCTTATCAGAATTCATACATACATCAATTGTGTAAAGCACATTTGTACATTATTTGCCCTCATCATTTTCAAAGCATTTGCTCTCCACTTAAGCCCTTGGCATCAGATCGTCTTTTGTTCGCCTCCCTCCCTTTGCATCATGTCCTCTTTTTCCCCCTCCCTCATGAGCCCTTGATAATTTACAAATTATTATTTTGTCATATCTTGCCCTGTCCAACGTCTCCTTTCACCCCCTTTTCTTTTATCCATCCCCCAGGGAGGAGGTCACATGTAGATCCATGTAATCAGTTCCCTTTTTCCAACCCACTGTCCCTCTACCCTCCCAGTATCACCACTCACACACCTGGTCCCGAAGGTATCATCTGCCCTGGATTCCCTGTGCCTCCAGCTCATATCTGCACCAGTGTACATCCTCTGGTCTAGCCAGACTTGCAAGGTAGAATTTGGATCATGATAGTGGGGGTGTAGAGGGGGGAAGCATTTAGGAACTAGAGGAAAGTTGTATTCTTCATCAGTGCTACATAATACCCTGACAGACTCATCTCTCCTAGATCCCTCTGCAAGGGGATCACCAGTGGTTGACAAATGGGCTTTGGGTCTCCCCTCTGCACTTCCACCTTCATTCACTATGGTAAGATATGTTTTATTCTGATGATGCCTTATACCTGACTCCTTTGACACCTCGTGATCGCACAGGCTGAGTGCTTCTTCCATGTGGGCTTTGTTGCTTCTGAGCTACATGGCCGCTTGTTTACCATCAAGCCTTTAAGACCCCAGACGCGATACCTTTTGATAGCCAGGCACCATCAGCTTCCTTCGGTACATTTGCTTATGCACCCATTTGTCCTTGGCGCTCGTATCATCGAGGTGTGCAACCAATAATATGATTCTTTTGTTCTTTGATGCCTGAAAACTGATCCCTTTGGCACCTCGTGATCACACAGGCTGGTATATTCTTCCATGTGGGTTTTGTTGCTTCTGAGTTAGATGGCAGCTTGTTTATCTTCAAGCCTTTAAGACCCCAGACGCTATCTCTTTTGATAGCCGGGCACCATCAGCTTTTTTCACCACATTTGCTTATTCATCCGCTTTGTCTTCCGCGGTTGTGTCGGGAGGGTGAGCATCATAGAATTCCAATTTAATATAAAAATGTATTCTTGCTTTGAGGCAGTAATTGAGTGGAGACCCAATGAAAATGACAGACTTTCAAAGTCTACAAGCACTTCCCTCTATCATTAGTTTGCAGCATTAATGCATTTTAGTCTCGTACATAGGGTTACATTTGTTTATAACATCTGTAATTAAAAGTAAGTAAATATTAGACTGCTTTCCACAAAAATGAGGTCTATGGAGAATTATGATATTGAAAATATATGATTTCAAACAATACCCTGTTTTTTGTCCTTCCTACAAGACTAAGGCAGATTTTTTTTTTTAATTTCAAGTTGAATGTAGCATACTGCCAGCTCACCATTCATGTGCTTTGCTGACTTGCTGTCCAGGTTGACACATCTACCAAAAGAGGAAAGTTGAAGGGGTAATGTCTTGGCAGAGCTTTGGGGGCTGATTGCTAAAATGCAGGAACAGATAGCCAAACTTTTGTTTGTTTGGTATGTTGTTATTGTGGACCTCCAAGAGAAATAGAGCAGGAAATCTGGAAATCCTGAGGATGTTTGACCTAAATTAGCTCTGCCACCCTCTTAGTTTTTAAATTGTCTCCCAGTTATGCAATCTATCATTGATTCTTTTGCTGTTGAAAGTGTAAATGTTAGTTTTTGAAACTTAGTTTTCAAAGTTTGCTTTCTTTTGTTAGAGGAGGGATGTATCAAGAAGTTGAGAATGTTTTATGAACTTTCTAGCCAGACATAATTTTAGTTTAAACACTGTACTATGTTTTATTGTTAAAGGCAAGGCTTTCATGTCCAATATGTGTGGATTATTTTGCTTCCTTTTGCAATTATGATGGATTGATCTGTATTCTTTTTAATGATCCATCAAATGAAAAAGTATATCTATTTGTTTTAAAAGTACCATGTTCTTCTCTGGTCTGTGACATTTCAGCTCAAAGGGGCACAATGGCATAAATTGGAATCCTATAATTAAATAATAAATAAATAAATAGATGAATAGAATCACCAAACAGTTCAATAATGGTGAAGCTACATGACCATATTATGTATGTTTTATGTAATGGTTATGTTCTATGTCAACGTGGTTGGGCCAGGATTCTCCTTAGTTTGACAGGTAAGGCCTCGTAGTCTCTCATGACTAGACTAACATAACTCCACCATGGGAGACCCTCTGAACAGTCCATCCATTGTCAGAAGATTCCAGTGGAGTGCAACCCCCTTCCTCAAGTCATAGCCCGTATGCAATTGAGAAAATTCCTTGGGGTTGTGACCTATTTCCAAATACATAGGACAGTAAGATTTAAATAGACACTATAGAACAACTATTGTGCTTTTTACTAGGTCTGCATTCTGCATTTCGACCACTGAATTCTGGCTCTTCGAACTTGAGTCAACAGCCTGCAATATTAACTTCTGATCTTGGGAGCCATCAGCAGCTTAGCATTTGACCTGCTATCTGAGCTGCTAGCTGTGCATTCAATGACCTCTCCATTTACCAGCCTGACCTGCTGACGTTATTTTCTTACATGTTTGTCACCAACAAAGTTTGGTGCTCCTGCCAGTCTGAGTCATCATTCCCTGAATCTACCTGAGTCAGGAGAAGCTTCCAGCTTAACAACTGACTCATGGATTTGGAGCCTACAGGGACTTGAACATGACTGACCCACTTTTACAATGGGGTGGGTCATTTTCATCATATACATAAAATAGGGTAAATGAGTGTGTGTCTGTGTGTGTGTCAGCAGTTTTGTTCTTCTGGGTTCTCAAGGTACCCTAGCCAAAGACATGTTTTCTTGAATTTTCTAACAGCATGTGCATAGAACTTTAGGTGATTGTATATGAAACTTTAAATGAATGCATATTAGCTATTGTGTAAAAATGTTGGGGCTACTTTTGAGCACAAATATGTCATGGGATGAAACTGGAATGATATAAGAAAGCCTTGTTTGTTGGTTTTAATTTCTATGATTTTATGCAAAAGTTCATAATTGCTTTCATGTTCTCTCGTTGTTTTTGGAGATTTCAACCACGTCTGCTACAGCAGAGACACTGCATTCCCAAATGTGACATGATTCGCACTTATTAAAACTTCCTTTCTTTAAGGGCAAAAATGAGATGAAAGAATGTTTTCCTTACTTTAATTGTATGACAGATTCCATTTTGGGTCACTTCTAACAAAAGTGAATTTTATTAAAAATAGATACATAGTAAAAACTGTCACAAAGCTTTTTGAATTCTGAGATTGAAACAAAAGGATTGTAAAACATTGCAGTCTTTTATTTCCACACAATTGTCTAAAATTGAAGGCACATTCTTAGTTTGGCTGTGGATTTCTCAAGTTCCCAAATGACTGGAAGCAATGGAGATAAAGTTGATAGTGAGATTCCTGTCCTTTGTTTACTCTACCAGCTGTGCCCCATTGCTGCTTACCTTGAGGCATTTGGCCCGCTTTCACAGTCACCAGTTTGCATAGAGAGACCGTTGCAGATCTTTGATTTTTATTAGCTAGAATCCTGATGGTTTTTCTTTCCATTCCCAGTTGTGCAGTCAGCAGATGGACTCTCTAAAATCATCTTTTCCTTGAATTTTCCTGCAGGAGAACTGAAATGAGTAATGGTCTGATGAATATGGACTGGCCATATTCTGAAAGTGCATGACTTCCAGCAAGTCATCTGGATCTTACTCTGGTGCACATAATGATCAGGTGAAATTTGTTTAGGCTATTATTTGGGGAGCTTTCTAGGTCTCATGCATGCATAAGACAGTGCAAGTAACCTTTCCATTTACAACCCTTTAGTCTTGAGTTTGATGCTTCATTTACACCACTTCTACTATGTTAAATGGTACAATGTCAGTGGTCCAGATTTTGAAGAACAGCAAAAAACAGCAGTGCAACTAGAGAGAGCTATGAGTTTGGCATATGCAGGGGCTGCATCTAGAACATTCAAAGCCCAACTAACACAAGAGAAAAATGTGAGGTTCTCTGGAAAGGACTCAAGTGTTGTCTGGTTCATCATTGTACACAGTAGGTGTAATTCTTTCCCAAGGCTTCGGCAGCTCTTTGTAGTTCTCATGGCTGTGAACTGATACTCCATGGACATTCACTCATTCAAGAGCACTCGTGTTCTCTAGTAAAAGCATCAGTTTAATCATTTTCCTTTATGAAAGCCATGTTTTCAATTAAGCAAGAAGATACACACATTTCATCATTCATTGACAGGTATATTCTAGGTATGATGAGATGATTGAACCCACAATAATGCTCAAAATGGAAGAGATGCCATCATTTATTTTAAAAGAGAACTGCACTTTCTTCATGTCAGTGTGTAATTTTTGAAAGCTACCCCCACTTGCATTTCAAAACATTAATCAATATGTCCTACTATTGTAAAACTATCCCGAAGTAATCAAACAGTTTTAAAAACAAAGCTTATTTAATTTTCCTTATATTTTGGCTTCATTTTCAGATATCACTTAAAGCAGTAGCATTTCAAAGGCTAGTCACATTAAACATATCAAAGTCAACCCATTTTAAGATACCTACTTATTTAGAAAATTTCAAACATGAGATTTCAATGTAAAACGCAAAGTTTGAATCTATGGAAAGAACATTTCACACCTTAGCGATCACTGCACAACAAGGTCTGATCCTACTTCTGCACAGAAACCACACACTGTGATTTTGATGGGTGCAGTTGTGTGTCAACTTCTCTGGGCCATGATTCTTACTCAGCAGCTCTTTCCCCCATGCTGAGAATTGGTTTAATGTAATCATGCCCATGAAAAGAAAATTTATAGTCAATCAATTGCAGGGGAATTTCCTTGAAAATTCAGCCTGCTTCCAACACTACACATGCACACACATTCACACGCACATACACACACATATTGATTTTCTGGCAAGGTTCTCTTTTTGTTGTATCTGCTTCTTGAATATTGCTTATTATTCTCAGACCTTCTGTTTCAACTAAATTTAGGCAATGGTCTGCCATATTACTGGTCTATCCTGGGTGTCATTAACCTCTACAGCCTGAGAATCAGCTGTCTGCCATCTAATTAGTCAACCTTGGATTCACTTACCATCACAGGCATCAGAGTGCCATTTGACCTACTGATTTTGAGTTTTTCAGCCACTGGAATATTTCTAAACATCGTGACATAAAAATAAATTTCCAGCCTGAAATCTGATCCACCAACTAGGAACTTACCAGCCATGTTAAGAAACTCCTTGACATAATAGCTCTCTAAAGAAGGGGGGTAGGGTGAGTTGCTTAAAGAAGTTCATGAGTAAAATAGAACTAAATGACAATAGAATTTTTTCATAAAATTTTTGAAGCTCCCTTGTATAAACTTCAGTCCTTTTATTTATCTAGAGAACTAGTCCAGTATTGATTTATTTAGAATCAGAAAGCAATGAGATGTGTATATACTTATTCATAATATTATACCTGCCATTCATTTTCCTGACTTATCTTGTGATTATTAGTTTATTGAATAAAAAGATGCTTAATAGCTGCATTAGACAATTTAAATAGTGCTAATAAGTAAGTAGCATATTAGATAGGAAAAATCCATATCCTTTCACAAGCATCAAATAAAGAGCATCTGAATTTTTACATTAAAACTTTTAGAAATAAGAAAAGGTAAACATAGTAGCAAGCTTGTCAAGGAACTGTTCTTCCTTAGTCTATGAAAGTCTATTACAGTAATACTTTAGTAAAATATTTGCCTTTAATACTAATGTCTGTTTACATCCCATATCCTTTGCTAAAGGAGTGATTAGTGGAAATGCCAGTGAAACGCTGGCTGCTACTGCAATTAGAACAATGAAGCAAATTTTACATATGCTAATAGAATTCTTTATTAATTTGAACCATTGGTCAATTTTCTTCTGTACAATAATGTACAGAAGAAAACTATACAGATGAAATACCTACTGAAGAGTCACTTGGGTCCCCTGAAAGAAATATTGGCAGCCTATAAGACAAAGGTAAATCATTTAAATTAAATTTAAATAATGAAACTTTATTTTATATTTTATTCATAAGCATTCATTTGAAATTCTGCCCATACATCATAAAATTACGAAGTACCTTTCACACTAAAGGGCACAGAAGAAAGAAAGACCCTACATAATGCAAATCAAGGAAGGGGGATACAATGTTTATACTTATGTGTATTAAGTCATAATTTCAACTAGCAGTTACAACCCAAAGCAAAGCAAAACCAAAAACCGCAAAAAATATGAAGATATTTTTCAATTTCTAAGATACCCATTGCCTTTTATAAAGGAATAACATGATAACATGTCATACAAATATTTTTCATTTCAATTCCTGCACATTTCTTTTCTTACTCAATGACATGTTATGTGTAGGCAGAAATCACATCATGGATACTAATTTTGTAGTCAAGCATTAGATAAATTAAATTTTCTTAACATCACTGCATAGTGAATTTTAAAAAATATTAGTCAGGGGAAATGATAAAGATATCAGATTCTCTTCCCTACACCTTCTAATATATTTTATTTTCTATCAGTTCCACTACCTGATATACATTAATTTTATCTTACTTCATTATATGTATTGATACTTAGACTCAGTGTTTTGAAGGGAAGATTATTTAGCTGTTTGCTCGGACAAAAGGGGAATTGTTTGTGTTACTCAATGTTTTGAAATCATTCTTTCCCAAAACAAAGCCTGAGCTTTGTACCAAGTTGAAGCAAGTGACTGATTTGCAGTAAGAAATATTGAGCTTATAACGTAACTCTGGTAACGTTTCCTTATTCATATTCAATGTAGTATCACACACTCATGGAAAAAAAAATAACTTAAAAATGGATTCATTTTGCCTTAGAATTGGTAGGATGTTAACATAATAACCTGATCGTCAAATTCTGAATATATTATGATTCTGTAGAAAAGGAAAAGGAAATACTTAATGAAGTGTAGTTTGAGATGTCCTCTACATTTGTACGGAAGATAAAAGTCATTATCACTATGATTTTTAATTCTGTAAAATTTTTGATTAAGTGTTCTCTAAAAGAAAATATGCCAATTATTTTGCTAAAAATTAACTAATTAAGATAAGATTAGAAACCAATTAGTCACAATATGCCTTAACTATTTCTCATTTATCAACTTTCTGGTTGTCTATATTTTACATTTGTCACAATAGTATTAAAAGCAACTATTTTAATGGCCTTAAAACCAAGTAAAGACCAATTTTCAAGTAAAAGAGTACATCCCTCCTGAGCCCTACGTCTTTTCACCAGTCTTGGATGCAGATAATGGTTAAGGTGATCAGATTTTAACATTGGTAAAGTGAGACACCATAGACTAGGGGGGGTGGTTCTTGATTAAAAATTTGGTCTATATGGAGCAACAAAAAATTTTATAGAATGCAAAAATAGTATTGTAATATATTTTTAAAATTTCAACATAACTACAATTTAGAAATATAATACATTAAAAAGTATGTATAGTAGTAACTTATTCTTTGGCATATTTCTCATTTGAGTGAATTTTTTAGTAGATTGCTGTTGTTTAAAAGGTCATGAAATTTTTCACAAGAATGTGTTAAATTATATTTCACACATAAAATGGTTTTCAAGGTCTCAACACTTAATTGTGATTTTTCTGATGTCCACACAGTATTCACTGTAGAAAAAAACGAGTTCAGTCACAGCATTAATTCTTGGTAAGGACAGCGCCTATTCCACAATTTTTAGTGCATTATTGTATGGAACATGATTTGTTTCAAATTGATGTAATATTTCTAACCATTTTTGTTTTGTCTAGTTTTTAACCATTTGTTCTTTACTGTGATTTTTGCTGATGCTCAAGATTTAACCTTTTGCTTATCAATATATATTTTTAATAATGATGCCTCATTAAAAAGATCATTTTCAGAAATATTACTATATGTAAAATTTTGAGTAATAGGAGCGAATGATTTTTGCACACCATTCCAATTAAGTTCTTGTTTTAATGTAACCCAATAAAAATATTCAATATCATTGTAATGTACCATAAACTCTTCTAAATAATCTATGCAGTTACTATAGAACTTTTTAATGTGATTCATGATATCTGCACGAGTTATTGTACCTTGTTCTTCTAGCTGGCTTATATTATTGTGGATAGTTAATGGAAGAAAATTATTTTCTAACCGCTCTTGACACGTAAATTTTAAATTATTGACTTAATTTGCTACTTCGATTACAGAAATTGTCACCTTCAATAACTTTTATAGCATTTTGAAAAAGAGCTGCTTGATTGTGTACAAAATCTAGCCAAATTTTTGAAGATTCTTTTTCAAAAAACTCTTCTAAAATTCTAGGACATTTATCCTGTGATAGAAAGTAGGACTTCAAAGCATCATATATTTTCAAAATTCTTTTGACAGATGGCAAAAGAGCTAACCAGTGCGTTTTACTGTATCCAAGTATTTTCTGATATCTGACTTCCAGTTTTACAAAATTCTTTAAGCATTTCAATGCTCACAGTGTATATATAGAAATAAGAATATATTTTAATAACAGTATTTTCCACATCTATGGGCAACAAATCAGCAGCTGTTTGAATGGTGTTATGTATTATGTGCATTGCACAACCAACACCAATAATTTTTATTAGTTTTTTTTTAATTTATAAAAAAGATTATTTGTACTTCCTCTCGCTTTTCCTCCAAAATTTGTTTGTATTGTCTGCACAATATGCAATCATTTTATGTTTTAAATTTTTCCCCCTAAATATCAATAATGGAACTGAAAATTATTTCAGAAGTTTGGCCAGGCACAGAAATGAAATCTAAAATTGTAATTTGTATTCCAGTTTCCGAATCAAAAAACCTAATAATGATTGAAAATAATTTTATATCCTTATGATTTGACACGTCAGAATATATGGATATAAAATTAGTATTTTCTAGATTTTTGTTTAATTCTGAAAATGCATGTGGGGAAAGCACATTACACACAATTGCCGAGGATTTTGTTCTAGCACAGGCAAATTTTTTGTTAACTTTTTGACAACTTGTGATGTATAGTCCATAGATCTGAAGTAATGATTGTCATTAATAACATGAAAAGACATAAGTCCTTCTGCTAATGCTATAGTCAATAGTCTTCCTTTAAAACCATAATTCAAATGTATCAATTGATCCCTGGTCTTATTTATTTAGAGTTCAATTTCTGCATGCATCTGAGGACATTTAGAATACCAAGGCTTGGATTAGGTACACTAGCCTTCAAAGCGACATCATTGCCCTTTCAAATGTTAAAGAGGGCTACTCTGGCTGATATGCCCAATTTAATATGCATTTTACTTCCATACAGCTGCTTCCACGAACATTGATTATGGATCCAAGTAAAAGGAAATCTGGACAATTTCAATCTTTATCTATTTATCAAGGTACTGTGTTTTGGAATAGTTTTAAGGATTATTGTTTTGGTTAAATTGATCTACAATCCAAAGGGAAAGTGCAGTCTTTGATTTTTATCACAAGTATTCAAGTTCTCCATATTTTCAGCAAGCACATCACAGGTTGTTAATAAACATTCCTCTAATCAGGATGTCTTTTTCTTCTGCATATAATTCAGTTTCCTGGATTATTTGCACAACATAACGGTTGAATAAATCTAGTGAAAGGAAGAAAGTTGATGCTCAATCTTCCCTATTCTTTAAAATCATTTTAATGGGGGCTCGCACAATTATTATCACAATCCATACATACATCCATTTTGTCAAGAACATATGTACATTTGTTGCCATCATCATTCTCAAAACATTTGCCTTCTACTTGAGCCCTTCATATCTGCTGCTCATTTCCCCCCTCCCTCCCCACTCCCACCTACCTCAGGAACCCTTCATCATTCATATATTATTATAATTTTGTCATACATTACACTGTCTGACGTCTCCCCCTGCCCTTTTCTCTGCTGTCCCTCCCCCAGGGAGGAGGCTATATGTAGATTGCTGTAATCAGTCCCCCCCCTTTCTACCCCACATTCTCTCTACCCTCCACGCATTGCCACTCTTATCACTGGTTCTGGAGGAGTCATCTGTCCTGGATTCCCTGTGTCTCCAGTTGCTATCTGTACCAATGTACATCCTCTTGTCTAGCCAGATTTGTAAGGTAGAACTGGGATCATGATAGTTGGGGGGGGGGGGAGAAAGTAGTTAAGAACTAGAGGAAAGTTATATGTTTCATCGTTCCTACCCTGCACCTTGGCTGGTTCATCTCCTCCCCACAACCCCTCAGCAAGGGGTGTTAGTTGGCTACCATTGGGCTTTGAGTCTCCACTCTGCACTCACCCACATTTAGAATGATATGATTTTTTGTTCCTTGATGCTTGATACCTGATCCCTTTGACAGCTCGTGGTCACACAGGCTGATGTGTTTCTTCCATGTGGGCTTTGTTGCTTCTGAACTAGATGGCCACATGTTTATCTTCAAGCCTTGAAGACCCCAGATGCTATATCTTCTGGTAGCCGGGCACTGTCAGCTTTCTTCACCACATTTGCTTATGCACACATTTTTCTTCAGCAATCGTGTCGGGAAAGTGTGCATCATGGAATGCCAACTTAGTAGAACAAAGTGTTGTTGCATTGAGTAAATGCTTGATTGGAGGCCCAATGTCCATCTGTTGCCTTAATACTAAACCTCAAAATATATGCGCATAGATCTGTTTCCCAACGGATTCCCTTATTCTGTTTGAGTGGTTGTCTCTTGATATATGTACAGGTTAAAATGAGCACAATGAATTATTCTGAAATTCTCACTCTTCTCAAGGTTATTCATAGTTTATTACTATCCACACAGTCAGGTGCTTTTGTATGGTCAGAAAAACATAAGTAAACTTCTTTCTGATATTCTGTACTTTCAGCTGATATCCAACTCATGTCAGCAATGATATCCCTCGTACATATCCTCTTCTGCATCTGGTTTCAATAGCTGGAAAATTCTTGTCACAGTACTGTAGCAAACTTGGACATATTTAAAGATGTTAAATATAATTTCAGCCAAATTTTTCTTTGCATGTGATATCAAGTATGTTACTTGAAAATTCTATTGGGCCACATGTCTTTGGAAACAAACATGGACCTTTTTTCACAGTTGGCCCACGTAGCTCACTTCCAAATGTCTTGGTTTAGAGAAATGATTGCATCCAGCGCTCCCTCAGCGTGCCAAGACATTTTAACTGGTTTTCAATCAATTTGGGGAGCCTTGTTGGTCACTAATAGCTTCAGTATAGTTTCAACTTCTTCCTTCAGTACCATTAGTTCTTGACCTTGTGCTACTTCATGAAATAGTTGAATGTCAGCCAATTATTTTCAATGCAGTGACTGCATTCCTACTATTTTATTTTGATAGTTTCTCCATCATTCAATATTTTGTCCACAGAATCATTCAATATTGACATTTGGGATTTGAATTTCTTCTTCAACACTTCCACCTTGAGATACTCTGAGTATGTTTCTCTTTATTTCCTTTCTAACTCCCCATCTTTTCACATTTTGTGTAATTATCTAAGATGTGTTCTCAAACTTCCCTGTGAAACTTCATGTGCAGTCCTTTGGCATCATAATTTCTTGCTTTAGCAGCTCTACATTCAAAAATAAAGTTCAGAGATAGTCTATTTTATTCTTGTGTATTCCAGCTGACAAACCACGCGTGTAAGTTGCCATCTATGTAGCAGAAGGATGAGGACTTCTGCTCCTAGCGACATTTACAACCTGGGAAACCCACAGAGATACTTCTACTGTGTTTTACAGGGAAGCTGTGAGTCAGAATCT
The DNA here is from genome assembly GCF_050624435.1 of Tenrec ecaudatus. Taxonomy (NCBI): domain Eukaryota; kingdom Metazoa; phylum Chordata; class Mammalia; order Afrosoricida; family Tenrecidae; genus Tenrec; species Tenrec ecaudatus. Next base: position 12,068,954 of record NC_134544.1, read on the forward strand.
AGTGGGTGACAGTGAGTTTGGTTTTAGCTTATGTTTTTTTTAAAGGTATTTGTAGTAAAAAAGTTATTTGATTTTCAAAATTTTATTTTGTGTGTGTGTTTTTATTACCAAGACCATATTTTTCAAATATGGGTCCTTCCTCTTTATTACCCTAATTTTTACCCTCTAAGCACCAATTATTATGAGTGTACATTGTTGCATATTTGATGGATTTCAGTAGAATTCTTTAATAAATCTATCACCAGCTTTGGTGGTGGGTGCACACATTTAAATAATCATAATAACTGAACTTCATTAGAGATATATACATATACATATAACAGACAATATTGTACTTCAAAATAGATCTCAATACATTTCTTTTAATCATGAATGCTCTGCCATCCCTCTTGGATGTTAAATTCTCAGCATAAATCCAATGAATTCAACAATCATAAACCATATACATGATTTATAATAAGTGTAATAAAATCCTGCTCAGAGAAGAAATTTTTACCTAGATCAGAGAAGAGTAGATGTTCTCATTGTTGATTTCTTCACTAGCTATTCAGTACCATGTCTTCCTCAGCCTTGAAGAGGAGGCAGAGAGAGGGGGTTCCAGTGTGTTGGGGTCCCAACACCAGTGTCCAAGCTTACCTTGAGTAGGAAAATTGGAATAGACAAGAATAAAATAGACTATCTATGAACATGCTCAGCATATCTCAAGTTGAAAGCAAGCTTGTCTCAGGCAGGGGAGACATATAGACCACCAGGGCTGCCAACAGAATGACAATTTGAGGCCAATGCCCCACTTGGACTGGGTGCAATGGAGGAGTAAGAATGGCAGTGGGGAGAAGTAGAGGTGGAGGAAGAGGAGATTGAGTGCTAGAGCGGCTGGAAAAGTCTAAAGGAAAGGCTAGCAGGGAGGAAGGAAGAGAGAAGAGTTGGTACAAGGCAGGATAATCTTTGACTGGATTGGTGAACACCTCAAGAAAGCGGGGCCAAGCATGCTTTTCAGAGCTTGAAAGCTATGGCACAGAGCCAGCATCAGTGGAGCCAACATGTGTGCACACTCCTTTGGTGCAGAGCCATCAATAGGAAGTCTGGTCTGACCGATGAGCCACCTGCACGCTTCTCTTCTACACACAAGATGCATTTTGCACAGTATCCAAATAACCTAACTTCATGCAATATATTGTGCATATGTGAATGAGTGTGCCACTACACCAGTTTGGGTTTTTTTCTGAACAAAAGTACAATGCCATGCTTATTTTTTGATTGATTGATTGATTGGAGATGTTAATAAAAGTGGAAAATGAAAATTAAACAATAACAGAATAGTATGAATGTACTGCGACTGTCCATCCCTAGCTTTCGCAGGTATCTGCATCTTGGTAGTAATGAAGGATAAATGCGGGCCATTTGGAAAATTGGGCTATAGCAGATCAGCCAGAACATAAAAATAGCAATTGGGTGAATGCAGAGGTAAGTAAAATCGATAAATAGTTTTGCTGAAGATATTAATGTGGAGATTGGGAAGCTGAAAATCTTGGCATGCCTTTGGATGGGGAACAGATCCCTAAACATAAATTTAATATACACATGATAGGTTTAATGTTTCTCACTAGACTAAGAAAGGAGAAGCTGAACAAATAGCTTTTGCTTGTGAGCTTTCTCTTACATTATTTAAGTGTGGTTTCTATCACCAGTGTACTGCTTTGCGGATAGAGACTATGCAGCTTCTGGGTGAACAGTACATCAATCAGTCAGTGGATGGATCACCAACCTGGGACGAAGGGCAGGTGTGTCCAGGAAGTTCAGCACTTGAGGGAAGGAGAGATAAGATCTTCACTTAAATATTGCCAGAGATGAAACTGTAAATACCTAAAAGTCTTATTGAGAAACAAACTTGAACTTTATGAAAGTGATACATCCAAGAAGAGGACAGTCTGACATGTAACATTCAAGAAGACAGGCTCACTGCTACCAAGTCAATCCCAGAATTGACTTGATGGTGGTGAGTTTTAATATAAAAGCTATGGTTTCAAATATATATATATATGATATGTATTTCTAAGAAACATATTTTCGGGTAGCTTACAAAAATGTAGACAATAATACATGTGTTGTTGTTTGGTAAGTTTTTAACTCATCGTGACTTGATAGACAAGAACATGAAACACGGGCGCTACCCTATACCAGTCTCACACTTGCTACCATGTTTGAGCCCACTGTTGGAATTAGTGAGTCCACTCAACCTGCTGGAAGTCTTTCTCTTTTTCTCGATTCCTGCATTTTGTCAGTGGAGGTCTAGTGATTCCATGCTGGGCTGCTAACTGCCAAGTCAGCAGTTTGAAAGAGTTACAGACTAGGAAACCCACAGGGACCGTTCTACCCTGTCCCACCGGGTTGTCAGGGTTCAAAATCAGTCATATGGAAGTTTGTTTGTTTGTTTGTTTGTTTGGTCTACTTTACCAGGCATACTGTCTTTCCCAAGAGACTGGGCCCATAAGGACACCAATTCTTTCCTAATTCCTCTTAGTAAAGCATATGAGGTGACTGGAAATACTGTGGTTTTGTCAGCTGTAACCACCTCTTCAAAGTAGCATCTTTCTTTTATTAAACACTTTAAACCGGTCTTTTGCAGCAGACTTGTCCAAGAAAAGAAGTCATTTGAATCCCTAAGGGGACTTGGGACACATGCACCAGTGCTTGAGGCAATCTGAGAATTCCTCCGGCCTGTCTTGAATAGCCTTTGTGCTGCTCTTCTGTTTGGACCCAGCTGCCATTCCCACTCCCATTCCTTACCTCTGTCCTGTTTCATGCTGTTATTTTCTAGGCCAAGGGTAAAATGTTTTCAAACCTTTCCTGAGTCTTCGGACTTGGTTAAGTTGCCACTTTGTGCATTTGTAAACACCCGGTAGTTCTGTTTTGTTTTGTTGTTTTTATGCCAATATTTAACCACAACTCATAGACTTGTGTGTGGTTTACTTAGAAGCGGTCTTTTTTTATTAGGTGTTGTGACACCAGAGATGGGATTTGTGCTCGTCCCAAGTGTCTCACACTAGATATATATGAGATAATTAACAAATGATTATTGAATTAACAAAAAACTGTACCTCTAATTTAGGATTCTAATTATAAAATGAATGCATGAAGTAAGATCACATAGAAAAATGGAGTCAAGTAGAAATGGGGAGGGGAATTTTTAAAATTTCATTATTTTATGACTTCTTATATTGCTTGAATTAGTAAATAGATCTTTAATTATGGAGATGATAATAATAGTGATGAAAGTAATATGAGTTAGCATGTGAAAATAGTATAAGGAAAATGATCTAATGAGAGCAAAAGGGCAGTAATTAATTGCAAGGAGTTAATTAAACCTTAGGTGGGATAGCAGGTTACAAATTGACTGATAGTCCTATGGTCAGCATTTTGAATCCTCCAGCCACTCCATGAAAGAAAGGCAAGGCTTTCTACACCTATGAGGATTTTCAGTGGTGGAAGCACAGAGCAGCAGTTCTACACTGCCCCATGTGTCACATAATAATTAGGGACCTTTGAATTTTTTTTTTAGGTGAGACATAATGTTGATTTGAAGCCAAGTAAATTCAAAGCAAAACCATTTAAAAAATTACTAGAGTGAGCTACAGGGGAAGTAGTACATAATGTCTGTGGAAGTTCAATTATTCATCCTCTCAGTATTTTCTATGAAGCATCTATAATGGTACCCGGTATGAGTTTTAGCTGCAAGATAAAACAATGGCATTCCTTCACTTGCAGTTATATAACTGCAGTCTGTCCTTCATCATAACACAGCATGTTTAATTTACTGATTGATATATTCTCATACTTTTTCTTATCAGGATGTTAATCCTATGGGACTTAAGGACAGCTTTACTCCAGTATGATCTCATCTAAATTCAATTACATCTGCAAATACAGTATTTTCAAATAGGGAGGATACATTCACATGCATTAGAGGTTAGGAATGAGTATTATATTTGTTTGAGAAACATGATTCAACCCAAAATACTAGGATCATAAATAAGCCAGCTGTGTTCATACAAAGATATGTTGTTGCTGTTAGGTTCCGTTGAGTCCATTTGGATTCATCTCGACCCTAGGCATGATAGAGCAAAGCACTGACCCATCCTACGCCATCCTCAAAATGGTTCTGAAGTCTGAGTCTAGGGAAGGCCAAGAAAGAATGGGTGCATTTGAGTTGTGGTGCGAGTGAGCAACACTGAAAGTCACAATATCAAACACATATTGGAATAGGTACAGCCTGTATGCTCTTTAGAATCAAAGATATTAAGACTTCCTCTCACGTATTTTGAATAGAACAGTCCCTAGACAAAGATATCATGGGTGGTAAAGAAGAGGGGCAGCAAAAAAGAGGAAGATGCTCCCTGAGATGGACAAGGTCATGGCTACAATGGTGGGCTTTAAGCTAACAACCGTGTTGACAATGGTGCAGACTGAAGCAGTATTTCATTATGTTGGACATAGTGTTGCCGTGCAACATTACAGGTAACAATAGCATCGTTCGTCATAGATAGTTTACAAGGAGGCAACAAATAATAAATGACTTACATTATATCAAATCTAAACAAAACATGCAGTACACTGCTTGCTTTTAGTACCCAGAGAATGAATGCAAAAGACACATCAATATTTTTAAGTCATTTTATTGGGGCTCATACAATTCTTATCACAATCCATATGTACGTCCATTGTGTCAAGCACATGTACATGTGTTGCCATCATCATTCTCAAAACATTTGCATTCTATGTGAGCCCTTAATATCAATTGCTCATTTTCCCTTCCCTTCCCTACTCCCCCCTACCTCATGAACCCTTCATCATTCATAAATTATTATTTTGTCATATGTTTCACTGTCAGACATCTCCCCATGCCTTCTTCTCCCCCAGGGAGGAGGCTATACGTAGATTCTTGCAATCAGTTCCCGTTTTCTCCCCCACCTTCCCTCCACCCTCCAGGCATCATCACTCTCACCACTGGTCCTTAAGGAGTCATCTGTCCTGGATTCCCTGTGTTTCCAGTTGCTATCTGTACATTCTCTGGTCTAGCCAAATTTGCAAGGTAGAATTGGAATCATGAAAGTGAGGGGAAGGAAACATTTAAGAACTAGAGAAAAGCTATATGTTTCATCGTTGCTACCCTGCACCCTGACTGGCTCATCTCCTCCCCACGATCCTTCAGTAAGAGGGGGTCTGCTTGGCTACCGATGGGCTTTGAGTCCCACTCTGCATTAAACCACATTTAGAATGATATGATATTTTGTTCCTTGATGTTTGATACCTGATTCCTTCGCCAGCTTGTGGTCACACAGGCTGGTGTGTTTCTTCCATGTGGCCTTTGTTGCTTCTGAACTAGATGGCCACTTGTTTATCTTCAAGCCTTTAAGACCCCCCAAAATGCCAAATCTTTTGATATCTGGGCACCATTAGCTTTCTTCACCACAGTTGCTTATGCACACTTTTGTCTTCAGTCATCATATAAAACCCACTGATAGGATTTTTAGTTCTTTGATGTCTAATAACTGGTCCCTTCTACACCTCATGGACAGACAGGCTGGTGTGCTTCTACCATGTCACAACAGTATTTTTAAAGTACTCGCAATCCACTCTTTAATGCTAACTATGAGGGACACTAATCTTTGCTCTGTTAGTGGAGCAGGTCATATGGATTTAGACATTTCTAAAATTTAAATATAGTGAAAAAATTGAGAACTATGAATAAAACCCTGGAGAAATTTTAACTCAGAGGAACCGAAAATTTCTCTCTAGAACAGATAGTGAGTGAGTAGAACATATGTTTTTCTTAAATGGGGAATCAGAGAGCAAGGCAATGGTCAGGAAAAATGTAGGTGATAAAGGTTGAAGAAAGAGGGGCAGTTGCAGTGTTAAATGGGGTAGGATTCAGAGCACCAGGCAGGTAGCCAGAAGGAGACACAGAGTGAATTAAAAAAAATGGGAAGCAAGGCACATGCATATAGTATAGGTCTAAATATGCTAAAAAAACTATTGACAATTATTTTAAATAGACATGTTAGGATGAAGGATAAATTCAGAAATAATCAGGATACCAGCTCTTGATTTGCAATGAAAGAGAGTACAAGGTCCCCGGACCCCCGAGGCTTTCTGCATCTTCTTCCAGGAGACTTTATATGAGATCCTATATAGTAATTAAAACAACATTGCTTCATGGAAAGATAACATGCAGATTGATCAGGGAATTTTAATTTCAAATGACATTAAGATATGCAGTCACTTTTATCCATCTTTAGTGACATTTCTTGCAAAGAGTTTGGTCCTTACTGAATGAATGGCGCCAAGTGCTTTGAAACTTATGGACATCAATTTTAGGTGATGGAAGAAATAAGATAGCTAATTCAAGCTCAGAAAAGAGCGATCTAAATTTGATTCAGAATAGCTTGTCCTGTACAATCTAGAGAAGACTTTTAAATGCGGCTGTGCCTTGAAATAAATAATCTTCTTTATAAATAATACTTCTATTGACAAATCCATAAGTCACCCTAAACTACCCTGAGTCAAATATAGGAATATAGCAAGAGCTCACTAATACAACCTTATGCTATTCTCATTCTTGCTGCTTCACTTCTCATCTTGTATATTTTATACTCTAAAATTTTAACAGATGGAGGTGGACTAAATTAAATAGATTTATCAATGTAAAGGGTACCTGGTAGTCTTCAAGAGCAATGCTTCTTATTTTCCAGCTTACATTTTAGACACAAATGGATTGAGTTACTCTATAAACATATCAAAAGTGCTCCATAGTTTGTGTGATGGTTTTAAAAGCTTTGGGAAAATAAATACTAATATTGTGTAAACCTTCCAACACTGTTTTAAGGACATTTTCCATCTGAGAACTTTCAGATATCAATTCAAAAGGATGGAAGAATCACGAGTAAAGTGGAAAGCTTAATAAATTATGCACAAATTGTATAAATGTCACTGAAGATGTGAAATTGCACTGCTATCCAAGTTGAGTGCTTTCTTTATCAGGGCGTTTAAATGGTCTCACTAATGGGTTGACTATACACTAGAGCCAGTCATATCTATGCTCGGGGTCTAGGAAAGTTGTTTAAGACCCATCTGCGCATAATGAACACCTAAGCCAAAGAGATAGTCAAAGACATTGATCAGATATGTGATTTCCACGGACTATTATTCTAGCTGCTGGTGTCTCCACAGTGATAAGTGTAAATCAAAGCACTTACAAGCTGGACGCCTAACGCTGTGGGTGTCTGCGCGTGCCTGCCATCAGCTCTCATTTTACTCTTCCTTTGAATGACGTGTGATTGATTGATTGATTGTTCACAACTTGCATGACTCAGTGCAGCCCAGATCCATCCCCGCTCCCTGCTCTGCACACAACGTTTGCATCATTGACTTTCTGCCAGCCATTTTGCTGCCAGGACACAGAGTGACATTTAATGATCTTTCTACATGGCATTGTCACATTCGTCACTCTTTATCGCTTGTGACAGACCTAGATTCAAATGCAAATATGAAATGGAGACTGACTCCCTTCCAAATTAGGTTCTACTTTGGAATTGACATCTATCAACACAGGTTGACAAGCTACACGGAAGAGATGATAACTCATTGCTTATATAATAATTAAAACTACCTATTTCAAAACCCTTCTGAGAAATCAAGGGCATTTTACCCCCATGAGGAAATAACTCTTTGAAAACTCATGGAGCTTGAAATGACATCATCTCAGCATAAAAGAAAGATGTGAACAGGGGACAAATAATTTACCTATAGTGCACCATTCTTCCCTCAAAAACAAACACCATAGTGCCCATGCAGCTTATTTAGAGAGGGCTTGAGTAGTGCAGTGGGTTACTCATTGGGTTGCTAACCCCAAGGTCATCAATTTGAAACCACCAGCTATTCCACTGGAGAAAGATGAGGTTCTCTGCTCTCAGTAAGATTTACCGCTTCGGAAACCCACAGGGAAGTTCTGTGATATCCTATAGGAGCATTTTGAGTTGGTATTGACTTGACACCAGTGAGTGAGGAGAGATGTCCAAAAACTTATAAAATTTTAGGTGAAAAGTCAATATCATGACACAAAATTTCCAGAAACTCCTTATTTCTCTGAAACTTGTTATCTTCCTTCCTGTAAACAATTGTGTTAATCATGCTTTCTAATGTCATAATATGAGATTTTGCCATTTTTCAGAATGCCAAATAGTCCTTCCTCATATGTCAGTTATCCCTAGATAAGCAGCTTCCTGGATTTCCCTCCTGGAGAGACCTAAATCAGAAACTCAAATCAAGAGTTTCCACAGTTAGTCAATAACATAGCCTCTCTACACCACATTTCCCGTGAAACCAACAATCACAGTGCCTGCCCACAGTCATGCTCTCCTTCTACATATAACCAACCTCTGGCTCTGGTAGACATACTTTGGATACTAGCGACTGGTACACAAGCTTCCAGCCTGCCATTCTTGTTTTGCCTTGGACCTTAATCTATCACAAATTCAACTGTTACAACACATTAAAAGAGCTCCGTTGTATTCTATAGTTTTTTTTTAATGAAGTGCTTCCCAGAATCTGCCATTCTATCCCACCTATAGTGCATAAATTTGAGAATGTCTGCAAGCCAAAGTTTGGGAAAGGAAGTGTGCACTCAGGTTTACAACAGCCTCTCAGCTAATATGTCTACTTACAATTACAGGTAGAGCTTCACTTTGAAAATATCTGTTCCTAAACAATCCACAATTAGGCAAATGATGCTGTTGAATCTCTTAAATTTAGTTTCTGGTCACTTCCAAAGGCTGTTCAACTTCTTAAACTCAGGTTGGAGGAGCCATCCTTGAAAGTAAAACATGGACACTGTCTGATGCCTAATAATATTTGTTAAATTAAATTCATGCATCCCTCTAGGATGGAGTAAAGTGGTCTTAGGGTTTTTGAGACTAAGTTATTCCAGGAGCAGGCAGACTCATCTTTCTCCCTTGGTTTTCCTGATGGGTTTGAGCCACCACTGTTAAGGGTAGCAGAGCAGTGCTTAGTCCAAAGTGCTATTAGGTGCACTTAGATACATCAGAAGGCCTAATTAATGTCACATTTAGGGTCAGAAGATTTTATTACATGTCACAATGATAAAAATAACCCGTGTAATTATCCTATAAGCTCACCTGAGTATTTCTCTAAATTGAGTGCTTCTTAGATCTAATTTCGGTTTATTTTAGACATTAAGTAATTTCCACAGTCTGCCCTACATTCTAGTTCTTTTAGTACATACCCAATCTCATGCAGGTGTCAAATGGAGGAGCCAGGGAACTGGATCTAGCACGCAAGATTGGCTCCACCACAGAATTAATCCTATTGAAAGTGCCCAGGAAACATGTACTGAGTTCTATTGATTTCTTAAAAGCACAGCTCTCAAGAATCCCACGGAAGCTGTGAGGCAGTGGACTTCGTAGAAGGAGCCCTGGTGGCAAAGTGGCTGAAGTGCTCAGCTGCTAATTGTGAGCTTGGTTGAGGGAACCCGCCAGCTTCGTGGTGGGAGAAAACAGTCTGATGATCCTTTCTCATGAAGAGTCCTACACTCAATGCCGTGAAGTCAACGGACTCAGATACATCCAAGAAAAACCCACGGGGAAGTGTTTTCCTAGTTCTCTAGGGTCTCTTTGAGTCCGAATCAAGGGGTAGAGGAGGGGACTTCAAATAGTTCGTGGGGAATTCCCAGTAACTTTACATTTCATTGTCCCACAACCCTTTTGAAGGCCCTTCTTCCTTAACCTCCTAGAGTGGATGTTGATATGGATATATGAAATCCTCTCTTCTAAACTGGGGTATTTTACCCTTAGTCCTGCTAACAATTCTCAGCTTATCCCTTCTAGAAATTACTGCTTTTCTGTAATTCACAACCCATTCCATCTTGAGGTGACTGTTCTTAGCTAAGGCTACCACCTCACTATGGGGATCACAAAAAGACCTCCTTTTATTCCACCCCCATCCAAGGCAGATCTTGGTTGCAGTGGTGGGACTGTCTCTGTGTACAGAGCTCTGAATGCTCTGGAGTCCCCATGGGATCATGGTGAATTTGGTGTCCATGTAAGACCACACTCCTACTATTAGATCTTTGTCCCAGAGTCCATTGCTCCAGGGAGAGGTTGCCCATTATATTTGGAGCATGGATCTTCACTCTCTGATTCTACTTCTAGGAAATCTGAGCTCAGGCAGTTGGTTCTGTGAGGGGCCCTACAGAGTTAGCTGGGGCCTCTGGAAATCTCAATGAGATGATATTTTTATTACTCGCTGATGAGTTGTCAGAAGGTCCCCATACCCGGTGTTGGAGAAACCTTAACCATTTCTGGGGACTGTAGCAATGGGATTCCTAAGACTTTCCTTCTGTTGAAATTGTTTTGGGACATAGGTATCAGCCAGTCTCAAGAATTTGTAAACTATGGTAGAAATAGCAACTGTAGGGTTCTATAGCTGTTTCTAAGCTTGTCTGATTCACTTGGGAGTGAAAACGACAAGCTTAGAACCTTAAATTGACAATTTAAAACCACATGGGAGTCAGAGAGCCTTTTATGAAGGTTAAAAAGAACCACATCTCTCACAGTCAGATGGCAGATGCAACCAAGCATGTGGCACCTGCTTAATTCGGAGAGGACCAGGAATTCAGGGAAGTCTCACATGGAACTCTGACAAGGAAGGGGTGTGCTCTTGGGATTTGGGGTGATAGAAATCCTTCAGGCAGAAGAAAAATTATTTCTAGTGGAAAATGGATGGGAAGAATGTCAGTAAATGATAATGATGTAGATAATTCCATAAGGTGTTTTCTTTGTTTATAGAGTTCTATGAAAGAAAACTTAATATTTAGACAAACATAATGACACTGATTTCCATGAGGAGGGAAGATTTGGAGCAGGCTGATGGCCTAAGAGGTTTTTCGTACACAATTTCTGAGACTACATGAGCAGATGAAGAAGACATAACTTTTATCTGTGTTAGTTCCAACAGCACTAACCCAAATGGCTGATGACTAATTGAATACAAGGATGTCTAAACAAGTAGAGGGATGTACTTAACTGGCATCAAGATGTAATCTCCAAAAAGTATAATTCAAAACTCATGAAATCTTTTGCTTCTAGTTTCTATTTTCACAGAAATTATCAGAATCACTTAAGTACAAAACTTATATTTGAAAAAAATGACTCTGGGCCATAACATGTATGAGCTTGAATTCTCTGCTCTGAAGTGACTATGACATGTTTTATTAGTCCATAAACTTGTTATGGGAATATATGGATATGGGGTCACAATAGTAATTTCTAGTTAAACAGATATATCAGTGATGAACTGCAACATGAGTAAATGGTATCAAGGAAAGGGTAAAAATATCTGTAGACATGCTCTTAAGAGACAGAACCTAATGCTCTCTAAAGCAAAGCATTGTATTACACAGCAAGAACATCTTGACTAAGCATATGATTCCAATGATATAGATTTTCCCAAGAACTCTTGCTGTGAAAAGTAATTGAAAATATTGCCAATTCTCTCACTTTCACAAGACATGTAATTTCAGACCAACCTACAATATTTTCCCAGTTCATTCTTTATTCCGTTCATTTAATGTGAGAGTTGGCAAATACAGAGATTTTTTTTCCTTCTTTCTGTACTGTTTCACTCTTGATTCAAATCACTCAATGAATTCATTTAATACATGGGAAAGATGATTAATTCATATGTCATCATATGCTGAGAACCCACTGAATAGACAATAGGATCAATATGAAGATATTTATTTATGCATATTATATTCAAAGGACTGGATAAACTGGATTGAGTTATTGAATATATTGTTCAGTTTAATCATACATGAAAGTTATAGGGATTAATGTGGTGGTTGTCAGGTCATTCGGATTCCATGCAACTAGAACTTATGTGGTTTTAGAATAAGATTTTAACCAATACAACTTAGTATTGTTTAATTTTCCCAATTTAAAAGGCAATACTAGATATACCAGCCTGACCTATCAAACTAAATTGCTTTGTACAAATAAACTATACTTTTAACTCAATACTGCCAGTGGTGATTACAGAAATCTTAACAATTTTCACCACCATTCCTTTTTTTAAGAAAAGCAAAGCAAAAATATATATTGCAATCCATACCTCCCACCACCACATGTCTGCCAGTTTGTCATATTGTGGTGCCTTGTGAATTGCTGTGGTGGCTTGTGCATTGGAAGCTATGTCACTAGTAGGCCAGCAGGGTCATACAAAGTGACCAGGTTACAGCACAGCTTCCAAAGAATAGACTATGAACAATAAATTGGCAGTTCACTTCAAAGGATATAGTAACTGAAACTTTATGCATATACCGGTATTTAAAATATTGTCAGCTACTGATGGCCTAGTGAATGGAATAGTCAGACATAGGGCCTAAGGATGGGCCCTTGGACAAGAAGTCACTCAAAATACGAGTGAGGATAAGTGCATTCTCACTGCAGAGGCTCTCATGGGGACATGACTGGAGTCACGCCTATGGAAGGGAAGCCTTTGGGATTTTCATTAGCATCTGGAACACAACTTGAAATGAGAAGACACAGCTGCAAATATCAGTTAACAATTGGAACCTGGAATGTATAAAGTATGAATATAGGAAAATTGAAAGCTGTCAAAAATAAAATGGAACTCACAAAAATCGATATCCTGGACATTAATGAGATGACATAAACTGATACTTGTTATTTTGAGTCATAAAATCGTGTATTTTACTATGCCCAGAGTGACACAACCAAGAAGAACATGTTGCATTTGTCATCTAACAGGACATTTCAAGGTGTGTCTTGAATTACCATGTTGTCTGTGTTTGGATTATATGTATCCAAATTCAAGGAAAACAAATCAATACAGCTAATATTCAAATTCAGACAATCACATTCTATGCTCCTGATAGAGAAGCAGAAGAATTCTACCCAAGCCTTCAGCTGGAAATCGGTCAAACAATGATCAAGAAGGATTAATAATTATTGGGGATTGGAATAAAAAGTTGGGAAACAAAAATGAAGGGACAGTAGTTGGAAAATATGGTATTGGCAATAGAAATTAAGTGGGAGATTGCCAGATAGAATTTTGCAAGGCCAACAATTTATTCATAGAAAATACTTGTATCCAACAACACAAAAGGTGACTGACTCTACACCAGGTACTTTCCAGGCAGAATATGCAGAAATCAAATTGACTGCATCTGTGGGAAGAGATGATGGTTGAAGAAACTCAAATCCAGGACAGATGACTCCTTCAGGACAAGTGGTGAGAGTGGAGAGAATGTAGGATAAAAATGGGGAACTGATTACAAGAATCTACGCATAGCCTCCTCCCATGGGGATGGACAGCAGAGAAGAAGGCGGGAGGAGACATCGGACAGTGTAACATATGACAAAATAATAATAATAATAATTTATGAATGATGAAGGTTTCATGAGTTAGGGGGGAGTTGGGAGGGAGGGGGGAAATGAGCAGCAGATATTAAGGTCTTAAGTAGAAGGTAAATGTTTTGAGAATGAAAATGGCAACAAATGTACATCTGTTAGTGACACATGGATGGATGTATGGATTGTGATAAGAATTGTACAGGCCCCCACTAAAACGATTTAAAAAAACCAGCAGCTAAAATCAGGCCAGAACACTTCAATGTGCTCACCTATATATGAATGAAGGAGCAGTAGGGCAGCCATAGTAAGGAAATATTGCATGGTTTAAATTGTTGAAGTTGTGTTCTAGAGTTGTATCCTCTCACTATGCTTATTCAATCTGCATGTTGAACATATAATCAAATAATGAGAAGAAGAATGCAGCATCTGGACCATAGGAGGGCATAATAACAACCTGCTATACACACGGGACACAGCCTTGCTTGCTGAAAGTGAGGAGGACTTTAAGCACTTGCTGGTGAAGACCAAAGATTATAACCTTCAGTATGAATTACAATTCAATGTAAAGAACACAGACATCCTTATAACTACACCACTAATCTTCATGATAAATGGAGAAAAGATTGTAGTTGTCAAGGATTTCACCATGCTGGGATCCACAGCCACTGCTTATGGAAGCAGCAGCCAAGAGAGCGAAAATCATGTTGCATTGAACAAATCTGTCGCACAAGATCTCTTTACGTTATTGAAAAGCAGCAAGATTACTTTGAGGAGTAATGTGTGCCTTATCCAACCCGCGGTAAATTCCGTGGGCTCATATGCCTGGGAAAGTTGGACATTGAATACGGAATACCAAGAAGATTTGCATTCTAGTGCCGGGGAAGAATATTGAACGTGCCATAGGCTGTGAAAAGAGAAAATAAATATGTCTTGGAAGTAGTACAGACAGAGCGATGACATAGATGAGGAAACTTTGCTACACATACTTTAGACAACTTGTCAGAGACCAGTCCCTGGAGATGGACATCATGCTTGATAAAGCAGAGGGCAGGGGAAAAGATGAAGGCACTCAAAAAGATGGATCGTCACAATGGCTTCCACAATAGGCTCATGCACAGAAACAAGTGTGAGGCTGGCACAGGAGCAGCAGTGCTTCATTGCGCTGTGTCCAGGGTCATGACCGGTGGGAACTGACTCCATGGCACCTGACAAGAACAATACGTCATCCAACCCAATCGGGAGGGATATGGGGGGTTTTGCAAATGCTTTTTTGACATTTGGCTATACAAAAAAAATTGACATTGCACAGTTATGAACCTATTTTATGAGAGCGGGGGCATTGATTGCAAAAAAAAAGTAATGCAAGGGTTATTTGCATAAAAAGATGGTAAACAATCTTATCCATAGAGAATCTAAAGCTTACTTTGGAAGTCAAATAAATAAATGCAAGTGTGATCATTTATGCATGTCAGGATAATTATATGAAGAATAATAGAATTCAGAAACAGTAAAGTCTGTGTGGGGAACTCACAGAAAATATTACTATCCTGTGGTGGTCTATTGGATCCTGATTCATAGCTATCAGATAATGTAGGATCATATAAAGGGGAGAGGTTTTTTTTAACTCTGGTCTCATTTACACTTGTCTCAAAGCAAAAGGATGTCATTACACACCAAAATCCACTGTCCTTGAACTATTATTTCTCACTCACAGTGATCCTAAAAATCCCAAGCCCAACTCGTTGCCCTTGAATGGATGCTGACTCATTGCAACCGTGCAGGACATGGTAGAACTGCCCCCGTGAGTCCGAATCTGTTTCTTTACGGGAGTAGAAAGCCTTGTCTTTTTCCAGCAGAATGGCTGGTGGTTTCCGACTACTGACTTTCCAGTTCGAAACCCAATGTGTATGCCCTATGCTTTCGGGGCTCCTTCTATAACAGGGTCTATGGGCTCCGACAGCCTCAGATTTCTCCCTTAAAGTAGCTGGTTTGTTCTAACCACCAACCTTGCAGTGGCAGCTCACTGCCTATCATACTACACTCGCAGCACTAGGACAGTCAATACCGAGATCGATAGTTTATACATGGAGATATGCACATCTTCACTTCCGGCAGGCTTATCTGTAGATGTTTGAATTAATCTAGTCAGCAGTTCACCTGCTGTTGAAATTTATTGTCGCTGTAGTTAACGACTTTCTAAGCTGAAATGGACTAGACACAATGTGGTTACCTCCTCACACCAAAAGTTTTAGATGCTTCTCATCCCCCGTGTTCCACTCAATCTGTGCTCTCCAAGTAGCCTTGGGTTTTCCCTTTGTTGCTACCCGGAAAGAATCCATCATCCCAGCTCTATCAGCTGTTTTCCACCAAGGGTTTTACTAGGTGCTTGTTCGTGTGTCCGCATGGGGCAGAATAGGTGAGACATGCTTGGGTAATTCAATTAAACTTCTGTCTTTGGTAGGCACGGTGCAACTAGATCTTAGATGTGCGACTTTGGAAGTTCGTCTGCCTCTTCAATTTCCCCCTGTTCCTTTTCTGCAACCACAGTGATGTTCTCCCAGTGCCCTAACGTGACAATTTTGTTGTTCTTTTCTCTGAATAAAGCTTTTGTCCATGAAGATGCACCTGGGACATGTCATTGGTGGCTGTTGTTCCATTATTCTGTGGGCAGTTTTCTCAGGACTTTCTTCCCTTTACCTTGTCAATGGAGGGTGGGTTTCAGAGAGACAACTGCTATGAAAGAAACAACCTGCCTTATGTCTGAGACCCACAATACTTCACTCTCAAGCAAGCTACACTTGGCCTTTGGCAATTCATTAAAAATATCATTCTGCATCTTCTTAGTGGCTTCCTTGGCACCCAGCAGTGTCTGCCTCAGGTACACAGAAGCCAGGGATTTTTGTTCATGTTGGTATCTGTCCCTCTAGATGTCTGATTGGTTAATTGTCCTGAATTATCTGCTCTCCGATTGTTCCAAGGAACGCCATTAATTTGCAATGTGTCCAGGTTGTTTTTTCTCTTTTTAGCTTTTTATTGTTTTAAGGAAAGGAACAATGCTTTTTAGCTCTTTATAAGTCCTAGCCTAAACATGAATAAAACTCCAAATAATACCCAGTTCTCTCCTTGAATTGTTGCCAGTTCCTTATTGTGCAGTCTTCAAAAGCAAGGAGTTGCAGGATGAAAATGCATCACCGTTTGAGATCTGCGGCCTAGTCCATTGGCTTACTTCCTCATTTTCATTGCAGGCACACTGAGCATCCCTTGCAGTTGCCATGTGGAGTCTACTCAGACAGCCTTTGCCTTTCTTCACAAAGTGTTTTGTAACGTATACCCACTGAGCAGAATAATTTTGGAAGAAGTTGCAATATTTGATACATCTAAATATAATTTTGATATATACAGATGCAGTTGATATTTGGTTGTAGTCCAGTGTATATTTAATAATGCAAGAGTATTTGACTCAAGATAGACAAGGAACCAAGGATTTATTGGCAGCACCTGTAAGCACATTCCTCTGGGGAACAGAATATCACTGACTGTAACTTGCCAAACAGTGAAAGAAAGGGAGAAAGTCAAGCAGGTGACTATAACTCCAATGAGCCGCATGAAGGGCTGGCTTCTCTTCTCGGTAAGGTAGTAGAGAGATGTGTCAGTGCATGACGAAGATGCTAGGCTAAGTCAAAAAGTGTCAAGGCAAAATCAGAGGAACTTTAGTGCACAGAAATATAAACAAGGTGAAGCTATTGTTCTCTCCCCTGTACTAATATTTTGGAAGGTGTTTCCACCTCGCTAACCCTACTTCAAAGAACTCAGCCCTCTCCAATTACACCAGATAAACATGGCTATATGACATGCCCAAGGCCTCAGACCAGGATCCTTTAAAATTATCTCTGAGTTTGGGGAACAAAAAGAAGTCTTGAGGGGCAAGATCAAGGCTGTAGAGACAGTGGCATAAGGTTTCTGCATGCTTCTAATTTTTCCTAAAATTTCTTTATAACCACTACCCCCCTTATTCATCCTGCATCCTTATCAAATGCCTTATTCAATAACATAAATGAGGACTATGCACCTTGCTGTGGCATTGATTATGGATTGAAGTAAAATGACAAGTTCAGTATTTTCCATTTATCATATTATTGCTTATTGTCCAGTTAAGAAGATGTTTATTTTATTGAGGTGTAATGCAGACTAAAGACTTCTATGTTTGATACTCATCATTAAGTGCTACAAGCCTTGTTCACTTTCTGCAAGTAAGGTTATGTTATCTCCAGATGTCAGTTGTTAATAAGCCTTCTTGTAATCCTCAGTTGAGCTTCTCAAATCATTGTCTCAGAATATAAATTGATTAAGTGTGATGAAAGAACACAACCCCAAAGAATAATTTTGCTGCTTTCAAACTACACAAACATCCTTATTCTGCTCAAAAAAATGTGTCTTTGTGGGGACCCCTCAGGACCAGTGGTATGAGTGGCGATACTGGGAGGGCATAGGGAGGGTGGGTTGGAAAGGGGGAACCGATTTCAAGGATCTGCATGTGACCTCCTCCCTGGGTGACATACAACAGAAAAGTGGGTGAAGGGAGATGTGGGACAGAGCAATATATGACAAAATAATAATTTATAAATTATCAAGGATTCATAAGGGAGGGGGGAGGGGGAGGGGGAGTAGGCAGGGAGGGGAAAAATGAGGACATGATGCCAGGGGCTTAGGTGGAGAGCAAATGTTTTGGGAATGATGAGGGTAACGAATGTACAGATGTGCTTTACACAATTGATATATGTATGGATTGTGATAAGAGTTGTATGAATCCCTAATAAAATGATTTTTAAAATTTTGTCTTTGTATAATTTCATGAGCATACATGCATGTTCTAGAATTTCCTTTTTTTCCCTAAATGCCACCCCTAATTTGTTAGGATCTACGGCAGTGTTTCTCAGCATGGGCAATCTGCCTCCTGAGGGCTAGGGGAAGGTGGCTGCAAAAGCAAATACCTATACTTCATCATAGATTATGGGCTATAATACAATTTCCTTAAATTGCTACTGGGATGCTAAATACATTTTTTTCTGAAAAGGAACCAATAGGCCAAATAAATTAGATAATCTATGATTTATATTCTTCTGATAACAGCAGTGCTAGCTTCCTCTTCTGAACCTGATCTGAATCTGGAAATCCCCTGTTAATATACTGCTACAGCCATTTAAAAACTAGTTTCAACAAAAATTAACTTACGAGTGATATTAATATTGTTTGATAATGTTTACTTTCTGTTGGATCACCTTTCATTGGAGTGAGCATGTAAACGGACCTCTTCCAGTTGGTTGACCAGGTTGCTGTCTCCTAAATTTCTTTTTGTGAGATTCTAAAGTATGGTATTTATTTATTGAAACAGTTTGCTTGATAGTTCATCAATTCCTGGAGTTTTGTTTCTCACCAATGTTTCAGAGCAGCTTTAATGCCTTCTTTTGATGCCATTGGAACTTGATCCCATGTTGTTGTTGTTGTTATTGTTGTTGCTAGGTCCCATCAAGTTGAGTCGTACTCATACTGATCACGTGTACAACAGAACGAAGCACTTCCCAGTCCAGCACCATCCTCACAATTGGTCTTATCTTTGAGGCCACTGTTGCAACCGCTGTCTCCGTCCATCCTGTCCAGCATCTTCTTTATTGCTTTCCCTCCACTTTACCAAGCATTGTATCCTTTTCCCAGGACTTGACTTTCCTGATAACATGTCAAATGCACATGAGATGAAGTCTAGATACTGTTAGCCCTAAGGAACATTCTTACTGTACTTCATTAAACACAGATCTGATTGTTCTTTGGCAGCTCGTTCACTTTCCATATTGTTCACCAGCACCATGAAGCCTCAAAGGCATAGATTCTTCCTCATCCCTAATTCAAGATTCAACGTTCACATGTTTCTGAAGCAATTGAAAATATCATGGCTTGGGTCAGGTGCACCTTAATCTTCAAAGTAGTATCCTTGCTCTTCAACATTTTAAAGAGGTCTTGCGCAGCAATTTATGTAATGCAATGCATTGTTCAATAGCTTGACTGCTGCTCCCAAGAGAATCGATTGTGGATTCAAGCAAGACAAAACCCTTGACAACTTCAATCTTTTCTCAATTTATCATGATGCTACCTTTTGTTCCAGTTGTGAGGTTTTTTTGCTTTCATGTGAGGTTTTTTGATCACATTTAGAGTTGTAAAACTGAAGGGTGCAATATTTGCTCTACATCAGCAAGTGTTTCAAGTCCTCCTCCCTCTCAGCAGGCAAGGCTCTGTTATCTGCATATGGTAAGTTGTTAATAAACCTTCCTCCAATCCTGTTGCCACATTCTTCTTAGTATAAGCCAACTTCTCTGATTATTTCCCTAGAATACACGTGGAATCAGTATGATGCGAAGATACAACCCTGATTGCCAGGTTTTATTTCAAACCACTGGGTGTCCCCTTGTTCTGGCTCCACAACTGCCCCCTTGATGCGTGTCCAGGTTCCACATGAGCCCAATGGAGCGCTCTTGAATTCCCATTCTTCTCAAGGCTACTCACAGAATGTTATCAGCCACACGCCTCTGCAAAGTTCATGGAACATTTTCTGGTGTTTTCTGCTTTCAAACAAAATTCATCTATTATCAACAACGGTACACCTTGTTCCACATTATTCTTCTGAAGCTAACCTTAACCTTGCACTGCTACCTGTAAAGGTACTGATGCAACTGGTTTTGGATAATCTTTGGCAAAATTTTACTGGCATGTGATATAAAGGTTATTGTTTTATAATGTGAGCATTCTGTTTGGTCACCTTTATGTGAAATGGGTACAAATATTTGATCTCTCCCAGTCCCTTGGCCAAGTAGCTGTCTTCAAATTTCTTGGCATAGATGAGTTATTTTTCCAGTACTTTATCAACCTGGTGAAACAATTCAATCGGTGTTACATCAGTTCCTGTAGCCTTGTGTTTGAATAACGCCTGCAGCGCAGTTGGCCTTTCTTCCTTCAGCGCCATGGGTTCCAGCTCACAGGTTAACTCTCACAGTGGTTGAATGTCGAATCCTTCTGCTCCGTACTTGGTAACTCCCAAATGAACAACAGCTAATACTTTTTATTGCAATGACTCTCTAGATTTCTATATTTTTGGTGCTTCCGGTGTGATTAAATTTTTACCCATATGATCCTTTAATGTTGTGATTTGAAGACTGTATTCTTCTTTAATTCTTTCAGATTAACAGATGTTGAGAATGTTCTCTCCCCCACTTTTTAAAACAGTTCTAAATCCAGATGCTTATATTGATAATATTGTACTTTTTTCTTCTTCAGCCACCCTCTGGAATCTGTTGAGCTCATTTACTTCATCATCTCTTCCATTTGTGTTAGCTACTGTATGTTCAGGGGGGATTTTTTTTTACTCACTTTTGACATCTGTTAGTAATTTTATGCTTGTGTATAGTTTTCCTTATCTTTAAAAGACTTTTACTTTCTTCAGAGATAGCACCCTTCAGGTCACCACACAACTCTTTGTGTTTCACTCACCAGTCTTTAATGTGATACTTGCCTTTTTGATATAATCTCTAAATTCATGTATCATACGGTCATATTTTGGCTCTTATGTGCTTTAGTTTTTCATAGATTCAACTCGAACTTGCCTAAGAATAACAGGTGTTACATTCCTTTGTAAGTCCCTTTCCTTTTTATGACTGATGCTATTGAGCTTCTCCATTGCATCTTTCCATGCCTGTAGTCAATCTGATTTCTACAATTTATTGTACAATTCATTGAGGTCCATATTTATAGTCACCATTTCTGTTGTTTAAAAATGTATTTTCAATGAATAAGTCCTTAATCTTGCAAAATTCTATCATGAAATCCGTGGTATCATCCTGTCACCAAGATCATATTTTCTAAATTCTGGCCTTTATTTATTTACAACTTTAATTTTCAAATAACCAATAATTTATAAACGAATCTTGATTATATGCTTGATCACTTTCAAACTGTAGAGTTTGGTAAAAATCTGCAACTTCTTCATATTTGGCTTTAGTAGTTGGTGCATACATTTGAATAATAGTCATATTAAGTAGTCTTTCTTGTATGTAAGGGTATTGTCCTCTCCCTAGCAGCATTACACTTCAAGAAAGTTCTTGAAGTTTTTTTCATAATGAATGTTATGTCATTCCTCTTCCATTTCTTATCCATGGCACAGCAGAACCTATATTTCTCCTATTTAAATGGCTGGTACCTGCCCATTTGAACTCAGAATTGCTAGGATATCAATCTTCTTAGATTGCTATTTCATTTTTGACAACTTTCAATTTCCTTCCAATCATATTTCACACATTTTACTACATCTGGTTATTATGGGATGCCATGGGTAGTCCTCCTCATTTTCACTCAGTCTTGATCACCAGATGAAGGTCCTAAAAGCTTTCCTGCATGTACATCACTAAGGTTGACTCTGTTTTAAAGAGACAACTCTTTCCCAGTCGTGAGTGCTTTTCAACTGTGGGGGTCAACTTCTAGGACAGTATCTGATAATTTTCCACTGCTGTCCATAAGGTTTCTACTGGTTATTTCTTATTGTACCCCAGAAATAGATTGCCTCCTAGTCTGTCTTAGTTTGAAAACTCTGCATGTCCACTTGTCCTCTGTGGTGATTCCAGCTGCTACTAGAAACAATGGTGCATAGCTTGTAGTATGCCGGCAGCACACAAGCCTCCAGACTAAAGAAAACTAGCAGGAGACCAGTTGTGGCGATAGATAAATAGATTAATAGTTATAGGTATATAGAGAGCTAGAGTTATAGTGATATATAGTTATATGTATGTGTATGCAAAAATACTTCATTGAACATTCCATGAGCTTTCAATTCATTTTCCATGCAATTTTAGAAGACACCCTGATAGAATAAAAATGTGGAATGGAAAACCTACTACAATAACATGTTAAATAAATCCAAAATAGCCCCTTCCCCTAAAAGGAACAAGTTATACAGAGATAATTGAATCTCAAAAGCGAGTTTCATGATAATTTTTCAAAATATGTGAATGAAAATTTTTGAACAATATATTAGTTCTGAGGGTACTGCTTGTTTTGAAACTACTCACTAACTATGGATTTTTTAATTGTTGTAAGAATATTAAACAAATATATTTTCATAATTGGAAGTAAACGAAGACAAAAAGTCAGTGTGTATTTTCACGGACAGCATTCCATCCGATAAGTATGCTTCATGCTGTTATCCTGCAGAAGAAATTTTCCTAAACGTCATCAGCAATGACAGGTCAAAAAGATGCAATTTTTTCACAAACCTTCTTGCAATTCAGTACTACCTGGAAACACAGAAACCTATTGCAACAGCTGCACGTTAAATAGCACAGGTTCCTGTTATTACTGTTCTTGTAAAGCGAGATGGCCTTTACTTTTATAATTAGAAATTTGTGTGGATGAAACTTAGCTAAAAGTCATACGCTATAAAATTTACAAGTCTATACAAAGTTGTACTTAAAGCCTACATATTTGCTTTGTTTTATTGTGTTAGGTGCATTGTGAAATCCTAGAGATGAGGAAAAAGTCTTGGAAATTAAAATCTTTTCAAGGGGTAAAAAGGCTAGAAACATTTAAAAAAATTCTAACTCAAAAATTCTCAAGGGATGAAACATAATGCACTTTAACACACAGGCAATTTTTTCCTGAAATTGAAGTTTAGCTTTAATGCCTAGGATATCTGAACATGTATATTCTATAAAATCATTCACTTGAAAGGGTAGACTGTGGTTTTATTCGGACATGAGAAGTCTGTGGAACTAGGTTTAAATGAACAAGCCCACAGACTTGGAACAAAGCCAGGATATTTCTGTTGAGGTTAACCTGAAATTTCCAAATCAAATGTCTGCAATTTAAATGCAAAGTTTTTTTTATTCATTTCCACCAGAAATCAGAACAAAGGTGAGAAAAATATTTAGGTATTTTTAAAGCATGTATGTATTCTCTTTTTAACATTGCCCAGTAATTCTATGTCCTAAAAGCATGTATTTATGATGGATGTGGTTAAAGCATGCCAGTTGCTTACATTTCAGATATTTTATGGCAAGTCAAGGGGCATACATCTTCAGATACCATGCCAAGATTGTAGAGCAATGTGAAGACTCTCAATAATGCCCTACATGGTCGCTATGAGTCAGAATATACTTGATTGCAAGAATCAAGCTCACTGCCTTCAATCAATGCTGACTCATAATGTCCCCTGTGGGTTTCTGCGACAGTAACTCTTTATGGGAGTAGAAAACCTGTCTTTCTCCCACAGAGCTGGTGGTTTTGAACCATTGACCTTGAGGTTGGCAGCCAAATGTGTACCCACGATGCCACTTGGCTTCAGCTTTGGTGAGGAACCCCATAGGCAGGCATGGTACTTAAATGCTCAACTGCTAAGTGAAAGGCCAGTGATAAGAATTCATCTGCCACTCCACAGGGGAAAGATGGGTAGTCTGCTTCCATAAAGGTTACCTGTTGCTATAGAGTTGACAGTGACCCCATAGGACAAAGAGCTTCCCCACAGGGTTTCCAAAGCTACAACTTTTATGTAAACCAGAACAACTATTGCTAAGCCACCTCTAATTGCCACACGGAAAGGGATCATCTGAGGAGGTTCTGGTAAAGAACCCTGGAGGTGGAGTGGGCTGTGCATTGGACTGCCAGATGCCCCGTGGGAGAAGGATGAAGCTTTCTACTCCTGTGACTGCCTTGAGAATCCACAGGGCCACACTCTATCCTATTGGATCACTTTGAGTTGAAAACTACTCCACAGCACAAAGTTTGGTTAGGGTAGAAAACAGGGTGGACCCAAACTCAAAACCATAAAAGACACCAGAGTTACTGGTTGGATAGAGCCTGAGGGAACTGCAGAGACTATGGCCCTTTGTCAATCATCAGGGCTGGACCTGCATTTAACTCCTGTGGCTCAATTGTCAGCCAAGCAAAAGATCATTGTAAAAGGTGGATGATAACAGGAAAGAAGTATTTACTTCTTAAACAAACCAACCATTTGAGACCATAAGGGCAATCATTGCTCAAGGGCACAGTTAAGAAGTCAGGAAGGATTCCTAGGGAAGGAAAGATGGGAATGGTGCTTGGTACAGTAGAGGGGCAGAGAAAAAGAGGAATTCCCTCAGTCAGATGGAGTGACAGAGCTGCTGCAACAATGGGCTCATTCATGGAAACAATTAAGCGGATGGCACAGGGCCCGGCAGTGCCTTCTTCTGTTGTACATCGGGTCAGTATCGACTTGCTGGCAGCTAACAACAATATCTTTTTAAAAAATAACACGTAAGGAAATGTAGAAATAAGAGAAGCTGACACACACAAGGATGTAGGCTGGGGGTGCAAGTATAAATAAATATAAATGTTCAAGAATATATGTGTGCTCACTGGATGCTTCCACATTTAAATAGTTTGAACACATTATATGATTCTCAAGCTATTGCAATCCTAGGGCTGCTGATAAAAAAAAAATGTACCATGAATTTGAAAACAAAAAACAATAAAAATTTCCTTCCTTGCTCATAGTTCAAGATGTCAGCAATCTGAGTCACAGTGTCATCAAGCCACTTTCTATAAAGGGTCTTGAAAGAAATCCCTTCTCGTTTCTGGCTTGTGTTGGTAGACTCATAAATCCAGCCTCTGCCTACATCATTACATGGCCTCCCTTGTGTTTCTCTCTGTCTCTTTTGACCAGGAGACCAGTGATTGGATTTTGTGCCCACACTGACCCAGTGTGCCCTCATCCTAACTCGATTACCTCTCTGTGGAGGACACCTGCGCACTGCACGGGGAATCCAGGCTTCAACGTGCCTTTCTGTGAGGAGTCTCAACGCCATCTGCCACAGCACTTTCACACTGTTTCTTTAATACACTGGTGATTCTTTGTTTCCATACTATTCAGCTCCACCAATAAAGTAAAATCACCAGTATTGCCTTAATCTAATGGGAGAAAATAAAATTAAACCAGAATTTCATTTGTTTGTGTAAATAGGAGAAAATAAATGAAGCGAAATAGAGAGTGGCATCCGACTCCTTTGAGCTAAGCAAGACTTCCTTAAACGAGGTTGAATCGGACATGCCCCACTCTCCAGCCAACCCTCCCACGTCACTCGTTACTTCTCAACAAGCTCTAATTCACTTCCCTGGCTACACAGCATTCACAGAGCAGGCTCCTGGACACAAAGTTCATTAGGGAAGATAATGGGTTACAATCCACATGAGAAATACTCAGGATATAGTCTCTTCCATGCCACTCCTGAAGGCAGGCATCTCTCTAGTTCTCAGCCACTTTGCATTCTCTCTGGCCTGCTCAAAGTGACAGAGCTCTCAAAGGGCTTGCCACTCCACTGTAACCCTCAACTGAAGGCAAGGGACTGCAGCTCCATGCGTCAGCAAATGCTGCTCCCCCAAAATATGGCACAGAGGCATCTGAGGCGACAAGGCAGCCCGCCTGTCCCAAAGCATTCAGCTCCACTTGTTTTGTGGGTTGGGATTTTTACCACTGATCCTCTGATGCCATAGCTGTCTCCAGGATCAAGGACATTCAATGGCAGGGATATCAAGGTCCAAAGGACATGCTCCCCTCCTGGCTCTTCTTTCTCCTGGCTGGTAGTGAAATCCTCCCCGCTGCTTCAATGATAGCACATTTTGTACTTTGCAGGATGGCAGTCACAATTAACAGTCAATCACAGCTGACTCTTATGATGTAATCAGTATCGTCCCTCACCTTCTTACTCAGATACATTTGTACAGAAAAGGTGGTTTCCTGAGAATAACAAAGACAATGACTGAAAAAGTCATATTAATATGTTACTGTATTACAAGCTTCCTAAGATAGAATCATAGCTTTCTGGAATTTTAAAAGCAAAGCTTTTTATGACTACTGTGTGACCTGGTCTTTGCCAATTGTGTGGTATGTGTGTGAAAGATAGACAATGAAGAAGTTAGAAGAAGAACTGATGCATTTGAATTGTTCTGTGGATGAAAACTATTGGAGAGACCTTGCAGTGACAGAAGACAAAAATATTTATCTGAAAATAAATTATATCAGCATCTTCCTTGGAAGCAAGGCTAGCAAAACTTTGACTCCTTATTTTGAATAGATCGTTAGGAAAGACCAATCATGAGAAAAGGCCATTGTGCTGATGAAGGTAGAGGTCTGCAAAAACAAGGGAAACTCTCAGTGAAATGAATGGACACGGACTGAGACATCCCAGGGATGGTGAAGATGATGAGGACGAGAAAACCTTTCCTTCTGGTTACGTAAGATCACTGTGAGAAACAGAACCAACACCATGGTAATTAACGGCAGCACACAACTCTAAACAAATACTAGTTAAACAGTGTCCTGTCTATCCAGGGATCATCCAGTAGAGATTATATGACAGTAACAACCCACAATTGAACATCAGCATCTTAAAAAAGACAGGTAAAGAACCATATTCGCTACATGCTTGTCTTTAGGGTATAGCATGGCAGAGCCAACCACGTGGTACATCACAGGGAGCCATGACAGGGAGAAGGGATCTTGCGAAGCTGCGTAGAGAGCACTACTTGCACTCCTGAAAGTGCCATATATCATGTACCTTCTCGAATCCTAGCCAGAGCAAGTCAGACAGTGGGGCTTTGTGGCAGAAGAATGAGAGGGAAAGACCTACACGATGTCTGGAAGGATAGAGAACTCAAATAGTTGAGAAAAGCAACAACTCAACCCCATTTTCAGACTCACAGTAGCCTGATACGGTAAACCAGACCTTCGCCAAAAGGCTTCTGAAATTGTTCATCTTTTGATGAGTGCAGACTACCACATCTTTCTTCCACGGAACAGCAGGTGTGTTTGGACCATTGACTTTGTGGCTAACAGCCCAAAGTTAACCCACTACATCACCAGGACTCTTTTTATAACCATAATGAAAAGTACAGGTAGGAATTTGTTGTAATACGAACAGGGGCTTCCATAAAGCTGCAGAGGTTGCATTTGGAGGAACAGGTCTCAGAGACGCAACGGATGAAAGCAACGCCCTGCACGCTGTTGCTCAGCTGGCATGAAAAGCCATCCTTTCCCGCTCCCCACCCATTGATCACTGGGTCCCTGGAGCGAGACACAAGTTTTCATTAAATAGTGGCTGATTGGTTGTGTCAACCCAAAAGCTGTGGCCATCAATACTGACTCATGGAAACTATAGAATACAGTAGAATTTCCCCCATTGGGTTTCCCAAATTGGAATCTTATGGAAGCCTACTACCACATATTTGTCCTGCAAAACAGCTACATACTATTTCCTTCTAGATGTGTGGGAGGCATGGCTGGGAACATTCAGTTCCTTAAGTGCCTTTACAATGTGGAGCCAGCTTCCCCTCAGAAGGATCACAAGAAAAGTCCCGTGACACAAGGAAGTAGAAAACAGAGCAGCGGAACAGTAAGCAGCAGAAAAAAACAAGTGAGAATCATCTGTCTACGTAGACAACACACATATAAAACCTGAATATTGCATCAAACTCTCCTCCAAATCCCCTTTCAACTTTAGTGGAATCCATTAAGTCAAACTCAACACAAGTCAAAACTGTCTGGTGCCTAATCTGTGGACATGATCACACCTTATGTTTGAATCCATCTCTGGGCAAGGATGCTTTTAATTTTTTTTTTTTACTTTTGCTGACTTGGTTGTTGGAGCCTTTTAGTTCCTGAAGGTCGATTATTTGTAAAATTTATAAATGTATCCCATCATGGGGAAACATAGTAAAACTTTCACTTGTAAATGGTACTCTCATTTTCCAAAATTAGAAGAATTTCTCTCCAATTATTTCTAGATGAATGTGTCATATTTTGTGGCATTGTGCTCAATATTGTTTCTTTTGAGTAAAGGAATTCAGGGAGGACAGCATCAAGAGGAAATGAAAGGAAACCAAACACCTGACTCGGGTTTCCAAAGAACAGGTACATAATATTGGGCTCAAATGTGTAAACCAATCTGTGCCCCTACCGTTGTTTACCGGCAGAACAGGCACAGGCTGACTCCATATTCCTTCATCAGTCCTTAAACTTAAGTCATTCCCACTCACACAAGTAGTTGTCATCCACCAGCGTGTGCCATGACACGAAGATCTGCTGATCTACTTGGAAAATATTACAACTATCAAAAACCCTGTGGAGCATAGTTGTACTTTAAAATAGATAGATGTCCTGGGATTGGCACCAGCGCTACTGATTTGATTTCACTCCTTTTTTTTATTGAAATATAAAATGAGGCCAGCAAAGGAAACTTTCCCCTGATGTACGCCATCCTCTCTCCTTGTGTCATGGTCTCCAGTTAGATGAATTGGAGAGAATAGATATACTGGGGGTGAAGCCAGAAAAAAATGTGTCATTGAGGGTGCATTTGCATAGTTTCCTTTCATTCAATACAAATAGGCATAACAGTGTCCATAATGAACTTCCTTGAGGCTCTGATGAAAGGCACAACTCTTTCCTGAGGCAAGTGATGTGAAGGGGCACAGGGGTATAGAACATGAGCACTGTCAAGCATTTTCACATACATTTGGGTATTTTTTTGAAATCTTCCTTGAAAAAAAACATCATTCTTTTTATAGAAAACTAGCCACCATTAGTCTGGAAATTCACCAGTTCCTGGAACCACCTGCGTTTCCAGCTGGGCAAGCCAAGGGATACTTCTCATGATACGGGCCTCCAGGGGCACGCAAGGAGGTTGGCAATTAGTTGGGGACTAGAACAAGGGGGGACAGGCAGCCCTGGATGTGAAATGACAGAACCAGCTGAACTGGAACAGCCTGTAATCTCAAAGGGGTCCCAGTTCCTGCAGATCCTGATGCAGGGCTGGCTCAACCCACTGAAAGAACAACATGACCCAGCTGCAGGCAATTAAGACCTTGTGGTGTTTGCACCTTTAAAATTTATGAGGTTATCTTTCTTCTTTTGTTTTCTTCATTTTGTGTCTGTCACACTGGTAAGGGCAAATTCTAGTTCAAATTCTTCTTGGTAGCTTATAATTGCCTTTAGTATACTAATCTTGAAAGGTCTTCTGACTTCTGCTATCTTTAAATATTATATTCTTGATAAATAACTATGGGGTGTTTTGCATAGAATTTTCAACATACAGATTACATTCATCATCTAGAGTTGGTTAACATTGTACTACCTCAAAGACTGGAGTCATAGAACTTTATAAAAGGTGAGTACACAGAAATGTTTTAATATTAAATATTAAAAACAAAACTCACTGGCATAGAATTTGTCCTATAGTGGCCCTATGGGATTGGACATATCTGCCCCTGGGGGGTTTTGAGAGTGCAACTCTTAATTTGCCTTGTTCTTCTCCCGCAGATCAGCTGGTGGTTTTGAACCGCTGACTTTATAGTTAGCAATCCTACATGTAACCCCTATGACACTAGGGCTACTTGCTCTGAAATATCACAGTACACACACACACACACACACACACACACAAATTATTAGTGTTTGTGAACACATTTATTTGCAGTTAGTGAAAGAAGCAAGTAGGAAACAAATAATTATTTGACACGCTTTCAATATAGAAAAGTTAGGAATATAGTCAAAGGAAAGAACCAATTAAAATTTAATATTCTGTGTAAGTCTAGACACTCCTTGAGATAACTCAGCTGTAAAGACCATAACACTCTTTGAAAGTCAGTTTTTTTTAAACATTTTATTAGGAACTCATACAACTCTTATCACAATCCATACATACATCAATTGTGTAAAGCACATCTGTACATTCTTTGCCCTCATCATTTTCAAAGCATTTGCTCTCCACTTTAGCCCTTTGCATCAGGTCCTCCTTTTTCTCCTCCTTCCCTCATGAGCACTTGATAATGTATAAATTATTATTTTGTTATATCTTGTCCTGTCCAATGTCTCCTTTCAACCTCTTCTCTTTTGTCCATCCCCCAGGGAGGAGGTCACATGTAGATCCTTGTAACCAGTTCCCTCTTTCCAACCCACTCTCCCTCTACCCTCCCAGTATCGCCACTTACAACCCTGTTCCTGAAGGTATCATCCGTATGTGGAATTACTTAAAAAACAAATAGCACAGGCCAACATTTCCTGGTATGTGTAGAGAACACAATATCCCCTTTAGATAAAAGGGGCTTAGTGTATATATATATATAACAAGACGGGGTGGGTAGATAGCTGCCATACCACATGAATATCGGCAAGGAACTGAGAGAAAACTGAGAGACAGGGCTCTCTCCCAGAACCCTCAGGAAAAACAAGCCTTCCCCATTGAGTCAACCACTGAATTGAGTTTTATAGCCTCCACAAGTGTGAGTATAGGCATTTTTAGTCCAAGCCACATACTTATGCTCTTTCTATTATATCATCATTAGATAATTAATATAACTGTCAAATTTGGGGGGCGGCGTGTATACTGGATCTCTGGAGCTTATTTTCTCTGTCTAGTTGAGTCCATGTCAACTCATAGCAACCCTATAGGACAAGACAGAACAGTCCTGAGAGTTTCTGAGTCTGTGACCCTTTAAAGTGTAGAAATCCCTGTTTTCTTCAAGCAGCGGCTGGTGGTTTTGAATGGCTGAGTTAGTGGATCTCAGCAAACATGCAACTATGATGATACCAGGGCTGCTTGTTTCCAATGTAATTTTCACTATTGTGCTATCACCAATTCAGTAGTGAAGAATAAGTTTTACACAGAGGTCTACTTACTGCTACTCACCTAGCAGTTAACAAAGTTAGCTGTTCATCAGGCTTTGTTGTTTTGTTTTCCCTTCTAAGCTCTACTAAGATCCCAGGAAAAAAATGTTAATACACTTTTGAATAAAATGTCAATTACTAAATTCACATGTGAATGTAATGGGAAATATTTAACTTGCAACACTACTAATAACTTGGCAGTAACAACTTGCATTCATTAATTCACATTTATATTCCTTCATTCAAAATACTTAAGACATTTCCACTGCCTGATTTTAAATATGTAAAGTGTAAAGGATAGAAAGAAAAGCAAAATGGCTTATCTAACTTGGGAAGTGTCCCGTCTAGACCAGGACAATAATCGTTTTCACTTAGATTAATCAATTGTTTCAGGTAGCCATAAATGTTATAAAAATCATTAAGTGTTATGAAAGTGTTAAATATTATTTAACACAACATGCTATTTAACACAGCATAACTACCGTATTTAACACATACTGTGGTTCAGAGATATTTTCTATGAATAAAAAATAAGAGGGAAAAATCACATTATCATTTCATTTGATGTTTCTGAAAACTTTTTGAAGTCCCTTATATTTGAACGAATATCAGAGAGATTGGTGACTATTAAGGAAGGAAATACAAAGATGCTTGTTTGCTTGCTTGTTTGTTTGCTTGCTTGCTTTGGGGCACAAGGGGTGGGGTTCAGGGGATCTCAGGCAAAGGGCCTGAGGCAAGACTCAAGAGATATCAGTGTGACTGACTAAGCTGTGAGGGAAGAGGATTGGAACAGGTTGCAGAGGTAGAGACTGGCATCTAGACATCGTACAGTTCCCTTGAAGCCATTATAATGATAAGGTTCTTTATTCTCAAAATCCATTACATGCTTAACAAGCAACCGCGATGATTCAGGAACAATTTTGTGAATCAACGCATTCAAGATTTCCTATAAATTAAGGGGAAAGAGGAGGTTTGAACCCCTCTATCCACTGCATTAGTGTGATTTATGTGAGTGAAAACTGTCACATTAGTTACTGGTCACTAAGTGCAGCTGAGTAAAACCACATAGGCAATCCTACACTAAATGGTTTAATTAGAAGTGTAGCGGGGCTTGGTAACATCTTACAATCGCCTCTCGGTTATTACTCAGGGTTGCATGATCATGAGTTGAACTCAGCCACCACAATATTGAAATACAAAAAAAAACAATCCTGTAGAACTTTGAAAGCTCTGAAATCAGATAACATCCCAAGCATGGTATCCTGCCTTTGCCAGGCCTCTATTAATATATAGTCAATCCACAATTGTTCCCAGCTTCATTTCCTGGTGTAGCAGTACTTTTGTGCCTGGTGCATGAAAGTAGACCTCTCGCTTAATTGGTTGTCTTTGTCTTGGTTTAATAAGAATTTATTTTGATTAAATTTGTCTAGGGTCTTTTGTCCTTTACCATGCCCTCAAGAATGTATGTGATTAGAGTCGGTTTTCAGATACTCTGAGTTAATCTCCCTGTAGTAGGATCCTTGCCCTTGATTATATCTGCATAGTCCCTTCTCATAGGTTTCAGAGATTGGGGGGAAGATAACTTTGGGCAGCTTTCGGCCTATCATGGGTCTACCTCATTAGTGAGTGGCACACTGCACAATATAAGACTTCAAATATGCCTTCAGTGGCAGGGATTCTAGTAAGGGCTCCTTTGGACCATAAAACCAGAATAAAAGCAATAACTATGATGTCTATAAAAATGTTTCCTTTGGACAAGGCAGTATTTAAATCATGACACATATGCTAACATATTTAATGCTCGTCACTACCATATGTACCAGGTTGAATTACTTTATTAAAGAGAAAGCAGAAGTTGAAATAACTTGCCTGGGATGCTTGCATGGGTAAGTGGGGCAAATGGTATTTAAATCCTGTTTTGTTTTTTCATTCCAGAAGCCATGGTCTAAGTCAACTTACAATTATGATCTTATAATAACATGTTTTAAAGAATCAAAGACAGGGAAGGGTATATTTGTTCTTAATGAGAAAAGAAGTAACTAGAAACGATGGATAAAAAGGCATTGAAAGATTTATTGTTCATCTTTTCTTCTCAGCTTTCGAATTGATTCCAAATTGCTTAATCTCATGAATCAAAGACCCTACAGGTCAGTGTTTTGAGACTCTCTCCAAGCTTCTAAAATTCAAAGCCATTCACAGATCCAAGTGACTGGACAAGTACACGCTGTTTCCCCCATGCAGCTCCCATGGGGGTGGAAGACTATGTTCATATCTAACACTGATTGTTATCGTTAGGTGCCCTTGAGTTGGTTCAGATTCAATAACTCAGATTCAGTACTTCTATGTCCAACAGAACAAAACACTCCCCAGTGCTGCGCCACGGTCACATGGGTTATTGGGTTTGAGCTCATTGCTGCAGTCCTGTGTCTATCTAGTTCCTTGAGGATCTTCCTCTTTGCTGTTGTCTGTCCATGTAATTAAGCATGATGTCCTTTTCCAGGGAATGGTCTCTCTTAACACCGTGCCCAAAGTACCGTACATAAGACGAGATGTCTTGCCATCCTCACTGCTAAAGAGTATTCTAGCTGTATTTCCTCCAAGAGAGATTTGTTTGTTACTTTTAAAAATCATTTTATTAGGAGCTCATACAACTCTTATCACAATCCATACATACATCAATTGTGTAAAGCACATTTGTACATTCATTGCCTTCATCATTCTCGAAATATTTGCTCGCCAATTAAGCCCCTGGCCTCAGGTCCTCATTTTCCCCTCCCTCCCCGCTACCCACTCCCTTATGAAACCTTGATAATTTATAAATTATTATTTTGTCGTATCTTGCCTTTTCTGATGTCTCCCTTCACCCACTTTTCTGTTGTCCATCCCCCATGGAGGAGGTCACATGTAGATCCTTGTAATCGGTCCCCCCTTTCTATTATGTTGGCACTTCCTGGTACTTCTGACATTGTTCATCAGGATCATAATTCAAAGCATGAGATCTTTTTTAATTTTTCTTAGTTAATGTCCAACTTCCACACACCTTTGAGTTAACTGAAAATGTCATGGCTTGAATCCAGCTCACATTAATCCATAAGGTAACATCTTTGCTCTTCAATACTTTAAAGAAGATTTACGTAAGGCAATATGCTGTTTGGCTTCTTGATTACAGCTTCCATAATCCTTGACTATGAATCCAAACAAGAAAGAAAATTCCTTGATAACTTCAATCTTTTCTCCATTTACCATGATATTAACTATTGTTTTGGGCGTAAGAATTGTGCTTTCTTTTGCATTGAGTTGTAATTTACATTGAAGGCCTCAATCCTTGATCTTTATCAGCAATTGCTTCAAGTCCTCCTCACTTTCAGCAAACAAGGTTATGTCATCTGCATATTTCGGGTTGTTAATAATCCTTCTTCCAATCCTGATACTGAATTATTCAGAGTCAAGTTTATCAGATTATTTACACAGCATACAAACTGAATACCAATGCTGAGAGTATGCAACCCTGTCCCACACCTTTCCTGATTATAAATCTTGAAGTATTGACTTGTTCTGTCCAACCATAATAAGCACAAATGAAAGTTTTCACTAGCTCCTATTCTTCTCATTATTCACGGTGTCAAATGCTGTGGCATGGTCAACAGAACACAAGTAACCATTTTACTGATATTCTCTTCTTTCAGCCAAGAGCCACCTGACATCAGCCATTATGTCCATTGCTCCACATCCTCTTCTGAAGCTAGCTTACATTTCTAGAAACTTCTTGCCACTGTACTGATGCAACCATTGTTGCATAATCTTCAGCTAAATTTTACCGCCACATGATATCAATTACATTGTCTATAATGTGTGTGTTCTGTCTAGTTCATGTTACTTTGGAATAGGTATAAATATGGATGGCTTCCTGTCAGTTGACCAGGTAGCTGTTTTGCAATTTTCTTGGCATATGTGAGTAAAGGCTTCCAGTGGTTGATAAGTTCTTTTAAATATTTAAGTTGTCGTTCTGTTGATTTCTGCAGCCTTGTTTTTGGTTAATGTCTTCAATGCAGCTTGGACTTAATCCTTTATTACCATAGGTTCTTTATCATGCTGCCTCTTGGATTAGTTGAATGTGACAAGTCATTTTTTTTAGTTCAGTGTCTGCATATTCTTCCATTGTCTTTTGAAGTTCCCTGACTCATTCACATTTTCCCATAGCACTTTTTAATATTGCAACTTGAGTTTTGAATTTTACCTTCAGTTCTTTCAGCTTGGAATATACTGAGCATGTTTTTTTTTTTCTTTTTGGCTTTCTAACTTCAGATCTTTGCACATTTTTTAAATAATACTTTACTTTGTCTTTTCCAGCTTCCCTTTGAAATGTCCTGTTGTGCTCTCTTAGTTCATCATTTCTTCCATTTGCCTTAGCTTCTCTGTGATCAAGAGGACATGTCAGGTGTCTTCTGACATCCTCTTTGGTCTCTCCTTTCTTGCGTGTTTGCCGTCTTCATGTCAGATTCTGTGGATGCCATCCCAGAGCTCACCAGGTCTTCGGCCCTCAGTGGTCACAGAATCAAACCTGTTCTTGAGGTTCCAGTGCGACAGGCTCCAGGTCGCATTTTGGCTCTGGATGACGTGTTTTGACTTCTTTGGCTTCAATTTTAACTTACATGTGAGCTTGTGATGGTTTATTTCACATCGGCTGTTGTCTCGTTTTGCGTGATGATATTGTTTCTCCATTGCCTCTTCCCACAGATGTAGTCAATGTGATTTCCATGTAGTCACTGTTTGCATTCTTGACAAAAGTTATTGGTGATGAAGAAGGCCCTGCTTTTGCCAAATTCTCCCATGAAATCTTGAGTTTTGATTCTGTAATAAAGGCCATGTATTTTTTTCCTTTCTATTTTTATTTGTATCACCAAGACTATGACACCTAAAATTGAAAGGAAGGAAAATGTATGCAAATTATCACAATAAATAAAAAGTCAAAATGGGCTAAAGTTATTACTGAGCTTACATTGGAAAGCAAATTTGTATGAGAAAGTATTAGTCACGTAAGTAGCCAACTGAAAGGAGATAAAAATAGAATTACACTCTGCTTAGATCTTTAAATACTAGAATTAATTAAATAACAATGAGCACGCTCTATTTCACAGCATGAGCCCATATGGTAGGAGAGTACAGGGCTGGGTTCTTGTGGGTTCAGAGAATCCTCTCTGCCCGCTATTGATTACTCAGGCAGTCCTAGGCACGTTTCCCATATTACAACATCTGTTTCCATTGATAGATAGTTATCCTATATATGTTATTGCCTTCTGCTCTGAAAAGTTAAATAGATAAAAATATATAAATTTCTTACTGTTAACATGTTTTTTTTTAACAAAGCTGAAAAAGTGAAGATGATAATGAACAGGGGTAATTGAACACATTCTAATATTTATTTTTTAAATTGGCCAAAATGGCATTACTCTAAAAGGAGTTATTTTTAAATTCTCTGAACTTAGTTTTCTTATTATATTTTAAAAATATATAGTAAAATAAGCCTGCCTTAATTGCTGCTGGTCAACAGAAATAAATACTTCATTTTAACTGTTCATATACAAATTTTATGTTCACATTTAATTATTTATTCATTCATTTACTTATCCAATCAAATATTTATTGAGATCATTTATTACCAGCTGCTCACAATTTGAAAGGGGAGATGGAGAAGTGTTGTGACCATGATAATGGTACAAGGCAAGGCGCTAAGCACTTGTTCTATGGTAACGTGGGGGAGCACATGCGTGATGGCAAGGTGTTGATTTAAAGCAATATGTTTCGCTGAAGATCACACAGAAGACGCTGTCACAGTTTCCAGTGAGACTAGGTGGACATATCCGCGGGAGAGAGCAGGAGAGGTATATAGGAGGGGTCATATAACTGAGAGTACACTTTTGCAAAAGGGAGAAGGCTTTGGAGTTGTAGCTTAGGACCTCAGGGACAGTGGGCAGGGGAATGGGAGAAGAGGACTGTAGACAAAAGTTGCAATGGGAAATACTCTTAAAAGAAATATTCTAAAAAAATTGTCATATGACTTTTGGTAGTTTATGTGGATATCACAGGTTAAATTATGAACTTCCAGTTTGCAGAAGGCTGTGGATGGTAGTAGAAGCCCTTGGTGAGGCCTCCCTTCCAGACACTGCATGGCTCTAAGAGGAGGGAATGTAAAGCTGATTGGACTGGGAATCTTTCGTGACATAGGCTAGTTGCAAACAAGCAAAAAGCAGTTATGTGTAGACATACTTTCATTGTCAATTAATTTGGGAATGAAAAGTAAGTTAAACACATCAAAGTTGCTATTGGTAACTTTACAAACACTGTTTTATAAATTGTGAATAACTATTAATTAGGTGTAGATAGGTGATAGACATGCAAGCCTATCACAGTGTCTCAGATGATTATTTCTACACTGAGCACAGGCCCTGTCCCCCATTCCCCACCATAAAATAACTCCTTCAGCTGGTGATTTGCAAATCATACATTGACAAATACTTCTTTAAACAAGAGGGAGTAATGGGTGGTAGTGTATAAAAATTATGCATTACAGCAGAGGATAGGTGTCAGATTCTTGGATAGGAATTCTTTACCTTCAGAGTTCCATGGAAATGGAACAGAAGAATTCTCCCTGTCCACATGGCATTGGAGGTTCTCCCTGGAAGCTTTCGACATCTACTCTTTACCGTCAAAGTTCCAATAAAATGAGGCTTGTTATATAAAGCAGTTTTAGTTCATTTGTAATGTAGATTGTGTACTAGCAAATCCTCCAGTTTTGTTTTTTTTTTGTTGGTTGGTTGGTTTGCTTTGTTATTTCCATTCCATATTTCCATTTCTCTGTTCTCTTGTTGCTACAGCTTATGAGTGTATTCTCGGCCAGACTGCCGGGTAGCAATTCTGACTATGCTCCTTTCTAGCTGTGCAAACTTGGAAAGGAGATTCAAGCCTTATTGTAAGCCTGATTTTCCTCATATAAAATGGACGAGGTAATAGTATATAGCTTATAAGTTTGTTTTGAAGAGTATGTATAACAATTCATGTATTAAGGTATATAAATGCATTAAAATATCTGCCATATTTAAGTGTCCAATATTTATTATTACTTAGATTTTTTCCAACATGTCTATTTGAAAACTTTGCCACACACATACTTGCATGCATATCATATGTACGTGTGTATATATATATCACACACATGCAATCAGCTGAAAAACCTCTGAGGAAACTTCAAACATTTTTGGAAAAATAGAATTAAAAAATAGTGGAATTTTCCCCGAAACTTTTTGAAACCCCGAAGTATATGCAAGGATCACTGGTGGCACAGTGAATATGTGCTGAGCTGCGATCTGAATGGGCAGCAGTTCAAAACCATCACATGCTTCACGGGAGAAAGACTGGCTTTCTACTCTCAAAAAGACTATAGTTTCAGAAACTCCCAGGAGCAGTTCTACCCTGTCCTACATTGGGTTGCTATGAGTTAGCATCGACAGAGTTGGTACATACGTGAACATGCGTATGTGTATTTCTTTCAGATCTTGCAATCCTCTTTATTAAAAAAATTGTAATTCCTTTCTTGCATTTTAGAATTTTCCCTCACATCTCCAGTGATTTTTTTGCATTAACAGTTAATTGGAGACGCTGTGTGTGTGCACGAGTTTTGTGGCATTTTGGCTTTGATACAGGGCGGGAAAACGGTGGTTTTCTCAAAAGCGTCAGCTGCTTTCCCAGGGAAGTCTCCTTGTCTTCTGCTGGAGGCACAGCTTGCCAATCAGCGGGTGAGAAACATAATGGGAGAACAACCCGGAACTTAGACAGCCTCACACAGGAAGTTCAATTAATCCCCCTGTGCATAGTGGTGAACCTCAGCCTCTGCTCCCAGTGTGTCTGATCATTCTATCAAGGCCTCTTCTTTTAGGTTTTCCCCTAACAGTAAACCTGTGCTTCTGATGATGTCTTGCTGGGGGAGAGGTGCAGGAGTCAGGGGAACTTTCCTGACTTCGTGAAGAAGGAGGAAGAGAAATCTAGTGAGAGGGACCCAAGGGTTCCGTAGAAATTTTCCCGCTCATGTCGGCTGCTTCATTGCTCCTTCCAGGGACACTGAACTCACTACCTTCTGGCCCTCTCTGACCCCTCATTCCACAGCTTCAGCTGTCATCTTTCCAATTATATTTTCTATCTCCCTAAAATGTACATATGTGTACACATACATAATGTATCCTCTTTAGATGTATGAAGGCATTTCAAATCCCATAATCATCCATCAGTCATGTTTTTCGAGGTGAATGTGCATGGACATGTGTTTGGAAACTCTTTCGAAACCCTATGAGGATTGTTCTACACAGTCCTATGCGGGACTCTGGGTAAAATTAATTTTGGGTTCTTCCTGTATCATAGGTTTGGTTTAATTTTAAATAGACTTCTAGGGAAACAAATCAAGGGTTAGTTGTTTGCTGGTTTGTTTGATTCTTTTGCTTTCTAAATTGGGCTCATATGAAGTGTGTGCTTAAGCACAGCCTCTCTTCTCAGTTGTGTCATGCAAGTAAGTCTGGCAGGTTGTTGTAGTTATTTCAGTCTTCAGCTGCATCTGCTTCCTCGGTTTCTTCCGGGTTGATTTGGGTATGGTGATGGTAGTGGTATTAGTTGTTCTCTTATAGTTACTGTGTTAGGCCAGGTTGACCCGAGAAACAAATCCAGTGATATATATATATATA
Source organism: Tenrec ecaudatus (assembly GCF_050624435.1). Lineage (NCBI taxonomy): Eukaryota > Metazoa > Chordata > Mammalia > Afrosoricida > Tenrecidae > Tenrec > Tenrec ecaudatus. The sequence continues at coordinate 12,108,859 of NC_134544.1, forward strand.
TATATATATATATGCTTTATTTCCAGAAGAAATTATATACCAAGCAGACATCCCAGTCCAAATCAAATTCATATGTCTGATACTAGTCCATAAGTCCCTCTTCCAACTCAGCTACATGCAGAATGCTGGAAGATTTCGGGCAGGTGGGTAGAAAGTCCTGTGGATCCAATGACAGTGGTTGTAACACAAGGCTCACAGTAACCAGGGTCAGCCAGCAGGACCCTGTAGGCAGAGAGAGATGGGGAGATTCCCAAGACCCTCCTTAGGAGAAGGTTAGACCCACAAGGAGTCGCCATCAGGCTGTGAGCAGATTGACAGGTTACACCCCACCCCTACACTTTTATGTATTTTCAAGGTGACATGAAATTATGTAACTCCCACAGTTACCAAGAAAGATAAAACTAGAAATATATACACAATCAACACTGAGATGAAATATTTTTGGAAGCTGCTTTAGTTTCTTAAGGATTCCCAGCAATGAGATAAAATTTACTTACAGAACAACTGGATGTGTGTTCATGTTACAAAGCAGTTTGGGGTTTGTTTGCTTTCTCCCCATTCAAATTCATTTTGATGGCTTTGTTCAACAAAATATTTGGAAAATGGAATCTCATATACACACACCATGTGCTCTTTCTTAAGAGCAAAATAACAACTCCCTTTAGTCAGCCACAATGATACTGCATTGAATACCGCAGCTGCCATCTTCGGCGGATGGGGTGGGGCGGGGGGTGGTGGGGGGAGTTCTAGAGAATCTGAAGAGGAGCCTTCACCAGGGCAGGTTTTGAAGTGTCAGCTTCCTCAGTAAAACTTTGTTACCTAAAGAACCTTATCATGTTTTCCAGATAACTTTTAAGAGCGGTGTAGCACAATCCTTGAACTAAGTAGGCAACAGGATTCCTTATTACTGTGTTTCCCCAGATTCCATGATACTTTCTATGCATAGTCCATATAACCATATCTCCACAATTACTTCCCCAGAAGTCTCAATCTAAAAGAATAGTTTGATGAAATTGATGATGCTTACTAATGTCTATTAAATCCATAAAAATGAAGACTTTAAAAATACACAGTTGTATTGTTCGTTTTAAAACAAAATAAACCAATTTAAAAATAAATAAATTTGTTTTCCTCCATTCAGGTCCCAGGGTCAAAGTTTGGAAGCACAAACCACTATTAGATAAAGTTGTTCTAAGGGCAAAAAAAAAAAGTGGAAAGGAGAGACAGGCTCAGGGTGGAATGACCTTCTAAAAGATTATCTCCATTGGTACTGCCATAATAGGCACACAGCCCTTCCAAAAAGGTTCTATTGAAAAGTCGGCATGTGAATGTTTCTTTGTTTCTGTTTCCCTAAATTACACAAGTGATCGAGAGCCCTGCAATGGCTGGACACAAACAGAATTGGGAGATTACTTGTATTGGAGATAATTTTTGCGAGGAACTTGGTAAAAATGTCTTTCTCTTTCTTAGAATGTGCTCATACTGATTGGCACTTAAGGATCTGATTCGGTTGGCATGCTGATTTTTTAACAGTTGAATTGGCATATAATTCACATATCATGCAATTGAATAGTTCAATCACATCAAGAATAATTGTACAATCATCACCACTATCAGTTTTGGAAATATTCCTCATCCTTGGATTCATCTTTGTTAGCTCCCTGTTCCCCCTCCACCCTCCCCTGACAGAGTTACAAGGAACTCTTAATCCACTTACTGCCTTTATAGTTCACTTATGCTGGATTTCATATGCAGAAAAATATTTTCAAAATAATAACAGTAAGAAAGAGAAACAGATAAAACCCTCAATGGAAAAGAAAGCAGAACATATTTTGAAAATTGGAATAAGTTTAAAGTGGATCAAAGAAGGATAAAATGATACGGTGTAAAATTTTAATCTTACTATATCTGCAATAATCCACTTTCCAATGCAGTCTGCATGATATCAAGAATATCCACTTCTTTGGTCTATGGGTAAAGAGGATTCGCCAGCAGTTAAGTCCACATGTATTTCCCTTTCACATTCTTTTTAATTGAAAATAACTTTAATATGGGTCAAATGGCAGAACAAATGATAAGATGTTTACGGTACCTTTTAACCTCTCTACCAATGTCATAATCAACTTTGCAATTATCTGATAACAAGGCTATTCACATCCCTCAACTATGATCAGAGGGAATTCTCCTGATGCTTAATTCATGTGTGGACACTGCAAATGGATTTTGAGCTTCCATAATCTTCTGCAAACTAGGTGTTCACCAGTTAATCTCCAAAACCATTCCCTCCTTTGGATTTAGGTTTTATTATTTACAACCCTCAGTTTACACAGGTTGGTATGCTTTTTCCATGTGAACTTCATTGACACCTCAATTAGATGCTTGTTTGAAGAACAATCCTTTAAGACCCCATGTACTATTCGTACCGGTAGCCAGGTACCATCTAATTTTTCACAACTCTTTGCTATAGCACCCATGTCTTCACTGATCTCTTCATGATCGTGAGCCTCAAGCAGGTTTATGTCATAAAGACCAATTGTCCTTAGGTTAGAGCTAGAATTAGATGTAAGCTCAATATGCTGATTTTTAAAAAATAATTTTATTAAGGGCTCATACAACTCTCGTCATAATACATACATACATCAATTGGGTAAAGCACATCTGTACAGCTATTTCCCTCATCATTCTCAAAACATTTCCTCTCTACATAAGCCCATGACATCAGGTCCACATTTCCCCCCGTCCCTTCCCGCTCCCCACTCCTATAAACCCTTAATAATTTATGTTATTATTTTGTCATATGTGTTGTCATATGTCTGATGTCTCCATTCACCCAATTTTCTGTTTTCTGTCCCCTAAGGAGGAGGTTATATGTAGATCCTTGTAATCGGTTCCCCCCTTTCATCCTACCCTCCCTCCACCCTCCGGGTACCGCCACTCTCACCACTGGTCCTGAAGGGATCATCCGCCCTGGATTGTCTGTGTTTCCAGTTCCTATCTACACTCATGTATATCCTCTGGTCTAGGCAGATTTGTAGGGAAGAATTGGAATCATGACAGTTGGGGGGTGGGGGAGCATCTAGGAACTAAAGTTGTATGTTTCATGTTGCTACAGCGCACCCTGACTGGTTCATATCCTCCCTGAGACATTTCTGTAAGGGGAAGTCCAGTGACCTACAAGTGGCTTCGGGTCTTCACTCCACACTCCCCTCTGCATTCACAATGATATGATTTTTTTGTTCTGATGATGCCTGATACTTGATCCCTTTGACACCTCATGATCACACAGACTGGTGTTCTTCTTCCATGTGGGCTTTGTTTCTTCTGAGATAGATGACCGCTTGTTTACCTTTAATACTTTAAGACTCCAGACGCTATATCTTTTGATAGCCGGGCTCTATCAGCTTTCTTTGCCACGGTTGCTCATGCACCCATTTGTCTTCAGCGATTGTATCAGGGAAGTGAGCACACAATATGACTTTTTGTTGTTTGATGCCTGGTAACTGATCCCTTCAGCACCTCGTGATCACACAGGTTGGTGTGCTTCTTCCATGTGGGCTTTGTTGCTTCTGAGCTAGATGGCTGCTTATTTACCTTCAAGCCTGTAAGACCCCAGATGCTATATCTTTTGATACCTGGGCACCATCAACTTTCTTTACCACATTGGCTTATGCACTCACTTTGTCTTCAGCGATCATGTTGGGAAGGTGAACATAATAAAATAAAATATCAGTTTAATAGAACAAAGTATTCTTGCATTGAGGGAGTACTTGAATGGAGGCCTAATGTCCATCTGCTACCTTAATACTAAATCTATAAATATATGCACGTAGATCTATCTCCCCATCCTCACATATAAATATATTTCCATATGTACATGCCTTTATTTAGACCTCTATAAGTGTTCTTTACCTCCTAGCTCTTTCCTCTATTTCCTTTGAGTTTCCTCTTATCCCACTATCATGTTCAGTCTTCATTTGGGTTTCAGTAATTCCTCTTGGTTACATTACCCTTGATCACGCCCTACCAGGCAATGAGCTGATTTTTTAAAAGGTATTTTTTAAAACTGCTGATGAACTATTTCTAAAATGCATTTTCATATAACACAAACCAATGGAAGGATCCATTTTGATAGATGCGCTCTCCCTTCACTGTATACTCATATTGCATAGTCTCTTCTATTTTCAGTGTGTCTTTTGTTAAGGGACCAATTTTAAAGCCAAGATCACCAAATATATTCTGAAATAGAGGAAGGACAGCCACACATATTATATAGCTACTGGACAACTACCATACCAATCACACCAATCCTTAGTAGGGAATACAGAGGAAAATATGAAGGAATCAGGACAACCTAAATATTTTAATATGATCCATTTCTGACATATGAGGGAATTCTTTAAATTCATTGTGTAAAAACATTTGCTTTTAAATACCATACAGGCTATGGCTAATATTCTAATATAAATGGAGCTTATAGATATTTTGTGAGTTTAATATTTTTCCCCACAAAACTTCTACTTTGTCAAGCATGATATCTTTTTCAAAGACAAGTCTTTCCTGATATTATCTCCAATAACATGAGATGACATTTCACTTTTCTGGCTTTTGAGGAACTATTTCTTCCAAGACAGAGAAGTTTATTCTTCTGGCAGACCATGGTACTTCCATTATTCTCCCCTGACACCATGATTCAAATGCATTAATTCATGTACAGCCTTCCTGATTTGCTGACTTTAAGCCAGGTTATACAATGATTTATTATGTGATCATTTCAAAACATTTCACATGGCTATTTTTCATCTAGATTCTTAGAAGAGATAACAGAACATTATAGTTTTGAATGCATAAGGAAACATGTATGTGCACGTACACACACACACACACACACACACACATAAACACACACAGACACACAGAAGACCCCACTGCATCAAATGGATTCTGACTCAAAGAGACCATAGAATAGAATACAACCGCTCTGTGGATTTCCAAGATTATAACTCTATGCAGAAACAGAAACCAACATTTTCCCCTGGATTGACCAGTGCTTTTGAGTTACTGACCTTGTGGTTGACAGCCTGATATAACCCATTCCACCAATGGGGCTCCTTTTTGAACATATATGTCAATTAATTCAGAAAATATGCACTATTTCATATTTATTAGGCATAATGTCACTACTAACTTTGGGAATATTTTAATGTGATAGTGAGATGGTAAGATGCCAGTAGAGGGCCAAGACAAAAATCTCAGTAAGGTGCATTGAGACCGACAAAATGCCAGTAATAATAAACTCAAGCCTAGCAACCATGGTGAAGATAGTGCTGGGTCAAGCGGCATCTTGTTCTGTTAGATAAAAGGTCATCATGCATCAGAGCTGCCGAGACAGCAATGCGGTGCCATGTCATTGATAATGGTGAATTACCACAGACCATTTGTGCATAGTAGTAACATAAAACAATATTTTTGTCTCCTATCTAATATGATTATTCATCAACATCAAGAAATTTCTGCAGCTCTGCTCTTCACAAGTATGTCTGTTCCTGATGCTTCAAATGGCACAATCTCTGAGGCTCTGTTGATCAACAGATATTTTACTAAGGGACCTTCTTAAGGAACAGTTGGAAAAGACCAAGCCTAAAAGTTTCTAATGATGCTTAGTTTAAGACATGAGCTTCAAGAAGGGAAGAGAAATATCTCCTTTTTTTGTGGCCATGGTATCTGTGAATAATTCCTATTTGCATCACTGGAGTGTCTGAGTTTCATAAAGATTAAAAGACTTTGCCCAGGATGAAAGGACAGTGAGTTTGCATATGCATCAGAAAGGCCTGGTGACCTTGCTTCTATAAAGTCAACATTGAAAATGCCCGCAGAACCTAGTTCTATTTTTACACACCTATGAGATCCTCACTCCACAATAACTCAGCCTATTGTCTTCATCGTGTTTGCTTTAAAGCAAGATGTGTTTGCTTTAAAGGAGGAGGAGGAGGAGAAGGTGTACTAATTAATGGAGAGTATGTGCTCAGGCTTGAAGAGTCTGCCCCAAGATCTCTAATGCAACAGGCTAGAAGGAATGCGCTAATTGCTGAAAACTTGGAGAATGGCAAGCCATCTGAGGGAAGCTCTCCGGTTTCCCCAGCATCTGACTCCTTAGTCACTGCAGTTTGGCATCACAGAGCAGTCTCGGCCTGGGACCTGCAAGTGACACAGCTTGGATCTATCATCCCTCCAAGGATGCACTATCTTTGCATGTTGCGTTTCCAAACACTGGGCTATAGCTTCTGCCGCCTGAGACAGTAAAGTAAGCTGACAGAGTACTGAAGAAGATTCTTTACCCAACTTTCCTTATGACCTCAGCATTCTAGGTATGACTAGCAATCTTCAAGAGATCTATTTAATGTTGCTTCTTTCTTTGCCCATTCACCAACAGCCTGCCTGGCATCCTCCATAAATCCACTAGGCATTACTCAGTGGGAATATGCTGACTGCAGGAGCCAAGGACTGTGCCATTGACCCTGTTGTTTTCCTTCAAAACACACTAAATCATTATTGAAAAATCCAGGAAGCTGGATTCATAAACTCGTAAAGATGAAGGAGTTCAAGCGTTAGTGGGCAGGTTAGTCTGGGTACATTAGAGAAACAAATCCACAGAAACTCATATGTATAAGAGAGAGTTTTATATAAAGGGTAACTGCATATCAAGAAAACATCCCAACCCAGTGCTTCCCAAGTCCACAAGTCCCACATTAACCCATTAACTCATATGTCCAACACCAATCCAAAAAGTCCTCCTCCATCTCACAAAACACAAGCAGTGACGCCAACTGTAGAAGGAAAGCTGAATCAGTGAGCCTGTAAACATCTCAGTGCTGCTTCAGCACCCAGGCCTGCATGGGGGTAGGTCCACGTGGCTTCTCCTTGGGAATGACTTGCAGGAAGTGAGCCTTTCCAGATGAAGCAGGGAACTGGCTAAGGCAGCTGCACCCTGGTCTGACCATCACAGAACAAGAGACCTGAGAACTGAAAAGGCAAGGTTCACCAAGCCATTTATCTCTCTGCCCTTCAGTTAACCCCACGTGTTTTTATCAGCCCGGTTGGCACAATAAACTTTAACTATCTCAGTGGGCATATTTATCAGTAGGAAAATGCAATGCTTAGTCAAGGTCAACAGTGGCCTCACTTATTGGTACTCCCCACTTCATGAGCCCATGCTCACATTGTTAACTTTTTAATCATTTTAGTACCATATATTACACTTTTCTTACAATGTTATCATTCAACCATATAAAGAAGTGTGGGTATTTATCACCACAATCAATTTCTTCTCCTACTCGTTGTTAGCTCCCCATTTTCTCCCAACGTCCCCTGCCATGCCCCTAGGTAATCATCTAGCCGGTCACAGTCTCTATAGATTTATATAAGGAAAATCATGCAATAAACAATCCAAAAGAGAAAAACAAAACAAAATAACAATGACAAAATAAAACAAAAGAGAAAAACCCTCAATTAAAAAGGGAGCAGAACCAAAGTTCAACAACCTCCGATTCCATAACCTTGAGATAGCAGTCATCTACTTCTCCTCACACGAGGGCATTTCAGCCTCAAGTCCAAAGCAGTATGTGGGTGTCTTAAATCTACTACAGAAAGTTTGAGATAATGTCCAGGTGGCTTAGTGGAGTTTCCATATTGAATTTCGCTGGCAATGCCCATGAAGAATATTGTGCGCCTCAAAAGGATGGAGTCTAAAGGCCCAGTAGTCTATAGCAGAAAGCCTTGTTCACCAAGGGCTGGATAGTAGGTCAAGTGTCCAATGAGGAACATAGTATCAGACGTATTTTCCCCTTGGGCTCTTTATCAGAATTTTTAAGTATTCTCCACCCTCATGGGACGTTGTTTCACATGGTTTATCAATGTCTGCAAGTATAATTACCTTCTCTGAGACATACTTGCCCTCTTTCCTCCATTGTGACTTGAAATTACATTAAGATTCACTTATCACCCTTGCAGGAGTATCTGTTGGTTTGGTGCGTGGCCTTTGTGAAATGCTGTATGGTAGCATCTGAATGATCTTTTCCGATGCCCCCCAATCTTGAAAAAAATCACCCTAGCTGGCGTGAGGTCTTCTTCACCACAATGCTTTAAGACACACATATAAAAGAAGTGAGATATGGTTCATAGTCATGAGGTTCTTTACCTCCTTTCTTGGGAGACAGGATTAGATTACATGCCCTGAGAGTGGAAGCCTGCCTCTGCATTAGTGCTTTACTTACAGTAGTGAATGCAAACCCTATGTGTCTCTTCCTGATTGACTGACTTCACTCCGCATAATTGTTTCCAGGTCTGTTGTTGTCATGAGGTGTTTCATGGTTTCAAAACTGTTGTTAGGGGTACATAGTATCTTTTGTGTGTTTATACCATAGTTTTTTTTTTTAATCCATTCTTCTATTGATGGGCATGTGGGCTATTTTTCCTTGCTATTGTGAGCTGTAATACAATGCACATGGGAGAACATGTATTATTAATGGTCTTTCTTTGGGGTATGTGCCCAGCAAAGGTATTGTTGAGTTGTAGGCTCTCCATCTTGCTTTCCATGATGATTGTTCATATTTATAAGCCTACCAGCAGTGAACAAGTGTTCCAATCTTTCCACAACCTCTCCAGCATTTGATGTTCTGTTTTTCTATTTGGTTTATTTTTTTGTGAGTGTAAGATTATATCTCATTGGTGTTTTGATGTGTTAGTGATGGCTAGTAATAGTGAGCATTCCCTCATGCTTTTTTTTTTAGCCTTTTGTGTCACCCTTGTGAATTATCGATCCATTCCTTTTCATACCTTTTGTTGGATTGTGGACTTTTTTTCTTATTGACGTGTTGCAGAGTTCTGTAGATTTTTGTATCGTCCCTTCTTTGTTGTGTCATTGACAAAGATCTTTTCCCCAATATGTGGATTCTCATTTTGATGAAGTCTTTTGGCATGCATAAGTGTTTTGTTTTTAAAAGGCTCAGTCATCTATTTTGTCTTTCATTGTGTCTGTTTCCTTTATTATATTTGGTAGTCTGTGTCTGCCCTGCAACAAGGACCTTGTTTGCCCAGATTTTCTTATTGATGATCCTTCCTGCTCTGGGATTGACTTTTAGGCCTGTTATCTCTTTTTAGTTTGATTTTGTGCATGGGGAAAGGTAGGTGTCCTGTTTCATTCTTCCACAGACGGTGGTCCATTCCACCACCATTTGTTGAAGATGGTGTCTCTTTTTCCCTATTTAATTATTTAAGTCCTTTGTCAGAAACCAGTTTGCTGTAGATGAATGGTTTTAATTCTGGGTTTTCTATATTGCCCCATTGGCCTATGTATCAATCTTTGTACTAGTACCAGGCTGTTTTGACTTATGTAGTTGAGTAGTCAATTTTGAGGTTGGGCAGTGAAAGGCCTCCTATTTTGTTCTTTTGAGTAGTTCTTTGCTTATCCTGGTCTGCTTCTTTCTGAATATTAAGTTGGTAATTAGTTTTTTTCCATTTCTTTAAATAATAGAGTTGCAATTTGGATCAGAATTTTGTTGTATTTGTATATTTATGATTTGTATAGCTGAAAATACTATCTAGCTTGAGCTAATATTGACATTTTCAAAATATTGAATCTTCCTATTCACAGGAAGCTTTGGTTTCTTGTCATAATTTTCTGTAATTTTCTTTGTACAGGTCTTTTGTTTCTTTAGTTCGGTTTATTCCTAAGTTTTTCCCCTTTTGTGTAGTTATTGTCCATGATACTGTTTTTGTCTTTTTGAGAGCTCTCGCTATATAGGAAACTAATTTGGTTCTGCGTGTTAATCATATATCCTAGTAATTTACTAAATCTTTCAATTATTTCCAATAATCCTTGGTGCTTTCTATATACAAATGCATATAGTTTTCAAATAAGGAGAATTTCACTCCTTTGCCTAATTGTGTTTCCTTTTTTCTGTTTTCTAATGATATGTCAAGGGCTTCCAGTAAAATGTTGAATAAGAGTAGTTATGATGGGGATATTCTTGTCTAGTTCCCTTTTTCAGGGGAAATATTGTCAGGCTCCCCCCACCCCCATTGCATGTGATGTCAACTTCTGGGTTGTCATAAACATTTATTATATTGAGGAATTTCCCTTCCATTTTAGAAAGCGTTTTTTTTTTAAAATCAGAAATGACTGTCAATTATTGTCAAATCCTTTTTCTGTACTTATTGATTGATCATATGGTACTTATTTGTGTGTTTACCTGTGTGTGTGTAATGTGGCGGGTTACATTGATTTTTTTCCAGATGTTGAACCATCTTTGCATCTCTGGTATGACATATTATTTTTGATACCTTGTGTTTAGGGTTTATTGATGAGAATTTGGTTGAGATTTTGGTGTCTCTGTTAATGAGGGATATTGGTCTCTAATTTTCAGTCTTTGTGGAGCCTTTGCCTGGTTTGGGTATCAGGGTTATGTATATTTCATAGATGGAATTTTGGAATTGACTGTCACTTTCTATATTCTGAAAGAGTCTGTGCAGAATGGATGACAGTTTTCCCTACATACTTGATAGAAATAGTCAGTGAAGCCATCTGGTCCTGAATTTTTCTTGGTTGGGAGTTTCTTAATGGTCTTCTCTGTCTAGTTCTACATTTTTATTCATTTGTTCAGATATTTCTAAATCCAACTGTATTAATTTAGATAGATGGTGTAGTTTTAGGTATTTGGCCAGTTTTTCTAGATTTTCAAATTTATTGGAGTATAGTCACTTAGTGTACTGCGTTATTATTTGCTTAATTTAATATGAATCTGCATTGATATCACCTTTTGCATCTCTAATTCTAGATGTTTGCATTTTACTTTTTTTCTCTGGCTTTGTTTGCTAGCAGTTTGTCTATTTTTAAAGTCTTTTAAAAGAACCAATTCTGAGTTTTATTGATCCTTTCCATTATCTTTCCATTTTGCAGTTCATTGATTTCTGCTGTACTTGTTAGGGTTTATTATCTTCTGTTGTTGGACGGTTTCTGTCGTTGCCCTGGCCTGAGTTATCAGAGCTGTTGGTTTTGGATCTTTCCTCTTGATAGCTATCCATTACCCTTGGAGAACTGTTCTGTCCCAAACACAGTGACATCTTGTGTTATCACTATTGCTTGTTTCAAAGTATTCCTTTGTTCCATTCCTTATTGCAGCTACTCTTCAGTCATTTCTAAGTAATATGTTGTTTAGTCTCCAGCTGTTTGTCTTTATGTTCCTCTTCTTTCTATTGTGGAATTTGAGTTTTAAAGCATAGTAATCTGAGAAAATAGATTGTAGCCTCTCAATATTTTTCAATTTGTGAAGGTTTGCTTTGTGGTCTCACATGAGATCTGTTGTAGAGTATGTATCCTGTGTTGTTGCTGGGTTCCATATATCTAAGAGTTTGGGATGATTGATTATGTTGTTTAGTTCCTCTATTTCTTTATTAAGTTTCTTTCTGATGATCTCTCTTTTGTAGAGAGTGATGTTTGAAGTCTCCCACTATTATTGTTGATCTTCTGCTTTCCATCTGAGAATTTTACCGATATATTTCAAGGGTCCTCTTTTGTGAGTGTAAATGTTATTAATGCTTTGCATTGCTGGTATATTGTTTCCTTAGTCATTATGTAATGTTTATTCTTGCCTCTCAGTATGGTATTCACCAACATCATTAATTTTAGTCTTACATCTATTGTTAGATTATGAACCAAAATATTTTAAATTACTTTTAGCATAATTAATATGCAGCACCATGAAAATACCCATTTTTCTGTCCTTCAATAGGAAATTAAAGTATTTTCACATTATCCCTCCATAGAAGCATGTATGTACATTTCCAGAGTGTAAAATAAGTTGAGTTGGATTTTAATAAAATAAGGCTATCAGCTTCAAGCACATGCTTAAAATATTAAAAGACAGATTCAGTTGACAATTCATCCACTGAAAGTCTTTTTCTCCATGTACCAATTTTGTTGTTTACAGGAAATCTTGCAAACTTTGCTCCTTGGTTAACCCCAGTGTCACTATCTGAGTAGAAGGAGGCTGATATTGGCATAGGTGAATGAGACGAAGGAGAAAGCTCTGTTGAGTCGCAGGTTGTTATTGAATCTGTCTTATTGTCACTAATTTCTTAGTGAAACCTCAAAAGAGATAGGTCCAAGCATTGCAGTGGATATTCTTTATCTCCAAGGAGAGCGAAGCAAAAGACAATGGAATCAGGAATCAGGTAAGTCTTAATGACTGTGTTCCAACAGATGTCTTTCTTCTTGTTTTGTTTTTTTAACATTTTATGAAAACCCACAGGGGCAGTTGAACTCTGTACTACAGTGTTGCTCTGAATTCATTCTAGCAGTGTCAATGAGAGCACAATGTTTGTGGAACAATTGAATTAAATGATAATGGAATTTTTGCATGAACTTTTTGAAGATAACTTGTATATTTATCCAACCCACAACCAAACCACTCCCATTCCAACTCCACTATCATTACATCTAGTCTGACTCAAAGTGACCCTAAAGGACAGAACTGCCTTCTGTAGTCTTTCTGAAAATCTCCATCTTGGCAGGAGTAGGAAGCTTAGTCTGTCTCCTGCAGAGGGGCTGTTGATTTGGAGCTTCTGACTTGGTGATTAGCAGACCAATGGCATCACTAGGCCACCAAGGCTTGTTAATTCAGACTCAAAGTAATCCTCTAATGGGCTCTGAGACCATCAATCTTACAGGCGCAAGCAACCTCGTATTTCCATAGAGCAGTGGGCGGGTTTGCCAGACTAATGGTTAGCAATCCAACACTCACTCTAGAGTGCCACCTAAAGGAGAGTCACTAAAACAACAACACAGACTCTGCTATTGGATCCATTCCAACTCCAGGCAAATGTAAAATTCTTTATGGGATTTCTTCCACCTTGTCATTTGTCTCATACACCTACACTTTAATTGTAAAATATGTTACTCCTCCACTACAGAAATTCTATCTAAAAGGAAAAAAATAAAACAGTCAAGATTGGTAAAACAAAACAAGCAAGCAAAGAAACGAAAAACACCCACTTCAATCCATATTAACAGCATCTCACTATGACACTTTACCTGTTTATGCATTCTGTTCTGAGTATTTATATTTAAATTTGGGGAGATTACTTTTTTTTAAAGATTGTAAGCTATAAACTGTGTTCAGTCAATTGTTTTCCTTTGGATGATTACAAATGTATAGAATATTAAAAAATGATCAAGAAGCTTTTTGTTGTTTATACTTCCACTGTGTTACAAATGTAATCTTTTTATGACTTGCCTACTTATGCAGGCTTTCTGGGTTTGGGTATTTTAGACATCATAAATGTGATGTAGGGAAATACATTTGATGCAAAATCCTCAATTATAAAACATAATCACATTGCCTTGTGTGATTTTATTCTGGGTATACATATGCAGTTTGAATTTATACAGGCGTGCTCATCACTTGAAATTGCACTTCACTTTAAAGGGCAGAAAATTTCCAAACCCTTCAAGAAATAAATACAAATGTTCCTTTGCCCAACCCCCTATCTCAAAATATGAAATCATAAGAGAATTAAAAACAGCAAATTTTTACTAGTCTGTGGCTATGACATCTCAGAGTAGGCAAATTCAGCTTGTAAATTGGAGCCCAGCTGCTAGTTTAAATGAGGTGAAAATAAAATGGGAACATCTTACTGACATGTTCATTTGATATAGGTGAATATCTTTCCAACAGGAAAAATGTGAAATCAAATTACAGGGATGACTGAGATGAGAAGTTAGGAGGAGTGGCTAGATCACAGGGACACATCAAGAAGTATGAAATTGAGATGATGAGAGAGGAAGCTCTCAGTGAGCGGATACCTGGATCAGCTGGGAAGCCATTGCTTTAGGTGTTCGCTATTCACTCATGAGTTAAGTGAGGGATGTCTGGAGCTGAGATCCATTCATTTACCTGCTGGCGATGAAACCTGACTTTCATCACTTGATCCCTGCAGCACTCCTCTGGGAGGCACTCATATTTTTGTTTCTCATGACAACATAATGACATGCTCTGTTTCAGTGATCTCCCACTTGTCAGAATTATGAGGATGCACACATTTCACAGGAAGTGTGTTAATATAGAGGCACTCAAGCATTAAAGGCAAAGCTTCTGTGGAGAGCTATGGGTCAGCAACTAACATGGAACCACAGAAAGTCACGGACCATTTCTTAGAGGCCAAATTCATCATAAAGAATCAAAATACAAATGATATCCTAAATGTATGCACTTGTTCATTCATCCATTCATTTGTATTTACTGAGTTCCTTTGATGTGCAAGGCAGGTTTCTAGACCAGGACAGCTAGGTGAATACTACACAAGGGCAGAAGACAAGAATTAGACATGCTGATGGAAATTCACCCATCCTTCACCTCTATTAGATTCTTGAGACCACAAAGAATATGAGGAGGCTAAGAGTTGGCATTGACTCAATGGCAGTGGATTTGTTTTTGAATTTTGACACCCACAAAGAGTTACAATCTTGGTAAACCACTCTCTTAGTCTAGGTTGAATAGAGAAACAAAATTCATAAACACTCGTATTTTATGAGAGGGTTTTACATAAAAGGTAATTGTCCATTTAGTATCCCAAACCAGTCCAGTCCATGTCCATAAGTCTGGCATAAGCTCACATGTCCAACATTAATCTACAAAGTCCTCCTCAAACTCAGAAAACACATGCAATGAGGCCAAATGCAAGAGGAAAGCTGAATCAGTAAGCATGTTAGCATCTCAGTGTTGGCAGGGTTCTCCACACGGCTTCTCCAGCACCCAGGACTGCATCAAGGTAGGTCCATGTGGCTTCTCCTAAAGATTTCTCCCAGGAACTGAGCCTTGCAAGCTGAAGGAGAGAACTGGCTAGGGCAACTGCAACTGGTCCGACCACCAGAGAGCAAGAGACCAGAGCCCCAGAAAGGTGAGGCTCACTGAGCCATTTAGCTCTCTGCCCTTTAATTAATCCCTCACTTGTTCATTGGCCAAGTTGGCAAACTAAACCTTAGCTATCATACCCACAGAGGCAATTCCATCTCATCATCTTGAGTAACTATGAATCAGAAACAACCTGATGGCAATGAGCTTTGTTTCTACAAAATTTATGAGGAATTTCTATTCTCTTTCGATTTTCCCATGAACTGTTGGAAACCACTTATGTGTTCAACATGCATGGCTGCCTTGAATGAAGAAACGAATTGGCCTTTTCTATTAAACTTCAGTTGGCCATTCCACAGTTTCTCAGGGCATAATCAGTGGGAAAGAACCCCATTTTCCTGCTGTGGTGAATGTCTTAATGAAACATGTTACTATTTCTCCTTCGGTTTGAAAACACTGTCTGGGTTCTGTCTTCCCAGGTTCTCCAGCTCAGCTCCTCCTTAGGTGACCTAATGGATTCTCAGGTCCTGCTTCCAGGGAAATTCAAACCAAGAGGAGCTTTATGTCAGTTTATTAACCCCTTAATGACTCAATTACAATCATGCTGTTTCCACTAATTTTTTGCAGTTATAAGGATATACACACAAGAGAAGTCTTTGAACACATACATATAATTATTGATAGTGGCTGTGTCTGCCTGGTAGGAATGTTCTATGAGAACTATTTCTTATTTTGAGTATTTTTTCCCATCGACATGCATTTGTAATTAGGATTTCATATGCAAATATATAAGGAAATGGGGGGCATTTTTTACGGAGAATTGAACTTCACATCACTCATCTCAAGGATGTCTCCTATGAGGCACAAGTCAGTCCTGCCTTTACTCCCTCCAAATGCTTTTATCTTATTTGACACCAATCATCCCTCCTATGACATGGTAATTCCCTCCTCAGGTCAATAATCTGTTGCAATGGACACACCCTGTGTTAGTCTGTATTGACAAGCAAAACAAACTCTAGGGATATCCATGCTGGGATACCACAAATGACCCACTTGGGATAGATCTTCTTGGGATTCTCACGTCTGCTTCTGAGACACCTCACTTTATACCCGGTGGAATGACAAAACTGACCAATTCACAAGTTTGGGTCCTCTGTATCTTATTTGTAAGCCCCTAACTAGTCACTGGGGAGGAATTATTAAAAAATTTCTAGAAGAGCCATACTAAAAAAATTCACTTTTCCATAATATGAATATAGATGTGGATATGTATGTACCATAAATGCTCGCATATAAGATGCATTTCAGCAATTTTTTTCAGTTTTTGTGGTAAAATTGAATGCCTTGGCTGATATTTGGTTCAGCTTATACTCAAGTATATACGGTATATAAGCAAATATAAGAATCTATGAATAAAGGGGAAAATGTAGTACATAAAAACATCCCAATTCCTGATTTCATTTCCTTTGTCATACAGCTTGTAGTAGGCTGTGGTCTTTAGAGGGCAGCCTCTGGGGACAGAATGCCTGGGTTCAAATCCTCATTGACCTCTCATGAAAATGTGACTCATGGTTTCTCAGTTTCCATTTCTCCACATGGGAAAGGGTGTCGGTATAGTTCACAGATTTGTTGAAGCACTAAGGACTTTGCCCAGGACTGTGTGTAACTAATATTACACAAACTACTGCTCTATCAAATTCAAATGAACCCCAAATATTAGAATTTTAATTACCAGGCACACAGATGAGTAAGATACGGTGTGTTCTTTCAAGATGGTTATTGTTGAATAAGAAAGATAAGACAGAGACCCAAGTTCCTGTAAAACACATAAATTCATATATGATTAATGTAACAATAGTGATACAAAGGACAATGCTATGCCATCTAGTGAGAACAGCATTTTTTTGACCTGGCCAAAGACTCTACAGAATCTATTTCGACCCTTATTATCTTTGTTGAGGAAAAAAAAGTCTCAACCAGTGCATAATGAAGTTGAGTGTATTGAAGATCCATACATCACAAAATAAAACCACTGCAAAATCAGTTATAACTTATTTAAAATACCATTATTGTCTAAGTATTAATTCTTATACATTAGAGGATTGGATCAATCTCAATATTGGGGCACAGCCCCAAACTGCTTTTTCTTTATTATTTTTTATTCTCTATTATCTTTTATGTCATGTGATGATGGGTGATTTCAAAAAGTTTTGCATATTTTTACACATACTATGTCATTGGTATGAATTGTTTTACTTTCTTGAAATACATATAATCTTATATAATTTCCTGATTTGATTTTCTTTGTCATGTAGTTGTCAGCAAGGCCTCTCTCTCTCTCTCTCTCTTTTTGTTTCTCTCTCTCTCTCTCTCTCACACACACACACACACACACACACACACACACTGCCATTAAGTTGATGTTGACTCATAACAACACTATAGAACAGGGTGTAACTGACTTTGTGGGTTTCAGAGGCTGTAAATGTTCACTGGAATAGAAAGCCTGTCTTTCTCCCATGGAGTGGCAGGTGGTTTCAAAGTGGAAACCTTGCAGATGGCAGCCAATGTGTAACCACTAAACCACCAGGGATTTTGCAGTAGGGCATAGTGTTCAGAATTTGGAAAAGATGAGGCTTACCAGTTTATCATCCATACATTGCAGTCTATTCTCACATTTTTTCATGAAGGTTCAGCTGGAAATATTCAGGCCCCAGAAATCTTCTCTTTCAATTTAATTCCTTCTGTGACATAAAATTATATCATACTACTGGTTAAGCAACATATCAAGGGTGCAATGTTGCTATTATCAGCCATCAATACATTCGTGTTAAAGGTAACGTGAGTTTATCACTAGTGACCTGACTATAAAGCAACTTGGAAGGTTATCTCTAATCACAGTTAGTCAACCAAATACAGTAGGATAACTGATAATAAAGCTCTAGATATATTGTGTCAGTTTGGGTAGACTAGAGAAACAAATCCATGGACACACATAAGTGTATAAAAAAGAGATTTATATACAAGAGGAATTGAACATTGAGAAAGCATCCCAACCCAGTCCAGTCCAAGGCCATAAGTCCGATACTAGCCCATATGTCTGATTCTGATCTATAATGTCCTCTTCAGACTCATGAAACGCATGCAATGATGCCGGATGCAGGACAATCCCAGGCCAGGAGTTAGAAAGTCTTTGGATTCATTAGCGTTGTAAGCATCTCAGGACTGGCAGGCGTCTCTCTGTGGCTTCTCTGGCTTCAGAGGTCTGGTTGCATCCATGTGGCTAGTCCAGCTCAGGAAACTAGGGTTGTTCCATGTGTCTTGTCAGCTGCAATGTCTCCCTGAGAGTCAGCCTTGTCAGTAGAGAGTCTCCAAGGGAGTGGCAGAGAGAGAAGTATCTCCTGCCTCCAAGGAGGAAGAACCAGATTTCCTAGAATTCTTAGGAGAAGGCAATGTCCACACAGAGATCTAATTTGCTATCTCCAGATTGACAACCTAGGCTCCACCCCTACACTCTTAATCCTTAAATTGTCACCAGATTAGGTGACTACCACATATATTATATGTGAATGGAATATATAAATGGATTTCGGAATTGCACTTAATCGAAAGTCCCAATCTAATAATTTTATAACATGATCTACCTCAACTTTGAATTCATGAAGGGATCATTGAGCTATAGCAAAGTGTGGTGAGGAAACCAGATCTTGCCTGGCTATTAAAAATAATAAAATCTGGAGTTTTAAAGGCTTGTATTAAAACATGCTGTCATTTAAATGAGTTGTCATTCAAATCCACATGGAAAGAGCCCACCAAGCCATGTGATTGAACGATTATTTATAATAAACTCCAAGAACAGAGGAAGCAATTGTATTAGAGCTTAAATTCTGAGCAAAATGTTGCAGATGGCTGTGGATGGCAGTGAAAGCCCAAAATATGTTGAGAGCCAACACACGGATTAAGTCTTTATTGCATTCTCTTACACCACTGATCAGAACTCTGAATAGTCTTGCACTCAGACAGAGTGCATTGGAAAGGGATTACATAATGCAGAGCTAGTTTAAAATTTAACATATTTGTTTTGCCCTTTGAGTTGTTTTGTTTGTTTGTTTCTAGTTTCAGTTATCATCTGCTTTCACTTGAATGAGGTGTTTCTTCATTTTATTTTGTTGCCTTTGTCAGTGTGGTAGTCACCTAATCTGGTGTCAATTTGAGGATTAAGAGTGTAGGAGTGGAGATAGTCAACAAGGCCTCTTTGTGGGCATGACCTTCTCCTCAGAATTCTAGGAAATCCGGTACTTCCTCTTTGGAGGTGGGAGACTCTATGCTCACACCCTTGGAGACAGTAGCAGCTGACAAAATACATTGACCCACCCTGATGCAGAGACCCCTGCCAGTGCTGAGATGTTTCCGATGACACTGGATCCAAGGACTTTCTACCCACTGGCCTGTCATCTTCTGCATTCGACATCATTGCTGTGTGTTTTGTGAGTCTGAAGAGGACTTCACAGATTGGTATCAGACATATGGGCTAGTATCGCACTTATGGACCTGATCTGGACTGGGCTGGGATGTTTTCTTAATGCTCAATTGCTCTTGTATACAAATCTCTTTCTTATACATATATGTGTTTCCATGGATTTGTTTCTCTAGTCTACCCACACTAACACATGAGTTTTTGTATTTTATTTATATGATATCCAGGATAGATATATCTATATAAATAGTAACAGTCCCACAGGTTATGGTATCAGAGATAGTGGATAATAGGGC
This sequence comes from Tenrec ecaudatus, assembly GCF_050624435.1. NCBI lineage: Eukaryota > Metazoa > Chordata > Mammalia > Afrosoricida > Tenrecidae > Tenrec > Tenrec ecaudatus. Next base: position 12,128,538 of record NC_134544.1, read on the forward strand.
AGTAATAATACTGGGTATAAGAATGAAGAGAGTGGTATAAAACTGATGTGATGTTTGCACCACTCTCAGTAACTTTAAACTATTCGATTGTATGGTACATGAATTGTATGTCAATACAACAGTTAGGGGAAAAAATCCCGCATAGTTGATTATTTTATCAGGAAGACAAGTTTAGGTAACTATGGTGATTGCTTCTCTCCTGAATGGGCTTCTTTTAATAAGTGAGGTTTAAAGACTTTTCCAATCAAATGCTTTAAACCAGTGGCTCTCAACCTGTGGGTTGTGACCCTTTTGGGGGTTGAACGACTCTTTCACAAGGGTCACCTAAGACCATCGAAAAACACATGTTTTCGATGGTCTTAGGAACTGAAACACCATTCCTTGATCCATCTCCAGGGGGGTCCAATCACATGCTGATACATGTTCATACTAGTACCTGGCATAGGGACTGTTATCCATGCTACATGTATAATCATGATTTCTATTTTCAATGCAATTAAATCAAGCAGTAAACTGGGAATTTTCTGACTGGAAATTAAGTGTGATCTCCTGTACCCTTTGCTTATAGACATGCACATTTTACACATCCATAGTGAATGCATATATGTATATGTATGTGTAATATGTATTACACACATATATAGTTTTATAAAGAGAATTTTTGCATATTTTGTTGGAGTATTATTAAACATTTGTATTTTAACACTTATAAAAATATTCTTGTCTTTTTCTCTGTCCTGTTTACCTTTGTCATTCTCAAAAACCAAAACAAAAAAACAAACACCTAATTGATCACTCATTTCAGCAAATTGCATGCCATAGAAATATGAGAAATATTAAATTTTATTTTATATTTCCTTTTTTGGCAAGTAAATTATTCCCTCAATTTAATTAATATAGTTAAACACTCATTGTTTTATACTTATTAATTTATCAACACTTCCCAGAGTGTTGGCACATCTTAGCGAGGAGCTATAAGTCTAAAAGAAATTAGATTTTAATGTCCTTGCAAATATGTTCTTAACTTTTCTGTGTACTATTTCCCATCTAATTTACATTTTTAACAAAATATTCCAGCTATCACTTCTAAAAATTCCACCGGCTTCCTTGTCTTTATGCCTTTGCTCCTACTATTCTCTTGTTTCTGTACTTTGCTGCCGCAAATCAACAAATATTGAAAATCATGTTCTTATTAAACAAAGGGTCCTCTCTAAATTAGCATATATGTAAATATCACTTTGTGAGGAGACCACATAGCTTTTCATCCAGTCATCATTCGTGTTCCACTCACATACACCTTGCCAAGAATTCAGTTCTCCTTCCCTCCTGAAATAGAAAGTGAGAACTTGTCTGTGAAGCTCAGTTGACTGTAGGAGAGCATGTTCCTGACTCTCCCTGACAGGTCTGAGCCCCAGTAGCTGTTTCTGTACCCTGTTTACTAATTGAAAGTATTCCCATGATGAGGCTGCACATATTGTGCTGCTTAGGGAAATGAGGAGGAAATGTGTGGTCTTGTTCCCCAATTTGCAAGTTCTTTGCTCAGAATATTCAAGGTATCCACCTTAACAAATGTAGGAGAACTTTCCTATTTCGAATCACAGGAAACTGATGCCATTGGATATGCTCCTGGTTCAGCATGACGCCCACTGCTCAAATAGCAACACGAACAACAAACGCTGGTGAGTTTACATTGATAAAATGCTTTACATGATGTGTTAGTCTAGGTGTTTTAGAGAAACAAATCCACAGACACTCAAGTATAAGAGAGAGTCTTATATAAAGGTCAAGTGTGCATCAAGAAAACATCCCAACCCAGTGCTGCCCAGCCCACAAGTCCAACATAAACCCATTAACCGATATGTCAAACACAAAGTGTTCCTCCATCTTACAAAACAGACACAATGATGCAGACTCCAGGAGGAAAGCCAAGTCAGTGAATGTGTAAGCATCTCAGCACTGGCAGAGGTCTCCACAGAGATGCTCCAGCACCCAGGGCTGCACCAGGGTAGGTCCATGCAGCTTCTTCTCAGGGATGTCTTACAGGAAGTGAGCCTTGCCAGATGAAGCAGGGAACTGCTAAGGCCGCTGCACCCTGGTCCGACATTCAAAAAAAAGAGACCCAAGAACTAGAAAGGCAAGGCTCACCGAACCATTTATTGCTCAGCCCTTCAATTAACCCTACATGTGTTTATCGTCCAGGCTGGCACAAAAACTAACTACCTCACATGAGAAACATGTGCTTTTACACTGTTCAAACTGACACACAGTAAAAATAGTAATGATTCACAAAGAATGAAATAATTCATTTATTTGAAGGCACATTCTGTATCAGAGATAAAACACTTGCTCTATGGAAGCTTGTGGCTTCCAGTAGGAGTCCTAACTCCATTTTGAGTCTTGGCATACCTTCAGACTACTTGAATTTTGAACATGAACCAGTCACGTGGCAGCTTTGCTCTCAGGCAGAGTACATTCCGAAGTAAGTTATATCCACCTCCAGTCCAGCCCAAGGAGGGGTAGTTTTTCCCTCAGGGAAATTGCCAATGCTCCTGGTTACTATGGTGATGAGTCATACCCCAGAGACCAAGGCAAATAGCAACTGGTTGAAGGATGGTTGAAGGACCTACCCTGGAAGCCTTTCTAATTCAAAATGATGTGCATATCCCACACACTGTCCTTTCCTTGTGGCTGTGGTATGCATGCCACAGTGATTAATTATTCTGCCACTCAGAATAATTTCCTAATGAAGCCATTTTATTGCCATCATCTAAATTAATTCCATGTCCATAGACTCTTCGGATACCATTTTAGCTTAATACTAGTTTCTTTTATCCTGATGCCTTATCTTTGCTTGTCTTTGTCCTATCCAGGGCTTCATAAAATGATCTTATGGCACAGAGATTGACTTGATATGGTTCTTTGTAACTTCTACCTTAAGATTGAATGGGAACATGGAGTGTTTGGTGTGTTTTCTCTTTTCTTGATGGGTCTGGGTAAGAGATATTGGAGAAGATACTGAGAGGATTATATGATGCAGCTGTAAGTGATGATGGACAGGGTTAATTGTGATTGTAAACACTTGGGAATAATACGGGAATTGGCTAAGTTTGTGATGCTGCTGTGTATAAAATGACTTTCAGCAGCAGGAATGGGGGCAGGGGTGGAATCTCACTATGATCAAGTTAAGAGTCAGGGAAAAGCATGTCCTTTGGATCCTGCGATCCCTGCACAATAAACCTCCTCGACGTAAGGTAAATCTGTGACTCCTGAGAAGTAGTGGTAACAGAGGCACCAGTATCAAGAGCACAGGATACCACTATGGACTTCCCACTCCATGAAACGAGTGAAGCTGAGTTTCTTTCAGCAGGAAGCTTACTTGCAGCAAGGGTGACTCTGGGTACTTCACTGGGAGCTGGATGTGATGACCCATGGAGCCAGAGCTGAACATCTTAGGGCTGATGTTTACAGTGAAGTTAAGAGCCATTGAGGCATTTATCAACAATTCCAAAGGACTTCATCACACTGGCCAAGCAGGGTGGATGCCACGGACTGTGTAGCTGGACCCTTATAGATATGGGTGAGAAGGGCTTGTGTTGATGGGAAGAAGTACATTTGAAGCATATCTGATCCTATTAACTTCCCTTATAAGCCCCAAAATTGTTAGAATTGTCTGTGAGTTTTGTGTGGCCATTGGAAAGTATTGTTGCACCCAATAGAAAATAGAGTGGCCAAGGAGGAAAGATTACCATCTGAATCAGTAAGGAAGGTTGGACAGTGGAGGTACAGCTGACTGCTGCCTCATAGGAATCAGCCGGGGCCTGATGAATTTGATTTTTCTTCCCTGTTACAAAGTGAGAAGAAAGTGGTCATCACTCGCTCACATCATTCTTGTAGGTATTTATAAAATATGCTTCAATTTGGGGGTCTTCTCCTCTCTCCGCCCTCCCCTCTTGAGAACATTACATAATGAGCTCCAAGATGCAAAAGCCAAAATGAAAATTGCTTGAGTAACAAGTTATATGCTCTGTAGTATGGTGTTTGGGAATTTTAATGTATGACAGAAAATGAATGATAGAAAAAATAAGGCTATAATTCAAGAAGAGGAGTAGAATCATGGAGACATGAATATAGGGTAGGATCCAATAGAGCATTGGTTCTCAACCTTCCTAATGCCGTGATCCTTCAATACAGTTCCTCATGTGTGGTGATACCCAACCGTAAAATTATTTTCCTTACTACTTAATAACTAATTTTGCTACTCTGATATGCAGGATGTATTTTCACGGTTACAAATTAAAAATAATTAAAGGATAGGAATTCATCACAAAGACAATATGCAATTATATATTGTGTGTTAGTCTGGGTAGACTAGAGAAACAAATTCATAAACACACCTATGTGTATAAGAATGAGATTTATGTATAAGAGTAATTGAACACTGAGAAAATATCACAACCCAGACCAGTCCAAGAATGTAAGTCTGACATTAGCTCATATGTCTGATATCAATCTATAAGGTCCTCTTCAGACTCATGAAACACATGCAATAAAGCCAATACATGATTATCACAAGCCAGGGGTGGAACGTCTTTGGGTTCAATGATGCTGGAAACATCTCATTTTTGGCAGGGGTCTCTCTGTGACTTCTCTGACTTCTGAGGTCTGGTTGTGTCCATGTGGCTTGCCTTCTGCAATGTCTCCCAGGGAGTAGCAGGGAGAGAGAGGCATCTTCCGCCTCCAAGGAGGGAGTACCAGATCTCCCAGAATTCTCATAGAAGGCCATGCCCCCAGAAGTCTCATTGGCTATCTCCACATTGGCAGCCTAGACTCCATCCCTACACTCTTAATCCTTAAATTAAGACACAATATTAAAAAAAGACACAAGATTAGGTGACTACCACATTGTGAAATATTTATTTCTTATGACAAATATATGAAATTTTGTCTTGAAGCATGGTGTAGCATGCATAATAGTCTTTATAACGGGTACTCCTATGAGGGTGTAGCTGCATGTGGGAAGAACCCCCTGAAGATGAATAGAGGAGCGGTGTCTCAGTTCCTCAGACCATTGGAAATATGTGATTTTTGATGATCTTAGGCAACCCCTGTGAAAGGGTCATTCAACCCCAAAGGGGTTGCGACCCACAGGTTGAGAACTGCTATAATAGAGGTACATTTTGAGGAAGAATGAAAAGGAAGAGAAGCAGCAAAGATGGATTATCCTGTGCCCTGTTGGCCCTCAGATATTGTTGATGAAGCAAAACAGAGTTTATTTCAACAAGGGCTATAACCACCTTACAAAATGTTGGCATTAGCTGAGAGTGGGAGAACAACATGAGCATTCATTGAAATGTAGAAGCATGCTGAAGGCACACCTTTCAATGTGATTAGAATTGGGGAAACACCAATGCTATCAAGTATCCACTGCTGTTCAGCTGATTCAGACTCTGATTAACCCTATGGGACAGAGCAGAACTGCCCCAAAAAGTTTCCAAGGCTGTAAATCCTTTCATTGGAGAAAGATGGGGGTTTCTACTCCTGTAAAGAGCTACAGTCCCAGAAATCCCCAGGCAAAGTTCAAACCTGTCCTGTAGGGTCTCCAAAAGTCAGAATCTGCATGATGCCCGCGAGTTGAGTTGAGTTAAATCTTCATAGAATCAAACTGTCTCATCTTTCTCCCTCTGAGCGGCTGGTGGGATCAAACTGCCAAACTCTCAAATAACAGCTTCCAACTCAGCAGTCTAATGCATAGAAATGTTCCGATTAGCATTCTGAGATAAAAGATTCAAAGAATTTTAAGGCACAAACTATTCATATTTTTTCATCGAATAGTTGATGTGTTTTCCAGAAAGTTCCAGGAGTGGACATTCATAATTTTTACCTATGTTTACTAAAGAAATGTTACTGCCACTGCTGGTGCTCAGTTCCAATGAACACATTAGCTCAGGACACTGCCTTAGGAACATAAGGCTACATTCTACATTCAGATGATGATCAAATTACAAAATAAAGAGATCTCTTTACACATAGCAAGACAGAGAAGTGGATAATGAAGACAAAATAACATGTGGATTAAAGAGTTTCCCAAAGCTATGAGAATTATGTGTCTCCGATTTATGTGCTAGGTGATGGGAGAAATTACAATCACATTTACAATTTATGTCAGTAGATTCACCTCCATGATTTTAACATTCATAGGTAGTAATGCATACTATATAAGTTATTAGGCATCAAAGAACAAAATAATCATATCATTGTGTGCTCACCTCCCTGATACGACCACTGAAGACAAATGGGTACATAAGCAAATGTGACGAAGAAAGCTAATGGTGCCCGGCTATCAAAAGATATAGCATCTGGGGTCTTAAAGGCTTGAAGGTAAACAAACAGCCATCTAGCTCAGAAGCAACAAAGACCACATGGAAGAAGCACACCAGGCTGTGTGATCACAAGTTGTCAAGGGATCAATTATCAGGCATCATCAGAACAAAAAATCTTACCATAGTGAATGAGAGGGGGAGTGCAGAGTGGAGACCCAAAGCTCATTTGTAGGCCACTGGACATCTCCATACAGAAGGATCTTGGGGAGGAGACAAGACAGTCAGGGTCCAATGTAGCATGATGAAAAATACAACTTTCCTCTAGTTCCTAAATTCTTCCTTCCTCCCCCCCACCCCCTCCCTCAGACTGTCATGATCCGAATCCTACCTTGCAAGTCTGCCTAGATGAGAGGATTTACACTGATACAGATGGGAACTGGAAACACAGGGAATCCAGGGCAGTTGATTTCCTCAGGACCAGTGGTGTGAGTGGCGATACTGGGAGGGCATAGGAAGGGTGGGTTGGAAAGGGGGAATAGATTGCAGGGATCTACATGTGACCTCCTCCCTGGGGGACCATCAACAGAAAAGTGGGGGAAAGGAGACATGGTACAGAGCAAGATATGACAAAATAAAATTTATAAATTATCAAGGGTTCTTGAGGGAGGGAGGATTGAGGAAGGAGGGGGGAAATGAGGACCTGATGCCAGGGGCTTGGGTGGAGAGCAAATGTTTTGAGAATGATGAGAGAAACGTGTACAAATGTGCTTTACACAATTGATGTATATATGGCTCGTGATAGGAGTTGTATGAGCCCCTAATAAAGTGATTTTTTTAAAAATAGCACAATGTATTATAAAACAACAACAACAGAACTTCATTACCAATGAGTTGATTCTAGCTCATAGCAACCTTACATCACGGAAGAAACCTGTGCCTGTGAGTTTCTGAGAGCATACATCTTTAAAGCAGGAGAACACCTAGTCTTTCTCCCATAGAACTGCTGGTGCTTTGAATTGCTAACTGTGTGGTGAGCAGCCCGGCTCCCAGCCACTGTGCCACCCCCGGAGTACTCCATCAGCAAACAGATTTTCTTGGCAAGTGATCTTTGAGCAAGAATTAATCAAAGACTTCATCCGTATTTACAATAACTACTAAAGGAGCATGTTCTATTGTGTTTTTGTTGGTTTGATCCCAAATCAATACTTCAAAAGGGAGGTTTTAACTTTGGCATCTTAAACACAGCTTGGCAGAGGGTATAATCCCATTTGAATATCCCCAAAGTGCTTGGATATGATTTATCCAACATAAATATTTGAATATTATATATTAATGCTCTAGACTCTGAAGTTTTAACCTTATTTTTAAGCTCAAAAGGAAGGAGACCAGAATAAAGCAGACATTTAAACTGCTCCTTCCTCTTGTACTAGAACTTGACTTCTAAAGCACGTGATTTGTGGAAGACAGTGGCTTACAGGCAAACCTTAAATCCCTTTAGAGTCTGAACGTAACTTTGGCCTCCATTGAGTGCTTTCTTACCACTGACCAGCAATGTAAAACGCCTTGCCTTCCAGCAGATTGTGTTTGGAAGTGGATGCCTGTGACTTCCCTGGCCACAGCAGGTAGAGGTAGTCTTGCCCTTAGGAATTGACTGCCTGTAATGGGGATTGAGGTACCTGAATCATGAGTTATGCCCTTACCAGGATGCTGAGAGGGTCCCAGAGTAGCCCATTCTCTAACTTTTCTAACAGTGTACACATTCCAATCATGGCCCCTTTTCTGCTGAACACAGACCCACCGTAGATGGGAATGAGTTCATCTGCTGCCAGCCATGATTGAAGGCTGAATCTCCTTTGCTGTCCAAGCTTTAATTGAGACACATGGCAGTACATCCTTCAAGCACTCTTATGGAATCATGTGGATGACTCCCCACATCCAGATGATTCATTTTGTCTTTGTTCTGTTTAAGGCTTAATAAAGCAGTCTTTATGAAATATGTGTGAATTTGAGCTTTTTCCACTTTATTTTTTCTCAAGAATTTCATTTACTTTTATTTAATTTTATTAATCATTTTATTGGGGGCTCTTACAAATCTTGTGATAATCCACCATTTAATTGTGTGAAGCACATTTGTACACAGGTTTCCGTTAAAATTTCCAAAACATTTTCTTTCTACTTGAGCCCTGGGTGTCAGCTATTCTTTCCCCCTCCCCCCGCTTTTATCCTCCTGAATCCTTGATCAATTATATATTATTGTTGTGATTTTGTGTCTTACACTGTCTATTGTCTCCCTTCACCCATATTTTTGTTATTTGTCCCCCGGGGGGTGGGGTGGGCTTTACATCCAACCTTGTGATGGGTTCCCCATTTTCCCCCTTCTTGCTCCACCCCCACCATCTCCCTACCCTCATGAGATCACTACTCCAACTACTGTTCTTGGGAGATTTATCTGTCCTGAATTCCATGTTTAAAGAGCTCCTTAACTCCATTTTGAGTCTTGACATAAGTTCAGCCTCCATTTGAATTCAATTGGACTAGTAACCAGTGATTTTCTTCTTAAGCAGATGTGTTCAAATGTAGATTACAACTCATAGACTAGCCCAGTGAGGGGTGATATTTCCCACAAAGGATTTACCCAGATATGCCCTAAGCTTTATAGATAAGTGACACCTGGAAGTAGGGGTACTAGTAGCTATGTGTGTTAGTCTGGAAACTTTAGAGAAACAAATCCACAGAAACTCGTGTTTAAGAGAGAGTTTTATATAAAGGTTAAGTGCACATCAAGAAAACATCCCTACCCAGTGCTGCCCAATCCCACAAGTCCATCATTAAACCATATGTCCGACATCAATCCACAAAGTCCCCCTCCATCTCCATCTCCGGCGGCAGGTGGAAAGACAAATCAGTGAAAGCATAAGCATCTCCAAAGGGCTCTGCCAGCACCTAGGGCTGCATCAGGGTAGGTCCATGAGGCTTCTCCTCAGAAATGTCTTGCAGGAAGTGAGCCTTGCCAGCTGAAGCAGGGAACTGGCTAAGGCAGCTGACCCAGGTCTGGCCATCACAAAGCAAGAGACCCAAGAACTAGAAAGGCAAGGCTCACCAAGTAATTTATCTCTCAGCCCTTCAGTTAACCCCACATGTGTTTATCAGCCAAATTAGCACAATAAACTTTAACTACATCACTATGACTCAGCGCTACAGGACAATAAGTCATATGCCAACCACCAGGTAGCCAGGTGGTCAGGGGGCCCACAGATCTGTCTTGTGAACTACTAATCTGCAACTGTTTACATATCGCAAGCATGGTCCTTCCCTTGGTTCTGTTGTCCTGCCCTAGCAGCCCTGCTGCCAGAGTGGGGTACTCAGTGGGTTACTAACTAAGGTTGGTGAATCAAATTCACCAGCCACTCCTCAGGAGAAACTAGAGGCTGTCTGAGTTCATCACTACTTCTCTGAAACCCTAAGGAGTAGAACTACTCTGTTCCATAGGCCCCCTTTGAGTAGGAATTGATGCAATGGCATGGGCTTGTTTTTGTTTGTTAGTTCAGAAGTCCTGCCTGAGACAGTGATGAATAATTTATGTCCAAACATGATTTTTCGATGGTTTCCTTTGTTTTCTATAGCCTATAATTAGCCATTGATGAATGGTAAAGACTGTGGCCTTCAGTAAGGAAAGTCAAAATGTTCACTAGTGGACTAGTAGAAGCTTCCTAGCTCCCCCCCCTCCACCCCCCCCCCCCCCCAGCTATCATGATCCGAATTCTACCTTGCAAGTCTGGAGAGAGCAGAGGATGTACACTGGTGCACATAGGAGCTGGAGGCACAGGGAATCCAGGGTGTATGATACCTTCAGGACCAGGGGTGTGAGGGACGATACTGGGAGAGTAGAGGGTGCCGATTATAAGGAGCTATATGTGACATCCTCCCTGGGGGATGGACACCAGAAAAAGGGGGTGAAGGGAGACGTCGGCCAGGGCAAGATATGACAAAATAATAATTTATAAAGTATCAAGGGCTCGTGAGGAAGGGGGAAGTGAGGAGGGAGGGGAAAAAAGAGGACCTGATGCAAAAGGTTTAAGTGAAGAGCAAATGCTTTGAAAATGATGGGGGCAAAGAATGTACAGATGTGCTTTACAAAATTGATGCATGTATATGTATGAATTGTGATAAGAGTTGTATGAGCCCCTAATAAAGTGCTTGAGGGGAAAAAAAGAAAATATCATGCTAAAGAGAAAGATTGAGGTCATCACAGATTTTATTTTGCTTGGTTCACAATCAGTGCTTATGGGAGGACAGCCAAGAAATCCAAGGAGGTTTTACATTGGACTACTTGGCCGAAGATGACCTCATTAAAATGTTACAGAGCAGAACTACCACTTTAAGGACTAAGATATACCTGACCCTGGCCATAGTATTTCAAATAACCTCACATATGCATGTGAAAGTTGGACATTGAATACGGAACACTGCAGGAGAAGGTATGCATAGGAATCATGGGGTTGGCAAAGAATATTGAAAGGACTGCAGACTGCCAGATGAAGGAACAAACAAGTCTGTCTTGCAAGGAGTGCAGCCAGCCTGCTCCTTGACCATGAGGGTGGCTGGTCTTCATGTCGTGTATGTTGGACCTGTGATCGGGAGGGATCAGTCCCTAGCAAAGGATATCATTCTTGGCAAAGCAAAAAAGAAGATCCTCAGGAGAAGGCTTGGCATAGTGGCAGCAGCAATGTATGCAACATTCAGGAAGATGGTGGTGGACCGGGTCATATGTGCTTCTGTTAGGCCGAGGGCTGCTTGGAGCAGAAGCCTGCCTACTCCAGCCGTGAGCTTGACAGCCATGTGATTGGCCATGGAGCTATAAAGCCTTTGAATTCTCTTAGGGCCTCAAGCTGATGATTTCTCTCAGTGGGATCATTTGTTTTTGGTCTTATCTTTGTCCCATACAAGGTTTAGTAAAATTGTGTCTATAAAATATGTTTGAATTTGGGGACTTTTCCTCACCCCCCCAAAAAAACAACAACAACAACTTTGTTTTCTCATCTTTTAGAGGGGAGAGAGTGTTTTCACTGCCGGATGGATCTAGTAATGACTACTAGATAGGAAGAATGAAAAGTGAGATTATGGTCCTTTCATTAGCACTTTGTTTCCTCAAAGAACAGGCAGCTGGCTTCTTCAGAATGCTTCCCAAAGCTTCCCTGCTACCAGGGTTGCCTTAGGCGAAATGTGGAAACTGGCAATAGTGGCCTTGAGTGATCTGCCATCTCTCCCTGAGCAACTTCACCGCCCTCAGGGACAGTTGCTTGTTCCCTTTCAGAATTGCAATTCCTTCTGAACAAAACCTCCTTGCATAAAAGGGTTTGATGTTAGTCATTTACAGCATAAAATAAATGTAAATCAATGAGCTACCTCTCCCAAGTTATATTTTTAGCTGCTAGTGCTACTGTGGAATAAAATATTGTCTGTCCTCATTAAAGGGATTGTAAGCATCAATGTTGTATATGAAGGGACAGGTTGTGTTTTTTTGTTGTTGTTTTACAGGGGAGAGCAGCCTTTCATGGAGAAACTAAGTACACACAGTTTGGTTTCACTGCTGCCCTTGTCTGTGATGTGTGAATCTGGTGTGTAGATCTGGAAAGTGGAGCCTTTTGAGTTTACCTTAATTACGAGATACATCTGAAGTAATTCCCTATTTAAATAGAGTATTGCACCTAATTAAACCTTTTGTGCTTTGTTTTTTAGAATATGGGATTCTGGGCTAGCCTGGGAAGTGCATCAAGGGGGTATTGAACTGCAAAATATGTAGGTAGAATGTTGATTACTAATGACACACAGTGTTGATCCAGGAGCACAGTATCTTCTGAAGAGGATTTGTTGAACTGAGGTCACAGGCAGCAGAGCATTTCTGCAGAAAGAAAGGAAGACTGAATCCCTAGGAGCAACCCACAGAGCAAAGTAAAGGCGGGCCTCATATAGTGAGCCACTTCTGGCCACCAGAAAATAGAGACCACCTCAGAAGACATGGTTTTAAGCATTTAGGGAGAACATGGAAGCAGTAACAACAACAAAAACAATTGTTTTCATCAATCAATAGCATTTGGTGGCCATGGTTTCAATCAGTGTGACCAGAGTAACCCATAAAAATTAATGGTTCTTTTCTCATATACAATATTAAATTTCTTTTGCAGAGATCCTGAATTGCTTTCTATGACCCAATCAGTAGCTGGGGAGTAGAACAGTGCAATTTGACTTGATGGTCCAGCCTCATCAATGCATAACTGAAGTTAAAACCTGGTGAGTGAAAATATATATATATATATTTATCGATAAACAAAACATTTTCATGAAGGAAAGCAGTGAGCAAGGAAGCACATCGGCTTAACAAATTGTTGAGCACATACTCTACTTGGCAAATACACCTGTTCTCTCCCTCCTGACGGAGACCTCACACCTGGGCACACTCCCTTGTATTCAGTGATTCTAGATCTGTTGGCAATGGGCTCCGTTCACTCAGATCAAAACATTCCACCCATGATTCTGAATTACTGCAAAACCATATGCATGGGTACAAATGTTTACACATTAAAGCATCACACATACACTGTGTGCCCCCCTGCATGTGTGCATGCATGTGCGTACACATACATACACACAACATACAGCTAGCAAATGAATAAACTATGTAAGGTAGCAAGCTGGTTGTTTGAATCTATGTCATTACCTTGTTTTCTCTTCCTTTGACCAGTGAATCTGTAGCTTCCTTTTGGCTGAAGAGAAGTTCAGAAAGTGCCATTTTCAAACTGGACGACAATTGCATAAGTCAAGAATATAGTGATTGGAAAACTACAAAAAACTCTACTATATATTGTGACAAAAATTATATTATAATAATATAGTGATGGGTAAGTTACTGATTTATAAATATCATGTGGAAATTTATCATGTGCATTTTTTCTAGAGTTTTTTTTAAACTAATGTAAGTTAATTAATTAGTGGTTGTGAGACACGGAAGGATTTCTCCCAAGCTGTCTCTCCCAAATATAAGCCAAACTTAGCTGCTTGCCAATGACTATACACTTGGAGGTCATCAGGAGAAGCCATCTAGAGCAAGCAGACACCACTGTTTATCCAACAAGTAGTGCCCACTCCCTTCTGATAAGGATGGCAGTCTGTTTCCTTTTAGGAGACACCAGAGAAGTCAAATCCATCCAAGGATGACCAAGTTTAAGCTACCATCATGAATCTAGGGTCTGCCCATCTGGTCACATGTATACACCTAGACCTTCCCATTCCTATGGGAACACCCCTAGCTCATCTCCTTCCTGTCACGTTTACGCCTATCATACATGCACTTCCTATGATGTGTATGCCTATCGTACTGCCCCTTCCTGTGATGTGTGGTTACCTGTAATCATGTCCCCCTAATGAGATATAACCCTTGGTTAGCAATAAAGGTGAGGCTCTCTCCTGCTCTCGGCTGGGCTCCCCCCTCGAGGACCACCAAGCGGGGCTGAGGTGAGCATGCTACCATGAATTGTGTTTGACTCCCATTATTCCAATCTCTCCTCTACCTCTCGTGCTCTCTATAACTTTACTATAATCTTACTTATTTTCACTGTACAATTGCGCCTACTGGACCTGTGGTGATTTGTGAGGGGCCCTCCTCACCCCATAAGTGGTGACTTAAAACACATCTTAAAAAAACAAACAAACATCTTTAAATAAATGCCAGTTAAAAAACAGTCTTTTCATAAAACTTTGTTGAAAAGTAAATTATAGGAGTGGAGGCCAGCTATGGACCACCATACGTGAATTGTTGGCTTCGTGTTAGTCTGGATAGACTAGAGAAACAAATCCATAGAAACTCATATGTGTAGAAGAGAGAGTTTTATTTAAATGATAACTACACATTAAGAAAACATCCCAACCCAGTCCAGTCCAAGCTCATAAGTCCAATATTAGCCTATATATCCAATACCTATCTATAAGGTCCTCTTCAGATTCATGAAACACATGCAATGACGTGGAATGCAGGACGGTCACAGGACAGTGGGTAGAAAGTCTTTGGATCCAGTGGCATAATAAGCATCTCAGCACTGGCAGGGTGGTCTCTACGTGGTTGCATCAGGGTAGGTCCATGTGGCTTCTCCTCAGGGATGTCTTGCAGGAAGTCAGCCTTGTCAGTAGAGTGTCTCCAAGGGAATGCAGTAGTGAGGGAGAAGTGTCTTCAGTCTTCAAGGAGGAAAACACCGCAGTTCCCAGAATTCTCAGGAGAAGACCATGCCCACACAGAGGTCCCACAGGCTGTCTCTGGATTGACAGGCTAGACTCCACCCTTACACTCAATCCTCAAATTTACACCAGATTATGTAACTACCACACTTATGCAGATTAAAGTGTGAAGAGACCGGATATTACTTACACAACCAATGGGGGTTGGTAATAGGGCAAATATTTCAATAATATTAATTCACAATGGCAGAGCCCCACCTACCAGATTAATACACATCATAATGAAGCAAAGAGAGCAATGCAGTAGTAAGTATATGGTACTTCAGGGCCACCATTCTTAGGTACCGTCATGGCAGGAGATTCTCACCAAAGTTCCACATCTGCCAGTTCTATGCCCATGATCTGATGCTCTGCATCTCCCATTGGAGAGTTTCAGACTGAAGTTCAAGGGCTCCGGGTGAATTTGAGGTAAAGCCCAGTTCACTTAAGGGGGTTTCCGCATCAAGGAGTCCTTCTTATGTGGCCTATGGAGGCTGTGGTGTGTCTGGAAAGAACAGTCTAAATTCCCAGAAGCTGATAACGCATGGGCTGGGTCATCAAGGGCTGCACACAAACAAGGCCAAAAATGTCTAATTAGGAACTTAGTTCCCGGGATCTTCTCCCCTTGTATTCTATATGAACACTGTTAAGAGTTCCTCCCTCACAACCCCATGGGCGGTTGCTCCTCCCCATTTTCTTACCCATAGAGATGTAATCACCTTCTCTGACACACATGTCTCCCGCCTGCACCTTCCCTTGAATTTCCAGTAAGGTTTGCTAATCATTGTGGTAGGAATGTCTGTTTTTGACAGAGGTACAGTAAATTGCATTGATTAAACTAGACGTTATTCTTACTTAACCCTTAATCATTCTATAGATTTAATTGTGTGTCTTCAGCAAAGATTATACAACTTTAGGGATAGTCACTTACATGAAGGCTTTTTCGTAAAGTGGTTCACAGAACAATCTGCTGCTGATGGTACACAAACTAGTCGAAAGCTGAACAAAAGGAAATAAGGTGGGAAAGGAAGCGAGACAGGCAGAAAAGAAAGAAACAAATATTTTTCTACAAATTCTAATTTGTTTTTCTGAAGTTGTTTTGTTTTTAAACTAATGTTAGTTAATTAATTAATTGTAACATAACACACATCTTTAACCAAAAGCTAATTTTAATATTCTATTTGATATACACGAGGAGGCCTGCTGGAAGCTGTGCACTGGATGGCTACCCCAAAGCTCAGCCATTGGAACCACCAGTCCCTCCTCTAAGAAAAGGTTTCCTCCTTCTATAAAGAGTTCCAGTCTCAGAAACCCCCAGAGGCAGTGCCATCCTGTCCTTTAGAGTTGTTATCCATGGGAATCAACTCCCCAGCCATGATATTGTTTGTTTGTTTGGGTATTTTATGTACATACTTGTGAAATCCGACCTTTCAGATCAGTTGTTTTGAGAGAGAACGTCAAAGCACATGACTTTCATGGCTAAAGACTGTGAATTCATAACTATATCATCCAACTGGGAGTACTTGCGTGGCACAAATGGTTAAGTTCTTGACTAGTAGCCCAAAGGCTGGTGGCTCACATCCACAGAAGTAGACGTCATGCTTGCTTCATCTTGAATAGCTCCAGGAATATGAATTTTGTATCTTCCACACAGACATCACAGCCATCACGGAGAGTCACTCATACTCAGCGCTGTGCCAGAAGATGGCCTGTCTTCTGACTTGCTGGCCTGCTTCAGAAAGGTCACAGCCCTGCAAACTCCTGGAGCAGTTCTGAGCTGCACCACGTGGGGCCACCATGACTTAGATCAACTCAGGAGCATCTATCTCATCACCACTCACCTACTGAAAGAGCCCTCCAGGGAGGCTCACTGCTAGCCCAGCCTTCTCCCTCCAGGGCTTCCTGTTCCCAGGAAAACACCAAAGGAAGCATGTAAATGACAATCAAAGCAGAGGTCCTTCCTGATCATTTACTCCATTTGGTTTCTAGGAGTAAATCGTGATCTTGACAATTGCCTTGTGATCTGACTTGCCTCTGCCATGCCCCTTCAACGTTCTCAATCTACACTGTCTACCCTGGTCTCAGAGACCTTTCTCCACCAGATCAGACATGTTCCCACCATGGTTCCTCTGCCATATGGGTGTTGAAGACTGACATTGTCTGGCCTCAGCTATCAAAATGGGTGGAGAACTTTCCATCTCTCATATCATTTCAGCTCTCATTCTCATGATACTGCACACTTGACTACCCTATTTAAAACTGCTCCGCACACATATCCCAATACTTCTAATCCCTCTTGTCCATTCTGATTCACTGTTCCCATGACACTTAAGATCTTATAACACATCATTTACCTGTTACATTTAATATTTAAATTATACAAATGTAAGCAATGTTTTTGTGTTTTGTCTCTAAAGTTTCATACTGTTTCTACCTCTCTCTCTCTCTCTCTCTCTCTCTCTCTCTCTCTCTCTCTCTCACACACACACACACGCACACACACACACACACACACACAACTTCTATTCTACTTCTCTGATTCAATCTAACACCATCTCTCATCAAATTACGTCAATCTCTTCCTCAGCACACTTTGTTTTCAATTTTGCTTAGCTAACAAAATCCCTACTCACATGCCCTACCCTCACCGTCCTCACATACTCAAACAATCCTTGCCACACTATTTTATAGCTCCATAAGACCAGGACTTTGGATATTGCTTTTACCTCTGATATAGCCCCTGCTTTCTGGAACCAGGCTTAATACAAAGGAAACACTCATTATTTAATTTAAATTTTTATGAAAAAAAAATCACATAGATGTCCTTCCTCTAAGAGAATTTCTTTTTTGGTTCATTCTGGCTTTGTCACTAAAAAGGATACTGATTTAGAACCAGGCTATCATTCAGTTAGAGAGAATGAGAAAATATATTTACACAAAGGACCAAGCATCAGTCAGCATACGCTTCTGGTAAATGGAGAGCTTTAGAAATAGAGGTTGACACACCCACTGGTAAAAGGGAACAAAGGTCAGGGAATATGTCACCAATGATATTAGCTGATGGCTCCGGAGTAGAAGCTTCTAAAGAGCTCACCCAGCAGCTACTCACAATCCAGGATCATCTCAGCCTGCAGCCCCTGTCAATCTTTCCGATCTCTGGAAAGCTTGTCCTTCTATTTCAATCTGCACCATTAGCATGGGTGCTAGTCAAGAAAATCCCCCAACAGATATGTTAGCCTTTGCATCTGCTCACGAATATTTCCAACAGCACTCAGAGAATAAAATGATGACTTCCTTTCTCATTTTACCTCAAATATTTTCTAATTGTTTATTACAGGCTGAATCTAACCTATAATCTACACAAGGAAAGGAGTGGGGTGGGGGGGACAGGTAAACTCCGCAATGCAGGTGAGCTCTCAACTGAGTGGGAGTGATGCTGAGTTGGAAGCAATCAAACACACATACTTGACCAGGGAGTCAGACGTCTTGGGGGACGGTGGTGGTGGAGGAAATACATGTATATACTGTTTTACCTCTGTCATTTATTTTCCTTCATGAGATACTTTTGTTGTTCTTCTTTGTTTAGTTTTGTTTTATTTTGTCTTTCTACCTTATTCTGTACATAAATCTTGGGTGAATCTAACTTAGATTTATCACCCAGAAGGCATCTGACTCAATTATCTGGCCCCAGCTGTTGTATTAGGCACTCTGCACTTCCATAACACAACGCATCTTCAAACAAAATCTGTTTGGTTCATCTTCAGGACTAAGTAGGCTCTATTTTAGCTTGTTTAGTGTTTACCTTTTTGTAAAATTCATCTATATTAGAAACAAAACAACTTAGCCTTCCCTCTGACAACACATGTATCATCTTACAGAAGGACTAAATGTTCCGGGTAACATGATAATAATTAAATTAAAATTATTTATAAATAGTAACTATACATAAAATGACAACAACAATAATTAGTGCTGACATTTATTAAAAATTAATTTAATTTAGACAGATGCTTGCTTGAGTACGTTTTTACTTTCTTCTCTCTCATAAATTATTTAGTTCTGTCTGGTTAAGTTGGCCAAGTTCTTGGTTGACAGCCAAAAAGTACATAGTTTGAAGCCACCCAACCCACCATAGGCCCCGTAGATGAGTAGTCCCAGGAAACTACTTATAGGATATGTATCTATTCACTGCCATCTAGTCGATGCCAATGCAGTGTGAATCTATATGTCAGGGTGGAGCTCCCCTTCTGAGTTTCCAAGAGAGTAACTGTTTACAATAGTAGAACCCCTCTTTTTTTCCCTCGGAGCTGCTGGGGGTTTCAAACTGTTGACCTTAGGATCACAACCCAATGCATAACCGCTATGCCACCAGCACTCCTCAGGACCCTACAGGGAAGTTCTACTCTGATCTATAGGACCTTTGTCATCCAAGGTAGGTGGCAACATGACAAAGCTCCAACAGCCCCCAGGGTCAGAGGCCAAGAGGGCCATGGAGGAGAGCAAGAAGGAGGTCCCAGGTCCTCCTTAAGAGAAGGCCAGATGCCCAAGGAGAGAGTATCAGGCTGTGACCTGTTTGACAGGTAGGACAATCTCTAGCTAGTCGACATGCAATCATCTAACTAGCACAAGCTCTATGAGTTGGAATCAACTGGAAGACAGATAAGACACAGAAGACTAATAGCAGCAGTTTCCATTGCATATTTCCCAACAATCATTGATAAGTGAATTATTGAACAAATCGATTCTGATAGGCCTACATAGACAAGATGGGATAATTTAATTAGTGCTAAAAAGCAATTAAGGATTTCAAGTGGCTCGCCATTTGCAGTAATTTATAATCTATTTTTTTCAGGTACCAAGGAGTACTGTCATGAGATCAAAGTCGTCCTGACTTTCTACGTTCTTATGAAGCTAAACAGTTACAAAATACATTGTATATTTCACTTATTTGGACATTGATTCCCCACATATGTGTGTTCTTCCTTATAAGTGGCCAGAAATAAAATTAATAGTATTTGTGATAGGATCTTTTCTAATGATATTCATCAAGCAAGCATATCTTTCAGGTTTAGGCAGAATGGCCATTGGGTCTTATGTCTCTACCTCCATTTAAGGCAATGCTTCTGTATGTCACTGACAATGATACTTGAATTAATTATTGTATTTATTTTTTGCTGCTACTCAGTTGGCAACAAAAACTACTCTACTCTGTGACAAATGCAAAGGGCAACTTATCAGCTGTTGTCGGTGACCCATGAGAGATGAGCAATGTGTCCTCACTTGTGGGAAGAAATGCGGTTTATCTTGCTTAATCTTGGTTGTTATTGTGCGATCTCATTGACTTGGTTACACCTCAACGACCCCAAGTATTTTGATGAAATGCAGCCCAAAGCTGCGGCCTCCTCTCAAGCATTGCTGTTTGACACCATTGTGTAGCCTCTGTGTCAAGCCACCTTGTGAAGGGTCCTCCTCAGTTTTTCTGAACCTCTGCTGTAAGAGATGCTTCCCCTTTGTAGAGACAGGTCCTTCCTGACATCATTGTTTGTCGCCACTCTTCACTATTGGATGGAAGGACTGGCAAGGTTATACAAATGCTCAGCATATTTGGCTCACCAACTTGGCTGGATACTTTGGCCAAATTGGCAAATGCAGTGTTTGGCATCCCTGTTAGTAAAACCCTACAAATAAGGTGTATGGAGCATGGGGTGGGGGTGGTCAGCTTTACCACCCATCAGGTTTGAAATGTGCTATCTCGGAAGTGGGAAAAATAATCATATTATCACCACGAAAGAAGAACCGCCAAAGCACAGCACATCCTTTGGAACCCAAGATACCCTGTGCTGAAATCCTTCATTCTAAGGAGTGGTGTCAGAGAAACAGCATGTGTCCAGGCCACAGAGGCATGGAGCCAGTAGGAGAGAGACCCTTAGTTTTCTTGCACACACAATGAGAGAGCCAAGTGCTTTCAGAAAGGAGGCTTGCTGGTGGAGAGTGTGCCCCTGCGCACTCTTCTTGATTGCTAGGTTTGCTAATCCATGGAAGTAGATCGGAATGTCTTTGGAGGGAGACTTGAAGGTGGGTTGGAGTGCCTCTGGTGGACACTTGATGGTCGATTTTAAAGAGCTTTGTAACATGTGTGGAGCACAGTGACTCTGGCCCCCTCCCGGAGGAGTGAGGTTTGCTGGTCCAAGCAGCTGGTGCTGAGCACCTTCTGGTCAAGGTTTGCTAACAAAGTGGAGTCTTTCTGGACACAGACTCAGAACTAAAGGAGATTTACTCAAGCAGGGAAGGTATTAAGGGATCGCATGACTGAGAGACCGCAGCCCAGAGAGACACACAGCTGAGAGGGCTCTGTCCTCATCACAAACCAGTACCCTAAGGATTCCTGAATCTTAATCACGGCCTGTCATTCCTCTAATAAGCCCCAAACTGTGAGCATTGTCTGTGAGTTTTGTGGGGCCATTGAAATGCATCGCAATAGAGAGTAGAGCATGTCATGGGTGAGCATCAGGTTGGTGAAACATTTGGCAGTAGAGGCATGTCTGACTTCTGCCTCCTGGGAACCAGTCTTGGCCCCATGCTGAGGGAGCTTCTCTTCTTTCCCACTGGTGATGAGAGGGAGGTCAGACTCTGTTGCCAGGCCATTTGAGTGGCTCAAATAATGTTTAGCAAAATCTCAGTGCCTTTGCTTTTAAGAAGCCTTCTCCGTGTACCTCTTCATGGCAGATGTGTCCTTCCTTTAGCAGGCCATGGAATGTTCTTCGAAACGACCACAATTCAACAGCACCAATTCTTCTTCCATCGTCCTTATTCATGATCCAACTTTTGCATACGTCTGAGGCCATTAGAAACACGATGGCTTGGATCAGGTATACCTTAATCTACAAGGTGAAAATGTTGGTTTTACACCTTAAATTATTTGTTTGAGCACATACATGGTTTGATTTCTTCATGGTTGCTTCTCCAGATGTTCATCGTGGAACCAAGTAAAATGAACTCCTTGACAACTTCAATCCTTGCATACATTTTTAAAATCCTTTACATGAATTAATACTAAAGAAGTCCCCATAGCTCTATTTATCTTTCCATTTTTGTTTATTTTTACACTCACAAGAAAGTCACAGGAATTAATATAATTCCTCTAAATACCTTATCATCATGGACCGGTAACGTTACCAACTGTCACTCTGCATGTCTCCAGAAAAAGTAGCTGCGTGGCACGTGCATCCCTTGTTAGGATAATCTTTTCATTTTTGTGCTGTTTGGAATATTCATTATTGTTGTTGTTCATGCCTTTAAGTGAACAACAGAACAAAACACTGCTCTGTCCTGGGGCCTTCTCACAACTGTTCTGACGCTCGGATCTGAGCAGGGCGGCCATTATTGCAGGCTCTGTGTCCATCCATCTCCTGGAAGGTCGTTTGCTACTTTGCTAAGCCTGGTGTCCTTTTCTAGGGACGGGTCTCTAGAATAACGTGTCCAAATGGACACCTCTGATTTTATTTTATGTCATGCTACCTGTGCTCCTCTTCTTATTTACATAGAAAATGGAAGTCTATGTATACGTTGGTCCCATGAATGACTGCCTGATTCCCTCCCAGTGCCTGGGTGTGTTTCTATACAGGCCTGCACTCACGAATCAGCACTCACATATACATGGTAGGAAACAGCAAAAGCCAAACGTCTTCATTTTATCAAGGTCTTGGCATGACATTTGTTTAAAAGCGCATTTGACTCATTTTGTAAAAAGTCACGATTTCCCTCCGTGATTAATAGTGCATGCTCAGTCTCCGATGGTAAAATGATTGATGCTTTACGTCAAAAGCAGTTGGGCACAGTCCTTTCTGCATGTCATTGGCTGTGACTATGAAGTGAAAGCCCCGGGCTCCCCTTGAAGAAGGTCCCCGCTCCTTAGCTACAGAGCACAGGACCCCAGGAACAAGAAGTGCTGTTGCTATCAGTTGGGCCTGGATGCTAAGGCCCTAGGCATGTAGGGCAAAAATGCCTTGTAACCTTCCTTCATGAGCACGACATTGGCACCATTCATGGAAAATAAGCAAGGGTGATAAGACCCTAGAAGCTGCATAAATTAAACTACTGCAATAGGTGCTTGCCTTCTTGACAGTGCTGAAATGGTCACAGGTAAAGGTGTGATGCTTTGGAACTAACTCCAGTGACCTTTCCAGGTGTGCAAACTCCAGGCCCGCCTATTGCAATTACATCGGATGGGTGAGCAGACATTATGAAAGCACGTGCTGAATGCGGAATGAAGCCAGTGCACATTTCTATGAGAAAGTCTAGTCTAAGTAGCATTCTGATGTGCAGGGACAACAGAGAAGCTGCTACCCTGAGACCATATGGATAGGGGCAAATTATTTAAAGGGAAAGGGGGAGAAAACGCACACTTAGAGCATCCTGCTTGGTCATTGATTACAGGATGAAATCACTGGTTACATAATCATATATAGAACGATAAAGAGTCAACAAAGTCGTGGAGAGAAGGACATCCACTTACGTCACCATAACGCATTCCAGTGTAAGTACTGAGGGCTTTCTCTCTGTGTGCGCAGGTAAATTACCTATTTGTCTCTAAGGAACTGTGGCCCTACTGGGGTTGGTGCTCTGTCATTTCTACCTGGGGAGAGGAGTTCAAGACACTCCTTACTCCAGTGTCTGATTCCTGATGGTTCTAAGGGTCTAGAGACTGCAGGTGTTTTCTTCATGAATGGATGTATGCTTGGGAGAGAAGATACCACAATGCTACACTATCATTTGATTTTAAAATAATCCGAGTTGGCAGCTATTATCTGCTCCATTTAACAGGGGAAAACAAACAATAAACAAACACAAACATAATGAAATGAAGTCCCAAGGCTCATTTCACCTCCTCAGACAAGAGGAAGCCTAAGAATGCCCAACTAGATTGAAATAGCAGACAGCTTTGGTTCTTACGCAGATAATGATGACGACAGTGACTATTATTTACAGATATACAGGGTATGAGATATAGTCGAAAGGTTGTAGATGGAGGCGTGGAACAGGGATAGAATTTAGCCAGGAATGTGAAGTTGAGAAAATTTTACTGAGGCAGGGAAAGAACTCCTGGGAGGGAGGAGAGGTCAGGGAATGGGACAGGGCATCTTGAGCCCCTAGACAGGTTCCAGGACTCAGAAAGTTAGGCCAGGGAAGTCACACATGGTACTGGCATGGCAGGACATAGATAGGACATGAGCTTAAAGGCATATGAGCAGGTAAGGGGAAGGGAGGTTCTTTGTGACGCGATTGCAAGTTTCAGGTCAGGTGACGTTTTGTTAGGAAATCATGTTGTTCCTAGGAAACAATGCTATGGAGAGAGGGGTTGTGTTCTGTCCAGGGAGGTCATCTTGTTTTTAGGAAACAATGCTAGGGAGAGGGGGCTGTGTTCTGTCAGGGGAGGTAAGCTCTGTGAAAAGCTGAAGGCAGGTGCTTTGAAGTTCAGGTGCTTTTAAATTCAACAAGATCTTTTGTCTTCTCAAAAAGCCACCAAGCAAGTACACCAGTACAAGGGGGTGCCTTGGTCCAGACAGGGTCCAAATAATAGTGACAGCAAAAGATGTTAAAAGTGCTAGCTTCCAACACAGATATTCGTTGCCTCCCAGTGAACTTTAATGCATGGCAGCCCCTTCTGCTGCAGAACCGCATGCTGCGGAATGCGGCGCCATCCTCACCATCACCATTGGGTTGCTATGACAAAGCATTGAAGCAAAGGCCTCTTTGCTTCTGGGGAATCTCTATTTGAAGGTCATTCCTCAAGTGGTTGAGATCTTCTAATGTTATGTCCGGCACGAGTGAAGCAGAGAATGCTTAGCTCTGAGCTGTGCTCCATAAAGTTTTCCTGGGCGTATGCTGGAAGTAGAGCACCAGGCCTTTCTTCCTTTCTGTCTTCTCTGGAAGTCAAGCATGGCTCACAGCGCCACAGAAACATGGAAGCCAATGCACTACAACAAAGGGCAGGCTGGAGGCTTGGAGAAGTTGTCTACCACTTACGATGCAACCATAACTGTGAGGGGAGGACTGCAAGTAAGGGCCTTAGCGCCACTGGAGTTTACACGCACAGGCAAGACTGTAGAGCTGTAGAGAGGAGAGTAACACTGAGATGTGAACCGTTGGTTCCCCTTAGGCTATTCAGTATATTCCTTTGCATAGTAAGTGTTACTATCACTTAGAAGACCTGGAGCTCGAATTCTGAGATAATGGAAAATCAAGAAATGGGAATATCTGATTATTATAAAGTGTAAGCACTTTTGGTTCTTTGTAAAGACATAGCTTTTTCCTCCGTGTAGCCCAATGGGATGTTCCTTGACAATAAGATGTGAAGCTTGGCATCAGGTGGAGCATTCTTATTCTCTAACTTATGTAACACCTGCGTCCGCATACAAATTACATACAACTTACATATTTATTTCTATGTGAATCGCGCACTAAGAGTTATATATGCATATGTAAAATCAGATCATATCACATACACCTACACAATCACAATGTTTAAAAAAGTGATTTTTGAAGGCATGTCCCCCAAATAGGCAAGTGAGGGGAAATTGTTGCTCATTTCACTAAGCATAATTCTAGAAAGCACTACAGGGAGCTTTAAAAAATATTTTCTGGGTGTGGATTACAAAAACATGTTGGGGATCAAGTAATCATTTATACAGTTAATGAATAACCATAAGATTAATTTTATATCTCTGGGAAGAATCACAATAATTGGGTGCCATTTTTCTGATATGTCGTTTTTCTGCTAGCCTAGTTCATGCTTTTGAGAGGGATAAAAGCCTGTCGGTAGTGGATGTGAGGGCTCTGTGGATTGGTCAGACGGTCTGATTTTGAGCAGAAAGCAATGGGTGAACTTTGGCATCAGAAAAGAAAATAATCAAAAGATGAATATGCATCATCTGCCCTAGCAACTGAACTGCTTTCTAAATCCATCTACATTATAGCCCGGTTATTCATAAGGTGGAATATACCTTCAAAAGTTTGCAAGTGCAGCTTTTTTTTCTTTTGACATTGCCAACCTGAAGCTACTGACAAAATGAATAATTTCAAAGAGGAATATGACACTTGTAGAATCAAATCACCCCAAGGCTGACAAGAGGATGTGCGGAAGCTCAGCAGCAGCCCCTTCTCTTTCAGCAGCAGCGCCACTCTCTCAGGAGGAGCGGGGGCCATTAGCTCTCAGGACAAGCATTTTGGAATTGTGGGTACTCCTACCATTTTAGATCTGATCACTCAAGGACAGCTGCTTTCTGGAAGGGCTGGCATGTGCTGAATTACAGATGTATGTGTGTGAGAAGAAACGCTTGCTGACATTACCTACAGTGACTTTACTGCTCATACATTTAGAATTTTAATACATACCATGCTAATACATATATCCCATCAGGTCATATTTCTTTTTCTACAATTAAAGGCCCCACATATATATCTATCAAGACCCATTGAAACCATTTTCTAGTATTTAGGTGACTAATATCCTCCTGTAAATGACTAATTAAGACTTACTCTTGTATACTCAGCATAGCGTTTTCTCACATAGATATTCTGAAATTATAGCTGAGAATAAGGACATCATTAGCATGAGCCACATTATTTTACTGGGGTTTTCAATAATTTTGGATATTATAATCGTGTATAATGCATGCTTTAAAGGTTAAATTATTCAGAGTGCAAAATTATTCCTTAAGAATGAAGTAGAAGTTGAGCTGATGGTGAAGATAATAGTCAAGTAGATAGAGATGAACAGCAAGAAAGTAAAGAGAAAACGAGAGAGAGAACAAAGTGCATATTCATAAACTAGTTATGAACCCATGTCATTGACTGAGTCTATTCCAATTCATACTGATCCTATAGGATAGAGTAGACATACCCCAGAGGGTTTCCACAGCTGTCTGCAACCTTTGTGGAAAGGAGCTCTGAGGTCGCTATTGGACAAACACTGGGCTGTTCAACACAAGATTCCTGCTTCACACACACATCATCAGCACCCGGGAGAAAAACGAGGCTTTCTGTCCCCGTACAGACTTCTGGCCTTAGCAACCCTACTGAGGACTGCTAGGAGTGGCCTTGACATGAGTGCACAGGCTCCTGGAGCCTTGAGGGTAGTCAAGTGCCTGATCTTTCTCCTTCAGAGCAGCCAGTGGGATTTGATTGGCTAACCTTTTAGTGATATTTACCTGTGTCCTTATCCGTACCAGATTCTCCTGAGAGTAAAGTAGACAACAAGGAAGGAAAGAAAGTAGAGAGGAAGACAAGGAAGACTGAAAAGGGTGAGAAAAGGAGAGAATCTTCCTGTGCCCATGCTCACACTGTCTTCAGTCAGTGTAATATACTGAATGATATTTGTGTTAGTTCAGTGACTTAGAGGAAAGAGTCCTGTGGCATGTTTAAAAATGAACTTTTTAATCAAGAAGTGATTGTATACCAATAAGGCATTGTGGCCTAATATAACTGAAGTCCAGAAGTCAAGTTCTAGTCCATACGTCTCTCTTCAGACTGAAATAGCCATGTGCCAGTGACACAGACTGATGCACTGAGAATCAGGAGGCTCACCGGCTGGTGGGTACACAGTCCCATAGATCCAAAGTCGATGGAAGCATGGCAGGGTGCTGGCATCTCTAATGGTTGGGTGGCCCATGTGGGGACCTCCATTGAGGCAAGCAGAGTTCCAGCCTGAAGGAAAGCAGAGGGGCAAAGCGAGAGGCATTTTCCAGCTTTCCTCACCCTCATACAAAAAGCTACACTCCAAGGAGGTGTCATAAAGCTACAACTTGATCGAGAGAGTTGACTCCACCTCTTGCCATGAGAGTCCAGTTGACATGAAATCATCCAACTACACAAAATTGCATAGTCTAATGCCTACATTATAACAAACTCTGGAGAAGTTTGAGAAGAATGAGAAGTGCAGACCACTACATTGTGCTCATACAGAATCTGTACATGGATTGAGAGGCAGTTGTATGAACAGAACAAGGGAATGCTGCATAATTTAAAATCAGGAAAGGTGTGTTTCAGGGTTGGATCCTCCCACCATACTTAGTCATTCTGTATGTGGAGCAAATAATCAGATGAACTAGATTATATGAAGAAGAATTCAGTACCAGGATGAGAAGAAGGCTGTTATTAACCTGTGATATGCAATTGGCACAATCTTGATTGCTGGTAGTGAAGAAGACTTGAAGCACTTGTTAATGAAGATCAACCATTGCATACTTCGATATGGATTACAACTCAATTTAAAGAGGACATAAATCCTCACAACTGTACCAGTGGATAACATCGCGATAAGTGGAGAAAAGATCAAAGTTGTCAAGGATTTCATCTTGCTTAGATACAAAAATCAGTGGTCATGGATGCAGTCATCCAGGGAACAAACAATGCATATTGCATTAGGTAAATCTGGTGCACAAGAATTCTGTGAAGTGTTGAAAATCAAAGATGTTACTTTGAGGAATAAGGTGTAGCTGATGCAAGCAATGATACTTTCAATCATCTCACATGCATGTGAAAGTTGGACATTAAATAAGGACACGTGAAGAAAAACTATTGCAACTGAGTGATGGTGCTGGCGAAGAATAGGCCAAGTGCCATGGACTGCCAAAAGAACCAACACATATGTCTTGGGAGAAATGCAGACAAAATGTTCCTTAGAAGCAAGGATGGTGTGATTTAGCGTACGTACTATGGAAATATTATCCATGGAGATCAGTCCTGGAAAAGGACATCGATGTACAGTCGTGGGGGCAACAAAACAGAGGGAGACTCTCAACAGATGGATTGACACCATGGCCACAACGATGGGCTAACAGAGAAGAACAATTGTGCGGATGGCACAGGACAGAGCAGTGCTTCATACTGTGGTACATTGGGTCACTATGAGTCAGCACCTAACAGCAACAACAAAAACAGGAAAACAATCCAAAACACCAAAAGAGACATTGGTTTGCCCTGCAAAGTCGGCATAGACCTGGCAGAAGGCAACATTATTAACAAAGTGGGGAAAGTTATTTAAGACTAGGTCTTAACCCTTGGCTATGGGCAAAGAGACACCTGATTGGTGGTAGTGCTCTTATATCAGTCAGAGGCAGAGCAGACTGACAGCCTTTTGTTCATCCTAGCTTGATGCCTAGATCGTGGCCAGAGCTGTTTCATGCCTAGGGCACATAAAAAAAAAAGACTAGGTCTCACTATGAGCTTGAACCTAATTCTCCAAGTGTGATCTTGGCTCCTACAGCTGTAACATCTCCAAATGGTTAAGGCACTACTGTCATTTCACTAAGTAGACCCTATGGATTAAAGGCAGTAAAATAAGCATGCACTCCCACTCTACTTCCTGAAGTAGAGGCTCTTATGGGTCACAAGCACTAAAAATGTTCCTTATGTTTAAGGTACCTGGGAAGTTTCTTTCATTTGTTGTGGGAAAAGTCCTATCTAAATAACCCTCAGCATCTATGGAAGCATCAAGACATCAGGGAAGCTTCCAGAGGAACCAAGGTAGGCTCTCTCTGCTCCACCTACTCAAGGCACTTAGCACAGAGTAAGACTGTTTTTGCTTGTGATGTTTGATTAACGTCCTTGCTCATTCAAAAGTTTCCTGTGGTTCTCAGGATAGATCCCGTGGCTGGATTTGCTCCAGAGTCATGGCAAGCTTGGTTTTGTGCCTCCTTGAATGTTTCTCTGCCCTTCCTTGCTGGATTACTTACCTTTTTCTCACACTCTTCAATTCCTGGTATTGCTGCCACCTGTTCCAAGACACTGGGATATTAACTTGTGACTTTGCCTTGATTCTTTAGAGGAGCGGTTCACAACCTTCCTAATATCATGACCCTTTCATACAGTTCCTCAGGTTGTGGTGACCCTCCAACCATAACAATATTTTGGTGCTACTTCATCGCTGTCATTTTGCTACTGTTATGAACCAGGCAACCCCTGTGAAAGGGTTATTCAGCCCCTAAACGGGTCATGACCCACAGATTTAGAACTGCTGCTTTACAGGATAGGAATGGGGGGAAAATGGAACCAGCAATGGTCCTACAAAGCAGATGCTGAAGCCTGGATCTAGGAGTTGCTTTCCACATTTGTTTGTTATTAGCCTGTCAACCATGGCAGAAAGGCCAGTCTTTACTTGTCTTCAATGGGTAAAAGCAAGACATCAGAAGATCAAGTCGATATGCACTCTGTCACTATTTGCTGTGATTGTTCTTGGTCCCCAAAATATGGGGAGTCCTGAACCACAGCCTCTCAACCTTGTGATACCCAGCTGGTTGATTTTTAGAAGTAGATCAGCAATCCCAACAACAACAGGACAGGAGCTCAGGAGACTTCACTAATAGGCAAGCACTGCTCTTCTGAAAGTACATTGGCCGTGAATCAAACTCAGGGCTCCCACATCATAAAAAAAAAAAAAAAAAAGCAAATCAAAGAAAAGCCGCCACTCCCCTGTGCTGTGATTATTGTACTCAAAGAAAGGTTTTCCTTATCCAGTCTATACTTAGGACATTTGTTAAAGATTGATTCGCTGATGAGATGCTGCAGAAAGATATCTGACTTCGTGGAAGTGTACATAGAAGCAAAGCACATGTCCAGTGTCTCCTAAATTTTTATAATCTTAGCCAGAATTAAGTACATTAAGAACTACAGTTGTTGGATTCAACAGAGGCAATTGTGAAGCTATCTCACAGCATTATTTACGAACTAGAAATAAATATTACATGTTGGAAATGAATGTGTGAACTCATTGCCCAGATAAGCAAATCTCCTCATTTAAAAATACCTAACAAGAGGCCATACACATGGATTAATGAGAATGCTTTTCTCTTTAGAAAGTCAACAAAGTGTTATTTAAATATAATACTGAAGTGAATAACCATCTCAGAATAAAATCATTTGCCACTAGCCCAGGGGATAAGAAAGGAAAGGGACGTGAGTGGGCGTTGCTCCATGCCAGTCTTTGAGCAATGCACCACTACTGGCTGTGGAGAAGGTGCCAGTGACAGAGAGAGGAGCCATTGTGAGGAGAGAACTGTGAGTAAGGGGGATGGCTCGGGAAATGCTCAGAGCAGATGAAGGAGATCCCAGGGATGCTAGAGAGACAAAAATGAGAGATGGGATAGGGAAGGGCTACAAACATTAATTAATGCATAATGCCAAGCTTCCCATAGTTCTGCAGCAAACTCATCCATCCAGAGAGCCAGATGAAACCTTTTTTAATGCACAAGATACATTAATCAAATGTAAGACTATACGTACATGCAGGAGTCTTATGGTGGTGGCTCAGTTCTATGGAGTTGGTAGGGACACATAATGACCCTGCACACAACAGGACAAAGTGCTGTCTGGTCCTGCACCATCCTCACAATTGTTCTTGTGCTTTAACCCATTGATCCAACTACTGCGTCAATCCATCTCTTTGGTGGCCTTCTTCTTTTTCACTGCCCCTCTACTCTGTCTTTCAGGGATGGTCTCTTCCAACAAGTCTAGCATATGGGAGATGAAGAATTGCCATCCTAGCCTCTAAGGAAAACTCTGGCCATATTTTTTACAAGAAAACTCGCGTTGTCCTTTGAGCCATCCATAGTCTTTTCAGTACATTTTCTCCAGTACTACAATTCAAATGCATCGATTCTTCTGCTGTCTTCTTTCAATAGGTGGTATAACACAGTGGCCAGGTTTGGATCCTCAGGAAGATGTTGTAAGACAGCTGTTTCTGGGTGGCCAAGGATGGGGTTTCTAGGACAACCCCTTCTCTTTCGGTTGGCAGTAATGGATTGAGGGAAAGAGGTGAGGAAGGAGAAGGAGAAGGGAGATTGATGGCAGAGCTAGAGGACCTGAGTTACAGAGAAGCATCTCCATGACCACCACCATCATGACCATCCCTACCATCAATACTACCACAATCATGAGCATCACCATCACCATAGAGAGCAAATACATCCTTCAAACATAGACTTAGGGGAGTATTATGGCCAACAAACTCCATGAGCCCAAAGACACTTACCATACCTCCCCCCCACCCCCAACACACACACACACACACACACACACACAGGTGGAAGCTCTTCCCTGACCTCCAGGTTGTTAGTTCCTAGCAGACATTACCTGAGGCAGGCATAATGCCTCAGAAGTAAAAGATTGCAGGGGGCATGCATGTCCTGACCCAGACAACCTCAGCTTAGCCTCATTGCTGAGGACCCAGACCACTCAGACCACAGAGTCTGAAGTGACTTCGTTTTGGAAATTGCTGCTGAGGCTGTCACTATGGTCACTGGTCTGGAAACAGACCTGTACACAGCCATGGGGATAGCCCCTAGCCACAACAAGTTCTGGAAAGACCTGGCCTGCAAATGGCTTTAGGGGGCACACCTGACCTCTGGGCTCCAGACGCCTCAGTGTCCACCTGTACATCAAATACTGTGGCCCCAGGACCACAAACTGGCCTCATGCTATCCATGCCTCCTGCTCACTGCAGTGCTGGGATGATAAGCGCTGGCCAGCCCTTGTCTTCTGCAGTGCCTGTGTCAGACGCCTGGGCTGCAGGCTGAGTGGACAGTGGGGTGAAGATGGCCTTTCTGGCATCCCAAATTCATACAGGGTCCAGGTATCCATATGTAGGTATAATGGAGACACTCGCATTGCTAGAGGTTGGTGTACCACCTGTGGCTACTTTAACATTGGAGATGGAGGTGGCCTAGATATAGGGAAAGCTGGGTGCCTGGAGGTTGACCAGCATCTACCCAGATTCTGATTCACAGCCAAAGAGGATGAATTCATCTGGCATGTCAGTTGCACTCTAGCCAGGCCACCCCATGACCCCCTCCCAAAATTGGACCTACCCTGAGGAAGAAGCAGGTCTGCCTCTGAAGGAACTGTGGGAGCCCACCCATATGCCAGTACCCAGTGTCCTGGAGATGATTGTCCCTGGATGCTGCTGTTCCCACTGCAGGCCTGTCATGTTAGCCAAGGCAACTTGACTATATCAGCCAGGGAAACAATCCCTCCCCACAGCACACACCACCACCACCCCCACCACCATAGCCAGGACAGCCCCACCACCCTGGCCATGAAAGCCCCATCATCCCAGCCACAATACCCCCACTATTGCAGTCATGGCACCCCCCACCCTCACCCCAGTTATAGCAGCCAGGGAACCACTTCCATCTCAACCAGAGCAATACCAACTGTCTGATCCAGAAAACCCCCACCACCCCAGGCTGGGGTGCTCCTACTATCCAGTTTGGGCACCCCACCAGCCCAGCCAGGACAGATTTTACTATGTAGACAGAGCACCCCCAGCATCTCAGCCAGAGCAACCTATTATTCCAGCTATAGCACCCTCCACTAACCTAGCCAGAGTTCTCGCTCCTTGAATTCTATAATTGCCTGACTCCTTCTCCTCCCACCATGACCAAGACAAGTGAGCCATTTCTGAATGCCCTCTAGGCCACCTCCCATCTCCAACCATCTGCCATGCCCCATAGCCTCCAGACCTTGGAAAAGACCAAGCCCTGCCCCTCAGGCCAGATGGCCCTAGAGATTCCCTGGACCTAAACCTAGGGTCTCAGGGGAAGGTTGCCATCAATGACGGGCTTCCCAGGACCACAGCAAGACCATCAGAACCATACCCACAATCAAGGCCCAAAGAAAGATGAGTCACAACTTACTAGAAGGTGACGTGTCTCCAAGGTGAGGCTCAGATACAATCAGATCTGTATACTCAGATACAATCAGATCTGTATACAATCAGATACAATCAGATCTGTATCTGTACCTGTGGTCCCCAGAACTGCCCAGGCTCAAGGATGGTGCCATGAAAAGCAGCAGGGTCTACAATTGCCCGTTCCTAGCCTGCACTTGGAGATGCCTTACAGAAGGAGATGAGTCAAACATGGAGATAACCTGCTGCAGGTTCTGCTCTGGATGCTATTGTGAACTGTGGGAACAGGAAGGGATCCCCAGGACAACTCCTTTCAATGCCCTCTTACCTTTGAGAGTCAGTCTCTCCCTGCCTGACCCCCGAAGACTGCATACACCCTCTTGGATGCAATGGGGTAGAATGGAAAGGAACCTATATAATCAACCACAGCAGGGCCCCAATAGGAGAGTGGGTTCTTCATGAAGGAGACCTGGTAATACAATCATTAGGCATTTGGCTGCTGCAACAAAAGGTGGCAGTTGAACCTCTCAGATGCTACTGAGTGAAAGATGTGCCAGACAGAGGTTATAGGACCACATGGGGCAGGTCTACATACCTGACAGGAGCATACAAGTCATTTGACACAATAGATTCTTCAGGCCTGGAACAGAGCTATTGATTATATTCATCAGTCTAAAAAGAAATTTTGAAAATTGAGATAAATATATAATATGTTATACAATATATACTTATATACAATAAATAGTTAAATATATACATATATAGTATACGTATATATATTACATATATATCCACTGTCATAAATCAAGTTTGGCTCATGGTGACCCTAGAGGAATTAGAAGGCTATAATTCTTTCCAGGAGTAGACAACCTCATATGTCTCCTTGTGATTGGCAGCATAACACTTAAGCTACTACATTAGCAGGACTCTTTTTGTGTGTGTAGAAGGGCTTCCAAAAGCTTGTGGGGGAAATTAATCATCTTCAATTCTATAAGTGAATACTACATTCCTAATAACAAGTAAAACTTACCATTTCAACTATGTAACATATAAAATTAAACCAAAAAACCCACAAACTCGCTGCTATTAATTCTGACTCATAATGACCCTAGGGGACAGGGTTGATGATATTGAACTGCTGACCTAGCAGTTAGCAGAACAATGATGAACCACTGGGACAACCTGTAAAATGAGGTTCCATTAATCACATCAACAATGTGAGTTTTTTGGTAAGATTTAAAGGTATTAACCCTAAATTAGGATTTCCCCCAACTGCTTAAATAGCTTAGGAGCCTCACAATTCTGTCCTTGCTACTCCTTTCCCGGTGGGCAGCATGCTTTCAATTAACTCACCCTTAAAACCCCCTTTGAGTCAATTAAAGTTAAACTCAAGTTCTACCTTCATGGAAAAAGTAACAAACAAACACAACCCCCCAAACAGCAATAGCAACCAAAAACCCTATTCCCTCTACTCCTACTGAGCAATAGTGCTGGGGAAAATGGTAGGCGACATGCAAATTTTTTAATTGGTCCAATTTATTTGATGCACAATATTATAGTATTATCCTAGTGTGTCCTTAACTCTTTCTGTTACTAGCTCTGTGGATTACACAAAATAAGTGCTAAAAAATAATATATTAAAGAATAAAAATAAACTACGACTAATGTCCAGCACACACATTGGGTGCTCAAAATTCATAAACCAATAAATGAATGAATGTGTATAAATTCCTCAAAATGTAATCATAGGTCTGCTTTTAAGGGTAAAGCAGAATTATGAAAGAATAAGAGCTAAATGTCTCCAAAAATTGTTATAATGCCTTTCCAATTTATATCAGCATTTCACTTCCTATTGCCTAATCAGAGAAAACTTCTTCCAAAAGGAATATTGCCTCCAAAGGCCAAGCCCTATTCAATCTGGACAGCGCCCCATTGCCCTCGGCTCAAAGGGAATGTCACTTCCTATCAACTGCAGCAAGAAAATATAAACGGCCTCAAAGCCCGCAAAATGACCCACAAAGGTGAGGTCATGACCAAACTTTCCTTTAGGTAAATTTATTTATGTCATCCACATTTGAAAAGATGAATTGTTATGTTGGCATGTCACGGTGCATGGGGAAGGTGACATTTTTTTCCTAGGACAGAAAAAGGTGGACAATGCAAGTTACCAATTGAAATGAGATTGATCTCTAATACTTATTATCAGAGACATTTGGTGAAGGCGCTTGCCAACTGCGGGCATAGGCCAGGCAAGCAAGAGGGGACAAATGGTTGAATGCTGCTGCCTCCCATCTCCTTCTGGAAGTGAGGGAACCAAATCTCTGCATCTCTTGGCTCAGAGGCAGTGCTGACAGTCTGTGGAGCTCAATGAGAAAACTGGACGAAGGAGGGTAGATGTCACTACATTCAGTGCTTCCTCTGGCTATGAAAAGTCTTCTATGGACACCTCAAAAGGACTAGCCCATTGCTTGGCAGGACTCTAGCGCAAGTAGGATGAGAAGGAGTCCTATTTACTCAGAGCAGTTCAAAATTTCAGATCACACTCTTTTCTAAGGAGAAACTGAGCCCAAGCCACATGCCCTGCAATAGACATGCTGGCGTGGAACTGTCATTCATCTTCGGTACGAACATACTGCCTGAGATACAGGACAGGGTTAAAACACAACTGAACAAGTACACTCTATCGTCCATCATCGTCCCTAATGCCATTTCTTCAAGTTTTATCAGAACGGTGATATCCTTTCCAGAGCCCAAACACGTTAGCGTGCATTCTCCCAGCATGATCTATTTGTTATGCTGCTTTCAAGCCATTTTAATTGAGGCTACAAACTTCAAATTGGATTCCAGTGTGTTCTTTCCTAGCTTATTGCTTCCCTCCCCATACCCATACTGCAATTGTTTTTGCATTCCAGGGTAATCCACTGTAATCATCTGGCAAAGCAAACATGACTGAGTGGTAATGAATGAAGTTTTCACATTTAGGGATAAACTCGGCATTTAAGCTGTTTATAGCCTATTCTCTATGAGAAATGCTGTATAACAAATCCACTCTCTGATCTGGCATCATTAAGATATGATTCGTATACTCGAAAAGCAGGGACAGGACCATTATTCATCCTTTGCTTTTATTCTCAAATGCAAACTAAAATGATCGATAATGGTACACAGGACATCCCGTTTTTCTGAAATTGAATGTTTTTTTCTAGCTTTAAAAAATAGTGAATGCATTTACAAGGATAACATTGTGGGCTACAAATCGAACTGCTAACCATCAAGTTAGAGCTTCAAACCCACCAGGGGTTCTGTAAGACTAGGCTGAGGCTGTCTGCTTCTGTAAAATTTGCAGTCTGAGAAATTCAATGAGACAGTTCTACCCACTCCTCCTGGTGCCTTTGGGAGGCATTTGATAGTAGTGGCAGAGAAAGAACGTCTGAATTGTTACATTGTGATGTATATTATTGTCTGGATTTGGTTTTCCAAGAGTATTCCTTTTTATGCCATGTAGCTTATCCTTAAATAAAATTTAAGAAACCCAAATATTTCAATTTAAATGTCTAAGATTTAGTTAAAAGTTCTTTCTCATTCTTGTTGTTTTAATGTTTTTAATGTAATTCCATATGAGTATTAAGAAGAGATGTGAATGTAAGAGCGCAAATCAAAGTTTCTGGTTTATCACATGATGCTTTGTTCTGCATATCCCAAATCTCAAAGAAGTTCGCAGTACCATTTTACAACTGGGTCTTGCCAAATAAAAGCTGCTAACCCTTAAAGATAGGAGAAATGAGATAGAGATGTCATGAATACTACTTTTTGCTTTAAGTCAACTGTGCTTTATCCACCAAGTTCCAAGACAGAAATCTTGACGATTGTAAGTCATTATGTTGAAGGCTCAGTTAATGCCGCCAACTGAGGATCCAGTGATTTCCAAGTGCTTCTGTTCAAAATCATCTCTTTGCATAAATAAATCTGTGCAAGCCACAAACCAGAAAGGTCTTTGAGAAAGCCATAAAAACTGGGTCTACCATGAGTTCTCCGCTTGCTGGTCAATCTGAAGTGTGCAGTTCTGTTATCGATTAAACAAAAACACTGAGGAACATTCTTGCAAGAAAAAAAATTGCGGGGAGAGCACCCAGAAGGTTCAGGAACAGAAACGGTGATTGGCTCATTTTATATCATTTCTGAGCTTTCACATATTCTCACTCTCCGTCTCTTTCTCTGTATCTCTGTCTCTGTCTCTCTCCTCTCTCTTTCTTAAAGGATGTTTAGAACTGGGTAGCCAGCATGCTGTATTTTGGGATTCTTTGGGGGAAGATTTACTTTTCTTTCACAATACCTTCAGAAAAAAATAAGAGTCACAAATAACGGAAAAAGATCCAGAATCCAGGAACACCTATCCAGTGTTTGTTTTGTTTTTGTCCTCAAAACAGCTCAGTTAACTTGGGCTGACTTCTCTTTTCAGTGTTCTTAAATTCTACAGTGAATATATGTAATTCTCTTCCTTTATTGGGTGCTTATTGTCACAATTGGTAGTCATTAACAAGAATTATCACAGCGTACTATAAAAGATAAATGCGTTTCTTTTTGTTCTGCACATTGTGTGCATTTGTATAGTCATTTAACCCTTTGTAAGACACCCTGTGGCTGTAGTGGGCTACTCATTGAGCTTTGAATTGAAAAGTCAGTGATTCAAATCCACGAAGAGGAGTGAGGATTTAAGATGAAGCTTTCTGCTCTTGGAAAAAATTAAAGTTTCAGCAAACCCAAGGGGCTGTTCTACTTTTTTCCCACAGGACTGCCATGAGTCAAAATTAACTCAGTGTCAGTTAACCCTTTGTAAGGACTCTGAGTGATCTGCTTGAGTAAGCTATATCTGCTATCTGCAAGGTTGTTGGTTCAAACTCACCAGATTTTCCTTGGCTGAAGGATTGGCCTACTTGTTCCCATAAACATTTACAGCTTCAAGTTTCTTACTTGACAGAGTTGATAGTTGCAGTGGGTTTTATTTAACTTTGGAAAACATCCAGGTGTTGCTTCTAAACTGTCCTTTCTAACCCAGTTTAATGATTTATGCTCTGGGAAGCCCTTGTTTCAGGGTTCTGTGAGTGGGACTGACTTGATGCCATTGGGTTTGCAAAGATTGACCTCTTGGGTTATGTTCTCCTCTTTTTGAGTCTTTTCTTCCCTCTCCCCCATTTTTGTCCAAGCTTTTTGGGAATAGCTTAATTTTGGATAGTTAAAAGAAATTTTAAAGGTTGTCTCTTCATAAGACCTCTGATGAAGAACTTTGCATCAATCAGAAAAAACAAGCCAAACCAAAGGAATTGTCATCAACAACCACAAAATGAAGGTGAATTCAAGAAAAAATGGATTTGATGACACTTCTGCTTTCAATGTTTGCCTTCAACACCTGTAAAGGAGCTTCAAGTAAGATATAGTAAAGCACTATCTGCATTTATATGCGTGAGACAAGTATGCACCTTTTGATAAGTAATATATATTGAAGCCACATCTGCCATTAAACTTTATAAAAAGGGGGATATTGATCAAGAGTCTTCTTCAATGCACATCTTAAAAAACAATGAGAATACATAGAATCAAAAGTAGGCATGACTACAAATAAATAAAATGGGTGTCCCACGTTGTACATGTTGATTATACTTTTGTTGGAAGTATAATTTCATACATGATACTTATACAATTAAAAATATTAGTTGAAAAACAACAGCCACTATCTTTAGCAACATATATAGCAAGTGTGTGAAATACTTTTTGTGGTTGTGTAATATGATTAGCCAAACTAGTTATGATGGAGTTGATTTCTCTAGTATAAATGAAATCGCATGAAAGCCCAGCAGAGGGAAGTCATAGTTCGGTAAAGATTTTCATTGGAAATGAAGTATTGGAAGATATTTTCATGAACTTATTGGCTATAAAATGTGGTGGAGACCACTGACGTTACATGGTGTCTGTGTTTGCTCCTTCCGGGCAGACCATCCAATGGCCTCAGTCCTGTGGAGACCTTCGAAGGCCCCCCAGGTCTATGGAAAATAGCTCAGTCAGCAAATGACGCACAAAACTCATTGCCATCAAGTCAACTGTGCCTCACAATCTACTCTCCTGAGAGTGGACTAAAAAGCCAGCCCAAGTTTCCACCTTCCCCAATTTTCAAAGGACTAATCAGGGAGTGAAATTAAGCATTCATATATTAAATAACTGAAATATTAGCTTTATGTGTGGCATCACTTCATTTGTTACTGATGTAGGAGCATTGATCTTAGTAAAATGAGAGGATTAGCGAATTACAGCCAGAATGTTATTTTGAGGACCGAAGTGAGCCTGATCTGTGCAAGAGCAGTGTTCTGATATCATGTTGAAAAGCAAACTACCTTTTGGTATATCATTATATATATATATATACTTACAATGGCCAGTAGGGCAGGGAACTGGTGGTTAAATGCTTGGGCTTCCACCACTGGCTGGGTAATGTGTCGTTCTGCTCCATATAGCGTCATTATTGCTGTTGTACATAGGTTGTTATAGTTTGGAATCAATTCGAGGACACCTAACACCCACAACAAAATTAGAGAAATAAGTGGATAACCATGTTTTAGTTTATTTCTACTAGAAGTTAGGCATGTGACAGAGACAGCTACCTTGGTTCCCAAGAGCTGCTGTAAGAGAAATACCACATGTGGGTGGCTTTAGTAAACAGAAATTTGCTTCTGAGTTAGGTGTCTGGAAGTCCAAATTCCCTCTAGGGCAGTGGTTCTGAACCTTCCTAATGCCATGACCCTGTAATACAGTCCCTCATGTGCGTGACCCCCAGCAATAACATATTTTTGTTTGCTACTTCATCATCGTCATTTTACTGCTGTTATGAATCAGGTGACCCCTGTGAAAGGGTTGTTTGCCCCCAAAGGGGTTGCAACCCACAGGTTGAGAATGGCTACTATAGGCGAAGGTGATCTCTTTCTGCTGGCTCACAGTACAGAACGAAGGTCATTGTCACTTATCAGCACCTGAAGGTCTCTACTTTCTTGGATATTGCCTGTATCTTGGCAGCAGTCTTCCACTAGATCTAGGAAATTGTACCTGTGCTCCTGGCTCCTTTTTCATCGGGGTAGTATGTCCCACCTTCTCTGTTCTCTTTTTACCTCTTGTCAGGGGAACTGCCACTACATCAGGTCAAGACTGCGACTGGCTTAAGGGTGCTGCATCCCACCCATCATTCTTTGACAGCAGGTTGGTGTATCACATTAGGCCACATCGGGAGGATTCATTACATATCTGTTAAATGACTGATTATCATAGCCCACCCGCATTAACATATATTTTCTTGGGACACAATTTAATCCACAAAACATGCTTAGAAAAGAATTTAAAACAGAATGTGCTCAAGGTTTCCTGCGTGTTAAATTGAGTGAAAAAAAAAGATAAATTCTTTAGAAAAAAATTGTGTGCTTTAAATACTCATATTTTGCGATTTACATTTGGATAGAAAACTTGAAATCCATGTAGGAAGGTAGGTCACACCTTCCCAGCAGGTGGCAGCAGGTTTGTCTTGAAGCAGAGTGAAAACGTCCCTGAAAAAAACTTAGCTTTAAGCATATTTATCATTCAAAACTACAGATTGGGCGTGGGAAGGATTGAGAATTAAGAGTTACTGGTCTACCCTCCTGATGGTAAAGTAAACTTGTCCAGATTTATAAAAATGATTTAGCCATGAGCAGGTCAATCCTGTAGAAC
This sequence comes from Tenrec ecaudatus, assembly GCF_050624435.1. Taxonomy (NCBI): domain Eukaryota; kingdom Metazoa; phylum Chordata; class Mammalia; order Afrosoricida; family Tenrecidae; genus Tenrec; species Tenrec ecaudatus. The sequence goes on from NC_134544.1 coordinate 12,169,557, forward strand.
TCAGTGAATTTCCAGGAATATTAAGTGCATGATACACACCCATATAATCAGGTGAAATAAATTTTTAAATGGAATTAGTTAGTGTTGGCCACAGAGATACTGAAGACATGTTCTTGGGGAAGGCTTACCGGTGTGCTTTGCCTTACTGATATGGACGAGTTTCTTGATGTGATTTGGTGGAGTAGAATATTCAGCTCGCCATGTTTTTATTAGCAGCCTGAAGTAGAGTTGTGTGCTTACTTTCTTCAACAGGAGACAAAGCAAAAGTTCCTTATCAATGCTCCGGTCAAAATAGTCATAGGGATCCAAAAAGTGTAGGCATCTCTGTCACCTCAAGTTCATTTGGTTTACATGGTGAAATGGCGTTTTCCATACTCTTGAATACTATGTTAAGGAACTGAAGATTTTAAAGAAGAAAAGGAGGGGAAAAAAGCAAAAAATAAATATCTTTGGAGATGTGGCAGCCATAAGGATGAATGCCCCATGAAGATGGCTCCTCAAAAGAACCTTCTGGCAGGTTTGGCTGAAGGACTGGCCCCAGCTCTTACAGGTTTCCATCCACCCTGGAGTTTACTCCAAGCCAAGCTTCTGCAGGGCTGCTCCCAGCAACATCTGAGCCAGGGCCTGGCCACTGGGGCTCATTGCATTTAGAGTCCTCAAATAGAGAGTGTTTGCTGGAGAGTTTCTGGTTAACATCCATAAAACTGACTGAAATGAACTATACTGAGATTTTCTCTCATCAATTGTCCCATCCTTCGAACCCTGTGTCCCAGATGCCAGCTCTGCATTGTCGCTGTAGAACCTCCTCTGGACACACATGTCATGTGTGCATCTAGCAACCTGAAGGGTGACGAATGGCCATAGTCTTGAGGGTTTTACCAGTCTCTTTCTGATCAAGGTTCCAGAAGATGGAGCCGATCTAAGATCACCAGCCTGAACAGCTCTCTGTGAGATGCACAGACTTATGGATAAGGTAGCCATGTTGGGGGAACAGATGTGAGACGGGGTCTCACAGCACCACAAGGCTCTTTTCTTGGTTGTCCAACAGACAGCGCAACTGTGCTTGTCACCCACAAGATCCCTCTTCACTGTTCCTGCCTGCACTTGGCATCCCTTGCCTGTGTGGCAGCAACTATTGGTTATTTTTTGTCCTTTTCCCCCTCTTCCCTTGGTCTGTGGCTTCCCAGCATGGGGAAGGGACCAGGGCTGTCTATAACTCAGGGGCACCACACGTATGCCCACACTGACACCTGGAAATCTGAGACACTGAAAACCACAGCGACACCCAAAAGATAGTTCTCTTCAATGGTAATCCCTAGTCAATGTCCAGCATATCCTGCAGACACATAACTCCATCCGGTTGGAGAGAGTTTCAGCACTGGGGAAACAGAGGAGCCACAACTCGGCGAGTTCAAGTTGGTCAGTGGAAGTGTTCCTGTTTGGCATTGGAAAAAGAAACACAAAACTCCCCCACTCCACTCCCTACCCCCCAATACCAGAAGAAGCAGAGCCCCACTTTTGGGGGTTTCTCTGTGGCATTCTCTACACTAGAAACTCATATAGAAGGAAAATCCAGGAGTTAAGGGATAACAGAGCAGAAATAGATAAAAATGTGAATTATATCAACAGTAGAAAGGAATAAATGGAGAACTGCATCAACAATCTTGAAGATTACCAGGAAGAATTCAGCAAATAAGAGGAACCGTCAAACGAAAAAGGAAAAGAATCTGAAGAAAGCCTGAGGAGGATGTAGTATTCCACGAAGTGAAACAATGTTCAAATTGTCAGAGTTCCAAAGCAGCCTGAAGTAAAAGCTACAATTAAAATAGTAAGGGCATTATTGGAAGAAAATGTCCCCAGTATCACAGGAGGAGATGATAACCAGTAAGCAAGCAGAGAATACCAAATAGATTAAAACCCCTATCCCTGCCCCACAAACACATCAAGGCATATAGAAGTGGAATTAATCAATTTCAAGGAAAAAGAATCATAAGAGCAACCAGAGAGAAAAAAAGCAGTCACATGTAAAAGTAAACAGATAAGAATAAGCTCAGACCTTTCCACAGAGACCATGGAACAAAGAAGAAACTGGAGCAACCTATTCTGAGAGTTGAAAGACAAAAAACGCAATCCAAGTATCCTTGATCTAATACAGCACTCCATCAAATTTGGAGATGCTAAGTTTTCTCTGATAAGAAAACATCCAGAGAATTCATAAAAACAGTACAAGCATTCCAAAACTTACTTTCCAGTTCTTTATGGGCAGTAAAACCAGCAACCGCAGCACACAGACATGGGCTCACCACAGGGTGGAACACCACCTAGAAAACAACATCCTGAAAAAAGTACCCAAACTTAACAGATCCAATAGCAATATGAAGACAAGAATAAATCACACACACACACACACACACACACACACACACACACACACACACACACACCCTTCAACATATAAAGGAGAAGAACGGAAAAAAAATAAACACAAATCATATGAGATGACAGCACCGAATCTACATGAGATTTTATTACACTGAAAGTTAATGGTTTAAACACACATATTAAAAGACAATGAGTAGCAGACTGGATTAGACCACAAAATCCATCAATCTACCTTCAAGAGACACATCTCAAACTCACAGACAAAAATAGACTGAGAGTCAAAGGATGGTGAAAATGTAAACAAGCAAATGACAATCATTTATGCATCTGAGCCCATCTTGGCCATGCTTCAAGGAGGACTTCAACTCACACAGCATCTTCTGTGAGATTATCCTATTTGTCTTTGGAATGAGATGCTTCTGAAATGATAACCAATACTGTGGCAAGGATTACAATATCTGTTTAGTTTGGTATCCAAGGATCTATCAGATATCAGGAACAGTTCATGTTTGGCTGCAATCCTAAATTTCAGCAGTTCTATACTTCCAGTGTGCTCCTGGCATGAAAGACGGGGTTTTCTTCTCCTCCAAGAGTTAGAGTTTTAGGAAACTCACAGCAGGGTTGCTCTGGCTTGGAATCGACTTGTTGGCATTGAGTTGAGATGTGTATATCTATTTTAAAGCTCTATGTAGATCTGAGACGATAAACCATAAGTAAATTGTATACAACACATTAACGTTTTGGCGTAGCTTGCCTTCGTCTTTCAGGTGGGAACAGGTATTCTTCTTCCAGCGTGTAAAAGAATCCATTGTCCATTTGGAGACTACACTAGGAGAACAAAACAAATAGAGGACAATTCTTATCTTCAAAGAATTGTGCTGAGAATGAGTTGAGTAAGTTAGCATAGAAACATATGAAAACATGAAACCATTTTACAGTGTTGAATTTAAATAATACCCTTAACTTGTTACCTATACAATCACTGTGAACTACTTTAGTATTGTGACAACTGCATTCAGTATAAGAAGTAAGTACGGACTCACACACTCTCTCACTCAATGTCTCACTCACTTACTTTCTCACTCACTCTCACTCACTCACTGTCTCACTCACTCACTTTCTCACTCACTGTCTCACTCACTCACTCACACACACAAAAAAGAAGTAAGTACGTTCTCACACACCTATACCTACTTTTTTTTTTTCCACAAGAAGACAGAACTTGGCAGAGCAGAGAAAGGGATTTGGGCTTCCCAGAAAAAGATAAAGAAAACTCACAGTATAAACAATCTGAGAAAAAAAAATGGTTCCCTAGTCCACAGAGTTGTTGGAGGCAGTCTGGTTATCAATGACAGATTGGTTTCCTCGCAGGCAAAGCGCACACACAAAGATGGGATCAAGATACAAAACCACTGACCACCTCTTTCTCTCAAATGCTGGAAATTAAGTCATTTCCAGCTTATCTCAGCAGATAGCGCTGGGGAAGAGAAAATTCACTTCTCTTTCAATAAATGACACCCACTGTTTTATCCAGATGAATTTAACCATTCAAGATTTCACTCTCTCTATCTTTATCTCTCTCTATTCTCCCAACCCCACCCCAAATTACAATCTGGCTTCAAAATGGCCAAAATTTATATTGTGACTTTAACTGAGATACCATCGGCATTTGCTATATGTTAATTTAAGCAATGTTAGATGGTTCGTGATTCTTATTTCACATTATTATATATAAACTATATATATATATATATATATATATATTCACTCCCATCTACTCAATTCTGACTCATAGTAACCCTCTGTATAGAGTACACACTGGAACTGCCCCTGTGGGTTTCCCAGATCAAACTTGCTACAGAAGTAAAAAGTCTCATCTTTCTCCAGCAGAGCAGCTAATGATTTCAAACTGCTGTCCTTGTGGTTTTTCATGGCCATTCCTAACCCACCATGCCACCTGGGATCCCAGAAACTCTTTGGGCTGTCAACTTGATATTATTTATCAGCAGTTTGAAACCCCCAGCTGCTGCTTAAGAGAAAAATTAGGCTCATACTTTAGTAAAGGGCTCCAGTCTAGGACACTCAAAGAGGGACTGCTACTCCGTCCTACAGAGGCACTGTGAGTTAGAATTGACTTGATAGCAGTGAGTTTTGGGTTTTTATATGTTGTATTGTGTTAATCTGGGCAGAGTAGAAAACAAACCCATAGACACATATATGTTTAAAGAGAGAGATTTATATATAAGAGCAATTGAATATTGAAAACATCCCAGCCCAGTTCAGGTCAAGTCCATAAGTTTGCTATTAGCCTATATGTCTGATACCAAGCTATAAAGTCCTCTTCAGATTCATGAAACACATGCAATGATGCCGAATGTAGATGATCACAGGCATGTGGGTAGAAAGTCCTTGGATCCAGTGTCATTGGAAAGATCTCAGCACCGGCAGGGTTCTCTGCATCAGGGTGAGTCCACATGTCTTGTCAACTGCTATGTCTCCCACGGTGTGAGCAGAGAGTCTCCCACCTCCAAGGAGGAAGTACCGGATTTCTCAGAATTCTCAGGAGAAGGCCATGCCCACACAGAGACCTCACTGGCTATGATCTGATTGACAAGCTAGACTCCACCCCTATAATCTTAATCCTCAAACTGACAAACAATTATGTATCTACCGCATGTATATAGATTCTATAATGCATACATGCACATGGTGGCTTCAGAAAATTGTAGGACATTGGAATTAAAAAATGAGATTATTCCATGAACTTTTTGAAGGCCTGACTATGTTTGTTTATATACGACATTTAATCCCCTATCTAGCTAGCTAGTGAGCTAACTCTCATCTTTCCAAATTGTGCATAAGTATTCTATATTTGGCACCAGTAGGATTTTTAAAGAACCTAGTTCAACTGTGACATTCATTCGGAGTGACTTAAATTGTTTATGTTTACGAGTTTGTCTTCTGTGTGTTTTACAAGGACTAGAAGTCAAGGAGAAGGAAGACTGCCAGATGGAAGCGGAATGCCCCAAGCCCCACAGGCACTGGAGAACGCATGATTTAACTCTCTCTAGATGCTGTCATGGTGTGCTCTGGCTCTTCTGTTTATTATTCAGCAAACAAGAAGGACTTACTACTTAAGCAATGCTTTATAATCAGCCCTTATTTATGAGAGTGACTCCAGTTACCTATATATTTTAAGAGGATATTGTTTTTTGAGTTGACAATACATATTTCGCCTACATTAGACTCACTGATATTTTTTTCTGCTAGCCTCAAAATAAATTAGAATGTCTCTCAGCTATTTAGAAGAATATGAAAAATGATGATGATTTTGTTTATTCTCAAAAACCACTGCTATGGAGTCAATTCTAATTCACAGTAGCCATATAGAAGATTCATGAGACTAAAGATTCAAGGGAGCAGAGGGCCTCATATTTTCCCCAAAGGGTGGTTAGTAAGGTTGAACCCCTGGCTACAGTTGCCAGTCTAATGCTTTCCTGCCTTAATTTTGTATAAGATATAATGTAAAATAACACTTTTCTAGATGTGGGTAGCATGTTAGACAGACAATAATAATGAATCTTGCATAGTGCATATGGTGTATTCATTCTTCCTCTTTCAGAAAGACTTCAGTTTAGGAACTTGTCTTTTGATATTCATAATATTCAGTTTTTACCGATCAGTTTGTCTTAAAGATAAAGTATCAATAGGGGAGCTATGATGTTGTGTAATAATATTGATTATTATTATAATATCTTATAAGATTGGGAAAATTAGAAGCGAAGTTAACTACATTATAAGGTTTTCCCTTACAAATTTCCCCTATACATTTCATTTCATATAACATACTGATCTTTTGAGGAGAGATTTATATTCTGTGATTAACTCAAGAAAACAAAAATGGGATGTTTCCTAAAACATGGATATAGAAGTGATGTGTAAATGCCTCTTTTTTTAATGGAAAGATGATCATAATATAAAAGTTAAGTTTTCCTCTTGGGATCAAAAAAAATTTCCAGTTTAAAAAGTTCACAAGTTGAATTCAAGCCGATGCCAACCCACAGCCATACTAAAGGACAAAGTAGAAGTGCCAAGTACGTTTCGGAGCCTAACTCTTTATTGGAGTAGAAGTCACATGTTTCTCATGTGGTGTGGCTGGTGATTTCAAATGGATGGCTTTTCAGTTGACAGACTAATGCATAATTACCAGTGCTTAAAAAATTGCCTACATTATTAAAAAAATTCCAAGAATCTTCATGAGTACTTTATTAGATAGAACTGTGACAGACTTGGGAATTCACCTATTTAGTAAAGCTTTCTAAATAGGAAAAATCTGATTAATATTATGGTTTTGTAAGCTCTATTTTTAAGATACTTGAAAAAGAAACAGGGGGAAGGTGTTTTAGTGTAAGGACCAGCCTCCACAACCAAATGGGTGGTTGTGTAATTGAGAGGTAAATTAAAGAGACATCAGAAAAGACAAAATATGCAAGGACTCACCTCTTCTGATGGAGACCAGAATCAGAATGAGGAAGTGTTCTCTCACAGACTTATATAATCTCAGGCAAACAAGCCACAGTAAGCACCTATGTAACAGGAAGAGGTTGTATTAGAGGCATACATGTAACAGGATGGGTGTAAGCTAGGGGAACATATGCAATAGGAAAGGGAGGTCCTAGAGGCATACATGTGACAGGAACACACATAGGGAAAACACATATTTAATAAAATGGGTAGACTCTAAAGTTAAGATGGTGGCCTAACCTTGGTCAACTCTGAGCTGGCTTGAACATAGGTGTCCCTGAGCTTCCCTTCTGGTGAATAATCTATGATACGTATCAGAAGGGAGAGGGATATACTTAGGGTTAGATGGTCTGGCAACTTTCCATGGAAGATAACCAACAGGTAAATAGTCTTCAAGCAGTTAACCTCCAAGAGTATGTAGTAGCAACCACGTGCTTGCCATTAGCACCTTAAATTGACATTATTACAGAGGACGTAGTGGTGAATAACTTTTACTTAGAATGCGACTGAATGCAACTCCATGGGAGCTTCGAATTCCCAGGCTCCTTAATTTATGGGCGTAGAGAATTTGTCCGTGTACACTTTCTTCCTGGTTCTATTGTCAGAAAGTACACAAAGTGTATCATGCAGAAATGGTGTACTTGAGAAAAATATTAAGAGTAAGCACTAGAGTGTCAGGAGAATGACTTCTCTGTGGGCTATAGTTCGCCCAGAGCTGAGATATATGTTACTGGAAGACCATATTGGGAAATGTTGCTGGATGGAGAGGTTCAGTCCTAGGGTGGTTTTTGTGACGCTCTTTTGTTGACAGAACATCCTCTCATGTTATCCCCACCACCCTGTGTTGGTAACATTGCTGCATTGTCCCTGTATGATGTTCTGAGATGTAAACATAATTCATTTTGAGAAATGTTGAGGAGGTATTTTGAGAAATTACAAAGGTTTAATCTCTCCCCCCCAAAATAAATAGACCTCTCTAGAAAACTAGGAGCTATAAACAATCCCCATTCATTATCTGGAAAATGAATATTAGAGATTGAGAAATTTGCAGAATATAATTTCCAAAGAATTATTGTGACTTAGAGCAGAGCTGTTGTGTTAGTCTGGGTAGACTAGAGAATTAAATTCATCAACAATCACATATATGTGTAAGGGAGAGCTTTTTATCAAAGAGTAGTTATATATTAAGAAAATATCCCAGCCAAGTCCAAATCAAGTCTATAAGTCTGATTTTAGTCTCTAAATTCATCTTCAGGCTCATGAAATAATGCTGAATGCAGGAAGATCATAGGCCAGTGGGTGGGAAATCTTGTGGATCCAGTGGTGTTCTAAGCCTCTCAGCTCTGTCAGGGGTCTCCACATGACTCCTCTAGCTCAGGGAACTAGCCTAGCTTCATGTGTCTTGTCAGCTATAATGTCTCCCAGGGAGTGAGCTTGTGTCCCGCCTCCAGAGAGCTATTTATCTCCATAGCGACTCTAAATGATGTCATCAAGTTGTGAATTGATTGAAAGCCTAAATACCCCTTCACTCCTAATAGTCTCAAATTGACAACAACTACCATAGCACTTCAGTGGCAATCTAAGTTGATCATAATCTTTTCCATTTACTGAGTTTTCTTTTAGTTAAGCAAAAAATCAATAAATTTGCAGATTTTAGACCCTAGTAATGGCAGAAACGGGCTCCAGCCTTGACCTGCTGAAATCCATACAACATGCATCAGCCATTATGCTCTATTAAATGTATAGAACTACATGGTTGTCTTTAAATTGATAAAACATTCATCAGCAATCAGTATGTTGCCATTTATTGATCCTTTACATTAGAGCTATTAGCGACATCCTTACACCTGGTAATCCAATATTCAACAGCAGTTGCAGCTGTGACTGAAGGGAAGAAATAACAGCTTTCTTTTAAAGAATGTTTGTACTTGTAATTAATATAGATATATATTCCATTCCAAATATATATATATATATATGGAATATATATATTCCAAATAACCTTCTAAGTCAGCCATTTCATACATTATCCCAAGAAAATTCTGAAGGAGGAGGGATCCTGTTGAGCAGGTTAGCATAAGATAGTTGAAGACAAGAAGGACTGAGGAAAGATATTGTGAAGATGTTGGTCCTTGTAGAATTTTCCCAAACCTGGTGCTATTAGCTTGATTCACCATGACCATATATGACAGACTAGAACTGCTCCATTGGACTTCCAAGGCGGGGATCTTCCTGCCACACTTTCCTCCCACAGGGCAGCTGGTGGGTGCCAACGGCCAGTCTTTCTGTGATCAGCCCGGTGCTTAACCACTGTGCCACCAGGGCTCCCAGAGTGTAACCTCTGTGTGACTTCTGTGTCACTCATGCCCTGTGGGCAGAATAAAACTCACTAAGGCTGGACAATGATAAAAACAAAAGTGAAAGGAAATAATGCCATGAAAGAATAATATTGTTTTGTCTTTCACAATGTGGGGCATAAACGAGTTACTTAAGCATTGATTCATCAAGCATATTGTAATAAAGACAAGGTTAAGAAAATAAGCTACAGGTTTACCTTGAATAAGACTTTGAGTTTGATTCAAGATAAGTGTTAGAAAATTGCAATAAAGCAAGTCATACAAAATTTGTGGTTTCTCAATGCACATAAGAGTTACTTACATTTACATTATACTGTTGCCTGTTAAGTGAATCCTAGCATTCTGAAAATTTTAAAAAATATTGCTTGAATTATCAAAACCATGACACAGAAACATGAAAAGAATATATGCTGCTTTAAAAATGGGCCCAGGAGTCTTGTATGAAGCATGGCTACCACAAACTTTCAATTTGTAAAACACAAGAACAAATCACAATATGCATGAAGCACAGTGGTGATGCTTCAGAAATTAGGCATGCCTGTGTAGACATACATGCGTCCTTGGCCACTCAAAGATAGCAGAGGCCTGGCCCGGAAAAGCAGCAGTGGTCAGCCTGGGCAACCAGGAATACACATGGAAACAAGCAAACTAGAGGGCCACGGAGGCCCCGTTTTAACTTTGTGTGAGTGTTAAGAGTGATGTGGTCAATGACATTTAGTAACACTGAGTAGAAACTTAGACATGAAGCTCCAGAAAAACAGTCATTAGTTAATACAATTAGTTCACTGTTGACCTTTAAGAGTTTAGTCATTTGTATTCTTTGGAAAGTTTTATATGAAATTGGAATATTTATCATGTATGCAAAACAGGCATTTTACAGACACTCTGAGTTGGAATAGTGGTTATGTGTTGGTTTGCAAATCATAAGGTGGACAGTTTGAACCTCTAGCTGCTCCGCAGAGAAAGCTCAGTCTTTCTACTCCTGTAAAGAGTTACAGACTACAGGGAAGTTTTACTCTGTCCTGTAGGGTTGCCATGAAACATACTCAACTCCATGGCAGTGAATTTTTTGTTTTGATTTTTATTAATTGGAATCAACCTGATTGCAGTTAAAGGTTTTTGTTTTTTGTTTTTCTTTCCCCTTTCACACACAGGTTTGAACAACACTCTTGCATTCTAGCTTCTCTCTCTCTCTCTCTCTCTCTCTCTCTCACTCTCCCTCTCTCCCTCTGTCTCTCTCTTTCTCCTGATTAGAATTGTTATGAATGTAAGTAGGTCTAGGTAGGCAAGCCTAGTTCTTTATTTTTCATAACAATTTCCCTATCTCTGTTATTCACGGAGTCCATCGGTCTCCCGCTCAGCCTTTGAGCCCAGAGAGCACAGCATTGTGAAGGTAGCCTGCCTTTACTGTATGTCCTTGCTCCATTTGGTCTCATATCCCCAGAAACTCAAATGAGCATGTCCATGGCCCACGGCTTCTTAGTGCTGTGTAAAATTACCACATAGATATAATTTCCCTATTTTTAAGGAGTTCTGATCTGACCTGAAATCAGGCAGTTCAAACATAATTAAGAGCATGCCTGCTGGCAAAAGACAATTTCATTTGTCTTACAAACTGTCCCCCATGGCTCCATTGTTGACCCCTAAAGTGAAGTGCAAAGGGGAATTTTCTGACTAGGGGAACACTGTCAAGTGAGCTGATTGGTCATTGTATAAAGAATTGCTCAAATGCGATATATATATATATATATATATATATATATATATATATATATATATCCCCTTAATTTGCTTTGAACTTGTGATGGTTCTTAGAATTACCATGGGGTGAATGCATATTACATTACATAGTGTGGATATCACCCTCAACCCTAATTGAAAGTACATCAATATGTCTTTCCACATATTTATGGCTTTGATGTAAAGCAAAATGTGCATATGGGATGTTCTTTACAGTGTCTCAATAACGTCAGGATTAAAATGATGTTGTCTTGGAAAATTGGTTTATTTGGACTACCAGGCTGTAACTAATATGACATCTAAATTAAGCTTATTTTGTTGGAAGAATTTCATTTTAAGAAAATTGAACTTATAACAGTGAAGCTTTGAACAAATCTAGGGGGGGGGGGTGGATCCAGGACTAATCAGAGCAAAAGTTCTGGTGATTCATCTAATCGGAAAAAGGTGGGTGAGAGTTATATTAAAAACTTGGGGAAAATTAATGAATGGGTATAGCCTGAGGTCACTAAAGACATATTTTGTATCCCTTGAAGGCAAGGGACATATTTTATTTATCTTTACCTAATGCTTAGCAAAATATTGCATGTAATAATATACAGTTGATTTCATCTTCCTTAATTTTTCAATTGCCTAAAAGAGAGGGTTTAACTTCATGCACAATTACCTTAACTTTTCCAATATATTTGTGCTCCGTTCTGGTTCTTTCTCTTCTACCTTCATTTACTGGTTTTTGTTCCATGCCGTTTTACTGGAAGGGTGCTCACCTCTGAAAGAAGTAGGAAGATGTATAAATATATTTTTAAAATATATGAATTTCAGCTTTTAGTACCTCTGAAATTATCCATGTATGTGGTACATTATGACAGAGAGAGAGAGAGAGAGAGAGAGAGAGAGAGAGAGAGAGAGAGAGAGAGATCTCCTACAGGATAAAAACCTCCTACAGGATGGTGTAGTAAGAATTATGTCTCATTCCCATCTGATTCCCAAGTCACATTTATACAGTTTGCCCTCAAGGTTCACATTTGAACTGAATGTCATTGAATGCATTTTGGCTCCGAATTCAGGTCTCTTTGGTGTTACTGTCAACCTTACTCACCTTTCCTCATTCAGTAACTCTGTTCTTTATGTCTTCTTTCAAGAATGCCTTAAGGTCTCTTCAGTAGCATAAGAGTCTTACTCCCCTTTCTTAAGCTATCTCACCCCAGTTTCTACTTCAGAGCTCCCAAAGAAGCTTCAGACATTGCTGCCACAGCAGTGGTACTGTGTTTTCCTGCTTGTGTGTGCTTGCTATATCCTAAGAATCGGAGAAAATGCCTTCACTTGAAAAAAAATTCATTTCATATTTACCATAAAATTTAAAATAATTATGAGCCATCATTTATTTTAGTCCTCATCTCCAGCGAGCTCAGCAAAGTACATTTCATCTGAGAACTGCGGGTTTTCCCTCCAATTTGCTCATCTTTGTGGTCTGTCGTTGTATGCACTTATGTGCTTTATAGCACACTAAAAACTCATTGCCACTGAATTAATTGTGACTCACAGGGACCCAGTAGGACAGGGTAGAACTGTCCCTGTCAGTTTCTGAGACTGTACCTCTTAAGGAGAACAGAAAGCCTCATTCGTCTACCCTGTAGCGGCTGATCTTTCAGCTTGTTGACCTTGTGGTTAGCAATCCAACACATAACCACTATGCCACCAGGGCTCCGCATTGTATAGCTATGAGTGTGGAAAAAACAGAGAATGGTTTTGGGAAAATAAACAAAGAAACTTAAGTGGGAATACTAAATTAACTTTAATTTAACATCTATTGACAGAGCTTCGGGGGGAAAAACAATGGCATGATTACAAGATTACTTTGGCTAGGAAATGCATCACCTATCTTGGTCACTAAGAAGGAGACACAAGATTAGCAGTTCTATCCTATCAGCCATTCGTCTGGGAGAAAATAAGGCTCTCTGGTGGACAGCAGTGGGTCTGAGTGGGTTAGGGGCTTGGAGGTCGCTCTAGGGAATGCTGGTAGTACAGCGAAGTAAGTGTTGGGCTGTTAATCTTACAATTGGTGTTCTGAACCTCCACTCTGCCCTCCACTGCATGGAAGAAAGGTGAGGCAATCTGCTTTGCTAAGAATGTTTCATCTCAGAAACCCTTCCTAGCAGTTCCACTTTGCCCTAGAGAAGTGGTTCTCAACCTTCCCAGAGCCATTACCCTTTAATGCAGTTCCTCATGTTGTGGTGACCCCCTCCCCCTGAAACATAACATTATTTTTGTTGCTACTTCATCACTGTCATTTTACTACTGTTATGAATCAGGTGACCCCTGTGGTGGGGTCGTTCGGCCCCCAAAGCAGTCAGGATGCACAGGTTGAGATCCACTGTCATAGAGAGTCGTTCTGTGTGGGCCAATTCCAAGCAGGAGTGAGAATGTATGAAAGGGTTGGGAGGTTTGTTTGGGTGCCATAGTTTGTAACATGCTTAGATCAAGCATTTTAGGCATCAGTGTGCAGTGCCGCTTACTGTGAAGATTCTTCACCTCTTCTACATCATCAAATCACTCTCCTTCCATTCCCATCTGCATCCGAGGAAACAAAAAGAAGTCACATGGAGCAAGGTCAGGTTAGTAAGGTGCATGGGGCAAGACAGGCAAGCTAGTTTTTTGTGATTCTTTTTTGCCAAAAAGTGGTGCACTGAAATGGTTGTATGAGCAGGTCCATTGGTGTGGTGCCAAAACCAATCCTCCATCTCCCATAAATCAGGCCTATTGTTTCTGACATGATTACACAGTTTTTTTCAGAACTAAATGGAAAGGTGTTTCATTTCTGGTGGTCAATATTTTCATCTGTTTGAGAACTTGATGGACATCTAGAATGAGGTTTGTCATCAATGGACATCTCACCTGTTTGGAAATGAGAAAACCACTCACACACTTGAGTTTTTCCCATAGCACAGTCCTTGTAAGATGTGGTCAATATCACAACAGTTTCTGCAGCATTTCTCCCAAGTAGCGAACAAAATTTCGCAACCACACCCTATTTTCTTAAATCACACTTCAACACAAAAACAAGGCTTGAGTGAAATTGCTTTTATGAAAAAATTCACCATGACCAGAGACAACCTTCTCAGGCAATGCTACTGGTTGTGCTCGCTCAGAGTGAGTTGCTCAATGCTCGCCTAGCAGGAACAAGGCGTATTATGAAAGCGCCACTCTGCCCAGCACAGTGCTGGTTTCGTTGGGTGGCCACTCCTACTTTGAGCATATTATCAGGAGAGACCAGTTCCTGGAGAAGGAAGTCATGATCGGTAAAGTGAGGGACCATGCAAGGGAGGTTCCTCTAGGAGATGGACTGGCAGAGGGCCTGCAACAACCGGCTCTGATGGAAGAGAAGCTGTGAGCTGGGGCCAGGGGAGGAAGGGTTTCTCTCTGCTGTTCAGAGCAGACTGGCATCAGAACTGACTCACAGACACCAAGAGGAACCCCAACCCTCCAAATACTGAAAACGATCATTGTCTTTCCTTTTAACAGAAATACAATCTACAGAAACCAGAATTATAACATTCTGAAGCTAAAAAGTCTTTATTTTCAATTTTATATCATGCAGGTATTTATTTCAATATATGTATATATATACACGTACACATGTAATTTCCTTGAAATTTTATGCATATTTCCCTGAGGATCATGGGTGAAGTAGAATTCCATTGGTGCCAAAGGGAGATACCCTGTCAACATTAGTATTAGTTATGTAAGTTAGAAGCCCAGTGCTTAACCCATGTCACCACCAACATTTGTGGTCCTAAACTAACTTACAGCCTTAAACATCAAGAGAGTAAAGGGACTGGGTGGAGACGGATGTCTAAGGGGGCGGGGGATGAGGGGTGCCATTCAGAAATGATAGAGAAGCATTCAGAGGCGATACATAGTTTGAAGAGAATGTTTTGGAATCTCTCCACAAGTAATTCTGAGATGACCTTTTTAACCTTGAGAAACCCTGGAATTCCATTGTCCTCTGGAGCAAGGTGAGTCTTGGCTCCATTGACTGTGAATGATCCTGCCAGAAGTGACGTCAAGTGAAGATGGCAAGTACCAGAAGAGTCTAAGGGATGCTTAAGTCAGCAGGCTGGAGGTCCCTTTTATTAGCCCATGTTTCCTCATCCCCCTCTTGGCAGGCGAGGAAAATCAATCTGTAATCATGTCCAGGTGAGTACATCTCCTATTATTGACCAACCCACATCTCCCCACCGCTCTCCAACAGGACCCCAGACACTGCTATTAGCTCTTGTCTGAGGGTTTAAAGAGCATCTCCGACGATTGCTTGTCTCCTGACTGGGCTTCTCCATTTGCTGCTCTCAAGTAATCCTTCTGAAGTCTACATCCAGTCAGGTCACCCCTAACTGCAATCTATCAATGAAGCCTTCAGAAGAAGTCCCAACATCTTCAAACTGGCTGGTGTTTCTCTTGCTAATCAGGCAGTTTCTCCCTCCTCATTTCTGTTTTGCACATGGGTCCCCTTCCAGGTGTCTCCCCTCAGATATTTGGCCCCAGGTGTCTCAGTCTGAAAACACCTCTCCCTGTCTTTGGCATCATACTCCAATGAATTCATCTTCTAGCCCCGAACTTCTGAGACATTTTCTCTAGAAAGTGCTGAGATCCCCAGGTTAGGGTTAAATTTCCCCCTTTATGCACATTTCTATTTAGTTACTATAATCACTGTATATTTTTTGATTGACATGTTATGGTTTATCCTTCCCAAGCTCCTAACCTGATCGAGCATATGGACTGCTTAATTCTCTTTGTTATTGCTTTGTTATGCTTTCTTACTTATTGTCTATGATAGTTTGGTAGATACTCAGCAAACGAAAAGGATGCACCTCAAGGCAGCAGTGAATACCTCTGGAAGGCCATACAGCGAGTGAGAAAGGCAGCCTGCTCCTACGTCTGGGTGTTCACTCACAATTAGCGTGAATGTCATTGACTCGAGAAGGACAATAGGACTATGGATGGTCAGATGAGCAAACAAATATGTGTTGGAAGAAGTCCATCCTGAATGCTTCTGAGAAGTTGGGTGTGCAACCATTGTGGAGAAGACTATGGCCTGACTCAACCACGCGGGAACAGAAATGCCATGCAGTGCAGCCGCACTACCTCTGTTAGGTATCAATCCTAAAGAAGGAAAGGCTATCACACGAACAACGTGCACTTCTATGTTTATTGCAGCATTGTTCACAAAAGCAAGAAGTTGGAAACGGCCCGAATGTCTGTCAGTACAAAAATGGATAAAGAAACGTTGGTACATAAGCACAGTGAGATACTACACAACATTGACAAAGCAATGATGAAAACATGAAACATCTCATGACATAGATGAATGGGAAGACAATTATGCTGAGTGAAGTAGCCAATCAAAAAAAAGGATAATTATTGGATGTGATCAGTACTAGAAAAATAACAATCAGGACAAAGCTGTGCATACCAGAGGGCATGGAGACTTTGGACGAAGGTGCTGCCAGCCATCCAGACAGACAGATGAGTTTGAAAATATTTCTAAGACTGGAGCCATAGATTTGACCAATGTATTGATTGTAATGAAGGTAATAAAGTTGTTTTGTAAAAGAATTAAAATACATAGCATTGAAAAAATGCCCAGTTTTTGACGGGCACCCCCTTGTATTCAGAAAGTCCTTCGATGCATGAGGACTGGTGGTCCAAGGTCAATGAAACAGACAGCAGAGTCTTCTCTCAGTCAATGTAGGCTGGGTCTACTGGAAGGCAGCAGACAGCAGGATGGGTCAGCAACCAGCAATAGCACAGCAACGTAATGAAGCAGGCCTCATGGGATCTCAAATTCAAGGGATGCTGGATGACAGGACCCACCAACCTCAAGCTCCAGCAGTGTGCATACCAGCATCTTGGCACAGCAGGCCTTGAAGAAGCCTGAAGCTCTATTGACATGATCCACGAGGTGGCATGGCCCACAGGCAGTGTGGCACACAGTTGAAGCAAAGAAGCAGCATACTGGTCCCATCACCAGGGAGGAAGAAAGAAGGGGCCAGACTTTGTAGAGCTATTTTTTTTGTTGTTGCCCTCCAATCAAGCTGTGACCTGATTAAACTCTGCCCACATATTCCCATTGGCCTAGTCGGTGCATTAAACCTAACGATCACATTTGGTAAAGCAGAGGACCATTAAAAAGAAGAATATTTTCAATGGAATTATGTAACTCAGGGGCTGCAACAAAGAGCTCACAGATAACAATAATCGGGATACTAGCCCAGGACTGAGCAGGGTTTCATTCTCTTGAACAGGTAAGCTCGAAGTGAATCGGTACCAGCTCAATGATACTTAACAACAACATGAATGTGGAGGGCAAGCATTTAAAATTAGAGTTCTCTGCTAAAATTAATTTTTAAAGGCAAGCATTTGTCATGACACCATTAGTTGGAAAGTTGTTGTTGTGTGCTCTCATGCCAATTCCAATTCATAGTGACCCCAGGAGACAGGATAGAACTACCCCAAAAGATTTCCTAAGCTGTGCATGAGATGGGTTAAAAATTCCGACTTTTTGGAGAGTAGCTGATGGCTTACTCATTGCTCTAGCAGAGCTCCCTAGTTGAAATGTACAGATTTTATACATGGAATCAGGCTTGTTTCCTTCCTTCCTTCCTTCCTTCCTTCCTTCCTTCCTTCCTTCCTTCCTTCCTTCCTTCTGTCCTCTTGTTTGAAGGTTTTGAATCTGGACACTTTAATCTCAATCCTTCAGCATGAAGCAGGTGGGGCCATAACCCTAAATTTCTGAGTATAGCCACTTTATTTCTATACAAAACCACAATTGTAACTGAGACAAGACGTATTGATCAACAGTGCCAGGGTGGAACCTGGAAATCACGACTTGTTTTTTTCAGTCCATTTGGGCCAGGAAGCCTCTGAACAGGCCATCAATTGGACAGGTAAGGTTGGCAATGAGGCAGGGGTGGACTTCCTCGCCTTCTGGCCTGCCACTTGGATTCTGTGGGCTCACCTTTGATCAGAATATAGATAATTTTTACTCATTTTTTCCACTACAGATCTCACTTATCTCTTTGTCCAGTTGACTCTCTGGTTCCATATACATTCTCGCACTGATCTGTGGAACCTGTGGAATTAGTAGCTTCTTTCAGCTATTTCCATCCAAATTTTCTCAATTTTTAATTGAACGCAGGGTGCTGAGGTGCTGACTGGGTGCTGTTTGATCCCAGAGGGTAAACAGATGTCTTATCAAAGCTGTATGCTTAGAAGCAACAGCAAGGCTTGCTGAGGAAACTCAAGATGAAAACTTCAGGATTTATGAACAAGCACTCACATGTAGATGGGAATTGCACAGACTTCACATTGCATTTGAAAATATTATTTAAAAAGTAAAAAAAATAAACATTTTTCATAGCTTTAGTTGCTGGCAAAACAAAAACCGACATCACAAAAAAGTTAACTACCTATATTAATAGTCAAAGAAATATATTTATGTCAAAGTGTTAATTTTACTTCTAAAACTAATCTTTGTTCCCTTCCAGAAACCAGGCCAATGCATTTCCAGATAATTCCTTTTATTGATGTTAAAGATAACGCTTGCCAAAATGATTTTTTGACCTCAGTTTCCATTAATATACTTCTAACTAATCCCCAGGCTGGTGAAATCACAATGGTGAAGGAAAGGAACATTTAGGTGCTGCCATGAATTCTCTGTCTCACAAAAGGTGGCTGCCTGCCTGCTAAATTATCTGTGCTTCCTGTGCAGTGAGTGGAATAAAATAGTTAACCTGGAGTCCTCCTGAAGAGAAGTATCCATTGTAGAAATGCTCCTGGGGTCTAAAATGGAACCAAAGTAAAAGTGAACATTCTAAGAATATTTAGGATTACAGAACTAGACATAGGAAGTACGAGGATCTCATTAAGAATATTTGGTATTCTCAGTAATTTGTGTATTGGCATGTGCTCTGCAAATGACATTCACTCTCTTAGGGAACTATATCTTGCTCATATGTTTATGGTTTTCTATGTTCTCCAAAATATGCATAAGTAAGTCAGGTTAGATAAACTAATTATGCTAATATCATGACACTGTTAAAGATTAGCTAGCATATGAGGTCTCACTGGAAGCGTCACATAATCCCGAGTTCACCAAACTAAACAATGTCGTGATTAGACATCTCAGTGTCAATGCTAGCCATCTCTCAGGTTCACTGTGGAAATAATCACTGATATATGAAGATAGTAAAGAATGAGTAAGTGATCATGCAAAAAGCTTGGAGATTTCCATGAGTAGGAAATCAGATTCTGTTGGAATTTCTTCCTTGCCTCGTGTGTGATAACCTTAAGGAGTCATAGGATTTGAAGAGCTTGAGATGGAAAACCAACGGGGCAACTGAAAAACAAACACAAAATAGTGATCTCCAGTTTTGCTGATGTGAAGAACATGACTACAAATGGTATCAGTGAAGGGGGTAAAGGACAGCTGAGTGGTCCTTGACAAATCTCAAGGGAGATTTGGAATTCAAAAGCAATACTGTTGATATTCACACTTTTCCCTGATAAGAGTTCTCTCATTAATTTAAAAGTGTGGATTTCTTCCCACACCCCCACCCTATGCAATGGCAGCTTTATAATGGTAATTACTAGGAAAATAGCCTTCATTTATAGAAAAAAATGTAATTTATAAAATATATATTGAGCACATATTTCATAAAACAAATATATAGATAACTATATGTAGATGTGCATGTGTGAGTATGTGTATGCATATATATGAAGTGAAGTGTAACAGGATTGCAGTTTATACATGCATATGTTTATTTAATATAAAACGGGTATAAGTATGTCCTTGCGATCAGTTGCACGTTAAAGAAAAGTTCCCTCGGTAAATACACTTAGTACCTACCTTAAGGAGCCTTAAATAAAGGCCCAGTCAAAGCAGTGGCCCCTGACAGGATCTGCTGGGCTAATTATAAATCAATTCCTAGAGGTCAGTTCATAAGGTTATGAAGTCTGTTTTGGGGATTCCAAATTTTCTTTGAAGGAGCCGGCTCATCACGTAAGCTCAATAGGATGGAATTTTAAGAAAATGAAAAATTGTTTGGATGAAAAAAGGACAGGAAAATTACCCTGAGGCATATTATTTTTTTCTCCCATCATGAAAATGTGAATGCTTATTCATCAAAGGTAGCAGGGGTGTCTTAGGAGGACGTTGCTAGAAATTCCACACTCCAGCCCTGGTCCTGCCCTCTCACAGTTCTGTGCGTTCTTCAAAACCACAGAACATGGCAAGGAACACAATGTGATTCCTCCAGGACGCCCAAGCTGTCCTTTTGATGGCATAAAGGAAAGAGCACAGAATTCGCTGGGCAAAGTTTAGATGGGAAAGCTGCCTTCAGAAATAGATAGGCCAAGAGGGAGGATGTAATCAGAAATAATAGCTTCACACTTTGATGTGTTTGTTTAATGAAAGTGTCTATGATTTTCTAGTAATACTTTAAAAATATTCATTATTTTATTGGGAGCACTTATAGATGTCATCAAGAAAACTTGTGCAATTGCTACTACAATCAGTTTTAAAACATGTTATCTCTCCTTGTATTCTTTGATCTCAGCTCCTCTCTAACTTCTCCCTCCCCAGGAACCCTCGTTATTATTTTTATATATTATATCATATCATATTATATTATATGCTCATTGTAATAGCTATGATTATTGTTAATAGATATTGTAGATATTAGCCTATCCTACCCAATCGAATATCTCCATTCACTTACAATTTTGTTATTCTCTCCCATCATGTGGGGTTATGTAGTCCTCATTGCTATCAGCTCACCTTTTAATTTTATCTCGTAAATGAATATGCAGAGGAGGTGGTTTGTTTTTGTCATATATATAATGTTTAGATTGCAGAAAAATAATCTATGCTTTCCTTTGTCATATTGAATTATAATAGCTCTAAATTGAAAATGTTTAATGTTTAGGTAAACTTAGGGTAAGCTACATATTTTGAAGGCTAAAGGGGATATTTAAAACAAATGAGTGATAATGATTTGGGGGATTATTACAATTTGGGAAATGGGTGAGTTAAGACATGTACAACTGTGGTTAAATTCCAAGATGGAATTTAGGTGCAGATCATAATTTCACAAATTGAGAATATTAAGCGGATGTAGTGTTTTTCTGGTGTAAGTTTTACAGGAAGCAAGATTATTTCCAATCTCACTTGACTTGTAATTGAACCATTCCCTATGAAGATAAATTCTCACTAAACTGCTTCTTGACAGGTTCATGGCTTCAGTTTACTTTAATGCTGTCTTGAAGAACTGCATGAGATATTCTGTTTTATGTATGTCTAGGAAGCTGGGATTTTATGTCTAACTTCAGAAGGTTAAATGCATCAATAAAGAAACTGACCTCAAATTAAGCAACACCTTCTGGTACAAGCTTCTTCCAAAGAGACAAGAGAACAATACTTAATATGCAAGTGCCTTCTGCCACATACCACCCAGGTGTACATGAGGAACATGCTGAAAGTGAGTATATATGACCAGATAGAGAGATGTAACCAGATAGATAGGCCAGGAGCCTTTTCCCTCTCTCAAATCAAAAACATCAATAAACTGTACACTCTTTTATGAAGACTTCCATTTTCTGTCAAAATGAATATAATTATTCTTATTTGATGATGCCAGAGAGAACATACAATGAGATAAAGATGTTTTTGCTGCTGTTGACTTTTAGCATTGACACCCCCCCCCCATCCCAACACTATGGTAACTACTGGGCCTTTGAGTAAAGGAGGCAAGGTGGTCTTGTTGGTTTGTCCGTGCATTGTGGGTGAGTTTGTGTTTGGCAGTGCAGTAAGAGCATGAAGAGTAAAATCTTCAGTTGACAAATCCCAATAGATTCATTCTCTTAGTAGAACCATGAGGAATTTGAGTATCCATAGTTTGCCAGACTACTGAAAGGGAAGCCAACCCCCTTTCTGTCGGGTTGGCTCTAACTCATAGTGACCCTCTGAGTTCCATTGTAGAACTGAGGTCCATCGCTTTTCTTGGGGATCATCTTTATGGAAGCAAATCACAAGCTCGCTCTTCCATTGTTTTGACGGGTGGATTCAATACATCAGTTTTTAGCTTAGGGATTGAGAGAAAATCACTTGTGGCACTCATGGGTTACTCTATTGAGCATTGGATAAATAATATTTGCTTTGCCTCTATCTCCTAACTCTGATTTGCTTTACCAACTGCTTTATTGGGACCATCAATCCACTGTTTTTATCAAAAGACAGTCTCTTCTGGCTCCCACAATGTTTTCCTTCGACATCTTTGAAATGTTTCCTTACATTAATGAAGTCTCTTTCAAGTTTCTACCCTCTGAAATATGAAGCTTTCTGCACCAACAGCCACATAACAATCAATTTACCTTCGTTCAAATATAATGATTATTTTATCCTTGACAAGTTTGTTTAAAAGAGAGAGAGAGAAAGAAGCTCTTTGATTCCGTCCAGACATGCCACTCACAGTTCCCTCTGTAAGATTGACTTATTGTGGACTGCAGGGGGTAGGTCTCAGTCGTTCACTTTGCACCGTGGTGAAGGGTAAGGGAAGCAGTCTGTACTTCATCAATGTGTGAAGGCAATGGCAACAACTGTTAGCAGGGCTGCTCTTATCAATAATTCAGAAAACCAGGAGAATCTGAGGAGCCTAGCCTTTAATGCGAATGAAAATGCATATATTTTTTTATCGACACCAAGTAAAGCGATCATTAGCATACTAAGCTCATAAAAGTCAGGGACTATATATATAACAAGGTAATAACATCACAGCATGGACAGAGAGGAAATTTCCCTGGGTTAATTTTATAAGTACCGAAGGAGAGCCCTTTCAGGAGAAATGACAGTTCTCTAATATCCAGCATTGTGGAACGGTAGGGGTAGTAAAGATTTGAATTGTGATCCAAAATTGCACAAAACTTTGCATACATGTTTGCCATTAAAATCTGAAAATTCCAATTTAATTTCTACAATTAAAAAATTCCTAACCCATCTTGAATTTATTATTTGCCTTATGATTATCTTAGAATTTTAGCTACTGATTTCCCTTCTTTCACATGACTAAAATGTTGCTGTTTTCTTTTTTGTTGACTCATTCTTTTATTTTTCCTCATTTTTCTCTCTACTCATTGTTTACATCACCCACCCTTGGCTTTGTTTCATTTTTCCCTATGGCTTAAACCAGGAGTCCTCAAACTAAGGCCCGCAGGCCACATGCGGCCCACTGAGGACATTTATCCAGCCTTCCAGTGTTTTTACCCTGTTTGTTTTTTACTTCAAAATGAGATATGTGTAGTGTGCATAGGAATTAGTTCACAGTTTTTAAAAAAAAACTTTAATCCAGCCCCCCAAGGAGTCTGAGGGACAGTGAACTGGCCCCTTGTTTTAAAAGTTTAAGGACCATTATTTAAACATATTCAATATATGGTTGCTCCCTGAAATGCCAGTGAGTCAATTCTGACTTATAGCAAACCTGTAGGGCAGGGGAGAACTCCCCCTGTGGGTTTCACATGCCTCACATGCCTTATAGGTGATTGAAAATACCATGGCCTGCGTCAAGCCCAACTTAATCCTCAAAGTAACATCTTTGCCTTTCAACACTGTAAAGAGGTCTTGTGCAGGAAATTCACCTAATGTGGGGTGTCATTTGATCTCTTGACTCCTGCTTCCATGAGCATTGATTGTGGGTGCAAGCAAGATGAAACCCTTGGCAAGAGCCAACTTGTCTTCACTGATCATGATGTTCCCTATTGATCCAGTTGTGAGGATTTGTGTTTTCTTGACATTGAGTTATACTCCATCCTGAAGGCTGCAATCCTTCATCTTCATCAGTAAGTGCTTCAAGTCCTCAATATCAGCAAATAAGACTGTGCCGTTTGCATTTCGTGGCTTGCTCATAAGCCTTCTTCCATTCCTGATACTATACTCATCGTCATGGAACCCAGCTTCTTGATTATTGCTCAGAATACAGATTGAGCAAGTATGGTGAAGAGGTACAGTCCTGATGCACACCTTTCTCTGTACAAGGATGGTTTGTTCTAATACTCACCTTCCTGATAGCAAAATAGATAGTGTCTGGGGTCTTAACGGCTTGTAGTTAAACAAGCAGCCATCTAGTAGGGAAGCAACAAAGCCCACATGGAAGAAGCACAGCAGCCTGTGTAGTCGTGAAGTGCCAACTGTAATAGATATTAGAATTTCAAAAAACATGAAACCAAATTGATATGAAGGGGAGCAGGGGTCGTGGAGACACAAACCCAACAGCAAGACAACCGGACAGTTCCTTTCAGAAGAGACACGTTGAATAGATGATAGATAAATCCTGGGTGTGGTACAGTACTGATGAACTACAAAATATATTACAACAAAATAAAACAATGTATTGTGTGTGTGTGTTTTCACAACTGCCTCTTCATTTAGGTATGGGTTCCCTATGATTACAATGAAGTGCTCTGGAATTCTCACTGTTCTCAAGGCTATCTGTAGTTTATGAAAGACACAGTCAAAGACCCTTGCAGAGTCATGGGCCCACACGTACTCATCTCATATTAGCAATGAAATCCACTGTACCGCGTTCGCTTGTGCATTGGTCCTGCACTTCCAGGTTCTCCCTGTCAATGTCCTGATGCAACTGTTGTTGAATGATCTTCAGCAAATTTTCACTTGCATATTGTATCACAGTTAGTATTATGTAATGTGTGTAGTATTTTGAGTCACCTTTCTCTGGAATGGGCAAACTATGGATTTCTTCCAGCCCCATGGCAAACTCGTTGCCTTCCAAACCTCCTGGCAAAGATGAGTGAGATCTTCCAGTGTTTCATCAGCTGGTTGAAATATTTTCATTGATATCCCATCAATTCTGAGAGCCTGTTTTGACCAATTAATGTCAATTAATAACTAATTTAATGCTAGCCAATGGAAATACTGAAATTGTTTCGATGGGCACACTGATTTTAAATGAATGAATCTGGACCAAGTGTGCTCATTTCAAGAAAAATTCTGATTGAGATTTTATAAATATAAAAAGCCAAGGAACTTCAAAAGTTCATGGACATGGGGAATTGGAAGGTAATGGAATTTTCCACTAACTTTTTGAATCCCTGTTATCATTACGTAACATATCAGAATGAAGAGGAATACCGAGACAACTAGCCTAGTTCAATGTGATGCTTATTTTAATAATTACTGAAGCATTTAAAGCAGTCATCATGTATCATGCTAAACAGGAAAAGAGATCCTTTTCTTCAAGATCTGAAGGATAAATGAAGCTGCATACCTATGTACAGTTTATCAAATCAACGTTGTTTTTATCACAGTCTATTGGTGCTTTTCACTTCTTTTACGACTTCTTTAAAATATGCAGAGCAATTTTGAAAATGGAATCTAAAGCAAAAATAGTTGAAACCATGGAATGTTTTCAAGGAAACCTCTTACTACCTGGAACAAAATGTGAGGCTTTTACTCATTCAGAAAAATATGGGGAAGATGCATAGAAAGAGTGATTTCATCTCACTATTTCAATAGATTGAAGACATGTCTAGTTTTGAAAATTATTCTATTAATACAAGAAGTATTATTGCAGAGAAGACAGACTATACTTGAGCTCTTATTAATATCTTAGAATTGACACCATTTAAGTTACTGTTTTGGGGGTTCTTTACGATAGATATTCTATCATATTTTTTTAGATTAAATGTCATAATTGGTCTGATATGATGACATTTTTATGGTTATGATATGACTATTATTTAAAATTATTTAAAACAGTATTGGTATGAGACCCCTAATTATATTAAATTAAAATAAGAATTTGTCTTTTTTAGACCTATACAACATTATCTGAGATGTAGAAATGAACACATTGGTCTTATAATAAAAGTATAAGTGTATAAGATAATTTTACTTGATAAAATTCCAGCCATGTAAAATCAGAAGGAGGAGATTAAAAGAATATTTATATTTTGAAAAATAAGCAATATACCATTGAGGAAAAAAGAATGGGTAGATTTTATTTATATGTTCACTGGAAGGTTTATTAACAATCTGCATATGCAGATGACACAACAGTTGCTGATGAAAATTAAAGACTATAAGTTTCAGTATGAATTGAAACTCATGGTTAAGTAAACACAAATCATCACAACTATACCAGTAGACAAGATAATCATAAAGGAAGAAATTTTTTAAAGTGCCAGGGATTTTGTTTTATTTTGATCCATAATCAACAGTCATGGAAGCAACAGCCATGACATCAGACATCAAATTGAACACACCTTTTGCACAAGACTTCTTTAAAATGACAAGCTGTCACTCTGAGAATTAAGGTGCAAAGGATGCAAACCACAGCATTTTCAGTAACTACATACTTATGTGTAAGATAGATAATGGATAAGAAATATGAGAAGGAATTGATGTACTTTAATTATGATGTTGATAAACATTATTAAATGCATACTTAGTGTAAGAAGGACAAGCAAATTCATCAAGAGAGCAGTACAGGCAGAATGCTCTTTAGAAGTGAGGGTGGCAAGAGTTCTTCTCACATACTTTGGAAATATTATCAGGACAAGTTCCTGAATAAGACCTCATGCTCCATAAAGTAGAAAAAAGGGAAGACTTTTTGATGAGATGGATTGATATAGTAACTGAGACAAAGGATAGCAACATGGCAATACTTGTTACAGGACACAGCAGTGTTTCATTCTATTATATATAGGGATGCTATAAATTGGACCCAACTCAATGACACCTTAGATTAGCAGTAGAAATTTTGAAAAAATTCTGCTTTACAAATTGTGTTAGGCCAGGTTGACCAGAGAAACAAATCCAGGTACACTCATAGATGTGTAAGAAAGAGCTTTAGATAAAGCAGTAGTTATGTATCAGGACACATCCCAGTCAAGTCCAGATCAAACCCATAAATCTGATATTAGTCCATGAGACCAATTCTAGTCAATAAATCCCCCTTCAGACTCACAAAGCCTCATGAAGGAACATCACTAGCCAATGGGTGCAAATTCTTATGGATCCAGTGGCAGTGGATGTGCCTACAGGGCTTGCACTGGTCTCAGTACTTGCCTCACCAGTGTGAAGGTAAAGCACAGAGAAAGAGGGGGCCGCCTCCACAGAGCCACTTGCCTTGGTGGTACCTCCAAATGAGGCGACAGGCTAAACTTCCCCCAAATCTTCTTAGAGGGTGCCATGTTGACACAAAAATACCTAACTAGCACACAGATATTTTTTTGTGATTAAATACAAGAATGCCTATTGATTTATCTTAATAATTTTATTTAGCAGCTATTTGATCATTTAAACATATATACATAATTGTGGTAATCACCTAATCTGGTGTCAATTTAAGGATTAAGAGTATAGGGGTGGAGTTTAAACTGTCAATCTGGAGATAGCCAATGAGACTTCTGTGAGGGCATGGTCTTCTCTTGAGAATTCTGGGTAATCTGGTACTTCCTCCTTGGAAGTGGAAGACACCTCTCTCTCTGCCACTCTCTGGGAGTGTCTCAGTTTGGGCAATCAAGAGTGGCATTAAGCCAACCGGAAGAGAGTGGGTCCTTAATGCAGCAGCTTCCTTCCTTTGCAGACAGCAAACTCCTCCATATCATCCATCACATATCAGCATTAAGGCCTAGATTCAAAACAGCAATGTTAATTAAGCACAGAATTGAGTCAAATCTTTCAGCCAGACACTTTACAGAGTTCAGCAAAGCAATACAGGTAGTCCCTTATGTAGAGCATATTGGAGTTCTGACCAACAGCACCTAACACTGTCTGTTAGGGGGTGGGGTGGGGGGTTGTTTTGTACATCTTCTCACTAATCATAGATACTACATACAATATTAGTCATAGATACTACATACAATGTTCATCAGGGATACTATATACAATACTAGTCATAGGTACTGCATACAATATTGTTCATAGATACTACATACAATACTAGTCATGTATACTACATACAATAATTGTGGGGGTTGCTGTTATCATTCTTAAATTAATCTCCAAAGACAAGCAAATGTTGGATTAATAAAGATACTGACAATAAAATTACATGAATAACAATGAGTACAAGGAAGAAGAAAATGTTCTAGAATTGATTGTGGTGATAATTGTATGACCCTTCTTGATCTGAATTATTGAATTTTGTGACATGTGGATAAAATGCCAATAACACTGTTTTTAAAAAGTCTATCATGATGAAAACCAAATTAATAAACCAATAGTGAGGATTTCCACTTGTGGCATAGCCAACTTGTGATGGAGTCATAAGAATCAAACCATATCATAAATTAAGGGCTACCTGTTATAAACTAAGTATCACTAATGTTTTCCAGGTGCCCACTGTTGATGGCCATACGCCTATCTGTGTACAGTCCTGTGCTGGCTTATAACTAGGTATCCACCGAGGGGTCTGAGGGTTCTGCTGCCGAGTGGGTTATGACTTGGGCTGTTTCAAGATCACCAGTTGCTCTGTGGGAGAAAGACAAGGCTTTCTACTCTAGCAAACAGCTTCAGTTTCAGGAAACACACAGGGTCAGTTCTAACTTATCCTGTAGAATCACTATGAATTAGCATTGTTGCGATGGTTAAACGCTTGTTGTTTTGTTTTGATTTGATGAATGATGCCCAAGGGCATAGCAGATGAAACTTTGTTAGTGGTTTAAACCCACCAGCCACTCAATAGGGGAAAGATGAGACTGTCTACTTCTCTAAAGGTTTTCGTTCTTAGAAGCCATAAGGAATAATGTACTCTGTTCTATACGATCAACTGTGAGTATTAATTAGCTCGATGACAGTCAGTGGGTAACAATTTCTCCTTTCTACCTCTTTACACAGACACACACATTCAGAGGGAGAGAGAGAGAGAGAGAGAGAGAGAGAGAGAGAGAGAGAGAGAGAGAGAGAGAGAGAGAGAGAGAGACTGAGAGGCTTCAAAAATTTCCTAGAAAAATTATTTTTTATTTTAATTACTTTTTACCACAATCTTTCAAATACTACATAAGTGTGGGTGAGGGTCATATTAGTTTTTTGGGGGGGGCAATATTTAGACATAGTTCCAGAAATGGAGGTTGCTTTATAAATTTCACACTAACCCCTAGGTACTGAGAGATTGAACAATTGGCTTGTCCTTACTCAGTTCCTTCCTCAAGAAGAAAAGCACTCCATAAGTACATGCCACCGAATGCCTGCTGACTTCACTATTTGTGACAGTTAGATAATCTCATGTCAACTTGGTGAATAGAGTAAAGGGGCCACAGCCTCTTGGAACATCCTTGTGGGTATTGCCTTCTCATAAGGAGGGTCCTAGGATCTCTCTCTCTCTCTCTCCCTCCCTCCCTCCCTCCCTCCCTCCCTCCCTCCTTCATTATCCTGTTGTTGAGTCACTCAGAGAGCTGGTGGAGCCATGCTGTAACCTACATGGGTCCTGTGATGCAGCAACCACCATTGGATCCACAAGATTTTCACCAATCCAAACTATAATCTTCGTGCATTGTGCATCATTGCATCTGGCTGTGTGAGTCTACAGAGTGACTTATGGACTAGTATCAGATTTAAGGACTTGGATTTGTCTGGTAGGGGATGTTTTCCTGATATACAATTAATTCTTGATACAAAGCTCTTTCCAATACTGTGAAGAGGTACATTCTTGGAAACCCACAGGGGTAGTTCTACCCGTACACATATATGAATGTCTCTGGATTTGTTTCTGTAGTCAACCCAACCTAACCCACCATCTTTGCTCCTCACAGTGCTATGTTAAGCTGGCTTACTTAATGGAAAATTTAAAAAATACAAAAAAAATCCTGCATGGTTGCATGCATGTCTCCGGCTCCCCTGAGCTTTGTGGATTAAATATCTTTATTTTAAGCAAGAAGTTGAATCAAAATAGTGCAGTTCTTCCTCAGTTGTTCCATTGGAAGTCATGGGTTGTTTATGGACAGCAACATGAACTTCCCAGAATCTTTATCACTTTATGAGAAAGAAATGAGAAGAAATTAGATCATGGAGGGAGAAACCTTCCTTCTCCTCCTGCCCAGTTCACACTCTATAACAGACTTTAATTTAACCTTTCATCAGCACTGGTAACACGTTTTCCTTAGAACAACACATTTTTCTTAGAAAAGTCTCTTCTGTCAACAACAATTGCTGTCTCAAAGTAGGGAGAAAATTGGAGTAGGGAGAGGACAGGAAGGAAGCACACATGGGAAATAGGGAATTATATTGAGAAAGCATCTCTGTTCTTCCTACATTATAGTGGTCACATATATGTGGTTTGTAGTTGTCATGTTATATCATGTTGTGTAAAAACTTCTCCTTAGGAAGCAAGCAAATATTCATAGGGACACTGATATGAAACACAATAATAAATGATGAAATGAACATAATTTAATGCTTTTAGATATGGTATGCTAACAAAAAATCCTTGAACTGTGTGAAAGATTTGATTCAGAGAAGTAATTGTAAAGATGAGGTTCTATTGCTAAAGGCTTACTATCCTAATTAAGCAGTATGTCATATTAACATCCCCAGACACTAGCTTTATGCAATTTGCTACTGCATACTGCATACCTACAAGTCTGCTGTTCTGTCCTCAAAAGAGCTAACTCATTGCCTGTGTGTCAGAGAACAAAAAGACAAAAACTGAACACAGTCGCTCAGATAGAACATGTTACCTTAGGGAAGTCTCCGTGGTATCTGCACTTGGGGGATCTAGAAGGACTGAGTTGTCGGTAGCAGAAGTACCAGAGCCTCTGGGACAAAAATGAGCAGAAGTGCCAGGCTCTGAACCACAAATCATTCTCAGGTAATTTCTAGTTGATGAAGAACAAAACAAAACAAACAAAACTCACTGCCATCAAGTTAATTGAGACTGATGGAAATCTTATAGAACAGGGCAGAACTATCCCTGTGGGTTTCCAACCCCGTACCTCTTCACTGGACCAGAAAGCCTCTTCTTTCTCCCTTGAGTGGCTGGTGGTTTTGAACTACTGACCTTGTGTTAGCAGCCCAATTAAAAACCACTACATCACCAAGACCCTTCTGGCTGAAGACGTTGCTCTTTTGGAATAATGCCTTGAAATGTTTGAGGTTTTCCTCAGAAAAGTAAAGCTTGAGCCTCTGAAAACAAGCTAGGACAGAATACACCAATAAAAGTAGGGAAGAAAAAGTGTTAATTGCTCGCCTCACTTTTCATGGTCATGACTATACAGAGCCATTCCTAATAGTGATTTATTAATTCATTTATCACGCTTTTATTAAGTTCAATGTTATTAATTTTATTAGCTCTTCTGTTATATGCTGAGATATAATATCCTCAAGATACGCAATTACAGCACCTTTCAGAATATACAGTCAGTTTAGGTGTCCTGATGGCACAGGGATTGCTAGCTGGGCTGCTAACCCCAAGGCCAGCAGTTCAAAACCACTAGCCATGGGAGCAAGATGAGTTTCTCCACTCTTGTAAAGAGTTGATCTCAAGGCCACAGGGGCATTTCTACCCTTTCCTGTAGTGTCACTGTGAAGC
Organism: Tenrec ecaudatus; assembly: GCF_050624435.1. NCBI lineage: Eukaryota > Metazoa > Chordata > Mammalia > Afrosoricida > Tenrecidae > Tenrec > Tenrec ecaudatus. The sequence continues at coordinate 12,201,157 of NC_134544.1, forward strand.
AGAGTCCATAGATGCAAGTTTGTTTTTTTTTTTAATAGAATGCTTATAGATATAAATTTGAAGTCCTAAACCTCTGGTATGTGTAGACATGACTATATTTGAAATAAAAGGTTCTGGAAGATGGTGTGAGTTAACCTGTGATGCTAATGGAGTATGGGGGATCTTAATCCCATCTGAATGGTGTGCTTACATCAGAGAAGGGACTGAGATACCTAAGGAAGATAGTGGCTTGAGAACAAAGCTAAGCTAGAAGCTGAGGAAGACAAGAAAGCGTCTTGCCCTGTCCTACAGACACGGGGACCATTGAGTGAGCAATGCACTGGTTAGAATTTCTGTTCCTCAGAACAGTATAAATTTGTAGCACTGGTCTGTAGCGCATAACATCTGACTGAATGCATCTCACTGGAACAGGGAAATCAGGAATTACTTGGGAGGGGGTCAGGAAGTGAGCCCATGTAAAGTTTATAGCAGGACAGCAGTAATTTCTCAGCTGAGATGCTGAGGCTTAGCCTCAGCTCCAGAACCATAGGCTGGTGGGCACCTAGACAGCCACTGCTGCCTCAGTTCTAATGGCTGGCACATGACCTGCCCAGCCTACAAATGGACTCGGACCTGCTGCCCAGAGGTGCTCAGAGAACACTTTTTACAAAGAATAAACTCACTCTCATCCAACTTATATCAACCCTATAGGACAGGATAGAACTCCCTCTATGGATTCACAAGACTATGTCTTTATGGAAGTAGAAAGCCTCGTATTTCTCCTCAGAGGGCTGGTGGTTTTGAACTGCTGCCCTTGTGGTTAGCAGCTCAATATATAAACCACTCAAAAACAAACAAACAAAACCTCACTGCCATCAAGTCATTGCTAACTCATAGCAACCCACTGTGGGTTTATGAGACTGTAACTGTTTACAGGAGTAGAAAACCCAGTCTTTCTCCTGAGGAGCTGCTGTGGTTTCAAACAGCTGACCCTGTGGATTGTAGCCCAATGAGCAACCACTACACCACCAGAGCTCACTATGTAACTGCCCACTAAGGGCAGTCAATTACAAGTGCACATTGAAAACCTTGAGGCTTGGGACAACACTGGAGACACAGTGCGGGCAAAACACTAATGGCAAAAGAAAAGCAATGAAGTCCCAGAGGAATCCCAAAAATAGACTTCAGGAGCAGGGCATAGCACCCCATCAGATTTGACCAGAAAACACTCATAAAGGTCAACAAATAGACCTGGAACTATTTAAAGGCTTTTATTTTTGCTGCTTTGTTCTTTAGATTTGTTTTCTTTTTGTTCTTATTATTGCTTTTGCATGTCTGTCTAGATAATCTAGGCAGGATAAGAAATCTAGAAGAGAAAACAATGGGACTGATTGTCTAGGGGGACATGGGAGAGGGGGAGGTGGGGGAAATGAAGAGGGGAGTCCACAAACCTAGGGACAAAGGGAAAAGTGATCTAAAGTCAATGGCAAGAATGGCATAGGATACATGGTGGGGCTTGATCAAATGCAGTGCAGCCAAGAGGAATTAACAAAAGCCAAATGAAGGCCAGACATGATAGTGGGACAAGAGGAAAGTAAAAGGAAATAGAGGAAAGAACTAAGAGGCAAGGGGCATTTATAGAGTTCTAATACCAATCTGTAAAGTCTTCTTAAGTCTCACAAAACACATGCAATGATGCCAAATGCAGGAAGATCATAGGCGAGTGGGTAAGAATTCTTATGGATCCAGTGGCAGTAGAAGTGTCTCAGTACTGGGAGGGGTCTCCACCTGACTCCTCCAGCTCCCAGCATAACACCATATATCTTGTTAGTAGGGAATCTCTTAGAGAGTGAGCAGAAAGAGAGAGTTTCTTCTGCCTCCAAGGAGGCAAACAGGAGTTCCCAGAATCCTCAGGGGAAGGCCATGCCCAGACAGAGGCCTCATTGGCTGTTACCTGATTGACAGGCTAGACTCTACCCCTTCACTCTTAATCTTCTCAAATTGACAAATGATTATATAACTACCAAAGTCACTTTGTTCTAATAACCTGGCATTCTGTGATGCTCACCATCCAGACATGATCACTGAAGACAAAACAGATGCATGTGCTTAAGAAAGCTGATGGTGCCCACCTATCAAAGGTATAGCATCTGGGGTCTTAAAGGCTTGTAGTTAAACAAGTGGCCATCTAGCTGAGAAGTAACAAAGCCCACAAGGAAGAATCACACCAACCTGTGTGATCATAATGTGTTGATGGTATCAGGCATCAGGTATCAAAGACTCAAAACAAAATCTTATCAATGTGAATGAGGGGGAGGGTACAGCTGGGTCCAAAACCCATCTGTAAACAATTGGACATCCCCTCGCAGAAGGGTCACAAAGAAGAGAAGAACCAGTCAGGGTGCACCGATGAAACATACAACATTCCTATAGTTCTTTAATGCTTCCTCCCCCCACTATCATGATCCCAATTCTACCTTAAAAATCTGGCTAGAACAGAGCATGTATACTGGTACAGATGAGAGTTCTCAACATAGGGAATCCACAATAGATAACCCCCTCAGGACCATTAATGAGAGTAGCAATAACAGGAGGTAGGGGGAAGGTGCGGGGAGAAAGGGTGAATTGATCACAATGATGAACATATAACACACACACAGCCCCAACTAGGGGGATGAACAAAAGAAAAGTGGATGAAGGGAGACAGTTGTCAGTTTAAGACATGAAAAGACTAGTAATTTATAAATTATCAAGGATTCATGAGGGAGGGTGGGGAAGTGAGGGGGAAAATGAGGAGCTAATACCAAGTCTCAAGTAGAAAGGAAATGTTTTGAAAATGATGATGGCAACATATGTACAAAAGTGCTTGACCCAATGAAGGTATGGATGGATTGTGATAAGAGCTGTAAGAGTCCCAAGTAACATGATAGTTGTTTTTAGAAAACTAAGAAGAAAATTACAATGAATAAATTAATGAATAAATAGCTTTAGTTTGTGTCCTAACCCTAGACAAATGGAGAGAGGGTGGTTCCTGGAACGAGTGCCTAAGCGAGAAACGTAAAGGGGAAAGAAGATCCCGGTCCAGGACTTGACTGCTATCTGAAAAGTCCGCGGTTCCAGCCCACCCCACCAGTGTGCAGAAGAGCAGCAGTCTCTCTTTTGTGAAAAGCCCAAGCTTGGAAACCTTATCGCCCTGCAAGACCGCGTCTGTCCTGTAGGGTCTTTATGCAACAGGTCTGGCTTTCTTGGCCCAGAGTTGCTACACCCAGTGTCAGAATCCTAGCAATAGAACTTTAGCTGTTGATGCCCTGCGTCATGCACTAGAATGTTCAGTAACAGAGTATGGCTAAAGAATAAGGGGAAAATATTACCATGGCATAATTAAAATCTGTTAAGTTTGAGATTGCTATTTTAGAAGTGAAGCTTAGAGGAATTTTTCATTAGCTACAGAACACCAAAAAGTGGGGTGTCTTAAAGATAACAACAACAGCACCAGTTTTATTGTCATATGTTTCACATTCCATACAATTCAGTCAATGGTTTAAATCTCTTACAAAAGAGTTACATAAGCATCACCACAATCAACGTTAGACCATCTTCCTCCTCTCACACTCATTACGATAGCGCTCCATCTCTCCCCAACCTTCCCAGCCACAGTCCAAGGAAACCATCACCCTGCTACTGTCTCCATCTCTAGGTTTACCTACCCTGAATTTCTTAGAAATAAAAACATACAGAAAAAAACACACCAAAAAACAATAACAAAATAAAATGGAAAAATCTCAATAAAAAAGAAAGCATAAAATAATAACTAAAACAAACTTAAAAGTGGTCAAAAGAGAGAACAAATGATAACACCTTGTTACTTTATAAGCTAACTACCTTTGCCTTAGTCCACTTTCCAATGCACACTGCCCACTAGCAAGATGTTTGGGTGATAGCTGGCTCTTTGGAAGGACCAGTTCTTAATGCTACAGAACTAATCTGGGTGCTCGCAGATGTGCAAATTTGATTTCTTGATAAGCGTGTATAACATTGATAATTAGCTAAACTGGGGTGATGCAGCACATATGTGACGGCCATTGATGATAAGGAGACTTCAGGTGTCCAGTAGAGAAATATGTAAGAGGGAGGCTGGGTGTGGATTAGGTCACTGAACAGTGTCTGAAAATATGGAGCGTCTGTGCACTGACGTGTCTTTAAGGTTCACCTCAGCTTGCACATTGTCAAAAAGTGGTGAGGTATTTAAAACTCCCATTTGTAGCTGAGGAAATCCATCCCTGGCTTTTTAGATAGTCATTTTTTTCAGCTGCATCTCTAACATCAGAAGAGATGAGGCAGAATGAGTTGCAACTAGATTGAGCTGTTGTGTAGAAATGAAGTCAACCAATTTTAGTACCACGAAGATTCAGTTTGGGGAAATTAAGGATCTCATTAGTAGGTATGTTTTGTGGCAAACAAAAAAGGTGATGGTATTATGCTGAGATGAACAGATGACTAGGGAAGACGGCAGTACATCGGCAACAAGTCATTATCAGAGCAAGAAGATACAGAGTAAATTATCACGGAGGGGAAACTTTCCAAAGAAAAAACCAAGTGGGACTGAGTCAAAGAACCCAGGTAGAAATGTACGCACAGTGAAGTCACTTTCAGAAAGGCATTTGCTGACGATTTGCGTTTCCTAACAGCAATATCAAACACTAAAGTGATGCTTTTGGATGTAAAATAGAACATAAAAAAGCATACATTTGCTTACAGCAATAAAAGCACAAATGCTGCAGGGAGAATTGAATGTGTAGACAAGTCCATGTACAGAGAGGCCCTTGATCTGCTCCTTTCAAACGCATAGCCTCGAAAGCACAGTGGTGGCGAACATTGTCCTCTGCCAGATGGGGCTGATTTGAGTTGGAATCACACCACAGGCCCCGGTGAAGCCAACAGAACTCCAGGAGTGGGGGCTGGGGAAACCCACAGCCTCTCCCTGCTTTCGCTGATGCTGTGAAACAGAATTCTCGATGCCTACCAAGGACTCCCCAACAGCCCTGGTGCTTGCTATTATGTGTTAAGCGGCAATGAGCCAGGAAAGGGCAGACCTCCACTCCCTTTTCTCCTGGCCCCTTGGGGGCCTTTAGAAATGCCTGCAGGCGTTACAGTGAACCTGAAACCACTTTCTTTGCCACTGTGAGAGACTGCAGTAGCGCCTCAGACCACATTCACAATCCTTTCCCATTCTGCTGCTTCATGTGAATTGGAAAGGAAGTTTACTGGCTGGAAAATCCCGAGCATTTGTACGTGTCTGCCTATTTGAGCAACATGATTCTTTATTGTGGTAACTTGTTTAGCCTATATGTTAAGTCCAGGGTTACAAACAAGATTTGTTCTAAGCGTCTCTTTAATTCAGATTCGTAGGGAAGAATACCAATGTATACCACTCTCAGTTAGCCTTACAGCACTGCCAGGAAAGAAAGGCTCTCAGCCTTCTCCATGATTTGAAAGTTGCACATGCAACAAGTGCAGGGGAAGGTGAGAAGCATTTGATGTGAGTTGGGCTCGGTTCGTGGAGCCCTGGAGGCAACGTGGTCATACGTTGGGCTGCTGTGATCGGCAAGGTCGCTCCACAGGAGAAACATGGGCTTTCTACTCCTCTGACGAAGCACAGTCTTGGAAACACACAGAGGCAGGTTTACCAGGTCCTCAAGGGTCACCATGAGTTGGCATCGACTGGATGGCAGCTGGTTTGGGGTTTTGATTGCTGAGGGGTTGATTCAATTGTTTTAAAGTGGGGGGTCCATTGACATAACACTAAAGGGAAATATGAGTTGTTCTTAAATGGGAAGTTCATAACCCAGGGGTTGTCATTAACTTACTGCAAGCATTCCAGAGCATGGGAGCCCAGCCACTGTGACTTTTTCCTAGATTGGCCAACACAGCTGGGTAGAATAGCCCCTGAAGAGGCTGAGCCCTGCAGACTGCCTTTCATTACAAACATGCCTCAGGGGTTGTTGGATGAAGCTTCAGAGTCCACTCTCTTCTGAGTCTCCCTCACCACTGCCTTGTCTGAAAGTCAGTCATTCTTGGGTGGATTCCATTGCTTGAAGTTGGGCCTTTTGGTTTATTTTCAAGGTACTTCTGCGGCTCTCCTGGAGAGCATTCAATTTCTTCAGGAGCAGACATGACAGCTGCATCCCTTTTACAGACAGCTGTTCTCATGTCTATTCTCATGTCTGCCCAGTAAAGCCATGTTAGCACAAACACTGCCCTTGGGCTGGGCCATTGGCTAGCTCCCAAACAACAGTGCCTTCCTTGTTTCTAAGAGAGAGGGATGGCTTCAGGAGGACAGTGAATGACATCTTAAGTTGGTCTAAGCCTTGCAGTTGTGTAAAGAAGGCTTGGTGCTGCTTCCCACTAATTTAAATGGAACCTTAAAGCTCCATTGGTTCGAGTCCATCTCTAAGCCTCCTAATGAGTGTGCATGGCCTGCTTACATCTGCTGTTCTCTTGACTGAACAGCAGCCAGGAGCTTGCATGGTGTTATGACTCAGCATTATTCACGTGACAGAAAACCAGGTGGGTCTTCTCTCTACTGGAGCCGAGTGGTGCAGTGAATAAGATGCTGGGTTACCAACAGCTCTAACCTCTAAGCCACTCCATGGAAAAATATGTGACAGTCTGTTTTTGTACTGATTTAAAGCCATGAAAACCCTATGGGACAACTGTACTTCTTTGTCTCATGAGGGAAACTGTGATTTTGAATTAACTGTATTGCAATAGGTCAGCTTCCTACTGACCAAAGCAGTGTGTGTGTGTGTGTGTGTGTGTGTGTGTGTGTGTGTGTGTGTGTGTGTGTTTGTCGGGTGAGGGGGACAGGAGATCACAGAAACATTTAGGAAAACACAAAATTTAAGCCAGAATAATCAATGGACATAATAGGGAAGGATATGCAGAGAAAACAGCCAAAGAAAGACAGTCTCAATAGGAATTTCTTATTTATTTGAGCCAACACTTTTAAGTTGCAACCTCTTATTTAGAACCACAAAAAAAAGGACACTGGGTTCCTTTCTTGGCAGGATAAATGGCCAGCCAGCCAGTTTCCTTATGACACTCTTTCTAAAGTCTCTCTTAAACACACAAACAGCAATGTGGGAATATGTTGAACAGACAAGAAGTCAGAGAAGAAATTTCTTTACTTAAAAATATTATTAATTAGGAGTTAACACATATATATGTATATCACATCATTTCATAGCTCGATCACGTCAAGCAGAATTGTACAATTGCTACCACAATCACTTTCCAAACATTCTTTTTCTTCCTGGATTCCTTGACACCATCTCCCTTTTAGCCCTCCACCCCACCCCACCCATGACCTCCTGAAACCCTTAGTATTTTTGTTTTCTTTACACTTTACATTGAGTTGTAATCCATACTGAGGTCTGCAGTCTTTGATTCTCATCAGCGTCTGCATGTCCCAGGTTGCTGATAGACAGTATTCCTCAAATGCCAATGTTGCATTCTTGTTCATATAGTTTAGCTTCTCCGATTAGTTGCTTAGCATGCAGACAGCAAAACACTACATCTCTGAGGGAGCTCTAATTTCTCCTTCTGAAATAGCATGTGTTACACCTCAGGGCATATAAAAATGAACTAAACCCTTCACTAGAGCACCATACACCCTATTTGCATAATTCCATCAAGCCATTGGTCTCTGTGGGTCAGAAGCAACACTGTGGCATCTAATAGCAGCCTTTCATTTAGTAGTACTTAGAAAGACTATGATTGCAGACACCAGATGGATCTGGGCTAAAGCAGATAACCTCAGAAAGACGTTTACTTATATGTTAAAGTCCATGCAAAGGCATTCAATTGTGTGAATCACAACTATGGATAACATTGAGAAGACTGGAAATTCCAGAACAAGAAGATCAAGAGGAAGTCATTCACTGTATTCCATCAGTCTTTATGCAAGCAAACAATCTCAGAAGCCGAACTATATGAAGAAAAGAGTGTCATCCAAGTCTAGCTGTTACTGTTGACCATTCTGATTAAGGCCCATTAGATTTACCTTTATAGATGAGAACAAGGACATAGAGCAGAATTCAAATTCTTTTTTTTAAGCAAAAGGGAAGAAATTTATTGGAGTCCATAGGGAAACCCTAGAAGGACCCAGCATATCCTACTGTGTAGGCATGCCCAGCAAAGGGTCATACCATTCACTGTACCACCATGTCCCAGAGGCACTCCCCTTGAGTCGTGCTCCAAAGCCTCAAGTCTGGCTGGGGGTGCAGATGGCAGAATTCAAATTCTAAGTGTCCAGACATCCTGGGTCAGTTGAAAATAGAAATCTCTCTTGGTACCATCTATACTTTCTGATCTCAGTTGGAGAAGTCTATGACCTATGGATTCTTAGTTCTCTAGCTTAGTTTCTTCTCTGAAACAGTGGTATCCTTCTACTTTTGTTCCAACTATGGCGATGTTTTAGATGGCTGCTTAGAAAGTTTTAAGACTCAGACATTACTTTTCTCACCAGAATGCAGACTATAAACTCTGTGAAACAGACTATGTGGATTGGCTGTATCCTAACATGAGGCTTCTGTATGAAGACTCGGAGATGCTCAGAAAAAAACAATCTCTCAAGGCATCTGGTTTTATCTGGCAAGCATCTGTAATGGTATCCTCTATGAATATGTGCATGTACATACTATCTATATGTACATGTACATATAACTGCTTCTATTTGTACATGCCTATGTGCACATCTGATCCATAAGCCTTTGAAGGGGGTGAGATTTTTTTTATTGCTTAGCAGTTCATACTTCCCTATGGTTAGTGGCATCCTTTTCTATCATGTGCAAATGATATGAGTTCAAAACTAGATACCAACACATTTACTTTTTTCTTCTTTCATTAAGGCAGACCCTCTGTTATATTGTCATGAAGTCGTCAGTCTTAACCTCTTTACAACTTGCTCATTCCTGAGAGACTGATTTACTATCTTCCATTATGCCAATCGTTCATTGCCATTTCTGGAATTGCTTTTGTAAAATTAAGGATATATAAACAAACAACTGAAAACTCTATATTTACAACTCCCTTCTTAACATAAGAAAAAAAGGGGGTCATTTTCCCCTGTGCCAAGGGATGATAAGAGGGTACAGCAAAGATTATTCTCTGACTCAGAAGCTGTTTCAAAAGTGCTTAAAGACAGCTTTTGCTGACCTGGAAAGTTCATCATGAAAACAATCTGTGGCTGCCCCTTGTCAGAAATGATAAAAGTTTTCGTTTTTCTCTGTGACTAATATACATGTTGGCAAGGAATGGGGATTATGAGGCATATTTAGCAAGGAGAGTTTTATCATTGTTGAAGAAATTAAGCCTTATTATGAATTCAATTTATAGTCTAGTGTCACCAAGAGATATTTCAGCTCCAGACTTTGAGTGTAGCAATATGTTTTAGTTCTAATTTAAGTGACAAGAGACTCAACCGGCATTAAAGGACACTCTACACCATGACCTATTAGATAGAGCTTGGCTGCTATTAGAATTCTTTGTACCTCTATTTCTGGCAAAACCTTTATGGTTATTGATGTTTAGAAAGATTTCTGTACTTAGTCTTGTATGCCAACACGGCTCCCTGTAATTTCTAGTGGATGACCATGGGGGCTCAGAGGCAGAATTTCCAAGTTCCCTGAGGGAGACCAGGGTTTGATTCCTAGTCAGTGTACATCATGTGCAGCCACTATGCATCTGTCATTGGATAAATTAGTGAACAGAATGTAAAGAAGACCAAAATTCGCACAACGTGAGTAATATGTAGCATTCTGAGAAATGTATGAAAGATTGAAGTTGTCAAGCATTTCATCATGCCTGGATCCACAATCCACGCTCGTGGAAGCAACTGTCAAGAGATAAAATGGCATATTACATTAGGCAAATCTAATGCACTAGACCTCTTTAAAATGTGAAAAGCAAGAACATGACTTTGAGGGTTAAGGTGGACCTGCCCCAAGCCATGCTATTTTCAATCTCCTCATTTTCATTTTAAAATTGGACTTAGAATGAGGAAGACTAAAGAAGGGTTGATTCATTTGGATGATGGTGCTGGCAAAGCATATGGGAAGTGTCTTGCAGTGACAAAAGAATAACCTGGCTTGGATGTACAGCCAGAGTGCTCCTTAGAAGAAAGGATGTTGATGATAGGGGTGCTTCATTCTGTTGAATGGAAGGTCACTATGAGGTAGAACCAACTTGATGTCACATAACAACAATACAACAAAAACAACAGGTTTTGGAAGAGGTTTCAATTGAGTTTCTAGACTAAGATAGAGTTGGAAGAGTTTACTGATTCCTTCTGAGAATCGGTCAATGGAAACCCTACGGTTCACAGTGGTCTGATCAAGGACTGTGGTCAGGCTGGGCAGCTTGTAGCTCCATGGTGCTTGAGCTCGCTGTGAATTAAGGAGACTGGGCAGGAGGTAATAATGAGAATCATTTCTAACAACTGGGAAGCAGATGCTTACTCAGAAAGGCAAAGCAACTGGACCTAAGAGCATTCTTCTATCCCTGGGACCTCCATCTGTCCATCTAGTTCTCTCTTACCCATGCCCGAATGTCACACAATACTTCAAACAGTTCTACATAGAAGCAGAATAAAATGTGCCTAAAGGAGATGATCCTGTAAGCTGCAAACCTACAAAGTTGTTGAACATTCTGTCTTAAAGAGCACAATATCTAAAGTTTCCCAGAATCTCCTGGAAATAAAAACCACCAGGGGAAAGGGTGAGGGTGTAATGTTCTGTTTCCTTTTCTATTTCGCCTCTGAATCATTTTCTATTTCTATTCTTAAACCCTTTACAACGGAACTGCTTCCTTTGGATGAAGACGGAAAAGCCTATGCATCGAGAATAAAGGCAACATCTGTTCCAGGAGCAATGGAGACGCCACTGGAATCCAAGCTCCAGGCAGGCTCTCAGTTGCCGTCTCTCTTCTTTTCTTTTCAATGTCAGCTTCTTTCAGTCTCTGGGACCCGATTCGACAACAAAATGGCCAGAGAAGAAGCCTCCTTTCATCCTAGGATGTACTTTCATTGGCAGGAACTTCGAAAAGGAGCAACATTTTGCAGAGGGTTTTTTAAGTCTGCTTATTAAGTTGACAGCTGAAGAAAACACGAGCTCCAGTTCATTTTTATTACTTTTGTGTTTCTCTCTTTCTCTTTGGGTTGGTGCCCATGTATGGTACTAACCAAACAAACAAGCAAAAGTAAGAGAGGGTGCTACTAACATACTAAGCCAGGACAACCCTGAGCTAACTACAGCAGGGAGGGAGGGCGTGAATGGTATCAACGTGATTCTAAGAAAGGAAATCAGATTCACATGGCAGTCTTTATTTCTGTCTTTTGTAAAATAGTTTTCTTTTCTTTCTTTCTGTTTTTTTAGGACAAGGTCAGGATACACTTGGACTGTTGTGTAAAGGCAGTGACCCAGACAGAAAGCCCCTACAACTGCTTGATGGCACACCTGGGACTGTAATCAGGGTTTATCTCCTCCTGTCCCTGGGAGGGCTTCTAACCACACACCTAATCTTCAAGGAAACATTTGGAGATTCCTCATTTGTCCGCATAAGCTACTCTCCATCAAGATAATGGAGAAAGAAGGGGAGTCTTCTTGCCTGAAGAGAGGTCAGTTCTTTACTGCCTTACATTTCTAAAACGGGCTGTAATTTGCACGGAGAACAAGACAAGCTATCATCTCAGTAATAATTCTTACGTACAGATTGCCGTTCCTGAGGGATGTGGAAAAATGTAAGTACTTCCCATGAGCATATTATTTGAAAGTGATGATTCACAAAGCATATATTTCCTACTTCCTTCCAAGTATCTAGGTTTAGCCAAGTACTGATCTCTAGAGTAAAATCGTACAGGTGAATGTACTGGCTATAGTTAATATTTCATATTACACAGCAGAACTTAACTACCAAGCATGCGTATGCAGAAGCAAACAAAAAACAATTCTATCAGACATTTAAGAAAAAAAAACGTGTTGTTAGGTGAACCGTGTAGGTTCTGATTCATAGCAGCTATACGCATGAGAGAGGGAAGCCCCGCCCGGTCCTGCCAAAGCATCAGAATGGTGTATGTGTGAGCCCAGGGGCCTTCTGCTTACCAAGCATGAAGTCATCTACTGGGGACATGTCTCTTCTGATAATACTTCCAAAGTATGTGGGATAGAGTCATTCCTCGCTTCTAAGGCACATGCTGGTTGTTCTTCCTCCAAGACAGATCTCTTTGGAAACAATTCAAAAATTATATAACACATATACATAATTATTCACACATGAACACATACATATATGTTGTACACTAAACGGATTTTCTGGGTTGTACCATTTTTTTAGCTAAGTTGATTGCTATATAAATGGAGGACTGAGCTCACTCAGCCGGATTCCTCAGAAGGAAGATCTGGTGAATTACTTTCCCTTGCAAAATCACAGAGTAGAATTGATCCTGGAGTTTTCTGAGACTGTAACTCTTTATGAGTGTAGACAGCCTCATTTTTATCCGGAAGAGCAGCTGGTGGTTTCAAACTGCTGACTTTGCAGCTATTAGCCCATGTGTAATGATTATGCCATCACAGGTCCTGTATGTGTATGACAGAGGGCTTTCAAATCTGCAAATTATCAGAAGTGGTTTGCCAGGACTTTCTTCTAAGGTTCCTTTGGGTGTATTTAAACCTTCCATCTTTCAGCCAGTCATCAAGCACTTAATAATTTCTGCCACCAAGCCACTTTAGTAAAATACAATTGGAGTTGATTTAATAATTATCATATAGTTTATTTCACCAAGGTTGTTCAGAGTGAGCTATTCACCACAGGAACTGATTCCAAATGCTATCCTTCCCTGACTGGCTGACCCTCTCTTTATTCAGGGTCATTTCCAGATAATCTGATATATCAATTTTATTTTGCCCTGACATTTGACTTTTTAATTTTCATGTGCTCAGCTGAACATAAGAGATGATAATGAAAAGTGGGGAATTTGAAAAAAAAAAAGTTCTCAGCAAATCTCTGACAAGAGTTATACAGGAGGACATTCCTTGGCCAATTCAACATTCAATATAGCACTCATTGCTGTGTTCTTTGGGATTCAAAATGAAATAAAAAAGGCCCCTTCACAGCTTCGCTACTGGGTCAGAGGAACTGTTCTGGGTTCTGATGGTTGTCTTCAGCTGGATTCTGACCCATGCAGAGCCCAAGTGAGGAACAGAGCTAGTGCCTAAGAAGTGTGGGCTTGGGAGATCATCGGGTTCCCAGGAAAAATAAAGAAGGTCAGCTATATTGTTTTTCTTACGTGTTAAAATTGAGATGTAAACCTCGCTCCAGCTAAAATTATTGTTTTGTGTGTGATGATAATAATAATGTCAATGAGGCTCATGAACATAAACTAGAATTCTGATTACTTTTAAGTGTTGGGAGATTTTATAAAATGAAACAATTTAGAGACCTGTTCTCAAACACACACACGCGCACACACACACACAATGGGCCTTCAACAAGTTCCTGAAAAAATGAACGACCCTTTCATTTGATTTTTTTATGAGTTCTTGAAGTACCCATATCTTCTTCTCTCCATTGACTGAAATTCCTGATAAATCTTTCCTCATCCCTGGAATCCCCCTTTGATTCTTAATGCAATCTCCTTCTTCCTCAGCTGTTGTCCAAGAGAGAATGGTTTTGGTGCCTTGGTCAGTCTTTGGGTTTAGAATGTTGTTTGACCCGACTGCCCAGTAATGCTACGTGCTAGACAGCAACAGAGAGGGCAGTCAGTGGCGTCGTCATTAACATACGTGAAAAACCAGGTGCTGAGGCAGTGGAATAGAAAGGAAAACCTGTGACCTCATGTAACCTGCTCTAACGTGTCACAAACAGTCTGTATTCATTCAGGGGATATGTTACCACCCACTGCAGAAGGAGTGGGGCATAACTGAGCGGGTTCTCCGGAAGCTACTATTATCACTGTATCTGAAGCACATCAACTCTTCAGGGAGATCATGCTGCTCATAGTTAAAGGAAATGCAAAACTACTCATTTCGAACACTCTAGCCGCCAAATCACGGCTCTAGTTGAGTCTTCTGCCAGCTAAGGGTCACAATCACCATTGCTGGATGCCTCATTCTCTGCTGCTTCTCCCTGTTGCATGGCTACACCCACTCTCTTGCCTCCTGCTCTCCTGCGCTCTGGACCACCACTGGGGATGAGCATTCTGCTTCTTTCTCTGTTTTATTTAAACACATTCTTAAACCATGGGTATTACCCCTGGGACGCAAATCTATTGTCATCGAGAAAGCTCGGCCCATAGCGACTGTATAGGATGGGATAGAACTTCCCCACAGGGTTTTCACCTGGATGAGAGCAACACACCTCACCTTTCTCCCAGGAAGCAGCTGTTGGGTACCAATAGGTGACCTTTTGGCTAATAGGTGAGTGCTTCATTTTGGGGGCCCCGGGGTCCCATTAGCCTTACCTGGACAGGTTCACCTCACGGTTTTTCTCATGATGACCGATCCTCTAAGAAAATGGTCAAGATTACCCTCTGAGTTTTCCGCTGAAGGGGAACTAAATCTGCACATCCTCCTTAACACACATGTATAAAGCTCTTTTCCTAAGCGGAGAACTCCACATGGTTTTACCTTTGGGAAAACCTCTGATAGGGGAAAATTTATCTTCTGTCACAACTCTTTAAAAAAAATCATTTTATTAGGGGCTTATGCAACTCTTTTTACAATCCATCCATACATCAATTGTGTAAAGCACATTTGTACATTCATTGCCCTCATCATTCTCAAAACATTTGCTCTCCACTTAAGCGTCTGGCACCAGCTCCTCATTTTCCCCATCCCTCGCTGTTCCCCTCTCCCTCATGAACCCTTGATAATTTATAAGTTATTATTTTGTCATATCTTGCACTGTCTGATGTCTCCCTTCACCCACTTTTCTGCTGTTTGTCCCCAAGGGAGGAGGTTATATGTAGATCCTTGTAATAAGATCCCACTTTCCAACCCACCCTCCCTCCACCCTGCAGTTATCAGGACTCTCACCACTGGTCCTGAAGGGATCATCTATCACAACTCTTCCTGCCCAACTTGAGCCATGCACCCTGTGCTGCCACCCCTCCCCCCAAGCACTGCAAGTGCTCAGCAGTCAGCAGCTTCCTGCTTCAAGCTGATATGCAGCATTCTGGAAGGTGACACTGAGAAGTAGCCACTGTAGAAACACTGTAAATCTGGAGCAGCAACAACCTGACTGCCATTTTGCCTGGCTTCCTGGCATCCCCTTGAGCGATGCCCATTGTAGTGTTAATTTCCAGCAACTAAAATTAGTGAAACTTATAATGACATCTGCTTTGTTTCCTTAAACAGATTCCCCTCAGGTGTAACTATGGATATCCCCAGAAAACACTTTCTCTTTTCTCCAGAACAAACCCAATGGACACTGTGTTCCAAAATCATCTCAATCCTTTCCCCGCCCTACTCTGGGGAAAAACAAGAAACAAATGCAAACCCTCCAAGACTTGACATCTTATTTCCTTTCTCATAGTCCCGATATTTTGAATCTCCTGAAATGTGACTTCTATTGATTTTATTTCTGGGTCTACATTCAATAATATATTTTGCTTGCATTAAAAATGAGATTTGAATAATGCAATTTATTTTCAGGAAATAACTTGAAGTCAAAATAGAGGCATTGACTCTGACCACTGATGTAGGGAGCATACTAGATGGATAATGATATTTCTATTTTGCTAGAATCAAAGGAATATTATTCATATGGCCATAAATATATTAGGGTACTACAGAAATTGTTATTGCTTTTACAAAAACAGTGTTGCTCTTTTATTTGTTGTTGTTCTCTTCCTAGATCTGCCATTGACTTAGAAAGCAGTAGTCCCCAGCCTGGTTGCCTTTTTGAAGGCTGAAATCAGGACATGCAATTACATTCTGGTCATGTCCACTGAGATGTCCAACAGGAATCTCCAACTCTAGTGGTCAAAGCATTATTCACTGTGGTGTCATACCTGCTGATATTACCTTGCCATTCTTATTGCGATTAAAGAGAAAATACTGAAACAATAAACTGAGTTGTCTTTATAGAAGTCACTAAACCTCAGTGATTCTAAATGTGAAGTAACTGTAGAACACATTCATTCTTTTTCATGAATGAATGCAGGGATCCCTCCTGTCAAACAGCTTGAAGCCTGAACATTCCACTACTTGAACAGCACCGTTTGAAAGACCTCTGCTCTGTGTTTATAACTTTGCTTCATAGTTGAAACAGAAATCCAATTTGAAAAAAAACAAAACAAAAGTGTAGAAGCTGAGAGTGAGTCTGGAACACAAAGTGGTGATGCTTCAGTCTAAGCACTGTTTTTGCTCACATCACCCCCAGTGTTTGTGTTTGAGCATTGAAACAGTAATTATTGTGATTTTTAATTGTGATTTATTTGCATAAAATATCATAACCCTGGTTTCAAAGAAAGTTAGTGATACTAACAGCAAAGCTAAGAGGAAAACTGTGAGAGTCACAATAAAGTTAATGAGAAATCATTGCAAAATTCAGATCAGTTCATCTGAATGAAACATGGCTAAGTCAACATTATCAACATTTTTGGAGGAAAAAAAGCAATTAAAGAGGCGATTATAGAAAAAAGCATGACATCACTAACCATGAAACAAAGAACCCAGAGCATAGAAGAGATTGAAAAGTTTCTGTTCAATCGGGTGACTCAGATACAACGTGCTGGGGTAGTGTCTCCAAGTCAGTGAAATCTGGGAAGGTGTAGAGCCTCCACAGCCCTGGGAAAATTAACGTTTAAGTGTAATTTGGGGACACCCAAACCAATTATTTGGTTTTTCTATGATTTCTTTTGGAAAGAGCACATTCAGTTCTCCAACTTCTCAGAGTTCAAACATGGATTTGAAAGGAATCAAGTATGACAACCAAGGTACCACTGTCAACCTATCTATTCCCTGCCACTCCCCTAGATCAAACCCTCAGTCTATCCTGCCAGGATCTGATGGCACTGTTTCAAGTGATTATTCAAGCTATTCATATAATCTTTTCAGTGTGTGTGTGTGTAGACTTTCGAGTCACAGGCATGAGTGAAAAGCGTTAAGCACTGTGACAGGGACAGACCAAGTGCATAGCTAGTTGTGGGCCATTTCATTACTGTGAAGGGAAATGGCTCAGCATGGCTCTTGGAATGTCCACTGTTTTTGTAAACTCCACTAAATAACTGGGTGGGGGCATGCAAATGAGGTGCATAGAAAGCTAATGCAGGTATTGGTCAGGCTTGCTGTTCCATTGGATATAAAGCAAGCCATCTCTGAAGAAGGAACAGAGGTTCTCAGTGAGAAGGAAGAGCTGCCAGCAGAGTATATGCAAGATCTCTGTGTGGAGGCAAGGTGGCAGGGCAGAGTCTATGAGATCAATAGGGCTCAGGGCTGCATAGTTCACAGATGAATAAACTGCTTACCCTCCACAGGGAGTCTGGCTTGCAGAGTAGTGTGCCCCCTGGGCTTTTATCATTCCTAAAGGAGCTTTGTAACACTTGCCTGAGCAGGGCAGAGGCAGAGTGCCAGAGAGAGATGCCTGCCAGCATGTCTTAGACGAGGTGTCACAGACAACAGAACTAAATCCTTTCTGGTTGCGACTTTTAATTCATTAATTTCCCTATTGCAGTTATTATCGAATAGAGAAAAGAAGGTGGAGAGTGAAGGCCTCTGCCTCCAAGGAATCGACCTGGGGCCCATGTGGAGTTGCCTTCCTTTACTGCAGTGGTTCTCAACCTGTGGGTCGTGACCCCTTTGGAGGTGGACAACCCTTTCACAGGCCTCCCCCAATTCATAACAGTAGCAAAATGACAGTTATGAAGTAGCAATGAAAATAATGTTATGTTTGGGGGGTGGGGAGTCACCACAACATGAGGAACTGTATTAAAAAGCCACAGCATGAGGAAGGTGGAGAACCACTGGCCTACTGCCTGGTGAAGCTGGAGGAGATCAGAGATGACCTCCAGGCTATTCCTTCAGCAAGAAAATGAACACAACAAAAAGTGACCCAGTCAAATCGTGTGGTTTCCCAATGCTTAGACAAGCTTCTGTAGTCTATTAAGTGTGCAGCAACGGTATTATGAAAAGGTTTGAATTATTGTGCAAAGGACCAAAATGTGACACAGAGACACAAAGTGAACCCATGCCGTTGGAAATAGCTGTGTGGATGGGATTGATCGCCACAGCATGGCCACAACTTTCAATTTGCAGAATAGTCCTTATCTGGGAAGCACAATAAAGTGAGGTCTGTCTGCATCATGGAGATTTATTTCAACTTAATGCAACATATGAAATAATTTTAGTATTGTGCTACCAATAGTTAAAAATTCCCGGGGGGATTTTTTTTAAAAAAGATTATTTTTACTGCATCAAGAACATTTTTTTTTTTTTGAATGGAAGGGTAAACTTATCTTAGGTCAGGGCACCTATGATATGTTCTGCAATTTGAAGGATAGAAGTGGTGGAATGGAGGTGAAGGGGTTGAGAACTGTGTTAGTAGGAAGCTAATTGGAAATGAAAGAGTTGTTAGTTGAAAACATTGTTATAACGGAAATCACCTCAGGCAGACTTTGTGGCGGGAGAACAAGAATTGATTAAAGAATGCTTTGAATACAAAAATGTAAGTGAAAAGGAAAAGGGAAAGTTGAATAGAATTAATGCATGTATTGAATAATAACTATTTCTGCAAATGCAATAACATTGTTTTCTACATATGCATCTCGTGTACCATGTACTGCTAAAAAAAGTACAATGATCTGTCTTGGAAGTAGGGCCAGAGTGCTTCCCAGAGGAAGCACTTGTTTCCTGTACTCCGGACATCTTGTCAGGAGAGTCTCCTGCATGAAGAAACACATCCTGCTTGGTGAAGTAGAAGAGCAGAAAGAGAGAGGACGGTTCCTAAGGAGCTGGTTGACACCGAGGCTGCAGCCAGGAATCAAGCATGGTAACAGGTTTGAGGATGACAATGATCGGGCAGTGTTTCCTTCTATTGTGCATGAGGTCGCTACGGGTCAGCACCAACTTGATGGCACCTAACAACAACAATACCCCATGTCACGTTAGAAGCAACTGGCTGCATATTTACAAAACAGGAATCCATTCTGGACAGGATAAAATGTAAAAAGAAAAGTAGGTGGAAACTTCACAAAACAGGGTATTCAGTAAAATCACACATGCAGATAAAATTTTAATAAAATGGAATGAACATGTTTCATTTAATTGGAATCTAGTCAGTGATTAAGAGAAAATACTTTATGGTATAATGCAGAGTGGGGAATCGTATATTTAAGAATGAGTGTCATAGATTGAATGCTGCCCCTCAAACATGTATTGTGCGTAGCTTGAAGGTTATGAGGAAAGCAGGGAGGGAGAGGAAGAAAGTGATCATAGGCTCAAGGGTCTATAGGTCTTAAATGAATTATGAGAATGACAATACAAAATATGAATATTGATATAAAAACCATAATATGATGGAGGTAGTACAAAACATTGGTAAGTTCTCAAGAGTCATACGCAACAGGTGCAAATACCGTTATGTACTCAATCTGCTATAGCAGTAGACGCTTAGATGACATGCAGACTAAAAGTGAGTGAGGGGTAGAATAGCAATCTACCGACACACATATATAAATGACAGAGGATAGTTGCGTAAGTGCATTGATCTTTGAGGAAAATATGTCCACGAATCGGTAGAGCATACTGCAGGCAAAGTGATAAATATTTTGTAGACATAAAACAATTACTTGAGGAAATATTGGGTACACCTTGGTGATCAGGATCATAGTCTCCTGGAACACCAAGATTTATTGACTCAACTGTCCACTAAGAAAATATTCTACATTCAACTTGGGTGAGTGATAACTAGGGCCTTAAAAGCTCATGGGCAGCCTTCTAGGGGCAATCGCTGTCTCTTTCTGTTCAGAGGAAATACGAGTTAGGGAAATTGAAAGACATGGATACACTTAGCCCTATGGACTGGTGGATCACATAAATATCGATCTCCACAATCCTGAGACCAGAAGAACTAGATGGTGCTCGGTTACCACTCCCAGCTGCTATGGAAAAAATCATATTAGTAGATCCTGGAGGAATGATGTGTGTTTCCTCGGTGCTATACTGTACTCTTGTTGAATCGTCCCTTCCTGTGACCCTTCTGTGGGGGATGTGTAGTTGTTTACAGGTGGGCTTTGGGTCTCCACTCCAAGGCCTCTCTTTCACATAGATATAACTGTTCAGGACCTTTTGATACTTGATATCTAATTCCGTGGACAACTCATGATCACACAGGCTGGTTTGCTTCTACTATGTGGGTTATTTTGTTTCCCTGCTAGATGGCTGCTCATTTAACTTTAAGCCTTTAAGATGCTATATCTTTTGATAGCTGGGCACCAACCACTTTCTTCACTACATTTTCTAGGCACCCATTTTGTCTTCAGCGATAGTGTCGGGACCTTGAGTACCAAGGAGTATCAGATTATTAGAACAAAGTGTTCCCGTGTTTAGGGAGACCTTGAGTAGAGACCCAATGTCCAACTGCTATCTTAATACTTGACGTATAAATATGTATCTGTTTACCTTGATCCTTTCATTATAAATTAAATTGTTTACATATATGCATGCCTATAGCTATTCCTCTATCAATAACTTTTGCCTACTATTGCTTTCCTCTATTTCCTGCCCTACTGTAACACTCATCCTCCATTTGGCTCTCAGTAATTCCTCTTAGACACACTGCATTTGATAAAACTCCACCAGGAATTCTACCCCATCCTCGCCAAAAACAAAAACAAACAAAAATAACAGAGAGAAGATCCTAGATAGAGAGAGAACCACATTAAAAATCACAAGAGCGATAAGGCTTGCTAGTGGAGGAGGAGAGAGAGGTGGGAGAACTGAGTCTTTGGACATTAGTCAGCGTTCATTCAGGTCTCAAACGGAATTCACTCCTGTGGTAGAATCATCCATCATTTAAGTTTTAAAAGTCGGCATTTTCCCAAAGACAAAGTTCAGAGGGATATGAAAGGAGAAATGGAAACAGAAACACACCAGGAGACAATGAATTATGTGATAGTGCATTTAGGGCACTGCAATGAATTGGGGTGAAACAATGCGTATGCACTGTTGAATATTAGACTGACGATCTACACCTAACTTACAAAGAAAATAAACCAGTTTAAGGTGTGTGTGTGTGCGCTCGCGCACACACACGCTAACTCGCTCTGAAAATCCAAACCTGTATATCCAAGGCTATAATCCCACTGGGGAATGGGTTCTCTTTGTTACATCCATGAGGTAGTAATGATATAGGACGTGTAAGTTATAACAGAGCAGAGTAACCAAGAAATCAAAATAAAAAAAAAACAAATCTATAGTCATCTAAGGAATTCCATCTCATAGCAATTCCTTGTAGGGTTTCCAAAACTTTAAATCTGTACAGCAGTAGATGACCTTATGTTTTTCCCCTGAAAGGGCTGATGGATTTGAACCATTGACCTTGCGGTTGGTCATCACGTAAGAGGAGTGGTAACTACCTGGCATATGAGTGTGAAGGAACCTAGTGACAGAAGCTGAAAAGAGACCAGTATCTTTTCCAGAACTGACTGAAAGAGATAGAGACATCTGCTTAAGCTAGTACCTGAACTTGTAATGTCTAGCCTCCTCAACTGTAAGAACCTATATTCCTGTGGGTTAAAACCAGTCATGTGGATGCTGTCTGTTGTGCATCTCTAGTTAACTAAAGCAGAGTTTTCTTGGAGAGTAGAGAAATGACCAGGGCAGAGGATGGGTTATAAAAAGTACGATGTCAGTGAGCGAATCAGCAGAAGTTTCAGGCTTTTCATATTTTGTTTGCTTATTGTTGTTGTTTTTTAATTTGAATGATTTAATGTTTATATAGGCAGGAGAAAGAACCCTAGAGAGGGAGGAGAGATAGGGATGGGGATCCTAGCATAACTAATGCAGGAGTGGGAAATTCCCTAGAAGGCCGGCAAAATCATCAAGACCAGCTAACAGCACACACCTCAGCAAAGAGAAGCAGTTCCAGCCATCACATTAGGGCAAGTTGTGGTTGTCACCTAATCTGGTGTTAATAGAAGTGTAGGGGTGGAGTCTAGGCTGTCAGTGTGGAGAAAGGCAATGAGACTTCTGTGTTGGCATGGCCTTCTCCTGAGAATTCTGGGAAATCTGGTACCTCCTCCTTGGAGGCAGGATACACCATCTCTTGGTGCACTCCCTTGGAGACTCTCTACTGAAAAGGGGGACTTCCTGTGAAGCATCCCTAAGGACATACCACATGGACATACGCTGATGCAGCCCTGGAAACTGGAATGGCCACATGGAGACCCCTGCCAGCACTGAGATGCTTCTACCACCAAAGACTTCCCACCCACTACCCTGTGATCTTCTACATTCGGCGTCATTGCATGTATTTTGTGAGTCTGAAGAGGACTTTATAGATTGCTGTCGGGCATATGGGCTAATATTGGACTATGGACTTGATCTGGACAGGGCTGGGATGTTTTCTTAATGTATAATTATCCTTCATATAAAATTATCTCTCTCTCTCTTTTAAAATAAATTTATTGGGGCCTGATACAATTCTTATCACAATCCATAGATACATCCATTGTGTCAAGCACATGTGTACATTGGTTGCCATCTTCCTTCTCAAAACATTTGTTTTCTATGTGAGCCCTTAATATCAGCTCCTCATTTCCCCCCTCACGCCATACTCCACCCTCCCTCATGAAACCTTCATAATTCATAAATTATTATTATTTTGTCATATTTTATACTGTCCAATGTCTCCCTTCACCCACTTTTCTGTTGTCCATCCCCCAGGGAGGAGATTATATATATATATGTAGATCCTTGTAATTGGTTCCCCCTTTCTACCTCACCTTCCCTCCACCCTCGAGGTATCTCCATTCTCACCACTAGTCCTGAAGGGGTCATCTCTCCTGGATTCCCTGTGTTTCCAGTTCCTATCTGTATCAATGTATATTCTCTGGTCTAGCCAGATTTGTAAGGTAGAATTGGGATCATCTTATATACATATACGCACTTATGAATTTGTTTCTCCAGTCTACTCAGACTAATAAAAAGACTATTAGATACTTCTCCCATATGGCGATCAAATATTGTGTGTTAGACTAGAGAATCAAATCCATGGAAATTCACATATGTATGGGAAGGACCTTATATCAAAGAGCAATTGTATATTAAGAAAACATTTCAGCCCAGTACAGATCAAGCCCATAAGTTTGATATTAGCCCATGTATCTGACAGTTATAAACTATAAGCTATAAACTCCTCTTCAGACTCATGCAAAACATTTAATGACATCTAGTGCAGGAAGATCACAGGCCAGTGGGTTAAAAGTCTTGTGGATCCAGTGGTGGTAGAAGCATCTCAGCATTGGCAGGGATCTCCATGCTTCTTCTCAACAGGAAGATGAAGCAGAGAGTGTATGTGTGTGCAGCCTTCAGGGAGCTGTTTATCTCTATAGCACCTCCAAATAAGGTCATCAAGCTGCAACCTGATTGACAGGCTAAACTCCACCCCTTTGCAAGTTGACAGAAAATTATGTAATTGCCACCTGTTGTTACAAATATATAACTGTCTGACCTGTTGGAACAAATTCCAAATGTACTAAGAATCAACATGATTGTCTATTTGGGAAGTTGACCGACATCCAGAAAGAGGTTTGCCATCAATCAATCTTCTTTTGAAATGAGAAATCTACTCATACACTTGAGTATTTCCCATAGTGCTGTCTTTGTAAGTTGTGTTCAACATCACAACAGTTTCTATGGCATTATTCCTAAGCAGGAAGCAAAATTCCACTCCCACACACTATTGTCTTAAATTGGCCATCAGCAAAATGAGGTTTGAGAAAAACTCATTGTGCAAAAGAGTTCACTGTGACCAGAGATAACCTCCCCAGGTGATGCCACTGGGTGCACTAACTCACAGTGAGTTGCTTGATGCTTGCCTAGGTGGGAAAAGTGTGTACTATGAAAGGCCCACCCAGTGGAGCTTTTTTCGTTTGTGTATGTGTGTGTGTTTACCCCCTTGTACACTAAGGATACTATCACATGGCTGTTGTCTGAGATACATTGTATCGCCATATGTATTAGGCAGGTTCTATAGAGAGAAAAAAGTGAGTGATACATATATGTATAAGAAAGAACTTGAAATGAAGAAGTAATTTTATATCAAGAATGCCTGCTAGTTCATGGGTCAGATGCTAACCAGAACTCTCTTAAAATTCACATATCAAACAGGTGAAGCAGGACTCAGGGAGATCACAGGCTACTGGGGGCAGAGTTGCATGATCCAACATCAGTGGGAACATGGCAGGATGCGGACAGCTCCCATGGTTGTGGCCCACATGGTGATGTACCGGGAGGCAAACACCGAGTCCCAGCAAGCAGGAAGATGGAGAGAGAGAGAGAGAGAGAGAGAGAGAGAGAGAGAGAGAGAGAGAGAGAGAGAGAGAGTGAAGTCCTCAGTGTCTCATCTTTCTTATAAAAATGCCACACCTCCCAGGCATCACCAGGCTGTGACCTAATTAATATGGTTGACTCCACCCCTACACTTTCATCCAGGTAGAAGTTGGCATAAAATCTAACTACTGCAGGATGGAACATAAAGATCAACCAGACCAAATGTGGCCACACCAGTGTCTGTGGAGTTGATTCCGACTCATGTGCAACCTTCTATGTGCCCGTGTAAAACTCTTCTACAGAAGGTTTTCTATGAGTGATCTTCCAAAGTAGATCACCATATTTCTTTCAAGGTGCTTCTGGGTAGATTGAAACAAACACCCTTTTGTGTAATTGTGGGTGCTTAACTGTGTGTATTAACCAGGTACTCGGCAATATCAAAATCTAATGAATGATGGAATAATTGAATTCCATAAATGGAAGGACCTTTAGGCAAAGAATTTCCCATCTCCTTAGGGGGAAAAATGAGGTCTTCTATTCCCATGATGAGACACAGTCTTGGAAAGCCCCAGTGTAGTTCTACCCTGTCCTACACGGTCAGCTATGAGTGGGAATTGACCCAACGGCAGTGAGTTTGAATTTTCTGTTACATAGGGTGAAATCTGAATTGCAAGGTTGTTGAAAGGTTTTATTATCCTAAGTTTGCTTCTTCTGGGTCTCTACATTAGCCCAGAGGAAAGCTAAACCTACAAGGATTCCAAATAATATTATGCCCACCAGGTAAATGATCCATATCCCATGAAAAATGATGTAGCACATTGTCATATTCTGGATAGGTCACAGCTTGAAACCCATCATCGTAACTTCAGCCCAGATTCTGGGAAATATGCCTGGGTGGTAAATTTATTGCAAAGTACTACAACAGCCAATAGGAAGCCACAAACGAGGTTTCCAGAAATAAAGGGGAATTTGTAAAGTATAAAAATACTTTATGATCTATCACTCCTATGAAATATAAAAAGCTCCATTACCTGAAAGCTCCTCTCCAGAAACATGATCTAATTGGATCTGCTGCCTTCTGAGTTGGCAAAAACCCAACATTGGAGACCTGTGATGTTTTGCTGCACACTAAAAGGGAAACCGTAAGAGGTTACATTTATGATATGAAAAGCAAAAGAAGCGAGCTGGACAGGCCAAATTAATAATAGTGGTATGACATAAGGCTTGAGATCCTCTCTCATCCTTCTGTGCTGCTAATAAGTTTGTGGGTTTTATTTACATTTGTTTCTTATTGTGCATCAGGAAAAACTTGTACTATCAGAAGGCGAACAACTATATGACTCCAGATTTTGAAGTGATTGTAAACCACTTACAGCATAGGTTTAGGTTATAACCTAAATTTAAAACAACAACAAAAAAGAAAAATAGCAACTCTGACACAGTTGATACCAGGTTTAATCCTGTTTAATCCTGCATTGGAATAACCAGCAGAACTGCCTCTCCTGCTGGTTGTTTTCTTTGTCGATCAGCACAGTGGTAGGCTCAGTAAATGGTAGTCAGATGGCGTTCAGAGTAGAGGCAGTATAATTTACATAGTTGCCCACAATTTTTTTCTATTTGTATGTTATTTTAAGACTCAGATACTAAGGAAGACTTTTTTCCCCAAAAATGAAATTTAGGTGACATGAATCTTTACCTTCCATGTTGTAGGATACATCAATACAGTTATTACACTCACACATACACACACAAGGGAGCTTCAAAAATTATGGGAAAGCATCCATTGTCTTTAAATGCCACTTTCCATGAACTTTCTGAAGGCCCCTGTCATGTTGCTTTTGTGTGCCATTGAGGCTATTCTGACACATAGATTGATTTTTACTGTGTTGACCTCCAATCAGGGAACACTGGTGGTATGGTGGGCTGCCTGTGGGGTTGCTAAGTGCAAGGTCAGCAGTTTGAAACCACCAGTGACTACGAGGAAGAAAGATGAGGTTCTGTTCCTATTAATATGAACAGTCTCAGAAACCCACTGGGGCAGTTCTTCTCTGTCTTAGGGGCTGCTTTGAGTCGGAGTGGCCCCAACGGCAGTGACTTTGGTTTGGTTTTGGAACTTCAATTAGTTAAAAGAGACAGGAGACAACCCCCACCGACCCTCCAATACAATCAGTGAGTGCAATTGTTTCCATGTCTAACGCCTATCAAAAGATTGTTTTTAATGTCAGTATCTGAGGCAATTGTGGGTATGAGAAACCAGTGAAAGGGATATGGACAAGAGACAGGAAGAATGTCAGAGCAGACTCTTTCCTACTATTTATTCTCAGGACTCCTTGGAAGCCAGCAATGCAATATGACATCCGTGCGTCCAAAGCTAACGGTAGCCATCGATCTCACATGCTTGGCAAACTTGAACTACCTAAATGCCCAGATACATTAACAAACTAAGTAGTTATGAAATGATAGAAAATAAAGGTCTTATTAGTAGCATGAGTATTTTATGACATGACCATACCGTATAAGATACAATCTAAGTGTGGACATCAATACAAATAAAAGTGCTTCTTTTAACTTCACTTGAGCCTCATGGAGCTGACCACGACACCTCATCCCTGGTCACCACACAGTCCTTGCGTCACCACTACCCAAAGCTTTTACTGACTTCACATTTCTAAACGGGCCGTAATCTTTTATTGATCAAAGAAGCCAACAAGACACAGCTAACCTGCTATTAAAAGTAATTTGGGGAATATAAAAATGAATTGAATATTTTGTAGAAGTTGGTGCAAATCTGTTCATTTGGAAATTGCTGCCTCATATACACTCAGTCATGTCGCTGCTCCTGTTCCCTCCTATGAATGCTAGTTGGAGTCCTCTCATGGCTTCAGTCTCTCCCAGTTCTTCTATCTACATGGACTATGAAGAAAAGTTGGGCATGGTTTGGTAATAAGCTTGCCCACATTGGCAGCAAGCATTAAACATAAAGGAAAATGTAAGCATCGGCATTTGTGATACATTCCCACTTGGCAATGGAGTCACTCTTTTGGACTCAGGTCAAAGCGAAAAGCCTGAATGTTGTTAGGCCCCCTAACATTGGAAGGCAGTCCCCCTCACCCCTAAGGTGTGCATGCCTAAATTCTCAGGACCTGTAAATATGATACCTGACCATACAGACTTTGTAGATGGATTAAACACATGGACCTTGAGATGGAGGCATTTTAGGTGGGAGCCACACAAGTAGTGGTGGGGAAACTCTAATCAGTCTGCATCAGAGGGAGGCAGCAAATGAAAAAAAGTGTTTTTTAGGGTCCATATTAAGTAGAATGTTTTTGGTGAAAACTGTTTATTCAGATTGGGACTCTAATGGGGAGAGCAGAGAGAGATACAGCTGACGAAGGAGTCAGAGGAGATTTATGACCAGTCACGTGGGGAGTCCTGGGGTGGTACAAACATTTAACTCTCTAGAGTGCCAATGGAAAATTTTGGTAGTGCCTCAACAGAAAGATGTGACAATCTCTTACCCCCAGAAAAACCCAACCATTGAAAACTCTAGAAAACCCAGCCATTGAAAACTCTGTGGAGTACAGTTCTGCTCTGATACACAAGGGGCTGCCATCAGTTAAAACAGGCTCTACGACAACTTGAGGGAGCCGGGGACATCTAGGACATTTCCTCAAGTTTGAAATTTATCTCGCCTTTTCATCACGAAGGTGACCAATCTTCTTTTAGTGATCTGTAGTGGATATGGGCAGGGGAAAGAAGAAGGCTCTGGACAGATGGACTGACATAGAGACTGCAACCACAGGATGGAACGTGACAGTGATTGTGACAATGGCTCAGGGGCAGGCACTATTTCATGCTGGTGTCCATCGGGTTGCTATGACTCAGAATGCACTTGCTGGTGCCACCAACCAAGGCAACACCCGGGAGGTCCTGCAGTGAACCCTGGAGGGCACAAATGGTGCCATGTTTGACAGATAACCTCAGAGATAGAGGTTCTAACCCACCCAAAGGCACCTTGGAGACAGACAGCAATCTGCTTCTAACAGGACCTCGCAAATGGACGGAGAACATTTTCACTCTCGACACAGGGATCGTCATGAGTTGGAATCTACATAAAGGCAAATAAAAGCAACAGCATGATACACAGAACATTATAATGCTGGCAATTTTTTTATTTACTTGGTGATAACTACTGAGTGTCATGTGCACTGCCATATCAGAATGGGAAATGTTTGGTTTTTATAAGATGGGCCGGTGGAAAGAACATTGGTGGAGAAACCAGGTCACAGACTCAGAGGGACACCAATTTCAGCAATGCATCTTGGGCTAGTTATCCAAGTTCTTCTTGGTTTGGCTTCCTCATCTATGCAAATAAGGTATCCATGTTTACACTTGATGTTCTGATGTCCCTGAGTAGTGGAGAGGAGCATCAGTGGCAACCAAGGGGGAAGGTTAGGCAGAGGCTAAGAGGCTGTTGCTGATTACCATGTATATGCTTTAAAGAAGAGACTTGGCTTTTAAAACCACAAAGTTATGTTAAAATGCTGGATAGAACCAATTACAAGGATCTACATACAACTCTCTCCCTGAGGGACACACAACAGAAAAGTGGGTGAATGTAGACGTCGGACAGTGTAAGACATGACACAATAATAATAATAATTGATAAATTATCAAGGCTTCGTGAGGGAGGAGGGAGCAGGGAGGGAGGGGAAAACTGAGGAGCTGATACCAAGGGCTCAAGTAGAAAGCAAATGTTTTGAGAATGATGAGGGCAATAAATGTACAAATGTGCTTTGCATAAAGGATGGATGTATGGGTTGTGCTAAGAGTTGTTAGAGCCCCCAATAAAATGATTTAATAAAACAAACAAACAAACAAACAAATAATGCTGGATAGAATGTCCTGTGGAATGTCTCCTGGGTTTTAGATTCTCGGATTTGGTTTGCTTTCCGTTACTGTCACAGGTTGTCTTTCTCTTTGGTGCCACTGTGCTGCTGTTATGGGATACCCTCACATTACGACTCACAGTGCCCCACGAGACAACTCAGCACCTATCCATAGGCTTGTCCTGGGTGGAACAGACAATCCCTGGGTCTGGTCTTTCCTCTAGAGCCACTGGGCAGGTTTGAACCGTATAGATGTCTGGAAATAGCAATGTGCAATTGGTCAGACAGCATCTGTTCCAACCTCACAGGAGACATTTCTAAACTTAAGTTCCAATTATTCCCAGCAGAAGAGTTACAAGCAGAAAGTAAACACATTGCACTGGGTGGGGGGGGGCATGAGTTGGTTGAGGGGAGAGCACTGTAAATTCAATGATAGCTTTTTCTTTTCCCTTCTTATATGCAACTGCCCGCTTTCTGGTCACTGCTCTTTAATAGTTCCATAAAAATATGGGAGAGGGAAGGGAGCCGACCTATAACTTAAATACATTTAATGTCATTTATTATTAGAAACTTTTCCCCTTCTGAATGTTAGAATGAAGAAAAGGTTCAAACTTGGAGTTAATAGAACTTTGGGGTTATTTATCTTTTTCATTTGTTCCTGCCTTGGTACTTATTCAGTGAGCTGAGCGTGGATAATTGAGCATCTGCCACCAGATAAGGGTTCTTGAAATTATAGTTTTAAATATAAATGATGGTAAAGTCAAATCATACACACACTACTAACTTGTAGTTGTAATGGATGATTTCGAAAATGTTTCTACTTACTCAGGACATATCATTGCTTTCGAGCCAGCCGCCATGTAGTTTGCTAAGACATTGGGAGTTTGCAGACATATAAAGTAGGAGAAATAGCACCTCTGATCGTGAGGAATATTGAAAGTAAATGACACAGACACAGAGAGATGGTGACCTAGATATCTTCACGTGACTCAACGTTGTGAATGATCTATAACCTTTGTGTGTTTTTCAAAGATTGGTAAAGTAACTGAAGTTAGAGTACTTCAGAATCATTGGTACTCTAGTTAAACACAATTTGCTTCACTTGGAAACAGGCTTTTTTCTCCTTTTTTGTTTCAGTTTTATGTTACTATTTGTTAACACATGAAATAAACACTTGAAAACCTTATCCGTTTTCTCCAGCTTTCGGTGAATGCATATGAGTGTGTCCAATGTGCTGCAGAAACTAGGTGATATTTCATATACCCTCATCTGCTCCTTTTGGATTTCTTAGGATAGCGATCAACCAATTATCATATTTATAGTCCTGGGGTTTTATCTCATTTTCCTCAGCAGGAGACCAAAAAGCACTTTATTTACCTGGCTTTTATCACTTATCCATTGCTCAGTGAGAAGATCAAAGAGGAACACAGGAAGCTGTTAAAATATCTCTTGTTACTCTTCCTCCTCAAAACATTTTCAGAGGCATTCTGACTCATTGGGAAGCTAGGCAGGGAGCCTAGTCACTTTGGTCTTCATTAAAACTTAACTGAGTTCCTGGGCAGTGCCCCCCTCTAAGAAGGAGGACGAATGAATGCTGCAGGTCCCATGGCGCTCAGCCAACAATCAAGATACAGTCTAGGGGCCTATCCCCCTGTGAGGTGCCTCTACTCTTGTCTATAAGAGAAACCCATGACTCCAAAGAGCTCCCTATACCCTGCTGTCCCTTCAGGTTGTTATCTAACAGAGGTAGGGAAAGGGGGAAGAGGTGATGCTGGCATGAATAGCAGCCCAAAGGAAAGATGGAGCTGCGTTTCCACACATATGTCTCCAGCACAAAAGCTGGTGAAGGCAGATAAGACACCTTTGAGGTCTATGACTTATTTGATTCGTACTACAAGTTACAAACCGTTTGGAAAAAAAGAGACCTGTTTCCTTCTGTCAGTGCTTGCAGGAATAAATTTAGGATTTCTTGAGTCAAACTGGTGTCTGTCTTTGGCTATATAGTGATGGGATCTCTTGGACTCCTTGCAGCTGGCAACACAGTGGACTAATGGACTACGCAGGCACTGGTCTCCACAACCAGATGAACTAGATGGTGTATGACTACAAGGACCAAGTGCACTGAAAAGCAACATATAAGGTTATAGATATAGTGGGAGAAAAGTACTGATCAGAAGACCAGAGAGTGGTGGGCTCCCAAGACAATGGTGCTTCCCCTTCAACTATAGAAGTGAACTTAGCTCCACATCTGAATATTACCATAAAAAGGGCAGCATTTACCCAAGAACAAAGCTCAATCCATAAGGAAAGAAGAAAACTTGGAAACAGAAAACACACTACAGAGGAAGTGGGATAAGGAACATTAATGTGAGGGGATTTCAAATGGATGAGTTGATCAGATTATGTATGAACCGCTGGATATAAAACCATAATCTGCTCTTTAAATATTCATCTATCTAATTTATAATAAAATGTTATAAGAAGTGAGTGTGCAGAACAGTGAAGAACATCCTGTTTTCAGTTAGCTGTGAGGTGTGTTAGGCAGGGTTCTCTAGAGAAACAAAACCAGGACACTTATAATTATAGATAGATAGATAGATTGATAGATTGATAGATAGATAGATTTACACAGCATAAGGGAATAAAATAGCTAATTGGTCCACACAGCAGTACAGAGGGCTCTGTTCAACTCTCTTCCCTGGATCAGTTAATATACTGGAAGTCCTTTAATTCATGAGGGTTATTGGGGTCCAAAGTCAAGGAAGTAGAGAACTGAGTCTTCCCTCGGACAGTGCAGGCAGAATCGGCCCACAGGCAGCAAACAGCAGGACGGATCACCAACTCAAGTTATGAATGCCCATTTTGAACTAACTGTAGGGCGCATGGAATGTGTACATTTTTGATAAAAGTCATGAAGTACATGCTCAGCAGATACAACATTTTGAGAGAAGAATTTTGGTTTAGACAGCAAACAAATGGACTAAGGTTGGGTAGTCACTCTAACACCAGCTTGGCTTCTTCTTTTTTCTTTCTTTCTTTTTTTTTTCGTTTTTAGGTATAGAACAATGATTAAACATGTTAGGTTTAAACCAAGTATAATCTCTGTCCTTTCTCTGTGATGTTCTGCAAGTAGGTGAAGGACAGTCTAGGAGAGGGAGCTGACCCACTAGGTGGTCCTTTGAACTATAGCTGTCATAAATAATGACATATTTGGAATGAAGTACATCTGCATGCGCATGGCCAGGATGCTCCTTAGCAGCAACACTGGCGAGAGACTTCATCTCACATACTTTGGATATGTTTTCAGGAGAGACCAGTCCCTGGAGCTCAGTAAAGTAGGGGGAAGCTAAGGAAAGAAAAGTCTCAATGAGATGAATGGACACAGAAACTGCAAGGCTGGGTCCAAGCATGGGGACAGGGTTGATGAAGGCACAGGGCCCAGCAGTGCTTCCTTCCATCATGCATAGGGTTGTTATGTGTCAGAACTGATTCAATGGCACCACCACCACCAATTGGGCAAAATTCAGGAACTTTCTAACCAGGGCTACATTTTATTTGGTCACAAAAATAATAAATATTTTTCCATGGCCACCTCCTGCCTGTGTGTTTGCTGTACAATACTTTGTTTGCTGTGATCCTGGAAATATTTCTATCAATATTTAAACTATTAGCAGCCTCGACTATCATGGACAGGTTTAGTGGAGCTTCTGCCCTAAACCAGATTAACCAGAAAGGTCTACCATACGCTTTCCAGAGTTAGTGAAAGCCACAAGAATCACAACAGAATACTATCCAACACAGAGCTAGAAGACTGATGCACTAGCTTAGAAAGCAACGACAGACTCCAACATACCAATGACTGCACATAATTCACCAGACCAGGCGATGCTTCCTTCTGCTGCAGACGGAGGTGCCCCGAGTTGAGCCATCTCCACAGCTACAAAACGGTCCTGATGATGTCAGCAGAGGTCGACCCCGGTGCTTTACATTTCCTCTCTAGGGAGTAAATAAAAGGCTTTCCTTTCGGCACCAGTCTGCACGTAGAAGTAAACTCTTACAGATTAATGAACTTTGCTTTTCTTATGGAGAGGCAACTTAGTTAATTTCAAAATTCTCGTTAGTGCATGCAAGGATATGAATTGGAATTGAATCACAGTGGTAGTTGTTTGCTTATTACCAATACTTACTAAAACAAAATAAGCACTGGAAAATGTCCCTTCTGAACTTCCCTTCTGAATATTAAGCATGAATGTGGTGTCTGAGGTTGGATGTGTGTGTATTCCCTCCCTCCTTAGATCCTCCTGTGCGATATCTCACCTACATGGTAATGAGACCATAGCACAAGCTTTTAAGATAGTAGTCATGTTATTTGTCACTTTGAAAAATTTTAATAAGTACAATTTAATCATGTTTTCAAATGGAGTGAGAGAAGATTTCTCCCTTGTTTTCTTTGCACATGATTGCCTATGAATGAATCAAAATATATGTGATTTATAACTGTTTATCACCTCAGTAACTGGATTTCCACTTTACTACAGTAAAGCTAGCAAATGATGAAAATAACCATATTTATTTATTGTATCATAGAACTTTTTTCTTGAAGTACTTTGTTTTCATCCCACCTTTAGAGGAATTGTCTCCTTAAAATTGCACTTAATTTAACTCTAAGCTTTTCTAAGGTTAAAACATGATTCATAATGCATAAAATTGCAGAGGAAAATAACAGTAAACAAGCAGTTACTGCTGAAATTGGATATTATAATATAGGTACACATGTCTATCAATATATGTGAAAGCACATCTAAGAATTGACATAGTCATGACATTACACATTAGATTCTCATGATTTAGAAAATTTTTACTTGTGATTCTGTCTCCAATTCCTTTCTTAACATTAATACTCTGTCTTTTTTGTATTGAAAATTTTTAATTTTATTTTTTCTATTTTCCCTCAGAGCCACATGGCGCATGCACTACAGTTTGCCAACCCCTGCAGTAAGGATGACAGTTCACCCACAAGCCCTGCAGCTAGGTGTGCTGTTACAAGGCTCCTCCGGAGCCCACTTGGAACACAAGACAAAGACAAGAAGAGTATATATTGAAAAAGTTTATATTTAGCATTAGTCAGCTGGGCTCACTTTAGATGATTCCAGTTTTGTTGGCAACATCTAAAGCGTCATAGTCAGGAGCCAGTAGAACATATGCCTTCTTCTCCCCATCAGGGCTGATCAAGGTGTTGACCTTGGCTATGTCAATGTCATAGAGCTTCTTCACAGCCTGTTTGATCTGGTATTTGTTGGCTTTGACATCCACAATGAACACAAGTGTGTTGTTATCTTTGATCTTCTTCATGGCACACTCTGTGGTCAAGGGGAACTTGATGATGGCATAATGGTCCAGCTTATTTCTCCTGGGGGGCACTCTTCCGAGGGTATTTGGGCTGCCTTCTTAGTCTCAAGGTCTTGGGCCGCCGGAAGGTGGGTGACGTGTGGATCTTTTTTTTTTTGTGGCTGTGGACGCCTTTCAGCACGGCCTTCTTGGCTTTTAAAGCCTTTGCTTTGGCTTCCGTTTTGGAAGGGGCAGGAGCTTCCTGCTTTGCCTTCGGCGCCATCTTCGTGAAAAGCTAATACTCTGTCTTTTCTGTCTTCTTTCTTAACTATTCTTGTGACGGATTCCATTTTATTGCTCTCTCCACAGAACTTTTTTCTTCTGTTGCTCATTTTTTAAAAATTAGTATTACTCTTTGCTCCTAATCTTTTTAGAGGACTGGTTTTGGTGTGTGTGTGTGTTTGTGTGTGTGGCTACTCTCATCGATAATGAGTTTTTAAAAATAATCATTTTATTGGGGGCTTGTACAACTCTTATCACAATCCATAGAAACGTCCATTGTGTCAAGCACATTTATAATGAGTTTTAGTGATGCCTGAGCTCATTGCCTGACTGCTAACGGAAACGTCTGCAATTCAAACACTCCTGCTGCTCCTCAGGAGAAAGAAGTGACAGTTGTCGGTTCTGTAAATATTACAGCCTTGGGAACCTCAGGGGGCAGTTCTCCTCTGCCCTATAAGATGGATATGTCAGAATAAGTTCCCCAGCAGTGGGTTTATTTGATATCATATACTTCTTAACATCTATTATGAATTAGGTGAATGTTTACCCAGCATAGGTTCACATTCAATAATTCATACGCATGCTGATGCTACTCGCCTGTTGCAAATTTCTTCCTTGTTCCCAGTTTGATCCGTCTTTTCTCTCCTGACTTTTTCTCTCCTATCCCTTTCAGTTAGCTAGGGTTGAACTCAATCATTCCAAGTAAGAATGATTTAAAATAAGTAATTTTGAACAATGCTACAAATATACCTCAAGATTAGGCTTTAATTATATTCCACTTTTTTTTTTTTGCTAGAGCCCTGGTGGCTTAGTGGCTACACGCTGGGCTGCGATCCTCAAAGTCAGTAGTTCTAAACCACCAGGCGCTGCATGGGAGAAAGACGCAGCTTTCTACTCCAGTAAGCTGTAACCATCTGCAAAACTCACAGGGCAGTTCCACCAGTAGAGTAGCGATGAGTCAGCATCCACTCCATGCCAGTAAGTTTAAGTCACTTCATCTTTAAAAATAATGATTGCTTTTTAATTGAAGATTATTTAGTGGAGCATTGAATTTAGTTAAGACTAAGTTTCAACACTTTTCACTCAAAATTAATCAAATTTGTTATCAGATAATATGATCTCTATAATGACTTTCAGTGGTTTTGAAACCTTTAAGAAATATTAGAATGGCATTTTTAAAAGTATGTAAATAAAATTAGAGTTTATTAATATGCAAGTTATTTTAATGTATATTCTATAGACATAGAGTATATTTTAATAGTTATTATTTAAATGTGCATTGGTTTATTCAAGCCTTATGTATTATTTTTTGGTAACATCTGTTCCTTATAGAAATGTGCTAAAATCATCTACAATGATGATATATTTGTCACTTTATCTGACATATTGGGATTTGTTTTGCATATTTGATTCCATATTTTAATATTAAAATCAGAAAGTATAATACTGAATCAAGGAAAATTCACCCTAAAAGGACAAATGCTTATTAAATAGGCAATAATTAGAAATCATGATATAAACCAAAAGCATTTTCTCTTGGAAATGTTGGTATAATAATTGCCTTTTTAGTTTAAAGATGATTTTCATGATGTGTACACATACATATGTACATACATGTATACATGTAAGTACACATAACTCATTCCCATCAAATTCAGTCTGATCCTTTTTGAGACTCTAAATGATATAGGAATAGAAAGCATCATCTCTCTCCTACGGACCGACTGGTGGGTTCTAACTGCCGACATTTAGGTTAGCAGACTAAAGAACAACCCACTACATTAACAGGGCACGCAGGTTTTATTTCTGGAAAATAAATTTAGAATAAGAATATTCTAACAAACATTCTTGAATTTAGAATTATCCTTTAAAATGCCGCTTGATGTTTTGTTTTGCATTTATACTCAAAGCCTTTCTTTACCCAAAAATATGCTGCACAGCTTGTTGCTTAAAGACATATTACCCCAAAAGTGTGCAGCCTCACTTACTGTGGCACGGCGTGTGTCTCAGGGGTTATTTTACAGTTGTTAACCTCCCTGGCGTCATCTTCTGAGACTCAAATGTTCCCTTCTAAGAGATTCATTGCCCATTTTGAATGGTTATTCCCATCCCTTAGCTGTTCAATTGTAATTTAAGGGTAATTTAAAATTTAAGAAGTAATTATGAAGAAAAATTAAAATAGTGTTCTCCATATTACTCATTAGGTAAATTAATTTTCAAAGTTAAAAATAATATTTTTCATAGTAACACTTTCCGTGACAGAATTTCCCCAATATAAAATGCATATAAAATATTAACGCTAAAAGCTAAAGAAACGGAAATGGGAACTTTTGAGGATTTAAAGCTAATTACTAGGATTAATTTACTTTCACCTCTAAGAAATACCACCACATACCAGTTGTGGACACCATTATCCCTCATATTTTGACGTTGTTAAAAGTTAATATTTTGAGTCTTACTGTCCTGAGTATACAATATATCTCTGGTTGTATTCAAAGAAGCACATTTTGGAAGTGATTCAGCTTAAATGCAACATCTCTGTTCTTATATTTTAATATAATATACATATATATACTGATTTTCTGTTACTATAGCCTAGAAACCAGGCTGACTTATTACCAAGCTAGACCTTAAAATGTATACCATAAAGCAGAAATATCATATTACAAACAATGAGGTATACTAAAGGAATGTGAAATAAAAATATTTCATAGTGTATATCATAGGACAGGGCATCCCATTACACAAAAAACATGCATTTTCACTTGTAGCAGATCAAAAATATAATGTGAAAAGCACAAGACATTCAGAGGAGACGCTGTACTTGAATTTCCCTGGATTCATGATATGTCAATAGCAAAATATTCAAATGTTCCAAGTGTCCCCGCCTTCATATATTTTATACAAACTTGTAAGCTTATTAATATAATCAACATTTTATCTGAAGCTGTTGAACATATGTATATATTTATAAAATTCTTGTAATACATATGTGATTGTAAGCATACATGCCCAACACTTGCAGATCAGTCTGTCATGCCATGGTGGCTTGTCTGCTGCTGTTGTGTGTATGCGCTTCTCTAAACCAAGGCACTGGGAAGAAAGGCCTGGGCTTCTATATCTGAAAATTAGCCAATGAAAACTTTATGGATCTCTTGTCTCAGATGTGCCCTTGCATCAGGTCAATTGCAAGAGGAGGCTCTAGTGCTTGGGAAAGGGATTGCAATAATAGGTTCAGGCATGTAAACCCAAGGACACAGGGCCCAGTCTTGCAGTATCCCCAGAGTTCACATTTGAATCCACTGTTGCAGACAATGTATCCATCCATTTTGTCCAGGATCATTTACTTTTCTTTACACCCTTTACTTTACCGAGCATGAAGCCCTTCTCCAGGGACTGGTTTCTCCTGGTGATATGTCTGAAGTCCATGAGATGAAGTCTTGCCAGCCTCTGAATCTAAGGAGCAGCCTCGCTGTACTTCTTACCACACAGATTTGCTTCTTTTTCCAGCAGCCAGTGTTATATTTAGTGTTCTGACCTATCACCACCATTCAAAAGCATTGACTGTTTTTTGGTCCTACATATTCGTTATCTAGTTTTTACATCCATATGAAGTGATTGAAAATGTCATGGCTTGTTTGAATCTAGTGCACCTTAATTTTTAGAATGATAGACAAGCTATCTTTACCTACAACCTATAACTATTATCTAAGGTGCCCTGGTGATGTCGTTGGGGCTGTGATCCTCAAGGTCAGTAGTTTGAAACCATCGTGGAAGCTCCACAGAAGAAAGAGGGGCCTTTCTACTGTCCTACAGCTATAGGCAGATCCATGATGAAAATGCCCTAAAATAATGCAAGATTATGATTGATCCCCCCAAAGAATGAACAACACGTGCCCTGCATTTGCACATGTTGTTGTAATAATTTTTATTATTGAATCACCATCATGAAAAATAATGATGTATGTAAGTTAGCATGGTGAGTGGATGGTGTGAGAAGGTAAAATATGGGAAGAGATGGTAAGTCAGGTGGTGTGTGGTAGATGCAGACAGATATGATTCTCAAGGTTATGTCTTATTTACAAACCCTGGTGGCACAATGGTTTGTTATGCATTGAGCTTCTAACTACAAGGTCAGCAGTTCTAAACCACCAGGCAGTCCTATGAAGAATTGCAGTCTGAGAAAATCACACAGGCAGTTTTACCCTGTTCTACAGGATCACTGAACGTAAGAAGGCACTTGATGGCAGAGATTTCACTTTGATCTTGTATTTTGGAGGATGAAATTTGGGAATTTATTACATTCTTAATAAACAACTAAATAGCAAGCTAAGTAAAATAATAACCAGGTATGGATCAATGCTGAAAGTGTGTCATGATTTACGGATTATGATTAATCTAATTTAATACACTTAATTTTATTTTCTGAAAAGGTTAAACTAATAAAAGCGATCGTGGTGCTCCCATTTGTTACAATCTGGGATTGCTTAGAGGTGAAGCTGAATTAATTTGAAAATGAATACGACTGCTCTGAAGATTGCCCGTGAAAGGCACTGGCACAGAATAGATGCTGAATATGCCATAAGTGTGTTGTTAACATTTCTGGGATTTCCAGCTTAATTATATTTCAGCTAATCAAGGTAAATAATTTACCCTGGAG
Organism: Tenrec ecaudatus; assembly: GCF_050624435.1. NCBI lineage: Eukaryota > Metazoa > Chordata > Mammalia > Afrosoricida > Tenrecidae > Tenrec > Tenrec ecaudatus. Next base: position 12,240,843 of record NC_134544.1, read on the forward strand.
TTCATGTTCTTTAGGATGTTGACTAAAGCGTGTGATAAATGTTTTAGCTAGCAAGCAGTTTAATGTAGAAATGAACAACAGCATTTTGAAGTGACCACTCTCCCATGTAATTGCTGCATTCCAGTTCTATTTGTGTAAATCGTACCATCAGAGTGCGTATTCTTCTTTTAAAAAGTAAGTTACGGATGGAGGATGGGTGCATTTGAAGGCAGAGGAGTTGATTTGTGTTTGTGTCAAGTAATAATGATGTTGGACAATGAGGGATTGTTCTTAATAAGGAACACAATTTGAATTCTTTAAATAAATGTAGGGCTACAGATTTGCTAAATAGATAGAGACTTCTAGATACAGTTGTATAAAAAAAAGAGAGACTAATTGCCATCAATTCCATTCTGTTTCAATGGTGACTTTGTATAATAGGGTAGAACTGCACCCTGTGAGTTTCTGAGACTGTAATTCTTTATAGGAATAGAAAGTTTTATCTTTCTCCTGCAGAATGACTGGTGGTTTTGAACTGCTGACTTTGCAGTTAGAAGCTCAATGCATAACTACTGTGCCACTGGGGGCTTGTTAATATGACATAACCTTGAGAGCCATATCTATCTGCATCAATCACACACCATTTCACTCACCATCTCATCTTACATTTTACCTTCTCACACCATCCACTCCCATGCTAACCTACATAAATCATTATTTTTCATGATGATGGTTCAGTAATGAAAATTATTAAAATACCATGTGCAAATGCAGGGCACGTGGTGTTAATTCTTTGGGGGATAAATCATAATCTTGCATTATTTTTAGAGCATTTTCATTACACATGGATCTGACCTAGAGTATTGTAACAGACTAATTTTAGATCATAACAACATAATCAATGACCTTAAACAACATGAAGAAAACTTTTCTTTGCGAAAGAAAAAAAATTAAAGGGCATTGCAAAACAACATACTAGAATTAATGGCTACCTGAAAAATTCAATCAGAAATAATCCCCACAGTACATACATTCGGTTGGAGGAAGATAAATAGAGACCAGCTAACATCTTAGAAATTCCATATACCCATTTAATCATCACAAATAAGCCACGGAGGTGGTTCCCAGAGGAGTTCTCTGGGGTAAAATATGTGCCTCATATGGATCCATTGATCTTCAAGAGCTTTTCTGGGCTAAAATATTTGGTGTGAAACTCACTAGTGGAGCCATAACTTCATTGAAACACAACAGGAGACCATTCAGACAATTTCCATTTGTCCTTCATGCTACGTTCCTTAAATAAAATTATACTTCTCCTTATACCCAGCAGAATTTCTATTTATCATATTTTATAAAAAGGATCATTGTAATTAAAAAAATATCTTCTTTAATAATCTTACCACTTACACTCTTAGGAGCATTGATCAGTGATGCAAGCATTCATCACCTAAAGTGTGGTAATAGTTGGTCATCCCCTTAGTGGAGGCAATCTGGAGAGGGAGAAGGGTCAAATGAATGACTAGACGTGTGGATCTGTGTCTCTTTGGTAAACGTTATAATCCACTGTGAGTTTAGCACCAAGAGTAACTTCAGTGATGCTAACCACATGAAAACAGAGGATCTCGTCTCAGATTACATTACATTAAAAACGTGTCAAGAAACAGAACAGCACACACACAAAAGCTGACAAGGGTAGGTGTAAAATACGTGGCAATCTGTTAATGCTTACAGGAAACAGGAATAGCTAAACAGCACGAGACTAGTCTTAGAAAAGGTTTAGAGAAATGAACTGAATGCTTAGGGAATTAACCACTCTGAACGCTCTTGAATTCAGTGTTTCAGGGATTGGGCTGGTTTTTCAGAGGTAGATTGGCAATTGGAGGACGCATTGTGGGAGTGACACCCACAAGAAAGGAAGTGACAGCCACCTGGTGAGGCACCTCCACTCTGCGTGGTCTTTCTCAAATTCCTGAGCTGTTCAAAATTCAGTGTTCTTTCTGTCTTTCATTTGCTTTCACCTTCCTTCCTTGTTTCCTTACTTCCTTCTTTCTTTCTTTTTAAAATCATTTCATTGGGGACTTGTACAACGCATCACAAACCATCCATCCATCCTTTGTCTCAAGCACATTTGTGCATTTGTTGCTATCATCATTTTATAAACATTTTCCTTCTACTTGAGCCCTTGGTATCAGCTTCTCATTTCTCCCCTCTCTCCCTCATGAGCCCTTGATAATTTATAAATTATTATTATTTTTCATGTCTTGCACTGACCAATGTCTCCCTTGACCCACTTTTCTGTTGTCCATCTCCAAGATAGCATCAAACATTGAACTTATGAATTTTAAAACAGTCAAATGTGGGATAAATAACAAATGGCTTTATAAACTGAGTCATTATTGTTATTTGACTCTACATGCTAATGACTACAATTATCAATGATGACAATGGGTATGCCATTGTGCTCCAGGAGCCATGATAGCACAGTGATTAAAGCACCTCGCTGCTAACCAAGAATTTTGTGGTTCACAGTCACAGCTGCTCAGAGGGAAAATGATGTAGCAGTCTGCTTTCTTGAAGGTGCACCTGAATGTGCCAACTCATGGAGTCCATTCTAGATCGCAACAACCTTATACAGAGTTTCCAAGGTGGTAATATTTATGGGAGCCAATGGCCTTGACTTCATTCTTCAAAGATGCTAGTGTTTGAAAAGACAACCTTGTGGTTAGCATTCCAATGCTAACTATATGGTGCCCCCAGGATCTCCAGTTGAGCTTTGGAGAAAGGAGGACTTTATACTCCCCTAAAGTGTTATAGCCTCAGAAGAAGTTCTACCCTGGCCTATGAGCCAAAATTGATTCAAATGCAGTGATTTTGATTTTTTCTTTGTTTTTTAATGCTCCCTTATGGGCAACAGTGGGAACCCCAAAACCATTTGTGGGGTCCACAGAGATTAAGCCTCAACTGCATCTCTTTGACCACAGTGGAGGGATGTAGTAACCTTGTCTTCAGAGAGCATTGCTGAACCGATGACTGCAGATATTGGTAGGGTAAAATGTAATATCTTACTATTTGGTCTCCCTTTTGACCCATTTTAAAGTTGTTTTAGATTTTTTTTAAGTGTAGAGGAATATACATACGTTATGCCTCCTGCAAATCACCTCTGACAATACAGCAGGGATGTAAATAGCTTTTGATGACACCAAGTGCAAGGGGATGTGGATGACTGCACCTGCGGTACGTTCCCATCGGGGACCTAAACATTAGACCTCTCTTTTGACCCATTGTACATATTTTCTAGCTTTTAATATGTTCTACTATCTTTTTGATTAAGGTTTTTCTCTGTTTTACTGTTCTAGTTCTTGCTGTTAGCTTCTTCCTTTCTTTCGGTATATTTTCTGCATATAAAACCTATAATAGGTAACTTTAAAGAAAGAGTAACTGCATTAATGGTTTCTTGGAGCAAGGACTGGAGAGATTGGGGGCCAGGGATGTGTAGCTAATAACAATGTGCACAGGAAAGATGAAACTATTCCAAGATAGATTGTACAACTATTTTTGTTAGGATCCAACTATTTAATTTTAGGGTATTTGGGTAATGTGCTCCCCAAACCCTTTTTTTTTAAGGAAGGATCCTAAGAGGACTGCCTACAAAAACATAAATATGTTCTCTCACAGTTTAAAACCCCAAGCCAAACAAAAAATCCAATGCCATTAAGTTCCTTCAAACTCCTAGAGCCCCTGTATGGGGTTTCGGAGGCTGTGAAGCATCCTGAGAACAGCGGACCTCCCATTTCTCACGTAGGGTGATGGGTGGGTTTGGTGTCCCTTCCTTGACAATGTTACCTGGATTTTTTCTCACACTTGAGGAGAAAAGCAATCCGTTGTAGGATGCCTGCAGAGTGAAGCCTTTTCCTCCCTGTGGGCCCTGAGAAAGCAGCCTGGTCATCTTGCTTCCTTTGGTTCTAAGCGGAAAGAATCATATGAACTCAGGATTCAAAGAATTACTTCTGCTCTTTACTGATTTTTCTGGGTTCTAGTACAGCCAGAATGCTCTTTAGAGGCAAGGATGACCAGATACGACTTAGGTTCTTTGGACTTGTGATCAGGAGAGGTCAGTCTCTGAAGAAGGACATCATGGAAGAGTGGAGAGGCACCAAAACGATAAAGACCCACCATGGGATGTATTAACATGGAGGCTGCTACAGTTGTTCTTTTTCGATTGTTCTGGCAACAATAAGAGAACAATTGTTCTTTCAGGATCCTACAAGACTGGGCAATGATTTCGTATGTTGTGCATAGGGTTGCTATGTATTGGAAATGACTTGAGGCATTTAACAATTACAACCACCTACTCCTATAGATTACAGACTGACTCATTAATGTAACTGCTATACTAATCAGGTAAGGTGAGTTATTTGACATTAAATACTAAAAAAAACAATGAGAGTAAAAATTGTTATTGTTATCAGATTCTTAATGCTAACAATTACAATTAGCAAAGATGACAAAAATAGGATTTTACTGAGGAATCTCAGCTTTGTTTTAACTTGTTTTTTTATCTAATTTTTTTCTATTTACAATTTTTTTAAAACAATGTTCTTAGTAATTTAACAATAACTTCTCTTTCATTGATTCTGAATCTAATGGGTACATTTTATGTGTATGTGTTCACACATTTGTGCACATATTTGATGCTATTTTTGTCCACTAAAGATTATAATTAAACATTTAGAACAATAACTGAACATTTACAAAAGACAAGCATCGATAGATGTTTGTGATAAGTACATTTATTGTGCCAACCTGGCCAATAGAAACATGTGCGATTAATAAGGTGGCAGTTTGATTAGAGAGCAGAGAGAGAAATGGCTTGGCAAGCTCTGCCTGTCTCTCTCTTGCTCTCTGGTGATCAGACCAATGTGCAGATGCTAGTTCTCTGCCTCAACCTGTGAGCTACAGTTTCCGTGGGATACCCAACCTCGCTAGAGTTTGAGGTTCGAGACCTGCTTCACCACACTGCTGGGGTATACAACACTTGAACTTGGGACTGTCCGATCCTGTCATCTGACTGACTGTTGGTGGCCTTCCCTGCTATTTGCTGCCTGTGGCTGAACTGCCTGTATCACTCTCAGGAAGACTCAGCTGTCTGCTTCTTTGGCCTTGGACCCAGCACCCACATGAGTTGAAAGACTTCCAGGACATTAACTGTTCCATGGAAGTGACTTGAACTGAGCCCTCTGTACTGCTGTGTGGACTAATTAGCTGTTATATTCCTTTGTGCTGTGCACACACACACGCATAACATCATAAGTGTCCTGGTTTTGTTTATCTAGAGAATCCTGTATAACACAATCTTGGAACAAAGAATTCAGAGTGGTGCCATTTGGTCTAAATTTTATCCTGAGGTCCAGCCGACAGATGCTGTTTGCCACTTAGCTCCTGGCCAGTCAGCGAATGGTGACCCATGGAAGGAGACTTTAATGTGGGCGTAGGCTTAATTTGTGTTGTTACCCAAAGCTAACACCTGGATGTCATGTTTCATAAATACAATTAAATGAGAACATTTGACTCATCAATCCAAATAGTTTCTATTTTATTATTTTTTTGGTTTGATTGTTTGTCTGATGGTTTCTTAAATGAGAAAATGTGAGGAGTTGACATCTTTGTAAATAAAATATTACTGAAAATAGGTGACTGAGCTTTTATATGTTGAGTAAACTTGTGATTTTTAAATAAAAAGGGATTTTTTTATCAACGCTTTAGCTGATCAAAAGAAAAAGCTTGTCATCAGTTAGTCAGAAATGAGAAGCAATAAATTATCTTCCAATACATAATTCAAATAATCCCATGCTAGTCAACTCTTTGGGGAGAAAGATGAGGCTTACCATCTTGGAATGCCACGAGGGCAGTATTATCATGTCCCGCAGGGTTACCATGAGTCAGAACCTTTGGAAACGTGAGTTTAGCTCTTTTGGGAGTCCATGCTTTCCCTCTACGTACATCAACAGTGAGTGTCTATGGAAACTGCCTTAGTTAGTCTGTGTTGTCTGGAGAAACAAAACCAGTGATATTCATGTATGTGTAAAAAAGAATTTTATATCAAGAAGTAGTTTTGTATCAAGAAAGCATCCCATCCCAATCCAACTCAAGTTCATGGGTAAGATGCTAGTTGGAGACTTCTTCAGAGTCACCTAGGCATAGACAGAGGACCGAGAAAGGTGAAGGGATGCAGACAAATGACAAGCGGGTGGTACAGAGCTTCATGGAGGAAAGGTTGGTGGGAACAGAGCAGGGTGCCCACAGCTCCCAGAGGGGCACCCAGGGCCAGTGGTCTACATGGGGCTACCCCAAGAGGCAGGCACAGAGTGTCAGTAAACAAAGAGAGGGAGGAGCAGAGAGGGGAAGTTCCCAATTTCTTTCATAAAGAGAACACACCCCTAAAGAAACATTATTACCTGTGATTTGATCGATAGTATGGACTCCACTCCACCCTCCACACAGGATCAAGTTGACACACAGTTTCACCACCACACCCAACTTTTGAAAAGAGGGGAAGGTGTGGAGAGTGAGCCTGTGAATTGGGGTACGGTGCCACATGGTGGCATTGCAAGCTTGGTTTGAACAACAAAATCATGGAACGCCGCCTTTTCTATTAAGGAGGACTAATGGAAACACTCTGTGGCTGCAGCTCCTCCTTCATTTGTCGGTTGCGCATTTGCGTTAGTTTGCATCTTGTATCTATGGGTGTGTGATAGTTCATGTGAGCAATCCCATCCAAAATAAGAAATGACATCTGGTACTATCACAAATAATATATTGGGCCTGTCTAGATGATGATTGTCATCACATATTATAGCCTGGCCTTCAATCCAGTAAATAAAACAACCAACATAATTGGTAAAACTGACCTAGAAAATCTATAATAACCAAGAAATAGCGACTCAAAGAAATCCTTCTAAGCCTTTACTTAATCACACTGTCATCTTGAAGCCCCTGAAGAAAAAGTACCCAAAAGAAACCACACACTCTCATTAGAATTCTAGTAAATGTCAGGCAGAAATGCATGCTTCCTTACATGGCTATGATCCTATGAGGGGATACTTCTTTTTGTCCTCCCCATTGCTGACCAACCCTTTCACCTTAGAATAGGCTCCTATGAATCTCTTTGTTTTGTTTTGCCTTTGAAAAGTAAATACCTTGCTTTGGTTCCTGTTTTAATCCCTCTTAACCAGGGTAAGTGGGGAACGCGGATGCTATGACATAGCTGTTGGTAGGTGTTGGTGAATGGGGTCTAGCTCATACAGATTCCGTGTGTAGCATAACAAACTCCTGCCACCATGCTAGCAGCAACAAGCAGGTTTTAAGCCTATTGTGGCCATCACCTCGTCCATCCGGCTCACTGAATGTCTTCCTCTTTTTCACTAATTTTTTGCTTTACCTACCATGATGTCCTTCTCCAGGGGTTGGTCCCGTCTTATTTGGGGGCAAGATGATAGTTTTTAAAGTGCCCAGGATAGTCAGCATCCACAGTCACCAATAGTGCCAGGAGCTTGGCAGTGCTGCGGTTGTGCTTCATGGGCGAACAGGCACGGACAGGGACTGCTGGTATGGACTCAAGGACTAGGAGTTTGGTTGTCTCTGTGTGTAAGCACTACAGTGTCACGGTCCGGCCATTTAAAATCAACAGGGCAGCATCTACCCCACAACAAAGTAAATGCTTTAAAGAAAGAAGAATAAAAGCAGGGACTCTAAGAGGGGGCAGTGGGTGTGAAAAGCCATGTTCCATGGTGGGGACGCTACTTTGTTTTCTTAAGGAGTGAAAACAAAATGTGTATGAATTATTGAACAGAAAATGGATGTTCTCTGAATACCTTCATCCAATTCATAAGAAAAAGTGAAACAAACCAACCAAGCTGTCTTCTAGCACCTAACATCAACGTACATCTGTGATGCAACCGGGGAAACAAGTCGGCTGCTGAAAAGAATGCAGACAGCCGTTCCCTGACTCTGTTAATGGAAATAAGGGCTCTTTTCAAATACCTCCTCTCCCAAGTCACATAAGATCTCTGGAGGTGAAAACAGTTTGTCATCAGCTACTGTCCAAAGGGTGGTGGCTTCAATCCACCCAGTGACATCATAGAAAAGGTCTGGCGATCTACTGCTATATCATGTCACCCATTGAAACCCAATGGGGCAACATCCTACTTAGATATACATAGTACCGCCAGGGATTTTTTTTAAGCCACAACTGAATTTTTAACACGTGAAAATTTGGAAAGGCTATGACTTTCTTTGTTGAGTAACTCTTGTGCCCAAGCCCCATTGGGGTTTGCTAATAAAGGCTCCTTAAGCAAGCTCTGCTTCCCATGCCTTCAGACCTTTCTTTCAGCAGAGATGTTGATGTTGGATTTTGTAAGCACGAGGTAGGATAGAACATAGACGTGTTCCTATTAGGTGACTTCAAACAGGAAAAGTATGAGATTGTCCTGTGAGAGATACAAACGCAGCAAAGGAAAAGATTTCTTCTTTAATAATATAGTGCAAAGAAAAGCAAGAGTCTGAATGTATCAACACAAACAATCCAAGTCTCCCGATTACTTGCTTCAAGCAAGGTTTTTCTTTCATTTGTGCCAATATCATCCCACTCGTCTAGATGGGGGTTATAGGGAAAGTACATACCATGGTTGGCACTTAGGGGATGATATATTTTGGAATAGAGTCAGATTTGATGAACTCTCCAACGGGGACTGAAAAATGTCATCACTACAATCAATGGAGACAGAATTCTTTATCCATTTTTTTCTTTTTATTCTCTTTAACTTTCAAATCAAATGAAAGAAAATAATTGTGGAGCTTTCACATAACTGCTAACTCTCCAAAGAGCTCAACTTTATTTTTTTTATTGGATTCATATACTGTGTCATACAGCCCAAGGAAAGGAAACCCACCATCCCGGTAACTCTGATTCTTGGTTCCACAGAGTCTTTACATCCAGGGTCTTCAATCATCTGACCCCAGTGGACTCTTGTCCCTGAGCCCCAACATCATGAACCTGTTGTTCTGGTGAAACCAGGTTCTTTAAGCTAGCCTCCATAACAGGGTCCATCCCTGTTTCTTCTTATGAAAGAGTACATGTAGTTGATTGCAACGTCCTCACCATCAATAAGGAGAGACAAACAAGGTGAGTGATGGCTGACATCCTCTTCCCCACTAAAGGAGGCGAGTGTCTGAAGGGGAAACTTGCATTAGGGATACAGACAATGGAAAGGGATTTGGATTTTAAAGGCTCTTTCCACAAATCATATGTCTTGACCCTTCCAGACTCTCAACTTCCTTGTATCAAAGCAGGTGCCTGACAGGCATACACATGAAGCTGATAGCCACAGCTTTTTCTGCAGGAGAAATGAAACCAAAACAAAACTCATTGCCATCAAGTTGATGGAGAACTGCTCTTGTGAATTTCCGAGATGGTGGCGGTTGACAGTAGAAAGTCCTGGCTTTCTCCTGCAGAGGGGCTGGTGTCTTCAAAATGCAGACCTTGCAATTAGGAACCCAACACGTAATTACTACGCTACCAGGGTTACAAGTTCACTGCTTACCTACTGCCACCATGACTCCCTAAACAAAAGAAAGCCAACACAAATTTAAGTTTTGTATAAACCCAAATATTGAGCCAAGTGTGTTCTTCAAAGTTTTTCAGGTTATAACACACTTTTCAGAAGATGTTGACCTATCAATGTGTGATTACTATTTTTCAGAAATGATTGCTATTTCTCTTTTCTATTAGTAATATAATCATTAATTCTGTCTGTCCACTTCAAAGTTCTAAAAGAAAAGTAGAGCTAATCTACAGTGTGCAAGATGTTTTCAAGAACCTTAGCTCTCCTCACTTGTAAGCGATGATGTCTTCTTGAATTCCGCATGTACTTCTTTTCACATAGACAGACTCTCTACTAAGGATATAGGTCATTTCTCAATAGAAGGATCACCATTCTTATTCAGAAGCACCGAAGACAAATAAGATGCTAATTTTTTTATCTAAAATGATTATTTTCTACCCTGATATTAACACACAGTATAAATTATTGAAGAAATGGGGAAAAGTCTATATTCCTAAGATTTATTTGAGTAAATATTTCCAGAAACATAGTAAAGATAGGAAGGAATTAGACTCTATCAAAACATTTCTATACCAATTAAACTCCCCACAAAAATTTTGAAATATTTGCAAAAAGGCATAACTACTGTTTGAATACATTAAATATGTATAAAAATTAAATCACAAGATGTAAATATTTAATGGAAGAAATAATCAATGACTGTGAAGAAATAATTCAGTAAAGTTATACAAATAAATAACTACAACTTCAAATTTAAAAGTTCATCCTTACTAGTATCCTGTATGCCATTAATACTAGTCCCACTCAAATAGCTAATCAATGCTTAAAGAAGTTGATAACATGGTCAGTCATCAAATTAATTACAATTTAAAAGAAAGAGAAAATAAGTAATATTGTCAGAAAACTTCAGAGGGATGACAAATACAGTTAATGGATGGCAAACATATAAATTCACATGAGCTTTTAAGATCGAAATATGCCAATAATTTTTAATCATTTAAGAATTATTTATTAAGAATCTACATATGCCAGGTCCTCTCCTATGTGTTGAGCTACCAAAATTCCAAACCCACTGACATCAAGTCTATTCTGAATCATAGTGACATTATTCCAAGGTTCCAATACTTACAGGACCACATATTCACATTTTCCTCACACAAAGTGACTGATGGGTTTGAACCATTGACTGTGTGCTCTTAGCAGTTCAATGATCATGCAATGGTGTCACTGGGTTACTTTGTGCTGAGCTACAGCAGTAGAGAGATACTGACTTTAAAAAAAGATATTGTATTTGGGAAGACAGAAAGTAATCAAATAATTGTATAACACACCCAGGGATAGCAAGTGAATGAGAAAGGATGCAGGCTCTGCATGGTAGGCAGGGAAGTAGTAAGCATTCTGATCATGTAGCCTGTAAAGTGACATTGGGAGAGGGGGATAACCATTGGTTTCAGAGCAGAGCAGCAATATGGCCAGATTTTATTTGGGATGTATCACTCTGGGTTGTGCCTTGAGATTATCTGATGTAGACTAGCAAAGATGTGAACAATGATATCAGTTAGCAAATTGCCCTTACTCTTCTGAAGCAATGTCAACTCATAAATCCCTTAAATCTCAGTGCAAACAAAACAAAAATCCTTACCTTACAACTTTCCCAACAGATAGCATCATGATAAATGGAGAAAGGATTGAAGTTGTCAAAGACTTCATCTTGCTTGAATCTATAATCTATGATCATGGAACCATCAGTCAAGAGATCAAAGGATGCATCTCATTCGGTCAATGTACTGCACATAACTACATATTTAAAAGCTAGGATGTTTCTCTGAGGACTAAGTTACACCTGTCCCAAACCCTGGAATGTTCAATCAACTCATATACATGTGAAATAAAGAAGAACAGCACCACTACCACCACCCAAAAAATAATTGATGCATTTGAGTTGTGGTGCTTTTGAATATTGAACTACCAAAAGGACAAACATCTGTTTTAGAATGTGTCTGACCTGAGTGCTCCTTAGAGGCAAGGATATGAGGCTTTGTCTTACATACTTTGGACATGTTAACAGGGGAAACGAGTCCCTGCAGAGGGACATCATGCTAGGTAAAGTAGAGGGGCAGCAAAAAAGAGGAAGTCCTTCTAGGAGAAGCAATGATGCAGTGCCTGCCTAAATTGATGCCAGCACAGGAACCCTTGAGAGGATGCACCAAGGCCAGGCAATGTTTCATTCAGTTGTGCATCCAGTTGCTATGGACCAGAATCAACTTGATTGCACCCATGTTGCTGAACAACAGCACTCTCATGCTCACATTATTTTTATTCAGTTCTATTGTTGTGGTTGCCATGTGTTTTCTGTAGTGGAGATCATGCTGAAACCAGAGGGCACATTTTGAGGTCTTATGGATTTTGATACAAATACGTAGGACACATGTATCTGAAGTAGTCTCTGGATTGGGAGAATCCCATTTCATCACATTCTGGTCACCTCCAGGTGGCAGCATGCACTCCAGCGGGCATAGCCACTTCCTGGGAAAACTGAGAAGCAGAAAATAATGTTGGGCGATAGATGTCCTTGTCTCAAGTGTTGTGAAGATTTTTAAGAATTTCATTTGAAAGTTTTCTTGAATTTCCGTGAATGTGCTCTTTTAATTATATGATTTCAAATAAACGCTCGTTTAATTATCTAAATAGCCTCTATTTGTTCATCCTCCATAAAAAAAGACAGCCCCAAGTTTCTCCCTGGCTCATTTCCTAATGGGGTGATTCATGGCCTTCCCAGGAGATGTCACAACCCTACACAAAGGAGGGATCCATTTGCAGTGCTCACTCAAGCCTTCCCTTTATGTAGAGCCTGTAACCTCCAGGGCAGGAAAGCACTGCCTCCAACCAAACCAACCAAGGCAGATATCCTGAGACAGACCACAGAACCAGCATGCTCAGGTTCAAGAGCACCTGTCCTGTGGTTACACATCATTCCTGTCTGAGCCTTGAGTAATATAAGCCCTGACAAACCACAATGGTATCCTACTGGAGCCTAGATGATCTGCCCAAGGGTTAAATGTAGCTCTCCTGGGGACAGTCCTCTCAATCACAGTGGTTAGAGGTGGCCCTTAGACAAAAGGCCTAGAGATGGATCACATTCTATCAGATGTCATCGATGGATACCATTATGTATTGTCAAGACTGTCCAGCTTCTGCTGTTGTTTGTGGGTTGACTCCTTTGGTCAAGTGGACAGAGAGAGCCACAGGATTTGTGGTTGGCCAACCAAAGAAATGAAAGGATGGACAGTGTGATTTGAAATTCGGTCTCTGTAAATCAGCAGATGTGTGCACGCCATGAAACGGAGGGATCACTTTTCAGCATCCAAACCATGTACTGAAGCCCTAATCGGAATGAGAAGATAGAAATGAGACCCTTTTCAAGATCCCCACTCTCACTGATGGCAGAATCTTTTCTGTGTGCTAGTGGAGAATGTATGCATTGAACAGTAAGCTACGTTAACACTTCCCATCAGGCAGAATTAGGGAATGTCTTATCAGTGAGATCTTGTCAAGTCTCTATTTCAGAAGGTACTAAAAGAAATGATCATTTCTCCTATTAAACAACATGCACCAACATGAGAGATGATTATTTACATGTCATAGTGTGTACATTTGGAAGAGCCCAGTTCCTCTACAGTAAGGCTGGTTTGTATTTTAATCAGTTCAGATGTAACATTCCTTTTTAAAAAAATCCCTACTTTAGAAAGTAGGGAAGAAAAGCAATTACAACTTTTAGATTAAAATTCAAACCTTTGAATTTTACATGAACATACCTTGATAAATAAAGAAAAAGAAAACACATATCATTTGTACAAGGCACATATTCCATAAAGAAATGCACATTCATTTCCAGAGCTGTAGTGTGCTTTTCACAAAGGGAAACCAAGACATTAAATAAACAAAACTTTAGGGTGAATATTGTATGAATAAATGGAACAAGGGCCAGAATTAAAAACTTGTAAAGGAGGAAAATGATTTAGTAAATATATGGACAATAATTAATACAGGCTGGCAATCTTCAGGGTTATGTTGTGGTCTGTTCCTGTGTCTTTAGGAATTTTCAGATCACTTGGAATACGTGTGCATCATTCTTAGTTAGCCCTACTTTGGAGCCTAAGTGGTGGATCATTGGAATCACCCTGGGATGTGGTGACCCTACAGATCCCTCATTTCTTTCCTCTAAAACTGGTCATTCACTAAGTCGCCAATGGAGCCCTGGGCTCTGTGTGTTTTCCAGACCCAGGTGATCCCAAAGGTCAGCCAAATCCATGAAGCTGGCTTTCTTACAAGAAAAGGCTCTCCAAGGATTTAATAGCTGTGTGTGCAACAAGGGAAGGTGATTGTGATGAAGAATTTGTTGCAAGTGGGTTGAATTATTCACGGTGACAAATGGACAGATTTTATCTAAACATAAACTGAATTTGGAACCTAAGCAGTGCTGTCCCACTCACAAACAATGGTGGGCTGCGTCCTTTAAGTGTCTGTGTCTCCCTCTGATCTTGTCAATCATCCAGACTCCTGTATCAGGCTCCTGAAAGGAAGTGCTGTGGCCTTTCTGAGTCTCCCAGCCCTTTCCCCCACTACGGGCCTCATGGCCGTTCACCATGTTGTAAAAACTCATGTCTGGTCCTGTTTCACTTTGGCTGCCATGACTGACCCAATTCAAAGTCTGCTTAAAAGGGCAAGTGGCAGTGGTCCAGAAGTCAAACATCAGAAACTTGAGTCTGCTTGTGTAAATATATTGATTTTATACCTACTGATCAAACTTTTACAAACATATATCTGTGCCAGCTGGTGTAAGATGTATTTCTGTGATAAAATTGGATTGACATATGACAATTTTGAGGCATCAAAGACATGCCCCGGTCAAATATTTGGGAGCTTTTAAGCATCTGCCCTGACATTGTTGTTCTTCATTATATGCACATCCAAACAGAGTACTACTCCACCTATCAAATTTGATTATCTCCTACAAGTGTTGCAATATTTCAGGAGACAAATACAGTTCTCAAATGACACTCTAGAGTAATTTTTTTCTTCTATTTTTGACTAATTTAAAGTCAGTGTGACCTTTTCAAAGGTGGTGACATTTCTAATGTTCAGGAAAGACGAGAGAATTGCAATTTATCTAATGCAAAAAAGTTAACACATCTGGCTGAATGTCCTTCGATTTATGTTTTTGTTGGAATCAACATGCCACAGTGGACCATTCTGTTATTTAAGTGGCTAGATGATACTCCAATTTAAACAGAATAATGTGTACTCTGAATATGCCTACATTGTGAGTACAGCTTTGTGCTCATTAAAATCCATCCTATATAATGCCAGGTGCCGCCAAAGAAAATGAATAAGGGGTTGCCCTTGAGTGAGGTGAACAGGGATCCTTCCAGGGACTCTAGAGCTCTGGTGGCCCAGTAGGCTGTGCACTGAGTGGTTGAGCACAAAGTTATCAGTTCAAATCAAACAGGACGATGCTGTCTGCTCCCATAAAGATTTAGTCTTGGAAATCCAAAGGGGTGGTTCTTTTCCACCTTGCAGGATTGCTTTTAGTTGGAATAGTGATAGTCATTTGGATTGGAAAAGTCACCCACATAGAGTCAGGTGCAAGCTGAGTTACCAACTAAGTCAACCAAGTCTGTGTGAAAACCATTCTTGAAGGAAGAATGATAAAAACAAAACGAAACAAAAAGAAATTAAAAACTCATTGCTGAGTCAATCCTGATGCACAGGACTTCTCTAGGACGGAGTGTAACTGGCCCGTTAACTTCCTGATAGTTAACATCTTTCTGATGTGATGGGACTGATGGTTTGAATGGCTGACCCTGACGCAAAGGTAATATTACTCTCAGAAGAGTTAAATCACTGCCTTTGTTACCCCAAACAGGCCTCCAGGTGAATGTTGCAACCTTAGCATGTGTTAAGCTCTCACTAGCTGAAACGTTGGGAGGCTCTCCGAAGAAAGTTCTGGCAATATGCTTCCACAATAGCGCAGCCTCGAGCACCCATATTGTTGTGGTGCTGTCCTCGACTCAGACCCATCAGTACCCTACACACAACAGAAGGAAACCCTGCCACCTTCCACACCTCCCTCGCAATTGCTTCTGTGCATGAACCCACTGTTGCAACGACGCTGCCACACGGAGCAGTTTTATTCTGCAAACATGGCGTCACACAGGCCACCGGAGCAAGGCACACAGACGGGGGGAGATTCTGAGTGATAGGCAAGGTTAGATTCCCAAGGCCCCTGAGAAGATAGGGGGCTGGACAGCTCAATCTGTATGGAATGCATTTCTGTTTCATCTTTCTTGGTTGCTACTTGGTTTTCCCCCAGCTTCTATCACAGGTGTCCTAGTCCTGCTTCTCCCTTCTTCTTCGAATTGCCTAAAGGAACCACCCTTGACCTCGCCCTTTAACGTACACATCTGCAAATCACCCTCCCCTGATACAAAGCATTGTTTTTCTATTTATGGCATCAATCACAATATATGTATTTAAAACATGGCTTGTTTCATCTTTCCAGAAGGTAATACAATACCTGGACATAAGGGTAATGGTGCTTTTTGTCTTAATCACACCTGCATTCCAAACATTTAGCATGGGCTTGTGCATATAGTGGTTATTGAAAAAAAATAAAAAATTAATAAGTGCTTCTTATTTGCATACTTACATAATTTCATGTCAATTGATAAATAAGTGTAGGGCTGGTGTCTAGCTTGTCAATCAGGTCAATGGGCTGATGATGATTCCTTGTGGGCATGGTCTTCTCAGGAGGTTTATGGGAACTTCCTCCCCCCTCTGGAGGTGAGTAACACTCTCTGCTTCACTCAAATGATACACTCAGAAAGATGGAGGAGCCACATAGAGACCTGCACCAGTGCTGAGATGCTCCCACCCCCACTGAACCCACAAGATTTCTCACCCGTCGTCACCCTGCAACCTTCCTGTACTTAGCATCATCGTGAGTGATTGCATGAGTCTGAAGAGGAATTTTGGACTAGTATTGGAGTTATGGGCTAATATCACACTTGTGGACTTGATATGAACTGCGCTGGGATGTTTTCTTGATAGTTGCTCTTTGACGTAAAGCCCTTTCCTATACACCTGTGACTGTCAGGGAATGTGTTTTTCTAGTCTACCCAGTCTAACACAGTCTTTAAAGGGAGTTGATTTGGATAATGTGGAACCTGTAGAAAATATTATTTTTTCTTAAAATATATTTTTTCCTCCATGGGATAAATATAAGGCTAGCTACTCCCACAAAGATTTATAATCCTGGAAACCCCATATAGCAGTGGTTCTCATCCTTCAGAATTTCATGACCCTTTAACACAGTTCCTCACAATGTAGTGACCCCCAACCATAAGGTTATTTTCGTTGCTAGTTCATAACTATCATTTTGCTACTCTTATGAATCAAGCAACCCCTGTGAAAGGGTCTTTAAATCCCCAAAGGGATTGCAACCTACAGGTTGAGAACTGATGCCATATAGTTGTGACTATGTATCAGAAATTATTAGATGGAAGTGGATTATTTTGTTTTCTGAATGGATTGGTGCAAGAAAATGAATTATATAAGTCAGCAGAGGAAGCTAAATCTTTCTCATATATATAGGAGTTCACCACACTGTATTGCAATATGTTGCTTGATAAAGAGTAAGCGACTATCCATCGTATAGTAGAAGCCCTGGTGGCCTATTGATTGCGCCTTGGGTTGCTAACTTCAAGGTCACCTGTTCAAAACCATCCACATTCTGTGGGAGATCCATGAGAGTTTTTAATGCCATAAATATTTAAAGCCTCAGAAATCCACAGGGGTACTTTCACTGGTAGAGTCACAATCGGCTCAACAGCCATGGGATTGTAGTGTAGTGGGCTATGCATTTTAGCTACTAAATAAAAGGTCAGCTGTTTGAACTCACCAGTCATTCTGTTCCAAGGGTGAAAAACAAGACTGCCTGAATCCAGAAAAATTTAGTGTCAGAAACCTGAAAGGGCAGTTGACTCTGTTCTACAGGGTCCAAATCAGTTGGAATAGCTTACTAGCAGAGAGTTTGGTGCTTTCCTTCCTAGATGAAGTAATGTAGGAGGCAGTACTCGTGCAAGGCCAAGTCTTTCAGAGGAGGACAATGCAAACATTTTCCACTAAAACTGAAATGTGTGAGTCTTGCAAAAGCAAGGCATTCCCTTTTCAATACAGCTCTCAAGGATTTCACTGTGATAATAGTCTAACCAGTATAGATTTATTGTGATATTAGGAGGAATATTATGAATCAGACAGAATTGCATTTTGTTCAAAGCATGCATCATCTGCTTTTACCCTTTTTCTGTTCAATCCATTAACATCTAACTACAATGTGGGGGATCTCATAGATTCTCTGTTCATCATAGTTTAGTTGACTTCCTCTATTTTTACCCTATAACTGATGAGCCCGAGAGTGCAATAGTTAAGCACTTTGTTGCTAGGCAAATGGTTTGGGCTCACCCAGCCATTCTGTGTGAGAAAGACTTGGTTACTTGCTCCCATAGCAATTTGAAATGGCTAGAAAACCGTATAGGGAAGCTTTGCCTATTGTGTCGGTTCACCATGAGTTGCAAGTGACTTTGGGACTGCTACAAACAACAACACCTGGTGCTTTCTAAACTGACAACATGGCCCAACTCTTATAAATCAGAGACAGCAGGATCATCTCACCAGGGGTGGCACAGAGATCACTTTGTTTGGGAAAGGCCCCTGTGCTGGTCCCTGCAGTATTTACAAACATGTGTAGAGTTACCACTGGCAGGCCTGCACAAACATGGTAGGGGTGGTAAAAATGGAAGTGCTTTCAGAGAACTGGAGTAATGCAAACCAACAAGGACAGGAGGTCTGTGCTACTAGCAGAGTTCCCCTGGGTCTTTGTGGATGGCCAGCTTCCTTGGGATCGGGGGAGTGGGCCTAAAGGGGAGAGGGGCAGGGTATGTGAAGCTTCCTGGATGGGAGAAGTGCCTACAGAGCAAAGAACTGAGCCCTGTGCTGGCAAAGTGCACTTCTGCAAAGGAAGAGAAGTGGGCATGTTCTTTGAGAAAAAGGCAATGATTTAGCACAGACAACTGAAGGCTTTCGGCAGTGCCTACAAAGGACAGCAGAGAATAGGATGGCTTGAGGGAGATTATGAGAAATGATGTGTGAGTATACTGAGTAAAGGGAATCTGCCCACAGAGCAGGATATAGCCCGGAGAGAGGGCAAGGAAGTGGGGCGGGGGTGCAGGATGACGTTGATGAAATGATATGTCAGCAGAGAAGAGTAAGGAGAGAGCCCACATTGGAGAACTTCATCTTTCTCCGTGGAGGCAGGTACTTGAGAGACACTAGGGAAGATTTCCGTAGGAATATAGGGGAAGAGACCAGGATGCAACAGCATTGACTGTGGGCCAAGGCAGATATAACAGCTGGGTATAGGTAGGTATATAAATGAACAAAGAAAAAATAAAGTGCACCATGGGGAAGAATTGACAAGTTTTTTCACTAATAAGACGTAGAATTAGGAGTAACAGACAAGCAGGATGTGTTTAGAAGGGAAATGGAGGAATGAAATCTGAGGAACTAAACATTTTCAAGATAAGTAGTGTTTCAAGTGTTGCACATATTAGTAGTCTTGATATGGTCTAAAAATATTAGCTCTTTCAAAAATCCAGCCATTTTAGAATGAAGTCATTTTAGAATAAATTGAATCTGTACAATCTGTGGGGTTTGTGTTTCCTGCTTCAGACCCTGAAGAGAAAAAAATGGAGTTAGAAATTGTGGATGCAGTTGGGACTGGAGGGAAAAGCAATGGGGTTAAATTCTAATCCCACACAGTTGCCTTTGGACAATTTACCTTCAGATGCCTACGCATAAACACTGCCAGGATGTGATGCATGTGTATGAAATCTACACCCCTGAGAAGGTTAGTTAAAGTCTCAAATACTGTAATCAGGAATCCACACTCCAGGTGTGTTTAGTTAGCATTTGAAAGACTCTCCAGAGGTAGCCCCAACAACTTTAAACACTTCATGCTAAATCTTACTCTGAAAGCTTCAATTAGCATGAAAAGTTAGAAGTTGTTTTGCTTGATGGAGGAGTGCCGAAAGACTGAACCTATAAAAGTGTTTCTTCCCTTGTACAAACAATATTAAGAATCCTGAAAACCCAGCCATCTAATAATCCCTATTCAGTGGATGTAGAAGTAAGTTGGTCCTCTATAGCCAGCTCTCTGCCGAGCTAGAATGCAGCCAGTTTCTAGCTGAACTTTCTAAGGAGATTGTGTAATTAAACCTGTAGGCGTGGCTGGCTCCCTTACAGGACTGAGAAGGGACTTCACCGAGTTTACATGCATAGCTTCTGTTATTATTTGTGTATGAAAGGGACATCATATGAGAGACCTTTAAAAGGTTTGTGGGAAGGTCGCAGGAAAAGATAATGGGATTTTTTTCTTTACACACTTTTGAAATCCTTCTCCTTTGTGTGTAGGTAACACAGAATTTAGTCAAAGAATTGCTTTTATTAACACAAAAACAAAAATACCTGAGAATGAGCTTGGAAAGAAAAGGGCCCATGGGGCCCACAGTTCATATTTTCCTCTAATCAAAAGCAGTGATTTCAAACTAGACAATACATTTCTACCACTGGGAAGACAAAACATAAACCGAGACGGGGTTTTCAAGCTCAAGGTTGTTCTTGTTGGATCCTCTGGAGTTGTTTCTGATTTGGTTCAACACTATGTACAGCCAAAGCAAAGGCTGCCAAATCGATGCTATTCTTGCAATCATCTCTATTAGAGCCCATTGTGAGAGCCACCATGCCACTTCATCTCATTGTCACCGACCCTCTCTAAGCATGACATCCTTTCCCAGAGATGGGTTCCCCTGATAACATGTTCACATTAAGTGAAATGAAATCTTAATACCCTTATTCTAAGGAGCAGTCCATAATTCTTCCAAGACAGGTTTGCTTGTTCTTCTAGATCTATGTCAAGGCACCACCAAAAAACAAAGTAAATGAACTAAAA
The DNA here is from genome assembly GCF_050624435.1 of Tenrec ecaudatus. Taxonomy (NCBI): domain Eukaryota; kingdom Metazoa; phylum Chordata; class Mammalia; order Afrosoricida; family Tenrecidae; genus Tenrec; species Tenrec ecaudatus. The sequence goes on from NC_134544.1 coordinate 12,261,510, forward strand.
CAAAAACAGTCAGTTGTGATGTGGTGGCTTGCATGTTGCTGTGATTGTGGAAACTGTGTCATTAGTATGTCAAATACCAGCAGGGCCACCCAAAGTGAATAGGCTTACGTAGAGTTCCCGGAGTCCGGACGGACAGTGAAGAAGGCATAGGCTGCCCACTTCAAGGAAATAGCCACTGGACACCTAATGGATAGCAGTGAAACAGTTTCATAATCCTGAACACCTGACGAAAAACAGAACATTTTCAGTGATAGTGTAAGAAGTTTAGCCACTCAAAATATGCATGAGGAAGTACAGCGAATTATAAGGATGCAAATTGAGTACAGCTTTGGGACTAAAGCCTTTGGAACTGTCATTTGCTGATGGGGCAGGACTTCAAAATGGGAAGAAATAGATACAGAGCTCTATTAATTATTGAAACTTGGAGCATAGGAAGTATGAATCTTGGAAAAATTAAAAGTCATAAAAATGAAATGGAACACATAAAGTTTGATATCTTAGTTATTACTGAGTTGAAATTGATTTGGATTGGCCATTTTGAAGCAGAACATCATGTGATTTATTTTTTCTGGAATGACAGATTCAAGAGAAATAGGCATTCAAGATCTATGTTGAAGTATAACGCTATCTCTGATAGCATAACATACATCCACATACAAGGAAATCCGATCAATACAACCATTAATCCAATTCATGTACAAACTACTAAAGCTAACAATGAAGACATTGAAGACTTCTATTAAAGCCTCGAATCTGATTGATCATATGTGCAATCAAAAAGCATTGATTGTTATTAGTAATTGGAAATGAAGAAGGAATGGCAGTTTGAAAATATGGCATTAGTGATAGAAATGAAAATTGAAAACATTTTGCAACTCCAATGACTTCTTCATTGAAAATATTTTCTTTCAATAACAACAATGACTATACAAGTGAACTTCTCCAGATGGAAGGCATGGAAATCAAATGAACATCGCTGGGCAGAGATGATGGAGAAGTTCACTAAAATCAAGCCCGGAACAGAGTGTAGAAGACACCGTTAATTGCTCCTACATAAGTTTTGGCTGAAACAGAAGAAAATAAATAAAAATCAAGAGGCAAAATAGAACTTCAAGTATATCACACCTGAATTTTGAGAATATCCTGAGTAGATATGACACATTGAACACTAATAACAGAAGACCCCGTGAGTTGTGGAATTACCCTGGGTGACCCAGGACTGGTGGTGTAGACTATGACGGCTTTACACTCTGGTGTTTGGAGGTGTACAATAACCTTCATGGGTCACACCTGCAGGCCTCGATGTGCAGACTCTGCTAAATTAACTGCGCTTTACCTCAAACTCCTCTGTGACCCTTGGTCTTAAGGCTGAAACTCCTCAGTATCACATGGACTTTGGTTCGGATCTCTTCCATTGAGGGTGCCAATGAATGGTTCCCTAAGACTGCTGTTTACTATTGTAATGCCCTCCTTGTTTTGTTAATGACATGTATTAATTTTGTAAGCATGGTTCCACCTTTGTTAATGAGTGTTCTTGAATATTCTCTCCCCTACCCTTAATCCCCATTGTTTGAATAAATAGTGTCCAGTCACTTAGGATTTTAATCTGTCTAAATCAACAATTTATGGACTACAGTGTGAGGCTAGCCTATATATTTGTAGAGTTTCCTTTTCCCAACGTTGTTTTAAATTTTGTGCTATGTTAGTAGGTGCTCTGGAGTCATTTCTGAACCATCGCGAACCTATGTAAAACAAAACACTGCACAGTCCTGTCCATCTTGAAAATCGTTTCTGTGCCTGAGCCCATTGATGCGGCCCCAGTGAAACAGTTCGATACCATTGGCTAAGTTAATGAAACTATTGGTTGACTTACCTGATGACCCAGGGGTGACATAATGTTCTCTATCTTAAAGTAATGTTCTAAAGCAGTGGTTCTCAGCCTTCCTCATGCTGCGACCCTTTAATACAGTTCCTCATGTACAATTATTTTCATTGCTACTTCATAACTGTAATTTTGCTACTGTTATGAATCGGGCGAACCCTGTGAAAGGGTCGTTCGACCCACAAAGGCGTTGTGACCCACAGGTTGAGAACCGCTGTTCTAAAGTAAGCCAGAGACATATATAAACCATAGACATATGAGTGGATTGGGGGTTTTCATTTATTCTTATGGCATGGCGCTGCTTCATGTTGATCCTCACAGAATGATCACTCAAGATGTGGGTGCTAGAGAACAGTTTGTTGATGCGACCAGGTCGTGCCTGCTATCATGAAGAATAGCATATGGGGTCTGAAAGGCTAGTCTTCAACCAGGCAGCCATCTAAGGGAGATGTCGATTAAGTCCACATGGAAAAATCACATCAGCCTGTATTATTCAAATATTACAAGTAATAAAATCTTAATCCAAAGAAAGGTATGGCTTCAGAGCTTAAATTGTGGACACCTGGTTTACAGAAGGCTATTGGATGACAGTGGAAGCCCAAAATAATTTGCATGGTCCACATATAGAGTAATCCTCCGAGAATAAGTGCCGGATCTGTATAGCTGGAGTGATTGGGAAGTGGATTAATGTAGATTCAGCTATGTTAAAATTGAACACCTTATAATTTATTCTCCCTTTTGAATCATTTTAAATTTGTCTAGTTTTTTCATATTTTCTGCTTTTTTAAATTGAGGTTTTTCTCTGTTTTATTTTGTTATTGTTTGTTTTGTTTGGTATGCTTTTCTGTATATGAAATCCAGGAGATTGTGAATCGTTAGACTCTGTCTTTTCAAGCTATGTAACATCCTTCATAAGCCACACTAGAAGGATTTGATGTGCAAACCCTACTAGGTGAACTGGGTCTTACTTCAAACTACCTTGTAGCCCTTGAACTTAAGAATCAGATTTACAGCTATCCTGGAGTTATGGAATTGGTTTCTTTGCTTTAGTATGACATGTAGTAATAGTGCATGCATGGTCCTGCCTTTGTTAATGAGTGCTATTAAAAAGTCTTCCCTATCATCAGCCTCATTCATTAAGTTGTATAAATAGCATAAATCCATTTCAGAGTTGAATCTGTACATGTCAACAATTCATGTATTTCAGTTCATAGTGGTCCACACATTGTACAATTTCCTTCTCTTACTAGTGTTTTAAATTCCATACATTTGGCTAAATTAATGACACTGTAATTTACAATGTGTCTATCATAAAATGATAATTATGTCTCTAAAATGATCCAGAAACATATATAAACCATAGATATGTGGATTATTTTTAGGTCCACACTTAACTTTAGCCCAAATCTAAGAACAATTGGTTCTTATGACATGGCTCCACTCAATGCTTTCCCTCATAAAGAGTTCACTGAAAATATGCATAATATAGCAAAGTGTGAAGAAGAAACCAGATTGTTCCCAGTATCAGAAAGAACACTATCTGGTGTTTTAAAGGCTTAAACAAGCAGTCATCTAAATGAGGTGTCCACTATGTAACTATGTCTATATGGAAGAAGCGCACTAAACTGCGTGGTTCAAATATTGTAAATATTAAAATCTAAATCCAAAGGAGAGAAAGGATTTAGAGCTTAAATTGTATGCAAAAAGGTATAGGTGGATAACAGTGGAAGCAAGCCGACATTTTCAGGTTCTCACCTGGATAAAGTTTCCAGGCAATGCCTTGTGATCATAGACAAGGGATGTGAGGTGCCATCAAGTCTATTTGAACCCATAGGGACCCTATTCACCACAGGAGGGAAGACTGCTGTGTCCTGACTCATCTTCACCATTGCTATTCATAAGCCCAGTGCTGCAGCCACTGTGTCAGTTCCTCTCACTGAGGGCCTTCCTCATTTGCCCTGTGCTTCTACTTCAAGATGCATGATGGAGTTAGGTTAAAATATAGTGCCCTATCTTGTAGTACCCTATCATTTTATCTCCATTTTGACTCATTTTAAAATTATTTCTGTTTTTAATATTTTCTTCTTTCCCTTTGATTGAGGTATTTCTATGTCTTGCCTAGTCATTTTTTTTCAAAATTGTGCTTTGTTTAATTTTGTTGAATGTGTGCTATTTTGTTTTGTATGATTATCTGTAAATTACATCCAGGGTAGGCAGAGCTATAGAGACCATGGTAAAGAATGATGGAGGGAAATGGGGAGTTAATAACGAGTATGAGAAGAACATATTGCGGTGATGCACAAATCTTCACAATGTGATTAAATGATTAAATTGTATGGTATGTGAAGTAATATGTCCAAAAAACCATCTTAAACAAAAGCAATAACATCTATGCATATGCTTTCTTTCACTTTGGGAATTTATTACACTGAAACTGTTCCTAAAGTGATGATGCTTCTTACAGATATGGAAACCTATTGAGTTAAATTTTGAAGAGGACCATAAAAATAAAAGGTTTTAGAAGAACATTTGGGGATTTGGAATGGGCCAAGATCACCCTCACTTGTGTGGGTCTCCCAGCTGCTGCAGTTTTTGACCTTGTGCATTCTAAAATCACACCCTCCTATACAGCCTGCAAAGCAGATGCAGTTACTCTCCCAAGTGTTGAGTACCTGCACTGCTGAGATCTCTTCCCAGTGTTGGGATTATGGTATCCCACCTTTTACCTTATTTTCATGCCTGGGTGTTATACCCAGTTCCTGCAGGATTATGTCTAGTTTATTACAGTAAACAAACTCTGTTCTTCCAATTCTCAACTCCTATTGCAATAACACTGTCTATTAAATACCTTCTGTTTGATAACCCTAATTAAGTTTATCTTTATCAGAATAGACTATAAAATTCATAAATATGAAAAGAATATAATCCATCAAGATTGATAAATCCTACAAAGCCATGGAAGAACTTCTAGTAAATTTATGGGCAAAGGGTAAAGGCTCAACACCCAAGTCTATACCTCACAAAATAACTAAAATCAAAGAAAGGAAGGATGAGAGAAAGAAAATATGACAAAAGTAAAAACAAAAGTAAAATAAGTATATAAAGTTTTATGATTTTTCAGCTGAATATTTAAGAAATCAATTTTTAAAATGTGTTTTATTTTTCCATGTAACTTTATCTTTTAATTCTTATCTCTAAAAATTGTGTTTTTATAATAAAACTTTAAAATAGAATTTATTTTGGGTACTTCTCCATTTAAAGTAAAGGAGAATAAATATATCACGAAGATAGGGAAAATGCAGATTTTTATTATTATATTATTTTTATCCTAAAATAACCCATAATTGCATATTCCGATGTGGTAACCTGTATATGATTTCAAATCAAGTGTTGAAAATTCATTATGATGGTTTTGAAATTTCCAAACCCCTAGTTATAAAATCCACGTTTGGCAAAACCTTACCTTTAAACTATGATGCTTCCAATATTTTATCAATTTTTCTTTCACTTTCAGAGTCCATATATAGCTCTTCTTCATTTTATTTTTCTCATGTATTTGAACTCAGTCTCTTATTAACTTGAGGTTTTTTGTGTTTATTCCTTCATAATAATGATTTAAAAGAGTTGATCATAACCTTTAACTGTTTTTTTTCTTTTAAAAAATCACACAGGAAATAAATTATATCCAACTTACTCAACAGCATATTCTCAACCCCTTCTTATACTTTTCCAAGAGCTAGGATGAAAAATCCAGAAATAAACATATTAACATCAGAATCGTCTATCCTGAACAAAAGGAGCGAGATTTCTAAACACCAGAGTTTGTTAGTAGAAAAAGTATTTATGCTCAAATGTCTTCCATGCTTTCTCAGATAGTTTTAATTTCCTTTCCCACCAACAATCTTAATTAATAATAAGATAAGCCAAATAAGAAAATAAGTTACTCTAGGGGTTCACTTTTTCTACCTTGCTGACTGGGACTAAAGTAATCTCTAAAAATCTATGAAAGTAGTGTTAGTTGAGAACTTAACAAAATGCTTAACAAGCTTGAACATTTAGTTTATTTAATTGCTTAATTTACATACTGCTAAATAGCAGTGATCCTAATGTTCAGTTAGCTCATATGATTAATTCTATGATTAATTTAAAGGCTTTATTCAATTAAAATGTATGTATTTGTACCCATTGTTAATATTGTTTTGTTTACAATATAGTGTTTCTGTTTAGTTCAAAAGAAAATTTTGGAAATCTGTGTTTCTACACAATCCTAACCAGGACTGGTTTTATCATGATGAGGAAGGCAACATTCTCCAGGAGCAGATTTCCAAAATTTTCTCTTTGATTAATAAATTCTGCTATTGTTTAAATGATGGCAAAATAGTTCTTCTGCCAACCCCTCCCTTGAGTTGTACCTTCTGACACGTGAGTCACCCAGGCCCTTCCATCAAGGGGCAGATCTCCCTCTGCATTTGCTTTGAGCATTACAATTGGGGGCAACGTGCTGGTTCTGGTTCTAGGCAAGTCTTGAGATTGAACATGATTCCATTCTCTCTCTGTTGAACTTGTGCCTGGACCAGGGACATAGGCTATGAGCTAAGTTGTTATTGATGTCACACACAAGTAAAGTTCTGCTTAAGGTCATCCAGATAATGCCGCAGCAACACCTTGACAGGGAAGTGCCAGAAGCTTATGCTGCACTCAGAAGAAGCTGTGGAAATAGGAATATCATTGCTGACGTCAGATGGATCTTGACGCAATTCAGAGAATACCAAAAAGATGTTTACCTATGCTTTATTGACTATGCAAAGTTATTTCATTGTGTGGAATATAATAAATCATGGATGACCTTGAGAAGAATGGGCAATCGGGACCATTTCATTGTGTTCACTTAGAAGTTGAACATGGATCAAGAGGCAGTTGTGCAAACAGAACAAGGGAATACTGCATGGTTTAAAATCAGGAAAGGTGTCTGCTGAATAAAGCATTAGAGAAACAGCATAATATGAAGAAAATTGTGGCATCAGGATTGGAGAAAGACTTATTAACAACTTTTCGTGTGCAGATGACACAAGCTTGCTTGCTGAAAGTGAGAAGGCCTTGAAGCACTTGCTGATGAAGGTCAAGGATGGTAACCTTCAGTATGGATTACAAATCAATGTAAAGAAGTCCAAAATCCTCACCACTGTGGAGAAAAGGTTGAAGTTGTCAATAATTTTGTCTTATTTGGATCCACAAACAATATACATGGAAGCTTTAGTCAAGAGATAAAAAGATAGATTGTATTAGGTAAACCTGCTGCACAAGGCCACGTAGAGAATTGAAGAGTAAAGAAATTACTTTGAGGACTAAGGTGAGCTTGAGCCAACCCATGGCATTCTCTATCGCATTGTATGCTTCTTAAAGTTGGACATTGACTATGGAAGACCATAGAAGAATAGTTGCCTCTGGATTGTGGTGTTTTAGAAGAATATTGAAAGTACTATGAACTAACAAAAGGACAAAAGCAAATATGTGTTAGAAGAAAGGTCAGAGAACTCCTTAGAGGCAAGGATGGCAAGTCTTACACACTGAGGACGTATTGTCAGTAGAGGCCAGTCCTTCTAGTGAAGTGGAGGGGCAATGATGAAGAAAAGACTCTCAATGAGATGCATTGACATGTAGCTGCAACAATGGGCTCAGGCATAGGAACAACAGCGAGGATGGCGCAGGACTGTGCAGTGTCTCAGTCTGTTGTGGATAACTTCACTGTGGGTTGAAGCTGACTTGATGGCACCTAATGGCACAAGAACAACAGCCAGCTAGAGGATGAGCAACCAAGTGCACCAGAGAAGGTCACCGCTCAGCTGAGAGGAGACCACAGCAACAGAACACCCACCCCACACACACCACCCACCAGAGATGTGTGAGCAACATAAACACAAGTGTTGCACAACAAGACATACTTAATATGCCACAGGTGCTTTCTAGTTCTTATCATCCAAGGAATTTCAAGAAGAATGCTCATTGGATCATGATGAAGTAAGAGAAGATGGAATTTCTGGGGGTGATAAATATTGGATTTTAAAAAAACATAAATCGATTCTTATACAATTTATTTTACTTGCCATCTAACTAACAAAAGAACACCATCTTGTGACCTCCAGTTTTGGGTTTTGCTATCCCTTTTTTTTCTTCTCACCTTTGAAAACTTAACCTCATATTTCGAAGACACATTTTAGGGCAAATAGTAGCCCAGGCATTTCAAGAAACCAACTATCAAATGACCAGAAAATTTGAGAACATGCTAATAAGCATATGAAGCATAGAGAATGTTATATTTATTATATTAAAGCATGTTCTTTGCTTTTTTAAGCCCGAAGATGAAATCACATTGAATATGCATGTTACTTACCAAAACCTTCCACTCTTTTATTTTAGTCAAAAGAAAGAGTAAAAGATTAAGATATCATCAATGATTTAAAATACTCTATTTCTATATTTTTCTGCAACTATATTGAACCTATAAATAATGAAAGATATTGTTTGAACAGTGAGCTGGAATGGATATATACTTTCTATTTTTAGGACAATAATTACAGGAATAGATCCTATTTCATAGGTATTGTGGGGGAAAGACTAGACATGTAATGCTATAATATCTATTACTTGAGAAAAAAGAATAGCTAATTTTTAAGATTCACTTGACAATTAGAAGAGATGCCTGGATTAGGGTCAATGCTCTTCCCGCATATCTGTGACCTTGGGCAGCTTCCACTCGCTAGATCACCTCCTAAATCACGTTTAATTGCTCATGCTATTATTCTCCAGGGGCTCAGGACAGCATTTTAACAATTCTATAGCCATACTTACTCATTCTGACTGGCTTATTCACCATTACCGAACCATGTAATTGACTTTCATATGCTATTGAATAGATGTGAAATAATGGTTTACTAAAACAATTGGTCACATGCATTTGTCTCTGTAAGATGAACCTCCTGGAATTATTCTCTCCTTTTCACTACTTACCTAAATACTGGCTTGCCTTCAAGGGTGACGAAACAGGTAAACATAGAACCCATTTGAAACAATCAAAACACAAAGTCAGATATATGAATATCTTTTTAAGCATTAAATTAATTTTAAATAAAGGAACATGAAGTAGATTACTTGGATTTAAAAGTGTTGATTGTTCAGGTGTTACACCAAATAAATTAGCTTATGTTGATTGTCAAGATGCCCTTGGTGTTTTAAGTCTGAGTTCTCAAGACGAGGAAAACTATTAGTGCTGGATGTGTTGAATCCAAAATCTATAGGTTATGCAGCAGATTCCAAACTTCTGCCGTCTCTCTCTCTCTCTGTCTCTTTATGTCTCTCTCTGTCTCTCTCTCTCTGTCTCTCTCTCTCTCTCTCTCTCTCTCTCTCTCTCTCTCTCTCTCTCTCTCTCTCTCCACTGCCCTCCCTCAATGTAACCAGCTTTTGTAACACAGGTACCAGGCACCATGAAGAGATCAGAACCTAAAGATCCCATGTTTATTTCTAGTTTCCCTGACCTGAGCACAACAGTATGTTCTCTCTCCCTGTGAATGTAGGAATTCAAGGAATAAATTCAATTTTTAATTTGTAAATAAAAATAACTAGAGGACTTGTTTCCACTCTCAGGTTTCTGAGTGCATTTCAATGATGATTCTGGATATAAGGTAGGAATGAACTTGGCATGAGACCATATAAAGTTTTAATAATTATATTTATTATATTATAGAATCCTAAAAGTCATGAGTCTATTAGTCAGATGTATTAAATCAAAACGTCTTTTAATTGAATAAAATCCCATGATCCATGCTTGATGGTAGATACCCAAACTACCAAACCTTTAGTTGCCTACGTGTTACAAAGTGAAATGCATTAGCCAGCTTAAGTAAATTGCTTTTCTCTCTACAGAATGTCCAGGCAGTGTTATCAATCAAGCAAGAGGATTGGATAAGTGATGATATTAATGTGAAAGCAACAATCAAAGATATCTATCTCTTCAACTTTCTTTAAATGGAAATCACAAAAATCACATTACTCTAGTATCAGTTTCCTTCTTTATGAGATTTATCATAAAGTTTATGTTTTAGAAAAGCTATAGTTCATCCTACTCCTCATCCGACCCCTCACCCCAATGAGGCTACAGACTACGCCTTTGCCTATGTCACTGAAGATTATCAGACACAGTCTCTGTTCATAGTCGTAGTTTCCCTATTCTTATCGTCTATGTAATAAAGTAAGTTTTAATAGACTAATATGATGAGCAGGATTTTTATCATTTGGTGTGGGGAATTTGGAAAGTCCCAAAGATGCCATATCTTCTAAATATCTGTCCACTGATCACGTGGTTATACTTTGAAGAATTGTAAAATTTCTGACTGCTTGATACAATTTTCCCTAGATAGCCTGCTCCCAGGAAGTATTTATGAAAGAAAATGTGTACCAAATTAGCATCATGCATTGTAGAAATAAACCCCGAAGTCAAGTCTGCTAATCAGAATGTAAGGTTTGATAAGAGAGAAAATGAAAACTCTTAGGAAATATTTACATAAGAAGACATTTATTAAATTAATCTAACTTTTTTCAGAGAGAATGGAAATGCATTTACTTTCCAATAATGAAAGGCTATACAGGCATTTCATTACGCTGCACTAAATAAATGACTCCCTGGGTGTCCTGGCGGGCTACTCAGTAAATCATTAACTACACTGCCAACAGTTTGAACTCACCAACTGCTCCAAGGGGGAACGATGATGGTTTTGTAAACAATTGGAGACACAGAAAAGTTAGGGAGCAGGTCCCCTATAACCTAAAGGGCAGATATGAGTCAGGAATTGACTTCATGGCATTAGGTTTGGTTTGGTTTAATATTAGCATAAAAGAAAGCTTTCTTCTTCTTCTTCCATGAAGCATCTCTAATAATACAAAGACTAATTGGCCTGCTTCAAAATATTGGAAAGAATGAAATTAAATGCAACAAATATTGTTATTGATAAGGTCAAATGCTTAAAAGAAAATAATCACACAAAGTAATATTTTCAGAAAATACCCCTTAGTAATGTATGCCTCTGAGTTCTTAATATTGTGATAGTTTCCTATTTTCTGATTATAAAAATGCATGTTTGAAAATATTTTAAGGTAAAAAAATTAAAGACATGGAGAGGAAATGCAACTCTAATATATTCTGATCTCTCGGGTAAAATTGTTGTTGACATTGTTGACATTTTGGATTCTTCTTTTCTAATTGTGTGAATATTGTGTGCATCTTTTAAAAGCTCGGTATTTATATATAACTGTGCATGTTCCTTTTGCATTTAATAACATTGATAACATTTTTTCACATGATCATATATTCAAATGCCATACCTATGTAATATTTATTGACAGTGTACTTTCACTTACTTTGATGATGAAAATTCATTTAGCCAATATTAAATTAATGCACACTTTCATTGCTCTGATATTTTGCTTTTGTGAATATCTTAATGTTTAGCTTGTTTAATATACTCATGACCACTGCTGTGCTACATTTCTCTTGAAATTTCCAATTTGCCCTCTGGATAACTTATCCTAATATAGTCTCATTGGTCTTTTATCAAAGTATCTATTTTTGCCCAGACCCTTGCCAATACTGAGTATTGAGGTTTGTTTGCATTCATAAAATGGAATATAAGACATTTAAAAGAATATATAAATAAATTTGAAACATTTTTATTTCCCATGTTTCAAATCGCACGCAAAAGCCTAGGGAGTATCTCTTTCTTCAATATTTGAGAGCATTCTTTCATTGAATTACAAGAGCTGAACAGATACATTAAAAAGATATTATGGGTAAGAATATTATTCTATACTGATTATCTTTGTCAGGTGAACTTTACTCAGCTATCCAGTTCCAGAAATGTCTACATTTTATATATATTTGAAGTACATGTCAAAATTAGGAATCATTAATAAATCATTTACTGTTTCAAATGTGACTATTGTTTTGAGGTGCCACTGAGTCGTCTACAATTCATAGCAAGCCTATGTATGACAGAAGGAAGATATACTGCCAGCTGCTGCCCCCCATGCCCAACCTTTGCTCTGTTTGAACCCTCTGCTGGTGCCACTGTGTTAATGCATCTTCTGGAAGGCAGTCCTCTGTTTCATTGACCCCTACTTTAGTCAGCCTGATGTCCTTTTGTAGGGACTGGATGGGCTTGATAACGTACCCAAGTCTCACCACCCTGCATTCCAAAGAGCATTCTCTCTGTATACTTCATTGCAAGTGTGGTGACTAAAAGCACCATGCCTATCAGGTGACTGAAAATCCTAGAGTTTGAGTCAAATGCTCCTTAGTTTTCAAGGTGAATTCTTTATGTTTTAACATTTGAAACCATAGGATTCCAATCCTAGTTGGTCAACTGCCTCTTTCTCAGAAAAACAAATTACTCAGCGCTCGCTGGCAATTAACAACTTTTATCATGCACACACACAAACACACACACACACACACATGCTCACAGACACACACACACACACACACAGTCTCACATAATCCAGGATAAAGTGCACCTTCCCCCATCAATCTAGCACCACCTCTGGGAGCGGTATCTTACCCATTGGGAAACACTTCTGTATACAGATTGCATAATGCAATATAATATTTCATTTATTGAATGCTGATTCTATGGGCCTTGACTGTGAATCCAAGCTAATGCAAATGTCCATATTCTCTTCATTTATTAAGATATTCCTTATTGGTCCAGTTGTGCATATTTTTGTGTTTTTTATGTATAATCCATACTGAGGGCTATGTAATTGTTGTTGTCACCCTTAGAATCTTATAATATATGTTCATTTCAATTTTTAATATTGACTCAATATTTTTTAATCATGCCACTCTTTCAGAAGACAGTGCTTCCAAAAAAGCAAAAAGCAATGACACAGTACTTCAAAGTATCTATCACTTCTTCTGGGCTGGTTATTTTCTTTGTAATTAAGGTAGAATTTTATCTAATACATTGGGGATATTACCTTTTGACACATATTATCTTTACTAATGTACATTTAGATATTGTGTATGGACTTGATTTTTTAAAACAATATACAGAAGTACAATGCTGTTGCCCTTGGGCGTCATCAAGTCAGTTCCATCTCACAGTGACTCTAAGTACAATGGGACTAAATGATGCTGGGTGCTGTGCCCTCCATTTTTCTGAAGCCATTGTTGTAGACACTGTGGCATTCTTCACTGCCCCCTACTTTACCAAGAATGTCCTTCTCCAGGGATAGGTCAAAACTAAATAAGATGAAGTCTCATCACTTTTGCTTCTAAAGGAACATTCTGACTGTACTTCTTCACAGATTTGTTTGCTTTTTGTCAGCCAATGATACTTTCCGTATTCTTCAGCAGCATCATTATTCAAATGTATGTAATTCTTCAGTATTCCTCACTCAACTCACAGTTTTCACACTCCTATGAGAAAACTGAAATTCGGTTACCTTAGGTCACCTACACGCTAGTCCTTAAAGTAATATTCTTGCTTTCAATACTTAAAAGAGGTCTTGTGCAGCAGATTTATAACGTTATAAATCATAAATCACCAAGATCCAACCAATAACCGGAATGAATCATCAAATCAGGGTTATTCAATAATAAGTAAATATTGTATTTCATCATTGTTCTGATTATAGGCAGCTTATCTGGTTGTCAGCTCATCTATTTTAGATAAACCATTTTCAGGAAATGAAGTCAGCCAATGTATCAAGTTAAGTCCATATAGATTGTTTTCAATCTAAGAATTTTTTTAAATTGTCAGTGATTATTGTTATCAGAGGCTAGTTTGGATTAATTATTACTTTAAGTTTCTGGGAAAGAATAATTATCTTCTTTGTTAATCTCTTCATGTATATTTTAAAAGGATTTTAAGTTGTTTGTATATGTAAAATCTTTGCAGTTATTTAAAATAATAACTAAATATTCCTTTCATTTTAACCATAGATTCATGTTATTTCCCACAGTGTAAAGTTTTACTACTTGAGATATCTGATTGATACTTTTATTCTATAATTGTGTTGACAAATAAGGAGAAACTAGTATCACCAAGCAGTTGATACCTTTAGATGTGTAACCTCGTATCATGATGATGTGTAAAAATTATCTAGATGGCAGATTTTGACCTCTCCAACTTTTCCTGACATATTTCTGTAAGCAATTGCTTTCCATCTTATAACTGAATTATATTTTTTGCTTTTCATCACGTTTTATCCATGTGATTCTGACCATTTGTTCTATAAGAATTTGTGTTCAGTCCTCATGGAGACATCTTGAGGACAGTATTCTTATATTCTGATGCCAAGATATTGACTTTTGATTGAAGGTCTAAATCATAACAAGTCAGAGAACACTGTGTCCTATAATTTTCTTGGCCCAGAATAAAATATGTTTTTCATAACAACTCTATTCTTGCTACAAATATGTTAAAAACCATTTATATTTAATGTGTGCTTATTTAGCCTAATAATTTTGGTATTTTGGTTTCTGCTATACTCCACCAAAATGACAGGATGTTTATGATGCATCTGAAGGCCAGTTAAACTGCTCTAGAGCAAAAAGAGCCTCTTAAAAATGGAGCTACATTGTTCCAAGTATATCCCTTTGCTAGATCTACCTGATTCCTCAAAAGGGAGACCTTCTCATTCAGATGCTTTCACAGACCATTCCATTCAGCTGATGGGACAAGGATCAATTAACAGTAGTCTGATTTACATTGCTGATTGGAAAAATATAATTTTTAATGTTGTTTAATGTTTAAATGTTGTTTAGTGTCTAAATGATATATAAGACCTCAAAGACTACAAGATAATTCTCTGGTTTGATTTACAAGTAGTCCATCTATATTTTAGTTATATATTATTATTTTTTGTGAAGTCTTTCAACCAAGAAGAAGTTTGTCCACTCGGCAATGCTTGTGTCTCCATAGACAGTTCTTGCATCCATAGTAATCCAAGGGTAATGGCAGATTGTATAATGTAAAGGTTATTTGCTCTGCAGTAGGGTCACTGTTTGTTGATATCTTATTCAATCAAGTATAATAAGTTTCATGTGAATGTTAAGCTTGGACATGAACATCAACAAATTCGAACAAAACATGAGAGTAGGTCTCTGGAACATGTTGCAAAGGAAGTAGACTGATATTGACACTGAAAACAAAAATAATCCTGTCAATCAAATGAATAAATAAGTATGACTCTCACGCTTTTGGATTTGAAATTATAAGTTAGCAAGAGAATCAAGATTAATAAGGGATGACGACAGAGATCAGGAGGCCACAGTAACCATAAAAGACCACAAGAAGTGGAGCTGCCCACGGGATACACAGCACACAGAGCATCATGTAAGAGCAGGGCATCAGCAGATCATCTCTTGACACAAACAGTGAAAAAATTGGCAATAGGTTTTGTGGCTTCTGTAACAAATTCCCCCAAGAGGTCCTACCAATAAATACAAACATACATACATATATCCATACATACTGACATAATACATACATATATAAAATAACAAACACACACACATACAAATGAGTCATTGCAGGGCAGTAGACCTTCTGGAAAAGTAGAGGGAAATGTCCTAGGATATCCTGGCTTCCGAAGGCCATCCACATCTTTGACATTCATGTGTCTTCCTCCATCCTCAAAATCAGCAAAGCCAGTCTGAGCCTTCTCATAAAACCATTCCTCTGCTCACACAAAATGTTGTCAGAGAGTAAAACAGTACTTGACATGGGGGAAAAAGTACAATGTGAGCAACACTTTATATACTTTTGCATTCTTTCACTCATTGATTTGGTTTCTTTTGGGTGAGGCATTATGCCAGACATTCTTTAAAAAGCCTTGATTCTTACTCTTGGGAGCATTTGACAAGTCGTTGGGTACAAAAGTGATGATCCAATCTGTAAACTTTCACCTAATTTGCAATAAAACATTTAAAATGCTTTGATTCCTAATGATAAGTCAATGAACAAACTCATAGACACTTCTAGTCAAATGTTATTTGTCCACAGAGCCTCCATCTAAGTTGGTGTGATTCTGCTCGTGGAGTTTCCATCTCTCGAATGCTCCCCTGAACATTTTCTCACTCTTAGATTAGCATCACATCAAAACAGCAGTGTTGACATCCTGGACTGTCCTAAACTGCGTTTCTCTTTCAGGTGTTTTTCTTTCTTCTCTTTTTAAACTTTGAGATAGAAATAAGCCTAAAGGCGAGGTCCAAGGGCAGACGGTGTAAGGACAATCGTCAGTACTCTTGAAGAAAGATCAGGTGCATTGCCACGATGGCAAACACTTCCTCGGCACAATTTTCCTCATCTTTTTCTTAGCAATGGAGTCTTCAATTTTCTCAAGAATTTTCCCTAATGAATTCCTGTGATTGTTGGGTGCCATTCAAGAATGTATATTAAGGTCACTCTTTTGAAATCATAAACATAGTCGCCACATGTCTCAGCTGAATTCTCTATCTTGAAATGAAACGGCCCTGTAAATCCTGTTGGAAATCACTGTTTACAATGGATCTGTTCTTTGGAAGTCATTCAAAAGAAACTAAGGCAAATGTATGATTGAAAGATCGTGTCTGCAACCACCTATTGGTCACAGGGTGATGTTGAAATGTGCTTTTGGAAAACACTCCAGGAAGGGATGGAGTGGAAATCTAGCAGGAATAATGTGTCTTACTTATCCTTGTAGCATCCATCCAAGCACAGGGAATGTCATCTAAATCCTATCATGTCTCCCCAAAGTTAGTGCACTGTGCTCACAGACCGAGAATCCAACATCTCATCACTATGGTGTGAGTGAGAACTTCAAATTGATAACATTTGATAACATAATATTAAAGAAACACTACTTTAGATTGATGGTATTTTTGCCTTAATGCCCCCAAATAAGTTCAAAAATAAATGTTTCAGTGATAGCAATCAGACATTTATGGCTGTTGAAAAAGTTCTACAAGGGACAATGCAGTTGCCACTTGAAACACACAGGCATACCACTGCCAGCTTCCAGAATGCTAGAATCACTGTGAATCGCTCTAGTGACCAGAAGTTTGTCTGGTTACCTTTCCTTCAAGTCAAATAACTATTCATTTGCTGGGGGAATTTTTCTGCTTTCATTATTTTTATTCTTATTTCAAGTGTTATTTCAATGGATGTATTAAAAGGCACTTCTACTATTTCTAATAAGATATGTTGAAGAAAAATAAGACAGTCAAGTGTCCCATCACAGCTCCTTGAGCAACGTCTGACCACATACTGCCTCTTGCCACATCCGCCATCTTGGTCTGCACACTTCTGAAGGCAGTGGTAACATCTCTCTAAATTTCCCGTGAAGAGCTCTGTGTTCTAAGATTTATACCAGGGCAAAACCACTGGGGTCCTCAAAGGACTCAAATCATGTGCTTTTAAAATATTCTGTATTTGGGGAACAAAATGAAGTCTAAAGGGGAAAGGTCAGGCTTTCGGATGGGTGACATGAGGTTTCCCAATAGAATTTTCATAGACAGACTTCGGTGCCCTTGAAGAATGAATACTTGTCTTGTCACAATAGAAAATTGTCTCTCAGTGTCACTTTCCGGGCCTTTCTCCCTTCCCCAATGCAGTTTTCCAATTTCTTACAACTTTTCCCTAATAAACCCCATCGGCCTGTGTCCTTTTGTGTTAGTCTGGGTAGTCTAAAGAAACAAACTCATGGAGACTCGTGTGAATAAGAAAAAGCATTACATGCAAGAGCAACTGTACATTAAGAAAACATCCCAGCCCAGGCCAGATCAAGTCCATAAGTCTGATATTAGCCCATATGTCCAATACTAAGTTATAAAGTTCTCTTCAGACTCAAGAAACGCATGCAATGATGCTGAATGCAGGACAATCTCAGGCCTGTGGGTAGAGTCTTTGGATCCAGTGGTGGTGTAAGCATCTCAGTGCTGGCAGGGGTTTCCACTTGACTTCTCCAGTTCCCAGGGTTCAGGGGTATAGCAGTGTAGTGCCACATGTCTTGTCAGTAGAATGTCTCTTAGGCCATGAGTGTTATCAGTAGAGCATCTCCAAGGTAGTGAGCAGAGAGAGAGAGAGACTATTTCCTGACTCCAAGGACGATACCTCAGGAGTTCCCAGAATTTTCAGGAGAAGGCCATACCCACCCAGAAGCCTCATTGGCTATCACCAGTTTGACAGACTAGCCTCCACCCCTTCATTTTTAATCCTCTCAAGTCCCAAACTGACACCAGATTATGTAACTACCACACCCTTGAAGACAGTCTATTGAGCGTACCCATTTGACCTCCTCCCCAAATCATTGCCATAGAATTCTTAGCTGAGTACCCCAACTTGAATTTAGCTGTTTCAGTCACTGCTATCAAAAATCCTTGTGGTTTGATTGGCTCTTGTCTGAAGACATCTTAAGAAAACTAAGACTAGTATGTTACTGAGAGAAGATGTCTGTTGCTACCCATTGATTACCCGGGCATATTTAAGCACATTTTGTTTGGAATAACTGAAATGCTAGTAGCAATACTTTTTGACTCATTGTATTTTGAAGGTCATTTGACTCAAAATATATTCCTGTTGACTATTTCTCTGATATGAAGAAAGCTTAGATTTCATAGTACAAATATCACTATGCTAAAGCATTCTATATTTTTTACCGTGGTTGTAAATGCAAAATGTCTGATAATGAGGCAGTTTGTAATCATAATATGCTTCTTAACAATGTATGTACTGCGCACTGAAATATTCTCATTTTTAAGACAGTCACATACTAACATTCATATAGACTAACAATAAAGCCGCTGAAGTTAAGTTGCATAGGAAATAAAATGCTAATGTCTCTTTGATCTTTTAGTCTCATGCATTCCATATAAATATAGAGGAATAAATTAAGTCTGCTTTACCCAATGCGGTTATTTATCTCAGATAAAGCAAATGCATACAGTAATTAAAATGTCCATTCATGCCATTCCAACACTAGCTAAGTTCCACAGATAATTTGTAAGCCATCAAACCAAAATTCCCAGATTAGTTACCATAAAAAAGTAGAGCAGGTGTAAATACAATTTTCTAATAAATGAGTTCACTTTGCTCTTCTGAAATATGTATCAAGAGAAAAATAGAATATGACACATACTGAAGGACTAATATATAATATTAGTTGGTTTTGCAGTTGAAATCAAGTGCTTTGCTTGGATTCTTGTCGTTGGCTGAGCTCTCTAAGGAAGCAAACCAGGGTGTACATGAGTAAATATATAACTTGCTCCCATCAAGTCAAGGCGGACCCAAAGGGTCCCTGTGAGACAGGGTAGAACTGAGCCTTGAGAGTTTATCAGACTCTAACTGTTTATTGCAGTGGAAAGCCCAGTCTTTCTCCTGCAGAGCGACTGTTGATTTTGAACTAATAACCTTGCAGTTAGCAGCCCAACTTGCAATCCACTATGCCACCAGACCTCCTAAGAGGTTTATTTCCTTAAACTCTGACATCTGTAAATTCACGCAATAATTAAAATATCAAAGTCTGATTTGGGAGATAGAATTTGTTTTTCTGTTTTGTCTGTTTTCTGAAATCTGTGGGGGCATTTGAATTGACCCTATCTCTAGGGCTCAGTTCTCCCTTGATGAATAGAGATGGAGACAGCTGTATCAATGGCATTTTTTCTGTGCCCTGTGTAAACTTTTAGTGGTATCATAAATATTTGTGTACATGAAAATCCTATTTATCTTAGCTCAATTCCTCACTCAAACTCCATCCATATGGTTCAGTCTCAGACAGAATGTATCGGACAGTTCTGAACTGCCCCTGCAGATTTCTGAGGGTGTAACTAGAAAGCCTCATCTTTCTGGAAGGGGTGGCTGGTGGGTTTGAACTGATGAGTTTCAGATTAGCAGCCCAACCCATAATCCATCAGGACACCTCTAAAACACGACATTGGATTTCTTTTCAGAAATTCGGTGTTCACTGTGAGCGGAGTGATATCATCCCGGGCAACCTGCTATCTGCATTTACATCACTGTGACAGTGCACCTGACTCCCAGCCAGTGTGCTGAGATGTCGCTGAACTTGGAGCAATCACTGGACATTCGTGGTTTACAGTGCTAGGCATATGTGGGGCTCTGCATGGTGGGAGAAAGTGTTTCATGATGATTTCGCACCCCACCCCACCAACTTTACAGCTATTTCTAGTGATTGCTGAGTCCTGCTCATAAAGGTGCCTTGGCGCAGTAGAACAACCTCAGAGTGTGTCTAGCCCATCCTCTTACAGGAGCAGATGGCCACATTTTCCTCCCATGGAGCCACGGGGTGGGTCCCATGTGGCTTTCTGTCCATCCGCAGTCAAGGAGGTAACTACTGGAAGTGCCTGAATCCTGTCTGCGTGTGACAATGTGTTCTTTCCACATGATGCGTGCGTGCGTTTTTTTAATGAACTTTGTTTTAGAATGAGGGCATCAAAAGTGTTACAAAATGATACATTCTCTTCCTGAGGTTGAGCATCATGGCTATAATTATGTAAACATTTTAAAGAAAGTTTATTTTTAAATGGAATGCTTTCTAAAATATTAAGATTTTAACAGAAAAATCGTACCACGCTCTTAAATCGTTTCTGACATTTTCTTGAATAAATATCCTGCCATACGACACTTTAATGACTTTGTGTAAATAATTAGCGCTTTGTTATTAGACTGAATCTCATCCTTTAATATTTCTCTTTAAAAAATAACTTAGAATATCGTCCTGAAGCACCACATTAAGGGAAAAATTCTTGCCTTCTGTGTTCAGATTTTTTCCTCTCTATAAACAATGTGAAGTAAAAGGTTTCATAATTTTTGTATGCTTTTTACAAATGTTTATTGAGCTTTACACTTAGATGATAAATTTGTACATGATAAAGTACAAAAAAATATTTTAAAATTATTATAATATCAGTTTACCCTAGACATTGTTTCGATAAGCACTTCAAGAGAAAAGATTTACTATGGCTAAAACAACTATGTGATTCAAAATAGAACATTACATATTATTATATTATTACAATATAGTCTTAAGTTCAAGCAACAGAGTTCAGTAAAATAAGGCCTCAAAATTTCGGTGCTTTTCTTAAAAGCAAAGTTTCCTTCAGTTCAAAATTCTATGCTGCTAAGGTAAAATCTGAAAGTCGATTATTCAAACAAACCACTGTTTTCTGTGTGGGAAAGTATGAGAAAATGGGGATTTAGAAAATCAATTAGTTTACTTTCCAAATATTAATCATCAGGCATGGTGGGTACCAAGGATCTGTGGAGGCACAGAGGAGTAAGCATTGGACTCTTCACTTCAAAGTCCAGGCTTCCAATGCAGCAGCCACTGTTCAGGGAAAGGTGCGTCTGTCTACTGCCCTAAAGATTTAGTCCCAGAAACCCTACCAAGCATTGCTATTCATCAGAATTCACTTGATGGCAGTGTGATTGATTTTTATATTGGGAAAACCTAAAACTGGTGTCCTGTTTATCTATAAAGCTTAAAGTGTTATTTAGTAAGATAGTATCATTATTATTGATACTAGAATTAAAATGTATATCATAATAAAATTTTAAGACTAACTAATGACTCAAAGACAGCTTTATAGGATTTCTGCAGACATAAAAAAGTCTTCCTTTTGTTTCTATGATTGAATTACATCACATTTCTCATATACTATAAATTATTTAAAATTTATAAATTACATGATATAAGAGGTACAAAACAATCTCAGCAAAAGGCTTTTATTATTTATATTGCGTTTATAAAGAAAATACACCATTTAATTTTTTAATCAATTATATCATCTTAAAACTCTGTGTTACTTTAAAATTATCTCTTGATGAATTAACATAGAGTACATTAAAATTAGTTAAATGTCATCAATAGAAAAATTGCTTGTAAATAAAATTCAAAATACTTTTCAATTTCTTGAATTTTATGTTTAGTATCATTCTTGTAAGCCAACCTTCTCCAAATCTGAAGGAGAAATTTCAAGAAGTTAATGTTTAAAGGCATTTAGCTATCCTGGTCCCAATCGCTAGTCTACAAATAAAACTAAAAATAACTCACTGCCACCAAGTTGATTCCGACTCACAGACCTCCATTAGGAAAGAATAGAAATGGCCTGTGAGTTGTCAAGATGGTAAATTTTTACAGGAGTAGAAAGTCCTGTGAAACACCTAGGGATTTCCAATTGTTCACAAAAGCAGTGAAGAAATGAACAGCTATCTATTTTAAATGCATTGATGCTCTCAGGATGAAAATTTGAACTAAAACACTGAAATATAGTTCTATCCTTTCCTATCTTTTGTTAAAAGTGAAGTATTGAATACTTGGGGTTTCTGGAATTATAAACATGGTATGGTCATTGTCACTATGCTTATTTCTGAGTGAAATTTCCCAAGATTTAACTGAGGTTATTTATTAAGAAATTTATTTTGGAGATTATGCATTTATTTGCTTGTTTGTTTTCCTTAGCTTGTTCCACTAACTTTAACTTTCAAGGTTTCATAATACAAAATACCCATTCTTCTCACTATGACATAAATATCATTTTGGTGCTGAGCATTAGCATAGGACTGCGAATTTTGTATCTTGGATCTCACTTTGTATGGCTTTTCACTTTTCCTTGTGAGGATAAAATAAGAAGGGAACATATGAATAACTTCACTGAAAGGGGAATTAATAAGTTGGCCAGTGGTATTTGAGTCCATTACTCTAAAAAATGAACTGCAAATTCTGTTCTACTAGTGCACACACCTATATTTCTCATCAGCTTGCTCTAATAGTAAGGCTCCTACTTTTATAGCTTGAAGAAATGAACTTGGATATTGTTTTAAAAGAGTTTAAAAATGTGTCCCCACCCCAGCCACTCCTGGGGCTTGGGCCCCGGCTCAAGGGGAGTCGTTCTGGGACATGGGGGGACAGTGAATGGTGTGACCCATTGCCTGGGCATGCCTACACAGTAGGAGATGCTTGGTCTCTCCTGGGATTCCTGTATGGGCTCCAGTAAATTTCTTCTCTTTTGCTTAAAAAAATTAAAAATGCTTCTCAGTTGTTTTTCACAATCCAAATTACAATGCCATCTTCAATACCAATCCATGCACTGCCATTGAACAGAATTGTTCCTCACGGTTTCTGAGGGTGTGACATATTGTGGGAGATGAAAGCTTCCTCTCTATCCTATGGTGGCCAGTTTCAAACTTCTCACCTTGTGCTCAGCACCCCAATACATAACCCACTATTCCACCAGCACTCATTCTGCTTCTATCCAATCTTCCCCACACATATGAAAACCCTTCTTTTCCCACTACATGAAGATTGTAACGTGCCTGTGTTACAGTCATTCATTCATCAATTATATATTGAGTACTTCATATAATCCAGGCAAGCGGCAATAGGAATAAAGCAGAAAAGAAAATTGGAAGAAAAAAATATTTTATGCTCGAAGCTTTTATTTGAGTGGATGGCCAGTGCAGCTGGATTGTCTGGGGAAAGGTGAGAGGAATGCTTTGGGTCAAGGAGCAAATGAAGCCGAAGGAGGGGGGATTTTGTTGTGGGGTTTTGGGAAGACTTTGCTGTACTTGTAACAGAAAGGAGACATATGCGGGTTTGAGGAATGCTGGGATGTGACATATTTTTATCAGAATCCTTCTGTCTGCTTCTTCAAATTAGACTATTAACATCAAGGAGACTCTGGGAGACCCCTCACAGCTCCATAATCCCAGGAGGAGATGATGGCCGCATGGGCCAGTACACAGGGGATGAGAAGCAATAATGTCTGTGCATACATGATATGTTTATATTATGATGGTTATTATTTTGTCTTGAGTTACCATGTTTCTTTAGGAGATCTTGACGTTTTGGTCAATGTCTCTTGAAATGATCCTGCATTTCCAAATCTTATCCAACTGAAGGGTAGCTTGAATTGCAAGACCAACTGTGGAAAAGAAACCTAAGTCCCTCAGAGATCAAAAACATGTGTCTTGCTTTCTCAGTTTGGTCAATGCAATCCATCAACCTATCAACCAACACAATGTATTGGTTATCATTCTTCCTTGCTACTCACTGCCATCCTGTCCATTCTGATTGACAGCAGCACTGTCACTGTCTTATAGTATGGAAGCTGGCCTCGATGAAAAAGCACGTGCCATCCGGACTGGAGGAAGCCTTATTAACAACCTGTGAGATGCAGGTCTTGCTTGCTGAAAGTGAGGAGGACTTGCTGATGAAGATTAAGGACTCAAACTTTCAGTATGAATTACAAGTCAATGCAAAGAAAATAGAAATCTTCACCACTGAACCATAGGTAACATTATGATAAATGGAATAAAGATTGAAGTCGACCAAGATGCTGTCTTGTTGGGATCTGCAATCAATGCTCATGAAAGCAGCAGTCAAGGCATTAAACAACTCAGTGCCCTGGGCAAATCTGCTGCACAAGACTGCTTGAGAGTTCTGAAACGCTATGAGGTTATTTTGAGCTCAGATGCACCTCGTCCAAGCCCTAGTATTTCAGTCACTCCTCGTGCATGTGAAAGGTGGACATAGAATATGGCAGATCGAAGAAGAATCGATGCATTTGAGTGACAGTGCTGGGGGAAAGGTTTGAATGTCCCATTAACCCCCGCCCCCAAATCAAACACATCTGTCTGGGAAGAAGTAGAGCAGCGTGCTCCTTAGAGTTCAGAATCAGAGACTCCATCTCATGTACTTTGAACATGTTACCAGGAGAGACCAGTCCCTGGAGAAGGGACGTCATGCTGGGTAGCAGGGCAGTGAAAAAGAGGGAGGCCCTCAATGAGATGGATGGACACAGTGGCTGCAACAATGGGCTCAGATATAAGAATCATTGTGCAGACGGTGCTGTGTGTTACACTGAGTTGTCTCGAGACACAAAGCCAGTGACACTCATATATAAGTGAGCTTTATGTCAAGAATTAATCTTATATCAAGAATGCATCAAAGCCAAGCTCTCTTCAGACTCAAATAGTTGCAGCCTGATGATGCAGCAAGGTGAAGTGGGATGCAGGAACGTCAGTGGCCAATGGGTGCAGAGCCATGTGGATTCAACACCAGTGGAAACAGAGCAAGCTGCCAGCGCTCTCAGGGTCAGGTGGCCCACAGGGGGCCATCCCTGGAGTCAGGCACAGCATTCCAGCAAGCAGAAAGGGGAAGGGGCTGAAAGAGAGGGGTGGGTCACTCGTATCTCGCTTACAAAAAGGCCCACCTCCCAGAAGTCACCACTGGACCGTGACAGGTTGGACTCCACCTCTACAGTTTCATACACATTCCAGTCCACATAAAACCTAAGTACTACACGCAGGACTAGGCAGTGGTTCCTGCTGTCCTACATAGGATTTCAATGAGTCTGGACTGCCTGGCCAGCACCTAACAAGTATGGAAGTTTGAAGTGAAAAGGTAATCTTGAGAAGCTGAGAGGGCACCTGGCATGATGTAGTCTTTCCTGCTACTCTCCATGTTTTCCTTGCTTTTGGACTCCTGGTGAAATTTCTAAGTCCCCCTTGCTGTTATCAAAAGATCCATACAAGGTTCTGTTTATCCATCTTTCAAATCGCATTCTCAACGACATCTGGGTCAATGTATGTGCTCAACCAGCACTTACGAAATTCAGGTGATTATTTCCAAATGAATACTGATCTAAACATTTGCACAGATAGATTTTGCCTATTCTATTTCTAGTTGTGAATTGTTTTTGTTCTAGTTTTTAGGCACTCTAGGTACACAGCCGTATAGTAGCCGATTAAAAGAAAAAGTTCACTCTTTGAAGAAATTAAAGCCAAATATTGAAATCCCTGCCAGAAATGGCCTATTAAACTTGGAGATAGAAAAGGAAAAACAGACCTTTTAATTCTTAATTTATAGAATTTTATTTTCAAGAGGAAAACTGTTGTAGAAATAAGCTGCCCTTACATTCTTGTATTAAAGACGATAACAGGTTGGGTCACTGAAGGAATTTGCTGCAGGTCATGTGACAGAATTGTTTTACCATGTGCCTTTCACTATTACGTGGGCATCTTGTGTTTTTCAAAGTAGAATGAAAAATAACATTAGAGGTCAATTCCATCACCAACTGCCTTCCAGTACAACCTTGATTTACCAGAAAGGAAAGCAGGGAGGGAGATGGGGAACAGAGCTCATCTGAAGAATTGCTTTTACTTGGAAGCTGGTTGTTAATGGTTTCTATACTAAATCATTTTATCTTCACTTAAACAACAAAATTTTTTAACAATTTGTTCTAGGTGTCATCAATATAAATGAGCAAGCCTGGGTGCTAAGAACACAGTTCCATTATATTTGTGGATTGCATTTATATAACTGCGTGGAGTTCTGTAGTGGCTGGGAAAAACAACAACTTTAACAGTAAAAAATATATACCCAAAGCTGCGTTAAAGAAACAATTTACTCAGGGGAATATGCTAATTATGGATTCATTACCATGTATCCAGATTTTGCTATTTAAACACAAGGCTATTGGTGAGTCTGGTAAAATGCTAGCAAAACTGCTAAATTGAGTACTTGTAATTGTATTTAAATATTCCTAAGCAGACACCCGAAACATCAATAATACTATTTCAACTAAAATGATGTGTTAGAGAATGTGGCTATTCTCTCAAATCACCGTGTGTGTGTGTGTGTGTGTGCTTTCAGTTTTACAAATGCCTTTCATTTTGCCCCCTCATTTTGTATGTGTATTCTTTAAAATGCTGTGATATTGCTCATTCTTTGCAGAATGAAAACAGAAGGACAAATGACAATGCTGTGTTATGTCTAATTCTCAGACATAATGTATCGATTTGATAAAAGTTCTCCGCGGTTTCTACATGGAGAAATCACCAGTGGTCAGCCATAATCTGCTCACTTGAGAGTCAATGGGAAGTTCTCTTTTTTCAGCAGCAAGGACAGTCCACTGCTTCTTTCACCCAGCCCCTACTCGAGATTGATGGCTGATTTACACAAATCATAGAAGTTGCAGCTACAAAGTTGGAATCAAACCTTGACAGTGCCCCAGTGAGAAGACACATCACAGGGCTCCTAATGATGCTAATGTAAACTGCCAAGAGCTGTCACTCCCAAAGTCATGGTAGGCCCAGAGCAGCAAGCAGGGAATAGTGACACATCCTGAAAGCCGACGAAGGCAAACAAATGCATTATGCAAATGGATAAAAGAGGCGGAAACAAGCACTTGCTACTCTAAAGGCAGATGTATTGCAAACTTCGCAGTAGGCAGACTTGCCTGGAACACTTCGGAGGCAATGTGGACAGGGCCCATGGCTTCAGCAGATCCAACTCACCATTCAGTCAAGGGCAAAACCATAGCTGCCGCATGGATGTCCCCAGGTTCAAAAGAGAAGTGACAGATCCCTTCAAAATAGGATTTTCTGAGGCTTCTTAAAGTTTCCTGGATCAAGGCAATTCTGAGTGAAGTTCAAAGGAACTAACAAAAGTAATCAATGTCTGTTATGCGGTCACTGCTCCCATGACCTCCCCCAGGAAGTGCTGGTAGAGTAGGAGCATTGTGCTTGGGGGAATGAGTGCATCTGCAGCAGCATCGGCTAAATACCTGTGAGAAAGGTCCATTACCTGCCAACAAGTGCTGATGCTGAGTGCCTGATAGAAGTAATTTCTCCCCTTTTTCCCCTCACACCCTTCCTTCCACTCTTCCTCCCTCTTTAGTCTTTCTCTTTCCTGTTGGACTGTTGCAATGTTAGGAGTTATTTTTATTTCCTGTGCTTCTTCCCCCCACCTTTTGTTCTAGCATGAGCCTGCGTGACATGATATTGAGTTATATGTGTATTTTATTCTCAGTAAAGGTAAATATCTGAGCCATCGACTTTCAAGCGACCGAATTTTTTTTTACAATAATGCAGTGTCTCACGTTGGCTTTGATTGTGTACAAGTGTGAATCTTAACCGAATACCTCCTGGGCGAAGTCAGGACTGTGCTTCCTCTCATGTTGCACTTGAGTGATGTGATGGCAGAGCGGTTAAGCGACTCGGCCAGGGTCATAAAGGTACACCCTGAAACTAGTGTTTAACCTTATGGGACTAAGTCTTTGATCTGCTGCCCAGTCAGCTGAGCTACTGAGAGCCTGAAATAATAGATGGTCTGCTGGATGTAGGACAGAAGGTCTCTGCCACTGTGGCCATTCAGGCAGCACACACTTTTATTTACATGTGAGGCTTCTCCCTGTCTGAGCGAGCATGTGGCCTTGTTCTAGGACAGATTTGCATTGCTAAGTGCATTTTCTTTTCAGATCATGCCAGGTTACTATGATCAGAAAACAACTCCCCAGGTTCCTTGATGATTAAAACATGGGTTATGAAAGGAAAAGTTTTCTTACATTGATCGGTTTGTGTGACTCAACTCTGGCCAAGAAAAATCACCTGTGAGTGAAAAGGGATTATTTATTCTTGACACAGCCTTTGACTTTGTCCTTGAAACTTGTGACATCAGTGAAATGAATGCCAGTGTTTTCAATGTGCTCATCCAAGATGCCCCTCTAGTCCAAAGAAGCCAACACAGGCCATTAGGAAGTAAAAACTCCCAGCACTCCCAGTTTGAATGACATTTATGCAAGTGCTTCTGAAATTAATGAAAATGCCCAAAGCTATCCACTCCTCATGGGGCTCAATCCTTCTATTCATTGTGGATTCATAGTGATCCAGAACCATTATGATCCTGATTCATAGTGACCAACATGACAGTATAGAGTTGCTCCCAGAAAGAAGTACAGCCTTAGAAACCCTACAGATCAATGGGTCATGACCCCTCTGGGGATTGAATGACCCTTTCACAGGAGTCATCATATTCATAACAGTAGCAAAATGAGAGTTATTAAGTAGCAACAAAAATAATTTTATGCTTGGGGGGTCACCACAACATGAGGAACTCTATTAAAGGGTCACAACATTAGAAAGGTTGAGAGGTACAACATGAGTCCCCTGAGGTAAGTACAATCAGCATGACAGAAATAGAAGAATAAACATCCATCCCACAATAAACGGGGGGAAGCATAGATAGTTGGAGGGAGGGCAGGCCACACTTAGGGAGGTACATGAGAGCCCAGCATAAAGAAGGAGTAGTGGGGCAGGGAGAGGGAGAACCGGGAGGGGGAGAATCCGAGTGGATGGTTTGGGGAGAGGGAACAGGGCACTAACCCACCCAGGGGAGAGTATTGGTTGTGTCCCCACAGATCTGGAACATGCATACGGACCCCACCAGGACACACCAAACAAGGAGGGCAGCGCAAAGTACAGAGGTCTACACAAAGAGGCTGGACGACATGCTGGCCCAAACCAGAATTAGGCCGACCCCCACACTCGAAAGGAATTCCACAGAAAAAAAATAGGTCATCTGGAGTGGGAAAGGAACTGACCCACCACACCACATCCAGAAGGAAGCTGAAACAAAAGAAGGAGAAAGGACGTAGTGGAGTACACCTGGGTCCACCAAGCCCAAAGTCGATAGACCAGCTAGAAGGGCCCATCATACAGAGAGGACCATTCAGCTGGCCACACTACGAGATGCGACATCCTGCATTAACACATGGCCCTACATGGGACAGCACCTGAGACACAGTAGGGGATGTGCGACTGAGCTGACCCCACCACACTGAGGCAAACACTGGGGGCGTGCAATGGAACAGCGGAGGAAGCAGAGCAAAGGGATCCCGAGGGAGTATAAAGGATGGACTTCCGGGCCAGGACGTGGTGCCTCACAAGCTACACCTAGAAAACACTCCTAAAGGCCAACGAACTGACCTTGAACTACTAGCAATTTTTCTTTTAATATTTGCTATCTTTTTGTTTTGTCTTTTTTAATTTGTTTCGTTTTTTACCTTGTAAATTTTGTATGTTAGTGGGTTTTCTGCTTATCAGCGTGTTGATGTTGCTTCTGTCAAAGCCATGTTCTTATGTGCCACTTGGGCGCACTCAAAGTCATATGCATTTGTATGCACATATTACTATGTCAGCAGGTCCACCTAGACAAGATAGGCTGGACAAATAATGAGAGAAGAAAACAACAGGACCAACGGTCCTGGAGGGACATGAGAGCGTGGGAGGTAGGGGAAGGGAGGAGGTGTCGCCCAACACAGGGACAAGGAAACAACGTGTGGTTCAAAACCAGAGGAGGGAGGGGAGGGGAGGACTGGTAGGGAGTGACCAAGAGCAAGGTAACTGAGAGGAATTACTGAAAACAGAATGAAGGCTAAACATGGTAATGGGACGGGAGGAAAGCGAAAAGAAATAGAGGAAAGGAGTAGGAGGCAAAGTGCATACAGAGAAGCCTAAATACAGACATGTACATATGTAAATATATTTATGATTATGGGGGCAATAGACTTATATGCATATATTTATAGGTTCAGTAGTAGGGTAGCAGAAGGACATTGGGCCTCCTCATGCATAATCCCCCAACACAATAGCACCTCGCCCTGCTAAACAGTCATTGCAGGATACCCATCTTCCCGACATGATCACTGAAGACAGACGTGTGTGTAAGCAACCGTGGTGAAGAAAGCTGATGGTGCCCGGCTATCAAAAAGATATAGCGTCTGGGGTCTTAAAGGCTTGAAGGCAAATAAGCGGCCATCTAGCTCAAAAGCAACAAAGTCCACAGAGAAGAAGCACACGGCCTAAGCGAATACAAGGTGTTGAATGGACCATGTAGCAGACACCAAGGAACAAAAAAAATCATTGTGTGATCACCTTCCTCACATAATCGCTGAAGACGAAAGTGTGCATAAGCAAGTGTGGTGAAGAAGGCTGATGGTGCCCGACTACTGAGAGATATAGCGTCTGGGGACATAAAGGCTTGAAAGCAAACAAGCGGCCATCTAGCCCAGAAGCAACCAAGCCCACACGGAAGCAGCACACCAACATAGGTGACCGTGAAGGGCAGAGGAGACCAGGTCTCCAACAACAAAGGTGGGGTGGTGGTGAGAATGACATCACCGTGGAAGAGGGGGAGTGCGTGATGGGGACCCAATGCCCATCTGTAGACAGCTGGACACCCCTTCCAGAGGGGTAGTGTGGAGGAGATAGGTCACTCAGGGTTCAGTGAAGCAACAATGAAACTCAAAACCTTCCTCTAGTTCCTGAACGCTTCCTCCCCTCCCAATCATCATGACCCCAATCCTACCTTGCCTTGCGGACCTGGTTATACCAGAGGATGTACAGTGGTGCTGTGGGGATCTGGAGGCACAGGGAATCTAGGACAGATGAACCCCTCAACACCAGCAGTGGGAGTGGCGACACCAGGAGGGAAGGGGTGTAGAAAGGGAGAACCGATCTCGGAGATCTATGTGTAACCTCCTCTCTGAGAGATGGGCAATGGGGAGGCGGGTGAGGGGAGACGCCGGGGAGTGTAAGATAAGACATAATAATTATTTATAAACTATCAAGGGACCAGGGGTGGGATCAGGAAGGGAGGGGGATGGGGGAAAAAAGGGAAACCGAGCTGATTCCAGGAACCCAAGTGGAAGGTGAATTATTAGAATGACGAGTGCAATGAATGTATAAGGGTGCTTTGCTCAATTGATGTATGTACAGACTGTGATAAGAGCCTTATGAGCCCCAATAAAAAGATTTTTTAAAAAAAGAAAGGTTGAGAACCACTGCTACAAAGGTCTCATTATGTGTCAGAATCAATAAAAATGACCATAGGATTTGCCTTTTTGTGTAGGGGTTCCTAAGTGATAATCTTTACAAGCATAGATCCCTAGTTCTTTCTCTCAAGGAGTATTTATGTGTGACTTTGCAAAACATATTATAGGATTTTTGTTAGTGATTCCTACCCCCCACCCCCAACCACTATTTTGGACAGAAGAGTGGTCACGAAATATAATATGGTAAGAACTAAAAATTAGGAGGGGGATGAATTAATGTTACTTTCATAACAAAGAGCCCAAGTACTACTGTAAGTGGTCTGAGGTTGACTGTTCACATGTTCACAAAAACGTGTGAATCTTCCAGGTGGTGCTACTTAAAAAACTGGCAGTCTGCTATGTGAAGATTAAAGCTAATGACATCTTACTCTGTGTCACATTGGTTGCCATGCTCCAGAGCTACTCAATGTAGCTACAATAACTGAATCATGGTAGACAACTCTGTTAGTCTGGGTGGACTAGAGAAACAAATCCATAAACAACATACAAATGAAAGAAAGAGCTTTATATACAAGAAAAATTGAATATTGAGAAAATATCACAGCCAAGCCAAATCCAGATCAAATCCATCAGTTTGCTATTATCCCATATGTCCAATATCAATCTATAAGTTCCTCTTCAGACTCACACAACACATGAAATGATGCTTAGGGCAGGAAGATCACAGTACAGTGGGTGGAAAATCTTGTGGATCCAGTGGTGGTAGAAGAATCTTAGTGTTGGTGTGGGTCTCCATGTGGCTCATTGTCAGCAATGTGTAACAGGGAGTGAATGTGTGTCCCATCTCCAGTGAGCTATCAAATGAGATCTTCGTGCTGTCAAATGAGATCATCAAGCTTTGACCTGATTATTAGGCTAAACCTCACTGCTTTAATTTAAGAGTGTCAAGTTGACAACAGATCATGTAACTACCCACAATTCCTGTAAGTAGAATCGAGTCTTAAAATGGAAACCCAGGGAAAGCAAGTTAAAGAGTATTTTATGAATTCACACCCCAAAATACTACAACTTTACACGATCGCATGAAAACGTTCATACTAAATCAATCATTAGTCTACATATGAATTCTTTCATTTAGCACAGCTAACAGTATCAGATACAATGGCTTCAAACATATAAGTAGTACTTGTGCTGCTTCAAGCTGGAGTATTCACCTTCAAATGTTTTTGTGGAGTGCGTTTACCAGAAGCAGCAATTGTCAGGCAGCATTAACCTACTATAGTATAATAATACGTCTTGACATATCAGTTTGGTGAATATTAGAATAAGAAGGCATCGTGTTATAAGAAGCTTATGAAATGAAGGAGAGAGAGTAAGGCAGTGTGTTATTTGGAAAATATATTATCAAAGGAACATGAATAACTCCCATATTTAATTTAATTAATAATAAAATCTATATATAAAATAATATTAGATGCTCATCCTACATTAAGAGGAAACTAGAAAGATCTCCCAAGTGAAAATAATCTCTGACATTCTAACCAGTTTCAGAGTTCATTTTATGGTGTATTTCTACGTACTTTTTATGTGCACATGTTGAGGCTTTTCATCAATTTGATCGTAAGATACATAACTTTGCCATGCTATTTTGTACTCATTAGTGTCAAACTTTTCAGAACTAACAGATGACATCCCATATGTTATTTTGAGTTTAAGGCATAAACTATATATAAACAATTTAGGATATGTCACAAAGGAATTATTCACATTAAAAATAAGAACCTAAATTTAGGCTCAAAATCAAAGCTCGCAGCTCTTGAAGAAATGTGGCAGAAGCAATGAAGTCAACCTCTTTCCTAAGTTTCTGCTGCTACTATGTCCAGCTCTGACTAGTTAGCGCTGTCCTTCCTGGGGGAAGATGGCTGAGTGATGTGTGTGTAGACTTGACATCTTCCCTGTAGAAGCACAAAGAATCTTGAATGAAAGACACTTACTCTCATAACTCCTGAGTTGGTTTGATGTTGATAGTTTTACTCAGGTCTACATGCTCGGGAAAATAGATGGCAGCAAACAAGAACAAGGCCCTCATTGAGATGAATTCACACAGTGGCTGCAACAATGGCCTCAAACATAATAACAATTATGTGGATGATCCAGAACCAGGCAATGTGTTATTCTGTTGTGCATAGGGTTGCCTTCCGTGAGTCATCTAACAGCTTGCTACTTCTCTATAAAGCATTGATGTTAGAGACTCACTCAAAGCAAGGAAAGCCCCTGTGTTTTCTCTCAGAACTGTTTCATCAGTCAGAATAGGGCAAGATAGGCAATAGTTTTTGGTAGACACTAAAATGTGCTACTTCTGATAGTCGTCTACCGTTGAGTCATTTCAGATGTATGGTGATTCTATAGGCCAGAATAGAACTGCCTCAAGGGCTTCCAACCCTCATCTTTGTCCCATGGTGCCTCTGCAGTAAATGGCCAAGAACTTCAACCATTGCCCCATCAGGCTCCTTATGAAAGACTGAAATAAAGAACATTTGGTGGTAGGTGTCTTTCTCTGGAAATTCTGTCTGTAGGAGGATGAAGAAGAAATCCTGGTCTCTCTCTCTAGGAGCAGCTGGCGGTTTTGAACTGCTGACCTTGCAGTTAGTAGTCCAATTTGCAACCACGATGCTCTCAGAGATCCTTGTCTCAGCAGTAGTCCTGGACAGATCTCTCTCAGGATGGGACTCCAGACTGAAGTCTAAGTTGCTTAGATCATCTACTTTATTATGAACACCATCATGATGATCTTACCTGTAGAAAATATGATAATGGTTATCTATCGCATGCTGGGATATCATTCTTATTTAAGCCTCCATCTATACCTGCTTGAAATGAAGGGCTGGACGGTGTTAGTTTTAAATCTGTCTACGGTTATAGCCAAAATCTTAAGGCACTGCTAATGATGATAAGTTCAAAAATGGTGTGCTATCCACTTCCAATCGTGAAGAAGAGCCTGCAGAAAGGAAAGAGATAGACTAATATATTTGGACTCTCAATTAAGAGCAGGATTGATGGTAGTTAATGTCTATGGTAAACATTAAATAATTCATTCCCTCTTTTAGCAGCATGGCAGACAGGGTTGCAGATCAGAATAGAAATGCAATGGTTTAGAAGCATGAGTATAAAAGACAATTTGCCTGTACAACCCCATCCAGGCTTTTTATGCTAATGTTGAGTCATTAATATGGAAGTTCTAGGGTTTTAGTCGGGAAGTGGTGCTGCCTTGGGATTCAGGAGAGGTACGTTTGTGTGTGCTCAGACGGAACTAAGACCACTAATTTTCCTTCATTCTTCTTGCCAGGAAATGAGTCCCTACTTCACTGTCAGAAGTAAAGCTTTGTGTCACCGAATGCACTGTGCACATGTCTCATCTTTATAGGAACCTTCTGTATCAGAGCTGGCTCCACAGCAGTGGGTTTTGGTTTTTAGTCTTTGAAAGGCCACTCCATAAGCTTTCATTGTCCCCAGGGCCAGAAGAGCAGGGAGAATCACATGAAGCAGTTTGGGCCTGGAAAAAATGGCATATGCAACACAAATAGAAAATCACTAACATCTCTTTTTCTATGAATGTTGGTAGAATATCCTGCCTATGGATTTGTAGAGTTACCCAAAAAGAGCACAAATTAATTTTGGATGAAGCCATATTTATTATAACCATGCACTCAACTTTATCCTCAATTCAGAGTGCTGGGTAGAACAGCTGGGGTTTCATCTGATTCTCAGTTGGTTATTAAAGTGTGAGTTCAAAGACAGTTTTCGTTGATAAGTTCAAAATACTGAACATTCCCTGGTAGAAAACTTGTGATGGCAGCAAATCTGGAGTTGGTTTAACTAGTGCGCTTCTCACCTTTCCTCAACACTGTATCCTGAGAATGCCCAGAATATATTGCTTTTACAGGCAAATTGATATATGTGATATTTTGGAGACTACCAACATTAAAAATATGCATATACCTATATATAGTTATCTACATATATTCACTTACATATACAGTGAACTACATATAGAACTATATGTATAGTTGTAGGAATGATAGCCACTACAAATATATACACACATATAAAAGTAGAATTGGTTTGCAGTAGCATCAAGGTCTTTGACTTCAATGGCAAGAATGGGCCAATTGAGAGCTAGAGAGTTGTGAGACAAAGTGAGTTCAATTACCTTAATCAGAAGCAAGAGTGAAGGGATAATCAGGATGCTTTAACGCACACCATTTTGTAGTTGTAGGTAACTGAATTCGAGGTCTCTTGAAATGATAAAGGTATACATTATACTGATATATTGCTAGATTTATATAATGGGAAAGTCAAGTTTTGATGAAAAGATACCTAATTTGCATAGGAAGGGGGAACTGATTACAAGGATCTACATAAAACCCCCTCCCTGGGGGACAGACCACAGAAAAGTGGGTAAAGGGAGATTTTGGTCAGTGTACGATATGACAAAATAATAATAATTTATAAATTATCAAGGGTTTTTGAGGAAGGGGGCAGGGAGGGATGCAAAAAAATGAGGAACTGATACCAAAAGCTCAAATTAAAAGCAAATATTTTGAGAATGATGATGGCAATAAATGTAAAAATGTACTTGACACAATGGATAGATGGATGGATTTTGATGAGAGTTGTACAAGCCCCCAATAAAATGATTTTATTTTTTAAAAAAGAAAAGATACCTAATTTGAGCCATCAGAGGAGGAAGGTACTCTATTTATCCCAGTGCCCAAACTCAATCTAAAATCTAAATTTTGTTAGCAAACTCAAATCTAAAATTAAACCCACTGATCTTGAGTCCATGGGGACTCATAGGGATCTGTAGGACAGGGTCAGATTTCCCCTGTGGTTTCAAGGACTGTAACTTAGAGGAGTAGAAAGCCCCATCGTTCTCCCTCAGAGTTGCTTGTGGCATCAAACTGCTGACTATGAGATTAGCAGCCCAATGCAGAACCTCTACATCACCAAGGCTCTAGTTTACTGGAGTAGAAAAATCTCATCTTACGCCTACTGTGTAGCTGGTGGTTTCAAACTGCTGACCTTATGATTAGCAGCCCAATGCCTAACGAAGGCAAGCAATCATGGATCAGAAATTATCCACTTAAAAAGCAGGCCAAAAATTTATAATTTTTCAAGGGGTCAAGAGGGTGGGAGGGTAGAGGGAAAAAAGAGGAGTTGATACCAAGGGCTCAAATAGAAAGTAAATATTTAGAAAATGATGATGGCAGCATATGTACAAATATGCTTGATACAATTGATGTATGAATTTTAATAAGAGCTGTAAGAGCACCCAATAAAATTATCTTAAAACAAAACAAAACATGCCAACTCTTCTTAAGAAAGGGCCCTATAATGAGCACAGACTTCAATTCAGGTTCCTGCCAAAAGAACTAGAAGCCATCTCATTTGAAATACAGACATAAAACATAAAGAAATACGCAGAAATTAAAGATTTTTGACTACTGGACCTAGTTTCTGTGAATCCTAGGAATCTTATGTAACAATTTAGTTAACCTGCTGGAATGGATAACTCTATGTCTCAGGTAATAAGTGCAGTCATGTTTCATGCCTTTCTCCAACTGGACTATGTATAATTGACAACTTGCAGAACCTTCACCCAACTAACTTTCGTTCTCATTGTGGGAGATCGGTGAAGTAGGTGGAAACAAGTGAAAATCATTGGAGCTGAAGATTCCCATTACCATGCTAACACGAAGGATTCCTGGTGGCATACTTGTTCATTGAGCTGCTAACCTCAAGTTCATCAGTTCAAATTCACCAGTTTATTTGTGGGACAAAGAAGACAATGTCTGCCCCCGTAAAGATGCAAAACTCTCAGAAACCCAAAAAGGCAGGTCCACTTTGTCGTACGAGGTTGCTATGAGCTGAAATTTACTTGACGGTGGTGTGCTATAAAAATTAGGAACTAGAAAAACAACAAAAAAAGAAAATCCACTTAGTGTTTATCAAGATAAAAACTAAAGAAAAGTTCAAGAGTCAGGTTGAAATATTGAAGACTTCTGTAGCAAAATATAGGACAATGTAGAAAGCATCAAAAGAAGATGGAAGGAATATGCAGACTCACTCTACCAAATGCAACTGGTCAATGAAATGGCCAGTGTTGAATCTGTTAGCGAAAACCAGGCTCAAGCATTCACAGGAACCAAATTGAAATGTCTCAATGAACTGGTGACCGCTGAAGACCTGAGTTGTCTATGCCACAAAATCTGAAAGACAAACTTTCTGAAATACATTCACTTTATATCCATCCCAAGGAAAGTGATCCAACAGAATGCAAATATCATCCAACAATATCATTAACATCACATATCAATAATGTATTGCTGAAGAAAATTCAACAATTACTGGAAGCGCCAGAAAGTGAAGGCATATTCAGAAGAGGTCATGGAATAAGAGTTACTCTTACCGATGTCACAATAAAGCTTAGCTAACATCAGAGTATAGCAAAAAACTCCTTGTTTGTGTTTCATTGACGATGAAAGGACATTAAATTGTGTATGTCATAGCAAATTCTGGATATCATTGAGAAGAATGGGAATTCCAGAACACTTCCTTGGATGATCCAAAGCCTGTACTTGAAATAAGAGACAATAGTTTGACCAGAGCAAGGGAATACCGCATGCATTACAATCAGGAAAGGTGGGGCCAGGGTTGTATTCTTTCATCGGACTTATTTGATCTGCGTGCCAAATAACTAATCTGAGAAGATGGACAACATGAGGAAGGATTATTGGAAGGCTCATTAGCCACCTGCGATATGCAGAAAACACAATCTTGTTTGCTGAAAGCCAAGAGGACAGGAAGGTCTTGATGGGGATTAGAGAGCGCTGCCTTCAGTCCGAATTACAAATCCATAGAAAGGAAATAAAAATCCTCACAACTCGCCCAATATACAACACCATGATAAATAGAGAAAATGTTGACCCTGTCAAGGATTTCAATTTATTTGGTTTCACAATCAACATTCATGGAAGCATGCCACTTTGAGGACTAAGGTCTCACCAACCCAATCCCTTATGGTGGCAAAAGTTGGGAAATGAAAAATGAAGGCCACTGACTGATGGTGCTGGTAAAGGAGATTTTAAATAGCCTGGGCTGCCAGCAAAACAAACACCGCTGTGATGGAAGAAGTGCCACTGGAATGTAGGACATCGTGACTTTGTCTCAAGGACTTTGGGCATGTTGTCAGGAAAAAGCATCCCTGAAAAAGGCCATCACCTCTTGCTTGGTAAAGTGGAGGGTCAGGCAAAAATGAGGAATGCCGTCAATGAACTGGATGGACACAATGTCCGCTACCATGCACTCAAATGTAGCAACAATTGTGAAGACGAAGCAGAACCAAACAGTGTTTCCTTCTTGAGAATTATTCAGGAGAATTTTGGTGGTTGACTCTGCCATCAATGATTCGAAAACGTTTAGTGCCCACCCTTAATTTCCTTGTTTGACTGTCACAAAAGTCAGATGCATCTTGACTGTGAGTGTGGAACACTGTAAATATAATCACACAGTGATATTAATTGAAGCTGTTGGATCAGATGAAGCATCTCTGTTAAAGCAGAACAGCGCATATCTCTCTATACTTATCAACCTGAAACAGACACTTGCCCCATCCCTATCAGTAAGGATGTTAAGGGCAGTTTGCTTATAATTTGCTCTTTTGTTTTTTCAGGGTTATGTCAGCTTTCCTGGTGGTGTAGTGGCTATGCTTTGGGCTGCCAATAATAAGGTCAGCAGTTCAGAACCACAGCAGAAAGAGAAATCTTTCTACTCCCATAAATAGTTACAGTCTTGGGAAGTTACAGGCATGGGGTCAGATCTACTTTGTCCTATAGGGTCATTGTTAGTCTCTTTCAACTCATTGGCAGTAAGGGTCTTTTTTAATTTTTAAAATAATGTCTGCAGATCTTTGACTGTATGGACAACCTACAGAAGAGATTACAGAGTTACCATTGATCGCAGAATTAGTTTCGTCCCTGCTGAGCAGGGAGAGGGAGCATGCTAGTTGCCCGGATTATACAGATTGGGTTGTCAGAGGGAGGCGTAGACTACAAAATCTAGGCCTGTAACTTCAGGGAAGGTTTGGGGGAACTGATGGTCTTGGTTAGGTCAGCTTAATTCACTGCCATCTAGTCTACTTCCAATTCTCCGTGCCTCTATAGGACAGAGTAGAAATGCCTCTGTAAGTTTCTGAGACTGTAACTCTTTATGGGAGTAGAAGGCCTCGTCTTTTCCTCACAGAGTGGGGTGGTTTTGAACTGCTGATTGTGAGGTTAACAGCCCAATGTGCAACCCATTAGACCACGCAGTGTCCTTCATGTCAGTATATCATGAATACGTACTGACAACCAAACACGTGTCTCATCATGCACTAACACTGACACCAGGTCAGGCTCCTAGGATTCTGGAGGGCAACGGTGGTTCTTGCGAAACCCAGGCAACAAATCATGAAGAAGGGTGACCTGATTTTAGGACATATGCAGTGGGAGGGACAAGTAAGATCGGTAAATTAAAAACTGTGATGGATGGAGTAACTAGCAGATTAAACTCGGAAGGAATTTAAATTAACGATCTAGCATGTAAATGAGAGTTTCATTTAGGAAAATAAGTTCCAAAAATGACTCCTAGACTGGATTAAAAAAATAAACATTAAATGATTCCATGTTTCTCAGATATTCTTAAAAATGGACCCTCGAGCTTACATGTAAAATGAAGGTCACAATCATACTAGATGAGCACACATGACAGAAACACTGATTTCAGACAAAGCATTCTTGAATGCAATGTTTTACCTATAAAACTCATCCATAAAGGCAATATAAACACGAGGAAAAGTACACCGCTTCCAAAATACATAAGGTGATCACAACTATACTAGGACATTTAACAGAGAGAAGGTGCCAGAGTAGTCCTAAGACATTCTGGTTGTTCCCCAAAGTTGCATACTTTCTACACTTGATACTTTGTCACATTGTGATACCTGCTTTTCAAAGTAGAACACATGAAAATAATACAATCCAGGTTCACTGGCTGTTATGGCAAAGAGCTATGGCTGGATCTTTCAGTGAGGTGGGAGAACGATGTGGAAGTCTGATTTTGTTAATATTGACAACCTTGAAACCCCTCAGGTGTACTTGGACAGTCCTATAGATGACTGGGTCAAAATTGATTCAATGGCAATGGATTTTGATTTCATTTGATTTCATTTGAATACTGACCAACATGAGATTTTGACCAGCAGGATTTGGAGATAAAACTCAGTTGGGAATATGGGACATTGATCATTAAATTCACTTGCCTTTACATGTACTAAGAATCTCTTTGGCATTGCATAGTGGGACCTTGACAATCATTGCAGATTTTAATAATGATGTCCATGCAAGTATTGGCTGAGCCCCTGTGCTGACCTGTAGTAAAGTGTCTCTTCCCAACAGGACTTTGACAGATCACGTGCACGATATTGTTCCTAGATGAAGGGCATCACCAACAAAGTGCTTAAGAGTGGGATTTGTGCTGCACTAGAGAAATTTACTAAAGAGGAAAATAAGGAGAGCAAGTACAAGTACAACCAAACACAAGAGTAAAATGGGGATGAAACCAGGACTGTCCTCAAATTCTTACTGATCTCCCCAGTCCAAAGGGTTGATGTAACAGATGATCCAGTCCACAGAAGGATCCTTCAGGTATTGATTTGTAGCCGAAAATTCACAGCATTTCAAGATCCCTTATATGAAATTTAGGATAAGTTTGGGATATTTTGAGATTCTTAAAAATAAAAATGAACTTTTAGGAGAGTTGTCAGCTTCTAAGAACAATTTAACCCTTAAATATCATTGAGCCTCCTTTAAAATCCAATCCGTTGAGTTAGTTCTTGTTTTACTTGAAGATATTGTGTTTATTTCAGCTGAGTTAGTTTTGCTTAGTTTCAGTTATTAGTGTTTTGGTTTGGTGTTTTAAGCCTAATCTCACCATGCTCACTTATTTTTAAATTATTATTGTTCAGACCTTGTCCACTTATTACTTTTCTTTCCGCCTTACTTCTTATTAGACTCCAGTCTTAACAAGAGGCTGAGAGGATAAAAATCAGATTAAAAAAAATTTTCTAGTTTATATCAACACAAGAGTGGGGCAATGTGTGAAATGCATTTTAAGGTATCGCCAAGGAAATTGAGTTTTCATTGGGAGAGTTTTATCAATCAAGAAATGTATCACCATTTTGCATTCTAAGGGTTAAAGAGAATAACTGGGCCAAATTATGTTTGCGTAGTTGAATAACTTCTCTCAAGTAGAACAGCCTGAGCCTGGAAATGAGTGTTTCCTATAATGAACATCAAATTGAATCTCATTCTGTTTCCACTGTTTGGTGACATCTGTCTGTGAGTCATGCTTGGTAAGATAGAAACTCACTGCCATCCTGTCAATCCCAGCTCATAGTGAACCTGTAAGACACAGTAACATTGTCCCTGTGGGTTTCTGAGATAGTAACTCTTAATGGGTTGAGACAGTCACATCTTTCTCCCATGGAGAAGCTGGTGAATTTGAACTGCTGATGTGTGGTTAGCAGGCCAACGCATATCCCACTTGGCCACGAGGGCTTCCAGTAAAGTAGAGGGTCAGTAAAAAGAGGACTGAACTCTACAAGGTGGATGGACACAATGGCTGCCACTGTGAACTCAAGCAGAAGCAAAACATTGGGAGACTGAAGGGTTCAGACAGCGCTTGGTTCAAACTGACCGGAACTTACACCGGCATCCATTCATTAACCTTCCCATGCTTTCCATTTTACAACTGTCCCACATTAGCTGATGCAGCAATGTTAGGTCAGCTAAAGAGACACTCAGCTCTTCTTTATAAACAACTACAAACTCAATTGAATGAAATAAGATATAAGATAGGCACCATTGCATGGAACTTCAAGGACAGAAGTTCTGGAAAATGTGCTTTCTTATCTGATTCATGAAACTTATATGTGGGTGATATATTCAACCAACCTGCATATGCTTAATATTCAAATGCAGGAAAAAAGAAGAAGAATTTCAAAAATCTCATTGTCTAAAGGATAAGAAGAAATTACCATCTCAGATACCACTCGAGATGGAGGTCAGATTCTTCAGGCAAAGGAAACACAATCATTGGTTATACTCATGCTCTGTTCACTTTATAATATTATATATTCTCTCAGGCTACCTATTGAATCTGTATTATTTTTTCCATACATATATATGCATGTATGTCTCTCTAGAGATAGGCTAGATGATGTTTTATGTATATAATATATTATATAGACCAGTAACTCTTGATTATTAATAGGAACAGAAAGTTCTAATGTCCACGTTTTTTAAATGCAAATACAGTAATGGAAAATAGGTTCACATTAGAAAGTGTGAAATCTATTAGCTCAAATTTCCATGAGCTCATCCTAACTGGCCCATACTTGGACGTACATAGTCATGATTTCTTAGGAGAAGAGCCTTCGTTAAATTATAGACTACCCACAGGGGCCAGGACTAGATGTTTCCAAGTATAGAATGCTATTTTTCTCAGCCAGGGTTTTGTGTGGGCTTCCTTTTAATGGGCAGCAGAGGAATAATAGATGCAATAGAAACAACTAGGAAGATAAATAGCAAGTCGCATATCGGAGCCATTAAAAGTGGCTATTACAGCTCTCTTAAGTGTCCATCTCATGAACAAGTGCCCTGGAGCATCTGATATCACAAATAGCTAAAACTTGAGATGGATGCAAAATCCAGAGAGAAGTGCTGGGTTCTTATTCCTAGCACGCTGCTAGGGCTTGCTTACAGCATGGACACTTAGGACTGAATAGTATCTACTGACCCGAGAAAGCCACCTGTGCTCATTTCAAGGTATAGCTCGGAAGTCTCTAAATAAGGAACACATCCTACCTGACTAAATGCCTTGTTCAGTGGAAGTGAATTTCAGAAACAAGCTGCCATAGCTACAGGCAACTTTTAATTATCCACCAAGGGAGAGGCAAGAAGAGAGAGGCTAATGCCACCCTCTTAATCCTTCCTTAAGTTCATAAAAAAAGTGCAGGCAGTAAAATGTGCCACAAAAAGAAAGAGAGAGAGCAAACTGGGGAAAATGAATCATTAATTTCTTTCTTTTTTTTCCTTTTCTTTTTTTAATCATTTTATTGGGGGTTCATACAACTCTTATCACAATCCATACATACATCATTTGTGTTAAGCACATTTGTACATTCGTTGCCCTCATCATTCTCAAAACATTTGCTCTCCACTTAAGCCCCTGGCATCAGCTCCTCATTTCCCCACGTCCCTTCCTACTCCTCCCTCCCTCATGAACCCTTGATAATTTATAAATTATTATTTTGTCATATCTTACACTGTCCGATATATCCTTTCATCCACTTTTCTGTTCTCCATCATGCAGAGAGGAGGTTATATGTAGATCCCTCTAATCGTTTCCCTCTTTACACCCCACCCTCCCTCCCAGTATTGCCGCTCTCACCACTGGTCCTGAAGGGATCATCCATCCTGGATTCCCTGTGTTTCCAGTTCCTATCTGTACCAGTGTACATCCTCTGGTGTAGCCAGATTTTTAAGGTAGAATTGGGATCACAATAGTGGTGAGGAAGAAGCATTGAGGAACGAGAGGGAAGTTGTATGTTTCATCATTGCTGCACTGCACCCTGACTGGCTCATCTCCTCCCTGTGACCCTTCTGTAAGGGGATGTCTAGTTGCCTACAGATGGGCTTTGGGTCCCCACCCTGAACTCCCCCTCATTCACAATGATCTGATTCTTTGACACCTTTGACACCTTTCCCTTTGACACCTCATGATAACACAGGCTGGTATGCTTCTTCCATGCAGGCTATGTTGCTTATGAGATAGATGGCTGCTTGTTTACCTT
Organism: Tenrec ecaudatus; assembly: GCF_050624435.1. Lineage (NCBI taxonomy): Eukaryota > Metazoa > Chordata > Mammalia > Afrosoricida > Tenrecidae > Tenrec > Tenrec ecaudatus. The sequence goes on from NC_134544.1 coordinate 12,306,009, forward strand.
CAAGCCTTTAAGATCCCAGACGCTATATCTATTGATAGCCGGGCAACATCAGCTATCTTCACCACATTTGCTTACACACCCATTTGTCCTCAGCGATCGTGAAGCCAGTAATTTCTCATGAAGAGTGTTGATATATGATTTACTTATGTGGTTCTTCTTTTCCTGATGTTCTGAGATGTTTTACATCTGTGCTTGTTGTTTTTGTTTGGTGTTTTTTTTAAGCAAGTGGGGATGTGAGTTAGTATTAAAGCTCAAAATAAAGAGAAGGCTAAGATATATCACTGTCTAGTCACTGAGTTTGACTTTTTGAGGACAAGTGTATGTGTAAGAATTTGTTTTGCTTAAAATGAATCATTGTATAGAATATGTTATCAATATCTATAAAAAGGTATTACGGATTTTGATACTGATCCATGTGGAATAGAGCAGGGGTCAGCAAACTTTTGAGACAGAAGAGCCAATCCTGGCCCTCACAACAATTAAAAAATCATTTGAAATCCATACATATATTGGTATAAGTAAGAAAAATTTCAAGTAAGCTAGGATAGTTTCATTTTCCATCTTCAATTTTACTTTAGAGCCATGTGAACGCATTGAAAGGACCACATCTGACTTTGGGCCAGCAGTTCACAGAGGCCCGCACTCGGGTATTAGTGGGAGTTGAGACTGTGAAGTAGGCTACAGATAGATCAAAGGTTCATATGGCCCAGGAAGATGATCATCTTTAAGTAAAGGCTCTCAGAAGTCATTGTGCTATTTTAGCTAATGGAATGACAGTATCAGAGTAGTCTTCCCAATCCATGATCTGTATTAAGTTGAGAAGAAGAGTGAATCTTAGGGGGTCCCAGGTGCTTACAAAGTGACAGTTTGGAGTCTGTTCCAATGATTTGGATGTGGATGCTGAAGATGATATGGTGATATGGAAGGAAGTGACAAGGGAAATGAGGAGGGGATAGAGATATCAAGGAACAAATTAACGGTACGCTATATTTTAGGTTGGAAATCGTTAGGAAAGCTTTCTACGCTCCATGGGGCAATCTGGGAAATGATCATAAATGACAGTGAGTTATTTCTGAATAAAGAAAATTCACTTTGGAATATGTTGATTTTGAAGGGCCTGTGAGACGCACAATGACAGTGCTCATGGAAAGGGTGGCAGTTCACACTCACGGGCCACTCCATAGGAGAAAGCTGTGGCAGGCTGTTTTCCTTAAGTGTGGGACCCCTGGAAGGAAGTTCTGCTTTGATCTCCAGGGTCATTGTGTGTCAGGAGTGACTTGACAGCAATGAGCCCTGGGAAATGTAGGAGAAATAATGTTACTAAATTAAATATAGAGCTTAGAATCTGAGACAAAGGCCCTAACAAGAAATAGGTGTTGTAGACAATAGTGCCCCCCTTTCCACTATTAATGTATTAATGTAACCCAGTTTAGCCAAGCCTTAGCAATCCATAAACTACGTCAGAAAATATGACCTAGAAAGAAATGCATTACAATAGAGGAACAAATAATTATATTTAAAATTGAGTATTTTAATCCATTGGGCAGTCATATCTTGTTTGATTTAAGTAAGAATATCTCAGAACCCAAAAGAGCTAGCCATAGGACAAATTTGTAACTATTGATAACCTATCGGATGGAAAAGAGGATTAAGTATCCAGCAGTTAATAAACCTCATAATTGTGAGAATTGCCTGTGAGTTCTTTTGGCCATTGCAATGAATTATAAAAACCAGCTGAGAAGTAGTGAATTGCTGTGGGAGGGACAATTGTTGTCAGAATGGATCAAGGTTGGAGGGTAGAAGCACCTCTGGCCTCAGCTTCAAAGAACTTGACCTTGGAGAGCTCAGAGGGTACCCCTCCATCTTTGCTGTTGAGTCATAGACAACTTTATTAAACAAAAAAAATAAAATGTGAAGCTATTATTTCTCCATATAGTCTCTTGGCCTACACACTTCTAAATAGAAGCAGTGTTTTCATCCCTCTAACCCTTCCCTAAAATGCTCTGTGCTCTTCAATTCTAAGGTAAAACAGTAGCTTGGCATCCTAGAGGGACTCAAATCATATTCCTTTTAAATATTCTTTGAATTAAAAAAAAGAAGCGTGATTATCCAGGCTGTGGGCCAGATAGGGTAAGGCTTCCCAATACAATTCCCATAGGACAGGCCTCACTTCCCTTGGGGCATGAGCATCTGGCGTACTAGAATGATGGACAAGAAGTCCTTGACACACTTTACATGGGCTATTTTCTCACCAGAGGTGCATTTGTTTTTTGTTGTTGTTAACTTCTTTATAATTAGGGCTGTTGGGCTCTTTGAGAAATTGATCAAGATAACCATAGTGCATCCTGTGCTGACCTCTCTCTTTGAATTTCTGGATCTTTTATTTGAAGGAACCCTAAAGAGACCAACATAAATCTGTCACTGTTAGAATGTGACTTCAGTCATCCACTGACCACAAAGACATGCTTCTAAATGGTTTGCTTCAAATGATTAGGGAAAAGAATGTACGGATGTGCTTTATACAATTGATGTATGTATATGTATGGATTGTGATAAGAGTTGTATGAGTCCCTAATAAAATGTTAAAAAAAGAGTTCTATGAGCACCTAATAAAATGATTTTTTAAAATGGTTTGCTTCGAATATGCCCATTTGTGTATGATCTATAGTGCTGATGATGATAGTAGCTGACCTGTCCCTGTATATAAGAACTCATTCAAAATACACAATATTAACTCAATATTGATTACTGGTTAACTCCTAAAAATTAAATTTGCTGTAAACACAAAATAAATGATGCATGCATTTTGGGTCGGGGAGATATGTGAGGTTGAGGGATAGATGGAGAAGGCAAGCACTAGGTGAAAACCCTCTAGAGCTAGAGAGACAAAGTCTACGGAGGAAAATGCAGAGGGAGGTACCAAGGGAGCCTGGGGCTACTGACAAGGGAGAGACCCACGAGATTGAGACCCTGAGTGGACTGTCAGCCCGTAGAACTGTGAGAAAATAAATGTCCATTCTTTAAGGCAACCTACTTGTATTTGTCTTAGAGTATACCATAACCAACCCCCACTGCCTTTGAGTCAATTCCTCCTGACCCTAGTGTTCCTGAGACTGTGACTCCTTAGGGGCGCTGTCAGTCCCATCGTTCTCTCATGAAGCAGAGCAGCTGGCAGATTTGAACTGCAGAGCTTGTGGTTAGCAATGCAAGTTTGCTCCAAAGTACCACCAAGGCTCCTTTGTTGCTAGAGAAGTCCTAGATAAGGAGAACAAGCCCGCTTCTGCCAAGGTGGTTCCAAGCTGTCCTCATCTTATAGAACAGAGCGGAACTAAACCTTAGCGCTTCCAAGTCAGTACTCTCTACAGAAGGAGGTAACCTTAATCCCAATAAGGTTCCTGGAGAGTTTGAACTGTTAATTTTTTGACTCACAGCCAAATGTTTACCCGCCTCTCCACCTGGGCTCCTTGGAACTAGGAGAAGTGGCATGTATCAGGAGCTTTCAAATTTTGGAAAGAATATTATATGAAAGAATATATATACACACAAATACATATATAGAATAATATATACACACACATTTATTTTATTAAAACTGCATTGGTGAAACCTCTCGCATATGTAGGTGAATCGATGAAATAACTAGTTAAAGCTTAAAGTTAAGAATAGTGAAGAGGTACAATTAAGAGTCTATGGCAATTCATAATCAAAGTCTGAGCTATACAGGCATAAAATATTTGCAATGCAATATTGTTAATCATGAGCACAAATGTATCCCAAAGCTACGAGAGTAAAACGGCCACCCAGCTGTGTGTAAGAGACTTAGTGGAACTGCTAAAGTGGAGTTCTTGATAAGGATCAATTTTCTTCAAATAAAGTCGGAGGTAAAATGTAGAAGAGTTTTAAATTTTATTCCTCAATTATATTTAATAGCCACTAAATTCCGAGTGAGTTTGTCAACTCCAGAAGTATTTAAGTAATCCTATATAATATATTGGCTCTAAATAGAAGATAATATAACAAATAGTTATAAAGTTTAGTTACTATTTGATCAGATATAGGGACCTTTTTAGTCTTTCCAATATGGCATTTTGTCAATGTCTGAGGATGATTTTGAAAGAATTGCTATTTCCCTTGAGTTCCTTAGCGGATCTTTCTGGCCAGATGCATTTTGTTAAGACTTTGCAATTTCTATATAAAATAAATGCTGGAATCAATGCAATATTTTCCCACTTGAAATTACTCAAAGGAGAATGCTTCAGTGACAAACTATATTTGGTAAGTTACATAATGAATTTTGATAGCAAAGAACATCCAACAGAGAACACATTTGATGCGGCAAAGTCAAATATTTATGTGCCTATGGAGAATAAAATGGGAAATTACAAAATTAAGGAAAAGCATCGATTTATAAACACAGGGTTACATCGACTGTCAAGAGCATTTTATCTAGTGATATGTTTCATTAACTAGATATAACTATGAGAATGCAGGTCTGGTTTGGGTCTCATGTTCATCTCCGGGACAAAAATAAAACAGCTATTTGCTGGAGAACGGTAGCTTATAACTTGATATTCCTCTTTTAAAGGTGATTTCTATTTTTCAACTTGTTCTTTATCTTCTGGCCTTTAAATGTTAAAAAAAAAAACCCGGTTTTACCATTGCTCTGAAATGACACAACCGTGTTTCAATAGCTCTCTCTATGATTGGATCCTAAACCTTGTTTCCCCTCATATTTATATAACGTATGTGGATGCTGTTTATCTTTATGTGACCTTGGGGACATGTATTGCCTACGTTTATACTTCCGTGTAGCTGTCTCTGTTATCTTGAGATGCCTTTCAGTGATGAATCCACTGCAAAAGAATCAGGGGACATAGAATGACATTAAACATAGGTCACATGTGTTTAGGAGCTCACAGTCATATGGCAGAGGCTGAATTTGAATAGATAAATTATAAAACCTATTGCAATGGACACAAAAAATACGGAAAAGTCATAGAATTAGTCTAAGTGTGCAATGTTAATCCTATCAGGCTTCATGATAAAGATTTTAGATATTAGAAGATTCTCAGCCTCCTCCACTCCTTTTTACTTAAACTTCCAGATTCCTGAACATAATATTATTATTTTACTCAACCTGTGTTCATGTGTTAGATAGTTTATTAAATATTCTGTCTCATAAATGGAATGGAGTCTCCAAAAAGAAAAAAGAAAGAAAGAAAAATTGGTCAAGGTCCAAAGAAATGGAAATAACAAACAAACAAAAAACTATCAGTGTTAGTGTATTTCAGATGTTTTCAGACTGCTGTATGTGCTCACAGCTGCAACTGACCACAGAGATGGTGTAAGATGACCAGCATGGTGATACTGAAATAATTTCATTCAGAATTATGTTGGATAGCGGTGGGCTGCAAGTCTCATCACCACCAGGGGTGATGGGAATAGGCCATCTCCCAGTCCCAGTATACAGAGAAATGCCACCCCCTCCAAAAAAAGTAAATAAACTTGTGACCCTTGGTTTTAGTTGCTGTTGACTGACTTAGACTCATCACCACCTCACTGATGATGGCACAAAACACTGGCCAGTCCTTTGCCATTTTCATGGTGGCTTGTTGTTCGGACATGGTGACCTCTAGGATCGTGTTGGAGTATGGTTGGAGATCTTGAAGATGGGATAGATCTTCCATCCTACTTTGTTTTACTGTATAAAACCAAAAGTCCTCTCAACTCCATGCAACTAACAACATTAAATGACTCTGAAAATGACCATTGTAGGCAAATCTTATAATGGGGAAACTAAAGGCCAGCTCTGTGATATCTTGTTCTATCTTGACCAATCACAGCTATTTTCACATTCTTGCAAAATCTAGTTGGCGTGAGTTTTCTTCATTCTTCCTAGGTCATTGTTCAGAACAAATAGTAATTGCATTAAATTACTGAGTTAAGTAATATGCACATCAGTCATCAGGTGCAAGGAGCTGTCTTTGTACCTGAAGGGACAATAGAGAAACATTCTGATGAATCTTGTCACTAGCCTGGAACAGCTATTGAACATGTTTTCCCTTTACAACTCAGCATCCTGTTTCCCTTTTCTACTGGCTCTGCCAATTCCGTTGAGATGGTTCCTTAACAACCTTCTGCGGTATCATCTGTGTCCTGAATGACTTAATAAACTCAGATACGGTTACACTGGTTCTAAAGTAATCCTGACTTGAATAAAAGCCTGCATGAGTGCTGGCTATAATGAATCCAGGGTGTAATTATATACAAGAGTCACAAGCATATTTTGTAGCGTGTTGATAATAATAACCCGAGGTACTGTACATATGCTTGTAATTTTCATTCCAGTCAAGCTGGCATCATTGTTGATCATTTGGTATTCAGATTAGAGGGCCAATTATAAAAATATAAGCTGGGTACCAGAAGTGTCACACACACAATAGGTAGCACAGATGGCCTAAGAGATAGCCAGCTCATCTAACAACTAATTTCTTTTTCTGTCAATTTTAGGAAATATTTATGAAAAGCAATATCATCTTTAAAACAGCTTTAATGCATGAACAGGCACGCCAGGCTCTGGTCAAAATCATGCAGTGGATGCAAGAGGTCTTTTTTCCCCAATAATTCCTGATGGATTTATCACACAGTCTACCACACCATAGATTTATCTCCTTTTGCTTCTTTAAGGGGTCAAAAGAAGTGTGAGAGATGAGTTAAATGCAAGCTAAAATCTCAGTTACTTAACTATCAGTGTGATTTTTTCTTCAGTCAAGGTAATACATATATATATGATAATAATTTTAAAGGAATAATTCCACTGTAGGTCTCATGACTAAAGCTTCAAAAAAGAAAAAAATAGTAAAAGGAAAATATATATCAATGTTCAACTGGAAGAAGTATTTTGGGTCTCCTTTTAGTGTGGTGAAATCACCTATGGATACTGATTTGGATAATATTCAGGATAATAAAATAGATTCTGATTTATCATAATTAAGCTGTGAAATTAAAAGCAAAAGCAGGATACTAACAGTATTTTTAAAAATAAAAATGACTACTATATTTCTGAAAGAGAGCTCTGCCACTCTCCAGAGAACAATTTCTGTGGATGATTCTTGGATAGAGATGTTTAAAGCTATTCTATTTATCATATAATTTTTTATGGAGGAAATAGCAAAAGAGAAGTCTGTGCTATGCAGGAGGAACACCGGTGACTCTAAAAATATGTTGAGGGATATGCACAAAGCTCTTTTTACTTCCTATGGAGTTTATTATTCTGTGAATACAAGTGCCACTTCCAATTCTTGCCAAAGTAGACACAATCTATGCCTGAATTCTAATTGCAATATATTTCCTAATAAGATAATTTGATACACTTATGAGAAGAAAAGGAGGGTTGAAAATGTTAGTTAAAACTCTATCTGTTTTATGGCAAAGTTATAAAAAGGGATTTAGGTATTTAAATCATGTGATGGGTTATGCTTTTGTGTCCCCTTCCCTGAAGACCACCTAAATATTTGTCTTTCAAATGGGATCAAATGGTATTTTTTCAATTGTTTTAATTTTTTAGTGCTCTATGAGGGCATGTTTCAAAGGAGTCTGCGAACATTCTTTCAGTATTTCTTAAAGTTTCACAGATTTCAGTTGCAAGGTAATGTGATGTTTGGATACTCTAGGGGAGTATTGGGTGGGAATACAGAGGGATGAAGTTAGTTCACAGTCATTGGATGACTAGTTAAAACTGGGACCGAAACATAATGCCAAAGTGGACATCGACTTTGTTGCATCCTGATCATAGATTCTTATTGTTTATGTGTAAAACGTGGCAAAACAAATGGAAGGGTAGTAATGCATTTTTATTGCAGGAAACCTAAAATAATCTACAAATCCCCTATCTGCTCAAGAGTTTTCTATGATTGCACAAGAGTTTTGTGTAGATCTCCTACTTCATTCTGATGGAGCAAAGGAATCTTGATAATTGCATGTCATTTTAAAAGCACTAGTGGTTAATTATTGTGAAATATGAAGGAGGAATTCCATTGAGTGACTACAGGATGCTATTAGGTGTGTAAAATATAGCCTATTCAAAGGTTATATCCAGAATGTTCAAATGAGCAAATAATAATGAGAAAGAAGGCCGGTTGTGGGGACACAGGAGTACATACTTTACTGCTGATTACAGTCCACTGCGACTGCAATTATTTTATCACTGGCAGGGGTTTCTTCCTCCTGACTCGTTCCTTATTAAAATACTAGTTAAAATAGCCTATGGAGGCAAAACCATATGATAAGCCATCATAAGCCCATAATGACTACTAAATTATACTTACAGAATTGTGTCAGGATGAAGAGAAATGTCAACGAGGGCGAACACACGAGCATCAGAGGAAAAATGTGGACAAGCTTTGAAAGTTACTCCAAGTCACACAAAAATCAGTGGTGGAGTCCAGACTAAATGCAGTAGCCAGCCATGTGGGTACAGGTCCACCGTACAGATGCCAGGCAAAAGTGCTGTTGCTTTTGTTTTGAGGAAGGGGAGAAATTTCGGATTAGAGAGGCTGCTGGGGTGAGATTTCAGAGGGAGGGCATTCCCAGAGTGCAGTGGAAAGAGCCAACTCTCCCCCAGCTCCAGCAGGAGTATCACTGCACATTAAATGCAATGAACAAGCCAGGAAGAAAATAGCTGTGATTTTTGGGGAGATGGGAAAATTCGTGCCTGTTTAAAATGCAGGAATTGCTTTGACTTGTGTTGCTTTATTGTTCTTTTCTTTTTTAGGAACATAAATGTTCTTTTATGTCCCGCATTTCTGTGCTATGGTCACATGTTTTTGAAGGTCTGTGCCAATTTCTTCATGAGCAGAACATCTCCTCCCTCCAGCAGATATTGATGTACTGCTTGGACACTCGAAGTATAAACTCAGTGCTGTTTCCAAATGCTAAGCGCATTTAAGAGACATTTTCTCTGTCTTAGTAGAGTTTGTAATGCTTCCTCTTGTCTTAAACTGTTTTCCATCATCTACTCTTTTATTTAGGCTATATAAGATAAAAAGAATCCCTCAAGACGTTTAATAGTATTTTCACTCAACCAGTGAATGTAATATGTATTGAAATTCTTACTTCTTCATTATTGTGTCTAAGGCTCCTTCTGGAAGGTTGCAACAGTAATAGTGAAAATTAACCAGCTGACTGAGTGGACAAATGGCATGTCACGGCTGATTCTGGACTATATAAGATATAAGAAGGATGGTACCAAACTTAAGAATGCCTGGTGGCACATGGGCTAAGCATGGAACGGCTAACTGAATGGGCAACAGTCAACTCTACCATCTATTCCTGGGAGAAAAGTGAGGCTGCCAGTTCCCATCAAATTTTGCAGTCTCAGGAAACTGACACAGAGCCGACCATTATGAGCCGCAATCTACCTGGTAACAGTGAGTATTATACCAGACCATCATGAAAGTCAACCAAACATAAAAGATGACATTGAAAAGAATGGAAGAGGAAAAAAAACACGTTATATTACTCCTCTGTCATAAAACTATCTGTCCTCTCTTTTAGCACTGCGTCATATTTTCACCAATTGTCCCATCTTATTTTATTGATAATCGCAATTATAAAACCCAAATATATGTTTACTTACTTGTTTACTACCTTTCTTTTCTTACACTGGAATGTGAGCTTCATGATGGCAGGAATCGTGTGTCACTTTGTGGCAGGTATGTTTTTAGCACACGGGAGCGTGCTGAGATGATCAGTTACCATTACCAAGTGAGCTTGGGGTAAGAGGAAGAAGACAACCCCAGAAAGGAGAAAGGCATTGGTGAGAGAATCAGGTCATGAGAGAGGAGCAGAGGTCTTGAAACAAGACTTGAATTGGGTACCATATCTCTTCGTTAATACATAGATTAATTTATATCAAACCAGAAATCTGATGTAATTGGCTGATCTCTGATGTCTGTTCAGGATCTAGCAGTGTTTAAAGTTTTTTGTCTCAAAAACAAAATAAGACTTGAGAGACAGCACATTTTAATGGCAAATTCCTCATTTTTATGCAAATTACCTTATATTTGAAAGTGTCTACGTGAAATATCATTCAAAAAGAGTCACACACACAGATTCAGACACTCTAGTATTGAGTTAAGAACCTCCGCTTCTGAGAGCCTTACACATAACGTAATCTCTTAGACTGGACTCTCACAGGATGTCTTTGTACCTAGCCGACATATTCATCCTGCTCTCACATATCCTGACCACTTCCTGACCCCCCATAAAAACATAGAAAATTAATGTTTTCATTGCCTTACTTTGAACTCCAGAGACGCATCATATATCCCAAAGAGTATATTTTAATACCAGCAAATGCCATTCTGACTTAGAACCAACAAAATCAGCTTTTAAGTTTCGAAGTTAACTGATAACTTACTGTGGTTGGCATTGTACAATTTATTCCTAAAGTTCAATGTGATTACAAACTCTTTTGATGGCTAAATTTTCTTTCATCTCAGTGTTATGACATTTCAGCAAGTGATGCATATTTTTATTGAATTTAATGTCATGGATACGCACAGTGTTGGGTCCAGAAAAATTTCTGCCTCCAATTGATTGCTAATCCTTGGAAGGCTATAAGATCCAGGACAAGCAAAGTAGTACAGAAAATATCTAATTTTAAGGCATAATGACTCAATTTTGAAAATAACTCCCTAGCTGATGAATCTTATGAGTTTTCAGCCTGCCAGTAAACTGTTCAAGGATAGACATCGTGAATGCCCACACCTCCTTTTGTTCAGTATGAGAATCACATATATTTCCAATAAGTCAAATTGACATTTCATGCCATGTGTAGAGTGTGATGATAAATTCAGGCTTTCCCTGATATGATCAAATCAGACAGTTTCTACAAAGTAAATTCTAACCATGAAGTGATTGAATAAGAACACATGCAATGATAAGCCGAAGTGCATAGGATCCTATGGAAATATATCACAGTTCAAAACACCTATTGGTTTTCAAAGGCAAAGGCTTCCCTTATGCTAGACATAGTCATTTCCACTCCCACTAATGTTTTATTTATTGTTAACACTGATAACTCTCTGAAAGATGATTTCTGTGATAGATATATAATCATTTATCAATTTGAGGATTATGACTTTAGGTGTGGAGTCTAGCTTGTCAATCAGGTCATAGCCAGTGAGGCCTCCTGAGAATTAGGGAAAATCTGGTACTTCCTCGTTGGAGGCAGTAGACCCTTCTCTCTCTGCCACTCCCTGGGAGACATAGCAGATGACAAGACACATTGACGCACCCTAATACAGAGACCTCTGCCAGCGCTGAGATGTTTCAAATGTCACTGGATCCAAAGATTTTCTAACCACTGGCCTGTGAGCTTCTACATTTGGCGTTACTACATGTGTTTCATTAGTCTGAAGAGGACTTTATAGATTGGTATCAGACATATGAGATAATATCAGACTATGGACTTGGTCTGGACTGGGCTGGGATGCTTTCTGAATGTTCAATTGCTCTTGTATGTAAATCTCTTTATTATACATATATGTGTGTCCACGGATTTGTTTCTCTAGTCTACCCAGACTGACACTGTTTCCTATAGGAAGAGCTGAGGACTGCTGCATTAGAGCCATCCCCTTATGGAAGGGCTGCGGTGAGGAGATGAGCCAGTCAGGGTGCAGGGCAGCAACAAGGAAACATACAACTTTCCTCTAGTTCCTCAATGTCCCCCCCACCCCCTACCATGATCCCAATTCTACCTTACAAATCCGGCTACACCAAAGGATGTACACTGGTACAGATAGGAACAGGAAACACAGGGAATCCAGGACAGATGATGCCTTCAGGACCAGTGCTGACAGTAGCAACACCAGGAGGATGGAGGGAAGGTGCGGGGAGAAAGGGGAACCTATTACAAGGATCTACATATAACCTCCTCCCTGGCAGACAGGCAACAGGAAAGTGGGTGGAGGGAGATGTCAAACAGTGTAAGAGATGGCAAAATAAAAATAATTATAAATTAGCAAGGGTTCATGAGGAAGGGGGGAGTCAGAAGGGAGGGGAAAAGTGAGGAGCTGATATTAGGGCTCAGGTAGAAAGCAAATGTTTTGAGAATGATAAGGGCAACAAATGTACAAATGTGCTTGACACATGGATGTATGTGTGGATTGTGATAAGAGTTGTATGAACCCCAAAAAAATGAGTTAAAAAAAGAATCAAATTTCACACTTGACAGCAGCCACATGTGTTTATTTTAATTATAACTACTCAGGTTGGAAAAGAATATGTATTTCTGTCTTTCTTCCATATAATTAATTACTGCTATAATCCAGAAGTCAGATTGTAGAATCCATCCAACACATCCCATTTACTGCCAAACCAAAAATCCAACCCATTGCCAATGAGGTGATTTCAATGCATGGCCACCCTCAAGGACCGAGTAGAACTATTCCACAGAGTTCCCAAGGCAGTCATCTTTCCGACTGGCTGGTGGTTTCCAATCACCATCATCATCTTTCATCTTCCAGGTAAGTGGTTAACTACTGGGGCTCCTTCATCTTGCATCACTTCTCAAGCAATTGATTCTCATACCTAGGAAAATACTACATGCTGATTTTTAACCTGCTCTGATGATTATAATATAGCAATATTTTCATTTTTGTGACCTTCATTGTTTGCATATCATATAACATAGATCAGATGTTCAGAAAGAAGGAATTGAAACTAGTTCAAAAAATATTTGGATAAACCTTAAGTGCCAATACCTTTTGCTTTGAAACTTCCAGGAGCACATGACACAAAAAATAGTTTTCAATTAAAGTACATATTGACATGGGAAGTCTCAGTGTCCCACTATATCTGACATATAGTGTTTGCTCAATAAATGATTTCTGTCACGGAAGTTCAAAATATTGTTTTTAAATGGGATGAATTATTTTTCCACTGACAACTTTGTCCAATGACAAACCTATAGCCTTCCATTCATTTTCCTGCCTGTGGTGAAAGTAAGTTAGGAAAAATTCATATCGGATCATATCAACCCCCTGATTTATTCTGGCACTTGATCACCATTTTCCCTTAGGATATGGACCCAAGTCCAAGGCAAACCTACAAAGGCTGATCTCACTAGATTCTGCTGATGTCCCAACCTCATGGCCCTCTTACTCCAGTTCTCACCACTGTGGATAGGACAGGGCAGGTTAGAAATGTCCCACAGAGGGGAAGATATAGAAGATATGTCCCCTAGGTTTCTCCAGTTACAATCTTTCACAAACAGATCACTACACCGGTTTCCTTCAGAGCAGCCAGTAGACCTGAATCACCAATAGTCTGGTGGGCAGCCTAGAAAATAGATGCAGTGTTACCAGGGTCCATAATCTCCAAAATAAGGAACTCATTTGGTTTGTTAAATTATTATAATCTGGCATTTATTTTAATAAAAGTCTAGCTTTGAGGAACTGGAATTATGCATCATAAGTGTAGTTATATAAAGTAGTCATTAATGAACACATCTGTACCTATAGTAAAACACTTAAAAATTATTGCATTAGAAGAAATTAGTGGAAGTCAAACATGCTTCTCAAATGCATAGTTCTAGTATATTTGATATAACTCTTCAATTTGTTGTGCAAAAAATGTGAAACAGCTTATGTCCCAGCCCACTGTGTGAGATGATATCAAGTTTCCATATTGCAGTGGTGCATACATATTATCAAAATATTTGCTTTTTCCATTTAATGTTTTCCTAAATCATCATTGCTTTCATGAGTCTCATCTCTTTATGGCTTTAACGCTTTTGTTGGTTTGTGGTCAGGATGGAAATTAACTATGGAAATTTTAAAAAGAGCAAAAACAAATTATCTTTATACTTGTTTATTTTATGGTCAACTATACTTACTTTGTTGTATAAAAAACCAAAATGCCAAAAATGGACTGTTTGGCACACTATACCACTTGCATGACTGGTGCAATTATTAATTGGCAAACTGTCATCGCATATATAAAGAATTTATTGGAGACATAAATTGGATTAAATCAATTAATTATTATTAAACAATCAATTATTCAGTTTACTGAGTTTCTAAATGAAAGGACACATTACAGAAGACCTCACTCAGACGGAGCCCAGCTATCAAAATATATAGCATGTAGGGTCTTAAAGACTTGAAGGTAAACAAGTGGCCATCTAGCTCAGAAGCAACAATGCCTACATGAAAGAAGCACACCAGCCTGTGTGATCATGAAGTATCGAAGGGATCAGATATCAGGCATCAAAGAACAATAAAATCATATCATTGTGAATGAGGGGAGTGTGGAGTGAGGACCCAAAGGCCATCTGTAGGCAACGATATCTCCTTACAGAAGGGTCGCAGGGAGGAGATGAGCCAGTCAGAGAGCAGTGTAGCAATGATGAAACATACAAGTTTCCTCAATCCTACCTCACAAATATGGCTAGACCAGGGAATGTACACTGGTACATAGGAACCGGAAACACAGGGAATCCAGGACAGATGATACATTCAGGACCAGGGCTGAGAGTGACGATACCAGGAGGGTGGAAAGAGGGTGGGATGGAAAGGGGGAACAGATTACAAGGATCTACATATAACCCCCTCCCTGGGGGATGGACAACAGAAAAGTGGTGAAGGGAGATGTCGGACAGTGTAAGACATGACAAAATAATAATAATTTATAAATTATCAAGGGTGCATGAGGGAGGGGGAGTAGAAAGGGAGGTGGAAAATGAGGAAATGATACCAAGGACTCAAGTAGAAAGCAAATGTTTTGAGAATGATGATGGCAACAAATGTAAAAACGTACTTGACACAATGGATGGATGGATGGATTTTGATAAGAGTTGTACGAGCCCCCAATAACAAGTTTTAAAAGAAAGTCTCTCTCTCTCTGTTGCCTTTGAATAGTTCACAGATAGAACCCTTTACCAGTAATTATTTGCATACTATATATAATTTCATGTTTTCAGACACGTTAATATCTTCTGTTTTTAAAAACAAGAAAGGAGATTAAGCATGCACTTCAGAGCAAAAATATTTGAGGCAGTTGATTGCAATTAAGGTCTAGGAACCAGCATTTTCCATAAAACTTAGGTCCCTGGAGAGAGTAAATGGTTGGGTGGCATTCGTTGTAAGCTATATTTCTCTTGCTTGGAATTCAGGATACCTTATATCATGTGGATTACGCTAATGTTTTTAAGAAACCTAAAGAAATGCCCCTATTTCCGACAATGTTCTGTTTCTATTCATTGGAACTTTCAGCATCTGACACTACAGTGATGCTCTGCGTGAGGTTTTCAGTGGCCACTTCCTCCAACTTGGGCATCCAGTTCCTTCTTAATTGCCAGCTGTTGTGTCAGGAAATTCTGCTGAAACCTGTTCACTTTAGGTCATCCTGCCAGGACCTGCAATGGCAGTGACATCACTTCCAGCATCACAGCAGCACACAAGTCACCACAATACAACACAGTGACAGACTAGAATGATTTATAACTCAGTGTCCTCACACCCGGACCATGATAACTGGAGAAATGAGAAGTGGTCAATGATTTCATTTTGTTTGGATCCATAATCAATGCCCACGAAAGAGCAGTCAAGAGAACAACCGGCATGTTACAGTAAGTAAATATGCTGCAAAGACCTCTTTAGAGCATTGAAAAATAAAGATGCTGCTGTGGGATACAGGTGCACCTGACCTAGGACATGGTATTTTAAATGGTCTCATCTTCTGGTGAAAGTTTGACATTGACAGGGGAACTTGGAAAAAGAAGGGATGCATTTGAATTGTGTGGCTGGAGAAGAATAGTGAAAGTCCAAGAGACTGACTGTCAAAGAACAAACAAATCTCGCTTGGAAGAAGTGTGTCCAGAATGCTCCTTAGAGGCAAAGGTGGAAAGACTTTGTCTCATGTATTTTAGGTATCTTGTCAGGAGAGAGCGGTCCTTGGAGAAAGACATCATACTTCATAAAGTCGAGGGATAGTGAAAAAGAAGAAGGCGCTCAGGAGATGGATTGATGTAGTGGCTGCGACAATGGAACCAGGCATAGGCACGTGTGTGAGGATGGTCTGAGAAAGGGCAGGATTTGCTCTCTGTGACATAGGGTAGCTTTTGGTGAGAACTAACTCCAGGACACGTAACAAAGAGATGTCTTGGTTCACAACTGAAAAGAGGTTTATCACCAAAGCACCTCCTTTTATCTTATTTATTCAACATGCTGAAAAAATAGCCCATGAAGCTGAACTATATGAAAAAATAAATGTGCAGCATGAAGATTGGGGGAAGACTCATTTATATTCTCTGAAATGCAGAGGTTTCAATGTGGCTTGCTGAAAATGAAGACAATTGAAATACTGATGAAGGCCAAATGTAAAAATCTCAGTGTAGATTACAGGGACCAAAAAGAAAACATAAATTTTCGCAGCAGGACTGACACACAACATCATGGTAAGTAGAGAAGACATTGAAGTTTTCACTGTTTCCACTCCACTTGGATTAGTCACCAATGCCAAATAATGGGGTAATCAGGAAATAAAATGACATATTTAATTGACAAAATATGCTCTAAAAGACCTCTTCGCAGGTGCCATTTTGATCACTGAGGTGTTCCTGAGCTAAGTCATATCTTCTAATCAAGTCTTAGGCAGATAAAAAATGGGTTAGCTGAAAAGTAAGACAGAAGAAGAATTGCACATCTAAACTGGGTGTTCCAAAGAATATTGAAAAATACTATAGTTTTCCAGAGAGCCTTGGTGTCGTAGTGGTTACACATTGGGCTGTTAACCAAAACATCAGCAGTTCAAAGCCACCAGTGGATATGAGGGAAACAAGATGAAGCTTTCTACTCCTGTAAAGAATTACAGTCTTGGAAACTCACAGGTGCAGTTAGTTCTTCCCTGTCCTGTAAATCTGATGTAAGTTGGCATTGACGATGATATTCAGAGAGCTGGTTTTGCAGAAGAGTGAACAAATAAGTCTCTGAAGAAATCCAACTAGACTTCCCCTTTAGAACAGTGGTTCTTAACTTTTGGGGGTTGAACGACCCTTTCACAGGGGGTCACTGATTCATAAGAGTAGCGAAATTCCAGTTATGAATTATCAATGAAAATAATTTTATGGTTCGGGGTCACCACAATATGAGGTACTGTATTAAAGAGCTGCAACACTAGGAAAGTTGAGAAACACTGCCTTAGAAGCATGTCCTGTGAGACTTCAACTTTGTTACTTTGGAAATGTCGTCAGGAAAGACCAATTGTTAGGGGAAAGTCTTTGTTCCAGATAAAACCAAAACCCACTACCATCAATTCCACTCTGACTCATACTGATCCTATATAAAAGAAACCCTCCTTTTTAAGAGCTAGTGGGTTTGAACTGCTGACCTTGCTGTTAGCAGCCCAATGCTTACCCCATTGAACGAGATGTTGTGGTTCTTAGGTACCTTAAGCTGGTTCTGACTCATAGTGACCTTAGATACAACAGAACAAAACACTGACCATCCTTTGCCATCCTCACAATGGTCCTGTGCTTGAGCCTATTGTTGCTGCCCCTGTGCTAATCCACCATCTCAAAGGCCTCCGTGTTTGCGGCCCCTCCTCTTTACCAAGCATGATTTCCTTCTCCAGGGATTAGTCTCCTACCAATATGTGCAAAACATGAAGTGAATCGTCTCCATCCTTGCCTCTAAGGAGCATAATGGACATACTTCTTCTAAGAAAGATATTTGTTCTTTGGGCAGTTCATGGTACGTTCAATATTCTTTAAGAGCACCATAGTTCAAGTGAATCAACTTTTATTTAGTCTTCCATATTCAATGTTCATCTTTCACCAACATATGAGGCAATTGAAAATGCCATGGCTTAGGTAAGGTGCACGTTCATCCTCAAATGAATATCCTTGGTTTTCAATCCTTGAAGAAATCTGTGAAGCACATGGAACCAGTGTGATGTATCCTGTGATCTCTTGCTTGGTGCTTCCGTGAGCATTGACTGGGGATCCAAGCAAGTCCTGAGTACTGGAGGTTTCTTCACTTTAAGTCATAATACACCCCGAAGGCTTCAAATCTTGATCTTCAGCTAAGTATGGATAATTGTATTGTTTTCAAAACCCTATGAATATACCCGTGAGATTGTAAAACGAATAGCATAACATTCAGATATTAATTTAACAAAATTACCAATTAGTTCTACCATAAATTCTTAGGAATAGTTTATTTTTCTGGTTTGTGCTTCTTATCTAAATGCTGATGAAGTAAAGAGCCATGCTGCTTCCTGAGGGAACCCTTGAATTTCCAACTTTCTGCACAATTTTCCGTATTTGAACCAATAAAGGAAAAGCTTGCCTTCTTGCACTGCAGTATGGAAAGACAGCTTGCAGTAAAATAAAACACTTTTAAAAAACTGCCCTGGAAAGAATAGAAAATGTATTTGGGAGGAAGAAAAGAAAACTGGCAGGCTCTTAAAGAGACCTGGACTCAATTTCCTAACCAGGTTGTTACAAACTGCTCCTGTCTTGGCTTTAGGTCTTAGTTCTGTTGGATTCTCTTGTGTCACCGGTGTTGGTTACCCTCCTCTTCATCTGTAGGGAGTTTGTTCCAGTACATTTCAGCCAGAGGCCAGGAGAGCAGCTGTCTCCACTGGAGAAACCAATTATTCGACAAATGGATGGTCTTCTGCCTGAATTCATTGGCTGCGTTCCCCAACACCTCAGGGTCGCCTGTAGTCTTTGTAATAACCTAAGCCTTGTTTAGATCTGGATTAAATGGCCCCACCATTCACATGACTCACCGATTGTGCTTATTTCTCTCACGTCCAGATATTTAGGAGTAGCATGTTTTCAAGTGAGTAAGAAAGACCTGTATACAGGGATGCACTATGATGCTGACAACATTTTGAAAAACCAACAATGGTATAAACTAAATCTCAGTGAATCAAGAGAATCAAAATGATGCATACAATATATATATCCATACCTCATTTAAAAATGAAATTCTTGAAATCTCATCAAGAGTTGAAAATGATCATAATCAGTTCCTATGACATGTGAATCCTAATCCTCCTTCCATATTTGAAAGAATCTAAAGTATAAAAGGGACCCTCAGGTTGACTTATAAAGAAAGTCAAGGATTTCATTCTACGTGGATCCATAATCAAATAATCAAGTAATAAAAGGGAGTTATTTGCAGAAGGAATAAAGAACTGTCTTAAAGAATTTCTTTGTAAACACAATTAAATAGTGTGTGTAAAATCATCTTACATGACCCTTGGTAAAAAAATACTTATCAGTAAACATTCAATGAACCAATCAATGGGTGATTAATTTTGTTGAACTATTTTTGCCAGTGGGTTATAAAGCTCTGGACTATTTCTCAGTTTTATTTCTAATGTTCTGCCAATCAAATAATAGCAAGTCATATAAAACCATGTGGTTAGGTGCCATTAGGTTGGTTCTGTTTCATAGCAACCCAGTGCAACAAAGAATGAAGCACTATTTGATAGAAAAACTAAACTTGATCAAAATCATATTACTACGTTTCCAAAGCTATTCACATGTACTGGGATGGGTTTAAGATTTTAATAAGTACTATATCTATCATCCGTCTGTTGGTTTATTGTACTGTGGTGACTTGTATGTTGCTATGATGCTGTGTTATTGATAATCCAAATACAGACCTGGTCGCCATCATAAACAGGTTTCAGTGGAGCTTCCAGACTAAGATTAGGAAGAAAGGTCTGAATGATTTACTTCAGAATGTCAGTCAATGAAAACTCCATAGGCCCCAACAGGATATTGCCTTCTTCAGTGCTGGATGAAAGGCCTTCTGGATTGGAAAGCACATAGAGCAACAATGGACATGACGCTGCTGACATTCGTGAAGATGATCCAGGGCTATGTAATGCTCTCTTCTGTTGTACGTGCCCCTCCCTCCAATCTGGTTTGAATCTATTTGATAACAACAACTTCCACAATTATTAAAATAAGCCCATATCACACTAGACAATACATAACTCTGATTGAAATAACTGGCCACATTGATCTGATTTTTTTTTTGTTCTGGGTCTTTGATGCCTGAAACCAGATCGCACTGATACCTCATGATCATACAGGCTGGTATGCTTCATCCAAGTGGGCTTTGTTGCTTCTCCGTTTAATGGCCACTTGGTTATCTCAAGCCTTTATGGCACTAAATTTTATATATTTTGATAGCTGGGTACCATCAGCTTTCTTCACCACAATTGTTTATGCACCCATTTTGCCTTCAGCTATTGTGTCGGAGAGGTGAGCAACACAGGATGCCGTGTTACCTGAACAAAGTGTTCTTGTGTTGAGAAAGTACTTGAGTAGAGGCCCAATGTCCATCTGCTAACTTAATATTTAACATAAAATATATGTACATAGATCAATTTTCCTATCAATGTGAATGAGGGGGAGCGTAGGGTGGAGACTCAAAACCCACCAGTAGACAATTGATATCACCTTACAGAAGGGTCACAGGAAGAGACAGCCAATTAGGGTGCAGTATAGCACCAATGAAAGATACAACCTTCCTCTAGTTCTTTCATGCGTCCTCCCCTCCCACTACCATGACCTCAATTCTACCTTACAAACAGCTAGACCAGAGAATACACACTGGTGGAGATTAGAGCATAGGTAATCCAGGACAGATAAATTTCTTAGGACCTATAATGAGAGTAGCAATATCAGGAGGAGAAGAGGAAGGTGGGGGGGGTGAGATAGCGGGAACTTATCATAATGATCTACATGTAACCCCCAAAAAATGGGTGAAGGGAGACATCAGTCAGTATAAGATATGAAAAATAATAATAATTTATAAATTATCAAGGGTTCATGAGGGAGGGAGGGAGGGAGGGTGGGAAAGGGAGGGAAAAATGAGCTGATACCAAGAAAATGTTTTGAAAATTATGATGACAACATATGTACAGATGTGCTTGACACAATGGATGGGTGGATGGATGGATCATGAGAAGAGTTGTAAAATGATTTTTTTAAAGAAATAACTGGGCAAGATATCCTCTCAAAGAAATTAATATTTTTCCTACTAATGTAAGTCGAGTGGAAATTGACATTTGGACAAAATCTTCTGTAATATTGATATCCTTGTGAACAGTAAAATATATGTTTAATATTTGTATACATTGACAGCAAGTGTACACAGGAGCTTTGATAATTTTATTCCTTGTCAGTTGTTGAATGAAATAGAAGTTAGTTCATTTATTTTTTTGAATTAAATGAAATTATGGATACCTTCTATTTCTAGAATTTAAGTAAAAATTATGTACTATTTTTATTGATGGAAAACAAACTAGCAAACATAAACGTATCTTGAGTAAAGTGACTTGGGCCAATATGTTCACAAAGGCAAGTGTTTCTCAGAGGGCTAACATGAACAATTTGATTGGATGAGGGAAGTGGAAAAAAGAAGAAGCCTGTGTTCTCAGATGTAGCATAATTGCAGCAAGAGGAAGAATTCCAGGCATTGTTTTGAAATATTTAGGGAGTTACACTCAAATTGACACTTGGAAGAGTCTGAAAAACATGACAATAGTTCTGTAAGGGGATGGTAATTTGGCTACATAATTAAATTGGAATGTGTTCAGTAAGCAGATGTGTGCAAATAAAGAAGCCACTAAGCCCCGGGTTTGCACTTCTTGATCTTTCTTTTGTTTGCTTTTTTATGAGGACACCCCATAGCTTTTTGTGGTTGTTATGTTGTTGTTGTTTTTCTCCTCACTAAATTAGCTTCCTGCATTAATCTGCTACTTAGGTTTATGCAGCTCGGCCAGGCTGCAGGGCTTCACTTTGTCAACAGATGGCGTGCATTGTGGTTCTCTTGCCGCAATGGCGTCAAAGCATTTAGCTTCAGTGGTCCTGAAGTAGGTTGGAAAATGATAACCTTGACGTAGTGGAATGAAAACCAACTTTATTGGTTTTCGAATTTCATTGAGAGAGATATGATATTATTTGAAAATAAAAAAAAATGTAAAACCCAGGGTTGCTGTTTTCCTTTAAAAAATAAAGCAAACATTATCCAAAGAAAGAAAAATGCAGAGTTTGATTTGATGCAATACGGCCTTCAATAGGCACTACACGTGAAATGAAGAAACAAAGTTCCTCACACCTGGAACGACAAACACTGTGGTAAATAGAGAAGAGAGAGCGTTTGTGGAAGGGCTCCTTCAACAGGAGTCAAAAACCAAAACCCAGCACTCGAACGCGTCATCCAATGTTGCAGTCGTGACGGTTGCTGCAAAAGCCCTCTATGAAGTCTTGGGCTGTGCACATACACGTAGTATGCTTTTCTTTGTGTATGTTATACTCCATAGATGAATAAAATTAACATTTTTAAGAGAAAGTTGTAATAAGAGGAGAGTTACAGCCTTAAAAACCATGCATTTTCCTTACCCATCACACCAGCACACTGGTCGGAGTGGTTCTGAAAAGAGGAAGAGTAAAATTGAAACCAACTTAAGTTATTTTGTGACACACAGGTCCGTTTCACAGAAACAAACCTTTTTCTTTATAGTTGTAAGAAATCAAGATGTCTCTTTGATGGAAAAGATTTATCTGATCCAAGCCATGGTCTTTTCACTTACCTGAAGTTCACATGAAAGCTGGACAATGAAAAAGAAAGATAGAGACAGAATTTATCCACATGAATTTTATTGTCAAAGAACATGAAATACACTAATGACTTTTAGAAGACCAAGCAAATCTAGCTTGGTGCAGCCAGCATTGTGCATGGTGAGCTCATTTCATTCATTTTGGACGAGACATCAGGAAACATCTCCTTCTATGGAAGAGCCTCATGGCTGGGAAATGGTTTGGGAAAATGAAGGAAACCCTCAGTGATCATTGACACAACAACTGTGTGATTCTTACATGATATGTCAACTTGGTTGGGCCAGGCTTCGCCAAATACTATAATCTAGCATAGTGTGGCCAACTTCGTGGTGGGCTCTTCTGTGAAACAGCCAAGCAGCTGCAGGGAGAATCATCAAGAAACAAAAATCACTGCCAATGAGTCAATTCTGACTCCTAGAAATCCTTTAGTACAGGGTAGAAGTGTCCCTGTGAGTTTCTAAGGCTAACTTTTCACTAGAGGAGAAAGTCTGTCTTTCTCCCATGGAGCCACCTGTGATTTTGAACTGCTGACTTTTGTCAACCACTACACCACCAGGGCTACTTGGACAGACTGACCTCTAAAAAGCATTGTCATCGAGTCAATGCCAAATCATAGCGACCTGCAGGAACACGGTAGACTATCCCTGTGGGTTCCTGAGGCTGCAGCCTCTTACAGGAGCAGAAAGCCCATCTTTCTCCAGTGGAGCCACTGGTGATTTTGAACTGCTGATTTTATGGTTAGCAACCTAATCACTACACCACCAAGGTTCCAAAGAGGATAAACCCCTCCGTAATTTGGTCACATCCTTGATAAAATTGAGGTAGTGGGGGTGTGGGGGGTTCATTCAGAATGTTGTCTACACAGTGTAAATTGACAGAAGATGGAAGCTAGCTGAATTCTGTTACTTGATTTGTCTTTCACATTTCATGGAACTCATTTTATATATCCTGTTGATATCAGGAGTTATTCAGGACTAGCAATCTTATATTCCTTTGGCTAATCTCAGATTCATTTAGTTTATCTTCCACCAGCCTGTAGTCTTCCTACTTTATTTTCCTGCTTCCTGTTCATCAGACCTGGTACTTAAAAGAGTCATGAGAAGCTTTCAGATTTGGACTTGAATTGGACTAGACATATTTGCTTCCACAACACTGTTATCTATCTGTTGATATAAATGTCACTCTATAAATATATACATAGAAATGACACGTGTTTTACTCTTCTGGAGAACTCAGCCTAACACAACGTGCAACACTGAGCTCAAACATACCAACCACCATGAAGTTGGTGCAGGTTGACTACTTCATGGTAATTAGCAAGAACATCACAGTGCACCAATTACCAGTCCTTCCACTTTTTGCATCCTATGGCGTAGGACTCAAATTTCAATCAAAATACAAATGATCATCTGCACTCAAATCTTAAGGATTTCTTAGTGACTCATATTCTCCAGTATAAGTTCCAATGGTGTCACTATATTAAATCTTCATGGCCATCATTTAAGGAAAACTGAACATAATATTCATTTGCAAACAAATATAAAGCTGAAAAACTCAAAAGCAATGCCAGATAAGATGCATTGTAGACTTGAAAAAATTTAGGGTTATAATTCATTTTAGAAATTATTGAGCTTAAATGATCTCTTATTGAAGAGAAAACTGAAAACCAGAATGTAAAGACTCGAGCTTGTTCAAAGTGAACTGAAGATTAAATCAATTTCCATGCTATTGCGAGCCATGTCTATAGTAATATAAATTGATTCATTTTCAGTACTAAGGTTTATCGTTCAACCATTTCAAGAAATAGCATATGAGCAAGAACCAATGGTACTAGATGAAGAATTTCAAGTTTCTCTGAAAGAATTAGCCAAAATACTAGGCTCCAGGGATTGATGGATCACCGATTTAAATGTTTCAACAAGCTGATGAAGCACTGGAAGTACCTATTCATCTTTATACCTGGACATTTGGAAGACAGCTACTTGGATAACTGACTAGAAGAGCTCCATATTTGTTCCCATTCCAAAGACCCAATAGAATGCTCAAATTATAGAACAATTTCACAAATAACAGATACCAGTAAATTTTGCTGAAGATTACTCAACATCAGATTCAGCAGTGCATTGACAGGGAGCTGCCAGAAGTTCAGGCCAAATTCAAAACATGATGTGGCATAAGGGATATCATTGCTGATGTCATACGGATCTTGGTACAAAGCAGAGAATACCAGAAAGAAGTTTATTTGTTGTGTTAGTCTGGGTAGACTAGAGAAACAATTTCATAAACACGCACTTGTATATAAGGGAGAGGTTTATATACAAGAGGAATTGAACATTGAGAAAACATCCCAACCCAGTACAGTCCAAGGTCACCAGTCTGAGATTAGCCCATATGTCCAATACCAATCTATAAAGTCCTCTTCAGGCTCATGAAACACATGCAATGAAGCCAAATGCAGGATGATCACAAACCAATGGGTAGAAAGTCTTTGGGTACAGTGGCATTGTGAGCATCTCGCTGCTGGCAGGGATCTCTCTGTGGCTTCTCTGGCTTCTGAGGTCTGGTGGCGTCCATGTGGCTTTTCTTCTGCAATGTCTCCCAGAAAGCAGCAGCAGCAGAGAGAGAGAGAGGTGTCTTCTGCCTCCAAAGAGGAAGTACCAGATTTCCCAGAATTCCCAGGAGAAGGCCATGTCCACACAGAAGTTTCAATAGCTATATCCAGATCGACAGCCTAGACTCTACCCCTACACTCTTAACCCTTAAATTGACACCAGAGTAGGTGACTACCACATATGTGGTTTATTGGCTATATCAATTCATTCACCTTTGCGGCTCATAATAAACTATGGATAACCTTGAGAAGAAAGGGAATTCTATAACACTTCATTTGCTCCGTCAGAAATTGTACATTGATTAGAAGACAGTGGTACAAATGGAACAGGGAATACTTCAACTGATGTATGCATTATGATAGGAGTTGTCTGAGCCCCCAATAAAATGATTTTTAAAAAGAATATATTAATCATAAGAAAAATCGTGAAAGACATGCCTCAGCATTGCATCCTGCCATGATACTCATTCATCCAGTATTCTGAGCAAATCATCAGATAAACTGGATTGTATGAGGTAGCATGGGACATCAGGAGAAGGCTTCTTAATAACGTGCAATATGCAAATGACAATCTTGCTCACGGAAAGTTAGAAAGTCTTGAAGCACTTGCTGATGAAGATTGAAGATTGTAGCCTTCAGTATGGATGATGGCTCAATGTAAAAGAGATCAAAACCTTCACAACTAGACCAGTAGGCAGCATCGCAATAAATGCAGAAAAGGTTGAGTTGTCAAGGGTTTCATCTTACTTGGATCCACAATCAATATTCAGGGAGGCAGCAAAAAACCTATTACATTGGGTAAATTTGCTGCACAAGACCACTTTCAAATTATAAAAAAACACAGAATGATGATGGCAACAAATGTGCAAATGTGCTTGACACAATGGATGTATGTATGGATTGTGATAAGCATTCTGCGAGCCCCCCCAGGAAAGGATTATAAACAACAACAACAACAAAAAAAAAACCACAGGTGTTATTTTGAAGACTAAGTTGTGCCTGACTCAAGCCATAGTATTTTCAGTTGCCTTGCATGCATGTGAAATTTAGACATTGGATAAAAAATATACAAGAAGAATTGATGCATTTGAATTGTGGTACCGGAAAAGGTTATTGAAAGTATCATGGACAGCTAAAAGGACAAAGCAATCTGTCTTGGAAGAAGTATGGCCAGAGTGTTCCTTAGAGGCAAGGATGAAAGACTCCGGCTTCCATACTTTTGACTTGTTGTCAGGAGAGACAAGTCCCTAGAGCAGGATCTTTTATTTGGTAAAGTGGAGGGACAGTGAAAGCAGGGAGGCCCTCAAGGAGAGGGACTGACACCATGGCTGCAACAATGGGCTAAGAATTGGAACAATCGTGAGGATGGAACAGGATTGGGCAGGGTTTCATTTCATTGTGCAAAGAGTAGCTATAGCTCCAATCCAACGTGATTGGGCCTGACACCAAGACTTACCGTACATTGGATTTTCACTAGGAACGTTAGAAGAAACATAAGTTAGAGAACTGACAAGGCAAATAACTTTTCCTTAACAAGAGCAATTTTGACATCAAAACTGACCTACTTGTTAAATCTCTTCCCCCCCTCCCCCTTAGAATCAGCCTGAAGAACCTAGAACTATCAAATGGACCTCTTGTTTTTTCTAGATTCTGTAGGAGGTTGTGTTTTTCTGGACTGTTTAGGAAGTCCATAGGCCTCCTGTTTCTGATCCCTGGCATAAAGGCGTTACCATGGTGCTACTGTTGTTATTGGGCCATGACAAATGGTTTCATCTTTCTGCTAGGAGTAAGCAGAATCTCAAGAACCTTTCTAAAGGTGAATGTGAACGGAAATGTGAGGAAGACCAAGAAGGAGAGAGAGGAGAGTTGACTCTGGAAACCACCATTCTACCTTACTTTCCATCTCTGAGGTATTTAATGTTAAAATAGATCTCTTGGAAATTTGTTTTACAAACTCATGTGACTTTAAAAAATCATTAAATAACCTGTGATATCATTTTGCTGTGGTATTTCAGAATGCTTATTGAAACAAATTGATTTTGCAGGCAAGGATAAAACATATGGAACATGGACATTTCCAGCAATGTCAAAAATTATTTTTAATATGTAAAACATTCCTACATTATTTTCTTTTACATTACACTGCATTATGTTGCATAAACTATTTGTATATTAATGCTCATAATTTATGAATAACAGCAAATTCATATTCTTAATATGTTTTAATGACAGCATTATCTCAGCTTTCTAATACATAAGTACAGCTTGAGTCTTTAGACACATTAAGTCTGTACAAGAGAATTGTAAAAATGGGCCAGTGGCCAAAATTATTCTTTCCCTGCACACAGGGATACCTCCACCTCTGCCCCTTTGGACATCAGCTCAGCATCTATCACTGTTTATTGTTGTCCTTCTATTCAAGGGTTTATTGTTGTCCTTCTATTCAAGGGTTGCAGGTTTTAAGTTCAATATATTTTATGCCTAATCAGGAAAATACATTTCTATGTACACAGAATATAAAAGATCATTTTGTAAGAAAGAAAGGTGACAGAAGAGATGGTACCTAGCAATTAAAAAATGCAGCACCTTGGGTATTAAAGTCTTGAAGTTACACAAGACCCCATTCAGCAGTGAAGCTACAAGTCCACAAGGAAGAAGCACACCGCCAATGTGATCATGAGGAGTCATAGGGACTGGGTAATAGGCATTGTCAGATGCATAACAAACAAAAACATATTGTTGAGAATGAGGGGGGCTGGAGTAGAGATCCAAAGCCCATCTGCAGAAAGTGAAACAATCTCCCCACAGAGGGGCCACAGGGAAGGGATGAGTCACCAGGATGCAGTAAAGCATCGATGAAGCACACTAAATCACTCTGGTCCCTTGAGGCTTCCTCACCCGCCACTAACATAACCCCAGTGCTGCTTCTCAATTCAGACTAAACTGGAACATGTACACAGGTATAGAAAGGGATGGGAGCTCACCACACACAGAGTCCAGAAGCAGGAGTGGGGATAGTGATACCAGAAGGTTAGAGAGAGTAGGGGGAGGGGAAGAGAGAAAGGGGCAACTGATTGCAATGATGGATACATAACCATACACCCCTCTACAGGGGGAAGAACAACAAAAAAACATGGGGAAAGGGAGACAGTGGTTGGTGTGAGAGATGGAAATAATAGCGATGTATAATCTATCAAGGGGTTATGGGGAGAAGGAAGGGGGAAGAGAGCTGATATCAAGGGATCAATAGAAAGTAAATGTTTAGAACAGAATGAAGACAACATGTGTACAAACGTACCTGATTCAATTAATGTATTGATTGTGATAAGTTCTAATAACCCCAATAAAATTATTTTTTAATGGGGAAATATAAAAGTGACAACAAGGGCCAAGGATAACCTGTTGAATATGATAAACCCAAACTGGAGAATCAACCATGACATTTCAAATGTACTTGCTGAAAATGAAACAACTGTTTACCTGTTTTAAATGAGTTGTGAAAGCTCAAACCACGCAATGACTCACAGGAAGACATGAATGAGGGTTGACCTTGGGGTGGCAGGTAAAGCCAATATAGATCCATACTTAGACACCAGTAGTGCATCTTAAAAACCTAATTACAATAAATTCTTTCAACCATGGATGAATGAGTGTAAAATAAAATATAAATGCTTCAAATAGAAGAAAAATAATAAAGGGAATAGCGAATTTGCATCGATGGCATGGAGCGAAACTCCGAGGGAACAAGGCTTGGCTCAATCTTGATGATCAGCTATTTAATTTCAAGTGGAACCTGGTGAACATATCAAAACCCAGCTGGGAATGAACCAATGACATGTCAACTGGTGAAAATGGAACTGGTTATCTCATCAAGATACAGATAGGTGTTGGTGGCATCATAAAGTACAGGCTGAATTGCTAACTGAAGAGTGTGTGCCTCAAAGCCAGTTCACAGGTTGTTGTCTGGAAGGAGGCCAGCTTTGGAAACATGGATGAGCAGCTCTACTCTGTCCTAGAAGGCTGTGGTGTGTTATAATCAAGGAGAGAGCACACTACAAGGCACTTCTATCTTCAATTCATAAAATCAAACCTGGCACCAGGACCAACTTCCATAATTAATTAGTTCTAATCAAATTCCCCTTACTTTTTAAGTCCCATCAGCAAAAATCTAAAAACCACGTTCACCCTTGTTCAAAACTTCTCATACAGGAAATAGATGAACTTAATGAAATTTAAATTAGAGAAAAATATATTAGAAAGCAACACAATAATCTGATTATGGATATTTTATTACTTCTACATATTATGTATTTATAAAAAGGCATTTATAATAATTTTTTAAAATGTAGGCCAATACTGCTTAAGAGCAACCAAGTGCTCTAGAAATACTTGGTAAATTGCATTGCGTTTTCATTAAATGCTATGAAAATTGACTTCTTCTGATGCCATGTGTGCATCAATTCAGGGCTAATGTCCATGCACTTTTCCTCATCTAGTAAGTTGTAACTGTATATAATGAAAACTATCAAGTCATTTTATAAATGGAGATGATAAAATTTAGATACCTCATTCTTCCATAAAGAGAATGGGCTATTTTATATACAGAATAAGACCATGCTTCAAAAATTGCTGTTTTTAATGGATTTTAATGTAATGTTTACTTGTTTCCTGGAGAATCTGCTAAATTAACAACAGCAAGCATATCCCCTAGCACCTTTTCTAAAACTCAAAGCCAAACTCACTACCGTGAAGTGGATTCTGACTTAACTGTATCCTGCATAAGGTCGCAAAGGCTGACATTCTTTATTGGACCATATTGCCTCACCTTTTACCTGCAGAAGGGGCTGATGGGTTTGAAACAACCAGCTTGTGGTTATCAGTCCACAAATTACCTGACATATCACCAGGTATCAGCAGCTCCTATTATGATTAAGGACTTGATACAGAAAGAAAAAAAAATGTTTCTGTTACTAGAGTTGAACAGGTTTGTCTACTGCATTTTCTATGACAGTCTTGTTGATTGCATATATTATATACATTATGAAATGTAATGAAATGTACTGCCATTTTAAATTTTGTTCCTGCAAATAAACTCAGATATTTCAAAAAGTGACTTTCATATACCAAACCAAGCTCATTTTCAAGTTGATACCGATTCAAAGTGACCCTTTAGGTCAGAGTAGAACTGTCTATGTGAGTTCCCAAGAGTAATTCTCTATAAGAACAGAAAGTCCTGCCTTTCATGTTTAGAGAGACTGGTGGTTATGAACTGGCTTTGCAGATCGCATCCCAGTGCACAATCACTATACCACCAGGGCTTCATTCAGATAATATGTCAATTTTAAAAATATGCAGACATTTAAGAAAAGTGAAACATTGACATTGAGTCAATGTCAACTCACAGGCAAGTGATGGTGTTTCTGAGGCTGTTAGTCTTTATGTGAGCAGATAGCCTCACCTTTCTCTGGAGGAACAGCTCATTGGTTTGAACTGCCTGCCTTTTGGTTTGTTTACCCAACAGTGCCAGCTCAGCTCCTTCAACTGGATCATCCCTAGTTTCTGAAATAAAGGTGTTATTGAGATTCAAAAATAGCATCTCTTGTGCATTGGATACCTACTTTAACAAACTAGAGGTCAATGTGATGCCTAAAAATTTAAAGAGAGAAAATTGATTCCAAGTTATCTGAAAGCTTAAATAGGGAGCATGAATTCACCTTTATATATCTTGCTTTGCATTAAATATGATTGCAAACCATGAACACTGGTGATTTTTGTGGGTCTATCATTGCTTTCTTCTTTGTTGCTACAACAGAACACAGGTACCCTATGCTTTGCTCTGCACATCTAGTCCATGTAGTCTGAATAAGCTGTGTCTTGACACACTTAGTTTACGTCAGGAATGGACTCAGTATTCAGACTCTTGCAATGAAAGCAGTACTTGAGATTTTCCTCCACAAGCTAGAGGCTCACTTTTAATTTGCAGAAAGCTTGGCTCAAGTGGTACCCTAGGTGACTGGAGCTTAAAGATGGCATCTTGTCACAGAGTAGACAGAGTCTGCCTTGGCTGAAGTTAAATAGAGGTCATTAGTTCCAGAAATGGAGATAGTATAAAACCCTGGCATTGAATTAACAACTGGGCTCAGCTTTGCCTAAAATATACCTCCAAAATTGTCAGTTACACGTTCTTGAAATGGAAATGCCATAGACCAGTGAAAAGACATACTAAATTCCCCTGAATCCAAGCTTGTCTTCTTTTATGTCACCACCAATGGCCAATGTAAAATGGCCAGATGTCCCAGTTTGATGACCCCAACCTTGCTCTTTCATGGACTGGCCCAAGGTGCACTGAATTTTGTCTGGTTACAGTATGTTTTAATGTTGTCATCAATTCAACTTTCAGTTGGTCTCCCCATTTTTCTGGCCTTTTTTCTTGTCCCAGTGCTCTTCACATAAACTCATCAAATCCCCATCAAGTCCAGGACAGCTTACTCTGGCACCTGAAGAGTGTATTCAGATGCTAAACCCTGAAGGTTGAAAGGCTTTTGGCTAGTGCCAGAGCTCTAATTTGG
The DNA here is from genome assembly GCF_050624435.1 of Tenrec ecaudatus. Classification (NCBI taxonomy): domain Eukaryota; kingdom Metazoa; phylum Chordata; class Mammalia; order Afrosoricida; family Tenrecidae; genus Tenrec; species Tenrec ecaudatus. The sequence goes on from NC_134544.1 coordinate 12,337,843, forward strand.
CCAAGCAACTTGTTCCAAAGCACATCAAGAGGGCTGAGAAAGCTGGCTGTAAGGAATCCACAGGTCATTTATTCATAGGACTGAAATTTCTGTAGTTTTGTTTGCATTCAACTATCAATCCCTTTTCATTCGCCTACAATTGTTTACCTTTCGGCTACAAATTTTCATCTTCTCATCCACTGAAATGTAACAGAAAACAGAAAGGATAAGAGGTAGATAAGTATATGGTTCTGTTGCCTCTCTTATGACAAGGATTTCTTGAACCTATGCCTCCTTGAGTGTGAAACCAGGAGAGTAGTTCCAGTTTATAAAGGTACTTAAACTCTCAGCATCCTGATTTTCAGAAGGCTAGGAATGACAGTGATAGTTCAACATCCATTTGCTGAGTCTCCATAATGATTAAGCTTCAATTGAATTATTTCTGATCATTAACCAAGGCGGTAGATAATCTTGCCCTCCGATGGAGTGCCTTGGAAAGTAGATTACCTCCACCCATTTTCAGCCACCCCTATGAGGGTCCATCCTTAATGGAAAGCACTGAGGATCCCACAGTCATGATGCATGCCCTATCAATTTCACATTGATTGTCTTGTTGGAAAGTAGAACCTATAATAGAGCTGATCACATTATGTTAGTTCACATCCCGGGGAACTGCTAGGCCTTCAGTGCGAAGCCACTGAGAATTCTGACCCAGTTAAGTTGATACAAAACCTAATGAATACCCTTGTTGTATAGGACAAAATCAACAATCACTTGTGTTGGTTGCTACTGTGAGTAATAAAAGAGTGTGTGAGAAAACGCAGTTTCCTTTCTCTTTATTCCAACTCCTGATGCCCCCAGATGAGTCAGCGAAGAACTGGTCTACCTGGAGTTTTCAATGGCTGAGGTTTTAAAGTAAATCACTAGAAATTTCCTCCAGTGTTCCTTGGGTGGGTTTTATTCTTCTTATTATGAAGCTGAGCATATTCACCATTTACTTCACTCAGGGACTCCATATGTGAGAATGTAATAATAAGTAAATAAACAAATAAATAAATAAATATGCGGGTTTTTTTTGGTTTTAATTTGACAATATACAAAATGGAATATATCAATATTGTTATTTGGTTTGCACTATGAATCATGTTTGCTACACTTGATTAGAAGGACAGAGAGATGGAGAAGTCCTCAAAATATATTGCTGGTACTTGACACAGACTTGAGATAATAAAAGAATTTAAAAGAGCTGAGAAAAGGGTGCTGTGTTAGGTGGGGTTCTCTAGAGAAACAAAACCATCACACTTATGACTGTATACATAAAAGATGACAGGTTTATACAGTGAGAATAATATAACAGCTAATTAATTGACAGCATTACAGAGGACAACGTTCAACAACGGTTAATATACTGGAAGTCCTTCCACTCAGATGGATTATAGGGTCCAAGGTCAAAGAAGCAGACAACACAGTCCTCCCTCTGGCAAGGTCGGCAGAACCTGCCCTCAGGCAGCAAACAGCAGGGTGGGTCAGCAACAGTCAGTTGCTTGGAGCTGAGTGGAAACAGGTCTGAATGGATGATGGAACTCAAGCAATGCAAGGAGACAGGATCCACCAGCCTCACGCTCAAGCTATGTGTGCATCAGCAGCATGCCAAAGCAGGTCCTGAAGAAGCCTCAAGCTCTAGTGACACAATCCACGATCCAGGGGTTGGATGGCCCACAGGTAGCGTAGCATACAGGTTGAAGCAGAGAATTAGCTGAAGGAGAAGCAATTACTAGACATCCAATATTATTCCAACCTTTTAAGACTCTAAGAAATTAACATTCAAATTTGCCCAGATTTCTGGCCTTCGGTATTGTGAGATGATTAGTGGAAGTGGTTTCAGTCATGATGTTGGTGGTAATTGGTTAAGCAAGAGTAAGAAATAAACACACAAGCAATACAATATTATGTTGAGTTTAGTGGGCAAACAACATACTGCCTAGACTTTATCATTTCTTCTTTGGAAGAATTGACATATTTCTGACTACTTGTGGAAATATTGCTCCATAGGAAATTTTGACGCATTGTCACATAGTAAAATCTTCTTCAGGGCCATTTAATATATTCCCCCCAGACTTCATATGTTCAGTAGAGTAACAAAGAATGAAAATTACATGAAATATAGCCCAATGAGTACAGGTTCCCCTCAGAGTAGGTGAATTTCTTCCTGTCATTTAGTAGATTTTTCTCTCTATTAAAATGACATGATTTCCTGTTGTTTGAATATCTCCCAAAACAAAATCAAAACATTAGAGCGAGTTTCCCAGTTATGATAGTCACCTAATCTGGTGTCAATTTAAGGATTAAGAGTGTATGGGTGGAGTCTAGGCTTTCAATCTGGAGTTAGTCAATGAGATTTCTGTGAGCATGGCCTTCTCCTGAGAATTCTGAGAAATCTGGTATTTTTCCCCTTGGAGGTAGAAGATTTCTATCTCTCTCTCTCTCTCTCTCTCTCTCTCTCTCTCTCTCTCTCTCTCTCTCTCTCTCTCTCTCTCTCTCTCTCTCCTCTCTCTCTCTCTGTCTCTCTGCTACTCCCTGGCAGAAATTGCAAAAGACAAGTCACAGAGACACAACCAGACCTCGGAAGCTGGAGAAGACACAGAGCAACCCATGTCAGTGCTGAGATACTTATAACGCCACTGGACCCAAAGACTTTCTAACCACTGGCTTGTGATCATTGCTTGTGTTTTGTGAGTGAAGATTACTTTATAGATTGGTATCAGACATATGGCTATTATAGGATTTATGGACTTGATCTGGACTGAGCTGGGATGTTTTCTCAATTGCTCTTGTATATAAATCTCTGTCTTATACACATATGTGTTTCCATGAATTTGTTTCCCTATTGTACTCAGACTAAAATACCGGTCATTTGATACAGATAAACCAAAGTATTACAGAAGTCACCTAACAATTCTGGTCATTTATGCTTGGGAATAGAGATGAAAAAGGAACCCAGGTGGTGAGGTAGTTAATGCACTCAGTGGCTAATTAATAGGACAGCAGTTACAATTCACCAGTCACTACTCAGAAGAAAGGGTGGCAATCGGTTTACACAAAGATTTACATTGTGAGAAGCCCTAAGGGGCGATGTCAGTTCTGTCCCAGAAGGTTGCTAAGGGTCTGAATCAACTAGATGGCTGTAGGTTTCTTTACCTACTTATTTATTTTTGGTTTATCAAGAAGAAAGCCACAGATAAATTGTAAATTTCTCTTGAGTTTCCCCCTAGCCAAACATGTCTGTCTGAGCCCATCAGGCAATTTAAGGGGATTTCCACCTTTCTTATATATAAATGAAAAGTCGTAAATATGTTTAAGCATTTCATTTATGCACACAAGAGAAATAGATTGCCACAGTTTGATATAATGGGAAGTCTGAATATAAGAAAACTGGGAGTTCGAAGTCCAGCGTTCTCAATTTATGTGATCTCAAGTTAGGTTTTTAACCTTTCTGAATCATATTTGCCCAATGGACAAGTATGACTACTAATAATGCATTTACTATTTTCTTTAACAAATATTGCCTCATTGCAGTTGCTTCACATGTTCCTGGTAAGACTCATTCTCTCATTGCTTACCTTGACCCACTGTCTTCTAAGTAATCATTCCTCTCATGTACCAGCTTTTATGGGAAAGAAGAATAGCTATTGGGCATGTTCAAGAAACAGGGGAAAAGTGATATAAAATTTTAGAAAAATGGTAACTGAATGCCGTTCCTTAGATGAAGGCAATATATAACCAGTTGGATATAGTATTTTAAAGCTTGAGGACATGAACAGTATCTTAGAAGCTCTGCAATCCAGGATTGGTTATTAATATCTGTGCAAATCATCTCTCTAAATTTAAAGAAAGTGAAATCTGGTCTTAAACACAAAATGAGTTTTGAAAACAAAAGGCCAGTGCAAATTTGAGACCTCTTTTCAGTGGCTAATATTATGTTTTCATTTATTTGTTTTAAGTTTTCTACTGAGAAGAAGTGGGTGATGGCTTGCAGAGCAAATCAATTTTCTGGTCAATAATTCATACATATTTTGCATCATGTCATGGATTGCAATCCCCATAGTGGAATATCACCTACTCTACTCCTTCCCTGTTTCGTGTTTCCATTACTCTCTTTTTACTTAACCCTTCTGAACCTTGTCCTGGCTTAAATGTTTTAATTGGTCATCAGTCACACCAGTCCATTACTCAAGGGAATCTACCCTCCAATATTCTCCGCCCTCAGTAGTAGTTGCCAATTTTATTGCCCTTTTATGACTGAATTTGTTTATATTTTGAATATTTTTAAGATACCAGATGCTGTTATTAGTGGGGTCCATACACAAGTATCGAGTGTCTTGGAAATGCTTTTCATAGGTAAACATATTTGCATGAAACCTGAATTTGGAACATCTCTACATGGGACATGCATATCGCTCTGGACTCGGGAATTGACAGGAGACACATATGTTGCTCTGAGATCCAGAGGCATGATTGGGGGACACATGAACATCCCTCTGGGATCTAACCTAACTTCACAAAAACTCAAAAACCCACAAGCAGTTAGTTGATCTGAAGTATATGCAGATTAGAACTGGCCCTGTACATTTCTGAGAATAATTGTCTACAGAAGCAGAGGCCTCACCATTCTACTGATTACCTGCGGGTGGGCCCTTCCGCTGTAATTGCAATTAGCAGCTCAGTGCATAGTCCTCTATGCCACTAGGTCTCCTTTAGATCTCATGAAAGATGAACATAATGATTGACAACTGATATTAAACTGACAATATGATATTAATTCAATATGATATTAATTTAAACTTAGAATTCCCTAGAGAAATGTAATTTCCAAAGAATGCATGGGAACCAGAAGTAAAGTTAACAGTTTTCTCTCTCTTTGAAAGTCAGAAGTGACAAAAGTTTTTTTTAAAAAAAATCAAACTTCAGATGTATCATCTCCTACACTACCCTGCAAAACTAGTAATGTGCCACCTACACCTGCTTCTTCTCTTTCACAGTTATCAAGTCCTGGCTTCAGGCAGCATGCTGTGGCCCACACTGAATAATAGTCATGGGATCTATGACTCTAACAACTGGACATCGTGTATATACACAATAGCAATGAGCATCAGATTAATTCCTTGATTATTATTTCTTTAGGCATATTGCAATGAATACATAGTATTATAACATTCCATTATTATTTTTATCTTCTGCTAAATTTCACCGAGTAATACAATATTTAAAGGGAAAAGCGAAACTTGGAAGATTATATACACATAAATATATACAGGAACATATAGTGTCCTAAATCCAAACTCACTGCCCTGGTGTCTATGCTGACTCATAGTGAAGCTACAGGACAGGGTAGAACTGCCTTTGTGAGTTTTCAAGATGTTAATCTCTATCAAAGTAGAAAGCCTGTCTTTCTCTCTCAGAGGCTGGTGGTTTTGAACAACTGAATTTGCAATTAGCAACACATAACCCTGTGGCACCAGCGTTCTTACATATACATTGTGTGTATGCATATACGTGTGTATGTATAGTGTATGTATACACATATATATGCATGTATGCACAGTGGACTTAGCTTTTGACTAGTATTAAAGATTGAAATATTACACTGGGGCAGAAACACATACAATGGTGGTTGTTAACTTTGTCATGGGAGAGCACTATATAGAAAATAAAATTGCAAATGTAAAAGCCTGCGTTTTCCCCTATAAGTAAAATAATTTGTCAGTTCATTAAGTATATTGAGCAATGTAATTGGATAATTTATTATTAAGCATTGGCGTTATAGTTGAAACCCTAGTGGTGGTCGTAGGACCAGTGGTGGTGTCGTGGGCGACAGGGTCTCTCGAGGTTGGAATCAACTTGAGCAACAGGTTGGTTTTCAAGGGAAGAACCTCTTCATTTCAAGTTAATGGCATTTTCCTGTTAAAACACATTATCTATCTCCTAGCTTAGCCACATGGAAAAAATATGAAACGTGACCTGCCCAATTGTTTGATTCTTGAGTCTGTGGGTAGATTGTTGTACACATAAAACAATTGGGATGAAAAAAATACAATGAGGAAGCAATTTATTATTTCCTGTGACAGAAGAAACATAATGAGCCTGCCTTCTCTACCTGGGAGCACCCAGCCTCTCCCAGGGCTTTCTGCTATGCTAAATTAAAGGGTAGCTCTGCCATGTTCTCCCTTTATAGATGATGATTTGTTCTTTAGACTAGCCAAGAGATGTTCTAATTGGTTTAAAATAGGTTCTATCATTTGCATTGTGGAAATGAAGTGATCAAAGCTTAGGGAATCCCAGGACACCCAGCTCAGGGAAGCAGCAGGACTGGAATGACAAGCAGCAGAGCAAGGCTCCCAGCCCACTGGACCGAAACACAGCCTGCCAGACACGGATTGAGCAATTCTGTGGAGCAGCTAACTTCATCTGTACATCCACCATACCAAGGATGCCCGATCAGCCTGTCTTCGAGATGACAAATTGATGCACAGAAAGGTTAAGTAACTTTCCCAAGTTCAAACCTTATGTAGCTCCAGAGGAGTCTGGCCCTAGAGACTATGAGTGACCCACCCTGCTCTCCTGTTCAATTACAACCTCTCTGTCTTTAGCACAATGACCAGGTGGAGAAATGAAATGGGTCCCACTGGAAAAGGCATGGCAGGCTCCCATACCATTATGCTACATCACATTAAGACAAAAAATAGAAGCCTTGTCACCAAAGTGCTGGCCTGTTTTTAAATCCCAAAAGGCAGGCAGTTATTTTTAATACACTGACCTAATTGCATGTGGTGATCTCAGGTCAGCATAAAACTCCAGAGAGGTACTGAAGTATCACAGGAGAGAATGCTGGGCAGGAGGATAACAGATTCCCCTTAAAGCAGCACTTTATGATTCCAGCTGTAATTGCCCCCAAACCCCTGCTCCCCCTCCCAGCCATCACACCCCATTAGATTAAATTGACAGTCCGTGGCTAGGAGTAGGAAAGGATGCTGGGTGCTGAATAGAGAAGAAACATGACCTGTTTCGCATACAAGTCCATCACTCAACTCTTCAGGAGGATGCCGACACTCACCACCATGCTTTCACAGCAGCAGCAGCAGTAGCATTCTCGGTGGCAGGATTCCATACTGTTTCCAGAGCTTTACAACCATGTGAAGAACAGGGCACTTGGATTATGTGATTGTGGCATCATCATAAACCACCACTTTTCCCTGTTGTGGGCAATCAAGGTGCAGAACAACTTGTTGGAGATTGGTGGGAAGTGGCTGTCAGCCCTTCTAAGCCCAGTTCAAGGGTGAAGAGGGAGCACCCTTGTCCCTCTTCAGACACAGGGTAGAGAATTATTGATCTTTAGTTCAATTTAGCATAAATCCATACATGAACCAAAAAGCATGTCTTGTGACCATCTAATTTACTCCTTTGATAATCTTATCCTCATTTTATTTAATTATACAGCCCTGTAGCTCCCAAGTCCTTTATTTCCTGTCACTTCACCTTGATTAAGAAGGCTTGGTGGTGCTGTAGAATAAGCACTAGGCTACAGACCACAAGGTCAGTGGTTCAAATCCAAAAGTTTTTCTGCAAGAAAAAGATAAAACAGTTTGCCCCTATAAAAATGTACGGTCTTGGAAACCCTAAACTCTGTGGGGAAATTATACTCTGTCACTAAGATCTGGAATCAGATTAACAGCAATGGGGCTTTTGTTCCTGGCTTTCCTTAAATGCCATATACGCTCGAGTATAAGCCAACTTCTTCCAGCACGTTTTTTATGCTGAAAAAGCCCTCCAGTTTTTTTGTGGTAAAATTAGGTTCCTCAGCTTCTACTAGAGTATATATGGTATACAATTAGACAACTATTCCTTTCAGATGCTGAGATATATACCTTGTATTTGCATCTGTAGTAGTTACATAATCAGGTGTCAAATTGAGAGTATTAAGAGTGAAGGGTTGGAGTCTAGCTATCTTGAGGGTATGATCTTCTCATGAGGATTCTGGGAACTTCCTGTCTCTCTGCCTTAATCTTCATGTTGACAAGTCACAGACCTGGAAGACCTTTCTGTCTCTGCTTTACTCTCCTGTTGAGGAGCCACACTCAGAGAGCTGGAGGAGCCACGTGGAGACCCATGCCAGTGCTGAGATGATTCTACCAGTACTGAATCCACAAGACTTCCCACCCACTGGCCTGGGATCTTCCTGCAGTCCGCATCATTGCCTGTGCCCAGTGAGTTTCAGCACCCAGCATTCTTTCGCATTCCTTACCATGGACTGTCCATTTAATCTGACTGGAACCAGACTTAAGGGCTAACACCAGACTTATGGACTTGATCTGGATGGGGCTGGGATATTTTCTCAAGACACAGTTACTCTTTGATATAAAGTTCTTTCATATATACATGAATGTCCCTGGATTTTGTTTTTCTAGTCAACTCAGTCTAACACTGCATCTAATTCATTCATTTTATGATCCTAGACAAGCCATTTAAATATTAACTAGAAAAGGACACCATATTTGGTAGAAAATCAGCAAACATAAGGAAGTACTCAGTGAGATGGACTGATATAATAGGTACAGCAAGAAAGTCAGCCATATAAGGAATTATGAAGAGTGTGCAGGAGAAGGCAATGCTTCATTCTGTTATACATCAGGTTGCCGTAATTTAAACTAACTCAATGGCAAGTAATGACGTACACCCCCCAGTAGAGCTAGGAAAAACTTGAATTGCACATTCAAAATCTGGCATTGACTTGTTGGCAATGAGTTTGGTTTTGCGTTTTGAAATATTGTAGACATGTTTTTACACTGACATTTTAGTCAAGCAAATAGGGAATGTTATGTAAAAGATTTTTCTGTGCCTTAAACACTGTCAGAACCTAAATTTTAACATGAAAACAGTCAAAAGCCTTAACTAATTTAAAACTAATAAGTATCTCAGTAATATATATGTATGTGCTAAATTCTAATTATGAACTGTGAAAAATACCTTGTAAAAAGAAAAAAGATTGGTGATGGTGGTGGTGGAGTTACTATATAGCTTTGTAACTGTGGTCGTGATTTTTTTCCTTCAGTTTTTTTATATGGAGAAATACCAGGTGTAAAACTGAGGACAGGGGGATAGAGAAACAAGGATCACATATTTACTTATAATTTAAAACCAAGTTTTGAACCATTTCTTCCCTATTCTGCCATGACTATGATAGTTAACCTGGGATTGGTATAATTGGTAGAGCTGAGTGTACCACATTGATAACTGGGATAGGACAAACTCTGAGCCAGGGACCCACTAGAAACTGATTCTTGATCCTAGAAGAAAAGGGCAGAACACATGTTGGATTGCAAACAAATCTCTTAACTGGCTGTGTCAGAAGCAATGGTACCCTCCTCAAAGACAGAGAATGACTATGGTGCTTACTCTCCACAGTCCTGGAAATAACTCGTTTTTCTTCATCTGGCTCCTAAAAGGTCTCACTAAGTCTCCTGCCAAACTCACTTTCCAGAGCTCCAACAATATTTTTTCCTGTTCCAATTATCATTCTGTTACACCCACAATTTATATGCAGGTTTATTCTGAATCTGCTGCATTGGCCAAGATTGAACTGGTGTGGGTCAATTCAAAGCCTTGTTTTGAAACTTTTTTGTTTATTTAACTTTATAACATAAAATGATTCATCAAGCAAATAATTCTGTACAACAAATATGGCTTTGTGGATTATTGGCATATGAAACGTTTTTGAAGTTGTACAGATAAATCCTTCACCAAGAAAGAAACTGTCGAGTAAAATGAACAGAAAATCTGGTATATATAAATATTTATATCTAGGAGAAATATATATGAAACATTTTTAATGTGTATAGTTACTAGCATACTCTTGCTTGTGGAAAGATATTACTATAGTTGTTAAATTTTAAATAAGTAATTTGGAAATCTGCATGCATTATGAAATTCTGGCTAAAGATATGGTGCTTGAAGTCCCAAGACATGTCCCCTTATTGCTTACTTAACTTCTGAACATGGATTTATCAGAGAACACAGGATAGAGACAGAAAGAACAAGTTTTGGATGAAGAAATCAAAAGGCATGACATATTAGCCTTTAGCTATTTAGTTCAAAATATGGAGTAGATAATGCAAACAAGCATTGATGATGCAAAAGAAGTGAGCAAAATATTTTAAAGGGCATATTGATGTCAAAGTAGAATTGCACTATGAAATTTGCAAAGACCTGGAAAGAGAAAGTCAAAAGCAAAGACCACACTCAAATTCTCTCAAGCTGAAATGATTGCTGAAAAAATTCAAGCCTTGAATTGTCATACTTAAGGAGTCTATGGGGAAAATTTAGAATGGATCAAAACGCACCCAAAGAAGATGGAGGTGTCACTGTAATAAATATTCAACCATTTCAACAGAAAAATGTGATCATGAACCAATATAAAATAAGTCCAAGTCGCACAGAAAGCTTTAGTAACAAAACAAGAATTAACAGAATACCAATTTAAAAGTTTCAGCAAGCAAAGACAGCACGGGAAAAACACACTCATCTAAGTCATGAAATTTAGAATATATTGTGTATATTAAATATAAATGATGAGACAATCTCCAATAAAATGGACATTCATCCAATAAATGAATTAGTATTAAGATATTTGAAAGTGTATTAATCTAAATTTTAATGTTTTAGTAAAGCTATGTGATATTTGATTACAATCAGTGCGAACCAAAAGTACAACTCTCTTACAATCATTGTTCAACTGCATTTGGCAGGCACATTGTTATGATCAGAAAACGTGGCCAGTTTTCCTTTGTTGCCACCACAGGACTCTTGTTGCCTATGTGAAGTATAATTGCATATTAAAGCAAGCAACAACACATTGCACTCTTTAGATATTGCACCCCCTATGTTATTTTTAACTCTTTTTATATTAGAAAAATGCTCAGATACATGTTCACTCTCCATAGAAGGAAATAAATACTGGAAATATGAATGCATAGAGTGCCACCATTTACTAATGGAGCTTCCAAGAACTAATGTCCCTCTCTGATCATCTTTATTCTAGTGAATTATTGGTGAGAAAATGGAATCTATTGTATTATCCATCATCACATTCATAGTACATATTAGTCTCGTTTTTTGCCTCATAACTACAAAATATTTTCCCATACATTATCTCATTTATTTATGTGCACTTTTATGTTGATTCAGGTGAAAGTTTACAGAGCACATGGAATTATCATTAACCAATGCAGGCAGATTTTGTTTTCTGACTTTGATTCCAGTCTGAACAGTGTAAGAACATGGGCGGCCCCACTTCCTCCTTGTGCTCGTTGTTCCATTCATGGTTTGGTTACAGTCCTTCCTGCCTGGTGAGTTTTATCCTTGAGTTACGATCTAACATGCATGCTTTCCTTGTGCTTCTGCTCACCCAATGGGCCATGATTTGGCTGACAGTTGCCCACAGGGTGAGTTCAGTTCCAGGCATCAGAGTTAGTACTTGTCTTTTGTTTTATTTTTTTAAAACAATTTTGAGTTTTGCCCTACATTTCGCGTCAACTTGATCTTCTGCTGCGATCCTGATCATAGCAGACAACCGAGGGAGCCTGGCACTAAGGTCTCTTTTGGCCTCGGCATCCTCCGGGCTCCGTGTGGTTTCTGAGATTTTGGACTGATTACTTCCATGAGTCTTTGATTTTCTTCACACTTTTCTACTCCAGCAGGAAGAGACCAATCCTTTCATCTTAGGTGGCCACTTACAAACTTTCAAAACTCTAGTCTCTACTTATCATATTAGGATATAGAACATTGTCTTTGTGGGTTGTGGGCTATGTCATGCCAATTGAATTTTGTGTCCCCCAAGATTATGGTCCTCAGGCGCCAGGTCCAAGTGATTCATTCCCTGAAGGTATTTGGTTTTGGTAAAGTTATTTTCATGATTTTGCTCTCTACATGTTCTACAGTAATATATATATATATATATATATATATATATGCACACAATATCATTTATATGTACAATATATATTATACATAATATTGCACACATATTATATATATACTGTATATACTCACACATATACAAACATATATATCACATATCAATGCATATGAGGACCATCTTGTATCAGATTTAAGTATATTCCTGAGTTTAGTTCCAGTTACCTTGCCATGCCTGTTCAGTTTGCATGTCTAGATTGGTTTCCCTTCTGCTGGATTGTACAAGGCAAACGTATTTCTTTTTGATGATTAAAAACAATGGCAGGTTTCCAGCACCAGTTTATCCTTAGTCATGGACCATCCCTGTACCTTCTTCCCTCCCACATCAGAAGATACTCTTTCCAACATTCCCAATTCTGTCGTCGATTTACTGGCACCATGTTACTCCAATAAGCCTGGTTGCTATCTGAGTTCCTCCTTCAGGCCTTATTTGATGCATCCCATTAAATGAGTCATTCCTTTTGAACCAATCCCACAGCACAATTTGCATTTAGCCAAATTAATTTGCTCATGGTTTATGCATTTATTTATATGTTTTTGATGACACCGTCAGTGACCATGCCATCCTCTAATGCCTCCTTCCTTCCCCATTCCCTTCTTGGCCTGGCCCAACCCTTGCATCGAGTAGGGACTCAGACCGCATCAATGAAGTTGATCCGCATCCCAGAGAAATGACTGTGGGGCATTTTCCAGCCAAGTAGTGGATGCATTTCTCAAAATAAAGCTGATGAACATTAATTTTCTTCTGAGAGTCACTTCAGATTTTCACAAGTACTGCATGATAATTAAAGGGACTTAGGGGTGACACCACGCCTGGAGTGGAAATCATTGTCCCATCAAATATGACCCTCTGAAGTTGTTCCCGTGATGCTATTAGTATCACTGACCACAAAATCTGTCAAGATTTATTAAGTGAAAATCTCATAAAGATTTGCAGATAAAGTTCTGCTGATATAATATGGAGGGCATGTAGTTCATTTCACTGAATCAGAGAATTAGTAAACAAACACAAAACACAGTGTGTTTATTCTCAGAAGTATGCTCCAAGAAATGCTGATGGGAAGGGCAGAAAACTTCATTCTAGTACCTGTGAGACATAGATCATGGAGATCACTCTGTCTACTGCCAGAGACATTGACAGACTCAGAAGTCCTATGCCAGACAACTAGCACTCAAAATAGACTCCTTGACAGTGGGTTCAGGTTTGATAGCCTGAAGAGTATGTGGGGAATAGAGCTGAATCTTTTGGACTTTCAAGAAAACAGAAGAGGTAGCTCTGTGCTTACACATAAATTATGAAGAACACACACGCTCTTTTTAAATAATATTAGCTGTATGGCAATGCAAGTGTTTTCCTGTAATTAATCTTCATTTCCAATGTAGCTTAAAGATTAGACCCAAGCCAACTGGGATTGAAAGAGTGAATTCTCAAAAGGCAGAAGTTATGTTCCTTACACAAAGAACCCTTCTAGGGTAGGCACTGATGTGGCAGAGTTTGAAATAGCCGGGTCTAAAGCTATTATGGTACTGAAAGAGGTGAAGGTTAGAGCTGTTATAGCTAAAAGGGAAAACGCTGTGGATGTAATTGAATTAGATGGCATCATATGGACAGAGAGGAAGAGTTTTGACATCGGATCAGTGTTTTCTGGAGGGAGGGGGCTAACTCTGCTGGCCATCAGGCTGAGGAACCAGCTGGCCTTAAGTAATTCATTTCCTCTCAGGAGGGACGTATAGTGTAGTGAAAGGAAATTTGTGATTTCTGAGATAACCATGTAACTCGGAAGCAGGCTCCCTTGACACCACTCAAAGAAAAACTTTCTAGAGAAAGCCTTAAAGAGCTTAAAGATTTTACCAAGAAAAGGACAAACTTGGATTTTGTTTGTGAGTTGGGTGAGTGCTTAATTCTTGCAGACATAGCCTCATGTGGTTCTAAAGACTGACAGCAGAAGAACTGTCTTACAGGGAGGTTGAACCAGAAAGACCTCACTCCTTGGTGAGCCTGAGGCTGGCTGTCAGAGCCAGAGACACCAACCCAACCCAACGCACCGCAGTGTAGGCTCTTCTGACCCAAAGCTACCCTAAAGGCCACCTCACAACTGGCCCCACTGGGTTTTGTGGGCTTTCATCTTTGGGGGAGCAGGTGGCTGCAGCTTTCTATCGTGGATTCAAACTGCTGGTCTCTTGGTCATTGGCTAAGCACTCGATAATGGTACCACCAAGACTCCTCCCTCAGAGTCCTCTCTCGAGCTAGTGCATACAAAGGGACAGGAAAGTGACGTTTACCACACCACTGTGAGGTTCACTGCAAAAGTCCATTAAGTTCTGAAAGCTAGTTTTAGCTAAAAATGTAGCTAAGAATGAAGAGCAGTAAAAGAAAGTCCAAGAAAAGAGAATCATTAAAGAAGTCAATAATTCAATAGCATTTTAATATATATTGAATTATTCATTATTACCCTGTCTCTAAAAACAAAATCACAAAACAAAACTCTCATTCCAATGATACATGGACTTCTGTTATTTGTCCAGACATTTTCGTAGCAGATTTCCTCATTTCAAATATGCGGGACTCAATACTGGAAATTATCTGAATGGTATTCAAGTTCCAAAATGCCAAAGATGCTAAATATATTTCACTCCTATTTATTTGTTTTAAATAAGGAAGACAATTAACAAGAGAATTTTTGAAGTGCTAATTAATTTCTACGTTTGGAGAAAAGAAAATGGGGACATTGAACATAAAATTCTTGATTCAAATCAACCACTGACAAATCAAAAATAGGATTCATTACTCCTTTAAATTACAGCACTGATATTTTCATACAGGTTTAAGTATTTTTAAATTTTTGTTGTGAGTCGGGGCTATGCAGATGGACATCAACTACACAAAAACTAAACACTGACCTCTGTCATCTTCCAAACATTGCTATGTATCCATGACTGGAACAACTGAAGGGATTCCTCTCCTGGAGGGTCCTTTTGCTTGTTGACCCAAGACCTTACTAAGCCTGATGTCCTTCTCCAAGGATGGGTCCCTGTGAAAACATGGCCAAAGAACAAGCTTAGAAGAAGAAAATATCTTTATATCATTGACCTTTTGAAATGTAGGCTTGACTGAGAGGACAGCTGAAATCCAGCAAGGTGATAAAGCTGGCCTCTCCATTTATATAACAATAACAACAACTTACCAGTTTTCATTCCTTGATCGTGTAAAATCTATTTCCTATATATGATACTGTACCACTATATTATGCACATAAAATAGATATACAAAAATAGAATTTTAGAAAAAATGTACATAAAATTCAAGAAGGAATAATTTAAAATATCTTATTTAGTACATTAATGATTACAACAGTAATATGATTCTTTAGAAATAGCAATGTGACTAAATTTACTTTGCTAATTTTGAAAGTCAAATTTTTGTGCATCTAAAAAGTGATACATTATGATCAAATTAGATTCATGTAAAAATTCAAGGAAGATTTAATATTAGAAAAATATATTTAATTCACCACAAAATAGTACAAAGTAGAAGAACCATATGATTATATCAATGGATACAGAAAAAGCATTTGATAAAATTCAACATCAATTTATGATTAAAATTTAATGTTTTAGGAATAAATGGGAAATTCTTCAACATCATAATAGTCATATATGTGAAACCAATGGCCAGCATCTCATTGAATGGGAGAAATTAAAAGCATTTTCCCAATGAATGGGAATCAGATAGGGTTGGCCTTTATAATGACTTTGTTTAATACAGTCCTGGCAGTCTTAGCTAGAACTATAAGACATCAAAACTATAGGCACAGAAGAAACAACACACACACACACACACACACACACACAATCCTATAGCTAGAAAACATCCAAGATTCAATTAAAATTTGTCTGGAACTAATTGAAAATTTGGTAGCATAGCAGGCTGTAGGATCAACATAAAGAAATCCATAAGAAATTGGGTTCTTTAAAGAAGATGGTGCCAAAAATATGTGAAAGATCAATAACATTTATAATAACTAACAAAGAGATAAAATATTTAGGAATAAATATTGCCAGTGAAACAAAGCACTTATCAAAGGAAAACTTCAAAACATTCCTACAAGAAACCAAAAGGAATTTAGACAAATGGAACAAGTTAGCATTTTCTTGGATATATAGACTAAATAGTGAAATGCCAATATTACCAAAAACACTTTACAAATTCAATGCAGATACAAGCCAAATATCACTCCAATTCTTCAAAGGAATGGAAAAATTAATCATCAACTTTATATAGAAAGGAAAGAAACACAGAATTAATAAAACACTATTAAATAATATAAACAAAGTAGGAGGCTTTTAATTGCCCAAATTTAAAACCGATATACAGCCATCATAATCAAAATAGTTTGGTGCTGGTAAACTGATACATATGAAGATCAGTTGATTAGATTTCATAAGCTAGAACTACAGTAAAGTATATGCAACTCATAGCACTTGAGTCCATGCCGACTCATAGTGACGCTATAGGACACTTTTAGTGACCCTATAAGACAGCGTGGAATGCGTCTGCATTTCCAAGGCTATAACTCTTGACCAAGAGGCAGACATTCAGAAAAAAAAAAAAAAAGGGAATGATGCATGGTGATTTTTTCATTGTTGTTTGATTTGCTTTTTTTTAAATAATTATATTAGGGGCTCATACAACTCTTATCACAAACCATACATACATCAATTGCATAAAGCATATTTGTATGTCCGTTGCCCTCATTATTCTCAAAACATTTGCTCTCCACTTAAGCCCCTGACATCATCTCCTCACTTTTCCCCTCCATCCCTGCTCCCCACTCCCTCATGAAGCCTTGATAATTTATAAATTATTATTTTATCATATCTTACACTATTCAACATCTCCCTTCACCCACCTTTCTCTTGTCCATCACCCAAGGAGGGGGTTCTACGTAGATCTTTGTAATCGGTTCCACCCCACCCTCCCTCTACCCTCCTGGTATCACCCCTCTCTACCACTGGTCCTGAAGGGATGCTCTCTCCTGTATTTCCTGGGTTTCCAGTTCCTATCTGTACCAGTGTACATCCTCTGGTCTAGCCAGATTTGTAAGGTAGATTTGGGATCATGATAGTTGGGGTTGGGGGGGGGGGAGGGAAGCATTTAGGAACTAGAGGAATGCTGTATTATAATGTATGTTTTAAAATCTAGAAAATCGGCCTAATGTGTTGTATCTTCTCACCACACTTATTCAATCCGTATTCCCAGCAAATAATCAGAGAAGCTGGACTCTAGGCAAAAGAATGCATCATCAAGCTTTGGAGGAAGCTTTATTAACAACCTACGATATACAGAGAACACAACCTTGCTTGGTGAAAATGAGGAGACTTGAAGCATTTGCTGATGAAGGTCCGGGATTGTTGAGTTCAATATTAATCAAACTCAATGGAAAGAAAACTAAAATCCTTACTACTGGAAAATAGGCAGCATCATGATAAAGAAAATATTCAAGTTATAAAGGATTTTATCTTACTTACATCCACAATCAATGCTCATTGGAGCAGCAGCCAGGAGATCAAATGATGCCTCACATTGGATAAATGTGCTGGACGATATATCTTTAAAGTGTTAAAAGACAATGATGCCACGTATTTGAGCTGTCCGTGTCCCATGTACCGTTTCCACATGAGCAAAAATATTGTCTGAAACTCCCATTCTTCACAATATTATCCACAGGGGTATAATCAGCACATTCAAATATCTTTTCATAGTTGATAAAGCACTAATGGATATTTCTCCTGTATGCTCAGTTTTCTACTAAGATCCATGTGATATTAACAGTCAAAGCATTTGTGCTACATCCTCTTTTACATTCACCTTGTTTGCCTGCAGGATCCCTGTCAATGTACTGCTGCAAATATCCTTGATTATCTTAGGGAAAATTCCACAAGTCTGTGACTTTCGTTATATTATAATTTCTGCATTGGGGGCGGCACTTTACTTTGAAATGCATTTCTTCCATTCAGTTGGACTGGGAGCTGTCTTCCAAATTTAATGGCAGAGGTGCAAGTGTTCTTACAGTGCTGCAACAGCTTGCTGAAACATTTCAATTGGTATTCTTTCCATTCCTGCAGCTTTGTTTTTCTCTAATGCTTTCAGTGCAATTTGAAATTCTTCCTTCAGTCCCATTGGTTTGTTAATCGCATGTTACCTCTTGAAATGTTTGAATGTGACCAGTTATTTTTGGTACAGTGAATATTCCTTCCAGCTTCTTTTTATCCTTTCTGAATTTCTCAACAATTTACCCATAGAATCATTCAACATTGCAACTCGAGTCTTGAAGTATTCTTATATACTTTTTATACCATGCCTTCATCTATTGTATATTTTGCAAGTATTTATGCTAGTATATTATTTTTATTTTTAATCATTTTATTGAGGGCTCTTACAGCTCTTATAACATTACATATGTCAATTGTATCAAGCATATTTGCACATATGTTGGCATCATCATTTTCTAAACATTCTATTTGAGCCCTTAGAATCAGCTCCTCTTTTCTCCATTTAATTGTATTATTTAAATCTTAAACTAGGAGGACTTTAAAATAAAAACACATGGGTACATAGCCATGGTAAGCATCCCTAGGAAAACATGAAGATATACACATGCCCACCAATAGACATGAACATACATTTAACTCACCTCATGTGCACACCAAAACTGGACAATGAATATTGTTGTGAGGCAACACTGAGGATGCTCCAACACAGCCAAGTGGCTGTCTTCCACATTACCTGGCAAGATGAATGAGTCCTTCCAGTGCTGCTTCAGCTTTCTGAAACATTCCCATGGGTCTTCCATCAGTTCTTGGAGCCTTGTTTTTGGCTAATGCATTCTGTTCCGTTTGAACTTATTCCCTGAGCACCATCTGTTCTTGCTCATATGCTACTTCCTCAAATGGTGGACTGTTGACTGGTTCGTGATGTAATTCTGTGTATTCCTTCCATCTCTTCTTCTCTGGATGCTTCCTGCATTCTTCTGCATTTTGCCTATAGAGTCTTTCAAGATTCCAACTCGTGGATTCAGTTTTTTTATTCGGTTCTTTCAACTTCAGAAATGATGAGCTTGTTCTTCCCTTTGCTTTTCTAGTTCCGGGTCTTTGCACACTTCATTATAATATCTGGCTTTGTTTTCTCAAGCTGCCCTTTATAATTTTCTATGCAGCTCCTTGACGTCATCCTTTCTTTCATTTGCTATAGTGACGCTACGATTAAGAGCAAAAAGAGTCTCTTCTGACATCCAGTTTGATCTTTCTTTCCTGGCTTTTTGATGACCTTTGTTTCCGCCATGAATGGTGATCATGATGTCCTCCCACAGTTCATCAAGTCTTCTGTCATTTGTGTTCAATGCCTCAAATCTGCTCTTGGTATGTCCTTGAAATGCAGGTAGAATACTATGCAGTCTTATTTTGGCTCTCGTGGATTTGTTTTCATTTTCTTCAACTTTATCCTGAACTTACAGATGAGCAACTGATGATCTGATCCACAGTCGGCCCCTGGTCTTGTTTTAGCTGCTGATGCGGATCTTCTCTGTTGTGTCTTCCCACGGATGCAGTCAGTTTGATTTCTGTGTGTTCTTGTATGAAGGCACTGGATATGAGGTTTTACCAAATGCTATCATGTAATCTCCAGTTTAATTTCTCTCATCAAGTCCATATTTTCCACCTACTGTCCCTTCCTCGTTGTTCCCAAGTTTTGCATTCCTATCACGACTAACAATCAATGCATCTTGATCGCATGTTATCCATTTCAGATAGAATCTTGTTAGAATTCTTCAATTTCTTCATTACTATTTTTTTGAAATTTGTTCATAAATTTGAATCATAGTTGTATTGATTGAATTTCCTTGAAGGAAGATAGAAATACTGCTATCATAAGCAGCATAGTACTTGATGATGGATTTTGCAAGATACTTTTTGACAATGAATGTTTCACCATTCCTCTTGATTGTGTTGTTCCCAACATAGTAAATCATAATTTTCTGATTTAAAATGACAAATACTAGTTCATTTCAGCTCACAAATGCCCAGGATATGAATCTTCTTGTGTCTCACTTCATTTTTGACAATTTCCAATTTCCTAAGTTCATACTTAGCATAGTCCATGTTCCTATCATTAGAAGATTTCCGCAGCTGTTCTCTTTCCTTTGAGTCATGCTCCATCAGGCAATCCAAATCCCAACCCCCTCCCACCACAGTCTTTATCTGACTCGTGTCATCACGTTTGACTCCCCCACAAAAAATCAAACTGACAGACAAGTGGTGGGGACAATGGATTAAAAAATGACAAAGAAGACTATGCTTTTGAATGACAACAGTGGCTAATAACATTGCATACACCTTGGAATGCCAGAATAAAGAACAAATCTGTCGTGGGTGAAGTACAACCAAAATGTTAATTTAAAACAAAGATGATGAGACTTTATTTATTTGGACATATTAACAAGAGAGACCAGTTACTCTCTAAGGCCATCGTTTCTGGTAAAGTTCTCCAATGAAGGGAAAACCCTCATTGAGATGAATTGACAGAGGCCACAACAATGGACACCAACAAGGCAATGTCTATGAGCATAGTATTGAACTGGAAGGGTTTCCTCCTGTTGTACGAATACTCACTATGACTTTACAGATAATTGCTATTGACTTTACAGATAAAATGACAGCAGCAACATGTTTCTCTAATTTATGGATTACTGGTTTAAAAGAGTTAATTGATTAGGTGCTAAATCAATTTTACAACTATCTAGAAATGTGTAAAAAACACCTAATTTATTGGATCAGAACTTTCATTATTCAGACTTCAAGATAAAGTCTTGAAGTAGTGGGTTGATTTTGGGTGTGTTTATGTCTACTTTCTCCCATATTTTAAAGAGAATTTTCCCTTTTATATGCTTAGAATGTATGGCATATATGTTAGGTCAGAGATCAGCAAAAATTTTGAAACGGAAGACTGAAAGCTGTCTCTCACAGCAATTTAAAAAATATTCAGAAGTCATAAATATATTTCAAAAACAAATGAAAGCACCATTATCTGAACAATATCCTTTACAATTTTATAAAGGAAAGGGTGTCAGTTGTATTTCTATTTTCAGTTTTACATCAGAGCTACATGTATGTACCCAAGGCACCACATTTGGCTCTTGAGATGCAGTTTGCTGACCTCTGTGCTGGATGAAGAGGGACAAGTTAGGAAGCCCGGCAACACATACGCTTCAAAGAGAACTCGCTCCACTCTCCCTAGGAGACATCATATATTTGTCTAAAATATTTCTTTCTTGTGAAAAATATGAAGAACATTTGACCCATTAAATAATTTCAATTATTTCTGATAACAAACCATTACACAAATCTGTCTAAGCAGAAAAATTATTTACTCTTATGAGACAGAATACACGTAATGGCAGTAAGTTTTGGTTTTGTATCTAGTTGCTAATGAGCAGGATATGCTTTGGAATGTTAACCACAGATGCAAACCCACCAACTGCTTCACAGAAGCAAGAGAAGGCTCTCCTGATCCTTTGATGATTCACAATCTTAGAAATCCTCTTGGGCGTCACTGTGAGTCAGAATCAATTCTGTGGGAGGGAATTTGTTTGGGTTTTAGTATTTAATTGGTAGTCAATTGGACGTTGATGGCTGTATGTGAGGGAGCTTCAAAATGTTTGTGGAAAAATTCCACGAACTTAATTTCATTTTTTCATGTACTTTTTGAAGCCCATTGGAACATCCCACCTTCTAAAGAGCATTTCATGTTGGAGCCCATAGGGAAGTACATTTCATCCCTTACAGCATGTGTAGTCAAGTACTCATTGACTGAATAATCCTATGAGCACTCAAAGATGGAGAAAGTTGGAATTTTTAGTCCTTTGGATAAAATGTGGGGCTGAAAGTGTTAGTCTAAGCCAGAGGCTCTCAAACTTTCTAATGCCGTGTCCCTTTAATACAGTTCCTCATGCTGTGGTGACCTCCCAACCATAAAATTATTTTCATTGCTGCTTCATAACTGTAGGGTAATTTTGGGACCCCCAAAAGGGTGGAGAACTGCTGGTCTAAACTATGTTTTTTTTTTTAAGTTATTTGTTTTAGTTCTATTGTTAGATGCTGTCAGGTTGGCTTGAACTCATACCCAACAGAAGAAACCACTACACTGTCTCAAGCCATCTTCACAATATTGTTCAGTCTATCTGGGCCCATTGTTGCAGTCAATGTGTCAATCTATCTGGGTGAGGTCTTTCCTTGTTTTCAGTTATTTTACCCAGCACAATAAGCTATTCCCAGAGACCGATCTTCCCTGATAACATGTCCAATGTAGGTGAAATAAAGGCTTGTTATTCCAGCTTCTGAAGCATTCTGGCTACTATATTTCAAGACTGCATTGTTTGCTCTTCTGGCAGCCCACGGTGCCTTCAACAATCTTCACCCACA
The DNA here is from genome assembly GCF_050624435.1 of Tenrec ecaudatus. Taxonomy (NCBI): domain Eukaryota; kingdom Metazoa; phylum Chordata; class Mammalia; order Afrosoricida; family Tenrecidae; genus Tenrec; species Tenrec ecaudatus. Next base: position 12,360,325 of record NC_134544.1, read on the forward strand.
TTCAAGCACATCGATCCTTCTGCAGTCCTCCTTACTCACTGTCCAGCTTTATTAGGCATGGAAAGTGATTGAAAATGCCATGGCTTGAGTCAGTCAGTTCTTAGTCTTCAAAGTGACATCTTCGTGCTTTCACATTTTAAAGAGGTCTTTGCAATACCAGTTTCAGGGATAGGAAGACAGCAATACTTCTTCTGATACCAATGAGGAAGCGTTATCCAGAAATAAAATTGCAGTTCATTCTTTTCACTTCATCCTCTTATGCATTTGTATAAATTTAATAGAATTTAGTCAATTTTACTCATTTATTTAAAAATTGCAATATTAGAGATGTGTTTATTTGAGCATATGAAAGAGAACCAGACGTATGTAACATGTCTCATGCTGTCATTCATGACTAGGATGTTCATTTATCTTGCTTATTCTAGTATGAACTTTAAAATAACTCAGTGAAAATATATATTCTGCCTAAATCCACTTTCCAGATGACAATCAAGTATTTTATATTAAACAAGAGATAAATGATCAATTTTCTATGGAGCTGCTAAAAAGTATTCTCATATAATTTTAATTTAAGTGGTGATTATGTTTGCTGTAAGTAAGTCCAGAATAAAATTCAGATTTGAGTTAAAGATTTTTGTCCACATTGAAAAGTAACAGAAGGACAGTGTGAACATTTGCCTTAGGAAGTAACAAATATGCCATGGAATGACTAATGCTCTGACCGTCACCTCTATTATGCTGGCCTTTCTTTTCCTTTTACCGTACTGCTAACTACAGCACTAATTCAAATGGTTCTTTTCAGAATGAGTAGAATATGATATGTGGAGAAGTAGACATAAAACATGCAAGCCTGAAACCGTTCTTTCTCTCTTTCTTTTCATTCTTTTTAACACCTGGGAAGTAGTTTCTAAATAAAATATATTTGGAAGAAATGCAATAATCATAAAAGAAAGTATTTGAGATTTCTAATTAGAAGCAGGTGTACAGTAAGCATATATGTACCAATGAACTGGTTTTACGACCCTAATCCAGTGACCACATTGTTCTGCCTCATCATATTTGCATTTTGCATAAATTTTTGCAAGACAACTGAAATATCTTTAAACCATGATTCTAAGTTTGAAGAACTGACAATTTTTAGAGCTACTGTTAGCACTGGAAAAGGCCTTCCTTTATTCACCCCCACAGCCAGTATGTTATAGGCACATTTTAATTGTCTAATAGAAAAAAATGCTATGTGGAATACACTAGGTAACAGCAGTAAACAAGGCAGGTGGGTTCATGTTCTCTCACTTCTGTCTAATTGAGTGAAGGATTGGAGTCCAGCCTATCAATCAGGCCATGTGTGGGCATGGCCTTCTCCTGAAGATTCTGGGAACTCCTGTTTGCCTCCCTAGGGGTGGGATGCACACTTTCTCTGCTATATTTCCCTGTTGATAATCCACATGAAGTTATGCTAATTGCAGCCAGCACCCTGGAGCTAGAGGAGCCACATTCAAACTCACACCAACGCTGAGATGCTTCCACTGCCACTAGATCCACAAGACATTCCACCGACTGACCTGTGATCTTTCTGTATTTGGCATCATTGCTTGAGTCTAAAGAGGGACTAGAGTCAGACACATGAGCTTATATCAGACTAATGGACTTGATTGGACTGGGCTAGGATGTTTTTTCGATGCATAACTACTTCTTGGTATAAAGGACTTTGCTACACATATATGAGTCTCCCTGCATTCATTTCTCTCGTTATCTGGACTAACACATACTTCAAAAAACATAGTCTGAAAGAAATGATAGGCATTCATCTAGCAACAGTTCTGGACAAGAATAAGGAAGAAAATAGATTCATTATAATGTATAGAAGGAGTAGCTGTTGTTAGTTGTTGTGGAGTCTGCTCTGGGTCATAGCAATTGAAGGTGAAGCAGAGGGCAGTCTTGTTCCTACTTCATGGTTGTTTGGGCCAGATAATTTTATGTCAGCTTGAAGATGTGTGAAAATGTACGGATGGAATCCAACCTGTCAATTGGGTCACAACCTACTACTGTCTCCTTGAGGGCGTGGTTTCTTGTATGGAGGGCCCTGGGAACTTCCCTGTCTCTCTGCCACTCTGCCTTCCTACTTGCTGGAAATCTGCTGGTCACCTTCAGAGATGCTGGTGCCATGCGATGTTTCCATCAACATCTGATCCACACAATCTGCACCCCCAGGTCTTGCGTTTGGCATCATAACATGTGACTGCAGGAGTATGAAGAGGGACTTATGGACTGGTATTGGACATATGGTCCTCAGTTGGACTGGGCTGCGATGCTTTCTTGATTTATAATTATTTCTTGATATAAAATAATTTCTTATATTTGAGGGTCACTGGATTTGTTTTCATAGTCAACCCTGTTTGACGCAGCCACAATGCCCACGCATCTCTCCAAGAACTTCCTTTGTCTGAACCACGCATGATGTTTTTTTCTAGCTTTTGGAGTTTTTAAATTATTTTTAAAATCAGCACTTTAGAGCTCACAGCATAGTGATTCCCTTTTGTTGTTGTTTTTAGATAGCAGCTTGACTATCATTTCCCACTTTACCATTAAATGGGCCATTTTATTATTTACCTCAAGAAACTTTTATTTTTTATCCACAAATACCCATTTCTGTTTATTTTCCCTCTCTCTTCTTTACTTCCAGTAGCCTTGGGTCCAGTTTGCCAGCTTGGAGAGGGCAATTATATCTCTTTGGAGGACCATCAAGAGCCCTTGACTGTACAGCAGCTGCAGGAGCTGGGCAAATTAAAAGAGGTACAATGTCTTCTCACCACTTCAGAAAATTCAAGAATAGCATTTCTGCAGAGCGGGGGGTCACTCTGAGTCTTTAGGGTTAGAAGTGCAGCACCTTAGCTAAGTTGGCCTCTCTCTTCCAGGCACTGTTTGCGTGCTCTGTGATGGCTGCAGGGCTTAGGGCCGGTTCATTCTGAATTGATCCCTCTGCGGCTGACATATTTCCATTTCCCCCCAAATACACTGTATCAGAGCCAACATGTTAACACAATTTCCAGTGACTTTTATGTACCTTATAGAATACACGTCTTCTTCATCTTCTCTATCCATAAAGTCGCCCGGGATCCAGAACAATCAACTTGAAATCTTCTTAAAACTTAGTTCTGATTCAATAGGTCTGCAGTGGAAAGATAAGTTCTCAGCAAGGGCTTGAACTTGAATGAATTGGTTCAAGTCCTGATTGGCTTTCAAAACAAAACAAACTCACTGCCTCTGAGTCTATGCTGACTCATACTGATCCTGTTGGCCAGGGTAGAACGGACTCTGTGTCTCTAACACTGGCCTTATCAGAGTAAATAAACTCCTTTTTCTCCCTTGGAGTGGCTGATGGTTTCAAATAGCTGACCTTGCAATTAGCACAACACGTAACCAACTATTCCTCCTGGGCTGCCTTGGGTGACTGCAGAGGGTACTAGTACGGAAAATATCACAACCACATATAATTAAACAATATACCATGTGTAATTATATGTGCATATTGTGAGAAGGATTATATTCTTTACATTTCATGAAATAAGTATCATTTACAAAGAATCTGAATTTTAGAAAATTTTATAATTATAATATAATCATATATCAATTGCCATTAAGAATAATTTTATTGATTTCAATTTGTATCTTGCATACAAAATGATATCCGTATATGAAACAGTAGGACATTATTTTTCTCCTGAAAAAGTAAAGTGTATCAAGAGCATACATTTTCTGACAATATACACAAAACCAAGTTAAATAGGAACTATGTATGTACATTTAAATATGATATACAAGATGTGGTGAAATTGATCATTTTAAAGCCTTGTTTGACACCTGAACTAACTTTTGCTAGTTTTTGTGATAAAATTTTATAAAATCGGCATCTCTGGCTGTTTAATAATATGTAGATTAATTCAGTAGAAGAAGAAAAAGATAAAGAAAGTTAGTTGCAGATATTTCCTGAAAAGAGACAGTTAATTCAAATAAATAATCAATATTATTCAATCTTAGTCATTGATTCAATTACAACTCATAGATACCATATAGGACAGGGCAGAGTTGTGAGTTTCTGAGATTATAACTTTTTTGTAGGCAGAGAAAGACTCATTTTTCTCCTTTACTCCTCATGCATAATAATAATAAAGGGACTCTACTAAATTATTAGGTTGTAATTAATATTTTGAGAGTTCCTTTTGGTGTTTAGTTTGAGAGATAAGTTTATCAGCATATTCTGCTCAGTACTATTGTCTGAGCCTGGATTTTCTAGAGAAACAAAACCAATGAAGTTTATATATGTATATACATGGGGATAAATATATCTCAAGGAAAATGGTTACACATGGTTACAGAACCTGACAAGTCCCAAGCCTGTGGGCCAGATGCCTGGCAGTAGGCTTTTGCTAACTCAGATTGCCACAGGAGCTAATAAATCCAATATTGGCAGGTCAGACAGCAGTGTGTTTTTACGGAGATACATGAATCCAAGGTCAACAGGTAAGAAAGATGGCAGATTGCTTACTCAGAATGCAAAGGCCTTAACCTTCTAGGATTAGCAGTCATTATGACAGGCTGCTGGTTAAAGTACAAAGTATTGAAGGCTAGGTAGTAAACCAGATGCAGTAGTTACAACCAACAAAAAGCACACGAGCTTTGTCAAAGTGTCCACATACATCAAAAGAAGGCTACCTTCCTGAGGATGCTCCCTTTTGATTGATTGATTGGTGACAGCAGATCTCGTGATGAAGGATGACTGCATCCTAGCAACCAAATCACGGAGACTCACGGTCCAGCCAAAATGACACACAAACCTCCCCTAATCATAGCAATGATCAAACTGAAATGTCTTTAGGGCTTCATGTTTAATCTATCTGGGTGACCCCCAGCATCTTGATTAGTCAATTTTACAATCTAATTTTAAAATGACATTGATGATTTCTACAATTTAGAATATTTTATAACAAATCATTTTATATGAAGTTTCTACAAATATTATAACAATCCATAATTCAATGAGATCATGCATAATTGTATAATTGCTGCCATTGCTATTTTCCAAGTATTTTCTTTTTTCTGGAACTCTTTGACATGAGCTCCCCTTTATCTGCTCCCTCAACCACCCTATACCCCAGGAACCCTAATAATTATATTATATATTATTATTAATTAAATAACTAAATAATTCATTGTAATCTTTAAAAATCATTTTATTGGGGGCTCATACAACTCATCACAATCCATCCATCCATCCATTGTGCCAAGCACATTTGTACATTTGTTGTCGTCATCATTCTCAAAACATGTGCTTTCTACTTGAGTCCCTGATAGCAGATCCTCATTTTCCCACTCCCTCCTCATTCTCCCCTCCCTCATGAACCCTTCATAATTTATAAATTATTATTATTTTGTCATATCTTACACTGTCCGGCATCTCCCATCACCCACTTTTCTGTTGTCCGTTCCCCAGATCCTTGTAATTGGTTCCCCCTTGAGGATATTTATGCGTTTCACCAGTTCTATACTGCACCCTGGATATATCATCCCTTCCATGTGGCCATGCAGTGTGGGACTGTCCAATTACATTACAGGTGAATTTTGTGTCTCCACTTTGTCTATGCTCTTTCATGTCAATTTGCTTACTTGTTTTTGAACTTCTGATCCCTATTCCCATCGATACCTCATGATCACACAGGCTGGTGTGTTTTTCCATGTGGGCTTTGGTGCTTCTGAGCTAGGTGTCCGCATCTTTAACTTCAAATCTTTAAGTCCCCAGACGTCATATATTTTAATTGCTGGACACCATCAGCTTTCTTCCCCACATTTGCTTATGCACCCATTGTCTTCTGTGATTGTATCACTGTGTGATATCACTGTATGGTATTCATATCATACAGTGCCACATTATTTGAACAAAATTTCCTTGTACTGAGGTAAGATTTAAGTAGAGGCCCAAAGTCCATCTGCTTCCTTATTGTATTTACACACACTCACACAAATACACCTATCCTTATATATTTATACCTATATATAATTTAGAATTTTATAATAAAGAGTAGGTTGAGAGTATTTTGCCACAGTCAGAGTAGGTGTATTGTCAACAAAATAAGTAATGGTATTTGAATTCTACTGGTAGTCAAATGAGAGAAATTTGATTATAATGACCTTCCCTTTCCTTTTAATTCCTTAAAGAGGTTCAGCCCTTCTTTAATAGGATAAAGTTCCCATCTAATACTCTGCACTGGTCATGTCAGCTCTCTTCTCTTTTTCCCTGTCTTTATTCACTTTTGTGTTCGTATTTTCAGAGAATGCTATATTTCAGAATGAATAGTGCAGATTTTTGGACTGACTTTATGAGTCAGAATTCACTTGATAAGAGTGAGTTTTTATTTTACTTATAAGACTTTGTTTTCCTTTCAATAGTTTTATTAACATACAATTCCCATCAATATTTCAGTCATGAAAAAGTACCATCATCACCACAGTTAGTCCCAGATCATTTCCATCCTTCTTGTACACATTGCTCCTCACTCCCCAAGTTCCCTTCCACCCTCTCTCCCATAGCCCCAGTAAGACACTCATCCAGTTCCAGCTCTGGTGATTCACCTTTCCTGAATTTAAAACAGCAAAACCAAAAACAGTGCTAACAATATATACCAGAAAAATATCAATTAAAGAGAAAATAGGAAATATCAAAAGCCAGGAAAAAATTAAAATGGTTCCAAATGATAAGGTGCTAGGTTATAGCTGAGTTGGTTCTGCAACCATCTACTTGACCCTGGACTCTGCACCAGAGCAAGGCCATTCATCTTCCTGGTCCACACTGATTTAGCGCCAACTTTGATCATTCTTGCTTTTATCAAAAAATCTAAGATGCACATTGGGGACAGTGAGACTCCCTGTAATTATAATGATCTAGAGAGTCATTGGGGAGGTGGCTATTTTCCCAGCTTGGATATATGTGCATTTTATACAATAGAGCTTCAAATTTCATGAAAAATTAAATTGAAAGATACTGGAATTTACACGTGCTTTTTAAAGATACACTCACACACACACACAATCTATATCTTACATGACATCCAAATAAACTCCCTGTCATAGTGTCAATTCGGACCCACAGTGACCCTAAAGGACAGGATAAAATTTCCTCTGTGGATTTCCAAGCGTAACTCTTCCTGGGAAGAGAAAGCCTCTTCTTTTGCTCAAGGAGTTGCTGGCGCTTCCAAATCGCTGCCCTTGCTTTTAGTTAGTGGCCCAAAGCATCACAGCTACACACTAGTGCTCCTTTTAAATTATGTACTAGTATACACTTATATATATATATCAGGATAAGATCCTTCCATCATGACTTACAGATCTATCCTATATCTGAGAGTTTCACCATATTTCAGTTTATGTGCTATAATATATTTAACTATGCCCACTTGGGTCATATTGAAAGCCTTTCTAATTTTAATACTGTCTGACAGATGTGTACTTTATACTTGTGAAATTATTTGTGTTTGTACATCCCAGAACAAGGACTTCCAAATGGCTGAGCAAAACTGAGAATCTATTTGTTTCTCTATGTTTTTCTTTTTCATTTTTTTCCTCTGTCATTTGCCTTTGCACATCCATGGAACATTTTGCTTATGGGGTTGTCAGAGGTCTTTATTAGGAACACAAATTCTTCACCTTTATATGTTTTGCTAATGCTTTTCCTAACTTTTTTCCTGTGACTCTATTAAATACTTTCAACAGAAGTCTTACATCTTTAGATGGCCAACATTAGGAACTTTACCATGGATGGATTTTTGTACTCAAATGCTCTAAATATATGTTTCTGCATTCCATACTTTATCTTGCTCTCTGTTTTTAAAATTTAAATTAAATAGGTATTTGTAGAATGTACTGATATGGCATGGAAGAGATACAACTTTGTGTGGGAAGAGTATTTTTAGCGTTATTAAGAAGAAAGTAGACTATAACCAAACTTGAGAGATGGTGGATGAACAGCAACAAAAATGCAGACATCGGGGTAGCTGAGGTGCTTTGCAAGACTGTGAGTTAGCCAACCTCACCTGAAGCATTGCGGATGCCGAGCAATGGGGAAAGAAGGGGAAAGAGAAGCAGAGAACTAATTGTGCATGTCTTGAATGCCACATAAATGACTTCCCTTTTCAGTCAAATTACAAAGGGTATTGTGAAATTTTGAATTTTCCGTCATTTCATAAGTCATGTGATTTGTTAAAATTGATGATTATGGGTTATATAATATAAATTTAAAATATAAATACATTTAAATACAAAATGGAAAACAAGATAAGATGGGAAATACAATGACTTTTTTGAGAGCATTTAAGAAGAAAGTTCTGTAACTGGAAAAATCCATATATTTGGCCCTCTACCAATTTAAGACTTTTGTTCAAACGATCCAGTAGAGTAACAGAAAACAAGCTAAGGAAAGCATTAGAGAAACATAAAAGAGGAAAAGCATTTGTGTGAACTCAAATGAATCAGACAGGGCTAAAATGTGCAAAGCAAGAGTTCAGAAACAGAGTGTTGACATCCTGCATGTTGAGGACTGCCGCAAAGTTTCACCTTTCTGCAACCGACATATATCCATTGGCTTTCAGTAGAGATGACCTCCGATGAGCTACTTGGCTATTACCACATTTAGAGGACATTAAGTCTAATAAATATTTCCATTTTATACCCCAGCTTATGTAACATTTTCACAGAGCCATGTCCCACACATTTCTAGAATCTGGGTTTACTAACTATAACAATCTTGACTAGGGACATCCTATTAATAATATTCCATAGATATGGACTTGCTTCCTAACGAGTACCATTAGTCAATTTACCTGGAAATCCATTTATCTTGCTGACAAGAAAATTAGACCAGTTCTCTGCTTTCTTTTCTTTCCCCTAGAGTATCTTCTGACTAAAGGGTGTAAATGGACCAGAGGACCAGAACTTTAACTCCTTCCTCCCCAAAGGAAGTTTGATCTAACTAAAGTAGAAAGACCTCATGCCTGGCAAGATGTGTCACAATGTTGAAATTAACCATCGAGTAAGGTAGTGCATATCCTCTCCTTAAAGAGTGTTCCTAAAACTCTTTACAACAAAGAAACAAAACTCATTCTGAGTTACATTTTTTTTTCTATAAGAAATGAAACTCCATTTCTAACCACCATAGGGAGGGGTTTTAATTACTATCCCTAATCAATTGTTAAGAAAAACGAGATTGAAGAGAATTAATACTTCTTGTGCATCATATGGACTAAATTATAAAAAAATTACACTCTGAAAAATCCATTTTTGTCCCTCAAGTGTTAGACCTGCTTTTGGGTATATTTGACCTGCTGACTCCCAACACGGCACCAGATTTCCTCTGTCAGCTATAGTCTGGGGGATTATGAACATAGACCATGCACAACTCTGCCTTCCGTTTGCCCATCAAAAATCATCAGAGTAGTTTATGGACTGTTTGTTAGCCCGAGATAGAGGAAGTGCAGCATAGTTTCATTTAAAGTAGCTTGTGTCATACTAAATATTTAGGTCAAGTTACCTTTCGTTCACTTGGTGTCCTTTGATCCAAAGATGTATGTGAACTGTGCGGATTACATAAATTCGGAATTTTCCCCAAGTATCTCTTCATCTTTATTAGGAACTGAGTATCAGACAGTTCCAATTCATTATCTAAAAAGGACCAGAAATAAGTTTCTGTACAATAAATAAGGAAGCCTGGTGGTGTAGTCGGTGGTACGCTTCACCACTAAGCAACCAGGCCTGGTATTTGTGCCACCAGCCATTCTGCGAGAGAACCATGAGACTCTTTAGTCCCATCAAGATTTACAGCCTCAGCAATCCACAGGAGACTTTCTCCCTCTGTCCGACAGGGTCACTAAGAGTTTTGATCAACTGGATAATCGTGATTTTGGTACAATAAATAGAAATTTAAGTTTTCTGAAACTAAAAAGAGGTCTATCAGAGTTAAAACTGCTATCAGAAGTAAAATGTGCCAGTCCTCATATAAGATGGCATAGCTTCTTTACCTGTACACAGAAACTCTTAAGAGGAAAGTTAGAATTTTTATTATAAATAAACAGGGTCAATTTCACCTCTGAAACATTTAACATGAATTACCCATCGACGTTTATATATTAAAATGTGTTAGGGAATGTTGTTTGCATACTTTGAAGAAGAAAAATGTAGGGCTTCAAAACATGATGAAAATTGCTATGAAGTCCTACATTTTGGACCCTCAAAATGGTCCTCACATTTTCTATATTTGTATCTTTTCAGTTTTATTTTTTATTGTCCATTCTTCTCAAGCTGGGTTTTGGCTTTGCAGTATCAAACCTGTAGCTTCCATATATGTTGCACAACCTCTCTTAACAACAAGAACACCCGATGTCATCTAATGGAGTCTAACTCATCGTGACCTTTTCGGACGGAGAAGAACTGCCTCTTTCGATTTCCAAATCTTTAAATATTTTAAGGCCTGCACAGCGGGTTTGACCCACTGACTTTATGACTGACAGCTCAATTCAGAAGCCACCATGATCCATGTGCGCCTCCCCTTAATTCAAAAACCAAACTCAGACCAACTCATTGTGACCCTATACGACAGCTTAGAACTGTCCCCGTAGGTTTCTTATGACTGTAACTCTTACTGGAATAGGAAGTCCTGTCTTTCTCCCACAAAGCAGCTGGTGGTTTTGAACTGCTGACTTTATGGTTAGCAGCCTGACTTGTAACCCCTACCTGCCAAGGCCCCTATACAACTTTCCTTGGAAGTCCCTTCATACCTAATTATTTTTTCAAATATCTATTAATGTTTTTAATCTTAGCTCATAATTTGTGATCTGCATTCTTCTCATATGAAAACTAGCATGAAATATTGATATAATACTATAACTTAATAGCTGACAATATAGTGGAACACCATATCTAAGAAAATAGAATAATATGGTCTATCTAATGCAATTTTCTGAACCAGCACCCCAATAACCCCAGGAACAGGCCTAAAATACAAGAAACTAAGAACAAAAATGTTTGAGCTGTGTTATCAATATTTGAATTTATAGTTGAGCAAATATTTCAGAAATGGAACTATATAAAGAATACGTGATCAGGATTAGATTAGCACGTTGCTTGCTGAGAGTGAAGGGTCCATGAAGTACTTACTGATAACAACTGAAGATTACAACTCTCACGATGGATTACACTGTGGCATAAAGAAAATTAAAATCCTCACTCACTACTGGACCAAAAGAAACATCATAAGTGCTGAAAAAGTTAAATGTTGTCAAAGATTTCATCTTACTTGTATGCACAATCAACGGCCATGGAAGCAAGAGTTAATAAAAGAAAGGAGGCACACCTACAAAAGACCTCTTTAACGCTTGAAAAAGGAAATATGTCACTTTGAGGGCTAAGCTGTGATATATTAAATTACAGCACATGCAAGCAAAAGCTTGAGGGTGCATAAGGAAACCTTAGAAGAACTGGTGCCTTTGCCTGAGGATGCTGAGATAATGATTCATGGGCCACCTGAAGGGACACACCTGGCGTGCACCTTGGAAGTGAAGACGAGGAGACTTCATCTCATGTTCTCTGGTCAGGTGCTCAGGAAAGAGCAAATCTTGGAGGACAGGGCATCTCAAAAACTAGAGGGTCAACAAAAAGAGGTGCTCACTCAAAGAGAAGGGTGGACACCGTCCTGTGTCCGTGGGATCCTCCAGAGCTGCGATTGTGTAGATAGAGCAAGAACCGAAGTGTGTTCTATTACTCACATATCGTGAGTCTATTATTCAGAAAGAATCCCATGGCAGCTAACACTGAAGATGAAGCTCCTGTTGCTATTTTTTAAATTAAATGTGTTCTTATCAACACATTCAATATTCTTTCCCTTTCCTCAAATTTCACTTCTTCATGCTACAGTGTAGACAAAGCTCCAAAGGAGGAGTTGGAAAAGAGAAGACATTTTTGTGAGATGAAAAAAGAAAAGACCAAATCTCCATCCACATCCCTAAGGAGAAACGTGAGTTCCGCCTGTTGCTATGAGCAGTCCAGAAGACGCTGCGCTTATGATTCTTAAGTTTCCCACGCAGATAGTGTTTGATGCCGTCCCTTTGCACTTTGACTGTGTTGCCACAGTGTCCGTGATGTCGCCTCCGCATTACAATTACCACGAGAGCATCATGGGCGGTGGGAAAGCACTGCCCTGTCTAATTTCCTTAGATTTCCTTCTCCAGAACTTGATCTCCCCCCCGTTAAACCTTTGCTCCACGTATTTTATTAGTGTTACAGCACGAGCCTTGGGGCACAATCCGCGTGTATTAGCAGCATGCTGTTCTTTCTTTGCGGTGGACAAATCACAGCAGAGGTGCTAACAGCTTGTGACTGACGGTCTTCCCTGATAGACAATCTGTGATCCTTTCAGCCTTTTACTAATAAGCTCATTAGGCCCGAATGGCTGGAAATCCTTTCTGGGATATGGCAATGAACCGCAGCAAATTCACTGCATGTCTGGCCACTCCAGCTTCAGAGAATCAATCTTTCCTCAATCAAAACTTGCTCGAGTCCTGCTGAATGCCCGCTGAAGGTGACTCATTTTTTTAAAAATAAAAGTTTCTGAGAAAAATATTTTGAAACATCAAGGACAATCTCTAGCCTTGTATAAGGAGAAATTTTTCTAAATCAAGATTTAAAAAAAAATAGAGCCGACCAACAATGTCTGGGGTGGGGGGGCACGAGGACGTACCCCAGGTTTACAAAGCTGCACGTCCTGTCAGGTGGAAGGAATCAAGAGTTGATTGCTCAGCCACTCAGGGATCACAATAAGCGAACATTAAAGAACAGATGAGGACTTGATCCCTAGCTCATTTAGATCTTGCAATGAATGAAGAGGTTCCTGGAAATAAAGGTAATTACAATGCATGACGTAGATGCTTTACACATATTGGCTAACAATAAATGTTAAATAATTCTTATGGGCAGTCTTTTTTACAAAAACAATTGTCAGTTGAGGGCTGCCTTTAAACTTCTAAACCTTGTGACAATGTGATAAGGAATATTTACCCATTTACGTGGAGGGGCTTCAAAAAGCTCACTGAAAAATTGAATAAAAGACAATGGATGGCTTTCATGAACTTTTTGTAGCTTCCTAATATGTGAATTTAAAGTATTTATATTTCAGTTATTTGTTTACAAAGTTATGCTCCCACATTCATACTGCAAAAGAAAAACGTACCCCTAACTTTACTGCTATTATAAATTAGTTCAAATCTAAACCTGGCATGAATGCTCAGTTATAATAATTTATTAAACTTGAGTGCCTAAACTCATGACTGATTGAAGCTGACACAAGGTTTTAAAATATATAATATGTGTATATATATATTTTATAGAGAGATTTTTCATTTATTTTGTTGTTATTGAAAATATACGCAATAAAACACAAATCAATGAGACAGTTTCAACATATATCATTTAGTCACATTGATTAAAGTATTTGTGTTGTGTGATCATTCTCGTTTTTTTCTGAGTTGTTCATTCCTCATTAACATAAATTCACTGTCTCTGAAGGGTCCTGTCTGATCTTTCATATTGGCATTTTTAATTTGATCCTATATAGATAATACTTTTTTTAAAAACCCAAAACATTATGCTCAACGCAGACAAATTTTACTAGTTAAGATAAACTCTTGTTTAGCTTTAGAGAAACTTTAGGAGCATGTTTGGTTTAAGACTTAATGCTTATATCAGGACAATAATTTTCTGGATTTATTCAATCATCACGTCTCCAGGAAGTCTGAACTCCATGAGTATTTGAAATTTTGTTCAGCATTTCCTCTGCTTTTATCAGGACTTGTCAAGGAAATCTTTGCTCACAATATTCAGTAGTGGTAGCCAGACATCATGCAGTTCTTCTGGTGTCATGAAAGAGGAGGGCGGTTTGTTTTGTTTGTTGGTTTTTAGGTAAGCAATTGGCCACACATTCCTTAGCTTCCTCCTGTTCTCCACTCTCCTTCTTCCACTATTGCTCCATGCAAATAGAGACCAATGGTCCTGCCTTAGAAGGCCACTTGCAAGCTTTTGAGACCTCAAGCACTGCAGAGGGAACTAGGAATTCAAAAACCCAACAAGCTCACTGCCATGGAGTGGATTCAGACGCATGGCGACCTTGTGGGCAGGGTAAAATTGCCCTGCAGCTTTCTGAGACTGTAAGTCTTTAGCATTGTAGCGCTTTACGGAATGGCTGCTGGCTCTGAACCACTGCTCTGGCAGGTCATGGCCCAAATAATCACTATGTGACTAGAGCTACCATAAGATGTTTAAAGGAGGCACCAAGCATGCTCTAGGGTAATTCGCTGACATGTCACAAGTAATGTGCAGCTTTCAACTTAAGTAGTTGAAAAATTAGAAATATTTTTTAAAAAATCAATCTTTAAGACCAATTTCTCACTCACTACCATCAAGCTGATGCCAACTCATAGAGACCCTATGGGACAGGGTAAAACGGCTCTTGTGTTCCTGAGACTGAAAGTGTGTAAGAGAACAGAAAGCTCCATCTCTCCTGGAAGGAGCAGCTGGTGGTTTCGAACTGCTCTCCGTGTGGGTAGCAGTCCAACAAGGAACCAAGACCAGAAATCATAGGTATTGTATTTTGATGACATATTTCATTGGGTAAATCTGCTGCATATGACCTCTTTAAAATGTTGAAACTTAAGGCATTACTTTTAGGACTAAGGTAAATCTGACCTAAACCATGTTATTTTCAATCACCTCATATGCATGTGAAAGTTTGACATTGAATAAGGAATATTGAAAAAAATCAATGCATTGAATTATGTGTTTAAAAAATACTGAAGTTACCATGGATTGCCAAAAGAATAAGCACATCAATCTTGGAAGCATTATAGTCAGAATACTCCTTAGATTCAGGGATGACAAGACTTCACATCATGCACCTTGAATATGTCATCAGAAGAGACCTGCCATTGGAGAAGGACTTCATGCTGGTAAAGCTGGAAGGCAACAAAACAGAGGAGTGTCTTCGGCAAGACCGAGTGACTCAATGGCTGTGTCTATGGACTTGAACATATGAACAATTGAGCAAATGGTGTAGGACCAGATAATGTGTGATTCTGTTGTATGAAGGGTTATTAAAAGTCAGAACCAACTGGATGGGACCTGACAACAACAACTATTACATATTTTGGTGATAATTGCCCTTACATGTGAATTTTATCCATCAGATTAAGCAGAGTAGGCCCCATGGAAGGGACTCAGGGATGCAACTTCTTAAAATACTACATAGCCACAGAAGCTGGCTACCCAGTTGGCCTGTGTCTTTACAAGATCTGTGTTCAACAATGACAACCTGCTCCAATTAATCAGACTTGGGCATGGTATCGCTGGGTTTTCAAATTTCTCTATGTGAAAACAATTTGGCCTGCCAACTACATAGTGCTCTCCATTCCATATTTAATCAGGCCAGCTCTCTAGGGTTGTGTAGAACTGCTCCATCAGGCTAGGGAGCTATGGGATTGGGCAGCCTCAGTTTTATTCCAATGGTGAGCCTACTAAGTTTGAAGTGCTGACCTTGTGTAAACAGTGTAATGTTTAACACACAGTGCCACCATGATCCCTAAACAATTGAATAGGCAAAATAAACGTGTAACCTTACCGAATTCTAATTAATATTTGACCCAACCACTACAGAGAAAGTTCACTTCTTCTCAGTTTCATCTTTCTCGGGGGCCCTCGTGAGAGCAGTTAGTTACCCAGTCACTATTATTTATGATGAGACATTTAATAGCATAATAAATATAGTGTAAAATTCCATGTATAAAACATATTGCTTCCAAGCCCATAAATGTTGTTTTATCTTCATTTTATCATTTAATTATAATTCTAATTTAGTAAACACTACCTAAAATTGAGGTAATTGGATGTATGAAGTAAAAACTTAGAAATAAAGCCCTTGGAGTCCACATAAAACCAATCTTATGAAAATTGATTAAAGTTGACAAATTACTACAAGAAAAAATAAACTTAATTTGCTCCAAACTATGAGTAAATTTGAAAATAGGGAAAAAAATCAACAATTATAATAATAATCTTATGACCTATTAATGTCCTGGGCTCTTTAAGATCTCTTTAAAGTAAAAAAAAAAGAAACATAAAACTTTGAACATGAGTATAATCCTGGTATTTCAAGTCTGGAAAAGGAAGAAGAAATGGCGAGGAGCCATGGATGTCTGTCAGCAACCACCACCACTCTGTATGGACCATCCAGGACTATTGCTAGACAGAAATCACACTTTATCTGCCACAGACACAAGTTTGCTTCGTTTCAGCCTGAACAGCATCACATTTTTAATCTTATGGCAGTAGTAAAGTCAAGCCTGAAAAAAGTGATTGTACACATACTATTTTCATAGAATTAGAAAGAAAAATATTTTTTCCTTTGTGATGGTAGAATTCTTTCTCAAATAATCGGTGCATGTGGTAGGGGGATATCAAGAGTCCAGGTAGTTGAAAGGCAAGATGACATTTGAGAAATATGGCAGAGTTGCTTCTTATCTATCTGAAATAGTTCTGCGTGGTATAGACAAGGGAAAAAACCTGTCTTGGTGATAGTAGATCAAGCAGAAGCAATAAAATCTGGAATCAGCATAAAAGCAAAGGATCAAATAAAAGAACAAAGCAAAACAGATGGGATAGATGCAAATGTAACTGATTTCAACACAATGGTGTCAAGTCACAAAATAGATGCAAGTATGAGGTGAATTTAAAAGGTTCTTGGAAAATTGATTTAAAAGATAATGGGATATCCTTCACAAACTCTTTAAACTGTCAAAAAAAGTAGATTGCCACTTTGGATAAGGAAAAAGCAACTATATGGTCCATAAGAAGCACCATCTAAATATAATTGTGTGTATAAGTTTAAAAAGGCATCAATAATCATTTTAAAACAAAGATGCGTGTTTGTGACATGGCCTTGATCCCTGATGACCCTCATGAAGAAATTAGGGAACTTTAGAAAAGTGTGGTGGAAAAACTCGATGATGCCCCGCTATCAGAGAGAATAGCATGTGAGGTCTTAAGGGATTCTTTCAAAACAGCCATATAAATGAAGGGTTCACTAATTCCATATGGGAAAATCCTATGAGCCTGTGCTATCCAAAGATTGCAAATAATAAAATCCAAATCTGAAGGATGGAATGGGTTCAGAGCTTGAAATGTGAACTTCAGGTTTTTTTAGAAGGTTATGGATAACAGCAGAAGCCCAAAATATATTTTCAGGTCCCCACATGGATTAAGCTTCTGGTGAATCCCTTCTCATCACAGTAGAGGGATGTGAATAGCCTTTGATCAGCCGGAGAACATTGTGACATTGATTATGGCTAATATAGTTAGGTTGAAGTGTAATGGCTTTTCATTTGATTTTATTTTTGACCCATTGTAAAGTTGTACCCGTTGTTAATATTGTCTCCTTTCTTTTTTTTTCAAATGAGGTGTTCCTATTTTTTTTTAATAAAAATAATGGAATGGAATTTCCTATGGGGGAAAAAACCAAAATGAAATTAAAAACAAGCATGAGCACATAAAATGATGGGAAAACCAGATAAATGGAAATGGAACAGTCTTGATGGGACTAATGAGACTGTCCATACACAGTGAACACTGTTACCCAAGTACTTAAACAGATGTATTAGAAATTGCTACAGGAAAATACAAACTGCTGTGTAAACCTTTACCCAAATTACAGCACTGTATTGCTTTTAAAAAAAGACAACATAAAGTAGTTGAACGAAACTAGTCAACATAAAGCAAGAGGAACTAAGATAACCGAAATAAACCTAGATTCCAAAATTGTCAGGGTAACCAGCCCAGAAAAATATATCCTGGGTCTCTTGGTGCAACTGTACAGCAATAATATATTAAGATTTTAGTAAAGTCATAGAGAATAAGAGAGATAGCAGACAGAGAGTAAAATAAAGGAGTCATACACATTTTATGGTAGCATGCTCATCTCCTGCACAGCTATGATCTCAGCAACCAGGTCCACTCAGAGCAGAGGCAGAAGAGAGAGGAGGAGAGAGAGGGAGTGGGGAAGGAGGGAGGGAGGGAGAGGGAAGGAGGGGAGCTCAGAGGAGAGAGAGTTTATTTCTAACCAAGACTTATATGTACTTGGGGTCGTGCAAGACCCCTGATTACAGGTCATGACCTATGTCACAGGAAGGGGTTGTACCATAGGTAGGTAATACAGCAATAGGTGTGGGGGGGGTGATCTAGGGGTATACACGCTATAGGAAGAGGAGGGATTAAGGGTATACATGTGACAAGATGGGCAGATTCTAGATTCAAGAGCCCAGCTTAACCTTGGTTGTCACTGAGCTGGTTTAACATGCTCTGAGTTCTCCAGGGAAATAATTACTATCCTTATCAGTGGGTTATGAGCCCCACCTATGGTGGACCAAACAGTAGTTTGATTGTTCAGGTTGGCTGATGCCTTTAGGGAGAATATCTCTAAACATCTGACCTCCCACCATGTGCTGGCAAGCTGCTTCAGGTTTGCATATATTTGCAGGAGATAAGCTGAGGAAAAGCCCCTTTATATCCCACACAAAATAAAGAATATTTTCTTTCCCACACAAAGTAAAGGATTTAAGAAATCATTTAATTTTATAATGATAAAATGTACTGTGAAAATTTACATGCATGTTTATGACATGTGAACCATAAACACAAAGACACTTAATGACAACCCTTTAAAATAACACAGCCAAATCTGAGTTACATAAAAGGAAAATAATCAAATTCATAATGCATAGCTTAAGATAACAATGCCTGTCTCTCCACCTATAGAGAACAAGTTAGCAGAAATCAATAATTATGCCTTTTGCATAGTATTGCCAAGCACTGTAACTTGTTTGACACAATAGAAAACTCCACTCAACCATAGCAGAATACACATTCTTCACAAATGCATAGAGAACGTGTGTAAATATAGATATATTCAGGGCCATACAATCATTAAGAAAACATTCTGAATGGATTCCAATGACATTTTCAGATGGTTAATTTTGAATGTGCTATTGAAGATTCTCAACACATTATTCATAAGGCAAATTCAAATGAAAAACACTTTATACCCACAGGAATGCTTATATATATATTTTTAAAAAGAACACATATCAGTTGGAATATGAAGAAATGGGAGAGTTCACACATTGTTGTTGGAAATGGAAAAATGGCTCAATCCCTTTAGAAAGTAGGTCAGGACATTCATGAATGATTGAAGCTAAATGTAACACCAAAAAACAAACAAACAAAAACATAAACACCAATAACTTTGGTTCAATTCCAACTCATAATCACCTCATAGCAGTATTGAAGTGTGTCATTGGGTTTTTAGATTGTACATTTTTATACAAGTAGACTGCTTCATTTTTCTGCCACAGAGCCATCAGTGGGTTTGAACTACCTGTTGTAGAGTAAAAAGCCCGTGCCTATCCACCTAACCCACAGGATCCCCAGGTCCCTGACCAAAGAGAAATAAAAACATCCATCCACCCCAAAGACTTGTATATAAAAGTACCCTTATTTATATTTATTTCGAAGCATACATAACTCAGACATCCATCACAGGGTGAATAAATAACAAGTGATATATTCAGGCAATGGGATACTATTCAGGCACAAAATGAATCAACCCCTGGATACACTACATTGGATGAACTAAAAGAACATAATGGCAAATCAAAAGTAGGTATAGTGCCCTGTAATGACCCAGGAAATACGTGTTTTAGTTTCTGAAGATTAAATACAATGTCTAGCACATAGTAGTTGTTTTCCTTTGCTATTCCACCAGGAACAGTATGAGTTGCTGAAGATTCAGGCCACCCCTTGTGGGTCCAGTAAAACTGGACTCCAACGTATGCCAAAGACTGCTTTACAGGAAGTGAATCACCAGACCTTTCTTCCGAGGTGGCTGGAGCAGTCAACCTTTCATCTAGTTACTAAGCACTCTCACCACCCAATGATTTCTTTTCTTAGGTAAAATCCTGTAGAAAAGCAAATGGTACTTTGCGTTTACAGCCCATGAATTGGATTTGGGTGCTAAGCTGTAGTTTGCCATCTTATATGGTAAATTAAAGAAGCAAGATTTTAAAAACATACAAATAAACCTGAGCAAAACATCCCCAGGGAATTAAAGGTTTATCTAGTGCGAGGTACCTTTTATTGGAGAAAAAGCAGGGTATGAAATATACATGTACATCTACATTTGCACAAAGAAAATTCAGAAGCCAAGTGAATGTGATTGCCCAACCACTTTATAGGAATATGTGGAACTGGATGGGGAAGATGAATGCTCAACGCACAGAAGTTTCTATAGTTTGGAATTTAAGAACCAGGCTAATATTTCATTCACTGTAAACAAAAATAATGGTGGCCAAGAAAAATATAGCAAGACCACAGTCTCCCAGTATTTAAGCAAATAACATAATTATACTGAGGGAAAGAAAGAATGAAGCCAGGTTTGTTTTGAAAACAGTATGACTGTATACCCTCAGCCTAAAGAAAAGATTTATTATAAGTAAAAATACACTTTTTCTCTGTATCTGTAATTACCAATAAAAGACAGTTTTTAAAGTTACAGTCACAGCATTTTAGGAATAGTTCTTAAACAAGTGTCACCAATTCTACTTCGAAAGGAGGGGGGTAGGGGGAATAAGTGCAGGTATATTTCACAGTGAGGTAATTAGCAGATGACAGGTCTGTACTTCCGAACAATATCTTCATTTGTGGTGTAAAGAACTCTCAATTTTCGGTGAGAGTGTGATAAAGGGATAGTAATTCATATAACAGGAGATGCTCATTTTAATGAATTTTCTTCCTACTAAACAAGTCTGTGAGATATTTTGAGACAACCAATAGCAAGCTCAGAAGAATTATTTTAATGTAAGGTCTAAAAGGCACAACTGGTATTATGTCCTAAGGAGTCCTAGTGGTGCCGGGGGGCAAATATTGGGCTAATAACCACCAGGTAGGCAGTTCAAATCCACCAGCTTCTCATCAGGAGACTGGTGAAGCCCTCTGCCTCTATGAAGATTTGAGTCTTGGAAGTACTGTGGGGAGGCCTGCTCGGCCCTGGGGCACTGTGAATCAGAGTTGCCTCGATGACTTTGAGCTGGATTTTGTGTTGCTTTGACCTCAGAAAGTAAGATGGTCATGAGAGGCTTAAATAAAAAATTAAAAAATGGCCCCCTTTGTTCTACTCCAACATTCCTTATTATCAAGGAGACCTGGTTCAGTCCCTGCTTTGAGTAGCCAGTTTCTTCCGTTTCCTACCAGCAGGGGGCATCCCACCTTCTTGTTACAGTAGTGTCTGCTTTCTTTATGCCCTGCTTGCTAACTTGATTCCTCAACCCCAAGTCCAGGGAACTCTGCATGCAAGGTATGCGTATATTTGACTAGTAAGACGTTATTGATTTCATCTGCCTAGTACCTGGTATCACCTGTTCAGTCCTCCTTAAGATGTGGGGCAGGGATCTTGATACCCAAGATAACCAGGCCCATTTCCAAAGATTTGGTTTCCACTCATGTTGGCCAGTTAGGACAGGGTTGAACTTCCTCAGTGCGTTTATGAGAGACTACATCTTCATGGGAGCAGAAAGCCTCATCATTCTCCGGCAGAGCTGCAGGTGGTTTCAAACTGCAGACCTTAAGGATTGCAGGCTTACTTATAACCACTCCTCCACCAGGGCTCCTAGACTGGAGACAGGAAATCACTAAAATGGTCTTCAATCGAAGATTTGAACTTAATCAGGTCTGGAAGTGAAATCAGCTTGCTCTACTAAATAGGAATTGAATGGCAGGTGATTTGATAATCTGAGATCTCCTCACTTTCTCTTCAGGAAATTAATATGTACACTTTTCCAAATAGGAAGATGTAAACATTAAATTCACTAATAAATTTTAAGCACCAAGATTGTGTCACGGTGCATGACAGGCCTTCGGGCAATGGAAAATATTCTTATTGTATCTGTAAATTGGTGAGCAGATCACCTCATTTCCTTTTGTAGCTTTAAGTCTATTTTCAAAAATGGAAGTGTTGGATCGGGAATGGAAGGATTCAAGGATTTTCTGGATGAGAAACGATCTCCCTTTATCCAAGTTCTTTCTTTGAGCTGCCACCGTAGGGGATGGACAAGGCAGGGAGAGATCCAAAAATCATTAATAGAGAGCAGCATGTGAGAAGAGAAAGTGTCTTCAAGTGAAAAATCTGTTCTTCAAATTACAAAGAAAGCAAAGCCATGAGATGAAGTAATGAAAATGTCTTTAAGCCAACAAATGATAAATTACCACAAAAGCTTTTTAGCTAGAACCCAAGGTTTAATCATGTTGGGAACTAAAAAAAAATTAAAAACACATACAATTTTCCTTAACTAAAAGGAAATTACACCCTCAAATGTAAACACCCTGTGCACAAGAAACCATAAACTGGAATATTGATGAGTCTTGATTTGGAAAGGATACTTACCATGTGATTGCTGGAAAACATGTTCACTACAGAGTCAATCAGACTTACTCTCACAGGATGTTGCAGAAGTTTATATTATATCCGTGTGGTCTTTACAGCCTAGCAGAACAGGAAATGCCTAGCGGAGAGGGATTGTTCAAATGTAGACTCTGTCACTGCAGAGCTTGCACCAGACCAGCCGTCACCCGTGCAAAGATGGGAACATAGAAATACATCATCTCATGGGTTGAGCAGCAAGGCAGCGCCTACAAACACATCAAATGAGCTCTGATGACATCTATAAGGAGCTTGCCATGGGAGCTCGACAATGGAATGGATGACTTTGATGCAAAAATAGCATCTTCAGCCTCCTTGGGTTACTTGTTTATTTAATTCGTTCACGGAAACTATTCCACAAGTTCAGAAAACACAGAAGACAGTTTCAATGTTTTTTTTTTTCTTATTTTGCAACCACTCAGAACACTGTTTAGATCTGACCGGGAAGGAACTAGAAGTGTTCCGGGTTTTGATCATGTTCTCTCGCTCTCTTGCTCTCTCTACCTCATCCTCCCATTTCTTGTGTTTATGGAGTATAAGACACACTGGGAAATACACATATTTATGGAGTATAAGACACACTTCAAAATATTCATCTATATTTAAAAGAAAGCTTTCATTGTGAAGATTTGCAGAGCAAATCAACAAGTTTACACTCAACAATTCATACACATTTGGTTTCATCTAGTAAATTATAACATCCAAACGTACTATCTACTTATCCCACATCCTCCCTGTGTTTTTTGTTTGATTTTGTTGTGTTGTTTGCATTTCTCCTCCTTTGCTTACCTTCTTAACCTTGTCCTTAGGTGAAGGCTGTCATTTTGATATTGACTGGTTAATTATCTAACACGAGAGGAGACACTCAAGACCTGAGTGGGTGACTAAGGGGTCCAGGAAGTCTTTGGAGACCCACCTATTCTATCCCTTAGCCTAGTCTCTTTGTCATTTTGAGCCCTTGTCATTTTTTATCCTGTTCAAATAAAGACATTCTGATGGCAACATGTCTTGTTTTTTCAGAAAGGTGACTGTGGTGTTTGAATTTTATTATACAAATGCATTCCAAATCTACCATCACCTATCCGTTGGCATTTACCATAAGCAAGGAAAGTCTTCAGCATTAGACTGAAGCTAAAAATTAATGTTTGTCCTTGTCACCCCCGAGGAGCCTCTTTAGACTATTTCTGGCCAATCCTCCAATGCCTTGCCCTCCCCAGACTCCATGACATTTTGAGCCTGTGGTTTGCTGCATACCTACTTACACCTCGTGGCTTTTTAGAGAACCACTGTAAGCCACTGTAAAAGTTAAATTTTGAGTTTTTCTTTTAATCCCACAAGAAAAAATTGTTTCCTCCCTCAGGATAAGAGAGTTTCCCTTGAGAAAGTAAGCACCAGAGTTACATCAATCAGCAAGTCCTTGACAGATTCAATCTTTTCTCCATTTATCACTAGGTTACCTCTTGGTCCAGCAGTGAAGATTTCGGTCTTTGTGGTACCAACTGAAAAGGCAACAGTAGTTTGAAACCACTAGCCACTCCTTATGAAAGAGATAAGAGTTTTCTACTTCTGTAAAGAGTTGCAATCTTGGAAATCCACAGAGGCCCTATGCTGTCCTATAGGGTCACTATGAATCAGAAGTGAATCGATGGCAGTGAATTTGGAGTATTTTGTTTGAAAGAAACTATACCTCTCAATTATAGTGGGACCATGAAAAGTTACCCAGTCCTTTGCACGGTGCTTTCTTACCTGTAAAATAGGTTGTCTACTTCACAGGGTGTGCAGGATGAGTCCCCTCCGACCATGGAGCAGGGATGTGAAAAGCCTGGCCAGCAGAGAGTCCATTGGGAAGGGGATTAATGCAGATGCCCTTAGGCTCAAATGTACCACCTTCATTTGTGTTCCCTTTTGATTCATTATAAATTTCTTCTAATTTTTATTACTTTCTGCTTTCTTTTTGATTGGACTTTTTCTGTTTTATTTTGCTATTGATTTTTAAATATATATATATGTTTTTGTATTTTTTCATATGAAATCAGTGGACTTAGTAACTGGATTAATAGTGTCTTGGGGTTATGACCGACAGGTTTGGGGGATTAAAGTTATTAACAAAGAGTAAAAGAAAATGCTTTTATAACTGAATGTGGTGATTTTTGCAAAACTCTGTTTAATATATTTAAACCACTTCATTGTATTATATGTGAATTATATGTCCATATAAAGGAACCCTGGTGTTGTAGTGGTTACAGGTAGGACTGCCAGCTACAAGGTCAGTGGTTTGACACTAGCAGGCACTCCTTGAGAGAATAAGCTTACTTTTCCCATAAAGTGTCCCCGTCTAGGAAACTCACATGGGGCAGTCCTATCCTGTCAGTAATGTCACTATGAATTGGCATCGACTCAATGACTGTTTGGTTTCTTTTTCAAGATATTATTATAACTATTAAACTTAAAATTATATAAGGGAAATCAGGCACACTTTAGTATTGCATGTAGACATATCACACAATTGGTTTATTATCTCCTATTTCTCCTTATTGAGGAATTATTAAGAGGTCTTTGAAGGCATAAGATAAGTTTTCATAACTTCATCATTACATGCAGCTTGTCCAAATTATGAAACATATGTGTTCTCTAGTTCCAGCATGGGTTACCCCTTACCAATTGGAACATAGGTCTTTGTTTAGCATGACAAAAGGAAATACCATGATGTATTACAGCACTTTAAAGAAACACCAGCGTGGGGTAGTTATATAATCATTTTGCAATTTGAGGATTAAGTGTGTAGGGGTGGAATCGAGCCTGTCAGTCGGACCATAGCCAATGAGGCCTCTGGGTGGGCCTGGCCTTCTCCTGAGAATTCTGGGAACTCCTATATTTCCTCCTCAGAGGCGAGAGACACGTTTCTCTCTTTGTCTACCCCCTGGGAGACATTGCAGCTGACAAAACACATGGAACTACACTAGTGCCCTGAGCTGGGAAAGCCACATGGACCTACCCTGATGCAACTCTGGGTGCTGGAGAAGCCATGTGGAGACCCCTGCCAGCACTGAGATGCTTACAACGCCACTGGACCCAGAAGACTTCCATCCCACAGGCCTGTGATATTCAAGCACTTGGCATTATTGCATTTGTTTCATGAGTCAGAAGAGGTCTTTATAGATTGGTATCAGATACATGGACTAATATTGGGCTTAAGGACTTGATCTGGACTGAGCTGAGATGTTTCCTCATTATTTAACTGCTCTGGTGTATAAACCTCTTTCTTATCCACATATATGTTTCTATGGATTTGTTTCTCTAGTCTACCCGAACTAACACACAGAGTAACAAAATGTACTGTCTTGTTGGGCTATGATCTGAAAGGTCAGTAGTTGAAAACCACCAGCCAGCTCGGGGGAGAAAGTTGAAGCTCTCTACTCCTTTAAACAGGTACAGTCTCAGAAACTTATAGGACGGTGCTACCTGGTCCTGTAGGGTTGCTGAGTCAAAATTGACTGGATGACAGTGAGTTTGTGTGTGTGTGTGTGTGTGTGTGTGTGTGTGTGTCCTTGTTTGTTTCAGCTTATTACTGTAGAGTATGTGTGAAGTTAAGCTAATACCACAAATCCATAAGTGAGTTAACATTTGGTCATATGAACTTAAATAACTAAGTAAATAAAAGGGGTCCATGGGAAAGTTGACAGTGGGTATTTAACTATCCTCAGAGTACTGTCTGTAGGGCTGGTGTACTCCCTGTAGTTGCATTTATATAAACACTCAGAGCCTCGGGATGGGGGTCTTGGGGTGATTCCCAAAGTCTCTTCAACATGAGTGAGCACACAGCCTCCTCTGGCATTAAAGTTGACAGTGAAATATAAAACGTTTTTTCTCACCTCTCACTCTCGGGCCATGCTCCAAAGACTAGATTAGATGAGATAATGAATGGAACTATTGATTTAGTTGAATTTCTTCATCTTTCCTTGCACATTTCATACCAACTTTCTACACGTTCCCAATTATTGTTCCTACTTAAGAAGTGAATTCTGATAAAAGTTTCAAACACTGTCTGTGTTAAATATGAATTTTAATAAAGATTTTACCCAGAGATACCTTAGAAAAAAGATCAGGAGCTCTACTTCCCAACAATTACCCGCTGGACACAAGGGATCACAGGGTGAGACAATAATGGAAGCGACACAACCATAATAGGTGCAGTGGGCTGTTTTCTCACTTGCTATATGTCATCTAATAAATACATTCCCTGCCAGGTGTTTAGGACTAATTCAAGTCTGCTCAGGGGAAAGTGCAGGGGTGATGGGCACCACTTACAGGCCAACCCTACAGCTCCTGTGCTCTCCATCCAGTCTCTCCAACATCAACTGTCCCCAGAGGCAAATGATCCAGCAAGGGTTTGGGAGGCCCCAGATGTGACCTGAGCAATTCAATGAGAAGATTCTGAATGCTGAACTGAAACCGAATAGAAAACCCACGTGCTTTTGCCAATCTTTGCCATGGTTAAGAACATGTCTCTTGTGTTGGGTCACTGAGCTGGGGACCTCATTTAATGCAGCAGTTAGTCTAGTCTACAAATACCAGTCTTTTGCCAGTTTCTGAGGGAAAACAAACGGGGGCCGTGATTGTCTTTACTAATGTGCTTATGGCATGCAGTCCCATAAACTAGAAGCTCATGTGTCAACTTGCACTTTTAATGATACCACAGGCAGCAAGCCGCTGTAATCAAATCTGAGCTATTACATCTCTGACTCCATTTACATAATATGAACCACATGGGGTGGAGAGGTTATATCAGTAGCAGGAGAGGATGGCTATATTTTTAAAGCAAATTGCATATAGACAGTATAATCTGGATTGAGTTAGCTCATGGAACAAGGAGATCTTTTTGGCTAGATCGTGTCCTGGGAGAGCTGAAAGCCCCTGAGGTCACTTCCCATCCTGTTCCTTTCTCCACTATCAGGGTTTTCTTTTTACTCCTAAAGAGGCTCATGAGATTCTGTGCTGTATCATTATCCTCATGTAAAGTGTGTGCCTGTTGTAGAAAACAAATTACATAAGATAGTCCACGCTGCACTCTAAAAAGCCATAGGAGAAATACCCTATTATAAATAAATTTATAATTAGGAAGTCATCTTGTTTTAAAAGCTCACAGGTATTTACTTGCTTTGTAAATAGGTACTGAGTATTTCATAAGGGCATTCTCTCCCTTCCAGAAGGCATAATCACACATATGTTTGCGTGTGCACGCACATCCACACCCCTACAACACACACATACACTCTAGAGATGCAAATTCAGAGACACTCATATATATGTAATAGAGAGTTTTTATCTCACAAAGTGATTATATATCAAGCAAACATCCCAGCCCATTCCAACTCAAGCCCATAAGTCCAATAATAGAACGTAAGTCCCTGTTCAGACTCACACAGTCACAAGCAACGGTGTCGACTGTAGGCATATCACCAGCCAGTGGGTGCAAAGTCTTGTGGATCAAATAGTGGTGGGCACATCGCCAGGGCTCTGGGCAGTCTCAGAGGTTCATCAACAAGGAAGGTGAAGGTAGAGAGAGGGGGAAGGTTCCTGGGACCCTCCTTATAAGACAGTCACACTCACAAGGAGGCCTCGTCAGGTTGTGACCTGATCAACAAGCTAGACTCCACTCTTACACTTTTGCACCTTCAAGTTGACATGAAATTGTGTAACTGTCACACCCCAAACTTAAGCCACACCTGTTTCAAGTTGACACAAAATTATGTAACTACCACATACCCCTAACCTAAACCTTGGTTTGATTCTGACCCATCGTGGCCACACATAGGACAAACCGGAACTTCCCTCTAGGGTTTCTGAGGCTGCCATCCTGAAAGAAGTGGACTTCTCCATCTTTATCCCAAGGAGTAGCTGGGGGGTTAGGGAGCTGAGGTTGTAGTTAGCACTTTAGGCACCGGGACTCCTCTGCACATACAAACCTACACAGGACCAAAGGCTGAGTACCATTCTGCAGCTCAGCTCGCTGAGCGGCATCTCTCTGAAATGCCCTCAGGAAACTCAAGTTAGGAGAAGAGTGACTATCTTCAGGTAGTACATCAGGGCCTAGATTGACGTGTTAAAAGGATGCCTTTTCTTATAAAGGCTCGCTCTCTCTCTCCGCCTTTAGAGAAAAGAAGCATCTAATTTGGTTGGATCAATCTTCCGTCTGTCCATAATAACAGGAAGTCTCAAGCCTGTGTCATCAAGGCTACCTTTTGTTGTTCAATCCCCTCTATTAGGCTAAGTTCCCTAGAGAAGCAATACCTGTGATGCTTAAGGTGGCAGTTGCATAATTTCATGTCAACTTGATAAATATGCGTAGGTGGTGGAGTTTAGTCTATCAATCAGACCACAGCAGGATGACGCCTTCTTGTGGGTGGAGCATTTTCATGAGGATTCTGGGAACTTCATTTCCTTCCCTCTGGAGGCGGGCCACATTCTCTCTGCTTTCACTTTCTTGTTTACAAGCCACATGGAGCTACACTGAGACCAGTCAGTGCCCTGGAGATGCTTCCACCACCACGGGATCCATAATACTTTCCAACTACTGGGCTGTGAACTTACTACATTTTACATCATTGCATGTGCTGTGTGCATTTGAAAAGGGATTTATGGAGTAGTATTAAATTTATGGGCTAATATAGGACATACGGATTTGATCAGGACTATGCTGGAATGTTTTGTTCATTTACTTTTGCTTTTAAATATAAAGCTCTTTCTTATAGATAGATTAGTGTCTCTGGATTTTTTTATCTAGTGAAACTGGCCTAACACACTTACATGTGTACATATATACATAAAAACATCTGCTGGGTGGAGCTTTCCTAATATGCATTTTTACTGCTGAGCAAGCATTGAACATATTCTGAGTTAGTGTGGTCAGTGGCATCACCCGAGAATGTCCTCTCTAGTCACAGTGAATTTTTTAGTGAAAGCAGTTTCACTCGAACCTCATTTATTCAGATAGCCAATTTGAGAGAACAGCGTGTGGCTGTGATTTTTTTTTTTCCTTCTTGCTTAGGACAAATGCCACAGAAACTGTTGTGATGTTGAACAGAGCTTAAAAAGATGCGCTATGGGAGAAACTCAAGTGTACAAGTGGTTTTCTCATTTCAAAAATGGTGAAATATTGATTGATGGAAATCCTCATTCTGGACAACCTTCAACTTTCTGAACAGATGGAAAGCTGATTTGGAGCTCATTCTACCAGGTCAGACTGTTACACAAGCTTTCTATTTAGAGAATCTGAAAAGATAGCCTTACAGTGTGTGACAAAAATGGCCTGCTTTGTGGGCAGTCTAGGGACCAGTTTTGCCACCACGACAATACACCTGCTCATGCAGCCCCTCAGTGCAATAGTTTTGGCAACAGACAGCATACCTCATTTGGCCCACACACTTGAATCACCCGACCTCACTCCCTGTGACTTTTTTTAGGTTCTGGGAACAGAGACATGAAGTGACAGCAATCTGATGATGAAGAGGTGATGAAAAAATGGAGGAGTTGCTGTCAGCCATCCAAACATGAGCTTTGTAAAATGTTCCCAAGAATGGAATCTCAGATTTGACAAATGTATTAAGCATATGGAGAGTGATTCGAGGTTGACAAGATGTTTATTTTAATGTTTTAATACAAAGTGTTAAAAAACCCATTTTTGTGGGATACCCTTTCCTATATATAAATATATGTATATATGTACATATGTATTTTTCTTGATATGCATATATATCAAGAAAATGGCTCATAGTGTTGCAGATGAGGTTTCGTTCCAATTCTGAGGCTATTCCAAGTCTGTGGGTCATATGGTAGGCTGGCAACCTTTCCTAGCTAAAAAACCTGAGCTCTGCATGAAGCATAGTCACAGACTTATACCTGCAGAGGTGAATGGATCCAAAGTCATCAGGCCAGGTGCCTCCCAGATCAGAAGGCAGAAAGGCAGGCTCTTTTCCACAGTATTTGTTCCTACAGGAAACAGGCCACACCTCCAGGAGATCTCATCATGAGGGATTAACTGCTAACCCACTGAGAAGCCTGCTTCAGTCGAGTTGACACAAAACACTATCACAGTTCTCACCCTTGTTTTGTGGATTTTAAATTTGGTCAGCAGTTGCCACATTGGGAGGCTAGATAAGAAGCTGGGAGAATAACGCCGTGTCCGCTGAGGCTCAGATTAGTAGTGGGGTGGCAGGAACATTTCTTGCCTGAAGGTTTTCTAGCCTAGCTACTATTCAAATATTGAAAGACAGAAGAAAATGTTACTGGTGTCCTGAAAATGGGACAAAATTGTTATTTCAGATTCCGTCAAATATTGAAAAGCCTAAGTGTGCACTGAAATTAATAAACAAGTTAAAGAAATTTTTGGGATTCAAGGCCACTGCACAAAAAATCAAGTGCACATCCATATATACAACTCATAGGAAATTGGGATTAAAAGAAAAATAATTTGTACCTAGTTAAACAGAGTTGAAATACTTAGGGATACATTTAATAAAACATTCAAAATATATATCCACTAAATAGAAGAGAGAGATTTTAGTGTAGATATACTGCTTTATATATGATGTTTGTGAATTATAAAAGTCTGTGTTATGAAAAATATCAATTCTCCAATGAGACCTAATGATTACACTGCATTTCAGCATCTTTTTAAAGAACATGAAAATATAATACAAAAATATGCAGGAAGAAATAACAGTCCTTCATTTGCAAACACACTTTTAGAAAGGAAAAGGAAACATGCTATTCAATTTCAAGAAGAATACAAAGCAATAATATCCAAGATAGATATTAATAAAGACATAGATAAATGGGGGAAATTAATTTAGAAGTAAGCCTATATAAATGTGACATATGAATTTAGGAACAAGTGAAAAAGTACTAGTGGAGAAAGGATATTGCTTTAATTAAATGATACATGAACAATTGCATATATATGTATATATACCAATTTTCTAGAAAAAATTTCCTTCTATATAATACTTAAGTCAAAAGGACTACAATTTTAAAATTTGGAACTAGAACTATAAAACACTGATAATAAGATACAGAAGATATCTTAGGCAATGTGACAGGCAGAATCTGCAATGAACCTATAAGGCTTCCATCAACTGGTATACACAAGTAGCCCTTGGTGTTGTAGTGAGTTATACATTTGACTTCTACCCACAATGTCAGCAGTTTGACTTCATCAGGTGCTCTGTGGGAGAAAGATGAGATAATCTCTTCTTGTGACTAATTTCAGACTTGGAAATCCTAGGGTGCAGTTCTACCCTTTCTTGTGCATCGCTGTGACAATCACATAATTTCATGTCAACATGATAAATAGGTTATAGGGCTGGAGTCTAGCTTGTTAATCAGGCCCCAGCCTGATTGATACCTCCTTGTGGGCATGGCCTTTTCATGAGGATTCTGAGAATTTTCCTCTCTTCCTCCTTGGAGGTGACACACACCCTCTCTGTCTGTTTCACCTTTCTGTTGACAAGCCACATGGACCCATACTGATGGCAATCAGAGCCCTGGAGGTGCTTCCACCACCACTGGATCCACAAGATTTTCCACATAAAGGCCTGTGATCTTCCTTCATTTGGCATCGGTGCATGTGTTGTGTGAATCTAAGGAGGAATTTACAGAATAGTATTAGACTTACGGGCTAATACCAGACTTATTGGACTTGGTCTGGTTAGGGCTGGGATCATTTCTTAATATACAAGTACTCTGAGCTATAGCTCTCTCTTGCACACATATGAGTGTCTTAGGATTTGTTTCTCCAGACAGCCTGGGCTACAACATTATGGTAATTTAGAAGTAGGGTCCTAGAGGAATAAATCATGCTGATGGAGAGTGGTTGCTTGCTTGACCTCTGCCTCATGGTATTTTTTCTTCTTTGGCTAGCCAGAGGTCAGATATGGCCATGTCATTTACTGGGTTGTTTTCTGTAAAGAATATAGAAAGTTAATGTTTTGATCATTTTCTTTGTGTGTTGTCTTTGGTATTACTGTTTGAAATGGTGAAAATGTAATTAATGTATATTTTGAGCTCAGGGAGCGAAATTGCTCCTTGATTTTCTCAGAGAGCATATTGCTCAGTTAAAATGACTTACAGAAGGTCAAAGATTGACAGAAGACCCCAACCTGGCGTAATGCAGATACAGATAAGATTTTTGAACCTGTGAACGGGTGCATATTGCTGCTGACTTTATGGATGTCCTGTTCTTGTTTGACTTTGCTTATGGATGCAGACTCACAAGGTTCCAACGCGAATGAAGATTCTTCACATCAATGAATATGATTGTCTCCTCAGAGCACTGGGTTAATGTAAGTGGACAGTATAGAAATTAGATACCCAAAATGGGGAGGATAAAGGCATGAGGTGGCATACAAACTTCCATAGGTGGGAAATATGTTTATAGGATTATGGTGTAGGTGTTCACTTAACTGAAACTGTTAGGTATAGAATATTTTTGTTTTGTTCATTTATTGAATATTATGTTCAAATGAGGCTGGCACATTTTGAGTTGCATGAATTTTAATTTTATCCTATTAGGTACAAATGAGATTTTAATATTGTTTTGTTTAAAAATTATGTAGAGCGAAAGAGTGTCAATTGGCAAGGGTGGTCTGTGGTACTTACATACTTTCATGTCGACTTGATAAATAGATGATAGGGGTGAGGTATAGCTTCGCAATCAGGTCCCAGTCTGATTGATGCCTCCTGTGGGCATGGCCTTCCCATGAGGATTCTAGGAGTTTTCCTCTCTTCCTCCTTAGAGGTGGAATACACTCTCTCTGACTAGTTCACCTTCCTGTTCACAAGTCACATGGAGTCATGCTGATGGCAGCCAGGGCCCTGGAGATAATTCCACCACCACTCAATGCACAAGACTTTCCACATACAGGGCTGTGGTCATCCTGAATTCATCATGTTTGCATGTGTTGCGTGAGTCTGATGAGGAATTTATAGACTAGTGCTAGATATAGGGGCTGATATCAGATTTATGGACTTGATCTGGACTGGGCTGGAATGTTTTCTTAATATACAATTACTATTTGCTATAAAACTCTCTTACACACATATGAGTGTCTCTGGATTTGTTTCTCTAGACTGCCTGGACTAACAAAATCGCTGAGTCAGCATTGGCGCAATGCCAGTTGATTTGCATCTTGGATGTACATATATGTTCTTCCAAGTATTCGCTAAAGCACTAGGTGGATGCTGAGGGGAAAACATTATACTGACATGATGAAAGTGCTAAGTCTGATAAGCCTTTCAAAGGGTCTCTGCTCTCCCCAGCGTGATGGACTGACAGCACATGAGAAATTTTACATGGAGGAGAGTTGGTACTACTGATGTTGAGGGCAGAGGGCATCAGGGGACAGGAATGTGGGGAGACAAAGAGGGGCATCCACTTGACTATCAGCAATGAAATGGTCCCTCTAGTCCACCACTGCAAGGAAGTGAAATCCACCACCACTTGGGTATTTAGACAACTGTGAGCTCTAGATGGGAAAGCAGCCTGGTCAACACCTGAGTTTTTGTCTCCTGAACCCCAAACTGAAAACGAAGGCAAAATATGCCAGTGTTTTTGACTAATTCAAACATGATGTCATTTAAAACAGCTAACCTAATTCACTAGCTTTGGAACACAACATTTATTAGCACACAAAATACTAATGTTTTCTTAAAATTGCTTTAGTTCATTTAATCAAAATCAAACTGTTGAAAAAGAATTAAGAAATAAAAGTATAAACCCTCATCTCAATTAAAATACTTATAAATACATATCAGCTGAATAGCTATATTAATATAATATTTGATGATGTCTAGTAATAACATATATAAGCCAATAAAATATTGAAAAACAATTTCAACACATAAAAAAACAAACAATTTGAACATTTATTTATTAGGTCAATGCATAGTAAAATCCCTCACTGTCATTGAGTCAATGCTATTTCATAGAAACCCTACAGGACAGGGTACAACTCCCCATATGGGTTTCTGAGACTATCATTCTTGATAGTTGTAGAAAGACTTCTCTTTCTCCATGTAGCTGTTGGAGGTTTTGAACTGCACTCCTTGCAGTTGGCAGCCCTATGCATAACCACTGCACCACTAGGGCTCCTAGTAATTAAATAACTACTACCATAGCTAATGTTACAAATAAAAATAAAACAAGGTGAAAATAATCACTAATATCCTGAAATTCGTTGATCTTTCAAGGCACCTGAGGATGAGAAAAGATTAAATTGAATAATGACTTTATGCTTTTTGAAAATACTCAGGTCTTTCTAAGATTCCCAAAGAGTCCTGCATCTGAGTCCTCCTGATCTGCAGGTCAAGTATGGGTCTAATCTCCTGATGTTGTGTCATCTTTGATCCCTGCCATCTGAGACAAATATAAGTGTGAGAAATGATTTGCTCCTTCGACAGAATATGTACAGCATTGGTACTCCTCTACCCACAGCCACACACGCATGCTCACCAAAAGCATCTCAAAGTGTTGTACCACCATGGATGATTGGAAAGGATAGAGCAGAGGTGAATATTTTATGAAGAGAAGGCTAGGGTGGCATAAGGGTTAAGCATTGGATTGCTAAAGGAAAGGTGGGCAGTTGGAACAAACTAGCAGATCCCCAGAAGGCAGATCAAGCAGTCTGCTTCTGTGCAGATTTAGAGTCTGGGAAACCATGGGGAGCAGTTCTACTGTGTCCTCTAAGATTTCCGTGAGTCTGAATAGATTCAGCAACCGTGGATTTGTTTTCCTTATCTATTTTGTTAGTTTTGAATGTAACCCCCAGAGCTTGAACGTTTACTCGATGAGGAGTATTGTGATCAATTACTATCCAGATGACTTACTCCCCACAAGGAATGTTGGTGCTCACATCTTGGAAACCTCTTGGCAAAGGGTTATAACCAAAGAGGGGGGTGGGATAAAATGTTTGATATCTCAAGTGTCTGGTCAGGCTAAATACAATTTTCCTTGGTCCTCTACATGAAATCTTACAGAGAAATTAACTTTGCTCTAAGGAATGTCTGAGAAGGGAGGGACACATCGAGGAGAATGCTGTGTAGAAATTAACCTTGATACACATCTTTCTAAACTTAAGAAAGTGAAAAAATGGATTTAAGTTATCTTTTCAATGGAGAGCAAGAGAGGACGGTCAATAGCTTCTGGGACGGGAACTTGCATGACATGTGGACGTTGGTAAAAGACTGAATGTATACGACTGTGTCCAGCCAGTGTAGTGAAGGTAGATGATCCCAGCTGAAACTGAGGCAGATTGTGGGGGTCTCCAACTCAGATACACCAAGAGTCTTGAGCTTTATAAGAAAAGACAACCAAATGAAAATCTGTAGTCATTGAGTCAATTCTGATCCATAGTGACAAGCCTATAAGATAAGGTAGAACTGGTCCTGCTAGGATTTTTGAGACTTTCAATCTTTACAGAAGCTTCACCTTTCTCCCTCGGAGTGGTTGCTGGGTTTGAGCCATTGACTGTGTGCTTAGCAGTTCACTGTATAATCTGCTATGCCACCAGAGCTCCTCATGAAAACGCAATGGTGGACTATTTAAAATACGTCCAGCTGGCGGCTGATACTGCCACTTCCACTTTGAGAAGTCAGATCACTTCCTGGTGCTCATCCTGGACTGTCTCAGATGCAAAACAGTGGTAGCGCTGTTTGCAACCCATTTGTAAGCGCTGGTCTCTTGGGCAATAAAAGTGCATTTCTAATCTGATGATTGATGTTTATCTCCAGCCTGGCTAATAGTTTAAGTACATTTGCATTTTAATATGTGCTGAAAAGATATAGTGAGTTTAAGTAATGAAATGATTCTAAACAAGGCAAAGAGAAATATATTGTAAATCTGCGGTGGGGGGGAGATTAGGGTCAAGGGAGAAAACAATCAAAATAATTTATGTTGAATATTCAAAGTAGTCAGTTAAGTGGTTTAAAATATAAATATTTTCAGTATATAGATAATACATGCTGACTTCTGTTAGGTTATGGCTATATTAAAGGAAAATCTAATTGTTCATAAAAGACCCAGAATATGTCATAATTTATCCATGCAGATGCCATGAACACACCATCACAAGAGTCTTTTTCTGTAGGCCTTGGGTGGGGTTTGCATTCAGGAATTGTTCCCCATTTTAAAATAGGGATATTATAAAAACCATCTGATTGATGTTTTTCTCATATATTGAATAATTTAGGAATGAAGTGAACAAATCCTTGTTGGGTTTCTGTTAAATTTTAGGCATTGGTTATGCTCTATATAAATTATAGGGATAAATATTTGCTCTCATTGAGTTTACAATTTAGGGGGATGAGAAAAATAATTAAATAAAAATAATCAAATAAATAAATCAAATAAAAATAATTAAATAATTAAATAATAAAAAATTAAATAAAAATTAAATAAAAATAATTAA
Source organism: Tenrec ecaudatus (assembly GCF_050624435.1). Lineage (NCBI taxonomy): Eukaryota > Metazoa > Chordata > Mammalia > Afrosoricida > Tenrecidae > Tenrec > Tenrec ecaudatus. The sequence goes on from NC_134544.1 coordinate 12,397,396, forward strand.
ATCAAGGGTTGATAGACATAAAACCATTAAGTCATAAGGAGCCCTAGCTGCATAGTGGTTATGCATTGGGTTCTACTCTGCCCGGTCAGCAGTTCAAAACCACCAGCTACTGGAAGGAGAAAAACTGGGATTTTTACTCCCATCAATAGTCCCAGTCTCAGAAAATCACAGGGAGTTGCTTTGTATCCCTGAGTTTGGTGTGGGTGAAGAGGTTAAATCAGCTTTCTGTCTGTCAATCTTATTGGGGTTGCTTGCATGGTGCAATGATGATAAAAGCTATGCCACTGATACTTTAAAGACAGAAGGGTCATCCAGAGGCAACATGGAGATTTCAGGGGACCAGGAAGACTAAGGCTGACCAGAAAGAAAAGCCTGAGGATATACTTCCACCAAATTGGCAAATGAAAACTTGATGGGTCCCAATAGAGCAGCAGTTCTCAACCTGTGGGTCACGACCCCTTTGGGGGTGGAACGATCCTTTCACAGGGGTTTCCAGATTCACAACAGTAACAAAAGAACAGTTGTGATGCACCAATGAAAATAATTTTATGGTTGGGGATCATAGAGGACCGCTGCATTAGGTAGGTTGAGAACCACTGCAATAGAGTGTCATCAGATATAATGCTGTAACTTGGTCTCCTGAGGTTGAACAGTGGTCAAAATGTTCAGTGACCACTATAATGAACTCAAACATACCAACGACAGAGAAGGTGGCCTAGAATGGGGCAATGGAGGCTTCTGTTGTACATGGGATTGCCAAGATGCTGTCAGTTAAATGGCAACAAAGTGATGATACCTGGAAGAAAGAGGAGTCTCTGCTCTTGTGGACATTTACAGCCTCAACGCTCCAAAAGGCAATTCTACTCTCCCCTACTGGGTCCATGTGTGTTGGAATCTACTTGATTACAGTGTGTTTTGAGTTTTTAAGTGGTGGTGACACATTAACTGTTAGCTGTTGAATTTGAAGGAAATGGAAGGTGGACAGAGAGAAGCAAGAATTACTCTTTTAACCAGATTTGTTTAAGACATTGTTTAGACATTTAGCTGGAATTTAAAAATAAGTAGTAATATTTAAAGCTCTGGATAAAGATGATGACTGAAGATATAGATTGCATGTCATTGATATATAAATTATTCATTTTTATTTTGTTTGAAATTATTTTTTCATGATTTATTTGAAATTCAATGTAAGTATATTCATAGATAATTAAATAGATATAGTTTACTGAACTGATATTGGTAATTAGTGGGGATGAGGTCCCCTAAATGGCATAATCCAAGGAAAACAAATAAAAGGTATACTCATATTATTGTTTTTTAAAAGTCTCCTCATATTAGATGCTATATTTTATTGTCTTCATTCTGGTGGTAAATAAATTTCTACATTGAAGTTAGAGTATGATATGATTTGGCAGGACTCTGTGATATCTTTACATTAAATAAGCTGAATAAACATAAATGTATTTAATTTCTAGGTAAATAAGTGGCTGAAACAAACCATATGTGTTACCTTTGATATATGCACATATTCATATATTTCCTACATGTATAAAGAGAATCCTAATATAGATCAGAAAATCGATGCGTTGCATATATTTATGGAGATTATGTTTTTCTTTCTTTCTGTTGTCTTACACACAGAGAGACAGAGACAGACACACACACACTCGCCCATTTCATTTCCCAGGAATGGAGTTTGTGTCTGGGGACACATGCTCCCGTGAAAGTCTCACTCAGCGCATCAATGTTAATTTCAGCACTCCTGTGATCTGCCTGATCCAATCTCCTGTGTCAGAGGGTAATTAGATCATCTCCAGGGCTCCTTTCAGCTTTGAAAGCCTGGGATACAAGGCTGAAATGGTGCTTCCAACTGGGTTGCATTCTGTAAATAAAATACATAAATACTATTACCAGGACACTCAGGGGTATCTACGAATAACAGTGCCGGCAGAGACCAGCTTTAAATTACTGAAAGATCACTCGCATCTCTGCATGGAAATGGCTATTGCAGACAAACTCCCCCTTGACACGCCCTCCCCATTGACATCCAGAACACATGCCGTCCCTACCATAACTTCCATCTATCTCAGTGCTTCAATTATTTTGGCTTACCATTGCAGTAAACTTACCATCAAATATTGTTTTACATTAGGTGCGTCTATATCATTTGATTTCATATCTGTATCTGTACCACCTAATTATGCCCTGCCAACAATGTTGAGGACCAGTAAGGTTTAAAAATGGAGATGTGGAGTCTAAGGCAAAGGAAAGATAATCTGATGAAATTCTCTTGAACCTTACTTGTTTCAAAATACAGACATCGCCGTAATACCAACATAGTGAATCTTGTGTTGGAAAGACCAGGAGTGAGAAAACATCAAAATTGCATCATGTCAGTATGGGTGGGAGTGACTGCCTAAGCAGTATTTTTTTTTAACCTGTGCAGGAAAACCATGATACAGATTGAAATAGAACATCCTGTTTCCCTTTTCCACACTCACATCCTTGGGGAATAAAGGACTGCTCTCCATAGCCAAGTGTTTCCTGGGAATAGCTGGCAGATTTTCTAAGCAATTCAACATAGATAAAGTCCCTGGAGAATGTGGCAGGCAGATGAACTTGGATATGGCTCTAATTAAATCCCTGAAGAATCCCAATTATTAGGAGGAACCACTGCTCACTTCAGGTATTTGCATATGTAGACAAGATCAAAAGAGATTGCAGTTGCAAACACCTGTACAACAAACACTACTTGTCTCAAAGGCCTCATACCTCCCCCGAGAGTATCGCAGGAATGAGGCAAGGGTAGGAACATGCTGCTCTTCTGATACAGAGCACTGCAGTCTCAAGTACAACCTGCTTCCAGGAACAATTAGAATGTGTAGCTATGAGGCAACCTGTCAGTATTCTAGACACTAAATTATTTAGTAATGCTAACTAGGAGATAAACAGACAAACAAAGCACAGTATAGCTCAAAAGATAGAGCTATGTGTGAAATTAAGACGGCTCAAGATGCTGATATTAAGATTCAAAATAAGAAAAGAAAAAAAAGATGCAAAATAAGCTCTAACTCATGGAGATTCTATGCAGAACCATCCTCGTAATCATTATTTTTATGCCCATCGTTGCAGGAACCGTGTCACTTCATCTTACTTAAGGTCTTCCTCTTTTTCATTGACCCTGTACTTTATCAAGCGTGATGGGCTGCTTTCAGGAGCAGTCTGGCTGTAGTTTGTTCATTGTTCGGCAGTTCATGTTATCTTCAGTGTGCATTGCCACCACCATCTTTCAAATATATCAATTCTCTTTCAGTTTTCCTAATTCCAGCTTTTGTGTACCACTTTTGTGTACAGAAGAGGCAATTGGATATAGCATGGCTCTGGCCAGCAGCAGGTCTTGTGCTGTCGTTTTGCGCAATACAAGGGGTCATTTTATTTGTGGCCTGTTGTTTCCATGGTGTTTATCATGGATCCAAGTAAAATGAATTATTTGACAATCTCAATATTTCCTCCATTGAACCTGAATTTCTTGTTGTTCTGTTTTGAGTATTTCTATTTTTCTTTATGTGGAGGTGTAATCAAGTCAAGTTGCCCTTCACTTTTCACAAGTAAGCGTGTGTAAGCTGCATGTCAAAGGTCATTAATCAACCAATCTATCTGTTTGCTCTAGGGTGGTGACTTATGGGTTGCGATGATGTTTTTGATTAGCTCTGTGATTTTTGACAAGATTCTTGACATCTTTGAGTGCCAGCATTGGTTATGCTTTGTTCCTAATTTATAAAATGGGAGCAATGAGCCCTTTTGTGGTGGTTACATAATATCAAGTCAACGATAGGATATTCAGAGTGAAGGAGTGGGGTCTCACTTCTCAAGCAGGTCATACTTGATGATGACACCTTGCGAGAGTTGCTTTCTCTTAAGACCCTGGGAACTTCCTCTCTTTCTCCCTGGGGGTGGGACACACACTCTCTCTGCTTTACCTTCCTGGTGACAAGCCACAAGGAGCCATGCTGATGGTAGCCAGAACCCTGGAGATGTGTCCACCACCACTGGATCCACAAGACTTTTTTACCCACTGACCTGTGAACTTCCTGCATTCGGCATCATTGTGAATGACTTTTTGAGTCTGAAGAGGAATTTATGGACTAGTATTGAACTTGTGGGCTAATATCTGATGTGGGTTTGATCTGGATTGGACTGGATGTTTTCTTCATATACAATTACTCTTTGACATAAAGTTATCTCTTATGCATACATACATGAGTGTCATAGGATTTGTTTCTCTAGCCAACCCAGCTAACACACCTATCACGATCCAGGGAACATATAGTCCCCTGCTAATATTTTAAGTCTCTCAGTTCTCCTGAGGATTTACTATGCCAGTTGAAGCATGTGCTCCTATGCCTGGACGTGGACAACTGTGTGAACCTCAGGGAACAGACCTCATGTCATCAATCCTAGCATCAGAATTCACTTTGAACATCCAAAGGGGTGCACGTCAAAGAATGGAATTTCTTTTCCAGACCTATGCATTTAATTTTTTTTTACAAAACAACCTTATCACCTTCAAAGTTATTTCCATTACACTGAATACATTTGTTAAATTTGAGATTCCATTTCGAAAACATTTTTCAAACTCATTTGTTTGGATGGCTGACAGCACCTCCCTCATTTGTTTGGCTTTCCTGCACCTCCTCTATGTCTTCAAATTACTGTCCTTTCATGTCTCTCTTCATTCAAGGAAACAATAAGAAGTTTTAGGAGCAAAGTAAGCTGAGTAAGGTGTCTGGGCCAAGAGGCATGCTGCTTTTTGCCAAAAATTGGCACACAGAGATGACTGCATAAGTAGGTGCATCCGTCTGCCACAAGTCAGGCAATTTTTTTGGTCACACATTGGTATGGAATATTTTCAGAACCTCTAAATAGAAAGCTTGATTAACACTCTGACCTGGTGAAATCAACTTCAAGCGCACAACAAGTCAACATTTTCAACTGTTTAGGAAGTTGAAGGATGTCTAGAATGAGGTTTGTCATCAATCAACATTTTACCTTTTTGAAGCATGAAAACCACTCATACACTTGAGTTTTTCCCATAGTGCTGAACTAGTAAGCTTTGTTCAACATCACAACAGTTCCTGTGGCATTTTTTTCTGAGCAGGAAACAAAATTTCACTGCCTCACGCTGTTCTCTTAAATGTGCCATCAACAAAAACAAGGTGCAGGTAAAACTGCTTTTATGAAAAAATTCACTGTGATGAGAGTGAGAGAACCTTCCCAGTGAGTTGCTGGGTTCTCGCAGGGGAGAGGGGCATGGGATGTACTAAGAAAATTTCACTCTTCCCAAGGCAACTCCGGTTATTTGGTTATTTTTTAGTATCCTATTACCTGAAAACATTTAAGCACATGATATCAACAAAATGTGAAAGCAGAAAATTGGGTCATGAAAGGGTTATACCAACTTTCAATGGTACGTGGATAAAATTTTCAGAATCATATATTTGGTTTCCAAGTTTATGGCTCAGCTTAAAATAGCTAAAGACTCTGAACATGTTCTTGAGCAGGGGTGGCCCCAGATTCAATCCTCCCTCTTCCTTGGCTGCATCCACTATCACAGAAAGGTGAGTCGGAGCAGGTTAAGGGGGAAGCTTGCTCTGTCTGTGAGCTTCTGGCTCTGCTTGGAAACTGGGAGGGGTGGGTACTGTGAGTTGACTGCGTAAGAGGGAACTTCAGACAATTCTCTTGTTTGGCCACCATCAGGTGCTTTGGTAACTCTAGATCCTTTGGACAGCCTCATCAGGACTCCAATAGTTGGCTTTCACAGAGGGCCTTGAGGGCACCCCCCCCCTCCCTTTACTCCTCCAGCATTCAAGTGGAAATAACGCTCTGATGTTCTTAACATTTGGGTTGCTTAAAATGTTGTATGCTATTTAAACAACACTGAAGTGTGAAGTCTAGGTCTTACTGCATTGATAAGGTGGTGGTGCTACAAAGGGGGATGGGCGGGAGTCTGTGGCAGCATGACGGGAACCATTCTAACCCAGAGGAATAAAAGATCACTATGTTTGGGGTTTTTTTTCTATGTAGGCATTTGCTCATCTTTTGTCTATTATAGTGTGCCTTTAACTTGAACTTATCTTACTAGGTTCCCAAAACAAGCCAGTTGTCTGAGCAGGTGGAAGAGCTAAGAGGATCTGCATGAAGCTAATATTCCCAAGGGACAAGAACCCTCCTGGGGCAAAAGGAAACAAGAAAAGAAGACAAGGTGGAAATATGTAAATATGATCATCTTGGCTTTGACTCTTGATGTTATAAGAAAAAGGCGTGGAAAATCTCCTCTGTAAATTCCAAACATATTATGCACTATTCAAACCCCAAGATTCTAATTCCAGGTTAGAAACAATGGCCATATCCCTGGCTGTCTGAAAAGCAGTAAACTGTTTCCAGAATCCAAAGTTTGCCACATTATGGCGTCCATAGGCTGTTTCCCACTAGAGGAATCAGACCTTCAGGTCTATTCCATTATATGAAATTCCTGTGAACTGCTTCTCAGTGTCTGGTTTCTATACCAAAACAATATTCAAAAATACCGATAGAAGTACTTGAGGGCCCAAGTGGATGTTTATCTTCCTCTGAAGAGAAGTTTTAATTTTTACACTTAAGTATCTGGGTTACCAGACATCCCAGATGATTTCAATCCACTTTAAGTGCTTGTGAGATTCTGGGTCACTCAAGACCCCCAAAACCACTGCTATTAAGTTGGGTCCAACTCATAGCAGCCAGATAGGGCAGAACAGAGCAGCCTTATGGGGTTTCCAAGGCTGAGATATTCTCATGTGCTGTCAATCACAACTGTCTCTTAAAGAACAGAAGGTGGTGTGACCAATTATTTAAGCTTTTGGTTTACAGCCAAGAAATGCAGTACTGGACCAACAGGGCTCCTTTGGGGGCACAAAAGAGTTGAAATTGGTTTGGCTTACTTGTTCACCTTTAATATGTGGCAAAATTCATGAGCTTCCAAACCCAAGTTTTATCAGGGCTGCTAGATTTGCTGATCCTGGACACAATTTTTTTCATCCGCTCATCCCCCTTCCAGGGAAAACACCTTCGGCAAAAAAGGGATCTCAAACACTACTTCCCTCCTCTCTTGGATCTCAACTTAGAGCTTTTTCACTATCTTTTATTAAAATTAAAAATGTATTGGATTTTTAGTTTTCTGTTTGCTCATTCAAAATGCTTTTTTAAAAAATGGGTTAGATTGGCTCATTAACACAACACATTTCCTACACTAGATCCCAGTATGAACTAACTCTTCAAAGGTCCATAAATAGGCTTACCTATTAAATAAATAAATAAGCCAAGGAAGCATCTACAGCAGTGCAGATTGGAATGATGTGTAGGGATTATAGCCTCTGAACATCTCCATGTAAGATGTTAAGAAGCCTTGATAGGGTAGTAGGGTAAGCACTGGACTTACTAACTCGCAAGGTTCTTACTTGAAGCCCAACAACTGCTCAGAGAGAAAGGTGAGTGTGTTAAAGTAACAAATCCACAGAAACTAATGTATAAGAGAGAGTTTTACATAAAGGCTAAGTGCACATCAAGAAAACATCCCAACCCAGTGCTGCCCATGCCCACAAGTTCAATGGTAACCCACTAATCCATATGTCCACACCAATCCACGAAGTCCTCCTCCATCTCACGACAAAAGATGTAATGATGGTGACTGCAGGAGGTAAGCCGAGTCAGGGAATGTGTAATCATCTCAGCACTGGCAGGGGTCTCCACATACCTGCTCCAGCACCCAAGGCTGCATCAGGGTAGATCCATATGGCTTCTTCTCAGGGATGTCCTGCAGGAAGTGAGCCTTGGCTGCTGAAGCAGGGAACTGGCTAAGATAGCTGAACCCTGGTCTGGCCATCACAAAGCAAGAGACGCTAGAACTAGAAAGGTGAGGCTCACTGAGCCATTTATCTCTCCAACCTTCAATTGACCCCACATGTGTTGGTAGGCCAGGCTGTTACAATAAACTTTAGCTATATCAGTGAGATATTCTCCTCTCTTAAAGATTTACAAACCTAGAAGCACTATATTAAATCATTATGAGTTGGGATCAAGCACATAGAAGTACATATATATTTCTGGTATTATGTTTACATTAAAAATTAAACATTGAAACAACATGCATAAAATATACCTACAGAAGTGTCTCTGGGCTATAATTGATCAGTTAGTCATCGTGCTTTCTGATGTAGTTTTGCCTCTAAGGTTTTCCCCCTCTTTCAGAAAGAAAGAGCATTTTAGTGCAGTGTTTATTTGTTCATTTTCACATTAACCACTGGAAAACTTATCTTAGCTCAAAAAAATCCATTGGATTGGTTCCTTTATCAGTGACTGCAGTAGGCACAATTTGGCTAAAATGAAAACCATAGTACCAGAGACACCCAATGGAAAACCAACACACAAGTCCAAAACAGCATCAATAACAATGAACCCCACTAAAATGTGAGTTTTGGAGACACACATAAAAAAGAGCCACAGAATCGAAACTAATGGCCTCCAATTCTACTCACAGACGGACTTACTTTGTCACCCACTAAATCAAAAAAGATGGAAAATAGGCGTCTAAAATGATACCTGTCATTTAACATTGTTTGTTTGGCACACATGTATGCTGTTTTGTGTGTGTGTGTGTGTGTGTGTGTGTGTGTGTGTGTGTAAATGATATATGTTCACCTGGTCTTAATCGGTTCCCTTAACACTTTTAAAGGATGCTTTATTTTTGCTGGACTTTGTCAACAGATTAAGCCTTCGAGTACTGTGCAAGAAAGGATGATCAAATTATTTAGTACATTTCAAGACAGGAGAAAGATGATGCCTATGAAAAGAACTTCAGAAACTACCGAGTGACAGTTAATGTGTACCTAGAGCACTCTCTCTCCCTCTCTCCCTCTCCCATGCATGCTCTCTTTGTTTCCTTCTTCTCTCTCTGGGTTTCATTATGCTTGCTTCAGTTGAGGACTTTCTTCTCAGCTCAAGGCTCTGTTAAACACGGGATTGTTTCCACACTTTGCCGATCAGCAAAAAGAGCAAAGGAGTACACAGATGGATGAGATGGTTATTGAAAGCAACACCTGAGACTATTTTCTGCACTTTGTTCAAATCAATACATGCATTTATTTTTATATCAACCACCTCAGTTACCTGGTGCAAGTGGCAAGGGTCACCACACAAGACTAGCTTTCTCTTCTTCAAAGACACAGCACACTGCTCAAAAAGGTGGGGACCAAACTATCCTAGCAGCGTAATTTCTGATTGTAACACATCCCCCAAGCAATAGCAACAGGAACATCCGCAGTGCCATCAAGTCCATTCTGACTCAGAGCAACTTCATAAGACAGAAGAGAATTGACTTAGGATGTAATCTTTATGGAAGCCAATTGTCACCTCTTTCTCCTGCTCCTAAGTTTTAACTTCTGACCATTGGGTTAAGAGCCTAATGATTAAATCGCTATGCCATTAATGTTCTGAAATTCTGGAGTGGACATCATAAATTATTGCCGTCATCAGCATACTCATGTCTGTATCCATCTGGACTTTAGTAGAAAAATGTTCTCACTAGGAAATGTCTTAACATGTGCAGTACCTGAGCCTTTCTAGGATTCATTTCAGCCAGTTAAAGGTAGAAAACAACTTTTTTAGCATAGACTTGTGCCATGGGTTAAGTTGTCTCCCTTGGAAAGTCTTGTTCACATACTTCTTTGCTCCAGACTTTCAATGAGTTATTTGCCCCAAACTTGAGAAATCTAAAAACAAAAGCTAGATTTACTGATTTATAACATGTTGATTATTATTTGAATTGCATGTATTTAAACAAAAATGTGTTGCTATCGATATGTCAGAAGAATTGCCCAGAATGTAGTCTCAAAGCTGCATATAACATGAAAGCTTACTGGGAAAGCTGTTATTTCTGCAGGCAGCCATTCTTGTCATCTGTCAGGGCCCCATGAATGACTCGATGGATGGTACCTGAGATAAGAGGGGATGGTAACTGAGGATCAACAAGGTGGCTTTGTCTTGATGAAGATTTTACTAGTTGCGTTAAAAAATGGACAAGGTTTAATAAGTGAAGTGATACATTTCAAGGGTGTAGAGCTTTAAAAGAATTGGATTATTCAGATAACCACACTTCATCATGGTTGTGCCATCAATTCCATCAGGGTAAATAGATGGAGTCATGCCTCAAAAATCAGAACAAAGATGTAAGTGTAGAATGTCATGTTTTAGATGAAGAATTCTAAAGTATAAAAGTCTTCTGCTCAACCTACTTAGTAGCCAGGCATTTAGAGTCTTGGTGTCTAGATGTTATTTGGTAATCAGTTATCAAATGGTTTTGAGCTGATGCTGAATGAATTGATTTAGAATCGAGAAAGATAACTCTAGCTAAAGTTTGAGGAAAGAATCACAAAGAACAGGGTGGACAACAGGATAAGTCTACCTTCTTTTATACCTTTCTCTGTGAGATAATGAGCTAATTCCCCATGTCCACAGTTCGTTTACAACATGGGTAAAATAATAAAGCAATTAAAAAGACACAATCACTATAATATTCTCAATTTATTTCTTAATTTGAAAAAATGTTATTTTGACTCCAAGCAAGTGTAACAGACAGAAGATTTTAAAATATGCCCTTTCTTGTATAGGTGATTATAGTGAGATTGTCTATAGAGTCTAAAATAAATTGGTGCCATTAATTTGTAGATAAAATATTTTTCCTACCACTTGCCTGTCAATTGGTCAATACTAGGGTGGCTATTGTGTTGCTGCAATGTTCATAGCTATGTCACTGGTATTTCAGATACAGACAGGGTTACCCTAGGTGAACAGATTTCAGCAGAGCTTCCAGACTACGACTGGATGGTGAAGAAGAAGTAGTCTCTTCACTTCAGAGGAAGCAGAAATGGAAATCCCTATGGATAGCAGTGAAACACTGTCATATACTGAAAATCTAGCTAATAGCGTACAGACATTGTCAGAGTTAGCGCCAGGAGATCGGTTTCTCAGAACTTTACCACGGAAGAGCTGCTTTGTCAAAGCAAAGTTCATCATAAAGATGAAGGTGCAATAAAGCCTCAGCGAGTAAAGTCATCAGAGAATTCACTTGCTGAGACAACATGACTCACAATGAGAACAAACAGCTGTACCATCCATTGATAACTGGAATCGAAATTGTAAGAATGTAGACCAAATGGTAGTCGTTAAAAATGAAATGCAATGCATGAACTTTCACAGTCCAGGTGTTAGGAAGGGTCAATGGATTAGTATTGGCCAATTTGAATCAGGAAACCATATGATATACTACATGAAGAATGACATATTCAGAGTAGTGGTGTTGCATTCATCCTCAAAAAGAACATTTCAAGATTTACCTTCAAGTCCAAAATTGTGTGTGAAAAAGGGTAATGCCTATTGCCATATCAGGAAATTCAGTCAATACAACTATTATTCAAATTTGTATACTAGCCGATAAAAGGTACTGATGAAGACATTGAAGAATTGTGTCAAACTCTTCAATCTGAAATTGATCAAACATGCAATCAAGATACATTGATAATTATTGGCACTTTTCAAATTCAAGTAGGAAAATATGGTCTTGGTCATAGAAACAAAGCCAGCGATTACATGACAGAATTTTGCAAGACCAATGATTTTTCACAAATCAATTGTTACCACAACTCAAAAAGTGATTATGCACGTGGACATCTGTAGGAAGAATACACAGATATCAAACTACTGTGGAAAGAGTTGATGAAGAAGCTCAATATTAGCAGCTAAAACCAGGCCAGGGGACTGTGGAAGAAACCATCAATTGCTACTATGTAAATTCAGATGAAAGGAATGCAGGTTGAAGAAAGTGAAACTAGTGAATAAGAGCCAAAATAGAGCCCTGAATATATCCAAGAAGATTTTCAAGATCACCTCAAGAAAAGATTTGATGCATCCAACACTAATGAGAGAAGGCCCGAGGAGCAGTGGGATGACATCCCGGACATCATCCTTGAAGGCAGCAAATGGCCTCTAAGAGACAAAAAGAAAACAAGAGGTCAAATCAGATTTCAGAAGAGACTCTGAAACATGCTCTTACTCATAGAGTAGCTTAGGCACATGAAAGAAGTAATAGAGTTAAAGAGCTGAACAGAAAATTTCAAAGGACAGCTCTAAAAGACAATTAAAATATTTAATGAAATGTACAAAGATCTAGAATTAGAAAACCAAAAATGAAGAATATGCTGAGTATATCTTACACTGAAAGAAGTGAGGGCTTGAAAAAAGCCAAGCAATTAAGATGTAATATTGAAAAATTATTTCAGAAAAATATTGAATAACATAGAAAGCATCAAAAGAAGTTGGGAAAATATATCAAACTGAACCAAAAAGACACTTTCAAGAGATAGTATGTGAGCAATGACTAGTGGCACTGAGGAAAGAAGAGTAAGCTGCACTGAAAACATTAGGCAAAAACAAATCTCCAGGAATTGATTTAATACCATTTGTAGTATTTCAAGAAGCTGAAAAAGCAGTGGAAGAGCTCACTCACTAAGGCGAAGAAATTTGGAAGACAGTAACATGGCCAACTGACTGGAAAAGATTCATATTTGGACCCATTCTAATGAAAGGTATCCCAACCGAATGCACAAATTATAGACAAATATCACTGATATCACCTGTATGTAAATTTTTTAGAAGATCATCCAGAAATTGTAGCAGCAGTACCTTGACAGGTGTAGGTTCAGGCGAGGTTCGGCCAGATTCAGAAGAGGGTGTGGAACAGGGGATAGCATTGCTGATATCAGACAGATTTTGGCTGAAAGCAGAGCAGCAAGATTTTTATTTGTGTTTCGCTGACTATGTTAAGCCTTTCAACTGTGTATATACATGAAAACAGAAACAAAAAAACGAAGGCTAGCACTGAGAGGAGTACGAATCCAAGAACACGTCTTTCCTCATGCTAAACATTTACATGGATGAAGGGGCAATAAGAGGCGATTGTTAGAGGCGAACAGGGCAATAGTACATTGTTTAAAATGGGGGTAAAGGGTTTTAGCCTCTGGGTTTTAGCCTCGTATCATGCTCATTCAATCTGTATGCTGAAGAAGTTATCAGAGAACCTGGATTATCTAAGGAAGAATGTGGTATCAGGACTGGAAGAAGGTGTATTAACAATACGAAGGTGACAGTTTACTGACCTTGTTGACTGACAGTGAGGAGGACTGAAGCACTTGCTGAAGATCAATTACAGTCTTCAGTATGTCTTACCACTCAAAGTAAAGAAGACCAAAGCCCTCACAATTAGACCAATAGGTAGTGCCATTCTAAAAGGAGAAAAGGTTGAGATTGTGAAAGATTTTATCTTATTTGGATCTATAATTAATTTTCATGGAAACAGCGGTCAAGATTTCAAAAGACATTACCTAAGTCTGCTATGTAAGACCCTTTCAGAGTTTTGAAAGACAAGGATATTACTTTGAGGACCAAGGTGCACCTTACCCAAGCCATAGTATTTTCAATTCCCTCATATACATGTTGGAAAGTTGGACACTGAGAAAAGAAGACTTAAGAAAAACTGATGTATTTGAATTGCTGTGTTGGAGAAGAATGTTTCAAGTATCATGGACTGCTAAAAGGACAAACCACCTGTTTTGGAAGAAGTAAGGCCTGAGTGCTTCTTAGGGGACAGATTGGTGAGTCATCGTCTTACATCCTTTGTGCATGTTGTCATGACAGATCCATCTGTGGAGAAGTCCATCATGTTTGGAGAAGTAAAGGGGAATCAATAAAGAGGAAGGCCCTCAGATGACATCATAACTGCAACAATGGTCTTAAGCATATGGACAATTGTGAGGATGGTATAAGACAGGTTAGTGCTTCATTCTGTTGTGCATAAGATCATTCTGGGTTGGAAACGATTTGATGTCACCTAAAAAAAACAACAACTATGCAGATAATACAACATTGTTAGGTAGGGATCTCTAAAGAAACAAAAACAGCACATGTAAAAGTAGATAGACAGATAGATAGAGTATAACAGCTAATGAGTCCACACAGCAATACAGAGGGCTCCATTCAACTTCTGTTAGTAGACCAATTAATATACTGAAGGTCCTTCAACTTATGCCAGCTGCTGGTCCAAGGTCAAGGAAGGAGACAGCCAGAATCTTCCCTCAGGCAAGACAAGCAGAGTCTGCCCACAGGCAGCAGACTGCAGGGTGGGGCAGCAAAAGGCAGTTGCTTGGAGCATAGTGAAGCAAGCCCTGATGGAGTCTCAGGCTCTAGCAATACAGCACCAAACAGGATCTACCAGCAGCATGGCGAAACAGGTTCTGATGGCACTCCAAGCTCTCAATGCACACATAACAACCCAATCTATGAGTTGGCTAGGCCAACATGTAGTGCAGCACACAGTTGAGACAAGGAATAGCTCAAGAATCAGCACAGCAGGGAGAAAGAGAGAAGGTAGCCAGCCTTGGAAAACAGGTATCTTGGTCACCCTCCCATCAGTCTGTTACCTGATGAAATTTCACTCACATGTTCCTACAGCAGCCTAGTTGGCACAATAAACCTAACTCTCACAACAACCTTGCTTGCAGAAAAGAAGTAGAACTCGAGTTGTTGCTGAAGATCAAGATTTCAGCCTTCAGTATAGATTACATCTCAATGTAAGGAAAATCCAAGTAATCACAACTGGAACAATAAGAACATCATGATAAATGGAGGGGAAAAATGAAGTTGTTAGTATTTTGTCTTGCTTGGGTCCACAACCAAATGCCATGGAAGTAGCAGTTAAGAAATCAAACAAAGCATTGCATTAGGTAAATCTGCTGCACAAGTCCTGTTTAAAGTATTGGCATGTAAGGATGTTACACGGAGGGCCAAAGAACAGCTGACCTGAGCCACAGTATTTCAAGTTTAATGTGCAATAAAATTTGAGCATTCAATAAGAAAAACTGAGAAAGAAGGGGTGCATTTTAACTATTGTGTTGGCTAAGAATATCGAAAGTACCATGAAATGTTCAAAGAACAAACTTGTCTGTCTTGGAAGCAGTACAACCAGAATGCTCCTTAGAGACTAGGGTGGTGAGAGTTTGCTTCACATATTTTGGATATGCTGTCAAGAGAAACGAATCCCTAGAGACGGACATTGTGGTTGGCAAAAGAGGGCCGATGAGGAAGAGGAAGGCCCTCGATGAGATGGATTGACACAAGGCTTACAGCAGTGGGTTCAAACATAAGAGTAATTGTGAGGGTGGCACAGGGCAAGGCGGTGTTTCACTCTGTTCTACTCAGTTTCACTATGAGTAAAATCCAATAAGATTACACTGAACAACAACAAAAAATAATTTCAAAATGTCTATAAATAAATCTGCAAAATAATCTAGAAATAGGTGCTATCAGGTGTATTCTTTTATAATTTGAAACCTTACATTTTAATTTTTGTTTTTCATTCCTGAAGTTTACAATGTCTTTTGTCAATATAATAATTAAAAAACTTTATTTTGCAAAATACTTCATTTCGTTGAAAGCAATATTACAATCTAGCTATTATAGAGTTTTAGAAATTTGTTTCCAAAAAATGCAACTTTGTGTTTTTTTTTAATCCTCCTTAACCAGCTGAGAGAGAGAGCAGAAGAAAATGTTTAAGGAGAAATGATGTAAAATTTGAAGTTATGTTGCTGATGGCTTTTTGGACATTTGGCTTTGTTGTTTTGTCTAAAAGCTAAGAGATTGGTTCATAAAACTGATTGCAGATCCCATTGCAGAACTAATAAAACAAATTGTCTATTGATGATGTGCACTGGGTAAATCCTAGAACATCTCCCAAAGCTTTCTATTGCTCGATTTATTCTTTAATGTTCTCAATTTATTTATTTCAATTTAAAGTTTGGGTAGCAAGCCAAGGATGCAACGTGGGTGAGAGAGCAGAGTCCTGTGAGTTTCAGAATGGAGAGTCTCTAGTTAAATTATAGGTCTTCCCTTTGTAGCTACCTGTCTCCAGGCAAATCATTTAAACATATGAGTTTTATTGGTATAGAATTAAATTGATAGTTCTCCTTAGAGCTTGAAAACATCATATAAATAATGCATGTAAGTGGATTATAACTGTCCACTTTAACAACGAGTCAGCTAATAAAAATACACCCATGATGACACAGACACATATGCACACACCTTCATAGTTTGCCTTCCTCATTATCCTTTCCTGTCTGACTCACCTCGCATTTTTCCTAATGATATTGTAGATGAAAAGACTGGCTCTCCTTATCTCACTTTTACCAGCACCCCGGCACTGCTCCATGTGATCATGAGAACAATATTTTATCCTTCATTGTACCCCTGCTCCCTGCTGCAAGGATGACAAATGCTACCTGGATGACAATGCTGCTGCTCAGAGCTGAAGGATATAATTAGCAGATACATACAAAATACTTTAATGACAGCCCCCATCTGAATGCCTACACCTGCCGGACACCTTCATAATGAAGCTTGTCTGAGACTTGTACAGTGATCAAATGTCCTCCCGGGGCTCGGCAGGGGAAACGTGTTTTAGTTGTCATCATAGACTTGGCATTAGCCCACAAATGGGATCAGGGATCCTGTAAAGCAGTCAACATCTGCTGCTCCATCAAGCCACTTTTCCCTTTATTTAATTCCATAGTCTAATTTGCATGCTCCTAATTTTCTTATGGTAGGGATTAATCATTCATGAAAATAATAATTACAAAACTCATTTGAAAGCTTGGGGGAAAGCTGGCTACTTGTGATGGGCATTCCTTCTGAAAGAGGAGGGAAAAGTGAACTAGTACTAGAAGGAAAATCAAAGCTAGTTAGTCAGTAATCAGGATGGCTTTGATCTTTTCCTTCAGTAAAACGAGGCGGGCTGCGTATCACATGTAGACGTGTAAGTTAAGAGAGAACAATGTAAGCCTCTGTCTCCAGTTCCATACCTTTGTGAATAAATAGATATAATTTGATTATTTTTACGGTAATACTGAAAAGTAAAGTTTAAGTAAAAAGAACAAAATAATACAATAACATATCATTGGAAAGGGGTCTTAGCTATCATTCTGCAAACTTTGGCTCAATTCAGAAAGTAAGACTCTGTCCTCCCAAAGACCTGATTATTTGCTGTGGTTTTTTTTTAATTATCACCCCTTTATTAGGGAACAAATTCCATTTTGTATAATTTTAAATTTTAGAATTTTTTTCCTTTCTTATACAAAGTTCAAGTGTGCATACCAACAACTACTCCTCTGCCTGGACCTACCTCATGCTCTTTAAATCAACTCAAATGCATGCAAAACCTGGATAGCGAAGAAAAATGACAGAAGAATCAACACAGAGGAAATGTGGTGTTGATCAATAATATTCCATAGCCCCTGGACTATCAGAAGAATGGATGTGTTAGTCTGGGTTGACTAGGGAAATAAGTTCTAAGAGACACTCATATGTGTATATAAGAAAGTGCTTTCTATAAAAGAGCAATTGTATATTGAAAAAATATCCCAGTCTAGGCCAGATCAAATCCACATCAAGTCTGATATTAGCCCATATGGCTGATACCAGTCTATAAATTCCTCTTCAGATTCAGGCAACACATGCAATGATGCCGATGCTGAATGCAGGAAGATCACAGGCCAGTGAGTGGAAAGCCATGTGGATCCAGTGGGAGTAGAAGCATCTCAGCGCTGACTTGGGTCTCTACATGGCTCCTCCAGCTCCAGGATTTGGACACCATCAGGGTACCTCCATGTGTCTCGTCAACAGGAATGTCTCATTGAGAGGGAGTGTATGCGCCCCCCTTCCAGGGAGGAAGATAGTTGTTCCCAAAATCCTCAGGAGAAGGCGATGCCCCTGCAGTGGCCTCATTGGCTATGATCTGATTGACATGGTAGACTCCACCCCTGCACTTTAAATTTGACATATTATGTAATTGCCAAAATGACCATATATGTTTTGAAAGAAATGTGAAGGGATTTAAACAAGTTCATGGACAAAATGACATTAGAATATAAAATAATACAATATGTAATATAACTTTTTAATATAAACATATCAAGTTAAAGATATTTTTGTAAGTGATCATATCAGCCACTTAGTCCACCCATGAAGAGCTAAGGGTCTTTGGAATTTATCCATGTCAATACAATCCATTTTTACATTATGAAGTTCGTAATATAGCAAGAAGATGTCAACAAAAGTCAGGTCAGGTCTATATGGTGTATGCCTAATACTTTCCTATTGATGTTCAAAAAACATCCTTATTTAATAAAAGGAGTGATGGGAGTATTGTCATGGTGGAGAAGATGCTGTGGTTTCCCTTCCTTGTGTGCAACTTCTTTGTTAACGCTCTGGCCAACCTTGTCAAAGCACTCTCACAAAAAGCATGTGTTATCTTTCTTTTGTACTCGGAATGCCAACAAGGAAAATGCCTTAAGCATCCCCCAGAAAGCATTGCCTCATCCCCTGCCCTTGACTGCTCTGCTTTTCCTTTGACTGGGCCATTTCCACCTCTTTTTACCCGTCACACTGACTTCAGGTTCATACAGATATAGCCAGGGTCCATCATCTGTTAAAAGTCTTCAAAGAAATGCTTTAGGATCTTACTCCTACATGCTTAACATTTCTTTGCCTAGTTTTGATCTTGGCTGTACTTGATTTGGATACAATTATTCAAACACCCACTAAAATGTGTTCTACTTTTTCAAATTTTCAGTCAGAATAGTGGAATGAGAACAAAATGAGATGTGGACAGTGCTGGCTAGTGTTTCTGCTGTTCACAGTTTGTCCTTTTCTAGGAAGACACATGAAATAGTAATCTCTTTCCTATAAAATCAGTAAGGATGCTGTGCCCTGTGCACTTCACCTTCAACATCAACTAACACCTTCTTAAAATGACCTCGGTATACATAAACTCTTCATTTCTTTGCACCATTGCACGCATAAACTTTTCACAGAGCATTCATGATTTCATGATGTTTCCACCCAGGCTTCACTATACATTTTATGTCCTCACTTCAATTTTAGGAGGATTCTCGTGGCTCTGTAATGGCTCTTTTTGTCCTGATATGTTATTCTTTGTAGCATCTCAAATTCAACCCTGTCCATACATGTGATCGAACAGTAGCTAATTTTAGGTACAGGAGGTTGTCCCACCTAAGCCTGTGAAAGACCACAAAATACAAGGGTTGGAAATAAATCAGGCAAACAAATTGGACACTTTATGGGGAAAACCCAGAAATGGGCATGTGCAAATTAAGCCCCCGAAGTCCAGGTGGGAGGTACACCTGGGCACACAGACTAGGCCCAGAATGAAGACCAGGTGCACCTATGCACAGCCAATGGGGTTAAATAATACCTTCAACCACGCCTCCGCAGGCAGACATGTTAAAAGCTGGCTACAGGAAAGCCAATTCCTCTCTTTTGCTCTGGTTTTGTGGCAGGTCTGAGGCCCACCTGCAGCCTGTTGGGGGAGAAACACATGCTCTTGGGGCACTTGGTTACAGGGACTCCCCATTCCAGAGGTGCAAGTATTCTTTGCCTCGTGGGTTTTCGTGCCGACTTGTGAACAGCAGAGTGGCTTCTGTGAAGCTTTACACACTGTCCAGAAACAGCAAGTATCCTTATGAGACTGTAAAACCTGAAACTTTTCTTTCCTCCATAAAATCTCACTTGTATTACAAATGTGCTTTGGGGTGAATTCTTTCAGCATGAGTAGCAAAGAACCGAGGTATAACCCCCTCCAGAACCCTAATGTGATGACAAGGTATTCTTAGTTTATTTTGGTAGAAAGGATTTTTGAAATCCATGCACAGTTTTCATAACATACATGTACATGAATGCTTTGAATGTGCCTCAAACAGCTGGTGCAGTGCTTAGAAATTAGGGTGGTGAGACTTCGACTCTATTATTTTGAGCACATCCTTAAGAAGAACCAATCACTGGAGAAGGACATTAAATTAGGTAATGTAGAGGGTTCATGTAAAAGAGTGATGTCCTCAATATGACGGATTGGCACAGTAGCCACATAAGTGGATTCAAGCAGCAATTATCAAGAAGACGACTCAGGACCAAGTCACTGTTTGTCCTGTTGTCCACAAAGCCTCTATGAATAGCTTGATAGGAGCTTGATAGGAGCCAACCAAACCAACGATGGTCCCAAACTGCCATTTGGAGGATCCTAACAAAGCCCTTCATCTCTTCTACTGAACCATCTCAGTATTTGCAGAGACCCATCCCATACCCTATAAGTGGGCCCTCTACTGAAGTCAACCCAAGTCAACTCTGACAGCCTCTTTCCCAGTTCTAATGGCTGAGGCTCTCATCGCCATTGCCATCCTCGGTTGAATTGTGGCTGTGGCAGTAATAGTGTAATTTTCCTATAACATTATTTGAACCTTGTTCTATCCATCATCAACCCAAGAAATGGTAGGTGAGGACCCACTGTCCAAGGCAGAGTGGGTATGAGGAAACTCACAGAGCCACACACCTTGCCTTCTAGAGGAGCTGGTCCTCAACCTGTGGGTCATGATCCCTCTGGGAGTTAAACAACCCTTTCACAGGGGTCACCCAATTCATAACAGTAGCAAAATTACAGTTCTTCAGTAGCAACAAAAATAATTTTATGGTTGGGGGGTTCACCACCACATGAGGAATTGTATTAAAGGGCCATGGCATGAGGAAAGTTGAGAACCACTGCTCTAGAGGAACGGGGTACAAACAGGCTGGAAAAGCAACGGTTGGAAGGAGCCTGAGTGTGAGGATGCTGGCATTTTCAGTGCTGGTTACCTCGGTAGAGAATGGAAGTTGAACACAGAGGGGAAGAGCAAGGGACCCAGTCCTATTGCATGAGAGAACATGCTAGAAAGGTTGGGAGAATGATTCCTGCAAAGGGGCAGGGGACATGAGGGGACATGCTGGGAATGACAACTTAAAGAAGCAGCTGGGGTGTGTGGGGGGGGAGGGAGCAGGCGGTCAGGTGGAGGGGAACCTTAGCCAATGTCTGGGCTACATTAGCGGATATAGGGCAGGGAGGGAATGTCACCTGAGTGACTGGAATGGTCCCCTGGCTACAGTGGAATGCTGTGAAAATACCAAAAAGAGAACACATATTTATTTAAATGGTCTTTTCAAAATTATTTTCTTATTTAATTCTCACACACACACACAATTATCTGAGCCATTCTACCCTTGTTTTGCAAATAAGAAAAGAGGATCTCTGAAAAAAATTAATTATTTTCTGAACAAGGATAATATATTGCATTCTATCTCCATGTCAGGTACGAAGCACGGTTCTCTTTAATCATCACAAGAACTCTGTGGATGAGGCCCTCATAATTTATTTCAATGAAATTGGTCACAAAGTGGTTAAAGATGCTCCCTCCAAGTCACAGAATATATAAACAGCAGAATCATAGCCTCTAAAGAGAAACTGTGGAATTTTCACAATGTATCTCACAAGAATTTATCTGAATCTATGCCAAATGTTCTATTAAATGCGGTGGGTATAAAAATGAACGAAACACAGCTTCAGTAGTCAAGGTGCTTTAGAATAAAAAGTAAAGAGACTTGTAAATAAATAGATGCAGTAGCATTTTGGAAGGCCCACCATCACAGAGTACACAAGGCAACCTGGGGTGAGAGTAGGTGCTACTTGATTCTCCCTCACCAGTGTGGGTGAGACAAGGCTCTGGGAAAGTTTTAACCTCTGCTTTTGAAAGATGGGATGGTGTCACCCTTTTAGGCGGTCTATTTGGAAGCAATCATAGAAGTTTCTACACCCAACTGGAGAGTTGTAAAAGAGATGATACGGGAGTGAAATTTCAAGTACTTTTGTATGGCTGGAGGAAGAAAATGAACTGTAGAAATGTCAGGTGCAAAGCGAAGAAGGCAGATACGGGATCGTGAAAGACCTTCTTCTCTAGGACAAACATTTAGAGTTTATTTGAAAGTCTATTCAAGGATTAAAGCAAGCCTTGTTTATTCAAAGTTTATTCAAAATAAAGATTTATTTAGCCTTGTTTATTCAAAGTTAATGAGCACATTTTTTTAAGGCCACACTATTTCTTTTCTTAGGTGCTAGGGAATCAGTACAGACTATGAGCAGCTAAAAAACCTACCCCTATGGACCTTATTTCTGATCAGCATATTCAGACTACTGTGTGATATTAATGCAAGGTAGAAGCTTGGAAGCAGAGTGCTTAGCCTATATAATTAAAAACCCTCACTTAAGAACTATAGGCTTCAAATTAAGCATTGTTAATGAGGATAAAGAAAAGGGGGGTGGGTTAGGCATATGATATGTGTTGATGACTGACAGGATTTGAGGCTAGGAAAGATGAACATCTGTGAGGGTTTTTGACTATGGGTGTAGTCTTATCTATAGTCATTTTATATGTCTAATTTGATAGAAAATAACATTGGCCTCGATGGGTATCACTACAGTCTATCTTGCTACATTAAAATATTGATCCTTCACATAGATATTGATATATTTATCTCTAATACATACTTATATTTATTTCAAAGGGTTAAATGGCATATTTCATTATGAAATATTAATTTAAGGCTGATGGAATATTTGATAGTTTTGCAATATTGAAACTTTGTTTAATTTATGACAGCCAGTTTTCTCATTTTAAAAACGGTGGCTATAATAACAAATATATAGAATAACTAACTTTAGGTGTCATCCGAGAAATATTAGTCTTAGTTCACTTCTTTCAACTACTGAACTAGGCCAGGCCCTCATTCCGTTCAACACAAACCATGTACAAAGACTGGTATCCAGTCTTCTTCCTCCCACTGGATTTGCACCCTGCAAAGGCTATGGGTTGAGCTGTGGGACAAGGTCAGTCACCCTAAACCAGATGCTCCACAGGAGGAAAATGAGGTTTCTACTCCCATAAAAAGTTACCGTTTCGGATAGTCACAGGGGAAGTCCTACTCTGTCCTATAGGGTCACTTTGCGTAGTCAGGGACTCCAGAGCAGCGAGATTTTTATCACCCTGGAAACTCCTTCTACCCTCTGACCATTAATGTGACCAAAGCACTGAAACTGTTCTATGGTTCCACTCAACACTGGCTAATAAAATCCTATTGCCTAAAGGATGTTGTTCTTTATTTATTACCTCACAAAACTGTCTCTCCCCATCTATTCCCAGCCTGTGTTTGCAGGTTTACCTCTTCAAACAATGCTCTGTACTGCGCACTTCCTTCTGCACACTCCAGCAGACAAAGTGACACAGGGAGAACTTTTTTTCTTCAGGTGCCTCTGATCCTCGCAGGCTCAGGCCTGCACTCTGGTCGTTTACTTGCAGATACCTTTAGCCAGAGGGATCACGCTCATCTCTGTATTGTGGTAGCATTTTATTGTGTAGTTTATTTGTACTGCTCTTGTAAAGCACTTTATGACTTGGCGGACTTTATGGTTTTTATTGTAGTTTCTGCAGACTTCCTATATTTTCATTCCTTGACAAGAGGTGTTGTCTGTATAGCTTGACATCACCCATAACTTTGGAACAACGCCTGGCCCATAATATCCACTAAGTACTTATTTATCAAACTTCTAAAATATTCATTCATTAACTCCAGCCATTCCTAATGAGCAAATATTCTACCAATTTCTAATATATTCAAAATATGTGAATAATTCTTCTAATAATTTATTTATGACATACCTTCATTCCTACATATGTATGTGTTATAATAAATTAACCAAAAACAGCATACATTAAAATCTTCAAAATTATTTTCTTATTTCTTCAAGTTTATCCTTATTTTTTTTCTTCACACGGATTTGAGCTTCAGTGGGACCACTCTTCTGGACACAATAAAGAGCCTTCTTCTCAACAGTGGAGGACAACTGGGTGTACACAATGTGTACTGAAACCAAAGGATGCTCTTAAGCTTCATGGAGCATTGATTTCACCTGCAATTCTAATATCTAGTTTTGAGTACCAGTTCTTAATCACAATAACATGAAACATTAAAATTACTCTCCTCAAGGGTTAGCAATTTAAATTATGTCATAAGGAGCGCAGGGGCAACTACAAAAAAAAAACCCAAAACAAAACAGATTTTCCCTCACTGCCACAGACTGGAACGCCAACCTGGTCACTTTTAGTAATGTAACACTCAATGAAATATCCACCCACGGAAACTTTATGTCATTTACTGCCATAGAAAATGGTAAGAGCTCTCCTAAAGTCAGTCTATTCTGACGCTTTGCCACCCACAGATCACATGCTGTGAGTCACAGGAGTTCGGCATTAAACATTCGAAGCAGAATGCACTTCCTGCAAATAGGATAACTGGGAGCTAGCGAAACATCTCAAATATGGGCGCAATAACAAGTAGACTGCTGGCAAAACATACGTAATCTGAGTCCTGTATTTAAATTTTTAAATGACCCTTTGGCAAACAGAAGCACAAAATGGATTATTGAAAGAAATAGGAGCTCTGTTTTGCCAACCCTGTGCAATCATATGGTTAGCAAAAATGTACTCTGCCAATATTATCTTATAAAAAAAGAATGAAAGAAAATTTAAATGTTCTGAAGACCAGTATCAATATATGTCCTTTATAGTAATTGGTATGTTTTGAAACCCCCACTGCTAGTGAGTTATTTAAAAAATATTTTATTAGGGGCTCATACAGTTCTTATCACAATCCACACATATACATACATCAATTGTATAAAGCACATCTGTACATTCTTTGCCCTAATCATTCTCAAAGCATTTGCTCTTCACTTAGGCCCTTTGCATCACGTCCTCTCCCCCCCCACTCCCCCCTCCTTCAGGAACCCTTGATAATTTATAAATTATTATTTTGTCATATCTTGCCCTATCCGGCATCTCCCTTCACCCCCTTTTCTGTTGTCTGTCCCCCAGGGAGGAGGTCACATGTAGATCCTTTGTAATCTGTTCCCCCTTTCCAACCACTTCACCCTCTACTCTCCCAGTATTACCCCTCACACACCTGGTCCTGAAGGTATCATCTACCCTGGATTCCCTGTGCCTCCAGCTCCTATATGCACCAATGTGCAACCTCTGCTTTATCCAGACTTGCAAGGTAGAATTCGGATCATGGTAGTTGGGGTGGGGGGGGGAGGGAGGAAGCATTTAGGAACTGGGAGAAATCTGTATTCTTCATCGGTGCTACATCGCACTCTGACTGACTCATCTCCTCCCCTAGGCCCCTCTGTGAGGGGATCCCCAGTGGCCGACAAATGGGCTTTGGGTCTCCACTCTGTACTTCCCCCTACATTCACTATGGTAAGATTTTTTTTTTGATGAGTTTTTTTTTTACTATGGTTCTATAGGTAGGGCTGAGCAGAATTGCTCTATAGGGTTCCTAAGTGTATAAATCTTTAAGATTATATGAAGCCCATTTGCAAAGCTTTCTATGAAACAGAATGGGAAAGTATGCTTACAGTTTGTATGTATAATGAGATAAGCAGAACAAAAATATATTCCTATATATTTGGAATGTATACTAGCTCTTTAAAATTTGTTGTTGTTGTTTTGTTTCTTTTTTTTTGAAGAGCTCATCTTCCAAATAGTTCCTCAATGGATAAATAAAATCAGAGATGACTCCTTTATGTTACCCAAATGAGCCCTTTGTTCCCTGACCAATGCCTCAGTGTGTTGTAGTAGAGTACTAAACCTTCAGTATAATTTCCAATTTAAATATTGACAGTCTTAGATGTCTGTGCTTAGGCCATAGAGAAAGGACTTGGCATGAAATGTAAGATTCTAGGTAGGCTCCAGGACAGAATAATAGTGTTCAATCTATTTGGCCCAACATATGCTATAAAAAGTAGACCAATAAATTGCATCATGGTAACTGAAAATAGATTGGCATTGTCAATTAATTTATTCCGCTCAGATTATCCATCAACCTCCACATAAGAAGTAGTGAAGGAATGAAAGGGTGCATGGCTACAACCAAAAGTGGTACAAAAGACATTTTTTAAAGTGATGTCATCTCTTTGATGAATATGGTGAGCCTAATTGAAGCTCTGGTCTTTTTAGTTGTCTGCTAGGCATGCCAAAACTGCACAGTAGAAAAAGAAGTCTTGTTGTACCACAAAATATAAAGGAGATCCTTCCTCAATTATATTCTATCATATTTTCCTATTATACGTCAGGACTGTTATCTGAAATCATCTTTCTGTTCACTTTCACTGCTAAAGAAAATTTGTATCCAACACACTTTTTTGCCAGTATCATGAGTAAAGAATGGCTCAGCCTTATCTGTTGCTGCATGCACGGCCCCTTTAAGAACCCCTTAGACTACTATACATTCCATAACTATTTTCTGAGTGAATGAATGAATGGGTGGATGTTGTTGGAAAGGAAAATTTTGCTTTAGGCCTGCTTGTATTACAATTACGAGGAGTTATGAGCGCATTGAAGCCAAATTGCACTGCTTGAGCCATTTCTATTCTTTCCATCTTCATTAAATTCTAAGTTTTGGCATTAGCAGAAAAGAGTCACATTACACAATTTGGCCAGGAGACAGTTCTGTTCTTGTTTTCATGTTTTATTTTACCTGCAATACCATACACAAAATAAAAATTATTTTACCAGTGGATTTGTTTCCTATATTCCCATTTGTTCTACCATTATCCAATTAAGCACCTCACTAAGCTAGTTTACAATGAATGCTGTTTTAGATGCCCTGTCAGAATTGTGCACAGTCCGTGCCCACTAACTATGAGATGCATCATCACCTGCCTAAAACTTTCATCTTAACATTGTCCTTATGGCTGTTGTAGTGGTCTACTCTGAACAATAGTGCAAATACTGGTAATTTCATGATAAATGTAGAAAAGATACCAGCCTTAAGACTCACTTATCTCCATAGTTAGGTCCCAAAGGCCAGATCATTAGGTGAACATCAGTGAGATTTAAAAATGGATGAGGGCCACATCAAACCCCCCAAAGAAAAATGGCTACAGCATTATATCACTGCCAGATTCGATCATGGCATAACCGCCAAGCCACTTAAAACCAGGACACAGCCAAGTTAACAAACAAATCATCTTAACCATCATAGCAAGCCTTACTCTCCTCTTGCCCCTTGGCCATGATTACTACCAGATGTCTGTGGTTCTGGTACGACATACTCTGGAGAGCAGACCTGTCATTCTTGTCGTAAAGGCAGAATATTAGGTAGCGAGCTAGTACATAAAGGGGACATAGGTAAACTTATAAATAAAAAGTATTTTGTTTGTAATGGGCATTATAAACCATCCTCATCATCTTCCAGAGAAACAAAACGTCATATGAAATAAAGGGGATTGACTCTTCCACTTTGATTTCTTTAAAGCTTTGACATTAGTACGTGGGAAACAATTGCTAGCCAAGAAAGTACAATTCGTGTGCTTCTTTTTTTCCGAATTTCCCCTACAGAGTCAAAGTCTCTTGTATCGTTCTAGTCTGCAAGTTATATTTATATGCATTGCTGTTTCTGTAATTGATTTCTTCCTTTCTCATCACACTACCAGGCAATGCATTTACATCACTTTATTAACAGATATTCCCAACTCTAGACTTGACTCATTCTGTCAGAAAATGTTTTGACCTTCCCATAAGTCTTCTAAATCCACCCCCCAGGACATTCAGAGTGCTCCATGTTGTCGCTCCCCCGACAATGATATCAGTGTATATAGCATTGGAGTGTTTTAGAAATGTAGAGTCCTGGAACTATTCTAGAACATCTGAATCCACATCTGAATTTCAAAGCTGTTCTTGGATGATTTGAATGTCCATTGGAGTTTGAGAAGTGCTGCTCCATGACGTCCACCGGAAACTCCCCGACGCATTGCCATGGAGTTGATTGGGATTCATGTTAAGCCCACATAGAGTTTATGAGTCTGTGCATCATTAAGGGAGCCGAGAAGTTCATCTTTCTCACAAGTGACTGGTGAGTGAGAACTCCCTGCTGACCAGCACGACCAGGGCTTCCTGCTCTGTGTCGCAGACCTCCATGGATCCTCCAATGGCTTCTCCTCGGTAACGTTAACAAGTGGCTTGCATCAGACAATCTCTCCAAAGATCACTCTTGAGAATTTCTGCATCAACTTGTTCTTTAGCCACCTGGGCTTACTTGTAATATCTCACATATAAAAAGTAGTTTTTAAGTATCCACATTTTTGCCTACAGGCAATTTCTTGTTAAGTAGATAATTGGGCTACAATGCTAGGGAAACCTATTAAGACCTGAATATTGTTGAGAAGATGATTTTTATTGAGAGGATTCCTTGCTCTGTAGAATTGCTTTGACAGCTACATCGAGAAATACATATAAAGCACGTACCTACCATGGCCTGCAAATGGTTAGCACACAATAAATATAGATCTCTTTACAACCTCCAGGAAAACTCAGATCCTCCTCTCTGTGACCAAAGCCACTTAGATGAGATGTTCTAAATTAGTTCTCTCCCACTTCCCCTGTAATAGATACATCTTCTTTTTATTTTCTTCATAACATGAATGTCTAAATGAATGACTTAGGAAACAAATTCACTTAGTTCTGTGAGGATATAGAGCGTGGCTCAAAGTGGACATCTAAAAAGTGAAGGCATACAAAGATGAAGGAACAACGCTGTGAGTGCCATGGAAACTGCTGGCGGCCATCCCTACTCCATCGTCACTAGCTGGGTCTACCTGGGCATCAGCATGCTTACCATCAAAGGATGGTTTCCCCCTTGCAGCTTGCATACTAGCATGCTCTGGCTGGTAAGACATACAAGAAATGTGTTTTCCATAGGGTCAGATTTTTGTTAATCTCCTGTCCTTCCCCCTGGATTCAGTGCGGACTAAAGATCACATATATTTCATGAACTTAAGACAGCAGTGAGGATGAGAGACACATACCAAAGATAGTTAAGCAGACAAAAAAAACTCTGAAGTGCCCGCTGACTCCCTGGATTTCCACAATTAATTTCATGGAAGAGAAGTAGGGAAAATAATAATTTCCATTAAACCACTGTTTTTGGGCCCCTGTGACATACAACTAAACAGAGACCAATAAAGTAGGAATAATCAATTTCCTCTTCCAAATATATTCTTAGTACCAAAAATATCACTGCCACATTAAGTATAATTTCTACTGTACACACACAAACACATACAATAACTTAAAAAATATACAGTATTCTAAATAGTTAATATTTTAAAATATTCTAAAGATTCAGTATTTATTAAAGTTTATAAATAAGAGTTGATTTGCTGTTTTTCCCAAAAATAAACTAAAAACTTGAGTATAATTAAATAACTTGGATACAATTAAAGGGCTTAATTAGGCACAAAGAAAAATTTATATTCATAAAGAATAGATTGTCCATAGAGGCAGCAGTCATGGTACTAAGCCACAGACTACATAGGAAAATTGGCTTCAAAAATATATGTATAGGTTTAAAAGGCAAAGGTGTCACTAAGGTGTATGTGGCTCAAGCCATTGTCTTTACAATTCTACCATGTGCATGAGAAAGCTACAATGATAATGTAGCTTTGTAAAAGTACAATGATAATGAAACTTCTCAGAATTAATACATTGTAATTGTGGTGTTGGTGAATGTGATGGTTGGATTTTATGTCATCTTTGGTGGGCCAGGATTCTCCCATGATGTGATCTAATATGGTGTGGTCAATTCCATGATAGTATCTTCTGTGAAGCAGCCAAGCAGTAAGAGGAGGATAGACCCCTTGATCTGGTCCTAGCCTTGAATGATTCAGGGAGGTTTCATTCAGGGTATGGCTTACTCTTAGTATAAATTAACAGTGTGTGGAAGCTAGTGGGCTCCTACCACTGGATCTGAGTCCTGCATCTGTTTTATGGACCAGCCAATCCTGAGAGATACCAGTAGAAAACCTACCTCATGTCCATTCAGCTCGATATATCACAGGTATTCCTGCTTCTTTAGCTTTCATAGCTCCCAGAGTCAGCGGAAGCCTTCACCTTAACTCTGGCCCATGGACTTGAACTAGACTGGACTTGCCTACTTTTACAACTTCTTGAACCATTTCTTGTTATAAATCTCTTTCTCTCTACATTCACATACTAGCATCACTCTAGGTGTAGTGTAGGGCTCTCTCCAGACCCCAGCCTGGCACAATGAGGGTATTCAATAAGGTTCCAAAAGCCCTGGTGGCATCGTGGTCATGAGTTGAACTGCTAATGAGAAGGTCAGCAATTTGAAACCACCAGCCATCTCCTTGGGAGAAAGAGGAGGCTTTCTACTCCAGTAAAGAGTTACAGTCTCAGAAACCCAGAGGGGCAGTTCTGTTCTGTCCTACGGGGTCACCTTGTATCAGCGTTGACTTCATGGCAGTAAGTGAATACAATGCCACAAGAGTGAACAAGTCGGTCTTAGATGAACTACAAATAAAATGTTTCTTAGAAGCAAGTGAGAGTTCTATACGCTGGACACATAAGCAGGCATGACTGACTTATCATGAGAAAGGGACATTCTGATTGGTAAAGGCCAGTGAAAAAAAAAAGAGTCCTCACAAAGAGGTGGGTGAGTACAAGGACCACTGTGGACTCCCATCATGGAGAAGACACAGGAAAGAGCAGTGCTTTGCTCTTTCCAACAAGGCTGTCATGAGGTAGAGGCAACTCAACTTGATTCCCACTAACAACAGGAGGAATGTTTTATTTGCTAAAATATACTATCAAGATATTTCTCCCTCAATTTTTATTGGATCATTTTAAAGTCTTTAATGTTTCTTATATTTGGACAATAAGATTATTAGTTTAAATAAAACCAGGATATTAAATAAATCCAAAGAGTCTATAAGATTATAATATTATAGTAGACTTTATAATATTATATTAAATTAGATTGTTGTGATATTATATTAAATATTTTATTATAATTTTATATTATAATTATAATATTATATTAAATAGTTTCTTTTCATGTTTACCTTTCTGAGGAGAGGTCCCAGGTCCCACAATTGCTTCTTAAATATCATGTAATAAAGGCTTCACTTAGATAAGAGGTTATCACAGCAGTCTTTCTTCCATGGCTCACTATTACCTTCCCTCCTCATTCAGAAAACAATGAAGTCAACTACACCAGTCAAAAAACAAATGTACAAACACAAGTTGGTGTCATTTTAGAGCTTACTCACTTATCACAATCTTCTGGAAAATTCGTTTTAAAAAAACAGAATGGCAGAAAACCAACTTACGTAGGTTCTGTAGGAAACTCATAATATATACATGTAAAACATCAAAAATGTACTTTGCTGATTCTGCTCTCATTCATCTAAATTTAGACACCAGTAATGAAAGCTGCAATTTTCCTTTGAAAATTACAAATCTGCAGCAATAATTGTATCTGCACCTACTCGCTGCCTATTTTTGCAGTGTTCAAAAATATTCATATGGCTGGAGAGCAGGTGTTCGCTCTGGCATGTGTTCCATGACTGTTTTCCTGTGCAAAATAAGAACTCAGCAGCACAGCAAACTCACACCCAGGTGCACAGGGAGGATAAAGGAAATCAAACCAGATGAGACTCATGGTGACCCCACAGAACAGAGAAATGCAAATCTTTCTGGGAGTTAATTGACACCTAGTTCTCTGTCAGAGCAGCGGGTGAGTTTGAGCAGGGTTTGACTCTAGTTGCCCATATCTGTAATATAAATGGCACTCATCTGCCATCTCTCAGTCCGACAGAAGAGGCTCTCACTGTTTGTGCTTGAAGTTGACAGAAAGCCATCATTTCACTTGACTCTCTGAAGAGCATGGGGTGTTTAATAAATGGTCTTTGCTTATGTTAATGGAGGCTGCACTGCCTTTAGCTTTCCATCGTTTTCTCTTTCCGGGGTGTCCTAGGGATGAACAAGCCACCTGATAATACCATAAAACCATGCAAAAGTTAAAACGACTTTTTTGGACTGGGAGCTCGTGGAAGTTAATGAACTAAGTTGAATATGTGCAGTAAGCCCAGCAATATGCTATACTGTATGATGTCTGTGATGTTAAACATTAAATCTATGGGAACATGATAAGGATGATTGGCAAGCTTTGTAGCATCCTTTTTGGGACACAACACGCAGAAGAGAAGCAGCTGGCTCCTCGGTAGGGTCTCTAACATGAGAGCACATAATTAGTGAGAGCTCCTGGAGACCGAAAAGCAAATGCATTCTCCAAAACTGAAGTGCAGACGACTACGTGCAATGTTACAACCATTTTTCCAGTAAAAGATTTGGCAATGGTTAGCATAAAAGGTAAACGGAACATGTGCCTATCAGATAATATTCTGATAGGTAGGTAATTTTTTACTGATTCAAATTTAAAGTAAGAACCAAATGATCTTTAAAAATAGGGGTGGAAAACCTCATTTAACAGAATATATAGCTTGACAGTGGACTGTAGGCTTCAATGACTTGGTGGCTCAATGCTGTCACCAGGGGCTTAAATTCACTGTGTCATTTCTGCTTCGCATCTAGACTGTTGACTTCATTTTAATCTGGTCTCCACACTGACTGTTGGCTGGTGACTAGAAGAGGCCTGCATTGCACGTGCTCTTGTTGGTGGACCAAAGGAGCAGGAAGAATGAGGAAGGACTTTGTCAGAACTATCCACGAAGGTTCCACAAGTTCCTTTGACCAGAATCAGTGGGTTAGAGATGATTTCCTAGCAAACCTAAAGTGAAGGAAGTGTGTTTTTGACCCCCTCCTCCACCCCACCCTGTTTGATGTCTACTTATGAGATAAAGGACAGAAGAGATACCCAGTCTGCTGATACACATGAGCAACTGCTGAACCTGGATGATGGCTGAGGTTGTGGACAGCTATCTGAATAAAAGCCATAATCAAAATTTCAGCTAAAATAGAGGATATGTGTGGGTCAAATGACCCCTCTTAGTAAGGGCTTTAATTAAAGAAAGCAACAGGATATGGATGTAAAGGCAAAGCTCTCCCAAGTAACAGAGACTCAGTAAGGCCAACATGTTGCTAGTTCTGACTTGTGCAGACACTACCTGCAACAGAATGAGTGAACCATGTCCAGTTCCTGTTACCTTCTCCACATCATCGTGATGTCTTTTCTATGACTATTTTATCAACCACGACCTTCTTTTCCAGGGACTGGAATCTGAGGATAACACCTCCAGAGCTCCACCATCCTCACTTGTAGGGGGTTTTCTGACTGACGACACTTCTTCTAAACCAGATTTGCTGATTCTTCCAGCAGGACTCTCAATACTCATAGACAACGCTGTAATTCAAAGGCACCAATTCTTCCACGGTCTCCTTTATCCATTTTCCAGATTCTGCATGCATGCCCAAGGACTGACTTACTATGGCCCAGTCAGAGACACTTTAGCTTTCATAGTGACATCTTTGTTCGGTGATACCTCACAGAGACCTTTTGCAGCAGATTTTTCTCAAGGCAATAAATAAAACATTTCATTTTTTGACTGCTGCTTCCATGAACATTGATTTAGATCCAAATAAAGTGAAATCATTGACAACGTCCATCTTTCCTCAGTTTTTCATAAGGCTCTCTATTGGTCCAGTTGCCATAATTTTGGTTCCTTTACATTGAATGGCCATCTATATTTTAGAAGGCAGGCATTCATCAGCAAATGCTTCAAATCCTGCAAATAAGGTTGTATTTCTGCATATCGTATCTTGTTAATGAGTCCATTTTGACTGTTGTGTTCCTTTTCAGATAGTTTGCTCAGTACACATACTGAATACCTCTGGTGAAAGGATACCACCCTGATGCACACCTTTCTGAATGTTCAGTCTTATTCTGTTCAAAGGACAGATGGATTCCACATGAGCAGACCGAAGCTTTCAGGACTTCCCAATCTTCTCAATGTTATCCCTAGTCGGTTGGTTTTAATGATCCACACAGTTTATTTCCTTTGGAGAGCAAATAATACACAAGTAAATATCCTTTGGATAGTACTCTGTTTTCAAGTTACCCTTTGAAAATTTCTGTTTCTTTTTTTACTTCATCATTTCTTCCATTGGCTTAACTACGGCACATTCAACAGCAAGTTTCGGAGCCTTTGCTGACACCCACTTAGGGGGTTTCTTTTCTCTTGTGTTTTAAAAGAACTTTTGCTTTCTTCCGTATGCATTCCTCATCTCATGAAACAAATAACTAGGTCGTTCATCATTAGTAGTCATTGCATCAAACCTGCTCTTAAGATCCTCTCTACATTCAGGTAGGGCTCACTCAAGGCACGGCTTTGGTTCTCATGGACTTGTTATCATGTTCCTCAGCTTTATTCTGAAATTTCATATGAGCAATTGATGATCTATTCCACAGATGGAAGTGGGCTTTGTGTGGGTGATAATATTGAGCTACTTAATCTTCTCTCCCCACAGAAGTAGTCAATTTGATTTCTGTGCATTTTTCCTGGCAAAGTAAAGGTAGATAGTTACCATTCATTTTGTTGAAAAACTGTATTCATAATGAGGAAGTAATTGATCTCTAAAATTTCTATCATGGCATGTTCATCTTCATTTTTTTATCACTAGGCTATAATTCTAAACTACTGAGCACTCCCCTTTGCATTTTTGTATTCCAATTGCCAGTCATCATCGATAAATCAAATTATGAAAGAAAACCTGTAGACTTCATAATTCATTGACCTGGCAAAACATATTTTTTCAACGACACATATGTCTAGTTTAGTCTAAATAAAATGTGGAAACACCCCCCCCCTAAATAGCACCAAATCAGGTGCCATTGGTTTCACCCTGATTCATGGGACCCTGTGCGTGTCAGAGTAAAGCAATTTCCTACCACCAGGTTTCACTGCCCAGATGACTCTAGTGGACTAGAACTTCCAACCTTTAGTTCAGAGTGGCCATGGTAATTTTTGCACTATTGAGGGCTCCCTCATTTAAATATAAAGCATGACAGAAAGTTAGCTGTTCCCTGAATACTTGTGGAGGAGAGCAATCTTTTCCATTGCATCTATCCTAACCCTTTGGTTTGTCAGCGGAGAACTCTGATCCACAGGGTTACCCATGAACGATTTTCCAAAGGCAGATTAACTTGTGTTAATTCACCAAGAAGAATCCTACCTGCCTATTCTGATGTCTTCCACTTCCAGGCCCTGGCGCTCTGCTGTACCAGTTCAGAGACTCTTAAGGAGATGTGCATTGCAGCCAGAGTTTAGATGCTTTCAGAGGGATCCTGGTGGATCAGGGTGCAGCTGAAAAACCAGGGACTTAAGACATTTCAATGGCCGAGCAGAGCCATCCTGCCATGGTTGGCGCATTGCACATGGAGTCTCCAGATGTTGTTTTTCCTCTGTTGACGCCTGTTTATGCCATTCCAGCTGACTCTGTGGTGGACTCATTTATCAGGCTTTTGTTTGATTGTCTTCATTTAATTACAGCTCTCCACCACTCCACATACCCATGAAGCATGCCATGGTTTGTAATGTTATCTCACCATGTCTTGACTAAAAATCTTAAATTTTAGAGATGCAACTCAAGGAAGCAGGCATTTAGACAGGTCTTTCACACTCATTTGAACCACAAAATGCAACTCAGTCTTCCTCCCCTATGCATTCTCTTGTTTATGACTTGGCTATATTTAAGCAACACTTTCTTACATTATTTCCACTACCAAATGGATAGGTATTATAAATTTTATACTAGTGCCCCTAAACCTAGCACTGCAATATGTGAGGCACCCTCATCGTTTTCTACCTTATATATTATTTTTATGGCGAGAATTAAAGCTTTTATGAGGCTGTAATTTTTGACATTACCATTGCTACCTAGGAACTCAATGGTACCCTGTTCTACTAAGAGGAGAAAGAAGTCATTTACAAGGTCAAGTGAATGTTCCAAATCTGGAAGTCAGAAGGAAAAAAAAGTCATGAGGGGGAAAAGTCTTTAACTGGGAAAAAAATAACTCCATTAAAACACACACATTTTTGATAATGCAAGTAGTTTATATTTACAAAAAGTTTCTGGAATTAAAACGCTAATGTGTTAAACATTGTGGCATATTTGATTACTATAAACAAAGCCAAAATATTTTAAAAGCAAATCACTTACCGAGAATTTATGAAAGCAAATGATTCAAGGACTCTTAAAACACAATAATATATCTCAACAAAGAGTAACATCATCTCATTTGAGAAATATGCAGTATGTCTCAAATATTCACTCTGGGAAATATAAAGAAGACTACTCGCAAGGCCTGTTGTTAGGAACATGAAAAAATGATGCAAATATGATGAGAGTGAGTGTGAAGGAACGCGTTAGCAATGCTAGATAAATTTGGAATATGAAAACATTGATGGGAGATACAAGAGGAAAACCTTCCAGGTTTGTGTAATTGCCTGTTATTGACACAAGGCACTGGGCAATTGTTTACAATTGTTGTCATGAAGTGTTGTGTGACAAAGGAACTGAAAGGGAACCAATCAGGTCTTCCATTGCCTGGGAGAGGGTCCAATAATAAATTAGCTAATTTATCAGATGTCAGGCGTTCGCATTTTAAAACAGGCATGCGCCCTTGTATAATGAATATTGGATTAAATCATATTCATCCACTTCTATTTACATTGAAGGGCATTGGTGGTGTCATGGTTAACAGTCAGTTCCTAACATAAGGTCAGGATTTGGAGCCCACAGGACACTTCACAGAAGAAAAGTCTTGGCGCTCAGCTCACAAAAAGGCTTCAAGCTAGGAGACCCAATGGGTCCTCTGTCCTACAGTGTTTCTGTTAGTGAGAGTCATCTCATATAATTGATAGGTAGAAACATTTTTTACTGATATTTAATTTGCCTAGCACTAAATTCACCACTTTAGCTATTTTATGTCATACATATTTCATTGATGTTCAGTAGAGTCACAATTTTCTTTTTCCAGTTTTAAATAGTTGTCAGTCCTAAGTTTTATTTATGTTATCACAGTTTAATATGAATCTTAATTATATTTTCTGTTTTATGCCAAATATAAAATTTCCTTTAATAGTAATATGTCTATGTGACATATATATATATATATATATCATTTTAAATCATTTTATTGTGGGCTCTTACAGTTCTTATCACACTCTATACATTCATCCATTGTGTCAAGCACTTTGTACATGTTTCCATCATCATGTGCAAAACGTTGTCTGCAACGATAGTCACCATCAGTTTTCATAACATTCCTATCACTCTTAAAAGGAACTCTGTGCTTTCAAATCCCCGGTACCCCTTTCTAGCTCCACTCTCTTCATCTTTGGACTCACCTGACCATATATCTCTATGGATTTACCTATTCTAGCTGCCCTTCCATATTAATAGAATCATACAGTATGTGGTCTTCCTATCTGTTGTATTAGTATCTTGTTTACAAAATTCATCTATGTGAAGGATGAGTTAGTATTTCCTTCTTTTTCATGGCTAAAAACTATCCCATCATATAGAAACAGCATGCAATATTTAGCCACTTATTAGTTGAAGGGAATTTGGGCTACTTCTGTTCTTTGCTTATTATGAATAATGCTGCAACTTACGTGACAATACATGTTTTGTGTGAATAGACAGGAATTAAAGGATATTTTAGAGTCTAATTAAGCCTGATGGTAACTAATAGTACTTAATATTAGTTACAGTTATTGGTTCCTCTAACAGTGAGGATCACGTCCACAGTGGGATGACATTTACTATGCTTGTGGAAAGTGTCAGAAGCTGCAATACACTGCTCATCTCCTTTTCTTTCAAAGAGGACAAAACAAGTCAATCTACTGTTTTTCCACAGACTAGAAAGGCTAAGCTCTAAAGCACCCATACCTGCTGACATTTGTCATGCTTCTGACGTTTTCTCTTTTGAAGATCCTTAATTACTTAAAGTTATCACTAGCATTACAACTATCATTCAAAATATTTATTTACTTGCCTATTTGTTGTTGTTATTTAATTATTTAAAGTTATCTCTAGCATTGCAAAACTTAGAGACTTAGATTCTTCTGACTTTTGTACTGGATGGAGAGGCGAGAAGACAGTAGCACCACTAGAAGTCCCTGGCAGTTGCAGACTGTGCTAGTGGAGGGACGTCTCCAAAGAGCCACAGGCATCTGAGTGGAGGGTGTTCTGATTGGGGTAATAGGATATGAGGAGACAGTACCATTGGGGCTTTCAGAAATATCCACGGGAGTAACTGAAGAATACTACGTTCTGATAAAGACAGGTGAAGGTACTCATCATAGATTGTACATTGAAAGATGACACTATTAAAAGGGAAAAACAGCTAATGATTCCTGCCTCTGCTTACTAGAGATCTTCTAGTTTGCATCTTCTGTCATCTATTAGGTTGTACTATAGAGCAGGGATATGCCACTTTATTGCTATCATTATCCCTTATTGTCTCCAAATTCTTTAACAACTGTACGTCCACTTTCCGTCAGTTGACTGACTCATCGTGATCATAAAAGACAGAACAGAGCTACCCTACATGGTTTCAAATACTGTCTATCATTAAGGAATCTGATTGGCACATTTGTAGTCTATTGGTTTTGAAAACCATACAGTTTGGTTTATAGCCATGTACTTTAACCATGGAGTCACCGAGACTCCATCTTAACAACTCAAACTCACTGTCATTGAGTCGATTCCAACTCCTAGCGACCCTATAGGACAGAGTAGAACTGTTCCTATGGATTTCCTAAAATGTGACTCTCAAAGGGAGTAGACTGACTCATCTTTCTCCCAACAAGAAGCTGGTGGTTTAGAACTATTGACCTTGAGGTTAGCAACCTAACACATAACCCATCAGGGATTTTATTTTAAACAACCCGCAGTAGTACAATATGAATTTTCAATATACACTTGTTATTCTAGAGATAGGGAATACTAATAATTTTTTTTTTATTTTCTGCAATAGTTTTCTAATCTTCACTCTGCTTTTGTTAAGTTCTGGTATTCTCAAATATTTCTTAAAACAGAAAATCAAAGGTAATTTCACCTTATGCTTACTTCTGAGCTCATTCATTTATTTGTGCATTCTGTAAACATTTATTGAGAATTTTTTAGGTGTTTGCTAGAACAAGAATGTAAATTGGAATGCAGGAGCTCAAGCTTAGATCCACTTATGTTTTCTCTCTGATTTATGTGTTTCTCCTTTGGAATGTTTTATCGATTCTCATGTCTTTATCATAAAACATTATTAAAGATATTTCTGGAGGATACACTCTGATCCTTCCTTAACACATTTTAGTAAACATATACTCTGGCCTACATCTAAGTCATTTCCATAGCTGTCCCTGCTCCTACAGATCAGCCTGCCCTAAATGTTTTATTCTAGGAGCCCTAGAGCCCTGGTGGAGGCCTGGTGATAGGATAGTTACTTGCTGACCTGCTCACCCTGAAGTCAGCTATTTGGAATCACCAACCACTCTTTGGTGGAAAGATGAGGCTTTTGATTCCTGGAAAGAGTGACAGTCTCAGAACTCCCCAGGGTCAGTTTCACCCTGCCTTGTAGGGTCACTATGCGTTGGAACTGACTACTCCATGGCAGAGATTTTGTTCGGAGTTCAGAGTCCTGGTGGTGCCGTAGGTGACAAATTGGGCTGCTAAGTTCAAGGTCAACAGTTTGGAAGCACCCACCACTCTGCAGGAGAAAGACAAGTTGTGGTCTGTGGGCTTGGAAGATCTCTCATGCTGCCTCCATGTTCTGTTACTGCTGCTGCTCGTCTTCCACTCCTGAGCTCTCACAGCTTCCTTCTTCAGCAAGGAGGACCACTGTGCAGGGATCTCAGGGCGCACAGGTGTTGGTCCACTCCGAGTTGTCACTGTAGGGAGATTCTGTCCATCCAGTCTTCCTTCCAGAGGGTTACTTTACGCCCAACAGGATGACATGCTCACATTTAATCCCGGTGAATCCTATCACTGTCTTCCCAACCTTCTTACCAGACTTGCCGAGAGAAAAGTCAGTTGGTGGTAGATTCACAGACCTTGGATAGATGAGCCACCTTAAACACTTCACTGTCTTTGCGGCAGGCAAACGGTGAGGTTTCCTCCCCCCTCAAAGATTTACAGTCTCCAAAACGCACATGGGCAGTTCTACTCTGTCCTAGAGGATCACTATGAGTTGGAATCCACTCGATCGATGGCAGTGAGCTGAGAGTTTGAGAGATTGCGTATTTAAGCTTTGATTTGCCTGATTTCTATTTCTATGCTTCTTTCTATGACCCTGTTCACAACTGAAGATCTGTTTTGACTGATTTATTACATTTGAATTTGAGCTTTAAACCCATTTGGGTACAAGTAGCTTTATAATTTTGAAGAGAGAGAGAGAGAGAGAAAGACTTTCATCAATTTGTCCCAGGACATTACAAAAGTGGCCAAAAAAGAAAGAAAAGCGAAGTGTTTGGCATATTTGAATTGCAGTGTTGGTGAAGAGCATGAGGTAGAACCAGGAGTGCTGGAGGAAAGAATAAATCAGTGTGACAAGGAGTTAAATGAGAAAGCTTCTTATAAAGATAGAAACATTCCATCAGGCTCCGCTTGGACAAACCATCCAGACAGAACAATCCCTAGAAACTAACCTCATGTTTGAGAAAGTGGAGTGCCGGAAAAATCCAAGGATGTATGTGAGGAAGCGACTGCTGCAATTGGCCACAACCGTCATGAGGACAGAGGATCAGGGGACATTTCATTTCTTATATCTAAGGTGGCTAAATGTCAGACACAACTCAAGGACAACTGACAGCAACCACAGACATGTTACAAAGATACCCAAGCCAGGAGCACAACTCACTCTGCCATTCATTCCAAAATACATAATAAATTCACCTCCCATAGCAAACACTCACATCAACACCTTTAAATCAGTGTCATTAGTATCAATATCAATGTCATTAGGAAAGAGTTCTCATGAGCTTACCTCTGTGTAGATAGATATTTGTGAATCCATCATCACTGCTCAGATTCAATTGAATACATGGTTGTGGTCCTGAGGGTCCCGTCCAGGCATATTTGGTTAGGCATCAAACCTCTGTGGGAGAAGAGTCACTGACTACCCCACTGCCACTCTGAAGTTCTACCCCCTGAGATGAGTGAGCTAATTGGCTATGATGCTCTATTACCTACGCAGCTACTTCTCTCCACTGGTGAAGGCACCTGCAGATTGTTTGCTTTCAGGTTTGTTCTAGAGCATCGGGGATACGAAGCAGTTAAATATAAAACGTTTCCAATTAAGTATCTCAGCGTGTTTGCCAATCTCCCCCATTTAATTTGAGGAGCCAGTGCCCTGTATTTTGGTTGATTTGCTTGTCATTTCTTATTCTTTCAAAAGCTTTTTTAAAAAAATTGGACACTTGCTATATCATGGTGTGTATAATGAGATCTAGCCAATGCATTTCTTATTTCTTTGTCAGCACAGTTTCATGTGGTAACTATAAAATATTTGGATACGAGATGTTGTTGGGCTACATGAAGCATGGATTTGTGGCTAAAATACATCATGAAGCATGGATTTGAGGCTAAAATACAAAAAAAAATTTCTA
This sequence comes from Tenrec ecaudatus, assembly GCF_050624435.1. Taxonomy (NCBI): domain Eukaryota; kingdom Metazoa; phylum Chordata; class Mammalia; order Afrosoricida; family Tenrecidae; genus Tenrec; species Tenrec ecaudatus. Next base: position 12,438,953 of record NC_134544.1, read on the forward strand.
CAAATTTGCATATATCACACCAGTAAAGACAGTTAAAAGGAAAATGCAAAAGAAGGTTTAAATCTGAGGTTCTTGTAACTTAAACCCAATTAGTGTTTTGTGTTCAAATCTATTTTTGGTGGCAAAATAAAGAAAAATGTCTCCATTAGTAGATATTATTAATCTGCTCTGGAACTCTGGCTAATTCTAATGCAATATTTGTGTCTGTAAACTTTTTCACATTCTTTTATGAGCTTAAGTAAAAAATTGCTACGAAATCATGAAAATCTTTCTTGAATTAAAAAAAGTGAATGTACTCTTTCTCAAATATCTTCTAAGTAGGTATATATGCTATTGAACAGGAAATCTTTTCCAACTCTCTAGCAATTCCCCAAGGATCCCCTTTCTTTGAGTGACATCTAGGCAAAAGTATGAGTTTTAGCATCATTGAGAGTCTCAAATTGAGTTCCTTTCAAATGTTCTTTGAATTTGGAGGTAGTCAAAGTATGAAGGGAATTTGAGTGATGGAGTTAAGTTTTCCAACAAAAAGTTCTGCCCTCTTCACCTTTAAAGAATGAACGATGCATTATCGTGATGGAAAACACTCCATCTGCACAGCTTTCCTGTCCTTACCATCGCAATGAAGTTTTGATTTTCTTAAAACTCCTATGAAGGACCTATGATCAACCTGAAACAAAATCTATCATTAAACCTTCAACATTCCCGAAGCTGTCTCTATAACCTTTGAGCTGACCACTGCCATGAATTTAATTGACCCATCAAGTCCCCCTAGAAGTCCTTGTTTGGATTGGTTTTTGCTCTATACACCAGTTACAATTTGTTGCATAAAATAATCTTCATTAGCTTTGATCTTGCTTAAAAGAGTGATGAAAAGTTTCTAACGTTGTGCCCACTCATCTTCATGTGACGTTTTTTATATTTATGGATCAAAAACCTTGCTGAGGTGGACAGATTTGCTCAAAATTAGAAAAGTTGAATCCTGTGAGATTCTGCTTTCAACAATGATCTCACCCATGGGAATTCTAAGGTTTTCTTTCAGTTTCTGGTCTTCAGGCACAATTCCTCATTTGTCAATGTTGATAGTCTCTCCCCCTACCCCCATACCCTTGGCTCATCTTTGAAGTCTTCACACCATTTCTTAAAATGCCTGATCCATAGAAAAATGATTACATCATGTGAAGCACCATGCCTGTAAACTTAGTGAAGAGATTTGAGAATTTGGGAAGACATCCGCTGGGGTTCTGATAAACATTTTTATTAGTCTTGACCTTGTTGTTGCCAGATACTATTAAGGCACTTCCCACGAATAGCAACATTATGTATCACAGAATGAGATGCTGCCCAGTCATACACATTTGTTCTTATGTTGCAGCCTCTGATTCATTCCATCTTGTTGACAGCTGTGGTAATTACACAATTTCATGTCAACTTAATAAAAGAATGAAGGGGTGGAGTCTAGCCTGTCCATCAGGTCACACCATGATTGCTGTCTCCTTGTGGGTGTGGCCTTCTCATGAGAATTCTGGGAACACTCTCTCTCTGCTACACATTCTAATGGACAAGTCACTAGAGCCATGCTGATGGCAGCCAGAGCCCTGGAGGGGCTTCCACTACCATTGGATCTGGAAGACTTTTCACCCACTGGCCTGTGATCTTCCTGTATTTGGCATCATTGTATGTGTTGTGTGGATCAAAAGTGGAATTTAACAGACATGTAGGCTAATATCGGACTTATGGACTTGATCTGGACTGGGCTAGGATGTCTTCTCTGGGTATGTTTCTCTAGTCAATCTGGCCTAACACTTTATGGTATGTAGAGAGCAGGGTACTGGAAAAACAAATCATGAAGATGGGGAGTGGATGCTTGTTTGACCTCTGCCTTATGATAGTTTTACTTTGGCTAGGCCGTACTCTGTACTCGGTTGTTTTCTGGAAAGAACATAAGAACTTAGAGTTTAGATTCACAGATGTTGTTTTGGGTATTCCTTTCTGAAATGTGATGAGATAAATATAAGTGTTGCGCTCAGGAGACGAAACCACCCCTTGAACTTCTCTGAGACCATGCTGCTTTGTCAAAATGGCTGACTGAGAAAAGGCCTGACCTTCACTGGAGGCTATGCAGCTAGAGGCCTTAGGCCATATTGGTTATGATTGGGATGGTTTAGATAAGATAATGGTTAAGATAAGATAGATAAGCATTGAATTTGACTGTTTTAAGAATTGAGTTTAGGATCTGGCTGTACTAGGTTTACACTGTTTTCTTCTGCATGTTGTTATTGGTATAGTGATTAATGAAAAAGCTTATTAGGAAGTAAAAATAGAGAGCTTGTAAGCCACTTGCCTTCCAAATTAAATTGGATCTTTAACTGGGTGTAGGACATGCCTGTAAAAAAAAGGCTCTGAAAGGATAATCCCATCCAGTGCTCAGGACATTTGCATTCAAAGATATTTGCCTGGGGTGCTGTTGATAGACTGAAGAAAACTATCCCTTTGCCTTTTTGACCTTTGAACTAGTGGTGTATGTGTGTAGCTGGAAAATTTTGGACCCATGAAGATACTGTCCTCTCTAGGACTAAAGAATGAAATGAGCCTGCAGGCAGCCTGAAATGCTTTCCAGATGACCACCTGGAACATTTTTTTGTGTTTGAAAGTGGGAGAAATGCCCCAATAAAGAGGTGGGTTGAGTCTGGCCACTGACACCCATGAACTGTTCACAGGAAGTACAGGAGAAGATGACAATGGGTTGACTGGGCTGAAGTTCATGTCTTAGCACAGAGGGCTAGGATTGTTGAGAATTTGTGATGGGGCCCATGGTCAAAAGGCTTACATAATTTCATAGGTGAGGGAATATATTGATAGCATTATAGGATATGGTCTAGGTTTTTACATAACTGCAATTGTTAAGCATAATATATTGTTGTTTTGCTCACTTATAGAATATTAGGTTTAAATGAGGCTGCACATTTTGAATTGTATGCATTTTAGTTTGATCCTGTTAGGCACAGATATGATTTTATTATTATTCTGTTTATAAATTCCGTATCGTTAAAGGGTTGTGTAAAGGTGTCAAGTTGACAAGGGGTGGTCTGTGGTAGTGACACAATTTCATGTCACCTTGATAAAAGAATGAAGGGATGGAGTCTATCCAGTCAATCAGGTCACAGCCTGATAACTGTCTCCTTGTGGGTATTGCCTTCACAGGAGGATTCTGGCAAAACTCTTTGCTACATGCTCATGTTGACAAGTCTCACATGGAGCCACAGGGATGGCAGCCAAAGCCCTGTAGATGCTTCCATTGCCATTGGATCTGGAAGACTTTTCACCCAAGGACCTGTGATCATCCTGCTTTTGGCATCATTGCATGTGCTGCATGAGTCTAATGAGGAATTTATGGACTAGTATTGGACATATGGGCTAATATTGAATTTATGGACTTGATCTGAACTGGGCTGGGATATTTTCTCAATATACAATTGTTCTTTTATATAAGCTATTATACACATATAGGTGTCTCTATATTTGTTTCTCTAGTCAACTTGCACTAACAAAACAGCCTCCTTCCTTTCTGCTGCCCCTCTACCTTACCAAGCCTAATGTCTGTCTCCTGATGACATGTCCAAAGTATATGAGACAAAGTCTTGTCATTCTTGTACCTAAGGAGCGGTCTGACTGTGTGTCCTTCCAAGACAGGTTTGATTGTTCTTTTGGCAGTCTACAATACTTTCAATATTCTTCTCCAGCACCATAATTTAAATACATCGATTCTCCTGACCTTAAAACTGCTCTTTTCCCTAGCACAAAATACCATTTTTCTTTTCTTTCGTTTTACGGAAAGCACTCTAATGCATCTGCGACCAATGTATTGTTAAGAGAATTTGCCTGCAGCCATCCACTGACAGCAGAGACACGGTCACAGGTGTTTTGTTCGAAATAAACCTGTTCATGTGTGAATGGGAACTAGTAACAATACTTTTTGACTTACTTTCCTGATTCTTCATTTTTTTTATAAGTTTATTTTGATGCTTCTGTAGGGGCAAAAAGAAAGAAGATGACCCTACCCAGCAGTCCCCAGCAGGATATTTGATGATAATTTATGGGCATTAACAACCACGTGAGAGGAACAGATGGAACCCAGGTCTAACCCCAAATGCCGAAACTACATGTTCTCACCGACAGAATGCTGGCAGTGAAATTGCTGCTCTCTGGATTTTGTCGGCTAAATTCTACTTAGACTTTTCAGACTCAAGCCTCTCTTGCAAAGCTCAAGTTAGGGTGCTGAGTGAATTTGATCTGGGGCTAATGACAAAAAAGCGAGCCAACAAAGAACAGGGAGCTGTGGAGAAGGAGAGCCGTGGCTCTTCAGAGGATGGAAATCACCGCGGAATAGCTCTACGCACCTACAAAGGTGAATTCTGAACTTCTCTAAGATCAAGAAATGCATGGACATGAACCAGGACAAGGAGGGCAAGTGGGGTGGGTGGGAAAGGAAGCACTCCCAGCTCCACACACAGCATCAGCTGTTGAGTTCATAGCCTGTGGGCCCCCTGGTCAACCTGCCCTTGGCACAAGGCCTACCTACCAGAAAAGGACAAGTCCAGACTACTATTGTTATTGGTTTTCTCAAAGGCGTGCCCAATTGTACTTGTGCGCTCACCACAAACTCAGTGATGGACCCAGGACATCCCAGGGGTGCTGGGCAGCTTTGGAACAAGGAGGCCAAGCCTTGGTTCTCCTCTGAGCAACACGGACTGGGATTTTCTGCCACAATGGTGAAGAGGGCTGCCTCTTCCAAAGCTGTGACCAGAAAGACCTTCACACAATCAAAGGATGGTCTGAAGTACTGTTTCATCTGAGTCTGGTTCAGCGTTAGCGGATCAGCATGGACTCTGGCTGCCGGTCTGGATGATTTGGGGTTTGGGTCTCTGATTTTCTCCCGCTCCTCTTCCTCTTCGTCTCTTGGTTGCTCTCACACAGCTGGACCATGGGTTTCAGAGAAGTAGAAAGTCTCATCTTTCTCCTGGGGAATAGTTGGTGATTTGGAGCTGTTGACCTTGTGTTGAGCAGCCTAATGCATAACCCTCTAGAGAAGTGGTTCTGTCTTCCTCATGCCGCGGCCCTTTAACACAGTTCCTCATGTGGTGGTGATCCCCCAACATGAAATTATTTTTGTTGCTACTTCACAACTGTCATTTTTCCTACTGTTATGAATCATAATGTAAATATCTGATAGGCAGGATGTATTTTCATCATTACAAATTGAATATAAAGCAAAGTGATAATCACAAAACAATATGTAATTATGTATTGTGAAACATTTATGTGTTTTCCGATGATCTTAGGCAACCCCTGTAAAAGGGCCGTTTGACCCCCAAAGGGGTCTTGGCCCACAGGTTGAGAACCCCTGCTCTAGATCTTATTTGGCTTGACTCATTATCCTGGTGACTCACACTCTCTTCCCTGTTGTTGGGCCTGTGACTGTGAGTGGCTGTTGAATCAGTTTGGACTCACAATGACACTGTACATAACAAAACAGACCGCTGCCTTGTCCTTTACCATCCTCACAATCATTGCTATAATTGAGTCCACTGTTTCAGCCTCTTGCCATTAATAACTTTTCACTAGTTCCTTAAAATCTACCTTGGTATCTGTTATTCAGCAAGGAGACAACTTCATATCTTAGTCTTGCTACCTCTTAAACAATGTCAGAAGATCTCACAAGCTTTCATGTAAAAGAAGAGTCTTAGCTGTTGCTTCCTAACCAAGTAAAGCGTTCCTTGGCTCCTCTGGTTCTACAGTCACATCCCCTAGTCAAAGAAGGAAATCCCAAGGAGAGATGTCTCAAGATAATGTAAGTTTTGTGTTTTTCAAAAGATCAGCATTAGTTCTTAGCAGGAGAGAGAGTGCTCCGGACTCGTTGAATGCTACATTCGTTGTGTGTGTAGTTTAAAGCAGACATGGATTTCCCCCACTCCCTCACTTGAATGTTTTGTTATTGTTGCTGCTTTCCTAACAGGCTTGCTTCAGAGATCTGGCAATTACTACAACATTCTGGAGGATAAATAAAATGTCCCTGCCATCACAATTATCCTCTGCTACTGCTGGTTTATTTTAAATATGTTTCTTTAACCCTGCAAAGCTCCTGGTGACCTTGTGGGTTTCATGTTGAGCTCTGAATTGCAAGGCCGGCTATTTTAACCCACCGAAGTTCTCAAGGGGAAAGAGGAGGTCTTCCTCTCCTGTACGGATATAGCATGCCCCCCCACCAATAAAATGAATTTGATGTGAGGGGGGTAGTGCATTTGGAATTCGTTCCACGTGGTCAGACCACTAATCAAGCTTTCTATTTAGAGATTCTGAAAAGATAGTGTAACAATGACAATGTGTGGCTAGAAAAGACCTGATTTGGTCCAGACTGGGGACTGGTTTTCCCACCATGACAACGCACCTGCTTATGCAATGATCACAGTGCACCAGTTTTGGGCAATAAGCAACATTCAGTTTTTCCCCAAGGACAGCAGTTTGACAAAGCATACGATGTGAAGAAAATAAATTAGGGAAGTGCTTTCAGCCATCCAAACTGAGGAATTTGAAAATATTTCAAGAATGGAATAGCAGATTTAACAAATATATTAAGTTTAATGAAGAATATTTTGAAGTTGATTAAGTTTTTTGTTAAAAAAGTTTTTTTTAATTAAATACATAGCTTTGGAAAACAAACCCACTTTTTGGGGTGTACCCCCTCATATAGAGACGATTGATTATGAGTCAAAATAGACTCAATGGTAGTGAATTTGCTTATTGGTTTTGTTTTGGAATTTTTCTACGACCATGAGATTTGTAGTTCAGATGCAAGATTTTTATCCTTTTGCCCACTGAGAACCTACTACAGACCTTGGTGTAATACAGACATTTGTTAAACCTTTTGTCTTTAAAGAATGTATAAGGCAGGGGAGTATTGAATTTAGGGAAGGCCTCATAATATGTCCTGGAGTCCTGAAGATACTACATTGTTCTAATTGTGAGTTGAGTTCGAGATTTTTAATAAATGTGAACTCTTCCTTTCTGTAATCTTCCCATGGTATACTTAACTGCTTGTTATTGATGGTCAATTTTTTACTCATTTCTGAAACCAGTAAACACAGTAGCTGGTAGAGGTTTGACTTTCATTTTCAGTTGGTGTGCACATTTCCTTACATCTTTAGCGCAAGGTGTTTCACTCATCCCCAAACTCAAATTGAAATTGCATAACCTGTGAATGCTTCATTTAGTTTATGAGTTCAGTGTCTGTGCAGTTGCTTGAATGTCGGCCTGCCCTTAGATTCATTTCTCTCTCTCTCTCCCTCTCCTTTTTTCCCCTCTTGCTTTCTTTCCCCTGCATTGGTGTTGTCTTCTTGGTGGTCATAGAGGATTGCATCTGTTTAACTTCCTGCTTAGCAATGGCCACATCTGTTCTGAGCTGTACCCTAAAGCCAGAGTCTGAATCTCAAAGAAAGTGGTTTGCTTTGTTATTCTTCAATCAGCTCTGAGGTGTGTGGTCTTGCACTTGCCCATGACAGTGCAGAGTGGGAAGAAAAATACTTGCCCTGGTGAGCACTCTCTGGCTCTTTTGAAGATTAGGGCCAAGCTGTAGATTCTTTTAAAGCATGCAGTTTTTCTTCCTTGCTTAGGTTGTTAAGGGAAAACCTGTCAAGAATAGCGCTGGTAAGGTATTTTGTTATTTTTCCTGTTTGAAAGTTATGTTAACAGCCTTTTAAAAAGTTAATAGAGACGGGCGGATTACTTGAGTTATTCTAACTGATAAATGGCTGTCGTCCATGTAGGACTCTCTTCCTGTTTATGAAGAGATGAAAGCCATAACATTTTTAAAAAAACAAAAACAGTCCTCTTAAAGATTAAAACACAAAGCAAATAACAACCACAAATGCATCACCTTTACACTGTAAAACGTGCCAGCTAATTAAAAATAAAAATGGAATTTCATAAAACAAAGACTATAAAATCCCACAATCAATACTAAAGCTGTTGTGAGTTTCCAGAGTGGTCTCTAACCCCAGAGGACCTTCTGGCAACCGAACGCAAGACGGTGCCAGCCCCACGATCGTTGGTTGAGCCCATTGTTGCAACTGCTGTGCGAATGTATCTCATCATGGGCGTTCCTCTTTCTGATTGACCCATCCTTCACCAAGAACGGTGTCCCTTTCCCGGCATGGTCTCTCTTGACAACTCCCAAAGCACGCGAGGGGAATTCTTGTCTTGCTTGTGCGGAGCATTCTGACAGCACTTCTTCCGTTGCATGTTTCTTTGTTCTGGCGCTCCATGTTGCTTTCCACAGTCTTTGCCAGAACCCCGATTCAAGTGCATCCATTCTTTAGCAGTTCTCCTTCATCATTGTCCAGTTTCCCATAAATATGAGATGATTGAAAATACCATACCTTTGTATTACCTTTGTCCACAAAGTTTCATTTTCGCTCAACAAAAATATAGATCTATGCTCAATATTTAGAACACCTGCACAAAACATATAAAAAATATATACTTCTGATGTATTTTGTGCAAGTCCACTGAATATGGATGATAGACCTATTTTTTTGATGCAGCCAGTTTGACAGCATGTCTGGATAAATTAAAAGCCAAACTATGGTTCACATTGAGGTACTGGTCATACTTCCACTTCTCCCAGTAGTCTTCAATTATTCTGCAAAGCAGCTTTCTAACAGCACTGGGGAGCTTCAATCTATATCTGCATCATATTATTTCTTTCAACCTCGCATCCTCCAAATGTTCATATTTTGTATATCATTTGCCTTCCTTGCTTGCACCAAATGCCTTCATGTACCCACAGGTACTTAATCAATGTTTCAGTAGGATAATGATTGATGGTGTTGTGGCCATGTTTTTTGCAGGCCTTAATGACCACTACCAGGTAAAACTGAATCAATAAGTACTTAGCATCTGTAGAAACAGAAGGTATTTGTCGGCTAATCAGTGTGGTTGTGAGATGCTTTATATTTCACTAAAAGGAGAGATAGCAAAGGGGTTGATTTATGTAATGTAAAAAAAATCTTAATTCCAGAAAATCTCTCCGATGTCCCTGAAGCCACTATAAAATGTAAAAGCATAAATGTCATATTTCCTCTCCTCTTCCTCAGTATACCATACTTTTGAGATATGCTGTGATATGCTGGTGTATTATGGGATATTCTGTGAGGCTGTGCCAGTTCACCACATGGCCAGTAGTGATGGTAACACTTTTCAGTAGCAGTTCTCTGTGAACTTTATAGCAAAGCAGTCAACACTTCCACTAAGCAGAACATCAGCCCAAAAGGCGACTAGTGAGAGGTTAAAGTCAAAGACCACTCTGTAATCAAACTGGTCTTCATACAATGAGATGTGTCGATATATACAGAGTTTGATAGCACTGGCCCATATTCTTCTGAGAGTATACCACAGAAAGCGTTTTCTTTCGTGGTCAAATCCAAAACATGTCAATTATCTTTTTGCAATTCAATATGAGTTTCATGCATCTGCATCTGCATGCCATCGGGAGGCCAAAAAATATGAGGCATTTTACTTTCAACGGTGATTCCTTTCAGTGTGTGTACCTTTGACACGTCTGCTTACTTATAAATTAGAGACAGTAAGTGTGTTTAAGGACACTTATAATTGATATATTATAGAACTTAATTTTGAAAAGTATTTTTTACTGACTTTTTTAAACAATGATTTTTTTGTTGCAAGATTTCTCACTCTGTTTTCTGTTCATCGTTGTGGAGTTATTAAATTATTATTTATATTTCTGTTAGTCTGTAAAGGATTGGGGAGCAACTTAAAAGAAATAAAGATATTTTTAGCTGACCATTTCAGGTTATGTAATTTTATGTGGAAATACATCACTAAATATACAAAACAACAAATAATATTTTCTAAAAAGACGTATCTTCATAAATCCAATAAGATTAAAGACATTTATATTTGTTAAGATAATTCTTAAAGTAAACAATTATCAAAATGCAAAAATGTTATATATAAAGCTTATTTTCAAAGCAAGTCAACTTCACAGCCCTAAATGCACTGCCTCTTTTTAGGATGAGTTAAGTGATCCTGGGAGCACTGCACTTATTCATCACTGTGTATGTTACTGAAGATGTCATTTTTGTCTTTATAAATTTTTGTAATGAAAGGCTGTCTAATTGACTAGAAATACCTATGTGTACTTGAGATAAATTCTATGAATATGTTTAAGAAGATAGTATATCTCATCTAGAATCAACAATTTTACAACTTGAATATTTTAAGGTGTGAACATATTAGACAGTCCAGTTAACCTCAAAACATTTATCAGTTATAACTTTCAGTGGGATGAATCAGAACGTTTAGTTCAGTGGAAAATTTCTTTTCTGACATTCATTTATTTCAGACTAAGATAAGTCATTTAATATGCAAGGCATAGTTTCAGTGTTCATACTTTGGGGCACATGAAAGGAGAAACAAAGTAGATGAAATAAGTCTGTGTTGCTTTCTATCAAAACCATCAAATAAATAAATAAACAAAACCAGTGCCACTGAGTTGATTACTGCCCCTAGAGACTCAGGGAAGGTTTCAGAGGCTAAAACTTTAGGGGAGCAAAAGCCTCCTGTTTTGTCTGCTGATCTCCTGGTAGGTATAAAGTGCTGATCTTGTCGTTAGTAAATAGCCTGAAGCTCAACCAAAAGCACTAATGAGGATACTTTTTTGCTTTATCTCAGCCTGTTTTATTTCTGCTCATGGCTGTATGTATAGCTTAGTAAAGATTGGACAAGTAAGCCAATTTCCAAAGAATTGTTCACCAACAAATGAAAAAGAACCACCTGACTTCAGGATACCAGAAGAAGATACAACCAGAGCACCCCTTCCCTGCGTTAACATTCCTTTTAGGGTGAAGGTGAGGTTTGCAATATAATTACTGGCCTTTAGAATTTTTGAAAAGATATTTATTTTCAACTGAAATATGTCAGAAATCGGTACTTACTTTTAAGTTGGCTTAAGAGAACACACTGAAGACCACACACTCAAGTTTGCATGTGACAAAGAAATAATTGAAGAAGCTGAGAGGAACGAAGTTTCCCGGCACTCTCAGAGGTCACTGAGCAAGTGAGTGTCTACCACAGAGTCATCAAGTTCAAGACAAACAGGAATAAGTAGTTTTGAAAATGTTTATTGTTATTGCTGCAGTAGTACCATTTTAGTACTTATTTTGTGTAGTACGTTACTAAGTATCATGTAGGTATTTGTTGCATTGCCTACTTCTATCATCAATGTTTAGTTATCAAAGTGGTACTTCTATTTATATTTAACTATGGTCGAGTCTCCCAGTGGCAAAGTGGTCATGCATTGAGCTCTATCTCCAGCTACTCTGTGGGAGAAAGAGTGGGCTTTCTGCTCCTTTGAAGAGTTACAATCTCAGACACTCACAGGGGCATCCCTACCCGGTCCTATAGGGTCGCTGGGAGTCTGCATTGACTCCATGGCAGAGAGTTAGAAGGAACTTTGGTGGCACAGTGGGTTAAGCACTGGGCTGCTACCTGGACGGTCGGAGTTAAAGCCCACACATGGCTCCACATGAAGCAATGTGCTTCTATAAAGATGGATGACCTTAGAAACCCTACTCTGCTTGTGGCATCCCAATGAGTTTGTGGGTTTGGTTTGGCTTTCTTATTCTGGAAGCAGTCACAGGCAATTTAAAGGAAAATAAAGAATATTCAAAATTAAACTGATAACTACAATTGTTTGCCTAGAGCATAGCAATAGATTGGGATTCATCATTTGTTTTCTTTAATTTTTTTTCTTTAATTTTATAGTAAATATACATACATTTATTTTGTTCTTACACATTCACTTTTACTTTTAGATAGAAAGATAATACGGCATTTAGTTGATTATTGTGGTGTTATTTAAAAATTCACGCTGCAATTACGTTTCCATTTAGAGTCGTAGCTAAATGTAAGTCATCAGCAAACACTCGTCATTTTCATCCATGGAAGGAATTGTGAGTCGCAAGAGAATGCAGCAAGAAAGCATTCGGTGTGAAATTCCCTTGTGAAATCGTTAGGCGAATTTTCAGTACATGTTTAGTTTCCCAACATGCCAAATGGAAATGATATAAACGACTTAAACTAACCCACAGGTTGCATTAGAATTCAGATACTACAGATGAACTTCCCAGATATGAATTAAAAAACAGGGTGAACGAATGAAAACAGAAGTAGAGCTGAATTTTATAGACCCACCATGAGTGGTCACAGTCAGTCATGCTGCTCGCTCAATAACCACGTGATAACTGATCCAACCAGAAACTTGACAGGACATTTTCCAGTTGCCTTCATAATAGCGCCACCACCTTCGACTTAATTTTTGCATAAATGTTTGACAAGGGAATTCTGAGCTTTATTTTTTTAAGGGAAAACTGTGTGCCAAATTTCATGCATCTTAATAAAATATTCTGTATGAAAACAGTCCACGGTAATTTATATTAATCGTTGCCTTAAAACAGTGAGCAGCCTGCACTCAGGAGCTGCATGAACAGAAGCAGTTGAGTCCCCGAAGTCATCCATCATCTGAACTTCAGAAGACTGCTTCCAGTTTAACCTCGGACTCCCTTGAGGGGTTGGTTTATTCACTTAAAGCTGAGTGTGTTTCGAGGCTAAACATTTGCTTTGGGTGATAGATCCGATGCTGTAATTCAGTAGGGCAACCCTCACTCAAACCGCCAAGAACGCGACTCAGTATCGATTAGGTGACCTCTGTTCAAAGGACTGCAGGACTATGGCTTTTCAGTTGTACAAAATTTTCCTTCCCATGGTTGTATAGATGAATGAGCAGATATAAAACAAAATGTTCTACCCTGGCGGCTTCATTCAGAGAGAGATGAGAAGAGGATTCAGTGAAGTGGAAAGGTGGGGACCCAGTAGGAGGAAGTCTGAGGTCTTCCATGTGGATCTGTCTGTATTCTGAGAACTGGGAAGCGGCATGTCATATTTCTAGACCTGCGTGCCTTCTCTCCAAAACGTGCTTGGGCTTGCTTGCTCCAAGGTTCATTTAAAGTTTAATATTAAACTTTAAAACATATTTTGTGAGTAGAAAGCATTCTGTTATTTTTTGAAATGACCTTTACTAGACATTTCAAAGTTACAGGAAGATATTCTTAGCACTAATAGTGGAATGCTTCCACTTGAGGCACAGTAGACTATTTTTAAATGCTCTCGACCACTTGGTTCATCATTATTCATCCCCTCTCTGCAGTTTGAGGGTCAAAGACAATGTCTAAAGCTATTATTTTCCCCTAACCTAGAAGAAAATATGCCTTATTCTCATTAAACATAAAGCGGTTATACAATAAAAAGTTATGATACCAGTTTTCAAGGACACATTTCTTACTTCTCCTTTACCTTTTATTTTTGAAAGTCACAGCTGTAATTTGTCACAACATCCTTTGTTATACTTTCTTGTGTGATTTGCATCCACGATGTCATGTTGCTTGTTATCTGTGGATATATCATCACAGATGACTAAAAATATTTATGAGCAACTTTATATACCCTACTAATCAGTATGAAACTACTCAGAAGGAAAGGTTAATAAAGATGAAAGTGCAATAGGAGTCAATTCTTCTTAAGGTGTTTTAATATTAAACACATATGGTGCTATATGAAATATGTACCTAATATTGAGTTCATTAATGCTATGAAAAATGCAGTGCTCTAAAAATGTTCATTATAACAAAAATACTGAATAAAAATTTTGAGTTTCTTATCATGAAAAATTATAACCTATAAAGTCACATTATACACCATGTTGAGGGTAGTATTACACTTAAATTATGCAAACTAAATGTTAATTACCCACACAGAAAACCATAAAAATGGTGGTCATACCTTCTGAAAATCTTTTGGCTGTCAGCAGCAAATTTTATTTCTGTTTGGTTTCATTAGGTTGAAAATGTTTTAATTTCGCAAGAGGAACTCTGAAAATCATCTAATTTTGTCCATTTTGTTATTTTCAAAAAGTCAGACATAAAATTATTTGAATAAAAATATTGTAGTATTTTGAAGAATTCAATAAAATATTTTCTTGGCATTCAATAATATATATATATGATAAGTATAACCATTCAGTGATCATTACCCTTCAAAGTAACGTTTAAAAATATTGAAGTTCTTTATTCTAAGGAAGCATTAAACTTCAATGTTTGCTTGTCTGTTTTGTCTCTCTTAGTGTGGCCTCATTTGTATTCTCTCTTTTCCAGAACACACACACAAACATAAGCAAATAATATAGTTACAAAATCCTAGAAACTTTTATTAATGGGAAATATAAAATGTGAAACTGTTATTCCACAACAACTCTCCATGTAGGTCTATGAACTTCTCATGGCAGTGTTTCCATCTTTCTAGGGTGTGCATACGGATTGTGTTCTTTTTCCATAGTTATTCAATATGCACACTGAGCAAAGAAGCTGGACTATGTGAAGCAGAAAGCCACATCAGGAACTAAGGAGGCTTATTAATAAGCTGTGATATGCAGGCGACACAAATTTCCTTGCTGAGAGAGAGGAAAACGTGGAGAACTTGAAGATGATAATCATAGACTACAGACTTATGTATAGATTACAGTAAACTGAAAGTAATATACAACATCACAATAAACAGAGGAAAGATTGATGCTGTTAAAAATTTTATTTCACTTGCATCCACAATCAAGGCTCACGGAAGCAGCCATCAAGAGATAAAAAGATGCATTGAGCTGGGTCAATATACTGCACAATACTCCTTGAAAGTGCTGAAAAGTAAGGATGTTACTATGAGGATTAAGGAGCACCTGACTCAAGCCATGATGTTTTCACGTGTATAGGAACGTTGGACATTGAATAAGAAATTTTAAAGAATAACCTATGCATTTGTGTGTGGTGATGGCAAAGACATTAAAAGTGTTACGGACTGCCAATCAAATCTGTCTTGAAAGAAGTAAAGCCAGAATGCTCCTCACACGCAAAGATGAGTAAGACGTGAGCCCCTCTATTTTGGACACGTTGTCAGTTGAGACACATCCCTGAGGAAGGGACTTGGTAAAGGCATTTAATTGTGTGGATTATGACATGCTATGGCTATCCTTGAGAAGAATGGAAAAATTCAGAAATATTTCATTGTGCTCATGAGGAATTTGTTCAGGGATCAAGAAGTAGTTGTGCAAGAAGAACAAGGGGATACTGTAGGTTCAAAATCAGGAAAGGTGTGCATCTGGGTGGTTCAATCTCTGTGCCAGGAAAATCATCAGCAAAGCCGGCAGATATGATAAGAAATGTAGCACCAGCATTGGAGAAAGGTTTATTAACAGCCTGCCATCTGAAGAGGACACAACATTGCTTTTAGCACTTGCTGATGAAGATCAGGATTTCAGCTTTCACTATGGATTAAAATTCAATGTAAAGAAAACTAAAATCTTCACAACTGCGCCAATAGGTAACATCGCGGCAGACCGAGAAAAGATTGAAACTCCCACGGATTAGTCTTTCTTGAATTAGTGAACATTGCTCAGGGAAACAGCAGTCAAAATATCAAATGTCATAATGCACAGGACAAATCAACTGCATCAGACCTCAGTACAGTTTTTAAGAGAAAATATACCTTTTAAGGACTAGTGTACCTGTCTGAGGCAATGGCATTTTCCAAAGACTCATATGAATTTGAAATTTAGAGAACAAATAAAAAGACTGCCAAATAATTGATATATTTTAATGATTATGTTGAGGAAGAATATTGTAAATTAGACTGCCAGAGGAACTTTCAAATTTGCCTTGGAAAAATACAGCCAGAATGCTCCTTAGAAATAAGAATGGCTAGACTTTATCTTATGTGATTTGGACATGTCGTCAGGAGAAGCAAGAACCTGAAAAAAAGTGATATAATTTTGGATAAAGTCATTAGATGCCATCAAACCAGTTCCAACTTAGAGCAATTCTGTACAACAGAACAAAAAGATGCCAGTCCTGTTCCATAATCATAATTGTTATATTTTTGAACCCATTGAAGCCCTGGTGGCTTAGTGGTCGTGTGTTGGGCTGCTAGCCAAAAGATCAGCAGTTTGAAGCCAGCAGCTGCTACAAGAGAGAAAGACGAGGCCTTTTACTCCAGCCAAGGGTTACAGCTTTGGAAACCCACCGGGGCAGTTCCTCTTACTGATTTTCACCATCATTGATCATATTGTTTGGATCTCCCCTTTACTGTATATTGCCTTTCCGTCAGCCCCAATAATATGTCTGCTCTGTAGTTAATGATTCATGGTGACTATTGAGAGTTAGAAAAATGTCTCCTTAACTCTAAAGGGTGTGGAGTAATTAATAGTTCCTTCAAAGTAGAGCAGAATCTTTAGACAGTATTTTCATATGCAGTCTGAAAATTAAATTCAAATTAATAGCTTTTAATTTTAGAAAACCACAAAACTATTCATTTTCATAATATATACTGTATTCAAAATATAACTCACCCGAGTCTTCATGACTGGTGGTGTCATGCAAAAATAGACTCATACAAGAAAGGTTGAACACTTTCTATATCCTAGTATAGAGTCAAATTATGTTTCTAAACAGAATGTAGTAAAAGGGGGGTGATTGTAGTATTTAGACCATTATTTTTCAAAAATATTAAATAAAATTAATTTGTGGGGGCATGCTCAATCATGCTGCATCCAAGTTAGCTGTTCAGAAAGAAATCACATTAATGGTGGCATCATAATCAAAACGTTCTTTTACCCTTCAACTTTTAAATATGTTGTAATGTTTCTTTCTGCTTGTTTGTTCATAAATGTTTCTTTACTTACCTAATAATAGTTTAAGCTTACTTCCTCGTATATTGCAGATTGTGGGCATTTGGATATGCCTATAATTTATTTTCATCAGAAAGCCACAGGGGCAGTGCTTCGCTGTCCTTTAGGGTTGCTCAGAGTCCGAATCAACTGGATAGCTAGCAGTGGGTTCAGTCTGGTTTGGTTTGGATGAGCCAGTATTGACTCCGTGGCAGTGAGTTTGGGTTTGTTGGATTACTTCACTCTAAAACTGTAGCCTTTCCGTTCTATTACACATAAAATAAGAAAGAAGAAGAGGAGCCATTTAGATAATAAGAAATATCTACCTTTCTTTCAACACAAAAATAGCATGTGTGGGTATTTTAAAATGGAGACATGCAATATTACCAGCATCCTTCCCTCTCCTGCAGTGGAGAAAAATCTCCACAGTTCTCCCACATCCTGATTGTAATGATATTTACATTCAAATGAAGATAGGTTCATAAAGAATTTAGCTGGAGCTTTTTGCTCATCAGGAGTATAGGCCCATCAGGACCCATCCTTTTTAAGTATTCCATTTCTTTAGTACAGAATCTAATTGTTTCTTGAATGATCCTTGTGTTTTGCCTCAGCAATTGTGCCTGATAGGACATTCCATATGTTTATTATGCTCTAAGTAGGGGGAAAAATCTTGCTAACATCTGCTATGGGTCGATTTCTTTTTTAGTTTCATTCCAGTCTCTGGAAATCCTTACATTAAAAAAAAAGTGTTCAATTGACACCACATATTAATAATATTGTATGCCATGCAACTGCTGCCATATTTTTCAATTAAGTTTGTTATTTTCATGAGATTAAATTAAATTCTATCATTTTAAAGATTGCATTGAGCTTGCTTTTATTCTTATACTAAAATAAATAATATAATCAAGCAAAATAAATTTAGCAAGTGCCCTCAATAAAAACAAATTCAAAAACCAACAAACACTTCTCAACTGCTTCTTAATTTTTTTTACCTTATGACATATTAGGAGGCACATAAGAACTAGAACAAATGATAGAAATTTAAAGATTGCAATGATATGCTTCCCTTTCCAAAAACAAAACAATTGCTTTAAAACTCGCTTTGTGTTGTCTTCTATCCACACTGTTGCACTTCTCAAAGATGATTCAGTGTTTTTAGGTTTCAGCAACCAATCATGTGGTTTGATGGAAGCTAGCATGATTCAGATATTCACACTCAAAAACTATTGGTAGAAGGCACAAAGGAGGAAAAACGGTTCATCGAATCTTACATTTTTCAAAGGAAACAAGATTCAGGCAGGGTTTTGTTTTAGGACCCAAATTGAAGCACATGTCGCCTTTTTTGTCACATGCCTACTACACATAGTGATATATGACATATCTTCAATGTCTTAGATCTAGAATTATGATGATAATCATTAATCATGGCATATTACACAGCGTAACATGGAAAAAATAGTAAGTAAAAGCCTTATGCAACAGAATTTTCTAAGTGCTTCACTCATCTCTATAATTAAAATTCAAAATTTCAAGGAAAGATTTATCACTGCCTCATCCAAATATGCTCCTCTAAATCCTATATCTCGTACTTCTGTTAGCAACGACACCACCCTCTCCATTAAATAAGTTTGACATTTCCTACCCATTTTTCATTTTTTAATGTGGATCATGCAGATCAAGATAGTAGAAAGACCTTGAGTTCTGGATGAAAGTGTCTACCTTTTAAACCTATTTTTTGCTTCTTATTCGTTGTATCATCTAAGCTTATTTAACGTTTTGGAACTTTAGTTATCTCAATTGTAAAATTTGGAGGATTTATCTTATAAACGTCTTAAAAATCTGGACAATTAATTGAATATAGAGTTTCATAAGCAGGATTTTGAATGGAAGGGGCCTCAATGAATTTTAACCCTGCTCCTAAATCTTGAGTCACTATAATTTTTCCCTCTATTTGGACACTGTTATTCACCTTTTTTTTCCATTGCCAAAAATTTATGAACATATCTCTTTCCTTAGTTCAGATTTTGTGAATCTTTTTGGTTATCCTCTCACCTTTTTCTGCCTAGCTTCTCTGATCATTTTTACACATGAGCACAAAATTTTCTTAAAGCACAGAAATGAACAGGTTTTATCTCTTCAATCAATCAATTGCTATATCAAATCAACACTGTTAAGCTCGACTTTAAGCAACCTCTATTATCTGGTGCCGCTCTAATTTCAACTTGAATGTATTTCCATGAGTGTGTTCTTCAGTGTCTCCTATTACCTGCTCCAACTAATATATTTACTACATCCATTAATACTACATTCTACTTTGTTAAGTTTTATTTTTGAAAGGAGCTATATTATATAAAATTGATGATTACTAGCTTAATTTTTAAATTGTCACCATTTTCAGACATCATTTCATTTAACCTTTCAACAACTCAAACATAATGCCATCAGGCCAATTCTGACTCATAGAGATCCCATAGGAGAGGGTAGAACTGCCTCTATACATTTCTGAGACTGTAACTTCTCACGAATTGAAAGCAGCTCTCCCACAGAGTTGGCCGGTGGTTTCAAACTGATGACCTTATAGTTAGCAAGCCAACAGAGAGTCACTACACCACTAGGGCTCCTCATTTCATCTTTACACAGTGAAACTCTGCACGGTAGATATACCATAGAGAAGGGAGAGAACACTGGCGCTAAACTAGACTGCCTGTGTTGGAGACGTGACTCAGATACTTACCAGATGTGTGACCTTGGACAAAATACTGAATCTAAATTTGCAGAACTTTAGAGAGAGTCAAATCTCAGAGATATGTTCAAATTCCAGAATTTTTCCAAGAATATAAATTCAATGTTCTCTTCATCAAGGAACTTAGAATTTTCATTTGTTCAATCACTTATTCACACACATTTCAAAACGTAATTGTCAATATTATCAACAAAAATATAAAGTTAAAAATCAGAACATCCAAATAGATATTATATGTTTTTTTTCAAATACACACAGTTTGACAACATAAACACAGAAAATTATATATTTTGGGTCCTATTGAATTTCTGGAGTACAAGAATGTTTCCTAAAAAGCCTTGGGGGTGCATTTGTCCTTGTGATTCCTGAATTATAGGAAAGATAAGCTTGGTGACAAGAAGAAAAGCACTATTGAAAACTCCCCAGGAACGTACAAATGCAAAAAGGGCTTCTTAGTATATGACCTCATGCTATTGATAATGATCTTAAAATTTAAAAAAACATTACAGAACAAGCCTCATGCTCATAGTCAAATGGCTCAAATAGTGAAGAGTCTTAAAATACACATTTTCAGATGTTTTCAGAATTATGCTTACATCTGCCTCCTAAGGATCAAGGTGTGTAACTGTGGCTCCTTCTCCTCGTGATGATGTGATGTCCCTCTCTCTGCTTGCCCTGTGATCTCTGTCCCATTTCAAGGTTCCATGAGGAAAACATGGAATAAGGTACCTCTAATATGGAATGGTAATGAGATGAGATGATCACACCATTAATTGAACTTCTAATTGTCACAGCTTTGATTGAATTTAAATGGCTGTGTGTCATTGTGAAAAACCCTGTTTAGTGACCCTCTCCTTTCTCTGGCCCCCAAGTCCTCACAGACATGATAGGATTATTTTGAAAAAGGCAGAAAGTTAAGGAAAATGTAGCTAGTCTTGGTCAACCCACCCAGAAGGGAAGGCCCTTCTTGGCCAGCCGTGTGGTCATTCTTTGAGGAAAAATTGAATCCCATCCCCTCAGTTCATGGTCCCAGGAAATCAGCCGTAGGTCTCATAAGTCAATAGGGGGGATTCCCCTACAATAGAATGGTACTAATACCAAAGCAGAATGCAGGTACACAATAAATAACATCAACCAAAAACATTGACATCGAGGTGGGTCTGATGACCCACATCCTGCCAAATACACAATTGTGCCTGGTGTTGTTCACAGTCCTTTTATTTGCTGGGAGATTCATTTGGGGAAAACCTTCTGCACAGTCATGCCGGCATCACCACCTCCCACGTTATCCAGTATGTTGTGTTTCCCTCCATCTTCCCTTGGGCATTTCAGCTGGTTATCAATCTTCTTTTACTAATCTACTCCATATGCCACATTAAAGATGAAACCTACAAATCAAGGTATTAAATGGTTGATATCAAATTCAGCAAATGCAGTGCATATATGTTGATGCAAGAAAAGTGTCTGTATCCAAAATCTTTGATGATCTAACACTGAAGCAGAGGCGACCCTCTGTGAGCAACGTCTGTGTACATGTATCTCTAGAATGGTATTGAACAGAGCTGAAACTTCTCACAAGTTGACAAGCTATTTAAAAGAATGAGGAGCTGAGACCAAGGGCTCAAGTAGAAAGCAACTGTTTTGAGAATGATGAGGCCAACAAATATACAAATGTGCTTGACACAATGGAGGGATGTCTGGATTGTGATAAGAGTTGTATGAGCCCCCAATAAAATTATTTTTAAAAATTTAAAATTCAATCATGAAGTAATAAAAAAGTGGTTTTCTTTTCAATGCAAGCCCCACCACCATAATATATTTATATATTATTGTTTTTTCAGAAATATTACTAACATAATGAGACATAGCCATTGTGGAGATGTGTCCAAAGATCCATGGGAGCACAGTGATGAAGGATATGACTGCTAGTGGAAGGATTGGTGGCTCAAACCCACCTGTTGCAGGACAAGAATGAAAACCCGACTCCACAGGTGAACGGAGTATGTAAAGATTCTAGCTTTGGAGTCCCCCGGGAGCAGTTCTACGCAGTCCAACAAGGTTTGGTTGATGTTACAATGGATTCACAGCAATGGGTTTGGCTCATTCTTGTTGTTTTTGTTTTGTTTTGATGTGAGTTCAAAGCCTGGATTCAAACTCTGGCTCTGTGACCTGGGGTCAGTGCCTTGAGTTCTGCTTCTGTGGTGTAAACTGCAGGTGGTAGCATTCCTCCCTGGGCTGCTGGGCAGAGAAAGTGAGCTGCTAAAACCTATAAACTGCTCAGACAGGGCTGGGCACTCGGCGAGCCCATCAATGGTGGCAGCTGTTGTTCATCTCGCCTTTCTCTGTTTAACTTTCCACACTGTAGCACCCTGCCATGGGTTTCCCTGGCTGCAGAAATTCATCACGTTCACTAATCACTTCTAGAATGTGAGAAGGCCAAATCTGCTGCTAAGATGCTCATTACCCACAATAACTACAAAAGCAACACCATCCATCTGATGCGGAGAAGTGCATTTCTAGTATTTACAAGTGCGTGTGTGCAGAAAATAGTCTTCCATGATGGAGACAAATGTGGATTGTGTACCTATTGTCCCAGAAATGAGGCAGACTTATTGCTAGAAAATGTGATCCTTTTGTCTGATTCTGATTTAGTTAAGGGTGCAGAGTGTTGCTTTCTAGGGTTCTTATAGGCTTGTTTTTTGTAATTGCCACCAAACCACGGGGTCCCATCCATGGTTCTAGCTACCATAGATTCAAACTTCTAGATACCCTAGAAGAATGCTCCCTAGGATTCCTGAAACTGGAAATCAGTATGAGAGCAATCCGCCTAAATGTTTTGTGCAGAGTAGCTTGTGGGCTCAGTCTCTTTATGCTTAACCCATTGCAACAACATGGTGGAATATTCAGGTACAATGTGATCCATTAAGGAGATAGGGTAACTGGCCAATAATTTAAGTAAAGGGTGTGGCTAATCATTTTAAATAAGGGACGTGGCAACTTTGTCATGGTAGGATCTTGCATGTAAAGCATATGATACTGTAACATAGGGATTGGCAGCCTACTATTGGCTTAACATGAGTCATCCCGGAAACAGAAGGAGGGATCTCACAATCATGAAGAAAGAACAACCAGGAACAGAACAGCCCAAGGATCCCTGTGCTGGGAAATTTTATCCACTAGACAGAAAGTGGTGGCATCAGAGACAGCCAGAAGCCACAGCAGAGAAATGACAGCCACAGAAGCAATAGAACCACAACACCGGCAGAAGAGAGAGCAGTGGACTTCCTGGCCTAGGGGATACCTTCTGTCAGAGGCTTACTAGCAGAATTGGGTGTCACTTAATTTTCAGAGCTAAAGGAGCTCTATTATATTTGGGTACCAGGGATGAGACCAAGAGGCCACAGGGCTAATAGGCCCAGAATCAGAAAAGAGGTTGCTCTGATCAAAGAACTGTACCCTGAGTATTACTGAACCCACATTGTAGTCTCTTGACTTTTCTAATACAAGTGCCCTAAACCACTGCTAGATAAACATTTTACTGATAACTGGAAGGTTGGTGGTTTAGACCCACTAGCAATCCCCTGCAGAAAGTTAGGGCTATAAGCTTCCATAAAGAGGTATACCCTCAGAAACCAGATCTAGGACTTCTGAGTTAAAATTGACTCAATGGCAGAGGGTTTGGAATGTTGTTATGTGCTGTCAAATCAATTCCAACTCGTAGTAAACTGGGCTAGTTGCATACTTTCATGACAACTTGATAAATGGGTTCTAGAGGTGGACCTGCCAATCAGGTCACAGCCTGATTAATGTTTCCTTGTGGGCATAGCCTTTCCATGAGAATACTGGGAGTTTCCTCTTTTCCTCCTCTCTGCTTCATCTTCCTGTTCACAAGCCACATAATTCCATGCCAATGGTAGCCAGAAACCTGGAGATGCTTCCACCGCCAAAGTTTCCACAAGACTTTCCACCTACTGACCTTTGATCTTCCTACATTTGGTACCATTGCAAGTGCTGCACGAGTCTCAAGAGGAACGCTAATATCAGACTTATGGACTTGGTTTGGACTGGGCTAGGATGTTTTCTTAATGTACAATTGCTCTTTGATAAAAAAAATGGGGGGAGAAAGCTATCCCTAATACACATGAGTGTCTCTGGATTTGTTTCTCTAGACAACCTGGCCTAACACATGAACCTATATACAAAAGAATGAAAAGCTGCCCAATCCTATGCCATCCACACAATTGTTGTTATGTTTGAGCCCATTGTTTGCAGTTAGTGATTTTTAGGGTGGGTTTTCTAATTTCCCTCATAAACCCCAAATAGGATCCTTGGTCGCCTAATGGATTACACACTGAGCTGGAGATGGAAAAGTCGGCAGTTGGAAACTACCAGTAGCTCCAAGGGAGAAAGAGGAGGCTTGAGACTTCCATAAAGAGTGAAATCTCAGAAAACCACTATGGGGAGGGAGTTCCACCTGTCCTACTGGGTCACTCTGAGAAGGAATTGACCCAATAGAAGTGAGTTTGGTTTCAACTATACCCACTACCAGAAGGACAGTCTGTGAGCTCCTCATGGCCTTTGCACTGAATGACTGAACCCCGCAGCAGGTGGAGAGCTCTGTGGGAGGGACAGATGTGTCATAAGCAGGAAAAAAAAGTTGGAGGATGGAAGCATGTCAGAACTCCAGCTCAGAGGACTAGCCTTGGGAGACTGATGCTGATGACCTTGGTTCCTCTCCTCCTCAGATGTTGGAAGAGGTCAAATGCCACCTTTACAGGAATAGAAAATCAGGTCACAAAGGAAAGCTTATAAAAAAACATGAGATTATAAAGAAAACCATTCTACAAGAGAGAAGGAATGAAAGAGAAAAATCATAGATTGGTCACTTGAGTCAGCTCACAGGGCTGTCCAAAGAAAGAAGGCCCCTATGGAGAGTGAAACTGTGGTTTCCATCCCAGTTGCACCTTCGGAGGAACACTGCATGTTAAACATTCACCCTGGAATGCAGCAAATGAACAACCAGGAGGACTTGTGTTCTTACATATGGCTCCCATTTAGAGTTCGGTGTAAAATTAGTCATTCCACTTTCTTTGAGGATTGTTTTATTTTGTTGGAAGTAGATTAATTTAAGGCTAATCTGACACTGGCCCTCATTTTTCCAACGATCTCTGGTGGCCCAACAAAATAAGCACCGAGCTAACGACGGAGAGGTCTTCCGTTTGAATGTACCTGCTCGTCCTTGAAAGAAATTACCTCACAACCTGTTCTTGTCAGATTACAGTCTTAGCAACCCGATGAGACACCCTACCCTCATCCAAAGAAGTGCTGTGAGTCAGAGAAATTCACAGGCACACAACATTATCATCAATTCGATAACAGCAAGATAAAAATGATGGCACATGTATTTACGGAGCGTTTGTACCCACCTGGCACTGCCCTGCATGCTTTGTGTTCATCTCTCTCTGAAACTCACAAATTTCAATCAGACTGACAGGCCCTGTATTCCCATAGGTAGAGAAGATGGAATGGATAAGACACGCAGCCTTATTCAGAAGCTATTCCATTGGCCCCCCGCTAGTAAATGGCAGAGATAAATACCAAATCCATCGTATCAGATTGAAGAATCAGCTAAATGAAGCGATTCAAAGAGCCCCAGCTTCAAAGGGGTTTGAGAAGCTCATGGATAATCCGTCCCCTGGTCTCAGGGATTTAAGGAAGGCTGCAAAACCCCTAAATACACAGCAGGCTTTCCATGGCCTGTCAGCCAGTCTCCCCCTTCCATCAGAGCTGGACTTTAACTTTCTGTTACATTGTTATGCGTAGCTATCAAGGCAGCATGCATCACCACGCTCAGTGAGGCTTGCTCAGATGAGATTTGCTCCTATTGCTTTATTTACCCCGCCATGATAAATCACAACATTGCCATGCTCTGGTGGTCTGCACGTGAAAATGGCATGGCAGCACTTTAGTGGGCAGAAAATTAAAAGAATGTTTCTTTTTATTCCCACCCTCCCAGTGAAAACTTCATGTGCAAATCTCATTTCTTCTGAATGTGCAGATATGAGCACCAACAAAAGGAGTCTGTTCTCTTAGCCTTAATGTCCATGACATTCAGTGAATGGTTAGGTGAAGAAGGGGAAGAAACAGTGACAGCTCAGTCAAGCACAATAACAATCAGATCAGGGAAGATGCTGTTGTAAGCCCGGTTTATTGATGAAATGTATGAAGAGTCGTTTTAATTTTCCATAACACAGACCTTTCTTCTGTTTCCCTCTGAAATGCCTCTGTTTACAGGAATTCTGGTGTCTACTGATGACAGTTAATGGCTGATGTCCCCAGGGATCCATCTCAGGTCAAAAGCAATTGTATTTTGTGGGTTCCCTCCCCAGAGCCTCTATCGTTTGGCTCCCCTTTCATGTTACCACCCTGGTGGCACAATGGGGTACAAGATGGCTGAAAATCATAAGGTTTTCTCCTCCCGTCGAGATTTAAAGTCTTGAACACATACCAGAGGGACTAAGCATAATTCAGCCCAGGAGAGTTGCTTAGAGGGAAATTCAACACGACTGGAACATGGGAGGAGCATCACAAAGATAAGTAAGCACAATGAATGTTTTGAGGAGTTGGGGGCTTTGCCTTACCACAGTAGAGGCCGGCTAGGGCTTAAATTTAGCCCCGCCACTGTCTCTACCCAAGCCTGTATAATTTTGAGCCCATAAGGGGGCTTAATCTCAACACAGCCACAGTTTGCCACCGCCTGCCCATGGGCAGGAATAAGGTACAGCTACATTGTTATTTCTGTTTTCCTCTCTTCTCTATATACCTCTACACTCTTGAAGTACTGCTCAGGGCTTTTTCTCAACACAGTCACAGCTTGCCTCTGCCTTCTTGGGGCAAGGACTAAACCCTTGCAGCTCCATGTGCAAATATTGGGGCTCAGCTACGTTGTTACCATTGTTTCCCTCTCTTCTCTATATCCCCTCACATTCTCAGTGGACATACTTTTTAAAATTTTTCCTCCTCTTTGTCTCTTTCCTCTTCTGTCTACTTGACTGCTGACCTCCAGACCACTCCCCTTAGCATAGGGCATTTACACCTGCACCACACTCAGCTAGGTGAGCTCCACACTCTGTAGCTAACCCACGGCTGGGGACCTCCGCCCAATTTCTCACTGGGAAATGCCTGCCTGTTACCTGGGGCATAAGGCAGCTCAGCCAACACTCGTCAACATTCCAAGCTATTGCAGGAACCTCTGCCCAACCTCCGCAACACCAAAGCAGGCAATTCACAAGCTTTGTGGGGCACTCCGGAAGCCACAGAAAGATAAAGTGGAGGGGTAATTCCATAGTGAAATTAGCTGTAGGCAGTTCGAAGAAGCACTCCTACAGGTTTCCAAGAGAGAGCCAGTGCTCTTTGAGTCCATAGGAAAATGGCACCTCGATCATTTAAAACAACACAACACAAAAAGCCATCAGCTCCAACGATCTCAACGAAAAAAAACAGGAGAAACAAAAAGCAATGGAAAATGTCCCTAACATAACAACATGCCTAGAAGCAGACATTGAGCTGCCACAGAAAGAAATTTTCAGAATGCTGCTTGGTATAATACAGGACATGAGGGAAACAATACAGAGAAAGGATAATAATAGAGGAGATAAAGACCATGCACCATAGGAAAATACATGAACTTAGGGAGGAGATAACAAAAACCAGTGGCAGAAACACGGACCTCAAGAATCGACTGGAGGAAGCAGAGAACCGCATCAATGACTTGGAGGACAGCCAAGCACACGTTAACAATTGTGAACAAAACTCTAGTAAGATCAGAGAAGCTGAAGAAAACCTAAGAGCTAGATCTGATGCTATGAAGTAGAACATTAGAATTATTGGCTTACCAGCGGAAGACACAACAAAGCAGTCATCTACAACAATAGTGAGAGAATTCTTGGAGGAAAACTTCCCCAGCTTAATGAATGAAAACCAGGCAGCCATTCAGGAGGCTGAAAGACTATCAGCTAGTCTAAATCCCAAGAATAAATCACCAAGGTTCATAATTGTTAAA
Source organism: Tenrec ecaudatus (assembly GCF_050624435.1). NCBI lineage: Eukaryota > Metazoa > Chordata > Mammalia > Afrosoricida > Tenrecidae > Tenrec > Tenrec ecaudatus. The sequence goes on from NC_134544.1 coordinate 12,466,598, forward strand.
CTATCCAACTGAGGAAATGAGAAAATTATGAGAGCAGGCAGGGAAAAACAAACAAAAACATAAAAGTTCCCAAATAAGAATACGCTCAGACCTATCAGCAGAAACTATTAAGAAGAGGAGAGAGTGGAGTAATATATTCAAAAATTTGAAGGAAAACTATGCAAATTCATGAATACTCTACCCAGCCAAATTATTCATCAAGATAGATGGAGAAGTAAGAGTCTTCCAAGAAAAGTAAAAACTCAAAGAATACGTTAGAATAAATCTAGCCTGACAAAAGATCCTTGACAGCCCAATATTGGCAGAACAACACTCACAAAGCATAAATAAGAGACTACCACTCCAATCAGTTAGCACGTGGTAATTATGAGACTGACACATAGAACAACCTCATCCAGAGGCCAACAAAGAGAAAACAGACCCCAAGATAGCATTGGCTAAAGGATGTAAAAAGTCAAGAATGACACACACACACACAGACACACACGCACAACACACTAATGAGAAAGGAAAGTAGGAAAACACCAAGCACAAAAGATATAAGATGACATCAGAGTCCAGAGATAGAGATAATAACCCTGAATATCAATAACCTGAACTCGGGCAAGAAAAGTCTGAGACAAGCAGACTGGCTTAGAAAACACAACCCATCAATCTGTTGCCTGTGGGTGATATATCTCAAGGCTACGGACAAAAATAGGCTGAGAATCAAAGGCTGGAGAAAGGCACACCAAGCAAACAATAATTCAAAAGCAGCAGACATTGCAATCCTAATCTCAGAAAAAATTGATCTCAAAGTGCAAACCATAAAAAGAGATAAAGAGAGATACTATACAATGCTTGAGTATGGTAGGCAAAGAAACACCAAACATACTAAACATATATTCTCTGAATGAGAGACCCACTGAATACATAAACCAAACAGACCAAAAGATGAAAAAGAAATCAAAGCCTCAACAATTATAGTGAGTGACTTTAATACACCATTCTCTGAGAAAGATATATCACAGAAAATGAAACTCAACAAGGAAGCTAGAGATCTAAACACTAATTAGACAGTTTGACCTGATAGATATTTAGAAAGCTTTTCATCAAAATACAGAGAGATTCACATTCTTCTCAAGCCCACATGGCACATATTCAAAGATAGACCACATGCTGGGGCATAAGGCAAATCTACATAAATTTAAACACATTGATATATTACATACCTCTCTGACCACTGTGACATAAGACTGGAAACCAAGAAAAAGAAGACGAAGAAAACAAGAGCAAAGAATTAGAGGATGAATAATTCTTTACTGCAAAAGGAGTGCGGGCTGGCACCAACCACAGATGAAATTAGGAAATTTCTAGAAACCAATGAGAATGAGCACACAATGTACCAAAACTTATGTGACACAGCAAAGACCATTACCAGAGGACGTTTCATAGCAATAGGTGTACACCTAAGAAAGGAGGAGAGACTCATGATTGATATGCTGGCACAAAATTTATAACAACTAGAGAACAGTCAGCAGGAAAATCAAAATAATAGCAAAATAAATGAAATAATAAAACCAGGGCTGAGATTCAGGAGAGGGAAAAATAAGAAAACTATGGAAAAACTTAATGCTGCTAAAAGTTGGTTCTTTGAAAGGATAAACAGAATTGATAGACAGCTAGAAAACTAACCAAAGAGAGGAGGGGATAAATTTCAATAGCAAGAATAAGGGAAGAAAGAGGGGACATTACAACAAACTTTAATGAAATCAAAAGGATAATTATAAAGTACTACGAAGGATTGTACTCCAATGAATTCAACAATTTAGAAGACGGGCAGATTCTTGGAAAAACAATCCCTCCCTAGACTATCCTCGGTGGATATCAAGAATCTCAACAGACCCATAGCAATAGAAGAAATAGGCAAGGTTATCAAGGGATTACCAACAAAAAATAATCCCCTGGACCAGATCAGATGGCTTCACTGGAGAATTCTACCAAGAATTTAGGGAAGAACCAACACCAATCCTACACAAACACTTCCAAACATAGAAATAGACAGAAAACTCCCGAACTCCTTCTATGAAGCTAGGATAACTCTGACACCAAAACTGGGCAAGAATCCCACAAGAATCGAGAACTACAGACCAATATCCTTAATGAACATTGATGCAAAACTCCTTAACAAAATACTGGCCAACAGAATATAAAAGTATATAAAATGAATAATTCACCATGATCAAGTGAGATTCATACCAGGGATGCAGGGATGGTTCAACATACAAAAGACCAATAGTATGATTCGTCACATTGACATGAAAAACTATAAGAACCACATTATAATATTGATAGATGCAGAAAAAGTATTTGACAATATCTAACACAAATTCCTGTTTAAGACATTTGAGAAGATAGGAATGGAAGGAAAGTTCCTCAAGACAACACAAGCTATATATGAAAAACCAACAGCCAAAGTGGTAGTCAATGGAGAAAAGACTAACACATTCCTACTGAAAAAGGGGACCAGACAAGGATGCCCCTACTCCCCACTCTTATTTAATATCATGCTGGAGGCTTCAGCTAAGAGCATAAGGCAAAGAAAAGACATCACTGCTAATGGTCTGGAAAAGGAAGAGGTGAAAGTATCGTTATTTGCAGATGATATGATTTTATATATGGAAAACCCAAAAAGTCCACAAGGGAAGTACTGGAAGCAATACAGGAGTTTGGCAGAGTGGCAGAATACGAGATCAATAGACAGAAGTCCATTGATCATTTATACACATTGGATAAGACCACAGAAGAGGAGATCAAAAAGGTGGTACTCGAGGCAGAGCCAGAGCAGTGCAATGGACGGCGGGGTATAATTCATGAAAAATCTTGTGGCTTGGCCTCGAAGGTCCCAGGCTCATCGGGGGAGAAACCCGATCCCCTTTCCCGAGCTGTTTGACAGCTACACCGACTGTTTCCCGGAATTCCTCGTGCAGAGGGGCTCCTACATGTTCCTGGACGAGAAGATGTTCTCCAACCCCAAAGATGACGTTCCTCATCACCCACCTCAAGGGGCCGCCCTGCAGTTGGTGATCCCCTACATTAAGAAGGGCAGCACCCTCCTCTGTGACTACTGGGACTTCCTGGCCGAGATAAAGCGGGTCTTTGGCTGGGAGGAGGACTGGGACTTCTAGGTCAGGACTCCCTGGGCACAGGGTGAGGCGCAGGGGAAGGTCCCCTGCGTACCCCGCACCTGCACCGCTGGAGCTGCCACCGCCTCCGCTGGCGCCTTCTGCCCCCACCTGCCCGCCCCGCTCTCAGCCTGCTGCCCCTCCTGCGTAGTGCTTGCCTTTGTTTCAGAAATAGCGTCCCAGTCCCCGCCACTGCCACCACCAAGCCTGTGCCCAGAACCCCAGCTGCCACCTTCTGGGCAGACCCAGTCCAGCCCTCCCTGCACTCCAACTGCCAGCAGGGCTCCTGCCACACACTGGACAGACCAACACTGCGGGCCATTGCCAGCCGCCCCCAGATCGGATGACCAGAGATCAGCGCTGCCGCACCAAAGTCTGGCTTCCCATCAACAGACTGGCCCTTGGCCCTCAGGACTGGCCTGGGGAGATCCTGAGCTGGCTGCGACCGCCAGACAGTGGTTCTGTCAGCCCACAACTTTCATGAAAAGGGGACTGTTTTTTGTCCTTAAGCGGGCTCTATTCGGTCTCCCTTTTGTATCTGCAGCTGTCTAAGATGTGTGATTTCCCTCAAAAAGATGACCCAGCTCTGCCCAGCTCCTCAACACTACCTGGATGAAAGTCATTTTTAAATTAGTATTTTAATTTTCATTAAGCACTAGACATTGATTTTTAAAATGTGGTACAAACACAAATTAAAATATCTAGAGATATACTTGACTAAAAGAACAAAATTATAGAACACTATTACAAGAAACCAAGAGTGACCTCAACAAATGGAAGAATATCCCATGCTCATGGATTGGAAGACTCAATATGGACAAGATGACAGTTCTGCCAAAGGCAGTATATAAGTTTAATGCAATCGTGATACAATTACCCTCATCTTCCTTCAAAGAAATGGAATAAATGATTAACAACTTCATATGGAGAGGGAAGAAACCCATTATTAGCAGAAAATTCAGAGAAACAGTCCAATTCAAAATATCATAAAGCATCAAGTGTTGGAGGGGCTGTGGTGAGATAGGAACTCTCATCCTTTGCTGGTGGACCTGTATATGTACAGTCACTATGGAAATCAATCTAAGATAGATGGAAATCGAGTTACCCTGCCACCCGGCAATCCCCCTACTGGGCATATACCCAGAAGAGGCAAGAACCAAACCAAGGCCAGACATCTGTGCTCCAATGTTCATTGCTGCACAGTTCACAATTGCAAAGAGTAGGAAACAACCCAAATTTCCATCAACTGATGAGTGGATTAAAAGCTGTGGTACATACATACAGTGGAGTACTGAGCATCACTAAAAAGCAGTAATGAATGTATAAAGCGCATCGCTGCATGTGAAGAACTGGAGGAAATCATTCTAAGTGAAGTAAGCAAAGCACAAAAGGACAAGTACAACATGAGTCCGCTGAGGTAGGCTTTTAAAATTAAATGCAAAAGGGGTATAGGGAAAAAGCTACTACCATATACAAATATTTCCGGTGTGAGGGCCAGGTAATATGGCAGGGAAAATACCAAATACAGGGATACATATGATAGCCAAATAAAAAGGAGCTGGGGAAAGGAAAAAAATAATAATAGGTAGTGGGGGCACAGGGCATTAATCCACCCAAGGGGAGGGTATTATTTATAGCTCCACAGAGAAAGAGGGACCAGACTTCAATCCACTGCTCCAAAATGTGAATGCAACATGCATGGTTTGTTGTTGTTGATGTTTTGTTGTATATTGTTGCTTGGTTTTTCTCTGTCTTGTTTTTGTGCATGTTATTATTTCCTCAGGTCTGTGTAAATAAGATAAGCTGGGTGAACAATCTGGAGGAGAAAACAATGGGACCAACACTTCTGGGGGGAAATGGGAGAAGGGAAGGAAGGGGAAAAGGTAGTGTTTCTAACAAACCCAGGGACAAGGGAAAAACAAGTGATCCAAATCGGTGGTGAGGAAAGTGTTGGAGGCCCTGGTAGGATTTGATCAAGGGTAATGTAACCAAGAGGAATTACTAAAATCTAAATGAAAACTGAGCATGATAGTGGAACAAGAGAAAAGTCCAAGGAAATAGAGGAAAGAGCTAGGAGGCAAAGGGTATTTATAAAGGTCTAAATAAAAGCATGTTCATATGCAAACACATATATATGGATGGGGAAATAGATTTATGTGGATATATTTAGAGGTTTAGTACTAAGGTAGCAGAAGGACATTGGGCTTCCACTCAAGTACTTCCTTAATGCAAGAATACTTTCTTCTATTAAATTTGGCATTCTATGATGCTCACCTTCCCAACACAACCACTGAAGACAAAGTGGGTGAATAAGCAAATGTGGTGAAGAAAGCTGATGGTGACCGGCTATCATGAGATATAGCGTCTGGGATCTTAAAGGCTTGAAGGTAAGCAAGTGGCCAGCTAGCTCAGAAGCAACAAAAGCCCACATGGAAGCACACCAACCTATGTGCTCACGAGGTGCTGAAAGGATCCGTTATCAGGCATCAAAGAACAGAAAATCAATCATGCCATTGTGTGCTCACCTCCATGATACAATCGCTGAAGACAAATGAGTGCATAGGCAACTGTGGTGCCCAGCTATAAAAAAATATAGCGTCTGGGGTCTTAAAGGCTTGAAGGTAAACAAGAGGCCACCTTGCTCAGAAACAACAAAGCCCACATGGAAAAAGCACACCTGCCTGTGTGATCATGAGGTGTTGAAGGAATCAGGTATCAGACATCATCAGAACAAAAAATCTTATCATATTGAATGGGGGGGGATTGTGGAGTGGATACTCAAAGATCATTTGTAGGCCACTGGACATCCCCTTACAGGAGGGTCTCAGGGAGGAGATGAGCCAGTCCGGGTGCAATGTAGCAAAGATGAAACTTACAACTTTCCTCTAGTTCCTAAATGCTTCTTCCTCCCCCACTATCATAATCCAAATTCTACCTTACAAATCTGGCTAGACCAGAGGATATACATTGTTACAGATAAGAACTGGAAACACAGGGAATGCAGGGAAGATGATCCCTTCAGGACCAGTGGTGTGAGTGGCGATAGTGGGAGGGTGGAGAGAGATGGGTTGGAAAGGGGAACCAATTACTAGGACCTACATGTGACCTCCTCCCTGGGGGACGGACAACAAAAAAGTGGGTGAAGGGAGACGTCGGAGAGGACAAGATATTATAAAATAATAATTTATAAATTATCAAGCATTCATGTGGTAGAGGGGAGCGGGGAAAGAGACAGAAAATGAGGACTTGATGCCAAGGGCTTAAGTGGACAGCAAATGTTTTGAGAATGATAAGGACAATGAATGTATAAATGTGCTTTACACAATTGATATATGAATGGATTATGATAAGAGTTGTATGAGCCCTGAATAAAACTATTAAAAAAAAGATTTACAGTCTCAGAAGGCCACAGTGGCAGGTCTACTCTGCCCTACAGGGTCGCTCTCAGTTGGAATTGGCAGTGAAGTTCTTCTTCTGCTGCTGCTGCGGTGGCGGTGGTGGTGGCTAGGAGGTCTGCGGGCACAGTGGTTACTTGGTGAGCTGCTAACTACAAGAGAGCATTTCATACCATCAGTCCCCTCTGTGGGAGAAAGGTGAAGCTGTTTGTTCCAATGAGATTCACAGTCTTGGGAACCCTGTGTAGACAAACCCTCTATGTATCACAGTCGACCCAGTCACTGTGGGTTCTTTCTTTCTTTCTTTCTTTCTTTCTTTCTTTCTTTCTTTCTTTCTTTCTTTCTTCTGATTGTCACAATTTTTGAGGAGCAAAATTGTGTCTACTTTTTTTGTTATTAGGTGCCTTCCAAGTGGTTTTTAAAAGGTGTTTGTCTTAACTAAAAGAAAGCATAAGGGACCCTGGTAACACAGATGTTAAAACTCTGCACTGCGGAGCAAGGGATTTTCAGTTGAAGCCCACCACCACTCACTCCATAGGATAAAGATGTGGAGGTCTTCTTCTGCAAAGATTGACAGCTTTGCAAACTTTTTGGACTGCTTGACACTCTCCTACCTGCACATTTTGTCAACATGGACTTGAAGGCAATGGGTGTGGTTTTGCCAATGCCTCTACCTGCACATTTTGTCAACATGGACTTGAAGGCAATGGGTGTGGTTTTGCCAATGCCAGCAAAGCACTCAGTTAGAGACCGTGCTAGACCAGGCTGACTAGAGAAACACATTCAGTAACACTTGTATATGTATAAGAGATTTATATCAAAGAGTATGTTAAGTCAACATCCCAGTCTGGTCCAAATCAAGCCCCAAAGTCAGTTATTAGCCCAAAAGCCTGATACTAGTCCATAAATTCCTCTTCAGACTCACAGAGTAATACAATGATGCAAACTGCAGGTAAGATCACAAGCCAGTGGGCACAAAGTCTTGGGGATCTATTGGTGGTGGAAGTATCTCCAGGGCTCTCGCAGGTCTCAGTGTGGCTCCAGGTGACTTTTCAACAGAAAAGTGAAAGCAGGAAGATTGTGTCCTGCCTAGAGAAGAGAGAGGGAGGCCAAACACTGAAAGCCATGCATCTCGGTCACTCTCCAATCAAGTTATGATCTGATTGACAGGCTAAACTCTGCCCACATGTTCCTATGGAAGCCTTGTTGCTAACTTTCATGGGGATTTTTCCAGAAGATTTAGAAAATAAAACATTGTTGACAGTTCACTTGGAGTATACGGAATTCAACCTAAGGTTAGATTACCTTTCATTGTGACAATAAGATGTTCTCTCAAATTAAGTTCATGGTACTGAAAGTGACATCAAATGACCACAAAAATAATCCCCATTTATAGTTTCTGAAATTCTAATGGGACTTTATTCACACATCAGCCCTGCTTTGGAGAATCCTATCGCTGTATTAAATAGTGTCAAAATATCTTAAATAAAAATAAAATCTATGATTCTCACTAACAATAGGTGATGGACATTTGCTGAGGCTACTTTAAAAACATTCCATTTCGTTTAAAATGAGGACTATATTATGCTTTATGATGAGGTGTCCTTATTTTCTCTTTTAAAGCATTGTCAGAATATTACCTCATACATAAACATCCCCCCAAAACAAACAAATGAAAAACACATCGATGTTGAGTCACCATTAGGATCCTATAGGGCAGAGAAGAACTCTCCTAGTGGATTTCTGAGATGATAAATCTATAGAAAAGTAGAAATTCAAATATTGTATCCTTGGGGCAGCTGATGATTTTGAATTTCTGACCTTGAAGTTATTAACCAAATCAATGATACCACTAGGACTTTGACTAGATATTAAAAGTCAGGGAAATCTTTCTTTGCACACACATGCCTACACACACAAAGCCAATTGCATTCATATTCTCAGGCAGACTTGGTGTTGGGTGAATTACCTCCATTGTTTTAATACATGAGTTTAGTTACGTAGATGTGATATTTTGAGCAGTTATAAGTAATGTCCTGTAAGAGCATTTGCCTTACTGTCAGAAGGGCAGAGGCAAGCAGGCTTATCATTCAGAACTGGTTTTCAAAATCATGCTCTTTCCCTCTTTCTAGTGTGTCTTCCCCATCCACATACTGTCCAGAGATTCTGAGAGCAATCTTATTTTTTCTTTCAGGTCTGTAGGGAATGCGATTTTCAATAGCTCATCCTTGTAACCTCAGCTTTACCTTTCATTGCAGAGCATGTGGTGCACAGGACCTGGTTCAGCATGCGATCCGGAACAAAGCAAGGACAGGGAACTGCGTCGTGATCATTAGAGATTATGTTGACCTCTTAAGATTACCTCAGAGGGGATTTTTAATTATCCCTGTTTCTACGAGTATAATAATTGACTTGAAACGTCATTCTGAATAACCGTCTAGGTCTCATTGACTGACTGGAAAATGAAAACGTTGTTAAGTGACTTTCTTTAGTGATGATATTAGAGGGGCATCCACATTTCCTGGAGGGGAAATAGAAAAGCCGCCCCATGTTCAGATGGATAAAATGCCTTCCCAGCCTGGCAGTGCAGACAGGGTGGGCGGCTAAGTGGCTGGCTGGCTGCGGGCCACCTTGTGCATGGCAGCAGCTTGACTCAGCAGGTTTCAGTCTAGGCTCTGAGATGCATTGCTGTGTGGTTCTCAGAACAGAGATATTGATCAGGGATGATGTGTTCTCATAGAGAGACAGGCTTTGCTATCTTTTGGAGTTGTTAGTGAGACTAGCCAGTAAGAAAAAAAAATGCAGACTTCGTTACAGGGTTGCAGGAGAGGGAGATGATTCTCAAATGGTATCATTATTTTCTGGCATGGTGTGCATGGGACCACAATGTGAATTAAATGAATGGATCTCTGTGCTGACTGTAACTGCTGGCTTAATTTTTGTCTTCCAAATAAAGAGACTATGCAATCAGGTTCAAACTGGAGCCACCAATGGGACTGTGTGGTGGAATTCTTTTACATTTAATAATTCCCCAAATCATTTTTCACTTCGAATGGCCCTACCTTGCTAGCCTGCATTCAATGAGGTGGAGAGTATTCTCAGTGGTCTGTCAACGTGGGCAGGGTCTTCTTTGTTTCAGATTTGGGATTACATCACCATGAATGTATAATCTGGCGTCTGTTCGAAGATATGTGCATTGTAACTTCCAATTTTTAATAATTTGAGGTAGAAAATTAGATGCTAGCTCACACTCATGCTTCTTGCCTTTCAAAAACCCAAACTCTAATTCCCTGTTATCAACATGCTCCCAGCTCATAGTGATCCTATGGGACAAGACAGAACAGCCCCTGTAGGTGTCTAAACTGTAAATCGTTATGGGAAAGTCTCATCGTTCTCCCACAGAGTGGCTAGTGATTTGAACTGCTAGTCTCACTAGATTAGCTACCCAATGAAGAACCACTACACCACCAGAGCTCCTTTGTATGTGTTGTGAATTATATGCTAACAAAACTGGGGTAGGGGTGGGAGGGAAGAACACAAAGATCATTTTTTTTATAAAGGAAAACAGATGATGGGTCTTGTCTCACAGTGGACCTGATTACATCCTGACCTCCACAAGTGTGATAATCTCAAGGAGAAAAACTACAAATATCCTGAAAAGACCACGCAAGGAAATACGAAGGGCTTGTCCCAAAACCCTACAGTGGAAGAGTGTGAAAACTAGGTGAATGCCCTCCTCCCTGCTTCAGGGTCCATTCTCACAGCTGCCCAGTAGGACAACTGAGCAACTGTGAGGCTTCTGAAAGGTTCTTTACAGGACAAGTCATCAGCACCTTTTCTCCCCTGCCCAGTGGTGGCAGATTCTAAATGGCACTTAGCCCACAGCACCACAATGTCTCAGTCTCTTCCTCTCAGGACCACGGCCAAAGCTTCCCTTTTGTTGTTTAACCCTCTATGAGCCCAAGAAAAATCTAGAAAATGATGTGAGTCTCATGAAAAATGGCGTACAGCAAGGCTTTACCCAACACCCGAAACCATGTTCTCACGTCCCTTTCCATTTGGGACAAATGGTTAGGGGAGTTCTGTCCCTCTGAAGTGACCTGCTTCAGAACACATGAGGAAGAGAGACTTAGAATAGAATCAAATGGCGTATCCAACCAAAGAAAACCCTCAAGAAAAGCCTGTCCTTTGTATCCAGGAAAACTACCCCGTTGGATTCGGAACCAAAAGGGAAAAAAATAGTGACCTTTCCTTGGAGAAGGCAAGTAAGGGAGAAAGGGCATGGAGCTCTTGGAAGAAGGGTGGAAAGTAGTACCTGCATGCAAACACAAAAGAACACAAGACCCAACTGTTTTGAGTGTTTACCACCTCCCCTTGTACAAAGCGCGGCAGAACAAACATGCGGTAATGTCCTTGGACTAAGATTGAACTGCACTGTTATATGGTGGTCGATCATGATCATTACCATTGAGTCTATTCCACCTCATGGTGACCCCTTGGGTCACAGAGTCAACACAGCTGCTCCTTGGGGTGTCTAAGGCTCACACTTTACTGAAGCAGATCTCCAAAGCCTATGTTCTGGGACCCCTCTCCCAGGTCTGAACTGCAAACCCAGGGACCTTGAACAGTTCTGCTAATGCTGGGCAGACAACTGGATGGTCAGGTGGATGTTGTCTGTCAGATAGGATGAAGAATTCTCATAACATACGGGATGCCTTTCTTTTGATAGTATCCATGGCTCCACACTTCACAGGGGCCCACCCGCAGTAATTGTTTTCTTTACTAAGCTGCCCAATATAGACACAATTGAATCAAGATGGTTAGAAATTACCTGGTGACCTTTTCCTACTTCTATTTGTTTTCTGGTGTGAGTCCTCAGAATGTGCGCAAATTGTCCTTAACATTTTCAGAAACTTTGTTAAGCTGCTATATTTGGAACAGCGGGGGCACTTATTTTTATTCTATCTATTCCGCTAACCTAATCATCTCAGAAAACACAATTTCCCTTATTAACCTCTTCACAGAAGGTCTCACGGGGAAATGACAACAGGGAGATGCCATGGAATTAATTTTAAGTTTTGTGGAAGAAAAAGAACTTTGAAGTCACGTGCATGTTGTAGCAGGGCTGGGTTCCAGCCCGACCTCCACTCTTCCCAACGGTCTCACGTGCAGCTCTCCAGACCATTCTGTGGCTCCGGAAAGGACAAACAGGGCTTAAGCCTGACTGGCAGCCACCTAAGGACATGTTTCAGGTACAGATAATGCCACATGTCCACCATGTTGACAATGCGCTGCCAAAGTAGATGCTCATCTTTCCTTAGCGGTTGCCAGAGGTGTCTAGAGAGTGATCCACAACTATTTTGCTTTGTGATTGATCCCCACAGTTCCCATTAGCAGAATGCAAAGGCTCCCTGCTCCAGTTGATTCTGAATCCTGATGATGTCATGAGTGTTACAGAATAGATGTGTCCCATTGGGTTTTCATGACTGTGACCTATATGGAAACATTTTTTCCAGATCTTTCTCCCACTGAGCTGCTGGGGAGCAGAGAACTGGCAAGGGAAGTGCAAATTCCAGGAGCAAAACCCCACTCAATATTGAGAAGTGGTTATGATGCTGCTGCACTTAGGGGGTAGAGCAATTAGGCATGTCTGGCTAGGGTTAGAGTCAAACCTGGCAATGAAGTGGTAGCGGGATGACCCCTCCTTGGGGGTGTGGTCTTTTGTATGGCAGTGAAAAACTCTGGGAAATGCCTGTCTCTCTGCCCCTCTGTCTCCCTCCCTGCTGGAACACTGCCTCTCTCCAGGAGTGGCCCCCATGGGGGCCATCTCAGCCCTGAGAGTGGTTTCTACCCTGACATGGGATCCACATTACTCTGCACCCACCTGCCTGTGGAGTTTCGGCTTCCCAGTTCAACCTTTCTGCATCTGTGTCACGAACACAAGGCTATATAACTCTAAAGAGGGACTTATGGACTAGAATCAGACTTATTGGTTGAGTTCGACTGGGCTTGGCTGCCTTCCTGATTTAAAGTGCTTTCTTCTACATAGATGACTGCCACTAGATTCATTTCTCTACTCAACATGCCCTCACACCGAGACTTGACTGTAAACATGCTCCTCCCCATTGTGAACCTTCAGGAAGTGAAAGGTTCACGGTGCTTAATGTGCTTCATCTCTGAGAGAAAATATTGCATCCTGACATTTTCATTGTTTAACTGAAGGCAACTTGATATACAAAGTACGTCATGAAAATAGCATCAAGCAAAACACTCAGAATACAATATTAGTTTGACACCCATTGTTATCAAATATATATGTTTTATGGGCATCTAAAAATAAAGTTTCACAGTTTGTGGCGCATACTTATTTTTCTCTATTGCTTAGTGACTTTCATACTTCTTTCCAATCCATTTTCTCTGTGCTACTGCTCCTCTGGAAAAAGGTCTATTTTGGTCCCAGATCTCCTAATCTGCATGCAATAAGTGATACATTAATGGTAAACACACTCAAAATGTGTGAAAATATGATACTGATATTGTGACTTCAAGATGCAAACACAACTGGGAGAAAAAATTTTAAATCTCAAAGTGGATTACCAGTAGCACAGTTGCAGAAATTGCAAATTTTATTTTCTCGTCTATTCAGTCTGTTTGTAGTCAGTCATAATACAACTCCACAACTAAATTAAGTAGAAATATTACTAAATCTACCTTTCAAAGCATAGAGCGCAGTATCTACTAAGCCTCAGATTATTGTTTTGTTTCTACTTTCTGTTTTAAAAGGAGGATGTATGTGAGTGTCTTTGCTTCCAAATCATACAGTTAAATGATTTAGAAATCAATTTTCCTTCAGAAAACATGAAGTATTTTATTTTGGAGCTTTTAAGGAGAAAGTTACATAAAACACCACCACATATGGTGGGGGGGGGGTTGCCTCTGAAAAGCTGAGAATCTGGAAAAGCACAAAATTTTATAAGTGAAGATAAAAATATTTCTTAATAGAAAATATTTGCATTAGTGTGTTAGTCTGGGTAGACAATAGAAACAAATCTGCAGACACACATATGCGTATAAGAAAGGGTTTTATGTACAAGAGGAATTGGACATTGAGAAAACATCCCGATGCAGTCTAGTCCAAGACCACAAGGCTGATATTTGCCCATGTGTCTGATACCAATCTATACATTCCTCTTCAGACTCAAGAAACACATGCAATGAAGCCAAATGCAGGACAATCAAAAGCCAGTGGGTAGAAAGTCTTTGGGTCCAGTGGTATTGTAGCCATCTCAGCACTGGCAGGGGTCTCTCTGCAGCTTCTCCAGCTTCAGAGGTCTGGCTGCATCCATGTGGCTTGCCTTCTGTACTGTTTCCTAGGGAGTGGCAGAGAGAGAGAGATGTGTCTTCTGCCTCCAAGAAGGAAGTCCCAGATATCCTAGAATTCTCAGGAGAAGGCCAGGCCCACACAGAAGTCTCATAGGCTATCTCTAGATTGACAGCCTAGACTCCACCCCTACACTCTTACTCCTTAAAATGACACCACATTAGGTTAAAACATATTTATAGATTAAAAATCCTTACCAATTTCAATAACATTAAAATTCTAAATATGTTTTAACCTAAAAACAGATTGGAACTCAGTGCAAATAAAATTAATGTCCTCCCAACTGGACCAGTAGAGAGCACGATGTAAGTGGAGAAAAGATTGAGGTTGCCAAAGATATAATTTGTCTTAAGTCCATTGTCAATGCTCATGGAGCCACAGCTAATAAATCAAGCAATGTATTGCAGCAAGCATATCTGCCCCAGAGGTGTTTGAAATGCTGAGGAACAAGGAAATCACTTTGAGGACTGAGGTGCTCCTGAGCCAAGCCATAACCTTTTCAGTTGCCTCATATGCAAGTGAAGTTGGACAATGAGTAAGAAAGACCAGTGGAGAATGGATGCATTTGAATTGTGGATTATTTGAATGAAGAACAAGCATTTGATTTGGGGGAAAAAAATCCAGACTGCTCCTTGGGAGCAAGAATGGCAAGATTTTCCCTTTGGTACTTTGGACATGTCATCAGAAGAAACCATTTGCTGGACAAGAATAGCATGCTTAGGAAAGCGTGCATAGTATCTTATTCTATTGGACATTGTGTCACCATGAGACAGAAATAAGTTGTAGGCATCTAATGAAAAAACAGTTCAACCAAATTGATCTATTTTCCTTTTGGCAAGCACACCTTACGTTTTTCTTTCTGAAACTTGGTTCAGCTATTGTATATTGTCAGATATATTCATCTTCATCTACCATAATTTCACTTAAAATTCTCACTATGTTTTATGAATAGAAGGTCATCCCCATTTCCAGGAATAATTCAGACGATTGTTGTCTCTAAAGCACATATCTTTTTTTTTTACCATATATCTCACATTTCAGTGCTTCTGAACTCTGCCTACTGACTTAGAAAATTGGCCAGTGTTTGTGTGTATGTTCTTAAACAACTGAAATACCAGTTTTAGTGAAGGGGAAAAAAGAAAACGTTGCTCTTTCTTCTTTATTATTTCTTTCTACTTCCTCATTTCTTCCTCTTTGAAATACATTAAACGTTGAGAAGTTACTTTCTCTTCTCTGTGATCTAAGTGCTGTTTCACATTGGCAATATCAAGTCCTTAACCCAGCTTTCTTCCAAATGCCCGGTTTTCTTACCCCTCTCTTCCAACACATGGTGGGAGCATGTTCACATAACTCAGCATTTTGTCTTCATGTTCCCTGCATGCTAGTTCCAATGTATCTTACCAGGAAAATGCAGTGCTCCAGGTGGCGATGCTATAGTTCCACTCACACTGGTAACCCCAACACAAGACATGCAGACCATGCTTGTTTCCTTTTCTTATAAGGGAAATAATGTTTTTACATAATTGGACTAGATAACATTAAATATATATTATCATATTTAAAAGAATGAGCTTCAATTTGTATTCTCTGTATTATAAGTAAATGTGGTATGGTGTTATCATTGTCATTAGAGGTGCAAATTGCAAAGAAAGTTAATGGAAGATTCCATTCCATAATTACTTATATTTTAAGATATTGTGTTTTTTTAAATTTTATTATTAAAAAAATTTTTGCATCCACAGCTGTCAATAATAATCTTGGTGCTTGATTTTGTTTTTTATCATTTAGATTGTGGAAGCCATCTCATTCACTGTGTCCTATCAATTTAAAAGACTTCTTGGTTTTTTAGCCTAAGAAATTCCAGCCTCACTTGCTCCATGACTCAGTCCTGCAATCAATTATCCCCCCAAAGACTTGGATCTCTTCAGCAGGAAATTGAATAGGGTCTGAAAATACATCACAAAGATGTCTGCCTTTCCTTTACATGTTTATTTTCATATAAATGTATGTTGATAAGTCAAAATGTATTGCTACTAGAACTCACATTCATCTAGGCAAGAGTTTACTCCAAACCATACGTGTTAAACATGTCTTCAAACGGGAGATGGCTACAGACAATTTCTATCAGTAATGTAGCTCATAGGCTCATTAGAGTGCCTTCCAAAAAGAAGAGTCCAATCAAGAGTGACTTTCAAGGTGGTCGACAGGGCCAGTGAAGTTTAACGCAGAGAGATCCGTTCAAAAGGTTATAGATTATTTACTAGGATTGCAGAAGGGTCATATCTAGAGATCTCCTCAAAAGAACAGACCAATCCATTGGACTTATCATGAAGAAGTTGTAAGAAATTTGAAGACTTTGCTTCCAAAATGAAAAAGAAAGTTGGACTGAGAAAGGTTTTCCCATTGCAACAACGGAGCTGCACATGCTTTGACGGTAGTGAGTGAGCGGTGGCTACAGATGTTCTGTGGGGAAACCTGCCCTCACCGCCCTCCAGCCCTGCGGTGGATCCTTCAGACATTTAAAATTTTCCCCAAACTCAAATAACAGTTCAAGGGAAAACGATCAGAAGCTCTCAAGGGTGCCTAAATGGCTATTGTGATGAAGGATCATTCAAAGGGCACAGGATTCTTAAGGGAAGGGTTAAAGAGAAGAGAAGACCATCTATAGAAGTACATCAGCCTAGGTTGAAAACAATAGCATCACATGCTGATAGATGTTTTTGTCCTCCTTAGCAAAGGTTTATTTCCTAGCAATACTTTTGGACTGACATTTGCACATTTTAATCTTTATTTCAGAAAAGCTAATGGCTCTTTTATTCGGCATCTTCCTTCTCTTAGTGTTATTTAAGGTGTATCTTTTCCTCTCTGGCAGCCTCCTAACAACACATTCTGCTAAGGGATCGCATATGCCATAGATTTAATACTTCTCTTTAAAAGTTTCAAGCGGTGACCATTTAAGGGCAAGGTGGGACTGCCGCCTAGGGGTTCCTGAGACTGCGAATCCTTATAGGAATAGAAAGCCTCGTCCTTCTCTCAGAGTAACTGGTGATTTCAAAGTGCTGACCCTAAGGTTACCAACCCTATGCATAACCTCTAAGTCACCCAGCCTTCTAATTAAATACACAAGCACATATAAAAAAAGCACTTAAAAATTAAGTACATAAGCACATAAAAAACAAAACCAACACGCACTGCCTCCTGTTGATTTTGATTCACAATGACCCGCTGAGTCAGAGTCAAGCAGTTCTTTGGGTTTCTTGGGCTGTAAGTGTCTATGAAGGCAGAGCAGCCTGGGTGCCAACTAGTGACCTTGTGGTTAGCGGACCAACATTCAAAACACGCTGCCATCATTTCCCTATAGCCACTCTGTACATGTACTGTTAAGCAAAATTATTCAAATTCCAGGTCACTGCCATTAAGTCGATGCCAAGAAAGCCCGTCCCTCTCCTGAAAAACAACAAAAAAACTATTATTTACAGGGAAAAACCACTTGCAAAAGTTGGAAGCTGTGAGAGGCTGCCAGAGAAGAAAAACTGCTGTAATAAAAAATTATGATTTATAAAATATAATGATACTTTAAATTTCCATCCAAATTAGTGGGAGGGGGAATGGATCCCATGGCCCTTGAATCTGTTCCTGATAGTGTTTCCGAGACGGTAAACTTTACAAAAGCATTTGGTCACGTCTCTGTCCCTCTCTGAAAAGGGTAGGGTCAAACCATTGACCTTTTAATAAGTGACAAGTTGCTTACACACTGCACCACCATGGCATCTTTCCAGTCTTGATAGTAGCAATGACATGTAGACTAAATGTCTTGAAATTTCAAGTATCAAAATAGGAAACTGGTACTCATAATGAGTGGTTTACTGTATGCTACTTTTATTCATGTTTGCAACCAAACTCCTCTTCTTATATATGATATATATATATACATATATATAAATTAGGTTATAAGGCAAGAAGAATAGGAATGAATTAAAAACCTAGAGTGTCTAACTTTATTCAACCTGGATGCATATAAATATAATATGTACACTCAATATGTGGTGTGGTCATTGTTTTTAGATCTTCTGGGTCAATCCGTACCTGCAGCAACCCCAGGTGACCCTGGAACTGTCCAATCGAGTTTCCTGGGTCTTACAGTTCTTTAGGGAAGCAGGTACCAGGTTTGTCTCCCATCAAGCACAGGGTGGGTTTGAAGTGCCATTTGTCCCGTTGAATTTTGTGAACAGAAAGGAACTTTCCTTCTAGTTCTACATTATGGCTCTGCTCTGTAACCCTGCTTGGTTATAGTCCCTCACTGTAGCCACTTTCCACTGAAAATCTGGGAAAATAGATTTAGTATATCTTGAAAGCTTTGGGGGCTTCGCAAACACTCAACTCCTCCTGTCTTACCAGAACCCACCAATGTCCAATTAACTGTCTGCAAACCTGGCCATTTGCAGTAGTCGCTATATGGTCAAATTTGGAGGCAGCTAGAAGGATTTGAAGACTTCTATTGCACGTGGAGTCTCCCGGGCCTTAAAGAACTTCCTTTGAGGATCTGTACACTCACTGGGGAAGATTTCTCCATCAAGCCCCCAAAATCAGACATTAATTTAACAGGTCAAAATTAAATGTCATAAAGTGTTAGAGAGAAATCTAATGACCCTTTTTTCACATGTAACTCTACAACTGGAATGCTCTCCCTGCTTCTAGTTCTTTCCTGGACCATTCATGCATTTTGATCTCTTCCCTCAGAACAAATCAGCATTGCCATTTTCATTTGGCCACTAGTCATTTCAAAACTTCTAGTGAATTTCTGGTCATTAAAATGAGTCATCTGATACATATTTAATGCTCCAGACCCACTCAGTAAAATTCAACCCTGAGCACTGCCTGTTTGCCCCAAAGACACTTTGTATTCTGCTTTTCGATTCATGCTTCACTCATTTTTTCAAAGGCTTCATCCTCCTGGATATTGAAATATCTATTAAGTACTTAATTTTTATAATACAGTGAACCACTAGTGATCTACACCAGTCTTCCTTTTGTTTCCTATGAGGATATGGTTGACCATATCCGTTTCTGTAAATTCACCCACTTGCAGAATTTGTATGAGAGTTGTATGAAATAACTATTACACCACTCATTCAGAAATGCTTCAGGGTATTGGGGAGAAATCACAATACTAAACACATCTCAATGGGAAATAACAACCAATTGAAGTACAATTTGACTAAAATAGAAAAACAAATCTATGCAAGACACTCACTCAACTTATTGCCATTGAGTAGATTCCAATTCAGAGTGACCCCTTAGGAAGAGTAGAACCTGCCCCTGTGGGTTTCTCAAACTGTACATCTTACAGGGTTCACAGCCCCATCTCCCTCCTTCAGCTAGCAGCCCAGACATGTGAGCCACTACACCAGGAGGAAAATCTTCCTCCAACCAAGGTTTTCATGTAGTTACTATTTTATTAAAAGAGTTTACTGCTACATGATGCGTAGCTTAATTACATTGGTTACTCCTGCACTGTGGCCCTGGCAGTTTGGGAATTCTGATATTCGCAAACAAAGCCACTTTGACACCAGTGACTCCTGCTTATGCCAAAATAGTTTACTATACCTCTCTGTTCTTTTTATTATAGATTAGTGCTCATGAATTTATAGTTATTCATTTCAATGCGAGCTATTTAGTCAAACTGATAATGATGCATATTTTCATCAACTATATTTATGGGCCCATAATTTCCCAATTATTTATACTTTGACTCACGAGTGCAAGGAGGTGGAAATAAAGAGATAATCTACATTTGATTAAGAAACGGATACATCATTTTTATTGTGAACTTTTTATGTGTTTCTCATTGAAAACTGAAAAAGTAAAGAGAAGTAGATTGTTTGCCTACCTAAGAAGGCCCATATCTGTTTTTAAAATCAAAAGAAAGAGAGAATTCAGAATTGATTAATAGAAGCTATGTGTTGTTGTTAGGTGCTGATGAGTGGACTTTTTTTTTTAAGTCATAGCTATCCTATACGGCAGCACGGCGCTGCCTCACAAGGTTTTCTCATCTTGCTGGGACCACACCAGGAGTTTGTTTCTTCTACATTGTCCCTACTGGGTTCACACAGAAGGCCTTTCTGCTGGCAGTTGAGTGTTTCACTCTTGTGCCACCAGCTGTTAAATAGCCTCTCTCTAAAGAGAACCTGTGAAATGGGATGTTATCTAACCAATTTTTAGTTTATATTTCACCTTTATTTTTCTTTTCCTGAGTCAGTTTGCCATTCAGAAATATACCAATATGGTACTGTAGGGCACCGGTACCAAACATGTGTTTTTCAGAGGAAGGCCACAGAGAGAGACATGGATGACAGGCTGTTTACTCGCCTAGAAGGGGCCCTTATTGACAAGCTGCCCCGGGGTGGGTCGTTGTCTTTGGTTTTCTAACGGTGGAGCAGGGCCGGCCCATGTCAACCACCTCTTCTGTGGCAGGAACCCTCTAGCACCATGTTTACCCTTACAGAGCTCTTACGGCCGGTCCTCTGCTTTCCCTATTCCGATGATGTTTTTCTATCACAGAACAGACTTGAATAGATCCATGTACTTTCAGAGCATAGTTGCTATTAGGAATTATGACCAAGTGGAGTTGAAGCAGCTTTTGCAATAAACTCTACTATCATCCAGGCAAGATAGAAAGAAGCCAATGAAGCCCTATCCGGCCATTATCGTATAAAGCAGAAGTACCTCCATCCCACTGGGTCCTGAAGAAAGAAAAAGGAAAATGCACAGCAAAAGAAGGTTTCCTAAAGACGGTTATTTAGAATACTTATACAGCAGCCCCATTGGTAGTAAAGCAGAAATCATTCTTGAGGCAGATATAAATTTCCACATATGTTTTGTGATAGACCAGTGCTTCTCAACCTGTGGATCGTGACCCTTTGGGGAGGCAAATGACCCATTCACAGGGGTTGCCCGATTCACAACAGCAGTAAAATGACAGTGATGAAGCAGCAACAAAAATAATGTCATGGTTGAGAGGTCAACACAACATGAGGAACTGTATGAAAGGGGTATGGCATTAGGAAGGTCAAGAGCCATTGTGATAGACAGTCTATGACTTCAAATGTGGGGTTCCCAGGACATTGGAGATTTTTAAACTCTGGATGAAAGGTAAGTTTGTTTTCTTCCCAATCTTTCACACACACACACACACACACACACACACACATACACACACACACAGACACAGTTACTTGAAAAAATACAACAGTGGCCTTTACATGCCAATGACATCTCTGGTCTTTGGCTTCGCCTGTAGACTCTGAAGCACATCTTGGGGCCCTGACTGTGTCCACGCAAGTGTCCTTTTCCTGCCGGGACAAAAGAATCTCCAACACACTGCCATTCCTGTTCCATCCAGGGAGTCACTCCTTCCTTGGACCCTCCTTTTGATCGCCACCCAGGTCCCTTAACTGGCTTGATGTGCACCCTTTGTTCACGCCACCGATTTTGTCTGAGCCAGGCCCTTTTTGTGTTTTCCTGGAGCTGCAGGTTGATTGTGGAAGTAGAACTTCCTGCTGTAGGTGACGATGCCTCTGGCTGAATTCCACTAATTACCTTGGGTTTCATGTGGTTGGTGCATGCTGCGGTGGCCCTCCGTGGCAGGGTTAACATGCAGGAGGGAACTAGACAGGAGGAGCTAAGTGCCTAATCATATGGAAGGGACGGAAGTTTTTGTTTTGTGTTTTTTAAATTTCCCCTGTGTTAGTTAATTATGAGAAGATTTTTATAATGGATGCGGCTGCAACATCCCGTGGGAATGAAATTCCAGATTTTACAGGCCTTGTGTCAGGTACCCAGGAAAACACAGCGCAGATGAAACACGGAGGCCGTGTTCCTGAGATTGCCGAGGAGGTTGGGTTCCTGGCCTCGGTTCAGGACAACAGCTCATTTTTACCTTGATGTTTTTTCCCTAAGATATTTTATCCTTTGATATTTTACACAGGTGGGACATCAAAAACAAATCTTGTTGGTGATGTACCAGAAAGAAGACTACTTGGTATATTTTAATTCATACCTATATAGGATTCTAATTTCCTGTTTTCTTTCTCTTTTCCCTTACCTGTCAAGTTTAGGAGGCTATATTTTTCTATTCCATGGTGTTATGATGGCCTTAGCCTCTTAGCTGTGGAACTTATTTGAAATTATATTTGAAAACTAACCTTTAAATTATTTGTAGATAGGCTGCAACTACATAAGAAGAATTTGAGTCTTAGCATAACCTTCCCTGAAGTTTCATTTTAAAACAGTCCCCTGTTTTATCATTATACATAACCTAAAGAAGATCTGATGTGGAATATAGAAAGTCTTATTTCTGGCGATTACATTAACATATTCTAATATGTATGCATCTGATGACTCCATATGAATGACATAGCACATGCTTTATTTATATTACTCACTTTGTGCAGTCAAATCACTTGATATTAGTTCTATTTTAGAAACACAATTTTTAACTGCATACTTTGAGTTAACACAGACAGTAAAAATGACCCAAATAACTTTCCAAACCTTGAAATTGCAATTTTGAAAAATAATTTCTTATTGATCTTAATTCTTTCTAAAGAAATTATATTTGCAGGCAGGTGACTTGAGATTGATATTATATGCCCACATTACTAGGAAAAATTACATTTCATTTATTTGTTTAGAAATTTTGGCATACAATATTATTTGGTGAATTGTGGATGTGAATGTGTTTGATGCTTCTTAAAATAAAGAAAAACAGTATAACAAAAGAAATTGCATTTCTCATGGAATTTAAAATAAACCTAATTTTAACACATATACAGTAAAAATAAATAGAACAAATGCAATCTCCTCAAAAGTGTCACATTCCTCATTAAAGTAGCTGGATGAGTGAGAAAAAGAAGCGATATCACTAAAATTTCACATTTAAATGTCCAAGAAGAACAACCCAATCAATCAAAGACTCATGTTGGGCACAATTAGGGGACTGACAGTATTGAAAACATCCAGAAAACAGTTCCTGATGCTTAAACATTTAGCATCATTCTGCTTGAGGGAGTGACAGGCCGTTTTGCTAAGGAGCACTCATTAAGCTGTTTGTTCTTTATTATTGCAGTGGGTATTTCAAGGCCTTTTGTTTGGAAAAAAGGTGCAGAGTTAATTACCATTGAGAGTACACATTAACCATTTTCACATTCAACACCAAACACGAAGTCTGTATTTTGGAAAAAATACATTATCCATCTTTGTTGTGCCAGATTCAAGCATATGAGAATAGATTTGCATTTTCCTGACTTTGGATAAAAGCAGTTTAACTGGATGTGTATGTTTGAATAGCAGTCTCCATGTGAATCAGAAATCACCTGTGGCTTCACAAAGCTTGTCTTGTTTCCAATTCTGTTTTTAGGAGATCACCCTTTTCATGGAATAATTTAATTGCCATTTATGTAATCTAATGAAATAGATCATATTAACCAATATTAATTGGGACTTATATAAACTACTCACTAAAAATAATAGCAAAACAGTTTTGAGTGGCAACGTCCATTTATGTAGTCCTACTGAAGTATAAGAAGTAAAAAATATATAGCCATGTCTTTGAAGATAAAAACAATTTATATAAGCAAAGGCTGTGGTGCCTATTGTTTGCTCACCTACAGCAATTGGTATTGGCACAGAAATTTCCAAGTACATGTCAATGAGTTGTGAAGAGTTTGAAACAACTTCACTTCTAAATCAGGGTAG
Organism: Tenrec ecaudatus; assembly: GCF_050624435.1. Classification (NCBI taxonomy): domain Eukaryota; kingdom Metazoa; phylum Chordata; class Mammalia; order Afrosoricida; family Tenrecidae; genus Tenrec; species Tenrec ecaudatus. The sequence continues at coordinate 12,490,294 of NC_134544.1, forward strand.
AATAGGGTGAATTTCTATTATGAGACTACTTTGTTGTGGGATTTTCAAACAAGAAGCCACTAGTTTCTTAAAAGTAAAATGTTAGGCAGATATCACATTTTAAATTACATTTCTTTTGGAATTACATTTACAACCAAAAATATGAGGATGGATTAAATGTGACACATTTTATCCCAATTACTGACATTGAAAAGCAAGATTTAGCTCAGGTCTACCTGAGCTAATAGTCTCTCTTCTGTCTGGAATTCAATATTGTCAGGGTGGGTACAAATTAGTAACAGTGAACAGCAACAAACATTGATGTGTTCTCAGAAAGATTCCATTTTTAGGATTTCAGTTAATTCACTCAAGTTAGCATAACTCTCATCTCCCTTCACAGGGTCACATTTCCAATGTTAATAAGCACATGAACTCTTTCCATTAAGATCCCAGGTTCGGAGGAAGTCTGGAAATAAGAATTTCTTGGGGTCAAGGACTGTATGTGTGTATCTTCTTGAACACCTGGCACAATGCCTGCACAACCATTCGGCAAATTCAGTTCAGAGAAATTCAGAATCTATATAAATAAATTGTTATGAATGCATGTTTATAAAACTACTGCTTATGGTTTATAGTTGCATCAATAATTTAGCATGTATTCTGAAAGTGATTAATGCTATGCTAAAATAAAGGTATCTATTCCACACTTCATTGGTAAGGAAAGAAAGAAGGTAAATTGGATTACATTTAAAAATAAAGATCTTCCCATATCCTCAGGGAGTCATTATTACCTTTACGGTTTCTAAGGGGTTTATCTACCTTGAATTTCATGTATCAAAACATATTGATTGTGTACCAATGGACGGACGCAAGTCTAGCAAGATTAGTGTGGCAGAGTCAATGCCACAGTAGTGAGAGGAGGAAATTTTAAAGAACTAGAGAATAATTATGTGTTTCATCAGTGCTCTACTGCACCCTGGATAGATGGTCCCTGCAGTGAGGAACTGTCCAATTATCCTACAGGTGGCCTTTGGGTCTCTACTTTGCCCATGTTCCTTCCTGTCAGCTTGACTGCATGTATTTGCTTGCTGAAGAAACAGGAGGAGAATGGAGGAAAGGGGGCAAGAGGAAACAGAGCGCTACAAGGGATGACTGTATAACTCCACTCGGAGGGAACAAACATCAGAATTTCAGGTTAATGGACACATGGATGGTGCAAGGTATGGCCAAAACAACAACAATGATAATAATGTAGAATATATTAAGTGTTTAGGTGGGTGTTAGGATGGGGGAAGGAGGGGGTAAAGGGGGGCTGATATCAAGGAATTTAAGAAGAGAATGTATTAAGTATGATGATGGCAGCAATTGTACAATTATACTGGATCTAATGGAACTATAGATTGTAATAGTAACTGCAAGTGTTCCCAATAAAATGTTTAAAAGAATACATATTTTGAAAGATAGATGAATTAGTTGATATCTCCCACCCAATAATAAGCCATGTTAATGCTACCCATGGATTATTTACACTGTCTTCCATCTCAATCAATGGCGCCTTTTACTGTGGAATAGACATTGAGCTGTTCACCACCAACCTGTTGGTTCAAATCCATCAACTGCTCCATAAGAGAAGGATGAGACTACCTGTTCATGTAAAGATGCCCAGCTGTGGAAACCTTGCATTCATAAGGGCAGGATGAATAGGAACTGACTCAATCACAGCGATCTGGGGGAGGCATATAAACATCACACTATTTTGTTGAGTAATCAGCTGCATTTTGCTGCTTGGTTTAAAAAGAGAATACTAGAGAATTAATCCTTCACTAGATGACAATTTAATGAAGAAAAATAGAATGTTGCTACCTAATTTTAAGTGCAGATAACAGATAGTTCCTTGCAGATGCTAAAGTCCTGGCAAAACATTAGCTGTTAGGAAAAATTCCAAATAGGAAAAAAAATCATTACACCAATATTTATGGGTGTTAGGAGAACACAATTAATTTCATCTGTAACTTATAGTTGTTACCAGTGTTTTATAAAAAAGAAAATATGTAGTCCTTCTCACCTGATGGCACACAACTTTCCTTCTGTAAGACATTCAGTAACTTCTAAGTCAGAGTTGAACCAAGAATAAAACAGAACCCACTAAAACCTTAAGAACTCAGGGTTTCTATTCTGGATTAAAGATTACTTTTCATATGAAATTACCTAAATGAAGCTAGGATGAACCCTTCAATGAAAACGAAAGGCTTGGGAAAATAAAATGTTTGTTTTCCCAGTGCACTCAGTGGTGTTTAGTCATTGTTTTTTTTCTGCCAACACTAGTACATTCTGTGAATTGCTTCCTGTCTAAGTCAGTAGATTTACAAATGAAATTGTGTCTTTGGATGTGCCCAAGATCTCCTTCTTATGACTCCTTTCTGTGACCATTTCCCCTACCTCCCTTTCACACCACCCCCCACCACTCAGGCTTCCTTCTCTGTCTGTCATCTCCAAGTAAACTCTTGAGATTGCCTGATAGTTTAGCAGGATTTTTTTTGAATATACCGTTCAAATCTTAGCTAGATCCCAACTTTAAAGGTCAATGTAAAAATAATTTAAGGTATGAAATTTTTTAAAGGACCAAAAAAAAAAATCAAAAGAAAGAAAAATCCCTGATTCTCCTCAGTCATCTCGCCTATATTGCAAAAATGCCTAATAAATAGCAAAACTTGGGAAAGGTCAAAATGGAAAGTATTAATAAATGCTAAATAACCCAGAACCAGTGCCAGCAATACATAAAATGATGAAATGCCAATTTAAATCCACAGGATGAAGCAAAAAAATCTTTATATTTAATTGAAAATGGCCATAACAGGAGGAAATAAAACAATTTATTTCCAAGCTACAGCTTTCTAAGGTTTTATTACCAGATTGGCTGTCTGTAACACAATTTCTCCTTAGACCATTGGTCCCTGATACCCCTGATTCACTCTAAGGAAGTTTTATCTGCCATGAATTGATATTTACGTCTCATTAAACTCAATTAACAAACTTGTGGGATGCAAAAAGTTAGCCAATATATAAGAAAAGGAAGAGCAATACACCATATGTGTGGGACTTGGAAACCTTTAACTGACAAACTGGAATGGCCCGTTGCTCTGCACTCTGGGTTTAACATGGAGAAATGGTCCATGTGATGCCATCACACGGCACTACCTAGACAGCCTCCTTCTTATACATTTCTCCCAAAGACATGCAAACCATTAAAGTAGACTACTTAATGCAAATAAGCACACACACATATATTTATGAGAGTTGTTAAGGTCACTTGATCTAAACAGTGTTTCTATTGTATGATCTCCCATACATGTTACTTCTGTTTTATTCTCATTTCTTCTAATAATGTTCTTAAGTGTGCTGGGGTGAGTTGGGGAGGGGGAAATAATAAAATATCACCAAAATACGTAAATACTAATGAACCTCCCCGCAGATAGCTGCACAATCCTTAAAGATTGTCTTTGGAATACAGAGCATGCCAAGCAGAAGACAACCAGATTGTCTTTATAATATTAACTCAAGATTATTGGAGGAGGGGGTTGTTTTACTATTGTTCTCATCATGTATGACTTACTTGAAATGAGATCAGGAAGGAACAGTATTTCAAGAAAATCCCTATTTTAATGATGTGGATGTTTTAAATAATAAGGATAAGAAGATTTACTTTGATCACATTTAAACATTTTCCACAGTGGATGCCCTTGGGGGAACTCTGTATTCTGTGTGATAATTAAAATCCGGCACAATGCTAAAATGAACAGAACAATGCAGACATAGGGATTGACTCTTTGGTTGCAGCATCTATTTGCTGGTAGGAAGGTTTCCTCAGCAGAGGAATAGGGACATCACTTACAGTATGTGCTGATTCACACTCTGGAAAACTAGTGCTGATGAGGGCAAGAAAGCCAAGGAAAGATCAGTCAGTGCGATAACGATGACATTTAACTCTCCTCATAGCTAGGGAATATGAGAATGTTTTTAAAATGACAAAGTGAATAGAATAGCATTTCTGTAAATTTGGAAAATATTTTTAATAGGGTAAAAAAGTCAGTGTCGTATTACTAACCCATATTGATGCTCTGAACATGATGCAATTTCACTTAAACCTTTTTGCAGTATTGAATTCAAGTCTCATAAATGCTACCAGTTGTCTGTAGGTTGGAAAAGGCAATGCCACCGAGAGCGTCACAATTTTTAGAAACCAGATGCTATTTCATCATCTGCTAGTACATCAGGGAAATTTTTAGAACTGTCATTAAACTCAAATACTATTATTGGAAATCGTTGAAAGCTCATTCCTTGTGGGGGATGTTTTAAGTATGTCTATATATCTACAAATTTTATTGGATCGTATCAAAAGAAGTTATCAGTAAAACTAATTATGAATGCTGGTAGGATAGGAAAATACGCCAAGAACTTAAGTACGCAGAGATGTATTGATCATTTTTTAAATGTGGTATAGACGTGCCTTCCTAGAATAAGCATGAGAAGATAATGGTATATGTAATTTAAAGTTGTTTAAAATGCTTAGTTAGGTTTAAATTAAATAAACTATAATGAGACAACAAAGGAATGCATGCTATTGGTTGATGCGAATCTATTTGGTTGATGCGAAGCTGTGGAGATCCCTGCAGGAAATGATCATTTTTCTGGCCAGTTTTAGCACGATGGAGCTTCTGTATTTGGAAAGTAGAATAAAAGTTCTTTGCCTCTCCTATGTGTACGTGAGACAGTGAAGGAACCACCACCATCATACATGACCAGCCAGCCACGTCCTTCATGGAAACCCCTGGCATGTTCATCATCTTTTTTTTTTTTTTTGGTGTAAAAAAGTTGAAAAAAACACTGTAGTTTGATGGAGGTCAGTCAGGCTTTCACTTAGTAGGTGAGACCTAGTCAATGGAGGATTTAGATGAAAATTTAGCTTCTTGAAAGTCACATTTCCTTAGAGGGAAGGTACACATCTGGGGAAAATTTGAAATATACATGAGGATAGGCAGGGAGGCAAGATTTATTGAACTGAATAGGGGGAAAAGGTTATACTCACCGCCGAAAGCAGGTGTAGCACATGCAATTTCTACATACATATTTGTATTTACTGTAAATAAACAGAATACACAAGACTGAGAAAACCGGGTTAATGATTTGTAAATGTCTGAACAAAAATGTAATACCTTGAGGAAATCTGTCTTTGAGCCTGGGGCCTTAGGATCATGTTCACAGGCAGCATCAATGCCAACTGTCACAGGGTTGCCCAGGGGACAAGGTTTTACATCCTACATAAATAGTAATTGGAGTCCTAAAAGCCTGTGAGCAGCCATCTGAGATAAAAATGACTGGTTCCTCTCCATCAAGAGACAAGAAGAATAAAGAAAATCAAAATCACATGAAATCAACTCATCCAAAGGACAAAAGGATCCTGTCAATTTCAGCCTTTGGAAAACTGAGACCCGACGAGCTAGCTGGTACCTAGATGCCATTACTGACCATTCTGGAATGGATCACAATTGAGGATTCATGGTACAGTGAGAAAAATATGTGATAACAAACCTGAAAGTCATCAAAAAGAAGACTAGGTTTGTTGGTCTGAACCTGCAAGATTGGTGGAACCTGCAAGATTAACTCAAAGATAACGTTCAGGCTTGAAACTGAACTCACCTCCACCGTTCAACTTTCAGTCAAGCAATCCAACCCAAACCCAACTCACTGCCACTGAGTCAGTTTTGATCCGTGACATGACCCAATATGACAGGTTCAACCTGTCCCTAGAAAGCCTCATCTTTCTCCATCAGACTAGTTGGGGCTTTTGAACGGCTGACATCGTGGTTAGCAGCACAAGGGGCATGGACAGGTCTATAAGATGAACAATAACACCTGGGAGGTACCAATGCCTTGAAACAAATGACCACAGGCAATGAAAAGGGCAGCAGATGCAAAGGGATAAAGTTCAGACAGCAGCAATGAACAGGAAAGATGGACAGATGGAAATTACAAAATGCAAGAAGGAATCGGGAAGATAGCTGATACATCGTGGGAATGGCACTCAAGTATGTGAGACAAGAAGTGTGTAAATGAGTGGCAGTTAAAGGCCACTTTTATGAAGATGAGTTGCTATTCATACTGATTTATTTTGCTATATTGGTTCTTTAATCTGCAGTTTCAATTATAGCCTGAGTTCTTTTATAAACACATAATAAATGAGGGCATAATCTGAAGACACAATTATCTAGACCTATAAGACCACCTCTGGATCCTGTCAGTAGTATGTTTGTATTGACCATGATTTGAAAAACCTCTGACTCCTTGCATATAGATTATTCCCTATGGATATTCTCCACACATATATAAATTAAAGTAATAATTTTACCTTTTATGCGTTCCTGGGCTCCAATCTATTTGTATTTTAAAATTCTAATATATGTTGCCCTGAAAGATTAAATGACTTATTTCCATCATTGACCTTGTCATATTTCTTTTAAAGGCTATTCCTTTGCGCTTTGAAATAAAACAGTGATAGAATTTCTAGCTGTGTCTGGGCAAATGAAATCTCAACTTGTACTTTTGTCCTGTCTCCAATAATTCTCTTAGTGCACTAGTGTGTGACATGAGTTATCTGATTTAGTGTTCATCTGAAGCGCTGCTGTCCAGACTCACACACACATACAAACAACACCAAAGGTGCTATCCCTGTTGTGATTCTTAGTCTCATTTCTGTTTCAGCACTGGATCCCGATCAAGCATACAATTTAATTTCAAGGTCAAATTTATTTTTTACTGTATTAAATCTTGGTAGCTTTGGATATGTGCTGGACCAATGGTCTTTAAAAAGCACAGTCTCTAACTTGTAAATTGAACAGGGTGATGCAAAGTGCCAGTTTGGTTATTAGTCCTTCAATTTCTAAGAGTCACAGCTGTATGTCTTGGATATCCTATAAAGACAAATGAGCTACCAGATAGTTTACGTTCTTTGGAATGCACCAAGTCTGGCTTGAAGGGCACATTTTACTAAACAGTCTTAAACCCACTCAATACTTCACTGCTACTAAGGTGTTTCTTTACGTTCAATAAAGGTATTAGATCCTTGTTATTTATTTCTTGTTTCAAATCATAGTTGGATAAATATTTGGTATATAGTATTTGAAGGTGGCTTAGAAGATAATCATCTATTATTCTTGACATAATATATTTCAACCATATTTTGTATGAAGCCATCAGCAAGGTGAGTGTTTTAGTCCGGGTAGACTAGATAAACAAATCCATAGTCACTCATATGTGTATAAGGAATAGGTTTATACACCAGAGCAATTGAACATTGAGAAACATCCCAGTTCTGTCCAGATCAAGTCCATAAGTCTGATATTAACCCATATGTCTGATACCAATCTATAGAGTCCTCTTCAACTCACAAAACACATGCAATGATGCCAAATGAAAGATCACAGGCCAGTGAGTGGAAAGTCTTGTGGATCCAGTGGCGTTGTAAACATCTCAGCACTGGCAGGGGTCTCCACATGGTTCCCTCAGCTCTGAAACTGACTGCCTCAGGGTAGCTCATGTGACTGCTTCCCCTCAGAAATGTCTCACATAGAATGAGCAGAGAAAAAGAGTGTCTCCCGATTCCAGGGAGGAAAACAAGAATTCTCAGAATCCTCAGGAGATGGCCGTGCCCACGGAGAGGCCTCATTGACTATGACCTGTTTGGCAGGCTAGACTCCACTCTTAATCCTCAAATTGACACCAGATTATGTAACTACCACAGTGAGTCAGAAGGTACTCAATGGGTCAGAAGCCGAGCTTACACATGATGAGTATAAAAACACAACACAAACCCACTGCCAGTGAGTCATTTCCCACTCCTAGCAAGCCCATGTGGGGTTTCCAAGAGAGTAAGTCTTCACAGGAGTTAAGAGCCCCGCGTTTTCCCCAGCAGAGTGGCCAGCGGGTTTGAAAGGCAGCTCTTGGATTTAGCAATGTAATGCCTAGCAAACTGGAAATATGATTAAAGTCCTCAAGAGAAACAGCAAATATGTTGCTATGAAAGTTCACTGCTCTCTGTGGGCACATCTTCAGGGGCTTATGGGAGACGACCTCCTAGAGAGAAGTCTGGTCTGCTTTTTAATGTCATCAAGAGCTTTCAACAAAGAAAGCTGGGAAAGTAGGGCAACTATCTCCTGGAAAAAAAAGGCAGAGAATTCACAATTGTTAGTGGTTCAAAAAGGAATGAAAATAGAAGCTATAATTAGAGTCAATATAGAAGTTAAATTTCATTTGGAAATGAAAGAGTGCTTGGCTTTCTAGACCTCACAAATGTTAAGTGATCAATTATATTATTTAACACTGGAAAGGAAAATTTAAGAATAGTTATTTTTTTTTAAATCAACACTAAGCGTCCATCAGTGTTTTCAGTCAGAAAGTACCAAAACCAATATTTATATTAATTAAAAAAAACAAAAACAAATAAGCACATGTTGCTGGTGTCATGTGCCTGCCAAGTCTTTCTGATTCACAGTGGCACGCTCAGACAGTGTCGCTCCCCCACAGATTTTACCCAAGGGAAACCCGTACCAAGTAAACTGCCAGCTCTTTTCTCACCAGGAGTAGCTGATAAACCCTGACCTTTCTGTTCACGGCCAAGCAACAAGTCACTGACACTACTAAATCCAGTGCCAGCGAATTGATTTTGACCCACAGAGTACCTTCATAGGGATTTTAGGCTAAAATCTGGACAGGAGCAGACAGCCTCAACTTTCTTTCAACAATACCCTTTCCAACAGCACATATAAATATGTAAAATAAACTATGAAAGCAAATGCATTTGATGAGTTAGACATGGAAACTATAGGTTTAAAAGTCAGAAGAAATACAAAGAAGAAACATATTTAGGTAATTTGCAGACTCTCAGTCATTAGAGCAATTCGTGACCAAGGAAAGCAATTGGTGACGAAGGAAAGCAGTGAGATGACTTACAGAAAATGGCCCTTAGAGGCTATGAAGGCCCAAAGAGGAAGTTCCTACCTGCTCCTGTACCAACCCAGCCCACCAATCCCCTCTTTGTCAGAACCAAACCAAAAGCAACAACAACCAAACACTGCCTTTGAGTCCATGCCAACTCATAGAAATCTGATAAACCAGAGTTGGCTATTCTTAAGTGTTCTTACAGCTGAAGCCAGGCCATTTCATCTTTGACCCTCGGAGCAGCTGGTCGGTTTGGAATGAAGTCCTATGGTAAGCGGCCCAAGGCTGCAACGCACCTAACAACCAACATGCCTTTCTTTTGATACAAGCCAACTCAACTGAAAGGGGAAAAAGGATCGATGGTCTCAAGTGATAGGTAAGAATGAGCGCAAACCAAACAGGTACCAGAGAACACTCCTGTCTAAATGAAATGGAGGCCACAGAAGGTCAAGGTGAATGCAGTGCCAGTGGTGTAGGTTTCACTGCATTTTCTTAAGTCCCTTTTAGAATAATATTATCAAGAATGTTACATTCGACCTATTTCTAAATATAAAATAAAATAGATCTGTTTCCAAAACCTTTTTATTTTATTTTCATTAAATTACATTACAATGTTCACTGTGTATGTTCACTTGAGGGAGCTATGTCCACAGAGCAATTTTAAAAATATATTTGTCCTGTATCCTTTCTCTAAATATGCATCTGGTTTTTGATTTCTGAAATCAGGAAATGGGCAACTTGTTATGGTCACTTCTTTTTGCAAATTGGTTTTACTAAAATAGTTATTCTCTTATTCAAATACATCTACATATTTTAGGATGAGTTCTAGATAGTTGAGAGGGGTTCAAATAATATTCTGTGAGTGTGCAAAGTGCTTTTGAACAGAGATTGAGGGCATATTTTCTGCAGATCAATTGCCGAGAGGTATCCAGCCTACGATGATTCAGTTGTGCGTGAGGAGGCTCACAAAGCTACTCACCTAGAAGTGGGAAAAATCCTTACTGGAGAACCTTCAAAGGAAAAGATACTTTTCTTCCTTTTATGAGCAATTTTTAAGGGACAGTGTTTTTGTGAAGTGATTTACCAAAAAAAAAAAAACAACAACAAAAATCCCACCTTTTTAGCATCCTCTCACTTCAGCAGTTACTCTTTTGTTTCATAGCGTATTTTACTATATTATCCTGAAGAGAAAGAAGAAACTAATGTATGCTGAGTGACACTTTTGTAATAGAGGTTTGTATTATCATCCCACTAGAGCTTCCATCGAGTCAATAAGTGGATATTCAGTTCCCACCACCCGCCTCCTGCACTTTAGGTTTTTTGATTGTCTGAGGGGAGAAAAGATTCTCTGGATTAAAATGTAATTTATAAAGACACTTTTACTAAATCTTAAAATGAACAAAGATTATCCCAAAAGGAAAGCATGCCAGTGAGGGTGATGGTCAACACTTTTATTTTATTTATAATCATTTTATTGGGGGCTCTTATAACTCTTGGTACAATCCATTTATCAATTGTACCTGACATATTCACATATATATTTCATCGCTCTTTTCTAGACATTTACTTTCCATTGAGCACTTGGAATCAGCTCTTTTTTCCCCTCCCTACTCCCCATCGACAACACCCTCTCAACCCCTGATCGACTGCAGATTGTTAATTATTTTCAAATCTCACACTGACCACTATCTCCCTGCCCCTCTGGTTTCTGTTGTTCTTCCCCCTGAATGGGGGGTGTATGGTTATGTGCCATTCATTGTGATCGGTGCCCCCTCCCTCCCCTCCTCCCTCCACTCACCTTCCCCATACCCTTTTGTTACCTCTATTCAGGAATGGTCAACACTTTTAGGTTAGCTGTCTTTTGTCTACTTAACAAAGATGAAGAAAGCAAAAATTTGAGATTAATTTTTCCAAACTTCCATAGAGGTGGTTTTTGAACCAAGGCATGTATTTTTGAGTCCAGTTGTTTCCCCATTTGGCCCCCTTCTTTGTGACTCTTTCTCATTGAAGGGCTGAGATGACTGGAAGCAGTGGGGGGTGGGGAGGAGTTATACCCAGGCATGCCTATGTTAGTGCCTCAACCCAAAGGCCGGTGGAAGGCTGTGACCAGAGTCAGTCTTAAGTCCAACCTGCACCTTGAAACAGTCAAATACCAGTTTCAGTATTTTACATCCACACTTCTGACCACTGGGCTGTCAAGGTGACCAGGACAAATAGTAGGGAAATAGGGAGATCCAATCTCTGTGATGCATTTGGAAGAGCAGAGATAGATAATTTGCCTCCAGGAATGAAGGTTAAATCCAATGGAGCTCAAGGGCACATATACAAGAAGGACTAGGGAGCTTGGCCTACCTAGTCCTCTTCAGAAGGAAGACATGTGGATAAAGAGCAATTACCATGATTACGTTTTACCTTCCTCCATTCCTGCCTGTTGGATCAATTAAGAGTCTCCTAACTGTTGCTGCTATAAGCTTGATCATTAATCTTTGAAAGTGATATCAGTAGCACTCAGCAAATCTCTAGAAGGAAGAAAGTCTCTGCTGATTTTGCATATATACTGTTCATTTTATGTTGTTTGGGGTCTTAGGCAAACCTAGATTAAATGGCTAGGTGATTCATTTCCCATTTTTCCTTTGGCTGCACATGACAAGTAAATTTTGTACAAGTAAATTTTACATTTTGTACCACTGGCCAAGTGAAACCAGGAGATCCTGACCCATAGAAAGAGTCTTATTTACCTGGGCTACCCCCCGGGTAAAATGAGGGTGCAGGTTAGGAATGTGATTTAGACATTCTTTGTAAATAAAGACCTTATGAATCACAATTGACTTGATGGCAACTGGTTTGGTTTGGTGGGTCTGAAATGCTATTGTTGGGATAGTGTTTATTCAAGATATTTCAGGAATGAGGTAGTTTCAATTAAAAGTATACAGTAAAGTAGATGTAGGCAATAAGATAACAGACTCAGTACCCACCTGTGACTCTGAGATCATCCTCTCGCCCTTCCCCCAGTTTTTCCATAAAAGCACACTTCTACCTCCATATGTTTCAACAGTTTCTGTCCAATTTTAAAACTGTTTTCTTTCTAAATAAACGTCTTTATTTTATTTTACAGAGTCTTGAACTTTGATTCTATCAGTATGTATCCAGTTAATCCCATAAAATGTGCAGTGACATTGGACGGTCTTTGAAATGCTAGATTGTATTCCTTGTGGTCAAGAGTCATGTGCGTCTCTAGGGAAGAAGGTCCAAGCATGAACTCTTCATCCCTCTCCACACGGGCTCATGATGGAGAGACTTTCTGCAGGAGGAGCTCCACCGAGCTTCTAGTGAAGGAGACGCACTTTCAAAGTTCATAATCAAATAAGCAGGTATTAAGCAAGAGAGTCGATGCTACCAGTGCAGGGTAGATGCTGGCTCAGCACCTTCCAACGAAGATCAGCGTCTTGCAAAGAAGGTCATTGGTCCTGGGGGGCTGTGGTCAGTAGCACTCCCTGCAGCAAAGGAACATTGCCAGTAGGCCTCTGAGACTAAGAAATTCCCGCTCACCAAAGTTCCAGGAGAACCAAGCCTAGTCAACTCAGGCTAAGAGTCTTCAGCAAGGGGACAGTGCTAGCAAGCCTCTTGGTGCCAGAAACTCAATGGCCATCAAGTGGATGGAGAAGCAAGTATGGATTATCTCAAACTGAGAGTGTAATGTCTTGTCATCTCACGTTGTTGCTTATAAACCTGTTGTTTTTAACAGTTTTATTGGCATAGAATTCACACAAAAAGCTCTTGTAGCAGTATATCCCATCTAACATACATGGCCAGGTTTTGCTGACATGTATGTTTTGGATGTTTTCCCTTACACCTTGTGGGTGGGGGTGTCTGTTCCCTTACACCTGGTTGGGGGGGGGGGTAATGACTTATCAGTCCTTTCAAGCCCACAGTCTAGCAATGTCTAATATTTATTTTATGCTCACAGAAAACTCAGAGCTTTGAGATATTTATTTTTTTACATTAGCAAGCTATATCAAACTATTGAGAATATGTGGTTCAACAATTATTTTCATACATTTCAAAATTGGGGAAAATGTATTTTTACAATGGAAATAAGACATTTTAAGTAATAATAGCTACAAATAGTTAAACAGTGAAAATAAAGCCTAAATATTACTTATTTAAGTGTTCTGTAATGCTAAAATATAAATTAGTCTTATAAACACTAATTGTTACACTAAAATATGCTGACTTTTTTCTATTGTACTATCTCACAGGGCTAAGTGATCTATTTAAATATGCACACATAAATACACATGTACATATAGTACAAAATACATCAGAAATTTCAACTTGACACAGTTCCCTAAGAGAAACTGTTTTAAAGATGACTGTGTTGTTCCTAAAAGTAAAACTAACTCTCTTTAATCTTCCTTAACTTAAAATTGCTGTGCACTCGCCGCAGGAATACATTGATAAGCTGGGTCCAGTACTTCATGTTGGAATCTATAGAATATTTAAAACATGTCAACATGAAAATCTTATGAAGTAACATTTGTGTTGTCCTTTGTATAGAATGAAATTGCCTTAATAGGCAATAACATAAATTTGCACCAATTGCATATTTAAGTGGCATTTCAATGCTTTCAAAATATTTGGAGTTTACCTTTAAATCGACAATTACTTTTTAAATGTTGAGTTAGAGTCTGATGCTCATAGAGTTGATAACAAATGTCAACAGTGTTTGCCTGGTTATAATCATAGAAAATGTCTCCAATGTAAATCTATATTAGCACAATTCAAGGTGGTAATTAAGACAGAAAAAAGCAGTATTAAGTTGCATGCCCTATCAGGTTCCTTGGGGAAGACAAATCATTGACGTGACTTGCAATATGTCCAAGGGGTTTACTTAGCCTCCAATTAGCTGCACAGCTTTGCTATTAAAATGTATAACAAATACCAGCCTGCATGTCCCTGAACCTTTCATATTTAAGTCCGAGTTTCAGATGGCTCCTTCATTAGAGACTATATCCCTAAAGCTAGCTTGGACTTTTAATTAACTATACAATCAGCGCTGGCAGGTAATACATTGGGAGAACAACAGGTTCTATGGGATGTCTTGGTGACCCTCAGGGGCCCAGCTCTTCACCAAAAGCAAACAGCAGAACAAAGGCAAACATTCTATGGGCAGTGCACCCGGAAATACAGGAGATGGGTAGCCCTGCTGAACCTTGCATTTTATACCTGCCATGAAACCTGTATAGTAACTTCAACAGGCAAATAAAAAATCAAAGATAGGAACACAGGGGATAAGTGAAGGATGAAAAAGCGGAGTCTGTCTTTTTTCAAATTCAGAAAGAACATTCCATGTTCTTGTTTCCCCTTTCATCTCTTACATTGCTATTTTTTGTAGCAAACATATGATATTTTAAGAAACACCTATTTACATACAAAATAACACTTTTATAGTTAGCATTCTAGACCAAATAAAAACAACAGAAAAAAACTAGGCTAATTAAGGGGTTTTTTTTGGACAATAACTAGTTCATTTTTGGAGATATATATATATATATATATATATATATATATATATATATATATATATATATATATATATATATATATATATATATATATATATATATATATATGATATATACTTTTATAAAGGAGGTCATTGTTATTCCCACTCATCGGAAATTGTAGTAAATGACATAGAGGAGCATACCTTACCTCCTTTTAAATCTCAATTAATTGTGAGCGACAGAGGTCAGACATGCCTGCATGCTTCATCCATCTTTACACACTGATACCAGTGGTTCCTCCCATGACATTCTATTTCGTTATAAGATTAGGGAATTCAGTGGAATGACCACACGGATGCACTGACCATGCTTACAGCTACGGGAGCTATTGGGGAACACAATAGGACACCAAGCAGTAGCATCCATAAGCAACAAGGTACAATTATTTGGCAAGAGCAACCCCTCTCCTCAACCAGGAAGAAGTCTTTCTTTCTGGACTTTAGCTTCTCAGCCAAATGGCCCTTATTTTTGACCCCTATGGATGAGGACACCCACCTCACCCTGTCTCAAAGCCCCATTATCTTGTCACTGCTCCTCTTGCTCTGTCTCTTCGTCTCCATGCTCCCGACTCAGGTGCCTCTAGTCCCAGCGTCCACCACATCAGACACAGATCTGGAACTTACACTCTTGATGTTTCTGGGATTTCGCTCTCTGATCCTACTTCAAAGACACCTCATTCTTATAGCCAGGGTGGGGATACATGTGAAGGAAAATTGATCATTCGTTCTATAAGTGAATACACTCCGTACTTACCTAGTCCCACCTAATCATTTGGTAGGAGCTAAAGGAGAAATGGGTAGAAGAAATATATAGAGATTTTACTTCACTGCAAAAATTATAACACAATCATGGCTACAGTTGTTTTAAAATATTGTTCCAATCCAAAAACAGGTCAGAAATTTTTTTATCCACAGTATACACAGGATGATACTCATAACTCAATTTTACCCATTTAGAACAAGGTAAACATTGAGAAGTTGTCTCCTGACTTCTAACTCAGGTCATAGAAATACTCTATCCCCACAAAATAAGTTTGTTTTAGAAAGCAGCCAATGCTTTGGCAGAATGGTTCTCTGACAATGTCGGCAAAGGAGATAGCTTTTCTGTATTGAAATAACATTCAAAATCACTAAGATTTCATTAGTAAAAGGGTATTTCACAGTTCCATTAAGAAAGAAATTCTACTAAGGGTCAATAATCTTTCCATTGCTCTCAACTAAGGAAATATGGCTTCTGTATATTTCATAATTTGTTAAAAATAATGAAAACTTAAGATTTGAACATCTGGTATATTCTGACCAAAAGTTATTCTATGTAAGCTCAGGAAAATAATTTTGATTCTAGGAAAAGCGAATGTCTCCAAGAAGTTAAATAAAATAAAATTTCTATAGAGAGGTGAGTCACTGTGATCCAAACGACAGAGAATCTCCCTGGAAACAGACAGCCTACAGTCTCACCTGTTCCCTCAAAGCTGTTGGTGGGTTTGAACCATTAACATTGCAGTTAGCAGGTCAAAGGATCACCCACTGAAGCACCAGCATCCTTTCTAAAGAGAACCTGAATGCAAGCCCACTGCCACTAGGTTCCTTCCTACTCATAGAGACCCTCTGCCAGTTCTCTGAAGCTGCCTATCTCCATGGAAACAGAAAGCCTCATCTTCATCTCTGCGAATTGCTGGTGGATTTGAATTACCAACCTTGTGGTTAGCAGTCCAATGATTCCTCAACAGTGACAACACTCTTGATAGTCAGCATCGCTGGGTGAACTTAGCAAGGTTGATTAAACTTCTCTCCCCCCTTTTTACTAAGATCAACTGATGTCAAGTTATCAGGATGTTAATGTCTTGTTCTGTTTTGTGTTGGTGTGCCATGAGTCAGAACCAGAACCTCTTGGAAGACAAAGACCAACAAAGGTGATTTGAAGCAATTTAACAACATATGATAGAATTGTTGCCAAAAGTTTCTTAAGAAATATGTTGAGATTTATTGCTCAGATAATATTGGCTGAATCACTTTTAATAGATAAATGACTATATAGAAATGATCAATGAGCTTGATTTAATTAGCACTAACACTAAAAGATCTGGAAAAAAATCATACAATAGGAGGAGTTTTTTCCACAATTACCAACAAAGTTCTATATCCAGAAGAGATGATAAAACTTAAGTACTTTTATTAGAAAAATAAAGCATTCCATTAGAAATATGTGTAAAACTTTAAAAGCCTCTTCTTAAATGAGAATAGGCAAAAGTCCAATTAATGTGAGAAAGTTCTCAACCTCATTAATTATCTAGAGAAAGTTATATAGAACTGTAATGTAATATTGCTACACATTGGGGAAAATTGATAGGATGGAAGCAGGCCTGTTTGATGAAGCAATATCCCCTCCCCACTTCCCTGATGTCAGCTGATAATAGGTCCTACATTGGCCTTTATGGTCTACCCAGACCCCACTCATTAACCCAAACCCTCAAGAGTGGTTTAGACAGCAAAGGTACATCAATTACTCAGGAAATTTCAAGGGTTTAGAGCTATTTCTTAGGAAACAAGGCAAAGGCCAAATTACCTTGAGTAAAGTTCAATCCTTTAGCCCACATGGTTCACATAAAAATAAGAGTTTTTCTCGTCCAATATTAGCCTTTTAAGTAAAAGGATTGGTTGCCTAGGGGTTTCTTATAAAAAAGAAAGTTGATACAGTGGTGGTCATTAAATATTTATTTTATAAATAATATAAAACTACATTTAAGGTTGTACTTTAGTAATACCTCTCATAATTTTTGAGAAAGGAAAAGATACATATCAGTGGTCATCATTTTAATTCAAATTATAAGACTAACATTTTCCTAATAATATCTTAAATAATACTGAAGTTCATCAATCAAGAAAGCACATAAACACTAGTGCTTTATCAGGAGTTCAAGGAGCCCTGGTGACATCGTGAATTACACATTGGGCTGTTGGTCCAAACCTACTCACCACTCCTCATGAGAGAGCTGAGCCTTTCTGCTTCGGTGTAGAGTTATAGCCTCAGAAACGCACAGGGGAAGTTCTAGCCCTATAGGATCACTATGAGTTGGACTAACTCAATGGCAGGGAGAAAATCAGCAGCTCAACTCCATCAGTGGCTACTCAGGGACAAACAGGAACTTTCTGCACCTCAACAGATGTACAACCTCATAAACCCAAAGGGCTCACCATGAGTCAGAATCAACTCCGTGTTACTGAGTTTGGCTTGGGAGATTATGTAATATATTGGAGGCTAAGGACACAGTAGTCATGTGATGATTGAAAGGTCATTCTGTGGTTGCAACCCACGAGATGCTCTATGTGAGAAAGAGGTTGGCATGGGCTTTCCTAAAGATTACAGGCTTGGAAACTCTATAGAGCTGTTCTAATTTCTCCTGAGGTTGCTGACTTAGAATTGACTGTGTGGTTTATATAACATGTTGTCCCTCTTCCAAATAAGGAGCAGGGTTTTGGAGCAAAACTATTGAATGCTCCTTAGATTGCAGACATGAGGGTCTCTTTGGTCCTTAGACTTCCAGTATCCCTGAGTCACGTTCTTCTGGGTGTCCTCAAATGGGAGCTCTCGGTGAGAATGTGGCTCTGGGGGAACAGTGGGCCAGATAAAGTAGTCCCTTCAGTGATTCTTGGATCCAAGGGTAATTGCAAGATATTGCCATATGAACCCTGAATGGTCTCAAACCCAGTCCAAATGGGGAAGTCCCTAGGGTCATTCTTAGTAGAAAGGTCTTGGCATGGAATATGAATCACCAGGATTTACAAGAGGGAAGATTTAGATAATGTATGGGAGAATCACACAGAGTACCAAACAGCAAGTCAATGAAAAGGGGATAGTTTTCTAGAGACTTCAATCAACTATGAACCTAAGATTTATTCTCAGTAGGTATTATAGATTTATCTAAACCCACGTGAAACACATTGCTGTGGAGTCAATTCTTACTCAATTCTGATTTCAGGGAAAACAGCTGGTTCAACGAGGTAAGTATAATCAGAACTTCAAATCAGTTCTTCCAGTACAAGAATAGTGGACTAACTGAAACTGGAGCGTTCCAGAATTTGTAAACGGTGGGTGAACCAGAGTGATAACCAGAACAAGGAACGTTATGGGTTAACACCCCGCTGGAAACAATCTCTACTTAAAAGAATAAAAGCAGCATACACCTTGCATCCCAACACATTTCTTGAACAAATGAGTCAGAAACAGTGATGTCACCTTATAGATGGCAACAAATCACTCCATTGTACATTTGTGTGTTGGGGTTGTTAGGGTACAGTCAGGTCAGTTCCAACACTTAACAACTCCGTGTATACCAAAAGGAAACACCACTCTGTGCTGGGAGACCCTCACAATTGTTCTCACGCTTGAGCACATTGTTACAGCCACTGTGTCAATCCATCTCAGCCAGGGCCTTTCCTTTTGCCCTTGCCTTTCCACTTGATCAAGCATGAGTTCCTACTCCAGGGACTGATCTGTCCTGATAACGCGTCCAATGTGTGTGAGATGAAGTCTCACCTTCCTGCCCCTAAGGAATATTTAGGCTGTCCTTCTTCCAAAACAGGTCTGTTTGTTCTTTCGGCAGTACACAGTACTTATTTTTCCTTCTGCTTCTTTATCCAGAGTCCAACTTTAAAATGCCTATCAATAAGCTAAAAACACCATGGTTTGGGTTGGTGCATCTTAGTCTAAAAAGTAACATCCTTGATGTTCAACATTTTAAAGCAGATTTACCTAATGCATTACATATTTTGATGTCTTGACTGCTGCCGCCACGAGCATTGACTATGGATCCAAGGAAGAAGAAACCCTTGACAATTTCAATCTTATATCTGTTTATTATGATGTTATGGTCCTGTTGGGAAAATTTTGCATTTCTTCACATTACCTTGTAATCATATTGAAGGCTGCAATCCTTGATTTTCATCAGTAAGTACTTCAAATCTTCCTCACTTTCAGCAAGTATTCCAAATCTTCTCCATATTCAGTATGCAAAGTTATGTCATTTGTGAATCTTAGATTGTTGATAAACCTTCCTCCAAACCTGGTGCTGAGTTCTTCTTCATATAGTTCAGTTTCTCTGACTATTTGCACATCATATAGATTTAATTGATATGGTGAGAAGATACAATCCTGATGTACACTTTTCTTGATTTTAATCCATGCAGAATTCATTTCCATTGTTCTGTTGTGGGTTCAGACCAAGGGAATAAATTTGTGCAGGTCTCCACAATCCTGACAGTAGTCCAATACCCCACAGACAATTCTAGATAGAGTTCACTGTGCTTCTTCCAAGTTTCCAGTTCCAGGGCTTTGAAATCCTGATGGTCAGTAGTTTGAAACCACCAGCCACTCTGAAGAAGAATTAACTGGGCTTGCTAGTCTTCTAAAGTCACAGTCTCAGAAACCACAGGGGAGTGAGTCATTGCGGGTCAGCATTGGCTCCACAGCAGTAAGTTGATTGTTGTTGGTTTTCAGTGGCTGAGTAGAGTACAGAAAGAGGAGACTTTCTGCTCCTATAGATTGATAGCCTTCGAAATCCAAGTCTTCTAATTAAAAGGACTTGTTACATAATTTTTACAAACATATTTCCTTTTTTGAAAATTACACACAAAATTACTGAATACAAACTGTGGGATAAAAATCAGTCAAAAATCAGTGGTTGATTTTATGCTAGACTCTGAGTAGGAAATATATTACATTCTTCATTCTTAAACTGTAGTCCCTAATCATTTCCCTTTTTTTAAATGAAGATAGTCATGTAAGAGAGACAATTAACTATGTGATAGTAATTACCAAATGACACTATCTACTATTAAAATTAGAATTGCCTGATATAGGTATATAAAATTTTTAAATTAAATGCCATGTTTAAATATATAACTGGATTTGTGGTTACTTCTTTAGTTAGTTAAAATGTGAAATGCCAGGGGATTAGCATCTATGGCTATCAGGTGAGACTTTCACATATCTCTAAATTTTTGTTGCTGATATTACAGGCAGTGTGGCAAATGTGTCATTCAAACATGAAAATGAACTTTTAAGATGCTGTTCATTCAGACAAATCAAATATAAGGAAAGAAATTACGTGCACATACAATGAAGAACTTCCAAATTCAGTGATTACTTTTATAAAAAGGAATCAAGAAGGAAAACATGCAATGAAAGCAATGATTTTCCTAGATGACTTGCTTCTATAAAGGCAGATAATTTCACTTGAGCTAATAGATTACCATGATCTGTTTAAAAAGTTGACTCTCTACAGCATCACCACCTAAAAAAGCTTTTTCCAGCTATATGGGGCAATTTCTGCTTTGCTATGTGAGAGAGAACATAGTGGTAGAAATAATGAATATTGGACATGCAATTAGGATTGAATTTTCTAATATCACTACTATCTTCACAATGAAAATTCTCCATATACTCATCAGCTAATAGAAAACCATTTCCTTTTAAACGTAGAGAATTTTTGTAGAATTTTAATATGCATATATATTTTTCTGAATGCAACTCTCCAATTAATCAAGGAAATCCTTTACCTTGTTCTCTGAAATCACATCAGATTCTCTTCATTATTTCAGTTCATCATATGGATTATGAAACATTACTTGTCTCATTTCAGCCATTAATGCGGCCTCAAATATTATCAGTTGAATTTGGGGATATTGCCTTTAAAATATTCCATATGCCTTTTGTACTAGTGGGATTACCATCCAGAATCATCTGGAAAGTCGTTTCTGGTTTTGGTTTCTGTTTAATTGCCAGTAGCCAGCTCCACCAGGGTTTAATGAAAGCCAGCGTCCGGAAGGGTCAAACAAAGGCTCAGATCCCCAATTTCACATAATAAAACTTATTATGTGTATATCAAACTCCTTTCCTGTCTCATGATGTGAAAAGGAAGATACCTCATGTGGTTGTGGAACTGGGTGTAAAATAACAGGACACAAACCTGTACAGTGAGAGTGGAGCTGGAAAATACTGAGCCAAAGTGCTCTCATTCCGTAGATGGGGACTCATCACCTTCAGCTCAATTTCCAGGATTCAATATTTTTTCCAAAGATTCAAATATTTTCCAGCAAAACCCCACTGTTCACCAGCGGTTTCCAGGGACATCCTTCAATTGCCTTCAGAGAACCAGAGGCCCTTGGTATTCAAGCACATGAAGAACTACCATTTCTTGTTAAACCCGTGGTTCCCATCTTAAACCTAACAACATAATTTTCTTGGACATCTAAAATGCTGTTAAAACTAGATGCCACGAGAAGACATTTTCAAATACCTACTCCAGGACTTTTTTCTTTGTAAGAATATTGTATTTCTCATAAAAGCTAATTAAAATGTGATTAAAAGCAATGTTGGAAAGTACTTTAGGCATCTAATCTTAGAGAAAGTCGCGTATGTTTTTTTCTTCTCTCCTTTCATTAAATCTCAGTTAGCCTGATTCTACAAACTTTCCAACTCAAATATTCAGGAAACCATCCTTTAAGAAGAATTAAAGGGTTGCATTTTGGTAGTTAGTATAAAAGAAACGAAAAATAGGGGTTGCAAAAGGAAAGGGTGGGAAAGAAGGGGAGACAGCAGGGAGAAGGAAAATAGGGAAGAAGAGGAAAGACTTTTCAGAAATATATTGGTAGAGTGGAATGTTTCAAAGAGACAGAAGGTATTCCGAGTGGTACAGACCTTGAGTAAATCTCTGCCATTGATATTTTTCTGGATTAGAAAAATGTACATAAGAACCCTGTGTAAGGCTGGGTTGACTAGAAAAACAAATCCAAGACACTCATATATGTGTGAGAGAGAGCTTTAAATCATAAAACCATTGCATATTGAGAAAACATCTCTGCACAATCCAGGTAAGTCCATAAGTTTGATATTAGCCCATGTACCTGATACTAGTCTATAAATTCCTTTTCAGACAGACAGCACATTCATTGATACCAAATGCAGGAAGCTCACAAGCCAGTGGGCGAGGAATCTTGTGGATCCAATGCTGGTGGAAACAAATTATCATGGGTACAGGTCTCCACGTGGGTTCTCAGCAGGAAGGTGAAACACACAGAGAAAGTATGTGCTGCCTAGAGAGGAAGCTCCCAGAATCCTCATGAGAAGGCCATGTCTACAAGGAGGGACAATCAGGATGTGACCTGATTTACAGTATACATTCCACCCCTTCATTCTTTTATCAAGTTGACATGAAATTGTGTAACTACCACAAATCCTTATACCCATAAAGTTTAAATGTTTACCTTTGAACATTTACCTGGAATGTCAAAGCTATGATACTAGGCAATGGATGGACAATACATAGAAGAGATTAGTATTTTCCTTAAAATACGCATTTCATCCTCACCACCACTATAATGACAGCCTCTCAGAGAAATGATCTGCACCCAGTTGGTTCATTTCTTCATGACTTAGAATTCCTTATGGTGACAACAGTCTGGAAGCAAGAGTAGCTTGAGGAACTCCTGCTGAATGTGAGCACATGTTTCCAATATGATTAGCCATCTGGGAATGCAGAGTCCTTTGTGGGGGGTTCTATGTCCTGAACCCTGCTGCTATCTTAACTGCTTTTTATTTCCCCCCTTGACTTGGCATAACTACAACAAGCTTCAAAAAACGTACAAACTTATTCTTAACTCTTTCATGCTGGCAGGTCACAATTGTTCTTGATCATAAGAAACAAGTAGACAAGAGAGAATAAGAAGAACACAGTTAACTTACCACATGCAAAAGTGTGCACTTATGATGATTGGTGAAAGCAACACATGCATTCAGAGATTATTGTAGGTTATTTTTCTCAACTTCCTGTCACCAAAAAGAAAGTTAAATAAAAAATATAAAATTAATCTTCAGAAGATTGCATTTGCCTTCTTAATTATATGAAAGAGAATCATTATAATTTTCCTCATATCTTAAGATTTGTAAACACCTACCTAAAGATCTAGATATATGGAATTATTTTCTTCCATTTAAATGTCATACTGAATCTGTAATACATTCAGTTGAAATCACTTAATACATGGTATGATTTAAAAACAAATATCCTCCAAATAAAGCAGTCATATTGATGAAAAAGAAGGGCTTCCCCAGTTATTGCATTTCTAGACATCATGAAATTTCAATAGTCTATGTTTATCTTTGATGGCATTACATGGATCATTTAAAGAATGAAGCCAATGCACTTACCTTTGGTGGGCTTACCTTAGCTCAATGCCCACCACATAGAACTTACACAAACTATTTGGCCTATAACAAGAGATCAGGTAATAAAAAAAACCAGAAGAAATTATTTTTAAGAAGAGTTGTTTTTAAGACAGCTACTATTCTCATGAAAGTCACCTATCCTCCTCAGGTATGTATGTAAATGTATGTATGTAAATGTATGTATATAATATGTATGTATGTATATACTATTATTACTTGTTGAAAAGAACACTATCTGCATGTATGTAATGCTATATATGTTTGGAAATAAGTAAGTTGTATCTAGAAGTTAATAGACCTATACACGTAAAGTTATTTGAAGACTAAATACTAACAGCAGTGACTATCATTTACTAAACTCCACCTTACCTTCCTCAACCCTACTAGGCACTCTTTGAGAGGAAACTAATGGTTTGCTCCAGTGGAGAGGTACAGGCTCAAAAATTTTAGGGAAGCGTTCTTATCTAGCTTACAGAGTCACTGTAAGGCGAATCAACTCAATGGCTATGAGTCTGTGGATCACACTATCAGCATGGATTATACTTCAGCATAAAGGAAACAAAAATCCTCACTATTGACAAAAGAAGCAGCATCATGATAAATTGAGTCAATACTGAAGATGTCAAGGATTTCATTTTACTTGGGTGCGTAGTCAACATCCATGGAAGCAGCTGTCAAGAAATGAATGCAAGTATTCCACGGAATTTTTATAAAACTACAGTAGCAAGGTCAGCTATGAAATTAAGGATACATTGAAAGTATAAGTACACAAAACTTAAAATGATTGTTTTCTCGTTCACATGATACTTTTTCTCTTGCTGATGACAGCAATATTCACAGAATATGAAAATTCCCTAATTGTGAATATTCAGTCATCCTGTCCTTTGCCAAGTATCTAATACATTTCTCCTGAAAGAAAATATATTTATTCACAATATTTCAGACTCAAAGGAATGATTTTCCCTAATGTATTTATTTAAACTTTTTTGAAAAAAGTTCTGTCTGCATCTGGCATTGTTTTTGTATAATTTTATTGATTTTTATCTAACATAGTTTCTTATTGCTTTCTAAGAACACCTCTAGTTTATGAACTGAAGAGGAAATAAGTCAAAAATACTGTTCATAAATTGAGTTAAATATAAAAATAGTACATTTAATATCATACTCTTAATATTTCAAGTAGCTCTACAAATAAAATAACTTATAACACAGCTTAACATCTATTGATATTTATTGGAATGGGTCTCCCAGTGGAGACTACAGTTTTCATAGCAGAAGAAGATGGGACAAACTGCATGTATGCACCGAGAAATCAGGGCATATCAGCTATTCTGTTGCTTTGGAGTACACTGGCATTAATTAAATATCTATTCATTGATAATGATTGCCAAATAACATTACACCGTTAGTAGACTATTCATTACATGCTTACAGACTAATTGTACCATATTAACAATTAATGATGCTATAAGAAGCAGACATACTATAACACATAATTGGTATTAATTGAAAGCTATTTTAAGCATGTACTTTTCTATTTCTTAATGTGACAGTAACATAATACACATATGATCGCTGAGTTTTGACTTCCTTAATTATGTTAGCTTTGCAGTACTACTGGCACATCACAAATATGTTGTTGTTGTGGTTGTTTCATCTACTTGATTTGGCCTCCTAGCAACTCCGTGGACAGTGTATATTTGGTCATCTTAAAGAAAGCCGTTTGCAAGCTCTTTCCTTTGCTGAATCACTGTGAGTTCAAGGATTGATTTGCTGGTTAAGAGTTAAATGGTTAACCACTGCTGCACAGGAACTCCAGCATTGCACTGTACATACCACCTGCTAATCTACTTTAAACAAACAGTAAGTAGAGCAAAACACCCCATCATTCGAAATTGTAATCTGTGTTCTTGTCCCCTTCTTGAAAAGAGAAACATCATTTCATGAATCAATTTCTTTTCACTTAGAGCATATAAAAATTTAAAGAAGTTAAAAAGAAAGAAGACATTCATATTGAAGAAATCTATCACCTTCCAAGTGTATCTCTCAAATGCATCATTTTTTCAAGTATTTGGATTATGTGCACATAGCTTTGTATACATATTTCATTCTAAATTCCTAGAAGTAAAATTTACTATGAAATTTCACATCTTGAGGCTTTTGAAATATATTTCTCTAGGAGTCAGAACTGACTGAAGGGTAGTGGGGTTAAGTTATGTGCAAATGAACTCTGGCACCACCATAGCTAAAGTGCTTATCTGCTAAATGAAAGCTTGTGGGCTTGGGCCCACCAGGCCTGCTGCAGAAGAAAAGATTTGCTTAACTCTTCTTTTGAGCATCACAGTCCACGAAATTCAATGGGGCAGTTCTGCTCTGTCCTACATGCTTGCTATAAATCAGAATCCACTTGAAGCCATACAAAGGCAGTAGTGCCAACAACTGAAATTAAGTTTGCATAGTAGATGCTATAGGGATTCTTATTACCTCCTCTCATCTACTCTTTCCCTTTATATAGTAGAACCCCAGAATTTTAACACACACACATACACATCCTGAAAATAATTATAAAGACTGGCTCCCTTGAGCATAAATAATGGAAACCCGCAGCCATCCACTTCATTTTGACTCCAGTGGCCCTACTTAGGGTTTTTGAGATTACACATCTTTATAGGAACAGACAATCTCATCTTTCTCCTACCGAGTGACGGGCGGTTTTGATAAGCAGCCCCCTATTTATCTCAAATGATAAAAATCCAAACTCGCTGCCACAGAGTCAATGCTGACTCACACTGACCCGATGTGACCGGATGAAACTTCCCCTTGAATATTTCTAACACTGTAACTCTTTACAGGAGGGGAAAGCTGCATCTTTATCCCATGGAGCAGTTGGTGTTTTGAACTGCTGAGCTTATACATCACAGCCCAATTCATAGCCACCGTGCCAGCAGGGCTCCTGATAGCATTGGGATGCATTTAAAGACAGAGAACCATGCCCACACAGTGAAGTGATAACCAGATTCCAACTTTTCTTTCAGGGATAGCCTGCCTTTTCCACTTTATTCCCTCCTTCCCAATGATTGAGTAATCACCGTAAGAAATTGATGAAGAGGCGGTCATGAGCCCTGAGTTTATTTAAGAAATGAAGTGGACAAAAATGGAGATGTCATGAAGTAGCATTTAGCCATAGGCTGTGTACTTCTGAATTATATGTCAGAGAAAATGAAAATCTCTACTCCTCTCCACACCCCCCACAAAAAAACCAAAACAATATTCTTCAGGCCACTGCCAAAAGTAATCTGAACCTAATTCTAGACAACGCAGAATTATCTTAATTGACAAATGCATGCAAATATTTTTTCTTTTTCTAATCATAATTGGTTGTAAAGCCGAATGAATTTCTACTGTACCAAGTGCAGGACCAGGCACTTTACAGACATTATTTAATTCAAAAATTTATTTGAGTTACCGTAATACTGTTACTGATCTATTAGTTTGAGGTTCATAGAAGATCAGTAACGTTCTCTGAATCACATAGCTAAGCTTGGGCCACCTGTGTTTCCAACCACAAGACCATCAGGCGCAGTGTTGTCCTCTTCTGAGCTGCAAGCTGTGCTATGTATTGGGACCTGAGGTTGATGCTTTAAATAGAAAACAACAATACCAATACAAACCAGGCACATCATCTGCCCTCCACAACAGCATAAACTGTCATAATTTTTCACAATGTGATAATCTAGACAGAGCATTAGTCACATATTTCCCCTTAGATATATATAACAGGTGCTTGCTGCCAAGTTAAACTGAGTATCCCTATGACAATCAACTCCTCATGAAAATTGAAGTCTTGCTTTCCCTATCTAATAAGCTGCACATCTACCTTCAGGTATGGACAATGTCAACAATACTGCTTGTTGTGAATTATATAACCCAAGGATTTATATAAAAATGTAATTCATAGTCCAATTACTGTCTTCTAAAAGCTGATCAATGATGTTGACAGTGCAGGGCTAGTTCTATGCTTCCCTGTGCAGGTGACAGCCTCGGGAATCTTTGAATGTGCTGGGGATTTAACTCAATATTCTTACCATGTTTGACATTTCTTTGATCACCCTGATGGATTTTCTCGCTTCACTGAAAGAAAGTGATGGCATGGGAAAGAAAATGGCTGAGAGAGCTGCAGAAACATCTGTCAAAGAGGCAGAACATAAATGGTTAAAATGACCTCTTTAAGAAATGACTTTTCATTGCAGAGCAGGAACCGAGCTCCATAATCCAGACTGTAGAAAGCAATAACCCCTCAGAGTCTACTCTCCTACTTTTACAAAGTAGTGTTCAAAGGATAATATACTAGAGTGGTTTGCATTTGTAGGGTGTTGTTTTTGTTAGGTTCCGTCAAATTGGCTCTGACTCATCGTGATCTTAGGAACAGCAGGTGGAAGCCCTGCCCAGCCCTGGCCCAGCCTCCCCATGTGTGGAGGCATCCCGGCGCACTGCTACAGCCACTTTGTCAATCGACAGTGTCAAAACTCCTCCTTATTCACTCCTCTTCTGCTTTCACAAGAATAATGACGCTGTCCGGCACTGGTCTCCTGATACCATGTCTAAAGAAGATGTGGTGAAGTCTCACTGTCCTCAGTTCCATGGAGTCTTCTGGCTGGACTTCAGTCAAGACAGATTTTTGTTGTTGTTGTTGTTGCTGTTTTCTTGATAGTCCATGTTACTTTCCACATCCTTCACCAGCACCGTAATCCAAATGCATCGATTTATACATGGGGTTGTGATCTAGAAAATAGCTTTATAAGCACAATAATTTTGTGAATTATTTACTTTTTAAATTAAGAAAAGTAAGGTTACAAAAGGGGTCGGGTTACTTCTGAGATCGAATAACAAGTAGAGACTGGCATTTGGAGGTGTTTGACTCAAAGTATATCCGACAGACTGGTGTTTATGTCACCATTTCAAACTATGGTCAAAATGCAAACCAAATCCACAAACCCTTGCTTCTTGTATTAACATGTACTCCCCATTAATTAATTTGCTGAGAACCACTAAGAATAGGTTAATTATCTGAAATGAATTTGCAGTAAATAATTTATATTTAAACATAATTACAACTCAAAGACCACAGATATAAAATTTTAAAGTAGAAAAATGTCAAGCCTCTACTACAGAAATACCCATGATTAAATGTTTTATCCCCTCTATCTGAAAAATGTTATATTATTATTCACAGGGTAAAATTGTCAACTAAAATATGCAGTAGGTATTTAATTTAGGAGCTAAGATTTTATGATAATAATAAAACTTAGAAAAGAAAATAAACATTAAAATTGAGTTAATTCTGACTCAAAGCTACTCTAATGGACAGCATGGAAATGTCCCATATAGTTCTTTTTTTAAATCATTTTATTGGGGGCTTGCACAATTCTTATCACAATTCATACTTCCATCCATTATGTCAAGCACATTTGCACATTTGTTGCCATCATCATTCTCAAAGCATTTGCTTTCTACTTGAGCCCTTGATATCAGCTCCTTATTTCCCCCCTCCCTCCCCAATCCCCTTCCCTGCTAACCCCTTGATAATTTATAAATGATTATTATTTTGTCATATCTTACACTATCCAACATCTCCCTTTACCCACGTTTCTGTTGTCCATCTCCTGGGGAGGAGGTGGACTCCCCCTTACAGAAGGTTCTCGGGGAGGAGACGAGCCAGTCAGGGTGCAGTGTAGCAATGGTAAAACAAACAACTTTCTTCTAGTTCTTAAATGCTTCCTCTCCCCCCCCCCCCCCACTATCATGATTCCAATTCTATCTCACAAATCTGGCTAGACCAGAGGATGTACACTGGTACAGATAGGGACTGGAAACACAGGGAATCCAGGACAGATGATCCCTTCAGGACCAGTGGTGAGAGTGGCGATACCAGGAGGGTGGAGTGAGGTGAGGGAGAAAGAGGGAACCAAGTACAAGGATGCACATAGTAACCAGATGGTTCTTAAGGCAGAACCCTTTGCAGAAGCAACCTTCTCCATCTTTGCTCTGCAGAGTGGCTGATGGGATCTAATTGCTAACCCTCCCAAGCATTAAACCACTATGCGACTAGGGCTCTTGCCTAGGTCTTAGAATTTTGCTTTATGCTGAGTTTCCCCTCCTTTAAATGTATTTGTCAATTTGATATTATTAAAGTTGCGTTCTGCTTTCAAGTCTACCCTAAAACATGGCATCCCATGGACCTTGGAAGCAAACATGGGTCAAGTGCCATCCTCATATTTGATTGCTGATCGGATCAGGGTGATTCAGTGGACTGATTTTTAGAAGCCTGTCTTCATAGCAGGTCTTAGTCTGAAAGCTCCACAGAAACCTCTTCATCATGCTGGTAACACCAAGCCTTCCTTGTCAAGTGGGCAGAGCTTGTTCTTATGCTACTTTAAGAACCAACTCCCTGTTGGAAGATGAGAATTCCACCTCTGGAAGATGAGAATTCCACCTCTGAGTCACCTTGGGGAATCAGATAACTGCCATGTTTGTTCATCGAGTTTTGAAGTCATCTCCTGCAACTCAGAAGGGGAATTTATCTTTTTAAAAGGCATTTAATGAGGTTTGAATTAACTGTCCAAAATCTAGCAGTATAGACAAAACTAAAGAAAACCTATTAGCGCAATGGCTTTATTGTTGCAGACCAATGAAGGTGACCCATATATGGTGATGTGTTGGTCTTCTCTGGAAATGTTACCAATGAACTTTTTCCGGCAAAAGGAAGAGCAAATTCACTGGCCTAGGCATCCAACAAGGTGGCTTCTCACTCTGATTTCAACACCAAATGGTTTTTGGAGAACTTGTAAGTTTTCTCAATCTCCCTTGTCTTATCTACAAATTACTGCTTATCTCTTGGTAATATTTAAATACAGGACTTTTAGCCACATGAACTACTACCATTGTTGCTTTTAAATATATATCTAAATGCTTTGAGAATGATTGGGGCAGGGAATGTGCGGATGTGCTTTATACAATTGATGTATGTATATGTATGGATTGTGCTAAGAGTTGTATGAGCCCCTAATAAAATGAAAAAAAAGAAAATGATTAGGGCAAAGAATGTACAGATGTGCTTTATACAGTTGATGTGTGTATATGTATGGATTGTGATAAGAGTTGTATGAGCCCCTAATTAAATGTTTAAATATATATATATGAAAAGCTACAGTCGGTTTCCTGGCCCTGGTTGATTGCTGAGAGATGAAGTAAATCATGGAAAGCTGGAAAGTGTCAAACCATCCAAATCCTAGCATTCCCTACTGTGCTTGTTTGTCTTTTTCTTAAAACCGAACTCAATGCCATCAAGTCGATTTGCAGCTGTAGCAACCCTACAGGACAGAGCAGAACGAGAGGAGAATGAGACTAGAACTCTTTGCAAAGCAGAAAACCTCACCTTTTTCCTGCAGAGCTTCTGGTGCTTCAAAAACCACTGACCTTGCTGTAAGTCAGCCCAACTCATAACCTGCATGCCACCAGGATGGACTGAAAACAAAGGAATTGAAATGAGTCTTCCTTTGGTTTGCTGTTTGCTGAGGCAGGTCTCCCTATCCTTATTTTCCCCAAACCAGTTCCATAGGGCTCATTTTGTTTTGTTAAAAAATAAAATAAAATCATAGAGGGCAGGATTCATTTAATATTTAAATTCAGATTTAGAATCCCAAGTTTCAGGTGGACCTAACTATTTCAATGTCCGCTTCACTGACAAAGAAACTATTGACATAATAAAATAAATAAGTAAATAACAGCCAAACATATAAATAGAGTACTTCGGTGGTGTGAAAAACAGACTAAGATTATGTTATTTTCTGTTGGTAATTCTGTTATCCAGCTCTGCTGTCGCGGTTTGCTGGACTGGACTCCCAGAGGCTCACCCTCCTGAGAATATAGACTTACAACAGCGGGAAAGGTTCCTTATATTAAGCATGTTTCCACCCTCAGCATATGTTACAGAAGAAGCTGGGGAGGTTAATTTCTGAGGTGTATTTCTGACCTCTCTCTGCAGGGGTTTAGGACCGGGCCCTCCCTCTGCCTCTTCCTTAAGTAAGCAGCGTTTAAACTCCTCTGAAGGAGTCTTGCACAGCCACTACATCAAGACTTCCACTCTGGGCTGCTGTGTCCTTTCTTCTCCTTCCCTTTTCTTTTCTCCCTCCTCAGAGAAAGTGATCAAGAGGCAACTTTACCTTGAACTCGAGTCTCTGTAGTTCCCTGATACTCTATCAGTGTCCAGCCTGGCGTTTGCAATTCCCTGTGCTCTGCTTTCCCCTGGCAGGCTCCAGAAATAAGCGCTTCTGTCTCCATTGAATGCAAAGGTGATGTTCATCTCAGCGTCTCAGTTAAAAGGAAAAAGACAGTTTCTATACAGAAGTTTCACTGTGCAAAAGTGTGGCACTTTGTGATGATTATGACTTTAAAAGGAGACGATTAAGTAGAACTGCGAATTTCATAAAGCTGTTAAATGGATATTACCAAGCCTGATCCCCTCAATGCCCTGGTGAGTTACAAGAGGTCATTTTTATCCTTTTTTTTACAAATGTGAAATACAAACCCAAGGAGATTAAGTCAATTCCCCAAGGTCTCCTAGTGAGGAAGCATCAGAAATGAGAAAACTAATGCAGAAGATCTCATGCTCAGTCTAATTGCTTATCCATTTCATGACTTTCATTTTCTCTGCTCTCTCACCTAACTCGTGACCCTGGGCAGTATGCTCCGCCTAAGTTTATCTGCAGAGGATCAGAGTATTGTGGCCTTGATTTTGTTCCAAGAAAACACTTATCTCTTGTTTTTACTTCTGATTTGTGGTATATCTCCTTACATCTTCCTTAGGGTCTTTGCTCTCTAATCATGAAGACATATTACAAGATGCAGTGTATGCCGCAAAAAAGGAGTCTATGGGAATTCACAAACACCTGAGTCAATTGATACAAGGCTCACACATGTCTTACCTAACTGAGTGCACTCATCTCTTTCACTATTGTCAATTGGTTAATAGGGACAGCTAGATTTCATTCGTTTGTTTCTTTATGTCCATGAAGACCAGGATTTCTCTTTGGGTCCATCATGCACAGTACTATATCAATGCTACATTACTTAAGTTCGGCCATCACTAGAAATTAACAATCACTCTTGGTCCTTCTGTAGTATGACTTTGGGTGCACATGTTACAGTCTCTTAGTAGACCATTTTTTCCTTTGATACTTTTGACTTAAATATATTTAAAAGATCATCTACTACTTACTATCTCATACTCCTACATGTGTCGGTGCCTTTTCGCCCTCAGTGAGGCTAACTATGGTGCACGTGCTATTTCAGATGCCAAAGCAGAACAGTGGGCACAACTCTCTTCCTGTACCTCTTAATTTGTATTTCAATAGTGTACATTGTTGACAACCAAGGAGAAAAAGAAGGAGCCAACAAGAGGAAAACAAAAGAGTGCCCTGACACAGAAGTCAAGGGAAAAGTGTCTTTCTGTTTTCTCCCCTAACACATTCAAACCACTAGCTTTGGGAAGAGCAAAAACATATGGAAGAAAGAATGGAAGGATCATGAGTAATCATTCACCTCTCAGAAAGTGGTGTTTACAGAAGACAAACTCAGAAAATCAAAAAGCCATGGCATGTTGGTGTTCAGAACATCTTATTTTATTCATTCTCTGGAAATTTTGATGGAAATTTTGGTCCTTGATTAAATGCACTTATGTGCTTTTAATAAGTGATGCACATCTAGAAAAAATCAATCTAGAAGTTGGAAAGAGTATGTGTACATTTCTGTACATTCAATATCATTAGCGAGTGAAAAGATCCAGATAATATTTCAAACATGTTTTCCTTGCTATGTATATTTTAGATTGTTCAGGAGGAGAAAGCATACATTTACCACTTCCTAAACCTGTTGAGGAGAGAAATCTGTATGACTATGTCCTGGACAATTAAAGATAAGGTCATTGATTTAGGTATAATCAAATTAGGAGCTTTTTAAAGAGATAGATTTTGTGCTACTGTTTCATGTTGTCAAATTATTTCTGACCCAGAGATACCATAGACAACAGGACAAAATACATCCCAGACCTGTAACATCCTCATAATTGTTGTTATGTTGTAACCCATTGCTGTAGCTACTGTGTCAACACATCTCATCGAGGATTCCTCCTTTTTTTGCTGACCATTCACCATACCGGGCATGATGCAATGCTCCATGAACTGGCTCCCCCTGAGAACATGTCTAAAATACCAGAGACAAAGTCTCCAAATCATTGCTTCCAGGGAGCAAAATTGGCTGCAGTTCTTCCAAAATAGATTTGTTTGCTCTAGTAGTAAATAATAAAAATGCTTCAATTCTCTGATCTTCCTTATTCATTGTCTATGTTTTACATGCATGTGAGATTATTGAAAATGTAGAGGCTTGAGTCAGGTGGACCTCAGTCTTCAAAGAAACAACTTTGCTCTTTAACTCTTTAAAGAGTTTCTTTGCCATAGATTTGCCCAGTGTCAAACACCATTTAATTTCTTGACTGCTACTTCTATGAATTCTGCTGGTTGATCCAAGTAAAATGAAGTCTTAGATTTCGATCTTTATTCTCACTGTACCACAAGGCTGTTTATTCCTCCAACTATGAGGGCTTCCCCCCGTCCAATTTTTTACACTGAGTTGCAATCAATTTGAAAGGCTCTGCGGAGCTACTCATAAACAAAACAAAACAAACTAAAAACATAGGTTTTATTTTTTACAAAGCTATGTATTTTTTTAACAAAATAACTTTATCCCCTTCAAAGTATTCCATTACACTTAATACACTTGTTAAATCTATGATTCCATTCTTGGAAATATTTTTCAAATTCACCTGTTTGGATGGCTGACAGCATCTCCTTCATTTTTATCTTCACAATCATCTCCGTCATCAAATCACTATCCTTTCATTTCCCTCTTCATTCACGGAAATAAAAGAAGTTGCATGAAGTGAAGTCGGGTGATCAAGGTGCATGGGGCAAGAGAGGTGTGCTTTTTGCCAAAAACTGGTGCACTGAGATGACTGCATGAGCAGACACAGTGTTATGGTAGCAAAACCAGTCATCTGGCATAAATCAAGCCTTTTGGAGGGCACTCTGTAATGCATTTTCCCCAAGAACTTCTAAATAGAAAACGAGTTTACATTTTCATCTGTTTGAGAAGTTGATGAACATCCAGAATGAAGTTTGTCATCAATTGATATTTCACATTTTTGAAATGAGAAAACCACTAATGCACTTGAGTTTTTCCCATAGAGCTGTCCTTGTAAGCTGTGTTCAACATCCCAACAGTTTCTGCTGCACTTTTCCTGAGTAGGAAACAAAATTTCACATCTGCATGCTGTGCTCTTAAATAGGACATTATGAAAAACAAGGTTCAAGCAAAACTGCTTTTCCAAAAAAAATCACCATTGACCACAGAACCTTCCCAGGTGATGCCATTGAAAGTGTAGTAACTCAGAGCAAGTTGCTTGATTGTGAGCAAAATGCGTACTGTGGAAGATCAGCTTTCCTCCCCATGTAGTCTTTTATCTTCATCATTAACTAATTCAAGTTCTTTTCCCTGTCAGCAAGCAAGGTCATGTCATCTGCCTATCAAAGGTTGTTAATAAATATTCATCTAATACAGATGCCATGTTATTTTTGTAAACTCCTTAAGCCAATAATGTAGATTGAATAAGTGTGGTGCAATGATACAACCCTGCTGCACATCTTTCCTGGTCATCAGCCATTCAGCACTCCCTTGTTCTGCTTGAATGACTTCCTCTTTATTCATGTACAAGTTCTGTAGGAACACAATTAAGTATTCTGTAATTCTCATTCTTAAAATTTTTATCCCTAGTCTATTATGATCCTAAAGTATAATTCAAAGGACCTTGATATTGACAAGGTGAAAACTTAGAGGGGATAATTCAGTATAAAGCCCTGCATGGATGGCTTGAACAACTGAGTCTCAAGAGGGAAAGTCAGCAGAGTAAGACATTTATATAGATAACTATTGATTTTGACTTATCTAGGAGGAAAACGAGGATTCCCATTCCTAAAAAGTTATAGTCTCAGAAACCCACAGGGACAGTCTTACTCTGTCCCATAGAGTCAGTATGTGTCAGAGTTGACTCATTGGCAGTAAGTGAGTGAGTGAGTGAGTGAGTGAGTGAGTGAGTGAGTGAGTGAGTGAGTGAGTAGGCATTCATGGACCCCCTGGTGGTGGTGTCTAACAATCTTTGATTTGCTAACTTCAAGTTAGGAAGTTCAAACCCACAAGCTGCAGTGTATGAGAAAAATGAGGCTATCTGCTCACATAGTAATTTACAGTCTCATAAACCTAGTTTGGGTGGCTCTAAGTTGGGATCGACTTGATGCACTGTGATTTGTTTGGACAGGACATTTGACAGAGATAATGCCTATGGAACAGTGCATGTGGGTCTACAGGTTACAAAAGTGTTCTGAACTTGAGATATAAATAATTGAATAGCCCTTTAAAGTAGGATATTACCCAGAGACATTGTTAGGGACAGATATAAGTTAAATCTGTCAGTAACACCAAAATGTAAAGATGGAAAACCCAAAAAATAGGTTGTGAGAAAGATGTAGTGATAGAAAGGAGACAAATACAAGAGTGCAAGGTTACAACAGCCCATGGAAATGAGTGACTGTATTAGATCATGTTTGGTGGTATGCATAGAGTTCATCATAAGTTGCAATGGGGTAAAAAGTAAGCTGAAAGTGTGGAGACAACACCATGTGTGGTTATAGAAGGAAGGAAAGAAGTAGGGCCACACATTCTTGTGTGACTAGAAGGGGAGTGGTTAAGGCACTTCTAAAAGGGAATTTCTTACTCTCAATTCTATGTCTTCTTTTTCCTGATTCTTAGATGTCTTCCTTTTATTCAATTCTACTCATCATTGTAAAATGTGTGCATTCTTTGCCATCTCACAATGCTTCTTCCTTACTCATAACTTTTACCTGTCATTGTAACTCCTTCTTGAGATGAGCTCACCTGAATTTCTGGAATCATTAAGACCTTCTCTTAATCTATAGGACTATTTCATGGTCAAGAGACAAGATTCAACTATTTAAATATGCTAAGCAATCTTTTACACCTCTAAATCTATGTCCAAGCTAGTTCTTGTAACAAATGATGCTTTCTTATATATCTCTGCTTCTTCTGAATATGTTCTATTCACTCATGCTGAGATTTGTCACTTCCTTTTACAATTCACCTGATATGCAATTAACTTTATCTATCTGTCTATCTATCTATCTATCTATCTATCTATCATCTATCTATCTATCTATCTATCTATCTATCTATCTATCTATCTATCATCTATAACACATAGTTGATAGATATGGGACAGAAAGTGAGAGAAAAAGAAAAAAAGATCAATCTGTCCCTTTTTTTGCCTGATCACAATTTCTCAGAGTTCACCATAATCTAAAATCTTTCAATACACTTCTCTCAATCTTTTCTTCTTATCTTTCCATTTCAGATCTCAAACTTACATGATTAACAAGTTATTACAGGTAGTCTCATGCCAGTGACTAATATATCATAGTTTGCAAAATAGGACATTAACTATATTAAACTTTACTTTAACTTTACTATAATGAAGGGCTATACATGTCCTGAAAGTTCAACAAATTTCACTGTTTTCTTTCTGGCATGACATTATATGCACAAATATGAAATTTGCCTAAATTAATTCCATCAGTAATTGGGTGTATCTTTAATATATTAGGACCTCAAGAAAGAACACTTCCTCACTCCCATTCCAGAACCAGAATTTAAAGGATTCTGAACTTGAACATACATATTTTCCAGATGCAAACTTGCAATCTTAGGGTAAATCTTAATAATAAAAAATATATTCCGCCTCAAATAAGAGTTTGAAGATATTGTAGGAAGGTTACGGTTAACAGCTAAGACATATGCTTCTCAGATATAGCTACTGAAAAGATACATATGGTGGTATATAAATAATCATGAAATTATACATTATATATCTTTACACAAAATATGTGGGTATATATAGGCATATATGTCCATATGCAACCACACACTATATTGTGTTGCTAAGGAACAAATGACTTCACATAAGAGACCTTTCTAGAGAATGAAATTTTACATAAAAATGTGAAATGTATTATTAATTTTAAACCTTTATTTATAACCTTCAAAAAATCATTCAAGCCATATTACTTCATTTTGTCATATGCCAAATGAGGGCTTATGGTTTCAAATAATGCCCCATAGCTTTCTCTGGTTTAATATTCTATGATTTCTCAAGATCTTTTTAATATGGATTATAAAATTAACGAGTCATTAATCAGAGGATATCAAAGACAATTTCAACTGCGTTGTCTTCTTTTTGGCTCAGGGTC
Organism: Tenrec ecaudatus; assembly: GCF_050624435.1. Taxonomy (NCBI): domain Eukaryota; kingdom Metazoa; phylum Chordata; class Mammalia; order Afrosoricida; family Tenrecidae; genus Tenrec; species Tenrec ecaudatus. The sequence goes on from NC_134544.1 coordinate 12,528,488, forward strand.
ATCCATAGGAAAATGAACCACAAGCATTTTCTTTACAGCAATTTCTTTTCTTCTTCATTTATATGTGTTTGATTTTTATCTTATAAAGGATTTCTTTTTTCCCCAAAAAGGTTTATTGGCATAAAATTCACATATCATCCATTTCAGTAATTCAATTATATAAAGAAGAATTTTACACTCATCACACAATCAATGTTACACAATCAGTTGTAGAACAGGAGAACTCTCGTGCTCATTATTATTAGCTCCCTATTTCTCCCAACCTCCCTGTCATGCCCACAAGGAGTCATTAATCCAGATACTATCTCTATAGATTTACCTATCCTAGATTTCCTATGCATTAAAAAAAGCATTTCTTATTCTTCCAAATTAGATCATTAAATTGTCACATAACCTCTCCTCTGACTGAGCTACCACTTTCACCCTCCCCACTCTCCTGTGCTCAACTGTCCTACTTTCTGTGGATTGTGAAAAAATAACCCAAACTGCAAATGGCAGCCTGCTAAGTTGCCAATAGTCTGTAAGGATCCAAAAGAAGATAAAGAGGAATAAGAAAGATAGTTTGGTGGGTGAGCTGGACAATAACTGTTTTAAGTGCTTGCTTTCTTCGAATATTCAGACTCTATTACAGAAGAATGAGCTCTCTCAAAAACAAACCACTGGATAAGTGGCATAATATTGGACGCTAACCTTTTCAAAGGACATCTTTAATATGAGTTAGTGCCTTGACATTTTACGCATGTTGTAGCATCCACCAGACTAAATTTGGCCAGGGCATTAATCAATGTAGCTTCCCATTTCATAAATGTAGCGCACCAGGTTTTCCCTTTTCAAGTCAATATGTTTATTTATTGTACCATTAAGTACACTCATTAATTAATTGATGTTTGTTTATTTTGGATGAACTTGCTTGTCACTAAAGACTTCAAATCCATTTGATTTTAGTTTTTATCCTCTTTTTTTGCCACTCAAATCCCTATATTCAAGGGATGAGGAATCTTGAAGGACTTTTGCTGTTTTGGGTTTTTTTTTTTTAAGAACCACACTTTATATATATTACACAACCCAAGCAATGAAATCAACAACAATATTCTGATAAAACCCCAGGGCCACACTGCTTCCCCTCCTCCTTGTCCCAGTCCCCAACCCATGCCCAAATTTCCTGCCAGTCAGGTTCTTATCTGTTGGTGGAGAAACAATGTTTTTTTCTTCTTTGATTTTCCTTAGAATAATGATGGCATTACATGTTCATATTTTCATATTTATTAATAATACTATTTTTTTCTATTTAAAGAGCATTCCTGCCTCCATAGTGCCTGCACTTATAGTGATAAAACTATGGGGAATAGAAATGTTTTCCTTTTTTTACCTATTATAAAGCAGAATTCATATAAGGAAAGTGACTTGTTCAAGGTCATGATAGAAGATGCAAGGACATCTGATAATTAGCTTCCATAATCAACAGCTGGATCCTCTACTCCAATATGAGCTGATGATACTTTCAAAGAAATTGATTTCCACTTTTATATATCATTAGAAATAGTGTCAATATGATGGGCTCTTTAAAACATCCAATTTTTATGATGTAAAAAGGCTAAACAGGTCACTTTTTCTCATATTTACAGTTTAAAAAGATAATCACCACAATTCACATAACTAGTTAATAAGACAAGTGTTAAAAACTAGCTCTTAAGTAGCATTTTAACCCCAATCCTCATCAATCACTAATGGATATTTAAATTTATTAATTCTAATATGTGCCCATATGCACAGTAATGAACAGAATATTTGAGTCTATGTGGAAATCCACTTGTAAAATGTCAAGCCATATATTCTAAAATTATTTTTCAGCTAAAAGCTGTCATCAGTACATTTAGGTTGAGAATCCCTTGCTTAAGCTGCTGATAGAATAAAATGAAAGAATGCAGCTGTTCCCTCTGCATATCTTTTTACACCATGGAAAATCAAAACATCAGGAGATGATTGTCCCCTCCTCAAAAATCAGGGATTATTTACCTTTATTTAAAAATGGTCAACTGTACATACGTATGAGATTGACACGGCAGCTTTTCAATCAGCAAAGGCAGGCACATAGAAACATGTGTGACGTCCTTGGTCTCTTATCATCTAAAATATGTTAGATTAAGCTTGCCTTACTAATGGCCTCTGTTAGAGCTTGTTGGTTTGTTTTGTTTAATGAGTTCTCATGAACGATCCATAGTGAACAATTATAACTTTTCATTTTCCTTTGGTTCTTACATATATCACTAAGTTCATAAAATTCTGTAAACGAGAAAATCAATGAATGAAATGCTTAGATTAGAAATGTTTGCAGTGTAATCCTCCATTGCTACTTTGTCCTGATAACAACTTAAAAAAATGAAGGAAACGGAAGGCTACAAATATAGAATGGATACCTGTACCTTTTAAACATTTCCCTACCTTTTAAACATGTTAACTACAAGAACATTTTCATTGTCCACATTTTACCTTGTTGCACAGAAATTGCATATTTTACATAATTTGTACACCTTTCTCCAAAGAAAATGTATATACTTTGGGGAAAAGTTGAAATAAATGTCATTGTACAGTTGGACAAATCACTTATGCATTTAACAAAATAAACAGTAAATGTGAATGAATTCCGGTAGATTATCTGTAACTCTGGCTCACAAAAAAGGAAAAAAAAACACTTCTATTTTTTTAAGGATTAAATACCTTAAAGTTAAATTACCCAGTGTCATAATATTTTATGCAGAACATCTGCAGATAATTTTACATCTTTTTGAAAGGGACTGCGATATCATATGAATTTGGAATACGTCAAGGAATTTTCACTAGATTTGAGTGCTTTTTTCTGAGTCTCCAATGTAAATTCTTTCCTTTTTTCTTTTTGGCATTGGGGAAATTGTCATACAGTTAAAGCAATGAATGTGATCCCATTGCTTTCCTGCTGAAAATATAGTTTCCTATATTAACAAGTTAGTCAGGTGATATTCGAAGAAGGAGGGGTGGCGGAAATTTTCCTTTTTGAACAGTTCTAAAGGATAACTCACTAGATAGCATTTTTCTATTTTCTAAATAATACCATACATAGCAATTCTTCATGCATTTGCTGTGAAAAGAAAAGAAGCTACACACACACACTTCATAATTCGGAGCCCAGCTTGTTTCCTTTGAGAAAGTGTTTACTCCGTGCTCACGAAGTGAGTGAATAAAAACCCAACACCTAACTCATTGTCAAGGAGTCAATTCTGACTCATAGCGACCCTGTAAATTTCCAAGATTGCAACTCTTTACAGGAGTCAAAAGAGTTGTTTTTCTCCCTCGGTGGTTTTGAACTGTTGACCTTCAGGTTTGCATAGCAACTCTAACCCCACTATGCCACTAGGTATCCTGGAGGCTGAATGAAAGTGTCTTATTAAGGTGCCAAGGCCGGTGGGGAGTTAATAATTAAACTAAAGTTTAAGTCATAAAATAATATAAAAAAATATTAAGGACCGAAACCCAAGGGACCACATTATTTAATTCTATATGATATCATTCAATCCTTCTTTATCTTTCCCTATAAGTCTCAATTTAGTTTCAATGTGATATAAGTCACAAATTATTTTCAGTTTAATACAACAAAGGGTTTTACCTTGTTCAAAGGAAAATAAAATAAAGTTTTGGGAGATCTCAAACTTTGGACATGATAGCACAAATCAATATATGGAACCCAAGGAATCCAGAGGTAAGGCAGATGTCAAGACCTGATTGACCTTTGACCACTGTCATCAGTAGATTCCAACTCAAATTATTACTGCTTCTTTGAGTTTTCAACCTTGTAAATCTTTACTAGAACAGACAGATTCGTCTTTCTCCTGTGGACCTGCTAGTGGCTGATCTTGTGATTAGCATCTCCCTGGGTAAACTATTAGGCTACCAGAGGTTGTTAGAGTCTCTAATAGGTATAGTGATTCTGAGTATGATAACTAATTTTCAATAACAGGTAACAACCCACAATTGATTTGCATTTGGCCACAATTTTCTGAACTGGGTCTATAATACACAAATCATATCTACCATAAAAATGAAAAGTGGGTCTCCTTGAAGAGAGGAGTAATTCTTATGTATTATGCACATAATTAAGAAAACATATATTTCTGATCATAATATAATATCCTCTATTCAAAAATGTATGTTAAGTTCCTAGATATTCTAGATAGTTCCATAAGTCATCCTAAAAACTTGATGTTAAAATATCACTTAGTAAGTTTGTAAATTCTATGGATTATATTTAGTATTGATTATATCAGGCACTGTCAGTAGGACAAGTGACTCTCTCTTAGAAGAAATGCAACCAGAGCACACTTTATAAGCAAATATTTAAAGACTTCTCATTACTTTGTACATATTCTCTGGTAGTGTTGTTCCCTGAAGAAGGACATCTTGCCTGGTAGCTCACTCAGTGCCATCGAGTTGATGTTGACTCATGGCGACCTTGTAGAACAGGGAAGAAATGCCCCTGAGGGTTTCTGATATTGTAACTCTATTTTTTTTAATTAAGAGATCATTTTATTGGGGGCTCTTACTGCTCTTATAACTATCTATACATCAATTGTTTAAGCATACTTTTACAAATGCCTCCATCATTCTTTTCTAGCCATTTACATTCTATTGAACCCTTGGTATCAGCTCCTCTTTCTCTCACCCCACCCTTGTGACCCCTTGATAAATTATAAATTATTATTATTTTCATATCTTATACCCACCACTGTCTCCCTTCCCTCATGTTTACTCTTTTCATCCCCCAGAAGAGGGTGGTGCAGTTATGTGTCAATCAATGAGATTGGTTTCCCCTCCCTCCTCTTCTCTCCCTCTCTCCCTCCTATCCTTCTGGTATCAGTAATCCCATTCCTGTTTCTGTATTTCATGAGCTCTTATATCTTATCTGTATATGTGTACATGTTCCAGTCTAGTCTGAAGTGAGAGGCAGCACGTGAGTCATGATAATGAGGGGTGAGGAAGCCTCAAAGAATCAGAGTAATATTGTGTTTCATCCGTACTTACTGTACCCCTGGTTGACTCATCTCTCCCATGTGACCCCTCTGCGGGGAGATGTCCCATTGTCTACAGATGGGCTTTGTGTCTCTGCTCCAACCACCCTCATTCTCAACAATATGATTTTTTTGTTTATTTGTTTCTAATGTGTCTTCTGATGCCTGTTACCCGGTCCCAATGGCACTGAAGCACACCAGTGTGCTCCTTCCATGTGGGTTCATTGCTTCTCTGCTAGATGGCTGCTTGTTTAACTTCAAGCATTTAAGACCCAAGACACTTTATCTTTTAATCTCTGAGCACTACCATTTTCTTTATGAGATTTGTTTATGCACCCATTTTTGTCTTCATAGATTGTGCTGGAGTGTGAGCATCACAAAATGCCAGTTTCTTGTATTGAGGGAGGGTATGAGCAAAGGCCCAGTGGTGTCTATTCACTACCTCAGTGTATTGCCATATAAATATATGTACAAAGGCCAATACCATTATTTTATGAATTAATTTATTTACTCATGTACACACCTATGTTTATGCCTCTATCCATAGCTTTGCTTCCTATATCAATCCTCTATTTCCCTTTACCTTCCTCTTGCCCTACAATCACACTAGTCCTATTCTGCCTCTTAGTACTTCCTCCCAGATAGATTGCTGTTGCTTCACCACCCCAGCATCTCCACATCCTCCTTGTTATTAATTTCAGTTCCCTAGTTGTTCCCCTGCCTATAGCATGGTTTCCTCACAGCTCCCTTCCCTGGCCTCATTCTCCCCACAAGTCCCTGTGTAACCATCATTCCAATTGCTTTCTCCCCAAGCTGCTTCCCATGCCTATCTTATAGAAGTAGGCAAACCAACAATTACTGACCAAACTAAAAGAATGCAAAGTTTGAAAAGAAGAAAGAAACAAAAAGAGGAAAAATATACATAAATGCCGGTCCCTTTGCTGACCTTTATGACTAGTCCTGGGGGAATTCGGGAGCTGCCCCTCCTAGCCTGAAGTCTATTTTGGGGGGCTCTTTTGGGGATTTGTAACTTAGCTTTGCAGTTGTTGCCCATTTGCTTGTCTGCAGGGCAATCAGACCAGATTAACTCCCCAGTAGTGTTCTCTGTCTCAGTATGCTCCAGTAAAGGAGCATTGTGTCAGTCTATGTAGACTAGAGAAACAAATCTATAGATACACTTACATGTCTATAATAAATAGGTATATATACAAGACCAATTGGATATAAAGAAAACATCCCAGTCCAGTCCTGATCAAGTCCATAAGTCTGATATTAGTCCATATGTCATATATATAGTCCTCTTCAGACTCACAAAACACATGCAATGGTGCTAAGTGCAGGAAAATCACAGGCCAATAAGTAGAAAGACTTTGGATCCAGTGGTGTTTTAATATTTCAGTACTGGCAGGGGTCTCCATGTGGCTTCTCCAACACCCAGGGTTGCATCAGGATAGGTCCATGTGGCTTCTCCTCAGGGATGTCTTGAAAGGAGTCAGCCTTGTCAGTAGAGAGTCTCCAAGAGTCAAGAGAGAGAAGTGTCTCCTGCCTCCAAGAAGGATTTCCCAGAATTCTCAGGAGAAGGCCATGCCCACACACAGGCCTCATTGGCTATGATCTGATTGACAGACTAGACTCTATGCCTTCACTCTTAATCTTCGTAGACATCATGTCTTGAGCTGTTATTGACTCTACAGTCCTCACTGTGACTTAGCAGCTCCATGCAGGGATATCAAGCTTTGGGTTTGGTGTGTTGATGTGAGATCTAGATTGTCCCTTTCTCTTTTTCCTTCTTGGCTTGCTTCCATGTAGGGGTGGTATGCCAGCTTCTCTCCCCAAACTGTGTGTTTAATGTGGGTCACTGTCACACATACGCCAGGGTGAGGGTCAGTTTGGCTCTGGTTGGGGCCAGCCCTGTGGCCCTGTGGCCACATCTTGTCATGCATTTCTCCATGTGGTTACATTGCCATCATGGTTTGGTGTGCAGTGGTGGGGTCTGTATGCACAGCCCCAATTATGTGGAGATGAAACCAATGTACTTCCCCTGGATGGGTTAGTGCCCTGCTCCCTGAATGCCATCTCCAGGCCGTCTCCCACATTTCTCCCTCCCCGTCCCCCTTTTTTCCTTCTTTGTGTTTGATGAACGTATATCTCCTTGGGTTTAGTCTGACCTCCACTCAACTGCCTGTTATACTTGTCCTCTTGTGATTGGCTGATTTCACTTAACATAATTTACTCCAACTCTTCCTGTGAAACAGCATGCTTCATGTGATCATCAGTGCTTTTTGATTATGCGTAGTACTCCACTGCCTGTATGTGCCAGAGTTTACTAATCCACTCATCTATCAATGGAAATTTAGATTGTTTCCAACTCTTTGATTATGAACTGCACTGCAATAAACACCAGAGCACAAAAGACTGGTGATGTTTTATTTCTTTCCTCTTCTGGGTGTAGGCCCAGTAGAGGGGTAGATGAGTCATAAGTTAGATCAAGTTCCATATTCTTTAAGTATTGCCAGATTGCTTTTCACAGAGGCTGTACACATCTAAACAAACAGCAGCAGTGGAAAGGGTTCCTATCTTGCCACATTCTTTCCAACATTTGCTGCTCTCTAATTTTCTGATTTGAGCTAACCTCAAGGGTGTTAGATGGTATCTCAGGGTTTTAATTTGCATTTCTCTGATGGTTAATGTTTGGGAGCATTTTCTCATATGTTTATTGGCCAGTTGGATCTCCTTCCCAGTGAAACTTCTTTGTAGGCCTTTTGCCAACTTCCTCAGGAGGTTAACTGCTTTTCTCTTTTTGAATTCCAAGAGGGTATTGTAGATTTTAGTGGTAAGCCCATTGTCTGTTGTGTCATTGCTAAAAATTCTCTCCCAATCTGTGGGCTCTCATTTTACCCTCTTGGTGAATTCTTTCAATGCACACAGGTGTTTGTCCTTAGTAAATCTCACTTGTCTATTTTAGGTTCACCTGTGTGTGTACTCTTCCCTATGGAAGTTAGCCTATGTATTTGTTCCCTGAGTCAAATTTCTTAGGTTTTTCCTGATTCCTTCATTGATGATCCTGATAGTTTGGGGATTTACTTCTAGGTCTATGATCCACCTTGATTTTGTTCTTGTGCATGGGGTGAGGTAAACATCTTGTTTCATTTTTATCGAGGTGAATATTCTTTGTTTCCAGCACCCTTTTTAAAGACTGTATCCACATCCCACTTGGTGCTTTTGGGGCCCTTGTCCAAGATCAGTTACCTATATGTTGATGGTTTTATTTCTGGGTTCCCTGTTCTTTTTTATTGGTCTGAGTATCTGTCATTATACCAGTAACACGTGTCTTGACCACTATGGCTGTGTAGTAGGTGTTAAAGTCAGGTAAAATGAGCCCTCCAATGTTGTCCTTGTTTTTGAGGAGTTCTCTGCTAATTCTGGACTTCTTCCCTCTTCATATGAATTAGGTGGTCAGTTTTTCCAATTCTTTGAAGAAGGTTATTGGTATTTGAATCAAGATGATGTCAAACTTATATAGTGCCATGGGTAAGATTGACCTCTTTACTATATGGCTCTTCCAATCCATGAGCATGGAATATTCTTCCATTTGGCTGTGGTAGGTGGGGTCAGTGTTGGGTTCCTGTAGTAGGATACTGTAATTTTCCTGGCATAAGTCTTTTCTTTTTTTGGTTAAATATATCCCTAGATATTTCTATTTAGTTTTGGCTATTGGGAAGGGTACTGCCTTCTTGATCTCCTCTTTCAAGGTCTTGTCCAATGTACATAGCAAGCCAATAAACTTATGTTTGTTGTTCTTGTATCCTACCACTCTTCCATAGTCCTCTATCACTGACACTACTCCTGTTGTGGAGATTTGGGGATTTTCAATGTATTGAATCATGTCATCTGCAAATAGTGATAGCTTTACTTCCTGTTCTCCTAGTTGGATTCCTTTAATGTCCTTCCACTGTTTTATGTTGTTAGCTAGAACCTCTAATATAATATTAAATAGAATGGGCACAAGAGGCATTCTTGTCTGGTCTCCTTTTTCAGTGGTATTGTGTTTGTCTTTTCTCCATGACTATGTTGTTGGCTGTTGGCTTTTCATAGATAGCTTGTATTAATTTGAGGCGCTATCTTCTTGAGTGTCTTAATAAGGAATGAGTATTGGATGTTGTCCAATTCTTTTTCTGTATCTATTGATATTACCATGTGATTCTTATAATTTTTCTCATCAATGTGATATAATATTGATGGATTTTCAGATGTTATACCATCCCTGTATCCCTGGCATGAATCCCATCAGATCATAGTGGATGATATATTTTACATACTTTTGCATTCTATTGGCCAATATTTTCACATCTATGTTCATTAGAGATATTAGACTATAGTTATCTATTCCTGTGGGATCCTTTCCCTGTTTGGATATCACAGTTATATTGGCTTTATAAAACGAGTTTGGGAGTTTGCCATCCTTTTTATGCTCTGTGATAATTTGTGTCAGATCTTCCCTGAATGCTTGGTAGAATTCTCCTGTGAAGTCATCTGGTCTTGGGGGTGGGGGGGTATGTTTGTAGTTTCTTGATAGCTGTATCTAATTCTTCCTTTGCTATGGGTGCCTAGAAACTTCTTAATTTCCTCTTGAATCTGGGCCAGTACCAATTCATGTCACAAAAGATTGTTATTCATCCTCCAGTTGTTTGCCCTGGTTTCTCTGGTCATCCTTTCATTGATCTCCAGCTTTATGGCATGGTGATCTAAGAAGGATGTCTTAGTAATCTCTATGTGTTTGAATTTACTCAGGCTCAACTTATGCCCCAGCATGTGAACTGTTTTTCAGAATTAGCAATGAGCACTTGAAAATGTGATTCATTTTGCATTTGGTTGGAAAGAGATATAGACATAGATAGAGAGAGATAGAGATCCAGTTACCAAATTGTAGTGCTTAGCTCTGTAGTCTCCTTGCTGAGCATCTTTCACCACGATCTAGCTTTCTCTAATAGTGGGGTATAAAAGGCACCTACTATTATTGTTGAAACTGTGATTTCTTTTTGCATATTTTGAAAATTTGAGGAATTTCATAGGTCTCTCGTTAGGTCCATATTAATTTAATATGCTCACTTGTTCCTGGTTTATTGATACTGTGAGCCTTATATAGGGTTCCTCCTTATTGCTTGTTATGGTTTGTACCATGAGGTCAATTTTGTTGGATTTAAGGATTGCGACCCCTAAGATGCCATTTTCCTGGTATATTCTCCACCAGCCTGTTTTCTTAGTCTAATTTTTTTCTGTGAGCTTAAGATATGTCTCTTGTATGAAAGAGATTGATGGGTTATGTTTTCTGAGACAGTCTGCTAGCCTTTTTCTTCTAATGCAGGAATTGAGACCATTGACATTCAGAGTGGTGATCATAATTTCTTTATTCATTTCTTCATCTCATTTCTCTTGTGTTGGGTATTTTTCCTAAATATCAGTGGGCCCCGTGCTTTTGTGGGTGGCTTCATTCTTGACTTCTTTTCCCTCTGAAGCCATGTTATCTTGGCAATTGTTATTGGCACATTGGTTTCTGGGTGGAGTTGGTTTATATGGTGGTCTCCTGCTTTTGCTTGGTGGATGTTGGTCTTCTGACAATAGTGAGTAGGCAAGGATCTTCCACAGGGTTGGCTGTCTTACTGCATATTCTTTGAGTTTTCCTTGTTCTGGAAGACTCCTATCTTGCCTTCTATCTTAATAGATAATGGATCTTAATAGATAATAATTATGTTAATAGATAATTTGGCAGGATAGTAGATTCTTGGGCAGGTAGTTTTTTCCCCCAAGCTTTCAGAAGATGTAACTCTACTCTCTCCTCTTCATGGTTTCTGCTGACAGGTTTGAGCATATTCTTACCTGAGCACCATTGTATGTGACTGCTTTTTTTTTTTTCCTCTCATTGCGCTTAAAATTTTCTATTTTTCTTCAAAGTTGAGATATGTATATACCTTGTTAACTATTATATGCCTCGGTTAATTTTTCCTTGGGTGTAGTCTAATTGGTGACCTTTCTTCTTCTATGAGTGTCTGATTCTCATTCATTACTATGTGTAAGTTTTCTTTCAGAAATTCCCTCACTAATTTAATTGTTGACTTCTTTGTTGTGTCTTGTTCTAGTAGGCCAGTTTTTTGAATATTGTTCATAGCATCTGTCATTGATCTAAGGTTTTCTTCTGCCTCTTTGATTATTTAGTTGAAGTCTGGCTGATTGTCCTTGAGATCATTGATATATGATTCTCTGCTTTCTCTAGTCTGTTAATAGGATCCGTAATCTTGTGTTTACCTTCTGTTACCTCTTCCATTAGGTCCTGCATTTCACTGTGGTGTATGGACTTCATCCTGTCTATCATGGGCTTCATCTCTGTCATTGTGTGTTTATTCTGTGTTGCTTCCCTCATCTCCAAGCAGCCTTCTGAAGAGTCCTTTTTTTGACATATCCCTGTCTGATTCATGAGCATCAATAGCTCTGCTGTTGTGTTTTGTCTTTTTTTTTTTTCTCATTGAGGGTGTTGTGGTATGTTGCTGTTTGCGTATCATGTTGAAAGAACTGGATGCCATGTTTCTGGGAGATCAAGGGGACTCTAGCTCTTTCTGTGTGACTGGTTAGTGTTTTTGAGGGCTGTCTGAAAACTACTATGGTGGTGGGAAGTCAGCCTGCTATGTAGGCAGAGTGCTGCTGCGACTTAGTGGCTGATGCTGGTGAGGCATTCTTAGAGACTGGGATGAGGCTGGTGACTGTATGCATGCTCCTGGGACAAGTTGCGGCAGGCCTGCAGCTTGGCTGCATATCTGGTATGAAGTGTTAGGCCATGATTTGCAGCCATAAAAAAGGTACAAAATAGAAGACAACGGTTTGGGAGGCCTTGCTGCCACGTGAGGGGATGCTGATAAGGTGAGAACAGTTCCACTGTTGCTGGTGCATATGTCGGGGGAAAACATGGGCATGGGACAGGCTGCTGATGCTGTGAGTGGCAGGAAGAGATGAGCTGCAGCAGGAGTGGGGGTGTCAGGCAATGGTGGGGAGAGCTGCCACAGGTAAAGCTGATCAAACTTACTATTGGTGGACTGCAGACAGGCTTTAGCCATGGGATCTGGGGCATGGGTGGGTGGTAGGAGGGACTTGAGCTAGGTGGAGGGACCCACTTCCATGTGGGGATAAGGGATCCTTGGGAGGAGGGAGCAGCTGATGGTCGTGAGTGCTGCAGGTGTACTGTTGCTGTGGGGTGTCCAGCTGTACTTGTGGGGGACTCAATATGACTGTTGGATAGTTCTGAGTGTGGTGATAAGGCTAAGGGTGGCCAATTGGTGAATAGTGGTCTTGGTAGGGTCTGAAGTACTATGGCTGGTTTGGACTGGGGAGTCCTATAGAGCAAGTCAATGATCCCTAGGTCTTCGGAGTGAGGCTAGATGTGGGGTCAGGCTGCCTTCCAGAGGATGTACTCTGGGAAGTTGCAAGAGTCCTTTCACTTATTCGAATCCCCAAACTTATCCTCCTGGACAATGGGTACACTGATTACCATGGAGCTCCCAATGTGGACTGCTTACCTGGGCACCATCTTGCCGGAATTTCTGTGATATTGTAACTCTTTGCAGAATTAGAAAAAATGAATCTTTCTTTTTTATAGTGGCTGGTGGCTTCAAACTGTTGACCTGTAGTTAGCAGCCCAACGTGTAACCATTATGCCACCATGACTCTGTCGGATTAGCACAATGGCTACAAATAATAATGACAGCACAAGACCAAGCAGACTTTCATTCTGTTGTATGCAGGATCATTGACAGTCATAACTGATTGACGTCACATAAATTCAACAGATAATGCATACCTGAATTTCCATAACAAAAATTATTTTTAAAATACTTTTTACCTTAAAACTTTCTTTAATTTTTATTACTATTTGCTTTTTGTTCAGTTTTCAGTTAAAATCAAATCTCTCTCTCTCTCTCCTGATCTATCTATAGATCTATCTATTTTATCTAATTAACTACCCATAAATATATCTAAATTTGTGAGACACACATATATACATCATACTTTCAAGGTATATATGCTTAATCTGTGAACCTGAAGCTTTTTAATCATATCTTTGTGTCTTGATCCTTTTCCCCCTAATTTTTCAGTAAATAAACGCATGCTTAATTTTAAAAATTGCTTTGCATGATGCACTGAGAAATATTTACAGAGTTCGAATGCTTTGTGTACATCTGTTGGACATGTAGCTAGTTGAGAATGGAGACATTTCTCATGTAGATGTTGGGGTTGCCTTCAAGCTCATCATTCCCAATGGATGTTGGGGGGTATTTTCTGGCTCATAGTGAAATAGTGACAAAATAGAGCTTCCCCATGGTCCTGCTTGAGTGTCATTTTTAGGGGCAGCAGTTCCCAGAACTTTTTCCTACAGAGGCTCTCAGTGGGTTTGAGTCAGCTGAGTACTTAGTCATGGAACCATCGGTGCTTCTTTTACTTGGATACCAGACACAACACTTACAGAGTCCTTAATGGATAAAGAAGAATTCCTCCATAGGGTTTCAGAGCCTGTAAATCGGTACAAATGCAGATGGTCTCCCCTCCTGCACCATGGTGGGAGGATTTGAATTGCCTACCCATTGCTGAGAAGCCCAGCATAATCAGTGCCCCACTGGGGCTCCTTCACGGTATAGATGGCATTCTGACTTGTTACTTGCAGGAGAAGATAGGGCTACCCATGTGGGTTTCCAAAATTGAATGTTTTTACAATGGTAGAAACTACATCTTTCTCCCAAGGAGTGGCTGGTTGGTTTTTACTGTGGACCTTGTAGTTAACATCCCAATGTCATCACCATTCTACCGCCAGGGCCTCTAGGTAGAAGACAACAGTTATCTTCTAATGTCCTATTCTCCATAGCACCCACTGCTAGATTCCTCAAATAAATTCTCTTTTTCGTGGACAGTTCCAGGAAGTATGTGGCATTAGGTTAAGGAACTTGCTATAATTTAAACATCCCTAAAAACTGCCTAAGAAGGTTTGAAGCACACTGGATTAAGAGATGTGCTTCTTGTGGAAATGTCACTGGTTCAACCCCACCTGGCACTTCTCAGGAGAAAGATGTGCCAGAAAAATCTATTTTAAAGACTACAACCCTGAGAGCCTTATAGAAAAATTCTACTCTGCCCAGTGATCACTATGAGTCAGAATAAACTCTGCGGTGATTGACTTGGGTTTGGGCAGCTGATGAGAGGTGAAGGCTGAGACAACACCTGCCATTGGGGTGTTGAAATCCTCTCAAGCCCATTCATTAGAGCACAACTCACTGCCTTCTACAGAACTGAAGAATCTAATCTTCATTCGTCTACTTAAAAAAGACAGCTAAGTCAAGGGTATTATACATAGTCTGTCTAGAGCTTCAAAAAATTATAGGGAGTTAGGAAACTGCCTGTGAGAAGGTTTAATATCAACATGGAAAGAGTGTAAAAGAACATTGCTTGCAACATGAAAATTAGTACTTGTAAGCATAGATTGTTTTTCTGTGACTATAAAACCTGCAACTAATACACCAAAAATAGCTAGGTTGTGCTATCATATGTACGTAGCAATTATCAAGGAGGCATTTGATTATATTCATTCATATTAATGGTGCAGTCTTCAGTTATAGGTTTGTAAACATTTCAGACTCTATTACCTAGCAGCGTTATTTCATTCTTTTGACAGAATACATTATCTCTTGTTTTATGGCTGGAGTAGAGAGTAGCAAACAAGGAAGCAGCCAAATGTGCATAGTCAGAGCACTTTAACTGCTGACTGTAAAGTCAAGCTGAGCACAGGCTGCGGATAGCAAGGCTTTGTTTATTTGTTTGCAACTTATATTTATTTGTAAAGACAGCTCATTATTTTGATCTTCAAACAAACTGATTCCCTTTACTTCAAATGTCAGCAAATACTCTATAGAGTACATTACATGGGATTGTGCCAGGTTAATGTTAGTTGAACCTTAAGATAATTTATATAGACAAAATAACAAAAACAACAATAAAAACTCTAACTGCAACAGAGTCAATGCTGACTCATATAGACCTTCCAGGGATTATTGAGATTTTTAACTATTTACAGGATGTGGAAGTTACATAATCTGGTGTCAATTTGGGACTGTGTGGGCATGGCCTTCACCTGAGGATTCTGGTTGTTCCTGTATTTTTCTCCTTGGAGATGAAAAACTTCTCTCTCTCTCTCTCTCTCTCTCTCTCTCTCTCTCTCTCTCTCTCTCTCTCCTCCCTGGGAGACATTGCAGCTAACAAGACACAGGGAACTACACTACTACCCCGAGATGGAAAAGCCACATGGGCCTACCCTGATGCAACCAGACCTCTGAAGCAGAGAAGCCATGTAGAGACCCTGCCAGTGCTGAGATACTAACAATGCCACTGAAAAAAAAATCTTTCTACCCACTGGCCTGTGATTTTACTTAATTCAACGTCATTGCATGTGTTTCATGAGAATGAAGCGGGCTTTATAATTTGGTATCAGACACATGTGCTATTATCAGATTTATGGGCTTGAACTGGACTGGATTGAGATGCTTTCTTAATGTACAATTACCTTTTATATAAATTGTCCCTTATACATATATGAGTTTCTATGGATTTGTTTCCCTAGTCTACCGGGATGAACACACAGGAGTAGGAAGCCCAGTCTTTCTCCTGCATAGCAACAATAATTGCAAGATATTTTCAATGTTTGTTAGTTCATAAAATAATTATACTATTAATTATTCCCTTAATTCTATAGCAGAAATACTTTGATTGTAATATGTTAGTGCTTGAACGTCAACCAGAAGACTGTTTCCAAAGACAAGTGTCAGGGGATATGCACAGGGCCATCTATTACTGTAAAGATGAGCTCGCCATCATTTGGAATAAGAAAACAGATCTTTTCATTCAATCTTGGCAGCAATTTCTTGACAAAATTGCACACAAATATGGCCTTACTAACAGTGAGGGTTTCCCATGTGGGTGAGCTGAAGCTACATGGGATATCCCTTAGTATCTAGTGTCTTAGATATTTATTGCTACTCTAACACAAATACCACATGTGAGTGGTTTTCACAGACATTTGTGCTCTGAAAGTTTAAGAAACCAGGTGTCTGAATCAAGGACACCAGCTCCAGTATGGGACAAGGTCACTGTCTCCTTTCTACAGTTGTTGGCCTGGCATCTCTAGGACAGCTGTTGGAACTTAGAAGTTATCTTTCCTTGGGTCTAAAAGATTCTAAGCTCAGGGGTCTTGGTTCTTACTTGGTGTCAGAGAGACCCTCTTATCTCTGTTAATTTGTTTAATCTCTTTTACATCTCAAAAGCAATGACTAATAGTGTAGCTGGTATTCTGCCTTATTACCATTATTGAAATTTGGATTTCCAAAATATAGGATAATTACATCAAATCACAAAGTGGAGAGTAATTACATAATAATGAGCATCATGCTCTACTCATGTCCACATATATGTTAGAAGAACACAATATAATTAATAACTGATAGTAGTTTTCTTTGTATTTCCCTGTGGAGAGCTGTTGTAGAGTTGTTTTTCAACCTGACTCTTTTTATCAAAAGCTGTGTTTGACTTTAGCACTCTACATTAGTAAAACATGAGACTTTTGCTTAATAGTATATTGTTATCATTATCAGCTATATACAATTTTTATGGTGATACTGTTATCAAATTGCTGATGGTATAAGAACAATAATGCTTAGACACTTTATTAACAAATTTGCAGAAAGACAATAAAGAGAAAGTTTGTGGAACAAATTATTCCATCATCTTTTTTTTTTAATTTCACAAGTCTAAGCATATAAATAATTATAAATTTTTTCTTTTGAAAACGATAAGCCCATTCTTTCTCTCCAAATGAATTATAAATTATTAGCTGCTGTCTCTCATAAATAGTTCAGCTTATGGTCTAATTTATCTCAATTAGTGTGTAGGTTACTTTAATGGATGAGTGCATTAATTTTAATTGGACAATGACTAAATGGGATGGGTAGTAGCCTAAAAATTGTTTTGCTTGTTTAAAAAAATCTCAGAAGCAATGTTACATCTAGACAATGCTACTACAACTTAATTGACTCACATGCTGTTTTCCTTCAAAATATTAAAATTAAAATGGCACTAATTCCCAATTATTTCAGAAAGTTCCTCCCTGAGATGGTCATTTATTGTTTTGATAACAACAATAGCAATGACGTTTAACCTATATCAGAAAAGAGGCCTCTGTTTCTGAAAGAGAGAATGGGCTACTGGTCTAGGCACTCTAATGAGGTGTGAGTTTGAACCCTGCCACCCTCCATTGTGAACTGTGAGCGATTCTGACAGGCAAAGATCCTTTTCACATGAAAGTTGCTTATCTGTGAACTAGGAAATAGACCTGGGCCAGTCTCGTTAGGGTTTTGGTGGGAATTTATTGAGTTAATATTTTTATAATATTTATCACACACCAAATAGAAGGAGAGCCTTATTATACACTAGCTGTAATTATTATTACTATTAATAGTATTAAACTAAAATTTAACCTGATCAAAGGAGTGTAGAAATGAAGTTGTTGTGGTTTTGTTTTTTGGTTAAACCACATAATAATTAGAGATCCATCAATGAAATGCTTGTTTTATTAGCTAGTGATGATTAAGTACTTACAACTGTCATTTTCGTATCAAATATTAGAGCACTGAGCCATCAAGAGAAAAAATGCATTTAGTACCATCTTTTCTCACAAGCTCATTTGGGGATATATAATGTTAACATTTTGATTTTAGCTTTATCGCCTACTTAAAAAGCAGGAATGTAGAGACCTGAAATGGTAACAGTAATCATGTTTTCATGTTAAAACCTAGAATGCTCTTTTATATTTAAAATTAATATTTTAAATTACTAATTAAAACAATATGTGAGTTTATGAAGAAGAAAATCAAAAGTACTGCTTATACAAAGATTCCTCTGTTATTCAATCAGAACATGACTCAGATTAATAATAAATGCAATAAATGCTGTTTAAACCAAAGAAACAAATAAAGAAATATAAAGCAAATTGTGTAATGATGTCAAAATGAGAAGTTTTATCTTATCTTAGTTGTACACACATCTATCCTACATTTTTCTCAATCCCAAACCTAATTTGTTTAGAAAGATCACCAAATAAAATATTAGTATACAAAAGTCCTTTTCTTTTCCATATACTAGTGTGAAAAAGGTGAAATTCATACTAGTATGAAAAAGGTGAAGTTGTACATGTGTCTCTAGTTGTACATTCAATATAAGTTTATGCCCTTCTGCACATTAGCTCAAAATGGTCACAGACATTTATGTAAAATGCAAAACTCTAAACTTCTATGAGGAAACAAAAGAGAATCTGGGTGGTTTTTTTTGGTGATGAGTTTTAGATAAAATGTCAACAGAACCATCTTTGCGGGTAAACAGTAAGTTTGACTTCACTAAAATTTCAAAAGAAAGAGACTGATTTTCACCGAAGAGAGTGTTAAGAGAATTAAAATATAGATATTAGACAAGAAGAAACTATTTGCAGAACTAATATCTGAAAAAGGAACTGGATCCAAATAATTCCAAAAACTCTCACAACTCATCTGTAAGATAACAATGCTTAGTCACAAGCTACAAGATTGACAAAAGATTTTGTCTTCAAAATATGCTCACTATTAAGATATTATCACCCACAATTCAGTACTTTATAAATACATTGTAAAGGGAATGTAAATAAATGTCTGAATTCTAATCTTGTTTTATCTCAGAGGTATAAGACCTAATGATTCACTGACAACTATTCTGGAGAATGTCTATTATGCTGTTATTTTTCTTTTATTTTTATCAATAATGTATTAAGTCAGTCAAACTAAAACTTATATAGTATACCAAGTATCATGATGGGGAATGCACAGGAACTATACCCAAAATGGATCCTAAGTAGTCAATGTATTGGTAGACTTAAAGAAACATATATCTGATTTTGCTTTCATGAAAATTAGGGGGTTTTATAGCTAGATTATGTTTCTTCCAAGCTCTTATGAGTACTCAATAAGATAAAGTATATTTAAGTAATTTTCTTTGTGACTTAAAAATACAACACTCCACAGTATCTGCTGGAAACTTGGTGAGCTACTGACTCAAGCAAGCCCTGAGCTCACAATGAATAATTATGTTTGGTAAATATGCACACTAATTGAGCTCTGAACCAAAAGATCTCTCCTAATAAGTGTCACCTTTGGAAATGTGTTCTAGACACTGATGCCTCTTTTGGATTTCAGTCATGGAATAATATAAAACATATAAAAATAATAAATGTTATGTTTTCCTTGCCAATATGAATCCTTGCCAATCCTAAAGGAAACACATTTAAAATGACACATGATGACAGATTACAATAGAGCCTAAAGGAGGCAGAAAGTTCCGCAAAGTCCAAACTTTGGCAGGTCTTTGGGTTTTATTGCAGTACCTTGCCAAAATTCTATTTGATAGATGAGAACAATTTGTCTTTTAGGACATTCAGGAATGAGGCACTGCAGGCATTGAATTATATATACAGAGGTGAAATTCACTTTTCATATCTGAATTTGGTAGATGAATATGCAAGTAGAATTAAATGTCCCAGATGTCTTGCCAATTTAAACTACAATAAATCTAAATGTTCAGACTAGTTCAACTAAATCAAAGTAGCTTGTACACAGAAAGTACTTCATCTATGCTCTGGGCTCAAACTAACGACATCAAACATTTCTTTAATGTGTACACATAGAAGATCATATTCCTTGTTGAGTGTATACTCCCCACCGTGTACAATCTTCTATGCAGTACAAGTGTTGATGTGTCTGTGAGATAGTAAGCATTTGAAATAATAAGTTGTGATATCAGATAAGATAATAAAAGCTGAGAGTCTACATGAATGATAGCTAATGACAGGGACACTGGTAAGTTATTACTCATGAAGTAGTCAAGCTAGAGTTAGTAAGACAAACTATTCTGTAAAAGTAACAAATATATACGCACATGTCTCCAGAATGACGTCTTTGACAAAGGTGTGTACAAAATTTGCAACATCATTCTAAGACAAGATGGTATTTGTAGTGATTTCAGAAATGAAAGAAAAAATATCCCCAGAGGAGTCATTTTCCAAGTGTAATGGTGGCACTTGATTCTAAGTAGAGGTTGTGTTTTATGGGACAAAAGAAAATTTAATCTCAAATGTAATTTAAGCAAAACAATCATTAATCTTAAAAGGGGAAAAGACAACCCACAATCAGCAAACAATGAGCTGGATAAGGGAGGCCATCAACCCAAGGTCACTTAGGATGCTGTTTAAATAAGTGGTGGAATAAAGGCAACTGTCACAAATTCATGAATGGTAGCAGATCAATACATCACAGTCATGGTGAGACTAAACAAGTGGGAACAGGACCATGATTAGGACACACACTTTATAAAAGTTAGAAGAATTTAAAACATTGGTCCAGGGTCTTCCAACCAAGACATTGGTCCAGGGTCTTCCAAGCCTAGACCAATAGGACCTGACCCATGTTGATGAAAGCCCCCAGTACAGTCCACCAGGACACCCACAGGCAAACCCTTATGAGATTGTCCCTCTCTGGGCTAGCTGGAATGAAGTGGATGTCAGCTGCATCGCAATGCAATCTGCTTGAGGGCAAGATGAGCTACATCCTTGCTTATTTTAGAAGGTATTCAAGGACAGCTTAAACTACATGGCAGGGACTCTGAATCTGCATCTGCAAGGTCATCCACATACAGGGTGCTCAGCATTTCAACTGTAATACAGGAGGGCTCCAAGGGAATGCACAACCGGGACTGACACTGACTCTCTTGAATCTCATTGTGGTTCACAGAGGATAATTGTCCATGGAACAAAATATACATTATTTGGTGACCAGAAATTAAATGTTCTTTGTCTCTTACAATGGAGCCTGAATTTTTCTCTCTCTGAATGGAGATTCTTCATAGGATTGCATTCGGAAGGTGGACATGAACCAATCTCTGTTTTAGATGATAATTCAAGTCACAATATTCAAGTCAACCAACTAATTATAAGGAGTAAAGAGGAGAGACATGCAGAATTGCTAGGAAACTATTGCAATTCTTGGAATGAAATGTTAAAATATTGCCCTCACATTGTAATAATAAAAATGTGATTCGAGTAAGTTATTTGAGACAACTTTGAGAAGGAAAGGGTGATAAGAATATAGGTACTATCAAATATGAAAGTTATAGAAAAGGTAGGACATAAAAGAATATGTGATTGCCCTTATAGACACAATCAATCAACACCTACATTAAAACCATTGCAAAGATGAAGGCACACAGGTTGATTAGCAGCTCAAAAGAAAAGATGGAATGGTCAGCTCCTGGTGTGAAGTTGTTTTTTTTACCAATAGATAATGTAGTCCATCATTATATGTTAAACATAAAGACTCAGATCTCGTGAAATATAACAATAAACACATATTTAGAGTCAACAAAATTAATAATTGGAGCATTGAGAATTTATAAAATGTTATCCACAGAGCAAAGCCACGCAGGACGATGGAGAGGCCAATCTGTAAGTGTTCAAGTTCTCAGAGCAAGTTGTTACAAAAGATTATCTGAGTGTATCACTATCCAGATAGAGTTACAAAATGAAATAGAGCAAAAACAAAAGACGAGCTAGAGAAGTTGTCATTAATAAAGTTTGGTTTCATCATCTCCTAAGGCTTTAAAAATTATTTTTCTCACTTCTTAGATCTGAGTCTGATAGTGAGACTTAGAGCCTTTGGAGGGTTTAGATGATGATTAACTCAGATAAAGAAGAGCTTTTTCCCTTGTACCCTCCAGCAAAATCTGAATTTAGCAAAATACGGCTTAAATGGCATTCACTGGCCTTTCTTTTTTGTCAGAGCTTTTATAGAAGATAAGCCCAGGATTTTTCCATGAGAGGATTGAAACAATTTATGAGTACTTTGTACTTTTCTAACTAGAGAATACCTTGTATTTTTCTAACTAGAGAATAATATGTTTTTTCAAAGGATTGTCTTTTAAAAAACGGGAATGATGTAAGGCAATTTGCTGAGGGAATGCCAACAGAATAATACTATAAGTATGTTTTCCTTATTAGTTTAGGATAGTAAATGGCACAATAAACTCAAAGGCTTGGAAAACATCTTTATTTGAAAGTGTTATTTTTTTCCCTGCAAATCTCAGAGAATAAATAAACTGTTAATATTTTCACATCCAAAACATATACCAATATGTATATACAAAAAACTTGTAAGCATGTATTTGCTTCACTTGGGTAATATGTGCAAAATTTATCTTCAGGCAATGAAAAAATTCCAAATAAATCCCTGTACAATTAGTTCTTCTAGTTGCTGCCAGGAAGTTGTATACCTCCAAAAAAAAAAAGCGGAATTGTCTGATGAATATATTTACAATAAAAATAAAAGTAGCTTCGCAGGCTGGGTATTTCCCACTAGATAACTAATGGGATTGTGTTTCTTAGTCTGGAGGTTTAGGGTCAGGTTTTCATAAAGTGTTTCAGCTAAACCCACAATAATAGTTTATCCATTGATAAAAAACAACAGTCTGCCTTGAGCACTTGGCTCTTTTGCTCTTTTAATAAGTGTGACCAGGAAACGTCACTCCATCGGTGATTGAGTGTAGGAGTGCTCACCGACATGATGATGGGTCAAAGGCATCATCCACTCCCTGGAAGGAGGATCAAGCTGATGGATGACATCTGCAAAGATGTACTGCTTTGGAAACAGCATGGAGCAGTTCCACTCAGTCCTATGAGGTTGCTATGAGTTAGGATCAACTCAATGACAGGGAGTTCTTCTAAATGGAACCAAGTTGACATTGGCAACTTTATAACATGGGTTCGGACCTTTGGTGAGCAGTCAATGGAGGAGAAGGAGAATGGTTGCACAACTTAAAACATATCATCCATGTCACTGAGGACTATAAAATCTGTTGAACCCGAGTATGCTTTGCTCTATATGTTTTTGACAACAACAAAATAAATACAATAAATGCCTGTGTTTAATCACACTGTTCAATCTTGACAAATTCTCAGAATTAGTATGATGCAATCTATGTAAATAAAGATTGTCCTGAAAAACTATTTACTTAAGAGTCAATACTTGTTCTAATTTGACCACAATGTCTTCAAATCTCTTGGGGGCTTCTCTTAAATCACATTTTAGCAGTGATTTAAGAAAATCAATCTCAATTAGTTTAAATTCATACCTCATTTTATACTCCAAATAGATTTTCTTAATGTGACTGCTCACCTTGCTTACCAGACTTATAAACTGAATGTTTTGCCTCTTAAAAACAATTCAATTCACCCCCAAAAGTTAAAATGTACCTTCTACCAAAGGCCTTCACAAAATACTCTAAAATATCTCAAGGCAATTGTAGAGCCTGAAACACAACTCTAGAGCGTTTTTGTTTTGTTTTTTAAAAATACTCATCTATGCTGTTTTTATATATTTGGATGATCAGAAAATCTCAAGGGTCTTCTGTATTTATTGAGATTTTGGCTTATTGTAGCTAAGTTCTAAACTGTACTTGTGTATCATATGAATATAAAAATATCAGGTCATGGCTCAGGTATCAAGTTGTCAATTTAATGTGGAAAATACTCCTGCCATCATCATTGAATTATACATTATACTATCTTATAAGTGGGGCCTAAAGAATAATTTAAGGACAGTGTTACAATATCTGTAAAAACAGTGTAATATATGAATATACAAAAACGTTTTCCCTAAATCATCATACAAATTAGTCATTTGATCACAAAGTACTAAGGACGATCCCCTAAATGACATATGAAAGTGCACGAAATACATAGAACATTATTTATGTAAGAGCATTGGGAAACACAAAAATGATATCACTAAGTCAAAATAATTTCTCCAAGAAGTGAAGCAGGCAGGGCTAGATTGATGATATTGTTGGAAGACCTGCATCAACTGGTTACTGAGAATAAAGTCCCTGTGAGGGTAATGAATGGACAGCACCAACAAAGGACTGCATAACTCAACTGCACCACTAGGTTGTTCAAGAGCAGGCTGGGGATCAAAATGTGGCAGCATTGTGTAAACAGGCTTCTAGAATTGCATCTGTATCCCCTGTGTGCCCACTATGGCCAGATCCAGTAAGCATAGTTAGCTCTAGTCCAAAATATTCAAACAATTCTAAAATTCAGACATCTTGTTAGGAAAGAAAATTTCCAGAGTAACTTACTAAGATTCAAGATTTTGGGAAACTTGCACCCTTTCCTGTTAAAGTGAGAGCTCCTCAGTACTTAAACATTTTTTAAAGATCAAACATGGTGAAATATCTGCTGTGATTATTTTATATTTCTGAATGATCTATGTCCACATCTTAGGAATCAATATTATCCAAAGGACAAATGAATGCTGTCTGAAATTTCTAAGTGTTTTATTGAAAGATGAAAACAGATGATTACATTTCAAAATTGATTAATAATTCAAATCAAAGATGATACCCATCCGTTTGGATTGCATGCAACTCATTGTAAAGAAAACTACAACCTTCACACGTGGACTAATGAACGATACACATAGACTAGGTTGGAGTATCATGGATTTCCTTTACTTAGATCCCTCATCAGCGCTCCTGGAAGTAGCGATCAAGGAAAGGAACAAAGGATTGCATTGGACAAATCTGCTGCACAAGATGAGCCAGGTGGTCATTTTGGAGATGAAGGTAAGCCTGACACGAATGAACTCTCATTTTCAACCACTTTGTATGCAAGGTACACTTGAACAGTGAATACGACTGAAGTAGAATTTATGAGAGTTGATTGTGGAGTCGCTGACAAATATTAAAGGGATCTTGGATTTCCGGAAGAACAAACAAATCTGTCTTGGAAAAAAATGAATTCTAAAATTGTTTGTGATCATAATGATACTATATTTTAAAATAAGATTGAACTATTGAATCAATGCCTCTTGCTTGCCAATTTGATCAATTTCAGAATGGCGATATTGGTACAATTCTTCAATAGCTGAATCGCTAGCTTTACTGGTTGTTACATAAATTAGAATAGTTTTTATTGACTAAATGTCCTTACATATGAATAAACATTTTCCTACCACAGACAGTGTTTTACTTCCAGATAGGTCTTCAAATGTCCATTTGGAAGAAGAACGGGATGCCATTCCTCTCGATTCGGCCATCCTGAAATAGTAAACTACATGACTTCCTGACACAAAATGTCCAACACCAGTTCAATCCTGCTCACTGACACCCAGAATACTGATCTTTTGTGCTCCATTTCATTTTCGACAACTTCCAAATTCCCTAGATCATACATAGTACATTTCAAACTCTGATCATAAATGGATATTTACAGCTCTTTCTTCTCATTTTGGGGGCTACCCTATCAGTAAAGAAGGTCCTGGTGCCTAACTCCCTCAGGCTTTATTCCATCATGTCATTATAGTCAACTTTACTTGTGAAGGAGGCTCTTCCTCACTCCTCTTTTGCATTCTTCTGACCTGATGAGCCCATCTTTCAGCACTTCCTCTGACAAGGTTTTGCTGCTATTCATGTGCTTTTCAGACAGTGTTTTCAGTGTTATCCATTCGTTTTTCAGTGGCTGATTCCTCTGACTTAGAAGTGGACAGCCTATTTCTTCTTCATAGTTTGCTCTTAGTCTGGAAGCTCTGCTGAAACCCGGTCACTGTGGGCGATTCTGTTGCTGTATCAATTACCGATTTCATAGCTTCCAACATCCCAGCAACACACAAACCACAAAAATATGACAAACCAAAATTCAAATGGTGACTTTAATAGAGTAATGTGTGATCATTGTTCACTTGAAAACTTTTGCATTTCTTATCTGAATGTCAATAGTCAGTCATATACAATGTTGGCTATAATATATGAATATCGATAATAATGTTCAGATATCATATTATAGGGTAAATAGAATTTGCCTACTACAATCATGACAAACACATTTACTAATACATTTCTTGACATTCTTATGAACATCTAGTGATAATATTTGACGGGGTATTGTTGGGTAAGCAGTGGATTGCTAACCACAAGATTGGCCTTTCAAGCTCGCCAGCAGCTCTGTGGGAGCAAGAGGAGCCTATCAGCTATTCCAACTCTGTGAGAAGCCTGAGATACACTCTATGGCGTAGTTAGGAGTGGACTTGACATAATGACAGTGGGTTTTAGTTTGATTGATAATATAAAGTTCTTTTGTCTTTAGTGACCAAAGAATGATCCAAGATCTTTTAGGGGCTAATGAAGCCTTTCCTATACTTGTTTAAAAAAAAAACAAACCAAACCCAACATATCTTTAAACGTTTTTCTGGAGTAGATTCCCAGGTACACGGTACAAACTATTTTCCATAATGTAAACCTTAGAGAAATAAAATGTGGATGCATTAACATGATCTCTTAAATAGAGTGCATACATACAGATTAGGAACTACTTACACACACAAACTCTGAGCAATTAGGCTGATTTGCATCATGATGGTCTAGCATTGTGTTCAGCAATTGTGGAACTAGAAGGGATACAAATTTCTGAATCACATATCTGAAATTTGCAATGCAAAATTAACACACCATGTATGAAGTCAAAGTAGAAATTGGCTTAAAGGATGTTCCTTTGTTTCTGAAATATAAGAGTTTTTTTTACTTTTATGTAAGCTAACTATATTATTGCCCTGAATGCATTCTTCTGTTGAGAAAAGCACCAGATTGCCTCTGAATTCTACTATCCCCCAAATGCTCACTTTAGCACCATTCACTTGGTATTTCCATCGCTCATTTGAAAAGTGGGAGGAGTCCAGGATTGGTGCAATAACCATCCTGAAACCTGGACTGGAGATTTTGGTCACTACAGTGGTCCTTGCTGGGTTTTCTAGATTGGGCAAGCAGCCCAGAGTTTTGAGGGAGCCATGTGCTCTCTTCGCATGGTTTTCTACTTTACTCCAACATAAATACACAGCCTTCTCCATCTTTGGCTCCCAGCCAGTTAGTCCCCGAGACTCCCAGGGGCAAATCTACCAAATCAGTCAGGTCGCTAGGAGTCAGCACCAACTCAATGGTAGAGCGTTTGGAATGCACAGGGTTTTAGGAACTCACCTGTGATTAGACAGTAGCTAGAAATGGTAGATTCCCTTAATTAATTCTTAGGCGATGGTTCAAATTATTCTTAAAGCCTTAAAGATATATTTGGAGATATATCTTAAGAGAAAACTCTCAGGCTCAGTTGCATATATTTTCCTGTTTGGTTTTGTTTTGTAGCCTCAAATTTTTACATATGCTCTTATGTGTATTTCTGAGACTCACTTTACTTTTCTTCAAAATGGAAATTGAGGAGGCAATTGCCTTTAAGCTGTCTTGAGGTACAATTAGCAAATAATAAATCATCAAAAATACTAACAATTCTTGTAAATTTCAAAATATCCCAAAGGTAAATATTTCTTGTCCTTGTGAGTATATGCTGTTTTTCCAAGTGGTGAATGGAGATTATTTTGTTTTCTGGTAAATTAGTGATACTTAAGCAGAAAGCATTTTAATATTGAAAATGCAGAATGTGAATATAAGATACTAACATTATTATAACAATAATTTATTTTAAAATGCACTAGGCATGCTTTCTCTGCAGAATGTTGGATAAAGGATTATAAAGAAAAATATTTTAAATATCTGGTTAGTGGAAGCAAAGCAAGAAGAAAAGAAAACTCAAATTCTCATCAGTCTAATACATATACATGTATGTGTACTTGGGAAGATGGCTAACCCATTCAGACCTCAATTTAGGTTAGTTTAGCCATCTGTAAAATGAAACTACTGATATTAGTCCTCCAGCCTTCTTAGAAGGGTTAAAATAAAGTTTTAGAGAATACGCAGCACAGTAACTTTGATGGTAGCAGGTACTGAAAATTTATTTTATGTTCTTTAATCTAGAGGAAGCAAGAAAAATTGGCATATCCGCTCATCTCTATATAATTTTTATGCCCAATGCTTTATATCCTTGTTTTGATTAATATGTATGGAAAGACTCACCGAAGAGTAAAATAAATCACATAAACATAAGCATTTATCAGACCAGTGAAGCCAAAATACTTGTTAATGCAGGTACACTGATATTATTAAGCAATGGTGATGCAATAGTTTCAAACACACAACTAAAGCTACATGACATTCAGCATGTTTATAAAGATGATAATATCCAAAACAATACTACATAAGCACAATCACAGCATACTTCCCACTAAAATCATATGTTGTCTATAAAGAAACATTCCTAATTAGTATCAGTGTTTCCTGAGCTTCCATTATTTGAGCAGATATATTTGTCCACTGAAAGCTGGGAAGTTTCTGCTTTTCTGGGGGTAGTGTTTCCCTTAGATGCACATTGACATTGCTCTTGCACACAAAGGCTTCATACCAATATACATGACACAACATGCTGTGTTCATTAAATATTGTTTCTTGATACAATTGACATGCTGCATATGACAAAGGTAAGTTGCACATATATATGTATGGAGAACTTGTAGGCTACAATGGAACACCACAGAGAAAGCAAATAAGCAAAACTGGGCTTTTCTTCAATCTTCCATCCCAAGCCATAAAACCAAGTCCGGTACCATTTGATTTATTTCCATCGGATAGTAACCTTGTAGGACCGAACCAAACTGCTCTATAAGGTTCCTAAGGCTGTAGATCTTTTAGGGAAACAGACTGCTTTATTTTTCTGTCCTAGATCAGTTGGTATATGAACTGCTGACCTTGAGTTGGCTGTTAAGCACTGTCACTACTGTGCCATGAGAGCATGTTCTTTGTTATACGCATATTATTTATAATATCCACCATAGTGGTCAATTGCTTTAACTTTTATTGAATAAGCATCTAAAATGTATTATGTGGGATATACAGTAAGAAATCAATGGATATGAAGCTAATAAATAGCCCTGGTACCATGATTTCATGTCCAAATGCTAACTACAAGGTGGGCAGTTCAACTCCATCGACTGCTCCTTTGGAGAAAGATCTGGGGATCTGCTTTTCTTCCTGGAAACCCCGTGGAGCCATTCCCCTCGGTCACATGGGGTGACTGAGCCGAAATCCACCCCATGGCACCGACCAACTACCACATGAAGCTTTCTATCATGAAGAGTGGAGGAGACAGTGTACAAATAAGCTCACTGAAACTCAGTGCAAGTTCTAGACATTTCTATGGAGAATTGAAGGCTTTGGAAGAGCAACAGGGGAACTCCATCAAGGTGGATAGACAGAGAAGAAAACCTTTAAGGAAGTGACAATTTGGATCAGAATAAGAAGATGGTAATACAAGGACGAAGTTGAGAAAAAGATCACCATCTGAGATTAGTCAAATGGAGCACCCTGGAGCAACCAGCCAGAGTTCATAGTGGCTGGGCAGCACCAGGGCTGGGGCATGAAGGGCGATGATGGGCGAGGAGAAAGGAGTATGTATGAAGGTATCTAAGGCAAGCCGCATGCAATACTTAACACTTTATTCTAAGGGCAATGGAGAGATTGAAGTTGTGAAGCAGTTTATCTGTTTATCAGTTTAAAATACAAGGGTAAGAAATGGATGTTTCACCCAACTTGATACAAAGAATGTTTCCAAAAGTCAATATGCATTTTCTCGTCTTACTTCAGAAAACCAGGCGTTTTCCTCAAGAAAGTATTAATCTATAAGATGTTGAATGAGACTGCATTGTAATCTTCTGGTGAAAGTTGGGTAAGTGGGACGACAAGATCTAATTGGGGTTAAGATTTTTAATACTGATGTCTTAGTTCTCTCGCACTACTGTGACATAACTACCACAGGCAAATGGCTTTAACAAGCAGATGTTTATTCTCTGGGTACTTATGAGGTTGGCATAGAGAACCACATGCTGGGTCCTGGGGAAGGCTTTCTCTTGGTGTCAGCTCGGAGGGAAGGTCCAGCAGCATCTGCAGGGCAGCATCCCTTGGAGGTCTCCATGGGTCTTGACGCCAATCTCACTCTGGACTCATAATAAGAGGACCCCAGGTCAAAAGGACCCGCTCCACTCTGAGTTCTACCTTTTTGGTAGTCCTAACTCCCTCAAATCACCGCCTTAGCCTCTCTAATTTATCTCTTGTAAAATCCAAGTTGCTGCAGACCACATCCCAAGAAAACTTCCCACACATCAGGCCAGGCCTGTGATAGAATTAAGAGTTCCATCCCACCCTGAGTCCTTCATAGACTTATCACAGCACATCATATCATGAGAGAGGATTCCATTTATACATAACTGACATATTGCATCACTACATGAACACCGAAGCACTAAGAATCATGGCCCACCCACGAAGGCACATCTATTGAGAGCAGACAATTTAATTCGTGACAACTGACTTGCCTCCACTGTAATTAATATCCTTTTATTCTCCATCAAATCCGCATTTTAAAGACAATGCTATTCTTTACCCTTTTTTTTCTAATAGCAGTCAAACTAAACATGCTCAACACATTTCATCATTTTAAATTGGCCAGGTAGGGCACATTATCTTGTCGTTAACATCACAAAATCTAACCTTATCCACCTGCAAAGATTCACGATCAGAAAGCATCTCCCCTGCCCCCTCAAAAATCCATTTCAGCTCTAAAACAAGATTTGATTTCTTATTTGCCATTATAGGGAGGGAATATCATACTTGACATTATAAATAAAATGATACATATTCAATTTATTTAAATGATGGATCAAGATTTTAAAGCGCTTTATCAGCAGCTTATGACACCAGAAAAAGACACAGGGCAGACAGTGATCTCTTTATAAGTGAACTGTTTTTGGCATAATTTAAAATTGTATTCGCTGATTGAATTATCAATTAGAGGTGTACATAAAATATTCATATTATTTTCACCTTGTTGCTACCAAAAAT
Organism: Tenrec ecaudatus; assembly: GCF_050624435.1. Lineage (NCBI taxonomy): Eukaryota > Metazoa > Chordata > Mammalia > Afrosoricida > Tenrecidae > Tenrec > Tenrec ecaudatus. Next base: position 12,559,510 of record NC_134544.1, read on the forward strand.
AAATAAATACGTGGATAGTAATACATGGTGGGGAAGTTGGACTGAATCCTGTTTATGGTACATTTTTAAACAGTGAAAACGTTTTTGGAATCCAGTGTTTTTCTCTGTTCAACTCAATTGCTTTTTTTGGAGAGAAGAGATCAACTCTTACTGCTACAATTTCCTTACCCAAGGATGAGTTACTACCTAAACCAAAAATTAATTTGCACCTCAAGAAATGTAAGTGAAAAAAAGAGTTTCCCATCTGCCAGGTAAGAAATTGCTTTAAAATAGAATAAAAGTGTTAGCTTTCCTTAAAATTGAATTTACACCTTGCTCCAGTGGGGTGGAGGATAGGTAATGAGTTCAGTCTATTATGTGATGTTTGGTGTCTACACAATTTTTCTATACTTCCCAAAGGATTCCATCTCCTATTTTTATGGAAATACAGACTGACACCTGTAGGCGGAGTCAAGAGCAGCATACACACAATGAGAAGGGGGAAAAAAGAAGCTATTCAGAAGGTCACAAGGTAATCCAGTCACTTTATCTGCCCTATACTGGGCCATTTCTCAGCTGATTGGCAATAAATGAAGCAATTAGAGAACAATCTTTAAGTACCACTTTCAGGTGCTACCAAAAGGTCATACTTTATTACTGTTGTAAACTGCCGCTGAGTTTGAACTGGCATGTTGGATCCTAAACATTCTGTGGCCCCTTTTCCCCTGTAATTATTGCTTTTCCTAGAGGCTTTGAGGTGGGCCTTAATTATGTGTTGGATTAAAGTCAAAAACTGTTCATGGACTCAGTGGTTTGTATACAGGACCCCAGCTGAGCAGCATGACACAGGCTGGACTGTTCCAGAAACAGTGCGTATGAATAATGAGGGCATCGGGTTCATTATGGTGCTGAGCAGACTTAGTAATGGAATCACCTGAGAAGGATTAGGGGATAAATAAGAACCTAGCTCCTCAGATCTACGTCGTTTACCTTTGAAGCAGAATCTCCTACACCTGGGTGCCAGTGGGGTCTGTATTCATTTCCTTCTCTTCCATGGGAAGTTCTTAGATTGTAATCTCTTTGCCTTTCTGAGGGCTGTAAGGAGACCAGTTGGTAACATGGCTAAGGCGCTAGACTGCTGAGGGCTGTTTGCACTCTTAAACCTGACCTCACTCCAGCCTCTCTGAGAGAAAGATGTGACAGTCTGCTTCCCTGAATGTTCCCAGCCTTGAGAGTCTTACAGGGCAGTGCTCTGCCCTACAGAGTCACTATGAGTCAGAATGGAATTTGGAGCAATTGGTTTCCTTTGGTTTGAAAAGCACCCATTTAGTCAGGTAACATGAGCACCTACTGTGTGTTTGAAACACAGAATAAAGTGAAGGGAAAGCAGTGACATCAATTTAGAGTAAACATAATTTCTTTTAAAAGTGGGATATAAATAGGGTTAAACACTTTTTATCATGGTTTATTAAGGCTTTATCAAAAAGTGCAAAGAAGAGAGATAGTCACAGTAGCTGCAATAATGGGCTCGAATGTTGCAAACAATTGTGAGCACGACACAGGACTGGACAGTGTTTCATTCTGTTGTAAATTGTGAGGTATAATAGACTCAGTGACACTTAATAACAATAACAAGATGAATATGGAAAGATCGCATTATATCCCATAACATGGCATAATGGAAAATCCCCTTAATAGTACTTCCTCCCCCTACTCCACCTCCACCACCACCACCATTTCTCTGTGAGAGGAGCCCTGGTGGTCACAGGTCACCAGTCCTCAAACACCATCCACTTCACAAGAGAAAGACTAGCCTTTCTACTCTCATAAAACTTACTGTCTCTGAAATCCACTGGGGGCAGTTCTACCTTGCCCTATAGGGTTGTATTAAGTTGACACCAAATAGATGGCAATGAGGGAGGGAGGGAAGGATTTTCCTGTGAAATAAGTAAAAGTCCATTTGAAAACAGAGTGAGAATTTGGATCTAAATTTGTACCAGGTGGTGCATTCATATTTAGGAACTTTGGTCAAGAGGAAGAGTCAGAACATAGTGGCAAACATATATAAGAGGATTTTCCAAGAGATCATGAAAGAAGCTTTGATGGAAGTTGGTGTGCAAGTTGACTGGGCAAGGGGTAAATTCAATTCGTACAAGAAGAAACCCAAATAGGCTTTGTGCTTCGGGGAGTGGGGGCTGTAAGTAACTCAACATACGTGGGTACAGCTCTTGTGCTTGGGACAGCTGAAGGGGAACGAGAATTCATATTAAGAGAGTCGTTAGGGCAGTCAGAGAGCTGTAGGTCTACCTTTACACAGTGGTTTTGTACAAATGTTTATGAGGACTAATAAAGAATCTTCAGGGATAGAAAACAATACAACAGGGTGATTACAACAGGTAATCACTAAGACACAAATCATTAAAATGTGAGAGAGCATTTATCCATCAAGAGTTCTCTACCAGAATTTTAAAAACTGATAATAAATAGGAAATTGGGTAAAGACCGTCTCTCCCTCTTGACCATTTAGAATCATGGAATATGAAGAAGACAATACTAAAGGATGTAGGAAGGACAGCTTTGCCAGGATAGATGGTGAAAGATGGGGTTAATGAAGTTAGCATATTATAGTGGATATAATATGTGAGGCCAAATAACACATCGATTCATCCAGAGAAATAGGAGATATACTAAAGATACTAATAACCCCTTCTTCATCTAAAACTGATAAAAACAGATGTGACCTCCAGATAATAGCCATGCAAATAATAAGCAAAGCCAAAGCAAGCTCACTGCCATCAAGTTGATTCCAACTCATCGCCACACTTGAAGTCGGAGACGAAATGTATCCCTGGGTTACAGAAGCTATAAATCTTGAAGGGGGAGGCAAAAGCCTTTCTCTCTCCCTTGGAGTCTCTTGTGAGTACAGACCACTGACCTTGATTTAGCAACCCAAATCAGAATGCACAGAACCTGCAGGGTTCCTTAATGAAGATCGTAGACCACCCAAAACAAGAGAGACCTTGCGTGATACTTTAATGCCAGAAATCCAGTGGACACAAGTGCCTAAAAATTGACAGGAATTACTAGACTGTTCTAACTCACAGAGTCTTCTGAAGAGGACAATCGACTCTAGTGCCTGTGGGAGCAATAGAGACAGCCTAAGGGGGCACTTTTCAATGTGTGCTATCTAAAGTAAGTGAGGTTGGATAACATAATGTAGACGAGAGCAGTTGGACCAATGAAATAAAGTGTCCTTCTCAGTCTCGGTGCTTAACTCAGTTTCCAGAACTAGATCCACCGACTTAAGAGAAAAACTAAGCGTCAGAAGAAAGGGACTTGTATTGTTTCAGCAAATATCGGTGTGGATGACCTTCCATACACTCCTCAAAAGGATCAAAAAACCTCCTTAATATGTCACAGCAAGTAAAATGTTGCTGAGGCTACTTCCAAATTAGATACATCGGTCCATCTCGAGGGAGCTGTGAAAAGCTCAAGCCAGAGTCCGAAGAGGACATGGACTGAGGGATAGCCATGCTGACTTCTGGCGGAAAGCACACCACTCCAGAAAGATGTTTACTTTTGCATTGTTGACTGCGGCGACATCCACTTTGGGTATCATAACAAACTAAGGCTGACACTGGTAACGATGAAAATTCTAGAACACCTGATTGTGCTCAAGACTCAGTCACATGAATAGAACGGGGGATAGTGTATGCCTTAAAACCAATTGAAACCTGGTGGAGGACCCATCTGAGAGACATCCTTTATTTGCAGCAGAGGGCTGAGAGATCAGGATAGCAGTCCTGCTTCCAGTGGTCCTTGACTTAGCAGGAAAGGGTCTGCTGGACTGGGTCGGGAGTGGAGGTGGTTCTGGAGAGTCTTTCAGTAATGAAATGAGGTGGGCCATCAAAACCATTCACATCAAGATGCAAACTGACCTGAAACTCTAAACCCATTTTAAAGACCAATGCTATCTTTCTGATGAAGGGGACAGCAAGAAGTCCTCACAATGCCTCTGATGGCACCGCTGTGCCCTGGGATACCTGAGGGGGAGAGTGTCCTTTAGGTGGACACAAGGACACACCGGTGGGACCTCCTTACCTGAAGGATCTATTTCAAAGAGATAACTCGCATCCCTCTGGGCTCGAATATAAGAATGACAGTGAGGATGGCCAAGAATAAGTCGGTGTTTCATTCTCCATGGGATTGCTGCGAGTTGGAGATCCCTTATGAGCATGAAAGATGACCACCACCAACTCAGGAAGAGAGCTTTATTGAGCCATCCTACCAGATGCAGCATCTTTGGATGACGAGATTAATACAACCTCAAGTAAATGACGTACAGACCTTGTCATGGAAATGTATTATTTTCTATTCCTGTAAGAAATGAAGATTGGATATAATTCATGTTTGCATGGAAATGACAACAATATACAATTGTGCCTGAACTCAGTGAATTCTTCTACTTTCTATTATAGTATAAGCTAAAGAACTCTAGACCATCTGGATAACCTACAACATATTTCTCTGGTCTGTAATCTGAATGATCTCATGTTGATCTGATAACATAAGCAGCACTTAACTCTTTGGTCAATGACTTAGAAAAACACATGTTTCCATAAAATAGGTAATAAATTCTACAAAGAATCAAATCCCCCTATACTAGTAAAATGTTGGGAATTCAATACCTTTAGAATACACATACACACACATACACACATATATATATGCATACATACACAGACATGCATACATACACACATGCATACATATACATGCCTGTGTGTATGTACTTGGATACTTGTGTGTCTATATGTATGTGTGCATATAGATCCCTTACTTATTAACACAGTTCGGCTCTAAAGACAAGCTTGTTAGTTGGAAATCTATGTGCTACAAAAATGGAGAATGAGTACCTCATTCTCACGAAATGAAGGATATATTTCATTCCCTAATTTTAAATCTCATCATCCTATAACCAAACACATTATCACATAACTGTAAATAGCCCCCCATAATTGCATCATTCCATCAGTATTTTCTTGCCAAACCATGGCTCAGCCAAACTGACACATCACTATAGTCATCACACACCCTTAAACCGTCATTGCCAATGTTACTCTCACATAACACCTTGGGTTTCAACAGTCAGATGTACACCAAAATAATTGGGCAGTAGAAGTTTTACTACTGTAAGTGAGAAACGTCAGAAACCAGATCATTGATAAGTGGGGGTAAGTATGTATTTAGGAGGAGACTTCAAGGGGTTCATCCCAGGAATTCATAAATGTTTCTAAGCCAGTTCGTGTGTGTATGTGTATGAATTCTTTAGAACATACAGTTAGTAAATTAAAGTCCACCAGCTTTTTTTTTTTGTCGCAGTAAGTTAAAAAAACTACTGTAGCACTCCAGAGTATATAGTACATAGAGTTTTGTTGCTTAGGCATTCTAACAAGCTCGATGATACAAGACCTTGTGAACTTTTTGGACTTCTTCAATAGAGAGTTAAAATGTAGTCCACCAGGATTTGGGAGTGTCATGAACTTTGGATTCATCTAATTAGGCAAATTCTGAAATGTGTTTAGCGAGTTTAGCAGTCATATTTGTCTGCAAAGCACTCCACGTAGTGTAAATGACTTGTATTGGCTACTAATGGTGGGAGTGTAGGGAAGGAAGGCATTGAACCACTGATCAGGAGTTTGACTGTTCAGACCCACCATCAGCTTCTTGGCAGGAAGATGAGGTTATCTGTTTCCAAAAAGTTTACCAATCTCAGAAACCCGGAGGGTCACTGAGTTGAACTCCATTGAAAGGCAGTGGGCGTGAGTTTTGGTCTGACTGCCCCATGGTGCTGCGGAAGAAGAGCCATGCTAGCCAGTTCCCTAAGACTACAGCCAAGAAAACACTACAGGGGGCACCTCTACATGTGGATCATCATGATGGAGATCAACTCCACGCCATTGGGTTCTCTTTGTCTTCAATATTATAAACATATATAAGGAGTACAGGTCCCTTTTGAGAACATCACAAATCCTTATATCTAACATATCAGTGCATTGCTACTCTGAGTGATGTGTCCAAACCTCACTCCGACATTCTCACTCCTGATCCTCAAAGCAGTGTTGAAGATGAGGTGAAGATGCCTATTTTTGAACTAAAGGAGGTTTACCTCCTAAGGATACTGTTAAGGTATTATGTTAACCACTTTTCAAGTTTGAAAGAAAACAATTCACCTCCACACACAAGTAGACTTTTGTACTTGATCCAATTTCAAGATGTTCAAAAATATTTCATGGCTGTCTCTTGAAAGGCACAGTACTTAAGCCAGCAAATAGAATGCTGCACTGCTTCACAGATAATGGAACTTGGTGACTGTATCACATCAGTATAAGGTACGTCCATGTCTAGCGTTTTACTCTCTCCAAAATTGCACGTCTGAGTAAAAGTGCCGTACCAGAATTGCAAGCAGAAGGATGCATTTCCAGTATAAAGAATAATGAGCCATGTGAAAAATGTTTTTAAGTCTTTTAATTAATATGATGTTTCCAAATGAAGATAGGTAGATGATTCAGATAAGGAATAAAATATTCTCGGTCCAGCACTTTCTTCATCAGTTTTCATATATAGGATCACATATACATATTTATGTTTGAGATTTAGTTAGGGAAGATTGCTATCCTGTATTTTCAGTGTTTGACAACCTCGATATGTGTGCTCTACAAACTTTAACTTCCTTTTTTGTCCCTTTTGTAACTTTCTTGAAAGTTTAATTTATTTTCAATATTTCTAATTTGTTGACAAATACATTTAAATATAATTTTTTCAAAACCAGGAACTGGCCACAAGTACTTATGTTTAATGTATTTATTTTAAATTAGTCCTCAAATAACTTGTGATTTAAATTTTCATTGTCTCCTAGCATCTGACTCTTGGAAAATGGCAGTGGTATTTCTGTGGAGAGATGGCGGAGCATGATTAAGAGTCTGACTTCTCTCCTAGGTCAACCATTCCCCATCCTCCTTGGTCTTGTATAACTTTGCAAATTCCACAGCTTGACCCCAGAGACTAACACTTGTATAGGAGATGCCATAGGACCTTGTAACACATCCACCTCATAACTTGCTCATAATTAGCCTCTACTTTCATTCCTGATACCCCATCTCCTTTGAGCCCACTCATCTTGGGAAAGAATCCCATCATAAGGGAGTGTCAACTAACTAGAATTGGTCCACCAAATATGCTCACGAAGAACAGTCACAGCCCTCAGGTCATCCCAGTACAAAAGTACTTTGGTCGAGGAGTCAAAAGACTCTAGATAGAGGTCACCAGATCAATTCAGAAGACAGTTGAAAGCAAGGTGTCCTCTAAGTAATATTCCTATTAAATATTCATAACCCACTCTAATGCATATTCATGATGGATCCGGTGCCATCCATTACATATTCATAATCCCCTGTTGGCTTCCTAGTGTGTGAAATGACCCCTGGTTGTGCAGTGGTTTTGCTTTGGGCTGCTAACCAGAAAATCAACCATCTGAAACCACTGCTCTAAGGGGGAAAGCCAGGGCTTTTTAATCCTGTGCAGAGTAACTGTCTGGGAACCTCACAGGGGCAGTTCTATTCGATCCTGTAGAATTGCTATGAGTAGGGATTGACTCAATGGCAGTGAGTATGGGTTTAGTATGTGTATAAAACAGTGCATCCATTCCCCCTCTCCCACTCTGTAAGATTGTCTTACCAATTCTAGTCTGGTCTACTCCTTCCATGACCAACAAATATAAATTTTTCCTTTTCTTCCAATTTCTGTCTTTTTCTGTCAGCCACACAGAGAAAGACAGGAGCTGGTCACCCTGGAATGCATGCAGAAAATATTTCCCAAGCTTCTCTGCGGAGTGACCCATCATCTCAGATGTAGCCGATAGAGTACAAAGAAGGCACCCCTTCTTTCTGGTTCACTAATATAGATCTTGTCAAGTTCACTGTCTGCTGCTGTTTCTGCCATTCAGCAGTGAAAGGCATGCTCGATGTGGAAGCCACATAGTGAAAGCAGCCAAGCAAGGAGAGTGGTACCACATCATCCTAGGCATACTCTTCAGTTACTCCTCACTATCGTGTTTTCCAGCATTTTAGGATTATCCTATATGATTTTGTGTATTCATGACATATGCCTGGCAGTAAAGGGTGGCAAGATCCTTGGAAGAATCCTTGATCAGCAGACTCTGTGTGCATACAGAAGAAAGCTCCTATTACATAGCATTTCAGGCCCTGAAAGAAGAGAAGGGCGATATTAACTGAGATTCCAGGGAGGTGGATGGAGTAGAGCATTCTGGAGGAAGATGACATAAACAGGGTGCAGCTTACGGGGTCCTGGGTGCCCACTAGGATCTCAGGGTCTGTATCTAACTCCAAGCCCCAAGGGACCACAGGGACAGGATGGGGTGTGGTCAGAGGGAGTCATGAGTTGGGGGAATATAGGTACCCAAAGCCATGAGAATCCATATCTGCTGACTGATTCCTGTGTATTTGGGAATGCTTCCTCAATGCAACCTTTTGAGTACACACAGGTGATGGGCAAGACTGGCTACCTGAGCAGAAGTTGGGTCAGCAGGTCAATGGCGACCTACAGAACAAGGACAGAGGTAGATCCTGAACATCATTACCTTAGAGAAAGTTGTAGATTGTTCATTCTCATGGTGACAAGTGGGCAGAGGGTCAGGGCTGGTTGGTGACTGTTGGGTAGTCAGCAAAGGGACTCAGCAGACAGTGTGCTCCCCTTGGTGGGCACAGAGGCCCTCCTCTCTGTGCACAGGAAACCTCCTAACCTTAACAAAGCCATCAAGGGTGCTTGGCAGTCACTGATGGAATAAGCCTGGGAGATGGTTCCTGAAAAAATAGTCAAGGCAAGAGAGGGACGGGGCTAGAACCTACCGTAATCATATTCTTAATTGAGGTATTGGTATACTGTCATGTATAGTATTCATTGCCTAGTATCTGTTTTATACAATTTAAGTCTCCCATATTTAAGTTTGACACTTGATATCATCATTCTTACAAAAAGGTTAATTAAAAAGGACTCTGTGCTTGCTTCAAGGAGCCCTGGCGGTGGAGTGATTATGAGCTGGACGGCTAACTACAAGGTCAACAGTTTGAAATCACTCTCCACTCCCCTGGAGAAAGACAGGGTTTTCTACTCCCTTAAAGATCAACTGTCTAGGCAAGCCACATGGGAAATTCTAACCTTCCCTACGGGGGTGCTGTGAGTTGCAATGCACTCTATAGCAGTGAATTTGGTTTGGGTGCTTGATTTGTTTGCCTGGCAATGTTATATGATTTAAAGAGTTTTGATGATATATTTTGTAAAACAAAATTCACAAGTCCTACATCTTCTTGTGACCCTTTTATAAATGGGTAGCTGTGATGAATATGTAAGCCCATCAAGTCACTGATGATAGTGATTTATGAGTGCTGTATTTCTAGGCCCTGTGAAAGTCTGTGAGAACAATGTGATAAACGATGAGTTGAAGCAGGTCTCTCCATGGTAGAAGCATTGAGTGGTGGGCCAGGAGTCACCATGCACGCTCTAACTGCTGAAACCAACCCTGGCATCTTGTGCCAGATATGGTAAAACACCCGAGAAAAAACTTGAGAGAGTGGCAAAATCTGTCTTACCACTCAACCCACATTTAGTGCAGGCTAGAAATAAATCTTTCTGAGTTCTTCTAAGCTAAACTTTGGAACTCTTTTTTACTGCAGCCTAAACTAGCTTATCACGAATGACATAATAATTACTGTTTTACTGCTATTGACACATTTGGCTTTCGTTCTATTTTATCCTCCTGTATCAATTTATTTTACTTAAGATTTTCTACCACCTTCTGCTTCAAGCATTCCGTATGCTATTTTAATTTTATCTTTGCCAAGAAGCATGGGGTTGGATTGTTGTTTCTCTACTTTAACATATGTGTTTAATGTGCTTACATGCTTTGTGAGTGTTTGACTTAAAAGTTTCTACCATTGTGTTATGGGTCATCTGTTAATCAATAGTTTCCTTTGCTGTTTATGTTCCTCCTTCTGACCATTTGTTCTTAATTTTAGTATATTTTCAACCAAATATACAACGATTAATCATTCAAATGCCTTTCCCAAACAGAAGAAAATAAGTAAATAAGGGTCTGGTTTACAAAGCAGACCAAGAACTTGATGATATAAAAAATAAGTCTAGTTTTTATTCATTAGAAATTTAATTTCAGCATTAAAGAGAATGGTACCAAGAAATGCTGCCTCAATTGTGAAACAGGAGGAGTGTTTGAACTTGCTGGTGGAGCCAGTGCTGCTTGTTGGGGTCTTCCTGCTTCCCTCCCACCCTGTATGTTACCGAAGCTGGGGTCCCTTTCCAGGACTGGCCCTACTGATAGCCCAGCCAGAAACCTAAGGGAAACTCTCTCACTTCCAAGGACACTCTGGCATCCTCCACCTAAGACATTTATTCATTCTTCTTTGGACCCTGCTTAGTTTTCTTCAGAAACACCTTCGTTCAATGGCATCCATTTTTCTTCAGTCTTCCCTTAAAGAGCTACAGCCCAGAAACCCACAGATGCCGTTCTCCCTTGTCTTATAGGCCCACAATGTAGCAGAATTGACTCAGTGGCAGTGAGAGAGTATGTTTCCTTCTTCATTATAGGTCTATAATATTTCTGTCCTTAATTCTATGCTAGGTAATATGATTGTTAAAATGGATAGCTAGAATATAAGAAAAACCATAAGTTGAGACATAAACATTATGTCGAAGGTAACAGTGGACTTCAAAAGTACCATGGCAAAATGAGGAAACAGAATGGGAGCTGTAATAGATACTTTAAGGGCCCCACTCATGTCTTTTCACATTAAGCTCTAGTCGCTGCATGTCCATACAATGTCACTGCTTGAGGGCATTCAAGGGTTTTGCTCGCTGAGGATCAGGTTTAGAATGTCCAGAAGTTAACCCACTCGGATGGAACTCTCAGAGAAAGAGCAACAGGATTTGGTGCATCTGAACCAAGCTCCCTTATACTGAAGAACTGCAGTATGGATTATCCATTGCTGACACAGATCTATAATTATAACAGTACTTTGCTTATTACAGAACTCTACTGACAGGATGAGCCTATTTCTTTTCCCTACCTTCCTCCAAAACTCTACATCAAGAAAACAAAACCAAAAATCTACTAACAACTGAATTCTCATTTCTGGGCTTCCTCTCAAAAAACCAAAACAAAATCCCACTGCCATCAAGTTAATTCCTACTGTTTAGGACTGTATAGGACAGCTTAGAACTGTCCCTGTGGGTTTCCAAGACTCTCACGACTTTATGAGAGTAAGAAGCTGCCTCTTCTTTTCTGAGGAGCAGCTGGTGGTTTTGATCCTCTGACTGCAGGTAGCAGTCCAACTCTTTACATAACCAAGGCATTCTCTGGGTGAACACAAATTAGTATGGGCTGCAAAAAGAAGAAATTAGACAAGGGATATCAGCGATGATGCCAGATGGATTGAGGCTGCAAGCAGAGTGTGCCAGAAAGATGTTTACCTGTGTTTCAATAACTCTGCAAAGGCAGCTGGCGCTATGGGTCAGGACACACTGTGGCTAGTTTTGGGAAGAATGGGAGTTCAAGAACACGGAATCGTGCTCCTACAGAACTTGCTTGTAGCCCAAGATGGGGCGTTTTGAACAGAACAATGGAAAACTAAATAGTATGAAATCATGAAATGTTGACATCAGAGTTATATCCCTTTACCATATTGATTCTATCATATGCTGAAGAAATAATGAGAGAGCTTCAGCATGTCAAGAAGGGCACAGTATCAGGATGGAAGGAAGGCTCTTCACAACCTGTTACATACAAATGACAGCATCGTGCTTGTTCGAGATGAAGGAGACATGAAGTCCTGACTAGAAAAGATCACAGACTATAGCTTTCTGTATGGATGAGGGCTCATGTAAATACAACAAATATCTTCCCAGCTAGCCCAGAAAGCAACATGGTGATACACAGAAAATAGATTGAAAATGTCAATGATTTTATTTTAATTGAATCCATAATTGATGCTCATGAAAGCAATAGTGAAGAAATCAAATGATATATTGCATTTAGCAAATCAGCTGCAAAAAGAAAATAAAGTGTTTAGAATGTTAAACAGATTGAAATAGTGTCTGCAACAACGGACTCAACCACAGTAACTGTGGAGATGGAGCAGGACCAGGGTTTCCTCTGTTGTCTGTACTGACACTATAAACGACAACTGGGTCAAAGGAATCTCCTCAAAAGCAACACCATGAACGGATGGATGTAGGAAATTTGCTCCAATAAAATAATGGTGAGGATGTTCCAGGACTGGACAATGCTTTGTTCTGTGGTATGGATTGAAGTCATTATGACTGCTAATAAATGGGATAGCACTTCAAAGCAATCATCTGTAATTTCACTAAGCATTGGAAATGACTCCGTGGCAGTGAGTTTTAACATCAAAGGGAGTGGTCAAAGATGCTTCTTTTTTGTTATTGTTGTTGGAGTTGTGGAGTAGATGAACAGGAATGGTTTAAAATTCAGAATTCAATGTCTGGAAGCCAATAGAAGGCCCCTTTTCTGCTGTGCACCTCAGTGGCCAACTCCCTGTTCTGATTTCAGTGGTAACTCAAGAGAGAACAACTGAAGGAAAGTTGAATCTCGTAGTGACCTGAATTTAAAAAGCATGCTGTGGGAGTAGGTGAGGTAATAGGATAGTGAAGGAAGAGCGTTGCAGCCAGCTTAATAGTCACGATCCTTCAACTAAAATTCAAGCAATCACCTAGCAGTGTAGGAAAATAAAAATAAAACAAATTTTACTCAACTGACAAATAGAAAATCCAATTTAATTTTTGTGATCAGCACTTTGAGAGTAGAGATTTATATTAAAGAATGAATTATACATATAACACCCTCACATGAATCAAACTGACTGATTCTCCTCCTTTTTCCAATTCTTGTTTGGGAACATTTAAACACTGCCTAAATTCTGCTAGGCACCTATCCCTGGGGGAGTTTAAAAATATATGAGCAATCCAATACCATTCTTAGTCAAGTTCAAGTAATGAATTTTTAAAAGAAATATATATTAAGATCATTCTGATTTGAATAATAGAACCTTAAAATCATCTCTGGAATAGAAGATTCATGAGACCATTTGTTTTCAGTCCCATCATGGTAGTTAAATTCTTGCCTGAGCGAGATACTGTGTATTGAAATTGTGAGAAGTTAACTTGGCTCAGGCCACGCAAAATGGAATGAAAGACTTGAAAGTGAAGAAGTTAGATATAGAAAAGTTTTCATAGACCACTGATGTAACATCCTCCTGAGGTCCCTGATCCAATGAAGGCAAATTTTGAAATACACAAAAGCCACATGTAGAATTAAAAAACAAAATAAAAACACATTTTGTAGAGCTTAAATGAGAAAGATGCCCAGAACATGATTTATGGGAAGCGTAGCATGGAGGCACTTAGAGTTCCTATTGGGAAGGTTTTCCTGGACCATAAGTTAGAGCACAATGAACTTGTCTAAAGGAGAGCTTACACAGTTTGTTACCATACACCATAAATTATTCTTCACAGATAGTTTCAGTGAAGTGGTTTAACCTCTATGTGAAATATGTCTTTACTTTCAAGATGCTTATAGAACTTCCTTATTATTTTAAAGAGGTAGGAGTAAGATTACTTAAAATCAATAACAAAAGACTATTAGTTCACACTCTCTAATAAAGTGACTCGATATTGATTCTATTATAGTCTTATTCCTATTACCCTATGAGTAATAGTGAGATTAATATTATTGTTAAGGAACCCTGGTGACACAATGGATAAATATTCTTATGATAAAGGAAAGGTGAGCAAATTGGACCACCAGTGGCTCTATGGACAAAGAGACCTATTTCTATAGTCTACAGTCTAGGCTATTCTACTCTATGCTACTGCTGCTGCTGCTGCTTTTGTTGTTGTTGTTGTCGGTAGGTGCCATAGAATCAGTTCTGACCCATAGTGATCCCACGCACAATGGAATGCAATGCCATATGGTTCTGGAGCCTGCTCACACTCATTCCCCACTTCAATCCCATTGTTGCAGCCACTGTGTCAATCTGCCTCACTGAGAGCCTTCCTCCTTTTTGTTACTTTTCCACTTCATCAATCATGTTGTACTTCTCGAGGGACTGGTCTCTCCTGACAATATGTCCAAAGTACATAAGATGAAGTCTTACAAGTGCAATCAATAAATTAATTGCACAGAATACATCCAATATTATCTGTAGCTTGCATTTCACTGTTTGGTCTATATTCATTATATTCCCATCTACTGGCTGATAGAGGTGTAAAGGGAATTGATTTTTTAAGACCATCAGTTTGTGCTTATAGTCATCATTTAAATGTAGCATTTTTAAGATAAGATACAGAAAATAGGAACCACATACATATTCCAGTGTGCATAATTAAAGTATAAGGATATAAAAGAAAAACTCAAGTCAAACTCAACTGCTCTCGAGTCGATGCCAACTCACCGCGACCCTATAGGACAGGCTAGAACTGGCCCTGTAGGTTTCCAAGGCAGTAACCCTTCACCAGAGTAGAAAGTCCCATCTTTTTCCAGCAGAACATTTGGCGGTTTTGAACTGCTGACCTTTAGGATGACAGTCCAACTATAACAACTCCTATGCCATGAGAACTCCACAAAGAGGTTTATTACAGTTTTTGAAAAGGTAAATGAGATACGGACCGCAAATATCATAATACTTTTGCAAGTTTTTTAAGGGGAAACAATACAAAACATTTCATTTTAAACAAAAATGATGTAATGAGTTATGAAAGTAGAATTAAAGATTATATTTTAATTTCCATTTCCATAATCTAAACATCAGAGTGAAAATAAAAACTTTGAAATAAAAGTTGTAAAGTTGGTTTTGATAGTCACAGAATCATTATTTTTGTGACATAAGCTTACATATACATATATATGCATACATATGTTTGTATACACACATGCATATCCAGTATATGTCCTAGTACATCGAGAAGATAAAAAGTTAGCTGCACAGCATTAAGACTAATATTAAATAGTATTTCATCAAGAGGAAGGGCCTTGCAGGACAGAGCAGCAGGGCTGGCCTGGAGTCAACAGACATGAGATGGTAGGCGCAACCTTAAACTGCAAGCCAAGGTTTCCCACAGATGACAGCAACACTTTGTGGCTACATATGTCTTTAGGAAAAAAACCCAAATGGATATGAAGAGTCAAATGCTCAAAAGTATAATTTTAAAACACAGATTTGGAAAATGGCATTAACTGTGAACATACTAGGTTAAAATAGTCAAGATGCTTAGATTAGCAGATGAACACAGTTATGTTCTTGCCTCTGTTTTTATTATTGAAATAATTCCCTTTCATTAAGATTCTCTATTCATGAAATCAGACACATTTTGACCTTGAAGCTAAGTTAACGCCTTTGGTTTGATCCCAACACAGGCAACTTGGGAAGATTAAAAATTTAACATAATTACCAGCTTTTGCTCCAAGAACCCAAGAAAAACATCTTTATGTTGTCTTATGGGTTTTCCTTTGCTTTGACAAGAGAGAGAATAACCACACAGAAACAATGACAGAATTGAAAGCGAGGATATTCTAAAACTGTATGACTGAGGTTAAGAAGGTGTCTTTGTGGAAGAGGATTTCTGCATTGGGACTCAGCTTCTCATAGCATCAGCCAGGTTCCTATTGACTCTTGCCTTAATGACAATGCCTTAAATGACAATGAAGTACTGAGTGGGTAATGAGGTGCTCTTGAAACAAGTTTAACTTTGCAGTACACTTAGTGTATAAGGAATGAGGGGAGACACACTTTAAACGTAACAGTGGGTAAAAATACAATTGGCCTCATTTTTTCCATGACAGCAGAGGAAGAAAGAGACTTGCAGGTTACAGAAGGAATTGAGCTACAGGTTCAATTGCCTTCATAAACTACAACCTTCAATAACATGAGCCCAGAAGAAAAGAATGGTGCCCGACTAGCATTACTGAACATTTTGATCAGAAATCCACTAGGTAGATCCTGAACAAATAGGAGACATGCATAAAAGATGTCAAATTCTTGTTAAAATTGGACTTCCCAGAGAAAGTGAGACTTGAAAAACAGTTGAATCTCCTACCCAGAAATAATCTTCGAATTTTGATCTAAAGTTTCCCATGAAGACATCATCACACTAAAGAAGAGTTTGGCTCAACTAATTTTTTTTAAAGTTTGGCTTGAGTATAGTGCTCTCCTAAGTAATCATATTTATGAACAACAATTGGAAGCGGTTAATCTAATGCACAGGAGACAACTTGAAGGGATGGAGAGCCTCAATCAGTGCTTATGAAACAATATGGGTAGAGAAAGAGAAAGGACGAACGCTCAAGCATGCTACCAGTATCATTGATCATTTGTATGGGAATCGTGAACGGATGTTTGCCTGGCTGTGTATGCTGCCACTAAAAATGAAGAATTTTTAAAGATTGCAATAAGGGATATGATGGTAGGAAGAGATTTGAAAATGCAAATGCACTTCTTTGGATGACATGTTTTGAGATTTTTAAAAAGGGTAAAAAAATAAAGACCTGTCAATTTCCCCTTACCCTGGCCTCATTTTAAAAAGTGTAATGACTTTTATGACTTTTAATGACTCATTCATCTTCATTCAAGGAGACCTGGTGGGATAATGAGATGCATGTTTGGCTGTCGAACTCAACACCAGCAGTTAGATCCCACCAGCATTCCTGGGGCTTTGTACAGGGGGGGAGGGGAGATGGTGGGGGCGGCGGCTAGACTTTCTGCTCCCAGAAAGATGTGCAGCTTCAGGAACCAAAGGGTGTAATCTGTCCTATAGGGTCACTATGAGTTGGAATGAACTTAACAGCTGTGAATTTTTTTCTTTATCGTTTGTGTATCATTTTTCTTTCATTTCTACTCATTTCTCTCACTGTCCTTGAAAACACCCGTATGTTTCTTCCCGCCACTTGTCATGACGTGTTCCTGGAATTTTCCTGTCTCAGTTATTTATTAAAAGACTTCTCTCAGTTCATGTAATTCTCTATCCAACTGTTCTTTTTTTTTTAAACATTTTATTAGGGGCTCATACAACTCTTATCACAATCCATACATATACATACATCAATTGTATAAAGCACATCCGCACATTCCCTGCCTCAATCATTCTCAAAGTATTTGCTCTCCACTTAAGCCCTTTGCATCAGGTCCTCTTTTTTTCCCCTCCCTCCCCGCTCGCCCCTCCCTCATGTGCCCTTGGTAATTTATACATTGTTGTTTTGTCATATCTTGCCCTATCCGGAGTCTCCCTTCCCCCCCTTCTCTGCCATCCATCTCCCAAGGAGGAGGTCACATGTGGATCCTTGTAATAAGTTCCCCCTTTCCAACCCACTCACCCTCCACTCTCCCAGCATCGCCCCTCACACCCTTGGTCCTGAAGGTATCATCCACCCTGGATTCCCTGTGCCTCCAGCCCCCATATGCACCTGTGTACGACCTCTGCCCTATCCAGTCCTGCAAGGTAGAATTCAAACCATGGTAGTTGGGGGGAGGAAGCATCCAGGATCTGGGGTAAAGCTGTGTTCTTCATCGGTACTACCTCGCACCCTAATTAACCCATCTCCTCTCCTAAACCCCTCTATGAGGGGAACTCCAGTGGCCGACACTTGGGCCTTGGGTCTCCACTCTGCACTTCCCCTTTCATTCAATAGGGTGTATATATATATATATATATATATATATATATATATATATATATATATATATATACACACACACACACACACATACATACACACACATATACATATATATATCTTTTTTTTGCATGATGCCTTATACCAAGTGTCCTTTCAAACAGAGTCCTGACATGACCTTTCTGTTGGAAACACATGGAAACCCTGCTTTTTAAAGGTTCCTTGTAGCTCATGGCACGTGTCCCTTTGACATTATTTTGCCATAGCTTGTCTGTTCCTCCCTCCAGAGTGGGTTCTTGATTAGAGAAGGGGGTGGGGAAGAACTTCATTGGTTTCATTTACCACGTTTTCAGTGTTTTAAATATCCTGGCATAGTCCACACGTCTTTTTTAGTCTTTGGGGGCATAGTTGCCCAGGAGAAACAGCACTGATGTCTATGTTCCTGGGTTCTGCACCCTGAGGTCTAGGTTTCCCAAGAATGGTCATTCTAGGCAGCTGTGGGCTTTGTAGGTGCAGGAACTTGGAAAGATAGAAGACTTTCAATTTTCTCAGAAATGTCATGGTGCTGGTCACAAGCAAGAGACACAAAGACAGCTGAATTACAGTGTCCACTTCCACATCATCTTGATGCTCAGTTACAGTAACAATAAGGAACTTCAAACTTGTTTGAATCTGGGCTACACAAATTTACTTTTACCCCATACTTCCAGTGGAGGAGAAAAAAGAAGGGATATCAGGATTCTACCTTGTGCTTTTAGGTGGATCCCGGTTATTCCTTGTCATCACAGCAAGTTGAGAATGATCTTCTAGTTTTCCTTTTTTTGACTAAAATGAGAGTGACCTCCAATCAATAGCAAGGATCTATTCCTTCAGCTTTCTGCTTGGATCTTGAGGGGCAGAGTGGCTGAGCAACCACAACATTCCCATTCCTGGAAAAAACTGGAGTCCTAGTGGGTGTACATAGATAAAGGACTTAGCTACCACAAGAAGGTTTCGAGTTCACGTTCAAGCAGAAGTGTCAGGAAATAAATATTATTTTATTTTTAATAGGTTTATTGACATATTTTTGGGGAAATGCTTCACAGACACCCCCACCTGTGGAAATCCTGTTTAGTGATATTTTGTGGAGACAACAAGGACACCTACCTAAAGAAATATCTTGGTCAGCAATCTCTCACCTGCCTACAGATGACCCTTATTACTGGAATTAGGCACATCACACATCCCACCCACAAATATTTCTCCTGTCTTGTCTAATAATGGCTTGCCCATCTGTACAGAGAAGGCCTTTTGACTCAGGTCAGGGTCCCTTTCAGGTGTCCCCCAATACACTTGTCTCCCACTGTGGAGTTTTCTGCCTCTCTTTCCTACTACATCTATTATAGCACATACAGTTCACATATAAAATTCAATAGTGTGATCATAATAAAATGAGCTGCACCATCATTGTAATATATGTTTTAATACAATCTTTAAAAGACTATGAAGTATAGTTCCATCCTGAGTCAACTCCATGATAGGTTGCTTGATTGGTTAGTTGGTAGGCAGGTTGGTTGAGGGAGACTGAGATCCATTTTCTACATATTACTCTGTTCTTCATGATACCCTTGACTTCTCTTTAACTCTTAGGAGTTTGTATTCTTTATTATAAGTTCAGCATCCATCAATTTGGTAAAGAAAATATCATTTATCGCCAATTATGTAACATCAACTTTTCAAGATGTTAGAGATGCAAGAGTAAACCAAACAGGATTCAAATAAGCAAACAAACAAATACCTGGTGCTCTGAGCTTACTCTCCAGTAAGGAAAAAGATGTTTGCTAATACCAGGTCCTAGAACTTCAGGTTAAAAATTTTATGTTAAAAATTTACATGATTCTCTCTATATAAATTGATTGTGGATATTACTTTTCTCACAGAGAGGGATACAGTAACTGGAAAAATCAATATACTGATTTGTTATTGCCATATGAAATAACTGTATGCCTAATGAGACCAAAAAGACTTCAAAAAGAACAGAGAAATAATTATGCCTAGAATTTGTTCCCAGAAATGAAGAGTGGCAATGGACAATTTAAAACACCATGAAAGCAAATAGAATAAAGCTGACTACATTTGAGAAGGAATAAATTGAGGAGAAATGAAATAATGCATATTTTTTTCTGAGAGAAAGCACATTTAAAGCTAATAATAGCCGCTCATTGTGACATTTGTATACAATCCACCTTGTGGAAGCAGGCGTGCTTGGTCCTCTCCAGCAGCAGTGTTCTGTGAGCGCAGCAGCTAGTGAGTGTTCAGGAATGGAGATAGTTAGGTAACTAGTCTCTCATTTC
This sequence comes from Tenrec ecaudatus, assembly GCF_050624435.1. Taxonomy (NCBI): domain Eukaryota; kingdom Metazoa; phylum Chordata; class Mammalia; order Afrosoricida; family Tenrecidae; genus Tenrec; species Tenrec ecaudatus. The sequence goes on from NC_134544.1 coordinate 12,579,598, forward strand.
TAATTGAGTGACAGGAAGTTTCCATGGGGGCTACACAAGTGACACAAGTGGGGTGTGTCAATTTAGGATTCTTATGAAATAACACAGCTAGGAATACTGCTGGTAGTCTTTTTTGTGGGGGTAACTACTCATGGGGTGGGGAGATAGAATTGCTATATATTCATATACTTAAAGTTTAGTAATTCTGCGCAGTATTTTTCTAAAATCTTTGCATACCCTTGAAATTAAAATGTAAAATCAGAGGCTGAACAAATTCTAGATTTATTTTATGGTAAATAAATGTATGTATTAAACATATATACCTCTATTCATTTCTTAGTGTGTCATACTTTGATGATGTCCATGCTTCCATGATGCTATGCCATTGACATTTTAGTACCAGGAGTCACATCCAAGGTGAACAGGTTTCCTTGGAACTTCCCAACCAAGACTAGATGAGGAAGAAAGACAAGAATATTCATGTGAGCAACATCGGCCACTGAAAACCTTCCAAGTAGCAGTGGGACATCATGTGGAGGATGAGCCTCAGGCTGAGAGGCACTCAATAGTTGAAGGAAGAAGTGCTGCTTCCTCCAAGGAGAGTTGGTCTTACTGATGTGGATTGAGTAATGCTTTGGAGACCTTAATTTCCTGATGAAATACTATTCAACTGGAGAATAAACAGTTAAAAAAACACCCACAAATAATCAAAACATGGATGGTTCATAGTACGAGTCCAGGAAAAGTGGAAATCACCAAAAACCTAATGGCAAGTGCGAAGGTCAATATCCTCAGCACCAGTCAGTCGAAATGCTCTGCTTTGGACAATATGAATTAGACAAACCCAGGGTTTAGTACGCTAGGAAGGGCCAATTCAACATGAATGGCATCACATTTATCATCAAAAGACAATGTCAGGATATATTTTGAAGTATAATACTGTTTATTATAGAATGATATCTATAGGCTTACAAGAAAGACCAATTAATACAACCTTTATTCAAATGTACCCACTATCTGATAAAGTCAAGGATGAAGTTGAATTATTCTATCAAGTTAGTCAATCTGGAATTGATCAAACATGCAAGTGAATTGGTAATTACTGGTGAGGGGAATGTGAATGTTGAAAATAAATAGAAAGGATCGGTCATTGGAAAATATGGCCCAGGTGAAAGAGACAAAGCTAGAGATCATGTGATAGAATTTTGTAAGTCTGATACTTCTTTACTGCAAATACCTTTGTATCAACAACATAAATGTTGACTATACACATGTACCTCCCTAGATGAAATACATAGGTATCAAACTGACCATGCCTATGGCAAGGGGTTAGGAAGAATTTACATATCATAAGCCCAAACAGAGTTAGAGACCGATGTTGAACAGAGTATCATTTTCTTAGATGCAAGTTATGGTTGAAACTGAAGACATTTAAAATAATCCAGCAAAATGAAATTATAAACTTGAGTGTGTTGCACTTGAATTTAGGGATCATGCTGGGAAAACGTTGATTCATTGAACACTAGTGATGGAATACCTTAGAATGGTCAGGTGACATTAAGAATATAATATTTTAAGAAAACTAAAGGTCACTAAAAAGATTGGAAAGAAACAGAAGAGACTCTGAAACTTGCTCTTGAACATAAAGTAGCTAATAAAATCTAAGAGGTTAAGACAAAATAAAGCATTAGAATGAAATGATTGTAGTGATAAATGGCATGTCTTATTTAATATTTAATTAATTGGAGTGTATGCTATGTGAATTATATGTCAATAAAACTGTTAAAAAAAAGAATTGATCAGATTAAAGCAAGAAGTTCAGGCTGCATGAAAAATTAGCGAAAAGCTGAACTTTAGGTATTCACAGAATACCAATTGAAATTTTCAAAAAACTGATGCAGCACCACTTAATTTGGATGGCAGCTACCTGGCGAGGAATCTGGAAGAGACCCATCCAAATACCTATTGCAAATATCAATGAGTAAAAATAATGCAGAAAACATGAAACAAAGTCATTGACATCACAAGAAAGTAAAAATTTGATCATACAATTAAAAAATTAGTACAACAGTACATCAACAAGGAATTCCAGAAATTCAAGTCAGGTTCGGAGGAGGATGTCAATAAGGGATATAGTCACTGTCATCAGCTATATTTTGGCTGACAACAGAGAATACCAGAAAGGTGCTAATTTGTGTCTCCGTGACTATACAAAGGTATGTGACTGTGTGGATCATAACCAACTGTGGGCAATAATGGGAAGATTAGACATTTCAGAGCACGTCATTGTCCTCATGCATAATTTGTATGTAGACCAAGAAATAATTATTTGAAGAGAACACGAGGAAACTGCTTGGTGTGAAATAAGTAATGGTGTGATTCAGTGTAGGATCCTTCCACTATTTGTGTTCCATCCGTATACTAAGCAATTACTTCAAGTAACTGACTGTATCCATTTGCAGGGTCAACACGTAGACTAAGCCTCTGGTGAATTCACTCTGACCACAGTCCAGAGATGCAAATAGCCTTGGACTCTGAGAGGACATTATAGAAAATTATAGTAGATACAGACAGGATGGAATATAACATCAGATTCAATCCCCTTTTGACCCATATTAAAGTTATATTAGGTTTTTTGTTTTGTTTTTTTAATGTGAAGGGGAAATACACTTGGATTTAATAGTTTTTTTTAAACGTACAGCCATTTCATATAGAAGGAGGACATTAAAATAATCCTCCCTCTTCAGATCATGGCAATGTTAATCTATCCCACAAGCATAACCACTTTAGTCTATTATTAAGATCTGAAGCAATAATCAGATGGGAAAGGATTTAATATTTTATGTTTTCTTTCCAACTAGGGTTTTTCTCCATTTTATATTGTTATTGTTGTTGCTTTTATTCTTTGAGTTTTAGGTGTTTGTTTATGTTTTCAATATTTGAAATCCAGAATGGGTGAATTTACAAACAGTAACTGGATGAATGATTTCTTTGTGTTATGGCAGAGGAGATTGGAGGGGGAATGGGGAGAAAATAACCCAGAGTACAAGAAAGAAAAAAAATTTAAGATTAACTGTAGTAATGATAATACAACTATTTTTGATATGGTTGAACTACTGAATTGAATGATATATGGATTATTTCCCAATAAAACTATTTAGTAAAATAAGAAGAAAGAAGCTGACTGCAGAAGACGAAAGTAATGCCCTGGTTGTTGGCATACTCATTAACAATTTGCTGCATGGAGATGACCCAGAGTTGCTTCCTGAAAGCAAAAATGAAAAGAAGTTGTTACTGATGAAGGTCAAAGACTATCGTTCAGAGTTCAACTCAATGTAAAATAAGAAAATTCTTGTGACTGGTCAGTACACATCATGATAAATGGAGAAAATGCTGCAGTTGTCAAAGACATCACTTTACTAGGATTCATAATGTTCATGGAAGCAGCAGTCACAAAATCAAAGAATGAATTGCATTGGGACAATCTGCTGCAAAAGACTGTTTTAGTGTTCAAGAGCAAAAATATCACTGTACGGACTAAATTATTGTCAATCACTTCAGATGCATGGGAAATCTGGTCCTTGGAAAAGGAAGGGCAGAGAATTGATGCATTTGAATTATAGTATTGGTAAAGAATATTGAAAGTACCATGGATTGGCAGATCAACAAACTAATCTTTTTAGAAAAAGAACAGCTAAAATGCTTTTTAAAAGGTAGGATGATATGAGGGAGGGGGGAAAGGGGAGGGAGGGGGAAAAAAAAGAGGACCTGATGCAAGGGGCTTAAGTGGAGAGCAAATGCTTTGAGAATGAATGGGGCAGGGAATGTATGGATGTGCTTTATACAATTGATGTATGTATATGTATGGATGGTGATAAGAGTTGTATGGGTCCCTAATAAAATGTAAAAAAAGAAAAGAGGAGAAAAAAATGATTAGGGCAGGGACTGTACAGATGTGCTTTATACAATTGATGTATGTATATGTATGAACTGTGATAAGAATTGTATGAGCCCCTAATAAATTGTTAAAATTTAAAAAAAAAGTAGGATGATGAGACTGTAACTCAATTGTTGTGAGCATGTTATAAGGAGGGATCAGTCCCTGAAAAGGACATTGGGTTGGTGATAACAATGACGATGCTGTAGGACTGGGTAGCATTTCATTCTGGAGCACATTGGCTTACAATCCGTGGGAAGTCACTCAGCAGAACCGGACAACAAAAAGACAGTGAGAGATGCTGAGGGTCCTTCAAACGTTCATAAAACTTTTAATTAAAATATAAACATTAAAAAGAAAACATAAACTTTATTTCTTTATATTGGATCTATCAAGTTATGTACTCTTGTAAGAAATATTACTAGCTATTTAGTTTATTCTTAAAGAACTCAGTCCTGGAGTTTCACTATTAGAAAGAAAAATGTACCCTCAAAGATTGTTTTAAGATTGGAAACATAAAGAAGTCAGACTCTGTCCTTTAAGGGAACATGACAGCCTTCACTGGCCACAGCAGAAGGAATCAATGTGGAAATCCTAATGAATGAACGAGGCTTTGCCTCAAAATTACTTGCAGCCCTTGGATTCAAGACTGAAACTCGCTGGTGTGAGAAGAAACAGATGACCACCACACTAAGGCTGTGGAAATGGTGGTCCCTGGACCCTGTTTAATATCCCTTGCTTTGTGGGTGTCTGTTGAAAGCTGGCCCAGAACTACCATATATTTAGCATTTTCATGCCTTCGTTGCTTTACTATGACATATATTAAGCAAGGTTCTGCCCTTATGAATGAACGTTACTTCAAATTGTAGCATGTCACCAACCCCCATGTTCCATGTAAACAGAGCTTAATCATTTATGAGTTCAACTTGTACAAGTCAACAACTCAGCATTGTGGTTCAGAGCCTATTCATACTTGTATAACTTTTTTACTAATCAGTAACTTAAATTCTATACATTGGATAAATTAATGACATGGTCAATAGAACTACCTTATGTCCCAGGGGAAATGATTGAAATATTCTTTGTTATAAAAGGATAATGAGTAAATCAGATAAAAGTAAATCAGAGAGATACCTAATCCATAGACAAGTGAATGGATTTGGGGTTTCCACTCAATTCTAGTCCCAACCCCCAAACAATTAGGTCTTATGCAATGATCTTGCTCAATGCTTGCCCTGCTGATGAGTTCCCTGAAGATATGAGTGGTACAGCAGATGTGTGGTGAAGAACACAGGTGGTGCTTGGCTATTAAAAAAAATAGTGCCTGGGCCCTTAAAGACTTGTATTAAAACAACAGCCATCTAACTGAGGCATCAGGTCCACATGGAAGAAGCACACCAGCCCATGTTATCCAAGGATGATAAATAACAAAATCCAAATCCAGAGTAGATGAAGATATCAGAGTTTAAATGGTGAACACTCAATTTTCAGAAGGCTAAGGATGACAGTGAGAGTCCAAATGCCATCTGCAGGGTCCTGACACAGATTAGCCTCTGGTGGACCCTCTGACTACCATCAAGGGATTTGAATAATCGTGCTATCAGAGACTATAGCAAGCTTGATTATGACAGATGGAATGGAGTTTTAATATGTTATCTTGTCTTTTAATCTCCCTGTGACCCATTTTGCCCTATTTTTCAATATTCCCTTTTTTCCCTCAACAGATATTTTTGTCTGGTTTATTTTAATATTGTGACTGGTCATATATATATATATATATATATATATATATATATATATATATAGTTTTTCATTTTTTGTATTTTTTCCATTATATGAAGAATAGGTGGGGAAATATAGAGAAAGAATATTTGGTGGAATGGCTCATCAGAGATATGGCAGGGTAAGGGATGTGGGAAGGAAATAGGGACCAGATAATGAATAGAGGATAGAGGAAGAATGTCCTAGAACTGACTGTGGTGATGTGTATATAACTCATTCTAAATACAACATAATTTTGGAAGTGTATGGAAGGTGGTATATATCTCAAAAAAACTCTTGGGGTAGGGGTCAGAAGGAGCCAACTTTGGACTCTAAAGTAGGTACAGAATGATTCCCATGGAAACTTTCACAAAATTACCTTCCTTTGATGAGATTAGTGAGCTGCAGAACATGGGAATTTTCACAAGATTACCTTTATTTGATAAGAATAATGGCTAACTTTCTCAAAGTACTTTCATGTTAAACAGATGTTCTTGTGCTTTGGCTCACTAGAAAGTCAGCACAATACTGTAAGCACACCCCAAATTGTTCCCAGAACGTTTGCTCATAGCCATCACTTGCATTGCGTGTTATCTTCAAGATAGGCGTGGTCCAGCTCTGCTTCACCTCTAGTTACAGTTCTCAGAAGCAATGCTGCAGCAACTTGACCCCACTAGTTTCACATTTCCACTAACATCTCTGCTGTTGAGATCTGGACTCATCAGTTCTGGCACCAAATGAGGAGATAGTCACTACACTTTATCATTTAAGTCACTTTTGTACAAGCTGAACAAATTCAGATGCCTGTGTTGTTGGCTTTGGTTTCATCATTAATTGTTGGTGTTCAATGAGCCCACACATCACTTTTTTTCCCTCCCAAATTGATGTGGATTATCTGCATCTGTGGACTTAACCTTCAATGTCATTTTGTTCCTTCTTAATTTCTTAATGGCGTGGTCCCCATAAATGTTATCTGAAGAATCAATAATTTCACCATTCTTCCACCCAACCTTCACAAAAATATATCTATTCTCGCTTCTGGTTTAGCAGATTTAATTTTGTTCCGAGAGAGGTTGCTTTGGAAATGACATCTTTTACTTCTTACGACTTCAAACTGGATTCTATTCAGATATGTTATCATTGTACATATTAGTACAAGCTCATTTTTGTATACACAAAAGAAAAGAATATATATATATATATATATTCCATAATATGTATTTCCCATGAACCTTTTGAAGATCACTGAAAAAAAATATCTGTTTGCATAGACCAGAATGAACGATCTCTGGAACCTGTAAAAACATTTTATGCCAAATGACAGCCTCTTTACAATTTAACAAGAACCACAATTGTAAGGTCAAAATTGGAAATTAGAATTCATGTCACTTTTTTGTCAGCAATGTGTTCCTGAGTCACCTATACACTTCCCAAATAAATGACTTGTACTATATTCACAAGTAACATTAATAATTTTTAACGACTGACCTAGAATGCCAACATGGGATCTGAGCATTAATCTGTGTGAAGTTTACCTTTTATATCAGGTTGGTAAATCATAGACCTCACTAGAATTTTATAAATGTGACATGAGGGAGTAGAGAGCCCTTTAAAAGATTTATTGACTCTACCGCACTAACCCTGGGCCAAATTCATATTCTTCAATAACCTATAAGAAATAAGAACACCTATGAAAGCTAACGAGGATTTCTTTTAACTATTATAATCCAATGATTGAGAAAATATGTAAAACCGTTCTCTTAAATAATTAATACTGATTAAAGCCTTGAAATTTAAAAAAATCAAATGATATAGTGCAATGGGCAAATCTGCTAAAAAGACATCTTTAAAATGTTTCCCCCCAACTACCATGATCCGAATTCTACATTGCAGGCCTGGATAGGACAGAGGCTGTACACTGGTACATATGAGGGCTGCAGGTACAGGGATTCCAGGGTGGATGATACCTTCAGGACCAAGGGTGTGAGGGACGATGCTGGGAGAGTGGAGGGTGAGTGGGTTGGAAAGGGGGAACTGATTACAAGGAGCCACAAGTGACCTCTTCCCTGGGAGAGGGACAGCAGAGAAGGGGGAAAGGGAGACTCCGGATAGGGCAAGATATGACAAAATAACTATCTATAAATTACCAAGGGCACATGAGGGAGGGGGGAAAGGGGAAGGAGGGGGAAAAAAAAGAGGACCTGATGCAAGGGGCTTAAGTGGAGAGCAAATGCCTTGAGAATGATTGGGGCAGGGAATGTATGGATGTGCTTTATACAATTGATGTATGTATATGTATGGATGGTGATAAGAGTTGTATGAGTCCCTAATAAAATGTAAAAAAAGAAAAGAGGAGAAAAAAATGATTAGGGCAAAGACTGTACAGATGTGCTTTATACAATTGATGTATGTATATGTATGAACTGTGATGAGAATTGTATGAGCCCCTAATAAATTGTTAAAATTAAAAAAAAATGTTATGGAACAAAGATGTCACTTTGAGGACTAAGGTTTGTCTTACACAACTTATGATATGTTCAATCACCTATCTGAATGCGTACACTGGACAATGAATACGGAAGACTAGAGAATTCGTGCATTTGCATTATGGGATAATTAGTGACGAATATTGAATATTCCATGGACTTCCAGAAGAATGAATCAGTCTTTTTTGATGGAAGTACAATCAGAATGCTTCTTAGATGAAAGCCAGGTAAGACCTAGTCTCCAGTCCTTTGGACCTGTGAGCAGGAGGGTCCATTCCCAGAACATACATATGGCTCGGTCAGCTAGAGGGTCTGTGGAAATAGGGGGTCTCTCAAAGAGGTTGGTGGACACAGTGGTTGCAACCATAAGAGCTAACGTAGCAATTGGTGGTGAAGATGGCTCAGAATCAGTGTTTCAATCTTTGGTACATACGATCACTTTGGACCAGAACCAACATGATGGTACCTCACAATATGAACAAAGTATTTAATGAGGAACTTTACTGGTGTAGTGGTTAAGGCCAACTGAAAAATCAGTGATTTGAAGCCACCAGCTACTCTGTGGGGGGGTAAAAATCTGACAGGCTGCTTCCATCAAGGCTACGGCCTCAAACCCATGTGGGATTTCGACAATGTTCTATCGACTTGCTATGAGTCAGGATCAACCCCATGAGAAAGGACAAAGTCTTGAACAGGTGCCTTAGAGCTTTTCCTGAGTGACATACAAGCACTGGGCTCACTAGTTGAGTTGAGTTTAAATGATTGGAGACAGGATGCATTTTGAACTGTAGGGTTTGAAATACTTTGGCACTGAGCCCATTACTTAAAAGATACATCTGTTGAAAAAAAAATGGCAAGGGTGTCAATTAGCTTTTGTATTTCAAGGAAATAAATTTTGCTATACCTAGCATACATTTTTTTAATGTGAAAGCTGGTTTGTTTTTTAATGATGATTTATTTTATATTGATGTCTTTCATCTTGCAAAAGGCTTAGAAAAGATTTTGTTAGCCTATCCATGGTCATTATGAAGCAAAATTAGGCTTCCTTCTAGGTTTGCCTGCATCCCATTGTACTCTACCTCCTAGAAAACACGCGGTTATTGCTTTAACTATAGGCACAGAGGCCCTTCTAAATTTCCACCAAACAAATCCATTTGCCTTATAATTTCATAGCAAAATTTTAAAATGATGATTCAACCATCGGTAGCTAAGGATGACTTATTTGTTCAATGACAGAAGCTTTCTACAGTTTTCAATTGTTGGCAACTTTCCTCTATCATCCACAAGTGCCTCAGGAGGGTGTAATATTCCGTCCTATAGAATTTAGTAGTCTGTGTAGAAATACATCTGACTTTTATTGAATCTGATCCTATTTCCCCCGCCACCCCTCCCCCCATCAGTATTACATTCATCATCAGCTCCTTCTGTGGCCATGCCACCTGTTTGCTCCATCTGTGTTCTCTCTGCATCCATGACGTCCATCCTCTCTGTGCGTACTTGTACATTGACTCACTTCTTAGCTGGAAATGAAGCCCATTGCTTCCAGGCTGCCAAACATGCACCAGAATCTCCCATTTCCACTTCTCATAACACTGCTTTGCATAAAGATGAATGAAACCTTTCGTTCTTTTTATACATTGTGATGTCTACTGATAGCTTTTTTAATTAAATATTTAGAGAAATGTATTTAGCCCGAAGCAAGTGAAGAGCAGGATAAACTATTATGCCTTCATCAAAAACCAGATATTTAAAAATTCTTGCAGTGAATTACTAAGATACCTCTCACAATCATTAATCCTTCCATAAATGATCACATGCATTATCAACAAAAATACATATGTGTCTGCCTTCTATATTAATTAAGCATTCTGCCCAAAAACAGACAAAGTTTTGAGGACTGCTCTATCAACTTTTTGTTTTCTCGAAAAATAATACTGAAAAAATAGTCTTAGAATAAATGATTATTTACAGACAGTTTTAAGCACTTCACTCAATATATTTACTTAATCTTCCGAAAACAAGCTATAATGGTTTCATTGTGTCATTTGTTTATATAATTATTCAATCAGTTGATTATTGCATAAATATTTATGGTGTTGCTAAAATATAGCATGCACTGCTCTGGCTGCCTGCTGTGAAAGAGCTCATGGTGGGGAGAAGAGAGCAGCTATCCGCTCAGAGAAAGGTAACCAGAGGCTTCCAAGTGACCTTACAAGGGCCTGAGCTTATCCTGTACGGACAGCTGGTTTCAAATCGGGGGCTCAGGGTAAGACCCTAGTATAGGACTGTAACAGGCTCAATGAGACGTATCAGTTCGTTAAAACATAAAACTGAACAACTCACACAAAAACCTGTAAGAGTTTTCTATATGGAGTCAAACTGACATTCACAAGTGACAAGATTAGAGGGGAAACCGTGGAAGCATTGACTTGATGTTAATGGCTGAGAGAAGGTGAATGAGGATGGTTACACAAATGGAATGCCACTGAATTTGACATGCAGAAAGCGCTGAATTGGTGTATATTTTGCTGTGTATATTCTTAATAAGAGCAACAAAATAAAATAAGACAACTTAAATAAAAAAGAATTAAGTCATGTATATAGTATCACCCTTTCCTTTGAGTTGAAATTCACCTATTGATAACTTGGCCAGATTTTTCAAATTTTCAACTACTAAATTTGCTATTAGAATTGGATTTCATGGGTTGATCCATAATCCTGTTTTATTTTTCATTTCATTCAAACTTTTGTTGTATCAAAAATGAGTTGAATATTTATTGAAAGCACACAAGAAGCATGTGAAATATAAAATTAATATAAATACCCTCACAATCAACATCCAACCTAAATATTTACAATGATGCCAATCTCCTGCTTGGTCCAGTAACTGTCTTCCAAACCTCAGGCTAAAGAAGGAAAAAGACTGAAACTGTCCAGGATTTATTTGGATACACAATGAAGGCTCATGGAAGGAGAAGTCAAACGTCAACACACACATTGCCTTGGGTAAATCTGCTGCACAGTACCTCTTTAAATGGTTGAGAATCAGAGATGTGACTTTGAGGACTCAGGTACGTCAAGCACATTTTCTCATATACAGGTGAAAGTTGGTCATTGAATAGGGAAGGGCAAATAAGAACCAATATCTTTCAATTATGGTGCTGGTGAAGATTGTTGAGAGTACCAGGGACAGCGTAAAGAACGCACAAATCTGTCTTACAGAATTAGACCCAGAATGCTTTGAAGCAAGGATGGTGAGACTTTATCTCATGTGCTTTCCGCATGTTATCTGGAGAGATTAGTCCTGGAGAAGAACATATTTTCTGGTAGAGTGGAGCAGTAGGTCCTTGACGAGATGGAGTGATACAGTTGTTCCCACAATTCTCATAACCAGAGTTGTGAGAGTGGTGTAGGACAGCATGCTGTTTGGTTCCGGTGAACATTGGGCCTCCGTGAGTTGGAACCAACTCGATGGTTCCTCACAATAACAAGAACGCATATACTTAAATTGCTTGGTTACCATCTTTAAGCTGACATCTCTGTTTTCTGTTGGAGAAATGGGGAAAAAGCCATTAAATCAGAATCTAAGAATGCCAAAAATATAAAGGAAAACAAAAAAATTAAACTAAATATGAAAAAGGCATAGTCTGTGCACCCAATCTATGCATCATTTTCTGAACAGTTACTTCACTAATAATTTTTAAATTAATCAGAAATGTGTATGCATATTCCTGGGGAGGCACAAATATCATTGTAATTCAATATTTTTCTTCAAGTTACACATTGATAAAATGTAATACATAGAATATTTCAGTCATCTAGACCTTCAAACATATATTTCACAGTCATTCAATATATGAATTTTTGATCTGGTATATATTATCTAGTATGTCTTCCAGTGAATAACCCAATACCTTGACAATTGTTGATTATTAAAAAATATCAACACATATTGTAGAAACTTAAGATTTTCAACATTAAAATTCTTAACAGAATTATTGGTTTGCAAAGTTTTTAGTGACGATTTTGTTTATAGAAAGTAGAGATTTTTACTTCTCACCTTATTTTTATCTTTCATAAGTTGAATCCCTTTGGTGATATAATCCCTTAGTTGGATAATTTGAATTATGAGAACACAGAATATAGGTTATGTGTGCTTATATATGTGTGTATGTGTATGCCACTAGTTGTTGGTTGTTCATACTGCATTGGCTTGTTTAATGCTGTGAAGCTAGAATCAATCTTTCCAGTATTTTTATGTTTCTAATTATGATAGGCTTGGTGAGGCAGAACTTCCAGAATAAGATATAATTGGAAGATGAGTCTGGTCATCTACTTCTTTAAAATAAAATACTAAAAACTCAGTTAAAATCCTATGGATGACAACAAAAACTGCCTCCTATATTTCCAGAACATTACCACCCCCACCCCCACCCCCAGGATGAAAGGAAATCAAAATATGACTGGAAAAGAGCTGCTTCTTCCAGTCAGAGTTGATCTTATTGACGTAGGCAGAGTAAGTCTTTGCAACCATCATGTGCTGATGTGGCAAAGTCAAGATTCAAAGAAAAACCTGCACACAAGTATCATGAATTTGAATTTAGAATGCCCAAAGCATGAATCTATGAAAATTGGAATAAATAAAAAATGAAATGGAACAACTATACATTGATATCAGAGGCATCAGTACGCTGAAATGGATTGGTATTGGAATTTGTAATCACACAGACATATGTTCTACTTTATAAGTAGTGACACATTAAAGAGAAATGGCATTATGCACATTTGATGTCTTTGCTGAAGTATAGCACTGCCCAAGATAAAACAATCTCTAAACCCTTAAAGAATATCAATTAATTAAACTCTTCTAATTTCAAACATGAACAAACTGGGAATTTTTAAAACAAAATATTGACTAAAGTTGCCACAAAAATCATTCTTAATTAATGGCAATTGCTAAGAAAGAAGAAGGAGAGGGTGATAGAAATAATGCTAGATATAACATCATAGTGTTTTGCAAGAGTAAGGAATTCTTCAGAAATACTCTTCACCAACCTAAATGATGACTATACATGTGGATGTTCCATGATGTAAAACAGATCAATCAAATAGGTTACATCGATGAAAGGAAGCCAGAGAAGCTTGGTCTTCTCAGTCCTAACAAGGCCAGGCATAAACACAGAAGAGACCATTTATTGCTTCTATGGAAGTTTGCACTGAAGCTGAATGATTAATTATCAAATCCAAAGCTTTACTTCTAGTATGTTCTGTATGAATTTAGAGATATCTCAAGAATCTATATGACATTTTCAACACTAATGACAGAGGAGTTGTATGATGACATCAAAGACATGATCCATGAAGACAGTAAAAAGACATTATAAAGGCAGAGAAGAAAAGACCAGAATGGATTTCAGAAGAGACTTTGAAACCTGCTGGTGAATGTAGAAAACATAAACCGAGTTTTAAAAAAAATGAAGCAAAATAAGTAAACTAAAGGTTTCAATTAACAGTTCATGAAGAAAAAGTAAAATAGTTTAATGAAATGTGAAAAGACCTGGAATTAAAAAATATAAAGGGAAGAACATACTTAGCATTACTCAAGTTGAAAACAATAAAACTAAAGAAAAAATTTAAGGATCTAGTTTCAGTACTGAAGGAAAAATTGGACATTGCCTGAAAGAACAAAAAGAGATGAAAGAATGTACAGAGATACTGTACCAAAAATAATTATTGGACATTGGCCATCTTAGGACATGACATATGAGGAAGAACCAGTGATATTTGTGGAAGAAGTTCAAGTGACACAAAAGGTGTGGGTGAAAAAAAGGTGCTCATAACTATCAAAATATTAACTGATATGTTCAACACATGGCTGCAACACTGTAGCTGCTCAATCATTTAGAAAAGAATTTTGGAATACAGGTACCTGGTCATCTAAAAGAGATTAATATCTGTGTTCATTATAAAAAACATATATATTGAATATGGAAATTATTGAATGCTTTACTTAATATCACCTACAGGAATATGTGTGCTGAAGCTGATTCAGAGGTGGTTGATAACTGTGGTAGTCTGGGTTCTTTAAAGAGCAAACCATGAGCTTATATAAGCAAACGATGAGCTTATATAGCTTATATAGGTGGCTCATGGAGTTGGAGAAGCAGGTGAGATCAGTTCAAGCGTTTGGACCAGATGTGAAGCTGGAGGCTTTCCCAGATTTGTGTAGTTGCCTGGGCTGATAAACTAGGAAACAGGAAACAAGAAGATGAACTCAAAAGGCCACAGGCTGGTGGAGGCGGGGGCAGATGGATTCACGGTCAGTAGGCAATATGGCAGACATTTGACTCAAATCTGAAGAATCAGAGATCTGTGAGACAGCTGCAGAATCCAAATCATAAAGAAGACACAGCCTTCCCACAGAGTTTGCTAAAATAGAAATAAGCCACACTCCCAATTACATTTCCTTTCAATTGCATCAGGGCTGTGATTAAAGTGGTAGCACACCACCTTAATCTTCCTATAACTATTTCACTGGCCACAGCAGATCCCATCATAGATTCAATTATATAATGTTAGATCACATCTCTGGATGTCCTTCAATGACAATCTATTAAGAATCCTGGTCCAGAAAAGTTGACATAAAAACCTAACTATCACAATGAAAAACTAAAGAAACTCAAGCCAGATGCCAAAGAGTCTGTTGAAGGAGGAATATCATTGCTGTTATCAGATGGAGCTTGGATGAAAAAAAGAATATTTATACTTACTTGTGTTTTGTTGAACACAACATTTGATCATGATATTTGACTATGTGGATTATAACATACATTGTGAGGAATGAGAACTTCAGAATACATGAGTGTCCTCATGGAATCTGTGAGATATTCTATGGTTTAAAATAAAATATGCATACAGTATTTACCCTAAGAGCTGAGTAAATGAACCAAGAAGTTCTACTTACATGGAAGAAGCTGACCAGCCAGTATGGTCCAAAGATAGTGAATGATAAAATCCAAACCCAAAGGAGGGAATGATATCAGAGCTTAAATTGTGAACCAGTGTTTGCAGAAGACTATGTGTGATACTGGGAGCCTTCAAATCATTCACAGAATTTTCACATGGATCAAGCCCCCAGGAAATTCCCTGTGACCACAGAGTAGGGATCTGACTAGCCTTTCTAGCACGCAGAGTGCAATCCTGGTTTTTGTTGTTGTTGCTGTTGTTTTCTTTTCTGTATCTTGTCATCTATGGTTTTAGGGATAAGAAATCCACTATACGTAGTGTTGTGTGTTCGAGTAACTGAAGGCCACTACAAGGTCCAAATCAAATGATCTGAAGTCTTTATTTTAATCAGGCTTCAGTGGGTGATGGGGGTGTGAGGGTGGCGTCCAAAGGAATGGTCCACCATGCTGCAGTCCTGAAGTTCCTTTGGCCAAGCCTCTTAAATCATTCAGGGAGCAAGCAGGATACAGAAAGCAGAAAAAGGCAAGTTAAAAATATATAGATCACTAACTAAGCGGTATTGACAGAAGTAGAAATGTAAAGTGCTTTTAGGTAAAGTTTGCTGGTGTCTTGTTTAAAGATTTGTCCCTGTATCTTGTCTTTAGCTAAGTCCCCTGGTAAAGGAAAAATACATACAGCTGCCCTGGGGAGAATAATGTTCTGGTTCTTTCTGATATGGGGAGGAGAAATTTAAACAAGAATTGCCTTAAGGAGAGTTACTGTCTGGCACTGGATTGTGATGATAAAACACAGGTTCCTTTGCACAGGACAAAGTCAGGGAAGGGCAGGGTTCTCCAGGGAGGTTTTTGTCAAAGGGGTGGGGGTGGGCTTCCTGGTCTTGCAGGGATTTTGTGACAGCTTTAATTTAGCCATAGGCCAATTAGAAACACCAGGTGACCTGAGCTTGTCTACTTCATGTAGAGCTATATGTAAAAGCACAGTGACTGCATTGACTGGTTCTTGGGGGTATGGCAGGGAAGGCGATGATAACAATGATCATGAGAACATGAAGTAAGCAAATATTCTAAAAGTGATTGTGGCGATGATTATACAACTCTTATTAATATGATTAAACTATCAAAATTATACAGTATGTTAAATAAATTCCAATAAAGCTGTTTTGTTAAAAAGAATGCAATACTAACTTTGAAAGACTATTTACTAATCCCCTGAGATCTGCTGATGAAGCAACCCTGCTTGTTGGAAGGAAGAAAGACTTGAGACGCATAATGATGAATCTTAATGACTGTAGCATTCAATACGGATTATATCTCAACCTAAAGCAAATAAAAAGTCTCCTATCTGTAAGTAAGGAAGACTGGAGAAGGATGGATGCTTTACTTTGGGCACACGATCTGGATCGTCCAATCCCGGGCAAACGACTTCAGGAGAAGTACAGCAGAGGGCCGGTGAAAAAGAGGGAACCACTAAAGTCAGGTGGATTTCCACTGTGGCTGAATACGAGACTCACGCAGAGCAGTAATTGGGAGGACGACAAAGGATATATTCATAATGTCAATTATTCATTTAAAGCAATAACAAAATGAAATGCATACACGTAGAGATGGAACCGAGGTGTAAGAACGCGTGCAATCACACAACTTGATCAGTGTGTAAGTTCCTTACACACAAGAGTGGCACATATTATATAAATGGTTCAAGATAAATCTCTAAAAGTTTCAAAAATAGAGGCAGCTTGGATATGATCTACTATTCAAGTTTGTCAAATCTCTGAATCTAGTTCTTTCTCATCCTTAAATTGTTAAAATTGGAGTTCAAAGGAGACCTTCCCTAAAGTCTCTCTTACCTACTGTGTATCAATGTAACAAAATAGCTGTCTGCATAAACCAGAGACACAGGACTTTCCAGCAGTTTGCTTCCTTTTTTTGACTCCTCTTTGTTTCCCATAAAATCCTCTTCAAGTACCAGAAACACAAAGTTGCTCTCTTTCCTGCCTCCCCCACGCCTAGAGTATGTTTTAACTATGGTCACAAACCATAGAGCTTTTCTCCCATAATTATAAACCTCTAAATAAATATATTTATTTTAATAGATTGAACGTAAGAATATTAATCCAATTACATTTAACTAGATTACTTTGCAGAATCCACATAGTGGCTTGCTCATTTACATTATCCTGTACATTCATTTCTTTTAGCAAGTGCCTCTTTCAAAGGTTAAAAATCAAACATGCAGCTTGAGCTCTCAAGCCATGGTGTTTTCCACTGACTGTGCTAGGTGCAGAAGGTGGACCTAGAGTACAGCATTCCTGCATTTGAATGGCGGTGCTGGCAAAGAGCTAAGATGCCATGGCCTGGGGGAGGATGCACAAATCTGCCTTGGGAGAAGTACTAAAAGAATGTTTCTTGGAGGTGAGTTGAACATAACTTTATCTCACACACTTTAGACTTGTTATGAGGAAGGGTAAATCCCTAGAGTACAGAAACATACTTGTTCAAGTAGACAGTAGTGGAAAAAGAGGATGACCTGAACGAGTTGTATTGACACAGTGACTGCAGCAATGGGCTCAAACATAGCAAAGACTTCAAGGATGACACAGGACTGGGTAGTGCTGTGCTGTTGTTGTTTTTTGAGAATATCTAAGAGTCACAACAGTCTCCATGACACATCACCTCCACAGTCACTTCTTTTCTTTAAATCGTTTGTAAATAACCTTGGACTACTTACCTTCAAGCCCAGTAAGATTAATACTGGATTCTAAGCTTTCACATCAGCTTTCAAGCATCCACATCGCCTGGCTCAAGCCTCATCTCTTGTCCTTGGTCTCTATTTTCTGAGAGACAGTTTCATGCTTTAAAACTCTGAGTTCTCTACAAAACAGGTCCCTTTAAATTATTTAAATCCTTCGATGGCTTTCATCTGATTTTTTATTGAAAACTAATAAGTAGTATTATAGTATATACAATGGCAATTTATTTGCTGGACATTGCTGTAATTATTGTCTTCAAAAAATTCATTTCTGAGAAAATGCATTACGTGAAGCAATGATCAATAATTACACTTGAACAAGTGAAATGTTGGACTTCATTGATTTCAGACATATAGGTGCTTTGGGCATTTTTGCAAATTGACAGCTACCAACCCAGATCCTCAACAAGTAAATTATTCAATCTTTAAACATTGAAAATTATGCTTTACATCAAAGGCATGGACAAGGAGACAAAAATAATTTTCATATTTTTTCTTTATTTTATCAAATACTGATAATTTTAGAAAGAAAATAAATCTTATATTACACTTCAAGTTCTCATAGTATTTTCTCCATATATATAAATATATATAAAATCTTTGGAAGTTGAAGGAAATTGTGTTTTCAAAATATGCATACTGTGGAAAATTGAATGATTATTAAACTTGTGTAGTAGACCTAATTTTCATAAATAATTATATATATGTATACATTTATCTAGTATCACTTTCATTCATCTGTCTCTTACTTTTTCTGGATATGCATAGAAATATGTCTGCCATGATGTTAGTTTACTAGTTATGTCAAAGTGGTGAGATTTCAGCTATTATTATTTAATATACTAATTATTTGGCACTGAGGTAGTTTATTGTGCCAACCCAGCTGATAAACATATATGGGGTTAATTGAAGGGCAGATAGGTAAATGGCTTGGTGAGTCTCGCATTTCTAGTTCTCAGGTCTCTTGCTTTGTGATGCTCAGACCAGGGTGTAGCTACCTTAGCCAGTTCCCTGCTTCAGCTGTCAAGGCTCGCTTCCTGCAAGGTATCCCTGAGGAGAAGCCACATGGACCAACCCCAATGCAGCCCTGGGTGCTGGTGCAGCTGGGTGGAGACCCCTGCCAGCTCTGTGATGCTTAAATATTCACTGACATGGCTTTCCTCCTGCAGTCAGCATCATTGCGTGTGTTTTGTGAGATGGAGGAGGACTTTGTGGATTGGTGTTGGACATATGGGTTAATGGGTTAATATTGCACTTGTGGTCTTGAGCAGCACTGGGTTGGGATGTTTTCTTGATGCACATTTAACCTTTATATAAAACTCTCTTGTATACATGTGTTTCTGTGGATTTATTTCTTTAAAGTGCCCAGCCTAACACAGGCACCAATGAATTGTACTAATTATTTTCTTTATTTTCCCTTTGTTATCATGAGTCATTATCACACACATAAAAGTGCCCTGGTGGCCCCAAAGTCAACCTGTTAGATTCTCACCTAGACGTGGCTTGTTTGTGCTCACTCAGAGACTACACAGGATGAAGATCTAGCAATATGTACCTGTAAATACTATAGCCAATAAAGTGTAATGGGGCCGTTCTACTCTCTTGTCTAACCAAAATAAATCACATACATGAAACACTCATTTCCTTCTTTTAATGAATATCAACCATCTAATGCAGCGTAATATAATAAATATCAATTATGTTCTAAGAGGATTGTTCAGAAGCTAGGTTACTCCTTTCTCCAGATTTGTGAATATAGCCTCCCAAAAGTGAAAGGCATACCCACAAAACTTGCAGGATGTATCAAATTTAGTCATACACAATAAAGTTTTGCAGGAGAGTCAAGATCAAAAGAAAAATATGAACAACTAAAGGAAACATTGTGTTGGAGAACCATGGAAAGCCACTTGACTACAAAAAGCCAGGGTTCGTGGAGGGGATTGTGACTCGTGGCCTTATGCTGTGTGTGTCAGAGGGGTGACACTGACAGGTTCAAGCCTTGTCCCCCCTGAGGCAGCTCCAACTCCAGCCTCAACCTTTTCCTGAGCAATTGAGTTCTGAACTGTTTGCACCACCCACAGATTCCAAGCATCAAAAGTGGTTTCATGTGAAGGTGATTAAGGAAGAAAATGTGGATTTAAAACAGTATCCCAAAGGCACTTTTAAGAGAGAGACAGACAGAGAGAGAAAGAGAGAGAGAGAAGTACAAATAAAACAAAGCCTTCTAAGACATCTCCACTGGAAGTATATTACTCCATGGTGCATATATAACAGTTGATGGAGTCAGTAGCATTTCATCACTTGTATGTTGTCCAAGGAAAAAATGCTGTATCTTTCAGAAACTGGTTGCCACTGATAAACTGTAAGCAAAGAAGCCAGCTCATTCTTCAGCCTGATCCTACCGCAGGGATGGGGGAGCTGCCTGATACCCTTGGAAGAGGTTACAAAGGAGACCAACCTGCTTCCTGCTCTGACCTGTTTGCAGTTTTCATCTAATGTATCTGTATACATTTCCTTCCTCAAATTAAGTCAACTCCAGTGTCGGACACATCGTTAAACCCTTAAATGGACTAAGACCTGAGTGTTTAATGGTGATCTTACTTTCGGCTTCGAGGTGGCACACAGTATTTTTATATATCCCAGGTCTGCACCTGCAAAGGGGGTGAAGGGCAAAGGAAGCTGGGGCTGAGAATTTAAAAGCTCAGTTTAGCTAATTTTGAGCAGCAAGGCCTTCAAGTTAAAGGCAGTCATTTAACCTTCCCAACAATAGCTATGACTGCCAGTATTCCTATGTATGTTTGCACATGTATGTCTAAGTGCCCCCAGAGGAACAATGATTAAATGCTTGACTGCTAGCCATTGGCTAGGGATCCAAACTAATCCAGGACTCCACAGGAGAAGGACTTGGCTTTCTATTCTGTGATAAGCAAAGCCAGAAACAAAAGGCAAAAAAAAAACATTCACTTTTCCACAATCATTTTGTTGTTGGAGAAACAGTCACAAAGAGCTAAGAGGGAACTTTGCCATTCAAATCCTTTTATTTTACTGGGTTCACCCCTGGAATGTCAAGCACTCAACTGCTCATTAGCAAACATGGGTGATATGAACTCACTGAGAGCAGCCAAGCAAGAAAAGCCTGGAGCACTGTCCCACAAAGATCACAATCTTGAAACTCCACAGAGCTCAGTTCCACTCTACAACACAGGGGTCACCAAGAATCAGAATGAGCAAAATGACAATGGATTTGGTGATTGGATTCCCTACTGCTCTAGAACCTGACTTGGAAACTATGTCTCCATTCCTCCTTTGGAGTTAGAAGAAAAATGAAAATAAAGAGAAGGGAGGAGAGGAGAGGAAGACAGACTGAGAGAGCCTGAGATTGATGGATTCTAATCACTTCTGAGTTCAGTACATTTATAATTACCCTCAAGCTTCTTCCCTGACTCACTCGCCTTCTAATTATAAGTCAGTCTGAAAACGTGATGCGCTAAAAGATTTAAAAACGTGTTAAAAAAAAAAAGCAAGGCACCTGCAGGAAATGGTAATGAATCAAAACGTTATTCCTTCCCCAAATTCCATGCAATCCAAATGCAAATAGTGTGAAATGAAGACAGACATTATGCCAGTTTGGATCCTTTGTGAAATGAAACAGAAACGCAGGGAGGCTGAGTACCTCCATGCTTTGGGTTCATGGTTGCAAAGTGAAAAATGATGATTGGCGTGGTGGTCTGAGGTAGTCTGAACACAGGTATCCTTGTAAATTACATTACTTTAGTGGCTCCTACTAGATGGTTTCTTAAAAGTCATGTAATAAATGAACCTTTGCCACACTTGCCATGCATTTTCCTGACGTCCACTGGTGGGTAGTCACTTTTCATTGCTTTGGAGGGATAGTAGTGCATCGGGCTCTATTGCTATTGTACACAGTGAGCCCAAACCTAGAGAACTACATAAAAATATCAGGATGATTGTTCTAGACATAGATGACCACAAGATATACAAAGAGGTACTTCCCTTCCCCCTCAAAAAAAACATAAAAAATCCCCCATTGGGTGGAGCTTTCACAGTGCACATTTCCCCACTAGGCGAGCACCTCCCTCTGAGTGAGTGCACCCGGCAGCGTTGCCTGGGAAGGTTCCCTCTGGTCACAGTGATTTTTTTTCTTAAAAGGAGTTTCCCTTGAACCTCGTTTCTGGTAATGGCTGATTTAAAAGAATGGAGTGTGGCTGTGAAATTTTGTTTCCTGCTCGGGGAAACTGCTGTGATTTTGGACACAGCTTATAAGTACAACACTATGGGAAAAACTCAAGCGTATGAGTTTTAATCTCATTTCAGAAAAGGTGAAATATCGATTGATGACAAGCCATGCCTTGTTCTGGATGTCCGTCAACTTCCTGAAATAAGGTCGAAAAAAGTCATGCACTTGTGCACCGACAATGGACCACTGAGGAGAAGGGGAAGTTATCTGGATTATTTTGGAACTCAGTTCAGTGAATTTTAATAGAAGATTTGGAATGAGAAGGGTTGTTACAAAATTTGTCCGATTCTGGATTATCAGCAAAAAGAACGTCAACTGGAAACATACCTTGCTTTCAAAGAACAGCTTTGAATCAAGCTAGACTTTTTAATCTAAGGTCATTACTGGTGAGGAGACTATTTTTTGACCCCCAAACCAAACATCAATCAAGCCTGTGCAAGATGCCCTCATCACCTTTTCCATAAAAAAAATGTGTCAATGAAATCAAAGATCAAAATAATGACATTTTATTTTGTTTTGTTTTTATGTGATGGGTATAGTGCATTTGATGTTCATTCCAACAGGCCAGACTGTTAATGAAGCTTTCCATTTAAAGGTTCTGAAAAGATTGCTGTGATGGGTAGGTTTATTGTGCCCACCTGGCCAATAGGAACACATGGAATTAATAAGGTCACAGTTTGATTGGAGAGTGAAGAAATAAATAGCTTGACAAGGCCTGCCCCTCTCGTTCTTGCTCTCTCATGATCAGACAAGCAGACAGCTGCTTAAGCTAGTTCTCTGCCTCAACTTGTGAGCTACACTACCTGTGAGACACCCAACCTGTGGATCATGTTGCTAGAGTTTAAGGTTCCTTTGAGAGCCGCCTAAATATGCTGCTGGTGTTTACATCATGTGAGGTTGAGGCTGCTGGATCCTGTCATCTTCCATTGCTTGAGTTCAATATCCTATCCTGGCCTGCTTACCTAAGCTCCTGACAACTGACTGTTGGTGACCTGCCCTGCTGTTTGCTGCCTGTGGACGACTGCCTGCGTTGCTTTAGGGAAGACTCAGCTGTCTACTTCCTTGACCTTGGACCCAGAAGTCCTCTTGAGTTGAAAGTATACTAACTATTCCATTGAAGTGAATTAAACTGAGACCTATGTACTTCTGTGTGAACTAATTAGTTGTTATATTCCTCCGTGCTTTCTAAACCTATTACCTATCTATCTATGTATCTATCTATGTATCTATCTATGTAATCATATGTACCTGGTTTTGTTTCTCTAGAGAACCCTGCCTAACACAATAGACTAACTATGTAACATAAAAAGCCTGTGGCAGACAGGGGACTGGTTTTGGCACCACAACAATACACTTGCTCACACAGGCATCTCAGTGCAACCGTTTTTGGCAAAAAGCAGCATGCTCCTCTTGCCCCTCACACCTTATTCACCTGACATTGCTCCGTGCCACTTCTTTTTGTTTCTTTAAATGCAGAGGGATTATGGAAGGACAGTGATTTGACAAAGTAGAAGAGATGAAGCAAAAAGAAGGGGATGCTGTCAGCCATCCAAACAGATGAGTTTGAAAATGTTTCCAAGAATGGAATCTCAGATTTTGACAAATATATGAACTGGAATGGAGAGTACATTGATGGCAGTAAGGTGGTTTTGTTAAAAATGATAATAATAATAAATTAAATACACAGCTTTGAAATAAATTATGTTATTTTGTGGGTCCCCCTTCCTGTAGAAGAGTAGTCTAGAATGCAAGATAGTGTTAGACCAAAGTGTTGGGTCAGTATTCATATGCGGAATGCATCCCATACAGAGGTGACTGGCAACTCTGTGTCCACTTCCACTCTTTTTGGCCACTCTGGTCACATGCACAAACACAAGCCCACAGCCAGAATTGGTGTTTAATGCAAGCATGTGGCGAATATGTGGACTCTTTGCAGAATGCTCAGCGTCACACATTCACACATGACAAGTGTTTCTAACTTTATTCCGCTACTGCCAGCAGACTGTCCAAACCCGAAGCAGGCCTCTGAGCTAAAACATCAGCAAGTGTTAAACGGGATAAATTAAAGACATTGAAGTGCTTTAGTGAGATTTTTTCTTTCTTTCTTCTTATTGGGGTGTCACCAGCGAGAGGAATTCTTTATCCGAGGGTGCACCAGTCTCTGTGGTATTTAATTGTAATTCTCTCTGTGTGAGAACAAGTGTTTTATAAAGACACATATTTTATTATTACTGAAAGGACGGAAAGTGACTGACTATCACCACACACTACCTGCCATCTTTCCTGTGTGGCTAGGACCGTGTTCAGTCTGCATCCTCCCGTTGCTTTGGTGTACAGGAAGCATTCTTTCTTGGACAATTGCACGTGTAACTTAAGTATTAACTGTGTCTAAACTTTTTCCTGATAAGCTGTGACCTGTACACGTTCTCCCTATGTAAAATGGCAGGCTATTTCATGGTTCTTCCGTTTCCTTACCTGGGAGAATGGAAATTCTGAGGTCACGTCCAGCAATTCAGGATTCTACAACCTGACAAGGTGGCCTGGCTTGCAGCTAACAAACTCTGGGCCATTATAGTCACCCCGTCATTGGCATGGCTTAGGACCTAGTCCAATATATTGCATGGGACTATCTATTTATGTAACCTTCTTAAAACTCCTTTGTTTACATTGCCCTAAGCTTCATAAAAACACTTTTCCCAGTTTGAATGCCAGAAGATTATGATATAGTTAAGATGTGATAAGTCCGATGCAGATAGAAACATGAGATACAAGATGTAGAAGAAGGAGAGTAAGTGAAAGACCATGTTCTACTAGATTTCAAGTTCATTGAGTGGTGTGGCCCTGTATAGAAACTTACTATATAGAGAAAAGCTCAATGCATATTCCCTCTGCCATACAGTCAGTTCTGATACCTTTCAGTCTTGTACAGAGTTTCTGAAGCTGTAAGACTTTATGGGAGCAGACAACCTCATCTTTCTTCTGAGAAGGCTGGTTGGTTTGAACTTCTGACCTTGTGGTTAGCCATTGAAAACTTACCTGATAGAGCTTCCCTTCTATACTTGGTGCCTCAATAAAGAAATGGATGATAATTTGAGTTCTTTAAAAGTCTGTGACAGTAAGGAGCAAGTAATTTAATACTCTGTAAGAAAATATTTAGAATGGATGAACATCAGCCACTGCAGTTACTCTGTAGACTTAGAGACAGGTAGCTATAGGGGGCAGGGGCAGCTAATTCTGCAAAGAGCTGTAGTCTCAGACACCCACAGGACAGTTCTGCCTGTCTAATAAGGTTGATGGGAGTCAGCATTGACTCCAAGTCACTGATGGTTGTTTGGGCTTTAAATGGGGACATCAATCAACCAATCTTTCTCAGTTGGGGCCTCTAACTTCCCTAAACTCTTGCAAATGAGGGAGGTTCAGGGACTACAATCCATGCCTCTAAGAATTCATTCAACATTCAAAAACACCACTATGCTTTGTCACAGACAATAGGGAAAATGGTTTTAAAAATAAAGACATTATGGCCAAGATGATAAGCTAAGACTTCTGAATAATTTTAATTTACTTGTCATATTTTGCCCCTGAAATCTCTTTTTCTTAAATTAGCATCTACATGGACCAGGAGGCAAGAGAGGCTTGAGCAAGTAGCTTCAGGAAATGATGTGCTGACCCATCAGGTGCTTGCCTCATTTGTTGGTGCCTATGTTTTCAAAGTGGATGGAGAACTTCAGCAACCTCCACAATGCTCGAAGGATCCGACAACACAAGAAACCAGACTCGGAGGTGTTCCATATTGCAGTACGTTAATTGTCATATTTTTCAAATTACAAACACCTTTGAAAAACATGCAGGGGATGCACAGGCCTCTCGCATGCCATAGAATCCAAATTGTGTTGTATTCTTCTTGCTTCCTTCAAAGGAACATGGAGGCCCCTTGAACACTGGAAACACAGCACCAGGATGTATTCCTGTCTCTCTTAAGAATACATTTTGATCTCTCCCAGGAACTTTTAAGTTTCTGATTTACTATTTGGGCTCCTGACAGGTAGCCTAGAAACACAGGTAGGAGTCTTAATTTATAGCAAAAATTCACAATCAAACTTAAATTAAAGTACACAAACAACAGAGTATGAACTACATAACTGGGGGCCCCTAAAATGAAAATTCCTATATTCATAGGAATATTCTAACAAAAGTGTAAAAGGACAACCTATGGCACAGGGTGAGAATAGCAATAACGTATCTGACAAGAGTTTAATTTCTACCATATACAGAAAATTTAAATATCTCAATAACAAAGAGAGAAAAACTGATGAAAAATGGAAAAGGACATGAACAGACATTTTCAACAAAGAAGGTATTCAGATGGCTAATAAACACATGAATGGATACTAATGATTATAGCTATCAAAGAGATACAAATCAAAACTACAATGCAATACTATCTCATCCCTGAAAAAATGGCACTGTTAAAAAAGCCTGGTGTGGTGTGGTGTGGAGACAGGACTCTTACACACAGACTGCTAGTGGGATAACCACTACGCTGCTTACACTTAGTTAAAAGTAAAGGTACTGTGATTCTAAGTATATGTACTAGAGAAATGAAGGCAGTGATGGGCTAGACATATGCACAGTCATGTTCATTTTGGCATTATTTATCATCACAAAAAGATGGAAACTACCCTAGTCCATCAGTGAATTAATGAATAACAAACTGTGACAGATTCATACAATGGAACACTACACAATGATAATAAATAATGATTCTGTGGAACATACATGAATGAATCTGAAGAATATGCGGAGAAGAATAAGTCAGGGATGGAATGGCAAATACTCATTGCTGTCACTTTTTATAAAAAGTCAAGAATTGGTGTGCCTATAGAAGACAACATTCTTTGGTGGTTACCACAGACGGAGAGAAAGGAAAGGAGAATTACTTACTACAAAGTAAACATGATGTCTCTAGTGACAGAAATGGCAGCACACATGAGGGCGGATCCACAGCAAGCCATGACCAAAGTCCATGAAGTCAAGTGTGTAAGAACGAAGGACAACTGTGAGGAATACTATAACTCCTGACTTCGTCAGCAAGAGTGATAGCAGGCAAGAATGGTGACATAGGTAGGTAGCTCTGCTATGTAGGTATGGGTGTGCATATATAAGTAGGGTTGATGTGTATATTTGTATGTTCTGCATATTCATACATATAAATTAGAATAAACGGGTGATACAATAATGGAAATTTCTTAAACACCCTTTGGAACTTAATCATATCCCATTAAGTCATCCACATGATAAGCCTAGTAAGTAGTTGGTGCTATTGCAGAAGGATATTTAAAAGTGTGATAGGTGCATAATTTCTTTAAAAATCATTTTATGGGGGCTCTTATAACTCTTATCACAATCCATATATACATGTGTTGTGTTGAGCACATTTGTAGCCATCATCATTCTCAAAACATTTGCTTTCTACTTGAGCCCTTGATATCAGCTCCTCATTTTCCCGCTCCCTCTCCTCTCCCACTTCCTCATGAACCCTTGATAATTTATAAATTATTATTATCTTCACATGTCTTACACTATCTGATGTCTCCCTTCACTCACTTTTCTGTTGTCCATCCCCCAAGGAGAAGGTTATATGTAGGTTCTTGTAATTGGTTCCTCCTTTCTATCCAACCCTCCCTCCACCTTCCTGGTATAACCACTCTCACCACTGATCCTGAATGGATCATCTGTCCTGAATTGCCTGTGTTCCCAGTTCCTATCTGTACCAATGTATATCCTCTCGTCTAGCCCGATTTAAAGTAGGATTGTGACCACGATAGGATGGGGGGGCACATTTAAGAGTTAGAGGAAATTTGTATGTTTCATCGTTGCTACCCTGCACACTGACTGACGCATCCCCTTCCCACGACCCTTCTGTAATCGGGTGTCCAGTTACCTAAAGATGGGCTTTGGGTCCCCAATCTGCATTCACCCTCATTTACAATGATATAATTTTTGTTCTTAGATGCCTGATGCCTTCGACACCTCGTGATCACACACGCTGGTGTGCTTTTTTCATGTGAGTTTTGTTGCTTCTGAGCTAGATGGCCATTTGTTTACCTTCAAATGTTGAATATTAACATTAATGAAACTAAAAAGAAAATCTGGCATAGGTAAATCCTCATGATAGTCATGTAGAGATTGACGTCATTTAACAGAGTGTCATATCTCTACATTCTTAGAGTCATTTAAGTTTCATCACTCCATCATATTTTCTCTGCTCCATTTCTAACAGGTACATATTCACATACAAGTCTACATCTCACTGGTTATAATCTAGTTCATCAATTACTTTTCTGTTCCTCAGACTACGGCATTGTCCACCTACACAAGAACCTTATCCTTTCATATGAATTAAATTTTGTCCCTCAAAAGTATGCTGTTAACTCTATCAAACAATGTTTCACTGCTATTTATAATATTCTCTATGACTAATTTTCCAAAACTGCACCACCTTTTCCTTCTTCTTCTTCTGTTATTAAGTTCCACTGAAAATTATTTATCATGGGTGGCCCTTGCTGGTATTTGAAATATTAGTCCAATGCTCCCCATTTCACAGCAACACTTGTGTCAACACAGTGTAACAAAGTGACAGATGAGGAAGGGAGGGTCTAGGTGGTCCAAAGAGTAAATAAGCAGAGAGTCTTATCCTTGTAGCCATATTGATATATGTAAACGGGGCTACATGATGCTGGTGTTGTTATAACTACAGGGATGTTTTATAAGACAATAAATATCTGAGGAAATGCAGCATATGTCTGTGTGCGTATGTTAGATCCCAATCTGTGTGTCTGTTATTATAATATCAATTGGGAATGGATAATGTTGATTGTTTTAATGAGGAAAAATTAATGTAGCATATATTTCAAGTGAATGTCATTCAACGTATAGAAGGAACAGACTAAGCTAGCCCAAATGGGCAAAGATCAGTGCCCAGCCATGTGGACCACGGAACCAGGAAACAGAAGCAGCAAAGGCAAGGAACTTCTTCCTGAGCCGATGGAGAGAGAAAGCTTTCCCCTCATACTAGTGTTCAGAACTTGAACTTCCAACCTCCTAAACTGTGAGGAAATACATTTCTGTTTATTAAAGTCAGCCACTCATGGTTTCCTGTTTTAATAGTCCTCGTAACTAAGGTGCCTTTACTATTCACTACTTACTTTTCTTTAAATATCTCCTGATCGGCTCACAGATAGAGGAGATCTCTCTAAAAGGAATCACGTAACATATCATCTCCGTTTAAAGCATTGTCTCTTTCACAGTGAATCGGAACTTCTCACCAGGTTCCATGAGAACACCTTGAATGAATGGGGTATACGTCGATCTCATGCCTTCCTTTCCTTATGTAAATGTCTGTTCACATCCCCATCAACTTGGAATGGACTTTACTATCACTTCCAGGACCACACTTCTTGACCTGTCTACTCTCTACTCATGAATCATTATTGCTATTGTTATTATGGGGATTAATAACTACATGAATTATTTGACTGATTCTAGATAAGCTGTTCAGAGAAGCGATTGAAAAGGAGGCTCTGGATTCAGACTGCTCATTAAAAACATCAATCTACAATACTTACCTCTTTACCTCTATTTATTGATTTGCAGAATTAGGATAATCATATTTCCTATTTTCTGCACATGTTAGCAAATTACATTACACTAATTTTGTAAAGAGCTTAGATGAGGGCTTGCACATTATAAGAAGTATTTGTTAATTTGTTAAGCTCTTTATATGCTTTCTGTCATTTAATCTTCAAGGCAAACCTCTATCAATTTTAATCAATGAAGAAATAGAGGTTAAGAAAGTTTAGTACTTTGCATTATGTCAATACAATTACTAATGCTGTGTGCTAGCTTGGTGTGGCAAAAGTTATGTGTTGTTTCCCGTTTTGTGATCTGATGTGAGACATCTGCTTGGTGTGTGGTCTGCATTTATGATGTAAACAAAGGCCTTGCCAAAGTTCATGATTTCATCCTACTTTGAAAAGGGGTTTGTTATTGCTGATGTCATATGGACCCTCTCTGAAAGCAGAGGATACCAGAAGAGTGTTTAATTATGCTTTATTGATGATGCAAAGACGTTGGATTGGATAGATCAGAAAAGGAAAAGTAAAGTACTATGGATAGCCTTGAAAAGAATTGGAATTCCAGAACAGTTCATTATACTCATGTGGAAATTGTGCGTGGATCAAGAGACAGTTGTGTCGAAAGAACAAAAGGCTATTTCATGGTTCAAAATGAGGAAGGTGTGTGTCAGCGTTGTATCCTGTCACTGTACACGTTCAATCCATATGCTGAGCAAATAGAAACGTTGAATTCTCTGAGAAGTGTGGCATCGGGATTAGAGGAAGGTTTATGAACAGGCTGTGATACTTAGATGACACACCCCTGCTCGTTAAAGTGAGGAGGACTGAAAGTGCTTGTCAAGGAAGATCAGGCAGACAGCCTTCATTACGGCTCACAACTAAATGTCAACAAGACCAAAACCCTCACACCTGGACCAACAGGTAACATGGTGATAAACAGAGAAAAGGTTAAAGTTTCTGAGGATTTTGTCTTGCTTGGATCCACAATCAATGCCTGTGGAAGACGCAGTCAAGAAATGGAAATATCAAGTAGTTCAAGAAGGAGGATCAGGTTTTGAAACTGATTATGGTAGCAATCAAACAATAGTGCCTGAGGTGATTGAACTATGGAGTGGCATGATGTCTGGAGAAACTCCTAATAAAATCGTTAAATAATTTTTTTCCAGAATTTGGGAGAAATTTATTATTGTATTTGGGCAATTTTTAAAAAATCTTTTTATTGGGGCTCATAAGGCTCTTATCACAGTCTGTATATACATCAATTGAGCAAAGCACCCTTATACATTCATTGCACTCGTCATTCTCATAATTCACCTTCCACTTGGGTTCCTGGAATCAGCTCGGTTTCCCTTTTTTTCCCCCATCCCCTTCCATCCCCGATCCCACCCCTGGTCCCTTGATAGTTTATAAATAATTATTATATCTTATCTTACACTCCCCGGCGTCTCCTCTCCCCCGCCTCCCCATTGCCCATCTCCCAGAGATAAATAACTTTTTTTAAAAGATGGATTGCTCTGAGTCAAACTGCTGTCCAAGACCTCTTTAAAGCATTGAAAATCAAGGTTACTTTGAGGAAAAAGTGGACCTTGCCCAAACCACGGTGCTTTCAATTGCATTATAAACACGTGAACGTTGGAATGTGAATAAGGAAGACTGAAGAAGGACGGATGCATTATGGTGCTGGCGAGGAACACCGAAGAAAATGCCATGATCTGTCAAAGAAATGAACAGATCTGTCTCGGAAGTACAGCCAGAGTGTTGCATAGAGTTAAGCATGACTAGTTTTTGTCTCATTTAATTTGGACAAGTTTTCAGGAGCAACCTTTCCTGGGAAAAGACACCATGTGGAAAGGCAGCAAAAAAGAGGAAGATACAGTCAAAGAGCCGGCAGGACACAGTGGCCGCAAGGCCACACTCAAGAGTAGGAACAGCTGTGAGGATGGTGCTTCATTCTGTGGTGCACAGGGCCACTCCTGAACGGACTCCATCCACCCGAAGAAGAACATGAACACTTAAAACTTCAACTCTTGAGACCCGAGAAGCATGATGTAACTTGTGTGTATATCAGAAATGAGATTTTAGGTTAAGTGATTAATTTCAGAGATGTGAGCATGTGTGTGAGGGTTAAATAAGAATTTTCTAAGACAGATATATTTTTGTACAAAATGCTATTTTTTCAAGTTATGAATGGTAATATCTTATAGAAAATACATGTATTCTGTGCAATGGTTTGTATTAACTTCATTATAACCATAAAGAAATTACCTCTCATATTCCCTAAGGTGCACAGTGGTTGACTAGGTTCTATTTTACCAAATAATAATTTCCTGAACAAGCTCACATGTTTTTAAAAAGAATACTAATTAAGCTTTTTTCCCTACTCCAGTTAATCCAAGTAATAATCTTGTTATAACCTTGACAAAATTGTGAATATTAACAAGCTTAAAAGGGGAAAATGTGAAAGAAAACCTTATTCATTAATGGAAAACCTAATGATTTTATAAATAAGAAACACCTTCTAGCACAACTCTCTAATTATACTGAAAGTACAGCGAGTTCTTTCCACCTGCCTTTGAAGAGAGATTCACCAAAACTATTTATGTGTAAATAGTGTTTCACATGGTTTGACCTTGTAGTCTATCTATACTATTACTGTCATAACCCCCATTTCTTTCCTATACCTGTTTATATATACACACATAGCCTTCAATTGCCAATATACATATCAATAATTATAAACTTAATTTTTAAATTTTATCTGCAGTGAATTTTGAAGTGGAAGAATATATTGATAGTGTGTTTGCATTATTTCATAGTGTAAACATTTTAAAACTTAAGGCATTACCATCCATGTTGGTCATTTATGCATGAACTTCAGATTCTTAATTAACAGACATCCCAAAGTACCGTAAAATGATGGACACCAAAGAGACATCTTATGAATTTAATAACTCAAGAGGCAAATCATCGTTACTAATGAATATTTCATGTAAAACAGAAGCACTTTGCATAGATATATTAAGGAAGAAAAATATTAAACTCTAGTAGGGGTAAAAGAAAAGTTATTTTGTCAAAGAAATAAAATATTCAAGCAGCCTAGGCAATGCTATGTAAAAGTATAAAATTCGCAACAACCTCTATTGAGTTAGCGCTTTTAATGTACAGATAAAAATCAAAACTTAGACGGTTGATGATTTATTCAGTTTCATCTTTGAAGTTTTTAAAATATAAAGGTCAACCATTTGGGGGAAAGCTTCACTCCATAAGTGACTGGCCAGTCAATTCCAGTAGACACAATTTCCCTAGGAAGAAAATGGTTATATTTTTTATACAGTCTTTCAAAGAACACATGTTTAAGACATTGATATTTACTTGCTGAGAATGCATTTGGAATCTGCCATTAATGTCCTGAGTTGAGTGTCTTCATGCTTGAAAATGTCCCTCTGCATATTTCTCCCTTTTGATAAAGCCACTGATGGGGATATTGCCGATAATGGAGCGAACTTTCTTCTCTAAGCACTTCATCTATCTTCTTGAGGAACTTTGTTTAATAAAACACACTTTCTTCATTTTGCCTAACTAATAGGTCTCATCTTCATGGTGAGCAGTTTCTGTGGAAATCATCTTGATAAGGAAGGCATATCCTGGGATTATTTCATAGCCTGGACAGAATGAGATCGAGCTAAAACATACCCAAGGAACCATAGAGAGATGATTCGGCAACATTATCATTGGTAAAATTCTATGAGACCATTTGATGTGAAGGTTTAATGGATAATGCACTGAGTCAAGCCAAAACAACATTTTATGATATTAATAATAGAAACAATAAGGAATATAAATATTTCAAATACAATAGCATTGTATTTTCACCATCCACTGTGAGATAAATCAATTACTTTTAATATCAGTCCAGGAGGAACCATAACTGTTTAGGTAAGATATTATAGGCTGCATTAAATGAATGTGTTGTAATAGAACTATTATTAAAAATGTAGGCACATAAGTTATTGCACAAATGATTCCTTGGGCCTCAGTGAGAAAATAAAGGGCTACTCTTCTCTGGACCTCTGCTCTTCAATACGGTTTCATGGTCTCTTTAAGCCCTTGGACACTTGTTATATAAGGAAGTTTGGATATATTTGATTTGTATTTCTACATATGTCCTAACAGCTTCAAGTCTTTTCAAGTGTAAACAGTGCTGAAAATAGATCAAGACAATAACACACTTATTGAGAACATGCAGTTCTTAACACGGTACCTTAGTTACAAAAGGGAATTTAATTTAAAATAAGTCATTGAATCTAGCTCGGGCCTGGAGCGACTATTCCAATACAGTTGGTGAGAACTAGGGTTAAAAAATTGGTTCCATATAGCAAAAACTAAAAAACATTCCTACTTGGGCCTAAGCTATATACAGAATATTATGCACTCTTGAATAGTATAGCCATTGTGTGGCAAAGAAATCACTCACTTGGAAGGTTACAACTAATGAGCATTTAAATATAGGAAGTCATACATATGGTTGTTAGGTGTCATTGAGTGCATTACAACCCACAGTGACCCCATGCACAAGAGAACAAAACACTGCACCATCAGTGCCATCCTCACAGCTGTTCCTGTGCCTGAGCTCATGGTGTAGTCCACGGCACATCACTCTTCTTCTTTAGCATTTTGCTATGGGGAGATTATTCGTCTAGATGTAGTGAGACAGTTCCTAGCAAACGATCAACCTGAGTATGCCACCTTATTAACCAAATTAATCTTGGAGTCAATATGAACCTACAATACCAAGAATGTCATTTATGTTTGGAAGATTCTTAAGTTAGATCTTTGTAATTGAATTTATTCAATATTGTAAGGATTGTGCTAGGGTTTAAGGTTAAGCTATACCATGTTGTCCCTTTTTTTTCCAGATACACAAAACCAAAAAATTAATCCAAACTCACTACCATAGACTCGATTCAGACTCATAGTCACACTGCAAACGGGGTAGAAAGGCCCCTGTGGGTTTCTGAGGCTGTAACTCCCTATGGGAACTTCTCTCCCTTAAAAAGCACCTCTGAGCAGGTGGCGCTTTTTAACAGCTGACTGTGTGGTTTCTGATAGGGAACCAATATCCCCTCATGGCTCTTTTTCAGATCTGAAAAGAGGGCATTTAATAATGAAAACTGAATCATTGTGATGTCCTATATTAATAAGCTATTTTTCTGTGTTCTGTATCCAGAAACAAAGAACCATCTAATCAGACCCTATAGTAGAAGCAAAACCTAGACTAATGAATGTTGGGTGACCAGCACATACGCAATTTTAAAGCTTTTAAAATAATGAGCATAAATATCTACCCAATTTAGAAAAAATAGTAAAAATCATATAAAACACAAAATAAAGCAAAGACAAAAAAACAAAGGTGCATTTTCAGACTTGATTCGTGGTATTGGGGAAGTTTACTGTCTCTGACTTTTCTGGATTGGTCCACAGAGACATTTCTATGTAAGTTTTAAATCCCCAAACAGTGGCTAGTCCAAAGAGGCTTTTTAACAGTGACAGATGAATTCAAGTTCTTTTTTTTTAATATCATGTAGTTTCAGATGGATGTTTAGGAAAGCTAAATATAGCCTTTCCAAAGAATTTCTAATGGATTTTATTTGGCATCTCTTCCAATATGCATATTCTCTGGGAAAATTTGGTGCTCCAGTGTTTGTTAATTTGCTTCTTTTCAAAGTTTTCTCTAACCTGTAGAAATAGTGTTTACAAAACTTACTAAAGCCTGGAAATAGTTCAGTAACTTATGTTGCATAATGGTGTGAATCTAGTAAAGAAAAAGGAAGGAATAAGTGTATCCTTGGAGCCATGAAGGGGTAGTTGTTACACCGAGCTCTGTACTCCACATGCTTGGCACTTCCCAACCTCCAGCAGCTCCACTGGAGAAAAACTGGGCTTTCTGCTCCCCAAAAGAATGCTCATCTGGGCACCCCACAGGGGTTTCTCTGAGTCTGCATTGCCTGGATGGCAAAGTTTGGTCTGAGGTTGGAACCAGCATTCTGTGGTGCTCACTCTCCTGGTAGGATTGCTGAAGACAAAAGGGAACATAAGAAAATGTGGAAAAGAAAGCTGATGGTGCCCAGCTATCAAAAGATATAGCATCTGGGGCCTTAAAGGCTTTAAGATAAACAAGCGGCCATCTAGCTCAGAAGCAACAAAGCCCACATGGAAGAAGCACACCAGCCTGGGTGATCATGAGGTGTCGATGAGTTCAGGTATCAGGCATCTAAGACCCAAAACAAAAGCATACCCAAGGTGAATGCTGTGGGTGGGGTGGGATATGGAGTGAAGACCCAATGCCCAACTGTAGACCCAATGCCCACCTTGGACATCCCCTCACAGAGAGTTCGCAGGGAAGAGATGAGCCAATCAGGGTAGAGTATAGCACCAATGAAACACAACTTTCCTCTAGTTACATGGTGCTTCCTTCTCCCCACTATTATGACCTCAATCCCATCTTAAAAACCAGATTAGCACAGAGCATGCACACTGCTACAGACAAGAGCCTGCAACACCAGGAATCCAGGATAGACAAACCCCTAGGAGTCAGCAATGAGAGATCATAGTTGTTAACGTGAGTAGAAATCCCCATCTTTCTCCCACAGATGGGCTCGTTGTTTCAAAATGCTGATATTACAATTAGCAGCAGAAGATCCAAGCCATTACACCTTCAGAGTAATAAACGTAATACACAGAAAGGTGATGTTAACTTAGAACTATGATTTGGAACAAGAAATTCTGGTGTTTTGATGATTAAAACACTATACTATTAACTGAAATGTCCAATTTGAACCCACTAGCCACTTTGTGGAAGAAAATTGAGGCAATTTTCCATAAAATTACAGGCTTGGAGAATATATGGAATTCTACTCTGCCCTTTTCATTAGAGTTCCTAAAGAGAGAAGATTGACTAGAAACTGGTTGGATTTTGTTTGCTATTACTTGGAAAATAATGTAAAATATAATTT
Organism: Tenrec ecaudatus; assembly: GCF_050624435.1. NCBI lineage: Eukaryota > Metazoa > Chordata > Mammalia > Afrosoricida > Tenrecidae > Tenrec > Tenrec ecaudatus. The sequence continues at coordinate 12,616,383 of NC_134544.1, forward strand.
ATATATAAAGTCAGTAAAAAAAAGGATGGAAATTAAGAACTCTAATTTAGTTTATTATTTGAATGATTTCTAATAAGAAAATTAAAATGTGGGTTGAATGGGATTTAGGCTGTCTCTTTCATCTACTCAATTGAGTTCTAGAAGTGTAGTTACTGACCTAATTTTAATTAGAAAACAAACATGTTCATGGTGAATTAACTTTCATGTTAAAACTCTCTCTATATATAACTCCTCCCAACCTCAATGCCTTGCTCTTTTATGATGTTATGTGTGATTTACTCTTTTACTGAGTACTACTTTCAAGCAGTATAATCTAAAGAGAAGTGACATTTAATTGAGTTTATGGTTTATGATCTTTTCCAAATAATCCTGAATTTTATTTGAAGGAGCATATTTTCGAGTATCTTAAGAGCTTTTGATTATGCTTGCTGTACTTTTAAATATTGATTTCCATAAGAAATATCCAGATTTATTTTGGAAGAATAAAGAAATCATGTATGTACACAGGCACATATCATGCATGTATATGTATATATAGTTTTATACAATATATATAATTTATTAATTAATTAAGATACAAACTTAAATATCAAGGATAATGTGATCAAAGATTTGATGTTGGTGCTTCAACCTCCAGAATGCTCCATGTCTTCAGACACATGATTACACAGGAAGCTAAAATAATAATACTCGGAGTAGTTTCAAAACTACTGAGGCGGGGTGTAAAGAAAAATCACCCTCTATGTGGGTATGCGAGTTAATGTTGATGAAAACATATCTTCAATTATTTAGTTTTTAATTTTTGGTTAAATATTTCGCTTAGTGGGTATTCTCATATCAGTTCAGTGCTGTGGCTATTTAATACTATTGAGTGCCTTCCAATATAGTGGGCTCATTTTCCAGCGTGCTGTTTCTAATACTTTGTTGTGGTCTATAGAATCTCGTTGGATAATGTTCAGAAGAGCTCATCAGGTTTAGGATTAAGCATGCTTTATCCTAGAAACTCCACTGAAAGCTGTCCACCACAAGTGACACTGTCAGTATTTTCAACATGGGCGATGCTCCTTCCAACAGCACAGAAACCCACAGGCCTCTACAGTCTGGCTATCAGACAGAGAGATGGGTGATGATTGCCCAACATACTTTGGACTTGTAATAATACACTGTTTAATCAGAATCAAGTTAAAACTGGAAATCACGAAACTTAGTGACCTCAAAACAGTAGTTTACTTTGAAACATTATTTACACTAATTCAACAAAACATCGTTTTTTTCCTTTGTGATATGAATACTGGTTGGGTTTCTCTCTCTACTGCCTTTGAATCAAGTCTGACTTACTGCGACTATATTAGGACAGGGCAGAATTTTTTCACAGCATTTCCAAGGATGTGATCTTTGCAGCAGTAGATGCCACTTACTGTGTTCACAAGAGGACTGTGTTCCAATTGCTCTTGGACTGTGTTCCAAGACTAACCCTTGGCCACTAGGACTCCTTGATCTTTCTAGCATGAGGTTCTTGTAGGGTGTCACTGAGTAGGTTCTGACCCATAGATTTCTTGTGCACAGCGGAATAAACACTGCCCTGTCCTGTGTCAGCATGATAATTGTTTCTATGCTTGAGTCCATTGTTGGAGCCACGGGATCAAGACATCTTTAGAGGATCTTCCGCCGTTTTGCGTATATAACACATAATCTATCATTTAGAGTTTCCAGAGAATTTTCTTTATATTAATATGTACACATGTGCATTTTATCCAGTAGTATGTGGGGACTTTAGAAAGTTGATGGAACGTGGAATTAAAAGATAATGACATTTTCCATAAACAGTTGAAAGCACCCTCATATATCTCTATGGAAAAACAAATTTAACAATTACAAATTTAGTGCCATGACGTATTCAGAAAATCCCAGTTTTGAGTCTAGCATTTTTGAAAAAGAAGAAATAGCATTTAAGAGAAATTGATTCTCCTAGGATTTAATTGAAGTTATACAATTGCAGTAGCTAGAACAGCAGGCATATACCCCAGGCTGCGAACAAAGATGAGGGCTTTGGGTAAACTGACAGCTCAATGGTGAGAGCAGGTCCACAGCACAGGAGAGGGGCGCCAATGGCAGCAAGATACTGACTACTAATAGCATCCCTCCGCATTGTTCACACAGGAAGTGGAGAGATCAGTTATGCAATGAATCAGTTAAGGAATGTCAGTTAGCACAGCTTCCACTACACCACTCATTCTCACTGAAATCTACACGTACATTTTCACCACTCTGGGTAAGAAAATGTAATTGTTTTGTCGAAGACATACACCTGAACCTTAAAACAAAAACAAACAAACAGAAAAACCAAAACCTTTGAGTCAAAAGCAAATCTTTCTTCTATGACAACTCTTGATGGGTTTGGACCTCAAATCTTTCAGTTATTAGTCAAGTCCACAACCCTCTGGATGCCTAAAAAATAGGGCTTTCTTTTAACTTCCTAGACCTACAAGCCAGAACTATTACATGACCATGAAAACTTGAAAGTCGCTATGAGAGTGAATTTCATCATCATGGGATGACATGTAACTTGAGAGGTTAGCTAACTGTCTTCATCCTTAACACCATAAATATTGTGGCAATGCCAGTGAACTTCCAGGCAGGGGAAACCTAGAGTACAATTTGAATCACTGCAGGTTATTTTCCCTCTCTTTTTAATATTTATTTTCATTTATTCTTCATTGGGAGCTAATACTTACACCATATCATTGCATAGCTATTCAGTCACACCAAGGGCTATTGTATCACTGGAGTTCTTATGGACGTGGTTCCTCTGCCCTTTATCCTCTTACAGTTAATTCTTTAAAAGCAATATAGTAAATCATTCAGTGATTTTACATCAGAGGTAAACCAAGAATTATTGTAAGGCAGTGATATCAAGGCATTTTTAGTATATATCTATTTCAAATATCTTGAAAATAATCTTCACCATAGAAATTTTCTCTTTTGCAGCCAAACTGTGGGACTCTAACTATGGATGCTTTGGCTGCATACTGAGGGTCTGTTGACACAACCTGGTTAAGTTTTAGATATCATATATAGTTACAAGAGACACAAAACCAAGCCAAATTCGTGTTGACCACCTAAGCTCCACCAGGATCCCAGCCTATCTGAGCCGTTACTCTTTGCATCCCGTAGCACAATTGATGACTCTTCTTGTCTCTCACAAACTAGAGAGCAACCCTTTTAGAAAGGCAATCCTGTTCTTCCCTTCATTTCTCCTAGATCTCATTCAATGTACGCTACTTAGTGATTTTGTGACTACCTAATTGGATGCGTGGACTCAATCAAGCAATTTCTCGATTAACGCAATGAATGCACTTCTCAGCTAGAGGAGAATAGCTGTCCCTTGACATTCAAGGGTCATCTCAAGGCTGACCTTGTTACAGAGAAGATGGGGCAATGCTATTAGGAAGCTCTGCGGGTTCCTTGACAAAAGATAGTTTTGTGGGAAACCCCATTGTTGACATAAAAACTGTTCTGAATTATAATGCTTCTGAAACACGCGTATGTCAAAAGTAGGCATTAAATACTCATGGTTTCATTTCTTTTACAGCTAAGAAGCCAAACAGAATTTCAAAAAAATATATGTGAAGTACAAAATCAAGCTCTTTAATTTATGAATTTTATTTTAATGAGATAAGATTATCTAATATATAAAATAATGTAGATTAATTTCATGTGGCCAGTTGATTTTGCTATAATTTAATCATAAATCATGAAACATTGCATAATACCAAAAAACTCAATGTCACTGAATGGATTCCAACTCTCGCAGCCTTATGTGACAGAGAAGAACTGCCCCTGTGGGTTTCTTGGGATTGTATTTCTAAACCTGAATAAAAAACCTTGTCTTCCTACTATAGAGCAGCTAGTGAATTTGAACTGCTGACATTTCAGTTAGCAGCCCAATGTGTAACCACTATGCCACCCAGGCCCCTTGTAAAGTAGTCATTAAAAATATCACTTGTTTTCTCACTTTTGAGAAGGATAACTGCTATTTAAATAAACATCAATGTTATGACCACTGACTGTATGTATTTTTAATAATGATCTGTGTAATTAATAAATCATTTATAAACTTAATTGTGTCTCCCAAATGTAAAACTGAAATATATGCTGTTTGAAGAAAAATGCAATCTCGCATTCATGAATTATGTTGTGGAAACAAAAAGTACATATATAGGCAAATCACAGAATGCTTTAGCATAGAATTTACTATTTTGTACTCCCCAAAGTGTTAAGAAATCAAGTATTTCCTTTTCATTATAAATTAGAAAAACCAACCTAAGTGGTACAGAAGAAAGAAGTTCAAGGTTCACCAAAAGTTTTAGTCAAAAACAAGGCTCCAGGAGTTTATGGAGTTGCAATTGAACTGTGGCACAAGCTGATAAATCACTGGAAGCACTCACTCACCTATTCCAATAAATTTGGAAGACATGTACAAGACCAACTGAATAAAGGAGATCCATTTTTGACCCATTCCAAAGAAAGGTTACGCAATAGAATGTTTAAATTTTAGGTCAATATGATTGATATCATATGCAACTATTTCTCTGAAGATTTTCCAACAGCAGTTGCAGCAGTACATTGACAGGGAACTGCCAGAGGTTCAGACTGGATTCAGAAGAGAACATGGAACAAGGATATAATTGCTCGTGTCAGATGGATCTTGACTGGATGCAGAGAATGCCAGAAGGATGTTTACGTGTGTTTTATTAATCATGTCAAGACGTTTGACTTTGCGGATCATAAAACCACGGATCACCTTGAGAAGAGTGGGAATCCCAGAACACTTCCTTGTGCTCACGAGGAGCTTGTACATGGAGCAAGAGGCAGTTTTGCCATCAGAATGAGGGAGTATTGTATGATTTAGAAACAAGAAAGATACATGTCAGGATTGTATTCTCTCACTAAAACTATTCAATCTGTACATTGAGCACATCATCAGAGATGCTGCATCATACAAAAAAGGATTTGGCCTTTGGATTGGAGGAAGGTATGATGAACAGCCTAGGATGTGCAGATGACACAACCTTGCTTGCTGAAGGGGGGAGGTCTTGAAGCACTTACTGATGAAGATCACATGTCAGCCTTCAGTGGGGATTACAAATTAATGTAAAGAATAAAATCATCACGACTGGGCCACTAAGTAGCATCATGATAAAAGGGAGAAAAGATTGAAGCTGCCAAAGATTTCCTTTTGCTTTGCTCCACAAAGGAGTTGCCTTGGGTGAATCTGCTCCACAAGATCTTTAAAGTGTTGAAGAACAAGGTGTTTCCTTCGAATATGACAATGTGCTTGACCCAAATGAGGGCATTTTCAATTGCCTCCTTCAAATGCATGTGAAAGTTGGACTTTGAAAAAGGGAGATCGAAGAAAAATTGATGCTTTTGAATTATGATGCTGGCAAAATTTTGAAACTACCATGAACTGCTGAAACAAACAAGTAAATCTATTTTAGAAGCATGACAGACAGAATGCTTCTTAGAGGCATGAATCGTGAGACTTTGTCTCACATAATTTGGACATGTTATTAGGAGAAACTATATCCTGGAGAAGGACATATGCTTAGTAACGTAGAGGAACAGAGAAAAAAAGGAAGCCCGAGACAAAACAGATTGACACAGGGGCTCCTGTGATGGACTCAAACATAAGATCCACTATGAAGATGCCGCAGACCGGGCAATGTTTCATTCTGTTGCAAACAGTGTCTTTGTCATTTGGAACTGATTTGATGGCAGCTAATGACAAAAACATTAAGACAGTTGAGTTATTAATATGTTGTTTTTATTTGGTCTATGAGTTCTTAGGGAATGGACATTTTAATTTTTGCTAATTTTATTATAATGGCATTTTCATCAAGGATACTTGTATTATAACAATACAAAATTTTAGCCTTTGACAGTAATGCAAAAAATACTTAAATTTCAAAATGTTTCATTATTAAATGTTAACTAAAATGTCAAAGCACACCAAAAACCATTTGATGTGATTAAGCATCACTGTCATTAGTGGGAGATATGACATATTAAAGTAGCAAAATAAATATGTAAACTTGATATGAGAAACTCAGAAGCGTTTATTGTATCAAGCTATTTCTTTTTGTTTTGTTTTTTGATTGTTTTTTAATTATTTTACTAGGGAGAGGCTCATGTAACTCTTATCACAATCCATACATACATCAATTGTGTAAAGCACATTTGCACATTCATTGCCCTCATCATTCACAAAACATTTGTTCTCCTCCTAAGCCCCTGGCATCAGTTCCTCCTTTTTCCCCTCCCTCCCTGCTTCCCGCTTCCTCATGGACCCTTGCTAATTTATAAGTTATTATTTTGTCATATCTTGCCCTGTCTGATGTCTCCCTTTCCCTATTTTTTGTTGTCCATCCCCCAGGAAGGAGGCCACATGTAGATCCTTGTAATCAGTTCCCCCTTTACAACCCACTCTCCCTCTACCCTCCCAGTACAGCCACTCACACCACTGGTCCTGAAGGGATCATCTACCCTGGGCTTCCTGCATTTCCAGTTCCTATATGTACCAGTGTACATCCTTTGGTCCAGCCAGATTATTAAGGTAGAATTGGGATCATGATAGTGGGGGAGGAGGAAGCATTTAGGAACTAGAGGAAAAATGCATTTTTCATCATTGCTTCATCACACCCTGACTGACTTGTCTTCCTGAGGCCCTTCTGTAAAGGGATGCTCAGTGGCCTACAAATGGGCTTTGGGTCTCCATTCTGCATTCGCTCCCCTCATTCACTATGATAAGATTTTTTGTTCTGATGATGCCTGATATCTCATTCCTTCGAAACCTCGTGATCGCACAGGCTGGTGTGTTTCTTCCATGTGGCCTTTGTGCTTCTGAGCTAGATGGCCACTTGTTTACCTTCAAGCCTGTAAGACCCTGGACTCTATATCTTTTGATACCTGGGCACCACTGAGCTGCCACAGAAAGAAATTTTCAGAATGCTGCTTAGAGTCATACAGGATATTAGGGAAATAATACAGAAAAAGGATCGAATGATAGAGGAGATACAGGTCATATACCAAAGGGAAATATAGGAGCTTATGGAGGAGATAACAAAAACCAATAGCAGAAACACGGTCCTCGAGAATCAACTGAAAGTATTGAGCTGTTTCTGATGCTCCACAGATAGATGGTCAGATAGTCAAGTATAAACTGCTAGATAAATATTATTACTTATATTTAAAAATTTGAAGGTTGAAATATGAGAATATTTTTGAGAAAAAAATTACTTCTATATAAGGTCAACTAACATGTAGATAAGTTTGTATAGATGATTGAATCAAGTACACTTCTGATGAATGTTTAAGAATAAATAAATTCAGAAGCACTAATTCCATGTAAAATTCTACTGAGTAAAAATTCAAGTATTCACTAGCTCATATTGCAAAATGTTTCTCAAGAAGAAGATGAAAAAAGTGGGATGAGTGAAGAGGGGAAGAGAAAATAAATACAGCTATTTTAAAAATCTGTTTAAGGTAGTTAATTTATATTACTTCACTTAGTGGGTCTACGTATTGATAATAGAAATTTAATTTTATCTTTGTCTCCCTAAAGATATTTATTTGTGGCAGCTGGTAGAAAATGATAAAGCACAGTCATAGTAATAAATCAAAATTTCTGTAGATTACTTGTTTGTGAAGTACTCTCATGTGATTTGTTTAATTTAATGTATATGATACTATAGGTCTCTAATAGGAATATCATAGTCTATTTACAGCCAAAAATTATGTACCACTGGTACAGAAACTAGATTTTTGTCTCTAGAGAACTATGTAAGCAAGGAAGATCCTTGTAGCACAATTGTCTCAGGTGTGTTATGCAGGCAAATTTATTTCTATGATGAAATGATTCTTCTTCCCACATGTTTTTATAAGTCATCAATATTCAGAATCTAGAAAGCAAACAGGTGTCACAAGTAATAGTAACATACTTAGGTTCACTCATTAACTTTGAATTCAATTATCTGTTAAAAACCAAATTAAGTAGATGACACTGTGTTTGCCATTTGTAGTACTCTATCAAAGATCGGGGTCTATTAAAAGAGCTGTAAACTCTAACAAAACTCACTGGCATTGAGTCAATTCTGACTTATAACAACCCTATAGTCCAGGGTTAAACTGTCCCTATATATTTCCTAGACTACAACTCTTTATGGGAGTAGATAGTCTCTTTCTTCCAAGGAATACCTGGTGATTTTGAACTGCCAACCTTGAGCTTAACAACCCAAGTGAATAACCCACTATGTCACCACAGCTCCTATGAGGGCTGAAGAATGTCATGATGTGTGCCTGTTAAGAGACGCTAAGCAAAGTTATAGGGAGGGTAACCACATTAGAGTCCAGAATCTCAGGTTCAAACAGTCGGTCTCCAGCATATTTGTCAGCTCAGTGGCTATATTCAGTGAAAATGTATGTTTATAAGCAGATACCTAAACAAAACACAGTTCTCCTGGGAGCCCATTGTGGTAGAAATGATATATGAAGTATCGCATAATAAGGTTTGCGAGGAATGCTTCCTGAAATGCTTTTACTCGGACTTGATGTATGTGGGTATAATGCATGTCATGTGTGAAGAATAGCTTCACCCTGTGTTTGAAGGAGATGCTCACTGACTAAACTCAATCAAGATGTTGGAAGTCAGAAAGTGGCACTTCCTATCTTGAAAAGATCACACGTGTAGCTAAATAAAATACTGGTTTATTTCTCTCTCATCCGTGAAATGTTTGTTTTCTCTTTGACTTGTTTAGATTCCGTCATCAGTTTATATAGGGATGCATCACATCATCCACCACACATCTTTCATTTCCATCAGTTTATATCAGAATCATCCCACGTAGACTAAAAAAAATACATATATGATTATATAAGATATAATCAATGAGAGAACTCATTTAACATAACATGATACATATCATTCACAGAAAATAAAACAAATATCAAACACACTACTACTGAGCCAATTCTGACTCATACTGACCCTATAGTGCAGGGTAGAATGGTCCCTGAGAGTTTAGAATGTAACTTGACTTTAACTCTTGAAGGGACTGGAAAGCCTCATCATTCTCTCTTGGTGTGGCAGGTGGTTGTGAAGTGCTGAGTTAATTTTGTATCATTTGTAACTGTTATCAAGGATTTTGTTAACTAGTCTGTTTTTGAGCAGGGTTATGTTTAGTCAGTCTACAGATATTTCTTAGGAGGCAACAAATTGTTGGAATACACTTTGGAAGCACAATTAAAATACAGGTCTTTAAAAAGTGCTGTAGAGGATATTTTTGCTCTAAGGTTTTAAGTTTAAAAAATTGCATTAATTTTCATTAATAAAGTTCTCCTCTGAACATTGTACTCTTCTAAAGGATTATAAACGTGAGAGAAAATTGGCAATGGCCAATATAAAGTTTGGATGTATGTGTGTATGCATGTTTACTTATTTATTTGGTTGGTTATGTAAAAATGGCTTAAGCGTAGGTAGGTTCTAAATCTGTGGGTCACATATTACTTTTGAGTTTTCTCTTGACTCAGAATTGAAGGAACTAATGAACTCAACATTGGCAGTAAGATAACAAGCTGGGGACTAAATGAATCCAAGGTTGCAAGGTCGTATGGTAGGCCAATGACAAATTCCTGGCCTGGCAGAAGAGAGCAGGTCGTCAGCTCAAGTCCAAAGAGCTTGAGGTCAATGAGCCAGGTGTTAGATCCAGACGGACCCCAAAACAAGTAGTGTTTTCCACAAAGTCTGCTTATATTGGAAGCAGGCCACACTCCTGAGGCCATGTCATTTCAATTGGTTGCATAAGGGCTGTGGGCTGAGTAAGGATGGTCATTCCATTATAAGACAATCCCTTTATGGAATTGTACCACTGACTGGCTGTGATGGAAATATTGCTTATCAGGTCATTGGAGATTAGTAGGTGTTACGTGTTAAACCACGGAGAATCCCCACCGGGTTAAGTTGATAGAAAACATAACATCAACAAAAAGTGTTTGTAGAATAGTACCAGCATTCGAACAATAGGACTAATATGACTGAACTCTTTCTAAATGAATAAATTATTAAAATTGTATATGTTTGGCAGGTGTATATTTTCAATCATCAATTCATATATCATAGCAATGTACTCAGAATGAATGCCATTATGACAGGGAGCAACACTTCTAGAGGTGAATAGACTTACAGAGTTGAGGAACTGAGGGAAAAGCAAGGTTAGTTTGTGATCCAAAGTTGAAGGAGAGATATTTAATCATGCCATATCTTTGACTTGTTAACATTGTGTGATATTAGAATATTTACACCATTGACAACCGTCTTTCTATGAGAAGAAGCCAAAGAGATGGCATTCTTTCTCAACTGGATGTTTACCAAACAGTTACCATGAGAAAGCTAGGAAGTAGTATCTTAATGCATTCCATGTCAATTCAACCTTGTTCTTAATTTGCAAAGAAGTTATTTGTATTATACTGTTGTGTAATTAAAACGCTTTTATTAGTATATCACTCGATTTACAGTTCATATTGGAAAATAATCTAAGTTTCATTGATGTTTGAGAAAGAGGAACAATGCATTTCATAATTAGTGAACTCTGTGCCTGGACAACAAATACAACAACATGATTTGTTTGAATTTTGGGAGTGTTTTGTTCTATTACACAGAGAAACATCATAACTGACTCCATAGCATCTAATAACTACACACTGTTAGTTTCAGCTCAGATATCTCAAAAAAGAGTAAAATCCCGTCATCTTTATCAGAAACTGTTATTTTTCTTTTAGCTGATTTTCACAGAAGTTGTCATTTCATGTTAAATTATAAATGAGACAAGATGATTTACTAAATATTTTAGATGAAATAGTATCTTAGTATGAGGATCTAATAGATGAAAAACTAAATAAATACTCAAACCTCTAAGAAAAGAAATGAGAAGGGTTGAAAGAAAGTGCCTATGTTTTCATTATCATACAAATTCATCAAATTAGAATTGAACTGATTAGGAGAGGAAAAAATGGTAAGAAGTGAATTTGCCATGAGAATTCTTCATAATTTTGCATCATTGACTTCCTGCAACTAAGACCTGCTTGTGAAAAATACAGTGACTGGCATGACTTTGAACTGTGGACACATTGATTATAAAGAATAAGGAGATTAACTAATTAGGAACATTCAAAAGGAAGTCTTTTGTGGCTGTGCATGCTTCAATTATTTAATTTTCCTTCCATTATAATCTTCAATCTATTTCAGCATGCATCAAATCAGCAAACAGCATAATTTATAAGCAAAACAAACTACAGCAGGTTACTTCCACAGACTAGAAAAGTAAAAGGACAAAAATATACCTACGAAAATATGTGACTATGAAGTTCAATAGTAACAGGTAATAAAGTGTTCTTATCTGCTAGTTTTATAAAGAATTCAATATTACCATACACACAGGCCATACTTACCTGCATAGTTGGTGAATGATGACCAAATGCATCTAAGCAGATGTAGATTATATCCCTGGAATTTCTGATTATATATATCAGGATTTAGGTGATGAGAAGAACATTTGCTCAGGCAGTCATTCTTAGAAGGAGAGAGAAATATAAGTTTATGAAACCAGGATTATGCTAAGGACTTATGCTATATAAGCTGTCCAGGTGGCACAGAGTTTAAACACTCTATTGCTAACTGAAAGACTGGTACTTCAAACCCACAGGGCCCTCCATGGAAGAGACATGGGTCGGTGTGTGTCCATAAAGACATGGCAATTCTTTTTTTTTTTTTTTTTTAATTATTTTTTATTTTTTAACAAATTATTGGGGCTGATACAATTCTTTTCACAGTTCATACATATACATACATCAATTGTATAAAGCACATCTGTACAGTCTTTGCCCTAATCATTTTTTTCTCCTCTTTTCTTCATTTACATTTTATTAGGGACTCCAACAACTCTTACCACAATCCATACATATACATACATCAGTTGTATAAAGCACACCCATACATTCCCTGTCCCAATCATTCTCAAGGCATTTGCTCTTCACTTAAGCCCCTTGCATCAGGTCCTCTTTTTTTTTCCCCCCCTCCCTCCCTTTTCCCCCCTCCCTCATATGCCCTTGGTAATTTATACCTCGTTATTTTGTCATATCTTGCCCTATTCGGGGTCTCCCTTCCCCCCTTCTCTGCTGTCCCTCTCCCAGGGAAGAGGTCACATGTGGCTCCTTGTAATCAGTTCCCCCTTTCCAACCCACTCACCCTCCACTCTCCCAGCATCGTCCCTCACGCCCTTGGTCCTGGAGGTATCATCCACCCTGGATTCCCGGTATCTCCAACCCTCATATGTACCAGTGCACAGCCTCTGTCCTATCCAGCCCTGCAAGGTAGAATTCGGATCATGGTAGTTGGGGGGAGGAAGCATCCAGGATCTGGGGGAAAGCTGTGTTCTTCATCGATACTACCTCACACCCTAATTAACCCATCTCCTTTCCTAAGCCCCTCTATGAGGGGATCTCCATTGGCCGACACTTGGGCCTTGGGTCTCCACTCTGCACTTCCCCCTTCATTTAATATAATATATATATACGCATACATATATACATATACACATACATACACACACTTATATCTTTTTTTTTTTTTTTTTTGCATGATGCCTTATATCTGGTCCCTTGGGCACCTCGTGATCGCACTGGCCGGTGTGCTTCTTCCATGTGGGCTTATTTGTTTCTGAGCGAGATGGCCGCTTGTTCACCTTCAAGCCTTTAAGACCCCAAACACTATCTCTTTTGATAGCCGGGCACCATCAGCTTTCTTCACCACATTTGCTTGTGCACCCATTTGTCTTCAGCGATCCTATCATGGAGGTGTGCAGTCAATGATATGATTTTTTGTTCTTTGATGCCTGGTAACTGATCCCTTTGGGACCACTCGATCCCACAGGCTGGTGTGTTCTTCCATGTGGACTTTGTTGCTTCTGAGCTAGATGGCCGCTTGTTTATCTTCAAGCCTTTAAGACCCCAGTCACTATCTCTTTTGATAGCCGGGCACCATCAGCTTTCTTCACCACATTTACTTGTTCACCCATTTTGGCTCCAGCTGTTGTGTCGGGAGAGTGAGCATCATAGAGTTCCAATTTAATAAAAGAAGGTATTCATGCATAGAGGGAGTGTTTGAGTAGAGGCCCAAGGTCCTTCCGCCACCTTAATACTTGACCTATAAATATCGACACAAAGATCTATTTCCCCAACCTCCTATATATATTTGCATGTACATGTCTTTGTCTAGACCTCCATGAATGCCCTTTGACTCCTAGCTCTTTCCTCCATCTCCCTTGACCTTCCTCCTGCCCTACTACCATGCTTCATTGCCACCTGGGCTAGAGTATACCTCTTCTCTAAGCAACCTTACCCTTGATCATTTCCCACCAGGCCTGCCACTCCCCCTTCTCTACCCTTTGGGGTCCCATGTTTTTCCCTTGTCCCTGGGTTTGTTAACACCACTTCCTTACCCCCCCCTACCCCCCACCCCAAGTCCCCCCGGAACTGTCGGTCCCGTTGTTTTTCATCCAGATAGTTCATCCAGCCTGTCCTATTCAGACAGACCTGTGGAGTCACTAACATGCACGAAAACTAGACAGAGGAACACAAAGCAACAGTATACAACCAGACAACAAAACAACCAAAACAAACCACTGAAAAAGAACAGAACAAAACAGTTCACAAGAGAAAAGCTTGTAGTTAGTTCAGGGATCTTTGCTGGCCCTTAGGAGCGTATTCCAGTCCAGTCTGTTGGGGCACCACGCCCTGGCCCCAAAGTCCACTTTCAGCATTCCCTGGGGACCTTGCCACTCCATTCCCTTGCTGTTCCGCTGCATTCCCCCAGTGCATTGCCTCGGTGTGGTGGGATCAGGTCAGGTGCAATTCCCACACTGTGTCTCCGGTGCTGTCCCCTGTATCGCCCTTAGTCACTGAGGGGCATCATGTCTCATAGTAGGGCCAGCCATGTTGTTCTCTCTGTGGACTGGCTGCTCTACTCAGGAACATCATCATCACGGCCTGGTGGGCCAGGCTGTGCTCCACTCTCTCCTCCTGCCCCTTCATCTGCTCCCGTGTGCTCTGATCAAATATGTCCATCTCCCATAGTTGCAGGGTCAATGTCGTCCTTTGGAACAAGTTCTTTTCGGGGGAGGGGCAGGAATCCACTTAATTTATGGTGCTGGGGCCTGCCTCCCAGACCTCTCCACCGGTTCCGTCCTCCACGCCGGGATATTGCATTCACACCTTGCGACACTGGGTTGAAGTCTGGTCCCACTTTCCCTGTGGAGATATAAGCCATACCCTCCCCTTGGGTGGATTAATGCCCCATTTCTGTCATGCTGATTGTACTTACCTCAGAGGACTCATGTTGTACCTGTCCCTTTGGGACTGACTTACCTCGCTTAGCATAATTCCTTCCAGCTCTTCCCGACATGGCAATTCTATAGGGAAGCTCTGCCATGTATTATGTGGCCACTATACACCAGAATGGACTTGTCAGTAGAATTCACTTTGTTTTCCTGTGTAGGCTTTAGAGGTTCTGGAAGAAGACCCACTTAATAGTCTCATGTCAGCACTGAAAGACTAAGACGATGCTCTATTGAAGCACTGGGGCCAGGCTTGACCTATGAGGATTTGCCAGCTATGTGGGAGAGTTAGTTGCCATCTAGTCAACTCAGCCCCGTGGTGACTTGGGGTGCAACAAAAGGAAGCGTTGCCATCTCCCAGCAGCCTCAGCATTGTTGCTATGGTCTAGTTTGTCTATGGCTCTTGGGAAAATCCATGTCACTGAAGGTTTTTCTCTGCCCTCTTTGGACATCTAGAAAACAGTAGGCCTGTGTTTAAGACTGGTCTTGGAAAATGCACTGCTGTAACCCAAATGATCTTCATGGATTGACTTTTGGAAGTTTGTGGGCCTTTCTTCCTAGCCTGTGTTTGCTGGCATCCTCACTAAAATCTTTCCACGGCGGTTGAATCTGTTGCCATGTTTAATTCCAGCAGCCTAGTTTCCAGCACCATAGCAACACGCAAACCACCACCGTATGACAAACTGGCAGATGGCTGGTGGCCATAACCTAGAGTTCAGAGCACGTTATAAAATATGGGTTAATAAATATTTCATGACAGCAATCTAAAGTCTAGTAAAGGAAAAAGAAGTTACTTCAAAAAAAAAGGCACATTGATATGCCGAAAGGGATAAGTGATAAATGACAGGAACAATTATCCGATGCCTACATGGAGAGGTAATTGGTACCAAAGAATGCTGCAACCCAAAAGAAAGGAATAGAAGGTGAAATGAATACTAGGCCATGCACAAAAGGACTTAACCTCCCGAGGACCATTTTTAAATGCCTGAATGCAGGGGAAGACTCTTTTAATTGTGATCTCTAATGACTTATGTGTATGGAATCAAATGGTATTTCCAGATCAATTGGGAGTTTAGCCACCAATCAAATTCTAGGTGTTTTAAGTTGTCTTCTTTGCCTCTGGTATGATATAGGGATGTTATTGATATTTTTCCATATTCTCTTGCTAGATGACCTGTGTTGGAGGTGACTTGTCAAGGTTGGTGGTGGCATCATGGAGCATAGCTCACTGAACTGGGTCTGGTGCAGAGATGGCCCATGGCTGAGGACACAACAGATGGCTCCACACAGTGAGCAGGCCCCTCTGTGAGTGCAGGACTCTCATAGATGCTGATTTGTTCAGCACCACAAAACTCCCTGGTAAACATGAAGGGTGTCTCAGCAGATTTTGCCGAAATTGTTTTTTAAAAAATCAGGACATCTATGATTCACACTTTGCAAAATCTGTGAATCTTGGATCTATGATGAGAATTTGGTGCTTCACAGAAATTCCCATCAGCCATCATCGGGTGCCTGCCTCTGCAACAGCAGGAAACTGAGAGTACCCATAAGCCCAATAGATTCCAGGCCTTGTAGACTTGCTTGGCATGGCTATTTCAGTAGCTCATACTATGTTAATGAGTATGGCTCCGGATGCAGGCATTGGTACCATTGTGCATGGTTCAATTTCTCCAATAGTGAGCCTCTCCTTACTTCCTCATGCAAAGCACTCTTTTAAAGGTTATTGTGCCTTCTCTGAGACAGATGCCTGGTTTCACAATAACAGCAGTGTTCAATGACTAGATTCCTTTGTGCCAAAATCTCTTGAATATTAAATTCTGACTGATCACTGAGTCACACTTGTTTACATGTAAAAAAAAATCAATCTATGGTCCCTTGGTCTCAGAACTCAAATTTTTCCTCCTCCCCCCACCCCCACCAAATTATCAGACACTCTATTTTCCTTGTGTACTGTCAAGTCCATTCTGACTTACAGTGACCTCCTAGGATAGAGTAGAACTTCCAAATTGGGATATCTAGGCTTACATATATAATTTTAAAATTATAACCATCTTCTTGACCCACAATGCAAATATTTAAACAATTCAATGGTTTAAGCATATTGAAAGATGTGTGCAATCTTCACCAAAATAAAATTTAGAACCTTTTCTTCTTTCCTTTACTCATATTATTATTAGCCTTCCATTTCCCCTCAATCTCCCCTTTTATAATCCCAAGAGACCATTACTCCAGTGACTTTGTCAGCAGACTTACCTCTAGTCTTCAGTCTTTCCAGGATCAGAACATAAGGCCTATTCTGCAACAGAGAGTAACCGATGGATTGGAAATACTAACCTCTTAGTTAGCAATCAAGCATGGTTTCACTATCGGGCGACCTTGCCTGACACAGAGCAGGCATCAAACAAATATATTTTGAATAAAAGAAAGAAAGTTAAGTGATAAGCTCCAAAATCAAAAGAGAGAAAGAAAGAGTTAGTGTTTGCATTGCACGCGTGATTGGAAATATTGGAGAAGCCTATCAAGATAAAGAAACTTTGGAAGGGAATTGAAGGCATAGCTTTGATATTTTAATTAATTGGATTTTAAAACTCAAAATGCTGCTTATTTTATACTAGATTTTTTTTATTGCAGCACTTTCTCTTAACCATTTCACTTTCACATTTCCCTTGTTAGCTTAGTCTTGTCGTATTTCCACTCTACAACAACTGAATACTGAATGCTTTTTCCTTACCACTGTTTATATAAATAATCAAGAATTTGGTGGAAGAAGGTCCTTCTGAGGATCAGCGATGGTGCACTTGCCAGAAACACTTTATGATAAACTCTTCAACCATCCCGCTGAAAGATAAATGAAATGTCCTATGTACATACATGCACATGTATTGTAAAAATAACAACTCTACAGTGTCACCATATGACAGTGACCCTCTACAGAGCCTCTTAGACTGCCAATCTTTATCAAAACAGAGAACCTCAACCTTATCATGCTGCCCTCAGATGGCAGGTGGGTTTGAACAACTGACCTGCTGTTAGAAGTCCAAAGTCTGGGCCACAGCAGCAAAAGCAGGGCCCCTTCAATTTCCAATCTCAAGGGAAAAAAACAACAACAACTCACTGCCTTCCAACCTGTCCCCACTCATAGAGACCTGTGGAGAGGGAATACCTAGCCATGGTGGTTTCCAAAGACTATATTTTTATGGGAGTAGAAAGCCTCACCTTTGTCCAGCCAGATTTAGCAATAATCCCTATAAATAATGACAGCTGTGCTGCTGGTCACTTTTTGTCCTTTTTTAAAAAAAACTAATTTTTACTTTTTCCTTCACCTTGACAATTAGCTTTTAGCTACTGGCATTTGCCTGTTTCTCATTTTTCTCTATTTCTATTTATTCTTAGAAAATAGTTCTCTTTTTTTTTGCCTGCCAAATTTAACATGTATCCCTGATCTGTTATGTTCCAATTTTAGGCTATCTTATGTTGTTAAAAGGAGTTCTGGTGGCCAACTGGTTAAGCTCTTCATCTGGCAACTGAAAGGCCCATGGTGGAAACACACTAAACATTCCACGAGGCAAAAGATCTGGTGATCTGTTTGCTTAAAGAAAACAGCCTGGGAAGCCTGTATCCATGTCTGTCCTAAAGGGTTCTTATGAGCTGGAACCAACCTTGCAGAACACAGCAACAAAACTGTTCAAAAATATGTATCTAGAAAATTCTTTAGTTGGGAAAATGAGATGGCACATGATGAAAATATATAGTGCAGGGCTTAGAATGCGGTCCTAAGTCACTGCTACGGAGTCAGTTTTGACTCACAGTGATGCTGCAAACAAGGGTAGACCTGCCCCTTTGGGTTTCTGGGGACTATAAATCTTTATGGGAGCAGAAAGTTTGATCTTTCTCCCAAAAAGTAACCAAAGACCTTTTAGTTAGCAGTTATGCCACCATGGAACATAAGTTCTCAGTAAGTGTGTAAATTTTAATATATTGGGTTAGTATTTAAACAAAAGATTTTATATGTGTGTGTATATATATATTCTTTACTACCAAGTCAATATTTTACACAGGCCCTTTGTTAGTCTGGGTTGACTAGAGAAACAAATTCATAGACACTCATATGTGTATAAGAAAGAGTTTTATATCAAAGAGCTATTGTATAATAAGAAAACATCTCAGCCCAGTCCAGACCAAGTCTTTAAGTCTGATATTAGCCCCTATGTCCAATACCAGTCTATGAAGTCCTCTTAATACTCACACGCCACATGCAATGATGACTAATTCAGGAAGATCACAGGCCAGTGGGTGGAAAGTCTTTTAGATCCAGTGGCAGTGGGAGCATCTCAACACTGGCATGCATCTTCACGTGGCTCCTCCAACTCCAAGGATCTAGCTCCATCAATGAGACACCATGTGCTTGTCAACAGGAATGTTGAGCTGAGAGAGTGTGTGTCCTGCCTCTAGGGAGGAAGACAGAAGTCCCAGAATCCTTAGGAGAAGGCCATGCCCACACAGAGACATGATTGGCTAAGATCTGATTTATAGGCTAGAATTCACCTCTTTGACATGAGATTATTTAACTACCACAGACCCTCTTTACAACATACTAAAATAAAAATATTTTGAAGTAGGTCAAGTTAGTAAATTACCATAAGAAGTATTGTGTTGAACTCATTTTTATATACTTGATGGTCTGCCTAATGCAGGTAAGGGCAGATAGGTATGAATATCATGTACACACCCTTTAAAATAAAAGGAGATCCATCTATCAAAATAAAAAAATGCACATTACTTACTCAAAGTTTATTATGTGATACTGAGTTGATCTGAGACTCACTTTACAAAGAAACAATCAATGGGATACATATACACATATATATTCGATATAACTATTGAAGCAATGGGTATTGTTAAGGGTAATTGCATAAACTCTGAACGGGAAATTGGCAAACTCCATATTTAGCACTTGAAATACCAATTTGGGCAAGCATTCTAATTATTAATATCAGTTTGTGGAAATTATCAGAAAAGTTTTAAATAGTAAGTGTTGGTAAAGGGATCTAGTAAGGATGTATCTGAAATAAATAACATTTGATTAAACAAACAATAAAGCATAGGGTAGTGATGCTTAAGTTCCCTAGTAGAATATTCGTCTACAGATGATTTGGGATTTGATTTATAAAATATTGGCATTCTTAGAACTAAACCAATTCTTAGAACTACAGATGATTTGGGATTTGATTTATAAAATATTGACATTCTTGGAACTAAACCTAAATGTGTACAAAAAAGAAACTTGAAACAAAACATCACAGAACAATTATACAAGAACATTATTGCAATTTTAGGCAATCAAGATAATAAATTTCAAATCATACATTGTTAAATAATGCCCTAGCATTCACTGGACAATTCCCCTGGACATGTGTTTAATTGAAACTTATAAAAAATTACTGTATGTCTTACAAAGTCTATTTTTGAATATCAGGTGAGGAGTGTTTGCACAATTCTATCTGAACCAAGTTGTTCAATTAACAACCAGGAAGGAAACTCCCTGGCTTTTTCCTTTTGAGTTGAAAGTTGCAGAGAAGGATCATCTAATTCAAGTATCTAGAAATGGAAGAAACTAAAGTATTCAATTGAAGTTCTTCATTTATTTCTGAACAGGATTCAATTAGACTTCCAGAATTTTGAATAGGTACTCTAATCATGAATGAATATAGTCAAGGAAAAATCCCTAAGCTTTGATTGTGTTTATGAATTTTGGAAAAAGTTGTTTCAAATATGAAAATATCAAAAATCAACCCATGCCCACAAAGACGTCTCCTTGGCTATCTCTGGCTAGACTCCGCTCCTACATTCTTAATCCTAAATTCACAAACGGTACTGTAACTATCACGGAAACTCTACAAAGGTGCTATGAGTTGGAATTGACATAATGTCAGTGGTTTGGATTTTTTGACATTCATTTGTTTGTTTGGTTTGATTAATAAAGCTCTAAAATTTTTAAAAAGTTCTAAAAGCAACTAATTCAATCATGACTTCAAAGAATCCTCCTGAGTGTTTTAGTTCTTTATTTCAGCTCATGGACTTAATGTGGGCACATTGTTTTCATTATCTCACTTACTGTGCTAATCAGAGCTGAGGGCAGTCTACTCTCTCTAGCCAGTCTACTTGTGGTGTAGCACTGAATTTGACTTAGTGAATGTTTAAGTAATTTTATTATTTCACTACAAAGTTTCTGTTTTAAATAAACTCTTTTAGGAGCAGTATTTGGTTGACAAAAAATTTTATAACTAAAAATATTTTAAATGAATCAATTTTAATATTTTTCTAATAGTTATCCAAAGAATAATAATCAGGATAATTTTTCACTGGTTAAACTGGGAAATTGACATTTCTCATCCCTGTGCCTGTGGAAGTCTCACAATATTGTCTATTCAAATAAGTCTGATTTCAAATTCCATGTTATTTGCATCTCATTATCATGCTTCCTAGAAAACCCTGGTGGCCCCGTGGTGACCTGCTCAGGAAATCACAAAAGCTGTGTTACGTTTTAGTCCATGGTAGCTGCCAATGGGTCAGTCCACCCTGTCAAGGGTCTTCCTCTTTTTCACTGACCCTCCACTTTCCCAAGCATGAAATCCTTTTCCTGGCCTCGATTGGTGATATGTCCCAAGTACAAGATAAAATCTTGCCACCATCATTTCATAGACAGGGTTTTGGAACCCTGTAAATCTTAACAGGAAGATAAAGCCTCGTTTTCCCCTGGAGAGTGGCTGTTGGATTTGAACTGCTGATGCTGCCAGAAGCAGCCCAATTCCTAGCCCACAGCACAAAAAGAGTTCCTTCCAAAAGATGAGACTGTTGGAAACCTTTGAGGGCAGCCCTACCCTGTCAATTGTGTTACTGGGAGTCAGACTGAACTAAACTGACAGAATAGAATAACTCTTTCAATCTAGAAATTCATAGACTACTGTCATGATCTCCTCCAATCATGCCTTTTCAGGAAACTTTTTGGAAATCTGTAGTTTTCAACAGTCATTTGACAAGTGTTTGCTGTTTGAGCACTTCTATTCCACAAGCAGCACAGTGCCTAGTACATGCGTACTACATGATCAATAATTACAAGTAAAATTGCTTTTTAAGGGTTGACTCCTTTTAAAACCAATGCTTGTTTTTTTTTTTTTTTAAATCTCCATTTGCCCTCAACTCTAATTGCATCATTTCTTGCAATGGAGCCATTTTAATAAATGTCCCCTTAAAAATTATGGTGAATTGGGTAAATATTGAGAGGACCGATCATCCGTTTTTAATTCATCAATTAATATACAATTTAGTGTCCTTTCTTTTGTATGCCATCATTAATGTTCAAATATTTTTAAAGGTTTTTCTTTTTTCCTTACAGGCCTCAGTCTTCCTGACTACGGTCCAAAAACTATCCTCAAGAGCATCTCCTCCTTTTTAATGTGCTTTTTCTTCTCTTTGGACTTGCAGTGTAGCACTGCCGTAAGTGGACTGAATCTCTAGCACGATTATTCTGCCACATGGGACTACTCTGGACACAGGTCTTTCATTATCTAACTTACTGATTTCATCACAGTTGAGTGTAACCTACTCTTTCTGGCTAGTCTGCTCTCTCTAGCCAAAGTTCTGTTGCTATCCTTTATGATTCCTTGAATAACCTGGAGACCTTGTGGAACCAGTCTGTTTGCAAACATCATGCAGAAAAGATCTCAGGGCCTCAGTCTACAACTGTTAGGTGATGGCCACACACATCTAATCCTTTACTGTTGTTTTTTAAACTTGGTCAGTTGGATCCACAATCAATTCTCATGGAAACAGCAGTCAAGAGATTAAAGGATGCATTGTATTGGGTGAATCTGCTGCACAAGAACTCCTTAGAGTAATGAAAAGCACTTAAGCCCTTTGCATCAGGTCCTCTTTTTCATGTGAGTATCTTTGGCCTCTGTACAATTTTCTCATTCGTGACAACCTTTTTTTCAAAGGATGTTGTAGTGAGGAAATATCTTCTAGTTCAGTAAACTTTCTGGAATGTGCCTGCTTAATTTGGATTTGCCAGCATGAAAGCATCCCTAGTGGGGAAGTGTGTGATGAGTTGGCCTGATAACCGTGAGGTCAGTAGTTCAAGCTTACCAGCTGTGCCACAAGAGAAAGGGAATGCTGCTCATTCACAAATAACTTTACCGTTTTGGAAACTCACACAGGCAATCCAACCCAGTCTTATAGGGTGGCTGCAGTTGGGATTGACTTGATGGCAGTTAGTTTGGTTTTTATTATAGCATAAAAGTCTCACAGTATTCTGTGAGCTCTCTTGGGTGTTCTGAATTTAGTCTTCCCTTGTTGAAGCAGAGAAAATTTCTTCCTCATCCCACCAGGAGGGCAGTGTTCTTCCCAGTCCATTCTAGTAATCTCAGGTAGCATTCTGTACCACTTTCCACCTAAAGGAAGTTGGCAGCTTAACAATAGTATATATAAAATAGTATAGATTATCATATATATGAGAATAGACAGGTGACAGGTATATAGAAAGATAAAGATCTTCAAAGAGTAGAGTACCACAGGGTTATGTATCTTCATTTTCTTCTACTTCTTGATAGTCTATCATTTCCTTTCCCAGCAGGCTTAATAACCATAAATATTTTCCAATATTCCATTCTTTGTACTTTCTACTTTATTTATTCCTTCCGTTTTTAGAGCTTCAAATTATGTTTATACATATGACTCCAGATATTTGTTTCGATTCTGACCCTTGAGTTTCAACTTTTTATTTTCTTTATGGAAAATCATGATCAGGCTATCTCCTGACTCAGTATATCCCCAAATAAAATTGCCATATTTTTCCGTGTGCGGTAGTCACGCAATCTGTGCCAATTTGAGGCTTAAGAGTGAAGAGGTGGAGTCTACCCTGTCGATCAGATTTCAGCTTGATGACCTTATTTGGAGCCCTAAGGAGATACACAGCTCATTGGAGGTGGACAGAGACTCACTCCCAGAGAGACATTCTTGTTGACCAGCCACATGGAGACACGCTGATAGCAACCAGAACCAGGGAAGTGAAGGAACCATGTGGAGACTCCTACCAGTGCTGAGATCCCCCGCCATTGGATATATAAGACTTTACACACACTGGCCCATGATCTTCCTGCATTCTGCATCATTCCATGTGTTGCATGAATCTTCAGAGGAATTTATAAACTGGTATTGGACATAGGGGCTAATATTAGACTTATGGACTTGATCTGGGCTGAGATGTTTTCTCAATATTCAATTTCTCTTGTATATAAAGCTCTTTCTTATATACATATGAGTGTCTCCCTGGATTTGTTTCTCTGGACTACCTGACTAACATACCCTGTTACAACAACGATATGCAAAGTTATCTTCATAGAAGAGAATGCTTGGATAGTTCACAGGTTGGCAAGACTGGCAAGTTAGCTAAAAGAAAATGGTTTCCCTGAAAAGCAAGGCTGTTGTCAACCCTGAGAGCTGAACACAATTTATCACAGGTGAAGGTTAATGTTGACTGGATGTTTTATAATGTCACTTAAAATACTATCCCTGAATAAATGTAGTGGATAGAAGATGATCTTGTTATAGTGCTGAAAGCAGGAGTGACCTTCCTTTTCAAGGGGATGGCATCACCAGCATTTATAATGCAATGGTCGTCTTCATTCAGATCCCAGGGCTCACTATCACATTTCATGTTTACCAGTTAGTCTTCAAACTATTAGCTGTTTTTCTTGGATATACCCCTAAGGGTCAAGGAGGCACGACTCAACGAATTGCGTTTGGTCTCCTGGAAGTTACAGTTCTCCGAATTCTCACTGTTAAATTATTAGCATTCTGAGATCGTAAGTCAATTTTATTTGGGCTTTGAACTGAGTCTGCCCAGTTCAGTCATAGGCAGTGAAACAAAATTGTGATGACTTCAACATTGAAAATATGATAACCCAAATGGGAAGAAGGTGGGTGACACCCTACTTGAAATTTGATCCCCCTCTTAGCAAACAAATGTCACAAGGAAGGACATTACAAAGCAACCAATCTCTTGGCTGGCAGCTTGAGGAAGAGTGTTGTCCTGTCCAAACGTGTCAGTTGCTTACACTGCTTGGAATAGGTGTTGCTCTGCACAGTCCTAGCAATAATCTCATCTCCTGCTTCAAGTTCCCCAAAAAGGCCCCTGCTGCCTCTCCCGAAAACCCTATTCTATGTCAACGATATGTAATTGTTCATGTGCTGATTATCCTTCACATGCATCAATATTGTACAACACTGAGCCTATTCCAGTTTCACTGTCTTAGCCCTGAGTGAACTGGTTCAAATCAGTACAAAGCCCCCGTATTATGAACTTGGTTAATTCAACACTCAGCTCCTTTTCGGTCTAATGACAGAATCCAATGCCTGAGCATCAAAATTGACTGTCAACATGAACCCCGGGAAATGAGCTGAGACAGCATTTCGTAACATGCATTTTGTGCAATGGTGGGGGGAAAATCTGGTCAAGAGCATTTAAAGAATACCATTAACGACATTTTTCCAATGCACAAAATCATGTTTTAAAATGTGTTTTATAGACACATAGCATTATTAAAGCAGGTGTTTCCCAAATTTATTTTGATTTGGCTGGTTTTAGTGCTGTATTCTCTGTGGTCTAAGAATGCTATCCTATGAGGCCAACTGAAACAAATATTGCCTGGTATAAAGTTATCTTTTTTATTTGGATACCAATAAGATATTCAAAACATCATGATCTCCTACCATAGCATTCTCAGCATAATGCAGGCTAGTATTTAGTTTTTCAGTTCTTTATTA
This sequence comes from Tenrec ecaudatus, assembly GCF_050624435.1. Classification (NCBI taxonomy): domain Eukaryota; kingdom Metazoa; phylum Chordata; class Mammalia; order Afrosoricida; family Tenrecidae; genus Tenrec; species Tenrec ecaudatus. The sequence goes on from NC_134544.1 coordinate 12,641,654, forward strand.
TTAGCTGTAAGATGCATTGTATTGGCAAATTGGCTGCATAGGACCTCTTTAAAGTGTTAGTGAGCAACACTTTGAGGACCAAGGTGCTCCTGACCCATGCCATGAGGTTTTCAATCACCTCCTATGCACGCAGAAGTTGCACATTGACTTAGCAGAACTGAGAAGCGGCTGGATTTGAATGATGGTGCCAGCAAAAACTATTGGAAGCAATGATGGACTGCCCAAAGAACAAACAGATCTGTTTTGGAAGAAGAACCACCAGAACACTCCTAGGAAGTGAGGATGGTGAGACTTCATCTCCTGTATTTTGGAAATGTTGGCAGGAGAGACCAGTCCCTGGAAAAAGGACTTGATGCTCGGCAAATGTAAGAGTGGCAAAAGAGAGGAAAGCACTAGATCAGATGAATTGACACAATGGCTACAACAATGCATTCCAACAGAAGAACAGTCTCCAGTGGGTCACTGTGAGTCAGACCCATCGTGAGGGCACCCAACAACAGAACAACAGCTAGCACATCTTTATCTTTTAATGATAGAAATTGATCTTTATATGCACCCATTGGGTACCCTATAGGTCCTATATATGGAAATAGATGAGACATATTCTTTCTACAAGGATCTTGGTCTTGTTTTGTTTTGATTTTTATAGTATATAAATACACACACACACACATGTATATATATGAAAATATAAACCAGTTACAGAGCCAACATACCCGAAAAGGCAGATCTATAACCCACAAATTACCTTAGGCCACCCCTTTGTTGAAAGGGCAAAAACAAAGCCAAAGTACATTGTCCTCTAGGCCTCAGCACACCTGGAAAGCAGGGCTGTACTTGGGTGACAATGGACCTCTCCAAGCAATGGTTTGTGTTTTCAAAGGAATACCAATAAACCACCCTGCATACAAGTGGCTGAAATATCTTATAATATGTAACATACATTGTATGATGCCATCTTACATTAAAAGAGAAAAAAATAGAGACCAAAGAAAAATGAAATAAAATGTGCTGATATTTGTTGGTGTGTGTACATGATTTTTAAAAAATATACATGAAAAAGGGATAGATATATGGACATCATTCCTGATGTTCTTAAAGAAGATCTTGGTGGGGCTCTTTTGCTAAACTAATCACCAGTGCTATCATTCTTTGTAAAATTAGGGTGTGAGGAAATGGTTTGGGATTTACCTCTAGCTACATGAAGAAGAAGCCAACTCCACATCTGCCTAAGGCTGATTCCAATCAATGAGGCAGAGGTTAAGCATGCTTCCACCCTCCAAATTCCTCTAGTCCGTTCTAACATCAGGAGTCCTTGAGGCTGCTGACGCAGTTCAAAACTGCCAGCATCTCTGTGGAAGAAAAATGAGCCTTTCTACACTGCAAAAAGTTTCAGTCTTGGAAGCCACAAGGGCAGTGCTACCCTGCCATATAGGGCCGCTATGAGTCTGAATCAACTCAATGGCAGTAAGTTTGAGTTTTAACATCATCGCTCCCTGGAAACCCTACTTCTCCTCTGTGTTCTATAACCCTTTGTAATGGTCACACAGCATTCAAAATGACAGGAGTTGATGAAGGAAGTTAGCAAGTTACCACAAATCAGGCTTCCAAAGCCATCTATAGGGGATGCGCTTCTTTCGTTGGCAGCAATGTCTCTTTTCAGTGGAGCCAACAGACACATCTCCACCTGGTGTCAGGCCTTTCCATCCCAGCATTTCTGGACCTTTGTCCTACTACAAGTTCACTAGTCGGTGTCATGGCCTTGGTTTGATGAGCTCTGGCTTCTCCCCTGTCCACCACTTTAAGTAAGGATCTCACACCTGTCTTACTGGTGGGGTTTTCCCGTGATAATTGCATGATTTCTCTGTTTCTACTTCTGAGATGATTGAATTTTATCCCCAGAGGTAAGGTCCTCTAAACCTTTTTTGCAAATCCCCACCCAATGAGAGGGCAGGAGTTACGAAGAATACAGATAAAAGGGCCATCACAAGTAATTTCAATTCACCACAGTGTGGATATGAGTCATGTTTCTACAAGTTTGCCATTTAGGAACAATTGATAAATCATTACAAGTGAGACACAATTTAAAGATATCTGTAGTATATTCTGTTCTAAATACTTATGTATACTCTCTAGAATCAGAAGGATTTTGTTTCTTAATGACCTTTGAATATGTAATGGACCAGCATTATATTTCTTGATATTGTGACTATGATTGCAACCTGATCAATAGTTTTATAAGTAACTGAAAGATAAACTGTAAAGCACTTTCAATAAATGTGTATGTATGTCTATATTTATGGAGCATTCAGTATAAACTTTTGAAATCAATGTGGTTAAACTCCAATCAATTTAAATAAAATGAAATGGATATTTTTCTAAACTTAATTTTCTCTACACATTTGAAAAGTTCAATCTAGTTTTACTTTGCAGCATTATCATTAACACTATTAAGTAGCATTAAAATATATCATGATGTAGACACAAATATTAGCAAAGCAGTAACTACTTTAAGTTCCCAATCTCTAGTTACCAGTGCATCTTGATTACATATTTTATGAATTTCAGCTGAAAGAAGTGAGTAAAAACCTCCAGTTTCCTCATCTTTGGCATTAGTTGTTAGTGCCTACATTTGAATAATAGTCATATTAACTATTCTTTCATATAGTTTTATGGGTGTTATCCTTCCATTGGCAGCCTTGTACTTCAGGAGAGATCAGGAAATTATATTTCTAACAATAATTGTGACCACATTTTGCCTCAATTTGCCATTACTGGCATAGTGGACCATATGATTGCCCAAAGAAACATGGTCAATATCAGTCCATGCCAGCTCACGAATGTGTAAGATAATTATCTCCCTGTTTCCTTCCATTTTTGATGACTTACAGTTTCCCTGGATTCACATCATTGCTAGAAGAAGTGCAGCAAAGGTGTTTCTTATGAGGAAGAATGGTGAAGCTTCGCATGAACTTTGGACATGTGATCAGGACACCAGACACTGGAGACTCACAGGGTCAGTCAAAAATCAAAGTATCTCCTAGAGATGGCTTGATACCATGACTGTGACAATGGGCTCAGACACAGAAATGATTTTGAGCATAGTACCAAACTGGGAAATACTTTGTTAGGTTTCACAAAGACCACTTTGCATCAGAACTTACTCAAAATCAAGACCCCTTTGCATCAGAACCTGACAGAAAGAAACTAGTTTATCAAAAGTAACCATTTGGTACATGATGTTCTCTTTGTGTTAAGAAACGGAACTATCTAAGAGGTTTAAGCCAATGATTCTCTTTATGTACATTGCAAATTTTTATTTTTTATTATAATTAATATGTATGGTCACACAAACCTAAATGCACAATCACACGCAAAAGTAGATGTTTTGTTATCTATCTGCCCACTCCTCACTCATTGACAGGTTTAGTTTCCAAAGGCCAGGTCACTAAGTGAAAATTGGCATTATGCAGAAATGAGATTCTCATTTTCCCCCCTGTTTTAAGACCATCCATTTGTCTAAAATTTTTAAGATTAAGTTTTAAAATTCATAAAACAAAATCTTAGAAATAATTATGTCTAAGATGTCCTGAAGGAGTCCTGGGTTGTACTGATGAAACTTTGGTTGGCTAAGTGTTAGGTCTGCAGTTTGAAACCACCAGAGACTCCCAGGAGCCCTTTTACCCTGTCCAAAAGTGTCTTGATCAGTTGGCATCTAACAGATGGCAGTGAGATTCACTGCGCTTCACTGTGCTTTTCAGGTATGGGTTATTTCTTGGTGGAGCGGGGGCCTTGGAGAAGACAAAGCTGGATAGAGCCAACTATACGACTGCCAGGCCCATCACTTCCCCACTTTCCCTTTCTTAGGTGCTGGACCAGATAGTCTTCCTTGGAACTGCCTCACCCTAACAAGCCTTTGCTCATATCCTGGAACCTTCTCTGCTCTGGGAACCTGGTGATTCACTAAGCTCAGGGCATCTTATGAGGGGGGTGGGCTTGCCTTGTTCCCAACAATTTAAAGACTTGAAGCCGAGCTCTACTCAGAATCCCTGGCTACAAATAAGCATAGAACATAGAACAAGTGTGCAAGGCTCAGTGCCTGCTAATCCCCCTGGAAGCCATGGCCACTAAGAAGGAGATCACACACTCCCATCCCGTGACACCAGCTAGAGGTGAAACCCTCACTATCAAGAGGAAACATGGGGAGCTGGGCGTGAAGGTCAGCTTTCCAGAGCTTCCTGGGGGTCTTGTTTTAGGGCAGGAATACTGCACAACCCTTCCTACCATATCCACTAGCACATGATACACACATTAGCTGAATCATATATTTTTCTTTACTATTGTCACAAACACATTATGTTAAAGGTTTAGACAGTGATAATTGTACACATATGTACTTGGGCTTCTCAAAGTTTGTGGGGAAAATTCCATTATCTTTTAATACCATTCTCTATGTACTTTTTGAAAGTCTATTGAATGTCTCAGAAGACACACCCACACACACGTATACACATAGGAAATGGTAAGTTGTGTGTGTGTGTGCCCTCAAGTTGTTGTCAGGTGAGTGCGCAATGCTAACTACAAAGTCAATGGTTCAAACCCATCAAAAACTCTTCCAGAGAAAATTGAAGCTATCAAGTTTACTGCTTCAGACACCCTGTGTGAGGTCTCTGTGGGTCAGAATCAACGTGATGGCAGTGGGTATGGTTATTCATGGTCAAAGATATTTCTTATGGCATCCATTCTATCACTCTATAGGTAGAATTAAAAAATATTTTCCTATTCCCACTTATTCCAATAAAGCTCTGGTCTCTATCTGGAGTGTTTAACAAGTGATGAGATCAAATCCAGGCTCAACAACAACAACAACAAAATATAATACTTGTAGGAGTATAGGATGAAGACACAACTCATTATTTATTTATTTAAAATATTTCTAGCGTTTAACACACCCCAGGCCAGTTGAAAGTCTCCTGAAATTCCAACCCAATATCCTAATGGGAACTTCCCCACTGAGGGAAAAGAGTTTGAAATTTGGGGTTGTGATAAGTACATTTTAAATCATGCAATTGAATAGATATTCCTAAATGTAACAAATGACTCATATTGAAGTATCTAAGCCAAAAAAATAGTCACAGTATGTTCTCATCTTGATTTAAAAAAAAAGAATAAGAAAGCTACATAGTGGACTGTTTGAAGTACCAAGCATCAACCACAGCACGCATCACTGGAATTCTGTAACTAAAACAATGGTAGGATGGTCCATCAGGATACACGGATATAGGTCAATTTCCCAGGCAAAAAATCCCCCTTGTGAATTGTTCATGCACTGAATAACTTCACTTCCTCATCTGTATTTTCTGCTCCTGAGCAAAATGGATGGATTATAGCAAGCCAAAGCCTGAAAATGGTGCCGAGCTCTCTGCTTCAGTCCATATCATATTTCAATGAAAGCTATTGGCCTTTTTTATAAGCACAGTAATAGAGAGACAGATTAAGGATAGCTTTTATGGGATTTATGGGTTTGCCTCATTCATTTTTGTGTGTGGAGAATACTGAGAGACGGAACAGGAATGAAAGAAGACTAAGAATGCTAAGAAGATTTACTGGCTCCCAGTCTATCTTAATTCTCAAAACCCAACTTCAATAGATTCAGTCCACAGTCTGCGACTTTTTTTTAATTTAAAGAGTGAGTACAGTTTAAGCCATGTACATCCCAAAGCTCCATTGCCAAAAAGCATGCACTATTCCGCTTCCTGAGCAGCCATCTTGGTTTGATTCATATAGGTTTGTGCTTTAATTTTAATAATTGTAACTTTGTTCCACTCATGTAATCCATCTGACCCAAAGCCAAATGCCTAACCTTCACTCTGACCCACCTTCTCTGTGTCCTGTTTTCCTCTTCTTTTATTCCAGCTCTCCTCTTCACTATCAGTTGCTATTATGATGCCTGCACAGGGCAGGTATTTTAACACCACTCAAGGTAATTGAGCTCCAGGAAGTTGAAGTGCGAGGATACCTGGGATGGTGCATGTGTGTTTGAGGGGCCTAGGAGGATAAGACTCCCATCTCAGCCCAGTTAAATGGCCCTGGGTGGGTGTGATTTTTCCAAGAAGCTGAGATCCCCTGTGGGTCACCTGCATCAGCATGTCATGCAAACAAAATTCTGGTGTGTTGAAAACAGCCTTCCTGTAAAAGCATCATTGCTAAAGCCCCGTTGCCATTTCTCATCTCTTTTTCAATAGATCGTGGGTCATGGGGTTTAGTCACTAGGCATTCTGTCAAATGAGACAATATGCATATTTTTATTATAGAGAAAATGTCTCTTGCAGATTTAATTCTCTTACCTTTTCACCAGCTCTCGGATGTATTAGCCAGCATTGCAATGTCTACCTAACAACAACTGCTCTTAAAGTCATTTCCAGAAAATAAAAACAAAAACCAGTAATAATTGTTCAAGCACTGCCTGATAGGGAGAATGCTGAACAACATCAGTGCTCTTAGGAAAGGCATCTTATGAAATGCTGCAAATGCTGTGCTGCACAATGGTGGGAAGCACGGATTTCTTTGTATTGATGTATCACTTTTCATTATGTAGCCCTACCCTTAGTCCTACTGGATGAAAGCTCACTTACATATCATGACAGATGACTGAGCATACAGGCAGATGCTTACAGTCACTCTGGCTGTATAATATGGCACTGAAGCAACAAGTAATCAGAAGCATATTATCAAGAATTATGAAAGACTCACTGCTGCCAGGATGAGGGTTTAAGCAATTAAGTGCTCTCTCTCAGTATTTACTGCCTCCATATTGCAGTGAACACATAATGGGGCACAGGCTGATCATTCTTTAACATGTGCAGAGAGGTGTATGGTCTCATTATTCTCAGTGCATCTGGAAACACACTGGCAAAGGAAGATGGAAAACCAAAAAAGAACAACTCTCCAAATACTTCATGTACACTAGCATCATAGGGAGGTCAGGTCCATGGGCAGCATTCCTGAAGCCTCAGATAGCCTCTTAATTGCTTGTCTTCTAACTAGGATACCTGCTGGTGTAGTACTGACATGGTAGGCTGCGATCAGCATGGTCAGCAGTTGGAAATCACCAGCAGGTCCATGGGTGAAAGACTGAGCTTTCTATTGCGGGAACCCTCAGGGGGTCACTGTGATTCAGTATTGACCCGATGGCAGTGAGAGTTGTCCTAGAAATAAGATTATTTAATATTTATATATAAACATGAACATTTTAAAATGACAAATGATAAGGTTACCTGTTTACAGGGAGGCGTCATTTTTCATGGCTTTTTTTTTCACCAATGACTGAACAATGATTTGTGCAGTGCTAAAAGTGTATGGGCCATATTGTGGTGGTATCGAGATGTCCACATGCTCCATTTGGGAGCTTTCAGATAATACAAGAATTCCACTAAGCTCTTGGCTGCTAATTAGAAATGTGGTGGTTTAAACCCAACCAATACCGCTGCAGAAGAAACACCTGGCTATCAGTTCTGCAAAGATGACAGCCAAGAAAACCTTCTAGCCCCTAGCAACAGCCACACGTCATTTGCATGAAGAGAAGGAATTTCTTCTCTTTCTTTCTTTCTGATTATCAGGGGTTGACAGTTTATGAAAGGAATGTGTAAAATGATATGTTCAGTAGAGTACATATATTGCTCAGGAGATGTGTCAAAGATTGAGATAGGACGATTCAGACCCATCGTGTATACGTATAAGTAACAGCATAATCATAAAGGAATGGTTTAAGTGTTCCTGAGACATGCATACTGTGCAAGGAAATTATGCATGGCTTTCAAAGATGTTTTGCACATAAATCAACATATGCAAATACATTATAATATTTTGAACACGATCTAGATTGAAACATTAAAAGGATACTACACAGGATTGAGACAATCCAGTTGAAACAATGTGGATTCTTCTCAAATGAAAGCACAAACTGACATCAACTTCATGCTGAAGCTTGGATGGGAGAACGGTAAAATCTGGACGTTTTGTTATCAGTTTACAGACAATGTTACAAATCAGCAGAATACAAATGGATACTTTATTTTAAGAAGGGATGAGATGATTTTGAAGATTAAGCCTGCAGAGCCAGACCATTTATATTAATTTGGAAGGAAAATAAATTAGTTTACTTGTACTCTAATTGAAGGAGATACACAGTTCACAACAGAAACAATAACCAACAACATAGCAATCTCAATTGGTTCAAGTTACATGATTATAGCTGAAAAATTGAAGTTGAACCCCCTGTCTGCTCCATAGGCAACAGAACTGCCATACCAATTTCACCTTCAGATGAGATTAGAACGTTCAATCAGGTAAACTTTCAAGCTTAATGTGATCAAGATCCTGTGCCAGTTGCGCAAAGAATTATAACAGGCGATGAACCATGGCTTTATGATTCTGAAGACAAAACAAGATGCAAATCAATAGCTTTGAAGAGGTGGAAGTGATCTAGTCAATTGCAAGAGTGGCAAGACTTTTCAAGAATTGAGCTCATGGCAACAACTTTTTGGGATGTTCAAGGCATTGTGCTGGTTGACTTTTTGGATTACCAGAAAACAATAGCATATGCTTAACCCAAGAATATTTGGGGAAAATTAGGCAAAATTTTATCAGAAAAAATGCCCAGGAAACTTCACCATAGTCCTTCTCCACCATAGCAAAGTTCCTGGCCATTTCTCTCATTAAACAAGAGCATTTCCCCCAGAGTTTCAAAAGGTAATCAGTAGGCATCCTGCTTACAGCCTTTATTTTGCTCCTTCTGACTTCTTTTAGTTTCCCAAGCTTATCTTTCTTGGATGCCCGTTGACATCGTTAATTTTCTAGGATCTAGGATCCTCAGTTGTTTAGGAATAGGCTAAATGGTCATTATCATTGCTTATAAATATATCTGGCGCTTAGTAATATGTAGGTTGAGAAAAAAAGTTTATATATGGTTTTATTTTAAATTCTATTTCTCCATCAACTTTGTGAAGTCTTTCATAGTTGTGAAGATAAAGAAATGTAAAGAAAGAAAAGTTAGAAGGGGAGGGAGAAAAGAAAAATATCGGATGAAAATATAGAGCAAGATGAAGTAATATGCAATTAAAGAGGACAGAATAGTTCCAGGAGATTAGAATGCTATCGAGGTCAATTGAAAACTATTTTTAAGGAGATAAGAGATAGGAATTCTCAGTGTCATTCTATGCAGAGGCGGCACTGGTATGAACATTAAGGAAGGCTAGTGGGGCCCAGTAGAATAATGGTGAAAGGAATTCTAGAGAATTAAATATTGGAATGCTTCTAAACATAAAATATTGGAATGTGAGTGATTACTGCTTGTCCAGAGATCTTCCCCCAACCTCCAGTGGGGTATGGAAAATGTAAGATAGGGTAGCGGCTTAACATAAAGCAGGGTAGAAAGGTCTAGGAGACTTGAGAACTTTTAAATAAAAATATTGAAATTAGAGAATATTTTAATTTTGCAAACTAGAGAACTTAACTGAAGGATTAAGATATCAAAGAAAGCAAGGAAGCAAGTGAAAAGACCAAGAACATAGGGATGCTTTAACCAATTAGCGCCAGGAGGCTACACATGAGTGAAACAGACCAGACATATCAACATGAAAGAACCATATGAAGTAGCACTCCGGAAGCTAAAGAGTGCCTGGAAAAACTCCGGCAGTATTCCAAGAGTACTTTAAGAAGGTAGGCATGATTACACCCCAATTGACTCTACTATTTCTGTAGGCAATGCCTTCATATATTCTGTATTCTTCTTGATTGCTGCTTAACTCACTGAAACTACTTGCCATTGAGTCAATTCTGACTCAGTGCGCACAGAGGGAAGACTCTCTTGCTCTTTTGAGTTTCTGAAACTCTTCACTCAAGTGGAAAGAATCATCTTTCTCCAGAGGAAAGGCTCGTGATTTCTATTAACTTGCCTTATATGTAACCCACCTGCCAGGATTGTTTTGACTGCTGCAAACTCCCTTAAAGAAGCATCAGCTTACTGTTGATGGTGGTGTGGAATCTCAGTGACCCCATGGACAACAGAAGGAAACTGTTCAGTCCCAGGCCATCCTCACAGTTACACTTACGTTTGAGCTCATTATTGCCACCACGGTGTCATTCGATCTTGCTACGGGATTTCTTTTTTGTTGCTCCTCTATTTTAGCAAGCATGATGTTCTCTTCAAAGGAATGCTCTGTCCTGACAACATGTCCAAAGTATATGAGACGGCATCTTACCATCCTTGCCTCTAAGGAGCCTATCGGCTGCTCTTCTAAAACAGATTTGTTTGTTCTTTTGGCACTTCATGATAATTTTTCTTTGTTAGCACCATAATTCAAATGAATCAATTCTTCTCCTGTCTTTCTTATTCAATGGCCAACTTTCACAGGCATATTAACTGATAGAAAACACCATGGTTTGGGTCAGGCACATCTTAGTTCTGAAAGTAACATCCTTGCTTTGCCACACTCAGGTGGTGTGGTGCAGCAGATTTACCAAATGCCATGTGCTGTTTGATCTCTTGACAGCTGCTTTCATGCGCATTGATTGTGGATCAAAGCAAGATGACATCCTTGACAACTTCCATCTTTTCTCCATTAAAAATCATGTTACCTCTTTGTCCAGTTGTGAGACTTTTGATTTTATTTGCAATGTTTTGCGATCCTTACTGAAGAGTGTGATCCCACAAGCAAGGTTGCATGTGCCTATCTCGGATTTTTAATACGCCTTACTCCAGCAGTGATGTCCCATAGGTTTTTATCAAAGAGCTGGTTGTAAAAATAAAAGCCAGCTAAGATGGCTAATTGGCACAGTTTAAAAGTCCCTTAAGACAGCTAAAGGTAGAATGGAGTGGCAGAGAATGTATTTTTTCTTTCTTTCATGGGGATGTTTCAGGAAGAGGAGACAAACTCACATCATCTGGCACGTTAGGGACAATTCAAACAAGTGAGGCAAAAGGAAATGTTACGACCACCTTTCAAGGCAACCCAAATCCCAATGCTGAAAGTTATTTAAGTGCATTAGAAAGAGGGAGTCATCTGGTTGATACCATCAACTCCTAGAAGACCAGAAGGAGCTCAAGGGAAGATTGTTCTTTTCAAGGACAATTAAAACATTTCTTGAAGATTTTTTTCACAGCTATGATTTTTTTTTCTTTTTGTCGAATCAAATTCTCTGAAGTTCCCTCTACTTTCTTTAGTGTCATATTTCTAAAGCGTTGTTTTGAAATCATTTCAGATATATGGAAACATTTCATATAAAATCAGAGAATCTTACATGCTTCCCCTAAAGCTCACCTCTACGTAACCATGGCAAATTGATCAAAACAAAGACAATAACTTTACAGCAATACTATTAACTAAGCTATAGAGTTTATATTTCATCAACTTTTACATTAGTGTCCTGTTCTTTCTTGCTCTGTGCAACCCATGCAGGAGGTAGATGTCATAGATCAGATCCAAAAAGAAAAATCTAAATCCTGGATAGTGACAGATGGTAGCATAAAAGTGATTTCGGGTGCTATAAAGTGAGGACTCACTCATATCCTGGAGTCAGAGAACTGCGTTTACCACTTCTATCTATGGAAGAAGCTTGAAAGGTTTGCAAAAAAATCCCATTCTCTTTAAATTCCATTATCCATGAACATTTTTGGAGCTCCTTCTACTGCAAAAACATAAAATTTAAAGTAAAACATTGCAATCCTTAAAGAGAAATAATGCAGTATCAATCTAAACAAAGCAATGAGATCTTCTTAATTTCTTCAAGAAAATGGTCTGGATGCACAAATATCTAAACTCAGTGTAACTGTACTTTTAAACCAGCTCTCTGGGACTCAATATAGTTTGAGAACTACTGAATTACGTGTTTTTGATCAAAATGTGGATGAGTAGTTATAAAAAGAAAATGGCATTTTCCCATCTCTTCTGACAAAAATTTTAAATGAAAATTAGATTTTAAATCAAAGATAAGCACCTAAGATAACTATTCTCTCAAAGATACAACCAGCATATACGGTTATATTTGCTATTATATTCTTTACATTTTCAGAATACATTCACCCAGGAACGTGCTTGCCATAGCCCTGTGGTTTACAAAAACCCTTTGTTTGTGTGTGTTTTCTGAGAAATGCCAAAGCCATCATGTGAAAAATGATGATGTGCTTGGAAAAGCAGAAAATCATTATCTTGTCTTTTGTACATACAGCACCTCTCCCCACTGATTATTTCTGGTTAAAATAAAATTCCTTGTCCAGTTCATCTACACCTAAAACAATATATCAATCAAATTTGATACTCTGTCCAACATGGTAAAATGATAGTAATTGAATGAGAACTGTACAAACTTAGACATATATCATTTATCTCCTTCCTTTAAAAGTGCACGCAGTATACTCTAAATTCTAGAAAGATTGAATAGTTCTTATCAGTCTATCCTGAGCAATATATGAAAGACAACTGCTTGAAAACTCTGGGGAGCATCAAGTAGCAGGTAGAAACTAAAGAATTACTTGTAAAAGAAAAATAAATCTCAATAGTTGAGATTCACATTTGTGGTGCAGTAGTAGAGCTTCTAATTATAAAGTCAGCAGTTCAAACCCACTCCTCAGGAGAAAGATGAGGATTTCTTTCCCTGTTTAGAGTTAGAGAACCATAGGAAACCCAAAGGGGCAGTTCTACCTTGTCCTTTACGGTCACTATGGGTCATCATTCACTTGATAGCAGTAAGGGTTTTTGTTGGTTGATTTGTTGGTTTCTGTTTGACCCTGGAGTCACTAACTGGTATACATCTTAGTCAATAATTAAGTTCATATTGAAAATGACAGTTGCTGGCATTGTCCTGTTGAGTCATCGCTGACTCAGAGTGACCCGATATGCTACAGAATGAGGCACTGGCTGTGCATCATCTTTACAGTTGTCATAGTTCACCCCCTTTTGCAGCCAGCTCCTTCAGTTGTCCTCATGGACCCTTTTCTATGCCAAGCATGATGTGCTCCTCCAGACACTGGGTATTCCCAAAAATGTGTCCAAAGTCCCACCATCCTGCTTCTTGCCATGTTACCTCAAATGACAGATTTGTTTTGTACTACTGGAAATCCATGCTACATTTAAGATTCTTTGCCCACGTGACAATTCAAGGGCAAAAATTCTTCTCCAGTCCTCATTACTCATGGTTCAGATGTGAAGCAGTCATAATACAAAGTAATACTTTTACTAAATTAAACAAATAGCGAATCAGAGTTTTACTGCAGAGTTAAATATAGACCCCCCTAAAAAATTCCTAAAATAGAAGAACCATGATGAGCAAGTAAAATATCTACAAAATTTACTTAAAGAGTTGACTGACTCAAACTGCACATATTAATTACATAAATCAAAAAAGTCTTGAATAAAGCAAGGGAAATGTGCAAAAGGTCTGAGTACAGATTTCCACAGTTTTTCACTCCCAGGGAAGTTATAGTTTCAAGTTAAAGTCTAAGTAACCTCATCCAGAAACCTTACAAATACTGTAGCATCTCCAGTGAAATTTCAAAGGACAGGTATTAGAAATAATGACCACATCACTTAAATCCGACTTTGAGAAAAATTGAACTATGGCAAGGAAACCAAGCTAATTGTAAGTTTCAAGGTAAAGTAACCCCTTCTTTCAGTAAGGTAATTTCTTCAGAGAAAGATGTGAGAATGCAGGTTTTCTCTTAGTCAACATCCACAATCCCCAGGATCCAATAAAAAATAATAAGGTACGTGAAACCAAAAGTAGGGAAACAGAACCAAACAAAACTTCGATGTCATACTTTGCAGACAAGGACTTTAAGTTAACCACAAAATTAGGCAATATAATCTATCACAATGTAAATGTATATATTAATAATATTAGCGACTAATTTAATGTCCATGTTGAATAAAGGATCAATGTATTTGAAGACATGTAGAGAGTAATTATCCAGCACACAGAGTAAAGAGAGTAACAATAAACACAAACTCAATGAACTGTAGACTACTATAACATACCCAATGTAGATATAATTGGAGTCACAGTAGGGAAAAAGAAAGGCCATCAGCGGAACATTGAAGAAATATTGACTGCAATTATTTGAAAGCAATATATATATATATATATATATCCATATGCTAAAAACTGATGCAAGCAAATAAATATAAAATTAAAATTACATTTAAAAATTAAGGTACACATAAATATCTTGAAAGCACATGAAGGAGAACATCATCATAGAAGACTAATAAGAATTATGAAGGACTTCCCATTAGAAATTATAGATACTAGAAAAATTGAACTCAAGAGGAATTGTGTATGTATCTAGGAAAGCAAAAACTGGACAGATTTATCCCAACATATAGTCACTAAAATAAAGGCAGAAGAAAATCTTACTAACTGAAATTAAAATGGATTTCTTGTTTCAGGAAAGAATAAAAAATACTAAAAGGTTAAATAGCTGAGTAAATATAGAAGACATTTTTTATTTGATTACGGCATTATACAAAGATAATTAGATGTGGAGAGAACGTAGTAAAGTATTTGGCAGTTGCTCATATTCACAGACATGCATTGATTTGAGGCGATCTTGAGTCAGTTCTGACTCATGAGGACCATGCACAGCGGAATGAAACACTGGCAGGCCCTATGCCAGACTGAAAACAGTTGCGAAATTTGAGTCCATTGTTGCACCTGGTGTGTCACTCTGTCCATCTCATAGAGGATCTCCCAGTTTTTCACTGACCCTCGACTCTACCAAGCATGATGTCCTCCAAGAACTGGCCTTCCGAATAGCAAACCCAGAGTACATGAGACCAAGTCTTGCCACGTGTGCTGCTAAGGACAATGGGGGTTGAACCTTTATACAGGCAGATTTATTACTTCTGGAAGTCCATGGATTATTTGATATTCTTCACCAACCCCATAATCCAAAATCGTGATTATTCCTCAGTCCAAAAGGCCAAAGATCTTAATCTTTGCTTAATCTACCTTAATCGTTTTATATACATGTTAGACATGTTGCTTTCTTACACTATAAAGAAACCCTTTACATAATTTTTTTAACTTATATTTCCATAGGCAATGGTTGTGGTTCCAAGTTAGCTTAAATTCTTTACAACTTCAATCCTTATTCCATTTATCATGATATTGCTTATTGGGAGCTTGATATTATGTATATTCTTTATGTTTAAGTGCAATCCGTGCTGAAGTCTAGACTGAGAGTTTCAGCAAAAGGGGCTCCAAGTCTGCTTTGCTTTCAGCAAAAAAAAAAATTGGTATCTGAATATTAAATTTGTTAATAACTCGTCCTCCAGTCCTACTTCACACTTCTGTTGTCCACTAGGTTTATCATTGGTAGAACTACATTGACTTTTGATGTTCTTCATTTATTTCATTGGTATGGAAATTTTGCCACCAAATTATTTGGATATATATATATTTAAATATTTAAATAATTTTATTGGGGGCTCTTACAGATATTATAACAATCCATGCATCAATTATGTCAAGCAAACTTGTATATATGTTTCCATTGTCATGTTCTTTTTCTTATACTTTATTTTCTTGAAGAACTGTTAAGATAATACTATAAGTCCTTTTGTATTTTTAAAATAAGCTGTCTCTGGGTTACTCAAAGTTCATCTAAATGTATCATTTGTAGCTAAAAGTATAAATAATCTCTTGTCTTTTGGTGATAAAGTGAAACATTAAAATATTTTATCAAACAATTTGTAGTGCTTTGAATTATTGCATCAAACCAATGAAGAGGTAGATGCAGGCACACAAATTTTTGTTAGGAAATTTTGTTGGAAACTTTTTGGGAAAAGTTATGATATGTAAATTTTCCAGATTAAAGTGTGATCAGAGGGACCCTAGCTGAATGCTTGGGTTTTGAGGAAACTCTGAAAGGTTTTGCTGCTTCTATGAAGTTCGAGATAAGTAAAAATTACACCCAAGATCCCTTAGCTGTCTAAGGAAACTGGAGGAGATAAAAATCAGGACTGAAAGAGGTGTCATTCAGTCTCAATCAACACACCTTGAAAATGTATTTTCTTGTTATGTTGCCATTAGCTACACTCTCTTTCCCTGTGAGTGTCATGTGAGGAAAGGGGAGCATGGCTTTGATCTGCTTATTTAAAATCTGTTTTGTCAAAATTTTGTTAGCTATAATTATTTTTTTCCCAAAATCATAATATTATTTTTAGAATGACTCTATTAACCTTTCTTTGTAATGTATATGTTTGTGTTATAAAAGAAATCCTACAAAATTCTATCAAGTAAGAAGCAAATTTAAAAGAAGTCATTAGAGTTCAAATCCATACACATTCTTGGTGAATGAACATGTACTTTTGAAAAGGTATGCAGTTTGTCATAGTTAGTATGAAATAATGGCCATTTGCTAGTTCAGGCTAAGAGCTGACTTCTTGCTAATCACATCTGCAAATTATTTCATGTTCATCACCCTCAGTGCGAGTCTGACTTAAAAAAATCAATAAAATCTCTCATTTGGTAATCAGAAAGAAAATTTAGTATTTTTTCAAGGTCAAGGAGAGCTAAGATAATGATGTTAAAAACATGAAGTAGAATTTGTGTCTGAAGATTCCTTTTAAGATCAGAGAGATTGACGGACACGTCAAATTTGGGGATAAACAGATTACATTCCGTATTTGACATCAATGCAGTTGTTGAGCAGCTATCTTTTAACTTGTAGATAAACACACAGATGAGTGAATTCAAGAGGAGCATTTAACACCGTTCTTGTTTGCTTTTCCATTTATTTAAATATAGTATATTTGTCATAATGTCTACATTCCTGGATACTTCCACAGACTTACTTTCACTTCTACACTCAGCATTACTCAACACATTGCATGATGACCAATCATGATGACTATCGGTCTCCTCACAAGGGCATGTGCTGTACAATCCACCGAGCTTTTCTTTTACATTCATTTCTATGCCTGTAATTCGGACAAACCTTGATACGTACCTCACCTTCAATAGATGTTTGTTAAGCAAATTGGAGGAAATTCAACATTTCACTTATTGTAAAAACTGGTTTCATTTGAACATGGAAATTAACTTATCAAGTAACTATTTCCTTTTATTTATTGTATACAAATGACTTACAGAAAACTACAGCATATACAGTTATATTATTTAAGGTTTCAGATAATATAAGCCATGAAAAAATTATTTTTACATAAATGAATATGTGTTGAGTAAGTTCATCCTCCCAACTGTATGGGTTACAATCTGCTCTGCACAGCTCATTAATTAGATAACATTGAGTGAAGTTGCTAGTTTAAAAGGAGGATAAACTTGTAACAATTGTAAAGGAAGCTAATGGAAAAGAAATGAGAGAACAAATTCAAAAATGCACAGATTCAAAACATAAGTAAGGTTTAAAATTACATACTATGTTTGAGGCTTCATTGCCCAGAAGAACAGATCCAATGACACTCATATATGTATAAGAAAGAGCTTTGTATCAAGAGGTATTTTAAATCAAAAGATTGGCATCCTTACCCTGTCCAACCCAAGGACATCCAATCCAAGCCAGGGCCCTCTTCAGATTCACATAGCTTCAGGTTGGTGACACAGAGTAATGGAGCAGGAAGCAGGAAGATCATAGTTGGCCTGGGAGTTCAAGGTCATACAGATCCAAGGCCAGTGGAAGCATGGCAGGCTACTCACCGATCTCAGGGTCACACATCCACATGAGGCTGTCATGGTGGCAGAAACAGGGTACCAGTGAAGTCTCAGCTAGGAAGAAGACAAAGAGCAGTGAGAGAGTAATCATCTCTGTTCATCTGGCTCCTACACAAATGGTTTATGACACCAAGGAGATAGCATCAGGCTATGACTGGACTAGGAAGTTTGACTTCTTTCTTAGTGCATACTTGACATAATCTCGAACTACCAAATTATATGTGTACATTTATATACATACACAAATATATTATCATTTTTTATAATCTTCATTCATTCTGAGAACTTCTCCTCTTAGGTCCTATGTGGAAATTTTATTTTTACAGATTATATATCTCTGTTATTAGAACCACAAGCACATTCTGAAGACCCTGTTCTTTCCAAGCAGTGTGGACTATGTTGAGATAAGCCGTGGTCTTTGCAAAAGCAATTTGAAGAAATCAGGGGCACTTGGCAGAGAAGTCAGTGAGATTGGGGACAGAAAAAAAAAGATGCTCAAATTTTAAATATGTAGACAATCTTGATTGACATTCTGCATAATTGAGATTTTGTGTTGATAGTGTTAAGAAATGTTGACAGACTCTAACCCCCCACCAAAGTCACAGAGTCTTTGATGTCCCTTCCATTACCCAGGGGAAGTCCCAGCATCCCCTTGTTAGTAATAAGTATCCATGTTAATCTCTATTTTCCCAACACTAATTTCACCAATGGAAATTATTTCTAAGTATGTAAAGCTTGGAAAGCGTATAATATCACAAGAGTTTTACTTTTTTAATTATCTCTGTGAATGTCTCTGTCAACTCTTTCAGGAGGTAGAGCTGTGCTTCTCAACAGTCCTGGTGTTTAGGGAAAGAAAATGAGTCACAGTCAAAATGAATGCATATAGAGGGCTTTTGATCACATACATTAATATAAGTTTTGTTGTTGATTTAATCATCCATGGAATTCTCCAGATGACACTTAGCTTGATATGTACCACACACACACACACACACACACACACACACACACACACACAGACATGAGAGGGGGGAGGAGAGAGAGATAGAGAAAGAAGAACCAGACGAATAATAAGAAGTTGCCACTATAAACCAGGAATGCAGTTTAATCCAACATTCTAATTACTTTAAAGAGCTGCTGATGAGTTTTCTTTAAAAGTTTACAAGGAAAATGAGAAATCGAGTTTTGTAACAACTGGTCTCTCCAGGCTGCTCTCCTTCGGCTGGCTGGTAATGCACTTGTGTTTCCGTTTCAGTTTAGAAAGGTCTTTGTTAAAGACTTCTCCTGTGTGCAAAGCTGAAACTAGATCCTCGAACTTGCCACCTTCACATTCTTTTGCTTTCTCATTTCAAGTGTCCTTTCCCATAGTTCTGTGAGCTAGCTGAGTTTCCGTGGGAGCTCGGAGCTCTCCTTCCTTCTTCTTATGTTTTCATTTTCTTGTTTGGACACAGCTTAAAGAAACAAATCAAAAACACCCAAGAACTCAGCTGGCTGTATTTTGCCAGCCTCTTCCCCAAAGTGCTCCCTGCTCTCATGAACAAATATTCAGCTTCAAGTAGAAAATCTTCAACATCAGACAAGCTGGAGTTGGCTGACCAAAGACACAAACTTGTCTCTGGGCTGCATGACCTGGGATTGCTGATAGTCTAGCTTGGTCTCTTCTGTTTTCAAGCCACTTTTGGGGGGGTACTTGTTTCTTTGTCCAGTTCAGTCATGTTTACTTGTGCTTCTTCGGGGAACTCCCACAATTCTTCATGTAGATTGAGAAACTTGAGGTATTTCTTTTCCACAATTGTTAAGAGTTGGTGCAAAAGGGCAATGTAAGTGTCTACACTGGATTATGCATCCACGATCTTCATTAGGCTGGGTATCTTGACTCCATATGCATTTCCTCCTTAACCTTGTTTAATGTAATTTCCCAAAGCCACGATCACTTCTAACCACTGCCTCTGGGCACTGCTCCTGGACACCTCTTCTGAGCCTCTAGTAATTGATTCCACTTCAGGTCTGACCACTGTCAAGCACCCTGCAAATGCCTTTTTGCAGTATAGCATTTGGAACCTTTGCTGATAATAGTGCAGGAAGAAATTTCAAGAGCTACCCCAACATATCCTCAGGCAGATCTACCAGCTTGTTCATGGTTAGATTTCCTTGATTTATCTCATCATTGGATACTCCTAAAAATATTTGTATTAAAATATCAATTTATTGGGGGCTCTTACATCTCTTATAAAAATCCATACATAAATTGTATCAAGCACATGTGCACTGATGTTGGTAAAATTATTCCCTAGACATTTACTTTCTATTGAGCCCTTGATATCAGCTCCTCTCCCACCCACCCTCGTGACCCCTTTATAAATTAAAAAATATTATTTTCATATCTTATGCTGACCACTAGCTCTGTTCCCTCACAGTTTCTATTGTTTGTCCACCTGGAAGGGGCGTGAGTTGCTATGTGTCTATCATTGTGATCGGTTCCCCTTTGCTCCCCTCTTCTCCCCACATCCCCCCTAGCCTTTTGGTATCACTACTCTCATTCCTGTTCCTGGATTCTGTGTGTCATGACTCTTATCTCTTCCCTGTACCTGTGTGCCTGTTCCCGTCTAGACCACAGTGATAGGCAGTCCTAAAGCCTTCCTCACTCCCTACTGTCATTGGACAGTTTAAGCTCCAGAGAAGGACATTGAAATTCTGAGCTCTTTGACCGTCAATCACTGAAAGCTCATTGACTTTGATCTTGGAATCTGCGTGTCATTAATGGTATCTGTTTTTCTGCTGTCCTTGGTAGGCACTGAAAGTTTTTCTAGGTCTTCAATATCTAGAATTTTAATGATTTTCATATCATCGCTTTTAGTTCATATTGTTCCTTCCAGTTTGTTCTCAGGCAACTTAAACCAGTTGATGGCTTTCAAGACAATTGTGAGCTGAGGAATGCTTTACACCTTAAGTGCAAGACTCAGTGAAGCATCAGGAAGAGTTATTATTTCCCTGAGGGGAAAGGACACTGTGGTCACGGGGTGTGGGGTGCAGAGGGGCACTGGAGGGAGGTTGTGGTGATGGGGGAGAATGTATTCCAACAGACAGAGGTGGGAGAGTTGGAGGAGGAAGGGCAATCCCTTGCATAGGTGAGATAAAGGACCACTGACTCAAATGTGACTCGTGGGGATTCTATAGGACCGAGTAGAACTGCCCTCTGGGTTTCTGAAAGTGCAATTCTTGAGGGGAGTAGAATGCCATGCCTTTCTCTCACAGAGCAGCTAGTGGTTTCAAAATGCGGATCATGTGGTTAGCAGTGCAATGTGTAACTCCACTACAGCATGAGGTCAGGCAACTAATATTGTTCTAAATATCTCCCCTCTATTAACAAATTTAAATTTCAACTAATTGTATAAGCCAACAACGTGATGAATTGCAGATACAATGAGAACATTTGTATTTAAGACTTTTTCATATAATGTAGAACATTTGGGCCAGATAGAACACAGAGGTTTATCTTAGCTCCATGATATAACACAATCTTATTCTTAGCAGGTTCAAAACACGTTTTAAGTAGTAATAAAATGCCAAGTTGAATATTATTTGTGTATAAAGTGTTTTTTATTTTTCTCATATGAAATGTATGTTTTGGTATAAAGCTTTCATTCTGAAGCCAATCACCACAATGTCACAGAGCTTACAACTCAATGCGTAGACAATAACGTCAAGAGGCATCAAGTTATCCAGCATTCACAGAAATTTGACGTTGACTTCCATAGACATTGTTTAAAATCACTGTATAGCTGGAATCTTTCACTTAGCCTACGTGTTGAGGTTCATGCATGTGGCAGCATCGTGATAGTCCACTGAATGGACACACTCTACCTCAGCCAATTATCTTCTCGTGGTGGTTTTGTGCTGTGTGTTTGGTTGGAGTAGACTGACTAGGAAACAAATCCAGTGACACTCACAAATGTGTAAGTAAGAGCTTTATAGCAAGATGTAATTGTGTATCAGGAAAATGTCCCAGCCTAGTCCAGATCAAGTTCATAGGTCCAATAGTAGTCCCTCATTAGACTAACTTAGCCACATGCAATGATGCAAGACACAGAATGATCACAGGCTAATAGATGCAAAGTCTTTTGGATCTAATGGTGGTGGAAGCAGGTTTCAGTGTGGCTCACCAGCAGGGAGGTGAAGGCAGAGAGAGAGACCCACTTCTAGAGAGCTATTTATATTGGTGGCATCTCCAGATGAAGTTTTCAAGTTGCAACCTGATTGACAAGCTAAACTGCACCCATATCAACTTACAAGTGCCATGTTGGCACAAAAAACTATTGCATGCCATTTCTACTTTTTAGTTATTGTGAATAATACTGTTAGTAACATGCACGTACACATATTTCTTTTATATCATCAAAAAGCATTTTAAAATATTTTGCTATACCAAAAAAATGGAACAAAATTGTTGGGTCATAAAGAAGGTGTGTGCTTAACTTCTTGGAGAGCTGCCAAATAGATATACAAAATATCCAGAATTGGTGAATCCACAGAGACAGAAAAAAAAATTGGTGGTTGTTGGAAGGAGTTGAAAAAAACTTGCTTAATAAACATTGTTTTAGAGTGGGTTTTCTTGAGAGATCAAAATATTGATACTTATATATGTAAAAACATTTTTTAAATCAAGAAAATGGCTCCTGGTTAAAGAATTGACCAGTTCCATGTGCTAGGGTGAAGTGTTCAGATGGAAATTTCTCCAGAGTAGGTAACAGTTGGGGGGTAATGAACCCAAGATTGTTAGGAAGAGGACAGTCTGGTGTATGTTGAGGTGAATTAATCCAAAGATGGAAAGCAAGGTGACTACTCCCAGGACAGGCAGGCAATATGGCATCCTTCTGGCTTAAATCTCAAGAACCACAGGTCAGAACATGACCCAGATGCCGAATCCAGACTCAGCAAAATATAAACAACCATCTCTACACATTCTACTCCTATGAGAAGCAGACACACTGAAATTTCTTTCAACTGAATTTAGAGCTGTGCTTTGCATAGGATATTGCATTCTACTCTAATCTTACAACGGACTGGCTGCTCATAGCACATCCCATTATGAATCTGATGACCCTGTCTGTTAGAGCACATCCTGGGGAATCACTACCATGCTATTGAGATACTGGGCCTAACCTGGTTCACATTAAACTTTAACCGTTAAAGGTATTTGGCTTCATTTTGGGAAAACCATACTAGTGAGAATGATGGCTTTATGATATATTAAATATACTAAAGACTACTGCAAGTTTCACTTTCAAATAGTTAATGTCATTTTATGTGAATTTTACATTTATACATTTCTAAAAATATTTCCATGTGAAAGTAATTGCTATGTTTGATTTCTTTTAAAGATATGCTTGAATTCATTGAAACTTTCTTCGTTTATCTTTAATAACAATGGCAAATTCTCTGCTGAGGTGTATGAACGAAGTTTCTATTCGAGGACATTGCATTTTTGTATTATCTCTCATCATTGTAGTAGAATCACTTATTAAAAATGCATTATATTATTATGTTCAAGAAACACTAAAGTGATCAGATTCATTAAGCTATTGTTAAGTGGAAAACAGTACTTTTAAAAGTGTCCAGATTTGAATGAATATACTGAAACATCCTCTTTCTTCTTAAAGACAATTAATTTACTTATTCCTACATTTGTAGAAGTGTACTCATACATTTAAAGAGACTAATCTCAGTATCTTGATGAAAATCAATCAAGAGCGTTATATCTGTCGTTTGGATGAATTTTATAAAAGTGTAAACGTATTGCTATTAGAGGTCCAATTCATACCTGTACAGGTTAACTCAGCCCAAACGTGTTTTAATATGCATATAATGAATGGATATCTGCAGACAAGGGCTTTCAAAAATTCACTTATCTTAATCTTTTTAAGGTGATTTTTTAAAATGCTACTTTTTGTGCCATGCATGGTGTAAATGGAAGGACACCGGATTATTTGGGAAAAGATCAAAAGTGTAGAAACTTGACCTCTGAGGTCTCTAGACCTAGAGGGAGACAATTCAGGAACAATGACCTCATATTTTTCTATTTTTGGTTAATAAAGTGTTCTATGATTTTTAATAGTGCCTTTTAATCCCCCTGGTTTCTTTAAATGAGGGTACATGTTTTAAATGTTAATATCAGAGTACAGCAATTCTTTATTTATAATAGGGTTTGTATACCATGTCTTCAAGCAGAATAAAAATTGTAGAAATGAGGACATTATTAATTCAATACAATTGCTTTGTTACTATATATATGTTTATTTTTTTTACTTTTTACCGAAAGTGTTTATTTAAGGAAGACAAGCTAAACCACTTCTAAAACACAGCTTCACCATATCAAACATTTTTTAAGACTAAGGAAAATACTTTTATACTGAACTAACTAGGTGCATTACTTCTAAACATTTCATTTTACCTCTTATTTTTTCAGTGAATCTTTCCAAACATGCTCATTATTACCTTGTCAGCCAACATGTTTACATAAAGTTCTATTTTTTAAGTGTGTACTGAGTTCATCGGGTTCTAGAAGATTTGTTTTTCTATTCTTACATCTTCTATCACAGTAACATTATCTGGTTCAAATTACATCTCCCATTAAGATATTAATATTTTAATACATTATCACTTTCCAATCATGAGTTTCATTATAGTTTCTTTTTCAGACCTAAATTGTAATATACTGATAATGTATCATGGAGAGGATACAGCAGGGCTATTAAAATATTACATTTCCTGCTAATTTGGGTAATTACCTGTTATGTCTTCCAAGGAGTAAAGAAGATTTTGTACTTTGTGGTTCCCTGGGAGGAATAAAATAATTCATGTGTTTAATGGAAGATATCAACACTTAGCACACATTTGTCTGTGTTCAGTGTATTGCTAGGTCTCCTACAATTCTCTAGTTGACCATGGTGTTATTGCTCTATCCTGCAGAAGGACAGAGGAAATAAGATGCTGAGACCTCAGCATGTTCTTGAGATAATAGGACAGTGAGGCTCCAATGAGGTGTGTGTGTGGTGTGTGTGTGTACACATATTCTTTATGCAGTTCTTGTGTTAAAATTAGGTGCTTCGGCTGGTAGTCGGATCAGTTTATACTCGAATGAGTGTGTATTCGAATACATGCACACACAAAGGAGCAAATAATAGTAACTTAACTTACAGCCATTTCATAAGGTCCGGAAGTTTGACCACATAGTATTTGAAAGAAATTAGGATGTGTAAATTGGTTTCTTAATGAAGTTTATGACTTCAAATTACTTTTAAAATAATGTTAATTGTTTCCTTTAACAGTTGTTCATCTTTATTTTTGAATTTTAAAAATCAATGTTAATTTCATGAAGAGGGTACTTAAAATAGCACTGAATTATGAAAAAGGCCAATCATCCAATTAACTCAACTTTCCAAAACCATGAAAATAATTGACTCTATACTAACTCTGAGTTGGTTCAAGGTCTATGGGGACCACTGAAAATGTAACATCTGTGTATCTCTATCAATTGATTGCATACTAAATAAGGACACTAATTTCATATATGAAGTCAAACATGGCATTTTGACCAAGTTCAATGGTGCTGCCGAGAGATTAAGTGAATAATGCAATTCTGAAATAAGTCTCTGAATCACAGGCAGGCAGAGGACCCTCCATCCTGTCAGTCAATCTCAAATCAATTAAGATATTCTGAGTAAACTGCCTCCATGGAGATAATCCATTATTTCGACACATCAATCTCATTGGCTGCCAGAGCCATCCATTTACTTCCCCATGTGCCCTAAAACTGTCTTAGCTAGTGTCTAAAAATGCAAACCATAAAATTTAAAACACAGTGAAAATGTATTCCATAAGCATTTGAAGTTTTGAGGAAAGTAGAGAGTGGTGGCGTACTTCTGCTGCCTTCAGCCACGTGAAGTCTTAAATGTCTTTAAGGCCCAATACCACTTGTCCTGACATCCTTCCTTCCTCCTTACGAGTTTTCATTCCAAAATGAAACCATTTACAATAAGTTTAGGTCAATTGGTTTATATATTTGCTTTCCACCACTCACACCCTCTTGTTAGATGCTCTTGATTTTATGCTCTAGGGACCATATATGACCTGGGTAGAACCAACTGTGGGGGTTTCACTGCTGTGATTTCCTGAGAACAAGTTGCCAGACTTGTCTCACCTGATGCTATTGGGTGAATTTGCTCCCCCAATCTTTTGGTTACCAACTGAGTACTTACTATGTCTTAGCCACTACAGCGCCTTAAAATACAGTTTAGTGCATTGTTAAAAGGACTGACACTGAGATCCCCACTTCTCTGTCCATTTGTCCTATTGTGGTGACTAGCTGTGGCTGGTACAGGACGCTATACAACAAAGTTGCCTCTGTTGGACACGTTCCAATGAAGCTTCCAGACTCAGCTAGAATGAACCAGGAACAAACGTCTAGGAATCGACTCCTGAAAAATAAGCCAATGGAAAACCTATGCATCACAATGGAACATTGCTAAATGTAATTCTGGACGAATCTCGTACCGATTTGGATGAAACAATTACTGCCACCATGACTCAAACACAAATAATCGTGATGATGCAACGAAGTTATTATAGAAAACAATGCTAAGGATTACATCTCAGACTCATGATGTGTTTAATTACTGATGGAGCCCTGGTGAGGCAGTGGTTTCACATTCGCCTCCTAACCCCAAGTTCAGTATTTAGAAACCATCAGCAGCTCTGTGGACTGAAGATGAGACTTGTTATTCTGATAACGAATTACAGTCTCAAAATCCCGCAGGGGAAGTTGAGTTTTTATGTTTAAAGATACCACTGAATCCAGAAAGGTATTATAATAAAACAATCGGAAATGAACCTGAAGATAATGTGAGTCTCAAATGCAAGTGGAAGTCACAATACAGTGATGGGGTTTTCAGCAGTCGCCTTCAACACGGAAGTGATGGTTCCTGGGTTCCAACTCACAGGGATCCTACAAGCCAGAGAAGTTTTTTCCCTAAAGAGTTTGCAAGATTGTAAATGTTTAGGGAAGTGGATTGCCCCATCTTTCTCCAGACTAGCCTCTAGTGGGTTTGAACTGTAGACCTTCTGGTTAATAACTAAGCACTGAACTGCTGCCTCACAAGGACTCCTTATACAGCCAAGAAATCAAGCTGAACAAAAACCCACTGCTGGAGTGTTGATTCTGGGTCAGAGCAACCCTTTTATAGAATTCATGAGCCCACAAATCCTTATGAAGTGGACAATGCTCCTGTTCCAGCAGTTAGTGGGATAAAGCTGCTGACCTTGCTGCTAAGCCACAATGTCACCGGGGCTTCTATGAAGACCCAGAGCAGTGTGACAAGAGATATGATTTTTACAGAACTATTGCCTGACTCCTATGTTGTTATATAGAGGGGGAAAGAGATTCTTCAATTTCATAAAGTGCTGGAAAATTAATTATATACCCAAAACATCCATGAGCTCACACCAGCATGCATGTGTATATACACCAAACCCCAAACAAAACAGAGCAAATCAACTTCCATGGCTATTCCAAGTCATAGTGGTCTTATGGACATGATAGAACTGCCTTTGTGGCTTTCTAAGACTGTAACTCTTAGCAGCCAGGGGACTGCAAATCAGCCAAGGAAAAGAAATGAAAGATAACAGAATACTTCCACAAACTTTTTGAAGCCCCTGTTTTTACATGACTGGAACACTATATTTCACAATAAATTTTATCTTTATAGGGTTTATCCCTATGGTTTTTATTTTCTACAATTTTTCCAACTGGACATCTTGCTAGACAGAGACTGAAATTGTCAAATATTTCACTTTACTTGGATCCACAATCAGAGGTCGCAGAAACAGGAGTCAGTGATGGAAAGATGTTTTGCATTGGCAGATATGCTGCATGGGATCGACGGGAAGTTTCAGTGTGAGCCCACAAAGAAGCCACAGTGAGTACTATGGTGCAGCTAACCAAAGCCATGATATCTTCAATCACCTCATCTGCACGGGAACACTGAACGGTAGATAAGGAAGCCTATAGGATTGATGCACTTTGATTATTGCCCAAGAACACTGAAAGTCCCATGAGCTGCCAGAGAACAAAACAATCTGTCGATGAAGAAATATAGCCGGTATGCTTCTTAGAATAGAGGCCTTCTTGCCTCACATATGTTGGACATGTTATCAGGAGAGACCAGTCTTTGAAAAAAGGACAATATATTGGATTAAATACAGTATCAGGGAAAATGAACAATACTCTAAATGGATTGACACAGTGGCTGTAACTCAAGCCAAAAAACAAAAGAAATAAAAACGATGTGACGATGGCGACGGGCTGGACAGCGCTTCCTTCTCTGGCACTCGGCCGCCCGAGGGGTTGGAGCTGACTGGGTGGCCCCTAACAAAAACAACACCCTTTGCACATCTGAGAAGGTCAAACCTCAATCACATCATGCAATTGCAACAATATAATTTTGAATTGCCGTAGCCAGATGAGATTTTATAATTTAGCCATACATCTCTTCGTTTTCTCCCATATACTTAACATTTTCTCCTTCACCTTTGACGTTAAATAAACCTCACTTAATAAGATACACCATTATTTGTTGAATCATTGATAAGAAATAAAAACCTGTAAATTATAAACAGACATAAAAAATGACACTAATTATTTACAGTGTATGTATCAGTAACACCTTCATCTCATCACTCAAGACGTTCTTTCATCAATTCATAAGAATTTAGCTATTTCTCCCTTCTGCTGTTTCCATCCCTTCGATGAGATTTGCAATGGCCTTGCACACATATCAGGAAAAAGTTACATATAATCTAATCTGTTTTTCTTTCATAGATACATAGAGAACTTGGATGATGCCTTGCCAGACAAGATCGAATAGCTGTGACTCTCCCTTTGAAGTCTTCATTGCTATAAATGTTGCACCCCACTGCTCGCTCTTTCCCATCTGTGAACACCATAACATTTTTGTCTCTAACTTGAGTGTTGCTGAAGCATATTTTCAATCTTAAGAAGCTTATAAAGGGCAACTGACATCAACACACAAAGTGACAATAATGCATATAACTTGAGTGAAGTACTGACAATAAGAACAGATTTCAGCAAGTCCTCATATGCAGATGTAATGGCATCAGTGCGGCTGCTTCACACCTGTCCCTTAGCCACTATGACTTCAAGATGCTTTTCAATATCAGAAAGTAAATAATGATGAAAACGAAGAAGCTGGAGTTCAGAGATGTTATGAAGTGAAACAAAGACGAATGCCTCATGGCATAACATGCAGGGTGTTTGTAGAATGAGATTCAAAAATCTTCAACAACAACAACAACAAAGTAAGATGCATTGCATCAACAGAGATACCTGGGAGGCTCCGAAGTCTATTGCGATGAGATACGTTTTAAACTGAAATTAATCCTATATGTTCAACTAAATAAAAATTGATTCCTACCATAAGTAATAACACCTATGAATATTATGTTCCTTTTATTTAATAACAAAACAAATCATCATGAATGGAGGGCACTGGTCAACTTTTACCAAAAATTGCAAGACCAGGAAAGGAGGGGAACAAAAATCATGGCAATGAAACAACCTAAACAGAAATAAGGTTGATTGAACTTGGGAAACAGAACCAATGTGAGCAAATATATGGGTACAGAGGATTAAATCTAAACCTAATTGGATCAGAAACCTTTCACCAAAACTCTGAGAAATGTTGTTTAATGAAAAGATGTACACAGCTATTTTCTGAACCTCACTATATTTCAGAGAGTATACTAGGTGAGTTAGGATAGAAAAGGCCTCTGCTTATGGTCCAAAGTTGTGGCACCAATTACTGAATGCAAGACTTCTTTGAGGACAAAGAAACATAGGATATTGTAGAGAAAATTACATGTCTTCAAGTTGTTCAAAGAGAAGATCATCGTTCAAGAGGGTTACATGGAGTACAAAGCATAATTCCCCAGGAAGGTTTTCATTGTGTAAAGGTGAAGAAAATAGAGAATATGAAAAGGTAGGTGAGAAAGGTGAAGGCAAAGGAATTTCAAGCACTGGTAAATGGAGGTTATGTTAATCAAATGTTCAAGCAGAACACTATGAAAATGAATGAAGACTGGAAACAAGGTCAATGTAGTGGAACTATAAAGAATAGAAGAGGACTTTTAAATGCCCCTAGAAAGTCCTATTAATTTAGTTATATATGTATATTTTGTTTAGGAGTTAAAGAGGAATTATACATTAAAACAAAGCACCAGAATTCTGTCAGACTCTTTGCCACAAATGTGTGAAAAACGTAGTCTGAAAATTTAGGGGTAGAGGAAAAAGAATCCACCAAGTAAAGCAACCATGGTTTTCCTTTCCAAGTGACTTCACATAATGGAAAACACTGACGTCAGAAAAAGACACCCAAAGTAGTAAATCAAGAAAAGAAACCAATACATGGTTGGGAGACCAATGGACCCCTTACAGCATTTCCCCATCACAGAATATCATAAAATTGCTTCATGAAATGAAGCAAAAATGTTGGTTATGGAGGCAATGTATAGCCTGTTGCCATTACCTGCAAAGCTGTTGTCCTTGCTATTCAAGGGCAAGAAAAAAATCCATTTAGAGGACGTATTATACATTTATTCTCATTGACAATAGATTTTCTAGCCTTCTGTAATTTACTTTCTATTTATGCATCCATTGAAAATCCATTTGGCTATGGGTAGCTGGTGGAACAGGGCACTAACCCACACAGGGGGAGGGTGTTGATTATGTTTCCACGGGGAAAGAGAGACCAGACTTCAACCCGGAGCTCCAAGACAAGGATCCAACACACTGACATGAAGCAGGTAACTGATAGAGAGGCCTGAGGGGTCAGCCCCATTACCAACTAAGTGGACAGCACCACCCTCTCCCCAAGAAAAATTCACTTCAGAGGACAGAACTGGCGCTACAGCTCAAGAAGAGGGGAAGAGGGACTGGTCTGGTCAGAGCACACAGGAGCCAACAAGTTTGCATAGTGGAAAAAATAAAAGAATGAAGCACATCTTGGCTCACCAAGCCCTGAGGACAATGTTATTGCTCAGAAAAGCAATGCACAGAGATGACCACAGGGCCAGCCCCACCATGGGACACAGCATTTTCCATTAAACCATAGCACCATTGGGGACAACACTAGAGACACAGAGTGGGAATTGTGCCCGCCATGAGCTCACCACGCCAAAGCCAGCCCCTGGGGGCATGCAGCAGAGCAGCGGGGGAAGCAGAGCAATGAAGTTCCCAGGGATAGAGGTGGTGCCAGGGCATGGCACCCCATCAGACTTGACTGTAAAGCACCCGTGAAGGAAAACAAACAGACCCTGAACAATTTATATGTTTCTGTGTGTATGTGTGTGTTGTTGTTGTTGTTATTGTTTTTCTTTCTGTTGTTACTTCGTGGTAATCAATCTTGTGATAGTATATAGCATGTCTACCTGGAAGGGATAGGTGGAATAAACAAGCTAGAAGAGAGAACAACGGGATGACAATTCTGGGAGACATGGGGTTGGGGAGGTGAGGGAAAGTAAGAGGATGCTAACAAGCCTAAGGACAAGGGATAACAAGTGATCCAAAATCAGTGGCAAGGAGAGTGTGAGAAGCCTGGAAGGGCTGGATCAAAGGCCATGTAACCAAGAGGAATTCCTAAAACCTAAATGAAGGCAGAACATGATAGTGGAACAAGAGGAAAGTACAAAGAAACAGAGGAAAGAACTAGGAGGGAAAGGGGAGTCATAGAGATTTAAATACAGGCATATAAAGATGTAAATATATTTATATACCACGAGGGGGAAATAGAGCTATTTAAATGTACATATATTTAGAGGAATAGTATTAAGGAAACATATGGACAGTGGGCCCCTGCTCAAGTACTCCCTCAACACAAGAACACTTTGTTCTAACAATTCGGCAGTCTGAGATGCTCACCTGCCTGGCATGATCGCTGATGACAATGGGTGCATAAGCAAATGTAGTGAAGAAAGTTGATGGTGCCTGGCTACCAAAAGATAGAGCACCTGAAGTCTTAAAGACCTGAAGACAAACAAGCAGCCATCTACCTGAGAGACAACAAAACCCACATGGAAGAAGCACACCAGCCTGTCCCGACTTGATCGCTGAGGACAAAGTGGGTGCATAAACAAAAGTTGTGAAAGAAGCTGATGGTGCCCGGCTGTCAAATGATATAGTATCTGGGGTCTTAAAGGCTTGAAGACAATCAGGCGGTCATCTAGCTAAGAAACAACAAAACCCTCACGGAAGAAGCACACCAGCCTACCCCGACATGAACGCTGAAGACAAAACAGATGCATAGGCAAATGCGGTGAAGAAAGCTGACGGTGCCCAGTTGTCAAACTGTATAGAATCTGGGGTTACATGGGCTGGAAGATAAACAAGGGGCCATCTAACTGAGCAAGAACAAAGCCCACATGGAAAATGCACACCAGCCTGTGAGATGACAAGGCATCGAAGGGATCATTGATCAGGCACAAAATACCACCCCCCCCAAAAAAAAATCATAGCATTGTGAATGAGGGGAAGTGCAGAGTGGGTACCCAGGGCCGATCTGGGGGAAATTGGACATCCCTTGCCGAAGGGCTGTAGGGAGGTGACGAGCCAGTCAGACTGCAGTGTAGCAACGATGAAACATACAATTTTCCTCTAGTTCTTAAATGCTTCCTTCTCCACACTATCATGATCCCAATTCTACCTTATATATCCAGATGGACAGGAGGATGTACACCGGCACAGACAGGAACTGGAAAAACAGAGAATCCAGAACAGATGAACCCCTCAGGATCAGTGGTTAAAGTGGCGATATCCAGAACGTGGAGAGAGGGTGAGGGAGAAAGGGGGGAACAGATGACAAGGTCTACATATAACCTCCTCCCTGGAAGACCAACAGAAGAGAACTGGGTGAAGGAAACATCGGATGGTGTAAGATAGAATAAAATTAAAATTATTTATAAATTATCAAGGGTTTGGGGGAAAGGGTGAGTTGGGAGGGAGGGGAAAATGAGGAGCTGATACAAAGGGCTCAAGTAGAAATCAGGTGTTTTGAGAATGATGATGATGGAAACATATGTACGAATGTGCTGGACACAAATGATGTATGTACGGATTTTGAAAAGAGTTGTATGAACCCCTAAGAAAATGATTTAAAAAAAAGAAAATAAAAGAAATTCCGTTTGGCTTAATTTGTGGTCATGGTATTACTCTATATTTATGGTTACTCTATTTATGCAAGAATAGCAGGCATAATAAAGTTGAGCAAATAATTCTTGACATTGAAGTCTATAGTTATTGTTTAGGAATTAATACCAAACTCTAAAATGTAGTTTTTGGAAAGCGATCTTTTGGGTGGTAGTTACATAATCTGGTGCCAATTTGGGATTTCAGAGGATTAAGAGTGAAGGGGTGGAGTCTGGTCTGTCAATTGGGTTATAGCCAATGAGGCCTCTGTGTGGGCATGGCCTTCTCCTAAGAATTCTGGGAATACGTGTATTTCCTCCTTGGAGGTGGGGCAGACTTGCTGTCTGCTCACTTCATGCGAGACATCTCCGAGAAGAAGACACTCCCTGGGAGACATTGCAGCTGACAAGACACGGACTACAAAAGTGCCTTCAGCTGGAGAAGGCACATGGACTTACCCTGATGCACCCAGGCCTCTGGAGTCAGGGAAGCCACATAGTGACCCCTGCCAGAGGTGAGATGCTTACAACACCACTGAATTCAAAGATTTTCTACCCACTGGCCCGTGATTGTCCTGCATTCGGTGTAATTACATGTGTTTTGTGAGTCTGAAGAGGACTTTATAGAGTGATATCAAACATATGAGCTAATATCATACTTATGGGCTTGGACTGCACAGGTTTGGGATGCTTTCTTAATGTACAATTACCCTTTATATAAAACTGTGTCTTATATACAGATGCATTTCTGTGGATTTTTTTTAATCTAGTCTATCCAGACAGTTTGTTTCTTAAAGTCCCCATTATTATTACTGTAAACCATTAGATTAATTTTCAGATATCTTGGGAGTCCTCATCTAGTTATCTGGACTTCATAATATCTATTGTCCAGTCACTGTGTCCACCATGCTGTCAAATGTATGCATCCACCAAAGTGGCCTTGGACCTGAAGACCCCACTTTGTGTCATAATTGGTATGTACAAGTCATCGAATTTCCTAAAAGAATAACTTCCACCGAACATGTATTTTTATCTAAATTTTGTGAGTTACCTCATGCCAAAAATCTCTGGATATGAATGAAATCAGTATAGATTAGTTAAAATTCTAAAATTTTGAAGTTAGAATATTTTGTTTTTTTAATCTTAGGAAATATTGTTTTTCCCCAATACAACGAATCAAATGGAATGCAAGCCATCTGGCTGGTCCTCAGAGTTGGTGGATTTAGGAGTTGACTTTGTTTGAATTTCAAATGAGTTCATTTGTGCTGAGCAACATTTATGATCTACGTAAAGACTGTGAATGAGAGACAACATAAGAGGATGATTCTGTCCCAGGAATCATCCCAGTGGACACAATTCTTGGAAAAGTAGAGGTTCATTAAAAAAATAGAGCCTCAATGATATGGATCAATTCAGTGGGTATATCTACATCTATAGAGAAAGCACAGGGCCTGAAAGCATTTCCTTCATGTGTACAAAGTGTTGCGATGCACTGGAGCCAACTCAAAGGCACCTAAGTACAAAACACACCACGAATAAGTGTGAGCTTGCATGGCTGCTTTCACACATAATAATTTAGAAACCTGGTAGTTTTCCGATCTCCCTTTTGCACTACATATCATAAATGGGGGTTACATTTTATTGGTCAAAATACTTCTTTCTTTTCAAATAAAGACATTCTAAAATGCTTTCATATATCATTTTGGAAGCAAAACAAATTATCTGCCACACTAACTTAAAAAAATCAAGTAAACTAAAATGAGCTACAATATCTCCAGTAAAATTCTTCATTAATATAAAAATGTGTGGCTATCAATATTATCACGAACATTAGGACAAGCCCTTCCCTTAAGACTAAGACCTTCATCAGCGTTAGTCAAATTGTGATATCATCACCATCTTTTTGGAGGTGAAAATTAGGACTCGTTAGGCCTTCCTAAGTGATTCCTTTCCCTTTAAAAATGTAATTTATAACGAAGATTGGAAAACCAAAGAAGGAGACAATACACACCGTGGCTTAAATGTTATTTATTTCAGTCTGTGAGCATCAACATAACCAAAAGCAACAAAGAAATGGTCCCATCATCCCAACATAATGTAGGACACTTTGGCTATAATGAGAAAAGCAAGAATATTATTGGGCTCAATTCCAGCAAAGTCATTTAATAAGAAATTGTTATAAAACATGAAGAATTAAACAATCCCTTCATACTTAGTCAGTAGCAAAGGAGAATAGGTATTTAAAAGTTGATTTGTAACCTAATTTCATAGTTTCCTTTTTTGTTTGCACCAGTTGCTTGAACTATAAGTTCATTTTGTCATAAAGAAATGGGAATATAATCACATCCTAATTGCATAGCTTTGGGTTATTTGTACAATTAAGTTATCTGTTACAAAATTAATGAATGTTAATATTGTAAGTCTCTTTGGTGACCTGATTGATATAGTAATATTTCCTGTGCTCTGCAGTCTAATAATCAAAGAATACATATTGAGTAAATACTGAATATTCTTAACACATACATATATATGCACGCACATGTATATATAAATATATGTGTAAATATTAAGAATATGTAATTATATGTGCACCTGATTGTATGTGTGTGTATTGTCTTCCAAATCGCAGTGCATTATTTATAGCAATTGCACTTTGAAACTGGTCCTGAATTCTTTGAATTCCAAAAGGAGAAGAAGCAGAGCCGTGAACATCCTGACGCCTCTCTTTCTGTAAGCATCCTTCACTTGGCAGGAGTGTGAAACCAGTCTCCCAATGTTTGGGTAAAATGTGTCCATTATCCAGTCATGAAAAAGCAAGTTAGGGTAATATGCCTCAAATGGCCATGTCATGTAAATGTGATGTCGAGAAAATTGGACGAGAATCGCTGGAACTCTTACCTTTGAAACAGGGGAAAACATGTACCCATGCTCAGACAATCAATAGTAAGCCTTGTCACCACTGGGGAAACCGCAGTGCCCTTCATTTTTTCGGCTTGGGCACTGTCAGCAGGCACAAATAAGGTTGGGGTTTAGACCACTGAGTGTTAAATTATATTTACACCCTTGTAAAACTGTGCGACATAGTTGCCTTGTGTAAGAAATCTTTAACCCACATGTGGCAAGTAACTGCTCTTGTTTACTCCCCAAATTGAATCTGGCTGCTTTAGACACATTAAGCAATGACCTTTAAAAGAATTCATGTTTAGACAGATGATGTTTCAGGTACTTTATTTGTACATAAGTCATTACTGGTTAATATTTTGCTGCAACGATTGTAAAATTGTTATCTCATTTCTTCAAAAGATTTTGATACTTAGCATTTTCAGGTTTAATTTATGACATAAGTCTTCATAAGGCTCAATGTTAAGATTAAAAATCACTCCTTACTACTGGGACTGGCATCAAAATATTGTGTCAACATACAAAGGAATGTTGAAAGATGGAGGCAATTATAACACACAAATTTATTTTCATCTTAAATATCCACATCATTGAAGCAAATACAAGTCCTATTGTGAGAATTATCTCAATTTTCCACTTCAGTTGGCTAATATAAGTATGTAGTATTATGACAACATATCCCCAAGCAATTAATATGTATACACAGATATACACATGCTGATGTGTCTTGACCTTCTGCTTAGCATTGAAAATGTGTAATTCTTAAATGTTTAAGGAACTTTTCCATTTTTTTCAGTGTTAAAGCTATCTCTTATTGGACTAAGTTCAAATGAACCTTAAACTAACTCATTATGAATGTTACATATTCTGTAAAAGCCTTCCCTGGCTGTTTGCTCTCCTCTACCCTCTGTACCATGAAAGCAGCCAAACACATAGATTGTATCCAATGCCATCCTGCTGGTGGTTTGTAAATGATCTGTGTTGTTCCTCTGGTAACAACAAAGGAGTGGCAGTATTGTTTTCACTGTGTATACCGAAGAGATTTTCAATCTCTCAATAGCCTTTCTATGATTATTTTTGTTTATATCTGTGAATATATAGCTTAGTCCTGCCACCCCTGCCCTCCCCACAAAGTACACCCCTGGAGAATGTTACTCAGAAAATATTTTCTTCAAAGTGAGGATTTAGAAAATGCAATAGCACAGTGTTTACTTTTTTTTTTGTAAAGGCAGACCTACAAAACCAATATAGATGTCATTTAAGTGACATAGACTATTATATTGCTGCGGCATTAAGCACAGAAATGGATATGGATTTATGAAAAGGAGACAAAGTGCTTTTCTCTAGATCAGTGGCATAAAATGCATTCAACAACAATCTGCCCACGCACTATTTTCACCTCACATGCTCTGTACAGGTCTTGTCATAAACTCACATGCCAAGTTCTGAGTCAAAATTTCAGAGAGTAAAATAAAAATATAGGTTCCATCAAGATATGTTGATGAAGATATTCCAGATACCTGATGTTTGTCATCTTAATATTATGGTGACAAAAAAAAAAGAAAATTGTGGTGTCACTTTACTTTTATTTCCCAACTTCTAAACATGTGGGTCTATAATGTTGGGATGAGAAAGACTAAGTCTGTACACACACAAAGCATTATACCCATTCACGGATCTCAACAGGGAAAATGAGGCTTTTAATGATCATTGATCTCAGCATCTGCAGAGATGTGACATATTCAGACTGTTTAGCAATGTGTTTGACTATTATTGAATGTTTGCTGATGATACTTGTCATTTTGAAAGTATGCCTAGCATTAAACACAACTGTAAAAAGAGCCCGAGCAAATGGAAATACTTCTCTAAGGGTGTGCCTCTGTGGTGCTAGAGATGCATGTAGTTCCATAACCATCAAGGCTGGCTGCCCTTCCTGACTTTTGGAAACTACACGTGCCTTTAAATGTGAATTTTTTTTCTTTGTTTTATTGTTTTGTTTTGCTTTAATTGGAAGCATCTCTGAAAATATTCTCCTCTTTCATTCAGAGTTTGTTGACTGATCAAACATTAATGAAGAAAACAGAATTTCACCCGTGACTTGTTTCCTGATGGACAGTGCAGAATAATTCCACAAGCAGGTCTGTGTCCATAAAGCAAAAGTTATTCTGGCTTCTAGAATTAATATTCATAATTAAGGAAGTTGAGAAAAAACCAAGACTGTGTTCCTCTCTGGGTCTAATTAAAACCGTATTTTATACAAATGTGCCTGAATTTGCTTTTCAACCCATAATAAAGAAAAAAAAGACTTTTTTTTTGTTGCTCCAATGTGACTTTGCAGAGGGCCCTGGTTAACATAGTCAAGGATCTTGAATCTTGTTGATTCAGTGCCTGGCAACAGAGATCCATGGGAGAAAGCAAAACCCTGAAGGAGGTCACTGCAGGACCAGGACATGGTGACAGAAGATGCTGATTAATAAAAAGAAAGACACTGGCCTCCCCTTCACTTCAAGAAGATAAATTAGTTCTGTAAACCATTCCTCAGTCAGATGCCAAGGTTCTCACGTTTCAGCAGTTCCTAGGAATGCAGGTGATTTAAGTGATAGGCAAAAGGGAGTTTGTCCTCAAATTATGCTCGACTGTCATCTTTAATGTTATCAGTAGAGTACTTCCTGATTCTTGCCCAAAGAATGGCCTCTCCTTTTCCACCAGAAATAAATCTCTGCCTGGTCTTGGATAAACCAAAGCAAGCACTGCCCTGTGGTTTCCCTGAACAAGAATTGTCTAAAGCCCAGGCTTGTTCCTTCAAAGCCACTGATGGTTTCAAACTGCTGACCTATTTGAATGGCAGCCCAATGCATAACCACTACACCACCAGGGCTTCAATAGTCTAAAGGGCACCTCCATTTGTGGATATTCCAAGAAGGCTACAGAGAGGTTTTAGAGTTTCAGGGGCAAATATTGAACTGCTAACCACAAGCAACACAATTAACACCACCAGCTGCTTTTATTGGGAAAAAATTGTGGCTATCTACTCCTATACAGATTTATAGCCTCAGAACCACTATGTATGGTTGTAGTGAGTCAAAAATCAACTCGATAGAAGGTGTGTGTGTGTGTGTTTGTGTGTGTGTGTGTCTTCTCTAATGTAAAGTATGGGACTGAGATTCTTTGTATGTGTCCCTAATTTTACAGTAGAGATGAGAGACTGTTGTGTTTTCACATTTTAGGTGTTTTATGTACTTTTATGTACGTTTAAGGGAGATGAACTCGTGATAACCCTATAGGACAGAGTAAGACCTGTCTGTGGGTGTCTGACGCTGTGGTCACTGTAGGGAGTGGAAAGTTTCATCTCGCTTCCACAGCACGGCTGGTGGTTTCAAGCCACTAGCCTTGCCCTGTAATAGCCATAGTCCACTGTGCCTTTAGGGCTCCATTTCTGAATAT
Source organism: Tenrec ecaudatus (assembly GCF_050624435.1). Taxonomy (NCBI): domain Eukaryota; kingdom Metazoa; phylum Chordata; class Mammalia; order Afrosoricida; family Tenrecidae; genus Tenrec; species Tenrec ecaudatus. The sequence continues at coordinate 12,680,981 of NC_134544.1, forward strand.
TCAGCTTTATTATTATATTATTCTCTATGTTACACCACTGTTTGGATTTGGTGGATCTAAGTTACCTCCCAATGTATGTATTTAAAAACTAATCTGTCACAGTAGAATAGATGCAGGCTATGGCAATACCATGTGTGTTAGAAGCATGTTCCATAGGACTTTCACATGGCCTTTCATCTGAAGTAATCCTGGATAGGCTTGCAACACCAATCTATTGGTTAATATATTAACAGTTTGCATGGCCCAGGGGCTCTCACTCTATGTATAGAACTCAGGAAAGAATGCTTCTCATTTTAAATGGATCCTCGGATTGAGTGTGTGTTTTGTTTCAGTGACCCTTAACATCCCTGTCGCACACAGGGGCCTTATCTGGAGGGTATTCTAGGTTGTGGCCTTGATGTGAGCAGATCGCCAAGTCTTCCCAACATCAGAGTTGCTCCGGGATTTGAATCCCTCATCTTTCAGTTAGCAGCCATGCATCCAACCTTGACACAATCAGATCCTGTGGAGTAAAAATGGCTGGTTAATCATTTTAGCATTCGTGTGAGCATTTCATGTGTGATGGCCATTTTTCTTTGAGGGCTTGGCCGGGTCCCACCATCCTTGTCTCTCAGGAGAACCCTGGCCACATTTTTTCCATGACAGATCAATCCCTGGAGAAGGACATCAGGCTTGGTTTAGTAGAGGGGCAGCATAAAAAAAAGAAGGCCCACAAAAATAGGGTCGAAGCAGTGGCTGTAGCAGTGGGCTCAAGCCAAATGACATTGTGAGGATGGGATGGGGTGAGCATTGTTTCCTTCCACTGTACACCAGGTTGATATCCGTCAGAATTGACCGTATGGCACCGAACAACAACACATCTTTTTATGCTCAGTGCAGGAGTCTACGTTGATCAGTCTGTGGGTCTCTGTTCAAGCATCTCCCATTGTGTAGTGGTCTTTATCTGACATTTCTTTTGAGAATAATTGCCAGGGCAGTGCATTATTTAATATGGCTCTTCTAACTGGACTCTCTAACTCCCACCAAATGACTTTTTCATGCATGAAAAGAAGGTGTGGGAAGATACTGATTGGATTCACCTATGAGTTATTTTGAACAGAATTCCCTGGGGTAGTGTCCTGTGTGGAGAAAATGAGCCTTCTTAGCTGCAGGAGGGGGGGGGGGTCTCAAGACTAGCGAGAGCCATGAGTGAAGTGTGTCCTCTGGGCCTGAGATTCCTGTTCAGTGAACACCCTGGATGCAGATGACAGCTATAGCATCAGAGGAGCAGCAGCACGACCAGGAGCCATAACCTGGAAAGGAAAATGGACTTAGCAGACCATGTAGCAAGTTAGGAGGGGTGTTTTTCTCTAGGGGTTTGGCTCTCAGAGTGAGGTGCGTCTGGTCATTTAATTGGAGGAAGATGGATTTGGCCACCCACAGAAGTGGAGCAGTGTCTTTGGGCTCAGGCAGAAGGTCTCTAGAATGGGGTGACACTAGGCACTTATTGCAGGGATCTGAATTTTCTTGACTCATGAGCGTAAACTGAATGCCTTTGGGTTTAGGCTGTAACATGTCTTGGTAAGCAACTACCCTGAAAATTTATCATTGGTATTATAACTTGTTAACTTATTTAAAAACCGCATTAATCATGACTTTTTTCCCTGGGAGTTTCAGTGAGCAATTGCAATGGATATTAGAATCAAGAGACAAAAAATAGAGAAATCATAACTAATTATGGCATTATAATTCACATAACACATACACTGGGAAACCCATTGACATTAATTGTCCAAGATCATTCATATATATATGAATGATCTTGGACAATTAATACACACATACACATGCATACATATATATATATATTAACACACCCACTGCCATCGATTTGATTCTGATTTATCATGACCTAATATAAGTGTATACATCTTTAAGGAAGCGGGTAGCCACATTGTCCTTCCACAGAGTGGCTGGAGGATTTTCAGCTACCATGCTGGTGTTTAGAAGCCCGTCTTCTAATCTGCAGCATCATGAGAGTAACTTTGAAGATAACATTTTCTCTATGACAGTAAGTTCAGGTGTTTCTAAAGTCATATACTTCTATTTACACACATGGTTTTAGTAGATGAATGTGTCTGAAAAACAATCATTCTACCTTTACATATCACATTTATCAGCTTTGCCTCAAACCCGAAAAAGGTGTTGTAAAATTCTTCTGTATAGACATCCTCATTGTCATGTCACCCACTCCCAGCGGGCATCTCAGGAAAAGTGGGGATTATTCATGTCAGAATTTTGGTTCAGTTTTAGTTCTTTGCTTGCTTTGCATTGTTTTGTTTTTCCCAGTCCTAACAAAGTTCCACACAAAAAGAATAACTAAAACACAATAAATAAGAATGGTCATACATTTTCTACTTCATCAGAGAATGCCAGGAAGCATTTCTCAGCCAGCTTCATGGTGCTTGCTCAAAAGCCACTGAGTAGGATATTGATGAAGTCATCGGGTGAACTTTCAAAAACCATTCCTGTTGATTGTGGGAGCCATTCAATTCCAACAGAAAAAGTTGTCCAATTTTGTTGATAATGAAACAGATCAGAGAAGGCTCAAGACATAGTTTTAAGCCAGCCTGAAGTTACATTGGCACTGCAGAATGTGTGTGTGTGTGTGTGTGTGTGTGTGTGTGTGTGTGTGTGTGTGTAGATGTTGTTTGGGGAGGTGAGGAGTGAGGCTTACTTGAAATGGAGACAGAGTATGAAAGTTTTAAACAATGTAAGGAGGAATAGCAAGCACTTATTCTACTGTACAGCAAACATGCCTAGCTCTTTATAACACTCATCCCGCTGTAGCAGTCGTAGGGCTCACAGATTCAGATTTGCAATTACATAAACATGCACAGGAGCTACTCTGAAGAGTGGAGGGCAGAAAGCATTGTAGCATGTCTGGAACACCACAGCAGGAGTCTTCGCCATTGGGGCCGTCTGTCTTAGTGGGATGGGACGTCCCTAACAAAATGTAGCCAGTGGTTGGCTACAAAGATCAGAAATGTATTGTCTACTGTTTCTGAGGCTAGAAATAACAATAAGAATATTGGATCTTGAGCAGTGGTTCTCAACCTGTGGGTCTTGACCCCTTTGGGGGGTCGAATGACTCTTTCACAGGAGTCTCCTGATTCATAGTAGTTGCAAAATGACAGTGATGAAGTATTAATGATAATAATTTTATCGTTGGGGGTCACTACAACATGAGGAACTGTATTAAAGGGTCACGGCATGAGTAAGGCTGAGAATCGCTGCTCTAGAGGAAGGCACTTACTGAGGCCTTTCATTTCTAGTAGCTGCAACCTACAAACCTTGACACTCCTGAGATGATAGATGCATCTGTCACCATCTTCCCATAGTGTGCCATGTTTGTCCATGAGTCTCTTTTCCAATTTATTAGGTGCAAAAATGGGTCTAGATTTCGGGTGACACTCTAGGATTATGAGAAACCCTGGCAGGCAGCACAGTGGTTAAATACCTGACTGTGAGTCCAACGCTTAGTGGTTTGAAATCAACTAGCAGCTGCTGCTGTAAAGATTATAGCCAGGAAACTTGATGGAAGTACTTCTGCTTTGTCCACTGGGCCCCTACACGTCTGAATCACAAATCAAGTTTGGGTAGCTTGCTTTGGCATTCATGAAGACTAGAGTGCCCAGGATGGAAGACATGGTATTTTCAAAATGCATGTGAAAGTTGGATGTTGAATAAGGAACAGTGAAGAAGAATCAATGCATTGAATTCTGTTGCAGGAGAAGCATATGGAAAGGTCCATGCACCGACAAAGTAACAAACACGCACAGCTGGGAAGAAGTAAAGCCAAAGTGCTCCTTTGAAACAAAGATGGGGAGAATGCCTTTCAAGTAGTCTGGGCATGTCATCAAGAGAGACCAGTCCCCAAAAAAGGACATCATGCTTGGTAAAATGGAGGAGCAGAGAAATAACGGTAGACCATTCAGGAGCTAGGCTGACACAATGGCTTTGGCAATGGGCCAAAGCACAGCAACAATTGTGAGGAGGTTCTGTGGCCAGGCTGTGTTCCCTTCTGTTGTGCATAGGCTGACTCAGTGTGGCACTAACGACGACAACTGGTGGCATATCAGTAGACACTCAGCTGCAGATAGAAAGGTCACTGGTTTGAACCCAGTAGCTGTTTCACAGGAGAACAATGGGACAGTCAGCTTCTGCAATCATTTCCAATTATGGAAGCCCTGGGGGAAATTCTGCCGTATTCTTTAGGCCCCTACAGGTCAGAAGCAATTGAAAGAAAAAGGATTTACCCTCCCTCATTACGTCCACATCTACTCACTCACTCATTCACCTCCATCCAGTCCATGGAGACTCATATCAACCTGATAGGGCAGAGTTGAATTTCCATTGTGAATTTCTTAGACTATAATTGTTTTTTTCTCCATCATTTTATTGGGGGCTTGTACAACTCTTATCACAATCTATATACCCATCCATTATGTCGAGCACATTTGTACATTTGCTGCCACCATCATTCTCAAAACAGAAACAATAAAAACAAACATAAAAAACAGAATAGAAAATAAAGAGTAAGAAAGAAAAGTCAACAACAACATTTAATAAGCCAGAGAAGAAGTTTCTTTCTTGGAAAAATCTAGAAATATTTAATGATAGACCAAATTCCAAGTATCATATTATATCATGGTTTGATTCGACATAATCAAGTTGACAATAATTTCTGTTTGGTAGCAAAGCTGTCCAAGCCCCTTACCCATTGACTAGAGCGAGGGACTCTGTCAGAGGTCCGATTCAATCGGACATTTGCAGGTGGATCCTGGGCTCGCACTGTCCTCCACAGCTTTCTACACACTGGATGTTCACCACTTAAGCTCTGACCTGTTATTCGCCATCATATTCAGTGTTGTTATTGTCACACAGGGTGGTGTGCTTCTTTCATGGTGTATTATAGTTAAATTTTTACCTACGCATTTTTTCCCTAATTGTTCTATGGTAAATGAAGTTGTTTTCTGAAAATCAGTTTTGTAGCATTCATTTTAAGTGTCTCAAAGGATAAGTACGTTTGTGTCTTGATCTTGTAGCCCACCACACTGCTGAACTTACTAGTTCTAGTATGTTTTAGTATATTCCTTGGAGATTTTCATATACAAAATGGTGTCACCTGTGAAAAAATATTGCTTTACTGTTTTCCTTTAAAATAAGGATATGTTTTAGTAATTTTTCTCATCTAATATTCCTGGGCAGAACACCCAGTAATTTTTGAATAGAAATTGAAAAACTGAAATTTTCATTTGTTCCTAATTTGAGGAGGCAGATTCTCAGTCTGTTAGCATTAAGTATAATAATATATTACTAAATTGTTCGGTGGATACAGATCGTGGAAAGTGCATTTAATACTCCACTCTCATTGATGTTATTATCCCATCAAATTAAGAGGGTAAAGAAAACAGAATTCAAATTCTGCCTTTAAACATCATAACGAACATCAAGATTATCCCAGAGAATTTCATTCCTGCAAAGCACATCCCCAAATATTTTCTATTTTAGATCTTGGGTTACAGGGAGGCCAAAACCAAAAATATGAATGAAACTGCCATGTGCTCCTTGCTCAGAGTACCAATTGCTACCTTCAGCATCTACAGAGTTTGAGAATAGTTCTCTCCTTTATTTGTCTTTGAGTTGACTACTGAAATAAAGGTTTTTAAGAAATACGGTGTAGATGTTTAATATTTTGGATTTCTTCCATGCAAGAATATGAAAAATGAAAGAATGTGTGGCTTCAAATTAAGTCCTGGCACTTCCTTACCCTTCCATTACTCATGTCAAAAAGCCTACATCCTCACAAGCTCCATCATGATGAGCTCTGGCAGTCCTGGGAACAAATCCAGCCCCTGCCTTCACTTTAATCACCATGTACACAGAGCATATTAACAATGGGTTGTTATGTCAGGTACTTAAAAATGGAGGTCAAGGGAAAGCATAAGAGGGGCTCGTGCTCTAAGAAGAGACAAGGACCGCAACAGAAATGCCCTTATAGTTATGAGTGTAGGGGATGCATCCTCACATGCGTCAGTGCTTAATACCTTTGCCTATCTTTGAATAGAAAAATGTGTGAGATAATAAAAATTCCTCTAATTAAAAATAAAAGAAGGAATCTGTTTATCTGTGTTTTCAGAGTGCAGGTGATAGAAAGAAGTGCAGCTCTTTCTTATCACCAACCCGGTAGGCTCTCTCCTCTCGGTGCTTACTGGGAAGAGCAAGCATCGGTTCTTTGTTGAAGACAAATCCCAAATACAAGGGTTTTCTATGATTTTTCTCTGACTTCCTAAATTTTAAATGAATACTCTTCTAGTCCTTAGTTTTGGATACATAAATAATTGAGGCAAATAAGAATGTTCAAAACAAAATTAGTCATTCAAATAACAAATTGAAGTGAGTCTTGCATTGAGGAAGCCCAGCCAGCTCTGTTTCTGTGTCAGGTGCCTTCTGCTCATCATATAATCATTATGGGACGAAAAGCAAGGGGTTCAATGCAGGCTGCGTGCATTTCGAAAGCATGAGGAAGGAAAGTAACATTGCTGTCAGAATGCAAACTATCTTTGTCAGAGTCCAAGGGAAAGCAATCACTTCAACAGAGCAGATGCTTTTGCTCCTGTGCAAGGGACGTGCATATCTTTCCCCCCTCTAAGAACTCAGCAGCCAATGGCCTAGAAACCAACCTATTTCCTAGCTTCTCACAGTATATGACTAATTCATAATTTATACCATCAAACAGAATAGTTACATCACTTTTGGGGATTTTTTTCCCCTGACATGGCTCATCTTCCATTCAAAGACAAATTTCAGAAACCAGGGCATTTTTTCCCTGTGTTTTGGTGGCGAGGGTGGTGTTGAATTGCTGCAGTTTCAGCAGTGTTTCAGTTAACAATACCTCTCCATTCAGAAATACTGCACTCTATTCTTACCCCTTACTCGACATTGCAAACATTTAATGCTTAAGTTTATGAATGAGTCCAGGGAATAAATGGGGCCATTTGAAACATTGCATTTCAAACAGAAGATACGAAAGAGTGAGCAGGTTGCGTTTTTTAAAAGATGCAATCACATACGAGAATAGGTGCAAATTTCTTCAATAAACACTCTTCCAAACATGTCAGAGAGGGTTGCAAACCAAAGAGAGAAGGAAGTTTCCTGAAGAGGAGACGGCTGTTTCAGATATGCATGTGTGTGTGTGCGCGCGCGTGTGTGTGTGCCGATTTCTCTCATTGTCAAAAACCCAGTCTCCAAACCTACATCGTCTAGTCAATTCCAACCCACTGCAACCCTAAAGGACAGATTAGAATCATCCCACAGGACTCCCTAGAGCAGCGGTTCTAACCCTGTGGGGTCGCAACCCCTTTGGTTGTTGAACGACCTTTTCATATGGGGCAAGGCACCTGATTCATAACTGTAGCAACATGACAGTTATGAAGTAGCAACGAAAATAATTTTATGGTTGGGGGGGGGGGGTGACCACAACATGAGGACGTGTATGAAAGGCTCACGGCCTGCGGAAGGTTGGGAACCAACTTCTTTACAAAATTAGACTGCCACAACTATCGCCCACTCAGCCAACCATTTACCCACTACAAAACCAGGACTCCTATAGTTGTCGGATGGAATGAATTTGGTTATGAACTTCCCCCATAGGATTTTCTACACTCTAATCTACAAGGGAATAGATGGTCAGGCCTCTTCTACCACTGATCCAAATGCTTAATCACTGTACCACCAGGGTGCCTTAACTTCCCTTATTTTGTTGTTGGATGCCATTGACATGGCTCTGGCCTATAGGGCCCTCTGCACAAGAGAAAGAAACTCTCCCCGGTCCTGTGCCATCCTCACAATTGTTCCTGTGTGTGAGCCTACTCCTGCAGCAATGGTGTCAAGCCATCTCCGGGAAGTTCTTGCTCTGTTTTTACGGCCCCTTTGGTGCACCGAGCATGATGTCCTTCTCCAGGGACTGGTCTCTCCTGACAGCACCTCCAAAGCACGTGAGATGAAGTCTCTCCATCCTAGCCTCTGTGGAGAACTTCATTCAAGACAGCTTCATTTGTCCTTTCAGCCCTCCAAGGTGTCTTCAATATTCTTCTTGAGTATCACAATTCAAATGCATCTATTCTTCTTCAATCGTCCTTCTGAATAACTTCCTTTATACCCAGCTAATATTCCCTGGTATTGGTAGATAAATCTAGTATTGGCATTATTGTTTTTGTTATATTTTACAATAATCTGAAGTAATTGAAGATGTGAACAGCTCCTTAAAACTGCCATTTTAAATTATGATTTCTATGAAACCTCATGGGAAAGTTGCTGAGAATAAAATGCATTATCACTTACTGGGCCCTCTCAAATTTACAGTTAATTGTAGAAAATAATCTCAGTATTAAAAAGAAGAAAAGGAAAGTTAATGTCTTTTTAATATTTTTCCTGGCAGTAGGAAACATTTGATAATAACTTTTATCATTATAATTATAAGACACAGTGGGGTGTATCTTATGAAGAGTATTGAGGAATGTAATTAACACAAGATATGTTAGGTTGATGGTTATTCCCAAGTCTTCATAATATTTTAACATTCAACTTGGTGTTTTGGGGTTTTCTGATAATGTACCAGTCATACTTGCGTTCAAATGTTTGCAATTACCATTTTCAGAAGGCCTTTCCCAACATCATGATTTCTCACACTTCAATGTCTTCTAGGATGCTGTGGGGCCTGGGGGGTGCTTCTCACAGAAAGTGTATTTGTTTATTCATCAGACATTATATGAAAGATGTATTGTATGTGAAACAGAATGTAAAGCGCTTCAGGGACTGAGGGAAAAATTAGAACCAGCCACCTGCCCATAAAGGGCTCAAAATATAGTGTTTTCCACTCCCTGCTGATGAGTTGGTAGGAAAGTTAACAGAGTGAACAAGTTTGAAACACATGCACGTGCCCTTATTGACCAAGGAAGAAATTGAGTTCTGTTATATGCATATTGATGAGATTAGTGTTTATAGAACTAGATAAAACACAGACATTTAAAAAATGAGGCTGTATTATGCCTGCACCACTTGCACCTGCACACACATTCATATGAACATATACATTAAATAGCAAGCCAGTTATGTTTAGTTCTTACTTACATAGTCAATGAAGATCATAAATCACCGCTTAGGTGTATCATGAAATTCAGAATCCATTCTGTAATAAATGCTGGTGAGGTTTTGAATATATATATATTTCACATATCAAACAATTTAATAGTGCAATCATAGCAAGAAGAACTGTGCAATTATCACCACAATCAATTTCAGAACATTTTCTTCTTTCCCATACTCATTATTGTGACCTCTTCATTTTCCCCATCTCCAAGCCTCTGCTGCTAGGCCCCTATGCAATTAGTAATCCATGTTCTGTCTCCATAGGTTTACCTATCCTGGATTTTATACACAGAAAATCGCACAAAACACAAAAAAGATACAAACAGAAACAACAACAATGGCAAAACACAGCAGGAAAAAGAAAAGAAAGCAGGAAACATTAGAAAGTGAAATAACTCTAACATGGTCAAAAGCAATATCAAATGATAAGGTGTTATGTTTTAATCCAACTGTGTGTGCCCTAATTGACTTTACAATGCACTCTGCCTGATAACAAGACTGTTCACCGTCCAGACTTTGGTTAGAAGCAATTCAAAAGAGGCTTATTCTGAAAACATTGACATTTTTATTTGCTCTGCATTTTTGACATGATATCGGCACCCATGCATTGTGTGGTTTATCAATTATGCGTGTTAAAAATACAGCCTTTTATAAACCACAAATCTTCCCCCTAGTAATTCAGACCATTAACTGAGGGGTCGGCAGGGCTTGACGTGATGGCAATGAAGCACACATTTAAGATCCCTATTTCATTGCCTGAGTCAAATAAACCTAAAAGGGAATATGGAATCATTTCCCCAAATTTCACAGAAGTGTGGGGCGGAACACTCAAGTGACTACATGAGGCCTTTCAAAAAGCTGAAGAAGGTAGAGATGCCTCCAGGAGATGGCAAAGCAGCATGCCCTTAGAAATGAATCTCACAGCGGCTTGCATCCTCTGGGTGACAAAACCCATCTGCCTGTCAGGGGCTGTCTTCTTGACAAGACTGAACATTGTCAGATGCCATTTCACTGGAGAAGCAGCTTAGGAGGATGCTTCTATAGAGGCGCAGGACTTCCAGTGAGCCATGCCCAGCATGAATCATTTTTTGTGACGTTAATTACTGCATGACTGAGCCTACCAAACAATTTGGGCCTTATCTGGAGGTCTGAAGTGCTGGTATGTAAACACAGAATAATGAAAAGAATAGACATGTATGAACGTGAACATAACATGTTAGTTTCAACCTCTTGAGGTGCTTTCTCATGAGAAGTTCCAAACAAATAGAACAAAAACACATGGACATGTATGACACTGAGACATTTTTCCCAAACTTAGCTCTCCTAATGAGGAGTATGATTTGAAGGTGATCAGTTGTCAAGATGAGCTGGGTTTAGCAAAAGTAAGCAAAAACAAAGAAAACAAACGCAGAGGACTTTAAAGAGCATAAATGTTATGAAAATACCAACATAGGATAGAACTGTTATACTGTAAACACGGAAGAGAGAATAACACATCGATTCAGAGGTCTCCAGTTCAAATGCTGTCACATGACTGGTTTGGTAGGCCACTCATGATCATGCTCATGGTTCATGATTACACCCACGTGCTTCAGATGTGTTTTCCTCAGACACCAATACTTGTAAAATATATATACATTTTTAGTAGGAAAAAAAGATGCTCTCCAGTTACACATAGTCCTCACCTGTCTCAATTGTCTTTAATCCTGTCAGTTTACTCACTAATACAAGGGAGTTTCAAAATTTTCATGGAAAAGTTTTATTATCTTTCAAGTTTGCCTTCTCCACAAACTTTTTAAAGCCCCCTGGTCTTATCTCCCTGACACGTATATTTTAGTGGGTTTGTTCTAGCCCATTTCCAGAAGCTTCCAGTCTTCCTCCTGCTTAGGTGTGTTCCTGTTCTCCTTTCATTCCCTCTGTTTGAAATGCCTTTCGACACTTCTCAAAATAGGAGCACGCCTTGCCGTGCCCTCCCACACACCTAGGAGACTGATTCTAATTACACTTTCAGTTCCGCTTGAGACTTCACCACCACAGTCCCTTGATGCTCGGCTATCCAATTTGATTCCACAGCCCCTTACATGGAATTCATCCCACCCTTCATGGTTGAGTATTTTAACTTCCTATATATGTGTTATACCTGAGATGATGCATGTATGTACTTCCCCGGTGGCCATAGTCGTTATTCATCCGGCTGGGAACAGCTAGGTCCACTGTTAGAAACCGCCAGCTGCTCCTGAGGACAAAGGTGGGGGTTTCTACACTCCTAAAGAATTAGAGTCTTGGAAACTCAGAGGCTAGTTCCACGCACGTGTCTTATAGAGTTCCTATGAGTAGGCTTCAACTTGATGGCAGTGTTTGGCCTTTTAAGTCAATGAAACAATCTGGCTTATAGCATATGTTCTATAAATATTTTATGAAAAAAATTTTAAAGTCCACCCATTGTAACAAAATTTTTGAACTCTTGCAGTTTTTCAACAAAGTATTAAGTGGTTATAAAAACAATTAGGAATGCAAGACTTGAGAAGACGTTAATCTAAAGTTGCCAATAATGGATCTACATGAAAGATGATTGTGAGTTTTTAATTTTTTGTTTTGTTTTGGTGTGTTCCAGGTTTATTGAAAATATTGCAGCATCGTGGAAAAGATTCAAATGGCTCTGTATGGTGTTTTGAAATTCATTCCAACTGTGAGCTGAGTGACCTGCAGGTTGGACAGACTGCCAAATCCCAAAGCTTCCACATTGTCTTAGTGTCTGGATCCACTTCAATGATCTCCTGGTCCAAGGCTGAGACCTCAGGAATATAATTCTCTCGCCTTTCTCTCTCCTCTCCCTCTCACAGGGCCTCTGAAGCCTCTCCATCACGTGCGGGACAAGGCCCGCTAGCTTGTCGCGGAGCTTCTTCCTGGGAATAATGGTGATCTCCTCGCGCACGCGCTTGTTGGTGTGGAAGTCGTGTGTAGTATTTCTCAGTGATAACCCAGGACGCCTTCTTCATGGTTTGGGTGCGAATGCAGCCCATGTTGGTGGGCCCATGATAAAAGAGGAAGTGACTATTGCTTTATATATGGGGGATCATTTCAGGGTGGTCTTCTGTATGAGTAAGATTTTTGTTTGTTTATTTTATTTTATTGTGTTGGAATGTTCTGCAGCAAGTTATATCCCTGCTTATCAATTGCTGCGTAATTTGTTCAGTAGCATTGGCAACATTTCTCCCTATCTGTCAGCTTTCTTCTTATTTTCTTTCTGGTTATTCTATTTCTAATAATCCAGTTTCCATTGGCTTTACAATAAATGGTGATTGTTTCATCTCACTTAGATGAATTTTGAAAGGAGCACAATATTCACAAGTCATGTTTCTTCTATAGCTTGTATAAGATTTCAAGAACCACAAAAAAAGTGACAAGGGCAATGCAGAGAAAAGAACATGAGCCATTCTTATTGAAACTATTTTTCCCAGATGATTTATTTTATTGTGTCCTTACTTATAAAGCAAGAGTCTGAGTCTCAAGTAGAATGTTTTGAGTTTCAACACAACAATGTACTATTTTTAGTACCACTTCACTGGAATTGAATAGATCAAGAAGATCTTTGTGTGGCTTATTTTCCTAGCTCATAAAAGATGGAGTGCAAAAATCTCAAAGAATATATCTTTTAGAATACTAGAAAATTAGACCAGTAGGCAGCATAAATGGAGAAAATATTGAAATTGTCACGATTTTCATTTTACTTGGTTTCCCAAGCAGCTGCCAAGAAGTCATAGAACTTACTACCTTGGACAAACCTGCAGCAATATATGTATTAAAAGTGCTAAGAACCCAAGATATACCTTGGAGGACTAAGGGGTGTCTTCTTCCCCAAGTCGTGGTCTTTTCTTGCTCACCTGATGGATGGGAAAGTTGGACGTTACCTACAGAAGCTCATAGAGGGATTGGTGCATTTGAATTCTGAGGTTGCTGAAGAACAAGTGTTATAAACAAACAACCCGACTTCCAGGAAATACAGCCAGATTACTCTTTACAAGTGAGGATGGTTGGACTTTGAATCTCACACTTTGGCCATCTAATCCAAAGAGACCAGTCCCTGGTGAGGGGTACCAGGCTGGCAACGGAGCAGGTCAGTGGGAGAACAGGAAGACCCTTGCAGGGTGGAAGAACACAGTGGCTGCAGCCTTGGGCGCAGCCATCACAGTGATGAGGACGACAAGGCGCAGGACCCAGCAGGGTTCCCTCGCCTTGACACAGATAGAATCGCACGAGTCAGAAGCAGCTCAATAAGACTTAGCAACAACACCAGGAAGCAAATGTTTTGGAGGATGTTGTCCTATATGAGTAGTGAGGAAGGTACAGGCATGTGCATGCACACGGACCTGCAAATAATTGCAAAATTGAAGGATATGTTCCTTTCCCCCTGCAATTTACTGAAATAGATGGATTTTAGATTGTTATTTTTGCCGACTCTTGGTTATTCTGTGAAATTTGAACAGTCAGCCATTCTAAATGTCATTCTAATTCACTTCAGAATGAGTAGGCCAGGTCATCAGGGGATACTTATATAATTGTATTATTTCAATACCATAATCCTCTCTGGACATGACTGGGAAAGTGATACCGCTGAAATCAGAGAGCTAGAGAAGCAGAGAGGTAGTGTGTTTACCAGAACTGTTCGTTCCCCGGGAGAGAAACAAGCAGGTCCAAAAACTAAGATAGATTTCTTTGCATAAAGCCAAGGAAAGCAAGACAAATGCCTTTGTCACTGCTGCCCTGACTTGGTAAAGTATACTGCAACCCCGTGAGGCCTGACTGGCCCAGGATAGTGGGCTGTCTCCTCAAATCCTTCCACTAATCGCGCTTTGAAATCCTGCCAACAGAGACTACTTGTCTGAGGATATCTACACCCACATGTAATTTCCATTCGGTGATCATGATGACAATATTTAGACCCCTAGCATGTCAGATAAAGGTCATACATGGAGTAAAAGTGAAACCTTATGCTGCATCCTTTATTCTCTGTTCTCTCTTTCTCCCAGAATGGCCATACACCTGGGTGTCTTCCTACTGGTTTCATGGGGGACTTGGTGACATCCATACATGTGAGTAAGTTAGGGGGACCTAGTTCCCTTGTCATCTCTGTGTGTAAGCTTAGTGGTTTGCAAATGCTGTGTACTTCTTCTTCAGGCTGGACTATCCCAGTCTAGTCTTCCTTTCTCTGTGTGATGTTGTCTACAGCACACATGCAGATACAGCGGGTATCTTAAAGACTGTGGGGTTGCAATAACAAAGACGTTTAAGTATAGTTAGAACTTGTAGCCTTTATGTAGTCATAGTGTTTGATATCAATGTATGTGTCATGGTGTCTTAGTACCTTTTACTTATGTTAAATATTAATACTAATGGGCCCAATATTTCCAAACATTCCATTCTGACCTGTAGTGACCCAATGCAGGGTTTCCCAATTTGTAAGTCTTTAAGGGAGCACAATGTCTTCTTTCTCACTCAGAGAGGTGTCTGGACTTGAACCAACAACTTTGAGAGAGTTGTCCAATTTTTATCCCACAGTGCCACTAAGGCACCTAGGAACCACATAGATTTTTGTAGCTAAACAGTTATGATCCATCTGTTAGTATTTATTTTTAGCCCTTGCCACAGTGTATTTCAAACTATTCACAAAGCTATGGCAGTTAGTGTAACAATACCTAACAATTTGGATCCAGTGAATACTTTGGCTACATTAAATGAAATTAAACAACCCATACCATAAATATTTTGATATACCTTTATTACATCAGCAAATACTGATAAGGTTCAATGATCAAAGAATATAAATTAGTCCAGAAATGTAAGACCGGTAGGAAGATTAGGACAGCAGCTAATGTTGGTTTTCCTTCACCACTGTACAACGACATGTTAGCCACAGTGGACGAAAACAAAAAACAAGCCACAGAAATCATAAAGGGGGAAAACAGATTCTATTATTCACATCTATTTTATTAAAATATCATTTTATTGGGGCTCTTACGACTCTTATAATAAACCACCCATCAATTTTATCGAGCATATTTGTACATACATTGCCACCATTCTTTTCTAGGCATTTACTTTATATTGAGCCTTTGGTATCAGCTCCTCTTTTGTCCCTCCACACACACACACCCCATTGACCTTTTGATAAATTATATATTTTTCATATCTTACACCAACTGCTGTCTCCATTATTCACATCTATTAAAGTGATATTCATCTAACAACTATATTAAGTAGTCCTAGTAGCACTATCAAATAACAGGTGAACTGTAACCCTAAACTCACCTGTTCAAATCCGCTAGCCACTCCTAACAACAAAGGTGAGACTCTCTGTTACAGTCAATGTATAGCTTTGAAAACCCCAGAAAGGCTTATAACAAGTGAAAATGAACTTGATGGGTTCATTTTTTTTAGTATAATATAAGTGAGAGGTCCATAGTGACAAAGCTGCAAACAGAGAGATCAGTAACTAGAACCCCCTGGCTGATCTGCGGAGGATGTAGACACAGTGGTCTACGCCCATAAGAATGATAGCATTGGAATCTTGACTCTGTCCTAATGGGCAGTAGGAGTCTGAATAGACTAAATGGCTGTGAGTTTGTTTTTCTTTTTGGTTTTCCTAGGATACATTTTTGAATTACAAAGCAAGTTTTACCACTGTTGCTAAATAAAAGATTAATATGAAAATTTAATTACATTTTATATACCACCCACAGCTAGAAAAATTATAGAAAGCATACCGCTTTAAAAACAGGCAGCACCTAATAGAAGTTCCCAGGCACAAGGCTCACAAACGTTGTTCAGATCTGTATGGAAGGGTGACTTTAATTATTTGAAATACATTACTAGGCTTTCTCAAAAGTAAAAAAGTTGTACATCAAACACATTTATCAACAACGTAAAGAGAGTGGGAGGGAATATTTAGGATTCAGCATCTGACAAAATACATAAAGAACACTGACAACTCAGCAATACAAAGACAGCTTAATCCAAAATTCTTTAAAGCAAAAGTCTTAAATACGTATTAAAGCAAGAAGCACTAATAGCCAATAAGTACATAGCAAGATATTCAATTTCATTTTGACACCAAGCAATGCAAATCCAATCTACAAAGAGATATCTCTTCTGACCCACAAGAATGGCTGTTATCAGAAGAAAAAAGTTCAAACTTCTCAGGAAAGTCTTCCCTGGTTTCTGACTCATTTTAGCTTCTTCTGGCATATGTTTTAACCCTTCTCTCTCCAGAGAACCCCTCATACTGCTCATCTTACATTCATTTTAGCCATCAACTGGTTAATAGTTGTTTGTTCCATTAAAGAATAATTTCCATGTGATCAGATAACATAATTGCTTTTGCTCAGCATGCAAGCAAGCTGCAAGATCTGGCACAGAACCTACTCAACAAATATTTGTGAATGAATATGAAGACCCGTAGATGGGGTCAGAGGGTGTTAGGAACACTGTGCTTTGTCATGGTATCTGGCACCCTGTTTGAAGAGCAACAGGAAGTTTGTGGCAGCATCAGATGAATCAGGGCCTTACTGCAATACATTCCCAATCCTCTTTACTTCTGTGGTTCCTGAGATTTCTGGTGTCATTTTATTTCCTATTTTCAGACTAAAGAGTTGAAGCAAGCAAGCCAATATTGCATTCTGATGTGTGATTGGTTCTTGGAAGCTGATAGCATGAAAATTAATAACATTATTCAGATCGGTAGAAGATGATCATTCAAAATTTAAATGAGTGTCCTTCACAGACCCATGTCTCTAGAGCATGTCATCATCTCAGGTAAAAGCTGTAACATGTAAACATAGAGGACATCCCAGTGTCTCATGGCTCCAGACCCATTATGGCAACCACCCTTGGGAAACACAGTCTAAGTACGATATGCTTCCAAGCAGCGATCAAAAATCCATCGACTGTCATTGGACAAGGAGTCCCTGTGTGGTGCAAGAAGTGAACGAGCTGGGCTGCTAACATGGAGACAGAGGTTCGAGTCCAGTGCTCAGTGCTTCGTAAGAAAAGGCCTAGTGATCTACTGCCAGACAGTTAGCCTTTGAAAACCCTAAGCCCAATGTTCTTAGCTGAAACACCCAAAGACACTGTGAGTTTCTATCAAATGGATGGCAACAAATTAAAAAAACCAAAACAACTCCCCCTGACACACACACACACACACACACACACACACACACACACACACACTGCAATTAACCTTAGGTTAGGCATGCTGCTGTAATAAGAATGATGTGCCTATGAAAAATACGGTTTTCTTCTGTTGGAAAACGTCTCCAGGTATGTGTACAATGAACTTGTAGTTGATGCCTTCTCTTTCTGATAAGCTCTCTGGCCATTTAGGTCTTTTGGTCTAATTCCAAAACATGCATTGCTGCAGCAAGGCCTGAAAGGGTCCTCGGTATTACAGCGCACGTTTTTACTCTATTCTTCATGGAGAATGAAGCAGACCCAGCTACGTTTCTGTAATTCAAAATAATCTCTCGAGGATGCCTTTAAATCTAATCAGGATTCACTTCCTCTAGGAGTACTTTGTTGGAAGCCTCGCCATTTGCAGGGTTAGAGAGGATCCGCTGTCCCAGAGTTGGGCACAGGACTGCTGTGTGCTAAGAAAGAATGCCAGAACTCACATTTGAAAGGCTGTGAATGCAAGCCACTGATCAATGCACCTGTAACGCTTAGATCTCGTTTTGAAGTTTAGTCAGCATTTGCGTGTCTGTGCATATCGTGTGTGTGTGTGTGTGTGTGTGCATGTATGTGTGTATATGCACATGTCATTCCTTTCTTCAAACACTCTAGGCCTGCGAGATGAGTTCAGAATCTTAAAGATCTATTCCAATTGGAGCTATCCAGTGATCAATGGCTTGGCATGGTGTCTCAGTTCCCGAAGTGCGTGTGCATGAATGTGCGTCTCCAGTGAAAGTGCTGAGGAGTTTCAAAATGTCGGATCATGTATCCAAGTCATCTATACTTTCGAATATGCATGGGTAGTCTTTTTGAATAGATATTTCAATTTGAGCATCACAGATTCTGAGAACATCGATGGAATGTTCCTGCAAAGCGAATCTTACTACTTTCTGTATCCCATCAGCCAGCAATAATTCATTCTCTAGGCCTGAACATCCTTAAAGCTATGATACAAATTCAGGGAGTAGGAATCTTTCCTTTGACATATACTGGGACCAAAAGTCTGTCTCCCCTAATACTCTTTAGTTCAGTGGGGGATCTGTTCAGCTGAAATGTAACTCAGCCTGCAGCTTCAGTCCAGGTTATATTTCAGCTGGCTTCAAAAAGAATTCCTGTTATCACTGATTTCCAATCACCTGAAATGTCTGGGGCCCCTCCCAACAGGTTCAAGCTGAGGATGGCAACCCTTGGTTGGCACTGTTGTTGCCCCTAATCTTGCAGAAGTTTAGGAAGGCATGCTTCCAAAGAGTAGGAAGAAAGCCAAATACATGCTTAATGTGTCAAAACATGAGTCACTTGTTCCAAAGTATTAGTATTTTCCCCTATGACCTAAAAATTGAAATGCAAATACAATTTAAGCATCTACATTCACTTGGTAGTAACACTAGTAGTCTTTGATGGCACTGGTCACTGCCTTTAAGGATTCCACTTTCTAAACTTGAAACAGTACCTAGAGATTCAAAAAAGCAGCAGACATCCCTGCAGAGGAGGCTGGGGGGAGGGGTTCTTTCAGTGACCCTGAATCTGTGATAAATATTTGCCTTTCTCCCTCAGGCATTCCCATCTAAATCCAGACATTACCTGCGAGCTTTAAAACCCAACAAGTTTCTACGGAGTTGAATGCATGGGGGAAAAGAAACAAACTTCTCTCTACATGGATGCTTGGTCAAGGCAGGAGCAAAAATCAATACTGGCCAATCTAAAAGCTTTCTAGGCAGTGTGCAGAATCTACATTGTATCTTTCTTGTAAACTCAAGGTGCCATTTAATTATCCCTTTAGCAGCTAAAAACAGATCCATCCAAATAGGATCAAGATAATTTCTTGCCCTTACGTGTATTTTATCTTACTTTCCACAATTCATTTTCTTTAAGAAGATGCCTATCTTCCATCAGGGACTGTATTCTTGTCTGCCTTGCTCTAGCAGTGCATAGCAGTGTATTTGTGACACATGGATAATCCTAAATGGCTTCATAGTTGTTGGAAACTTCAGAACTTAATCATTCTACTTCAAAGGTTGAAATTTGAGATGGTGGTATTTTTTTTCCTATGCCAGGCTAGGGAGATATACAGAGATAGTCACAAGATAGCGTCTTCATTCTGGTCTAAAATGTATTTGGTCTTCTCCCCTATACTTCAGACTCATTTTTCAAACTTATCTTCTCGATGAGTTAGTAAGATTGATAAGTTATCATGCTGAAATCTCCACAAACGTAGTCTACTGCAAAACAGATATCTTAATCTGCATTTCCTCAAACCTATACTGTTTTTTGGTTTTTTTTATTCAATTGGGATTAAAACATCTATCTATTCACTCCAGAGTTCTACCCAGTCCAGTAGAATTTTACATTTGCTGCCACAGATTCCAAACAGTTTTTTCCTCTCTATGGATCCCTTGTGGTGATCACCGCTTCACCCCACTATGACTGCCATTCAAACCTATTTTTTCACTGTTTCCATCTGCTCATAAATGGGCTTCTTTTCAGTCCCACGAGCCACATTCTATGAGCTGTTCTGGATTCTCACTGCTGTCTTTACCTGTCTCTAACCCAAGCCATCTCATCATCCACTTCTATCACCTCTATTCCCAAAATACAGTACATGCAGTTATCTCCAATCCCATCACTCAGGACCAGGGTTCAATGTTCTAGTTAATGTATCTCAGGACATTTGCACTGGTCTCCTGTTTGGGATATGACATAGAATGAATCATGTGCCCCTAACATATGTGGCCACTTGTCTAGGCCATCATTCTCAGTGGTTTGGCACTTATGCAATATTGTGATCCACCAGTTATGGAATAATGTAATCATCCCATGATGTGAGCAGTCAATCAACTGTAAGGAGATTTGGGTGGAATGTCATACCCTAATTCATTTCTGAGCCCAGACCAATGGTAAGGATATGCCTGCTGAACCTTTAAACTTAGAGTAAGTATAAAGAAACATCGTAAATAGAAAGAAGAGCCAAGGGTAGAAACTTTCCATTGGTAGTTCCTAGACCCAGGAGAAGATTGATGCCAAGACACACGAGACATTTGAAACAGCACTAGGCCCACAGAAGTAGGAGTTCTGGTGATGTAGAGGTTACACATTGGGTTGCGATCCCTATGGTCAGGAGTTCAAAATCAACAACAGCTCTAAAGGAAAAAGACTGGGCATTTTACTTCTGTCAACAGTTATGATTTCAGGAACTCACCGGAGGTCACTATGAGTCAGCACTGACTAGCCGGTAGTGAGTGAGTGAGAGTCCCACAGATGTTGAAAGGAGACAAAGCCAGCCCAGAGAGAAAGGCTTCCCTTAGAGTTGTCACTCCAAAATTAGACTTCTAGATGGAGGGGCTGTGAGTTAGACATTAGGCTGCTAACCACAAGGTCACCACCAATGGAGAAAGGTCAACAGTATCAGAAACTTTTTATAGGGTCACGTTGGGTCAAACCCACTCGATGGAAGTGAGTCACCTTCCTAAAGTTCCATCTGCTAACGTCATCCACTTGTGATATTTCTGTTACAGCAACACTAAAAAATGACGGCATACTTGATCCTGTTATTCAACACACTGGGGCTCTTCCAATAGGTAGGAGAAAGACCTAGTGGCATAGTGGTTAAGTGTTGGGATGCTAGCTGCAATTTCAGGAGTTCAAAACGACTGATCACGCTGAGGGAGAAAGATAAGGCTTTCGACTTCTAAAAAGAGTTACATTCTCAGAAACCCACAGAGGAAGTTTTATTCTGCCCTATAGGGTCACTGTGAGTTGGTAAGGACTCAGTGGGAGTGAGCCTGGGGATTTCAAAGATTGCAGCAACAACAAGAGTAATATGAATGGTACAACTCTGTTAAATGCCATGACTATGAGTCAGAATTGACTTGCCAACACAACACAATATTCTCTTCTATACCCACCTTAAAACCCATTCAATATGCAGAGGCCAGGATGGTCATGTAAAACTGTAAGATTTTCCTGCCTTCACTTTTCACCATCTTCTTATAGCATTTCAGCTATAGTTTGGTCTTAACTATAATTTAATAACACATTGCCATTGAGTTGATTCTGGCTCAGTCACCCAAGACAGGATTTCTGAGGTTGTCAATCTTTACAGGAACAAGTAGGCTCATTTTTCCTCCCAAAGAGCAAAAGGTGGTTTCAGACCTCTGACTTTAGAGTTACCTGTCTGTGTTAGATTGGGTAGACTAAAGAAACAAATTCATAGACACTCATATGTGTATAAGAAAGAGCTCTATATAAAGAGTAATTGTACTTTAAGAAAACATTCCAGTCCAGACCAAGTCCATAAGTTCGATATGAGTCCACATGTTTGATAATTTATAAAGACATCTTCAGACTCATGAAATACATACAGTGATGCCAAATGCAGGAAGATCACAGGCCTGTCGGTTGGAAGTCTTGTGGATGCAGTACTGTTATAAGCATCTCAGCACTGGCAGGGTTTTCATGTGGCTTCTCCAGCTCAGGCCACTAGTATAGTTTCATGTGTCTTGTGAGCTGCAATGTCTCCCAGGGAGTCAGTCTGTGTCATGCCTCTAGAATACTATTTATCTCTTTAGTGCCTCTAAATGAGGTAATCATGCACCCCATAAACCCAATATTAAAAAGAGAAAAAAGTATTTTCTCGCTAAAACCTGCAAATCCCAGGCTCATTGTTTAACTCCAAGACAAATGGTAGAACGAGTCCTTTAATATACATTAGCCTGATATAGGATCCCATGCTAAGGAATGCCAGAAGTTAGTTACAGAGCCCAGAGGCTTTCAACATAACAAAGATCCCCTGGAGCAAGCCTCAGTTTCTGAAAATATTAATTCCATTCCAGCTGGCCAGAGGGGAAAACAAAACTCAAAAACCCCTAGCTTTTGGGGTATCCACAGGCTTGGCACAATCTAGGGCAACTCCGCAAGCCCAACGGGGAGGGCTATGGTCCACCTTTAGATATCCTACATGCAGCTGGGGAGATCCTGCCTGTCCTCCGTGTGACTGGGGGATGCCCTGCCTGTCCTGTCACCTGCCTCCCTCACCCCCATCCGCCGCAGTGCTGCTTGCAGCACAAGGCAGCTATACAGTGATCTCCAGCACTCAGCAAGGCTGCAGAAACTGCTGCCTGGCCTCCACTGTGATCTTGCCTTCAAGGGCAATTCTGCCCAGCGTCTATGGGACCCTACAAGCAGACACACCACCATGCTACCTTGAGGCAGGTTTGGAACTCCTTCAGCCCCACGGTCTGGGGATAGAACCTCGATTATCTCCTTACTTACTGTTCTTTCACTTCTCTCTCTATTTTCTCTCCCATCTTTCCTTCCCACCTCAGTTGGTCTCAATGGGCCCAGTTTTTTTTTCTCGTTGTCTTTCTTTTTTCTTCTTTTTCTTTCTTTTTCCTCTTCTCTCTCTCTCCTTCCTTTCATATGCCACTGCTGGCTTCCAAGCCACTACCCTACGCCTAGGGCAACTCTACCCAAACAGCAGGGGGAACTCCAGTCTGCCTTCTGTGGGAGCGTTGCACACCACACAAGGCAGCAGTGAGATCCCTCTACAGCATTTCAAGCTGCAGAGGAAACCTCAGTCTGGCCTGTATGGTGTTCTCACCAACAAGGGCACTTCTGCCCAGCACCGGTGGAACCTGCACTAAAGGGGCAGACCAACTTGGCATCTTGGGTCAGGGTTAAATACCTTCCAGCCTCACGTTCAAGCAATCATGGATCAGCTCTATCTTTACTCTTTTTTTTCTCATTCTTCTCTTTTTCCCACCACACACGATCTTAGAGAGCACAGTTGTGTTTTTCCCCTTCTTTCTCTTTCTTTTTCTCTTTTTATTTCTCCTTTTTCTCTCTTTATTCTCTTCTTTTTTTCCCCTTCATTTCTGTTTCTCTCCACTCCATCTCTTTCCTACCCCAAGCAACTGTCGGTTTCTAGTCCCTTCCTTCTGCCTAGGGCAAGTCTCACCACCCAGTGGGGAGAGTTCCAACCTTCTCCCTGTGACAGTGCTTCATATGGCACAGCACAGGGCTCAGCTATCTCTTAATATATATTTTGTCTTTTTATTTTTCTTCTCTTGCTTTTTCTTATTTTTTCTGCTTTTTCTACCTAATCTCTCTTTCTCTCTACATAATCAGCAGATTCAGAGTTTCTTTTTTATTGTTTTCTTTTTTTGACTTTGATTTTTGTTTTCTCCTTGGATTTTTTGTGTATGTGTTGTTTTTGCTCTTGGCTTTGTTTTCTCCTTTCTCTCCTCTTCTCCCGCTCTTTTCCCAAGCCACTACCAGCCTCCAGACCACTCCCCTCCACCTAGGGCAGCTCTTACTACCCAGTTTGGGGAGTTCCTGCCAGTACTTGCTGGCTTTACACTCAGCTGGGGAAAGCATGCACACCCCCCACCAAACCCCAAGCAGCTGCATGATCTCCCCTTCAGACAGCTGGGAGAACTCCTGCCTACACACCAAGGATGGCCCTATAAGTGACTGGGGGAACTCCTGTAGTGTTCCACACTGTAGTAGGAACTTCCACCCAACCTCCACAGTGATTTCTCTGACTAGGGTAATTCTTTCTGCCATCTGCAGTGCTCCTCACCAAGGAGAGTACACCCACGTGCCCTCTGAGGCACTCCGGTTGCAGAGGGAAACACCACATGACATCCTAGGTCCTCCAAGCCCAATGAGACACATCACTAGGACTTACTGGGAGATCACCCAGCGAAATGCCATCCTCGTGGGCCCACTGCCGCCCCACCAGAATCCCACGAGAGGACTATCCAACTCACATCCAAATAATGGAATACTGGTTGGCTAGGGTAAAAGTGAAACCACGGGAAGGTATAGCAGTTGCCTGAGGCCCGTCCCAGCCCCAGTGCAGCTGCCTACAGGTTGTTCGAAGAAACACCCATGAAAGTTCCTCAAGAGAGAGCCCAGTGCTCTTTGACTCTGGAAGATGGTGCCCGGCTCCTCTAAAACAATACGTAAATAGCAACCAGCCCCAACAGCCTCAACGATAAAGCAGGAGAAACAGAAGACAATTTTACCAATAATAAAAGGAAATAAATAGCAAAAAGCAGAGCTGAGATACAGGAGAGGGAAAATAAGAAAACTCTATGGAGAAAAATGCCACTAAAATTGGTTCTTTGAAACTATTAACAGAATTTATAGACTGCTGGCAAACTGAACCAAAGAAAGGAAGGAACAAGTTCCAATAGCAATGATGAGGGAGGAAACAGGGGACATTACAATGAACCTGAATTAAATCAAAATGATAATTACACATTACTATGAAGGCCTGTACTCTACTGAATTCAACAACTTGCAAGACATGGACAGATTACTTGGAAAAACAATCCCTCCTTAGATTATCCCAGATGAATATCAAGAACCTAAACAGACCCATAGCTATAGAATAAATAGATGAGGTTATCAAGGGATTACCAACAAAACAACCCCCAGGCCAGATGGCTTCACAGGAAAATTCTTCCAAGCATTCAGGGAAGAAGTGACAGCAATCCTCTATAAACCCTTCCAAAACAAATAAATTGACAGGAAACTCCCAAACTCTTTCTATGAAGCTAGAATAACTGTAATACCTAAAACGGGCAAGGATCCCACAAGAATTGAGAACTGCAGACCAATATCCCTAATGAACATTGATGCAAAAATCCTTAACAAAATACTGGCAACAGAATACAAAAGCATATCAAAAAAATTCACTATGAGCAATTGGAATTCATTCAGAGGGATGATGGCATGGTTCAACATACGAAAGACCATTAGTATTATTTGCCACATTGACGTGAAAAATTATAACCACATGATAATATTGAAAGATACGGAAAAAGCACTCGACAACATCTAACACCCATTCCTGTTTAAGACACTCCAGAAGATAGGAATGGAAGGAAAAACCCTTAATATTATACAAGCAATATATGAAAAACTAACAGCCAGTGTGTTAATCAATGGAGAAAAGCTGAAAAGGGGGACCAGAAAAGGATGTCCCTTGTCCCCACATCTATTTAACGTACTGGAGGTCCTGGCTAACAACCTAAGACAAAGAAAAGACATTACTGGTATTCAACCTGAGGAAGGAAGAGGCAAAACTATCATTACTCACAGAAGACATGGTTTTATATATTGAAAATCCCCCACAAGTGGAGTGTTGGAAGCAAGAGGAATATGGCAAGTAGCCAGAAACAAGATCAACAAACAGAAGTCTATTGGTCTGCTATGCACATCAAATAAGATCACAGAAGAGGCAATTAGAAAGGTAGCACTCTTTATAATAGCCAAGCGCAAATTGAAATATGTAGGGATATACCTGACTAAAAACAAAACAAAACAAAAGATTTGTATGAGGAAAATTATAAAATACTACTACAAGATATCAAGAGTAACCTCAACAAATGGAAAAACATTCCATGCTCATGGATTGGAAGACTCAATAAAGATGTCAGTTCTGCCAAGGCACTATAAAACTTATTCCCAATACAAATACCATCATTCTTCTTCAAATAATTGAAAAAGAAATGATTACCAACTTCATATAAAGAGGGAAGAAGTTCAGAATTAGCAGAGAACTCTTCAAGGATAGAGTGAGAGGGCTTGTTCTATCTGACACTTACTTCACTCTATGCACAAGAATAAACTCAAGGTGGATCACAGACCTTGAGGTAAGACCCCAAACTATTAGGGCCATTAATGAGGGATTGGGACAAACCTGAGAACCTTGACACAGTGAATACATAGGCTATCAGAAATAGGGAAGGACACAAATACAGAGGAGTCACAAGTTGAAAAGTGGGATATACTGAAGATAAATCACCTGTGTACATTGAAAAAAATTCACCGAGAGTAATAAGAGAGCCCACAGATAGACTGAGAAAACATCTTTAGCAGTAACACATTAGACAAAGGCCTGACTAGTAAAATCTACAATACTTTGGAAAATTACAATAAAAAAATCACTAACTTCCCACTGAGGAGATGGGCAAAGGACCTGGACAGAAGTTTCACAGAGGCAGAAATCTGAATGACCAATAAACACATGGGAAAATGTTCCCAATCATTAGCCATAAGAGAAGTGCAAATGAAAACAACTATGAGATACCACATAACACCATCCAAGATAGCACAATTCAAAAATTCAGGAAGCAACAAGTGTTGGAGGAGTTGTGAGGAGATAGGAACTCTTGTCCAC
Organism: Tenrec ecaudatus; assembly: GCF_050624435.1. NCBI lineage: Eukaryota > Metazoa > Chordata > Mammalia > Afrosoricida > Tenrecidae > Tenrec > Tenrec ecaudatus. Next base: position 12,707,586 of record NC_134544.1, read on the forward strand.
TGCTGGTAGACCTGTAGGTATATTCAGCCATTATGGAAATCGATTTGGCAATATTTAAAACTGATGGAGATTGATCTACCATGTGACCCAGCAATTCCCCTACTGGGCATATCCCCAGAGGAGACAAGAAACAAACCACAGCCATACATCTGTGCTCCAATGCTCATGACAACGCAGTTCACAATTGCAGGAAGTTGGAAACAACACAAATTTCAATCAACACATGCATGGGTCAAAAAACTGTGGTACATACATACAGTGGAGTACTACGCATCCCTAAAATGCAGCGATGAATGCAAGAAGCACATTGTCATATGGGGAGGACTGGAGAAAATCATGCTAAGTGAAGTAAGCCAAGCACAAAAGGAAAAGTCCACAAGTCCACTGAGGTATGCTTAAAACAAACAAAAAAATGAGACATAGGGGAAAAGCTACTTTTTACATACATCCAAGGGGTGAAGTCGAGCAACCATTTCAGGGATACATAGAGCAGCCAACTAGATAAGAGGGGGAAAGAAAAAGAGCCAAAAAAAAAAAACACTAAAGAAAGAAAGAAAGACGTGGGTGGGGGGAACACTAACCCACCCAAGAGGAGGGTATTGCTTGTATCTCCACAGGAGAGGGAGAGAGACCAGGCTTCAACCAATGCACCAAGACGTGAAGACAACATAATGGCATGTACCAGGGAACCAATAGAGAGATCTGTGGGACCGGCCCCTATCTCAACTATGTGGACACTCCCCACCCCCCTCAGAAGAATGCACTTCAGAGGACAGCACTGGGGCTACAGCTTTGGAGAGAGGCGTGTCAGATTACAGCACATCAGAAAAACACAAAGGGATGGAGAGGGAGGAGAGAACATCCTGACCCACCAAGCCCCGAGGACTATGTTCCTGCTCAGAGCAGACAGCGCATGGAGAGAACCGTAGGGCCAGCTGCATCATGGGACACGGCATCCCTCACTGAACCATGGTGCTGCAAGGGACAGCACTGGAGACACATGCAGGAATAACGCATGGTCTGGCCCTAGCACGCTGGGGTGAGGCACCAAGGGCATGCAGCAGAACAGGAGGGGGAACAGACTGATAAAATTCCTGGGGAATACCAAAAAGAAACTTTGGAGATAGTGTGGCACCCCATCAGACTCAACTGGAAAACACTCATAAAGGCCAACAAACAGATCCATTTTTGTCAGTGGCTTTCTTTTAGTTATTGCTATTTGTTTTTGGATTTTGTTGTTATTGCTTTGTTAGTTTTTACTTTCTTGGTTGCTTTATTTGGTTTTGTCTGGTTTTTGCACTTATTAATGTATCTACAGGTTTATCTAGATAAGGTAGGTGGGATAGATAATTCAGAGATGAAAAGAACGGGACTAATGGTTCCAGGGGTTATAGGAGAAGGGGAGGTGGGAGAAAGGAAGTGGGGTACCAACCCAGGGACAAGGAAATAACAAGTGAACTATAATCAATGGAAGGAAGGTTGTAGGATGTCTAGTGGGGCTTAATCAAGGGTAATGTAGCAGTGAGGAATGAGCAAACCCGAATGAAGGCCAAACATGGTGGTGGGAAAGAAAAAAGCAAAAGGTAATAGAGGAGAGAACTGGGAGGCAAAGAACATTTATAGAGGCCTAAATACAGCATGTGCATATGTAAATATATTTATAATGAGAGGGGAAAGGAATTATGTAATCATATCTATATGTTAAGAATTGAGGTAGCAGATGGACATTGGACCTCAACTCAAGTACTCCCTCTACACAAGAAAACTTTGCCCTAACAATTCAGCATTTTTTGATGCTCACCTTCCCAACACGATCACTGAAGACAAAATAGGTGCACAAGAAAATGTGGTGAAGAAAGCTGATGGCTATCAAAAAATATAGCATCTGGGGTCTGAAAGGCTTGAAGATAAACAAGGGGTCATTTAACTCAAAAGCAACAAAGCCCACATGGAAAATCACACCAACCTGTGTGGTCATGAGGTGTCGATGGGATCACGTATCAGGCATTTAAGATCCAGAACAAAATCATACCCAATGTGAATGAGGGGGTGATAGTGATGGCATGGAGTGGAGACTCAATGCCCATCTGTAAAGAATTGCACATCCCCTCACAGAGGGGTCACAGGGAAGAGATGAGCCAGTCAGGGTACAGGATAGCACCAATAAAACACACAACTCTCCTCTAGCTTTTTTGGTGCTGCCTTCCCCCCACTATCATGATCTCAATTGTACCTTACAAATCAGATTAGTCCAGAGCATGCACACTGCTACATATAAGAGCCTGCAACATGGGGATCCAGGATAGATAAACTCCTCAGGGCCACCAATGAGAGTAGAGATACCAGGAGGATTAGTGGAGGTTGGGGGGAGGAAAGGGTAATCCATTACAAGGATCAATCTATAACCCCCTCCCAGGGAGGTGAATAATGGAAAAGTAGGTGAGGGGTAATGGAGGAAAATGAAAGATATGGAAATAATAAGCTATAACTTATCAAGACTTCTTGAGGGAGTGCAGGCAGGGGAGGGAGGAGGAAGAAAAAGGGAGCTGATATCAGGGGCTCAAGTGGGAAGAGACTACTTTGAAAATGATGATGGCAGCATGGGTACCAAGGTGCTTGATACACTGAATGAATGGATGGATTGTTACAACAGATGTACGAACCTCCAATAAAAATATTTAAAATAAAATTTAAAAAAGAATGAACATTTTCTCAAATATTCCTTGTTTGTTAAATATACAATAGTTTCCTTCAATATACTAAAATCCAAACTTTAAAATAAAAGAACCAAAGGTTATAATGTTTACATCTGTGTAAAAAGAAAAAAAGCTTAAGTCATGTCTAGTTCTGATTTGTTTGCGTGGTTGCATAGTGTGGTAGGCTGCTAACTGCAAGGACAGCAGTTCAAAACTACCAGCTGCTCTGTGGGAGCTTTCTACTCCCGTAAAGCGTGACAGTCTTGGAAACCCAGGGGCAGTTCTATTCTGACTTATAGGGTTGCTATGAGTCTGCATCCACTCTAAGGCAGTGAGCTTAGTTTGATTTTGCCTTTATTTCTGTTTTGATACCAAGAAGTTCAGGTATTTGACTTTCCAAAATGCTATATCCCTGTTGCAGAAAACCTTTGTCACCTGCAGGTGTTGTTTCTGCCTGGGAGGCACACAAAACCTCCACTGAGGGTACAGGACATAGGTTAGACCACATCAAGTGACTAGACATTCTAATTATGCATCAATAAACCAGAAATGAAAAACAAAACATCGACACCAAGCAAGTTTTGTATTTTGATATCTGCAAAAAAATTCAGAACACATTTTGTTTCCTGTAAACAAGTCCTATACAGAAAGACGTTTGCAGTAGTAAGGTAGAGAAACCGATTTGGGGTTTGGTTTATGTATGAATAAGCATAGGTTCTTTGTAACAGGGCAGCAGTAATCTATGACCTCCAAAGTATCCCTGATCCAGAAGCGCTTGTCCCTGCCTCCTGCTCCCCATCCCTTTTTGGACCCTACTGATTCCAGACCCCTAGGACAAGAATATAAGTCTCCAAAGCATATGCTTACTTTATGAGTAAATACACATCAGATCCAGGGACTGCCTATGATATATGAGTGTAGAGATCCTAAAGTATAGAAGTATGCTATTACCATTAACAAACACTACCCAGTCTCCGTGGGGTAGTGAGTACCATGTTGGATTACTAATGCTGTGGTCAGCTGTTTGAAGGTACCGGCCACTCTGAGGAAGAAATAGAAGGCTTTCTACTCTGTTACAGAGTCCCAGCTTTAAAACCCACAATGGCCGTTCTACCCTGCCCCACAGGGCTACTATGAGTCAGTATTGACTCGATGACAGTGAGTATTTCTACAGAATTTAACATCTCATTCATGTTCTTTTTATGCAATTAAATAATTTAATATTGGCAGCAACCTGAATATCCTTCTGAAGCAAGCTGATTAGGAATTATTAGGTCACAGAAAGGGTTTTCTTGTTACTGCAGCTTTTCTTTTATGGGTTGTTTTAAACAGTAGCATGAATATATACATTTAGGAGATTTTTACAAAATGGGCGTTCAAGTGAATTTTTTGGTAAAGTGCTTAATAGATCGATGTCACTGCAAGACTCATTATCTAAGTTTGGAGTCAACTAAGTCCACGTGGAAGAAGTGCACTGGCTTGCGTGATACAAAGATGATAAGTACAGCATTCAAGTATGGTGGAGAGAAAAGTATCAGAGTTAAAGTTAAGAACACCCAATGTGTAGAAGGCGATTGAGGCAGTTAGTTTATTGTGCCAACCTGGCCAATACACACATGGAGGATTTATTGAAGGGCTGAGAGATAAATGGCTCAGCGAGCCTTGCCCTTCTTGTCTCTTGCACTTTGGTCATCAGATCAGTGTGCAACTGCCTGGCTTGTTCTTTGCCTCAATTTGCAAGCTACAGTACTTATGGGACACCTAACTCGGGTTCTGTGTTGCTGTAATTTGATTCCTTCAAGACCTGCTTCGCCACACCATTAGAACTTACAATGCTTGAGCTGGAGACTGTCAGACCCTGTCATCTGGCTGACTGTTGGTGAGCTGCCTTGCTGTTTGCTGCCTGTCCCTGGATAGCCTGAATTAATCCACAGAGGACCACCTGGCAGCAGTCAAGATTTGAAGGACTGCCAGTGTCTCACAGCTGCCTCATGGGAGTGAGTTTCAATGAGCCATTTGTACTGCTATATAATTTAATTAACTGTTTATTTCTTATGTTATATAGCTTATTTCTTATATAGTTTATTTCTTATGCTTATATAGCTGTATAAAATATATAAAATTATTCATATTCTGCTTTTGTTTCTCTAGAGAACCCTGTCTAACACAGCTATGGAGGCCGGTGGGCGCCCAGATCCCATCTGCAGAGTACCCAGTCAGACTGAGCACCTGACATATCTGTTCTACGTAAAGGCGAGAGTCTTGAACCACTCACTCTCAGGTAGAGAACATTGTAACTGTGATCATGCTGGATCGATATCAATACTTGGGCAGTTGACGTCCCTACAGACATGAAATGAATTTGTACTGGAGCAAATAGCTCTTATTTATTCCATGACAGAAAATTCCTCCCTGCCCTTTTGAATATTGATAGGTATCTTTTCCTTCTTACACGTTATTTGTGTTTTTGTTTTAATACTATTACGATTTTAGCCATACTACCTTAGTATGATTTGGGGCTTGTTCTTATTTTGTTTTCTATTGGGTTTGCCAGCAGTGAAGCCCAGGAGGAGAGGATTCATAATAAAAATAACTGACAATAGGGATTACAGGGAATGCAGAGATGGGAAATAGGGAGGGAGGGGATTTCAGAAGTAAATTATGAAGTTGTAGTGGGGCAGGACCACTAGAATTAACTGTGATCACACAATTCATGGTAAAAGCAAGTTATTCAATGTGGGGGGGCATGGATGCTCTAATATTGATGTGGTGGTGACTGTTCAGTACTCCTTAATATGAGTGAATGATTGAGTTGTATGATATGTAAATTATGTGCCAATATAATGGTTGAGGGAAAAAATGACAAAATCAACTTTAAAAAACAAAACCAAAAACCCTCACTGTCATGGAGTTGATTTTAAGTCATTGCACAGATCATCAAACACATTGTTCTTCAGTTAATTCTGACTCATATTGACCATACAGGACACAGTAGTTTTCAAGGCAATAAATCTTTACAGGAGCAGAAAGCCTCATCTTTCTCCTGTGGAACATCTGATGGGCTCAAACCATTGACCTTATGATCAGTAGCCAAATGTGTTAAATGACTAAGCTACCAGGGGACCTTTTCTGACTCATAGGTGTGAAAAAATAGAATAATTTAGAGTAGACCTTAGGCTTCTTCTTAGAACCAAATCTTTACAAGAATTCTTTCATATTTGTTCGCTCCTTTTCCTGTTCGATGCAAAATTGTGTTAGGAGTTATTCCTTGATCTGATATTTGAAAGTGATCGGTATGTGGTTTTTTTTTTTTTTTTTTAGAATGTTGGGTAGTACAGTCAGCCCTGTGATGCTCAATAAGGGCTGCTCTCTCCACCCCTTTTGTCTAGGAGGAGGGTATCAGCAGAGTCTTGCTTCATCAGACTCTGCCTTCTTAGTCCTCCAGTAGGTATGTGGTTTTAATGAGCTATCATATAAAGGACAGAGACCAGCAGCTCCCTGGGAGAAGTGTCCTAGCAATCATCTTTCATTAAGATCACAGTCTAGAATATTCTAAGGGCAGTTCTACTCCATTGTAAGCATAGATTTTCTCAGTCAGAACAGATTGAAGGGCACATGACAACAATAATATATGGTATATAAAATTAATTTCCGACTTAAAAACTAACTTCATGGCCATCAAGTCAATCTGATTCATAATAACCCTATAGGACAGGATAGAACAGTCCCTGTGATATCCAAGACTACATCTTTATGAGAGTAGAAAATGGGTAGTGATTTTGATCTGCTGACCTGTGGTTAGTAGCTCAGTACTTAAGGAACTATGCTATCAACACTCCTTTAAAGGCTTGATAGTATAAAGAGAATAAAGATTTTCTCATTCATAGTTTGGACCTCAAAAATCTTGAAGATGGTCCTGATAAGAAGAAACATCTTAGGCAACTTAGAAAAGCTCATTGTATACAGAACACACACACGCACACACATATGTCATGTGTTTCACTTAGGCATGTTATTTTAATATATATATGTATCATATATATAGATATATGATCATAATAATAGAAAAAGAAAAACTACAGTGTACTAACTGCCACCAAAAGGAAGGGAAACTAGATGTGAATGTTGCTATTTTCCATGGTGGAAAATTACTTCTCAGAAAAGATATATTTCTTCTCTGAGAACAGAGAGGAGCAAGATTTCAAATCCCAACTAATTCCTACAAGCTTGCCTTGATCCTGGAGACTAAGGTTGCTCTGCCATTCATCACTGTAGTTTATGTTTAATGACTGTAAGTTTAAATTTCTCTGTATTCCTCATACATGGATCTAATAAGATATCACTATTGCCAATTGCTTGATACGAGATTTTTTATAGTTTCAGGAAAATATATTTCCCATATTTCCTTTCAAAAATGATTGACAGAAGATTTCAGCTTTCCCATTCTTCTTCAAGTATTCCTCTTCGGAGATTTAGCTGTTTCCAAATCACAAATAGTCACTATCCAGTGCATTTTTTTAATGAAATGTTTTCATAAAGACTGTTACTAGTCTTTTCATTATAACAAGACTAGCTCACCCAGAGGGAGCAGTAGAATGTAAATGGTTGAAATGAAAAGCAGATTTTTTAGGGACTATTGATTATAATATTACTTATGCTTGATGACCAAGCTGTTTTCTTAGGATCACCATACATTTGGGAAAATTATGAAAGAAAATCAAGTTTTCCTAAAGTTTTCCTCAGGAGAAAAGTTGTTTCATCAGGAAAGGCTAGAAAATCACTCACTTTGTGAAAGCGCAAGAATAGATTTTTAGGCAAAAGTTAGCTATTATAATAAAGTCAAAAAATTCACATGTTCTCCCAGGTCCATAGCTTTTCCTACGATATTTAAATGAAGGGGTGGTGTCTGATCATCATACATAACATCAAAGTGTACGATTCATGTGCTGGGATTAGTGTTCTGTTGCTGGGAAGTTAATCAGCATCACAATTATACAACCAAATGAGAACTCTGAGAATGTTTTGAAAAGGAGGGAAAAAACCCCGAAAGGGCCCTGGTGTAAAAAAGAATGTCTATGAAGGAAGGAGAAGCAGTTTTTTACTCTGCACCCACAGAAACCTCTGGACACCATGGACCTTTAAAAACCACTGTGTAAATGAAGGAATTAAATGAATCTGGCTTGCAGATACAGGTTTTGTTTTTCATGAGATTAAAAATATTCAATAAAAAAGAAAAAGGAGTTAAGATCTGGATTCTGTAAAGCTTCACAATCTATCCATCATTCATAGAATGTATGTTACTATTTTCCTACTTTTTAAAAAGGGTTTAAAAGGAAAGAAAATCATTAGTCATTGTAATTTTCTCACTTTATGATTTTATATCTATATATTTAAACTCAAAAAAAAGACTATTTCATATTCATAGTTAATTCATTTATATAAGTATTTTTCTTATATAGCTCATATTATAAATACCCAGGTGGTAGTAAATTAAGAAGCATATATATTACTATTTACTCATAGAAAATTCTAGATCTAAAACTTTATTGTTAAAAACCAGCTACGATAAGCATTAACTTTTTCTATATATTTATATGGCCAGTATTATTAAGAAAATATATATTTTTTCGGATATACAATCTTTTAAAGACTTTAAGGACTGAACTTACCACTTCTGTCTATCCATTTATACATATATGCATACATGCATATACAAACAGGTAGGCATACATACATACATATTTTAAAGACATCATTCATCTGTTTGAGTATTATATTCCATTTTTCTCTTCCATTTTCAGCTAATACATTTAACACGGATTCATCCATGGCCCCTTATTGTTGTTAGGTGCCTTTGAGTTTTTCAAGACTTAGTTCACCCCTGTGCACAATAGAGCAAAGAACTGCCCAGTCAAGGTCCTTATACCATCATTGCATAGATGGAAAATCTGGAACCCACACATTTCAATGAAGAGTGCACTTACAGTGACCCACGTCCCATGTTTTCACCTTCTGGGGAATGTTTACAATTTTTAAAAATTGGGTAGAAAGAACAGTAACTTAAGTCTTTTAAACATCGAGTTTGTCATCATTGAGTGATAAATTTGGGGACAATATTAAGTATTTCACCATTCAACAATGGAAAAGAACTGTTCAATTGTGTGACCATTTGAATTTTCAAAAATAAATAAATTTTGAATCAATGAAGATTAAATATTATCTGTGGCAATTTCTCTCTCTCTTTTAAAAATAATTTTATTAGGGCCTCATACAACTCTTATCACAATCCATACATACATCATCTGTGTCAAGCACATTTGTACATTCAGTGACCTCATCATTCTCAAAACATTTGCTCTCCACTTAAGCCCCTGGCATCAGCTCCTCATTTCCCCCCTCTTCCCTCCCACCTCCCTCATGAACTCTTGATAATTTATAAATTATTATTTTCTCATATATTGCACTGTCTGACGTCTCTCTTCACTCCTTTTCTGCTGTCTGTCCACCCAGGGAGGAGGTTATATGTAGATCCTTGTAATCGGTTCCCCCTTTCCAATCCACCCTCCCCGTATCGCCACTCACACCACTGGTCCTGAAGGGATCTTCCGCCCTGGATTCCCTGTGTTTCCAGTTCCTATCTGTACCAGTGCACATCCTCTGGTCTAGCCAAGTTTATAAGGTAGAATTGGGATCATGATAGTAGAGCGGGGGGAGGAAGCATTTAGGAACTAGAGGAAAGTTGTATGTTTCATCATTGCTACGCTGCACCCTGACTGGCTTGTCTCCTCCCCGAGACTCTTCTGTAAGGAGAGGTCCAGGAGCCAACAAATGGGCTTTGGATCTCCACTGTGCACACACCCCCCCCTCACAATGATATGATTTTTTATTCTGATGATGCCCGATACCCAAAATTTGTCTCTTTAAAAGATCCATTCATTGGAGTTTTCTGGTTTTCACTACATACAAGTATGTGTTTCTGAGGTTGCCTGCCTTTTTTGTTTGTTATTCTTGGTTTGTTATTTAACCACATGGCTAATCAAACACAGCAATTCTCCCATATTTTTCCTAACAGAAACATCCTCCCAGAGAAATATCTAAATTTAACATTTCCACTGGGCACTCGCTGCCTTTTCTGGATTCACACAGCCCCTGATTCTCTGATTCCTAGACTGAATTCAAAGTACATCTGCTCAAATAAAGACTGAAGCGAGATGGATATGCGATGTCTGCCTCATTCAATAGCAATGGAGCACCTCTTCTATAGAAGTCTTTCCTTTCCTCACTGTCTCTAGATGTGTATCTATTAGTTTAAAATTTTTCATATATAATGGACAGTTTTAAAATGGTACTAGGATTCATTTCATGCATTCATGGATATATTCCAAATAAAGCATGCTAAAAATGTCTCTATAACCAGTGGGTGGCTATTGGTAAGTTTTCTCAGTAATACACTAGCCCTGGATTCATTCCGGTGTCTTCAGTAGGATATTACAAGAACACATTGGGAGAAAATCAACTAATTCCATTTGAAAGCAAATGTTGATAATGAGGGACAAGTTTTGGATTTATCAATATGGTGTAGAGAACAATGTCTAATCAAAACAATAGCTTCTATGAGGATCTGCTGGGTCAATTAAGGCCTAGAAGAAAGTTCAGAAGGTTACAGCAACAGGGTTAGGTTTTTATTTTTATTTTTTGAGATTTCTATGAGATAAACTGGATAGCTGTTTTTGAAGGACAAAGAAATGTTATGACAGCTGTGGTAGTTATATAATCTGGTGCCATTTTGAGATTATTTAGAATGAAGGGGTGGAGTTTAGTCTGTCAGTCAGGTCGAAGCTTGATGTCTTCATTTGGAGGCGCTACTGAGATAAATAGCTCACTGGAGGCAGACTACACACTCAGTCCTTGAAAGACATTCCTTTTCACAAGCCACATGGAGCTATGCTGATGGCAGCCAGAGCCCTGGAGCTGGAGGAGCCAAGTGGAGATCCACACCAGCACTGAGATACACCACCACTGAATCCACACAACTTTCATTCACTGGTCTGTGATCTTCCTGCATTCTGCGTCATTGCATGTGTTTTGTGAGTCTGAAGAACTTTACAGATTGGCATTAGACATATGGCCTAATATTGGATTTATGGACTTGATCTGGACTGGACTGGGATGTTTTCTTAACGTACATTAACTCTTTATATAAAGCTATTTCCTATACACCTGGGAGTGTCTATGAATTTGTTTTTCTGCTCTACCAAGATTAACACAGTAGCTTAATAATATGATGTTTTCAGAAGATTGAAAATGGCTTTCATTAGAAATAGGCCAGTGAATTGCTACAAAGAATATTTCTCTCCTGTCTTGAGTATTTCCCACTAAGTTGAAAAGTAAGGATGTTACTTTGTGGAAGTTATTTAGGATATATCAAGGATATCAAATAGAAGTGTCAGAAAATAATATAGTATATGTCTAAGTGCTCTAATTATATATATTAAAAAATCAGAAGTGAAAGCTGAGAAAGGAAAATATTTTGACACAGGGAAAATAAAGTGGAAAATGGAGGAAAGAAGGAAAATAAAGGAATGAATTGAAGAATTCGAGTGATTTATTCATAACAGAGTATTGATAGAAAGGCCAGATTATTTTAGCAAATGGTCACTATTCAAGTAAGCCAGGGTGCAATATAGTACCAACTAAACACACAACATTCATCTACTTCTTTAATGCTCCCCCATTCCCATGCTATGATAAACCCAGTTCTACCTTATGAATCCGACTAGACCAAAGCATGTATACTGGTACAGATAAGAGCTCTTGACACATGGAATCCAGGACAGATAAACCCCTCAGGGGAGAAAGGGAGAACCTATCACAATGATTGTTTTAAAACACCCCTCCCCCTAGGGGTACAAACATCAGAATCATGGGTTAGGGGGGACTACAGATAGTGTAAGATAAAGAAAATAATGATAATTTATAATTTATCAAGGGTTCATGAGGGTGTAAGGATGGGGGAGGGGAAAAAGAGGAGCTAATATTAACAACTCAAGTAGAAAGAAAAAAAAGGTTTTGAAAACGCCAATGGCAACATATGTACAAATGTGCTTGATACATTTGTGTATGGTTTCCTATAAGAGCTGCAAGAGCCCACACCAAAATTATTTATAAAAGGCAATTAAAAATAAAAATAAAGTGACGATGAGACATCATTTAAATGTAATCAATGTCACTAAAATGCACATGTTGATAATAGAAAAATTTTGTTACGGGGATATATCTTGGTTGTCACAATAAATGTAAATATAATGTGCCAATTATTTGCACACAAAAAAGAAAGAAAGAAAATTGCCATCATTGTTTAAGAAAAGAATTATGCAGTTAAAATAAGGGAGCATTGGTTAAATGAGAATTTAGTGAGTTGATAAGTTATTATGGTACAATTTCAATTTAAAGGAATATAGCCTTATTTATATAACCAAAACCAAACTCACTGCAAGTGAGTCATGGTTGACTCACAGAAAGCCTCAGTACGTCTCTGAAATTAACTGTTCATGGGAGGAGAAAGCCTAGTCTCTCTCCTGCAGCGTTTCAGACTGCCAACCATGAGAACTGCAGCCCAACGTCTAACTGCTCCAGAGATTACGATTTATGTAGTTGTTAATGCTTTTTTATGTACTAGAGAAAAGTAGAGATCTAGGTTTACTGTGGTGTTCTCGATAATAAAAACAGAAAAGGAGGTGAAGGGAGATGTCAGACAGGGTAAGATATGAAAAAATAATAATTTATAAATTATCAAGGACTCATGAGGGAGAGGGAAGCGGGGAGGGACGAGGAAAATGAGGACCTGACACCAGGGGTTTAAGTGGAGAGAAAATGTTTTGAGAGTGATGAGGGCAATGAATATACAGGTGTGCTTTACACAATTGATGTATGTATGGATTGTGATAGTAGGTGTATGAGCCTCTGATAAAACGATTAAAAATAAATAAATTATAGAAGCAAAGTCTCTATAGATAAGCAATGCGACTAAACAAAATTTAAGACTTCAATCACAATAGTTACTGTGTTAGTCGAGGTAGACTAGAGAAACAAAATCATGGCCACTCATATGTGTATGGGAAAGAGCTTTATAAACAAAAGCAATTGAACTTTGAGAAAACATCCCATCCCAGTCCAGATCAAGTCCATAGTCCAATATTAACCAATACTAATCTATACAAATCTATATATTGTCCAATACTAATCTATAAAGTTCTCTTCAGGTTCTACAAACTCATGAAATGATGTCGACTGCTGGAAGATCTCAGGCCAGTGGGTGGGAAGTCTCATGGATCCACTGGTGTTGTAAGCATCTCAGCATTGGCAGGGGTTTCCATGGGGGTTCTCCAGGTCCAGGGCTCCTGCTGACTTCAACATTGCTTCATGTGTCTTGTCAGTAGCGATTCTCTCAGGGAGAGAGTGTGTCTCCTACCTACCAGGAGGAAATACCAGAGTTCCCAGAATCATCAGAAGGCCATGCCCGCCTAGGAGCCTCATTTGCTATGATCCGATTGATAGACTAGACTCCATCCCTTCACTCTTAATCCTCTCAAGTCCCAAATTGATACCAGATTATGTAACTACAACAGTTACCGTGGCAGAGGTAAGGGAGAAATGTAGAATATTAACAGAGGCACAAGTGACTGGACTGAAGGAATGGTGAGATGGGAGAAACAACTGAGAAAAATGAGCTAGAGGTGGTGCTGATGCTGCTGAGGTCTCAAATGGTGTGATGATCTCTTGGAAGATAGTTCTATTGGCAGTTAGGAAGTCTTCCAGCCCCGTCTAGAGTGCCAGCTTAAAAATAAATAGAAGAAATATGCTGAGACATGCTTGGCTTCAGCCAACACTGGAAACCCCAACCGATTATAGTAAAATATTGTCTCCAAATTTCAATGGGATTTATGAAATATAAGTTTCTACATTAATGTAATGCACCCATGACTGTAAACATCATTGCTAACAGATTAACATTAAACCTTTGTTTGATATTATCTTAAAAAATTACCTGCCATGAAGTCAATTCTGATTCATAGTGACTCAATCCAGGCAGAATTGTCCCTTTCAAGTTTGCAAGACTTCACAGGAGTAGAAACCCTAGCTTTCTCCAGAGGAGAGGCTGGTGGTTTCACACTGCTGCCCTTGAGGTTAGCAGCCCAATGGGGAACTAGTCCTCCACCAGGGCTCCCTTGACATTCTCTTGGTGGAAGGAAAATTCCTTTTTTCCCTACCAAGTCAATATTTTTATCTAGCTAATGGTTTTTTAAATCTACCTCTTGTTCTGATCAAAAAAATCAGTCTTAATTCTATCCTTAGAATTGTGGCATAATTTTATATACATACACACATCAATAAATTGAGATCATGCATATAATAACCTATTTGGGTATCATTTCTTGAGTTGTCTCCCCAAAACTGTGAGCAGATGAATATAAGTTTTTATTTCCTGTCGTAGTAATAGGGGTTATTCTGAGATTACAACAAAAAGTTATCATTATATATTAGTCAATTGAGCTGGTTTAATGTAAACTGTCTTTTCTTTTTCTAAGATTTGGTGCTAAAGTTTCCCAGTGGAAACAAAATAAATTTAATCCTTCTTCCACAAAATAGGTTTCCAAATAATTGCAAACACTCTTCACATTCCATTGAGCCTTCTCTTCTACAGGTTAACCCCGCTAGATGCATTTTCCATCCTTTCGCGGTGTCTTTCTTTACAGTGCAGTGTCTAGAATTAAATGGAGGGTTCAGAGAAAACACAACCATAGATTAGGGTTTAAAAGAAACCCTGCTCATTATTAAGAAGAGTTTTTAAGCAATTGCATGGAAAGAGTGTCAAAGGAGAAAAAATAATCAAAGCGCATGTATTCCAAAGAATAGCAGAAGAACTGAGAGGACACCTTAGTAAATGACACATAGAAGTAATAAGAAGTAATTAGAAAGAATCCAAACACGTCAACACAGGACAGGGCAGTGGAGAAAAGTGAGAGAGTTTTATGACAATATGAAAGGCTGCCAAGGAATTGATGTATTTGGGAGGGAAACAAATGCTGAACCAAAGTCACTAGGTCATTGATTAGCAACTTCTTAACAGTGTGTTTTAAGAAAACCAGATTGCAAAACTTTAAAATGTGAGATGTGGACAAGTTTGCTTGTAATAGAAATGAGAAGCGTGATGTCCCATCTGCCTTCAACAAGAGAATATTTTTGTCACAGAAATGAATCATTTATTATTATTAAAAGATCATTTTATTGGGGGCTCTTGTAGCCCATAACAATCTATACATCAATTGCATCAAGCATATTTGTACATATGTTGCCATAATTATTTCGAAAGAAATATTTTGATATTAATATAACATTTTTAACAACATTTAAGTGGACATCTTCCCACATTTTGAAGTTTTGCAATGTGCTTGTAAAGATGGTGTCTGTCTTAGCCTGGGTTCTCTGGGGAAGAACTACCAAGGAAACATGTCAATGTCAACCAGAAACCTAACTCACTATCATCCACTCCATTCTGAGTCACACTGACACCCAGCCCACCCCATGCCACCGTAGAACTGCCCCAGGGCTTCCAAAAGTGTAACTGTTTACAGAAGTAAAAGGCCTCATCATTCTCTAGCAGAGTGGCTGGTGGTTTCAAATTGTTGAATTTGTGATTTGCAACCCAATACATAAAATGTCACTATGTCATGAGGGCTTATATATACATACACCTATTTATATATTTGTATATTCATTATTTTGGTATGACAAGATCTTTTCTACAAGAATTTAGCTGGGAAACCTTACTTCATCGAGTCTACAATACCGATTTTGTCCCTTATGACTCCCTTTTGTTCTCCAAACCTCAAAGAATATTTAAAAGGAGCAGGATTTGAGTCTCTTGGAGGTGCCAAAACTGCCTTTCTGATCCAGGATAAATCAAAGGACACAGAAGTCTTTGGAAAAGGGTGAGAGAAATGGGAACTTCACCTTCACAAGTGGCTGAACCTAAGAGTATTTGTACAGAAACTATAGGTTCACATTTTGATAATTTTGTTTAATAAGGCTTCTATGTTCCTGTCACAATATTTTTGGTTTCAGTTAATAAAAAGCTGGTAGTTCTTTTTGTTAGTTATAGTTGTTCTTCCAAACATGTATTCGTCATGGGCAATGGTAGGTGACTTACGTTTTCTTCAGTTAGGCCCCCGTAGTAAGTTGGGTCATTAATGGGTTTTCTGCCACTCCTTTTCTTCAAGGTACCTGGATGAAGTTTTCAGCCAGATCCTACAAATAACAAGGGTCCAATGTCCATTCTGCATTAAACAGGTCTGTAAATTTCTCCTAATATTATTTGTTCATCGGTATCATATATGAGCAAGGGTATTATTTACTTCGTTGTAGCTAATCTCTTAGCAATACTATGAGTGTTTCACCTCCTAGAGCAGGAATTTATTAATGAGGGTGTCATATATTTACTATAATGCCTAATTACTTTTTAACTTAATCCAAATGTTGACCTTTTTAGATCACCTTCCAGGAAAATGTCATCAAATCAGTTTAGTAAAGAATGACAAGACTCATCTGAGAGGCCACATCCACAGTGTAAGGGAGGTAAATTATTATCTAGTCCAAAGTAACTTTGTGAATTCTTACAGTCAAATATAATGACATACGATTTCATGTGCACTCATAACAGCTTGCGAGTACATAAAAATTTAAATTTTATTCTTAGGTTAAACTAAATGAAAGAAAATATATATGAGTTCATAAAGCCATATAATAGTGCATTTGAATAATTTACTGTGTAATGCTCTTTCCTGATCCTGGAAAATGTTCCTGTAGTATTGTGTTAGTCTGGGTACGTTAGAGAAACAAATCCACAGAAACTCTGATTTTGTCTTTCTAGAGGACGCTGTATAACACAAGTGTTCTCTCATAATTAAAGGCTACAGTCATTTAAATAATGAAACCATTTTTTAAAATCTCCCCTTTTTGCTATCTGTTTTGATTCATGTGTGTTTTCAGGGCAGACTTAGCTTAGATATGGAATGAGGGCGATTCTGAAATACCATGTGTTCTTGCCCGTTTCTAAATATTAATAGCCATAAAAAGCAACGTTGGTCAGAATTAAAAAAATAAAAAGGATAGCTTGGATCGATCGCAAATGAATTTTAATAAACATCTTATTGTATGTTTTTACGCTGCTTCTATTATAGGAGAAGTGAATCCAGGCATGTAAAAGATGACAATCCTAATTAACATCCATTTGGAGCTTCCTGGGGTCCTTGGTAGCTGTCCAATATAATCTATTTGCCAGCAGGGTACAGGCACTTCTCAGGGTGTTTAACTCAGAGTCACTTCCAAGTTATTTTTTTCCTGTCGACCCTAGATTTAGTTTATCAAATTAGCCCTCTTATAAGTTAAAACAAAATCTGTCATGATCCTAATCATCAGCGAGTGGCCAGAGCACACTTTCTAGCACACACCTTTCTAGCAGTCCATGAGTTCACCCTGGATATCTGACTAAGGAATGTGCTCTACTATTCCTTGTTCTTCTGAGAATCCATCCCTGCCATCATGTGGGCATCTATGTCATCCACACTAGGTGTCTCACAAGCTTTCAATAAATAAGGGTTTCAGTCTGGGTCATTTCTATTGTAATCTAGGGTGAGTTTGCCTAATAATTAAACAAGATCATATGCTGAAGCCAAAGGTTATTAGATGATAAAAATAGTCTCCTATTTTTGAATATATTGCTTTTTTCGCAACAGCTACAAAATATACAGAATGCTTTTTCATCGTGTGAAAATGTACCGGGTTACAAGAGCCAAAATTCAAGGAATATGAGAGATTGGGCTCAACTTTAACTGGATTTATTAACCAGACTCTCTTCTTCATATGGATGAATGTCTTAGTTTCTACCCAACTTTCTAAGAAGTCAGTTTTCTTAATATGATCAATTTAAAATAGTTATTCCTAATGATTATAAAGTTCAAATTCTTTATCTATAAACTGGGAAAATAGGTAGGCGAATTAAAATATCTTGTTGCAAAATAGTAAATATATACTGGATCCCTAGCACATGTGAATACAAATTAGGTTGCTACAACTTTGAAACTGGAATCAAGAAGTTATTAACCAAGGCGCTAATGCCATAGCGGCATTCCTCGACCTACTCTATTGTTTCAGGGGCAGCTGTGCTGTTGTTGATTTTGTTGTTGTTTGGTGGCATCAAGTGGGTTCCAATTCATAGCGACCTAAAGTGCAGCAACATGAAACACCTCCCAATACTGTGGCATCTTCACAATTGTTCTTAGGTTCGAGCTCATTGTTGTAGCTGCTGTGTCAATCCATCTTGTCTTTTTGAAAGTTTTCCTCTTTTTCTCTGTCTGTAGTCTTTATATTATCAGGTAGAAAGCAAAAGGAAATAGAGGAAAAAACTAGGAGGCAAAAGACATTTATAGAGGTGTAAATATAGACATGCATACATGTAAATATATTAATATATAACAATAGGGATATACGTTTATGTATGTAGAGTACATATGTTAAGTACATATGATATGTTAAGTATCAAGGTAGCAGACATACATCAGGCCTTTGCTAAAGTCCTCCTGAAACTAAAAAACACTTTGTTTTAAGAACCTGGTATTCTGTGGTGTTCACCATCCCAAAAAACAATTGCAGAAGGAAAAAGGGGGTATAAGCAACTGTTGTGAAGAATGCCAGGCAGGGTTCAGTGTATCACCTACAAAACACACAACATTCCTCTAGTTCTTGAATGATGCCCTCCCCACCACTATGAAGATCCCAGTTTAACCTTACAATTCTGGCTAGACTGTACACAGGTAAAGATAAGAGCTCTAGACACACGGAATCCAGGTCAGGCATCCTTCACACGAACACAATGGAAGTAGCTATACCTTGCGGGTAGGGAGAAGTTGGCATGAGAAGGAGGAGAAAGGGAAAACTGATTACAATGATACATTTATAACCCCCCTCCCCTGAGGGGGTGGACAACAGACACATGGATGAAGGGAGAAAGCTGATGGCATTAGAAAGGAAAATATTAATCAGTTCTAATTATCCAGGGGTCATGAGGGTCTGATGATGGGGGAGGCAGGGAACAAGAGGGGCTGATACCAAGGGCTTAAGTAGAAAAAAATGTTTTGAAAGTGATGATGGCAACATGTGTACAAATGTGCTTGATACAATTGATTGCATGGGTTGCAATAAGAACTGTAAGAGCCCTCAATTAAAAGGATTTATAAAAAAATAAAAAAGAATTGTCAAAATCAAAATCTTAAAATTTCTTCTATTAACCTCCTAAAACCAACCATCTGCCTTAAGGAATGATTCTCCAAATTCCACCAAGTCAAGTCTGACACAAAGCAACCCTATGGGACAAAGGAAAACTGCCCTCTGGGTTTCCAGGATTATAACTCTTTATAGGAGTAGAAAGTCTCATCTTTCTCTTTCTAAGTAGCATAGTGGGTCCAAACTGCTGACCTTGTTATAAGCAGCCCAATGCATAATCTACTAAAAGCTGAAAAATTGACATTATTTGTCAAAAAACAAAAGCAACAAAAATTTACTAGTGTCGAGTTGATTCCTAACCAGAGTGACCTTAAAGAACAGAGTAGAACTGCCCCTGTAGATTTCTAAGATTGTAATTTTTTTAAATAAATGGAAGCAGAAAGCCTCTTCTTTCTCCCATGTAGAAGCTGGTGTGTTTGAGCCATAGATATTGTAGTTCTCAGCTCAACTCATCAACCACAATACCAGTGGGGCACTAGGGTCTTGTCCACTGTGCCATCCTCGCTCCTTCAGGACGGAATGGGTAGGAGCTAATATAGATATATCTTTTAGTTTACCATTTACTTTCTAGCAGTCAGATTTACAGATGGCATAATTGAAGAAGAGTGCAATATGATATTTAAATTACTGATTCCTAATCTAGCGTTATATTGACAACATCAAGATTCCTGCTCACAAATAACAAATTCTAAAGATACTGACCCTAAAGAATATTGTATTACTAATTGAAGGAAAATACTTTCCCTTTTAAATACATTCTTGACATAACAACATTATTTTTCCATAGTTTATGAAAAATAATGAAATTATGGGTGAGGTGGGGAGGTATCTGTCCTCCTCTAGCTAGGTAAGGAGGAAGGAATATTCTCCTCATCAGCATCATCTTTCCAAGACCAATCTCAATGACCTTACGGTCGACCTGTCCCCACCCTCCAAACTTATATATATGTATGATTTTTGAATAAGTCTTTTTTTGAATGGTTGCTTAGGTACTTTGGAGGTATCTGTGGGGTCTTCATTTATTTTTCAAATTCAATACAACTTGAAATATATAGACTTTCATTACAACAGTTTCATTAGAATATCCTTAAACTCAAGAAATATTACCTTTCAACTAATAGACGGAGGGATCCCCATGGCACAGTGGGTTATGAGGGAGACTACCCACCGCCAGGTCAGTAGTTTGAAAACACTCGCCACTCTGCTGGAGAGAGTTGAGTTCTTTTCTTCCCACAAAGAGTTGCCATCTGAAAACCCCCCAGGGACCCTTTTACTCTGTCCTGTAGGCTGAAACGAATCAGGCTTGACTCAGGTCTCCAACAACAAAGGTGGGGTGGTGGTGAGAATCACATCACCGTGAAAGAGGGGGAGTGCATGATGGGGACCCAATGCCCATGTGTAGACAGCTGGACACCCCTTCCAGAGGGGTAGTGAGGAGGAGATGGGCCACTCAGGGTTCAGTGTAGCAACAATGAAACTCAAAACTTTCCTCTAGTTCCTGAACGCTTCCTCCCTTCCCAATCATCATGACCCCAATTCTACCTTGCCTTGCGGACCTGGTTATACCAGAGGATGTACAGCGGTGCAGTGGGGATCTGGAGGCACAGGGAATCTAGGACAGAAGAACCCCTCAACACCAGCGGTGGGAGTGGCGACACCAGGAGGGAAGGGTTTGTAGAAAGGGAGAACCGATCTCGGAGATCTATGTGTAATCTCCTCTCTGGGAGATGGGCAATGGGGAGGCGGGTGAGGGGAGATGCCGGGGAGTGTAAGATAAGATATAATAATTATTTATAAACTATCAATGAACCAGGGGTGGGATCGGGTAGGGAGGGGGATGGGGGGGAAAAAGGGAAACCGAGCTGATTCCAGGAACCCAAGTGGAAGGTGAATTATGAGAATGATGAGTGCAACGAATGTATAAGGGTGTTTTGCTCAATTGATGTATGTACAGACTGTGATAAGAGCCTTATGGGCCCCAATAAAAAGATTTTTAAAAAAGAGTTAGAAGAAGAGAAAGTAAAAGTTAAATACTTTAAAAATGAAGAGCAATGTCAGTCATTCTTTAATGAAAGCCCTATTAATTCCATCTGAGCAAAAATTAGGAATGGAACATTTGGAAGCAGAGGCAGTTGATGAAGGAGAAAAGATGCCCTTCACCCTGGACGAACAGAATACAAATATACTGGAGACCGCGGGAGTTTCCCATTTAAAGATAGAATCAGGTTTGCCAAACAAATGGACCACTTTCTCCAGAGGTGATCCCTTTTGGAGATAATAGCTTGACAGCACAGATGCTTAAAAGAAGGGTCCCCGAGTGTCTATATTATTTATCGTGCAACATAGAATATATCTTTGCATTGAATGGCTTCTGAGTTGAAACCACAAAAGCAGCTCTATACAAAGAAAGCTGGCAGAAGCCTAAAACACTAACAAGATGATTTTAACACTCCTTATGAAAGGGGAACTATACTGACTCTGTGGAGAAGAGGGGAAAATAAAAGAGCGCTGGAACAAAAATGAACCAAACTGAATTTACCTCTTCCTCTGCCTCAGAGATAATAACTACAAAACTGCATTACTTCCAAACGTCTGGCCCTGAGGTTCTTCGGAGCTACTTGGAGCAGTAAATATCTGACTCTGGGTTTGTCTTCAATCAATTTATTAAGTTGCAAGTGGCCTGAAATAATAAATCACAGTGCTTCTATAAAGTTGAGAGGTAGGGGGATGATGGGGGGAGAAGAGTGAGGAAGGGGGAACCAATTGCAATGATCAACGTACAACTACCACCATCCCTTCCTGAGGGATGAACAACAATATTATGGGTGAAAGGAGGTAGCAGATGGTACAAAATATGAAAATAAAAATAATTGATAAATTATCAAGGGTTCACAAGGTTAGGAGAGAGAAGGAGGTAGGGGAAAAAAAGAGAAGCTGATACCAAGGGCTCAAGTAGAAAGAAAATATTTTGAAAATGATGATGGAAGAATATGTACAAATGTGCTTGATACAATTGTTGTATGAATTGTGATAAGAACTGTAAGAGCCCCCAATAAAATGACTCATAAAAATAAAAAAGAGATGTGACCTGTGTTAAGAAATATGTATGTTTTAATAGGAATGCTCATTTATTAGATTTCTTTGCAAAAATATTTTTTTAGAGTCAGTCTTTGCTTTTGATTTGTGGTCAGAGGGTTGTAGGTGTTATTTAGTAAAGCTGAAAAATTGATATTATTTGTCACAAAACAACAACAACAAATTTACTACCATCAAGTTGTTTCCAACCCAGAGTGACCTTAAAGAACAGAGTAGAACTGCCCCTGTTTATTCCTCAGATTAGGTTGTCATTTTCTCCCCCATGGAAGTAGAAAGCCACCTCTTTCTCCCTTGGAGGAGCTGGTGGCCTTGAGCCACAGATCTTGTAGTTAGCAGCCCAACTCATCAACCACTAGGACACTCAAGCATAAGGTATACTTTAAATAACATATTTTATATTATATTTGTATTTCGCAATGTGTGTTTTTCTGCAATGAATTTGCTGATGAAGTCAAATGGAATTAAAGACTTGAAAATATTTAGTCAGGGAAAAGACTAAAATCAAGATTAAGAATTGCTTCCCAGTAAAGTGAACAGATTATTTCTAACTATGTGATGTATGAATTATTTAATATAGCTTTTCTATTTGTGGCTAACTCTACCCAAATAACACTCATCATCCTGGTGGTTCTAGGTCAGAAGGTGGGAAAGAATATTTATTGTATTATATGACATGGCTGTGAGTCATTCGTACCATCCTGCTGGTGTAGAGTCATCTCAAAAGCAGGAGGGGCATCTCATTGCCAAGAAGAAAGAGGAGTCCAGAGAAGACAGTGTCTTTTTTACCATGACCCTGCACATTGAACCTCCTTGATACAGGAGATCGCTTGGGTTCCAGAGGAATAAGAGGCTTGGTAGAAACAGGAATTCAAGCCTGGGACCAAACATTGGACGGTCTGGCCACTGAACAAATAAAACGGAGAGTTTTTGAATAGGAAACTATCTGGGACCTGAGTTTTCAGACACATGAAGCTGGAGCTGAGTGCTTTCAGACTGAGGAACACAGCAGAATGGTATGCCCTTTGAGCATTGATGGAAACCCTAAGAGAGCTTCGTAACATTGCCTGAGTGGGGCAGAGACAGTCCAAGAGGCTGAGAGGTAGAGAGAGACCTAGCTGCAGGCACAGCAAAGAAAAAATGCGCTCACGCAACAATTATCTACTGAGCATTTCTTTCCTGAAATTTAGCCTGTTAACTTCTCTGTTAAATCCCTTTACCATGAGCACTGTGAGTTCTGTGTGGTCACTGCAAGGGCCTATAAAGCTTGGCACTACAGTATCTTATGGAAGGAAACCTTGGTATTAGAATTGGTAAGGGACAAGGGGGGTGGGGGAAGGGAAATGGTGTTAACAAACCCGGGGACAAGTGAAAAACAAGTGATCCGAAATCAGTGACAAAGACAGTGTAAGAGGACAGGTAGGGATTAATCAAGAGCAATGTAACTGAGAGGAATTACTGAAACCCAAATGAAGGCTGACCATGATAGTGGGACAAGAGGAAAGTGAAAAAAAAAAAATGTAGGCAAGAACTATGAGGTAGAGGGCATTTATAGAGGTCTAAATACAGGCATGTATATATGTAAATATATTTTATATAATGATGGAGAATATATATATATATATATATATATATATATATATGGTATTAAGGTAGACTATTGACATTGGGCCTACACTCAAGTACTCCCTCAATGCAAGAACACTTTGTTCTATTAACCTGGCATTCCATGATGCTCACCTTCCCGACACAATCACTTAAAACAAATGGGTGCATAAGCAAATGTGGCAAAGAAATCTGATGGTGTCTGGCTATCAAAAGATATAGCATCTGGGGTCTTAAAGACTTGAAGGCAAACAAGCAGCTATCTAACTCAGAAGCAATAAAGCCCACATGGAAAATGCACACCAGCCTGTGGGATCACGAGGTGTCAAAAGGATCAGGCATCAAAGAACCAAAAATAATATCATTGTGAATGAGGGGGAGTGAGGAGTGGGGATTCAAAGTCCATCTGTAGGCAACTGGCCATCCCTTGCAGAAAAGTCTCGGGGAGGAGAGGAGTCAGTCAGGGAGCAGTGTAGCATGATGAAATATACAACTTTCCTCTAGTTCCCAAATGCTTTCTCCACCCCCATTATCAGGATCCCAATTTTACCTTACAAATCTGGCTAGACCAGAAGATGTACATTGGTACAGAGAGGAACTGGAAACACAGGGAATCCAAGACAGACGAACTGCTCAGGACCAGTGGTGTGAGTGGCGATACTGGGAAGGTGGAGAAAGGGTGGGGTAGAAAGGGGGAACGAATTACAAGGATCTACATATAACCTCCTCCCTGGGAGAAAGACAACAGAAAATTGGGTGAAGGGAGACATCAGACAGTGTAATATATGTCAAATTAATAATAATTTATAAATTATCAAGGGTTCATAAGGGAGGGGGAAGTGGGAAAGGAGGAGAAAAATAAGGAGCTGGTACGAAGGGCTCAAGTAGAAAGCAAATGTTTTGAGAATGATGATGGCAATAAATGTACAAATGTGCTTGACACATGGATGAATGTATGGATTGTGATAAGAGTTTTATGAGCCCCAATAAAATGATTAAAAGACAGAATTATATATATCTTACATATATCTTCATAGTCATGACCATGCTGGAAGTTAAACTATTGCTGCTGTAGTACTTGGCTGTTTTACTCTGATGTCTGCATTTGGGATGAGCTCATAAGGAAACACAGAGAGGAGTGCTTTGCTGTTCTCATCTGTGTGCAGAAGAGACATATGGACTCTTCATGTGTCCAGAAACAAGGGCTGCATTTGTATGAAAAATGAAATGTCTGATACAAATGTAATTAAGACAATCACCTTTAGAGTCTAAAGTTTAAACCCTTTCTATCTAGAACCTGGCATTGGAATCATTCTTCAATGATCTGATCTCTTAAAATACTGTTTAGGCTGGCTTCTCTGGAGATTCAAAACCAGCGATATTCACATGCCTATGCACACTGAGAGAGAGTTATGTCAAGAAATGGCTCACATGGCTGAAGAGGTGGGTAAGTCCAGTCTGGCACAAGTCATTGGGTCTGATGTGGGTCAGGTTCGCCTGACTCGTGTAGCTGCAGAGGGTGTTGAAGAGAAAGCAAGAAGAGGAAGCAGGAAGAACACAGAACGCTGGGTAAATCCGAGGTCAGTAGTCCATTGTTGGCTCCTGGGATCGGCAAACCAGATGCAGGATCCAGATCCAGTAGTACAAATGAGCTGCTTTCCACACACTGTCAGTTCATGCCAAGAATTGGCTATCCCCTTAAGAAAACCGCCCTCAATTGAATCAAACTGAGACCGGGTTCAGATAAGCAATCACCACCAACTCCACACTATTCTTCCCCCACTGCTTGACTGTTTCACAGGAGATCCCACCACACAGTCCTCATCTACACGGTCACTTGGAGTCAGAAAGAACTCAAGGGCAGTGAGTTTGTTAGCTATTTTGCTTTTATCAAAGGCATCCACATGTGAAATCTACTAGTTTATGCTGTGAGTAGTGTGAAAGGAATGGAGTTTACCCAAGTTTGAGTGTCATGGTGGGGAGAAAGCAGTATCTGTAGACACAAATTGGAAAACCAGCATCAGACCACCCATTTTATTGTTGTTACTAGAATAAAACACTTTCCCCAAATGTTTATATAATATTGACCAAATAATACTTCCCTTTTATTTTCAATTATTTTCCTAGATTAAGTGATAAAATGCACAAGAATAATTTAGGTCTCTCTAGGCAGCTTATATTAGGCTATATTCTGTATGGTAAATGCTACTTCTGAGATATCTATAACAAATAAAAATATTTGTTAATCTCAAAAATTTAAAGATCAGTTCAGTTCCTGAGGCACATCTATTCATTGGATGATGCGGCTTATTTCTCAAGTAGAGATCAAAATGTACTTATTAAACGACTATCAGAGTGTGGTAGAAGTTCTATGGCCACATTGTAATATTTTCAAGTACTCAGATGAGCAAAAGAAAACAACTTTCAAAATTTTTAAAAAGTTGCTGAAAAATCTAGATATGACAATGTAATAAACTAATATATCTTATCATTATACCTGCATGTAGTTTTTATTTAAGGATTAAAATTCCTTCTTCAGACTCTTCGATGCATGGTCAGTCCTCATCTGAAAAGTTAGATGATTTGCTGTGTTCCAATATCCTGCAGAGTATCATGATCCTAGTATTGGTTTTCTTTGAGAAATTCAAATCAGACCATCTTTGTTTCAATACAAAATTTCACCTCAATGATGACCTTTGTAGAATGTGAGATTTCAAGAAGAACTCCTAATGCTTGAGATTCTGTTCTGAAATCTTTTCAGGATAATCAGATACCACAATGCAACAATAATCTCAGGAAAGCCCCTGCTTAGTACTTTCCTTGCAGCACTAAGACTGAAAATGTTCTCATGATGTGGCTGGAGAAATGTCGTCCTCTGGGAAGCAGGTGGTAGTGCAGACCTCCAAACCCTGTGACGTGTGTCCCTTTGCCTGATCTTCCAGCACTCTGGGAGGTCTTGTTATTTTATTAACTACACTATTTCCGGACTTTCACGGACTCCTCTAAACAGGGGGAAAGCCCTTTTCCATTAAAAGGCTGATTTTTCATTGATGTACAGCTCCATTCAAATCCTTTATATTTCTTTTTTTCCTTTATATTTAAAAAACACTTCAAAGCCTCAGCCAGGTTTGATATAGAACTGTTAGTTTGATACCAATAGCTACTATGGATTAGAGATTTCAGATAACCGCAATTGTGGATTTACGTACACTTACACACTATTTATCTATATATCTATATCTATAGATATCACAGATATGTATGATTCTATAAATATAGTTTTCATTCACAAACAAAATGTGTTGACCTCAAGTCAGCTCCTATTCAGAGCGTTCTACTCTGTTCTGCCCTTGTGGTTTTGCAGGCGATTGAAGCCGGCCAGACAGCCGTTTCTCTCTCCCGTGGGATGAGCCGCTGGTGGGTTTGCAAGCTTCATCTTCTAATTAACAACTGAAAGTTCACCAATGTGCCTCCAGTGTTCTTCAGCAAGCAAGAAATGTGAGGACACAGCAGGTTAACTTCTGTGAAACATCGTACACTCATTCCCTTTCACTTAGTGAGTGTCCCCTAGTACGGTTTACCAGATTATATTTTGATTATATTTTTAAAGCCATAGTCCTTATGTTTACTTTTTTCTTCGACTATATAATTCTAACCTATGTTTTATTAGCAGAAAGATGGAACATCCCTAGAAAAATTTAGCAACAAGAGATTCAACTCGTCAACCAAAACAGATCTTGTGATACTTTGACGGGTTAACTAAGACATGTGCATTGCAATATCTCCACGAAGAAGCGAGCGGAGGAGGAGGAGAAGGAAGAGCAGGAAAGGGAAACACAAGGAAACACAGGAAAATGTAAGAAATAAGAAAGAAAGTGAACAAATAAAACACATTCTAAACTAATAAGTTGATGATCTTGAGTAAATCTATTCTCCTCCGACATGCTTAGCTTGGAAATTTGGAAGTTATTCTTAATATCCCTCTGTCTTTCATCACTATGAAATAAAAGTTCTTTCAAATCAGCTACGAAATATGGTTCCAGTTTCCATCTCTACGTTCACTCTTCCTGTGGCAAACCACCCTTGTCTCTTACCTGAGATGCTGCAGTAGCCCTAAATATCTTCCTGTTTCCACCCTGGCCTCCTTTCAATGCATGACCCACAGAATGATCTTTCCAAACAAGCCATGGCATTACCTTTGGTATGCTTTAGCCATTAGACTTTGGAGAAGAGTTCTGTAAGCCGCCAGCTTGGTCTGGGCCACTGGTGACATTCCCTACCCTCATTGCCTATAGCCTCCAGTTGCATATTCCCCAGGTTCCTGTAAAACCTGTCCTGTTCTGGCCCCCAGTCTCACAGAGTGCTCCATCGACCCTAGGCTTTCACACGCACACTGGTGCCTGAATGCCTGAGAAGTGGTCTTTGCTTGTTTGCTTGCTTTTAGTGGACTTCCATTTTTAATGAGACAAAACAGAACAGAACAGAAAGAAAAAGAGAGCAGTGCATGTAGTAAAGATAAGTACCATGTGAAACATTAATTTCAGGTGTTCATGGGGGATTCCAGAAGTTCATGCAAAATTGTAAGTAAAATATCATGGAACTTTCTGGGAACTGTTTAAAAAATCATTTTGTTGGGGGCTCATACAACTCTTATCACAATCCATTCGTTCATCCATTGTGTCAAGCACATTTGTACATTTGTTGCCATCATCATTCTCAAAATGTTTGCTTTCCACGTGAGCCCTTAGTATCAAATCCTCATTTATTTTTTTAAATCCTTGAGCAGAAAGTTAACACCTACTCAACGTATAGCCCCCAGTTTAAAAGTGTCTTTCCAGAAAAGATTTTTGAGATCACCTGCTCTAAGGACATCTCCACTTCTTCATTCTCATAGCATCGAGACCTTCTAGTGTAATTGCCCCTGTGAGTTCTCTGCAGATTATACTTCTGCCTGCAAAACAATCTAAATTTTAGTAGAGGGGGAGGGAATTCAAAATGTCCCCGGAGATAACTATTCTGCTTGCTTCATTAACATGCTGATGAAAATCTTTCAAGAAAACAATGACCAAATAGAAAATGAAAAATTAGAATCAGACAAAAGAGTGTTATATCAATGCAGTGTTATAGTTATATTACATTTGCAGATACTGCTTTGATCTCTTTGGCCCACAAAGGGAAAAGAATGAAATGTTGGTGTGGTTCTTAACAAAAGTAGACAGAAAAACAGAAGCATAAGTAAATCCTAGGTTTTCTTACCTATTTTCTATGAGAGACTTCCATGAGGCATTGGAGAAGACTAGAAATGACAATAGAGGAGAGTGGCCACCGTGTTTTCACAGAAAGTGTATTGGGGATTGTCATATAGTTGCTTTGATATAGTTTTTTTTCAATAGAAGATAAGGGCACAGCATTCTTTTAAAAATTGAACGAAGGCAACTCTGTGGGCAACTAAGTTACAAAACTTCTGATCAGTGGTTTACCTGCCTAAGCGTCAAGGTCTTTTACCAACTATTGCTTCTTCCACTTTGATTTAGTATAACAGTTTGTTACCAATTAGTATCAGATTATAGTAATGGAATAAAGTTTAGTTTATAGAAAGAAGGGGAAAAAATCCTTGCTGCTATGTGGATTTTTCCCCCTTCTTTCCCACCCAGGTACTAGCTTTGTCTATCAAAATATAATGTCTTTGTTATGGTTGGCACAGAGTATCTACTAACCTGTTAAGATGGACATGTTGAGGGAAGGAAAAAATGGGCGATCCAAAGAGAAAGAAATGCAAACCAGACTAAGATGTTGGTAAATGATTTAATAAATTTATTTTAGCCTTCATATGTCTACCATTATCTCTTCATTAGCATTTCATCGATTAAATTTAGGTCTCTATTAACGGGTTCTGCTGCTTTCCATAAGGTTTTCCCTAGTCATTTTTTTCCAAAGTAGATTGTTGATCATTAGCCGTCTGACTTAGTCTAGGAGCTCCACTGAAACTGATCCACCAGGACTTTTAATATCAGCATAGCTTCCAGTATCCCAGCAACATGCAGGTGAGCACAATAAAACAAACAGGCAAGCAGATGAGTAGTGAATTTCAGATCACTAAGTAGTTCTCAGAATAGAACAAGGTGACCTCCATAGTTTTAATGAAGAAAAGTGTATGTTGGGGTGCAGATTGTCTTTGTGTTTGTTAACTATAAATGTTAAGCAAATAATCTGAGTGGTTGAACTATATGGAAATGAATGCATAATTAGGATGTTTCAGAAACTATGATACACCAGTGGCATGACCTTGCTTGCAGATGACCTGAAGCAACTGTCGATGAAGATCAAAGACTACAGCCTTCAGTGTGAAGGACAACTCAATATAAGGAAAATAAAAACTCTTACACCAGGACCAGTAAGCAATATCCTGATAAATGAAGAAAAGTATGACATTGTTTTCAGCAACCATGGAGGCAGCAGTGAAGAAATCAAATGATGAAATGCTCTGAGCAAAACCACTGTGTCCAACAATCTAAGATATCATGTTGAGGACAAAGATGAACCTGACCCTAGCCATAGTATTTTCCATAGCCTCATAAGTGAAAGATGGACTCACTATGCATAAAGAAGACTGAATAAGCAATGCATAAGGAGGCCTGAAAAAGAACTGGATTTTGAATTATGATATTTGCAGAATCTGTAAAATAATATGAATTGCCAGATGAACAGAAAAATCTCTCTTGGAAAAATTGCAGCCAGAATAGTCCTTAGAAATGAGGATACCAAGACTTCATCTTATGTGCTTTGGGTATGTTATTAGACAAGAGTCAGTTGGAGTTGGATGTAGCAGCCATGATGAATACAACTTTCTTCTAGTTCCTAAATGCTTCCTCACCGCCCCCCTCCACCACTATCATGATCCGAATTCTACCTTGCAAGTCTGGCTAGACCAGAGGATGTACACTGGTGCAGATAGGAGCGAGAGGCACAGGGAATCCAGGGCAGATGATACCTTTAGGACCAGGGGTATGAGTAGCGATACTGGGAGGGTAGAGGGAGAGTGGGTTGGAAAGAGGGAACTGATTACAAGGATCTACATGTGACCTCCTCCTTGGGGGATGGACAACAGAAAAGGGGGTGAAGGGAGAAGTCATACAGGGAAAAATATGACACAATAATAATTTATAAATTATCAAGGGCTCATAAGGGAGGGATGAGCGGGGAGGGAGGGAAAAAAAAAGAGGACCTGATACCAAGGGCTTAAGTGGAGAGGAAATGCTTTGAAAATGATGAGGGCAATGAATGTACAGATGTGCTTCACATAATTGATGTATGTATGGATTGTGATAAGAGTTGTATGAGCCCCTAATAACACGTTTAAAAATAAATTAAAAAACAAACAAACAAACAAACAAAAGAAAAACCAAAAAGAGAGAGAGAGAGGGGGGGGGGGGGAGAAAAGACCATTCCTTGCAAAAGAGCATTATGTTCAGGACAGTCACAAAAAGAGAGGAAGATCCTGATCAAGGTAGATTAACACAGTGCCCGAACGATGGGCTCAAATATGTCAATGATTTCAAATCTGAGTTGAAACCAACTCAGTCAAACCTAAAAGCAATGATAACTGATATGCAATGACATAATATTGACGAGATATGACTTTTCCCTTATATGTGAATCTGTGACACTTCACATTTTGAATAAAAATAAAATAGGATGACAGTAAAGCAAAATCAATGTTGCTTCACTTTTTACTCAGTAGAAAATGTAAAGAACAAATAGAGAAAGAAAATGATGAAATGAATAGAAATTTGAGATAACACTTTAATAGATTTCTGCAGTGTACTGTTGCAATGAGAATCCAAGAATAGGTGTGTGGGGCTGTGAAATTGCTTCAATATGATTCTCCTATACATTTACCTATTCCTCCCATCAGATGATTAGGTTAGTTCATTTCACCTGTTTTCTACATATAAAAGAGCTTTCTCAGAAGCGGTAGTCGATTTGGAACCACTAAGAAAGAATATCTACCAGTAGATTGCGATATCCTATTTGAAGCGATCGAAGCAGCAGAGGCTGTGGTTCAGAGACCCTGAGACAGAGCAAAGACGGAGAGTCTGTGGCAAGAGGACTTCCTGGAACATGGTGGCCGAGGCCAAGGGGCATCATGATTGGGAGACTGATGACCAGAAAGAGACTAGACAGTGAAATAAGCAGTGCTCTGGTGTGTTGGTCTGGGTAAATTAGAGAAACAAATCCACAGAAACACATATGTATAAGAGAGAGTTTTATATAAAGAGTAAGTGAACATCAAGAAAACATTCCAACCCAGTGCTTCTCAAGTCCACAAGTCCAACATTAGTCCATATGTCTGACACCAACCCACAAAGTCCTCCTCCATCTCACAAAATACACAAAATGAGGCTGACTTCAGGAGGAAAGCCGAATCAGTGAATGTGCAAACATTCTTGTGCTGGCAGGGGTCTCCAAATGGGTCTCCAGCACACAGGGCTGCATCAGGGTAGGTTCATGTAGCTTCTCCTCAGGGATGTCTTATAGGAAGTGAACCTTGCCGGCTGAAGCAGGGAACTGGCTTAGGCGGCTGCACCCTGGTCCAACCATCAGAAAGCAATGAGTTGTTTATCCTTCCGCCCTTCAATTAACCCCACATGTGTTTATCAGGCAAGTTGGCACAATAAACTTTAACTATCTCATCTGTGAAGAAAGATGACCTTTAATGATTGTTGGTCCTAGCTTGTGGTAACCAGTTAATTTGCCTAAACAACCTCCAAAAGCAAGAGCGTTGTTTGTAAGTTGTCTGTGCCCACCGCAAGGGATTCTGGAAGCCAGCGAAGAAGTTGAGTAGGAGGAAAGGGTGGTGTCAGAATGGGGTGGGGAAAAAAAGGATGTGATGATGGGGGCATGTTTGACCTCTGCCTTGTGGCCATCTGTCTTGGGTTGGTGCAGAAATGAATTCTATGTCCATTGAAGTTGGAAGAGGTCTGAGGTGGACCTCATGTCAGTCCTGCCAGGTCATTGTCATCATTTTAGTCATGTCAGTTTGCTTACAGAGAGATGGGGAATGAGATACAGATTTCAGGAAGCTGAGATGAAGACACAAATCTTCTGGGAAGGAAACCCAGGGTCTAAACACACAAAGATAATATTATCTGGGCAGGGAGCAAGAGCTGTACACTAGTAATAATAGGAGACAACTGACACAAAGGCTTGTGGATCTTTCACAACCCGTCAATTGTTTTCCTGCTCGGTCTCCTCTGCCATGGCCTGCCAGCTTCTGAAGAGAGACTCTGTCTCTCAGGGTCCCTTGCACGTTGCCTTCTGCAGGTGAAGTGGGAAATAATGGCAGCCCGAGAATGGGATACCCACCTCTCTTCAGCGACTGGAATACACCTCAAGCACCTTTGCCTTCTACCTCAGAGTCCTTCAGCATTATAACTCAGAGTTATGTCATCTTGACTACTCTTTGTTGTGACACAGTTCTCAGGGATAATGGAAAGAGAGCAGACCTCCCAGAGTGGATACAGCATGTATTTGTGTAGCACCTTTGTTTATACAGCTGTGTTCTGTTCAATAGAAGACCAAGGTTTTTGTTCCATGGGTCTTACAGAGATACAAAAGTGAGACTGAATTCTGAGTAGCATTGTATTTGAAGTGGTTATTTTTGTAACAGAAGAATCTGTGGTTTTCTCTAAAATTACTTTTACATGCCTATTTCCACAGTAGTAATATTAAAAGGCAGTAAAGAATGTGGATGCATTTGCTTTAAATGAGGAGTCTGATATTAACCTATTGAGCCAATAAAATATCCTATTTTCTACTTTTCTCTCTTTTTACTTATTGTTTGGATGTAGGCTGACAGAGAAAATGACTATTCCATTCAAAACATGTGCCTGGGTGAATCCCTCTCTGAGTTGCTGTCCCTCAGCATCACCGTCCTTTTCACATTGCCTCGCAGAACTCAGTGTATGCTTCCTTCCTGACTTTTCCCTTCTTCAGAGCTGTTTCTGGTCTTTTGGTCTCATTGTTAGGGAAAAAAAAACAGAGAAGCTGGAAAGTTCCATTCAAAACTACTGAGCTGTGAGTCTCATGGTCAGTAATTCAAAGCCACCAGTAGCTCCATGTAAATAAGATAGGGTTTTTGACTTCCTGGAAAGAGTGACACTCTCCGAAATTCACAGGGGCACTTCTGACCAGCCCTATCATATTGCTATGAGTCAATATTAGCTTGATGGCAGTGAGTTTGGATTGATCTAATCTCGAAGCCTTCATCTGAAAAACTACAATTAAAACTTACAAATCTGAGGACCCTATGATTAGAGAGTCCACTCTCCCACTTTGAGCATGTGCAGTGTGGGAATACATGAACCACAGAACCCTTGGTGCCCTGGATAATAATAAAAAGCACCCCCTGTAGTGTCATGACATCCCCTAGGAGATCACCATGACACTTCCAACTTGACCAAATAAGGGAAAATGGAGAATGGACCCCAAACTAATCAGAAGTTATCCCTGACCTGGACAGTCATGAATATTCTTCCCCTTAGTTATCATGCTTTAATAAAAGAATAATTGTCTCTGCCTTGTCCAACCCTAGCTTGTCACCACTCCAAAGAAATTGACCCTTTCTTCCTTTGGACATAGTTTCACTTTGAATTGATGTATAAATTGTTATCAGAGCTGTAAGAGCACTCAATAAAATGATTTAGTGAAATAATTAATAAATAAATTGTTGGCCAAGTAAGAACCTGGGCCTAGATGGTAATGTTATGCTGCGTTGGGCCACTGAGTCTCAGATTCTTTGAAGGGAAGTGGAGCAGGAGGCTCAGGACACCTGGCGTGCACAGTATTATAGGAGTGTCTATTCTGAGGACTATGCTGTTTATCAGTTTTACTGTTCGCTCTGTAGACTTGTCGACTTGTTCGGCTGAAAGGTGGGTACAGTTCCAGGTTTGAAATGTTCCCAGGGGCCAGTCTCAAAGATTCCCTCAGTATCTATCAAAACAGCAAATCTGGTCTTTTTTCTCTCTTTTTTTTTCACAATTTTGAAATTTTTAATTGCTATGTTTTTTTTGTTTGTATCTGTGTTTGTTTTGTTTCAAATCCCATTATTTCCAGTAACTTCTATTGTGATCTTTATCAGAGAAAGCAGCACGGTCATTGGGCACCATCTAGCTCTTGTCTCAGGTGGAGGAGGCCGAGGTCCCCGTAGTCCGATGTTGCTTTGGCCTGGTTGTTTCCTTGATTCTTTAATTTTCTTCAAAATTCTTCCTTCTGGCCAAGAAGCACATTGTTGTTTATTAAATGGCTGCTCACGAACTTTTAACACCCTGGTAGTCAATCATCAAAACAGAATCTATCATGTTGTCTTTTAAGCTAGATGTCCTTTAAGACTAGCATGCTAAGGATTCAGGCCCAGTTTCTTAGACTAATTCCCTCAAGGTATTTGCTGAAGGGTGAAACACTTTCTTAAACATCCCACCCAATAAGAACTACTATAAAAGGTGCTTTGGCAACATAGTGGTTAGGTTTTGGCCTGCAATCCAATATGAACTACTGTAGACACAAATATATTTGCAGCATGCATAAATATGTGTCAAAATACAAGGGGGTAACCCCACCTCACCCCCGAAAATGAAAAATAGCTCTGCTGGGTGGAACTTTCATTTGATAGTATGCATCCCCCCTCCCAGACCCACGCACCCATTAGGTAAACACAGAGCAATTCGCTCCAAGTTAGAGCGTCCAGTGGCATTGCCTGGGAAGCTTCTCTCTGGTCTCAGTCATGTTTTTGTAAAAACAGTTTCACTCAAACCTCATTTTTCATAATGGCCAATTTAAGAGAATAACGTGTAGCTGTGAATTGTTGTTTCCCGCTCAGGAAAAGTGCCACAGAAACTGTTGTGATTTTGAACACAGCATACAAGGTCAGTACTTTGGGAAAAATTAAAGTGTATGAGTGGTTTTCTCTAGTCAACTTCCCGAACAGAAAAAAAAGGTTAACATATAGTGCATTTGGAGTTCATTCTACCAGGTCAGACTGTCAATCTAGTGTTCCACTTAGAGACTGCATAACAGTGTTGGACTGCATAACAGTGTTGGACTGCATAACAGTGTTAGACTGCATAACAGTGTTGGACAAAAAAGGTCTGATTTGTGGCAGACTGGGGAGTGTCTTTGCCACCATTACAATGCTCCTGCTCACACAGCCATCGCAGGGAACCATTTTCTTGGCAAAAACCAGCATGCTCACCTCTCTTGCCCACACACACCTGACCTTACCTTATGTGACTTCTTTTTGTTTCTGTGAACGAAGAGGGACATGGAAGGACAACTATTTGAGGACAGAGACAGAGAAGAAAAAAACAAGGGAATTGCTGTCAGCCATCCAGGCAGATGTGTTTGAAAACTATTTCTGAGAATGGAATCTCAGATTTGACAAATGTATTGAGTTTAATGGAGAGGAGTTTGAAGGTGATAAAGTTGTTTAGTAAATAAATTTAAAGACGTCGCTTTGGAAAAAAAAATCTGGTCTTGGGGGTTTTCCCCTCATATGGTCTAGTCAATCCATATGTATTAATGCATGTAGTCGTGTTTTCTTTACCAAACATGTTCAACTTCTCCTAAAATGTGCATGCTCCAAGCTTGAAGTTTGAGTTCCTGAAAATATGCAAGAGAATCAAATATTTGCTTGAGGATTAAAGTAAGGTATTTATAGGGAAAGTGCCCAAATCAAAGTACATGTATCAATAGCACTACTAAAAATATTAGAGTCCATATAGATGAGCTGTCCAAAAGTAAACATTGCTCTTTCATTTATCAGGAAGTAGAGGACCACCATTATCTTTGGGGATCTCCTTTGTGTCCCCTCCCCTAAATCCACAAATGGTTGTCATCCTAAATTCTGACAGTGTAATACATTTTTGAACATTATATACTTACAGGCTTATGTCATAATGTATTCTTGTGCACATGTTTTCTTTTGACTAACAATATGTTGTAAAGATCATCTATGTCTTGATTTGTAAAAGTAGTTTGTTCATTTTCATGACTATAGTAAACTATTGTTTCCCTATGTAACAGGATATTATTCATTGTGTTATTGATGGGTTTTGGCAGCTGTATAAACTTTGGTAGTTTTATTAATACAGATAGGATGCTTTCTCTTCAGACTGTAAACTCTCTGAGGCCAAGGGCTATGTGCTATGCTCTGTTTTGGGTACCTGCATTTCCACGGTAGTGTAGACATAGAGTTACCGATGAAGTGATTACTTAATTGGTTCAAAGACAATAACCATCCTGTGCATCAGTGAGTTCCATGTTATTTCCAGTGACAGTGCACTATCAACATATCTATCCCACTCCACCCAATTTCGATTGCTTTCCATCTTTCTGCCTTTAATGTTGGATTGGTGACATTTTTAAATAGACTCCTGTATGTTCTTGTTGTCATAGCAACAGCCAATCACAGTTCTGTTCAGGGTGTTCAAAATTAAAATTCAGATGTTTTCGATCTCTCATAGCTGCTCATTTATATTATGTGTTATTTGCTATTCCTCATCATGCGCAGACTCTCACTAGCACATGTTTTTTGGACTCTGCCAATGTGTTGTCATAGTAATCCAATTCACAGATAAAGTTAAACTTGCTTTCCTCCCAAGGTCCCAGTGACAAAACAAAGTCATGTGGTAGAAATGATCAGAAACCCACTTTTATACAGGGGACATTGGGTTACATAAAGGCTAAACATATGACCTCCGCGATCACCGTCACATAATAATGATGGAGACCAAGTTAAAATGATGATGGAATCATAAGTACAAATGTGATTGACACAAGGCATGGATGGATGGTGATAAGAGCCGTAAGAGCCCACAATAAAATGATTTTTATAAAAGAGCGTGAATGATACCATGGCATCAATATATTCATAAGGCATACACATCCCATGCCCCAATTTTTCAGCCTATAATTTAATGATCTCCTTGGGTTTGGTGGAGGGGATAACATATGTTAAATACTAAGTGAAGTATCTGGCCCATAGAAATGTTAATGTTTTTTATTTTCATAAAAGTATTATTTTCATAAAAGTACTTCCTCATAGTCTCACCCTATGCTGTCAGAACTTCATAAATATATATGGAGAACTTTATATATGTACGTGTATGTATCTATATGTTCATATATATGGAGAACATTATATATACATATATTTGAAATAAACAATATAAGTGGTAGGTGCAAATGACTCTATTAATGGAGAGCATAATTCAACATGCAAACATTAAAATATTACTTTAAAGTACAGACTGAATAGTATTCACCTTAATTTTAGAAAAATTAAAAATATAAGTGTTCTAATATATTTTGGTAAGTTACTTATTCAAATATATGCATGCATGAAAATTAACTGCTAACCCCTCACTCTTCCCACCTCCCTAACTGGACAGACAAACTGATCATGATAATCTGAGTAGTATATCACAGGATACTCGTGAGCCTGGAACTCACTGCAATAGCATCAGGGAAAACACCCAAAACAAGTACGTGTAAGTGGGCTCAAGTGTTTAAGACTCTGTTGTACAGGGATCAACTATGAATTATACACACATGTTTTAGTGCATGAGAAGTGAGCTCTCCTAACACTTACATTGCTCAAAAGTCAACTGCAAGAAGTAATGAATTGTTCCTGATTTTTTTTATAGAGAATTTTGAGTAGGAAATGAAGGTCTAGGAAAGGGGTCCTTAGCAGTTTACATAAATCACTCAAGCAAAAGGGTACTGAGGAATTTGGAAAACATTGATATTGATATTTACAATAGAGTATTGTAGTTGGGCTGCTAGCCACAAGGTCAGCTCTTCAAACCGACTAGGCACTCCATTGAGAAAGATGAGACAGTCCACTGCTGCGAAGATCCACAGACTTGGAGAGCCTGTGGGGCAGCGCTACCCTGTCATGCAGGCTTGCTGGAGTCAGAATCATTGAAGAAGCCGTGCATAGTCTGTGATGCGTTATCCCCACCCTCTGTGACATACAAAAACCTACAGCTACACTTATTGATGAAGCAGGCCATGTGGCTGTATGGAAGGTGTAAATGAGGGAGTGAGCTATTGGAAATCGATCCTGCAGAGGCATCAAAATTGAAAATAGAAAATGTTAAGCTGGTAGTGGAAACATAAGGCTCCAAAGAATAGGTTAGTCTTCACATGGGTGACTGGCTTCCAATATTTTAAGTTGTACTATTTGCATGAGTGAGCTAACTGAGTAGTCTTCAGAGGGTGTGACAAATGACAAGCAGTAACAGAGGTGCCAAGGCAAGTAGCTCCTTGTGCTTTCTGCTATTGTCAAAAGTCAGCCCCATATGAAGCCACCTGACCTCTTTCAGGAGCGAGTGTTAACTGAGTGTAGGGAAAACGTCCAATGCCTGAGTCTGCAAGAGCAGTTCAGTCACAACATCCGGCATGCCTTCCCTTCACACCATGGACATACTGTGGAACCACGACATAGTGGTACACTGACAAGTGGCTTGCTCTTCTGGTGAACAGGCAATCCAGTTCCACACCCACCCTCCATTCTTCCCTTTTTCTCAAAGGGTAAGTGTGACAACCGTGGTACCAGGCAAGAGCCCCCAGACTGCTGGATATGGAGAGCGCTGTTCACAGCAGTGCAAAAGCCAGTTGCCTGTCACTTGAAAACCTTGTTCACAATGCAAGGGCTTAAAAAGTAACCTCCAGCCTGCGCTCACTGTGTTCAGGTGAAGCCTTACCAGTTAGTGGAAGGTGAAGTCGGCTTCCCCATCACAGTATCCTGATCCAGGAAATCCCATGGTCATAAGATAACAACCTCAGGCATCTCTAACCTTACAACACCATGAAAGAAGTTTCAGGGGCTATGTTTGTTTATAGAACTAAATTCATGAAATCACAGAAAAACATCCCAGCTCTGATTTTAATAGTGGGTAGCAACTTGAAGTAAATGTTTATAAACCAGTTATCAAGTATATTTCAAAGGACATAGATGACCATAAGCTAAAAGGTATCCAGAACAAATGAGAATAAAAGTTTTAAAAGAAAGAAATGCAGAAAATATTCTTAAATGCACTTCTGCCAATAAGCTGCCTTTAAATATTTGAAATGACTCAGAGTTTAAGATCATATAATTCTGAATATTTATATCAGATCCCCAAAATTTCGTCCATTTACAGTTGAGCAAAATAATCTACTTTGAATGTACAGTTGAGCAAAAAGGATCTACTAAGAATTTTTCTCGACTTCCTTTTGTAGGGAGTTCAACGCTTCTCAACTTTGGCCGTAGAGAGCAAATTACATCTTTGGAGTACAAGGGGGTTCACTCTGGGTGACTGGTCCCCACTGGGCCATAACCCCAGGGGGCAAGCAAGTGTTCAAAGTGGAACTAGGTTAACAAGGAGGAGATTCCATTCTTATAATTGCTCTTGTTGTCTTCATGTCTCCTTAAAATTGCAGTGAGGGCGCTATTCTGCATCAGTTTTCATTTTCTCAGTGGTAGAGCTCTTCTGTCATCCATGTTTTAATAAAAGGTGCACACAAGGACACTCACCTTGCCTGACAATCAAAACATGGTAACATATTAGATTTCAGAATTTTCCTGGCTGGTTTTGTTGTTGTCGTTGCTGATTATGTACAGTTATAAAACAAGATTTCTTTTTTAAATAATAAAGATCACCAGGAATGCCTTAACATAGAGAAAAATATTTTCATTAGAAAACAATGACACTAATACCAACATCATTACCCCCGTTGCCATCATAATCATCCTTAACCTCCAGTGCCACCTATAGATGGTCTGTCCATTTCAGCTTTAAAGGATTGGCATCCGGGCAGAGACTAGTTTGATGGATGAGTTACTGACACTTAACCTCTGAGGGAAGAAATACTTGCTTAACAAGACGCCAGCTCCCAACTCATCTCTACCCGCGATTCTCATGCCAACTCCCATTTGTGGTTAAAAGAAAAAAAACCCAAGAATTTCTGTCATTCAGGCCCAAACATGACAGCATTTAATTATGTGGTATGTTGAAAAGATTATTTTGTGAAAATCATGGGTGCCTAATTCTAATTTCTTGTTCAAGATTCAATTTTAGCATAGCCTTAAGACTTCCCTTTACCATCTGTCTTATCTGTCTCATCAAGCTATCAAAATATATTAAATAATAAAAAAGAATTTAAAAAACATAAAACTCTTTGTTTTCTTCACCCACCACTCCATTTTTTAAACATTCTGATTATGGAATGTTAGGATGCATTGACCAACTGCTGTGTCCAGAAAAAGAATTGGATTGTATAATTTCAATTTAAATAGTCTACTGATAACATGAATAACTAAATAAAATATATTTTAGGCAAGCAAAAATGTCTAGAAAAAAATGTTATTTTTAAAACTGTCTCCTAATATAACCAGGAATCAGAACCTCGCTGCCTACATAAACTATTTCTTAGAACAAAATATATGTTAAAAATAGGTAATAACAGATGGTTTTGCTTATTGGTAGTAGGTGCCATCATGTCAGTTCTGACTCACAGTGACTTTATGGACAAGGAAAACACGTTCTAAACTTTCACTGTTGGTAGGTTTGAGCCCATTGCTGTAGTCACTGTGTCGATCCATCTCATCACGGGTCTTCCTCTTTTGCTTTGCCTTTCTTACTTTCCCAAGCAAGCAAGGACTTTGTTCTTTTCCAAGGAAAGGTCTCTCCTTATGACATGCCCAGAGTAAATGAGGGAAGTCTGACCAGCCTGATATCTGAGGAGCATTATGGCTTTACTTCCTCCAAAGCAAATCTGTTTGTCCTTCTGGAAATCTGCTAAGAAACCCATGGCAATGAAGTCCATTCCAACTCACGGCGACCCTATCAGACAGGGTTGAACTGGCTTTGTGGCTTTCCAATGCTGCTGCTCTTTAACGAAGTAGAAAGCCTCATTTTTTTCATTTCCTGGTAGTCAATAATACATCCCAAATTTTCTATATCCTTTTCTAGCTGGGTAAAATGATGGAAATAAATTTCCTTTGTTTGTTTGGTTGGTTTTTTGTTTGTTTTTCA
The DNA here is from genome assembly GCF_050624435.1 of Tenrec ecaudatus. Taxonomy (NCBI): domain Eukaryota; kingdom Metazoa; phylum Chordata; class Mammalia; order Afrosoricida; family Tenrecidae; genus Tenrec; species Tenrec ecaudatus. The sequence continues at coordinate 12,749,398 of NC_134544.1, forward strand.
GACAAAAGGATACCTCAACAGCTGACTTCCATGCTGTTGGGCAGGTGATTTCTGTGAATAAGATGGCAAGGAAACACTCTTGTTTTACCTGCAAAATCATGCCATTGTCTCTCTCCCCACATGTGTGCTCAGTCAGATGAATGTAGACCTGGATAACTTGTAGGAAGGGATTGAAATTCCCACTTACCCTTGGGAAATGGACAGATACTATGTATGTATTACTAGGAAGGAAATGCATGCACCCTATCCTACTTTTGTAAGAGCTGAAATCCAATATTCATATGCTAAAATGACAGTTTAGTCTGCTACTTTCAATATAAAGATCTGAAAACTTCTGTTAGTTGTCCTATGAGTATATGCATAAAAATCTGGTGAATTCATGTCAGTACTGTGTGTGTCATGTCTTGGCACAAAGGAAGCACATCGACTGCAAACACGGTGTCTCCTGGCACTCTGTCTTGCATTTGAATCCTGGCTAGACTCATTGGTTTCCTCCACTCTTACAAAGCTGGCCCTTGATCTCCCAAGCCTTTCATCTGGCAAGCCCACCTGATACCTTTCATACTGAATACGATAAAATGAGAAGTGCAGTGCCAACACATGCCAGGATTTGTGAGATGCGAAGAGAAAAACAAAAACATTGAGAGGGCCACAAATTGAAGACACCATGGAAGAAATAGATTTGTGCTTCGTGGGATTGTGAGCGTGTGTGTGTGTGTGTGTGTGTGTGTGTGTGTGTGTGTGTGTGTGTACGTGCTTAAACTGCAAGAAATTACTACAGCAGGGATTATTAAAAAGACAGAAGTTGTGGGATTGTCTGTTGAAAAGGCTTAGGTTGAAAGCTGTTCGTGATGGGCTTCAGTGAGCAGGGTGTAGCCATAGCAAGAGAAGCTTTCGGAGACAGCGTGACAAATTAGGCTGTGAGCAAGCAGGACCCCAGGCTACTTCAACAGATAGACACGGCCTTTGTTGATCAGGACCCACACTGGCCTGTGAATGCCCTAACCAGTGATGATTCATTTATGAATATGTATCTAAGCTTACAGGAAGTACTAACTAAAGGCTTTGATAGAGAGGGACAATATTTTGGTATTATCATCCAGAGGCTTTGTTTCCTATCCCTTGAGGAATTAGTATGTTGACTGAACTCCAGGGGGTTCCTGACTGCTGGAATGCTCTCATCATGCCTCGCATTTATTCCAACAATGAGGTCCTGAAACAGAAACAAATAAATTAAAATAAAATATTCCAAACAATATGTTTTTCTTCTTTTTTTTCAATCCGCATATGATAAATGTTTTAAAAAGTAATTACCATTCATAAAAATAGACTTTTGAGGTCAATAAAAAGCATAAGACAGGAAATAAAACTCCATATGACCATACAACTTATAACTGTTGAAAAATAAAGTTGACCTGTTGATAGGTCTTATATTTTGTGTGAGGGTTTCTACCCATCTTCAAGCTGCTACATGACCTAATATTTTTGATACTGCGAAGAATATCCAGTATTCATGTTATCCCTTGACATCTTTCAAAAGGCATGCTCAGCCTTCCTCACAGCCATCGAGGGTCACAAATTCAGACTTAATGTATTATTTTTTATTTTGGGGTCAGCTGTCTTTATGAGATAATCACATATATGAATATTTGATTGTTTCTCTCTACTTACTATGATTAGAGAATAAGCTTCACTGCTGAAATAGAAAATATTCAAATCTGGCAGGCAGTTTATCAATTTGAGGAACAGGACCTGACAGTTGTTTAGCATTGATTTGACCTTGGGAAAGTCATTTCAATCTGAAGTCCACAGTTTCTTTATTGTTAAAAAATGACAATAGTTTCATGAGTTACAAAAGATATTTAGAACTAAAATTCTATGCTGTCTTTCCACGTTTTGGTGAACTGTTACAATTCACCATCTGCATAGCATTCTATAGGGACACCTAATCACATGGCAGGCATTTAATTAGTTTCCATTTATAAACTCTCTTTTCAAAAGGACAGCTCCTAAGTGCCTCTTTGGGTCAGATCATCGCTCTCATTGTCCTTAGTGAATCAGTATGCCTCTGCATTGCTCTGAATGAAGTGGTTAAGCCCTTCATATATCAGCCTCATACATAGGACATAACATGTACCCTCGATATCCAAATAGAAGTTGGTTCCAGCACTGAAGTCAAAATAGAAGTGAGTATTAGATGGCTAAATTATTGCTATCAAAGTGCTAATGTCTTTCTGTTTCTCTGTGTGTGCGTGTAGTTGTGTGAATGTAAAGTGTGGCTATGTATGTGTGTAAGCATGTCTGTGTACCTGTTTGTGTGCGTAGTTGACATTAAAATGGGCCTATGTTTCTATCATGCAATAGCCCCATTCATTTTCTGACCAACAATCTGAATTTAGGAGACAACTGTACCTGAGAATGCTTATCATTGTGAATTATCTGTAATTATCTGACTACTATAGTCTGTGAAGGTGTATAAGATATTTTCAAAAGACTTTTTTTTCTTGCCGCATCTGGTATTTTCTTATGTAGGTAAATTATTAAAACATTATTGAGAACATGAAATGATCTACCCAGGAGATCACCTGTCAGATTTTGCCAGGAGACGTTTTCAACTTTTCAACATCAAGAGTATTTAGGGGGAGGGAGAAAGAGAGATTCACTTCTCTTTCTCTAGAAGGAAAGAAGAATGGTTTCAGTTACTTGAGACTCTGGAGAAAAAAAAACCTAGGAGAATTAGGGTGGGGTATAAAAGAAAGTTTTCGAGGTTGACCCTGCAGAGATTTATCATGAATTATTAGCATTAAAAATCAACTAGTCTGTTCATAGATTCTGCCATTTTTGTGATGTGCTTTTCCAATATTTTATTTGAATAGAATCAAAGTGCTTGTAATCTCTATATTTCTCCAAATATTCCAGAGCTAATTTATTTATTTCATTAAAATCAGCAATAAACAACAACCGGAATTTACGTGTATAAGAATGAAAAGAAGTCTAATATCAAAGTACCATCCTTTGACAGAAACTTTGTGTCTACTGAAAACCCCTTCCTGACCATTGAGTGGGTTCCAACTTATAGTGAGCATCCATGTTTTGAACTGCTAACCTTCTGATAAGTCACTCAATACGTAACTCACTAGGCTACCAGGATTCCATCTCCACTGAAAAGCTATAGAAGCACTTTTCCCCCATTTTCTTGTCTTAGTAATTCTTCATTAAGTGCATACCTGAGGCAGGAGTGGTTCAATTAACCCTTGAAATAAGATGGTGATTTTCTCTTCATCAGTCTATCAATTTATAAATAAAATAAGGCTCTTTAATTGCTTGAGAAAATTGTATTGTATAACATTAAAATTTCCAGATCAATTAACCTTTCTTGGTGCACACATGACTCCCATTTTTTACTGGATAATCAGATCAGTTACATAATTTCACAGGAAATTCAAGATGCTGGTCAGAAACCCTAGTGGCCCACTCTGGCAATAAAGGCATAAACGATTAAAAATGAAGATTTTCCTAACATTCTGGTTTCTCGTTTTATACAGGTAGGCTAAGTCTATCTTGGCACCTCATTAAGCAAATCAGTGCTAATTTGAAATATGTTAGCAAATTGTAGAGGTGTGAGAGGGCAAGGGATATCCTGACTTAAAGGTAGGAAGGAGTTCTGGGAGTGTCTACAAACTAACATCTAGAAAGAATGTGGGCAAGGAAAGCCAGCAAAGAAAGAAATCCTCCCAGTACTTCTCCAAAAGGTCATTTCACGAAATGGTTTCTTGAACCAGTGTAAATTTACAGCCATTCCCTGAGTTGCTCAACAACTGACCCTTTCAGGGTTTCAGATTGATTCCGGACAGCTCTGTGATGGCCAAAGCAGCAAACCATGAAGAGACCTGAATTTTTATAATTTGGATGATAACTGAAATGGGAAAAAAATAAGGACCAAAACCTTGGAAGGGGAGATGAGTAGAGGCAGACTGAGGCCTTTCAGGATCCTGAAGGGGAACTCAAATTTTGGAGGAGCTCTGGAAGCCACAAGGAGCCCCGGTGGTGCAGGAAGTACAGTTGTGAATTGCAAGATTGCTGACCATACGAAATCATCAGCTGTCTGTCCCTCAAGAGAAAGAGGAGCCTGCTTCTCTAAAGATTTATAGACTCAGAGTCCTCAGTAGTACTACACTGTCTTACAGGGTCATGGTTATTTGGATTCAATTTGATGGCCTTGGTTTTGACTTTAAGTAAGGCCCCACGATAGTTTTGGCCTATGCTCAAAACGGAAGGACCAGAGATCCAGTTGCTATGCAACATGCGCACTGGACTCAGCTTTCTAAGATGGCATGAATTTCAGCCGGGCATCATGAATATTTTTTCTCATTCCACTTGTTCTTCAGATATGCTCAAAAATTGAAAATAAAAAGTTCTATGAAGGCTTTACCAGCTATGACTGAACAAAGAACAACTAGTTCAAGTCATTCTTAGAAATTCTTGCGTGAATCTTTACTTGCAATCTATTCTTCATCACGATCACCTTCTGAGGAAGTTATATTTTTGGCAACTTATATTTGTAGGAATGTGTAGGGGTGAAGTCCATACTATCAATTATGGAATAGTCTGATGCTGTCTCCTTGGAGGTGTGACCTTTTAGAAGAGACACACTGGGAACGCTCCCTCCCTTCTTGTCCTTTACCTTCATTTCTGCTGGAATGTTGTGACTGACAGAGGGGGACCTCAAGTAGCCTCTTCATCTTGAGAGCAGTAGGCACCCTGTGGTGTTTCCAGTGACCTTGGGTCCAAGCAACTCTCCATCAATAGACTTGTGCTATCCCTGCTTCACCATTCACCTTTTTGCCCCACTGGCCAGAAGATGGCCTCTGTAAGCGAATGACCCATGAACTTGACTTGGACTAGGCTAGGCTACTTGCCTTGATATAAAATTAATTCTTGATATGAAGTTCCTTCTCCTTTTTGTTTTAAATCATTTTATTGTTGTCTCTTACAGCTCTTATCACAATTTATACATATATCCATTTTTTCAAACACATCTGCACATATGTTGTCATCATCTTTCCAAAACATTTTCTCTCTGCTTGAGTCCCTTGCATCAGCTCCTCATTTCCCCCCCTCCCTCCCCCATGCCTCCTTGATAATTTATAAATTCTTTTTTTTTTCAGGTCTTACATCAACTGCTGTCTCGTTTCACCCACATCTCTGCTGTTCATCCCCCTGGGATGGGGGCCATACATCACATACATCATTGTGATCAGTTCCCCTTTATTTCCCTGCCCAAACTTTACCGTCCTAGTATCACCGCTCCCCTTATTGGTCCTGAGGGGTTTTTCTGTTCTGGATTCTCTGTGTTGTGAGCTCGTACCTGTACAGAGTATGCATGTTCTGGTCTAGCCAGATTTGTAAGACAAAATTGGAGTCATAGTAGTCGGGGGTGGGGGATGGGGAAACAATAAAGTACCAGAGGAAGGTTGTACGTTTAATTGGTGCTATAATGCACCCTGGCTTACGACCATTATGACAGGTGGTATGTTAGACAGGGTCCTCTAGAGAAATAAAACCAGTACACTAATAACTTTATACATATTTATATATAGAGAGATAACATAATAAATAAGCAGTTATTTAATCTGTAAAGCAAAAAATAGCTCAATGCAACTCACTTCTGTGAGACAGTTTGAGATACTGGTAGTTCTTCATGTCTTGAGGGCTCAAGGTAGTCCTTTGTAGGCTATCTGGCCACAGGCAGCACACAGCAAGGCAGGTCACCAACAGTCAGCCAGATGACAGGGTCCGACAGTCCCCAGCTCAAGAGATGTATATTCCAGTAGTGTGGCAAAGTAGGTCTTGACGGAGCCTCAAATTACAGCAACATATTACATAGGTTAGATGTCCCACAGGTATTGAAGCTTGCAAATTGGGGCACAGAACAAGCAAGGCCGCCACACACTGGTCTGATAATAAAAGAGCAAGAGACAAGAAAGGCGAGGCTCACCAAGCCATTTATCTCTACGCCCTTCGATTAATCCCACGTGTGTTCATTGGCCGTATTGACACAATAAACTGACCTACTACCACAGCAGGTGTCCAAATGACTACTGATGGGCCTTGAGGGCGATTAAAATTGCTTCTTATACCTATATGAGTGCCACCAGTTTTGTTTCTCTAGACAACCCAGCCTAGCACCGTCTCCTAACTAACTACACAATCAGCTTATAAATCATTGTACTAAATTAAGGCTAAACCAGAGCTATATGTACCTGTTATGATTTACAAATTCCTAATAATGTAGTTGAGAAAAGATCTTGTATCTAACTGGCTATCTTTGTTGTCTTTTTCCAAAGCCCAAGCATTTGAGCCCTGGCTGGTGATGAACAAGAACCACAGCCTTCCATTGGATTAGAATTTCATGGAAAGAAAACAACAAGCCTCTCAAGTGGACCAGTGGACCACATCATGCTCATCAGAGAAAAGACTGCATTTGCCGAGAATTTAATTCCAAAATCAACTAACACGGAACAGCGGTCAAAATACAAAGGATGAATAGCATTCAGCAAATCTTCTGCAAAATAGCCCTTTAAATTGTTAAACAGCGAAGATTCTGCTTTGAGGACTGTGGTGGCCTAACCCAACTCCCAGCATTTTCCGTCACTGCATATGTTTGAAAAAGCTGGACACTGAAAAAGGCAGGCAGGAGAAGGTGTGGTGCATTTGAATGAGGGTGTTGGTGAAGAATAGTGCAATTATGGACTATTGGGAAAAAAAAACAAATCTGTCTTGGAGGAAGTACGTCAAGACTACTCATTAGAAGCTAGAAGGGTGATTTCCACCATACTTGCTGAAGTAGAGGCTCAGTTAAGAAGACGACCCTAGACAAGATGATTGACATGGTGGTTGCAACAACTACGAGGCTGGCACTTGACCAGGTGGTGATTTCTTCTGTCATCCACAGGTTGCTAGGAGCTGGAGCTGGCCTCAAAGCACTTAATGACGTCAACCAATTGCACTGATTTAAAGGGCAGTAGGACTTGGAGAAAATGGTAAACTAATCTACGGATTGTCTCTATGCCCTTCGTTTGTTTAGAAAGAATGAGGGATACTACACTGAGTTAGATAATATATGATAGAAAACAGAGTAGGAAAAGGAATCTGAATTATCTAAAGTAATATTAGTAACTATGAATATAGAACTTTCTAAAACTAAAATGTAGAGAAGCTAGGCAGGTGTCCAAAGTTGCGTAAGATTGACATGGAGTGGCTGGTTTATAGCTTCTCAGCCTCTTCTTGTATGACTAATTTCTCTTTGAAGAGCCAGCACAAATGCAGTTACTATGATCTATGATTTAAAGATATCCTAAAAGTCCAGCAGTTTGTACCACTGCGTCATCTCTAATATCAGTTTCTATTCCTCCACTTAATAATCCCTCTTTCATCTGTGGATTCTGTAATTCAGTGAAATATCTCATAGAACTCATGAACCATCAAGAAATAGTTTCAGACATTAGCAATTCAAGAATCTGTGAAGGAGGTTATCAATGTGGACGCCTCTCCTGACTCATTTGGCTGCATAGAATGACAAACCCAAGTAGGCAAGTCAGACCACAGGTCATTGGCTGTGTGGAAGCCTGGGAATAAGGTAAGGTGATGGGCTGCTGGCTCCAGTTCTACACCTGGAGATGAGATGATGATGAAGATCCAGATGCGGTACCCAAAGCAAGTGAGCGTGCTTTACTGGGGCATTCATAGGTAGCAGATGCAGCCCAAACTCTTGAGGGAACCTTCCTAACTTGAGGAAGGTGGTGTTACGTGTGTAGAGTGATGGTTGGGCTAATTGGGGTTACTGGAGTCACATTTTCTAGTAAAGGAGGAACTTAAGATGCTGCCAACTCTAATTCTACCTAATTAACATAATGGATAGGACCCAGACGGGACCATAGCTAAAGACGTAGTGGCTGGGATTTATAACACAAAAGGGAGAAGTATAGCTAGAAGGACTATATTAAACGAGGCACTGTACCACACACCACTCCCTCAGTCTTCTACTCAGAGTTCCTTTCATAATTGAAAAACTAACTTTCCCTCCAATCATTTTACCAGTCCAGACAGTTATGAATACCAATTTATTATTCAGTATGACACAGAGCTCCAATTGCGACAGGTTAATTGGGTTCTAGGCATTCAGGTCTTCTGCAGATGTTCATCTGATCAGATCAAGTTACCAATATGTTTGTCTCATCTGATGACGTTCTGGTCTCTGATAACATATATTGAGAGAATATTATTCCCTTTCTCTGAATCAACCTGGAGCATGTCAACATAATGCTACATGCCCCCCAATATAACCCACTTATCCATTCTTTTACCTACAGCTATTGTCTCTCCTTTCTTCTATGTGTTATTTGCTTTTACCCATAATTATGCACACCAGGCTCAGTGATGGCCCATCCAAATTGCTGGTAACAAGGCCCATCTGGCAAGTGCATCCACCTCCATCTGTTCTCATTATGTTGGGTAGGGCTACATGGGTACAGGACTAGCGGGCTATATGGAACGTTAGGGACTATGACACTGTTCATTGCCAACTCTGGTTTTATAAAATAAGGGAAATGTACAATCTATACCTTGGTAATTCTGATGCATATTTACAGTCTCCAGTTGGGGGATAGTCCCTTCTTCTGGCACCCCTTGGAAACAGAATTCAGGGGAAGACGGTACAATTTCCCCACAATCATTCCTCCCTGCTGCCCACAGCATAATTCTTCTAGGCAATGGCTATAAAGTAGTAAATTGCCATAGCAACACCATTGGCTAGAAGGAGTAAATGTTTCTTCCAATAAATTTTATATTCTAAAATAAACGCTAAAAATTAGTCCTTCATTAGGGCAAACATTTCAAAGGCTGAGGTTATTCAGGTACCAGCCATCCAGGTCTACTATCATTCAATTGGATTACATTCACCTAATTTGTTGTATTTCCACTCTTTCTGGGCTATACTAAATATACTTGAAAAGCGATTAGTTCCTTGATAGAGTTTTGTGTTTGCAAATGCAACATCCTTGCAATAGCATCATCATCGGGGACAGAGAAAATCATCGAAGTGAATGAATCAAACAAACCTTCATGGACGAAGGTAGCTTTAAGAGGTGCTAGGTTAGAAGAGAGTGTTTCCAAGAGAGTGAGGAAAGAGAAGAATTATGAAAAGATAGATGATAGATACATAGGTAGATAGATAGATAGATAGATAGATAGATAGATAGATAGATAGATAGATAGATGATAGATAGATAACTCTGTATGCCTTGCAAAGAAACTATAAATTAAAAGAATGTAAAAGTATGCAAATTATGTGACAAAGAGTTCATCTAGGACTTGTTAGCAGAAAGTTTCTAGATTTGAAGGCTCATAAGACAAACAAGATAGAATGTTGTGAGGGAGGTTGGAGGCATAAGAATGTTTGAATCTTGACCTTTTCCACTGACATTTCTGATAAACTGTGTGTGTGCCTACTAAAAGCTTCCAACTCAGGTAATGTCCATTTGTGTTGGATAAAGTTGCATAGGTAACTCAATGTGTGTGCTGTTTTTAATTGAGAGGAGATAGCAGATCTAAAAATAGGTACATTGTTTTTGCTCTGGGTAAACACATACACACGAACACATCCAAAATAAATGTTACTTTCCATAACATTATTGAGAGAGTATCCCCATTGCATGTTTCTAAAAGCACGCTTAAACTAGTAAGGTATATAAAACAAAATTTGGAATGTGCTTCACCTGATAATTTTATAAAATCAAAATATATTTAAAATAGAATGTGTATATGAGTTACAAATAAAAATAAACACAGTTTATGGTGGTAAGGCTTTTCTCATATACTTGGAGCTTGTTATCAGGAGAAACCCATCCCTGGAAAAGGACATCATGCCTGGTAGAAGACTAGTGTCAAAGATGAACTGACGAAGAAACAGCAACAGTGGCCTCAAATATAACACTATTTGTAAGGTTGACCCAGGAGCTGTTAGTGTTTTGTTCTGTTGGACAGAGGGCTGATATGAATTTGGAATCAACTGTACAGCATCTTACAACAACATTATATATAATGATAAAGATGATAATAATTAACTAATGACAATTAAAACTAATCTGTTAGGGAAAAGCAACCAAAAACTATCCTGAGATTACTATCTATCTCCCTCTTATGACATATCGAAAATTATTTAAAAAATTATGCCACATCTTCAGTTGGGATGTAGACCATTTACTTTACTTTTAGTCAATTCTGATTCCTTTCCCAGGACGATGTTTTAGAAGAATAGAATAAAATTACAGCGGCATAATGCATACTATTTTAGATCAGAAGGCCTGATTATAGTTCTATTTTCCTATATTTTTAATTTCACATTTAGATTCTTCAGAGAAAATGAAAAACTTTAAGAAGTAGTTGGTTTCACATTTTTATTACATAAAGCTAAAAGACTTTATTAATTGCCATTTAATTTATGTTACTCTGCATTCAAGGTCAGAATATGTCACCATGGCTGCAGATTGGAATTATCTGGAGAGTTGTAAAACTTCTGGGTTCACAACTAGGGAATACTAACTTAATTGGTATGCAAGTGACCTGATCATCAGTGTTGTTAAAAGCTGCCTAGGATGATTATAACATGCAGCCAAGTTTGAGAAACACGGTTCTAGGCCAAAATATCTTCTGATGACAAGTTATTGTTGGCTTTTTTTGATAAAAATGATTGTTTGTTCAAATGAGTTGGCAAAAGAGTAATCTAGTTAAATAATTAAATTAAAATGTGCGGACGGAAGCAGACTGTAGAATACATTGAGTGATTATTGGCACTTACACACAACTGAAATGACACCTGAAACATATATGTGTGTGTGTGTGTTTTTCCAAAGGAAAAAATTGAATTCTTAAAAGATTTGAAACAATCTGATGTACTAAGAGGAAGGAGCATAAAAGAAAACACAATTGTTGTTCCAACTCATAGTGACCTCACATACACCGGCGTGAGCGATAGCTTGGTCCTATGCCATCCACCCGATACTTGCTATGTTTTAGGCCATAGTTTTAGCTACTGTATCTTTCTCTTTTACATTAGCCCTCTATTGTACCAACCCTGTCCTCTTACGCCTGCCCAAAGTACTTGAGACAAGTTATCCTCTCTTCGAAGGAGCATTCTATCTGTATTTGTCCAAAGGTGTGTTTCTTCCTTCTCCTGGCATCTATGGAAAGTTCAATTCTTTTTCTTAACAAAATAATGCAAAGGTATGAGTTTTCACTACCATGAGAATTTCCCGAATTCATTTTCCAACTTTCCCAATGCATAGGAGGCAAGTCAAAGCACCACGATTTGGCTCGGGCTCACCTTACCCATCAAAGTAACTTATTTGCTCTTTATTATTTGAAAAAGGTCTTCGGCAGCTTATTTTCCCAGAGCATCCTATCATCCTTTTCCTAGTTTCTTGACAGTTGCTTCCATAGGTGCTGATTGTGCGTCCAAGTAAAATGAAATCATTGACAACCTCGATCTTTTCTCCATTGATCACAATGCTGTGTTGGGGTCAATTTGTGAGGATTTTTGTTTTCTTTAGGTGGAGGTGTGATCAGTACTGAAGACTGCAATCTTTAATCTCCATTAATAAATTCTTCAAGTCTTCTTGGCTTTCAACAAGGATTGCGCCATCTGCATGTCACAGGTTGTTCATGGGCCTTCCTTCAATCCTGATTCAGCACTCTTCTTCATGTAGTGCAGTTTCTTAGTTACTCAGCATACAGAGGAACTAATATGGTGAATCAACTCAGACAGACTTTCATGATTTAAACCACTCACTATCGCTAATTTGGTTTGAATTACTGCCTCTTAGTTGATGCACAGATTCTGTATAAGTATAATTAAGGGACCTAGAATTTTAATCCTTTGCAATGTTGTACATAGTTTTATTATGACCCACACAGTTGAATGCCTTTTCATAGTCAATAAAACACAAAGTAAACATCTTTCTGTTATTCGTTGCTTTCAGTCAAGATATATCTGATATCACGATTTCAATATTCTCTTCTGTATCTGGTGTGCATTTCTACCTCTCCCTGACAATATTCTGCTGTGACCCTGTTGGAAATACTTTTAGCAACATTTTACTTCCATGTGACATTAATGATATGATTCAATAATTTGGGTCACCTATCTTTGGGATGGGCAAAAATATGAACTCTTCCAGTTTGTTGACCAAATTTCTTAGCATAGACTAGTAAGGCCCTCCAGCACTGTATTTATTTCTTGAAACATTTCTATTGGTATACCTTCAGTTCCCAGAGCCTTGTTTTTCTGTCAATGTCTTCAGTACATGTTGGACTTCCTTTCTTCAAAGCTGTTGGCTCTTGATCACCTTCTATGTCTTGAAATGGTTGATAATGAACCTACTTTTTTGTATAAAAACTTTATGTATCCCTTCCAATTTTTGTTATTTCATCCATTATTCAATATTTACCCAAAGCCACCCGTCAACATTTCAACTTAAGGCTTGCATTTTTCCTTCAATTCTTTCAACTTGAGAAATGTAATACCATGTTCTTTCATTTGACTTTTCTAATTAGTGGTCTTCAGAAATTTGTCTTTTTGAGCTACTTTTGAATTTTTTTTTCAGGTCTCTTACTTCATCGCTTCTGGTTGCTTTAGCTTTTATAAGTTCAAGAGCAAGTTTCAGAGTCTCTTCTGACATCTGTTTTGATGTTTCTTTCTTTCCCATATTTTAAATTATCATTTACTCTCATGTATAACATCATCACCCAATCCTCTGGGTGGTGGTCAGTCATCTTAAATGTGTCAAAGCTACTCTCAAGATTGCCCTTAAAGTCAGGTGGGATACACACAAGGTCATATTTTGGCTCTCTTGTATTTGCTTTAATGTTCTTCACCTTCGGCCTGAGTTTGCATCCGAGAAATTTATATTCTCTTCCACAGAAATCACCTCACCAATTTCTAACTGATGATATTGGTTTTCTTCCATGGTTTCTTCTCACAGATATCATTGATTTGATTCCTGTGTATTCCATCTACAAAGTCAATATGGTGTTGAAAACAGTATTTGCCATGAATAAGTTCTTGATCTTGCAAAATTCTTTCATGTGATCTCTAGCATTATTTCTGCAGTCATGTTTTCAGCTACTGATCTTTCTTCTTAGTTTCCACCTTTGGCATTCCAATCACTCATAATTATCAATGTACTTTGATTGCATGTTTAATCAAATTTAAGTTGTAGATGTTGGTCAAATTTTTCACTTTTTTTCATCTCTGACTTTGCATTTTGATGATTTAATTGAATAGTGATATTCATCTGTCTTTTTCATCACATATAAATATTATTTTATCACTATCTTCATTGTGCTTCAGGCTATATCTTATAATGTTCTTTTTGACGATGAATGAAATGTCCTTGCTCTTCAATTTGTAATGCCAAGCATAATAAATCATATGATTATCTAAATCAGTGGTTCTCAAATTTCTTAATGGTGTGACCTTTTAATACAATTCCTCATAGTGTGGTGACCCCAACCATAAAATTATTTTTGTTGCTACTTCATAACTGTAATGTTGCTACTGTTATGAATCAGGTGACTCCTGTAAAGGGTCATTCAAGCCCCACCCAAAAGGGTCGTGGCCCACAGGTTGAGAACCACTCAACTAAATTAAAATGGCCAATATAATTTTCAGCTCATTAATATATAGAATATGTTCCTGTATGCATTCCATTTTAATTTTGATGGCTTGCAATTTTTGTAGGTTCATGTTTTATACTTTCTCTGTTTTAATAATTAAGGGATACTTGTCGCTCCCATGCTCTCAATTCAAGTCATGCTACCTTCAGCAATGAAGGTCTCTAAAGCTTTGCTGTATCCATTTCTTTAATGTCAACTAGTTTAAGGAAGTAACTCTTTCCCAGTGATGTTTTGGGCCACTGGAATGGTTCAGCTTCTGACACTGTGTCCAAGAGTCTTTCACTACTATTCATTAGGTGTCTGGTGCCTAATTTGGGGGAAGTGATCTACATTTTTCAAATTTCTAGTCCGTTTTATTCTGGACGCACCAGTGAAATCTACCACAAGTGAACCAGCCGGCATTTGAAATACTGGTAAAATCGCACTAGCATCACAGCAGTGCTCAAGCCAGCAGAGTAGGAGAAACTGAAAAATGAGTCAGGATATAATCTTTTATATTTCCATGAACTCTCAAAATAGAAGGATTGTAATAGAGTCACCAGGACTCATGACTTAAGCGTCCTCTGCTTAGATCCAGACTTAATATTTTAAGTTCCATGGGTGGTCAAAATGACAATCACACAATACATAAACCAGTAAGTCTATTGGTTGTAATTATACACCATTAAAGTTGGTTCCAACTCAAAGAGACAACATCTATTCAAAAAACATCATGTGCACAAGTTATGATAGTTATGATAGTTGATCCTACTGTTGTAGCCTCTGTGCCAATCTATCTTATTAAAGGTCTTCCCTTTTCACTGACCATCTACTTTACTAAACACATTGTCCTTGTCCAGGAACTGGTCTCTCTTGACAACATTTCAAAGTACCTGGATGACGTCTGACTATCTTCCCATCTAAGAGCATTCTGCCTGCACTTGATCAAAATCAGATTGTTCATTCTTCTAAAATCCTTGGTATATTAATATAATGTTTACCCTATATCATAATTGAAAAGAATCAATCCTTTATCATTTTATAATTCATTGTACAGTTTTCAAATATATGTGAAATAATTCAAATAGAGTGGCTTGGTCAAGTATACATTAGTTATTTGTTGTGATGAAAAACAAAGAAACAAACAAACAAACAACCATTCAGGCTTTGCAAGGAGATTAAGAGTATTGAAATGAAGGTACATGTGAATATAGGATGACACCAGTTCAAAGACATGAGAACCAACGACTCCATCTGTGTTAGACAAGGTTGACTAAAGAAACAAATCCAGAGACATTCATATGTGTGTAAGAGAGCTTTATATAAAAGTTCAATTATGCATCAATAAAACATCTCAGCCCAGTCCAGATCAAGTCCATGAGTTTGATATTAGCCCCTAAGTCCAATAATGGTCCATGAATTCCTCTTCTGACTCATGCAGCACATACTAAAATGTTGAATGCAGGGAAATCACAGGCCCCTGGGTGGAAAGGCCTATGGATCCAATGGCAGTGGCTGCATCTCCAGGGCTCTGGCTGCCATCAGTGTGGCTCCATCTGACTTGTCAACAGGAATGTGTAGCAGAGAAATTGTGTCCTGCCTCCAAGGAGGAAGAGAGGAAGTTCCCATAATCCTCATAAGAAGGTCATGACCATTGGAGGGATTGACAGGCTGTGACCTGATTGACAGGCTAGACTTCACCCCTTCATTATTTTATCAAGTTTACGTCAAATTATGTAACTACCACACCAACTGAAGATTTTTTAATGGTTTCAATGTTTATTTGGACGAATCAGTGAAGGAAAGGGATAGCAAGACATTAAGAATTTGAACCCAAAGGACCATGCATTTATCTGGCTAAGAGGCTGGTGGCTGTGTGAATTCAAGCAAGCAACTTTTCTCAAGTTCTTCATTCATAAAAATAAAATACATAAGAAGGTGATCACAGTTTTCAAGTTATTAGTATTATTTTAATAACATGGATAAAAGTGCCTGGTCAAATTTAAACTGCAGAGGAAACACAAAAACAAACAGATGCCAAAAACAAATTCACCGCCATTGAGTGGATGCTGACTCATAGCAACTGTATAAGCCAGGGTAGAACAGCCCCTGTGGGTTTGTGAGACTGTAATTCTTTTTTATTTATTTAATATTTGATTGGCTACCGTATAAAACAAGTTTATAAATTGAGAGTTAATGCATATATCATTCCACAAAACAATCACATCAAGCAGTATTGTACAATTGCTACGCCAATAAGTTTCTAATATTCTTTCATTTATGGACTTCCTGACATTGTCTTCTTTTTACCCACCACCACCACCATCACTATACCCAAACCCTTGCTCCCAAACCCTTATTCTACTTATTCTGATGTCCCTATTGATTCATCAATCCTGGGTTTCATATACTGAAAAACAGAAAAACATATAATACAACATCTCTGAGATAAACCCTAATATAAATAAACAGAAACAAAACAAAAGCAGAACCAGATCATGTTAATCATGCATCAGAGAGGGGATCAACTGACAGAGTTAAAGGCGTACATGTCAATTTTATCACTTTGGTACTCTCAACTGATCCCTACAATGCACTCTGTTTAGCAACCAGTTTCTTCCCATCACTCAATTATGGATGAAGGTAGTGTTAATCTGGGTAGACTAAAGAAACAAATTTATGGATGCTCATATGTGTATAAGAAAGAGCTTCACATACAAGAGCAATTAAATAATGAGAAAATATCACAGCCAGTCCAGATCAAGTCCATAAGTCTGATATTAAATCATATGTCTGACACCAATCTATACATCTCTCTTCAGACTCATGAAGCACATCCAATGACACCGAATGTGAGAAGATCGCAGGCCAGAGGGTGGAAAGTCTTGTGGATCCCGTGGCAGTGGAAGTATCTCAATGTTGGTAAGGGTCTCCATGTGGCTTCTTTAGCTCCAGGACTCTAGAGTAGCTCCATGTGTATTGTCAGAAACATGTCTCACAGGGAGTGAGAGTGTATCCCACCTCCAGCGAGCTATTTATCCCCTTAGTGTGTCAAAATGGGGCCATCAAGTGGCAACCTGATGGACAGGTTAATTCCAACCTTTCACTCAGTCCTCTCAAATTGGCAACAGATTATGTAACTAACACCGAGAAAGCTCACTGGAGACTTATTTCCTATGCAGTTCCCACAAATGTATCTTGCGCCCCCACTAGGCTCCCATAACCTCCAGCAAACCAATTCTCACCACTCAGGCTCTGATACTAATCCCTCCCTTAGACTTTGCATTATTTGATTTAGAATCCCTTGGTGACTGATGATAGAGTGCTTCTTCCATATGGAATTAGTTCATGTTTCACTTAGATGTCAGCCTGTTTGGAGACAAGTCTTTAAGACCACAGATGCTATTTTATCTGATAGCCAGCCACCATCTAATTTCTTCATCAAATTTTGCTATAGCACCCATATCTTCTGTGTTCCATTCCTGTGGGAAAGTATCAAGCAGGGCAATGATGCAGGAATTAATCTTTCTTAAATTGGGGCTAGGATTTAGTGCAAGCCCCAAATCCAGTATATTTTTAAATAGAGACATATATAGTTCTGAGAACTAAGAAATCATAATGCAATTGTTCATAGGTTAGTCTTTGGCTCACATCACAAGTAAAATGGGTTAGGGTTCAAGTTAGGGTTAGGATTACGGAGGGGATTTCTATTGTAAATTTAGTACAGTGGTTTTCAATAATTATTTTCCAAAAAGAATTACAAAGGCTTTCAGTCATAGTCACATATCCTTCAGTTGGGATCATAGATATTAGCGCATGAATCACCATGACTGTTTAAACAGATTTAACTAGATGTCTTGGGAACTTTTAAAAAAAATCTTTGATCTTGATTTATAAAAAAACAGCTTGTTAAAAAAATCAAGCTTTAAACAGACACATACATGCCCACATTTTAAGTAATTTGGGACATTTTAAACAAAGCCAGCTCCTCCAAGACTCTTTCAAGCAATTATCTATATTATACCTTTGTCATGAAGAAAAATTTCTTGGGCGGCTCACATTAAATAAATGATAATGGGGTCGAGATTTCCTTCTTTAGAGGGTATTTCATTATAAAGAGGAAGTATTTATTATTTTTTTATGGCGTGCAGCAACTAACATGGCCAGAAAATAGGGAGCTGTGAAAGGTTTTGAGTTGGCATTCTTGAAAGAGCTGAGCAAACTTGGGAAGCAAAGAAAGCCTTAAAGTAGGAAGAAGGAAAGAACGTCCTGAGTCGCGCACGGCAAGGTGACTGCTGCACTGGGAATGTCAAAAGAACGCAGGTGCTTCTGCGAAAGGGTCTTATATTTCCTTCCTCTGTCCCATGTGGTAAAGACTTCATCACAGGACACCCTGCACCCCATATTTCTGACCCCCAGGATTGAGGCTAAGGACACACTGTTTTATAGCCAACAGTCAAGGCTTGGATTCTGACCCCACCACTTAACCAGCCTTTCTAATAAAACCCTCTGAACTTTGGGTGGCCTTTTAACAATACAGAGATGATGATGCTTATCTCATATATCATTTAATCATGCTCTGAAAATTATACACTTAGGGGAAAATGTACAATGTTTATCACCATTAGTAAAACAATAATAATCAGAATGATTGTTTTTCCAAATCATTGATACTTAATTAGCAAAGAGAGACATTATAGTATTTTTGAGAGACAATGGAAGAGACCAAGAAGCATCTATGAAGGACAGTTCTAATGCTATCAACATTATAAAACTCAACCAAAGGAACCTCTTGTCATGATGCAGACTCTTCTGACGAGATTTGAGCTTACCTTTTCTGTCTCATTCTCTCTGTCCTATTAAATTGTATGAGATCCCTTTTGTTTTAGTGACCAATAGCTGGAGTTCTAATGTTTCCAGTCACTAAAAGGATATTCAAGCATACAGTCCAACAAAGAAGGACAGGTTTTGTTTTGTTTTATGTGTCACCAACTAAGCAGACAATGACGTAGTTAGAATAACAAGAATATTTTCAAGAATAGGACTGATTCCAATAGTCTATGGATGCAATTAAAATATATAAACATCTAAAAATAAAATATTGATAAAACACTATCACAAATTATTACAGATCACAATATTCAGCATAATGCGGTTAGAATGAAATAGAGGATGTTGGGCATATGAACTTAAAGCATGACAGTCTTTTTGAAATGCTATAACAAACTGCAAGTTACTGTAGAATAGAAATATAACTGGTAAGCAGGCACAAACCATCTGTTTCCCAGGCAGGGGAAGGTTCTACATGGTTTTGATCAAAGGTATCATTAATGAAAGATTAATAACCTGAAAGATTAATAAGACCTGAGAGTGAAGAATTTACTTTCATCTACTTCACCTACAGATCCTTTAATGCAGGTGTTAATGAGTATTCAAATGGACAGAAGGCAAGAGAAGGAACACAGAGGGAAAGGAACACACTGGATCTTTATCCTTGAAAAACCTGGCGGGGTCTGCACAGCCTTCTCATTTGATCACTTGTGACAGGAACTTTCGGTGACAAATACACATTCTGTGACAGGAGTTTCCATGGCTATTTCTTCCCAGAAGGTAATCATTCATAGCATAAAAAATTGGGGGCTAGGTATTTTATACAATGATCTCTAGAGAAAATGAGAAAGTTTATGCACCATATTTTGCAAAGAGAAGAAATCAGTATCTTCCTCATAAGGTAAACACTACTTTATAACAAATTCATGTTTGTCCTTTATTCTCTAAGGTCCTTCAACCTCCACAGGACCAAGTACTCATCTAAAACCGAGGAGAGACTTCATTTTCTCTGCCAGCTTTATCCAACCATATAAAATTACATGTGTGTTTAAGATCTTCAGGTTGGTGGTTCAAACTCACCAGCTGCTCTGATGGAGACAGATGAGACTGCTGCTGTCATGGTTCCAATCTCAGAAATTCTAAATCGCAGGTCCACTCCGCCCTGTGAGTCAGAATGGACCCAATGGTATTAAGTGGCAGTGGTGGGGTCGATGGCGAGGGTTTGCAACTCGTATGCATTTGGTAAAAGGAGCCAGTCTCTCCATGGTGCAGAATAAGGATGCCATAGACATGGCATAAACACAAGTTGGGTAATGAATCTAGCTTCTTCTGAAAATTTAGTCAGTTTAGTACACAGGAAAATAAAGTGTACCTCGCTCAATACTCATAATTGCTTACGGATGTGGTCATGGAGTTGGTAGCTCAGAAGACTTGCGTAGCCAACCTCAGGCTCTCAGCCTCTACAAACCAGATCTCTTGTAGCAGGTCGGTGGCAGGGGTCCCCATGCTCTTCCATGGAACCCCATGCTTGTGATTCTTGTGCTTGTTGCTCTGAACAGCAGACACTTTGAGAGCCCTTGTGCTGCTCCTGTTAGTACACTGACATTTTGTAACCTCAATGTTGAAGAAGAAAATTAATAACGGACATCTGACTTTGCTACTTAAGGTCCCAGGGATTAGTCCATATATTCAGAAAACAAAAACAAATATGAACTAAAAAAATGCCAGACCCCAAATGAAAAAGATTGCTAGAAACTATAGCAATAAGTTTAGCTTATCCTGTCAGGAAAGAGGAGTTATTAAACTATTACCTAATTTAGATTTCAAAATGTCTGAAGGAGCAGGAGGGTGGAGGACCAAACTGTCAGCAGTCAAGTCAGACACCAGCTGCTACCAGTTCATCTCAATAAGGAGGCAAGGCGGAATTCAATCAATAGGGTTAAAATTAATCCCTGATTGATCTATATCCTTCTTTCCCTTTCTTTATAAGCCCCATTACACCTACCTTCTTCCAAATTTTTGCGCTTTTGTTTTTCAAGTTGAAATCAAAATGGTCTTCCTCTATGCATATAGATAGAATAACTTCTTAAAATCAAGCTTCTGTTCAAATTTTGGTCAGTTTTGACTCTTTTTAACAGTGATCAGAGCGGTTCTGTTGTACATCATGTCACTATCTGTCAGAAACCACTTAATGGTCCCTAACCACCACATGACCTTTGTGTTTCGAAGGATCCCTGGTGCACAGTGGTTACATGCTCAGTTGCTAATTGAAAGATCAGAGGCTTGAACTCATCAGCTGTGCTGAAAGAGAAAAAAAAATGTGACCATCTGATTTCTTAACGGATTTAGTCTTAGAAGTCATATGGAGCAATTCCACTTCATCTTATGAGTTATGAGTAAGAATCGACTTAATGGCAAGGGGTCCGGCAATTATTTGGGTTTTCTATTCTCCATCTTTCTGGATAAAGTGTGGAAAGCCTGTTGTATTTGTTGTGTTGATTTTGTGTCTTAAAATTACAGCTGACTGCCATGCCAAACTATGGCAAGGTTATCACATTTTGCCAAGGAGATATAGGCTCATTAAATACAACAACAGAATCCTCTATTTTTCTCATCTCTAGGTTTCACTGGTAGAAATAAATTAATATCTACATATAAGCAAATGGAAAGAAATTGTCTATGCCATTAACAGTTGCAGATATCCCCCTCTAAAAGCATTTATGTATTAGTTGGGGTTAAATATAAACTAAGACTCTTTTTAGATGATAATATTTTTAAAAGACATTGTAAGATTGAGTGTGCATGTTGAGATGGAAAATTACTGTGCTCAGTGGAGCCAGAAATGCGTACTTACTACAACTTTCAATTATGTAGCATAACATTGAAATATTTTGCAGATATCACAATAAAAATAAAGACCCAGCATAATTTTTAAAACCATATTTATGGTTAATGGCTTTCATTGGCCCCCCTCCACACAAAAAGGAGGGGAGATGCAAAATGAACTATGCAGCATTCTTTAGACAGCTCGCATTTCTTGAATTCACAAAAACCTGGTGACTTACATTCCATGAATTTCACAAGATAACCCATATGTCACGATCCTTGAGACAACGCAGAAATTCAGGGGGAAATAGTATGGCTATGACTGTGCAATATCTAGTAAGGAGCCCGCGTTGTGTGGTGATCGAGTCTTGGGTTGCCAAGTACGTAGGGTAGGCTGTTTGAATCGATCAGCTGCTCTTTAAGACGGGATTTTTTATTTCAGTTAAGGCTTACAACTTGGGACATTGATACTGCATTCTATAGGGACAGAATGAGTCCGAACCTGGTCTAAAGTTGTTCACAACAACCCCCAGTAAGGATGCTACTCTTTAGGTTCTAAGCCATCCTAGTAGAGATCACTGTTAGACCTTTAAACTATATTCATATCTGTGGTCATTACTAATTCCAGCTCCCAAATAGCTGCCACTCTACTATCCAGGCACATAGTAGGACTAATCTTATTGGCCCCTTAAGTATGGTTTCAAGAACCTGCAGAAAGTCCTAGAATTGTGGCCACTGTGATGTCTGCTCGATTCTGAATCAAAATGTTGTAGTGCCGAGATTGAGAAATATGGTTTTATGGGACCATCATTAACCTACCATGAAGTACCCCCAGGAACATGCGAGAGAATGTGGAGTCGCTAGCTGTATGCTGAGCAAGATTCCATTACCCTGTAAAGGGCTTTGCAGGCCATGCAGAGGGACTGTGCCGGGATGGGTGGCATTTTAATACCTGAATTCTGAGAGACACATTGGAGAGAGGTGGTTGTGGCTATTGGTCCAATTTCAGCTCATCATGACTTCATGTGGCAGAGTAGAACTGCCCCACAGGGAGGGCTTCCTGAGTCCTGGCTCTTTCCAGGACAGATCACAGGTATTTTCTTTGACCTAGCCAGTGTGAAGTTCACCCTCTGCTGTTGTTGGTCAGGAGCTTAACACTTAAACTAGGAAAGAGATATTTATTTAATGAAATTTGCTTGGAACATGAAATATCATTCCATTCCAAGGGATGAAGTTGTTGCTTCCTGGATTTTCTTCTCAGTTCTCTCAGTTGCCACAGAATAAGTGTTCTGGTTGACCAGTAATGTGCCGTTCCCCAGTTCACTAGCATTTTCCCCGATAGGGAGGAATGACTAATCCATTGTCATAAACAAGCAGCATTTTCTAGGAAGAATTTACTAAATATTGTCACACATTCAATGTGTTTTTCTTCTTTTAGAGCTCATTCCACTAATTTGGGTGAAAATGTTATATATATATTTTTTTACATTTTATTAGGGGCTCATACAACTCTTATCACAACCCACACATATACATACATCAATTGTATAAAGCACATCATCTTCTCTTTTTTTTTCTTGTATTCTTTCAGAAACTTTTTTTTTAATTTTAACAATTTATTAGGGGCTCATACAATTCTTATCACAGTTCATACATATACATACATCAATTGTATAAAGCACATCTGTACGGTCTTTGCTTTAATCATTTTTTCTCCTCTTTTCTTTTGTTACATTTTATTAGGAACTCATACAACTCTCATCACCATCCATACATATACATACATCAATTGTATAAAGCACATCCATACATTCCCTGCCCCAATCATTCTCAAGGCATTTGCTCTCCACTTAAGCCCCTTGCATCAGGTCCTCTTTTTTTTTCCCCCTCCCTCCCCTTTCCCCGCTCCCTCATGTGCCCTTGGTAATTTATACCTCGTTATTTTGTCATATCTTGCCCTATCCGGAGTCTCCCTTTCCCCCTTCTCTGCTGTCCCTCTCCCAGGGAAGAGGTCACATGTGGATCCTTGTAATCAGTTCCCCCTTTCCAACCCACTCACCCTCCACTCTCCCAGCATCGCCCCTCACACCCTTGGTCCTGAAGGTATCATCCACCCTGGATTCCCTGTGCCTCCAGCCCTCATATGTACCAGTGTACAGCCTCTGTTCTATCCAGGCCTGCAAGGTAGAATTCGGATCATGGTAGTTGGGGGGAGGAAGCATCCAGGATCTGGGGGAAAGCTGTGTTCTTCATCGGTAATACCTCGCACCCTAATTAACCCATCTCCTCTCCTAAACGCCTCTATGAGGGGATCTCCATTGGCCGACACTTGGGCCTTGGGTCTCCACTCTGCACTTCCCCCTTCATTTAATATGGTATATATATATATATATATATATATATATATATATATATATATATATATACATATACACATACATACACACACTTATATCGTTGTTTTTGTTTTTTTTTGCATGATGCCTTATACCTGGTCCCTTGGGCACCTCGTGATCGCACTGGCCGGTGTGCTTCTTCCATGTGGGCTTTTTTGCTTCTGAGCTTGATGGCCGCTTGTTCACCTTCAAGCCTTTAAGACCCCAGACACTATCTCTTTTGATAGCCTGGCACCATCAGCTTTCTTCACCACATTTGCTTGTGCACCCATTTGTCTTCAGCGATCCTATCATGGAGGTGTGCAGTCAATGGTATGATTTTTTGTTCTTTGATGCCTGGGACCACTCGATCACACAGGCTGGTGTGTTCTTCCATGTGGACTTTGTTGCTTCTGAGCTAGATGGCCGCTTGTTTATCTTCAAGCCTTTAAGATCTCAGTCACTATCTCTTTTGATAGCCGGGCACCATCAGCTTTCTTCACCACATTTACTTGTTCACCCACTTTGGCGCCAGCCGTTGTGTCGGGAGAGTGAGCATCATAGAGTTCCAATTTAATAAAAGAAGGTTTTCATGCATTGAGGGAGTGTTTGAGTAGAGGCCCAAGGTCCTTCCGCCACCTTAATACTTGACCTATAAATATAGACACATAGATCTATTTCCCCATCCTCCTATATATATTTGCATGTACATGTCTTTGTCTAGACCTCCATGAATGCCCTTTGACTCCTAGCTCTTTCCTCCATCTCCCTTGATAGCTACAGAAATTTTTCTTTTCAAATGAATTTAAGCTAGAAGTGGGAATTGCTCTAAAGAGCAATACTAAGTCAAATGATGGAGCTCTTACAACCTGGGATTCTAGTAAAGAGTAAAAGGAGGCATGCTCATGGCATTTTTAGGCAAGGACGTCTAGATAATGGGAAATACTATTTAAGAGTGAGGCAGGAAAATGAGGGGATTGATTTCCAGTGTTTGAAGATTGTTGTGTTTGGAGTGAATATTTATGAGTGGAAAGAGCAGTCAACAGAATCCAGGATGGTATACTAGAACACATGCAGAAAATCTAAAATAGGACACAGTTGGGATCTTTTGGAAGTGAAAATGATAGTGCCTGATAACTCAGAAGACACAACAAAAGAGGTAAGGGAGCATTTCAAGAGCTCAGTAAGGACACTGGCGGAGGAAGCTGCCACTTGAAGATAAGGAGATGAGCCTGCATTAAGAATTGCTATTCCAGGACAGAAAATAAAATTTTAAAAGGTTCCCTGGCAAAGAGGCACAGTGATGAAAGGAGGACATTTGAAAATACCTGGGCTGTGGGGAGGATGTCAAGTAGAAACGAGTGGATGGGTGAGCCCTAAGTCAGCTCGCTCAAGGAATTTCTTGAAATCAAAAGCGTTCATGTTATATGAAAAACAATGAGAGCTCATTTGCAGTTTCTGAAACAAATGGTGGCAAAACATTTTTAAAGTATTATTTTGTAGACTCATCCAAATCATAATGCTTCAATTCCCAAACCAAACAAATTCACTGCCAGCAACTTGATTTAAACGCATTGCAATGTATAGGACAGGCTAGAACTTCCTCTGAGGGTTTCTGAGACTTGAACTCTCTCTCATTGGGAGTAGAGTAGCTGGTGGTTTTGAACTACTTACCTTGCGGTTAGCAATCCTACTTGTAACCACTGTGCCACGAGGGTTAGATTAAATACTACTAAGTCCCTTATATTGTTTGAGTACTTCAGCATGTTCCTCACAAGACTCTCTTGCTTTCAAAGTCATAAAAGATTGACCACCAGTGATGATCATTTCTAAAATGATATATTCTTAACTGTACTTAATATGGATATTTCTAGACCTTAAACCTGGAAGCCCTGGTGGTGTAGTGGTTATGAACAAGGCTGCTAACCAAAAGGTCAGCACTTTGAGACCACCAGCTGCTCTACCACTGTAAAAAGTTCACACTCCAGGGAACCCACCGGGACAGTTCTACCCTGTCTGATAGGTTCACTAGGAGACGGAATCAACTCCATGGTGTGGGACTTGAGTTTGAGACCCCAAAAGGAATGCTTTACATGGAATTATACATGGAGTGAAAGCAGACAGCAGCTTCATAAGGAAAAACCATTCTAGATTATTAAAAATGATTTGCAGTGGAGTCTAGTTTCTCATATTAAACATTGTGCTTTGAATTCATACAAATTAAAATATGAATAAAATCCAACAACTTATATATACATTTTTAATTTTCCTTTTCTTAGCTTATGGGAAAAATTCAAGTGATCCAATTTTAATGCTATATTTCCAGAATATATTGAATACTCACTGCTTTTAGAGTAACTAATGGCAAGCTATTATTTGTATTGAATTTTACCTTGCAACCAAATGTATTGCAACTAATGTTTTTCAGTCTAAATCTAATATTCAACTTAAAATCTGCCATTTTCCCTTCGAACAGACTAATGCCATATCTAAATTGTTCAATTTACAATTGCCCTCAATTTACAATTACTAATGCCATATCTAAATTGTTCAATTTACAATTGCCCTTAAATTTCAGTGCAACCCATGTTGTCTATCCAGACAGCAACCACCTCCCCGAAGAAAGCATTTTTGCCTGAGAAGATGATATCTAAGACAGAGTGCCCAGCTTGCAAGGACCAGATGCAAATTGGCCATGGACAGAGTTACTATTTCCTTGCAGTTTTGCAACTATGAGATATTACCGCTGCTGCTGTTTTCACAAAGGCATGACAATGGCTCTTTAAGAAATATTTCAGTTCATTTCCACTGGGGATTGTTCCAAAAAAAGTCTTATCCACAAGAGATTTGAGGGGGTGGGAGGGGGGAATCAACTGTTGATTTCACAGACCACAACTCTGAAAACTTAGTTCTAAGAAAAGAAATGCACTAAAAGGTATAGATTCTAATTCTTGAGTCTGAGTTTTTCACTTTCCAATTCATCTCTCTATGCTCGCATCTTTTGCTAGGCTCGGATACTGTGCTTTGCTTATTTCAGCATTTCCAGAGTGTTGGTTCCGCAGGGCAATCATCACCAATAAATAATATACCAGAAAATGGTAGGAAGGGGGGTTTAGTTTCATTAGTTTAACTTTCAGAACAGTAGAGTGATACTTAAATAAGGGCTGAACAGAAGTATATGTGATTTTATTTAATATATAAGATTTTGAATCAAAGAGACAATACCATCTAAAGAGCAAATGATTGTTCATTGTAAATAAGACATTTCTAATGATTTTGAGAAGCAAAGTCTTTACATTGAAAAGCTATGCTATATCATTTAAAGTCTTAGCTCAAGTAAAGTTAATTCATTTACTGATGGTATACCGCAACAACTTCTGGGTCTCTTTGGCAATCTCTCTTGATAGAGATAGAACAATTTTTTTAAAAAGAGAGAGAGAAGAAGAAAGGATAGAATAATGAAGAGAGACATGTGTACAATCAACTGTCCATGCATTGGTACAACATGAATTTCCTCGTGTAGGTGACTTTAGAAATAAGTCATTAAGGAATGCTAAGGATGGGAAGTGTTTTTAGTTTTTCACCCAGAATTCAGAAGAACCTGAGCATCTAATTGAGAAGATGTGCCATACACATTATAATATCAAGACAATAACTATTTCCTTGGGGAATGGTCAACAGAAAAGTGGGTGAGGGGCGACATCGGTCAGTGTAAGACATGGAAAAATAATGACTTATACATCAAGGGAGAAGAAGGGAAGAAGGGAGAGTGGGGGTTGGAAGGGAAAAATGAGCTGATACCAGGGGACTCATGTTGAAAGCAAATTTTTTGAGAATGATGAGGGCAATAAATATACAAATGTGTTTGACACAATGGATGGATGTAAGGATTGTGATAAGAGTTGCACGAGCCCCCAGTAAAATGATTTTTTTTTAAGCAGGACAAAATGGTGTCTCTAAGGGTTGCACTGTAGGACTCCCTACATCAAAATCAAAATAATTATTTATTTAAACTGAGACTTCTAGGGGATCCTTTTAGACCCCCTTAGAAACCTTTATCCAAAGTTTTGGAAATATGCACAAAAATCTAAAAAGTTTCCAGAACAAACAAATAAGTGATGAAAATTAGATGCAGGAAAAATCCCTCAGAGGATTCAAGATGACAACTGATAATAGTGGAGAATCATCAATCTTTAAGTCAGAGGCAATATTAGAGATGTCTTTGAATTATAACAACACCAAGAACAAAACAAACCTCACTAGACTCAGAGTTGATGCCGACTTTGAGTGACCCTGTAGGATGGGGTAGCTAGAAATGCCACCGTGAGTTTCCAAATGTATAGCTTTTTATGTGAGTAGAATGTCCTGTACTTTTTCTCTTGGAGTGGCTGCTGGTTTTGAACTGGTGCCCTTTCTTTTAGCAGACTATTGAGTAACAATTATTCCACGTGGAGGAACTTTCCTTCTCGGTGTGTAGTAGGTTATGCACTGGGCTGCCAGTATCAAAGTCAGCAGTTTCAAATCACCAGACAGTTCAAGGGGGAAAGACGAGGTTGTCTAAAGAGTCACAAACTCAGAAACCCAGAGGAGGCAATCTACTCTGTCTTATAGGGTCTCTGTGAGTCAGAATTTACTAATGACACTGAGTTTACAACTTGGTCAGTTGTTTAAATAAACAGTCCATCTAAGTTAAACTTCCTCTGACTCTGCAGGAGTCACATCTAGTTCCCCTCAGAGCGCCACGACAATTTGCTGTGCTGGTGAAGCCTCAAAGGGAAAAGGCCTAAAGCAAGACATTATCAGTAGATCTGGAGGAATTCACAATAAAAAAGGTTGCAAGTCCCATGCACTAATCACTCAGCATTTCCAAAAAGGACAAAATAAATGAAAGAAAACAAAGCTCAGTGATTCAATTTAATGAACACCTTTCTGTATATTGGACTCCTTAGGCCACAGAGACCTTCCTTTGGGGACAGTATTCTACCTGACTTTATGCCTGTCACATCCTCAAATTTGATCTTATTGTTAAGGGTAGTATAAATCCCATGGTTTTTATTTACCCTTGCTGAAGAAAATTCCAATCCCCAGAGAGTGATGAGTTCCCCATAGACCTGTGGATTTGGGAGAAAGACCCAAATCATGAAATGTAGAAATTTTAGTGGCATAGAGAAAATTTAGGAGCTCATTATTGTAGATGCATTGTGTTCAATAATTGCACAATTTATTGGAATACAGGTTAGGAATAAAAACAAAGCATGAGAAATGTACAGGTGGCCTTGAGTCAGTTAATTCAGAATGGTATTACCTGGGGAGTAAGACCACAGCCATGTTTTCACAGCACGGAGGTGCTTTTTTTTTTTTTCTTTCAGATTCACAGTAACTTACCCAGAATTGTGAAGGTTTGGAGTAGTCCTGTAGACAGAGAGCAAATTTTAAAATAAACAAAATACCAATTGCTAAACAACAGTCAATTTAAAGGAAATCCTGCCATTCTACCACTAACAAAGAGGCTATCAAGACTGCAAGGCAGCTAGCACATGAAGTCAACGGTTGCTTCAGCTGACACCTTGTATAATACTACAAATCAGACTCCTTATCGCTCCAGGGGGACCCTTCTAGATGAGATGGCCGACCCTCGTACATTAACAGACAAACAAATCCTATGTGTCTCAACAAATGGGATCGGAATGGCAAGCTTTATCTCAGACTCATTTGAAAATAATTGATTTGTTTTTCTAAAGGCTGCCTCCTTAGACCTCCCAGTCAGCAGTGTTTCCCAGGCCTTCAACCTTTGAAGTGCAGACGTCGTCGTTTTTTGAGCCACTGGTCTCTGGAGAATACCAATTGCTCATTATTGTCGATGAAACAGTGCTGTGCCAGTCCCAGCAGGTAACAAGTTTCTTGGCAAAAGCTCCTCAAAATTACGCATGTGGGAAAAAAACCTAGCAGAATGAGATCACTGAAAATAAGATTACTGAGGTCAGGTGTCAACAGATATGCAGGAAAATAAAACAAAATTGATCATTTTACCTTCTCAGACCTTTTCATCTTTGTGAATGGGAAGACGCTTCTGCAGATGCGCACCAAATTCAACTCCCCTCCCTCTGGGAACACTATTGACAAGATAAGTCAACAGGATGAGACAGTTTTTCCTGTCATTTGAACTTTTTGTGAGTCTTATTGGTTCCTCAAATGACTGATGTTGAGAGACTGCATTGATCCATGGAGCACAAACTTCTAAAGACTGCATTCCTGTACTGTTTATACTTCAAAGAATTTACACATTAATAGCACAAAATAATCATGCTTTTCTCTGGCCTTTTCATGTAAAAAGTATCCCCCTGCAATGCTACCCCAAACATTATTAATAGCAAGGTTAGCACTGATAGACTATTGTATGTCCCACCAGACTTCTGAGATCCAACGTTTCTCACCCGTGAGCTAGAAACATGACACTTCAATATAGACTCATTTATCTCCCAGATCAAACAGGGGTCCTTCTGGAAATATAAGAGAAGCCAAACACTGCTGTCAAGGAGAACGGGATCTTTCTCGAAGGAGACTTTAGCTTCTACTCCTACTGACATTGCCAAATGACACGGAAAACAACCATTGGCAAGACATCCTACTGCAACACTCTACCATCTAAAGAGAGTCAGCAGACCAACCTTAGGAAACTCCTGCTTTCAAAGGAAGAATCAACAGGGACCTTGGGGATTCCAAAACGGCAACACACAGCCTAAACACACCACAAAGACACTGACATTTCACTTACCATTGGAATAGCAGCACACACACACACACACACACACACACACACAGGCTAATACCTGGTAGAAATCATTAATGGAGAGATGGTTAACGGAAAAAGAACTCTTTAACTAGAATACACAATATAGTATTATAGGATGTAACTGAAAATTTCCTACAATGCCACGGTCTAATTAAACCAAACTTGAATAGAATGATATTTTACTAATGCCAGCACCAAAATGAGTGTGATGTTGGAGCTATCTAGTATGGGTTTTAAAGGGGCCACTCTAAAACACTTTGACTATCATTTTAAAAATTGTCTTGAAGGAAATGGAAAGTCTCATCAATCAGACAGAAGTTCTAAAATGACTGAATAGTAATTGCATCGTTGAAAATTCAATCAGAGGCATTATCCGTAACTTGCTGCCATTCGCTTGTCACCTTCTCATAGACATCCTTAGGACTGAGTAGAACTGCTCCTGTGGGTTTCTGGGGATGTAATGTTATGGAAGTAGAAAGCCTCATCTTTCTCCTGTGAAAAGCCCGATTTCAATTTTATTTGAGTGTATACATACACATGTCCATGAGTGTGTATGCATGTATACCCAACAGAGACTAAATGACGTTTTACAAAAGAATCAAGACCTTTAAAGAAAAAGATAAGCACCCTGAAACAATAGAAGTATACAAAAGGAATAGTGCACAGTGTGTGTTTATGTGTTTATAAGAGAAATCCCTTTTCCTCATTGGTGTTGGAGTTACGTTTCATGATTAAGATAATAATATCATTAGCACTTGCTACTGTGGAAATGGATATTACAAAGTGGAGAAGATAAAAGGAAGTAAAGAGAAGTCAGGTTTCTATATTTCCTTTAAATTGTAAAAATGTTGACACTAGTAGAATGCTTAAAGTCAACATGCCTGTATCCTGATACCCAGGGCAACCACAATGAAATCTATTCAAGAAATGCGTCACACCGCTATGAGGAAATTTAGACAGAAGAACAAAATATGTTAAGAGTACCTACAGTAATGCAAAGAAAGAGTGACATCATTATGAGAACAAGAGGAAATGGACAGCCAAACGGAACACTTCAGCACTGACATATATCAACAGTGCTCTTCAATGGAAATTATCTAAGTATATAAGTCAATGACAATTGACCGAGTGGAATTATATTTAAAGTGCAATACAGTTTACTTCCATCTACTACTTGTAAGAAACATTCTTCAAAATCAATTGCAGATAGGTCTAAACAGTAAGAGGATAAGATATAAAAAAAGATACACCATACATACATTTATCAAAAGAACAGGAGTAGCTATGTGCAAATCTGATAAAATAGCCTTCAGAAGAAAGAAAAACATCACAGACAAAGAGGAATACTACTTAACAATAGTAGAAACAATGTACTGGAAAAGTATAACAAACTTAAATGTGCAAGCAATGAACTTTTGAGCATCCAAACACATGAAGCAATAACTAAGAGAGCTGGCATGACAAAAGACAAATCTATAAGACCTTAACAACTCTCCTTCAGCAAAAACTAGTGTAACTATCAGATAGTAAAGAAAGTGTATCAAAGATCTGAGCAACATGATTAAACAATAGGATCTAATTGACATATTGCAGTCTTCCACTCCACTTCAGCAAAATGCAGAGTTTTCAAGGGTCTGTGAAATAGTTACTGAAATGGGCCATAAATCAGACCTTAACCAATGCAAAAAAAATGAATTCACCTAGAATGTTTTCTCTGATAGAATGTGGAAAGGCTTAAATAATACCCCCCTCGAATGCCCACAGTCTAAATCCTGGAACATATAAATGAATTACTTTCCACGGCAAAAGAAATTTCGCAGATATGATTGTGGCATGGGGAGATTATGCTGGATCATCTGAGTGGGTCAAATACAAATAAAACTTGGAGACAGTTTTAAAATCTTTAATGCGTCTGTGGTGGTGCACGCTGTTAAGCGATCAAGGACTAAGCAATGGATTAGCAGTTTGAGCTCACCAGAGGGTAACTCAGGAAAAACCTAGAAATCTGCTTCTGAAAAGTCATATTGTGCTTTGTACCTATGGGACTACCATACCTTAGAATGGGTGCAATGACAAGAATGTGGACTTTGGGGCTCTGTTAATCATAAATATGAGAGATTGGACACTGTATCTGTCCATCACATGTGAGACTATTACCACATTACCAAGGTTGTCTTCGGGTTCACATCCATAGGATACCTTTCCACTTACTACATTTTTAATTCCCTTCAATGGTGCTTTAGAGGTTAATGTGTAAATGTCTAACTGACCACATAAAAATTCCAAATATGTTCTTTTAATTGACTCTATTCTACTATTATCTTAGCCAGGTTTCAGATTTTTATTGCTAAGGTGCAGAAATACAAACGCGTCCGTGTCTGAGTTGTATGTCCTGCAGCCTACCCAAGCTCACTCATGAGTTGACGTTTTAGCACCTCACTTAGATTTTGTTCTCAACACGATTTCGTCCCTTGGAAATAGAGGTAATTTTACTAGTTTTTTTCTGGGTACATTTTCTGGGTTATTTCTTTGTTGTCAAGTCGCAATGCAATGTAAAATAAAAGGACATACTTTTGTGTTTGTCTCGTTCCTGATTCTACATGGAAATCATTCAGTTTATTGTCACTATGTATGCTAGCTGTGAAGTTTTCATAGTGGTGTTTTCTAAAGCTGATGAAGTTTTTTTCCCCCACTTACAGTTCAATGCTTTTATCATTAAAGGAGTTAATTAAATTTTGTAAAATAATTTTCCTGTTTTGGGGGCATGATATCTTTGACCTCTGTCCTATTAATATGCTAAGTGTATTTCAAGAACTGATGTTCAAATATTTCTTCTAATTTTCATTTTTCAAATACATTATCAACTTTCAAAAAATCTAGAGCATTATTTTAATTAAAATATATTATATTCCATTCTCTATTATGTGAGGAATAGGGTGTGCCTGACCAAAGCCATATTATTTCAATCATCTCACATGCATGTGAAAGTTGGACATTAATAAGGAACTGAAGAGAAGAACAGATGCATTAGAATTATGGTATTGGTGAATAGTATTGAAAATACTATGGACTAAAGAACCAACAAATTTGTTTTGGAAAAAGTGCAGTCAAAATACTCCTTAGAATCAAAGGTGGTGAGACTTCATATCACATTGTTCTGGACATGTTGTCAGGAGATAAAGAGAGCTCCCTGCAGAAGGACGTCATGCTTGGTACAGTAGAATGACTGTAAAAAAGAAGAAGGTGGTCAGGAAGATGGATTGACCCAGTAGCTGCAGCAATGGGCTTACACATAAGAACTGCTGTGAGAAGAGTGCGGGGCCAAGCAGTGTTTCATTCTGTTGTTCATAGAATCCTCATGAATCAGAACTAAGTCAAGGGAGCCTAACAGCAAACATCCATATTTCCTTTCTGTAATTACTCCTGTTACACATGTGTGATGTGCTGACTGGAGTATCTAAATTCTTGGAGGCCCTGTTAATGGTTTGTTTGTTTTTCATTTTTATCTCTCTTTCACATTGAATAATATCTAGTAATTAATTTTCTTTCTGATTTCAGTTAAAATATACTTTTTATCACCTCAAGTGACTGTACATCTATAAGTTAAAAAGGGGCTTTATAAGAGTACACTATGAAAGACCAATGGCCAGCATCATAGTCAATGGAGAAAAGACCAAAACAATCCCACCCAAAAAAGGTACAAGACAAGGATGCTCCCTGCCCCCACTTCTATTCAATATAGTTTTGGAGATTCTGGCTAACAACATAAGACAGCGGAAGGACATCAATGGGATTCAATGGGAGAGGAGGAGGTGAAATATCACTATTTGCAGACGACATGATCCTGTACATTGAAAACCCCAAAAGCTCTACAGCTGGCGTACTTATAGTGATAGAGGGATATGGACAGTAGCAGGATACAAGATCAATAAACAGAAGTCGGTAGGTTTTCTATATACATTGGACAGGACCATGGAAGAGGGGATTAAAAAGGAAGTACCCTTCACAGTAGCTAAGAACAAACTGAAATACCAAGGAATATATTTAACAAAAATACTAAAGACCTATACAAGAAAAACTATAAGTCCCTACTACAGGAAACCAAAAGCAACAAATGGAAGAACATCCCTTGCTCGTGGATTGGAAGACTCAACATAGTAAAGATGACAGTCCTACCTAAAGCACTTTACAAGTTCAATGCTATAACAATGAAAATATCATCAACCTTCTTCAAAGAATTGAAAAACCTGACTACAAATTTCATATGGAGAGGCAAGAAACACAGAATTAGCAGAGTACTCCTCAAGAAGAAGGACACAGTTGGAGGGCTTGCCTTACCCAAATTTAATGTCTATTACACAGCTACAGTGGTCAAAACAGTGTGGTACTGGTACAACAACAGACACTCAGACCAGTGGAAAAGAATAGAAAGCCCAAGAATAAAACCATCAGCATATGGTTTTATCAAGTGATAAACAAGTTTTAACAAGTGGTGCTGGAAATAATGGATATCCACATGTAGAAAGATGAAACAAGATATTTACCTCACCCCATGCACAAGAATAAACTCAAGGTGGATCACAGATATGGCAGTTAAACCCAAACCATCAGGATCATCAAGGAGGGAATTAGGACTAACCTCAGAGCACTGGCTCAGGGAACGCATAGGCTCACTGCAATAGGGAAGGGTACACACACAGGTGATCTGGAAATTGACAAATGGGATTTAATAAGAATAAAACACCTGTGCACCTCGAAAGACTTCACCAAAAGGGTGACAAGACAACTCACAGACTGGGAGAAGATTTTTAGTAATGACACATTGGACAAAGAGCTCATTACTAAAATCTACAGCACCATCATGACCTGCAAAAAGTGGAAAACAGTTAACCCCTTAAGGAAGTGGGCAAAAGAGCTGAAAAGAACTTTCACTAGAGAGGATACCATATGGCCAATAAGCATATGAGAAAATGTTCCAGGTCATTAGCCATAAGAGAAATGCAAATCAAAACAACCTTGAGATTCCACCTAGCACCCCTGAGGCTAGCCCCAATCAGCAAATCAGAGAGCAACAAGTGTTGGAGGGGTTGTGGTGAAGTAAGAACCTTCCTCCACTGGTGGTGGTCATGTAGATTTGTACAGCCACTGTGGAAATCAACGAGGTGATACTTAAAGAAAATGGAAATGGATCTACTTCTTGACCCAGTCATCCCTCTACTGGGTATATACCCAGTGGAAGCAACAAATAAAACACGACTAGTCATCTGCACTCCAATGTTTATTGCCGCACAATCCAAAATCGCCAAGACATGGAAACAGCCTAATTTTCCATCAATAGATGAGTGGATTAGTAAACTGTGGCACATACACACAATCGAGTACTATGCAGCACTGAAAAACACGGATGATCACTTGAAACACGTCTTTGTGGGAAGAGCTGGAAGGAAGCATGTTAAGCAAGGTAAGCCAAACTCAATAGAACAGGTATAACATGATTCCCATGCGGTAAGTACAATCAGCATGCCAGAATAGAAGAATAGACACCTATCTCGCAATAAATGGATGGAAGCGTAGATAGCTGGAGGGAGGGCAGGCCACACCTAGGGAGGTACATGTGAGTCCAAAATAAAGAAAGGGAAGGGGGGCAAGTGGAGGGAGAAGCGGGGTGGGGAGAAACCAAGTGGATGGCATTGGGGGAACAGGGCACTAACCCACCCAGGGGTAGATTATAGGTTGTGTCCCCACAGAACTGGAACATGCATACGAACCCCACCATGACATGCTAAACCAGGAGGGCAACGTAACACATGGAGGAATCCACAAAGAGACTGGACC
Source organism: Tenrec ecaudatus (assembly GCF_050624435.1). Taxonomy (NCBI): domain Eukaryota; kingdom Metazoa; phylum Chordata; class Mammalia; order Afrosoricida; family Tenrecidae; genus Tenrec; species Tenrec ecaudatus. The sequence continues at coordinate 12,785,770 of NC_134544.1, forward strand.
ATACGCCAGCCCCAACCAGAATTAGCCAGACCTCCACCATCAAAGGGAGTACCACAGAAAATGAAAATAGATTGGCTGTTGTGGGAAAGGAACTGACCTACCCCCACCACACCCAGAAGGAAGCTGAAACAAAGGAAGGAGGATGAACAGAGCAGAGCACACCTGGGCCTACCAAGCTCAGAGGACAATAGCCCGGCTCAAAGGGGCCAATGTACAGAGAGGACCATATAGCCGGCCCCACGACAAGATGCGACATCCTGCACGGACCCATGGCCCTACACGGGACGTCACCGGAGACACAGTGGGGGATGTGTGACTGAGCTGACCCCACCACACTGAGGCAAAACACTGGGGGTATGCAATGGAGAAGCGGGGGAAGCAGAGCAAGGTGGGAGTATAAAGGATGGACTTTGGGGGCCAGGATGTGGTACCCCATCAGACTCATCAGGAAAACACTCCTAAATGTCAATGAATAGACCTTGAACTACTAGCAGGCTTTTTTTGTTTGTTTGCTGTCTTTTTGTTTTTTTTCTATTTTTCTCTTCTTTTAAATTCTTCATGTCAGTGGCTGTTTTTGTCTTTTAGTTTGTCAGTGTTGCAGCCATTGATGCCAGGTTCTTATGTGCCACTTTGGTGCTGTCAAAGCCATCTGCATTTTTATGCACATATTACTATATCTGCAGGATCCACCTAGGTAAGATAGGCTGGACAATGTGAGAAGAAAGTAACGGGACCAATGGTTCTGGAGGGACATGAGAGTATGAGAGGTAGGCGAAGGGAGGAGGTGTTGGCCAACCCAGGGACAAGGAAACAATGAGTGGTTCAAAACCAGTGGGAGGAATGGTAGGGAGTGACCGAGGGCAAGGTAACTGCAAAGAATTACTGAAACCAGAATTAAGGCTGAACATGGTAGCGGGACAGGAGAAAATCATAAGAAATTAGAGGAAAGGAGTAGGAGGCAAAGGGCATACATAGAAGCCTAACTAAAGACATGTACATATGTAAATATATTTATGATTATGGGGGAAATAGACCTATGTGTATATATTGATAGGTTTAGTACTAGGGAGCAGGTGGTCATTGGACCTCCTCACGCGCATTCCCTCAATACAAGAGCACCTTGCTCAGCTAAATGGTCATTTCATGATACACACCTTCCCGACATGATCGCTGAAGAAAGACGTGTGCATAAGCAAATGTGGAGAAGAAAGCTAATAGTGTGTGGCTATCAAAAGATACAGCGTCTGGGTCTTAAAGGCTTGAAGGCAAACAAGCAGCTATCTAGCTTGAAAGCAACAAAGTCCACGGAGAAGAAGCACAGAAGCCTGTGTGAACACGAGGTGTTGAAGGGATCAGGTAGCAGATGCCAAAGAACAAAAACCATCATTGAGTGATCACCTTCCCCACATAAACGCTGAAGATGAATGTTTGCATAAGTAAATGTGGTGAAGAAGGCTGATGGTGCCCGGCTATTGAGAGATATAGCGTCTGGGTTCTTAAAGGCTTGAAAGTAAACAAGCAACTATCTAGTAGAGAAGCAACAAAGCCCACATGGAAGCAGGACACCAACATGGAAGGGCCGAGGGGACCAGGTTTCAAGCACCAAAGGCAGTGGGGGGAATCATATTATCGTGAATGAGGGGAGCACGTAATGGGGACCCAATGTCAATCTGTAGACAACTGGACATCCCTTTCAGAGGGTTAGTGGGGAGGAGATGAGTCACTCAGGGTTCAGTGTATCTAGTTCTTAAACGCTTCCTTCCCCCAATAATCATGATCCCACCTCGCAAACCTGGTTAGACCAGAGGATGCACAGCAGTGCAGATGGGAACTGGAAACACAGGGGATCTAGGACAGATGAACCCCTCAGGAACAATGGTGAGAGTGGCGATACCGGGAGGGATGGGGGCCTAGAAAGGGTGTACCGATCATGGGAATCTACATATAACTTCCTCTCTGGGGGATGGGCAACAGAAAAGTGGGTGAAGGGAGATGCCTGGCAGTGTAAAACAATAATTTGTAACTTATTAAGGGTTCAGAGGTAGGGAGAGCAGGGAAGGAGGGGCAGGGAAAAAAAAGGAAAATGAGGAGCTGATTCAGGAACCCAAGCAGAAGGCAACTTTTGAGAATGATTGGGACAATGAATGTATATGTATGCTTTACATAATTGATGTATGTATGGATTGTGATAAGAGTTGTATGAGCCCCAATAAAATGATTTAAAAAAAAGAGTACACTGGCTCAGGCTGCACACAATGACTTAACAATTGGGGTCTGGGTTATACAACCAATAAGCCAATAAGATGTTGGCACCAAAGGTGAGAGACATGTGGAGTTGATATTATAGGAGGAAGATGATTTTACCCAGGCCACTAATTTCAGGGTTAGAGGGGTGTCTCTCTGTGTTTGCACATATGAGAGAAGGTCCAGGAGAACCCTGGAGGACCTGCTTCCTAAACGTATAAAGAGAACTGCACCTGAAGATGCAAAGGAAGATTGTAATGACTGCCTTAGGATGGGTAGGCTGCCAGCAGAGTTCTCTGCAGAGAGAGGACAGAAGCCAGCAAGATCTGTCCTAACTGCAGAGCATTGGCTTATCCGAACTTACACTTTTCTTGCCCATCCAAAGGCAAAGACAGGAGTTGGGCTCGGTGATGTTAGTGACTGGAGGAACACTTCAGCATCACTACTCATTTGAGAGTATCTCAACAGACTAGCAGAAGTGTGGCTTGCTTCATAATATAATATGTAGTTCTACTGATGGGCAGAAATATTGAGTTGAAAGAAGTTTGTTGACTATTTTAAAATGAACTATACACAGAAATGTTATGTTAATTAAACATATGTTCTTCTATGCAGAATATTATTTAATCCTACCAAGCACACTTTAATTGGTTCTTGAGGTCCAAGTTCATCTTCAGTTCCATAATGAAGGCTTGGTCTGTCCAACTCAGCTCATCCCAAGCTATAAGAACACATAAACCAAAAGACTGTGAATCAGAAAATCTCCGCATCCCAGAGGCATAATGGGGGGGGGGAGCCAATCATCAAAATTCCAATCACTAGAAAAGAGAAAATACAGATGAATCATTTTTCTGAAACTCCTGGACAGAACAGGGCTGTTTCATATGATTTCTGAGGCTGCAAAACTTTAAAGCAGTAATGTGTCTCCTCTTTCTCCTTTGGTGCAATTGGTAGACTGCACCGGCAACTTTTAGTTCACAGTGTAACGCTTAACTCACTATCCTACCAGTGAAGGGGTGCTGAACTGTGCCTACTGTCCCTGCATGTTCCAATTGTAACTTCAGACACATACATGCATGCACACACACACACACACATATCATATGACACACCAATACTGGAACCCACTCTCTGTAGTCCTTTAAGATCAAGGAAGACAGTTTCCTGAATTAGCTGGAGAGAAAATAGGATATTCAGAGATGTCAAAGAGCACAATAAACAGAAGGAAAGTATTACTCGCATTGAAAACACCTTTTTACTTCCTCTTGAAGGTCTGCATAAAAAACGATAGAGAGAATACTCCCTATGTAATGACCTTTTATAAAGACATAAAGAGTTTTCGGTGCTGCCGTCGATCCCCAAGAGCTGTGCTTTTGCACTAAATCACCACCTGCATTTCTCCTTTACTTTTATCCTCCCTCTGCTGTACCTCAGAGGTGAGGCCCGTACTGCTGACATGGCAGGTGTAATTCAGTCAGTAAAAACGCTTCACAACAAGCACTCTTTCCCACTGCCCTTCATACCCCCTTCCCTGGAAGGGACGCATCTGGCAGCTTGGCACTGCAAGCTGGGCAAAGCCTTGTGCAGAGCCCTGGGGCCTCTCTCCTTCATGTCAGAATGCCCCAGCCCCTTTAGCAAAAATTAATGAAGGAGGAAATGGGGCATGAGGCTCCAACTATACTCTTTTCTCTGCAGTTGAGGATTTAAGGCTTTGAGTCACAGCAGGCCTCCAGCGAGATAATCTTAAAGAGACATAGTCGATCATCTCTGTAGTCTAACAGAGTTTTATCAGGAATACAGTCTACTGAGTCTATTAGAGAATGGTTTCCTTCCGTTCGTGGAACACTACCGGCTACCCTGTGTTTTCCAAAGAGAAGCCATTCTTTGTTTAATATCATTGATATAAAGCCAAGAATTCTATTTCTTTGACGTTTGAGTTACTAATGAACACTTACAGCATAGCTGGGCAATTTTACAGGTAGAGGGATTTTTCAGAGGCTATTTGATCAGAACTCCATAAACTCAGGTGCTCTAACATCTCACACTCCCCCGACTGAGACTATGGCATCAAGATGACCCAGAAAGCATATGGATTTCATAGGTACATATATCATTTAGTACAAGAGATTCCCTCATGTTTTATTGTACAAAGTTTCTGCAAACCGCATCATCCCCTTGAACTCAATTCCCTTTGTGTGTTGTGTACGCTGTACGTGAGCAGTTTTTTTTTTTTAACATGGGCACATCAGATGAGGAAATAAGGTACTATTAAATATGCAGAGAAGCAAAGAGGGATTGGGGACTTTTGGTGAACACATTCTGAGAGATAACCAATGTTATCTATTTTAGCAGCTACAGTTTGGTTGTGGTGGTTAAAAAAATCATGGGTGCTTCTGGATATTTTTCAATGATTTTCAGCAGGAACTGCAGGACCTAACCATTGTTGTTAAGGGCTGCTGCGTCCTGTGTACAACACAACTGTGTTAGTTCAGAGAGACAAGAGAAACAAACCCAGGGAAATTCACGCATGTCTAAGAAAGAGCTTTCTAGACAAGAGCAGTTGAACATTGAGAAAACATCCCAGCCCCATCCAGATTAAGTTCATAAGACCAATATTAACCCATACTCTGATATCAATCTATAAATTCCTCTTCAGACTCACACAACACAGACAATGACATCAAATGCAAGAAGATTACAGGCCAGTGGGTGGAAGGTCTTGTGGATCAAGTAGTAGTGGAAGCATCTTGGCACTGGCAGGGGTCGCCATGCTGCTTCTCTGGGTACAGAGCTCTGGCTGCATCAGGCTAGTCATCAGTAATGTCTCACAGGGAGCAAGTGGGAGTCCCGCCTCCAGTGAGCTATTTATCGCCTTAGCAGGTCCAAATGAGGTCATTAAGCTGTGACCTCTTTGACAGGCTACACTCTACCCCTTCACGTTTAGGTCTCAAACTGACAACAGTTTATGTAACCACAACAATGTTAACACTGCACGTTCCAGCACCATCCTAACAATTTTTATGTTATGATCTATGGTGTGCCTCTGGTTATTGAGTTTCTGTAACTGACTGTCTTAGTTGTCTACTACAGTTATAACAGAAATACCCCCACGTGGATGGTTTTAACTAACAGGCATTTGTTCTCTTACCGTTCAGAAGGCTCAGAGTCCAAATGCAGGTTGCTGACACGAGGAGAAGCCTTTCTTTCTATGTTACCTCTAGGGAAGGGTCCTTTTCTCCTTTCAACACCTATGAGCTTGGCAATTCTTGGAGATGTTCATGTGTCTTCGGACCAATCTTGCCCTGGGTCTAGGAGCATCTCAGTGCAGAGACCTCTGGCCCAGAAGGTGCACACTGATCTAGGCTCTCCTTTCTTGGTGATAGTTAGGTGCCATTGATCTTTGCCCACTTGATTAACCTTTGTCCCTTCTCAATGGAGATGCATAATCTGTGAATTGTTCCCTGCCTGATTGACCCAAATGCCGCTAATTCTGCCTTATAAACAGCATAGAGGTTAGGAAAGCATAATTAGATCACAAAATGGAGTATAATCACCTAATGCTTTTATCAGGGTCTTTTTAGCTGATACACAATTCATTCCATAAGACCTGTGGATCATGGGACATGGGACCCTGCCATCCTGCTCCTATTCAGATGTGACCCTCTGAAAATTAACATAACAATACTCGTATAACCTGCCTTCACCATCCTCGCTTTGTAACACCGTCTCCATACTCAGGTTGGCATTGCCTTATTCAAATCATATGGACACCAATATCTATATTCTGTTACAATGATTTTGGTATTTCTCTATAGATTTAGTATTTGACAATTGCATCTTAATTATTAAATGGGCTTTTAAAAGTATTTTAAAATCTTGGAGAAGAGCATCGTCCATAGATTTGAAAATATTTAGCATATTTTAAACAGTATATTCTTATTGATTGAATCTGTACAAACTAGATACTTTTAGGAAAATATCTCACATTCTGAAGTTTACACTATAGCTTAAAGAAAAACCTTCCTATCGTGTTTAAGATTCCCCTCCAGTTATATTTATTTCATATAGAATTATGTATCCCAGAGACCATTTCAATTCTTTCCTATTAATACTTTAACAGAATCTCCACGCCCCAATACTAATGCTTTAACATGCACACAGATTCTTATCCATGGGAAAAGCATTAAAAAGTCAATTATAACTTCATGGGATATTAGTATATTAAACAATGGTGCCTTTAATTGGAAGTGTATTTGCCCTTCAAAATGGAATGCAAACATTTTCAAAGTTATAACAATTTGCTTGTTAGCACCAGGCAATGTTTTCCCATCTTAAAGCATTAGTCTAGATGAGGATGTCTTACCACTATTAACAAAACATCTGTTGGAGGCTCAGCAATTAAGACGAATAGTTTCCTCTGTGATTGTCTGTATGTGAAATGAGCACAAGGCGGGGTTAAAAGAGGCTCCAGCCCGGACAGATAGGATGTGCAGGAAGCCGAGTAAGGGCAAGACCTCACCAACCCTGTTAGGTGTTGCCCTGGAAGGCTTCCTTTGTTCTGGAAATCGAGCTATGGGTCAAGACCAAACGTGTCTAAGCAGTAACAGAGGATTGATAAGAAAATAACCCTCCTCCTTCAAGAGGAACATGAGCTGATGGAGCGCTTCTCAAGGTTTCTCAGTAAGACTTGAGCAACTAGGGGAGGATGAATAGTGTAAACCCAAACCCTAGACCAAACCAGACACAGCTGAGTGGGTTTTAACTATGGCCACCCAGTGGGCATTAAAGTTGAACTAAACAGAGAATTTTCCATGATTCTAACCTGTCTTCTGGGTTGGTCCCAAAGGCCACCATAGAGTTGGTGGTCAAGTGCTTAGCTACTTGAACTGTGCAGAGACTTTTCATAGATATACCAGTGATGCTTCACCCCTGCTGTTGAATGGATCCTTTCACAGGCGTCATGATTCACAAAAATCCATCACACATTTTTCAATCAGAATCTATATTTGATTAAATTTCATCAATATGCTATCCAATTATTATCTTGCATGATTTAATTCTTTTATTTCCTAATGATTTCATTTACCAATGTTTTCAACGATAACTAGCTACCAGAATACTGCATTTCACTATTTCTGCCAGAACATTCTGTTAACGCAATAACAACTAGGAGTTTTCTTTGCAATGTTATGTTAGACGGTTAAATGAACTAAATTTTCAACTTATAGGTTCCCCCCAAACATTGGAAGTTCTGTCAAGTCGTAATGCAGACTTAAGTTGGCAATTTAAAATCTTCTGACCTCTTTGTGACTTTCCTGGAGTGAGTGCCTTCAATGAGACCAATGACAAGAGAAATGGCCCATGCTGGATTGATATTAAGGCTCACCTCTCTTCAATTCTTTTTTGTTCAGTAGTCTCAGAGGAGAGAAAGGATCAGACATGCTCCCTTAATTTTGTTTCCTGGCAATTAACTCCCAGAATAACACCAAATAATTACAACCATACCATTGCAGAGAGAGTTAGACTAGCAGTAAATGTTGCTAGGCTGTGAACTTTGACAAACAGACCCCTATAAATGGTGCTAGGCAGGCTGCCATGCACCCGGTGACACGTGTGGCAGGAAACTTGAGAGGGGGAAGCTCGTCTTGTGGAAGCAAAAGCCAAAATCCTTGAAGTAAGACATTACTTTTGGGAGCAGGGGACAGGATAAATAACGCCCAGAGAATATTCATTAGGAGTGAAACCCACACAGACTTAGATTGACTTCCTATGTATTTACCTGCCCCGTAATTGTCATTCATATTATTTTTTACTTTGAAAAGAGAGAGATGAATACACTTTCTGTGCTTTTCTCCTCAAGGGTAAAGAGGAGGATGGCTCTGAGAGCTGGCAGATGATAGAACGGAGAGGGGAAAATATCCTGTTTTACCAAACTAGTGGCTGAGTGTCCCCAGGTTCCTAGGAGTCGTGGGGGGGGGGGGGGAGGGAATCAAAACCAGTTGAGGTCAAAATTTGCCAGAGGCTAGAACTGGGGCACAGGGTGATAACAACAACAACAACAACAGGGCCTGCCATGCCCCTGCAGAAACAAACCAAGAAGGATAAAGAGAGAGAGAGAGACTAGACTAAACCCTATCCTGGCGTACCAAGCCCTGATATGATGACAATAACAGAGAGCTGCTAAGGCACAGAGAGGCCCACAATTGCTGGAGACACAATGGTCCCTTGCTGGATAGAGGAAAACACTGAGGACACAAGGTGGGGATTGGTTCTGGTCTGACCACCTCCCACAGTGGGATGAACCAAGAAGAGAACATAACAGGTCAGCAACAGAAGCCAAGCCACAAAATCCCCGAGGAGCCTCAGAAATAGACATCAGGCGAGGAGTTGCAGTTCCCGGAACCCCCAGGACTGGTAGAGCGACAGTCACAAAGGTCAGCAGACAGACCTGGAATTAAGAATGATTTGGGGGGTCGTGGTGATGTTTCTCTTTTTATTCAATCTTCTATTTTCTTTTCATTTTATCTCTGTTATTGCTGTTTAGCCTACCAAAATAAGATAAGCATGGGAAGCAAGCTCAAGGAAAAACAACCAGACTGACCATTGCGAAGGGACTTGAGGAGGAAGAGGAGACAGGGAAAGGGGTGGTGAGAAAACAATATCATAGCCAGGGGAAAAACTAGGGAATTCAAAGCAACAACAAGGAGGGCATAGAGATCTGGGGGGGAGGGGGTGTTGGAGCAACAGCAATCTAGCTCAGAGGAATTACTAAGAAGCAGAAGGGTGCATGTGATGGTTGAGCAGGAGGATGGTAAAAGGAAACAGGAAATATCCAGGAAGGAAAGCGATGGATAGAGATATAAATATAGGTGTGCACTTATACATACATATTTACAATACATAAAAGTAGGGTTATTAGCCTATGTACATATATTGATATGGCAATACACTGAAGAAGTGGACAGAATTTGCACCTCTGCCCAAGTCCTCCCTGAGTGCAAGAACACTTTGTTCTAACAACCTGACATTCTGTGATGCTCACCCTCTGGATACAATCACTGAAGACAAAATGGGTGCATAAGCAAATGTGGTGGAGAGTGGATGGTGCCTGGCTATCAAAAGACATAGTGTCTGGGGTCTTAAAAGCTTGAAGTTAAACAAACAGCCCTCTAGTAGAGAAACAACAAAGCCCACATGGAAGAAGAACACCAACCTGTGTGACCATGAGGTGTCAACTGAATCAGGTAAGGCACCAGAAGACTCCAAACAACCAAAACACATATTGTTGAGAATGAGGGGGTCAGTGCAGAGACCCCAAACCCATCTGTAGACGATGGGACATCCCCTCACAGAAGAGTCACAAGGAAGGGATGGGTCAACCAGGGTGCAGTATACCTCCAATGTTATTCTTCTGGTCCTTTGAGACTTCCTCACCTCCCACTATCATGACCCCAGGACCCCAGTCCTGCCTTTCAGTTCTGGCTAGCCCAGACCATGTGCACTGGCACAGAGAAGAGCTCACGACACATGCAATCCAGGACAGATAAGCCCCTCAGGAACAGCAACAGGAGTAGGTGATACCAGGATGGTAGGGAAAAGTTGGGAGAGGACGGGAGGTATGGGGGAACCGATAGACAAGTGACAATCCCCCCCCCCCCCACACAAACACAGGAGGATAAACAACAGAAACATGGGTGAAGGGAGAATGCGGTTGCTGTAAGATAGGAAAACAATACAAATTTATAATTTTTCAAAGGGTTATAAGGGTGGAAGGTGTGGTGGGGGGAGGGAGGGAAAAAAGAGGAGCTGATACCAAGGGCTCAACTACAAAGGAAATGTTTAAAAAATGATGTTGGCAACATATATACAAATATGCTTGATACAATTGATGCATGGAATGTTAGAAGAGCAATAAGAGCTCCCAGTAAAATGAATTAAAAAGAAAAACATATAGGGTCTGCTTGTGAACTTTTTAATTAGTGTTGATTAACAATTTCGTGTGGAAATTGTTGATGAGAACCTAATTTTCTGGGTGATTTTTACAGGAAAAACAATGAAATATTATATTAAAGAAATAAAGGTGCATTTGCATCTGAGTTGATTCTGAAACATGCTGACCCACATATGTCAAAGTAGAATTCTATTCCACAGACTTAGCAGTAGAGGAGTTTTCTGAAGTAGATTGCCAGTATGTGAGACAAACTCTAGCCATGTGAACTTCTAAGGAGCATTCTTGCTGTATTTCCTCCACAGAAATGTGTTTGTTCTTCTGGAAGTCCACAGTGCTTTCCATTTTCCTCAATAACAGCATACATCAAATGCACCCATTCTTCTGGCACCATTCTTATCGATTGTGCAACATTCATTTGCATGATACAAACATATCACTTTTCTTAGGCTTATCGAAAAACAGCAAAATGATTCTACTCAAAAATTTAAAATGTGGTTTGTTTATATTCTGATAAAGATGTGATTTTCATAAATCTCAAAACAGCTTGGGACCTCGTATTAATTTGGGAACAGTCATTCATCAAAATATTTCCAAGAGTCACCAAGAGTGTAAAGAATGAATGATCATGTTGAGAAGAAGAAGTATTTTGGTGCCGATGGTACCATCATAGTACCAGCATCTCTCTCAACAGGTATTATCTACACACATGTCCGTGTATTCTTCTCTACATTCTGAACCCTGAAGAAAAAGAAAATAGCAGCCACTTGATTAAGTGGCTCCATGTCTTGATATGCAAATAGTCATCATAGTTGAAAAAGAGTTGAATGACACAATAGCCAGGCATTGGAAAGGAAAGAAATGGAAGCTTGGGTTTACCCCTGCATAAACAAACAAACCAACAAAAACAATCCTCAGTAATATTGTTTGATCATTAATAAGGTGACAATGGAAATGGATGCAAGAGCATCAGGAGTTAGGAGATATTCCAGGATCTTCTACACAAGGAGTCACGGATTAGAGAGAAAAGGAAATGTAAGAATATGAATATGTATGAAAAATAATTCTTTGAACCCAAATGACTATATGCTCTAGAAACAGACCACCAGTCCTGTCTCCTGAAGTGCCTTCAGATAGGTTGAAACTACCAACTTTTTAGACAGTAGTCAATAATACAACCATTTGGGCCATTGAAGGACTGAGAGTTATTGATAACATACATTATAAAATACAATCATTACCATGACCCTTGACTCAGTTAACCATGGCTGGGGGAAATAGAAATCTCAATCTATGAAGCTAAAACCAAAATATGCACTGTGTTGATACTATACACAAATTCAAAATTAAAATCTTGGAAAATCTTAGTCTGTTACTATAGAAAGCCAGTATTACAGTACCTATTCTTGTACTACTTTCAGTCAATATCACAGTGCCTATTCTTGCGCTATCTAGAGTCAATATCATAGTGCCTATTTAATACATGAGATAAGCTCAGTCTGATTCTAGAAGCATTTACTTAATTCTTACTACATGTTATTTAATAAAATTTCCATAGCAATTGTTTAAAATGATCCATTGATTAAAAAGACATTGTAAATGATTTTTATTATTTAAGTACCAGACAAGCTTCAGATGGTATCTATTGGCTGTGATATGAATTGAGTTGGGAATGACACCTCAGTGGTATTGCTCAATTCATTCTGCAACAGAATAAGCTTTAATTCATAAGAACATTGTCATTTTCCTGTGATTCTTAGAATGCCTTAGTTTCATTGCATTCAGAGCTCCCACTAAGTATGTCAGGAACTATATTCGCATGATCCAGCCCTGGCATGGGACTACAGGAAAAGGAATTCCAACCTCATAATGAGCATAATTGAGAAGAATGTAAAGAATTCATTATTTACCAAGCCCACTCCCACCCCCAAAATATTCAGAATGTGAAACCATTTATAAAGTTCCTTGATATATCCTGGCACTTGTATTTCCCACTAGCTTTTCTGAATATGTGTATGTATGTTTGTGCATTTAACAAAGGCCGTGATTCTCAGCGGGAAAGATTGATCATTACTCTCTGCTTTCATTAAACACCACACTCTATTCACCCTTGTGCTTCCTTTTTGCTCCTTAATCTCCTAATAAAAGAGTCACCAAAGTTTGGTCATTAGGCGTTTTCTCTTCCCTCTCTATTTACTTCCCGTTTACAGCCTCAGGTTTCAGTTACCTTTCACATTAAGACACCCAACTTCTGAGTACCTCAAAACAGTTGCTTTTCAGCAAGGGTGGGGACACCTGATGGAGTCCGGTCCACCAATTTGAGGAAAAGAGAGTTCATTCTTTTCTAGGCTCATTCCTTAAAATCATCCTGCAAAATCATACAACCCTTCCTTTCCTGGTTCTGAGGATCACATGTTGAACAGGAACCCAATCTATTGTTGAACCATGATGGAAACAAGATATAAACTGTCTGTTGTAAGCCTCCAGAATTAATTCCAAATCTTTATTGTGTTGAGCAAGTGACAGTAATTCCAAACTGTACTTGATTGTGATTCCTGGAGTGAAAACTATGTCTCTAAGGAATCGGACATCTTTTAATTGAGCAACAAGATGCCTTTGAACTAGTCTAAGCGATCATTTCTTTATGCATTCCCAAAGGCTCTAACCGTATGAAGCCATTTGTGCTCCTGAAAATTCAAGTAAAAATTGGTATCAATTCACAGTTTTATGAGTTTCTTTAGTTTCCTCAATTTTCCTAAGCTCACACAGAGTATAATGTTTCAACTTTCCAAAGATAGTTTTTTTTTTCATTTCTCAACTTTTTCACTGTGAATCAGGAGGGGGCTTTACGTTTCAGGTCATTGATTCAACAACTTAAATTACCTATCAAACATCCCAATAGATTTTCCTCACCCATTGTTTGATTTCTCTACTCTAAAGAGGGCTTTCTTTTTTAAAATGTAGAATTGTTTGACAATTGTAATTTTTATTTCAGGGAGCTCTGTCATTTTCTTCTATTTTTCACGGGTTATTCCAAAAACAATCACACATCATGTCTAAGCAACTATGAATGCTTGGTGCCAATAGCTGGATGGCCATGATAAAATAATCTTTAGGCTATGGTTAATCAGTAGGATCAAATTCTCAGTGCAGATATACATTTTAGTCCAAGGCCAGAATTGTAGTTAAAATTCACAAACTCTGACCTGACTTAAAGGGAGGCAGCACAAAGACTAAGCTGCATACAGTTGTGATCAAAACATTATTAATCAGAAAACTCCATGTAAATAGAGAGATGCACATTTTAACACAAATCTTTCAAATGATGACAATGGGGATTGAAGTCCATTATGAAAGGGACTTCCTGAATCTTTGATTTCTCTCTGCCCCCTTGCTCTCTGCCCCTGACCTTACACATATACCGTGATAACAAACTGGTGTGTCCCTTAAAACTTTACATGAGACACATAATTTAAACAGCTAATCAATTGGCATTTATTTGGGAATATTGTTGTATTTCCAGAATCAGAAATTGACCTATCAAGTCATCCTTGATAACACATAAAACCTACAAAAAGCCTGCCTGTTCACATACACTGAAGAGAGCTCTGGGAGATGCTGAGCAGGGTCCCTGGGGAAGAAGCTAGATTTCAGTACAACCTCTTTAAAGTCCCCTGAAAAACAAATGCCAATCACGAGTTTCACTTTTCCATCATTCATCTGTCTGTTTGTCATACTGTGTTGGTTTGTGTATTGCTGTAATTATATAAGTTATGTCACTGGAATTTCAAATATCAATGGGATCACACAAAGTGAGCAGTTTTCGATAGTTTCCAGACTAAAAATAGAGAAGAAGGAATAGGTTGTCCACTTCTGAAGAATTTTCCACTGAAATCTTTATGGATAGCATTGACACAATGTCAGATACTGAAAATCTAAGGAATAAAAGCAGAATATTGTCAAATATAGCCCCAGAACATGAGTTCTGCAAGTCAGAAGGCACTCAAAATACGATACAGGAAGAGCTGCCTTCACAAAGTAGAGTTGTGCATAATGAGGCAGATGTAACCTTTTAAACCTTCATTTTCTGATAGGACATGACTCACAAAGAGAGGAAACAGCTACCAACATTGATTAACAGTATAAATGTGGAAAATATTGAATATTAATCTGGTAAAATTGAAAGTAGTTAGAAGGAAATGGAACAAAGAAAGATGAATATCCTATGCATTAGTGAGCTGAAATATACTGGTATTGGCCATTTTGAATCAGAAAGTTGTCTGGCTTTCTGTACTGGGAGTTGTAGATTCAAGAGGAATGGCATGCCATTCATGGTCAAAAAGAGTATTTCAAGATCTATTTTAAATTCCAGTGTTGTCTGTGGTACAATAATAACTATGCACTTAGGAGAAAATTTCTGCACCAACCATTAAACTGCTGATGGAGAAAATGAAGTTTCATCACTGTGGTAGTTACATAACCTGGTGTCAATTTGGGACTTGAGAGGATTAAGAGTGAAGGGGTGGAGTCTAGTCTATCAATTGGATCATAGCCATTAAGGCCTCTGCGTGGTCATGGTCTTCTCCTGAGAATTATGGGAATTGCAGGATTTCCTCCTTGGAGATGGGGGACACACTCTCTTTCTGCTGAGTTCTTATGAGACATCCCTGAGGAGAAGCCACATGGACCCCCCTGGAACATCTCTGGGATGTGGAGGAGCCACATGCAGACCCCTGCCAGCACTGAGATGCTTACACCACTATTTGATTCATAAGACTTCCCATCCACTTCTCTGTGATCATCCTGCATTCAGTGTCATTGCATGTGTTTCCTGAGTCTGAAGAGGACTTTATAAATAGGTATCAGACTTATGGACTAATATCAGACTTATCAGCTTGGACTGGAATGGGTTGGGAAGCTTTCTTAATGTACAATTGTCTTTTATATAAAACTCTCTGTTATACACATATACATGTTTGTCAATTTGTTTCTATAGCCTACCTGGATGAACACACTCACCTTGTTCAGGCTGAAATTGACCGAGCATGCAATCAAGATGGAATAACAGTTAGAAAATATGGTCATGGTGAAAGAATCTATGCTGGAGATCACATGATCAACTTTTGCAAAACCAGCGACAAGTTCATAGAAAATAGTTTGTTTGTTTGTTTGTTTTCCTCAACAACTCAAATGGTGACTATAAGCATGACCATATAGAGACCCAATTGAGTCTATCTGTGGGAAGAGATAATGAAGAAGCTCACTACCAGAAATTAAAAACAGACCATGGGCCAACTGTGGAACTGAATTAATTGGTCTTATGTAAGTTCAGGTTGAAGTTTAATAAAATTAAATGATGTCCACAAGAGTCAAAAGATGACATTGAGTCTATCTAACCTGAATTTTGAGAATATCTGAAGAACAGATTTGATGCATTGAAGACAGATGTGTTAGTCTGGGTTGACTAGAGAAACAAATTCATAGACACTCCTAGGTAGGTAAGAAAGAACTTTATATCAAAGAATAATCGTATATTGAGAAAATATCCCCACTCAGTCCAGATCAAGTACATAAGTCTGATATTAGCCCATATATGTGATACCAATCTATAAACATCCTCTTCAGATTCATGCAATACATACAATGATGCTGAATACAGGAGGATCACAGGCCAATGGGCAGAAAGTCTTGTGGATCCAGTGGCAGTGGAAGCATCTCAGTGCTGGTGTGGGTTTCCATGTGGCTCCTCCACATCCAGGGCTCTAGAGTAGCTCCATGTGTCTGGTCAACAGGAATGTCTCACAGGGAGTGAGTGTGCCCCACCTCCAGCGTGCCTTCAAATGAGGTCATCTAACTGAAATCTTATTGACGGGCTAACCTCCACTCCTTCATTTTTAAATCTCAAATTGACACCGGATTATGTAATTACCACAACAGAAGACTTAATGGGAACATCATTCATGAAGAAAGTGAAAGGTCCTTAAAAAGACAGGAATGAAAGAAAAGATCAAAGTGGATGTCAAAAGAGGCACTGCAAATTGCTTTTTAATCATTGAGCCACTAATGCAAAAGGAAGAAATTATGAAGCCAAAGAGCTAAATAGAGGAGGTCGTATAATGCTGTCTTGGGTTTCATCAAGTGCAGTGTATCTGAGAAGAATTACTGAGAGCCAGAGGGTGACCGTGGTAGTGGGACAGGAGGAAGGTGAAAGGAGAAAGAGGAAAGCAGTAGGAGACAAAAGCTATTTATAGAGGTATAGCTATAGACATGCATATATGTAAATATACTAATTTATAATGAAAGGGGTATGGCTATAGGTATGCATATATGTAAATATACTAATTTATAATGGGATAGAACCCAATGCACATATATTTATATGTTAAGTATTAAGATAGAAGATGGACTTTAGGCCTCTACTCAAGGCCTCCCATAGCACAAGAACACCCTGTTCTGATAACATGGCACTCTTTGATACTCACCTTCCAAACAAAATGGGTGCATAAGCAAATGTGAAGAAAGCAGATGGTGCTGACTATCAAAAGATGTAGTGCCTCAGGTCTTAAATGTTTGAAATTAAACAAGCAGCCATCTAGCAGGGAAGCAAATAAGCCCACATGGAGGAAGTACACCAGCTTGTGTAATCATGAGGTGTCTATGGGATCAGGAATCAGGTATCCAAAGATCCAAACAATATCAACGTGAAAAAGGGGCGTTTGAGTGGAAACCAAAAACCCATCGACAGACAACTGGAACATCTCCAGACAGAAGGGTTCCAAGGAAGAGACAACTCAACCAGGGTGCAGTCCAGCACCAATGAAACACACATCACTCCTCTAGTTTGTAAATAACTCCCACCCATGACTCAGTTCTACTTACAAATCTTGCTAGTATGGGGTACACACATTGTTATAGATAAGAGCTCTGGGCAAATGGGATTCAAGGCAGATAAACCCCCCAGGAACAGTAGTGGGAGTAGTGATATCATGAGGGTAGGGGGATGGTGGGGGCAGCGATAGAGGGAGAGAAAGGGGATCCCCATCACAATGTTGGATATATAGCGGCCTCACCCCCCACTGAGCAGGACAAATAACAGAAAGGTGGGTGACGGGAGACAACAGATAGTGCAAGACATGAAACAATAATGATAATATCTAGTTAATGAAGGTTTCACCAAGATGGGAGGGGGGGAGGGGCACAAAGAGGAGCTGATATCAAGGGCTCAAGTAGAAATTATTTGGAAATGTCGACTGTGCCAACACACTTTCAAGTGTGCTTAATCCCATTGGATGATGGACTGCTATACAATTGTTTAGAGCCCCCAATGAAACGATTTTTGAAAACAGAAGAAAGAAAATTTCAAAGGGCAGCTGAAGAAGAAAAGCAAAATATTATCATGAAATATGCAAAGATCTAGAGTAGAAAACCAAAAAGAAAGGGCACACTCGGCATATCTTAAAATGAAAGAACTCAGGAAAAAATATAAGCTTCAAGTTGCAATTCTGAACAATTTTATCGGCAAAATAGTGGAAGACATGGGAAGCATCAAAAGAAGGTAGAAAGAATATAGGGTCACTGCACTAAAAATAACTAGTTGATATTCAAATATTTTAAGAAGTAGCATATGAGCAAGAACCAATGTCATTGATAGAAGAAGTTTAAGCTTCACCGAAAGCACTGGTCAAAAGCAATATTCCAGGAATTAATAGGCTACCAATTGAAATCGTTCCACAAGCGATGAAATCCTAGAAGCACTCACTCGGCTGTGCCAGGAAAATGGAAAGTCAGCAACTTGGCCAAACGATTAGAAGAGATCCATATTTGTGCCCATTCCAAAGAAAGGTTACTCAAAGGAATGATAAAACTTCATGTATTTTTCCATACAATCCTTTCAACCCTTACATGAAGCCATCTATAGCAAAGCAACGGTCATTTTCTAGTCACTGAGCAGTTCCAAGCCTGAGAAGAATTCTTCATCAAAAACCATTATAAGAATCCTGAAAACGTCTTCGTTGTCTTTCATAAGAGAGCTGGCAAAAGAATAAAATCACTACCACAATACAAGTGCCATCTCTGTACTATGTGAAAAATACTCACTTGTGGGGACAACCCCACAGAGTGCAATTTCAACTGGACACATGCAATGCAGTAGCATAATTTCCACCATTGAATATACTGAACAAAATTGAAACAGGAAAGACCTTTAAAAAGTACATCTACATCAGAATAATCAGCCACTTCAGATTAAAGGGCCACAATTGTCCAAGGACAAGACTTAGAAGGGCTGGGAATGGCCTAGTAATGGAAATTGGAGACACAAAGAGTAAGTAACATAAGCGATGGTCCCATATGGGGATTGCAGCCAATGACATGAAACAAAAGGTGTATGAAGTGTTGACTGGAAAGCTGACCTGTCCTGTCACTCCTCACCAACTTCACATAAAGGAAAAATTTAATTCTGTAATAATTGCTCATGTTCAGAATTAGCCATTACATTTATAAGAATGTAGGTAGTTTTGTGAAATGTCTTCTGGAATGATGTTCTTCACTCTCTCCTTTGAAACAGCTTTATTGAGGAATAATTGACATTCCATTAAATTCATCATTTTAAAATATATGTTGATGAATTTGAGTAACATATAGAGTCATAAATCTACCACCAGAATTAAGTGTTAGATCACTTATATTGCCAAAAATAGCCCGTAGTTATCTCTTACTTCTTAAGGGGGACATGGTAAGGTTGCCACAAATTCATAGAATAATTCCATTATCTTTTAATTCCATTTCCCATGCATATTGCAGTGAATGCTGGGGAAGTATCTATAGCCTCACTGAGGTGCCTGACTGGAGTCCACTCCCACCCACCCCTCTCTATCTGCAGTGTTCTGTGACTTCAGATAACATCATGAATATAAAATTGCATATGATTGAAGAAGTTAAGCCTAATTCAACTTTGGCCATGAAACCCAGTATTAGAGAATGTGTGACATTTTTCCAGGAAGCTTATATTTATTTATAGGAAATAAATACTTGTTTTCTAAATTCAGAAAAACTTGAACAAATTATATATATAACATATTATATATGTTAAACATTATTCCGGACACAAGCAAGGATGCTTCATTTAACTTAGAAAACTAACTGCTATTTGCTATCTCAGGCATCATTTTGTAAAAAGGGATTCTATTTGTTGTTTGGGACCATGTGAAAGGAAGCCTGTTTTATTTGTTTAACTCAAAGAGAACACAAACAAACTCACTCTGATCGATTTGGTGCTGACCCATAGCACCCCATAGGACAGAGTAGAACTGCTCCTTTTAGTTTCCCAAGACTGTAACTCTTTACGGGAGTAGAAAGCCCTGTTGATCTCTTGTGGAGCCACTGGTGGTATCGAACTGTTGATCTGGTGAATTGAAGCCCAATGTTGCTCACTGACTGCATCAGCAGGGCTTCTCTGCAACCACAAGGACAGGGAACCACAGAGCTACCGAAAGTTTCCAAGTGTTTGGTGACTGTGCAGACATATCTTTTAATGATGTTAATGTAATTCTATTGGGATAAGAAATATTTTTTATGGCCTGAATCTTATGAAATCTACTGAAAAATGTTTGATGCACTTAATGTGACCTCTTTAGGTCATATTCTATGTCCAGCTAAAGAAAGTATTCTTATTCAATAGACTGTTATATACAAATCAATTAGGCCAAATTAGATGATTGTGTGATTTAGTCATTTGTACCTTTTCTAAGTAGCCCTGGAAGCTCACCTGATCAGTGTCAAGCTGCTGAAGGAAAGCTCAGTTCAAACCCACCTGGCACTCGGAGGGAGAAAGACAATGCAGCTTTTGTTCTTTCTTTTTTACTCAAAAGCTTTATAGTCTCGTGGGACCTATGTGGCCACTGTAAGTCAAAACTGACTCAAAGACAACTAGAAAGCACACACACACACACACACACACATTCATAAGTACAGGTTCCAGGGTTTCCATCCATACTTACCCACATATGTTCCAAGCAAAATGTGCTTAAATACCAGAGAGACCAGTGAAGGCTGCAGACAATTTCTCTCAGTAATACTGTTCTTGCCCCACTGGGGCGTCATCACAAAGGAAGCCATTGAAGTGTGGGTGCGAGGGGATCTGCTGCTCCAGTTCAACCCCAGGCAAAGACGGCAGCCCAACAGGTGGCGGTGACTGCTTTTTGTAATTCCAAAGAGGGGATGACAGATAGATTTTCTTGAAAACACACAGGGCAATCACAGTGGCTTATTATGAAAAAAATTTAGGGAGGTTAAAATTTTATGGTGTGTAAAGGGAAATTGTACCAATGATGTTTTGTTTCCCCTCATCATGCAAGGAAGTGGCTTATTCTTCAAGGACAACAAGGACTGTTCTGGGAGAATTAAATTGGGATATTTTTGCCCCAATTTACCGGACAACTATGATCTTGCCCCTTCGGACTTTTAGTTTTGCCCAGCAAACTCAGAGTGTTAACAAAAGAGAATAATTTGAGTCCTTGGAAGATGTCGAAACCGCCTTCAGATTTGTGCAGAACTCGACAGGTGGTGTCTCCATGGATGATGGGACAAGGAAGAAGAGCTTCCTATGTCGTATGTTTTAAATACGGCTTTCTATGGTCCTGTAGCACCGGCCTTGTGTTCCCTCGTGGATACATCCTCAGCATCTAATGATCCTCTCAAGTAGATGCTTACTCACAGCCACTGCCTGGAACTGTGTACGGGAGGAGAAAGCCAAATCCTCCTCCCACAGAGCTGTTGGTGGTTTTGAAAGGCCAACCACGTGGATCAAAGCCTGATACATAACCATCACACCACCGGGGTTCCAATTATCTAATTATGAAAGATACTTATTTAAATTTCTAACTAAAATTTTGGAACTGTCTAGTTTCTGCCTTGAAGTCTTAACATTGTAATGTATTTTCACTCTGTTATAAGGTGCAAAACAATGAAGGATCGCTGTTTTCTTGGTGAATGCACCCTTTACTTGTCATTAAGTGCATTCATCAATCTTTTTGTCATGCTATGACCTGAAATGTATTTTGACTGATAGTAATATATTCAGTTTCATATTCTTTGGGAAATAGTTATCAGGATATCTATCCTTTTACTTTAATACTACATGTGACTGTGAAAGACTGTCTATTGTCACTCATTGGTAAGCAGTGGCCACTATGCCAGAGCTCAAGATAAAACAGGAGTGATAGTTTTCCAACCTTTGTACTATTGTGTATCGCCCAGTAGAGGGCACCCTATAGCAAAAGCAGTACCTGCTACTCAGGCAACATCTAGCAATGCCACTGTGGAGGGGACAATGGTGTGCCTCTCTCAAAGCACAGCAGCAGACTTCTGCATAAATCTTCTCCCTAAGTTAAAAAATCTGGGTGGGGGGGGGGGCGTCACAGAGTTGCTTCTGAATCAAGGTGATTCCCAAGTGTTTCCAAAGAGAACTAAGCTCCATTGGTGATTCAATGGCTTTGATACATTAGAAGTAGACTAACAATGCTTTCTACTGACACACCTCTGAGCAGAATTACATGAACCACAAACCTTTCCAGTAGTCTCTGAGCACTAATGTGTTAGCCACATCCAGGGACACCTCTCTAAATTCCCATTGCCTTTGAGTTGATATTATTTCATATTGAACCTATGGAGTAGAAACTCTACTGCTCCCTAAAAGTTTTAAGCTACAAATCTTGGTGGGAGCAGACAGATAATCTTCTGTTTACATGGGGAGAGCACGTGGTGGGCTTGAGTCTCCAACACTGAGGTTTGCACCATAAGGAGTACCCGACCAAACCACCAGGGCATCTCTTTCTAAATGAAATGTCTCTAAACAGCATCTCATCTGCTCAGAAGGTCCTAAGCCTTCTTTTCAGAATTTGAAAAAGATACAACTCCTCGTATTCATTCTGACTACTGATGAGGATTTATATATCTTTTATTTTCAAAACCATTTGAATAAATTTTTAAGGATTGAAATATATGAAGGAGGGAGGAAATTCCAGTTGCATTTCCTCAATTCTGGCAGAAATTTCTGATGAATGTTTAAATGAGTCATTTTCTCTTGCAGCACCTGGATAGCTGAGGACTAATTCTACCCAACTCCAACAGCAGGCAGTGCAGTAAGTTTAATTTTGCATCCTTTTTAAAGACACAGAATGCAGCTGGCAACTCTAAGGGCATCAGTAGCACAAACTCTGTCCTCCTCCCAGTAGTCTCATCATGCCAGACCTAAGACTCATGGCCAATGGCTGCCACCAAAAGCTATGAACACATAATACCATTGGAAACTCAAAGGCCCTCAATGAACAATGTATTATGCCTATCTGATTCTGAATTCTAAAAGAAATAAAAAGCCCATGTCATTATCGGGTGTGTTTGCTCTTACTGATACCGCCTCAGTATTTCAGTGAGTAGAAGGAAATTCCAGGAGTGATTTTGTGGAGCTTGGTGAGTGATACAGAACTGGAGAGTTGGCATCCCTCCCGACCCGCCTCCAGGGCAGAACATCTCTAACCCTGTCACAAGCAACCCTGGCTATCCTGCTTCAAAGATAAACTTGAACTCTTGTGCTTCATCGCAAAATCATCAAACAAGACCGGCTATATGTGGGACACGCTTGGAGGGAAATCGAGAACTGTATCTTTTGTTTTGCTTAGTTATTATTACTATTATTATTGCAATACTCCATTGTTTTGTGCTGATATTCAGGTGTACTCCTCAGTGGAATATCAGCATTTGTCAGAAATGAGCCCCGTAGGTCTGGAGGAAGCTGTGTGCATACCTAACGCCTATGGGCAGTATCCCATCTCATCCCACACCCCAACAAATATGTACACGGGCAAAGATAGAATGAATTCATTGAATTGCATCCACCCTACCTTAATTAATCCCTTGGCAGGCAGCTATAGATAGGGTTGTTAGGAATTTTAATGTATCTATTATTGTGAACTTAAATTGATGCAACGAGACAAAAGGAAGTCATAAACACAGAGACATAATTCAATTAACAGCCAATGAATTGTATTGTTTAGATGCACTGCTTGTCAGAAACTGTTAATTATCCATATCTCTAGAAAACCAAATCAGGAAACATGTTCTAATTAACTACTGACTGTCATTTTGTTAGCTCTATAGTGCTTTGTGTTTATAAATGACTAAATTACACATATATATTTTTTATGTTTTCCTCCATTAGGTTAAATCAATATGTATTACCATTTCATTGGAAAGATGAATCCATTTAGGAGCATTTAGAATAAACTAACTTGTGCAAAAACACTTAACTAATCAGAGCCCTATGGTTTTCAGCTCAGGAATTTATCACCTGTTGTGTATCGCATGAGGGAGTAATTATTTCCCCCTCTTACCTCATTGATCAGATGTCTTTCTTCAACACTGGCTTGGATATTTGCCTAGAGCCTCTCCCTGCCCTAACATATTTGTTATTAAATTTTGTACTCTTTGTAATTCCGGGTCCACAGCAGAATTGGGGAATATCTACCAGATGAACCAGAACCTACTCAGAAGCACGGCGGAGAGCTGCTCCCCAAAGGCCGCAACCTTGAACACCCTAAAGGAAGTTTCATCCTGCGTGCATAGGGTTGTCATCGGTCAGAACTGACTCGAGAGCAACTAACAACAAAGCAACTCAACAACCAGAAAGAGTCTCTCATAGAAGCGTAACTTTCCATTGTCTCCTCATCAAATGAGAGTACGTTGTCCTATGATTGACTCTATCAGATTGACTCATGGAAGCAGTCAGGGGGAACACCTACTTCTATGGAATTTTTCAGTAAGTCTGAAAAACTATCTTATAAAAGTTAATAAATCAGTAACAGGTATTGGGTAATTATGAAAAAAAAAGATTGTATCAGATCTAAAATGTGTGGCCCATGTAAGTGAGCGCATATTCAATCAATGTTCACAGGTGATATTTTCAATTTTTTTAAAAATTCCACTCCTTCCCCTGTATTTTGTTTATTCATTAAACCTAGACATAAAAATCTTTTTCGGGTTTAGTGAAAAAATTAGTCTGGAACCTAAAGGTGCTATATTTCGAGGCAAGTGTATTAAAAACAAGCAAATAAAAAAGATAAATAAGGCAAGACTCTAGTTATTAGAACAAGGTCACAAGGAGAGCTTTAGCACAATATGTCCCCATAGAGCTGGTTAATACTTCTTTTTAGTTACCAAAATAAACTAATGAGGCCACCCAGTTGAACTTGGCTTGCCCTTTGGTCCAGCACAATGAATGGAGCAAGTTATGCTTCCGACTCAAGCTTGATTGCCTCCCAGGAGCCAAGCAGTCCTATTATTTCCAAAGCTTGCCCTTGTCCCATCCCATAAACATTCTCCTAATTATAAAGCGCTCTTCAGCATCTACTTATGGACATTCTTTCTGCCCTTTTTCATCCACAGTACTATATTCCTTGCTGGTGTGTGTTAACACCGTCTGATATGTGTGCGAACACTGTCACTGAGTCTCTACCCTGCCTGTAAACCTGGGGTTAATTCAGAGATAGTTTCCATTGGTGCATGTTTCTTTGTTGGAGTTAATTATTTTATATTTAATATATTATTTTTTATGTTTTAGACATTCGTAGATCAACTGAGCACCGGATTGCACACTTTAAGCAAAGAGTGGGCTTTCTACCACTCCTGTAAACAGTTAGTCTCAGAAACCCACAGGGAGTCACTATGAGTCAGCATTGGCTTATTGACAGTGGGTTTTGTTTTGTTTGGGGAGTGATTAATGATAGATATACTTAAATCTCAAAAGGCAAGGCCTACAGAGTTGTGCCTTTGTGTCGTGTTTGGCTGCGATGATAATAAGCACAAATTGGAAGCATGCATTCAACATGGAAACATTAAAGGTACAGGTGAAACAGCAGCCTTCCTGTAGCAGAAATAAGCAAGAAACAGAAAGTCAAAAGATAAATGGTTGGAAATGACTTGTTTCTCTATTATTTTTTTCTCTACTGGAGTTTCTTTATTTGAGACTTTTAATAAAATGCATGGAAATTAAAGTCTCTGGTCAGTATAAGGAACAACAATTTAGACCAAATACTGACACATTTTAATGAAATGAAGTTGCAAGATTGAATGGTGCAGAAAAGTCAAGGGACACTTACAACCTATCAATTATTTCCATAGAAAATCTTTCTTAGAGATGACAGTGAGAATGAGTCTCTCGTGACTCTTCGTTGGCAGATGCTAGCTTTGTCACTCATCTAGCCACATGCTATATGCGGTGGCTTGTTGCGGTGACGCTGAACGGCATGCTATCTGTGTCTTTACATATTAGCAGCCTCACACACAGTGGATAGATGTTAGCAGAGCTTCCAAACTAAGACAAACTAGGGAAAAAAGAACAAGAGGCCCACTTGTAGAAAATAAGCCATGGAAAGTTCTGTGTTAGTCTGGGTAGACTAGAGAAACACATACAGGGAGACAATCATATATGTGTAACAGATAGAGTTATATCAAAGACCAGTTGTACATTAAGAAAACATTCAAGCCCAATCCATATCTACTCTTTAAGTCGGATATTAGCCCATAAGTCCAATACCAGTTGGTAAATTCCTCTTCAGACTCACACATCACATGCAATGACACTGAGTGCAGGAAGACCACAGGCCAGTGGGTGGAAAAGCTTGTGGATCCAGTGGCGGTGGAAGCATCTTGGTGCTGGCTTGGGTCTCCACGTGGAGCCTCCAGCTCCAAGGCTTTGGTACCATCAGCATAGCTACATATGTCTGCTCATCAGGAATGTCGAAGCAGAGAGTGAGTGTGTCCTGCCTCCAGTGAGCTATTTATTTCCTCAGAGCCTCAAAATGAGGCCATTAAGCTGAGACCTGATTGACAGTCCAGACTGCACCTCTACCTCAAGTTGACAGATTGTGTAACTGCCATAAGCCCTAAAAATAGCAAAAGGAACAGGGTCAGATAAAATTCCAGAGGATAAGTCCTTCACTTTAGAAGACAGCAAAGTAAAATCAACCTAAATCCTATAGAAGGAGTAAAGCTTTAGGGACCTTTATTTGCTGATGGACAAGTGACTCTAAATGGGAACAGGTGAAAACACTCATTGACGATTGGTACAAAAATTTATGAATCTCAAAAATGTGCAAATCTTAAAAGTGAAATGAAATAAATTAGGATGGATAGCCTTGGTAACAGTGAGCTGATATGGACTGGTTTTGATCTTTTGAATCAGACAGTCACTGGATCTAGAATTAAAAACTTAAGAGGAATGGCATAGCTTTCACCATCAAAAAGAACATTTCAATAGTTACTTTAAAGTACCATGTGGTCAGTGATAGGGTAATATCCAAAGGCCTCTACTGATGGCCAGTTATTATGATTGTTATTCAGGCTTACATATCACTGAAGCAAATGACGAAGGAATAGAAGAATCAGATGAACTTTTGTGGTTTAATATTGATCAAATTTGCAGCCAATATGCATTGATAAATACTGGATATTAGAATGCAAAAATTGGGGATCAGAAGAGGGGTGAAGAATTTGAAGATGGAAGATATGGCCTTGTTGGTAAAAATAATGCTGGTGATCATGTGATAGAATTTGACAAGACTAATGACTTATTCAGTGAACATACATTTTTCAACAACATGGAACTTGGCCCTCACCAGATGAAATATACAGAATCAAATCATTTTCATCTCCTCAAAGAGATGGGGGAGACTTTTGATATCAATAGCTAAAATGAGGCTAGGAGCTGACCTTGTTTTGGCAGTTAATATCAAACAGAACATTGATTGCTCATAGGTAAATTCAGGTTGAAGCTGAAGAAAATCAAAACAAAATATGACCTTGAAAATATCTTACATGAATTTTGAGATCATCTCAAGAACACTTTATCACACTGAACATCTATGTCTGAAGATTGGGAGTTGTCGGATGATGACAAGAACATAATAAGAGAAGAATGTGTAATGGTCACGAAGAAGATGCGAACAAAAGAAGAGACCAAAACAGATGTCAGGAAAGACTCATAAACTTGATTTGAGTGCAGAGATCCTAAATGTACAGCTATCCCACGTTGTGGATAAGAGTCCACTATGTATAGCATCGTGAAGAATGAAAATTTCGGAACATTTCATTGTGCTCACGTGAAAACTATACCAGGACCCCCAAAGGCAGAGGTTCAAACATGACAAGGTGATACCGAATGGTTTAAAATCATGAAAGGTATACATTAAAGGTTGTATCCTTACACTATGCTTATTCAATCTGTATGTTGAACAAATAACCCGAGAAGCTGTACTATATAAGAAGAACATGTCAGAGTTGGAGAGAAGCTCATTGAGAGAAGGTGATGTGCAGATAACAGGACCCTCGTTGCCTACAGGCAAGGGAACTTGAAGCATTTACCAGTGGAGACCAAATATTTCCACTTTAGTGTGTATTAAACCTCACTATAAAGAAAAGAAAAGAAGTCATTAACAGGACAAATAAACAACATCATGAAAAATAGGGGCGGGGACTAAAGTTGTCAATGATTTAATTTTATTCAATCTGCAATCAACACCCTTAGCAGAAGTCATCAGTCAATCCAAGTACATCCTGCACTGGAGAAATAGAGATATCACTTTGAGAACTTAAGTGAGCCTGATCCAAGCTATGGTGTTTTCAATTGACTTATGTACATGCAAAAACTAGACATTTCATAAGGAAGACTGGAGATGAAGTGATGCCTTTGAATTATGGCATTAGCTAAGAATATTCAAAATACAATGGATTGCCAATAAGTACATGGGAGAATCTATCTAGGAAGATAGATCTGTTCTACAGGTCCATTCCTCCTTAGCAACAAGACAGCAAGATTGTGTAATGTTATTTTTCTTGTCGTCATAAGGGACCGGTCCTTAAAGGAGGAATAAGAAACCCTTCAGTGAGATAGTGTGAGACAGTGGTTGCAGCAATGGGCTCAAATATAGCATCAATTCTTAGGATCACTCAGGACTGAGTAGTGTTTCCTTTGGTTGTGCATATGGTTGTTATGAATCTGAGCTAAGTTGACAGCCCCTGACAGAAATCAGTGTGGGACTTCTAACTGCTAGACCAGAGCTTAAAACCCACCGAGAAAAGAGAAAGGCTAGTCTCTCTGATCCTGTGGAGATTTACAACCTTGCAAACCTTATATGGTTTTGTTACCAGTTGGAATTAATTTAATGGCAGTAGGTTCAGAAGAATTTAGAATTTCTTCTTTGTTAAGCTCAAATTTTTCTACAACATGTGGATAATTCTGATCTCACTGGCTTTTGAAGTTCATACATAGCTTTTCTTTACGTTCATACATTTATAGATTTTTCTTAAATCATTTGATTGAGGGATCTTACAGCTCATAACAATCCATCTATCAATTTGTATCAAGCATATTTGTACATATATTACTATCATTGTTTTCTAAACATTTACCTTTTATTTGAGCCTTGATATCAGCTCCTCTTCTTTCCTTCCTCTTTCCCCTCCCACCATCGTGACTCCTTGATAAATTATTATTTTCATAGGTTGCAAATCTTATGTTGAGAGTCATAATAAACTTATTCTGGATATTTCAACAGCACTTGCCTTAGTATATACTTTGACGCATCATTGAAGCAGAAATTTGGTTTGTTTGTTTTTTCATTCTTCTTTTAAAGAATTTGCATTTTGTTTATCTGACGGCCTGGTTTTCTGCTCTACACACATCATTGGTTTTTTGACTTTGGGATTCAACTGGTAGCATGGAATACCACCCGTGAAATACCAGGATTGAATGTAGTCTCTGAGCTCCACTATGGAGGCAAAGCTGTGTGTTCAACTGTGGAACTATGAAACGAAATACGTTGTCATTTCGATGATGATATGTGATGGAAAGTTAAGCACAGTCAAGGGAAATTATTTGGGATGTGACTGCTCTGCAAAGAGACCCCAGGCTTGAAATCATTGCGTTAGTACCTGGCTGAGTCATTCTGACCCAATGGCTGTCACCGAGAGAGACTTGCACTCAAAGTGGCTCAGTGGCTCTCCTTGTTGACTTTTCCCATGTGCTTGGGAAAAATAACATCTTTATCAATCATTTCACAATTGCTTTAAAGTTCTTGGGGTGTGTTATACTTTCAGTTAAGTGACAAAATTCATTAAAAGACAAACTTGCAGAAAACATATGCTGCGCTCTTCTTAGGCTATATCATAGTTTCTGCATTTTTAATCTTTTATCATACAATGATTCTGTCAATAATAACAATGTCGAGGAGCAAAATTGCATTGTCTTTATACACAGTGGTCTGGGAACCCCTGAGCTGTATTCTGGCCAGAGTTGTCAGTTGGCTATTGGGAAATAAACTGTCTAGGTCATCCCCACAGTGATGGGCTTTTACTAAGACAGAGTCAGTGAGGTTTCAGAACCCAGTCACAGCTTCACAAAGCGAACATAAAAATACATGACATGTCACAACACTGAGCCGCTCTTACCTCTGAACGGAACAAAGGAGGAAGCTGCTCTAACTGAAAAATTATACTACTGCATAAAACTATTATGCTCTTTAAAACAAAAAATGTAATAAAGCAAGTACTCTAGCTAGCACTACAAGTGGAGGCAGGGAGCCAGGGGCAATAAACACAAATCCAGGTGTTCCTGAAAGTAGCAGTTACGTATGGATTCTCAGTTTGGGATAGCAAAGATCGCAGGTCCACAGGTACCGAGTTCACTGTGGTCAAGAAGACTTCCTACATATTTTTTAAGTGCTCTGTGTATGGGGGAATACAGACAGGGTCTTCTCCAATCTTAAGGCTGCTCAGGTAAGCCACAAAGAGCCCGAGGAGAGGGAGACACCAACTGCCTTGAGGAATTCAGTCACTCTTGGAACTTGTCAAAAGGGTCGAAGGCCAAGGCATATGTTTTCAAATCTTTACATTCCTGATATCTTCAATAATTACTCAATCAGTCCAGTTTTTAGATTCCGGACAATATAACGTGATCCATGAATTTATTTAGTAGCCTAGATAGTATTCCCCTCACTCAGTGTCCACATAATAAATGAAGCTATTATTGTACTCAGAGTACTTTATGAGGCATAGAATTGCCAGAACAGGACCCCCACTTCAAATCAAACGAGTAAAAGCTTGAGGAGCAATATAAATCTGTTCACTGGGTGACAGATGCTAACAGGTAACAAAATATAAGTGGAAAATTTAACAGGAGTAACGATTGTGCCAAACCACCATGGGCTCTTTGGGAGGGTAAGCACATAAGCCTCAGACAACAAGGTGAAGAAGAGGCATGGGGGGGGAGTGTCGTAGCACTGTCTTTGTTGCTATTGGGTTGGTGCCCCTGGTGGTGCTGGGATGCAACCATGGGGCTGTTAACTATAAGGTCAGCTCTTCAAAACCATCAGTCACACCTAGGAGCAAGATAAGGTTGTATGCTCCCAAATGACTTACCAAAGCATCAGAAAACCTAAATGGGGTTACTGTGAGTTGGAATTGACTTGATGGTAGTGACATTTTGGTTCCATACACAAGTTAGCTACTCTCTAAAATCTGATTGCCACCATTGCTATTTGATAGCCTTGCCTATGGTCATCCTTGAAATACTTTTGCTTATGAACCGTGTAGGTCCTAGAAATAGAAAGTCATTAAATGCCTTGTCTTTCATTCCATTTGGTACTTAGAATTCCTATCAATGGCCCATTCGAGGTCTCCCCTTGTTCTTAGCTGTATGGGTCACGTATAACATTCACATATCCTAAAACGGTGAAGTGTAAGTTTACATCACACAAGGAAGCAATGCAAAAAAAAAATAGGGATCTTTCCTTCAGATTCAAATTTCATCTCTGCGATGGAACTATTTATAATATGTGATAAGGAAAGACACACAAAAGGGCATTAAAGTCATGTCCCCTTCGCTTCCCTACAAGAAATCCTCAGAACATCATTTCCCACCTGTGACTTGTCTATTTCCCACAAGGATCACTTTGCTTAGGATGGCTATCCCCTCAGCCGGCGAGCAAGGAAGGAGAGTGAGTCAGCGCTACCTTTGCACACTGGAGTCAACCAACTTTATATTATCTTAAATGAGAAAAAGAAACAGTTTAACTCCCAAGTAGATTAATGCAAACAGAACAGATAAAGGGCCCATGTAAACCAATTTAGCTTCTTATCAGACAAGAAAATGGAGATGAACTCCAATGAAAGGCATGCTTTGGACACAAATGCAAAGCAAACTACTGGTTGAGATTCACAAACAATATTCTGTCAGCTCAAAATCAAGGTTGTTTTTGAAAGTTGCCTAATCCCAAACGAAGGCCTTTAGAAATAACTGAAAGAATGCACACAGAAATTGCCTTCATCCTCCTTCGCAGACTTGCTCATAATGTCCTTTTAGTTTTATAGCACCTTGAACTAGGTGTTTTCTTCTTTATTTGTGGGGTTTTTTTGAACCCCTTTTTTTTTTAAAGTTAGTGAGTACTGGACAACAACCATATTGTTGCAAAGTAACAACATGAATAAACTTAGATAAGACAGAGTTTCTGGCCCCACTAGGTGTATGTTTTTGCAACAGCAGCAATGCTAATTTCACATAAGAGGTAGAAAAGGCACACTCAACCCACACATGTGGGCATTGAATGGATGCCAACTCACGGAAATGTCCTTATGTGAGCAAATAGAACCAGGCCACAGCGATTCTGTGGGAGGGTATTTCTTAAGGGGAAGCGAGATAAGAGATCTTTAAGAAAGTAGTTCACCAGACATTTCTTCTGCTCTACCACTGGATCGGTTTGAACTGCCATTCTTAGAAAAGCACAGACTGGACCAACTAGAATTCATCATGTAAACGAAGCATTTAATACATCGTTAAGCAGCGCTGATAATGGAGACAGTGAAGGGGAGCTACAGGATGGGGATGGTATTCTAGGCAGATCATGCACTCACTTTTCTAACATTAACCTATTGGTCATTCTCTCTTTATAACTCATTACTGAATTCATAGATTCTATAAGCAGTTGCTTGCTAACTGAAAGTTTGGCAGTTGAAGGAATATCCTTGCCCATTGAATGACCTTGAATTATTGTTCAGAGTTGATTGGCCCGTTTCTGGATTCATTTTGAAAGTGTGCTAAACAAGAAGAAACTGCATATCAGCAACCATGCTTCTCTATGCCATTGGAGTGGTTTTAGCTTACTTCAGAGGGGTCTCACTAAAGGAGTGTTTATGGTTTGGGAATTGCATTTCATGGCACTGTTGGCAGTGAATTCATGACTCAAAATCCACACAGAAAGAATTGCAGTGTAGGACAACGAACCAAACAGACAAAAATCCAAATTATAGAGGAATCCCTAAATGAAAAGTAGATCTCTCTCTCTCTCTCTCTCTCTCTCTCTCTCTCTCTCTCTCTCTCTCTCTCTCTCTCTCTCTCTCTCTCCATATATATCCTATCCAGTTTATTCCCCCCTTATAATACCCTGCCAGTTAGAGTAGGGCTTCTCCAATGAGTTTCTGAGATGAACTTTTTGGAAACAGAAATCCACTCTTTCTCCTGAGAAGTAGCTGGGAAATGTTATCCTCATATCTTGTGTTCAGTGCCCATTATTTAACCCATTATGCCACCAGTACTCCTTGAAATGCAGATGGAAAAAAAACTCAAAACCTACTACCACTTATAGCTATGTTATATCTTTATAGGAGCAGACAGCCTGATGTTTATCACACAGAGGAACTAGTGGGTTATCTTGCCAGTAGCACCTAACCCACAGCTCCACAGGGAATATAGACAGTGATAACTTTATTAAAACGTCCTATTCATTACCTCAATGAAGGAATTTGGCAGAGGTGAGGTGAAGAGGGCAGGGTTCCAGAGCTGATTTTAGTAACATTTGAAAAAAAATATGTGTTCACTGAATGAATATCGTAAAGCAAAAGAAAGACAACATACATAAATATTGTACTCTCGCTGACTGCTTTATTTGTGAGTATGGCTGACCAGTTCTGAAACCAGTCTACTAATCCACTAATCCACTGCCAGCAAGTGCCCAGAGCCTTATTTTTCTTCATCGGAGCAGCTAGTGAGTTAGAACCACCAACCTTCCATTCGACAGTTCAAGACTTACTGGAGCACCACCGAAGAAAAAGAACCCAACTCTCTGCAATCTCATCAACTTGACGGGAGTGGAATGTTCCACCTTTCTACAGTGCTGGTAGTTTTGAACTACTGACCTTGTGGCTAGCAGCCTAACTATAAAGCCTTCTGCCAGCAGTGCTCCTTTATTTTCAAATGTTCTAGAGTTAAAATCAGTCTTGCCATTACAGTCAGTAAGTCTTGGGCTGCTGGTAAAAAGCTGATGGTTCAAACTACACCCACTCAACTACAGAAAGAAAAGACATTCTACTTCTCTAAAGAGTTACAGCCTCAGAAACCCTATGGAGAGTTTTACTCTGTCTTTTAGGATCATAGAGAGATGGAGCTATTTCCTGATTATGCATTACTGGAATTAAATGAATAAGTAAATAAATCACAGAAAATTTGAAATGTACATCTCAATGTCAGAAAAAAATAGTTAATAGAAGCCAAGAGACAGTCTAGAATGAGCCCTAGGTTGATAAATAAGTGTTGAATATATCACCATAAATTCAGGTTTAATGTGGTATAAACACACACACACGAGAGAGAAAGAGAGGTGGGGGGTACCCCCCACAAAATGGACCTTATTTCAAAGGTGTGTATGTATTTATTTTTTTACAAAACAGCCTTATCACTTTCTTTTTTTTTTTCAGCCTTATCACTTTCAAAGTACTCTCCATTACACATAATACATTTGTCAAATCTCTGATACCATTCTTGGAAACATTTTTCATACTTATTGAACTGCCCCCGTGCGTTTCCAAGAATGTAACTTTTTACTGGAGTTAAAAGCACCATTCCCCCCACCCCCACCCCCAGGAGCAGCTGGTGGTTTCTTACTACTGACTTTTCCATTAGCACCCTAACCCATAACCAGTCTGCCACCAGGACTCCACCGACTATTTCGCATACACAGACCAATTTCAGATGCAGATGCGTATGGCTTATTACACACACATTCTCTTGCTGTGCCAAGAGAGGACAGAGCAGGGGTGACCTCCGTAACTGAGATCTTGCGGAGGTATCAAGCAACCTCCGCACTGAGATCTTGACTTTAAACTTTCTAGAGTTGCAATAATGTTACTATTCCTTATAGACAGAGTTGATTCTAGAAAAAATGTCTTTGGATTTATGTACTTACATACTTTGGATATGTCATCCTGGAACCTGTGAAAGGACAGATGCTTGGTAAAGTACAAAAGCAATATCACCCAGTCAATTCCAACTCATAGTGGCATTGTAGGACAGACTTGGACTGCCTCTGTGGAGACTTTTAAATCTTGACAGGAGACTTTCTCCAGTGGAATGGCTAGTGCATTCATACTGCTGATCTTGAGGCGAGCAGCTCACAGTGTAGCCTGCTATGTCACCAGAACTTCTTGACAATTTACAAAGTCAACTGAAAAGAGGAAGACACTTTCCAAGACCAAATGGCACAGAGGCTGCAACAGTGAGCTCAAACACAGGAAAGATTGTGAGGACCAAGAAGGAGTAGACAGGGCTGCATTCTGATGTCCATGGAATTTCTGTGAGTCAGAACCAATTTGAGGGTACCTAGCAAGAGCATTTTTGAAGTAACAAAAATGAAGTCAGTAAAAGGGGGTGAAATAACATGTTAAACATAACATGAGCCACTTGAAAGAACCATTTTTGGCCAAAGATGGAAACATTTGAGAAATGAAACAGAGTGGGGAATCCCAGTCCAATGTGTAGGGTAAGAATACATGCGTCCCTATTGATAAAAATAAAGAGGAAACATTTCCCTTCCAAACTCAAGTACTAGATGCAGACAATACTTCTTTACATATGTGAGAAAGAATTCCTCCCCTTGAATGTGTACAACAAGTAGCTCTCATGGCATAGTAGGTGGATGTTTGGCTGTGAACCACAGGCAAATTGCTTGAAACCACCAGCCAGCCCTTGGGAGAAAGATGAGACTTTCTACACCTGTTAAGAGTGGCAGTTACAGTTAGAAACCCACAAGTGCAGTATAGCCTTTCCTAAAGGGTTGCTATTTGTTGGAGTGAATTTGTTGGCAGTTAGTTTGATTTGGGGGGAGTTGGGTTACTGTGATAAGACTCAAAGACCCTGAAACCCACGATGAGTGACGAGTCAGTCTCTTGCACTTGCTTGGTGTGTGCTGGAATTAACGACTCATTCACAAAATATAGAATATCAAAGGGGAAATATGCTAACTTTAAAGAGTAAATCCTGGCAGAGTGTGCATAAACCAAGCAAAGAAAAGATTCCCCATCACAGACAGGCAGAAATCTTCATTTACACCCTCTCCTCATGTCCAAGAAGAGGATCACACCTCAGTAGTATTTCCCCCAAAAACCTAGAGTAACCTTATTGTCATCATGAAACTACATTATGCAGACCACACTACAAAATGTCAGTTCAGACATCTTCACAGGTCCAGGTCCATGAAAAACAAGCAGAGAGAGGAAAGTATCAGCACTGGAGGAGGTTACAGGGCTGAGGACTAAAGAGAACATCGAACATTGAATGGGGTACAGGAGTCAAGGGCTAGTGGCTTATAGAAAGTCACTGATATGAATTCACGACATGTTCTTTAGGAAAAAAATGAAGGCAGCGTGCTCCTAGAGATTGACATCCTTAGAAACCCACGGGGTCATTCGTCTGAGTCCTGTAGCGTTGCAGGGAGTAGGAAGCTCCCTGGCAGCAGGATGGATAGTTCACTGTTTTTCTGGATTGAATTCTAGAGCAGGAAGAGGGCATCGGTAAAAAAAAAAAGTCTAGATTTCAAATATTCTACAAATGTGAAAATCTTGGGTTTTCATATACACCAAGATTATATGAACTATCATAAGAAGGGGAAGATAGATAAATAATAAACGAATAAAATGTGCTACTTTAATAAATTTTCTGAAAATCTAAATATTTTCATTTAGGCATTAAATATGAAACAGCTACCCTTGAAAAATAGTGTAATATATTTATGGAAGGAATCTAAATGAACACTTTTTACAAAAATACTTTCATCACAATGTGCCAATCAAAAGAAAGGAGTACATGAAAATCTAAGCAGTTGGGAAAATGAGGGGAAATGTTTGAATTCGTTTACAGCAATAGAAAGTCACTGGAAAGACCTGAGGTAGCATTCAATGTCTATCAAATTGCCAAAGATTTTTATATTTGTTAGTCTACAGGTATAATAAAAAAGATCAGTCACTAACATTGTTGGAGGGTATGTAAACTGGTATAATATGTTTAGAGGACTATTTTATAATCCCTACCTAGTATAAACATGGCGCCTACCATACATCCTAGTAATTATACTGTTAGATAGTCTTTTCAAGGTAACATGCTTTCTATATGTCTGTCACACATATCTAAGACAGTGATGTCAGAGGCAATGTGTACCTCCAATCCTGACTTTGCATGACCCAGTAGAGCAGTGTAGACACTGTTCCCTAGATACTCCAAGGCTGTAATTCTTGAAATAAGTCAGTAGCCTCATCTTTGTCCGAAAGAGGAATCGGCAACATGTATTACAGTAATGGCCAGCAGTTCAGGCCAGATTCAGAAGGGGTCATGTAACAAGGGGAAGCATTGCCTATGTCAGATGGATCACGTCCAAAAGAGAGAACACCAGAAAGATGTTCACTTGTGTTTCGCTGACTTTGCAAAGGCATTCGACTCTCTGGACCATCAGAAACTGTGGATAACCTTGAGAAGAGTGGGAATTCCATAACACGTGTTGTGCTCATGTGGAACATGTGGATCCCATATGTGGATCAAGAGGCAGCTGAGCGAAGAGAACCAGGGAATATTGCGTGGTTT
Source organism: Tenrec ecaudatus (assembly GCF_050624435.1). Lineage (NCBI taxonomy): Eukaryota > Metazoa > Chordata > Mammalia > Afrosoricida > Tenrecidae > Tenrec > Tenrec ecaudatus. The sequence continues at coordinate 12,822,915 of NC_134544.1, forward strand.
AAGATCCTCTTGCCACACTCGCTCACTCACTATGCTGAGCAAATCATCAGAGCAGCTGCGCTGTATGAGGAACATTGTGACATCAGGATTGGAGGAAGGCTTATTAACAACCTGTGGTACGCAGATGGGACAACCTTTCGTGCTGAAAGTGAGGCAGCAGTGATACACTCGCTGAGGAAGATCACAGATTGTCCTCTTCTGTATGGGTCCCAACTCAAGGTCAGGAAGACCCAACTCCTCACCAATGGCCCAATCGCTAACATAGCGATCGCTGAAGAAAAGGTGTGGCTGAGCTTGCTGAGAAGTTTGTCTTATTTGGTTCCACGCTCAATGCTCCTGGATGCAGTGGTCAAGAGAGGAAAGGACACGTGGCATTAGAAGGTAAATCTGCTGTATGTGATGGCTTTAGACCAGTGGTTCTCAACCTGTACGTCGTGACCCCTTGGGGGGGGTCAAATGGCCCTTTCACAGGGGTCGCCTAGGACCATCAGAAAACACATATTTCCGATGGTCTTAGGAACCAAGACACCGTTCCTCTATCAGTCTCCAGGCAGGTCCACCCACATGCAATTACGCCCACATATGAGTAACCAGCCTGAAGATTGTTACCCATGCTACACCATGCTTTAAGACAAAGTTTCATTTATTTGTCATTGGAAATAAGCATTTCACAATATATAATTATAGTGTTTTGTGATTAATCACTATACTTTAATTGTGTTCAATTTGTAACAATGAAAATACATCCTGCATATCAGATATTTACACGATGATTCATAATAGTAGCCAAATGACAGTTATGAATTAGCAACTAAAAAATTTTATGGTTGGGGGTCACCACAACATGAGGAACTGTATCATAGAATCACGGCATTAGGAATGTTGAGAACCACTGCTTTAGCGTATTGAAGAGCAGGGATGTTACTCTGAGGACTAAATGTGTTAATCCAGGTACACTAGAGAAACAAATCCAGAGACACACATATGTGTATAAGAAAGATACTTATATACATGAGCAGTGGAATATAGAGAAAACATCCCAGGGCAGTCCAGATCAAGACCGTAAGTCCAACATTAGCCCATATTTCTGATACCAATCTATGAGGTCCTCTTCAGAATCACAAAACACATGCAATGACCTTGAATGCAGGAAGATCACAGGCCAGTGGGTTGGAAGTCTTCTGGATCCAGTGGCGTTATAAGCATTTCAGCACTGGCAGGGGTGTCTACGTGATTTCTCTGTCTCCAGAGGTCTGGTTGCATTAGGGTAGGTCCATGTGGCTTCTCCAGGTCCTGGAGCATAGTGCCATGCACCTTGTCAGCAGAGCATCATCTCAGGGTGTGAGTAGAGAGAAAGACAATGTCTCCGTCTCCAAGGAGGAAAATATAGGAATTCCAAGAATTCTCAGGAGAATACCATGCCTACACAGAGACCTCAATGGCTATGATCCAATTGACAGGCTAGACTCCACCCCTTCACTCTTAATCATTTCAAGTCCCAAATTGATACCAGATTATGTAACTACCACACTAAGGTACCTGTGGACCAAGTCATGACATTTTCCATTGTGTCATAGACATGTGAAATTTGACATTGCTTAAGGAATACTGTAGAAGAACTGTTGCATTTAAAATGTGGCACTGAAGAAGAATATTGAAAGTAGCATGCAACACAGACTGCTCAAAGGACAAGCCCATCTGTATTGGCAGTAATAAGGCCCGGTGCTCCTTAGAGGTGAGGAAGGCACTACTTCATCTTATTGTCAGGAGAGACCAGCCCCTGGAGAAGGACATTGTTTGGTAAAGTGGTGGGGTGGTGAAAAGAGAAAGGCTCTGGACGAAATGGATCGACACCCTGGCTGCAACAATGGGCTTAGGCACAGGAACAATTATGAGGTTGGTGCAGGACTGTGCAGTGCTTTGTTCTGTTCTGCATAAGGTCATTATGGGTCAGAGCTGACTGGATGGCACCTAACAACAACAACAACATCACATCACACTCCTGCAATAGAGCATTACATAGGTCTGGTAATTACTTAGCAGTGACAGACTTCCTGGTGTAGACAGACGTCTAAAGCATAGGGGCTTTTGAAAATATTGTTTTTCTTGTGTCAAGTCAGTTCACTCATAGGGACAACAGAAGAAAGCCTTGTCCAGTCCTGTGCCATCCTCACAATGGTTCCCATGTTGCAGCCATTGTGTCAATCCACATTGTTGAGGACGTCCTCTTTTTCATTGCCCCGCTACCAAGCCTGATGTCACTCTCCAGGGACTTGCCTGTCCCAGTGACATGTCCAAAGTCCTGGAGACTAAGTCTCACCATCCTTGCCGCTGAGGAGTACTCTTGTTGCACTTCTTCCACAACAGATTTATCCTTTGAAAATGTTAGTACGTTACAATAATGAATGTGTTCAAAGTGCCTTACAAGGTTCAGTCACGCTCGATCTTGGATGTGCACAAGGACAAATCTACCAGTCAATTCTGACTCGACAGGACCATGCAGGGCAAATTGGAAGTGTTCTGTGTGCAGCCAAGGCAGCACGTCTTTGCAGAAGTCACAGCAGCCTCATTCTTCTTCCACTGAGAGGGTGGTGTGTTTGAACCAATGCCCTTTTGGCCACCATGGTTCACCTCTATGTACATTCATGTAACTGCACACCCCTTCCCCATTAGCCATGGCTGGCATAAATTGACAGCAACAACATTGAGACTAACATTTCTGATTCATAGCGATTCACTTCACTCTGCATAAAATCTGCTTCTCTCTTGGGATAGTGATTTTAAAATGCATTGTTTTTCATTGTAGTCAATGAATTTTAAGATTCATTGCATTTCCAGAATTGTTCTCACTTCCAAGAAAGGCTGAAGTCGAAGTCCCCTCTCTGGGAACCACACAGTGTGTGCACTGTCCTCCATTCAGGAGGCATCTTCAGAGCCTTTGCTGATGCCTCCTGCTAGGCTTCTGGTTCTCAGGAAATTACATCTATTCTAACCCTTCACTTATCCAGATAGGCAAGTTCAGCCTCAAACACTTCTGCACTCCTGATAAGTTCACAGTGATTTGACCCCTTCTCCTCAATGATGTGGAGACTGCAGCAGTGTGAAGGACATCCATTGCACAATCGCCTACCCTCTCTTCCACACATTGCTCCTCTACTGTGGTAGGTATTAAACTTACCAAGTCAGGGCACTGGTAACATAGTAGGTCATGCACTGGGCTGCTAATGGAAGGTCACGGTCCTCAGAACATAGACGTAGCTGTCTGCTCCAGTAAACACTCACAGTCTTCGAAACCCTGTATAGAATGGCTGGCCGTCAGAATCTACTCAGTGGCAGTGAGTTTGGTCTGGGCTTTGTAATGACATGGACATTTCTCCAGGGGACTCATGTTCTCCCAACTCTGTAAAGAGGAAGGGAAGGGACATTGTTTTAAGGTTTTTCAGATGATTGGTTTCTTAGATTTTGTTTCAGCAAGGAATCTCAAGAGGTGTAAAAGTTAAAGTTCTTGACTACTAGTCACTCCAAAAATGAGTAGCTCGAACCCACCCCAAGATGGCTCAGAAGAAAGATTAGAAGATTTCCTCTGTGAAGGTCAAAAAGCCGTTGAAGCAATTTTATTCTGCACACATATGGTTAATATGACCCAGGATTGACACAATGACAACTAAACAGAACCAACTCAGTATCCCTCTCTTTTGGATGAAATTCATATGACACACATATGCAAAATGAAAGAATACATAGTATTAACCCAAGTGTACACACAAATGAGTTCTGGCAATGGAATATTAAAGATATATTATATGTAAAATATATATCAATAGTTTCTAGTCACATCTTAGGCATGCAGAAAGTGAGTGAGTTTGAAGCTCTGAATTTTGGGTAAATGTCCAGTACTTTAACCACTGCACCACCAGCACTCCTTAACTTTCTGCAATAAATTTATTTTGTATTAGATGAAATGAAGACAAAGACTTCCTACACCCCTCCCTTAAATAAATACAGTTCTTTGATTTGAGGAGAATTTTTCATCCCTCAGAAAGCAAAGATCTTTTCCACAGCTTGTATTGCAAGCTTTGTAATTGTTTTAGAATTGATTTCTATGTGAAATAGGTTTATGTGTCCTGACAGTGTGTTAATAAAATAAAAGGAATTTTTAGTAGCAAAAGAGTTACAATTTTTCATTGGTTGTAATAAGGTTTGCTAGTTTTTCCCTTTCATTGCTGTCTCTTTGTAGATAAAATGGAATTTCATAAGCTCTTGTTTTTCCACATCAGTTTCTAGGAAACGTTTTCATCAGGATGCCTTGTTCAAGGCTAAATACAGCTCAGAGAAAAATACATCCAAAAAAGCCTTTAAAAGATTTATTGTGTTGTGCTTAATGGGAAATATTGTTACCGTAAAAGTACATTATACATTGTAACCTTGAATGTTTGTTCACCAGGATTCTTGAGAGTAAATATAACAGCCTTATTTTGAAAGTAGATAAGCTGCTTTGCCTCTCTTATCTGTGAAATATTTTCAACACAATTTTCCTACAAATTAAACACCTCTTTTAGACTTAGTAAAATGTTTTATCATATACTTCTTATTCAAATGTAAGTTAGGTAGTTTGTGATATTCAGTATCTAGTACTAGAAGCACTTGCATTTTCTTTGAATTGTGAAATACACAGTTCCTACTTTTTTAGACTGACCAACCCTTGTTTCTCCTTCATCTTTGATTTTATTTTAACTACAAAAAAGTTTTGATTTGGAAAATTGAATAGATACGCAAAAGCACACACAAGAGGCAGATAGTGGCGGGTTTTCTCTGAGAGGACAGGGGCAGTCAGGTTGTTACCACCTCCTCGTCCAGTTGACTATTTCACCCTCGGGACAGAATCTGTGTAAAAAAGGACAGGGCTGCATCGGTGGCTTTTCCAGCAGGATCTGATAGAGAAGCAGGACGTCTTGTGGAGTTGTCTTCCAGCTGGTTTCCACTCGTTGCAACTCCATCTCATTGAAAGCCTTGCTTGTTTTCACCGACCCTCCACTTCACCAAGCAGGAAGCCCTCCAAGCATTGCCCCTCACTCACATTGCTACCATGGTCGAGTCTAAGGAGCGTTCTGGAGGGACTTCTTTCAACACTGACTCCTTCATTCTTGCGGTAGGCCATGGCAGACGCCTTTGCCTTCAGCAACACCACAATTCAGGCGCATCCTCCTTGAAGTTCTCTTCTTACGTGCAGCCAAGAAGAACACAAATACTATGGCATGAGCCAGGTACTCAGTTGTCTTCAACGTGAGGTCTTTATTTTTTAAATGTAAATATTTATCAATGACAAAATGATGACTATCACATGGCAGAGGTAGCGTTAGGGTAGAATGTCTCAAGTTTAACCCCCTACAAGTATGGAATTGGTTGGATCCTCTGGAAACACTGTGTGGGCATTACATTTGCCTCAGCCAATAGTGACAAACAGCTTCCCAGGAGGGACATCCCCAACTCGTGCTGGCAGAGAAGGGGCGGCATATGTACTTCCAGTAGCGCTCACCAAATTCCAGTAGCTGGTCTTCTGAGACTCAAACTCAGCTGGACTTACACCCTTTTTCAGTCAGTGAGTAAGTTCATCCAGAGTGGCAGGCTGAGATGGCTTTGAAGAAGGAAAGATCTATGGTGAAAAGGCTTTGTAGGGCGGGATGATCAGTGGGATTCATTAACTAATGGCCACCCTCTGACACTAGAGAGCTGAGAAGGAAGAAATCAAATGCACAACAAAGAGGAGATTGCTCTGATGCAAGACAATATAAAGTAGAAAGGAGGAGAGGTGGAAAAATTGCCTCTGACTTTAGTGGGACAAATAAGGCCAGAGTGCTCCTCAGCGGCAAGGATGGCAAGATTTTGTCTTATATACTCTGGACATATTGTCAGCAGATACCAGTTCCTGGAGAAGGACATCATATTTAGTAAGGGGGTAGAGTGATGACAAAGATTCTTTGATGATATGGATTAACACAGTGACTCCATCAATGGACTCAGGCATGGAAACAATTGTGAGGAAGCTGCAATGTAGTGCAGTGTGTTGTTTTATTGTTCCTGGGGTCACTATGAGTCAAAGTCAATTCAATGGTACCTAACAACATCAACATAAAAGGGGATAGCCAACAAATATTGGAATCTTTTTTCCAATTCTGTATTTACATTTTTTAACAAAACAGCCTTATCATCTTCAAAGTAGTTGACATTAGACTTAATACATTTATTAAATCTGTGATGCCTAGATCTAAGAAACATTTTTCAAACTCATCTGTTTGGTTGATACCTCCCTCATTTTTTTCTTCACCTCTTCTACAGCTGCAACTTGCTGCCCTTTAATGTCCTTCTGCATTAGCGGAAACAAAAAGGAGTTGCACGGAGTGAGGTCAGGTGAGGAAGGTGCATGGAGCAAGAAAGGCATGCTGTTTTGGCCCTAAACTGGTGTACTGTGATGGTTGTGGGTGAGCAGGTACATTGCCATGGTGGCAAAATCAGCCCCCCATCTACCACAAATCAAACCTTTTTTGTTGCACCCTCTGAAGCTAGCTTTTCAGAACTTCTCTAAATAGAATGCTTGATTAACAGTCTGACCTGGTGGAACAAACTCTAACACTTTCATGAGTTCGGGAAGTTGACAGACATCTAGAACTAGGTTTGTCATTAATCGACAGTTCACCTTTTTTGAACAAGAAAACCGCTCAGACATTTGAGTTCTTCACATAGTGCTGTCCTTGTAAGCTGGGTTAAACGTCACAACACTTTCTGTGGCATTTTTCCCAACAGGAAACAAAATTTCACAGCCCTATGGGGTCCTCTGAAACCAACTATCACAAAAAAACAAACAAACAAACAGGTTTGAGTGAACCTGCTTTTACAAAAAATTCAGTGATGAGAGAGAACCTTTCCAGGCATCGCCACTGGGAACACCAGCTTAGAGTGAGTTGCTAGATGCTCACCTAGAATGAAAAATGTGTGCTAAGTAATCTCTGCTTCACCCAGCACACAATTCCAATTTGTTGTGCCCCCTCATAGAGTGAACAAAACATGCATGCAAAGCACACCTCAGAATAGTGAATCATAAGAAACACACACCTATACATGCTGTTATACATCATTATTTTATTCTTTGCTTTAACCTGCTCTGCATACTTAATATTAATTACAAACTGGAGGCTTGTGGTAACCCTGCATTGATCAGGTCTTTTATAGCTATTTTCCCCAACAGACTGGTCTATATGTCACATTTTGGTACTCTTAAAATATTTCATTTTATCAATTGATGACAGTATAGTGTAAAACATTTTAAACCTAAGATTTGCTTCCATCTTCACATTCCCATTTTATTAGAAAGTCATGTTTAATTGTTTTTCATAGAAGTTTTGAGACATTCAATACCTATGTTGGAGAATCAAAAGTTTCCACACCTTTCCACACCGTTTCACATTACTACTATTTAGTGAAATGTGTGCACATTGGCCTTCATTCTTAAAACTCTTAGAGCACATGAAAAATTAAATATATCAATATTTGAAATATTTTATGTACATAAAAATAAAAGTACTATGAGTCCACTTAAAGCAAAATAAGGATTCACCTAACTTAAAAATAACAGTTTTGAGCACCTTCATGTTTACCTAGAAACCTTTCCCATGGGCTTGGCTTTCTGAAAAATAATTTTTGCAAAGCTTGAAAGACTAATCGTGGTGGCACCATGGTTATATTTGGGGCTGTTAACGACAGGGTCAGCAGTTCAAAACCACCAGCCACTCTCGTAGAGAAAAACAAGGCTCCCCCTTCAGTACAGAGTTACAGTCTGAGAAACCCACAGGGCTCTGTCCTACACCCTTATGATGAGTTGGAATACACTTGATGGCAGTGAATCTGTTTTCAGTTTTTTTTTTAAACTAAAGAACAATTCAGTTCCCACAGAGTGAATTCTAACTTATATGGCCATGTATGGTCTTAAAGACAAAGCTGGCTTATCCCATACCGGTTACAAGGTTGTACTCTTGATAGACATGGACTGCCACATCTTTCTCCTGCAGAGGGGCTGGAGGGTTGACCCCTCTGACATCTTGGATAACCACAAAGTGCTTCACCATTGCACCATGGGGTTCCTCTGGAGCAGTTTGTCTTTGTGAGTAGACATTGTCAGTTCAGATTCATATTGACTCTTAGCTAGACAGAAGCCAACAAAGGGGAGAAGATGGAGAATTGAGCTGGAATCTTAAACAAAAGGAGAGGGGGAGACACATTTCCACACATACCCCTCCAGCCAATAGGAAGGTGAAGGGCAGATAAGACTAATTTCCCTATCAATGAAAATGACCAGAGGTAGTCAGAAGGCTGAATGGAGAAGACAAAATGTTCACATTACACTCAATTCACTGCATAGACTCTTGTCTTTTGGGGGATGGGGACAAGGAGGCAGCCTTGTGTGTGGTGCAGGCTACAAGGATGCACACACCTAGAGAAAGAGAGGAGGGACACTGTAGAGAACTGGCAATAGCAGACCTGTCGGAAAACCAGCCATTGGTAGGAGGTCAGCTATTAGCAAACTAAATGGTCTGTCTACATTTTACCAGGACTTTTCAACTAGCTAAGGGCCATTTGGAGTTCTTTTCCAAAGTATCCCTTTCAATAAATTCACTCTTTCAGTGTAACCTGTATACTTGTCTGAATGTTGTCCCTGGGCTGAAACCTTCTTCTGGGAGGGAGAAGCAGCAAAGAGTGGAGAGGTTCAAAAGCTTGAGCCACCTCCCGCTAAGTGACTGCACGTACGGCAGGAGGTCACACAGCTGGGCCAAACACTATGCTCACCATTGCTCGGTCTGAGTGCATTTATGTAGCCACTGTGTCCATGCAGCTCACTGAAGGCCTTCTTCTTTTCCCCTGACCCTCTACATTACCAAGCAGCATGCCCTTCTCCAGGAACGAGTCTTTCCTGATCACAAGTCCAAAATATGCAAGACCTATAGCAGTTAGGTGTGGAATCCTCAATAGGTCTGATGTTCATGCAGCAGCGTGGAGATGACAGTGTTCTTAATATGCGATTCCTCTAGCTGAAGATAGATAGTCTCCCAACCATGCCCACATCACAGCAGTATGCGAATGCTCCTGGGACCAAAAGCTACAGGGGATTTACAATTTCATGAATGATGTTGGAGTGTCTTGTGCATTATCAACCCAAAATGGTAAACTTTATAAAGCACCCACTTTAAAAGAATGCATGGCCTGCTTTCCTTACCTCCCAACAGTGTCCTGCTTTTTGTGGGATTGGTAACATGAGTTTTATGGACACGCCAACGTCTGTTTGAACACTCAAAAGAGACTACAAGAGAGAAACCTTCAGCGAGGAATATTGACAGAGACCAGCACACCCGCCAGCACAGTAACACCATCGAGGGTGTCAATGCTGCCCGAGAAACAAAGAGGGCAGAGAAAACCCAGAGCTGCCAACAAATGAGGAGGGTCATAAAAACCAATGAGCCGTTGGTGATGACTTTGATGCCGTTCTCATTTTTGATGGAGAAAAACGGAGAAAAGAAAATTGGTAAAATTGGGAAATAATGACAGCCTGGTAAAAGTAGCTATTGATGAGCTGTAGAGCAGAGGTTCCTTTGGCGAACTGAATAAAGAGCTTACCATGCAGTTGGGGAGGAGTGTCTAATGATGTCCTATTAGGGGAGACCATTGTCCTGTTGCAATTCAACATCGTAATGACAGGGAAGCAGTGGAAAATGCCTGAGTGAAGATTGTAGGGGAATCAAGCTTCGAGTTTCTACTAGCAGTATCGCACATAGAAAAGACCTATAAAGCCAGCGGATTTGAAAAAAGCAATTAGAAATATAAGCCAAAACAAAATTATCCTTGCAAATCCAAGAAGGCAGCTAAGAATACTAATGGAAGTAGGGAAAAGGAAAATAAAAATCCAGATGATCACTGACATATAATTTGTTCTGTACACAGCGCCTTCATCTTTAGAAGGGTACCTTAAAGCCACTGCAAATGAAGCAACTGCTGCCAGAATAAGGATGCCTTTGCAGACCAATGCTCCAGGCAAGAAACGCACAGGTTGGTCTCCAAGTCTACCGATTTGTCTGGATCATGTACCCTGTTTTTTTTTTTAAATGCTTAGATAATCAAAGAGCATCCCAGTGTTGCCTATTCATTAACATTTAGAAAACGAGTGTAAAGTAGAAAACTAAGGCTAAGGGAGCTAAAAAAAAATTCCATGGAAGACTGTAGCATGGACATCCTGAAAGAGGGACCTTAAGAGTCAATGAGAGCAAAAAGTGAGCAGGTAAGAGAGTTACAAGAAGTAAATGGTAAACGCTGTCAAATGGGACAGAAAGGTCAAATAAGATAGGACACAAAGTGGCTATTGAATTTTGCAATTAGGATGTCATCGATGGAAACTGACAAATCATTTTTGAAGAGAGGCTGGGATAGGATTGAGATAGCTGTGATTGATGAGTGACTGGTTGTTAAGAAAATGGAAAGAGCAAAAGATAAACTACCTTTCCAAGAAGATGAGCCATGATGAGAATGAATGAAATTGAGTGGTAACAGGGGAAAGCCATCAAGGCTAAAAGATGAGGCTTTAAAATTGGAGCGGTTGCAGGAAGTAAAGAATCAGTGGACAGGAGGTCATACCTTATTGTTGAACTCCTGCTGATTTTTTCTATATGCATGTGAGAAGCCACTTCCTAGGTAAGACCCATTTGTTCCATTGACACAGCCCCTGGGAAAGCAGGTTCTTTTCTGTCTTCACAACCTCCGTGGGTACTTTGAAGCACATCATTCCTCACGTTGCATGTCTAATAGAGTTGTCTCCTCCACGACTTCTTGATGACAGAGAATATGTCTGTGTCTCTGTTTCTATCACAGTGAATATCACATTCTCTATTGATGAATGAAGGTTTCTAATGAGCAAATCAATAAATGCCATAATAGAGCACATTTCAAGAACATGTATGTCTGATAGATCAAACTTCAACGTCCACTCGGGAAGAGAGAGAAAGTAGAAACGTAAATCCGAGTATTAGAAGGAGGCCACTGTGGTCACTGGATGGGAATCAGCAAATCAAAAGTAGACTAGAGAACAGCCAAAATCAGCAATCTGGAGTCCAGGGTCTTACTCAAAAACTGATCTTCAGAAATCCCAGTCCTTCGTTGCCTTCTTACATCAAAACTCCCTAAAGTGCCTGAAGCCTCACTCAAAGGTGAACAACTGACATAAATTCACTTTCATCCTGAAGCTCTAGAAAGTAATTTGCCTCTTTATATACTAATATAAGTTGAAAGTGGAAGCCCTCTTCCACATAGTTTAGAAGGAGACAGAGGACACGTCATATAGAGAACATAAAATGAAGTGTTTTGCTTTGTTGTTGTTGTTTTTTTTAAAAGACCAAATTGGCAATCTTGGCAACAAAAGAAAATTATCAAATGGTTAAGATCAGGATATTTAATAGTGAACTCACAGTAAGTGCTTGTAATCTTTTTTATCCTATCTTATTTCATATAGTTAGCAATGCAGATATCATTTTTGCCAGTTGCTGGTTGCTTGACAGACAATACACCCACCAGCATGGCATTTTTATGACCCTAAAGCTATGTACGGTCTGGGTCATAATTTGTTTTGGCTCTTTCTGTGGTAGTTACATACTTTCATGCCAACTTGATCAATAAAGTATAGGGGTGGCGTTTAGATCAGGTCACCGTTTGGTGACCTCATTTTGAGGTGTGACCAAGATAAATGACTGGCTAGAGGTACTCCCTCCACACTCCTGATTCCCCACTTCACCTTACTGATGGCGAGCCATGCAGTTCATACCAGCCAGAGCCTTGTGATGCATCCACCACCATTGGATCCGCAAGACCTTGCAGCCACTGGCCCATGATCGTTCTGCATTCTCCATCATTGCATGTAGCTGTGTAAGTCTAAAGAGGGATTCATGGACTAATATCAGACTTATGGACTTGATTTGGACTAGGATGGGATATTTTCTTAATATCCAATTACTCCTTGATATAAAACTCTTTTTCTTTCTCACCTATATGAGTGTCCCTGGGTTTACTGCTCAAGTCAACCCAGTCTAACACACCTTCCCATGGTATAGTAGACACAATCTAATGATTAGTATAAATCCCCAACTAATTCACAAGAAAAGTTTTTAAAAAATGAATGGTGATCTTTCTCCAGGTTAGCTGATGATATAAATCCTCTATAGCTAAGAGATGGATATGATTCCTGACCATGTGATTTGAAAGCTATCTCCCAACACATTGCTTTAAGAATGCCCCCGGAGGTAAGGGTGTCACACATGTTCGTCAGCTTGGATAGTCTTAAAAAATAATCTGTGCGATCGGATGTGTGTAAAAGCCACAGATTTCTCTATGAATGGTTTCAACTCCATGAAGCTATGATCTGCCATGACCTTGCGCTTGTGCGTGTTCCATCAGGCTCAATGGAAATTGTCTAGCTTGTATCTAAATAATAATTCAACAGAAAACTTCGTTTAGTAAGATTATCATATCTTTTCAGCTCTGACAATGAACATGATTATTTTTCTTTCCCTGTAATTTACCAAGAACAAAACTAGCCTTTTCATTTTCAGGAATAATTAATTGATGAGCAGTTCATTGATTTTTAACCATGGCCTGCTATTGGTTATATCTGTCCACATATATGAATAGAGACTGAAAACTATTGGAGCTGACATGATGAAAAAATTGAATGTGGTTCTGTGTAATGTGTTCAGAAAGTGGTAGGATGTTATTTTAGATTCCTTTTAAAGAGGCTTATCCTTCATTAAATGTGGATCCCATATTATTTGAAGGGTTCATGTGGTATTATGGAAGGACACTGGACTACTGGGATCCATAAGACACTTTCCAAATATGACCCATTTTTATGATTAAAAGAAAAACAAAACCTGATGTAAACTTCCAAGTAAATGAATTCAATTCAAATTCAAATCAACTCAATACAAAAGAGAAAACTTATCAACATAGAAACCAGTCCTTCTACATAACTTGAAATCCAAGAAAACTCCACACTTCAACAACTATAAATAAAAGGAGAAAATTCACCAATCACAACATGTGATTTTTCTTACTCATCTCCTGTGCTTGCCTAAGAAGGTTCTGATGTGAGAAATGGGAAAGAGAGAGACACGGCAGGAGAAAGACCAGTTGCTGGTCTTTTGGGTCCTGACTCAGCCCACTGGAAGTGAGGCAGACTATACTTGCATTTCAAAGAGTTTCTAGTAACTGATTGGTCAGAAACAGATGGCTGAACCTCTCTCCCAAAGGCACTCTAGGTGGACACTAATCCTCCAAACTTTAGTGTAGCAGCCACGATCATCAATGATGTGCTGCCTTGGAAAGGAGAAGATCATGAAGGAGCTGAAGGTCGTTCTAAACCACTGCCAGAAAATCTATCCACCCAGATGTATATGGTAGCAAAACAAACAAACAAACAAAACAAAACAAAAACCTCAATGTTGCTCAGGTGAAATAAAATAGGGGCTACGTGAAAATATTTTAAAATATAGATGATTTTAAGGCTCTATTTCAAAACACTTGGCTCCGGGGAAGAGAAGAGCCCCAAAAGGAAGGAAGACATGCCCCCTTTTATTCATTTCTCTCCTGAGTGACGTTAAAAGGTGACTTGATATGAGTGACAAAATATATAATTATTGAAAGTGGACCAACAAGTGCTCCTTTTTAATCTCCCTTAGTTGGGAAGCTTCTCAGAAACGTGTGCACGCTGGCTGCCTCTACTGGTGTTTGAAACACCTGTGGCATGGCTCCCGGCATCAGAGCAACCCAGCACGACAAACAGACAGATGACTAGTGTGCATCAACTTTAACTGACTTTCTGCTTTTGAATACAGTGAGCCAATGTTTTCAAATAGCGGTGAAGCGGTAATGGTACAGGTCTGAAAGGTTCGCTTCACAGGTTGGAAGGCACCCAAAATTCAGTTGGGGAAAGACTTCCTCCTCAAAGGTGGTCAGTCTCACTAAGGTGGAGGCAGTAAAGCTTTGGGGATCATCATCCACTTATGTGCAGCAATTCTAAAAGAGAAGAAACAGTGTAAATAGTCATTAATAATTAGAATGAGAACGGTACAAATTATGAATCTAGGAAATTTAGAAGTCATGAAAAATGAAATAGAATGCATTGATATTGATGTCCTAGACATTAGATAGCCAGAAGTAGAGTGTTGTCTGTAATATCTATATGCCTATAAGGGAAACCAATTAATAGAGTATGTTAGTCTGTGAGACTAGATAAACAAATTCGTAAACATGCATATGTGTATAATAAAGAATTCTCCATACAAGAGCAGTTGACTATTGAGAAAACATCCCAGTCCAGTCCAGATCAATTATATAAAGCTGATATTATTAGCCCATATGTCTGCTACTAATCTATAAAGTCCACTTTAGACTCACAAAACACATGCAATGACACTAAATGCAGGATGACCAGAGGCCAATGGGTTGAAAGTCTTTGGATCCAGTGGCATTGTAAGCATCTCAACACTGCCTGGGGTCCCCTTGTGGCTTCTTCTGTTCCTAGGGCTGCATTAGGGTAGGTCCATGTGGCTTCTCCTCAGGGATGTCTCACAAGAAGTGAGCAGAGAAGATGTGCTAGTCTGGGTACTTTAAAGAAACAATCCACAGAAACTCATGTATAAGAAAGAGTTTTATATAAAGGTTAAGCGTGCATAAAAAAAAACCCTAACTCTGTGCTGCCCAAGCCCACAAGTCCAACATTAACCCATTAAGCCATAAATACAACACCAATCCACAAAATCATCTCAATATCACAAAACAGAAGGTATGATCCTGACTGCAGGAGGAAAGCCGAGCCTGTGAATGTGTAAGCATCTCAGCACTGGCAGGGGTCTCCACATGGGTGCTCCAACACCCAGGGTTTCATCAGGGTAGGTCCATGTGGCTTCTCCTCAGGGATGTCTTGCAGGAAATGAGCCTTTCCAACTAAAGCAGGGACCTGGTTTAGACAGCTACACCCTGATCTGACCATCAGAAAGCAAGAGAGCCGAGAACTAGAAAGGCGAGGCTCACCGAGACATTTCTCCCTCCGCCCTTTAATTAGCCCCACATGTGTTTATCGGCCAAGTTGGCACAATAAACTAACTACCTCAATCCACCCCTTGCCAACCTGACACCTGTACATAGTTCTTCAGCTTCACGATTGAAATTAAGTAACACCTACCCTTAATCCTATAATCCTGTAAATATGCTCCCTCACCTATGAAAGTGTGTAAGCCAATGACTTCATGCCTTTATCCCCCCAATTTTGAGTGTCCAAGTTGTATACTTCACACTTACATCCTGGTTGTCTGAGAAGACAATCATATTTTTTCAACATGAAGAGTCTTCACTCCAGTTGGAACCTTGTAAAATCTGTATCCATAAGCAAAGTCAAATTTGGAAAGGCCATCCATAAAGTCAGCAACAATATGCACCAGTTAACAGGCTCATAAATCTTCATCTGGTTGGGTTCTGGTCAGTTCAATGTGGGCTGCCTCACTCAGCCTCCACAGAATTCCCATCGGTCCCCTTGCCTTTTTGTCTCTTGCTCTTTGATTATCGGACCAGCGTGCAGCTGCCTTGCTTGTTCTTTTACTCAATTTGCAAGCTATGCTACCCGTGGGACACCTAACCCATGGACTGTGTTGCTGTAGTTTGAGGTTCCTTCAAGACTTGCTTCACCACGCCATTGGAATTTACGGTTTTCTAATTTAATTAACTGTTTATTTCTTATGTTTTTTATATATATATAGATAGATAGATATAGAGAGATATATAATTATTAGCATTCTGGTTTTGTTTCTCTAGAGAACCCTATAAAACACAGACTGCTATGTCCAAACAGAGGCCTCATTGACTATGATCCATTGACAGACTAGACTCCACCCCTTCACTCATAATCCTCTCAAATTGACACCAGATAAGGTACTTACTACATAGAGTGCTATTTAAATTTATACCCCAACTACCAATGTAAAAGATGAGTAAGAGGATAAATGTTAATAATTGAACAAATATACAACCAAACTGCAGTGATCATTCCTGATACTTGTAAGGCAAAGGCTGAAATAAAAATGAGAAATTTGAAAATATGGACATGGTGATAGAAAAGCCAGAGATCTTATGATGGAATTTTACAATGTAAAACACATTAATTGCAAAAACTTTTTGTATTTTTTATTTAAGAGTTTTATTGACATATAGTTTACACATCCTATAATGCAATAGTTCAATCGCATTAAAAAGAATTTGCACAACTGTCAATTTTAGAATGTTGCCTTTTTGTTGTACTCATTACTTCCCCCATTTCCTTCTAGCCACCCCTGCCATCCTCCTAGGACATTATTGGACCAGTTACTGGCTCTACAGATCTACTGAGGTTGGATTGTATATTCAGAAAAGAATGCAAAAAGAAAGAAAACAATGACAAATTCAAACAAAGAAAAACTTTAATTGAAAATAAATCAGAAAATCTTAAATCTGGGACAAATTTAGAATAGCTTAAAGGGAGATCAAATGATAAAGTGTTACATTTTTACCTAATTATGTTATCAATAATCCAATCCACAATGCACTCTGTCTGAGAGCAAGGCTTTGAGTATCCTTAGTAGAAGGTCAGAGGCTTACTCCACATGGGGATCCTGAAAATATGTTTTTGGCTTTCACTGTCATCTATAGCTTTCAGTTAGCAAGGTGTTCAGAATCTAAGCTCTTATACCATCCTCCCAATTTGAATTTTATTATTTAAATCCTTGGATCACATACCTGGTGTGCTTCATCACCTTTTTTTTTGTAATGTAAACTTTTGACACAAATGATTCCATTCAAAATTCTCTCTTATATAATTACAAAATAATGTTTTAGGGGAACATACTTAATCTAACAATAAATTCTTGCCACTTATCACAAAATTATACAGTAAAGTTTATAAATAAAAACCAAAACAAACAGTATTTGCAAATTCTGGCTACTTTTGCAAATTTAGGCTACATTTGAAAATTCAGGCTACAAAAAACAAACAGTATTTGCAAATTTAGACTACAGGAGACATTGTGAAAAATCTTTTGTTAGTATACAATATTCTACAAACTTTTACACACTTCTGTGTGGACTTAGCTGAAACCTTACTTTGATGGCGGCTTAGTTTGAGAAAATCATTTAAAACCTCAGGTGATATTCTTTCTAATAGCTGGGCACCATATAGTTTCTTCAGCACACTTTGCTATAACACCCATATCTTCAGTGGTCTCTTTATGAGGGCAAATATGCAGATACCTTTTTTATCAATAACATAAATGATGACTACACACATGGACTTAACTGTATAGAATATACATGAATTAAACCAACAATATGTGGTGCAAGGTGGCAATAGAAAACTCAGCATCTTATTTTTTGGGGGGAAACATGGCCTGGGACCTAATGTGCAAGAGAATATCAGCTGCTCATATTCAAGAATAAGTTGAAGTTGAAGAAAACTAAACCATGAGTAAATGCCACCTGAATTGAAAGTGCATCTGAAAAACAAATTTGGCAAAGTGAACACTAACAATTTGAATGAGTTGCTAGAGGATTTCAAGGACATCCTATATGCAGAAAGCAAACAGTCACTAAAAAGACAGGAAAAAGAAAAAAAGCCAACTGAATATGAGAAGAGACTCAGAAAAAACATTCCGTTGAAAGTGGAGAAGCTAAATCAAATGAAAGAAATTGTGAAAGTAAAGAACTACGTAGAAACTTGCACAGGGCAGCTCCGGAAGACAAAGCATCATAATGAACTGTGTACAGACCTGGAGTTATAAAAGCAAAAGGGAGAAAATACTTAGAATTTGATAAGCTGAAAAAACCGAAGAGAACATCCGAGGCTGGAAGCACAATATTGCAGCATCTATAGGAAAATACTCCACAGATGAGTGGGCATTTTCCTAAAGACACTGTAATGTCATACTGTGATAACTCAAATGTGGCACCGATGCTGGAAACAATGTGACCACTATTTTAAATACCAGGTGGACATTTTCAGCAGAGCTTCCAGGTTAAAAACAGCTCATAAAGAAGAGGTGGTTCCCATATGGGGAATTAACCACTCTAAACTTATCTTGTGAATAGTAACAAAGCATTGTCTGACTCGTGGCTTAGGCTTGAAGTCACTCAAAATGCAGCTGAAGAAGGTGGTTCTCCTGACAGCAGAAAACCAGAAAACTGCACCCACTGTCACTGGGTTGACTCAGGCTGAGAGGGACCCTTATAGGGTTTGTCATGCTGTAAATCACTAGGGGAACAGATCGCCTCTTCTCTCACACTCAGAGCAGCTAATGAGTTTGCACCATTGGTCCTTTGGATAGTAGGTAGCACATACCTACAGGGCCACCAGGGTTCCTTTCGCAAAGTAGAGCTGACCGTAATAATGAGGATGAAGCCACGTTTTCAAAAGTGCATTTATGAATGAGGCATGGCTCAAAATGAGAAGAAACATGCAAATATCCATCAATCACCAGGACAGGGCGTTTATGTATTATGAATCTAGGATAACTGAAAGACATAAGAAGTTATACAGACTGCAAAAAGATTGATACCCTAGACATTAATTACCTGAATATGGACTTGACACTGGACATTTTTAATTCCGAAAGCATACTGAATGACAAACTCAGGGGAACAGAGTTGTACTCAGACAGCTTGATGCAGTGACTGTTACACTGGGCTCAAGCATAGCAAAGATTGTGATGGCACATGACTGAAAGATGCTCTGTTTTGGGCAGAGTTTACCCCCAGGGTTTCTATGAGTCAGAATGAGCACAATTACACCTGACAACAAGGAAAAACAATCATTACTAGCAAATATGGCTCTGTAATTGTCTATTCTGGGAGTCAATTGAGAGATGCAAGAATTCTTTTATTCCCTTTGCTACATCAATGTGAATACAATTTGACATGGACCCCCATCAGTCCATTAAAAATTAAATCATCAGAATGAAAATCAATGAAGTTTTCATTTTGTAACAGACTCAAAGCTATACCCTTGCTACCTCTGGGGTACTTTCTATCTGTAAACTAATGTTAAAGGCTGGCACAGAACCAGAATCATTTCCCAGGTCACATGTCTATGATCATGTTCAAGGAGCCCCCACCATTTTAACCCAAACTCTGTGACTGGGTTATGTGATTTTCATGAGTTGTGAATTTTTTAATATCATTTACTACTTTGTACTCTTCCTAAAGTAGCATAAAATGCATATGCTCTTTTATTCTAAAAACAACTGCCTTTTTTTCTGCTGAGATTTTGAGATGTAGCACGCATTAAGGAAAAAGAATGCTGAATGTTTTCAGATTTGGAGGAGCATCTGTGGAGCAGACCATCTGTTTCATAAGTCCGTGAGCTTTGCTTTCAGTTTGAAATGATATAAATTGGGTCAAGGTCAGGAAAACAGTGAACGTGGGAGGAAGACAACAGGGAGATTAACCTTTTGATGGCAAGAGCTATGGACCACTGATCGTGAAAAGATGGTAGGCCATAGAACTGACAAAATGAAACTCAGCACCAAACAAGTTCCAGGGAAAGAAAGTCATCCACCCTGTCTCCTGGCACCAAATACATGGTCTTCCTGTAGACTCTCGCCACGCCTAAGGAAGCTAGTTACCCTGCCCAGTCGACCTATGTTCCATTGTGGTTTTAATGGCTGCTTTATCAAAAGTAGATCACAAGACCTTTCTTTTCAGAGGCTTTTGGATGGACTCGGACAGGCAACATTTCGTTTAGGAGCTGAACTCATTCTCTGTTAATACCGCCCTAACCCTTCTGAATGTATTGAGTTCAAGACTCTCCTGCTTGCGTCACATTTGGTTCTCTCTCCACCTGATAACTGCTTGTAGATTCTGAAGAGGAGAAAGGTTGGCATTAGAGCCAGGTTTGCCAGCCCCAGCTATGAAGCCCATCCTGCATTCTATAAGTGTGGTCTTAATGGCCCAGTGGAAGCCTTGATGCTGAATTCTTTTGATTCCAAAATCACACGCACAAGCTTTGACCACATGCTTTGTTTTCATCTCTCGTGTCAGTGTATTGACGATTTGAACCTGGTTATTTTCCTTTGATCTTGCCTTGGTATAAATTCTTCTCTGAGGTTTACTATGAGAAACTGAGAAGGAGGAAATTGTTATCGCTAATGACTCTGAAAGTTGTTAGCTTTAATGGATTAAAACTGGAGGCATGTTAAACTCAGTGATTTCAGGTAACAGGGGAATTGAGTAAAGGACTTTCTAGGCTCTGGCTAGAATTTCAGAGTTCAAATCACATTAATGCCATTTAATGAAATCTACTGAAAGAACAACCCAAGCAAAAATCCTCCCACTGTGCTGTGCTCCACAAGACTTTGCGGTAGGCCATCCAATTTTCTCGATTTTTAAATAAGTTCAGATCTGGGTAGCTTTGTTTGAAAAGCAGAACAATGTCAAATTTCTTGTACACTATCTCCATTATTATGTTTTCTTCTATAAATGAATTCAATTGGCTGAATTAATGGGTATTCCTGAAAAAGCAATTATCTACACATTATAATTATGTAGTATTACTTAATTGTGTGTATACATAATCAGATCATGATTTTATAACTTAAGCATTTTCTCTGAACAAGATTTTAAAAAACAATCATTAAAATGTAAGATCATAAGACTTTAATTAGAAAATGAATTTCATAATCTCAAAATGATATACATTATCTAGTAGTAATGTTAAAATGTTTAGACTTTCAAGAAAAAAAGAAAAGAGTGAAAAATTCTGATTTGAAGGAGGTAATTGAAAGCTCACCAAGAATCTGTTGATTTGGCCAAAAACTTTTAAGCATTAGTTGTCCAAAAATAGATATTAATATATTTGATGGGTGTGAAACAGCATGAGTATAATCTTCAAGTGTTTGATCAAAATAAGAAAGTAACAAGATAGAAAGATGCTTAACTAAATAGAACGAATGCATCTGCCTGAAAATCTTTTAAAACTTCAAGGTTTCCAAACGTGTCTATTCCTAAAATAATATGGGAAAGGGAAATGAAGGCAGGAGAGAGGACCGAATAGGGCTGTGGCATCAGAGAAACACATCTCGTCAAGCCAGTCCACAAAGAATCAAAACTACACGTCCACTACCTACAGTGGCCCTGGTGATACAGTCGGGTGCTCTGTGCACAGGTAACCTCAAGGTCGGCAGTTGAAACCACGGGTTGTTCCTCAGGAGAAAAATGAGTCTTTCTACTCTCATAAAGATCACAGTCTCATAAATCCACAAAGGCAATTCTAGTCTATCCTACATGGTCTCTATGAGTTGGAATCAACTCAATGTCAGTGAGATATTTTGTTGTGTGTGAATATATGTGTGTGTGTGTGTGTGTGTGTGTGTGTGTGTGTATAAAACGAGTGAGAGCAGTGTGATGGATCTGATGTGTCAACTCATTTGAGGATGGGGGCATCGGGGTAAAGAGGGTATCATTTTCCCCAGAATATAGCTACGGCCAGTCTTGCCATGAGAAGTTAGACACAAAAGTAACCAAATACAGTAATGTCCACCTTCCTGATCTTAACTCCTGCTCCCACCACTATGTCACCAGAGAAGCAGGAGAGGTGACAATGAGCTGAATCGACAAAATCTAGACTGCTGGCAAGAAAAAGGAGAGATACCAAGGTTGGGGTAATCACCACGTTGACTGCAGATGAATAGGACCTGACTGCAAACACAGCTCAGGATAAAAGAGTTTCCATAACATTCTTGTCACATTGGAACTCCCAGAATTCCCTTAAATACATCCACCAAAAATGCACTGTAAGGACATCTGGGCTGTGCAGGGCAGGTGACTCACTCAAACAGGCTAATTTAACACACTTCCAAATAGAAAGGAGTCTACGCAGTTGAGGATAGTCATAATGGATGCATGGCTTCTAATGTGTCAAGAGCCAGAAGACATTATGGACCCTACATCAGGACCAAGGAGATAGAGCCACCACCCCAATCAAGAAACAACAGGTGTTTCTCAGTACAAGCTCTTGTTTGGGGAGAGGGTAGCGGGAAGCCACCCAACACAGAGCAGCAGATTGAGAAGGAGCTGGGCCCTAGCACATGCTTGACCTCTCCTCCCAGAAAATGGATCCCTGGGCTTGCCATGAAAACCAATGAAAAGGCAAAGGATTAAGAATTCCTCAATGCAGTTCAGAAAGACAACTCTCCCTACAAGCAGGATGTGTAAGTTCTGGGAAGGCCAAGAGAATGACTCAGCACCTTTTCAACTCCGTGTCAAGAACCTCTGGACATCTTCCTACCAAAGTTCTCATGGAAGCCAGAGCTAGAAATCGCCTCTGGTTTCATAGGGAAACTGACTGGGAACTGCCTGCTGAAGAGCGAGCAAAGTCTAGAAGATGAGCCCCACTGTGAGTACATGATTTGGGCCACAGGAGCACCCCCTACTAGCATAGTTTACCATTGTGCAATGTGAATGACAAAGTGGAAATATTACAAGGGTTGGTCCCTTGATATAAAACAACAAAAAAAGCATGGATTTGGGGCTAAGGACCATTCAATTGGCCAACAGCACAGCCACAGACTCTTCACCGGCCTGCTCCAGAGAGTGCTCTGTATACCAGGGGGGAGGTTAGGAAATCTTTGGGCACATGTTTTTGTTGATTTTAGTTGCTATTGAATTGTTTCCACTAATGGAAACTGATGAATAACAGAAAGGAATGTTGTCTGTTGTTGTTTTGTTGTTGTTATTGTTAGATTCTATTGAACTTCTTCCTACCCCTGGTGACCCTCTGTATAACAGAAGAAAACAACCTCTGGTCCTGCACCATCCTCAAAGCTGTTCTTCTCTTTGAGCCTATTTTTCAGGCAGTGTGTCAATTCATCTCTCTGAGATCCTGTCTCTCTTTCATTGTTCCTTGCCTTTACAAAGCACGATATCCTTCTCCAGGAACTAGTCTCTCCTAACATGTCCAAAGTATGTAAAATGAAGTCTCACCATGCTTGCCTTCGAGGCATATTCTGGCTATATGTCTTTGAAGAGAGGGTTGTTGGTTCTATTAGCAACACCATAATCCAAATGCATCCATTCTTCTTGGTCTTCCTCAGTCAATGTACAACTTTCACATGTGTATGAGGCTACTGAAAATACCATGCCTTGGGTCAGGTGCCCCTTAGACCTCCAAGTAACCTTTTTGCTTTTCAGCACTTTAAAGAGGCCCGTGCAGCAGATGTACCCAACGTATTCCTTCGGGCGCACGTCACTGGTTATCAGAAACTTCAGATGGAGGTAGACAAGGCAATAGATTCTATGCAGATTGCTGGGCAACTCACAACTCACAATAAACTCCAGGGTGGCTTGCAAAAATCCAGAGACACCTGCAGATTGGCCATCTCAAGTCTATATATTGTCTATATATATTGGGCCCTCTGGTGCCCCCTATGGACAAACCTTACCATTGTACCAAATGAGAAGGAGGAAACATTACAATATGTGGATTATAATAAAAATGGTTATCTTCTTGGCTTCTCCCAGAGACCACAGGTCTAGAAAAATTTTCATCTATCCCCTGGCTTGAGTTATTTCATACTACTTCCTGAGTGGCAGTTATGCCCACCTGAATATATGCTTCAATGTGGAAAATCTTTGTTCTCCATATAAAGTCAAAACAACCTTATAAGTATCTTTTATTGGCAAATGAAAATCAAGCACAGTCACTTAAGCCATCCTGAAAAACCACAAGGGATGTGCCAACGACACGGAGAGCAGCTCTCATCTGTGAGAGGAGAGTGCACCTCAGGCAGCCCAGGAGCAAGTGGATAAGTGTGCATATAGAAAACTCCATGTCCTTAGCATGCTGTAGCAGAAGGAAAAGTTAAATGCTGAACTTAAGCATTTCCAGTTGACTTTCTAATATTCTGAGAATGAATATCCCTTAAAGTAAACTGTGCTTTCTATTCACTTTTTGTTTTATATTTCTCCAAATATTCATATTACATGGGTACTATTCTGTCACGTTTTCTATATGCTGTGATTCTACAAGTTTTGGGTTTGATAAATAAATATGGACCTCATGTTGTGATGATAATATCATAGTACTATGGGGTTTATTTTTAATGTGGGCTTTCTAGTCCTGGGTTTGCAATTCTCCCCCAAATGATCGGTCAGATATAATTTTATGAATTAGTGGCCATTTACTATCCACCTAATTGACTTAAAAATTGTTGGTCACTTTCCGCTTAATTTTTACAGAGATTGACCTCACCCCCACTCCCACGTTGGACTTAGGCCATATTGTTAGAAAGCACATAGTAATTAACTAAGAGTAGGTGGGTTAGCCTCAAACACCCTTGAACACACAGCCTCTTTTGGGGTTTCCTTCTCAGAGAGCCAGGAAAGGAACATGTCCCTAGTCGTGGGTCCTCCCTGGGGCTCTGCTAGACTTGTCAATCTTTGGATGATGGAAGAGGAAGCAAAAACTACAGCACCGGAGGAAGCAGAAGCCATGAACAGATCCAAATGGTAACATCAGAGAACAAAGACTTAACTCCAGCTAAGAACCAAGAAGAGCAACCAAGTGACATCATTGAGTTCCTTATGAAAGTTTCCTGATGGGTAAGAATGCTTTGGTTTTGGAAAAGAGTAAATGGGTCTGTTTTGTTACTCCTATAAATGGGTCTAATTTTAGACATTGAGCACCTGTTCAAGAATCCAGGATAGGGGAATCTGCCATGTCACAGCTGCCTACTTCTAGACAACGTGCAAATCCCTTGGTTGGGGATCACTTCCTCCACCTTCCAAGCCAGCAATGTGGAATCATTTGACATGCTACCATCTATCTTCTTCTCTGAGGCCAAAAGTGGTTCTCTCCTTTTGTGAACTCATGTGGTTGCCTTGGGCCCACCAGGGTTATTCTGAGTAACTTCTCATCTCAGGAGCCTTAGCCTCCATCAAACCTGTGCCATCCTTGTTGCAATGTTAGGTAATAGAGTGACAGGATCTAGGTTCTAGGGTTAGCTATGGACACTGTTGGCTTGGAGCACACTATTATGTCTACTCTACCCTATACTGCTGTGGTCAAATGTGTTCCTATTTCTGTCCTTTTGCAATCATCCTTGGAAAAATAAATTGAGATATTTACTTTCCCTCAAGTTCAGAGGAGTCACTTCTTCCCTAATTTTAAGCCCCAGAAGGTTTGTACATATGTCCAAGTTGATGAGTATGTTGTAAACAAGTTAATGATTTGATATGTGTGCTGTGATTGACTGCATTATTTATATAACTTTATTTGACTGGCCAATATACCAAGCAAACAAAGAGAGCATGTACTATGGAAATTACATGACTGTGATTCCCCAAGGGATTGGTTAGTTCCTGGCTCTAGTGGGAAGGTCATGCCTTGAACTTGACCAAGCATTTGCGTATTTAAGGAGAGAATCCCTCAGAAGCACATAGGCAGAACGAAGAAAAGAATATAAAATTTAAGAGAAAAGAGAAGAAGTGTACAACAAGGAGTTGAAGAAGAATCTCCTAAAACATATATAAAGTGAATCAAGGGCTATAAAAATAAAGATGGTGAGAGGCCTGGGAGGGACCCTTCTGCAAAGTTGGCTGGCTATCAGCAGCTTCTGCTGCACATTGTGAATGCAAAAGTCAGAAGGACCTGGTCCTCCTTTTCTTGCTTCAGTGTGGGGTCCAGCACAAGATTCCCATCAGAGTCCAGAGCACAGGTGATACCACGGAAGAAGGCTCACATGGGTTCACCTACATCCACCAATGCAATGCAGGCAGCATTCAGGTATCAGGCCAGGAGGGAGCCAGCATTGCTGATGACCTGCTGCACCACAGTGATGGAGGTGCTGGGGTGTAGTGCCCCCAGAACCATTTCCTCGCACCTGTTCCTGATCTGCTGCTCACTGCTTTTCTGGGCTGCAACTGGAAGCCCAATCTTCGGCTTCAGGAGCACTTCCAGTGTGGCATTGTTGAATAGCTTTGCTGACCTTCTCTTCATCAGACCCATACACACCTGCCAGAACTGAAGTGTCGCCTTGCAGAATAGAGGCCGAGCCATCTGGTCGAGACAGTGGATTCTGTTCATAAGCAAGCGCTGGAGACTGCAGTCGGGGCTCTGAGGACCAGCCTCAGCCTGTCTCAGTATGGTTCTGGGTATCTGTCTGTATCAACCACGGTCGTGCTAGAGACCCCATGTGCAGCCCGCACAGCAGAAACTTGCTTCTAGGAATCTGGCTAAGGAACTGAGTGAAACTACCACACTGGCTACCAGCTGGGCCATTTGGCAGATGCAGAGGTGAAAGCAGGGAAATCTAAAGGCAGCCTGTCCTGGGTCATCTGATAGGACCTCCCCCTGAGGATGCTGGAAGGCGTACACATGACAGAGAGAAGGGGGTCCTGCTTGCTTGCAACACCATCAGGAGCTGAGAGACCTATCCTGAAGCAGCCAGGGGTGTGATCTACACTTCAGGAGAAATTTCCAGACTTTGCCTGCGTGCCTGCTGATTCTAATCTCAAGGTCTACCTGGTTCCTTTCTTAATAGACGCTGAACTGTAAGTGTGATCTGTGGGTTCTGGGTGGACACTGCAACCGATCTTGAACTCAGAAGGGAAGCAGAGAGAGCCTGGGGAGGAAGGTCGAGGGTCCACATCGGTGAAACAATAGGAGGAGCATGGATGTATATCTGACCTTCATCGTCTAGAAATTTTCTTTGTGATGATCTTGATTCTCACCCTCCCCTACCTCTGCAGTTGCTGAGGTTCTGATGGTACGACTGCTGCTGCACAGGCGCCTAGGGATGGTGGCTCTTCCTAATGATTTGGTCACCAAGTAGTAGAGAGAAGATATTTTACTGTAAGTGAATAATCAAATGTAACTTCTAATGATATCATTCCCATAATGGCATTAAAGAATGGTAGACATGTGTTTGAGCAAAGCTTTACATATAAAGTGCATGGTATATAGAAGAACCAAGACGTTTTCATTTTTAGGGGGTTTGCAGTGGCGGTTGTTGCTCATTGCCCTTCCATTGACTTTGAGTGATGGTTTCCCAGTGTGGTCAGTCACACTGTGTGCCGCGGGGTTTACCATGGCTGTGACCTCCCCAAAGCACATTGTCTGGCATCTCTTCCAAGATGCCTCAGCGAGAGTTTGTACTGCCAACTTGCCAGGTAGGAGTCAAACACTTAACCCCCTGGCCTGGAATCTTAGTGCCTGATAAGGAAGTCCTCAACACACAGTTTTCTTTTCCCATTCTCAGTGGATGTCATAAGCAGAGCCTGAGCGGGCACTTCATCTGGCATTCTTTGGCTCCCACAGAGATTTTCTGAGCATGCTCCCCAGCTCCCAAATGGTCTGCATCGTGTGTGGAAAAGAAGCCTTGAGAAAAAAGAGAAACAGTGTGTTTCTGAATCGTATTAAATTGGAGCCATGTGGAAAGCTGAAATGTTTTTAATGAAAGTCTTTATCTCCTAATCTGTTCCACAAGCACAGCAGTTAAATGGATTCCCTCCGTGGCAGCTTCAAGTGTGCTAAGACGTCTCCATGGGGCCGGGGAGCGCAAAGAGCAGCTTTCCAAGCTGTGTTCTGCTCTCTCAGGGACCTTGCCCCCCCAGTGGTGCTGCTGGCACAAATGGCTTTGCTTCCTCTGGGGACTGCAGAGGGAGGAGCACCTCCTGAGCCACCCAGCAAGAGGCCCTGCCTGCCCCTGCCTACAGGGTTTTCGTCTTTGAATTTTGGCCAGGGAATTGAGTATTTATATTGAGATTTTACTTCACATTAACTGGTTTTAAAGAGATGCCCGTGCAGTTTGTTGCAAACTGGTTAATCTGAACCCGGCTGGGCTTAAGGAAAGACCAAGGCGTAGCCAGATCCCAAGTTAGTCATGTATCCTGGTGAGAGTCCTTGGGGATTGTGTGGCAACAGGTTTCTGGGTGCTGTCAAGTCAATTTCAACTCATAGCAACCCTGTGTGAGAGAGGAGAAGGGGAGTGTCCTCCCGATGGGCGACAGCCATGAGCTGTAGCAATGGACTCAAGGAGAGGCCAACTGTGAGAATGGCACAGGACCTGCAGTGCTCCCATCTGCCGGACATGGGGTCACTGAGACTCTGAGCCAACGTGATAGCACCTAACAGCTACAGCCTCGGTGGGAGCACATCACCAGGTCTTTGTCCTGCCGAGGAGTCCTTGGACGAGTTTGGTTGGGCTGCCAAGTCCTCTGATAGCACCTGGGCACTGAACGGTTGCAACACTGGGCTGTAGCAATAATGCTCTAAACGTCTCATTGCTGGCCATCAAACACAAAGGATAATTGATAATAACGCACGTCATCACAAAGGTCATCATGGAGAGGGAAATGCAGAGACCAGTGGACGGGGATTTGGTACCCGGAGTTTCTCAACTTCATTCTATTGCAGTTAGCTCTTTATCTCTGAAATAGTGAAGGCACTTAACACTTTTCATACTCTGGCACCTCTTGCAGATACAGGGGGAACTGGAAATGATCATGAAGGCCCCTTGCTGCCTAGGCAAGGTTTTTATTCTCCTACTTAAACGCCGGTCATTGGTAACAGTCTTGAATACTAGGCACTCCACCCATTGAGGGACTCCATCCTCCTTCCTTTAACCTATCGAGAGAACAAAGTTTCTTCTGGGATATCCATCACTCACCTGCACCATACTTCTCTGATCAGAAGGAAACAAGCATTGGGGGGATGATAGCTTGTTTATTACTTGTGGTAAAAATGCAAAGAACAAAACATTTGCCTACTTATTATATGTTCAATACAGTGATACTGATCACAATCTTCCAGAGGCAAAAATACTGTTGTTACCTTTTTCTGATACATAAACTTAGTGCTTCCTAAATGATGGAGACATTTTCATGCCTAAGAAGTGATGCATATTTGGAGTGTCCTTCGCAAAACAATGGGAATGAACGAATCTGTCCACTACAGTTTTACCATATATTCACTGCTTCTTGGATGCATGCTTCTCATCCATCCATGACATTCAGCATATCTGTATTAAATACTCAGCCCTCCAGCTCCAATAATTAGGGCCCTGGGGAAGACTAGATGAATTGAAGATGTCACTGCTGATCATAAAGAACTAATAGCACAGACCAGGGTAAAGCTGAAGGTCATCCTGTGAACACAAGTGTGTCTAGGAGAGGCAGTCATGGAATTCTAGGTTGAGGCTATGGGAGCAGTGAATACTCTTACTAATTATCATTCAATAAAGAGCAGGAGAAGTGTAAGGTGGGATGGGAAACAGACTCAAAGTTATTGAAAATAAGGACAAAGCAGCAGCATTTTCCAAATACCAATGGAAACCAGTTCCAAGGAGGATAAGTATTAGTAGGATAAAACACTGAAAGATGATCAGACAGTTAAAGACCTGAGAGGATGACACGTGATTTCATTTCAAGGAGTATAACTCTGGATGTAATTTTTTTAAACGTTTTGTTAGGGGCTCAAACAACTCTTATCACAATCCATACATATACATACTGGATGCAATTTTTATTATTTGTGAATATAGATTATTATTAATAGGAATTAATTAACCAGATTTTGGAAGATATGACTTTCATTATAGTTCTTTAGTATTTTAAATGAAATCCTTTCTTTTAAAAAAATTATAATGCTAGTTTAGTTATTGAACATAACAGCATCTATGCTTCCTTTTCCTATTGATTGACGTAGGTTCTGCCCTTATGTGGAATTGTCTTTTGTTTGAGAATCTAGGCCCTTCCTACCTCTACAACTGGATGTTTGCTTTACTTTTATTCCTATTCCAACTGACTTCTATGACCCTATCATTCAAGATTACTTCCTAATACCCAGATATACATTTCTCTGGCAAACCTCAATACTACAGCTGTCTGGAAGATCCTTCCTAGATTCAAAATCTCAGGTACTATCCCCTACTTTCTTTGATCAATGCACATGCCTTAAATGCCTATCAGTTAAGCTTCAAAATGCTTCATACAAAGTGTTACCATTCTTTCCAGGACCCAGGCTTCCCACCCATTGTCTTTAAAACAGCTGGAGATTAAAATTTATTGCTATTCTATGATGCTCACATTCCCGACACAACCATTGAAGACAAAGAGGGAGAACAACGAAATGTGGTGAAGAAAGCTGATGGTGCCAGGCTATCAAAAAAATATAACATCTGGGGTCTTAAAGGCTTGAAGGTAAACAAGTGGCCATCTGGCTCAGAAGTAATAAAGCCCACATGGAATAAGCACGCCAGCCAGTGTGACCACGAGGTGCTGAAGGCATCCGTTAACAGGCATCCAAGAACAAAAAAATCATATCATGGTGTGCTCACTGCCATGATATGACCGCTGAAGATAAATGGATGCATAAGCAAATGTGGCGAAGAAAACAGATGATGTCCAGCTATAAAAATATATAGCTTTGGGGATCTTAAAGGCTTGAAGGTAAGCAAGCGGCCATCTAGCTCAGAAGCAACAAAGCCCACATGGAAGAAGCACACCAGCCTGTGCGATCACAAGGTGTCCAAGGGATCAGGTATCAGGCATCATCAGAACAAAAAATCTTACCATAGTCAATGAGGTGGGGAGTGCGGGGTAGAGACCCAAATTCCATTTGTAGGCTACTGTACATACCCTTACAGAAGGGTCTTGGGAAAGATATGAGACAGTCAGGATGCGATGTAGCAACGACGAAAAACACAACTTTCTTCTAGTTCCTAAATGCTTCCTACCCCCAACCCCCACTGTCATGATCTGAATCCTACCTTGCAAGTTTGATTAGACCAGAGGATGTACAGTGGTACAGATGGGAACTGGAAACACAGGGAATCCAGGGCGGATGAGCCTCTCAGGACCAGTGGTGTGAGTGGCGATACTGGGAGGGCATAAGGAGGGTGGGCTAGAAAGGGGGAACCTATTTCAAGGATCTATGTGTGACCTCCTCCTTGGGGGACATACAATAGAAAAGTGGGTGAAGGGAGATGTGGGACAGAGCAAGATATTACAAAATAATTAATAAATCAAGGTTCATGAGGGAGGGGGGAAGGAGGGGAAAAATGAGGACCTGATGCCAGGGGCTTGGGTGGAGAGCAAATGTTTTGAGTATGATGAGGAAAATGAATGTACAAATGTGCTTTACTCAATTGATGTATGTATGGATTGTAATTGGAGTTGTATGAGCCCCTAATAAAATGATTTTTAAATGTATTGCTAATTAATGGATCATTGTCACTGAATAGTAGAATCAGTGTTCAACCATATCCAACCAAATGTATCACTGACTCAGTAGATTCCATCACATGATTCATTCTTTACTATCAAAGAGCAACTTCCTATCTACAGTCAAAATTTGCTGAACTCAATTCAAGTGACAACTGATTTTATAGAATTAGTCACAGTTATTTGACATGTGCTTATGAATTATCTTCCTCAGGAGCGGAAGAGGCAATTTTCTTTATCTCTTGAAAGCTAACTAACAGCCCCTGGCGGGAAGCAGCCCAGTGGGGTATGGCACCCTTTCTGTGTTCTCCACTGATGCAAAGCCCCTGTTGTCAAAGTGCTAATAATGTGTGCAAATTTGTGCACAGCACCACCTGCCACCCCTGCCTTAGAAGTATGCTCCCCTTCCTACAAGCAACAAATAACCTGAATACCAGCTCATGACTTCCAGAATAACTTTGGAGTCAACAAGGAAATCTATGCTGCATCGCTGAAAAAAAAATACAGAAGAAAACACAAATCGATGTGCAAATCTGAAATTGGTTTTCTTGTTTGACTAGTACTTGAAAGGGATAAAATATAGGAATAAGTTCCATCTGTGTCTGTAATCAATCTTAGGACTCCCTGCCTCCCCAAGGAATCTCTGTGTGTAAACAAAGCAGTGGGGAGGGGTTACTTCCTTCATGAGAAACATATAATTCATTCAAGAGCAAAAAAAAGTAACTTCTAAGTTCCTTTGTTATGTGCTTAAGGAGTTCTGAAACCACTGGGCTGATAGCTACTAAGTCAGCAATTCAAAAACACCTGCCACTCCAAGGGTGAAAGATAAGGCTTTCTACTCCCATAAAGAGTTACAGTCTGGAAACCCAATTCTACCCTGTTTTATGAAGTCACACGACCATGCAGTGTTTTGTTCGGTTGTGCCTATCTAGGGCCACTATGACTCAGAACCAACTTGATGGCACTGAACAATGACCACATAGGGTTGTTATGAGGCAGAACCGACTCTGCAGGGTGTGGGTTTTGGTGCTTATCATTTTTCCTAATATGTTCACACAGATGTCCTGACTTACTTCAAACAACTAATTTCTAAATTGCAGAGGGGGAAAAGTCTCAATATTAACTAATATGAGGAAATATTTAAAACAATCAGATAAAAATGTCGACCTAATTTGTCAGATTGTTTTTCCTCTCCTACATAATAGTGGCACCTCAAATCAACAATATTTCTCTATTTCAGATTGCTAATCTAAACATCAAATAAGAATATTTCTATCCTCCTTTATAATACCCAAAATTCTAGATAACTTCAAAATCTCCTACTATCCAATATATGCTAATATCCTTAATTCTAGCATTATTTCCCTAGGCCCACATGGAACCGTGTGGCATCTTCAGGAACAAACATGTGTGAGAGATTGTGTTCCCTGAGCCCGTTTTCTTATCGTGCTTGACAACCCTTCCAGCTCTATCATGATTTCACTCACACCCTTCACAGTCTTGCATTGCGAAGAAACAAGACACTGTGGTCCTTAGCCTTAGCTCTTCTATCCACTCCTTCTGGCTTCCCCCTTCTTTCCAATCTGGTTGAGGACACAGGATTGGTCATTTTTTTCTACTTATCTCGGCCCCCACCACCAGCACCACTACCCATGTCTTAATTACCTTATAATCTGTATTTCACTTTCCTTCCCAAATAAAACTCCAACTAAGAATCTCAGTGTTGAAGCCTCCCTTCTCATTCACACATGTGGGTAATGAGTCTCCCCCGATCCTGATGTCACATTCTTCTTCATATTGACCAGCTTCTCAGGGCCCTCACTCAGCATACAAATCGAAAATGTATGCTGAAAGGATACAACACTGAAGCACACAGCTCCTAATATTAAATCATGCATTATTTTCTTCTTCTCTTCAAACAACTGCCTCTTGGTCTGTGTACAAATCCCACATTTGCACAATGAACTGTTCTGGAATTCCCATTCTTTGAAAAGTTATCAATCATCTGTTAAAAGCCACACGGTCAAATTTCTGTGCACAGGCAACAGAGCACAGACAACCAGCTTTCTCGTACCCTCTGCTTGTAGTCAGGATCTATGTGCTGTTGGCAAGACACCCTTCACGCCATGTCTTGGGGGAAGACAATAGGATATTTTCTGCTGTGTTTGAGAAAAGTGAAACATTTGGTTTTTCCAAAAGAGGAGTCATGGAGTGGTAAGAGATACATGGCTGAAGGGGTAATTCTACACAGTTTTAGGACCATAGAGTTATTACAGCTTGTAGGTTACACTGAAGAGGACGAGAAACACCTGCCGCCGATTGATTGTGTGAGGACAAAACGAGACAAGACAACTTTGCCTGCGTGCCTGCAAAGGCAGCTGTCTCCTTAAGGGAGAGCTAAATATCCCTAAGAGCAAGCAGAAGGTAATTGGGAAGGAGAGCATGAAGGCTTTATGGATACTGGACCATAAATTCCAGAGGGCTCACTAGAGAGACTTTAGGAATTGGGAAAGGTAAACAAACGGGCTGTGTTAGGGGGACAAAGTGATGTTTGGGGATTAAAATGTGTGCTGTATGGGGGACCTGAATGTCTGAGACTTTTGGTGGAGGCGGATATAAATAGGTAATGAACTTCATGAGATGAGTCCTGGCTGATCTCAAGTGGACAGTGGTTGCTAGGCTGTGAATCCATGGGAGTGGATCCTGTTTAACCTGGGATGACCCCGTTTTGGAGGCTGGGAAGTGAATGCTGTGACTAGACGGCCATGTTGCTTTAGGTCTCTTACAATGATTTGTTTTGGGGACAATGATGATTTTGGCAGGAAAAAGGATGCATATAATTTAAATATAAAGATATAAACTTATCTTTACTACTCCGAACAAAAGTTTATGGAAACATAAAAGACATGTTCCAAGGTATTTCATAAATTATTCATAAAGTTTTAATGCCATTTCTAAATTCATGTTGTGCTTGCTGTATGATATCTCACATTATAAATATTTGTAATGAAAGCATATCTCTTATAATAAGCTAAAATATCTATCCTCAAATTGATTCTTTCATTTTAAAGTATGTACATTCTTAGATAAAAGAAGATCTCTATCTTATGTACCCGTGGAGACAATAGCCTAAGCTCCGTTGGCAAAGAATATTAACTATTCCATGGACAGTCAGAAGAACAAATACCTCTGTCTGAGAAGAATTCCAGCCAGATTGCTTCTCTGATGTAAGAAAGGTGAAACTTTGTGTGAATTATCATGAAGGATGGATCCTTGGAGAATAATCTAGTGCATTGTAGATGGAAGAGGAAGCCTATCCTTGAGCTGGATGGTACAGTGGCTGCAACAATGGGCTCAAGTGTATGAACAATTGCCCAATTGCGAGCATGGAAGAGGGCAGAGGACAGGAAATACTTTACTCTGTTGTGTATAGGGTCTCTACAAATCCAAATATGAGTGTCTAAAAACCTCAGTTCCCCCAGGAAGAATGTATCAATACAGGATTAAATGTCTAAGAGATTGATAGGACGCAGGCCTGTTAGTCAATGTGAAGAAGCAAAAGGGAACTAGAAAGGTGTCAGAACAGAATTCAAACCTGATCCCTTTGACGGAGGGAAGGAAAGATGGAAAGACTTAAACGTAGTTCAGTTCTAAGACAATTTATAAAGACCTATTTGAGGTGGGAAGGGGAGAGCGTGGTCCTTAAATCTGTCCCTCCTCAGAGGAGTCCTGTATATTGTAGGGGGAAAAAAACACACAGCCATAGTATCCATGTTGACCTCACTCACTGCCAGGGAGCAGCCTTCGGGAAGTAAGATCTCTGTACAGGTGACCTCCTCCCCCCTCCCCACTGCCAATCAATCAGTTCCAAATAGCAAGGATCCTATTGTCCTTTGGGGTTTCTGAGACATTTAAATCTCTTTGGCAGCAGAAAGCCTCATTTTTCTCCTGGGGAGCAATTGGGGATTTCTAAAGGCTGACCTTGCAATTAGTCATTCACTGTGGAACTCAACTTCTGATGCTACCTGGGCTCCTGGTTGGTGAGTACAACCGGTGAGTAGAGTATTCAGAAAGCAGCAGCTGAGGCCATGGGTTCTGGTCATGCTTCTGGCTGAACTGCACACGCTAACAGTAAATGAAGAGGCTTTTTCAAAAAAAATCAGCCAAATGTAGTGTTCGGATCATCAAGGACCATGGACATTTTCTTTTTAAAGAAAATAAAACATTGGTGAAAGCATGATCTTCTCTACACTGGCCATTTCAACAGTGAAAGCTGCCCTACAATGAGACATGCCCACAGCAGAGCAGCTTCTCGTCACTGGAGATGTATTAATTTCTGTTCCTCCTTTTCCTCTTCAGGAAAATCTTTAAGAAAGTTTTCTTGGAACTGAAATCTAGAGAATGGCAGTATTCTCACCACGCAAAGAAAGTCCATGAGTACCTCCACAGAGAGCATAACAATGGAGATCATGCATGGGGAAGAAAGTGGCTATCAGAGAGGGGAGTGGGGAAGAATTCCTCCCTGAGGTAGTCACACCCTCCAGGTCACCCAGGAGGCACCTTCAATGGCAGAGTCCATGTGGTGTGGCAATGGGGGCACAGCTCTTGTGGACCCTGCCCTGAGGGGTGCTTCCTGAGGTTGTAAGCATGGCTGCCAATTATTCAATATGCGACCAAATGATTTTTGTAGCCCTTTCTAAACTGTATTCTATAGCATTGGATGAAAGTAAAACTTAGAGAAAAAAAAAGAAAGTAAAACTTAGTGGCATGATAGTAGGTTGTCAATGTGCGCCATCCTCTTATTTAGAAATAAAAGACATAGTGGAATGTTATGACGGACACACTGGGCAGCAATGGTGTATTAGACAGGGTGAGTAGAGAAACAAATCCAGAGGGAGAGCTCTTTATCAATGAGCAATTGCATATTCAGAAAACATCCCAGCCCAGTTCATATCAAGGCTATAAATCCGATATATAACCCATGTGTCTGATACTAGTCTGCACATATCTCTTGAGATGCACAGAGCACATGCAATGTAGCTGAAAATAGGAAGATCACGGGCTGGCAGGAGAAAAGTCTTTTGGCTCCAATGGCAATGGAAGCATCTCCAGGGTGCTGGCTGCCATCAGGGTGGCTCCATGTGGCTTGTCAAGAGGAATATGTAGCAGAGACAGAGAGAGAGAGAGACAGAGAGAGAGAGAATGTCCTGCTCCCAGGAGGAAGCGAGAAAGTCCCAGAATCCTCATGAGAAGGCCATGCCCACAAAGGAGGCTAGACTCCACCCTTCACTCATAATATCCTCAAGTTGACACGAAATTATGAAACTACCACAAATAGGGTATACATTTTACAACTTGACCTAAAGAATATCCTGATCTATTCCAACTTTCCTCAAGAAATATGCATTTAATTGTTCATTTTTATTAAAGTTAGGATAAACTTTATATAATATTCTTGAAAGGATTCTTATACTTACTCTAATGAATGCAAAAGAGATTATTTCCCCCCATATCTATGATGCAAACTCTCTATGAATCTAATTAAGGACAAAGTTTGTTCTTTCAAACAAGCTGTGAATTATCAAAATTAACACCTGAGGCCCTAGTTAAGTAGAAAGAGGCATGGGTCAGAAATAGCCATAATAATAACTACAAATTTAGAAGTTAATGAATCGGAGATATTTGTGTAAAGTAAGTCATGAGATTTTTTTATTTCACAGATCATAAGGAGAATGACCTCAAATTTACATATGGATTAATATAAAATAGTCATTCAGCCCAGAATAAATGTATAACAAGAGGAGATAAACTGCCCTCTGTGTGATGTAAGTTTGACCTTTCTCTCTTTCTCTCTTTCACACACATACACACACACACACACACACACACGGAGGTCAGGTTTAAGAGGGTGACAAGGACTATTCTACAAGATAACTTCACTGGGAAGCCTCACCGTATCTACCCTCCAATGTACAATGATCTTGCAAAATCAGACTTCTTTTTGTTTCCCAAACTCAAAGAACACATAAAAGGAACACACTCTTCGTCCCTCAGGATGCTCAAACTACCATAAATCAAACGTTGTCTTCAAAAGTGTATAGATCTTCAAGGAGTAACAATTCCTTAACAATAGTACAGAAGCAATTGCCTCACATTTTGATATTTTTGTTTAATAAGCATTTCTGGGTTTTTTGTAACAGAACTTTGGCCCTCTCCTATTGATGAGTTCTCCTGGTAATCTTCAGTAGTCACCGTGCATCTTATACTTTACATCCAAGGAGAAAAAGCATGTGATCTACTGAAACTTGCAGATTAGAGGTATTTTGAGGGTAGGTGGTCATGGAGCCGGAAAGAACAGGCAACCTAATGCATTCAAAAGCCCTGTCCTAAGATGTTCACCCAATGAAGCTCTGTTTTTAATTGTTACTTAGAAAACCTGCTTTTACCTTATCAACCCAATTCAGGGGGGAAATTATCTAGAAACATTAAATAAATATATACATATATATGAATATAAACATGAATATAAATATATAATCTTCATATAGCTTACGTACATTTCTAGATATTGATGCGATTTCTCTTGAGCTGCCTAGAGTAGAGATTTAATTTAGCTAAGCACAGTTCAGTGCTTGGGCATTCATGCAATTTCCCTGAAGGCAGCATAATGCAATGGTTAAGATCAGGGCTGGAGTTTAACTACCTAAATTTAAATCTCAATTCTACCATCTGTTCTCTGTGCGACCTTGAGCCACATCCCACTCAATGCTTCAGTCCTCCGATCTGTCAAATTTGGAAAATAATAGTACCTTCCTCAAGGGACTCTGCTGATGATTCAAGGAGAAAATACACACAAAGCATTTAGAGCCTAGTGTGTGAGTGTGTCGTTAAATAAAACTCAAAATGCCAGACTCACTGCCACTGGGCCCGCTCCAACTCCCGTAACCCTGTAGGATAGGGGAGCACTGCCCTGGGGATTTCTGACACAAACACGCTTTATGGGAGTAAAAAGCCTCATCTTTCTCCTGTGACTAATGGTTTCAAATTGCTGACCTTGGGGCTAGCAACCCAATACATAACCACTATGCAACCAGGGCACTGGTGTCACTAAATAAAGGTTCAATAAATCATACCTATTCTTATTACTTCAGCTTCAGAAACATTCAATAACTTGGGGTGTAATTGCAGGTGTTCTTTGTGTCCATAGCTAGGCTTAGGGACACTCCTGGGAAGCCAAGCTTCTCTTCTCTGATCCCAGACTGTGTGGACAGTGCCTCAATCTATTCAATTCTATTCTCAGCCGCCCTGGTACCACATCCTCCACCAACCCTAACCACCCAGCAGAAGATCAAACCTGTGACTGCACCAATCAGCTGGAAGTTTTGGAGTCCGAAACACACGCTCACTTATAATCTGCTGGCTAAAATTTCTGGGTTTCCCACAATCCTCTCTGGATGCCAACTGTAAGCTCGGGGGCTTCCTGGGGTCCCTCACTTTTCATCAGATTGCTCATACCACTCCTTCAGGTTCAATAACTGTGTATATTGACTCACAGAGCTCAGGAGAAGCCCCACCATTCAGAATTGATGGAACGATAACAGTAGAAGATACACATGAAGAGAAGCCTGCCCTAAGGTGAAGCTTAAGAGGGACCTAGTACAGACCATCTATGAGCCAATCACCAAGACACAGGTCTCCCACGAGCACAATGTCTAAGAAAAACCATGAATCCCACAGAACATCCATATCTGGAGCATTTTATTGGTGCTCCATACTGTAGACATTGATCTCCAGCCCAAACTGATGTGGGTTTCAAACCAATTAGCTTGTGACATTTTCCATCCAAACCTATGGACCATGTGGGTTGGCCCAGGCACATCATTAAGACGTCACTAGATGTGTCTAATCAGTTAACTGCGAGAAATACCACTCCTCTACTCTAGGAAGTGGCAGCACATGGATTGAAAAGTCTCAACAAGGTGATGAGGCACTGGAAACACTCATTCAACTGTGTTGAGAGATTTGGAGGAGAGCTACTTGGCCAACCAACTTGGGGGGGGGGGAATCTATAGATGTGCCCATTCCAAGTAAAATGGCCCCAAAGCATGCAGAAATTGTCGAACTCTATCATTCATGTTGCTTGTGAGTAAAAATCGTCCTGAATATGCCTTGAAAGCATTGCAGCTCTACATCTATAGGGAGTTGCCAGAAATTCAAGCTGAATTCACAAAGGGACATAGAAGAAGGGATGTAATTGCTGACACCAAATATATCTTGGCTGAAAGCAAAGAACAACAGAAATGTGCTGAATCTTTTAATGACTGCGAAAATAAGTTCCTTTGGGTAGATCATAAAAAAGCCATGGATAGCATTGAGAACAGGGATTCTGTCACGCCTCATTGTTGCTCATGCAGGACATGTCCATAGACCAAGAGGTAGCTGTGCAAATGAAACAATGAAACATTGCACGGCTCTAAATGAGTGAAGAGATCCACAGAGCTGTGTTCATTCACTGAATTTATTCCACTAGTCTGAGAAGCTAGGGGGTGTCAAGAAGGATGTGGCACAGGGTTTGGAGGAAGGTTTGTTAACAACCTTGCTTGCTGAAAATGAGAAGAATCTGAGGTATTATGTTGAGGGTGAAAATCAGGGACTAAAGCCATTAGTATGGTTGAAAATCATGTAAAGAATACCCAAATCCTCATGACTGGACCACTAGACATCATGATAAATGGAGATGAGATTGTCATTGTCTCGAATTTACTTTGCTTTGATTCACAATCAATGACCACGTGAGCAGCAGTCAAGAAATCAAATGACACGTTATATTTGGCAAATCTGCTGCACAAAACCTCTTGAGAATATTAACAAGCAACTGGGTCACTTTGAGGATTAAGGTGTGCCTGACCCAAGTCATTGCCTTGACCATCGCACCCTGTGCATGTAGTTGAACAGGGACTTGGGGAGACCACAGTTGAGAGGATGCATTTAGCTCATGGTCCCGGTGAAGAATACTGAAAGCAGCAGAGTGCCAGAAGAACCTGCAAGCCGCTCTTGGAATAAGTGAAAACAGAATGCTTCGAGGAGAATGAGATTTCCTCTCAGATCCTTTGGACATGCAGACTCTAGAGAAGACCATCCTACCTGGCAATGTGGGAGGTAAGAGGAGAGAAGCTCAAGGAGGTAGAGAGACACCCTCACAGCAACAAAGGGCTCAGACATAGCGACAATTAAATGACAGAGATGGTCTGGGTACCGTGTCCTGCTGCTGCACTCAGGTGGCTGTGTCAGAAATTACTTGGAGGTCCCTAACAGGAATAGCAACCCTCTCCCACAAATCTCCCTGCTTCTGAGGCTTCCCGCTTGTTTTTATTTTAAGTATTTAAACAAATTAAGACTATAAATCCAAGTTGGTGCCAGCTGGATCAAGTAGATTACCTTGTTCATTCAATGACTGCAGAACACTCAGCTGTGTGCCAAGGAACAGGTTCATTGAAACAGTGTCATTGTTCTACATGGAGTCATGTTAGGAACAAAGAGTCTGTTGGCCAGTTCTACGCCCATCTTTAATCCTGCCCCTTCTATGCAGAACTTTCTATAAATAGCATCTCCCTTATTTGTGGAAGCCTATGGAGGAGAGTGGGAACCCAAAATCCATCTACAGAGTATCTAGTCAGATTAAGCCTTTGGCAGATTCCTTCTGCCCACAGAGAGAAACTCGACCAGCTTTACTATCAGAGAGTATTGTAAATTTGATTATGGTTCATTGAAACATGGTATAATATGATATTTGGAAGGTAGAATTTGGATCATGATAGTTGGGGTGTGAGTTATTCTTCACCTAAAGACAGACAGCAAGCCCACTGAATCCTATAAAATAGACTTCACTGCTTAAAAACATCTGTGGCTCTTCACTGTAGGATAATAACCAAACTTCTTATCAAAGTTAATGCGGAATTGGGGAATTGATTTTAACCAGCACTAAACTTTCTCCTGATTTGGTCCCTGACTCTGTATCTTTCACGAATGCTATGGGGCTTCAAGTCACAATCTTGACTGCTAGTATTAACGAGGAAGG
The DNA here is from genome assembly GCF_050624435.1 of Tenrec ecaudatus. Classification (NCBI taxonomy): domain Eukaryota; kingdom Metazoa; phylum Chordata; class Mammalia; order Afrosoricida; family Tenrecidae; genus Tenrec; species Tenrec ecaudatus. Next base: position 12,864,313 of record NC_134544.1, read on the forward strand.
GGTGAGCAACTGGTCTTCTGAGCCTTGCCAATCGCCAGCGGAGTCCATTAGGCACTTGGAAGTAGTTTCTTCTCCAATCAGTAGCTCCACTTCTGACCCACATCTAGGTTAGAAGCCTGATGAGACACCCTGAGTTCAATTAAGCTATTCCCTGTTTCCTGACCCACAGAAATGGGATTTTGTTTCAAGTTTCTAAATTGGTGATTACTTTATTACAAAGCAATAAATAAACAATACGCTAACAAATCTCAACTGAGATATCAGGAAACTAAGAGCATGCATTTTAATAATTCCTTGAGAATTGAAGTTTCCCAGCCAATCATCTAGGTCAAGTGTGTTCACATGTCATGTTGGATAGAAGAACCGGAGACTTAGCTTTGGAGCTGAAGAATAGAAGTGACCATTTTTGAGAGCCCAGGCAGAAGCATGCAGGGGATACTGGCCATCAGAATCCATCGGTGTTTGTATCATTGCAGTGTTGAAAGTGCGTACTAAAGGTCATCTGCTGATAACCATGGGACATTCTGGCAAACAAGAGAGCCAGTAATACCTTAATTTTTTTGTTTTAATCATTTTGTTGGGGGCTCGTACAACTCTTAACACAATCTATACATACATCCATTGTGTCGAGCACATTTGTACATTTGTTGTCATATGCATGTAAGACCTATGCGGGGTTTTCTAATAAATAACCCATTTTAATAACAAAACAAGACCTTATATTACCATTGTCAACACACACTCTACCTTGATAGAAGATGGAATTATGACATCATGCAGCATATGGTGTTCGCTGGAATTTTTCAATGTTTGCCTATTAATTAAAATTTATGTTTGGTATTCACTTTAACGATAAATTCAGAGAGAAGAAAATGTGAATGCTGCCATGCAGTTACAGAAGCAGACACCAACATAAAATCCAATTTAGCCAAAACAGTATTGGTTTTTTACTAAAGCTAACTCAGGACAAGCAGATGCAATAGCTACACCGGTGAAAGGGAAACCCGCTTATAGTAAGACACATACACCCTGATACCCAACTTGAAGACGCTCAACAATTCAGCCGAGGGAAAACCAGAATAAAAGAAAAATTTCTTCCTCTGGAATATTTGTCATGATACAAAGATAAAAGACTTTCAAACAGGACACTTTACATTTTTTGTATTTATGTTTTCAATTTAGGATTAGTTATATTTAAATATTAAGGCTTTTAAATTATATATCTCAATGCTCAGATCAATTAGTTGACCTGGATTGGATGATTTTTTTATTTTTCTTTTTAAAAATCATTTTACTGGAGGCCCATATAGCTCTTATAACATTCCATACATTAATTTTATCAAGCATATATTTGTTCATATATGGCCATCATCATCCCCAAGACCTTTTCTACTTGGGCCCTTGGTAAAAGCTCCTCTTTTTTCCCTCCCTAACTCAGCCTCCCAGCCTCATGAATCCATGATCAATTATATATTGCTATTATTACTTTGTATCTTTCATTGTCCATTGTCTCCCTTCACCCACATTTCTGCTATTTGTCCCCTTTGGTGGATGGGATATATATCCAACCTTGTGATGGCTCTCCCTTTCTCCCCCTTCCCCCTTTCCACCCAGCCCCCTACCCTCTTGATATCCCTACTTCCACTACTGTTCCTGAGAGGTAAATTGTATATGTATATATATATATATATATATATATATATATATAATCGGGTTTTTACAGCTCTTACCACAATCCATCCATTGTGTAAGGACATTTTTTCCTTGTTGCCATAATCATTTTCACGCATTTTCTTTCTACTTGAGCCTTTGGTATCAACTCATCCTCTTCCCCCCTCATGAACGCTTTATACTTTATAATTTTTTTCATGTCTTATACCTACCATTGTCTCCCTTCACCCACTTTTCTATTGTCTGTCCCCCTGGGAGGGGTTATATATTGATCATTGTGATTGATTCCCCTTTTCTCCCCCCACCTTCTCTTTACTGTCCTGATGCTACTACTCTCATTATTGGCTTATCTGTCCTGGATTCCCTGTGTTTCCAGCTCTTATCTGTACCAATGTACATGCTCTGGTCTAGCTGGACTTGGGGTGATGATGATGGGAGGAGCATTAAATAGCTAGAGGAAAGTTGTATATTTCATCAGTGCTATACTGCATCTGACTGACCCGTCTCCTCACTGCAACCCTTCTGTAAGGGGATGCCAAATTGCCTACAGGTGGGTTTTGGGTCTCCACTCCATACCCTCCCTGTCAGTCACATTGCTCACATTGGTTCTAGGTATTTGATGCCTGATACCTGATTGCATCGACACCTCACAATCACACAGGCTCATGTGCTTCTTGCATGTGGGCTTTGTTGCTTCTTAGTTTGATGGACACTTGTTTATCTTTAAGACTTTAAAACCCAGACCCTATAAATTTTGATTGCTAGGCACCATCAGCTTTCTTCACCACATTTGTTTCTGTATTCATTTTGTATCCAGTGGCTGTGTTGGAAGGTGAGCATCACAGAATGATGGGTTATTAGAACAAAATGTTCTTGTGGTGAGGGGGTACTTGAGTAGAGGTCCAGTGTCCTTCTGCTACCTTAATACTTAACATGTAAACATATGTTCATAGATCTATATTCCTATCCTTATATATAAATATATTTACATATGTACATGCTTGTATTTAGACCTCTATAAATGTCCTTTGCCTCCTAGTTCATTCCTCTATTTCCTTTTTCCTTCCGCTTGTCCCACTATCATGCTCACCTTTCATTTGAGTTTCAATAATTCCTCCTGGCTACATTGTCCTTAATCAAGCCCCACCAGTCATCCTTCACCCTCCTTATTTTAGATCACTTGTCGTTCCTTTGTCCCTGTGTTTGTTGACCTCCCTCTTCCTTTCCCCCAACTCTCCCTCTCCCATGTCCCCTCAGCACCATTGGTTTCATTGTTTTCTCCTCCAGATTGTTTATCCCTCCTATCTTATCTAGATAGACCTGCAGAGACATAATAAGCACAAAAATAAGGCAAAACAAAACAAAATGACAAAATAAAACAGCATAAATAAAACCTAGGGGGGCAGGGGCGGCGGGGATAAAGAAAGAAAATAGTTCCATGTCTGTTTATTGACTTTTAGGAGTGCTTTCCAGTTGAGTCTGATGGGGTGTCATGCCCTGGCCCCAACGTAGTTTGCTATTCCCCAGGGACTTCATTGCTTTTCTCCCCTTGCTGTTCTGTTGCACGCCCTTAGTGTTTCACCTAGGAATGGTGGGGCCAGATTGGGCACAATTCCCTCACTGTCTCCTTTTTTTTTCCTTCATGATTCCTATTATGTTTCTACTTTCCTGGTATCTCGGCTGATTTTATGAATTCATTGATTACCTGGCTCCTGCTTCTGCACAGACTGCAGTCACAAAGGCCATGCAGAGCAGGCGACTCACTCTGACACACATTTGGTTGCCATGAGTCAGAATCAACTCAAAAGCAAGGCATCTGCCATAGAGTGTACATGTCAGGTAGTTATTGACACTATTATTTTATCATAATAGTTGCTATAATAAGGAGTCCTGGTTGTGCTGCCAGATAAGCTTTGGGATGCTAACATCGAGGTCTGGTTCAAGCCAACCAACAATTAATGGGGAAACAAAATGAGGACGTCTGCTCACCTAATGATTTAGTCTCAGAAACTTCATATAGGGTTCTACTTGCACTCCACCCCCCAAAACAAACAAACAAACCTAGCAGCACTTGTAAAACATACAGTTTAGCCCTAACACAGAACAATAACAAAAGTATTACTGTTTATTAGTTTGGATATTCACCCAGATAATTCATACATGTCATGATATATATACATATATATACATATATATGTATGTCAAAAAGGCACTAAAAAGACATTTTCAAGGAGCCCCTGTGGTATGTAGTGGTTATGCTTTGGGCTGTGATCCATATGGTCCGCATTTCAAAACCACCAGCAATTTCCTGGGAGAAACACTGGGCTTTCTACTCCTGTGAACAGTTGGTTTCCAAAACTCACAGGACTAGCTATAAGTCAACACTGATTTGATGCCAGTGATTGTTGGTTTAAAGAGGTGTTTAATAACTGGCAATGAACTAGTAGGCAATCAAGACAAATCAAATCACATTTCAGTATGATTGGAAAATTTTGCCATTGATTCCAGGCTATGTAGAGACCTCGGGCTTTCCTGTGGCCTCCCAGGAATTGCTGAAGAATGTGAAGTTAGAGAAAGTTCTGACATGGACTTGGCGGGCTTCCACTTTTCAACAAGCCAGTTAACCATCCACTCTCATTGCATCTCAGAGTTCTATAGCTATTTTTTCATAGGACGTGAGCTTCCGTATTAAGGCGATGGACAACAGAAGTAAGACAATGGATGTTGTATGAATACTCTATTCTCTTTAGGCTTGTAGGAATTATGATATTGTTGAAGTCTGAGTTTCAGAACTATCTTCCCGCACTACTCAAATCAATAACCATTATGAAAATTAAGTCTAAATCTATTTCCAGGTCACAATATCTCTTTAAAGTAGTTTTAAAACAAATAGTAACTCAAGAATCATCAATATTAATTCTACCAAAGGAAAATACAGGCATGCTAGTACCAAATCAGGATGAATGAGCATAAAATGATAATTAATATCATCTTCCCTCTCTTGTACTGTTTAAGGATACTTGTAAAATTTTGAAGTAGTCTGCTTCTGTGACTGAGTGTTAGTTAGATTTTCCACATTAATAAAATCTCTGTTTAGGGATTTATAGTTTCATTTCAAGTCCACCATATGGAATGGCACTTTATAGACAATGTTTTTCTGAGAGATAGCTTCTTTCTTATAAATCCAGAGGAATATGGCAAGCGGTTTGTTCTTTTTTTGTTTGTTTGGGTTTTGGCATAAATGTGCATTTAATCTTATTTAATCCGACAGGATGTTTATTTTTCATAACGTGGCACCTCATTTAATATTAGATATCTTTAGAAAATTTGACCCCAAGGACATCCAGACTAATTTGAATGAACCAATACTTGATCAGCAACAACATAATGCAAAATTGACTGAATATATGTATATATATATATATATTCGAGTTTTAAGTTTCTTCCAAATAATTTAATATAACCTTCCATTCTTAGAGAATGGGGAAATTTCCTGAGGCTAAGTCAGTTAAAGTTGCTTGGCATGTGTGCTATTTTTGGAGGTAATAAGGTATTCCCTACTTGTTCAGTGTCACAGACCTGAATGTTTACACCATAGTCTAAAACCCGATAACAGACAGCACAGCACCAGCTGGTAATATGACCTTTCTTTCCCTGAGTGATTCCCCCAAGGGCAGGAACATTCCCCTCGCCCTTCCTTTCTCCAATGTTCCTCCTTCGAGTTGGGTCTTAGGTTTTGTAGCATTACTAAATTCAATGAGATTATACCTAACAGCGGCACTGTGCCGACCCGATGAAAGATAGCTGTCTTCTGATATTAGTCTATGCCCGCGCTTCTTTTATTTGGCTTCACAGGCAGATAGGAGAAGTGGAAGAGAGTGAGGACGTCGACACGGAGCAGATCAAGATTTGTGTTAAAACACTTGGTAGATATGTGTGCCAGGGCAAAGTGATTTGACCTCTCTGAGCTTCCGTTTGCTCCTCTGTCAATTGGGGATTACGAAATCTAACGCGGTGTTGAGTGTACTTGGGGAGAGCTGCAATGTGTTTGGCGTCCTCATAGGCACTCAGCGCATGCTGGTTGTGTTAATAATTATAAGGCTCCATTTTGATGATAATAATATTGGTGAAAACTTTCTTGTTGCAATAGAAATTTGACTGCTCATATATTTAAAAACAATATTACTCCATCCACCACGTGCCACACCTGTAGGCAAGAGAGAAAACAGTGTGTAGGCATGATTTGAAATATCATCAAGTGAGGTCTACCTTGTGATTTTTAATGGCAGGTGTGTAGGATATATATATATATATAATTCATAGACTGTTGGTCTGGGTAGACTAGAGAAACAATTTCATGGACACTCATATGTGTATAAGAAAGAGCTTTTTATTCATATGTGTATAAGAAAGAGCAATTAAATATTGAGAAAACATCCCAGCCCAGTCTGGAACTTGTCCATATCTTCAATATTAGCCCAAATGTTTGATACCAATCTATAAATCCCTCTTCAGACTCATAAAATACATGCAGTGGTACCAAATGAAGGAAGATCACACGTCAGTGGGTGGAAGGTCTTGTGGATCCAGTGGTGGTGTAAGCATCTCAGCACTGGTAGGCGTATCCACATGGTGCCTCTGGCTCCAGCATTCTGGCTCCATCAACCTCTTTCCATGTATTTTCTCCAAAGGGACATCTCACAGAGAGTGAGCCGGCATCCAGCCTCCAGCTATTTATCTCCTGAGTGCCTCCAATTGATGTTATCAGGCTTTGACCTGATTGACAGGTTAAATTCCACCACTTCATTTGTAAGTCTCAAATTGACAACAGTTTATGTAACTACCACACACATATTACAGTGCCAATTAAGAGAAATCCAGTGGAAAGGAACATCCCTAGAAAATAAGTTATCCCCATTAATAAGTAGAATAAAGACAGAGCTTGTGGCACCTATATTCAATATACAGAATTAGAAAAATCTTGAGCTTAGCATAAATAAGACCGGTAATTGCTTTTGCCCCACCTTCCAATGAGCAAGTACAATGGAAGAAACATGAAAAAATCAAAGATGCCTAGGAATTTAGAAAGTGATTATCAGGAGGACATCATTGCCTCAAATCATCTCTCTTAGAACCCAAACATAGTTGGGTAACTTGTTGGATACACTGTCCCCAGAGGATCTAAAATTATTGTGGCATTTTTACTGATATGATCAATGCTTCCGAATACTTTGAGGAACATGAAGGCAGACAATTTCAGAACAGGTTCAGAATCCGTTTCAAACAATTCACACTGGGCAAAAACAAAACAGAAAGGCTAAATTCTGATCGATCCTTTCTCATAGTTTATAAACTTGAGAGGAATGAAGCTCAAATATTTTTCTGCATCCTCGTGGTATTATTCTGATGGACTCTTAGCAAACTTAGCTTTTCATCAGAGAATAAATCAATAAAGGGGCAAGAATCTTCTCAGAAGTCATTTAAAAAAGTACAAAGTATGTATTATACACCAGACACATCCAAGTAACAATGTAAAAGTGAAATCCACAATCTTTAAGTGTATATCCATTAAAGACAGTTTGTAACACACTATTCTTTCTTATTTAATTGCTACTGCATATCAGGAGGCAGACACATCTGGCACACCAAAAGGAGTAGCCAAAAGATGATTAAAGGTAATTTCTTACTTCCAGAATACTTATGATTGATCACATTCTCCTGGTGCCATTGATTGAAGGCTGACTCAGAGCAAACCAATAGGACAGAGTAGAACTGTCTGTGAATTTCTGAGACTAACAGACTTTAAGGGAGAAGAAAGTCCTATTTTTCTCCCTGGCATACTCTAGTAAGCCAATATTTACAATGGAAGGGGGCTCATACTGATAGCCCATGGTTCTGTAATGGTAGGCATTATGTGAAGGATGATAACAGAGAATGGGGGTGGGGATACCACATCTTATCAGCTAGATATTACAATTTAGCAGTAACCCTGTGCCAAGAACTGCCAAGTGGACAGTTATTCCTCCACTTGCAAAGCTGATAAACCATAATTTTAACTGTAACTCTAAAGGTAACCATAAGCACCATTTACATTATTAAAATCACATACGGATTTTACTTATTGCCATTACTTTATTGCCGAAGAAATTAATTGTTTCTTAAAAGTCACCCTTCTAAATGATAATCTGATCAGAAATATTTTAAACATATGAATATACCACTCAAAACAAGCAATAGCATAGCTAGGAGCCTTCCAACTCAAACACCTGGAGATTTCATTATCTGCTTTGTTCAACCTCCCCACTCAATGGGACTTTCATGAAAAAGAGTTGAATGATGATCCAGGTAAACAAAAGGCTATTTTGTTAGCCAGGTAAAATTGTTCAGCATCTCGGAGAGATATCCAGAGAAGCTATGATTTTGTCTCGTGGGGTATCAGGAGGAGTCTCAAGGGCTATCAAACTTACACAATTCTCTCCTTCATTGACATGGAGGACCAATCATGTCAAATGGGATATTGTTTCTGCATGATATATCAATACACCATGATGAAATCAGAATGGAGAGAAAGAAGACGCCATTGATAAAAGAGGTGCATTCAGGCTGGTTTGTGTGTTTAGCAGCCACAGTGGCTGCATTTCTGCGGAAGGAGGCAGTGGGAAGGGAAAAGTAGGAAAGGGGCTCTTTTAACTGTAAAATCGATTAGTCAAACCTCTGGAATACACTCCACCCAAAACGAGGATTTGAAAAACAGAAAGGAAAGGAAAGTGAACAAATTGATGAGGCTAATTAGTCATTCCCCTTTTAGTGAAATTTTTTCCACACCATGTTGCTAACCACAAAGTCAGTGGTTCAGACCCACTCCACAGACCCACTCGGTAGACAACCCCATCAAGATTTACAGTCTTGTGATCCTCACCAAAGGGGAAGTTCTGCTTTGTTCTATAGGGCTGACTTGAGGTGGAAGGGACTCGGTGACAATGAGATCATGAAAGCCATACCAAGCTGAAACAATTTCACATCAGAACAGTTAAAGAGACACCTAATCCAGGCATCACTATTAGCAATATTATGCAAAATATAGTTCAATGCAATGAACTATACTTCTATACAAATATAGAAATCAATCATTTGCATATTAGATGTGAGGAGACACAATAATTTGCACTTCTATGATTATTCATAAAATATGCAACACAATCAAGCAAAACATTGTTTGAATTCATTAGGAAATTCAGGAAATGCACAACATAAAATTAACGTGAATAAATGAGAATAGAATCATTACAAACAGAATAAAAGGCATTGCTGGTGAGTGGGACCAGATCGTACTCCTAGAAAGTCTAACATAGTATCCACTCAGGTTTATGAAATTCCTAAGACAATATTTAAATTTATATGCCTATGATGCTAAAAGTTAAAAGTAAATGAATAAATATTGAGCAGACTGGGAAATGTTAATGTGCTACCCTCCCCCTGATTTGATGACCTCAATAGATAAAGTGTAGAGCAGAGTTTTGAAACCATGATTGATGGACCTAACACTCATTGTTGCCAAGTCAAGTCTGACTCATAGAGACCCTGCTGAAAGACCAGAACTGGTTCATGCGGTTCCTAGCCTGCAAGCCTTAGGGAAGCAGAGGATTGTTTCTCTCTCCTGTGCCGCAGCTGGTGGCTTCAAATACGGAATTTCCAGTTAACAGCACTGAACTGAACCAATGCACCACCAGGACTTACTTACTATGGTAGGCCATAATTTTAATTTTGCAGAGTCCAATGAGTCCTTGACTGCCTATACAATATTTTGTGTGTACATTTTAAGTGTATTTCACAGAAGTATATCCATTACACAAAGTAGAATCTTAATGTAGGCTGAAATTCAAAAGTCCTAACAGGCCAAATGCATTTAATAATAACATCAACATCTTTCATTTAAGATACACATACATGTAACCTTTTGTCATAACAAGAATATGAAGCACAGTAAGTACCAAGGTGAAGAGTGTCCTACTTATGAAAAACTCATCTTTATGAACAAACAACACAAGGCTTGTTGCACTAGAGATTTGTCTTGAATACAGTGTTTTGCCATAAGGAACGCATGCAGGAGTTGGTGGTGGTCATGGAAGCATTGTGTAGTATCAATAGTCTTTCCCCATCTTTTAAAGTCAGATCCCTTGTTAAGTCAAAATAGTGTTACGATGTGTTGAATGTATAATTTTGTGTTTGGCTTCCATTACCCTCTTTTTTTCCCTTCTAAACATGCCTGCAAATCATAAAAACCAGTGTAGGTGCTGGTAGGTGCATCAAGAAAGATAACATACAACATGGAAATAGTTATTAGATTGGGAAAAGGAAGAACAATGGAGATTGTATGTAGCTAAAGCAATGGATAAGTATTTGGAGGAAGAGCCTGGGGCCTAAGAACTTGTTAAGATAATTAATTTTTAATGAAAGAGTTAATGAAGTTTTTCATGTAATTCAATCAGGTGTGGCAAATTCAGCCAAGTAAAATCCTAATACCAAGGGACCCTACAGCTACCTAGGCTATCAGCTAATTCAACGACATTAATGATGAGAAAGAGAAAATCTTTATACAAACTCAGTGGAGGCCTGCTTCAAGAAATTGCCTCTAGTAGCACCCCTTACCCACACTAGCCCCTCTCCAGCAGCAGCATCAAACCCTGGCTCTCCGTCATGAGGCCAGTCATCTTCAACACTAGCCACTAGATATGTCTCCACCATTTTTCTCATGGCTCATCCAAATATTAATGCTGTTGTGTTATATCATGAATGCCCCTTCTGGCATGTAAACCTCTAATTATGATAGATTTTCTTCTTCTTCTTTAACCTACCCTATCTTCAGGACTGTTTAGTGCTTTTTATACAGCATGATATACCTACATGCAGACACTCAAGCACAGCTTTTCTCCCTTCAGAACAATATCATAAACTGTTAATTTCATAATTGGTGCATAATTATCATTATTATATAAGGTTTAATTAAGTTAACATATAATAGTGAATTTGGAAATGCTTTATATGCTTAGAAAAGGAAAATACATACTGTATACTAAAACAAATATTTCATATACTAAAAGGAAATATATCTACTCATTCTCCATTGCCTACAGATTCAAGTTCCAGACCAACTTATGAATTAATCTTACAGGGACTATCTGTATAAAAAAATGTCTGTAAAAAGAAGGCACAGTCATGAATACTTTCTGCACTTGTTAAGTGTTGAGTGGGTCTCTAATTCATCTCAAACCCATGAAATGGAGTCCATTCCGAATCCCACCAACCCTGTGTTGTTGCAGTGAGGTGCTGAGTCGGGTCCCATTCACAGTAACCCTATACCCAACGGAAGTAAACCCTGCACGGTCCGGAACCATCCTCACGACCCTTACTGTCGGAGTCCATTTTTGCAGCCACAGTGTCAGTCTCTCTTTGAGGGCCTTTCTATTTTTCAGTGCCCCTCAGCTTTACCAAGTTCGAGGTCCTTCTCCGGGGACTGGTCTCTCCTGGCAACATGCCCAAAGCATGTAAGAGGAAGCCTGGCCCTGCTTGCCTCTGAGGAGCACTCTGGCCTTATTTTTCCAAGAGAGATAGGTTTGCCCTTTTAACAAGCCAAGGTAGATTCAATATTCTTCTCCAGCATCCCAATCAAATGTAATGAGTCTTCATTGGGCTTCCTTATTCAATGTCCAACTTTCACTTGAATATGAAGCAATACCATGGCTTGGTGCAGGTGTACTTAGGTCGCAAAGTGATACCCTTGTTCTTCAATACCCTGACGAAGTTTTGTGCAGCATATTTATCTAATGCAACATGTCTTTTGGTTTCTTGACTCTGCTTCCATGATAATTGATTGATTGTCAAAACCTTTGAAAACTCTGTTAGTTACATAATTTCATGTCAACTTAACATATAAAGAATGGAGTCTAACTTGTCAATTAGGCTATGACCTAATGGTACCTCCTGGTGGGCACTGCCTTCTCATGAGGAAGATCTTGGGAACTTCCTCCTTCTCTCTGCCTTTGCTTTCCTGTTGATGAGCCACACAGAGTCCTGAGGAACCTTGTTACGTGGGCACCACAATTGGATCCATGCAACTCTGTACCCACTGGTCTTTGCTCTTCCTGCATTCTGCATCATTGCATGTGACTTCTTGAGTCTGAGGAGGGACTTATGGACTAGTACTGGCTTATGGACTTAAGTTGGACGCGGCTGGAATGTTTTGCCAATATACAATTACTTCGTCATATAATGTTCTCTCTTACTCATATGTGTCACTGAATTTGTATCTCTTGCCAACCCAACCTAAGACAATAACTTCAACCATTTTTCCCCATTGATCATGATGTTTCTTATTGGTCTAGTGGTAAAGATTGTGATCTTCTTGACTTTGAGTCATAAGCCATAATGAAGGCTACATTCCTTCATCTTCAAGAGCAAGCGCTTCCAGTCCTCCTCACCTTCAGTGAGCAAGGTTGTGAAAGCTTCATGTTGTAGGCTGTTAATAAGCCTTCCTCAAATCCCGAGGCTAAAATTCTTCTTCATATCATCCAGCTTCTCTGATGATTTGCTGAGTGTAGAGATTGAAAAAATGATGGTGAGAAAATAAAATCCTGACACATACCTTTTTCGGATTTTAAACCATGCGGTATTCACTTATTCTGCTCAGACAACTTCCTTTTGATTCATGGATAAGTTCCTCATATGCATAATGAAATGTTCTGGAATTCTCATTCTCATTCTTCTGATTATGGTTCACATAGTCAAGTGCCTTGGAATAGTCAATAAAACCCAAATAAACACCCTTCTTGTAAGTCTCTGCTTTCAGTCCAGAGTTATATGACAGCAGCAATGATATGACTTATTCCATGTCGTCTTCTGAATCCAGCCTGAACTTCTTCAGTTCTCTGTCAGTGTACTGCTACAACCCTTGTTGGATGATCTTTAGCAACATTTTCTTGTGTGCAATATCAGTGATATTGTTTCATAGTTTGAGCATTCCACTAGGTTGTCTTTTTTTTTGGAATGGGCACAAATATGAATTTGTTCTAGTCAGTTGACCAAGTAACCATCTTCCAAATTTCCTAGTAGACACCAGCGAATATTTCCAGTGTTTCATCAGCATTTCAAAGCATTTCAATTGATAGTGCATCCATTCCTTTTGGGTTTCTTTTGAATAATGCCTTCAGTGCAGCTTGATCCTCTAGAGACCCTATATGACAGAGTGTAATTTTCCCTATGGGTTTCTATGGCTATAAATCTGTATGGTAGTAGGAAGCCTCAGCTATGTCCTTCAGAATGGCAGTTGGTTTTGAACTGCTTACCTGTGATTAACAGTGTAATATCTAACCTACCCACACTAAGAAGGCTCCTTTTTGACACATAGTGACCCTATGTACAACAGAACGAAATACTTTCCAGGCCTGCATCATCCTCAAAATTGCTGTGTGTGAGCCCAGTTTTGTAGTCAATGTGTATGTAAATCCATCCCCTAAGTCTTCCTCTTTATTAATGATGAACTATATTATAAAGCATGGTGTCTTTTTTTTCAGAGAAAAGTCTCTCATGATGACATGTCCAAAGTACATGAGAAAAAGTCCAGCCATCCTTATTTCTAAGGCGCACCAAGATATTATTTCCCCATTGTTGTACCAGTCGGTGGTACATTGAATATTTTTTTGCAAACACTATAATTTGAAGGCCATTTTGAACTGTCAGCCATATGCTTTACTATGTTAGAACTGGAAATTTTAAGAGGAATGATGATTCATCATAAAAAAGGACATTTCAATGCTAGGTGTGATAGGATAATATCCATACAACTTCAAAGAAGACCAGTTAATAGACTAATATTAAAACTTATCAACCACTAAAGCCAACAATGAAGACATTGAAAAATTCTATCTTCTTCTGTCAGAAATGATCAAACATGCAATTAGGGCCCATTGATTCTTACTACCGATAGGAATGTAAAAGCTGTAAACAAACAGAAGGATTAGTAATTGCAAAAATATGGCCTCGGTGACAGAAAGGGTGCCAGAGATCTCATAACAGAGTTATGCAAGACCATTGACTTTTCTATTGCTAATATCTTTTTATTAAACAACATAAATGGTGACTTTGCGTGCAGACTGTCCAGGTGCAGTACCTAAGGAACAAATGGAGTACATCTATGGAAGGGCCAACTATAGGGCAAGCCATCAACTTCTAGTAGAAAAAATAACAAGTTGACAAGTTGACACAGAAGATTAAATCCAGTCTATGAGGGCCAAAATACAACTTCTATTGTATCACACAGAGTTCGAGTTCATCTCAAGAACAAATGGACTATGGTGAGCACTGAAGACTGAACACCAGACAAGCTGCGGGATGTCAGAGAGAGCATCAGGCATGTAGAAAGCACATTATCACAAAAAGATAGGTAAAGAGGAGACTGAAACTAGAAGATATTCTGAAACTTGCTCTTGAATACAGCATTGCAAAAGAAAATTAAAAAAATGTGTGTGAAAGCACATGCAAGAGACCTGAATAGAAAAATTCAAATGGCATCTTAAGTAAACAAAAAACTTTCTAGATCAAAGTAAATCATTGCAATAAAATGTGCAAACACCTGAAGTTATAAATCCTAAAATTGATAGTATGCTCAATATACCTCAAAATTTGAAAAAAAAAATGAAGGGAAAAAAATCAAACCCTGTATGGAAATGCTGAAAGATTCCATGTCCAAAATATTGAATGAAGCAAGAACCCTCAAAAGAATTTGGAAGAAATACACAGTACCAGTATAACAAAAGGAATTGATCAAATTCAACCATTTATGAGAGGCCATAGTATCAAGAACCAATAGTACTGAAGGAAGAAGTCCAACCAGTCATGAAGGCATTCATGAATAATAAGACTCTTAAACTTGACATAAAACCAATTGAAACGTTACAAAAACCTGATTGAGTGCTGGAAGAATTCGCTATTTTATGCCACAAAACTAGGAAGACAGCTACCTGATGAACAGAGTAGAAGAGATCTACATTTGCACTTACCCCAAAGAAAGAGAACCCATCAGAATGCAGAAATTACCAGACAATAGCACTAATATCACATGTAATAAATTTTGCTGAAGGTAATTACAAAACCATTACAGCAGTGTGTAACAGATTGGTGCCAGAAATTTAAGCTGGATTCAGAAAATGCCATGGAATGAGGGATTTCTGCTGGCATAAAGTATCATTGCTGATATCAGATGGATCTTGGATCAGACGGAGTTTAGCAGAGAACACCAGAAAGATGAATTCAGGTTTTCCATTGGATATGCAATGACATCCAACTGTATGACTCATGGATAACAGTGAGAAGAATTGAAATTACAGAACATTTAACTGCCTTCATGGAGAACCTGTATAGAGACCAAAATACAACCTTTCAAACCAAACAAAGACATATTACATTGTTCAAAATCAGTAAAGGTGTGGGTCAGGCTTGTACCCTTTCACTCTACTTATTCAGCATGTATGTTGATCAAATAATTCTAAATAATTCTAAATAATTCAAATAATTCTAAAATCTGTACTATCTGTACTTGAAAGTGGTTTCAAGATTGGGAGAAGGCTCCTTAACAGAGAGTGAAATGCAGATGACCCAATCTTGTTGAAAATCACTCTTCCATATGAGTTACAACCCAATATAAAGGAAACAAAATTCCTAACAACTGGACCAATAGGTAACATCGTGATGAATCAAGGAAAGATTGAAGTTGTCAATAGTTTCATTATACTTGGGGAAACAGCATCAAGAAATCAAAGAACATACTGCACTGGACAAATCTACTACACAAGAGCGAAGATGTCACTATGAGGACCAAGATACACATGACCAAGCCCTGCTCCATTGTCATCTCTTCTGCATATGACAGGTGGGCCAAGAACTGAAAGACTGGAGAAGAGCTGGTGTATTTAAATGATGGTCCTTTTGAAGAATGACGGACCGAAGAGGGAGTCAACCTGTCTTGGAAGTGTCGGCAGAGCACTCCTGGGGAGTGAGGATGACTAGGTATTGTCTAATGTACTTTGGAGATGTTTTCAGCAATGATAAGTCCCTGTGAAAGCAACCCATGATTGCTAAAGAAGAGGGCTAGTGAGAAAATACTACGAAGACCCTCAAGGAGATTGAATGACACAATAACTGTCCAATAGGCTCACATATCATATTTTTAGGATGGCACCAGGTACGACAGCATTTTTTATGTTGTACACAAGGTCCCAGTGAGTTGGTGCCAATAGCACCTAAAAGCAAAAGTATGATTTTAGAATAGTCTTATTAAAGCAATTATTGACGATAAAATATTAAATCAAGAAAATAGTAATGTGCTCTTAAATTAAGGTGATTATTTCTATCCGACTGCAATACTGAGGATCCTTGAGAAAATAAGAAGTTCCATTTTCAGGATCAATAGAAATATAAGAATCTCCTTTAAAGCATGTAAAGGTTAGTTCCAAAATTATTAGTTTTTGTTCTCTTCAAATGATATAATTTAGTTCAGGTTACTCTTTGGAATTCCTACATTATAGCTAGTAGTTCAAATCTGATAGTCATTCTGGGGAAAAAACATGGGCTTTTCTTTTCCCATACATATGCCTGGGCTAGCCCTAGAAACCCAAGCAAGCAGGTCACTCAGCCCCAGAGGGTGGGTCAGAGTTGGAATGGACTCACTGGCCATGAGTGAGTGAGTGTGATGCAACATGGAAGTATACCAATGGAAAAAAATAGAACCTCAAATGGCATGGATATGACTGTATGCTTAGATATAATATGTACTCTAATTAGATTTTCTAAAATGCTATTTCCAATTACAATATGCAAAGAAGTTCATATCTTTCTTGAATTTAGACTTTCCTAAATATTCTTTCTCAGAGAGCCTATCTTTGGGGTCTCGGAGTTACAATACACTATTGTTAAGGTGAACGTCTGTTGACAGAGTGGATAACACTAAACCATCTTCAGGCCAAATCTAAGTGTTTTCATAAACTGTGCAGGAGCTCTAACCCTCACACGTGTTTCTCCAATGGCATAGCTTCTTACCACCACTCATCTGTCAGTTTGTCTTACTGTGGTAGCTTGTGTGTTACTGTGTTGCTGGAAGCTATACCACGGTACTTCAAATGCCAGAAGGGTCATCCAAAATGACCGACAGAGCTTCCAGACTAAGACCAGACACCAAAGAAGGGCTTAGCTCCCCACTTTGAAGGAAAGAGTCCCTGAAAACTTTAGGCAGAGCTTCGAAACCTTGTCAGATACAGAAGACCTAACGAATGCTGGAGGGCAGGCCCCTCAGGTCTGACGGGACTCTCTTGGTCAAGTGGAGGGACACTTGGTCAAGAGAGGAAGGCCCTTAACAAGATACCCATCTTGACACTATGACTACGGCACAGGATTGATTGTAAGGATGGCACAGCACCATGCAGGGCTTTTTCCTGTTGTGCATAGGGTCGCTAAGGGTCCTAGCCAACTCGATGGCACTTAACTATAACATCATTTCTTAACCCATCCTTCCTAATCTGGCACATGGGTGCTGAAAATTCAGTCATGGTGTTCGGCTGAATCATGTGTAGAACAAAACCAGTGACCCTCATATATGGATAAGAAATAAATTTATACCAAAGTATTTTATACCAATAAGTTATCGTAGCCCAGCCCAACTCAAGCCCACAGGTCTGATGCTAGCTGGGGCCCCATCAGACTCACAGCTGCAGGCTGATGGTGCAGAAAGGTAAAGAGGGAAACAGAGAAATAGGCAGTTGGGTAACGAGTTATGTGGATTCAAGGTCAATGGAAACATGACAGGGTGCTGAGAGCTCCCAGGTTGGCTTCCAGCATCAGTGGCCCATATGGGGCCAGCTCCTAAAGGCATACACAGAATTCCAGCAAGCAGGGAGAATGAAGGGCCAGAGAGAAACAAATCCCCAGCGTCTCTCTTATAAAAAAAAGGCCACAGATCCAAAGGAGACAATCATCAGGTTGTGACCTAATTGATAGGTTAGACTCCACACTGACACAGTCACACAGCTTCCCATTGACATAAACTCTAATTGAAACTCTGGATCCCAATTATGGCAAGTTTCTCCTTAGAGGAGGCAGAAAAACTGGAGACCCTGGAAAGAAAACAATGTTCCTCCCTCCCCAATTGGGAACAAGCTTTGGCAGAATGGCTTCCCCTGCAATGAGAAGCTTTGTTAAAGACGCTAATCTAGGTCTATTTCACAATGATCTTAAAATCATTCTTCCATAAATTTCCCCCTGACAAAACCATGAGAGGCTCCTTTTTTGCCTTCACCTTGAGAACCTGATGGGTTTCCTAGAGCCAGCCCCCTGAGAGGGTGGGGGCACTCTGAGATCACAATTCCTGGGATTTTCCACACTCAAAATCCAGCAGCTTTTGAAAAAAAAAATCACTGAGGAAGTGCTCTGATGGCACGATGTAAACAATCCCAACTGTGCGTCTCTTGGGGTCAGGGAGTTGTCTCTGCAGACTTCATATTTGCTTTGAAATGTCCGTTTTCTTAATGGATGTCCATTTTCTTATAAACTCGAGAAAAAACGTGGATGATTAGTTTGCCATTTTTTTCCTTTTTGGAATAACTTTCAGGTTTTTAAAATATTGGAGCGGAAGCCTCCCTCCAGGACCCTCTTGTTGTTGTGTTAGCCCCAACTTATGATGACTCCATGCCCTACAGCAAAAAACAAAGCAAGCAAACAAAACCACTGTCCTACCACTTGTGGATCAAACTACTGTGATCTGTATAATTATCGTGGGTTGATTTTCAGAACTTGATCACCAGGCCTTTTCATAGTCGGAGGATCCACTGAAATCGGTTCACTATCATAGCAACATGCAAGCCTCCACTAACAGGCGGTATTTGCTCATGCAGTGCAATGGTTAGGCTTCAAACCTAGGTTTTCTTGCCTGAAAGGCAACCATCAATGTCCCCATTTTCCCCCTTTCATTTTCATAAAAGGGGGAATAAAACAGAACACCTATCTCTTTGCACGCCTAATTTGCACAAAATATTTCATTAGTTTTTAATCAGATGTTTCACTTGTTTTTTAAAGAAAATATATCTGCCTCTTTATCCAAATCTAACTAAATCACTAGTTTAGAAATGTTGGCCCGATAAAAATAAGTTATGTATTTTCATTTGCATTTCTCATGGCTGCTAAAATAAATGTATAAAAAATTACTAAGTAGAGGATATGAATTTTTTAAACGAGGATGATATGTAAATTGTCAAGATATTTCCCAGAAGCTTTGTTTAAAACTATACCACTACCCAGTATGAGACAGGATAGATACTTGGAGAATGACAGGGTTTTTTTACTTTATTTACTGACAATGCAACCATACTGCTTTGTTTACTTAATCTTTCGATTGGTATTTATTGTAATATCTACTTGTCAAATTTATAACAGTATGATAAATAGAAAAAAGGGAGAGATTGCCTGACAATGATCAATTTTATTATTTGTATAGTCCTTTAGCATCTATAGGCTTTGGCGGTCTACATCTGTTGGTAGATCGCCACTTATGTACGTGTAGCCCCTATAGCGTTGCTGAGTCAGGATTGACTCAAAGTTTGGGTTTGGAGTGAGTGTATAGGATAACAGCCTGCAGCTTTTCGTCAAATAGACTTATTTGTGTGATGCTGGACAGATTATTTATTCTCATTGACACATTTTATAAAATGGATCTAATCCTAGTTCCTACCTGACAGGAGAGTTCTGATGATTAAAGGAGTTAACAAGTATGCAAGCACGCTGGTTTCCGCGCGCGCGCGCGCGCGCACACACACACACACACACACAGAAAACAGTGAGATATGATCAGTTTTATATAGATGTTATTCTTTAAAAACTCTGAATACATTTTTATCCTGAGCAAATGTCTTGTGTTATTTTGTTGGTCTTCTCCAACAGTTTGGATTGGGAATAAGGATGTGCAGTGCGGATGGAACATTACCTCCTCTACCTTGCCGTTAGCCTCCCCAGCCGAGATCAGAGGGCGCAAAGGAGATTTTTATTTCTATAAAAAGCATTTATTCTAGTGTTTTCTATTATCTGAAACACTCTTTTGAGAGCTTAAACTCTTTAATGTTAATATGTTTAAATAGATATACGAACGCATTAAAAATATCATGAAAGGGTACAGTGCATAGTATTTATTTTGATCTTTTGCCCTATTCCAGGGATTGCGACACACTTCGAAATTTCACATCTCCACGTACATTGAAAGGTAGCCCATTGGAAGCAAGAAAAATATGGCGTGAAGGTGAAAGAATCATCCTAGAAGTCCTAAATACTCCTTCCACTTCTGAAGGCTCTTTCTGGGGGGTTAGTCTTTTTGGTTTCACAGGATTGCTTCTGTGCCATTAGCAGTGAGTCTAGGAGAATAAAAATAAAAAGTAGCACTTAAAATTACTCTTTGGCACTTCAAGAGACCATATATTAGAGAACTAATTGGTATAGCTTTTACAACTTTTCCATTGATTTTTTTTCCCATTGATTTTTTTTCTCCCTACTTTGAGCTTCTTTTCATCTGACGACAGCCATTCATCCCTGCTCTAAATTATTAGGGAGTAGAGTACATGTGAGAGGAGATAGGCAGTGGAAGTGACAGACTTCCCAAGAACTTTTTTCTTCTTTTGCGTATTTTAATATTGTAATTTCAGAAAAGAAGAATGAGTAGGAAGTATACAGGTACTAATGATTTGGAATACATAAAAAATCATTTTTTCCTCCGGAGACTTGACGATTCCTATGAAAATCAAGGTCTTCTAGACAATGTAGCATGGTTACAGTGGATAGTGCTGAGTTGCAGGGAAGCAGGCTCCGGCTGTGAAATATAAATAAATATATATGTAAATAAATTAATAAATACATACATAGAATTATTTGATGAATGAAACCATCTGCTTGGAAATGCTTTCCTTTTACCCACAGAGAGTTATGAACTTAGGAATGCATTCTACTCTTTCAGGAATTGGTTTCATACCACACTGACTATCATCATCATCACCAAGAACAATCATATATTAGGTGTGTAATGGGATGACACCCTGTTTTATTGAAGAAAAATAACAACACATATCACTGAGGACATGCATTTCCCCAGTCTATCTCTTGCATTTCTTCTATCACAAAGGTTGGATAACTGAAATTGCAATTTTGTTAAATGAAACAAAACTCCCAAAACTAAATGTTTCCTATTAAAAGGATATTAAGGTAGCAGATGGACATTGGGCCTCCGCTCATGTGCTTCCTCAAAGCAAGACTACGTTCTTCTATTAAATTGGCATTCTATGATGCTCACCTTCATGACACCACCACTGAAGACAAAGAGGGTAAATATCCAAATGCGGTCAAGAAAGCTGATGGTGCCCGGCAATCAAAAGATATAGCATCTGGGGTCTTAAAGGCCTGTAGGTAAACATGTGGCCATGTGGCTCACAAGCAATAAAGCCCACATGGAAGAAGCACACCAGCCTGTATGATCACAAAGTGCCCAAGGGATCAGTTATCAGGCATTGAAGAACAGAAAATCATAATTGTGTGCTCACCTTCCTCATACAATTGCTGAAGACAAATGGATGCATAAGCAAATGTGTTCAAGAAAGCTGATGGTGCCAGGCTATCAAAAGATATAGCGTCTGGGGTCTTAAAGGCTTGAAATTAAACAAGTAGCCATCTAGCTCAGAAGCAACAAAGCCCACATAGAAGAAGCACACCAGCCTGTGTGATCACAAGGTGTCCAAGGGATCAGGCATCATCAGAACAATCTTAACATAATGAATGAGGTAGGCAGTGCAGAGTAGAGACCCAAAGCCCATTTGTAGGCCACTGGACATCTCCTTACAGAAGGGTCTCTGGGAGGAGACCAGCGTGCGATGTTGCAAAGATGAAAAATACAACTTTCCTCTAGTTCCTAAATGCTTCCTCCCATCCCCCCCCACCCCCCACTGTAATGATCTAAATTCTACCTTGCAAGTCTGGCTAGACCAGAGGATGTGCACTGGTACAGATGGAAACTGGAAACATGGGGAATCCAGGGTGGATGATCCCTTCAGGACCAGTGGTGTGAGTGGCCATATTAGGAGGGTAGAGAGAGGATTGTTGGAAAGGAGAACCAATTTCAAGGCTTTACAAATGCCCTCCTCCCTGGGGGACAGACAACAGAAAAGTGGGTGAAGGATGTTGTCGGACAGAGCAAGATATCAAGGACTCATGAGGGAGGGAGGAATGGAGAGGGAGGGAGAAATTGAGGACATGATGCCAAGGGCTTACGTGGAGAACAATGTTTTGAAAATGATGAAGGTAACGAATGTACAAATGTGCTCTACACAATTGATGCATGTACAGATTGTGATAAGAGTTGTATGAGCCCCAAATAAAATGATTTTTTTAAATAAATAAATAAAAGGGTAATCGTTTCTTTCTCCAGCCTCCCTAATCTCTAAATCAAGCACCCATAGAAAATAAACTTCAATTCTTTCATTTTTGCTCAGTAATTATCTATATATTGATATTGTTAAAAAATCATATACTTTTACTGAATTTTGATGCTTGTGGTTAAGGCGTTAACATTGTTAAATATAAACTCCACACCTTTCCTTGATTTTTGGTATTTCATATCACAATGTTTTTACAAACCTAATTAATTTTTATATTCTCATAACTATGCAAAAAACAAACCTCAAATCTTCACTAGACCAAGATGTAATATCATGATATTTAAAAAGAAAGAGAGACAGAAGGAAAGAAAGAAAGAACGAAAGAAAGAAAGGAAAACCACCCTGAAATTGTCAAACATTCCTTCTTGCTTGGATACACAATCAAAGTTTATGGAAGCAGTAATTAAGAACCATGATGCCTCACTGTACTGGGTAAGTCGTCTGGACAAAATCTCTTTAAAATGCTAAAAAGCAAGGCTGTCAATCTAAGGCGAGACTGACTCAAGCCAAGGGATTTCAATGGCCTCATATGTGTATGAAAGTTGGACAATGAACAAGGAGGACTGAAGAAGAAAAGATGAATTTAAATTATGATGCTGGCAAAGAATATCGAAGGTCCTAGGACCTGCTGGATGAGAAAACATCATTCTTGGAAGAAGTACAGCTAGAATGTTCCTTAGAATCTGTGATGATCAGACTTCACCCCACGTAATTTGGACATGTTGTCAGGAAAGATCAGTCCATAGAAATGGACATCTGTTTTAGAAATCAGAAAGGCAGCAAAAAAGAGGAAAATCCTCAAGAAGGTAGATAGACCCTGCGGCTGCAGCAGTGGGGTAACTGTCCTGACAAGTCTGAAGACAGCACAGGCCATTGCAGTGTTCATTCTGTTGTCCATAGTGTAGCTCTGAGTCAAAACTTTTGATGACACCAATTAACAGCGTGGCTATTCTAAGGCTGCCCCACCTGAATACACTAATTTTCTAAGTTCAGATCTCTATCGTCCAGAAAATGTTTCCTGTGTTTATTTCTCCTGGCATTAATAATATTATGTGTTTTCCTTATTTATCTTCCCCTCTTCCATGAACTATCACTCTCTTTCCTAAAATATGAAAAACTTTCCCCATATTTCTGCTTTTGTACAATTTTCATTTCCTTCTGCCATCTCTCAATGCCATTGAGTCAATTCTGATTCACAATGACACCAAAGTGTAGGGTAAAAATACCCCTGAATTTCTGAGACTGTATCCCTTTACTGGATTTAAAGTCATGACTTTCTCTCTCTGAGCAGCTGGTGTTTTTGAACTCCTGACCTTTGGCTTACAGCCTAATGTGTAACAATTATGCCACCAGCACTCTCTTTCTGAAGTAGTTAAAACATTTTTGTTAAATTTGGACAGTGTTTTTTTCTCTCTCTAAAGCGCTGGCATATCCATCAAATTTGCAGATATTAATTTTTTTTCACTCGCTTGCATAAGATATCCTGCAGTCTCCCTCACAGAATATACTCCCAGTATTCATTCCACATCTCTCTGTCCATCTGCTCCAAGCAAACCTTGTTGCTATCTAGGAGAGAAGACAGTGACCCTTGAGAGGTTCCATGTTCCTTCTCTCCCTTTTCAAAAGTTTTTGTGCTCCATACTTCTGTGTTATTTATCCTTAACCAATTCCAAAACCAAACTCACTGTCATCAAGTCTATGAGGACTCATAGCGACTCTGAAAGACGGGTAGAAGAGCCCCGGTGAGTCTCTGACACTGCACATCTTTATGAGAGTAGAACACTGTCTGTCTTCTCCCTGGAGTGGCTGGTGATGTGCAAGTGCTGGCTTTGCAGGTGGCAGCCAACGTCTCACCAATGCACAGCCAGGGATCCTTTTCCCTAATAGCAACTCTAAAAGTTAGAGCACAATGAAGTTAAACTTCCGAATTCTGAAGGACCATCGTTTGCAACCTAGAAAACCGAAACTTAGAACTCCAACGATCAACTGTGAGGGAAAAACAAAGACAATTTTATGAAAACAAGAATTCTGTTTTTTTAACATTTTATTAGGGATTCATACAACTCTTATCACAATCCATACATATACGTACAGCAACTGTATAAAGTACATCTGTACATTCTTTGTCCTAATCATTTTCAAAGCATTTGCTCTCCACTTAAGCACTTTGCATCAAGTCCTCTTTTTCCTCTCCCTCCCCGCGCCCCCCTCCTTCATGAGCCATTGATAATTTATTATTTTTTCATATCCTGCCCTATCCAGCTATCAAAAGAGATAGCGTCTGGGGTCTTAAAGGCTTGAAGATAAACAAGTGGCCATCTAGCTGAGAAGCAACAAAGCCCACATGGAAAAACACACCAGCCTGTGTGATCACGTGGTTCTGAAGGGATCAGTTATCAGGCATCAACGAACAAAAAATCATATCATTGGTGCACACCTCCATGATATGATCGCTGAGGACAAATGGGTGTATAAGCAAATGTGGCGAAGAAAGCTGATGGTGCTAGGCTATCAAAAGAGATAGTGTCAGGGGTCTTAAAGGCTGGAAGGTGAACAAGCGGCCATCTAGCTCAGAAGCAACAAAGCCCACATAGAAGAAGCACACCAGCCTGTGCAATCACGAGGTGTTGAAGGGATTAGGTATAAGGCATCATCAAAAAAAAAATCTTACCTTAGTGAATGAAGGGGGAATTGCAGAGTAGAGATCCAAAGCCCATTTGTCGGCCACTGAAGATCCCCTCACAGAGGGGTCTAGAGGAGGAGATGAGTCAGTCAGGGTGCGATGTAGCACCGATGAAGAATACAGCTTTCCGATGAATCTGTCAGGGTGCAACGTAGCACTGGTGAAGAATACAGCTTTCCTCCAGTTCCTTAATGCTTCCTTCCCCCTCCCCCCCCACTACCATGATCTGAATTCTACCTTGCAAGTCTGGATAGAGCAGAGGTTGTACACTGGTGCAGTTAGGAGCTGGAGGCACAGGGAATCCAGGTGGATGACACCTTCAGGACCAGCAGTGTGAGGGGCGATACTGGGAGGGTAGAGGGTGAGTGGATTGGAAAGGGGGAACTGATTACAAGGATTTACATGTGACCTCCTCCCTGGGGGATGGACAGCAGAATTATGGTATTTTTAACAGGCTTTCTAAATATTTTAAAAATCATTTTATTGGGGGCTTTTACAGTTCTTATCACAATCCATACATCAATTGTTTTTTTTTCTTTTTTGGTGTTTTTTACATGCCCTGATTTTTTAAAAA
Organism: Tenrec ecaudatus; assembly: GCF_050624435.1. Taxonomy (NCBI): domain Eukaryota; kingdom Metazoa; phylum Chordata; class Mammalia; order Afrosoricida; family Tenrecidae; genus Tenrec; species Tenrec ecaudatus. The sequence continues at coordinate 12,889,751 of NC_134544.1, forward strand.
TCATTTTATTAGGGGCTCATAGAAATCTTACCAAAATCTATACATACATCAATTGTGTAAAGCACATTCGTACATTCATTTCCCTCATCATTCTCAAAACATTTGCTCTCTACTTAAGTCCCTGGCATCAGGTCCTCATTTTTAACCCTCCCTCCCCACTTCCCTGCCCCTCATGGACCCTGGATAATTTATAAATTATTATTTTCTCATATCTTGCCCTATCCGTGTTTCTTCACCCACTTTTCTGTTGTCCATCCCCCAGGTAGGAGGTCACATGTAGATCTTTGTAATCAGTTCCCCCTTTCCAACCCACCCTCCCTCTATCCTCCCAGCATCACCACTCACACCACTGGTCCTGAAGGGATCATCTGCCCTAGATTCCCTGTGTTTCCAGGTCCTATGTGTACCAGTGTACATCTTCTGGTCTAGCCAGACTTGCAAGGAGGATTTGGATGATGAGAATGGGGGGTGGGGAAGGAGCACTTAGGAACTAGAGGAAAGTTGTATTTTTCATCTTTGCTACATTGCACCCTGACTGGCCCGTCTCCTCCCAGAGACCCTTCTGTAAGGGGATGTCCAGTGGCCTACAAATGGGCTTTGGGTCTTCACTCCGAACTCCCCGCCTCATTCACTATGGTAAGATTTTTTTGTTCTGATGATGCCTGATACCTGATCCCTTAGACACCTGTGATTACACAGGCTGGTGTGCTTCTTTCAACAGAAGACAGATTGGTAAAGTGTTTATTTCACTCTTGATAAGCCTGGCCCACCTTCTTCTGGTTAATTATTTCCTCCAATTTTATTAAGCAAACAGAAGCCTTAGAAGATTTCAGAATTAAATAAAGCATAATTTTCCTATCTGCCATGTGCTATTTTTTTTCTTTCTGCCATTGTATTCTTTTAAAATATTTTCTGACGTTGTTAAACCTTAGTAAATTTTAAAATTGTATTATATTCAAATGTCTAATAAGCCTCATTTGCTATCTGGTTCTTTCCTGACATAGCACCTTTACCTATCATTAGTTATTTAATATTTCTGACTCTTAATATTTTTAATTATATCTGTTTTAAGAGGGAATTCTCCTTTTTATTTCTTAATCTTTTCCATGAAAAGGATTGTTTTCCTCACATACCTTACCAGGCTTGTTTTAGATTCATTCTTTATCAGCTTCCAAATACATTATGTCCACGTGGAGTGGCCTAGAGGGTAACTCTTTATGGGAGTTGAAAGTCGCTGTCTTTGGCCCTCAAGAAAGACACACACTCACCATTATATCACATTTCATTATTTCTAAGTAGGAATAATTTCTTCAGCTCTCTATTTCACTGGTAAGAAAAAATAATTAAGTCCAAATATAGTCAATTCAGACTCAAAGAAGCCTGATAATACCTGCAAAGGTTTACAGGAATGGCTGGGGAGGATATATATATATATATATATATATATATATATATATATATATATATATATATATATATATATATATATATAATTTTAATGTAATTTCAACTAACTTTATGTGTACGTGTATGTAGAGAGAAAATCTTCCAACTTTAGTACAGTATCTTTTTCAAAATAGCACATTATATCTAAATTCTGACTGAGAAATTTTTATAACTTATTTTGTATCATAATTTTACTAAATTATTTTCTTCATAACTCTGCCCTTCTCCTGAAGCCATGATGAGTGAGTTAAATGGTTTTGTGTAAAATTAGTCTTCGCATCTCACCCTCACATTATCTAGACTCACAGACGTCCTATTGGGAAAGTACAGGTTTCAGTTACACGAGATAATTAGGTAACGTGCTTATATACATTAACATATTGTGTGCTGTGTTTTTAAATCTCATCTAATTGTGTTGAGATAAAAATCTACTTTCTCAATTTCCATAACTACTGTTTTCTTTTTTCTTAGGTGGGAAAATTGTCCACTGGTGTGCAGACATTTTAAGAATAAAGAATAATTTTGCTTTTTCATGTATTTCAGTGAAACAATAAACGAATTATGGAATATTATAGAGTTCCATGATGTAAATAAGAGCACTGTCTGACAAAATTTAAGGTAAAACATATCTCCAGCTACACATTTTTACGTCTATTATAGTATGTCCTAGGGTAGTCTGGAAACATTAATAAAGATATGTAGCTCGTGCTTTTATAAAAAAAATGGTTCAGCAAGCTTTCTGACAGAAGCTATTACATTGATAGTGGAGCTTCACTAATCAGTTTGAAACATCTCTCAAAGGCAAGGAAAACAAGATACCCTTGTTAAGTTGAATTCACCATCTAATCGTAGAGATAGCAGTCCATCTCTGGCCTTGCATTCACAGGGCTTAATACACCGGCGAGCTGTGCGGCTTACATCAAAGAGTTCTGAGGTTACACACAGAGCCAAGCTACATGGGGATTGTTACAGTTAATATTATGTAATTTTCCACTCTAATAGTAGCTGGGGATTATTTAATTCTATAGGAAAACAATAATATCACAACTACACTTGAAGGTCCATTAGCTGAAACGTTATCACTTGGATAAGGCAATCTACCAAAATTATATTGAGTAAACAGAATCCATGTGCAAATAATATTGCAAAGAGCATAGTTTGCCACCATTAAGTGATTTTAAGTTATGTTGTTGTTGCTGATTAATAATTTGGTCTTTTTGGAAAATACACTAGAACGTACAGGCAAAAAGCAAAACAAAACAAAACTATAACCGCACTACCTTATAGCTGCTACTTTTACTACCTCGGTGTCTTTAAAATTTCTCTTTCTTCATAAATTTGTCCATATTACCAGAGGCAAAGACAACTACATAAATATGAAAACTTGATGTGAGATATTTGAGGGTCTGTTTTACACATCAATTTTAATGAAAAGCAAAACTCATTCCCAAGATACTAAATATCCTTTACAAAAATTGTTCTCAGCATTTTGTCACTTAGATATGCCACTGACTTGTTTCCTCCACCTTTGTGGGATACTTGAGTAACATTGTTTTACTTCTAAGCAAATTGCATACTCATTACAAATCATTTTAATCTGTACACGAAGAAGTAGTTCCCTAGAGGATCTCAAATTTTTAAGATAGTGTTTATTTTTATTTTAATATTATTCAAACAGTAGTAAATATTTAAAATTATTCCAAATTTGTATTTTAGATGTTTGCTTGAACAGGGCATTAAGGCAATTTGGATACAGCTTTTCTAAATCATTGATGATCCATCGCTATGCAAATAGAAAACCACTTTAGTGGAATTTCTTAACTTCTGAAAATAACGTCAGGGAGGTCATCTGGAAATGGTTGTGTTTTAATTCAGTTCCTGTGCTCTCAGTTCCTCAACCTGAATACTGCGGGCAACCTTCACTGTTGTCCATAGCTTCTAGACTGTGAGGATGGGGGAAACAAGACCATCTATGCATAGACTTCGAGACCATTGTCCATCCCTACGTCAAATCTTTTATGTGCAGGATTCCACTTTTGAATAATCTTCAACAGGCATATTTTCACCAACAGTTCTGCACAAATGATTTATTTCCTCAGGGAGAAGTTTCACTTGAAGCAGAAGCCTGCAAGGAGCAGGTCCCTCTTACACAGAACAGAGAAAGTGCTTGGAAGGACATGGTGTCTTTGGTTATGCTTGATGAAGTCGAAACTGTTTTTCATTTAAGAAATAGTGCTTTTTCAGGGAGCTCTGTTCTCTCTGCTAAATAAAACAGCTTGAATTTCTGATGTGTGTTCTTTGGGGTACATTTTTCTTCTGTTGACACTGAGATTCATGGGAATTCTTGCCATTAACACAAATGGGAACTGAGCACATCAGTCGCTTCATGTGAAGATTAAAATGCTCTTTTTCGTTTGAGCTCAATACATTATTGGTAATTACATTATGTGTCAATAATAATTACTCTATTCCATTTAATACTGGTGCTTAGGAACAAGCATCTATTGCACCACAATTGTCATAAAACTCCACATGAAGAACATGGAGGGATTTCATTTCAGAGAGTTGTGAGGTTTAATCGAATGTTAGGAAGATTTATTAAAATCTGTTTGTTAATATTATGGTATCTCTTGCCAGATGATACCCAATAGATGAAATATTTAGTGAATTTATGTAAAATTATATATTTTAAAGCTTTATATTTTTTCTCCAGACATGATTTCCTACTGTCATGTATTAAAGAAAGTTTGAGAAAGATAGAATGATTTAAAAGATGGTAGACACAAATACTGACATTTTAAACTAGGCTCTATCCAAGCTTTTATCTATTGTTTTTATTCTTTAATAACAAACATCCAGGTTATTTAATGGTGAATTAGGGTATTTCTATATTTTTCAACAAATAATACATCATTAAATAAGGAAATGATTAAGTAATTCTCTCTGCATGACATATATACAACTGTCTCTACATCTCTAGGTTCCCAACCCATAGCGACCCTGTGCACACAGAACGACACACTGCCAGGTCCTGAGCCATCCTCACGAGTGCTTCAACCCATTGGTTCAATCCTACATCAATCCATCTTTTTGAGGGCCTTCCTCTTGGGCACCGCCCTTCTACCTTGTTAAGCATGATGCCCTTCTCCAGGGATTGGTACAATGCGATAACGTGCACAAAGTACGTGAAACAAAATCTCACCATCCTTACTTATAAGGAGTCTGGCTGTCCTTCTTCCAAGACAGATTTTTGTCTTTTGGGAAGTTTATGGTATTTTCAATATTCTTTGCCACACCACAATTCAAACATGTAGATTCTTCTTTGACTTTCCTTATTCAATGTCCAACTTTCACTTGTATATGAAGCAATTTGATATACCATAGCTTGGGGAAAGTGCACTTAAGTTCACAAAGTAACAGCTCTCATTTTCAACACTCTAAAGAGGTTTTGAGCAGCAGATTTACCAAATACAGTGTGCCATTTCATCTTTTGATTGCTTCATCCATGAGCATTGATTGTGGAGCCAAGCAAGACAATACCCTTGACAACTTCAATCGTTTCTCCATTTATCATGGTGCTACCTCTTGGTCCAGTTTTGAGGATTTTGGTTTCCTTTCCATTGAGCTTTAGTTCTCGCTCAAACTTACAATCTTTGATCTGCATCATCAAGTGCCTCGTATCTTCCACACTTTCAGCAAACAAGGTTGTGTCATCTGTGTATCTCAGGTTGTTAATAAAACGTCCTCCAATCCTAATGTCACATTCTTCTTCATATAATCCAGCTTCTCTGATTATTTGCTCTGCTTGCAGCTGGAATACACATAGTGAGATGATACAGGCACATCTTTTCTGATCTTGAACCATGCAGAAATTTTTGGTTCTGTTCATCCAAATGCCTATACAGACTTAGAGCCTCAGAAACTTATAGGAGCAACTCTACCTTCCTCTATCTGGTTACTATGAGTCAAAGTTGATCACCATGCTTTGTTTTTAATCTTCCTATCATCTATCTATCTACTGTAACTATATTTATATCCAAATTTCTACCCCTATTTATATCTAAATATCTAAAATTTCAGTATATATTGTTTATGGGTCATTTAAGGATAAATATCATTTTTATGCTATTATTTCATTAACCTAAGTGTCATTACATTTAGGGGACATTAAATCATAAAGTATTTTTAAAATGATACATGTTAAGTTATTAAAGAATGGCACTCTCACCTCTAATGAATTGACATGCTCTAAATCAGGAGAGTATTTACTAACTCTAAGCTACAATGAAAAGAGAAAAACTATTAGAAGGTGACAGCAGTAGGGATTTGACAGTAAAGCAGGCTATCTTGATGGAATCCCACTTGCGATCAGAGTAAATAGAAATTATATGTTCTTTACTTAAAAATGTACACACTGGGAGACTCACAAAGAGATGTTCTACATGTTTGGGTTTTAGTATAAATGTGATGTTTGACCATCAGAGAACAGAAAAATAGGGTCACTCAAGTCTTAAGATATTAAGATAACTTTGGGGATGAAATAAAATTTTCCTTTTGTCTAATAATTAGCTGAACAACTGATAGAGACATTTATAATGCTGATGTAAAATTAATCATTGTATTAATGATTCTCAGAGCTCTCTGGCCCTTCCAGGATACACCCTTCTCTACGAGGTTTGGCTCTGTTCAATACAGAAATTGAGGTGCGGTCAGGGAAAACACAGTGCAAGGTAGGCTAACTCAAGGAAGGGAAAACATAAAGTGATTATGCTAACTACAGTTAATAAAGTTAACATACTATTTTATCATGCATATTTGATTTAAACAGTTAAAGCTACCTTTCAGAAAATTATTTCGACAGAATCATTTGTCAATGGAGTACATGTATGTGGTACATGCACATAAATAGGTTAGTAAGTTTCTCATACTTTTTGTCCTAAGTCAGACTTCTCACATTCTCTTGATACACAGTCACTGAGAGATTTGTTTTCTACCTAACTTGTCACACTTTGTGCCTCGAGAGCATTGGTGGTGCACATTGCACAGAGGGAGTCTCTGTGATCGTCTGCATTTTCTCCTGGGTCGCTGACAAACATTGTGAGAGTTTGACACTGACACGTTGTGTTCTTAATGAAAAGACTCATATGGAAACATTCGACAGCACTTGTGACTCTCAAGTGATTTTTCTCACCCCCTTTAAAGTCACTTTTTAATCCATACAATAAAGAGTTGCTCTTATCTATTCATCCTTCTAAACCAGTGGGTGGTTCTCAATCTTCCTAATGCCATGACCCTTTAATCCAATTCCTCATATTATGGTGACCCCAAACCATAAATTTTTTTTCGCTACTTCATAACTGTGATTTTGCTACCAGTATTAATTGGGCAACCCCTGTGAAAGATTCATTAAAAACCCAATGGGGTGATGACCCACAGGTTGAGAACCACTGTAATCTAAACACATCCAGATTCACCAAGTTTTCACCATGTAAATAATGACACCTGAACAATAGAAATACTAATTTGCCATTAAATCTAAGACTTAGCTTAATTGAGAAATGTCCGCACATAGAAAGTCTGACTTTTATAATCAATGATACATGGCACTTCCAATCACCAACTTGGGACATTCATACTCATGTTTTTCCTAGTTCTCCCCAAAACATCAGCTTTGAGAGTCAACAAAAAGTGAGTTGCTGTCCGTCACTCATATCTCCCATCAGATAATAGTGGTGAGGATTGTGTAGCACCTGATAAAAGTCTTCATGGCTTAAGACACATTCACCAATCTTATCGTATGTAAACCATCCAGAAAGAACAAAGGGAAAGTGTTGGTTTCCTCTATACCTGATCCACTCCATGCCTTTCCTCAGGGTTTCCTCTTTGACCTTGGTCATATTCTCTGGGAAGCCACACACCTCCTTGCTCCAGAAGCGTTACTCGTGGAGAGATTTAGATACTGCTCTTCTCTACCAGGCATCAAGCCATGAAGTCAGAGCAGTGCCTCACTCATCCAGAGCTCTATCTCCAGTTTTGATTCATCGGCACCAAGTAACAACAGTAACAGCAATATACTCAGGGTTGTACATTAGCTGTTCTGGTCCCATGAAGATGTACAGTCTTTGCATGCCAAGGACCAATTGTACCTTGCTCTAAAACTTTGCTGAGCTGGAGTTGACTCAGTGGCAGTGGAGATTTTTGGGTGGATGTGTTTTAGTTTTCCTCATCTTTAACTTGTGTATGCAATTGATGGTCTGGTAAAAAATAAGCCCCTGGCCTTGTTCTTAATGATGATATTAATTACTTAATCACCACTTTCCAAAGATGTGGTCAATTTTATTTCTGTGAACTCCATCTGGTGAGGTCCAAATGTGTAGTCACTTCATATTGTTGAAAAAGGGTACTTCCACTAAATAAATTGCTGTTCTTTCAACATTCTCTTATGCAAGCCTGGAATCACTGAGATTACAATGTCCATATTTTCCAACTACCAATACTCACTTGTTTCCAATTCTAGAATGTCAATCACCTCTTATTATCAATGCAGTTTGATTGTGTTTTTGATCAATTTCAGACTACAGAAGTTTTACCAACTTCACTAACCTAAATGTTCGCTTCTGTCCTTGGTGTGTAAATTTAAGTAATAGTTTATTAAGTGCTCTTCTGTGCTAGACTGGGTTCTCTAGAGAAACAAAACCAGGACACTTATGATTATATATGTAGATATATGGATATAGATCCAACACAAAGAAATAAGCAGCTAATTAGTCCACAGAGCAGTAAAGAGGGCTCAATTCAACTCACTTCCATGAGACAGTAGACATACTGGTGGCCCTTTAAGTCCTGAGGGCTGCTGGGTGCAAGTCAAGGAAGCAGACAACTGAGTCTTCTGTAGGGCAATACAGGCAGTCCAGATACAGGACTCAAACAGCAGGGTGGGGCATCAACAGTGAGGCAGATGACGGGGTTCAACAGTTCCCAGATCAAGTGATGTATACACAAGAAGTGTGGTGAAGCAAGTCTCAAGGAACTTTGAACTATAGCGATAGGGTCTATAGGTTGGGTGTCCCACAGGTACTGTAGCTCGTAAGTTGAGGCAGAGAACTAGCTAAGAAAGGCTCACACTGGTCAGATCATCAGAGAGCAAGAGACAAACAGCTGAGGCTCCCTGAGCCATTTATCTCTTTGCCCTTCAATTAAACTGTGACCTTATTAATCCCACATGTGTTTATTGGCCAGATTGGCACAATAAACCTACCTATCACAGCTTCCTTTTAGTTATATGGATATTGGCTTTCTTACAAAGAATTTTGAATGTTATATTTTTGTTTTATTAATATGAAAAATAAATGAGCTGGTTTCACATGAATATGAGTTTGCATTTGATAAATAGCAATCACATAAAAATATTACACAATCATAAAATTTGTATTATCCCATGAGTTGATTAAATTATACATTTTACCAAAACACTAATTGCATATTTTGTTTTGTTTCTTTTAGCATCATTACGAAGCCCTGTGACCACTTGTTAAGCAAATGAAATATTTCTGTTCAAATAGGATGGAGTTTAGTCTACGAAAAAAAAAAAATTCAGACCTAATTCATGTGAAATTTAAGTAATAGTTTATTACTTAATAAATTATCATTTGATTAAGATAAAGACATCAGCTAATCATGAAAATGTTATTATTGGAATATATTAACATTCAACATCCCAAATAAAATTACTGGGAAAATGTAGTAGCAAAGTTAACAACATTTAGACTTCGGGTGTGCCTTTCAAGGAGCAAATCAGAGGAGAAACATACATTTGTAAGCTTTCAACGGTTGTAATATTTTTAAAATATAATATAGAATAATGCAATTGATTATTTCAGCTTGGCTATCCAACAAAATACTGTTAACGAAAAGTGCTGGATGTTTCCACCAGTCTGTAATTAGAATAATATTTATTAGTGTCTGAAAATGAAAGCTATAATTTACCAATAGATCTTCCTAGAAAGGCTTTGTCCAAAGGGGTGTTTCACTGACCTCTGCATATGCAATTTATCAAGTTACACCTGAAGGAAGTAAAGTTGCCTGTATTTGCTTATTATTATTATTAAAGGACTGAAAAATCTTTAACTGGTATTATTTACTACTCAAAAGGGAAGGGCTTAAAATAAGTTCAGAAAAAGGAACTTTTAAAAGATATTGTGGCAGTTACATAATCTCCTGTCAACTTTAGCAAAGGGCTAGGGTCTAGCCTATCAGGCCACAGCCTGATTGATCCCTCCTTGTGGGTGTGGCCTCTTGAAAATTCTAGGATTGCCTGTCTTCCTCCCTGGAGACAGAACACACTCTGTCCTTACTTTGTCTTCCTGCTGACAAGCAGCATGGAGCCATGCTGATGGCCACCAGATCCCTGAAAATGCTTCCACCACCACTGGATCCATAAGACTTTTCATGCACAGGCCTGTGATCTTCTGCAAATGGAAACATTATATGCACTGCATGAGTCTTAAGAGGAATTTATAGATGGGTACCAGATATATGGCTAATATTGGATTTATGTACTTTTTCTGGACTAGGCTGGAATTTTTTTTAATATAAAATTACTCTTTGTTATAACACTCTTTCATATACTTACATGAACCTTTCTAGATTTAATTTCTCTAGTCTACCCAGACCAACACAGATGGAAATACAATGTAATTCCGGCTTGTATCTTAGCACTCTGAAACTCTAGTGAAAAGCTAGACTCAACCATAATTTCTTAGAAATGCAAATGACCAATGATGTCTATGACATCCTTTCTCACCAGTGTTACTTACACTGAAGATCCCAACACAGACGAAAGAGAAAGATAGTTCATATTCATAGTTCATATTCCTTTCAGTTTCCCTCACTCACCAGAATCCTCATGGTAAATAATGCTGATAGAATGTGCAGCTAAGAACAAGGGAAATAAAACCGTTGAGCTATTTTATGCAACATTTCTCCTCTTCTCTTAATAAAAAAGGATATATGTATGTATGAGCTACAAAATACAAATTCTGTCATTTCACTGATTCCATATACCAGCTGAATGTTCATAAGATTGCATTTTAAACTAGCATTGTGTGCTGTAAAGATAAATGACCAAAATCATACCAGCACTCCATGGATCCCTGGTGGCACCGTGAGTTTCGCAATAGGCTCAAGGTCAGGCGTTTGAAATCCAGAGAAAGGCAGAGCTTTCTACTCCCATAAAGATCTACAATATCAAAAACTCTCAGACAGTTGTGCTCTATTCTGTACCTTTGAATCAACTTAATGGCAGTGAGTGAGTAGAACATTAAACAGACAATAAAGAACGCTGTCAAATCAAGATAGAAATTATTGGGTAGGGGGTGCAAGACCTTCCTGTTTTAGAACTGTTAGTAGCATTGTTTTCCTGTTTAATGAGGCTTCTCATGTTCATTTTACAAGTCTCCCCACCAAGTTATTAACTACCCTATAAATGAAATAATGTATCTAAAACACTTGGCATGATACTCGGTATTACTACATGCTCAAGAAAAAAGGTTGCTATTTTGCCTTATTGATTGCAAACATTTATAGTAGTTCTCTAGTTGGTGGAAGTGCTATCCTGCTAGGAGGAGGAGGAGATACCCATGAAAACACATTTGGGGGCATACATTCTTACCCCTTCTGTTAGAAACTTAGGAGTTACCAGCGTGCTTTTGTGCATTGTTCAAGGGATCACACACAACACAATTTTATTCTTGTTAGTCATATAAACAAGGAGCCTGGTGGCACAGGGTTAAGGTCATGTTTGTTAACCAAAGGTAGGTGTTCCAAACTCAGCAGTTACTGTGTGGGAGAAACATAAGATATGAGTCTGCTTCCTTCAAAAATGTAGAGCCTTGGGAATCCTATGTGATCCGTCTTCTCTGTTCTTTAATATCACTAGGAATCAGAATCGACTCAACAGGAGAGTTTTTGTTCATCTAAACACATTTAGTTACATTGAAGGCTCTACTGAATCTATTGTAATCCATATTCTTTGCTCTGTTTTTCCAATATTTCCATTCTAATTACTGCTGCTTAAGGTGAACGGCACTGTTTTTCGTTAAGAAATATGTCTTATCTCATTTGGCATATGCAGTAGAGCTGGTAGGTTTGCATCTCCTGAGATCCAGAGTGAAGGAGCTGAAAATAGACAACCGAGATCCTCCTCTGCAATGGAGAATCCCAGCTAAATGAAGGCGCTGGTCTGTCAATCCTCCGGCAGATCTTTGCACTTCTGTATGCACATCTGAGCATTCCATGTTCCTCAGCATCTTGTGAGTTAGTTGCTGTGGCCACTGCTCTACAGACAAGAAAGTAAAGATGACTCGGAGGTTAGCTCATTTTCTCGGCGTCAGTGAACTAGGATGTGGTAGAACCAGGGCTTGGTTCCTAGTCTAGCTGATGGACTCAAACATTGTTCAACAAAGCACGGTTCTCATGCCTCATTAGGTGTTGATGACTGCTGATGGGTTCCATTGCCTCTTCCACAGTACATGTCTCCCAGGGGGACTTGTGTGTAGCAGCTGAGGAGAGGAATCTGGAGATAGGAAATACCAATACAAGGACACTTCAAAAAGTCAGGAGGGCAGAGGGAGAGGGGGTGTTCTATGACTTGTTCCTTCCATTTTGAAGTCTCACCATATAAAAGAACGATGCCTCAATATTAGTACTTAAATAATTCATTTTATTTCAAAACAATTCCTGTATTTTCTAACAAGGAGTAAGCATTGAGCTCAATTTCACAGTCTTTAAGGTGAAAAGACAAGCTTGCCCTCATGAATCTAACCATTGAGTACATGGGTTCCCAAATGTATTTGGTCTACCTCCGCCTTTTCAGGCAAACAAATAGAAACTCACCCCCCAGTCCCCAGAAATGAAAACTTTTGTAATATAGCCCATAAACAAGGGGAAAGTGTGGAGTATCTGTTTGCCATCCCGTGCATTGTTCTAGCCCTACCCCAGGGGGCGGGGCGGTGTTATCAGTCACTTTGGGAAATACTAATGTAGGGGAAAGATAAGCACATACACTAGAAATTGCAAAAGTATAAGGTAGTCTGATTTAATCCTAGTTTGCACCAGAAGCACATCAAGATGTGTAAACCACAGAATTCTAATCACAACAGTTATTACTCAGTAGCTCTTTGGAGGGTCATGACCATCTATGTTTCTAGCAACTTTCTGGATGATGCTGATGTGACTAGTCTCCGGCCGGCTTTGTGAGAACCACCACCATAAGGGACTTGCTAGAAGCCCATCGCACATATCAGAGCCAATGGACAGGAGGACAAGAGCTTTTCTCAGGGGTGAAGGGTCAGAGAAGTTGGCCAAGCAGAAGAAGGGAATATGGGTGAGTTTGGATGAGTAAGTCATTGAAGTAGAACACTGTGTGCCCTTTCTAATACTGCAATGATAAAAACACTCAAACTGTACTGGTTCTACTAAACCAGGCTCCCTGGATTTTCACCAAGGATTGCAAGATAGTAAGCAAGATAGCAACCAGCAAATGCAAGATGAAACACCTCATGCCAGAGACATTCTGATACCTCACACTACAAAACTTGCGCTGTTCTGGTTAGGTATCATCAAGTCAGCTCCTCCTCCTGAGGAAAGTACAGCCTGATCCTGGGCAATTGACCGAACTAGTTTGCATGTATACAGAACTAATTTTTGTAATTCCCAAAATACTCTCTTACAGATAGTATGAATAGATTCCTTATTTGAAGAATCAAATGAACGAAGAAATGATGGAGGTGAACTAAAACAGACTACCCAGAGCCTATACACACTTTGCCTGGAAGTTTAGGCAAGTTTCCTTCCAGGACACCAGGGCATGGTATAATCTTTAATGTGTGGACTTTTTTCTTCCGACCCTTAATAATTGTTCCAAAATAACAAAGCTATAAATCAATTCAATAACGCAGCACATCCTCTGGCATTCTAACCACCTCCAATGCCATTCAAGATAATAACACACTGGATGGACTTACTAAAGGAGACTGCAGCCAGCTTAAGGTGGAATTCCAGGTGTCCCACTGGGCAATTACCAACCGATATCACAAGGGATGACTGATGGAAATGCTTAGAATCTGATAGAAGCACTGGGTCAGCAGCCACCACAGAGCCACTCACTGCCAAGCACACACACGCCAACCCCGACATGACCCACACAGAGCCACCACATGACTGGGCTTCCCAGACTCAAGCATTATTTGGGGGATTTTCTTTTAAGAAACGTTCAGATGCACAAATTCAAAATCAAAGGAAGCATTAGGAGAGCCGTCAACCTAATGTTGATCCTCAAAATGGAGGATGATATTGTTTTGGGAGCAGGCTACTGAAACACAGGTGAACCACTAGGCTGGTAACCAGAAGGTTGACAGTTTGATTCTATCAGGCATAATGACTACTAGCAGACACTGTGGCAGCCTGCTTCCATAAAGATCCCACTTATGGATATGCTCAGAGGCAATTCTACTCCATCCTATAGAGCCAGAATCAACTGAGCAGCATACAGCTTTAAGAAGTGTGTGTGTGTGTGTGTGTGTGTGTGTGTGTGCGCGTGTGTGTGTTTAACAGGAGATATACTCACATTTCTTGCATAAAATTCTGTTTTGCAGGGGCTTTATAATGACTGGATTTTTCTAACTTTCCTTAAAAATGTTGATTCACTTATAACTGCTTTAAAAACCTGCTTTTTTGGTGGTTTATGGTGAGAATAACTACTGAATTCTTAAATCCCTATAAATGAGGAGGTGGTTGCTATTTGTTGCTTTTCAAGGGGTTCTTTAAACTTTTAACCTCAGGATTCTGCTTTGGGTTTAGAGAAAAGGCCGGGAGTTTTATGCATTTTTTTTTCTTCCCAGATAGCAAAGAAAGAAAACAGCTTTAAGAACTCAGAGCACAACAGAGTGGAGGCAGATTGCCAAGAGCCATTTAAAATAATCTGTAGCTTCTTCTCCTAGACAAACCTTTCCCAGTTGCTTAATTCATAAGATAAGCCATTCTTGCAAATGTCACCATTTTAATTGCTGTGATCTGCATGCCTTTATCTTAGCAGTTAAAAATCCTTAAAAATATGTTCCCCTTCATCCTTACTCCAGTGGTTGAAAACGATGAGACTCTTCATTGATGATGGATCCCAGCTGAAGAAAGAACAAGCTTAGGTGCAAGGAAAAGAGCTAACAGTTTCAGATGCATCTTTTCAGCCAGACAGGCCAGGTCGCAGAAAAGTATGTTACTATTCTAACAGTCCCCATTCGATATTGGACATTTTGCCTTCCACCCTCCTTGTGACACAGCAACCATTTGACTAAAAATTTTAGTATCTGCTCGCTGTTGCCTTAATTAAGTCCCAAGTCCATGACTCAAGGTGACACAGCTAAATCCATTTCTGGACCCCTTAGCTTCAGAGTCTAAACTAGTGGGAGTGGCTTAAAATAAGCATGCTTTTTTGTAAAGAAGGGGAGAAAAGCTAAGTCTTAATCAAATTAAAAGAGGCTTGCTATTTAATCTAATAACAGTAACAGCATACTCGTTTAACGTCCAAGCCATCCACTGATCACTAAATATTCTGTAAACCTTATAAATATCCCCTGACTCTGAAACCAGGCATAGACATATTGCATAACTAGTGATAGTAACCAATTTTTTATTCCACATCCACTGGACACCATTCTATATGTATTTGGCCATAACTACACTCATGCAGTTAGCAACTGATAATACAGATACAAGGCATCCTGGTGGCACATGGGAGTTGGAATTGGGTTGCTAACTCTCAGGTCAGTGGTTCAAACTCACCAGCCATTCTCCAGGAGAAAAGTGATACTGTCTGCTAGCATAGAGGTAGATATTTTGGAAAGACTAGTGAGCAGTTCTCCTCTGTGTTATAGGATCACGATGAGATGCAATCAGCTTGATCACAACAAATGCAAATACAGATCGTGCTAATGTTTGGAAATGAAGTACAAAGGTCTAAGATATAACGACTTTAGGCTTCCAGGTTTTGTTGTGATTATTCACTCACATGTGTCCTTGGGTACTTGCTGTGGTAGACTCTTCACTCAGACAAGTGTGCAGACTCAAGGATCTGCTCACCCTCACAAAAATGAAAAATAATAATGCAGATTTATTGTGTTTGATTTTAGGTTGGTCTCATCGCCAGAACTAAATATTAACTATCAAAGGCCTTGACCACAGCCTTTCCACACAAACTTGTTAATATTTCCTTTCTATTTGAAAGCCAGGCATGACTATTTAAATATTAAATGACATGCAGGTTTCAGGTGGCAGAGGTCCCGCAGAGACCCCTTTGTGGCTAGCTCTCAGTAGCAAGGGGAAATACAGGAGTCCATGCAGTAGTGATCTCCTTCTCGATTTCTCCATCCTCCGCTCATCCCAGCTGCATTGGAACCAGAATCAGCCACTGGCTTTTAAATTTTTTAATTAGAATTGTCTTTCTATAGACTGATTGTTCACCATCAACGTTATGTTTCCGTTTCTTAGAACTTCGGTTAATTTTCACCACGTTCCCCAAAAAACTGAGGTGAGAAAAGAGTGTTACATTTTTTGTTTGATTGTTGCAACAAACATAACATTATTTTCTCGCAGTTTCCAAAACTCACTGGCATTGAATCTATGCCAACCCATCGCAACCCAATAGGACAGGTAAAGCTACCCTGTGACTATCCAAGACTGTGATTCCCCAAGGGAGTAGATAGCTCCATATTTCTCCCAGGGAGCCAGGGAGTGGCTAGTGGTTTGGAATTGCAGACCTTACCATTAGCAAATTTGGAGACTATAGATCTGAATTCAGGGGGACAGTTCTTAGAAAAGGAATTCTCTATCAGTTGGCTCTTAGCAACACTGTGCATATGTGGACCTGGATTTCTGTGGCGATCCCCATGTGTCCTGGCATCAATATTCCTCTGCGTCTCAGAGGTTCCCAGCACAGGACTCAATGTACAAAGCACACGTTCCATTTCAGGTTCTTTCTCGGCAGTAGGTCCCTGAGAGGGCTATTTTTTTTTTATTCATAGCATACGAAGGAGAAACTTTGAGACCATATTTCCACAGTCCCATTGCAAACCACAGTGGGAGAAATTAAAACAACTTTAAGGAATCTTGAGGAGTGCTTTTCTACCCTTTGTAGTACCATGCACCGCTCCACAGAAGCAGTACCTGTTAACTTGGCAGCCTCTGGTCCCAAGGCCTGTGATTTTAATGTCCCACCTCCAATTCTACTGCTTACTTTTGTTAACTTGGATAATCAGCCTGAAGACTCTGTCTCAGTTTTCTTGACAAGGAAGCAAGGGTAGTCATTGGATCTAAGTTCGTAAGAATTTTATTTTATGCATGCGCGCATGCAAAGAATTTTATGCATCTGTGCATACAAAGTCCTTGGCACTCTGCCAAGAACATGGCCCACCCTCAGTGCATATCTGGATGCTGACAAGGATGATTTGGCAGCCTTCCTAGTTGGTACAGTTACTGTGCCATAAAACACAAAGTCAGGATAAAAACAACTTCAATGACTTTGCTAAGGTGCAACTCTTGACCTGGCCTTACCTTTTTCTACTGGGGTCAAGGAAAGAAGTCACAGATCCCAATGAGAGAAGCATCTATTTGACCACCATGCCCACTCTAGCTCTGTCTTGTGAATGACTGACGTGGTGACAAGAGAATAAAAGGTGGTCCAGTGGGATCTTGATATGAGGCATTTCTATTTAGTCAAGTTTTATGGGGTTTTTTTTTCTCAAATCACTGTATTTGGGGCTCATAAACTCCTATCACAATCCGTACATACATCCATTGTGTAAAGCACATTTGTATACCCATTGTCCTCATCAGTCTCAAAACATTTGCTTTCCACTTGAGCCCTTGGTATTAGCTCCTCATTTTCCCCCTCCCTTCCTCCACCCCCTCCCTCGTGATTATTATTTTGTCATAACTTACACTGTCTGACATCTCCTTTCACCCACTTTTCAGTTACCCATACCCCAGGGAGGCCATATGTAGATACTTGTACTTAGTTCCCCCTTCTTACGCCACCTTCCCTCCACCCTCCCAGTATCACCACTCTCATCACTGCTCCTGAAGGGATCGTCTGCCCTGGATTCCCTGTGTTTCCAGTTCCTATTAGTACCAGTGTACATACTGTGGCCTACCCAGAAGTGTAAGGTAAAATTAGGATCATGATAGTGGGGGAAAGAATCATTTAAGGACTAGAAGAAAGTTGTATGTTTCATCGACGCTACACTGTACCCTGACTGGCTTGTATCCGCGCCATGACCTTTCTGTAAAAGGATGTCCAGTTACCTATAGATGGACTTTGAGTCCCCAATTTGCACTCCCCCTCATTCACAATCATGTGAGATATGATTTTGTGTTCTTTGATGCCTGATAACTGATCCCTTCGACACCACATGATCACACAGGCTGGTGTGCTTCTTCCATGTGGGCTTTGTTGCTTCTCAGCTAGATGGCCACTTGTTTACCTTCAAGCCCTTAAGACCCTAGACAATATCTCTGTTGATAACCAGGCACCATCAGTGTTCTTCACCACATTTGCTTATGTTCCCATTTGTTTTCAACGATAGTGTTGAGAAGGTGAGCATCATGGAATACCAGTTTAACAGAACAAAGTGTTCTTGCATTGAGGGAGTACTTGAGTGGAGACCCAATGTCCATCTTCTACCTTAATACTAAACCTATAAGTATATGCACATATATCTAGTTCCCCATCATCATATATAAATATATTTACATATGTACATGCCTGTATTTAGACCTCTATAAATTCCTTTTGCCTGCTAGTTCTTGCCTCTATTTCATTTTACTTTGTTTTGTCCTATACTATCATGCTCAGCCTCCGTTTGGGAAAATCATTCTTTGCACACAGTTGCCTACATATACAAAGCCTCTAGAATTCTTTCTATCCTTCTTTATGTTGAAGCCGCAATAATGACACCATTATTAAAATTTCCTTGAACTTTAGCTAGTTTGTTCTAGGAGTTTTCCTAAGAGAAAGGACAAAGAGACATCTAAAGGCGCTGATAAAAAAAAAAAAGATCGCTGTGAATTACAATGTGTGGTATTGTCCCAATGGGGATATGAGTATACTTCATTCTGCTTCTAACCAGCATACTATTTTAATTAGCTAAACCTCTTGCATCTCTTACATAATTGGATCCCATTTTCCTACGTATAACATCATGTTTGCTTTTTTTCCTATACTTTTATCACCATGTGCTCAGGTGCTGTGTTTTATGTGTAATACTTATCTTTTCAAATCTCACGTTTCACTTTTAACAAAAGTTCATATAAGATCTGTTATCAATCACAACCACATATTACAAATGTCACTAAATAATTTGAGAAAGGAAAGCTATTATATTTAAGCCACAGTCAATGCCCCGATCCCTCACTGTGAGTGAGCCTGGAGAGGTTTAATCCCTGCCCAGAGGTGGCAGCAAACTGTGGCTGTGTTGAGATAAAGCCCATGGGCTACCTCCAAATGATCCCAACTCCAGCAAGGCAATGGCTAGTGGAGTAGCTAAGGTCAAACCCTAGCCGGCCTCCAGTGTGCTCAGATCTTCATTTCCGTAGATCATGCTGGATTGTTCAATGCATTGCTTGGGTTGACCGTCCCTCCCAGCAGCACTGCATCAAAGTTGTCTCTGCTCTTTCTCCTTGTTGCCACTTCTTACTGGCAGGACTTGCAGTGATGGAGAATAAGAGTCATTGTGAACAATCTAACTAATGTTACTAAACAAATGATGTTGAAATAATCAAACAGGAAAAATTACTTTGAAACATTTCAAAATTATTACAACAAACTATTATTTTAAAAATAAAACAGCTTCTGGGCTGTGTACCAATAGACAATGGGCCATACTTGGTGTGTTATTCTGGGTAAACCAGAGAAAGAAATTCATAGAGTGTATAAGAGGTAGTATTATATGAAAGAGCAATTGTGTATTGAGAAGACATCCCAGTCCAGATCAAGTCCATAAGTCCAATATTAGTCCATATGTCGATACTAGTGCATGCATTCCTCTTTAGAATCATGCAGTCATGCAATGGCACAGAATTCTGGAAGAGTACAGGCCAGTGGGTGGTAGGTCTTGTGGATCCAGTGACGGCTCGCTGTTCGAACCTACCAGGGAACAAACTCTGTTAACCCCACCCCCACCCCCAAAAAATGGTAGCCTTGGCAACCCTCTGGGAGTGCTCTATGCTATCTCACAGGATTGCTACGAATCCGAACCAGCTCGAGGCTACACAACAGCACAAGAGGATAGTACTTCAAGTCAGTGAAGGAGGTGATATTGAACGTAGGCACCATCCAGTGAGTTCCAAATTGTTTTACACACACTGCAAAAGGAACTCGGTCTCCGTAAGTGGAAAGCAATGCCTGGTCTTGTGCCATCTTCACAAATGCTACCCCATCTGAGCAAACTGTTACGACGAAGAAGAATTAGTCAACAGTAAGGACATAGAGGGCCGCGATGGGTGAGAACCGCCTCGATGGACCCTAACCATGCCAACAACAAGCTCTGCCAATTACAGGTACAAAACGTGGAATGTGTTCTGGAAAGAAACGTCATTTTTAAAGACTGTAGTCAGAGCTCAGCGCCTTTGTGGTGCAGTATGCTAAATGTTTGGCTATTAACCCAAAGGTTGGCTATTTGAACCCACCACCTCCTCTTTAGGAGAAAGAATTGGCTGTCAGCCTCGGCCAAGCTTTACAGCCCCGGGCACCACAGGAAGCAGTTCTACTCTGGCCTGTAGGGCTGCCGTAAGTCAGAGTGGACTCAATGGCCCAGAGAGAGTAGTTACTGCTTCCTGGTTACCTCTCAATGTGTCCATCTGTCCTTACTATTTATAAAAGACATTTAATAAATACTTAATCTATATATGGAATCCCTCTTTTAAAGCCAGGAAAAGGTTACAAATCATGCTTTCATTTGATGACTCAATACTGGTAAAAACGACAGGAGCCCAGTTGATTAACTACATGGTTGGCAGTTCAAACTCACTAGCTCCTCCTCTGAAGGAATATAAGGCTTTCTGTTTCTATGAAGATTACAGACTCAGGTACCAAAGCAGGGAAGTTCTACTCTGCTCTGTAGGGTCACTATGAATTGGGATTAACTAGATTAGTTAGTTAGTTTGGTTTAGTGCACTGAGCAGATGATACGCAGGCATACAGACTCCAACTTTTAATTGCTAAGGCTGTGTAAACTCTGCTGGGAAATTCTGGCAGCCCTGTATAGTCTCTCTCCTGACTAACCTTGTCCTCTGTGGGGTCCTAAAGAAACCACTCCTCACTTCCACCAACTCCATATTCCAGATATAAGATTATGTCAATGGGTCTTGTGGGCCAGAACTCTAAGAACCCACACTATGGTTCTTCTCACCTCTCTTGTCCCCTCTTACTCTCTTTCTACCAACTCCATTCATCTGAAATCAATAAAAATGCAATCAAAGTACTCCGATAATTATTGGTGATTGGATTGCAACATTCCTATAATAGTAAGCACTCATTGCTTCTGGAGAGTCACTGGCAGTGCAATATTTAAGGACTTAGAGCCTAAGCAACAGTTTGGTGGTTCAAATGACAAGCTGTTCCAAAGAAGAAAGGTGTGGCAGTCTGTTTCCATAAAGACCAACACCTCAGAAACCCCACCGTGGCCACCCTACTTGGTTCTTTAGGGCCACTCTGAATTGAAAAAGACTCTGCAGCAACAGGCCAAAAAAGAAAGAAAGAAAGAAAAAGCAATATCCCCCAACTCAATCCCTGAGTCCCATGAAGTGACTTACAGTGACCTGAGATGCTAGTGTGTTCAGCAGTTTTTCATTTGCTTGAGTAGTGTCTCTCTATTTTGTGCCATAAACATTGCTAGTATTACAGTGAGGATTTCGGGTGGCTTTTCTGAAGTTTATAACTAAATAACATAAAATACCCAGGCTTACCCAAAAATCACCCTACAATTATATTGAAATACATGAGAATTTATCTTTATAAATGCATAGAGGATGAGATCTAGCAGCAGGACTAAATGCAACTATAATTTTGAAGTTGCGATCAGCTTACAGAAAAGTTCAAAATATGTATAACATCTTTATGGTACATGGAAAGCATCTGTAATTTCTATTGCTGATAAAACTGTAAGCACCAGTTATCCCTCTGTGGTCTACTCAGTTACTATTATTATGGATTACAAAATAACTTGTAATCCATAATATTGGAAATGCAGTAGTTGTATGGTTTCTTCTAAGTCCGGGTCTTCTGTCCCAATCCCACCCATGTGGGGTCTGTGAACTTCAGGTTAAGAAATTCTGATCTTGTCCAACTTGATGACAAGTGTCTTAGAGTTACAGACTTTCCAAAGTTCTCACTGTTCTTACAGGCTAACTTACATCTGTAACTAAAATCTACCTGGTTGATCATCCAATTCTCATTGCCCTTTGCTGTCCGGGTTAATGGTGAGCCCCTTCGTGAGAAGCTAGGAGAAGAGTTTGTTGTTCCAGATATTGCGTCACCTTCTGTGTAAACTGAGTATCACTCCAGGCCTTTCATGTTACCAGCAACTTCATCATACTACGGTTTAGAAAACACCTAGTTTTAAAAAGTAAGATAGAAATAATAGTATCAGATGAACAGGGTCAATTTTTTATGTTTGTTTTTTTTTAGATGTAGCTTTGATGTATATTTTTTCTCTCTAAGTCTAAATTTGCTTTTTCTTCTGATTTGGAGGAAGTCCTGGGTGGACTGGCTACTGATTGAAGTTTGCAGTTCACCCAGAGGCACCATGAAGAAATCTGATGATCAACTTCTCAAAAACTAGCCTTTGAACGTCCTATGGAGCCCTACTCTATTCTGACAAAATAGAGACTAAGAGGCATGAGATATTAGTTTATTGTGCCAGCCTGGCTGATAAACTAAACACCTATGCGATTAATTGAAGGGCGAAGAGATAAATGGCTCAGCAAGCCTCACCTTTCTTGTCTCTTCTTCTTTGATCATCAGACCAGTGTGAGGTTGCCTTGCTTGTTCTGTGCCTCAATTTGCAAGCTACACTACCTGTGGGATGCCTAACCTGTGGACTGTGTCACTGTAATTTGAGGTTCCTTCAAGACCTGCTTCACTACACTATTGGAATTTACATCTCTTGAGCTGGGGTCTGACTGTTGGTGAACTGCCTTGTTGGTTGCTGCCTGTGCCGGGATAGCCTGGATCTCTCTACAGAGGACTACCTTGCGGCCCTCAAGACTTGAAGGACTGCCAGTGTCTCACAACTCTCTCATGGGAGTGAGTTGCACTGAGCCTTTTGTACTGCTTTATAATTTAACTGTCCATTTCTTGTATTATATATTTGTATCTATCTATCTATCTATCTATCTATCTATCTATCTATCTATATATATATATATATATATATAATTATTAGCTATCTGATTTTGTCTTTCTGGAAAGCCTGTCTAATACATTTTGGGACCAGGAGTCGGGTGTTGAAATAGCATTACTAGAGTTAAGACTAATCAGGCTGGACAGCCAATTTAAGAAACCCATATGTATGATTTTATTTCTCTAGAACTCCTGGCAGAATCAAATTGTGTTACTACAGGTAGATTAGAGAAACAAATTCAGGGAGACTTATGTATATAAGACCTTTAAATAAAGAGTGGTTGCACATTAAGGAAACATCCCAGCCCAGTCCATAAGTTTGACATTAGCCCATTTGTCTGATACCAATCTATAAAGTCTTCTTCAGACTCACAAAACACATGCAATGACGCCGAATGCAGTATGATCTCAACCCAGTGGCTGGGAAATATTGTGGATCCAGTGGCATTGGAGCATCTTCGTGCTGCTGTGTCTTATCAGCTGCAAGTCTCCCAGGTAGTCAGCTTGTATCTTGCCTCCAGCAAGCTATTATCTCTTCAGCGCCTTCAAATTATGTCATCAAGCTGTGACCTGATTGACAGTCTAAACCACACCTCTTCTGTCGTAGTCTCAAATTGGCTACAGATTATGTAACTACCACAAATCAACTGCAACTGACCCTGATGTGGGCACCTAATATAAAAACACAAATTAAAACTCAATTTACCCTGTGGAAAAGATCCTAGAGCTTAAAGCAAACAGACAATTGGTATCACTAATTAGAAATTTAATTATGAGGTTAGATGAGGGGGCTTCAAGTAGTTCAGAAAAGCATCCCATTATCTTTTTATCCCAGTTTTTTGTAATTCATGTCTTAAATCCTCCTCATAATCTACATCAAATTTTATTTTGTTTGTATTTTTCCTAATGTATTTATTTTGTTTGTATTTTTCCTAATGTAATACTTTCCTTTCTTCTCATACATTCTCTCCAGTTGTCCTTCTGAGCATATCTAAACATATTGCAGTGTCTTTTATTATTAAAATTTTAAAATTGAACCCTTTATTTATTTAAGAGAAGAACATATATCTGACTTAGTTGGCTTCTCAGGTGTTTTTAAGTGCGCCAAAAGTTGAGGAATGAACTTGATATTTTAGACTTAAAGATGTGTTTTAAAAAAAAAGAAGAAAAAGGGAATCATACTTTTGTTTATTAACCAAAATGCAGATTACCTGAAAAGCATTTCATCTATAACAGATTTATACCTCCTTTGGAGAAGTCAAAGGTCCTCATATTGCGATGACGAAGTCTTTATGTAAAATCACAGAGTTCTGAAGGTATATTTGAGTCCCTGGGTGACAGCGACAGTAAATAAACTGACCGATACCTGGAAGGCTGCAGTCTAGATTCCTCCCAGAGCCGCCTGAGATGAAAGGTCCGGTGGTCTGCTTTGTGAAACACCGTCCTTTAAACCTGTGGAGCACAGTCCACGGCTGCTGTGCTTGGGAATGGAAACACACCAATTGCTTTTGATTTTTTTTAAGGTTTTGTTGTTTTATAGGAGCAAGGAAGGTTAGGCACTGCATGTCCTGGTGAAATGTATAATTTGACTGCCATGATTTGGGGATAAATTATATTTAGAATAATATTTTTAGGAAAGCAGCATCATCTTATTTTAATGAGCTCTGTTCACCATGAACTCTTGTAGATTAACTACCTAGGGGAGAAGAAACAGAAGAAAAATCAAACTACATGATAACTACTGACTGGTAATTACTCTTACAAAATTCTGCTTTAAAAAACCAGATGGCTAAGTGTCTTATTGGCTTTTGCATAAAGTATGCACTTGGTGCAACGAGGGCAAGAATTATAAAAGTTCCCATGGGGAGACTGAAGGAATGAAAAAGCTGTGAACCTTAAAGCCAAGTGACAAGTCAACTCTGCTCAGAAGCCAGGCAAAGGGGATGGGTGGTCAGCAGCTGGTGAAGTGGGATGCAGAGTCTGTGCTAAAGTCCATGGTGATTCATCTGCAAATGGCCTGCCAGTCAGCTCCAGTCACCATGAATTCAAGGGGTGCAAGTGTTGGCATGCAGGATGCTGTAGCAGCAGCACTCTCAGCATAAGGGGAAGTGATGGGTGCATAAAAGTCTGCTGGCTAGAAAGTTGTTAATGAGTCCCTGGATGGCTCAAATGGTTCATGCTCTCCCTTAGTAATTGAAAGGCTAGCAGTTCACACACTCACAGGCACCTTGGAAGGAGGACCTGCCCAGCCATTGAAAATCTTGCAGAACACAGTTCTCATGTGATGTTTGTGGTTCATCATCAGTTGTGACAACACTAAGGAAAGTGATAATGACCACTTTCCCTGAGGGAGGGCATGTCACCGGGACATCGTGCATTTTGGATCTCCAGTTTGTAGTCAGCTGGGAGCTAGATTTAGAATGTGTGTGAATAAAACGTTGACAATCTCTCAAAGGCAAAGGTTGCATCCCTCCGACCACATGCAGTGAAATGTACTACCAGGACTGGTTGCGCCTAGGACAGAGAGCAGGTTAGGACATTAAATGTAATCCCTAGCTTGTACAATTCTAGACAAACTTCCCACAGACAGGGTCCCTGTCCTGTTTCCCGTGGTTGTCATTAAGGGTTTCTGCAAGTTTTCCAGATAATAATAATCACATAGCCAAAAAGAGAACCTATGTGCACATCATCAAACGTTCTCCTCCGGGCCTCTCAAAGAGTTTAATTAAAAGTGACATTATTGTTGCCATATTTAGTTGGTAGGTTCGTTCCTAATTTCGGTGCTTTCACATCATTCCACACCCTGCCTACAATCACTGCACTCACTCCTGGTTGCAAAGCTTGTGAAGCCCAAACCTTGTGCCTCAACCAGACCCTTTCTCAGACCAAGAGGCTGTTCTCCTCCATGTTTGTCTGCCCAAAGCCTGTAGATCCTCCAAAGACTAACATGTAGGTTCTGAGTCGGCACATCTCAGACGGGAAAGCTGCTTCTCAGAAGTGGGACAAAGTGAAATGAATCATGGGAAGACCTGGTTATAATATAAAAACATCCAGAATGATGCTGTGAATAGACAAACCACCACTGGATTATGTACTCTAAAAGGGTCACTTTATGATATGCAAATTATATTGCACTGGAGCTATTACTAAAATAAAGTAGACTTGCCATTTACAATTTCAATCTATGCATTGTGGATACTCCAATGCACTTTGGCAGTAAAAACACTACTGATAAAACAATTTCTGGATGACTCTTAAAATCATAAAAGGTAGAGGTCATTCATAAACAATATATGACAAGTAAAACAAAATATCTGCATTTGACAATTGCTGAAGACAAAATGTGTGCATAAGTAAATGTGGTGAAGAAAGTGAATGGTGGCCCACTATCGAAAGGTAGAGTGTCTGGAGTCTTAAAGGCCTCAAGTTACACAAGTGGCCATCAAACAACAAGTCCATATGGAGGAAGCACACCAGCCTGTGCGATCGTGAGGTGTCATCAGGATCGTGTAACAGGGATCAGAGGACCCATAATAGACAAACAAGCAGAAGAACCATATTATTGAGAGTGAAAGGGCCAGACCAAAGATCCAAAACCCATCTGTAGAAAATGAGACATTCCTTCACAGAAGGGTCCCATGGGTCAACCAGAGTGTATTAAAGCACAGATGAAACACACAACATTTCTCTGGTTCCTTGAGGCTTCATCACTCTCCACTAGCATGACCTCAGTCTTGCTAGTTCAGGCTAGACTGGAGCATGTGCACAACTACAGATGAGAGAAAAGAGCTCATGACACATGGAATCC
The DNA here is from genome assembly GCF_050624435.1 of Tenrec ecaudatus. Classification (NCBI taxonomy): domain Eukaryota; kingdom Metazoa; phylum Chordata; class Mammalia; order Afrosoricida; family Tenrecidae; genus Tenrec; species Tenrec ecaudatus. Next base: position 12,916,453 of record NC_134544.1, read on the forward strand.
AGGAAGAAGAATGGGAGTAGTGATACCAGGAAGGTAGGGGAAAGGTGGGGAGAGGAGGAGAGAAAGGGAGAACTGATCGCCATGATCAACATCGAACTACACTCCCCTCCCCCAGGGGATGAACTAGAGAAACCATGGGGGAAGGGAGACAGCAGTCAGTGTAATATATGAGGATAATAACAATTTATAATTTACCAAGGGGTCATGAAGGTGGGGGGAGGGGGAAAAAGGAGCTGATACCAAGGGCTCAATAGAAAGCAAATGTCTAGAAAAGAATCGTGACAACATATGTACAAATATGCCTGATACAATTGATGCATGGATTGTTATGAGTTGCAAGAGCCCCCAATAAAATGATCTTTTAATTAAAAACATTGCATTTGAGAACGCTGCAATGTGAGAAACACTAATATCTGATCTCTTACCTGCATCATGTCTTTCCTGACCCCCTGATGTGTGGTAATGTCTCCTTTCTTTGTGTACATATCTTTCTGCATAAAGTGTCTTTGAACTTTCAGTCTAAGAACTATTACAGTGTTTAAGGGACAGAGGAATGTATTGTACCTAGTTACTTATATTAGATATGATTTATTTTTTGCTTATTTTTTTTTCCTTCAGCATTCACCTGCCCTCTTTCTAGTGAGCTCTTCCTCCATTGCATTCCATGCCTCTTTGCTCCTCACTCACTGTACTTCAGCAGTCCCTCAAATCCACCAGTCTCCTTTGACCCTGAGATTGCTGTGGGCCTACTGGATGTGGGACTACTACTCAGATTGAAATGCAAGACCCTGAATTCTGCTCAAAATAGGTCCTCCTTCTGGAAACAGGTCAGGTGAACTCTTCTATGTTGCCAGGTGGACTTTGTCCATGGACTGCACCCTGGGTTTGTTTTACAATGACTTTTCATCTCTCCACATCCATCCATGGAGGAACATTGCTCAGATCCTCAAGAGAAAATCTGATGGAGTTCCTGGAGGTGAGTCCTACAAAATATGGGCCTGTCCCTTTAGACATTGACCCCCACCCCCAGTTTTAAATCTCTAGGTTGTATACACACAAACCCCAGAAATTTATAAAGGTTTTTATCCAAGTATTCTTCACCGGCTTGGGCTGCAACAGCATTGTTCCAGAGAGGCAGATGTTAGATTTGACTTTGTGGATTCTCAGGTTTGCACTGGTGTCTAAAGGTCTCTGAAACCTTGTTTAAAATACAGGAGTCATGCCTCCTAAGCTCTTTACATAGCAAAGTCAAAACCAGAAGCCATCAAAATGTATATCTGCATGTATGCATATCTATCTCTATCTATATATGAATGGTATAGAATTCATACATCTCACAAAATGTTGCTGTTAGTAGGAAAAATTGCTTCATTTCAAGGGTAGGTCACCAATTAGCATGTAAATTGATAATTTTATCTCAAAGAGTGTAATGGCATATGATAATTTTATAAGACAAATACTAGATTGCCGCCTTCCATACTCCATTTATGAAATATTTTGTATTGCATTACTCTCATATATGGTAAAACAATAAAATAAAAATATGCGTATCCGGTGTCTTACAAGTTTCAATCAGTCTTTCAGTCACTCATTTACCAAGTATTTACAGAGGTCCACAAAGGAACCTGTTGGTGATGTAGGACAAACTACGTCAGAATTCAAACTCATCAAGCCCTCTGCACGTGAAAGATGCAGCTATCTGCTCCTGTAAAGGTTTATAGCCTCTGAAATCCTCCAGTGGGTTCCTATGAATTGGAATGGACTGAACTGCAGTGGGTTTGGAAGTTTAATTAGTATTAAATACTAGTTTGATTAGTTTGGTATTGAGTACAGTCCTACAAAGATTATTATAAACACAAAAAGTTCATTTTCCCAAACACCTGAGCGTAGAATGGGGGTGCAGATAAGCCTAAATACTTAATGCAATGACCTTCGCAGAGGGAAATGGTGAAGGACAGACTTGTACTGCGTATACTCCAAGTTCAAGGCAAGAGGAAGTCCATTTAGAAAAACTACGGTTGCTTTCCCTGAAGGATCAATGACTTCCCTCCCCAGAAACCTTTCTTGCAATGGTGTTCTTGCTATTTTGTCACTCAGCTGACATTTTTATCTTTTTGCCATTTAAAAACTCAAAAGAAAAATGTTTTCCATCTGGGATGGTTGGTAGAAGTCCCATTCTCATGCACAATTTGGTGTCTGAACAATAATAATTTTTCTTTTAGCTGAGACTCTGAGGTCTGTCCCAATTTTGGAAACAGATTATTATGTTTTAAAGAGGTTTGGGGAGGTTTGGGTACCAGGGCACTGATATTTTTAACAACTCGCCCCAAATGTATATGCCCCACTGACTTTTGCCCTTTAACACAATAGTCACCACAGAAGCAAGGCCTTTATTTCAGTAATGCCTCCATTGACTGAGAAATAACTGGACCGCCTTCTTTGGAATTGCTTTCAGGCTGGGTGGCACATTTTTCTGAGTATCTAGGGAGGTAGAAAATCTTCACCTTTCAGATTGACTCGGATTTATAAGGATAACAAAAAGCAACTTTTAAGCCAAATAATCATGAGAGAATGAAAATGAACAGGCCAAGTTTAAGAGAAATAAAGTTCCATTTGAAAATAATGTTTTTTAACGTGGCTCAGGAAAACACACCTCTAATAGAAAATGTCAAGGCCGTGGCTCCAAGTGTGTAGTGCACTGTCTGAGAGGATTGAGCTTTCTATGGGCCAGCTTGCTGCCATTGATGCACTTTGAGACTTTCAAACAAAAACAATACAGCTTTTGAAGTAGAATCCTTTTGTCCAAATTGGAGCACAAGTCTTCAGGTTTAACAGATTGCAAGCCTAAGGTTAAAGCACACTACATTCCCCAAATTAGATAGGTCTCAGTAAAACCAAACTCACCAATTTAAAAGTACAGTGAATACTTCGTTCCTTCCACTCAATATGTGGTTCATGACATAAAACTCTCTTCCCCCCTTTAATCCCTACCACAGTGTTGAGTAATCTCATGAACATTTATTGTGTGGGCCGAGCAGCTTACAGAGGGGCGAGAAGAACCATGCCTTACTCTCTTGGCAGGTGCGTGGCTCTTCCGAGGCCACAGTGAAGACGGAGGTGGGAAGATGAGCGTAGGATTGATGAGCTCAGGGTGGACACCATGCATGCTTCTCTGGAGTTGTATCTGGTGGGCATCTCCGCACTAGAGACAATAAAAAGTGATGGATTTCCACTCTCTATCACTTCTGGTAAGATAAATTTGGAACAGAATCGGGATGTAATTGAGATCGATACTGGGTGCTGGGAAATTGTTCAGAGGATCTTGCTGACTGATGGAGAGCAAGGGCGAGTCCACAAGGACCTCCCCCCTGTCAAAACCTCCTGGGTCTGTCTCCATCCTTCAAATGAGAAGAGAGTGGGCAAGAGGAGCCAGTGTCTCTCCTTAGAAAGTGCCTCTCAGCTTGCAATGGCCAGGCTCCCGTTCGATGTAAGCTGCTCTCTGTGTGCCATTTCGTGTGACTTTGCAATGTACACTCTAGGCTCCAATGAGGATGTCTGGGTAATACCCTACGCCTTGAACTGTCACACTAGTCAAAACAGAATGACATTCTACAAGAAACCCTCTAGGGTCGCTGTGAGTCAGACGCGACACAATGGGAGGGAGCTTCTGGCAAAGAAAATCCTCTTGGTGGAGAATATGATGAATGATAACTCCAACAGTTAGTCTGCGCTTACCATGTGGCAGACGCTCAACTCATTTAATCCACATGTCTTACAAACAAAATCAGCCCGGATTCTCTGTGAATCCATAGCAGCACACAGCCACTCACTGCCATCGAGTCAGGGTGGGCTCATAGTGACCCTACAGGACAGGGTCATTGTGGTAGTTACAAAATCTGCCGTCAATTTGAGGATTTGGAGTAAACGGGCAGAGTTTAGCCTGTTAATCCGGTCATTGCTTGATGACCTCATTTGGAGACACGAAGGAGATAAAAAGCTCGCTGGAGGCAGGACAACGGTTCACTCCCTGTGAGACGTTTCTGACAAGAAGCCACATGAAGATACCTTGATGCAACCAGAGCCGTGGAAGCTGGAGGAGCCACATGGAGATCCCTGCCAACGCTGAGGTGTTTCCAATGCCTCTGGGTCCACAAGACTTCCCACCCACTGGCCTGTGATCTTCCTGCATTCGGTGTCATATGCAATGTGTTGCCTGAGTCTGAAGAGGACTTTATAGACCGGTACTGGACATATGGACTAATAATGGACTTTTGGACTTGATCTGGACTGGGCTGGGATGTTTTCTCAATAATCAATTGATCTCGTATACAAAGTTCTTTCTTCTACACATGTGCGTGTTTATAATTTGTTGCTCTAGTATACCCGGACTAACACAGTAGCACTACCCTTCACGTTTCTGAGACTGTAACTATTTTGTGGGAGTATAAAGCCCTGTTTTCCTCCTGCCGAAGCTGGTGGGTTTGAATCGCTGACCTTGCAGAATACAGCCCAGCGTGTGGCTCCCCACACCACCTGGGCAGAGTTTAGAACTAAACCAAACCAAACCGCAACACAACAGGAACCATGAGCAACCTCGTCCCCATTCTCACAGTTCATAAGCAGAGAAACTCAAAGGCAAGTACAGGCAGGTGGATGTCGGAGCACTTTCCCAAAGAGAAAGTGTGGGGCCTGAAAGACTTCGAGGTGTTCCCCAAAAGCCATCACTTCTGCTTCCTACATACGGGAAAGTGTTTGCATCTCTGTAAATGAGTTTACTGGTTACACTCCAAGTGTGTCTGCCTTAGACAAGCTCAAGCACGGAACCTGCTTTCTTGTTGGTGAGATCAGGACATATTGCTCAAGTAATCTGGTTATTGGTATCCCGAGAGCAAAGGATTTGGCTCATTGCCATGAAGTAAGTTGCTGAGTTCTGAGCTCAGCAAGGCATTGGCATTGCCTTCAAAGGAGTGAGGGCCGTGTTTTCTGCTCCCTCTCTGCTACCTCCCCTCCTTTCCTGAGATTTTCTTTGATCTCAGGCTAACATCAGAATCTGGCTTTCTAAAAGATTCCAAGTAACTTTCATTTTCTCTCAGCTGCCTGAGGTGCAACAGCTTCTGCATCTTACGTGAAAAAAAATTATTTTCTGCCTAAAAATAACTTCAACTTCAAATGCCCCCTGCAAAGAGGTGGAAATGATTTATCTTGAACTCCAGGAAAACAACAGAAGGTAATTGCATGGGTGAGCCATTACCTGCAGCCCGGGAGTCAGGCAGTAAAGTCATTACTGACTGGCAAAGGCAGGCAACATCATTTCCTGCTCTGACATTGCAGGAGAAGATCAGGGTGCCCACAGGACCATTTGGGCCATCCACTCCCTGTTTCAATGACCAGACCTAACCACATGGGCCAGGACTTGGATGTGCCCTGGTGGGCTTGCCCTCTTGTGGTTCTCACCTTCCTCCCATTAAGTCTAAGAGCAAGGAGTGCCTAAACAATGGATCTTCCTGTTCCTCAGTTAAAAATGAACTTGTTTCAGGGGAAATGCATAGGTTACCGCAAATAGTGCTTTCAGTTCTTGGTGACATGAACACTTTAGAGGAAAAATGTGGCAGATGGTATGATGGGCTTACCACTGCATTAGTACCTGTACATGGTGAACACTTACTGTATATTAAATTGAAACAAAACAATGAATTAATTTGGACTTACATCTTCTCTTGCTCCAAAATGTTTAGAATGTCCAGATACTCCAGGGCTGAAAAGTTCATTGATTCAGTAGTCTATTTTCCTGCCAAGAATAATACAAGATTCCATCTATTTTTTAATTTGGTTAATGACAAGTCAGTGTGCTAATGCTAGATATCACACGCTTTAGGATTTTTAATCTTATATTCCCTTTTCTCTGCAGGGGAGATTCTAGAGATGGATTCCCTCCAGGAACGTCCATATTTCTTCACTACATCGTCTTCTGACCCTGTTATTCCCTTGGTATTTAAAGTTTTTAAAAGTTTTTACTGCATTCTTTCCTGCAGAATATATCGTTACATGCTATGGAGTCAATGCTGACTCATAGTGACTCCCTGTGGCTTTCTGAGACTATAACTGCTGAGGAAAGTAGAAATTCCAGTCTTTCTCCTTTGGAGATGCTGGTGGTTTTGACTTGTCCACTGTGTAGATTGAAGCCCAATGTGCAACCAAGACACCATCAGAAACAATAGGTATATAGCCCTAATTGAAGAATTGTATAGCCACTATCAAAAACAGCATGTCGCTTCCTTAAACAAATACTTTAAGATCCTGCCATCTCTCTATTTGGTATATACTCTAAGGAAATAAAGAACAATATAGGAACAGATATAAGTGCTCATGTTTATTGTAGCAATTGCTATAATAGCAAAAAGATAGAAGTAATCAAAAATCCTGTCTGTGGAGGAACAGATACGTAACTTCTTGGTATATACGTACAATGGAATCGCATATATTCTTTTTTTTACAACAAGACAATCACAACAACAACAACAAACAAACAAACCAATGATCCAATGCTGTCTTTTGAAATAAATTATTCTGGGAGGAGGGGCAGGTGTCCACTTAGTATTTGGGATTATGTCCGACCCCCCAGACCGCTTCACTGGTTCCCTACTCCATGCCAGCATGTTGCACTCACATCTTGGAGCACTGAGTTGAAGTCTGGTCGCCCGTTCCCTGTGGCGATATAAACAATACCCTCCCCTTGGGCGGGTTAGTGCCCTTTGCCCCTGCTACCCATTTCTTTTTTATTGTTATTTTTTTCCTTTCCCCACCTCCTTTTTAGTTGTCCACCATGTGTATCCCTGTGTTTGATCTGGTCCCTGCCAGATGAAGCTTTCTACACCCAGTTTACTGTAACTCAGAAGGGACTTGATGTCAGTGAGTTTGTTTTGTGGGTTTTTTTTTTTTTCTGTGTGTATTTTCTTTTCTTTTTCTTTAGAGCATTATAATTTGAATCGCACTCACTCACAATCGATGGGACTCATTGTGACCCGAGGACTGGGTGAGTTTCTGACATTGTATCTATTTACAGGAGTAGAAAGCTCTTTCTTTCTCCTGCGGAGTGGTTGGTGGTTTCTAACTACCTACCTTCCAGGTCCCAGCTCGTTTCAACTTGAATCTGGGTCTCTCTAAAAGTCTTGTAGATATTCATTCAGTAAAAGGCTTACTAACCACCGACTGTGTCCTAGGAACTAGTGGCCACAAGACAGGAGTCTTTGCTGAGGGCCGACAATGGACACACCGAGATAAGGAGGAGCTGCTTACTTGGGGCGGCCTGGAAGGAGGAGTTGCAGCCAGCTATGGTGGGATGGTGGAGGCCAGAGGATTCCCAGTGGATGAAGCAGTTTGTGAAGGCCCTGCTGAAGCTGCGGGCCACCGACACCCAGGCCACCAGGGCCCATATCGGCTGGAGGCCACGTGTGTGCCTGTATTCCCAGAACCGCTCCCCTCCGACACCACCGAACCAGCTCCTGCTGCCAGCCAGGGAACAAGTCAGCATGGCAAGACTGGGCCACCACAGTGCTGACTCGCCCCAGGGGTCCCTGCTCCTGCGACTGTCACCGCCAGGTCAGGCCCTCTGGCTGCAGCAACCACAGGCGTGGGCGCATGTTTCGGCAGGTCCAGGCCGGCAGGAACTGCGTGCTGCTTCACCTGTGCTGCACCGCTCCGAGGCTGCATTGCTCCTGCTCGCTGAAAGTGACCACCGCGTGACATTCACACCCTAAGACACAAAGGGCTGTCACTGCCCTTTGAGTGGGTGCCCCGTGAAGTCGGGGCCTCAGTGACAGGCGCTCAAACACTGGATGGGTCCCCAGAGGCTGCTGGTGACCACGTTTTCCCAAACCGCTGTATGTACTGTCATAGGAGCCCTGGTGGCGTTGTGGGGAAGCGTTAGGCTGTGATCTGCAAGGTCAGCAGATCGAAGCCAGCTGCCACCCCGCCAGAAAAAAATGCGGCTTCTACTCCCGTAAAAACGCACAGTCTCAGAAGTCACAGGGGCATTTCTACTTCATCTTAGGGTCGCAGTCAGTCAGCATCCATTAGATAGCAGTGAGATTCACTTTGCTCATCCGCTAACAGGTTGTAGTTCAAACCACCATCCACGCAGAGAAAGGTGTGACAGTGTGCCAGAAGACAATTCTAGTCTGTCCAAGTGGCTAAGGCTAGCAGGTGGTCCGTTTCGACTCATGGCCACTCACCCACGACGGAATGGAACGGTACCCATCTCAAAACTGTTGGGTTGAGTCCGCTATGGTAGCCACAGTGTCTGAGGCTCCTGAGGGTCTTTCTCCTTTTCACTGATACTACCAAGCGTGACCGCCGCCCGTCTGTCACTTTGTCGTCCTGCAGTGACTTCTGTGTTGCTGTGATGCTGGAAGCTAGGTCACTGGTCTTTCAAATGCCAGCAGGGTTACCCAAAGGGAACAGGTTTCAGCGGAGTTTCCAGATTAAGAACAGACCATGAAGAAGAACTTGGCTGCCCACTTCAGACCTCATGCAGAGCTTGGAAAACGTGTCCATCACTGAAGGCCTCCTGATGGCCATGATCTTACCAACCAGGTCCGTGCATAGCGCCTCACAACATGGGCAAACCTGGATGATATTAAGCTCATCCAAAGTAGTCAATCTCATAAAGATAACTATTTCAAAATGCCATTATTGCCCATTAATAAATGGTTTTCCCATCAAGGAATAAGACTATTCAGTCGTTGATGGGGCCAGGAAAGGGAGAGGTGGCTTCTAGGGGAAGGACAGGAAAGGGATGGAGGGAGGATGGAGGGAAAGAAATAGAAGCAGTAAGAACATACACGTTGGTTTCCCCTGGATTCTTTACCCAGCAGACCTCCACACTGGTGCCAGTGGTGAGAAAAGGAGGACAAGTAACCTTGAAAATAATGTAAGTTCTTTTGTGACCCGGGGGCTAGTGTCAAGCAAATGAAAACAAAGAAACGGTAAAATCTGAAAACCCCCGAAAGGTGACATATTTCACTAGTAAATTTCTTTACAATGATTCATCGCAAGTCATGGAGCAAGTCATTTAACCTCTCCAGGACTCCATTTGCTCTCCTTAAAAAAAAAAAAAAAAGAGGTCTGTAATGCATATCTCTGGTCCTGTCAGCCTAACTCTCAATGATGACTGTCCAAATACATTATGAATTAGATGGTGATGTCAACTCAGAGCCTAACCATCACCTCAAATACTATGTCAACTTTCTTGCAACTCTAATTGGCTTGACTTTGAAAATGGAGCCAGCTTATGCATTTGCCACTTAGTAAAGCCCTTATTTATTTTAAGTTAATTCCTTCTCCACACAGTGACAATGACTGAGGCTTTGTCTTGTTTACTTTGGACATATAATCAAGAGGCTAGTCTCTAGCAAAAGCCATCATGCTTGTTGAGTAGACAATCAGTGTTTTACAAAGATGACCTTCCCGGAGACGGACTGAGGCAATGGCCGATGGAAGAGTTCCAACACTACAATTGTGACGATGATACAGGATTGAAGAGTGTTTTTGCTGTTGTCCCTAAGGTCACTGTGAATTGTAGCCAATTCAATGGTACCTAAGAACAACAGCCAGAAGTTCTGGTATGTATTGTGCTGCGATTCCAAAAGGGAAAAGTTTGAAACCAGCCGCCACTCCCTGGGAGAATTATTGGACTTTCTATTCCTGTAAACAGTTGTCATCCCAGAAACCCAAAGGACAGTTCTACCCCGTTCTATAGGGTCTCTATTAATAGCATCAACTCTATGGCAGGGGATAGTGAATTTTTTAAGTTAATAACAACAGGGTGATTCAGGCAAGTATTCTCTGGTAGATGCAAATTTAAGTCAGGGAAAGAAAAATACAATATTGCTGTGAGCATAGCTTCTGAAGTCAACCTGAGGTCATGGTCTCAGACCACTAATTGCTTCTGTAACCTTGAGAAAGTTATTCGGTGTGTCTAACTCAAGAGTGAAATACAAAACATAATGATAGCCTTCCTGTTAGTGGGATTGAGTGGGGAAGTGAATTTAAAGTACCTGGTGAGAACTCAATCAACCCCAGCAATCACACTGTGATGGATAGCACCTAGGAATTCATCTTTTGGTTAAGTCAGGAGACACAACGGGTCTGTTCTACCCCAGCCTATTACTCTGACTTCTCCTTGGAGTGTATGCACTGCATTCATTTAAATACAAACAACTTTGATAGTTTGCTTAGATGTAAACCTCATCCATAACAATAAGTGGGTGGAAAACAAAAGCTAATCATTATTGCTACTCACTTAGTCTTCATTTGTTTTCACAAAACTTATTTCTGTGGATGTAATTTTTTTAGCTTTTCTATAGTGAAATGGATCAATTTTACAAAGCAAATCAGTCTTCCATTCATCAATTCATACACATGTCATTTCAATTCCTTAATTTCAATCCCTACATTGGATTTAGGATTTACATAAATGTTTCTAAGAGAAATAGATATCTTGGGGAGAAAGAGAGAATATGAAATGACTTGTTTTTAATAATTTTTCTAAAATGACATATTCAAAATATGTTGCTAAAGGGGTAACATAGTTATGTCAACAATAATCTTCCATGTATATTTCTCTAAATAGAGATACAGGCTATGTTAGGATGATTGACATGGAGAAGCAAAGACTAGGGACTCCTGAGCTGTGGTGGATTCTGTTTTACCCAGTGGTCTTTTTGTCATTGACCAGAGATCTTGATGTCTCCTTGCAATGGAGCTGGTCAATCATCAAACTGTTATTAATTTCTGAACTAACTGGAGTGTTAGTTAACACTGGAGTGTTAATCAAATTTCAGAGGGGGTGCCATTAGCATAACAGTTATGCACTCAACTGCTAAACTAAAGGCTGATCAGTCAAACCCTCTGACCTACCAATCTGGCCCCATAAATACAATCACTTAGGAAACCCCATGGGGCAGTTCTCCTCTGTCCTATAGGATTACTGTGAGTCAGAATCAACTCAATGGCACCCAACAATAGCCACTACCAAAGTGACATGTAAATTTAAGAGTTACTCGTGGAATATGCCTTCCAGAGCATTAGAATCAATTTTTAAATCATCTAATATAAAATTCTGGAAATAAAGACATAAAAACCAAGATTTCTACCTCAGAGAATATTAAAACATTTTCAAGATGGAAGACAGTAGGAAAGTGATGTGATAGCCAGAGTTTGAATGAAGTGGGATAATGAAAAAGACAAGGAGGGTATGATTACAATGCATGGCAGACAAGGATGTCCACCCATGTAATATGATTTAATTCTCAGGAGAACCAAACATCCAGCTTTCAAATGAAGAAGTTAATATTATGATAACAACACAACAATAGCAACAAAAAACTTTAAACATTGTGACACAATATCTTTAACTGTGAACTCATAAAATAGAATACAAACATACACAGAATCTTGGAATTCCCCCTAATGCATCCTTCAGAACTGGAAGTGAGCAAGGAGAGGCAATGAGTAAAGAAGACCATAACTAGGTGTCTTCAGTAACAACAAGAAAAAACTGTGTATGTAACAAGTGATTCTAAGGTTCAGGACTTGCAGATAAATCACCAGCAATTGCTGAGTATTAAATATGTACTTTGACCCAATGCTTATGTTCTTGGGAAGCAAAATGAAATGACTCATTCTTTTTAGTCATTTTAGAGCTTGCATTCTAAATTTGAAAATAAACTAGTGACAAACTTTGTTGTAGCATTCAGACAGTAGTATGCAGATTTCAACAGAAACGGTGAAGAAAAATTTGAAATCTAGCTGGCAGGTAAGGGTTTACTGAGGAGATGATATTTGGCATAAACTTTAAAGAATGACCACAATTTCAATAAATGTAGAAGAAGATGAATTATATATGCTAAAAGTGAGGAGGAGTTAAAGACAAAATAAAAGATGAAACACTTCAGTATGGTTTTCAAGTTGATGTAAAAACAAATAAACAACAACACAACAAAACCCCAAATCCTCAGACCTGGACCAATAAAAATACAATTAAAGGAGAGAAGATGGAAGTTGTCAAGGATTTCATTTTATTTAGGTCCACCATTAACATTTATGGTATTAACAGCCAAGCCATCGAAGGTTGGATTGACTTGGTGGAATCTGACACACAAGATCTCTGGGAAGTATTAGATACCAAATAAGTCACTTTGAACACTAAGAGGAATCAAATCCAAGCTATGGTATTTTAAATTGTCCCATATGTATATGAATGTTGGACAACAAACAGAGTTATACCCCGGAAAAATTGATGCCCTTGAATTATGATGTTAATGAAGAATATAGAAGGCATAATGGATTGGCATGGTTGGTAGTTCAAACCTACCAAGGTCTCTAGAGGAGAAAAATGAGGCTGTCTCCTCCCATAGAATTTATAAAGTTTCAGAAACCCCATGTGGCGTTCACTCTGTTTGGAGTGGATTTGATGGTATTGGGTTAAGTGATTGCCAAAGCAAGCAAATCTTTTTCAGAGGAAGTCCAGCCCGCAGGCTCCTTAGAAGTGAGGATGGCACACTTTGTCGAACATACTTTGCCCATGTTAACAGGAGAGAGCATTCCCTGGCAAAGACCATCATTCTTGGTAAAACAGAGGGGAAGGGAAAGAGAGGGAGCCTCAAGAACATGATTTGACACAGGGACTTCAGCAATGAGCTCCAACACAGCAACAATAAAGAGGATGGCACAAGACAGAGTAGTGCTCGTGTTCTGCTGCAATCAGCGTTGATAAGCGCCAGAACTGGCGCAATGGAACCTAGCACAACAGCAGAAAAGGAAAGGAAAAGCGTGCGCTCAATTATCCCCGCATAGCATAACAAGATAGTTTCTGGAACAAATACTGCATTAGTGTAGCTAGAGTAAAGTGTATAGGGAGTTAACAGATCAAAAATTGGAAATGAAATAGGAACTGTAAGTTATATTTAGAGATAAGCAGTAGAGTGAGTTGCTCATACCTGTGACAGACAAACAGCAGTGTCAGAGACACACTTAGGAAGTGATTGCTATGATTTCTGTCCCCAACATTGGATCAAAATCTTGACTCTGGTAAATGCTCATGGAATTAAGAAGAAGAGATAGGGACATATTTTAAAAGCAAACTCACCTAACTTTGGTGCTAAATCAAGTAGTGCATTTGAGAAAGAGAGGGTAAGATGGCTGGAAAGATTCTGCATTGTGGGAAGTGGGCTATGAGCTGATTCAGGATATAGGAAGGAGAAACCAGGAGAAGAGTTAGTTGGGTTTGGAACTTTTGCAAGGAGATTTTTCACATTCAGAATGGACAGTGAGAACTCCGCATTCTGAGCCACACTGTATTCAAGATTACCCATATTAAAACACATTAGGCTGGGTTTTCTAGAGAAGAAAAGCCAGTGGCATTTGTTTGAATCTAGAAAGATATTTATAAAGATAAATGTCTCACACAGTTGTAAAAGTGGCTAAATCCAGTCCAGGTTACATGTGTGAATCAGACATACAGAAAAGACTTCTCCTAATTTTTGTAACTGCAGAGGCTAACGCATATGGAGCAGGAAGATGACACAGGAAGAGTGCAGGCTGGGGATGGACAGCTGAATAAATCCGAGATCACCTCCATGAATTCAAGGTCCGCAGTCCGCTGATGGCTCCTGGCATTGGCAGGTGTTTGAACAGGAGGTCGAAGAACCAGATACAGGATCCAAATCTAGCTGAAATTAGTTTACCTAACTTCCATACACAGTCAATTTATATGAAAGAGCCAGCAACACCCTGAATGAAACTTCCCTCAATTATACCAACACAGTGATCAGACTAAGGTGATTTCTTCTCCACACTGCTGCTTGGTTGCTTTACAGAAGATCCCATCATGAAGTTGACCACAAATGATCCATCATATCATGGGGAAATCTTGACCCACCCAAACTGATATAAAATCTAACTATCACTAAACATACAATTCAACAGTTTCTGTGGGTACCATTTAATGACATTAATTACATTTTCAATTCAATTATTCCCTGAAACCCTAAGGTTCCTATCTAACCCTTCAAGAAGTCCTTATTTAGTTTTATCATTTTGGTTTAAAGTGTAAAGAGTATCTCAGAGAAATAGCACCAGGTCTCATCCAGCCTAAAGGTGTCAGGAAATCTGCAGTCCATGAATATTTGACATTTTGTTCAGCATTTTCCTCAGTGTGATCAGGATTCTTCTATAGGGTCTTTGATCAAATGTTTCCGTAATGGCAGTCAAGCACTGGCCTGTTCTTCTGGTGGCGAGGCAAATGAAACACTTCATTGTAAATGGATGAGTGGGGAACAGAATTAGATTGAAGGCTTGGCCATACTCAGCAGAGCCACAGCTCTCAAGTCAAGTACAAAGTGGGTCACCTCCTTTGTAAGACACCTGAAGGTAAATTAGGTTGCAGGCTACAGGAAGGAAATATTTTAAAAGCAAAATAAAGACTAAAAATAAGCAAATAGAAATACCAAATATACTTCTAATAGCAGTAATGAAAATACATGATTTTAATGGTGGGTAATTTAAGTATGTATTGGAGGTGATACACTTGATTCTTAGATATAGAGTTTTCCTACAAGATTAACTGGGAAAGAAAGATTTATAAACAAATATCACAAAATTAGAATTATTAATTTGAATAAATATGAGCAATTACAGTGATTTTTCACATGTATCTCAAAAATATAAGAAATGCAGTTTAATACTAGCCTATGTAGTTCTTGGTATAAGGAAAATGTACTTTCTTTATGTGCTTATAAAAATGTGTTTATACCGCTAGTAATTTAAAATTATGATACTACATGCAACAGCTATTATCGCAATACATGATTTCAGTCTACCAATAATTAAATAACACTCCAAGTTATTTTAACACTTCTGTCATGACTTCTGTCATGTATTTCTAAAATAAATTAAAACCTCATCTTTCTTCTTTATTATTTGAAACATTTTCTGAGAAGATTCCCAAGAGGCATGTTGGAGTCAGGATGCACTGTTCATTTCTATCTCTCTCTTTAAATGTTCTAGGTAGTAGGCAAATAACAGTAATATATAAAAAGAAGACCGTTTTCCCACAATGCAATCAATTCAAGATCGTGTTCTGTCAATGATTTAAAAAGTGCTTTGTTTATCGTGTGCAATTAAAGTGGGAGTAAGTTTGGGTATTGGTCTTTGCAGGGTTCCAGTCTGCGCTTGGAAATAAATACAGTGGCAAGTATGTCCATAGCATTATCATCCCAATTAAAGTTAATACATTAATGATCACCTTATAAATATTAATATGCTCATTAGTTCACTTTGGCAATAGTTACTTTTCATACCTGTGTCATTTCCTACCCTAACAGAAAGAAACGACAATGTCAGCAGGGGTAGCTGCGTGTGACAGGTTAATGCTCACTGAACGTGCCTCTTCACTTGTTTTACCTAAGTTGAGGGAAACTTTTTTTAAAGTTTTAAATATAAAGGAAACACTTTAGATATTAAATAAGGTTCCTTGGACTCTACATAGGATGGCTTATTCCATTTAAAATTCTGCATGTTTTCTCCAAATAATAAGAAAAAATTTAAATTATATGATCCTGGTAATATGTTACTAACAAAATGGAAGTAACAAATTAAGGAAGACATCTAGGCAATGAGAATGCAGAGTATATAGAGACAATGAGAATGCAGAAGAAAGGAAAGAAGGTAGAATATACTGAAAGGGTGAAGGTCACCATAGAAACAAGATAAGCATTTAATTTCCTCAGAGTTGTCCTCTGTGAGCAGAGTGGTGGACCTTGGGTTCTTTATTTTCTTTGATGCTTGTTTACCTCCCTTAGTTCAGAACTCGAAGAGTTTTATTTTGCAGCTCCAATGTTTTCCCGTGAGCAGCTCAGCGGTGACTCCATCGAACTCTCAAACCCTTATAGTCCATTTATTGTCTTTTCCTCCTGGCGCACAGCCTGGGGGCTATCTTTCTAGCTACTGGTTGAATATTTCCACAGGAAGAAGTATATGATCCAGATAAGGAAAGTGGATGAAATCTCGGGTCTGTTTTTTCCCTAATGAACTACAGGATCTGGTGAAGAAAAAGCAATCAAGGATAAACTTTATTTTAGTGAAAGTAAAGTTGGAATGAGCAAACAGATGTTGGGAAATAAGATACGTTGTGAGATCTACTTGGAAATGTCAAGCAGAGAGACCCAGAGATAAAGGAGTGAATGAAGATCCATCTACCTAAAGCCTAAAAAAACTGTTCCTCATCCAAATAAGTGAATCACAAATATGTCAGGCACTACTAAAACACTAATATAAATTATTCATTAAAATATCATTAACCCTTTACCCCACAGCGTAAAATATTTATTTTATAATATGTATTTAATATTCATGAAATCAACAAGTTATTGACCATTTAGAACTGTGGTAAATACTTTATGTGTATCATTGAATCATCATAGTCGTAGTACACACATGAAATAAGTAATAATGACAAGTTATGGATGAAGAAAACAGCCTCGAGAGCGTAGCAGGTTCCACATTGAGCTGCTGACTTAAAGGTTCGCAGTTCAAATCCAGCACCTTCTCTGGGGTTTAAAGATGAGGCTTTCTACTGTATAGCCTTAGAAAGCCACAAGGGGAGTTGTACTCTGTAAAGGGGTTTCTATGAGTCACAATTGACTTGATAACAAAGAGATAAATAAGGAATTTAAACCAATAGAGTTGAACTGTCTAATGTCCCCAAAAATGGTAGTACATATAATCATACAATTGGTACCTACTCTTCACTTATCAAGTATCTACTTCTCTGACACTGGGCCTTCAAAAACATAGTGCAAAAGTCCACTCTCAAGCTATTTTGCATAGTAGTGACATCCAAGTTGTATCAAACTTTGAGTTGCAAAGAGAGAATAACACTGGTCGTGATGGTCAAGGTTATTTATATCTTAACATCCTTGGAAGATGATGTATGTGGCAGTAATGATGTAACTTGAAATGTATATAATGATATCATCTAACAGTTATAAAATAATGTAGTCATCTTCCATTTTTGCCTCAAACATATTCATTTCACATAAAGGCCTGATCTTTGGAATCTAACCATGTTGATAAGTAAAGAATGGAGCATGATCTCAGAGTCCTTTAAGTCAGAAGTTCAAGTTGGTTCCGCAGGTTACCTGCTGTTACATCTCACAAAATCCAATCAAGTCGTCTACTGGCTGGGCTCTTATTAGGAGCTTATGGAGAAAATCTCCTTCCAAGCACATTCTGGTTGCTTACTGAACTCAGGTCTTAACTGCTGTAGAGTTGAGAATTCAGTTTCTTGGTTTATTATTGACTTAGTGGTCCTCAGTTTTTGGGGAATACCCTCCCACCTTCCCATCCCTACTCCTTGTCTCAGGGTCTCCTTCTTCCATGTTCAATGCTAGCAACTGTGAGTCGAGCCCTTCACAATTTCTCCATATTCTGACCTCATCCAACTTTGTTTCACCATTCTGCTATAAGGTGATTAGAACATGACCATTTCAAAGTCAAACCCTTAATGACAACTGGAAACCCACCTAACAACAGCAGCCGGGTTAAAGTAGGTGGTCATTCGGGAGATTGTCATTCTAAGGGCTTATCCTCAGTGTTCTTCCCGAGGCTCCTTCCTAATACAACTTCCAGGCTGTCCTCCTCGTTGGTCTTTATCACTCCAAGGTTAAGCTTTCCGTTTACCTTGGTCTACACAAAAGTGCTTACATCGCTTCAGACTGCATAAGAGTAGAAGCAAGTATCTGCAATGATTTTTCCCAAAGTCCGTATATTTAATTAATGGACCTGGTCCCAGAGAGCTGGTTTAGCTAGCTTAAGTGTCCACTCCACCCCAATCTCAGAGGGACTGAATAAGAATAAGTCCCTAAATTTCAAGAATCACGTAACATTAAAATGAAGAGATTGGTTGTTTGAACAGATGAATTTCTGTTTTAACACAGTAAATGAAAAACACAGCTAGAAGCACATCAGACTAACAAGTAGGTGAAAGAGAAAGCAAAGCTTTCAGAAAGAAGACACAGTCTGTCTCTGGAATTTTTGTCCTTTTTCATTAGTATATGGATTAAAATGTTTTCTCTTCTCAGTTTCACCATCCAACTTTGTGAATATAGGAGAATTTCTCTGATGTAAATTGAAAATATTAGATTAGACCAAAATTCACTTCCATAAAGCTGATTTTGAAACATGTCAATCCTGTAAGACAGGGCTGAACTGACTCTCTGGATATACAGGATGGTAACTCTTTACAGGAGCAGAAAGCCAAGTCTTTCTCCCATGAAGCTGCTGGTAGGTTCCAGCTGATGATTTTAAGTCAAAAACCAGTTAATACATAGCATTCATAAGTTTGTCCACCCCCCTCTGACTGTAAATGACTGACTATGACTATCTTTCCTGGGCAAAAGCACACCTTAAATCATAAAAATACACTCATCTTCTGTTCTCTTTGTGGGTCTCAGGCTGCCTCTGTTGATCAAAGATCAAACATAGTCAAGGGGTAATAGCATCATTCTGTTTGGGGTGCTACCTCAGAACATGTGAATGTGATTCTCTGGACCACACCATGAACGAAATGTAAGTACATAACTGCTAAAGAGGAAGTTGCATCCAGGAGACTGGAGAAACACGTCCACTGTATTTACTTCATGACACTTCATTTTCTGAATTAAAAACACTTACAGAATATTTGATACATCTACTAATACCTCTATTTAAATTGGTCATTTGAAATATTGGGGTCTGTGGTGGAACAGTGGATAAAGCGCAGACAGCTAACTTCATGGTTGGAGGTACAAACTCCCCAGGAGCTCCAAAGGAAAAAGAGCCGATGACTTGCTCCCAACCAAGATGCACAGTCTCAGAAACCCTAAGGAGCAGTTCTTCCCTGTCCACAGGGTCATTGTGATTTGAGAGGGATGTGATGGTTGCAGTGGTTTGAGGACTAGGATTTCATTACTACTTAAGCATTCAGAGGTTACATCTTCACTCTTTTATTTTCAGAATAAAGGACACATCCTGGCTCAAACCTACAGTTAGAAAACTAAAATGGAAGAATGCATTTGACATTTCTGAAACCGAAAGAACTCAAGAAAAAATTGAAGCCTAGAATTGAAATTTTGAAAGATTCTATAGGCAAGAAATTGAATGATGCAGGAAGCATAAAGAGAAGATTAAATACATATATAGAGAGAGAATTACTGCCCCAAGAAGAACTAGTCAACATTCTACCATTTCAGATGGAAGTATATGAGCAAGAACCAATGGTGCTGACATAAGAAGTTTAAACTGCACTGAAGGAATTAGCCAAAATAAGACTGCAGGAAAGGACAGAATGTCCATTGGACTGTTTCAGAAAGCTGACGAAGCACTGGAAGCACTCACTGATCTATGCCAGGGAAACGGGAAGACAGCTACTTGGTCAACTGACTGAAGCAGATCCATAGTTTGTGCTCATTCCAAAGAGAGGTGACCCAACAGAATGCTCAAGCTATATCACATTATTATTGATATTTCACACAAATAAAATTTTGCTTAAAACCGTCCAGCAATGGTTTCAGCAGTCCATTAACAGGGAACTGCCAGTGATTCAGACTGGAGTTAGAATAGGAAGTGGGAAAAGAGTGACCATTGCTGAGTCACCTGGATCTCCACGCAAAGCTTAAAATACTGGAAAAATGTTTACTTGTGTCCCATCGACTATACAAAGGCATTCACTGTGTGGACCCTAATAAACTGTGGATAACCTTAGAAGAATGGAAATTCCAGAACATTTCATTGTGTTCAATTGGAACTTGTACATGGATTGAGAGGCAGTTGTGAACAGAACAAGGGAATAATGCATGGCTCAAAATCAGAAAAGGTGTGTGTTAGAGTTGTATCCTCACATCATATTTTTTCAATCTATATGCTGAGAAAATCAGTAGAGAAGCTAGATTATATGAACAAGAATGTGGCATTGGGATTGAAGGAAGGCTTATTAACAACTTTCAGTATGCAGATGTTAGAACCTTGCTTTTTGAGAGTGAAGAGGAATTAATGCACTAGCTGATGAAGGTAAAGAATAGTAGCCTTCAGGATGCATTAAAATTCAGTGTAAGGAAGACCAAAATCCTCACAATGGGACCAATCCTCATAAATGGAGAAAAGTTAAAGTTGTCAAAGATTTTGCCTTGCTTGAGTCCACAATCAAAGCTAATGGCAGTATCATTCAAGAGATCAAAAGAGATACTTCATTAGTTAACTCAGCTGCACAAGGCCTCTTTAGAATATTGAGGAACAAGGCTGTTGCTTTGGGGATGAAAGTGTGCAAGTCCCATGCTATGGCATTCTCAATGTCATCATACGCATGTGAATGTTAGTCATTGAATAAGAAAGACTGTAGAATAAATTATGCATTTGATTGTGGCACTGGACAAGAATATTGAAAATATCACAGATTGCTACAAGGACAAACTGATCTATATTAGAAGAAGTAAGGCCAGTGTGTTCCCTAGTTACAGGCAAGGATGCCAAGACTTCCTCTTAAATACCTTGGACATATTTTCAGGAGAGACCCGTCCCTGGAGAATGGCATCATGTTTGGTTAAAATGGAAGGGCAGCAAAAAAGAGGAAGCCCCTGTAAAGGAAGGCTTGACACAGTGCCAGCCTCAAGGGCTTAGGCATAGGAACAATGGTGAGGATGGCAAAGGATGATACAGTGTTTCAATCTCTTGTACACAATCCCTGTGGGTCACAGCCAACTCAATGGCACCTAACAACGATAAAACCTAGTTCCATAAGGTTATTTTTAATTTAAGCTAGAGAATGCCATGACTTCCCATATTCTTACCAGCCAAGAAGACATTCCCCAAAGTGCTGTGAGGTATAGGGAAGAGAGGGAAAAAAAATAACAACACCACCAATAGTTCTTTCTGTTGAAATCTCAGTGGAATGGCAAAGCAGATGCTACGAAGTGTAAATAAAATGGAGAATGAAAGTAAAATGCTGTAAAATCATAAACCCAACTAAAATATGGTAATAAGAACAATAAACTCTTGTAGTAATATATTCTGTTAATAAAGTCTAACCAGTATGCTGCTTTAATGGATGCTGCCAAGCCTATGCAAATTCTTCCTGTACCAAAAAATACTTGTACAGATGGTGTTCTGCTCAAAGGTGACCCAATTGAAACTTCTTGTAATAAACGTGTCAGTGCCTTTTGGTGGTATTCAGTGAGACTCTTCTATTCCTGCCTTATGTGCTGGTGTTCACACCACTAGCTAAATTGCCGGCTAATGTCCAGAGTGAGACTAATGAGTTAGAAAAGCTTTCTACTCTGCTTACCAAAATCCACCGAAACAACTATGGGGTCCCACAGTCTCATTCCCGGCGTGGGGTGTCCCTGGTTCAAGGTCAGCTAGCAGCAATCATACAACCGATGTTGTGCAGCTATCCCCCATGTGTGACCTCTTCACTAACAGCCTGGGCTTCACAGATCTCAAAATCATAGCCATGGTGTCGATACTAATGGATAGACATCCTATAGGACAGACTAGAGCTGCCCTCATACATTTCCAAGACTGAAATTCTTACTGGGCTAGAAAGCCCCATCTTTCAGGGAACTTGGTCGGTGCAAAGTCTTAGCACTTTCCCAAAGTGATGAAAATAATAAGTGTGTGGTGGGCAGGGCTCAGTGCTGGAACAGGGGCTCTCACGCAGGCTGAAACGCTAGTGCTTTTTAGGGAGCCTCTGATGTGCAGGCCTCAGCCAGTGGCTATGGGGCCCATACCAAAACACGGCAAGTCCGGTGTGCCAGACAGAGGCTTTCAGTGACTGTGTCTATAAGTAGATCACCAGGCCTTTCTTCCACAGCACCTCTGGCTGCACATGAACTTCCAACATTTGGCCAGTGGCTGGGAGCTTTAACTTTTGGCCCACACAAGGCCTCCTGTGTATGGAGTGGTGTATTGACAAAGGAACTCTGAGCTACACCTGCCTATACATACTACCAAAGATGTGTTGCAGCTCTAGAACTTCTTGGACATATGGTTTGCAGTAGGGCTTAAACTACTGACCTTCCTCACTATTAGCAACTCAAGGCTTAATCAATCCCCAAGTAGTCATAATATAGGGTCATCATGAGTCAGAATTGACTTGGCACCGAGTTTGGTGTTTTTGAGCAATAATTGCATATAAACTTTAAGCCATACAACATATACCCAGAAAATATTAAAAACTCAATTTGTACTGGGCTCCATAATCTGTAATGTTTGTCATGCATCTGTGCTGTTATAGAAAATGTCCTAGAAATTAAAACTATGGTTCCTCCGTTCTTCCTGAATATACCTATTCATTCTCCATATGCCTGGAAAGGTTCCATAAAGGCCAGGAAGAGACACTTGTTCTGCATTACTATGGCAGATCCAGAATTCTTTGACATCAGAATCACCCTTCCAAAGCTCTCAGCTCACTGATGTTTGTTTTTGTTTTTCTCCTGAGCTGTCAAAGGGTCACTCCATTCTTCTACCACCTGGAGCAACAGTGCCAAAGCATCTGATGGTGGACAATGTAGGGCGTAAGAATCACTACAGGTTTTCATTTTAATTACATTTATTTCTTTCAAGCTAATTTATTTCTGACCCCAGACCAATAGGTTCGTGACTTATGGCACAGATCATTCCCTATGTTCCAAGATAAAAGCACTTGGAAGTAAAGTTATGTCTTCCTGGGCAATGTACCTCAGCCAAATGGTGGCGCCGGGCCTTCAGCTGTAATACTGGCTTTCCTCACAGAGTTGTGTGTGGGAAGCACATAGCTCTGAGGAAAGCTTGGGACTTGTGTATCTTTACTGTTCAGGCAAAATCCCATAACCTTCATTCAAGCATATGGTAAATGTATAGAGATGAGTGCATAATTAATAGAAAACTAATCTAAAACCCCAAATCAAAGCCATTGCCATTGAGCCGATTAACTCACAGCAATCCGCTGGGCAGAGCAAAATTATCCCATAGCCTTTCCAAGGTTGCTGATCTTTACGCAAGCAGATTGCTACCTCGTTCTCCGGAGGGCTGACTGGTGGATTCACACTGCACTGGAGGGCTGCCCCAGAGAAGACTTGTAAATAAATTGTTAATGGGCAGCCTTGTGGCACGATGGTATTTGTGCTTCTCGTCCGATAATTACGCGCCACTTGGAAGAGCACAGTAATTTTGTAATTAATGCATGATGCATGTTACCTTTAATTTCAAAAGGCAGGCTTGCTTGGAGGAAGCCTCTGTAAGTCCAATACTGTGAGGGGAGGTGGATGTGATTCTGTGCGGAGTGATTTCTCTGACTCTAATGAGAGGTTTCTTCCCTCCGATAAGACACTATGGCTGACTGAGTTCAGATTCCTGCCTCAGGTGAGGAAAAAGTGAAAGACCAGGGAGAGGTGGTAAACTGAAAGGAATCTCTAGGTACTTTTCAGGGGAAGAAAAAGAAGTGATTGGTCTTAGGGAGCAGACGTGACACCACGCTGATGCAATACTGGAAAAGCCTTCTCTTTATTGCGAAAGCAATTCTCTGATAAAAGAGAGTCGTTGGAGCTGTTTAAATCCAGTAAGTGATCACTAACCTTACTTAGAGGACAGGAACTGTTTTCTCCTTGAGCATTTGTCTAGGTTAAAAGTGGTAGTGTGGACGGTTAGACATGATTTACTTCCTCCGTTTATTTAGTTTACTTTCTCAATAATGTACAGCCATCCAGGCTGGAGGAAAATAGCAAGTCAAAGCATCATGATGTGGGAGCAGAGTTCACTTCCAATGCCCATCTATTCAGCAATTTCCTGGGCATGGCTGGCTAGCGCGAGCTTTCCAGTGTCCCTCCTTGCAGTTGTTCCTAAACAAAACCAGTCAAACCCATGGCCTTAAAGGTGCTTTCAATTCACAATGACTCTATGGAGATAATAACCCTATCTCAAAGGGGTTCCACTGGACTCCTTTTCCTTGTGTCTTCAGTTTTCTTCACTCATCTGTCCTAAAGTTCCAGGGGTGTAATCAGAGTCCACAAAAACGATGTTCCACATCCTACTTTGAGGAGCAGTGACTGAAGTCCTGAACACTAATGAGGAGCCACCTTGTTGTGTGGCGGTTACCTGTTGGGCTGCTAACCTCAGGTCGGCAGTTTGAAACCGCCAGGGGCCCTGCAGGAGAGAGCTAAAGGTTTCTACTCCCGTAAAGAGTCGCAGTTGAGAAAGCCTACAGGGGTGTCCTATCCTGTCCAATTGGGTCACGATGAGCCAGTACTAACTTGATGGCAGTGAATTTGGTTTCCTTTTTTGGTGGTTATTTCATTCTCCACTATTGATAAGAATTGATAACAGAGATGAGAGTATGCAAATAAAAATCTGGATGATTGGCTGCAGAATTCAGAATAGCCACCCTCAGTAGGATTCATTATGGCATGGGATCAGTCTAGGAGCTATCTGGATTCTTGGCCATGTTGAGAAATAAGAATTGCTAGGAGCACTGGCAGCAGAGTGGTTATGCCATGGTGGAAACTCCTAAGGAAAAGGATTAGGCTTTCTATTCTGTACGCAGTTGCAGTCTCAGAAACACACAGGTGGTCGCTATGAGCCAGCACTGACTCAGTGACAGCGAGTGAGTGAGTGAGTGAGTGAGTGAGTGAGTGAGTGAGTGAGTGAGTGAGTGAGTGAGTGAGTGAGTTAAGGTTTATTGTGCCAACCTGGCCGATAAATACATGTGGGATTAATTGAAGGCCAGAGAGATAAATGGCTTGGTGAGCCTCGCCTTTCTAGTTCTCAGGTCCCTTGCTCTCTGATGGTTGAACCAGGGTGCAGTTTCCTTAGCCTGTTCCCTGCTTCAGCTGGCAAGGCTCGCTTATCTGTGAGACATCCTTAAGGAGAAGCCACATGGACCTACCCTGATGCAGTCCTGGGTGCTGGAGCAGCCGTGTGGAGACCCCTGCCCGTGCTGAGATGCTTACACGCTCACTGATTCGGCTTTCCTTCTCTTTTGTGAGATTGAGGAGGACTTTGTAGATTGGTATCAGACATATGGGCTAATGTCAGATTTATGGGCTTGGACAGCACTGGCTTGGGACGCTTTCTTAATGTACACTTACCCTTTATATAAAATTCTCTCTTATATACATATGAGTTTCTGTGGATTTGTCTCCCTTGTTTACCCAAACTAACACAAGAAGGGAGGGAGGGTGGGAGGAAGCCACGGCAGATTCCATTAATCCTTGGGCCACTGTGTCCCTGGCAGCTGTCCCAGTAGGGAGACATGGGAACCCTTGTTGTTAGGTGCTCTCTATTCTATTCCACCTCATACAACACTATGCAGAACAAAACAATGCCCTGCCTGTGCCATCAACTATTGTTATGTTTGGCCCTATTGGTGCAGCCAGGGCCTGCAATTCATCGTGTTGAGAGTCCTCCTCTTGTTCTTGCCCCTCTAGTTTACCAAGCATGATGTCCTTTTCCATGGATTGGCCTCTCCTGGTAACATGTCCAAGGTATGTGAATGAATTTTCAACACCCCTGCCCTAAGGAGCATGCTGGCTGTCCACCTTCTAAGAGAAATGTGTTTGTTCGTTTGGAAGTTCATGGAACTTGAACTTGTTTTTGCTAGCCCCATAATTCAAATACATGGATTCTTCTTCAGTCTTCCTTATTCAATATTGGACATTCACACACTTATGAGGTGACTCAAAAAAACCATGGCGTGGGTTAGGCACACTGAAATCCTTCAGATGACTTTAAGAGGGTCTTGTTCCACAGTTACCTAATTCCGTGTGTCCTTTGATCAATTGGCTGATGCTTCCACGAGCACTGATTGTAGATCCAAGAAAGATGAAATCCTTGACAACTTCAATCTTGTCTCTGTTCATCAGTATGTTACACAGTGACCCAGTCATGAGGGCTTGAAAAAACAAACACATACTTTATCGCAGGCTACAATCCTAAATCTTTATCAGCAAGTACTTCATTTTTAGCATCCAGGCTGTGTCATCTCCATATCTAAGGTTGTCAATAAGCCTTCTTCCAAACCTGACTCTCAGCTTTCTTGCATATTATCCAAAATATCTGATTACTTGTTCAGCAAACCTTTTGTACTACACTGATTTCTGATGCAAACCTTTCTTGATTTTAAACCATGCAGTATTTTCTTGTTCTGTTCACACAACTGCTTCTAGATCTATGTACGGGTTCCACGTGTGCACAATGAAGTGGTCAGGAATTCCCTTTCTTCTTAATGCTATTCCTAGATTTTTGTTTGTTTTTGGTGATATGTGTTCTCATTAACTTGAAATCTGAGACTAGAGTTTTAAATAACACCAATCCCCCTGGATACCTCTACAGATACACTTATTCTTATTCCAGGGTAAAATTAAGAGTTAAATGTTTTTATATTCAGATATTCAGACATATTCTTGGCAGAAGACAAAGAGGTAGCAGTCTCCAGTAGTTCTATCACATCAATATTTACTACAATATACAAATTTATAAAAAGACTTCTTTAGAGTGTTTTAAAAAAGAAAGAAAAATGTCACTTTGGGGACTGTAACTTGAACTATCATCTTTTCAATTGCCTCATTGTGCAAGCAAAATATTGATGCATTGGGATTGTAGTGCTTATACCATTACTTGATACCATGAACTGTCCGGAAAACAAACCTGTCCTGAAAGAAGTACAGTTAGATGGTCTTTAGACCTGAGGATGGCACGACTTTGTCTCATGTTGTCAGAAAGGACCAGTTCATAGAAAAGGACATCAATGCTTGCCAAAGTAGAGTCAGACCCTGAAGGAGATTAATTGACATGGCAGCTGCAACAGTGGGCTCAAGTATCGTGATTATTGTGTGGGTTTTATAGTATTTCCTTTTCTTATACAAACGGGCACTCTGAGTCAGGACAGATTTGTGAACCTCTAACAACAGGAGCAACCTTCCACCCACAGCGTATTCCTAACTTGGAAACAGGCTACTCATAATATTCCAAACACACAGATCTGAGTTCTAACCATTGACCTTCCCGAAGAAAAAGAATATTTTCCAGCCATCACTCCTCAGCAACCTAATTTTTATTTCAAGGATCTTCTGAGACATAAATGATAAGTATATCTAATCAATATACAATTATAAGCCTGGTACCCCCTTATAACAATATAATTTCTATACACATATTCTTCCTCTTTGTTAGAAATAAATGGTTGGGCTTATTTGTTCAGAGGGCTCTTTTTCTTTTCTATCCATGTACAAGGTCAAAACTAGAAACAGTTGCCAAAAATTCTTGAAGCATCACAAACAACTCAGAGTTCAGCTTCCTTCCATACATCTCTCCAAATTGAGCCGTAAGTAAGCACTATACCCAGAATGCCAAATATGATCCTGTAGGTGTTAGAGACCTATCGGTAACAGAGGGGAGTCCATCCACTTTGTCTTCTCAATGATACTTCACCAACTTTTCTCTTTCCCTTTGAAGACTGGCTAAGCATCACGGAGATGGCCCTCTCCAAAACAGACTTTGTAATGATTTCACTGTTGGGCCCCTGTACTGCTAGAGAAACTGCCCAGAGCACATCTACCTCCCTCTTTAAATGTCTGTCAGGTGAAAACAGAGAAATGGATCTCAAAAAAACAAACTGACCACCTGGCTCAAAGGACCCATTCAGACAGCCTGTGAGGAAAACACACACACACACACACACACACACACACACGCGCACGCTCACGTTCTGCTTACCTCAGAATCCTGGGAATTTGATGCAAATCCCAAAGGCAAATATGCTGGCAGAAGGGAGAATACCTAGGGGAAACATATCAAGAATTTGAAGTTCCCTTGGACCTTACTATGTTCTTTCAGTTTGTTTGATCTGTTTTTGAAATATTTAAATTGGAACTCATCTGACCATCTGCTATCCTGGTGTTGGTTAGCAAGAACCTTTTGTACTTTTGATATTGATGGTGCCAAGCAGAGACTGGACATCCCAGGGAGAGATGTGGAGAAAAAAAATCCCTGATTTTGGAGAGGAAACTAAAATGAGGGTGCAAAAGCTGGTACAATGAAACCCCTTTACAAAGCATGCATTTCTTAAGCAACCCTGGAAGAATACTCTGAGAACATAGACCCTCTCGTCAGGAGTTTTCAAAGCCTGATTGTGGAAGCAGCCTAAGTGTAGGAAAGGAATCGTCAAATAATAGCTCATCAAAATGACTGAATTGCTCAGCACCATCTCTAAGCCAGGAGAGGGAGGGGAGAGCTGCGGTCGTCTTCTGGTAAGATCTGAAATTCAGAGTCACCATACAATATTGCTCTGAAACCAGGTGAAATCTGAAGTATCTGAAGTAGCGAGATCACAAATCCTTCTGCCCATTGCTTTTTCTCAGGAAGTCTTCTAACCAAAACAAGTCTCTTTATGCAGGCAGATGAGTTCCTCCTTCAGCGGTGGGTTGGTTGCAGCTCCTGGCCATCCTCCAGAATTACTCAGACAAGCTAACCACAGCCTCCATTTGGCACCACACAGACCGTTTCCTTGGTCCCTAGATTTCCATGAGCTTTCTACCTGCTGCTCCAAGCTTCCTTGCATGGTACCTCATGCAGTGCATGTTCTCTGCCCCCAGACTATGAGTGGGTATGACTAATAAATACTCTGTCATTCTCCATTGCCTAGTGCAAGATCAAGGGTCTTGGCCATCCCCAATATCGAGGGTGGGAATCCCTCTCTTAACATCAACATGAATAGGAGATTAAAACACCTTCCTGCAGAAATTCCAGTTTGCCTGTCTGCCTCCACTTACCCCACTGACCCTATTCTAGAGTCACAAAGAACAGGGCAGCATGCGACAGGGTGGGCATGGGAACCAGTCTAAGACAACACAGGAATCACAAGCATAAGCGGTGAAGGTCTAAGGTCAGAGAAAGGATTGGAATATGTCATCTCAAAATGTATGTTAGAATCCTGACTCCTGTATCAAAGGATGCCAACTACTCTCCTCGATTACAGTCATCTTGGATAACAGAGTTCGTGTTAAGTGGTCCGTCAGGTGAGGTCCCTCATGGCAGAGTAGAGTGGAACTTAAACGATCCACAGAACAGCGAAGACCCTGAGCCTTACATGCACACACTGGAAACCCCCGTTGCCAAGTGAGGGCTCTCTACAAACCAAGGAAACAAGAAGGACCTGTGGCCATTAGCAAGGAGGAAATAGACATAGTCAAGACTCCGACTGAATTTTTCGCCTCCAGGACTGAGAGAAAAGGAAGTTCTGTTTCCTAAAATGACGTACTTTCTTTCTGTTACAGCAGCGCCAAGAGACTGAGATGGGGCCCTAAGCAAGAGGAAGCGGGTTCTTCTGAAGGACACCTTCCACAGAGCCCTCCCTGGGGACTTCAGGAGAGAAAAGACAGAGCAGTGGCTTCCTCCTCCTTCCTGCCCAGGGATGCCCCCTTCCCCCGCAGCCCTCTGTGTGCATTTTTGTGACATTAGTCTTTGCATCTGAGAAGCTGTCGAGCCAATTGCACGCAGCACACCTTCAAATGCTGCATCCTCTGAGACTAATTAACCCCCAGTTCTGCGAGGTGGAAATAGCAGCAGACGCCGCTACAACATTGCAGATACGATATCAAACAAACTGATGTAAATCAGGAGAGCCAGGAAGCAAATACCCAGCTTTTCTGAATTGAATGGAGACTCTTCCCTGACAGCTGCGGTTTGATATCTTTCCGAAAAGATGACAGCTCTGAAGTTGCTCTTCTTCCGCCACGCGGAATATCAAATACAAGTCAGGGCATCATTTACATAGCACACAGCCACCTCAAGCTGGCCGGCTTGGTGCTCAGGAAAGAAAATACAAATAGGGGCTGAGGGAAGGGAATGGCCCTGGGACAGGGGAGTTAGCATGGCGGGTGCTAGTCGGTTAATTAAGCAGTGCTGAGCCTTGGAAGGGCTAAGGGGAAGAGCCGAGTCTGGGAGAAGGTCTGTTTCCTTCTCACTGTTCTTCATTTATCACCTCTCACCATGAGACAAGGCTCCGCAACCAGAAGCAATGATCTTGCAAATTACTTTCCTTCAAACATTGAAGTGGTGTGGAGTTGAGGGGAGGAGGTGGGAAGAATACAAACAATATCAGAATACACAGGAGCTTCTGTGTGATGCCAGGAAATGCACTGCTGACAACCCCCACCTCGAATTTGAACTCGGGCTCCCCTGATTCTGGAGTGTTTTTTCCACTCTTTTGAATCACTTGTCTTGGGAACTGATTCTTTTTGATTTACTTATCTGTCCTACATCCTTTTATTTAAGATGTTACCTTGTCTACCTTAGCCTACAATAGTATTCACCATGCCTAGCATAGGGGCTGGAATTATAGTACTCAATAAACATTTGCTGAATAATAAAAAAAGAACTAATTAAATTCACACACAATAATCTGGATTTCTTAGAGAGCTGCATTATTTATCAAAAAGGAGAAGGTGCGATGCAGTTTTGGAAAGCAGTTGTTCCTTCCAGCCATAAACAGCTTAATTCCAATCCTGCTTCTGTCAGTCAATAACTAAAGGATCTTCTACAAACAATGTCACTTACGCTTCAGTTTCTTCATTAGTATGCTAAGAAAGGAAGGGAGGGAGGGGTTTGGAAAGTAGTTTCATAATAAGAGTATGTGCACTCAGAGCTTTACATACAATGGCTGCTTTAATACTCATAACAATTATTACCTCTAAAGGGAAACTGAGGTAATGAAGTTGAGTAATTTCCTCAGATCACAGGGATGGTTGGAGCAGACATATGATAGAAACTCGGTCAATGTGACCACAGATACCATCCACCTCTCCCATAACATACACAATCATGCTGTTCCCTCTCATGTGACTAATATACTACCTCTTGAGACTATGAAGGGATGTCCTTTGGGTGGGGGAGAGGCTGCTAATTCTGGTTACCCAGAGAGGCTTACATCTATTGGTAAAATCAAAGCAGTTCTGAAAGGTAGGTAGTTCGAGCTCACCTAGAGGCACTTTGGCATGGGGGGGGGGGGGCGCAAATTTCCTCCTTCCAGAAAAGAACTGCTTCTGAAAGCCCAGTGGAGTCCACGGGGAGTCGTCATGAGTTGGAACTGACTTGATGGCCACAGGTTAATCTCAGGAATCTCAGCCCATTCTTTCTCTGGAGCCAAGGGTTTACACAGTGGCTCTCCTTATCTTTCAGCACCATTATCTCTCTTACTCTCATCCTGTATCTTGTTGCAAACGGGAACTGCTGTGTTTGTCTGGGTTGACTAGAGAAACAAATTCATGGACACTCATAAATGTGTAGGAGAGAACTTTATATCACAGAGCAGTCGTGTATTCAGAAAACATGCCAGCTCATTCCAGATCAAGTCCATAAGTCCAATACTACGCCATGCGTCAATACTAATCTATAAATTCCGGTTTAGACTCTCACAGCCATGCAATGAAGCCAAATGTAGGTAAATGACAGGCCAGTGGGTGGAAAGTCTTGTGGACCCAGTGGTGGTGATAGAAGTGTCTCAGACTTGGCATGGGTCTACACATGGCTCCTCCAGCTCCAGAGCTCTGGCTCTGTCATCATAGACCATGTGGCTTGTCAACAGGAATGTCTCAGAGGGAGTGACAATATCTGACCTCCGGGGATATATTTATCAGTGGTGCCTCCAAATGAGGTCATCAAACTGTGACCTGATTGACAGGCCAAATTCCACCCCTTCTCTCTTAATAGTCTCAAGTTGACACTGGATTTTTTAACTATGACAGGAACATTCACAGCAATGGCCACAGCACAATGTCCTGACTGGCACCAAAACAACACAGTAGCAGTTCAAGTGAACCTGTCCAGAGCCCATTCTCAGGCTGCAGGAATTTGAATGGGTAAATAAAACACAAAAGAAGCACAACCAAGCCCACTACTTTCCCCGTGACTGCCCAAAGGAAGAAGATCTGGAGGAGGAGTGGCTATAGCACTCAGTTGCTAAGCATGCGTCAGCCCTCTTCTCTAAAGGTTTATTTCTTCCCTGTCCTATAGGGTCTTTGATTTGGAACTATCTCAAAGTCAACGTGACTGCCCAAAGATGCTTTCTTCCCTGCCTTGTTGCCACTTCCAAACAAAGCTCTTGTAGGAGAAGACTTCAAAAAGCTCTTGGGAAAATATTCATCATCTATTGATTCAAGTTTTCTAGCAACTTCTTGAAGCACTTCATATTTTATGTCCAGAGATTAGGTGAATTGAGAAAGTAAGTAATTTTACTAAATAAACTTATGCCGTGCACATAAATCCTATATAATCATAGCATGTTATATATGATTAAAATTTCATAAAATGGAATCTTGGCTGAGCAAAGTGAGTCAGAATTGCCCCAGTGGTGATGAGTAAAAGATTTAAGATACTATGACAAAATAAATATTTATAGTCATGTACATATGGGACAGGAGTTCCTTAGTGGTACAACTATTAATATGTTTCACTGCTAACCAAAAGGTTGGAGACTTGAATGCACCAGAGACACTGTGGAAGAAAGAAAGCCATAGTGACCCATTGAAAAATAAAATTGACCTGTGAAAACCCTGAGGAGCACAATTCTATGCTGATAAACCTCCGTAGGAGTGGACTCGGTGACCAGTGGAGGAAGACACCATCGTAGGTAGTGTGACTGGGATGTCAGTGTGCTTCCTAGGAGAGAAGTAATGAACCAAATGTGCTTTGGCATCATAGGCTTCACATCAGAGATTCCCTAAGAATTCCGATGTGCATAGCTGGCTCTTCTGAACCAGGTCTAAGAAGATTTCAACAGAAGGCCCCATGGCTGCTTCAATAGAATCTCCTATTGGGGGATCATTATAAAAGGAGCTTCCTAGATGTGATAGAATCCCATCATTTAACTGCACCGCAATCCCTTTGATCTAAATGACGGGCCATAGAGGCTCTAGAATGCTCTCAAACTTTATGATTTCACAAAACTGCTGAAGCAGTACTCCTCAGCTGAGAAGGAGCTCTTAGGGGATGGAAACTAGGGTGTAAGATCAATGCTTATCAGCCAATTATGAATGTTATGTTCTAATTAAATATAGCCAAGATAAAGCAAGGGTCAACTAAGCAAATTAAAATAGGAAAAGTTACTTTTCAGCAACTTGAACTAACACTTCTCCAAAGAAAGAAGGCCATTTTCTGACTGATACTCTTCCTCCGGCTTCCACTTTGGCATAATCCCCCCACACACCCAAAGCTTTTTACTTCCTGCTCGAAACCTCTTTGCGGTACCCACTCAAAGAGGTTGTTAGCCTCAATCTCACAATGAAGTCAATGACTAATAGACGTCACTGTCACTCCCAGATTGTGAGCAGTTCCATTTCATAGACAAAGCATATTAGTCTCCACAGATCATCTTGATAATCTTTCTACTTCATTAAAATAATTCTTCTCTGGTACATTTACCTCCCTCCAAACATACTAGAGTTTCTACTTAGACTTGTTCAGAGATCGGCTACTCACCATATAGAAAATTCACACTGTCTGATGGTTTTAATGATTGGAAAGTTATTTCTGGGTATGAGCACTGTTTAGTCAATGTCGAATTCCTGTCACCTTAGTTCATAGTTTATGAGCTTTCCATACTCTTGTCACTCTCCTATAAGCACAGTGGCAGTTCTCATGCTTACAACCACACATAGGAACCACCACAGTGGGGGTGTCAACTGGATGACGTGGTTTACCCTAACCACAGCCTGATAAGGCAGTTGTTTCTAATACTGCATGTAGTCATTGCTCACTGAAAACATGGTTAGTTCTCATGAAAAAGGATTGTATAGAAAGCTAAGTAAGTTCCTCTAAGTTCCATAATTTTGTCTACACCAAAGCCTCTATGACATACTTTGCACAAAGATGATAGCTTCCTCATTTTTTGTTTCTATGGAATCCCTGTGTAGTGCCAAAACTTGATTCACTTGGCTACTGACCAAAAAGTTCAAGGTTGGAGGACATCCAGAGGTGTGGCTCTCATTCTGAAAAGTTAACCCTAGAAGTCTCTTTGGAGCACATTTTTCATCTGTCTCATGGTGAAGTAGTTTTATTTGCTATATTGTGTAATCTCTTTAAGTTAATTCACTTCATATGTAATATCATTGGAAGATTTTGTATTTATATTAACTGAAGCAATTATTTTATTGGGGGCTCATACAACTCTTATCACAATCCATACATCCATCCATTGTGTCAAGCACATTTGTACATATGCTGCCATCATCATTTACAAACATTTGCTTTCTACCTGAGTCCTTGGTATCAGCTCCTCATTTTTCCCTTCCCTACCCCCTCCCACCTCTCCCATGAACCTTTGATCATTTATAAATTATTATTACCTTGTCATATCTTACATATCTCATGGAGTCCTGGTAGCAGAGAGTGGTGAAGCGATCCCTTGCTCAAGGATGAGTTGGTCATGTGGACCCACCAACCACTCTGCAGGAGAAGAGGGGCAAATGCATCCATAAAAGCCGTCAACTTTGGAAACCTCATTGTGGCTGTTTTCCTCTGTTTCAGAGGGTGACTATGAGTCAGATTCACCCCCAAGGCATTGGATTTGGTTTGGGATCTTTAATATTCATTATTTTTAATAAATATGCACATGTATTAGCTATTTGATTAGCATTGTACACATTAGATATTTAGTAGAATTCATTTGGGAAAGGCCTTCCATTAGTGCCAGAACCAACCGCGAACCACGGTCCATGAGTGGGGTCTGAACGTTGGAGCAGTTACTAGTCCATGACAGTAACTGGGGTGAAGAATCCCCGTGGGAAGTTAAAATGAAGCAACTTTTACCACCTAAGCTTCCTACGGCGTGCTCATTTGTAGCCGTACTCAACACATACGCAACTCCATTCTCAAGCCAAGTCATCAACTAATTTACACTGCCTTCAGACCAGCAGTGATAACGCAGGCTACTTCTAGATGCCAAACTTACATTCTAGTTTAGCAGGACTGAGAAATCTCGGGGAGGGGGGGGATGGCATGAGGTGGAGATTGGTCAAAGAATATCTGAATGCTGTATGGCTTGATACAGTTGGTGGCATTAATGACACCTCAAAAACGCCACCTAATAACTGTAAAGACATTGTGAATTGGTCTTCACTGAGAGCTCCTGCATGTCAAAATTAGAAAATGTGGGGCTTCTGGGAGTGGAGAAAGCAGGTCTCTTGGAGAGCAGGTAAGTTGAGGAAGGAGCAGAAGGAGAAATCTCTCTGGATATTGATTGCATCACTTCAAAAATGCTGACTATACACGGCCTCTCTTATTTTTTCTTATCTGTGAAATACAGATATTAATAATGATGAACCCAAATATATTTTGATTTTGGAAGAAAAGTCTTACAATATGTTGAAGCATTTTACAAATGGATAAAAACATGGATTCAAGTATTTCATCAACCAAAAATGTATTGAATACCTGCCATCCTTCCATAGGCACTGAATAGAACAGCCCGAGTTGCCTCTGACTGACTGGGTTTGATGCGTTTTATCCAGCTTGAGGGAGGCTAGCCAAGGTGACAGCCCAGGGACAGGCAGACTACTAAGACGCCTGCTGTGAGGCTCTGGGAAAGTGCAGGGGCTCAATCTACAGTTCAAGGAGAGAGGGGGAACTGGAGAGAAATGCAGAGCTCTTAACGGGTTCTCTCATGTTCATTCATGGCCCATGAAGCAAAATCAGAATAGACCAATATCAGGATAATAACCAGTATGGGAAAGAAATTAGGATCAATGCCCTGCCTTTTCTCCCTCTTAGAAAACAAGGACAGTATACCTGGTGTATAGCAACAAAATCTGTTGGTTGGTAGAGTCAGGAACAATGGAGCCCAGCTCCAAGATGACCATTGGATGCACTGCCTTGAATGTACGTTGCTGAGGCAGAAACCCAATCCTCTGCATCCATTTCTGAAAGGCATCGCCGTGACTTTTCTGATCCTCCTCTTACAAAGCTTCACCTTCTCCTTGATTTTCCCCATGTTGGTTACCATTCTGAGGCACCCACCTTTTACGGATCTGAGTCTATTCCACTTTCACTGCATTTGCCATGACCAAACTGATTCCAACTGGTTCAAAATGCTGAATAGGTGTGAATATGATTATGGAGGCAACCGTTGTAGCACCTGGTGAGTATTGTCTAGAAGAAGGGACAAGGAAGGGTGAATCTCATTGCAGTGAGCATGATTTATCAAGTCAAGACAATAAAAAACAAAGTCGTGGAAGAAGGCTGAGTCTATGTATTGAGTTGAGTTTGAGCCATTTTCGCTCCAGGAGTCATGCCTTCCAGTGAATTCCATCTAAAGTTCCGAGAACATTCGGGTGGGTGGGGTGGTGGTGGGGGTCAACAGATTGTAAATGATTGCTGAATCCATCCATGAGACCAGTGACAAAGTATGTCAAAACAAGTTTTAAAAGTGAAATGAGATGAAATGAGTTGAGGAGAAAGCCAAAAAAAAAAAAAAAAAAAAACCTTGGACAAGAGTGGTATTTAATAGAAAGACGAGTCAGTAAGAGAATGTGGAGGAGAACAGGAGGTGGTCCCCGAGAAGTCAGCAGACAAGGACTGTTCAAGGAAGAAGTGATGGCCTCATTGTTTAGAAAGCTAATGAGATTTAGATGATTACTGTCAAGCGTTTCAGGGTGCCCTGAGCCAGTCTTGTAATTCTGGTTTTGCTGTGGATGCAGCAATACAGACCTCCATTGCAGCCCCTGTTAACTGGGGAAAGCCATGTGATCTCTTTTTAAAAGATTTGGAATATGCAGCCTTGTGATGAGGATATAGAAAGCATTTGGTTAATGTTGCTTACTATTATTAATTTTAACTTATTTCTATAAGGACTAATAAAAAGTGACTATAATTTTGAAATTAGGGTATTACTTGTGCACCTTTCAGGAGTAGATTCGGGGGGTGGGGATTGAAGGCTGATGGTGGCTGGCTGAAAACCATTAGACTGAAGCAGTCAGAACTGCCATTTTCTATGTCAAAATCGGTCAAATATCAGCAACAGCATATGATTCGATTTAACAGATAGATGTTATTTGTGAAGATTTTAAGTGCAAAGCCAGAGATAAGGTGATGATGATAACTGGTGTGATATTTTATGACAGGAGTTGGGCAGGTTTGTTTTGTTTTTAAAAGGTTTGATCACATTTAGGGGGGAAGAACAGATACCAGGAAGAGGATAAAATTACAAAAAATTTCAAAATACTCAAGGCAGTATGGAACAGGGATTTCAAATCTAGCCTCACATCTTGAGTATCCTCTCTGGACCAGCTCTCAATATCTAATGACATTGAGAAAATTAGTTAATCTCTGTATCTCTCCGTTTACTAATCTACAAATCAATAACCATTACCTCATATTCTTATTCTAGCGATTAATCCTGGTGTACACAAAGAACTCCACAAATAAGACTCTATCACTTTTGTCTTCATTACTTCTGTCATTAGCAACAGGCCCTGAAGACCAAGAACTTGGTTCTCATAATCCAAACAATTCAAGAGGGAAGATTTCACAGGTAGATGAACCATAAATTAACCCCATATCTGTGGAACCTATAAATAACATAGTGCAATCGCATCCTCTGGCCTGAAAACCCCAAATAGTTGACTTCCAGCTGATTCCAATTCATGGAGACTCCATGTGGGTCTGAGTAGAACTCAGCTCTGTAGGGTTTTCAATGACTGATTTTTGAGTAAATTGTCAACACTTTCTTTAAGACACCTCTGGGTGAACTTGAACCTCTAACCTTACACCTCAGTGCCATTAACCATAATATCTTTCAGGGTCACTGGAATGTTTCTAGTAGTTGACCCATCACTTTTGAGACTTAGGTCAATCAACATGACCCTTCCAGTCATCGTCACTCATGTGATGTATTATGAATGCTGGTCTCGGTGCCTGTGGATGTCATCTCCTTGTGGAGGGAGGTCTCTGCTGGTGGGACTGAGTGTTCATCTTACTAGAGGGGTGAACCGGGTGACTACCCTTTGTTTCCTTGAGGATATGGTCTGCTGAAAAGACAAAAACCATTGTCAAAGCCACACTCCTCTGTGCATAAAAGCCATCTCAGCAACATACAGAAATCTCCCAGGACCATCCTAAGAGTCACCAGTGGAGCAGATTCATAAATTCTGTTTGAAGTGGTGGAGGCCATGACCTGAGAGAACAGAGGCGGTGGCATGGAGAAAATAGGACAGAGCAAAGGATCCAGGCCAAGACCATAGCCAGGACAAGGAGACCATGAGCTAGAACAGAGGAGTAGTACTGAAACTATGAGGCTATGAAACAAGCAGTGGGCTGGATTCCTGACTCCAGGAAGTGGGAGGCAGAGATCATGGAATATATGGTTGAGAGGCTGAGAACTAGAGAGAGACTTAGCTGTTGGCCAAGACATTGCTGTTGACCAATGACTTTACTCGTATGTTTTAAGATCCTGATATGTTGCAACCTATTAACTTCCCTAATAAGTCCCCTTAATTGTAACTATTATCTATGAGTCCTGCGTGTCACCCAGCAGAAGAGAAGAATGCTGTGGGAGGAAGGGTTGCTGTCTGAATATCATAAAGATGCATGAGGGTGGAGCCATGTCTGACTGCTGCCTCGTGGCCATAGAGAAGGCATAAGGGATCATATGCTGCCCCTGTGCGCCATTTACACAGGCATAAACTCATTCTGTCTCCGAAAGGGCTCCGATGGAATATAACTTTTGGAAGGATGTGTTTGTTTTCAGTAGTACCATAACAAACTATACACTCGATGGTTTAAAACAACAGACATTTATTTTCTCACCTTTCTGGATGTCATGAATTCAACATCCAGGTACTATCAGGGAGAAACCTTCTGAGCATCTTCTAGCCACGGTGACTCCCGGTATTCCTTGTGTCAGCCTCCTCTGTCACCTGACCTACTTCTGTGTCCCTGTCTTCTCCTCTACTGCCTCCCAAAATGACCCTTGTCTGTTGATATGGGGACCATCTGGTACTCCAGGGAAGACCTCATCTCACAATTCTTCACCCAGTTCTATCTAGAAGATGCTTTGGGCACATAACTTCACAGGCATAGCTTTCAGGTACGACATAGACATGTGTTTTAGGAGGCTACCACTCAATCCCCTTCTGAGGCAAGGTCAAAGTATTTTCTCCTTTTCCTATTCTATCAGAGAACGGAGGAAGCACACAGACTTTGCTTATTCCTAGAAGTCACAGGCTAACCAAAGGTATCTCTGAATGTCACCATCTTGCACTAGACTACACATTTTAGTTGCACAAGAGAGGCTGTTAATCAGGGCATTTGAAATAGGTCATATCTGTGCCAGCTTTGTTTGGAGCTGATCTTGGCATACCCAGGAGTTTAAATGAATTGAATTGTATTTCTTCCACCTCGGCTTTGGAGGCCCATGAGGGATGTGGTACACTGAAATATTTTTTCTCCATTTTCACAATACAGAGATGAAAAATGCAAATGCTGCCATCCAGGGCATTCTTTCTTCAAGTGGCCCTATCACTAGGTTAAAACTGCCCCTGTGGGTGAGTGAGACTCTCACTGCTTACAAGAAGAGAAGGCCAATTCTCTTCCCCAGAGTAGCTGGTGGATGCAAACCTGGCTCTCGGCCCAGCGAGGGACCAGCTACACCATTAGGACTCCTTAATAGAGAGACATCTGCATTGATTTAAAAAAATAGTAAGATTTTTCGCCCTTGATATATGTGGACTTTCTAAAAGACTATTTATTCACTTGGTACTAATGATCTCTTCACTGAAAACATGAAGTGGAAAATGCTTTATGAACCTGAATGCTAGCATTGGTGTTGCAAAAGGCTTATGTTAGTCCCGGCCGTCTCTGGATGATGAATGAGTTCCTTCCCTCACACTATCTCCAAGTTGACTTTGAACCTTAAGTAAGAATCGTTAGGGATAGCTCATATCTATCATTAGTTGATCAAATGTCTTAGTATGCCTGTATAGTATATGTTTTTTTCTATGCATGAAAGTTGTTACAAATAGACTCTAATTCAGTGGTTCTCAACCTTCCTCATGCTGTGAACCTTTAATACAGTTCCTCATGTTGTGGTGACTCCCCCAACCATAAAATTATGTTCGTGGCTACTTCATCACTATCATTTTGTTACTGTTATGAATCAAGCAACGCTTGTGAAAGGGTCGTTCTACCCTCAAAGGAGTCGTGACCCACAACTTGATAACCACTGCTCTAACTTAACATGATAATATAAAAGTAATCACCTTTTGACATCTGTCATTATTTATGAATGGGTGTGTGTATTTTGAATCCATTTTATGTAATAGGCCTTATGGAGTTGGTTGGTAATCACAGGTTGTATGCACATCAGGCATTCATAACCCAGAAAATGCCTGTATGATGACACGTAACAGCCACACAGGCCATGTGTCACTACAACTTCCCGTGGTTTATGTTGCTTTCACAGACCTAATGAATCATGAATATACAGAGTAAGAGGCATGGGCTTTAATGTTTCTTTATAAACAAGGACCTTTAATGGGCTTTAATGATTTTTAATGCACCTACAATGAATATGCTTCTTTAAAAAGCAAATAGTAAAATAAAGACAGAGTGAAGGTTCACAGTCTGAAAAAAACACTTGCGATTCCTTACCTCTCAGCTCTGAACTGTGGGCTGAGTGGCT
Source organism: Tenrec ecaudatus (assembly GCF_050624435.1). Taxonomy (NCBI): domain Eukaryota; kingdom Metazoa; phylum Chordata; class Mammalia; order Afrosoricida; family Tenrecidae; genus Tenrec; species Tenrec ecaudatus. The sequence continues at coordinate 12,957,188 of NC_134544.1, forward strand.
AGAAAAGGGGGGAAAGTCACACTGAAGTGGACTTGGAGTCTCGTGACAGACAACTTATTTCAAACATACAAAGAAAAGGAAACAGGGAACTTTAGCCACCGCTCCACCTTTCCCAAAGTGATGCGAACTAGAGGATTCACCCTCCCTTGAATGTTGTTGCCTGTGTGCTGAGTAGCATATTAGAGTTTAAAACTTGAGATTGATCATGTGATTAAGATAATATTGCCTCTGCCCATGAGGCACTGCCCATTATAGGCTATTCATCCTTTTCCAAGATGACATCTCCAACAGGACTGGAAGAGACGATATAATGTCCCTCCTGGATTTCTAACTCTGTGCCCTCTGTCCTGCCGTCAGCAGGGACGTCTCTGAGTTATATTTCTGACTAGGGAATTGTGCTGAGGCAGTCTCACTCAGCCTCCAGGTCCTTCCTGTGACACATGACAAGCATTTACAAGATAGGGGACCATGATCAGGGTCGCCATCTGTGGCCTTTGAGCAGAATGAAGCTAATTGGCCTACATGAAAATAGATCAATGATCTTGTTGGCATGGCATTTTAAGCAAACATCTATAAACAATGGGCTTAAATGCTGTGTGAACCTGGGAAGCTAGAAGCCAGCTATAAAGAATAAAATTTGTGTTGTACAAAAAAATGAACAAAAATTCTCAGCCCGAATTTCATTTGCTAGATTCCCTATAACCTATATAAGCTGTCTTAATAGCCAATAGCAGTAGAAAGTATCTTTACACAAATAAAATACTTCTATGGGAACATTATCTGGTGGCATAGTGGTCGTGCATTGGCTGTGATCAGCAAGGTCGGAGGTTGAAAAGCACCACAGCTCCACAAGAGAAAGACACAGCTTTCTACTCCCATAATCAATTACAATCTCAGAAACTCACAAGGACAGTTCTACCCTGTCCTATAGAGTTACAACAAGTGAGCATCGACTTAATAGCAATGAGCATTATAGCAACAAAGGCTGTGAGACCTGGTGGCACAGTGGTTTATAAGTCTGGCTGTTACCTGCAAGATCAGCAGTTCAAAACCATCAGCAGCTCAGCCAGAGGAATACAAGACTTTCTATTCCCACAAAGAGTTCCAGTGTCAAAAACCCACAGGACAGTTTTACCCTGTCCTGTGGGGTAACGATGAGCTAGCATCGACTCAATGGGAGAAAGTTTGAGTTTGAATCTTTTTTGATGGTAACAGAAGCATTTTATAGTCTTCCTTCCTGATTTTGTAGAATCCTATATTTGAATAAAGCAGATGCCTAAGCAGTGTGTGTGTGTGTGTGTAGATGTGTACGGATGTGTGTATGTGTGTGTAAGCATACATGAATCTGAATAATCAGCACATTCAATACGTAATATTGTAAAACAGAAGGTAAAATAAAAAAGAGGAAGACTTTCAAGGAGAAAGATTGACCTAGTGGCTCAAAATAGTCTCACATAGTTTGTGAAGATGGCAGGGGCCCAGGTAGTGTTCATTCTGTTGTGTATAGATAGGCTCAGGTAGTGTCTCATTCTGTTTTGTAAGATAGGGGCAGATAGATATTGGAAACAACTCAATGATGCCAAACCACAAGATGTACAAAAGATCATACAGCTAAAAAAGAAAAATATCTGTAATCAAGATTCTTGTCTGAAGGTGACTTTCTGGCCTTCTAGCTGAGAGGGAAGCCAATGGATGAAATGTCATCTTATGTTTATTAACACTGTGTCATATTATGTTTATTAACACTGTGTCATCTTATGTTTATTAACACTGTGTCATCCATGTCAGAGGTGCCGCTTGGTCTTTGACCAAGCTCCATATTTCCACTCCAATTTCCAAAAAGGCTAGTAAATATATCAACTACAAAACTTGTATCTTCTCCTGATGTCCAGAGGTTTTTCTGAAGCTCAGTAATCCAAACAACATGCCATTCCTGGAGGGCTAGAAATATTGCTGTTTGAACACAAAACAATTCGAAAAAAGATGCCTTTTTGCCATGACATAAATAAACTCCAGGAATTCTTGTTGACAATATAAGGCATTGAGGAACTTTCAAAAGCCCGAACGAAATCTCGCAGCTCCTGCAGATTCATGTGGACATGGGTTCTGTTCCTTAAATTTGAGTCGCAGACATTTCTATTGACAGAGTGACACAATCTTCCAGACATCTCCGGAGATAGATGGTGGTGTTTCCTCTTTCTGAAGAAGTGAGATGTGCTCCTTCAAAACTCGTTTCCACAATGCATTGTGGGTTTGCCCCCTAATGCACGACTGTGCCTCCTGTTTGCACAGATCACTGTATTACTCTGTATGTTTGCAGCCTTTTAGAGATAATCTTTTGCTTTCAACCAGTTCTGTTTACTTCCTAACATCAGTGCTGAATTTCTGCATGAGATCACTTGGCCAAAATGCTGACAGTCGAACGGAGATGAAGCAAAGTAAGTAAAAGAGAGAGATTCCATTATTAGAGGGTTTAATATTTAATAGTATTTCATTATTAAAACAAACATTTAATAATATGCCATTATTAAAACAAAATGCACCATTCGTTCTTTCAACCTTCTTTTGTCTGGAGTAATTTCATCCCCTTCCCCAGTTTTTTTTTTTGTTGTTTTTTTAAAGTCAGCACAAGCCAGTCAGCCTGCCTTGTGTAAGGTGAGAGATGGTAATTTCTCAGCTGAGAATATCACCAATTAAAGGGGATATATAAAGATGCAGTTAGCAGGAAGGCAAATTGTTTTCCTTTCCCTGCACTGAATATTGCATAACCTCTCTCAGGGAGGGACACCAAACGCCCACTATTGAGCGTGCATGAGGTTGTAGGCTGCAGACCTGACTGGTACTTAATGTGGTGTTACACAGCCAGTCCCACGCTGTTTCCTAGCTTTCAGAGTCAATTAGGCCACATAATGGCTCTGATGCCAGCTGGCCAACAGAAGACAGCTTCTTTTTTTTTTCCTGTTTTACCTCTATGACACCCTCCATCTGTGAACACTGAACCACTTCATCTGTGGAGTATGATGAAATCTAACACAGTGGGTTTCTGAGCACGGAGCCTGTGTGTGAGTGCGTGTGTGTGTGTGTGTGTGTGCCTGTGTGCACCAGCGATCCAGGTGGTGGGAGCTCCAGGTCAATGTTATTCAATGGCTCAGGCATTCCCTTTGCACATTGGTTGTGATGGCTAGTCTCCAGCAATAACTGGTATTCCAAGAGATGCTTGGGGCAGTCGCTGGCTATTTGACTCTGGCGATAAGGTACAGCCAATACGCACTTCCACAGTGGCTATTGTGAGTTGCTCTTAAATCAGCTCGCGTTCTTGGTGACCCCGAGTCCAGCAGAATGACCCTCTGCCTCGGAGCACACCATCCACGTCATCATTGGCGGGCCCAGGTCCGTGGTGATCCTAAGCATTTTCACTGGGTAATTTTCAGAAGCTCATTTGGTCTTTTGTTCTTGTTGTAGTCTGGAATCTCCTATGAGCCCCATCCACCCTAGGAAAATGTGTGGCATGAACTTCCCACATCTGGCAACAAACAGACAGAGGCCTGGTAGCCGTTATCCTCATGTTCTTCAGTTCTCCAGGTTAAGAATTATACTGGGACAATAGTCATATACAGGCTCACAGCTGAGTCACCCACTCTCTACCTGCCCCGTGTTCTCCTCCAGAGACTTTCTGGTATCTTCCTGGTCACATGTACAAAGGACGAGTTAGGAAGTTTCCCCATCCTTGCTTCTAAGGAGCATTCTGGCTATACTTCCTCCAGGACAGATTTGCTACAGCAATGGGTTACAAACAGGGCCAAGGGCAGCACATTGAGAAGTGGACGCAGTTTGTCCTGAGTCCCTTCTTGTGTCTTCTTGTCATGGCCTGTGGTGACTTTCTCCTCAATGGAGTCCTTTCTGAGAAGAAAGGCAGGTGTACGGACACGGGTGAATCAGGGTTTTGAAGTTCATTCACAGATAAAGTGTCTTTAATGAAGAATCTTTTGTGATTCTGCAGTGTCTTGCTGGGAGGCTTCTAGAGACAGGGTACTATTGCCACATTTCTAATTCTCAATTGCCAGGCAGCCCCCATGCAACCATTGGCTGGATACTTATTTGAATAACATCTGCTTATCTAAAAGATGGAATTCCAGCTGAGGATTCACCTAATCATTCAGTAGGATCATGTTTTACTGCTACCATCAGGTGACTGCTCCTCTTTCTTAGACGAAATTTGACTTAATTTTTACCTCCATTAGCATCTGAGAGTCAGAGATAATGTGCTGAAATTTCACAATGTGCCCGTCAATCCCTTTCCGCTCCAAGTGTCCCCATCCAAATCGAAGCCTTGGACAATAACTCTTCTGAAAGTGGCAATTCTCATCCTGGGACAGTCTCTTCTGGTGGCTAATAAGCAATTACACATCATAATCAAATGAAGGACCAGAAGAGTAATTAGTACCTGTGCTATGGTCTGTCCCTATTTATGAATTTGAAATGGGCTATGGAATCATCTTCATACCGCGGGGACCTCATTTGCATACTTTCCTGAGGAGGGTTTGGATGCAGTCCATTAGTATTTAGGAAGCCTTCAGAGGGTTCCCTGGACGTGCTGCTCTGAGGATTCAGTGTGGACTCAAAGATCCCTGCTCTAACACAGAAATACTCGTGAATAATGCACAACAGCAATGTGGGTGCAGAAATAATGACAGGTTGACATCCTTAGCTCCAAAATTCAAGGATAGACTATCGGGAAACTTCTGAATCAATGAAATAAGAGAGAGAGATTCCTGGAAGTTAAAACCGTCTAAACTATAGAGAAGTAACTCAAAACCCAGAGCCTTATGCATGGCTGGATGAGGGACTTCAAATGCATGGAGGCAGAATGGTAGAAAAAGAAGCCACCTTAGGGATTCCTGTGTAAGCAGCCTCTTTATTTAATGGAAAGAGCAGTCTTGGGTGGATCCCATAGCAACTAAGAAGCAGTCTTTTTTTTTTTTTAACTTCTCATCTACCCTACCTTTTCTGTCAATCATGCTGCATCGTGTTTGCCTCAGATCAAATTTATAGGTGACTCTTCTTTCACTTTTCTCACTAAGCTTATCTCTTTTTCTTGCTCTCTTTGAGTTTCACCTCCCCACTCCCACCCTCCCCCCCAAATAACCCAGCTTGGCATAAACTGACTCAAATGCTCAATCTTCATCTCTCTCTCTCTCTTTTTTTTTACATCTCAGCCTTTCCTATTTTCAAACCTCACTTTACCTGATCAAAGAATATGTCTCCACGCCACAAAATGATCTTCTATTTATCACTGTCTCATTCCCTTTTGAGGAATTAAATAATGCATAATCCAGCATTAACAGAAAACCTTTTGACAGATGACATTGCCATTGGATGTTTGCAAGTTAATAAATACCCAGGAAATTAAGTTTTAATTGTGGCAATTGATTCCCCATGGAAGGCAAGCAACATGGAAGTCTGTGCTGAAAGTATCATTTGGTGAGTCGTTCAAATGAAACTGCATCTTTTAAAGCTACTTGACCGCTTTTCAGATATGTGAGCAAAGGGAGAGGGAAAGGGCCTCAGGGTGTAGGAGCCAGCTTTGAAGGGCCCCATCTGAGGAAGAACCAGAAACAAGTCTCTGGAGCATAATAAGAAAAGCATAACGTAAGAATCCTTGTTGTTCTTGGAAAGTTCTTTTCGCTCATCATCGTAAGTGTTTTGTAGCACTTTCTTAGTACCCTTTTATGTCCTAGTGTATCCACAGTTTGGGGTCCCTGTATTCATATACATGCTGTTTTTCTCTTGAAAAAAATTGACAAAATCTTAAGAGTTTTGTTATTTCTACTTATGTGGCTTCAAAACAGTAGCTTTCTCATTTGCTGAATTTTTGTATAGTGCATTTGTTTTGAATGGTCTTCATTTGGCTCCTAATCACTTTTTAATTTCAGTTCGATGTATTTATTTATTTATTCGTTTATCTATTTATTTATTCGTTTGTTTATTTGTTTATTTATTCCTCCTACCCTCATAGTATTGATACTCTCATTATTGGTCCTGAGGGGCTTATCTGTCCTGGATTCTGTGTGCCATGAGCTCTTCTCTGTCCAGTGCACATGCTTGGTCTAGCTGGATTTGTAGTATAGAGCTGGGGTCTTTATAGTGGGATGGAGGAAGCATTAAAAACTAGAGGAATGCCGTGTTTCATTGGTGCTATACTGCATCATGGCTGGCTCCTCCTTTCTTTGTGACCCTCTGTTAGGGGATGTCCAATTGTCTATAAATGGGCTTTATATCTCCATTCCAAACTCCCTCATTCCCATGGAAATAGTCATTTGTTTGGGGTCTTCTCATGACCTCTTTTGTGATCATGGCAACATTCTAAGCTCCTTAAATCCCACTTAATCATTTCTTCTTTTTTGTTTATTTAATTTTTAGATCATTTTACTGGGAACCCTTACAACCCTCGGTACCCTCCATACATCCAGAGTATCTGAAATCTTCGTACATATGTTGCCATCATGTTTTCTAGACAATTACTTTCTATTGAGCCCTTGGGATCAGCTCCTTTTTTCTTCTTTAGCTGCATCTCACTATCGTGTTAGCATGTTTTATATAAAAGAACATCATTTAGCGGTAGCATTAGTAAGGAGGCTTAGAGATAAACTCGTTTAAGTATTAGTTTATTTAAAACTGTACTTATCCTGCTCCCCAAAATATCTTTTCCTCTGCTATACCCATTCTTGGCCCTGGTGAAATATCTTCATGTTCTAGTCTGACTTCCATTGTTGCTTTAGAGAAAGAAGTATGTTGTCAATCTGATTTTCAATACTTTGCAGAAAGCAAATCTCTCTCAAAGCTTTATATCTGAAAAGTATTTCCTCCATCTTGTATATGAACCAGGGAGTATCTACATGTCTATATCTTTTTATTTATGCTACTTGGGGTTTGTTGTGAAGCTGAGATGGAAGACAAAGAGAATTCATCAATTCTGGTGAGTGCTCAGTAACTATCCTTCCAAGCACTTCGTATATTTAATTCCATCTTCTCATAGACCTCTGACTATAGGGATCTCAGACATCCTCATTTGATCCTCTGTGTTTTTATGTTCTCTATATGGTCATCTCTTCTGTCACAGTGCTTTGCATGATATGATTTGCCATGCCTTCTAGTCCATTATTAATCTGCTAAACTATTTGTAATCTACTATGTAGGTCATCAAATATGTCTTTGAAATTTTTTTTATTAAAAAAACATTTTATTAGGGGCTCATACAACTCTTATCACAATCCATACATATACATACATCAATTGTATAAAACACATCTGTACATTCTTTGCCCTAATCATTTTCTTTTTTTATTTTATTTTTTTTAATCTTTTTAAAAAATTTTTTTTAATTTTAACAATTTATTAGGGGCTCATACAATTCTTATCACAGTTCATACATATACATACATCAATTGTATAAAGCACATCTGTATAGTCCCTGCCCTAATCATTTTTTTCTCCTCTTTTCTTTTTTTACATTTTATTAGGGACCCATACAACTCTTATCACCATCCATACATATACATACATCAATTGTATAAAGCACATCCATACATTCCCTGCCCCAATCATTCTCAAAGCATTTGCTCTCCACTTAAGCCCCTTGCATCAGGTCCTCTTTTTTTTCCCCTCCCTCCCCTTTCCTCCCTCCCTCATGTGCCCTTGGTAATTTATACCTCATTATTTTGTCATATCTTGCCCTATCCGGAGTCTCCCTTCCCCCCTTCTCTGCTGTCCCTCTCCCAGGGAAGAGGTCACATGTAGATCCTTGTAATCAGTTCCCCCCTTCCAACCCACTCACCCTCCACTCTCCCAGCATCGCCCCTCACACCCTTGGTCCTGAAGGTATCATCCACCCTGGATTCCCTGTACCTCCAACCCTCATATGTACCAGTGTACAGCCTCTGCCCTATCCAGTCCTGCAAGGTAGAATTCGGATCATGGTAGTTGGGGGGAGGAAGCATCCAGGATCTGGGGGAAAGCTGTGTTCTTCATCGGTACTACCTCACAAATTTTTATTACAGTTTTTCATCTCAAGGTGGTTTGTTTCAAATATGTCAAGTCTTTGGTTTAACCTATAGGATACCCTGATCTTACATTATTCATCCCATGCTTCTATTCTTCCAGCATACACTGATTTCATAGTCAGTATTCTAAAGACATCATTCCCAAATTTGAAATCTTTGTGGGGATATTTCTCCGGTGCATTTTTGTTCATGATGTTTCTCAATCATCGTACAGCCTATACATGCATATGCAAATGTGTGTATACATATATATTAATATATGCACAGACATTTGTGCATATATCTACACATATATATTTGAGTAGATATAGTTTTTCATGTGCACATAGGTACTTCAATTTTAAAATTTTTAATTGTTAAAATGAATCATGTTTTCTTATTTGATTTTGAAAAGTGTTGATAGAGACCATATCTTTGCTGGAACTTCATTTCATAAAAGAAAACAAAACAAAACGTTGAGACTGTCTTCGGCAGAGATCATTAGAAGTGAGTTTGCCTCTGTTCTGTAAGTAGGGCATGATCAAGCTCAGTCGACCTACCATTCAGTTCTCCTTGCTGAACTGTCTGGGCAGCAGGCAGCTTCTAGTCTTGCTTGCTCCCTTGGATCTGTGCTCTGTCAAGGACAATCTCCTTGCTTTCCTTTGAACTCAACCAGACTTAAAATTAGCTTTGTTTTGGCTTTAAAGGAATTCAGCCAACACTTGTTGGTGCTTTAACACAGGCTTTTGAAGACTCTTTAGTTTACTAAATGGCTTTCCACATAGCACATTGATTTCACCTGTCAAGTCTCAAATCGCATGAGATGCATGTCTTTACAAACACATTCTCAGGTATCAAATGTGTCCTTTTACCCCAAGTCTGAATGTAATGTAAAATTCTGATAATGGATAAAGACGTACATCCAATGTGTGTTTGTGCCATCCTTAAAATCTTCCGTGAAACAATGATGTCTTTAGCAATATATTTGTGTGATAGCACATATTACATTTAAAATAACTGGAACATATAGGGAGTAATTTGTGGAGGAGCAAGCCCTAGGAGAGCTTTGATTACAATCCATTCTTGCCAAGTCCCAGCCCTGTGTGCTCTTTTCCTGATTCAAATCAAATCCTATACTCGGTAAACATAGTAGCAGCCTTTCAGTAAGTCTGCGTCCGCACACCATTGATCTCTTTACTCCTGAGAAGTGTGTGCCTGAGTTCCTGAATTACCCTTGACGGCTGTTGTTTTGCATCTTCTCTGGCCATAAACGTTATGTTACATATATTTAATCTCGCTCTTTTTTTCAGGTAAACGAGGGTATACATATGAAATGGAGGACTGGAGAGTTGTTTGGATCCAGAGGCAGCCATGAGTGATTGGTGAAGGTCAATTGGTCAAGAAGACTGCCATGGGTTAAACACAATGACAGGAGACAGAAGAGAACATCTGTCAGGTGATGCACAGCTGCGAGGGTTTGCTGGTCTGTTTGTTGCTTTTGTCTGTTTTTAAGGATAAATAAATACACCACGCATTATTAAAAGTAAATTAAATGACACATTTATTGAAATGATAACTAAGAAAAGTCAGAGGGGAAGTTGGAGAGCAGCAGAAAGCACACCCCAATGGGTCTGCAAGCAGGAGAAGGTCTTGTTCATCAACGGCACTGCTTTGTATTCCCTTTCTTCTCCCCATTGAATGATTTTTATGATGGGACCAAGATGTCACTCATTATCAATTGCAACAATCATATAAATGGGAAGAATTTGAGAAACTTTGCATCCAAAAGAAATCTGTTTGTAAAGAAGAAAACTGATGAGAAAATGTAGAAAGGCGGAGATTCACGCTGGCATCATAATGTTTCCGGAGATTGACCAGCCATAGTCACTCCATCCCTCTAGCACTCCACAGTGTGGATGGATGCTTGAGAAAGGCCGCTCTACATCAAGACAGAGATGTTTAGAACCAATGTGGAAAAGCATATGAAATATGGGTGTCTAGAAACTGAGATATTTAATCAGACCCTGTTGCAAGCAGGTCCAAGTTCCTGAAAGCTGGAGAAAGCTTGTCTAAGGATCACGCGCTACTTTCTCTGTTTTCATTGTTTAAGGAAATTGACACTGTCCTTTATATTGCCCTTCATGGAATTTAAATGTAAAATTAAGGCAAAAATAGAATAAGAGGGGCAGAATATATTTTCCTCTTGCTCTCTTTTGTTTTCAGATTGGTAACCCAGTCCATGTGTCCATCCAGTGCTTCAGTCAGCAAGGCAAAGAAAAATGCCAAATGACCAGCCATTGTTGCTGGAAGGAGCCATGAAGGCACAAAGGCAAAGCGTCTGGCTCTAAACATAAGGGATGGTGGCGAGACACCTCCAGTCACTTCTTGGGGGAAAGACGTAATAATCTGCTTCCATAATAACGGACACCCTTGGGAACCCTGTGGGACAGTTTTATTTGTCCCGTAGGTTTGAGATGCTGGCAGTGTTTTGGGTTTTTTGTTTTTGTTTTTGTTTTTGCTTGTTTGCTTTAGTCTCTTGGGTCTAATAAGAAGTAAAGGGAATGTGTTCCCCCAGAGCTGACAATCGAGTGCAAAGATGAGAAATAGCAAACTCTTGTAAAGAAGAGAAGAGTGGAACTACACACGACCCTCCATTCGATCCGGACTCTGAGTAACTCCGTAGCACAGAGTAGATTTCATAGAAAAACTGTAACCCTAGGAGAGAGCCTCATCTTTTTCCTGTGGAACAGCTGGTGGTTTGAAACCGCTGGCCTTGCAGTGAGCAGCCAAACTCCTAGTCCACTATGCCACCAGGCTCCAAAGAGAGAGAGCAGGGTAAGGTAATTGATGGATGGGAAAGCAACTGGTAACTACAAAGCCTCTGGGAGCAAAGAAGACAGAAAGATACTTGATTAATAAGGAAGATCAAACCAAGGAAATGCATAATGCAAAGTGTATTTCAGCAGGGAGCTAGTTAGGACCAATCCCACAAGGTTGCTGTAAACAAAAGCCGCTGTGTGTAAAGAACACCTGGGCAGGAGTGAAAAAGAGCCTAGCCCTAGTTGAGGTGTGAGCATCTAGCTTAGATCCCAAGGGGCTTTGTGCTCCCACGAGGAGCACACATTAAATTCGAGGATGATGAGGGGCCATGGAGGAATTGCCAGCGAAGGATGTCATTTCATCATCTCTCCCTCATTATTCCTTCAGGCTCAAGAGTGTTGAAAATGTTTGGTCCGTAAATTGCCATAAGAGTATCAACCCATCTTTAGTTCTGTAGCACATAAAGTTTGACTCCCAAGGTATAATTTGTAAACGAAATGATATTATTCTTAGACAGTGTCCTGGGGAAAAGAAAATATTCACCGTATCTATCTCAAAGTGCTGGGATATGAGAAGAAAATCTAATGTACTGGTGCTGGGAAGATTACAGTGCATCTGGTAAATATTTCTCCAGTGTATAATTCCCTCCTTGGATGAGTTTTTACCTCGATTCAAACTACAGTCCACGGTAGCCAAAGGAAAAGAGAGTACAAATTATGGAATCTTTCAGAAATAAATGAAAAATGCTATTCTACAATGAAGGCAACTGTCTCCTACTCTATCATTCCTCTCATCTCCTGAGATGGTTGGGGGATGACAGCTTTGCTAAGAGGGCATTTCCTGGTAGGGCCACGGTCTGCTGAAATTGAGCTATTAGGAAAACAAATGATTCTCTTTAGCATCTTGCGCTGGCATAAGGCTTTATGCAACTCTATTATGCTGCAGCAACTCTTGACATGCAGAGGCTCTTCCTGAGAAGTTTAAAAGACAAACCGGTGGCAACAGTGACCACGTGTTTGCAGTACCAAAGGTAAATTATCATAAAATAGCATCTACCCTTGATTCTCCTTGACCAGCACCAATCGCTCCTTCTCGATGCATCTCTCTTCCTTCATAGAAAGCATTGACTTTTTTAAAGAAACATTTTATTAGGGGTTCATACAACTCTTATCACAATCCATACATATACATACATCAATTGTATAAAGCACACCCGTACATTCTTTGCCCTCATCATTTTCAAAGCATTTGCTCTCCTCTTTAGCCCTTTGCATCAGGTCCTCTTTTGTCTCCTCCCTCCCTGTTCCCCCCTCCCTCATGAGCCCTTGAGAATTTATAAATTATTATTTTGTCATATCTTGCCCTATCTGGCATCTCCCTTCACCCCCTTTTCTGTTGTCTGTCCCCAGGAAGGAGGTCACATGTAGATCCTTGTAATCGAATACGCTTATCCTGTTATTTAATTATATTTTTCATTGAATCTACTTATTTAAAATCTGATATAGACCACCATTAGATGAAATATAGAAGGGGCCCCAGTGGCATTCTGGTTGAATGTTCAGCCACTGAAAACCAAACACCAAACTTATTGCCATCGAGTCAATTCTGACTCATAAACACCCTCCAATGGCAGGATAGAAACTGCCTTTGTGAGTTCCCAGGAACGTCACTTTTGAGCTGGTGGTTTCAAACTGCTGACCTAGCGGATCACAGTGCAATGTGTAACCACTGCCCTACCAGGCTCCTCTAGCCAGCTGCTCGCTGAACATTGAATCCATCGAATAGAAGCCACCCGATGGTTCTGGGTTTCTCCAGTGGGAGAAAGACGTGATCACCCATTGCAGTCCAGACACCTTTTAGTGCCCTTCCACTGTGTCATGTGGGGGTGTGATGGTCAAAATTGGCTCAATGGCACCTGACAGCAACAAAGACAACACAGAAACGCATTACAAGGAACCTGTCATGTAGGTATGAGTCCCTCAATTATATATTTTAGATACAAAAAAATGGTGTCTGAATATTCTCTGTTATAAAATAATTACTCAAACCCTGGTAAGATTACTCTCACATCACTTTGTGAGTACAGCTATATTTAGTGAAAAGAAATAGCTGCCTTCACACTTAGGACTATTTAGATTGAGAAAGGGAGTGAAATTAGTTACCCTGCAGACCAGGACTCACAAAATGGATCAGCAGTAAGAATTTGAATCGAAAGAGCTACATTGCCTGTGACCAGAACATCTCCTCTATATTCATACCCCCAACCACCCCACATTCAAAGCAGAAGAGGAAAGGGGAAAGATATTCAGTGTTTAAGTCAGGCATGATTTATCCAAGACCCAAAAGCTCATCACAGGGGTTCAGTACACCTAACATGTGGCAGAAGGGACTGTTCTCACCAGCAAGCTCCTGTTAAAAATTCAAGCAAACCAAAAATTACAAAAACAGATTTTCTGATTCAGCAATTTTGACGATGGGACCCAGTGATAGAACCATTGACTGTGCTGGTCTGGCTGATGCGAGGCCATCTTTCCCAATCACAGTGGAGCATGTTTGACTCTCTTAAAAAACATGCTTGTGAAACAGTTCTCCCGTTCTAGATGTTTCTTGACATCGACGCTGTTCCCTATGATTAGCAGCACCAATCTCTTCAGATTTCTTGAAAAGGTTCTCAGGATAAGTTTTTTTTCCTATCGCAATTTCCCAGGGAAGATTTCCCCTAGAGGTCAAAATGAAGACGAGGGAATTCAGCAACATGAAATGTTCGGGGGACAGAAGCATTGACTCTGGACTGTGAGAGCTGCCTACCTTCCAATTGTTGGCTTGCTGCAATTTTGTCTTATTTGCATTTTGTTTCCAGCAAACTAAGACACATTTCATGATAGAGGTCTTAACATTAGTTATCATGAATGCCGAGGTTTTTCTTTTTCTCTAAAGCATCTCAAAGCACAATGCTCTTTGCTCTGCTATCGGATGTTTCATAGGAAACTACATGGTACTCTAGTCTAACCCACAACTCAGGAGGGAGCTGTCTGACCAAGTTTTCTGTCACCTTCAGCTCTGCAGGCAGATGCCTTCCCAAAGCCTTCCAACTGGGCTCCATGGAACGCAGCAGTGGGGCCAAATATGCAGAACCTCCTACAACATCCATATGAGGGGGTACCCCCTAAGAAATGGAATTTTATTTTCAAAACAATGTATCTTAAAAGTTTCTACAAAACAACCTTAGCACCTTCAAAGTACTCTCCATTACACTTAATACATTTGTCAAATCTTGGAAATATTTTTCAAACTCATCTGTTTGGATGGCTGACAGCACCTTTGTCATCTTTTCCGTCCCCTCTTTTATATCATCAAATCACTGTCATTTCATGTCCCTCTTCATTCAAGGAAATGAAAATAAGTTGCATAGAGGAAGGCCAGATGAGTAAGGTGCATAGGTTAAGAAAGGCATGCTGGTTTTTGTTCAAAATTGGCACACTGCCTGTGTGAGCAAGTACATTGTCATGGTGGCAAAACCAGTCCCCCTGTAAGCCACAAATCAGGCCTTTTTGTCATACACTGTAACAAAATCTTTCAGAAACTAAATAGAAATCATGATTAACAGTCTGTGGTAGTTATATAATCATTTGTCAAATTGAGGATTAAAAGTGTAGGAGTGAAGTCTAGCCTATCAATTTGGAGATAGCCAATGAGACTTCTGTGTGGGCGTGGCCTTCTCCTGAGAATTCTGGGAACTGCTGTATTGTTTTCTTCATTGGAGACAGGAGACATTTCTCTCTCTCTGCTCACTCCCTGGAAGACACTCTCCTGAGAAGACACATGGAACTACACTAATGCCCTTAGCTGGGGAAGCCACATGGAGACCGCTGCCAGTGCTGAGATGCTTACACCCGCCCCTGGGCCAAAAGAATTTCTACCCACTTGCCTGTGCTCACCACATTTGGCATCATTGCATGTGTTTCATGAGTCTGAAGAGGACTTTATAGATTGGTTTTGGACATATGGGCTCATATCGGACTTTAGGGCTTGGACTGGACTGAGTTGGGATATTTTCTTAATGTACAATTAGACTTTATATAAAACTGCAGGTGCACATATGAGTCTCTATGAATTTGTTGCTCTACTCTTCCTGGATCAACACAGAGTCTGACATGGTGGGAAAAACTACAAATGCACTCTCCCACTCACATCAAAACAAAAACAAATGAGCATTGTCTTGATATTTGATTATACTTGAAGAGCGTTGGGAGGCAGGTAAGGTGACTATGGCATCTTCCACTGGCTTGATTGATGTTTGCTTTCAAGGTTGTAAGACTAGCACCATGTCTCATCACCAATAATGACCTTGGAAAAAGTCTGGGTCACTTTGGAGCTATTCTTCTAAAGCATGGCATGATTCTACTCAACCTTGTTTTGCCTGGTCTGTCAGAAACTGAGACAAAAATTTTTCAGTGACCCTTCTCATTCTCAAATTTTCTATTAAAATTTGCTGAAATGAGCTTCAAGATGGTCCAGATAACTTCCCTATCTGCTCAATGGCCTGTTGTCATTCGTTGAGCACAGCTACATAAATTTTGTCCACATTTTTATCTTTTGAGGAAGTTGATGGACGTACAGAGCCAGGTTTGTGATCAATCAACATTTCTCCTTGTTTTGAAATGAGGAAACCATTCATACACTTGAATTTTTACCATGGTGCTGTCCTTATAAGCTGTGTTTAACATCACAACAGTTTCTGTGGCATTGTTCCAGCATGGGAAGCCAAATTTCACAGTTGCACGCTGTTCTCTTGTCAGCCATCACAAAAAGGAGGGTTTCAACAAAAGTGATTTTAAGAAAAAATTCACTGTGACCTGAGAGAACCTTCCCAGGTGATGCCTCTGGTTACAATAACTCAAAGCAAGTTGCTGGATGCTTGCCTTGTGGAAGCAATGTGTACTATGAAATCTCCACCCAGCTTAGCTATTTTCTTAGTATTTTGGGTGGTACCACCCATATATGTGTACCCATGTTCAGGGTGAATCATGAGGTAAGTAAATAATTTTGAATGTATAATGGACTTCCAGAAAAAAAAACCTGTCAGGGAGGAAATACAGTTGTAATACTCCTTAACCCAGAGAGGACGGCAACTTTGGCTCACATATCTTGGGCATGTTATCATGAGGATCCAGTGCCCAGAGAAGGACATTATACTTGGTAAAGCAGTCAGTGAAAAAGAGGAAGACCCAAAGGAAGACGTATTGACAGTGGCCACCACAAGGAAGCATCAAGCATCAAGGATAGGAGTGCTTGCGAGGAAGATGTAGAACCAGACAGCGTTTCCTGCTGGTGTTTTATCAAAAAGCAGTTATATATTAATGAAACACCCCAACCTAATCCAACTCAAGTCCGTAAGTCTGATACTAGTCCATATGTCCTTCTTCAGACTCATGAAGCCACATGAAAGGCTTCAGAATGCAAGAACATCACTGGCCTGGTAGGTGCAAAGTATTGTGGATCCAATGACAGTGGATCCAAGACTCATGCAAGTGTTCCAAAAGCAAGAAATATATACAATTCCACATAATGAATTGTAGACATAATCCATGGAGTTTCTTCACAGATCCCCCAGCTCAGCATCTGTTCAGAGCCGGTCCATATGACAGAGTCTGACAGTATTTATTGCTTGTCCAAGAGATTCTTTTAATGATGCCACCTTCTTGGTAGATTTTTAACATCTTTAAGTATTGTATTTTATGTCAAGCTTTGGAGTTGCTGGATCTGAATAATTTTGTACAAATATCAATTACATGTTATATTAACCGGCACTCCTTCCACCAATCTTTAATGATGGCTATTATTAGATTGGGGACATGCCTATGATAAGAAATAAAAAGATGTGAGTGACATGTTTCATGACCTCAAATAACTTTAGGTGCTGGGTATCAAATTCGAAAACCTTTAGTGTAGGAAAGACCCATGAGGCTCATCATTTCCCTCGTTCTCTTCACACAAGAGATTCTTTAGGAGCTGATAAGTCCACTGCTCTTCTAGAGGTCTCTAAGACATCAGTGACAGAAACGACATACAAACTCAAGACTTCTGGTTTCCTCATTGGTGCACATGAATGTTTTACACTTTCATTTAACACACATTTTTCCCTATTTTCATCATTATTTCAGAAGTAGTTTCTGGTGCAAAAGTTGAAAATAAAAAGTGGTCACATAAAAGGACATCTGCTCATTCCTCACTGATTGGCATGGATAGGTCCTACAGATGAGGTGCTATGGAAAATCAGCTCTATTAGAGAATTGGGGACAATGCATTGTCTTTAGCATGAGAGCCTCTCCACCCGATTGGTGACTGTCCTTCCAATGCACCAGGTGCATCTTGAGATGGCACAGCAGGCACCCCTTCTCCATCATACCTTCCTGATCATCGTGGAGCCCATAGGAATTGGGTAATGATGGTGGTAAGGTGTTGTTCACAACTCCTGCCACCCACCTGGTTCGGGACCTCTCTCGCTCTTCATTCAACCCAGTTCTGCAACTCCACACTGCCCCCTTCCCTCTCCCTACCTCATGACTCCCTTCCCAGCTTGTGCTAGTACTTTGGGTCCTCATCCAGTCTTCCCCTGCTGCCCTGTAACTTCACTTCATCCTACTGACCCTTCATATCCTCTGTCTAGGCCAGGATATTGCAGAAGATTGGGATAAGGCATCTCATGGTCAGTCACATGCACTGCTCATGCTTGGGATCCCTGGTCTATCACTCTGGACACCCTGCAGAGGGTGCCCCAGGTCCAGCTGTCACCCTACATGAGGCCCTGATCATTGAAGGCACCTCTTGAAAACTTCTCAAAGTTGTTGTCAATGAGAAATGTCAGATACTCAGAGAGTCAGTGAATGAGGAGTAAGTGCAGATATGATTTTATTCTGAGGCAGAAAGCTTAGTTACACAGGAGCTCACCAGGAGCCACTCTCCTCTGAGGCACTCCCCCTACTGGACAGAGAGTGCTCCGTTCCTCCTCACAATGCCCCTGTTGTGCACTGCGAAGAGATTATTTGTATTATGCACAGCATCACTCCTCCTTGAACCTTGAAGGTGTCTTTTACACAATCAGACATAAAAGAAGGTAATTCTCATAGTGCTCCAGGGAGACGGGAAAATATATTAAAAATCATGGAAAGGCGAAATTACTGCTGGTGATGGGGGAAATAAGATTTGTTACAAGTTTGGAGTCTACACAACAGCTATGATATAAATGTCCCTATGTTCTAAAGACCCTCCTACAATATATCTATGCATGCCCATGTTCAGGGTAAATCATGAGGTCAGTAAAGAATTTTGACCGTATTATGGACTTCCAGAAAAAAATTTTTCAGGGAGAAAATACAGTCCTAATACTTCGTAACAGAGAGAGGATGGCAAAACTTTGTCGCACAGACCTTGGGCAGGTTATCATGAAGGTCCAGTGCCCAGAGAAGGACATTATAATTGGAGAGTCAGTGGAAAAGAGGAAGGCCCTCAAGAAGATGTATTGACAGCCCTGGGAGTGCTGTTGGTGATTGGTAGACCACTAATCAAAAGGGTCTAAAAAGACTCTCTGATGATGATTCCTTCCCCTTCCAGACTGATTGCCTCTGAAACCCTGTCTAGGGTCTCTCTGCATCCTAGTCAATGTCACAGCCCTTGGTTTGTTTTGGTTTATTGTCATAGTTAGCAAAGATTTGCTATTTGGGATTTATCAAGATGCTTTCCTTCTACAACCTTTCAACTTTTGCAATAAGTAGTACTTTTCCACTCCTTAAGAAACACCGTTTGACCCAGGTTATCTGAATCTCAAGACAATGTAAATCTAAGACACCACGATTCCTAAACTGAATAGGAATTATTCCCAGTTACAAAGTCAGAAGCCACGATTTGAAGATCTGTTGAAATATGTTGTTTAGAGGGGAATTGCCTTTTAAGGAAGGTTGCATTCCTGGTTCAGTTAAATCTTGCAACTTTTAAGAAGTGAAAATAAGTAAAATTTGAGGAATAAAGAGTCTCAAACAGGCCACAAGACCAGTTGACAGTGATGGATCTCCAGGATCAACTTAAAGGCCAAAGCAGCACATTTTCATGTTAGGCTTCCTTTTTGAAATCGTTAGTAATAAATTTTGTGCGGATCACTCACAAAGGCTTTTTTGTAGTGATCCATTTATAAAAATATCAATACTGTGATTCAAGCTGAAAGACTAAATTGGTTTACTATTTAAAAAAAACTATCTGGGGGAAATATGTGTGGCTAAGCTAGCATTTTAACAATAACTCAAAAAAATAAGATACCCTAAAAAAGCCGATTTACACTCTAGCGACTTGATGACAAATATGTGACTAGATAAAAGCAGGGGTACAGGGAAGGAGGGCTGGTGGTATAGTGCTTGAACACTTGGCTTACATGTGGCTGTTTGGCGGTTCCAATCCACCAGTCACTTGAAAGATGGACATGGCCGTCTGCTTCCTTCCCATGGACAGCTTTGGAACTCCTGTGGAGAAGTCCACCTCTCCTCTAGGGCTGCTGTGCATCTGAAGCAAAGAGAAGGCACAGGCCAACAACAAAAGGATGCGTGGAGCTTCAGATGGAGAATGGGGCAGATAAGAAAGAAACAAGAGATTAGAGCTAGCCAATGCAGAGTTCCATTTCTATATGCCAATGGATTTAAGATATATGGTATGACGTCACTTATAATTTAAATATGGACTGCTGCAACATGGCCATGCTGTTTGGCCCAAAACTTGATTATCTGACAAAAGGAGAGGCCGCTGATAACTGCTTCCTTATCTAAAATATGAATCACATATATAATATATAAAAAATATAGTAATATATAAGAGATGTGTAAGGTTTGTTATGAGTGCCAGGACTCCAGTCTATTTTTTTCATAATTTATGAGGATGTATCTCAACAATGAACACTTTTTATTGCTAAGCTTCAGGGTGAATTGAATGTTCAGATAAATGTAAAAGGCCCGATACAGTAGGAGCATTGGGATTCTGATTGTCTTGAGCAGAAACTGCCTCAGAGAGAAAAATGCTCTTAGTCATAAGGACCAAAATCTTGAGGACCAAGGTCAGGAGGACCAAAGCTTAAGGAGGTGTCCAAGAGATCTGTCTGTCCAAAGAAAGAAGGATGGTAAGTGCGTCCAAGATCTGTTCTTGGGCCAGCACAAGGACAAGTATGTTGGGGATAGTGGTGAAGACAACAGAGATGACAGGTGGTTCACATCTTGTGGACTTCCTGGGAGTGATTTCAGGACAGCAGTCTCCACAGAGGAGCAAGAAACAGGTGAAAGTATCCATGGGATGTGTGATGAGGGCTCTCAGGGGAACTTCTCAATGCAGACACTGCACTGGGGCACATGTGGGACATAGCTTCCAGAGGGCGCTGTGCCCCTTCACTTTGTGGAGCCCCTTCTGCATAAGTCACAAAAAGCCAGGTGGCAGATAAGCATGGTAGCTTGCCAGGTGGGCTACAATGACATCCTTTCTTGAAGAAGAATTTCCTGAGTTTGAAACTGCAGATTCCAAACACAGAGTGACTCAGAGTTTTTAGCACAGTTAAATTAAGCAACTTGAGTTCACTGAAAATTTGTGAATCCAGAAATAAAGTGAAATTTGGGGATTCTGTCTTAAAAGGGAAAAGGAGGTAAACACACAACAGACAAAGCCTTTAATATATAAAATTTAAAAAAAACAGCAAACAATTCCAGGAAACAAAGCCATAGTACAAGGGAGATGCAATACCTAAAGAAAATGATTAAGGGGTATTAATACTGGTCTTAACATCCTGTATCATAGAGAGAGAAAACAAAAGATGATCAAAAAGTTGCCATAGGATAAGTTCTAACTCCTAGTGCTTTCATACGCTTCAGGGTAGAACTGTACTCCACAGTGTTTTCAATGATGAAATAGTAGTAGTAGTAGTAGTAGTAGTAGTAGTAGTAGTAGTGGTAGTAGTAGTAGTAGTAGTAGTAGTAGTATTTAAGATCACCAGAATTTTCCTTTAAGAAAACTCTGTCAGAGTTTCTCAGGAATGTTAGCCATGTCCCGTTTACAGGCATACCATTCTTCTAATATGCTATGGAATCTTGATTTTCCATACCAAACAGCTGACACGCAGTTTTTCTTACAGAAATCTAAACAAATCATGAACTATAAACATATTTTAAAATCACAATATCCCTAGTGACCGCATAAACAGAGAAGTCAAATGAAAAGCTACATAAATAACATGAGTTCATGTCCACATGTCCACGGTATGAGACAATAAATAAAGGAAAGTTTGCAGACCCGACATACTCCAAGGATAATGCCAATGGCAATAAGGAATGGTGGAAGTGGTCAGAAATAAGACTATCCACACTTTCTTGGGCCGTGGAGGAAGGGGGTACCACTGAAAGAATTGCACTAATATTTTAAACCCCAAGTAAAGAAAAATCCCCTGAAGTTTTCTTAAAACCAAATAGTCGTTTTAGTTTAAATCACAAGACCTGTCTCTTTAGAAAGGATGATTTAGGAAGAATGGGATCAATGAGACAACAGCCACTGGGGAGACTGAGTAGAGACACAGGGGGTAGTGAGTCTGTATTGATGGGAGGGACAGCTCAGGAAAGGAGGTTAGAATGCTCCGACAACTCAAAGAATGGGGTGAATGTTATTGAATGATACACGTAGAAAACATGGAATCATTGTATGCTTTGTTTTTTGTATTGTCAACAACATCAAAAATGAACTCTAAGCCTGGTTCCAATGAGGCAGGAGAGACACAAGCAGTAACAAGGGAACTCCTAAACGTATTGGTTTGGAGGAATAGAATGTGGATGCGAGAAAGAACTGGAGGGGAAACAGTGGATAAGATGACACAACCTTGGGAAGGATGGTTGTGGGAGGAATGGCCTCATGGATTATGTGATTTGGATAGTTGATTTGAAGGCAATGTGAACTCTTATTTCAGGATCATCTTTCATCTACCCTTGCAGGGGAACAGGAGCCTGAGCAGGCAGTGATGACTCTTCACATGATGAATGGGTCTTCCAGTTCAATGGCTGGTGTACAAGCACAAGAGACCCTAGTTATCGCCTATGTCTTCAGAAGGCAGGCTTCTCCTACCCATCAGAGATCAGATACTCCATCGCACGTGTCTTGTGATCAATTGTTTGCCCCGTTTTATCCCCCCTAACTCTTGGAAAAATGACTAGAAACATGTATCAAGGATGTATATTTTTTTCAATGAAAGGAAGAAAACATTAGTGGGTTTCCTAGGACATTTTTTCTCCATCACCACTATTCAAATGCATTGGTCTCCTTCCATCTTCTTTATTCAATATTAAACTTCCACATGCATTTGAAGCCAATGAAAATACCTGGCTTGGGTCAGTTGTGCCATAGCCCTCCAAATAATATCATAGCTTTTCAAAAAGCCCTTGAACGAGGTCTTGTGCAGTGGATGTATTCAATGCAAGGTGTCTTTTGATCTCTGGACTGCTGTTTGCATGAACATTAGTTGTGGACCCAAGGAGGACAAAATCCTTGACAACTTCAAAGTTTTCTCGATTTATCATGATACTATCGATTGGTCCTGTTGTGAGGACTTCCGCTTTCATTGTATTGAGGCAAAATCCATACTGAATGCTGCAATCCTTGATGTACATCTGCAAGTGCTTCAAGTTCTCCTCAAGTTCAATAAGCAAAGTTGTGTGATCTGCATATTGCAAGTTCTTATTACGCCCTTCTCCAGTCCTGAGGACACATCCTTCTTCACATAATCCAGCCTCTCTGATGATTTGCGCAGCATACAGATTGAATAAATATGGTGAGAGGATACAACACTGGTGCACACCTTTCCTGATGTTAAACGATGAAATATCCCCTTGCTCTATTGCCACAACTGCCTCTTAATCCATGTACAAATTCCTCAGAAGCACAATGAATTGTACTGGAATTCCCATTTGTCTTAAGGTTATCCATACTTCGTTATGATCCACACAGTCAAATGGCTTTGCATAGTCAGTTGCACACAGTAAACATCTTCTGGCATTATCTGCTTTGAGCTAAGCTCCATCTAACATCAGCATTGATAGCTTTTATTCCATGCCCTTGCCTTAATTTGGCCATTGCCTCTGGCAGCTCCCTGTCAATGTACTGCTGCCACAGTTGTTGGATGATGTGCAGTAAAATTTTACTTGTATGTGAAATAGATTGACCCCAAAGATTATACTCCAATTTGATAATACCCATATGCTGCTTTAGATTTTAAATTCCTGAGCACCAAGTTTGCAGAATGCTCTGGTTTCCAGTCAAAACTGACTCCACGGCACCCAACAATTTCATCTACAATAGGGTATCCCAAGTTCATGTATGAGCCTCCCCCCACATGAATTCAGCACGGATCAGAGAGCATTGAGTCCATTTTGAAAACTCTTCTGTCCCCCATAATATTCTAGTCTCAGTAATTGCCCCACACTTGATCCTATAGTCCCATCTCTGGTTTTGATATATTGATCTGCCACAAATCATACTCTTGTGATAGCTTCCTTTGCCCTGCTATGTTCTACTGAACCTCTGAAAACCACTGGACACTATTACAACCTGAGCTAATGATTGCCCTTCTCAGAATGACAAGGCTTTATATTTTTGTTTTCCTATTTAAAACTTAATAAATGTTCCCTTTAAATTATATTTGAGGTTTCTTTGTACCCTGACATAAAGCTAACTGGACCTCTTGAGTGTGAAAATTTGGCTAATAACTTTGCTGGAAGGAGCGGGGAAAAGAGAGAAGGTAGAACAAGTGAGGGAGCGAGGGATCCATTGGTCAGCATCAATTTTATCACATGAAAAGGAAGAGGCTGCCTAGAGATTCTGTGCCCAGCAGGATATACTTGATCAATGTGAGTTTTAGGCAACTGGGCAGGTAGGCAAGAAGAACAAAATCACAAAATTGTAATCATTCCAAATGGGAGTGTCAATGCTTTGGTCTAAGTGCAATTGTGGGACAGAATTGACGGAACTCTAATGTGAAATAATGGAACATTTAATTGATATGAACTTGTAGTACTACTCGTGGTAATATAACTGTCTGAACTATAATCACAAGATGCAGAGAATTGAAACTAGACTAGATGAATATGGTCCCTGATGTTTCAAAATTTTCAGGGTCTATAGACTCAAACTGGGGAAAATTCAATACTGATCCATAGTTAAAGATTCCTTACAAAAAAATGATTGCTCTGAGTTATGAAGGCAAGGTTTGGTATAATAGAAGCGATTCACTGTGGAAATAGAGAAAAGCACCACATTTTCTCTCTATGCTAGATTCCGCCTTTTACTGAAATGATGGGAGACTTAATTCAGAAACCAAAAAGCCATACAGTTAAACTACTAGTCATATGCTTTTCCACTATATAAATGATAAAACATCTGCATTTATCTTGGAGCCCTGGGGGTGTAGTGGGTCACCTATTGGGTGCTAAGCCCTTGGTCAGCAGTTGAAACTACCAGCGGCTCCACACTAGAAAAATGGGGCTTTGTACTTTCATAAAGATTTACAGTCTTGGAAATCCAAAGGGGCAGCTATCTTCTGTCCTATAGGGTTGTGAGTAGTCATAATTGACATAGAGAGACTGGGCATGTTACTGCGAGGTATCTTTGGTGTCTGTTCCCACTCTTTGCAACCTGATAAAACGCCTTCCCTTCTGCACCTCCTCCCACTGTTCCTCACCACTCTGGCTATGTTTGAGTTCATCATAGCATCCATCTTGTCAAGGATCTTCCTCTCGTTCGATGTCCTTCTACTTTAACAAGCTTGATGTCCTTTTTTCAGGGACTTGTCTCTCCTAATAATGTGCCAAAGCACGTGAGGCAAAGTCTTACCATCCATCCTCAATTATAAGAATCATTCTTTATGTATTTCTCCCCAAACAGATATGTTTGTTCTTTTGGAAATCCATATAGTACTTTCATGATTCTTTGCCGGCACCATAATCCAAATCCGCCGATTCTTCTGCTGTCTTCTTTACGCAATGCCCAACTTTAATATGCATGCGAGGTGATTGAAAATACCATGGCTTGGGACAGGTGCATCTAATTCTTCAAAGTAGCATCTTGGTCTTTAATACTTAAAAACGTATTCTGCAGCAGTTACCCAGGACAATGTGAACTCTGATCCCATGATTTCTGCACTCATGACAATTGATTGTGGATCTAAGCAAGGTAAAATCCTCGACAGCCGAGACCTGAAGATGAGCAAAAGTGGAGACTTGTATTAGAGGCAGAGGAGACAGTGGTTCCCTCATGGGGTAAAAAATCAGGAAAAACTTCAAAGTCATGGATCTTATCTCACATACCAGAACTGGCCCCATGACTACATCTCACCCTCAGGACTATACCCCCCAGAATCCCTTGCTACCCTGAAGTTCCAAGAAACTTCTTGGAGCCTTTAAAAAGTTGGCATGGAGACACCGGCAAGAAAAGCCTGATTAAATCAGCTGGATAGTGCTTCCTTCCTCCTAGGAATGTCTAATAAAATTGTCCAGTGTTTTGTGTATTTCTACAAGAACAATTGGTTCTCTTGGTAAAGACAAGAACCCAATTCCAGTAACATATATGTGGTGAGTTGAGCCAGGAAAAAGAGGAGAACTGAGGGGGAGAAAGTGCCATTCTCCTTAGTTCGGATCTGAATCTTACCCAGATGGGATCTGGTCTGAGTCTTACACAGGCAAGCAAGATGAGCAACTGCCTCCCCATTCTGACCACCACCCTTGAAAAACAATCACCGCTCTCAAGTTTATTGTGTTGGCAAAGTCGAATTGCCTCTGTGAGTTTCTAAGACTGTAACTCATCACGGGAGTAGAAAGCCCCGTCTTTCTGCAGCAGAGTGGCTGGTGTTTTCAGTGTTAGCAATTGACCACCATGGCTCTCGAGTTGCTGTCGAAATCTCGAGTTGCTGCCGAAATCACCTTTTTAAATTCTGCATCTTATGTGGAGAATCCAGTTGGATCCCAGATGGGAGAGAACCCACACTGGAGAGGTTTTCTTTTCTCTTTCTTTCGGTGTAGTTTCTGTGTGTCGTGTGATACTAATTGGAAGACCCAGTAAGGGTCTAAAGCAGGGGTTCTCGACCTTTCTAATGCCGTGACCCTTTAATACAGTTCCTAATGTTGTAGTGATCCTGTATGTGTACATATCTTCATGTGAGCGGACCCTCCTGGAGACAGATAGAGGACTGGTGTCTTGGTTCCTAACACCATCAGAAATTAGGTCTTAGGCAATGCCTGTGAAAGGATTTGAAAGGCTTGTTTGACTCCCAAAGTTGACATGACCTCCAAGTTGAGAACCACTAGTCTAAAAGATGACAGCAAAGGGTTCTCTAGGTCTTCAATTTTTCTGGGATTCGGGTTCTTTCCCTGACAGACATCCATAAATCCTAATCAGGGTGAAATTATTTTCCTTTTGGCTGTGAGCTTGGTTTTCTTCAGAATCTCGCTTTCTTGCCCTTGAAAACCAGGTTTCTATTCTCTTGTGCTTATTCTGAAGTTACTGGTTTTCCACTTCTTTTGAGAATGCTGATTCTCAAATGGAGAAGAGAATGTTGAATTTGAGAGTTAAAAAGATGGAGGTGACTGTAAGGTATAATAAGGAAATAAAGGCAGTGAGTGTGGTCCGTTTAACTCTTCACCATGACATATGAAGTTTTATCACCTACAGATAGCTTGTGTTTTCCAAATCTGCTAAGACATTTGACCAAAAATTTCTACAACAACAACAAAAATACTTATATTAGACTTTTAGAAAATTACTATTATCTTGAACTTTGAGCCCATGAGACGAAACCAAGATTTCTAGAATGCTGAAAAGTGAAGAATTCATGAATTACAGTTGGGTCAAAAATCATCAAAAACAGAAATTAGCCACTGAATATATGAAATGCTTCTTTAAATGCTGTATGTACAAATATTGTGGCATTTTAAGAGTAATCTTGTATATAAGTGTTAATTTAGAATAGGTTTATTATAATTCAATCTATACTCCAGTCTGATGAAAAGCTGGTATCCTCAAAATGTGACAGAAATCTATCCCTTAAAGAATCTGTCTCTGCAAACACAGGTGCAGAGTCCTGGTGGCTTAGTGAGATGTGTGTTGGGTTGCTAACCACAGGTCAACTGTGGGATCTACCACCCACCCAGATGAGGACTTCTGTCCCCAGGGGGTTGTCACTTTCCAAAACCCAGAGAGAACAGTTCTACTCTGTCCTAAGGGGTAGCCCTGAATCAAATTGACTTGACGGCACTGGCCAGAGGTCATTTTCAAGGAGATGTGAGACGATATCTCAGGCCTACTTTCCCTGGCAGCTTTGGGGCAGGTGTGGCCTTTATGAGAATTTTCTAATCGTCACATGTTAATCCTTACTGCATTTGGCACTTTGATAAATCCCAGAAGTCCTGCGGGAATCACGGGGAGTCAGTCTCTCAAGCCTGCTGTTTCCTTCTCTGGTTCCCATCTCTTCAGGGAATTCAGCAATAAACCAGAGGTCGCAGCTTTTAGCACCTGCACGTGGCAAAGAAGTCACTCTGAAGGAGGAGTGCAGTAGAGACATGGGCAGGTTTCTCAAGAGTCCAGATATTTAGGGCTCACATCAGAAAGGTCGAGGGGGTGTGGTGACAGCAGCTTATGGGTCATACAGCAAAAGAACCAGTTAATTCTGCAAACCTATGTTTGAGAAAGTGACACCTTCGCCAAACAAGGTCTAAACCTGGACAGAAGAACAGAGGAGCACAGGCCCCTTCCACAATCCCGATTCTCTTTCAGATGGAAAACCAAAAGTCATTATCTCCAGACACATTCTTAAGAACTACGACAAGTTTAATTTCCAGACCCGAAAAGGGTAAAAAAAAAAAAAACAAATTTACTTCCACTATGCTTTGTAACAAGTTAGGCAGTTAGGAATTTTGACCTAAAAAAAATGATCTAAATTATGATAGCAAACTAGTTGCCATGAACAAGACTTTCATGAGAATTTAATTTCTTTTATAGAAAGGCTTCAAGAAGCCACAATTCCGCATTCCAACCTGGACAGTATATCCAGTGAGTAGAAAAACAAACTCACTAACTTTAAGTTGATCCCAACCCAAAATGGCTCAATTGGAAAGGGTAGGACTACCCCTGTGCAAGTCTTAGACTGCAAGTCTTTACGGGAGTAGAAAGCCTCTTTATCCTACAGAGTGGCTGGTGATTTTGACTTGCTGACATTAGGTTTAACAGCCCACAGCATATTCACTATGCCACCAGTGGGAAAGAGAGTGTTAAAACATACACTTAAACTCAGTCTACCACACCCATCAAAAAGAAATTACAAGAGTTAGGCATAGGTCCGGCAAACCTATGTATATTTCTAATGCATTTTTGAGGGATCAGGGGAGTGTGGTCTGCTCAAAAGAAAGAAAACAAACATTAAATAAAGTCTTGTCTGTGTACCATCAAACCTGTTCTTTGCAGATTAAGGGACTGAAATACTACTTCGCATTTAAAGCTGAAATGCCTACTTGTTGTCAGATATGAGGATATTCCAAAATCCTCTGAAGTTTTGGACTCCATTTGGATTTCTATTATTTCCAAATTTGCCTTAAAAATTGGGTTACTAGGTCTATCATACATTTGCTATCTCTTGTTTTAATACTTCCTTAATATCCTCTGCCCCAATCCTGCAGGTGATCTTTGCCTTATTAAATAAGTGCAAATAGTCTAATATGCTGCAAAATGACCAGAAAGAAAATCTCAGGTATATCTTTCTCAACTGAAGAAGGTCAAGTTGCTGACGGGGCAGCCAAATCATCAAGAAGAGTGACCGTGGAATCCAGGCACCTTCCTGAATCACAGATCAGTCTCCCTTCTGATGGGTGACTCACCTGAAAGAGCAATTTGGTGTTCCCCTACGTGGGGCTCATTATATCATTTCATCTAAAGTCATGTTAGTTACTCACTGAGTTACTTTTGCTTCTTCAGACTTTATACTCCCATGAAGATTTACCATCTTTGAAACCCACAACGATCCATCTACTTTGTCCAGTAGGGTCACTATGACACTATGAGTCATAAGTCCATGACAATGAGTTTTGGAACTACATAACCTCCAACTTGAGTGAAGGGGTGGAGTCTAGCCTGTCAGTCAGATCATAGCCAATGATGACTCTGTGTGGGAATGCCCTTCTCCTGAGGATTCTGGGAACTCCTGCCTTCCTCCTTGGAGGCGGGACACACACTGTCTGTGTTTCACCTTCCAGTTGGCTAGCCACATGGGAGCCACACTAAAGGCAGCCAGAGCCCAGACCCTCCACAGCCACTGGATCCATGTGACATTTCACCCACCAATCTGTGATCTCCCTGCATTCGGCATCATTACACATGTTAAATGAGTCTGAAGAGGAATTTATAGACTTATATTGGGTATAGGAGCTCCTACAGGACTTATGGACTTGAACTGGACTGGGCTGGGATGTTTTCTAAAATACAATTGCTCTTTGAAATAAAGCTCTCTCTTATACACATATGAGTGTCTCTGGATGTATTTTTCTAGTCAACCCAGACTAACACACCCATTAACACCAAATCATATATAAGTTGGAGGTCGGTGACATTAGCGAGGTAAAAACTGTACTCTATTGGAGGAACAGGATACCACAGCTGTGTAAGAAGTCATTCTGTTCTACAAGTGTGAGGAAAAGAGGCACCTGAAACAGCAAACCAGTAAAAAGATATCATTGCTGAAAATGATGCCACAGACTGCTGCATTGCAAATACCCTGACCATAGCTGATCCTACGAGGTGATCCCTCCAGGCATATGACCTCCCCCCTCCTATAACAACTATGTAACAGCTATGTGCCTGCCCGGGACTCACATATGGTCTTTAAGGGTTTGCTCTCCTAACACAGAGGATGGAGCCCATAATCTGTCATGGCTGACAGAACAAAAGACCCTGAGGTGGAGACTTAGAAACAACAGACAATTCTGGTTTCACCAATGTGGAGTTGAGGGTCTGGGATCAGGGCATTGATCCAGTTGATTCCTTCTAAGACTCTGAGAGACTTTGTTGCCTGCCTTTCCCCTGGCTTCTGTAACTCCACGTGTTTTAATTCCTTGCCTGGGAAATCTAAGTATTCAAATGACACTGTTCAACATAGCATGCTCACAGTTCCATTACTTTAGGAACCATGCTCATTGAGAATAAACCGTCAGGAGTAAGCATCAGTGAATTCCACAGAGTACTGCTGACATCTTCACAGAGCCCAGTCTCTCATGAAAAATAGTTATCCAGTTGTAAATGTGAGTCTCTTAACTTAATGAAGCTCTGGTGGTTTAGTGCTTAAGCTTTGGGCTCCAATTCTCCTAGCTGGCAGATCAAAACCCCCAGCAGCTCCCCAAGGGAGAGACTGGGCTTTCAATATCCATAAACAGTTACAGTCTCAGAAACCCACAGGGAGTCACTTCAGAGTCAGCATGGACTGGATGGCGATGGCTGAGTTATGCATAAGCAGAGTCCAAGTGTGGACTAACTGACCCCTTATATAGTCTCCTCAAGTCTCGACCAGCCAACCCTTCCTTGTCTCTCTTCTCTCCTCTCTGGGGACCAGGTGGATGGGTGCCAGAAGCATAACGCAAGCTTCTCTTTTATTGCTGCATTTCCCTCTATTCTACTCAACAATCTGTCCAGGTGGACACCCGGTGAGCACCTCGTTTATTGAAGACTCCCTTTCGCTTTCAGTCCAGGATGTTCTCTGATGGACACAGCTTTTGAAGCTTAGGCATGCCTACTGGCACCTGCTTGCATTCATTCCAGTTCTGAAAATCTGTTTTCTTCAGTCTCTCAGCAGTTTGCACGTCATTCGAAATGCAGTTGTCCTGACAGTTAAGGCTCTGAAGGAAATTCAGCTTCTTACTCTGGCATTGGCTTAAAAACTGTTTCTTCTGGGCCATTTCTAACTCCTGTTTTAGCAATCCAATTGCAAAGGCTGAAGGTGGACTTATAAGTGCTCTCAGATCATAATTTCCAATGTTCATTTCTTTGACATTATGTCTATCACCCTCACTCACTGAAAGTGAGTTGATTCTGACTCAGAGCAGCCCTATGACAGAGTAGGACTCTCCCTGTGGGTTCTCAGCGATTGTGACTTCATCGGAAAACCCCATCTTTTCCCCACTATGGGGTCAATGGTTGCCACCTGCCGACCTGATTTTAGCAGCTCAATGTGTAACCCAGGGCATCACAGGGGCCTTTGGTCTATAACACTAGTCAGGAGCAATCAGTATCCTCCTAGGACAGCTAGCTAAACAAGTACATCTAAACACAATCTTTCAATACACTCAAGCTCACCGTTCTCTGTCCTAGACTATCCCACTCATATGCACATGGCCTTAGGTCTATGGTAGGATGTCTCCAGTAGGCCTGGCCTTCAGTTCGCCATTTTGTTTAACCAGTATGCCTTTAGCCCTGGGGGTACACCCAAAGCAGCTAGTCTCCTCTGGCCACAGTTTAAAATACTCAAAAACATCAATAAACTTCCCCTGTCGTTTGTTTTTCTTCTCAAAGTCCCAATGCTTCCATGAGAATGGAGGCTTCCATGAGAATGGAAACCTTGCAAGAGTTCCCTTCCAGATACTCACTGATGGACCATGTGATCAATCTGAACTCTTTGAGCTAATGAAAGGAGAAAGAAAACACAACTCTACCTGAGATCCTAAAGGGAGAGATCAGATAAGCCTATTCTCTAGCCTATGGTTTCTTTCTCTGGAACCCTACTCTATCAGAGGCAAATTACCAAACACACACATACACACACAAGCTTTATATCCCGAAGCACCCCAGCCAAGTTCAATTCAGGTCCATGGGTCAGGTGCGAGCTGGAGGCCCCTCCATACTCACACTGTTCCCATTCAATTAAACAGGATGGTAAAAGAGGAAGATGAGAGTTCCCATAGCAGTGGGTGCAGAATCACCAAGGGACTCTTCTACAACTGAAACTTGTCACTCAACTACAGCACAATCAGTTTCAGACTCGGATAAGTCCTGTCCCATCACTTCTCCATCTGAGCACTTCCTGTTCTGTTTCGCAGACGCACCAGGGACGACTTTCCACTCCCATTAATGGACCCTGTAACCTGGGAGTCATATCACTTATGGGGAATTGCCTCCATTAATCCTACAGTTCTCCTCTAACATGAGAGATGCCTTATTTTTAGGGATAATTCTCCAACGTATCGGGGCACCATGGGTAATACCGAGTCCAAGACTGATCCTAAAATCGCTTTGGGTTGCCTCCTCCAAAATTTTTCCAAATTGGGTTTCACTGCAAAAAGTAGCTCGTCTTCCTCTGTACTACTGACTGACCTCAATATCCTTTGAATAACCAATCCAGGTGGCCCTCTGAGGGTATTTTCGATGTCGGTGTCCTAATGGAACTAGACAACTTTTGCTGCCATTCCAAAAATTGGTCTGAAGTTTCATATGTTCAGGCTTTTGGGGACATCTGTGATCATCTTTCCCTGTGTAGCCGGTGTTCTCCCTTGCAGGTTCTTTTAGCTAAATCTACTGAAAGAATTGGAGCAGAAAAACAAAACCCTGAACCCTCTCCAGACTCTCTATACCCTGCTCTCCCCCCCCCCCCCCCACTGCCCCTGCCCTCCCTGTCTTTGGCATTTACTGAGGAACTGGACACCCTTGGACATCCCCCTCAACCTCTTCCTCTCTCACACCCTAATCTTCCTCCCTCCAAATCTACGCCGCCTTATGCCCAGCACCCCCCCTTCCTCTACTGCTGCCATCACAACCCTCTGCTCCGGACCCATGCGCTTCACCACCCTCTGCCTCTCTCATTTCCTCTCCAGTATTGGCGCACACTCGCTTCCAACTCTTAACTCTTAGGGATGTGGCAGGAACGGAAGGGGGGGCTCAGGTCCACGTACCTTTCTCCCACCAGGATCTGTTCCAAATTGAAAAGCACCTGGGCTCCTCCTCTGCCAATTCTAGCAGTTATATCAAGAAGTTTCATTATTTGGCTCAGGCATATGATCTTACTTGGCACGATATATATGACATCCTGGCTTCCACCTTAATGCCCGATGAAACGGAACAAGTTTATCTCACAACCAGACAGTACGCAGACCCTCCTGGTGGATAATACTGTACCGGTAGGCCAAACGGCCATTCCTGCAGAGGACCTGGAATGGAATTATCAGCCAGGAGCAGGGGGAAACAACCACAGGGATTTATTAATAAGGTGCCTAGTGCAGGGGATGGAAACAGCGGCTAAGGCAGTCAGCTTTGAAAAGCTTAAAGAGGTTACACAGTCAAAGGATGAAAATCCTGCCCCTTTTCTAAACCGCCTCCAGGAAGCCCTCACCCAATATACCAAGCTAAACCCCCAAACCCTTGCTGGAGCAGCAGTTTTAGCCTCTCATTTTATCTCTCAGTCAGCCCCAGATATAAGAAAAAAGTTAAAGAACGCATAGGACATGCCACAAACCCACTGTAGGGTCTGGTAGAAACGGCCTTTAAAGTCCTTAAGGCCCGGTAGGAAGTGGCTGAATCAGTCCAGATTACAACAAAAGGTGGCGCTGCAAACCCAGGCTCTGGTAGCTGCCTTGAGGCTGGCAGGGGAGGGGCCTAAAGATCTTTGCACAAAACAGGATGCAGCCCCGCCAGGGGCTTGTTTTAAGTGTGGCAAGGACAGACATTGGGCCCGCCAATGCCCAAACCTGACTCCCCGCGTCCCACCAAGATGTGTCTGATGTGCCACCAAGCAGGACAATGGAAGTCTGACAGTCTGCTTGTGGGCTTCTCCTGGCTACCACAAGAGCCGGGTCAGCCAGAGTCACACCACAATCCTTCCCTGAAGATGCCTGCAATCAGATACCCCAATAAACCTAGCCGAGTCCAGCGTCACCATCCATGTAGCCAGTAAATCCATCTCTTTTTCATTGGACGCAGGGGTGACCTATTCCATCATCCCTTCATATGCCGGCCATAGTCTCCCTTCTACGGTCACTGTTGTGGGGATTGGTGGCACCTCCTCAACACCCAACAAAACCCCTCTTTTGCCTTGGGTCTTAAATCAATACCCTTTCTCCCATTCATTCCTAATAATTCCCTCATGCCCCGTTCCATTGCTCAGGCGTGACATCTTACAACACCTTAAAGCCTCTATTTCCTTAAAACTTCAGCAGCTGCATGCTGCCCATCTCCTTTTTGCCACTATAGCCACCCTGGAGCCAGCCATTCCTCTTACCTATCTGCCAGCCTTTTTATCAGAAGTAAACCCTCAGGTATGGGATTTATCCACACCGATAATAGCCCTCCATCACACACCCATTAGAATCTGCCTTATAAAACCTAACAGTTTTCCATCATGCCCACAGCTCCCTTGTCTAAAGAGGCCCTTTTTGGACTTCAGCCTATCATCAACCACCTGTTAACATACAATATTTTAGTCTCTATTAATTCCCCATGCAATACTCCCATTCTCCCTGTTCAAAAACCCAATGGACAATGCAGGCTCATTCAGGATCTCCGCCTTATTAACGTTGGGGACCACCCAGTGGTCTGCAACCCCTACACCTTACTGAGCAATGTACCACAAAAGACTATATCCTTTACTATCCTGGATCTAAAAGATGCTTTTCTATCTATGCCACCACACCCTGATTCCTACTTTTCTTTTGCATCCAACTGGTCAGACATGCAGATACAAATGGCTCAGCTACTGGCCTGGCAAATTCTCCCCCAAGGGTTCCAAGACTCCCCCAACACTTTCGGGCAAGCCTTAGAAGCTGACTTTTCTCAGTTGCACCCTCAGCCAAGTACCACACTGCAGTATGTAGACGATCTGTTAGTTTGCAGTCCATCGCTATCTCACTGCCAAGCAGTCACCTGGGTTCTATTGAACTTCCTTGGAGCTAAGGGGTATCAGGTGTCCTATTCTAAGGCTAAGCTGTGTAACCAAACTGTCACCCACCTGGGTATTAGGTGTCCCACTCTAAGGTGCAGCTGTCTACCCAAACTGTCACATATATGGGTATTTCTCTCTCACCCAAAGGCCAATCTTTAACCACCTGCCTTACTCAAGCCATAAAGGACTTACTCCCTCTTAAAAATGGAGACCAGATTCTGTCTTCCTTAAGCTTTGTAGGGTTTTTCCGTCTTTTGATTCCTAATTTCACTCTCATCGCCAAACCATTGTATGATGCAGCCAAAGTAACTCCATGAGGACTCCTAGCCAATCCCACAATCGTCTGTTAGGGCTTTCCCAAACTCCTTTCCCTATTACTCTCCACCCCTGTCCTCGCCTTTCCCTCAGCTAACACACCTCTCCAACTCTTTACTGATGAGCAGCAGGGTTTGGCTGTGGGAGTGCTCTGTCAACAGCATGGGCCAGCATGTAGGATCCTAGCCTACCTGTCTCCAAACAGCTGGATGTTACAGTAAGAGACTGGCAACCCTGCCTGTCCCCACTAGCAGCAGCAGCAGCACATAGCAAGCAAGCTCTTAAACTCACCCATTCCCAGCGCCTGGTTGTTTCATCTCCCCACCGGCTAGCAGACCTTTTAAGTCAAAAGTGCCTTGTCTTTGTTGGGAGCTTCTCGCATACAAACGTTCCATTTGTTATTTCTCGACAACCCTCACATTACTGTTGAAATGTGTCCACGCCTTAACCTGGCCACTTTGTTCCCTACTCATAACCCTGTGCCCAGTTTGCATCAGTGCTCCGATATCATTGACACCTACCTCCTCCCAGTTTAGAACCTCCAGTGTCAACCTCTCCCTGATCCACAATTAACCATATTTGTTAATGGCAGTTCCAGAGTGGATGATCAGAGAATCAAACGGGCAGTGCATGCTTTTGTCTCCTCCACTGGGGTAGTTGAGGCCCCCACACTACCACCTGAAACTACATCCCAAAAGGCCGTGCTGGTGGCGCTCACACAAGCTCTAAAGTTAGCCCAGGGTTTGTTTATATATATATATATATATACACATACTTGATAGCTCACTCCTACTCAGCCATTTGGGAAGAGCGTGGATTCCTTTCCACTCATGGTTCCCTGATAATAAATGCTGCTCACATTAAACATCTCCTAAAAGCTCAGTCCTTGCAAGCTAAAGTAGCCATAATTGACTGCAAAAGTCATCAAACAGCTAGAGATCCCATCTCATTGAGTAACACCCGAGCATATGCCGGTGCCTACCAACACACATTTCACACGGAGGCTGTCACCATAGCCATGGCACTCAGCCCCTCGCTTCCTCCACTTAATAAATGGCAGCTGGTGTATTTGGAATCCGAAGTGCAGTCACATTATAAAAGAGGGTCTACCAAAGCCTCTGACTGGTGGATGTATCTAAATACCAGAATTACTTTACCACAGGCCCCAAAACACTCCTTCCTCAGGGAAGTTCATAACACCCTTCATATAGGTACCAAAGCTTTGTTCTGTTTCTTGCAACCTCTTATGGACCCAGTAGGCCACCACATGGCTATTGAACAGGTACACTCAACCTGCACGGTTTGCGCCACTGCTAACTCCCACAGCAACTTTCAGCCACAAATAACCTCCACCTATTCTGTGGGCATCTCCCGAGTGAGGATTGGGCGATCTATTTTACACACATGCCTAAGCATAAACACCTTAAATATTTGTTGACTCTGGTAGATATCTTCTCAGGGTGTATAGAAGCATTCCCTATGAGCCGGCAAACACCAGATGTTGTTGCTCAAACTCTCCTGGAATCTATAATTCCCAGGTTTGGCCTCCTGCACTCTATCCAGTCTGACAATGATCCAGCCTTCATTTCACAGGTAAACCATCAGATCTCATCCATCCTGAGAGTGGACTGGACACTACACATTCCCTACCAAACCCAGTCATCAGGAAAGGTGGAGCACACTAATGGACTTATTAAATCCCAGCTAACCAACTATCCTTGGAGTCTGCTTCTCCTGGCCAGAACTCCTTCCTGTTACCCTAACCCGTCTTTGAGCTTCCTCCGGGGACCCCACAGACCTCAGTCCATTTGAAATACTATACGGCTGCCCATTTATCCTAAACTATTCCTTATCCCAAAATGAAACTCAGCTTTCTGCCTAATTACCCACTTCATCCTTGCTACTTAGATCCTATGCCGACCAACACCTTCCAGACATGGAAACCACCTCCCCAAACACCTCCTCTGGACACCCAACTCTTAACCTATCTCCAGGGGATCAGATTCTGGTAAAGACTCATCCTGTACCTGGCCCTGCACTCCAGCCACAATGGGAAGAACCATACACCGTAATACTCACCACCCCATTGGTGGTCAACTGCTAGGACTGACAGGGTGGTGTCATATGGCTCGAGTTAAGTGAGTGTCCTTGGAACCCAAGTCCACTGAGGACATGTGGACTTCTAACCCCATTGGATCGAATTCACTGAGCCAAAAAAAAAAAATCTCCCCCTAAATGCTTTGGGCACATTTTCTCTTCTTCGTTTCCTTTACCATCTTTGTTATGTGTTCTGGGAATAGGTCTTGCAGCAACCACTCTAGCGGAATGGACCATGGGAGAAAAGGTTTGCTTGAGACTCAGCTATATCTTTCATTTGTTCCTATTTTTTTCTATTCACGTGTTGATTTCCATAGACGCGTATTTGGAACCCCCTTCAGAGTCACGTGTAAATTCTTTTGTGTGGGAGTTTGTGGTCCACCAAACCTATCAGGATGACAGCATTGAAAAAACACATGCAGTTGGGAACAGATACTGTACCATCAAATGATGCCAGTCACAGGTCTCTATAAACTTTTCCCCAGGCACCCTAAAATCAGTAACTATCGGGTCATCTGCACCAGTCTTGTGTTTTCTTTTTGATCAAACAGAAAAATACTGCCATCATTGGCTGGGAACTTATGGCGGATGTCCATACTCCTCTTGTCAAAGCACCGAGCATTGGATTGGAATGCAGAACTCAGCCTAGACAGGACAGGCTTTTGTGTAGGAAATGGACATGGAACATATCGCCTCAATATTGCAGATCTCTGGGATGACAGATGGCTATCAGGAGTTATGGGAAAGTTATGTCCTTGGTGGCATAGTAGTAAGCCCTCTGGCACCCTTAAAATTTACCGGCAGTATATAAGAATCCTCGTAAAAGCTTTGATAACCTAAACCAGGTAGCACAAGAAATTCTAAAGAGTGAACAATCCTTAAGCAACCAGCTACCAATAATGGAGGCCCCGGCACAACCCAAGTATCCTGACAAACCTTTACCTGGATAACAATAATCCAGGAGGCTGCTGCCCTTCTTAAGGCCTCAAAAATTAACAGTTCTTCTTGTTACCTCTGTGCCTCCCTACAACATCCTTTGTTGGTGGTCTTACCCTTGTGAGTTTTCTCCAAGTCTAATGAAAGCTTAGGTTGTCCAGCGCCCATTTTGAACCTCCCCTTGTATGCCGCTGAAATAATTTCACTTATCCTGTACGCTATAAGTCACCCCAGGTACAAGAAAACCCACCATGGAGCTCTACTCACAATATCACAAGTACACTCAAGGCCTCCTCAGGTATGTTCTTTTGGTGTGACAGACCCTCAATAAGGGTATTGATTGTTCTACACCACACCTCTGCCTTCCGGGTACCATAGTGCCACAACGTACTGTGTATGGACCAGTAGAATTTGCATGGTAGTGGAATCTACAAACCAGTTTTGTTCCTCGACACTGTAGGCCATATTTTCACCTGTTCTAGTAGAACTCAGTTTTGCCTTCTCCCTGGCAGCAGCCAGAATTTCTAGCGGGGCTCTAGGAAACAGCATTATCCAAACAGAAAACTTCAACAAAAAAACTCCAGCTGGTTATAGAATCTACTGCAGAGTCTCTGACCTCTTTACAGTGACAGCTTACCTCCTTGGCACAGGTAACCCTCTCAAACCATCAGACGTTAGACTTGCTAACCACTGACAAAGGTGGTACCTGTATGTTCTGAGGGGAAGAATGTTGCTACTATATGAACAAATCAGGGTTAGCCGAACAAAATGTGAAGGTTTTACACAAATTGGCTGATGAAATAAAAAACCAACACTTAAAGGATTTGTTAGCCATGTCCTGGTTCCAAGGGCCCCTCTTACCTGGCTCGTGCCTCTCATGGGACCCCTGGTAATGATTTGCTTTTTGTTGCTAATAGCTACTTGTCTTTTCAGATTCCTAGAAAACAAGCTAAGGGACATTACCAACCTGTTAACCAACTCCTTCTACAAACGTGCAGTCCTATCTCACAGGAGCCAGACATTCCCAACCCTTAAGTCCCTCCCACTCCACCCGATACCAGTACCAGTAGGAAGCAGCTAGAAGAGTCATCTCTCCTATCACCAAAGAGTTGGGGATGTCTGGCCAAATCAATAAACCCCACCGCATGCGGAACTGATCAGAGTTGGCTGATGCAACTCTCTCCAGACCTTGCACTTAGCCACATGTGTGTTCTGACTACCAGGAACTAGGAAATTCATCCTTACCTGTCTAGGGGCTCGGATGTGCCTGCATCCAGCAATCACCAACAGCCTCCCCTACCTGGTTAGGAACTCAGATGTGCCTGTGTCCACCAATCCTGGAAGGGCACCTTTGTCTGGCCAGGGACTCAGGCACACCTACTCCATCAATCCCTAACAGATACCCCTGTCTGGTCAGGAACCCGACGTGCCTGTACCTTCCAATCCCTGACCACCTTACCTCATATGGGCCCAGGGCAGGCCAGCCACATGTCTCCCGTCAATAAAAAGGTTACTCCTATAGCTCAGGCTGTGACTCTCTTGGCCAGACAGACGTTGTGGACTGTGGAACTTTGCCCAGGCTATTTCGCCCCCCACCCCCCGCCCCAATAAAGCCTGTTTGCTAAAATTCAACTGATTTGGTTTCTAGTACCTCTCAACTACTTTATACCAATCAAATGAACTCCATGTACATTCACTGAAAATTTAATTTTGAAATTTGGAAATGTCCATTGAAGTACAAGAAATCACTATGAGAATATCACAATCTGTCCCTTGAGGAAAACCAGCTACCTCCTCTTCTTCCTGGGCGCATGACCACCTATTCTCACAGGTAAAAATGCATTCAGAAAGACACACTGAATTGAAAGATAAGTTGGATTTTCTACAAATGTCTTGAAGTCAGCTTATTACACACACACACACACGATGGAGAAAAATGTTAATGGATCCTAAATTAAAGGAATTTAAAATAATATGTGCTTTGAACACAACTCACAAATCCAATTCTGTTGAGTCCATTAAAACTAATGGTGACTTCATTGGGCAGACTTTATCTATCTAGACTTTCCCCATCGAGTTTGTAAACTGCAATTCTTTACAGAAACTGACTACAACACCTTTCTGTTGTGGAACAGCTGATGGATTTGGAACTGACACCCTTTGGGTTAGTGGTCAAATACTGACCTTCTGCCCCCTCAGGGCTCTTTGTGCTGAAGATCATTGTTGTGCAATGGTTTCAATTTGTTTCTGCAGATGCACAGAGAAGTGCCACACTCGGAAGGGTTTTCCTGGAATCCTTTGGGGCAGCTACTGCATCAAGCCATAGGATTGAGGGTCTGCTTCCTCCTCCTCCTCCTCCTCCTCACTGGCACTCTACTTAGCCAAGCATGATTTCCTTCTCTAGGTATTGTGCTCTCCTGATAACATGTCTAGAACACATGAGACAATTTCACCATCCTCACTTCAAAGGTGCATTCCAGATGTACATCTACAGCTAGATGGATGTGTCTGTCCTTGTGGCAGTCTGTAATTCTTCCAATAGACTTTGTCAACACTATAACCCCAGATCGCCAGCTTTTCCTCAGTCTCCTTTATCCTTGGTCCAGCCTCCACATGCATGTGAGACAATTAAAATATATCATAGCTTAGGTCAGTCACACTTCTGATAATCTAAGTTGTGAATGAGTAGTTTTCTTAGTTTTTTGTCATGTTCTCACTTATAGCTCTGTAACTATTCATGATCATAGTGAGAGACATTTGAATCTCTCTGATCTGTCTGTGCCTTGTTTGAGGACAAACGAAAAAGAGAAATTGTGTTGGCTTCTTTTTCTTTTCAAAAAGAAAGCCCTGTCCCCGAGGACCTTGGCACATCAAACCACATTATTTCCAGATCCAGGTCACATGTGAAGGGGCATGTGGGCACCATACAGCATCAACAAAAATAGGCTTAGGTCCTACTAAATCCCAATCACTGTAAGTCTTGGTGACAGATTCACGCTGCTCCTAATCAATTTCACACCAGGGAGATACACAGGCTGGAAAGATGCAGATAGGGAGCAGCACAGAAGTTGCTAGAAAATGTCTGAAAACCAGAGCTTTCCAGCATCACCTCTCTGTGCCAAAAAAACAAAAGCATATGTTTCACCCTTGTTTCCTGGTTCTTAAAAGCAGGGAAAAAGGAATTGATGCTCAGCTGGTGTATGCTGTGTGATCCCTACCAGAGGGTGATGACAGAGACTTTTGCCTTTTCTAAGGGTGGT
The DNA here is from genome assembly GCF_050624435.1 of Tenrec ecaudatus. Classification (NCBI taxonomy): domain Eukaryota; kingdom Metazoa; phylum Chordata; class Mammalia; order Afrosoricida; family Tenrecidae; genus Tenrec; species Tenrec ecaudatus. The sequence goes on from NC_134544.1 coordinate 12,998,617, forward strand.
TAGGGAAGAAGCATCATAGGTGATTTCTCTACACCTCTCCCCAGGTAAATCAGCAGCAAGTTTCCTACCAAGCGTCATTCTCTTTCCACTTGTTTTGGTTGTTATTGTTTTATTAGCAAGAATCTTTTTTTTATTCCAGAAAGCTATCAATTTATGGCTCCTTTGAGCTATTGAGTGTCTTATTCACCTAACTTACATTTTTAAAATATTAAAAGTTCAAATGTTTAATATGTAGTTTATTTCACTTTTGTCCTCTAAAATGCAAAGTTCATATTTTTAACACGTGAAAGCCAAAAATTGCTAGCTTTGGGGGGGTGTTAACATTATAGAAATCTTTTATTACTAGAACTGTGTAACTTTTCTAGAACAAGTCTAATTAACAGAAATGACACAAGGTAAATTTAAATTAATTATTACCTTATTGTTATATGGTTACATTGCTAATCGTCAACTTTGAATATTGAGATGCAGAAAAGATGCGAAATCTGGCAGACCCACTGATCTATCTGATGTACATTTCATGGAACATGGGGAAGTGATTTGTGTGGGGGGGTAGCTTCATGTACATGGATATAAATGTCTCTTTAAAACCTGTGGGTCAGAACTAAAATGTAGTGTGTGAATAGTGTGCGATCTGACAATAATAGTTCAGGTAATCAACAAAGTGAAAATGCTGGAGAGACACAAGACTTGGTTTTTTTCCCAGATGGCTTTTCAGAGGATGGATGGACACTTGACCATATTCCCTCATGAATAGAGCAGCTGTGTGAAGATTTACTGTTTTGGGTAAAGGAAGGTGAATGATTTTATGTAAAACCAACAACTTAAATCAATGCCAAATACAGCGTCTACAACTGATGAATGATGGATTGAAACAACCACGTTTCATGAATTTTATCGGGGTGGAAGAGTCAAACAGAAAATATGTGCTCCAGATTCAGTTACAGTCAGAGCCATCTAAGTTGTCTGAATGTACAAATGAATCAGAGGTAGAACACTTACGGAGCTTGATTTCCTTGGGCTGACTTTATCAAATCAATCAACTCCAGTTTCCTGATCCACCCACGGAATGCAGGGCGAGTGTGCACTGAACGTGGTCGGATGAAGAAATAATTCTTGCCTGAGAAAGATAAGGGAGTTTCCACATGAAGCGGAAAGGGCCGAGAACTCTCGCTCCCCAACATGTAGCACTGGTCACGACACCTCCCCCTGGAGCAGGAAGAGAAGACGTTGGCATATGCACTAGGGGTGGGTAGGAACATACCTGTCTCCCCCTTTTTTCCCATGTAAATTTACCTGAGTTTGTAGTTAACCTTTAGGTCATGAAGATTTGATTGGATGCTTGCAGAAGTGGGACATTAAAATTGGAAATGCCTTCTGTTCCCAACAAGACAAAGAAAACAAGTTGCCCTCAATTCCATTTCATGGAGACCTGACGTGCACCACAGTATGGTGCATTCTTAGAAAGAGTTTTTCTGGTCTGTCTTCCCAGATGCCTCTGGAAGGTCTTGAACCTCCAACTTTTCCTTTCTCAGCCAGGCTTGTTAGCCATTTACAATATCCAGGAACTCCAATCTTATCTTCCTTGTCACCCCAGAAACTACTCCCCCTTATCAGTTCACAGGAGAAAGCATTTTTATCTTTTACTTATTTTAGGGACTCCAGCTATGTAAATTATGGATGTTTTATACCTATTTAAAGGTGATGCCAATGTCATTTATTCTTCACCCTAGTAGCTTACCTGCTCACATATTCAGCAGGGGAATTTCCAGATCCATCTCCCACTTCCATTGTGAATGCATGATATGAGCTGAAAACAGGAAGATGTTGAAAGTGTACACCAACACCATTAGTTTTCCTAGAACTGAAGAACATGCTCTGCAGACTCATGGGGGTTCATGGGAGCATCATAATTTGGAACTTGGAGGATAGAAGACAGAGTTTCCCTGCAGTTGATTCCAACTCACAGTGACTTCCTATAGAATCAGAAATCACTGGATTTGATAATCCTGTGTTTCCAATGTAAAGTAATTACCAATCTATGACTCTGATATTTCTTTAGTTTAGCAAATAAATAAATTCACTGGACCAAAGATAATCTTGGAATGTGAAACACCTAGAGTATAATCCAAATTCTATAATCAAACACATCTTTGAAGTAATTAATTCAGAAATCAATACTACTCAATGCAAAATAGTAATTTTTCTCCTTCACTACAGGAGCAATTGTATTTCTTCTCTGTGATGTCACAAGACATACGGTACAGTGGACGTGACGAGTTGGCATCTGAAGAGACACACGGACTGAGGAGATCAGCAACTTCAGCAACTGTTTGACCATCTATTTAAGGAACAATTAATATTCAAATCCAAGAAGTTCCTTTAACTCAGTAAATGTAAGGGTTTTTTGTTTGTTTGTTTGTTTTGTTTTGTTTTTTTTCTGAAAAGCTGGGCCAGAAGTTAGAATTTTAAAGCACAGTCATGGTTGTATCTTTTTTTTCACCCTTTTTTTTTAAGGGAGATGGCTGGGAAAAAAGGATCAAACTAGTGGACTAATTTATGGAAGGGCGACAGACTGAAGCATTCACCTTTCCAAGCATTCAGTGACTTCCACTCTCAGGGGAGGGGTGGTGGCAAGGGGAAGCTGTAGAATCACCTACAGCTAGAACCAGTGTTTAAAACCTTGAGACATGTTTTAGTTGAAGGGGAAGGATGTCATCTATTTTCCGGGGGCTGCCATCTGAAAATTTATTTCAATCATTTTTACCCCAGATCGTGCTGCAGGTGATTTGAATGGGAAATTAAAACACACCACACCACACCACACCCCCCCCCACACACACACACAAATACCGATGTGGCTTTCAAGAGTTAAAGCACAGCAAACTTTTGGATTGGGAACGGTGTGTTTAGGGACATTGATCTTAAGTACTGTTAATGGAAATGTTATCGAAATCTCATTCATGTAATGAAAATTTCTCCAGCTGTTAAACTACCAAATCTTCTGTCACTTTGATATAGAGGTTAGGGAACAAGATGGATTGCCTTGTCCGTCAAAATGTGCTGGAAGAGAAGCTCCCGTCACATTTGGGAAAGGAATGACACAAACATGGGGTAAAGGTCTAAGGAATTTTCAGCATTAAGGAAGCTCCTAATCATCTGTGAAGGAAAGACACGAAGAGAAATTTGATACTAGCGGCGCTGCTGGAATTCTAAAGAAAGAAGTATTGCAACGTTGAGCTTACAGCATTTGCTTCACTATGATGCCTGGAACAAGAGAGTATACGCTTAAATTTTGTGACTTGCCGTTACTGGACATTCCATGAGAACGTCTTGAAGATTGTCTACACATTCAGAAACCAATGACTAATTACCACAGTGTATGCAGGTGAGTTTTATTTCAAGTTCTCTTTCAAAGTCACCTGAAACTTCAATTTAATTGTTTAAGTCATCTTTGAGTTGCAGTTTCCTAATAACAGATTATTGAGGAAACAATGTAAGTTGATCATTTTAAATTGGGCGTGGATCGGTGAGTCAGGAAATGGAAAGAGGTAAGAAGGTCTTTGTGTTTCTAGTTCATACAGGGATAGAAAATGTCAATTTTCCCACCATGCAAGAAGCTAAAATTGTGCATGTGTGTCACTGGCAGAGTTTTCATAGAAATTATCGCACACTAAATAAATTGAAATAATCTTCAACTTATAATTCACCTAACTCCCCTCTTCCTTGAAAATGTCCTGGGAAATGAGAGAAATGTCAGCAGCATGGCATCTAGTTAAAGCAGAGAACAGAAGGAAATGAAAGCACAGCTACCTAGTGTGAAAAAGGTTGTTTCACTAGAATTTGCTTCTGCTTTTCTGATTGACAGCTCATTGTACAGTATGGATGCTTGCTTTTGATCCTGTTTATAAAATGTGTGTTGAATCCTCACCTCCCCTTTCTAGTTCTCTCAGTTACCTAGAACTGCAAATATAGAAATCTAACAAGTAAGTGGGTTTATTTTTTCACAGGTTAGGGGACTCAGAGTCTGAAGTGCGGCATCGTTGCCTCTAACCAACAGACTCACTGCTCTGAGTCAATTCAGACTCATAGTGGTCCTAGAGAACAGGGTAGACCAGCCCCTGTGGGTTTTCACGACTTCAACTACTTACAGAAGAGGAGCCCTGATGGCAATGCTTATGAGTTGAGCTGTAATCTGCAAGGTCTACGGTTCATAACCACCTGGGACTTCCTACTCCCCCAAAGAGTTAAGGTCTCAGAAACACACTGGGGCAGTTCTTCTCTGTCCCATAGGGTCGCCATGAGTCAGAATTGGGTTTTGGTTTTAACTCTTGACGGAAGTAGAAAGTCTCATCTTTCTCCAGAGGAGTGCTGGTGGTTTCAAACTGCTGACCTCACCACCATGTAGTCACGGGCTCCCGGGGCTCCTACTGGAGAGGAAGGCTTTCTCACTGCTGGCTCTAGGGGGAAGGCCCTTCTCTCTCCTTTTTTCTGCTTCCTGATTCCCAGGAGATCTCAAGTGGCTTGGCATCTCTTGACTATGTCTGCTAGCTGGATCCACTCCTACTCTATTTCCTAAGAGATTGGCCAGAAAAACACCCATACTGATTCTGTATCATTGGCATGACAAAGAAAACTAATTCTCAAATAAAATTACCATTTCAGCATAGAGTTGATTATATTTATCACACTTTTTTTACACTGGGACGCAATTCAATTGCCAACACTTGCAAAATCTCTGCTTTCTCTGCAGATACCCCCCACCCCCAACCACACACACACACACACACACACACACACACACACACACACATTATATGTATACTTTTTTTTTAATTGCCAAACAAACTTTGGTGGGAGTATTCAGTTCAAAGGACAGTCATACTTCTTTTCAATGACAGGGATAGAAAGAGAAAAATTGTCCCAGTTATCAACCATTGATGTTGTTTTCAATCAATTGGCACCGCTCTTAAGTCCGCTCCTCTCCCAGCATGCTCCCCACCGCAGAGCTCTGGTGAGGACCCTGGCCCACCTAGGCATTGCACTGGGTTTGCTCTCCAAGGTGGGTCTCCTTCAGTTCATTCATAACAGAAGCAGCACTGCTTCCCAAGTGAAATAACACACCTGCATTTGCTTTCCTGCGATCAGCTCACTGCAAAGTCAACTGTGGGTAATAGAGAATGATGCTCACCAATTGAACACCAACTGCCCTTCCTTTTAAGAGCTCTTTCAGAGGAAAGGTGGCCAGATTACCCTTTTAAAGATTCCTCTTTCATCCTCCCAGATTTCTGTTTTTCAAATGTCTGCAGATACTCTCTTGAACCATGGAATGATCCCTTTAAGACGGTGTCAACCCAGAGTACTTCAGAGAAAGACTTCTTCAAAGACACACGATTTGGCTTGAATTAGAGGGTGTCACAGTGGCCAGATGGAAAGCGCAATTTACATTTAATTTTGTTTTCACTGATTTATCAAGTGTTCCATTGACAAAGAGAGGTGTTACTTCATGGAGTGAGAAAATGCTATTTTCTGCTCCTAGCTGCATTAAAAAAATTCCAACCCCAGCATGTTCCAAGTTAGTGTCTGACAAAGCTTTTTAATCATGGTTGCCTGTCTTGTGATCGCCTCCTGCCCCCAGCTCTGGCAGTTCACAGAAGCTGACGGCTGCTTTTAATTCATTAGGTGACAATCTGCATAAGGGAGAAAGAGGGGACAAAATGAAAATCCTTTTGGTCTGCCCTAGGTTGTGGAAACAGAGAGCTTTTTGAAGTGTGCTTAAGTCTGTATGATAACTTTTCAAATGTTGTCTTACTGCCCTTCCGTTCGTCTCTTTTCCTTACATGAATAGACGGGGAGCAAGCCAAAATGGTTCCAAACAAATGAGGGTCAGGGGAAAATACCGCTAGTTAAAATAGGAAAAGTCATACCAAACTCACTGCCATCTAGTGTGTCCCAACCCAGAGTGAGTCTATAAGACAAGGTAGAACTGCCCCTGCGAGGTTCTGAAACTGTAGCTGTTAACGGAATAGAAAGCCCTGTCTTTCTCCTGAGCAGCAGTTAGTGGCCTTCAGTGGGTTGCAGCAGCCCAACGCATAACGACTAAGCCGTGGTTCTTTAAGAATAGGTTTGCACTCAGTTACACGTGTGAATGAGGTACCTGTATAAGTTATATGTCACTGAATGCACTCAAGTGGCCGAGTGATGCCAACAGTTAACCGATTTAGCTGCTAAGCAAAAGGTGGGCGGTTTGAGTCCACCCTGAGGCTCCTTGAAAGAAAGATCTACTTCCAGAAAAAGCAGCCATTGAAAACCTAATGGAGTACAATTATCCTTGCTACTCATGGGATCTCAATGAGTCAGGATGGACCCACTGGTTTTAATTGCACACACAAAGGAGTCCTTGAAGGCTTTCATTGTTCTCCAGTGTGGGCGATTCTAGTGTCAAGGGAAAGGAACTAAGCTCTACACAAGCCGTGCTATTAACAAACGGATAGAGTCAAAGTTACAGAGAGTTCTAAAACGGGAACGTTTTACTTTTAAAGCTTAAATATTTGCCTGCATATTCACACATATTAAATGAGAGATTATGGATTTGAACCTTAGTCTTTTGTGAGTTCAAAATTCAAACCTTTCCCACTATACCGTAGTGGGATGTTTTCATCTCATCAACTAAAACAACCTTTGTAAATAATCAGGAGCAAGAAAAACCAAGGGACATCTAGAATTTGATTAGAATTTACCTAGAAAAGTCACCTCTTGGATTAATTTCCCAATTCAGTAATGTAAACAATGAATATTTGAGCTATGAGCCTCATTTTACTAATTTAAGACAATGTCATATTGACTGCAAATGCCCATGATTCAGAAGGTTGTGTTTGAGGAATCTAGTGGCGGCAATAGTGGTTATGCAGTGGGCTGCTAACCCCAAGATCAGCAGTTTGAAACCACCAGCTCTACAGAAGAAAGATGAGGCTTTCTACTCCTATAAACAATTATACCTACTCCTATAAACAGTTATAGTCTGAAAACTCACCCGGGTAGTTCTACCCTGTTCTAGGGGTCACTGTGAGCTGGCATTGGCTCTATGGCAGTGGGTCTGTTTTATTTGCTTGCTTTTCGGTAGCAGCAGTAATAACACCGATGCTTTTGAAACTGAGAATGTCTGAATGACAAAGCCATGTACTGAAAGCAAGATTTTCAGCTAAAGCTAGAAGCAAAGATACCCTAGTCATCCCTGAGTCCAAGCGGATTGGAACCATCCACTAGCAGTCAGCCTGCCAGCTGCATCCTGAATGAAGGGAAGCAGAGACGTAGCGGGGCGAACTGGAAAACGCCAATCACCAATGGATGTTTCTGACAAGCACAGGCCAGTGTAAGAGTAGCAGACAAAGATTTGAGAAAGTTTACTTTATCCAGCAGTGTGTGAGTGTGCGTGTGTGTGGGGGGGTGGGGGGAGGTGAGGAGGGTGATCAAAAAGTGTGGAAGTACAGGAGCAGTTTAAATCATTGTTTACTACCAGAACGAGGTCCCACAGTGAAGAGAAATTTTCAGAAGTGAATTTAAAATTGAAGTCTAATCAAGAAAATAGAGGTGAGAAAAAGAAATGCAAAATTAAAGTTGATCAAGGCCAGAAAATCTCAGAAGCTAAATGTACACATTTTCTAAGTCTAAAAAACAATAAGAAAATAGCAACTGTGACATTATGGATGCCACTTGAACTTCAAATTAAGTCCCCTACAAAGTTAATAAAGTGACATTTGTGCACACACACTCACACAAAACAGAAAGGGAAGCAGGCAAGCAAAAATAAATTTTAAAAAGGGTAAAATTCCATGAAAAGGTGAAATTCCATGCAAAATTTCCATAAAGAAGAAGAGAAGAAGTAACAGAAGGCCTCCAAATATAAAATGAAAATAGGCCAGAAAAGTTTACTCAAAGAACATAATGCAAAGATCATAGCTGTAATATGTTAATTCAAACTGAGGTAAATATTTAAAACCACCACTTGCCAGACAGTTTCTCATAGAAATGAAAGAATAACATAATTCAGAACTTAAACCAATACTTAAAAATTAGAAACACTATGAAATTTAAAATATTAAGATATTTTATAAATCAAGACTAAACTAGAAAGAACTAAAGGGCTAAACTTTTAATTTCTTAATACCACATGAGATACTAAGCAAGAACCAATGATTGAGTGACAAACATTAAAGATAGGCAAAGAATATTCCACTTATACCAGATAAAAGAAGGCACCAGCAAAACAGTATCTGCCATTTTTTTAATGAAAGAAAAAATCCTTTAGAAAACAAAACAAAATGAGTACAGTCTTACAAGAGGCATGGCAACATGTATCAGAAGAAATTAAAATAATCATTGTACTCAGGGATCAAAAATGTGAATTGCTGCTTTCATATATGGAAATGGAAAGCTTGCTTATTACAGTTCTGGTAAGTTGCATCAATGTGCAACAGCGCAGAAAGCATCTTCCAAAGAACCTAAGGAAATATGCACATAAGGGTGAGGGATGTGGAGTTGGAGTTATTCAGAGCATTCTGACAAATTAAGAATTAAAAGAAAGGCACTAGAGGCTGTAATAACTACATGAACTGACTATGTAGATATACTAGGATCATGGAAATATGGTGATTGTGGTTGTAGTTTTCAGATGTGGCCATGTCAGGTCTGTCCCACAAAGACTTCATGTACAGCAGCATGGAGCACTGCCTAGTCTCACGCCATCTTTACCATGCTGCTGTGTTTGAGTCCCTTGTTGTAATCCATGTGTCACATGATTTTAGGACCTTTCCCTTTTTCAGTGACTCTTCCCTTTTTCACGCATGAGAGCCTTCCTAGGTTTCTAAGGCAATTAAAGACACCAAGGCTTGGGTTCTGCGCTCCCCAGTCATCAAAGTGACATTTTTTTTAACTCTTTTAACAGTTTTGTTTGTTTAATGGTTATTTGTTGTTGGTGGTACTGCTGTTTTGCAACAATTCAATACTCTGATTTCTTAGCTGTTGTTTCCATGAGCATTGGCTGCGGACCAAGTAAAATAAAATCTTCGACAACTTCAATCTTTTCTCCATTTATCATTATGTGGCTTATTGGTCCATGTATAGGACTTTTTCTTTTATTCATATTAGGGTGTAATTGATACTAAATATTGTACTTTTTAATCAAAAACAGTAAATGCTTCAAGTCACCTTTGTTTTCAGCAAGCAAGACTGTGCCATCTGCAGATCTCCGCCTGCTCCTGAATCAGTCTCCATCCTGAAGCCATGTGCTCAGATAGTCCAGCTCCTTGGATTCTGTACTCCACAGACAGATTGAACAAGTATAGCAAATATAATCATGATACATTCCTTCCCTGGTTTGAAATCATGTATTGGGAAGAGCAGAAATAGAAGAGCATATTTTTTAAAATGTTATTTTGAGTAGTCATAATTATTGATTGTCCAGTCCTACTGTAATTCAGAAATTTGTATGATGTGGAATAAAGAAGATGAATATTCAACATAGTATAATTGTCTTCTCATGTGCCCTGGAAAACTAGTATTCTCAGTATGGAAGAAAAGGAGACACAGATGTAATATAGGAGAAATTAAAATCTTGTTGTTTGAATTGTAAAAGACAACATTAAACCCAAAAGCAATGTAACTACAGCCTAGCTGTGCACAACACAAACCTGGAAACAAGAAGCAGCCAAATGGCAATTAGCATCCCTTGGCCACAATTTAATCTTGAAGTGTTTGTCCCTTTAAAACAAGCTTTGCGGAGAAAATGGCTGTGTCCAGGACTCAAGCAAAAAATATGCAAGGAAAGTTTGGAATACCACCATAACAGATAACTATAAAATACTCAGAAACATCCAGTTTCAAAAAAACTGGATAATTTGAACTTCAATAGGATTAGGGCATGGATTTAAATACATCATATATGTTTAACAATTGGCAATTTCCAAGAAAGCATGATGCAGGTTTTTTTCTATTTTCTATGAAAGATGTTCTCCTGTGTTTTATTGGCTAAGCAAACGCATACCACTATGTGAACCATAGCATCGTATAAGAGAGAACAAGAATTCGAGAGCACTTCATTGTGCTCAAGCAGAACCTGTGCAGGGATCCAGCATCAGGTGTATGAAGGAAATAAAAGAATATTGTGTGGTCTGAAATCAGGAAAGGGCTGTATCTTTTACCACAGTTATTCAAACTTTACGCTGAGCAAATGACCCAGGAAGCGGGACGATAGGAAGAAAACCGCAGCATGGGATTTAGAGGAGCATGCATTGACCACCTGTGATGCATGGAATGACACAACCTTGATGATTGAAAATGAAGACGACTCGAGGCACTGACGAATGAGGATCAACAGTCCAGTACTCAGCACATCTCAGCGAAAAGAAAAGAGAACTCCTGACCGGCAGACCAAGAAGCAGCATCAGGGGAGATGGAGAAAAGATGGACATTATCAAGGATTTCCTTCTATTTGAAGGCACAATAAATGCCTATGGCACCTCCATCAAGGCATCAGACAACATATTACATTGGGAAGATTAGTACAAAAGATCTCCTTAAAGAGTAAAAAGATAATTTTGGGGACTAAGGTGCATGTGGTCCAACATGGTCTTTTAAACTAGAAAAATGGATGCATTTGAATGATGACATCAAGAACACTGGCTATCCCAAGGGCTTCTAGAAGAATAAATAAACACGTCTTGGGAGAAGTGCAGCTGGAATGCTCATTTTGAAGTGAGGACAGTGAGACTTCAGCTCATGTACTTTAGACACATTATCAGGATGCTCAGTCCATGGAGAAGGACATCATGCGTGGTGCAGGGTCATCCAAATAGAGGAAGACCATAGGTAAGAGGATGACACAGACTAGGACAATGGGCTAAAGCAGAACAGTGACTGTGATTTTCCACTATACCCAGGGCCACTTATGATGAGTTGACATTAACTTGACAGCATCTAACAACAATAACAATAAGAACAACATCCCATTGGGTAACCCAGCATTAGACAATTGAAGATTTTCTTATAAATGATTCCACTGAACAACTGAAATAGAAATGATAAAATATAATTATGATATAACCTCAATAAAGGATTATATTGGCACTGAATATCAATGAGTACTAAAATAAAACAAGAACAAAATAAAGATATTATGTGCCTCCCAATGTAAAAATACACACCCACCTAATTGACAAAAGATTAAATATGAGCATGATCAAATCTCTAGCTTCAGAGGCCAAGTGACAAGGGATAAAGACTAGAGGAATGTTTTGAATGGTACCCTGATGATATATACCTGCAAAATCCAGACTGCTGGAAGAACTATAGGCAAAATGTCCTGGGTCCTCTAGCTATAAATAGCAAATCAAAGAGATTCTGTAGATTAAATCAAACATCAAAGACACAATTGAGCTTAAAATATTCCAAAAACCTAACTATACTCTGGGGATCACATTTGGCTGCTGAAACCACGAGGGAACGTGAAGAGTCTCTTTCTCAAAGTGAGTCTGGAGAATCCATATGTTTGGAAGAAGGGGGTTCCTGGGCTAGTTCCAGGTTTTTTTGTCTTGAGCTGGGTAGTCCTTACAAGAGTGTTCGTGGTCACGAATAATTCACTGAGTTATGTATGAAGGATGGTTTTCTGTAACAGTGTTATATTTCGCAATAAACGGAGGTATACATGCCTTCTAGTCAAACAACTCAGAATTTCAATTTTAACCCATCACTGACTACCCTGGTCTGCCGTGCACCTTAGTTCCCTCCTTCCTTGAGAAAGAACCTCTCCTCCACAGCTGTCCGAAGGGTGAGATTCAGGGATCTGTTCTCTGACTTCCTGTTCCTCCTTACCCTGAATTCCATTTAGTTTGATCTTGTGTTTCCTCTGCCGCATATAAGGGAGCTTCAAAAAAGGTTGTGGAGAAAAGTTCATCCAGCCCCACCCCCCAATGCATTCTCTGAAATTCCCTTAGTGATCTTCTCAAATATCTAAATTCCATTCTTCTGAAGATCCCCTCAAAGCCATCGGAATGCCCATTCTGGAGTGACCCAAACAAATTCTTGCCATCAGTAGCCACGGTTTTGCACACAGGGGCGGATTTCCACCCCCACACCATCACAGAGCCGTGCCACGCGACTGCAGCCAAAAATATGATGAGCAACATCTTGTGAGACAATAGGGAGTGATTGAAAAAATTTTAATGATGGCATGTCATTTATCATAAAAAGTGTGTGCCTTCTTCATTAAGTAAGTACTCAATATATTTTTTAAATGATGAATTGATTACATACAGTTGACTTAGACGGGATGGAAGCAGTGGGGGTAGACGGTGATAGTAAATGAAAGGTCACAGTTGGGGGATACAGTGAGTTCCAGAGTGGGACAAGGAAGGGATGAGGTGTGGCTGTGTAGTGGACACATGGATCACATTTAGAGCACATGAGTGTGAGCCCTGATTTCATTCCAGGACCCGCTGCGCTCCATGTGAGAGAAGGATTTCCAGACTCTGAACAACAAGGAGCAGTTCTACTCAGTCTGATAAAGTCTCTAGGCATTGTAATGAACTGCATGGCGGTAAGGGTGGGGAGTTACATGCTTTCCACGAATGAACTTCTCTAATTTTTAGCAGTGAGCCTGTGACATGGAGATTTTAGCGTGGGAAAAACTGTCTCACAGAAACTACAAACTAAAATAAAGGGTACACAACTATTGCCAGAGGGAGATGGAATTCAAATCCAATGTGTCCTATCTCTCAAATGGTAAACTTCATCATGAAGCCCACTGCCACTGAGGCCATTTGGACCCATAGCTACTGCATAGAAGGAAACATAACTGCCCTAGGGATTCCTGAGACTATGTCTCTGTAAGGAGACAGATAATCACATCCTTCCCCATGGGACAGCTGACAGGTTCAGCTGCTGAACTTTCACAGAGCAACTATGTGCTTCACCGCTGCACCACCAAAGATCCCACTTGGTTAGGTAGCCCATTGTTTATGGATTGGAATAAGTCTCTTGACCTTTCTAGACTGTTGTGTTAGTCTGGGTAAACTGGTAAAACAAATCCCCAGAAACTCACATGTATAAGAGTTTTATATAAAGGGTAAGTGTACATTAAGAAAGCAACACAGTGCTGTCCAAGCCCATAAATCCAATATTAGCCCATTTGTCTGACACCAATTTACAAAGTCCTCCTCAGTCTCACAAAACACAATGAATGATGTCAACAGCAGGAGGAAAGCTAAATCAGTGAACGTGTAAACATCTCAGTGCTAGCAGGGAACTCCATGTGGCTTCTTCAGTACCCAGGGCTGCATCAGGGTAGGTCCATGTGGCTTCTCCTTAGGGATGTCTCACAGGAAGTAAGCCTTGCAAGCTGAAGCAGGGAACTGGTTAAGGCAGCTGCACCCTGGTCTGACCATCAGAAAGCAAGAGACCTGAGAACTAGAAAGGTGAGGCTCACCAAGCCATTTATCTCTCTGCCCTTCAGTTAATCCCACATGTGTTTATCGGCCAGGATGGCAAAATAAACCTTAACTATCTCAACTTTTAAAGCTGGTTTTCATAACTTTTAAAAGAAGGGACGTCAGAAAAAGATAGTCTCTCAAGTCCTAGCTAGCAACAATGTTATGATTTTCCAAATTAAATTAAGTTGATCTGTGGATTTAACAGCCTCCTTCAGCGACCTATGTCTTCATTGTTTTGTTTCAATTCTTCACTTGAGCCACTCCCAGAAAACCCCACTCCTTCTCAGGGCAAGAACCTGGAGCAAGGTCTCACCCTAAAGACAGCAGGGCCATCATTAATGGTGAACAAAGGTTTGAAGATCAAATTTGCTTTGAAGTGAGAGACCTTTCTCAAACCCTTTCTACTCCTAGGAATTAGGCGTCTAATATTGAACTTGACCGTACTTCTCTATACTGTTTATTTAAAGGAAATGAAAGGCAGACTATGTCACAGGAAGACAGAACAACAATTACATTTTAAATTAGTCATGGGCGTCTCAGATGCTACAACTCCTCGTGATGGAAAATAACCCAGAGGACACTGTCATGTACGATTAGGAAACCGGCTTTGAGCTAGTGGCATGCTTATTTTGTATAGCAGAGCTATTTGATTTTCATTGTTACTTTATGCCTGGAATTTTTTTTCACCTACCTAGAATTAGTCCATCCAGCTTACCAGCAGGCTTCATGCTTCTGCCGCATTCTGTCTAATTAAGCCTTTACTTTATGAGGTCAGGCCTTTATAGCTTCCTGACAGAGGTCTTACAAACTCGCCTACCTGATAGACCTTCTTCCCATCTCTTCTCTCCCACATAAAACCCACTCACTGCTGCTGAAGGTACCCTTCTAAGAAAATGCTCTGCTTATGCCACCTCCTCAAATTAGGAGCAGGGATTGTCTTCTCATCTTGTAGACAAAACCTCAAATCCCTAGTAGGGCAATCAGATCCCTCTGAGAATCTGAATTCTTTTCAGTTATGATTTCTAGTCTTCTTCACACAACACAGGCCAATGTAGCTGAGTCTCTGTTCTGGAAATCAGCCCTCCTAAGAAGCGTCTTTTCTCCTTATCAGCACCAGCCCTATCTGCCAGCATCAATCAAGGGCCGGGCAGTGACTCCAAGCACAGGTGCATGCATACAACCTCTGGAGCTTCTGAGCAGGTGTTGTATGTGCTAACCACAGTGTGTGCTAGCACTCTTGTTCTAGGATCAGCCAAGGCTGGTGGAGGTGATGTGGTTTTGAACATCGACCTCCAAGAAATGTGGGCCATAGAAAGCAAGGGCACTCAAACAATGGATTGACATGCATATCATGTGATTCCACCCAGAGTAGATAAGCTAGATTGCTGGAAAACAAGACTAGAAAAATAATTTTTTGAAAAATAATCCCAAAAATAAATAAGATTAGAAAAATGGCAAGTCTAGAATACATCAAAGGACCCCTGTGGGTTGGTGATCATGTTATTACCTTCATTGCCAGAGGCGTGGATTCCATTTTGGGCCAATACACTTCAATCATAGGCATCTCTCATCTGTCAGAGGAAATAGGCTCTGGAGAACTTCCACATTAAGATGGACTGGAAATGCTCTGTCGATCTACTTCTAAAACTTCGCCAGTGAAAATCACATAGATCATGATTCTCTAAACCTGGAGCAGTCACAGGATGGTGCCAAACTGGGCAGCTCTTTGTTCCCTTGTGAATAGGATCTCCACCAGCCAGGGGCGCATTGCAAAGCAGCTAACACCTATGACAGAAAACAGTACAGAATGTTCATAGTTCTCAACCATTAGAGGCCCCGGGTTACTGCAGAAAGTATTCTCCTAAATGTCATTCCAACAAAAGTAATGCCCCTTTCATTATTTTGTCAAGACTTAGAGGTCATTTTTGAGAGTTTTCTCCACACTTCATGGGAAATAGGCAAAGAGGTTGGAGATGGGGTATGGCTGTCCACTGCCACAGCTTCAGATCACTCTGATGACGTCGTGGGTAAGTTGTGTACAACAAGGTGGAAGGGAATGAATACATCCTTGGAGCTTTGTTAAAGGTAGAATGTAGAAGAACACCACTGTGAAGCCTCACAAGCACAGCGTCTTGAGTCTGATGTGGACTTAATAATGTATTACCAAAGACAGTGTCAGCCTTGGAAGAGCAATGGGGGGCATTTTATTAAGTGAGAAAAGAAGATTTATAGATAAATCGCTAAAAAAGAGTTATAGGGAACCAAGTGCTTCCTAACAAAAGGGATAGAGCAATAGTTTTGCTCAGCTTTGTCAACATCTAACTCCCATTTATCTCCATTACACTGTTCACACATAGTCACAATCACTTTACAAATTCATCACCATGCATGGGCAAGTTTAAGACAAGGTCAGAAAGCTTATGAAAAACGTCAGCAATCTATCCCACGGAGGGTTGAGAAATGTTCATGGTGGTCACCTGATGCATAGGAGACCTAGCTTCATTTACACAAGTGACTGGCCATCAGTCATGATCACAGTGAGCCATCCTGAGCAATCCCATGGACTTGAAAAACATTGCACAATTCAAAACTGGCAGGCCAGCAAAGAGCTACTTCTTAAGTGTTAGGCTAGAACTTTGGCTTGCATGAGCTCCCAAGAGAATCCCGGGACAGACACGCAAGGGGACAGAGAGGCCAGTGAAGCATCGTGTCAACCAGCTGCTGCTGTGGGCTCAGTGACAGCAGTTAAGAAGGAGCAGCATTTATTCTGGCATTCGGTATTTAATGTCAGAACGCTGACATGGAGCTCTGTTCTCTGGGTCTTGTCTGTGGTGTTTAAAAAATGTACCACTGTCCTCCTCGTTCTGTCATTCTGCAAACTCAAGAAAAATAATTTATTATGATGAATGAGATGAGAGAGATCTTCCTCAGTTTAATTTCCAAGTAAAATGACTTGATACTCCATGTCAGAAAGTTGTTATTTGTTATCGCTTTTCTTTAGCCTTAAGTGTTCAGAGGCAGTGAATGGTGACTTACATCAGCTGACCATGGCCAGTCTCTCCCTTTAATGCTTCTCTCAGACATTTCCTGGGTAACAAACTTCTGCTCCTCCTTCCAGTTCTACTTTCCTCCATACAAGGATGATGGGCCCTCTGTCCCTATTCCAAGCAGAGATAAGACACACATTGCTTGAATTTTCAATGGATAAATAACTCTTCCTGAAGGCTGAGGCGGAGAAGGATTTGGGAAGGAAGGAAAAGTAACAAGAAGAGTCACAGCTAACATCAAGATAGGACACACGCCATCCCTAGGTCTCAGGTGAGTCATTCACTCCTTATCTTAGTTATCTAGAGTTTCCATAGCAAAAATAGCACAGAGGACTGGATTTCACAAACAGAAATTATTTTCTCTCAGTTTAGGGAGCTCCTACGCCAAATTCAGGTCTCCGGGGTAAGGGGAAGACTTTCTAACTCTGTTGGCTCGGGGGGAAAGTCCTTGTCGCTTTTCAGCTTCTACTCCTTGACCATCACAGAGTTCTTCCTGTGGCATGACATGTATGTTCCCCTGACCTTAATTGCTTGGTTGCTTGCTTGATAGGACATTTTATATCTTAAAAAAAAAAAAACTGACATAATATGCATCCTAGACTAACACTCCCATTTGCATAACAAAGGAACCCCACTCCTATATGGGATTGCAAACACTCCTGCAGGGGTGAGAATCCAAAGCTACATGTTTGAAGGGACACAATTCCACCCCCAGCACCCCCTGTCACAGCAAGTCCCTTCATCTTCACCTTCCCTCTTGACCTTAAATCCTTTCTCCTTGGTATCACGGTCCAATCTCTGGGCAAAGATCAATTCGTCGGCCTATTTCCCATTATGCTTACTAAAGTAAAGGGGAAGGCAAAAAAAGAGGAAGGCTTTTATAAGGTGATTGACGCAGTGGCTGCAACAATGGGCTC
This sequence comes from Tenrec ecaudatus, assembly GCF_050624435.1. NCBI lineage: Eukaryota > Metazoa > Chordata > Mammalia > Afrosoricida > Tenrecidae > Tenrec > Tenrec ecaudatus. The sequence goes on from NC_134544.1 coordinate 13,016,065, forward strand.
AAACATTAAGAACAATTGTGAGGGTGGCCCAAGACTGGGCCCTTTTTCATTTTGTTATACATGAATCAGAACCAACTCAACAGCATCTTAAGACAACTACTTATCCATCTCAATGGAAGCCAAGCATCCATTTCCAGATTTATATATGTAGTCCCCCTCCTCCCACATGGACATTTTCCATTACCTTTTCATCTCATTGTTTTCTACAAACAATGCATTGCCCTTGGTGCCCGCAGCTTCCTCAATGGAAGGAGGAGGATCTGGCCAGGGCATGTAGACACTTGATTTCCTCTTTTGCATGACAAGTCCTTTTAGCACAGTATGGCTTAATTTTCCCTCCCATTATATATCCATGGTCCAGCTTTGAAAATAAGTCTTAATAAGGGCATTTATTCCTTTATTCAATAGTATATTTATTGTGCATGAAACCTGGTGGTGCAGTGGTTCAAACACGTGGCTGCTATCCAAACCCACCAGCCACTCCCTGGAGGAAACATGTGGTACTTGGCTTCGTAAAAGCTTACAGCCTTGGAACCCTGTGGTACAATCCCTCAAGATTTCTATGTGTCAGAATTGACTCTGAGGCAGTGAGTATAATGTGTCCAGCATTATACTTATGCAAATATAATAGTGGTGTAACACCGGAAGGCTAGATCTATGTCATTAAAAACCTTGTGTGGGAGTTGCATAATTTCACATCAATTTGATAAATAGCTGAAGTCTAGTCTATCAATCAGGTCACAGCCTGAGGGTGCCTCCTTCTGGGCAAGGCCTTTTCTTGAGGATTCTGGGAACTTCTCCTCTTTCTCCCTAGAAGCGGGACATGCACTCTCTCTTTGCTTTACTTTCCTGTTGTTGAAACACTTGGAGATCTGCAGGAGCCATTTGAAAACACTCACCATCACTGAGATGCTTCCACTTCCACTGGATCTGCAAGACTTTTCACCCACCAGCTAGTCACCTTCCTTCCTGCATTTGGCATCTTTGTATGTGCCGCATGAATCTGAAGAGGCATTTGTAGACCAGTATTGGACATAGGGGCTAATATCACATTTATGGACTTGATCTGGACTAGGCTATGGTGTTTTCTCAATATGAGTATCTCTGGGTTTTTTTCTCTAGTCAATCTGGACTTGGACTAACACACCTGTAGCACAGAAGTGGTGGACTCTTTCTTGTCAGCAAAGGACCATTTCGATATTTATAATACCATTCAAAAGCCTTGAAAAATTATCCATTTAAAAATTAGGCTGATCTATTTGGTCAAACATGAACTCACTCTTAACAGAGGCCCAAGGGGGCATAGTGATTATGAGCTTGGCTTTGATCTGCATGGTCCAGGGTTCTCAGCTCCTTCTCACATAAGCAGTTACAGTCTTGGAAATCCACAGAGAGTCGCCATGAGCAATCACGAGTCATCCATGGTCACAAGGTTTAATGTGGTAGCTGGAACTAATGATCTTTGTTGATGCATGTACTGTTTGTTACCTGGTATTAATGAGTCTTAGAGCCTCATACATAAGGATGTATACTGGACCTAAGACAAGTTATAAAGGTTTGTCTTTATCCCTAAGCCTTTGAAAATCTTCATCTCCAAGGGACTGGAGTACAGAACCATGACCCCATGTAGTATTTGTGTTGTTTCTAGAGTGGAGAGGATGCAAGAGGGTTGAGGGAGGTCATAGATGTAGGCACAGGAAACATAAATGAATCCTACCTCCAGGGACCAAACCATGATTGCTGAGGCTGGGTGGCAGAACCAAAATGAGAAACTAGTAAAAATCGGAGGTGCTTGGTCAAAGGTTCGCTATGGAGAGAGAGGAGAAGGGGAAAACAACTCTTCAGGCTGGTTTCTGGTGGAGGGATGGAGTGTGAAGCTCTTTCCTGAGGGACCCAACACTCAGGGCCATGGAGATAACTCCAGCTCCCACTCTCCCTATGGGACAGCAGAGAAGGATCCCAGAGGGAATCACAGCTATAAATCTTTAAGAAAGAAGACTGTTTCCTCTTTCTCCTGTGGAGCAGTGTTGGGTGAGAAGCACAAACGTTCTTATTGGCACCTGAGAACTCAACCACAGCGCCCCCGGGACCCTTTCATGGAGGTAAGGAGACCCCGAAGAGACTCATATCTGAAGAAGGGATGTCTGAGGAGAACGATCATGGGCATTTTAAGGTTGAGATGTCACTGAGATATCAAAATAGGTTGTATATAATGTATATATGATTGTAGAACTTAGAGGAGATATGTACATGTTACACTCATGTGATGGCATTTGGAGTTAGCAGCAGGGTGAAAACACCTACATAAAGAGATAAACGAACAAAAGAGTCCAGCCTCCCTGGCGGTCTAATTATGCCAGTAATTTTGTACCCAAAGTGGTACATTATTACAGGTTACACTGTATCACTGTTCGGGTGTGTGTGTTTGTCTCCTTCAGACTTGCAGTTTTCAATTTCCCGCCCAGTTCTGGCCCCATGCGGCGAAGCTGCACACAAGGATCTGAACTAGGAAGTCAGATAGCTCTGTGATCACAGTGGAGGACACTGGACCTGGGAGCAGATAAGGGACTTCTCTGCAGTGTAATCCCGAATGTGGCTCGGGGTTGCCGCTTCTGACAGTTAACCGCCAGGGAGACTAGAGCTCCTCTGCAAATAGCTTCCTCGTGATCACATCCAGACCCTTGAGTTTCACTTTATTTTCACCCAAGCCTTTGTTTCTTCTATGAAATATTGTGTGTTCTTTCTCACCTTCTTTCTTAAAGAAGCCTAGGTTAATTCCCCTTCCTTTCACCTAATAAACAACTACCCCTTGAATGTATATTCTCTACTGAACAAGCTCTTTTCGTGGGGCAGATGTCAGGCCATGTATTTCCTTTCATTTCTTCTTTAGGACTTGGAATTGAACTATCTCCAAATTATGTGCTCTCCATCTACATTTCCATGAAAATACTCCTTTTTAAAGGTTAATGGTGGTCAAACATGGCTCTGACTATTTCACATGCTTGTCACATTGCTTCATATGCCAAAATGATGGTTATGATCCCTCCATGAGAGATTTCGATCTCATGAAAGCTGAGATCATTTTCCCGGGGTCCCAGCTGCCATGGTATAGAACCTGGCTCCAGTGTTCATGTTCTCTCCTCTGCATAGCACTGGATTCTACTTGTTGAAGTTTATTTGCTTCTATAAGCATTTTGGTTTGGCCTCTTTTGCTAGTTCTTTTATCTGTAGCTGCCTGAAAATGTTGTCATGTCCAAACTTCTTTTAAAACTTTGTATATTGTCTTTAAAGGACACCATGTGGTGTATTAGTTAAAGCCATCAGCTGCTACTGAAGGATCAGCAGTTTGATCTCATCAGACACACTAGAGTGAAAAATACGACATTATGCTTCCATGAAGGTTTAGATCCTTGGAAAGCCAATGGGACAGTCCTCCTCTGCCCTACAAAGTCACCATATGTCAGAGTCAACTCTAGGGCATTGAGTTTGGTATGGTTTTCTTAGATGACTTCTTTTTCTATTGCTTTAGTCTGCTTTATGATTCAAAAATTGGTATCTCCAGTTTCAGCTTCTAAAGTAAAAATATTTCATATTGTAAAGGTGGTTAAGAGTTGGGAAGAAAATGGGGTCATGGAATTTATTATCCTCTTATTTTGTACCAGTCCTCTTGCTGGGACTTAAAATTCTTATCCATAGTGCATGGGGATGCAAAATGATGCAGATTCTGTGGAAAATAATTTGGTAGTTTCTCAAAAAGTAAAAAGAAGTATCATAGGCCTGAGAAATTCCATTGAGGTTTATAGCCAAGATACACTTAGGTTCACACTAGCACTTGTGTGGAGATGTTCATAGTAGTACTACACATGATAGCCCCCGACTGGAAGCAACACAGATGCCCATCAGTAGATGAAAGGATAAACAAAATATGGCATATCTATGAGATGGAATGCTATTAAAAACAAAATCTTCTTTAATGTTAAAACATAAATAAGCATGGAAATTGGCTATTTTTTTGCCACAGGGGACTTCATATTACAGTATTCCATTTATATGGGATGTCCAATAGATAAATTCATTAAAACAGCATATAGATGACTGTCTTCTTGTGTTGAAATTAGAGAGGAGTCAAGCATTGTGTGGGTTTTTTGGTTTAATATTTAATGTTTTCATTGTTAAATATAGTTATTCATGAAATGGTAAATATAACTCTTGATTGGTTAACCAAAAAACACAACTTGATAGCAAAATGTTTATAGTGCAATGGCACAATAAAATGTTAAAAGGTTTTTTGGGGGGTGGGGGAGACCTAAGGAGTCTTTACTTATCTGACAAAACAGGAAAGGGGACAGAGAGTCAGAGGGTGAGGCAAAAGGGGCCTCTTCCTAGGCCACTAACCAGAGCCAGGAGATATGCTAGAGACCACTCCCCATTGACCCTGAGCATCCTAATATCCCTATGAGACCAGTATTCCAAATCCTGGCATTCTAGAAGAAGAGGCAGATTCTCATTGGTAAAGTCATGTGCCCATGGTCACCAGCTAGAAATGTCAGTGCTACAATTAGACACAGGTCCGTTTTCATCCCAAACCCACTTTCTTCTTTAAAATATGCCTGTCACCATTAAGTTCTGTTCAGCTGGAGACAGGGGACCTGGCAGAATGTGGTGATCAACATGCAGAGCAAGAAACCCCTGAAAGTTTATATAACACCTAAGAAAATGGGTTCTTGTGGAAGGACATATTCTACTCTGCTTCCTTTCTCCCATTTCTCCTCCCTCTCTCCTTTTAAAAAATCATTTTATTAGAGGCTCATATAACTCTTTTTACAATCCGTACATACATGATGTGTGTCCAGTGCATTCGTACACATATTGCCATCATCATTCTCAAAACACCTGTTTCTACTTGAGCCCTTGGTATCAGCTCCTCATTATTCCCCTGCCTCCCCACTCCCCCTTCCCCTGAATCCTTGATAATTTATAAATAATTATTATTTTATCATATCTCACACCATCTAATGTCTCCCTCACCCTGTTCTATGCTGTCCATCCTCCAGGGAGGAGGTTATATGTAGACCTTGTCATCTGTTCCCCCTTTCTCCTTCACCCTCCCGATATCACCACCCTTACCACTGATCCTGAGGGGTTAATATGTCCTGAATTCCCTGTATTTCCAGTTACTATATGTGTCAGTGTACATCCTCCAGTCCAGCTGGATGTGTAAGGTAAAATTGGGATCATGATAGTAGGGTGAAGGGTCTCAGGGAGGAGACAGTCAAGTGCGATGTAGCAACGATGAAAAATACAACTTTCCTCTAGTTCCTAAATGTTTCCTCCCCCCCCCACCACCTTGTCATGATCAGAATGCTATCTTGCAAGCCTGACTAGACCAGAAGATGTACACTGGTGGTACAGATGGGAACTGGAAGCACAGGGAATCCAGGACATATGATCCCCTGAGGACCAGTGGTGTGAGTGGCGATACTGGGAGGGTATAGGGAGAGTGGATTAGAAAGGGGGAACCTATTTCAAGGATCTATATGTGACCTCCTTCCTGGGGGACATACAACATAAAAGTGGGAGAAGGGAGACGTGGGACAGAGCAAGATATGACAAAATAATAATTTATAAATTATCAAGGGTTCATGAGGGAGGGGGCAGTAGGGAGGGAGGGGAAAAATGAGGAACTGATGTCGGGGGCTTGGGGGAAGAGCAAATGTTTTGAGAATGATGAGGGCAACGAATGTACAAATGTGATTTACACAATTGATGTATGTACGGATTGTGATAGGAGGTGTATGAGTCTCTAATAAAATGATTTTTTAAAAGAACTAGAGGAAAATTGTATGTTTCATCATTGCTACACTGCACTCTGACTGGCTTGTCACCTCCCCACAGCCCTTCTGCAAGATGTGTCCAATTTCCCCTACATGGGCCCTGGGTTCCCACTCTGCACTCCCCCTCATTCACAATGCTATGATTTTTTTGTCTTTAATGCCTAATACCTGATCCCTTGGACGCCTTGTCATCTCACAGGCTGGTGTGCACTTTCTATGTGGTCTTAGTTGTTTTTCAGCTAGATGGCCCCTTGTTTATCTTCCAGCCTATGGGACACTCGATTGTATATATTTTGACAACTGCGAACCATCAGCTTTCTTCACAACTTTTGCTTATGAACCCACTTTGTCCTCAGCAATCGAGTTGGTACAGGCCGGTGTGCTTCTTCCATGTGGGCTTTGTTGTCACTTAGCTAGAGGGCTGCTTGTTTATCTTCAGGTCTTTAAGACTCCAGGTGCTATTTCTTTTGGTAGCTGGACACTATCAGTTTTCTTCACCACATTTGCTTGTGCACTCATTGTATTCAGTGACTTCAGGTGCTATATCTTTTGGTAGATGGACACTATCAGCTTTCTTTACCACATTTGCTTGCGCCCGCATTATCATCAGTGATCGTGCCAGGCAGGCAAGCATCTCAGACTGCTGAATTGTTGGAACAAAGTGTTCTTGTGTTGAGGGATTACTTGAGCAGGAGCCCAATGTACATCTGTTTCCTTAATACTAAACCTATAAATATATGTACATAGATGTTTCCCCCTCGTCATATATAAATATATTTATATTTTTAAATACCTATATTTAAATCTCTTTGATTACTCTTAGCCTCCTAGTTCTTTCTTCTGTTTCTTTGTACTTTCCTCTTGTCCCAATATCATGCTCTGCCTTCATTTGGGTTTTAGGAATTCCTCTTGGTTACATTCCCTTGATCCAGCCCTGCCAGACCTCCCACACCCTCCTTGACACTGTTTTTGGATCACTTGTTATTCCCTTGTCCCTGGGCTTATTAACACCCTCTTCCTTTATGCCGGCTCCCTTACCCCCATGTCACCCCGGAACTGTCATCCCGTTGTTCTCTCTTCTGGCTTGTTTATTCTACCTATTCCTTCCAGGTAGACATGCTATGTATTATCACAAGACTGAGTACCATGACGCAGCAACAGAAAGTAAAGCTATTGCTACAACAACAGCAACAACAACACACACACGCATACACACATAAACATATTATTTGTTCAGGGTCTGTTTGTTTTCCTTCACAGGTGCTTTCCAGTCAAGTCTGATGGGGGTGCCATGCTCTGGCACTGCCTCTATCCCTGGGGACTTTCCTGTGTGTGGGGGGGGGGTTAAATGATCACATAAGTTCGATAAGGTTGATAGTTACATAACTCTAAGTATACCAGAAAAACAACTGCAAAATTCCACAACATTGTATATTTTAAAAGGGTAGATTTGTATGGAATGTTAATTTTATCAATCTAGTTTTATGTCCAGCAATGGAAGAAAAAAATTGCATATGAATTAAATGAGTTTTCCACGCTCTCAACTAAAAGAAGAATAAACAGCAGCAAACAGAATAAAGGGGGAAATTGCCCACTTGTTAAGCTGTCAGAAGAAAAATTTATGGACAAAATATAAATGTGGAAATGGCAATAGATAAGAACCTGAGAATATCTATCCCTCCCCAGGGAACCAAGCCACTTGTAGTTCAGCTTCTGAAATAAAAAAGATCCATGGAGTGGTTGATGTGGACAAAAGGTGTGGAAAAATAGAAACATGCATATTCATAAAAGAAAGTGGAAAATATGTAACAGGATACTACAATATTAAAATTCCCATCAGCAGTGTTTTCAACGTGTCCCTATGGGAATTCTGGCGCAGATCCATTAGCCATTTCAGAGGAGACACACAAGAAAAGGATTGGTAATATAGGGCAGACGCTTCTGAGCCTGACGGTCGGGGAATATTGATCACAATCCCACTTGTATAGCAGGTGAGACACCATCTGTACTATGCTCATGTATCATTAACTATCACACTTCAATAAATTATACAATTAAACCTCTTTGAACAATGTGCTGTTACTAAAAATGAATCCCCCTGTAGATGCTTAAAGCTTGATTTTGGCAGATATGCCCCATATTGATGGGCACAGGCATAAAACTGCCCAAATCCCCTTGTTGGCAAGATGAGAGGAAACTGCATCCCCACAGAAGAAAATATTTTAGTGTTGGGGTGTCCTTATTGAATCTTCTGTGGTCTCACAGAGACACTTTTCATCTCATCTTGCACATCCCCAGTGGTCTTGGGGTTGTTTTGTTAGCACAAGTGATGTGATTTGCTGCTGTTGCCTTTGGAAGACTCGTCAAGCCTCGCTGGTGGTGCCTGGCCTGGCGGAGCCTCTAAGCAGCAGCCATGACTGTCACTTCCTCCCCAGCCGCTTCCCTGGGGCTTCCTTGCTCTTTCCCTCACACAACAGGGCCACCATGCAAAGCACACCATCCTTCAAACTCTCATCTATATTTGCCATTTCTCTTGGTGTGTATGTGTAGTGGGCATGGAGTTAGAAGCAAAGGGCCCTGGGGCATGGTACAAAGTTATATATCTTTCTAGTCTGCAGAAAGGTGGGGAGGAGAAACACCTCGTGATGGCTAATGGTTGTGTCTTAATCCCCCTCTGTCTTTTATGCCGGACTGCAGGCTTTGTGGGTAGACAGAGCGCACCAGCAGCTCTCTCTATCCAGAGATCCCCATGGGATTATTTTAATTGCTATATTTTAAAATTCATGCTGCCCTATTTGAGTGGCCAGATATATAGGGATCTCCTGGTACTGCCAAATGATGGGAGAACAGTAGTAGATAAACTAAAATATCTCATAATTTCACTGTGTGTGGTGGGTACATAATCTCATATCAACTTGATCAACAGAGTGAAGGGTTAGAGTCGAGCCTGTCAATCAGGCCTGATGATACATCCTTGTGGTCGTGGCCTTCTCCTAAGGAGGGTCCTGGGAACCTCCCCCTTCTCTCTGGGCTTCACCTTCCTGTTGAGGAGATACGTCAAGCCACGCTGCTGGCAGCCAGAGCCCTGGAGATGAATCCACACTATTGGAGCTACGAGACATTTCACCCACTGGCTGTGATCTTCTCCATTCTGCATCATTGTGTGTGGCTGCTAGAGTCTGAAGAGGGAATTATAAACTACTATCAACCTTATGGAGTAACACAGACTTATGGACTTGATGTGGACTGGGTTGGGATGTTTGCTGGATATGTAAATTACTTCTTGATAGAAAGTTCTCTCTTACACACATGTGAATATCCCTGGATTTGTTTCTCTAGTCAACACGGTCTAACAGAGTAACATCAAAATATCACACCATTAAAAATACTAATGGCTCACTGGTGCTGTGGATGATTTTGTCATTACTATGACTTGTATTATTCCCCCCTAAGTAGTACCCAGCATGACAGCTGTTGGGTGTTCATTAGAGACTCACTGAGGAAGTAGTCAGCACCAGGGTTACCGGGAGAAGAACTGGGGTCCATTCTTCACCCTAACCCCATGAAAAGGCAGGGAGGGAGAGTCCCGCCATTTATGCCCACATTCCTCACTGCCTCCTAATGTATTGCGATCCCTTTGGATGCTAGAGCTGAACTGTGCTCCACAGCCTTTTCAAGAGAATTTTCAGAAGGTTACCAAGGCCATTCGCCCAAGGGACCTCTGGGTCGACTCAACCCTCCAACCTTTTAGTTAAGTCCTGAAACATTAAATATTGTGACTACGCAAGGACACATAAAAGACCAATCCCACTGCAATGGAGTTGACTCCTAACGTGACTATGTAGAATGTCAAAGGCAGTAAATCTTTATGGGAACAGACAACTCCTTTCTCCTGCAGAACTGCCGTGGGTTTGAATCACCCAGCTTGTGGTTAGCCATCTAACATTTACTAGATAGTGTCAACTGAACTCCATATGGGCAAGGTAGGGCAGGGCAGGCAGGTGCAAATAAACCATGAAAACACCATTAGAGGAATTGGATCAAATCACTACATTTGACTTACTGGAAGGTTCCATGTTGAACCCAGAAAACAGCTATTAGAGTGCCTATGAATTTTGCTCACAAGATTACCCAAATCTATCCCTAGACAAGGGGATTTCAAGTTACAATATCATGTCTCTTGCTTCATTATATAATTTCCTAGTGACCACGGAGAACACTGACATAAAGAATTGCGTATTCATTTTGTCTCTTCAGCCTTCCACATAGTCACTGGGAAAGGATGGAGGAGGAGGAGGGCTGGAGACGGTGAGCAGCAGGCAGAAGTGGGAAGAGTGCTGTTACATTGAGGGGATTCCAATCAATGTTACCCAATAAAATGTGTCTGAACTGTTGAATGGAAAACCATTTTTCCCTGTAAACTTTCACTCAAATCACAATAAACTTTTCAAAGGAATCTACTAGGTGCTTTATAAGTGTGTCTTCCTTGGTTTTTAATTGAAATGAATTAAAATGTAACTGATTCAAGCTAGCAAATTACAGGTAAACGTAGAAAAAGAACAAACAGTAGAATGAATAAAGAAGACTGTTAGTCTGGACGCTGTTAACGTTGAGGAAAACCTCATGGAGGAGAACTATGATAGGATGACGCAGTCCAATCAAGAATATTCTTCCTGATAATCTGGAGGGGCCCTAATGGTCTAGTGGGGTACCTGCTGGGCTGCTAATGGAAAGGTCAGTGGTCTGAAACCACCAGCTGTCTTGCAGGAGAAAAAGGGGACTTTCTATTATCCTACAGAGTGAGAGTCACAGAAACCCAAAGTCCTACTTCATTGTGTAGTCAGGATAAGTCTATGGCAGTGAGTTTGAATTTGAGTTTTGAACAATGAGCTCGATAGTGGCGTTCAGAGTTATGCATTTGTCTGTTAACCACATGGTCAGTGGTTCAAACCTACTGGCTGCTCCAAAGGAGAAAGATGAGGCTTTCTCCTCACATAGAGATTTCCAGTTTCACAAACTCTTCACTCCAGGGTTACTGTTAGTTGGAATTGACTCAGTGGCAGTGGCAGTCATATTCTGAGTCATAAGAAAAGACATATTTGTGATTTAAACTATAATAAAATAAGAGTCAGTGCATCATAAAAGTTCTTGAAGTTTTATCACTCTTTCTTTTTTTAGCTATACCATTGTTGGTGAGGAGAAGCCAGATTTTGAAAGATGCTCTTTTAAGTTCTCTGGGCACTGCATTTGCTTACATTATCTGAAGAGATCAGATAAATGAAATTCTAATATAGTCAATGATCTGCAATGTCTGTGCATAGGGTCTCATTTTACTCACAATGCTTATAATTTTCCTACATGATTTCTGTGAAGAATTAATTTAGGTGTATGGATTCTCTTGGCACGATACACTGTAGGAACCCAATAAACATTGATTGAATCAGAGTCACTTGACAAGAACAAGATTTTGGTGTTTTCTTATATGTTTGTTTATTTGTTCCACAGCAACAAGTAGAGGCCTTGTGTTGAATATCAGAACAGGGAGTCTGGGTAAGGATTCAGAAGGCCTCCATAGACTCAGATACAGTTCAGCCAATGTATTTACTGAAGGGGGCTGGATTTTCCAAAGGCAGATAAAACTGAGAGAGACCAAGGGCTGCAGATAGGCAGCATTGTGGAGATGATGCCACCACCACCCCCATTAACTGACACGAAACAGAAATGCCTTTCCTTTAAATCTCATATAATTGGAGGACTGTTTACTGTCTGCCTACTCTTCTCAGTGAATTGTGCTCACTACTTAATGGCAGCGAGGCTACCCAAGCGTGTCCCTATTCCTCCTCTCACACTGTTGGAAATCTTCCTAAAATGCATTAGTCCTCTTTTCTGCCAGAGCAGATGCTGTCCAGCAAATATAATTGAATCCTTCTATGATGGGTGAGCATTCTGTGCTGCCATGGGGAATCATTTTGAGTCTCCAGGATTCTGGAACAGTATTGTAGTTGTAAATATAAAGAATAAAATAACATTCTAAAAAAGATTGGTCTGTGTCTCTTTGACCCCTGGACACACCTTGAGAGTCTTTTGACTCTTTGGGGAGAAAAAAAATGTGCTTTCTTACAACATCTTTTCTTGTGAATTTCTTCTTATACTAAAGTTAGGCTACAAAGAGACAATCTTAGTCAACTGCAGCTTTATTGGATTCTCATTGATGGAGGTCAGCGTGGACGGTAGCTTTGGAATAGGAATGTGGGAAATGGTCCTGCAAATGTCCTAGTGTATTCTACACATCACAGGGAGTGATTTTATGTAAGCATTCTCTATTAACTAATAAATGTTTGAGCTTGCTTAGGAAGTTGATGGGGTCTTGACGAACATCTACTTCAAATATGTCGGTTTGACCAGCCCCTGCATCTTTTCAGGTGCAGGCATCTGTTTTTTTGTGCTGCGGAGAATCTTTTACTCCAAGTATGAGCTGCCAAGCCATGCTTCATTAATCTTAGCCTATTGTCTACTAAGTGTGACTTGATAATTGGAAAGCCCTTGATCTTTAATGGTTGCTCTAATGCCTTCATGTGCTGCCCACAGCCCCTCGGAGCCACACAGGCAGTCTTGAAAGCATTAAATATAAGCAGCAGGGCTATTTTAATAGAAATGCTTTGCTACAGTGGGTTTGTAATGTGAACACATTTTTACTTAAAAACGAGGCAATTTGAAATGACCGCATTTGCTTCCAAAGGAATCCAGCATGCTCAGGGCCGGTACAGTAGGAAATGGTGAGGGACAGGGGCTGCTGCTTCAATGGATGATTTCATGCTTTTTAAAAACTAGGATTATACTATATGTGAGTCTCCTCTCTTTGCTGGGTATGGTCATTAATAACTAAAAGCCTAAATTTTATCCCGCCATTATAGATAGGCACTGAATATATACATATATATACCATATATATCACACATATATGTATGGCACACATAATGGCATACACGTACTCACACGGCACATGTAACTACTAATCACATGATCAGTTTGAGCTTTCCAATATGAACTATATATTATATGTGTATCCCTTGTGTGTTGTTCATGTATGTGTCATATATTTATGTATCCATATATATACATGAATATTTGATTACAGAGTCTAGATGAACAGATTTAGAAATCTCATTACCACACTAATTTTAAGTAGTATTTGCCATACTCCCTTTACCTCATAAATGATTTAGTTTGCTGATGCTTCTTCACTTGAGTGAATTATTCACTTGATTAAGTGACATCCTCTAGGTCCCAATGCTTTAATTCTAAAGTGCCTAACTTTAACTAAATTTTTTTTCAATCTGCCTAACTTTATCATACAATGCTCACCCCCAAAAAAATAAAGGCTTGGGCCTCAACCTTCACTCTACACATACATAACAGAAAAGGGTGCTTCTCGGATTCTTTAGACACCAGGGTTTAGAGTTAGTCCTTAGCAAAGCCCCGTCACTAGGAAAGGAAATTCTACTTGGTAGATGGCCAGTGACAATGAGAAAAACCCTCAGTGGGATCCATTGACTCAAGAGCCAAAGCAATGACCACAAGTATACCAACAGGTGTAACAATGTCACAGGACGTGACATCATTGGGTTCTGTTCTACAAACACTCGGCAGGAATCAGAGGCGAAAAGCCCCTAAAAGCAACCACCGAATACGTAAAGCTCGGCTGAACTCGTTTCAACCTCCTGCCTTGATTTCATGAGTGCCTCAGAAGGGGGAGCCATTTAACTCGCATACCTGGAATAACTGTTGTTTTATGGCTATCTTCATCTCCCCCAAGATACCCCTGACCTAAATTAAGTACCCAGTATGCTCTGAGGAAACTTACACAAGAGGCTGACTTGTCACACTTATCCACCCTCCGTCTCAAGTGCTACACTCTAGGATGATATTCCCTGCTAGAAATGGACTCTGATCCACTGGTTAAGCATTTCCTCATGACTCACCTGTTTAGTATCCCCCCCCCCCCCGCCATGAGTTTCTAAGACCTGTTATATTCTAAGTTGGACTCAAACCCCCTGCCTTCCCATTACCTCGCCAGAGACATGTCATGGTGTATTACTTCCCATATTCCCAGACAATCATTAGTGGCTCTTTTGTGCTGTTGAAACTCGAGATTTTCCCGTCATTACCCAGAGTGAGGAAAGTGGCATTCAGTAGAGTTTCTAGATCCCTGCCATGGCCAGCAGTTCAAACCCACCAACTACCTCACCAGAGGAAGTGAAACTGTTTGTTCCCCTAACGATGAACCGTTTGGGAAACCCTGCATGAGGTTGCTGTGCGTTGGAATCCATGAGATGACAGTGAGTAGCTCTTCCAGGAGGACAACATGCACATACCAGTGAGAATACATCCTGTCTCCTTTTCAGGACAGATGCTGACAAAGGGAGAGGGTTACGTTTCAGAATTCAAGTTGTGGTTGTCAGAGCAAGACAACCCTTCTTCCTTGGTCATGTTTTAATCAATGATCTAGAATAGTGGTTCTCAACCTTCCTAATTCCGTGACCCTTCAATACCATTGCTCATATTGTGGTGACCCCCCAACCATAAAATTATTTTTGTTGCTACTTCATAAGTGTAATTTTGCATTTTTTATGAATCAGGTGATCCCTGTGAAAGGGTTGCTCGACCCCAAAGGGGTTGTGACCTACAGATTGAGAACCACTGCTCTAGACCTTGACTTGCCAGTGGACTATAAACTTCTTGTCAAGAACGCTGAAAATTCACAAGTATTCCTCCTCTAGTATAAAATTTGCAATGACCATCTACTCAAGGGCAGAGTTTCTAAAAGTATAGCGCTGATCTAACAACAATAACATCACCTGTGAATGTGGGGCATGGACTACAACCCACTATCTCCAGACTACCCTCAAAGACCAGGGGCTGGTATTTGACCAGCCCTCCAGATGATTCTGATGCACATTTCACTCTGGATATGAACACATTTCAAAAGCATGTGGACTGTTCTGCAGCACAACTGATCACTTAACTCTGGGGAAAACCCACCCAGAGGCTTTGACCTTGAAGGGTATCTTGGGGAAGACTGAAAGAGACATAGCACTACCAGAGGAACCATTTGTAAGCTGTGGTCTTAACAAGGCTGGGGAGGTGTTAGGCCAGGTTGATTAGAGAAGCGAATCCAGAGACACTCAGATATGTGTAAGAGAGGGTTTTATGTCAAAGGGCAATTGTGCATTAAGAAAATATCCCAAACCAATCCATATCAAGTACATAAGTCCTATATTAATCTATAAATTCCTCTTCAGACTCATGCAGCACATGAAATGAGACAAAGTGCAGGAAGATCCCGGGCCAGTGGGTTCAAAGACTTGAGAATGCAGTGGCAGTGGAAGCATCTCCAGGGCCCTCGCAGGGCCTTCTGGCTCCATGGAGCTTGTCAACATAGGAAACAGCGAAGTGTAGCAGAGAGGGAGGACAGCCTCCAGAGAACTGTAGACCTTGGTCGCCCTCCAATCAAGCTGAGACCTCATGGACAGGCTAACCTCCACCCCTTCACTTTTAATACCCTCAATTTGACACAAGATTATGTAACTACCACAGGAGGACATGTGAAAATTAAAAAGGTGGCTACATCCCATATGTTCTGGAGATTGACTCCTTCCTATAGGGTACAGATACAACCCCCTTCTGGAGTTGAACATGTCCTTTTGGATTAATGCTCACCATGAGGATACACTACTTTTTGTAGTGAGTGAAAGGGTTCAGTGTTGAACTTTATACCAAAGACCATTGCCATTGTGCCTGCCAATCTCAGCTTCAATTTTAAGACATCTATTCCAGGAAAATTGTACATACATGTTTTTTTTTCTCTCTCTCTTCATTCAAGAGTGGTAAATGATCCATGGCTAATGAGAAACAGTGGTGTTGTTGACATAAAAATTGTTAGAGACAATAAGATTCCTTCTCACTTTGCCACACCAAAATTATAAAGAGTGTCCCTGACCCTTTAAAAAAGAGCCCTGATTGGCTTACAGGTTACGTGTTGGGCTGCTATCTACAAGATCTGTAGTCTGAAATCAGCTTCTCCTGAGAAAGCCTGGATGTTCTACTACTGTAAACCGTTAGTCTCAGAAACTCAGAGGGCCCGTTCTACCCTATCATAGAAGACTCGCTAGGAGTTGGCATCGACTTGACGGGAATGAGTCTGGTTCATTTTTGTTAGCCCTTTAGAACTGGTTAGACTCCCCTGCTCTGTGCTCCCACAGCGCCTTAAAGGTCCCCTTGCTTTAATACCCTCACACAGTAATCCCTTGGGTCATGTCTGCAGTCCACCCTCCACTGTATGCTTCATGCCATCAAGTGCCTTGTTCTGTCTTGTTAATCACTGTACTGCCCGAACCCAGTGCAATTTCAGCACATAATAGATGCTCTATGAATATTTGTTGAAAACAATATTTTATTTTTGCTATTTGTGGTTAGATTCTGTGTGTGTGGCTCACTCTCCTCTCTCTCTCTCTCTCTCCCTCTCTCTCTCTTTCAGTCTTCCTGTCTGAATCTCTTACTCTCTTGTGTCGCTCACAATTGGAATTTGAATGAATTGTTTTAAACTCTCAAGGCACTACGGTGTACCAGGTAGACACTCTAGGTGGGAAGTATGGCTGGAATGAAATTGTATGGCACTTCAAGTTTTTATGCTCTTCAGTGTCAGTAGGGTCTAGCTTTGATATCCCTATTCTCCCCTTCCTCCTCCAGTTATATGCCAATATTTTAAAGATGCAAGCATATTTCAAAAGATGGACCCAGATGTTTATGCAGTGGATATGCTAAAATTAGATTTAGAAACAATTTCTCAAGCACTGAAATATAATGTCAGTCAGTAAGGAATAAAAATGGATTTCAATGCAGAGGATACCATACAAATCATTTAGTGAGCAGAAAAGTGGTGTGAGGGAAGGCAGGCATTCTAACCCTATTCTTGGAGAATAGCCTCTTGTTCACACTTTTTGTTTAAGTTCAGAACCAGTGGATTGCATCTTTTTCTCATCATTTCTCAAAATAACCCCAAAAGAATTCTATCTCTGGCAAAGCCATGTGGGAACAGTATGGCATTGCTGTGAGGGGTCAGTGTGCCTTAGAAAACAAAATGACAGGCCAAGTGTTTTCTGTGATTACTTCTTCCTTGTTAAGTTACAAGGTGTTGGCAATAGTTAGCATGCATCCCATGTAGCATGCATGTGCTGACAGGAGCATGGATAAGGACAGGGGACATCCTGAATGACAATTGCAAGGCCTGCATTTAACCTGTTTCTGAGACCACAGTCACCTGGAAGACTCAGGGATTTCAATATGCTCTGAAAGGTTATGGTACAGTAATATGTTTTTTCTACGGAATAAGAAATATGATCCACGAGAGGGAATTTCACAGTCTTGCCATTTGAAAGTGAAGGCTTTACTCATGCCTGTCTAAAAATAGCCTCCAGATTGCTCGCACTATTAGTTCTTTTTTTAAGGGTTACATCTTGCCGGCATGTACTTTCAGTGCGCCTAAGCCACCTCCCTACACATGGATTTCCTGCTATGTGCTGATGGCTCTAGAATAAATAAGTAATGAACGTTGAGATTCCCCAGTTCCATCAAACTCTGTCTTCACTGTTTGTGCCCTTGAGGTACAGCAGAGCAATACTTGCATTCTAGGGTCAATACCATAAACATAATGCAAAAATAGATCCTGAGAAGAAAACAGCACAGTTACAATTAGCGTATTCCATCAAGCAGACTGTACCTTGGCTCTTTGGCATGCACATGTGTCGTACGGAACACTGTCCTGGTTGCTCAAAAACTTTTCCGATTTTTTTTTCTCTCTTGCTTATTTGGCCCCTGGTGTAGTGGATACACATATGATGATGAACCACAAGGTCATTAGCTTGAAGCTGCCAGCTACTCTGAAAGAAAAAATGTAGCTTTCTACTCCCGTGAAGTAGGAAGCAAATGTTATGAAAATGATGAGGGCAATAAATGTACAAATGTGCTTGACCCAATGGATGGGTGTATGGATTGCGATAAGAATTTTATGAGCCCCCAATAAAATGGTTTAAAAAAAGTGTTACAGTTTCAGCAACCCACAGGGGTGCTTCTACTCCACCCGATAGGATTGGTGTGAGTCAGCGTCATATCAATGGCAGTGATTTTGACTTTATAGTCAAAACCAAACCAAACTGCATCCCACATTCTCTAACCCCCACCACTTGCCTACTTTGTTTGACCAGTGGACAAAGATCACCAAGTGCCTCGTGGAATTGAAGACCCGGCGAGTATTTCCCAAAGGCCAAGGTTTTTGGGTTCCTGGTGGCTTTCACATTAAAGTGAACAAAGGTCCCTAGAGACATGAATGTTTTCACAGCATCTGTCCAGGTGGATGCAGTAATTCTCAAATAAGAATATTTATTTTAATTATCATGAAATGTTTTCTCTGTGTCTGGAGCTATTTAAGAGCTTGCTGTGCATTAGAAGGAGTCCTGTGGGTTCAATGGCAGAGTCTTCAGCTGCAAACATAAGCCAGCGCACTAAGAAAACACCTGTGATCTGCTCCCATGCGGATGGCAGCTTCAAAACCCCTATCGGGCAGTCCTATGTTGTCCCTTAGGGCCACTTGGAGGTGGAATGTACTCAATGGCCCACAAAAACAACAACCACATGGATTATTCCAGCAACCCTTCCAAAGCACCCCAGAGAGTAAGTGCCCCATTAACGGGGACACAAAGGCACAGAGAGTTTCAGTCACATGCCTAACGTCACACAGCGAGCAAGTTATTTCATCATCGAGCAAACCATTTCCAAGATGTAAATCTAGAGTGCTCTGACTCAAAGCCATAGGGTAAGGAGATTTGCTCTAGACAAGTGTGACACACTAGATAGGGCAGTCAAGTTTGCACCCTAGTGACTTAGTTTTGAGGATCGACCTTATTATTTATTGTTTGTCCCATCTTGGGGGAAGCACTTAATGTCAGTTGCCTTGCCTTGTGAGAAGGGAAAACACTGCTTGCTCACAAGTCAATCATGAGGAATAAAGGGAATGAGAGGTGCGAGACATGAATACACATATCTGGACACTTGTTAGAAAGTACTGTGCTAAAATGGGAAAAAAACATAATGTCTTAAATTCAAAGAATTGGAATTCTGTGTCCAAAATATCACTGCTGTTCTCCTAATAAGGAAAGCAGTATATGATGAGTTTCTTGAGGACCGTCCCTGTGTTTGTCCCCCAAACTAGCCTTGTAAGATCTCTGAATAAAACTAGTCTTTACCCATGTCTACCAGATAAAACAATGTCTCCAATGATGTTTTTAGAATTAATTGGCAGGTGTATTTTATTGGAATTTATTGGAAATTATCGGGACTATGTCAATGATTTGGGGACCTTGAAAAATGATGCCCAAATCTCTAAGAGGCCAGCTATATTACTAGGGATTAACTTGGGCCATCACGCTCTATACTAAACCAAGAAAGAGAGAAGGCATGGGCCTGATCCATAAGATACTATCTATTAGATGCCTGCACTATACAGATTTTGAATGAAAGCGAGGTTACTTCTGCTATGAGTACCCTGAGAAGATTTTCAACTTTCAATTGTAACAAGTAATCCACAAACCAACTGACAAGAGGCAACTATTTTGCACATAAATCTGTAGCTCATATGCAAGATCAAGACTGCTTTTGGTTAAAGTGTATCACTTTATACATGTATGGCCATCTACTCTTGTGTGCCAATCTATCCAAAACTTAATTACTTGTAACAACCATTTACATTTACCTGGGAATTGAAGGTAGAGATTTAGGAAGGACTCGATTTGGCATTTGATCTCTAAACTGGAAGCATCTGTCAGCTGGGCCTGGAGGATCCACTTCTGAGATGAGTTCTTCATTTACGCATCTAGAGCTCAGTGTATCTTGGTCTGACTCCTTACCTGCCACCTACCTCATACTCCAGAGCTCCCCCATCAGGTTGAGGCTTCTTATAGCATGGGGTCTCAGCATGTTGTCATTCGGTACAGCACAGAGACTCGCAAGTGGCAGAGTGCGGATGTTGGCACGTCAGGTAAGGGCTACTGTGAGCAGTCACAGGGCTGCTCAGACTTCAAGAGCGAGAAGCAGTTGAAATCACGTGCTGGCAGGGTGGAGTTGTGCAGAGGCAATCTTTGGTAAAAGCAATCTGCTGCAACTACCCTGAAAAGTTCAATGGAAAGAAACATCTCAGATAGCATTTTGTCACTGGGCATTCCTTTGAAGCATGTCATTGTTGAATTTTGTCACTGGACATTCCTTTGAAGCATGTCATTGTTGAATTGTTCACTTCATGATTGGGTGACTTGAGTTCCAAACTATGAACAGAACTAGTGCCCCTCAGGTCACTCATAGCAAACGTTAATGCTGTTAGCATACATGGTGAGTTGATTTCTCAAATATTCCTGGAGTGCCTACTATGTGACCATCCCTGGCCCAGTTCCTTAGTATGCAAGGGAATTAATGAAAAATCCCCAGTTCTTCCTGAAGAGTCTCACAGTCTATGGAATGCTCATCTATTCAAATCATAATACTGTGTCTCTTTAGTACAAAGATTTAATGTAAAATTTCTCTGGAAGTTACTAATATATATATATATATTTATATATATATTTAAAATATGTATTTATATTTTAAATATATATTTAAAATAGGCCCTACTCAATGAAACCTAATTTCCACTCATATTATTCTTTCTTCCTAGGTTACTCTTACGTTAAAGGCAGTACAGTAAAGTTGAATGCAACTACTTTCTAGTTATTCAGTGTGCTGTAGCCTTTTCCAATAGATGTAAACCCGTGAGATCAAATGCCAATGTCTCAGAGAACACAGTCATGCTCTTGAGCAAACACATTGTAATCAACACATGCTCCAATCCTCCACATCTGTGGCTCCTTTAATCCTCAGATGTCTGAGTCACCTGGTTACTCAAAACTTAGTGGAAAAATCAGTTATCTATAAACTTTCCTTTCTTCTTGTTTTTCAGTTCAACAAGCTGTAGTAAAGATCACAACAATGAGAGAAAAGCACAGAAAGTTTCTACCAAATCACCAAAAAAAGAAAGGAAGAAAAGAAGAGATTTCAAGGATATTCAAAGCATTAAAAATCCCCTCAGGGGAAAGAGAACCCCACTTTTATGTTTCAGAGCCAATGCTCAAAGACAAAACACACATAAAATGCTTTTAAATAATTATATATACAACTTTAAAGTATTCTGAGTGCAATTTGATAGCAAATTTTATGGAAGAAAAATTGCCTTTTTTTGACAAGTAAAATTTCTACATACTGATGGCAAATATTCTGGTGATTAGCGTGAATAGCCCATCCATAGCCATTGAGTTCATTCAGACTCATAATGAACAGAGAGGGCAGAATAGAGCTGCACCTTGGGGCTCCTGAGACTGTAAAGCTTGGCGAGAGCAGAATGATTCTCATTTATCCCCTGGACCAACTGGGGGGATTGAACTGTATACCCTGTAGCTAAAAGTCCAACACTTAGTCCAATATACTGCCAAGACACCTTCATAGACCGAAAATATGAGGAAAAATCGTGGGTAGGTAGACAGTTATGGTGTGATAGAACCATCCATTGCTGGCAAAGCTACAAATACTTTGGGGGCAAGCTAGATGGTGGATTTCATGGTACCTTAATGTACCCTTGTTATGCATTCATTCCCTTATCTTTGACAAACAAAGCAGTAAGCTCTTTATTCAGATAATAGGCTTGATAAAAACTCCTGGGGCCTAGGGGTATGGCATGGTGGCATGGTCTTGACAATGGCAAACCTCACCGTGAGTTCTTTGACTTCCTGTGCTAGCTAGCCCACGGTCAATTCTTGTATGTATACAGCTACTCCTGCCCGTGGGGACTGGAGTGAGAGAATTCCGAATCTCCTGACAGATTTCATCATGAAAAGTAGACCTGGAGAAATCATTTCCATAGAAATCGAAACTCCTTACAGAGCAAAGGCAAATGAACTACATATATCTATTATTTAAACCATTTCACCAAAAGGAGAAGATGATATTCTTTAAAATGAAATCAAATTCTTCAAACCAAGCGTGATGACATTAAATCCCCAAATCCCCCTGGCATCAAGTGGCGTCTGACCTGCAGTAACCCTGGGGACAGAGCTGAACTGCCCTGCAGAATTTCCAGAGCTGGAATCTGTATGGGAGCATAGTGACTCATCTGTCTCCCACAGAGCCACCGGCTCTAAATGAAGAGACGTTTTCTTTCTTGACATTCTTACTCGGAGCATCTTAGTGGGCTGTCTGCCTACTCCTAACCAATGCGGGATGTGTTAGTATGAGGGAGATAGGATGATTTGGAGACCAGGAGAAATGGCATGATTTAAATCCACCTGAGGTTATCACAAAATGAAAAGTTTCATCTGACAACTGTTAAGGAGTTTAAAACGAGCCAGTGGCTGCTTTCCAAGTAAAATATTAGTGAAAAGTTACTCAGAGAATTGTCAGCCAAATGGAATGTCTAGGAAAATGTTGATGCAAAATGGTTCCAGGCCAGGAGTGCAGGTCACCAAGGATACAGTAATCAGCCCCCCCCCCCCCCTGTCCCACTACTCGCAGTCCAGCAGGATACAGGTCCTAATCCTCGTGCCTGAACACCCTTGTAGTCTCTTTTGACAAGCCTGGAGGTACCGGGAAAGATACTCACCCATTAAGAAGCCCCACGGGCAGTGATTAAGCTCTCTGCTCATAACCAGAAGTCAGTGGTTGAATCCACAAGAAGCTTCATGGGAAAAACATATAGTAATTCACGGGGCTATGCTGTGTCCTACGGGATCACTGTGGGTCAGAATCAACTCCACAGCAAGAGGATAAGGTAGTGCACAAGCCCTGTAGCCAGCCTGTTCTCTTCTTTAGAGACTTGAAATATAATAACAGATAGAGGCAGGTACTGGTGTGGGAAACAGCTCACAGCTGGCCTCTGCCATCAATTAGGGAGGGCTGAATACTTGGACTTCAGAGTCTCTGTATTCACAAATGATGTGGAGATTCTTTTTTAACTCCCCACACTTGATGAAATTCCTTGAGAAGCCTGGCTGCAGAAAGCCAGCAGTCCTGCAACCTCTATGGTTGCTTTCTTGACCCGTTCTTGGCTACTCGGATGATGGATCAATGCAGCTACCAAACCAAGGTCCCCCTCTCACCATCCCCGGAGAAAAAATACCCATGAGCAGAAATAAAAGTAGGTTCTCTCTTTACAAATAGTAGGAACAGATAGCCCGTAAAAAATTAAATTGTTATTCTTGCCATTTGAAGCTTCCATTCCTAAGAGGAGGAGGTATGATACTGATCAATCTAGAATGTTCTCTGGTCCTCCCAGTGCTTAGTACAAGGTGGCTGTGTTAGTCTGAATACATTAGAGAAACAAATCCACAGAAACTCATATATACAAGAGAGAGTTTTATATAAAGGTTAGGTGCACATCAAGAAAACATCCCAAGCCAGTGATGCCCAAGCCCACAAGTCCAACATTAATCCATATGTCCACCACCAATCCACAAAGTCCTCATCTATCTCACAAAACACACACTATGATGCCGGCTACAGGAGGAAAGCCGAATCAGTGAACACGTAAGCATCTCAGCGCTGGCAGGGGTCTCCACATGGCTGCTCCAGCACCCAGAGCTGCATCGGGGTAGGTCCATGCAGCTTTCCTTAGCAATGTCTTGCAGAAAGTGAGCTTTGCCAGTTGAGGCAGGGACCTGGCTAAGACAGCTGCACCCTGGTGTGACCATCACAAAGCAAGAGACCCAAGAACTCAAAAGGCGAAGCAAACTGAGCCATGTATCACTCCACCCTTCAATTAACCCTGCATGTGTTTACTGGCCAGGTTGGCACAATTAACTTTAGCTAATTCAGTGCCCACAGGTGTCTGACACATAAAGCCACACTGTGCATATTTGTGGAAACCAGTAATCACGTGTTGGCAGATTCTGGTGAAATATCTCCAAGCCAACCAGCAGTGAAATCAGGTGATAATAATAGTTTGACATTCTGGATAATGTGAGCGAGCACATGAACCCTCTCAAGAAGACTAAGCAGCCTTCTGAAAATAAAGGGCTATTACTGCAATGGATCAGCCCTGCCCTCCAGAGCAGTCATACCACATGCAATTTCATCACTAACAATGTGGGATGGGTCTCCTGTAAGGTACCTCCGCACTACCATCATCCAAAATGGCATACACTCTTCCAGATTGTGCAAAGTCCACCAACACTGAGCAACAGAAGGCTTTCTTATTGTGCTCTCTGTGTCTTCTGATTGTTCCCAAAGTGACTTCCGCCAAATCACTAGTTTCAATCAACTCCTATTGCCTTGAAACAAGGAAGCACCCTGTTATGTTCACTTTTGATGCTCAGCCCATGGCAGAATCATGGGGGTCCAAGGCTGTAGAGTGCAAGGTGAGGGTGATACACAATGTCCGTGGAGCAGCACAATGGCCACCAAAAAGGATCCTAACATAGCCGGCAGTCACAGATGGTCTATCATTCCAACGCACCCATTTTCTAGGAAAAAAGAACTGCACATTCCCATGCTTGTCTCTCACCCGCCTAGGAAAATACTTTCAAATGCATTATCCCCAGTGATCAGCAGAGAATAATTATATTGTTCAAATATAGTTTGGGAAGATTAAAAGGTAGATTAAAAATAATTTAAAGGTATTAGTGTACATACTTATTTCCCTGCCATTTGTGTAAATAATCAGTAACCAAAATGGAAAAAAGAGGGGGGGGGTTGATAGTGTGCATTGTTACGCAGAGTGTCTGTCATCCCGACATAATCAGATGGAGTTTTGTTTGCAAATTATAAATTATTCAGCAAGCTTCTTATTACAGTTATGTGGCTGTTTACTGTGGGAGGGAGGGAGGGGGAGCAGACTTTGCTTCATTTTCCTCATACATTCTCTACAAATGGAGGCAAAAAATAAAATGTTTGACACATTTAGTAGGAGTGCCTGTTCCAAGCTAAATACAAAAGGAAGAGACAAATGCAATAATTGAGCTGCATTCACGAGACCAAAATATAATTGTATCCAGGGACTCTGTCACGCGATGCTCCTGTGCAAAGGTCTTGGTCCAGGCAGCTGCTAGAGAGCATGCCCAACGAGGCTGCACGTGGAGGAAGGGCACGTGTCCTTCCTGAAGGTCACAATATAGATGTGACAGGAACAAGTACAGTGTCCAAAAGTGAACTGCCACTTGGAGAAGCAATCAAGCTGCTTCTATCAGTTGGGGCTGATTGCCTCCAACTCCACCTCCAGGCATTGAGCAAAGTGGCAGCCAGGTCTTGATTAATCAACACAGGCACTAATGAGCCAGCGTTGCCAGAGTTCTTCGGTGCTTCCTGATTCCTAACTGCCTCTCCAGTGAATGGCTCAGGGCCTCAAGTGAGCCTAGCACACAGCCCCACTCGGGCCTGGGTAGGGGCCTGACTGATGGCGGGAAAGTTCTGCTCAGCAGTGCATTCATTGTTTCTCACAATGCACCTCATTTGAACATTTAAGTGGGGAGAATGGAGGCACATGGTGATGGAGCTGGGATTCAGGCTCAGCAGCTGCCTTGGTAGGTGACTGAGCCCCATCGTGGAGAAGTGTGGAACATCAGAAACAACATATGTGCAGCCTGTGGCAGCAAGGCCTAGGCACATACATAACAGACACCTGGGACACAAGAGCATTGTTACAAAGTCTAGGTAATTGGCTTCATACATCAGGCATGTGGGAAGTACTGTTGCCTTAGTTTGAGCTCCCCAGAAGAATAGCCTGAAATCAATGTTGATGTACCAGCCTTTGGGAGACATGAAACCCCAGGATGCTCTGGGGAAGAAGCCAAGGATGTAGACATGGAAAAAGAAGTCAAAGACAAATTATGTATTACAGAACAAATTGTCACAGGGAAGCTGGATCTGGAGAACGCCAGAGTCTCAGGGAGTCTACATTTCAGAGTTGCCTCCAGGGACAGCCTTGCAGAGGATGAATTCACTAGCTCCTATCTGACACTTCTTACTGGACCATGGCTAGGACCTGCTGGGTGTAGGGTCAGGGGGGTCCAGCTCTTAGCATGCTGATCAACGACATACAGGAGCAAAGTAAGTTCTGTCTCCAGGTCAAGACCAGTGGGAAAGAGGCATGGAAAATGCTAGCAATTGCACTGGCCAGGGAGATGTAGTCAAGGACCAACAATATTTGCTTCCATTAAAATAGCAGCCTCTGCATCTATGTAAAACCCATGTGCCATCCAATTGTCCTCAATTCTTTGGGTTAAAATCCTTCATGGTTTGGATCCCCTGAACCCTGGGTGAGAAGAGAACTTCTTTCAGTTCAGAAAGGCATCCATATAAAGAAAGCTAATGGTGCCCAGCTATCAAAAGATATAGCATCTGGGGACCTAAAGGCTTGAAGATGAACAAGCATCCATCGAGCTGAGAAGCAGCAAAGCCCATATAGAAGGAGCACACCAGCCTGTGTTATCATAAGGTGTTGAAGGGATCAGGTATCAGACATCAAAGAACAAAAAGTCATATCATTTTTATTGAGGGGGAGTGCAGAGTGAAGACTCAAAGTCCATCTGTAGGCAACTGGACACCCCTTACAGAAGGGTCGCGGGAGGAGACGTGGCAGTCAGGGTGAGGTATAGTACCGACGAAACATACCACTGTCCTCTAGTCCTTTAATGCTTTTTCCCACCCCATCTCCATCATGATCCCTTTTCTACATTACAAATACAGCTACACCAATGGATGTGCACTGGTACAGCTAAAAGCTGTAAACACAGGGAATCCAGGACAGATGAACCCCTCAGTACCAATAATGAGAGTAGCGATACCAGGAGGGGAAGGGGAAGGTGGGGGAGAAAGGGGGAACCAATCACAATGATTTACATATAACCCCCTCTCTGGAGGAATGTGCAACAGAGAAGTGGGTGAAGGGATGTAGGACAGTGTAAAACATGACAAAATAATAATTATTTACAAATTATCAAAGGTTCATGAGGGAGGGAGGGAGTGAAGGAGGGAGAGAGGGAGGGAGGGGGGAGGGGGAAAATGAGCTGATACTAATGGCTCAAGTAGAAAGAAACTGTTTTTAGAATGATGAGGCAACAAAAGTACAAATGTGCTTGACACAATAGATGGATGACTTGTGATAAGAGTTGTATTAGCCCCCAATAAAATGATTTTTAAAAAAAGAAAGAAAAGGAAATCACCCATAGATAATTGGAGTGCTAATCACCAGGTTGCTAATTCAAGTCCACCAGCTTCAATGAAGCTGTCTGCCCTCATCAAGATTCATAAAGTCTCAGAAACCTTCTACTGGGTTACTGTGGGTAGGCATGGGCTCGGTGGCCCTGGGTTTGGGCTATTGAAAATTCCCCAATGTGAGAATGATGAACTTATTTTCATGTCTGCTTTTGACATCTGTCTGAGTAGGAAGCAAATCCATGGTGGTGATGTGGGCTTGTTGAGTTTTGCAACGTGCCCTAAAGTACTTGCTGCTGCAGAAGACACATTTTCTGGAATGTCGGGCAGGACACATTCACACCAGCGACGAGTTATTGCAGCTAGAGTAGGATGGTCTCTTGGTCTCTGCCTCAACTCCATGGTCCAGCAGCCTGACCCGCCCTAAACAGGGTCATGCTTGGCCTACCCCCTGCAGACCCCAGTTGAATTACAGTAGCAAATAACCATTTCCAGACCAATTCACACATCAATGTCCATGCGTCAGCACCATTTCCCAAACTGCATTCCAGATCGCCCAGACAAGACACCGTAGAACCATGTCCCAGAGAGAGAGATCAACACCCGGTGTTTTAGAAGGAAATGGCAAGCCTTTCTCTCCCAAGGCACCACTGGGTAAACTCGAACCCCCAATCTTTTGGTTAGCAGCTAAGCATATTGGGAATCTCCTAAAATTCTCTGCCAGCTTCCCCTCACTCACCAATGATTATTTTCTAAGTAAATAATCTCAGTTTAGTCCTATAAATATTTAATTTCTAAAAACCCATTAACGGGAAACAGATGACAAGGTCTACATGTAAGCTCCTTCCTGGAGGACAGACAGCAGAGAACTCGGTGAGCAAGACGTCGCATGGTGTAAGATGTGATAAAATAATTATTTATAAATAATCAAGTGTTTCGGGGGGAGGGGGAGCTGGGAGGGTGCAGAAAATGAGGAGCTGATGCCAGGGGCTCAGGTGGAGAATGGGTGTTTTGAGAATGATGATGGCAATATATGTACAAATTTGCTGGACACCAATGATGTATGCACCGATTGTAAAAAGACTTGTATGAGCTCCTAATAAGATGATTAAAATAAAATAATTATAAATAAATAAAAACCCCTTAACTTGCTGTTCATAACCTGATCACTCCATTTTCTTTGTCTACTACCTGAAACTCTCCAAACAGCGATCATAGGAGCCTATCAATGTCGTACATTGAAATCAATTATGAAATGTTTAGTGACATCCAAGCAATGTCAGTCCTGAGCTCCTGATGGCAGTAAGAGGCATCTAGTCTCTTGCTTCTCATTAACAAGTGCCTTTGCAGTTGAAATTGGTTTCAGTGCTTTTCACTTCCTGGTCTTAATTGCCATTCAGATATGCTGAGGACAATTAAACAGCACTTGGTTTCCATTCTGGGAGAGGCTAGATTTGGTGGCAGTTAAAATGTTAGGATCCCTTAACAAATAGCTTCCTGTTTGCATCCCATCAGGATACAAGTGCGGGTCTGAATCTATAAAGATCTTGGTGGTCGGTACCCTAGCTGCCTAATTGACTATTTCCCTCTGTATGCCCTCGGCAAATAATGAGAACAAGCAACAACATGCCACACATTTACCTCCAAGCCACCTGCTTCCTGTGCCTCCTGAGGTCTTGCCTGAGCGGTTGGGTAAAAGAAAACACTGAGAAATTGAGGCACTTCCAGGATCAAGCAGGTCAAAATGCTTCCCACCGCAAAGGCTAAAAGGAGAAAGAAGGCTATTACAGAAACAATTGAGGGACCTCCTACCTCTGCCTAAATTGTCCGTGTAAATTACTTGCAAAAAGGCGATTGCTCTGAACTTGCCAGCGAATTGAGTGAGAAGGTGGCTTTCTCTGAGTCATCCATACGGCAAAACATCTATACACTTCACCCCGCCATAAGGTCACTGCCTGGCCACGCTCCAGATCTTCCCCCATGGCCCTTCCACCTGCCTCAGGAGCAAGAAGCAACCTCCAGGGTCTTTGAAGAGCTTCCCATAGCTTCGCTTTGACAAGGGATCCAGAGGAGGGCTGCAGGGAGGGAAGGGCCCAGAGAAATAATGGACACTCCAGAGGCCTAGATGCAGCAGGATTGCCAAGAATGCAATAGGTCAACCCCTTTGCTGCTCTCATCCTTCCATGGCTGCCAAATGCATTGATTCTGATTTCTGGTGACCCCATCTTGTCAGAGCGGAAGGACTCCTGAGAGTTGTGAAGGCTGGGCTGTTGTGAATCAGGATCGTCAAGCTAGTATTCTGAAGCATCTCTGGGTGTGCTGGAACTGCTGACCTTTCAGTGAGTGAGTGAGAACTTCACCAGTTGTGCCACCCTGGGAATCTTACAGGCATCCTAGCTCTGTGCATCCCTTCCTGGTGGCAGTAAGTGTCTTGATAGAGGGAGAGCTTGTTGTCACTAAGAATCTCTTTGAGCTAACAGTGAGTGTGCTTTCAACCAACAATGCTGTGGTTTCTATGTTTATTTAAATGTGTGTTTGCCCAGATGGTGCCCAGCTACTAACTGAAGGTTGGGGGTTTGAATTCACCCCACTGTGTGGTGAAAGAAAGGTTTGTTGATCTAGTTCAAGAAGCCCACAAACATTGAAAAACTTATGGAGGGATATTGTCTCCTGTGACTGTACCACACCATCATCAGATTTAGTAATTTAGCTCTTGATGAGCATTCAGGTGTTTTCCAGCTTTGGGCTCTTATGACAAGTGCTAAATGAATATGAATGCATGTGTCAATTATTCTAAGCCTCTTGGTTATTCTCAGATTATATTTTTGTTGTTTGGTGTCTTTGAGTGGATTCCAACTCATGCCAAGCAATGTACAGCAGAGCAGTGTACTGCCTGGTCCTACACCGTCCTCACAATTCTTGTTATGCTTGAGAGCATTGTGATGGCCACTGTGTCAATCCGTGGCTTGGACTAAGATCATACACATGGAAAATGTAGAATGGACTCATGCTGTGTTTTTACCACAATTTAAAAATATACCCACAGAGCTCACATCTACTCGGAAGCACACAGAGCACCATGTTGAGCTTAATGGGAACTAATACAAGTATCTGGATTCTAGGTCTCACTACTGGACATCAGGTCATATGAGTGCCAACCCACAGCACTACAAACCACTGAGGCACCGCCTGTTTGATCTGCATCAAACATTAATTCACATAACCATAACACCTATCATGAGCGCATAAGAACAGAGCTAGAATATTCATTAGCCAAGTTCGTGCCAATATATGAAGGTTCATGAAGAATAAAAATAAAAAAAGCCTTTCCCTGTTTCTAGTTTGCGCATGGCTGTCCCCATTGTAGAGGGGGACATTGTCCCTCTCCACCACTTGTCTGTCAGTTTATCATTCTGGGGTGTCTCGCCTCTTGCTGTGATGCCTGCTGTGAGAACTGCATTCCAAAGATCAGCAGGGTCAACATGTTCTCATGGTTCTTTATGACAAAGAGTAGGAAGAAGACTCTGGTGATCTGCTTCTAAGAAGAGCTCAACCAGTGAAAAGCAACCTTGAGAAGAGGAGCAGAACATTATCAGATATAGGGATGGAAGAGTAGACCCTAATGTTGGGAGGGACTCAAAATGATACGAAATGACCATAAATATCCGTTAATCAGAAAGAAAGAAAAACCTGTATGAGGTCTGAACCTAGGACTATTCTGAAGTTATTAGAAATGAAGTTAAATGTTTGAAAATAGCTTTCTGAGGCACTGCTGTCACATTGATCTCAGCCCATAGTGACCCTAAATGACAGTAGGACTGCCCCACTGGATTGCCGAGGCTGCAGATCTGTACAGGAAGGGACAGCTTCGTCTTGCTCCCTCAGAGCAACTAGTGGATTTGAACTGCTGTCCGTTTGGTTAACAACCAGATGCTTAATTTACTGTACACAAGAACTTCTAGATAGCTATTAATGAATTGCAATGGACTCAAAACCCAAACCAAACTTACTACTTTTAGGTTGTGTCTGACTCATGGAGATGCTATAGGACATAATAGAACTGCCACTTTCAATTGCTCAGACTATAAGTTTTTTTCTTTACCAACACAGAAAGCCTTGTCTTTCTTCCAAGGAAGACCTGGTAGATTTGAACTGCTGACCTTGCGGTTCTCAATCTAAAGTGTAACTCTGTCATCATGGCTCCTATTGGAGATTTTAAATTTAACAACCATCTAGTCAACCATGCTGAATATGACAAATTGAAGATTTGTCAAAAGAGCATTTCATTATCTCTTCTGAAAAAAAAAGACTAACAATGATTGGATAATGTATAAAATGAAGGCCAGTTAAATGAAGACAAGTTATCATGACGATTATTCAAATTTAATATGAATTCTGAGGATGAAGAAGTGGAAGATTATTACCTGATTCTGCGATCTGAAATTGATCTAAAATGCAATCAAGTGACATTGATAATTACTGGTGATTGAACTGTGAACGTTGAAAGCAAACAGCAAAAAATAGTCCACCAAATAGAACACGTGGCCATAGTGATAGAAATGACCCTAGAGATTGCATGAGAGATTGTGCAATACCACAGACCTTTTGGCTAAAAATAACTTCTTCAACAACATAAATGACCACCCCACATGGTGGAATACCAAGGAGTCAAATCAACTGCATCTGTGGAAAGAGAAAGTGAGGTAGCACAACACTCGTGGGCCAACGAGACAACTTCATGAATTGGCAGAATACCAACTGAGCTATTTCGATGAAAAGTTGCAATGTTGAAAGGTTGCATCCTTTCCACTTTCTTATGAAATCTGTATGCCAAGCAATGTTTCGTTCCGTTGTGCATAGGATCACTGCATCTGAACCGACCTGATGGTCTCTACAACACAATATGCTAACCAGAAGCTGGGTTACGAGGGCGGGAGGGGGGGATTCTGCATTAGGAGTGGTACAAGAACAACCTTCAACATGAAAAGGTTGCAATTTTGTGTGCTGAGACACAGAAGACTTCAAAGTTCTCACAACTGGACAAATAAGCAAGATCATGCTCAAGGAAGAAAATACGAATGTTATCAAGGACTTGCTTTTTTTACTTGAATCCAAAATTCAAGTAAAAAAAAGCCAGGGAAGCAGCTTTCAAGACATCACACGCTGCATTGCATTGAACAAGGTTGGTGCAATGATGACACTTTCCAAACGAAGGTGTGCCTAATCCAAATCATGGTAACTTCAGGCACCTCTTAATCCCACGGCATCCCGATAATGGATAAAAAGAAGAATTGTAGATAAATTTGAATTATGGTGTTGCCTAAGAATATTAAATAGGCTGTAGACTTCCAGAGGACCAAACAAATTTGTCTTGGAAAAAGATGGCCAATGTTTGTTAGAAGCTGGGATGATGAGACTTCTTCTCATCTACTTCGGATATGCTATTTGGACGAACCAGTCCCTGGAGAGAGATACGTTGCCTGATAAAGTAGAGGGTCAAAGAGAAAGGGGAAGTCACTCGATGGCTGGATCAAAAGCACCTCTGTAGCACTGGGCTCATGCACAGCAGTGATTGTGAAGATGGTCCCGGATTCGCAGCATTCCATGCAGCTGAATATAGAGTGGCGATGGCCAAGAACCAAATGAACAATATTTAGGATCTCCTCTTCAAGGAGAATGTGGGAAGTCCTCAGGGAAAGAGATCCATACCTTCTAGAAATTTTAATGGCTTCATGCCCTTGATGACTGTCAGTTCTCCCAGGGCCTATCAAGACCAAGTGTGACTTCATATGCAGGGGGGAAATGGCAGCAAGATCCCAGACCATTTGCTTGATGATCCCTGAGAAGTATGTTTCTAGAGTGATTGCACTGTAGGCTCAGGGTGAAATCCGGTAGATCATATTTCATTGGATAAACTTTAATTCTTCTGAATGATTCTCTGATAAATAAAATTAATGTGAAACTCTGGCAAGGCTAGCTCTAAATAATTTCTATGCTATTGTGCTGAAGTAGTATAGATCTTGTGCTGCCTCACCTGTGGCCTTCCCCATCTAGGTTCTAGAAGTCCCAAAGGAAGGGGGCAAGGATCTCATGTGCATTAACAACCCCCTTTGGGCAATAATTCCATCCCCAGACAAGAATATACACCCCTCCCTGCTTTGGTCTGCCTCTGTGTTCCTGGTAATTAAATGCCCCTGCCCAGGCTCTCTCCCAGGCTCTCTCCTTCTCTTACAAAGGAGGCAGATCTTTTTTATTACCTCACCATCAAGACACTCAACACTGTACAAAGACCTTTCCATAGCTATATTGTTATTATGTATGTGATTTTTATTATGAGTGGTGTTTTGAAAAAAGAAACAGGAATGTATAGAGATTTTAACAAAATCAAAATAGACAAAGGCTAAACTAGAAATTCCTTTTCAATCAGGACCAAATAGCACCATATTATAAATCACTATGAGAAAATTGAGACTCTGATGAATTAGTCCTATCTTGGGGGATTTCCCCTCCCCTTGCTCACAGAATGGCCTTTGTGTCTTCAACTTCTGTGCCTCTACTGCTTTTTCATTAGAAGAAATTAGCAGGCTTTTCACATTTTTTTGAAGGCCACATCAGCGAGGGTCCATCAAAAAAGTAATGGCTTAGAAACCTTGATGAATGCCAGTTGGCCCTGGGCCCATCAGCTAGCTCTCTGTGTGCCTGTGTCTGCAGAGGGAAGATGGCAGATTTCAATAAACATCCTCTAACACTCTGGGAGCATTTCAGGACTTGCTGGCTACTGGCATTTATGGGATGCTTTACTTGTGCTTGAGCTAGCTCTTCCAACCATAAAGGGAATCCTTTCTCTGTTTGTATGGGGCGGGAGGTGGGGGGCTCCGTGTTACAAAAGCTCAATCACATTCATGCCCAAAATGGTTGGTCTGGATACGACTTTGAGCTGAGCCTGACACTGGACACCAGAGGCAGAAAAGACTCCCTATTACCAAGGACCTCACTTACCAGCAAGACAGAAAGTCACATGAAAACTCAAGCCTTGTATATCAATAAAACTTGATCATAAAATAATCTTGAGGAACATCCCAATATTCACACTGAAGATTTGAGGTGGGTTTTCCAGGCATCTAGCTGTATAGATGAGAGATGCCTGACAAAACAGCTCCGGTTTCAGGGAAGAAGGATGATCTGAGCACAATCAGAGAACAAAGCCTGAAAGTCCAATCATTCTGAGCAAAGCTCTCAAGCAAGGTCCCTCCAACTGTGGTACAACACATTTCCTCTGAACTAGTGCCCCATCCTGGAGTCGGTTGCATGGTGACTAAATATGATAAGGCCATGGTGCCTAATTCTAGTTGAGGGATCTACATCTTCAGGAGGCAAAGGTTAGGCATTCTATATTCACACAACTTTTCTGCAGGGAGCATGGCAAAGGTGGGCGGACTTCAGTACCCGGTAACCTTGGAACAGCTGTACTTTGGAGCCAAAGATCTCAGGAGACAGTGGCTGGTGCTCCCTGGAGAGGTTGAATGGGTTGTTGAGATGTGCCTCTTATCCTCTGCCCTGTCTTCAGAAGCCTCCCTACCAAATCTTGGCCAAGTGCAAGGTAAAAACATGGTAGCATTCACCTGAGTGGTGAGAGGCTTGCTTACATGAGCAGCCTCCTGAAAGGAGAAATTTTCAAGAGGCTAGGGTTGCTGAAAAGGATCAGAACCAAATGAAGTATTTTGTGGTACAAGGAATGGCAGGTTATCTTCCCACTGTCATGATCGAAGCAGCTGGAAACAACAAATGAAAACGGCATGCCTGGCATAACAGAGTGAGCCACGAGCTGTATCTGTGCCGGGGAGGACGGGATTGTTTACAGAAAGAGAGGGTGAGAATGGTGGCATCACCTGAAGAATAGAATCGATGCTATGAAATTCTAGGCATAGAAATCATTGCGTCCATGTGTGTTCTTCTGGATAGGTTCTCCACTACCACCACCAAGAATAAAGTTAATTTAAATATAAGCGAAGGGATCATCTGAGAGGACATACCAAGGCGATGCAGAAGAAGACAGAGATAATTGATTCCAAGCTCAGGGAGCAACATGGGCAACGTCTTTGGCATCGCTGTTTTGACGGCAGATTGCAGCCCGATACCAGTTGAAGAAAAGTTGGTAAGGAGGAGGGAAGAGAGGAGATTGACTTGGGAAAGATTGGATGGGCTGTGTCTTGGCAGATCTCAGGCATTACGCTTCCATTAGAAAACTACCAAATGTATGTGCTTGTGTGTATTATTTTGAGGATAGAAAATAATGAAATTTGACTTGTGACAAAGGAGGGTGGGGGAAGGAGTGCTGGTGGTAGGCAAAATCCTGGGCCCCCAACAAGCATGCGACCTTAATGTGGAAAAGAAATTAGTATCAGGATTCTGAGATGGTGAGATTATAGTAGATGATATGAGTGGGCTCAATGTATACGGAAGAATGGCAAAATGCTGTCCCTGCTGAGCCCCGCAGTAAGGACTTTGAAAGCGTAGCTCTTCAAGGTGGCACACAAATGGGGAATAAATACCAACCTCAATGATTATTATTAGGAACCATCTATAGAACCCTAGGGAAGTCAGAAATAAATAGAGTCCAAAGTAATGCGATATAAAGAAACAGATTGAGAAAAATTACATTAGAAGAGACCAAAAGAATTTAATGAAACTCCTGATTAACTGGAAATAAATACATCAAGTCATTTTTGTCCTTAGTGTCAATTTTATTTTTTATTGGTAACTGGCATTTTATTGGCTGTTTATTGGATCACTACAAAGAAATTATAAACAATTTGAACATAATTCTCTTTTTTTTTTTTTAGTTCAGGGTCACACTGGCTGTAGTTCTGATGTTTGGTGTTGGAAGAGGATGTGAGGGCAGGCAGTTTGACCCCTTGCTGCCTTCAGCTGAGGATATCCTCTGAAACGGACTTAATTCGGTATCCACAGCCAAGGGAAGACGAGAGTTCTGCTCCGCTTCTCCGGCCTGCTCTGGATATCACTTAGCGTCAAGTTTGGTCTGTCGTAAAATATGTTTAGTATCTCAAATAGTAATGTTGTCAGCATTAAAAGCTAAACAAAATGATAACACTGTAGTTTAAAGCATTGAATTAAATAGTCAATTGACGAAAATACTAAATATTTTGGTCCCTCTAAATAGTATGTTATGACTCATTGCTTTTTGTCTCAAATGGATTTTAAGCATCACTAGATTTTACACTATTTATATGACTTAAATTTTGAAACATCTAAATTTCTAAGAAATTTAGTTGGAGCACCCTAAAAATCCAACAAGTTGTAGATTTCTCACACAAATGTGGAATGTTACAAAACAATTTGTTTGGAATGAATTATTTGATTTTGTTAAGGATCAGCATATACACATTCAATCTGTTTGACCCTCTCTTATAATAATACAAGGGTAAGTAAAAAATATTTGAAACAAAATCATAGAAACCTTTACTAAACAAAAATGTCAAAATATGGAATTTTCCCACCCATCTTCCTTATATACATTAGTACTGAAGACAGTCCTTCTATGTCTTTGACCCTCCCTTGAAGAATTCTGAGGTTCCTTGCATTTGGGGAACGAAAGGAAGGTTGGAGGGACAAGTCCAGGCCTGCAGGTGGCTGGGGAAAGGGGTCTCAACAGCATTCTCATAGGACGGCTCTTGCCCTCCTTCAAAAAGGAGCTGGTGCATTGTCATGCTGAGGGGAAAAATTCTTGGCACAATTTTCCTGACATTTTTCTTTCCAAGACAGTTTTCACTTTTCCTAAAACGTCTTCATAAGAAGCTCCCACGATTGGCCTGTGTTCTTTGAGAAAACCGATCAAGATGACCCACTGGAATTCCCAAACACTAGCTTCCTAACCATCAGAGATGGTTCCTATGCCTTAAGTGTAACTGGCCCAGCAGATTTCCTCAGAAACCGATCTTTTGATTGGATCTGCTCTGAAGGTACCCGCAGGAGCCTGAGACAAATGTACTGCTCGGAGAACTTGTAAGCACTCATCCACTGGTGGCCGAGACTTGTCTAAACAGCAAATACAGTTTAGTTGGAATCAATGTGTGTATCTATGAACTGGACCCGCAAGTAGCATGCTTTCTGACCTATCCATAAAATGTCAGTCTGCCCCTCTCCGCTATAGGATACCAGTCATCTGAGCGCACTTGCATCTCTGTACTATTATCTGAGGGAGTAGGATTTGGAGTATTCCTTAAGTTCCATTTTACTTATTTATGCTAATGTTTTCCTTTAAGTCTTATGTATTTATAGGTTTAAAGAGACATAAACCAGCAACTAAGAGTTCTTTTTAAACCACAATTGCAATGATTGTTTAATTACGTCACAATTATGTAAAAGTTTGATGTTTGATGTAATAATCCCCCAGTTGAAGCCGTTTAGGAGGTGCTTTAATCTCTCCCTCTGACAATCCTATTTAATATCTCTATAAGTTCTCTAATGTGGTCTCTCTTCTGGTCATTTTCTTTTGTTCACCAATGCTATAAATTAGTACACCCATTTAAACTTAAGCCGGAAACACTCGGGGCATTTGCCTATAAAGGAATTAGCATCTAATGAAGAAGAAATCCCAGTAAAGACCCTGAGGGCAACATTAAAAGACAAGGCTCAGATAACAACTTCAGTAAGTCTGCGTTATATAAAGATCAGGTTGAACTATTGGCCATAAACAGGAAAGAGCATTAATTTGCGTCTCATTTGTACTTCCCAAGAATAACCACTTATCAACATACATACAGGATTTTATGGCTTGCCAACTGTATTCTTGTACCAACATATTAGACATGTCAGGGTTTTGACAACAGAGAAGGAAGGAAGGAGGCAAGGAGAGGGGGATAGTGAGCAATTGATGTAGCATGCATTTGAAATGCTTTATTTAGCATCAATGTCTTATACCAAGCTCGGGGTTTGGTGGTGAGAGGAAGAAGAATTGAGTGGGAAGATTGTCGTTTTCTGAGGCTTCTATTCTAGGAGGTGACAGTGAAATAGAAAATGTGTCATGAAATAAAGTCTGGTGAGAGATACTTAGTCCACTTCAGCCACTGCTTCGTGCTAAGCTGAGATACGTGTGTGTGTGTGTGTGTGTGTGTGTGTGTGTGTGTGACTGAAAGCAAGTTCCTACCTTCAAAGCATGCCTGGTCTGGGGCAGGAGAAAGACCTGCAGATGTGCAGTTCAGGAGTAAGGTGTTCAGCCAGTGGGATCATGGAGTGTCATCAGGACCAGGTAAGAGGCATCAGAAGGCCCTTAACAATCAAACAAACAAACAAAACTACATGCTTGAGAACCAGGGGCATGAGAGCAGAGACCCAAAACCCATCTACAGACAATGGAAAACCCCCCACAAAAGGGTCCCAGGGAAGGGATGAGTCAACCGGAGCACAATAAAGCACCGATGAAACACACAATATTCCTCTGGTTCCTTGAGGTTTCCTCAGTCCCCACCACCATAACCCCAGTGATGCCTCTCACTTCCACACTAGAGCAGAGCATGCACACAGGCGTAGATAAGAGATAAGTGCTCATGACACACGCAGCCAGGGAGCAGGAATGGGAATAGCAATGCCAGGTGGGTAGGGAGAAAAGGCAGGGGGAGGAGG
Source organism: Tenrec ecaudatus (assembly GCF_050624435.1). Classification (NCBI taxonomy): domain Eukaryota; kingdom Metazoa; phylum Chordata; class Mammalia; order Afrosoricida; family Tenrecidae; genus Tenrec; species Tenrec ecaudatus. The sequence goes on from NC_134544.1 coordinate 13,054,824, forward strand.
GAAGAAGGGAGAACCGACCATCATGATCGGCACATAACACCACACACCCCTTCAGGGGAAAGAACAGCGGAAACCATGGAGGGAGACAGTGGTCCATGTGAGATATAAAAATAACAATAATAATTTATAATCTATCAAGGGATCATGAGGGGGGAAGGGGGGGAAGAGGACCTGATACCAAGGATTCAATAGAAAGTAATTGTCTAGAAAAGAATGATGGCAACATATGTACAAATATGCCTGCTACAACTGATGTATGGATTGTAATAAGAATTTTAAGAGTCCTCAATAAAATGTTTTTAAAAGTGAGTAAGGTTTATGGGAGGACAAAAAAGCCTTTGTCTTGGTGGTATCTTAACAAAACACACAAAATCTTCATCTCATGAAATAAGTGAACAGAGTCGAACTTGAATGAAAGAACCCTGTACAAAACAGCTTTTTCCTCATGGCTATTAAGATCATGAAAAGAGAAAGACTAAAATATTGTCACAAACCTGAGGAGAGGAAGAAGACATGCCGCTTAAATTCTATGCGACATGCTTGATCCCATCTTGGAGTGCAAAAATGGTAAATTTCTGCAAAACTGGGTGCAATAAGAATAGTGTCTGGAGGGTGTCTTAATGGCTGGCAGGTGAACAAGCAGTCATCTAGCCCAGAAGCAACAAAACCCACATGGAAGAAGCACACCAGCCTGGGTGACCATGAGGTGTCAAAGGGATAAGGTATCAGGCATCAAAGAACAAAAAATCATATCATTGTAAGTTTATTATTTTCCTGCTGACTTTCAAGTTATCACTTTCTTAACTCTTGCATAGAGTGAATCAGAGATATTTTCTAACCCTGCTATTGCCAAGCATTTCAAAGAGAAGGAATAAGAGCTTGGCATAAGCATGTGTCAGACAAAAATAATGAGAAAAATATTTTTAATAAAATTAATGTTGTAATTTTAAAACAGAATTCCTAAATTTGTTTCTAATAGTCTCAAAATGTTTTCAATAAATAAAATTTTTCTGAAATTGTTTCTTACAATGTATCATGTGTCTTTAGCATAAAACCAGCCCTTACACAGATGGCTTATAGCTAATAGGGTCCTTGAGGAACATTCAAGCATTGTGGCAAACAGTCATAAAGTACCCAAAAGCCACAAATAGTATAAAGTCAGTCTTTATTAAGTCACTGACTTCACTCTTTTTCATGTTTCCCCCCCAAAAAATATCACTCTCTGAATGTTTCTGTACTTGGAATCTTTGTATGACAAAGTACCTTGGACATGTGGAAGCCAGAATCTGTCCCTGATGGAATTCATGGGTAGCATGGTGAAAGACAGTCTAATGTTACCACAATAACACTATTATTAGACTGTTTCTTTTAACATAGTACCCATGTTAGGGTGAACTTTTTAGAGAAACAAAACCAACAATAAACACTCAATCATATTTATATGAAAGAACTATGTCAAAAATTATATTTACATAAAGGAAGCATTTCAACTCAGTCTAACTCAAGTTCATGAAACCCGTCCACAATCACATAGCTACTGGATGATGAAGCAGGAAGGCAAAGTGGGAAGCTGGGAGATTTCAGGCTGGTGGGTGTCCAGTCCTGTGGATCCAAGGTGCGCTGCAACATGGCAGCACACTCAATGTTAGATATAAGAATTGGCGGGCCACAAGGACCCACTAGCCAGATACCATAAGCAAAAAATAGGAGAATGGCCAAAGAAGGAAGTCAGTTTGCCATGGTGTCTCTTGTCAATAAGCCACATTCTCAAGGAGACCTCGTGAGCTTGTGTACTGACAGAGGGGTTGGACTCCACCTGTACTTTCCCACAAGTGTGACAAGTTGACACAAAACTTAACCATCATAGTATCTGTGGATCCCATTATGACTAAATTTCATGAGAGACAATTTTGAAACTAAATAATCTAGTGAGATATTTTAGCAGGTAGCATAAATATTAATGTAATAGAATTAACTATTTTGTCATTATTATTTAAAGATATTAGATATAATAAATATATATTTCTTTTAAAAACCTGGTATCAAGGAAATGTCTTGATTTATTCTTTCTATTCTCTTTTGATTATTTTAAAGTCCTCATTTTATTTATTCTATGAATTGTTTTTTATACCATTGCCTTATAAAAAGAATAGTTAAGGATTTGAAATTACAAGCATATGAGCAATTTACATGATTAAAACTAACTTATGTCAATTGATTAATCAGTAAAAACTAAGAGAGGAATCTAAATGAATCTTTATAACTTAATATTTCAATGTAATTGTTGTTCCAATCCTGATACTGGCACTGGTTTTTGTAAATTTCACCACTAATGAAAAAAAGGTTTATGTATTCCATCTTAATCACATATGAAAAACATTCACACCTCCAAAATGTATGTGTGCATTGGATACCATATTTATACTGATTTCTCTGTCATAAAATATCCTGTGTTGCTTTTAAATAAGTTTCTTCACTTCTATCACACGTAGAATTTCTACAAAATCTTCTCTGGTAACAGTGAAATCAACATTTCACCTCAGAACTGGTCTAAAGGGTGAGAAGATGGAAATTTATATTCAAAGTTCTGTAGCCCCGCCACTGTCTTTAAATAAATACATATACATTTACACACTCAGGTACACAATCCTCTCAGCATTAGCACTTCAGAGCTTCACCTCTTTGCTTAACACATGGTCTCCAATTAAAGGAAAATGCTACTGTACGTGGGACATCTAAATCTTCAATGACTATAATGCCCATTATAAATATATATGCAACATCTTTTCTTGCAATAATAAAGAAAGAAGACAGCTAAGAATATCCAATACCTGACAGGTTTCATGGGGGGAAAAAAAACTAAGTCCAAAATTATAAGCGACTAGCAGGAAAGCATGTCCCTACTCAGTGCCTGACCTTAAGCCAACCTTACATGTGAAAAGAGAAAAGACCAGGAGTTATGGGGGAAGTGCACAGACCTAAGGTTAGAATATGAGACTTTGGCTCCTGGCTCAGCCATTTACTAGATGTGTGCTGTCGTTGGGCAAATTATTGGGCTTCTCAGCTTTCTCCATCCTGAAAATGAGCACCATTATAAATCCTACCTAGAAGGTTGTTACAAGGGTAAATGAAGTCATGTGTTCAGAGAGCTCTTTGGATGCAATAAAGAAAAGCAATGATTTAAGGAGGCTCCATCCTTATGGCACATCAGTGTGTGTAAGCCCACACGCATTCGATGACTGTGTGCCTGTGTATCTAGGAGCTTCAAAAATGTAGGGAGGAAAGGCCATTATCCTTTAATTCTCTTTTCTCTGCACTCTCTGACGTCTCTGCATGCATACATGTGTGTGTATGCCTGAGAACAGGTAATATTATATAGATATATTTATATCAATTCTTCCACTAGTGAAGATAGTTATACATTCCATATTAAGCAGATATGAAAGCATTCACCACTCTAAAATGCATGTGTGTGGAGACCATACATACAAAGAGGTACCCTGCCCCTCCAAAAATTTTTTTTTAAATCTCCACTGAGCAGAGCTTTCATAGCACTCATTTTTCCATCTAGAGTAGCACCGAGCAATTCACTCTGAGGTAGTGCACCTAGCAGCGTCACCTGGGAAGGTTCTTTCTGACCACAGTGAATTTTTTTGTAAAAGCAGTTTTGCTTGAACCTCTTTGTGTGTGTGTGTGTGTGTGTGTGTGTATTGGCTGATTTAAGAGAACAGGGTGTGGCTGTAATTTTTTTTCCTACTTGGGAAAATGCTGCAGAAAGTGTTGTGATGTAGAACACAGCTCACAAGGATAGCGCTACGGGAAAACTTCAGGGGTAGGAATGGTTTTCTCATTTCAAAAAAAGATGAAATGTTGATTGATGACAACATTAGTTCTGGATGTCCAAATGGATGACAATGTGGACAGAATTTGTGCAGTTGTGCTCAAAGACCAACGATGGACCATTGAAGAGATGAGGAAGTTATCTGGACTGTCTTGGAGCCAAGTGCAGCAAACTTTAATGGAACTTTTGGGAATGAGAAGGGTCGCTGCAAAATGTGTGCATCCAGTTCTGAATGACCAGGAAACACAGCGTCAAATGGAAACATGCCATACTTTGAAAGAACAGCTTTGAAGCAACCCAGACTTTTTTTTCAAGGTCATTACTAGGGATGAGACATAATGCTATTCTTACTACGCAGAAAGCAAACATCAATCAAGCCAGTAGAAGACGCCATCATCATCTCACCCCCCAGAAAGCTCATCAAGTGAAATAAAAGACCAAGAGGATGCTCATTTGGTTTTGATTTTGTTTTTTTCATGTGAAGATTGTGGATTTGTAGCTCTTTCCACCAGGCCAGACTGTTAATCAAGCTTTCTATTTAGAGATTCTGAAAATATTGTATAACAGTGTGTGCCCCAAATGGCCTGATTTTTGGCAGACAAGGGAGACTGGTTTGATCACTACAACACACCTGCTCACTAAGCCATCTCAAGGTGCCAGTTTGAGGGGGCGGGGAAGAACCCATCATGTCTCTCTTTCCCCACACACCTTACTCACCTGACCTCGCTCTATGCCACTTCTTTTTGCTTCCACGAATGCAGAGGAACAAGAAAGGGCAGTATTTTGATGAAGTAGAAGAGGTGAAGAAAAACAGGAGGGAGGTGCTGTCAGCCATGCATGCAGATAAGTTTGAAAAAAGTTTCCAAGAAGGGAATCACAGATTTCACAAATGTATTAAGTGTAATAGAGAGTACTTTGAAGGAGATAAGGTTTCATTAAAAAATTTAAACACATACCTTTGAAAAACACTTCAATTTTGGGGGTTTACCCCTTCGTCCATATATACAGGCATTACTTTGTTCCAAACAAAACTTGTTTAAAAGTGAACATGTCTCTGTGATCAGTGGATGGATAGAAACATTCGCTCAGTTATCCACTTGTCTGAGTCTTGTTAGCGTGACATCAGAAGAATGCTTTTTGTGCTATGAAGGGAAAACATTTTTTAGGTCAATGTTTTTATTAAATTTTTAGGAAAGCATAGGTGGACACCTTCTCTAATCATTGAGGACTTGCAACAAGTTCACAGGAATCCTGTTACACAAAGCAATTTCTTTTCGATGGATTTAGCATTTCAGTGTAGCTCTGGAAGTCCGCCGAGATGAGATCACTGAAGAAAAACTGCTCAGAAGATTATGGAGACTGTGTTTTGGAATTCCAAAGGAGTAGTCTTGATAGAGTTTCTAAAAGGACACAGGAAGATAATGGAATTTATTTAAAAGTAGAGTTTCTTTTTTAAAAACAATTGAAAACTGTATCGGTGATGAAAAGGTCAGGAAGGTTCTGCAGAGACATTTCTTCCATCTTGACAACGCACCTGCTCCTTCCTTGAGGGTGGTAAAGTTTTCCTGTGAGAAATTCTTTGGGAATCCTTCTCCTCACACCCCGACAAACCTGAGAGAGCCCAGGGAGACTTTGCTCCCCAAAGCTGAAAGAATAATCAGGAAGAACACAAGTTGAGTCTTTCACGAGGCCCAAACTTGTTTTGATGTCGTGGAAATTGAACATCACAGGATTCTTCGTGGAAGGGGAAGAGAGATGGAAACATTTCCTTCAGAAGACAGAGGCTTTGTTGAGAAAAAAAATCCCATTTTACTTATTTTATTTACTAATGGTCTCTATGATTTTGTTTAATATGTTTTGATTTACCCTCAAATGATGTATTGCATGCCTATATCTTACATAAGGTCTGTGGGCAATGCTTTGCTGTATCCTGAAGTTTGATAGTTTCATCCCACCCATAAACACTGCAGATGCAAAGCTTAGGAGATTCGCTTCCATGAATATTGCAGCTAAGAAAACCTAGCACCCATTTACCCTGTAGCACATGGGGTCATTGTGAGTCACACTCAACTTGCCCGCAAATATATCATCTAAATATTAACATGCTCAATAAAACAGTCAACCCTTATTGTAGGAAATGATCCCAGCCTGTTCTTGTTAGTGTCCTTGGGATAGTTTTAACTCATAGCAAGCCAATGAGTAACAAAATGAAACACTGTCTGACCCTGTGCCATTCACACAAATGTAGTTGGTTTGGAGCTTATTTTGCAGCCACTGGGTCAATTCATCTGTTGAAGGTCTTCCCATTTCCACTGACACTCAACTTTAACAAACTAGATGCCCTTTTCCAGAGTCAGTTCTCTCCTGATAATATGTCCAAAGTATGCGAGATGGTCTCATCATTCTTCCTTCTAAGAAACATTCTGACTGTATTTTTTCCAACACATATGTGTTTGTTATTCTGTGAATCCATGGTACTTCCAATGTTCTTTACCAACACCATAATTCAAATAGATCAATTCTTCTGCAGTATTCCTTATTTGGTGTCCAAATTTCACATGCACATGAAGTGAAGTGATTGAAATACCTAGGCTTAGGGCAGGCACACTTTATTCCTCAAAGTGACATAATGATTTTTAATATTTTAAAGAGGTGTTTTACAGTGAATTTTCCTAAATGAAAACATAATTTGATTTCTGCTACTTGTATGAATGTTAATTGTGGATTCAAGTAGATGGAAATCCTTATTAAAAATATTTTCTCCATTTAGCAGAATGCTGCCTAGGGGAGGACAACTTATTATGGTGCCCATGTGAGGCTTTCAGTGGCAATCCACACTAAAGTCTCTTGCCATCCATACTGCATGCAGGGAATTTTGTAGTTCCTGAGCACGTGCTTCAAGCCCTCCTGGTTTTCCAAAAGCGAGGTTTGTCATATGCATACCACTGGTTAATGTCTTCCTTCAATCCTATTGCCAAGTTTTTCATAGAGTCTAACTTTTTTAATGGTTTGCTCAGCAAATAAGTCTGGTAAAAGGATACAATCAGTGATGGCCTTCAAATAATGTAATATCAGTTCATGCACTGGTATAATAAAATAATGTACTAAAAGGTAGTTAATGTTTACATAGGAAAAATAAAAGAGGTATGCAAAACTAGACTATGTTATAAGAAAGAGTTTTAAAATACTATTGAAAAATATTAAATAATACTTGGCAAAAATGATAAAACTCTGATTTAAGGTTTTTCTTATTGCTTCTTACTTGAAGTCCTCACTTTCAATATTCTTCACTTTTATCAGAGCGCCATCAGCTATATGATTTATCCGTATCATCTTTTTGCTGTAGGAATAGGATTCCACTCCTTTAGAGGTAGCCCAAATAGGCACGAATCATAGTGGCTGATAGATTAAAAAACAGGTGACTTCTCTTCTCTAAACATGCTCTGTTCATCTTTGAAAAAATCTCATTCTGCTTTTGCTGAACTGACAGCAAATGTTCTAGCAAATTTTTAGCTTTTTGAACACTTTTAGGAATTGCATAAATATGGATTTTTAAAAAATATTATTTTATTGGGGGCTCATACAACTCTTATCACAATCCATACATTAATTTAACCGGGCATGTTTGTACATATGTTGCCCTCACTCTTTTGTAGATATTTACCTTCCATTGAGCCCTTGGTATTAGCTCTTACCCCTCCTTGCCCCCATCATCATAACCCCCTGAAAGATTGTACATTATTATTTTCATCTCTCATACCGACCGACACTGTCTCCCTTCCCCCTTGTTTTCTGTTGTTCTTGCCTTTGTAGTGGTGTGTATGGTTATGTGTTGATCATTGTGATCGGTTCCCCCTTTCTCCCTTCCTCTCCCCCTCACACCCCTACCCTTCTGGTATCACTATTCCCACTCCTGTTTCTGAAATCTGTCTGTCATGAACTCCCATTCTTTCTATACCTGTGTACATATTGCTGTCTAGTCTGAATTGGGAAGCAGCACTGGGGTGATGGTAGTGGGGTGGTGAGGAAGCCTCAAGGAACCAGGGGGATATAATGTGTTTCATCAATGCTTTGCTGCACCCTGATGACTCATCCCCTCCCTGTGGTCCCTCTCTGGGTAGATTGTTCCACTGTCTACAGATGTGCTTTGGATCTCCACTCCAACCCCCCCCCTCATTCTCAACAATATGTTTTGACTTGTTATGTGTCTATTGATGCCTATTACTTTGTCCCTATGATTCTTCATGATCGCATTGGCGGTGTGCTTCTTCCATGTGGACTTGTTGCTTCAATGCTGAATAGGAGCTTGTGTAACTTCAAGCCTTTAAAAGCCCAGATGCTATATCTTTTAATAGCTGGACACCATCTGTCTCTTTGCCACATTTGCTAATGCACCCATTTTGTCTTCAGCAATTGTGTCGGGAGGGTGAACATCTCAGACTGCTGATTGGTTAGAACAAATGTTACTGTATTGAGGGAGGGTATGAGCAGAATCCCAAAGTCCATCCCCTACCTCAGTGTATTGCTGTATAACTATACATACCTGGACCAATACCTCTATTTTTGTGGATTTCTGTATTTACAGACATACACTGCTATGTTTATACCTCTATCCATTGCTTTGCTTCCTTGGTCCTTCCTCTGTTTCCTTTTACCTTCCTCCTGCCCCACTGTCAATTCCCCCTTATTTCTGCCTCTACCTCCTCTTAGCTTGTTTGCTGTTGCTCTGACACATTTTCCATGAAATCTCAACAATCATTAATGTCAATTTCATAATTTTAAAATATCGTTAAATATGAGTAATTTTTCTTCAGCTGATATCCGTGGAAGTAGTACTTCTTCTGTAATCCAGGAATCTCAATCTAAATAATTGAGAAATTCTCATTTATTCCCATCTTGAATTTGGCTACAACTTACTTTTAAATGTTCACAATCTATTTATCTTTTTTCCAACTAATTACTACGTCTTCTAAAAACGTTTCCCAATGAAGCCTGACAAATTGATAATTTACTACAAATTTTGTCTTTGAAGGTTTCTGAAGTGATTGATTGATCTTATTTTTCTTCTAATATGGACGTTTTTCCTTTCAAAAAATTTGGAATGCTTTAATAGATCTTATCACAAGTTTTTTTACCTTTATTATGTCTATATTTCTCACTAGCAGTGCATTTGAAAAAGAGAAATTTTGTTTAATAAATCCATCATCAATGCAAAATAAGATATAAATATGTATATATTTTAAGATAGGCAGCCATATGTAAGTACTTTTTATTTTATTAAAAATTGTGATGTAGCTCTGGATAAGTGGATCACACAGGTAAGACTCACCTTAAACTCAGGCCGCCCATCTTGGGCAAAATTTACCAATCTTTGTCATTTCAATTCAAAGTTGTCATTTAAATTCAAAGCTGTTTGGATGTTTTGGAAAGTTCAACTTGGTTCTTCTCAAAGTGGTGAAAATAATATAAATCTTATCAAAATATTCTTAAAGTATTTACTTGCTTGATCTCTTTGATGGGATCATCAAAAACAAGAGGGAGATAATGCCTTAAACAGGGCCATATAATGATGTTTGAAACCTCTGTTGCAATCTCAGTGCCCGCTTCAGACTTTCTCACAGTTTCCCATCTTAGAGCGAACCCTGATTACAATGGTCATTTAACAACTTTTTCACCGAACTCAACCAGAAGTTAGATACGGGTTTTGGCCAACCAGTGCAATCAAGCCAAATTCCACCACTGAATATAACCCTGACACATATCTTTCCTGATTTTAAAGTAAGCAGTATTTCCTTGCTCTGTTCAAATGATGGCCTCTTGCTCTGCACACAAATTCTTTCTGGGCACAGGTTAGTGTTCTGGACTTCTTGTTCTTCCCAGTGTCATCCATTTCTTGTTATGATTGCTTTTGACTGTTGAATGCCTTTGAAGACTCAGCGAAGCAGTTGAATGGGGTTGCATAATCAATGAAACACAAGTAAACATTTTCTCTGCTTTCAACCAAGATCCAGCTGGAATTAACAACAATATCCTTCACTTCATGCCATCTTCAGAATCCAGCCTAAATTTCTGACTGTCGATTGTTTATGAGAGTGAAACCATTGTTGAATGATCTTTCACACAATTTTTTGTGTGTGCTAATTATATCAATTAATTATATTGTTTGACAATCTCCACATTCTGGTGTGTCATATTCTTTGGAATGGGCACAGATGTGGATATTTTCCATTTGGTTGGTGAGATAGCTGTCCCCAGAGTTCTTTGCATAGATGAGTGAGTGCTTCCAGTGATTCATTAGCTTCTTGAAACCTTTCGATTGGTATTCTCACCATTCCTGGAGTCGTGTTTTTCTCTCGTGATTCCAGGGTAGTTAGGAATTCTTCCTTTAGTACCATTGGTTGTTGAGTGTATGCTTCTTCTTGAAATGGTTGCATGTCTACCAACTCCTTTTTGTAAAGTGACTCTGTTATTACCTCCATTGTCTTTTGATGCTTCCTGAAGCAATATTTTGCCCATAGAGTCTTTTAATGTTTCAACTTAGGGATGAATTTTGTCTTAAGTTCTTTCAGCTTGAGATACATTGAACAGGGTCTTCCCTTTCGGCATTCTAACTCCAGGTCTTTGCACATACCAGGAATCACGGCCGGTAGTGTGACGACTATTCCTCAGATTCTCTCTGAAGATGGTCTGCCCATTGTTAAACATGAAGTGGTACATTCCGAAGAAAATGCTAAGGGACTTAGAAGCATCATCAGTTTATGCTCCATTAATACTCAGAACCTGCTCCATTATTACTCTGCTCTCACTACTTAATGTTTGTTAGAACTCTACCCAAAATAAAGTCATGTAGATTTCCAAAGCATCTTTTAACCTCACCAGCTCCGAATTGTTTTCAGTCTTTTCTGCTTCAATACAGCTGAATGGTCCTATTACTCTTTGAAAATGCTGATGAGAACACACAGCTCTAATCAGGACTCTATGTTTCAATCGAGATGATCAAGTTTAGTCATTCTGTTGCAGTGGAAGAGGTATTTGGATTCCATTGCAATTTTCAGTCCACATAAAGACTAGAAGAAACTCCCTGCTGAGTTTTCATAGTCTGCCCTACTCCGTGCCCTCGGTCATCTCTCGTACCCCTAACAACCCTGCATGGTACTCAGAAACAACTCTGTTTCTGAATCATGATTCTTGTACTTTATCATTTTCTTCATTCAATGTTTAAAATCACTTCTGTGCTATTGTGGTAGTTACATAATCTCATGTCAACCTAAGGATCGTCACAGTGAAGGGGGGCAGTCTAGCCTGTCAATCAGGTCACAGCCTGTTGATGCCTCCTTATGGGCATGGTCATCTCATGAGGATTCTGTGAACTTCCCCTCTTCCTCCCTGGAGGTGGGGCACACTCTCTATAATGTAATAGATAGGGTTGACTAGATAAACAAATCCAGAGACACTCATATGTGTGTAAGAAAGAGCTTTATTTCAAAGAGCAATTGTATATTGAGAAAACATTCCAGCCCAGTCTGGATTAAGCCCATAAGTCTGATATTAGAGCAGATGTCCAATACTAGTCCATAATCTCTCTTTAGATTCATGCAGCACATGCAATGAGGTCAAGTGCAGGAAGCTCACAGACCGGTGTATGGAATGTCATGTGGATCTACTGACAGTGAAAGCATTTCAGTGATGGTGCAGATCCCCATGTGGCCCCTCCAGCTCCAGGGCTCTGGCTGCCATCAGCGTGGCTTCATGTAGCTTGTCAACAGGAATGTGTCAGTAGAAAGAGAGTGTGGCCCAGCTCAAGGACAAGTTAATATCTCTGATGAGAAAGAGGTAATTAACATTTATATGAGGTTGAAACTCAGATTCTGAAACAGTTTTAACATTTAACTCTCATTTTTCCCTAGACCCTGGTCATTCACATAAAACATAAAATAAAAACAACTCTAAGCTCACTTTCCACAGAGCATAGACTAAAGGAAGGACTCCTATTTCTGTCCTCTGAACAGGGTGAGTGAAGAAGAAAATAAATTTGTGATTAACATGGCATCATTCCCACTTTCTGTTGTGGAATTTCAAAACAGGCTTGAGCATTTAATCACCTGTGCTGATTGCTAAGCCAGCAGACACCCAGGAGACCAAACCTAATAGATCATAACTTCCAGGGGAGAGCCTCAACTTCTGCTTTTTATTATTCTACTTTAACAAAGTCTTAGATTTTAGTTACATTTCATTTTATTCTAAACCAGATCCTTGTGTGCATACTGTTGGAAAAGGAATTTCTATACTACCCCCGAGGCCTGCTGAGAAGAAACAATGTGACCTGCTTTTTGAGAAATCCTGGTCTCCTAGCATCCTTTCTAGCCACTTGGTGGCATTGAATGCACTTAGACGCTGGCTTGCATAGCCAGGTAACAAAGGAATGTCCAGGGTTTCAAAGTGCTCAGAATGGCTTCCCTTCTGGTTCTTCTTGGTCTTGGCAGCACAGGGTACCAGCGGCTTGGAGAAAGCATGATGCTGGCTTCACCAGCGACTCTAAGAGCTCTCTTTTGGAGACATCCAAGGATGCTGCTGTGTCGAGTCTATCAATTTGTGAATCAGCAAATTTGGAAAAGTTCCCTTACCCTAAGGGTACTAGGTTGTTCAATGTTTTCACATGCTTTTGATAATTTTAATGTTTTTTTAACACATAAAAGTTCTGGATTTAACTTTTGCTTTGTGGTTAAGGAAACTTGGAGGGAAGGACTCATACAAGGATTTTTCTTGACACTCAAGTTCCTGATTTTGAGGGTGAAACCATATGAGGAGAAAGTGGGGCTCATGAAGGAGGGGGGAGTAGGGAGGGAGGGGGAAAAAGAGAATCCGATGCCAAGGACTTAAGTGGAAAGCAAATGCTTTGAAAATGATGAGGGAAATTAATGTAAAGATGTGCTTTACACAATTGAAATATGTATGGATTATGATAAGAGTTGTATGAGCCCCTAATAAAACATTTAAAACAAAAAGAAAGTGGTGTGTCTGCTAGGTCCTCTGGATGCCTATGAAGCTATTCTGGTTCACAGAGGTGGCTCCCAGATATTGTGCTTGCTGGAAGAGCACGAGAGATCACCCTCTGTCCAAGCTGTAGTGAGCACAGACATGAATGGGGACCTGTAGTGTTCTGCTGCCCTCCTTGCTTCCTTGGTAGCCCTATGTGGAACAACTGAGTGTTCTTGAGAGACAAGATAATGAAACAAGGTTAATGAGGAAGGAAGCAATCCTGGATAAGCACCAGGAACACCATACGTTGTTACTAGGATTTCTTGGAGCTGTCATCATTATCAGCCCAAGTTATTTCAGGAAACTGCTGCCAATAGAGTGAGAAGAACTGCTGCGAGGACTCAGCCGCCCACTGGGTTGCAGAACAACTGGTGAGAGTGTCTCTAGAAGCTTTCAGTGTACTGTCCCTCTGAGCCACTCTCAGGAGGTGCTGCAGACTGGAGCTGTAATTTGGAAGGGACCCAGGAATCAGCAGACTAAGAGGACACTAGCTACTTGATATTATCTAGTCTCTTACATTGTATCCCATGAAATTCTAGACACTTGGGTGGAAATTAAAGATTCAAGATAAATCTTATATAACTATGTATCCCTATGCATTAAGCCAAGCACCACGCTTCATTCATCAAATATTTATAGAACCTCTAATTTTTGTCAGAACATTTTCTGGGAACTGAAGATTATGCAGCATGAGCCTGCTTATTCTATTTTTTAAGAGAAGGACTAGGATTCTTCTTCCAGATGAGTATAAATGAGAAGGGAAAGGAGTGTATTCAAGTATGGCCCATGGACTCTAAGCAATTTAAGTGTCCACTATGGGTTAGGCAGATGATTGAGGAGAAAAGTTTTAGCACTAAAAATTTAAAGATCTTGTGGAATAAAGGAATTAGATAGAACTGAATTTATGTTACTCATAATGATCTTATAGGACAGAAGAGAACTGTGCTGTGGGTTTCTGAGAATGCAACTTTATTTGGAAGGGGAAAGTCCTGACTTTCTCATATGAAGCGAGTGTGGTGATTTTGAACTGCTGACCTTGTGAATCATAGCCCAACACATAACTACAATGCCACCAAGGTTCCTTGAAGGCCTCTTATAGGCTCACCATGCGTTGTCACTGACACAATGATAGTGTATTTGTTTATGTTGCTTTTTTATTAAACTGATTTAAAACAGTTAAGGAGTGAACTTTTAAAAAATAAATCCGGGTCTAGCAGCTATTGTTGTGAGCAAGGATATGAACACAGTTGAAGGAGATAGAATTTAGAAAAATAAGTTGTAAAACTAAGAAGACCAAAGAATAAAGAGACCAAGAGCAAGCATATCCTTGTGGATACTAAATATGCTTTCATTAGGCAACTTGCATTGTTCTGAAGACTCTAGTCTTATTTAAAGTCTTGAGCTAGCTAAAGAGGTCTTCACACATAACCCAGAAGCTGGAATGGAAACAGCCATTCCAGAAGGGTAGAGACAAAAGGTACTAGATGAGCAGAGAAAGGGGAACCAATCATAATAATCTATGCATAACCCCACACCCCTCCAGAGGAAAGAACAGCAGAAACCATGAGAAAGGGAGAGAACAGTGAGTATGAAATATGCAAAAAATAATAATTTATAATCTATCAAGGGGTCACAAGGAGGGGGGAGCAGGTAGGAGGAAAAAAGAGGAGCTGACACCAAGGACTCAATAGAAAGGAATTGTATAGAAAGGTATGATGGCAACATATGCACAAATATGCATGATATGATTGATGTATGGATTGTAATAAGAGTTGGAAGAGCCCCCAATAGCATGATTTTTAAAAAGATTAAGTCTTTAATGAACAAGCCTCTATCACTTAATCATGGACAGGGAAATATATCTTGAGATATCATGATGAACAATCTAGAAACTACTGTAAGTCAGTAAAAAATATTGCAAGTATGTAAATACCTACCATTCCAAACATGTTTTCAGCTCATCGACTGAAAAAAAATTTAAGTCCCTCTAATTGAGCTTCTCCTACAGATAAAAAAAACATTCTGTTTTCAGAGGTCTTGTTACATAGCAAATATGTTATCTAGCATGAGAGACATACATTAGAATACATTCATTGGACATTAAATCATGACAATTTAGCAGACAATTAAATGACTCATGGAGTTCCTATTGTCTCAAGAGGGCTTTCAATAGCTGTTTTTTCTCCAAAACCAATCAAAAGACCTCTCTTTTGAGGCTCTTCTGGGTGGATTTGAACCTTCAACCTTGTGATTAGAAGCTGAGCATTTGCCATCAACCCTTTGTACCACCCAGAGGACCGATACCAAGTCTAGAGCAAGATGCAAGAAAAGGAAGCAATTGAACAAGCAACGCAAAGAAAGTTAAAACAGCTAGCTAGAAACAGAACTTTGGGCAGCCAGGCTATGCCATTACCTGCACGCTGGCCCAGAGCACCAGAGTGGGTGATGTGCTGGGAAAGAGCAGTTTCAGAAGAGAAAGACTTCTCTGCTTATGGGGATGATAATTGTTCTCTAGGAGTGTGAAATATCTGCATATTACAAAACAAAGAAACCAGTCAAGTTGAGTCCTTTCAGTCTCCTAACAACCCACTGTGACAGAGCAGAACTGCCTCAGAGGATGATCAAGTGCAAACTTTACTGAAGTAGATGGCCCCCTCCTTCTCCCTAGGGAGTAGCTAGTAGATTCCAAATGTGCATTGCTGCTCATGTTAGCAACCAAGTGCACAACCTACTGCACTGTAGTTGTTAGCTGCAGTCCAGTGAGCTCTGACTTTAGGGACTCCTGTAAACAGAACAAAATACTTCCCGGCCCTGGGCCATGCTCCCAAGTGTCTATGTTTGAGCCCATCCATGCAGCAGACGCATCAATCCAGCTTACAGTGGCTTTCTCTTTTTATCTGCCCCTCCACCAAGCATGATATCCTTCTGCACTGACTGGTCCTTCATGACAGCAGGTCCAAAATAGGCGAGACAAAGTTCAACATCCTTGCCTCTAAGGAACATTGTGACTGTGTGTCTTTCAACTAGATCAGCTTGTTCTTTGGTCAGTCCATGGTTCTTTCAATATTCTTCACAAGTCACATTGTTTAAATGCATTAATTCTTCCATCTTCCTTATTCAGTGTGCAACTTTCACATGCATATGAGGAGATTGAAATTATCATGGCTGAGGTCCTCAAACAAGCATCCTCACTGTTCTGCAGTTTAAAGAGTTCTGGTGCAGCAAATTCACCCAGTGTGATGTATCGTTTGATCGCTTGACCTCTTGCTTCCATGAGAATTGATTGTGGAGTCAAGCGAGGCACATCCTTAACTTCAACCTTTGCTCCTTTTACCATAATGTTGCCTACTGGTCACGTTGTGACGCGTTGGGTTTTCTTTGCATGGAGTCCTAATCCTTACAGAAGGCTGCAATCTTTGATCTTCATCAGCAAGTACTTCAATTCTTCCTTACTACGGCAAGCAAAGTTGTATCACCTACATATCCCAGGTTTGTTTTTTTTAAAGAGCTTTCCTACAATCCTGATGCCACATTCTTCATATAATCCAGCTTCTCTGGTTATTTTGCTCAATTTACAGCATGAATGCATTTCATAAGAGGATGCAACCCTATGTAGTATGCCCTTGTCACATCCAAATAACTTCCTCTTGATCCATGTAAAGGTTCCACATGAGTACAATGAAATATTATGGGAATTCCATTCTTCTCAATTCTCCTCATAGTTTGTAATGGCCCATACAGTAAAATGCTTTGGCATACCCCAAGAAACACAAGTAAACATTTTTCTGGTTTTATCCCCTATCAGTCGAGATCCATCTGATATCAGCAGTGATATCCCTTTTTCCATGGCCTCTGCTGAGTCCAGCCTGAATCTCTACCTGCTCCCTATCATTGTACCGTTGCAACTGCTGATGGATGATCTTCAGCAAAATTCTGCTTGCATGCCATATTAATGCTATGGTTCTATAATTTGAGCATCACCTTTCTTTGGAATGAGTACAAATATGATATCTTCCAGTGATTTGGTCAAATAGTTGTTTTCTAAATTTTCTGTCATAGAAGAGTGAGTGCCTTGTTGAAACATTTCCATTGGCATTACGTCAATTCCCGAAGCCTTGTTTTCGGCTGATGCTGTTCATGCAACTTGAACTTCTTCCTTCATTGCCCTTGGTTCTTGCTCAGATGCTACCATATTCTCCCATTAGATTCTCCATAATTTGGGCTCTTTTCCTCCCTTCTTGTGCATCTTAAATTGAAAGCATACTTCTGTGCCAGGGTAAGTTTTCCTACAAAAACACACACACAAGTGCTACAGAGAGAAGAATCAACAGCATTATCTCCCATGGGAAGAAGTTGAACGGTTTCACCATTCACTTGACTTCATCCTCAAAGTGAAAGACATGAATAACTTTGGCCTCCTTCTGAAAGTTCTTTTCTCTTCAAATAATATTTTCTGCAACAATATGTTCAATTAAAATAAAGCTTTGCACCAAGGAGAACATAGTTCATGATTCCTTTTATATGAAGTTTTAAAGCAGGCCAAACTAATCTATCAAGGGAGAAAAAAAAAACAGAGCAGTAGTTGCCTGGAGAAATAGAAGGTAGGCTGGAATCAGGAATCAAAAGAAGCACAAAGGACATTTCTGGCATAATAGTCGTGTGAAGGTTAGTCTGTAGGTCTCAATTAGGACTTGAGCTCCAAACTCCTTCAATGAATACCTAAGATTTGTACATTTCATTGACTATAAATCAAAAGACAGAGCTATAAATAAATCTTGAAATGCACTTAATGACATTGCGTTGTTGTTGTTGTTAGGTGCTAAAATATTTTGGCAGAACTAATGTCAGCAACTTTTTCTGAAATTCATCACAAAATAAGATGTACTGATCAATGGATGAAAATATGTATAGAAATTGGATAAAACCAGCACAGTCAGAGAGTATTGGTAAACTTTAACAACAGCCTGGTGTTCCTTATGAAATTCTTTCAACATTTCTGTATACTTGAGCACCTGCATTATAGAATATTTAAAATGAGATGTTCTTCACATGTCCTGTCCTGGTTTCTATCTCAATCCTTAATGAAAATGCTGAGATTTATTCTTTGAATTCCAAGGGATAAACATCTTAGAATGGTACATCTAAGTGTGAAGCCAAGGCATTTTCAATCATAGGGAAACATATGTTCAACCTTCAGGTAGTGCGTGTGAAAAAACATTTAATATTGAAGGGCTTCTTGTCACTTCTCAGTAGTTGCCTGCCTGTCAACTTCACATCCCAGGTGTTCTGCAAACTGTAATTTCCTGTGCTCTCTGACTGAGGGCATAGAGATCTATATAGCTGACCTCAAGGAAATATTATAGAAACCTACCTTCCATTGAAAGAGAAGAAAGAAAATCTAAAACAACTAACAGTTTGGTTGCCCACTTGGTAAGAGGCTTGACTGCCTCAAAAGAAATATCTTTTCGAAATATGAAACGGTCCTAGTCTTTGGGGTAGAAGTCTTGAGTTTCAAACGTCCAAATGATGCCACGTGTTAATCTTAATTCCTGAAATATTGTTAAATTGAACTGTTCTAACTTTTCAAAGTAAGGCAGACAGAAATGACGCAGCATGGCAGTGTGAAATCTGTCAGTCCTTCTTCAATATAATCTTTCATTCCACCTCCCTCTGGTTTTCCTCTCCCTCTTCCCTGATCTCTTACTTTTGAAGTGTTCTGACCTCTGTTTCGGGCCTGTTCATTTGCCTGCCTGAATTCACACTACCTGAAATTTCATCTAGTCTCATAGTAAATATCATCTATATACTGATGATCCCCAATATATATGATCAGTCCCGATCTCTTTCTTGATATCCAGAGATGTATACCCAACTCTACTGAATATTCATGATTGGATATCTAACAGGCACCTCGATCTAAACATGTTGAAAACTAGGCTTTTGCACTTCACCCCAAAACAGTGTCTTTTCAAAATTCCTCAAGTCAACAACATTTCCAACATTCTGGATGCCTAGACAAAAAAATCTCTGGATTATCTTGGTCTCCTTTCCTTCTCTAAGGATGTGCATGTGATCTGCCAATCCCCCTTACAGCCCCACTATCTAAATATATCCAGAGTTCAACCACTTCTCAAGCCCTACTCTGCTACTTCCTGCATCAAGTATCACTGCTTTCCCAATTGATCTCTATTCTTCTGACTTTATCTTCCTTCCATCTATTCACAATCCAGAAGCCAGAATGGTCTAGCTTAAATAGGACTTGGATGATCTCACTCCTCCTCGTAAATGGCCCCATGGCTTCACTTCACCTGTAAAATGGAAACCAAAGTCATAAAGAGATGTCAAGGTCCCACACAATTTGGTTCCCACTCCTCCTTTCTTCTCCTCTTGCAATATACTTCACAATGACCTAGTTCTGATATCACAGAACATCCTCAATTCCCTTTTGCAGGCAATTTGCTAATCCCTCGCCCTAAGCACTTGACACACAGAATTATTCAAACTTTCCTTTGTCCAGGAAGTCCAAAAAACGAGCTGCTCTCAAGTATCTTGCACTATATAAATCACCTGGTACAGATCCAGCTTGCTGTTAATCCGTCCTGAGTGTAATCCACCCACCATGTGTCCCTGGGAGAGAGCCTTCAGAGTTTAGATAAGTACTCAGAGCTCTATCTTATATCTACTGGAGTACCTTTAAGTTGTAAACTGCTTTCTGTAGAATCTGTATCCAAACCCCAGGTCATATATCAATAGAACAGGTTAGCTTCCCATCACTCAGCTCTACCATGATGAGCCTTCTGGTGAGCCTTGAACCCGCCTCCTTGGCTCCTTCACTTGAACATTATCCTCTGGCCAGAACTTGCTCCATTCACAAGGCCATATCTATCAACTCCTTCAAATCTTTGCTCCAATCACATGACAAAGACATTGTCTTAAACTGACTAGCCTATTAAAACTGTATTCTCTGACCAGTTTCCCAACATTCCCCACCTCTTGTCCTAGTTGTATTTTTCTCCATAGCATGTGCCACCCCTTAATACAGAAGCCAGAAAGCAACCACTCCATACTTTATCTTCTGCCGCCACAGTCATTTTAGAGAATAAAGTTCATAAAGGCTGGATTTCTTTTGCATATTTCATGCATCGCTCTAACCAGATTGTCCAGAGGATTAGGTACAAACACAGATTTTCGAAGAATGAATGAATTGGGGATTTAACTGATATTTTATAAATACCATATTATTTGTTGCAATCCCGAGTAGTGTGCATTGAATTGTTATTTATTTGTTTCCGTTAGCGTGGTGACTACATGTGTGTCCAGGTAAAACTGTGCTCCATAGGATTTTCAGTGGCTAATTCGTTGGAAGCAGAAAATCAGCCCTTTATTCTAATATATATTAGAAGCCAAGCATATTAACTATTTACACATTTAAGGGTCAACAAAAGTAGTGTAGGAGACTGCGTGTTTCATCCCTTTTAATTTCAGGCTGGGAGAAAAGATATACCATGCCATTAGTGTACAGGAAGCAAACACTCACATCAATCTTCAGAAAATCAACTTTTATGTGCAGGATCTAAAAGTGGGACGCAAACTGTACTTGGGTAGGAAAGATGCTTTACTGAGCCAGTACAATAGAAAAACAGGTAAAGTGAGTTAGAGGCACCCCCTCGATGATGAGGAGTGCTGGCAGTGGCACAGTGTTCACTGTCTTAACTGCTAGCTAAGAGCTCCGTGTTTATCCCACCAACCACTTCTGGGGAGAAAGAGATGGCACTGTGATTCTGTAAAGACCACAGCCTGGATAAACCTTTGGGGTCATTATGAACCATAATAGATTTATGGGTAATAGATAAGCAATGGATTTGCTTTAATTTTGCCATTTCCAATATTTATTGCATCCTATGGCCCTTACAGTCACCGAGGCTCTTACAGGAGCATAAAAGCAAGTGTCACAGGGTACGCAGCATTCTGGTTAGGGCAACAGCTCCCTTGAGTACAATTTCTGGGGCTTTATACAAGTTCCCATATGTCTTTGCCAGTTTATTGGCTACCAATACCATCCACATCATTGTGTTATTATGAATACAATATGAGGTAACTCAGTTAAAATTATCTTGGCTAAGTTATTATTTATTGAGCTTTTACAATGTGTCACTGCATTATAAAATTTATATGTATTATTTATTGTTAAGGTAAATATTATCATCATCTCCATTTTATACACACATACACAGAGACCCACACAACCTGAGGCTTAAATTTTATGCTATGTTGCCTAAAGTTCACAATTCCTAGATAATGGAATCAAGCTTTGAACTGAAGCACTAATATACCTTCTTCGGCAATAAGATATGTTGAGCGCTTCATTCATTTCACTGAGAATTAGCATACTTGCATGTCATTATGATACAGTGCCTCTTGTATTTTGCAGACAACATTAGATTTGAGTGTCAAATGTTTCTCTTTGATAAGCAATAGTTGCACATTTATGCGAATCAATCTGCAAAACTATTATTTTTCCCTTCTCCCTTTCTTCCATTTACATCTGCTCATAAACAAAAACATCCATCTGATTCTCAGAAGTCATCATTTTTTCAGCATGATTTCCTCTCTAAGAACTTCCTAAGCAATGGGAAAAGATGTGCATTTGGGTGTATGAAATACATTAAGGCACAACATTTTATTGAACTCTTCAGGTTGATAAAGATTTCTTCCACAGAACATATCAACTAACTCTTCAATAATGATCCAAGGAAGCAATGAATCCGGGCAGAACTCAATAGGGAAACAAAAAAAACTCCCCCCTACCGATGGTTATAACTAAGCAAACATTTAGAATTCCCTTCACAAGTAGAAAAATTAAAACAAATCCACAAGAGCCAAAATATATAACTGTGAGTAGATTTCACCTGACTGTATGGCTGCATTGGACACTAATGCTTGAAGATGCAGTGTGTCTTGAGATGGCATTAGGAAACCATATATCAAGAAAGCATTGGATCATTAAAGAAATTGGAAAAGAAAAAAAGACAAAAATAAATGTCAACAAACACTGCACAACTTGTTTTTAAACTTGGAGTAGCTAAAGCAATGAGGGAAATGACATTGTAAAAGAGCTGAGGATTTCAATGGGCTGCTCAAGAAGAAAAATTATAGCGAGAAATGCAAAACAAAAAACAAAAACTGGAATTAGCACATGAACAGGGAAGAACCTATCTGCCATTTTTCATGTTAGAGGACCTGAAAGACCAAAACCCAAATCTTGAGTTGCAATATTGAAGGATTTTATGGTTAAAATTTTAAAGAATTTTTGTTCAAGAGATTTTCCAAGTGCAATGTATCTTTTGATCTCTTGACTACTTCTTCCATGAGCAGTAATTGTTGATTCCAGCAAGACGAAATCCTTGACAACTTGCATCTTTTCTCAGTTAATCATGCTGCTTTGAAGAAGATGGTGCACCTGATTCAAGCCTTGGTCTCTTCAATTGCCTCACATGTGTGGAAGAGTTGGGCAAGGAATACTGAAGTCCAAAGAAGAATCGATGCATTTAAATGAGGGTGCTGGCAAGAGTAGTGAAAGTGCCATGGACTGCCCAAAGAACAAGCAAATCTGTCCTGGAGGCGGTACAGTCAGACTGCTCATTAGAGGCAAGGCTGTACTTTCACCTTGTGTACTGTGGGTGTGGTATCAAGAGAGACCAGGCCAGGAGAAGGACACCAAGCGTGGTCAAAGGGAAGAACCGTGGAAAAGAGCAACGTTCCCCTAGAGAGGATTGACTCTGTGGCTGCAACAGCGGGCTCAAACGTAAGATTTGTGAAGATGGCTCAGGGCTGGACCGGGTTTTGTTCTGTTGCTTATAAATGAACTCTAATACAGTTGGAAAATCTGAACAGACCCTTAACCAAAGGAGAAGTGGTGAAGATGCCATAAAAATATTTCCAATAACAAGAAAGCCCCAGACCAGGTGGCTTCACTGGGAAATTTTATCAAGCATTCAATGCAGAGTTGACACCAAATCTGCTTAAGCAGTTTGAAAATATAGAAAAGGAAGAGATGCCTCTTCACTTCTTCCATGAATCCATAATCATCTTACTATCAAGTCAGGTCAGGAAATCATTCACACACAAAAAAGAAAATTATACAAATATTCCCTCATGATCAAAGATGCATATTTTCTCAAGAAAATTCTAGTAAGCAAAATTCAACAGAATGTCAAAAATAACAGCATATCTCAGTATAATGTGATTCATACCAAGTAGGCAAGGGTGATTCAATTATAGAAAATCAGTTAATGGAACTAATTACAAAGTAAAGAAAGAAAAAGTACCATGATCATTCAATTGATGTTAAAAAGCACATTTGATTTAAAATCTTGAGAAATGGTTATAACAGGTAAAATTCTCAAAATAATAAGGTTACTTTTGCTAAACCAATAACCCACATTATCCTCAATGGTAAAAACTGAAAGCTCTTGCCCTTCAGAATCTGAAAAAGACAAGGATGTCCACTATCGGCATTCTTAATGCACTCGTAATTCATATTGTACTGGAAGCCATGGCCAAAGCAATAAAGGGGGAAAAAGGATGATAAGATGTATCCAAATTGGGAAGGAAGAAGTGAAGATATCTTTACAAATGACATGATTCTATAAATAGAAAATCCCCAAGACTCTGCAAGAAAACCACTAGGCCTAGTGGAAAAAGCCAGCAAACTGAAAGCATGCTAGATGGAGACACAAAAATCAGTCGGGTGGTCCTTTAACACTAACAGAGAGAATTCCAGAAAGTAAAGCAAGAAAATAATAACATTTACAATAGCCACCCAATTGATAAAATATAGTGCTTAGAAATTAACTTTACCAGGGATGTTAAAGACTTAGAGCATGAGCATTACAAATCGCTACTTAAAAAACTAACGTACATAAAATAATGTTCCATTCTCATAGACTGAAATGTTTAACATTAAAAAGAAAATGTCAATACTACTCAAAACGTTCCGTACATATAAAGGAACCCTAATCCAAATTCCAACGTCATCTTCACTGAATTGGGAACATTAATCACCTAGAAACCATCATCTAGAACGAAAAGAGGCTCTGAACAGCCAAAGCAACTTTGAAGAAAAAGAGCCACCAAGTAGATCTGTACTTCCCACTTTCAAAGATGTCAGCACATTTGGCAGGATTTGTGAGTGCAATTTACAAGGGTGATGGTGGTCGTGATGCTGCTGGGAATGCTTTATCCCTAATCACCATGTCAACAAAGAGGTCTAAAACATAAAAACCAAAAGAAGGTATTAAAAATTACAACTTTTATTATTAGACAAAATGCTGTACATTTTCCACTTTCTTCATTGTTATTGTGTGTATTGGCCCTATTTTAGATGTACTTAAATTCTTCCTTTAATTTCAAAACTGGTGAATTTTAAAGTATTTCCATTTGCTCTTACATTTGACTCACTCCCTAAATTCTATACCACCATGTTAATATTTTTATGAGTCATACTTATGAAAAAGTTGTTCATTACATGTTGCTTTAAATATTCCTTCTTATTTTTCATTTTTATATTATTGATGTTGACTCAGAATATTTGGCATTCTGCACTGACCCCCCCTTTTATGAGTTCAAGCAAATATGTGATTATTCTATTTTTACAAGTATGTTTTGTGCTATCCAAAAAATATAATGCAATTAGAATCACAAAATCATTGAACTTTCACATCAATTAAATAGTCAAAAATCTCTCATGTGACTTCCGGAGATATTTGAGAAATGAAAGGTTAATAGTGTGAGTTTAAGTCTGACAAAAACCTATCACACGGCATAAGAAGACGAGGCAGTGACAGCCTAGGAGTCAGGAGGCCTGTGATCCAGTTATCATTGGGGTTTTAGAGCATCCTATGTTTCTTCTCTGGGAAAATCTCCAAATTGCTTGTGGTTTAGTTTCCTGATCTATTAAATGATGCCGACAATGTCTACCTGACTTCCAGAGAAAAGGTATGCATTCACTCACCATACTTATTTAGTCTATAGGCTGAGCACTTAATCTGAGAAACTACACTAAGAACCCTGGTGGGGTTATGAGCGGCTAATTGCAAGGTCAACAGCTTGCAACTCCCATGGGAGAAAGATAAAGCTTTCTGATCCCTTAAAGAGATTCACTGAGTCAGAACAGACTCAATGGCAGTGAATGAGTGAGGACTATATAAAGAAGAGCTCAGCAATATAATTAGAAGACTCATTAACAACCTGAGATTTGCAAAAGACACAACTTTGCTTGGTGAAAGTGAGGGGAACCTGAAGCCTTGCTGGTGAAGATCACAGAGTACACCCTACCGTGGGCATTACACTCTGTCAGGAAAACAAAATCCTCACCACTGGACCAGTAAGCACCATCCTGATGAGTTGAGAAAAGGTTGAATTTGTCAAGGATTTCGTTTTATTTGGATCAGACATGTAATCAATTTCCAGATTGTAATGGAAACAAATCTGCAGCAAGCGACCTCTGTAAAGTGTTCAGCAGCAGTGATGTCCCCGAAGAATAAAGTGAGCTTGGCCTTAAAAAGAACTCACTCTCATTGAGTCCATGCTGATTCACAGTGAAGCTCTAGGACAGCATTACCCCTGTGGGTTTCAAGGATTGTTGCAGGAACACAAAACTTCCTTCTCCTGTGCCGTGATGGTGAAACTGGCGGTTTCTTACTGCTGACTTGTGATTAGAAGGCCAATTTGTGTCCGCTCCACCGCTAGCCCTCCTTGTGAGCCTGGCCCAAAACATGGCATTTCCAGTCACCTCAGACAAGAGGAGCTCTGTGGGACTGTGTGTTCAGCTAACCAGGCACAGCTCCCTTGCATGCTGAAGCTGCCCGGTTGTATAAAGATTTACATTCTCAAAAATCCTACAGAGGATTGTTATGAATCAGTGGATTTGTTTGGTTTCTAGCTATATGTGTACAAAAGTTGGACAATGACTAAGGAAAATGGAAGGAGAATTGATGTTCTGGAATTATAGTGTTGGCAACGCATATCGATTAAGCATAGACTGCCGAAAAAGCGATACTGTATATACTCAAGTAAAAGGCGGCCCGGATATCTGCCGAGGCACCTTATTTTACCATAAAAGCTGCATTAAAAATGTGTTGAACATCTGGGATCTTAAAGGACTTAAGATAAACAAGCAGCCATCTAGCTCAGAAGCAACAAAGCCCACGTGGGAGAAGCACACCAGCCTGTGTGATCATGAGATGTCAACGGGATCAGGTACCAAGCATCTAAGACCCAGTACAAATACATACTCAAGGTAAATTGGTGGGGGGTTTGGCAAGGAGTAGAGATCCAGTGCCCATCTGTAGACAATTGGACATTCTCTCACAGAAGAGTAACAGGGAAGAAATTAGTCAGTCAGGGTGCAGTATAGCACTGATGAAACCCACAACTTTCCTCTAGTTCTTTGGTGCTTCCTTCCTCCCACTATCATGACCTCAATTGTACCTTACAAATCGAATTAAACCAGAACATGAACACTGCTACAGATAAGTGCCCACAACATGGAGAATCCAGGATAGATACCCCACCCCACCCCCAAGGGCCAACAATAAGGGTACAGATACTAGGAGGATTAGGGGAAGGTGGGGGGAGAGAGGGGAAATTGATCACAGGATCAACCCATAACCCTCTTTCAGGAGGATGAACAATGGAAAAGTGGGTGAGGGGTGACAGAGGATGATGTAAGATATGAAAATAATAATCTATAACTTATTAAAGGTTGGTGAAGGAGGGTGGGTGGAGGAGTGAGGGTGAAGAAATGGGGAGCTGATATCAGGGGCTCAAGTGGGAAGAGAATGCTGTAAAAGTGATGATGGCAGCATATGTGAAAATATGCTTGACACACTAGGTGAATGTATGGATTGTGATAAGAGATGTAAGAGCCCCCAATAAAAGTATTTAATAATAAATAAATACATTTTTTACAAACAAACAAAAAATGTGCTGAAAAACTCAGCTTACACTCAAGTATATATGGTAATTCTGTCTTGAAAAAAGTATATCCTTAGTAGTAAGAATGGCCAGACTTTCCTCACATTCTTTGGACATGTTGTCAGGAGGGATCAGTCCCTAAGGAAGTACAACTCATTTGGTAAAGTGGAAGGTCAAAAGTTAGAGGCATATCCTCAACAAGGATGACTCAGCTGCAACAATGGGTTCCAATGTAACAATGGTCATGCCAATCGTGTAGAATCGGGTCCTGCTAGGTTCTATTGCAGATAGAATCCCTAAGAGTCAAGGCCAACCTGATGATGCCTACCAACAATAGCATGGAATTCTTTCAAGATGGATATTTGCCAAGCTGCTTCCATTAAAATTACATCCTTGGAAACCTATGGGAGAATTCTACTTTGCCTGCAGTGTGCCATGCACTGGAATGGGTTTGATGGCAATCCATTTGTTTGGTAGTTTATGGCGTTCGTGGGTGATGCAAATGATTCATGTGCAGGGCCTATGTCTACCCAGAGGCTTAAATCCACACGGAGGCACCAGGAAAAAAAGGGTCATTTGTGGCTAAAAGATCAAAGCCATGGAATGTCTAAGGCACACAATTCGACTTGGACTTGGTCAATGGCAATTGACAGTGATGTCTACATTGCAAAGTTCCTTTTGGTTGTGAGACAGAGGAAGTAAAATAACAAAGAAATGGCATCAAAAGGACAGTATATATAATGATATAATTAAATACCCTTATATTTCTATGGAATCATCCTCTATATGTTTTTTCTCATTCTTAAAACATATGTATGCATTAATAGGCCTCAGCAAGAGTCGTATAGGGTCACTATTTGTTGGCGTAGCTTTGATGTCAATGAGTTTCATGGGTTGTGAAATCCAGTTGGTTATTGCAATCTACAGTTATATGTATACATCTTCAGTAAGATGCTAAAATAACGACAAGTATTTTATTTTCATCTAAGGGGATTATTTTCAAGAAAAAATGATGATAGGGTTTATACCTGCATCCTGTCATCCACAATTGCCTTTATATGCTTATCTGCTGCCCAGCGTGCCCTCAGCTTCCGCTTGGTGCCACCACGTGGCCTTTCTGGCCCATGTAAGGGACCTCTATATCTGAATCCCTCATCAAGAAGTGAACTGAATGAAAACCAATGTATTGGTGACACTTTGAAGTAAATGTTTATTCTGTTATATGCCAGCTGTCCAAGCAGATATTTGCCTCAAGTTAATTTCAATGGCAATGTTAGGTTTGGATTTATGTTATTTGCCCTGGATTTTACTTGCATCATTCAATATTTACTGGAGTGAAAAGTTAGGATAGTGATAAAATTATTTTTTATAAATGTCTTTGTCTCCTTTAAAGATAAACTATGTTCTCATTTCCCTCAGTGACTATTTCTCTGTACATTTCCCATCTCAATTTTATTTGTAAGAAACATTTTCAAGCAATTTTCTTATTAATCCATTAATGAATATGCTTCTGACAGATGGAGCCTTTCTTGCAATTAATGTTATTTTTGCGTACAAATATCATCAAGTTTTTTCTGTCTCCAAAACAAAATGTTCTTGCTGCTGACTCAAGCGAATGCCCTTTTGACTTCTTGTTACCAGCAGATTTCTGAGAAAAGTCCTCTTTGTTGCTTCTGAAGCTGTGCTTATGCTTAAAGGTGTCTTGTCTTCATTGGCTTTGCTGTGCTCTAGGGTCAATAAAGATTTGTAAGACCAGGTGAAAGGCTTTAGGTTAAATAACCTTGAAGAAGAATGCAATTCTCCTCCTGTAGAGATGAGGGCCTGGCTCTATACCCCAACCCTGGACACTCCCTGCTCTGAGGGAGGGGGCACTAGGACCACACTCTACAAAAGGAGCCCTGAAGGTCTCTGTAGTAGGGTTTACAGCAGTCATTGGTGAGGAAGAACAGAGGCTACTTTTAAGCTTTTAACTTTTTTCCATCTCTGTTTTTTTCCCACTATGAAACATTTCAACATGCAGAAAATATAGGCAAATAAAATAAGCACTGAAGGGTTTGCAATCCATTTTATTCAATCAAACTTTTTCATCCATCCTTTTTCTGTCCTCTCTGAAAGGAACTCTGTCATTCTTATGCCACATGGCTCCGCCATTTGTGTGCGCCACGCAGATATAGCTGCAGCTCGCTGCGTGCACTTAAACCTGTGTTCCTTCCCCCCACACCCTCTCCTTCTAGCTGTGATCTGGCTCCTGAAGTTGGAGAGCATTTGACTTGGCATGGTGTGTGTGTTTGTGTGTGTGTGTGTGTGTGTGTGTCTTCTTTTTATTTTGCTTTCACAACAAAATTTTAAGACTCAAAGCAAGCCATGTTATAAACATATACTGTACTTTATACAAATAACATGGCTTATGCACTTTCAGTAAACTTCACAATCCCCTCCCATGGTATTTTCCTATACTCAATTTGCTCCATGTGCCTGCTATTTTTTAAATCATTTTATTGGGGCTCATACAACTCTTATCAAAATCCATACATATATCAATTGTGTAAAGCACACTTATACATTCTTTGCCCTCATTCTCGAAATTCGCTTTCTGCTTGGGTTCCTAGAATCAGCTCCTCAATTTCCTTTTCCCCTCCCTATCCCTCTCTACCCCCTCCCTCATGAACCCTTAATAATTTATAAATTATTACTTTATCTTACACTGCCCTGAGTCTCTCTTCACCCACTTTTCTGTTGCCCATCCCCCAGAGAGGAAGTTATATGTAGCTCTTGTGATGGGTTCCCCCTTTCTACCGCCCCCCTCCCCTCCTGGTATTGCCACTCTCACTGCTGGTCCTGAGGGGTTCATCTGTCCTAGATTCCCCGTGTTTCCAGTTTCCATCTGTACCGCTATGCATCCTCTAGTCTAACCAGGTTTGCAAGGTAGAATTGGGATCATGATAGTTGGAGGAAGGAAGCATTTAAGAACTAGAGGAAGGTTTTGAGTTTCATTATTGCTACACTGAACCCTGAGTGACTCATCTCCTTCCCCACTACCCTTCTGCAAGGGATGTCCTGTTGTCTACACATAAACATTGGGCCCCCATCATGTTTTCCCCTCATACATGATATGACACCCCCCCACCCACACACACACCTTTGATGCTTGAAACCTGGTCCCCTCGGCCCTTCATGATCACACATGTTGGTGCGCTGCTTCTATGTGGGCTTTGTTGCTTCTGGACTAGATGGCCGCTTGTTTACTTTCAAGCCTTTAAGGCCCCAGACACTATAGCTCTCAATAGCCAGGCACCATCAGCCTTCTTCACCACGCTTACTTATGCACACATTCATCTTCAGCATTTATGTGGGGAAGGTGATCACACAATGATGGTTTTTGTTGTGTGATGTCTGCTACCTGATCCCTTCAACACCTCATGTTCACACAGGCTTGTGTGCTTCTTCTCTGTGGGCTTTGATGCTTCTGAGCTAAATGGCTGCTTGTTTGTCTTCAAGCTTTTAAGACCCCAGACGTGATATCTTTTGATAGCTGGGCACCATCAACTTTCTTCACCACGTTTGCTTATGCACACATCTGTCTTCAGCGATCATGTTGGGAAAGTGGGTATCATGAAATGACCATTTAGCTGAGAAAGGTGCTCTTGTATTAAGGGAATGTGCATGAGAAGGCCCAATGTCCACCTGATACCCTACTACTAAACCTATAAATATATGCACAGAGGCCTCATTGGCTATGACCTGAATGAAAAAACAGACTCCTAGTCTTAAACCTCTTAATCCTAACTGACACCAGATGATGTAACTGCCACATACCCTGCAAACTAATTATAGTCTGGATGAATTGCAAACTCTCTCTCTCTCACCCCCCTCCCCTGCTCTCTCTGTATTTATCTATCTCAGTCTCTATTACCTTCTCTCTCCCTGCCGCCCTTGTTGAATCTGCCATGATTGAAAGTATCAACAATAGTAGTACATTATATCCTATTTCTCCTGCTTCTCTTCACTATTTCTGTTTTATTCCTTTTAATGGAAATGAGCAGAGATAGGGAGAGGGTGATTAGAATAAAATCATCAATCTGTCATTGCTCCCTTGCCCTTCGCTTCTTTCTGACTCACCAAAGTCAAGAATGCTTTCCAGGCCTGTTGGACAGCCTTTCAGCTGAATATTGTTGATTTAAAATGAGAGCAAATGCACAAGCAAACTCTATCCTTCCTCCCCGCACCCACTACAACACAGAATCAGAAACTGTTATGAGAACATTCAGAATGGACTTGGTATTTTATAAAAGAGTTGTGTGATAGTTCAGTTTTCTGTAGCAACATGGCCCCCATAGGAACATATGGGTGGAGTTTAGCCTGTCAATCAGGATGCAGCTTGACTGGATGGCAACAAAGATAAATGCCTATCTGAGGCTAGCCTCCTTCTGCTTCTCCCTGGTGATCAGACTAGTGAGCTACTGTCTGAGCTAGTTCTTTGCCTCAACTGCGTGCCAAGCAACTTGGCCTGTGGGCCAAGCCAACACACGAATCATGTCACCATGCGGAGCATCGCTAGAGCTTCACTATGGTGCCACACTACTGACCTCTACTAGATCACAACTTCTCATCTTCCTGCTGGGGCTGCCCCACCAGGCCTTCTCTGCTGTCTGAGGGCCAACTCTGTATATTCTGCTGTCTGCTTCCTTGACCTTGAACCAGTTGAAAGACCTTCCATATATTAAAGTTCCATGAAAGTGAGTTGAACTGAGCAGTACTGTACTGCTATATGCACTAATTAGCTGATACACACACACACAATATGGCAATACAGTGAGAAAATATTCAGCTGTACAGTTGAGGTTCGCAGTTTGAAACCACTCCACGGGATAAAGATGTAGCAGTCAAATTCTACAAAAGGCCAAAGATTGAAAATCCTTTGGGGTAGCTGCACTTTGTCTATAGGGTTGCGATGACTAGGAATCAGCTCCATGGGAAAGGGTTGGTTTAGGTCTAAGACACTGAGTTGGGCTTCTTTCAATAAACTTCTAAAAGCTTCTATCTATCCACTCTACCTGATTTTCTCTGCTTGTTTTCATCACAGTTCTTAACATTTTGAGCATTCTCAGTATGTCTCACATTGAGATGCTCAATTGTAGAATGGTATCATTGATATGGAACACAAGTAAAATTTTACTTAAGATCATCCAACACTGGTGGCAACAACGCCTCACCAGGGAACTGTCAGAATTCCAGGCCGGATTGAGAAGAGCACACGGAACACAGAATATCATTGCTGTCAGGTATCAGGATCTTGGCTCAAAGCAGAGACTGTCAGAATGATGTTTACTTGTGTTTCATTGACTGCCCCAAGGCAATAAATTAATCTAAATCTCATGGGCAGATTCCTGCCCCCCCCCCCACTGTAATGTGAGCTGTCTGTGAACTAGAGGAAACTATTTGCTTATATACTGAAAGCCTATCACAAGAATGCAAGATACTATGTTAGAAGAGGAAAAGATATGAATTAATGGTTCTTGCCTTTTAGAATCTAATGCTAACTTACCCAAGATCCCATGATCTGGTAGCTCTAGCCTAAAAATTTAGTTTGCCTGTTCCCTGGTCTCACTGACATGCTGAGATGCTGAAGAAAAGATTGGTGGCTCAAATCCACTCAGAGACCCCACAGGACAAAGGTTTAGAGATCTGCTCCAGTAAGCTATCAGCCAAGAAAAACCTTAGGGTCAATTCTACTCTGTTATGTGCTATCTCTATGAGACTGCATTGTTCTGAGTGGAAAGAGATTTGCTAGTCTTTATAAATAACAATAATTTTTAGTCAAATGAATGAATGTCCATGTTTGAGAATGACTTCAGAATGGAGCAGAGCAGCATGACTCTGAAAGGGATGGGATGATAGAAGAGTGAAATAAAAGAATAAAATGTTTCAATGCATAAAGAAATCAACAGTGTTTTCCTTTGAAAAACAGAATTTGGGTATTGCTTTAGTCAGGAAGAAGAGGAGTGAATTCATGAAGTTCATGAAGTTTACAGGAGCAATTAAGAAGCACGTGTAGTGGGTATACGTTGGGCTGCTAAATTCAAGGTCAGCAGTTGGAAATTACCAGCTGTCCCAGTAGAGAAAGATGAGGCTTTCTATGGCTGTAAAAAGCCATGGTCTCAGAAACTCCTGTGAGAAGTTCTCTTTGTGAGATACGGTTACTGTCGGTCAGAATCGACTCAATGGCAATGCGGTTTTGAGTGTGACGTGATCTTGAGGAATGCATTCACCTGGGCAGTGACATGGGTAAATTTTGCAAAACTAATCACCAGTCCAGGCCACTGCTCTGCCTCCTTTGACTTCTTTTCTGTCTCACTTTTCTTTGCCTTGGAAAATCAGTATTAGCTGTGGGGATTGCTGGAATATATTAAAGAGATGTTGAAAATTGGATTTTTTTAGTTAGAGAGCCAGGCGATCTTTTATGAGGTTTGCAGTGACTTCAGCATTTAGTTATTGCTGGCTTCTCTTAAGTACTCGGGGAACCTTCCAGGAACACAATTCGCTGTGCTAACTTTGTGTTCCATAGCGTGCAACACCCACACTGAGGCTCAAATTAGGCCCCTGCGAAGCTGTCAGGGTGTATCATGATTTCCAGGAAGTTTTAAAATCGGTCCCTGCACAGGAAAGCTTGCAATTCCTTGACATCTTCCTGCTTCCATGTGAAAGTAGCATGGTGGATGCAGCCAAATGTAGCATCAGTCCCAAAACTGCACGTGGAGGTACCAACAGGTGCTGGTGATGAAAACCATCCTTTCAAGCCATCAAAAGAAAAAAAATCCACCAATCATTCTAGTAAAAATATGTAATTATATTTTAATTATTTGTAGGACACACTCCTTGGGAAAAAAAATCACTTTCCTGTGAAGACACACACAGTATGCAGGAGGGGACATGTGCACAGAGGTGCAGAACTAACCAGTTAACATTCAGGTTCAGGAATAACTCAAGATACAGATAATCAGGACAACCTCTTCTCAGCCCAGCCTGAAAGTAGGTCTCTAACCCTTCCCTCCTTAGCCTGCCTTCTTCTTCCTTTTTTTAAAAAATAATAAATCATTTTATTGGGGGTTCATACAACTCTTATCACAATCCATACCTACATCCATTATGCCAAGTACATTTGTAAATTTGTTGCCATCATCATTCTCAAAACTTTTTCTTTCTACTTGAGCCCTTGGTATCAGTTCTTCATCTTTTCCCTTTCCTCCACCACCCTCCCTTCCTCATCAACCCTTGATAATTTATTAATTTTTTATGTCTTACAATGTCTGATGTCTCCCTTCACCCGCTTTCCTGTTGGCCTTGACCTGCCTTCTGTGCAGCTTGAACTATTTTAAAGCTCTTTCAGCTCTGGCAGTAAGTGTCTAGAGTCTTTCTGCTTCGTCAATATGCCTCTTGCCTGATGGCAATTGGCTTTCATGGTCTGTGTGCCTGGAAATGCGCCATGCCAATTCCAGCCAAGCTCATGATTTTGCTACAGCATTTTCCTGTCACAGCATCTCCCTGCTTCTTGCCTTCTCTGATGCTGCAACTCTCTCTTAGCCTCCTGGGTCAAGGATGTGTTCAGTTAGGGATCCTGAGTCCAAATACATGCTCCACTTCTTCTTGGATGTCTTGAAGTCCTACTTTCTGACTCTGAGATGCCTCCACTTGAGCCTACTTGGAGGGAAGACCAATCCCTTCATTAGGCTTCCACCCACTTTATTTCCATAGTCCTATGCCAACAAGGGCACCATGCATCCTATTTGCATTATTATCAAGGTAGGCAATACCCTTGGTGGCCAGAGCACCTCATTTACCTAGCCCTATCCAGTCATCATTGCTGTTGTTAATGTTAGGTGCCATTGAGTCAGTTCCTACTCATGGTGTCCCTGTACACAACAGAACCACAGGAAACACTACCAGGTCCTGCTCCATCTTTATAATTGTTCCTCTGCTTAAGCTCATTGTTGCAGTCACTGTGTCAATCCATTTCCTTGACGGCTTTCCTCTTTTTCACGGAGGCCTCTATGGAACCAAGCATGATGTCCTTCTGCAGGGACTGGTCCCTGTGACAACATGTCTGAAGTACGTGAGATGAAGTCTCACCAATATTTTCTTTTGATTTTTTTTTTTTAGTTCAAGGATCGTTTGTTGGCCCTCAGGAGTGTTTTCCAGTTCAGTCTCTTGGGGCACCACGCCCTGGCCCCAAAGTCCACTTTAGCGCTCCCTGGGGACCCTGCCACTCCATTCCCTTGCTGTTCCGCTGCACTCCCCCAGTGCTTTGCCTCGGTGTGGTGGGATCAGGTCAGGTGCAATTCCCACACTGTGTCTCCAGTGCTATCCCCTGTATCGCCCTTGGTTACTGAGGGGCATCAAGTCTCATAGTGGGGTCAGCCATGTCACCAATATTTTCTTAAGGAGCACCTTTCTCAAAGGACAACTCAGTTTGGTCTTTCAGCAGGCTGCGGCACTTTCCATATTGGTCACCTGCACCACAACTCAAACACACACGTTCTTCCGTGGTTTTCCTTCTTCACTGTCTAGCCGTCACACACATGGGAGGCCACTGGTGGGAATTCTAAGACTCGAACTAGAATGGTCACTTGACTGCAGGGGGAAACATAAATACCTTGACCGAGTTCACATAAAATGACAACGCCGACTTTTATCTGATCCTGGTTAGGTAAAAAAATATCACAAGTTAAGAAATGTCTGCATCCTGTCTGTTTGAGAAGTGGCTTACTGCAAGGACTTACACATTTTCTACGTAAGACTCAGAAATGCTCCTCTTGTTTGCTGAGAACAAGGTCAGATAGAGACCTTCCAAATGGTCATTTTTTACACTGTAAATGATTAAATGAACTGTTGTTCCCACGGATCAGTTGAAGCTAATGTTGAGTTTCTCTGCTCCCTCCAGGCCCATCATCTGCCGCCTCCTGAGATTAAGCCAACATGTTGCTGCTGTTTGAAAATCTTCGACTCATAGCGTGTCACATTTCAATTACTGTGATACCATTGACGGCCCCTGTGGGGCTCTTGTGACTTTACTCCTTACAGAGGGAATACGAGGTCTCTCTTCTGCAGAACTGCAGGGTGCGTTACAGTTTAGAGTACACAAGAGATTCCAAATCCCAAAAATAACTTCAGTAGAATATTGATTAACTCTTCCATAGGACAAAGAAAGGACAAAGACACATTGGATGAGGGAGATTATTGGCACTCAGTCATCACGGTGTCCAAGGATTCCTTTGCACACCAACACTTAAATCAAGCATAAAAGAAAGAGGAAATGGTCACAAATTCATGGCTGGTGGTGATCAATACATCACTGTTACAGGTGGGACTATGGAACCAAGAACAACTGTTTTTAGGACACATACTTTGTGTCAGACACATGAGCTTACAAGATTGGCCAAAGTACCTGCAACCAAGCCTGTGAAGGCATGACTGATAGGGCAGTACTCTTGACTTTGTGATCCTAAGTACAGTGACCTTCATCAAGGAAACACCCAGGCAAGGTCTAAGGGATATTGCCCTTAACCACAAAATCAATGGTTTAAATTCATCATTCACTCCACAGGAGAAACATAAGGCATTCTGCTCTTACAAATATTAAGACTCCTCCTGCCCCATGAAACCTTCTAGAACAGTTCTACCCCGTCCTATGGGTTTGCTATGCATGCAATTAAGTTGATGTCTGTGTGCTTGTTTTTATTGTTCTTGACATTTGATGTTTGTTTGGAAATTAAAGAGCCTTTGTCCTTAACGCTGGCGATACTTATGGATATGGATTAAAGAGGCCCCTTAGAGGACTCACAATCCTCACAACTGAACAGAACTGCTGCATCATGATAAACAAAATTCTAAGTCATCAAAGACTTCCTCTTGCTTGGATCCCCATCTAGGCTCATGGAAGCAGCAGTAAGAGATCAAAGGATGCATTCCATTGGGTAAACCTGCTTCGCAAGAGCTCTTTAAAATGTTGATGATTTATGATCATGCATCCGACCCAAGGTATGATGTTTTCCCTTTCTTTATGTACATGGGAAATGTGAACATTTAATAAGGAAGACCAAATGAAAATCTATGCATTTGAATTATCGTGCTGACAAGAACATTGGAAGTAACATTGTGTTAGTTTAAGTAAACTAGGGAAACAAATCCACAGAAATGTTTATGTATAAGAGAGAGTTTTATATAAAGCAGAAGTGTGCATTAAGAAAGCATCCCAACCCAGTGTTATTCAAGCCCATAAGTCCAACATTAGCCTATTTGTCCAATATCAATCTACAAAATCCTCCTCAGTCTCACAAAACAAAAGCAATGATGCTGACTACAGGAGGAAATCCCAATCATTAAACATGTAAGCATCTCAGCACTGGCAGGGGTCTCCACATGGCTTCTCCAGCACCCAGGACTTCATCGTTGTAGGTCCATGTGGCTTCTCCTTAGGGATGTCTCCCAGAAAGTGAGTTTTGCCAGCTGAAGCAGGGAACTGGCTAAGGCAGCTACACCCTGGTTCCACCATCAGAGAGATGAGACCTTAGAACTAGAAAGGCGAGGCTCACTGAGCCATTTATCTCTCCACTCGTCCATGAGCCCCACATGTGTTTACCGGCCAGGTTGGAACAATAAACCTTAACTCTCTCAACCAAAGATTACCAAAGCTCAAACAAATCAGTCTTGGAAGAAAGACAACCAGAATCCTCCTGAGAAGAGCATAGCAAGACTTCATCTCATGTATGTTGAACATGTTGTCAGGAAAGACCACAACCTGGAAAAGGACATAATACTTTATTAAGTGGAAAGGCAGTGAAACCAAGAAGACCCTCGATAAGTTGGACTGACACAGTGGCTGCCAGGGTGGCCTCTAACATGACAACCATTGTGAAGGTGGCTCAGGAATGGGGTCCGTTTCTGTCAGACGCAGAGGAACCTAACAACAACAAGGGCAATCGTGGTCTTCATCATTGCAAGAATTTCCGCCACCTTCTACAAATAATATTTTCAAATAAAAGTCCCTTGACCAAATTCAGATTTTTTTAAATGTTGCAAACCCAACCACAAGCAAACCAACCTTATCAAAATCAAGCCAGAACCAAACCCGCTGCTACAGATCAATGACCCCACAGAGTAAGCCTACAAGAAAGAGTAGAAATTTCCCATCGGGTTTACAAGTTTATGATCCTTATGGAAGCTAGCTGTCATATCTTTATCACACAGAGTAGTCGGTGCATTTGAACAGCCAAACTTAAGGTTAGCCACCTAAGGCTTTAATTACTATGACACCAGAGCCCTCTTTGTAGCAATTCCAATCCTTTGAACCCACTGCCAATACCTTGATTCCTACTCCTTACATAAGGTTTCTGAGACGACATTTTCCAAAGATCAGACCATCTCATCTTTCACCTCCAGAGCCCCTGATGAGATTGACCCATCAACCTGCAGTGACCAGTCCAATGCTTGCCCCACAGAGCCACCCCTCCCAGGAAGCCAAGGTCTTCAAGTCTGTTTAAAACCAAGCTGTTTCCTATTAGTCACTCCTTTCTGCCCAGGGCCTCTCTCTTTCCACCAAGGAGATTTGCATATAAATGACACTCCTTTTATTTCTTCAGAGTGCTTCAGCCCTAGTTGCTTATTCCCTACCTGCAACACCACAATTGGTTGCTGGGGAAATGATTATGCTGTCACAAACACAGGATTAGAAGTTCAGGTGCAGACAAAGCAGCAGGAGCAGATGAACTCTTAATAGACACAGGTTCTGATATCAAGTGAATGCCCCTAAGTGCCAGAACAAGAAGAATTCCTGATGACTCCATGATTAAGTACTTAGATGCTAACCCAAAGGTCAACAGTTCAAATTCTTGAATAACTCCATTAGAGAGAGGCTGGATGGTCCACTTTCTTAGAAATTATCCCTAAGTAACCCTGTGGAGCAGTTCTCCTGGGCTGTAGAATGTCACAATGAGTCAAAATATTAGACAATATACAACAACAACAATAGAGAGTTGTCATGGGGAGAAGGGAGAAAAATGAGAAAATCAAAATAACAGTGTTTCATAAATATCTCTGAATTGGAATATCATTAGGATTTACCAGTGAGAACTCATTCTCCCATGAAATCACAGCTCAGGGTTTAAAATAAAAGCATTTCCGTAAGCAAAGCTGGAGTTCTTTTGGAACCCCAAATAAAAGTGAAAAATTAGAAGGAGAAAAACAATAGTACAAGAAAGAAATGGAAGCTTGTAAACAGAAATATTAACAGGCCTCTAATCTCCCTAAATCATTCCATGTGTGTGTGTGTGTGTGTGTTTGTGTGTGTGTGTGTTTGTGTGTGTGTGTGTGTGGGTGTGTGTGTGTGTGTGTGTGTAGCACCAACATGAAAATGGTCACAGTGACTTTGTGATGTGATCCTGAGAAGTGACAGCCAGGGTCAGGCAGCAGCTAGCTCCTCATCAAATCATTGCAGTGGTAATTTAGGATTTCTGAGTTCCACTTCCAACTAGTGAAAACACAGAAAGGAAGTGTTTTGTTGTTGCTGCTGCTATTTTCACTTTACGAACACCACCAACCAACCTAGAAAGCCCACAAGGACTGCATGTGGGGGTTTGATTGGCTGGTGAAAAGGAGAAGGTCAGCCAAAGAAATTGGTTGGAGAATTGTAAACCTGTAGCTGCCCTTCATCTCTGCCCGGGGTCACGGATAAGTTCGTGCAGAGATTGGGTGAAGTTCATAGCATTTGGATTTGATTTTCTTTTCACTGTCACTGTCCTTAACAGTGATGCTTTTTCTCATTTTCCAATGAGGTTTTAAAGGGTATAAACACCTACATGTATAATTACTTTGGTGTGTTTATGCAAGAGTCTCTCTGAGAAAATACCACTGTTGGAACTGCATTCCACAGAGCAGACAGTCACCTCCCCTGCACACTCCCCAAACCAATTTGCCTGGAAAAGTCGTCTCCTTCTATAGAGCCAGGATAAAATGGCTCTTGTTTTCTCCCATTTGAATATAATAACACTGTCAGCCATTCTAAGATAAATTGTCAATACTTACTGAGATGTTCAAAAGCATCAACGAAGCCATATCCAATGCAGTAAAATCGCATTTGAAGCTATTTGGAGATATTGGCAATCAGAGATCCAAGGAATAGGAACTCACTGTAATTATTGACCCTGGTGTTTAAAGTAATCAATTCACTCACATTCTTTCATCTATATTGTATGGTCTCTTACACATGAGATTTGCAGCATGCGTTAGAGTGGGGCTCTTTGTTGGTAGTCAGATAATACGTCATTTGTAAAGGGAGGGGCCAGGACACTGAAAGAGAGAGGCACAAGAGGCCTTTGCTGCTCACAGACATACAAGAAACATCACTAGTGAACTTCAGACTGCAAGGAGCTATCTTAGCCAAAGTCCTTGGGTGGTGTAAATTGCTGGCACGGTGTGGCATGCTGGGCTGGTAACTGCACAGGCAGGGCCTCACACTTACCAGCTGCTGCAGGGAGAGAGATGGGGCTTTTTATTCCTGTGAAGATTTCAGGGCCCAGAAACCCACACGGGGATGTCCTACTCTGATCTCTATGGTCCAAGTAGTTGGAATTGACTTGATGGCAGTGAGTTTGGTTTATTTTTTCAGTAACCAAAAGTTTGGCAACTCAAACATCTAAAAACGTGAGTCAAACTCCACTATAGCAAGACCTGGTGATTTGTTTCCATAAAGATGAAACAGAACCCAACCCGATCCTCTTGTTTAGAACCCAACGCCTCAAAGAGGAGAAAATAGAGGCCCTGACTTTGTGATCCCTACATTGCGGACAGTATACTGGGGGCTTTTCAAGGTTATACATCTGTAGGGAAGCAGATAGTCTCCTATTTCTCCCATGGAGCTATGGATGGATTTGAACCACTGAGCTTCGTGATGATCAGCTAAATGGTTACCAGACACCATGACCCATAAACTGTTCTGGAGCAGTTCGATTCTGTCACACACGAGGTTGCCACGAGTCGGAATATTTTTAAGTGGGGATTAAATAAGTATTGTATGAGTTTCATGGCCTACAGGACTGAGAGTTGTGTGGTGGAGAGAAGATTGGGTTTATCTGGTTAGGGTCTTTCGCAGAACTAAGAGCTAGACAAAGAGGAAACTCTGGGCATAGGTCTTTGATAATGTGTACCAGAAGCTACTGGTGCCTGGCTTGGGTTTCTAGAGCCTCCCATGGGGTTAGACCCAGGTCTCAAGAGAAAAGGAACTATTCGTCACACTGCTGCAAGGACAGGAGGAGAAATTTGTCTATCCTTCATGGATGACTGTCCCACGTAGCTTTAGTTATGGACACTAGTGTGGACTGTCCATTTAGTCTGTGCAACATGCACATGTTCCTGGGGAAGCAGGCTGCTCTCTCCATTCCTCAGAGGCATTTCCAAAGACGAGAATTAGAGGCAGGACCTTGACAATGAGCTGACGTGAAGGGTGGGAAGGAGTTTCGGGGTGTCCATCATGCTGGCATGTTTCTGAGGAAAGCAAAAGGTGTTTCCTGAGGTTGGAGGAAATCAGGACTAAAAAGCGTGTGTCCACGGGCACAAAGAGCATAAGGAGCTACTCCAGGCCAGCACAGATGACAGAATACTGACAGCCTCTATCCATGTGAAAAAGCAAGTTAAACTCATTTACCAGGGTCAGTCCACTCCTTTTCAAACCAATTCAATCACCACATATAGCGCACGGAGCTACTCGGGTGGCTTCTTAGCATTTTTCTGCAGGCATGCCAGTCCAGCACTAGCGGGTTTTTCTTTTTGTCTTCGTGGCACCTTCTTTGTAGCCTCTCTGAAGAAAAGGAGATTGAAATTAAATCCCCTAACAATCGGAAACTTCAAAGAGTTTGTTGAAAGTGAAGCTCCAAAACTGGGCTCTTCTCTGGATGTCCAAAATATAAAAGCCGCACTGGGGGTAGTTAAACTGTCTACAGCAAGGTCTGATGGCCGGCCGGCCCTTCTTTCAACATGTGCTTCCTGCAAGCCTGCTCTGGGCCTGGTGCTGGGGACAGAGATGGAGAAAATCCAAGACTCTACCTTTGTGGTCCTTACTCTGAGGATAGGACGCTGGAAGATAAACAGCTTATACACAGTAGTCAGGAGAGAGGGTGACTCAAGTCTTAGGGGAACCAGGTGTGTGAGCTTGGGGTTAGCAGTTGAACCGCCCATGCATCAGTGCTCATGAAAGATGGAGTACACACCACAGGACAGCCAATCTGGAGGTACAGCCAACTTTCTTGAGACCAGTGGCCCAGATGGACACAATCCAAGTGACAGGGATTGAAGTCAGACCCAGAATCTACACTGTGATACTACTATGTAGTAGATGTGAGGTGTTAGGCAAAATGTCTAGGCTTTCTGAGTCTCAGTTTTCTCAGCTTTAAAATGAGTATCCTAACAGTCCCTCCCTCACATGGCTAAAGGAGATTATATATGAACATTTTCCCACCTTGGTAGGTTCTTCAAAGAGTAACTATTGTCATTGTGGCCTGCGAAGTCCAAGGCATGGGCATTTAGAATCTCTTCTAGGGCTATTAAATAGCAAGACCCTAAAAGGTTTATATGTGATTGTTCTGTTTCCCACCATTCCCACTGTCCTACCCTCCCACACCCAACCCACACCACACAATCCACCCTTTTCTTCAGACCATTTCTTGACTCAGAAACTACCACACCTCTCCTTTCCTTGGCTACAAATTTCTCACTCAACAATCTATGCTTTGCTAACAGAGGATAGAAAACAAAAGGATCAGTAAATTCATTCCACAGTAAGACACCATTTAAGCTCCAGAGACAGTTTAGGAAGTTTGATTAATT
Source organism: Tenrec ecaudatus (assembly GCF_050624435.1). Lineage (NCBI taxonomy): Eukaryota > Metazoa > Chordata > Mammalia > Afrosoricida > Tenrecidae > Tenrec > Tenrec ecaudatus. Next base: position 13,097,554 of record NC_134544.1, read on the forward strand.
AATTTATGTTAGCTGCCTTATACTTCTTCCACTTAAAGTCAGCAGCACTTCAGAGCCTAGAAATGTCCACATAGCAAAACAAAATAACAAATTCACCATCGTCCATTGGACTCCAAGTAGGAGCAACCCTGTAAGACAGACAACTGTCCCTTAGGGTTTCTCAGATTTTCATCTTTCTTTTTATTTAAAAAATCCTTTTATTGGGGACTCTTATAACTCATCACAATCCATAGATTCAGCTATTGTGTCAATCACACTTGTACATATGTCATATGTTGCCATCATCATTTTCAAAGCATTTTCTTTCTGCTTAAGCCCTTGGTTTTAGCTCATTTTCCCTTTCCCCCACCTGCCTTCCCTCATGAACCCTTGATAATTTATATATTTTTTTCATATCTTACACTGACTGCTGTCTCCTTTTACCCACTTTACTGTTGTTCATCCCCCTGGAGGGGGTTATTGGTTGATCATTGTGATCTGTTCCCTGTTTCTCCCCTTACCCTTACCCTCTTGGTATCACTACTCTCATTATTAGTCCTGAGGGGTTTATCTGTCCTGAATTCCCTGTATTGTGAGCTCTTATCTGTAACAGTGTACATTCTCTTGTCTATCTAGATTTGTAAGGTAGAATTGAAGTCATGATAGTGGGGCCAGGAAGCAATAAAGAGCTAAAGGAATGTTGTGTGTTTCATTGGTGCTATACGGCACCCAGACTAGCTCATCTCTTCCTTGTGATCCTTCTGTGAGGGGATGTCCAATTGGCTACAGATGGGCTTTGCATCTCCACTCCTTCCCCCCGCACCCTTTTACATTGATGTAATTTTTTTTGTACTGGGTCGTTGATGCCTGATACCTGATCCCATTGACACCTCATGATCACACAGGCTGGTGTTCTTCTTCCATGTGGACTTTGTTGCTTCTCAGCTAGCTGGCTGCTTGTTTATCTGCAAGCTTTCAAGGGCCCAGACACTATATATTTTGATATCTGGTATTAAGGTAGCAGAAGGACATTGGGCCTTGTGATTGGTAGGTTTATTGTACCAACCTGGCCAGTAAACACATGTGGGATTAATAGGGCTGCAATTTGATTGAAGAGCAAACAGATAAATGGCTTGGCAAGCCTCGCCTTTCTGTCTCTTGTTTTCTGATAACCAGACCAGTGTACCGTTGCCGTAACTAGTTCTCTGCCTCATTTTGCAACCTGCGTTATCTGTGGGACCCCCAGTCTTTGGACTGTGTCCCGGTACTTTGAGGTTCCTTTGAGATCTGCTTCACCACATTGCTGGGGTATATTTCACTTGAGCTGGGTACTGTCAGACCCTGTCATCTGGCTGACTGTTGGTGACCTGCTCTGCTGTTAGCATCCTGTGTCCAGACTACCTTTATCGCTCTACAGAAAACTCAGCTGTCTCTTTCCTTGACTTGTATCCAGCAGCCCCCATGAGTTGAAGGACTGCCAGTGTATTAGCTGTCTCATGGAAGTGACTTAAACTGAGCTATTTGTACTGCTCTATGGACTAATTAGCTCTTTAATTTTTCATGTTGTTTATGGATATGGATAGATAGAGATAGAGATAGATTAGATAATCTAAATGTAGATAAATACAATAATAAATGTCCTGGCTTTGTTTCTCTAGAGAACCCTGTCTAACACAGGCCTCTATTCAGGTACTCCTCAATGGAAGATACTTTGTTCTAATAACCTGGAATTCTGTGATGCTCACCTTCCCAACACAATCGCTAGACACTTTTGACTTTATGGGATCAGACAGCCTTATTTTCCTCCACAGAGAGATTTGTGGTTCAAAGCACAGATCTTATGGTTTGAAGATCAATGAGCTCAGATCAATGTGAAGGTCTCTTCAGAGATATTATAATCCAAGAATGGCAAGTTTAGGCCAGGAAAGAATCTTTTAGGGAGAAACAAAGCATGTCTCCAGAAATGTCCTAGCTTGACTCCCTTATCAGGGTGGACTAGCTGTGCTGCAGTCACCATCCCCAAGCCCTGAAGAACTGACCCTCTTCTACAACAATGTCCTGTCCACTAATGAACTCCCACAAAAGAGCAAAGAGGAGCTGCAAGCTCAAGGAATCCTCTTCAGCAACGCAACATCCACACTTCCCCATCTGTGGATATTGGATACTCATTGGTATGCACACACGTCTCCTTCCAGAGCAGCAACAAGTATTTTCTTTATTCACTCTCTTCATTCTTCTCACTGCCAAAATGAACATTTGAATGTTCATTAAAGAACATTAATGAGAAGGTTCATTCATCTAGCCCCAATAAAGTAATAATGAACATTTCTTCTTCATGTCTATTTCTCCAAGGTGCAAGTCTTTCCTTATGACAAGACAGACCACCACCCTACACAAGACAATCTGAGAAGTGAGTGAGGGGGTAACTGGTGTCAATGTTATATAAATACATTCACATATATGAAGGTTACCACCCACCAAAAAACAGAATTTTTTCAAAGCTATGTATTTAACTTTTTCTTTTTTTTTTTAAATAACCTAATCACCTTCAAAGTACTCTCCATTACACCTAATACATTTGTCACATCTGCTATTCTATTCTTGGGAATGTTTTTCAAACTCATCTGCTTGGATGGCTGTCAGAACCACCCTTGCTTTTTTCTTCACCTCTTCTATGTCAACTTTCCATGTCCCTCTGGATTCACAAAAACAATAGTTGTGTGGAGCGAGATCTGGTGAATGAGGTGCGTGGGGCAAGAGAAGCATGCTGTTTTTTTCTGACAAAAACTGGCGTACTAAAATGGCTGTGTGAACAGGTTCATGGTCCTGGTGGTAAAACCAGTGCTCGTCTGCCACAGATCAGGCCTTTTTTGGTGCACACTGTTATGTACAATTTTTTCAGAACCTCTAAATAGAAAGCTTGGTTAACATTCTCACCTGATGGAATGAATTCCAAATGCACTACAAGTCAACAGTTGTCCATTAGGGAAGTCAATGGATGCCCAGCATAAGGCATGTCATCAATTGACATCTCACCTTTTTGAAATGAGACAACCACTCTTACAGTTGAGTTTTTTTTTCCCCATAGGGCTGTCCTTGTAAGCTGTGTTCAGCATCACAACAGTTTCTGCAGCATTTTTCCTGAGCAGGAAACAAAATTTCACAGCCACATGCTGTTCTCTTAAATTGACCATCACCAAAACAACAACAAAACCCCGAGGTTTGAGTGAAACTGCTTTTATGATAAAAATTCATTGTGATAAAACAAAAATTTTTTTAATTCATTATGATCAAAGAAAACTTCCCCAGATGACACCAGTAATGGATGCACTAACTCAGAGCAAGTTCCTGGATGCTCGCCTAGTGGGAAATTGCATACTAATGAAGCTCTGCTCGGTGCAGTACAGTTCTGGTTTATACTGAGCGGGGTAAACTTCTCATATGAAACCTTTCATGAAATCACATTGACCCAAGGCTGAAATGATCACTTTTCAAAGGTTATGTCTTTGCAAAGATTTTTTAATTAACAATAAGAGAAACCTAGAAAAATTATCCATTAAAAACCCCTACAACAAAAAGGATATTTTCTCCCTACTTATCTGCTTTTATTCTTCATCATTGAAATCATTAATAGGAGCAGTAGATCATTGTGTCTTTGCAGTTAATCTGTGTGGCTGCTGACTGTCCTCTTGGACAGGAATCCCAGAGGACTGGATCTTACTCTTTAGAATTTACAGTGCTCAAGGCAGCAGAGAAACCCCAGAGCAGCAGCTCCCAGGGCTTGGTCTACTCCAGGAAGTGGAGACCAGACCTGGAGTCGTGAGCAGACCACCCACCCTGTGTGATTCCTAGCTACAAAATTCAGAGTAAACCAGGCTCCGAGTAGGATACAGCAGCTGTCAGGGCTGGTTTAGAAGAGGTTTGGCATCAGTGATCTCAGTAGGGCTGATGGGCACTGCATGGCCCCAGACACCATTCATTTGGATAAGAGTGCACAGCCCAGTCTTCAGGACTGGGCCCCACTACTAGGACCTGCTTGCTGATGACACTTGCTCATGAAGATGCATGTGGCTCTAGTCATTTTACTTCAGAAGATATAGGCTGATGGCAAATTACTCACATTTATTTCTAGAGCTTTCTAACAATTGAACAAAGGAGCCCTGTGACTTCATGGCTAAGTGCTCAGCTACGAAAAGGTCAGCTTTTTGAACCTGCCAGCGTCTCTGCAGGAGATACCTGGTGACCAATTCCCTTAAAATTATAGCATGTGGTCCAGGGTCTGTGTGTGTCCTGGGACTCTGGCCACCTGCCCACCCTGGGAGCTGCCAGTTGTTTGCCATGTTGCCTGCCAACCTCGATTCATTAGACTGCATTCACTAGGCATCATTTTCCTACTTTGTTTTCTGTTTCATCTTTCTGATGCATCCTCCTTCCTCCTAGTTCACCGGTTGGCAGCTGCATGAGTCAGGAAAAGTCTCCAACTTAGCATCTGATAACACACACTTGAACCACGTTAAGCCTTCTATAACTGTTAAACAACTTTTTATATAAACATCTCTCTTTAAACAGATATATAAATTGATAAGTAAGTAAACTACAGCCTAGGATATCCTATGGGGCAGTTCTACTCAAAGTTAGCCCAACTTAAAAACTGTAGGGAGAGGTTGCAATAGAGTGCGATCAGTTTACCTCTAGGATGGATCTGAACTTTGTCAGTTCAATGGCATCTGGCAACATCACAGAAGAAAGTCCTGTTTTTGTTTGGGGCTGTTGAGTCAAGAACAACTCGTAGTGACTGCAGAGGACAGATTGAACCTGGTCCATAAGGTAGCCTAGTATGAAATCCTTCCATGAACAGACCCACACGTTTTTTTCTCCTGTGGAGCAACTGGTGGATTTGAACAACTAACATTTTGGTTAACTAACTTGCTCATGGCCATTGAGTGATGCTGAGTCATAAGGACCATATAGGATGAAGTAGAACTTCTCCTGTGGGTTTCTGACACTGTACCTCAATAGGAATAAAAAGTCATATTTTCTTGTGTGGAGCAGCTGTTTGGTTTGAACACCTGACCTTGTGGATTTAGGCCCAATGTAGAACCACTATGCCTCCATGAATTCTAAGCTTTTGGTTAGCAGCTGAGTATTTAACCATTGCCTACCAACCCCAACCAGGGATCCTTGCATAAAGATCACAGTCAAGAAAACCCTGTGGAAGAGTTGTATTCCATCACCTGGGGCCACTAAGAGGTGGAATTAACTCAGAAACAGGTTTGAGTGTATGTATTTGTGTTATTATTGTAGCTGTTGAGTTGTAGGTGAAAAACTGACACTAGTTTGTTGGACTATGGCCTTGCTCCTAGTTATCAGGCATGGAGTCCATTCTATAGTGTTTTGCAATTGACAAAAAATCTTTCTTAGTTAAGTTCACTACCCCAAGAGTGGCAAGCTACCATTAATGATGCCCTTGCTTTGTATTTTTTCACTAATTTTAATATCATAATAATTCTATATTTCACAAAAGGAAACCAAAACAAAAAAAAACCCTTTAGCAATAAATCAATATTGATGCTTAGCAACCCTGGCAGAGGGTTTCTATCTGTGCCCAGACAGCCTCATCGTGGATTTGAACAGCCACCTTTGTGGTTGGTAGTCTGATAGCTCACCCACAGTACCACCTGAACTGGCCTTTGCTTCATTACACATTTTAAAATCATAAGATGGCGGCATCTGGATGTTTGCTTGAAGTGGACAAAAATTAATCATACTATCCCACCAATGACTTTAACTCCAACCAACCTTCAAATCAACAGGGAGGGTTAAAAAGACGTTATCCATCAGAACAAGAAAGGCTGAATTTCCCCTTGAAGACTCTTTCAAATGGCCATCATGTCATTTAAGATCTTATATTTAACATACTCTTTAAAGAAAATTGTTAGGGTCTACCGCATTCCAGGCATTGTATTCAGAGTGATGAATTAAGAATTACATTATCTTCAGTCATCTAAGGGCAGCATCAGTGAAATCTAAATGGAAGAGACACACAAGCCTGTGTGATCTAAGAATTGTAAATGTTGTAGTCTAAATCTAAAGAAAGGAATGGTGGCAGAGCTTAAATGGTGAACACCCTGTTTGCAAAAGATGGCAGTGGAAGGCCAAAATCCAACTGCACAGCCCCCACAGAAATCCAGCCTCAGATGAGTACACTCTGCCCACAGTCAAAGGGTGTGACTAGCCTTCCTACCAGGTAGATAGTTTTTTAGAGATGATTATAGTAGATATATTTAAGTTAAAATGCAACACATCTTATTTGACACCCCTTTGACCCATTTAAATGATGTATCCATATAAGAAGAAGAGGAAAGAAGAAGAGGAAATACGCATGGAATAAGCCTCTGGTGAATTCCTTCTGAACATAGGCCAGGTGTGTGAATATCCTTGTTATCATGCAGAGTGCATTGGAAAGTATGTAATGGTAGATGTGAGTAGGTTAAAATTTAGCATCTTATCATTTGCTCTCCTTTTGGATCCACTTTAAAGTTGTTCTCACTGTTAATATTTTATACTTATTTTTATTGAGTTTTTTCTATTTTAATTTGTTACTGTTGTTAGCTGCTTTGTTTCTTTATTATTGTTTGCTTTTCTGTATATAAAATCCAGATGGGTGAATCTACAGAGACAGCAACTGGAGTCATAGTTTCTTGGCGGTGTGGCAGGGGAGCTTTGGGGGAAATGGGGAGCTGACATCAAGGAGTACAGGAAAAAGAAAATGTCTTAAAATAGATTATGGTAATGAGTGCACGACTCTTCTAAATAGGATTGAACTATTGAATTGTATGATATGTGAATTATATCCCAATAAAGTATCTTTTTAAAGGATAACATTACCCTTGCTTTTGAAAAATTAGCATACATCACTGTTTGGCATTACAAGATCATAAAGTACAAATTGAAGGCATATGTATAGGGGGTGTTAAACTCCCAAACTATCGGTGGACAGACATAATTAATGGAGGAGGGGAGGTCAACATACAGGTGTTTTGATATGGGTCTTTCAAATGGAAATGTCAATGGTGGACTATTTACTGGGCTCTGGTCACTTTTTCCAAGTTGTTTTAATGCAAATCTTACAAGATTGGAAACTGACTTTAAAAAAACAAACAAAACAGTTGCCATCAAATTGAGTCTGTCTCATGGCTGTGTGCACCAAAGGATCAAATGCGCTTTCAGAACTAAATCTCCATGCCTTTTTCCCAAAGTACCTTTGCATAGAATCAAGTCCCCCGCTGTTAGGTAGGCATCCAACCATATTAACTTTGGTGCATCTCAGGAATGTCTGAGAGGGAGCAACTCTATGTCACTATTGTTTAAGACTGGCGGGCTAAATCAGAGCAGGGAATCAAGGGTTGATCAGTGTGCTGTTTAATAAGTGAGCTGTTCTCCCAGGTGAAAAGGATGATTGTCACCAGTAAAGGGATCTGTAGGAATTCCCTGAAGCAAACAAAATGTATTTATAAGCTTACAGTCTTATCTTTTCCAGGCAAAGATTTCCTGGAGCAGAGAATCCAGCCCAATTGCAGCAGATATTCTACAGTCACATGTGCATTACCTTACATTGAACCAGGTGTGTCTTCCTTCACAGAAGTCTCTGACTTCCTCCGGCTTTGAAAGGTATAGCTCTTACAGCGATAAACATGAAGTGTTCTAACATTTCATTTGTCAACTTCAGTAATTACTCCTGGCTTCTGCCAAGTGGAGGAAGTGCACTGTGATAGGTCATTTAGGACATGCAAGGATGAATTAGGAAAACATAATAGGTCTCATATTGAGAAGCTTGGGTAATAAAAAATTTGCAAATATTTTATTCTTCGCAAATAACTTTTGCTAAAGTACAGATACACTATAATGTCACAAAGGAAATAAATGGGAAAGGGCGAGTTATTAAAGGTTGAGGGTCCTAAAGTGTCAGCAATTGTGATCTTCTGAGACAGTGGAGATAATTGTGCAGAAGTGACTGTCCTTGACACCCAGGTTGGAGCATCTAGAGATGAGGGGCAGACATTCCAGGTGGAATGTGACAGAACGTTACGGGCTTAAAGAGTTTGCCCTTACGTGACTGAATGAGGCAGAAAGAGTCTCAGAAACTATGGCTCTGAACTGCTTTTAGAACCTTAAAATAAGTAACTGTTTAGCCTAAAGAGCAGGAACTTCTCCTAAGAGAGAGAGAGAGAGAGAGAGAGAGAGAGAGAGAGAGAGAGACCAAAGGGGCTTGAGAGCATTGGGCGACAGATTAAATAAATGGAGGTGAAACAATAGAAACATAAAATTAGATCATTGACAGTGTAAAGGAGGTGACTGTGATGTATACAAGCTGGAAGGGAATGGGGTTTGTTGTGCGTATTATCATCAAAATAAAAGCAAAACAGTATCTTCCGGAGGACTACTTTGACACACAGGGGTTGGCCCTAGGTTAGAACTGACTGTATGGTACAAGTAGAGTTAAAGATGTAAATTGAAACCATTCATTCTCCACGTGGCGAACAAAGAAACAGAGAGGATGAGGATGCCCCGACTTAGCCTCTTGCTCACTTGGGGAGGAGCTTCCTGAGTCCCCGGAGTATCCAGGAACACACAGTCTCCTACCCATAGGGACACCAGCAGTAAACAAGTGGTCAGATATGATTTCCCGGAACTCCAAGGAAGCCCTATGCCCTAACTTGGCAATGGCAATGGGCACCAGCCAAGCCCAAGTGCTCCTAAATCCTGGCATAGGAAGAAGAAGAATCTGTAAGCACTTTCCAGGGCCAATCCTGAACTGGCTTGTTTGCACACTACACATGAATCCTCTGCCCACAAGTATAGGATTCTACTACTTCCTGATAGAAAGATTTAGGTTGAGGTTTGTAGCAGTTACATAACCCCCTGTAGCGAAATGAGCGAAAAGGTGAAGTCTAGCCTATCAATCAGGTCACAACCTGATTGATCCCTCCTTGTGGACATGGACTTCTCCTAAGGATTCTGGGAACTCCTGTCTTCCTCCCTGAAGGAGGGACACACACTCTTTCAGCCTTACCTTCCTGTGGACAAGCCACATGGAGTCATGCTGATGGCAGCCAGAGCCCTGGGGATGCTTCTGCCACCACTGGATTCACAAGACTTTCTGCCCACAGGCCTGTGATCTTCCTGTATTTGGCATCATTGCATGAGTTGTATGAGTCTGAAGAGCAACTTACAAATTGATATCACACATATGAGCTAACATTGGACTTATGGAATTGATCTGGACTTGGCTGAGATGTTTTCTTAATATACAGTTACTCTTTGATATAAAACTCTCTCTTATACACATGTAAGTGTATCTGGATATTTGTGTCTCTAGTCAACCTGGACTAACACAGGAGGGGAACCAATTCAATGTGTGAATCTAAAGAAAGTCTGAGGAATGGTGTTGACGTTTCAAATTCATGACCTAAAGGCTGGGAGGTTGAAGAGAGAAGGCAGTGGTGGTGACCTTGAGGAAGTTAGAGGTCACAGGCATAGGTGTGGGCTTAGGAGAGGAGGGTCCATTTGTGTGTGGGCAGCAAGTCTTAAACTCTGGAGGTCCATCTGAGGCTTTCATTGGGTAAATGAAGTTGAAATTCTGTGACTTTCTAGAGCTGGAGATAAATATTTACTAGTTAATTCACAGATGTCTAGTAATAGAAGCATATGGCAATCAAAATGGACAAGGTGGACTATGAAGAGAAAATGCAAAAAAAGGGGGGGGTGCTTTACAGGGAATTATAGATAGTGGGAGAGGAAGCTATGCTGAGATATACTTGGAGACTTAGGAAAGCAGAGGGTCCTAACTACCAAACAGGAGCATTTTCATGAAAAGGTGCTCAATAATTTACAATGTAGAAGAGAAATTAAAAACTTGAGAAAAAATAATCCATCCTATTTAATATAACTGGCTCAACAACAACAACAAAAAAGCAAACTCACTGCCATTGGAGCCAATTCCAACTCATAAGTAGAACTGCCCCTGTGGGTTTTCCAAGAGTAGAACTCTATTGAAGTAGAAAGCCTGGTATTTTCCTACAGAGTAGTTGGTGGTTTTTAACCACTAAACTTGCAGTTATCAGCCAACACATACCCAGTTGAGACTTGGATCTTTCAGTGCTCAAACTTTACAGTTTTAGCAAGTGAGGATAGTGAATCACTCTAAAATAGGAATGCACCAATTGTCTCCACTCAAATATACTCAGAGAACTATGATTCAGAGGTGACTACTTTTACTAGCAAGTGACCCACATAATTGATCTTGGTAGCGGAGTGCTGAAAGCATTCAGTTCCCAGTGGCAGCATGACTCAGCCCTCCAGGTACATTGTCTACTGCCCATTGTCAGATGTGAGATGAGGCATCTGTGCCTAGCAGTAGAGGCAGGGCCATCTTTACTGGTCTTGTCCTGTGGTATAATTGGGGAAATATTATGGCTATCAAGCAACTAACACTGGCTCTTCACTCAGCTCAGAGAGTCATGAACTACCAGAGACCCTTTAGTACGATCCTTTCCTTGCTAATAGCAAAAGGAGTTTTATGTTTTACAACCAAGTGTTACACGTGATGCACTGGGGATGTGTAATATTTCCCCATCTGAATTTCACTCTCATCATCTGCAAAATGAGAACAATCATGCCTTCCCAAGCTAAGTTACAGCATTGCCATCACACTCACTAGGGGTGATATATATAAAAACCAATGCTCTGTAGAATCCTGTAAATATACTAGGTAGACTTTAAAGAATGTAGAAGACATGATGGAAAGATTTTTAAGCAGTCTGAAAAAATACTACAACTTATTTGCAAAACTGATCTTGAGTATATTTTTGAGTTGCCTGGGTAACATGCTTTATCCTAATACTTAGAATCTTGTGTATTTTCACTTAAAAATTTATCCTCAAAGGGTAACATTGATGTATGAACAAAGGGAAAGTATATTCCTTTATGTAAAAATATATGAAATAATCTATCTCTGATAGAATGAATATAATGTATGCCGTCATTTTATTCTGGGATGTGACATACAGATTGTCAATTATCATCATATTAAAATATTTCCCTACTTTTACATCTCTTGCACTTATACAACATCATGATGTGGTAAAATGAATACAAGATCTTGAATGCAGTTGAGAAAACTATATTAATGTCAGCATAGCATGTATGGCCAAAATATTTCTCAATATCTACCCTTACATCATACTCTCTGATACAACTAAAGCTAGTTACTGGACATTTGTGAATGTAGATCATTTTCCATGCAATTTCTTAGATGTCTTACCTAGCCTGTTACTACTGATCAACAGAAAAATGTCATCACTTTATATATGCTTTCTCCACTCATTGCAGGTGGTATAAAAATCTTACTTAGAAAAAAAAGGTTTATCCAATAACTTATCTAATATCATTGGGTTATGAGTGAGCTGAAACTTGACAATGGTCTGATCCCTTGTTGTCTGCCATATGTCTTAAATTGTGTGTCACCACCACACCGAATCAAATAATTCAAGAATCTAGATTCCACATGCTCATTTTATAAGATAAGAAAAAAAATAGTATCAGAGAAATCAATTTGCATTCTCCAAGTTCACCAGCCAGCTAGTGAAATTCCAGAATTATGCTTCTGATCCATGTACAATAAAGCAAAGAAGTCCTGATCTCTGGATCAGCTCCTCCTTCTCTACTGCGTGAACTGGCTTGTGTTCCTCAATGTCGATGTTTACACAGGGGCAATTGTCATCGCCCTCCCAGAAAGAAGCAAAGGAGCTTCCACCTGCATGAAAAGCTCAAATCTGTTGACTCCACTCTACATCGAAGACATCACTCTGGCAAGACCTCTGCAAGGGAGTCTAGGGACTCTACACCTGACCAAGCTTTCAGTGACTGGACCTGCAGGAAGTAGACCTCCACTTTCTCTTTCAAATTCTTCCTAGAGGGCAATTCCTCTACCCTGGGATGAAGGATTCATTTGAAGTCTTAAGCCTCCTGCTGCCTACAATAGTGGTCAGGTTTTTAAATGCTTAACTAGAAACTATCGGGACTGAGTGCTCTGGAATATCATCATTTGGTGTGTTAAAGGACATTGGAAGTTGTTTCTGGGCATGCCCCAGGGGCTGGTGTAGCACTAGGTCAGATATTCAGGGAATCTTCCCACTGACAGGAGTAAAGACAGGTGCCATTAGACTTTTAGACTCCTCACTGTTGCCTGCTCCCATAAACTCTAACCTGGAGATAGCGGCTCAGAAACGGTCTCATACACTATACATGTATCCCTGGTCTAGAGGACTTGAGTGGATGGGAAAGTCCCACAACTTTAGAATTACTGGCCTGGAGTGTTGAGTGGGATTAAGGCCACTTCTCAATGTGCTAAACACACTTTCCCAAACTGGCTGCTATGACCAAAGGTTAGATTTAACAGAGAGAGAGAGAGAGAGAGAGAGAGAGAGATTTATATATCTTCTTAACATAAAAGGAAATTTAGAAAGATTTTTTAAAGTCTTTGTTTTACTTTGTGAGTAGATGTTTGAATTTCATTTTGTAAATATTTGCAACAAGATTTGAAGGAAAAAAATGGGCTAATGCTGAGGTGATTAGATACTCAAAACCCAAGTACCTTTTTCTTGGTTTGTATGCACAAAGGTTTAAAAGATAATTTCAAATAGTTTTGAGTTAATCCCAACCCACAGAAAGCACACACGGCAGGGTAGTACTGCCCTATCCGACTTCTGAGGCTGTAATGTTTAAGGAGGAAGATTGCAACCTCATTCACCTATAGAGCAGATGGTGGCTTCAAATGCTCAACCTTTCAGTTACCGGTTGAACACTTAACCACTGTGCCACCAGGGCTACTGTCATTAGATGTAAGGAGCACTGCCAACTGAAGAAGAGCTGATCTTCTCCTTGCAAATAATGTCACAATTGGAGAGGGTAGGGGCTAGGTCATGGGGAGTGGTCATGCAACTCACTGTAAGATTTTTTTTAAGCATAATTAAAAAAATAATTTATAAAACATTGAGAAAAAGTAATTTTGCTGATGTCTATACATCCTAGAAGTATATTCTTCTTTCCAACTCAACTTATCATCAGTAAATATTGAATAATATCCTGCATAACACAGTGCTGCAGGTATGTTGCTATCAAGTGCCATTTGGTTGGTTCCCACTCAGTGTGAGCCAATGCACGACAGAACACAACACTGCATGGTCCTGCTCCAGCCTCCCAATTGTTTCTCCGTCTGAGCCCATTATTGAAGCCTCTGTGTCAATCCAGCTCACCAAAGAGTTTCCTCCTTTTTGTTGTCCCTCTACTTTACCAAGCATAGTGTCCATCTCCAGAGACTGGTCTCTCCTGACAGCATGTCCAAACTATGAAAGACAAAGTCTCACAAGTCTATAAGCACTCTGGCCATACTTTTTGCAAGACAGATTTGTTTGTCCATCTCTAGCACCACAATTCAAATGTGTTGATTCCTCTTTGGTCTTCCTTATTCAATGTACAACTTTCACACACTTAGGAGGTGATTGAAAATACTAGGGCTTTGGCTAGGCACACCTTAATGTTCAAAGCAACAACTTCATTTTTCAACACTCTAAAGAGATCTTGTGCAGCAGATTTACCTAAAGCAACAAGTCTTTTGAGCTCTTTGGCTGCTGCTTCCATGAGATTGATTTATACCCAAGCAAGACAAAATCTTTGAAAACTTCCATCTTTGCTGCATTTAGAATGATGTTATTCTTTGGTAAAGTTGTGAGGATCCCTGTCTTCTTTACAATGAGTCATAATCCCTACTGAAGGCTGCAATCTTGATCTTCATCAGCAAGTGCTACAAGCCCTCCTCACTTTCAGCAAGCAAGGTTGTGTTATCTGCATATCACAGGCTGTTAATCAGCCTTCTTCCAATCCTGCAACAATCTTATTCACATAAACCAACTTCTCTGATTATTTGCTCAGCATACAGATTTAATGAGTGTGGTGGGAGGCTATAACCTTGTTACACACCTTTCCTAGGGATAAACCATGCAGTATTCCTTTGCTCTGTTCTCACAACTGCCTGTTGGTCCATGAACAAGTTCTGAATGAGTACAATGACATGTTCTGGAATTCCCGTTCTTCTTAAGATTTTGTTATGATCCACACAGTCAAATGACTGTGCATAGTCAACGAAACACAAGGAAATATTTTCCTGTATTCTCTTCCTTTTTTAATTTAATTTAATTTTTGGTATTCTCTTCTTTCAGTCAAGATCCTCCTGGTATCAACAATGATATCCTGGTCCCATGTCCTTTTCTGAATTCTGCTAGGACCTCTGGCGGTTCTCTGTCAATGTACTGCTGAACCTATTGTTGGATGATCTTCTGCAAACTTTTACTTGCATATGAGGTCAAGGATAGTGTTCTGTCATTTGAACATTTTGTTGGGTGATCTTTCTTTGGAATGTATACAGATATGGATTTTTGCCAGTGTGTTGGCCAAGGAGCTGTCTTCCAAAATTCCTGGCATAGACAGTAAGTGCTTTGGAAGGAGTCTCAGTGGTGCAATGATTATGAGGCTTCTTCATGGCTAACCAACAGGATTAAGCTTGGGACCCTTCCACTGACTCCATTGGGGAAGTCTTGGTGATCTGCTGCTGTAAAGACTACAGCTGAAAACACACAAGGGGCAGTTCTCCTCTGGCACTTGAATCAGAATCACCTCAACAGCACCTAACTAAGATCTCAGAAGTTCATGTTGCCATACACACTTGGTGTATATTTTACAAAAGAAAGGAAGAAATCCATAAAACTAAGGAAAACGCTTTCCATTATTATTACTTCCATTATATATTACTATCAGGTATCATGAAAAGTTACACCTGGTGTTTTGCCTCTAATGAGAAATGTTTGGACTACTTTCTGTTTGGTTCCAGCCCCAGTCCTGCATGGGCTGCTATTAAGACTGGATAAATCCTGTCACCTTGTGACTGGTGTCTTTGTCTTCTGTCATTCATTTCTATTATGATCACCTATGATTCAGTACAATCAGAACTATATATGTGTGTGTGTTTTATAGATTTCTAAAGTTTTGAAGCCATTATTTCATGTTTTCATCTGACTTGGGTTGGTTGACTCTATAGGTTCAAACTTTTAAGCTACATTTGAACCAGTAAAATCTACTTGTGTTTACAATCTCAAAATAATGGTCTGCCCAAAGTTTGTTTTCTAATGACCACTAAGAAAAGCAAATGCACTTTGAAAATGATTGATTTCATCTTTACTTAAAAATCTAGGAGGGCAATGATGAGGCTTTTTGGTTAAAAAAAAAAACAACAAAATAAGATGGGGACAAAACTGGAAATAACCAGTTTGATTTTTGATGTGTTCTTACATTCCAGGACAGACGCTGTAATTTCTACTTATTTGAATAAAACCATGAGCTTCCTGTGATATATATTCTAGAATTTTCTATTTCTCAGCTCATAGGATATAATGTTTCCACTTGAAATTCTAATGATGAAAATATAAATTGAGACATCCAGCAAGATTGTTCTAAAGGCAAAATAGAAATATGTAACTGCATGATTGCATTAGTCTCTCTATGGCTATTTAAAATTATGTAACTCGGTTTTTCAGCCAATATATTGTTGCTGCTTTAATTTTCCCATTTTTTATTTATTTTCAAAATGCTAGAAAGAAGCCATGTATTCAGAATATCGCCATTTTCTATGAACCCATCACAACTTTGTATTATTCAAAGATCTCTGAAAGGGTAGCTTCGCCACAAAATTGTCCCTAATTGAGTTAAGTTCAATGAATATTATTGACCACTTGCTATTTTCCAGACAGAATGCTGGGACATTGTGAATACAAGGAAATGTAATGTGTGCGGTGGTCCGTCAGGGTGAAGAAAGAAAGAACAGCGTTTTCTGACCTCTCCCTCCTGCTGTGGGGTCTGACGATTCAAGCTGTTCATCCCAGTCCAAGGTTTGAAACTCCTACTTGGCATCTTTTAGGTGTGAAACCTAAAGACCCTGTGGTTCAATTTTTAGCCAAACAATAGACAAGTCTATAAGGAGAACAATAACACTAGTGTAGTAGGCTAACTTTAGAATAATCAGAATTTTAGATCAAAGGGGCCATATTTATAATGGATAAAGCTCTGAAGAGTTAGGAAAAGAGGGAGAATGAAGGCAGGTGCACAGGGAGGAAGCTGGAGAAGGGATGGGACTTGCTACTTGGGGAATCGTAATCAAAGAGATGAAACAAAATGCATATGAATAGCTGAAGGGAAAAGTAAGCTGCTTGTAAACCTTCACCCAATTCACAATAGAAGGTTTAAAAAGTGATAAGAATAAATGAATGAGATACCCACTGTGACTAAGAAGGGTGAGTTGTTCCCACATATAAACGGCGAGTAACAAAAAAAGGAGCCACTTTTCAGTCCCAGCAGGAGAGGGGGCACACAAACATCGAAGGATGTCAGTAAAGAGATTTATCCAATAGGGTGAAGTTTGGACTCTATGTGATATGTGACAGAAATTTAAAATCTGCTCAGATTTGGGCCAGGAGCATTTATTTAGTAAGAGGAGAGTGGGTAGCAAAAGGACATGTAAGGGACTCAGGGTAAACGTTAGGGATGAAATTGTGTCCTCTCATAAAATAGGTTGATGCCCCAGTCTTGGACCAGGGAACTTGACATTATTTGAAAGGAGAGTTCCTGAAATTGCTGTCAGTTAACATGGAGTTATGTTGGAGTAAGATGGATCCTGATACAATATTATTAGGTCTTTATAAAAAGTAGGGGGAGGATATGTACATTTGAAAAGACAGACACCTGACAAGGGAGTTAGAAGTCGTTGGAGACATGCTGCTACAAGTCGAGAAGGTCCGAGAGTTTGATGAAGTACTAGAAGCTGTCCAATGAATCCAGGAAGCTTCAGAGAGGTCATTACCTTGTTGGCAACCACATTTTTGAGTTCTACCGTCCAGTATAGTGACATAGACAAGTAATCGCTTCCAGTGCATCTGCCATTGTACCGATAACAGGCTGGTTAGAGCACCTGGGCTATGTTTTAGATTTTAATTGTGAACTTGAGCACCAAGTGCTCTCACCTAATTTTCTTCAGCAGTGCTTCGGTTCTCTTAAGTCCCTTTTCCACATAAAATTGACCATTCAGTGCTCCTTCTCTTCAAAGAATACTGTCTTGGCACAGGGACTGGGATCGCAGTATATTTGTACATCACTTTGGGTAAGCTTATTCTTCAGATGAACAGAAATTGCCTAGTGCTTCCAAGACATTTTGATTGTGTTGTATTGTGATTTAATTGCTGATTGTATATTGGCGTGCTTGGAGCCCTCATCTCCCATCTCTGAGTGAGCGTGATGGACAATGTGCATGTGTAGACAGTTCTCTGCTGTTCATGTAGCACAGTTGAGGACATCTTGGGCTGTTTTTGTTTTTTTTTGTCTGCTATCTATCTGTGAACGGGAGGTAGAGTAGGTAATGGCCTCGCATAGTCAGGGAGGAGGTTTCAGGAGTTATGTGTTTGGCAGGGTCCTCTGGGCGTGGTTGCTGTTTTGCTTTTGGAAGGATATTAAAGGGGGAGAAGGAAGGGGGAAAACAGCAGAAAAAATTAATAATAAAGGTAAAAGCCAATGAAGGAAAGAAGACAACAACAGCAATGAAAAAATGTAATTAAAAAGTAAATAGAACAAGAGACAAGAAAGAGGGCAAAAAGAAGGAAATGAATAAAATTAGGTTTGGGTGAAAAAGAAATAGTGATAAAACAACTAAGAGAATAAAGAAAGATGAGTGAAAGTAATGAAGAAGAAAGGAAATGCTGGACAGAGAAATGAAGGCTGACAATCAGGGGAATAGAAACAATGGGAAATAAGAGAGGGGAGGGGAAGAAATGCCGGGGAGATAACTGGGACAGGGTAAGGGTCCAGAGAGGAGAACACTAGTTGGGGCATGTCCTTCAGGATGAGCTGACAACCTCTGCTGGTCAAAGAACTCCCAGGCATGAGAGGCGGGGTTGAAATGCATGGTGCTTGATGGAGCTTCTGCTGGCCAAGATGGTGTCTGGGATCAGGGCATCTGACCTTGACGTCCTTTGTGCTGAACCAGAGAGTGGCTGAGATCAGGATTCTTGCTTCCAGAATAAATTATTTCAGGCCCAGAGGGCAGCTGGGGCAAAAGAGCTGGTATGGAAGAAGGTCTTATTTGCCCAGGGACAGCTTGGAGCAAGTTGTTGGTCCCCATATGCCTCTGGCCTGATGAGCTGATGTGGTTGTGGTAGACTACATCCTATTCTTGAGAGCAAGTCTCTGATCTCAAGCAAAGGAGGCGTGGTGTGAGGGTGGAAGGGGACGTATGCCACTGGCTGCTCGGTAGGTGAAGATAGCCGCTGTCCACTCTTCCTGTCACCAGGAGGGTGTAGGAAACAAGGGTAGAGTCCCTCTTTTCTGGTTACCAGTCACCGGTGTAAACGTCTGTGCTGTCAATCAGGCCAATGAATGATTGTATACTTCCTGCAAAAGGTCAAAATGGTTCACTCGGTGTTAGGCCTGCTGGCAATTCATTCTCATCTGTCTCCTTGCTTGCTGCTTTAGCTTCTTTTCCTGTTCAGTGTTCAGTCCACCTCGCCATTGTTTCCCATGAAGTTCATGGTTCCGGGATTTTCATTCATGTTTGTTTCATTTCGTCCTTTGTATCTTTGTGTCAGAGGGTCTTGGGAGGGGTTCTGCCTAGGTCACTAACTTGCCAGAAGTCTCTCGTTGTCCAGTTGTTGCAAGTGTTTGGTGTAACTGAAGACACCTTGGCTTGGGTACAGTGTACCTTAGTGCTCAAAGTGACTTCTTTGCTCTGTAACACTTTATAGAGGTCTGTGCTATGCAGATTGGTCCAATGCAATACACTATTTGGTTTCTTGACTGCTGGCAACATTTAGCATCACAGGCAATTTTGACACAATTGTCTCTCTATAAACACTGAACTAGTTATATAGAAATGGAAGTTATTTGGAAGACCCATTTCCCCACAGTTTTGATGAATCAAAGTGGCAATTTTTAGCATTCATATTTTCCAGCCTGCTGGGTTTAAAAAAGTAGATCACATTGTGATTTCAACTTGCATTTCTTTTGTTATGAGGTTGGGTTTATTTTCATATTTTAAATACCATTCATTCTCTTCTTGTGATCTGTTTGGACCCTTTGATCATTTCCGTTAATGAGTGGTTGAGTTTTTTCTTTTGGATTTCTAAGGATTCCTCATGAAGTCAGGCTATTAGACCTTGATGATACAAGTGAAAACAATATTTTCCAACTTTTCCTTTGCCTTTACACTTGGTGAACCGGGATTTAACACATAGAAGTCTTTGTTTGTGTGCTGTCACTGTTATTTGAGATTTTGTAAGGAACATTGCTTCTGTCCGCATATTCTGAACTTCTAGGATGATGACTATTTTGTGTGTATGAGTTTTCATAAGGATCACTAGTAGCCCACTTACTAAAGCACTTGATTGCTAACAAAACACACTAGCTGATCTATCTGAGAAAGATGTGCCAGTGCGCTTCCATGAAGATTCAAGCCTTGGGAGCCATATGGAGGCAGTTCTACCCTGTACTATAGGACTGCTGTGAGCCAGAATGGACTTGGCACCCACAGGTATGAGCTTTCATTTATTTTCCTATGATTTGGTGGCTCTTTTCTTTAAGGGAAGTTGCTGTGGTGGCACAGAGCATTGAGCACAGGACTACTAAGCAGAAGGTGGGCAATTCAAGCCTACCAGCCTCTTTGCAGGAGAAAGATGAGGCTGTCTTCCCCCTAAGCTATATACAGTGTGTGGACAACCCTGAGCAGCCATTCTGCTCTGTCCCCTGTGGTCATGATGAATCAGAACTGGGTGTCAATGGAGTTGCTTTTTTAATAGGCAAATGAACACCAAGTGTCAAAAAGAAAGAGTGGGCTTGTGCGTTGATCATGTTTTCTTTGTGTCCACTGTTATCCACAGAACATCTGCTGTTGAGGGAACAGAGAAGTCACCCAGCTTCCCAGTAAGGTGGACTCGCAGGATCCGAGGCCTTCGGTGAAGGACATTAGGCCATCGGTGATATCCAGCCCCTTCCTAGCCTGCACTCTGCTCTCTGGAACCTCTAATTTCTGAGCTCTGATTCGACCTTCTCCCTGTTACCAGTTCCCTTTGTAGATGCTTGAATTGACATTGCTATGTCCTAGGAAGCCATTAGTATTTCTTCACCATCAATGTCTCTCTTCACATACTGGAGATCAGGGTTACAGATGTCTCTGGGGTTCACATAATCACCTTTCTGTTTCAGTTTCTGGTTCTTGGCACTGGTTTGGATTTGTTCCAAGAGATAAGGGTTAACAGGCCTTGTTCTTCTCACCTTGGGGCCCCCCTGGCTAATGGAAATAATGCTTAAACAGACATCTATTGATCAAAGAAGAAAGCCTCCTTTCGTTTCCACAAGTCCTTGTGTTTAAGATATTATTTTACTCTCTGAGAAAATGACGTCAACTCTGGAACTACTTCCTCTTATGAGAAATTGGTTTTAACCTCAGCTGGTTCACATCCACAGCTCTTAAGAACACTTGTATTAAAAATGATAGCAGCACATTTTAGTAAAAAACCAATTTCCTCAAAGGAAAATTGTCATAATGATGTTATATTCTTTTACAACTAGACACGTAAAAATGGTCGATGCTTCCAAGAATGAATGGCCTAATTGCTACACAATAGCATGGAATTCAGGAATTTAGTTATATGTACATCTGAGAAATTTACATTTTGTTTCCACTGATAGAGAAAAAGGAATTTATTCCTTCCTTAGAGTTTAGGATTCTTAATCATAATTTTCTCTTTGGATACAAATAGCTCACTCTTGCCTCCTGGGTGGTACGCACAGCAGGTACTCTAGTGCTAACCTCAAGCCTGGCTGTTGGATGCACCCTGCATGACTGAGGAAGCAAGGGCTGGAAATCTGCTTCCATGAAGATGTCAGTAAGAAAACCCTTCGGAGTACAGCTCTATCGACCATGGGAGGCCACCCTGCATTGGAATGAACCAAATAGCAACTAACTGTGCTTTTCCAACAAAGAAAAGTATGTCTACCTTGTGGTATGTCCCTTCTTTGAGTATCTAACATGCTCCATTGGCCGGGATATAAAAATTAAAACTAAGCTCCATAAACCACACAATTAGCAGCAATAATCACTAATATGCACTTTGCTCTTGCTTCCTGTACAAACTGCCTTCAGTTGTAAAATTAATACTGCACATCTGAATTTGGCTTTTTTCCAGGTAACTCCTCAGTTCTAATAACAGCAACCTTCCCAACCCCCTCCCGCCCCCTATGGGTTCTGTTTGGAATTGTGTTGGAGAGGACAACACGGTCATTTTCTACTTTGGAGGTCAGACAGAATTATTTTCCAATTCCATAACACCACAGATAAGTAACTTGGTTTGCTTAAGGACACAGACATCAAGCCTGAACCCCTCACTGACAGAAAACCTGTAATAAGTTACCCCTGAAGAGGTCTGACGTCAGCAACCCAGAGCCTGCTACCTACATCAACCAGTTCACCTTCCTAAATGGATGCCACATTGTCAACAAACTTTAAGGGTTGTTCCCCTCTTAAAGGGATGGCTGCATACGTGTAACCCAATATCAGTTACTGGAGTCAGTGAGAGTAGACTTTAAAGTGCTCCAGACCATAACTTTTAGATCAGCCATTAATCCGCAATACTCATCCTCTTCCATCAGCTTCTCCTGCCTATAGTTAGTCAGGAGATCCTAGGTCTGAAGTGGCTGGGTATGAGAAATAAAGGTAAGAAGAGCAGAAAACATGTGAGGACTGGTTTTCCCAAGCAGCATCTTCATTGAAAGGGGTCATCAATGAAACCGTTGCGGGTTGTTTATATCATGGGAACCCCTTTGGAGAGGGTGGAGGCCAGGACAAAAATTGAAGGAGTTCTTGAGGTCTACTGACCTGCACCTGGCTATGCTCAGGATCAGGCTATTTGGGGCTGGAAGGGAATTGGAATGGAAGGATAGTCATCAACATCCATGAAGTCATTCCGGAAGAGTGAGTGAATCTGTCTTAACCTCTGGCCCTGGATCACCTGGGAATGGGGCCAGGTACTTTCCCCTGGTTCTTCTCTCCAGAGAAAAGCAATGGTCTCTTACCATGCACTAAATGGAGTCAAATGAAAGATGTGAATCCCAATATATGTTGGGTTTTTTTTAGATCGGATCTGATAGTCTTTGTAACAATGGTGATAATCAGATTTTAGGCATTGGATTCTATTAGAATTTGGAGAGGGTCAGTGTTTTTCTGTCCCATGTAATTTCTTGCTCCTAACAATGGCAGGGCATCCTGATAGTAAGGCAAGCAGTAAGGTAATAAGAAAAGTAGAAACATCCCCAGGAACAGTCTGATAAGAATACAGACAGGCAGCAACATCCCATGATTGTCCTAGTGGCCAAGACCTTATCAAAATGTGAAACACAAAGCAAGGAAAGGTTTAAAATAGCATGTGTGCTCCGAGCAAGGGCTGTCAGCTCTGCGAAGAACGGGTGTCTGGATCTGTAGAGATGTCTAGACTCTGGGAAGGACAGCGCTTAGAGTAAAGATGAGAGAGATGGAACTTCAATTCTGAGCCTTTTCACCTGTGGTGAAAACTACTGCAGACAATGCTAATTATGCTGAACGACTGAGCAACTCTAGAGAACATAATCCAGGATGTATATTCATGTTCCGAAAATAGACATCATGTTCTAGCTCGGCATGGAAAGGTCAGAATGAATTAGAGATAGTCCGTGCTTTAAGCCAAACACATATTTCCAAATTGAGTCTATTTCCTAACTGCCTCCTCAACCTTCAGGAACAGAATTTGACTTTCAAAGATGGGAAGTCTTTGATCTACAAGTGTGCATAGGGAGCAAATGGTGAAGAGCTCACGAGGACCACTGGTGTTTGAAACTACCAAGAGTTGCCACCAAAGAAAATCCTGACATTCCAATCCCCAAATGTCACAACTTTGAAAACATTGGGGACTGCAGTTTTATCCTCTGATGGGGTCACCTTGAGTTAAGATTGACTTGTTGACAACTGGATGGTAACAGTTGAATGCATACCTTCTTGTTCTAGCCTCCAGAAAAGTGAATCACTTAGAAGTTCATTCCAATTCGACCCCCAACCCCACAAGATTGAACAAATCCTACCCACAGATATAAAGCAGAATCTACATTATTAACAAGGTGCCCTGCTCACACTCTTAGATCCCAGAGCAATTCTTACAGATTTCTTGGTAGGTCTTTTGTCTACATAATCACCTGGGGATGTGTTTACAATGTAGATTCTGATTCAGCATGTCTGTGGTAGAAATGTGAGTTTTCAAAGGGGCTTAAATTGGAATGAACCACATCAAGTCATGAAAATACTTCTTTACCCACTTTCCAATAAAGGGATCCCGGTGATGGAGTGAATCACTCCCAAGGTCAGAAGTTTGAGCCTGCCTGTCGACTTGTGGGAGAAGGATGATGCCTTCTGCTTCCGCTTTCTGAACCCTGTCTTATAGGGTCACTGAGTCAGAAATGACTGTATGGCAATAGCTTTGGTTTGGTTTTGGTTTCTACATGCCCATCTAAAATAGTCTCCAGACAGTTTAATAATAAAGTTATTAAAATGAATAAAATCTATACTCAAATTGATGTTTATTCTCTTAAATATCTTTCTAGTTTATTCAACTCAGGCAAGCCACTAAATGTTCCTAAGACATTCCAGTGCCACTCCACCAGAGGGTAATAATAAACAGGAATCCACTCTCTGGGAATTTAGAACAATCTTCCCCCCTCCTCTACATGGGAATAAATGTTTGAGAATATGTAGAAAGAAGAAAATCCCTAGAAAAAAAGTTTGGGACTCTTGCATGGTGCAGACACTGAGAGCTTGCATCAGCCTTTTCAACATCGTGGTTCAAGTCCACCCATAGGCACATTGTAAGCAAGACCTGGTGATCTACAGCTGGGGCAGGGTAACGTGGGCACAGAAGCCCTGCAGAACACAGTTTTAGTCCATGCGGGCACCGTGATTTAGAAGTGACTCGACAACTAGTCTTTAAACAAGATTCTCCAAAAGAAAAAAGTTACTAATTTTTCAGTGCTTGCCCTCCATACTTACATAAGTGGGTTATTCAAGTCTCATGTCTAAGTATCTCTAATGGCATTCCCATATTATACATTAATATATGTCATGGTCTATTTTGGAAAGCTTTCCCAATGTATAAAGGAGCCCTAGGAGATGATGTGTTGAGTGTTGGGCTGCTAACCAGGATGTCAGCAATTTGAACCCCACAGCCATGCTAGAGAAGAAAGATGAGCCTGTCTTTTCTCATAAGGGTGTTTCCGGGATGTTAGAGAACAGCTCCATTATGTCCTACAGGGTCACTAAGAGTTGAAATAGACTTGGGTTTGGGTTTAACATTTTCCCCCAATATTTTACCAGGGCCTAGCAGCATAGTGCTTGCCTATTGGGCGGTAATCCATAAGGATAGCAGTTTGAAACCACCTGCCACTCTGTGGGAGAAAGACAGAGCTTTCTACTCCCATAAATAATGAGAGTCTTGGAAACTCACAGGGGCATTTCTGCCCTGACAATTGCCAACTGTGAGTTGGCATTAAGTCTATGGCAGTGAATTTGTTTTATTGTTGTTGTTTGCTTTTGAGCTTAAGAAAAACATCAGTATATAAGTATTATAAACATTACTGTCTCTGATTTATAGACAAGGAAACAAGGCCAGGGGGTCTAAATGGGCTTGTTAAAAATCCCAAAGTACAACAGAAATGAGAATGTCTCATGAGTTTCTGTTTATTCAGTGTAAATACCATTTTCTCTTACTTCTCTTAATACATAGAAACTTCCTGTTCTACTCTGTATAACTTTAGGGACTATATTTAAAACTCTTGGATAGATCACCATATTCATCTTGCACTTTTGCTTTGCATATCACACCTGTTTATACCTGTGAACGCGGCATTAGTTCCAATTTATAATACATACTGTAGTCCAGGTGTGCCAAATGCTTTGGCAGATCTTTTCTTTTTAAACATTTTATTGGGGACTTGTACAATGTTTATCAAAATCATACATCCATCCATTGTATCAAGCACATTTGTACAGTTGTTGCCCTCATCATTCTCAAAACATTTGCTTTCTACTTGAGCCCTTGGTATCAGCTCCTCCTTTTTCCGCCCCCTCCTCATTCTCCCCAAACTCATGAACCCTTGATAATTTATAAATTCTTATTATTTTGTCAAACTTTTTGACATTTCCTTTCACCTACTTTTCTGTTGTCTGTCCCCCAGGGAGGAGGTTATATGTAGAGCCTTGTGATTGGTTCCCCCTTTCTACCCCACCTTCCCTCCACCCACCCGGTATCGCCATTCTTACCACTGGTCCTGAGGGGATTATCTGTCCTGGATTCCCTGTGTTTCCAGTTTCTGTCTGTTCCAGCATGTATACTCTAGTCTAGACAGATTTGTAAGACAGAATTGGGATCATGATAGTGTGTGGGGGGAAGCATTAAAGAACTAGAGGAAAGTGGTATGCTTCATCATTGCTACACAGCACCCTGACTGGCTCATCTCCTTCCCTAGACCTTTCTGTAAGGGGTTGTGCTTTGGCAGATGTTAATGTCAGCCTACAACACATTGTATTTTATAATTTTTAGTTTGAACAAAAGATAGAATGATGCCATATAAGTGTAGCTAAATACTTATAAAATTAAGCTGTTACTAAAGTAGATAGGCTCTTCACAGCTTCCTGCTCAGTCATGCCAGTATTTCCCTTCTCTCCTCCCGATCCCGTAGTGGCTGCTGCAGCTCAAAGTGCCCAATCACACTTGATGGCAAGAAATGTGGGAGAGAGTTTGGGGGAAACAGGTTGTTCAGAGTGACAAGATAAAATAAACTTGCTTTATGTTAGGGAAAGATGAAGGATTTCCTCCAAACTTCCCAAGATGTCCTGTTGCCCATAAAACTACCTCAACGCCATCTCCTGCTACAAGGGAACCAGGGAAATTATGCTGATTTCCTGTCCACAGTTTCATGTTGGCAGACGGACAAGTAAGATGAGCTTGGTAATGGCAGCTCACTTTGCCATTTGTCCTTCCTTTTCTTAGCCCTACATGCTTTCTTACAGCTGACTTACAATGTCCTTCCAAAACCCATCATGGCCCCTTGTTAATTGAGTCAGATGGTGTGGCTAAATCTCTTCCCAATTTGATGGACTCCAGGACTCTCCGACATTGAGAACACACTTGGCTAGCCTAGGTTATGTCTCTGAGGACAAGTCCCAGATGCTGCGCATCAGCAAACACATCACCAAGGTCATGGGGTGGCTCATTCCAATTCCCTTTCAACCCAGACTGTAACATAACCACTAACAGTCACCTGATGAAATGGTGAAAAGGAGTCTCTTGGAGTTCATGAGAAATCCAAATGTAGACACTGCCTACTTGGCTGTCTGTGGCTATGTTGCCAAACTTGGTGAGTTAGGAAGACACCCCCAAATAGCGATGTCAGTTAGTAATATATTCCCAGTTGGGGATATCTTTTTTAGCTCAATTGAACACATTTTGAGAGCTCCTTCCTCTCAGTACCTTTTGACCCACAGTAACAATGAGAGATGAGTGGAAGCCATGTCAGACTAGATAGGAGAAACCATCTTCAAAGTGACAAACAGTGGCAAGTTCCCAAAACATTGAGAGGTAGAGCTGCCATTGTTGGGTACCATCAAGTCCATTCCAACTCAAAAGACCGTAAAAGACAGGGAATAACTACCCCCTAGTTTCCTAGGCTTCCATCTTTAGGGCAGCAGATCGATAGGTCTTGTCTCAGTGCAGACACAAGTGGGTTCACAGCACCGACCTTTCACTCAGCAGCTGAGTGCTTAGCTCAACCTGTGAGCCAACAGGGTTCCTTAGATGGCAAGTATACCTCTTTACTTTCACTATTCAAGTCACATTTTAGGGCTTTCAATTTGCCAAGGAAATCTCACTAGGGAGTGCAAGTAGTTTGCTATCAAGCCTAAATCTTGAGTGCTCAAACCCACCCAAGGGCTCCACACGGGACTGGTGGGAAATTCGGGCAACTGCTTCTGTCCAGAACACAGCAGGGTGCTCCATGGGGAAGCTCCAGTCTGTAGCACACAGGGTTACTGGGAGTCAGAATTGACTCAGCCACGGAGATTTGTTTGGTTTTTATTTGCCCGGCACCAATTCCCAAAGGAATTATAAATAAGATCTGAGCATTCAAAATGTTTAGTCTGGCTGGGATGACAAACACATACATCAAAACACAATTATTTGATCTTCACAATGACTTCTGACCCTCAGATTTTGAAAGGAGGTATTCAGATAGATTAAGATAGCTGACAGTACAGTAACCTCTGTGCCTCCCTGGCCAGTGGAAACATTTCCTCCTAAGCTTTAGTCTCCCTTACTTAAAAGTCAGGTAGTATGCTGGGACAACTCCTTGTAGCGGGGTGCTAACGCCACGCAAAATTCACCCCCAGAGTCCCTTCTCCTCACTAGTATTATTTCCTGTAAACAGAATGACACATAAGTGTGCTTTGAGGTAGAAGTTCAAAGATTTATCTGGGATGAAACTCTTCATGTACCAAAAGAATTGCAGTATTTCATTATATAGTTAATTTGCTTTATCCATAAATAATGGCATAAACCCAGGGAATGTGTGTGGAAATGGATTCTAAGGGAATTAAACCTGGGACAGAATACCTATGGATCAGAATGATTGATATGTGGACACTCACCAGAGATTCCATTTTTAGTTTGACTGCGTAGCTGGCTGTGTAAGTTTTCTTGGTGGAGTGTGTAAAACTTGGACTTAACCTTGAGTTAAATGTAATGAGGTCGAGATACCAGAATGTCTCTGGTATAATACAGAGGAAGGCAGGAATCCATGGGGAAATAGACATGCCGGAGTGCACGTGTGAGGCCTTATCACCAGGCCACCTCCACATGGGCAGATTCCGCATGTATGGGATGCAGCAAGATACTTTTTATTAAGGTATTGAGAAACACATCAGTGAATCAAGACAAGCATCTCTGACGATTCCATGGTGTCTGTGGCTTGGTCCCAGCAATGACCGTGGGAGTTAGGCTTAGAGAAATTGCTCTAAAGTCATGGATTGAATTGTGTCCTTGAAAGAGAGTCCTAACCCTGCACCAGGAAATGCAGCCTCATTTGGGGAAATTGTTCTTAGCAGGTGTTATCAGTTTAGTTAACCAAGACAGGGAAGGAGAGTGGGGTCTATGCCTAATCATTTCTGGGCAGCGTTCTATAAATGAGAAGGGCACACACAGCAGACAACGTCACATGAGAGTCTACTGCTCTCTAGTCCCGTGGTTTATAGGCACACTTGGGGCTCCACTTTTCTACCATCTTAATGGCAGATAGAGATTGTTTCTATTCCTAAATCTCATCGAGACCCCTCATGGTCCACATCTCGCTTACAGCGGGGTTTCTGGGGAGCAAGTTTGCTGTGGAAATAACTCAGGGTGCCCTGTGTTTTCTCTGAAAAGTATTCCCATTCTGTTTTATCGTTCTCGTTCTAACACTACTAGGGCATGTTGTACGTGTGTTATACAGGTTCGTATTATAATAACTTACAATTTTGCCCTGCTTTCAAATGATGTATGGAGGATTTCCTGAATGAACAGTGACTGTAATTGCTGAGGATATTGAGCTTTATCAGCCAATTACCGAGCACAGATGATTGCTTTCAAGTATTCCTCACAGCATACTGGAAATAAAAAGCAACTGGCCCAGTTATGTCAGTGAATTTCATTGCTTCCACCCATGGGTTTCGGGGGAGAGGAGGCAGAAAGCCTTTGCTCCAGAGAAGATAAATTCAGCACGAACGGTCTTTGCTTTCCAATTCCTATTCCCCATGACTCGCATTCTCAGGGAACCTTCAGGGCGGCTGGCGTTTCTGCTCTTTTATAATCCATTTCTTTCATGGCAATGTCAGGCGCAGGTCTTAGGAAGGAGGCCTTTAGCTTGTGCTCTTTAAAAGGGCAAGAAACAACCAAATCCTTCTTGAAAAATGGAAGTGACCTGGCCTGCCTCCCTGTCCTTTGTTGCTCCTCATCCCGTCTCCATCTCTTGATTCCCAGGGTTGGAATAATTTGGAGGGTGTTTTTCTTTTCTTATTTCCTCTCCATTCTTGACAGTTGAATGATCCCTCGGGTTTGCCATGGAGCTTTCACGTGTACTGTGAATGTCGGGTCATCAGCCAGTAATAGCCGGTTGCAACTTCTACCAGCATCATGCCTAGAATCAGTGGATCTTGTGTCTTATTACTGCCCCGCTATGCATCATGCTCAGTCAGCTTATCATCGGATCTTAGAACATCTGAGAAATATGGCGCTGGAGGGCATAATAGGAGAAACGATGAAGAAGGGAGAATGTGCTCAACAAAGAGTTAATCCACCAGAATGCAATCGCCTACAGGCTGGATACTGAAGCAAAATTGCACATTTCTTGGCAGGAGCTGTTCTGAGACCCAGAAAGCCATATATGGATAGAAACATTCACAGGAATTGCAATGAGATGAGGGAAAACAAGACAAAGTCAAACCTGTGTTTCCTAGGAACTCTGTAAAGAAGAGAAGCCCAGTTGGAAGAGCGGGTTGCAACTTGGCCTACAACCTGCAAGGTCAGAAAACTTCCTGTGGGATCCAGGGCCCCGATCTACTCTATCCTACAGGCTGCTTTGAGTTAGAATTGACTGGACCGTAGTGTTTCTTCTCTCTCTCTCCCTCCCCTATTTTATCTAAAGAAGAGGACTCTGTGTGATCTGAAAGACGTTAGTTGGTATTTAGAAGTGGACATGAAATGCCGAAGCAGGGAGCGGGAGATGCCGAGTCGCCTAAAGCGTTCCTCCCACACAAGTAGGTTTGCACAATTTGGGGCCCCAGTAAGCTGCTGCTTAAAGAGAAGAAAGTGTTGCTATCGGCAGCTCCTCTTTTAAACCTTCTCCCCAACTCTATCTGGTCTGCTCACACAATAAATGCAGAAAAATAACGGAGAGCGTGACACGGCACTCTCCGTTTGCTTGGGGCCCATAGACAAGCGGCACCAGCAACTAACATGGGTGTCTCTGTGTTCAACAAGTCTTCTGAACAGAGCCAAAGACACATCCGCACAAGGGCAGTCGTGGTTGTTATCAGAATCAGACACTCCATGATGAGCAATCCCGGCCAAAAAAAATGTTCGATACAGTTTGTGGCCTCATTCGAGCGCTGTCTGGGAAGACTGGAACATTCTCCCTGGCACACCCCATTTGGTGCCATGGGTGAAAGTCTTAAAGAAAGCCCCATTGCTGAAGTCCCCGTGGCCAGGTAGGTCAATTTAGGGAGACTGCAAATATATAGTATGCCATGATAGCCTGCTACATTGCTAAGCAGACCCAGAAAACTCCCCCCAAGGCTATGATACTGCATCCTAAGTAATTAGCTGTTTCCTTTTATGTTAGATAACAAGAAACTGTTTCCTCTAATGTTTGATAACAAGCATCCTACTGCATCTGATCCCAGATTTCCTGAGGAGGGGAGGTAGTTAGACCAGGATTGTTTTTTTTTCCTTTGCAAGCAAATATCAGACCACAGTGGGAGGGGCTTGAAGCCTAAAGATAACAGCAAGGAAAGAAAAGGGGAGCACCTTGGTCTTCTGACTTACTCTTCACAGAGAATACACACTGGGAGTGAACCCAACTGTTGGTTTGCTTTCATGTCTCTTGGTCTAACCTTAGGTTTCAAGACATTCATAATTCTGTGTTAATGTTCATCAATTGGTGGAACATCGATATTTTAACACAATGATCAGTTTGAACAACTGCTCCATTTAAAATTAATAAAGGAAATGAAATTGCTATCTTATTGGAAACCTCCCAGTGTGTGTGTGTGTGTGTGTGTGTGTGTGTTTACAAATCCATGTTGACACATTTCACACAGGACATTCCTCATGGTGCGTCCCCTCCTCCCATTGGCTCAGCCAAGCTATGCAAGTGGCTCCCATGCCCTGGGTCCTCTGAATCCCTTCTAGAAACAAGGAGGAGTTTCTCCAAATGGACGAGTGCAAAGGACATTCTTCTAACCCAAGTGTGGGTCTCCGGGAGGAGCAAAGGATGCACAGCCGGACATAACACAGGCGCTCGGTCGGTTTCCTCCAGAAGACACGACCACCAATTTCAGACTCAAACCAGCCTTTGCCCAAGTTGTACCAGGGAGCCCATCTTTGCATTAAAGACACGGCCTCCACTTCTACCTCAGCCAATCACTCTTAGTGCACAGCATCTCACCTTGACTATGACAAGGTCAACCACTCCTCCAGCAACAACAACAACAAAAATCAGCCTAATTTTGACATTGTGTATTTTTAGAGACATGTTGTCCACTGTCGTGCAGAGTTATCAACTTCCTAGAACATATCCCTCACGCCACACTGCCGAGATAGAATTTTCTCTTAAGTCTATAGAGCTTCCTAGGTTTCTATAGCTTAGCTCACAATCCTGAGATACACCCATGTGTTACTTGCCTTATGGGATAAAATATCAGTGCAGTTGTACTTTCCATGCAATGCACACTCCTCTCACTTCAGCACCACATTCTTGAATCATTTTCTTTTTATCTCTGCTTCTTCATGCCTGAGAAACACCCCCCTTCTGTATTTGCCTCTGTTGACCTCCTCCACAATCACTCCACACCTGGAAAGCCCTGAATGTAGGTCCCTAAATCCACCACTTTGTTTTGTTGTTTGTCGGAGAATTTAGCAATTATTCTGCAGATTAGATTCTTTCATTTTAAAAGTGCATTTACCAATAACTCCCACATTTAACTTTCTGATAAATCACCTCTCTGTTGATGTATTTTCAGTACCCATATGTTTTCTTCTTTGCTATTTATTCTGAGGCCCATTATTGTGCAGAAGTCTGTCAGACTCTGACCCCCAAATATTTGCTTCCACTTATGGAATCAAAATTATTTTCCTGATTACAAAAACAGTAACTGTTTATTATAAAAAAATAAAAAAACAGAAAAGAATAAATTTAAACAAAACCCTCCAATGTATACAGAGAACCTACTATCTAAACATATTATCTATGATATAATAATAACATCACCTGTACTCTAATGTGACAATGTGATTAGTTCCTGAATATTCTGGACTCTCCCATATTTCCCAAATTCCTTGTAGCAACGTAGGACTAGGTGATAATTTGTATCATGTATGTCACTACTGTGTCGAAGCATGGACACGGTGCATGGCCCTCTAGATGTCTCACTCGCTGATGCTGATGATGTTTCCATCACCCTGGGTCTTTGAAAAACTATGTGGAAATTGATACAGCAAAGAAAATAGTTCATTACAAAATGAAGACAGAGGGAAAAAAAAGACGGAAAACAAGAATAAAATAAGAGCACATCAGGGAGCTGTGACAAAGTGTTGGGTGACCCGTGTATATGCAATTGTAATGTTTGCATAGGTCAGGAGGTAAAGGGTGAGAAAACGTTTTTGAAGAAATAAT
The DNA here is from genome assembly GCF_050624435.1 of Tenrec ecaudatus. NCBI lineage: Eukaryota > Metazoa > Chordata > Mammalia > Afrosoricida > Tenrecidae > Tenrec > Tenrec ecaudatus. Next base: position 13,130,182 of record NC_134544.1, read on the forward strand.
GGCTGATCGTTTTTCTTCGAATCTGATGGAAACCATAAACTCTCAGAATGAAGAAGCTCCACGAATGCCGACTGCTGAACATGAAGAAAATTAACTAAAGCACGTCATAATCAAAATTCTTAAACACTGTGATAATGAAAAAAATATATAAAGCATCAAAAGAAAAAAATATTGTAATACCAGATAGAAAACTGGAGATGTCATAAAAATAAATCGTTTTGAAGATAACAAATATAAGTAAATAAAAATACTTTCCAGTTGAATTTCTCTAAAATCAAATAATGAAGGTAAAGAAGAAACCTGGTAGATAAGATGATGCCTTTGAGTATGAGGGAAAATGGTATTAAGATTTAATTTGTAAATAAAAACATAAACAATTATTTACTAAAGGAAAGTATAAACAATGAACTATGATGTTTACAACATAATTAAACTTATATAATGAGTAATGTGAAACCCAGGAAAAGTGATTAACTATATAAGGATCAAAGACTGATATGGTGGAATGATATTTCTTTAAGGTAGACCATATAATTAGAAGACATTCACCATAAATCCTTAGTTAAAAATAAAGCAACTATACACAGTATTGTAAAAGTATAATGAATTAGCCCTCAAAGAAGATAAATCAGGATCATTCTATACATTTGAAATAATTTAAAAGAAAATATAAAAAGAAGAAAATTAGAACAAAGAACAGATGGAATAAATGCAAAACAAGCCTAATAGATTTGCAGTCAATTATGCAAATGTCACATTAAATATCAGTGGGTCAAAAACTTCAATTAAAAGCAGATATTGTCAGATTAGATAAAACACTAATAATAAAACTTTCAAACATAACAGTGTGCAAAATAAAAAGGCATTTTTTTGTGACAGATGAGAGACTGATTTTTCCACCACAACAATGCACCTGCTCACACAACCATCTCAGTGCTCTATGAGACTTCTTTTTGCTTCCACGAATGAAGGACATAAAGAATAGCGATTTGATTATGTAAAAGAGATAAGGAAAAAGTGAAGGAGATGCTGTTAGCCATTCAAAAACTGAGTTTGTAAAATGTTTCCAAGAGTGGAATCACAGATTTGACAAATGGATTCAGTGCAATGTAGAGTTCTTCAAAGGTAATAAGATTGTTTTGTAAAATTATGAACAAGTATTCCCCTAGTTATCTGTGAAATATCGGCAGAGGTGTTCTGACCCAGGGGGACAGGTGTTGAAGAATGTGTAAAGCATCCCTTTCCCACAAAGCAAAGCCAGTGTATCTAAAATCTGGCCTGCAAAATGTGTATGAATTTCTCAGAGCACTTCTGTTGTTGTGAATAAAAGAAAGCACTTTACAGGTATTAGCTTTGGCTTATAAAAACGTTAGCTTTAGTTTGACCTTACATCCTATTCATTGTTTTCACAAATATTTTTTTTAAAAAACTAGGCTGGATTGCCTCTGGGTCTGCTAACCAGACGATAAACTGAGTCAGGGTTCACTTATTCCAAATTCTTAGTTATTTATTCTAATGTCTGCTTCACCCCTGGGTGTGACCAATTTAAGATGAGAACTATGTTTTATTCATATATTTCGTCATTAGTACCCAGCACTTTGCCTGGCACACACTGGGGACATAATTTTATTCTTTGTTTATTTTGCAATTTGCAGACAGCATTTATATAATAAGCAATGTAAATAAAGTTGAAATCATAGAGTCAATCAGACATTGAAAATTCCAACTCAAACCCAGAATATAAAGCATGTTTGCTAAAAATCCAGAAGAAGGTAAAAAAATGTTAATTCCAATCTATCTATTTGTCATGGCTTGAAAAAAGAACTGAGAGCCTGCCTAGTTAGCGAACAGGACACTTTGGTAGGAGAAATCTAAGAGCCCCAAGGGTTGCTTTTGTCCATATCTCTGTAGGTTTGCCCACCCCCTTGGTGACAGGTTGAGCACAGCTCAGTAGCTCAGCCATGGGTTAGTCGCTGAGTGATCATGGAGTCAATGATGGAAATACATTGGGGAGGGGTCTCCATGCCATTAGGAATTGAGTCTGAAGTAAGACCGGAGCTAATTAGGAAAGACTATGTGGGTTACTCCACTCAGAGCCTGGACCTGGGGCAGACAAGGGAGAAATAAGTTTATTTGCTAATGCAGCCCAACCTTACCCTGATGGGCATAAAACAAAGAAGGGGAGAAAATAAATAGCACATAATTTTACATTTTTATAATAACTTTGAAACTAAACACTAGGAAACCTTGTCAGCCCCTGCTAAGCTGATTCCAATTAAGGCTTCTGGCAGCATTCCAGCTGTTTCCCTCCCTCAAATAGCACAGAGCATAACAAGGTTTATGAAGCATTCAAAAGTCAAATACCCGATTAACATAAACATGCAGTGAAATCAACTCTTCTCCCAGTGTTCAGCTTGCTTGCTCTCTTGCATGTAGGTGGAGCTGCTCTGAGACACTATCAGTTTCCTTGGGGGAGACTCTGTTGTGTTTGTTACATGGGAAGACGACATTCTCTTCTCCAATGGGACTAGATGAGCCCAGTGAGTGCACTCATCCTCGAGGACACTTTGATTATGATAAATTTACTCTAATACTAATTTTGATACCAAGGGCTTGAACTTGAATTTTATGTCCCAGTGCTGAATCTAAAAACAAGAAATGTCGAGTCAGTGGTTCTGACTCCAGGGTGTATTGTTTTGATTCATGTCTCCTCCCATCTTCTTGGAAATGGCTTTGTTAACATGCATTGTCATCCCCAAGATTTAATGTAAGAAAGAGTCATTTCCTTGGTCATGGAAGTCAAACCCCAAATTGAACATTCGACACAGGTAAAATGTTTAAAGTGAAAGAAAAACTAGCCAAATAAATGGAGGCAATAAATTTTAGGAGAGAGAGAGTTTAGGAAATAAGGAAGGAGACTGTGTTGTCAAAAGTTCGCTCCCTTTTTGGTAACTCCTTAAAAGGTGCTACGTTAAACGGTAACCGAGTTTCGCTCAGAGAGCAGCTCACATACATCCTCCTGTTATGATCCAGGCAATTTAATAATTTCAGAGAAGGAAATAGCAGGGCAAAGAAGCAGGCTGTCTTTGTTCAGCAAGAAAGCAGTGACCCTTTTTCAGGGAATGTGAAATGGGTTTTCAATTTATAACTTAAAATATCATCAAAAGAAGACACGTCCTTGCATGGATGCATGGGTTTAGAAAGCAGATAGACTTCAACAAATGTATCTATAGGAGAGCTCCGTTGTCAGTTTGTATTACATACACTGGTGCCCTTTGTGCTGTTATGCTTCTGGAAACAAGGCCCCCAACGTCTCTAATCGCTCCATGGTCATGCATGGTGGACTGCTGTCAGCAGAGCATCCATAGTAGATTAGGAAGGAGGACCTGGGGAGCTACTTTGGAAAAAAAGAAGAAGAAGAAAAAAAACATCAACCAGTACAAACCGCATGACCAGAAGCAGAGCATGGCCTGATTTCATTGGTACTGGAATCTAAGCCCTTTTTGTTGGAAGCCACTCAAAATCTGGGAAGAGGGGCATCCTCAAACAAAATTGACCTTCATGGTGTGGATGGAGTATAGATCTTAGAATAGTCACGTACTCATGAATCACAGTGCAAAATGAGAAGAAAGAGCTGCAAGCATCAGTTAGTAGTCAGGATATTGTTTGCATGAACTATGACTGTAAAAAAATTAGCAGTTGTCAAAAATGGAACACATAAAGATCAATAGCCTAGGCATTAGTGAACAGAAATGGACTGGAACTGCCTGCTTAATGACAAACTGAAGAATGAAATCATGTTCATTGTCAAAAAGAACATTTCACGATCAATTGTAAAGTAAAAAATGCTGTCCCCAAAAGGATAATATCCATATGCCTACAAGGAAGACCACTTAATACGACCACGAGGTGAATTTATGCCCCAACCACTAATAACAATGCTGAAGGAATGCTTATTTTTTTTACTACCTTCTGCAGTCTGAAATCGACCAAATATGCGATCAAGATACACTGATACTTACTCATAATTGTAATGAGTACATTTGGAATTAATAAAGAAGGTTAAGTACTTAGAAAATATGACCTTACTTATTATTTTTTTCCCTCACCAACCACAATGAGAGGGAAGCGCTACCTTGAGGCTAAGGTGGGGAAAATAAAAGCTAGCTACCCAGGCCAAGCCTGCTGTCTCTTCTGCTCAGGACACTTGTGAAGAAGCATGTCTGCAGGTTTCCAGTCTAACTCCCTAGTTCACCTATGCCAAAGCCCAAACCAACACCCCAAATACAGAAACTTCCGAATTGAGAAGCCAAAGGTATATACTCAGTTTTAAAGAAGCAAAAATTGTGAACAAGTACAGGACGCCAAAGGTGTATTGTTGGTTACTTTTAAGACATGCAACTGAGCAGTTAAACATCGAGATAAAAGGCATTTTCTCTCCTTGCTGAAGAGCAATCTGAGCACTCCTATGGCTGACTCTGTTCTGAGGCCCCCGGAGAGAGGAAGGCTCTGAGTCCCTGAGGTGCAGTCATGAGACTTCTGGATGCAAGGGCCAGGCAATGCCCACTTTCTCTTCCTCAAAGATTACATCAGATAAGCAAAACAAAGAAACACTTTCCTCAACTGAAAATGTTCTTCAGTCAGCAAGAACCCCAAAGACTCCAAAGACGGGCTTTATAAATTTCTTGTCTTCTCTGTAAAGGATGGTTTTTGAAATAAAAAAAAATGTCTAACATAATTTCTGAAATTAAAGTTAATCAGAAAACCAATAGTTTTTGCATTAAAAGAAAACCCAAACAAACCTGAATATGAGGTCCAAGAGTGAACCTCCCTTGGCATACTTCAGCATCCGTGATGAAAGACCTTACTGGAACGAGTACCTGAGACCTCTGTATGTGGTTGTCAGTATCACAAAACACAGGAAAGGTCTTCAGAAGTAGAAGAGTGATAGATGGACTTATAAAATGCTTTCATGATGTATGCCGTTTTCTTTCTAAGGAAATTGAGACCTATTGTGAAGCTTTGCCCTGGGAATCAGTAACATCCGTGCTAATTCAGAAAAAGGACCAAGTGTCTCTGTCTTTGGTCCCCACAGACACCTGAATAGCTGATTCTGTAAAATCTGAGTGTTGTTCCTATTCTGAGAACACAATAATTTGCTCCGGGGAAGACCTATTGCCAAAATAGCATCAGTGCACAACAGAATAACTGCTTTTCTATCTTAAATATTTTCTGGATCATAGCTACACCATTTTTAAATGAAAAGCTAGGGTAGGCAACATATATTTTTAAAAGCTCTTCCAACAAAGGATTTAGATACTTTGAACTATTGAAAAAAAGGGAAATGTGACCTTGATGATAGAAATTATGCTAGGAAATTATAGAATTTTGCATTGTATAACTACATAATTCAGGGATATACATGGCAAATATTTTTATGAAAACATAAGCAGTATCTTTACATATGGATCTCAACCAAAGGAATATATGGGAATCAACTCAACTACATCTGTGCAAAGTGAGGATGGAGAAGTTCAATAGTTGAGGTTAACCCTAACCCTAACCCTTTCCGATAGGGTTGCCATGAGCCCAAAGGACGCATGATTAGTGAGTCTGAGTTTTCATTTTGGTTTGCTTTGCTGAGATGATGGACTAGGCACACACACTACAGGGATCCTCTACAACACATCCTGAGAAATTGAGTGAGACTCCCTTGGGAGCCTGAGCTTCACCCGAAGAATAAAGACATGGATCAAACAGCAATTGAGATAAGAAACTGAATGAAAGCAATGAACAGAAGAGACACATGTAGTGGCACATTTTCAAATGACCCAGCACTGTGTAACTATTTTAAATGGTTGCAAAGAGCATCCTCATTGGGACAGGAACCAGGTAACCAGCTCCACTGGCTCTGACACCATGCTGGTGACCTGCAATCAGATTGGTGTTCTCTGCTCTCTACCCACCATACCCTCCAGGTAACTACCCCTGGTCCACCGGGTCTTCCTGGTCTGTCTTCTCCCCCAACTCTCTTTAGCCTCCTCTGCACCATTCCCTTGCTGGGCTGAGAACTTCTCTCAAGAAAAAGCGACAAAGTCTTACTACCCTCATTTCTAAGATGCATTTATTTATTCTAAGATAAATGTGTTTGTCTTTTTATCAGTCCATGTTATATTTAATATTATTTGCCAGCACCATAATTCAAAGACATCAATTCTTCTGTCTTCTTTATTTGTTGTTCCTATTTCGCATACTATTGAAAATACTATGCTTCTCTATAGCAACCAATTGAAAATCCCATAGCAAGCTGGTCCTCAAAGTGGCATCTTTGCGTTTGGACACTTATGGTTTGGTGTCATTAAGTTGGTTCTGACTCATAGTCCAGAGCCATCTTCGCAATTCTTGTGTTTAACCCATTGCTGCATCCCCTATGCCAACCCATCTCATTCAGAGTCTTCTTCTTCCATACCGACCCTTTACCAAGCATGTTCAATGTGCGTGAGATGAAGTGACGCCATCTTGGCTTCTCAGGAGCATTCTGGTTGTACTTCTTCCAGGTTCTTTTGTTCATGTGTCAGCCCATAGGACTTTAAGTAATCTTCACTAACATTATAATCCTAATACATCAACTATTCTTGGCTTTTCCATATTCGTTATCCATCTTTCACATACATATACAACAGTTGAACACAGCATGGCTTCTGTCCGGCATACCTTTAGTCCACAAAGTGACATGCTTGGTCTTCAAAATTTTGATGTAATCTTCGGCAACAGATTTGCCCAGTACAATACTTCCTTTGATTTTTTTTACTACCACTTGCATAAGCATTGTTGGTGGAACTGAGCAAAAGTCAATATTGACAACTTCTAGCTTTTCTCTTTGTGCTCTCTGTGGGACCAGTTGCAAGGATTTTTGTTTTCCATGTGTTCTGGTGTTATCCATATTAAAGGCTAGCAAAAATAAAACCGAACCATCTAAATAGTGATAGAAAAATCAGCAAATTAACTTTGCTCACGATGAATTTTATTTTTATTGTAGAAACAGTTTTCCTTGTACTTTGGTGTGAACAGAGGCTTGTAACCTTTCGGAGGCCTCTGGATCCATTTGGGGGCACAGATGAGGTCCTCAACACATGGTTTTGTTACTGCTCAGTGCCATCGAGTCAGTTCTGACCCACAGCAACCCTGCGCACAACAGAGCAGACCACTGCTGGCTCCTGCGCCATCCGCACAATTGTTTCTATGCCTGCGCCCATGGTTACTAACTTAAAAAAATAAGAGATAATATGTTCTATAACTTCAGAGCAGACGAAATTTGGTGTACTTCAATCTATGAATTATGATTAATTAATGGGTTTTGACATTGATTTCTGGCTTGTGAGCGAATTTTCTTTTAAAAATATAAAAGGAATAGAATCCAATAGAATAAAACAGAAAGTTTTTGATGTGTCAAAGTAATAAAATAATTTTATTAGGAAATTTTGATTTCACTTAGGTATGTGTGCATTTGTGTATATGTGTACTGAGAGTTAATTTAAAATACTCTTTTTACTGAGGGTCTTTTGAAAAAGAAACTTAGAAATCCACCATACCACCACAGAGATTTACATTAAAGGACATCTAAATAATGCCCTGTATTATTTCTGTAATAGACTCATTGGAATGACATTACATTATGGTTATTGATTTTTAAAACATTGTTTTATTTTAGCAGACATATGTGCCAATCATAAATTGAATTTCTTGTGTGTAATCAACCAAAACCTAAACTTACTGCCCTTAAGTTGATGCTGACTCATAATGACCCTTTACACAGGGTAAAATTGCCCCTGTGGGTTTCTGAGACTGTGTTTACAGGAGTAGAAATCCCCTTCTGTCTCTCTCAGAGCAATAGGTGGTTTTAAAATGCTTTGAAAAATAAACAGATAGATGATAGATAAAATGCTGCCCTTGGGGCTTGTAGCTCTATGCATACCCATGACCCCAGACTGAGAGACTAGTTGATGCAGTAGAAAGCTTTCTCAAGACGCTCCTGTTCATACTTTTATAGGAGGGAAGAGCCATGCCCATTCTGTTTACCGTACCGGCAACACAGTTCCTGGAACATAGCCGCACACCATAAGTGTGTTTAATTAATACATAAAACATTACACACCATATATTCCTCTTTGAAATCAACTATGTACATTATGTATATTCTTTTTTGCTTCCTTGTAAACCTTTACCCTATCTCTCAAGTCAACAGTCCAAGAGGTAAAATGGTGCTGGTCTACTAAATCAACACACACGCCACAGGAGCTAGACTAAGCAGTACCTTTACATCCCCCTTTATGAAGAAGTCTTGGCTCCGCAGGCTCTGTCTCTCTGTCCACTGTGACTCTTTCCCAACACCATGGAGATCATTCTCCCTATACCCTTTCTTGGCCATTCTGAACTCCTATGCTAAATGTCTTACCTGGAGTCTGGACATGAAGGGCATACTGTTCTTAATTATGTCATGCATAAGCCTAAATTCCAAATAATTTACAATTCCTGAGGCATAGTGATCACTTACTTGATTTCCTCCCCGGCCTTTTAAACCCAATGCTATTCAAACTAGTAGAAACACTACAAGACAGAGTAGAACTGCCTCATAAGGTTTCACTGACATAATTTTTTTCTAAATCATTTTATTGGGGCTCATACAACTCTTATCACAATCCATACATACATCAATTGAGTGCAACACCCTTAGACCTATGTGCATATATTTATAGGTTCAGTAGTAGGGTAGCAGGTGGACATTGGTCCTCCTCGCGCACACTCCCTCAATACAATAGCACCTTGCTCGGCTAAACAGTCATTCCATGTTACCCACCTTCCAGACATGATCACTGAAGACAGATGCATGCATAAGCTAACATGGTGAAGAAAGCTGATGGTGCCCGGTTATCAAAAAGATATAGCATCTGGGGTCTTAAAGGTTTAAAGGCAAACAAGCGGTCATCAGCTCAGAAGCAACAAAGCCCACAGAGAAGACGCACACAAGCCTAAGTGATCACTGACATAAATCTTTATGGAAGCAGGTGGCTACATCCTTCTCTTTGAGCCAAGGGCGTAACCACTGAGTCAGCAGGACGCCTTCAGGGCCCAAATCAATCCAGCGCATACCAGCCATTCCATAAGGACTCTTGAGTGATTCACAATAAGTAAGTGAATGGAAACTTGCTTTCTGATAGCAGAGTAGACTCTAGGCCACAGAAACACTGGCCCCCTTTTATGGTAAAATACAGGTGAGGTTCAATTTACATACAAAATATCAACACTGAGTTATCATCAATTGTTTTCTGGCCCCACTGAGAGATAGAAGGAAAATTGACATTTGAAGATATTTCCTAGGTTTATCCTTTTTGTGGATTTTCATTTTTAGTTAGGAGGCTGTGTAAGGCATATTGCCATTTGATTTGAACATCTATTTTGACCAGATTGCAAATTTTCTGTTAATTGAGTCTTGAATTGGCCAACTGTAGATTCACTCCATAGATTTCTCATGTAGGATTTATTGCAGAGTTTTTGCCCACATCTGCTCATTTAGTTTGCTTAATCTGCTTTAGAATGTCCCCTATTTACGTGGGTGAGAGGGGAGCACATATTGTGGGAAGAGTAAAAACATAAAAGAACTAGAATATGTCCACAGATAAATTATATCTCCATCCAAGTTTGTGATAATATCATTAAATACAATATGCATACCTTTTTATTTATATGCTATCTACTTCCCTTATTTGTCATAATATCGCCATTGTAAAAGGCAAGAAAATGCAGATTAACAAACAGAAAAAAATAATGTTGCCTAAAACCCCATCATCCAGAGATGAAGCCTATCAACACTCTGCTGCAGGTACTTCCACACTTTGCAACATAAAATAGATATCAACTTAATTTCCTTAAAGGATCATGCTCATCATTTTTAATAGGTGCTTTAAAATTAATTAATTTTTCCTGATATAATATCATAAATGTCTTTCTCTGTGAGTAAATATTCATCTACATGAACATCTTTAGTGATTGGATTTTGTCTTCCTGTAAATGAATCTACGTAACATGCCAATCAACCAATCATATTTACTAGGGAACTTAACTCATTTCCAATTTTTTTACATGTTTTGAAAGCAGCATATACTCAGAACTCCCCTTAGTCTTGAGAATGGCAAGACTGGCCTCACATACCTTGGACATTTTAGCAGGAGGGCAGAGGGTCAGCACACAAAAGGAAGCCTGTCAATGAGGAATGACACAGTAGCTGTGACCATGGCTTCTAACATATCAATGATTGTGAGGATGGCATCGAATAAAGCAGTATTTTGTTCTATTGCCCATTGAATTCCAAATCTTAGGGTACCAACCAACAGCAATAGCATGAACTAATAGGTGTCAATCTGCTCCCATAAGAATTAAAACCTTGCAAACACTATGGGAGAATTCTACTTTGTTCTATAGGATGGTGTGAGTTGGAATTGTCTTTATGGTAACAGTCATGTGGTGGTCTATGGAGCCCTGCCTGGTGCAAATGGTGCATGGGAAGCACGGGTCTACCCAGAGGCTTAATTCGTCCTGTGGTACCAAGGAAGAAAGATCATTTGTGGCTGAAGGGTGAGAGCCATGAAAAATCTAGGGAACACAGCTCTGATGTCACCTTGAGTCAAAGTTCATGCAGTGGCACTTAGAGGTAGTGTCTACATGACAACGTTTGTTTGAGTGTGCAATAGACACTGATAGTGAACGATGAAAGCCCTTTCAACAATGAATCTTCTTGTACTAACATCTTTATTATTATTTCTAATGCTTCCTGGGAGACCACGGGTAATACCAAACAGTAGCACGCTCACCTGATAACTGAATGGCTGGAGCCTTGAACCCGCCTTCTAAGAGAGACATGGCCATCAACTTTAGAACAATCCTCCATAGACTTGCCACACATTGGGATAAACCAAATGCCAGCTGGTTCTGTAAAACTTTCTGAGGATAAATATTAAGCCAATGGGATCATTCATGTTTCTTAAAGTTCTGACCCAATTTGCCAAGTCACCTTCCAGAAAACGTATGGCGGTTTGTACTCTTGGGTGAACTCTGTGCAACATGTCCTGGAGCTCGTCTCTCATTTTTCATGTTTGAGATTTTATAAGGAGAAGAAATGCCTTTGTTGTTGTTGTTTTTAATCATGTTCAAGTCTTACATGGAGTATTGGTTCATAGCTAATGTTTGTGCTCGCTGGAAATTTTCTTCAGAAGATTGCTTTTGTTCCTAACATTGATACAGATGTCAACAATTTTTTAATATAAGGAATAAAATATGATTTCAATACAAATGTTTTTGATTCAAGTAAAGTCGCCTATACACTCATTCTAGTAAGAAAATTGGATTTCTGTTACCACCCCCCCCCCATCCTCACCCACCCCTGTGTTCCTGTTGTACTCTGTAAGGGAGCAGAATGCGAGCCACGTAACAATGTTATTTCCAAGATTAATAGACTCAGGGTGCGAGAGATGCAGCATTCAGAGCATGAAGAATTATTAACTAACTGCAATGTTTTGAGAAATGTTCTTGCATTTCAAATGCTCCAATGCTTCATTGAACAGTGAACACAGGAACTCACTCGGAGGCAGATGCAGTGCCTGCACCTATTACAAATGCCAACAATTATCCCCACAGTGAAGAGAGGGGAAGAAGGAAAGATCCCAGACGCTTCTCTGATAACACTGAAGACAGGAGCTGTTACCTCAGTTGCAGGCCACTGTGGTCGTAAACCAAGGGGCACTGAATGAAAAACCGAGACGTTAAAACACACGCGTGCACCTGCCCCCTCTGAGGGGAGACAGCGCTGGAGTCTGTAGGATGTGCTCAACATGCAGACTGGAAAAGCGGAATTCGGAACAGATATCAACCCAAGCTAATCCTGTATTTTCTTGTGTGGTAGAAAAAATGTTGTAAGAAGTATTTAGTCAGTCAGTCAGTTGATCAGGCAGTCGTCCATGTCCCTGGCTGGGTAGAGTTAATTGTTAATACACTAATAAAAAAGTGGTCATTCAGAGACCACCCCAAGAACTGTGGAACAGTGGCCCAACCATCTGTTTCTCAAAAGACAGCCCCTGAAAGCCCTGCAGAGCCCAGCTCTACCCGGGGACACGCGGAGTCATCAGGAGTCAGCACTGATTTGGTAGCAATGCAACCGGAAGCTATTCTGTGTGTAGAATTGTAGGGTCATGGCATGCTGGGTAGAAGAGAGGGCAGACCAAAAATCATAGTGGAAGCCTTTGTATGCATCATCATTGCCTTCCTTACCTCAGACCTCAGTTTCCCTCCTGCGTATGCAAGGAAGTCCAGTACCTTTGAATTACCTTCAGGAGGACTGGGCGTGTTCACGTGTGTGATCCTGTCTACAGCAGCTGAGCAGCGCCTTGCAGCCACCAATGAGGAATCCCATAAATAACTCCCTGTCTGCAGGTACTGCAGCTCCCTCAGTGACTTGCTCTCCATTCCTTCTAGAGATTCTGTGTGAATCTTAAGCAGAGGGCTCAGGGGGTAAGATATTAGAAAAAAAGCATCCAGTTGCTTCTCTGTCCTTCCATACCAGCCTAGAGCTAATCACCTCAGTGTGCTCAGTACTGGATGTTTGTGTGTGTGTGTGTGTGTGTGTGTGTGTGTGTGTGTTTTGGAGGGTGGGGTGTGGGATTAACCTTTGACTTCACATCCTCTGAACCAAGTCTGACATCAAATTTGCCACATTAAATGAAATCTTTACCATCGTGTCACCTTTTTTTTTAATGTCCCTTGTTCTTTAGTTTACTCTGCACAAGACATTTTCTCCCTCAAGAGATCCCCTTGTCCACTCATTCTGGATGTATGTCCTGTCAGATGCCCAGTGAGCAAGGTAAGCGGGAGCTTACGGGTGCCCTTTTACTAATCAATAGTGAACCATCGCACTTTTCTTTTCCACCGCATCCAAGGTTTGGCTTCTAGGGAGGACTGGCATCTGTCTCTGCCAGCCCCACAGCACCTTTCTCCAGAACCACAGAAGAATCGAGTCCCCAGAAAGCCAGGGAAACCCCTGTTCACCTGTGCTTACTAGGTAATCCATCCCTGTCCTGGAGAGAGTCAAGAACCTGGCCCTTCTCTGCTGAAGAGGACAGATCCCATTGTCAGGTAAAGAAACCCCTGTATGCAACCCCAATTAAGAATTCACAGAACATATCACTGATGTTTCCTTCCAGTTCTTAAAATGCAAATATGAAGGCATGCAGCATGCATCCTTACAATTTTTATTTTCATGTGAAAACATGTTTTTTTCTTTCTCCTTATTTTACTTTTTTTTTTTTCATCCTTAGGCTGCCCAGGTCACATCGCACTTAAAAAAAAAAAAAAAAAAAGAAGGCTTCATTAGCCAACACAGTATCTGTCTCAAACGGAACATCCTAAAGAGAAGTGAATGCACCCTGACAGAAGGAATTGGTACATATGAAGCCCACAACACAAACACATCCAGAGGGCTATTCTAGCAGATTCCGCCCCGCATGGCACTGTGCTTGTGTGCATGTGGTAATAAAGGGAAATGCATATTGCTGCCCCCAGGAGTTCATTTCTGTCAATCAATGGCGGGAATTTACTTTGATGATATTACCTAAAGGTGTTTTGTTTTTGTTGTTGTTGTTGTTGTTGTTGTTTTGAATCCCTGGACATTTGGAAGCTCGGTTTGAAACATGCATTTAAATGGAAGAGGAATGTTTTTCAAAGCTTTCTAAACACTCGAAGCTGTTATTCTGAAAATAGAATTTTAGAGTCATATGGCCACCGCATTCAATTTTCAGAAGGGACTGCTGACACTTAGCAAGACTGAGGGTACTGTTCCCCAAACAACATGTCTACAAGGAATCAACAGAGCAGAAGCCAGCCATCCCCAGATCCGCCTCCCTGGTGTTCAGCCTCTGTGAGAGGCTTAATAGTCAGGTACAGCTCACAACGTGACAAAGGAATCAGGTATCAGGCATCAAAGAAAAACGAATCATATCATTGAGAAGGTGGGGATGAGCAGAGTGAGGACCCAAACCCCGTCTGAAGACAACTGGACATCGTCATACAAAAGAGTCTCAGGGAGGAGACGAGCCAGCCAGGGTGCAGTGTAGCAACGATGAAACAAACAACTTTCCTCTAGTTCTTAAATGCTTCCTCTCCCCGCCTCCCCACCCCCCGCCCACTTCCATATCATGATCCCAATTCTATCTTACAAATCCAGCTAGACCAGAGAATGTACACGGGTACAGATAGGAACTGGAAACACAGGGAATCCAGGACAGATGATCCCTTCAGGACCACTAGTGAGAGTAGAAATACCAGGAGGATGGAGGAAAGGTGGGGTAAAAAGGGGGATTCGATTACAAGGATCTACATATAACCCACTCCCTGGGGGACTGACAACAGAAAAATGGGCAAAGGGAGATGTCAGACTCTGTAAGACATGGCAAAATAATAATAATTTATAACTTATCAAGGGTTCATGGGGTGGGAGAGGAAAAATGAGGAGCTGATACCAAGGACTCAAGTCCAAAGAAATGTTTTCAGAATGATGAGGCAACAAATGTACAAATATGCTTTACACAATGGATGGATGTAAGAACTGTGACAAGAGTTGTACGAGCTCCCAATAAAATGTTTTTTTTAAATAGGTACAGCAAGAAGACATGGACATTGACTTTCAAGGTTCAGAAAGGATTCCAAAGAAACTCTGCAAGAAGAAGAAGGAGGAGAAAAACCAGCTGACAGAAACGTGTTTAGTGAGCACACTTACGGATGGAGCTCATAGAAGAGAGGAAAGTTGGGGGTCATCGTATTCTCCTGTGAAGGTTCACCACGACCACAGAGAAGAGAGAAAGAATGCAGGGAAATGAAACAGGAAACAAAAGTCCAGGATTTTGTCTCAGGAGGAAGAGTAGGGAAAATTAATATCTCAGCAAACCTAGGGTGGGGAATAGGTCTGATCTAGGCTCCAACCCGTGGTTCCCCATGTGTGCAGACCAGAACCACTTCATAACCTTCTCAAGGAGGAGATGCTTTAGAAGCAGCTAACCGGACCTTTTTTTCAAAGTGCATCTGGGTGGATTTGAACCACCCAACTGCCAGTTAGTCATTGGGAGCTTAGCCATTGGCATCAGTCAGAGCCTGAATTCCAAACACTGGCATGCCATTTTGGCTTTTGATATTTGCTGCTTGGAAGGTTGAGTCAACTATAAAAGTAATTCTGATTTCTTCCTGTGTAAACTAGGGAAATATACAAGAGCTGTATTTAGAATTTTGTAGCCATTTTCACAAGTCTCTCTCACACTCGTTCACTAATTCTTTTTTTTTCAAAGTTTTTTTTTAACATTTTATTAGGGGCTCATACAACGCTTATCACAATCCATTCATATACATACATTACATACATCAATTGTATAAAGCACATCTGTACATTCTTTGCCCTAATCATTTTCTTTTTTTTTCTTTTCTTTTTTTTACATTTTATTAGGGGCTCATACAACTCTTAACACAATCCACATATATGCATACATCAATTGTATAAAGCACATCCGTACATTCTTTGCCCTAATCACTCTCAAAGCATTTGCGCTCCACTTTCATTCACTAATTCTTTGTGAAGCTCAAATTGAGTAACAACTCTGAAGTAGCTTCATAAAGCACTCTGTAAATGTTGATGTCCTATTGCTTTCATAAACACAGCTCTCTCTTTGTAGGGCAGGGGACTCAATCATCTGAATCAGAAGTAAGCAGGAAGGTGGTGATGTTATTTATTAGGGATCTACTCAGTGCTCAAGACGTACCATCTCAACACTTCTCTATAGACTTTAAGACCAGTGTCTGTAACCATGTCCTCTGACTACTGCTGGCGATATTGGTTACATGCTTGGCTGTTAACCAAAGGATGGCAGTTGCGTCCACTCAGAGCAAGGAGAGGTTTGATGAGTGACTCCCAAAAAATCAGCCACTGAAAACCTTATGGTGCATACTGACTCTCAGGCACACACGTGCACGTGTGTGTGCATGCGCGCACACACACACACACACACAGGAAGTCATCACAAGTGAGAGTCATCCCAATAGCAGCTGGTTCGTTTGACTTTTGATTGTGACAAACATTGGCAAACGTAATGGTCTGAAGCAGCACAAACTTACTTTCTTACAGGTCTGGAAGTCAAATATTCGACAATTAAAGTTCAATAGAACTACATTCCTTCTTGAAGCTTTAGGGGAGGGTCCCTTTCCTTGCCTTTTCCAGCTTGGAGAGGCTGCTCACATTCCTTGGCTCATGACCCTTTTTTAGCGTCTCTTTAATTGTCCTAGGCAGCTCTTGTCACATCTCCTCTCTGAGGCTGACATTTCCATTTCTCTCTTTCCTTTCTCAAGATTCTAAAATCCCGGGCACACTCCCATGCCAACATCCTTAGTTTAACCAAGCATGCAAAGTTCCTTTGGGCATGCAACATAATCACAGGTTCTAGAGATTGGGACCCAGGCATTCGGGTATGTTTAGATAGTGGTGGCTATTATGTGTCTACTTCAGCATGAATAATTCCACTTTGAGTTAAGCAAATTAAAATCCAAGGTTTTGAATAATTTGACCAAAAAATGACACAGGTATTAAAGCAACACTACCCCATGCATTGATAAGGGAGAGTTTGTTATCTATTCCTGATGTAGCAGGAGCAAACATGTTCATGTGCAAACCTCTTCCCCATCAAATATCTGTTGGCCTCCAACTCTGAGTCTTTGAGTACAAAGAGAGCCAGGGAAAGGACATTTACTGAAGGAGCCCACATTCATTTATATATATATATATAATGTATATATTTACAAGCACAGACATTTCACATAGAAGGCAAAGAGAATATATCCCCACACACAAAACCAAGAACTCCTGATATTCAAGTTAAAAACAATGAAATGGATGAGGGCATTCACCAATGATGTAATTGGTGTCCAGCAGAGCACAACTGGAAAAATCTCTTTCTGGCTCGACGGAAGTAAAGTTAGCAGCGTATCCACATCTCATATGCATCTGCACTTATATCCACAAACACTTCAGCCCAGAGTTCAGCCTGTTTGTTTTTGTTTACTTGTTTCTTGAAAAAGCTGGTCTTAGTTGTTGTGAGTTCATATCAGCAGGCCAGGGGAAACGTGAGCTACAGTAACAAGAGAAACATGCCAAGATGTACCATGGAGATACAGCTAGATGTGGCACGAAAAAACCTGAGCTCTTGGAGTTTAGGCAGGCTCTGACATCATCAGAAAATAAAAGTAAGCACCTTACATGCATGCTATTAGCAATTTTTAAATCTGCTCTTTGGCGTAGGAATAACTATCATATGGTTCTTATCAGTATTGACTGGCACTCAAGTTAAAGGTACATAGCCAGGATAGGGTACAAATATGGATCTCTTCCAGTGCTGTGTGAGCATCTGTCTTCCAAATTCCCTAGCATAGATGAATAGTTGCTTCCAGTCATATGCTACTTCCTGAAACGGTGGAATGTCAGCTGGTTCTTTTTTGTATAGTGACCCTGCAGGATTCAATATTTTTCCTATAGAATCTTTCAATATTGCACCTCGGGTCTTGAATTTTTACTTGAGTTATTTCAGTTTAAGATACGTTGAGTGTATTCTTCAATTCAGGTTTTCTAACACTAGGTCTTGGCATATCTCATTATAATATTTGATTTTTTCTTCTCAAGATGCCCTTTGAAATTTTCCATTCAACTCTTTGACTTCATCATTTCTTCCATTTGTTTTAACTGCTCTAAAATTAAGAACAAGTTTCAAACTCTCTTCTAACATCTGCTTTGATCCTTTCTTACTTTTCTTTTTAATGATGTTTTGTTTGTTTCATGAATTACATTCTTGGTAATCTCCCAACGCTGATCAGATCTTCTTTCATTCAAGTTCAATGCATCATATCTGTTGATCCCACCCGAGTTTCAAGAACATCTCAACCCAAGATCAGATCATTCCTGGTTTATCATCTAATCTCTA
Source organism: Tenrec ecaudatus (assembly GCF_050624435.1). Lineage (NCBI taxonomy): Eukaryota > Metazoa > Chordata > Mammalia > Afrosoricida > Tenrecidae > Tenrec > Tenrec ecaudatus. The sequence continues at coordinate 13,148,238 of NC_134544.1, forward strand.
GTTCTTTGGACTTGATCAAGTGGCATGCTGTATTATTCCCTGTCTATCATGGATGGCTTCAGGGACCCACCACACTACCTATTACCTATTGACCTTGGATTAATTCACCTTGGATTTATTATCTCCAAAAGCCTTTGAGCTGACCTGTTGATCTTGTGTATATCAGTCCCCGTAGCTATCCCAGTCAAGAGAAGCTTCCAGCTTGATGTCTGATCCACAGTCTTGGAAAATTCCCTCCTCCACAACTGTGCAAATTATTTATTTGATATAAATTCCTCTAAACATGTACACATATAAATTTCACTAGGTTTGCATCCTTATAAACCCTAGCCAAAGCAGAGTAGTATAATAAAATGTGCAGACACTTAACAGTTAGAAATCCAAACGGGAAGAACAAGCTATTTCTCATGTTGAAATAAAAACAATAACAACAAAAATACCTTTAAATCTTGAGTTGCAATACTGAAGAATTCTATGGACAAAATATAAAAATACTTAGGAACTATCAAAATGAAGTTGCAAAAACTGTACAAAGTCACTGTACCAAAAAAAATTGGTCAATGTTCAATCATTTCAAGAGGTAGCATATGACCAAGAACTAATGATATTAAAGGAAGAAGTCCAAACTTCACTAAAGGCACAGGTGGTAAAAAGGCTCCAGAAATTGACAGACTACCACTTAAAATGGGTCTTCTGGAAGTGCGTACTCATCTTTACCAAAACATTTGGAAGACAGCTACTGACCAAGGACTCATTCCAAAGAAAAATAATTCAACATGATTATGAGATTATCAAACAATATCATGAATATCACATGTAAGTACAATTTTGCTGAAGTTGATTTGAAAATGGTTGCAGCAGTACATCAGCAAGGAACAACCAAAAATTGAGGCCAGATTCAGAAGAGAACATGTAACAAAGGATACTGCAGACGTTAGATATTGGTGAAAGATACCAGAGAAATTATTATATTAACCATACAATGCTTCTGACTATGTGGATTATTTAAAAACTATTGAAAACATTGCTAAGAATGTAGTCCAATAATAATTCATTATGTTCATGTGAAACTTATACATGGACAGAATCAGGCATTCAAACAAAACAAAGGTAAAATAGTACATTGATTAAAATCAGAAAATATATGTACAAAGGCTGTATCCTTTCACCATACATTGAGAGTGTGTATGCCAATCAAATAATCTGAGAAGATGGAATATGAAGAATGCACCATGAGTAGTGGAGGAAGGCTCACTAATAACCCGTAATGTGCATATAACACAATCTACCTTAATGAAAGCAAAAAGGACTTGAAACACCGATGAAAGTCTAAGAGTAGAATCTTCAGTATGAACTATACTTCTACACAAGTGAAAAATTTAAATCCTCACAACTAGACCAATAGACAGCACTATGATAAATTTTAAAAAGATTGAAATTGTCAAGCATTTCGTTTTACTTGGATCCACATTCAACATCCATAGGAGCAGAAGTCAGGAAATCCAAGATACATCCCATTGGTAAAATCTGCAGCAAAATACTTCTTTGAAGTGTTGAATAAAACACAAAGATGTCCTTTTGAGGACTGACTTGAATCTGACTAGACAGCTGAAGAGGCGACAATGCCTTTGGATTTTGCTGTCGACAAAGTGTATTGAATAGACCACAGGATATCCAAAAGAATGCTCCATAGAAAGCAGAATGGGGAGGCATTCCTCACATGCTTTGAACATGTTATCAGGAGTGACCAGTCCCTGGAATAAGACATCATACTTTGCAAGACAGAAGTCAGTGACAAAAAGAAACACCCTCAATGAGATGGACTGGCACAGTGGCTGTAATAATGGCTCAAACATAGCAATGGTTGTGTAGATGACCCTGGAGGAGGCAATTTTCACTCTGTTCTTCATAGAGTTGTTATGAGGGAGTACAAACTCAGCAACACCTAACAACAAAAGAGGATAAATGGCACAAAACACTTAGGGAAACTGGCAATTCATCATGAAGGTAAACATATAACAAGAATGCAACCAAGAGAAATGAAAATACGAGTCCCCAAGACAGCTTCCATAAAATATTCATAGCAACTTTACTTATAATAACCCAGAATGGGAAAAACTGTTCATCAACAGAATGAATAAACAAATTATGATATGTTTATACAGTCAAATAATACCCAGAGCAATAAAAAGGTTGAACCAGTGCTATGTGAATAATCGAATCACAAAAACATTTTACACAAAGGAATCCAGACACATTCCTTTCATAGGAAGTTCAAAACCAAGTAAAACTCATCTGCAGTGATAGAAAACACTGGCTTCCTTTCTTGCAAAGGATTAAAGGTTACCTTCAGGGATGGTGGCAAAATTCTATATCTTATTAAGAGCATTTGCACCAATAGTGCATATTTGTCAAAGGTATTGAACAAACTGTCTATTTGTTATACTCACTGTAAAATGTTTCTCAGTTAAGAATGAAATGCAGGGATGCACATGGTAGACAATTAGGGAGGAGGTAGGAAATGGAAAAAAAGGATGAAAATAGGAAGAAATGGGTAGCGGGGGTACAGGGCACTCACCCACCCAAGGGGAGGGTATTGTTTATATCTCCACAGGGAAAGAGTGACCAGATTTCAACCCAGTGCCCCAAGGTGTGAATGCAACATTCCGGCATGGAGTAGGAAACCAGTGGAGAGGCGTGGGGGGCAGGCCCCAGTATCAAATACTTAGTGGATGCCTGCTCCTCCCCCCAGAAGAATTAATTTGAAAGGACGGCACTGAAGCTGCAGCTCTGGGAGAGAGACATATCTGATTGGAGCATACATACAGGAGCAGATGAAGGGGGAGTAGGAGAGAGTGGAGCACATCCTAGCCCACCAGGCCTTGAGGACGATTACTCCAATTAGAGAAGCCAGTCAACAGAGAGGACCACATGGCCAGCCCCACTATGAGACATGACGTCCCTCACTGACCCATGGCCCTGTGGGGGACAGCACCGGAGACACAGTGTGGGAATTGCGCCCTACCTGATCCCACCTCACCGAGGCAAAGCACTGGGGGAGTGCAGCAGAAGAGCAAGGGAATTGAGCTACAAGGTACTGAGGAAATGCTGAAGATGGACTTTGGGGCCAGGGCAGGGTGTCCCAACAGACTGGACTGGAAAACACTCCTAAAGGTCAACAAATGATCCTTGAACTAACTACAAGCTTTTCTTTCTTATGTTTTGTTTTGTTCTTTGTCAGTGGTTTGTTTTTGTTGTTTTATTGTATATTGTTGCTTGGTTTTGCTCTGTCTTCTTTTTGTGCGTGTTGTTATCTCCGCAGGGCTGTCTAAATAAGACAGGCTGGATGAACAATCTGGAGGAAAAACAACTGGGCCAACAGTTCCAGGGGAAATGGGATACGGGGAGGTTGGGGGAAAGGAAGTGGTGTTAACAAACTCAGGGACAAGGGAACAACAAGTGATCCAAATTGGTGGTGAGGTGGGTATGGGAGGCCTGGTAGGGCATGCTCAAAGGTAATGTAACAAAGAGATATTGCTGAAACCCAGGTGGGGACTGATCATGATAGTGGGACAGGAGGAAAGTCAAGGGAAATAGAGGAAAGAGCTGAGAGGCAAATGGCATTTATAGAGATCTAGACAAAGACATACATATGCAAACATATTTATATATGAGGATGGGGAAATAGATCTATGTGTCTACATTTATAGATTTAGTATTAAGGTGGCAGAAGGACATTGGGCCTCCACTCAAGAACTACCTCAATGCAAGAATACTTTCTTCTACTAAATTGGCATTCTAAGATGCTCACCCTCCTGACACAACTGCTGAAGACAAAGTGGGCAAATAAGCAAATGTGGTGAAGAAAGCTGATGGTTCCTGGCTATCAAAAGATACAGTGTCTGGGGTCTTAAAGGCTTGAAGATAAACAAGCGGCCATCTAGCTCAGAAGCAACAAAGCCCACATGGAAGAACACAACAGCCTGTGTGATCACGAGGTTCCAAAGGAATTCGTTATCAGGCATCAAAGAACAAAAAATCATATCATTGGGTGCACACCTCCATGATACGATCGCTGTGGACAAACGGGTGCATAAGCAAATGTGGCGAAGGAAGCTGATAGTGCCCGGCATCATCAGAACAAAAAAACCTACCATAGTGAATGAAGGGGGAAGTACAGAGTGGAGATCCAAAGCCCATTTGTCAGCCACTGGAGATCCCCTCGCAGAGGGGTCTAGGGGAGGAGATGAGTCAGTCAGGGTGCGATGTAGCACCGATAAAGAATACAGCTTTCTCCCAGATCCTGGATGCATCTTCCCCCCCCCCCCCCAACTACCATGATTCGAATTCTACCTTGCAAGTCTGGCTAGACCAGAGGATGTACACTGATACAGATAAGAACTGGAAACACAGGGAATCCAGGGCAGATGATGCCTTCAGGACCAGGGGTGTGAGTGGCGATACTGGAAGTGTAGAGGGAGAGTGGGTTGGAAAGAGAGAACTGATTACAAGGATCTACATGTGACTTCCTCCCTATGGGACAGACAACAAAAAAGTGGGTGAAGGAAGATGTGGACAGAGCAAGATATGACAAAATAATAATTTATAAATTATCAAAGGCTGATGAGGGAGGGAGGACTGGGGAGGGAGAGGTTAAAAAAAAGAGGACCTGATGCCAAGGGCTTAAGTGGAGAGCAAATGTTTTGAAAATGATGAAGGCAATGAATGCACAGATGTGCTTTACACAATTGATGTGTGTATGGATTGTGGTAAGAGTTGTATGAGCCTCTAATAAAACTTTTTTTTTTAATTTTTAAGTTTTACAGGGAGAGAATAACAGTGACCAAGTGTAGAGAAAAATCTTTCAAGAGGTTTACTACAATATGAAGCAGAGTAAAAGCATGGTCACTGATTAGGCAAAGACAATGCAAATGCTGTGTTTGTGTTATTTAGATGGAAGACTTTGCAGCACAATGGAATGCTAACAGGAATGACTGGGGGGTGGGGAGGAGGAGCAAGAAGTTCTGATGTGATTCCCTTGAATAGAAAAGAGAATACTGTCCAGGGCATATGTCCCTGAGCTTACTTTAAATAAGGGCCCCTATGGGTCACTCTGGTACAAGACAGGAGGGCCACAGATGGGGGGGTCAACTAGGGCAGGTGAGCAACAATGTATGGTACTGTGTGTGCATGCTCCTCTGGTCTCTTGCTTTCTTAGGGAAGTAAGAAGCCAAGTTCTCAGTAGAGAGTGGAGCTGAGGAAGACATGTCGGAAGTTTGCAATAAAAATAAATGAAATAGTCCTATAGGAGATTCTAAAGGAAATAATTTTTGCTAGGGACAGCTACTAAGAAGCTCAAGCCAAAATCTGTCCACAACCTATTTTTGTTACATTTTTAAGTGGCTGGGAAATGAGTCAAAAGAAGAATAGTGTTCTATGTCATGTAAAAGTAATATAAAATTCCATTTTAGCATCTCTAAATGCACATAAAGTGCTACCAGCACACTCCCTTGTTGACACATTGTCCAAGGCTGCTTCTGCACTAAAATAGCAAAATCGAGGTTTCTACACAGAACATATGGCCCACAAAGCTGAAAATAGTTCCTATCTGGCCTTTGGGGAGTTCTTGTTAGGTGCCTTCAGGTGGGATGGAAACCCTGACTGCTCCTTTGCCACCTTCACACTTGTGATGTTGTGTCCATTGTTACAGCTTCTGTTAGTTTGGGATGATTGTGTGTCCAAGTAAGATAAAATCCTTGACAACTTCAATCTTTCCTCCATTTATCATGATTTTGACTGTTGATCTGGGTGTGAGGATTTCATTTTCTTTACATCCAGTTGTAATCCAAACTAAAGGCTGCAGTCTTTGTTCTTCATGAGCAAATACCTGAAGTCCTCCTTGATTCAACCAGGCAAGTTTATGTCAGAGCAAGCAGGCTGTTAAAGACCCTTCCTCTAATCCTACTGGAGGCTTCTTCATGTAGTTCAGTTTTTAAATATTATTTGCTCCACACAGAAGTTATATAAATATGTTGATAGGTTGCAACATTGATACACAACTTATAATCCATGCAATTGATTTTTAGATTACCTTCAGCAAAATCGTATTTGCATTTGATGCTAATTATATTTTTGGATACTTTCTGCATTTTGTTGGATCACCTTTCTTTGGCATGGTCACACCAAGCAATGTCTTCCAGCTGCTTGGCCAGATAGCTTTCTCACAAATGCCTTGGTGTAGTTCAAGGAATGTTTCAGGGAAGCTTGTTGGGAGAAAGATTTCAATTTATTCTGTCGATTCCTGAAGGCTTGATTGTTGCTCATTCCTTCAGTGCAGCTTGGACTTCCTTTAATGCCATTACTTCAGGAGGATGTGCCACTTCCTGCAATGGTTCTTTTTGAAAGATTTTGTCTTCTTTTCATGCTTCCTGAACTATTTAAGATTTTGCTCATGGAATTCTCCAATATTGCAAGTTGGGACTTGAATTTTATCTTCAGTTCTGTCAACTTGAGATATGCTGAACACAACTTCCCTCCTGGCTTCCTAATTCTAGATCCTTATCCATCATTGTAATACGTTGCTGTTAGAAACTCCCTTTGAAATGGTCTGTCCAGTTGTTTTAATGCACCATTTTGCCCTTTCTATTTACTTTCTATGTTGAAGAACAACATCAAGGCTCTCTTCTGTTGATGTCAGCCAGGGTGCAGTGTAGCACTGACAAAACATACAACATTCCTCTAGTTCTTTTATACTTCCTCCCCCCCCCCCCCGACCCTACTATCATGGCCCCAATTCTGCCTTAAATGTACACTGGTACAGATAAGAGATAGAGCAGAGCATGTACACTGGTACAGATAAGAGCTATTGACACAGGGAATCCAGGACAGAGTAACCTCTCAGGAACAATAATGGGAGTAGCCATACCATGCGTGTAGGGGGAAAATGGGGGGGAGAAAGAGGGAACTGATCCTTTCCTCCTCACCAAGAAGGACTAACAACAGAAACATGGGTGAAAGGAGGCAGTGGTCAGTATAATATATTAAAATAATAATATGTAATTTATACATTAGCAAGGGTACATGAGGGAGGGAGGGTGGAGGAAGGAGGAAAAAATTGAGGAGAAGCAGAAAGAAAATGATTTGAAAAGGATGATGGAAACATATGTACAAATGTGCTCTACACAATGGGTGTATGGATTGTTATAAGAGCTGTAAGAGCCCCAATAAAAATATTATTTTTGTAAAGAATCTCTTCGGGCACCCATCTTGGTCTTTCCTTTTTTCTCTTTTTCATGGCTTTTTGCTTTCTTTGTGTATGGTGTTTTTAATGCCTCCCACAACTCATTAGGACTTCAGTTATTAATTTTCAGTGTTATATTTATTCTTGCTAATGGTCTCTAGATTCAGATAGGATGTACTCAAATTCATGCTTTGGCTCTTGTGGACATGTTTCAATTTGCTTCGACTTCACCGTGGCCATCCATGTGAGAATCTGAAGGTCTGTCCCATAGCCACGCTCCGGCCTTGCTTTGACTCTTGATATTGAGCTTCTCCATCATCTCTTCCCACAAGTGTAATCCATTTGACTCATGTGGACTACCCATATATAATAGCCATTTGTGTTGTTGGAAAAAATATTTCTAATGAAGAAGTCATTGCTCTTATAAAATTCTATCATGTAATCTCCAGTTTCATTTCTATCACTGTGGCAATTTTTTTCCCAAAGAACCCTTATCCTTTGTTTCCAAAAATTTCAATCAAATCTCAAGTAGTTACCAAGGTATTTCACTACATGTTTCATCCATTTCAGATGGCAAAAGTTGATAAAAATATGGTTTCTTCATGATTTTCTTTATCTGTGATGTTCTCTCTTACTTATAATTCAAAAATAGACAATTCAATATTTCAACCAAACTAAGGAAAATTGTACAAACATTGCCCCAACCAATTTTAGAACATTTTCTTCATTCTTTTACTCCTTGTTATTAGCTGTCTATTGCCCCTGAACCTCGCTTATCCTAACTCTGAGGAACCATTAATCCAGTTACTGTCTATAGATTTACCTATCCTGGACTTCACATGCAGCAAAACATATAAAAAAGAAAACTAAGGAAAATAACAAAGTAAAACAGAGAAAAATGTCAACTGAAAAGAGAGCAGAAAATATTAAAAACTAGAACAAATTCAAAATGGCCCAAGGGGAATAGCAAATAAAAGGTGTCGAATTTTAACCCAATTTCATCTGCACTGATCCACTTTCCAATGCATTCTACATGAAAACAAGTCTGTTCACATCCCTGGTCTATGGTCCGAGGGGCTCACTAGGTGTATTTGCCCTTCACTTTTTTTCCCACTGAAACAAGCTTAAAAAGAGTCAAAATGGAGATCAAACATCATTGTCTTTAGTGAACATGTATATATATGAACTGTACTTCCTTGTAGGTGTATCGTTTTAACCTATCACAGACGGAATTGTACTTCAGATCTATCAGGTAATATTCTATTTGCCAAGGAATGTCATTCCATTCCTCTTGAATGGGTCCCTGCCAGAAAATGAAACTGTATGCTTGTCTGACTCCAAAGGGCGTTGTCAGTACAATTCAGTTCACTAATGCCTGGGATATCGATTTCATCTTGATCACTTCTAAGTTTCCTAGATTCATACTTGCCATTTCATGTCCTCAGTGTTTGTTTGTTTGAAACGAGTCTGTGTGTCCCTAGACTGAAGTCAGTTTCATTCCAATCTCCTCCTTTCATAACCACTCAGACCAGTGCTTAGGTCTGATGGGCAAGGAATCTGGGAGGATTGTAAGGCTATGACTCGTCTTCTCTTTTAATTTTACTCATTTTTATTATGGTTATTATAGTTCTACAGTCCATCTCATCAAAAACAGTGAAAGTAGTCCTTGGTCTGTAGTTCTTTCTTCCTTTTTTTTTCTTTGTCACCCCCCCTCCCTCCTGCTACCCAATCCCTTCCCTCTCTGGGGGTTCCCTAACACTGGCCTTGCTGTAGTCTTCAAAATACTCTCCTGTGGTGTGAGAAACATTTTTCCCCTTTATAATATTTTGTTGGGCATAATGTCTTCCAATTCTGTTCATGACACGAGGTATTTGATAAACTTGTCGTTGCTTTTTAAGGATGAATAATATTCCATTTTTGTCTGAATTGGAGTTTCTTTATCCATTCCACAACAGACAGGTATTTCATTCTTTCCTTCTTTGCTCTCATAAAAGTCACGGTGCTACCCATGCTGTGCACATGTCTGCTCGTGCTTTGTTCTTTATGTCTACGCTACATAACAAGAGGAGAGATTGCAGCATCACAAGGTATTTGCATTTCTTTAAATTCCATACTGTTTTCCTCATGGTTGTACAATTCTGTAACCCCACCAGCAATGTATGAGCACTCCAATTCTCTCTGTATCATCTCCAGCATTTATTGGTTTATGGGTTTCTTTGTTTGTTTTTATTTTGCTAAAAGTGTTGGTGTGAGGTGATACCTCATTATGGTTTTAATTTGTATTTCTCTTATAGCTAATGAACATGTGTATTTATTCATTGTTTGCCACCCGGATATCATTTTTAATGAATTGTATACTCATATCTTGTCCTGATTTCAAGTAGATTATTTGTGTTTTTCTTAATTAAGGTGTTGCAGCGTTCTATGGATTTTAAAAATCTGATACACTGTTGCCAACATTTTCCCCAATCTGTGAGTTCTCTTTTTACTCTTTGATGAAATATTTTTATGTGAAACTAGCTCTGTCTTCTGAAGTGTGGTTCGTTTACCTTTTGGTTGGTAGTGTACTTATATTTACTTTGTATTTGTACTAAGGCCCTTAGGCTTGTCCCTATTTTTGCCACTGATGATGGTCATGGTGACAGGGTTTATACTGAGGTTTTTAATCCATCTTGAGTTTTGTTTTCGTACTTGGTATGAGATGCGTGAGTCCTATTTCTTTCTTTAGTAGGTGAAGGTCAAATTTCCCCAGACTATCTATTAATTGAAAGACTATCTCCTCCCTCATTTAATGTACTTTAGCCCTTTGTCAAAATTTAGGTATCTGTAGATGCTTCGTAGCATTTCTGGGTTTTCTGTTCCAACCCACTGGTCTACAAATCTATCATGGTACCAGTACCAAGCTGTGCTGATTACTGTAGCTGTTTGATAGCTTTGAAGTCTGGGAGTCAAGGCCTTCTGCTCCATTTTTGTTATTGCTATTGTTTAATAATGTTTTGTTTACCCTAGATTTCTTTCCTCTCCATATAAAGTTGATGATTTGTTTAAAATCATACTGGAACTTGCTCTATCAGCAAATGCAGCTACCCAAAGCTTTGCTCCTTCCAAATCAGTACAGTCAACTCTAGTTTGAGAACAAAGTCAGATTTTCCATGCCTTCCAGCCTGAGAGGCTCATTTCATCAAACATTGTTTCAGACAATGCTCATAAGGTTTTCTATGATTAATCCTTCAGAAGTGGATGGCCTGTCATTTCTCCCTAGTCTGTTCTTAATCTGGGTATACCACTGAAACCTATTAACCATGGCTGACTCTAGTGAGACTCCGAACACCAGTGGCATACTTTCCAGCATTAAAACAATGCCTAAGCCACCACCCTATGACAAAATGACAGAAAAGTGGGATATAGAAATATAACATTATATCTGAGCAAAATTAAGATTCACTGGTGGTCCTGAGGATAAAATGAGATGCATCAATGTAGTTTTGTGTGTGTCTGCGTATTTCTCTTTATAATAATGTTTATAATTATCTCAAAGTCTTCTAGTTGATTTAAATAAATTGGATTAAATATGTTATACATATAACTTGATATATGTATATAAAACTTAATTAAAACTGGCCATATACATTTGATTGAAAGGAATAGATTGGATTCATCAATATAAGTGGGACTTCAAATAACTCCCCAAGAGCAGATCTACCCTGCCCTTATAGCATCGCTATGGGTCAGAACTGACTTGATGGTATGGAATGAGTATTTTCAAATAGCTAATGGGAAACCTGGGATTAAAAGTTCATGAAATTTTTCCACAAATTTATATATATATACTTATTTATAAATGAGACTATCATAATGCTGGCTGTGAAAATGGTATAACATGGATTCCATGACCCAGGTATGTTATGTCTAATTCTTACGGTATTTTCAGAGTCCATAGAATTATACAAAGCATTTTATTTACAATTCTGGATGAATAATCAGGGCCCTCCCTTGAACAGATACAACCTGACTGAAGTTTGACAGAAGAAAATAAAAAAGGCATTCAGCAGTGTCAGCAACAGAGGGACCTGCACTCCAGAGTGTCCGAGAAGACAGCGATGGTGCCTGGGCAACAAGATGAGAAGTCGCAATCACGGTGAGCTAGAAACATGCGTCTACCCCGAAGAACACAGTTTCTCTCTTTGAAAGGAAACTAGAAAGCACATTTGAGCTGAATTTATTTATTTATACGGGTAATGTTTTGTGACTTGCCTTCTCTGGGCAGATGAGAATACTGAGATGTAGTCCATGAATGCCCTGAGGTAATAAACAAATCTCCCATGCCCTGACTAATCAGTCTAAGGTAAAGATAGGAAAGAAGAAAACATTTGAAGTTCTTGGCTATGTTTTCTGAATTCCATAGCAGGAGGCAAGAAATGTAGTGTCAAATTCTGTGACAAACATACTTCTTTCTTTCTATCTGGAAAAAAAATTCTTTTAACACCATCTTTGCATAGACTTAGGATGTTAAAGAACTATAAAAATCATGTTATATTAAAGGAATGAATAACAAAATTGTGAGGGGATTATTCATACTCTTCAAACATTGCTATTATAGGAGGTTTTGCTGATCTTCAACTAAGGACAAGATCAGCATGAGGAATCGCTTGCTTTTTATCCCTTTCTTTTTCTCACCTCATCTAGAACTAGAGCTCCTGTATTTTGCAGGATGCTCTGTGTAGCCTCTGGTATGTAGGATTGAGGCACATGTTCTGTTTTCTTTCTGCAGTGAATTAGTAGAATTGTGCACCAATCAGTATCTTGATTCTCTGACCAATCTTTAAATCCATGGAATCTTACCATTCTAAATATAGGAGTCTTGATCGTGCTGTGGATTACATGTGGAGCTAATAGCCACACGAATAGAAGTTCAAAGTCACCAGCCATTCCCTAGGAGAAAGATGAGACCATCTGCTCCCATACAGATTCAGTCTTAGAAACCCTAAGATTTGGAAATGACTGGATAGCAATGTGCTTCTATTGTTGGTTGGTTGATGAAATTTTAAGTACAGTGACAATGCATTGGTCAAATCTGCTACACAAGATTAATGTAAAGGGTTCAAAAGCCGAGATGTCACATTGAGGATTAAGGTGTGCCTAACCCAAGTCTTGGTATTTTCATTCACTAAACATGCCTGAGAAAGTTAGATAAGGTATAAGAAGGAATAGTGAAAGATGGATGCCCTTAAACTACGGTGTGGGGGTGTTGGTGAAGAATATTAAATGTACCATGGACTGCCCAAAGAATAAACAAATCTGTCTAAAAGAAGTAGCTCTAGAATGCTGAAAAGCCAGGAAGATAATATGTTGTCTCATATATTTTGGATATGTTATCAGGAGAGCCCATACCAAGAGAAAGATATCATGCTTGGAAAAGTAGTAAGTTAGAGAAAAAGAAGATCCCCAATGAGATGATTGACACAGAGACTTCCCTGGTGGGCTGAAACAAAATAGTAAACAACTAGCTAAAAACATGAATATTTTATCATATGTTCTCCCCTTTTGTCTCATTATAAAATTTCTCTAGCTTTTAATATTTCCTGTTTCCTTTTTGATTGATGTTTTTCTTTGTTTTACTTTGGTATATTTTGGATTTGGGTATTTTGCTTTCTGTTTTGTTGGGTTCACCTGCAGCGACAATAACTGGATTATTGGTTGCTTTGGGGGTGTGGGGCAGGGGAAGTTGGACGGAAATAGAGAGTTGATAACAATGAGTACAAAAAGAAGAAAATGTTCTAGAACTGATTGTGGTGATGATTGCACACTGTTTTAAATCTGATTTTGCTATTGAATTATGTGATATCTGAATTATTTGACAATTAAGCTGATTTTTTGAAAACATGAGCAATTTGTTGTTCATGGGCATTACTTTGATTGTGACCCATGGGGCTGTCATGAATCAGCATCAACTCTACACCAACTGGACTGTAGTAGCAAGACCCAGGTTGAAGGACAAAGCTGTATTGTAAATATGACGGGTTAGTCTAGCCTCATGTGGATCATCTTAGGAGACTTTTCTTCTACTCTCTTCAGCCAAACCTTCCCTGAAAGACCTCTGCTCTCCCAAGTCTCCCATCCTTTCCTTGGCCTGCACACCGCAGTGTGAACTGCTTGGTGGTAATTCATTGTCATCATCTTGTTTCCCTTCCCTACAAGAGGGAAGGCTCTCCGGCTTAATCTGTTGCTTCACGTCTCAGAGAAGTCTAGCTGTGCACAGCAACAAAGCACCATTGCCTTGGGCCCTAGACTTCCCATCTGGAGATGGAATGGTGGCAACAAGCTCTCAGTTCAGCTCATGCAGAAAAACTCAAACCCATCAGAGCCTCAACCTTCCAGTTGATTCCAATTCATGGCTGTCCTCCAGGACAAGTAGAGCCTCCCCATAGGATTCCCAAGGTGGTGACCTTTAAAAGCAGCAGACTGTCAGGTCTCATGTATGCTGCAGCTGTAGGGCTGGAAGAGCCTTCCATTCTGCAGATGGATGCTTTAGCCACTGCACCACCAGGGCCACTCTGCTGGAGCAAGGGTTTTAAAAACAGTCAGGATCTGTGGAACTCAAAATTGTATCTATCATCCAGGTCTACATAAACTGTGTTAGCCTGCAGTGCCTCCAGACCATCACCCCTAAAGGGAATCAGATTCTTAGGGGAAAATTAAAAGCACGTTCATAGCATATAGACATTCATCTGCAGTGTCTGCCTCCTGCTCCCTTCTGAGAGATTACCAATAATACCTGGGCAAGGTGTTCGCTAGGCTTCTGCCCTTGGACTCCTGTGCTGTGGACAATGTTTGTGGAAATGCCACCCTCCCATCACCCACAATCTCCTCCAAACTTTCCTAAACCCCAATGAACAAAGAAAACAAAGCAACCACAACAAAAAGCAAAGGCCACAGGAGTTAGCTGAGAAAAAGTTTCATGTGTTTTAGAGGGGAGTTGTTTCCTAACAGGCTGGAGACCCGGCACATCCAGGGTTCAGTAGACACAGGAGGATCGCACGTGTATGGACCACAGTGTCCTGCAAAGATGCTCCAGGAAAACACAGCAGCCTGGTAAGGAATGGCCTGGGAGCCTGCAGGTGGCAAGGAGCAGCTTTCCAAGGTCAGTGGAGGCTGGACTGAGGGCTGAAAGGGTCTTCCCTGATGAGCAAGTAATCACCCTTAGCTCTCTCAGTCTCAGCTCAAGTTCATCCCCAATGCTACACAGGCTCCAGGAACCGCAACTCTGTCTTTGCGAAAATCTCTACTTTCTAAAAAGGCACATACTTTTGCTCCCCTGGTGTAGTTCTCCACTTACAGCTGTCTGAATTGAAAAGGCAGATGTTTTAGTCAGGAATTGACTTCAAGGGTGATTGCTTTCAGGTGAAACAGTTAATAAATGAAAATTTAGGGAGCAAGTGAAGTCTACTTAGGGAAAACAGCTCTTCCAGTTAAATGTAGGGAGAAGAGAACTCAGACTGGCTGTTGTTGGAATGGCTCTGTAGATAATTACATAATTAAGAGAGGAGGGGTGGAGCCTGTGTATTGATTAGCTGTCTAAAAAATGCCCCCATTCCGAAACCTGAAGATAGACATTTTAGTGCTGAAATTAGATATGTACAAGGGTAGAGCTCTGTATAATGACAAATAGCATAAGCAAGGCATTGTACCTTACAGCACCCCAAACTCTGGGATCCTAGGTCCCAGTACTCCAATATCGCCCATTGACCTTCACAGAAAACAACAACAACAAACACCAAGTGTAATCTACACCCATTATTTCCAGGGCTCTATGTTTCACCCATTTTCACAACAGTCCAGCCGCATTTCTACCTCCCTAACCCATGTACAACTGCCTTCACCCTAAACCTGAAGCAGCTTCACCTCTGCAACCTCCTAGCAATATCCCCAACAACCACTTCTTAACATATTTCTTCTGAAAAAAGAACTGTCTTAGAAACAGCAAATGAAAAGCAAAGAATGAATTAATGAAGGACTGATGTCAACCGTTAAAGGAAATATGGCAAGAATTTTTAAAATTCTTTTTTTTTATTCTTTGAAATAAAAGATTGTGGGCTGCACCTTGGAAGTGCACCCATTTTCACCTGGGCAGAACTCCGGGTTTCGGTGTGAATAGGAGCCTCCATCTAAGCGTCCCCGGGGTAGAACCTCCATCCTCTGCTCTGATGGCAGCTTGAGAACTTGTCAGAGTTCTGAGAGAGGGCAGCAGGTTCTGGAAGGCCATATTCCCTTATCCCACAGGAGAACACAGCAGGACTAAAGTCAGGAGGTCCCCAACATAAATGGAGGCGGGTAGCTGCCCAGGTGGTGTTTCTGATGGCAGGATTTGTCTCCATCATCATGCTGGCGATTAAGGAAGCTGAGCTCCCCCTTTGGTCCTCCTTAAGAACCATGAGAATCAGGTTCCAAGCTCAAGAAGCTTCCCCTACATTGTCAGACATGTGTCTTAAAGGGTGTGCTGGAAAGACCAGGTCCCTATTGGCTAGACCTTGGACTACTGCTGTACTTACACGCTTCCTACATTCTATGCACTCTAGTCGCTCTCTTCTCATTTGTTCGCGTGATATTTTAACTTGAAACCATCGATGATGTGCATGAGGAAGACACCGGAGGATAATCAAGTAATCTTGCTTCCCCTTCCCCCACCCCCGTTCTTGGAAACTACAAAGGACCATGTGAAGGAAATTTTATAAGCAAAGGGCTGTGGGAAAGAGACGGAGAACTTAATCAGTCAAAGGTTTAATTAAAAACTAATGAAGTGAAGAAGTTGCGCTTACTAGGGATGAAAATGATTTCATTGCACGTTTTTCTGTTTGCTCATTATCTAAGCTAGTGTTTTCAGCCTACTCATATGCATCTAGAGAAAAATAATACTTTATTTAGCAAAATTGATCATGTATCCTACCAATCTGAATCCATTCACACATCCGCATCCACTCAACCCACATTAAACAACGGCAACATTTGGCCACGTTGTATATGGCACATAAAATTTTATACTCAGCTGTGATGAGAATGTGGGAAAAATGTAAAAGCCAATGTGTTGGAGTTGAAAGAATCCACAATCTGTAGAACACACCCACACACAATTTTGGGCCTGAAATAAAATACTTGAAGTTGTTGCAGAAATTGATTCTTTCTTCCCTCTGCCACTGACACAAAACGACTGAGCTCCAAGTGAGTCATTAAATATCCCAAGCACGTACGTCTACACAACTTCGATTTTGCTCATCCAATTCTGTCTCCCTATGATGTCCTTCTCCTTTTACGTGCGATCAAATTATGATCATTATTCAAATGGACCAAATATACCTTGTTTGTGAAACCCCTCCTCCCATGCTACGACTCAGAAACAAGTATGTGCTCATTTTGCTACATACAATGGTGTCACTGTAGAAACTGTAGCATCCAATTCCAGTTCCACCACTTACTAGCTATGTAATTTGGTCTACGGTAGTCCTCATGAGATCCATAAAATGGGTTCAGTAAGAGAATGTAGATCATGAAATCCTTATAAACAACATGCCCACATGGAGTAGGGAACCAGTGGAGAGGTCTGAGGGGCAGGTCCCAATCCCAACTACATGGACAGCTGCCCCTCCCCCCAGAAGAATTTACTTCAGAGGATGGCACTGAAGCTGCATCTCAGGGAGAGGGGCATGTCTGATCAGAGCACATGGGAGCAAATGAAGGGGGAGGAAGAGAGAGTGGAGTACATCCTTGCCTTGCTGATGATATTACCACTCAAAGCAGCCAATCCACAGAGAAGACCATTTGGCCAGCCCCACTATGAAACAGGACATCCCTCCTTGACCAACAGCCCTATAGCGGACAACACTGGAGACATATTGTGGGAATTCTGCCCAATCTGATCCCACCACACCAAGACAAAACATTAAGGGTGTGCAACAGAACAGCAAGGGGAACAGAGTAAGGAAGTCCTCAGAGAATATCAAAAGTAGACTTTGGGGCCAGGATTTGGCACCCCATCAGACTCGACCTGAAAACACTCCTAAAGGCCAACCAACAGTCCTTGAACTAACTACAGGCTTTTCTTTTTTGTTGGGTGTTTTTTGTCATTGGCTTTTTGTTGTTTCATTTTCTTTTATTGCTTGGTGTTGCTCTGTCATGTTTTTGTGCATGTTATTGTCTCCACAGGTTTGTCTAAATAAGATAGGCTGGATGAACAAACTGGAGGAGAAAACAATGGGACCCACGGTTCCGGAGCACATGGGAGAAGGAGAGGTGGGGGAAAATGAAGTGGTGTTAATAACCCCAGGGACAAGGGAACCACAAGTGATCCAAATTGGTGGTGAGGGGGGTGTAGGAGACCTAGTAGGGCATGAACAAGGGTAATGTAACCAAGAGGATTTACTGAAACCCAAATGAAGGCTGAGAATGATAGTGGGACAAAAGGAAAGTAAAAGGAAATAGAGGAAAGAGCTAAGAGGCAAAGGGCATTTACAGAGGTGTAAATAAAGGCATGTAAATAGGTAAATATATTTATATATGAGGATGGGGAAATGATCTGTGTGCATATATTTATAGGTTTAGTATTAAGGTAGCAGATGGACATTGTGTCTCTACTCAAGTACTCCCTCAATGCAAGAATACTTTGTTCTATTAAACTGGCATTCCTTGATGCTCAACTTCCCAACAGGATTGTTGAAGACAATTTGGTGCATAAGCAAATGTGTGTGATCACTAGGTGTCGAAGGGATCAGGTATCAGGCATCAAAGACCAAAAAATCAAATCATTGTGCATGAGGAGGAGTTCAGATTGGGGACTCAAGACCCATCTGTATGCAACTGGACATCCCCTTACAGAAGGGTCGCAAGGAGGAGACGAGCCAGTCAGCGTGCAGTGTAGCAATGATGAAACATACAGCTTTCCTCTAGTTGCTAAATGCTTCTCCCCCGCTCCTCAACCCACCACTATCATGATCCCAATTCTACCTTACAAAGCTATCTAGACCAGAGGATGTACAATGGTACAGATAGGAACTGGAAACACAGGGAATCCAGGAAAGATGATCCCTTCAGGACCAGTGCTGAGAGTGGCAGTACCGGGAGGGTGGGGTGGAAAAGGAGAACCTATTACAAGGATCTATATATAACCTCCTCCCTGGGGGACAGACAACAGAAAGGTGGGTGAAGGGAGACGTCAGACAGTGTAAGATGTGACAAAATAACAATTTATAAATTATCAAAGTTTCATGAGGAAGGGGAAAACAGGGAGGAAGGGGGGAAATGAGTAGCCGATGCCAAGGGCTTAAGTGGAGAGCAAATGTGTTGAGAGTGATGAGGGCAACGAATGTATAAATGTGCTTTACACAATTGATGTATGTATGGATTGTGATAAGAGTTATACAAACCCCCAATAAAATGATTTTAAAAAAGCAAAAGAAATCCTTATAAAGCATCAATGAGTGATGAGTGTGTGTGGTGTGGGGGTGGAATAAAGGATTGAGAAACCACATCTGGAACAATGTGTGGTCATGGAATGCTACCAATTACTGTACCATTCTTTTATCACATAGGACATCTGTTTGTCTGTTGATTAATTTTCAAAAGCTTTCCCTTTTTATTCTCATCCCAGTTGTCTGTCACCTAGTAAGCTTCTAATAAGCCTTTTTCTTTTCACTATAATGTAGAGGCCTTAAAATTTCTCATACAAAATATCTGAAATTTTACCACGCACTAGATTTCTATGTATGAGTATTTATGTTGGTTTATTTACTGTGCAGTCACAAGAAGATAATTTTACTCCCCAAAAAGAGTATCCACAGCCCCAGGGCCTGGAAAAATTGGCTGAGTTAATCAACTTTCCATTGTATAGTAATTCTATCAAAGAGTAATTGTGTATTTTTTTCAACTAATGATTCCCATTTTCTCTGAATCAGACACAAAATTGAATCAATCAATATTTCTTTTATTTTTAACAAACATTTCCTGTGGTCACATTACCTCTTGGTTGTGTTACAACCGTTTATTGAGCCCATTTCAATGAAGATTTCCTTGAACTAGCATATGATAAGAGCTTCTCACGTGCATGGAAAAAGCGTGTGCATGTGATCTGACTCTGATCTCATCCATTAAAAAGGCAGGACGGAGCAGCCTCATTTGTTGGCAACAGTTTATGATTTTACAATAGAGTGAAGGCATGATTGCTTCATTTAGTGGACAATTTCACAATGGACAATGAAGACTCTGGAAATCTTGGTCATTTGATGGATACAATTTCTGCTTATAGCCATGCAGCAAAGTGCCAGTTTCATCAAGGAAAGGCATTTGTTGTTAAAAACAGCGCCAGAAAGAAACAGTGCAGGGTTCTTCTTTTCCTGGTTTTTCTATTTTCCTGCAAATCAGGAATCCTGAGCTTTCCTTCTGTGGATCAGTCGTTCTCATCTTAGTTACCAAGACTCTTACCATGTTTCACCTTCCCACGTGGCATTCTGAGGAGTAAGTCGATTGTATTTGGAAAAGCTTTGGAGATGTAAAGACATGGAGGGCATTAGGCACTGTCAGTGGTAAACAACGTGTGAAACTTGGAAGCCTTGAGCTGGAAGAAAGGCCTAGAGTGGAAGTTTAACAGAACCCAGGGCTTCCAACCGGAAATCGGATGATCCCGTATTAAATGGGGACGCTTCCTCCCTAGGAAAAGAGGAAGAGCTGGAAAAAGGCCCGAGGTGAAAATGAGAGGGAGAGAGACAAGATGTGAATCCCCAAGTCACGCTGCTGGTCTTCAGCAAAGTATGAAAACTGCATACCCTCAGAGTGAGACAGTTGTTAATAGCGGGGGGGGGGGGGGGGGGTGATGGTCGCCACTGAGTTAGTCCTCAACTCTGGGCAGCCTCATTTACAAGCGAAGGAAGCGCAGCCTGATCCTGCACCATCTACATCCTTGGTTCTCGTGAAGACTGGTGGAAACCAGTGATGAGGTGCAGTGGCTGTTGCCGAGGATCTAAAAGGAACATGGATAGCATGTGTGGTGTGACGGTGTCCAGACAAAGCAGATCCTAATAAGGAGCCCTCTGAACATTAGAAAAGCTGTAGAAGTGGCTTATGGCTGTCACTCCGGGAGCTTGAATGTCATTCAGCTTTAAGTAGCTCTCCAACGATGAGCCGGGGAGGAAGCCTGGTGTCATTCCTCATCACAGGGCTCTGAAGAAGGGAATGGGGTGGTGCAAAAGCAAGTCAGGACTTCAAGTAGGAAAGACTTTTCTGGGGAAACCACTATCATGGTCTCTGTGCCATTTTGTGTGAATGAATGGATGGGCTTAACTAAGCTTGACTGCTTATTGTGCTGTCAGTAATTCTAGGCGGGAAGTGGATTTATTGAAGGAGAAAGTCATGGGCTCCTCAAGGACTATGCTTATATTTATTTTGTTCCCTAGATTTTTCTACACGTCTACGTGATGATGAAGCTAGCAGTAAAAACATCGCTTTTGATGAAACCCACTCTCATAACTATCTTTCAAACTACTCCAGAGAAAATTGGCTCTCCCCCATATCCATTCTTTAATGATCTGAAAACAATTATCTGCTATTAGAATACATGCCAACATAAAAGATTTTATACCTTGGAACATGATTTCTATTATAAGCTATTATTATAAGCAAAGAATTCACTACTGTGTGATATTGAGCTCAACATTTCTTTTAGCATCATTAAAAAATAATAGTGCAATTCATTGAAGAAAATGCCTAGCTTTCAAATCAACATGAGGAAATAAGAAAACTTTACCTGGGACTCCTCCTTAAGCTGGAGCACCGTCACTTTCATTGCCTTATCCTCCTTTCTGTCTAATACAAATCACGTGTCTCATAGGAAATAGTCCCTCCGTGCATGAATGGGCCGAGGTTACTCTTCATGTGCTTTGCAGGTTGTTATTTACATACCACCACCCACACACTAATGTGGAAGAGTCGGTGTGAGATGAGTGATGATTTAAGATGTCATGTCTACAGAGACCTTGTTCTCTGCAAAGACACTTCATGGATTCTGTCACTACTTCCCAAATGGCATTGAGGCCCACTTTCCAGGTTAGGCTCAAGAGTAGAGGCTTGTTCACCAACTGGCATAAAAGCCAGTTTCTAGAGTGCCAACATGCTCAAATGCTAACCAAAAGGTTGGAGATTCTGGTCTACCCAGGGATACCTCACATGTAAGTCCTGGTGCTCTGCTTCCAAATAACCAGTCATTCTTACCCTACCCTACGGAGCCCAGCTCTAGTGTCCTACACTCAGGACTACAGTAAGGCAGTGTTAATTCCATGACAACTCCAACGGGCCTTCTTTGGTACCCAGCCTGAGTCCGCCTGCTCCCCGGTGCTTCCAGGGTCTCAGATTTCCGTGCTGTACACATCGATCCACTCGGTGTCCCCTTACCACCCTGGCCTCAGTTTCCAGGGAGGCATCCTTTCTTCAGCTATTCTCTTCTACAAGCAAGGTCTGCCTTGATCCTGGAGAGGGAGAGGGGGTGTGTGTGTGCGTGTGTGTGTGTGTGTGTGTCAAAATAAGATGTTTTAAATTAAGATCATTGTAAAGATAAGTTTTAAAAATTAACAGTAATTCAAACAAAGCCCAGGAAACAAAACACTGGCTCAATAAACAATGCCTTCCAGAATGTTTTTTGTTTGTTTGTTTGTAATACCTTATTGGGAGTTCCTACAGATATTACTAAAATCCATTGTTCTACTAGATCAAGCATAATTGTACAAGGGCTCTCATTATCATTTTCAAAACATGTTCTTTTCTTCTTGAAATCCTTGATATCAGCTCCCCTTTATCTCTTCACTCTCCGACCCAACTATCCCCGATTCCTCAAAATAGTATATATTATTATGATTGATTGTTTGGGACCATAACTTCCACCACCTCATTTATCCAATCACCTGAAATTCTGATGCACATTCTCTTTGAGTGGGGTTGTACAGTCATCATTGCTATTAGTCCCAGGATGGTTTAACAGCAGCAGGAAGGTGCCACTCCTTTTTCAACACTTACTGTACTTACTTACGAGCTCACATTTCCTCTGCACAGATGAGCCACTCCTTTTATTTGGACACTCCTGCATTAGAAAATCGCTGGCTCTTTCTTTTATTTAGACTCTTCTGCCTTAGAATTTCCCTGTTCTTACATCTTATGGAGATTATATATGCTTTAAATTTATTTTCTTTTTACTATGAAAAACTACCAAATAATAATGCATCTAAAATATCTCATAACCTTGATAACATGCAAGTTGTTCTCTCTACTCTAACTAAAGACAAATATTTCCTTTGAGAGACTGCGTTTGGACTCTTCCGCACCTCCATTTATCGTTTCCTTCAGCTTGGGGACTTGTCGAACACTCTTCTTATCTAAATTCACCCCCTCTAGCTAATGTTGTTGTCTTCACCCTGTTTGTGATCCACCTTTATGGTCTCTCTGCTGGTAAAAAGTACTCACAATTACTCCAAGGACTGGGCATGGTAGATAGCAGGTCTGCCATCATAGGCCCGATAGCACCCCATCCTTCAGATCAGTCAGAGGATGGATCATAATCACAATTTCTATGATTTGCCTCTTACTTTAGCTTAGGGAAGACAGGAGTTCCTGGATGATACAAATGGTTAATATACTCGCTGGTATCTGGGAAGGGGCAGCTTCAAGTCGGCCTACAGGTACCTGAGAAGAGGGGGTGGTCATCAACGGCTGCAATATCAGCCAGGGAAAGCCCCGTGGAGCACAGCTCGACCTACATGCACAGGGCATCTTCATGAACTGGGGTGGTCCACATGGTGTGTGTGTGTGTGTCTGTGTGTCTGTGTGTGTTTCAGAGAGAGAGAGAGACTAGAATACAGAACACTAAGAAATAAAGGATGGCATTATGAGTAGACCCTCTTATCACCCTGTTAGCGCACATAGTTGGAGAAATTGGTGCTGTCTGCAAACAAATCCTTCCATTCCTTATCCACCTCTGTAAACAGTGAACAGGAGGCTGAAAAGGCTCAGGGTCAATTTCCCAGCTGAAACGAACGTTTAATTAGCCCCAGTAATGCTAGTCTCAGTGTAGATGAGTGCATGCGTGCGCAGACATGTAGATGAGTGCATGCGTGCCTGCACATTGTGATCTGCTGTTAGGTGCCTTGCGTTGGTTTGACCCTCTGTACAACAGAAGGAAGCACTGCCTGGCCTTGCTCATCCTTACACTTGTCCTACTGTAGTCACTGTGTTCAATCCTCTCCTTGAGGGTCCTCTTCTTTGTAACTCTCCCTCTATTTATCAAGTATAATGTCACCCTCCAGGGATTGATCCTTCCTTATGATGTGCTGAAATGCATGACAGCGAAGTCTCTCCATGGTCTCTTCTAAGGAGCATTCTGGCTGTACTTCTTCCAAGGCAGATGCCTTTGTTCTTGCAGTCGCTGGCACTTTCAACATTCTTTTATACCCACACCAGAATCCAAAGGCATCGATTCTTCCTCAGTCTTTCTTATTCATTGCTCAGCTTTCTTAATACTACAGTCTGATCAATCCTCAAAGCGACATCTTTGCTCTCTAGCACTTTAAAAAGAACTTTCATGCAGCAGATTAACCTTCTACATTATATCATTTGACTTCTCATCTGCAACTTCAGTGCATATTGATTATGGAATCAAGTAAAATGGAAGTATTAACAAGCTCCATCCTTTCTCCCTTTAGTAACATAAATTGTTCTCAGGTAGACTGCTTAGTACTTACTTGCTCAGTTGTGAGGCGTTTTGTTCTCTTTACACAAAGGTGTAATCTATGTGGAAAGCTTTGTGTTTGTTTTTCCACAGCAAGTGCTTCAAGTCCTCTTTGCTTTCAGCCAGCAAGAGTCTGTTATCTGCATATCAGAGGTTAACAAGCCTTCCTCCTATGCTGATGCCAAGTTTTGCTTCATGTAATCCAAGTCCTCTGAATATTTGCCCAGTATACAGATACAATAAAGGTGCTAAGAGAACACAACACGAATGCACACCTTTCCTGATTAAAACCACTCATTGTCTTTTGTTCTGTTTGAATGGCCTCTGGTCTATGTACAATGAAGGATTCCAGAATTCCCATTCTTCACTGTTATCTATAATTTGTTATGATCCACACAGGTCAATGTATTTGCATAGTCAATAAAACGCAAGGAGACATCTTTCTGGTGGTCTCTGCTTTCTGCAAAGAGCAGTGTGCTTCTCCATTCCAGGTCCACGTCTGAGTCCAGTTTGAATATCTGGAAGTTACTAGTTCATGGACTATCATTTGTGAACTATCGTCAGCTGAATTTTACTTACATGTGACATTAATGACATTTCTCTATATTTTCTACATTCTCTTGAGTAGCCTGTCTTTGAAATGGGCATATTTTCACATAAGCATATAAAATATAGTGATTACCTTATATCAGTGGTTCTCAGTCTTCCTAATGTCTTGACCTTTTAATACAGTTCCTCATGTTGTGGTGACCCTCCCCCAGAAAATTATTTTCATTGGTACTTCATCACTGTGGTTTTGCTACTGTTATGAATCCGGTGACCCCTGTGAAAGGGTCATTTGACCCCCAAAGTGGTTGTGACCCACATGTTGAGAACCATTGCCTTATATTGTACAGTCTCCAGATAAGGTTTAGAGTAGCAATTTTTTGCTTTAAGCCATATTGATGAGAACTGTGCTTTTACAGGGTACAGGCAATACTCTTGGGACATTGATTTACTTTTTCCTACTCAGAATATCTGTGTGATTAAGCACTGCCTTTCAACATGAGGGTAAAGCAGGAAGGCGAGGGAAGCCAGCTTTGGAAAGCTTGGTGACTCCTGCAGTGAACCTCCGGGAGCCACACAGCCGCACCGATGCAACTTTCCAGTACACTTGAACCCTGGCTGCTTCCATCCGAGACTCTGTAGCTTCCTTAATGGCTTTGCCTCCTTCAAATGTGGTGGCTGCCAGTCTGTCACCTATAAAGAAAACTACCATTGAAGAGAGAATAAACCATTGAAACAGGGTGCAACAATTCATGTGCACATTTAGCAACATAACCCCACCCCTAAAAAAGGAAAAAACAACCAAGACATCTGACTCAAATTTTTCAGAACAAACTTATTTGTATGTGTGTGTGTGGGGGGGTGTTGTATGTAAAACATTTTACCAGAGGAAAGAAAGGGAATGAGTATATAAAGTAATGCTCAATGTATCTTGTTATCTTGCTATTTAGCAAAGCCCAGAACAATTTCCTCTAGTGTTTTGGAGTTCTTATATTCCAATAAGAATACAGGTATATTTACAAACTATAGATAGATTTCATTAAGATTTTTAGCTAGGGTTCATTAGATATGCACGGCCTTCTGACCACCTCCCCTCTAGCAAGTTTCTCTGCCTTTTTGAAACTTCTTGTTAATTTTGACACCTTGGTTTTGAAATGACAGTGCATTGTTTGCCATGTGAGCATCGCAGTTAATTCTCAGGGTTTTCAAATACAGCCTCAGAGTAGGCATGAGATGGCATCAAAGAATGCCATTTGTTGTGCTAAATGTGCGATGTGACAAAACGTGA
Source organism: Tenrec ecaudatus (assembly GCF_050624435.1). Lineage (NCBI taxonomy): Eukaryota > Metazoa > Chordata > Mammalia > Afrosoricida > Tenrecidae > Tenrec > Tenrec ecaudatus. The sequence goes on from NC_134544.1 coordinate 13,174,065, forward strand.
ATTCTTGCCCTCGTTTAAGGCCATCATTGTCAATGAAGAAAGGGTAACAAGAATCGCTGAAAATGTCTAAAAATGCGAGGGGGCACTTGGACGAGAAGTGTAGACACAGTCTGCTGCCAGTGTGAAATCAGTCCTCCTTAGTAGACAGGATGCTAAGGACAGCCGCCGTGCAAGTAGAAAGTAGGACAGCTGAACACTGCAGTCACTCAGTCGGGAAATGTCAGGTGGTCCATGGGAAAGGTTCTCTGCTATGGTGAGCAGGTGAGGGTATGTCTGACACATTTAAAGTATATATTTAAGATTGAGGAACACTTTGATCGGACACTGAAATGTCAGCTGTGTACAGCTCTTCCTAACCTTTTTAAAAATGTAGGTATAGAGGTTTTAAATTTTCTTTAGTGCAATAGAAATAGGAGTTATAATTTTACCTTGTCTGGAAATAATAAAAATTTAACACACTAGGGGTTCTTTACTCGGGTTTCTTTTTTGTTTAATTTTTTTAACGGATTTCATTGGGTCTAAAAATTATAACTTCAGGGAGAGGAATCCGGGTTAGTTCTTTCATCAGGCAGACATGCTTCGAAGCTATTAAGGGCTGAAGAAATGGTCACCCATTCTTAATCCACAGCCTTCTTTCTATGAAGGAAATAATGGCAGATGAAAGCCACCCCTGACAAATACACCAAAAAGGGAAAGAAAATGTGGATATTTGAAAAGCAGGGGTAATCACACTCCCATGTTGGGGTCTTATAAATGCTTCTCAGCATTCACACAAAAAGTGGGTCACCATCTCAAGATATTTAAAATATAACATTAAAAGTTTGTATTAACTCAGTATAGAAACACCAGTGACCCTTTATAAAACTCTCAAAAATAATCAAAGCTGCCAAAAGTAGATAGATCTGTAAGTTTATAAATTTACTTTATTCATAATCCCATATCAAAGATGCTCCCTTTCAGACCTCTACTTGAAAATTCTTATTGAAGAGAGCTCTTACCACACCCTGCTTGCTCCCCCAGTGTAAGACCCATAGTATCCTACCTTGGTCATATACTCTGTGTCTTTCCTTTGTCCTCCTTCAGGCAGGCATTAAATAGGCATTTCCCTCACTCAACCAAAAAGCCATTTACCATTGGGTCATGGTGGCCCCATAGGGCAGAACAGGACAGTGTGTAGCTGGTAGAACTTTCAATGCTGATTTCTTAAAAGTGAATCATCAGACCTTTGTTCTGAGGAACCCCTGAGTGGATGCAAGCCTCCAGCCTTTGGTTAAGTACCCAAGAGAGTAATCATTTGGGTCTGAGAACCTTCCTCACACTTCCTAACAGAGGAGATGACTGTCTACTACTTACTGATTGCCTCCTTTTCTCATCTTTGTAAAGAATGTTGAAGCACTGTAATTCCATGTGAGCTTTCCCAACACCACACCTTGCATAACTCGAACCGAAACCCTATTGCCAGTGACTCATAACCACCCCTTTCAGAGGGTTTCCAAGACTGTAAGTCTGTATGGGAGTAGACAGGCTCACCTTGCTTGTGTAGAGCAGCTGGTGGGTTTGAACTGCCAATCTTGTGGTTAGCATCCCAATACTTACCCCACTTCATGACTCCTTACCTGCTACATAAATGGGGAAAATTGTGAGTTTTACGATGAGAGGGCCAACTTCACAGATTTTTGATGCCATAGAATCTCCAGATTCTTTCTCCTTCTTATTCGCTCTCTCTGTTCTTTTCTTTCCCGTCTCTGAACATGGCTTTTGCTTTTCCTCCCAAGGCTCAGGAGGATGGAGGAAGTCGCCCTTGCCTGCAGTCCTAGGCTGTCCTTATTTCCGCAGTGCTGTAAAGCTGCCCGGACTGAGAAAGGTCCGTTTTGCCTGAGGTCTCTGGGAAATGAGGTCTGAGGGGGATTTCCATGATTACCTTTATCCACCATTGAAATCAAATTTAGGGAAAAAGCCAAAGAGCTCCAACAACAAAGACCTAAAGGGAAGATGCCAAAAACTAAGCTTAAGTCACAGTAGGAGAGATTTACAGGTAGGAAGAAACACTTGAGTGAACCAACCCCAAAGAAGTGTATGGGGCTTCTATCAAAGAGGAATTAAAATACATGAACAAGTGTAGGCTGCATTTGGTCCAAATTTAACTGCTTGAAAGCAAGAGACTAGGCTAAATGACTCCTGACATTTTCTCTGCCTACTATCCTATTTTTAGGAGCAGTCAATCAATCCCTCATGGAAACATTTGAAAGGTTCATGTCTGGAGGCCTGAAAGTTCACTTCACAATCCATCCAGGTTGTCAGAAATACATCACAAACTGTGCAGGAACTAATACTTTTAACCAATAAAATAGAAAGCCAGTCCTGTGTTTGTATCAACAGTGCATCTGCCAGTGAAATTCTTCTCAAAGGGCCCCTATGCCTACTGAGAAGGACCCAGGAGGGTGTAGTGGGCCCAGGTATTGGGCTGCTCACCACAAGGTCAACAGTTGGGACCACCAGCTGTTCCACGGGAGAATGATGAATCACTATGCTGCTCCCATAAAGAATGACATACTCAGAAACCCAAAGGAGTGGCCCTGGAGGATCACTGTGAGAAGATATCCCCTAGGTGACAGTGGTTTGGGCTTTGGGAGTTATACATACATGAATTAGAATCATCATCATTAGAATAGATAAAATAAAACTTCCTGAAGATTGTAATAAGTTAATGTCAGATATATAAATTTCTACACTGTCCTATAGAGTCACTGAGTTAATTCGTTAATTGTACCAACCTGGCGGATAAACACATGTGGGGTTAATTGAAGGCCAGAGGGATAAATGGCTCAGTAAGCCTCTCCTTTCAAGTTCTCAGGTCTCTTGCCTTCTGATGATCAGAACAGGGTGCAGCTGCATTAGCCAGTTCCCTGCTTCAGCTGGCAAGGCTCCCTTCCTGCAAGACATCCCTGAGGAGAAGCCACATGGACCTACCCCGATGTAGCCCTGGAATCTGGAGCACCCATGTGGAGACCCCTGCCAGCACTGAGATGCTTACACATTCACTGACTCAACTTTCCTCCTGCAGTCGGCATCATTGTGTGTGTTTTGTGAGATGGAGAAGGACTTTGTGGATTGGTGTTGGACATATGGGTTAATGGGTTTATGTTGGACTTGTTGTCTTGGGCAGCACTGGGTTGAGGTGTTTTCCTGAGAAGCACTAAACCTTTATATAAAACTCTTATACATGAGTTTCTGTCGATTTGTTTCTCTAAAGTCCCCAGACTAACACAGTCACTATGAGTCAACATCAACTCATAGTTACTAGATGGTCGGGCTGTTATTGATAGGGCAGAACATGAGCAGCCAAATTAATAAGGAAACCAAACAACCAACCTTGCTGCCATGGAGTTGATCTCAACTTACAGGGACCCTGCAGGAGTAGGTAGAACTTCTCCTGTGGGTTCCCAAGGTAGTCACTCTTACAGGAGAGTAGACAGCCTCATCTTTCTCCCTCCGAGTGCCTGGTAGTTTCCAACTGCCGACCTCGCACTTAATAACCCAAAGCATAACCACTGTGCTTCTTTGCACGACTCATAAGCAGGGAACAGACACTTGATATATACATCAACCAACACACTCACTGCTGTCCAGGGTTTTTAATCCTATGTGACAGAGTAGAATTACTCCCTAGATAGCCAAGGCTATGAATCTTTTGTTAAGCAGACTGCCTCATCTTTATCCCCCTGAGCAGCTGATCGGTTTAAACTTCTGATCTCTCAGTTAGTAGCAAATGCTTAACCTATTGCAGACCTTCTGTGTACACAAGAGCATGTCTCTGTTACATCCCCCAAAACGCCTCCCCTCCAGACAGATGGGAAACAGAGCAGAGAACCCTACATCACCTCAGACTACTCATCTGGGTCCATAAATCTGCTCTAAAGCAAAGAAAGGACAAAATCTTTTAACCTTGATGTATGTTTTAAGAGGACAGGTCTACCTCATGATGGCCAAGGTTGACCATTTTGATAAAGAAATTATTGAACACTCAGGAAAGTAGATAGTGCTTTGAGAAGCCCCCATGCAAAGGTAAGAAGAGTATTCAATAGAACATAGTAGAAATAGTTTTTATAAAAACATTTCTTTTTATGCTTTTATCAAATTAATAACTAAAACTAAAATGATAAAACATATCCACATAATTATAAAGTGATACCTTTGTCTTTATTTTAATAGCTATTCAAGAAACTCTGACTGCAGTTCTTCTTAAAGACATATGGATCCTGGAGAAATAAGAATTTTCAAAGGGCTCAAAACAAAGCAAATGTTTTGAGAATGATGATGGCAAAAAATGTACAAATGTGATTGACACAATGGATGGATGGATGGGTTGTGAAAAGAGTTGTACAAGCTCCCAATAAAATGATTTTAAAAAAAGAATTTTGCAAACTGTATGAGTCAGCATTGGCTTGGTATGGCAGTGAGTCTGTTTTGTTTTGTTGTATGTGTGTGTGTGTGTGTGTGTGTACATATTTACAGCCTTGGAAAGCTAATGGAGAAGTTCTACTCTTTCCTATAGATGGATATGACTTGGAATCAGCTTGACAGCCAGTGGTGTGATTTGATTTTGTAGCTATTAATAGAGCTGTTAAGTCCTACTGGTGATGTCAGGCAAGCGTTGAACTGCTAACCACAAGGTTGCGGGTTAAAACCCACTAGCTGTTCCCAAGGACAAAGATGAGGCTGTCCTTTCCAAAAAGATTTACAGCCTCAGAACCCACATGTAGGCTTGATAGGAGTCAGAATCAACGCAATAGCAGGTGGGTTGTCTGCCTGTCTGTCAGTCCATTTGTCTATCAATTTTTATTAGAGTCCTTGCGTGGTGCAAGTAATCAAGGTGCCCAACTGCGAACCCAAAACCTGGAGATGTCAGTTCTCCTAGAAGCTCCTTGGAAGACGGGTCTGGTGATCTACTTCTGAAAAACCAGCCAGCCATGGACAACCCTACGGAGCTCCATCCTCCTCCGACCCGTGGGAGCCAACACGAAGCCAAGTTCAGTAGAGGCATCCGCTTTATTTCCTGTTTTCCTATTCTATTTTCCTGTTTCCCTAAGGCTCAGATAAAGGTCTATCCCAGGCTCTGGTGTATACCAGTTGTACATGGACTTCAGTAGATCAGCCCCTTGTGTTTACCTTAAGAGGTCAATAGTTAGTCTCTCTAGTTCCACAAGACTTCAGCACTACAAATCCCCATCTTGGTCCCCCTAGTGGCTCAGCCATTTCTTCCCACTCAGGGACTCCGGGCTCCTGCCAAGGGCGGTCAGAGCTGCAAGCCTATTTTCTGCTCTCCTTTCCTGACTGCTAACTCAGTCTTCTCTGAGTAGACTTTCTGCAGCAGCAGTAGCCATCAATTCCGTTACCTCTTTGCTCCTAAGAATGTAACCGCGGGATGCTGCTGGGGGGGGGGGGGGCGGGGAAGGCATGGCGTGTGTGGCAGCTTTCTTCCTGCTTAGTCTTTCATCTGTGGTCATTTCCAAATTATTTTCCCTCCGGTCATTTCCACATTCTATTCAACATGGAGGGTGTGCATTGGAACTCGCCTTCTCTGTGCACATTGGAACCTGTGCCCTTCTTCAAACTTCTTGTCACCTGGTGCAACTGCCCTTTGGATGGCAGCTTCATCAGTGTGGCCTGCAATAATGGACTAATAGATTTTTTTTTCCGGAGATGAAGTTTACTCACTATTTAACACATGAACACACTAAATGCTCTGACTTCAAGCAGCCAAGTGCTGCCAAGAGACAGACATTTGTGACTTCTCTTTTGTGTGCACAGACACAGATGCTACATATTCTTTCTGTCTTCTGTGCCAGTTGTCTGTGTTCTGAGTCATTGAACCTATATTTCTTTGCTGGGGGAAACCTGTGCTTGCTGACCCTGTCTTGTGTGTCATGCAGGACTCGAGCTTTGTCCTCCAGGAACCTGGGAGCGCCATTCAGATTCTAGTGGCCAGAGTAATCACCATGACCTTCCTAACCCATTTGGTTAAAAGAGGGTGAGGCATAAATACCTGGCCAAGTGCCTGATACAGAGGGGCATGGTTGCAGGAGGTGAAGTTCCCATCAGTAAGTGACTGAGCAGCTAGACAGCAAGAGCTGGTCAGGATGTGAGCAGAGGAGAAGGGCCAAGCAAGACTGCAGTTAGTTTCCTTCCTTCATCTAAACCCATTGCGTTTCAGGAGAGGACACGGTTAGAGGATGACTGTGGAGGACCAACAGCTATTATGGAGGAACCATTGGGAATTCAGGACTGGCGAAACAGTACTCCACATTTGTCGTGGACCATACAGGTTAGCAATGTAAGTGCCAGCAAACGGACTGTGTCAGCAGGATTCCCAAATGGTAGCCTACCAGAGTCTTCTACGGCCAGGAGTGTGACGCTTCCCTGGCCAGATTTAACAGCCTAGAGGCTGAGAGGCAAAAGAGAGACATCTGATCAGGCTCCTAGGTCGTTTTTACTAGGTACTTTGGAGCCAGTGCCAACTCATGGTGACATTAAATAGCACAGAACTCAGTGTTGGCCAGGCCATGGCTGTGATAGGGTTGGCAATTCACGTCACACAGCGTTTCATTTGTCTCAGCAGACTCTCTCCCAGCAAATATTCTTTTCTGACAATACAGCCAATATTAGAGATGCAAAGGCTTGTCATCCCAGTGACTAATGAAGATTCTGGTTGGATTTCTCTTTAGAAGGATTTGTTTGTCCTATTAATCACTGCAACTTAACAATATAGCTCTGAATTGTTGTGCACTTTATATATTCTCAGAGGTGCTAAAAATGGGATCTTGCCAGATACATCAATTATCTCACATAAATGATCTAGGGGGCTTGTATTGGTGGGCTCCAAACTTATGCTGGGAATAAGTGTATACATTCTTGTGTAGTAAAGTTTCTAAAATGGCATTACTAGCTTTCTTCTTCTTCTTCTTCTTCCTTCCCCCTCCTCCTCTTCCTCCTCCTCCTCCTCCTCTTCTTTTTTTATCAAGGATTGACCATGTATTTGTTGAGCTTTTAATACTGCAGTGAATGAGAAAGGAAGATCATATAAAACACATATTCCCAAAGTTATTTGGCCTACCACCTTTTCTTTCAAATAGGAAAAAAATGCCCCCCTCTACTCCATAATTCAGTACTCTAGTACATAATGCAGAATAAAATGTGAGGCTCTGCTATGGCAGCGCCCCTGGATTGTTTCCAGGCCTCAGGGGGTGGTATCACCCACTTTGGGAAACACTGGCACAAGAGGATCAGACTGGGAGTGCACAATAATATCCCAGTTTTCTCTAATCCAACAATTATTAGTTAAGCACCTACCTAGTATAGTACCCTGAGCCAACTATTACAGAATATAAGGAGTGACATGATCTATAGCAGACATATAATTCCAGCCATTTTCATCATTTTAGAAACTGAAATCTTCACATAAAAGAAATACTTCAAACTACTCAGTGGCTCTCAGATTCTCTCCAGCTGAGGAGGAAGAGAGAGAAGCCAGTCTCAGCTGCGCCTTCACGGTGCATTCCCAGCTGGGCCTGAATCGTCTGCTTCTCAGATTAACTAACATGCAGGGAGATTGACTAAGGGTCTGGAGATCCCCAGGAAGCAAATGAGAATATAAAATAATTAAAAGCCTTGAAAGGTATCTCCAAATGAGCCGGGCAGCCTTGGTCTCTCATAACTGCTACTTGATTACTCTTGGAAGTTGACATGCCCAGAAATAGTGATTGCTGCTGGGTTGAGGCACTGTGAGTGCTTCAGAAATATAATCATGGACATCCAGGAAGTCTAATCAACAGCTAACAGGGGTCTTGATGATCGATGGGACACTGGCTGAGGTGCACAACCCGCCGGTTCACGCTTTGTCATGAATGCACGCAGCTGTCTGTAAGGTACCTTCTGTACTCAGGCTGGCAGAGGCCTTGAGTCAGTGTCTTTTCTGCTGAGGGGTTTTCCAGGAGGGACCAGCTGAAATGTAGTGCCAAGGCTTTACTGTCACTAGGTGGCATATCATGAAATAAACCTGAAAAAGAAAGCTAAAATTAAAAAGTTGTCAGGAAGAATTGATGCCTTTGAAATATAGTGTTGGTCAAGAGTCTTCAATCCACCAGGGACTACCCAAAAAATGAACCAATTTGTCTTGAAAGGAATACAGCCAGAATGCTCCTTTGATACAACAATACTCAGACATTTTCTTACACGCTTTTGGACCTGATCAGGAGGGCCCAGTCTTGGGAGTAGGACAGCTTTCTTGGTACATTAGAAGGTCAATGAAAGAGAGGAAGACTCGGGTACAGATAAAAACTGGAAACACAGGGAATCCAGGACAGATAAACCCCTCAGGACCAATAATGAGAGTAGCAATACCATGAGGGGAAGGAGAAGGTGGGGGGAGAAAGGGGGAACTGATCCCAATGATCTACATATAATCCCCTCCCTGGGGGACGGACAACAGAAAAGTGGGCGAAGGGAGGCATCAGTCGATGTAAAACATTTAAAAAAGTAATTTATAATTTATCAAGGCCGAGGAAGGAAGGGGGGGGAGGGAGGGAAAATGAGGAGCTGATACCAAGGGCTTTAGTAGAAAGCAAATATTTTGAGCATGATGAGGGAAACAAATGCACAAATGTGTTGGACACAATGGAAGGATGGATTGTGATAAGAACTGTATGTGCCCCCAATAAAATGATTTTTAAAATAAGAAAGAAAAGAGTTATTGTAACTCAGAAGTTAAATTACAGTGTTTCAAAAATAACAGGTGTGTCTATTTTATTCTGATTAAAGTTATATAATTAAATTTAAAAAGAAAGGAAGACTGCCCCAGTGGCTGCTGCAGGGGCCCAAAAGATTAGGAAAAATTAGGGGGGTGGGGTAGTGCTCTGTTCTGTTGTATGGAGGGTCCCTGTGAGTCAGAACCAAGTCAGCAGCGCCAGCAGCAACAATCGGGTTATATTGCTTTGCTGTCATTATTGCCAAGGCCTAGATGAATGTGAGATAGGCCCTGCACCCTGGGAGAAACCAAGTGTCCTGTGCAGGAAGAGAGGGGGAGGGAAATGAGAGAGAGGGTCAGGAAAAGGCGAGGAAGGGAAGCTGAAAGGAAGAACAAAAGGCAGAACTGGAGGCCTGAGTTCCCTGCAGATGGAGAGCACCCTCCTGGTCCTCGAATGGATTTTCAACAGGTTACGATGTTTACACAACAATCACGTACCAGGTTACACTCTATTCGGAGAGGTGGGCAAAGAGAACTGTGTTTACATGAGTTTGTCACCACCTCTGCTTTCTCTTGGCACATTGCATTCCTTAGCTTTAATGATTTTTTAAAAATGCCCCTTCTCGATACAAGAGATAGAATGCTGATCCTTCTGTGGAAATGCTTTGGACAGTTCAGCACAAAGTAAATTACAATGGAGTAAACAAGGAAGTCTGTGGAAATACTTATGAAGTCAAGGAAACACAAGAAAAAATTGCCCGTGCAAGCACTGAGCTGCTAGATACGCAGAAGGCTTGACTATCCTTCAGAGACTTCTGCAGGAATTGCTTGAGATGTTGCTACTTGACTGGTCACCAAGTGAGCGATAACGTGGTGAGCTACGTCTTCATGACGTTGTGGCATCTTTCTCCAGCGTAGCGAGTTTCTTGTGGGTGTAGAATCCAGGATTCAAACACTAGAATGCAGGAATGTGTGAGTTCTATCAAGCAGGCCTGGCAGGTCCCCTCGGAGCAGCAATTGGCATGTTGCAGAGTCGTTGAAGAATTGTGTTCTGCACAGAGGTAAGTTGATGAGCACAGAATTTGATCAACCTTGACACGAACACCCAGAGACCTAGACACATCTCTATTTTTTCAGTACAGTTGTAGCTTATGCAAACAATTACAAAGTCATCCAAGCATATACCGTCCCCTGAATCAGGGTCTGATAGTGAAATCAGAGGTCAAAACTCATGGGAAGGATGTGCATGTTGGTGCAATGAGGAGAATGAAGCAAACAACAAGCACAGCCTTCTGCTCAGCAGTAGAGGTGGTTTTAGGCAGTACTCAACTTCAATGTCTTTCCTGCAGGCAAACACAGTGGTGACCTTTTATCATTCCACCCACTCTTGCTGTATAAAACAGAGCAACCTCAGGGCGAGCAAGCACCAAGAAAGATACTGTCTCTTGAGATCTGAGTGCTGGAAATGGGAAGCTGGCAGAATGCTCCCATATTTCAACTAAAACAATTGAAGAAGATTCGCACGTAAAGTGGAACTTGGAGCAACTGAGGATCATAAAATGGAAACTCTTTCTACAATTAGCAATAAAAATAAGGTGTGGGCTAAGGAGGGCTATGGGAACAGAAGAGAATCGGTGGATCATGCAGAAGCAGAATAAGAAACAAAGTGAAATGCAAATGACCTTGGACAGGGAAATGCCCATATTAGGATCTACTGTCCTTATAAAGATATCAGTTCTGAGAACCAGCCCCAGGGATGGATCCAAAGCACGAGGAATCAAAGAATCACAGTATTAGAGCCCAAACCACCCCATTTATATCAGGTTCATAAACAGACAAAACGAATTTATCACAATAGAAGTCAGAGAGTGGTTAGATCTGGGGCTGGGAGATTTGACTGGAAGAGGCATAACGGAATATTAGAAAGTGATGCATATATTATATATAATATTTTAAATAAATATATAATTTTATTGGAGGCTCTTACAGCTTTTATAACAAAATGGTATCAAGCACATTTGTACATGTCATTGTCATTTTCAAAACATTTTCTTTCTACTTGAGCCCTTAATATCAGCTCCTCTTTTTCCCCTCCCTCACCTACCCTCCCATCTTCATGACCCCTTGATAAATTATAAATTATTATTATTATTATCATATCTTACACCATCCACTGTTTCCCTCATCCATGTTTCTGTTGTTCGTCCAGTCCCCGCAGGGAGGGTATATGTCAATCATTGAGATTGGTTCCCCCTTTCTTGCCCTCTCCCCTTTCCCCCTTTCATGGTATCACTACTCACAGGCATGTTGCTGAGGGGCTGATCTGTTCTGGATCCGTGGATGCTCACCCCATAACCTGGGTGTGGTGCTATGGGTGGCCATGATCAGCCGCTATCAAGGGAGATTCCTTGACTTAAGGCAGCCCCAGGCCTGAGAGACCAATGCTGCCCAGTTCTTCAGCATCTGTCCCCATGATCGACTACAGGTTGAAACATTAAGACCCATAGGAGTTTCATTGTGAGAGATTTGGAAGCAGATCAGCAGGCCTTTCTTCCTAGCCTATCTTAACCTAGAAGGTGTACTAAAGTTCATCATCATAGCAACAAAATCACCTCCTTTGGCAGATGGGTGGTGGCAGCTTAAGGCGCATTTTGTAGGAATCAAACTCAATTCTTCCATGTAAAAGGTGAAAATTCTGCCACTGAATTACAACTGTCCTTAAACAGATGTAGAGATGTATATTTAGGGGGCTCTAATTCACTAATCGCTCTGTGGGAAGGACAGGGGCAATCTGCTTCTGTAAAAATATACAGCCTTGGAAACCCTATGGAGCAGTGCCCCATGGGTTCACGATGAAACAGAATCCAGCCGTCAGTCACAGCAGTGAGTTTGGCTGTTGTGGTGGTGGAGGTGATTTCTGCATTAATCCATATATTTACATATGCATGCATACATGTGAAACAAACTCTCACCATAGGTGCCTCTAAGGAATATTCTAGCTGGACTTCTTCCAAGACAGACCTATTGGTTCTTCAGGCCACCCACGGCGCTTTCACCATCCTTCACCAGTATGCCATGTCAATGCATCTATTCTCAGGACATTCTTACTTAGTGTCCAGCATCACATGCAGATGTTATCATGGAAGATGCTATGGCCTGGATCAGAAGCATCTTCGTCCTCAAAGTAGGAGCTTTATTTTCACTGTTTATGGAGTTCTTGTGCAGCAGATTTACCTAATGCCATGTATCTTTTGATCTCAACTGCTGTTGCTATAACATAGATTGTGGATCCAATAAAGATGAATTCCTTGAGAGCTGCATCCATTGGTCTGCTGCAAGGACTTTGGTTTGCTTTACATTGAGTTGCCTCCATACTGAAGGTGGCAACACTTGATCTTCCTCAGCAAGTCTTTCAAGTCCTCTTCACTTGCCGTGAGCAAGATGGTGTCATTCACATATCATAGGTTGTTAGTAGGCCTTCCTCCAATCCTGATACAGAATTCTCCTTCGGGGAGACCAGGCCCTGAAGAAGGACAACCTGCTTGGTAAAGCAGAGGGGCAGTGAAAAACAGGAAAGCCCTTGGCAGGATTGATTGACACAGTGGTTTCAACTGTGGGCTCAAACAGAAGAAGGATTGTGAGGATGGCCCAGGACCTGGCGGGGTTTCACTCTTTTGTCCATAGGGTCACTATAATAACACCAAGCAATGACTGCAGCATCGTCACATATATACATATACATAATCATATACATATACAATATCCACCAGCCCTTTCTTCCTAAGCCATCTTACCTAGAAGCCTGGTTGTCATGCATATTGAAGGAGGTAGCCTTTGATCTTCATTAGCAAGTGCTTCAAGTCTACCTCACTTTTAAGAAGGAAAGTTCTATTACCTGCATATCTAAGCTTGTCAATAAGCCTTTCTCCAATCCTGATGTCACCTTCTTTTCTTAACATAGTCCAGCTTCTCTGATTATTTTCTCAATGTGCAGATTGAATAAATAAGATAAGAAGAAACTACCTCGGTGCACACCTTTCTTAATTTTAAACCAAGCAGTATGCCCTCGTTCTGTTTGCACAACTGCTTCTTGATCCATGTACAGGTTCCAAATGAGCACACTGAAATGTTATGGAATTCTCATTCTTTGCAAGGACATGCATAGTTTGTTGTAATCCACACACCTGAATGCCTTTGCATTGTCATTTAGTCAAGATCTCTCTGACATCAGTAATGATGGCTCTTGTTCCTAGTCTTCTTCTGAACTCAGCTTGGACCTCTGACAGCTCCATGTCAGTATACTGCTGCCACCATTGTTGGATGATGCTCAGTAAAACTTTACTTCCATTCGATTTTAATGATACTCTTCCATAATTTGAGCATTCTGTTGGGTCACTTTCTTTGGAAAATGTACAAATATGAATCTCTGTCAGTTTCCCATCTAGCTGTCTTCAGAATAGCCTGGCATAGAGGAGTGAGTGCTTCCAGGACTTCATCCGCTTGCTGAAACATTTCAATCGGTGTGCCATCCATTCCTGGAGTCGTCTTTTTGACTACGGTTTGAACTTCTTCCTTCAGCACCCTCACTTCTTGCTCATATGGTACCTCCTGCAGTGATGGAATGCTGACTCGTTCTTTCTGATATGGAGACTCTGTATTCATTCTATCTTCTTTTGATGCTTCCTGCATCATTCAATATTTTGCCAATAGAATTTTTTTAATCTTATATCACGAGACTTAACTTTGCCTTGAGTTCTTTCACCTTCAGATATGCTGAGTGTGTTCTTTATTTTGGTTTTCTAATTCTAGGCATTTACACATTTCACTAGAGTATTTGGCTTTTGTCTTCTTGAACTGCCCTTTTGAACTTTCTATTCAGCTCTTTGAATTCATCCTTCCGCCATTTGCCTTTGTTACTCTGTGATTAATAGCAAGTCTCAGAGTCTCTTCTGCTCTGCACTTTGATTTTTCTTTCCTTCCTGTCTTTTTAAATGAACTTTTGCTTTCTTCGTGAATGATGTTGACGATGTCCTCCCACAGCTCATCGGGTCCTCTGCCATTAGTGTTGAATGCATCCTATCGATTCATCAGATGTTCTCAAAAATTCAGTTGGGATGGACTCAAGGTAGTACTTTGGTCGTGGACCCTTTTTCTTTTTTTCAGCTTCAAACTGAATTCATATATGAGCAATAGACAGTCTTCCACATCCAGGAGCTAGTCTGGTTTAGTTACTGATATTGAACATTTCCATTGTGATTGAGTTAGTTTATTGTGCCAGCCTGGGCCTCTTCCTTCCAACGTAGTCAGTTTGACAGCTGCGTGTTTCATCAGGTTTGGTCCATGTGGGTAGTTGCCATTTATGCTCTTGTAAAAGTTTGGTCTTGAAAAAAGCAATGATGTAATCACTAGCCTAATTTCTACCACCAACTCTATATTTCTTACGACTGTTCATTCCTCATTGTGCCCAATTTTTGTACCCAGTCACCAATCATTATCAAAACATCTTGGCTGCATGTTTGATCAATTTCAGACTGAAGATATTGATATAACTCTTCAATCTTTTCATTACTAACTATAGAGTTCGGTGAGTTGAATGAACACTTATTACATTGTCTTGTATTCAGATAGATATTATCCTGTCACAGACAGTGTTGCTCTTATGAGATAAATCTTGAAATATCATTTCTGGTGATGAATGTAACAATATTACTATTGATTGTGTCTTTTCCACCATAGTAAACTACAATGTTTTCATATTTAAATGGCTAACACCAGTTCATTTCAACTCACAATATTAATGTCTACAATATTGTTCATTTTGCATTCCATTTCATTTGTGATTACTTCAAAATTTCCTAGATTCATATTGCATGCTTTCAAAATTCCAATAGTATTAATAGATGTGCTGCAATTGTTGTTTCTCATTTTGAGTCATGCTCAATGTAAAAATGGAGCTCCTGAAAGTTTTCTTTCCTACATCTGGATCATGATAGTTGACTCTACTTTCAGAAACCAACTATTTCCCACTCAGATTTTGAGTGCCTTCACCTGAGATACTCATCTTCTGACACTACATCTGACAATGATCTGCTTCTATCCATCAGGCCTTATGTATCTGACAATATTCCACTGCTATTCATAAGCTTTTCAGTGGCTAATGCCTCTGAAGGGACAGCCTAATCCTTTGTAATCTGTTCTTAGTTTGGAAGTTCTGCTGAAATCTGTGCCTTTGGGTTGATCTTTCTGGTATTTGAAATACCAGTGATATAATTTCCAGCATCACAGAAACAAACAAGCCAACACAGTAAGCCAGACTTAAAAAAAAAAGCTGTGGAGCAAGAGGGACCCGTTTTCAATACAGTGCATGAATGCAACATACTGGCATGAAGCAGAGAACCAATAGAGGGGTCTGCGGGGTGGCTCCAATCCCAACTATGTGTAACCCCCTCTGCCCCCAGAAGAATTCACTTCAGAGTACAGCACTGAAGCTACAGGGAGTGGGTGTGTCTGATCAGAGCATACAGGAGCAAACAAAGAGGGAAAGAGAGAGACTGGAACATATCCTGGCCCACCAGGTCCTAAGGATGATATTCCCGCTCAGAGCAGCCAATGCACAGAGACGACCATAGGGCCAGCCCCACCATGAGACATGATGTCCCTCGCTGATCCATAGTGCTATGGGGGACAATACTAGAGGCACAGTGCAGGAATTGTGTCCAATCTGACCCCACTACACCTGGGTGAAATGCTAAGAGTGTGCAGCAGAACAGCAAAGGGAACAAAGCAATGAAGTCCCTGGGGAATACCAAAAAGATACTTTGGGGACAGTGCATGGCACCCCATAAGATTCAATCAGGAAATACTCCTACAGGTTAACAAATAGACCTGTAACTATTAATAGCCTTTTCTTTTTTTGTCTATCACTTTTCTGTTGTTGTTTTGAGGGTATTTTTGTTTTCTTTTGTTTCTTTGTTTTGCTCTGTCTTGTTTTTGTGCTTAGTATTGTCTATGAATGTCTGTCTAGATAAGATAGTTAGGATAAACCATCCAGAGGAGAAAACAACAGGACCGAGAGTTCCCAGGGGACACAAGAGAGGGGGAGGTGGGGAAAGAAGGGGCATGTCAACTGACCCAGGGAACAATAACTGATCTAAAATTGATGGTGAGGAGGGCATAGGATGCCTAATGGGGCTTGATCAAGGACAATGCAGCCAAGAGGAACTACTGAAACCCAAATGAAGACTGAACATAATAGTGGAACAAGAGGACCGACCGTAAAAGGAAATGGAGGGAAGAACTAGAAGGCAAAGGACTTTTTATAGGTCTAAATACAGCCATGTACATATGTAAATATGTTTTTACATAACTATAGGGAAATATATCTAAGTACATATAAATATATGTTAAATATTAAGGTAGCAGAAAGGCATTGGGCCTCGACTCAAGTACTCCCTCAATGCAAGAACACTTTGTTCTAACAATCCAGCATTCTGTGATGCTCACCTTCCTGACACGATTGCTAAAGACAAAATGGGAGCATAGACAAAGGTGTAAAGAAAGCTGATGGTTCCTGGCTATCAAAAGATATATTGTCTCAGGTCTTAAAGGCTTAGAGATAAACAAATGGCCATCTAGCTGAGAAGCAACAGGTCCACATGGAAGAAGCACACCAGCCTGTGTGATCCTGAGGTGTTGATGGGATCAGGTATCAGGCATCAAAGACACAGAACAAAAAATCATATCGATGTGAATGAGGATGAGTGCAGAGTGGAGACCCAAAGCCCATCTGTAGACAATTGGACATCCCCTTACAGAAGGGTCACAAGGAATAGACAAGCCAGTTAGGGTGCAGTATAGCACCAATGAAACATACAACTTTCCTTTAGTTTTTTAATGCTTTCTCCCCCCACCCCCATTATCATGACCCCAATTCTACCTTAAAAATCTGGCTAGAGCAGAGCATGTAAATGGGAACAAACAAGAGCTGGAAACACAGGGAATCCAGGGAAAATAAACCTCTCAGGACCAATAATAAGAGTAGCCATACCAGGAGGGTAAAGGGAAGGTGGAGGGAGAAAGGAGGAACCAATCACAGGATCTATATATAACCCCCTTCCAGGAGGTTGGACAACAGAAAAGTGGATCAAGGGAGACATTGATCAGTGTAGATGTGGAAAACATATATATCTAAATTATCAAGGGTTGCTGAGGAAGGGAGGGTGGGGGGACAGGAGTAAAATGAGGAGCTGATAACAAGGGCTCAACGGGAAAGAAAATGTTTTGAAAATAATGATTACAACATATGCACAAATGTGCTTGTTAGGATGGATGGATGGATGGATAGATAGATGGATTGTGATAAGAGCTGTATGAGCCCCTAATAAAATTATATTTTTAAGTTGTATGTATATATAAAACAAACCACTGTCATTAAATTGACTATTACCCATAGTTGTCATATATAGGGTGTCTAAAACTATAAATATATAAAGGTGGAGACAGCCTCATCTTTCTCCCTTGTAGCACCTGGTGGTTTTGAACTATCAGTCTTGCTGTGAGCAGCCAAATTCTTATCTCACAGTGTCAAATGGACTCCTTATACAAAGGATAGCTAGATAGATGATAGATAGGTATGTAGGCTGATAGATTGATAGATAGATAGATAGATAGATAGATAGATAGATAGATAGATAGATAGATAGATAGATAGATGATAGAATAAATAGATATATACATACATAGTATATATGCATAGTATATATACACATATATACATAAATATATATTTATACTTGTTAGAGAGAGAGAGAGAATAAAAACCATTGAGTTATGCCACCAAGATCTCTGCATTTGAAAAGAAAGAGAGATACCTAAACTTCGGGAAGACTAGGTAATGGTCTATATGGAAACCTGGCTGCTTGAGGCTAGTTTCTACCAGGCAGCACATTCCTTTCCCTCCTGGTTTCTAAGAATGACATCTTCCTGGAGCACTTATTCCTATTGGTCCCATTTGGCACTGATCACATTTTGCATTTCCATGAATATTAAAAGACTTCATCATTCAGGTGATAAGTTCATTTCATAAGTTCTCTAGGGAGTAAAGCATCGTCAATGAGCACTGGTATTAGAATGACACTGGTAGATTTAACAAAGCTTCTATTTCAGGCATCATTCAAAAAGTTATTTTGAAAATACAGAGTTAATACTCAGTTTGGCTGTTTCAACACACTAAACTACACACACACACACACACACACACATGCGCGTGTGCACATACCAAACAGTCACCTTTTGTATAGCTTGTTAGCACATGATCATCTCTCCACAACACTCCCCTCTGGTTAATGAACATAAATCTCTGGGGAGAAAAAGAAAGAATTCTGGCCTCATAGGCCCTAATTCTCCATCTGTTGCTTGATTAATGGAGGGGACTCAGCGCCACACTGCCTGGCAGTCCAGGTAACGTGTGCTAATGATGACCAATTGGTGGGGACAGAAAAGGAGCGAAAGGGAGTCCAGGATACTTAGGTGAGGAGCTGAGAACCATCCATCTCTTTTAACTGCACTCGCTAACATGAGGTGGGGACGTCTCTGACTTTTTCCTTTGCTCTCAGCAGAGGACTCGTGGAAACTTTCCAGCTCTAATGTAGTATTTTGTATATTTTAGGAAAGAAAAATGAAAATTTAAAGCATATATGATTTTTATAGATATGGTGTGCGTGTGTACGCATGCGGCGTGCAGGTGCGTTTCCTAGCTTCCCAGGGACCTAGCCTGCCATTTTCATTCCCTGCCTCATTCCTTCTTTCTTGGTTGCTTGCTTTGCAACTCACCTCTTCAGTGACGAGCGTGAAAATAACCCAAAGTGACAGCCCAAGACTGGAAAGCAAACTGAGGTGTGCCCACAAACACGATTTCTATTGCGGGCATACTTGTCCCAGGGTACCTTTTCTCGGTATTCTTGGTGGAAAATCCTTGTTATTTATCCTTGAAACTATTCATGTCTCAATATTATTTCTTAAATGAAAACTAAAGAGGTGAAACGAATTGGAAGGGGAAAAGGGACGCCTGGCAGAAGGGGAAGAAACCTAATAAATGTGTCTCCTGCTTGTTTCTGTTAGGTTCCAGTGTGTCAGAACCTGTCCTTTCTGCTGGTATGCTTGGGCAATGTTGCCTTTCCAAGTCATTCTCTTGGATCACCACTAGGTCATCAATGAGAGAGGGTGTGTGTGTGTGTGTGTGTGTGTGTGTGTGTGTGTGTGTGTGTGTGTGTGTGTTGTGGGTGGCATCTCATCTTGCAGTCGCTGTAGTCGGGAACATTTGATTTCCATAGTCTCTATCTTCTAGAGAACTATCTTTCCCCCAGGATTGCTTAGGTGCCAAAAAGGAAGATCTGATTTTGAGCAGCATCTCCATTGCTACAGCCAGACTTGGTGCACCCTGAGAAAACAAGCCTTTGTCAAGCTTGAGGATGGACCATTCCCGGGTTCACTGCATCTACATTTGGTATCTGTGGGTGAAAAAGAAGATGATGGTGGAGGAAAGTTATGTGAATTTAAATTTCGACTGGGGCATGGAGCCATCCCAGAGAAACATTAATCCTGTTTCTTTAGAGAGATTGAGGAATGCAGTAGACCAAGAGCCCTGAGATAGTCAGCAAGTTGTACTTATTTCATTCAAAGTATGTGCCTGTTCTGCCCTCTTTCACCCTGAATGGGCTGTCATCCTGTCTGAATGGGCTGTCCCACACCGACGCTTCCTCCTGGCCAACAGTGTGCTTATTTAATGGTCACTGAGCATAATCCAACACACAATGACAAAAGCCCCCCAGACCTGCACCATCCTCACGGTCATTGCTGTCTTTGAGCCTTTGTTTCAGCCAACGTGTCATTCCATCTCACTGAGGGTCTTGCTTTTTTACTGACTCTACCAATCCTAATGTCCTTCTCCAGGCACCAGTTTCTCTTGATAATATGGCCAAAGTCCATGAGAGGTCTCACCATCCTTACTTCGAAGGAACATCCTACAATTATCATTCAAATACATTCGTGTTCTTCATTCTTCATTTTTCATCATCCAGCTTTCTAATTCATAAGAAATGACGTAAATACCATGGCTGGTCAGGTGCATCTTAGACCATGAAGTGGTATCTTAGCTTTAGGATATTTCCAAGAGGTCTTTTTCGGGAGATTTGCTCAATGCAACGCGTTGGAGTTATTTATTGCTTCCATGGGTGTGTTGTTTGTAGATCCAAGTAAAAGGAAATCCTTGGATCTCTGGACATCAGCTCTTTCTTTGTTATGATTTTTATCTGTCCAGTTGTGTTACAGTTTTTTCAGTGGAGTGTGATGCACACTAAAGGCGACAGTCCTTTTTGTCCTTTTGGAAGTCCATGGTACTTTCAGTATTCTTCTCCAGGACCACGATTTAATTGTATCAGGCATTATTCAGCATTCCCTATTCACTGTCCAATTTTGACATGTGTATAAAGGGGTACCCCACCAAAGAACGGATTTTTTTCAAAGCTATTTAGTTAAATTTTTTTTAACCAAACAGCCTTATCATCTTCAGAGTACTCTCCATTACACTTAATATATTTGTCAAATCCATTCTTGGAAACATTTTTCAAACTCATCTATCTGAACAGCTGGCAGCACCTCCCTAGTTTTTTTTCTTCACTTCTTCTAAATCATCAAATCACTGTCTTGTCATGTCCCTATTCATTCACAGAAACAAAAATAAGTCACATGGAGTGAGATCAGGTAGTAAGGTGAGTGGGGGCAAGAGAGCTGTGTTTTGCCAAAAACAGGTGCACTGAGATGGCTGCACAGCAGGTGCATTGTCAAGGTGACAAAACCAGCCCCCTGTATACCACAAACAGACTTTTTCATCACACACCATTCCCCTATCTTTTCAGAACCTTTAAGTAGAAAGCTTGATTAACAGTCTGACTTGTTTGGAATGAACTCCAAGTGTACTATCCCCCTCACATCAAGAAAAACATGACCATCATCTTGGACATTGATTTCACATGACAAGCTTTTGGGGGGCAAAGTGATGATGGCATCTTACACTGACTTGATTAATGTTTGCTTTCAGGTTGTAAGGATGCTACCTTGGCCTTGGGAAAAGAAGGTCTGGGTCGCTTCAGAGCTCTCCTTTTAACGGATGGCATATTTCCTCTCCATGCTCTGGTCAGTTAGAACCTGAGGCACACATTTTACAGTAACTCTTCTCATTCCCAAATCTCCCATTAAAATTCACTGAGCTCCAAAATAGTCCAGATAATATCCACATCTCTTCAATGGTCCCTCGTCGGTGTTCAAGCACAAGCGCACATATTTATCTACATTTTCATCCATTTGGGAAGTTGACAGACATCCAGAATGAGGTTTGTCATCAAACATCATTTCACCATTTTTGAAATGAGAAAACCACTCATTCACTTGAGTGTTTCCCATAGCACTGCCCTTGAAAACTGTGTGCAACAGCGTCTGTGGTGTTTTTCCCAATCATGAAACAAAAGTTCATAGCCTCATGCTGTTCTCTTTAATCGACCTTCACCAAAAACGAGGTTCAAGCAAAACTGATTTTTATGGAAATAATTCACTGTGACCAGAGAGAGTCTTCCCAGGTGATGCCATTGGGTACACTAACTCAGAACAAGTTACTGGATGCTCACCTAGCAGGAAAAATTCATACTATGAAAGCTCTGCCAAGTAGAGCTTTTTCTGATTGAGGGTGGGGTTGGGGGAGGCACCTCCTTGTATGAGGCAATGGAGAATACCATGGTTTGAGACAGACACACCTTAGTCCTCAAAACAACTTCCTTGCTTTTCAACACTTTAATGAGACCTTGCATGGCCTATTTACCCCGGCCATGTTTGACCTTTTAACTGCTGCTTCTTTAAGTTTTGATTGTGGACCCAAGAAAGACGAAATCTTTTAAACTTCAATATTTTCTCTGTTTATCGTATTGCTACCTAGTGGTCCAGTTGTGGAAACTTTGGTCATCCTTACATTTAGTTGTAATCCATTTTGAAGGCTGAAATCCATGAGCATCATCAAGTGCTTCAAGTCTTCCTCATTTTCATCAAGTAAGGTTGTGTCATCTGTACATAGCAGGTTGCTAAACACTCTTCTGTCAATGCTGATGCTGTGTTCGTCAGGCAATTTAGTTTCTCAGAATGTTGAAATGAGCATGAATTTTCAAATGCACTTAAGTATCGATAATTAAAAAAACAGGGTGAGTGTGTTAGAAAGAGGGAACCGATTACAAGGATCTACATGTGACCTCCTCCCTGGGGGATGGACAACAAAAAAAAAGGGGGCTGAAGGGAGATGCCGGATAGGGCAAGATATGATAAAATAATAATTTATAAATTATCAAGGGCTCATGAGGAATGGGGGAGCGGGGAGGGAGGGAGGGGAAAAAAGAGGACCTGATGCAAAGGGCTTAAGTGGAGAGCAAATGTTTTGAAAATGATTAGGGCAAAGAATGTACAGATGTGCTTTATACAATTGATGTATGTATATGTATGGATTGTGATAAGAGTTGTATGATCCCCTAATAAAATGTTTTTTAAAAAACCCATTGCCGTTGAGTCAATGCTGACGCATAGTGAACACTGTGTGTTTCTGAAACTGTAACTCTTTGGGGAGTAGAAAGCCCAGTCTAACTTTTGGGGAGTAGAAAGCCCAGTCTTTCTCTTGCAGAGCTGCTAGAGGTTTTGAACTGCTGACCTTGCAGATTGCATTGCAACATATAACCACTATATCACCAGGGTATCTGTGAGAGTCAAGTTTTATATCAACTTGAGTAGGGCAGGATTCACCCATGATATGATGCAACATGGTGTAGTCAATGACACTATGGGACCTTCTATGAAGTAGTCAAGCAAATAATCTTATCACAGCCTTGATATGGATGAAGGAGTTTTCATTTGGGGGTATGGCCTACTCTTGGTATTGCTTGACAGTGTGTAGAAACCAACTAGTCTCTACAGGTGGTCTTTTTCCTAAATGTACTTAGTGGACCTCCTGTTACATCACTCTCTGATCCCAGAAGGCATGAGCAGATGGAAGACTAAGGAAGAATTGATAAGTTTGAATTATGGTGCTGGCAAAAGACATTGACGGTACCATGGACTTCTAAAACAACAAACAAATCTGTCTTGGAAGAAGAAAGGGCAGAGCTCCTTAGAGGTAAAAATGGCAAGGTTTAGTGTCACATACTTTGGACATGTTGTCATGAGAAACCAGTCCCTGGGGAAGGACATCATTTTCTGTAAAGCAGAGGAGCAGCTGAACAGAGGAAGGCCCTCAGTGAATGGATTGTCAGAGTGGCTGAAACAATAGGCACAAGCTTGGGAACAATGCTGAGGATGACGTAAGTAAGACTTGGAGATGTTTCACTACGTGGTGCATAGCGTTGCTTGGATTCATTTGGTACATCTTGGATTCATTCACTTCTGCCTCCTCCAACCTGTGATCTTCCTTTATCTTCCTGCTTCCTGTTTGTAACTCCTCCAACTATGAAGGTTAGGAAAAGACTTCAGTTTATATCCAACTCATAGACTTGAACTTGACTAGATTTATCAACTTCTACAACCTTTTGAGTCATTTCTTGATATAAATCTATTCCTGTATACATATGCACACAAGCATCTCTGGATCTGCTTCGCTAGAGAAGCCAGCCTGAGACAGTACCTATTAAATTTAACTATTTGTAAGAAAAGCCTCAATTATGATTTTGAAGCTATATTAACATCATTAGCATTTCCTTCCCACCCAAAAAGTAGACTTAAAGATAACCTTACTTTTCAAAATATTTACCATCAAAACTCACTTTGGCCAGCTCTGTGCTAAAAACAGATAACTTTATAGATACATCCTTGCCTTTGAAGCATGTAATTATACACATAGACTACATCAAATCTACATAATTGACAGTTATCAAAATGTAAACTTTTCAAAAAATCATTTTATTGGGGCTCCTACAACTCTTATCACAATCCATGCATACATCAATAGTGCAAAGCACATTTGTACATTAATTGCCCTCATCATTCTCAAAACATTTGCTCTCCACTTAAGCCCCTGGCATCAGCTCCTCATTTCCCCACCTCCATTCCTACTCCTCCCTCCCTCATGAACCCTTGATAATTTATAAATTATTATTTTGTCATATCCTACACTGTCTGACGTCTCCCTTCATCCACTTTTCTGTTGTCCATCCCCCAGGGAGGAGGTTACATGTAGATCTTTGTAATCGGTTCCCCCTTTCCACCCCACTCTCCCTCCACCCTCTTGGTATTGCCACTCTCACCGCTGGTCCTGAAGGGAGCATCCATCATGGAATCCCTGTGTTTCCAATTCCTATCTGTACCAGTGTACATTCTCTGGTCTAGCATTTAGGGACTAGAGGAAAGTTGTATGTTTCATCATTGCTACACTGTACACTGACTGATTGGTATCCTCCTGTGACCCTTCTGTAAGGGGATGTCCAATTGTCTGCAGCTGGGTTTTGGGTCTCCACGCCACACTCCCCTTTATTCACAATGATATGATTTTTTTTGTTCTGATGATGCCTGATACCTGATCCCTTCAACACTTTGTGATCACACAAGCTGGTGTGCTTCTTCCATGTGGGCTGAGTATGAGAGTGGGACAAGAGAAAAGTAAAAGGAAATAGAAGAAAGAGCTAGGAGGCAAAGGGCATTTAAGATGTCTAAATAAGGCTATGTACACATAAAATATATTTATTTATGAGGATGTGGAAATAGACCTATGTGCTTTATTGTTGCTTCTGAGCTAGATGGCCGCTTGTTTACCTTCAAGACTTCAAGACCCCAGATGCTATATCTTTTGATAGCCGGGCACCATCAACCCTCTTCACCACACTTGCTTATGCAAACATTTGTCTTCAGCGATTGTACTGGGGAGGTGAGCATCATGGAAGGCCAGTTTAATAGAACAAAGTATTTTTGCATTGAGGTATTGCTTGAGTAGAGGCTCAATGTCCATCTGCTACCTTAATACTAAACCCATACATATAAGCACATAGGTCTATTTCCACATCCTCATATATAAATATATTTTATGTGTACATAGCCTTATTTAGACATCTATAAATGCCCTTTGCCTCCTAGCTCTTTCCTCTATTTCCTTTTACTTTTCTCTTGTCCCACTATCATTTTCAGACTTCACATGGGTTTCAATAATTCCTCTGGGTTACATTACCCTTGGTCTCATCCTACCACGCTTCCTACACGCTCCTCACCACCAATTTGGATCACTTGTTGTTCCCTTTTACCTGGGAAAATGTAAAGTTTTTAAAAGCACAGGTGCCTGGAACCATTTAGTGAATAGACAAGTCTAGTCAAAACCTCAAACTCACTCTCAAGTCAATTCTGACTCATCAAAACTCTCTAGGACAGACCAGAACTGACGTATGGTTTCAGAGGCTTTAAATCATTACAGGAGCAGAAAGCCTCATCTTTCTCCCACAGAGCTCCTGGAGGTTTCAACCCACTGACCTTGTAGCCAGTAACCCAACTCATAACCCATCATGCCATTTAATTTTAGTTTAAAGTTGGAGAAGTCAAGAGAAGTTATATCATTCTTTGAATATAGCAGATATTGGGGAGAAACACAATGAGTGTGTTCATATGTGTAATATGTGTGTGTATTTTACACACAGCAGGACACAGTCAAAACTTGAAAATGGAAGTGTGAGTGAGGAAAATGGTTTGTCAAGAATACTCAACGGTATGTCTGCTAAATGGAACCATAGAATAGAAAGGAGGCCTGAGGTGGTTCAGAGGACTAACACTTCCATCACTAAGAGAAGAACCTTGAGAAAAAAGACCTGGTGATGTACTTCTGAAAACGCATGTCCTGAGAACCCTATGGAGCATGCGCTAACTCACACACAGTCTTTATGAGTCAGAACAGACTCTACTGCGATCTGTCTAGAATGATTAGGGTGCTCAGATTAGGGCTAGGGCATCATGTGCCAATGGTTCCAGGAGGGTGTATGTGCATTTTCATCATTGCTCAGTTTGTAAGACTTTTCACAAATCTGAGATGAGGGACTCGGAAGAGGGAACTTGATTGAGGGGATCCATTCAAGGCTAATAGATGGCAATGGATATGGTTTAGCACATGGAGGGTAGGACGATGACAGTATAAGGGGACTCGAGACAAGAGAACAGAGAATGCCACCCTTCAGAGGTGAGAGGCAGGGTGCGATCATTGTGCTAAGCAGTAATCAGAAGTAGTATAAAATCAGTGTTATGTTTTTATCTCTGCCAATCAATATTCTACACACTGTTTAATAACTGGAAATGATTTCAAATCTGTTACTTAGCAAAGCAATGAGATAGAGCAATATAATAGAATGCCCATGTGTTGGGGAGGGGAGGGAAATATTTACAAAGTTTTATGAAGTGTCAATCCAGGATTTTGTTGCTGAAGTGCCGGTTACTTTAGCAAAATTCTGACTGAAACAGTTCATCTAGCTTTATCACAAAGCTATTAACCAGACATTTCATCTCACTTTATTACATTTTCTTCCTAATAGAATCTGTGGCTCAAAACATCTTATTTTATAAACCATGATCTGATTGTTCTTCATCACAGGCATTGATAAACAGAGTAGTCCAAATCGTTCAGGCTAGGTATGCTTTTGCTCGAGACTAGATTCAAGTGTCATTTCAAATATATGTGCCCACGTATACCCCGCAAACACATACCCACACACCACTTTCCAGAGCAACTTCATATTATACCACTGTTTACATTCAGCATGAATTTGATCAGTCCCTTCTAGGTACTCTTGATAAAAAGAGAAAATACAATGACAGCATAATTCACTGGGTCATTAATAACCAGATTTCCTTGAACTCACATAACCCCCTGATTCCAAGGAGCTTTAAGTACTTATAGATGCTCTCTCCTTAATCCCTACAGCATCAGTGAGAGATGGATGGCATAAAGCATTCTCTACTCGTGTAGAAGAGATAGAGACGATGATTGCAATCAATCATATTTGTAGAACATCCTGTTCAGAGAGGTTCAGAAGGTTTCACAGATGCTGTCGAATGAATTGTCTGATTTTCCTGCGGGATTGGTATTGGGCAAACATCAAGTTTCTGCCAACGACTGAGGAAAACTAAAACATGCAGGGTGACTTATTCGATTTCACCAGTGGGAGCAAAGCCCAAAGTAGTGGTTTTGCCCTCCAAACTTCGTATTTCATGAACTAGAAACTTGACTATAATTGTTTACTTGATATTAAATATGATAAGTAGATATTCAGACAAAAAGATAGATAAAGGGATGGATGAATGGGTAAATAGATTAAAAGGTAGCAAGCAAAGAATTGCAATGCTGACCTGAACGTGATTGGAATGACCGTCTCTTGGTCGGTCCCCGTCTACACAAGCTGTTGATGACAAAAGACATGACATGAAGAACTCTATGCTTACCACAATTTGTGACTTTTTAGGGGATTTTATTTCTAGTATATAAGGGACTCAATATTTTGAGGATAGGCATAGAGGAGATCACTTATAAAATGCAATTTCACATTCAAACAATGTTCCTGTTACCAAATGTAGCGCGATAAGTGGATTTTGCGCTTATTTTACTACTGTCTTTCATCTGAAGGACGTGAGTACATGGGTACCGGCTGTGGTCATGCCCCCTCACTGCTCGCTTGTCAACAAGTTCCTAACACCAAGCCAGGATACAAAAATAAGGATTATGTGAAAATGGAGGATAACTACATCAGATTACAAAATGGAGTATGACTATAAAACAATGATTTAACTGTCCGGTCACATTACATAATGAATAAACCACTGAGAGTCATGCCTTACCAAGTTGACATACAGTCCCTAGTACTTGAGCCTCACGCTTCAGTGCTACTGCCATACTTTTACCACTAATGCATAAAACACCCCGATAGAATATTCCACTATAATCATAAGTGTGAGATGTGAATAATGAAATAGCCTACAAGTGAAGAGCAGGTGTACTACGAAAGTGTGGGATAAGAAGACCTAGGCATTGTTAAGGAGTTTCCAGAAGATTGCAGGGTTCCTGTATTAAGTAAGAAGTACCAGGTGAGGATATTGGGATCAGGACCCAGGGTACATGTTATCAAGAGAGATCTTTCCCTAGAAAGGGACATCATGTTTCATCAAGCAAAAGTCAGTGAAAATGAAGAGGTAATTCAATGAGATGGAATCAACACATTGGTTGAAAGAATGGAGGCCCAAAATTAACACTTGTGAGGATTCGTGGTGGTAGGGGTGGGGGGGGGGCAATATTTCCTTCTGTTGTGCAGAGGGTCGACATGAGTCAGAACCACCTCAAAGGCACCTGACCACAATGCAACCTTAGGATGCTACAGACACGCCTTTTCCTAGGTTTCACCACCACCAGGACTGAAGTGAATGAATACAGCATGTGCTGTAGCAGAGATTTTAGAATGCAGCAGTGAGGGCTGAAAGACCAGGAAAGCCTCTCTTCTCCCCTAACCTCTTTCCAGGCTAAGGAACAATCTGTTACTCAGCACTGGCCAAGCTTTGCCACAGCAGGTCTTGTCAAATGCTAAGAGGCTTACACATTCAAATGTTGAGGGGGTGCTCAGTAAGCAGTTAGGGGGGAAAATCAAACAAACAGAGCAGTTAATGCTTTCATTTTGACTTCCCTAATAAGAGTTTCATTTATAATTTAATGAACTGTTTACCCTGGTTGAAATAATCCGTTCTTAATAAGGCACATCCGGTGATAATTTTAAAATATATCAGAAATTTCCAAAAATGTATTTTCAAGCCAGAAAAGAGAAATACATCAATATTGGCAATAGCCTGACTGCAACTCCATCCTTTCTCTATTGTCTATGTCTGACTTACCTACAATATACCCCAATATGTTCACACATACTAGGCATACAAAACAACTGCCATTGAGTCCACTGTGATTCATGGGGACCATATCGGACAAAGGAGAACTGTCCCCATTTCTGAGATGACAATTCTTTTTCTTTTATTTTTTGGATGGGGTATTGTCCTTTTAAAATAATTTTATTGGGGGCTCATACAACCCTTATCACAATCCATAGACACATCAATTGTGTAAAGCACATTTGTACATTTGTTGCCCTCATCATTCTCAGAACATTTTCTCTCCACTTAAGCCCCTGGCATCAGCTCCTCATTTTTCTGCCTTCCTCCCTGCTTGCAGGGAGATGTACCAGTTAGGGTACAGTGCAGCAACGATGAAACATACAACTTTCCTCTAGTTCCTAAATGCTTCCTCCCATCCACCCCCACTATCATGATCCCAATTCTACCTTATAAATCTGGCTAGACCAGAGGATGTACACTGGTACAGATAGGAACTGGAAATACAGGGAATCCAGGACAGATGATCCCTCAGCACCAGTGGCGAGAGTGGCAATACAGGGAGGGTGGAGAGAGGGTGGAGTGGAAAGGGGGAACTGATTACAAGGATCTACATAAAACCTCCTCCCTGGGGACAGACAACAGAAAAGTGGATGAAGGGAGATGTCAGACAGTGTAAGATTTGATGAAATAATAATTTATACGTTATTAAGGGTTCGTGAGAGAGGGAGATGACAATTCTTTATGGGAGTAGAATACTTTTCTTTGGCCTGCAGAGTGACTAATGGTTTCAAATGACTGACCTTGAGAGTAGAAACCCAATGCATGGTCACTACCCCTGCAGGGCTCCTACACCCAACACAGACAATATAAGAGGTCCCTTATTAATGACACTTCGGTCACCATTCTTATTGACATTTACTTAAAATATTCCCGAAGAAGAACCACATGAATTTATTGAACACACTACACAAGCTCTGAGCACCCACTATTACTTATGAGCTAAATTCTGACCATATGAAGAATATCAGATAATTTAAATTTACAGCAATACACCACTCATGTGCTATGTATTGTACTTCTTTAAAAGACAGGTTACGGGTTAGGGTTAGGGTTAGAGTTAGGGTTAGGGGGAAAAAGACAGATTACACGTATTTTTAAAGTAGGAAATCTAGTTATCTCTCTTACCCAAAGATCTAAATTGTTTAAATTTTGAATATAATTTTTCATTGGCCATGAATATATCTTCAAGCTCTAAGAATACAAAAAATGTCACATAGGAGAAAGAGTAAATTAAATTCCAATTGGCAGCAATCCTATAGGAAAGAGTAGAATTGCCCCACTGGGTTTCCCAGATTGTAATCTTTATGGGAAATAAGCTTGCATGTCTTTCTCCCCAGAAACTGCTAATGGGTTAAACCCCCAAGCTTCTAGTTCGCAACTGATTGCTTCAGCGCTGCACCACGAGGCCTCCTTTTATACATAAAAATTGCTCATTGATAATGATCTTCAGCAGAAGGAAACATTCTTTTAAATCTTTTCCGGACACATCTATCTCAACATAATTCAGTAGCCTTTGTGTATTCCCATGGAAACATCACTTAGGAATCCATCCAGTGACTATTAATTCTGAATGTTTAGTGGGTACTGAAGATGATGCTACAAAACTGAGCAGAGCCAAAGAAAGACTCAAACAAGGTGCAGGATGTCCTTGAGCAGTCTGCATGGCTGGCCCGGACTTCCAGCACTTGCTAGAGTATTCTGGTGGGTCTGTGGGTATGATTACCTTCCCTCCTTTATGCACTTTGTTTACGTATCTTGCTCCTCCAGCTCAAGCAAAATGCAGAACTTGGCACCTTGTAAAGCGACTTTAAGACAGAATCACCAAGAGGACAGCTTTATTTTGTGCCTCAGGTAGGGCGTTTTATGCTTTTGGGACAGTCCCACAGTCTCCTGCTCACATGTCCAATAGAATATGTGTGGCTTGATGTCCTACGCCTCAGTTGACATCAACATCTAGTTCTTAAGGAGGGTGGGTATCTCACCCCAGTGGTAGGTTCTGGAAACCCAGCTGTGCCACATCATCTTCTTTTCCTACCCTTTTCAAAAGACATCCTGGGTTTGGGATGTTTTCAAATTCATTGCCCCAAGTCTAGCACATTGCTCAACAGAGCAGAATCCATTTCTATCTGCCTGCCTGGCAACCTGTTCTTACTGCTCCATGTCCCGAGGTTTCTGAGGGCTTCGACAGATACCCGCCTCTAACTTCAGGAACACAGTCCTCCCATCACAGCTATTGTTAGAAGCCATCGAGTTGTCCAAACTCATGGAGGCACAATCAGGAAGCCCCACGGAAAGCTGTTTCCCATCTTAGCCGGACACAAGTGTTCACTGACAGACAGGGGTGACTGTGCTTGCGATAAATGAACCAGGAAAGGACCTGGGTCTCCCACATGGAAAGAGAAAGTTCTACCATTATCTGACGTCTCCTCTCAAGTATCCTCAGCACGGCTCGCTCCAGCAGCAATCCCTCCCAGCTTCTGGGATGTAAAGAAGCATGCCTGTGACTGCTGAGGCAGTAGGATCTCCCCAGACGTCATGGGAAAATTCTGTTTAATAGGCACGTCAAACTGAAAAACTCCCTGCCCTCTTGTCCATGCTGCGTCAAAGTGACCCTCTAGGACAGGCTACAATTGCCCTACACAGTAACTCTTTACCAGAGTGGGAAGACCCATCTCAGCATCCCTAATATCTACTATATCACCGATTATAATATAAAATATTATACATTTTACTCCGGTAGGGGAGAGGGGCACGGGATGGAAATAACTGTTGTTTAGGCCACAACAGGAGTGAAATTTGGCATGACAATGAATCTCACAGCATTCATCAAACTGAACAGAAAATATCTGAGAAGTTCTGAAACAAAATATCTGATAAAAAGGAAACAATGTGTGACCCTTTTGTCGATGTTACAATAAGTAAAGAGGGATCTGCTCAATGTAAACCTAATGGCAATGAAGCAAAGGTCAGGGTCATTAAGCCAATCATTTTAGCTCTAAAAACAACAACAACACGACAAAGACACAGTCGGTGGGCAGAAATGTTCCACCTTTTGACATCTATGCCTCATTATTTCTGAGATCATCAATGTCTGTCCTCTGAAAAAACGTGGGATATGAGTTCCCAAAAAATTCATTTCCCAAAAGTTCACGCGCTAAGGCCAGAACTATAGGTCACTATGAGTCAGAATTGACTCAAAGGCAGTGAGTTTGAGTTTCAAGGCCAGCGCGAATACTGTATGACAAGTAGGGCCACGAAGGTGATGTGCACATGGTAGGTATTATTCCAGTGAAAAGAGATGGAGGCGGCAGTAAAATAACCATTGTCTCATCTGCAAGTCTTTTGTTATTGTTGTTGTTGTTGTTAAGTGGCATCAAGCTGTTTCCAACCCATAGTGATGCTATCTATGCACAACAGAAGGAAAGAAAAGAGTGCCCGGTCCTGCACGATCCTCACTATTTTTCCTATGCTTGAGCCCATTGTTACAGCCACTGTGTCAATACAAGGGACTTCCTCTTTCTCACTGCCCCTCTACTTTGCCAACCATGATGCCCTTTTTCGGGGACTGTGATTCTTGCCTCGAAGGAATACTCTAGCTGTCCTGCTTCCCAGAAAAATCTGTTTGTCCTTTGAGCAGCCCATGGTACTTCCAATATTCTTCACCCACCCGAGAATTCAAATGCATCCATTCTTCTTTGGTCTTTCTTATTCAATGTCCAACTTTCACATGCATGTGCGGCAATACCCTAGCTTGGGTTTTCCATACTCTACATAGGTCTTGTGCAGCAGATATGCCTCCTATCACAGTTGTTATCTTCAGCTATGTGGCAAGTTGTTGATTTCTGGTATGTTGCAATTTTGGAAGTCGATGAATATGGCGCCACTTGCCATAATTTCTCATGTGATGCGTTATACTTCTGGATTCTAAAGCTATGACTATAATCACCCCATTGTGGAGGGAGTTCCGTGCTACACTAATGACAGGATTGAGATGGGGCTAAAATTTGACTGTAGTGGAGGGTGTGAAACAAGTCACACTTTTTGTTTCCTTGAGGGTGCCTTTAGACTCTACCAGAGGGTGTGGCTTAAGATGCCATTCTTTGTCGTCCTTTGGGGTATGGTCTTCCAGAAGGCACAAACCACACCTCTACTGAAGTCATCCCTCTGTGTGCAAGAGCCATCTCGGGCACAGAGAGAACCTGCAAGATGATCAGAAGAGCACTTTCTAGCTCTCTGCCTTAAGTGGCAGAGACTGAGACCAGAGGCACCAGAGACTGTGGAACAGAGACCATGGGACAGACAAGAGTAGCAGCATTGAGATTATGGGACTGTGAGACAGAGTGACAGGCGAGCTTCCTGGTTCAGAAAGCTAGGGACCAACAAACCATATCGTTGAGAGACTGAGGACCAGACAGGACTTGGTAGCTGGCTGAGGAGCAGGATTGCTATGAACCAAGGACTGTACCCTTACTGTTTCCTGTCCCTGACTTGTGAAAGAACAATGAACTTCCCTCATAAACTCCATCACTGTATTTTGTGTGAGTTTGATATGATCATTGCAATGATTTATTGAACTCAGCGTAGATGTAGGAGCCCTGGTGGCAAAATGGTTATAAGTTGGGCTACTAAACGCAAGGTGGGCAATTGGAAACCACTCGCTTCTCCTCTGGAGAAAGACAGGGTTTTCTATGTCCATCAAGAGTTACATTCGCAGAAACTCACCTGGGCACTTCTACCCTGCCCTAGCGGGTCACTGCGTGTCAGAATGGACTCAATGGCAATGAGAGTGAGAACACAGAAGCAGAGTGTTGCGGGAGGAATGATGGGTGTCCGAGCAGGTAAAGAAGGGTGGAGCATGGAGCCATGCCTAACCCCTTCCTCCTGGCAATAGGGAAGCCTGAGGAGGGTAACTATTATCTCCCACATGGCTCACAGCACACATTATTGCTTTTTCAAATGAAAAATTAAATCTGGCTCAAAGAAGGAAAGTTACCCCAAATTTAAGCAGGCATTTTCCCTTTTAAATTCAGCTGGACAATGTTCCAGGTCATAAGCAGAGGGGAGAGAACATGTGTAATCTTATAACATTTTCCCCACATGTCTTACATCTGGGCTCATTGATTGCACAAGTCAGTTTTTTGACAAG
This sequence comes from Tenrec ecaudatus, assembly GCF_050624435.1. Lineage (NCBI taxonomy): Eukaryota > Metazoa > Chordata > Mammalia > Afrosoricida > Tenrecidae > Tenrec > Tenrec ecaudatus. The sequence goes on from NC_134544.1 coordinate 13,207,931, forward strand.
TATATGAGCATCAGCTATGCTGTGTACAATGACAAAAGCCATGATGAATAGCACAGGGATTGTTCCCACGTCAGGGAACTTCGGATGTGGTTGAAAACACAGAGGAGATAAGAAGTTAGAAAAAGACATTGAGAAGCACTGCAATAGTGTAAACACTGTTCTTAATTCAGAAAAGTAAAACAGATTTCTGTTACAAAAGTCTTCAGTTTTACTATTTCAATTGTCGAAGTTATATTCTCACAGGAATACAACATCCCATTAATTCTTCAAAAATACCTTTATTGGTGCAAAAGAAGCCTGAGAAACATAAGGACTTTGAAAAGTCATTGATGAGCTATGTTGAGGGGAGTGGGGACTAGTAGTCAGGAGGAACTCTCTGGAGCTTTGTAGAGCTGCAGTTAATGTGAAACTGTAAAGGCATTTCTAATAGGATTCTGGACCCCAAGGATACACCGATCACCTGAATGCTCAGTGGTGTCCAGCCTTCTAGTTGAATACTAGAGAATGCAAGGTGAGCCCATTTCTGAGAGGATAATGGAGATTATCTATTCTACATACTCCCCAGCAATTTTCCTTTTAGTCATCTAAGTTTCTAGCTAAAGGGAAGAGACCTACATTCAGTTTCCCCAAAGCATTGTGTGTGCGTGCGTGTGTGTTGTGTGTGTGTGAGACAAATGATAGCTATATTAACCTGGTTGATAGTGTGTGCTGAAATAGAGAATTACTGCATCTACATGACATTGGATCCTGATGTGACTCACTCCAGGCAATTCTGGGCTTCCTTCTTTGAAAGCTTTTGGGGCAAAATATATCAGGAATGGGCTTTCTTATTGCTATTTTTCTCTTGAAATCTAAGACCAGATCATGATTAACCGCTTTTGTAGCTGCCTCCTTTCCAAAAGCCAGGGAGAGAATGAGGCTGAAGCCTGCCTCAAGACATCAGTGACACAAGGGAAGGGAACACTTCACTGCAGAAAGTATGGCACTGGACTATACAAAGCTGTCCATCAGACAGAGTCATTTGTCCACAGCACCCTTTCAGAAAGCTCAGGCATATAACCCCAAAAGAGCAGCTATAAAAATATCCAATCTAGTGTACCCATAGTCTTCTAGGGGCCTTTGTTCTCAGTGTTCATGCAATTCTGTGTAGATTAATTGATGGGGTTATGTTGTTTTTGAACTGTCAAACTTTATGAAATGTAGGCAGTCCCCAGGTTATGTACGAGATTCATCCTCAAGTATGTCTTTGGGTGGAATGTGCAGGTTCGTGGGAACAAGTGTGTATGGTCCTTACTCAGTCTTACTCCAGTGCTTTACTCAAAGAAAACCTTACTCAAGAAAAGACTGGGAATCTTTCCAATGATTTCAAAGTTGCATGTGTAATGAGTGAGGTCGATTGTGATAAAAACTTTATTGTGAGTTGGGTTCATTCAGTCTTTTCATAGTGGAAGCAAATTTATGTAACATTAAAACCAAATGAGAGTTGTAAATTATTTGCATGTTCATCACTCTGAGACTGAAGGTACAGTATATGCACTCAATATTTGATTTCTACTGACAGAATGATGTTATCTAAGAAGGTGTATCCTCTCACTCTCCAGCAAAAATCTTCAATGCTGTTTTAACTGTCTTGAAGTACTAGAAAGAAATCTGATCCAAGGATGCACAAAGGGTCAGCTTTTCTCCAGAAACAAAACAATGCACTTGAAATGGCAACATAGAACAGATAGGTTTGTACTGAACCATTGTATTCTGGTCCACATGAAATACATATATACACCCCCCCCACCCAAAAAAAAAACAAACAGGAAAAAGCTCCACTGGGCAGAGGCTTCATAGTTTATAGTTTGAATTCACCCTGAGTTAGTGCACCCAGTGGCATCGCCTGGGAAGGTTTTCTCTGATCACAGTTTTTTGTGAAGGCCAATTTAAGAGAACAGCATGCAGTTGTGAAATTTCATCTCCTTCTCATGAAAAGTGCCTCAGAAACTTTTGTGATGTTGAACATAGCTTACGAGGACAGCGCTATGGGAAAAACTCAAGTGTACAAGGGGTTTGTTTGTTTTTTTTTTTCATTTCAAAAAGGGTGAAATGTCAATTGATGACAAACCTTGTTCCTGGTATCTGTCAACTTCCCAAATGCATGAAAATGTTAACTCGTAGTGCATTTGATGTTCCTTTTTTTCTGAAAAGATAGCACAATGGTGTGCGACAAAAACAGGCCTGATTTGTGGCAGATGGAGGACTGGTTTTGCTACCATGACAATGCACCTGCTCATGCAGCCATCTCAGTGCACCAGTTTTGGGCAACAAAAACAGCATGCTCCCCTTGCCTCATGCACCTTACACGCCTGACCTCACTCCATGCTATTTCTTTTTGTTTCTGTGAATGAAGAGGGACACGAAAGGTCAGCAATTTGATGGCATAGAAGAAGTGAAGAGAAAACTGAGGGAGGTGCTGTCAGCCATCCAAACAGATGAGTTTGAAAAATGTTTGAAAGAATGGAATCGCAGATTTGGGAATTGTATTAAGGGTAGTGAGAGAAGGCAATAAAGTTTGAAGGCAATAAATTTTTTTTGTAAAAAAATTTAAATACAGAACTTTGAAACAGAAATTCCTCTATATACAAATATAAATATATATTTATATATTCCATAAATAGTTCCATAGGCAACTAGTCCTCACATGACTAAGCGGTTAACTTACTGTCCAGTTTTGAATGGAAACTTGGCAGAGCAGAATTCAGTCAACCCTGGAGAGACTGCTTCGCTCAGGAAAGCTACAAACAAACCAGCTGGAATCTAACCCAGGGTTCAGTGGGTATTTCACAAGCTCGTCTTGACTTATTAACACTTCTCCTAACAATATGAAAGCTAATGACTCAATAACTGTGCATAGTTATGGTATAGAAAGTTTTTCAATAGCATCAGGAGATAATAATGGTTGGGTTTTTGGTTTTGTTTTTAAATCATTTTATTGGGGGCTCATACAACACTTATCACAATCCATACATACATCAGTTGTGTCAAGCACATTTGTACATTTGTTGCCCTCATCATTGCTTTCCACTTAAACCCTCAGTATCAACTCCTCATTTCCCCCCTCCCTTCCCAGCCCCTGATGAACCCTTGATAATTTATAAATTTATATTTTTTCATGTCTTACACTGTCTGATATCTCCCTTCACCCACAGAGAGGAGGTTATAGATAGATACTTATGATCAGTTCCCCCTTTCTACCCCACCTTCCCTTTACCATTCGGTATCACCACTCTCACCGCTGGTCCTAAAGAGATCATCTGTCCTGGATTCCATGTGTTTCCAGTTCCTATCTGTACCAGTGTACATCCTCTGGTCTAGCCAGCTTTGTAAGGTAGAATTGGGATCATCATAGTGGCGGGTGGGTGGTAAGGAAACATTTAATAATTAGAGGAAAGGATATGTTTCATTGTTGCTACACTGCATCCTGACTGCCTAGTCTCCTCCCTGCAGCCCTTCTTTAAGGCAGTGTCCTGTTACCTACAGATAGGCATTGGGTCTCCAATCTGCATTCCCCCTCATTTACAATGATAAGATATTTTCTTCTTTGATGTCTGATACCTGATCCCTTAGACATCTCATGGTCACACAGGCTGGTGAGCTTCTTCCATGTGGGCTTTGTTGCTTCTGAGCTAGATAGCTGCTTTTATATCTGCAAGCCTTTAAGACCCCAGATGCTATATATTTTGATAGCTGGGCACCATCAGCTTTCTTCACTACATTTGCTTATGCACACATTTGTCTTCAGTGATCATATTGGGAAGGTGGGCACACAATGATATGATTTTTTGTTATTTGATGCCTGATACCTGGTCCCTTCTACACCTTATGGTCACACGGGCTGGTGTGCTTCTTCCATGTGGTCTTTGTTGCTTCTGAGCTAGATAACTGCTTGTTTATTTGCAAGCCTTTAAGATACCAGATGCTGTATATCTTTTAGATATCCGGCACAATTGGCTTTCTTCACTGCATTTGCTTATGCACACATTTGTCTTCAACGATCATTTTGGGAAGGCATACATCATGGAATGTCAATTTAATGGAACAAAGTGTTCTTGCATTGAATAATTACTTGAGTGGAGGTCCAATGTCCATCTGGTGCCTTAATACTAAAACCTTAAATATATGCACAGAGCTCTATTTCCCCATTATCGTATATAAATATATTTTCATATGCACATGCCTGTATTTAGACCTCTATAAATGCCCTTTGCCTCCTAGTCTTTTCCTCTATTTCCTTTTACTTTCCTCTTGTCCCATGATTATGCTAAGCATTCATTTGGGTTTCAGTAATTTCTGTTGGTTACATTGCCTTTGCTGAGTCCCTACCAGGCCCTTCACACCCTCCTTGCCACTAACTTCAGATCACTTGTTGTTCCCTTGTCCCTGGGTTGGTGAACATCATCTGATTTCCCCCACCTCCCCCTATACCATGCCAGTCCCTCTGTTCTCTCCTCCAGATTGTTCATCCAGCCTATCTTATCTAAATAGACCTGAAGAGATAATAATATGCACACAAAAAAGCAAGTCATAGCAAGACAAAGCAACAAAAGAGAACACAACTACAACATGGAAAACAAATGAACAAGAAAAAATTAATTTTAAAAAGAAAAAGAAGAATTTTAAAAAAGAAAAACCTGTAAATAGATCAAGTTCTATTTTTTGACCTCTAGGTATGTCCTCCAGTCAAGTCTGATGGGATGCCATGCTCTGGCCCCAAAGTCTATCCTTTGCAGTCCCCATGTTATTTCAACCTTAGTACTTTGCCTCAGTGTGGTGGGGTCAGATCGGGCTGATCTGGACACTGAGTCTCCATTGTTGTCCTCCGTAGGGCCCTGGGTCAGCAAGGGATGACGTGTCTCATAGTGGGATCAGCCATATGGTCTACTCTGTTCCTTGGCTGTTTGGAGCAGGAATGTCGTCCTCCAGGCCTGGTGGGCCAGGCTGTGCTCCACTCTCTCTTCTTCCCCCTTCATTTGCTCCCGTGTGCTCTGATCACACATGTTCTTCTCTCCGAGCTGCAACTTCAGTGCCGTCCTCTAAAGTAAATTCTTCTGCAGGGAGGGGCAGTTGTCCATGTAGCCAGGATTGGGGCCAAGTCCTCAGGGCCCTCCACTGGCTCCCCTTCTCAATGCCAAAACACTACATTCCCATCCCAGAACACCAGATTTAAGTCTGGTCCCTCTTTCCCTATGGAGATATAAACAATACCCTCCCCTTGGGTGGCTTAGTGCCCTGCTCCCCTGCTACACATTTCTATCTTTTGTTTTCTTTCTCTTTTTTTTTCAATCTTTAATGGTTGGGTTTTGAGTCTCAGCCACAGGAACTCCAAAGGAGACGTTTTCATACTGGTCCTTAAATGCAGGCCACAGAGGGAGTTAGGGCATGTCCACCTGTGGAGTAACTCAAGAATTATTCATTTGGAAGAAACAAAGGTGTATATTCTGAGGGTAAAAAAGTATTTTAAAGTTTGGCATATTGATATAAAACATTCTCATTTCTTCACTTTATCTTTTGAAATCACCAAGGAGAAAAATAACTTTGAAAGGGTAAAATAACACTAAAATGTTTCTTGTACTCCCTTATTCACACTCAACACAGATAAGTTACGAGAATATTCAAAATGATTCATTTTTACCCTCAGGATTATATCAGGATCCCACATCATAGGTTGAAAATATGATTACATCACCTATTTTACATCTAAAAGGAGTCCTTCTGCTGCAGGTTGGGGCTATCCACAAAGTCAGCACTAAATTTAATGTAAATTTAGTGATTCAACATAATCTAGGTAAATGTTGAAAGTACTTTTCCTGATAGCCCCTATGATCTAGAATATATCCTATATTCCATTATATATATTCTCAAAGCACCTAACATTAACCAAGGGAACCTCTCTCACTCTTGGTAATACCTTTAATTCCCTCTTTCATTCTTGATAAGCTAGCAAGATGGAAGGAAAGAAGAGAAAAAAAAGAAAAAGGAAACTGAGCCAAAGCACATTACAAACCTATAAGTGCTTGTCTCTCGAAGGCACTACCTCAGAGCCTGAATCGCAGGCAAAAAATGCAATAAATCAACACTTATGCAGCCATGAAGGGAATTTGCAGGGCATCTTTTATGCATGAGTAGAAATGCTCAGTGTGCTCCGCTCAAAAGAGAAAAATAGAGGATTTATATGAATACATAGCAGGTTAAAATATAGGGTAAGGAGTTGGGGGAGAGAGGAGGACCAAAGGAAACAGGAGTCAAGATTACCTGCTACCATCATAAACACATTATGTGGAAGAACAGCAAGTGGCTCTCTTGGTCCTAATGGTCCACTCCTTTGCTGCCCTGCCGGTGCCTGTCGTCCTGGCCTGTGGGCATCGAGTGCTGCATTCATTATCCCTACGAGAGCAAAAGACTCAGGCCTTGATGCTTCATCCGCCAGACCCAGAAGTGATTGAGTAGGGGACATGGCCAGGTGTTCACATATAAAGGCGATTTCTGGAGTCACCCAGAAAGGAAGATTAGAAGTGAGAGGGGAGAACTTCATTTCTTCCAGGGAAGGTAATGGGTGAGGGGGGAATGGCGGGGCTTCTGCAACACCACCCAGAACTGCGAGGGAGCTGGGCACGATGACAAGCTGCATGGGACAGGACAAACACTGATATTCTGGTAGAACTGAAAGAGACTCACATATCCTTGAGAGCCACTGTTTTATTCCAACTGAGGCAGAGGTGTGTGGTGACTTGTGCTATGTTAGTTAAGCAGGCTAAATGTGCCTCAGCTCACAGGGCTGGCTGAAAACAGAAAGACCACTTGCTGGGGAACCTGAAGTGAAGGTAATCAGTTCATCAGTTGCAGGTAAATGGATTCCAAATGATGATGATCCTGTGTTTCCAAGCAGAAGTGGAGTCCATAAGAGTTTCAATGATTGATTTTCTAGAGCAGACAGCTGGATCTGTTTTGCTCAGTCCCTCTGGATGTATTCGAGCCTTCAACTTTTCCATTAGAAGCCCAGAACATTAACCCATTTGCACCATCAATTAACAACCATGCAACCATGATTTTTATCGGAATATAATAGAGAGTAAGAGAAACAAGATCATACATTCCTATGACTAAGGACAAAATGGAAACATTACACTGGGATATACTGGTGTATGTGTGTGTGTGTGTGTGTGTGTGTGTGTGTGTGTGTGTGTGTGTGTGTGTGTAGATAGATAGATAGATAGATAGATAGATAGATAGATAGATAGATAGATAGATAGAAAGAAAGAATTCATATAGAAGGGTAGAAATACCATTACTGGGGTTAACCCTCTTGACTTTTCAAAGTAGGGTCTGTCTATCATGTCAGTCATGTAGAAAACAACCAGCCCCATGACCCAGAAATAACTGTCTTACCTGCTGGCCAGGAGACTCTCTTTTGAGTCTGTCAAAAAGGGTAGGATAATAGATCTCCCTATGCTCAAACAGTATCTGAAGAATATAGCTATTAAAAGACAGGTATGTTATCTTGGAGAAATAGAAAGGTATCTGATTCACACTCAACACAGAAGTTTGGGTGAGCTCACGGCAGCACCAGGGCTCTGAGGGGGTGCTTCCAGAACAGAAGTTTTGACTGAAGGAAAGGAGTACGCATGTACTCTTAGTGGGATCACGGCAAGTCCCAAGAACATGGGGCATTCCAGAGTTCCCATCTAGCCATTTTCAAGCTGTTTGTCTCCTTCACATTTATTTTCTGAGACTCATGTCCCTCCATTTCAAGAGAAGACATAAAAGCACCACTTAAAGTACTATGAGAATGCTCTATAACATAAGAGTATTTCTTAGATGAGAGAATGCTAAGACGTATTGTGCACCTGTCAGAACCGACTGACCTCTGGACAAGGACATCTTGCCTGAAAAAGCAGAAGCTCTGTGGAAACAGAGCTTAGTGAGACTGGCCTGAGGTACAAAATGACTAACCATCCTAAAGACGCATAGAACAGAGCAAAATCCTGTTGTGTAGTAATAAGGTCTCCATGTGTTGGAGAGTTAATGGCAACTGAAAACACCCTGGTGTCTCAAAATGCCTGTGGAAATGTCAAGGTGCCTTTCACTAGTGACTCATTGCCTGTGGCATCATAACCTAGCAGTAATTAGAACTCAATGCACAAGGAAAACAAAAACAAACGCAGATTGTGCTTCTCTTTCTTCAATAACTCCAGCATGGCTCAGCATGTTCAGGGATTGATTGTGCTGAAAACAAGAGCAGCTGACCACCACTGCCCGTCCCTTGTTCCAGACTGGCAGTAACAGTATTCCTTCAATAATGGAAGACTAATTTCTAATGAATATGTATCATATGACCTTTAAATATAGCAGCACTTTCTCCTAAAGACTCTCTCGAAGTAGAAATTGTGAAAAACACCCAGGAATGCAATAGAATTGCTCTATCCTCCAGAATCTCAGGAGATTCAGAAAGTGCTTCCCGCTGGTTTGAGCCCTTACATTTGGTACAGTGCTTTACTAGACGCTACCTGTTCCTTGGAGCTTTGGATTTTCCTTCCCCAAATTACTATTATTCCAAAAGCCCGGCAAAGGGCAAGGTGTAACGATCATGCTCATGTAAAAAATTTAAAAGCAAATGTAAAATAGCCAAACAAAAGGAAACGTAAAGTGACTGTAGATGGGGGATCAGGGATATTTGATCATAAGAAAAATAAACCTAACTTAATTGTCTGAGTCACTTAATGTGTGCCCATTCTAGATGACCTGGGATTCGATGGTGTCACTTATGTCACTCACGACTGTGTTCTTTTCAGAATACAGTCATACAATGATGAAGAAAAAAAAAGTCTGGTCAGGATAAAGTTCACAGATGACCAGACTCAGTTCATTTGTATTGTGGCATCTTCTCCATCAATCCCAGAGAAGCAAGGTTTGGTTACAGAAAAGTTATGCACCAAATTTGTCAGCCATAATTACTCACATCCAAAGTAGAAGCAAAATGAGATACAGAACAATTTCTCCTAACTTCCAAGTAGGAAGATAGCTCTGGAGGAATGTGGGTTATTTGTTCTTTGAGAAAATGTGTAGGCACCAACGCTTTGCCAATTATTCCACTTCAGTGTATTTAAATAGTACCCCGGTTCTTCCAACATGTAAGCTAGAAGAACTGTTGAAGGTAAAGATGCATAGCACTATGGAATTTAGAGCAGGATTATCCCTGTACTCACTGGATGTTAACAGCTAGTGATTTCTGGCTTCAATTTGTTTCGATATGTTTTCTCCTGTTTGAGTGTCCTGTAGCTAATAACACTTTGGGTCGCCATGAATTGAAGTCAACCTGACAGAAACTGCTTCTGGTTCTAGTTATTACTAGTCAAGCCAACCCTTATACATGATATTTATCCTAATGGCATATTCTCCCTCGCCATATTTTTTGTCTCATTGTTTAAAAATAGACATTAGAATGTAGAGGAATCCCTCTGAATACTCAATCCAGCTCCATTGAGTGTTGTTTGGTAAACCAAAGGAAGAAAACAAACAAAACCAACGACGTACAGGAGTAATTCATTTCTAAATGTTATGTCCCACTTAATAAGCTACCTCTAGAAGGGTTTGAGAGTAAACTTAATCCTTACTCTTCTGAAATATTCCACTCTGTGTATAGATAGAAATGTAATTTAAATTGTAATAATTGGAGCCTTCATTGACATTCACAAATGCACCTATGATCCTCTGCCATTTCACTTGCTTTAAGGAAAAGTAAATTCTCTTTTGCTCTCTCTTATGGGAAATGGGATTATTTATTTTGTTTATAAATTCATGTTGTGTGCCTTTTCTCCATAGACTAGACAATCTTTTGCAAGTAATATTTTGAAATTTTAATCAATGTAACTCAAACAATACTCTGAAGAGCACTGTACCTTATTTTTTATTCAACTTCCCTCTTTTCATATTCTGTGTAACATAAGGAGATGTAGGGAAATGGAAATGGGGAGGTGTGAGGAGTTCTTCCTGCTCCTGGAATACTGGGAAGAGGAGCAGAACAACCAGTTTCATTGCACTCAGATTGTGGAGAAGCGAAGAGAGGCAGACCGGTTGAAGGAAAATCTGAAGGGATCTTCACAGAGGAAACATTTGATGGCAAGCATTTCCAACAACGCCTTAGATTTGCTGCAGCTCCCTTTGGGTCGACTGCAGGGGCAAGTACCCACAATGGTATCTGTGAAATAGTTAAGAAGTCTATTGCATCTTTTAGAAAGAAAAGACACAAAACCTTCTTGGCCTTCTTGGCAGTGAAAAGAAAACAAGACAGAAACTCTTATTATTTAAATGTCTTCCTCTCTTCATATCCATGTGAAACACCTAGCAAAGTACCTTTCACTTAATAGATTCCAGATGTATTCTCTTTCCAAAGAGAGAGGCTTTGTTCAATTGACATTCAGTGAACATTTAGCATAAGCTTGGCGGTGAGGTTACAAAAATGAATAAGACATAGTCATTGTTCTCGAGACTTGAAACTAGACAAAAATAGTTGGACAGTTAAAATGATGATTCCAAGAAAATATGGAGTGCATGCTGGTACTTGCCTCCCCAGGCAGGTAAAGAGGCCTCAGCATGGGCAGACAGGAAACCACAGGCTGGCTGTACTGCATGAACATGATATTAGTGCCCCAATGTAACTTCAAAGGCAGGGAGTGGTAGGAAAAGAAGTTGGATAGGAAATTGTAGGAAAGGGGGAGAAGAAGAGAAACCACGGAACTATTCATCGGAGGTCTATGAGGTCAGAATCTCTCTGTTCAACACCAGAGTCTGCATTCTTAACAACTACAATAAACCCTCTCTATAAATACATAATTAGAACATCATTGTAATCGCAATGATGGGAGTTAGCCAAAGTCTTGATACTAAGTCATGGAAGAGATACTCAGCATGACGTTGACAAGTCTGCAAAGACTGTGATTGAGATGATTCTGATGGACATTCAGGAAGTAGTCAGGTAAAGGGATAGAAAGAAGCGGTGCATTCTGAGCTCTCACTGCAAGATAAAACACGGTTCTTCTGGGGACGAGGAAATGAAAATAATTTTTTAAAGCCAGGTAGAAATAAAGATTAATCAGAGTTTGGGTCATGGGAACCCTGACCAATCACCCTAAGGAGTTGAAACTTGGTCCAAGAAGCAGGAGTACGAGGATGAAAAGGTTTAAGCTGCACAGTGACATGAACATATTTGCACTGCGGAAAGATCACTCTGGCTGTCTTGGAGAAATTGCTTGAAAGAAAATATGACTGCAGGGAAGAAAATGAGGTTGTCTCAGCATTCTAGAGGAGAAATGAGAGGAGCCTAAATGATGTTAAGAACAGGGGGTGGCGGGCAGGGGGGGGGGGAGAGCTGAGAAGCTTTCAGACATGTTTAAGAGTTGAAATGATAGGATTTATTTGAGCTGAGAATGAATTTTTAAAGTTGAAGAATTTTTAATTCATTTAACAAGTTTTTGTCGACTATCGACTATAGCCCATCGATTGTTAAAAACCAAATAGTGAAGAAAAGAGGGAAGTCCCCTGTTTCTTTGCAGCCTACAGCTTAGTGAGGATTGAAGAAAATAAGCACATAAACAAGTCATTGAGCTCGCTTAATTGACCTGTTAGCCAGATCAACTAAGCGGGATAATGAGGGAGTAAATGACAGCACAGGTGCTGGCACCTCCTTGGAGAAGAGGAACCAGGCAGGTGTTTTTGAAAAGTGGACCTATGTGTCAAGTTCTAAGTGAGGAGAGACAGTCATGCAAATCTCCAGAGAAAAAAAAGTGTTCTGGGCTCAAGATCCTAAGGTTAGAAAAAGCTTAGCTTGTGCAGCAGCCCGGAAGCCATTGAATGAGAAGGATGAACAAGAAGGAGGAGTGTGAGAATTTGTAGCCAGGCATTCAAATATGTAGGTCCCAGTGGTGAGTTTGTATGTTACTCTATATTCAAGGGACAGGATCTTGAGGAGTTTTAGAAGGGGGGGGGGTGACATAAATTAGTAGTACTTAAAAAAAGACATCTGCTTAGCCTTTCCGTGCATTTAAGTTGGAGAAGTTGTATGGCAAAGTACTATCAGGATGTCAGTTCCAGAGGCCCTAACAATTGTTGTTGTTAGGTGCCATGGCGTTGATTATAATTCATAGCAAGCCTGTGCGTGACAGAGCAAAACAACCACTGGGTCTTGTGCTATCGTCACGATTGTTCTCATGTGTGAGGCCATGGTTGCAGCCACTCTGGCAATCACTTTGTCAAGGGCCTGTGCTTTTCTGTGGCCTCTTGACTTTACTGCAGGAACTGGTCTCTTTTCACAAGTACCCAAGCTGAATCCTCATCAACCTCGCCTCTAAGGAACTCTCTCGCTGAACTTTTACCAAGATAGATTTGCTTGTTCTTCCTGGTAGTCGTGCCACTTTCAATAATCTTTGTCAACACCCTAATTCACATTCATCAATTCTTCTTCAGTCTTCCTTATTTAATGTCCAACTTTGACATGTGTTTGAGGCAATTAAAAATAACATGGCTTGAGTCAGGTGCACAGTGAAAGTTAGGTTTTTGTGCCAACTGGGTATGAACTTGTGGGTGGAGTTTAACCTGTCAATCAGGTCGCAGCTTGATCAGAGAGCTACAAAGATAAAGGACTCTCTAGAGGCCAGCGTCTGCCTCTGCCACACCTTCCTGCTGGCAAGCCGCCATTCTGAGACCTCCAAGCCCTGGGATGCTTCTTCCACCACCATTGAATCCACAAGACTTTTTGCACTCACCAGTCTGTGATCTTCCTGCATTCTGCATCATTGCATGTGGCTGCATGAGTCTGAAGAGGGACTTCTGAATTGATATTGGATTTACGGACTGGTATTGGGCTTATGGACTTGATCTGGACTGGGCTAGGAGGTCTTCATGATTTCCATCTGGTTTTGTTTTTCTAGTCAACCCAGTCTAAAGCATGCACCATCGTTTGCTTTTCCACATTTTAAAGAGGTCTGGTACAGCAGATTCACCTAATCCAATGTGTTGTCTGATTTTGTAGGATTATAAAGAGATTTTTCCCAGCTTTGTTTCCCACAAAGACATTCCAAACATTCTGGGTTTTTGCCAACTTATGGCATAAGGTCAGATGCTTAGAGACATCCTCCCTAAAGGCAGTCAGTTGCCAGATAACTGTCTGGTCCCACCAAAGTAGGGCCTGCTCCCTGCTGTTAAGGACAATGGGCTACTTCTCCCTAAAGGCTTGCAGGCATTGATTTGTTCCTGTAGGTGGAGTTCACGCCCTACTGATAATGGTCTCTATAGTTGAGCCAGGGAACAGGTCAAACCAAGTCAGTCACAAAGTTAGGCTGCCATCCTGAACTAGGATCTGCCCTTTTTGTCACATATATACCCCCAACCCCTCCTCTTCCTATTGCGTGTATACCCCTAGATTGTCCCCCTCTCATTGTTATATAACCTACAGTGCAATGCCTACCTGTGATGTATGTCTTTACCTGTAATTAATGGGCTTGCACTCCCCCCAAAGGTATATAGGCCTGGGTTAGTAATAAGGAGTGCTCTCAGGCTTCCCTCTTGGGCTCTGGTCAGGCCCCCCTCTCCTCTCCTGGCCTCTCTTCCCTGTTCTCTTTCCCCTTGTCTTCCTTCCCCTCCCCCTCTCTCCACGTAGAGCTCCAAACAGGGCTGAGGTGAGCATGCTACCATGAAATGTGTCTGACTCCATTATTTCAATATCTCCTATATTTCTCATGCTCTTTATGACTTTACTACAATCTTTACTTATTATCACTGTACAATTGCACCTGCTGAACCCACGATTAGTGGTGGGGGGCTGGCTTTCCCCCACATGCTCTCTTGAATGCTGGTTCCAACAACATTGATTTATGTAACCCAGCAAGAGAAATCATTGACAACTTCAGTCTTTTTATCATAATGTTACCTATTGGTCCAGTTGTGAGGATCTGAGTCTTCTTTACATAGAGTCATAATCCATACTACAGGCTATGTTCCTGATCTTCATCAGCAAACCCTTCAAGTCTTCCTCATTTTCAGCATACTGTTTACTATGCCATCAGTGACAGGTTTAAGAGGCATAGTATTGTAGTCATTGTCAAAATCTCAAGATCTCACCTGAAGTAAAATGTTGTTTATGATAGGATAGTATCTATCTGCAGTCAAGGAAACCCAATCAATATAATTATTATTCAAATTTATGCACCAATCACTGAAGTTACTGATGCAGAAATGGAAGAATTTTGCCACTCTTCAGTGTAAAAATGATCAAACATGCAAACAAGATACATTGATAATTACTGGCTATTGGAATGCAAAAGATAGAAACAAAGAAGGAAATATAATTGGAAAATACAGCTTTGGTGATAGAAAGTTTTAGAGATCACATGATGGAATTTTTCAAGAAAAATGATGTCTTCATCATCAACTTTTTCAACAACACAAATGGTGACTATGCATGCGGACTTCTCCAATGAAATAAACAGAAATCAAATTGACTATAGCTGTAGGAAGAGATCATGGATAAGCTCAATATGAGTAGCTAAAACCAGGTCATGGCCAATGGTGGAACAGTGGTTTTCAAGTATAAGCTCAAGTTGAAGCTGAAGAAACTTAAAGCAAGTCTGCCAGAGTCGAAATCTGACCTTCAGTATATCCCCTTGAATTTGGAGAATGTCTCAAGAATAGATTTGCCACATTGAACACTAATGATAGAAGACCTGATGAACTGTGGAATTACATCAGGAAGAGCATTCACGAAAAAATGAAAAGGTCATTAAAATATAAGAAAGAAAGAAAAATAAGCATAAAACTTGCTCTTAATCAAAAAGTAGCTGGGGCAAATGAAAGAAATGATGAAGTCAAAGAGCTGAACAGAAAATTTCAAAGGACAGCTCAAGAAGACAAAGCAAAATATTATAAGGAATGTGCAAAGACTTGGAGCTAAAAAACCAAAAAGGAAGAATATACTTTAACAGTAGTTCAGGTAAAAATAAATGACAGACTAGAGTTGAAGCAATCATAATGATGAAAAGAGATTGCATTTAGCGGTTGGAGGAATATATAGCCGAGGGCACCAGCCATTGGAGTGGATGTGAGGAATAAGAGTTCTAGATTCCTCAGTTTGGGGCCAGAGACCTGGGAAGATGATACCAGGAACTAAGGTGGTGAAAAGTAGGGATGAAGAAATAAGGAAACTCTGAGTATGATTTGTAAGTAGACATGCCAGTGGGAATGTGGAATAGGGAGTTATATAACATAGGAAAGCCCAAAAACCCAGATGTGAATTAGAGAACCATCAAGTCTTCCAAATGACTTAAACCTTCCGAGTAGAATTGGATTGCTCAGAGGACACTTGTGGTTCAGGGAATGAGGGGCCAGTGTGTGGTTCCAATGTGCCTTGCTTTGGGCTAGTTGGTTAAGGCTGTACTGTCACATGTGGGGAAAGAAGCAGAGTTTAGTCTGAGGTGTGTAGTGCATGGAATTCCTCACATGAATAGTTCTACTTCAGAAAGAAGCGTGGACAAGGATGAAAATCTGGAACCCAGGCGCACGTCAACAGTGATGGAGAAGGCCTGAGAGCCTGGGACTGTGCTTGATGAGGACAGAAGTGCCACCAGGCATTCAGGCGATGAGTCTCCTCATAGTTACTGAAGGACTACGATGAGAAGCAGGCACCTGGCAGGGAAGGGCAGAGGACCCAGGAGTGAATGAGAAAAGAGAATGGAATTATTGTTCATTAAATTTAAGGAAACTCGGGGATTTTGCTGCCCTACTTAAACAAGGTTATTAGAAGGTGCAAATAGTTAATGAGCTCAACTTCTAAACAAAAATAAAGACATCTTTAAGTTGAACCAGAGACCATTAGAAAACTGAGATTTAGGAATGGATTTTGTACTTGCAATTAATCCTAGCTCCAATCTAAGAACAACTAGTTCTTAGGCCATGACCCTGCTCGATAGGCACCCTCATCAAGGAAACATAGAAGAGATGTGTGCTATAGCAAAGTGTGGTGAAGAAATTGGATGATGCCCAGCCCTCAGAATAGTGACTGGGGTCTTAAAGGTTTGTTTTCAAACAACCAGCCATCAAAGTGAGATGTCCATGAAGCCGCCGTGGATGTGAATTAAGCAAGCCACCATCTGTGATCTGTGGAAGAGATATAATCCTATCCAAAGGAAAGAATAGTCTCTGGGAGCCCAAAATACATTCTTAGGATCTACACATGGAATCAGCCTCCGGTGATGCCCCTCTGACCATAAGTGAGAGATGGGAATAACCTGGTGATCAAACAGAGCGTTGGAGAAACGATCATTGTGGAATAAAATGATAAATCCGACTTGACTGGTTAAAGCGTTGTCCTCTGACTCCCTCTGGATAAACTTTGGGCTTGATCTGGTTTTCATGTTTTTGTCTTTCCTTTCCCAGATTGATCCTTATCTTTGCTGTATTTTGTTATTGTTGGTGGCATTCTTGATCCTCTGTTATGTATCATTCTGTTTTTCTCAGACTATGAAATCTAGGTGAATCTATAGAATCAATAACTCAGATAAGGATTCTTGGGGACAACTGCATGGGAACCAGGAGGGGATATAAAGGGGAGCCAATATCAAGGAGTACAAGAAGAAAAAATGTTTTGAAAATGATTATGGTAATGGTTGTACAACACTACTTGAGATGACTGAACTACTGAATGGTATGATGTCTGGATTATGCCCTAATAAAATGATTTGGAGGGACGGGGGCAGGTGGATTGATCCAAGTTCACTCAAAGGCACATTGGAAGCAAAACCAGATGATCTATTTCAGAAAAATAAGCCACTGAAAACTCTGTAAAACATACTCTTTTTGGCACACATGGATCACCAAGGGTCAGAGTGAGCTTGACAGATACTGGTATGTTGAATACATTAAGCCACACTTCACTAGTGCCAAAGATTGCCTAAAGAGGGAACACATCTGTCTGAGAATAAAGGCAAACAGCGTTCTCCTTAAAACAGAAGATGATGAACATTTGGCTTGCTTACTTTTCCACATTGTTAGGAATAATGAATCACTGGGAAGTGTTTTTAGTAGAGTAGAAGGTTAGTAGAAATGACAGACACCAGAAATGTGATGGATTGACACAAAAGTCACAACAATGAATTCAGACATACCAAGATCATGAAATTCACCCAGGAATAAGCAATGGGTTGTTTTTCTGTACACAAGGGCACCAGTGAGTAGGAGCTGACAATGGAAACTCAGAACAACTTTATCAGACAAGATATTTCTTAAGGGACCCAGCAACCAGGAGAATGGAGATGCTATTATGCAAAAGAAGAAATGATTAGCCTTGGTTATGTTTACTGGCTCATGGAAGGGCCTTCTGACAATGGCGTGAAGAAGATACTTTTCAAGGTAGGGAGATCTATTCAAAAGTTGTTCCCCATAAGTAGGTGGGCAATTATGTGATCTGAATGAGAAACCAATGGCAGGATGGAGACCGTAGAAGGCATCCAGGAAAATGTATGAAGTAAACTCAGCAGGTCACAGCCATGTCCTACATTTAGGGTAGAGAGTTTGGGTCTGAACTTGGAGAACCAGGTAACTGGCAGGACCACTCACAGAAGTGTGGGTGCTGTAGGAGAAATGAGTCACAAGTGAAGACACCAGCTTAGGCTCAAGAAGATCTCAGCTGCTGGTCTGCACATTTCTTTTTGGGGGTTGCATTCAAGTATATAAATGGTGTAGAAAAACGGACATGCAGATCTGAAGCTTAATTTAAAAGCCAGTGGGGTAATTTTGAAAACTGCCCGCATAAACAGAGTAATTAAACCACAAGGGGGGGCTGGTTGAAGTGGGAAAACCGAAGTCCTAACCCTTTGGGTCGGGGCAGGCCTGTGTGCCGCAAGGTTCTGAGTTCACCATCCAGTGACTCCTTGAAGAGTTTAGGAGGGATCATTTTATAGCACGTGTGTCTAAAATCCCACTCTAAAAGATAAAGAATGATACCACCCCCCTTTTTAAAACTTTTTTTTAACTTGAAAGATAGGAAAATACATGTCCATATGTCTCTTCCTGTCCTGTCTCTTTTCCTGAAACCCCTTTTAGTGTTGTAAAAGCAGCATCAGTTGGGTTGGGAGCAGAAGGGCCTCAGAGATGGTACTAAACAAAGCCTGGGACTTCCGGCCAGGTGTGAAAGCTCAGCATCTGAGCTCTTCCTGTCCTGGTGCCACATGCCTCACCCCATCACTGGACTCTGCTACCTGGAAAATTGACGGGAAGGAGGAACCAGGAACAGGCACTCTACTCAGTGAAGCATTTCATCACCACTGCCTCCACCTTCTTCACCCCTAGGACACCAGCAGGTGTGTGAGCTCCTGCTAATTGCTGCCTGAGAGGAGGGTGCTGACCACCGCAGGCCCACCACTAACCCACGACAGTGCCAGCCAGGCACGATGAATGGCGTATTGGGGCCATTGGGACTTTCTAGGAGAAGAATCAATTTTCATATAATGATCAGCCTGATAAACGCAAAAGGGCTTTAAAGACTAAATAAAGGCTTCTTGAGGACAAACCATTAATTCTGCCTAGAAATATGCCCTTTACAGTAAGTTATGCATCATATGATAGTGCTAGTTCTCACACCCCTCCCTCTGCTCTGAAACAAGTTTTCTGAGGTCGCTGTAAGGACTTTCAATAATTTGAAGATACTCTCAATGCCTGGCTTGTTTGTAGTCAAGGGCCTCCTGAAGAGGCTCCCGGCAAGTTATTGTTCTCCTTTGTTGTGATGTTTGTCGCGTTCTAGTTTGAAGGGGCATCACTGCATGCATTGTGTCATTCAAGAGACTTGTAAAAGCACAGGATGAACTCTGTGATCAGTCGCACTGCCTCCTTCTGCATGTAACGGCAGCATGCACCCATGAGAGATGCCACTTGTGAGTTCCCTAGAGACAGAAACACCTGAAGATAAGAACCCTTGACATAACGATGAGTCTAAGGCACCCTTGTTGATAAGTAGTGTTTTCTGTGCTCTTTGATTCCAAGAACAGGAAATCATTGTTTTCTACACACACCCCTCCACCCAGGGGGTGACACCCCCACTGAGATGGTACTCTCCTGTGGCCATGAAAATGAACGTAGCTCATTTATCATAATGACAGTTGGAGCTAAGTGCTATGCGTCTATTTCTTAACTCTATGGAACATTTCATCCCTGGGCCCCAATGCCACCCGTGATACCTGTGAGCTTGCACAGGGATCGTTTGCATCTCCTCCATCCTTTGCCCTCATCCTCTTGGGAACAGCTCTCTAGCTGCGTTGTTTATGGTCCTTCCTTATGACCTTGCTGCTCCCTTGATTGCTTCCTGTCCTTGGTACAATGATGCACAGAGTGGCACAAGGTCACAAACCCACCGATCCTGGATCCAACCCGGCCTACAGGACCACTTAAATATATATATTTAATACCTATATTTTGTTTGGGCCTTCTGGAAATCTGAGATTCACAATGCCTGCAGAACAAACAAAGTACTTGGGAGATCACTCTCATACTATTCTATTGTAACTTTGCAGGAAAATAAAACATATCAACCAATATCCATGTTGTGCTAGCTGAAGGCGAGGAAAAACCAACAACAACCCAGTTTAGTGCTAAGGAGACTATGGCACAATGGATAAAGACTTGTTTTCCTTCTAACTCTTTAGAAGGAGCATAAATGAGCAGTCTTTCAGCTTCCCCCTCCTTAGTAGATCGCCTAAAACAAAGTCAACCCTGCTCCACCCAAGGCTCCTAATTAGAGATCCTTTGGTCCCTTCTGGGGCAGTGACTCGAAAGCTCGCCTTGCTGGAGTGAGTGAAAAGATTATATAAAGAGCAAGCGTAAACTTTGAAATGCATCTTGCACATTAATAGCGAGGATTCCAAATCTGAACACAGCTCTACAATCTAGTGACACAACGTAGACTATTGGTGATAGGAAAGTTCGCGTCCTACATGAAAGGATTTCTCTAGTGACCATAAGCTCAGGAACTGGAGCCTGAAAGAGAGAGACAAGGTGAGACCTGATGATTTTCTATATTCTCCACCTCTGAAATGAACCGCAGAAGAAAGAGAGAATTATCAGGAAACACCTCGGGGACAGGGTGATAGAGATTTTAGATCAGAGGCTTATTTCTTATGAAAAGGGCATCAGTTATGGCCGAGGACACAAAACCACAATGGATCCACATTTTCTAAGTTTGAGTAGAGAGAACCAAGAATTTGACCAGGAAAAATGATGAGTTGAAGATCTGGAGTGGGAGACTAGGAGGAGACATAATCCTTCCAGGAGTCTAATGCAAGGTGGTGCTCATATTGCCAGGAAGAGTGACAAACATTCAAATTGGAGCAGGAGACCACAATCTTTGAGTCAGGCCCACGGTTTCAAACCTCTGCCGGACAGAGGATGTGGTCATCAAGGAAGCCATGTGCTGCCCTTGTTTGCTGAGCAGGCGATTTAGTTTCTAGCAGGGTGATGACCCATAACTCTTTGTGCTTCAATCATCATTCTGTGCACCCACATTTTACCAATTTGTGCTTTTTTAGTTGTGAATTGTCTCCATGACTAAAGAACTTGTGTGAAATCCGTCTTACCTTGAACACCATTTGGAAAGCCACCATACCTCCTGGCCAACTCTTCACAGTCTTAGAAATAATCCAACCTCCTGCACCAGGCTCCTGAAAGGGTTAACGGTGTCTCTTCCTAACCTCCCATTCTAGGGAAGCTATTGGTCCTCTTTATCCAAACTTTAAAAAAATGAAAATCTATCCTAATTTTGTTTTGTAAGCTATGACTGAACAGATTGAACCAGTTTGAAGCCTGCTAACAAGAAGTAAGCCTCTTATCTAGAATCTCCATCATCCTTTCCCCAAAATGGTTCCTGAGGGATCACTCTTCCTCCCAAGGTTCAATTCAGAGGTGGAAGACAATTGATAGCAAGTTTGAATCACCTACCTTTGGGTTAGTAGATGAGCTCTGAACGACTGCACCATCTGGACTCCTTAGAATTAATATTACCACACTTGTTTCCTATAACTCTTTATAAGGTATCTCGTCAGTTTGAAAGTATCCATGTTTTCACTTTCTCACGAGACCGATGTTGCTGATCCTCTAAGTCCCATGTTAATCAATTATAATGCTTGAAGTAATGTTCCAAATAATTCCCATGTGATATTGGGGAAATCCAAAATTATCAAACCCCAAATAAGTGCCATGACTCCCATGATGCTAAGTGGACAGCTATCCGTCATGCAGTTGATATGTGTTCCTTTTGAAGTGTACCAACTTGGGAAAGTGGTGTAATAAAATCATTCTGGAGAAAGAAAGAAAAAACGCATCCTGGAAAACATACAAATTGACTTGCTAATATGTAAAGCAGAACTAAAAGCATCCCCTTTTGTTTTCAGCGGGAGGTTCGCTGATTATTAATTTAGTAGGGGTTCAATATAACAAACACTTGCACACTTAAACTTTGTCTTTCAAAATAGGTCCAAATCGGACAAAGAAATTCTCATCATTTCCTTTACTTTTTCCCATCAGAGCATGTGCTAAAGCATAACTCTCCTTAAGTATCACATTTGATTACTTCGTCTTCCCAAGCATCTAGACATCTTCATGTTTGCTACTGTTCTGTCCCTTCATGGCGAATTCAACAGCAACTTAGTACAAGTAAATGGAATCTCTCTATGTGCCCATGAATGCCAGCCCAGCTGGATCTGTTCAGGTCCCTACATTGATGCATTCTGGTCTCATGCCCTGCCTCCCTATGTCATCCTTAAGATGACATCAAAGCCCAAAACGCAAC
This sequence comes from Tenrec ecaudatus, assembly GCF_050624435.1. Taxonomy (NCBI): domain Eukaryota; kingdom Metazoa; phylum Chordata; class Mammalia; order Afrosoricida; family Tenrecidae; genus Tenrec; species Tenrec ecaudatus. Next base: position 13,229,796 of record NC_134544.1, read on the forward strand.
CATTGGAACCCCTTTGTTGGCACAATGCCCCGTACTTAACCTCGAAGGTACACTGGGCTCTTTGCGGATAACCAGATGTAATCACACTAACTGGTCATAGGCAATGATCATATGTTCATGCACAAGTATGCAGCTGAATTATTTTTTTAACACCGATAAATTTTAAAAGACAAAAAATGTATAATGGGAGCCATTTGGGGGGGGGGTGGAACCAGGGATTTCAGTTCATTTGGGAGCTCACACAGTCGTCTGTATAACGGGGTGTGTAGGCATAGCCAAACCTGCCTAACTTCAACAGGGTAGGCACCAGCATCAAGGGGATCAAGGAGAGAGCAGACAAAGTCTCCCTTCTTCAGTGCGGGAAGCTCTCAGCTCCACGCCATAGGGCAGGGCTTTCTCTCTTGATCACCCTCCCAAGACAGCCCCTGCCCTCAGGCTCTAGGCTCATGTGATCAGCTCTGTTTCTGGACCCCTCTGGGCCTGTTGGTGACAGCTGGATGACAAGTCTTAGCAAATGCAACAGCTCTTTAGGGTGTTCCTTGCCTCCCCCCATTGCCCCCAGTTTCTTTTCTCCTCTTTCTTCCAGTTCTTTTCTTCTTATATGTCTTATGTCTCTTTAAAAACCTCTATGGTTCTAGTTGCTTAAATTCACCAACTCCTTGTCCAAGTCTAGCCATGTAATTCCCACTGGGGTGATGAATTCACCAATCCCCTCTATGAAAGCCACAGACACTTGATGTGTATATTCTATTGATCATCCTTGAAAGATGTAGACCAAGAACTTGGCAGGCTACAGCCTAGGTCCAGGAAAGGGGTTGTGTTGCTTACAGCCTGCCCAGGAAAGTTCAAGCAAATGGGACAAAAAGAGCAAACTTGTTTGGTTAGAAAAGTAGGAAAAAGTAGCTCTTCAAGGCTAAGGGATCCCTCAAGCTATTTTTACAAAGAACCAAGACAAAAGGACACATAAAACAACTCATTTCACCAAACCACCTGAAAAGGCTACAGCCTTAAAAACAGCCCCTTATAACCAATCTGAACTATCATTGACAAATTAATTGAATAGTCCTTCTCCCAAATATTCTGTATCTTGGGCACCAAAGGTCATTTCTTTTGATTACTAAATAGTCTTGAACAAAATTTACTCAATGCTAACTAAAATTTTGAAATATTAATTTAAAATAAAGCTCATTCTCTTTTAAAGCTTTCCCCCTAATTACTGGGAATAGCCTGAGGTTTGTTCTTTCTATGAAATATTAATGTTTTACATTGACTTCTTTCTTCATTTTAGAATGAATAAGTACTCTATTTTTTTCTATTAATTTAGTCTGAAACTTACTTTGCAGTAGAAAAACTCACAGCTTTTAAAAACAAGTATACCTTACAGAAATACAAATAATGTCCTCAGCACAGCAGTGTGCTCCAATTTAAGGTCATATAGGCGTAGAGCCAAAAATGAGAACAAGGACCCACTTCCCCTGATTCCATGGCAAAAATCTCCTTGCCTTCCAGAGTCTATAGCACTGCTCCAGAAGAGGCTCAGGATTGTCAACCTTTGCAAGAATAAATGATCACATCTTCCTCCTGCCAAGAAGCTGATGGGTTTGAAAAAACAGCTTTGTGGTTAGCAGCCCAGTGCTTAACTCACTGTGTCACCAGGGCTCCTGTATAGTACGTAATAAATTGATGCTTGTGTAACAGAAAATTCAGTGTGCTTCATTTTCTCTTTCTGCCATGACAATCACCACAAACTTAGTGGGTTAAAACAATGCAATTTTATCCATGGATCTGAATGGCATTAGTCTAATATGGGCCTCCTTGGGGTAAAATGGAGATATCAACAGGACTTGAGTCCTTTTTAAGGAGCACTGGTTGGATAATGGCTGAAGGAAGATGTGACTCTCTACATCGGTGAAAATGTACAGTCTCAGAAACTCACTGGAGCGGTTTGACTCTGCCCCACAGGATCGTTGTGACTCAGAATTGACCTGATGGCCATGAGAGGCTGGGCCCATATGTGTTGAGTGATGTATGGTGCTGCTAGCCACAAGGCCAGCAGTTTGAATCCATTAGTTGTTCTATGGAGGAGAGAGAAGGCTCCTGTGAAGAGTTATAGCATCAGAAACCCAAAAAGTCAGTTCTACCCTGACCTAAAAAGTAGCTATGATTCGGAATCAACTGAATGGCAGTGAGTCTGGTTTTGGATTTATAACCTGTTTTGAAGACTATATGGCAGATTCCATTTACTGCTAACCACAAGGTCAGAAATTCAAAACCAGTGGCTGCTCTTTAGGAGAAAGATTAGGCTTTTTACCCCCAGAAAGAGTTACAGTCTCAGAAAATCCACAGGGCCAGTTCTACCCTGTCCAATAGGGTGGTTATGAGTCAGAAGAGACTCAAAGGCAATGAGTTCAGTTGTTTATTTGTTTGTTTGTTCATTTGAGAGGCTGCCTACATTCATTGGTTCGTGTTTCCTTCTCACTTTAAAACCAGCATTTTAAATATCAATAGCAATATCCCTCTGATTACACTCTTCTGCTGCTTTCTTCTGCTTTTAAGGCCCCGTATGGCTAAACATTGATGACTGAAGCCATCCTCAGATGTGGTCACGTGATGACATCAAGAACATCACACACTAAGACAACAACAGGTCATTAAAAAGAAAAGCAAGAATGAAAAGATCAAACTGTATGTCAGAAAAAGACTCTGGAATTTGTTCTTGAACATCGAGTAACTAAAGCTAATGGAAGGAATGAGGACGTCAAAACACTGAACAAAAAAATGTCACCAAGTACCTCCAGAAGACAAAGTAATGCATGATAATGAACTATGCTAAGACCTGTTGTCAAAAATAAAACTAAAGAGAAATAACACACTCAGCATATTTCAAATTGGAAAAAAAAGAAGAAAAGAAATCAAGACTTACGTTGAAATATTGAATAATGGAGTAACATAAAAAGAAAATGAAACGAATATACAGACTCACTGTGCAAAGCCCCTGCCCCCACCCCCCAAAATGAATTCCAACCATTTCAAGAGATAACATATGAATGAGAACCTATGGAATTGAATAAAGAAATCCAAGCTTCCCTGAAGTTGCTAACGAAAAACAATTAAAAATTGACAGAATACCAACTGAAATGTTTCACCTAGATGTTGAAGCAGCAGAAGCAGTCAGTTTTATACTCCTAGGAATTTGGATGGCAGCTACCTCGCCAGCCAATTGGGAGAGATCTGTATCTGTGACCATTCCAAAAATGGCACTCCAACAACATGCAGAAATTATTGAACAATATTGTCCTTAATGGACCATGCATCACACATTAGGAAGAACGGGAATTCCAGAATACTTCATGATACACAGACGAAGAGGCAGTCACTCAAAGAGCACGAGAATAAATATTGCGTCATTTAAACTCAGGAAAGGTGTGAGCCAGGGTTGGATCTTTCTCTACACTTATATTCAGTCTGTAGAGTGGGACGATGAATGGTCTGAAGAAGAATGCAGCATCAGGATTGGGGGAAGGTTAATTAGTAACTTGTGATATGCAGATGACACAACTTTGCTTACTGAAAATAAGAACTTAAAGCATTTGATGATGAAAATCAAGGACTATAGCCTTCAGTAAAGATTATAACTCAATATTTTTTTAATTCTCACAACCAGACCAACAGTGAATAAACAGAAACATATTTGAAGCTGTCAGGATTTAATTATACTTGGATCCATATTGTTATACTCATGGAAACAGCAGTCAAAATCAAACCAAAAAACCCAATGATGAATTGCAATTGGGACAATCTGTTTCACAAGATCTCTTTAATGTGTTAGCGAGCAGGGACGAATAAAGTGGGCCTGTCCGAAGAAATGGTGCCTTCCATCCCTCAGATGCATGTGAAAATGGGGCAGTGAATAAGGAAGACCTCTGAAGAACTGAAGCATTTCAAATACTGTGTTGAGGAAGACAATTGAAAGCACCATGAACTTCCAGCATAAGCCGATCTGTTTGGGAGGACTACAGCCAGAAGACTCCTTAGGAGCAATGATGGCAAGACTTCATCTCACCTGCCTTAGACATGTTCTCAGAAGAGACCAGTCTCTGGAAAAAGCATCCCGCTTGGTAAAGTTCATGACAACGAGGAAGACCCTAAAGAAGACGGATTGACTGCGTTGCTGTAACAATCAGCTCAAGAGTGACATCATTGTGAGGGTGACTCGGGACTGGGTAGTGTTGTGTTCTGGTGCACACAGGGTCTCCATGAGTCAGGAGTGACCGGATGGCACCTAACAAAAACAATTCAATTAGACCTACCTGGATAATTTAGGCCAGCCTCCCTAATTGAAAGTGTAATTTATCTGCAACCTTAATATCATGCTGCCTTGTAAAATAATAGGTGCTGGCGATTGAGATGGAAATCCTTGGCATCATTTTCTCAGCAGACGAATGAGAAAAGGTGATTGACAGCAAGACCTAATTCGATGGAGCATACTGAGTATCTTAGAATGTTTTGATTAGGCAAAAGAAAAGAAAGAATTTTTTTAAAAAGCAATGAAGCAAGCTAAATAGAAGAACCAGGCAAAGGATTTCCCTTCGACTATCAGCATTAGCCCCAAGGAGCCAAAGAGCACAAGAAACAACTGAGTGGTAAGGAAGAACATTTCTGCATATGGCCTGGGCACCACGTTATTCAGGAAGAGAAGAAAGAGGACGTGTTCCAAGAACATGTGTTATTCTGACCTCTGAAACTCACCGCTATTTGGAAAGAGATTTTACATATTCCTGGCATGTCTAAATTAAGAATTGTATATTTACCCCCAATAATTTCCAGATTCTAGGGAACTAGGGCCATCTACTAGAAAGTTGGGTGGCATTGTGTTTAAGTGCTTGGCTGCTAAACAAAAATTTGCTGGTTAGGCCCCATCGGCCACTCTGTTGGAGAAAGATGTGTTGGTCTGTTTCCATTAAGATTTGAAGCCTTAGAAATCCTAGGAGATCTTTCAACTCTGTCCTAAAGGGCCACTATGAGTGGGACTTGGCATGACAGCAATGGGTTTGGTGGGTTTATTTGGGGTCATCTACTGATTACTATACAATATATTCATGGCTGCAAATTAGATAGCAGTAGTTGCTAATCATCTTTCCTCTGTATTAATCTTCTTCTTTTTTAAATCATTTTATTTGGGGCTCATGCAACTCTTTTCACAATCCATACATACATCAATTGTGTCCATCACATTCGTACATATGTTGCCATCTCCATTCTCAGAACACCTGATTTCTACTTGAGCCCTTGGTATCATCTCCTCATTTTCCCCCTCCTTCCCTGCTCCTCCCTCCCTCCTGAACCCTTGATAATTTATAAATTTTTATTATTTTATCATATCTTATACCATCCGACGTCTCCCTCACCCACTTCTCCTCTGACCATCCCCCAGGAAGGAGGTCATATATAGACATTGTAATCTGTTCCCCCTTTCTCACTCACCTTCCCTCCACCATCCCGATATTGCCACTCTCACCACTGGTCCTGAGGGGTTGATCTGTCCTGGATTCCCTGTATTTCCAGTTCCTATCTGTGCCAGTGTACATCCTCCAGTCCAGCCAGATATGTAAGGTAGAATTGTGATCATGTTAGTGGGCAGGAGGTTTGGAAGCATTTAAGAACTAGAGAAACATTATATATTTAATCATTGCTACACTGCAGTCTGACTGGCTTGTCTCCTCCCTGCATCCCTTCTGCAAGGGGATTTTCAATTTCCTACAGATGGACCATGGGTCCCCACTCTGCACTCCCCTTCATTCACAGTGCTATGATTTTTTTCTTTGATGCCTGATACCTTGTCCTTTTGATGCCTTGTGATCTCATAGGCTGGTGTGATTCTTACATGTGGGCTTTGTTGTTTCTCAGTTAGATGGCCCTTTATTTATCTTCCAGCCTATAGGTACCCCAGATTCTTTATATTTTGACAGTTGGGCACCATCAGCTTTCTTCACCACATTTACCTATGCACCCACTTTGTCTTTAGTGTTCCTGTTGTGATAGGCTGGTGTGCTTCTCCCATGTGGGCTTTATTGTTTCTTAGCTAGATGGCCACATGTTTATCTTCAAGCCTTTAAGACCACAGATGCTGTATCATTCGATAGCCAGGGACCATCAGCTTTCTTCACCTCTTTTGCTCATGCACCCACTTTGTCCTCAGAGATCGAGTCGGAACAGGCTGGTGTGCTTCTTCCATGTGGGTTTTGTTGTCTCTCAGCTAGATGGCCACATGTTTATCTTCAGGCCTTTAATACTTCAGATGCTATATCTTTTGGTAGGCAGGCACCATCAGCTTTCTTCACCACATTTGCTTGTGCACCCATTGTCTTCAACAACTTCAGGTGCTATATCTTTTGGTAGATGGCCACCATCAGCTTTCTTCACCAAATTTGCTATATACCCATTGACTTCAGTGATCATGCCAGGGAGGTGAGCATCTCAGACTGCCAAATTATTAAAACAAAGCATTCTTGTGTTGAGGGAGCACTTGTGCTGGGGCCCACTGTCCATCTGTTTTCTTAATACTCAACCTATAAATATATGTACATAGATCAATTTCCCCCTCGTCGTATATAGATGTATTTACATCTTTATATGCTGGTATTTAAATCTCTATGACTACCCTTTTCCTCCTAGTTCTTTCCTCTATTTCTTTGTACTTTCCTCTTGTCCCACTCTTATGTTCTACTTTCATTTGGGTTTTAGGACTTCCTCTCAGTTATATTGACCTTGATAAAGTCCTGCAAGATCTCCCACACCTAGCACACTCTTCCTTTCTCCCTCCTCCCCTATCCCCATATCCCCCCCAGAGCTGGTATCCCATTGTTCTCTCTTCTGGCTTGTTTATTTCATCTATCCCTTCCAGGTAGACATGCTATATACCATCACAAGACTGAATACAATGAAGCAACAACAGAAACTAAAACAATAGGAACAAGAACAACAACACACACACACAAATGAATAGTTCAGGGTCTGTTTGTTTTCCTTCATGGGTGCTTTTTAGTCGAGTCTGATGGGGTGCCGTGCCCTAGCACTGCCTCTATCCCTGAGGACTTCATTGCTCTGCTTCCCCCGCTGCTTTGCTGCATGCCCCCAGGGGTTGGCTTCGGCATGGTGAGCTCATGGCAGGCACAATTCCCACAGTGTGTCTGTAGTGTTGTCCCCAATGGTGCTATGGATCAATGAGGAACGCTGTGTCCCATGGTGAGGCCGGCCCTGTGGTCATCTCTGTGCATTGCTGTTCTGAGGAGGAACATTGTCCTCAGGGCTTGGTGAGCCAGGATGCGCTTCACTCTTTTTATTTCCCCTATTCCCTCTCATTGGCTCCTGTGTGCTCTGACCAGACCAGTCTCTCTTCTTGAGCTATAGCTTCAGTGCTGTCCTCTGAAGTGAATTCTTCTTGGGGGAAGAGTGGAGCTGTCCACTTAGTGGGTAATGGGGCCGGCCCCTCAGGCCTCTCTATCGGTTCCCTGCTTCATGTCAGTGTGTTGGGTTCTTGTCTTAGAGCTCCGGGTTGAATTTTGGTCCCTCTTTCCCTGTGGAGACACAATCAATGCCCTCCCCCTGTGTGGGTTAGTACCCTGCTACCCCATTACCCATACTTTCTTTTCTCCCCTCCCTTTTAATGGGCTACCATATGAATCCCATATGTATCCCTGAGTTTAGGCTGGCCCCTGCCATATTACCTGGGCCTCACCCCAGGGACGTATGTATTCAGCATCTTCTTCCCTATGACCCTTTTGAATATTTTTTAGCTTACCTCAGCGGACTCGTGTAGTACTTATCCTTTTGAGCTTGGTTTACTTCACTTAGCATAATTTCCTCCAGTTCTTCCCATGCAGCGTTGTGCTTCATGCGTTCATCAGTGCTTTTTAGGGATGTGTAGTACTCCATTGTATGTATGTACCAGAGTTTTTTAATCCATTCGTCTGTTGATGGAAATTTGGGCTGTTTCCAACTCCTTTCAATTGTAAACTGTGCCATGATGAACATTGGGGCACAGGTGTCTGGCCGTGCTCTTTGGGTTTTTTTTCTCTTCTGGGTATATGCCCAGTAAGGGGGTTGCTGCATCACATGGTAGCTTAATTTCCAACTGTTTTAGAGACCTCTAAACCATGTATTAATCTTCTTATTGCTACTTTTGAAGAGTTATCTAAATTTAGCAACAAATGGATGGAATTAAACAGATAAACTGAATAAAGAAAAGCATCTAATAGTACAAGAAAGGGCTGAGCAGATACACTCCTTGGCCCAGAGTTTCACCATTTGGCTTCACAGAATAGAGATCACCGTGCACGGACGGGTTCTTGCTACTTGAAACCCTTTCCCCTTCACTTCATTTAATGTTTCGAGCCTTATGCTTGCTGTTTCCAAAGGTGGTAAAATGCTGTGGATTTTATTGTGGTTTTCTTTTACCTACTCCACACTATTTTTTTGTATATTCAGGATAAAGCTTGTACTCCTGTACAGAATTTGCATCTGAAATACTCGCAGGGGCAGTTTACCCTGTCCTCTGGGGTCGCCAGGAGCAGACACTGACCTTATGGCAGCGAGTTGGGTTTCTAAGACCATCTATGGCGAAGCCTAGGAAAGCCAGAACCGTGTGAGACAGAACCTGTCAGAGAAGGAAAATGCAAACACTTTTCACTAAAATAAGCAATAGAGAAAATGAAACGCTGCCTCTTTTCAAAGGTGGAAAACTAATGAGACCATCTCATTAATGTCATATGCAATTAAATTTTCCTAAGGCTAGTTCAAAAACCATTTGAGCAGTGCAGTAACAGAGAGATGCCAGAAATTCAATTTGAATTCAGAGCATGACATAGAATGAGTCGTGCCACTGCTGATGGCAGGTGGATATTAGCTGTAAGTATATCAGAAAGATGTTTACTTGTGTGTCATTGACTATGCAAAGACTTTCCACTGTGCAGACACTGGCCAACCATGGATAACATCAAGAAGAATTGGAATTCTTGAAGAGTTCCTTGTGCTCATGGGAACCCTGTACGTAGCCTGAGACAAGGGTTCAAACAAAACAAGGGAATATTACATGATTTAAATCCAGGAAAAGGGTCTGTCAGGGTTGTTTCTTTTGACCATATTCATTTTCAGGGTCTCGGGAACTCCTGGGGGCATAGCAGGCTGTGCACCTCCAGGTCAGGAGTCCTCAATGCTGAGCAAATTAGCCAAGAACCTGAACTGGAACATCAGGGTTTGAGGAAGGCTCATTAGTAACTTGCTCTCTCTAAAACCCACTGGGGAAAAACACAAAAATCCTCCTAAGTGGAGCAGCAGACAATGATCTGATATGGAGAAAAGACTGATGTGACCAAGGATTTCATTTTAGACCCACTGAAGCAGCAGTCAAGAAAACAAATGGCGCATTACATTTGGAAAATTTGCTGCAAAAGACCTTTTTTTTTAAGTAGTAAGGAACAAAATGCTAATTTGAGGACCAAGGTGTGCCTAAGGCAAGGTGTAGCATTTTCAATTGGCTCATATTTTTAATTGCATGCAAAAACAGGACGAGTGGAAAAGAATTGGCATATTTGAATCATGGTTTTGGCAAAGAGTATTGAAATGCCACAGACTGCCGGAAGAACAAGAGAATCTGCCCTAGAGGAACATCAGCCAGAACGCTCCTGAGATACAAGGATAGCCAGACTCCTTCTCTGACACTCTGGACATGTTACGAGGAGAAACTAGGCCCTGGAATAAAGACACCCTGCTTGGTGTCATGGAAGGGCATTGGAAAAGAGAAGACTTGCGTGAGATGGTGGTTGCTATAATGGGCTCAAACATTACAATTGTGTGGGTGGCCCAGAACAAGGCGGTGTTCTGTTCTGTTGATCATAAGGTCTCTGAGTTGGAACTGATTGAACAACATCTGAAAACAACAATAAGCCATGCATTGGCCTCCCGTGATCCCCATTCTAGGCAACACTCGGTCTCAGCACTCAGAAATCCCGAGAAAGCCTTTCAGGAGTAGAAGGGATAATTGTTTGTTTGTTTTTTTTATGTACACATGTGCTTGACACAAGGGATGGATGGATGGATGGATGGATGGATGGATGGATAGATTGTGATGAAAACTATAAGAGCCCCCAATAAAATGATTTCACAATAATAATGGTGTTCTTGACTTTAGGTCCCTTGTCACTTGCTTGTGTCAAGAAGCTAACAAATCCGTTTGTAGAAACAGGTCCCACCGCATAGGGCCTCACTCTGCAAAATGCAACATTTGGTCATCTACTCCATCCAGTCTGTCTTCCCCCCACCTAGCCCGGCCTGGCTCCTGTACCCTCGCCAACTACATTATTTTCTGAAAATTAGGGATAAAAACCCACAATAATTTGGGTAAATTATGGGGGAAAGCTGTTGAACATATACATATAGCAGGGGCCCACCCACACAGACAACGCGGTTTGAACTGCAGCTCTGCCAGCCAGATTCCGTTTGTTATGTGTGTTCCCATACAAACAAGAAGCTTGAGGAAACCTCATTCCAAGACCTTTATAGCTCAATAATGTAGATCCTATTTTAGCCTAGAAACTGTGAAACAGATCAGATTTGCAAGATCAAAAGATTAATCAGCCTTAAACATGCCATAAATATTTGGAGCTGCCTTCTCACCCTCACATTAATCATGAAGTGAGAATAGTCCCATTTTAAGTAGCATTAAGATAATGTTAAAGCACATGTGTGTGAGGATCATACCAAAGAGCTTAGGGGGGGAAAAACGAGTGATTTTTTTTTTAAGAAGTGAATCTTGGAATTCCCAGAAAAGAATAGAATTCTTAAGGATAGTAGTTTTGGTAGATCCAAGAGAGGATCGTATTTTAGCAACTCGTGTTTTTATCATTGTATAAAATAAATATTGTTCAGAGAATATTTTGTAGCTACACCATCTCTTTGGTTCTTAATAAAGTTTTTGACATTATCAAGGATTTCATCTTACCCTAATTGAACCAGTAGCCAAGAAAACAAAGGACATATCACATTAGGAAATTTTGCTGCAAAAGACTTCTTTAACATGGTAAAGGGCAAAAATGTCCATTTGAGGACTAAGATATGCCTAAGGCAAGGTCTAGTATTTTTAACCAAAGGTTATCCAGAGGCAGGCAAAATCATTTTCACAACTTTAAGTAATCTACCCAATGTACGTGGCCAGGAAGTGGCATAAAGGAGACCGGAATACTAACCAACATCTGGAAGGAGGGTTCACACTCTTTAAGAAGGAACTTCTCTGCGTGAATTATGTTCAAAAAATGTGTTGAAGCCCTAACTCTTGGCAACCCGGAAATGTGAACCTATTTGCATATAGGATCTTTGGAGCTGTTAAACAAATAAGATATCACCCATCTCCTTATCCCATCTGAGGGGTACCCTTATAAAAGAGAAGCAATAAGGAGAGATACCCAAGAGGAAAAGTTTTGTGAGAATGGAGGGAGCAGTAAGCCAAGAAGCACCTGGGCTACTGGAAGTTGGAGGAGTCAAAGAAGAATCTTCCCTGGAGCCTTGAACTGAATTCAGACCACTAACTTCAGATCCGTATGGCAATACACTTCTGCTCTTTTACAATACCTCATGTTTGGTATTTTGGTAAGATTTCCCTTAAGAAACAAACACTACAGCCCTTCTGAAAAAGAATTAACCTTGTAGATGGGCATTAGGACTTGACTCAAGTACTCCCCCAACACAGGAACACTTAATTCTAATAATCTAACATTCTATGATGCTCACCTTCCCAACACGATTGCTGAAGACAAAATGGCTGCATAAACAAATGTGGTGAATAAAGCTGATGGTGCCCTGCTTTCAAAAGACATAGTATCTGGGGCCACTTGAATATAAACAGGTGGCCATCTAGCTGAGAAACAACAAAGCCCACACGGAAGAAGCACACTGCATGTGTGATCATGAGTTGTTGATGGTATCAGGTATGAGACATCTAAGACCCAGAACAAAATCATACCCAATGTAAATGGTCTGAGGATAGGCAGGGGAAGGAGTGGCAACCCAATGCTCATTTGTAGACAATTGGACATCCCCTCCCAGAGGGGTCACAGGGAAGAAATGAGCCAGATAGGGTACAATATAGCATCCATGAAACACACAACTTTCCTCCTGTTTTTTTGGTGCTTCCTTCCCCCCACTATCATGACCTCAATTCTACCTTACAAATTTGATTAGACCAGGACATGTACACAGCTACAAATAAGAGCCCTCAACACATGGAATCCAGGATAGGTAGATCCCTCAGGAACAACAGGAAAGTAGAGCTACCACGAGGATTAGGGGAGAAAGGAGAAATCGGTCACAAGGATCAATCTATAACCCCCTCCCAGGGGGCAAACAATGGAAAAGTAGGTAATGGGCAATGGAGGGTGATGTAAGATAGGAAAATAATCATCTATAACTTATCAGGGGCTCAAGAGGGAGGATGGGCAGGGCAGGTAGGGGAAAGAAATGGAGAGCTGATATCAGAAGCTCAAGTGGGAAGAGAATGCTTTGAAAAAATGATGGTAACATATATGCAAATGTACTTGACACACTGTATGAATGTATGGATTCTGATATGAGATGTAAGTGCCCCCAATAAAGTATTTTAAAAAAAAACAAAAAATCTCTCCGCTTCCTAACCTGGAGTCTATGCCTTCTGCACTACCTTTGCCTTCCGCTTCCTTCATTTAAGCCAGTACTTCGTTAGACAGATAGGAATATCTCGTTTCCCTGCAAGGTATGAACTCTCACAGTGACCCCAGGTGGCAGAGTAGAACTACCCCACAGGACTTCCGCTGCTGCCATCTTTCCAGACACAGATTTCCAAGAAGCCACCAACCTGCATGCGAGCATCCCAGGGTTGACTCAATGCGCTACCAGGGCTCCTTAGAAAACGGGGCCAGACCTCTGATTTTTCTTTTTAATCAGAAACCATGACTTTAAAATATCACTGTTTTTCATTATGTTTTGTTTCTGCTACTTCCAATCCGTTTAAGACCACTGGAGGAAGGGGACCTAACTCAGACAGCACTCGACAGCAGAGGTTTCGCCTTGCCTTGTGTTTCAGTGGTATGATTTTTACAGTGAAATTTTCGTGGTTGTTTTAAACAAATGTGGAGTTTGACTTTAGTTCCCCATCCAGCATGGACTGCTCACCCTCAAGAAGAGCTCCCCTTTCCAAGAACTCTGCCTGCCCTTGTGGGTTGGCTTTTCCATGCTGATCCTCCTGCTCCACACCAAGCATCAGTGAAACACAGCCCATGGACCAGGGCACACTGCCTACTTTAGCCAATCAAGTTTTATTGGCTCATCATCAAAGGCTATCGTATCTATAGCTTCTGTGGCTGTCAGTCCTCCATTAATGAGGATGTGAAGAACTTTAGACTGAAACCATCTCACTCACGAAGCCTTCCACAGAGAACAGGAATGGACAAGAGCTGCGTGCTGAAGCTCCACCTATGTCTTACATCTACAACGTGCTTCATCTATTTTTAGCTGTACCATTGACTTTGTCAGGCAGTGTGTCTATGGTACCCACCTACTATTGCAGATCTTCCAAGATAAAGCACATACACACACACTCACACCATTGTGTTATTGTTAGGAGGAGAGATTTTAACTTGCCTCACCCACATCTGCTCCAAAAGACCTCTTTCAACCGTTAACAAGCAACAATGTGTGTTGGAGGACTAAGGTGCACCTACCCCAAATGAGGATGCTTTCCTTCGCCTCGTATTCCTGCAACATCAGACAGTGCATAAGGGAGCCTGCAGAAGAATTGATGCATTTGAATGATTCTGTTGGCAAAGAATATTGGGAGTTCCATTCACTGCCGCCAGAGCAAGTGTCTTTGTCTTCAAAAAAGTACAGCCGGAATGTTCCTTGAGGATGTGGAGACTTTGTCTCGTGTACTCTCACCAGAAATTAGCTGCCATTCCCTGGAGAAGACACCATGTTTGGTAGAGTCGAGGGTCAGCACAGAAAGAGCAAGTCCTCCAGGATATGGCTCAGCACAGCGGCTGTAGCAACAGGTCCAAACATAACAATGATCGTGAGGATGGCCCGGGATGGGCAGTGTTTCATCCTGTGAGACATAAAATCATTGTCATTCAAGCCGGTTGCTCAGCAATTAACAACATCTACCCCAAACCATGGTGCATGCTTCAGAAAATGCTGGATTTTACTGAAAAGTTAGGCAAGGGCATCCCTCAGACACTGAGCAGCTAAAAGCAACAAATTACTAGGGTGACTCTGTCAGTTTATCCATGAACTAGCAGCCCCCAGAGGATAGAGCTCTAGAAAAAAAAATCAGACTTTTCTGATTGTCCTTTTTGTCCAATCAAATCATCTGTGCCACCCCTTCCCCAGCTCCCTGCTCCACCCACCTAGCTCCATTGGATCCCTAATTATGAGAGCAAGCACAGGGCTGTGTGCCGAACGAAAACGTAAAGACAGAGAAGTTGCTGCTGTGACTGTCCCATAGGAGATCCGCTCCCTTGATTTTTCAGGTGATTAAGAATTGAGAGATGTGTCAGGCTGTTGATTGGGAATTTCAGTGTCTGATTAGAGGTGCAGGAGACACAAAGGGGCAACGTAAGGGCAATGACTTTGAAAAGAGATTGTTTTTCCTGGGCAGAGGTTTATCTAAGGACACTGGCGCCTACAACCACGGGTTTTTCCATGGTTTTACCATGGGAAGCTGCGTAGGAACAGAAACTTCTCATTGCCGCGGCCTTCCTGTGGCACCCAGAGCCAGAGCCCACAGCCAAGGCACAGAACAGGGTGCCCTCTGGATGTGGAAAAATTATCCTAGGAGAAGTTGCCCAAGGCCTCTCTGGGTTATTTTGCTGGGACGCTGCCAGCTTTTGCTGACAAGGTCTGCTTGCGCAGGCTTGCCGGCCATGGCCTGTGTCCACTGCTCTGTATGATCACATGGCACATTTTACTGCATGCAGACTCAGGCCGATCCAGGTCAGCAAGCAGCATTATCTGCAAACCACAATGAGCTCAGGTTGAGCTTTTACACACAAAGAAAACAGCAGAGCAGAGCAGAACACGACAAGTGTCTGGAAGGAGGCAGCCAGAAATCAGCTACCAAGGGAGTGGCGGCCAGCGATGGGAAAACAAAACATGGAAGCGCCAGCTCCGCTGCGAACCCCAAAATAAGCAAACGGAAAATGAGGAATCATGGGAAAGGGGCAGGGGGTGGTGTGAGAACCCTGGGCCGAAATTAAAGCAGTTCTGCATCTCCACGTGCCAAAATCTAATTAGAAAGAAATTGCCAAGCACTAGTCAGGTCGTTAGGAACTGCGAAGACATGCAGGCACTTGAGAAGGGGCCATCTCTAAGCAAATCGGCTGCAGCACAGCCGAAGCCAGGCATGAACTACATAGCATGTACCTAACAAGGTACCTGGCTTGCCCTGGGTGCCTGCTGACCCAAGCTAGGGATTTCACCATCAACCCGAGAGCATTTTAAATGAAGAGGACAGTGTGCTCTGGGGAATGATGTCAATCCAATTAGACAAAGCAGAAGAGTGCAATTCCAGGCTTTGTGTATTTGTTTTGCGGTGTTTTTATTTTTGTTTGTTGTTGGATGGAAAACAGAGGTAGAACGAATATAACTGGACTCTTCTTTAGATATCAATTTTCCATTCTCTCTGCACTCCGAGAGTGGTCCCATCCTCTTCCCTTACATAACCTGCAGTCTGGATGGCTTCTCCATGGCTAATAATAGCATTCTGGGTTCTGCTGGCTGCTTGATCCGCAAACTACTTCCCTGACAGCATTTTTACTCCCGCTGCAGGGAAATCCCAACGCCCCTGACAGTTGGAGAAGCAACCTGAGGACATTTCAAAAGAAGAAATGGATCTTTCCCTGCAAAATCAGCAAGTGCTCTATAATTAAAAAGACACACAAACTATCGGGGAAGAAACCAAAGCAACAGGCACCTGGAGGGGTTGGCATTACTTGTCCCTTTTCTTATGAGTTCCAATGGCCTCTGTTGATGTCGTTCTCAGAGCATCTTCCTTCTTAGAATCTTGTTATGGTTGATGATGTGACTCAGCCCCAAATCCTGGCCACCCTATGTGTGGCAGAATGAATCCGGAGCCATCATCAACAAGGCGGATATGTTAGAAATACACCTTCTTCTAATATACATTTTCCTCTCCCAGCACAACCTCTTCCATGGAAGTCCTGAGCACTTTGGTCCTCTAACACAGAGGTATACAGTTAGAAATATCTGTACATCACCTCACCTTCAGAATTATAATTCTTATTTTAAGGGAAGTGGCTTAACTCTTTCAATCTGAAAACACTTCGAGGAATTCAGGGAACCCTGGTGGCATAGTGGTTACACGTTTGGCTAAAGATGGAGCTCTCTAGCGCCATGAAGAATGGCAGTCCTGGACGTTCACAGGGACAGTTCCTGTCTGTCCTATGGGGCTGCTATGACTCAACACTGACTCTATGGCAGTGAGTTCTGGTGGTGCTACATCTCCAACCACACTGTGCAGTCAGATCAGGTGAGCTCCTACCAGGACAGCTGACCCTTTATCCTATGTCTCATAACCAGAGTTTCAACTTCCCAAGGTGCACTTTATCTACTGCTCATTGAGGGTTCTCCTTCACCTCACCTATAGACACTGTACCCCCCGCCCCTTCTCAAAGATCCACAAGGCCAAGGAGAGAGGAACTTGGATGCATATGAGCATACATCCTGCCCCAAAGCCCCTGCCACATGGAGCAATTCCCTTCTTCCTGCTGTCTCTTGGGTTAGCCTCACTCACCTGCCTGCCTTCCAACAGAACTTCGGGGCAGTCCTGTGTCATTTGCGCATCAACAGCCGATGAAGGTGAACACAGATGCTTACCCAGCATCACTCTTGTTCAGTTCTATGGACTTGTCTGCCCCATGAAGCACTCTGTTCCCAGGAAGCATCTGCCTCAGTCCCGGCTAAGGGGGAACTTAGCCAGCGCTGCACATTCTCACACAGTGCACGGGACCCTCCAGGTGGACTGCTCCGGGGAGGGGCCTGTGTGCCATGCCAGGGCCTCCCAGGGCCTCCCAGTGATTCTGCAGATGGGAAGGAAGATGGTTACCCACAACCACTGTTTCTCCATTCTCACTTTCACAATAGTGGTGAGAGGGGAGCAGCCAATTATGCGCTATGGGAAATCAATAGTCTTGGTTATCTAGTCCTGCTCTAATGGAAAGGCCACAAATGGGTTGCTTTGACAAACAGAACTTTATTTTTCGCAGTTCAGGAAACTAGAAGTCCAAGTTCAGAGCCCTGCCCTGGGGAACCTTTCTCTCTCTCTCTCTCTCTCTCTCTCTCTCTCTCTCTCTCTCTCTCTCTCTCTCTCTCTCTCTCTCTCTCATTGGCTCTGAGTGAAGGCCTTTGTCTCTTCATATTCCTTTTCATGGGTCCTTGAACAGCTAGTTCGGTAGAGCATCTAGTGTGCCCCAGCTCTACTTGCTTGCTAGCTTAATGATCTCTTTGTAAACCTCACGAGATTGATTTAAGACACACTTTATACAAATACTGCTTCTTTTCTATAGCAAAGAATATCCATTGCCAAATAGGGCTATATGCATCCGTATAGGGATTAAGGTTTGTAACACATATTTGGGGGTGGGGGAGGGGTGCCCAATTCAATCCATAATTACCCCACTGTATGTTTCGAGAATGTGAAACTTCAACAAGGCGCTGGCAACATGTGAGGGTCATGGCAGGATGAACAAGTCACAGCTCCCTGCTTTGAACAAACAAATCCCCCTGCTTAGCTGAGTGCTTCCCCAACAGCAGCTTTGTGAGGACGACTAGCAGCGATCCGGCCTTGACAGAATGCTGGAGGTGAAAAGAATGAAGTTAGACGTGAGCCGTCAACTCCTTGATGACAAGTGAGAAGCTGTGGTGCGGAGAGAGTGGCCTGCCTAACCTCATCGAGAGTGGACTAGGGAGAAAGTGCTCAAGATCGACTCCCGAATCTCTGCCAATAAAAAGCCGGCGAATCACTGCAGTCCACTCCACAATCAATCACCAGCATGCTGCAGGCTAGACAGCATGTCCTCCCATTGCGCAAGAGGTCACCGTGAGTCGGAAAGGGATCTAGGGCCGCTAGGAGCAACAATAACAATGAAGATGATGATGATGATGATGATGTTCCAGTCAACTCTGAGAGAGTAGAACCAGAGCAGAGACCTCATAATTAACTCTCCAGGGGCCATTTCCATAATCTTACCCTAAAACTAGTATTCATGAACACTTCAGGCACACACTTCCTTTTCAGGAAGATATATAAAAACACATTATTAAATCTGGAAATATATAAATTGGAGGGGAGACGATGACACAACCTGGACACACACATTTATAACAGCTGTCATGATATGAAGATCAGGTTTTTTTTTTAGTTAAACATTCTCATCTAAAACCAATTTGCATAAATAATGAGGCGCTGTTTCACAAAGAAACAGCTTGGTGAGAGAAGCAGGATCGGCTCGGAGGTACATGGAGCGCAGCAAACCCATGCCGGCAGGTGGGCTGCTGGGTTTCTCTGCCATTTCTCTGGGAAAACAAATGAAATGAAAGCGTTTTATCTCTAACTAAGGAGGGAAGGAAGATAGATATTTTCTCAATGCAAGAAAAACAAATCTTGATCAACTCAAGAAATGTTGTTTATTTTCTGCAAATGAGATATAATTATCACACTGCTATTCCCCTGGTGTTTTTAAGTTTAGTTTCTTTTTACTAACAAGGACTTTGCTTCTCCTTCCCTTGCTAACACTCCCCCGCTGTGGACGGCACCCATGACCCCGGCGGTTCCTGTCACCCTAATCTTCCCTACACCAACCCGCTAACCACGCAACTTGTAGCGGGCTGATGTCCTTTTCCTACAGTGTCACAGCATGCTCGATCTATTTATAGCGAAACTGTCTGAATATTTTAAAAATCTAATGCGGTCCGATATTACTAAGAAGCTTTTTATCTACAACCTCAAATGTCTAATAGGGTAAAAGCAGTAGTTTTAGTCGCTCTCTGCCCAATTAAATAAGCATTTACTATGCATTTGTTTTGTAATGTATGTGCTTATGACTCTGTCATTTATTTTGATGATGTAGGTAATGTCCCTGGATGACAAAAAATGGTTTGCACTTCAATGGTTGCTACTAAAAGGTTGCCATCTCAAACCAAGCAGAAGCTCTGTGGGAGAGTCTTAATGTTGGTATTTATAAAGATTACAGCCAACAAGGCTGTCTAGCTTCCCCCCCGCCCCCCATGGTTGCTGTTGTTCAGCCCCCTTGGGGGAGGGGAGTTTATGTGCAAATCTTTGTGATTGGTCCCCCCTTCCTCCCCTCCTCTCTCCACCTTCCCCTTCCCCTCCTGGTATAGCTACACCCATTCCTGTTCCTGGATTCTCCGCGTTGTGAGTTCTTATGTCTTATCTGTACCTGTGTACAGCTCTGGTATAGGCCAGTGAAAGGCAGAACTGGGGTCATAACAGTGGGGGTGAGGAAGCCTCAAGGAACCAGAGGAATATTGTGTGTTTCATCAGTGCTATACTGCACCCTGGTTGACTCATCCATTCCTTGTGACCTTTCTGTGCAGGGATGTCCCACTGTCTACAGATGGGTTTTGCATCTCTGCTCCGACCCACCCCACCCCACTCCCACACACCCGCCTTGTTCTCAATAATATGGTGTTTGGTTGGTTGGTTTTGGTCTTCTGATGCCTATTATCTGACCCTGTCAACACCTCATGTCTCACAGGCTGTGTGCTTCTTCCATGTTGCTTCTCTGCTAGATGGCTGCTCATTTAAGCCAGGGGTCACAAAGGTGGGAGGGGTAGTGGGAGGGAATAAAGAGGAGCTGATAACAAGGGCTCAGATAGAAAGTAATGTTTAGAAAATAATGATGGCAGCATATGTACAAGTATACTTGATGCAATTGATGTATGGATTGTTATAAGAGCTGTAAGAGTCCCCAATAAAATGATCTTTTAATAAAAGAGAAATAAAAATCTATAGACTGGTCCTTCAATGTAACACATGGGATTGCTCTGAGTCAGGATCAAAATGGTGACAATGGAGTTGATTGACTTACATGTCTATATTTATAAATACTAAACGATCTAAGTAGTTGCTATCAGATAGGAAGCTGGGATAAAACTATTTTTTCTTGTTGCTTCTCTTGGGAGTGGCCCAGCTGGTTCTGATTTAAAGCAATTCTCTGTGACTGCGTAGGGCTGCGCCCCAGGGTTCCCTAGGCTGTAATCTACAGAAGCAGGTGGGCAGGTCTTCTCTCCTACAGAATTAGTGATGGGTTTCAACCACTGATTTTGTGTGTGTGTGTGTGTGTGTATGTGTTTGTGTGTAGTCAAGCATTTAACCACTTGACCACTGGGTCTCTACCACCTAGACAGGGAAAGTCAGCAAGTGTTTTACAAGGAACAAACAAGAGTAAGGAGCTCTGTTGGTGTAATACATTGGGGTGCTAACCTCAAGGCTAGCAGTTTGAACCCCCTAGCCACCGTGGAGCAGAATGATGAGGTTTTCTAATAACAATGGGTAAAAGTGCAGAGAATGTTCTAAACTTGATTGTGGTGGTGATTGAATTCTGTGGTACGCTAATCATATGTCAATAAAACTTTATACATTTTGATTCTGAACGGTTGCGTTAGAATCCTCAAGAACAGCTGGGGAAAGTCCTCTTTGTCATACACAGTAGGTAGACGAGAAACAGCATGCCACCTGAGAAGGGAGTGGAAATCTTCATTCTGAGATGCAGGAGGAAAGGGTGGGGGACCCAGGGAATGGCCCATATTAAGTCATGTGGAAAAGAAAATTATGCCCACACAAAGAACTCTGGGGAAGTGGCTGGAGCGCAGATGGAGATACAGGAATGTGGAGAGTAGGTCCTGAATCTCTCTCTCTCTGTCTTCCTGAGAAATAGATTTTACCAGGAGCCCCTGGGACATGCTGGCCAGGGAGACTGTGAATGCCCACGTGGAGAATAGGTGGGAACGGTTGAGTTCTGCATCTTTGAGAGGACTTCAAAAAGTTCCCAGAAAGAGGGAATGAAAAAAATCGTTGAATTTTCCACAAATGTTTTGACATTTCTTTCACTGTCATATTGTTTCCCCCTCTCAGCTCTAAAAACTCCAAGTTTATCTAGAATCTCAAGAGCATCTCCAGGGTGGCCACTCTTGTCCATTTGCCTCTGGTCCAGCTTCTTGTAATAATTCATTTTATCTTGATTCTCCCCAGTCTCTACAGCCTCTCCAAATATCTCCTACAGAGAGTTAGAAATCGGCACCACCTCGCCTGTAGAATCCGTCCCCTTGTGACACTGTGCTTCACAATTCCTGGGTGAGCAACAAAAAGGGATGTGAAGAATCCAACAATGGTGACACCACCAAAAATAAACGATGGCTGAGTCCTCCTGTGCAGTATCTGAAATGCCCACCTTGTCTCCTAGAAACACACTGAGGGCTCCTTCCTTCTGCCCATTTTCATTGTCAAGCCGATTGCTGACCACACAAGCAGAGCTTTCCTCCTTTCTGTTTTTAATCCAAGAACCGATACCCTCCTCAGTCAGCTGAAGGTGAATGTCGCACAAAGTTCCTCTTAGATGCAATAGCTCAGCCACTCTTCCCCCCTCAACTGTGCCCACAGCAAGAACCTTCTGCCCCTTGGCAGACAATACAGGGCCTTCTCTCATCTCCTTTCCCAGGGTGACAGATGTCAGGCAAAGCCTAGAGGAACCAAGGAACCTTGTGTTTGAACTCACACACTCGGGGGGTTAGGGGGTAGGGTAGAGGGGAGGCAGACTGTGCTGGATGCTAAGCTGAACCCTTCTACTAAATGGTGTGGCAAGAGGCTGGCTTCAAGACACTCCAAGGGTCCCGGATTGGGGTTTGTTTGTCTTCTGTATCCTCTGTGTCCAGTGGGAGCAAGGACGAGCCAGCGAAACCTCGGAGAGCCAGCAGTGCACGGGGCCGCCATCTTGCCCACTGGTCTGTGCTGGGACACGCTGCCCCTTTGCACAGGTTCTGACTTTCACAGGCCTCACTCTATCTCCTGAGATAAGTATGTAAGGATTTCACAGAATGAAGCATGAAGGAGATTCAGCACAGTGCCTGAAACCGATCATTATTCAATACAAGCAAATTAATATAATGAAGCAGCCCCTTTTATCATCACACTCATATGGACACAAAGAACCATGAAAGAATGAAAATAATTCTCAAGCTGTTAATGATTAATTATCTGCTAATCTGTTTAACAATAGATCTACTGCTAATTGCTTTGTTCATGCAAATGAAACGCTGGAGAAGCCTGCCTCTGTCTCTTTTGGAGAGGTCATTTAAAAAAAATGCTTTTCATGCCTGATTACACTGAAATCCCTCCTGAATTCCAGCTCCATTATAAGATGTTTTTTGCAATTTCCTTCATGTCCTCATTGAAGTGAACACAACGTATTAATACGGAGCTAATAAATTTGCATTATATTTAACATTAACATTGATCTGCCCCTGATTGCAAAAGGAAAAGGTTTTCTGTTGCAGATGCATCACGCAGCTCACTGGGTAACAAATACGAGCAAGGATGGCTCAGCGGTGGGAAGACTTGTGATTTTTCCATTTGAGGCAGATAATTGACTGTGTCCATCAGAAAGGGTATAACCTGTTTCAAGCAAACCTCAATGCTTCTATCGAGAACGATCAACCTACCTGAACTGCGACTTTCCCACCCGACAGCTGCTTGAGACTTCCTCCTAGTAAAGGCACAGCACATGCACCTATTCAAAGAACCAGCAGCAAGGAGCCCAAGCACCAACTTGCCCCCCCCCCACCCCTGCAAAAAGGCCTGCCTTTGTCCACCTGGCAGCTTGCCTGAGTCAAGCCCTTTTCTCCTGGTGCAGTTGCCTCGAGTTTCTTGGGAAGAGTCACGATGCATTTGTGTGGATCCAAAGGTTTGTCCTTGGCAAGGGTGTATTCTTCCTGTTGGCCCATCCTCCCGAGTGCCAGGCTTTCTTGCTACATCAATCTGGTGTACTCTCAAATTTTAAAAAATGTATGCATTTTAAAATAAACATATGCAACTCAACTCCACAATGGCTCCTTTGAAGCTTCCACGAAGGCAGAAATGCCCGTTTCCGGTGGCACCTCGCACTGTCTGAGACACCAGCTCACCCCTCTTCTTTCGCCTCACCTGGTCTCACACTGAAACCCCTAACGAGGGTCTGTGTAGTCATTCTAGACCTGTCCACCCTTCTCTGCCATCTCCCGCTCTATATATTGCAGTCACAGGTTGTCCGTTATTCCCCGGAAATATTGTGAGAAACCATTCCAGAAGTGCTGTGGGAGCCCTTCACAGACTGAGGCCATATATAAAGAAAAATTATTAGCTTTGAATTTCAAACCTGAACCACATGACACACCAGCCATCGTGAAGCCGCACTTCCCTCTGACATAAATGGATGGCTTATCATCTCTCCCCTACAGCAGCGCGACTCGGCTCCTTTCACTTCTTCCACCCAGAGTCGGCTTGTCCTCTCTGAATGATCCCTGTCAATGGGAAATTGAGATTTCTCAGCAGATGTCACAGAAGCCTCCTGTTCACACTGTCTAGGTGCAAGTTAAATTGGTGGCATTGCATAGGGAAATCAAGTTTTCCATTGTCATTTGAAATGATAAAGAAATGTCTAGCCTACTTTTCAAAATAAATACTACCATTCCCCCCCCCCCAACATTTAACTGTGCATTTTATTCACTGGGAGTTGTTAAAAATGGGAACCTCTCCCTCAAACTTGCCATTCAAGGAAAATAATAGGCCTGTCTGCTTAACGATGCTCCCAGAGTTTTGCAGCACTTCCCCTCCATGGGAACACGCGGCCCAGGCGTCCTCAGGCAAGGTGAGCTGCAAACCACTGCGCTGGCTCATGCATATCACGCCAAGGGTGCAGTTGTGATGGAGATGGCATGCTGGCCACCTCTGTGAACCACCCAGCACCTGCAGACTGAAACTAGAACCGGGTTTTGAAGGGTCTTCACAGTAACACCACACCCCTTCTCACCAGGCAATATCAGTATTTCAATGCCTCCTGAACACGGTGGTCCCTCCGTCTGGAATGTCCTTGTCCCTCGTCCCAGAACATTCCCATTCCCCTTGAGTACTAACCCACACAGCACTGCCTCTAGAGAGTGTGTTCTATATTTCTGAGAACAGAGTTGTTCAAGTTGTCTTCTTCTTTCCTCTTAGAATGCTTTTCAAATGCCACATTCACCCTTAGTGTATGTGCATTTGAGGTTCAACAAAAATGGAGTTGAAAGATAATAGAATCCCTTCACAACGTTTTGAAGCACCCTCACCCGTAATACTTACCTATAAACTTTCCCATGGGGAAGGCAAAGCATGCTGATAAGGAAGTTGTGTTATTTATCTGTGTGTTCATTTGGAAGCATGCTTGGCACTGAGTGATATTGGGTACCTGAAGAAGCAGGACAGATGGATGATAATAATTATTCTTTTGATTGGCAGGATGGCAGAACCTTAAATAAGAGTTTTAACACAGGAATAAAAACAAAGAAGTAAGGGACCTAGATATTCCCTGCTGTGTAAAACATATAATGAATGTTATATGATAATTAAAATTAGATATAGTTTCATTGAGATATCTGCTAACCCCAAAGTCAGTAGTTTAAACCCATCAGGGCTCCTTGGGAGAAATAAGAGGCTTTCCACTCCTGTGGAGATTTATGGTCTAGGGAACCCAAAGTGGCAATTCTGCTCTGACCTACAGGGTCACTGTGAGTTGGAATTGGCTTTGAGGTAGTGACTTTGCATTTTTGAGCTCATGTGATTTATGGAGACTTGAACAAGTGATGGACATCAAGAAGACAAAACATCGTGGATGCACGATCGATTGAGTTATGCTGGCCTATTTATTATCTATGTCATATCTTGGGGGGTGAGGGTGGAGAGAATGCTCCCAAAAATAACATGCAGGGACATTTTTAAATCTGCATCCATGCTAAGCAGTCTCTTCAACATTTCACTTCTCTCACTACTTAATCTTATTCTAGTGATAAACCACCTTTACCAGGAAATAACTACTTTGAATTTAACCGCTGCCTGCTTTAATAACTGCGAGCTAAGCACGCTCATGAGAAATAGCTACAAGGAAGACGGAAACTGGAAGCAATCGAAAGGATCCTAATTGTTTGTGAATTATGTAGCTATCTAGAGCTGTACCTATATAAAGAAATCTGAGTGTAAGGAAAATAAAGACAATTAAAATAATGAGAATATCATAGTGAACAATTTCAAGAGGTCCCTTTCCCATATCTAGCCAAATCAACTCTGCTCTTGTTCGTCGCCCTCTGGTCAGCTCCAAGTCACAGCACCCGTCCACAGAGCAGAAAGAAGTGCCGCCCAGCCCCGTGGCTCCTCCATGACCACTGAGACGTTTACGTGGGTCTGGCTGTTGTGTGATTCCTTCTGCTCAAAGATTTCCATAATTTTTGCTGACCCTCTACTTTAGGAACTCTGCTGATGTGCGTTGGGTCCATGGTCAGCAGTTCAAAACCACCAGCAGCTCTGTGGGAGAAACACTGGGCTTTCGACTCCAGAAAACACTTAGCAATCTCAGAGACCCACACGGGCTGCTATGAGTCCGTATTGACTGGATGGCAGTGGGTTGGGTTTGGTTCCCCACTTCACTAAACACACTGTCCTTGGCAAGCACTTGATTTTCTTGACGACATGCCCAAAGCAAGTGAACCAACGTCTTACCATTCTCCCTTCTAAGGAACATTCCGGAGCTTATCTCCTAAGAATGACTTGTTCTTCTGGGGGCCCCCAGCACCCTTCGTGTTCAGCATCAGTTCTTCTTCAATCTTGCCTTTTCATTGCTCAGCTTTCCCCATGATCTGAGGAAACTGAAACAAGTCAAGGCTTGGGTCAGGTACACCTGAGTCGTCAGATTTACTGAATACAGTCAGTCATTTGATTTCTTGATTACTGGTAGTACAGGCATTGATTGTTAGTCAACGTAAAGCAAAACTGTTGATGAGCTCAAGGTGAAAATCTAATTGTTCACCAACCTCGGGGGAAACCTCATGAATAGAGCACGTGAATAGCTGCATGGGTTTTCATTAGTATACCAATCTCTTTTACCTTCAGTGATAAAATACAGTTCTGCTCTGCGTTCAGAAGCATAATTTCAAAAGCATGGAGGTCAGCCATGGGGGTAGGCAGGGCACCAGCGCACTTAGCACAGCCGAGCATGGGACAGCTCCAGCAAGAGGCTATGAGTTTGACCGCTTGTTTTCCTCCCAAATCATTCAGATGTCCTTTCTAACATTAAGTCACATTAAAATTAATAGATTGGCCATTTAGGAGGAAAGGCATATGAAGTATTCCTCAAAATGTTATTGTTCAGCTGAGTATTCATTTTCCTGTGAGTATTAGTACTGGCTTTCTTGAAGGCAAAAGACAAATGAGAACTATATTCAATGCTTGCCTTCTGCCTGATTAAAGGAAACAAGAGTTTGTTCTTGGGAAATGAATTACATTCCCAGCAGAAGGCATTCCTGAAGAAATCGATCACACGAATCCGATAAGAGATCCAAGACATCTAGTGAAAGGATTTTTTCTTGAATCGATCCTTCATAAAGTTCACACCCTCCAGGTTGCAGTTCCCATTGCAGGGCCCATATGTAATACCAGAATGGCACCAGTCCTGACCAGGCTAAAATGAACTTGGCCTTGACACTGAAACAGTGCCTTGAAGAGCCCTGCTGTAAAAAGGTTCTGGCCTCGAGTTGCTGGATTACGTGAAAATCCTAAAGTTCTGAGAGAAGGTCTTCCATTGAAAAGGGGGTTTCTCAGGAAACTCAATGCAGTGCATATTTATTAACTGTTATTGCGATTAGGTAGGTGCTCACATAGGCAGATAGGTTGTAGAGAGGCATAAAGACATAGATAGATGACATTGACTTGACTGATCCTCGTGGTGACTGTAGTACAATAGTATTCAAAGTTCCTGCTCTTGTGTCTTCTTCACCATTGCCAGCATGTCCAATTCTATCCTTACAGCTACCATACCAGCCCATCTTACCAAGGGTCTCCCATGCCCATTTAGGGACTCTGCTGCAGCCAATAGGACCATTAATCGGTCCCTTCTGATGACCTGTCCAACATAAGCAAATAGGACAATGTTCCATTGTGAACCATTAGGTTGTTCGTTTGTTTTGTTTAGCTCGATGTCTTATGGTGAATTGCATTTACAGAGTAGGTAAATTTCCATCCAATAATTCCTGCACAATTTGTTTCATCGCATTGACTGCAGTTCTCACAATGAATCATGACTTCCTCTGCTTCCTCCTTGTGTTTCCTTGACTAATTTTCAAAAGAAAACCACCAGGAGCTCCATTGAAACCTGTCCAATATAGGTGAATCTATGATATTCGGAATACTGATGGCAGAAATGCCAGTCCATACACCACCACAGTGTGCCCAAAACAAAGTGGGGGGGGGGGCTTTATCTATTTGTATAGAAGTAATTTACTATTTTAACAATCGGTACATAGCTGGGTCCAGTGTTGGGTGTAACCTAAAATAGGATATGCAGCATCGCTTGTGTCTCAAAAAGAAAAGGAATCACTTTTCAGAGAATTTCCCGGAGGCCTTCACCCCAGAAGCTTGGAGGCCATTAATGGCTGTGGTTTTCCTTTCCGTGTACCCAGGTAGAATCGCTAAGTGCAGCTGCTGCTCAAGTTGAACACCCCTTTTCACAGTGGTGGCTGCCAAGCTTTAAATACAATCACTTTTTTCAGTAGCTAAAGGCCCTCCAACTTCCTTTTCAGTTTCTGTAATAGAGAAGCCCCAGAGCCTGACCTGGAGGTGACAGCAGGCAGGTGGCAATGTCACAGGCTAAGGAGATACATCTTTTTCATTCTCTGTATTTGGTCCAAATAAGCCGCTGAGATGAATAGCTAGTCACTTTCTCTGTTTCCCAAGTAGCTCTAGACTCTCGAAAAGAGCACTCTTCCAGAGAATCACCCCTTCTATTTAATCTCTATGAAGTTGAGCTACATTGAATATAAGTGACTTGGGTTGTTCATTTACAGAACAATTAGACAGACACCATGATTTGATTTAATCTGGCACTTTGCATTAGCATCAAGCAATGACATTGGCTGTCTTTGATAGCAACTTTTTAAAAAGTCCAAAAGAAGATAGAAAACTCTATTTCTTATTATCTTCACCTAGTTCTACCTTAGAAAGCTCAGTGTGCAAACCTGACAGCACACTCCCCCTCCCCAAATTTGATCAGCGAGGAAAAGCCCAAATTCTGAACCTCAGTACATTCTGGGAGAATCAAAGACAGCGGGGAATGTAAAACACATGACACCCCTTTCAGTTTTTAAGGAAGTTACAAGATGACAGCATGGCAGAAATTCACACACGCAACCACGGAGTTAATTAATAATGACCATCTCACGGGGCTGGTAGAAGGTCATTCATAAGCATGGTATTCAGAGTCAGAGGACTAAGAGAAAGGAGACCAAAGAAAGCATTTCAATCACACACTCCACTTCATGCACCTTGAAGCTCCCACATCCACATGCACACACTTGGCACACACTCACACACATGCACAGACACAATCATACCCACATGCACAGTTATACACATGCTCACACAGACACGTCACACACACTTATATGTGCATATGTTTGTGTATATATGTGTGTGTGTGTGTGTGTGTGTGTGTAAAATAAATTAACACGGAGCTGTTTTTAGGGTTTCTCAGCTAGCAGGGTTGGCACAGGAATAATACTAACAGGGGAATCCATAATTGATGGAATATGAGTGAAGATGGAGGTGATCTCATTGTGAACTGATTTGGAAAGATTAGGGATGGAAGTGTGGGTGACAGGGAAGAAATCATGGTTCCACATCAGGGTCTGAGTGACAATTTGTGCTCGGGGTCAAATTGACCTCTGAGAACCTATGGGAGATGGAGGAGGAACAGATCTGCACAAGCTGCTCTGGAGAGAGATGAGGAGGGAGTCATGGAAGGAGCATCAGCAGCGCACCCCCAGGAGTGGACATGGGGATGGATGCACAATGGCAGGGAAGGCATTCAAATGTAGCTTAGATACTTGGCCAACAATTACAGGTATTAAAATGAGACTTTCAAGAATGGGTGTGGGCAATAAAATGGTTGTGAGATTTTGATTTAGAATATTATTTCAAGAACTGGAGGCCAAATCAGAGTACAAGGGATTTAGATAAACGACAGGTAGATAGGAAGAGAAGCAATTAGTGCATGACCTAGGCTTATTACATCATAATATGTTTTCAACAAAAAATAAATTCAGAGCACAAGAGCATGGGGTTTTGATTCAAACTACCCAGGGAAGAACCTGGCCAGGCCATTACCAAGGTGTGTGACCTTGAACAAGTTCATCTGTTTGTGTTTCCATTTTCATAGAGAGATCAGGGAGGAAATAAAGCTTCCTGCTGGGTAGATGTGAAGATGAGGGAGGTACACCTCAAGCACATAGTTCGTGTGACCTACAGGTTTTGTATTATTGTCATTATGATCCTTAGTGTTACTATAATTAACATGAATTAATAATAAGATTTCATTGGAGGGCAAACTTTTCAGTTCAATTCAACCAACATCCAGTGATCACTTTAGGAATAGTTGTGGGACGTCAGTCAAGACTGGGGGTTGGCCTCACTCCCTTTGTCAACAATTCAGTGTGTCCACCATCTTGGGTTGAGTGTCCACCTATGCTGATCCTGGAGATGGCAAGCCTGTGTAATGTTTACAGGTCTAGAGACCTGCACGGGGCTTTAAGACACAGAGGAAGGATGTGTTAACCAGGAAATGATCTCTGGACATTGCCATGAAAGACAAGGGGAACCAGCTGCCAGAGGCTGAAGGCCACAGGCTGGCCATTCAGCCAGCACCAACCAAAGGTGACAGGCAGCTAGGTTCTGATCAGTGGGCAGAGGTGAAAGCTCACCAACATCATTCCTGGAGAAGCATCATCTCAAAGGAAAGTTTGTGTGTGTGTGTGTGTGTGTGTGTGTGTGTGTGTGTGTGTGTGTGTGTGTGTGTTGAGGGGGTGGAGTGGGAAGAGGCAGGGGGAGAACCTGGCAGGCTTTTCAGGAGAGAACATTTACCAAGAGCTTGGCATTTCTGGGTGGTACAAGCTATGCGTGGGATCCACGACTCACCCAAAGGTGGGGGGTCGAGTTCACCTAAAGGCGTCTCAGAAGAAAGATGTGCCATCAACTTGGGGAAAGTCAGTTGCTGAAAACCCGATAGAGCAGGGTCCCACTCTAGGTCACAAGTTCCATACAACCACACAGCAGCTGGCTCTGAACTACAAGACATGGACTAACAGTAGTCTGGGGGAAGAAGATGCCATCCTACAGGAGGCAAAGGACCGATTTGTCAGGAGAAGCATCTGGAGTATGTATTCAGCTATGATGACCAGGGAGTTTAGTTAACAGACAACAGGCTGAAGGGACTGAATCAGCGGGACAGGGTTGAAGGGCTTGGGGGCACAAGACAGCCATTTGTGGACTAAGTTGTTGGGTTTGTTGGTTTGTTTTTTTTTTAAGTACTGGTAATCTGTTTTTGTGATGAAATATTTATAACAAAACAACTGCCTTTTGAATGATTTTTAATGTGTACAATTCAATGGTATCATTTTTACTCTTCAGGCCGTACAATCATCACTACTACCTGCTTCTAAAACTTTAATTTTCTACAACAAAGACACGGGACCCTGTAAGCAAGAGTCCCACCTCCCCACTCCCACCTGCCAGTGGCAGTTACTGCTGAACTTGGGCCTTAGGGATTCGACTCTTCTGGGCCTTTCATATAAGTGGGATCATGAAACCATTGTCCTTTTGGGTCTGTCTTATTTAACTTCACGTCATGTTTTCCAGGCACAAAGCACTTATGAGGGTAAGTCAAAAAGTATTGCTACACAAGAATAGATACCCTTACTAAACAAAAACATAAAAATGTGAAGCTATTCTTGTTTTGAAACGTATCCTGCATCTAGATCTATGCACTTCTCTCTCTCTCTCTCTCTCTCTCTTTCTCTCTCTCTCTCTCTCTCTCTCTCTCTCTCGCCCTTCCCCCGGGGAGCGCTGATGGTGGAGCGGTTAGGCACTTGACGGTGAGCCACATGGTCAGTAGTTCTAAACCCCATAGGAGAAAGACTAGGCTTTCTACTCCTGTAAACAGTGACAGTCCCAGAAATTCACAGCGGGGCACTATGAGGCAGCAGTGAGGGAAGGCCCTTCCCCAGGAGTTCTGCTCCTAGACTTCCACCGACTTAACATCGCACTTGTGTTATCCTCAAAGGGCTCAAATTGAGCTCCTTTAAAATGCTCCTTACATTTTGTCCACAAAAATAAAATCTGAAGGGAAGGACCAGGTCTGTGGGTTTGATGAGGTACAGTTTTCCAAAAAATTCTCACAGGACAGCCCTCGTCAGTCTAGCAGAATGAGCAAGTGTGCATTGAGATGGAAATCCATTCCCCGTGCGATGTTCTCACCAATTGCTTCCGTGGTCTTCACGCTTATTCATAATGAGCCTTCATGATCATGCTGTCTCCTTCCAGAAAATATATCAACATGCCTTTTGAAAACACAAAAAGCCAGTCACCACAACCTTCTAAGCTAACCTCTCTTCTTTAAATTTGACTGGCCCAATAGATTCCCTTATAAACCACTGTTTTGATTAGACTCTGTTTGGGAAGCTTCCTTAATGAGACAAAAGTAATATATTATTGAGAGGACTTGTCTATGGCCTTCCAAAGACTGAAGAGACATGGTAAACATGATTTGCTTGGAGAACATCTGTGTTCATATGAAGTATAAACCAAGTAGCAGCCCTCTTTGACTTAGCCTTGGATAATCACAGTGTCCTTCATGGAGGAATACTACTGTCTTGTATATTTACATTTTATTTTTCTATTCAACTGTTGATGGACACTTGAGCAGTCCGGCTTAATTTCACAAGCTTTCTGTCTTAGATATTGTAGATTTCTAAGGACAGGAGTACATGGCCAAGATCATTTAGGGCCATTTATCTGAAGGAGCTCGGGAAAGAAGAGCCACACTCAGGTTTTAGCAACAACCCAATATGACAACACAAGTCTCAAGGGGCTGGCTATAGGAGAGCACTTACCCACAGAGAAACGACGAAGCCACCAGCCATGCCCTGGTGTCCCTTTAGTGATAAGGTTTCTCCTAATTTATTACAAAAAGCTAGTTGAGGGCATCTTTATACACCACATGGATTTTACTTGCCCCATGTGGTAAATTGTAGGGCAGGGCTCGATGAATCGCAGCTTTAGAAGTTATTACTCTCCCCCGAATATACGTTTTAAGGATAAATAAATAAAAAAAGGAGAAGTTTCCTAACTTTTTGAGCACATGTATCTATGAGTCATCCTAAAGTCTAACACACTCCTAGCAATTTGCAAGAAAGTTTCTGTAGAAACGCATTTTCCAGTAGTCTATAATCATCTACAGTCTGCTTCGTCTCATGCACAGAAATATTTAAGTGTGTTGATGATATTCATTTTCGCTTGCAATCTGGTTTAACTGGCAACTGGCAAAACCAGTTAAAATTAAGAAGATGGATATTGTGAGCTGAACTACAAACAATTCTGCTGGAAATAGAATGTGATAACTAAATTGCTATCATTCATCTCGTGGTCTCTAGGATCTGTATAATGGAGGATTAGAGAATCCTCTCTAACTTCCCTAAACAGAACAAAACAACACAGACCAGTAAATTGGCTCTCTTTGAGCATCTCAAATGCTCCCTAGACATCTCAAATGAAAGACAAAAGAAACAGGACGTCAGTGCAGAACAATATCATTCTCAATATTATCTTCAATACATTCTCAACTATCGCAACACCTCCTATGCTAAGCAGATCTCCAGACTATGTGACACGTAGAATAACCTAGCTAAGCACACAGTTAACAGGGGCACTAACTAATGTATCTAAGCCCATTCAGTAGCTAAAGGAAGGATCTGATTTGCCAGCGATTCACAAGGTTTCTACAAATGTCACTATAATGCTGTCTTCAAACCAGTCGCTGGAGAAGCATTTCCAATGCATGGTGACCCCCTATGGGTCAGAGCAGAACAGTGTTCCGAAGGGTTTCCAGTGACTGCTTTTTTTTTTTTGAGGTTGATAGGCAGGCCTTTCCTCCCAAACATCTCAGAGGGACTGAGGCCTCTAACCTTTCAGTCGAGAGCCACGCAAGGCTGGCACTACACAACTTCTAAATCTGTGTAACAAAAACAACAAAATCCAAGTTGCCATGGAGCAAGATGTGGGTGGGGCATCTCTGGTGGGGAACATTCATCCCATAGTTGGCTCTGTTTCTGCATCAGGCATATTCAACCCTCACCTAGATGTCATATAAGCACAGTGCTTTGCTGCACCCTCCCTCCTGCTCCCTTTATAGGAAGGTGGTCCCTTGGGTGGCCCTGGACCTATTTTTAAAGGAACATAAATAGGTATAATTGCTTCTTCAAAAAGAGGAGATGCATAAACAATGTTTAAGACTCAAAGCTGATTTTTTTCATGCAGTTTTCTCCTGTTCTTGTTATCCCTCTCTAGACTTTCCATTATTTTCACACACAAGGTCCCAAACTGTCCATTTCAGCATCAGACAGACTGCCTACATGTACCCCTTAGCAAAAGCTAACCAGTGTCCCAAGGCTGTAATAAGAGCGGGAACCCAGTCATAAAGAAAAGAGATTTTGAGCAATAGATCCGTCTTTGTGATCGAACCATCAAGAGATTTTCAATTTCTTGCCCATGTCAAGGATGTTGCTATTGTTGTTGTTGGGTGCCATTGAATTAGCTCCTACTCACAGCAATATTATACACAATGGAATTAAATCCAACATGGTCCTGCACCATCCTCACAATTGTTCCTAGCCTGAGCCCATGGATGCATCCACTGGGTCAACCCATCTCATTGAGGGCCTTTCTCTTTCCCCCCGCCCTTCCACTTTAGCAAACAGGATGTCCTTTTCCAGAGACTGGTGTCTCCTAAAAATGTGTCTAAAGAACGTAAAGTGAAATCTCACCATCCCTGACTATAAGGAGCACTCAGGCATTACTTCTTCCAAAGCAGATATGTTTGTCCTCTCAGCACCCTATGGACCTTTCAAGTTGCTATTGCAGCACTAAAATTCCAATGCTTTTAGTCTTCTGTGGTCTTCCTTATTCAATATCCAGCTTATATATGCATATTATGCAATAGAGAACACCATGGCTTCAGTAAGGTGTGCCTCAGTCTTCAGAGTAATATCTTTGTTCTTCAATACTCTACTGAGGTCTTATGCAGCAGATTTACCTAAGGCAATCCATCTTTTGATATTTTGACTGCTGCTTCCTTGAGCATTGATGTTGGATCCATGTAAGATACAATCTTTGACTCCTGCAACATTGTCTCATTTATCATGATGTTTTCTATTGGTCCAGGTGTGAGGAGGGTGCTCTGCTTCCCACTGGGCTGTAATCCATATGGAAAGCTGCATCCATTCATCTTCAGGAGCAAGTGCTTCCAGTCGTCCTGACTTTCAGCAGGCAAGATTGTCTCATCTGCATATCCCAGGTTGTTAATAAGCCTTCCTCCAATCCTGATGCCACACTCTTCTTCATACAACCCACCTTCTCTGATAATTTTCACAGCATATAGGTTGAACAAGCATGGCCAGAGTTTAACCACTGATGCACACCTTTCCTGATTTTGAACCATGTTGTATTCCCTTGTTCTGAACAGCTCCTCAATCCATGTGCAATCCCAAATGAGCACAATGTACATCATGATGAATTTAGCAAGATCCTTTCAGACAATGAATGCCATGCCATTCTCTTGATTGTGTTATTCCCAGCATAGTGAAGCATATGATCTTCTGATTCAAAGTGCCCAATAACAGTTCATTTCAGCTCCCTAATGCCTGGGATATCAATCGTCATGTGTTCAGTTTCATTTTTTACCACTTCCAATTTTCCTGAATTCATACTTCACACATTCCAAGTCCCAATCATTAGAAGATTTTTTTCTGATGTTTCTCTTTACCTTGAGTCATGTTCCATCAGGAAATGAAGCTCTCCAAAGCTCCCCTCCTGCAGGTTTCATTAGAGTCCTGTAACCATGGTTGACTCCTCTCCAAGAAATCAGCTCCTCTTCAGTCACATTTTGAGTGCCCTCAGACCTGAGTGGTTCATCTACCGGCAGTATCTCAGACAATGTTCTGCTTCCTTTGTTTAGGTTTTCAGTATTTGAAAATGCTTAGAAGCTATGCATAAGGTTTTCAGCTGATTCTTCTTCTGATGTTGGGAAATGAGTCCTTTTTTTTTGAGAGACAAAAAGGATGTTATTGAAACCATTTCACCAATTCAAGAGAAGACCCCAGGGTATGGTTTTCTGCAAAGTTCTTGGGAAATGATCCCTTCCCACCCCCAGCAATGGAGTAATAGCAAAGGACAGTCAATATAGGAGTCTGGAAAAGTGTGGCTGAATTTTGTGCCAGTGAGGCAGTAAGTCTGTAATGACTGAACTTCTATCAAGTCATGCATACCATGCCTTGCTCACTAAAAAACTCGTATCATCTTACTTTGTTATCCCTGTAATATTTATTTAGCTTAGTAAAACTCAATCAACAACTAAGCAGATGAAATTCAAATTAATCACAACAAATCAATAAATTGGCTGAAAGTGTGCTAAGACCCTCTCCAAACTGAACCTCAGCAAACTCTTAGAATGTCTTTATAACTCTTCCCTAAAGGATGTCCCACCAGCCAGCCATTCCCCTGCTTATAGCAGCCTGGTCTATTCGTATATTCCTTCTGTCTAACCAGTCTTTTCTATCCATTCACCGGTTTCACTTAAATTCCCTGTTCTCCCAGAATTTTTCCAGTCACAAAGACTCTATCTTTCCCTACCTCCTAGAAGTTTTTATATGTAATCTCTTTTGTCACTTACCTGATAATAGCCTGACAATCATTCTGTTTCATAAATAAATCATATCTAACTCATGACATAGCACATCAGCTACATATTGAAGATCAGGACCAAAGACTCACTTTTGCTCCACACATGCACAAAAGAGATAATCATTAAACACGCGCTGCTGCGATCAGCTAATGAGTTAAATACCTTTAAAGAAAGACAAAAATAAATAACTAAAACCAGCCAGAAAGCAACACATTTTATCAAATTTCTACATTGTACAAAGTATAGTCCAATGTTGAATGGATCACATAAATATGTAGAAACCAGGGTCCCTCACATTATGTTATTTTATTTTATTTTTAGGGACATAAGATGCAGATTGGTGAAAGGTAGCCAAGGTGCATCCATAATTAAGTGTAAAATGAGGAGTGTGAATGTGATCACTTAGCTGCCAAGATGCTTCTAGAATGAAAACCCCATGGATCACAGGTCTGATTCATAACCGGCCAGAGGATTGGAGTATGATTGAGAAGCATTTTGTTGGATTGTGCCTGAGTTCACCATGGATCAGAGAGCCAAGCCGATGACTGGTAACCACAACAACAGAGCCTGGAACATGAGTAAGAGTAGGTGCTAGATGGGAACACCAAATCAAAACTAACCTGGAGTGGCGAGACTGTGTGAAACAGACTACTATGATGGGGAGGAGGGAGGCCATTGCCATCAACGAGGGAGTTATTGTCACGGAGGGAAGCTGCTCTGGGGCAGGAAGAGCATCCCCGCTGAAAGATCCACTGGCATCTCACAGGTCAGGCAACAAGGGCTTCCCTCTTATGCAGCAAAACCAACCTCACCACCATAGAGTCAATGCCGAACAATGCAGACCCTCTATAGGGTTTCCAAGACTGTAAAACTTTATAAGAGCAGACAGCCTTATCTTCCTGGGTTTAAACTACTGACCTTGAAGTTAACAGTCTGATGCTGAATCCAGTGTCACCAAGGACCTTTTAGTCTGAGTTAAAATTTAGGAAGAACTGGATGTTGGATGAGCAGGATGAGTTAGTGCTATCATCTGATGAGGCAATGTCCACCCCTAGGACAGCTGCTTCTTGGATGGAGAGGTTAATGAGAGACCACTCAGTGTTCCAAAGCCCAAGGAAACCACCTGAGCAAAGGCAAGAAACCTGAGAAGAGGAGAGTGGGCATTTGGATACTCTAGGGCACAGCTGGTCATAGGTAAACTGGAGCATCATTGTCAGGCGTTACCTAAGGTCTGTAAGGAAGAGTGATTGTTAGCAATAAGTTTCCTAGAACAGAAAAGGATGAAGCATTTCTTAACATTTGTTATTTTCCATGAACACAGGAGTCAGAGAAAATATAAAAGGGAAGGAGGGAAAGAGAGAAGGGAAGTGGAGGAGGAAAGGAAGGAATGAAAAGTGAGGCAATCACTGTTGGTTCAAGTATTTCTGGTATGTCCAGAGGATGGTACTGGGTCTGGGCCTCTTGAATATAAATGAAGCTTGACAAGCAGATGGAGCAGGCACTCCAGGCAGGATATGTCATTATGTGAGAATCCATCCCACACCTGATGTCAGGACTTATCTGTCTCTTTGGAGCTGCATTCTATTGAATCTTGGTTGATTTTATGAACATTCATACCCCCAAAAAAGAATAGTGATTATACTTGTACATGAAAATAATGTATATGAAATATAAAGAAAGAAAATAATGTATATGTTTTCTTAAGTCAGATGCATTAAAAGCAGTTATAATTAATATTTTCATAGCACTTCTTTAGAAAAATAGACACATGTTGTAATAAGAGAAAAGTGTGGAACTACTTCCAACAAACTGCCTTTGCAGAGTACGTGTGTCCACAGAGTCCCAGCACAGTCCCTGCTTGTGTTAGTTAACAAAGACCTTTCCCCTAACTGACCTCAGTCCCATCATATCACAGACCGTATAGTTTTTCTTCTGTAAATTAAGAGCATTGGGGAAGGCAATGAAGTTTCTTTAAGCATTCTCCCTCTTATAAATTAACACTGAGACCCACCCACCACCCACCAGCTAGGATGGTATACCTCCTAGCTGCTCACGCTAAGGTTGTTTCATGAGCACATTCATTCTAGAGAACCGGGGTTCGCTCCATCTCTACTCTTATGGTGAGAAAATCCCCGTAAGATGAGAATTGCAATCTCTGTTCACCAAGAAACATCATGATTATCTGAGAGAAATGTCCTTGGTTATTAAAAGGAGGTCTAGGAAACGCAGGCAGACATCGATGGGGAATTTTATTACTAAACCCTATTTCATCCTCTTGTCTGTATATATCACTGTTCTGGGCTTAGATGGAACATCGAGAGAGAAAGAGACTGAATCTCTCCACAGAGACACAGAAGTCTCTGGCTGACTGTGTTGATTTTAACCATGTAGATGGCCTTTGAATCAGTCTCCCCTGGTGACCCAGTGATGTGCTGTTAGGTGCCCTGGAGCTGGCTCCTGAGTACCCCATGCTCAATGGGTTCAAATGTGTTGTGCTCCTCAGGGACTCCAATGGGTTATTTTGAGAAGTTGGTATCTCTTTTGAGTCTGTCTTGGTCTGAAAGCTCTGCTGTCTCCTGTGGACAGACAGGTGATGCGAGCACATGAAGTGTGCTGGCCAGTATGGGATCCTAGGTCTCCCTCTAGAAGGTGAGGGGAATTCTTCCACAGAAGCCCATCCCAGGCCAAGACCAAGGGAGTTAAAGTTCCAGAAAGAAAGAGCTGACTCTCATGCTTTCCCTTAAGTCTCAGATTGCACATACTTCTCTGAGTTCAGTACACTGATGATCAGGGTGAGATCTCTGAAAACAAAGATGATGGAATCTTAAGTGTACTTGACACATCAATGATTGAGCTGCCCCTTTCATAGATAGAAGGAGCAGAAATATGAGGGGCAAAAAACGCATCGATTTCTAAATCAATCAAGGTAGATTTTAAACAGAGCTCTGCCAGTTTCATTCCATATGAAACCTGTAGGATGACACACGACTTAGCTACCTCTGCTGCGGTAGGAGCTTCCCTATCTCCAAGGAGGAATAACCACGTGTTGCTGCTGTGGATGTTGCAACCCTTGAATAAAATTATTATATTATGGATTGATTGGATAATGTAGGCATGCCCAATAATGACCAACTGGAGGGGTTCGGGATGAGTGTCTCACTGCAGGATGGGGACAGTGCTCCCAGTTTCAAGTCAAGTTCTCAGCTGCCTGCAGGGAAGGACCTCTCTTGAAGGTCCACAGTTAGCATCTGCTCCTAATTCTAAAAGTGTTCTAAGGTGTCTTTGCAAGAGCTCAATTTATTAAAGCGAGCAAGGACTGAGGACCTGGAGCAAATTACTTTGAGGAATAAATTAGGCACTGTGGAGAAGGAAGCTCATTGTTATGCAAACACTGAAGATTAAAGATGCAGTTGTGTGCATTTTGTTTTGCTTTGTTTTAATGAAGGAATCACATTTGGAGTGTCAGCCGGATTCATTTAGATTTGACCCCTGCTGAGAATTTACATTTGCACCCCAGATATACTGGACCAGAATCTACAATTTAACTAGCGTTTCGGGTATACATAGCATCACCTGGGGATCTTTCAGACTCACCTGAGGACCTTATTAAAATATGGATAGTGAAGAGCTCTATCTGGGGTAGAAGTGAAAATACACAGTAGGGGGTCAAACTGAAATGAACCAGTTCTAGGCTTCCTGTTGTATGAGAAAAGACCAACTGTACTGATCATGAAGTAAGTTTAACCCTTTCATGATTCATGGGACATACAGTACCCATCTACATTTCCACTACTGGGGTTTAGTGGGAAACATCTTTCCCACTTTTAGTACATGCTGCCATCTGCTGGTGGCCTGTATAATTGTAAACCTGAAGAAAATGGCCTCATCACACCAACCCCAGCACCTTTCAAGAGAGAACAATAACCATATTACCTAATTAAACAAACAGTATTGTTCCAAGTGCCTTAAACACCTGAAAAGACACAGTTTACACAAAAATTTCAAAGTTACAAAATAATTTGATTAGAATGTTCTGCAACAGTTCAAGGTACAAGGGTCGGGCTTAAGATAATGGCTTTGTCAGACAAAGACTAGAGAAGCTAAGCTAGACAGATACAAACAATCCCGAAAGCCTGCGCATCAACTGAGAGCATCAAGAAGTAGACCAAGCACTGATTTTGAAGAAGTAACTAAATGAAAACAGGGAGTGGGGAGAGATAGAGTGTGGAAATGTCCTTCCAGCCAGCCCGCACAGCACGTCCATCTTGCAGCACAGCCAGCAGTGATCCCAGGTAGGAAGTGCAGAAAGGCAACTTCACAAAATCACAGTGGGTCAGATGCACAGTGTGGGCAAATCCTGAGTAAAGTCAGGTGAGAAGAACACAAACACAAGGAAGAAAGGCAAAGGCAGGAAGCCAGACAAGAGATCTGGAACCAGGCGACCACAGAGCAGAGATGGAGCCAGGAAAGACACTTGAACTACTCATCGGGGTGGTACTTAGCCATTGGGCATGAAGGCCCACATGGAGGGAGAGACCAGTGGAGTGTCAACCAGTGGAGAGACACTGGGCTTTGAACAATTTCCCTCACTGAATTGGGTTGGGGCCAG
Source organism: Tenrec ecaudatus (assembly GCF_050624435.1). Taxonomy (NCBI): domain Eukaryota; kingdom Metazoa; phylum Chordata; class Mammalia; order Afrosoricida; family Tenrecidae; genus Tenrec; species Tenrec ecaudatus. The sequence continues at coordinate 13,270,530 of NC_134544.1, forward strand.
ATAGCCAGATAGACTATATAGGAATTTAGCATTGTCATAACCCAGTGGTTGGAGGAGAATGATCTCCCTCCTCCCCACACACTCCTGGTAGCCAGAAAATTGTGATCCAGGCGTGCATAATATGTGAACCAGCAGAGTATGTGCCCCATTAAGTGTGCACTCCCTTCCTACCCAAATCTCCCTTATGCAGTCAATAGAGACATGCATATCTCTGTACATTTTACTGCTCCCACCAACCCTGCAAACCCAATTAGTGGCAATTACTAAGTCCACCACGTGCCTTTCACACCCACACCAGCCAGCGCACCCATTCAGTGACTTCCCCCACCCACTCACACACCACTGCATTGATAAAAGGTGGAGGCCAACCCTTGCCCAGCTTACTGTCCCTGTCCCACTCAGCTAGCAGAGTGGAATAGTAACACTCTGAGCTGCTCCCTCGCTCACCCAAAACAGGCAGTGACTTCCTCATGACTGCCAAACAAGTAACCAGAATAGCACCCCACCCCCACCCCATCTGCTTGTATATATCAAAACCAAACAAAAACCTGACCAAAGTGGACTATCAATCAATGAATGCAATTAACACCTCAATGTCTCAGGACAATAGATGTCACAGATCACCTAAAGAACCAGCACACGATAACTTATGCATGTGACCAAACTAAAGGGTTAGAAAACCTTCCTGGAAAAGATGTGGTGTGCAACGGCTGAGTGCAGAATTCAAGATAACTTATGCGTGTGACCAAACTAAAGGGTTAGAAAACCTTCCTGGAAAAGATGTGGTGTGCAACGGCTGAGTGCAGAATTCAAGATAACTTATGCATGTGACCAAACTAAAGGGTTAGAAAACCTGCCTGGAAAAGATGTGGTGTGCAACGGCTGAGTGCAGAATTCAAGATAACTTATGCATGTGACCAAACTAAAGGGTTAGAAAACCTTCCTGGAAAAGATGTGGTGTGCAACGGCTGAGTGCAGAATTCAAGATAACTTATGCATGTGACCAAACTAAAGGGTTAGAAAACCTTCCTGGAAAAGATGTGGTGTGCAACGGCTGAGTGCAGAATTCAAATGTCTTAAGTTTAAAATCCTTCAAGAGTTCAAGGAAAACATATAGCAAACCAAGGAAAATACAGACAAAATCAAAGAAAATCCACAGAAATCCCTCAAAGAATTCCAGAAAATAATCTAAGAAGAAGATGACAAAACAATTAGACAAATAGGAACCATACAAAAATACATAAACATCAACTAGGAATCCAGAAATTTAGTAATACATCTGTAGAAATAGACAACTCAAAGGAAGCATATAGGAGCACAATTGAATCAGTGGATGATAGAATCCATAAAATAGAGTACAAACCCCTGGGTACTAATTTGCTTGGGAAGCATTTAGGGAGAAGGGAATGAAAAATAATTAATTGAAACCTAAATGTTACGTGAAGCATTATCAAGAGGAATATCTAAAAAGGAGAGGAGTCCCAACACAAAAGGAGACAAAAGTAATTGCGATTATTTTTTAGCAGAAACTTCTTTGCTATCATGAAAGACAAGAACATAGTCACCCAAGAAGCTCAATAAACTCTACTAAAGGTAGATCTCAAAAGAAAGCCACCAATTCATATAATAATCAAACTTTCCAAAAACAGCTTAGGAAAAATGAATTTTCATCACAAAGGGAAACAAAAGAGACCAACCTCTAATTATTTGGCTGAAACTGTGTTGGCAAGAGCAAATGCGATATATGGAAAACCATCCAAGAAAAAATTAATAATTAATAAGTATCTATCCAGAAAGATTAGTAAATTTCTAGGTAAATAGAGATTAAAGGAATTTGTCGAAGCCAAACCCACTTTAAAAATATATGAAAGCTAATCCTTCAAACAGAGAATCAATAACATTGGGTAACCACCTGAAATTAAGACACATAACATTTGGTATCTTGGATACCAACCGGGATAAAGAAATCTCAAATATAAAGCCAAGATATAAGGCTGCAGATGGAATCAAGGGCATGAAGCTATAAATGACAACAACTTCAAAAATAAAATGAGGGAATAAATGATGTCATTACATTGGAGAGAAGGTTGAGGCAATAGAAAGTTATAATAAACCTTTAATATGGGAGGAAAGAAATAAATTCCAGGTAACCATCCAGAACATTTAATAAACCTTCTCATCAAAAGAAAAAAAAACATAAAGACTCAGTATCAACTAGATACTCCTGGGGCAGGATGGGGTAGAGGCCAGCATTTCAATCTGGTTGGCATCTCATGACACTTCCTTGGATTTGGCTTTGTTATATGATAGAGAAGCCACATGTGGACCACCCACCCATGAGAGCTGTCTGAGCCCTGCCTTGTTGCCACTGACCTTAGATGCATTCAATTCTTCCCCCACAAGTCTGGATCTTCCTGGTCCAGCCTCACCTTTCTGCACCATCAGCATCAGTTGGACTGAGCTGGGATGCCTTCTTGTCATGGGATGACTTCTTGATACAAAGCACTTTCTTATACATATGTGTCACTGATTCAAATCCCACAGGGACAGTTCTACTCTGTCCTGTAGGCTTTCTATTAATTTGGTTTTTGTTTTTACCTCCATGGTTCCCCATTACCTCATCCACCTGAATTCTCAGTGTTCCCTCTTCAATGTAGTAGAGCAGTGGTTCTCAACCTTCCTAATGCCACAACCTTTTAATACAGTTCCTCATGTTTAATACAGCCATAAAATTATTGTGCTGCTACTTCATAACTAATTTTGCTACTGTTATGAATCATCATGTAAATATCTGATATGTAGGATGTATTTTCATTGCTACAAATTTAACATAATTAAAATGCAGTAATCACAAAAATGATGTAATTATATATTGTGAAATATTTATTTCTAATGACAAATAAATGAAATTTTGTCGTGTAGCATGGGTCTTCACAGTCTTCATGCCAGGTACTCCTCTGTGGGTGTATCTGCATGTGGGCGGACCCGCCTGGAGATAATAGAGGAGCAGTGGCTCAGTTTCTAAGACCATCAGAAGTATGTTTTCTGATGGTCTTAGGTAACCTCTGTGAAAGGGGCGTTCTACCCCCAAAGGGGTCGCGACCCACAAGTTGAGAACCACTCATGAATCAATCATCCATCCTAAGGATACCTGCATGCACACAGGGTGCATTGGAAAACACAGCATCCTCATCACGAGGCAGATCCACTAGAAATGAACCAAATTAACCCTTGAGATATATGGAAATGGCAATGGTTTGGGTTGAAGGAAGGGTGAGCAATGAGCATAGCTGTCACAAACACATTGTGGGCAAGTCAACTTTGACCCTAGGTGAGCCAATACTGCCTAAGGACTTTCTGTTCATGATGGTTTGTTTTGATTTGTATCCCAGAAGCAGATCAGCAAGTCTTTCTCCCAAGGGTCCCTGGGTGAGCCAGACCATCCAACCCTATGGTTATCAGTGGGATATGTGAAGCTTTGATGCTCCTGGGAATCTTTGGTTTTCACAGTTCCTCTAGATGTCAACTATCCGCTTCCACTGGATGGTAGAGCAGGTTTTCAGCAGAGGTGCTTAGTCGGGCAGCCAGAGCTTCCCTCAGCCCTATGTGGGCCATGTGAAAGCCTGATGGGGGAGGTTTTTAGATGTTTTGCCTTTAGCATTTTTTGGTCTTGTCGTTATCACCTCGACTACTTTCTCACACAAACTCAAGTAAATTTTCTAAGGAACAGGCAAGAAAGGAGATATCAGATAGTCCCAGTATAGATTCAGGGTATTAATCCAAGTGACTGCCATCCTAATTCATGGCACAAAGAGCTCTCATGGTGTCATAGATGAGGTGTGAGACTGCTAATCACAGGGTCAGAGGACCACTCACCAGCTGTTCCATCCAAGAAAGATCAGTCTTTCTTGGTTCCTATATATATTTACAGTCTTTACAATATTTATTTATTTATTCTCACATGTATTTACACATGCATGAGTCAAAAGGGACTCAATGATGGTGAGTAATACTGGGATAATTATTCATAGCACACAGCTGGCCCACAGTCAAGCCTCTGTCTCCTCCAGCAACCTCTGCTTTAAAGTTTGTGTTCCCAAAACAACACACCCCTTTCCTCATCCAAAGTAGGTGTGTTAGTCAGAGTTGACTAGAGAAACAAATTCATAAACACTCATCCTAGGCCAATCCAGATCAAGTCCATAAGTCTGGTATGGACTTAGCCCATATGCCCAATACCGATCTAAAAATCCCTCTTCAGACTCATGAAATACATGCAATGACACCGAATGCAGGAAGATCACAGGCCAGTGGGTGGAAAGTCTTGTGGATCCAGTGGCGGTGTAAGTATCTCAATGATGGCATGGGTCTCCACATAGCTCTTCCAGCTCCAGAAATACCAAGCAGGGAGTGTATGCATCCCACCTCCAACAAGCTATTTATCTCTGTAGCGCCTCTAAATGAGATCATTAAGCTGCGACCTGATTGACAAGCTAAACTCCACCCTTCACTCTTAATAGTCTCAAATTGACAACAGATTATGTAACTAGCACAGTAGGATTAAGAAAACAAGATGATAGCAGGGATGACCCATTGAAAATGCTCCATTTAGAGCCCTGAGATGTATACCTTCTACCATTTTGACATGGTTCTATAAACATCATGAACTTCTGCATCAGATTTGAAAGAGTTACATTTGAATATATCAATAGAATTATAAATGTCTGTTGGTTTTAAAAATCTTAAACTTCTCCCTAAACTGTCTTCATGACCAGTAAAGGACGAGGCCCTTTCTCTCTTTCTTGCCTCTCTGTCTCAACCTGGCTGGACCCACAACTAAGCTGGAGTTGAGGCATCTCAAAGCCAGGGAGGTGTTCAAATGGTTAAGTAAAAGCTTTTAGTGGTTTGTTTGTTTGTTTGTTGTTGTTGTTAGGTGCCTTTTTGTCAGTTCTGACTCATAGAGACACTCACTATGTACAGCAGAATGAAACACTGCCCCATCCTGGGTAATCATCACAATTGGTAGTACAGTCGTTGTGTGTTGAGCTGCTAGCCATAAAGTCAGCAGTTCAAAACCACCAGCTGCTCTGTGGGAGAAAGATGAGGCTTTCTACTCCTGTCAAGAGTATAGTGTTGGAAACCAATAGAGGCAGTTCTACTCTGCCCCATAGGGTTGCTATGAGTTGGAATTGACTGGATGGCAGTGAGTTAAAAGCCACTGATAAGGGCATAACGTAGAAAGGAAACTTTCTGGAAAGAAATGGCAACAATCAGAGAACGACACTGAGATGAGAGAAGGAGAATGAGGAGAGGGAACGTGTGTGTGTGTGTGTGTGTATACATGTGTGTCGGGGAGAGGGGAACAGAGACTTACAAAGCAATAGACAAAAGGATCAAAAAAGAAAGAAATGAAAGAAGATAGCCCTAGCTTGCTGAAGCACTGGCCAGTCCTTAAATCCAGAACCTTGTTCATCAAAGACACGCGTAATTGTGCCACTAATTTTACTGCAGTGCTGTACTCTGTCTCTGATAAAAAAGAACACCAGAAATACTGTTGCTCTGTGAAGGAAGAAGAGCCGACCAACCTTAATGCAAACGACATACTCTCTTTCAGTGAAAACATTAAAACTTGCCTGGTAAACCGGAGGCCCCCTTCTCTGATAGCCGCTCCCATTGTTCTTCAGAAATAAACAAGGCTGGATTCTTTTAAAAAAAAATGAGCAAAAAGAGAGAGAGAGAAAGGAACATTTGAAACACAATTTCTCAAATAGCAATGAGTAGATGCTAATGGACTATGACAAGCTATTTTTCCAGCCGTCTATTTTCCATCCGTATTTCGAAATAGCTTTGTGAAATTTTGCATTATTTCACAGATCTCCCCGAATGATCATGTCGCAGCACTAGGACGAGAAGCATCTGTGGCCAGCTGATTGTATCACACAGTGTTTGCTGAGCGGGAAGGGCTGTCACACGCAGGCTGAGCCGAGAAATAAGCTCGGAGATTACTATTATTAAACAACCAACTGTTATAAGACCCACACAACATATTAAAGGGAGATACAGGATCAGTTGGGTTTGTTGCTTAAGCTAAATATTTTGGAACTCATCCACATTAAACTCTCACTTTTTCTCACCATGGTGCTTGATTTTGTGATAAGTTTGCATACATTATTCTTCCCCGAGGTACATTTAGTTTAATTAAATTTTACTATTAAAAAATATTAAAGTCTGCTTCTCATCCTCCTTGGGAAACCTGGCAGAGACACAAGCTGCCTTGTAGCATTTCCCTGAAGGAGCTGGTAGACTCTTGTCCTCAAGCGGGCTCCACTGGTGACAAGACCAGACAGGGGAGACCAGCTGCCATCAACTTGAGTCTGACTCATGGCAGCTTCAAGCCTGCCAAACAGAGCTCAGCTCTGTGGGGGTTTCAATGACTGTGCTCTTTAGGAAGGACATTGCCAAGATTTTCTTCCTAGGTGACTCTGGGTGAACATGACCTTAACAGCCATATATGTTAACCATTTTCTCCCCACCAAAACCAAACCCATTCACATCAAGTGGATTCCAACTCAGTGACCCTACTAGGCAGAGTCAAACTGCTCCTTAGGATTTCCAAGACAGCAATCTTGACAGGAGTGTACCAGCACCTTTATACTGGGGAGCGGCTGGTGGGTTGGAGGTCAACAAACGTTTGGTTGACAGCCAACTGCTTCAGCACTGGGCCACCATGACAGCCCTGGTCAGTCCGCACCCTAAGGCTCAATTCTTCAAGGCAGCATCATGGTGATGGGGATGGGGGGTAGGCCCCTGTGTTTTGTGTTTTAACTGTTAGCCAACCTCAGCCCTCTCATATTTGATTTTACAGAATCATAATGATTCCTTCCCCTTCCTGCTCCGTAGCCATAAAGGGTCCAGGTGATTGGTGCTCAACCACTTTGTGCTCCACCACAAAACTAAAGATTGGGGGTTCACTCAGAGGATCCTAATGGAAAAGGCCTAGGGAACTGCTTCCTTAGAGATTACAGTCAAGAAAACCCTCTGAGGCAGGTCTACTCTGTAACTTATGAGGTCACCATGTTCCTGGATTGACTTACTAGCAGCGAGTTTAGCATGCATCTGTGCAGCCTCCACCCAGGCCCTGGCTCAGTCCTCTGTTCCCTCCTGTCTTCTCCGGGCCCACTGACAGCCTACTAGGTGCCACTGAGTCTGGAGTGGGATCTGGGCCCACCCAAAAATGAGGAAGACCAGACCTTTTCTGCCTAGGAATCCACAGCCTGGCACCAAAAGTACCCAGGCTCGTCCTCTGTTCCACTGCCAGCTGGTCCTGAAGGAAAGAGGACTGCCAACTCTGTCATTCTTAAAAAAGACTCTATCCAAAACCACAATACTCCATAATGATGAAGCCATCCTGACTAAATAAATAATGAAGCACAGAAAATATGTATTTGAAGGTGCCTCATAATCTTCCTGTTCCCCTACACATTTTTCCCCCTGATGAGTTTTCCTCGGAGTGCTAGCCCCTTCTGTATCTGCCCAGCAGAATGCAGCCCTGACTCTGCTCTCCAAAGGTACCGCACTGAGGTCCCACAGCCTTCCTCGGAACGTAGGAAAACCTGCTTCGGAAGCCACCCTGCATTGGAAGCCAAGACAGGCTTCCACACCAGCTCTCGTGCTGGGAGGTCATTAGCAGCACCTCCACCCTCAGCAAAGTGTTTTGCTACAGGTAATAATAGCCGTTGTTATTCCGAATGTTTTCCAAGAGTGGCATCAATGAATGAGTCTGTGGGAGCAGAACCCAAGCATAGGGTCCTGAGGTTTTGTTGTGGTTGGTTTTCTTGTACATCCCATCTTGGTAGCAAGGATATCCCTAAGCTTCTGAATCACTCGTGAGAAAAGCAAGCTGAGTGTAGACCCCGACCTCAGTGTCTTTGTTGCTGTTAGGTGCTGTTGAATGGGTTCTGATGCACAGTGACCCAGGGTCCAAAGAACAAAGCACTGCCCGGTCCTATGTCACCCTTTCCATGGTTATGTTTGAGCTCCTTGTTGCAGCTGCCGTGTCACTGTATCTCACTGAGAGCCTTAAAAGGCTCTGCTTTACTGAGCCTCTACCATATCAAGCACTTTGTCCCTTTCCGGGACTGTTCTCTTAATGACATGTCCACAGGGTGTGAGACATGTCTAGGCAAGGGAAAGTCATTCCCCAAAGACTTACCAAGTCTTCTCTGTGGTAAGATACTAGGCTTACTTCCTTTGTAATGGCTGGAAACCCTGTGTTTAGAACATTTACCACCTAAACGGCCAGCCAACCTGGAACAGAGTGACAAAAGTTTGTGATCCTCTTCCTTTTGTTTTTGTTCTAGCGAATCGAATCTCTGTTCTTCCAGGGACCGCTGTCTGCCATGACTCTGTGAACGCACCCCAGGAAGTACTATATTTGCGTTCTCGTGCTGGAAATCCCCACTTGAATTGCACACCCACGGACCATGCGTCTCAGCACAGACAAAGCAAGGCTCTGTAAAATGACCAATCGGTGTTATGTCTTCACATTTGCTCGCAGAGGCAACCGCAGCAGTGGTATTCTTCATGTACCATCGTGGAATCCAGAAGCTCCAAATGACAAAGAGGAGAGAACTGGAAAAAGAGCAAAGGTCCCAGGGAGTTGGCAACTTGAAAGCCTTGGGAACTGGGACCTCAGCTTCTAGGTGGTAAGTGAATCTACATTTGCAGACATGGGAAAGAAGAAGGCGGCCAGAGGGCCAAGTGGAATGAGCGTGTCATTGCAGCAAGAGCCGAATCTGCAGAAGCTTGCTGGGAGAAGGGAACTTGAAAAGCATGGGGATTAGAGGGCCAGGCCAAGGTGAGAGACGGGTCACTGGATAAAACATACAGAAAACTTCTGAATTGAAGAGTAACCTGAAAATGTTGAAGTTCTATAACATTAAATAAACCTCTAAAGTTCAACTGCCAATCAGTCCTCCAGTTTGGAAGAGTGGCGATTCCCAAGGCTAAATTTGTTGGCAAATTGCTGGCATTTCCTTCCTTCGGTGAGGCCCGAATATCACTGGAGATGATGCTCTGTGCTTGACTACAAACTGTCACATCTAGGTGTGGCCAAACACAAAGTGCGAGAAAGCACGGGGTAGAAGCATTTTTTAATATCACCTCTCGAATTTCACTCGTAATTGCTTTCTTCCATTCTTCGGGTTTATGTGAAATTGACATCCACGGTTCTCAGTGCTTTGAAAGTTTTGTATTGTTTTAATTTAGCAGTGGTGTGCTGATGGAGTCATGTTCTGTTTAGGTATCTGATGTCATCCTCAATTGTTGCATTCAGCTGATTTCCACATTACAGTCTGATATTTAAATTCCAAGTATGTTGAAAGTGAGTAGTGGGTGTATACACACAAACACACACACCCATACATATATTTACATACCTACATCTAAAAAGATCCTGAAACTCACTTCCATCAGGTCTCTTCTGATTTATAGTGGCCCAATAAAATAGTGTAAAACTGCCCCTGTAGGTTTCCAAGAGTGTAACTCTCTATAGGAGTAGAAAGTCCCATCCTTCTCCCAAGGAGTGGTTGGTGGTTTCAAACAGCTGACCTTGGCAGTTGGAAGCCCACTGCATAACTCCCTCAGATACATATGCACTAGATAGATAGAAAGAAAGAAAGATAGATAGATAGATAGATAGATAGATAGATAGATAGATAGATAGATAGATAATCATACTGGGCATATTCCAAATAAAAGCAATACACCAGAAGATGAAAATGATATAACAATATCATGAATAACATACAAGAGAACTTGCTGAAGATAATTAAAAATTTTTGCATCAGCACATCAACCAAGAACTTCCAGAAATCCAAGCTGGATTTGGAAGAGAATTTGGAATAAGGGATATCATTTCTATTAGGCGATGCATCTTGGCTTAAAGCAGAGAACACTAGACAGGAGTTTCGCTCTGTCTCACGCTTTATGCAACGGCCTCAGGCGGTGTGTATCATGATAAACCTTGCTGTGTATGTGCGTGTGTCACAGTTGTATCTTTGCACTCTACTTATTCAATCTGTGTGGTGAGCAAATAGTCCAAGAAGGTGGACTCTGTAAAGGAGCCTCTAGCCTCAGAATTGGAGGAAGGCTCATTAACAACCTGCAGTGTGTCTATGACACAACTTTGTTTGCTGAAAGTGAAAACCACTTGAAGAATTTCCTAATGCATGAACAAGAAGATAACCTTCGTGTAGACTGTCCTCAAGATAAAGAAGCAAAATTCCTTGCCGCTGTCCCAGTAAGCTACACCAAAATAAATGGGGGAAAGAATGAAGTTGTCAGGATTTCATTTTATTTGAATCCACAAAAAGTGCGCCTGGAAGTGGCAGTGAGGGGATCCAACAGCATATTGCATTAAAGAAAATAAAACTTCTTTCAATTTTAAAAATCAACGATGTCACTTTGAAACCCTGACCCAAGCCCTTGCATTTTAAATGGTCTCATGTTTGTGAAAGCTAGGCAATGAGTACAAAAGACTAAAGAAGAATCCATGCCTTTGAATTACTGAGTTGTGATGAACACTGACAGTACCATTGATTGCCAGAAGAATAGACAAGTCTGTCTTGGAATTATCATAGCCAGGATGCTCCTTAAAAGAAAAGATGGCAAGACTTTATCTCCTCTATTCTGGGCATGTTATCAGAGGAGACCAGTCCCCAGAGAAGCACACCCTGGGTGGTAGAGGGTTAACAAAAGAAGAAAAAGACTTTCAAGAAGATGGGTTGACGCAGTGACTAAAACAGTGAGCTCAAAGGAATATGATAACGTTATAGAACCCAGAACTGTTTCCTCTGTTGTACATAGGATCACTATAAGTTGAAATCTACTTAATGGCACCTAACGTGTGTGTGTGTGTGTGTGTGTGTGTGTGTGTGTGTGTCCCTTCCTTTTTAAAAACAAGTGGAAGGCACAATATTACCCAAGGAAGACTGATGGCTCTAGTTCGGTAAAAGTAAAGAATGGGGAAGATGATGAAAAAGGACCAGAAACAGAAAATAAATTGCACATGAAACTAGAGAAGCTATAACCTCAAACCACTTAGAGAAAAGAAATGCGAACCTATAATCAGTGAAATTTCAACTCAACTTAAGATGAAGAGAGATATTTCCAGAGATAGAAATTGATAACAAGAGCAGAGTAGAAGCAATATGGGTCAGAGACATGACAACTTGTTGGCTTGTGTAAGTACCATGTCATGTGAAGCTTCAACTATGGTTTTTATTCTTGTGATAGGAGAAACGTTCACAAAGAAAATGGAATGTAACCAAAGGGGTCTGTCACTAAGAAGAAAAATAGACAAATCTGGAAGGAATTAAGAGCTGCTTCAGGTGTTGGTATTATGAAAAGGGATCTGTTACTGGTGTCTTTGGCCTGTCAACTGTGACTCGTGTATCAGTCAGGGTCCACGCACAGATGGAGCACTGGCGAACGTTGATTCATATAGGCACCTGTCTTTATTTCTTTACAGCATGATTACTTCTCTATCAGTTTATCATAGTCTATCCCTGGTATTACAGGGCAAAGGAGCCCTGATAGATTACAAGTCGATGTTTAACTACGAAGGCTGCATTTGGAGCTGCAGTTGCTCCATGTGAGAAAGACAGGGAAGTCTGCTCCCGTAAAGATTAAAAAAAACAAACTTACTTCAAGCAAGTGGATTCTGACTTATAATGACCCCATCAGACAGACTAGAACTTCTCCTGTGGATTTCTGAGACAGTCACTGTTTAGGGGGTAGAAAGCCTCATCTTTCTTACATAGAGTGATTGGTGGTTTTAACAGCTGAACTTGTGGCTTATGGGGAAATTCTATTAGGTAGTTTTACTCTGTCCTTGACGGTCTCTGAGAGGCAGACTTGATCTGGCAGTGATGGGCTTGGGCTCTTTTATTTTTGTTTTTTGCTTGGATTATGGCACAGGAAACATCAATTCAGAGGACATGTCGATCGAAGCTGATATCTCAAATATCTACTTAGAATGAACCCAAAATTACAGTAAAATTCCCAGAGAAGGAGAGAGATAAAAATGCTAACCACTGTTAATGTTCTCATCAGTATATCTAATCCCAGTCGATGCTATGAGATCATAGTAAATGAGTAAAGAGAAGAGAGTAGTGAATAGACGTTTAGGATTCAGCAGCTGGTGCTACTGAGAGTCCTGTTACCATTGATGGGAGTTCAGATGTGTCTGGAGATGAGCGGCAGACCGCAGGGCACTGAGCCTGGGGTGGCGCTGCCTGTTTGTAACATTGCCTTGGTCGTAAGACTTTTTAAAGACATCTGAATCAGTACATGTACACAGGACACGTAGGGAAGAGGAGGGGACACTATTCTGTGATCTGCAAATACGCCTTGTGGAAGAATCTGATTTTGCATTGATATCACCTTCAAGACAGGTTACGTTTTGGATAAGTGATCCTGAGACACTGGTATTGACTTCCTGTGAAGAAACTTACAGTAACAAGGGCACCATAAAAGGACTGTCCCTGTGTGAGCGTTTTGGCTCTTGTCACAAAGGGGAAGCATGATCTCTCCCTAAACCCAAGCTGACTCACTATGTGGAGCTTCATTGCATTCTGAAAAATACCACCTCCAAACCCATCTCGTGAGCTCAGACAACCACAAACAGGGCTTACCCAATACAAATCCACCATGAGATGCACATTATAATAACAATCAGTAATAATGCTATATTGCTATATTAGAGAGTCTTCACTGCACAGTGGTTAGAGCACTTGGCTGCTACTGAAAGGTTGACAATTAAAAGCCACAAGCTGCTCCTTGGGAGAAAAGATGTGATAATCTGTAATCTGTTTCTATCAAGACTATCCAGCCTTGGAGACTGCACAGGTCTCCTGAATTCTACAGGGTCCCTGTGAATAAGAATTGGCTCCACGGCAATGGTCTCTGGTTGCGACAGTAGACACAGGTTGCTCAGAATATCTTAAGATGCTCTTGATTATCAGATGTCCCTAAAATATAAATATATTTACATGTGTATGTGCCTGTATTTTTACCTCTATAAATGTCCTTTGCTTCCTAGTACTTGCCTCCATATCATTTTGCTTTCCTCTTGTCCCCCTATCATGTTAGACCTTCATTCAGCTTTCAGTAATTCCTCTTGGCTACACTGCACTTGATCAAACCCCACCAGGCATTCTACATCCTCCTTGCCATCAATTTTGTTGTTCTCCAGTCCCTGGGTGTCTTGGCTTCCTCCTTCCTTTCCCCTACCTCCCCCTCTCCCCTGTTCCCCCGGAAACATCAGTCCCATTTCTCCTCGGGATTGTTTATCCTGCCTACCTTATATAGATAGACAGAGAAAAAGTTTTTAAAAGCCTATAAATAGTTCTAGGTCTGTGTGTTGCCCTGTATGAAGGTTTTTTGATAGAGTCTGATGAGGTGCCAAGCCCTGCCCCCGAAGTCTGTTTTTGGGATTCCTCGGGGACTTCTTTTCTCCCCTTTCTGCTCTGTTGCACTCCCTTCATGTTTCTCCCTGGTGTTGGGGAGTCAGACTGGGTGCAATTCTCACACTGTGTCTCCAGTGTTGTCCCCGTAGCACTGTGGGGATGTCATTGAGGGGATGCCCTGTCTTGTGATGGGGCTGGCCCTATGGTTCTCTTTGTCCATTGACTGATCCAAGCAAGAATATCTTCCTTGGGGCTTGGTGGGCCGGGTTGCGGTTCTCTCTCTCTCTCTCTCTCTCTCTCTCTCTCTCTCTCTCTCTCTCTCTCTCTTTCTCCCCGCCCCCCCCCCTGCCCTGTCCCTCTTATTTTGCTCCCATGTGTTCTGAGCAGACCTGCCCCTCTCCCTGAGCTGTATTATCAGTCCTGTCTCTGTAGTGTATTCTTCTGGGGAGGGAGTTGATGCATCTGGGATTGTGGCCGCCCCTGCTAACCTCTCCTTGGTTCACTGCTTCATGCTGATATGTTGCCTTCAAGTTTTGGCACCCCAGGTTGAGGGCTGGTCCCTCTCTCCCTTCCTGTGCAGACATAGACAATACCCTCCCCATGGATGGGTTAGTCCCCATTCCCCTCCCTGCCACCCACTCGTGTCCTCTTTTTTTTTCTTTTCCCCTCCTTCTTAGTTAGCTGCCAAATGTATCCCTGCGTTGGGTCTGACCCCTGGAGTTGGTGATTTTAACTGTAGAAAATCCCAGAAGAAACACACAAGTTTTGGAGGTTTTTTAATGTCAGATAAAAAGAGAAAATCATTTCATTGAACGACTTTCTGAATCAGTTCAGTTACTTGCACTCAGCTTCTTAAGGATGTGGATAAAGGTAGGTGAAGCCAAGCTCCCATCAAGAACTCGCGATGGAGATGGACTCGGGGCACAATCTTTGCTTGTCCCAGGAAGTCACCTACAGTGTTGCAGAGTCTGTCCCAGGGTTGGTTCCTCTGTGATACTCACACACCCAAGCAGTTTCTTGGAGTGCTGAGCTCCAGTGTCCTTTCTGTGCAGTTAATTACAGGAAATGTCACGTTTCGGTAGCTTTATGGGGGTGCTGCAGTGTCACACAGAGCCGATGGCACTTTGGTCCACAGCTCATTGCTTTATTTGTTGCACAGGGTTTTCCATAAGGCCAGGGAATCTTGTCCTACCCACACCCTTCCCAAAACACTAAAACCTAAAATTTCCTGAAGCCAGAAAAGCAGCTATTTTATAAGAATAGTTACAATATAAAATCTTGATTTAAACGTGTGCTTTTTAAGTCAAAATATGTTTGCCTCATAGAGACTATTGCGTATTGGGAGGAGTTCCCAAGTTGTAGAAATAGTTAAACCCTCAACTACTAGCCTGAAGATGGCCAGTTGGAACCTACCCCAAGGCACCTGGAAGGTAGGCCTGGCAACTCCTTCCCAAAGGTGCCTAGCCTTGACAACCTTGTGCAGCAGCTCTGCTTTGCACACGTGGGGGCTCCGTGAGTTGAAATTCAAGAGCAGCGACCTCAAACAACACCGAATGCAGAGTATCAGACTGTCACTGGCTTTCTCCTTGTGCGACTGCTCAGGGAGACACAGAAAGCCCTGCAGCGTGGCTCCAATTCCGACTTGCTGATGTTCTCAAATGGCTTGTGTCCACGAAGTAGGAATCACAGCACACACATCCCACGCCGGTTTTCCTGGCAGACTTGGCTGCCTAGAACACAAACGGAAAGTACCCAGGACAGTTCCACTAAGGACCTAGTACAATGTCGACATCACATGGTCAAACGACCACCCTTGGAAATGAGGCTCTCAGCATCTGAGAAAGACAAATTGCTCAAGGTATTGATCTCCCTCGAGGTGTTCAGCAGCCTCCTGTTTGGAGTATAGCTCTTCCAATTACTTGTCAGTTCCTTCTGGAGGTCCTACGAGGGAAAAAGCATGATGTGGACAAGCTTTGTTTACCATAGAGAGATCATTGAAACTCAAGACCATCTACCTCTACAGCACCCAGGATCTCTTCCTTACTCATGCCTTCCCTGTGTCTGCTCTCCCTGACCCCACCTCCCTCTCCTGCCGTGTCATCACTGGAGAGCCCCGTTCCATGACATGTACTTATCTCCGCTGATTGCAAATGCATGCTGCCCCATCTGACTCCCACAGGCCGGGAGCTCCTAGGCTGGTGTATCACTCCTCCCTGTGCTACTGCTTCTGGGTCAGTGTTGGGTATACAGCAAGTTCTTAATGAGTGGCGCTTTTCAGTAACTGGCTACAGCCACAGAAGGTGCAGATGTAGGAGACAGGCACCCATGAACGCAGACAAATAAAAAAGTCTCTAGGTGTGTGCTGTATTGTCAATTATGAGGATTCTCCCCTCCTCTTTGGGCTTTTTCAGTTCTTAAAAGAGTAGGTGGAAGAATAGTGACAGAAAGGAGACAGAATACCTCTTCTTCTTACTGATTTGAGTAGAAGTCCCCAGGTTCCCTCTATTTGAGTGTGGGGGATGGTAAAACCTCCATTCAAGGCTTTCAGAGCCTTTCTGGGCTCAGCCCCTGTGTGTTTTAAGAAGCATTCGTTATCCTTGGCATTTGACATGGTGGTTTTTGACCCTACTGAACGTTTTTGTTTAGTCAGGGGCACAAATACATCCAGAAAAAGGCTTAGGCTCATCGGAGCGCAGAGCTGTGTAAATAGAGTGCGCACTGAAAGCCTGTGCAGGTACAGGGTCTGCACCTGGAGAGTGGAAATGCTCTAACTTCCCGGGTAGGTGCCTTCATTGTTTTGCCTGTTCATTGAAGCCAGATTCTTTTCTTTCTTTCTTTATTCATTTCTAGGATGGAAGCAGCCGGTCCCTCCTCCTGGCTATAAATAACCTTTACTGATTTGACAAATGTTGACTAACCTTCCCTCTCTTTGAGATGTATTCTCTCTCTAAGATGAGGAGTTTAAGAATTAACCCTCTTTGGAGAGTTTATCACCCTTTGTTTTCCCCGCTTGAATGCAGTTGATGACTGTGGGGGGAAGGAACTAAGTCCTACTTCTCCCCCCGAGACATGACCCAAGAATTGAATACAGACTTTGCATCTGACTGCTGTGATTCATAAGAGAATCCTTCTCATCGCTGTTACGGCCTTCACGCTCTGCCAGACTTCCCACCGCCCAGCTTTTGGTCTTGTTACAACCACTCCCGTGAGGCTCTCGGTTTACTACAGGAGCTGGTAAAAAAGCACAGTTGCCAGCAAGTCGATTATGACTCAAGGGGGACCCAATATGGAAAATGCTCCTTACAGTGTTGAAATAGACTATAGCCTCTCAGAAAATATGTAATGGAGCACCTGTATGGATGCAAACAAGACCCTTTGCTGGAGATTCACAGCTGCTTCACGGAGAGCACATGGCTGTGGGAGTTGAATTGTGCTCCACAGAGCTTGTAATGCCTGTGTTTCCAGAAATGGATCTGCAGGCCTTTATTCTGATGCACCTCAAGGAAGCCTACCCATCCAAACTTTCAATTAATAGCTGAGTTCACTCACCATTGGCTCCATCCAGGGACACCATGGGATATATAGTATCTACCATAATCCATACAATATGGGGGTTTTAGGTAATTTTTGTTTGCCATTCTTTTGAGTCATATCAGTCATTTTCTACGTATGGTAAGCTTACCTGATTGGTTTGGTTTTCCCTAAGCTCACTTTTATGATAAGCCCATTTAACAAGTCCCACAGTAACAAAACAATACACACTTCTGGTGGATACTTAACCCTGCTTCTAAACACTAAAGGCTAAATTGAAAATGTACGCACGTTATGTTAGAATTGTAACTTTAATTTTAATCTCTCAAAGTTGATCCCCACAAAAAGCAGCCTTAGATTAGATTGATTTATATGTATGTATGTATACCTTTTGTGTTATAATTTATGAATTAGTTGAGCATAGAAATTTGACTTTGTTCTTATATATTTAAATACTTATTAATTAAAAATTCAAAAATTAAAACCTGCCATCAAGTCTATTCTAACTCATAGTGACACTATAGGAAAGAGTAGAAGTGCTCCATTCGGTTTCTGAGACTTTAAATTTCATCTTTCACGTGAGGAGAAGCTGGTGGGCTCAAATTTTTCGCCTCTGGTCAACAGTCCACTACTTAACCAACTACACCACCAGGACTCTGTATTATATGGTATCCAATAAATATGCAGTGATTCAGTGTTGAATTGTCCACTATTTGTTCATCGTGTGCCTTTGCTCCTTAACCAAGTTGATCTCATGCAAAGGAGCAGAGCAGCAGCATGCAGCTAGGCACCTCCAGTCACGCAGTCTTCTTGTCAAACCACAGTGTGAAGTGCTCAGGCAGGAGTTTGAGGACAGTGGACAAGAGGACGATCTGCACTTCTTACAATTACAGGTAAGTTAAGTAGTTAATGAATCACTCAACAAAACAAGCCAAAAAGATTTTTTTTAATGAGTAGCCAACATGTGAACTTGAAATAATATTTATTATATCCCCAAAATAGAGTGCTCAGCATCTTTTTTTTTTCCTTTTGTAATCTAAAAGCTCCCTCTTCTGACCTCTTGGAGTAATTTTTGTATGTTTCCCATCAATATATTTTAAAACTCTTGTAAATCAATATAATGAGAACAAACAATCTGACATGGCAAAACACAGCTTCTGCTCGACCCTTGCCCTGAAGCACATGATCATAAGTTTTATAAGATGTGTATTTCAAAGTGAGAGCTAGCACTGATTCTGAGAAAACCAGAAACATCTGTGTATATTCTACAGTGTCGCTAAATCTCAATTGTAGCGTCGACTCTTTCATTTACAGAAAAACAACTTTATGTTATGTCGCCTAAAGAGTAGATCTACGTGTGTTACATCAACTGTCCTACGCATCACCGTTGACTCAGTGGCCGTAAATGAGTATTACAAACATTTTGTTTAATTAAGGATGATATCAGTTCATAGCACTTTCAGCTGGCAATTAGAATCTTTGAAAATGCATCGTTCATGACTCTGACATTTAATAATAAGTGAATAATATAATATGTTTGACCTTGCAAAGGTATTCAACTTTTCAGATCAAAACAAACTATGGATAACCTTGAGAAGAATGGAAACTCCAGAACACTTCATTCTGCTCGTGAGGAACTTGGACAGGGATTAAGAGACATTTATGCAAACAGAACAAGGGAATGTTTCATGGTTTAAAATCAGGGAATTTGTGTCAGGGTTGTGTCCTCTTGCTATACTTATTCAATCTGTATGCAGAGAGAATCTTCAAAGATGCTGGATTACATGATGAAGAATGTGGCATCAGGATTGGAGGCTTGTTGACAACCTGCGATGTGCAGACGATACACTTTGCTTCTTGAAAGTGAGGAGGGCCAGAAGCATTTGCTGATGAAGGTCAATGATTGCAGCCTTCAGTATGGATCACAACAACTCAATGTGAAGAAGACCGGAATCCTCACAACCGGACCATGATAAAAGAGAAGTGGTAGAAGTTGTCAAAGATTTTGTCTTGCTTGGATCTACAATCAATGCTCCTAGGAGCAGCAGTGAAGAGAACAACAGACATACCACATTGGGGGGAAATGTGCTGTGCCAGACGGGTTTAGAAGAAGGATGTGACATGGAGGACTCGCGTGTGCCTGACCCAAGCCATGACTCACGTGTGTACGAAAGTCAAAGCACTAAATAAAGATGACAAAATAAGAATTGGGGCATTTGAATCGTGTCACTGGTCAAGAATTTTAAAAGTACCGTGGATAACTAAAGGACAAACTGATCTGACTTGAAACAAGTACGGCCAGAGGGATCTTAGAGGCAAGGATGATGAGACTTACATACTTACATAATTCATCTTACATACTTTGGAGATGTCACGAGAGACCAGTCCCCGGAAAAGGCCACCGAGCTTGCTAAAAGGAGGGGCAGGGAAAGAAAGGGAGGTCCTCAGGGTAATGGCTTGACACAGTGGCTGCAAAAATGGGATCAAGCAGAGGAAGAGTCGTGAAGGTAGTTCAGAACCGGGCAGTGTTTCATTCTGCTGTGCATGAAGTTCGCGATCAGAATTCTCTCAATGGCACTGAATATAAAAATATTCTTAGTAGTAGCAATAATAGGACTTGTTTAGCTAATTCTAATTTGTATCTATCAAGCTTGCTGCAAATACTGATTTTGAATAAATATTTCTGATTATTAAGAAAAAATGCAGCTAAAACTTGTAAACATGTCTGAAAATACTGACATTCACATCTCGAAAGTTTCTTTGGAGACACATTTTACAAATTTATAATTCCATCAACTCCAAGAAGAGAATTTCTTCCCAGGTCTTCATCAGTATTCTAAGTATTTAAGACCTCCATTTGGTTCAGTTTATTATTATTATACTTGAAGTTACATTTTCATTAAAATTATATAAAATTGTATTTGACCGCATTAATTATGTTTTGTCAGTTAATGCTAGCTGTCCTTTGAAGAGTCATATTCCACTGAGGCTTTTATGGAAATTGCCTTTTGGATCTGAGAGCATGTACTAACGGCATCTGCTTTTACTTAATCTTCATTCATTTCTCACGTGGGACAAAGACGAGGCTGTCTGCTCCTGTAAAGATTTATACCCCAGAAACCCTAAGGCAGTAGTTCTCAACCTGTGAGTCACGACTTCTTTGGGGGGGGGGGTCAATGACCCTTTCACAGGGGTCGTCCGATTCATAACAGTAGCAAAATGACAGTGATGAAGTAGCAATGAAAATAATTTTATGGTTGGGGGAGTCACCACAACATGAAGAACTGTATGAATGGGTCGCAGCATGAGGAAGGTTGAGAACCACTGCCCTAAGGTGCAGTTCTGCCCTCTCCTATAAAGCCCTTCTGAGTCAGAATCAGCTGAAAGCAGAAGGTTTGATTTAGTTTTCCTACGTCAAATTATCTGTTCTCATGCAAACTAATTCGTGTATACATAGGCACCTCCTTCTTACGCTCATGTCACACTATTTTGTATGATTACTATCCCTATGAACTGTATCTTTAGACTTTAAGAAACTTTCCTGTTGGCACACCGCAAAGACATCTCTTTTGTCTGATCTATTTTCAGATCGGCACCAGACAGAACCATTCCGACATTCTCCAAGCAACATTTCCATTTGATTGTCGAAATTCAAAATGTTCACGCCCAAATCAGATTGGCATGTCTGTCCATAACACGTTCTATGTTTCATTGCTTTTTTCAGGTACTCCTTGAATCTTTCTTTTGCTCAGAAACTCACTTGTTTTTTCTATCTTCCAGAAAATCCTTTTGTTTGGGCCTTTTCTTCAGAAACATCAATTATCCGATATTAGAACTCCAAATTCATTACACCCATTTCTCTGTAATCACTTTTCCTCTTCCCCGTTGCCTTCATATTCTGTTAGCACATTGGTGCCGTCTCCACTGACTGATGAGAAATTCTACAGCACCGGTTCGGTTCGTTCGAGATGTCTAAAGCAGCTTTACCTTGCACGGTGGTCTTTGCGTTTTTCTTCCCTGGTTTCCCTTCCCCGGGCAGCCGTGCGTGGACCCCGGGCTCCCTCAGTGCTCCCTTCATCGCAGGCGATGCCTTGTCATCTTTCACGTCTGCGAACAGAGCCCCTCTTGTCTTATATTTCACCGAGATCATAAAGTGGGGATTGCCCAAATATAATTCATTTGTTGCAGTAAATCTCTTCAAAACCAGCTCTCTGCCCGATGCAGGGGGGCTTGCTTCCCACCCAGAACAGCTCTTCACAGGCCTGCTGCTGCTTGTGTTGTTTTTATGTCCTTGAGGGAAGCCAGGTCCCTCCTACCCTCCTGTTAGCAGGAAATGGTGTGGGAAGATTCTTCTGTCTCCTCACCATGGCTCTGGTGGCTGTGAGGAAACCCCTCTCCAATTTCAAGCAGGTTCTTTATTTAAATTTGCCTTGCCAGTGTGGGGAAGCCTGCCTCCTGGGGAAAGGAGGGGAGCACCACCGCTGTGGGCGATGCAGGCCAACGTGTGCCATGGGTGCACCACAGGGAACAGTTTGTTGCATGGACTTTAATGTCTGACTGGTCTCTGTGGCAACTGCCCAGATCCGGGCTTCTCACAGGAGCGTGCTTGTTCAGGAAGACCACCTACCTCAAGGTCGGAGACCTACTGCCGAGCTCAGAGCCAAGGCCCTCTCCCCTGCAAACTCTGGACATGAGAATGGGCCCTGGTGGCTCTTCATGCTGTTGGAACCCTGAGACGAAGTGCTTTCCTTCTGCCCAAAGTCATCCCACCTCCCCAGTACCTCTCCAAATGAGGCAAGATTTATTCAAGCACTTAGAGTTCTGCTGGATTTGCCCAAATGTGGAGGCCTTACGTGGTACAAGTAGTGACACACTCATGGTTGGCAGTTCAAACTCACCCAGGGGGGCCCTTGAGAGAAAGTTCTGGCACTCAGCTTCTAGCGGGACACAGTCTTGGAAACTCTGTGAGGCCATTCCACTTTACACACGCGAGTCGGAACCAACTGGCTTTAGTGCGCAAGTTTGGACCATCGGCTGGGAAGGGGATGTGGCAGAACAGCTGCCACATTGTTTGTTTGTGCGCTTTTCAAATTAAATTTGGCCCACAGCTCTGGCGGCACAGTGGGTCAGACATTGGGCTGATATTCACAAGGTTGGCAGTTCAAACCCACCAGGAAATAAGAGGCTGTCTGCTCCCATAAAGAGGTACAGTCTTATAAACCCTAAGGAGCATGTCCACTCTGTCCTACAAGTCTTTGAGTCTGAGTGGACTCTAAGGGAGTGCGTGTGGTGAGGTGTATGCGGTGTGGACGGTGTGTGTGGTGCTGTGTGTTCAGTATGGTGTGTTGAAATGGTGTGTGTGGTTTGGTGTGTGGTGTGGAGTGGTTTGTGTGGTGTATGCGATGTGGACAGTGTGTGTGGTGTGGTGAGTGCAACAATATGATGTGTGATGTGGTGTATGTGGTATGGTGTGGTGTGGTGCGGTTTGTGTGATATGTGGGGTGTGTAGTTTAGGGTTGTGTGGTGTGGTGTGTGTGGTTTGGTGTAGTGTGCGTGGCATGGTTTGTGTGGTGTATGTGGGGTGTGTAGTTTAGGGTGGTGTGGTGTGTGTATGATGTGGTGTAGAGTAGGGTGCTGTGTGCCGTGTGACTTAATTTTGCTCTCCCTCCTACAGACCGTGTGCAATGTCTCTCAGAACATTGGCACTCTCCTCTAGTTTTACATAATAATTCCTCCTCCGGTTTCAGATAGTTTATTTCATTTTAAAGGGCCCTAGGAGAAAAAGAATGAAATGCCTGGACTCAAACAAGTCCCCACCCTAAAGAAATGTCATTCTTTGACATCGCCCAACCCTCACTAACAGTAAACCGAGACCCATTGCTGCCAAGTCACGTCTGACTCGGAGTGACCTTCCTGGGCGGAGCAGCACTGCTCCATAGAGTTTGTGCGGTTGTGATCTACATGGAAGCTGACTGCCACCTCTTTCCTCCAGGGAGCACCTGGTGGGTCCTGGCCATTCTCCCTGTGAACAAACGTTTCACATCCAGACCTTTTGCTTCCTGGGAATGTATGTTGGCTCCTGTTGATTGGATCATCTGTGCTTCCTGTATCATCTGTTCCTGCCAGGGATTATAAATTGGAAAAGAGACTCTGATTTTGTAGGGAGGACCTGTGGGCTTGGGAGATAGCCTGGTTTACCTTGCTTACATATCGGCTGAGAGTACTTCATTTTATTCTCATTTTGCATATGCACTTCTCTTTCCAAGTAGGAGAACCCTGGTGGTGTAGTGGCTATGCATTGGGCTGCGATCCTTGTGTTCAACAGTTCAAGCCCACCAGCAGTTCCACCGGAGAAAGACAAGGCTTTCTCATCCCGCAAGCAGTTACAGTCTTGGAAATCCACAGGGGGCTTGCTATGAGTCAGCATGGACTCAATGGCAGTGAGTCTCTTTCAAACTAGACCATAAATTCCTTGAAGACAAGTAGGGTGACCAACTTCTGCTGGTTTGCCCAGGACCTTTGAGTTTGTCCCGAGAAGCCCGCCAGACCTGGAAAAATGAGACACCCTACTCTAATCGAGGTCCATGTGGGCTTTCTCTGGAAGCTATTCCTCATCCCACACATCACTTGAAACTGTATCATGCCCATGTTGGTGTTGCTAGTGTCACTGAATGTCCCCCTGACTCGTGGCAACCTCTGGCACAATGGTGACATAGGGCCACTGTGATGCACAGAGTTTTCCCTGGAGACTTTCAGAAGTAAGTGGTCAGACCTTTCTTCCTAGTCTATTACAGTCTGCACGTTCAGCTGAAACCTGCGCAGCACCACAACGCCATGCACGTTTGCACTGACAGTGGATGATGACGGCACTTGAGATGCCCTGGCTGAGAAACATAGCAGATGTCCATGACATGCATACCGAATGTGTGACTTCTCTCTGCTCCTGAGACTACAAGCTGGGAGGGAGAGGAAGCTGCCCACTCCTGTAAAGAGTTACAGCCTGCGAAACCCACAGGAGCAGTTCGACTCCATCCTACAGGGTCATTTTGAGTCAGGATCGATATGGTGGCAGTGGGTACCACTACAAGCACCTATGTGTAGGATGAAGATCACAGTCTAGGACCCACTAACCAGAGCAACTTAGTGAACCTATCACATCATGCAGATTCATAAGGTAGAGTTGTGAACTTTTCATAGTAAATCAAATAACCTGGTCTATGACCCCTTGGCCCTTCCAAATGATGAGAAACCTCATCACTTTTAGTTTCAGATACAATTACAAAGACTAAAGTATGGGGGGAATGATTCCTCTAAGACTAATATTTTTCAGAAACTACCAATTGCCATATTCGGTAGATATGCAAACGCTGCTTTCCAAAAGCACTGTTGCCTCTGACTGCCCTCCACAGCCGTTTAAAATATTATAATGAATGACTGGCTGGATGTGCAATAATATGCCAACTGTACTTCGAGATACATTCTCTCTCCTCAAGAACATTTTGCTGAGAAGGAGTGGTCGAGAGCTCCCTTCTTCCTTACAGCCAACTTGGAACACAAACTCGAGAACACCCACAGAAAAGATGACTTCTGAGCAGGTCCTCGTGTCTTACCGTATTTCTAGGTGACTACCTCCCTCGCATGGAGAGAACAAGTCTTTCCGTCAACACAGGAAGAGTACACAAACCACAAATGGCTCCCTTGTAGCAATCCATCCAGGATGGTCCAGAATTGTGTCTGTTAGCACTTGGGCAGGCATCACATCTAGGAGAAGGGGCAAAATCAGAGTATACTTAATTTGAGGAATCAGACAAATCAACAAGGATTTTCCAGATGAGAACAATGTCACAGAAAGAAATTCACGAAGGCTCCATCAACCATGACATTGATGCTGGGGGAGGAAAAGAGACATAACACCACTCTTCAGATCAGATCAAAGGCAAGAGCCCCTGTAGTGCCATGGTTAAACATGGTACTGCTAACCAGAACTCTGGAAGTTTGAACCCACCAGTGGGTCTGTGAGAGAAAGACCTGCCTGGCGATGTTCTCCCATGTGATGACAGTCTATAAAGTCCTATGGGACAGGTCTACTCGGTCACATATGGTCACTGTAAGTTGAAAAATTGACTCTATGGCACATCACCAGAGAACAGAAGCAAGGAGAGGAAGCCAAGCATGTGTGAAGAAAGGGCAAGAGAGGTGATGGTGGTGAGAGGTTATGTAGCTTTGCCAACAGATTCTAGTTTCCTGTAGGCAGGATTTCTTTCTGAGGAGGGAACCTGTTCTCATTTTCAGTGCAGAGGAGGTATGTGTGTGTAGGGAGGCCAGGAGGCAAGAGATGGAATTGAAATGAAACCACCACCAGTGCAGAGCCTTTGTACTTGGCACAGGGTGAGAAGCCATTTGGAAATTAAAGTAAAAATGCATGGATGATGCAGAAGTGAGTCTTGGGGCCCAGGAATTCCAATGGCACGATGGTTAAGTGTTGCTGTTCTTGTTGTTAGGTGCCATTGAGTTACTTCCATTCCATAGCGACACAATAGAATGAAATGGCTAGGCAGCAGCTAACCAAATGATCGGTGGTTTGAACTCATCTAGAGGTGTCGCTGGGGGGAAAAAAAACTAGTAAAATGTGTGTGTAAGTAAATGTGGTGAAGAACACTGATGGTGCCCAGTTATGAAAGATATAGCATCTGAGGCCTTAAAGGTTTGTAGTTAAATAGTGGTTATCTAGCAGGGAAGCAATAAAGCCCACATGGCAGAAGCACACCAACCAGCATGATCATGAGGTGTCAATGGAAAGAAGTATCAGAAGTAATAAAAACAAGCAACCAAATAGATGTGAAGGGGTGTGGATGTAAGATAATTGGACAGTCCTTCTCAGAAGGGCCATACGGAAGGGATGTTAAATCCATAGTGTGGTATGGCACTAATGAACCACATAACTGTCTTCTAGGTCTTTAATATTTCCTCCCCTTACTATTGTAGTTTTTGTTTGTTTTGCCTCATTAGTCATGTTTGCATCTGTTCATTTGTATATTTTATTTTGGTACATGATAGTCAAGATAACCCTTCAGAAACAGTAACAGGAGTAATGAATGTTGTTAGATATATTGGATTGTGCAAGATATGGCAAAAGAAAAACTACAGTAGAAAATAAAATCTCTCCTAAATGACTTGGAGAATTGTGAAATGGTACAACCACTGCAGTGAATGTTATGGAGCCTACTTAAAAACTAAAGTGATCAGATCATCCAGAAATCCACTCCCAGGTACATCACCGAGTGAATAAGAGAGGTGACCTATTCATCACAGCATTCTTCAGAACAGTAAGGAGATGCGATCACCTACGTGCCCACCAGCAGTGAAGGAAGGGTGCGCACACACAAGGAAATAGTCGTCCACGAAACATCTCACAACATGGAAGGATCAGAAGGATGGTCTACTGAATGAAATAGGTGAATCACAAAAGAATGAGATCATTGTAAGAAAAAAATAAGAAAAGGTTTGTACACAGAAAGAAAAATTCTTCAATCGATACCTGGGATGGGAGGTGGAGGGACACAAAGTCACTAACTAGATGGTAGACATGTGTTAATGGGATGAAAGTAAATATAACACACAATAGCGGGAAAGTCAGCAGAACATGAATGAAACCAAGGAAGACATGGGGAGGTGTGCACAACTAAAAGACAACACCTGTGAACATCATTTTATCCACCATCCAGTCATAGTAAGAACGAACAGCAGTGGGTGAGTCGGTCCATAGGTAGGCATGTAAACAATAATTTATGAGTGGGGGCGCCCACAAAAACATCGTGCAGAGTCCTAGCTCCTGGGTCTGCCAAATTTGTTTTCTCCTTCTGGACGGGAGGCCAAAGCCGCAACCATGCTGCGCCAGATGCTCGGTCAGGCCAAGAAGCACCCAAGTTTGATGCCTCTCTTCATGTTGGTTGGACCTGGAGGGACTGGAGCTGCCCTGTATACCACGCATCTGGCATTGTTTAATCCAGATGTCAGTTGGGACAGAAAGAACCACCCAGAACCACGGAATAAACTTGGTCCCAACTACACTATAAGTTCTTTGCTGCGAACATGGATCACAGCAAACTGAAGAAAGGAGGCCCTGACCTCTAAATGAAATATTTTCCCATAAAGCTGCTTAGAATGAAGGTCCTCCAGAAGTGACCCACACAATTTCCCACGTAACCAGGATATGGTTATCTCCTAAATGCATGAAATCATGTTGGTGTGTCGTGTTGGGGTTTGCACTGAATAATGAACATGTGAAACTTGAAAAAAAATTTATGAGTAGATGTATAGGTAGGTGGATACCTAAGGTATGAGATAGCCTGTCATAGTACATTCATGAGCACATATAAACATGGCAGCAAATATTTCTGATAATTCAAATTCTATATATTCAAGTGTATGGAAGAGCATACAGAAAGCAAAGCTATGTCAACTTCTCAGCCATAACCACACATCTTGAGTTCGGTTTGGGAGATCAGGACCATAGCATGAAACTAGACAACATGTTGCCTGGCTAGCACTACCTACCACTCTGGTGGGATGAAAATGTGAAGCAAAATTTTAAATTTTAAATCAGCACATCGACCAGACTTACCAGTGAATGCCAGGGACTCTGACTCTCAGACACTCTTGAACCTTCTCTCAGAGATCACCTCTCAGCCGAACAGTAAATAGGCCTATAAAGAGAAGGTCAAGACCCTTAAGAAATGTGATTTCTCAAACTGATCAACTATAGGAAATCCACAATGACGGCACTTGCCCCAAAACAAAGGTCAGAGGCAGGGAGGAGTACGGAAGATAGAACTGGGGAGCCCAGGAAGAGCCCTGGTCTGAGGGGACGGAAACCAATGACCTAAACTCAAAGGTGTATAAATTATTGTATGAGAAGCTAATTTTCTCACACTAAAATGTTCACATAAATAAATGCAGCTCTGTTAGAGGGGCAGGTTGTGGGTTGAGATTATCTTGACAGCGATGGCTTTAGGATTGTTCTGTTTGGTTTGCCTCACTTGCCATTCTAAATAGATTTTTTTCAATAATATTAAAGTGGAATTTGTTTATTGTTTATTGAAAGTCAGGATCATTTTAATCACATTTTCCTAAACTCCTTACTTAAAATGTTTTGCTGTAGTTGAGGATCATCCTAGTTACTGGACCAGTAGGATGATTTGAGACTCGTGTCAAATTGGAGTGGGAAAGGCAGAGACTCCAGAAATTAATAAGAAACTTTCTGGTCACAGACACAGTCTCTCATGACGGTTCTAAGGCAGACAATTTTCTTCTCTCTGACTTCCTATTGAGAAACACTTAGCTCCAAATGGTAAACCCCACCAGCCTCTCTAATTCTTTAATGTGTTACTTTTGTTGTTCCCCCACTCAGATTAAATAATAGGTTCCCATCCAATTTTTCATGCTCCCTAGAAAGTCCCATATATTTTATATATGTCAAGTATTTAGAAGATTTAGATCCAAGCAGAAAATCCAATCAAAACTCCCTTTAAAAATTGATATATTACCACCAGTCAGATTAAGGATTAACTTTAATCATTTAATAAGGCAACTTGACATTTCCCAATTTTCCAAAATATCAACTTACTAAAATCATCAAATGGAAGAGAAAGGCAATCTTCCTTACAAGAGTTTGATCTTCTGCAGTTTCCTTTTAATCTTACTAACCATCTTTCGTAATAAAGAGATAGTAATTGCTTGATGGTCTGAATTCAAGACCCAATTTGATTGGATTTTCTGATTAAGTGGACTAATGCTAAATATCCAATATGATGCATAATAATATATCAAACCTCATTTTTGGGATTCTCTTTTAATGGAGGACTTGCTGCCTGATTAAGAAATGAAAAATGTCGTTTTTCAGGATTCATTTACTGTAAATGGACTAAAATTGAGTGGAAGAAAACCCAAGCCGATTTGCCTTATTGATGCCATTTCCATGTGTATAATAATTATTTCTTAACATCGATTTTAGAAACTGTAATTTGCTTTCACATTTAATCAATGGAAAGCAATATTTGGATCACTCGCCTTCTTGAGTAATATCATAATTGCCGCATTAGAGAGTCCTCCTTTTCTTCTCTCTTTCTGGCGATGACTTTGGGTTTCCGGTTTCCCACTAAACTGTTTAGCCTATTTGGAATTCATGCGACATTTTACATGGAAAGGAGTGTGAAATGCCACTTTTCATACTGCTACCTTATAAATTATTCATCCCTGCTGTTTATCAGACGGCTTCGGCTTATAGATAAAAAGTCGCCTCCTGTTTGCTGCACACATCATAGGGGTTCAAACAATGAGAACTGGTGTACAGCCTGCTAAGAGAGCACAGAGGAAATCCAAGCAGGAGCAGGCTAGAATGAGATTCTCCCAGAGTGGAACAATCCCTGCCAACCCTGTTTGACATGGAATTATAATATGAAAAACCTAGGGAGTGTAGTTCCATGCTGACACACATGGGGTCGCCGTGAGTCAGAATCGATCCACATCTACAGGTTAGCTCTACATGGTACTTATAGAGAACAGATCCTAGTGGGTGAACTTTCTCCATTTGGATCAGGAGCTTCACTCCATCAATCACCAAATGAGAAGCTGTTGTTCACCTTGGTGAACAATTATGGTTTCCATAGTTAAACCTATCAAGAGAAAATAGGATTACCTCTTTGTCTCCATTCTGTTCCTTCTTCTTTGCCTTGCCTTCACCTTCACCCAAGAAAATATACACCTACCCTCTATTTGAGTTTGTTCCATTTCAGATATGCAGAGTGCGTTCTTCCCTTTGGGTTTTCTACTTCTCGTTGACATAGCTGAAACAGAAAGACCCAAGAAAAAAATCCAAGCCTCGAGTGTCAACCTTGAAAGATTCTATGGCAACATATTGAATGATGCAGGAATCATCAGGAGAAGTGGGAAAGGATATATAGAGCCACAGTACCAGTAAGACCTAGTCAATAGTCCCCCTTTTTAGGAGGTGGCATATGAGCAAGAACCAATGGTGCTGACGAAAGAAGTTCAAGCAGCACTGAATAGATTAGCCAAAGCAAGACAATAGGAATTAATGGAATGCTCGTTGAAATGTTTTAGTAAGTTTATGAAGCCCTAGAAACACTCATCTATGCCAGGAAATTTGGAAGATAACTAATGAGCCAACGACCTAGAAGAGATCTATATTTGTGCCCATTCTAAAGGAAGTGACCCAATACTGGCTCAAACTATAGAACAATATCACTGATATTGCACGCAAGTAGAATTTTGCTGAAGATCATCTCACAAGAGTTGCAGCAGTACATTGACAGGGAACAGCCAGAAGTTCAGACCAGACTCAGAAGAAGCCATGGAACAAGGATTATCATTGCTGACATCAGATGGTTCTTGGCTCAAAGCCGAGAAGACTAGAAAGAGGTTGACTTGTGTTTCGCGGACTATGCAAAAGCATTCAACTGTATAGAATATAACAAACTGTGTATAACATGGAGAAGAATGGGAATTCCAGAACACTTCATTGTGCTCATGAGGAATGTGTACATGGCTCCAGAGGCAGTTGTGCAGGCAGAAAAAGGGAATACAGGAAAGGTGTGTCAGGGTTGTCATCTCTCACCATACTTGTTCAATCTGAATGCTGAGCAAAAATCAGCGAAACTGGTTTATATGGAGAACAATGTGACATCAGGATGGGAGGAAGGCTTATGAACAACCTGTGTTACGCAGCTGAAACAACCTTGCTTGCTGAAAGTGAGGACTTGAAGCTCTTGCTGATAAATATAAGGATTACAGCTTTCAGTGTGGATTACAACAACTCGATGTAAAGAAGACCAAAATCCTCACAGTTAAATGAACAGGTAACACTGTGATAAATGGAGGAAAGATTGAAATTGTCAAGGTCTTTGTCTTGCTTGGATCCATAATCAATGATTGTGGAAGCAGTAGTCAATAGATCAAAAGGCAACAATAGATCAAAAGGCAATTGCACTGGGTAAATCTATTACACATGACCTTTTTAGAGCATTGAAAACCAAGGATGCTTCTTTGAGAACTAAGGTGCACTTAACCCGGGCCATGGTATTTTAATTGCCTCATTTGCATGTGAAAATTGGACATTGAGTAAGGAAGACCAAAGAAGAAAGTATGCATTTGAATTGTTCTGAAGAAAAAAGAATATTGAAATCCCATGGACTGCTAAAAGGACCAACTGATGTGTCTTGGAATAAATAAGGCTAGGGTGGTCCTTAGAGGCAAGGATGTTAAAGTTTCCTTACTTACTTTGGATATATTGTCGGAAGAGACCAGTGACTGGAGAAGGACATCTTACTTGGTAAAGTGGAGGAGGAGCGCAGGAGAGGAAGGTCCTCAACAAAATGAATGGACACTGTGAGGGCAACAATGGTGTGTCAGTCTGGGTACTTTAAAGAAACAAATCCACAGAAACTCATATGTATAAGAGAGAGTTTTATATAAAGGCTAAGTGTACATCAAGAAAACACCTCAACCCAGGGCTGCCCAAGCTCACAAGTCCAACACTAACCCATATTCCCATCACCAATCCACAGAGACCTCCTCCATCTCACAAAACACACACAGTGATGCCAACTGTAGGAGGAAAGCCGAGTCAGTGAATGTGTAAGCATCTCAGTGCTGGCAGGGATCTCCACACAAGTGCTCCAGCACCCAGGGCTGCATCGGGGTAGGTCCATGTGGCTTCTCGTCAGGGATGTCTTGCAGGAAGTGAGCCTTGTCAACTGAAGCAGGGAACTGGCAAAGGTAGCTGCACCCTGGTATGGCCATCACAAAGCAAGCGACCAGAAAACTCGAAAGGTGAGGCTCACAGAGCCATTTATCTCTCTACCCTTGAATTAACCCCACATGTGTTTATCAGCCAGGTTGGCACAATACACTCTACCTCAAATGAACTTAGGTTTGGGAACAATTTTGAAGATGGGGCAAAACTTTGCAGTGTTCTTTCTGCTGTGCAAAGGGTCACTATGGGTTGTATCCAACTCAATGGCACCTAACAACAACTAACAATTTACCCTTCCTTCCCCATCCCATTCCTGTTAGCCATTCAAGGATGCTCCTTTTAATGTGAAACTTGTTCTTGACATTTTATAAAAATGGTCTCAAACATATTTTTGATGGACTTATTTCATTCAGCATAACACCCTCCAGGCTCATTCACTTTATGAAGTAATTCTCAGATACATCTTATTCTTTATTTGTACACAGTATTTTATAGTGTGGCTGAACCTTAGTTTGGATAAAGACAGGACTTTCTACTCCCATAGAGTTAGTCTCGGAAACACATAGGGGAAGTTATACCCTGTGCTATAGGGTAGCTAAAAATCAGCATTGATTTAACGGGAGTGAGTGTGATTTGGTATTATACCTTAGTTAGGACCCCTGGTGACAAAGTAGATATGAGTTGGGCTGCTAACTGCAAGGTAGGTCAGCAGTTTGAAATCAGAAACCACACCAGAGAAAGGATTTTCTGCACTCATAAAGAGTTACGGTCTCAGAAGTTCACAGAGGAAGTTGTATCCTACGCTGTGGGGTCGCTATGAATTGGGAACAACTCAATGCACTGAGTGTGGTTCTGTTTTTTGAGCTGTACCTTAGTTTGTCTGTTCTTCCACTGGTGGATGCTCAGGTTGCTGGCATCTTTTTACTGTTGTGAATAGTGTCTTGAAGAACATGCATGTGATATTTAGGTTTGTTGTGCCAACCTGGCCTATAGAAACAGGTGGGGTTAATCATGTTGCAGTTTGATCGGAAGGCAAAGAGATAAATGGTTCTGCAAGGCCTGCTCCTCTCTCTTGCTCTCTGGTGGTCAGACCAGCATACTGTTGCTTTAGTTAGTTCTCTGCCTCAACCTGTGAGTTACACTACCGGTGGGCCAAGTCAACCAATGGATCATGTTGCTAAAGCTTGAGGTTCCTTTGAGAGATACTTCGCCACACTGCTGTTGCATACATATCTTGAGTTTGAGGCTGGTGGATTGTGTCACCTTGGATTGCTTGAGTTCGATATCCCATCCAGGCCTGCTTCACTAAGCTCTTGAGCTACTGACTGTTGCTGGCCCACCGTGCTGTTTACTGCCTGTTGAACAGACTCTACCTGCCTTTCCCAAGGGAGGACTCTGATATATGCTTCCTTGACCTTGGACCTGGCAGCCCATGCGATTCAAAGGACTTCCAGTATATTAACTGTTCCACAAAAGTGAGTTGAACTGAGCCCTGTGTACTGCTGTGTGGACTAATTAGCTGTTATATTCCTTCTCGCTGTATAAGCCTATATCATATATAAAGCCTGTATCATATATATGTATATATATTCATATTCATAAGCATCCTGGTTTTGCTTCTCTAGAGAACCCTGCCTAACACGATGGGCGTGCATATAGCAATTAGTAGCATGGCTCTTATATTTCTAGAATATAAACCTAGAGACATGATTGCTAGATCATGGGCATTCTTATTTCAAACTTTTTAATGAAACACCATTCTCTTTTCTACATGGGTTGTATTATTTGACAATCCTGCTTGCAGTGGATGAGTTCTACTCTCTCCACACCCACATCTATACAAATTCTATTGTTTTTAATTTTGCAGGATGAGACAGTATCTCATCATTATTTTGGTTTGCATCCCTCTAATTGCGAATGATCCTGAGCATTTCTTCATGTGCTTGTTGACCATGATGTCTTCGACATTTAAATGTCTAAATGTTTTCTATGGTGATGCTTCTTTTCATGCATATCATCTATCCATTTTTAAGATTTCCTTTTTGTTTGAAAGATATTAACATTTCTAAACATTCAAGAAATTAGCACCTTGTCTGATATGTCATTGCCAAAAATTATTTCCAGTCTGTGGGTTTAGTTTTTACTCTTCTTGTGAAATATTTTGATGCACATTTAGTGTCAAATTTTAGGAGGTTCCACTCACCTAGTTTATGTTCTGCTTTTTGTGTATTTTAGTTATGTTTGATGGTGCATTTATGCCAAATACTAAAACCAATATTTAGAAATTTTTTTTAAAAGTCACTGTCATCAAATCAAGTCCAATGTTATAGGTCAGAATAGAACCACCCTTGTGAATTTCTGAGGCTATGCATGTTCACAGGAGCAGACAGACTGACCTTTCTCCTATAGAGCAGCTAATGGATTCCAAGTGCTGCCCTTGTGATTAGCAGCTCAATGTTTAATCCAGTAGTCACCAGCATTCTGTGCCTTGTATTAAGGTCTCTAAATTTTCCCCTGTTTTTCCATGATCGTTATAGTTCCATGTTTTACATATAGGACTTTGTATTACCCTGAGATTGTTTTTTATATCATGTGAGACATGGGTCCTGTTTCATTTTTCTACAAATGGATATTCAGTTTTGCCAGCACCACTTGTTAAAGAGACAACCTCTTCCCATTTATTAGATCTGGGAAGCTCAGTTGTCCATGGGTTCATACATTTATGAGTGGGTTCCCTGTTCTGAGCCAATTGTCTGTGTGTCTGCCATTGTCCCAACACCAGGCTATCTTGATTACATGGCTTCAAGACAAATGTTGAGAGGGTAGATGGATCTAGAACAGTGGTTCTCAACCCTCCTAATGCCACACCTTTTAATACAGTTCCTCATGTTGTGGTAACTCTCAACCATGAAATTATTTTCCTTGCTACTTCATAACTGTCATTTTGCTACTGTTATGAATCGGGTGAACCCTGTGAAAAGGTCCTTCAAACCCCAAAAGGGTCACCACCCACTGATTGAGAACCGCTAATCTAGAATAAGGACCAGACGGTCCAGGCATGGCTTTTTGTCTTAAGTGTCTTTTGCCTGATGTGCTCTGCTGGTGTATTCACAGAAAAATGTATGCTTCACAGTTTGTCATGGATCTAATAGTAAATATATCACAGACAACAGCAAAGTCCGATACTTATATAAAGGCCCACTAGCAGAATAAGGAATAAACACCATTCTATGAAAAAAGACGTATGAGACACACAAAGAGAATTCTATATAGTGGAAATATCAGGAGGTGTCCAGGTGAGGTTTTTGAAGAGCCCTCTATAAGTGAAGTGGGAAATCTATTAAGGGAAATTCAAGGGGAAGCTGCCCAGACTGTGCAGAGACATTACTTCCAACCACTGCTGCTTGTGGTGTGGAATGTCTGCTGTCACCCTGCACTGGCTCACCACTCTGTGGCTCATTTTCAAGTGCTTTACGAGGAGAGGGAGAATGAAAGACAGAGAGAGAAAGGAAAACTTGGGGGGAAATTAAAATAAGGTGGTGAAGGAAAAATCTATGATGAAAGGAAGAGTCAAAGTAAAATTTAAGGATCATCTGAGAAGAAATTAAGTGGAGTATACAGCTCAATGTGAATGATTAAAATCTCAGTGATACGAAAATTAAATGGAGACAATGAGACCCATCACAACTTAAGACTTTGTGAATTTTTCTACGGAGTTAAAATAGATATGCTCCTTTAAACGTTGGTAGCACAAATATTTGAAAAGAAGAAAAATTAACGCAAGGCCAAGGAGAAGCGAAAAACAAAAAGAATGAACAGATGAGCCCAATTAAAGAAATGGAAAATAAACGTAGCTCAACGTGTGAGAAACATCTGGAGCGACAACTCGCCCTGCACAGCGTCTTTGTAAGAGGCTGCCTCTGTCAGGTCACAGGCAGTACTAAAGCAGCGCTGTGAAACTAATAAATAAACAGAACTGACCTGCAAGGAAACCAGAATGTAGTGTACGTGTGGGGATGATGGAAAGACAACCCTGAGATGGTGTGTGGTGGGCTGAGGGAAAATAATGGAATTCACACAGCAGGCAGCCCAGTACTGCGGATTCCTGTTGCTCTGAGTCTGTCTATGCCTCGTAGACATATTTACCCGCTCTCAAAGCGTTAGGACAGGGACTTCCTGGAGCCCCATCTTCTCTCAGGCTTCACCATGGCTGGGTTAGCTGTAGCCAATTTGTCCAAAGGACAAACAGGTTAAACCGGGTGTCATGGAGTCCAATTCAAGTCGCGGGGACCCCATGTGTGTCAAAAAAGAGCTGTGTGCCACCAAATTTTCTATAGTCGTATAGACTTGCAAAATTAAAACACCAGCATTCTTCGGAGGTGCCTCTTCTGAGGTGGAGTAGTACCACCCCCCTAGGGTAAGTAGTCAAGTCTGTTGACTGTTTGAACCGTGCAGGGACACTGTGGAAAGGAGAGGCTGGCCAAGCCACACACCTCTGGGCTGGTGGGTTATACACATAACAATGGCCTACCCCTCAGGTTCCGCCTTGTAGCTTGATGTGTGAGGAGCTTCAGTTATTTTGTTGGGTCCCCCTGAATCTTCCTCCCCGATGCTCTGGCACTTGTACAGGTGAATCCTCGCATTGACATTTTCATATAGGTTTGATTGGGGTTGAAATGAGCAAGAAGTTCACTGGAATCTCTCTGCGAAGGTTGTTTGTGCAGCTTCATTTTGTGGGATTAGTATTCGGTGATAGAAATATTCTATTATTCCAGGATATTGCTGCAGAATCAAGTATCTTTCCACAATGGAATTTGACAGCTAAGCTTGAAGTTCATAAAAAAAAGAGAGAGAGAGTTATTTGGTTTGGGACAAAGAAAAGTAACTCACAATGGTTTAGTAAAACCAATCCTGTTCCCTCTCCAAGCGGATGATACTAGATAAACTTCCTTATTCCCACTGTCAATACTTAAATACACTCACATAATACTGACATATATGGAGACGTATCTCTCCATCTGCACAAAAAAGGAAGTGGATGAGATACACCTTCCTATTTAAAAATAAATGTAGTTTTATATTTTTAATTCTTAAAGTAACCCATAGTTATGGTGGGAAAGGAAAAGGTTTAAAATAAGTAAAGTTGAAAAAGAAGTCCTGGAGATTCTGATAGAGATCTCGTTGCTTATGTATATTAGGAAAAAGAGATTCATTCATTCATTCAATGTACATGTGTGGAAGACTGATAAAGGCCAGGCAACAACACCAGTCACCAAAGCCATCGCCCCAAGTCAATTACCAGTGACAGTGGCCCTGTAGCACAGAGTAGCACTGCCCTATAGAGTTTCCAAGGCTGTCATCTTTACAGAAGCAGACTGTCCTGCAGGCTGATGGTCTACCCTCACCAGGCATCAATACAGCAATGAACAAAGAGTCCGCCCTGTGGTAGACTGTGTAAGAGAGTAAAAGAAAAAACAACAAATAAAGAGATCTAGGACTTGATGTTAGGATGGGCAGTGTGCTCCACAGACAAGATAAAGTAAGTGACATGAAGACTGACACCGGGTCATGTTTAATGGAAGGGAAGTAGAAGATGACTTGAATTGCGACATTTTCCCAGAGACCTGGGGAAAGCAGAGAAAGAAATCATAGAGTCACCAAGGAGAAGAAGTGAGGAAACAGAGGAACTAGGACACATCTACAAGGGAGGACGCAAGACTGCAAGGTTAAGGAGAGGCACGAGGCCCGCTGGGAAGGAGCTAATGGTAGGGCTCTGGATATTACTTTGAATGTGGTCAGAATCCATTGCAGCCAGATCCTGAATTACTAACTTTGTATATCCAAGTTTACTCCACGGGAAAGTAGAGGAAAACAGACTTGCCCCTCCTAGCCTTGCCGTGAAAATCAAACACGTAAACACATTACAGTATCTTATTAAGGACTGAACCCAAGAGGGCTCCTTCTTCAAACCTGTCCGTGGAATAAAGAGGACAGACATTCCAACCTTGAGCAAAGGATGCCCTGGGACTTCAATGCTTCCAGGCAATCTAAAACCACAAAGCTGACATCTGAAAAGACTGACATCTGACTATGATGCAAGACAGGCTGGTTCCCACCACCATTACTCCAGTATAAACAGAACATGAAAAGCATTAATAATAGTAATAATAATAATAATGCCATCAGCAAGTCCCCAGTTGCCTTTTTGACCCCTGAAATGCAGGACTCCCGGGATGTTTGACAGTGTAGGGTCTAATGCTTGCAAGGACACAGAGAGAAGACTACTCAGGAACCCCATTACTATTATTTTATTCAACTAGCACCCATCAGAAACAACTTGATGGTACTGAGTTGGGTTTGGGTGAGGACCCATCAAACAGATCACATATGACCTACCACATGAGCACTACAGGTGTGTTAGTCTGGGTACTTCAGAGAAACAAATCCACAGAACCTCATTTATAAGAGAGAGTTTTATATAAAGGTTAAGTGTTCATCAAGAAAACATCCCAACCCAGTGCTGCCCAAGCCCACAAGTCCAACATTAACCCAAAGTCCTCCTCCAGAAACACACACTATGATGCCGACTGCAGGAAGAAAGCTGGATCAGTGAACGCGTAAGCATCTCAGTGCTGGCAGGGGTCTCCACATGGCTGCTACAGCATCCAGGGCTGTATCAGGGTAGGTCCATGTGACTTCTCCTTGGGGATGTTTGCAGGAAGTCAGCCTTGCAAACTGAAGCATGGAACTGCTAAGGCAGCTGCACCCTGGTACGACCATCACACAGCAAGAGACCTGAGAACTCAAAAGGCAAGGCTCACAGAGCCATTTATCCCTCCACCCTTCAGTTAACCCTGCATGTGTTTATCAGCCAGGTTGGTATAGTAAACTAACCACTTCAACAGGCAATACAGAGAATTGTACACCAACCAAGAGCTGAGAATTAGGCTAAGGAAACAAGAGGTCTCCCATGAACATTTAAGAAGTGAAAGTGATACTTTAAACAGGAATATTGGAAGATCCCACGATAGAAGCAACAAGGAACAGATCTCGATATGCCAGGACCCAAAGGGATTTCACTCTGGCTTTTTCCAGAGATAACACCTGCATGCCAACTGCTAAAGGATCCTGTCTTTTCCATGGAGTAAAAGCAGGACTTGCGATGAATACATACACAATTCATAAAGATTAAGGATTCCGTTTGAGGAGTGTTGGTGGCAGCAGGGTTAAGCATTCAGCTGCTACCCTAAAGTTGGTGGTTGGAGCCCACCCGGCTGGTCAGAGGAAGAAAGGTCCTGGCAGTCTGCTTCAATAAAGACCAGCGCCTAGAAAGCATGATGGAAACATTCTGCTCTGTCCTGTGGGGTCGCTATGCCTCAGCATTGACTAAACGGCTCCTGGAAAGAATAAGGATTTTTTGGAATTAGTTTTTTATGAATAAACTAGTAAAATGACACAACCACTCCTAAGGAAAGTCAATTCCTCATCTGTATAGTAAAGAAATGTTGAGAGGAATTTACAAATAATGGGAAATGGACCGGTTCTGAAACAGTACACGATTTTTTGGGGGGTGGGGGGGACTTACACATTGGGCTGCTAACCACAAAGTCATTAGGTCAAACCCACCAGCATCTCCATGTGAGAAAGATGAGGTTTTCTGCTCTGGTGAAGAGTTACAGCCTTGGAAACCCACGTGGGCAGTTCTGCTTTGTCCTGCCCTGTATGACCTCTATGCGATGGAATCTCCCAGGAGCAGTGAGTTTCATTTCGTATTGATGTTCTTTGAAAGGCAAGACTCAGAATCCCCAAGAAGCACTTGAACTCTGTCTTGGAGGACCCATAGGAGTCTGTGACTAGGAAGAGACCCTAGGGTACAGGAATTGGGTTTCTGGTAAAGATAAGAACTCTTTTACACTGGTATTGGTTATCTAACAGGGCTGTAAAATAGATCAAAGTATTGAAAGGCCCAGAGCTGCCATAGTCCTGAGCCCATTTCTCAGAAGTGTCTGCTGTAAACAATGCTTAGCTGACCCTTGACGCACACCAGTTCCTCCACAGGCTCAGTCTAATTCGAACCCATCATGTCTCCATACTGGATTCCCAAGAGTAGTGTCTGCTTTGAAGACTTTACTAATATCAGCACACTGATTACTAGAGTTTTCTCTATAATACTCTGGACGGCTACCTGAAGGCTTGGAGGCTTGCCTTCACCCCTTGGCTCTTCAGAAGAAAGGCCTCATGATCTGTATCTGAAAAATTAGCCTTCTTGCACAAGCTCACAGTGACTCTAAAAGACAGGGTAGAACTGCCCCTGTGGGTTTCCAAGACTGTAACTCTTTGTGGGAGCAGAAATCCTTGTATTTCACCTAGGACCCAAGTACAGCAACTAGCAAATCATAGGAAATATTTTAAAGAGCTTGAATTAGTCATTAACAAAGCCAAGCAACACACACACAAATTTAATTTTATCTTAAGTTGTAATATGAGTGGGCTCCTAAAAGTTCATGGAATAAAGCATTATCTATTATTTCTGTTTACACACAGCTTTTGGGAGCCTCCCTGATATAATAATGCATTCAGATTAATTTAAGTTGTTATGTATAAAAACTTGAGACATCTGTAAAATAATTATCATCCCTGTAAGAGGGTCTCACAAGGATCATATTGTTGACTTTAGTGGTCTCTCAAGATGACCCAACTCATCAAGCTAATACAAGACACAACACAATTTTTATAAAGATTTAAAAATGTACCTTTTCAGAAAATTCTCCTTTGGTTACTTTAAAAAATGTTCTTTACATTTTGTTTTCCAGCAAAATAAAAAAAATCTCCTACCTTTAATCTTATGCTCATCCCCTTAATTTAAATAGGACTTGATCCTTCAGGGAACCAACGTGGGGGACCTTATACTAAATCCAATCAATTTTCTTCTCCCAAGAGAACAAAGGTGTGACATTCCCAAAGTAGAGAGTCTGTGTCCTGCTGAGTCATACTTTGAGCTAGTCACCTTGTCTCCTGTTCCTCTTTTTGTCATTTAATTATAAGCCTAAGATCTGCTAAATATAGAGTTTGGCTGCTTTTACCTCCTTTGGGGGCAATAGGTGATTTATAGGATGACATTGATATAGACCGGCTGACTCACAGGTATCCAACATTCAGATTAATTCTTTGGGCCCTTCTCTGGGCTCTGGGCCCTACAAACTTGAAAAGATTGATAGATTTATATATGATGCCTATAAATTTAAAAATAATTTTCCCTTCTAAATTCCCTTAGGTTTCATGCCATATTCCAAGGACACATTAAATTCCAACTTTCATTACAAACTCAAGAAGGATACCAAAATGTCTTTACACAGAATTACTAGGATCAGTCAGAGCCATTCAGCTGTGCTCCACTTCTCTGGGACGCCAGCAGCACTGCCCACTTTTGACTCCAGCCTCTCAGAGCAAGGTCACGCCTTACAGTAGGCATCATCTCTTCTTTTGATGGAGAAATTAAGCCTGTAGGTTCTGTGCATCTACTTCCTCTGAATCTGAGAACCATCCTGACTGATCTTTACAGAAATTTCTTGGCAGACACAGAGTCCCTGGGCTACTTCGTCCATCCAGCTGACTCTGTAATCGAGCCCATACATCTCATCAGAAAGCAAAATGTAGCCCTTTAGGAGTAAAACTTAGAAGGGAAAGAAAGTTAATGCCTAAAAGACCC
Organism: Tenrec ecaudatus; assembly: GCF_050624435.1. Taxonomy (NCBI): domain Eukaryota; kingdom Metazoa; phylum Chordata; class Mammalia; order Afrosoricida; family Tenrecidae; genus Tenrec; species Tenrec ecaudatus. Next base: position 13,312,012 of record NC_134544.1, read on the forward strand.
TTCGGGTCCTATGTTATTCCTATCACCAAAATACCACATGTAGATAACTCTAATAAGCAGAAATGTATTATCCTGCAGTTTCAGGAGTAAAAAATCCAAATGCAGAGGACCAGCTGGAGCAGAAGTCTTTGTCTCTCTCCACAAAAGTCCTTGTCTCCTTCTGGTATCTGTGGGTTCACTCTTCCTTGGAGACCTGTATGCATCTTGGCATCAAATGTCCCTGGGACCTAAGAGGCTCTCAGCAGAGACACCCTGGGTTCAGAGGGCCAACACTGCTCCACGCTCTTCTTTCTTGAGTGTAGCCAGGCCCTTTCTCTCTGCTCTCTTCTCCTTTTATCTCTTGTGAAGTAGTACAGACCACACCATGAGGGACTCATCATACATAGGATGAGTAATTGAACTAATTAAGAGATGCATCCATCCTAATCCCCTCACAACATCACTGACTGATCACCTTAGCTTGCATCATGAAAGATGATTTCATAATTCCATAGTTTCCACATCATAGCCTTATGTAACTGCAAAACCTCCAAGACGCCAGCCCAGCCTAGGAGACACCACGCAATCCCTGACAACAATCTAGTCAACGTAGACATCTTTTCCAAAGAAGTGTCCATTCAAACAAATCAAAGACAAGGATGAAAGTTTTGAGCTTCTGATATCTATGAATCCTTCTCTCCTCCCCCTCACTGCTGTACAGATGGGAAGAGCAAGCCTCTGCAAGGCCGGAGGTCTTACATCACCCTTTATCAGGCAAACAGTGTTTTTCTGTGCCATGGCACATGCACAGCCATTTCATTCATGGAATTCCCCTGAAGGATCAGAGATTGAATGACTGCATAACTACATGGCATGGGAAAAGCAAACTGTCAGTGAAAGGCAAGCTTCCTTCCATTGGGCAGTCAAGGGTGATCTATGGTACGTGGATTCGGTTTCAAAGAAGATGGCACACTAGAGTAGATGAACATGGCAAGTGACTACTAGCTAATAGCTTACAGGTTCAAACCCAAGCAGAGGATTCTGCTTCCGAAAGCCTTCCACAGCCTGCAACAGCGAGGGATGTATTTCAACATTGCGCACGGGGCCAGGAGTCAGAATCGAGTCAAGGCAAACAATCACAAGCAATATGTAGGGGATGGCTTGGGGATAAGGAAGGAGCAAAGCGGTCGATGAGTGAATGGCGAGTAAACTAAGAACGATGTATGAGGAGGAGTCACTGTTGGCCGGGTTGGAGGTACGGAGCACAGTGTGCTGGGAGGGACACCTGGAAATCTACTGTCAAGCTTTTACAGATAAAACCTCCAGGCTGAACCCTCCAGAGAATCTGATTGAGAAAGTTTAGAATCGGGGCTCAGGGAATTGTGAAGTCAATTATGGCAGAGAAAGTTAGGTCAAAAGGTCATATCTTATCATCTGATCTCCCTTTCACCCATTTTAAAGCTGTTTCAGTTTAAAACAAAAAAAAAAAAAATCACAGTGAGGGGGAAATGTACATGGACTAAACCCTCAGTGAATTCCCTCTGACCAGCGGCCAGGGATGAAAATCGCCTTGCCACCATGCAGAAGGCAGTGGAGAGTAGATTGTTGCCGACACAGATAGGTTAAAACTTAGCACCCTACCAGTTGTTCTCTCTTATGATCCATTTAAATTTATTCTAATGTATAATATATTCTTGCTATCTTTTTGAAGATTTTTATTTCATTATTCTTGTTAATGTTTTAGTTTTTAATGTTTTCTGATATGAAATTGAGGATAGGTAAATTTATAGAGACAGGAATAGAAATATCATTGAGACTCAAGGAATATAATTTTCAAAGCACCCTGGAAAACTCCAAGATGCAGTCACACGTGAGAAGGACTGATGGTTGGCCAGATTTCAGAAAATGCTAAAGGTCATGCTAAAACGTAGTAGCAATCTTTGTCCAAGTATTGATCTACCGCGTCTTTTCCTAAGCACTGTATTTTATCTATCTATCTATCTATCTATCTATTCATGTATTCTTTTATCTATTTATTTATTTATTTTCATTTTAACAGCTAACAGAGCTCTTTGTGATGATTTCCAAGGTCGCCACGTGTACTATGCAGGCACAGTGTCCCCTGGGGTCTGGAGATCACTTCAGACACCGAAGGCTTGCTTCAAGGTCTTCTGAGCGGCATCTCTCTCCATGCTGTGTCAGCAAGATCATCCCCTTTTATGCAACCCATGTCTACAGGACAAACATGGTGGCTCTAAATTGGGGGACAGGTTTTTCCTGCACCATGTTGCATAAACATTACAGTTGAAGTGAAAATGACTCCATTTCAGTGAGCTCCTACCTGTATGATCTCCAATACCTTCGAAATGTTTTACAAAAGACTTCTTAGCTAGGGAGGTTACAATTACATTTTTAATGCATTAACCCTTTAGGGACTTTGACGGTGCAAGTGGTTTCAGTCATCTGCTAACCTGAAGGTTTTATGGCTGGTGGCTTGATGCCACCCAGAAGTACCATGAAAGAAAGGCCTACCAGTCTATTTCCACGAAGCTCACCATTGAAAAGGTCCTACAGAGCTATTCTACCTGACCTCCACGCAATCACTGTAAGTCTGAGTCACCTCAATAGCCAGTGTTTCAAGGGTACACTAATCCTTGTGGTGAGCTGTTGGTCGCTGTGTGCACAACAGAATGAAATCCTGCGCAGGCCTGTTCTTATGTTTGAGCCTGTGGTTTTCAGCCACTGTATCCATCCACCTGATTGAGTGTCTTTGTCGTTTTCAGTGACCTTCCACTTTTGCCAATCGTATTCACCATTATTCACTGCATCCAGTCAATTCCAATTCATAGCGCCCATACAAGATGAGATAGAACTGCCCCTGTAAGTCACTGAGACTGTAAATCTTTATGGGTGTAGAAAGCCTCGTGCTTCTCCAACAGAGTGTCTGGGGGTTTTGAACTGCTGACCTTGTCATTTGCAGCCTAATGCATAACACGATATAAAACATCATGATTCTCTAATTTGTATAATTTCACCAAATCATGAGAATTAATAAAATTTAGCAAAGGGAAATACTGTGGGTCTTTGGCTATTTCTAAAGGCTCAAGCAAGCATAGCAATCTAATCTCCTCCTGGTTTCTGGTCTCAGGATGTGAAAGAATGAGCAGCCTAGAGCAGAGACACATAGTAAGTATGATAGGCATTTGAAGTCACAAACAGTGATTGCTACAGCTAATAACCTCTGCCACTGTCTGAAGAAAGCCCCGGTGGTTGTGCTTCAAAAAAAACTTTATTTACAAAAATATATGGCAGGTCATCTATGGCCACAGACAGTACTTGGCTGACTCTACCTTGGAGGATATGGGGAAGTTTGAGAAGATCCCTAGAATCAAAAGCAAACCATTACCACTAATAGAGGTTCTGAAAAGCTTGCCAGGCACTGAATCAATTACAAGAATAATAGCATTTCTGTACACCAGCAATAACCAATTAGAGAATGTGATTAAAAATAAGGTGTCATTTACAATGAGACAAAATTTATAGAGTGTAAGAATCAACCATGAATACAAACAGTGTTCTTGGAGGCCCCAGGAGGACATAATGACTGGTTTCTAAAAAAGAGAAGCAGACTCTTTTGACTGTCCCCAGAAATATCTATAAAGGCAATGCAATTCCATGACAGGCAGCATAATGTGCACCCCAAAAGTGGTCTTCAAACCAGGAAGCCTGGTGTCACCATGGTTAAGTGCTTGCGTGGTAAGTTCAAAGTCTGTTCTAGAGAAAGATGAGACTGCCTGCTTCCATAAAGGTCACAGCCTTAGAAACCATGCAGAGCAGTTCTACTCTGTCATCCAGTTCACTGTGAGTTAGAATTGACTCAATGGCAATGGGTTTAAAGATGTCTACATTCTAATCCCCAGAATCTATAACTGCGTAATCTTTCATCATACAGGGTGTTTGCAATTGTGATTAGAGGTAGTGATCTTAGATGGGGAGGGGCTCCTGATCTGTTCAGGTGGGCTGACATACTCGCAGGGATGGTCTTTCCCAGCGGTGTATCAGATGGGGAGAGCAAGGTGCTGTTTTGCTGACTCTGAAGATAGAGAAAAGGGGCCATGAAATAATGCCAACCAAGTAAATCTTCCTCTCGTGTCTCTAAAAATATACACAATTCTACTGACACCTTCACTGCATCCCAATGCGACCGTTTCTAACTTCCGGTCTACCAGACTATAAAATAATATGCTTGATTATTTTACATCACTGTTTGTTAAGGAGGCAGAAGGATATTAATACAAATTTTCATCAAGATTCTACTTAGAGTTGTATGAGCCCCCAATAAAATGATTTTAAAAAACAAAACAAAGATTCCAGTTCGAATTTTTTGAAGAATTTATAAACTTACTCTAAAAACTGTGCTATTCATGATAATTAATTTAGTATTGGAAATTAAGAGTTAAGAAGAGGGCCACAGATCACCTAAAGGTTTAAACGTGGGTGTCCAGAGAAGCAAAACCAATGAAGTAAATAGATGATAGATAGATAGATAGATAGATAGATAGATAGATAGATAGATAGGCAAGCACACAGGCAGACATACAAGGGAGTATCAAAAAAGGGGGGGTATAAAAAAGCTCCACTGGGTGGAGCTTTCATAGTACACAGTTTTCCCCCTAGTCCAGTATCAAGCAACTCACTCTGTTAGTGCACCTAGTGGCACTGCCTCGGAAGGTTCTCTTGTTTTTATGTGAAGACTGATTGAAGAGAATTTTTTATGGCTGTGAAATTTTGTTTCTTGGTTGGGAAAAATGCCACAGAAACTTGTGGGTTGAACACAACTTACAAGGACAGCGCTATGGGGAAAACTCAAGTGTACAAGTGGTTTTCTCGTTTCAACAAAGTGAAATGTTGATTGATGACAAACCTCATTCTCATGACAAATCTCGTTCTGGATGTTTGTCAACTTCCCGAACAGATGATGAAAATGTCCACAGAATTCGTGCATTTGTGCTCAAAGACCAACATCAAGCCATTGAAGTAATGGGGAAGTTATCTGGGCTCTCTTGGAGCTTGGTTCAGCACACTTTAATGGATGATTTGGGAATAAGAATGGTTTCTGGAAAATGTGTGCCTGAGGCTCTGACTGACCACGAAAAAGAGTGTCGAATGGAAACATGCTGTGCGAATGGAAACATGCTGTGCTTCAAAAGAGCACAAGGTCATTACTGGTGATGAGTCATGGTGCTAATCTTGCAACCACAAAAGCAGACATCAGTCAAGCCAGTGAAAGACACCATTGTCACCTTGCCTACAAAAAGTTCATCAAGTGGAATCAAAGATCAAGGCAATGCTCATTTGTTTTGGGGGGGATTTGTTTTGTGTTGTTTTTATGTGAGAGGGATAGTGCATTTGGAGTTCACTCCATCAAGTCAAAATGTTCTTCAAGCTTTCTACTTAGAGGTGCTGAAAAGATTGTGTAACAATTTGCAACCAAAAAAGGCCTTATTTGTGGCAGACAGGAGGTTGATTTTGCACCATGACAGTGCACCTGCTCATGCTGCCATCTCAGTGCGCCAGCATTGGCCAAAAAAACCCAGCTTGCCTCTCTTGCCCCACGCACCCTAATCACCTGACAGCACTCTGTATGACTTATTTTTGTCTCTCCAAATAAAGATAGCCATGAGAAGACAGCAATTTGGTGTAGAAGAGGTGAAGAGAAAAATTAGGGAAGTGTTGCAAGCCATACAAACAGATGAGTTTGAAAAATGTTTCCAAGAATGGAATTGCAGATTTGAAAAACATAGTAAGTGTAATGGAGGAAATTTTGTAGGCAATAAGGTTGCTTTGTTTAAAAACAAAAAAGTTAAATACATAGCTTTGGGGAAAAAAATTCCAGGTTTTTCTTGGGTACCTCCTCATATATCTCAGTGAAGTGTCTCCTAGAATTGAAGAGGATAGCTAATGGCAATTCCATGAATCAGACATCAGGCCGGGGGCTGCTGTTGACTCAGAAAGCTACAGAGGTTAATGAACCCAATATGGTGGAGAAGATGGCCAGCTGCTGGCTCGCAGGCTGATAAATCCCTTGATCAGCAAGCAATCCAGCAGTCCACTGGCTGTAGTCTTACAAGTGGAGGTGAGATCAAGACACACGAGATGAAGGATCAGAGCAAGCATGAAAGCCAGAAAGCTTTTCCAGAGAATCCATCGATACTGGATGCTGATTCACCCCCTAGGGAAGCCCCTCTTACAGCTGGTTAACATCAGCTCACATCATGGAAGCTATCGTATTATACCATAAAATGGAGGCTGCCTCTAGTGTTACCTATGCCAAACTAGGCCATTGCATAAAAGCCAGACATGAAAATCCTGTCCCAGTCATGTTGACACATAACCATGGCCATCGCACCCAGTGCTGGCACACTGCGGAGCACTGCGAATAAAAGCAGCGTGGCACCTTTGCAAAAATACACAAATGGAGCAACAAAATAGGCTGTAAGCTTTTTAAAACCTACTCACTCATATGTACTATTCCTTAATACATGAAAAAGGTAGTCCACAAATCCTTGAGAAAAATGTGATTGTCTTGAAAGGATGTATTTTCAACATATTTTAAAGATGGGGGGAAGAAGCATCGCTGGATGCTTGCTTCACAGCACATTGTAATTGCTGCGGATAAAACACAAACCACGAAGGATGAAAAAAGCTGTTGAAACTCATGTAAATATAAGATAGACCAAATATATCATGAAGAACTTAAAATTTCAAAAATGAGACTAAAAAGTCTTGTGAGTGATGAATTTGTATCAAGATTAAAGACTTCTATCAAAAATAAAATGAGCATGCCATGAGTAAAGTTAATATATGAACAGTGGGAGGCGATGCTGACAGGAACAATCAACCAAAGTTTACGATTCAGAAAACAACACCTGCTAGTTCCCAGTCATCAAAAGGGCAGTAATATTCCCTGGGAAACCCAGAACTGAACAAGGATACGTCTAGGTACTCAGAGTCACTTGAAATGAGACATGAAATGAAACAGGATGTCACTTTACCCCTACTGCATTATCAAACAGAAGACAGAAAAGCGGGATAATTGATAGGAGTGCAGTCACAGAGACCCCTGTGCACTGCTGGTGAGCTGCAGCTGTGGAGAGCATGTGGAACATTTGGTTACATTTATGTAAGCATGCAGTGTGACCCAGCAACTACACCTCTGAGTATATATCCTGATGAATCTCTCATGCCAGCACTTCAGGGGAAAGGCATCAGGGTGCTTTCTAACGGGTGTTATGGGGATGGATGTCATGGGACGTTTCCGACTGGAGAATTGGGCAGTGTGCTAGGCCGGGTTGACTACAGGGAACAAATCCAGAGCCACTCATATGTGTTTGAAAAAAAAAAAAAAGCTTTACATCAAGGAGTAATTGGATATCAAGAAGACATCCCAGCCTGGTCCAAATCAAGTCCATAAATTTGATCCTAGTCTATACATCCCTCTTCAGTCTCACACAGCTACATGCAATGATGGAAAATGCAGGAAGATCACAGCCAGCGGTAGCAGAGTCTTGTGGATCCAATGGCAGTGGAAGCATCGCAGGGCTCCTCCACATGGCTCACCAACAGGAAGGTAAGCAGAGAGAGAGGGGGGCCAATATCAGCTAGCCACTTATCTCCATTGCCCTCCAATCAATCTGTGTCCTGATTGACAGGCTAACCTCCTCCCACATGTTCCTATGGGAGCCACGTTGGCACCAAAAAACCTATCACAGGTAAATACATTTTAATGGATGCACATTATAGGCAACTATGAGGTATTCTATGGAGTAGAAAGAAGAAACAGGTTATCATGTTTTTATGCACATAATATGTGTGCTATAAAGTTTTTGAAAGCCATGCAACCCCATCATGTATTAGCTTTCTATGTGTGCTGTACACACTATATGCATGTATACATTATTAATTATGTAAAAGATATGGTAGATGTACCTTTAGTAACATGGATGGATCTTAGAAATATAAAGCTGAGTAAAAATATTTTAAGTAGCATTATATATAACCCACTAGCATTTCTTTAAGTTAAAAGTACATGCGCACAAAAACAATACACACTTTTCAAAAGCGCATACAATGAGATATTAGAAAAATTGCCATGTCAGTAGAAGGGAATATAAAGTGATTGGATGAATGTTTGAATAAATTATTGGTTGAATGGTAGCCAAAGGGAATTTTAGCCAATATTGATAATGTGCCATGAACTAACCTTCTGCTTTTTGAGTACTAAAAAACAAACAAACAAAAGGAACGGGAAGTTTGGGGAGGGAACAAGGAATTGAGTGAATTTTGTCTCATAAATTCTTATATTGGATTACATTGTCCTTAAATGGCTTATAAAACTTAAAATTATCTTATAGTAAGACTAATAATGTCCTTGTATTCACTTCAATTCAATTGTAAAATGCGAAGACCCAGAAAGTGAGACCTTGAGCACTGTACCCAAATTATTTCTTAATTTTATTTTAGTTCCTGAAGTAGATATGTGTTTTGAATGAATATTCTTCTTCCATGACATTAATTGCTAGAAGAGAAGGTAGAAATACCTCCTAAAATAAGTAAGAAGTTATCCTTGACCTTAGACATTCCTATGGAATTTTGACCAATTTGCTTTATTTTGAGTTTACATATATTTATTTCCTCCACAAATGTGTGCATTGAGATGCATCATTATGGAAATTCTGCATAGCTGAGGATGTATGTCATATGGGGTTAACATTTTTATTTCATGAAACATAATCCAGTGCTTTCCATATCATAAATTCCCAAGCAATACGTATTGAGTGGCATTGAATTGATTCCATTGATTCGATTTGGGGGTCATGATAAATAATTAGTTTCCATTAAGTCTTCTGGGAACACATTTCAGAGATAATGCAATTCTGTTACTTAGAATATTTGTTTCCCAAACAGGTTTTTTTTCCTCTAGATCAATTTTGTCTTTTGTTTTTTGAGGTCCCTATCTGTTGTTTCCTAATGATCTAATGTCATTTTTCCCTTCTCATTATTCCCATTCTCTCTTATGGAAGACAAATTCCCAAAGAGGCTCACCAAGTGGAAATGGAATTCCATCTGTCAAGGATCATTATCATTAAAATGAGAAAAACTGGTTCTACAAGAGAATACTATATTCACCCTCTAATATAATTACTGTTATTGCTGAGATTTAAGACTTAGACTCCAGGGGGAAATGTTTGTCAGTGAACTTTCAAACCATCATATTCTGTTTTCTTCGATGGATTTCTTGGCAAATCCTCCAGCAACAAAAGATTTTAAAGTACAGCTTTTGCTCTAGTAGCCAAATTTCTCTCATAAATTTGTATAAGAACTATTCCAATGTGTTATTTAGCATCCACAATACATTCATAAACTAGAATGCTAAGTGATTTGGAAGATGTGCAAACACCATATTAACTACAATTAGTCCCCTGATTATCCAAGACTCCCGGTCCTATATCTTTCTGTAAGCCGAAGTTGTCGGTGAGTCAAACTGTTAAGGTTGGGTTCATATCGAATGTTGGGCAGTCAGAAGTTGGTCTTAATATACAGTACAGAATACACTTCTTTGTGCATTGAAACCCATTTCTAATTACACTGAGATACCTTTAATACCCTAATGCAGTAATAATAATAATAATAACATCAGCTACATTTCAATGAGTGACACAAAGGCAAAGTAGTACCTGCCATTGCAGGTATCTAAAAATGTGAACACAGAAGACTTTTACAAGGGCTGGGACCATGGATATACATGCAGCCGCAAGTTGCCAGAGTGGGCAGCCTGCTTGAAGGACAGTGCATACTTCTGACAAAACAGTCAGAGAAAGAAGAAAAGAGGAGCCATAATCTCTCTCAAGCTGCAGTTCGGGCTTGTCCTCAGCCGTTATGGCTGAAGTGGAGGGGTGCGGGAGGTGTGGATTAAACCAAATTTGGCAACAAAAATAGAGGTTTCCAGGTGAAGTCTTTATGAAAAGTATGGAACTTGAGAATATATATTATGAAAGGTATAACACAGATGTGAGCTGCCTTTATGATTCAAGGTCCCTGATGGCACAACTACTACTCGAAAGGTTAACAGTTCAAGTCCACACCTTGCCCATGGAAGGAAGGCCAGTTGCTGTGCTTCTGACAAGGTCCGGAGGAGAAAGCCGACAGAGCCTTCTACTCGGTCCTCCATGGGGCTGAGTCAGAATTAGTTTGTTAACAAGCCTTGTGTTTTAGGTTTGGGTTGGTTGGTTTTTTTGTTTGTTTGGGTTTGGTTTTTTGTAATTATATCATGAGAGATTCACCCCCCTTTCTCTTATTTGGTTCTTCTTTCCTACTTTTGGTATATGTAGAATGATGTGAAAAGACCAAAAATTTCAGTAGCTGCACTGTCACGTGTTGTTTGAATTTGAAGAAGTCGCTGACCTTTGTGAGTGGTATAAAATAAGCAAGACTAATTTCCCTTCTAAATGGTCCACAGATCCATTTTCACTCCGTGGAATAGCAGATGAAAAGTCAAAGGGAGCGTATATCTCACCTCTTCTAAGGTCCTCCATTCCCTGGCTAGTAGCAAGAAGAGGCGAGGCTGTCAGCTCCTGGACAGATGGACAGCCTCCGAGTCAGCCTACAGAGGGCCGCGGGGAGTGGGAATGGACTCAATGACCATGGCTTTTGGCTTTGGGGCTCTGAAGAGTTGACTCTTTCTTAATAAGTTATTTCTTTGATGTGACTTCAATATTAAGTGGAAAATTCTAGGACGCCATACCTTAGACAAAAAAAGAAAAACTCTCTAGAAATACAATTTCACACATGAGATGGATAAAGTTTTACAGCAAGACGGTTTTGCTACCATTCCTTAAATAATACTCATAATAAAAACTATATTCTAATACTAGAACATCGAAATGACTTGCCTTTTCTTAAGGTACAGATCGTTAGATTGAGAGAGAGGAAAGGATAAATTCTGGAGTCCGGAATTGCACAGCCTCCTAACCATCTCTTGCCTGCGTACTCAGCATGGTAAGGAAAACGAATTGGAAAGGGGACTACAAGGACAGCAGTGCTTCTAATGGCCAGGTGGGACTCTGGGGGCTGTGTACCATCCAGCTTGCACGAGTACTACTGTGAGGAAAATACTGGCCCCCATGTGTGGGGGCTATACAAAACCCGTGGGGTTCTAGATAGCCTCCCCCTTACTCCCAACCCCAACAGCACAAGCAGTGACAAAGATTGAATTCTGTGAAAATGTGGAACAAAACTGAAAAATCTTGAAAAAGACCAGAATTGCTGATCTTCTGGAGGCTCATGTCTTCAATCATCATTCAAGTCTGAAACTGAACTAGTCTCCATCACTCAACTTTGAGTCAAAGGGCAGGAAATTGAACACTTACCCCAGGGAAGTCGGTACATACCCCTTAGAGCAGCCAATTATGTGATATCAAAATGGTAGTATTTGCCCAGGTACAAAGTGAAGAAGACAGAAAAGGATGGAAGGTTGAATTGAACCAGGAAATGCAGGGAAGAGATAGAGACAGCGTTGTTACCTTGTGAGATTGCAATCAATGTCATGAAACAAAACATGTAGGAATTGTCTAATTGAAAGCCAATTCACTCTATAAACATTTCACCCAAATAAGAATGAAAAGTTGAACAAACAATAATGCCAAACAAAGAAAAAATTTAAAGATTTGGTTCTCTTTGAAGGGAAGATATAAATGCTACATGGATAGATTTTTAGAGTCAAAGCAATCAAAGCGTGAAGGGAAGGGCACTGCCACTATGTAGGATGGAGAAAGCGGTGCAGAGAGGAAGGGGTTCCAGGTATCAAGATGGTTGCAGGTTAAGGTTGTAGATAAAGAGACAGGTATCATGAAACAGGTGAACCAAAGGTTCCCAGGAGTTTTGAAACCCCAAAGGAAAGGGCAAAGGAGGACTGGTGTGCTTAATAAGATTGTCTGTGGGATATGCACTGAAGTGCCTTCCATGCTGTTGGGTGCTGTTCAGTCACTCCCCACTCAGAGTAACTGCATGTAACCAGCAGGCCTGTGCCACAGGGCTTTCTAGTTGAGCTTTGATCTGCATAGTTGGCAGTTTAACACCTCCAGCAGCTCCTCAAAGAAAAGACTGGGCTTTCTACTCCCATAAGCAGTCCCTGGAATGCATAGTGAGCGGCTCTGAGTCAGCGACACCTCAATGGCCATGAATGTTGAGGGTTTTGAGAAATCTTTCTGAAAGCAGATCTCATCAGGTCGTACCCCCATGGACCCACTGGGCCTTAAATATTCAGTGAGCAAAAGCCTTCCTGTTGCTTTGGGCTGTGCCTTTCTCAGTGTTATAGCTCTAAGATGTCTTAGCGCTCTCTAGAGAAGCAGAACTACAACTAGATCGATGATAGATAGATAGATAGATAGATAGATAGATAGATAGATAGATAGATAGATAGATAGATGATTGATAGATAGATGATAGATAGACAGATAGATATTGATTTTGACTGCATTATTTTTCCAGACTGACAAGTTCAAAATATATATGTCCAGGCCTAGGCTGAAGATTCTGTAAGGTCTCTCTCTCTGGCCTAAATTCCAACCTCAGTCCTTGGCTCCGCGCGAGAAAGATTTCACGCCGAAGCCGGGTCCCCAAGCAATTTACAAACCTTTCACCCTAATTGTACACAGGCAAATTAAAAGTGACTTGGGCAGTTACTCTAACAAACCCGAACGGTACATAGAACACTTCCAGCACCTCACCCTAGCCTGTGATTTAACCTGGAAAGATGTCATGATCATACTAGGACAGACCATGACGGATTTTGAGAAAGAGCGTGTGCTCAAAGTTGCTAGAAAGTTTGCACAGGAGTTACATGTGATGAATGAAAAATATCCTGTAGGGGAAACTGCTGTACCCTTCACAGACCCTGCGTGGAGTCACAGTGAGCCCCAGCACAAGTGGGCATGGGAACATTTCCTGATGTGCATCACGGGGGGACTAAAGTCAGGCAGGCAAAAGTCCATTAATTATGCCAAGGTGACAGCGATTTACCAGGGACCTACCGAGTCCCCTGTAAGCTTCTTAGGCTAAAGGAAGCCCTAAAGAATCATACTGCTGTAGATATTGATTCCTATGAGGGGCAAGTCTTGCTCAAGGACAAATTCCTCACACAGGCTCCACAGGACATTCACAAGAAAGTCCAAAAAACTAGTGCAAAGGCCTGAAGGAGCTACCCTGGAGGAGATAGTTGCTTGTGCCAACACGGCTTTTTACAATAGGGGGCAGGAAAGCGAGGCTTGAGCCGGGAGAAGGAGGAAAGAAAGGACATTAGGCATGCCCAGGTATTAGCTGCACTCAATAGCATATGCCCGTCGAATGCCTCTCAGGTTACCCAGACTTTGAAACCAGGTACCAAGTGCTACATTTGCCGGCGACCGGGTCATTGGGCTAGGAACTGCCCTGACCAGAACGAGCCTCCTCAGACGCCATGCGTTCATTGTGAGCAGACTGGCCACTGGGCTGGCCTCTATCCTAAGGCCCAGAACCTGGAGGGGAGGCACCCACAGGCCAGCTGGCAGCTGACAACAAAGGAGGAGGATTGAAGGTGCCTGGTCCGGACGGCCCAGCAGCAAGAGGTAACTGTTACTAGTCTAAAACCTAGGGTGGGCGTCGACATGGCAGGAAGGTTAGTGAACTTCCTTTTAATACTGGAGCCACCTCAGTCCTTACTTCCTTCCTTGGACCCCTGGCACCCCGCACCTGCTCCATGCTGAAAGTGTCAGGAAAGCCTGTAGTTAAACATTTTACTGAGCCTCTCAGATGTCTTTGGAATAACTTCTATTTTTCTCATAGCTTCCTAGTGATACCTGAATGTCCAGCTCCTCTCATAGGCCGAGGCCTGATGTCCAAACTGCACACCTGCATAATCATCGGACCTCATCCAGGTTCCTCTACAGCTTACAGTTGTTCCTCAGAGTGGAGGAACCTCAGATTCCCCCACAGGAACCGTGGGAACAGACAAATACTCCTGTGAGCCACTGGACAGTCTGAGGATGATATTTCATTGCCACCCCAGGATAGATAAGTCTACCTCGGACCCCTCACAGCCCTTAGGCCAGTGGATACCTTTCCTCCATTCCTGTGTTCACAATGACCAAACTCTGTGACACTAACCTAACTTCAAGGGCACTGCCACCTTACAATCTTACCCATGTCTCACTTAAGCTGTTCACCTGTTGTTTGTTTTCCAGTTCTCAGGTTACAAAGGCCTCTAAACCCAGTGTGCCAGCTCCAGGACCATGCCTCCAAAACTCACCTCGACCTTATCTATCCTGGCTTCTTAATGGACAACCCCTTCTAACAGAGTAGGAAGGGTATGGACCCAAAACCCCACTATGCCCCTTTGTCAGCAGGAAGCAGCTAGAGATGTCGTCGTCTAGTACCCCCAAAGATTTGGGTCCATATCTCTTCAGGGGGGAATGTTAGGCAGCTTAGCCTAGGGAATTGGGAAGCCCATTTAAGCATGCCCAGGAGAGCCAGCATAGGACAAGGCTGGATTTTCTCCACCGGTGGGTGCAGATGGGCGTTACACCTGGCCAGGTGATTGCAATTCAGCCAATGGGAGCGACCTGGGGTCGTTCACCATGCCTCCCCCAGGAACCCTTGAAAATGCAGGGACCAGAAGGGAGAGGGGCTGGGCTGGTCATCTTGGTGGGAGGAGAGAGATCCCTGCGTGACCCAGAGCAGTCTCTGCCAGGCTGCATGGTCAAAGGAATCCTATGGGTGCCGCATAAAACCTGATGCTTCTTTTAACTCTCATTAAATTCACTTGGGTCACGAGCCTGGCTTCGGCGTGAAATTTTTCTCGCACGGAGTCAAGGACTGAGGTTGGAATTTAGGCCGGAGAGAGAGACCTTACAATTCCTACAAATGTGTGTCCCACCATCTAGAGATCAGACAACAGGAAGAGTGAACAAAACCTGGTCAGTTCATGTGTCAAATGTCTACTCCTTGTCTGGAGGCAGAATGCACCCTAGGGAAACGACCTTTTTACCCTTTTGTAGGATTTGAATTGATTGTGTTATCCACATTATGGATGGTAAACTACTTTATTAAAAGCCAACTGATTTAATCAAGTACATGTACATGGTTCAGAACAGTAACTAAATAGACTAGTATATGACCAATTGGGCATGATAGCCTAGCCAAGTTGACACATAAAATTAACCCCATACACTATCCCTTAAGTACACTATCCACTTTAAGTAGCCGTTTCTCTCCCAACAGCCCTGTGTACCTTCTCACCTGGCCCCTTCCCCTGAAACACTGAAATTGTAGACAAAAGTGTACAAATCCGAAGGTCCCTTCAACTGCCTAAGAGGAGCTGAAAGAGAAAAAAAGAAAGAGGTCTTTCTAGTAATGCTGTCCTTAGTAATTTTATTCCATCAAACTTCAGCGTTTGACCATAGGTTTTAAATGGTTTCACTGCCTGAGGTTTCTGTCTGCTCTTCTTACCTGTGTGTAACACCAGCCCTTCCTACAACCAGGGCCAATGTACTTGGCCAGCCACAAAAGCTCCTGCTGTTAGTTACTGCCCAGTGATTCCCATTCATGCTGATCCCTTGTAAATACTGATGGTGAAACACAGAGAAGAGCAACTGACTCCAAGGCAATTAGCTGGCTTTGGAGGCTGAGCTTTTAGGGCATTGAAAGAATTGACCATCACCCAACTGATGGGAAGGTGTGCCCTTCATTGCCTGTTTCTGGGATGCCAAACACGTGGCAGCAGAACTGAAGTGGGAATGGACTCAGTGATGCTGGGTTTGTTACTGGTCATTTTGTTTGTTTGTTTTCCTAAGACCAATTAGGAGAAAAGGGCTGAACACCAGGCAATGCAAACTCTGTGAATCACAGTGGCCGATGGGGATGGGGCAGGCCTGGGCAGCATGGCATTCAGATAGACACAGAGTTACCATGAGTTAAAGGCAAGAGATCTTCAACTTGCAGCTGGGTGCCTGTAGGCACGTAAGATTTTTAAAAGGTGAGCAAACTCCAGGTTATATAGTCAGGCAGCCTCATTTATTCGTACGCAGTCAGCAAAGGGCTGGTGAAATTTAGGTCTCAACTATGAAATGCTAAGCGCAAAGTCAGGCATATAGTAGTTCCTCTCAATAATATATGTGTTTCCTCTTCCCCCTGCATGACAAGACCATCTAAGACATCCTCCCTCCTTGAAACAGATTCTTCAACTCTCCTTCATTAGCATCTTCTGTAGCATCTTCTGGATGCTGCACCCTCATTACCTTCAAAGGGAATTCTTCATGCAAAGAGCCTGTAATTAGGATACCAGGGAGAACTCAGCACCTGAAAAGGCAGGCATGCAAGCCTATTGTCTCCTCTGCTTCTCATCTCTCTAGGTTGGCAATATCAGAAGCACCAGGACAAATGGCAGATGCAAAACCCCCACCAGGCTCCACTGTAGTTCATTTCCCACCAGAAACGCCAGCTGTGCCTCTTTCCTTGAAATTGGGACTTCAGAACAGCTCACCCAGTAATTAGTGTGTGGTTTCCTTTTTCTTTCTTTCTCCCTTTGTTTCCCCCTTAGCACTGAGTAGTCCCCTCTCCTGCACTGGAGCAGCAACTGGGCCTTGGCGAGATGAAAATTATGTCTCCAAGAGCTTTTCCATTTTCAAAGTAGGGGACAGAGTCCCATCGCTTGATGGACGCTCCAATCTTTTAATCCAGATGAAGCGAAGCTCTATTCATTTTGTTGGGGAATTGGAGATGCTCTGTGAGGCAGGCGGGTTCAACGGTTCAGGCCAACCGTTCTTAACTGCCAAATAAGAGCCTGGGACGAAGCAGGGAATTTGCAAGGGGGTCAAGCTCGGAAAGGTTGACATGTTGATGACATTTTAAAGAACAGCCTTTGTGAGCACGCCCATCTCTGCCAATAGCTCAGAGCACAACCAGCAGCCAGGCTGGGTGGTTATCCTGGAGGCAGCCTGAACTCCCATCAGGGCCTCCTAGTCCTCGCTGTTGGTCCGGAGGCTCCTGCACTGGGGTCAGGTTTGTGTGACCCTGCCTCCGCCTTCCTTTTCCATCTGAGTCTCTCCACATAAAGTGAGCGGGCCTTTGAGGCCGGAAGGTGGAGGCACTACAGAGAACTGCCCAGTGGCTATTGGGATACCCCACAAACTGTGCATTATGTAGCAAAAGGAATTTCTCCTGACTGGTGATGTGACTGTCAGGATGTTGCTGCTTCTTACATAGCACCCACGAATTGCTGAACTCCATCACAAGGAACCTAACTCACTGAGCCCCGAAACCAAACTCATGCTCACCGAGTTCATTGCTACTCATCACAAGCCTGTAGGACAGAGTAGAACTGCCCGCAAGGGTTCCCCGGGCTGGAATCTTTACGGAAGCCAGTGCCACGTCTTCTGCCTCTCAGGTGACAGTGAGTTGGAACCACTGATGTTTCGATTAGCAGCCAAATGTTTATCTACTGCAACACCAAGGCCCCTTGGATGGATCAATGTTGTTGTTGTTGTTGTTGTTGTTGTGAGGTTCTGACTCCCAGCAACCCTCTGCAGATGAGAAAGAAACCGCCAGGCTCTGAAGCATCCTCACAATCGTTCTTATGTTTGAGTCCATTGTTGCAGCCAGTGTCAGTCCATCTTGTAGAGGGTCTTCCTCCTTTCTTGCTGCCCCTCCACTTTACCAACATGATGTTCTTCCCCAGGGACCAGTCCGTCCTGACATGTCCACAGTGCGAGAGGCCAAGTCTCGCCATCCTTGCCTCTGAGGAGCGTTCTGGCTGCGCTTCTGTCAAGGCAGCTGTGTGTGTTCTTTTGGCAGTCCGTGCTACTTAGAATACGCTTTGCCAGCACCAGTATTCAAATGCATCGGTTCTTCTTCTTCTTCCTTGTTCAAAATGCCAAACTGTCACATGCATTTGAAATGATTGATATAGAGGAATCGTTTTCACATCGGTTTGTGATTTGTACTTGACCACTAACTTTAGAGGTCGGCTGGTATCAGGAAGGAAAGCCCTAGGAGCCATGCTCCTGGGCACGAGTCATCGTGAGTTAGAGCCTACTCAACAGCAACTGACATTAGCATTGCTGTCATCGGAGGAAAAGAGAGGTGCTCCCATTCTGACTCAGAAATAATATTTCCATGGCAACAGAAAGCTTTTCAACACTAGAGTGGCCAGGATCAAAGTCTCCGACCTGTTGACCTGGACCATCCCAGAACTCAGTAGAGTCACAGGGTAACCTGCCTGGCTAGCACCTGCATTTCGCTGGAGTGCTCCGAATTGCACACAAGAAATGAGAAAGATTTGGATCATTTCGTGTTTTTTATTCTTGCAGGTGGTAATAAAATACGATGGGAAAATAAATATAAATTACTGCCATGCAGGACAATTTGGAAATAAATATGAATAACTGGCAAGAACAGTGGGTGCAAGATAAACATAGTTCAAAGGCCTGCAGAACAAAAGCATTCACTCGCAAAAGTGGTAGCTACAGCACAATTTTGGCCCTTGGTGGCTCCCATAAGTGCTGCATTCCCTTAGTTTGTGATCAAATGTGTGATTTGATGGCCGTTTCTCTTACTATAAGTAAGTAGTACTATTAGAAAGGAAAATGCCCCAAACTTTCCAAACTGATGGATGATCGCTGCTTCACATGCTCAACAGGCCACAGTGTGGCGAGAGAAAGAGCGCTGCCCTCACACTGATCATGTGAGAATCCCAAACCAAACTCACTGCCCTCGACTCTTAGCCCCACGAGAGCAGGCTTCTGAGTCTGTGGACCTTGACAGAAACAGCCTCATCTTTCTCCCTAACATTCCTGAGTGTCCCAGTCATCTGGACTCTGGCTAACATGACCCAATAGGAAAATTCCAGTGAAATAGGTCTGCAGTGGAACCCCGGAGAGAGTATTCTCACAAGCACCAAGAGTTTCTTAACCTTTGCACTGCTCCTTTAATGATAGGCATTGAAGAGGAGTGGACTATGCATTGAGCTGTTAGCCACAGCTCAGCAGTTCAAACCTACCAGCTGCTCCTCTGGAGAAAGACTGGGTTTTCTGTTCCTGTAGAGAATTTCAGCCTCGGAAACCCACAGGACCAGTTTACCGTGAGTCAGATCTGACAGCGGGGAAGGAGTGACAGGGGTGAGTGGAGGGAGTGCTGGCATTGCCTGTCCATTACAAAAGAATTTCATTCACAGGAACTTGTAAATATACAGCATAAAGGAATATAAAACTAGGTAAAATGTATGCATAGAAAAAACTTCTCCAAGAAAATAATCAGCTGCTGTTTATGCTTGGGAGGTAGAAGTGTGGATATGATGACTTGAAGATCTTCAGACTCAAAGGAAGCTGACTTATTTTGTGGCCACATTGATTCCAAGTCCAAGTGGTCCTCCAGGATGGAGTGCCACTGCCCACACCGTTTCCAAGGCTGCACATCTTTCCAGAACCAGACTGCCATCACGTTCTTCCTTGGAGCAGCTGGTGGGTTTGAACTGCTGTCCTTTAGAGTAGCAGTCACCAAGGAAGAAAGCCCATCACAAACGTTTTGTGGTTGTATTCTCATTTCAGAGATGGAATCCAAAGGCATGCAGTTTAATCGGGGTTATTTTAATAATTTGCCTACATGTAAAACCCTCCATGGGACAATTAACACCATTGCTGCAGCAATGAGCTGGAACATCAAGCAACATAGAGAAGGCACAGGGCAAGCCAAGGTTTCATTCTGTTCTACGTCCACAGGGTCACCATGAACTGGACAAAGTTGACCCTAAAGTCACAGAAAACCAGACCCGTGGGGACCGACTGCCAAGGTGCTCCCAAGGACGCGTGTGTCCGGTTCCTCTGCCCTCCCATCTCCGAGGACCTTGCTGCAGCTCATCGGGCCTGAAGAGGCCTCCTCCCTTGACAATGCAAGAAGGTCTTTTCACTCATCATCTTTCAGTGAGTCATGAAGAAAAGGAGAGGAACTCACAGAATGCTCCTTCCTGAAAATGGGTGATTTGAAGAGTAAGTCCTACGCCTGGTGGGAATTTGCAAATCAGAGAAGCACTTACTTTACAAAGAGAGCATAAACTATTTGCAGCCCACCGCCTCTCCGTTAGCGACCCAGCCCATTACCCATTGGTGCCAGGCTAGGGCTCTGAGCGAAGGGGAACCAGCACTGACCCTTGGAAGCAAAGACAAACAAGGCTTCATGACATCCTCTGCATTACATTCCTGGCCTGGGGGGTGGGGACAGACGTGGGCAGACCAGTCATTTCTGAGCCTTCAGCCATGCATGGATGTTCTATGCAATTTGCTGTGTCCATTTACAAGACAAGTTTAATGTCGTCAGGTAATATAGTTCCAAATTTCAAAAAAAGATACATATGTCAATGAAAAGGGAGTCCTGGTGGTATCATGGTTACATTGGGCTGCTATGTCTTCAAAACCAGCTGTCCAAATCCACCAGTCACTCTGTGGGAGAATGACAGGGCTTTCTAATCCCACGAAGAGTTACAATCTCAGAAACTCGTGGAGGCAATTCTACTCTGTCCTATAGGATTCCTCTGAGTTGGCATTGACTCGACAGCAGTAGTTTGGAGTCTGAGTGCATGAAAAAGACCCTCCACGAGGTGGATGGACAGAGTGACTACCACACTGAGTACTAGCACAACAATTGTACAGACAGCACAGGTCTGGCACAGGGGGTTGGTTGTACAAGCGGTCTCTGTGCCCAGGAGCCGACTCAATGGCACAGAATAGCAGCAAAGTCGGTGACTCTAAAGCCTGTTGTTGCTGCTTTGTGTCATCAAGTTACTTCCAAAGCATAGCTGACCGACAACACAGAGTGGAACTGCCCCCAAGGGTTTCCTGGAGTCGATGACTCATTCTTTTCTCCCTGGAAGCTGTGAAGTGGGTTCCGTCCTTCGGACTTGACCTGAGTCTGCCTAAGAGCCTCCCCACAGGCTCTGCAAGGCTGCACATCTCTGTAGAGGCAGGAGAGACTCTGCTGTGTCCCGAAGGGAGACCGATGGGTTTAAATTATCCAACTGGCAGTTTGCAGTCCAACACTTACCAACCGGCACCACCAAATCACAAATACTTGTGTCCCCCAAGGATCCTCCACGCATATAAGATATAAAAATGCGAAACACACTGCCTTCTACTCTATCCCCACTCAGAATGAACTCAGAGAACAAAAGAGAACTGTCCCTGTGTGCTGCTGAGGTTTCACATCCTTACAGGGCCACCCCGTCTTTCTCCAGGGAGCAGCTGGTAGGTTAAACGACTGACCTGGTGTTCGCAGCTCAATGCGGAACCCACTGCACCGCCAGGATGCCTACTGAAGGTAGGACACCCTCCTTCTAGCGCCCCCTTTAGTATTATCTGACCATCGTAGAGCAGAGCCCTTGTCTGACATCCTGCTGGGGAAAGCAGAGGGACAGCACAAAGAAGAAAGCCTTCCACAAGATGCCTTGACACAGTGGCTGCAACAATGGACGGAAACATTAGAACAATTGTGGGGATGGTGCATGGCAGACAGTGTTTCATTCCATTGCACATCAGGTCACTCTGAGTCAGAACCAACTAAACAGTACCTGGCCAGAACAACACTGCTCCTCTATTCGTTTTTGACTCGAGATGACACCAAGAACAGTTTGGGTGAGGAAGAGTCATGATTCTGAGAGTGAATCATGATGGTTTCTCCATCTCAGGTTCTGATGGAGAAGATGTGGTATTTCTAGGACTTTAAGTTTCTAACTGTTTTAATGTCTGATTGCCCCTAAGGGGATCTCTGCTGTCTGTAGACACTTCTTTAAGTTAAATGTTTTGGGTTTTTTTAATCAGCAACTAATCCTTAAGTATAGGTGAGCATCACATCTGTGTCTGTTGAACCTACGTGCACCCTCTAACAAGGCCCGTGGCTTTTCTATTGAAAAACTTTTTTTGTCTGGCCACTTGTGTAACTTTAACAAGGACATTAAAATACTTTGTATGCTCTCAACTACTTTTATTTCCATGTCATTTCTGGAAGTATTTAAGTTTTTCAGCTATATAAATCATCGCCTTCATTTGGCCTGACACAGCTGGCTCAGGAATATGGAATATGGTATTAGTTTCTGTTAGAATGAATTGACTTTACTATGAAATAATGCTTCCTTGGTATCAGCCCCGCAGAAATATATTGGTTACAGCTAAAATGTATGGTTATGCTTACGCTAAAACATACACACATTATAAAACCCGCATATTGGTTTCGGTAACAATGTATTCTTTCCAATGGATTCATGTGGCTTTCAGCAAGAATGTATTGATTTCATTAAAATGTGCTTCTTGAGATAAACAAAAATTCAGTTAAAATGCATTGGCTTCTGTTTAAGTTCATTGACTGAAGTGAAGAACATTACACTGTGTTATTGGGTAGCCTCGGGGTTTGGTAAGTATTGAATAGGGAAGTATACATAAGTAATAATAAAGGGTATGGAAAACAAAGATATTATAAAGCGTATAAAGATGTAGGTATTCAGCATGCGTTATTAGATTGCCCGCCCTCACAGGTGAGGGGAGCTGGCTCAGGTACGTTCCACAAAGTCACTTTCACCCCAGGCTTTTCGGAGTGCATAGGAGCTCGGAAACACGCAGGCTTTCCCTCTGGTGAAATTGCTCCCCAGTAAGGCATCCGGGTACTCTTTAGGCCATGTGACACAGTATTAGAAAATTTCCACTTAAAACAGAGAGGATAGTGCATCCACGAGTTCATGCTTTTCCCCTCCCACAGAACCGAAAATATTCTCAGAGCGTAGGCTACCCGCTAGGAAAACCCAGTGTCTGCGCTTCAGTCCCATGGCTCGCCATGCTTTTCGTAATCAAAGGGAGATAGAGGGGACACAAGGAGAGGCCAGGATCCTCCGCATATGAACTGTGATGCAAACATGCACCGATGAACCTAAGATTCCTGAAGGGGAATTAGATTTAAACATAACTATGAAGCCATTTATTTTAAGCAAATCCTTGTCCAGCAAGCATTTTTTTCCCTAATAATTTCTCCTGAGAGTTGTGTTGTTGAAAATATACTCAGTGAAACATACATCAAATCAACAATGTCTACAAGTGCGGGCCCGTGACAAAAACAGCCTACTGTGATCCAAGTAGCATGTAGGTGGCTGCGTCTCACTTGGGGAAATATCTTCTGATCCACCACAGCTGTGCAATAGATAACTGAGGCCGTCCACCCCATAAAGGTTTGCTGCCTCAGAAACTCTGTACAGTGTTATGGTGAGTCAGAATGCAGCCCGTGGTAGTGGATTAATTTGGGGGTTCTAAGGTCCCTATGAGTTAGAATCAACTCAATAGAAATGAGTCTGTCTTTGGGTTGAGGGGAGTTACCATGGGAAAAGTCTCCCCTCTGTCTGGATTCCATCATGCTAGATTCCACTCCCAGGGAGGTCTCATGCACTGCATCCTTAGTCAAAACATCACCTTTTAAAATTCTTTTGTGCCTGTATTTAGAACGCTACAGGTTATTTCCCAAGACACCGTCTAATTGGGAGAGTAACCTTGTTGCATAATTTATCCAGAAAACTCGAGGTGGTCTGCTTCCCCAGATATCTTCATTTCCTTTTTAGTTTTCTCCACTAATGACTCTCAGATGATGAATAAAATGAAGGGGAAAATTAGACTACAGGATAACCCCCCTATCTTTTTAAAAAAGGTTATCTCAGGATAATATACACCCTAGTTGAAATTAAAATATTCCCAGTAGGTCATAGGTAATGTTTATATAATTAATAAGAAATGTTTCAAATGACTTCTCTGATTAGGAAATATAGGCCCAACACAAAAAAAATTTAATGAAAGGATTGTGCAAGGAGGCTTCAAAAAGTGTGTGGCAAAATGGAAGTGAAAAGTGGTAGAAAGTATCTGTCAAATTATTTTTTAAGCTAATAGGTTTATAATAATGTTTAAATAGTATCACCCAGAAGAAGCTTAGGTATCTTCTTTTAGTATAATCAAACCTGTTGCCTTCGAATTCATTCCAACTCGTAACAACAAAGCAGAACTGTCCATGAAGAGATCTCCTTGGAGGTGCAGCCAGCTTCCAAAAGAAGTAGATGCTGTGGAAAAGCTTGCACATTTTTTGCTGGGTGTGGATTTTGCATCTGGCTCATCATCTGACCTCTGGTTCTTTGTTCTTGAACCAGCAGCTTGTTGTATTGTCTACAGATCTACAGATCCTAGGAATCCCATCTTCCCTCTGACCTTGAATTCATTGATCTTTGCAGTCAGAAGGCTGATGTCTGACCTACTGATCTTGCATTTGTCACCTTCTAGAGCTATGCCTCTTAAGAGATCCCTGAAACCTGATATCTGGCCCTCCCTGGGACTTGGAATTTGCCTGCTTTTACAAACAGTTCACATTTACTTCATGTAAGACACTGTGTGTATACACACACAGAGACATATGTACACACACATATACATACACACACATATACAAGAGAACTCCGGTGGCATAGTGGCTGCATGTTGGACTGCTAGTCGCAACATCACCAGTTTGAAGCCACAGTTGTTCCAATTTTTACTCATAAAAACTTACAGTCCCGCAAATCCGCAGCGATGTTTTGGCTTGTATATATACATATATGTTTCAGGGGGTTTAGATTCTCTAGCGAATACAGCTAAAGTGAACATTTAAGAGCAATTAATTCATATCCATTTACCTATACACCCATAGATTAACTTCAGTGAAAGACATTTGCCAGTTATTTTCCCTCCCATTATTCCATCTCTGAAATATTTTAATGTCAAATTGTGGTCACTGGTAAGATTGGGTGACAATCACAGTGATTTTATTCTGTCTTCGAACGCCTTTTGTAAAATACTGTCGCAAATTGCAAATCCCTCGTGACCTTGATTTATTAATATTGCCTGTGCTCCTTGTTTTGCAGAGAAGCAGCTTGGCATCCAAAGCTTTGTGACCACATCTGAAGATGTATGACCCAAGGGCAGCTTCATCAGATTACCTTCCTTCAGAGAGCCTGGAAGAAATGGATCCTTCTAATCTTAAAGAAAATCTCTAATCTATCTGAATATCACTATTAAATGATACAGAATTCTTGAGTTCTACTTAATAAAGTAGAACTTTGGGAAGATGACTTAACACCTGTAAGTCCTGATATATTGATGTTAATTGAGCCCGGTGAAGAGGATTTTCCCCATTCACAGATTTATATAAATGTATCATGCTCAAATGGCAGAATTGAGTATGCACATCTATTCTTGAGCTCTGTAATCGATTAGAGTAATTTAGTCTCAGTCTCTACAACCCAGGAGTTTGCAGTCCAATGGAGAAGGCGAACGATGCAAACTATGTCTTTCTATAACATGGTGCCATCATTTCTTAGTGCTGCTGTAATAGAAGCACCACACACGAGTGGCTTTATAGAAAAGGAAGTTATTTTCCTACAATTTAGGAGGTTAAAATCCCTTCCCGGGAGGGTGAAGGGAGACAGCGATCAGTGTAAGACATGACAAAATAATGACTTATAAATTATTGGGGGTTCATGAGGGAGGGAAGAAGGGAGAGTGAGCAGGGGGCAAATGAGGAGTTGATACCAAAGGCTCAAGTAGAAAGAAAATGTTTTGAAAATGATGATGGCAACATATGTACGAATGGGCTTAACAAAATGGATGTATGTGTGTATTGTGATAAGAGCTATATGAGACCCCAATGAAATGATTTTTTAAAATCCCATACATGGCACTGACTCTGTGAAAATTTCCCTGTCTGTGGGCTTCTGTAGCCCTAGCTCTCCTGGTGTCCTTGGCGATCCGCCTGTGGCATCGAACTCCCTCCCCTCTGTGCCTTCTTGCCTTTGTGACTATGGTGCTCCTTATAGCTCAGAAGTGTTTAGGTTTAGGACGCATCCTATACTGGGGATGTGGTCTTATCAACGTATCAAAGGAACCCTACTTCCAAGAGGGTTCTAACACATATTTCTGGAGGACACAACTCAATCCATAACACACCTAGAGACCCAAAGATGGAAACCATTGGGTTATCAGAGCACCCCAGAGAGATCATTAATACCCCTGCCTAGAAGAGTTAGGTGGGATAAACAAGCAAAATGCCTTCTGAAACTTGTACAGCGAGGGAGGAGATGGAGTTGGGAAGGGTATGCTAGGTGGCAGAGGAAGCGTATACGAAGACAGGGAGTTCTCAAGGTGACTGGCCTGCCCACGGAGCTCTGTATCTCCGGTGTAGTGCTGGTTGCTTGGGTGCAATGACACAAGATAAGAACAAAATGATTGACAGGGGCTGATATCCAGGCTTTCCACCAACTCAGCTGGTGCCCTTGGTTTGATCCTGCAAGAAATGGATGTTGACATACAGAAAGAGACCCTCCGAATGGATGTTCTCAAGATAACTTTAAAAAGAAATGCACTGATGAAGTTAAAGAGTAGAGTTTATCTACAATACCCTTCTCTCCAATCACATTGGAAGGTGGTCACGGCAACAATATTCTCAGATCAGGGCAGGGTAATTCAATTGAGATTTTTGGTTTCTTTTCAGTCGTTTCATGGGGAGTAGTCATTTGAGAATTGTAGCTTGAATTTCCCAAGTTATGTTACTTCAGAGGTAATATATACTTTCATTGATCCTATCTATGGAAACTTAACAACATAAGAACACAAAGCCCAAGGAGATACTACAATGAATCCATCTAATGCTTATTATTATGTGTTACTCTTTTTTCCATCTGCTAGGAGTCCCTAGCTACACTCAACCTTTCTCATTACTCCAACCACTAACTACACTGAAAAATTCAAGTTCTCTTCTCCAGCCTGGATCTATCAGCTCCAGAAGGAGGCTCATCCTTATCCGGATGGCAGTGGGGGATGTCTTTTCCCCTCAATTGCAATTTAGGGAGCAAATATCCAGAGCTGGCTAAGCAAACATTGAGAATCCTCAACACCAAAGGTTTAAGGTAAACCAGCAAGCAAACCAATATCTAAAAACAAACAACTCACTGCCATTGAGTGGCTTCTGACTCATAGAGACCCTATAAGGCAGAATAGAAATGCCCACTGGGGTTTCTGGGGCAGTAAATTTTTACAGAAGCAGAAAGCTTCATTTTTCTCCCCCAGAGTGGCAGGTTGGCTCCAGCTGCCAACCTTACCCACATTACCACCAGCACTTCATTCAACAGAGGGAGCTAATCACTTCGTGAGTCAGTTAAACCTTGTTCAAAAAGCAAAAAGAGAGTTGCCATCAAGTCACCACTGAGGTGGGTCAAGCCCACATGTGTCAGAGGAGAATGTTGCCTGCAGGGTCTTTCAATACACGTCTTAGTGGATTCAACCTTCTATGATCTTCTCATAGATTGCCAAACTCAAAACTCAAACTCACTGCATTCAAGGCAATTCCAACTCATGACGACTCTCTAGGTAGAACTCCCCCTGGAGGTTTCTAAGAGAGCACTTCTTTCTTGGAAAACCCTCATCTCTCTCCCCCAAGGAGTTGGTGGGTTCAAACTGCTAACCTTTCCATCAGCAGCCTGATGTATATTTTGCACAACGACCCTCAGGTGGCAAGTTATTTAGACACTGTGTTAGTCCTGGTTGGCTAGAGTAACAAATTCATAGACAATCATTGTGTATAAGAAAGAGCTTTATATAAAAAGAAATTAAATATTGAAAAAATACCCCAGCCCAGTCCAGATCAAGTCCATAAACCTGATATTAGCCCATATGTCCAATACCAATCCATAAAGTCCTTTTCAGACTCACAAAGCACATGCAATTATGTTGAATGCAGGAAGATCACAGGCCAGTAGATGGAAAGTCTTGTGGATCCAGTGGTGGCAGAGACATCTCAATGCTAGCAAGGGTCTCCACATGGCTCCTCCAGCTCCAGGGCTCTAGTGCACCCCACTGTGTCTTGTCATCAGGAATACCAAGCAGAGAGCGTGTCTGTATCTGGCATCTAGTGAGCTATATATCTCTATGGCACCTCCAGATGAGGGCATGGAGCCATGACCTGATTGACAGCCTAAACTCTACCCCTTTGCAAGTTGACACCAGATTATGTAACTACCACAGATGCTAAGCTTTGAACTGAAAGGTTGATGTTTAAACCCAGACCTCTTGATCTGTTTCTATAAAGATTACAGCACAGAAAATCCTACGGCACAATTCTGTTCAGTCGTATGAGGTTGCTGGGACTCAGAATCAACTGGAAGACAGCCAATGACAATAGACTTTGCCTCTCTCTCTTCTCTCTCTCTCTCTCTCTCTCTCTCTCTCTCTCTCTCTCTCTCTCTCTCTCTCTCTCTCTCTTTTTCTCTCTCTCTCTCAGTAGTCTCTGAGGTCCTAGAGGGGAAAAAGTGTTCTCTTACATCCCTGTTGAACCTGGTACACAGAAACACTGAAAGGACAAAAATATCATACATGAGTGAGTACAGAAGTGAAAACGCATTCTTGTGGTTCTTGCTCTTCCATAAACCCCAAACCATGGAGACTCAAAGCGGCCCTATTGGGCACAGAGGGTTTCCAAGGCTGTGCATCTTTACATAAGCGGACTGCCAAGAGCTGGCTGCTGGTTTCACTGAGTGTTTTAACCTCTGAGCCACCAGTGGTTCCCTAATATGGTCCATTCAATTGTAACCTACTCATAGACTCTCTGAAGCATAGCGCTCGAGCGCCTGAAGCAACTCAGCACAGGCCCCTCTTCCCAGTGCCATTTGAAGACTGAGAGTGATGGAAGGCTCACTGTCTTCTTGAGGGCCCTTATTCATCTCTGCACAACTTAAATTGTCAGAAACGTGTTTCTTTTATTGAGCTGACAACTCTGGCTTCCTCCCATACAGTCTAGCTAAGCCCTCGGTGCTCAGAGAATAAATACATACTTCCTCAGAAGATTCTTTTGTATTGATTCTAGGGCCACGTCCAGGCCATATTTGAGTTCAGACTGAACTTCCTGCTAGTCTTAAATCCTCTGCTTTGCCAACCCTAATAAGAGATTATTGGAAACCCAATGGAAATGGCTCAGAGCAGCAACATCAAAGTGATAGCTATTCACTTAGGGTCTTACTTCTGTTTAATCAGGAAAGGAGAAGAAACTGTAAAGTGTTGACCATATACTTTACCTAATTTAATTCAGCTAATAAAATAAAGTTCATCTTTAATCGGTGTCTTAGGCTAGATTCGCTAGAGGAATAAAACTAGTGAGATTAGATGATAGCTAGCTAGATGGCTAGATAGATAGATAGATACATAGATAGATAGATAGATAGATAGATAGATAGATAGATAGATAGATAGATAGAAAGATAGATAGATAGATAGATGGATAAAGAGATTTATGTCAAGGAAATGTCTCTGGCAGTTGAGGAGACTTCCAAGTTCCAAATCTGTGTGTCAGGTGTCAGACTAGAGGCTCCTTCTGACTCACAGAATTGTTGGGACTGACCCCAAATCATCAAATCCAGTGGCAGGCTACTGGGTCATGGGGCTGTGAGAGCTGATGAATCTCAAACTCTGTAGGTCGGAGGCTACAAGTCAGATGGAGCACTGAGAAGAAGAGAGCATTGTCTAAACATTCAAATACATTTGATGAAGGCCATGCCCCTAGTAAACCCCTCTTTCAACTGACTGGCTGGTCACATCAGATTATGAAATGGAGGATGATTATATCATAGCCACAAAGCTGCCAAGAACCCTGGCTTAGCCACCTTGTCCCATATCCTTGAACCATCGCAACAGGTAAGCTAATAAGCAAAGTTAATGGAGCCAACTGGCTCCGGATCCAAAGTATTTGATTTTACATGGATTTGACTTTAGGGTTTTCAGAAATGAATGCATAAATTTAAAATTTTAAAACAAGAGAGAGAAAAAATTGATCCTCAGCAGAGGGGGTACTTTCTTCGGAATAATAAGCATTGGCAATTGTTATATGTGTGTTCCACCCAAAAAGAGAAAAAAACGTGTTCTAAATCCTACCTTCTATGCCTGTTACAATCCCATTTGGTTGGAGCTGTCTTTGTCATGTTCACGAGACAAGATTAAGGTGGGGCATGTCTTAAATCAGTCTCCTGTGTAATATGAAAGAGATTAAACAAACACATTACATGCAAAAGTTGGACATTGAATAAAGAAGACCCAAGATGCATGTATGCATTTGAATTGCAGTGTTGGATAACAATATTGAAAATACCATGGACTGCTAGAAGGATAAACATCTGTCTTGGAAGAGGTATGTCTAGAGTGCTCCTCAGAGGCAAGGATGGCAAGATTTCATCTCACATACTTTGGACATGTGGTCAGGAGAGACCAGTCCCTGGAGAAGGACATCCTGTTTGGTAAAGTGGAGGGTCAGCGAAAAAGAGGAAGGCCCTCAACCAGGTGGATGGACACAGTGGCTGCAACAATGGGCTCAGACCTAGGAACAATTGTGAGGATGGCGCGGGACCAGACAGAGTTCCACTCTTCGTGCATTGTGTCCCTGTGGGTGGTAAGATAGATGCCAAGCCACAGGAAGAGGTCCAAAGATGAAAAAGCTGACGAGACAAAGACCTTGCTTCAGAGTCAACAGAGACAGAACGCTTCCTCTAGAGAAGCGGTTCTCAACTTAGGGGTCGTGACCCCCATGGGAGTCGAATGACCCTTCCACAGGGGTCGCCCAATTCATAACAGTATCAAAATGATGTTTATGAAGTAGCAACGAAAATAACTGGGGAATCACCACAACATAAGGAACTGTATGAAAGAGTCGCGGCATTAGGAAGGCTGAGAACTCTGCTCTAGAACCAGTGCTCTGCACTCAGACATGTATTTCTTTTTTTTTTTTTATCAGACATGTATTTCTGTTGGTGACGCCGTCCACTGGTGGTGGTTGTGTCAGGAGCCCTAAGACAAGGACTCGGTAGTCGAATTGTTTCCTTCTACAATAGTCCCCACTCATCTGCAAGTACAGAGCCCTGGGAGTGTCCTGGGTTCCATGTCAGCAGCATCACTCTGTGGGGAAAAGATAAGGCTTTCTCCTCCCGTTAAAAAGTACAGTCACAGAAAACGCAGGTCTCCATCTGGCCAGAGCTGAAGGGAGAATACTAAGATGTGCAGCAAAGCTCCCTCACTGCCATCGAGGCGAATCCGACCCAGAGCAACTCACAGGTCGGGGCAGCGGGCGCCCTGGGAGTTCCCGGGAGGTGACTTCACCGAGTGGAAAGCCTTGTCTTGCTCCCACTGAGTGCCCGGTGCTTTCCAACGGTTGCCCTGGCGGTTAGCAGCCCAGCGTATAACCACGTCACCACCAAGGCTCTTAAAAGGTGTGCGGAAGAATGGACACCCCGAATCCTGCCTGGTTCTGGCTCTTTTCGTTGATGTGAGTTGCTGCCAAGACAGCCCTGAGACACAGAGACCTTTGACCTTTTGCGCACCTGCAGCGGAAGGTACCCGGGTGCAGCCCTGCGCCCTCTTCCCTGAGGCGCTGTGGACAATCTCCTCACTTCCCTGTGATTTCGCGGGGTGATTTGGGGAAGTCGATTGCTGGCCCCCTTTTTTTAATGATTCATTTTATTGGGAGCTCTGTCAGATATCATCACATTCCATAGTTCAATCACTAGGCTCACTAGGCTTTTTTTGCCTTTTAGCCTGGATGCTCCGCTGAAACCTGCCCGCCCGCCAACCGTGGATGACTCTGTGGGTGTTTGAAATACCAACCGCGCCCCTTCGTGCCAGCCTCACACCGAGATGTTAGCATCACAGTACCACAAAGTGGACGTAGACGAGTTTTCCTGGAAACATCCAGAGGAGGATATCGATTCTGAGACGTGCAAGGGCTCTCTCTGCAGCATGAAGCTTGTTCCCACCCGTGTGAACCTCAGCATCTTTCCCGGCTTTATTCTTGGTCAGAATAGAGCTTCCCTGCTTCCCAGCGGCGTCTGTATTTAGCCTGTGCATAAAGGATGCCTAACCTGCCTCCCGCCTGCGGCATCTATGGGAGTCATGCGCCTGCCAACCACGCTACTATATTAATAGCAATCCTCCAAAAACGGGCCTCTGAGGACCACCCCAGGCATGCTATTTACCATCAAAGAGGTCTTCAGTCTCTGCCCACTGTCAGGGAAGAATTGGCCCCACCAGGAGTCCCCCTAATTTGGCATGAGAAGCAATGAGCCCCAAGCTCCCAGGCCCACTAGCTGGCAGCCTTGATCAGAATAATCCCGGAGCAGACAAGCCCTAAAGCGAGGGCATTGAGAGCCCCCTTCTCCCCATGGAAGCTCTGCGGGCCCCGGGGCTAAGTGCTTCTGACAGAACATAAAGGAGGACACAGCATCATCCAGCAGTCCTGGCTCCATGTTTTGGAGGCAAATTGAGAATGTGAGCATCAAAGGCAGTGTAACCAGCCATCCTCGGCCCTCGGCCAACCTGTCAGCCTAGAACATCTCTCTTGAGAATCCAGTGTGTGCAGTGTGAGAAGGATGGATCACTGAGTCCCGCAGTCAGAAGGGGCCCAGGTAGAGGACTTTAAGAGGCGAGAAATAGGAGAGGGCTGGGGCATTGTCTGGAAATCTGTGGCGGACTCATCCTGAGAATCTGTGAATTCCAGTGCCGGAGAAGTGTATTGGAAGTACCGTGGACTGCTTAAAGGAAAAACAGATCGGTCTTAGAGGCAAGAATGACAAGATGACATTCGCCTGACATTCTTTGGACATGTTGTCAGGAGAGACCAGTCTCTGCAGAAGGCCATTATACTTAGTAAAGTGGAGGAGCAGCAAAAAGAGGAAGGCCTTTAACAAGATGGACTGACACAGTGGCTGCACCAATGGGCTCAGGCATAGGAACCGTCCTAAGGATGGCACAGGACGGTGCAGTGTTTCCTTCTGACATGCATAGGGTCACTATGGGTCAGAACAGACTTGATGGCACAAATCAACTCTTTTTTAGGAGCCCTGGTGGTGTTGTGGTTATACGTGGGGCTGCAATTTGAAAGGGCTGCAGTGTGAAACCACCAGCCACTCCTTCAGAAACCCCCAAGGGAAGCTGTAGTCTATCTTACAGGGTCACTGTGAATTGGCATTGACTTAATGATGGTGATTTTGGTGCTAGAGCCTCTTTTTCAGCTGTTAACATCATTCTGAAGACCACTGCAAACCTTCTACTCCCATAAAGAGTTACAGTTGTGGAAACCCACAGGGGCCATTCTACCCTGTCCTTTAGGGTCAATTTTACCCTGTT
Organism: Tenrec ecaudatus; assembly: GCF_050624435.1. NCBI lineage: Eukaryota > Metazoa > Chordata > Mammalia > Afrosoricida > Tenrecidae > Tenrec > Tenrec ecaudatus. Next base: position 13,345,281 of record NC_134544.1, read on the forward strand.
CTACAGGGTCACTATGAATGAAAAGGGACTTGAAGGCAGTGAGTAACTGAGTGAGTGAGTTACTGACTGACTGATTGACTGACTGATTGACTGATTGATTGACTGACTGACTGAGTGACTGAGTCAGTGAGTGACTGAGTGACTGAGTGAGTGACTAAGTGAGTGACTGAGTGACTGAGTCAGTGAGTGACTGAGTGACTGACTGAGTGACTGAGTGAGTGAGTGACTGACTGTCTGACTGACTGACTGACTGAGTGACTGTGTGACTGAGTGAGTGAATAATCATTAAGGGAGCAGACAGCTTCATCTTTCTCCTGTGGAGCAACTGGTGGATTTGAATTGCTGACCTTTCTGATAGCAGCCGAGTATATAACTCACTATGACACCAGGGCTCCTTATAAATGCATAAGAGGAATGAAAACTAAACTACAGATTTCTAGACATCTATGAATGTGAAGGAGTCCCTTAGTGGTGCAAAGTAGCTAAACAGCAGATGATTGGAGTTTATAGTTTGGACCAACTCAAAGGTGCCTTAGAAACCAGACCAGGGAACTACTTCTTAAAACGGCACTCAGCCTTGAAAATCCTTTGGAGCACAAATCTTTTTTTTTTAATCATTTTATTGGGGTTTCATACAACTCTTATCACAATCCATACATACATTAATTGTGTCAAGCACGTTTGTACATTTGTTGCCATCATCATTCTCAAAACATTTGCTTTCTACTTGAGCCCTTGGTATCATCTCATTTCCCCTCTCCCCCCACCCCTTCCCTCATGAACTCTTGATAACTGATAAATTACTTTTATTTTTTAATGTCTTACACTGTCCAATGCCTCCCTTCATCCACTTTTCTGTTCTCTGGCCCCAGAGAGGAGGTTACATGTAGATCCTTGTGATAGGTTGCCCCTTTCTACTCCACCTTCCCTCTATCCTCCCAGTATCACCACTCCCACCACTGGTCCTGAAGGGATCATCTGTCCTGGATTCCCTGTGTTTCCAGTTTCTATCTGTACCAATGTGCATCCTCTGGTCTAGCACGGTAGACATGGGACCATGATAGTTGGGGGGGGGGTAGCATTTAAGAACTAGGGGGGAGTTTTATGTTTCATCGTTGCTACACTGCACCCTGACTGGCTCATCTCCTCCCTGCAACCCTTCTGTAAGGGGATGTCCAGTTACCTACAGATGAGTTTCAGGCCTCCACTCTGCACTCCCCCTCATTCACAATGATATGATTTTTTGTTCTTTAATGCCTGATGCCCTTGACACCTCGTGATCACACAGACTGGTGTGCTCTTGCATGTGGACTTTGTTGCTTCTCAGCTAGATGGCTGCTTGTTTATCTTCAAGCCTTTAAGACCCCAGACACTGTATCTTTTGGTAGCCAGGCACCATCTGCTTTCTTCACCACATTTGTTTATGCACCCACTTTGTCCTCAGTGATTGTGAGCATGATGGAATGCCAGTTTAATAGAATAATGTGTTCTTCCATTGAGGGAGAACTTGAGTGGAGGCCCAATGTCCATCTGCTACCTTAATATTAAACCTATAAATATATGCACATAGGTACATTTCCCCATCATCACATATAAATATATTTACATATGCTTATGCCTGTATTTAGACATAGAGCATAATTCTATTCTGCACATATGTGGTTAGAATCCACTTAGTGGCAACTAACAACAACCATACTATTTTTAAGTATATCTTTTAATCATTTTATTAGTGGCTCATAACAACTCTTATCACAATCCATACATACATCAATTGTGTAAAGTACATCTGTACATTCATTGCTCTCATCATTCTCAAAACGTCCACTCTCCACTTAAGTCCCTGGCATCAGTTCTTCATTTTTCCCCTCCCTCCCCACTCCCCCTTCCCTTATGAATCCTTGATAATTTATAGATTATTTTGTCATATCTTACACTGTGTGACGTCTCCCTTCACCCACTTTTCTGTTGTCCATCATAATCCACTTGGATGTATATATTAAAATTAGGAATTAGAGATTAGGAAGCCACTGATGGAAAACAAGGTTTTTTTTAAAAAATAAAAGCCCGACAGCTGTTGTTGGCAAGGGATATTAAATATACCATGACCTGCCAGAAGAATAAACGAGTGTGTGCTGGAAGTACAGCCTGAGTGCTTCTTAGTATGGAGGGTCGTGAAACTTGTCGCTCCTACTTGGTTCAAACATCATCTCAGGAGGGACCAGCCCTTGGATCAGAACGTCATGCTTGGTAGAGTGCGAGAAGAAGAGCAAGACTCGTGATGAGCTGGAATGACCCAGTGGCTGCAAATATGAGCTCAAACGTAGCACGGGTTATACTGGCCGTGTTTGGATCTGTTGTCCGGGGGTCTGTCGCACGTGTGTCAGCACCCACTCAATAGCACCGAACAACAGAAGTTGCTCATCGAGCCCAAAGTGGCCTAGGTAAAAATGTTAAGAGCGAAAATGTCATTTCTTTGGATTGAATTTGCTTGGATGGGTAGAAGTCTTACAGAGTAAGAAGTCAGAGTTGACCATTTTAGCTCGCTTGGGGGTAAGATACATTTAAAACAAACCCTGAATGAGTTAAAGCTCTCGCCACAGTGTTTCCTTTATTTAATAAGATGTAGATGAAATGTTAGTACATAACATTTTTAAAGAACAATAATAACAAAATGCCCAGAATGCTTAATTTTTGTTATTATGGATTATGCTAAACACACACAAATGATTTTTTTTTGCCGTTCTTCAAACCAAAGGCAAATACACTGGAATAATTTAACTCTTGTAATAAACAAAAGAGGTAGGATATAATAATAACTCTAAAATAGCAGGGAAATAGACTCATTTAAAAAATTGGTCTTTAGCAGGTGTAATGAAGAAGATAAATTTGAACAATTAGGAACTAATGAAGACTGTGTAAAAATTGCTATTCACAAAGAATAAGTGAGAAGATGCTTGGAAAACATATATATATATTAAGCAATATATCTGAATGACAAATGCCCTTGGCTATTAAGGAAATTAGTCAAGAAACTTAATTAACTTACAATGATTTTTCCAAACTGAGAGCATATTAGATACTGGCAACAACAAAGTCCTCATCTTCAGAAGAAGTTTAGGTAGAATGAACTCAGAAATTACCAGGTGGTAATTTTTCCACTACTGATATTGATCATTAGTAAAATATATCAGTGATCATAAAAATTCAATGCATAAAAATATATCATCATCAAGACTATCATAGCCATAAGCATACAAAAGAACACAGTTACTAAGCTAAAATTCCTTCTTCCATCAATATCCTTGAAACAAAATTAGAGGGAAAACAAAATAAAATTGACATTAGCTCTGGAATATGTATTTTTTGATAACTCTCAAAAGTGAGAATGCAAACACTCACTTTCCAAATTGCATCTAATTGACTTGCTTAGAAGTTCGAAGATATAAACTGAGACTTGTCCTTGGCAAAGGAAAACTGCTAATTATCTTTACTTAAGAGAACTGTCTAGTGACAGATCACGAAAGTTGACCAGAGGGCTAATGTTAGTAGTCTACACACTATACTGTTGGTCTTGGACTGCCACGGGGCAGCCTTTGAACAGAATAGGGAATCTTACGTTCACAGTCATAGACAGCAGCGCGGGGTGTAGGCTAATGAAGATTAGCCCTCTGATCCGGTCTTGTGATCCATCGCTAGACATTTCTCTTAAATAAAATAATTTGTAGTTTCCTCTGGCCAAGGCCAAGTCTCGATGTATATTAATGGGAACCCTGATAGCCTAGTGGCCTATACACTGGGTTACTGACTACAAGGTTGGCAGTTAAAACCCACAACCAGTTACTCAGAAGAAAAATGAGGCTTTTCACTCCCAGAAAAATTTATTTATGGCCTTGGAGACCCATAGGGGCAGGTCTAGTCTGTCCCACAGAGTGACTACGAGTTGAAATCAATTCAATGGCAGTGAGTTTGGGGTTTACGGATCATTGTTTAAAATCAGGAAAGGTATGTGTGTGCCAGGGTTGTGTTCTTTTACCATACTTCCTATATTGAGCAAGTAATCGAAGAAGCTGGGTTACATGGAGGAGAGCACGGCATTAGGGCTGGAGGAGCCTGCCAGATGCACAGGCACCCCTTTAACTGATGGAAAGGAGGACTTGAACAAGTTGCTGGCGATGACCAAACCCCATAGCCACCAGTGTGGATTACTCCTCAACCTGAAGACAACACAACTAATCAGCAATATCACTGTCAATGACTGAAATATGACAGTTGTCAAATATTTCATTTTCATTGGATGCACAATCAACCCCCATGGAAGTGTAATGCAAGAAATCCAAAAACATAGTGCTTAAGACAGATCTGCTGCAAAAGACCTCTTTAAAGTGTTAAAGAGCAAAGCTGTCAGTTTGAGGATTATGGTGCACCTGACCCAAGCCACGGTATTTTTCAATCACCTTATGTGCATGCAAGAGCTTGCAATAGAGAGGGGAGATCAGAGGAGAGTTGCTGCTTGTAGACTATGATATTGACAAAGAGTGTCACAGACGCCAGGGGATGCCAGAAGACGGAGCTAATCTGTCTTGAAAGGACAGCCAGAATGTTCCTTGGAAGAATAAATGGCAGAGCTTTGTCTACTGAGATTTGATCCATCCCGGAGAAAGGCACATGCTCCATAAATGAGCAGGTCAGCAAGACAGAGAAGAACCTCAAGGGGATAGAGGGACACAGTAGCTGCAATGCGGAGTGGTTATGCCACAGCAGTGAGAGAGTTTTTCCCTCTTTGGACATTGGCACACTGTGAGTTGGAGCTGCCTGGATGCCATCTAAAATTAAAATAATACCTGGAATAATGATGTCAAGACTGAACAATGTGGCATTCGGTTATATTTCAGCAGGGAGAGCGATTGAAGCACGAAAACTTCCACTGCACTGGGAATCCGTGGTGATGGTTGCTTGGGTAGAGACAGAGTACATCTAAAAAAGCAAGGGCGAGAGTGGGGAAATTCCAGACAAGTATTTAAAGGGAAACAAGGTGTCTAATGAAGATAAATGGGTGGACGAAAGCAAGTAATCAGGGAAAGAAGGATGTTCCAGAGCTTGTGGCCATCTTGATGAATTATTCAGTAGAACTCACACAGATCTTATGGAGATCTGGCCTCGTTTGTGCTCTGCGGTGTCAGCATAGGCAGTGGCTGGGCCTGGCCTGGACTCTGTGCACACTGGGCCAGGTCAACGGGGGTCAGAGTGACGCAGGTCTGGGGCAGCTGTCTTCCAACGGAGGAAAATAGACACTATTCAATGACTCCATTCTTGGGCAGAAAATGAGATGCATGTAGCATGGACAGATATAGGAAATGCAACCTTGTATAAAATCATGTCTGGTGGTGTCATTAGCTATTCATAGACCACAAGGTCAGTGTTTTGAACCCACTATTTTCTACTTGGGAATAAGATGAGGTGATCTGGTCCCATAAATATTTTAACTCTTGGAAACCCAATGGAACAATTCTACTCTGTCCTGTAAGGTCACTGTGAGTCAGTATCAAGTATATGGTAAGGCGCTGGTTTGGGGGTGTTGTTTTTCTTTAGCTTGTGTCATGCTAAATAATGCTCTTGAGCAATTGCCATGCTTGAAACTAAGAGAGGCTTTCTTTTTTTATACCTTTTCTCCACCCAAACCCTCTAAATGCATTGCTGCCAACACACCCTCTAAGTGTGGACAAGACTTTCAGTGTCACTGAGTCTCTGTTTTTCCAGATGTAAAATCAAGGTAATTTGTCAAAGACCTAGAGTGATTCATGATGAAAGTGCATGAGCTTTCATGTGGAAAAATTCTTCTCCAATGTTTAAGTTATGAAACCATGTTTGCTGAGTTGATTCTCACTCAGAGCAACCAAATAGAAATATTATTTACATATTTATCTATTATACATATGTGTATACATAAACACATATGCACATTATGTATAGGCATACACGTGCATATACACATACACATATACATATGCATGTCTTCTCACCAAATGTTAACACATAACAACCAGTAGCTACCAAGTGGACTCTTATGGAGGCCACCCCCTGCGTGTCAGAGTAGATCTGAGCGTGGGGTTTCCAGGGGCAGGTTTTTCAGAACTAGATCAGCATGCCTTTGTCCCACAGCTCCTCAAAGTGGACTGGAACTGATCACCTTTTAGTTTGCTGTACAGCGCATTAACCCTTTGGACCACCCAGTGACTCTAAAACACATGCATGGGCCCATTTTCAAAAACCATGTGTCTCCTGACACTACACCAGTATAACAGGTTTAGGGACATCAAACCCAAACCAGCCCCACTGCCATCCAGTTGATTCTGACTCATAGCCAGCTGATACGGCAGATTGAACTCTCCGATAGAATTTCTGAATCTATGAATCTTTACGCGAGCAGATTGCCTCGTCCTTCTCCATCTGAACAGCTTGTGGGTTCAAACTGCTGACTGAGTTTAGCAGTGCAGTCCTTCGTCTCCTGCAACATCGTGGTCCTTTGAGGGATACAGGAATAACTCAAACAATCCCCTGACCTCAAATGCAGCCACACTCAGTCAGTTACATATTGTCTATAGCTGCTCCTGCTTCTCCGACAGAGTTGAACAGGCAAGCAGAGGCAATGTGGGCCACATGACCTAAAAAGGTCACTTTCGCATCCTGACAAAAAACATGTCCTAGTCTCTGCTCTAAGGGCAAGAGAGTGGAAATGGAAAGGAGGAGAAACATTTCAGAAATATCAGGAGCTAAACAGTCAATGTTTGTGAATGATCAAATGTGGGACAAGAAGAAAGATAAATGTAATATGTCTAATATGGACTGATTAATAGATTATAAATAAATGCAACTAGACCTAATAGCTGTATGCATACTCACAATTCATAGGCTATTTCTGGTCAACACGGCTAGGGGTGGAATACAAATAAGAGCACAATGAAAGATCCTCATGAGAGCATCGGTAGATGGGGGCAAGGACATAGATTCAATGAACCATGACTCATTTAGAATCACAATTAGAATTCCAACTCAGCACAGTCCTCTGGGACAGAGTGGATCTGTTCCACAGGTTTCTGAGAGTGTGGATCTTTACAGGAGCACTCTGCTGCAGCGTTCTCCCTCCGACCAGCTGACGGGGTTCCAGATAAATGCAAATCCTTCAAATACAATTCTCTCTCTTTTTCTCCTTTTTTGCCTGCATGTATCTCATAGCTGTCAGTGGCATTAACTACATATCGTGGGCTAATCCTTCAAGTGTCAATTTGCTCATTTGAAAAAACCTGACCTATATTTTCTCTAATGTCTACAAATTCAAACATCAATGATTCCAAATGATCGTGGCCTTCAATGAGACTGCAACAAAGGCTGGGGGAGACATGGAAGTTGAACTGTCTCTGTGTCTGAAAGGCATGCGACATTGACAGAAAAACAGACCCTTCAAAAGGCCGAAAGAGAAACACTTGCCCATGGATGAAGCTCAGGAGGGTAGAAGGGTTACGACTGAAGGTCGGCTGGAAGCATTAAATACCAGGAGAAGGTGAGATGGGTGCTGTTCACAGTGGGAACTCCAGTCCATGTCACAAAGCAACCAAATGTGGCCAGAAAGCCAATTTTCTCTGTAAACTCTCACCTAAAACATAATAAAAAGATACTTAAAGCAAAATGAAAAAAAAAGAAGAAAAGAAATAGAGAAAATATTTTGATGAATGAGCTATCACTCAGAGTGAGATGTTACTGAGGATGGAAAGGACATTTTCAGATAAGGGAAGTAGATGTAGAGAAGGACATATATCCCAAACCCCAAACCTTACTCATTGTCATTGAGTTGATTTCAATGGCTGACTTGAAACTAGACTGGAGATATGCTACGGCTAGTTGGGCCATCCTCTCCAAAGGTCCATACTGGGACCACACCTCTGTGCTCTGTCACACCTCTCCTGGCACGGAGGTTCATCTCTGTAGAAGGCCCACAACAGGGACACCCATGTGCTGCTTCTCTTTTACCAACATGAAGAACCAGTCTGAGTAGTAACCTACTCACATACATCAGAAAGATTGAAGCAGGTCATCTGAGACATATGTATGTCAACTGAGACATACATGTTGGGTCCCCATGATCTGAAGACACTTCCTTCTGAAAGCCCCTTTCCCCTGACTTTCTCTTCTCACATCCTGGTAGACAGGAGAGAGGAAGGGACGGTTACTTGTCGATTGAGACTTGGGATGGGTTCAAAAGCCAGGCTTCGTCATCCGGAAGAGGAGATGGGGAGGGCGAAAGTGGTGTTGGCATCAGGGAAGCGTTGTATCCTCCTTATTTCAGCATGTAGGCATTTGCATTTAAAACTCAGAGCACAGACATGGTGAGTCAGGATCAATTTTGTTTTGAATCAGTTGGGTAGGTTTAGAGCCAAGGCTCCTGGCAGCCAAGATGCCTGTTAAGGGAGATGATAAATTGAGTCCTTGAGTCCTTGGCAGAGGAGCTGACTTAGAGATAAGAGATAAGAAAATTAGTTTGCAGTAGAATCTCTAATGATTACTTAGGATGGAAATCAGAAGGCCTTCTGCCGTCCTGATTACATTTTTCCTTATTATTATTATCTTGGCAACTTATTTGGTACATCAGCATATTTTGCAACTTTCTCCCAGTCAATCCCTTCAGTAAGATCTTTTGCTTGAGTGAGCAGTAAATAACAAGGCAAACCAGGGACAATTAACAATTACTGTAGCCCTATGACTAATGAAAATTCTCACATTGCACTTCGGGGGAAAATGTACTTATTAGCGTGCCTGTGGGGGGTAGGTTAATGCTGCTATTTTAAGTATGCTCGGGAGAAACTGGAGTGGAAGAAGCAGCCTAAGGTTATTAATGACACTGGTAGGTGATGTTCACAAAAGCTTCAGGGTCCAAAGAAGGAGGTCATGATGGGGAGGTGACCAAGGATGGGGTTGGTGCAGACATCTGTGACTCGGAAAGTCCCAAGCAGGAACCTGTTACTGGTGACCAGCTTCCGACTCATGGTGCCCTGAGGTGTGGCTCTGTAGGGTTTGTGGCCTGGGACCCTTACAGATGCAGATGGTCCAGGCCTGCTCCCAGGGGAAAGTGGGGGGTGGGTTTCCACAGCAACTCGAAGATTAGCAGCTGAGGCTTCTCAAATCCCCCTATCATTGATGAATTCACCGAGCTCCGTTTCTCCCTGGCCTTTTTGAAACCCCTCGTATGTTAAGTTTGGAATGCCAGCCCCCTCGTACGTTAAGTTTGGAATGCCTGATGACTTGGTCCTTGACTCATCAACATGAGTCTGATCCTCAACAAATATGATTACTCTTCAGAATGAAACACATGGGAAATAACGTTTTCTCTTTTTGTTTGTACTTTTTTGGCGTTGGGGTGTTTTTGCCCCGAAAGCTATGAGATAATGTGATCATAAGAAGTACTAGGAAGAGGAGCAGTCAACGATCAAGGTGTGTCTAATGAATTTTGAAACAATGAGTGCTGGTGGCATAATGGGCAAGCCCCATTGGAAATGTTCTTGGTTCCAACTCTCTGACTCTGCGGAAGAAAAACCTGACACTCTACTTCCATGGAGATCCTGCTCACGGACCATCTAGAAACCCATACCGATTCATTCAGCTCTATCGCTTAGGTTCCTTATGAGCTGAAACTTGACTTGATGGCGCCAAACAGCAATAGCAAGAAGCTTTTCTAGAACCTGACCAACAGGAAGTACAACACATAGATTTCTCTCCCAACTTTTCTTTGGACATGATTGGCATTTGTCCTCTTCCTCCCAGGAGTCAATGAGGTAGAATGTTTGTAAGTCACAAGACATTAAGCAAAGCAAAGAATGAATGTGCTGGGTTTAATAAGGACACGGCGAACCACACAGGATCCCTGGGTTCTGTTCTAAGGACTTTGTTCTCGGTTTATAACCATTTGGGGAGCCGGATAAGGAGATAGTGTGTGGTTCCAGACAGGAAAGGTGTGCATCACGCTCGTACCCTTCTGCCACTCTATTCACCATATGCTGAGAAAATGATCCGAGAAGCTGGGCTGTTTGAAGAAGCAAGGAGTATCAGAATTGGAGGAAGACTCATTAACAACCTGTGATCCACAAATGACACAACCTTGTTTGCTGAGAGCCAAGAAGACTCTAAGCATTTACTGGTGAAGATCACAGTTTGCAGCCTTCAGTGTGGATTACACCTCAACATGAAGAAAATCAAACTCTCACAACTCACGAATAAGCAACAACATGATCAACAGAGAAAACAATGAAGTTCTTAAAGGCGTTGTTTTTACTTCGATTCACAAACTACAGTCCAGGGAAGTAGCCAATCAAGAAAGCAGACAACACAGTTCATGAATAAATCTATCGTAAAAAACCTCCTTGAAGTCTTCAAAAGCAAACATGGCACTCTGAGGACTGTGACCTACCTGAATCAAGACACGGTATTTTCAAATACCTCATGTTTGCAACAGCTGGATAACAAATAAGACAAACCAATGAATAAGTGGTGTAGTTGAAGTATGGTGTTGGCAAGGAATATGGATTTTACCATGGACTGTCGGGAAAATGAGCAAATTAATCTCAGAAGAAGTGCCGTCAGGATGCTGCTTGGAAGCAAGGATGGTGAGACTCCATCTCATGTACTTGGGACATGTCATCAAGAGGGACCAGTCCCTGGAGAAGGGAATAGTGCTTGGTAAAGTGGGCGCTCAAAAAAATAGAGGAAGATCATCAAGGAGATGGGTTGACACAGTGGCTGCAACCATGGGCTCAAGATCATGAGGCTGGCACAAGCCCTGGCAGTGTTTCCTTGTGTGGGCACAGGCTCCTACAGGTCAGACTCAACTTACGGCACCTAACACTAACATCAATGAGGGATCTGATGACAACTGATACTCAAAAATAACGTATTGCAATGTCGTCTCACAATATGTATTCAGTGAAATATAATTCTCCCCCTTACTTTAGTGGATGTGGGTACTTACAACATCTTACTCGCAATAAAAGGATAGCATTACTAATAACCAAATGACTAGTGCAAATCTGCTCTAACCATACCAATCCCTCTTGCACTGATTTGCCCTTGACAACATTTCATGTGTCCCCTTCTCCTCCTTCTGTTTCTGATCAATGAACCAAGCCAACTGGGATGTGATAACTGGGGCTGTTTAATATGTTCATTTTAATTGGAGAACATTTGATTGGGGCAGGGTCTTCTAAAATAATCCCAAAGTTAATTACTGTTAAGTTTTGAAAAAGTAAAATTAAAAAGCAAAAGTGTTCTGATCATTCCATTCCGGCTTTGCCTGAATGATTTTGGTTTTGTTTTTTTGTTTGTTTTGTTTTCAATTTTAAAAAGTGCTATTTCTTTGGAATATTCTAAATGAGCCCTCAGTCAACAACCTGCAGGGTAATTGTGCCACCAAGTGGTATTATAATAGAGTAATTTTAGTCCTGTGTTTGTTTTGTTTTGTTTTAACATTCAGAAGAATTACAGCCTGCAATGACAGTTCAGATATATTGTTTATGTGTAGGGTTTGTGTGTGTGTGTGTGTGTGTGTGTAAACTCTGGCTCTAACAGAGTGTAACTTTGCAGTCATCATTTCTGTGATAAATATTATCTAGGCCTCTAGAAACTCAGCAGAAAATGTGACCCATAAAAGTGAGACAGTGCATCCCACTGCAGCATGTGCTGTGACAATGGGACACAGGTGTGTGTGAGCATGCAGGTGTGTGAGCATGCAGGTGTGTGAGCACGCAGGTGTGGTAGGCATGCAGGTGTGTGTGAAGCAGCACACAGAGCAGGGGAGCTTCTGAGCAGGATCACATTAGGACAGATATTTGGCAGGGTGGGATGGGAGGTGGGGAGAGTGTTTAGTGGAGCGCCTAAGCACTAGACAGGGTGCTGGAGACACTAGGTGATCAGCAGCGCACCCAGGTCTGGGAGTCGCAGTCACAGGCCTCTTGGCAGCGCCACCCCTTCACAAGGAACAGCCCAGCTCCAGGTTGGAGGAGGTCCCCAGAATGCACATCCAAGGTAGCATGCAAGGGGAAAGGTCTTCCAGTTAACCTGATGGATTAAATGGCGGGATGGAGGGCAGGCTTGCGGGCCCTGGGCTCAGTAAGCAGTTTGCAATCCACCACCAATCTCAAGGTTGGCGGTTCAAACCCTTGCAGTTGTGGCTGGCGAGCTGCTTTAGAACAATGCGATGGCAAGCTGTTTTAGAAGAATGTGAGCCAAGAAAGGCCTGCAAGTCTGCTTTATTCTGCAGCACAGGGGTTGATTTAGGGGCAAGCTAGTGTGGGTGGCCCCTGACAAAGTGAACACGGTGCCAAGTTCGACGGTGCCAAGTTGGACTTTGAGTTTGATCTAGGACAACTGTAAGAAGTGGGGAGACTCTTTTCAGCTCTCGAGTTTGGTTTTCATCAATCCTTCTACAGACCTCTCAGTCCCTAGGTCTCCCAGCTGGAATCTGAGGCTGTGGTCCAGGCAAGGAAGGGTGTGTGTGTGTGTGTGTGTGTGTGTGTGTGTGTGTGTGTGTGTGTGTGTGTGTGTGTGTGTTTTCAGCTCTGGATTTCAAACCAGATGGTTTGGGTTTGTTAAAAGATCTTTTCTTTTGTGGTCTCTTTTCTCCTCTTCTTGGTCTCCAGAAAGCCTTCTTTCCAATAAAGAAAGGGAGTGGGCGGGGGCAGCTTTTTCACCAAACTCCCAAGACTGAGTTTTACATACAATGAATCAAAACTATAACTACTTAGAAGCTGTCCTAGGATTGCCGGGGACATGGGTGAATGTTGGGAGAGACAGATGGGACCAAGGAGGGTGCTCATGTCCCTGAGGAGTGACATGGTCCTGGGTCTCTCAGTCATTGAATTAGAGGTCCAGCCCTGTCCAGTGTGACCTCCGCTTATCATTTGCAAAGACTCCATTTCCAAACAAGCACGTTCCCAGGTGCTGGAAGTTAGGACTCCCCTGGACCATCTCAGGAGACACAATTCAACCCAGGCAGAGGGTGATCTGATTGGCTGTGCTGCTGCAGGAGAGGCAGAGGCTGATGGCCAGCCTTCGTGGGTGGTGCCTCAGTCTGCGTTTGCAATCAAGTCCATTCCAACCCTTGGTGTGGCCCTGCGTGACAGAGAAAAATGTCCCTGTGGATGGTTCGTGGTGGAAATCCTCAGAGAGGCAGATTGCCAGGATTTCTCCCACAGGGCCTCGCTGGGGAATCTTGAACTGCCCACCAGGAGGTGACTGGCCAAGAGCAAAGCAGGGGTGGTGATGGAGGAAGAAGGCAGAAGGAAAGCCAAGGCTACTTCTTCAGATGGCCAAGGTCATGGGTTCAGAGCAGGGTGCTGACCAGCCATGAGAAGGATGAGTCTCCTCAGTAGAGAGGCCCACCACCTCCAAGCCTCCTTCTTCCACACCCATCATTCAGGGCTGCCCCCAACCAGATTTGGGCACCTGGACAGTTCAATTGAAATAGTTTTTATGAAATACACTGTGAGGCAGTAATCCGGATGCTGGCAAGCAGTGTGAGCTGCCAGGGGCTTAGAGGCCCTAAAGCACTGAGATTCTTCCACAGTCCCTCCTATGACTTTCTAATAAGCCCCTGTCAATTGCTGCCCGTGGTATCCTAGTAGCACGTCGGGCTGCTGAGTCCATGGTTGGAGCTCACTGGCTGCACCATGGAAGATGAAAAACCACACAAACGCACTGCCACCGAGTGGATTCCGGCTTAGAGCGACCCGTTAGCATGGGGAGAATGGTTTCGGAGACTGCGGACCTCTACAGGAGTAAACAGCCTCACCGTTCTCCTTCGGAGCAGCTGGTGGTTTCAAACTGCTGACTCTGTGGGTAGCCCCCCAACATGGAACCCATGACACCCCCAGGCTTCTTGAAGATGACAGCCTCCGAAATCCTGCAGGGCAGTTCTGCTCCGCCCTAGAGGTCTGTTCTGTGTCAACCCACTTGATGGCAGAGGGTTTTGCTTGGCGAACAGTTATAGACTGAGCGCATCCTTCCCATGCAGTACTGTGAACATGGCTTGTCTACTGTCGGCCGACAGTGAGGATATCAAGCCGAGTCCACCTTGCCCTTGACACTGAAGTATCAAGAGAGTCTAGCATCTCTGGGACAAACCTAATTCCAAATCAGCCTGTCTGTAGAGACACTCTTGCGCTTAGGATTCGTGGGGAAAATGAACTCAGAAAGCCATCAAGTCACCAACTCAGAGTGGCTGACTCGGAATGGACTCTGGCCAGTGGTTATTAAGGAGATCCTGAGATCTTGGCACAAAGAGCGTTCCCGGATTGTCCACGAGAGGGCGCACAACTCCCATTTATCGTCTCTCTGTCCTCCATAATTGCTTCCTTGGCACCAGCTGACTTCAAGACATCCTACAAACTGTTAGGTAAGATCATATGATTGTGAATGAGGGGGAATGTGGTATGGGAACCCACTGCCCATCTGTAGACAAGTGGGCATCCCTTGCAGAGGGGTAGTGGGGAGGAGATCAGTCACTCAGGGTGCAGTGTAGCAATGATAAAACACACAACTTTCCTCTAGTTCTTAAAACACTTCCTCCCCTCCCCGTCCCACTATCATGATCACAATTCTACCTTACAAACCTGGTTAGACCAGAGGATGCACAGTGCTGCAGATAGGAACTGGAAACACAGGGAATTCAAGACCGATGATCCCTCAGGACCAGTGATAAGAGTGGCAGTACTGGGAGGGAGAGGGAAGGTGGAGTGGAAAGGAAGAACCAATTACAAGTATCTACATATAACCTCCTCCCTGGGGGATGGACAACAGAAAAGTGGGTGAAGGGAGACATTGGGCAGTGTAAGATATGATGAAATAATAATTTCTAAATTATCAAGGGTACATGAGGGAAGGGGAAGGGGGGAGGGAGGGGTAAAAAGAGGAGCTGATGCCAGAGGCTTTAGTGGAGAGCAAATGTTTTGAGAATGATGAAGACAACAAGTGTATAAGTGTGCTTTACACAATTGATGCATGTGTGGATTGTGATAAGTGTTGTATGAGCCCCAATAAAATGATTTAAAAAAAAAAAGATCCCGACTGTGAAGTCATGGTTGACAACCTGAGGGGGGTGGGGGGGTGGGGGGGGTTAACTGGGCTCTTTAACTGCCAGGATCTTCACAAAGAAATCCGAGTCAGGTTAATAGTCTCCCCTATGCACTTCGCCCAGCTCCTCACTTCAGGAACCTGCATGAGCTCTGTGATGTTTATTTAGATGACAAAGTCAAATTCACTGCCTTCAAGTCTATTCTCACTCAGAGCAGCTCTGTAGGACAGAGAACTAGCCACTCCATCAGTGTCCCACTAAGCAAATCTTCATGGGAGTACACAGCCTCATGCTCCCAGTAGCCACAGGAACGTGGGGGTAGGGGGTGTGTTGAACCTCCAACCTTGCAGTTCATAGCCCAATGCCTAACCCACAACACTACCAGGGCTCCTTCCCAGGGTGGCTTTCAGGGCCCATGTAGCCTCTGTGAGGCCATAATAGGGGAGCCAGGGCCTCGTCATGGCTGGGCCAAACCTATGGAGCCCAAAAGGCCCAGCTAAGGAAGGAATGGGCCTGGCTGTCCCCACTTCCCACAGCCCCACCCCTTAGGTAAAGAGGACTTGGTCAGGGCAGCGGACCAGGGGTCTGTGAGAGTCTGATGACATAGTGTAAGAAAAATAAAAAGAAATTATATATATATATATATATATATATATATACACATATATACATACAAAAGTGTGTGTGTGTGTGTGTGTTTGTGTGTATGAAGGGAAAAAAACAAATGGCTAGGCCCCACAGCTGAGAGCAACGATGTGGGAAACTAACATTGAGGGAAAGATAACGAGGACCATATTCCCTAACTTACAACAGAGGGACCCTGGAAAGCTAGTAGTCCACCCTAGGAAACCCTCCACTTTGGTAAGTTAGAGATAACGTCCAAGTACATTGTCCTGCTTTGAACATCATTCCCACAGATCCTCCCCTAAGAGCTATGCTGCCTTACAGTGAGCACATGGTTGATTCTGTCTCCCTGCAGAAGCAGACATTCTTGTCATTGCCTCCCACCATAGCGCCCATCCCCCCTCATGCCTTCGCCCAATGCAGGATTTAGTTTTCCTCACCTGTGAGCTCAGGGACTTTACTGTGGTGAACACACACATTGTAATGTATGCAACTCCTGAATATGCAGAGCTACCTATAAATGGCCAAAGACAATGAAGAGTCTCTCTTTCTGCGTGGACCTGGCTGCTGAGATCATGGCTGTCCCGGAGGTGAGCATGCTACTATGGGATGTGACTGACACCTTTATTTTACTCTCTCTCTCCTATCTTCTCTGATTTATTCTAATCTTTATAGATTATCACCCTTCAATTGCGCCTACAGGGCCTGCAGGCTATCAGAAGCTGGATTACTCTAACCCAATGTCATTCCAGAGAAGTCAACCATTGAAGAATAGAGCCAGCCTGGCCTGGCCTGCCTTGGTGGCTCTCCTCTTGGCTGAAGATATCATTGGCAGCTGCATGTGCACTTTTGATGGAAACCCTGGTGGGGCAGGGATTGTGCGCTGGCTGCTAACCACAAGGTCAGCAGTTCAAACGCATCAGCTGCTCCTTGGGAGAAAGGCGGGGCTTTCTACTCCCGTAAAGAGCTACCATCTTGGAAACCCACAGGGGATCTCTAACCTGTCCTACAAGGCCCCTGTGAGTTGGTACCGACTCAAGGGCAATGAGTTTGGTTTGGAGTCTGTACACTGCCATTCGATGCAATGGGTCACTGAAGTTGAACAAGCCTTCTCTGCTCCTTTGGTACATCAGAATCTCCCATCCTGGGAAGTGGAATGGAAGTAACTGTTCACTGGACAGACATACAGAAACTCAGTATCGACCCCGGTGCTCCACTCCTGCTGCCTGCTCAGGCAGAAACCGCTGGACTCTTTGCTGTCTCTTCCCTCAGTGCTACTGACTGACTCTGCATTGCTCAGGGCATGACCCTGCATCTGGCACCGGTGCCCCACAAGGCACCCCCTCATTGAACAGATGCACCCTTCCTAAGTACAGCACCATCCTTGGCATTCTCTTGCCATCTCCCAACCCTCTTGGGCTGCTCAGGACCCAGTCTGGGCACCAGGGGTCTGCTGAGAGCTGTCCGGGGTGACCAGATGCAGAACCCGAGCAGGGTCCCTGCCAGTGTCCAGGCCCATGGCCAGAAGCAGGGCCACCATGAGCATTCTTTGAGAGCCCCTGGTGGGCTTCCACTTTGACCCGCCAGATGAGCTAAGAAGCACCAGTCTTGGGGAAGATTGCTATGCAAGCACAGGAAGGCCATGCTTGCCTGCCTTACTGAGCACTCCATCCCTGTCAGAGACTATACATTTGAAGCCCGGCTTTGGTTCTATAGGAAGGGGCTATAGGGGGCGAGACAAAGGCAGATGCCAGGCAGACTGAGAATCAGGCTCTTGGATGGGGTGGCTATGTGCGACTGGTCGCTATAGCCTAGTGAGTAAGCACAAGAAAGGCCGTGCTGACCTGGCTGACCGGCAACTGCAGGCCTTCAAAACCCCACCTTCACGGTCTCAGACATTGGCAACGTTAGCTGCACACCTCAAGTCTGCTGTTCCCAGAGCCTGTGTGCTGTGTCCACTGCAGATGTCACAGCTGACGAACACAGATTTATTTTGACGTTAGAACCCAGCCCAGAGCCTGCACGGAAGCCAGGGCGCTGGTGGACAGTGTCGAGGCCTGCGACTCACGGCGAGCAGACCCGGCCACAGAACACCAGGCTGCCGGTGGCGCGGTGGCACATGACCAGCAGGAACGGGTGGTCGGCGCAGAAGCGCGGGTCGCTGCGGGCGCTGCGCGAGTTCCTGACCACAGCCGTGGCCGCAGCCGCCACGGTGCCCTCCTCGTTGACCTCGATGAAGCACTTGTGTGCCACCTTGGACACGGGCACGTTCTTTTTGGTGGACATGCCGGAGAAGTCGGCCTTGACTTCCTCAAAGGCATCGGTCATGCCCAGGCCCCGAAGGACGGGCTCCAGGTCGTAGCTCTCCGCCAGCTTCAGCCGCGGGAGGAACACGTCCGCTTTCCTGGGCGTCAATATCTTGGAGTCTGTCCACGCTCGCAGCTTCTCGTAGGTCAGCTCCTCTTCTAGCTGCAAGAGCAGGAGGCAAACTCAACACCGTGGTGGCACTCACTGCCCACAATCACTGCCCATTGCCCACATTCCCATGCACACTTACTGCCCGCTCTGCCCACTGTCCATTCTGCTCACTGTCCACTATTCCTGCTGCCCACGTGCCCACCCACATACTCCCTGCACTCACACTCACTCCCCTCCTTGCCCACTACAGTGCCCACCCACACATCACTGCCCACTCTGCCCACTGCCTGCATGCCCACTAGTCAGAATTTACTCAGTGGCAGTGAGTTGGGTTGGGTTGGGTTGGGTTCAGTTCGATTTAATTCCATTTGGTTTCATTTGGTCAGGATAAGTTTGGTTAGTTTAGATTTGGCGGTGTACAAGAGTGAAACAACTAGAAACACCTAAGACAAGCCGAGATTTATCAAAAGACCCAATGCCAAACGAACTTCAAATGCCAGAACCAATGAATGACATCTAAATAGACAATAGAAATGCATGCACACGTTCCCAAAAGACATGTGGTACTGTCAGCCAGCTGCCGAGGGCTTACAGCAGCGAGACCAGTGTCCTCATCGGGAAGCAAAATGACCATGCTCAGCTCCTCCCCAGCGTAGGGCAGCTCCAGGACCTGCGTGTGCACCTCATCCACGTAGCCCAGCCGGAATCTGGCCTGCTTAAACATCATCTGCACGGTCTTCTTCCCCTGATGGAAAGGCACGATTCGAGTGAGCTTCCTGAAAAAGGGAGGCAGGTCTACCACACTGCAGACGCGTCTAACTGAAAGAACTTCCCGGCACCGATAGGAGAGCATCATTACTGCTGTGGCTGCAGCTTGTACATGTGAAGTCCTCATCCGTTTGTCTTTGTACTGAGCGCAATGCCGCTGTCTCGGCAGACCCAGCATGACCAGGAGAGACAATAGGCTGTCACAAGCAACGGCATAAAACGCTCAACACAATTTTGGAGAAGGTTTGCATCTTTGCTTTTAAGAGGATGCATTAAAAAAGGCGCCGCCTGTGAACCTTACAGTTAAAAAGCATTTCTCCAAGTTAAGAAGAGAATTAAGTCATACTCAGGCCTTCAGACTGAATGCACCGTTAGGACAAAAACCAGATGAACCAAACCGCAGTTACATTTTTATTCCTAAAATGTGGCCCAGTTCTATCGTTGGTTATGACTTCAATTTTCAGGGGGAAGGGACTTTGATAAGCTGCACAGGGACAGTCGTTATTAAAGCTCACATAAAATGTATTTCATGCTTTCCTTTCTTTGAGCAACATGCTATGATCAGGTTGACGGAGGCCAAATTTGAAACCAACCCCTAAGAATGAGCCCATTCAAAAAGAGGTGTAAGGAAATGTTGACCAGCTGTGCAGCCCCACCTAACATTTGTAGGCGTTTTCATACATTGAAATAGAGCTGCAGATGAGCTCACTGTGGCTTGGGAACGGCTGATAGAAGCCAGGGCTCTTGCCCACACTGCATAGCAGTCAGAATGTGCTGCCCGCGGTGTTGTGATTTTGGTCACAAAACAACAGCCATGGCCCTGCCCAATATGGTGGATGCCTGCGCTGCTCAGACTGGGGGCTGCTCTCCAGTGTCCTGCCGATACTGGTCTCCCCCTTTCACACAGAGCCTCATGTGGTGGTGACCCCAACCATAAAATTATTGCCGTTGCTACTTCGTCGCGGTCGTTTTGCTACTGTTATGAATCAGGCGGCCTCTGTAAAAGGGTCATTTGATACCCACAGGTTGAGAACTGCTGACCTAGAGGGCCCCCCTGAGTCAGGATGGACATGACGGCTGTGGTTGGGCTTTTAGGCCTTGATCACGTCCCTCAATTGTTTCCAGGGTTTAGAAGAAACTCCAACCCACATAAAATAACTACAAGTAGAAAATGAATTGCTCAAGGATGTGAAAACAGAACTGTCAATACCACAGGGTTTTTTGACTTGTTGGCCCCTCTCCCCAAATAAAAGATATATAGGGGTCATGACTTCTCATTCAAAAATGGATGAAGAAATTGAGATTTTTTTTCATTTAAATTCTTCCGCCAGGGTGGGGCCAGGGGGTTGGGAGACCATCAGAATGGACTGTGATTGTGTAACTCCTTCTAAAGGTGATATAACTATGGGGGAGGGGGAGGGGAAATGTTCTAAAATTGATGTGGTACATGATGCAAAGGGCTTAAGTGGAGAGCAAATGCTTTGAGAATGATTGGGGCAAGGAATGTATGGATGTGATTTATACAATTGATGTATGTATATGTATGGATTGTGATAAGAGTTGTATGAGTCCCTAATAAAATGTAAAAAAAGAAAAAAAATTGATGTGGTAATGATTGTGCAATTCTCCTTGATATGATTTAACAATCAAACTATTGAAGTGTACGATATGCAAATGGCATGCCCAGAAAATGTCAGAAAAAAAATAAATAGTAAGATCCTCCCCATCTCCTTACCTTAGGAGCGAGGCAGTAGATCTGCCAACGAGGGGGGGGAGCAGGGCAGGGGAGCTACCTGGCTTGTTCTAAAGAGCATTCCTCGGGTGTGCTTCTGGTCGAAGGGCTCTTTCCACTTCCCCTTGAAATAGATTGCATTCACAAGCACCAGCTTCGTGAGGGGGTCCACAGTGCCAGCACCCAGCACCTCCGAAATCTTCCCTTTAAAACATACAGGAGACGTTGATTGCTATTTGGGAGTGAAAGTGGAAAGGCGAGCTACCTGAAGCAGGTGGCGGAGCAGTGGAATTGGTGGAGCCAGTGTAGTGGGGCTCTAGCTGCACCGTCAAATGCCAGATCAATGAATGGGAGTTAGACTTGGTGGTGGTGGTGGTGGTGGTGGTGGTGGTGGTGGTGGTGGTGGTGGTGGTGTTTAAAGGGGCTCAACTTCTAGCCAGAAGGTTCCCACTGGAACCCACCAGCCTTCTGAAGGAGAAAGATCTGCCGTAGGCTTCCATAAGGATTCTGAGCCCTGGAAAGTCCATGGGGCAGGTCTGTTCTGGTCCACGGGGCCCCCCTGAGTCAGAAGGAACCTGAGAGCAGTGGGTTTGTGGAGGTGGTCTTTGGTTATTTCATGGTAGTTCCTCAACCCAGGAGATGCAAACGCCTGGTCCTCATGCTCTCTGTAGTGGGGAATCATTGAGGTGGCATATACACGAGCTGGACAGGTGACCATAGAAACTAGCCAGAGTTTCTATTCTGAGAGTCACCCGTGAAAGCAAACTCAGCCCCCAGCCATCGTGCACTTAGAGTGGAGGAGACAGCCGCTGATGAAATTGGTGAGCTAGCCAAATAACCACGGGCGGGGGGGTAACAGGGAATCATGTCCTTTCTAAACTGTGATTTAATCCATGTCACTGTGTCCTCAGAGCATGGTAAGGTGCGCCCCAGATGGAAGATAAGCAGGGATCAACAACGATGTGTAAGGAGCCTTGGTGGTCCAGTTGGTTACATGTTGAATTTCTAACCACCAGGGCAGCAGTTCGAACACACCAGTTGCTTCAGGGGAGGAAAATTATTATGTCTGCTCCCAGAAAGATTACAGCCTCGAAAGCATACTGGGGGAAGTGGGGATCAACATGATGGCAGCAAGCTTGGGGTTGTGTTTTTAAGAGAAGCCATTTTTCAGGAACTGTCCAACACCGTTCATAAGACAAAGTGCCTGAGGTTTACATGGTTTTTAGACGTCATGGTCTGACAAACCCAAGAGAATTGTGTATCCAGGCAGGAAACCAGTGAACACCAATAGTCAACAACATGTAAACAGGCTTCTGGTAAGCAGGCCACCACATCCAGACCACAGAGGCTACAGCCCAGTCGACCTTTGCCTCGCTCCCTCATACCTCCAAAGCCTTGGGTCATTAAATCACTCACCTTCAGTCCTTTCTGCGACCCAGTCATTGATGTGTTTCCTGGATTCTTCTGTGTCTTGTGCAAAAGACAGCTCTTCCAAGTCTGCCTGATAGAACTTCTGACAAGATTCCTTAAAGGCCTACAAGGAGCAAAGGGCTGGGCTGGCGCCCATTCCACAGGGGCTGCCATAACTTTGAAAACTCTCTCTCTCTCTCTCTCTCTCTCTCTCTCTCTCTCTCTCTCTCTCTCTCTCTCTCTCTCTCTCTCTCTCTCCACCCTCTCCTTCTGCGCGCGCGTGTGTGTGTGTGTATGTGTTTCTGCACAGGTCACGCTACACTTGAAGACTCCTTCTATTAAAAAACAAACACTGTGGAGCCCCTGCTCTGCCCCTGGCCCTGTGGGGTGCTTGACCTCTGTCTGTCCATCCGGGGTTAGCACCCTGGCTGCAGCCAGGGAGGGGAGGTATCAGAATCTCATGGACGAACACCCAGCCGGTGACAGCCGGCTCCCCCAGATGGCAGACTGCACCTCAGGGCAGCACCATCTTGCAGGTTATGACATAGTAGGGCTGTTTTGGGATTCACATATTGCACGTGGTGGGGTGTCACGGATTAAGTGACTCTGGAGGAGCATGCATTCACAAGGAGATTCTATCACAAGAAAGCCCATTTGCCAGCAGCGGGCAGCAGCAGCAATAGGGTGTGGGTCTGCGACAGAAGGAAGGGGCAGCAAGCACGGGGCAGACAGGGAGCCAGGAGCATGGCAGTGCAGGCACTGCCAACAACACCGAGCCCACGCAATGGCCGTCCAGGAAAGGGGTCATCCGACAGACCTTAGCGGAATGCCCAGGGTTCATCAGAACCGGAAGAATAGCCAGAAGTGGTGTCTGAGTGCCGGCAAGGCTGGCCCAGCTTCTGTTGTGCAGCAAGCTTGCCACGCGGTCAGGCAGTGATGGGAATCGGGGGAGAAGGCTTGGGTGTGGGAGGGTGGGCAAGTGGAGACACGTCGAGATACCCTCAGGGAAGCATGTGCCAGAACCAGTAAGAATGATCTTTAAAAAGTCATCAGGCAGAAGCAACCTTAAAGCGCAAGAAGAACTGCAGAAGCGTCCCTCTAAGCACATACTTAAGGAAGCCAGTTATCAATAGCTCTCGGCTGCTCTGTAATCCCTCATTTTCCATATCCTTCCCATCCAGGGTGAAACCAGACTTACTGACAAAAAATTGCACGTTGTTTCTCCAAAGAGCCTGTTGGCGGTTCTCAGCAAGCACTGGGCACCATGTGTATGGATGGTCCCGAGGAGTGACTGGAACCCGTGGTGAATGTCTCCGTCCTGCTTTAAACAAAGTGCCTGCGGAGAGCAAGCCACGCAGACAGTCAGCCTCGCCCTCTGTCCTTCTCCTCAAGAGCTGCATTCAGACTAGCCTCTGACCTGGGCATCATATGTCCCTAACTTAAAGTGAGTCTTGGCAAATGTCCAGCATGGGCTGACTCAAACTTATCCCCACTGTCAGCTAAACAAATAAAACCAGCTCACTGGCATTGAGTTCATTCGGAAGCACAGAGACCCTCTAGGACCGAATAAAACTGCCCTGTAAGTTTCTGAGGCTGTAAATCGCCACAGGAGCTGCTGGCCTCATATTTCTCCAGCAGAGCTGCAGGTGGTTTCGAACTGCTGAAATTATGGTGAGAAGTCCAGTATACAATCCACTACACCACCAGGGTCCATGGGGAGCGGGAGAGGGGGGATTCAATCCAAATGCATGAGTCTATAGGACAAGGTGAACTGCCCCTGTGAGTTTCTGAGACTCTAGAGTAGAAAGCCCGGACTTTCTCCCACAGAGAAGCTGGTGGTTTTGATCTGTGGATGTTGCCGATTGCAGCCAAATGCATGACCACTAAGCCACCAGGGCTTCTATTAGAGCTCTATTGGGGTCACATCATTGTTTGTTATAGAGTCTGTCCTGAGTGGTAAAGGGTTGTGTTAGACAGCTATCCTGGAGGTTGGCAGTTCGAATAATCTCAGTAGAAGAAAGAATTGCTTTGGTTAAGAGGACAGCCCAGAAAAAAATCTATGGAGCAGTTCTCCTCGGTCCCGTCCGGGGACGCCATGGGTCAGAATTGGCTCTGTGGCCACTAACCACAAAAACCTGTGCCTGGTAGGCTGTTCCGCTGCACCTCTGCCATCTAGCCACTAGATGGCAGCAGCATCCCACAGTTGAGAGAACCCAAACTGCACCCCTGATCTGGGGCCTGTGGGGAAAGGGAAGGTGCCCGCAGGTGCTACCACTAAGCTAGCAGGTTTATCCAAGCCAGGAAGGCACAGAGAGGATAACTGGGGCGGGAGACAGAGGGAAACCATGTTTTTGGTGGCAGGTACTGCAGAGTCAGTTCCGACTCACAGCGGTCCTGTGTACAACAGAACAAAGCCCTGCCAAGCCCTGCACCGCCTCACAATGGTCTTAGGTTTGAGTCATTGTGGCAGCCACTGTGCCCATATATCTCTTTAAGGGTCTTCAAACTAAGGCTTTTGGTCCTCAAGCAGTTGGAATTAACCTAACAAGGCCCAGGGGATACAAGAAAGAGCCGAGGTGAAAATGTTTCACAGGTGAAAAACTAACTTCACGACTTCCTTTCTCCCATAAAGGAGATGGCCAGCCTCGCAGCTCTCAACTGCCTTCCCATGCCTGCCCCTCCCCCATCACCACGTTGTCCTGCTCAGACTCACAGGCCATCAGCTGGGCTGAAGGTCGGAATAGACCACCTCAGTGGAAATAGGATGCGGACCCTGCTGGTGCAGTGGGTCAGGTGTTGGTCTGCTAATTACAAGGTCGGTAGTTCACAGCCACCAGCCACTCTGAAGGAGAGAAATGAGGCTTTCTGCTCCTCTGAAGGTTCATAGCCTCAGAAACCCACAGGGGCAGTTGTATCTATCCTGCTAATTCTGAGTCAGAATTAGCTCGATACCAGTGTTTGTTTGTTTGTTTGTTTGTTTGTTTAATGGCAGTCAGAGTCTCTAGTAGTGTGATGCGTTAACACTATGGAGCTGCTAGACAAAAGGTTAGAGGTTGAAGTTGACCCAAAGGTACCAAAGAAAACAGGCCAGGTGATGTAGTTCCTAAACACTCAGCTGTGGAAATCTTCTGGGGCACAGTGCTGCTCTGCTAGGTATGCGTGGAGGCCCACCTTGAATCACTGGGGGACAGATGGTTTGGGGGGAGCAGGAAACAGAGCATATGCTGTCCTTCATTTGCATACCTGGGACATCTGGGCAGCGGTGTTCCCCTTCGCCCCCATCAAGACCATGGCCAGGGCTGAGAAGATGCTCATAGGGGAGAAGAGCAAGTTCTCATTCGGGGACTCTTTGCCCAGAAACTTCAACAGGCGGATGGCAAAACCGCCGTTGGCTTCGCAGATATGCTCCATCAGGGAAGACCTGGGCAAAAGCACAGAACAGAAACACCTGAGTCCTCACCCACCTCGGAATCGCAGGCAGGATGGACACCCGTAGTGGTGGTGGCCCCCCAGGAGGCCCCTATTCAGAAACCAGCTGACCCACCTTCCACAGCAAATGGGAATTTACCAATGTGACGGCATTGAAGCTCTTGGGAACAGGAGGTTCTGCTGTAAGACCTGAGTGTGCCCAAAGTAAACAGGGTCTTCTCAGGTGAGTCAGAGTCTGAGAAGGAGGTTGAATTACAAAAGCAAGGCTGGAATGATACGGCCAGGGACCAAGACTTATGGGGCCTTCTAGGAGCCAGACAAGGCTAGGGAGTCTGTGCCCTTCCCTCCAACCCCTTCGATGATCAACTAGGGCTGGAAGTCATGCCTTGGTTAGCTGGGTGCTCCAACCTCCCTTGTACCTAAGAAGGCTCGGGTTCTAAACAAACAGGCCTCCCTTGGCCTGACTTTTCAATAAGACAAAATAATACCGATGGGTGCTAGGGTCCCAATTACAGTGTCATAAAACTGCTGCAAGGTAGAAAGTGGGAGAGTTAATTAACAAACTTGACAGGGGACAATGACATGACTATGTGCAGGCCTCAAGAGAAGATGGGCAGTGCCAGCTGTGGTGGGCACCTCCTGTTTCCACAGGTGCCAAAAGTCACCTCCTATAAAACGTGGGGTGGCCAGGGGTCAGGATGTACCAGAGAGCAGCAAGTATGGGTGTCCTTTGAGTTGGTGAGCCTATGACCCTGTGGAAGGGGCCCTGGTGGTGCATTGGGTTGAGCATTGGGCTGCTAGCCACAGGGTTGGCGTTTCAAACCCACCAGTTGGTTCTTGGGAGAAAAACGAGACAGACTGATCCCATAGCATGCACAGCCTCAGAGACCCTACAGAGCAGTTCTACTCCATTCTATAGGGTCACTGTGAGTCTGACCCAACTGAACAGCAGCTGAGGCTAGCTAAATAGGGTACCCTCACAGGATTCCCATTCCAGTTTCTCATTCCCGATACACACTTCCAGAAGTGATTGACTAAGTTAAAGAAGGGGGGTGGTGGAGGGGAATCACTGACATCGAGTTGCTTGTGACTCAAAGGGACTGTATAGGACAGAGTAGAATAGCCCCTGTGGGTTTCAGAGACTGTAACTCTTTATGGAACCAGATGGCCTCATCTTCCTCCCTGGTGGCATCTGGTGGTTACAAACTGCTGACCTTGTGGTTAGCAGCCAAGAGCCTATATTTGCAGTTTGTCTTCTGTTTTGGCAGAAGAATATGAAAACTGAATGCCCTGGGGCTCAGGCCGAGGTGACTCATCCGGCCTCAGTACTGGCTGCAAGACCTTTACGCCTGGGTGACAGAAAGATGGAAACCCACAGGGAAGCAGAACCCACTCCACAGACCCAGGATGCCTCTGCCTAGAGGTGACCTCCTGACTCAGAGCTGCTTCTAAGAGGCTGGACGAGTCTCACAGCTGTTGGAGGTCGCCGTGTTTCTGAGAGACTATAAAGTTTTAGAGGAACTGAAAGCCTCCTCTTCGCATGGAGCGCTGTGGGGTTCAAACCGCTGACCTTGCAGTTAGCAGCCCAACGCCACCCAGCCTCCTCTGCTAAAGGCAAAGGGGCTATAGCGGGAGGCTGAGGGGTCTGTGGAGCAAAGGATACCTGGAGTGCAGTTTGCTCGGGTCTGGGGAGTGTCTGCACTATTTCCTGAATGGCAGGTAATGGTCACTCAGGGTCCCTCGGGCAGGCTTGGAAGTTCCGATTAGACCTTCTGGTCTGGAAAGCTGAGCGTGATTTTTAAGCGCATGTTTACTGTGAGCATTTGGGGATTATGCCGAAATAACAGCGCTCATTATTTGGTGGGACTAGAGTGTGGGGGTCCTGTTGGCTGGCCACTCCTATGGACTGTTGGTGCAGGAGGAGAGACTCACCCAGCAGGATGGCCAGTGAGTGGGCGGAGCCCAGCGATTCTGAGGTTCACCCTGAGCTAAGTGCATGCCTAGGTAGGTGGTGACCCATCAACTGGTTGAGGAGCCACCCTGGAATGGGGAAGAGGGTGCATTCCATTGGAGATTTGTGGGCTGTACCAGTCAAACCTGAAATCAAAAATAGGCCTGGGATGCATGGCACATCTACTTAGGAGCCCAGGTGAGTAGTGTTTGGGGGCGGGGAGGGGAGTGGTCAGGTTGGGAGAGATGCTCTTCTCTGTGAGTGGATGAGGGTCTCAGGATGCACTGGGCTGACAGAAGAAATTCACCCAGTCCTAGGGAATCCCCACAGTTCGGAGGCAGCTAGAGGAAGACAGTAAAAGCCCCTGCCCAGCCCTGGGAGCCTCCCTGGGAGAACTGCTGTGTGTGTGAGTGAGTGAGGGGTTGGGGGAGCTTGCTGCAGCACAAACTCCAGAGGCTGGAGGTCCAGGTCGGTGGGCAGCTAGGTGAGGTAGGTGTCCTGGAACCACCTGCCCAAAGGACAGGCTCCCCGGGCAGGGTCTAGGGAAGATCCGGGGATGGACTTCGATTCCAAGAGATGCTACTATGAGATGCGATCAAGGAAGAAAAGAGATGAAAGATGTGGAAAGTAAGCAAGAAGGAACGAAGGTAAGAGAGCCCGGAGAGAAAGAGGGAAGGAGGCAGGATTATGGAAAAAGGAAAGACCCAATCTGACAACCCACCAGCAGCCGCAAGACCCTGCAAGTCTCAAGAGCTCACCAAGGCCCCATTCCAGGCCGGGCTGGATCCTGCTCTGGTCTTCCAGCCACACTGCTCCGAAAGTGCCGGCCCACCCACTTCATCAACAAATCCTAGGCCTGAATTGTAGCCACGCACCTGACAGCTAGCGAATCACAGGACCCTGCGCTCTCAATCGGGCCTTGGCCGCGCGATCAGGGGGCTGGAGCCTGCACTGCTCTGGGTAGGAGCAACTTATCGCGCTCTCCGCTGGACCCTGCCTTCCCCAGCCTTCCTCTGCCTTCCTCCGCTGGGTCCCGCCCACTGGTCCAAGGCCCGTAATCCTAGTTCCCAGCGGCCCCGAGTTCCAGAGAAGAGGGGCACTGCGGGGACTGGCACCCGCTCCTTCGCCCCCGCCAAGTACCTGGAGGCTTGTGTATCCACCGCTGCTGCTCCTGCTGCTGCTGCTCTGGAGAAGCTAGCCGGCGGTGTCTGGGTCTGGGCTGCCCTTACTGCGGGGGCGGCCAGGACCGGCTGGGCCTGACGCGGGGAGTAGGCTCCCAAGGCTTCCGGCTGCCCTGCCCTGTCCTGAGTCCCCACCATGGGCCCTCTGACTGCAGTGTCAGCAGGATGTTTTGAAATGGAAAATTAAGGGAAAACTAACCAGAGCCGCCAGTCTCTTTCCATTGGATTCAGACACTTGGTGACTCCCCTGTGCTGCACGGAGAAACCCTGCCCCTCAGTTTTCCGATGCTCCATTGTTTTCTTGGCTGTAGTGTTTAGGGGAACAGATCGCCAGGCCTCTCTTCCTCGTTGCACTCGAGTGGGTTCTAATTGGGCTAGTTACCCAAAACCCACCGCTATCCTTTCAGCTTTTTCTACTCGGGACCCTTTTACGCAGTGGCATGCACACTGCCGAAAACACCTGGGATCCGTTTTGGACTTCAAATTCAATGTGAGTTCAAACTTTTACTGTGGCCCAGGGAGTCCTGGAGACTTAGTGGTTTCAGCTTTGGGCCTCTAACCACCAGGTCAGCAGTGAGAACCTAACTGCTGCTCGGAAGAAGAAAGATCAGGTTTTCCGTGCCTGCAAAGAGTCACAGTCTCGGAAACTCACAGGGAACCTACTTTGCCCTGTTATTTAGATTGGACGCAATGACAGTGCTTTGCTGCTGTTGTTTGCGGCTTCTTTCTACTGTTGCCAACTTTTTGAGACCTCCCCATGCCGATGCACCACCACCGTTTAAGAAACTTTGAGTGGATTCTTCCACATATAAACTCTAGATACCATTTTCAAGCATGTAAATATTTATGGGAACCAGCAGCCACACCTTTCTCCTGCAGAGCATCTGGTGGATTTGAACACCAGACCATGCCTAAGCACCTAACCCATAGTGCCCACACCGTTTCTGCCTCTCAGGGACCTTTAAGCACCAATCAGTGGTTTGCAAACTGCTTGGATACCAATCAATGAGTTGTCTGGACACTCACCCACCCCCAACCTAGAATAATCGATATTTGTCAGTGTGATAGATACTACTAAATCGTGAATGTTATGGACATTTGAAACAAGAAAGAAAAACCTTGTACTAGAAATACACAACCTGTGCAGGCTAAAATCCTTTTAAAATGGAAGCAACATGTTTGGGTATCTGCTGCTTTTGACATCTTGGTTTGGTGTGTTGGAATATCTGGCTTGGAGTCCAGCATGAATGAAAATGTTTTCTCTGGTGATTGGGTGGATTTAAATGGAATAAAGGCATCAGTGTTTGTACTAGAAAGCTGTGACAGTCCACTGAGGACCCCGGTGGAGCAGTGCTCGGTTGGCAGTTTGACTATCCCCACCTGGAGGAGAAAGATGGCTCTCTACTCCCTTAAGGATAGAGTCTCTATAAACCCCAAAGGGGCAGTCCTGGTCTGTCCTACAGGGGCTCAATGAGTCAGAATTTAGGCTAGGGCAGTTTCAGTTGTAAGTATACAAATACTTGAAACCCAACCCATGAAAATGCATTTAAATGAAAACAAGCCCACTGCATGGACTGGAGTCCAACTCATAATGACCCTTTGAAGGTCACAGGGACAGGAGCGAACTGTCCCTGTGAGCTTCTGAAATTGAAACTGCGCCAGAGCAGAAAGTCCCAACTTTCTTCCTGGAGCTGCTGGGGGCATCAAACTGCTGACATGTAACCACGAGGTCATACCATCAGGGCTTCGGGAAACTATTTGGGTTAAATACCAATCTTCATGTTTTCAGGTTTAAAGCCTCTCAGGTCTGTCCTGTTTATATTTTTACAACTAGGCAATGACACCCCAAGTTTCCAAAGTGCCCTTGTATGAAAGATTTATCAGGTACTTTTTCAGTCACAAAATCATACTGATGGAGAAATGTCCAAATAGGTTTGTCAAAATAGTCACACCCTTTAAAATATCAGCAGTTAATTTTTCATTCCTAAATAAAATCCACCTTTCCCTGAAAGGGCAATAGATTGTTTTCTGTTGTTTGTTTTGTCCCTATGTTTGTTGTTTTACAACTGTTGGCTATATGTCCACTGTTGGCACACTTGAGGTGTGTTTCTTTCAGAAAAGAGAAAAATATAAATTATATGCAAACGTAATTAACTCCATCTAAAGAAACTGGAGCTAAGTTAATAAGCAAGCCTCGGCTGGATGGCCACTGCCCAGCTTATTGCACAGTGTTGTAAAAACCCCACAGTATAAAGTTCTGTTGGTGGAACACACTGCCTCTCTAGTCACACTCCGGAAAGCCACCCATAAGGTTTCCACTAAAGATAGAGACCTCCTTCTCATGCTGCATAGTGTTCAGAGACCAAGTTGCCAGTTTAAACGTACAACCCAGCTTCCTCCTGGGGATAGCGACATCGTGGTTACACACCGGGCTGCTAATGCAAAGTCAGTAGTTTTAAACCACTAGCCACCCCTCAGGAGAAATCTGAGGCCTTCTGCTCCTATAAAGAAATAGATTCTCCGTGAACCCACAGGGCAGTTCCCTGCTGCCCTGCAGGGTCACCGTGAGTCGGATTCCACTCCATTGCAGTGAGTTGGGTTGGGTTGGGTTGGGGATGGAATATTATCATCTACGAGAATCCTTAATGTGAAGCATGTGTTCAGAATCCAGTGACAATGGGAGAAAATGATGTCCAAGGAGAATCCATTGTGTGGCTAAGTATAAGAGGCAGCGCCCAATCCCATGAAAAGGTCTTGTACTGTATCCTTGTATTCTAGAATGCTCTCTAGCACTCATAGTGAATTCATATTGAGCACAGTAGTTTACCGAGAACAATTAAGATCGGGGATGAGTCTTGAAGTGTTGTGTAGGCAATGGTGCCTTGTAGTCTTGTCCTGAAGTGTAATAGGGTACCAGAGGGACCAGTCCTGGGAGGAGGGTATCATGCTTGGCAAATTAGAGGGCCACCAAAAGAGAGGAAGGCCCTCAAGGACATGGACTGACGTAGCGGCTGCAACAGTGGTCTCCAGCATAGAACAAAGGTGAGAGCCGTGCAAGACTGGGCGGTTTCTTCCTGCTGTGCATCGGTCGCTATGGGTGGCAACCAACTCGATGGCACCTAACAGCACAGTAGGATACCATGATAACTCCTCAGTAGTAGGGAGTTGTTAGGGAGCTAAAGAAAAAATTGCTCAGTGGAACCAGAAGAGGCTCTGAGCACAGGAAGCGTGCACTTGATCTCTCCCTACCCACCCCATGGCTAAGGAGGGACAACGTGACCTAGATAGACACGTGAGGCTGGAAGCAGTTTGTCATGCGGAGTCACATGTGCTCTCTGGGGGAAGTGGACAGTGCTTTCAAGGGAGGGACACGGGAGTGACATGTGGCAGCAGAGTAAACCAGCAGGTGGCGAGAGAGGTGGCTTGAGAGGCGAGGTTCCTAATAAGTAGGTGAGGTGCCTCTGTTCCTGGTTTGCTTGAGAAATCCCACATGCCAGCAAAGAATCCGAATAGGCCCAATGGCCAGGATTTTCATTTTTGTGGGGTTGTTTTGTTTTGGGAGGAGGGGGCTTTAAGTAGCCAGTGCTGTCACTGGCAAAGGGACCATGAAACCGTGGAGGATGTCAACATCAGATGCTAGAAAAGCCCTCAGCATGGAACCAAGAAGAGTTCTGCCAATACATTGCCATGTCCATCTAACTGATGCCAATCAGTGAGCTTATGGGATGGGGTAGAACTGCCCCAGGGGTTTCAGAGACTGTAACTTTTCATGAGGGCAGAAAGCCTCATCTTTATCCCATGGAGCAGCTGGTGGTGGTTTCAAACTGCCTCTCTCTTTTTTTTTTAAACATTTTATTAGGGACTCATACAACTCTTATCACAATCCATATATATACATACATCAATTGTATGAATCACTTCTGTACATTCTTTGCCCTAATCATTTTCAAAGCATTTGCTCTCCACTTAAGCCCTTTGCTTCAGGTCCTCTTTTTTTCCCCTCCCTCCCTGCTTCCCCCTCCCTCATGAGCCCTTGATAATTTATGGATTATTATTTTGTCATATCTTGCCCTATCCGGCGTCTCCCTTCACCCCCTTCTCGGTTGTCCATCCTCCAGGGAGAAGGTCACATGTGGATCCTTGTAATCTGTTCCCCCTTTCCAAACCACTCACCCTCTGCCCTCCCAGTATCACCCCTCACCCCCTGGTTCTGAAGGTATCACCCACCCTGGATTCCCTGTGTCTCCAGCTCCTATATGCACCAGTGTACAACCTCTACTATATCCAGACTTGCAAGGTAGAATTCGGATCATGGTAGTTGGAGGGGGGAGGAAGCCTCCAGGATCTGGGGGAAAGCTGTATTCTTCATCGGTGCTACATCGCACCCTGACTGACTCATCTCCTCCCCTAGACCCCTCTGTGAGGGGGTCTCTAGTGGCTAACAAATGGGCTTTGGGTCTCCACTCTGCACTTCCCCCTTCATTCACTATGGTAAGATATATATATGTTTTTTATGATGCCTTATCCCTGATCCCTTCGGGACCACGTGATCACACAGGCTGGTGTGTTCTTCCATGTGGGCTTTGTTGCTTCTGAGCTAGATGGCCGCTTGTTTATCTTCAAGCCTTTAAGACCCCAGACACTATCTCTTTTGATAGCCGAGCACCATCAGCTTTCTTCACCACATTTACTTGTTCACCCGCTTTGGCTTCAGCACAAACTGCCTCTTTTGTGGTTACTAACCCAACATGAAACCACTGTGCCACTAGGGTTTAATGTGCAAGTAAGCATTCTGATGATAGGATTAAAAAGCAGGCCTTAGATTTCTGAAATGTCCCCTCTGCACGAAGCAGGCCACTCTGGGTTGTGAGCACAATGAGGAGCTTTGGAAGAAAATATGCCCATAGGAGAAAGAAGGGTACCCCCTCTCCCGTGATAACACCTCCTATGGAGATGAGAACTTGCCACAGAACTGGATGCAGTTGGTCTTGGTGTGCTAGATGAAGAAGAGGAATGGGTGATTGGCACAGAACCTTGGGGTAATGCTTGCAAGATGGAAGTGGCAGCTATGGCTTCGGTGCCATCCTCATCAACTGCCACAAAAGTCTTGAGTGTAACCTTGGACCTAAGTCCCCCTTGGTTGACATTCCATAAAAGTCAGCCCTGGGTCTGTCAAAGGCATCAGCCATGCCCAATGTGGGAAGGATGTTCTCCAGGTCATAACATTCCACCAGTTTCAATCTATGAAGGAAAACTTGCACGAAACCTTCTTTCATAGTGTCATGTCTTGTCAATTCTAGAAATCTCTGGTTCATACATTGTTTTTCCTCCTAGAAGAAGAGTTGGGAATTTGGGCATCTTCATCAGCTCTATCCGATAGGACTGTGATGTTGATGCTCTAACCAGCATCGCATGATTTGGCAGCCGCAGGCTAGAGGTGCCCACTAAGCTCTGGAAATGTGGGCAGTACAGATGAAGGCTGGAATCTTCATTATACTTGCACTAATGCATAGAGTCTCAAACTTATTTGGCTCACTGCCCCCTTTTCAGGGAAAAAATATATAAAGTCAGTACCCCCCTAGGCAATTAAAAACGTTTGTATGATCACCCATAATCCAGGGTGAAGTGTCAGTATCTGCTTTTCCAGCCCCCATGGATCATTCCAGAACCCACCAAAAGGTAGGATCTCCCAGTTTGGAAAACGCTGCAGTAAAGTAAAGCTAAATAAAATGGTGTATGCAACTGTTCTGACTTCGCTACAAATTCTTAAAGACCTAGTTCAGAGCAGATCATGTCCTTACCTGTGTGGACAGGATTGAATAAACAGTCAAGGAAACAGAGGTGAAGGATAGAAGAGGCAAGTGACATAGAGGGCACCGAGGAGCAGAAGTTCCAAGAGACAGGGACTCTCCCCCAGCCCCCAGAACTAACAGAAAGCTCCCTGGAGCCACCCTACTGAATTCAAACTTCAAGCCCCCTACCCGCCATGTGAGAAAATAAATGTGTGTCTGATAACACCACCTCGGTTGTATTTCTGTCACAGTCGAAGACAACCCTTCTATGAATTAATTCCTGAATTTCAGACACTTACACAAACCTGTCCCCCCAAAGGCAGGAAGTGGGCTACATGAGTGAGCAAAAGCCTGTCTTCTTGCAGTTTAGTGTTCTGCCTGACTGAAGGCATTAAGTGAGACATCTCAGCCTTGACCTTCTCTTTCAGACTCACCTTTCCAATGATTCCATCATGTTCTGTTGGTTTAACTTCCAAAACAGCGCTCCTGCACAGGTGAACACAATCATGTTGCCATTGTTACTGAACACATTACCATCGATCAATCAGCGTTTTCATCCAGAAGCATGATGATCAATTCCAGCTCCTGCCCAACATAAGGAAGCCCCAGAACTTGGGAACTTTTTTGACCTGGGTCAGTTTAGACATAGATTCCTTGAACAGCACCTGCACAGGTTTCTCAAATTCTACAAAGGAAATGGACAAACCTTGCATTGAAACATGATGTGATTCTAGTGTCAGATGTATTAGCAGAGCTGGACATGCTGCGGGGCTTCTGGACCACTGCGTCAGATGCCTAGCCAGCTGGGCTTCCTTACCTTGATCTCCAGACACAGTTGTGACCAGAGGTCAGTCTCTTGGTGTCTTACCCAATCTCACAACTGTAAATATAATCCTCATGTTTACTCCTCTGGTTGGGCCTCCCCATTGCCCTCCAGCCTCACATATTCCAGTACCTCCTGGATGCCCTCATTGGACATAGTCAAGAAACGCCCAAGTAAGAGGCGTCGCTGAGCCCTTCAAATCCCTGGCTAACCTACACTCTCTCTGGCCATCCTCCTATTTGTGGGGCCCTATAGTCTAGGTCACCATTATTCAACTCTGTTTTTGTCATTTAAAATATATAACTAAACAAAGTTCAATGTGGACATGAGATGAAATGGATAGGGGCAGTTCCAGCAAGATGGTGCCCAGGTAAGCAGCCCAGGGGGAGCTCCCTGGTCAGTGTCCAGGAGGATGAGTGGGGGGATTCTGGTAAGTGAAAAGACCCCCCACGACAATCCATAGTACTTCCTTGGTCTGAGAGGCGACCTTTCCCCACATCTGGCCTTTCTCCAGATCCCCAGGGATCTGCGATATGGCCCCAGAGGTTCCCCAGTCCTTGCCGGCTACAATACTTCAGACCCCGCCACAGTCACCACCTGCCGATCCTCGCCCCCCCCCCCCTCTAGCCTGATCACCATTCCAGGGTATGGCCTACTGCCATGCTGACTCCCCCATAAGGCAGCAGGACCCCTCCACACGGCTTCTGTCCGCCCACAGCACCCTCCACTGTGCGCTGCTCCCTTCTCCTGAGGCGCCTCTCTCCCCATGTGGCGGCAGGTTCCACCTCCAAGCTCAGGTCCCTCCCACCACCCACCTGAGCCTCAACAGCTGCCTGCAGTCCGTTTGGTCACCAGCTGCGGGCAAACCCCACCTTCACAACTCCCCGCAACCCTGCAGCAGCTGCATTTCCCTTGCCCTCGCAATGCAGCCCCCGCCCCACAGGGCCTCTCCCGTGCCCACACGACAGCCCAGCCCACAGTCCTGGCAGTTGCCCCCACCGGTGCTCAGCATCACTACCCTGTGCCAATGGGGCTTTTCCCACTGTCACCGATACTCCCTCCCACCTGACACTGGGCATTCCTCCTATTGGCCCAGCACCCCCACCCACAGCAGTGAGGCTTTCCTAGTGGGAGCGCGACACCTCCACCAGCAGGAGCGGGGCTGCTCCTACTGCCATCGGGCCCCCCCTCCAGTGACAGAGGGGCCTCTCCCACCTTCACCCAGCACCTCCACCTGCAGCGGATAGGCTATTTCTGTGGTAGCAGGGAACCTCCAACAGCAGCAGCGGAGCTTTCCTCGTCTTCACTCAGAACACCTGGCCACGGCTCTGGGGCTCCCGCCACGATTGTCTAGCACTCCACCCACAGAACTGTACTCGGGGCCTGAAAACACCCCACTTGTGTGCCCTGAGAGGCCCACAAGACCTGCCTTCTAAATAGTGAAATAGCTGTCTAAGAAGAGTAAAACCCTAAAGAGATAAATAGTCCACCGCCAGCCACCTCCATTCTGCGCAGTTGGCTTTAGGCAGCCCACAGAAGCATTCCTGCCAGCTCTCAAAAGAAAGAGACCAGGGATCTTTGATTCCCTGGATAATGGTGCCAAGCTACTCCAAAATGACTCACGGACAGCAATCATACACAACAACCTCAACGAAGAAACAGGAGAAACTAATTGCCTTGTCAGAAGAAGTCCTGGATCTAGCAACATGCATAGAACAAGCAGAAGTTGAGCCACCACAGAAAGAAATCTTAAGGATACTGTTTGGAGCCATACAGAGGAGATAAAGACCATGCACCAATGGGACATACAT
Source organism: Tenrec ecaudatus (assembly GCF_050624435.1). Taxonomy (NCBI): domain Eukaryota; kingdom Metazoa; phylum Chordata; class Mammalia; order Afrosoricida; family Tenrecidae; genus Tenrec; species Tenrec ecaudatus. The sequence goes on from NC_134544.1 coordinate 13,382,335, forward strand.
GAGCTAAGGGACAAGCACCAAAGGGAAATACAAGAGTTAAGAAACAAGGTAGCAAATAACAAGTTAACAGGCTTCGACAGCAGATTAGAGGAATCTTATCAGTGACCCTAAGGATAAGCAGGCAGACTGCAACAAACAGGAAAGACAGTCAAACAACATATCTAAGAAACTGAAGAACACCTGAGAACAATGTTGGGTGCAAAGAAGAGATACATTAGAATAATTGAATTACTAGAACAAGACAAACAAAGAAGTCAACAGCAAAAATAGCGAAGGGAATTCCTAGAAAAATGTCCCCAGTTTAATGAATGAGAAGCAAGCAACCATCCAGGAAGCAGGGAAGACACCAGCTAGACTGAATCCAAGGAAGAATTCAGCAAGACATATAATAGTTAAACTATCCAAATTTGAGGAAAGGGAGAAAATTATGAGAGCAGCTGGAGGAAAACATGGCAGTTCCCTATAAAGGTGCCAAAATCAGAATATGGTCAGACCTATCAGCAGACACCATGAAAAACAGGAGAAAGTAGAATAACATCTTCTGAAAGTTGAAAGAAAACGATGCAACCCAAGAATCCTCTGTCCAGCCAAATAATCTATCAAGATAGACAGCAAAGAAAGAGTCTTCTTGGACAAGGAAAAACTCAAAGAATATGTTAAAAGAAATCCAGCCGACCCAGAGTGGTCAGAAGAACAACACCCACTGAGCACAAATAGCAGAACACTTGAGATAGTTAAGGTTTATTGTACCAACCTGGAAGATAAACACATGTGGGATTAACTGAAGGGCGGAGAGATAAATGACTCATTGAGTCTCATCTTTCTAGTTCGCGGGTCCCTTGCTCTCTGATGGTCGGACCAGGGTGCAGCTACCTTAGCTGCTACAGCTGGCAAGGCTCACTTCCAGCGAGACATCTCTGAGGAGAAGGCACATGGACCTATTCTGATGCAGCCCTACGTGCTGGAGCAGCCATGTGGAGACCCCTGCCAGCGCTGAGATGCTTACACGCTCACTGATTCGGCTCTCCTCCTTCAGTCGGCATCATTGCGTGTGCTTTGTGAGATTGCGGTGGACTTTGTAGATTGGTGTGTGACGTATAGGCTAATGTTATACTTATGGACTTGGACAGCTCTGGATTGAGATGCTTTCTTAATATACACTTATCCTTTATATAAAACTCTGTCTTATACATATGAGTTGTTGTGTATTTGTTTCCCTAGTTTACCCAGACTAACACACCACTACATAGGGCAACTCCACCCAGAGGTCAACACATTGAATACAGCCCCAAGATAACATGGCTGCAATGGTGAAAAGAAGGCAAGAATGAGCTACACACTTATTTGCACAATGCACTGAGAAGGTAGGTAGGAAAACACCCAGAACAAAAGTATGAGATGGCATCCCAGAGTCCACTGATGGATAGTATAACTGATGTGAGGAAGTCCATGCTGTCCTGCTGGGCTGCCCATGTAGACAGGTCCCAGAGCACTTGACATCACAAGTTGACATCATAACTTGAAGACCCACTCACCAGTCATTTTCCAGCACCAAAGCCTCTACTTGTGAGAGGATCCTCCCTGGACCTGTGGCCAAACTTTCAGATGAAGAGAGACCAGCTGGCCCAATGTGGAGCAAAAGAACTTATCAGTTCACCCATAAAACTCAAAACTTCAAATTCACTGATATCAAGTTAATGCTGATCCTCAGCGACAGGGACAGGATAGGACCCCTGTGGGTTTCCAAAACTGTAACTCTTTATGGGAGTAGACTGCCTCATCCTTCTCACTCACAGCAGCCGATGGACTTGAACCATTGGCTTTGCAGTTAGCAGCCCAATGTATAACCCACTACACCACAAGGATTCCTTCGTCCATCCATAGAATCTAAAAAAAAAAATCACATTGTTATTTTAAGACACACACTTTATGGGATACCACAGGTACCAATAGTGCTTAGAAGTGACATTCTGCCACAACAAAAATCTAAAACATGTGGCATTGTCTTAAGAACAAATGATTTTTTAAAAAAGAACAAATGACTAGCAGAGGCTGACAGGAAAGATAAATCAGGAGACCGCTGGAAGGACAAAGAAGAAATTACTATGGAGCTGGAAAATTGGGGGCCCATGTCTTCTATTGACACAAGAATAAGGGAGGCTCTCTCTAAAGGAAGAGAAAAATTATAAAATCTCCCCAGCAGACTCATGACTGGGATAAGATTTCTCAGAACATTGTTCCAAGTGCCAATTGACTTGTTAAACTGCCAAGGATGAAAAAGAAGGCTCACCCCGCGGCTATTGAGTCCATCCGGACTGAAAGCAAGTCTAAAGGAGAGAGTGGACTTGCTCATTGAGTTTCCAAAGCTCGACTGTTGACAGAAGGAGAGCACCAGGGGTGTGCCTCATAGTTTTGGACTTCTGCCTTTTGATTAGTAGAGGCATGCTTAATTTTCAAGACTTCTGCGAGAATGGCACAGGACGAGGGAGACATTTCATGCTATTGTGCTGGGGTTGGCCTGGGTCTGAACCAATCTGTGGCGCCTAACAGAAACAATGACCAAAAGACAAAGTAGGGTGGGGGTGGGGGTGGGGGTGGGGGTGGGGGTGGGCAAAGGAGATGCTTAAAAAGAGATAGGTCCACTTTCAAGCAGAAGATGGAGAAACTGGTTGGGACACAAGATGACTGGGGGGGAAATAGTTTTTATTCCCAAACTCTCCAGCTGGTAAACCATGCTGTAAGTCGGGAATCACCTCAGGGCAAAGGCCAAATCCAAGGCATGGACCTAAGAGTCCTGATCCCACCAAGGCTGTGACGTTAAAATCCACCTTGCTAACATCATACAAAGATGGACGCAGTGTCCCAGCAGACTCTCCCCTCCTGCTTGCTACATGACACTTGACGGCTTCCTCCTTCAGCACTTGGATTCTGCACTGTAAGTAAATAGATTTTCAGTTGGTAGAAAGCCATGATAGTTTGAAAGGAGTGGTCCCAATTTGGACTAAAAGAGACCAGTGTGAGAGAAAAACCTCTGGGCCCCTTCTTTCTAAAGGCAGGCAAAGGGCTGAAGATAAGCATGAGCCACGCATTATAGAAAGAGAAAGAAATTTCAGAGCTCTGAAGCCAGGAACACAGAAGATGGAACCCCAAACCAAGGAAGACACCGGGTTGAATGACTCACAGCAAGAACAAGAAGAGACTGAACAAGAAACATTCATTTTCCTTAACAGAGGTCAGTATTAACCTGGATGAATTGCCATGGTTTCATGACTAATGGATGACTTCTACCCCCGAAGGCACAGCCCTGCCCTTTCTGAAGGAGCCTGTGTATGACAGCTCTTCCTACCAGTCTCACTACTGAATGCTGAATGTATGTGGCTATGTAGTGGGTTCACATACATGTCAGGCGCTATCATGTCTTGACATGATCCAGTTAGTTCTCACTCACCGTGACCTTATCGGAAAGGGTCAAACTGGCCATGTGGGTTTCTGAGATGATACCTCTTTGGTGTGTGTATTTGTGGGGGGGGGGCATGTTTTTCCATTATTTTTTATTATTATAAATCATTTTATTGGGGGCTTTTTCAACTCCATACATCAATTGTATCAAGCATATTTGTACATATGTTGCCATCATAATTTTCACCCACGTTTCTGTTGTTTGTCCCCCGGGGCAGGTGAGGAGGGGGTTGTTATATATCAATAATTGCAATTGGTTCCCCCTTTCTCCCCCTTTTCCCCTACTTTTCCCCTACCTTCACAGTATCAATACTCCCACTACTGTTCCTGAGGGGTTATCTGACCTGGATTCTGTGTGTCAGGAACTCTTAGCTGTACCAGTGTACATGCTCCTGTCTAGCTCGTTTTGTAAGGCAGAACTGGGGTCATGATAGTGGCCAGAAGGAAACATTTAAGAATTAGAAGAAAGTTGTGTTTCCTTGGTGCTACACTGCACCCTGGCTGGCTCATCCCTCCCTTGTGACCCTTCTGTGAGTGGATGTCCAATTGTCTACAGATGGATTTTGGGCCTCCACTCCTCCTGCCCCTCATTCTCATCTCTATGATTGTTTGTTTTGGTATTCTGATGCCTGATACCTGAACCTGTCGACATCATGTGATCACACAGTTTGGTGTGCTTCTTCCACGTGACCTTTGTTGCTTCCCTGCTACATGGGTGCTTGTTTATCTTCAAGTCTTTAAGACTCCAGAGGCTATATCTTTTAATACCCGGCCACCATCAGCTTTCTTCACCACATTTACTATGCACCCATTTTGTTTTCAATGACCATGTGGAAGGCAAGCATCACAAAATGCCTGGTCATTAGAACAAAGTGTTCTTGCAGTGAGGGACTATATGATTAGAGGCCCAATGTCTGTCTGCTTCCTTAATACTTAACATACAAATATATGCACATTGGCCTATATCCCGATTATTATATGTTAATATGTTTACCTAAGTACATGCCTACATTTATACCTCTGTAAATGTCTTTTGTGTCCTAGTTGTTTCCTCTATTTTGTTTTACTTTCCTCATGTCCCACTATCATGATTGTCCTTAATTCGGCTCTCAGTAATTCTTCTCAGCTACATTGCCCTTGATCAAACCCCACCAGACATTCTACCCCCTCCTTGCCATTGATTTTAAATATCTTGTTTTTCCCTTGTCCTTGGGTTTATTGGCGCCCCCCTCCCTTTCCCCCACCTCCTCTGTCTCCCTGGAACCATCAGTCCCATTGTTTTCTCCTTAGTATTGTTTATCTTGCCTATTTTATATAGGTAGACATGAAAAAAAGAAAAACAAGAAATAGGGGGGGGCATAAATAGTTCCAGATCTGTCGACTTACCCGACTTATATATGCTTTCTGATCAAATATGATGAGGTACCAAGCCCTGCCTTCTGAGTCTGAAGTCTATTTTAAGGATTCCTTGAGGATTTCATTGCTTTGCTCTCCTTGCTGTTCTGTTGGGTTTCCTTTGTGTTTCATCCCAGTGTGGGGAGGGATCAAACTGGGTACAATGCCTGCACTGTTTCTCCAGTGCTGTCACCTACAGTGCTGTGGGTCGGTGAGAGTACATCTTGGCTCATGGTGAGGCTGGCCCTATGGTCATCATTGTGTCTTGGCTGCTTCAAGCAGGAGGGCCGTACTTGGGGCTTGGTGAACCAGGATGCAGTTCATTCTCTCTCTCTCTCTCCCCCTTCCCCCCTCCCTCCCTCCCTCTTAGTTTGCTTCCTTGTGGTCTGGGCAGACCTGTTGCACTCCCCAGGCTGTATCTTGCTGTTCTCTGTAGTGTAATATTCTGGGGAGGGGGTCAATGTAGCTGGGATTTGGGCTGGCCCCACAGACCTCTCTGTTCATTTACTGGTGATGCTAGTGTATTGTATTGTTTATGTGTCCACAGGAGAGAGGGACCAGACAGTAACTCTTAAGGAGAAGAGAAAGCATCCTGTTTTTCCCCAGAAGGGTCTGGTGGTTTCAAACTGCTGACCTTGCAGTTAGCAGCCCATCACTTAAGCCATGACACTACTGGAGTCGCTAGAGAATGCCAAACACTGAGGTTCCTTTCTTGCCCTGTTCCAGGGTTTCCTTTTAACTAGAGGTGATTTTACTGAGCCTAATGAATAATGTACTAGGAATACGTTCCTTCTTTCACAGAACTTTGTTTTTCCTTAAGATAATATTGTCCTTGCCCCAAGTTCTATAGTATCATGTAACCTTAGCAATTCATCCTTAGCTGTTCTCTGAATCAATCTGACCCTTTTCATTAACTGTTTCAGTTGCACAAGCTCAAGGATTCATTTACAGGTGCTGTGGTCCAGCTGCTAGAATGGGGCTGGAGCCTCAGTCTAGGACTCCCCAGCTCCACAATAGTTCTGTCGCCTCCTTCAGGGATTCCAGGCCTGGAGATGAGTCAGGACAGACACCCAGGAAAAGAAAGGATCAGCGAAAGGGACCAGGTGCTCCTGCCTCCTCCCAGCCTTTATCTGTAGACAGACACACAGAGCAATGTGAAGGGAGCAGGACCTGACCCAGAGAGGTACCTCAAAGTCTTTGAGAAGACACAGGAAACAGGCAGAAAAGGCTGGAGGTAGGATCTGGGAAGCAGGCTGAGTACTAGCTAGTCTTTCCTTGCCTGCCCAGTGACTACCAGCTCAGGGCATATCCTGGGGCCTAGAGGTCAAGCTCAGGGTACTTCACCCCCCAGCATGTCAGATAGGGTCAGTTTTACAGCCAACCTGCAGTGAGAAGCCTCCTGCTCACTGCCCTCTCCATCACTGTCCTGAGACATGCAGGGTCAGGATCTCTGTACACCTCCAGGTTGTCCCTTTGCAGAGGGGAACCTTTTACCATGGAATCCAAAGCTGAGACAAACCACTGGTGAATGGGTGAGACTAACTTTTACTAGAGTTCAATCCTAGGCAGTAAAACCCAAATCCTCACAACAGGACAAATAGGTAACATCAGGATAAAATGGATAAAAGTTTAAGGCTGTCAAGGATTTTGTCTTGTTTGGATCCACAATCAGTGTTCATGGAAGTAGCAGCCAAGAGATCAAAAGACATGCAGCATTCAGTAAATCTGCCGCACGATCCCTCTTTAGAGTATTGAAAAGCAAAGATGTTACTTTGAGAATTCAGGTTTGCCTGATCCAAGACATGGGATTCTCAGTCGCCTCATATGCATGTGAAAGCTAGACATCGAATAAGGAAGATCAATGGAGCATGGATGCATTTGCATTGTGAATTGTGGTGCTGGAGAAGAATATTGAATGTGCCATGGACTCCTCAAAGGACCAGCCTATCTTTCATGGAAGAAGGATGGCAAGGATGCTCCTGAGAGGCAAGGATGGCAAGACTGCTTCTCATACTTTGGACTTGTTGTCAGGAGAGGACAGTCCCTGAAAAAAGGACATCATGTAAAGTGGAGAGACAGTGAAAAAGAGAGATGCTCTGGACAAGATGGAGTGGCCCATCTTGGCTGTAACAGTGACTTCAAAAATAACAAGAACTGTGGGGATGGCATAGGACATAGGGAAGCGTTTCAGTCACTCAATAGTTTCCCACAACTCAATAGTTTCACCTGACAACAGCAAATGTTTTCTAGTGTGTCTCATAATTGCATAGAAGCATCTATTGAGTGCTTGTGTCTTTTAGAAGAGAGGGTGACAGACAGCTGAAGAACTTGACTCAGGGAGACCAAAAGAAACTCGGGGAGTAGGAAGCATGTGTTCTGTTCCCTTCTACATCCCCGTTGGTAGTGAAGGTGACCTTGCCTTACTAGGAGATGACGCCCAACACTAATCATGTGAGATTGATAGAAGTTTGCTGGTCACATGTACTTGCACACAATCCAGGGGACAAAGAGGACACTCTTTGCATGTCAGGTAGGACCACATGCGCTTATTTCCAGGACCTGGATTAACTAACAGGGAGCTGTGAGGCAGGCTTTGTAAGAACAAGAGGATGACGTGTCCCCGACTGCCACAGGCAGGTGTAACTTCCTTGTTTGAATACTTTCAGCTCTGACAGGAAAAGAAGAACCAGACTCAGTTCTGCTGGTCTCACAGACAGAGCCTTGGTCATGCGGGGATGGTTAATCCTGGGTGGGAGTAGGGAATATCACAACAGAACTAACAGTTGGGGCAGTATGAGGCTCAAAGATATCAGATTGTAGACCTAAATACACGGCATGTACCTCATCTTCTGTGAATTGAGATTATTTTTACATGTCTAAAAAGTATTGTTTGGTGGATCCACAATAAATAAGTCCACTGACATTCAGATCTACAATTTTCTAGAGATACAGTGTGCATTTCTTTGTACCAATGCAGTCAAACATCTGGACACTTGCAGAGTGAGACAGGATTCTACGTACACCCCTATTTATTTGTTGTCCATACAGTGGGCTTGTTAGAGGTGCCATCAGGCTCCAAGCACTAACTGTGACACTTGAGGCTCTCTCTGCACTTAAGTAGACCACCGACATGACCATTCCCACCTTGAGGCCTCTTCCCACATCCTCTGGCCCGAGTTTTAAAACAAAGCCCATAAGTGGAAGACAGAGGGGAATAATAAGGACACCTAAACTAGAAGCTCATTGGGCCTTCTCTCTCCCTCATCATGACACTGAGGAATCCCCCACTTCTTCACGTTTCTCAGGCCCATTCTGCCCACACAGCTCAGTTGTGAACCAAAGTGCAGCAGCTGCAGATCAGCTGATTTCCAGGCCCAGCTCCCATGGGCTCTAAGAGGGTCAGTGGGAGAAGTGTTTCATGCAGCCCCTAGAACATGAGCATGACAACCCAAGTTTAAGCAAGATGCACAAGAAGGTAAAGCAGCCATCACTGTCATTGTCTTCTATTAATGTCTGAAATACGAAAGTCATCAGGCATTTGCCAATCATGTCTGAAGCTACTTTACTTGGAAGTAGTGTTACTTCACTTGTTACCAATGTTAACATTTGAGGAAAACTGGAATGCGTGTGTATATACACATGTAGGTTATTCACAAATATCTTTGCATGCCAGTCCCAAGAAAAGAAGATACACCTCAGAGAAAAAGACTGAGATCTCAGTCTGAGTTACCTCCTCTTCCTGCTGCTTGGAAGTTTCTGAAGGGCTCAAAGAAAGGCCTACAACAGATCTGAGCACGGCTCTTTATTCACTCTGTACCCTCCCAATAACAACGGAACATAACCATAATACCATGGAGTATGGAGGAAAACAGATTTATATCTGTGAGCCTGGAGAAGAGGAGCACAGTGCCCTTTTGGGTTAGGGAGGGGCTCTCTGCACAAAGGCAGACGTGGGACAGGCCTGTGACAGCTGAAATCCCCATCACTGGTTGAGGAATGTGTAGGACACATGATGCAAGCAGAAGGGTTATAGTGACTCTGCTATCACTGCCAAAGAGACCACAAGCCATCAGTAAATGTCAACTACAGAGCCGAGGGAAACATGAGCATGCAAATACACACACAGAGTTCTGACCATGAGATTCAAAATTCAGCCTTTAATGTCTGAAATGTCCCTTTTCAACTAACAAGGTCACCTTGAGTTCTAGGCACAGTAGGAAGTCGTCGCAAAGCAGGTTTATAGGGGAAAGGAGAAGGACACTCTACATATAGTGAGGACATCTCCTAGGGAGAGGAGAACCGTCCACAGAAGAGGATGCAGTTGGTCTTGGTGTGCTGGATGAAGAAAAGGAAGGGGCGGTCGGCACAGAACCTGGGGGTTCTTCGTGCACAGCGCAGTTGAATCACAGCAGCAGTGGCGGCCGCTGCCTCCGTGCCCTCCTCGTTGACCTCCACAAAAGCCTTGTGTGCCACCTTGGACACAAACAATTCTTTCTTTTGTGACATTCCAGAAAAGTCTGCCCTGCTCCTGTCAAAGGCATCAACCATGCCCAACGTGGGGAGGATCTTCTCCAGGTCATAACTTTCCTCCAGCTTAAATGTAGGAAGGAAAACTTCCACCTTTCTTTCCCCCATTGTGTCAGCTCTGGTCCATTCCAGAAATCTCTCATACGTCAGCTGGTTTTCCACCTAGAAGAAGAGAGTGGAGATTTTAAGAATGAGAGCAGTTGCCGAGTAGGACATTCAACTGTGATATTAACACTCTCCATCAGCATTCTGCAACATGGCGGCCACAAGCCAAAAGTGCCCATCCGGGCTCTGGAAAGCTGAGTGTGCAAATTTAGATTTGCATTTTTAATCAGATTTAATTCATTTAAATATTAGATTTTTTAGAAACAAAATGTGGTATGCCCAGTATATACAACGGAGTTATAATTTTTTTGTTGAATAAGCATTACAGATTTTGATCACAAGGGATGATAGAGTAAAGCAACCCGGGTAAGGAGGAAAGTCCCACGCTGAGTGAGAAAAGGCAGCCCACAGGACCACACATTGCAGATCACACGGATAAAAGCTCAGACTCGACTGTATTTGAGGTTGTTTAGATTTGGATGACCGGGTCGGACAGGAGGGCCATGACACAAGGTAGAGAATATGAGCTTTCTTGTGAATGTGACGAAATAGTCTAAAATTCACTACTGATATTCACCACAGTGAATATATTGAGAACCACTGAATCACATGTGAAAATAAAAGAACTATATTTTATGTAAATGATATCACAAGAAAATTGTTTTTAAAACAGCTATTTGAGACTAGAGGTTATGCAGTTGGATATCTGAGACCCAGAAAGCACAGGAATGAGAAACCTTCCATCCAGATGATGGTATTGCTTTGGTATTCTTGATTTCTGAACTCTAGACACTGAGTCAAAGCTGTCCCCTAAGGGAGAAACAAGTTCAGAATCCCTCAGTGAGAGGACGGCTGGACATACATCAATACTGTCAAACCTGCTCAGAGACATCCAAAGTTTGGCTGCCATCCCGAATCTAGGATCCATCCTTCTTGTCACTCGTATACCACCAATCCACTTCTTTCTATTGCATGCATATCCCTAAATTGTCCCCCCCTCATTGCTGTATAACCTGTAGTGCAATCCCTTTCTGTAACGTATGTCTTTACCTGTAATTAGTGGGCTTGCACTCCTCCCAAAGGTATACAAGCCTGGATTAGAAATAAAGATCCCCTTCTGGCCTCAGCCCTTCCCTTCCTGTCCTCTGGTCATTGCTCCCCTGTTCCCTTTCCCCTTGTCCTCCTTCCCCTCCCTCTCTCTCCACGTGGACCACCAAGCAGGGCTGAGGTGAACATGCTACCATGAAATGCTATAATTTCATGCTACGATGAAATTATTTCAATATTTTTTTTATTTCTCGTGCTCTCTATGACTTTACTATAATCTTTATATATATTAACTGTACAATTGTGCCTATCGAAACCGTGATTAATTGGCGGGGGGGAGGTTGCTGGACTTTCCCCCACAAATGGCACCCAATGCATGGCAGTACGAAAAGAATTCTTTTGAGTTATAACTCATGTAACAATTGTACGGCCCCACCGGAATGTCGATTGAATCAGAAAATTGTGTTTAGTGAGGATCCGATGTGGGGATTGGCAGATAAGTAGTGGAAATAGTGAATGAGTATTTTAAAGAGGACAATGGGGCAAGTTAAAAATAAACCTGAAACTTATTGTACTTTGCTCATACACTTACTGAAAAGACAGGGCGTAAAAGTAATGAAGAAAAAGATGCAATGTTTTCTAAAAGTAGTAAAAAGATATAATCCATGGTTCTCAGAGGAAGGAACTTTCGCTCTAGAGACCTGTGAAGAAGTCATTGGAAACTTAAAGAAAGCATGCAGAGATGGGGAGAGTACCCCGTGGAGACATGCTTTCTGTGAGTTCCTGTTAAGATGGTCTAGTACCCTTGCAGGGGAAAGATAAAGGGGATTATCAGTGTGGTGAGAAGTCTTGTGTTTATTCAAATCTAGAAAAGCAAGCTAAAGTGTTTGTAAATTTAGGGGATGAAACTTTGGGAAAAACTGAAAAAGAAGGGATTGATTTATTATCTAAAGCCTCCAATTCTAAAGGAAACCTCTAGTCCCCTTGGGGACTGCAGCCTCTGTAGGTTTAAAGGTGATAAAGTACTAGAGGAAGCGAGTCCAAGACCCAAAGTGAGGTTATTAAACAATCCCAGGAAGCTCCCTTGCTTTCAAAGGTGGGGGAAGCAAAGAAACAAGACCATAAAAGTGGTGAGAAGCATCTAAGATACCCAAACTTAAATTTGATGAGAGGCAGGAAGAATGGGTATCAGACAGATGAGAAGATTTTAGACAGAGCTGAGAAAACTAAGCCTGAGTCAGAAGGGGACATCACAGTAAAAACATCTGCTCCCCTGCTGGAATTTAGTGTAAAAAAGACTAGAGATTGTAAAACAATTGACCAAGCCAGTGCTAGAGGTAGAGAGATTAGCTCCAAAAATATGCAAACTAAGAGCTAACACAAAAGATGAAGTTCAGGAAGTGGAGCTTCAAGGTATATGGTAGAGGAGACCAGCTTAGAAAACAGAAGCAAAGAGGCAACTTATAGGAAATCACCTTTACTTTCAAGGGTAGAAAGGGGGATAGCAGAAGAAGGAGATTAAGAATTTAGAATCTCTTATCCCGTTACAGTTAGCAGACAGCCATGTGGGAAACACCTCAAGCAGGCAGTCAATGATTATGGCCCAGACTCCAATTATGTGATTAGCACGATAAGGTTTTTAACAGTCTGAGAGCTGGTCCCCTAATGACTGGAGAGTCCTGGCAAACATCCGTCTTTACCCTTCAGAATTTTTACAATGTTGTATGTGGTGGGCTTTTACAGCCCATTCACAAGCTCGGAAAAATGCTGAGGATGGGATAGATATAGGAATTCATCAATTGCTAGGGGATGAGAATTATGTCACAGTTAAGTCTCAACTACAGTTTATTGAACAGACAATAGGACAGACATAAGGGGTTTGCCTAAGGGTCTGGGAAAAGATAATTCCATCAGAAGAGAAAAGGCCGAGTTACACAGCTATAAAACAGCAGAATCATGAATCCTATGCTGACTTTGTGTCCCAATTGGAAAATTATATTTCCAAAGGTGTAAAAAATGTCCAGGAGGTAAGACATCTACTGCATAAGCTATCTTATGGTTTCTCTAATAAACACTGTAAAAATGCCTTGTGTCCCTACAGGGAACAGGGCACGCTGTTAGATTATCTTAGAATATGCAGGAATGTAGAGACAGATGAAGACAAGGCCAACCTCAAGGAAGTTGCCTTGGCAAATTACACCAGACCTAGAAGAACGTGCTTCAGTTGCAGAAAGACAGGTCATCTTCCAAGAGAGTGTAGGCAGCAAAGACCAATCAGACTCGCCACAGAGAGCAATCTGTAGCCTGCATTTGAGCATGGGCCAGGGCCATTGAGATCAGGTTTAAAAGAACTTTGCCCCCACTGTAGGAAGGGAACTCATTGGGTGAGTCAGTGTCCTTCAAAGTTCAACAGTAAAGGATTGCCATTAGCAAAGGCTTCCCCGGCAGGAAAATGGAGGCAGGAGCTTGATCCAAGTCCCACCTAACAGAGCTCAGAAGGCAAAGCCTCTGCCTAACCCAGCAAGAGAATCTTTGAATGGCAGAAATCACAGGTATCACCCAATCTCACCAGACCTGGCCAAACAGGCAAAAGTCCAGCCTCTGTTCTCACTGCAGGAAGTGTGACTAACCAAGAAATGGCTCAGAAGCCCTTGTAGCAGCCTGTTGATTCCAAAAAGCAGGAGGCTCTTATTGAAAGTGTAATACAGTTTTTATCAGGAAAATTTAACCCAAACACTCAAAGAATTCAAATTTAACCCAAACACTCAAAGAATTCTGGAGTTAACCAGAGTTGTAAGGAAAAGCCAAAATTTGTGATTAAATCAGAAATTATTAAGAACTGCATTTGGGGTCTGCTATGTTTACTAGGAAAGTCCAACTAAATTCTCAAGGCGTTGCTGGAATTATTGATGAGCATGATGAAGAAGTTAAGTCAGTGATGAAATCTGATATACCATGGCTTATAAAGAAGAAAGATTGCTTAAGCCAATTTTTGTTTCCTTGTATTTCTAGAGTAAAAAATTTATACCTATCAGGAAAGAGTATTTGAGAAGTTTGACCACCTTTTAAATCAAGGGGTCTTTTGGAATGCCATTGTGGGGAAACAACAGCATCACCACATGGAATTAGAAATTGAAGGGAAAAGGTCTTTAAACTCTGGATTTGGGGTTATTTCCTTAGGGCATTCACAAGGGCCTAAGACCTGCCCATTAACTTCCTCCACATGTAACATGGAAGGAATGAGAAAAGTTAACCAGATCAGAATATTGCAAGATTGCAAAATCATACAGTGTAAGAAGCCTGAAGGGCAAAGCAGCTTAATTGAGCCTGTAACCTTACTGGTAAACTTAGAGAAAAATGTGTGTTTGGTAAGTTACTTCAAGAACAGCTAAACAAATTTATTAAGAATTTTTTCAGTCTTTCAAATCATACAGAGTGTGATAAGAAGTTCTCACAATTAGTTAGCTCTCTAGATTCTCTGAGAGCTGAGAGTCGATATTTGCATAACAATGAATTTTATATAAGTAGTTATACTGGTTCAAAGCCTAGCAGGTTAACTGAGCTTGCTGGCAATGCTTTGAACTCTGAATTGCTAAAACAGAAGGGGGAGAAGAGTAATCTTATGTAGGACAAATTTCATTTGGTCATTTTAACCAAAAAATGTTCTCCTTATGGAAAGCTTGTAAGAAAAACAGGGCACATAAACACATTTTCCCTTCTACAGAGAAAGCTGGTGCAAAGAAGTCCCAAGAAGATGGAATTTTGTGTGGGATCCAGGTCTATTTGTCACCTGGAGAAAGGGCTATATGCATTTATGTTTTTGCAGAATAAAGCGAATGGACTCCCCTTAGAAGGATGCAATCACGTTTGGAGAAAGATGAAGAACATGAAGGAACCACAACATCTTAATCATAATTCTGGTTCCAGATTGATGACACCCCAAAGGGAGGATCTATTTGTTTATATTTTCACAGGCAAAGGGGATAGGTGTATTTCTCTTCAGCCAGCAAGGCCCAGAAGAAAGGAGGGAAGCTGATGCGTGATCTGACCCTGTCCTGCTGCTGAGTTTATCCAAAACATCAGGAAGACCTCGCAGGGATGCCTAAGAACGGTGATCACGCTCGCTGACAGCTGAGCTATTTCTTCCATTGCTGATGCTGTCTAAGGGACACGCTGGGACTCTATCATAACTGAACATTTTATACAATAATGACTGGACTATTACTACAGACTTGTTTTTCGGAAAGATCAAGATTTTGGACTTCTCAATTAATGCTATAATGTGATTGGAATGTAACTGACTTTTGTATAACCCCCTGCCCATATAATAAGACATGGTATGATTGGGATTTGATTAGGAAACATTTACAAGGGTTTAAGGGAAAGATTTCATTAGACGTTGATCAGCTAAAAAAGGATTTTTCTATACACTCAAAGACAAGCTTGAGGCAGCTCCTGGCTCGGATATGATTAAGCAGTTCGTGAATGGCATGGAAGGGTTGTAACCTCGAGCTTGGGTTAAAGTATTTCACATAGCTTATGTTCCAGTCTGACTATTTTACTTATCATCATAATTTTGACGCTCGTAGTCTTGTGTCATTTCTGTAGGAAGCTAAGAGATATGAAGTGAGACCATGTTACCTCCGTATCACTCTTAAATCTTAAACTTAATACAGAAAGGGGAAATGTGGGATACTAGTACTGAGGGAAATAAAACTGGGACTTATTCCCTGACTGGGATGGAGGGAATCCAGAAAACTAGTATTCCATGGCAGGAAGACCACCACTCTGGTAGTTGGAGAGATAGTCCAAGGACATTTTCCTGTGGTAGTCTATCATTTCCACAGTTTCTCCCCTTTAGCTATGCTGCCTTAAAGTAAGCAAATGGTTGATTCTATCTCCCTATAGAAACAGACATTCCTGTTGGTTCTATTTTTTCTTGCTGGGGCATCCAATCCGTCTTGTACCTTCCTCCAATAGTGGGTGCGCATAGGAGGACTTTATCCCCCATGCCTGAACTCAACATGTTTGCAATAAGCCTGAATTTTTGGCTATATTAATTGGATCATGAAGTTTTGCCTCGACAGCTTTCAATGTATAGAAAATAAGCATGATACCCATGTGGCTCTGTTGAATTTTATATATAAAACAAAAGGGGGAATTGTGGGAAACTCAAAGATTTCTCCCAAGTTGGCTCCCCAAAATATATGTTAGACTTAGGTCACTGCTTGGAGCTAATGGTAAATGATTGACAAGTTACCTTCCTGAAGGCAGTCAGTTGCCAGAATACTGTCTGGTCCCACCACAAGAGGGTCCCACTCCCTGCTGTTAAGGACAATGGGCTACTTCTCCCTAAAGGCCTGCAACCATTAGTCTTATCTCTGTAGGTGAGGTTTACACCCTACTGATAATAGTGTCTATGGAGATCCAGAGAACAGGTCAAACCTGCTAGGTGACATCCAAAGTTAGACTGCCATCCTGAATCTAGGATCCGCCCTTCTTGTCACATGTATACCTTCAATCCTTCCTCTTCCTGTTGCGTGTATATCCCTAGATTGTACCACTCATTGCTACATAACCTATAGTACAACCCCTTCCTGTGACGCATGTCTTTACCTGTAATTAGGGGGCTTTCATGGCCCCACAAAGGTATATAAGCCTGGGTTAGCAATAAAGATACCCTTTGGCTTCTGGTGAGCTTCCCCTTCCTCTTCCCATCCTCGATCCCCTGTTTCCTTTCCCCTTGTCCTTCTTTCCCTGCCTCTCTCTCCTGCCCTCCAGTCTCCCATCTCCATGTGGATCACCAAGCGAGGCTGAGGTGAGCATGCTACTATGAAATATGTCTGACTCCATTGCTTCAATCTCTCTTTTATTTCTCATGTTCTCTATGACCTTATTATAATCTTTACATATCTCAACCGTGCAATTGTACCTATAGAACCTATGATTAGTGATGGGGGTTGGCTTCCCCCCCACAAATGGCACCAAACATGGGACACAAACCTACAACCCAGAGATTAAGAGTCTCATACTCTACTTATTGAGCTAGTCAGGCCTATTGAACCCGCGATTAGTTGTGAGGGGCTGGCCTTTCCCCAAAAAAGGTGCAGTGGATTTAGGGGTTGCCATTTATCCTCATGCAGTGAAGAATACTTCCAGAATGACTCTGATGAAAAGCAATCAATCAATCAATCATGGTTTGGAAACGAAGTGGCTGAGCATCAGACAGAAGGAAGTTGGTGTAGCATGCCCTCCCCATGAAAGTGGGTTGGAAATGAAAAGTCTTAGCAGGAAGGATGCTAAGGAAGGAGAAGGTGTGTGTTCTATCCAGCGAGTCATAGGATAAGAAAATTATAATTTCACAACTTGACAAGTGGTCCTTTATACATTAACTTCTTGTCTCTGTCCATATCTCAGAAGGTAAAAAAGTAAGAAGATAAGACACTAACTAAGTTTGGCCATTGAGAAATGGGGAGTAGCAGGCACTGTGATTGAGAGTCTGCAAACACACTTTAGAAAATGCTTGTCAGACCATCTGCCTGGACTCCTGGGCATAGGACAGAGGGGATTTGAAGGCTGTAATCATTTGACAGGGACATGACTACCTCTGCCTCTTGCAGAGAACTACCAATGTTTTGGTCAGAAGCTGAACCCTTAACTCCTGTTCCACCTGGGTTCCTTATCCTCTCATTACCGTTTCTAAATCAGTGTTTTCATCTGGAAGCATGATGATCATCTGCAGCTCCTGTCCAGCATAGGGAAGCACCAGAATTTGGGTGAGTATTTCTTGAACGTAAGTCAGCTTAAAGGTAGATTCCTGAAACATCATCTGAACAGGTTTCTCCTCGTTCTGCAAAGGAAGGGACATACGAGAAGTTGACACGTGACAGGTGACGACACCTGGGGTGGCTGGCCGTCAATGGAGTTGCTACTCTCTAAGCCTAGAACACTTCCTCTCTGGGTTCTGAGGAACTTCCTGGGCTCCTCCTTTCTTGGCTTGTCTTCATGATATCAACCTTTGAACACCGGGGACCCGGGGCTAATTCCCTCAACTTATTTTCCTTGGAGTCTTCGCCAGTCTGAGGAATACAAGTAGGATTCCCAAATGCACAGCCCAAGCTGTCCCTCCCCATGGAGTCTAGCACACACACCTCACTGCACACATGCACTGGACACGGTCACGTTTCCCTGGAAGTGCATGACTGAACCCTTTGTGTCCCTTACTAATCTGCTCCAGAGCTGTCATCTTTCAGACGTCTTAGTGGCAAACACTTCTGGGGCAAATACTTAATCTGCTGTCTTTGGCAAGAAAGAAGTCAAAGACAATAGGTAAACGATTGAACGTACTTTTGTTCCAATAAATCCTTTGTAGTCAGTGAATGTCTGACATAAAAGTCTTTGGTAGAGAGAATTTTCTTTTATTTACAAAGAAAGAGCCTCAAGTGAAATTTCATAACAACACACAATCGATACACTTTGTGGCTCATATATCCTATGGTGTACAGAGCATCCATTGTAAACCCTGTCTAGCTTGTCTTTCTTTGCTGCAGAGAGTAGAAAAGGCGATAGGATTCCACATGATCGTGTAGCTACAGGAAACAGCACAAAGTCGTGCCGTCCAACCAGACAGAGCAGCAAGGTTTCCACAATGGATAGGCAGGGAGAACCTCAGAAGGAGCAGAAAGGTTTTGTCCTTTGCTTTTTCTTCCCAGCTGCATGGTGAGTAGGGAGCCTGGTGGCTCAGTGGCTAACACTTTGGACTGCTAACCACACTGAGAGCCATTCAAACGCACACCTGCTCCACGCTTCAAAGGCTAGGCTTTCTGTTCCCAGAGAGCATTGCCACCTCAGAAACCCAAAGAGGCAGTTCCTTTATGTCGCGTACAGGGCTGCTGTGATTCTGAGGCCTCGATGGCAGCAAGTTTGAGGTTTTGTTCCGGGCTGTAGGTGTGGTGTCTCACACACATTGCCGCAGGAGGAAGAGAGCCACATGCCAGGAATGAAGAGCAGGTGGAGAGCACGTGTGATGCCCTCAGGGAATCCCCCAGGTTCACTTCAGCCCACTCTCTGCCCCCTCCAGCTAGAGGAGACCACCTCCTGTGAGCTCACACTGTGGGGTGTGAATCCCACTCAGAAGGAGCAGGAGGCCAGGATGTGTTTCAGGCTGAGAGCAATTTGTGAATCCAAGGGCAGAGTTGATTATAGGCAGTCAGTACAGGGCCTAGGTTACCTCCTCCCCCCCCACCCCCCGGATGAGGCAGACAGGGTAGGAGAAGGATGGGAGAAGATCCCCAGGCTTGGGGCTAAACTACTGAGCTCCCTCAGGAGCCTATGAAGTCAGAACTCCTTGTTGTAAAACCACCATGCACAGAGAAACTGTTTGCAAAAATATCCTTCGTGAGTAAATGGTATTCACCTTGCTGGCTTTAAAGGGTCTTTCGTGCGTATGTTCTCGCTTAAACTGCTTGGCCCAACTTCCTTTAAAGTAGATGGCGTTGACGATAATCAGCTTAGTTAAGGAGTCAACTGAATCAGATGAGAGCACCTCTGTGATTTTACCTGTGTAGAAAAATGAAGGAGCCCTGTTGGCAGAGTGGTTATGCTGTGGAATGTGATTCCCTAAGGTCAGCAGTTTGAACACACCAGCCCCTCCATGGAAAAAAGATGAGTTTTTTTTACTTTCACAAACAGATACAGTCTGAGAAACACACCGGAGCAGTTCTCCCCTGTCCTACAGGGCCATTAGGAGTCAGCATCTATTTGATGGCAGAGTTGTAGTTCGCTAAAATAGATTTCTGATTCACACATTAGAAATGATATGTGCTTCTCAACCTTTCTAATCCTGTGACCCTTTAATACAGTTCTCCTTGTTGTGGTGACCTCCCAACCATACAATTATTTTCATTGCTACTTTATCACTGTCATTTTGCTACTGTTATAAATTGGGCAACCCCTTTGAAATGGTCGTTCAACCCCAAAGGGATTGCGACCCACAGGTTGAGAATCGCTGCTTTAGGGAGATCTTCGTATCACCCACAAAGACTGTGACAGTGATCTAATTTACACATCGGGCCTTTGCAGATATAATCAGGGAATATGAGCTCACACTGGAGCATGGGTGGGCCTAAAATAATACACCCATTGTCCTTATACATCGGATGAGACACAGGCAGACAATAAAAATTGCAGTTGATGGCTCTGGAAAGATGAAGGCAGAGGTTGGAGTTTTGCCTGCACAAATCAAGTACACCAGAGGCTTCTCCTTCACGCTTGCTGAGATCTGAAAGGGAAGAATCTGACATGGACCTTCAGAGTTAGAACTGCCCTGAAGACAACTTGACTTCACACTTCTAGCCTCCATCTCTGTGAGAGTAAATTGTTATGGTTTTCAGTCCTCTCATTTGTGAGACTCTGTTAGACCAGCACAGAAGAAAGGGTTTCCCTGCTCTCCCAAATAAACCATGTACATGAACCTTAAAATCAACGAGAGCAATTTGAAATAGAGCTTCGGGTTCTGGCAGGAGAAATATTACAAGGTGAACCAAACACATCACATTCAGAATCGATCTTTCCCTGAACAGTAGGTATGGACAGCGCAGCTGATCGAGAGCAATGACTGGGGCCTGTGACTTGAACAATGGTATTCTTTATTGTCCTTCTTTCTTTTGTTTTTACTAATAAGTCATTTTATGAGGGTCTTTTAAAGCTCTTTTAAGAATCCATTTATACATCTGTGTTATCAAACACATTTGTACATATGTTGCCATCATCATTTTCAAAATATTTTCTTTCTGCTTGAGCCCTTGGTATCAGCTCCTTTTTTCCCCCTCCCTTCCTCACCCACTCACATTTGTGGACCCCCGATAAATTATTATCATTTTCATATCTTAGACCATCTACTGTCTCCCTTCGCCTACTTTTCTGTAGTGTGTCTCCCAGGGGACAGGAGATTATATGTCTATCATTGTAGTCAGTTCCCCATTTCTCACCCCATCTTCCCCTGATGCTCCTGGTATTGCTACTCCCATTACTGTTCCTGAGGGGTTTATCTGTCATGGATTCTGTGTTGAGAGCTCTTATGTGTACCTGTGTACATGCTCCAGTCTGGCCGGATTTGTAAGACAGAACTAGTGTCATGATGCTGGGGGGTGGGGGCACGGGGGGCAGAGGAGGAAGCATGAAAGAACTAGAGGGATGCTGTGTATTCCCTTGGCGCTCTGCGGCAACCTGGCTTGCTCGTTCCTTTCCTGTGACACTTCTGTTAGGGAATGTCCACTTGTCTACAGATGGGCTTTGGGTCTCCACTCTGACCCCTGTCGTTTGCATTGATATGATTGTTTGTTTTGAGTTTTCTGATGCCTGATACCTGATCTTGTCAACACATCTTGATGGCACAGGCTGGTGTGCTTCTTCCATGTGGGCTTTGTTGCTTCCCTGCTTGATGGCTACTTGTTTAACTTCAAGCCTTTAAGACCCGTGATACTATATCTTTGATAGTCAGGCATCAGCAGCTTTCTTCACCACATTACTTATGCACCAATTGTGTTGGGAAGGTGAGCATCACAGAATGCCAGATTATTAGAACAAAGTGTTTTTCTGTTGATGGAGTGCTTGAGTAGAGACCCAATGCCCATTTGCTACCTTAATACATAATATTTAAATATGTATACATAGGCCTACGTCTCCATTGTTATATATTAATATATTTTCATATGGCATGTCTACATTTATCCCTCTGTAAATGTCTTTTGCATCCTAGTTCTTTCCTCCAGTCATTTTTACTTTCCTCCTCTCTCATTAACATCTTCAACCTTCACTTTGCTCTCAGTAAAGAAAGGAATTCAATGGATGGTCAAAGGGGGGATGCTGCGGCAACTGTTGAGAAGCGTGGACATTAAAGCCAGACTGTGTGACACCACCTCCCCACCGCCAGGCTGACGAATCACAGAAAACATGGGGGAAGGGAGCCACTGGTCAGTGTAAGATATGAAAATAATAATAGTTTATCATTTATCAAGGGGTCACGAGGGTGAGGGAGGGGGAAAAAGAAGAGTTGATACCAAGAACTCAATAGAAAGTAAATATTGAGAAAATAATGATGGCAACATATATATAAGTACGCTTGACACACTTGATGTATGGATTGCCATGAGAGCTGTAAGAGCCACCAATAAAATGATCTTTTAGTTAAAACGAAGACGAAGAAGAAGAAGGAGAAGGAGAAGGAGAAGAGACGGTGTGGATGTGCTGCAGAGCATGGGCACAAACCAGCCTGAGTCCCTCCAGTGAGGACTTTCTGTATTGTGCTTGTGAGAAAGAAAGGCAACATAGGAACAGAGTCAGAACAGACTGGGGATGATTCTGGAGAAGAGGTCCACTGAAGAGTGAAGGGCAGCCCAGAGACAGGAGAGCATGTCAGGGATGGACAATATGTCTGAAAAAATGTACTTAGTGATAGAGAGAACATAATTATTGCTGTTTGCAATAGGCAGTGTGTGAGGGAACTGCGTTCAGGCTGAGTATAAATTACTGTACCAGAAGGAAAATCTCTTTTCACCTTCGGTCTTCTCGGCTACCCAGGAGTTGATGTGTTTTCTGGACTTCTGTGCAGCATCAGCAAAGTCCAGCTCTTCCAGGTCTGCCTGGTAGAAGGTGCGGCAGGAATCTCTGAAAGGCTAGGACAGACAGAGCGACATCAGTGCACATCTACAGACACAATCAACACATAGAATGATCCTTAGGAAGCCCATTTCTCTGATGAAACAGCATCTCAGCAGATGGAGGAGCTGGGTGTGGTCTGTGACTGGAGACCGGAAGTCACAGCCCGCTCTCCTCTTGGTCTCTCCCACAGTGTACCTCCCCCACCATCGGTTATGCTGCTTCCAGTCCCTTAGTGAAAATCCATAGGCATGACTTACTGAGAGGAAGTCATAAGTCTTTTCTCCAAAGAGCTTGTTGGCAGTTCTCAGCAAGTACTGAGTGTCCGGTTTGTTGACCTCAGAGAGCAGCCACTGGAAGCCTTGGTGCACATCTGCACCTCCACCTCCGACTTTATCCAATGAAAGTGCCTGCAATGAAAACAGAATAACAGTACACATCTTCAGTATCCCCAGGTTCAAGAATTGGTACTGCCCTACACTACGCTCAGCATTTTCAGCACTACAGATCTGTAGTACAGCTTGAATGATGAGCATTTCATTAAAGATGGTCTAAATGTCCTATAGTATCCTTATCTGTTACTCTTCTAAGTTGTCCCTATAATCATACAGAGCAAGAAAACAGAATCTATTGTTAGCAGTAGAAATAGATTCATAAATGCTAACAGAATGACTGTGGTATTCACGCTCACTATGTGGAGTACTTTGACTACATGACTGCCCACCTTTCCTCCACAGCAAGTAAGTATTAGTTCCTGACAGCAAAAGCTGTGCTCCCTTTCCCTCCTATTAGATCTAGACTGGCCTTGAGACCTGCTTTGACCAGCAGAATGCAATTGATGAAACATGGTGACATACCTAGTCATTAAAACATACGTCAGCTTCCACGCTCACACTCTTTTGATCTAACCATCTTCATGGAAGACTCATGTGCGACTACCCCAGAAGAAATGACTCTACATGGAGAACATAGTCCCCACTCAATTGCCAGTCCCAGGGACCCTAGTTCTCAGAAGATCCTCCCTGAGCCTGCCAGCCAAACTATAAGATGGAGAGAAGCCACACGAGTGACCCCAATTGAACTCAAATTGAGCAAAAGGAATTTTCAGTTCACACACAGAACTTAAAAATAAGTTGATCATCATTATTTTAAAACAGAGAAGTTTAGGATATCGGCATTGCAGTAAGAGATGATACAAGTAGTAATTGTACTTAAAAGTGGAGGACTGCACGCACTAACTCATGTCTGAAACGTGTGGCGCTGTCTTAGGAACAACCTGACTGTCAGAGGCTGGAAGGAAAGCAAGTCTGTTGGCAGCAGGTGCAATGAAAGTGAAGAAATTACTAAGGAGCTGGACACATTAGGACTCAGGCCATATATTGGCATAAGAACTAAAGATCTAAAGATGTTATTACCTTTAGTAGTGGACAATTTAGAACCCCACCCCCAATGGATTCATAGGTTAGGAAAAGATGTCCACGAAGAATGCTCCAAGAACTGAATGACTTGTTTTATCTGTCAAGGTTGAAGTATGACTCTAAACCTATACCCTTATGACCTATACATCTCTTGGGGTCATCGTGACCCTAAAGGACAGAGTAGAACTACACCACGAGTTTCTAAGACTGTAACTGGTACAGCATGAGATGGGCAGATGGAGTGACTGACAGGTTCAAACTTCTGGCATCATCTTAAGTGGATGAGAGCTGAACCATCAGAGCCTCGGTGGGAGGGCACAGCACCATGCAAGGTTTCTCTGTGTGGGACTGAGGCGGACAGAAGTCGGAAAAAACTCTATGGCGCCATACAACCCAGCAACAACAGGATCGAATATTGAGGTGAGAAAAGGAGCTTAAAAAGGGATTGGTCGATTTTTAAGCAGTCTATGAAAGAACCATTTTGAACTCAAGATAAGCCGAGTGGAAAGTAAAAATGTTTGTTATTCCCAAACTCTCCAGCTGATAAACAACTAAAAGTTAGGAAAGCTCTCAGGACAAAGACCAAATCCTTGGCACTGACCTCACGGTCCAGACACCAATGTAACAGGGTCCAGGATCCAAACTAACAAGGACAGAGGCAGGACCTCAGAGACCCTCTTGGCCTGATCAGAGTCCTACAAGACCTTGACCATCACTTCTCAGTCGTTGGACTTACTGTGGTTGCCTGCATGTTGCTCTGGTGCAGGACATGCCAGTATCTGAAATGCCAGCAGGGTCATTTGAACAAGGTGAACAGGTTTCAGGAGAACTTCCTGACTAAGAGCAGACGACAAGAAAGAAGAGGATGGCCACTTCTGAGGGATTGGTCACTGATAATCGAAGGCACTGCAGGGAAACACTGTCGGATAGCGTGTCTGTAGATGAGCTCCTCGGGTTGGAAGGTATTTCAAATAGCACAGGGACACAGCTGCCTACTCAAAATGCATTCTCCTCAAAGTCATGTCAACCATAATGACCTGGGTGAAGTACAGCTTTCAGGACATAACATTTCCTGCTGAGGCATTACTCAAAATGGGAAGAAAGAGATGCACACATTCATTAAGAAGATGAATGTGAGAAGGGAGACGCTGGATAGGGCAAGATATGACAAAATAATAATTTATAAGTTATCAAGAGCTCATGAGGGAGAGGGGGGTGGGGAGGGAGGGGGAAAAAGAGGACTTGATGCACAGGGCTTAAGTGGAGAGCAAATGCTTTGAAATGATTAGGGCAAAGAATGTACAGATGTGCTTTATAAAATTGATGCATATATATGTATGGATTGTGATAAGAGTTGTATGAGTCCCTAATAAAATGTTTAAAAAATTTTTTTAAAAAGAAGATGAATATAGAACTTTTGAATCTAGGAAAACTGAGATGTGTCCAGAGTGAAATCACCAGTGCACAGATCAGTATTGGTGAGCTGAAATGGACTGTTCTTGACCACTCTGAAGCAGGCAGCCAGATAGTTTACTCTGTTGGGAGGGATAGATTCAAGAGGAATGGTGTCACATCCATTGGCAGAAAGATCAGTTCAAGACCTATCTGGAGAGTGCAATTCTCTCTGTGATACGACAATATCTATTCACATACAAAGAAACCCAAGACTACCACTAAAAATCAACTTTATACACCAACCACTAACACTAAAGAAAATGAAAGATTCTACCTTCTTCTTCAGTGTGAAATTGATCAAATAATCAAGATGCGCCAATAATTACTGGTGGCTGGAATGAAAGAGTTGGAAAAAGAGGAAGGGAAAGTTGTTGGAAAATATGGCCTGGTGACAGAAACGAAGCTGGAGAACACATGGTAGGGTTGTGGAAGAAGATCTACTTTACTGAAAATCAATGAGCTGGACTAAAAAGGAGGGACCAATTCTTGGGGAACAGAGGCCTCTGGGGCCCACTCTCTATGGGTAGGAAACAGGCTGAGTTACCTAGTAATAAACATGAGTGATTTCTTATAGAAAAAAGAAAACATTTCAGAGCTCTTATCACCAAGAGCTCCTGAGGAGGAAGACTGGGCTTTCTACTCCCATAAATAGTTACAGACCTCCCACAGGGGGTCTCTGTGGGTCAGCATTGACTTGATGACATTGAGTTTTGTTTTAGTTTTGGGGGGCAGGGTCAAAAACACAGATGAAAATTAATACCTAGGAGAACAGTAAATTAGTATGACTCACAGACATTACAAATAGTGACGGATCATAGAATGTTCTCTGTTCTCAAAGCAGAGATCAAGATGTACTTGGCTGCATTTCAAAGTCACTGTGGTTGAAAAATTTCTCTATGCTTTCAAATGCCAGACCACACCCTTGCTTTTGAGAATGGCTGAGCCTATTACAGCTCTCCCTCCCCCACCCCACGGCCAGTTTCCTACTGTGTAATGTATGTCTCTGTGGCTGGGGGGTAGAACAGCTTAACTTTCTTTTCAGTCAAATCTTACCCTGACCCATGATTCAGCTTTGACGTAACCCTTTGTTACTCACTAGTGCTTCTATTGCCCCAATGTGATCATAAAATCAATCTTCTGAATAAAGTGTCTACACTTCCTCCTAACAGATAGCATCCTGAGGAAGCCCACCACAGGACAATCTTGTCATGGGTAACAAGTTCTTTACTGACAGCTCCCCTACTTCTTTGCTACAAGCCATGCCATTGGGATGTGAAATGAAAAGACCCACTCCATCAAAATAGGCGTTCATTTGCTGTTGCCTTAAAATGGCTTTAAGTACCTGGGACATCTGGGCAGCTGTGTTCCCCTTTGCACCCATGAAGGCCATGGACAAGGCAGAGGAGATGCTCAAAGGTGAATAAAATATGTTTTCTGTATTATTTTCACCCAGCTTTTTAAAAAGGGTTAAGGCAAAGTTGCCATTGGATTCTGAGAGGGCGTCCATGATCTTGAGCCTGAAATGAAAGAGGAAAAAACACTATTACCCAAATATAGGCTCCCATGTCTGCTACATTTTCATTCTGAGTGTTACTCCCAAGAGTCCAAATCCTCGGCCATTGAGTACATGATGACCCATTAGTTGACACTTGTCATGAGCAAATAACCTGGATGTCATTGCTTGATGCTGATTCATTGTATCCCCTACTGTGTCATATACGAACTGGGCTCTAGAACACTTCGATGGCTGATCTACTAATTTTTCTAAAATAAATTGTCTCTAGGTCAACTTGGATTATCAACTAGGACCACTATGCATTTACACCACCCAGGGAACACAATGAAAATGGAGAACGCTAAAAAAACCCAAAATTTTAGTGGTTTTTTTTTCTTGGCCACTGACATTTATTCTGTGGTATAGTGACTATAAGCAGAACTGCTAACTGCAAGGTCAGCAGTTTGAAACCAACAGCTGCTCCAATGGAGAAGGTGGGATTTTAATTTCTGTAAAGAGTTACAGTCTCAGAAACTCACAGTAGTGATTCGACTTTGTCCTGTGGGGTCATTAAAAGTCAACGTGGACTTGATTGCAGTTTTATAAGAGGGAAAATCCAGAGGCACTAAAATCTGAGTAAGTGTTTGTGAAGGCAGAGCAGGGGAGGCAGGAAACCACTCACATTCTCTGCTTTGAGGGCGTTCTTAGTGGCATTCTGATAGCATTTGTGTGAGGGCATACATCTCCCAGGAGGCTTCAAAAGTTTATGGGAAAGCTCACCTATCTGTTCATCCGTTTTCCCATGAACATTTTGAAGCTCCCACATATGATTGTATCACACAAATATATTTCAATATGGTAAAGTCACTCACAAAATGAAGCAGGAAAAGATGATTCAGTATATTACACTGTTTAACACAAAACTCCATATTCACAATAACATGAAATCTTAATATAAAGGAGGATAAACCAAATGACAAAAGAGGTCGCAGGAGACCTTAATCACAAGCACCATTGACCTTCAATCCTCTTAGGAATCTCCAAACAGTAATAGAAGGACAGGCTCCTGCTTTCAGTCATTCACAGGGTGGGATTGAAATGAAAATAACAATAAAACCATGATGCCATGGACATGTGCATTATGATGCTCCACGATGGAAGAGAAAAAAGTAAAAAGAAGTTCTTCTTAGTTAAGCAACCCTATGACCATCATTGAAAGATTAAATAGAAATTTAAGACAACAAATGTGTCTGGTTAGTTTTTTTATATTATTTATACTGCTCTGTCCATTCTGCAATGTCGCATGCATTATTTTTATTAAAATGAGGGGCTTACAAAATATTCTTGAAAACAAATCCATTATTTTAATTTCACTTTTCCATGATAGGTTTGATGCCTCCCTGTTCTGTTATGATCTTCAGCATTTTCAGTAATATTTGTTTTTAGTCCGCAGACCCTTGTAGAAAACTTAGAGGAAAACTATAGAGAGATGGTATACAACATGAAAGGCTCCTTCCTGCCACTCCCAACCCTCTGGGAAGCACCACTCACAAGGCATTGGGCCCGCTTTCTGGCATTTCCTGCCAAGTTACAAACCCCACTGTGCACAAGCCCTGTGGACCTGCAGTGGGAGACCAGCTCTGCCTACTTGCCTGCCTGGTGCAGGGGATCAGATTAATTTTCGTCCCCTCTGAAGTGTGGGCTTTTGACTAAATAGACTTGGGGAATCCCAGTGAGCCTTCTGCTAGGGCACATTCTTTTTATTCTAGAACTCTGCTTTCCATAGGGGAATATCTCCCCTTCCCCTCCATTCCTCAGCTGCTTGGCAACCAAGCCAGGAAGTGCACCAAGCTCTGCATGCTGTCCCTGCCCCCTCCCTCTTGGGACACTGGCCCAGGTGTGGATCTGGAACTGGGAGTTGCCCCCCCCCCCCACCGCCCTCCGCCCCCGCGAAATAGCCTGGCCCTTTCCTCCATTCTGCTCTTCCTAGTCCAGATGAAAGAGAGAAACTGCACCCTGCAAGGGTAGCAGAACCCCAACCACACACATACCACGAAGTCTCTGTGAAGCAGTAGGCACCAGGCTGGAGGCTGGAGGCAGATTTGGGAGTAGATAAAGGCTCCAGTGCTGGGGAACAGGGAGTGGCCTTCCTAGTCTGGGAAGCAGGGGGTGAGTGGAGGGAGGGGTTCTGGTTCAAAGTAGCGCTCAGAGATTGCTTAAGGCAAAGTTGGCATGTGTTTTCCTTAGGCAGTCAAACTGGCTGGCATCAATACTCTATTGCTTCTACAGGATGAGTCACAATTAGAAAAGCATTTCCTGAAGGAGAGAGTTCACCGTTGCTTTCCACTGTGTGTGTGTGTGTGTGTGTGTGTGTGGCGTGTAATGTTTTAACACATAGATTGCTAACTGTTTGGAGTTTATCCTGGGGGTTGAGAAATAGGAATTCCGTTTTAACACGCCCACCTAAATCCTGCAATGACTTCTCTGCTCTGCTTGTTAAGACCCCATCTTCTGAGCAATGTTGTGAAACTGCATTAATAACAAGTGAAACAAAAAACAACCCATCAGAAGCCCGGGAATCCATTCTGCTGTAGGACAACCCCAACTATTTCTGGTTGTAATTGATCCATAGGGACTGATTGGAATAGATCTACATACATACATTTACGGGCCATTCTTCCAGACACCTGTTGGTGAATTGCAACAGACTCAAACCACCGACCTTCCCATTTATATAGTTAAAAAATCAACCATGCTCATGATCCAAGACGCCTTATACCTACTAGGTAGCTATAGAAAGCCTATGTGGGCTTTTGGAAGCTATGTCTGATGGCACTGGACACACTGATTTCATTTATCTGGTTTCTACTATGTTTATAGATTTGCTTCATTGTCCTAGGGCATACTCACAGTCTCATAGACTATGGTCTATGAAGCCTCCAATATATGCACATTCTAAGGTACAATAGACCACCCTATTGAGGTGGTAGCGTATAGGTTAGACATTCAAAACCACCAGCCTCTCTTCCAGAGAAAGACTAGACGAGGCTTTCTACTCCCCTAAAGTACTCTAGTCTCAGACACAGACGGGGCAAGTATCTCCAGTCCTACTGGGTCACTATTAGCTGGCAGCAACTGGATTGCAGCGATTTGTTTGTTTGCTTTCAAGAGATGTCTTATTCTTTGTTGTTTTCCTTCAATGGTTCGTTCAAAGTTAAGTCACATTAAGGCAGTAGCTCCTGTTGTAAGATGCCTCCTACATCTTATTCATTTAAATTTAAGATCAAAATTTTCGTTTGCCATCACTATCAGAATTAGTGGGCCTTTGCTCTACTTTTCCTACCACCTCTCCACACCCTTCATCTTTCCCTACTCTTGAGAATTCATGGGTTCTTGCAACTTAGTAGAGTCCCAGCAGGCACAGGCCACTCAGCCATGTCTGCATGTGCTCTTTGGTGACTTTGATTATGCTCCTTGATTTGTGTCACCCCCCCCCCCCCTTACTCTCATTTTGGGAGATCTTTTCCATTCAAATCAAGTCACTCATCACTATGGTCTCTTTCTAGTCTGTCTGGTTGGTATTTTCACTTTTATTTCAGATGTTGGTGGTGGTGCCTGTGGTCGGTGCTTTCCCACCCACTTGAAAGCAATCTGATGGACAACAGACAAAAGCTGACTGGCTCTTCTGTGCTGTCCTCACAGCCACCACTATACTTGAGCTCTTTGTAATAGTCAAGCTGTCAGGCCATCTCGGTGACTACCAGCCTCTCTTTTGCTCAACATCTATTTTGCATGCATGATGTCCTTCTACAGAGTCTGACTCATGCTAACAGCTTGACTAAAATACATAATTTGAAATCTTCCCACCCCCTCACTTACACAGAGACTTCTGCCGATAATTCTCCCCAGGCAGATTTCTTTCATCATCAGACTGTCCATGATATTTTCTATGTTCTTCACCAGCATCTTGATTTCAAGACATTAATTCCCTCTTCCTTATATTTTGGAAATGAAGTGAATTCATTAGTCACTTGCAAATGAGGCCATTGAAAACACTGTGACATGGAGCAAGCATCTTTGACTTCAAAGTAATTTCTTTGCTTTTTTACTCTTGAACATGGCCTTTGGTAGAAGCCATTCCATGATTTTCCCTGCAAGATCCAGAGAGAGAATTCCAAAAGAAGGCAGGGTGAGTCCATGACTTGTGGTTCTCACTCTGGACCAGAGTTTTCCTCAAGGCTCTTCACTGTTCTGTCCTCTTTGACTGGGCTTCCATAGTCACTAGTCTTTGAAGCGGCCTTTGAACACCTCTTAGTTACTTCACCGCACTAAGGTGTCAAATTGTGCACTGTGGTGTCATGGTGTTGTTGTGGTGTTGAAAACAATGCCACCAATATTTCAGAAGGGTCGCCCCCAGAGAACAGGTAACAGAGGAGCTTTATGGCAAAGAACAGACTAAGAAGAATGGATAGGAAATCCCTTTGGAGGGATTACTTAAAGAACCAACTCACTGCCATCAAGTTGTTTCCAACTCATTGCTACAGGATATTCAGGGTGGACCTGTCCTTGTGAGTTTCCAAGAATAAGGCTTTACCAGAATAGAAAGACTCATCTTTCTTCCTTACGGATGATTTTGAATTGCTGTATATTGTGATTTTTTGCATACCAAGACGTGTTGTTTTATAAGCCCATAGAAGATAGAACCAGAGACATTAATATCTATAATCTACTACTGGTGTGGTGTGAATTTATTTATCTCAACAAAGAAAATCAGCTTGATCCTTAGAGGGTGCGACACGGTTTCACTTAAGCCCCTGTGCAATGAAGGAGATGAAGTAGACTACCTGCAGGGCTCTGTGAGGTGACAGCCTCCCCCAGGAAGAAGACCCATCTGGGCTGGGACTATTGGGTGTGTCATACAGAGACTCTCCCTGCAACCAAGAAAGGACAGAAACCAAGCATTCTCTCCTGAAATCCTCATTCCAACTCCCTGGAGCTTTTTTCTTTAAACAACAGGACTCCTTTAAGACAGTGAAATTAGATGAGTATAACTAAAGGAGTAGACTCTTGGGCCCCTACTCCAACTGTTCCTTAAGGTTCTCAGTCCATTCTGTACACACACACACACACACGCACGCACACACACACAAATACATACTCAACGTCAGTTATTAAGGAAATTGCCACAGTGAAAGAATGCCCACAGGAGTTGCATCCACCAAGTTAGAGGTGTCCAGGCTCCTGTGTGATGAAAATGGGTCCTTGGAAGGGTTGTTTTCAGCCATCCCCTAGAATCAGGTATGGCTGCTCCTCTCCAATATAATCATCCATCAGAATTCAAACAAGACAATCAAATAGACATAGCAACCTTCCTTTTTTATCTATTAATGCTTGAAATAAATTAGAGTCATCAGACATTTACTCGGGATGTTGAAGAGACATCACTTTAAAAACATGGGAGACCATGCTGTCCTCTTGACAGTACTGTGAACAGTTCAGATAAACGGAAATGTGTGTCCCTTGGCATAGATGGGTGAGTCACAGAAACATATGAATGCCAGTAACAGCAGACACACACAGCGGAAGGGACTGGATCCTCATACGTCTGAATTATCTGCTCTCCCTGTTCTTGACAGTATATGAGGGGCTCATCAAAAGCTCTGAAACACAGCTCTCCATTAAGGGGTTCTCAGCTCTCCTTGGCACCTGCCTCCTATTTATTCCTTTGACTCTGTATTCTCTCATTACCAATGGGACATAATCATAATACCATGGAGTAGAGAGAAAAGTCATATTTATATGTGTGAATCCTCAGAAGAGAAGCACAGTGTCCTGCTGGGACAGGGAGGGCCTCTCTGCACAAAGGCAGACAGGGGACAGGCCTGTGACCGCTGAAATCCCATCACAATACTGACTCTGTGCTACCCCTGCCAAAGAGACCACAAGCCATCAATACACATCAATTACAGAGCCAAGGGAAACACGAGCATGCAAATATACACACAGAATCCTGACCATGAGATTCAAAATTCAGCCTTTAATGTCTGACATGTCCCCTATCAGGCAGCAAGGTCACCCAGAATTCTAGGCACAGGAGGAAGTAGTGGAAAAGAATGTTTGTAGGTTTACAGAGGAAAGGATAAGGATCCTCTAAATCCAGTGAGGACGTTTCCTAGGGAGAGGAGAACCGTCCACAGAAGAGGATGCAGTTGGTCTTGGTGTGCTGGATGAAGAAAAGGAAGGCGTAGTTGGCACAGAACCTGGGTGGTTCTTCCACAGTACCTTTGAACGATGACAGCAGAGGCAGCCACTGCCTCCGTGTCTTCCTCATTGACCTTCACAAAAACCTTGTGTCCCACCTTGGACACAAACAAGTCCCTCTTGGGGGAGATTCCAGAAAAGTCTCCCCTGGCCTCATTACAGGCATCAACCATGCCCAATGTGGGAAGGGAGTTCTCCAGGTCATAACTTTCCTCCAGTTTGAATCTAGGAAGGAAAACATCCACTTCTCTTGTACACACAGTGGTGGCCTTGGTCCATTGTAGTAATCTCATGCGTAAGTTCCTTTTGCGCCTAGAAGAAGAGATTTGGGGATATAACAATACAGGACAGTGCTCTATTGATTAGAATATCGTGCTGACATGTTCATGTTTGTGGTGATTACATAATCTGTTGTCAATTTGAGAGTATTAGAGTGAAGGAATGGAGGTTAGCCTGACAATCAGGTCGACGCTTCATGACCTCATTTGTAGGCACCAAGGAGATAAATAGCTCACTGGAGAAGGGGCACATGCTCACTGCCTGTGAGACATTTTTTTCTTGAGTAGACACATGGAGCTACACTAGGGCTCTGGAGCCAGAAGAGCCTATTAGAGAACCCGGCTCACACTGAGATGCTGTCACTGCCACTGGATGCATAAGACCTTCCAGCAACCAGTGATCTTCTTGATTCATCATGATTGCATGCACTTCCTGAGTCTGAAGAAGACTTTATACATTGGTATTAGACACATGGGCTACTATCTGACTTATGGAGTTGATATGAACTCAGCTGGGATGTTTCTTAATATACACTTATTCCTTATATAAAGCTCTTTCTTATACATATATGAGTGTCAATGAACTGGTTTCGCTAGTCTACCCGGCCTAACACAGGGCTCTGCAGGAAACTGCACAAGATGGCAGTCACTGTCAAAGGTGCCCCCTCTGTAAAGTGGGTGGGTGAGAGAAAACTTTAACTGTTGATTTGATTGCAATGAATTTCATAGATAGACAATTGTAAAACAAAATGTGGTACAGCCATACTATTTAATGGAGTTTTCTTTGTTTTGGTAAGGGTTTTACCATAAAAATGCGTGGTTGAGTAGTACACGTACCACATTGAGAAGTCTTGAAAACATTGTATTAAGGAATAAAAAGCAATCTCAAAAGATCACGTACTTCCAGATTCCATTCATAGCAAAGCCTGACTATTGGGAATCTAAAGACACAATGGGTTAGTGGTTGCTGAGATCTGAAAGAGGCAAGGTGATGGGAACCCACGCCATGAGAGAGGGAGAACGGGGCACGTCTGCATATGATGAACAGTTCCAAATTTCACTATGGGGATGATGAAGTCAGAAATCATGAATACGCTTTTAAACATAGAATCACTATTGTAATTGTTATGGATGGAAATTATTATCACAGGAAAACTAATTTTTATCATTTGAAAGCTTCTTTAGAGCCTGATAGCTACCACGTGGGACACCTCAGATGCAGAAGAGCACACAGTCAGCAGAAGGCATGCACCTGGAAGGTGTCCTTGCACGTGTGTACTTTCTTCCTGAATGCTAGGCACTCAGTCAACACTGTTCCCTGAGAAAAGAACTTGTAATGAAGATGAAATTAAGATTACAGATCTGAGGAAAATATTAGCCTGTATACACACAAAGAGCTCTAAACATGAGATTGAAAATTGAGGCTTTTATTTCTGAATGGTTCTCTCTGCACTAAGGTCACTTTGGGTTCTGGGCTCTGTGTAATGTCATGGATAAAGGAGACGTAAGTCTCCAGGGGAAAGACAGGAGCGACTTCTCTCTCTTGACGATGATTCCTACGGAGAAGAGAACCGTCCACAGAAGAGGATGCAGTTGGTCTTGGCGTGCTGGATGAAGAAAAGGAAGGGGTGGTCGGCATAGAACCTCGGGGTGATTCTTCCACAGCACAGATGAACCATGACGGCAGTGGCGGCCGCTGCCTCGGTGCCCTCCTCGCTGACCTCTACAAAAGCCTTGTGTGCCACCTTGGACACAAACAAGCCACTCCTGGGGGACATTCCAGAAAAGTCTGCCCTGGCCTCGTCAAAGGCATCGACCATGCCCAACATGGGAAGGGAGTTCTCCAGGTCATAACTTTCCTCCAGTTTGAATTTGGGAAGAAACACATCCACTTCTCTTGGAGGTATTGTGTCGGCCCTGGTCCATTCTAGGAATCTCTCATAGGTAAGTTCTTTTTCCACCTAGAAGAGGTTTGAGGGTTAGACACAACAGAAAGTACAATACTGAGTAGAACATCATGCTGTGATATTAATTTTATTCAGGAGCACTACTCAGGATGGTAGTCACCAGGCAAAGTGCCCCCTGAGGTCTGCAAAATGGGTGTGAAAGAGAAAACACTAAAAATTGATTTGACTGAACTTAATACCATTGCTTGCGATTGTAAAACAAAATCTGGTATACCCAGTCTATACAATGAAACTTTTGTTTGATTTATTTTGGTATTGGATTGCCCACAAAAGGGATTGATTTGCCCACCATCCCTCCCCCCCCAAAAAAAAACAAGAAAGGAGGAGGACCCCCTCTTCAGCCTTCTTTCTCTCAGAGATCCAATTTCACTCCCCCTCCCAACCTGAAGCCGTCAGTTCAGACTGACCAAACTTGCCTCTGGAGTTCCTACTTGCTAATCTTAAAACTCTGGGTCTATATCCAGACACTAAGCCTAAATGCGAAATCTTTTTTTTTTTTTAATTAGGCTTGGCTCAGTAGAAACTACGCAAATGAATCAAAATGGCCAGGAATCAGCTATCTAGATTTTCACATTTTCCACTCCCTGGATATTTTTTGTCAAAGTAACTTCTAGTGCCTTCAAGTTCCCTTCGTACAGGCTCTATTCCACATCAATTCTCAGCCCTCTCTGTGCCAAGACTGCCCTACTTCCCAACATCAGCAAAAGTCAGCATTACCAGACAATTAATCTTCCCTTGATCAGTCCAATCATGCCCCTCTGCCCCCAACTGCACCTGTCCTCCTCCTCCTGCTCCAATTCTCTCCCTCCTCCTCATTATAATCCTCCTCCAGTATCTTCCTTGCCCCCTCCAGCTACTTCTGCCTCTTCTGACCAGCCAATGACAGACCCGCCATTTTCTGATCTGCCATCTCCTTCATTGTCACTCCTCCCACTTCATAACCATCTTCCCTCCTGCTGCCACCGTCATCTACACTTTCTTCCTCCTCCCCTCTGCCACCACTTTCTTTACCCCTCAACCCTTCATGCTAAACCCTTCCCTGCTCAAAAACCTCTTCTATACATCTGAAAATTCCACCTCCATGGCCTGAACCCCATTCTCCTTCTCTGTGAGGAGACAAGAGCTGAGGGATTCCTGGGAGTTCAGGTCCCTATTTAGATTCTTGACCTGTCAGTTCTCAAAACACATCTTGGACTCTTTAGCTCTGACCTGGACCAATATATTAGAGAGTTCAATTATCTCACTCAGTCCTACAATCTTTCCTAGTATGACTTACATGAGTTTCTCAACTACTCTATTCCCTAAAGACAGGGAGTATGGGGAGCGGCATAGCAGAGAGGTGAAGAACTTCATGCCGGAACCAGGATGAACCGGTTGGCACTGATACAGTGCCCCAAAGAAACACCAACTGGAATGATCACCTTGCACATGGGTACCAAACCCTCTTAGATGACATGGTTAAGCATGATGGTTAAGCATGAACAATAAATGGCAAATAAAGCAGTCACTTATGACAAGATTAGAGAAATCCTTCAAAACTCAAAAGAAAATTCTGCTCAGTGTTTTTCCTGATTCTCAAAGGCTTTCCAAAAGTTCACCAGGGCTGACCCTCAAGACCAGCTGGCACCATTTTATTTCATTCACACTTTATGTCACAATCAGCTCCTGATATGAAGAAGAAGCAGCTTAACAAACTGGAAGCAGGTCGTCTTACACCACAAGGAGACGTTCTCAATGCCGCCTTGAAGGTTTCCAAGAAACATCAGGAACAAGAAAATTCCCATAGATTAGAAAGGGACAAAACTGAGTATCAGATGCCGGCTAACACCCTTCAGGGCAAATGGGTGGATCCAAAGCAGAAAGCAGTGAGCCACGAATGAGTGAGCCACCTGGACCTTGCTTCAAATGTTGCCAGATAGGACATTGGGCATGCAAACGCCCCAATCCTCATCCCCCACTGAAGCCATGCCCACACTGAGAACAAGGAGGACACTGGGATAATGTTTGCCCTTTCTACCACAATGTGGGAAGGAATAATCTCTTTCATAACACAACGAGAACAGTCAGTGCAAGCTGCCTCCTTCTTAGGATTTCTAGGCTTGGCCCCAGATGATTCACTGTGCCCAGGGTCAACAGCCTTCACAGAGATGACCCATCATGAGCTCAGGGTAATGATCCTCGTCTCAGGAAAGCCTATGTCCTTCCCTTTGGACACAGGGGTCACTTACCCAACACTCTGAATAATCAGGACGGACTTCCCGAGCCCCCACATGATTGTAAGAACCTTACAGGTAGTCTCACAACCCCTTGTTACATGGTCACTCTTATGTAGCCTCTATAAGACACAGTCCTCACACCAGTTTCCAGTCAACCACAATGCCTCAGTCCCTAGTGGGCAAAGCTATTCTTATTCAATTCAAAACAATAGAAACTTTTCATTTACTGGGGGTCCTGGGCTCCAAATTTGTTTCTTTTACAGGCCTAACCAGACACTCTCCATTTCTCCATCTGCCCCAACATTATTCTCCTGTCCTGACAATCCTGTATGGGGTCAACTGTCCTTATGGGACAAAATACGGAACCTAAAATGTTTTGGGGAAGGTATGGCCTTCAAACAAGCCATTACGCAAATAGCCCAAACCGGCATCAAAAGGCTCCGGGAGCTACCTCACACCCCACCTCCCAACAAACCAATCGGTCTAGCCAAGCTCGCACACATAGCACAACAAGATGACTCCCAGCATCAATTTCTTCTCTCCTTCACACCACCCCACAGCTTCTTCACCAAGCAATGCTCACCACAGGATTTGTTGTGCCGCTCCCTCTGACAAAGAAAATACTGGGCATCTTCCATGCCATCTTCATGGGTAAAACCCAACAGAGCCAGGACAATGAAAGCTTCCCCTCACATCAGACCAGTGGCCGACAAAATACTTCTCTTTTCCAATCAAGACACTTTCTGCCTCCTGCCCCCTAAAGGGTTACACACCAGAGGCAATATCTCTACTGGCTCCAGTAGTCAGACCCTCTCTTTGGCCAAATACTGAGGCCCCATGTACTTGCCTGGCAGATTTTTACTACGTGGCCACAGGTTAACTGGATAGAACCATGCATCCCCATCTTTCTCATTCCAGACTTAACTTTCCTAGATGAACAAGACATGGAAACACCATACAAAAATACAAATCTGAAATCGCCTCCTCATAATTCCTGTAGATGCTGCGGTAGTCACATAATTTCATGTCAACTTGATAAATTGGTTTTATCAATGAAATCGAGCCTGTCAATCATGTCTCAGCCTGATTGCTACCTCCTTATGAGTGTGGCCTTCTCATGAGAATTCTGGCAGTTTCCTGTCTTCCTCCCTGGAGGTGGGACACACTGTCTGTGCTTCACCTTCTTGTGGACAAGCCTCATGGAGCCACGGTGATGGCAGCCAGACCCATGTAGATGCATCCACTGAGAATCGATACACAGGACATTCCAACACACGGGCCTGTGATCTTCCTGCATTGGTCATCATTGCATGTGCTGCATGAGTCTCAAGAGGATTTCACGGGCTAATATCAAACTTATGGGCTAGTATCAAAACTAGGATCTTGATCTGGACTGGGTTGGGATGCTTTAGTGATGCATAATTACTTCTTGATACAAAGTTCTCTCTTACACTTATAGAAGTGTCTCGGGATCTGTTCATCTAGTCAACCCAGACTGACACAGACACAAAGAGCAGCTGTCACCCCATGCTCATTGAACCAAGCGTACAGGCTGCTCTGGGGACTGGGGTGGGAGGCATGGGAACTGCTCCTCATTTTCATTACAGACGAACAAGACACCTAAGCGTTGACATGGAAAAAAATAGGTGATGCTCTTCTAAGGTTACAAACCCAAATTCATTTCCTAGTGGATGTGGCATTACAAAAGAGCCCTGGATTTGTCAGCCCTGGATCTGCTCACTGCAGAAAAAGGGGGACCCTGTCTTTTGCAAGGAGAGGAATGTTGTTACTTTTTTAATCAATCAGGCACATTTACACAAAAGGTATAAGAACCAACAGAATGAATCGAACACTGACTAAAGGAGTGAGGAAATGTAGGATCTTTCGCACATGGGAAAACACCTTTGGTTCTTGGAAATCTAGGGCTTCATGGTTCCCACATACTCTTGACACCTCTCCATTTACTATGTATAACTGTGCTTTGGGCTTTCTTCCCCACATTTGCTTATGCACACGTTTGTCTCCTACAGAATGCTAGTGGGTTGGGTGATGAGTGGGTCACCACTGATCACACAGACCCTGTCCTTACCGTTTTTAAATCAATGTTATCATCGGGAAGCATGATGATCATATTCAACTCTCTTCCCATATAGGGAAGCACAAGAATTTGAGTGAATATTTCTTGTACATAAGTCAGTTTCACAATAGCTTCTTGGAACATCATCTGGATGGGTTTCTCCTCCTTCTACAAAAATGAAAACAAAAACAAGATTGTGAAACAGGAGCATTGACACAAGGAACGGAATTGCTTTATTCCCACATAGGTACTAGTATATGCACGCCTCGCTCACATACCACACTACCCATAGGACTTAGTCATTGGCATTGACCACACATCTCCCAAGCAACAGGCATCACTGATTCCTTACTATTTGTTTGCTGACTTTCTGCCTACCTGCCATCTTCCTCATGTCTCAATGCCATTCCCTTGATGTTGCAACTATTTGAGTTGCTGTCTTTGGTAGCCAAGAGGTCAAATGCAATAAGTACACATTCAACCTATCTTTGTTCAAATATATCATTTGTATTAACTGAATGACCAACTCAAAATAATTGGTGGGGTTGCTTCATTTTATTTATAAAGAAAGAAATTCACATGAAAATTCCCACCAACCCCAAAATCTATACTCATTGAGGCAAGTACATCTGGAAAGTGGTATCCTTAACACTCATAAAGACATCTTTGTAGCTTGTCTCTCGCTGCTGTAGACTCTAAAGGGCAAGAGAGAATTTTTCCTCTCCTGCAGCTCCAGGCCAAGGCACAACACTGAGGGATGCGACACAGCAGCAAAGGTTCCCACTCTGAATCTCAGAAGGACGAGTTTGTCTTTCCCTTTATACTTGCTTTCCCTCCAGCTGCATGTAGATGTGGTGTCTCCACCACCTTGTCCGCAGCAGGAAGGGCACCATGCTGTCAGTGTGACAGCACAGGAGGAGAACCAGTCTGATTCCCTGAGAGAGACCCTCAGATTCACATCAGCCTGCTGTGCAGTCACCTTAAGGTATGAGAGGCAAACTCCTATCAGGTTACATGAGCTGTGTGATAGTTACATGATCTGGTATGAATTTGAGGATTCAGAGCGTAGAGTTGGAATTTAGGCTGTCAATCAGGTAATAGCTTGGTGTCCTCATTTTTGAGGCACGGAGATAAATAGCTCACTTTAGGTGGGACACATGCTCAGTCCTGACAAGACATCCCTGTGGAGAAGACACAAGTGGAGATGCTGATGGTGCCAGACATGTGGATCAGGAGAAGCCATATGGTCAGCCACCTGTCAGCCCTGAGGATCCACAAGACCTTCCACCCAGTGGCCTGTGACCCTGCACTTGGTGTCATTGCATATGTTTCATTAATCTGAAAAGGACTTTAAAGATTGGTATTGGACATATGGGCTAATATCGGACTTATGGACTTGCTCTGGACTGGGCTGGGGTGTTTTCTCCATCTTCAACTGCTCTTGTGTATAAAGCTCTTTCTTATACACATATACACATCTATGAATTTGTTTCTCTACACTACCCGGACTAACATAAGCTGCCATATCTGTGCCTGCTATTGAAGGCAATTCAAATTCACATCTAGTTAAAGAATTTTCAGGAAGTTTTCAAGCGTTTCCCAAAGGAAAGCAGGGCATTGAATTAAGAATTCAACTTGGAGCT
The DNA here is from genome assembly GCF_050624435.1 of Tenrec ecaudatus. Lineage (NCBI taxonomy): Eukaryota > Metazoa > Chordata > Mammalia > Afrosoricida > Tenrecidae > Tenrec > Tenrec ecaudatus. The sequence goes on from NC_134544.1 coordinate 13,423,336, forward strand.
CACGCTGTTGTTGGCGACATGGGTTCAGTTCAGACTCATAGCAACACTCTCTCAACAGAAGGAAATTCTGTCTGGTTTTTCCCCGGTTTCACAATTGTCGAAATTTTGGAATGAAAATATCCCTCTGGAACAAACAAAGATTCTTTCTCAAGGTGAGCATGCACCCAAAGAATCTAAGAAGTCTACTTCTCACAGGTGCATAACCCTCTGTAAGCACAGTAAGCAAATCAGAAAGGGTCACTTAGATTTGTGAGAATGCGGAGAGTCTGGCGGTGAACAAAATCTTGGAAGCAGGATGGAGCTAAACTCTGCATCAATCCAATAGACCTGTTCTTGTTCACATATTTTAATTTATTTCCACTGTGAAAAACACATTGGTAACACAATATTTGCATTTTAATAGCGTTTGTATGCACCTTTTAGAGATATCAAATGTGGGTGATTTCATAATGCTGCCAAGTCACCACCCTTACCTGTGCTCAAAGTTTTTCAACACTGAGATAGTTAATGTTTATTGTGCCAACATGGCCAATGAACACATGTGGGATTAAATGAAGGGCAGAGGGATAATTGGCTTGGTGAGCCTCACCTTTCTTATCTCTAGATCTTTGATTATTGGGCCTGTATGCAGCTGTCTTGCTTGATCCTTGCCTCAATTTGCAAGCTACACTACCTGTGGGACACCTTATCCATGGACTGTATTGATGTAATTTGAGGTTCCTTCCAGAACTGCCTCGCCACACTATTGAAATTTACATCTCTTGAGCTGGGGATTTTCGGACCCTGTCATTTGGCTGACTGTTGGTGACCTGCCTTGCTATTTGCTGCCTGTGCCTAGATAGCCTGATGTGCTCTACAGAAGACTACCCAGGGGCCCTCAAGACTAGAAAGACTGCCAGTGTCTCACAACTGTCTCACGGGAGTGAGTTGCACTGAGCCATTTGTACAGGTTTATAATTTATATAATTGTTTATTTCTTGTGTTACATATCTATCTGTATTTATATTATATAATATTTTATATTATATGCTATATATAATTATGTATTTTATATATAATATATAATATATATAATTATCAGCGTTCTGGTTTTGTTTCTCCAGAGAACCCTGTCTAATAGAATCACTCTTAAGAGAACTTTCACCATATTTACCTATTTTCAAACAAGTGTCTGTGTACATATTGTGTTTCTTAGAGAGGAAAGGAAGATCACTGGCTTGCTGCTTATTCATTGGGCAACCATAAAGTGCGGGCACTAGTGAGACAGCAGTCTCTCCCTTCCAGGGTTGGGCACCATGGAGGAAGCACAGATTATTCCGCGCTCACTGCCCTGCTCATCTGGGCACAGACACAGGACTCTGCTGAGAGGAAGGGTAATGGAAACACAGTGAAAATAATTGTTCCAGAAGACAGATATGGTCCCATGTGGAATTGGAGAAAGGATAAGCATTTCTTGGAACTGAATCCTAATAGACCAAAGAGGCTGCAAAGAGCCTCAGCACAATAATGTGTTGTAGGAACATGATGTAAGCAAGGGTGCGAGGCTGGGAAGATGGCAAGATGACAGCTAACAGACTTGAGTTGTGGTATTGACAGAATACTCCAGAACCTGGAAAGAGGAAGATTTTAGGGAGTCTGAGCAGGGCTTAGGAGAATGTAGCCACCTTTCCGGAGACCGATCAACAGTGGGGAGAAATATGAGAGAAGTGCTCCTGACTGCTGCTCCACACCCTGAGCACCGACGGCCATGAGCATCGGAATCCCTGGAAGAGAACCTTCCTGCATGCCTTAAACCCAAGAGGAACACAGAAATGTCTCCCTCAAATCACTTGTGCTGTGAGCAGACATTCACCTGGTTGATTTTAAAGGTACTTTTATAGGTGCGCGCTTTGGAAAATGCCTTCTCCCACTTCCCTTTGAAGTAGATGGCATTGATGAGAATCAGCTTTGTGCAGGAATCCACTGAATCCGAGGAGAGTGACTTGGGAATTTTACCTGTGAAGAAGTAAAGAACATGAGCACAGGTAGCTTTCTGATTCACACACAGGAGTGATATGCAGGACCTTTAGGAGTTGTTGTGGCTTTACTTGTGTCCTTCACTAAGACATGCTCAAGCCCTCAGGCCTGGAATCCAATACCCCCGAGTATGATCTGCTTGTAAGTAGGGACTTTGCAGATGTGATGAGGTGCCTTTCAGTCATACTGCAGTACGTGTGGCCTAAAGAAGAACAGACACAGACTGACAGATGGAAGGAAGGAAGGGGCCATGGAAAGAAGAATGCAGACACGTTTGGAGTTTTGCCTCGAGAAGCCCAGGATCTCCACAAGCCCAACCCTTCAGTGAGTCATTTTCATTCTTCTAGCTGTGAGACAGAAAGATTAGAGACCAACAGAGTCATCACAGAGCATGCAATGTCCTAGAAGAGGTCCAATGGATATTGAGTTCGATGAAATAGATATGAGTGCAGTGACAATGCTGGAGAATATGCCACATATCGGGCATATGTTCCAAATATTTTTTAATGTTCAAAGTGATTGAAGCAAGGTACGTAGTCCTGTGTACATTTGGGAGTTGGTGAAGGAACTGGCAATGAGGCTGCTTAGAATCTATTGTAATAGAAGGAACGTCTGTATCACCTTCAGTCTTCTTGGCTACCCAGGAGTTGATGTGTTTTCTGGACTTCTTTGAAGCATTAGCAAAGTCCAGCTCTTCCAGGTCTGCCTGGTAGAAGGTGCGGCAGGAATCTTTAAAAGACTGGGATGGACAGAATGACGTCAGGGCACAGCGACAGATATAATCAACATCTAGATGAGTTCTTCACTCTGATGCATCAGAACATCGATATGATAGGATTTACATATGTAATTTCCAAATAGATGTGAGGCATTAACTTGACATCCACATTTCTTGATCTCGGCTTTGTTTAATCTTTGCTTTTGCACTAAGTGTAATTTGTGGTTGATGGCGGAGGGGCTAGGTGTCTTTGTATCAGTTCCAACACATACTGACTCCCTTTGTCACCTAGCCCAGTACTGCCCCATCATCATAGCCACTGTGATGTTTGAACCCAACTAACGGAAGCGGTGCTGTGGATATGAAGTGTTGTTGGTGAAATTTGACCTGTGCATCCAGGAGATCAGGAGACAGACACTGAGATGCTGGATCTTGTCTTTTGGGGTCGCAGTGAATCAGAATCTACTCAATGGGAGGAAGTTATATTGCAAGCTTATCAACAGATAGTTGCACACCACATAGCTAAGACAGATTAAAACAAAGTAATATAAGTAGTCAAAATCCCAGAATAGTATGCAAATATTAATTGTACTTCATCTTTTAGTCAACCATGTTCACTTCACACCAATTTTTAGAGTATTAATTTATAATCTGACACACACAAAAACAATTTAAAAGCATAGTATAATACCATAGACGCTAATGAGACAATGTGTAATATTATTTAATGTGACAAAAAATAAGGGTTAAAAATTTCTCCTTGTGCTGAAGGAATACCTGCTGTCATAAAGTTAGGAGAGGGCAGTAGGCAGGGGCAGAAAAGAGGGTGGTGCCGACTCTTGATATGTCTACTTTATGAACATTTATACCAAATGCAACTACATGCAGAGATCACGTCAGCATCCTTTTAAAGATGAAAAACTATCAGTCTCACAAAAAGATCTGGTGCAATCATTCACCAAAGAAACTGAAGTAAGATTTGGGTTCTGAATTAACAATCAAAATATTCAAAAATGTAAAAAGTTCCACGATTTACATAAAACACCGTAAAGTTCTCCATATGCCTACAAGGGATTAGAAATATGCCCCATGCTTATTTCATCATTTTAGACAATTCATCCCACCATGGGCTAAGTTCCCTTGTATTTCTTTTTGACTATTGGTTCATTTCAGCTGCACACATGCAGGATGATGTTCATTAGGAAGCCCATTTCTCTGATAACATAGCATCTCAGCAGATGGAGGAGCTGGGTGTGGTCTGTGACTGGAGACCTGAAGTCACAACCCGCTCTCCTCACGGTCTCAACTACATCGGCCCTCCATCCCCCTGCTATGCTGCCTCCAGTCCCTTAGTGAAAATCCATAGGCATGACTTACTGAGAGGAAGTCATAAGTCTTTTCTCCGAAGAGCCTGTTGGCAGTTCTCAGCAAGTACTGAGTGTCAGGTTTGTTGACCTCAGAGAATAGCCACTGGAAGCCTTGGTGCGCATCTGCACCTCCACCTCCGACTTTATCTAGTGAAAGTGCCTGCAATGAAAACAGGATAACAGTACACATCTTCAGTGTCCCCGGGTTCAAGAAACGGTCCCACCCTACACTCAAAACTTCCAAGTCTCCAGACCCATTCTCGAGCTTGATGATGACAGCCCTCTGCTGGTACCTCATCTAAGGTTCCCCCAGACTCATAAAAAGAAGAAAGCAGAATATTCTATGTTTTAGTTGCAATAAAAATAGCCTTCCCAATCCATGACTGAATGCCTAGGATATTAGTTTTCACCAGTTGGGGTATTTTGTCTGAAAACATGGCTGTCAAAATCCCCTTCCATCGGTGCTCAGGGATTGAGTGCTGCCATCACACGGTGGAGTCTCTGTATCCAACTGTTGGATCTAGTCCAGATCTGAGACCTGCTTTGGTCTGAAAATGCAGCAGAGGGGAGGCTTTGACAGGCCTCGTCCTTCAACGGTCTGCTAGTTTCCACTGTCACACCCTTGTAGTCAGGCCATAATGAGGTGTGGGAGATCAAGTTTTCCTCCTGAAGAGTCCACGTAAAAGCTCGATAGGAGTGACACCACTTGGACAATCAAGTCGCAACCCAAAGTGAGCCACAAAGTCCTTCATGTGAAATAATCCTGTCCAATTTCCCTGTGAATGAGCCACGTGAGTGGCCCTGGCCGGTCACACAATGCGCAGAAACTCCTCAGTGCATGCCTGAATCTAAAAATAATCCATCATTATTCATTGAAGACACAGAACTGGTAGGCATTCAGCAAGGGCAATGTAACCGAGAGAAATTACTGAAACCAAAATGAAGACTGAGCATGATAGTGGGACTAGAGAAAGTAAAAGGAAACAGAGGAAAGAACAAGGTGGCAAAGGGTATTTATAGAGGTCAAAATACTGGCATGTACATATATAAGTATATTTATATAGGAGAGTGAGGAAATAGATCTACTTGCACATATTTATATGTTTAGTATCAAGTCAGCAGATGGACATTGGGCCTCCACTCAAGTACTTACTTAATTCAAAAACACATTGTTATATTAAATTGGCATTCCATGATGCACACTTTCTCGACATGATTGCTGAAGAAAAATGTGTGCATAAGCAAATGTGGTGAAGAAAGCTGATTGTGCCCGGCTATCAAATGATATAGCATCTAGGACTTAAAGGCTTGAAGATAAACTAGTGGCCATCTAGCTAAGAAGCATTAAAGTCCACATGGAAGAAGCACACCAGCCAGTCTGACCACGAGGTGTAGAAGGGACAAGTTAGCAGACATCAAAGAACAAAAAATTAGATCAGTGTGTGCCCACCTTCCTGATACAATCACTGAAGACAAACGTGTGCATTAGCAAATGTGGTGAAGAAAGCTGATGGTGCCTGGCTATCAAAAGATAGAGCATCTGATGTCTTAAAGGCTAGAAGATAAACAAGCAGCCATCTAGCTGAGAAACAACAAAGGCTATTTTGGAGTAGCACACCAGCCTGTGTGACCACGAGCTGTCGAAGGAATCAGGTATCAAGCAACAAAGAACAGACAAACAACAAAAAACATATCATTGTAAATGAGAGTGAGTGTGGAGTGGAGATCCAAAGCCCAGTGGTAGTCAACGGGACACCCCCTTACTGAAGGTTTGCAGGGAGGAGATCAGCCAGTCATGGTGCACATATACCTTTCCTTTAGTTCTTAAAAGCTTCCTCCCACCACTATCATGATCCCAATTCTATCTTACAAATCTACCTAGACCAGAGGATGTACATTGGTACAGATAGCAAATGGAAACACAGGGAATCCAGGACAGATTAACCCTCCAGGACCAGTGGTGAGAGTGGCAATTCCTGGAGGCTGGAGGGAATGTGGGGTGGAAAAGGGGAACCAATTACAAGAATCTATGTATAGCGTCCTCCCTGGGGGATGGACAGCAAGAAGAGGTCTGGAGAGACAGTGTAACATATGACAAAATAATAACAATTTATGAAATATGAAGGGTTCATGAGGGAGGGGAGTGGGGAGAGAGGGGTAAATGAGGAGCCAATAATAAGGGCTCAAGTAGAAGGCAAATGTTTTGACAATGATGATGGCAACAAAGGCACACCTGTGCTTGACACAATAGATATGTGTATGGATTGTGATAAGAATTGTAGGAGCTCCAATAAAATGGTTTAAAAAAAGGTATAATACTTAGCAATACTTAAGCAATACTACTTAGAAGTGAAGTTCTAACATAACAAACATAAAATATGTGGCATTGTCTGAGGAAGAAAGGGACCACAGAAGCTGGAAGGTAAAGCCAGTGTGTTGACTGCTGACAGAGGCTGGAACTACAGGGAAGATTTACAAAGATCTGGATAATGGACACACACATATATTGACACAAGAACTAGAGAGGCTATCCCTTAAAGTAGCAGAAAAGGTAGACAGTCCTCTCAGTAGACTGATACATCAGGATAAGAGTTCCAGAAAGAATGTCAATTGATTTGGGGGTTTTGATTTTTTTTTTTTTACCTTGGGATGAAAAACCACTATAACTCTATTGCTGTGTAGTCAGTTTTGACTCATGGCTATTGTACTGGGTGGAGTACAGCGGCCTCCCTGGGTTTCCCAGGAGCCAATTTGCATGAAAGCAGATCACCATGTTGAATGATTCCTGATTTGAATGTATGACCACTAGCTAGCAGAGTCATGCTGAACCAGCAGAGCTTCTGTGAGAGTGACACAGGGCCCGGCAGAGAGCTTGTTCCATTGGATGGGAGTGGACAGGAATCTGAAGCAGTGTCATGGCACCTAGCAGCACAGCAGCCTCAAGAGAAAGCATGGGAGGTCAAAGGTGAGATTGACAGGGAATGACCAGTTGTCAAGCTAAATCTCAAAGAATGGTTTCCAACTCAAGATGAGCACAGTAGGAAGGAAACCTGGTTGCTCTCGCTGATCTTTCTTGCTGGGAAACCAGTCTAAACATAAGGAATGTTCTCAGGTCAAGGATAAAATTCAAGGCATTAACCCCAGGATCCAGAAGTCACCGAGTTTGTGACCATAAAACCTGATTTACTACAAAATCACACAGAGATGAAGGCAGTACCTTACAAGCCAATCACTGGGTCAGCGTCCCACAATCCCCTGACTGTCTACTCAAAATACATCAAGTCCTATAACAGACAGACTGGTGGCTGGACCTTCTTTCGAATGAAGTGGATTGTTAGTTGGCAGAAAACCCACTAAGGTGTGGAAGGAGCTGCCCTAACTTGGATTGAAAGTGAGAGACAATTCCATATGGGATAGATCTCTAGGCCCCCAATTTCTGTGGGCAGGAAATAGGCTCAGAGCTGGTCAGTGATAAACATGAGTCACTTCTATGGAAAATGAAAGAAACATAAGTAGAGCTCTGTCCCTCACCCAGGGAATGGGACCAAACACCAAGGAAGATAAGAAATCAGAATGATTCACCAGAAGGACAAGTTAAGACAGCACCAGGAATGTTTCAGGTTCTCAAAACAGAAGTCAAAAAGCACCTGGCTGAGCTTCAGAACTGCAGTGGTTTGCAGACTGTTCCATGTCTCCCACACACCTGACACTGTTGCTTGCTGTCTCTGTCTATGCCAGAGGTCTTCCAAAACCAGTCTCATGACTGTGTGTGGAATGCCTTTGTGGCGGAGCATAGAACAGGGCAGATTTCATTTTAATGCCCAAGCTTCACCATATCACATGATGCAACCTTGACATAGGTCTTTAGTGTCTATTTAAAAACTCACCAAGCATCCCAAAGTGATGGCTAAATCAATCTTTTGTATAGTGTCCACACTCTCTCCCAACAGATCAATCAAACTTTCAGAAAAACTCCCTGAGATCCCCAAAAGGGGGACGGGGGTGGGCACTGCAGTGGTTACGGGTTCTCTGACAAACCCCTCTGCAGTTCCCTGCCACACAAGCATTGTTCTCTGCTAAGCAAAACGTCTTTGGTATTAAATTTGGAAAGACGTGGTCAATCCTCAAATGCAGAGTGTTTACTGTTGCCTTGAAATGGCTTTCAGTACCTGGGACATCTGGGCAGCAGTGTTCCCCTTTGCCCCCAGGAAGACCATGCTCAGGGCCGAGGAGATGCTGAAGGGCGAAAAGAAGATGTTCTTTGAGTGGTTTTCACACAGCTTTTTCAAAAGGTTTAGGGCAAAGGTGCCATTGGCTTCTGACAGGGTCTCCATGATGGTGAGTCTGAAATGAAGACATTAAAAACCATGTTACCTAAGGACAGGCTGCCAGGCTGGCTGCATCTTCATGCTCCTTGTTATCCGTTGGCTTCCTTTAAACCCCCAGCCCCCTTTGCCTCCATCACCCCCCACCCCCATCTTTGGTCAAAGAATAAATCCTCCAGTTGCCATCACTTGACTCTGATGCTTGGTAACCCTTGTGGGTCACAGCGGACCGGGTCCCATAGTAGGGTTTTCAGTGGTGGGTGCACTTGGGTCTTCAACCTTTGGGTTAGCAGCCAAGAATTTTATCTAGTTGGCCGTCTAGGGACTCCAGTGAGCAAATGTGTACACGCCAAACACTTTTGAGTATTTTTTTCTTGGGCCCTCATATTTTGTGATGGTTTCTAACCGTAAGTCAAAATATTAGATTGTGATTTCTACAAAAAGCCTCGCCCCCCTTTTTTGCTGCAAAAGGAAACATGTGAGGGCAATAAACTTGCTACCTGTGCGTGTGCAGGAGCGAATGAGGAGGGAAACTATTCCCATAACTTACCTCTTGAGGACAGATCAGGAATCAGACTATTCCTCCTTTTACATCACTGTTGTGTTTTATTTTTAGTGAATAGTTGTATTGACATATAATTCCCGTATCATACAATGCAGTTTAAAAATATATACCTCATTGCCATTGAATCAACACCGAAGCCTAGTGACCCCATCAGACAGAGTACAACTTCTCTGTGAGTTTTCAAGGCTACAGCTGTTACAGAAATACAAGCCCAGACTGTCACCCTCGGGGGTCGCTGGTGTTGTTGAGCAGCTGACCTTTGGGAACTCCCCCCAACTTGTATCTCACTACTGCTTCACTTGGGCTCATTATACTTTAATAGATCAATCTTATGTGAAAGAATTGTGCAATCATTACTAAGATCGATTCCGGAAACTTTTCTCCTCTCTTCCACTTTTTCTACATTGTTATTGTCTCACCAATTTCCCCTGACATAGCTCCCAATACCATTATTTCAGTTACTGCCCTTATAAATTTACTTATCCTGGATTCCATATACGAAAACATGGGGAACCCCCCCCCAAAAAAAATCCAACAACACTAACACATAAAAGCAGAGAAAACTTCAAAAGAAAGTAGGAAAGAGATAAAAACTAGAACAGATTAAAATGAGTAAAAGGAGCAATCGAATGATATGGTTTTCATTTCAGCCTAACTGCATCTGCCTTGAACCACTCTCCAGTGCACTCTCTGTGATAGTGAGGCCATTTCAGATCCCTGCTCTGTGGTCAGGGGATTCTGCAGAGGAGGCTAGCTCTTTAGTCAGCGACTTAGGTTAAAATGAAATACCTCATTGTGTGATCCTTTTTTTTTTTGACCCATGTTAATGTTTCACTTAAAAAAAAAACCTAAGGAGAAATATGCATAGAATACGCAATTGTTTTAAATGCCTCAAAAGTTTATACAAAAAGTCCACCATTTTTAATTCTATTTTTCCAGCAATTTAATGAAGCTTCTATATATTATTGTGAATACAAAAATAATTCCGTATGATTAAAAAATCACAAAATTAAAAAAGATGTTTGGATATTTGCATAGGATTGAAGAAAGGATAACATCTTCTGAATAACACACCATTGAAGAAATGGTTAACATAAAATCTTAATACAAAGATGCTAAATCAAACCACATACACAGATTCATGGAAGCTTAAACACAAGAAACACATTCAAGGTTCTTTCTAGAACTCCCACATGTGTCAAAGCCATTGATGAAGTCCATACTAGCAGATCCTATCATGTCCCTGGTGGAATAGGAGTGCACTTAACGATAAGAAATCATAAAGCTCCATTTACACTGAGATAAAATAAGGAAGATAATTCTGAAAGAGACTGTTCCCTTAATTATGTAAATTGGGAATAATGATAGCAGGATACATAATTAATAGACTAGAAGGCAATAAGGGTCACCAATGGTTTCTAGACAATGTTGATTATTCTGATTTTGATTCCTCTGATTTCTTCCATGTTTCCACAAGCATCACTTCTACAAAAAGAGTCTTGTTATGTGGTCAGTAAGCCTTGAACTTCCACCAGCCCATTCCCATGTAACTGGCCATTAAGCCCTATGAATGCTCACTGTGGACCCAAATCTTATTTGTTTGTTTCAGAGTTCTTGAAATTTTAATTATCTTTCCATTTTCAGAGCCTCATCACACTATAGTATTTTTGGAATTTTTTAGTAGTGTCTCTTTTATGGAATTGCTACATAGGCGCTTAGATGAACAATTAGGTAAGGCTAGGAGATCGTGTCAAACACCAGAGGCTCCATCCTGCCACTCAAAGCTCCCAGAAACCACCATTCCCAAGGCACTCTGCCCCCTCTCTCTGGCATTCTCTACATAGTTCCAAAGGCCAAGTGCACACCAACCTGGCGCGCCTGCACTGCTGGCCTTGTTTTACCCACTGCCTGGCTAGTGCCAGCCACCAGGGCATCTCCTGGCCCATCCCAAGAGTTGGATTGAATTAAATTCTGTTGCCAAAGCCAAGCAAGTAATGAACTGGGAACACATGTGTTTTTCTTTTCTGTAGAACTCTGATTTTCCTTATTGTCATTCTCCATCAGGTCTTCAGTTCCGTGTAATCTTAGCCATCCCTCCCCAACTGTTCTCCAGATGAGTCTAAACATTTTCAATCTCTGTGTCATTCACACAAACACAAGGATCAGTTCCTAGGCTGCGCTTCAGGAGGGCCCATCCCATGCAAGCCCACCCTGGTCTCCCCTCAATGTCCCTGTGGCCTCTTTCAGGGACCCTGGTCTAGACATGGACCTGGAGGGGTGGGGTATGACCTGGGAAAATGGGTGCCCTCTGAGGGTGACAAGGCACCTCCCTCCCCCAGCCTTTGTCCCAATCACAGAGGAAAATCAGATCCCACTAGGGAAGCAAGTCCCCAACACATTACATACCCCAAAGTCTTAAAATGTAGCTGCGGGATCCAGGCAGGAAGGCTGGAGTCAAAAGCTGAAATACAGAGAGCTGAAGGAGAGATAAAATCCCCCAAGTTAACTACCAGGCTAGATGGGGAAGTAGGCAGGGCCTGTCTGGAATGGGAAGTCTAGAGGAATGAAGGGAGGGGCTGGGAGGGGTGCAGACAGGCTTTTAGAGGTTCCTGGAGGCAAGGTTGACCAGAGCTTTTCTTAGGAACTCAGATTTGACAGCAGTTCCCGTTACTGGTTGTGCATGTTGGGTCTCCGTTAGAGAAACTCTCTGAACTAAGCAGTCACTGCTGTGGTGCATTCCTCCAGTTTGAGCATGACTCCTTTTCTTTTTTTTTTCCTAAAAAATTCCCGATCGATTTGAAGTTTATCTATTTCAAGTTACTCTCTCTCCTATCTCTCTATGACTTTACTATTAATCTTTGTATATTTTAACGATACGATAATGCCTACTGAATCCATGATTACTGGTGGGGGACTGGCTTCCCACACACCATCTGAGCCCTTGGTATCAGCTCCTCTTTTTTCCTCTCCCTCTGCCACCCTCCCATCATCGTGAATCCTTGGTCAATTATACATTATTGTTGTTATTTCCTCTCTTACATGTTGTCTCCGTTGTCTCCCTTCACCCACATTTCTGTGATTTGTCCCACTCGGGGGGGGGGTGGGCTATAAATCCAACCTTGTGATGAGTTCCCCCTTTCTCCCCTCCACACCCACCCCCACCCTAGCCAATAAGTAACTTTTTAAAGACTTCTCTTTTTCCAAGAAAACAACAGATGGTGTGAATCAAAGCATTACATGTACAATTGATCAAAATATGTGCATAGCTCTGTTTAAGGAAATTAAACAACACATGAAAGAACTAAAATAAAGAAATACTTAGATAATAAAAATGGAAAAAGTTGTTTTATTTCCCTCTTTACTTGAGACCTTCTCTTAACTAATGGTTGATGTTGTTGGGGCCTGTGAAGCAAACTTGAACACCAGGAAGTAGGAGCAATTGGAGGTTGAAGTCATTGGAAAACCTCATTGTGGGGAAGGTGGGTGGTGGGGGCAGGGGAGACTTGCGTGGATACCTCCCTCCTCCCAGCACTTAATTGGCAACAGAGCCACAGGTACCCCACAGTCTTGGCAGCTACAGGCAGGAGGCAGGAGTGCTTGAGGGGGAGAAAGGACAGAACAGCTTCAAAACTAGGGGAGGGGTATAAGAGGAGCCATGCAGGGAGAAGGCCCATCCAGGGAGATGGAGGGTAGGGGAGCAGAGCCTGTGCTGTCCCTGTGGGCACAGGGAGGGACAGAGCAGGGCCTCAGCATGACCAGGCATTGACTGTGAGTCAGATGTTTTTTCTAACATTGCTTATGTTGAGGTTGTAATTTATTTTCATGTTTTAAAATACTTTTATTGTAAACTTATACATCTCTTATCACAATCTGTGCATTCCTCCAGTGGGTGAAGCACATTTGTATATATGCCACCATCATCAGTTTCAAAGCATTCTCTTCCCAATTGAGGCCCTGATATCAGCTCCCCATTTCTTCTCCCTCCCTCCCCAGTGAGCCCTGCCTCACAAACTCTAGATAAGTTATAGATTATTGTTTTCATATCTTACATTGTCCTCAATCGCCCACGCCCCCCCCCCACTTCTCTTTTTCGTCCACCTGGGCATATAGGCTGACCCTTGTGATTGATTGGTATACTTACTTTTGTGCCCTCAAATTTAATGTTATTTTCCTTTATTGCATGTGGGCTTAGACTCATAGTTAGAAAGGCTTCCCCAGACCTTAGGGCTGACCAGTATTTTCCTCCAGTAGTGTTATGGCTTCCTACCAAACCAAACATGCCTAATGTGCTTTCTAAAATAATAATTCCAAAAGGTGAAGTGCATTGATGCCAGGAGCATTTTCCACTTGACACCACTGGATGGCTCCCCAGAGCTCTGGTTTTCTTCAGAGAAACATGCTCTATATTCATTGACAGACTCCCGGAGACTGTGAGAGAGATAATAGCACAACTCTACTCAGACTTAGGTTTTAGAACTGTTTCCAAATAATGATAGCTAACAGGTCAGCATCCTTCTAGAAACACTTTTCTAGCATAAGCGGGTTGAATATCTGAATGTCATCTTTAAGCATACATTATCCTAAGAGGTTCACAGAAGTGCGTGGGGATCCAGATGGTGAACGACTACAGTGCTAACAAAAGGCCTAGTGATTGGGTTCTGAAAAGACACAACCTTGAATACAATAAGTAGCCGTACTGCATATTGTACTGGGATCATCGTGAGTCTGCAAAGACTAGTTGCACTCAGGGCAGCAGATGATCATGAAGAACAGAATTAACCCTTAAAATAACCTAGTCTTTACAGTGAACTCTAAGGGGTGCTCCAGCCTCGTATCCCTCACGAAACCCTGGTTGTGGGCAATGATCAAGCCTGAAGTGACAGTTGGATGTGGTGACAGGGGAAACAAGACAACATCTTTCTCTCCTTTAAGCACTGGTTTGCCGAGGGACCAGTACTTCCTAAGTGAGGAGTCCTGGGACACTTCTCAGATCAAAGGGCTGCAGACACAGAGGTTCCCATTGGCCACGTGCTAGAGCTTACACTCTGAGCACTAGGTGAGCAGAGGTCTATGGTTGATAGTGGGGGCCCTGTTTGAGACCCCACATGGATTGAGCCTCCATTGCATTCTTTCTGACCAGCAGTGAGAGCACAAAGCCTTGCCCTCAGCTCAGGCAAAGTGTGCCGCTAGCTGTGACTTCCCTCGCCAGCTCAAAAGGGGGAGTCTTGTCACTAGAAATGTGCCTGTGTTTGCGCTTGATGGAAACCGTGAGAGGGCACTGGGCTGCCTGCTGGTATGTTCGCCCTGGAGCAGGGCACTGAGAGGGCCTTAGAATCAACCATGCAAATGCTTCCAATTACCAATAGTGACCTTATCCCAATCAAGGTTCCTGACCCACTGTGATGAATTGATCTGTCCTCCATCAAGATTTGTGTCAGTTCCTTTTGTTCACATGTCTGGTTCAAGTAACCATGCGGCTGTGAGAGCTTTGAGCTCCATGATTTCTTCATTGCTGGTGATCTCCTGGACCTGGAGGATCCTTGGCTTTGGCTTTGTCCTAAGATTTGATAGCACAATCCCAACCACACTCACTGCCCTCACGTGCATGCTGATGCTCAGCGATTTCCTGTGTCTTTCCAAGGCTGTAACTGTTTCATGGAACTGAAAGCCCTGTATTTTTCCTGAGATTTAGTCAAAGAATATCTGTAATGTATCTTTGAATTTAGGATATAATCCTCCCATTACAGCCATCCTCAGAGCTTTGCGTTTTCCCCGGTAGTCACTTTCTTCTTCCAAGAGTCACCCACTGAACCTGTCCGATGCTTATCACCTAATGGGTGGGTCTGTCTTTCTCTGAGCCATGGGAGGGCCAAGGTGGGAAGAGAGCACGGTTCATTCCATGGAATCTGGGACTCATTCTGGGACTTAGTTTTCCTTGAGGTCTACAAGGAAAGGGGTGGGAACTCAGGTTCCAACGCCACAGCCCATTCCCGGATGATATCTTTTTATCGGCAAAAAAAAAGAGACACAAAATGTAATTTGTTTCCACGTGTTGTTTTTTGGCACCAATGATCAGCTCCAACTTGTACCCATGTTACTTGCACTAGAGGGCCGACGCCAACCCTCACTGTCATGCGTGAGGCCATTGATGCAGCCCTGTGCCCATCCTTCTCGCCGAGGGTCTTATTTTCCTTGTCCTCCTCGTCTGCTTTGCCAAGAGGATGGCGCTTTTCCTGTTTTAGGGACCTTTGACTCCGTCTTCACAGGGCAAAGACAAGGACCGGGAAAGGGAGAAGCAGGTTGCGCCTTGGTCGGCTGACTCATAGAGGATTGGTCCGGAGGGCTGGAGAAGAAGGTGAGGGAAAGGGATATCGCACGAGGACTAACAGCTAAAGCTTTGGGACTCTATGAGGCTCGAGCTGTCAGATTATGGACCAAACTACATAGCATGTACCTCACCTTCTGTGTATTGAGATTTTTTTGCTTATTTAAGATTTATTGTTTGTGGATTTAGAGAAAATAGGACCAATGGCATTGATATCTCAAATTTCCTACCGAGGTAGCCTGTATTTCTTTGTATGCATGAAGCAAACACCTTGACACTCAGATAATAAGTCTGGATTCCAGGTAAATCCTGTTCATCTGTTGTCCATACAGTGCATAATGTGTAGGGTTGACTGAGGTGGCCAGGATCCCTGGGGAGTAGACATCGAGTTCTCTCTCTCTTGACTATAATACACTTATTACACAGGTGACCCTTCTCACTTTCAGCCCTCTTCCCTTCTCCTCTGACCCAATTTTAAAACAAAGTCCATGAGTGGAAAGCAGAGGGGAATGATAAGGATAACTCAATCAGATTCCCATTCGGCCTTCTCTCTCCCTCATCCCCGCACTGACTAATCCTGTGGTTCTTCACATTTCAAAGGTCCACTCTGCCCACACAGCTCAGTTCTGAAAGTACGTATGGCAGCTACAGAATGACAACTGGGGCCCCATCAGCTGAACTCCAGGCCCGGGCTGCTATAGGCTTGAAGAAGGTCAGTGGGAGAAGTGTTTCAGGCAGCCCCGCGAAGGCATCATGGCTGGTTCCCTTCAAACCGATTTGCCAACTTGTTCCTGAGTCACTGAACATGGCAACCCAAGTTTCAGCAAGACACACAAGAAGGTAAAGCAGCCATCACTGTCATTGTCATCTATTAATGTCTGAAATATGAGTCATTAGGCATTTACTCATCATGTCTGAAGCTACTTCACTTGGAAGTAGTGTTACTTCACTTGGTATTAAGGTTAACATTTGAGGAAAACTGGAATATGTGTGTATTTTCACATGTAGGTTAATCACAAATCTCTTTGCATGCCAGACCCAATAAAAGCAGACACACACTGAGGAACAAGACTGAGATCTAATTCTGAGGTGCCTCCTCTCTCACCCTGTTGGAAGTTTCCCAAGTGCTTCACAATGTTCTACAACAGAGCTAAGCACAACTCCACCTAACTCTTCATTCACTCTGTACCCTCAGGTTAACAATAGAACATAATCATATTACCATGGAGTGTGGAGGAAAGACATATTAATATCTGTGAGCCTGCAGAAGAGAAGCACAGTGTCCCACTGGGATAGGGAAGAGGTCTCTGCATAAATATAGACATGGGACAGGCTTGTCACAGCTGAAATCCCATCGCTGCTTGAGGAATTCCCAGGACTCAAGACTGTAAGTCGAAGGGCAATAATGACTCTGTGCTGCCCCTTCCAAAGTGACCACAGGGCATCAGAAAATGTCAGAAAAGAGCTGAAGACACCATTGCCATGAAAATACACACAAGGAGCTCTAAATATGAGATTCATAAGTGAGACTTTAATGCCTGACATGTCCTCTTTGAACTATTGAGGTCATTTGAGTTCTAGGAAATAGTGGAAAATAGGTTTACAGGGGAAAGGAGAAGGATCCTCTAAATCTAGTGATGGTGGCTCCTACAGAGAGGAGAACCATCCACAGAAGAGAATGCAGTTGGACTTGATGTGCTGGATGAAGAAAAGGAAGGGGTGGTCGGCACAGAACCTCGGAGTAATTCTTAAAAAGCCCAGTGGAACCATGACCGCGGCGGCGGCTTCTGTCTCCGTGCCCTCCTCGCTGACCTCCACAAAAGCCTTGTGTGCCACCTTGGACACAAACAAGTCCCTCCTGGGGGACATTCCAGAAAAGTCTGCCCTGGCCTCGTCAAAGGCATCGACCATGCCCAACGTGGGAAGGGAGTTCTCTTGGTCATAACTTTCCTCCAGTTTAAATCTAGGAAGAAAAATTCTAGTTCTCGTTCATGCATTGTGTAAAACCTAGTCCAGTCAACGAATCGTTCATATATAATTTCTTTTTCCACGTAGAAGAAACGAGTTGGGGATTTTAATATATAGAAGTGTGCTATTGAATAGAGTATCATGCTGTGATGTTACTGCTCTACCTCCGTGTATCTCAACTTCCCTAATGCCACAACCCTTTCTCATACAGCCCCTCATGTTGTGGTGACCCCCAACCATACAATTATTTTAGTTGCTACTTCAAAACTGTAATTTTGCAACTTTTATGAAACAGGCAACCCTGTGAATGGGTCCTTTGACCCCCAAACAGTTCATGGCCCACAGGTTGTGAACTGTTGCTCTATAGGAAGCCTGCACAACATGATAGTCACCTGGTAAAGCTGCCTCCTCTGGAAAGTGGGTGTGTGAGCGAAAATTTTAACTGTTCATTTGATTTAAATTGAATTCATTGTTAGACAATTTTAAAACAAAATATGGTATAGCCATACTATGTAATGGAGTTGTTTTGTTTGTTTTGGTACGGGCTTTACCATGAAAGGGTATGATAAGGTAGTACATGTCACCACATTGAGAAGCATTGAAGATATTGTACTGATGGATAAAAAACAATCTCCAAAGAACGCATTCTATAGGTTTCCATTCATAGGAAAGCCTGACTATAGGGAATCAATAGATACAGTGGGTTAGTGGTTGCTATCTGAATGAGGGAGAGCCATGGGAATACAGGATGTGAGAGTGAGAATAGAGGACTTCTTCTGAACATAATGAAATGCTCCAAATTTCACTATGGGGATGAGTTCACAAATCATGAATATGGCATTAAACATAGAGTTGCTTTTGTAATTGTATGCTATGGAAATAATTATCATAAAAAACTCTTTTTTTATTCATTAAAAAAATCTTCCTTAGAGCCGTAGAGCCTACCACATGGACCACCACAGATGCAGAAGAGAACATAGTCACCAGAAGGCATGCACCTGGAAGGTGGCCTTGCACCTGTGTACTTTCTTCCTGAATTCTAGACAGTTAGTCAACCCTGTTCCCTGAGACAAGAATTTCTAACGAAGATAAAATTAGGATTACAGATTTGAGGAAATATTAGCCTATAAACACACACAGTGCTAAACAGGAGATTTAAAATGGAGACTTTTATTTCTGAATGGTTCTATCTGCACCACAGTCACTTTGGATTCTGGGTTCCGTGTAATGTCATGGATAAAGGAGACGTAAGTCTACAGAGGAAAGACAGGAGTGACTTCTCTCCCTTGACGATGATTCCTAGGGAGAGGAGAACCGTCCACAGAAGAGGATGCAGTTGGTCTTGGTGTGCTGGATGAAGAAAAGGAAGGGGTGGTCAGCACAGAACCTCGGGGTGATTCTTCCACAGTGACGTTGAAACGTAAGAGCAGTGGCGGCCGCTGCCTCGGTGCCCTCCTCGTTGACCTCCACAAAAGCCTTGTGTGCCACCTTGGACACAAACAAGTCCCTCCTGGGGGACATTCCAGAAAAGTCTGCCCTGGCCTCGTCAAAGGCATCAACCATGCCCAAGGTGGGAAGGGAGTTCTCCAGGTCATAACTTTCTTCCAATTTAAATCTAGGAAGGAAAACATTCACTTCTCTTGTACGCATTGTACCAGCCCTGGTCCATTCCAGGAATCTCTCATAAGTAAGTTCCTTTTCCACCTAGAAGAGATTTGGGGATTAGATACATCAAAAGGTGCAATATTGAATAGAACATCATGTTGTGATATTAATGCTATGCAGGAGCAGTACGCAGGATGGTAGCCACCAGCCAAAGGTGCCCTCCCCGAGGCCTGGAAAATGGGTGTGCAAGAGAAGACAGTAAAAATTGATTTGACTCAACTTACTACCATTACTTGACGATTACAAAACAAAATCTGGTATAGGCACTCTATATAATGGAGTTTTTGGTTTTTTGTTTTGCTATTGTTTGCCCACAAAAACAATTGATTTGCCCACCCCTCACCCCCAAAAACAAGAAAGGAGGAGACACTCCTTGAGCCTTCTTTCTTCTCAGAGCTCCAATTTCACTTCCCTTCCCCCTCTGGAGTAGTCAATCCAGACTGACCTGACTTGCCTCTGGAGTCCCTACTTGCTAATCTTAAAACTCTGGGTCTATACCCAGACATTAAGCCTAAAAGCCAAACCATTTTTGTTTGTTTGTTTTCTTCAATTAGGTTGGGAGAGGAGTGCATCACCATTGCTCACACGGTCCCTCTCCTTACCGTTTTTAAATCAACGTTTTCATCCGGAAGCATGATGATCATATTCAGCTCCCTTCCAACATAGGGAAGCACAAGAATCTGAGTGAATATTTCTTGAACATAAGACAAATTCACCATAGATTTCTGGAACATCATCTGGATGGGTTTCTCCTCCATCTACAAAGAAGAAAACAAAAAGAAGATGGTGAAACATGAGCATTGACACAAGGAATTTAATTGCTTGATTATCACAACGTTGCTCCTGTATGCGCTCCTGGCTCACATATTTCACTGTCCATAGGACTTTAGCATTGGATATGGGTCACACATCTCCCACGCAACAGGCGTCACTGACTCCTTCCTGTTTGTGTTCTACGTACCTGCCATCTTCCTCATGTCTCAATGCCATTCCGTTTATGTTGCAACTATTTGATTTGTTGCCTTTGGTAGCCAAGAGGTCAAAGACAATAAGTACTCATTGAACATATCTTTGCTCAAATATATCATTTATATTAACTGAATGACCCACTCAAAATCATTGGTGGGGTTATGTTTCATTTTCTTTATAAAGAAGGGCATTCACATGAAAATTCCTATCAACCCAAAATTCTATACTTTTTGAGGCAACTATACCTGGTAAGTGGTACCATAAACACTCATGAGGACATCTTTGTAGCTTGTCTCTCACTACTATAGACTCTAAGAGGCAAGAGAGAATTCTCCTCTCCTTGTAGCTCCAGGCCAAGGCACAACACTGAGGGATGCGACACAGCAGCAAAGGTTCCCACTGTGAATCTCAGAAGGACGAGTTTGTCTTTCCCTTTATACTTGCTTTCCCTCCAGCTGCATGTAGATCTGGTGTCTCCACCACCTTGTCCGCAGCAGGAAGGACACCATGCTGTCAGTGTGACAGCACAGGAGGAGAACCAGTCTGATTCCCTGAGAGAGACACCCAGGTTCACATCAGTCTGCTGTGTGGTCACCTCACAGTAAGAGAGACAAACTCCTATCAGGTTGCAGGAGCATGAACTGTGTGGTAGTTACATGATTTGGTATCCATTTGAAGATTCTGAGTGGAGGGGAGCAATCTAACTTCTCAATCAGGTAACAGCTTGGTGTCCTCATTTTTGAGACGTAAAGGAGATAAACAGCTCACTGGAGGTGGGACACATGCTCAGTCCGGACAAGACATCCCTGTGGAGAAGACACTAGGGGAAAGGCTGATGGCGTCAGATCTCTGGATCTGAGAAGCTACATGGCCATCCATCTATCAGCACTGAATATTCAAAAAGACTTCTACCTAGTGGCCCGTGAGTTTGCTGCATTTGGCATCATTGCAAGTGTTTTATTAGTCTGAAAAGGACTTTATAGATTGGTATTGGAAATATGGGCTAATATTGGATTTATGGACTTGAGCTGGATTGGGACAGGATGTTTTCTCAATATTCAACTGCTCTTGTGTACAAAGCTCATTCTTATACACATTTAATCTATGAATTTGTTTCTCTAGACTACCCGGACTAACACAAGCTGCCATTTCTGTGCTTGCTGCTGAAGGCAATTTGAATGTACATCTGGTTAGAGAATTTTAAGGAAGTTCTCCAGCATTTCCCAAGGGAAGGCAAGGCATTCATTTCAGAATAAAACTTGGAGTGCACAATGTTGTTGGTGATAGTTGGTGACATGGAGTCAGTTCACACTCATAGCAACTCTCTGTAGACAGAAGGAAACCATGTCTGGTCTTTCACCGGTCTCACAATTGTCCAAATGCTAGAATGAATCTATCCCTCTGGAAAAAACAAAGGTTCAGTGTCAAGGTGAGCAACAACCCACAGAATTTATGAGTTCTACTTCACACAGGTGCAGAACTCTGTATACGCAATGCAAGCAAATCAAAAAGGGTCACATAGATTAGTGAGAACTGGGAAAGACCAGCGGAGAACAGTATCTTTGAAACTGGATACAACTAAATTCTGCGTCAATCCAATAGACCTGTCCTTGTGCACATCTCCTTTTTATTGATTTCAATTATGAAAAATGCATAGGTAACAACATACTTGCCATTGTATTAGTGTTTCCATGCACCTTTTAGACAACAAATAGGGGTGTATTCACAATGCTACCAAACTTCCATGCTTCACTGTGTCAAAGTTTTTCATCACCCTTTAGAGAACTATCACCATATTCGCCTATTTTCAAACAAATATGTGTGTACATATTGTGTTTCTCAGAGAGTAAAGGAAGATCACTGGCTTGCTGCTTATTCATTGGGCAACAATGAGGTGCAGGTACTAGTGAGAGAGCAGTCTCTCCCTTCCAGGGTTGTTCACCAGGGGGGAAGCACAGACTGGCCCTTGCTCACAGCCCTGCTACCCTGGGGACAGGCACAGGACTCTGACTGAGAGGAAGGGTCATGCAAACACAGTGAAGATAATTGTTTGAGAGGACAGATACAGTCCCAGATGGAATTAGAGGAAAGATAAGAGCTTGCAGAAACTGAATACTCAAGTCAGCAGGAAAATTCCACTAAAAGCAAAGGAAAAGAAATATTAAAAATCAAGGCAGAGATTCAGGAGAGGGAA
Organism: Tenrec ecaudatus; assembly: GCF_050624435.1. NCBI lineage: Eukaryota > Metazoa > Chordata > Mammalia > Afrosoricida > Tenrecidae > Tenrec > Tenrec ecaudatus. The sequence goes on from NC_134544.1 coordinate 13,445,448, forward strand.
AATAAGAAAACTATGGAAAAAATTAATGCTGCTCAAAGTTGGTTCTTTCAAAGGATAAACAGAATCAACAGACTGCTGGCAAACCTAACCAACGAAAGGTGGGAACAAATTTCAATAGCAAGTATGAGGGATGGATGAGGGGAGATTACAACAGACCCTAATGGAATCAAAAGGATAATTACACAGTACTACAAAGGATTGTGCTCCAATGATTTCAACAACTGGGAAGACATGGACAAATTCTTGGAAAAACAATCCCTCCCTAGACTATCCTGAAAAGACATCAAGTATCTCAACAGACCCATAGCAAGAGAAGAAACAGACAAGGTTATCAAGGGATTACCAAAAAAAATCCCCTGGACCAGATGGCTTCCCAGGAGAATTCTACCAAGCATTTAGGGAAGAACCAACACCCATCCTACACAAACACTTCCAGAACATAGAAAAAGATGGCAAACTCCTGAACACCTATGAAGCTAGTATAACTCTGATACAAAAACTGGGCAAGGATCCCACAAAAATCACAAACTACAGACCAATATCCCTAAGGAACATCAATGCAAAAATCCTTAACAAAATATTTGCTAATAGAATACAAAAGTATATAAAACAAATAATTCATCATGACAAAGTGTGATTCATATCAGGGATGCAGGGATGGTTCAACATATGAAAGACCATTAGTATTGTTTGGCACATTGACATGAAAAACAGTGATAATATCGATAGATACCGAAAAAGCGTTCGACAACATCGAACACGAATACTGTTTAAGACACTTGAGAAGATAGGAATGGAAGGAAAATTCCTCAAGACAATACAAGCAATATAAGAAAAACCCACAGTCAACATGGTAGTCAGTGGAGAAAAGGCTAACATAATCCAACTGAAAAAGGGGACCAGACTAGGGAGCCCCTTGTCCCCACTGTTATTTAATATCGTGCTGGAGGTTTTAGCTAACAGGCAAAGAAAAGACAACAAAGGTATTCATCTAGGGAAGGAAGACGTGAAACTATCGTTATTTGCAGATGATATGATTTCATATATGGAAAATCCCCAAAGCTCCATAAGGGGAGTACTGGAAGCAATAGAGGAGTTTGGCAGAGTGGCAGGATACAAGATCAACAAACAGAAGTTCATTGGACTGCTATACACATTGGATAAGACCAAAGAAGAGGAGATTAAAAAGGTGGTACCTTTCACAATACCTGAGCACAAATGGAAATATCCAGGGATATACCTGACTAAATCAACAAAAGATCTATACGGGGAAAACTACAGAACAGTATTACAAGAAACCAAGAGCGACCTCAACAAATGGAAGGCTATCCCATGCTCATGGATTGGAAGACTCAATATAGACAAGATGTCAGTTCTACCAAAGGCACTATATAAGTTTAATGCAATCCCAATACAATTACCCTCATCTTTCTTCAAAGAAATGAAAAAAACTGATTGCCAACTTCATATGTAGAGAGAAGAAGCCAAGAATTAACAGAGAACTCCTGAAGTAGATGGAGACAGTGGGAGGGCTTGCTTGACATACTAGACAGCCACAGTTTTCAAAACCACATGGTATTGGTACAATGACAGATACTCATACCAATGGAAAATAAGTGAAAACCCAGAAATAAAATCATCAGCATAGAGACAAGTGATCTTTGATAAGCAACCAAAAGAAATCCAATGGGAAGCAGATGCCCTCTTTAACAAGTGGTGCTGGGAAAAATTGATATCTACCTGCAGAAAAATGAGGCAAGACCCTGATCTCACTCCATGCACAAGAATAAACTCAAGGTGGATCACAGACCTTGAAGTTAAACCCCAAACTATTAGGGCCATCAATGAGGGAATAGGGACCAACTTGAGAACTTTGGCACAGGGAATACATAGATTATCAAGAAGTAGGGAAGGACACAAACACAGAGGAGCACAAACTGACAAAAGGGATACACTGAAGATAAAACACTGTGTACATCGGAAGAATCCGCCAAGAGAGTAATAAGAGAGTCCACAGACTGGGAAAACATCTTTAGCAATGACACGTCAGACAAAGGCCTTATTACAAAAATCTGCAATACTCTGCTAGCTTTCAAAAAGAAGAAAAATGAATCGCCCACTTAGGAGGTGGGCAAAGGACCTGAACAAAAGTCTCACAGGGACAGAAATCCAAGCGGCTAATAAACATGAGTAAATGTTCCCGATCTTTAGTCATAAGAGAAGTGCAAATTAAAACAACCAGAGGTACCACCTGACACCCTCAAAGACATCCCAATTCAAAAAATAGGAACAGAACAAGTATTGGAGGGCTTGTGGGAAGACAGGAACTCTCATCCACTGTTGGTGGACCTGTAGGCATGTATAGCCACTATTTAAATCGATCTGGTGATATCTAAAACAGATAGAGATTCAGATACCATACGACCCAGTTCACTATTTCAAGGAGTTGGAAACAACACAAATTTCCTTCATCTGATGAGTGGATTAAAATACTGTTGTACATATGTACAATGGAGTACTTACCATGCATTGCTAAAAAGCAGTGATGAACATATGAAGAACCTGAGAAAATCATGCTAGGCTAATAAGCCAAGCACAAAAGAACAAGTACAATATGAATTCAGTGAGGTAAGCTTTTAAGAAGAATTCAAAAGGGGCATAGGGGAAAAGCTACTGAATACAAACATTCCTGGAGTGAGGACCAGGTAGTATGGCAGGAGCCAGACCAAATCCAGGGATACATATCTTAGCCAACTAAAAAGGAGTGGGGCGGGGGGGGGGGGGGAGAAAAGAACTGGGTAGCAGGGCCACAGAGCACTAACCCACCCAAGGGAAGGGTACTGTTATATCTCCACAGAGAAAGAGGGACCAGACTTCAACCCAGTGCTTCAAGATGTGAATGCAACATGCTGGCATGGAGTAGGGAACCAGTGGAGAGGTCTGAGGGTCCTGCCCCAATGCCAACTATGTGAACACCTGCCCCTCCCCCCAGAAGAATTCATTTCAGAGCACAGCACTGAAGCTACAGCTCAAGGAGAGGGACATGGGAGCAAATGAAGGGGGAGGAAGAGAGAGTGGAACATATCCTGGCCCACCAAGCCTTTACAAAGAGATTCCTGCTCAGAGCAGCCAGTCCGCAGAGAGGACCACATGGCTGGCCCCACTATGAGACATGATGCCACTCACTGACCCATAGTCCTACAGGGGACAGCACTGGAGACACAGTGTGGGAATTGCACTTGATCTGATCCCACCACACCGACACAAAACCCTAAGGGCATGGAACAGAACAGCAAGGGGAACAGAGCAACAAAGTTCCCAGGTAATACCAAAAATAGACTTTGAGGCCAGGGCTTGGTGCCCCATCAGACTTGATAGGGAAACACTCCTAAATGCCAACAAACAGTCCTTGAATTGACTACAAACTTTTCTTCCTTGTTGTGTGTTTTGTTTTGTCATTGGCTTGTTAGTTTTGGTGGTGTTGTTTTGTGTTCTTTTGTTGCTTGGTTTTGCTCTGTCTTTCTTTTTTGCGCATGTTATTATCTCCCCATATAGGATTAATAAAAAAGGCTGGAAGAACTATCTGGAGGAGAAAACAACAGGACCAACAGTTCCAGGGGGACATGGGAGAGGGAGAGGTGAGTGGACATGAAGTGGTGTGAACAAACCCAGGGTTACAGGAACAATAAGCGATCCAAATCGGTGGTGAGGAGGCCGTAGGAGTTCTGGTATGGCATGATCATGGGTAATGTAACCAAGAGGAATTATTGAAACCCTAATGAAGGCTGAACATGATAGTGGGACAAGAGGAAAGTAAAAGGAAATAGAGGAAAGAGCTAGAAGGAAAGGGGCATATATAGAGATCTAAATAAAGGCATGTAAATATATTTATATATGAGGATGTGGAAATGGATCTATGTGCACATATGTATAGGTTTAGTATTAAGGTAGCAAATGGACATTGGGCCTCCACTTAAGCACTCCCTCAATGCAAGCATACTTTGTTCTATTAAACTTGCATTCCATGATGCCCACCTTTCTGAAATGATCACTGAAGACAAATGGGTGCATAAGAAAATGTGGTGAAGAAAGTTGATGGTGCCTGGCTATCAAAAGATATAGCATCTGGGGTCTTAAAGGTAAACAAGCGGCAATCTAGTTCAGAAGCAACAAAGCCCACATGGAAGAAGCACACCAACCTGCATGATCAAGAGGGGTGAAAGGATCAGTTATAAGGCATCAAAGAACAAAAAATCATACTATTATGTGTTCACCTCCTTGATATGATCGCTGAACAAAAGGGTGCATAAGCAAATGTAGTGAAGAAAGCTGATGGTGCCCAGCTATCAAAAGATATAGTATCTAGGGTCTTAAAGGCTTTAAGGTAAACAAGCAGTCTTCTAGCTGAGAGGCAACAATGCCCACATGGAAGCAGCATACCAGCCTGTGTGATCACGAGGTGACAAAAGGATCAGGTATCAGGCATGAGAGGAAAAAAAATAATATTGTGAATGAGGGGGCATGTGGAGTTAAGACCCAAAGCCCATCTGTAGGCAATTGGGCATACCTTTACGAGGGTTGTGGGGAAGAAACGAGCCAGTCAAGGTGCAATGTAGCAACAATGAAACATACAATTTTCCTCTACTTCCTAAATGCTTCCTCCCCGCCACCCTTGAATTCATGATCTCAATTCTACCTTACAAATCTGGATAGACCAGAAGATATACACTTGTACAGATAGGAACTGGAAACAGGGAATCCAGAGCAGATGATCCCTTCAGCACCAGTGGTGAGGGTGGCAATAGCGGGAGGGTGGAGGGGGAGTGGGTTGGAAAGAGGGAACCAATTACAAGGATCTACAGGTGACCTCCTCCCTGGGGGACAGACAACAGAAAAGTGGGTGAAGGGAGACGTCGGACAGGGCAAGATATGACAAAATAATAATTTATAAGGAGGGGGGAATGGGGAGGGAGGGGGGGAAAAGGAGGAACTGATGCCAAGGGCTTAAGTGGAGAGCAAATATTTTGAAAATGATGAGGGCCATGAATGTACAGATGTGCTTTACATGATTGATGTATGTAGGGATTGTGATAAGAATTGTATGAGCCCCTAATAAAATATTTTTAAAAGGAACTGAATTCTAATGGACCAAAGAGGTGGAAAGAGCCTTAAGATGACCATGTGTTATGGGATCAGTATCTAAGCAGGAGTGCAAAGGTGGGAAGACGGTAAGATGAGAGCTAATACGACCGAGCTGTGGAATGATAGAACACCCAGGAGCGATGAAAGAAGATTTAGGGAGTCAGAGCAGGGCTTAGGAGAATGCAGCCACCTTTCCAGAGACCGATCAACAGTGGGGAAGAAAGATGAGAGAAGTGCTCCTGACTGCTGCTCCACACCGCGAGGACCAAGGGCCAAAGGAATCTGAATCCCTGGAAGTGAACCTACTTACATGCCTTAAACCCAAGAGGAACACAGAAATGTCTCCCTCAAATCCCTTGTGCTGTGAACAAACATTCACCTGGTTGATTTTAAAGGTACTTTTCTGGGTGCGCGCTTTGGAAAATGCCTTGTCCCACTTCCCTTTGAAGTAGATGGCATTGACGAGAATCAGCTTTGTGCAGGAATCCACTGAATCCGAGGAGAGCGACTCGGGAATTTTACCTGTGAAGAAGTAAAGAACATGAGCACAGGTAGCTTTCTGATTCACACACAGGAGTGATATGCAGGACCTTTAGGAGTTGTTGTGGCTTTACTTGTGTCCTTCACTAAGACATGCTCAAGCCCTCAGCCCTGGAGTCCAATACCCCCGAGTATGGTCTGCTTGTAAGTAGGGACTTTGCAGATGTGATGAGGTGCCTTTCAGTCATACTGCAGTACGTGTGGCCTAAAGAAGAACAGACACAGACTGACTGATGGAAGGAAGGAAGGGGCCATGGAAAGAAGAATGCAGACACGTTTGGAGTTTTGCCTCGAGAAGCCCAGGATCTCCACAAGCCCAACCCTTCAGTCAGTCATTTTCATTCTTCTAGCTGTGAGACAGAAAGATTAGAGACCAACAGAGACATCACAGAGCATGTAATGTCCTAGAAGAGGTCCAATGGATATTGAGTCATCGATGTAATAGATATGAGTGCAGTGACAATGCTGGAGAATATGCCACATGTCGGGCATATGTTCCAAATATTTTTAATGTTCAAAGTGATTGAAGCAAGGTACGTAGCCCTGTGTACATTGGGAGTTGGTGAAGGAACTGGCAATGAGGCTGCTTAGAATCTATTGCAATAGAAGGAACGTCTGTATCACCTTCGGTCTTCTCGGCTACCCAGGAGTTGATGTGTTTTCTGGACTTCTCTGCAGCATCAGCAAAGTCCAGCTCTTCCAGGTCTGCCTGGTAGAAGGTGCGGCAGGAATCTTTAAAAGACTGGGATGGACAGAATGACGTCAGTGCACAGTGACAGATATAATCAACAATTAGATGATTTCTTCACTCTGATGCATCAGAACATCGATATGATATGATTTACATATGTAATTTCCAAATAGATGTGAGGCATTAACTTGACATCCACATTTCTTAATTTCAGCTCTGTTTAATCTTCGCTTAAACCCCTAAGTGAAATTTGTGGTTGTTGGTGGAGGGGCTAGGTGTCTTGGTATCCATTCCACTACATACCGATACTTTGTGCAACAGAACCAATCCTAGGCCAGTATTGCCCCATCATCATAACCATTGTGATGTTTGGACCCAGCTGACAGAAGCGGTGCTGTGGATATGCAGTGTTGTTGGTGAACTGATGAGTGCTTTGAGCTGTGCATCAAGGAGATCAGGACACAGACACTGAAATGCTGTACACATGGGCTCTTCTGCTCCTTTTAAAAGCCTCTGTGTTCATTGAAGGAAGTCCCTAAGAGAGGGCCCCAGCTCTCTCATTTATCAAGGGCAACCAGTAAACCAGGGCCTGTTCCTCCCTAGCATGCATGAGGAAGTATATAATTCTAGACCAAGACTAAGCCCCAGAATGTTCTGCGACAATGGACTGTCCAGTTCCATGTTTCCTGCAGCTTTTGCGACATGAAATATGGCTAGTGAAAGTAAGCGTGAGAATATTTCACTTTATTACATGTGAATTAATTACACTGACATTTAAAGAGCCACACATGATCATAGCTTTCATTCTGCATGTCTGTAGATTCATTAGCCCTCAAATAGTTCATACCATGTTCCTTAGAATGATAATGGCATCACTAGAACATCATGATACATCCTCACATCATGATACATCCTCTAGAAGGGGCATATATCATGCCAGTATGTTGAACAAACTAGTTTGTTGAAAATGAACTTTGAGTGGGTTCCCATCCTCTCTTTTCCACAGGGTATGATTAATGTTTAATTTCTGTGCTTACGATGTTATTTTATTTTATTTTACAGATGTTTGTCTTTGCATGAATCTCTCTTGCATGGGACTACTGTGAGTAGGTGGGCACCTAGCAACAATAATAGTGATATCGTTCTCCTTTGGTTCACTGATGAAGAAGCTTATGACTTCTTCAATATTATAGAAAGAAGTTCTGCAACTTAATCCCGGTGAGAAGCTATAAACATTGCTCGCATGCAGTTTCTCTGGTAAAACGAGGCTGTAGCAGTGGAGAGACCTCACAGGGTTACTATGAGGACCCAGAGAAGTATCATTGGGATTTGAGGTGGCATCTTTGCACTCGGTACCAGGCACTATCCAGAGTGAGGCACTGCAACATTTCACTTCCTGTTTTCATCATTCAGGCCTTGTCAGTTTTCCTGTCACTGGTTGGTCTACATTTATTCAAATCTCTCAATCTCAGAAAACCATCTGGAAGCACACTGATCACTGACATCATGGTAGCTTATCAAACCCTTGGGAGACTTCTTACAATGTTTAATCCAGTTGGAAAACAGTGGTCCTCTATTTAAAGTATTATTTCACACCCATCCCTATAGAAACAGAAGCGACAGTTAATCATATACTGTTATCACTACTGGACTCTTAGAACATCAAATGAGTGAGAAGTCATTCACCAATATTTCTTACCTCTTTATCTTCTGCTGTAAGATTAAATTACATTTTAGGTATCAAATTTATTCTTAAATTGGCTACTGAACACTAAAAAAATTAAACTGAAAAAACATTACCCATCCTTTATGCCAGCCAGAAGTTTTATATTTTAAGACAAATGGGGAAGACTTGAGCAGCCCTGGTAGCATAGTGCTTATGCATGTGGGCTTCCAAATGCAGGTACAGCAGTTTCAAATCACCATCGACTCTGCATGGAGAAGGATGAAACATCTAGCCCCTAAAGAGTTTTAGTGTCAGAAACCCAGAGGCAATTCTCCTTGTCTTATTGGGTCTTTGTGAATCAGAATCCGCTCAATGGGCAGAAACTATATTGAAAACTTATCAACAGGTAGTAGCATACCACATAGCTAAGACAGACTTTAAAAATGTAAAATGAGTAGTCAAAATCCCCATATAATATGCAAATCATAATTGTGCTTCATCTTATACTCAACCATGTTCACTTCATACCGATTGTTTAAAGTATTAATTTCGAATCTGACACAATCCCACCCGCTCCCCCCAAGACAATTTAAAATCATAGTGTAATACCATATGTCTTAATAAAACAATGTGCAATATGATCTAATGTGACAAAACAGTAAGGGATAAATATTTCTCTGTGTCTCTAAGAAATACCTGCTCTCATAAAGGTAGGAGAGGGCAGTTGGCAGGGGTGGAAAAGATGATGGTGCAGACTCTTGCTATGTCTGTTTTAGGACATTTATACCAAATGCAAACACACAGAGATCACTGCAGTATCTTTTTAAAAATGAAAAACAAACAGTCTCACACAAAATGAGCTGGTGTAATCATTGGTTAAAAAAAAAAACTGAAATGAGATTTGGGCTCTGAAGTTACAATCAAAACATTTAAACATGTAAAAAGTTGCATAATTTCATAAACTTCTCCATGTTCCTACAAGGGATTAGAAATATGCCACATGCTTATTTCTTCATTTTAGACAATTCAGCTCACCATGGGCTCAGCTCCATTGTATTTCCTGTGTGACTATTGGTTCATTTCAGCTTCACACATGCAGCATGATGTTCATTAGGAGGCCCATTTCCCAGATGGCAAAGCACCTCAGCAGTTGGAAGAGCTGGGTGTGTTCTGTGGCTGGAGACCTGAAGTCACAGCCTACTCTCCTCTTGGTCTCTACCACATTGACCCTCCTTCCTTCTGCTATGCTGCTTCCAGTCCCTTAGTGAAAATCCATAGGCAAGACTTACTGAGAGGAAGTCATAAGTCTTTTCTCCAAAGAGCCTGTTGGCAGTTCTCAGCAAGTACTGAGTGTCCGGTTTGTTGACCTCAGAGAGCAGCCACTGGAAGCCTTGGTGCGCATCTGCACCTCCACCTCCGACTTTATCCAGTGAAAGTGCCTGCAATGAAAACAGGATAACAGTACACATCTTCAGTGTCCCCGGGTTCAAGAAACGGTCCCACCCTACACTCAAAACTTCCAAGTCTCCAGACCCATTCTCGAGCTTGATGATGACAGCCCTCTGCTTGTACCTCATCTAAGGTTCCCCCAGACTCATAAAAAGAAGAAAGCAGAATATTCTATGTATTGGTTGCAATAAAAATAGCCTTCCCAATCCTTGACTGAATGCCTAGGATATTTGTTTTCACCAGTTGGGGTATTTTGTCTGCAAACATGGCTGTGCTCAGGGATTGAGTGCTGCCATCACACGGTGGAGTCTCTGTATCCAACTGTTGGATCTAGTCCAGCTCTCAGACCTGCTTTTAACTGAAAATGCAGCAGAGGGGAGGCTATGACAGGCCTCGTCCTTCAACGGTCTGCTGGATTCTACTCTCACACCCTTGTAGTCAGGCCATAATGAGGTGTGGAAGATCAAGTTTTCCTCCTGAAGAGGCCACGTAAAGGCTCCAGAGGAGTGACACCACATAGACAATCAAGTCGCAACCCAAAGTGAGCTACAAAGCCCTACTTTTGAAATGGTCCTGTCCAATTCCCCTGTGAATGAGCCACATGACTGGACCTGGCTGGCCACACAAAGAGCAGAATCCACGGACAGATTCTAAAAATAATCTGTCATTATCCATGGAGGACACCGAGTCTTGTAATGATTTTATTGCATCAAGAGATAATACTTAGCAATACTTAAACAATACTACATAGAAGTGAAGTTCTAACATAGCAAACACAAAACATGTGGCATTGACTGAAGAAGAAAGTGACGACAGAGACTGGAAGGTAAAATCTGCGTGGCAACTGCTGACAGGCTAGGCCTACAGGGAAGACTCACTAGGATCTGGATAATGGGCACACACAAGCATTGACACAGGAACTAAAGAGCCTATCCCTGAAAGGAGCAGAGAAGGTGCACAATCCTCTCCGTAGACTGATAAGTCAGGATAAGATTTCCAGAAAGATTGTCACATGACTTTTTTTTTTTTTCAAAATCAGGGATGAAAAACCAGTATAACTGTATCACTATCAAGTCAATGTTGACTCATAGCTATGGTACTGGATGGAGTAGAATGACCTCCAGGGCTTTCTCAGGAGGCAATTTGCATGAAAGCAGATCACAACGTGGAATTGTGAGCAGGTTTGAACATATGATCCGCAAGTTAGCAGAGGCGTGCTGAATCAGAATAGCTCCTGTGAGAGCGACACCAAACCTGGAAGACAGCTTGTTCCATTGGATGGGCTTGGAAGTGAATCTGAACCAGTGTCATGGCACCTAGCAGCACAGCAGCCTCAAGAGAAAGTATGGGAGATCGAAGATGAGATTGACAGGGATAACCAGTTGTCAAGATAAATCTTAAAGAATGGTTTCCAACTCAAGATGAGCATGTTGGGAAGAAAACCGGGTTGCTCTCCCCACCTCTGCAGCTGCTCAACCATTCTAAATGTTTAAGGAATATTCTCAGGACAATGATAAAATCCAAGGTATTGACACCAGAGTCCAGAAGCCACCAAGGTCGTTACCATAAAACTTGTTTTACTACAAAGTCACACAAGGATGGAGGCAGTACCTCAGAGACAGGCCATTGTGTCAGCGTTCCATATTCCCCTGATTCTCTACTCAAAATACACAAAGTCCTATCCTAGACAGACTGGTGGCTGGACCTTCTATCTAATGAAGTGGATTTTTAGCTGACAGAAAACCCACTAAGGTATGGAAGGAGCTGCCCTAACTTGGATTGAAAGTGAGAGACAGTTCCGTGTGGGAGAGATCTCTAAGCCCCCAATTTCTGTGGGCAGGAAATAGGCTCAGTGATAAACATGAGTCACTTCTATGGAAAATGAAAGAAACAAAAGCAGAGCTCTGTCCCTGACACAGGTAATGGGACCAAACACCAAGGAAGATAAGAAATCAGAATGATTCACAGGAAGGACAAGTTAAGGCAGCACCAGTAATGTTCCAGGTTCTCAAATCAGAAGTCAACACACACCTGGCTGAGTTTCAGAACTACAGTGGTGTGCAGACTCTTCCATGTCTCCCACACACCTGCCACTGTTGCATGCTGTCTGTCTATGCTAGCGCTCTTCTCAACCCAGTCTCATCACTGTGTGTGGCATACCTTTGTGGTGGTGCATAGAGCAGGGCAGATTTCCTTTTAATGCCCTAGTCTCACCATATCACATGATATAACCTTGGCATAAGTCTTTAGGGTCTATTCAAAAGCTCACCAACTATTCCAAAATAGTGGCTATCAATCTTTTGTTTAAAGTGCCCACACTCTCTCCAACAGATCAATAGAACCTTCATAAAAACTCCCTGAGATCCCCATGGGGGGGCTGCAGTGGTTACAAGTTTTCACACACACACACACACACACACACACACACACACACACACTGTTCCCTGCCAAACAAGCATTGTTCTCTGCTAAGAAAAACGTCTTTGGTATTAAATCTGGAAAGACCCGGTCGATCCTCAAATGCAGAGTGTTTACTGTTGCCTTGAAATGGCTTTCAGTACCTGGGACATCTGGGCAGCAGTGTTCCCCTTTGCCCCCAGGAAGACCATGCTCAGGGCCGAGGAGATGCTGAAGGGCGAAAAGAAGATGTTCTTTGAGTGGTTTTCACACAGCTTTTTCAAAAGGTTTAAGGCAAAGGTTCCATTGGCTTCTGACAGGGTCTCCATGATGGTGAGTCTGAAATGAAGACATTAAAAACCATGTGACATAAGGACAGGCTGCCAGGCTGGCTGCATCTTCAGGATCCTTGTTATCTATTGGCCTCCTCCACCCCTTTAACCCCACTTTAGTCAAAGAACAAATCCCCCCGTTTCTGTCGCTTGATCCTGACCCTTGGTAACATCTGTGGGTCACAGCAGACCGAGGCCCATAGTAGGACTTTCAGTGGTGGGTGGACTTGAATCTCCAACCTTTGGGTTAGCTCTAAGAGCTTTATCCGGTTGGCCCTCTAGGGTCTCCAGTGAGCAAGTGTGTACACTCCAAACATTCCTGAATGTTTTTTTCTTGGACCCTCATATTTGTGTGTGTGTGTGTGTGTGTGTGTGTGTGGTACTAACAGTAAGTCCAAATATTAGATTGTGTTTTTTTCCAAAAAGTACCCCGTTTTTTGGAAAAGGAAAAATGTGTGTGCAATAACTTGCTATAGTTGCGTGTGCACAGGAGCGAATGAGGAAGGAAACTATTCCCATAACTTACATCTTGAGGGCAGATCACGAACCGGAATATTCCTCCTTTTTACATCACTGTCGTGTTTTCATTTTAGTGAATAGTTGTATTGAAATATAATTCACATATCATACAATTCAGTATAAAATTATATACCTCATTGCCACTGAGTCAACACTGAAGCATAGCGTCCCCATCAGACAGGATAGATCTTCTCTGAGTTTTCAAAAATACAACTGTTGCAGAAATATAAGCCCAGGATGTCACCCTCAGGGGTGACTGGTGTTGTTGAGCAGCTGGTCTTTTGGATCCCCATCAAACTTGTACCTCACTGCTGCTTCACTCGGGCTCCTTATACTTCAATAGTTCAATCTTATGTGAAAGAATTGTACAATCATTGCTAGAATCGGTTCCGGAAACTTTTCTTCTTTCTTCTACTTTTTCTACATTGTTATTGTCTCCCCAATTTCTCCTGACATAGTCCCAATACCATTTTTCCATTACTACCCTTATAAATTTACTTATGCTGGCTTTCATAAACAAAAACATGCACACAAAAAACCCTAAACAAAAAAGCCAACAACACTAACACATAAAAGCAGAGTAAAACTTCAAAAGAAAGTAGGAATGAGATAAAACTAGAGCAGATTTTTAATGAATCAAATGAGCGATCAAATGACACGTTTTTCATTTCAGCCTAACTGCACTGCCTTGATCCACTCTCCAGTGCACTCTCTGTGGTAGCGAGGCCGTTTCAGATCCCTGCTCTGTGGTCGGGGGTTCTGCATGAGGCTTGCTCTTTACTCAGCGAGCATTGCAGTTAGGTTACAATGAAATACCTCATTGGGTGATCCTTTTATTTGACCCATGTTAATGTTTCACGTAAACAAAGAACAAAGGGGAAATGCACATAGAGTAAGTGATTGTTTTTCTTGTATATATTTTTTAATGCCTTCAAAAGTTTAAGAGAAAAAAGTCTACCATCTTTTAATTCCATTTTTCCAAAAATATAATGAAACTTTTGTCTATTATTGTGAATACAAAAATAATGCAGTATGATTACAAAAATTACAAAATAAAAAAGATGTTTAGATATTTGCATAGGATTGAAGAAAGGATAACATCTTCTGAATAATACACACTGAAGGAATGGTTAACATAAAATCTTAATACAAAGATGCTAAATCAAACCACATACACAGATGCATGCAATCCTTAAACCCAATAAACATGTTCACGGTTCTTTCTGGAGCTCCCCACGTGTGTCAAAGCCATCGATGAAGTCCATACTAGCAGATGCTGTCACGTCAATGGTGGAACAAGAGCACACTTAATGATAAGAAATCCTAAAGCACCATTTATACTGAGTTACAAGAAGGAAGATAAAACTGAAATAGACTGCTCACTTAATTATGTAAATTGGGAATAATGATAAAGGGATGCATAATTAATAGACTAGAAGGCAATAAAGGTCACTAAGTGTTTCTGGGCAAAGTTACTTGCTCTGATTTGTATTCCTCTAATTTCTCCCATGTTTCCACAAGCATTACTTCTACAAAAGGAAGTCTTGTTATGTGCTCAGTGAGCCTTGAACTTCCACCTGCCCATTACCATATAACTGCCTATTAAGCCCTATGTAACCTCACTGTGCATCCAACTCTTGTTTGTTTGTTTCAGAGTTCTTGAAAAATTATTTATCTTTCCATTTTGGGAGCCTCATTATGCTATAATATTTTTGGTATTTTTAGTAGTGTCTCCTTTATGGAATTACAAAACAGGCACCTAGTTGAACAATTCCATAAGAGATAGTATCAAACACCAGAGACTCCCAGAACCCACCATTCCCGAGGCACTCTGCCCTCTCTCTCTGGCATTCTTTTCACAGTTCCAAAGGCCAAGTGCACACCACCCTGGTGCGCCTGCACTGCTGGCCCTGTTCTACCCTCTGCCTGGCTAGTGCGAGCCACCTGGGCTTCTCTGGGCCCATCCCAAGGGTTGGATTGAATTAAATTCTATTGCCAAAGCCAAGCAAGTAATGAACTGGGAACACATGTTTTTTTCCTTTTCTGTAGAACTCTGATTTTCCCTATTGTCATTCTCCCTCAGGTCTTCAGCTCCCTGTAATCTTAGCCATCCCTCCCCAACTGTTCTCCAGATAAGTCTAACCCCTTTCAGTCTCTGTGTCATTCACACAAACACAAGGATCAGTTCCCAGGCTGCGCTTCAGGAGGGCTCATCCCCTGCAAGCCCACCCTGATCCCCTGTCAATGTCCCTGTGCCTCCTTCAGGGACCCTGGCCTAGACATGGACCTGGAGGGGTGGGGTATGACCTAGGAAAATGGGGTGCCCTCTGAGGGTGACCAGGCACCTCCCTCCCCCAGCCTTTGTCCCAATCACAGAGGAAAATCGGATCCCACTAGGGAAGCAAGTCCCCAACCCATTACATACCCCAAAGTCTTAATGTAGCTGCGGGATCCAGGCAGGAAAGGCTGGAGTCAGAAGCTGAAGTACAGAGAGCTGAAGGAGAGATAAAATCCCCCAAGTCAGCTGCCATGCTAGATGGGGAAGTGGGCGGGCCCTGTCTGGAATGGGAAATCCAGGGGAATGAAGGGAGGGGCTGGGAGGGGTGCAGACAGGCTCTTAGAGTCTCCTGGAGGCAAGGTTACCAGAGCTTTTCTTAGGAACTCAGATTTGACTACAGTTCCCGTTACTGGTTGTGCATGTTGAGTCTGGGTTAGAAAAACATCCCTGAATTTAACAGTCACTGCTGTGATGCATTCCTCCAGTTTGAGCATGGCTCTATTTCTTTTTTCTTTCTAAAAGATTCCTGATCTATTTGAAGTTTATCCAGTTCAAGTTACTCTCTCTCCTATCTCTCTTATCTCTCTATGGCTTTACTATAATCTTTATCTATTTTAACCTTACATATGTGCCTACTGAACCCATGGTTTATTTTGGGGGGCTGGCTTCCCCCACACTGTCTGAGCCAGTGGTCCTCAAACTTTTCAAACGGGGAGCCAGTTCACTGTTCTTCAGACCCGTTGGAGGGCCTGACTATAATTTAAAAATAAATCCTATGAGCAATTTCCTATGCACACTGCACATATTTTTTTTGAAGTAAAAACACAAATAGGGGGAAAACACCCTGCTGGACAGATAAATGTCCTCAGCGGGCCTCAAGTGGCCCGGGGGCCTTAGTTTGAGGACCCCTGGTTCTGAGCCCTTGGTATCAGCTTCTCTTTATTCCTCTCCCTCCAACACCCTTGACCATTGTGAATCCTTGGTCAATTATATATTATTGTTGTTATTTCCTGTCTTACATGTTTTTTCTGTTGTTTACTTTCATCCATATTTTTGTGATTTGTCCCACTCAGGGAGTGGGCTATTAATCCAACCTTGTGATGAGTTCCCCCTTTATCCCCTCCCCCCACCCCCACCCTAGCCAACATGTAACATTTTTAAAGACTTATTTTTCCATGAAAACAAGATAGGGCTTGAATCAGAACATTACATGTACAATTTTTCAAAGTGTTTACACAGCTTTGTTTAAGGAAATTGAACAACTCATCAAAGAACTAAAATAAATACTTAGATAATAAAAATGGAAACATGTATTTTTTCCCTCTTGACTTCAGACTTGTTTTAACTAATGGCTGATGTTGTAGGAACCTGCAAAACAATCTTGATCACCAGAAAGTAGGAGCAATTGGAAGTTGAAGCCAATCGAAAACCTCAAATGTGGAGAAGTTGGGTGGTGGGCAGCGGGGAAGACATGGGTGGACAGCCCCTCCTCCCAGCCCTTAATTGGCAACAGAGCGATTGGTACCCTACTGTCTTGGCAGCTACAGGCAGGAGGCAGGAGTGTCCCGAGGTAGAAAGGACAGAAAAGCTTCAAATCTAGGGGAGGGATGTAAGAGGGGCCATGCAGGGAGAAAGCCCGTCCAGGGAGATGGAGGGCAGGGGAGCAGAGCCTGTGCTGTCCCTGTGGGCACAGGGAGGGACAGAGCAGGGCCCCAGCATGACCAGGCATTGGCTGTGAGTCAGATGTTTTTCCTAACATTGCTTATGTTGTTGGTATATTTTATTTATGTATTTTTTAAAATTTTAACTTTAAAAATATTTTTATTGGGGGCTTTTACATCTCTTATCACAATCCATACATTCATTCAGTGTGTCAAGCACATTTGCACATCTGCTACCGTCATCATGTTCAGAACATTCTCTTCCCACTTGAGCCCCTGATATCAGCTCATTTCTTTTCCCTCCCTCCCCCACTTGCCCTCCCTCACGAACACTTGATAAGTTATAGATTATTATTTTAATCGCCTACATTGTGCTCCATCACCCCTCACACACTTTTCTGTTGCTTGTCCCCTTTTCAGGGGCCTATAGGCTTACACTTGTGATGGATTTGTATACCTGTTTTTATGCCCTCAAATTTAATGTTATTTTCCTTCATTGCATGTGGGCTTAGACTCATAGTTAGAAAGGCTTTCCCTAGACCTAAGGGCTAGCAGGTATTTTCTTCCAGTGATGTTATGGCTTCCTACCTAACAAGACATGCCTAATGTTTTTTTTTCTAAATAATAATTCCAAAAGGGGGTGGGGTGAGGTGGGGAGAAGTAGTTTTATGATAGCGAGGTCTAGGCAGATGTCTAAAGGTCAGTTTCCCAGCAATGTGCCCTATGGACAGGTTCTTAGTGAAGACCATTTGTATCTGAGCACAAAGCAGATAGCATTCTGATGAGTCGGCCGAAGGTGTTTATAATAATCACAAAGTAAAGAGGACAGGTATGAATAGAATAGCCCTCACTAGCTTCAATCTGCCTTCATTCCCTGAAGTTGAATTCCAGTCCCAGGTGGTGTGTTACGGTTGCATGGAAGCATGCCCCACTTTCTGTCTTAGGGAAACACGCCAAAGCCCTGTCTTCCAGGGTAAGTCATGTATCTGTGTTAGGTTGTCAGGGAATCCAGACCCTAATAAATTATCACAGGCCTGGCAGGCACAATTGTACAGTGATAATAAGTAAAGATTATAGTAAAGTCATAGAGAATAAGAGAGATGGAAGAGAGAGTGAAATAAAGGAGACAGAAACATTTCATGGTAGCATGCTCATCTCAGTTTCTCTTTGTGTTCTACGTGGGGATTTGCAATGTGGGAATGCCATGGGGGAGAGGACAAGGAAGAAGGACAAGGGAAGATGGGACTCAGGAGAGGAACCACAGACCAGGGAGAGAGTAGACCAAGGAAGAGGTGGCAGGGGAGAGCGAGAGCTATTTATTTCTAACCATAGTTTATATATATATTTGGGGGTATTTAAGCCCCCTAATTACAGGTAAAGACATACATCACAGGAAAGGGTTATACTATAGGTAATACATTAATGCAATATGAAGGGGAGGGATTAGAGGTACACCTGTGACAAGATAGATGGATCCTAGATTAAGAATGGCATCCTAATTTTGGATGTCACTGAGAAGGTTTGACCTGTTCTCTGGCTCTCCATGGAAAAGATGACTAAACTTATCAGTAGGGTATATGAGAAACTTTAACTGTTAAATTGATTCAAATTGTTTTCAGGGTTAGTAATTGTAAAACAAACTATGGTATATCCATACTTTGTAATGGAGTTGGGCTTTTTGCTTCGGTATGGGTGTTACAATAAAAGTCATGGTTAGGTAGTACACATCACCACATTGATAAGCCATGAAGATATTGTACTAATTGATAAAAAAACAATCTCAAAATAACTCGTACTGCAGGATTCCATTCATAGGGAAGCCTGATTATGGGAAATAGATACAGAGTGGGTTAGGGGTTGCTGGATATGAATGAGGCAAAGCGATGGGAAAACAGGCAGTGAGAGAGGGAGCATGGAGCACTTCTTCTCGACATGATGAAATGGTCTAAATTTCACGAGGGGGGAATGATGATTTCACATGTCATGAATGTTGTTTTAACCATCCAATCACTATTGTAATTGTTTGGTATGGAAATTATTATCACCGGAAAATGGATTTATTTTTTCATTTAAGAAACTTCTTCGGAGCCTCATAGCTACCACGTTGGACACCACAGACGCAAAAGCGAACACAGTCAGCAGAAGTCATGCATCTGGAAGGTGTCAGCACCTGTGTACTTTCTTCCTGAATGCTAGGCACTTAGTCAATGTTCTTCCCTGACACAAGAACTTTTAATGAAGATAAAATTAAGAATACAGATCTGAGGGAAAATATTAGCCTATAAACACACACAGAGTGCTAAACAGGATATTTAAAATTGAGACTTTTATTTCTGAATGGTTCTTTCTGTACTAGGTCAATTTGGGTTCTGGGCTCCATGTAATGTCGGATAAAGGAGACGTAAGTCTACAGAGGAAAGACAGGAGAGACTTCTCTCCCTTGACGATGATTCCTACGGAGAGGAGAACCGTCCACAGAAGAGGATGCAGTTGGTCTTGGCGTGCTGGATGAAGAAAAGGAAGGGGTGGTCGGCACAGAACCTCGGGGTGATTCTTGCACAGCACGGTCGTAACATACAAGCAGTGGCAGCTGCTGCCTCGGTGCCCTCCTCGCTGACCTCCACAAAAGCCTTGTGTGCCACCTTGGACACAAACAAGCCCCTCCTGGGGGACATTCCAGAAAAGTCAGCCCTGGTCTCCTCAAAGGCATCAACCATGCCCATCGTGGGGAGGGTGTTCTCCAGGTCATAACTTTCCTCCAGTTTGAATCTAGGAAGAAAAACATCCACTTCTCTTGTTTGCATTTTGTCAGCCCTGGTCCATTCCAGGAATCTCTCATAAGTAAGTTCCTTTTCCACCTAGAAGAGATTGGGGGATTAGACAAATCAAAAGGTGCTATATTGAGTAGAACATCATGCTTTGATATTAATGATATGCTGAAGCACTATACAGGATGGTAGTCACCAGCCAAAGGTGCCCCATGAGGTCTGAAAAATGGATGTGCAAGAGAAGACACTAACAATTGATTTGACTCAAATTAATACCATTCCCAGACAATTGTAAAACAAATTCTGGTATAGCTAGACGATACAATGGAGTTCTTGTTTTATTGGTTTGTGTATTGTTTTGCCCACAGAAAGTTATTGATTTTAAAAAAAAAGAAGAAGAAGAATAAGAAGAAGGAGGACATTCCTTGAGACTTCTTTCTCTTCAGAGCTCCAATTTCACTCCCCCTCGCACCCTGGAGTAGGCAATCCAGATTGACCTAACTTGCCTCTGGAGTCCCTACTTGCTAATCTCAACGCTCTGGATCTATACCCAGACATTAAGCCTAAATGGCAAAACTTTTTTTCCCCCTTCAATCAGGCTTGGCTCAATACAAAGTAGCCAAACATCACAAAATGCCCAGAAAATGGCTATTTAGATTTTAACATCTTCCAGGACCTGGATAATTTTTGTCAATATAACTGCAAGTGCCTAGAAGTTCCCTGCATACAGGCTCTATTCCACCTTGGTTCTCAGCCCTCTCTGTGCCAAGACTGCACCACTTCCCAACATCAGCAAAGACCAGCATTCCCAGACAATTAACCTTCCTTTGATCAGTCCAATCATGCCCCTCTGCCTACACCTGCACCTGTCCTCCTCCTTTTCCAGCTCCAATTCTCTCCCTCCTCCTCCTTATAATCCTTCTCCAGTCTCTTCTTTGGCCCTTCCAGCTACTTCTGCCTCTTCTGACCAGCCAATGACCGACCCGTCATTTTCTGATCTGTCATCGTCTTCATTGTCACTCCTCCATCTTCTTCATCACCATCTTCCCTCCTGCTGCCACCGTCATCTACACCATCTTTCTCCTCCCCTCTGCCACCACTTTCTTTACCCCTCACCCACTCATGCTCATCCCTTCCCTGCTCAAAAACCTCTTCTATACATCTGAAAATTCCACCTTCACGGCCTGAACCCCATTCTCCCTCTCTGTGAGGGGACAAGAGCTAAGGGATTTCTAAGAGTTCAGATCCCTTTTTAGATTCTTGACCTGTCAGATCTCAAAAGACGTCTGGGACCCTTTAGTTCTGACCTGGACCAATATGTAAGAGAGTTCAGTTATCTCACCTAGTCTTACAATCTTACCTGGTATGACTTACATGATTCTTACAACTATTCTATTCCCTGAAGACGGAGAGTGTATGGGCGTGGCATAGCAAAAAGGTGAAGAAGTTCATGCCCAGGACCAGGATAAACCAGTTTGCACTAATGCAAGTCCCCAAGGAAACCCTAACTGGAATGATCAACTCGATCATGCAGACCAAACTCTCCGAGATCACATGCTAAGCACTCTTCGAGGACTGACAATAAATGGCAAATAAAGCAGTCAATTATGACAAAGATTAGTGGAATCCTTCAAACCCCAAAAGAAAATCCTGCTCAGTGTTTTTCTTGATTCTCAGAGGCTTTCCAAAAGTTCACCAGGGCTGACCCTCAAAACCAGCTGGCACCACATTACTTCATTCACACTTTATCTCAGTCAGCTCCTGACAAGAAGAAGCTTAGCAAACTTGAAGAAGGTCATCATACTCCACAAGGACAACTTCTTAATGCTGCCTTGAAGGTGCCCAAGAAACATTAGGAACAATAAATAAATAAATAAATAAATAAATAAATAAATAAATAAATAAGAAAGGGACAAAATTAAATATAAGATGCTGGCTAACACCCTTCAGGACAAAATGGGTTGGTCCGAAACAAAATACAGGGAGCAATAAATGAGTAAGCCACCCAGACCTTGCTTCAAATGTTCCCAGATAAGACATTGGGCATGTGAATGCCCCAATCTTCATCCTCCACTGAAGTCATGCCCACCTTAAAAACAAGGACACTGGTGTATTGATTGCCCTTTCCACTACAAAGTGGGAAGGATAGGCTCTTTCATAACACCACAAGAAAAACCACTTCAAGATGCCTCCTTGTCAGCATTTCTAGGCTTGACCTTAGATGATTTTTGGTGCCCAGGATCAACGGCCTTCACAGAGATGACCCATCATGAGTCCAGGGTAATGATCCTCGTCTCAGGAAAGCCTATGTCCTTCCTATTGGACACAGGGGTCACTTACCCAACACTCTGAACCTTCAGGATGGACTTCTTGAGCCCCCACACTATTAAGGGGTAGTCTCACAACCCCTTGTTACATGGTCACTCTTATGTAGCCCCTATAATGTACAATACTCACACCAGTTTCCAGTCATCCACAATGCTCCATCCCCCTAGTGGACAAAGTTATTCTTCTTAAATTCAAAACAATAGTAACTTTTCATTATTGGGGGTCCTGGGCTCCAAACTTGTTTCTTTTATAAGCCTCACTGGATACTCTCCTTGCCTCCATCTCCCCCCAACATATCTCTCCTATCCTGACACCCCCGTATGGGATAAAATCTCCTTACAGGATCAAATATGGAACCTAAAAAACTTAGGGGAAGGTATGACCAGCAAATAAGCCATTAAATAAACAGCCCAAACCGCCATCAAAAGGCTCTAGGAGCTATCTCAAACCCCAGCTCCCAACAAACCAATCGGCCTAGCCAAGCTCACACACATAGCACAACAAGATGATTCCCAGGCATCAATTTCTTCTCTCCTTCACACCACCCCACAGCTACTTCACCAAGCAATGCTCACCACAGGGTTTGTTGTGCCGCTCCCTCTGACAAAGAAAATACTGAGCATCTTCCAGGCCATCTTCATGGGTAAAACCCAACAGAGCCAGGACAATGAAAGCTTCCCCTCACATCAGAGCAGTGGCCGCCAAAATACTTCTCTTTTCCAGTCAAGACTCTTCCTGGCCCTTGGTCTCTAAAGTGCTACACCCCAGAGGCAATGTCTCTACCAGCTGTTGTTGTCAGACCCTCTTTGACCAAATATTGAGGGTCAATGTGCCTTGCCTGGAAGAGTCTTACTACATGGCTACAGGCTAATTAGGTAGAACCATGCATCCCAGTCTTTCTCATGCTAGAAATCACTTTCCTAGATGAACAAGACATGGAAAACACCATATAAAAATACAAATCTGAATCGCCTCCCCATAATTCCTACAGATGCTGTGGTAGTTACATAATTTAATGTCAACTTGATAAATAGGTTATAGGGGTGGAATCTAGCCTATCGATCAGGTCTCAGCCTGATTGATGCCTCCTTGTGAGTGAGGCCTTCTCATCAGAATTCTGTCAGTTTCCTGTCTTCCTCCCTGGAAGTGGGACACACTCTCTGTGCTTCACCTTCCTGTGGACAAGCCACATGGAGCCACGGTAATGGCAGCCAGACCCATGTAGATGCATCCACTGACATTGGATCCACAGTTTGTTCCAACACACTTGCCCATGCTCTGCCAGCATTGGTCATCATTGCATGTGCTGCATGAGTCTCTAGAGGATTTCATGGGCTAATATCAAACTTATAGGCTAAGATCAAAACTATGGACTTGATCTGGACTGGGCTGGGTGCTTTATTGACTCATAATTACTTCTTGATACAAAGTTCTCTCTTATACATATAGAAGTTTCTTTGGATCTGTTTCTCTAGTCAACCCAGACTGACACAGACACAAAGAGCAGATGTCACCCCATGCTCATTGGACCGAGCTTCGTGGACACTCTGGAAAGAGGGGTGAGAGGCATTGGAACTGCTCCTCATTTTCGCCACAGATGATCAAGAGACCTTAGCGTTGATAGGGAAAAATATAGACACTCTTCTAAGGCTACAAATCCAAATTTATTTCCTAGCGGATGTGGCACTACAAAACAGCCCTGGATTTCCTCACTGCAGAAAAAGGGGAAGCTGGCTTTTTCTAGGAGAGTAATTTTGTTACTTTGTTTATCAATCAGGCACATTTACACAAAAGGTATAAGAACTGATGGAATGAATCCAACACAGACTAAAGGAGTAAGGAGGCGTAAGATCTTTCACACATGGGAAAATACCTTTGGCTCTTGGAAATCTTAGGCTCCATGTTTCCTGCCACTACTGACACCTCTCTGTTTACTATGTATAATTCTGTGCTTTGGGCCTTGTCTTTCTTTTGTACTTTCTTTGTGGGTGTGCAGGAACGCATGTGTGCATTCACCAGTAAAATCTACACAGAGCTGTATGTGGCTGGGGTCTATCAAATGTGCTCATCTTACCCTGCTGAGACAGAAGAGCTAGAAGTCTTTCGCTAACCCTGTCCCATAAGGTAGGGATAACATATCTGACTGGATTTAAGACATCGCCTGGCCAATTCAAGCAGCTCACTCCCATGCTTCCAGGTCATGCCCTAAGCCTAGAATCTGTCCACCCCCACAACTTGCTGCATACACCAATAGCCAATATCCCCGTCTCTCCAGGCCTATGCAACCTTACCAATCAAGAGGTCACACAGTGCTCTCTCACCACCATTGCAATCCCCTTTCTCCACCCCCAAGTGTTCAGCCATCTTTTCTGCTTTCTGTGGGTGCTACTTGCCATTGGGAGGAGCTCAGCGGATTTCATTTCCCAATTAGGCCAGTTACTTGGCACCCATGTTTCAACCCATTTTCCTATAAAAAAGATTGACTCAATGAATGTTTCGTTTGATCTCTTGACGGTTGATCCCACGAGTATTGATAGTGGATCCAAGCAAGACAAAAATCAATGACAACTTCAACCTTTCCCCCATTTACTATGATGTTACCTACTGGTCCTAGTGAGAGGATTTTGTTTTCTGTACATTAAATCTGAATCTACACTGAAGGCAACAATCCTTGAGCTGCATCAACAAGATCTGTAAGTCCACCGCCTTTTCAGCAAGGAGGGTGGAGTCAAGTAAACACAGGTTGTTGATAAACCTCCCTCCATCCTGATGCCACACGCTTCTTCAACGAATCAAGCTGGTCTGATGATTTGCTCAGCATACTGATTGTCGAAGAACGATGAGAGGATACAACCCTGACACTGCACAATGTTCCTGATTTTAAACCACGCAGTATTGCCTTGTTCTGTTCACATAACTTCCCTGTGAAGGAATGCACAAGTTCTTCTCAAAGTTATTCATTGCTTGTTAAGATCCGCACAGTCGAATGCCTTTGAGTAGTCAATGGAACCCAAGTATACAATTTTCTGCTATTCTTTCTTTTCAGCCAAGAGCGATATGACATCAGCAATGACATCCCTCCTTCTATGCCATGTTCTGAATCTATACTAAATTCCTGGAAGTGCCCTGTCAATATGCTGCTATACCATTATTGAGTAATATTCATCAAAATTTCCCTGGCATGTATTATAAATGATATTTTTTATAATTTCCACATTCTGTTGGGTCGCCTTTTCTTACAGTGGGTACAATATGGATCTATTCCTGTCCGTGGGCCACGTATCTGGCTTCCAATTTACTTGGAACAGGTGTGTGAATGATTCCAGTGCTTCATTAAGTTTTTGAAACTTTTCAGTTGCTACTCTGCCCATTCCAGGAGACTTGTTTCTGGTCAATGTCTTCAGTGCAGCGGGGACTTTTTCCTTCAGTGCCACTGTTTTTGATCATATGCTACCTCTCCTGATAACATGTCCAAAGAGTGTGAGATGAATTCTTAGTTTAAAAATATTTTTAAAAGAGGAACTGGTACCAAGGTCTCAAAAAGAAAGTAAATGTTTAGAAAATGATGATGGCAACATATGTACAAATATGCTTGGAACAATTGATGTGTGCAATGATATAAGAGCTGTGATAGCCCTAAGTAAAAGGATTAAATTTTTTAAAAATTAAATAACAAAAAGAAAATTAAAATTCACATACTTGAAATCAAGGGTTTTTATACTTCAGACATTAACTTTGGGTTTCTTCTGTTTCAGAAAAGAGAAAGTAAAAAGAGAAGAGTCCAACTGTCCTTGACTATTGAAAACTGGGGAGAAGCAGTACTCAGATTGAGTGTCTCCAAACATGCCTTTCAAACTGGTTGTCATGCAGCGAACTCATGCTCATAGTAAGTGCATGAGACAGAGTAGAACTGTCTCATAGAGTTCGGAAGACTGTAATTCTTAAAGAAACACACTGCCACATCGTTCTCCTACAGAATGCTAGAGGGTTGGGAAAGGAGTGCGTCACCATTGATCACACAGTCCCTCTCCTTACCGTTTTTAAATCAACGTTTTCATCCGGAAGCATGATGATCATATTCAGCTCCCTTCCAATATAAGGAAGCACAAGAATCCGAGTGAATGTTTCTTGTACATAAGTCACTTTCACCATAGCTTCCTGGAACATCATCTGGATGGGTTTCTCCTCCTTCTACAAAATTGAAAACAAAAACAAGATGATGAAACATGAGCGTTGACACATGGAATGGAATTGCTTGATTTCCACAAAGCTGTCCCTCTATGCACTCCTGGCTCACATATTTCACTCCCCATAGGACTTTGAAACTGGACAAAGTCACACATCTCCCATACAACACGCATCACTGACTCCTTACTATTTTTTTACTTAATTTCCACCTACCTGATATCTTCCTCATGTCTCAATGCCATTCCCTTTATGTTGCAACTATTTGATTTGTTATCTTTGTAGCCAAGATATCAATGGCAATAAGTAAACCATCAACATATCTTTGTTCAAATATATGATTTGTCGTAACTGAATGACCCACTCAAAATCATTGGTGGGCTTATGTTTCATTTTATTTATAAAGAAAGGCATTCACACGAAAATTCCCATAAACCCAAAATTCTATACTCTTGGTGGCAAGTACACCTGGTACGTGGTACCCTAAACACTCATGAGGACACCTTCGTAGCTTGTCTCTCTCTACTGCAGACTCTAAGAGGCAAGAGAGAATTTCTCCTCTCCTTGTAGCTCAAGGACAAGGCAAAACACTGAGGGATGCGATACAGCAGCAAAGGTTCCCACTCTGAATCTCAGAAGTTCGAGTTTGTCTTTCCCTTTATACTTGCTTTTCCCTCCAACTGGATTGTAGATGTGGTGTCACCACAACCTTGTCAGCAGCAGGAAGGGCACCATGCTGTCAGTGTGACAGCACAGGAGGAGAACCAGTCTGATTCCCTGAGAGAGACTCTCCAGGTTGACACCAGGCTGCTGTGCGGTCACCTCATGGTAGGAGAGATAAACTCCTATCAGGTTGCAGGAACTCTATGGTAGTTACATGATCTGGTATGAATTTGAGGATTCAGGGTGAAGGGGTGCAATATAGCCTGTCAATCAGG
This sequence comes from Tenrec ecaudatus, assembly GCF_050624435.1. Taxonomy (NCBI): domain Eukaryota; kingdom Metazoa; phylum Chordata; class Mammalia; order Afrosoricida; family Tenrecidae; genus Tenrec; species Tenrec ecaudatus. The sequence goes on from NC_134544.1 coordinate 13,472,342, forward strand.
TTATAGCTGGGTGTCCTCTATTTTGAGGCACAAAGGAGTTAAATAGCTCACTGGAGGCAGGGCACATGCTAGTCCCAACAAGATATCCCTGTGGAGAAGACCCAGGGGGAGAGGCTTGTGTCTCTCCACCCAGTGGCCTGTGATCTTCCTGCATCGGGCACCATTGCATGTGGTTCAGTAGTCTGAAAAGGAGTTCATAGATTTGTATTGGACATATGGGCTAATATCGGACTTATGGACTTGATCTGGACTGGGACAGGATGTTTTCTCAATATTCAACTGCTCTTGTGTACAAAGCTCATTCTTACACACATATACGCATCTATGAATTTGTTTCCCTAGACTACCTGGACTAACACAAGCTGCCATTTCTTTCCCTGCTACTGAAGGCAATTCGAATTCACATCTGGTTAAAAAAATTTCAGTTTAGAATAAAATTTGGAGCGCATGCTGTTTTTGTGATAGTTGGTGGCATGGAGTCAGTTCACACACATAGCAACTCTCTGTAGACAGAAGGAAACCCTATGTGGTCTTTCACTGCTCTCACAATTGTCCATATGCTGGAATGAAACTATCCCTCTGGAAAAAATACAGGTTCAGGCTCACGGTGAGCTACCACCCACAGTGGTGAGCTACCACTTCTCACAGGTACAGAACCCTCTGTAAGCAAAGTAAGCAAATCAGAAACGTCACATAGATTTGTGAGGAAGGGAAAAGACTAGCAACAAACAAGATCTTGGAAGCAGGATGGAGCTAAACTCTGACTTCCCCCAAATCCCTTGTGCTGTGAACAAACATTCACCTGGTTGATTTTAAAGGTACTTTTACAGGTGCGCGCTTTGGAAAATGCCTTGTCCCACTTCCCTTTGAAGTAGATGGCATTGAGGAGAATCAGCTTCGTGCAGGAATCCACTGAATCCGAGGAGAGCGACTCGGGAATTTTACCTGTGAAGAAGTAAAGAACATGAGCACAGGTAGCTTTCTGATTCACACACAGGAGTGATATGCAGGACCTTTAGGAGTTGTTGTGGCTTTACTTGTGTCCTTCACTAAGACATGCTCAAGCCCTCAGGTCTGGAGTCCAATACCCCTGAGTATGGTCTGCTTGTAAGTAGGGACTTTGCAGATGTGATGAGGTGCCTTTCAGTCATACTGCAGTACGTGTGGCCTAAAGAAGAACAGACACAGACTGACAGATGGAAGGAAGGAAGGGGCCATGGAAAGAAGAATGCAGACACGTTTGGAGTTTTGCCTCGAGAAGCCCAGGATCTCCACAAGCCCAACCCTTCAGTCAGTCATTTTCATTCTTCTAGCTGTGAGACAGAAAGATTAGAGGCCACAGAGTCATCACAGAGCATGCAATGTCCCAGAAGAGGTTCAATGTATATTGAGTCATCGATGAAATAGATATGAGTGTAGTGAAAATGCTGGAGAATATGCCACATGTCGGGCATATGTTCCAAATACTTTTTAATGTTCAAAGTGATTGAAGCAAGGTATGTAGCCCTGTGTACATTTGGGAGTTGGTGAAGTAACTGGCAATGAGGCTGCTTAGAATCTATTGCAATAGAAGGAACGTCTGTATCACCTTCGGTCTTCTTGGCTACCCAGGAGTTGATGTGATTTCTGGACTTCTGTGCAGCGTTAGCAAAGTCCAGCTCTTCCAGGTCTGCCTGGTAGAAGGTGCGGCAGGAATCTCTGAAAGACTGGGGTGGACAGAATGACTTCAGTCCACAGTGACAGATATAATTAACAACAAATGAGTTCTTCACTCTGATTCATGAGAACACCAATCATGATATGATTTACATATGTAATTTCCAAATAGATGTGAGGCATTAACTTGACATCCACATTTCTTGATTTTGGCTTTGTTTAATCTTCGCTTAAGCCACTAAGTGAAATTTGTGGTTGATGGTTGAGGGGCTAGGTGTCTTTGTATTGGTTCCAACACATACTGACACCTTGTGCTACAGAACCAAACCTAGGCCAGTACTGCCCCATCATCATAATCACTGCGATGTTTGGACCCAGCTGACGGAAGCAGTGCTGTGGATATGCAGTGTTGTTGGTGAACTGATGAGTGCTTGGAGCTGAGCATCCAGGAGATCAGGACACAGATACTGAGATGCTGTACACATGGGCTCTTCTGCTCCTTTTAAAAGCCTCTGTGTTCATTGCAAGAAGTACCTCACAGAGGACTCCAGCTCTCTCATTTGTCAACAGCGGCCAGTAAACCTGGGCATGTGGCTCCCTGTCCAGCAAGAAGAGGTGTATAATTCTAGACCCAGTATCATGCCCACCATGTTCTGTGACAATGGACTGTCCAGTTCAGTGCTTCCTGGGGCTTTTGGCACATGAGATCTAGCTAGAGAAAGTAAGAATGAGAATATATCACTTTACTAAATGTTAATTAATCACATTGATATTTAAAGAGCCACACATGGCTGTAGTATCATTCTGTGTGTCTGTAGATTCTTTAACCCTCCAAAGTTCACACTATGTTTCTTAGTATGATCATGGCATCACGAAACAATCATGGTACATCCTCACATCATGACACATCCTCTAGAAGAAGAACATGTCATGCCAGTATGTTGAACGAACCAGTTTTTTGAAAATGAATTTTGAGTGAGTAACCAATATTCCTTTTCCACAGTGTCTAAGTGTTTAGTTCCTGCACTTAGAACGTTATTTTATTTTATTTTACAGGTGTTTGTCTTTGCATGAATCTCTCTTTTATAGGAATACTGTGAGTAGGTAGGCATCTAGCAACAATAAGCAAAGCAATATGATTCTCCTTTGGTTCACTGGTGAAGAAGATTATGATTTCCTTATAGTTATACAAAGAAGTTCTGCAATATAATCCCTGTGAGCAACTACAAAAATTGCTAGCATCCAGTTTTTCCCAGTAAATGAGGCTGTAGCAGTGGATAGACCTCACAGGGTTACTGTGGGGACCCAGAGAATTATCACTGGGATTTGAAGTGACATCTTTGAACTAGATGTCAGGCACTAACCTGAGAGAGGCACTGCATCAGTTCATTTCCTATTTTCATCATACATGCCTTGTCAGTTTTCCTGGCTCTGGTTTTCTGTGGTTGGTCTACATTTATTCAAATCTCTCAGTCTCAGAAAACCATCTGGAAGCACACTGATCACTGACATCATGGGAGCTTATCAAACCCTTACAGTGTTTAAGCCAGTTGGAAAACAGTGGTCCTCTGTTTAAAGTATTATTTCACACCGTCCCTATAGAAATGGAAGTGACAGTTAATCAGATACTGTTATCACTACTTCACTCTCTTAGAACATTAAAGGAGTGAGAAGTCATTCACCAACATTTCTTGCCTCTATCTCTTGTGCTGTAAAATTAAATGATATTTTATGTATCAATTTTATTCCTAAATTGGCCACTCAACATGAAGAAATTTAAACTGAAAAAAACACCACCCATTCTTCATGCCAGTCAGAAGTTTTATATTCTAAGACAAATGATGCAGGATTTGAGCAGCCCTGGTAGCATAGTGCTTATGCATGTGGGCTTCCAAATGCAGGTACAGCAGTTTCAAACCACCATCGACTCTGCATTGAGAAGGATGAAACATTTAGCCCCTAAAGAGTTTCAGTCGGAGAAACCCAGAGTCAGTTCTACGTGTCTTACGGGATCCCTGTGAATCAGAAACCACTCAATGGGAGGAAGATATATTGCAAGCTTATCAACAGATTGTAGTACACCACATAGCTAAGAAAGATTTTTTAAAGTAAAATAGTCAATATATGTTATAGTATGTAAATCTTAATTGGGTTTCATCTTATAGGCAACTATGTTCACTTCATACCAATTTTTAAAGTATTCATTTAGAATCTGACACAATCCTACCTCACCAAAAAAATTCCAAATTGAAAACATAGTGTAATACCATATGTCCTAATAAAAAATGTATAATATGATCTAATGTGACAAACAGTAAGGGTTAAAAATTTCTCCATGTGCTGAAGAGATACCAGCTGTCATCACAAAGGTAGGAGAGGGCAGGAGGCAGGGGTCGAAAAGAGAGGATGGCGAGGACTCTTGCTGTGTCATTTTCATGAGCATTTATACCAAATACAAATATATCCAGAGATTATTTAAGTCTCCTTTTAAAAATGAAAAACAATCAAACAAACAATCTCACACAAAAACAGCTGGTGTAATTATTGGCAAAAAAAACCTGAAATAAGACTTGGGCTCTGAAGTAAAAATCAAAACACTTAAACATATCAAAAGTTGCAGAATTTTCATAAAACACCATAAATTTCTTTGTGTTCCTACAAAGGATTAGAAATATGCCCCATGCTTGCTTCTTCACTTTAGACAATTCATCTTAGTGCGGGCTCAGCTCCCTCTCATTCCATCTCCCTTTTATTCCCTCTTATTCCCTTTAATTCTTCTTATTCCAGTCTTATTGCAGACTATTGGTTCATTTCAGCTTCACACATGCAGCATGATGTTCATTAGGAGGCCCATTTCCCAGATGGCAAAGCACCTCAGCAGTTGGAAGAGCTGGGTGTGGTCTGTGACTGGAGACCTGAAGTCACAGCCCGCTCTCCTCTCAGTCTCTACCACATTGACCCTCCTTCCCTCTGCTATGCTGCTTCCAGTCCCTTAGTGAAAATCCACAGGCAAGACTTACTGAGAGGAAGTCATAAGTCTTTTCTCCAAAGAGCCTGTTGGCAGTTCTCAGCAAGTACTGAGTGTCCGGTTTGTTGACTTCCGAGAGAAGCCACTGGAAGCTTTGGTGCGCATCTGCACCTCCACCTCCAACTTTATCCAGTGAAAGTGCCTGCAATGAAAACAGGATAACAGTACACATCTTCAGTGTCCCCGGGTTCAAGAAACGGTCCCACCCTACACTCAATGCTTCCAAGTCTCCAGACCCATTCTCGAGCTTGATGATGACAGCCCTCTGCTTGTACCTCATCTAAGGTTCCCCCAGTCTCATAAAAAGAAGAAAGCAGAATATTCTATGTATTGGTTGCAATAAAAATAGCCTTCCCAATCCTTGACTGAATGCCTAGGATATTTGTTTTCACCAGTTGGGGTATTTTGTCTGCAAACATGGCTGTGCTCAGGGATTGAGTGCTGCCATAACACGGTGGAGTCTCTGTATCCAACTGTTGGATCTAGTCCAGCTCTCAGACCTGCTTTTAACTGAAAATGCAGCAGAGGGGAGGCTATGACAGGCCTCGTCCTTCAACGGTCTGCTGGATTCTACTCTCACACCCTTGTAGTCAGGCCATAATGAGGTGTGGAAGATCAAGTTTTCCTCCTGAAGAGGCCACGTAAAGGCTCCAGAGGAGTGACACCACATGGGCAATCAAGTCGCAACCCAAAGTGAGCCACAAAGCCCTACTTTTGAAATGGTCCTGTCCAATTCCCCTGTGAATGAGCCACATGACTGCACCTGGCTGGCCACACAAAGAGCAGAAGCTCCTCAGTTCGCACACAGATTCTAAAAATAATCCATCTTTATCCATGGAGGACACAGTCTTGTAATGATTTTATCGCATCAAGGTATAATACTTAGCAATACTTAAGCGATACTACATAGAAGTGAAGTTCTAACATAACAAACACAAAACATGTGGCATGGACTGAGGAAAAAAGTGACGACAGAGGTTGGATGCTAAAATCAGTGTGGCGATTGCTGACAGAGGTAGACCTACAGGGAAGACTTACTAGGATCTGGATAATGGGCACACACAAGCATTGACACAAGAACTAAAGAGCCTATCCCTGAAAGGAGCAGAGAAGGTGGACAATCCTCTCCGTAGACTGATAAGTCAGGATAAGATTTCCAGAAAGATTGTCACATGACTTTTTTTTAAAAAACTAGGTATGAAATGTGGTGAAGAAAGCTGATGGTGCCCGGCTATCAAAAGAGATAGTGTCTGGGGTCTTAAAGGCTTGAAGGTGAACAAGCGACCATCTAGCTCAGAAGCAAAAAAGCCCACATGGAAGAAGCACACTGGCCAGTGCGATCACGAGGTTCCAAGGGACCAGGTATAAGGCATCATGCAAAAAAAAAAAAAGATATATGTGTGTGTATGTATATATATGTGTGTGTGTATATGTATATATATATGTGTGTGTGTGTGTATATATGTATGTGTATATATATATATATCATATTAAATGAAGGGGGAAGTGCAGAGTGGAGACCCAAGGCTCAAATGTCGGCCAATGGAGATCCCCTCATAGAGGGGTTTAGGAGAGGAGATGGCTTAATTAGGGTGCGAGGTAGTACCGATGAAGAACACAGCTTTCCCCCAGTTTCTGGATGCTTCCTACCCCCAACTACCATGATCCGAATTCTACCTTGCAGGGCTGGATAGGGCGGAGGCTGTACACTGGTGCGTGTGAGGGCTGGAGGCACAGGGAATCCAGGGTGGATGATGCCTTCAGGACCAGGGGTATGAGGGGCAATGCTGGGAGAGTGGAGGGTGAGTGGGTTGGAAAGGGGGAACTGATTACAAGGATCCACATGTGACCTCTTCCCTGGGAGAGGGACGGCAGAGAAGGGGGCGAAGGGAGACTCCGGATAGGGCAAGATATGACATAATAACAATGTATAAACTACCAAGGGCACATGAGGGAGTGGGGGTAGAGGAGGGAGGGGGAAAAAAAGAGGACCTGATGCAAAGGGCTTAAGTGGAGAGCAAATGCTTTGAGAATGATTGGGGCAGGGAATGTATGGATGTGCTTTATACAATTGATGTATGTATATGTATGGATTGTGGTAAGAGTTGTTTGAGTTCCTAATAAAATGTAAAAGAAGAAAAGAGAAAAAAATGATTAGGGCAAAGAATGTACTTTATACAATTGATGTGCTTTATACAATTGATATATGTATATGTATGAACTGTGAAAAGAATTGTATCAGCCCCAATAAATTATTAAAATTAAAAAATAAAAAAAATATTAAGTAGAAAAATAAAAAAATAAAAAAAACCAAAACTAAACAAAAAAAGAGTTGTATGAGCCCCTAATAAATTGTTTTAAAAAAAAGACGTACAACCAGATTGCTTATTAGAAATAACATTAAAAAAACTAGGTATGAAAAACCACTATAACTCTATTGCTGTTGAGTCAATTTTGACTCATGGCTATTTTACTGGATGATGAAGTAGAGCGGTCTCCCCAGGTTTCCCAGGAGGGAATTTGCATGAAAGCAGATCACAACATGGAATGGTTAGTAGGTTTTAACGTATGACCTGTGAGTTAGCAGAGACGTGCTTAACCAGCAGAGATTCTGTGAGAGTGACACGGAGCCTGGCAGACAGCTTGTTCCATTGGATGGGGGTGGACAGGAATCTGAACCAGTGTCATGGCATCTAGCAGCACAGCAGCCTCAAGAGAAAGCATGGGAGGTCAAAGGTGAGATTGACAGGGAATAACCAGTTGTCAAGCTAAATCTCAAAGAATGGTTTCAACTCAAGATGAGCATGGTGGAACGAAGACCTGGTGCTCACCCCAAACTCTCCAGCTGGCAAACCTCTTTAATCATAAGGAATGATTTCAGGACAAGGATAAAATCCAAGGTATTCACCCTAGGGTCCAGAAGCCACCAAGGCTGTGACCATAAAACCTGCTTACTCACCAGTGCCGAGAGTAGTGATAATGGGAGGGTTGTGGGACAGTGAGGTAGAACGGAGGAACCGATTACAGGGATCTACACATAACCTCCTCCCTGGGGTATGGACAACAGAAAAGTGGGTCAATGGAGATGTCAGACAGTGTAAGATATGACAAAATTATAATTTATAAACTATCAAGGGTTGACAAAGATGGGGGGAGGGGGCAAATGAGAAGTTGATGCCAAGGGTTTAAGTGAAGAGCAAATGATTTGAGAATATTGAGGGCAATGAATGTACAGATGTGCTTGACATAATTGATGTATGTATGCATGGTGATAAGAATTGTATGAGTCCCCAATACAATGATTAAAACAACTTTCCTTAAAAGTAAAACCTATAGAAACATCAGTTCGTGTAAAACATGAAAAAATAATAATAATTTATAAATAATCATGGATTCATTAGGGAGGGAAGTGGGGGATGGAGGAGAAAAGAAGAGAAGCTGATATCAAGGGCTCAAGTAGAAAGAAAATGGTTTGAAAATGAAGATGGCAAAAAACGTACAAATGCAGTTGACACACTGGATTGATGGATTGTGATAAGAGCTGTATGAGCCCCAAATAAAATGATTTTTTAAAGGAAACAAGTAACACAGAGAGGAATTGAGATAAGTGATGATACATTGAGGGGATTGAAATTGGCTAAGTAATCAGAAAATATACAAACGGTTGGATATAAAACTATGATCATCTTTGTGCGCTTTCATTTAATTAACAATAAAAAACATTTTTAAAAAACTCTGCTTTACTACAAAGTCACAAGGATGAAGGCAGTACCTCAGAGACCACACGTTGAGTCAGCATCCCACAGTCCCCTGACTGTCCTCTCAAAGCCCACAAAGTCCTATCGCAGACAGACTGGTGCCTGTTCCTTCTGTCTAATGAAGTGGATTGTTAGCTGGCAGAAAACCCACTAAGGTGTGGAAGGACCTGCCCGAACTTGGATTGAAAGTGAGAGAGTTCCATGTGGGAGAGATCTCTAGGCCCCCAATTCATGTGGGCAGGAAATAGGCTCAGAGCTGTTTAGCAATAAACAGGGGCCACTTCTTATGGAAAATGAAAGGAAAAAAGCTGAGCTCTAAATCACTGACACAGGGGATGGGACCAAAGAAGATAAGGAATTGAATGATTCCCAGGAAGGAAAAGTTAAGACAGCACCAGGAATGTTCTAGGTTCTCAAAGCAAAGTCAACATACACCTGGCTGAGCTTCAGAACTGCAGTGGTGTGCAGACTGTTCCATGTCTCCCACACACCTGACACTGTTGCATGCTGTCTCTGTCTATGCCAGTGCTCTTGCCAAACCAAACTCATCACTGTGTGTGGGATGCCTTCATGGTGGTGCATACAGCAGGGCAGATTTCTTTTTAATACTTAAGCCTCACCATATCACATGATGCAACCTTGACATAGGTCTTTAGTGTCTATTCAAAAACACATGAATTATTCCAAAGTGGTGGCTAAATCAATCTTTTGTATCGTGTCCACACTCTCTCCAACAGATCAATAGAACCTTCAGAAAAACTCCCTGAGATCCCCATGGAGGGGGGAAGGGGATGGAGGGGTAAGAGGTTCTCTGACAACCCCCTCTGCTGTTCCCTGCCAGACAAGCAGTGTTCTCTAAGAACAACGTCTTTGGTAGTAAATCTGGAAAGACCCGGTCGATCCTCAAATGCAGAGTGTTTACTGTTGCCTTGAAATGGCTTTCAGTACCTGGGACATCTGGGCAGCAGTGTTCCCCTTTGCCCCCAGGAAGACCATGCTCAGGGCCGAGGAGATGCTGAAGGGCGAAAAGAAGATGTTCTTTGAGTGGTTTTCACACAGCTTTTTCAAAAGGTTTAAGGCAAAGGTGCCATTGGCTTCTGACAGGGTCTCCATGATGGTGAGTCTGAAATGAAGACATTAAAAACCATGTTACCTAAGGACAGGCTGCCAGGCTGGCTGCATCTTCATGCTCCTTGTTATCCGTTGGCCTCTCCCACCTCCTTAACCACCCCCTTTAGTCAAAGAACAACACCCCCCCCCCCGGGTTCCATCACTTGATTCCGACCTTTGGTAATGCCTGCATTTCATAGCAAGCTGGGGCCCCATAGTAGGGTTTTCAGTGGTGGGTGCACTTGAGTCTCCAATCTTTGGGTTATCAGCCAAGAGCTTTATCCAGTTGGCTCAAGAGGGCCAGTGTGCACACTCAAAACATTTTGAGTAGTTTTTTTCTTGGAATCTCATGTGTGTGTGTGTGTGTGTGTGTGTGTGTGTGTGTGTGTGTGTGTGTGTGTGTGTTTCTAACAGTAAGTCAAAATATTAGATTGGGATTTTTCCAAAAAGGCCCCTCCTTTTTTCGGAAAAGGAAAAATGTGAGGGCAATAACTTGCTACATTTTTGTGTGCACAGGAGCAAATGAGGAAGGAAACTATCCCCATAACTTACATCTTGTGGACAGATCAGGAACCAGAATATTCCTCCTTTTTACATCACTCTCGTGCTTTCTTTTTAATGAATAGTTGTATTAACATATAATTCACATTTCATACAATTCAATATAAAATATACACATCATTGCCACTGGGTCAACACTGACGCACAGCAAGTCCATCGGACAGGATAGAACTGCTCTGCGTTTCAAGACTACAACTGTTACACAAATACAAGCCCAGGCTGTCACAATCAGGGGTGGCTGGTATTTTTGAATAGCCGACCTTTTGGATCCCCACCCAACTTGTACCTCACTACTGCTTCACTCGGGCTCCTTATACTTCAATAGTTCAATCTTATGTGAAAGAACTGTAACTAGGATCGATTCCAGAATCTTTTCTTCTTTCTTCTACTCATTGTCATTGTCTCCCCATTTTCCCCTGACGTAGCTCCCAATACCATTATTTCAGTTACTGCCCCTATAGATTTAGTTATCCCGGATTTCAAAGGCAGAAACCATTTCAAAAACAAACAAACAAGCCAAAAAGCCAACAATGCTAATGCATTAAAGCAGAGAAAAATTTCAAAAGAAAGCAGGAACTAGAAAAAAACTAGAACAGATTTAAAATGAGTGAAAGGAGCGATCAAATGATACAGTTTTCATTTCAGCCTAACTGCACTGCCTTGATCCACTCTCCAATGCACTCTCTGAGCTAGTGAGGCCATTTCAGATCCCTCCTCTGTGGTTGGGGGGTTCCTCAGACTAGGCTTGCTGTTTACTCAGCGAGCATCGCAGTTAGGTTAAAATGAAATACCTCATTGTTCGATCCTTGTTTTTCACCCACGTTAAAGTTTCACTTAAAATAAAAAGCAAAGGGGAAATATACATAGATTAAACCATTGTTTTCCTTGTTTATATTTTTAAATGCCTTCAAAAGTTTACGTGACAAAAGTCCAGCGTCTTTTAATTCCATTTTCCCTAAATTTAATGAAGCTTGTATCAATTATTGTGAATACAAAAATATTTCAGTATGATCAAAAAGACACAAAATAAAAAAAGATGTTTGGATAGTTGCATAGGATTGAAGAAAGGATAACATCTTCAGAATAACACACCATTGAAAAACGGTTAACATAAAATCTTAATACAAAGATGCTAAATCCAACCACATACACAGGTGTGTGGAAGCTTAAACACAATAAACACCTTCAAGGTTCTTTCTTGAGCTCCCCATGTGTGTCAAAGCCATCGCTGAAGTCCATACTAGCAGATCCTGTCACGTCCATGGTGGAACAAGAGCGCACTTAATGATAAGAAATCCTAAAGCACCATTTATACTGAGTTAAATAAAGGAAGATATAAAACTGAAAGAGACTGTTCACTTAATTATGTAAATTGGGAACAATGATAAAAGGATGCATAATTAATAGCCTAGAAGGAAAAATGGGTCACTAATTGTTTCTAGACAATGTTAATTATTCTGCTTTTTATTCCTCTGATTTCCTCTCTCTTTCCACAAGCATCGCTTCTACAAACAGAAGCCCTCACAGCTCCCAGAAACCACCATTCCCGAGGCACTCTGCCCCCTCTCTCTGGCATCTCTTCACAGTTCCAAAGCCCAAATGCACACCACCCTGGTGTGCCTGGCACCTACCGACTGCCTGGTGAGTGCGGGCCACCAGGACTTCTCTGGGCCCACACCAAGGGTGGGATTGAACCCTGATGTTCCTATTGTCATTCTCCCTCAGGTCTTCAGCTCCCTGTAATCTTAGCCATCCCTCCCCAACTGTTCTCCAGATGAGTCATTCACACAAACACAAGGATCAGTTCCAAGGCTGTGCTTCAGGAAGGCCCATCCTCTGCAAGCCCACCTTCATCCCCCATCAATGTCCCTGTGGCCTCCTTCAGGGACCCTGGTCTAGACATGGACCTGGAGCGGTGGGGTATGATCTGGAAAATGGGGTGCCCTCTGAGGGTGACCAGGTTCCTTCCTCTATCTCAATGACAGGGGAAAACCAGATCCCACTAGAGAATAAAGTCCTCAACCAATTACATACCCCAAAGTCTTAATGTAGCTGCGGGATCCAGGCAGGAAAGGCTGGAGTCAGAAGCTGAAGTACAGAGAGCTGAAGGAGAGATTAGATCCCTCAAGTCAGCTGCCAGGCTAAATGGGGAAGTGGGCGGGACCTTTCGTGAATGGAAAGTCCAGTGGAATGAAGGGGGGGGCTGGGTGGTGGTGCAGACAGACTCTTAGAGGCTCCTGGAGGCAAGGTTGACCAGAGCTTTGCTTAGGAACTCAGATTTGACAGCAGTTCCCGTTACTGGTTGTGCATGTTGAGTCTGGGTTAGAGAAACCCCCTGAACTAAGCAGTCACTGCTGTGGTACATTCCTCCAATTTGAGCATGACTCTATTTCTTTTTTTTCTTAAAGATTCCTGTCCTATTTGAAGTTTATCCTAGTGTGTGAGAAATTTAGATTCCATTTTAGCTTCTTCCCTGCATGCTTCTCCATGGTCCCTGCTCTGCCCCTTTAAAAGGCCATCTTCTGAGCAAGGGTGTGAAGCTGTCTGCTTTTCAAAGGACACCACAGTCCACCAGCAGAAGCCAGGAGTCCATTCGGTCTCAGGACAACCCCCTGCGTGTCTGCTGGATTTGCTCCATAAGAAGTCCTGTTTGGGTTTGTCATCGCTGTGGACAGTGACACAATCTGTGTCATGTGGCTGGTGCATACATGTGGATGACAGTGTAGTGATTTCCTTGAGTGACAGATACTATGCATTCACAGTCAGCATTGTCCTTCAACATCCATCTTGACATGTCTCCTTTGATGATGAATGTACACCATTCCTCTTGAATTTGTCAGAGTAAACCAGATGATTTTCTGATTTCAAATGCCAATACCAGTCCATTTCATCTCTGGAATGCCTAGAATTGCCTATCAGTTTGTCATACTGAGGTGGCTGGTGTCTCCCTAAGTCACTGGTTTTTGAAATGCCAGCCAGCGTCACCCATGGTGAGCAGTTTTCAGCAGAGCTTCCAGACTAAAAAACAGACCACAACCCAACTACCAGCTGCCCACATCGGAGGAAGTAGCTGCTGGAAATGTGTAGCCTCAGCCCTCTCTCCGATACGGACAGCCTCGTGCATGGAAGAAGAACATGAATGGAGATGGTGCTGGGGAGGGTCCCCTGGGTCAGAAGGCACCTACAATGTGACTAAGGGGGATCTGCTTTCTCAAAGTAGACTTGACGATGGAGATTCCATAGAGGAAAGGCTATGGGAGTAAAGGATGTAACAATTTTCGTTTATTGATCGGGCACAACTTAAAATGAGAAGAAACAGCTGGCAAAGTTTGCAAGTAATTGACACTTGGAATGCTCAAAATATGGATCTAGGAAAAATAGAAACTATCAAAAGAAATAAATGGAATGCATCAAGATTGGTCTCCTAGCCATTAGTGGGCTGAAATGGACTGGTGTCAGCCATTTTGAATTAAAAAAAAATCTTAGGTTACTCTGCTACAATGACACAACCAAGAGAAATGACATTGAATTCATCTCCAAAAAGGACATTTCAAGATCTATGTTGAAGCTCATTGCTATCTGTGAGAGGATTCTATCTATCTTCTTTGAAGGAAATCCAGCCAACACTAGGGCTATTGAAGTTCATGCACTCACCACCAAAGCCAGTTTTGAAGAAATTGAAGAATCCTACCAATGTCTTTAGTCAGAAGTGCCTCAAACTTGCCGGCTCCAGTGCAGGAGAACGATTTGAGTGTACAACTCCCTCACAGTCAGGAGGAACATCAAGCTGGGCGACCTGTACACCTTCATTGGTCCCCTCCAAGATAGTCTGATAAACAAGTGGTGAGTGGGCTGTAAATACACCTCTTACTGCGGTCACACAGTATGCACCTGGATCCAACATGAGTGGTTAATAAATAACAAACCTCTGACCCACTTTGAGAGGACCATCTTATATATCCCCATGGGCCGATTGCTCAACTATGGCCAGGAAGGCCAGCAGGGCTCTTTGCCATGGTCCAAGCACAAAGGGATGTTCTTGCTCATGTCCCGTTCACTGCCAGTGGGAATTCACGTCAAGTGTTGCAATGAGTTCAATCAAGTTACTTTTTCAAAAAACTATATAACATTTTTATATTGTTATGTCCTAATTTAACAATAGTATTTAAAACATGAACTTTAAGACTCTGGATAGGGCAAGATAGGACTAAATAACCATCTGTGGATTATCAAGGGCTCATGAGGGAGGGTGGAGGGGGGTGGGAGGGGAAAAAAAAAAGAGGACCTGATACAGAGGGCTTAAGTGGAGAGCAAATGCTTTGAGAGTGATTAGGGCAAAGAATGTACGGATGTACTTTATACAATTGATGTATGTATATGTATGGATTGTGATAAGAGTTTTATGAGCCCCTAATAAAATGTTTTAAAAAATAAAATAAAATAAATAAAACATGAACTTTAAAATATGTTTGTCATATATTGGATTCAATATATCATACAGTTAATATAATACTAACATGCATAATAATTTAATGTAATACTTAAGTAGCAAATGTCCAAAAAAACCTTTAAAATATTTGTGCTTTCTTAACAGAAAAAGTTTTAATTTATGCATCAAGTGAGTTTTAACTTTATTGTTGTGCAGGACACCGAGCTTTGTATAACTCTAAATATGCCAATAGCTGAGGTATTTGACTTATTAAGTAGACACAAAGTTCAATATATATTTATAGTGGAAAGTAAGTTTCTGTTTGCAGCAATGAGTGTATTTTTTTTTAAATTGTTTTTCCCATGAAAACAGCAGGGGGTATATATCAGCACATGACAGGTATAATTTATCAGAATATTTATGTAGCTTTGTTTAAGTAAATTGAACAATCCATACAAGAACTAATTAATCAATATTTAAATAATAATTAATATGAAATTGAATTTTATTTTCTGCTTGCCTGCAGGCTTTCTTTTCAGTAATTGTTGTTTCAGGACCTGCAAAGCCAACTTTATGACCAAGAAGTAGGAGCAATTGGAGGTTGAAGCCATCAGAAAACTTCAAACTGGGGTGAGGGGACCCTTGGATGGATACCTCTCTCCTCCCATCCCTTAAGTGGTGACAGAGCCACGGGTACCCCAAAGTCTTGGCAGCTACAGGAAGGAGGCAGGAGTGCCCAGAGTTAGAAAAGGGAGAAACCCCTGAAAACGAGGGTAGGGGTGCAGGAGTGACCATGCAGGTGGGAAACCTGGGCAGGAAGAGGGACTGGGGTGCGCAGAGCCTGTGCTGTCCCTGTGGGTAGATGGAAGGACAGAGCAGGGTCCCCAGCCTGATGGGGCATCGGCTGTGCCTCAGATGTTTAGTCTAATGCATTTTATGTTGATGTTGGCAGGCTTTTTCTTATGTTCTCAAGTTTCATGTTATTTTCCTTTATTGCACGTATGTTTGGACTCATAGTTAGCAAGGCTTTCTCCAGATCTTTGGGCTCACCGGGTTTGTCTTCCAGTGATGACATGGCATCTCTAATGTCCTTATTCATTTATTTTAAAGATAATTTGGGGGGACTCTTACAGCTCTTATAACAATAAACATATCAATCTACACAATCCATACAAGCGTATTTTTAGGTGTGTTGCCATCATCAATTTCTAAACATTTACTTTCTATTTGACCTGGTATCAGCTCCAATTTTTCCCTCCCTCCCATTCCCCATCCTTATGGCCCCTTGATGAATTATAAATTATTTTTTATATCTTATACCGACTGTGATCTCCCTTCACCCACGTATCTGTTGTTGTTGGGGGGGTGAGGGTTATGCATCAATAATTGCAATCGGTTCCCCCTTCCTCCCCTCTTCCCTCCACCTTCCACCTACCCTCCTGGTATCGCTACTCCCATTTCTGCTCCTGAGGTGTTTATCTGCCCTGGATTCCATGTGTTGTGAGCTCCTATCTGCACTAGTGCACATGCTGCAGTCTAGCCAGAACTGAAGGCAGGACTGGGGTCATGACAGTGGGGGAGTGAGGAAGCCTCCAAGAATCATAGGCATATTGTGTGTCTCATCAGTGCTACACTGCACCCTGTGTGACTCATCCCTTCCTTGGGACC
The DNA here is from genome assembly GCF_050624435.1 of Tenrec ecaudatus. Taxonomy (NCBI): domain Eukaryota; kingdom Metazoa; phylum Chordata; class Mammalia; order Afrosoricida; family Tenrecidae; genus Tenrec; species Tenrec ecaudatus. The sequence continues at coordinate 13,488,552 of NC_134544.1, forward strand.
CTACTCTGATTTTCTGATTTGGGCTCTCCTCACGGGTGTTAATGGTATCTCATGGTTGTTTTAATTTTTTTCCCTGATGGCTAATGATTGGGAGCTTTGGCTCATATGTTTATTGGCCGTTTGAGTCTCTTCCCTAGTGAAACTTCTGTTCAGTTCTTTTGCCCACTTCCTCAGGGGATTAACTGTTTTCTTTTTTCAGCCTAAGAGGGCATTGTAGATTTTAGTATTCAGCCGGTTATCTGTTGTGTCATTGCTTTTAACGTGCACAGGTGATTTATCCTTACTTTAGTTCACCTGTCAATTCCACTTCATCTGTGTGTGAACCCTACTCTATGGAGTCCCTGTGCCAAGATTCTTTTTTTTTCTTTTTGCTACCCTAACCCTAACCCTAACCTGTGCCAAGATTCTTAGGTTTGTCCTGATTCCTTCATTGATGGTCCTGATTGTTAGGGGTTTACTTATAAGAGTGTGATCCACCTTGCGTTTGTTCTTGTGCATGGGGGAGGTAGAGTCTAGCTTTTTCATTTCTCTACACATGGATGGCCACTGTTTCCAGCACCACTTGTTAAAGAGGGCACCCACCTTCCACTTGATGCTTTGGGGACCCTTGTCAAAGATCAGTTGTCTCTCTGCTGATGGTATTATTCCTGAGTTTTCTGTTATTTTCCATTGGTCGGAGTATCCATCTGTCATTATTCCAGTACCATGCTGTTTTGACCACGGTGGCTGTGTAGTCAATTCCCTTTGTTCACATGTCTGAGTCAAGTAGCCATGGCTCTGTGAAAGCCTTGAGCACCGTTATGCTGGGACTGGTGATGGGCTTTACCTGGATGATCCTTTTTGCGTGTGTGCCCTGTCTTTGTCCTAAGATTTAATAAACCAAACCCAACTAAACTCACTGTCATCAATTCCATGCTGAATCATACTGACTCATGTGGGTTTCCATGACTGTAACTTACCGGAGTAGAAAGCCAAGTCTCTCACGGGAGATTTAACAAGAGGATCTATGTTTAGATGTAGGATATTTCCCCTTGTAACAGCCAGTACTCAGAGCTCTGTGCTTTTCCCTACTGCGCTCTTCCTTCCTCCGATAGTGACTCCCTAAATCTGTCCAGAAGTGAATTACCTGGTAGAGAGTCTCTGCCATCACTTGGCCAAGGGTCAGGAGACATCAGGGCCCATTCCCTTGAATCTGGGACTCATTCTGGAACTTAGTTTTCCCTGAGGTCTATGAGAGATGGGAAGTATCTCTGGTCCCAGCACCACTGCCCACTCCCGAGGGCATATCGTTTTATCGGCAAAAGAAGAGGCACTACATCAAATTTGTTTTCTTTATGTTGTTTGGCACGATGAATCAGCTACAACATAGAGATCAATAGTGTCAACCACCATTGTGATGTTTGAGACCATTGTTGCTCCCACTGTGTCATTTCGTCTTGTTGAGGGTCTTCTTGTTCATTTCCATTTCTTTTCTTTTTTGTAGGTAACTCCTTTTTTAAGTCTTAACAGAACAAAGACATAGAGTAATTATCCAGATGAGGGGGGGGGACCATCAGCCTAAACCCATATTGGTGTCTAAGGATTCACCAGCCTAAACTACAAACCATGGAAAACACTGGGTATTAGTCAGAAAATGAATGGTAGATCAATTTTTCCCAGGTATAGGTGGAACTACTGATGTTGGAAAAGGATTGTGATTGAATTAAGAACACTCTTGAAGATTGTAAAAGCTTAAGAAAAAGAGTCAGTATTCTCTGAACACTTTGATCAGGACATGTCTCATGACCATGTGGGCCTCGTTCCCAATGTCCATCAAAGATATAGCCAGACAAGTGTCTGAGAAAGTGACTGCCTCTCCGTGAGCTGGCCAAAGCTTTCTATATTGCTGGTCAATGATCAGAAAGACCTCAAGGCTGAATCTATGTGTAGAACCAAAATCGATTCAGGGTTTCCAACTCTAAACTTTAGCCTTTCTGAAAACCAAGTTCTAGTACAGCCCTTTCACCTCTGCCAGCACTTCCTCCACCTTTGCCCCCAGTACCTGACTGCAGGGTTAGTGAAACCACTCAGGTCAGCTTCTCAGCTCCCTCTGCTGGAACCCAGGTCACTCCCAGATTCTACAGCAAGTTGGAAATGTCCGCATTTGCCTTTTACTGAAGCATTACATGTAAAGCAGGCAAAAATCTTTTTTTAAAGCCCCCTTTGTAAATGCTTGCTGCTACACACACAAACACACACACACACACACACACACACACTTCACACACACACTTTGTGGAAGCTTAAAGAAGACAAAACTTGTGGTCCCAGAAGTCACTGAAGCATCCCATCTTCTTATAACAGCACACAAACTTATAGACATTTAAATATTACTCAAAACTTTAAAGTTTTTGAGAGACAAGGGTACTCATATCTCTAAGAATTTACACATGATTATCATTACCTGGGAGAAGAAGCCAGTCTCCCACAGCCGATTCAGTTCTAAGGAACAGTTGTAAATTTAAGAAGAAATAAAAGAGACAAAGAATATAGTGTGATCATCTCCTTCATGCAGTCAGGATTGAGATAGATAGATAGATAGATAGATAGATAGATAGATAGATAGATAGATAATGTAGTCTTTCTGCAACTGAATATAGTCTCATGATATGCAAGCCCCACTAGCTACAGACAACCACACACGTAACAAGCAAGGTGGGCAGTGTCCTGAGATGTCCTTGAGTTCATTGGGGAGTACCCCAACACCAGCTCTGGGACAGATAGAAGGGAGATGACTGACTGCTGATGGGGGAGAAAAATAGCAACATATCTGCTCCTATAGATAAGGGCGTCTTGCCCCATAGAGCCGCATAGATCAGCTATCTGCTTCTGAGATGGAACGTTAAGGTAGCACTATTATGGGAGAATATTGTGGGGATTATTTCTAATTAGGCGAATGTGACTGGGATTCTACTCCAATTCAGAAAGGTGTAGGCCTCCTTCCACCAGAGCATGGACCTCCCAGGCTTCTAAATCTTGAGAATAGAGAAATTGTCCACATACACTCTCTTCCTGGTTTCTCATAAATACTGTTAATAAAATATTTATTAGGCAATAATTTTAGATTCACAGAGACTTGTAAATATAATAGGGACAGAGGATGATCCTCAGCAGACCCTTCATAGCTCCCCCCTGCCACCCCACCCCCACATTTTGTAAGCACAATGGTCAAGACACAATTGTGAAAACCCAGTGGCAGCATGGATGGATTATTTTAACTCACTTCGGAACTTCCTTTGGTCTCACTAGTTTCTCCACTAATGAGTCCAGTTTTTGTAACCCAGCGACCAGCAAATGGCAGTTTGATTTATCACAGTGTTTTATGAGCAACCAACTGGCATCCTTAACTGACATCCTTGAGAAATTCTTCTTCTATTAATAGCTGATATATATATATATATGATAGCCTTTAAACATACGCTTTCTCGATACACTTGAGGAATAAGATCTCAGGAAAGGATCTTCTCCACTTAATTATGTGCGTGTGAACCATGACAAATAACAAATGATAAGACAAGGACCAGGAGCTCAAAGAAGAAAACGCATTTAATGGATTTAACAGCGTAAATGTTAAAATGCAAATGCACTTGGGGGCTTCAAAGAGCTGGTGGGAAAAACTCCATTTTTAAAAATAGTTTGTTTGTTTGACATATAATTTACATTTCATACATTTCAATAGTTCAGTCATTCTTAAAAGAATTGTGCAATCATCACCACAAAGAGTTGTAGAATATTTCTTCCTTCTTGTACTAGCTCCCCATATTAGCTCCCCATTTCCCTCAATAATCTTTAAATTACATTTTCCCATGAACTTTTTGAAGACACCCCCCCTTGTAAATAAAAGGGACAAATGTTGTTTAAATGGTAAATAGAAAACCTGTTCTCTCTAACTAAATACAGTGAAATCTCTGGAATCCATTATCTCAAGACTTGCATACTAATGTTTGATCCTAAGAAAGGTCCAGCTGACAAAACACTATCATTGTGATTTCCATCGTAGGACGCATTTTGAGACACTCTTAGGTGGGTTTGCTTACTGAGAGAGTTGCAGGGTTTAGGGGGAGGCAAATCTCCCATAGAAGAGGATGCTGTTGGTTTTGTTGTGTATGATCATGAAGAGGAACGGGCGGTCTACGTTGACTTCCAAGGAGGGGAGTCGAATCCGGACACTCACCTCACTTCCAGAGGCAGCTGCAGCCTCGGTTCCTTTTTCATTGATCTCCACAAAGGACTTATGAAAAACATTGGACAGAAACAGGTTTCTCTCCAGTGACATCGCTGAGAAATCAGCCTTGCTCTGACTAAAGGCGTCGCTCATGCCCATACTGCTCAGGACTGACTTGAGGTCGTAACTCTCTTCCAGCTTGAATTTGGGGAGATGCAGCTGCACATCGTACAACTCCTTCCTGTCCTCACTGGTCCACGCCTCCATCCTCTCACTGGTGATGGCCTCCTCCAGCTGTGGGTTTGGAGGCAAGGGAGACGGTTCAGTGACTCCAAAGTGGGACAAGAAAGGTTGGTTTCATGAGACCTGCTAGAACTAGAACTGCAGATAGCCTGCTTCTGATATGCTTGACTTAGGCCCACCCCTGTGACCCAGGAGTGAGTTCCTGGGGGCTACAGCAATGGGATTAGCCTAACAATGACTGTGAGGCTTTTGCCACATCAACCTCACAATTCTCTGGTATGAACATTTGCTTTGAGTCCAAACCAGCTTGACAGTGCCGAACAACAACAACTGAAAGGCTGGCTACACGAAGCCACACCGAGGGGCGTCCGTAGACAGGCCTGCCCCATTCTGTTCTGACCTGTGGGCCCTATGACTTGGACTCAACTCAGCAGCTCCTGGTTTGGGGTGTGAGGTGGTTTCTTTTCAGGAGAACATTCAGAAATGATCTGGTTGTGTAATAAGATCATTAGCACTGTGGATTTTCAGAATCTTTATTTTGTGGATATATTTGTCAGGCTCTAAGAGAATTAGATCTTGATCAGAAATAAAAGTACTTCGATGACAGCACTGGAATACAACAAGTATATGGCGAAATATATCAATAGAAATTTCTATTTAGATGTTGCCTTCACACCAGCATATGCCCTTGGGCAACTCATTGGCCAGAACACAAACCTAGTGTTGATTCTCTTGGGAGACAGTTCCGTGAAAACAAAATGCATTGCCCCGTGTAAACAGCTACATGAAAATTAACAAGGAGAAATGTACAAATCTTAGGAAGGAGAAATTTTTATTTGGGACTTGAGAGTGGTTTTCCCCTTTAGATTAGAAAGTTTTAAAGTAACAGATGCACGTTCACATACATAAGGAGGAGCCTTGGTAGCGCAGTGATTGCTCCTCGGTTACCAACCCAAAGGTCAGCGGCGCAACTCACCAGCCGGCCACTCGTCCAGGGAAAGATGAGCTTTCTCCTCCCGTGCAGCTTCAAGCCCAGAAAGCCCGATACTTGGTTGCTATGAGTCAGAACTGACCTGTTGGCAGCCAGTTTTATTCGGGCACATACCTATAGTAGTTCCCTAATGTCAGATCAACTTGAAGATATAAAAGTGTAGGGGTGGAGTTGATTCTGTCAACCAGGTCGCAGCCTGATGACTTCCCTTGGAGGTGCCTTGTCTCTCTCTCCCTCTGCCTTCACTTTCCTGCTTTCTGGTCACCCAGAGCGCTGGGGGATCCCTGCCATGTTTTCCACCAACCTCAGAGCCACATGACTTTGCACCACCAGCCTGTGCTCTTCCCGCATTCGGCATCATTGCATGTGGCTGTGGGAGGCTGAAAAGGGACTCATGGACTTGAGTTTTGCTGGGGTGAGATACTTTCATGATGTATATAATTACTTCTTGATATAAAGCTCTTCCATTCACGTAGATGAGTGTCACTGGATTTGTTTCTCTAGTCAACCTGGCCTAACTAACTAACTATATATACACACACGTATATATAAAGAAGCTTTATTTAATGATACGTTAGTTTCAGAGCACATGGTGCTGCCATTTTGAGACTTTTCCAGTCCCACGTGTTGGCTGCCAATGACATGATGAAGGCAATGTTCTCGTCAATCACTACTGTAATAATAGCTCAGCCCAGGAATCTACACTCCCAGGAAGGTGGTCATATCTTACAAAGACACTGAATCTGAAGGTTTCGTGTGCACGTGTGCCTTAGTTTAGTGATCTTCTCCAGTTTCACAAGTGCTGGGATGGTTTGGAAATCTTTTGTACACACTACTGGGGCCGTGAACACAAGTGTTAAGTCGGGGGTGGTGGTGTCTAGCACATATGAAAAGTAGACACTGCGTGAAGAATGACAAGGTCACCTCTGGTATGAGAGGTCATCTAGTGTCTAGGCTAGGCATACAAATGGTTCAAAAACATGTTCTAACCACAGTTCTGTCAGGCTTAGCAGAAACCCTTGAGAATAGTACTGATACACACCACTCCTCATGGAGGAGATTAAACAAACAAAATGGTGGCTTCATGGCCCCTGCATGGGTTACGGTAAAGCACTGCTCCATAGAGATTGCTGGGCTATGCTGTTCATGGAAGCCGCTGTGCTTTTGTGGTGGGAACCGGATGGGTGTAACCTGCCAACTGTTAGGTTAATAGTCAAGTGTAAACTGTTTGTGCCATCCAGGGACCTGAAAAAGGTTTACTTTTGTGGTTGTTTCTTTGTTAATATGAACATAGCTTTGGAAAGCCATTAATACGCTCTATCTATCTATCCACCCACATAAACATATATATTGTTGCCAGTGTTTAAAGAACTAGTCTTCGATAAAATTGGACCTCCAGAGGGCACAGAACTGGACTGGTAAAAGTGTTGCTATGGTCACCCTGTGGTCCATCCACACAGCCTTGTTTGTGGCAGAAAGCACCCACAGCTGCTGTCTGTGTGACCGTCCAGTACTTGAGGTGTGAATAGATCATCTAACCTCTCTGAGGAATAATAGGGCCCACCTGACAGGCTTGTCAAGCTGAACTGATATTGTCAGGGTAATATAGGCTTCACGCTCTGATTGTCTTAACCTGTGAGAATTAAAGAGCAAGGAGACCCTTCCCAATAGGGTGAACACTCACCCCATCCTCACATCAGACAGACTGATATCTGTACCTGGTTCAGTCCACTGACGTCTTCTGGCAGCAGTATGAGAAGGCTTAGGTCCCGGCTCTCATAGTCAAGCTGAAGACCCATGGCCTGTGGTTGTTCAATGTGAAATACCGGAAGCTTTCTTTTCATTGACATCATCTGCACTGGTTTGCTTGTTGTCTATAAAGAAATAGGTAGACATGTCATTGGAGCATTGTTCCATTCAATTCTCAACTCTTTGTCATCATTGACTCTCATATTCTAGGGCACTGGGGAAATCAGGAAGCCTATGCTAAATTCTGAATGTAGCTACCTAGATGGTGCCTTCTGGAAAAATATAGTCTGCTGAGCAACTTCACTAACAACAGACTTCTGAACTCCTGTCTTACCACTCTGGAGGCCATCTCTATAAATCACAGCAAGGTGGATATGACCAATCACTGAAAAGAACATTTAGCCTTAATGTAAACTATGGAAAGGTCAGAGATTCAGAAACTGAGTAAGCTGTAATTCACATGCAAAGTCCACATGCAAATGAAAGCTGCATTACAGATGTTGCATACACATTACCTAAGAAGCCTTAGTGGTGCAGTGGTTAAGCACTCTGAGACAGGACTCCCCTGTTCCTCTTCGTTGCACATGCTAATACAGTTCCTCGTTTTGCTGGAACTAGTTTGTTTTTCTATCCTTTAGAACTTAAAACTTCTGATGAAAATACTAAGCCAGATACATATCCAGCTCATTTCTAGCTAGCCTGGTGTGCTTTCGGACATTTGAAAACTGACTGTGGTGTGCAATCAAAGGATGACAGCATCGCTTCCTCTGCTTATACAATATGACCCATTTGAGACTAAGCAACAGTAAACAAACAATTCCGAACCAATCAGATTTTTCAACTTAAGGAGACTTGGCAGGAGGTGCTGTGGGCTAGTACCAGAGAGACTTTGACCATAGCCTGAGAGAAGAATGATGAAACGGTTGAAAATACTTTTCATATCTTTTACTTAGGAAATGGAAGACTTTGGTGGAAGATAGTGTTGCCTTGATAGAGTGAGAGCAGAACTGATAGCGAGAGGCTATCTCTACATCATGCATGCTTCCAGATCTAGAGAGACCCCTGTAGCTGTCCCCTAGGAAACCAACAGCATGACTTTGCTAGCCAGCTGCTTTGGTTGGAGCTGGGCTGAGGGATAACATCTGTGGTCAGTCTAGATGCTGGGGAAAGCCACGTAAGGGTAGCTTTCAGTTGCTACGGTTTCTGCTCAGCCATCCCTTTTCTAGGTCACACTACAGTTTAAACTAACTGAATTCAGAAGTAGGCTTAAAATAGCATCCCCTTCACAATGCCAAGTAAAAAATGTAGACTGGTCATTAAGAGACACCTACCTTGTTTATTCTGAAAGGCTTTTCTGTGGTGTTTTCGACCGGGAACTGATGTTCCCACACGCCTTTAAAGTATAGGGCATTCACTAGAACCATCCTGGTTGCAGGATCCACAGAATCCTCAGGCAGGAGATTCGGGATTTTACCTACAAGGGGAAAAGCACAGATTTCAAGTGGCTGGATAGCAAACTGCCTAATTTAATGGAAAAAACTTTTTTTGACTTCCTCTTTTTGAACCATAAAGGTTTTCTGGGCTCAGATTTCCTAAGGATGGAATAATTTAAGGAACCATAATATTCTAGTCCAGAATAGGTATGAGTAAAGAAAAATAGAGATTAGAGATGTAAGATGTAAATTGGTTGAAAACTATTATTCCACATTAACCATAAGTGTGTGTCTTAACTGTACAGGCTTCCTACTAGTGTGGGTCGCTTTGGACCTCTTTTTGCAGGAACTGAAATGCTCTCTGTCGTCGACTTCTGCTTGTAGCCATAAGCGGGAAGTGGCTCTGGTGAGCTTCTGAGAAGTGTCTCCACGTCTGTGGTTGCCCAGACTTCCACTGTGGGCAAGGCAACTGCACAGATCCAAGTGCCCTGGTTCCTGTGGGACCTGCTACTGGCCCAGAATACATCCTGTCTACCTCCTACCCCCACCCCCATGAAACCACCTTGATCGATTTGTAAATGTATTTCTATAATATTTTAATCCACGTAGTAGAGTTTGCTGTAAACCGGAGGAATTCTGGCCCTGCTGGTGCCGTGGTACAGTGCTCAGTGGCTCACGGACAGGTTGGTGGCACAAAGCCACGCAGCTACACCACAGGAGAAGGAACTGGACAGATGGTCCCCTAGGAAATCTGATGAGAAAGTGCTGCTCAGCACATGGAGTTACTATGAGTTGAAAATTGACTCGATGACACCTAACAACAATCACAAAATAAATGTCATGAAGGGTTAGCAGTTCCAACCACACAGAGGGGCTGGGCCAGGAAGATCTGATTAAATTCTTTGATAAAGGTTGTGGCTGTTATCACTGAGTTGCTTATAACTCAGCAGTTCTCAACCTTCCTAATTCCACGACCATTTCACACAGTTCCTCATGTTGTGTGAACCCCAACCATCAAATTATTTTTGTTGCTACTCCATAACTGTAATTTTGCTACTGTTATGAATTGGGAAACCCCTGTCAAGGGGTCACTCGACCCCCAAAGGCGTCACGACCCCCAGACTAAGAATTGCTGTTCTAACTCATAGAAATCCCATTCCCAACACAAGGGAATGTTGCCCATCCTCACAGTAGTAGGTAGCTTTGAGCCCCAAAAGATTACTTCCCAGAAACCCCCAAGGAATGGTTCTACTGAATCGGCTCCACAGCAGTAGGTTTGCTCAGGAGTTGATCAGACAATTCATTGTTTTAATAAGTCAGAGGAGCAAGAATACTTTGATCTATTTTGCCATGTAAAGTATATTCTGGATATATTTTACAAAGTTAGCTTTCCTAAATTAAAATAAAAGGTTTCTTCACAATTATAAAAAGATGATTTTTTCCCAAACAAACTGCCATAATCAGGCCAACACGAGACATCAGTGGAATTCACGGAAAATGCAGCTATCTGTTGTCATCATGATTATTTCACATGTTTTTCAACCTATTATGTAGTGTATTCACCAAAAAATAAGTGGAATATAATTGCATACAAGGAAGGGACAAAAGTATTATTATTAAGAAATACTACTACTATTCTACCAGTTTATCATAAAGTGGTTGTTATCTTGTTTGTTGCTTTTAGTACTGGACATTTTAATACTGCTACTGCTATTTCAAATATTGGCAGAGTCACATGGTGGACAGGTTTCTGCAGAGCTAAGAAGGATGTTGTGGACTACTTCTGAAGATGTTGACCAATGAAAACTTTTTAAATAGCAGCAGAAAATGACATACTATCATGTTAGAAGAGCCCTGTAGGTTGACAGACACTCAGCTAGCTTATCAATAGTAATATCCACTGATTTTACTCTGGGAATTGACAAACCATATATGGCATTGGGAAAATCTTCTGCAAAGCCTTTTTTTTTTTAAATGTCAAAGAGCAAAGATACAAATCATGGGATTTGTATCTTCCATGGCTGGAAGAACACCTCCTTGAAGTGGCGTCAACCCTGAGGACACAGATGGAGTTAGGCTCTCAGAACCGTTGCTCACTGACGAGGCATGACTCCAAATGGAAAGACATCGCTGCAAACATCCACACACAGCCTGAATGCGAAACCACACCAGGTGAATCTAGGAAAATTAGAAGTCCGCAAAAATAAAACAAAATACAAAGAGATCAATATCCTAGGAACTAGACCCTAGGAATTCATAAGTGTAAATGGGCTGTATTGGCCACGTGGCATGAGAAAATCATGCAGTCTGTCATGCCAGAAGTGACAAGCCAAAGAGGAGTGCTATTCCATTCACCTCCAAAAGAGAGCATCTGACGATGCATGCTAAGAACATGGTCTTATGCCTAGAGGGAAGCCAGTGGATGCTACTATTGATAGGATAGCTCAACAAGCCCTGACGCCAAAGATGAAGACATTGGAAAGGCCCACCAGCTTCTCAGTCTGAAATTGATAAAACATGCGATCAAGGGACATTGATAATTACTTGCGACAGTAACAAGAAACTTGGAAACAAAGAGCTGGCAGTGTGAATATATGCCAGAAATAATGCTGGAAGTCGCACTACAAGCGTTTGTAAGACCAATGACTTATTCGTCATAAATACCCTTTTTTCAACAACATAAGCAGTATAATCACTATTGTCCAATTTTTATAATACACTAGAATCAAATTGACTGCATGTGTTAAAACAGGCAGTGGTCACACTCCTTACCATCAGTCATAACAAGGTGAGGGTCTGATTGCAGCCAGTCCATCAAGTACTCACATTCATGTTCAAGTTAAACCTCAGAAAAATTAAAACAAGTCTATAAAAGCCACAATACAAGCCTTAGTACAGCCTACATGAAGCCGATTTGATGCATTGAATTCTAATAAGCAAGGGTGAGTTGTGTAAGGACATTACACCAGAGGGCAGGAAAATGTCACTGAAAAAATAAGAAAGAAAGAAAGAAAGAAAAGATGAAAATGAATATTAAAAGAGATTCTGAAACTTGCTTCAAAATGTAGAGAAGCTGCAACAATTGAAAGAGGTGATGATGTAAAAGAGCTTTAATAGATTACTTCAAAGGGCGGCTAGAGGAGGCAAAGTACAGTACCATAATGATATGTACAAAGACTAGTTAGGAAATCGAAAAGTAAAAAGACACTCGATATATCTCAAGCTGAAAGAATGGTAAAATTCAAGCCTCTAGTGTCAATATTGAAGGATTCTATGGGATAAATAAACAATTCTAGAAGCATAAAAGGAACACAGAGAATTATGGTAGCAAAAAGAATTGGTTGATGTTCAAACATCTCAAGAGAGAACATCTGATCAACAACCATGGTACTGAAAGAAAATGCCCAAACTGCCCTAGAAGCACTGGCAAACACACACACACACACACACACACACACACGACTCTGGGAATTGACAAACCATATATGGCATTGGGATAATCTTCTGCAAAGACTGTTTTTTTAATGTCAAAGAGCAAAGATACAAATCATGGGATTTTCAATTACCTCTTATGCCCATTGAAGCTAGAAAATGAATAGATATGACCAAAGAAGAATGGATGCATTTGAATTATGGCGTGAGTGATGTCTATTGTCTATACCATAGATAGACAAATATGTGTAGGAAGAAGTACAGCCAACCTGCGCTGAAACAGGGATGGTGAAATTGCATCTCATGGACTGGGGACATATTATTAGGAAGGACCCATCCCTGGAGAAGCACATCATGCTTGGCCAATTGTAGATTCACTGAACAAAAGAAATTCTTCAAGGACTTGGATTGACACAATGGACTTGTATCCAACAATGGGCTCACACATAGAGCCACTGTTAGGATGCATCCTGTGCAGGATGAAGCGATGTTTTAGTCTGTTCTACAGGATCACTATTAATCAAGACTAACAACGAGAACATGTGTAGCTAAATCGCAAAGTCAGGAGAATCGACTGAAAAGCAATGAAAATTCATAAAGAAGTTGTTTCAGGTGTTGAGTAACCTCATTCCACTAAATGTAGATCTTGTTATTCTACTCGTAAATGATTAGAAAACGCTATTATTAAATCCCAAAGAAATGCCCCACTTACAAAGAAGGTGAGGGAAAGACTGCCAAACACCGGCACCATGTATCCACAGCGGCAGGATCCAAGCCCAAAGGTGAGCACTAATAGAGTATGACTGACAGGTCTTATTCTGATACAAGCCATTGTCACAAGGATCCTTAATGTCCTCTAAGCATAGATACTCCCTTCCTGTCTTTCAGATCCTTGGCACTTCTAAGAAAGCTGAGCAGTTCATTTGAAGGCTGTGCCTTCGCTGTGCAGTGCAGGGTTGGTGAGGACACCACACACTGCTTGGGGTCCTTCTCATTGAGTCAGACTACCAATCACAGGATTTTCCTAAATCGTATTCCTGGTGGTGTTAATTGCATGGCATGACTAGCCATCTCTGCCAGTTGTCTGTCTTTCCACGTTGCTATTTTCAACCTTTGCGGTTAGGAAAACCTGACCATTTACTTAGGAAATGGAAGACTTTGGTAGAAGATAGTGTTGCCTTGATAGAGTAAGAGCAGAACTGATAGCGAGAGGCTATCTTTATATCATGCATGTCTCTGGTCAGGAGACACTTTGAGATTATGCAAGTGTCTTATTTCTTCTCAAACAGCACTCATTATTGATTCTTGCCAATGATAACTATTGTGATGTTCATGAAATGACAATTTAAAAAATCCATTTCTTTTACATTCATTAATTCCAATCCTATTGCGAGGAAGAGATTTTCCTTCCTCTTGAATTATTCGGGTAGTTCTTTATAGCCACAGGGAGTCCGAGATGTTGTTTGGTTCCATGGGTTATGATTCCTGACTATCATCCTGCATGGCCCAGAGTTGGTCCTGGGTATCCCCCTCAAGTTGAATCCTTTTAAAATGCTGCCCACTTTGTTGCAGCGTTCTTTCTCTTCTCACATCGTCTGGGTTTAGCTGAACTTTCCCTGCCCCTGCCCTGAGACCACCAGTTCTTCTAGGACATGCTCCCTTCAGAGTCCATGCTGACTCGTGGCCCCACAACATGACAGAGCAGCACTGCCCCAGAGTGTTTCCAAAACTGCACCCCTCCCAGAAGCAGATGGGCCGCATCCTTCTCACCGGGGAGCAGCGGTGGCTTCCCATGGCTGCATTGCTTACCCAGGGCTGCTTCTCTTATTGCTCTTATTGTAGAGGCATAACACAGAAAGCAAGGGGCCCTGGTGGTGTCGTGGCTAATGTGTTGGTCTGGCAAACTCAAAGCCAGTGATTCAAACTCACCAGCGGCTCCATGTGGGATGTAGGAGGCTTTCTGCTTCCAAAGGATTTACAGCCTCATAAAGCCAAAGACGAAATTCTGCTCTACCTCATGGGGGTGCTGTGAGTCAGAATTGCCTTGATGACAGTGAAAAATCTAGAATTAAAATCTAGAGGCTAACCACACTAACTGTTCCTGGGTGCAATCACTTGTTGGACCTCTCAGCAGAGACGGTCAAGAAGACAATCATGAATATGAAGACATCTGTGTAGATTTATAGACAAGTGTACCTCAGTGCTCTACATCATATTCAAAGGGGACTTTAAAGAGTTCATGGAAAAATAGAATCCGAAGAGAACATAATTTTTCCACAAACTTTTTGAAGCTCCCTTATATATCACAGACTAGAATTGGGATTTCATATTGAACCCTTCGATTCCAATCCAGCAGGGCTCATTTTAGCCTTCATTTGTAATTTCTTTCCCTGCCAATGAAGAACCTAGGTGTTATTATTCACAACACAGTTTGCTCATTTCTAAAGCATATACAGTTCCAATTCTCCCATAAAAAAATTTACTAACTAGTGTGCAAAACTACTTAATTTCCCCCCCCCCCAAAATAAATATCTGTTAGAATAATACATCTAGAACGGTACTGTAAAGAGCAGTACTGTAAACGGGAGCAACCAGGCGTTTGGGCAATTTGAGGAATTCTATAGAGGAGATGCAGAAGGATCAGACTGAGGGCAGAAACTCTGGTACTATAAGGCCGGAGGGAAGGCCGCCTCCAGGAGAGTCCAAAGCAGAGCTTGTTGGGGGAAGCCGATGGAAGGAGTCTTGTTAATTAAATAAATCCACTCATGGCAGTGGCCCTTAACGTTGTGTCTTAGAATCACCTAGGACTTCAAATCCATTGATGCTTGACCCCACCCCTGGGATCTAAATTAATGCCTCTGGAGGTGGGTTAGAGATCAGTGAGTTGAACTTAATTATAGGCAGGATTGAGAATCATTGGTAGTGGGTAAGTACTGGGTCAACTGATTATTTACAACCCCCTCTGTGTCAGTAGTAAGCAGCAAGTATGCCAATGTACAGAACAGATAAAGATGTGACTGCACCAGTGCGCTGATGGGAAAAGACAGGGACCACAAATCGCTAAGGGATTTCCAAGAAAAAACTGGGAGTCTTGCTCACTCGGAGGACATGTTCCAGGGGCAGTCCATCAGCATCTTGTCTACAGTCACCACGAGACAAGTTCTGATAGTCAGAAATCTACTGAAGGCAAATCACCTAGGAGTCTCAAACAAAAAGATGACCAGAAAAGAGGAGTCCGCAATGAGTGAAGGTTACTCCATACGAGAGAAGTGTCAAACCAAGAGAATACAGGAAGGGAAGGAATTAATAAAGAGACTTAAAAAAATAAACCTCCAAAAGGCCACATTTCAGAGACAATTGATACTAGCTCTTCCCAATGAAAACCCACAGATAGCTCCAGGTCACAGAGCAGAAAGAGCCTTATGGTTGATATAAATCTCTTAATTCTATGGACTGAAGAGCAGAATGAACACGGCTGAGGAGCAACTGCATGAGCTGGAAGAGTGGAGCAGAAAGACAAAGACACGCAAAGTAACGTCTCAAAGGAAAATTGCAGGAGGTGAGCTCAATCCAGGGATTTCAGCATTTGCTGATTTAGAGTCGCTTCATTGTAGAGACTATGAAGGGGAGCAAATGATTAGATAAGTAATATACACTATTAACTCTTTGAATTTACATTTGAAATGTGTGTCAGGCAGAATTTTAAAAGAAAATAAAAATCTATACATAGAACATACCATTGGCCTTCAAAGACAAAGAGGAAATTCTAGACTCATCATCTGGTTAGGCAGAGATATATTATTTTCATCAACAGCACTGGTTATTAATTAACCGCAGGAGAAAAATGAACTTGACTTCTATGCAGTTGTTCAGCTCCTCCATTCTTATAGTGGACAATTTTAGATACTGGATTTCTCAGAAACGCTATTGTCTGTAGATACACTGAACTTGGTTGAACCAATAGTATGAGAATTCGTTCATTCCAGCAAATAAAAATGAATCCACGAGGAAGATCAGGGACAGCACAGACCCTGATACAGAAAGCCATCAGGACAAATCAAAGTCCCCAAAACTGTTCGTTCGGAACACACTGTTAACCATTATTCTGAATTCATTGTTTTCTCATTCTACTGAGCGGCAATTATTAATTTGGAGAGCCCATCAGGAATGGGGCTTAGACAGAAGGACGCCTGGTTGGGAGAACGGAAGTGAATCTGAGTTTGAGCGCGTGCTACCCTGGATTCAGATGCTTTCGAGCCACCAAACTTCTTGAAACCACAGCCATATGAGGGCATTAGAAATAGAATGTGTTTTGCAAGGAATGTACAAAAGTAAGAGTAAAAAAGTAACACGCAATTTTACTATACCCTAACAGTGCCACCTACTGGATTGCTCACTGCACATCTTGTCGGTCAGAGAACGGCCATTCTCATTGGACATATTTAGAGTGGATCCTGGTGGGCAGGTCAAAAATGTCACAAATTTGGGATTACATTCATGCTACAGGTTTGGGCTTTGAAGCAGGTTACAGACAAGTCTATTATGTGAGAAGAAGATAAAATCCATCTTACTTAAAAATAACCCCCCACGGACTACTATCCTGACCTTACTTATGGTTTCAGAGGCTGTACAGCTTGCTGGGGGCAGACAGCCTCATCATTACCCCTTGGAGCGGTTGAGTCATGTCGCAGTTCAGCGCCCACCCGACAGCACCCCAAGGCTCCTCTCTGCATAGCACTCACTGCCACTGCCATGGGGTCAGTTCTGACTCACAGTGACCCTTGCTTCCTTAAGTAGCTGTATTTTAAGATGCTCTCGTTTAAAAAACAGAAAGCCAGGATCTCTGGATTAAGCATGGGGTTGCTCTTCCCAAAGTCAGCAGTTCAAACCCACCAGCTGCTCCAAGGGAGAAACATGAACCAGCCTTTCCCTCAAGATCTGCTGTCTCCAAAGCCCTAGGGGGCAGTTCTTCTCCGTAGCACAGAATATCTGTGGAGCAGAATCAACTCGATGGCAGTGACAAAACTAATACATAGTCTTTTTTAGTTAGGATATAATTCATTTGTCAGAGCATTTTGGTTTTTAAATGCCACAGAGGCAGCAGTGCTTTAAAATAAAAGGTCTTTTGCCGGGATTTCCTTTGGATTCAGTAGGGTATAAGAAGCTGCTTTCTTATTTGATAACTAAATGGACGAACATGTTTGGGACAATATATAGTAGGAGAACTGTGACTCTAAAATCCCTGCCCTAAATAGAAAGAAGTGTTTTTAAGAGTGTATTAAGAGTATGTCCCCCAGTCTGTTTCAGATGAGCGTAGGCTGAGACACCACACCAAGGCTTGTGAAAAGGATTCTTGGAGGAGGCGCTGTGAGCAGCAGGATGAACGCTTACCTTCAGTCTTGTTTTCAACCCAGGAGTTGATCTCCTTTCTGATCTGGTCAGGGGTCTCCACAAAATTAACAGACCTGGGCTCAGCACCAAAGTATTTTTTGATGTCTTCTAGATATTTCTGAAAGACACAGGTTGAATTTATTTTTTATAGCGTTTATCCAAAATCGAGAAATCAAGTCTGTCTTTTAAAACTCTTTGGTAGTGGATTGCATGAAGGTTTACAGATGAGGGAGCCTGCTTCTGTCAAGAGCACAGCCTGAGAAACCGTGGGTAAGGTTGGACTCTCTCCTGGCAGGTCCCTGTGGCTGGAGATGGACTCCACAGCACAGGACAACAACAGTTACTCTGAGTTGCTCTTGGGTGGTGTAAGCCATTAGGCACTTAAGTTCCTCTGAGGCACTCTGAGGAACTTTGGAAGCAAAGCCTGGTGATCTGCTTCCAAAAATGCACAACTGAAAACTCCATGAAACCTAGTTCTACTCAAAACACAGGGCGGGTGTAATGAAACACCAACTGTTTGTGTCGTTGTCATTTATTCTGTATTTTTTGCTCCAGGTATGTTTGTGAAGTAATCGTTGGTCCAGATCGCATACAGACTCAATTCCATGCATTTACATGACATGCCCGGAGTCTACTCTTTTATTGTGGGCATGACGATCTGATCACTACATAAAATTTCAAACTCATTTATCAACTGGATGCTTCCTGTTTGCTCCCAAAGTGGGTGATCCTGCCCCTCCGGGGGCACCAGAAGAATCCAGAAGGCCTGCAAAAATCACGTTATCCTGTGGCTTATGGGCTAGAATACAAAAGAGGCTCATCACCAGGAGGCTGCTGAGTAATTTTTTACCCAAAATAAGTTTGGGAGCCTGTGTGCTAAATGATTACTTACAGGAATAGCAGCACTTTAAGACTGTGTCTGAATGCCGGGGGGAAACGTGCAAGACATGTGCACATCAGTACCATGCGGTTCTTTATTTCTCACCCCTTCAAATGAGGTTCTTGCACTTACATTGTGAAAAGGATACGTCTTCTCCCCATATAGTCCGTTGGCTGTCTTAAGGGTATAAGCATTGCTGGGCTTGTTGATTTCTGAGATAAGGGCCTGGAAACCAGAGCATATTCCTTCAACTTTGCCCAAGTTGAATTCCTTTAAGAGAAAAGGGATCAGTGAAATTAAACTGTGGAACAAGCGCTATCCAGATATCAACAACCTCTAGGTAAATGAAAAGGATTTGGGTATATTGCTAGCTAAAGCTGAAACACGATGTAAAGGTAGAAGGAAACAAGTTGTTGTTCTAATAACATGACAAAAAACCTCAATGTTATTATCAGGACACTGCATTCTTCATATTTTGTTTGTAATACAAACAAGAGTATGTTCAAAGGGGGAGAAATTTCAAAGGGGCAGGAGGGAGAAGGGCTAGAGAAGATGCGAAAGGGGAATGGTGACCTCTCGAAACAGCTACACATCTTGTACTCTGCCAAGTGTTTCTGTCATTTTAACACGCCTCCTCCTAAGAAAAGTTACCCAGGAAACATTACTTAAATTAGCCACTGAAATACGTCTGCTGATGCTCCCTCCGTCACCACTGGATGACTTCGTTACTCGGCTAGTAAAAGATAAGATGTACCATTTTCCTTTTCTTTTCGCTTTCAGGACAAGATTTGGAGCCGTGGTCTTGGGTCAGTCGAAGTACCTGTAATTTCAGCAAAAAGCCAACACGTGAGCTCCCTTTGCCAGGGAGGAGTCCTCTGAACTATGCACCGGCAAACACAAGCCTGTCATCGCGGTAGCTACCGAACCTACAATGCATTAACCACCCAGGCTCTGCTTAGAATTGAACAGTGTGTTGACTGAAATAATAGGGTAAGTCATGAGCTGCTCTTAACTAAATACATTTAATTAGGTTGATACTCCCTGTCTAAGGAGTCCAGGTAGCATGGTGCCTAAGGGCTCGCTGCCAGCTGCAAGAACAGCAGTTCTAAGCCACCAGTTGTCTTGTGAAAAATAAAAATAAAAGTGGGGCAGCTGGCTGCCATATAGTTTGAAAACCCAAACCAAATTATTGCCATTGAGTCCATTCCAACTCAAGCCAACCTCTAGGAGAGAGTAGAAGGGCCCCTGTGGGTTCCCAAGGCTGTAAATCTTTACAGGAGTAGAAAGCCTCATGTTTCTCCCATGGAGGGATGGGTGGGTTCAAACTGTTGACCTTGTGGGTAGCAGCCCAATGCACAACACACTATGCCACCTGGGCTCCATTAGGTTGACACAGTCATTGTCTCCGCTCCAGCATTTCATTGGAAAGCTATTAGGAAGGATGTGGGCACTCCTTATCAGCCCTGAATTGTACAAAAGTATATCAGAGGCAAACATTCCATTTCGCACATCACTTCCTGCGCCCAGTTCACAATAAGGAGTAAAGTCTGTCTTACTAACAGTTATGCTGATCTCATGGTAACAGACGGAAGCATCTGCCCTGGGGGAAGGGGTGCCAACTCACAGGGTACGTTTTTTAAACTAAAGCTCTTACTATTGAAATAAAACACAGGCAAGCAACACCTGCATTACTTTGCATGAAATGCACTCACCTTGCAATCTAGCCAAGGGAAAGTGGCTCACATTAATGGTGAAGCCTTCCACTTAGCTGATCAGGATTGCCTAGAGGTCAGGCAGAATGTTCCTGCTGTTATTTTAATAGCACGAGTGACTTACAGGAGTAAGGATGAAATTCTACTCTTAAACTCACAGAGTAGATATTGTCTGTGTCACTCAGAACTGCTAGCCCTGCCCCTTCCCTCGTTTGTCACAGGGCCACAGGCTCCCATGTAGAATATTAAGAATATTGTGACTCTTGGATTTTTGATTGCTACGTGATTTGGACATTGCTTGAACCTGCCTGAAACACGTGCAATAGCATCCACTGATCTTCCATTCTGTGTTGTTTCACGACCTTTTGTTTCGCTTGCAAATCCATCCTCTCCTTTGCCTCTTGCTGCTGCATTTGTAAACCACGATACACTTCACAGTAACATCCCCCCACATCCCCCCAAAATGAACAGAGGGAGAGAGAGTTACAACACTTGAGAGATGCAGGACTTATGAAATTGGATGTTTCTGCCCACAAACCAGAGCACATATTGTTATATATATGGTAAACTTTTGATTTTTAAATTGGGAAAGTTCATATTAAAATAATTATAGAGTATACACGCCTATACACCAGTAACATAATTATTTACTATTTTATCAAAATATATGTATTATAAATGATATACACAATGTACCATCAATCACCTGACAACACAATCGCTTTATATACAAGAGACATGAGAAAGGAACATTGCTATGGGAAGCTGTAGTGTTCACAAGAGCATCTACTACATTCTGATAGCAATTTCTGGTATAAATATATATGCATATATAGTTATATATACATATATATCACATGACTACACAGGTACTCACATTTATATATGTACATGTGTGTATGTATGTATACAGGAGCTTTCAAACAGTTCATATAAAAATTCCAGTATCCTTTAACTCAAGTGTCCTATGAAGTATTTTGAAGCCCCCTCATATATACTCACATAACTATAAGAGTCTCTGAGCTGCACTGACAGTTTAGTGCTCAACTTTCAGCTAAAAGGTTGGAAGTTCAAACCTACCTGGAGGTACCCCGAGAGAGAGGGTGGGGACCCACTTCAGAAGGATCCTGACTTGAATCCCCATGGAGGAGTTCTACTCTGCACACATGGGGTGACCATGTTTCAGCATGGACTTGAGGGTAGCTACCATATTTCCACATGCCAAACCCCAAGCCAAAGTTGTTGGCCTCAAGCTGATTTGAACTCATAGACACACTTGGCGACAGAAGAAAACTGCCCCAAAGGGTGTCCTAATCATTACGACAGCAGCTGGCTGCGTCCATCGACTGCGGAGTACCAAGTGGCTCCAGACCATGACCTTTTGGCTAGCAGTCAAGTGTGGTACCACTGCACCACCAAGGTACACAGATATGTTCATGCACCTAGAATCCCCTAGATCTATGGATACTTTGCTATGTCTTTTACTATCTTAGTCTATATGTAAAACACTTCTCGTAGTATGCTTCAATGCTTACAGCAAAAAATTCCTTTATACAATATGATTATTTTACTGTTTAAATGCTATCAAGGTGTGGGTCCTTTAATAGTGTTAGCACCAAGCTAATCTTACAAATATTTTCTTAAAGCCCCAAAGAAGAAGACTCAAGTGAAGTCTGTGCCTCATGCCGTGTCTGAAGGCTCATGAGTAGGGGTTTAAATTGTCCCCATGGTTTTAAAAGCGGTAATAATTAATACTGCAGTGTTCTTCGTGTTTAATCAGAATGGACAAACGAGTTCATTCTTTCTCCATTTTAGTGGCTGGAGCACATAGGTTGTAAACAAGAGTTTTTAACCAAATCCTCATTGCCTGGCTTCTTTTCATAGTCAAGAATGTTTGGAGGCCATGACTGGGAAACAGGGACGACTGGGGTTCCGGGAGCTTTTCAGAGGTGAAAGGCAAAGAAAGCATCTACTTTGAAGGCAGGCAGCATAGGAGAGCTGACTGTCCCCACTCACCTGGGCCATTTGGGCAGCAGTGGGACCTTTGGTGCCCAAGTACACCATGGCCAAGGCAGTTGAGATGCCCCAGGGGGAAAAGAAAATATTTTTGCCCTCTGCAGATTCTGAGAGCTTTTTGCTAAATGCCAGGGCAAACTGGTTGACTGACGTTGCTAGAGAGTCCATTGGGAAAACCTAAGAAAAAGAAAGGAGAGATGTTAATAATTCTTTCCATTTGTTTCGTTTTTGAAAAGTCTCTTCATGGAGTCTGTTTGATGCTCTCAAAATACCTTTTAATGTTCTGTCATCAATGTTGACTCCCCAGACATCCCTCAGGCAACAGAAAGCCACTGAAACGGTTTCCTTCAGCCACAAGATTCAGTATCTCTAGCTTTCTTGACTTCGCCTTCTAAATTTTACCCCCACTTGTCACAATCTTTTCCTTCAAGGACCCTTTAAAACTGGGTCTGTATCAAAGACATACCTGCTGTACTCTATTGCTGTTGCATCCCTTGCCGGTTTCTCTCAGTGGTTACAGGATTGCAAATAAATTAAATCCCCAGGCTCAAAGACTCCCATTAGTGTCAATGTAGCCGCACACTCTTATGGCTTACATTTTGAGAAACTAGAAGGAGACCTTTAGAAAGGTCGGCACTCGGTGCTGTCAAATCGTTGAGGCAAGCGAGAGGCGTGTGCAGACAAAGTTTGGGTTTCAGCATACATTGTTGGTACCGATACTGCTGAAATCCTCCCTAACCATGGGTTTACGCTTCACCAAGCAGCTCGCAGCTTCTAAATCATGTGCTAGGTGTGGCTCCCACCAACTCCAGAAACCAACGATAATCCTGCGCTGATACTGTTTCACTGAGAAAAGGAACAGGGAAGCCAGTACTGAAGTTTTGAAGTAGCTCCACCCCTTAATAAAACATACAAACCTACTGGCAACTATTTCCTCTCTAAAGATTCAATGCCATCTTCGAAATAACTCCCTCCTGGACTTCCCCCAAATGATACTTCTTTTACTACTACTGTACTAAACTTTATCTTTTCAAGAATCCGGACTTACATTCGGATGGAAAATGCTTGACTTCATGGGGAAAGTAATGCCTAAGAGCTTGGAATTTTTATCTTTCTACCTGTGGTTTATGGTTTCCCTAGAATTGAGTTGCTTGTCACAAATTCCTGAGAATTACACTTCTAATAAATAAGATCTAGTTATCTTCAGCTTCATTACTCTTTCCCATTACTATCAATATTGGTTTAAATTAAGATGAACCCCCCACCCATCCAAGGAGATGAATTCTTGATTTTTAAAATATTTTTTCTTAAGTGTGAAACTAGCCACTAGTAATATTTTATCCAAAGTAAAATGGGCTTTTGGATGAGATCTCAAAGAAAGCATTTCACCCTGACGTGGCTGACCAATGATCTTTTTAGAGAAGGTTAAAGATGTCAAGCTCAGGAGCCTACTGCTTTTGGCCATTTTTAGGAGCTATAAACTGTTTTGGGAGGGTTTGCTTTTAACTATATCATTAGGTAATCTATAAAGGAGCTTAGGAGAGACGCCAAAGAGAACTGTGAACGTACAAAAGCGACACATGTCACATTCATCAAAATGGCTCATCCTAGATACCCACTCCTAGTGAACATCCTAGATACCCACTCCTAGTGAAAAGAAGCTCCCACGTCGCCTAATCTAACACCGTCCTTTAACCTGTGAGGCAGCTGAAGCCCAGGAAGGTCGGACGAGCTAATGAAGGATGCACCGTTAGTAGCAGAGTCAAGACTGCAGTGCTTTCGCTTGACTCTCAAGACAGCTGCTCTGAGTATCCGTATCTTTCTATCTCTACAATTAGTCAGTTCCCAGAGAAAAGGTGGGCGGTCCACGAGAAACAAGAGGAGTGGGGAGAGGGACGAGGAAGATACAAGAGTGGAAAGAACCTGTCTCTCCTTTCCGTCAGAGTGGATCCCTCGCATCTTGACTTCCAGATTCTGTTGCCAGCCTCAGGGTTATGAACCTTAAGCCACTAGTAGCTGTTCCTGAGGGCGCTAGAAGTTTGGGATTTTTTAATGATAAACATTGATCAAAGACGGAGGGAGCAAGAGTTTAGATAATTCCATGAAAAAAAGAGAAAGCTCATGGCCAATGGAACGAGGG
This sequence comes from Tenrec ecaudatus, assembly GCF_050624435.1. Taxonomy (NCBI): domain Eukaryota; kingdom Metazoa; phylum Chordata; class Mammalia; order Afrosoricida; family Tenrecidae; genus Tenrec; species Tenrec ecaudatus. The sequence goes on from NC_134544.1 coordinate 13,512,743, forward strand.
GCCAGGACAGACGGGTGGGGTCCTGTGAGGGTGGGTTCAAACTATCAGCTCTCCCCATTCTAATGATAAGTATCTAAATTCATATCACCAAGTCTATCACTCTGAAGAGATGGGAAGATTTTGTTGGTTTATTGAGACAGGTCAATGTCACTTTGCCTATGCTGCTCTTCCAGAGGTTGCAAATCCAGAAATGTGACAGGTTGCAGTTATATTGTTTCAAAATTCCTTAATTGGTGTTAATGAAGTTCCTAATCTTTCATAAAAGAATCCTTTCTCCCCTTTAGCCTTCTCTCCAGCACACACTGAACCAGCTCAGGGCTGAGTCTCCCCAGTTTGCATTACAGTTTTCAAGGAGGAAACCTTCTAAAAATAATACTTCTAAAGCCAGTTATTTCTATGATCTTGGCAACCCTTGAGCATTTGTTATTTAATTAGGCACCTCAACAAAGAAGAAAGTCACACTTTTAACCAAAGAAAGTTTTTACAATACCTTGTTTTCTTCCACTGGAGGGAAATTGACAGTTTGACCCTTGAGTAAGGGATTGTGGCTGAAGAGTTAAGACATTTATAACAGAGGAAAAGAATTCTAGCACCTCCCTTTCCCTGGCCCCACCCTTCGGTTCCTTACACAAGTCTGTACCCTGGCGGATGGATTCCTTTCACAAGTCTCTTGCCCAGAGCTGAGTTAAAAGACCGAAGGCGGGGAGAATGAGACACGGAAGGTTATTTCCTGAGTTATTGAATTACTCACCTTTTCCATGTCTGTCCACAGGTAGAAACCTGTCATTCACATCCTTCTTACTTAATCCCCTTTCCAGCTAGAGAGCAAGGAGAGTGAATTCCCCCAGCAGAGGTTTTTTGTTTTGTTTTATTTTTAAACAAAAAGAAGAAGAAAACTTAAAAGTCATGGAATAATGAAACAAAATGTGCGAAGTAGTTGCCATTTAACAGTTAAAGTTGCCCTTAAAATACAGGGCTTAAGTGGAGAGCAAATGCTTTGAAAATGATTAGGGCAAAGAATGTACAGATGTGCTTTATACAATTGATGTATGTACATGTATGGATTGTGATAAGAGTTGTATGAGTCCCTAATAAAAGGTTTAAAAAAATACAGGGAGAAGTCCCCCTGCCCCTCTCCTTTGAATGCTGATGTGGAATGCAGAGCAGAATCTCCTCATGGAATGACATTCCAACCTGCTCTGAGGGACCAACTTTCTCAGCGCAATGACTGCACTGGCAGGTGAATCACCCTATGTGACTTTGTTTCTCCCTACTAATGTTTCCGCAATTTTCCTTATTTATTACAAAGGGGAAAATGTATGTCCAAGGCTTCATTGTCTATCGTGGTATGACATGCTTGGGTTGTACAACAGTGAAGCACTCAGTTACTAACTGAAAGGTTGGTGGTTCAAGTACACCCCGAGGAAGACCAGCCTACTGATCTGCTTCTGAAAAGTCACAGCCATTGAAAAGCCTGGGGGCGGGGGTATCTGTCCTGGATTCCCTGTGTTGCAGACTCTTATCTGTACCAGTGTGCATGTTCTGGTCTAATCCGATTTGTAAGGTAGAATTGAGGTCATGATAGTGGGGGGAAGGGAGCATTAAAGAACCCGAGGAAAGTTGTTTCATCGGTGCTTTACTGCACTCTGACTAGCTCATCTCTTCCGTGTGACTCCTCTGTGAGGGAATGTCCAGTTGTCGACAGATGGGCTTTGGGTCTCCACTCCATTTTCCCCTACCCCTTTCACATTGGGTATGATTTTGTTCTGGGTCTTAGATGCCTGATACCCAATCCCATCGACACCTCACAATCACACAGGCTGGTGTACTTTTTCCATGTGGGCTTTTGTTTCTCAGCTAGATGGCTGCTTGCTTGTTTTCAAGCCTTTAAGACCCCAGCACAGGGACTCCAGGATAGATAAACCCCCCACAGGGTCAACAAAGACAATAGAGATACCAGGAGGATAAAGGGAGGGTGGGGGGAGAAAGGGAAAATGGACCACAAGGATCAATATACAACCCCCTCCCAGGGGAACGAACAACAGAAAAGTGAGTGAAGGGTGACAGAGGACAATGCAAGATATGAGAACAATAATCTATAACTTATTTTAAGGGTTCATGAGGGAGGGCGGGAAGAGGAGGGGGGATGAGGAGCTGATATCAAGGGCTCAAGTAGAAAGAAAATGCTTTAAAAATGATGTTGGCAGCATATATACAAATGTGCTTGACACAATGGATGAATGTATGAATTGTGATAAGAGATGTAAGAGCCCCCAAGAAAAGTATTTAATAAAAAATGAGAGAAAGAAAGCCTCTGAAGTGACGTTCTCCTCTGTCATATGGGATTGCCCGAAGTCAGAATCAAGTCGACTCCATGGAACACCCTTTTTGTCAGTTTGGTGTCTTTTTGCTGCATGGAAGACTGGGGAAAGGAAGGGAGACAAGGGATAGAAATGAAGGAAAATTGCAGGCGGGATCCAGGATAAGAAGACCATTTCTATTTATGTCACACTTGGTGTATTTTTCTTCACCACTTCCATGAATTGTCACTTCGTGCAGGCCTCTGACCTTCTGCTAACTGGTTGAATATTTAAATGTTGAAACGAAACCCAGTGAAAAGCGCTATTTTGGAATTCTCTAGGGAACCAGACACGTGGCAGGAAATCTCACTGTGCCTTCTTGGCTTGTGCTGAGTAGATAAGCTGCCCACACTGCTGCAGGATGATTGTTGGCTAAAAGTGTCCTTTGGGGTCTCACAGAGAGGGACTGCTCATCTTCTTGACCAACAGCAGTCAAACAGGACTGACACATCTGCTTGTGTCGGCTCACTGTGGGCATGGGGCGGGTTGGTTATGCTGAATTCCAGGCATGCATGTGGCTTCTATTGAATCAGCCAAGAAATTCTTTGATCTCTTTAGAGTCTCGAAGTAGGTTTTATTTACTTTGTCTCCAAAATCTTCTCTATATTCCCAGTCATTTTATTAAAATTTGCAAATACAGATGTGCTACCTAATTAGTAAGATCATGCTTGAGCATTACAGGCATGCCTTGAACACAAGTGCCTGAGCACCACAGTTAAATGAATATCAAAATTATGCTTGTCACGTGGATATTTTTCATTTCCCAGTGCAAATAAGTTACATTTACACTTTACTGTATAGTCTATTCAAATGTGCAATAGCATTATGAAAATACATTGTCATGTTGTGAGAATTACCAAAGTGCAACAGAGGCCCAGTGAGCACATACTGTGGGAGGAATGGCGCCAGGAGATTTGTTCTGCGCAGGACTGAGGGATGATGCCGGGGAGGAACAGTCAGCAGACCAGACTTCCAGAAGAATGAGCAGATCTGCCTTCGAGAAAATACAGCCTTAGGAATGGGGCTGCTGAGACGGCATCACATCTACGTTGGATGGGTCCCTGGAGTAGGACATCGTGCTTGGAAAAACAGAGGGTCAGTAAAAAAGAGGATGTTCCTCAACAGAATGGACTGTCACCAGGCCACAGCAATGGGCTCTCACCCGACCATCCAGGTAAAGATGCCGGAGGAGCTTTCTCCGGTTGTAAGTAGGTAATTGTGAGTTAGAGACAACACGACAGCATCTCACAACTCTCATTGCAGCAGACTGCCAAGTCTGTTCACTCTGGAGTGGCTGGTTGCTTGTTGCTTGTTTGGTTAGGAGCCAAGTGGATGCTTAATCGTTGTGCCACTGAGTCCTAAAGGGAAAGTACTATTTCCCACTTAGCATAAAAAAAATGAGATTCCTGGTTCTTAGATGGACCATGTGTGCGGGTTAGAATTGATACTTGTTTTGAGGTCACATCTCTACACAGGATGCCATAGTGGGTCAATATTTCCAGCCCTTTCAAGATGTGCAGTGGGTGCCTGGAGAACATTTCCAGTTTCCAGGCCCACTCTACGCCAGGCTCTGCAGCTAATTCATGTGCACAATATGCTGTAGTTCTCAGTTAAGCTCTGAGCTTTCAGTTCTCAGGGCTTAAAGTAAGTTCTGCCCAGCCCCTGACCACCGAGCTCAGCCTCACCCCGTAAGTGTCATCGCTGGTATGCAAAACACACACCCTTACAAGGAACTGCCAGGGCTCCCTTGGGCTGCCACAACCAAGTGCCACAAACTGGGAGGCTTAAAACAACAGCCATTTGTTTTCCCGTTGTTCTGAAGGCTGGGTTATGGAACACCGAGCTTTCAGCAGGACTCTTGCCCTCTCTGAAGCCTCTAGGATCGTGCTTGCCCCTTTCCACCGTCTGCTGTTGCCCGCTTTATGAAATCCCTGGGATTGTGGATGTATCCTTCCACTCTCTGCCTCTGTTACAACATGCAACGTCCTTTTGTGACTTGTTTTCTTCTCTTCATCTAAGTGTGCCTGCCATATTGGATTAAAGCCCACACCACCCCAGGGTCACCTCATTTTAACTATTGACATCTGCAATCACTACTTCCCACAAGGGCCCCATTGACAGCTCAGAGGTCAGGACTTGGACCTTTCTTTGAGGGAGGCACAAATCACTGCATTTCAAGGAGCCTTCCCTTGTTTCCCCTCATGCCCAGAGCATCTCCTTTCCTCTGCACTCTCAGCTGAACGGCTATGACCTTGATTCTATGTCCCGACCAGTGGGTTTGATGTTTGCCCTTCAGGTCCTGCAGTGCCAACTTCTTTCCTCTGAAGACAATGTCCTACATTATTCATCTGAATTGCTCTGTAATTTGCTGCTGTCAAACGGCAAATCTATGCCAAGACACTCCCAACTTGGAGTGTCCCTTCGAGAAGGGCCATTAGGCCCTCTGCTCCTCTGTCCTATCTGTCCTAGGTGTCCATCAATGAGCTTCACTTCTGGCAATCCTGAGCCACAGGTCTTCAGACCTGTAGACTCAATGAAGGGCAAGACACAAAGGGGCTTTAGGTAAAAACATTTATTTATTGTTTAGTTAAGTTTCCATAAGTTACAGGCACATCTGCAGGCTACATGTTTCTGGAATTGCATAGAGTATTTATTCGCCTCCTCTGTTCAAAGGTTTCTTCCAGGGATTTCCAACAGAAGGAGCTGGAAACGCACATGTTATAAAAAGAACAAGTTAACACATTGTCATACATCGAACACGATCGATCATTTGCTTCTGTGGCTCTATCAGTTACATTAAATAATCAGTGAACAATTATTTTAAAAATCTCACCATTACGCATCATATAAAAGAATAAATAACACAGTGAAAGGTATTACTGACGGAGTAAAGCAGTCGAGAGAAGGAACCAAAGAGACCCAGAGGAGGAAGGGGTTGCCATGTTTGGAATGGAGAGTGTGTCTGGTTGCTCATATATTTGTCATTAGTGTGACTGACATCACTAGTCAATTTTAAATAGAGAAGGTTGTTCAGAGACACAAAAATACATAGAAAAAAATCTCCAAAATGTTGTCCCTGGAGTTCACCATCCTGAAGCGGACAACTCATGCCACAACCTCTGATGCAAACACAGAACATTTCCATTTTAGGGTGAGGCATATCTACCCAGAAAGAGGATGCTTTGGGTATTTGGATCAGTGATTAAGAAGAGGAAAGGGTGGTCTGCCACAAACTGTGGGCCTCCGTGGCCAGTTCTGCCAGTCATAACGCCCCCAGTGCCAGCAGCCGCTTCGGTACCCTCTTCATTAACATCCACCGTGGCTTGGTGGTATACCTCAGACAGGAACAGGTCCTTTCCCTCTGTCATCCCTAAGAAATTGGCCTGGCCTTTGCTAAAGGCATCACGCATGCCCATGCTTTTCAGAATGGACTTGAGTTTGTAACGCTCTTCCAACTTGAACTTGGGCATGTACACTTCAACGTCATCTTCTCCCATTGTGTCTTTGCTGGTCCACTTGCTGAGGTTCTCGTAGGTTAGCGCCTCTTCCAGCTGCAATTCCAAAAATTACCAGTGAGTGTTCGTTGGTTTGTTTTAAAAGGGTAAACAACTCTACTTAACTTTAATATGGAAAACATTGGCTTTGCTTCAAGGTTAAGTCCAAAAGTATTGCTACAAGATGATAGAAAGCATCATTAAAGAAAATTATTTCAATAATAAGTTCTTATTTCTCAGCATGTCCTTCATCTAGATATATTCCCTGGAAGGTAGTGTTTCCATCTCTCTGACTTTTCTCTGGAGATTTCTTCGCTCTAATTTATACCATGTCAAAATGCAGTTTTGACCCTCAAGGGGCTTACATCGTGTCTCTTTTAAACTTCCTGTTAGTAAGGAGAACAAAAAGAGTGCTGAAGGCACAAGATCAAAGGTTTAGGTGGAATAGGGGAGGTTTCCCCAATGAACTGTCAGCAGGAAGCTCTTGTTCATCTTGGAAAATGAGCTGGTATGGAATTGGGTTGGAAAAGAATTCCTCTGTCTGCACTACTTTTTCTGCCAGTGAAGTGTTGGGTCTCCTTACCATCTCTTAAGAATAAGCTCCTATGACTGACCTATGCCATTCAAGCAAATCTATCAAGACTTATCCCTTTGACATATATAAAAAAGAGAGTCAGCATCGTCTTCAGAGCTAATCTCTCTGCTTTCATTTCAACTAGCCCAGCAGATCTCTTCCAAAGCCACGTTTTGGTTAGACACTTTTTGGGAAAGACATTCTAATGAGACAAAGACAAATGTGATGCTGAGAGAACTTCCATGTAGCCCACCCCCCACCCCTGCCCTGAGCACAGAGGCTGGCTGAAGCATGTGTGGTTTGGAATAAAGCCGGGGGGGCCTGAACTGGGACCCTATGAGCAATACTCTTTCTTGGATTGACCTTCGTACACTGTAGGTGAGCTAAACATGTGACAGCATGGCAAAACGTGTGCAAGCAGGGGGCATGCATAAAAACATTTTAGTCTGAACCAGACACTTGGATCGGAGGTTGCAGACATGGAATATTTCATCCCAACTTCTGTGAGAAGCTGCATGCTCTTGCCTACATTGTAGACATATTCATCCCCAAACAGGGAGGTTTCACCCCAGAAGTGGAAAACAATCAACTTGGAATGCCTTACCAACTCCAAGCCCGTGGACTCATTAGCGATTTCATCGGGAAGCAGCAGGAACATGCTGATGCCTCCGGCATAGGGGAGCTCCAGAATCTGAGTCTTGAGGTCCTCCAGGTACCCGATGTTCAACTTTGCGTGCAGCATCATCATCTGCACAGGTTTGCGCTCATTCTGAAGTTTTTAAAAAGTGAATATGAACGCCGAGAGCAAGGGATTTACAGTGAAGCATGAAAACAGCTGTGGGTTCCGGATTTTCTTTTCAAACGGATTTTAAAACACACAGATTAGGTATGTAATTAATCTAGTGGGCGCTTTGATTTTACCTGGGTTGTCAAGCTTAAACCTATTGTTATGATGGATAGGAATCATAATAAGGAAATGCCACTCCAACCCATGGTGGTGAAGGGGGACCTGCTGCATTTCTGTGCTTGGTGCCAGGTGGACCATGAGGAAGCAGGGATGGCCCCAGGGCCCAGCATGCTGAATGGCCCCAACTGTCTCCTAGCACCCACTTCACATAATGACCTGGTCTTGGGAACCCAGCCATCTTGGTACTCAAGGAATGAATGTGTGTGTGAAGAAGATGCTTCAAGTTTCCTCTTACCGCATTCACACGGAAAGGATAAAGCCCATCTAGTTTCTTCTGAAATGGAGTTTTCCATTTTCCTTTGAAGTAGATGGCATTCAGTAGGACCATCCTGGTCTCTTCATCCACGGAACCTTCTGGTAGCAGGTTTGGGATTTTACCTACAGAAACCATGACATCTATTTAATCAAGACCTGGGAAGCTACTATGAGTTCTTGAGTCTTTCAAGCACAACTCCTCAGAGATCTATGACTTGCAAGCTTCCTCCCCCACCCTTTTAGCTTCATTTGAAGCACAGACTTCTCAAGTTTTTCAGAGGTACAAAATCCAAACGAAAACGCAAAAATATGTATTAGATTTAAAACTTAGATTTGGTACCACATTTTGAATGGATATTTTCATTTCCCATGGTTGGATTTTACAGCTGTATCTCAGGTACTTAATTCAGAATGGAATGAAAGGGAGGAACTGACCAGGCTCCTTGGATTTACCTTTAGTTTGAGTCTTGACCCAGGCATTGATCTTTTCTCTGGCTTCCTCTGCACATTGCAGGAAGTTCACTGCCTGAGGTTGTGTAGAGTAATATTTCTTAGATAGTTTCATGTATTCCTGTAAAGCAAGAAAATGGCAAGGTTATACAGAATTACAGAGGAAATAGATGGAATTTCATGGAAGGACGTGATCCCTTTGCTAGCAGGCAGACACAGGATTGGGACTTTCTGACCAACGTGCAACACCTATCTTCCTCTTCTCCTGGCCCGCTGCCATCAAGTCATTTCTGACTCATAGGGAGCCTACAGAACAGGGTAGAACTGCCCTTGTGAGCTTCCGGGACTCACTCTTTACAGGCGGAGAAAACCTGATAAATGTGTCGTCACTTTCAAGTGATTGAACCAATCCCTACTCGCAACAAATTCAACTTTTAAAAACAGAAACAATGAGCGTCAAACCCTTTATTGTAATATGTCAGGTTAAATACAACCACGTGCACCGTTTCTAACTCATCTACAAAGTCAACCCAATGACTTCCAGATACAGGACTGACGCTTGTTCATCACGCCGCCGCTGTCTGCGCTCTATCTGCCTGCATGGCCCCTCTCCAATGTTCTCTTGCTCTGTCCATAGCTGACAGGCAACAGCCCTGGAGTCCACGCTAACTCCCAGCCACCCTCTGTAACTGCAGAAAGAAATTGTGTCCCATCCAGAATCATCCTCACACTCATGAGAGTATGAGCCCATCACTAGGGCCCTTGGGCCAGTCCACCTCGCCATGTCTCCTTCTCCCTTGCTGTGCCTGGAGGATGGGGGTCTTGCAATCAATCTTAATGCACTAAGGTTCTACTTTGCACGTGGGCTATCTTTGCAGCCAGTCCTGGGGAGCCTGTGTGGATTGTACTGGTCTAAAGTGGGTACATGTTCCAATGACAGGTTTCACTTACTTCCTTGAATTTTGTTGACTCATCGCCAAATAGCTGGTTTATGGTCTCCAGTACATAATCTCCAGTGGATGAATTGAATGCAGAGATGAGAGACTGGAAAGATGAATGGATTGCATTTCCAGCTTGTTCCTTAAACAGAAAGAAATGATTCCCTTTATATACCACATGCCTACTGACCAAGAAATTTCTAAAGCAATCATTTTATTTTCAATGTGAAAATTAGGTGCTATTTCAAATGTACACTTCTTTTCTGGTGCTTCAGAGGAACCTTTGAGAAAGTTTTGATAAGGATATTGTGCAGTAAAACTAATATATTTTCCCTATTTGTTTCCCATTGTGCTGTGCCTCTGCAGGCCTAGTAGTCTTCCGATCACGTGCTCAGCTGCTAACAAATGTCATGGAGGTTCAAACCCACCTAGATGCTCCCTGGGAAAAAGACTCCCCGGAGATCTTCCATAAAGATGGGTTTCTGAGAATTCCACCTTGGTAATGGTTTTAAAAGGTTGACATAGTGTCTGTAGGTCCCAGTTTACCATTAAGGAGTTGACTGTCCGGTGAAAAACCTGGGTTTTAGAAAGCTTTTGAAGTGAATGGGGAAAGGGATCTCCAGTCTCAGGTGTGTAAGCACTCACCAGACCAGGGGTCACAGCATCACCTGGGAGTGGAGCTGAGGGTGGAGCCATCCAGCTGGACTGCCAAGGGGCCATAAAGATATGGATGGTTCATCATAGTGCAGGAGCCCTCTCTGTTCACCTAACTCATAATTTCTTGGGGGTAAATGGAGCCTCAGGACTCCCAGGAAGGAATCAAGGGCAATAATACCAAATAACCTAACTCTTGACAGCGATTTTGGAAGTTGGTCATCAACAGGAGCAGGGATATATCCAGTTCCTGCCATCTGATTGAATAACTGTGCTGAAATCAGGCATCACTGATTAGAGAGAAACAGGTCAGTAGGCCCCCTGAAGTTAGCAGAGATGGTCCTCAACTACGTGCCATACCTTACCTTGTTCCATCTGGAAGTTGGCCTTACTACAGGTATAATCTCAAAGTCTCCACCGGGACTTCAGAATAAAGTGCACACCCAGTGAAGGGGATAAACTTAGAAAATGCCTTGGTTGAACGGTCAGGAAGTCTGGCATCTTCCCTGTTTCTGCCATTAATTAGCTTTGTGACCCTAGGAAATTCATTTTCCTGACTCCAAGTATTGAGTTTCTTTCTAGAAATGGGAGACATGGCACGGGTTCCTTCCCAACCAAACACTGTGGTCTTAAGACAACAAGAGTTTAGAATGAAAATATCAGAGAAATATGGATGTATGGGTTAGATACCTGCAAAATGGCATCAGGATAAGTTGTGTTTTGGATCTGCTGTCTGATCTCACAGCCGGTGAAATTCTTTGGGCTCACGGGAGCAATCACACGCTTTCCAACATTGCTAAACTGCAGGACCTACAATTGGAATCACAGAGACTGGTTACACTTAATACTTTTAAATAGACCATCAGGCACCTCTTTGTGTTTCTAGGGAGGAAGGTGTTGTTTTTGTTGTTGTCATTTGTGATTACTTTTAAATAGTCTGGTTGGTGACCACCAGGTACCTCTGTGTTTTGGGGAGGTGTTTGCTTATTTACTTCTGTGTTTATTTCATTTTGTTTGGGGGTCTAATTTCTTTCCTTTATTTGTGGGGTGTAAGCACAACCATTCCATTTAAAATCAATTGTTAAACTGTTAACTGACCCCAAGACAAAATTGATACTGGTGGGATTTTTTGATAAGCTCTACATCTATGACATGTGCCAACTAACTCAAAGTGCCCCAAGAGGAAATATCATCATGTGTTTTGTACTCATCTGCTTCTGGCCCATTTGGTCAATGGCTAATTAGGAGTCCTGGTGGTGTAGGGTTACAAGTTGGATGGAGACCCACATGGTCAGCAATTGGAAACCACCTCGTAGGAGAAACCAGCTCCTCGGGAGAAAGGCGGGACTTTCTACTCCAGTAAACAATTACAGTTTCAGAAACCCTCAGGGTGGTCACTGTGAGTTGTCATCGACTCGATGGCAGTGAGATGTGACAATTTATCACTTCTTTCATAAATCACCATTTAACCCATACATTTCTTGAATAAAATGCTAAGGTTTTAAACGCAATAATAAGGATAACTTGAAATCTTAAAACTTTATATTCAATAGTTGTACATATGCATACATTTCTACCTGTCAAAATCTCTCAAGTCAAAGTCCCTTTAAGCTTGACAAAGGGTCGGGCAGTGGTAACGAGGATCGCAAAATCACCTACATTATCACTGTGCTCAGGCACAGAGAAACTAATGCCCATTGGGGACGGGGTGGGATGTTACAGGAGCATATGAGCCTCTTTAGCTTGTGACAGTCAGAACTCTGGCCCCTGTTATGAATTGAATTATGTCCCCACAAAATCAGAGTTGGTGTTGTAAACTAACCTTGTGCTTACGGTTATGATCCCATTTGGGACTGGCTTGTCTTTGCAACGTTAATGAGGCAGGATTAGTGCAGGGTATGAGGTGAGTCAATATCTTACAACATGTGCAAAGGGGAGATTAGGCCAAGCTTCATAGTAGAGATGGGGAAAGAGAGATGCCAAATCACAATAGGATGGTTCAGGAGCCGGCGCACAGAGACAAGGATCTTCCTCCAGAGCCAGCACAGAGAGAACAGAATCCTCTATAGCTAACACCCTAAATCCAATTGTCTGGCCTCCTAAATTGTGAAAGAAGTATTTTGTTTATTAAAGCTCCTCAGCTGTGGTGTTTGTTACAGCAGCACTAGAAAACTAAGACAACCCTATCATGCTGATTCTCAACCCCTTCTCCCAGCAAGAATCAGTTAGTCTCAGTACTGCAGCTTGACCCTGCCTCTCTGGACTCGCCGCAATGTCCTTTGGGACATATTAGTCCCGCAGCATATCCCCATAGAGTCCACGTTGAGAAATTTCTGATCTCCTAAGTAGATCAATGGTTGGGGTTGTGCTAATCCACTAAGTACAAAGGTGTCCAGTCAGTGTGCAGGGAAGCCCCAGGCTTGACAGTAGAGATGTTTGGGTTCATAAAAGCTTTTGTGTGTCTCCTTCTGCCCCCCACATGTAGAGTTGATAGTTCCTGTAACTGCGTCTCTGGTTATCCTCTGGTGTTGTGGCTGTTGTTGTGTGCTGTGGAATTGATCGTGACTCAGAGGAGACTGCCCAGAGGCTTTCCAAGGCTGTAATCTTTATAGGAGAAAACCTTTAGATATTTTCTCCCAGGGAGTCGCTGGTGGGTTCAAAGCCACCTTTTGATTGGTAGTCAAACATTTAACCATTGACTCACCAAGACTCCTTTCTAAGGAAATGCTGCTGCTTATCAGGAGGGTGCCTGACTGCCAAGATGCTTCCCTGAACCCCTGCAAAGGCCAGGGTAATGTCTCTTCCGGGTGGGCATTTGAGATGGTCCCAGTCATGCTGAAGATGCAGAACACATATCCATTTCTACAGGGCGTGACTATGGCCTTGACCTAAGCATAGGAACTTGGGAAAAGATTCTTACTGACCCACTGATCTCAGAGTCTATACCTTCTATGTACGCTTCTCTGCTTACACCAACTCTACTACCTCCACCACGCCCAAGTACCAACCACCTGCACCAGCAGTGCCACGTCCCAACTGCGTGGTCTCTCCTGCCCTAATTCCTTCATGTATAAGTTGATCTGGAATATCACCTATCTCACAGGATTTTGTGACTATTATGACAGCAGATTCATAAAAAGCTCCAAATCTACTGGCAGAGACATTCATAAGTATTGGCGACTCTTGCCACTATGACTCACAATTGTATTACATATCATCTCTGTTCTTCAGAACTGTCTTGTAGAGGATGTATTTTCATTTCCTTTTATCGATGAAGCAGCTAAGGCTCAGGGTTTCCATGCTCTTGTTCAAGTCTGGTCAGTGGGAAAGCCAGGGCTGTAAGACAGAAATGTCTGTGCCCACAGGCCCTGCCTCCTCCATGAGTGAATAGCTCTTCTCCTCACTTTTTTTTGGGGGGGTAATACATTAGCTTTTGACTGAAGAAGATTCGTAAGGAGCCTTAATAAACTTCTTGACTATGCTCCAGGGCTCCAAGCACAGTCTACAGAAAAGCTGTATTGTGCTCCAAATGATCAACATGTTCACGTGAAAATTGTGTTGATCATGAACGAAATAAACGTCTTCTTCACATTGGAAAAGCCAGCGCCCCATTTTCTTAAAATGCTGTCAATAATTCACTCTCTGTTCTTTCTGCAGCAGAGAAACCAAAGGGGAAGGAGATCTGCAAAGTGTTGAGCAATTGAGCCTCTGTGCCAACTGCCATGAGCACGGGAGTGAGGCACCATCGGGGCTCCTCCCATGCCATGATTGGCCAACATCCTCTCTGTGAAATGCCTTTGGCTCAAATAAGACCTAATGTAAACGGGTCGCTGTGTCTCTGGAAAGAGGTATCTTTATCCAGGTACAACCTCATGGGAAAATGGAAAGTAACCAGAGGCAGTTTGGTGTGTCCCAAAACACAGTGCTTGGGGGACATCAGGATCTGGGCTTGAAAGCCTTTGATTCTCATGTTTCTCTACACGTCTATGAATGTGAATGAACTTGAGTGGACTCCAAGTCATAGCATCCCTATAGAACCTAGTAGAACTTCCCCTTTGGGCTTCTAATACTTTAAATCTTCACAGAAACAGACTCATCTTTCTCCCATGGAGCAAATGAGGGATTCAAACTGCTGATCTTACGATTCCCTCAGGGCTCCTTCATGTCGCCACAGTGGCTGCATTACTTGCACGTTATGGTCACCAACTTGTTATGATCATGGTGTCCTGAATATAAAGTACGCGCAATCCCACCAATTCAGGACTCACTTGGCCCTAACGCCAACCTTCAACACGAACTCACCTGAGCCATTTGGTTGGCCGTGTTTCCCCTGGCACCCAAGTAGACCATGGCCATGGTGGATGAGATGCTCCATGGGGAGAAGAAGAGATTCTGGGTGGGGGTCGTTTCCATCAGATGCTTGAAGAAATTGAGGGCAAAGATGGTGTTTGCCACATAAAGGTCCTCCATTCTTTCAATCTAGAAGAAAAATGAGGAAGGGGTCTCAGCTTTCAAAGGCAACTCAATAGTTTGGGTGAGGTCAGCAGAAGAGTCGAGGGTGCACCCTGTCTAGGAGGGTTCCCTCTGTTCTTCCTCCCTGGCCTGGAATGAGGAAAAGCAGAGCTGGCTTTCTGGTCATGTGACCAGTGTGGGTCTCCAGGTTCCCACACTTGGTTGAATGCTCTGCTATCATAATAATAATCATTAACCATGAGGCCCTGGACATTATGTAACTGGGGAGCTGGGGAAAAGTGATATGATGTGTAGTGACACTTGAGGGCACTCCATGTAACCATGGTGACAAGGACAGCAATTATTGCACTCTTCCTGATAAGGAGGCACTGTTCAACACATTTTGCCTGGACGAGCCATTGAATCCTCACCGGAACCTTATGAGGAAGGCGCTGCTGTACCTGCTTCACAGGGAAAGAAACTGCTAGAGATAAGTTTAGAACATTTACCTGTGTCACTCAACTGTACTTGGCAGAGCTAAGGACTGATGCTAAGTAGTCAGTTCTAGGATCATTTTCAATCTCTGTGCTGCACCCACCACAGACCATGTACCACGACACACCTTTCCTCACAGACAAATACCCTCATGGCCAAATGTATGTCACATGCATGTAGGTCCTCGTTGGCCACAATCTTTTTTCAATTCCCCTAATTCTAGAAGTGATTTAAGCCCATTGTGGGAAGGTTCGTACCCTCACCCAGATCTCACACACTTGCTATAGAATGACTTCTTATGCTGGGAATTTGGGGGCTTTGATGTTCACTGATGTGAGCTCAGGGATAGCCTTGCATTCCACACAGCTACTCACCCCTTAGGGAGTGTCACTGCCACACAGCACTGTAAGGACCATCTAAGGATAAGAAACATGTACCCTCGACTTATCAGTCATCTGGACATAGACAGGCATGCTGTGCTTGCGACCTACGGCTCCGGGTGCAGCTGGATAGTTGGATACACCCGTGGGCGGTGGGTTATCTGTTGGCGTGACTAATGACCATGCTTTCGCCTGTGTGTTACTCTTTCATAGTGGCTTGAAGCAAGCCCTATAATTATCAAAATGTATACATATACCGAACAAAGGTGACACTCATCATTCCCTGGGAAATCTCTTATGACAGTGGCTTCCCAGAGTTGGGGAGGGTGCTGGGAGTCTCCAGGACAAGGCTATCTACAGCTGGGACCTACGCCCTAATCCCAGGATGTCTCCTGTGACCACCTGGTGAGTAAATTCTGACTTTTTCAGAAGGTAATTGCAATGGGTATCAAAAGGTCTCATCCAAATTGGTATTTTATCGAGGAAAAATAGTCAATCGAGTAAAACGTGTCTCCTGTCTCCATAATCTTCCCAGGATTTTCAAAGATGCTAGGTCACACGCACAAGATCACACAGCTTCACCCCCAGCTCTAAGGAAACCAACCCTTTCCAAAGCCCTCACTTCCTGCTGAAGTGTAAGAGTGTAAGAGTGAAGTGTAAGAATTTCAGCAAGTTACATCAGCTTGAGAAATGCTCAAAAGAGGAAATCAAAAGAGGAAAGTGGTGAGCCTGCCATCTTCCTAAAGGTTTGTTAAGTAAATAAGTAAACAAACCCCCCAAAATCACTATTGTGTTTCCCTTGCTTCATCATAAAAGGTGAATTAACTTGGGCAGCTCAGGTATTTGTTTCTTCTTTCTTTTCCTAATCAAGAACTGTCTTTCTAATCAATCAGCCTCCTTTCTAACCAATCGGCCTGATTGCATAGGTCTTTATTGATCAATTGTCACAATACTGTCCTTAGAAACTTTAGAGTATTAATAGCACAAATGAGATTTTTGTATTTCTACGTAGACATGTATAAAATAAATCAGATATAGCAGAGTTCATCAAGCTGCAGAATTCAACGTTTACTTTGCCACAGATGAAACGGAAGTGTCAAGAGATAATTTCAAAGAGCTCATAGTCAAGTTAGGTTTCAGGTGGCTTATTGAGAACAAAAGTAATCAGACAGAGCAAAATGATCTCAGATGCAGTTAGTTCTTTCAGAAAAGAGCTTAACCCAGATTCCTTACCCTGCAGATCTATCTATCAGTCTGAGTGGCTACTAAAGGAGGAAAATTAAAACTGGGGTGGACTTGGAGTATTTAATGACTTCCAAGTTCATTTCAAGCATAAAAAATAAAAAAGCTTAAATTGTATATAGCAATACAAGGTGCTACAACTTGATTTGACATTTAAAAAATAATATCTGACAGTTTATACTGCAGTTATCAATTTTTTCAGTTACAATTTTTCATTGGCATACTTGTTTTCCCAAGAAAGCCTAGTCGTTCCTGTTGGACCAACAAAACAATAAAAATGTAAGTTGCATAGCTGGTAGGTTTCAGAGTCTAGACTAGATCTCAGCCCTGGGATACCAAGACTAGTGCTTTTCCTACAAACTCTTCTGAGGTTCCAGGAAGTCATAGTCCTAGAAATCTATGAAGTCACAGGTATGTCATGTGTCCTGATTCTCAGACCAAACGGCTGCATTTGGGGATTCTGTAGCCACCATGGGAACCTGTGTAAGACAACATAAAAAAAGGAAGCCATGGAGTGATGCCATAGGCCAGCATCTCCCACAACAGGTAGGACCTGTTGGAAATTTCTTCACAGAGTCATAAGTTGCCCGACTTCATTGAATTCCAAATATGAAGTTCCCATGAACATTTCATATTATCTTTGGGAAGGGTGGGAAGAAAACACATCTTAGGGCTAGGCTTCCCAAGGTTTTTGCTGGCTCCCACAACACAAGGGAGCAGGAGTGCTCCTGAAACGGGGCCCTGCCAGTGGCCCTTGTCACTTTCTCTGTGGATCTGGATGTTAGCTGTCAGTTGGATCTAGTAATTAAGAATGAAAAATCTTTTTGTAACCACGCAGTGCAAACACTTGGAAACTGACCACAACAAACGATGAGAACTGCAAAGAAACAATCCATTTATGAAAATGTCTCACCCCAAATCACCAGGTTCCTCCCACAAATGTGTAACTAAACTAGTTTTTTGACTCCATGACTTCCATCCTGAACAATTGCCTGCTTATGTATTATTAGACCTTTTCTCAAATGGTATCCTCACTTAAGTCAACACAACAACTGATTTGTCTCTTTCACGGAATTAGCTTCACTGAATTGAACTCAATTCCTTGAACAGATTCCAGAACTCGGTCGGCCCTACTTAAAGGGCTGTTGAATTTCTCCAGGTTTTTGTGGTTCATCTTAGATGAAAACATGGACATCTTTGCCTTTGGTTTATAAACAATTTATAGGTTCTTTTCTATGGCCTAAATGGAAATATTTTAATTCACATTTATCTAGACATTGTCCCCAAATTAAGTGTCAAAACAGTAGCCAGTAACAAGCACACTCTAACTTGTTTCCTAACGTGGAGATTGCACCTGGAATGTGCAGTTTAGGTACATTAGAACCATGTGGCAGCACTTGCTGACATTTGAAATCCAAATGTAAGCCTTCCTGTGTGTATCATGGAAACCTTGAGCTAAAATATTTTCAGTAAAACAAGCAAACCAAGCAAAAAGACACCACTAAAGTTTTACTCACCCTGTAAACCATACCATCCTTTGATTTTAAATGTATTAACAATCCCAGTATAGAGAAGAGAAGAAAATGAATCTATTTTCCCCATAGGCAGGGCCATGGAAATTGTTGGAATACCTGGCTTTTCTCAGAGGTGTTGTCTGGCTGGAGCCGCTCCTCGGGGAGTTGTCATGGGTTAGCCACGGCGAAGCCTGGTTTTATAAAGCCCTGCCCCTCCCACAGAGCTGTTCTTGACTCTCCAATCCTTTGAGTGATTCAACATTTTCTCAGCTCTCACTAAAAATAGACATGCCTGGTGTAAAGGCAGGATTTGAGAAATCTATTGGAGAGAATGATGTCACTCAGAAACTGGGGAATTTGGCAATACGTATTCATGCCTGCCCAATTTCTTCAAAACTTGCGAGTCCCAATTGAAAGTCATCTCCTTCTCTAAGGGTGCTGATAATGAACCAGAGCACATTTTCCAGGGCACACTTTCTCCTGTCCTCCTCTCCGGCCATTTGGTGTGTGACCATCTGATGCCAGGAGATGACGCAGTCGTGCTTCCCTGGTGGAGCTCAGCCAAGAGAGTCATAGACTCCAAGCCAGAGTCCTGACCCCGCCAACACCAGCAACCACCTACAGCCAATTTCAATTCTTGGTGGTGGTGTTCTATGAGGTAATAATAAGTAAATGTTGTTTAAGCTCTTGCTAGATAGCATGAATCCTTCTGTTGTTTGCAACCCAAAGCATTCCTAAGTGGCACAGACTTGTGTGAAGAACAAATATGCTAAAGGCTGTTGAGCAGGTAGCACATTTGCAGGTAGCACATTTGCGGAACGGTGTGTGTCCTGCAGTACAGACCAGAGTGACTGCTGGCATCCAGGCTTGGGGTTTACCCTCCTCCCTAGAGCAGAGAAATTTTATAAACTTGGTATAAGAAGACTGCAGTGTTTTCACACTTCAAACAATTAGAGAAAGTTATAAAAGCCAAGCTATAACCCCCAGCCAAATTGAGTGGTGCCAATGCTAAGTGTCACAGGAAGGAAGGGAAGGACCGGATGAGTGTGTGCCAGGGTCTCAAGGGAAGCATTGCAGTACTTAAGTGGGGCTGGGGGGGTGGGGGATTGAAACAGGAAAACACAGAAAGGTCAGGCATGGGAAGCACAAAGCATGTTGCTTGCTTCTGAGTCAGCAGGGGAGCGAAGGCATGGAAAGAGGAAATCATCTTACAGAGGAGCAACAGACTGAGAAGAGAAGTGATTGGCATATGGTGGGCTTTGGCATTGTTGTTGAATCCCCAGGTCAATTGTGACTGACGAGTCTCTCTCCCCTGCTGGGTGGTCAGCGCTGTGAGATCAGGGACCACGATGGCTTCCCCCAATGACTAGTACAGGTGTTTGGCTCATATCAGATGCCTATCAGTTTGCTAACGGACCTGCTCACATTCAGCATATTGCAAAGCATCTCGATGCTCCCCTCGCTATGAGGTCCCCCTTGTAGTTCCCTAAGTCCCCACATCGTGTGATTCATTGGCAGACGAGTTCAAAATCAGAAAATTGCATCATCTCTGCATCAGAATAATGTCATCACTGAATGACACATGGACTAAAAGAGAAGTCCCATGCTGATATAAAAATACAATGCAATAATCTTATCTCAGAATGACTTTCAGTCAGATTCACTGAAGCACTGACTTAATAATCAAGATCCTTAATACGAATTAACTTTAGATAGTGTAACTCACATGAGATCAGTAAGTAACAATTGCTATAAGCAAGGCCAAGTGTGATTTCTATGATGTAAATTTGTGGGTTTCCTGGTTAAAATATCTTCCAGCAAAAATGGATAAATAAACTTTGGCGCAAACACTCATGGAATATTACGCAGTGCTGAAGAAGAATAGTGAATCTGCGCACCACCTCGTCACATGGATGCGACTGGAGAGCATCATGCTGCAGGAAATTAGCCAAGCCCCAAAGAACACAGATGGCATGAAACCACTCTTACAAAGAATCAAGGAAAGGGGTTCAAGCCAAAAGAAGCAGACTTTGATAGCTAACAAGGGTGGGAGCAAAGGAAGAGGCAGAGAAGTCACAGACTTAGGTGGCAGATAGCTGTTAACTCAGATAAAGGGGAAGGTAACGTACAAGAGGAAGATGGTAAAAAACGGATCACAATAACGCAGGAAATGGAGAGTCTTGATGAGTTGTTGAATGTAAAACTGCTTCTCTGCTCTGAAAACATTTACCTAATTAACTAGAAAATGTTCTAAATAAATAAATACAAACAGTATTAATAATGGGAGTGTGTGTGTAAACAAACAGCTTCCAGAAAACAGGTACTTCCTGAAGGATCTTAATCAGGGAACAATTGTCTCCTTTTATTGCTAGCAATCAAACTGAGTATGCTAATGACTCAGGAAGAAAGACTCCGTGTCTCTAAATTTGGAGGCTTTGACAGGTGAAAGTAGCCAGTGCAGGAGTTTCGAGGTGTGCAGTAGAGGAAGCAAAAGCACGAGGAGACTCTGAATGACATTGAACATTGACCAAGCCCACAAATAACAAAACTCACCTATTTTAAGCTAGTTTCCAGGGCCAGTCATGAGTATGAGAAAGTTTGAACATAAAACAGACCTTGTTGGAAGGGAGTGTAGCACTCCAGTTGAAGTATTTATCTTGTTGCCAAGAGATAACCTCAACAGAGCTTCGAGGGCTGGAAGGCTGTGGGAAAAAGATTCGATGACTCAGCTCTTTGGGAAGTTCAGTTGCCCTCCCAAGAGACTCAACATGCCAAAGGTATGCCGAGACGGACTACATTGTCAGTCACCTTGGAACACATGGTGAATCATTCCTTTGCTCATCATATATGTGAGATGAAACTCCGTGCTTAACCCTAATAGATTTCATTTGAGGGTCTAATGATACAACCTTGGATTCATGTAGCTTCAATCACAGGAATCGGTTAACTCTACATCATCTTGAAGGATTATTTATGGATACCTGGACGGTTTACGTGGTGTATGCAGTCTCAGTCTAGTCTCTATCAAAGTAAATATACATATATATAAAACCAAGCAATCACAGAAGGCATCCCCAATCCAGAAAACAGTATTTTTTTGCTTTACACTCTGAGGGGATTTATGAATTTTTCTTTAACTCAAAAGTCTCACTACCATTGAATCAACTCGTACTCACAGTAGCCCTTGAGAGTAGGGTAGAACCACCCTGCAGCTTTCTGAAACAAACTCTTTATGGGAGGAGAAGCTTTCATTGTCTGGTTGACACTATGCCACCTGAGCTCCTTTATTTATTTCCATGAGGGACGATAAAAATCAGAGACAGGTGAGCATCACTGTTAAAATACACACATGACTCACATTCGGATGTCAGATTATACCCTGTGTGAAATGACTGGGAGATTGATTGATATCCAGGATGGAAATATCCAAGGGAAATTAAATGAACTACAAGACAGTGATGCATATCATCCCAGGTTTGGACCAGAAATTTTAAGATAGCCTTATTTAGACTTGGGATACTACAAAGAGGCAGGAAGTGGAAATCATAGCTGCGTTATTAATGAGTCATCATACACTCAGTGGATGGGCAAGAAGATAGGAAAGCAAGTAGGATGCATGGGTGATGGA
Source organism: Tenrec ecaudatus (assembly GCF_050624435.1). Classification (NCBI taxonomy): domain Eukaryota; kingdom Metazoa; phylum Chordata; class Mammalia; order Afrosoricida; family Tenrecidae; genus Tenrec; species Tenrec ecaudatus. The sequence continues at coordinate 13,534,146 of NC_134544.1, forward strand.
AGAGGAGGAAAAGAAGCTGACAACAAAGACACACACAATTCTCTCTCCAGCCTCAAGTCCTGCCAGACCTTTGTCCTGGAGGGACACCTACATTGAACTCTTCCATGGTCCTTCCAATTTCAGCATATACAAAGTTGATACAACCTTTCCCTCCCATCCCCCCATCTTCCACTTATGTACTTCATATCTTGTGAATGATGTCACTGTTAACTAGTCATCTAAGACAAAATCAGAAGTACATCCTTAATTCCCTTTTGGTAAATCTATGTCTTCATCAGTCATTTAGTAATTTCCTATCATTTTAACTTCAGTTGTTTTGGTTTGGGGTTTTTTATTTTTAATAGTTGGAGTGATTTTCTTTTTCTTTAAAACTATAGTCTCAATTGTGGTCTTCATGCTGTCCGCCTGGTTTTCCTTAGTATCTGATTCGTTCAAGGGAGGTTTACAGATAGCTTCAAAACATTGTCACATACTGAAAGCCTCAGTCATAAGGCAAGCCCTTCAGGTCTCAGGCACTGAAAATATGACTGAGGAAGAGGGACCTTCTCAAAGCAAAGTCAACCATATTGGCATGGACAGAGTAAAGCTTGAAGAGGTAAACCTTCAGGACCTTCACTTACTGATTGGGGTATGACTCAAAATGAGAATAAACAGCTGGGGGGAATAATCTAATATTCAGAACTTGGAATGTACAAACTATGAGTCTAGGAAAATTGGAAGTTGTCAAAAATGAAATAGAACACATAAGGATCAATATGCTAGGCATTAGTAAGCTGAAGTGGACTGGGATTGGCCATTTTGAATCAAAAGATCATATGGCGTGCTGTGCTAGGAATGACACAATCAAGAAGAATGTTGTTGCATTCATCATGCAAAATGACATCTGAGATCTATCTAGAAGTACAATACTCTCTATGGCAGGATAATGTCTATTCTCATACAAGGAAATCCAAACAATGTAACTAATATTTCAATTTTATGTACCAAATACTAAAACTAGTGATGAAGTACCTAAAGAATTCTACCAACATCTTCAGTATGAAATTGATCAAACAGGCAATTGAGGTGCAATGATAATTTTTATTGATTGAATGCAAAAGGTGTAAACAAAGAAGAAGGAACAGTAGTTGGAAAATATGCTCTTGGTGATAGAAACCAGGCTAGAGATCACAGGTTAGAATTTTGCAAGACCAACAACTTGTTCATAGCAAATACCTTCCTCAACACCACAAATGGTGACACACACATGGGCTTCTCCAGGTGGAATACACAAAAATAACATTGCCAACATCTGTGGGAAGAGATGATGGAGAAATTCAACATCAGCTGCTAAAGCAAGTCCAGGGACTGACTGTAAAACAGACCACCACTTGCTCATATGTAAGTTTAGGTTGAAGCTGGAAAAAATGAAAACAAGCCCATGAGAGCCAAAGTATGACCTGAATTATTGACAACATCCCAAGAATAATTTTTCTTCCTTGAACACAAATGACAGAAGGCCTTCCCTTGAGCATGACTGACAGAAGACCTGATGAGTTGTGGAATGACATCAAGAACATGATACATAAAGAAAGCAACCGGTCATTAAAACGAAGGGAGACATCAGACCATGTAAGATATGACAAAATAATAATAATTTATAAATTATCAAGGGTTCATGAGACAGGGGGGAGTGGGGAAGGAGAGGGGAAATGAGGAGCTGATATCAAGAGCTCAGGTAGAAAGCAGAAATTTTGAGAATGATGATGGCAACAAATGTGCTTGACACAATGGAAGGATGGATGGATTGTAATAAGAGTTATACAAGTCCCCAATAAAAAGTTTTTTTTTAAAAAAAGGAAGGAAAGATAAGATTAAAATGGATGTCAGAAGATATTTTGAAACTTGCTTTTCATTGTAGAGGAGCTAAGGCAAATGGAAGAAACGATGAAGTCAAAGAGCTAAACAGAAATTTTTCCAAGGGCAGAGTAAAGAAGAAGAAGACAGAGTAAAATATTATAATGAAATGTGTACACCCTTAGAGTTAGAACACCAAAAAAGAAGAAGATGCTCCACAGATCTTGAACTGAAAGAATACAAGAAAATTCCAAGCCTAGAGAGGCAATCTTGAACGATTCTATGGGCAAAATATGCCATGATGCAGGAAACATCAAAAGGAGGCAAAAAGAATACGCAGTCACTCCACCAAAACGAACTAGTCGACATGGCACCATTTGAGAAAGTAGCATATGGACAAGAACCAGTGGTACTGAAGGAAGAATCCCATGCTGCACTAAAAGCATTAGCCAAAAGCAAGGCTCCAGGAACTGATAGAACACCCACTGAAATGTTTCAACAAGCCGATGACACACTGGAAGCACTCAGTCATCTATGCCAGGAAATTTGGAAGATAGCTACTTAGTCAAATAACAGGAAGCAATCTATATCTGTACCCATTCCAAAAAAAGGTGACACAACAGAATTCTCAAATTATAGAACAATATCATGAATATCACATGCAAGTGAAATGTCACTGATGATCTTACAACAACGGTTGCAGCAGTTCATGGACATGGAGCCGCCAGAGGTTCGGGTTGGATTCAGAAGAGCACATGGAACAAGGGATCTCATTGTTGATGGCAGATGGATCTTGACCGAAGGCAGAGAACACCAGAAAGGTGTTTACTTTTTATTGACTGTGCAAAGACTTTCAACTGTGCGGATTATAACAAGTTATTGATAGCCACAAGAAAACCTGGAATCCCAGAACACCTCATTGTACGTATGTAGAACAATCAATGCTCATGGAAGCAGCAGTCACGAGATCAAATGAAGGATTGCATTGGTTCAACATGCACGAGAGTTTTTTAAAGGGGTGAAATGCAAGGAGATTACTTTGAGGACTAAGGTGGGCCTGACACGGTATTTTCAATGGCCTCCTCTGCATGTGACAGTTGGACATTTAACAAAGAAGAAGAATGGATACATTTGCATTATGGAGCTGGTTAAGAATATGGAAAGTGCATGGACTGCCAACAGGACACATAAATCTGACTTCGGAGAAGTAGAGCCAGAATGCTCCCGAGAAGCAGGAATGGCAAGACGTCATCTCAAGTACATGCTCTCAGGAGAGACTAGTCACTGGAAAAGGACGTCTTGAGGTGGGGGAGAAAAGAGGCAGGCCCTTGACCAGATGGCCTGACACCATTGCTGCAACAATAGCCTCAAACTTACGAATCCGTGTGAGGATGGTGCCAGCTGGCAGTGTTTCTCTCTGTTGGGCAGAGGGCGGCTATGAGTTGGAACTAACTTGACGGCACCTCACCACAACAGCATGCCCCTTCTCAAATGCCTCCCAAGAATCCCCATGAAATATAAGCTCAAATCTTAATTGGGTCCATAGGAAGTCAGGGCTTTCTGTGGCAGAGCCGCCACCTACCTCTCCAATCCTATCAGATAAAATACTATAGCTAACATGTGCATCATAGGTTCTAGTACATAGTGAATGCTAAAAATTATTGTTATCATTAAAGATTGCTATTAAACTTATCTCTATTACTGCTTAAACATGTTATTGAAATCTTATCTTGTATTTATTTATTTATTATTTATTTTTCTTTTTTTACATTTTATTAGGGGCTCATACAACTCTTATCACAATCCACACATATACATACATCAATTGTATAAAGCACATCCGTACATTCTTTGCCCTAATCACTCTCAAAGCATTTGCTCTCCACTTAAGCCCTCTGCATCAGGTCCTCTCTTTTTTTCCCACCTCCCTCCCTGCTCCCCCCTCCCTCATGAGCCCTTGATAATCCACAGACTATTATTTTGTCATATCTTGCCCTATCCGGAGTCTCCCTTTCCCCCCCTTCTCTGCCGTCCTTCTCCCAGGGAGGAGGTCACATGTGGATCCTTTTAATCAGTTCCCCCTTTCCAACCCGCTCACCCTCCACTCTCCCAGCCTCGCCCACAAGAATCTTGGAAGGCTCTTGAGATCAGGGCCTGTGTGTTTCATCATTTACACTCACAATCCCTTCTACAAGATATGCCTATTGGGCATGGCTAGTTGAGGTTATTCTCTATTGAACTAAAAAATACCATATCCCAACTCTGATCCTCCCGAATATTTACATGCCTCAAAAATGTGATCTGCCATTTCTCTCCCTCTAATTACAGAAAAGATTCCAGAGAATAGGAATCGCTGCAGCATGAGTCCCAAGAAACTCGATTTGAACAAACCTTGGGATTCTGGGTCTAGGAGATGGGTCATTTCAGGGACAGGCTCCAGGAGAGGATTCAATCGTCAGAGGAACAGAAACCTTTCTCGTGTCTGGCTTCAGGAACAGAGGGGACCAGGGCCATGTCAGGGGACTGCCTCACTGATTCCAGAGTTCAAAGGCCTAAGAGCATCTTAGGGCGCAGCAGTGAAAGGAGTAAAGAACACATGCTAAGGGTTAAGTACTCTGGAAGGAGAATTCCAGGGGGAAAGGGGCTGCCCAGCATTCATTTCCTTAACTTTCTATTTTACCAGAACTTTCACTACAAACAGAAATGAGTAAACATTTTAACGGAAAATATCTAGCTTTCAAAACTGTTGCTAAATAACTTTTCTGGAAAGTATGCAGCTACAAAAAGCTTGCTTTGTGAAAAAAACAAAAAGGGAATGAAAAATTTCCATGAACCTATTTGAAATCCCAATGGCACAGTAGGTGCAAAGATATTGACTTCAGAGAAAGAAATGTTTATATATTGTATATATTGTATTTACCATAGTGACAGGGCAGCTAACAAGACTTTACAAAGATCAAAACAAACCAGGTTTCTGTCAAGTCCGGACCTGTGGCTTATACCCCCTGGTGTTTGGGCCTGTGCATTTTATCACCAGAAGCGCTTATTTATCTAAAATCTGATCCAAAGAAATGAATACCTCCCAAAGTGTCTTGTTTTGAAGGTTGTTTTGTTTTGTTTTTTTGTTCTCCTCTAGTCCAACACACGTTCAAACATATTTCTTGGTGATTTCCCTCGTGGTACTCATAGACTTCTTGCCTTCTTATGAAAGTACTGCTCGTTCATTTTAGCCACAGTCAGAAGAGAGTCCTGAGCATATTAATTTAACTTTTCTATGAAAGTGGCTTCGTAGTGTTCAATGTCACCCCTTTGATTCATTGAAATATACGGCACATTGAATTAGTTTGGCATCTCCCCAGCTCATGCTAAGAAATTCAAATATGTGTAGGGAGAAGCAATCAGACTATACCATGTCCTCAAGGAGAGTTGTAAACATTTCCCCAGTGCTCTGGATAAGATTAGGGAAGTCAAAAAGTATTACTACAAAAAAATCATAGCTACCTTTACAAATTAGAACTATCAAAATATGAAGCTATTATCTCTCGATGGATCCTCCATCTAGGCCAAGGGCCTTCTCATTGTGGCATTCCCATCTCGCTAGCTCTTCTCCAGGATTGCGCTTTCTTTGAATGAACCTGAGCTTGGGCACACTTGCAGAACTCCAAGCATGCTCCTTTGATGTGTGCTTTGAGCTCGGGAACAGCACGAGGTCTGCAGGGAGAGCTGGGGGCGTTAGGGTAGACGGGGCCAGGTCACCCAACAAAATTCTCTTAAGATATCCCTGCTCCCCTAGAAGAATGAGCAGGTCACTGACGTGATGGAGAAAAAATGTTCCTCAGCACAAATTTCCTAGCATTTGTCTCACCAAGGCAGGTGTCGGTTTTCTTAACACTTCGTCATGAAAAGCCCCTGAGATTGCCCTGTGTCTTTCAAGAAAATCTGTCAAGTTCGCTCATTTGGGAATCCTCCAAATAATCACCATCACCTGCTGAGTTGGCTTTTCTGCCTTGAATTTAAATGCCCAGCAGAGTTCTTTGGAAGCCACTGATATGCTAGCCCCACCCTTTTATTTGGAAATTTTGTAATTAAACTAAGAGGGTTGTGATTCTGAGAGAACTTATCAGTAGCCAGTCATTGATTGCTGAGACATGTTTAAGCACCTTTTGTCAGACTAAATCCATGTGTGTATGAACTGCAGCCTTAGCAGCAATCCTCTTTGACTTGGCTAGCTCTGGGGGCTCACAGGAAGTTAAACAACTCTTGCCCCACAACAAGTTCCTGCTTTCCTGGACATGAGTACCTAAAACGACTTCAGCATTTCATACGAAACCTGCAGTATCAAAGAAGACTCTTTGTCAGCACGTGTTCCATGTGGAATGAAGATCTCAGCTTATGTTTGTGATTCACAGTCAAGTTATTTCATGATTTAATATGACATCACATCCTGCACTATGACCTCTTTTCTTTTTCTTGTATTAATGTAGAAAGATAAGCACATGTTCTGCATTTCCAAAACTTCTATTATAGTCTATATATACACGGTATAGTCCCTATATAAGATATAATCATATTCTCTAATCGCTCTGGATAAAATGATCAAGGTCGAAGCATTTGGAAAGAGTCATAAGCTCTATAAGGAAAATTGAAGTGTTGGTGTCATAGATGAAGTAATGTACAGGAAGTGCTAGAGTGTCTAATCACAGTAAGTATTACTACTATTATTATTGAAGAATGTTGATTTATAGTTGTGATAACTTGAAAGGAAATTACCTGTGTTACCTTTCCAAAGGAGCCCTGGTGACAGAGTGGTTATGCATTTGGGCTGCTAACTGCAAGGTCAGCAGTTTGAAACTACCAGCCACTCCATGGGAGAAAGATGGGGCTTTACACAATGTCAGAAACACATGGAGGGCAGTCGTGCCCTATCCTATAGGGTCACCACAAGTCAGTGTGGACCCATGGCAATGAGTAGTATACACCATGAGTAGTATATTTAGGCAAAGAGCCTAAAGGAAAGCTTCTATGGTAATGCTGACTGGAAAGTAACATTCCAGGTTCTTAAGAGTGAGGAGAAAAGAGAAAAGACATAGAAGGAGGGAGAAAGGGCAGTATTACCCCCAAGGGCAGTATTACCTAGGTGGTAAAAGTTTGAGACCCCTTACAGGAGTCCCCGCACAGGACAACTCAGAGAAGTTGTATGGAAATATCGCACGTTGGAGCAGTCCATAAAATGGAAGACCAGAACCCTGTACTCGCAGGTGTATTCCAGGCTCTCATGTGTCTGTAGCTGGTCCGTGCTCCTGCTGCTGTAGTGCCCATGCCCTCTGGACATCCGCTGGGAGAAGCATCTCTAAGGTGGAACCTACTTGGGGGTCATGCTCTTCTCTTCTATTGATTTTCCGTAATGCTTGGGGACGAGGGCCAGTCTAGTCTTCATGCAGAATGAGCACCACTTAACTCCAACGAGAGCGAATGGGAAGCTCTGTTGGGCAGTAAAGCTAGTGCTGAAGGTAGGCTATCTGACTGGGCTCTTTCTTTGGGAGATACCCAATGCCTTTGGGTCTTTTTGTTGGGGGAAGAGGGAGGGCAGATTTCTGGGTCCCAGGTTGACCTCTGTGATTCAAAATGTAGACTCTCACTCATTCTTCCTTTTTCATTGTGGTGCCTGTGGTGGCATCTGTATCTGGTGTTTTCCGCTCTTTAGAAGCTCAACCTAACCTCTTGGGGAAGAAGGTGGTAAGAGATGGGATCTCAGTGTGTGAAGACTATCAGCCTTTTTGATTGGAGCGTTCTGCGGCTCCCTGAAGGAGGCCTGGTGGCGCACACAGTGCTTGAAACGTGGAGCTGATAACCAAGTGCTCAGCAGTTCAAACTTATCGGGGGTTCCCCAGGAAAAAATTAGCGTGTCTGCTTCTTTGGAGCTCTATAGTCTCAGAAATCCTCTCAGCAGTCCTACTCTGCCCAAAGGGTCATGAACCCCTTTTTGCCAGTCAACCTTGACTGGATCTCCTTGTGTGGCAAGGCCACTGAGCTTTGCTAATGCTAACTCACACTGTCTCGTTTATACAAGTCTCTGCAGCAAGCCCCCACCCCTGGCAGTGCCGTGAATGGCTTCCAAGGACACACTTTCCTCTTACGTGGCCAACTCTGCAGTTATGCCATGAACGAAAATGTCCCATTGGAAAGTGCTTGTTAGGTTCATTGCTGCATCGCAAGCCAGAGAGAAAAATCAGACATCTCCTGCAGAATCCTTCAATGGCTTTTCAGAATCTTGTGTTGAGTCAGTGATCTGATACGAGAAGGTTTGATGAAAATGTCCGCGACATCCTTGTCGACAATTGGATCAAAGGTCAACAACGCTTCAAGGATTCATCTTAACGCATCTTGTCTCATCACCACCAGATCACCATAGTTTTGCCACAGTGTGTCAGCACTTTCGCAACGTGTACACTCCCAGCCTGCTTGGCCCTGAGTGTCCTCTGAATCACCGCAATCCAGGCAGATGGACCGCAGGCAGATGGACCACAGGCAGCTGACGAGCAGCGTACAAGTCTGTCCAATCCTGTACTGTGTGTCCTGTCTATCCCATAATGGACATGCCTTGCTTCTCCCTCAAAATTTACATCGTGATTAGGATTCACTTGACATAAACTTATGTTGTTATGCAAATGCACCTCCTAGATCATTGAATTTCATGTCCCACCAAAGCTGCCTTGGCTGGACCTGATCAAACGATTTCTCTGATGTTTCCCACCCCGGCTATAGAGCATCCCCATCCTTCCATCAATGCTTGACCGTGAATTAGGTGTTTGTCCTTCTTTCAATGTTGCCATGATGCATGTAGCTCTGCTAGGAGCTCTTTTCAAACTAATGTCTCATCCTTCTGAGAATTATTTAGTCTAACAGCAGAATCCAACTAGATCCTGTTGTAACAGATTAGCGCAAGATTATTTTGGTGCAAAAAAATGGAAGTGAATTCTTTTCTTTTCCATAAAATGCACATCCTGTTAACTCTTTTAAGACCCTGGGTACTCCTTTGTCCTAAGCTGGCACAAACACTACAGCATGTGACACCCAGGGCTTCCCTGAGGGTGATCTTGACAGTGGGCTTCATTGGCCATCTACGTTTGTTTTAGTTGTTTCTCCTTTCCTCTCCGGCTTTCCCTGGTGTTGTCCTCTGGGATTATGTCCTCAATAAATTATTTCCTCATAAATCCTAGGGTCCAGCCCTGTGACTGAGAGCCCTTGGAATCTGGTGGAATTTAGTAGCAGAGGGAACACACTGGGAATTTGGGATACGATTCCTTGTACCCAGGATCATGCTTGCTGCATAGGCAGGGCTTCATCAGTTTTGGTTGAGTGATGGATTAGGTGACTGGACCAAGTTTCTTTTTTTTTTTTAATCATTTTATTAGGGGCTCATACAATTCTTATCACCATACATACATACATCAATTGTGTAAAGCACATTTGCACATTCATTGCCTTCATCATTCTCAAAATATTTGCTCTCTACTTAAGCCCTGGCACCAGCTCCTCATTTTCCCCCTTCCCTCTGCCTTCCCTCTTCCCTCATGAACTCTTGATAATTTATAAATTATTATTTTGTCATATCTTGCACTGTCCAATGTCTTCCTTCACCCACCTTTCTGCTGTCCGTCCCCCAGGGAGGAGGTCACATGTAGATTCTTGTAATAGGTTCGCCCCTTCCACCCCACTCTCTCTCCACCCTCCCAGTATCGCTACTCTCACCACTGGTCCTGAAGGCATCATCTGCCCTGGATTCTCTGTGTTTCCAGTCCCCATCTTTACCAGTGTACATGCACTGGACTAGCCAGATTTGTATGGTAGAATTGGGATCATGATAGTTGGAGGGGTGGGGTGGGGAAGAAGCTTTTAGGAACTAGAGAAAAGTTGTATGTTTTATCATTGCTACACTGCACCCTGACTGGCTCATCTCCTCCCTGAGAGACCCTTCCATAAGAGGATGTCCAATTACCTACAAATGGCCATTGGGTCTCCACTTCACACTTCCCCTCATTCACAATGATATGATTTTTTTCCTCAGGATGCCTGATACCTGATCCCTTCAAAACCTTGTAATCACACAGGCTGGTGTGCTTCTAGCATGTGGATTTTGTTGCTTCTGAGCTAGATGGCCACTTGTTACCTTCAAGCCTTTAAGACCCCAGATGCTCTATCTTTTGATAGCTGGGCACCATCAGCATTCTTCACCACATTTGTTTATGCAGCGATTGTGTCAGGAAGGTGAGCATCATGGAATGCCAGTTTAATAAAAGAAAGTATTCTTGCATTGAGGGAGTCCTTGAGTGGAGGCCCAATATCCATCTGCTACCTTAATACTAAATCTACACATATATGCACATAGATCTATTTCCACATCCTCATATATAAATATATTTACATATGTACATGCCTGTATTTAGACCTCTATAAATGCCCTTTACCTCCTAGCTCTTTCTTCTAGTTCCTTTGACTTTCCTCTTGTCCCCCTATCATGTTCAGTAATTCCTCTAGGTACATTACTTTTGGTCACACCCTACCAGGCCTCCTATACCATCCTCACTGCTGATTTGGAACACTTGTTGCTCCTTGTCCCTGAGTTTATTAACACCACTACCTCTTCGTCCACCTCCCCCTCTGCCCTGTTCCCCTGGAACTGTCTGTCCCATTGTTTTCTCCTCCAGACTGTTCATCCAGTCTATCTTACTTAAACAGACCTGTGGAGATAATAACATGCACAAAAGCAAGACAGAGCAAAACCAAGCAACAAAATAAAACAAAACAACAACAATGAGCCAATGACAAACAAAAAAACCCCCACAACAACAAGAAAGAAAAGCTTGTAGTTCGTTCAAGGGCTGTTTGTTGTCCTTCAGGGGTGTTTTCCAGTTGAGTCTGATGGGGTGCCAAGCCCTGGCCCCAAAGTCTAATTTTGTTATTCCCTGGGGACTTCGTTGCTCTGTTCCCCTTGCTCTTCTGTTGCACGCCCTTAGTGTTTTGCCTCGGAGTGGTGGGATCAGATCAGGTGGAATTCCCACGCCATATCTATGGGTCAGTGAGGGATGTCATGTCTCATAGTGGGGCCAGCCATATGGTATTCTCTGTGGATTAGCTGCTCTGAGCAGGAATCTCTTTGCCAAGGCTTGGTGGGCCAGGATGTGCTCCACTCGCTCTTCCTCCCCCTTCATTTGCTCCTGTGTGCTCTGATCAGACATGTCTCTCTCCTGAGCTGCATATTCAGTGCTGTGTTCTGAAACAAATTCTTCTGGGGGGAGGGGCAGGTGTTCACATAGTTGGGATTGGGCCCGGCCCCTCAGACCTCTCCACTGGTTCCCTACTCCATGCTGTCATGTTGCATTCACATCTTGGAGCACTGTGTTGAAGTCTGTGGACCAAATTTCTTGAAAGGGTTTATTTCATGGTTATGGCACGACTGGACGCTGCCTGAACACCTGTCTAGAGAGGACTGCCCTATTCTCTTCCTGACATCTGTGAGCCACTCAAACATCCATTATGGGATCTTAAGGTGGCATTGAGCATTGGCAAACTAATGTCTCCAGTCCCATTGCTCTAACCATTAAGATCAACACAGAAGGCAGCTGTTCTTGGACCATTCTTGGCCCTGCCACTATCCCTCTTGCAGGAAAGGCTTCCAGGGCATCAAGCAAAGTCACCTCCGTGAGGAGCTTCTGACACACCACGCCTCTGTAATACATCTGTGCCTCACCATGAGGAAAGACAGGAAGAGCAGTCCTGTACAGGAAACACCCATTTCCTGCAGATTCGTGATGGCAGCGCAGCGCACCGCCTGCTGTTCATGTGGCAACTCGCTCAGCCTGGCACGCACTCTTGCGACATTCAAGCAGTGCAAGCCCACCAAACGGGCGTGCTGTGGAGCGTGGTCAGCCAGAGGACAGTGAGCTGCATGGAGCACTGGAATGACTCCCCATCACAGCAAGAAACGGCCACTCACAGAGGCCACCTCACACAGGAGCAGAGAGAGGAGCAAGGGTGGGGACATCGTGGACACTCATTGGTTAGTAATTTTTAACTCAGCTTAAATTTAAATTAAATAAAACCATTTTTTCACATAAATTCTCCCACACGCAGAACAGCACGCAACTCTCCTCCATCCACGCTGGACTCGGTGAGCTCCTCCTTGGTTTTTCCCGAGTCTCGTACTTAGAGCTGCAACCACGGACTCCCAGGAGTGAGCATGACAATGGCACAGGAAAGGGCGATGTTTCCTTCTGTTCCACACAAAGCCACTGCACAAGCAAGTCACAGCAACTCTATACTTATTGATAAGCAGAGTGTTTTATTAATATTGAAAGTCCGTGTTTGAATCAGCTGTTAATACTCTGAGTAAGAATAGTAGTTGAAGGTCGACCATGCATCCACATACCAAGGCATTTTAAGCATTCACTGAGTTAATGTACACAATGATCAAGTTATATATATTAGAACCATTCTTTTTCCCGACCCATAGACTAGGAACGCAAATGACACTTCCCTGTAGTAGGGGTCAGAGAGGAGCTCAAGACCAGTTCATTTCCATGACAAACAAATACATGCATATTGACAATAGCATAAAGCTAAAATAAAATTAAAACAGCCTAAGAGTCCAAGATAGGCTGGATGGACAAACAACTATGGCACAAACACATAATGGAATCCTTTGCAGTATTAAAGAATAAAGTGAATCTGCGAGACCTCATAGCATGGTGAACCTGGAGGACATGACACAGAGTGAGCCACTAAAGGGCAAACACAGACACAACTCAAAAAAAGTCAAGAACAGGTTTACACAGAGGAAGAAACATTGGTGAAGGTTTCCTGGATTGGGAGGGCAGGAGACACATCTGACCTCGAGCAGAGGGAAGAACAATGTTCAATGAGAGGGCAAGGAGCCCAGAATGATCAATGGAAGATACGAGTAGACGCACAAGAGTTCAAGGCAACGAAGGTCAATACTGTTAGGTATGAAAGCTTGCGGTAAAGGTCAAAGCCATCATCTGTGAGTGGGTTCTTAGACAGGCGAGTCACACAGGTGTGGGAAAGGAAAAGGAACTATGCAAAGATAGATAGACACATGTGTGTGTGTGTGTGTGTGTGTGTGTGTGTGTGTGTGTACAATAGAAGAGATGCCTACACATGTATTAACATAATTTGCGGGCCATACAAAACTATCGACTTACAAATGAGCCTGCTATGTTTGGTCAAACATTGGATAAGCTCACCCCTAACGTGATGGCTGAAACGGCTTCCTGTTGGTGAGGTGGGTGATGTGAGCTGGTGTTGATGATTTGTCGGGCCAGCTGTTCCCACACCTCGTGTAGGGGAATGGCAATAGCTTCATTACATGGTGCTGCTGTAACGGGAATTCCAGAAGGGGACAACCTGAACAAACAAATGTATGCTCTCACCAGAGAGGCACCTACAAGTCCACATTCAGAGTGGCCGTTCTTGAAGAAATCTTCTCTGCGAGCTCTGGGCTAATGTGCTCGTCTCCTTTCAGCATCTGTGGGCTCACAGTCACCATGTCTCACGGTCTCTCCATGGGTCCCGGCATCAATCGTCCTGCAGATCCAGGAGCTCGCAATGCAGAGACCTCAGGTCAAAAGGACACACTCCGTTCCTGGCTCTTCTTCCTTGGCTGTAGTAGATCCCTTTCTCTGCTCCTTTGTCTCTCTTTATATCTCAGAGGAGGTGTCAGAGGAGGTGTGCAGGACACCCCCTTTATCCTGGGTCCAGGCTGGGATGGGGTGAAGGGTGTTGCATCCCACTTTTATTCCTTTATTTTTTTCCCCACATCAGATCACATCATGGGGGATCCTCACATAACAGCCCCGTTGCAGCACCACATGTGAAAACATATTTTGGAGGGACGCAATTCAATCCATGACACTCAAGGTCAATGGAGTTTGTGAGGACCACGTTCCCCATCCTATGTTAGCGAGTAGCTACAGAGGCCTGGAAAGCTTGCGAGCCAGCTCCTAAAGTGTACCTCTGGGCCTCGCCTGATCCGGAGCCGAACAGAGTGAAGATGAAGAAAGATGCAAGGAAACAAAGTCCGAAAGACAAACAGACCAAGAGAAAGAACCCCAGCCCCATCACCCTGGATCCAGAACACGATGGTGTCCAGTGCGACCACTACTAACTGATGGGAACAGGGTTATAAGAGACTATGGCCTTAGTCGCCCTTCAAGCCTACAACCGAGCTCACCCCTGCGGCTCCAGTTTCAGCTAAATGCCAGACCCGTGAGGTGGACAATAAGCAGGAGATAGCACTCCTTAGAACTAAGGGATCCAAGGGCACAGGTGACAGGGACAACACCAAGACAGTAGGAAATGATAAGAACGAAGAATGAATGGAGATGCTAACCCTAGTATCTGTTACCTGGTGTAAGCCTAGTGCTGTTTTATGGTGGGGATTACAGTCGAGGCCACAAAGCAAACTATGTCTGACGTGTAGAATGGAGAACTATTTGCTCTGCCAGCTCTCCCTCAAATCACAAAGAAGTGGTTTCTTTTAAAAATACAGACCAATTATTAATAACTGCATCATAATACAACACCAGTGAGGGTGAAATATTCATCCCTACTGACTTGGGTAGCTTTGAACCAGTTAGCTACTCTGCCACTCATGACACTTGGGGCTGTCTCATTCTCTGTTTCGGGGCTCTACCCTGCAGGATGTGAAGCAGCATCGCTGCCCTCAACCCAGTAGACACCAGTAGTGGTGACAGTTAAATACATCTCTAAACACGGTCTTATGTGGGAGGCAGAATCACCGCCAGCAAGATCCCCGGTGAACCTCCTAAGAGATGATTGATAATAGCTTACTAAATAGAACAGTCAGTAAAATCTGGCTTAAAGGAATTAAATGATGTCCTTTCAATGATTTATTTTCGCAGTTCACAAACTCTCAAATACAGCAAAGAAACCCGGCTTTTAAGGCATGCATTCAGGTTGGACATCCTGCTGAGAATTGCATTCCCAATCAGATACACAGCATCGAAATCCACAGTCTAGCAAGATCCCCTGGTGATTGCTATATCTGCATAAGACTGAATTCGGGAGAACTGGAAGATGCACCTTATTAAAATGTGGATTTGGATGTAGTCTATCTGGGGTGGGAATGCAAATTCTCAGCAGAGGGTTTAACCTGAAATGAACCTGTAGGAAGCTGTTCTGAGAAGGGAAATACTATTTATAAGTATATTTACAAGGAGCCCTGTGACATAGGGGTTGGCTGCTAATCACAAGGTCGGTAGTTTGAAACCAACAGCTGCTCGTCAGGAGAAAGATGGGGCTTTCGATTGCCATAAAGAGTTACAAACTCAGAAATTCACAGAGGCAGTTCTAGCCTGCCCCGTAGGGTCCCATGGACAAGGGCAGTGACTTTGACTAGGTGTGAGGCACAGTGGTATTGGCTCTTGTCATATTCAAATCATGTCCACTAGAGGTCAGGCTTGTTCCAGGAAAATAATTCCAGGACTTGGTCTCTTCAGCCTGTAGAGTATCTGAACAGGGTATTGGAGGGAGGCTGTGTTTTGTTTTGTTACCATGAACTGCCTGTGGTTTGTTGTAAGACCCACCCCACCCCCACACAAACATCACCCCTCGAGTGAGGAGAGGACAGCAGCAGCTTGCACTCCATGGGAGGGCCGTAAAGAGAACCTGCTGTGTCGTTCTTAGGGGTCATCTGTGGTTGCCGCTTCACAGGAACCCGATGTCCAGCAGAAGGAAACACTGCCCGGCCCTGTGCCATCTTCACAATGATTCCTGTATTTGAGCTTATTGTAGCACTGTGCCAATCCCTCTCTTTATCACTGACTTCCTATTGGACCGATCAAGACATCCTTCTCTGGGACTGGTCACTTGTAAGTCCTAAGTATGTGAAATGAAGTTTTGCCATTCTCAGTTCTTCAAAAGCATCCGTTCATCTCTAGTCTTTCTTCTTCCTTGTGTAACTTTTGCATACATATGAATTATGCATGCATATGAGCTTTTTAAAAATCACAGCCATCGAGTCAATACCAGCTCGTAGTGACAGGGTAGAACTGTCCTGATCAGCTCGCGAGCCTGAAACTCTTTCCTGGAGTAGAGAGTTCTATCTTGCTTGGGGGGAGGGGGCTTTCAATTTGCTTACCTTGCAGTCAGCAGCCCACCATGGACCCCACTAAGCCGTAGAACTTCCTGTGTGCAAAGGGCGTGGGTCAGGCGCGCCTCAATCCTCAAAGCAAATCTTTGATTTCTCACACTCAAAGGAGTTCTTCTGCATCAAATTGGCCCATGTGATACTTCGCTTGGTTTCTTGACTGCTGTTTCCACGAGGGTTGATAGTGGGGCCAGATAGAATGAGACCCTTGGCGGTGTCAATCTTTCCTCCATGTGTCTGTCATGATGTTGTTTAGTGGTTTCGTTGTGAGAATGTTTGACTCCTTTACATGCTTCAAGTCTTCCCTCTGATCAAGCAGGATTGTGTTATCTGCCTCGTGCAGGGGGTTGAGTCTTCCTCTGATTCTGATTCTAAGCTTTTCTTTAGATCGTCCATGATTTATAATGATTTGACCAGCACACAGTCTAAAAGGACCCCTAGTGGTACAGTGGATCCTGAGTTGGACTGCTTACCACAAATCCAACAGTTCAAACCCACCATCTGCTCCACAAGAGAACAATAAGGCTTTCTGCTTTGGCAAAGATTTACAACCCAAAGGGGTGGTCCTACTCTGCCTGATAGTGTCACTATGTACCTGTGATGGCAGTGAGTTTAGTATACTTACTAGTATACTTCAGTATACTTACTACTTCTAGAATCTGTTTTATACAGCGTGAATCAGTATGATAAAAAGGTACAACCCGATGCCTGCATTTCCTGGTGGGAAACCGTGCTGTGTCCCCTTGTTCTGCTCAAACAGCAGCCTCTCGGTCCAGGGACTGGTCTACCTGAGCGCAGTGGAGTATTCTGGAATGCGCACTCTTGGAAATGTTGTCCATACCTTGGTATGACCCAGACAATTGAACTCTTTTGCATAATCCATAGGTCACAGGTAAGCATCCTTCTGGTATTTTCTGCTTTCAGTCAAGATTCATCTGACATCAATCATGATACACCTTGTCCTACATCCTCGTTTGAAGCCATTTTAAATTTCTGGTAGTTCCCTGTTGATGTGCGGCTACAATAGCTTTTTAATTGTCTTTGGCATAGTTTTACTTACATGTGATTATGGTATTAGTGACATTAATTGATAATTCTCACATTCTATTGGATCACTTTTTTTTGGCATAGGCACGTATATTGATCTCCTCCAGTTGATTGGCCAGGTCATTGGCTTCCAAATCTCCTGGCCTAGATGAATGAGCATTTCCAACCTTATTTTTTGCCAATATTTTGAATACAACTTGGACGTATTCCTTTCACACCATTGGTTCTTATTCATATGCTACCTCTTGAAATGGTTTGAACATCAACCTATTTTTTTGTATAATTAGAGGACTCTAAAGGGGTCTTGTCATCCCTGAGTACAAAGTTAACATTCTCAACTGCTAAGAGAAAAGTTTGAGCTCTGAGGCCCCACAAAGGGTCATGGGAATAAAGACTTGGTGACCTGCTTCTCAAAAATTAATCTTTGGAGTAATTTCTACTCTGACTCACATGAGGTCAATATGAGTCAGACAGGATGGCGATTAGTGATGTTGGAATTGGGTGAATAGGATCTTAAATTGGGAGCCCCTGGTCCCAAGCAGATTTTAAAGTAGAAGTTCTATGTAAAATTCATATCTACCTATATGGGTTGTGTTCTGCCCAAAGTTAGTGTCAGACCAAGTCAAATAAAAAGTTCAGGAAAAACAATTCAATCATTTATGGAGTGTCAAGCCTGGGGCTGTACTAGGTACCTTATTTATGTCATCATATTAATCCTTTCAACAACCTCTGAGGCTGATGCTAGTCTTCTTAATTTATAGGGGAGGAAATCGAGTCCAGAGAGGCTAATAAATTTGCTAGATTCTCATGGTAGTATGTCTGGCGTCAAGCCCAGGTTTTATTTCCTTTAAACATAATTTATTACCATCGCAAGATATTACATTTTTATGGTAACGAGGCATCTCAGGCCTTATCCCAATGGTGTAGTTTGTTAATGTAAGCAATTTTCACCCATGGCCAAAGTTTTCTCTCTCTACTTTCAAGGGCTACTCATATCACCCTCAAGTTCAGAGTCATTGGATAAGCCATTGAATGACTCTGTTGGAGGCATGAAGGACATGTTATTTAAACTTGTAAATGACAAAAATGTAGAAGGAAACATTTTGGTAATATATCCAGGATGTAGTATAACCAGAATTTTTATCTATCTATCTATCTATCTATCTATCTATCTATCTATCTATCTATCTATCTATCTATCTAGTCCTGCAGAGCTTGACAGGTATGTTCTAGGGGAGAATTCAAGCATCTGAAAATGGACCAATGCTCACCATTCCTGATACAATTGCTAAAGACAAAAATGGGTGCATAAGGAAATGTGGTGAAGAGAGCTTATGGTGCCCAGTTATCAAAAGATATAGTGTCTGGGGTTTTAAAGGCATAAAGATAAACCAGTGGCCATCTAGCTGAGAAGAAGCAAAGGCCACATGGAAAAAGCACACAAGCCTGCATGGTCATGAGGTGTCGATGGGATCAGGTATCAGGCATCAAAGACCCAGGGAGTGTTGAGTGGAGACCCAAAGCCCATCTGTAGATAATTGGACATCCCCTTACAGAAGGGTCACAAGGAAGAGATGAGCCAGTTAGGATGCAGTATAGGATTGATGAAACATAAAACTTTCCTCTAGTTCTTTAATGCTTTCTCCCACCACCACCCCCACTATCATGACCCCTTACTAATCAGGCTAGACCAGAGCATGTACACTGGTACACATAGGAACTGGAAACACTGAAAATTCAGGACAGATAAACCACTCATGACCAATAATGAGAGTAGCAATACCAGGAGGGTAAGGGTAAGGTGGGGGGAGCAAGGGTAAACCAATCACAATGATTGACACATAAACCCCCTCCCAGGGAGGCAGACAACAGAAAAGTGGGTGAAGGGAGAAAGCAGTCAGTATATGACTTTGAAAAAAATGATAAATTATCAAGGATTCATGACGGAAGGAAAGTAGGGGAGGGAGAAATTTAGCTGATACCAAGGGTTCAAGTAGAAAGAAAATGTTTTGAAAATGATGATGGCGACATATGTACAAATGTGCTTGACACAATGGATGGATGGATGGATTGTGATAAGAACTGTAAGAGTCCCCAATGGAATGATTTTTTTTTAATTGTGCAGCGGACTCGAGTGATCACAGCACTTGCTCATTTACCAGGAGGCTGCCTGTCTGACTAAAAGGGGGCTCCCCAGGACTCTCATAAAGGTCCTTTGGGGGAGGCAGAGGGAGGGGTAAATCAAAGAAAAATCATCTATGATTTCCACCCAAAAGAAATTAGAATGCCCAGGTTTGACAATGGAGTTGGAAACCATTGAAGTCTCTGAATGTCATGCCCATCTAGGACCACACCTCAGGACCTGATCTGTTGGCTTCTTAGTTCTACTTGGAGCAGGAGAATGCTCTAGGATGGATTCCCTTTGGAAGGCTACAAGTCACCTCCCTGCCTGCACCCTCAGATGTGCAATGGCCCACAGACTCAGTAAAACTCGGGAATGCTGGCATCGCGCCCATTACCCTGTGCCTCTGGCCAGCAGCACCTTCAGCCAAGAAGCGCCCTGATCTGGGTCAGCTGAGGCTCAGATGCTATATTCTTGATGGAGCACCTTGCTTTCAAAGACCTGATTCTCTTCAGTCCCTGGGGGGTGGGGGGGGGAACGCAAACCCCAGTAATATTTCCATTCAGTTTTCTTTGAGGCAGGTAAGGCATTGTGGACTACTAAAAAATTCAGGAATAAAGGTCAAGAAGAGCCTCAAAAGCACACCAGTGACCCGTTTTAGGCCCAACCCACGGTTTGGAGACTACTCTGATTTCCAAAAGCTGGGAGCCTCCTAGGCTGAGATTCAAATTTAGGTATTGATGTGTCATTGGCTAAGAACAGACATATTTCCACACTTGGGCCCTGTCGGCCACCACCCAAGCTCAAATCCAGCCTCTCCTTCCACCTCTGTTACTGCACGTACTTCATTCTGAAGCACATTTAAAAAATACCCAGCTCTTTAAACAAGCCTTTGACCCAGGAGGCAGTGATGAGCTCTGCTCTCTCCGGATCCTCCTTGTGCTTCAGGTTGGGCGGTCCACATGCCCATTGCCTAACCAACGTTCCTGAAATGAAACTCAACATTTTATGACTTCCTCTTATGACTCAGGGATGTTCTCTGCAGAGGTCACAACTCCCGTCCGCCTCCTTTGACCCAGGTTAGGGGGTGATATCTTTCTGAAAGGTGATGTCTCCATGCTGGATGGGAAATGTGTGTGTGGGTGTTTTTTCTTTACAGTATGACACCTTACATTTCTGGAAATTTGGTCTCTCTCTAGCTCACAAGAATAGCCAGGAAAAGCACAATAAAATTATGAATATGATAGGTTGACAAAGCTAGAAAAGAAATGTTTACACTGCCCTTTAAGGGATAGCCCTATCGATGCTCAGTAGGGTCATTAATTCACGATGGAGCCTATTTTCAGTGAGACAAAAACTGGCCCTGCTGAGTGCACTTGTGTGATGACACATTTTCTTTAGCAGGTACTTCACTGCTTGTATTTAGAAAGTATTGTGACAGCATCCCTCCAGAATGCTTGCCTAAGTGCCATGCATTCTTAACCAGGGGTCCTTTTGTGCCTACCCCACCCCCCATCCCCGCCCCATCTCATTGAAGGAGACCCTGGGCAGTATAAAAGATTAACATACAGAACGGTTGGTCATATGAAGGCGCCACCCAGTCTGGGCCTCAGGCAAGAAGAAGCCATAGCTTATGCGGACTGTTTGTCTTGTGATTCCACGCTTCCATCAGTTTGTCTCATGCTGTTGTTCTAATATTAGCAGGGTGACCCAGGGTGGACAGACACAGAGCAGACTAGGACGAAGAAAGAGAATCCATTTCTGAGGGACTAGCCACTAAAACCCTGTGAATAACAGTGAATTCTTGTCTGATGCAATGCCAGATGATGAGCCAGGCATGGGGGTAAGAACTCAAAGTACAGTTGGGGGCAGGGCTGCCTCTTCACAATAGAGTGGGACTTCAAAATGTGCTGGGGGCAAATATTTGGGGAACTTCATTTGCTAGTGAGGGGTGGCTCAAAATGAGAAGAAAGAATTGGCTACAAACATGCGTTAATAATCAGAATGTGAAATGTACAGTGTGAATCCAGAAAAATTGGAGGCTATAAAAATTAGATAGAACCCATAAAGATTGGTAGCCTAGGAATTAGTAATTGGCATTGCCCATTTGGGGTCAGATAATCATATGGTTTATTATGCCAGAATGAAAAATAGCAAAGAGAAATGGTGTCACCTTAATCACCAAAAAAGAACACCTCAAGAAATCTCTTAAAATAAAATGATATATGTACACAATAATGTCTCAGGGGAAAAGCCCATTGCCTGGGTCAGGCACACCTTAGTTCTCCATGTAACATCCTGTTTGCCAACACTTTTGAGCAGTGCTATGCAGCAGACTTAGTGAATGGCGACGTGTCGTTCCATCTCTTGACAACTGCTTCTGTGGAGCCAAGCAAGATGAAATCCTCGACAACTTCGATCTTTGCTCCTTTCTCCTGATGGTCTCCTATTGGTCCACTTGTGAGGATTTGGGTTTTCTTTACCTTGTGTTCTCATCCATATTGGAGGTTTCAATGCTTGATCTTCATCAGCAAGTGCTTCAAATCATCCTCCCTTCCGGCAAGGAAAGTTGTGTTGTCCATGTGCATATAGTGCAGCTTGTTAAAAAGTCTTCCTCCCATCCTGATATCACATTCTTCGTCATGTACTTCAGCTTCTCTGATGATTTGCTTACCAGGCAGATTGAGAAAGTATGGCGAGGGCATACAACCGTGATGTATACCTTTCCTGATTGAGTAAGGAAGACCGCAAAATAATCAATGAATTTGAATCACGGTGTTTGCAAGGAATGCTGAAAGGCTCATGGACTTCCAGAAGCACAAACAAATCTGTCTTGGAGAAAGTACAGCCAAGTTGCTCCTTCGAACCAGGAATGGCAAGATTCCAACCCACGTGCTTTGGTCATGGTATCAGGAGACACCAGTCCTTGGAGAAGGATGCTGTGCTTGGTATAAGATCGTCAAAAAAGGGAAAGACATTAACTGAGATGGATTGCCTAGTGGCTGTCACAGTGGATCAAGCCTAGCAACAACTCTGAAAAAGAGTCAGGACCGTGTCGAATCTCTTTGTGTTGTATGTCTGGTTGCTGTGAGGGGGAGATGACTGGACTACACTTAGCCTTCATCCTGGGAAGAAGTTTCTTCTTGGAGTGTTTGCTTCTTTCATTGTCTTTTGTTTCAGGAAAATAAAGACCTACTGTAGAACCTCAGGTGACGGCTTGCAAGCTTTTAAGATGCTACCACCAAACAAGGATATGAAGCATCACTTCATAACTAAACCATGGCAATTGAGTGAATTATCCCATGAGTCTATAGTCCTAAACTCTTTGACCTGGTTGACCAGTCTCTGTAACTCTGCCCCTGTGCTTTGGGGTACATATGACTATATCTGCAGCGCACACACACTTTTCTAAAAATGCATATGGCTACAAGTACAACCAAAATGGATATGCTTGTGCTTTAATAGGCTTTCCAATATGCCCACATACATGGACACATACCTGCTTGCTGCTGTTGCAGTACTGTAGACATCATAGCATCGTGTTAGGTTGGGGTCTCTGCAGAGGCAAGAGCAGTGACACTGGAATAAATTGTACAGAGAAAGAGACTGACATCAAGAGCGGCTCACACAGTTGTAGAAATAGTTAAGCCAATTCGGTTCACGTCACGTTTCTCCTGACTCGTGGAAGCTGACAAACAGGAAGCAGGATGAAGAAGCAGAGACAGTAGGGGCACGGGCTGGAGGATGCACAGCTCAGGTGAATTCAAAGTTGGCCAAACGAATCTGTTGCTGGGAGTCCACTGGTGGTTCCTGGGATCTGTAGATGATGCAAAAGGAGGTTGAAGGACCAGATGCAAGATCTAGCTCCCGTGGAAGGTGAAGAGCCCCAACGAATTCAACTCTTCTTGGTCTCTCTCTCTTATTCACAAGGCCACCTGCCCAAGATGTCAACAGGCTGTGACCCAATTGATAAGCTGGGCTCCGCCTCTACCCTTACCCAGGAGTGTCTAGTTAACATAATCCCTAACCATCACAAATACTAACCAAAATTGCCCCTTGTCCTCATTTGCCTTGGCCAAGCTGTGCTGACATCACTCATACTTGATTTTCCCATTCCCGTCACCCATACAACAAGTGTCTTGCAGTGGTTACATGTTGGCCCACAATCTGCATAGTTAGCAGTTCCAAACCACCAGCTGCTCCTCAGGAGAAAGACTGGACTTTCTATTCCCATAAACAGTAACAGGCTTGGAAACGCACAGGAAATCGCTATGAGTCAGCAGTGACTCGATGGCAATGAGTTTGAGTACTCTCTAGAAAGTGATTCCCTTTTGCTTCACACCACATCCCTTGTCACTGCCAAAGAACTTTTTGTATGTCTGCCTGCTTGACTCTTTATATAATTAGATCCAATGATACATGCCTTTTGGTGATGGACTTACTCCGCTCAGCCCAATGGCCTCCAGATAAATTAACATTCTGTTTCTCACACTCTTCATTGTTCTTTATAGTTGCACAGTGTGGTGGTTGCATAATTTGGGGTCAAATTGAAGTGTAGGGGTGGAATCTAGCCTGTCAATCCGTTCACAACCTGATGGTGCCTCTCCGTGGCCATTAGGAGGGTCCTGGGAACCTCTTTGCACCCACCAGCCTGTGATCTTCTTGCATTTTAATTGCATGTGGCTTTGTGAGTCTCAAGTGGGATTTATGGACAAGTATCTGACTTATGGACTTGAGTTGGACTGGAGTGGGATGTTTTCCTCATATACAATAACTTCTTGAGATAAAGCTCTTTCCTATCTCTATATCAGTGTCTCTGAATTTGTTTCTCTAGTCAACCCAGCCTAACACACATATCAGTAAGTATCACAAGTGTTTACCCATTTACCAATTAATAGCACTTGGGTTGTGTCCTTTTTTCATTATTGTGCATTGTGCTGCAATGAACATAGGTGTGCTGTGTCTATTCATGTCACTGTCATTAGCTGTCATATATCTAGGGGTGGGATTGCTGGATTGTCAGATGTTCTAACTTTTTGAGGAAGTGTCCTTCCACTTCATAGTGGCTATACTATTTTACAATCCCATCAGCAGTGTATAAGAGCTTCGGTCTCCCCGGCAGTTTTGTCAATATTTGCATTGTTTTTGTTTTCAGAGTTTTTTCGGTCATTTTTGCAGACATTACTGATTCCTATTTATTGAATCTACTAGAGCTTGTTTCAAATAACAGCAATATGTAAAAGACACTATTGACAGTCCAGGAATTACCTCTGAAATCTTTTACGTACTTGAAGAATATTACTGCCGTTTCAAACGTCTTCCCTTACTTTAGTAGGACCTTAGTAATTCACATACAATTATAACATAATGAAAAGTACTGGTTCATTGGGACCCTGGGTTGTGTCTACAATGGAGAGAAAGAGGGTTACTTGGCAAAAAAGACACCAACCACTACATGAAGTAGGTTCCCCAACTACAGGAAATAGTGACCCCCGATCACTACAGGAAGTAGTCACCCCAACCACTGCAGGAAGAAGTTTTCCCAACTCCAGGAAGTAGTGACTCCCAACCACTACAGGAAATTGTGATCCCAACCACTATAGGAAGTAGTGACCCCAACTACAGGAAGTATTTTCAGTTCCTCAGAGCAGCTGGATAAATCCAATGCATTTGCCTCATCCTCCACTTACTCTATTTCTGTTTTCTTCAGAGGTAAAAATCCCAATTGGAGAAAACCTAATGCCAGCTTTGAGCAACGAAAACTGAGATAATTAAAACTAGAAACAAATCCTCTATGGGTTTTAATAATCACTATCATTACTGCCGACCTGATCAGTTTGGGGGCCCAGATAGAAAAGTGATCAGTATTGTGTTAGAGAGTATTGCATAGGCTGTGAAAATTCCACGGAACAGTTGCAGAAGTGATGGAAGAGTTGTTCCTAGAAAATTCTCTTTCACTGAGGAAAATGTGAGGATTCACCAGTTAGGGTTGACAGTTTGTATGGGTCTCAATCTTAGAAACAGTCGTTGTTGTTGTTGTTGTTGTTGTTGTTAGGGGTCATCGAGTTGGTCCTGGCCCACAGGGACCACAGGCGCAACAGCAGGAAGCCCTGCCCGGTTGGTCCGGTGCCTCCTCCCCACTGTTTCCCTGCTTGAGCCCATCGTGTAGCCACTGTGCCAATCCAGCTCTTGGAGGGCCTTCCTCTCCCTTGCTGCCCCTCTAGTTTACCAAGCACGATGCGCTTGTGCAGGGACTGCTCTCTCGCCTGACCACATGCCCAAAGTCTGGAAGAGGTGGCCTGCTTGCGGGTATGGCACAGATGGCTGCACTTCTTCCAAGAGAGACTGCTTTGTCTTTTCAGCAGTCTACGGCACTTTCAATATTCTTCTCGAGCACCAGTTCTTCTTTATCCAGTGTCTAACTATCACACACAGAGACGCGATTGAAAAATATCATGGCTTGGGTCAGCATAGGTCTGCATACAAAATGAATTGATTTCTTTTAAATAGTACACTAGCTTCCCCACAACATCAAAAGAGGCTTAAGTTTCATTTCTCAGATAATATCTAGCTCTCTACTTTGAAGCATATTATTTTTCAAATAGAAATGCATGTCTTTCTGCTCTGAACTTTTAGTTATTTCCATAAAATTTATCACAAATGTTTACTCCTGGCTTTGGCCAGCTAGGCCTTATTTTGGACAAAGACAGAGCCAGGTGATCATTTTAAGTGATCAAACTAGTGATTTATTCATGATTTTGGCAGGTTTTCTCCCCTCACTCCTTTTTCTAGATTTCTTTTAATGTCAAGATCTAAGAGATTGAGTCCTCAGATATTTCACTTTAAGATGTATCTTTCATCTTATGCCAAGGCTTTCTTAACCCGGAGACACTCACGGTGATTCAGCACAAAGCTGCTGGACTATGGCTGCTCAGACAAGAATGGCCTGAAGGCAGGCTCCCTGCAGTCTGCCCTGGGAACGGGGTTGTGTGAGGGAGCTAAGGACGATTGCACATGGCAGTCTTCTGGTTGCTTTGTCAGAGGCTGAGTCTCCAGGCTGACACCATGTTCCCTTCAGATCAAGTCTCCCCCCGTTGGTTGATTCTCTGCTCAGTTCATCAGTACTCACTGGCTTACAACTAACTTCAAGTAGTACTTTCATAGAGGCAGGTACAGGTCAGAGTGAAGCTGTGCATTTGGAGACCAAGAAAGCAACATACAACCCAAGACAGGTGAATAGCAATGAAATAGTTGTATTAAATATGAAACAAAATATCTCTTTGAGCCAACAGCAAGAAGGTTATTCAACCCATGATCACTTTTATTGGCCTATGGGTATTCAACATCCATATCAGACTTTTGAAAGTTTATATTTTGTATATGAAATCAAGACTAATTTCTTTAAATCATGTAATCCACTAAAAGCCATTGTTGGCTTTTGATTTTAGTAATGTACCTTTAAAAGGCTGTGTCAGACCCAGGATGGGTGAACCTATAGAGACTCAGAAATTAGAATAAGGTTCCTGGGGGAGAGGGTACTGTATGGGGGACAGGGGGCAAAGGAGAGCTGATATCAAGGAGATGAAGAAGGAAGAGAAAATATTTAAATCATTTTATTAGGAGCTCATACAGCCACTATCACAATATATACCTACACCAATTGTGTAAAGCACATTTGTACATTCGTTGCTCTCATCATTCTCAAAACATTTGCTCTCCACCTAAGCCCCTGGTATCGGCTCCTCATTTTTCCACCTCCCTACTCACTCCCCCTACCTCATGAACACTTGATAATTTATAACTTATTATTTTGTCATATCTAACACTGTCCAACGTCTCCCTTTACCCACTTTGGAAGAGAATTTTTGAAAATGGTTGTGGTAGCAATTGTACAATACTGCTTGAAGTGCTCATTTTTTAATGACTGGTACTGGTTTTGGGATCTCTCTCTCTCAATAGATAGATCTTTTCATCTGACTTATTTTGACTTGTCTTGATAAAACAGGTGGAACTCATCATTTTGTATTTACTATTCCATTTTTTGGAGTGTTTAAAAAATTGAGGGTACAAGCCTTCATGGTGGTGGCTAGTTTTTGTGATTCTTGGTGTGGTCAATATGTTTCCCGGGCTGGTTTCAGGAAGGGGGAACTGCAATCTGATTGGGTATCATGTCTTCTTCTACCAGGAGGATCCTTGTTAGAGAAACAAACACCGGTCCTCCCCAACAAGACCATCCTTTCAGTAGCTGGCCTCCAAAGCCAGTTTCAGCAATGAAGAGGCTGGGGGAGGGCGACCTCCTTTCTTAAGCTGTCATTGCTAAAACTCTCCATGTTTGAAGTCTGTTGATTCTCTCTCTCTCTCTCTCTCTCTCTCTCTCTCTCTCTCTCTCTCTCTCCTTTGCTTGTGTGATTTTTTTTTTTACAATAGGACAATGGTTTAGGACACAGCCTTGGCATGTTGTAAGCAAAGAAAAGATTGCTCACCCTCAGCTTTCTAGTGTACAACCTCATATGGGGACAAAGAAAAACTGTTGTGTACAGTTACCAAGACTGTCCATCTTTACTGGTGCACACAGCCTCACCTTTCTTGAGCTAATGGGTTTGGACTGCCAACCCGATAGACAGCCCACTGCTTAACCCACCAGGGCTTTCTGAAGTAGCCATTAGAAACTCAGGTTTTATTTTGGTAGAAATGAGTTAACAGAATCATATGAATCCCATGTTTTCCAATAACTCAGAAAGAAATAGCAATGCACTGCCATCAAGTCGATTCCAACTTATAGTAATCCTGGAGACCAGAGTCAAACTGTCCCATGGCAATTCCAAGGCTGCAGCCTTCATGGGAGCAGGCTGCTGCCACCTTCTTCTGCAGGTTGCCTGGTGGGTTTAAACTGCGATCTCTCAGTCAGCAACTGACCACTTAACTGGGGGGACACCAAGGCTCCTTCTCCCAGAAACATTTTCCTTCCTTCCTTCCTTCCTTCCTTCCTTCCTTCCTTCCTTCCTTCCTGCCGCTCTTCTTTGCTTCCTTCCTTCCGTCCTTCCTTCCTTCCTTTTTTTTAAATTTTATTTTCATGTATAGTTGATCAGGGACATGTATATAAAAATTCTTCAATTTAAGAATTAAAATGAGAACTCTAAAAATGTGAAAAATGTCCATCTATTGTATATGCTTCTCTCCCTTCCCTCCTTTCCATCCTGCCCCTGCTGAGGTCTCTTTGTAATACTTCCTTGATTGGGCAAAGGTTAATGTTCACAATTGCATCTCTTTGACCTCTTCTGGAATTGCTTCACTTGATGATTTATGTGGCAGCTACAGCAATGGAAGGCTGTTACAAGAAATTATGGGAATATGTGTGCCAAGTCAGGGAAAGTTACTCAAGGCAGAATATTCCAGGTAACTAGTAAATGTTTATTAGTGCATTACTAGTACCCACTTGGTAGTTATGCCTCGTAGATTATTTTCCCTGTTCTGTCCGAATGTCATTGGTACAGTCAACCTGCAGATATTACAATCTCCACTGGGTAGTCATGGCATTGAGAAGCAATTGAGGAATTGATTCACTTGACAAAAATGACCAATCATATGTGTGCAGTGGTTTGTCTTACATTTATTCGATCAGTAACTTTAAGCTGAATATTATAAAAATGCATAAGAATTCTGATGTGAGCAAAGAGATTGAATGAGAGATAGGAATAGAATTGTCAAATTCTGGCACAAGGCCTGAAAACAGTTCTCTGAATCGGTCCCACCAGGTAGAACTAGAAAGGCTGAGTGGCTCCAGGGTTCAGGGAGTAAATGGCATTCGAAAAGTATGCCCTTCGCCAACATATACTGGGAGTGCAAATCATCCCCTGAGAGGAAAGTGGACAGGGGAGAGCAGCAGAGGCAAAGCAGTGAGGATTCTCTGCACCTGCAGTGGGTGAGCCTCAGCCAGTGGCAGACTTTACAAACTAGGTTCCCAACATATTGCATCTACAGCCCCATTTTCAGGGGTGGGAGAAACACTCAGTGCCCCCCCCACCCGGCAAGGAAAAACTTTTGTACAATATCAAGCACACACACACACACACACACACACACACACGCACACACCAAGCGTAGTATCCCCACCATTAGGAAAGATTGCTATATAGGGAGACGATGAAGTTGAAAACCCAGCAAGCATTTTCTTCATGCTAACTTTGGGGACAAGACTTCCCTGTCGATTGGACAGAGCAGGAAGCTGACGCTCAGGGTGGGAAATGACAAGGTTGTCAGCCATTATGAGCCCAGAGTTGGGGTTTTGGCTTAGGTAGGCTGTTGCTGCATTTGGGTGTTGTCCAGTAGACTTTCAACTCTTGTAGATCTAGTGTGTTCTAAAGTAGAACTGCCCCAGAGGGGTCTCTTTGCTGCCATCTACACATAGCAGATGACCAGGCTTCATTCATGGACCCACCTGCTGGGCAGGTTTGAGGCAACAATCTTTGGGTGAGCAGCTGGGTGCTTGAGCATGGCATCATTAGGGCTCCTTCAGCTGACTCCAAATCTAGGGCCCTTTCTGTCCTGTTCTACCAGAAGGCTGTCTCAAGAGATGCTTCTGGAGGGAAAGGTCAGATTCTGTGCACCTGAAGTTTGAGAAGAATCAGTGCTTGATGGTTGAGAAAGTGAGACCAAGAAGGGGAAAGGGCACGAAATAAAAACTGAGCTTGCTTATTAAATGTATTCAGATATCAAACTTCTTTGTAATCTTGAAAGTGTTCCTGAATTGTTATTTCTAAAGGATGCCTGCTTCACCATCTACTTCAGGAACCCTGGGTGAGACTCCGGATAGAGATTGTTAGAGGACAGGGTTAGGTCATGACAGTGAGTTGAGGTTTTGTTTCAAATCTTCTGGGTTGGAACATTGGGTAAATTCCTCATCTGAAGTCTCAGCTTCCCCTCCTTCAAGTGAAGGTAACAATAATTCCTGTCAAGTTTGGGTAAGGATTAAATCAGGTCATCCATGTCACATACTTGGCAGACTCCCTCGAATAGTGACATAATCTGTGATGGTTAGCTCTTCATTCTAAAGCATTCTAAATCATTCATTCAGGTGCGGCAAACACATTTTGGTGAAAATTATCTGGATAACTTAACCATTGCGGAATAATATTGTCTGGTATGAAAACAGGGCTTTCTGAATTTTAACCCTCTCTTTAAAAGGCTCTAAATTGTGGACTGCATTTTAAAAAGGTGGTGTTTTAATGACTGCAGCTGATGGCAAGCTAGGGCTTGCTGAGTTCATGTGAACAGATCCAGAGTGAAATGAGACAGACAGTCTGCCTGATAGAAATGAAAGAAAAAGCTTTGGCCAGAATTGTGCTTCACCCCTTTAACTACATCCCTACTGTGGGAATTCTCTAAACTCTGCGAATTCTAAAATCTAGCAGCTTTTGAAGATCAGGAAGTGGTTTAAGTAGGATGTGCTCCCTTGCTAAGGGTTAGATATTATGCCATAGAGAATAATGGTCTGTGTTTCTGACTTCCGGACAGAGATGAGGAAAGGGTGATTCGCTAGGAAGACAGAAAGGTTTTCTGCCTGTCCATTTTGTCTGGTCGGTGCTAACATGAAATCGTCTTCAGTGACCTCTAGAAGAAGCATGTGGATTATTTTGGAGACTGCAAAACCTTCCTCCACAGTGATGCCAGACAAGTCAGCCACTGAGGGGTCCAGGACATCAGTCATCCCCATGCTTGTCAATATGGAAGTGTAGTCTCCCTGGCAGACCAGCCGGAGCCGCGGCAGGTACAAGTCCACAGCAGTGTCTTCAAGGCTTGCTGAGCTGAGCCAGACATTCATTTTCTCAGGTGTGACCTCTTTGATGACCTATGGGAAGGAAGCCAGAAGCAAACTACAAATGAATTCCATTCAGAAAGTAAAGCACACCAAAGGCTTAGTCCCCAGGATTATCCCTCTGACAAATGGGGAGCCAGTGCCTGCCAGGCTGGCCTCACAGGATGAACAAGGATCATTACAAACAAGGATGCTAGGCTGAGACTGACCTGAAGGACAGGGATGATGGGAAATGGTCGCCATGGACAAAGTTACCTGGTTGGTTATTTTGCTTGGAAAAAGAGATGGCCAGATGTACACCTGCTTATGAATTCATGGGCTGTGGCCCATGGTTTGATTCCATGGTTTCTAATCGATCAGGGACTTGGAAGGAACAGGGATATGGCAAAGAAGCGAAGATATCTGTGTCTACTATGAATGCTCATTACAAGGTGGGACTATGAATAGGCAGTGTGACTTCATGCTGCCTTGTGGAAAAGTAGATTCCAAGTGTTGTGTCCCCCACATAGGAGCAGTTGTGGGAGGGGCACAGAAAGGCAGCATGTAAAGGAATGGAAGCCAGGAGCATGGGGTCCTTGAGTGCAAGAGGGGCTCACACACACACACACACACACGCACACACACACGCACACACAGAGATCCCCATTGAGAATGTTAATGTTTCTTTCTATATAAGGGCCGACCCTTTTCCTTCCGTCACATTAAATAACATGACATTTGGAGCATGACAACCTCTAACTCTGACAGTGTGAACTAAGTTCTGCTGTTGTGGACAAGTGCTACGGGTCGGTTCCAAACTCAGCTATCCTGTACACAAAGGAATAAAAAGCTGCCGAATCTCGCCCATTGTCACCACTGTTCCTATATCCGAGCCCATTGTTCCAACTGCTGTGCTAATCCATTTCCCTAAAGGCCTTCCTCTTTATTCCAGTCCCTTTAATTTACCAACCATGATGTCCTGATCCAGGGCCTGGTGTCTCCTGACACATGGCCAGAGGACATAAAACAAAGTTTCTCCATCCTTGCCTCTAAGAAACACTCTGGCCTTCTTTTGAATGCAGCTCAGCCCAAATTTTTCAATAGTCAGATACGCATAGCCACTGAATTTAGAGTTGCAGAAACCTACAGAGGTGGCTCTATACTGACCTTAGGGTAACTATGCATGAGTCAGGAACAATTTGATGGTAGTAATTTTGGTCTGGGGTGTACTTTTTTATATTTCAGAGTGGATATTTTGTTTTTCAAGCACAGCTTTGGTAAATCTTAGCAGGCATTTTAACCCCAAGTCTGGAGTGGGCTGAGACGCTAGCAAATAGGCTCCAATGAGGCTACAGACACTAATTTGCTACTAAATCTTGTGCAAATAACATACTAGTTTGGTCTTCAGGCTTCTCCCACTGACAAATGGATGACTGGAGCCTGCTTATCTGGCCCCACAGGTTAAGCAAGGATCCCTGTAGATGAGGAGGCAGATGGGCTGAGTAGAGAATGAGGCACCTTCAACCAGGAAGAGACGAGTAAGCGTGCCGCTGAATTACCAGCAAGTAAAAAGAACATGTACTTGGAGAAAATAGATGGATTTAAAACTGCTAAGAACTGTTAGTTCCATTGCAATGCCTAGAGAACACAGTGGAACAGGAGGGTATTTGAGACTCAGAGGAGGAAAATGTCAGAGAAACAAGCACAAAGGAAAGAGTGAGAGGAAGACAAACGTGTGCATAAGCAAATGTGGTGAAGAAAGCTGATGGTGACCAGCTATCAAAAGATATAGCGTCTGGGGTCTTAAAGGCTTGCAAGTAAATAAGCAGCCATCTAGCTCAGAAACAACGAAGCCCACATGGAAGAAGTACACAAGCCTGTATGATCATGAGGTATTGGTGGAAACAGGTATCAGGCATCAAAGATCCAGAACAAAACATTATATCAATGTGAATGAGAGGAAGTGCAGAGTGGAGACCCAACACCCATCTGTAAACAATTGGACATCCCCTTACAGAAGGGTCACAAAGAAGAGACAACCAGACAGGGTGCAGTATAGCACTGATGAAACATACAACTTTCCTCTAGTTCTTTAATGCTTCCTCCCACCCCCCGCCCATTATCATGACCCCAATTCTACCTTACCAATACGGCTAGAAGAGAACATGTACACTGATACAGATAAGAACTGGAAACACAGGTAATTCAAGACAGATAAACCACTCAAGACCAATAAGGAGAGTAGCAATACCAGGAGGGGAAATGGAAGGTGGGGGGAGTATGGGGGAACCAAACACAATGATCTACCTATAACCCCCTTCCATAGAAAAGTGGTTGAAAAGACAGTGGTTGATGTAAAACATGAAAAAAAATTTATATCAATGGTTCCTCAAGGTCGAAGAATTAATACCAAGAGCTCAAGTAGAAAGAACATGTTTGGAAAATGATGGTGGCAACATATGTACAAATGTGTTTGACACAATGGACACATGTATGGATTGGGATAAGAGCTGTAAGAGATCCCAATAAAATTCTTTAAAATAATAAACTTTTTAAAATCACACAGTTTCATCTGCACACTCTGTTGAAATTTAAAAGGGCAGTTTTCATTTTGTGTTTTGTTCATATCACTACCATTTCCATTGCATTCAGTGATGTGTGGAATTTACATTCATAAAAACATTTCTCAGGGTTGCACAGGGCCAGGTACAGAGGAGGCCACAGGGAGTGAGTGTGACACCATGAGTTACCACATGGCTGACACCAATCCTCGCACACCTTTGACAGGAATAGATCGAGCTGATTGGTAGATCTGAAAGAGGTATCAAGGTCTAGTCTATTTTAAAATGCATGCGAAACAATAACAAACAAAACTCCCATGAGAGCTGGGAAAGGAAAATGCCGATGGCTGTGATTAAATACATAAAGCGTTTATAATTACATGCAATGCACTTCAGGAATTGTATTTATAATTGCATGCAATGCACCTCAAGAATCTCAGGATATCTGCTTTGTTCTCGTTTTAGGGTTGTTGTTGCTGTTATTTTAATGAGCATAACACTTCTTGATGCTTATTTTTAAAACATAACCATTGTTTGGAGGTGGTTCTGACTTGTGGAGCCCCCATTTTTTTCCAGAAGTTGATGGTCAGGACTTTCTTCTGAGATGCCTCTGGGTAGACTTATACTTCCCACCTTTCAGTCAGCAGCCAAGCTGTGGAGAAGTGAAATTATAGCTCTTCGGTCAATATCTTGGTGGCTTCCACCAAAAGCTTGCATGAAGACATGCAAATAAGATTTAGAGGACTCAAACTTGGAGTTTTGGTCAGTGTTAGCATCCCTCTGAGTATAAGAGAACCATCTCAGAAGCAAAAACAAGAAGTCTCATGACTGACAACAAAGAGGAGCCGCCAACAGAGCCTATGCAAGTCCCGTGCCTGAAGTGGGGAAGGCAGCAGTCTCTACAGGTTGAGTTGATTGGTGGAAAATCCTAAAGAGGCATCAAAGTGCCATCTATTTTAAAATGCATGTCAAATAAACAACAAACAAGGTCTAGAAGAGGAGATGAGTCAGTCAGGGTGCGATGTAGCACCGATGAAGAATACAGCTTTCCTCCAATTCCTAAATGCTTCCTCCCCACCCCCCACCCTTCCGCCTACCATGATCCGAATTCTACCTTGCAAGCCTGGATAGAGCAGAGGTTGTACACTGGTACAGATAGGAGCTGGCGGCACAGGGAATCCAGGGTGGATGATACCTTCAGAACCAGGGGTGTGAGGGACGATACTGGGAGGGTAGAGGGTGAGTGGATTGGAAAGGGGGAACTGATTACAAGGATCTACATATGCCCTCCTCCCTGGGGGACGGACAACAGAAAAGGGGGTGAAGGAAGACGCCAGATAGGGAAAGATATGACAAAATAATAATTTATAAATTATCAAGGGCTCATGAGTGAGGGGGGAGCGGGGATGGAGGGGAAAATAGGACTTGATGTAAAGGGCTTAAGTGGAGAGCAAATGCTTTGAAAATGATGATGGCAAAGAATGTACGGATGTGCTTTATAAAACTGATGTATGTATATGTATGGATTGTGATAAGAGTTGTATGAGTCCCTAATAAAATGCTAAAAAAATTTAATAAAAAAAAGAACTGAAGGAGGAAGTGCATGTCATGTTCTATGGTACAGAGCACAAGAATCATACTGAGATTGTGTGGCAGAGTGGCACATAGGCGCCTAGGTCCGCAGAAGTAGAGGCCAAGGGAGCATGTGACTGAGCGCTAAGGACCAGAGAGAGACTTTGCTCGTTGAGAAGCAACATTGCTATGAACTGTATTCTTAATGTTTTCTGGTCCTAGCTTGTGGTAAATTGTTGACTTCCTTAATAAAGCCAATAAACATGAGTTGTCTGCGAGTTCAGTGTGGCCATTGTGATGGGTTAGGCAGCCCAACAGAAAAGATTGCCATGGGATGCATCATTGGTGTCAAAATAGGATAAAAGAAGGGTGGAGGTTGGAGGCAGGTCTGACCTCAGCCTTATAGCAGTCAGCCTTGGGCTGGTGTCGAGTTGAATTATCTGTCCCTTTGTGTAGACAAAGGAGGTCAGATGCACCCTCCATGCCCAGTGTATTCACTGTGTGTACCATGCAAGGACTCCCAGCTGTGGAAGCATTATCAAGCTCCCTGCAGGGACAGTGGCTGCAAAAGCTCAGCATTTTACCTGCCGCAGGCCCATTTTCTCTCTGGGCAGGATGATGACCATACTCCAGTAACCGTCCACGTCGGACACCTGAAGCACTTGCGCCTGAGGATCGTTTATGATACCAAGCTTGAACAAGCCCTGCACCCGCATCATCTGCACAGGTTTGCTCCGGAACTGCAAAGAAAAACATAGTGAGTGACAAGGTCCATGGTTTTTATTTTCCCTCCTCTTTTTTCTTTCATTTAAGGCAGAGAAAATCTACACATATACCCGCCCCCTCCAAAATTGTCCACAAGGTGACAAAAAGAAGTTTTAGCTTCCCGTGACTTTGATGACTTGAAGAGGGTGAAAACCTAAAAAGAGTAACTAAATTAACCCCTACATTGTCACTAGTTAATACTAGCACCTGTCAACCCTGTAGAGCAGCGGTTCTCAACCTGTGCGTCGTGACCCCTTTGGGGGTTGAACATCCCTTTCATCAGGGTTGCCTGATTCATATCAGTAGCAAATGACAGTTATGAAGTAACAACAAAAATAATTTTATGGTTGGGGATTCACCCCAACATGAGGAACTGTATTGAAGGGTCGGGACATTAGGAAGGTC
Organism: Tenrec ecaudatus; assembly: GCF_050624435.1. Lineage (NCBI taxonomy): Eukaryota > Metazoa > Chordata > Mammalia > Afrosoricida > Tenrecidae > Tenrec > Tenrec ecaudatus. The sequence goes on from NC_134544.1 coordinate 13,570,436, forward strand.
GAGCAGCACTGCATAGAGTAACACTGCCCCACAGAGTTTGCAGAACTGTAACCTTTCCAGAAACAGACGATCAGATCTTTCTCCCATACAGGGATGGTGGGTTGAATTTCTGACCTTTTAGTTAGTCACTGAGTGCTTAACCACTGTGCCACCAAACCAAAAAAGCCTTATTATCATCAAGTAGATTCTGACTCATGGAAACCTTATAGGACACACTGTAATCTTTACAGAGACATCCATGCATATCTATTTCCCTTTGAGCTGCTGATGAGTTGGTGAGTTAGAAACTTGGCCTTTCCATGGGTTGGATAGTGCTTTAACCACTGTGCCACCAGGGAACCTTAAAGAAAGCAGCTACTGCAAGACAAAATGCTTACGTCTCATCTATTATTTTTATTCACTGGTCATTTATCAAGGAGCTCTGCTGGCTTAGTGGTAACCCATTGAGCTGTTAACTCAAGATCATCAGTTCAAAACCCCTAGCCAGTCTGAGACAGGAAAATGAGGTTTTATACTCTGATAAAGTGTTGCAATCTTGGAAACCCACAGGGATGCAGGGATGGTTCAATCTTGTCCTATAGGGTCATCCTGAGTCTAAAGTTAGCAGTTCAAACTTTAGCTGCTATTCAAGAGGAAGATGAGGCAACCTGCCTCTGTAAAGATTTATAACCTCAGAAATTCTAAGGAACAGTTCTGTTCTATCCTATAGGGTTGTTATGAATTAGAATCAACTCAAAGGTGGTGGGTTTGGTTTTATATCTGTATAATTTCACCACATTAGATGACCTCAAAATATAATGACTGTAGTCTTTGGAAATATGTTATTAGCTATTTCTTGACCTAACAAATATGTTTGACTGTAAAATTATGTTTCTCCTTAACATTCTTTAGTATTGATTTTACATTCAAGGTCTTAATTCAGAAATGTAAATCTTCTGCTCTTTTTTCAGTTGCCTGTAAGAGGTTTTAAGTTTACCTACAATTTCAAGTACTTCTTGGTGGACTAGAGTAAATCACTTGATAATCTGGGACTTAGTTACCATATATAGATCCATTATTTCTTACTTAAGCAGCATGTCTTATTTTGGCTGTAGCAATATGCTTCAGAGAATGGGGGGACCCTGTGAGCCTTAGTGGCATAATGATTACACATTAGGCCACTAACTGAAAGGTTTGTAGCTCAACATAACCAGTCACTCCACAGGAGAAAGATGAGGCTTCCTACTCCCATAAAGAAACATACAGGAACAGTTCTACCCTGTCGTATGGGGGCGCTACGAGTCAGCATTGACTCAATGGCATTGAGAGTTGAATTATCTTAGCCCTCACCCAGAATCTACTTTGAACCTTTTCAAAGTCTCTAATTTGCATACCTTTTTCATTGTACAGCCGCAGTGCTAAAATTAGCATGTGTACTTTTAAGCATGCTAAAAGTGCAATGGAGAATTTAAAAGACAGGTTCAAACACAACTGAAAGTTTTCAAATCTAATTCAGCCCTTTCATGATTACGTGGATAGACTGGTACTTTGAAAATTAATTTGCCTGCTTAAAACTAAAAAGGACTTATTACCTCTTTTGAAGTTTCCTTTAATAGAAAAAGAAATTAAACCACAAGACTACCTCATCCATCCAGAAAGCCATTGTTTGGGTTCTCTCTTTATGAAATGCATTCTTCCATTTCCCTCGGAAGAAGACGGGGTTGACCAACACCAACTGATCATAAGGCATGATATCTTCATATGGGAAGAAGCCTTCGAGCTCACCTTTGAGGGGAGACACAGTGAGAGTAGATTTTGAGGTTCAAGGAATCACACAGTAAGCCCATACTAGAGAACGTCACAGTCACCTGTGGAAGAGGAACTCATCTCAGTTTAATTTGCACTTCTTTTCTGAACCTGATTTTGAGTTGGAGTAAGAAAACTTCAGACGATCCCCACCAACCGCCCCCTCCAAAAAAAAGATTTCTGAGAAAATGAATAAACATTAAAAATTCATTATTGACAAAGGATTGGTGGTACAGAAGAGGATGGGGTGCGTGGACAGGCTACTTACTCATTTAATGACCATGTGTAACATGATTAAGGAGTTTTTCTAGCTTTCTATAGCTAATAGATGTTAACAGTCTTTGTCATTCTACATTCAGTAACACTCCTACACTAATAACAATTTTTATTAGAGATGGAAGAAAAGCTCAAATGCCAAAGAGAGGACAATACAAATCTAGCATATTCCCTTATGTGTACATATTGGCATATTATAATCTTACAGTGATAAAGACCTTCCTAAACAATTCTGAACTGAGAAGGTCTAAGAGAGAAGAGAGGCAGGTTTGACCCCAAAAATGTTAAATGTATTTGGCCAGAAGTCTTGCTTCTGAGTTCCAATACAAAGGGATAGTATATTTAAGAACGCCTATTGAAATTACATGTATTTCAGTGATTATATGTAATTTCAATAATTGTATATAATTACATGCATACGTGCAAGGGAAGAGACGAGAGAGTGAGGATGTTCGTCCTCAGCCTCCTACCTTTTGTCTTGATTTCCACCCATGAGTTAATCTGCATTCTGGCATCTTCTAGATTGGTCATGAAATCCAGAGTTGTAGGTTTTATTTTGTATAGTTGTTCGATGCAGTCCAAATAGCCCTATAAAGTAAGAATAGGGGAAAATGAGACCACAAATAAACTATGATTTAAACCTTCATGGGAAGAAGTATATATATATAGGTACCTGGAAGCAGAAGTAGATCTAATAGTGCTACCTAAATCTAAAGCAAACACCCCCAAACAGCACTGTCATCAACTCCTTCTGACTCACTCTATGGTACTTGGGGAACTATAAATCGGTACAGGGACAGGCAGCCTTCTCTTTCTCTCAGAGAGCAGGTGATGGCTTTGAACCACAAACTGTATGGTTAGCCACTCAATATCTAATTCAACAGGCCACTGGATACATGTATGTAGAACTAGGCCCAATTAATAAAATCATATATGGAGGTGCCCTTTTCTTTTTTGCTTTCTGTTGGGCAATATTAGGAGAGTCTCAAGGCTATTTTGAGTTCTCCATTATAATTGTGTTTTTTAAAATAATTTTATTGGGGGCTCGTACAACTCTTATCACAATCCATACATAAATCCATTGGGTCAAGCACATTGTACATTTGTTGCTGCCATCATTCTCAAAACATTAACTTTCTACTAGAGCCCTTGATATCAGCTTCTCATCTTTCCCCTCCCTCTCCACTCCCCCCACAAACACTTAATCATTTATAAATTATTATTATTTTGCCATATCCTAAACCATCCGATGTCTCCCTTCACCCACTTTTCTGTATGTTCCCTTTTCATGTTTAAGGCAGATACATAATTAAAAGACGCAAATTACTAAGAAACTAGTTTTAGTGGCAAAGGAATTTCTCTTTCTTTTTAGCCTCAGATATTGTGTCTTATGCCCATAACTGAACAAGTAAGATAATCAATAGTCAGCCTAAACAGAGTTGCAAGCTATCAATTCCTTGTTGCCTGATGATGTCAAAATCTTATCCGCTTTGGTGTTTTTAAATCATAATATATAAAATTATATTGTTATGTTCCTGAAGCATAATTAAACTTCTTATAAAACAGCATCAAAAATTAGACTCAAAACCCTTTTGTAATCTTCTGGATGAAATTTCAAAAAGATATAACATATTTTATATTATATACAAAAAAGCCATGCAGACCCATTGAACTGCTACCCACAAGGTCAGCAGTTCGAAACCACTGTCACTCCATGGGGGAAAGATGAGACTGTATTCTGCCTTTGGACGTGTTATCGGGAGAGACCAGGTCCCAGAGAAGGGCCTCATGCTTGGTAGAGGGCAGGGGCAGTGAAAAAGAGAGAGGCTCTGGATGCGATGGATTGGCGCCCTGGGTGCAACAAGGGGCTCAAATTTAAGAGAATTTGTGTGAATGGCACAGGGTCAGCTATGTTCTCTTCTGTTGAACGTCAGGTTGCTCTGAGTTGGAACCTGACTAGCTGGCACCTAACAATTACTGTAAAGATGCACAGTGTCAGAAAACCGAAGGGGGCAGTTCTAAGCTGCCTTATAGGGTCAGAATTGGTTTTTCAGATACATAAAACCAGAATAATTGTCACCTGCTTTGGAATGTTATCAGGAGAGACCAGTGTCTGGAAAAGGAAATTACGCTTGCTGTAGTGGAGGAGAAGCAAATAAGAGAAAAACAGACAGAGCCTCAATGAGCTGAATTGACACCACATCTGCAGCCCTGGACTCGAATCTGCCAGCAATGGCGAAGATGCCATGGGGGGGCAGTGTTTCCACCTGTTGTACACAGGTGGTCTGATTGGTGCCAACTCAACAGCACGGGATGACAGCCTCAGTTGCCTACCGTATTCACTTTTCCTACTTGTAGAAACCCGTGTGACACCAACTCACCTGGAGAAATGGATAGCCTGTATCTGCAAATATGCCACTTGACATGTAAACTTGACTGCTGTTGGATTTTTGGATTTCGGAGAGGAGGGCTTGGATGTGTGCATGGACTCCTGTGTCTTGTCCACACTAGGGTATAGATAAAAAGAAAGAAAAGATTGAGAATGGGAGAGCGTGGCCTCTATGGAGGTTAGACCAGAGGCTCTTCTAGCTACTAAACAAAACCAGGGACCAGTTGCCCTTGATTCAGTGACGACTCTCTATGCCTGCATGCATATCAGAGGAGAGCTGGGTGACACTGGCTTTTAACATTTGTTTTCTGTCGATGTTTATCTTACTTCAAGAAACAAAAGCTATGAGGGCCCATGTTTGAGTCTACCATCATATAGTTTTCAATATCAAATACGATTTGCAGAAAGTTCTTACTAAGTAAACCTAAAGAAACACTTCATTTTTACATCTGTGTATTGAAATTAGAAACATCATTTTATCTGTTTAAAAGAAAACCCACATCACATTAGCTAATGGGACTTGGCACCAACATGCAAGTAATTCAACAGCTGGGCTTGCAGAAGTACATGGCCAGCCCTTCCTCCCAAAGCACCTCCTTTGGGAGACCCGAACCTCTGACTTTTCTGTTAACAGCAGGTGCATAACTATGTGCACCATCCAAGGATTCCTCGGTGTGCCGTACCGCACTGCCATGGAGTCAATTCTGATTATCGTGGCCCTGTCCCACAGAGCAGAACTGCTCCAGAGAACCTCTTAGGCTGTAATCTCTGCAGAAAGACAAGACTTTCTGCTCCCATAAAATGGATGGCTGCAGAAATCCACCGGGACAGGTTCTACTCTGTCCTGTGGGCTCACGATGAGTCTGACTCAACTTGCCGGCAGGGAGAAAGAACACCTTTGCAGAAGCATGCTGCCACACAGGTCTCCCAAGGTGCAGCTGATGGATTCGAGCATCCCACCTTTGGTTAGCAGTCCAGTGTTTAACGAATGTTATTTCAGAGAAAATGAAATCAGAAGCCACCCTTTGTGTACACTAGAGCTCTTCCCTTTTGCTCATGAGGGGCTGGCGATCTTCATGAGTGGAGCTCCTCAGCAGGTACCACCATCAGGCTCAGGTGGGCAGAAGACCTGGGCCCACCACTGGCTGAGTCAGAATGTGCTCTGTCTCCATCACTAGCTGACCTGGGCACACATCCTGACATGGTATTGCTAGCACAGTTAGCATCAGGAAAAACCATGTTCGCCATATTTTGTAACATATAAAACTTCCTAGTGATAAATTCAGGTCGCATAACGTTTGTTCTTCATCACCCCGCCATAGAGGGTCATATGCGACGATTACATCCTCCAGGAAGCTACAACCTGCCTTAGACAAAGGAAGGTCTACGTTGCCTATTTCCCCCTCCCCACGAGATTAACAATATGGCAAAATACCGAACAATTAAGTTCTTAAAGGCACACTGACCTCAATACGGTGGCATTTTTTCCTGTCATGTGTTTGTGTTTGGCACTCCCATTTTGTCTACATTGTTCTAATCCCCAAAGGACATAGCTCCTGTGGACTGAGTGCTCCCCATGCTCCAGGTGCCACTGAAGCTCCTTGACCCAGAATTCATCTCTCTGGGTAGCTCTCGGTGCCACAACAGCCTCTCCTGGAGAACCGCTTCCCTCCTGCACTTACTACTAAAAGAACAGGAACTTTCTTCTTAAAGACCAGTCACCTTTAGCACAATTGTTTGGATAGTTTTATATGTTCCTGAATCTCTAAGTGATTAATTCATTGCCCGCAGTCCATGGAAGAGTTGCTGCTAACCCAATGACGGTGCCTGCCTATGGCCTAAACTCAAGGCGATCTGGAAGGAGGATCCTGCTCCTTTTCCTTCACCTGCACTTGTTCAGATTCCCAGAGAGGTCAGGAAAAAAAGCAGACTCTGTATCTACCTCTGCACTTGAAGAATTTGAAGTTCTCAGCAACGCATCCAAGTGGAGCACCTGCAGTGGGAAGGAAGCACAGGACTCCGTTCAAAGGTTTGCAAACCGTGGCAGGAAGCCAGCCAACCACTTTGTCATTGCATTCTGTCTTTTCAGGAACTTTCTATCACCCCTTTCCCTGGCAAGTTTCTTTGTTCTTCTGTTCAAGAAAAGAAGAAAACATTATTCCAAAGAGAATAGGTGAGATTGGGAAGCAAGGGGCAGGAGTCTAAGTGCTAGAGGGTCAGAATTCAGATATAGGCACTACCTCAAAGCAAACAAACCCATCACCTTCAGGTCAGTTCCTCCTCACAAGGACACTGAAGGACAGAGAAATGCCCTGTCGCATCTCCAAGGCCCCGTTGGCTGTAGTGGTCACTCTACAGCTGGGCTGCTTGCTAACTGCAAGGTGAGCAGTTTGAAGCTACCAATCGCTCCACAGGAGAAAGACAAGGTTTTCCACTCCCACCAACAGCAACAGTCTTGGAAGCCACAAGGGCTGTTCTACCTGTCCTGTATGACCGCTGTGAATCAGAGCAACTTGATGTCAGTGTGTTTGGGGTTTGTTTTCCGTCTTTGTAGAGACAAACTGCCCTCTGCTCTTTCTCTCTCTCTTTCTCTCTCTCTCTCTCATGAGCTGACATTTTGACACGAAGCCACGGCACCCCTGGAGTTCCTTAGGCACACCTTACCTGCATGCACACTTGCCTTCATGATGCTTTTGAAATCGCATGAGCTAAAGATGCAAGTGTGTCTTAAATTAAAGCCATGCGCTCTCTCTTGCAGTGTCACTTAATGTTATCTGTCACTAAATTCCCAGTTGTGAAACATATGAAGGGCCCAATCAATATTTTGAGTGAAGACTGAATGACTGTGCGGATGAATGACTGAGTCAGTGTCGTGTGCAGCAGTTAATCTTATTGGTTATTCACTGAGCACAGAACTATGATGATTGGGGTTCATGGGTGGTTATTGTCCAGCTGCGTTCATACACTTTATCTGATGTGATGTTCCCTTTGAGGATTCAAATATTGATAATATTTTCCCCACTAGAGCTTTATGTTTTCTATTAAAGGCAACTTTCTCTTTCAGTTGTGGTCTTATTATCATTCCTAAGGCTCTCATCAACTACAGCTGACACCAGGCATTGTAGCTCGCCTCAAATATTTAAGAGTGAGTGGTTTAAATGTGGTTGTTTGTTTTTGTTTTGTTTTAGTTTGGGGCTCTAAGAAGAGAAATGGGGTAAAAATGTAGTGCATTTTTTATAATTCTAAAATAGTATAAATCATGTAGGACAAATAGTATAACTATCCTAAAATACAGATGGAAAGGAGTGAATGTAGGCTGTTAAAAGTGGAACAACGGTTACTGAAAGGTAGACTTTAGTTGAAATCAAAGAAGAAATTTCTTTTAATGAAGGCTATCGAAATGTTTTTATCTGAGACCTGCCAACACTCTGAACAGCCTCTGGACTGGTAGTTAATGTCATATGCTGAGTCGTCAAGACCATATAGGACAAAGTAGAACTGACCTGTAAGGTTTCCAAAGCTGTCAGTCTTTACAGAAGCAGACAGCCACGTTTTCCTTCTGCTAAGCAGCGGGTGGGTTTGAACCACCAATCTTTGGGTTAGCAGCAGATTGCTTAACCCCAGCTTAACCACCAGGGCTCCTCGAGGACATAAGGGGGTCCATAATTCAAGGTCTCTGCGTCAATGGTGCCTGCTAGTATTGCGTCCATTAGCACCACCACCATTACCATGATCGCCAACAGGGCACACTTGTTGATCATGGAATTCTGACCCATTGGCTCAGTCTTTCAAGATTGTAGGAGAGAAGCATGATGGGGAGGAAACAATTAGGTGGTTTCTTCATTCTGTGCTTGAAGTGGCCAGGAAAGTAGGTTTGAGTCATTTGGTTCTCCTCTAACTTAGGCCGTGTGGCTGTCAGAAGAGACCAGGGAGTTTCTCCAGTCTTTGCCTCAGCCTCTCTCTGGTTGTGTAACCTGAAGCATGCATAGGGATGGAGGGAGCCAGTCGCCAGCCTTGCCTCCCACCCAGAAGGAGGGGGGGAGGCTTCAGAATGATCTGTCCATCATCATTGTGGGCAACTTTGAGAGATGCCCATAGCTCTCTCCTTCTCAGCTGCAAGCATGCATTTATTGAGCACCTCCTGCGAGTGTGGCCTAGTCTTCCCAATGCATGCAAATAGAGTGGAATGGAGATGTTTTCATGATTAATCTTCCTTGTATTTAAACTCAGAGCTGAATCCAAACTTGTCGAATTCATTTCCAGTTACAATCTTAAATTGGGAGAAACCTTGTTCCACTCATTCCTCATTCCTATAAAACCAGTGAGCCATGACTCAGGCATGTAAGATCCCTGCCAAGGAATCCGGTCTCCACATCCCCTGAAATTATATATTGAGTTAGCATTGATTATCCCCTTAGAAATGTATGTAAATTATAAATTCTTTCCTTAGATTGTAAACACCTTGACATTCTTTTTGCTATCCACTCATTTATTCAATCAACAGCTGTTTAGTCAGCAGTTTAAAAGTTGGAAAGCCTCCTGTGGGCACTCGCTGTGTCCAGAGCACATCTTAGTACAATCCTGAGCACTCACTGCATTCCTAATCTGCTGCTAGTTTTCCCTTTAGACCTCAAAGATTGCTCTCAATTTGCCTCATAAAGGGCTGTGTTTTGATCAAACAGAACATAGACATAGCCTCACCTGGGAGGATGTCTGAAGCTCCTGAATTTTGGGAATCATGCCTTTCAGCAAGAAGGTTTTGGGGACGTAAGGTTGCAGCTGGGCAGGGAGGGTGGAGGCCTGTTGTCCCCTAGGGCAGGCTGGCCTCATTGCGTGATCTATCTGCTCCTGTCCCAGCTGTGACCCTCATGCCTTGCTTCTCTGGGCAGAACCACGATAATTCACCATCTGCATCCCTTTTGAATTAGACAATTCTGTCGGTGACCTTACATGTCGGTGGGCATTCTCTTGTGCTTACAGAGTGGAGTGTCCAGGAAGCCTCCATAGAATGAAGTGCTTGGGCTTGTTACAGAATTTTTCTCTAGGAAGGTGTCTTTGTGACCTACCTTTTCAATCTGAGAGGCACTTTGACCTCTGGCTCCAAAGAACACCAGAGCCAGCGTGGTCAGGAGACCCAAGGGAGAATAGACAAGATTCTCAGTCGTGTGGTCAGGGCTCATTTCCTTAAAGACATCAAAGCAGAACTGTGTGTTCGAGGCACTGATTGAGTCCATTGCTCTCACTGGGGTCTGGAATACGGAGGCAAACATTAACAGGTAAACATTAACAGCAGCACACAGGTCAAGACAATGCTATGTAATCATTTGTTTCAAATAGCAGTGATGGTTACTTCTATTTTGTAAAACCAAAAGCCCAAGGGGGTCTTATGGAAGAAAACTCCAACAAGCAAAAGAAAAGAGCAAACAAAAATAACCAGATTTCTTTGCTACATTCTACCTTAATGACATTTTGATGAGATTGGCCTGTTTACCAAGTGATTTTCCTTAAAAGCTCAGCATGTTCTAACAGCCTAGACATGTATTGAGCATACATTCTGAGCTAAGAGCCTTCATATGCATTTTCTCATTTAATATCCACCACAAATCCAAGAGGTCCATGTTTGTGGGGAGAGTGTCGTAAGGCTCTCATCTCCCTCGGGGCCAGTGCACTTGTCTTGCTTCTCAGAGAGAGAGAGAAGTTCAGTCCCCCTTTGAGAATTGTGGTGACCAAGGAGGTCCACAGTGCCCAAGGAAAGCACACGTCCATTCCCGGACCACATGAGAAAGCAAGTTCTCTTTGCTTCAAGTGAAGAGTTGTATAAGATAATTCCAGCCCCAGAATACTTAATCTCAGAGTCTAAGTTCCAGAGAACCTAATCAAAATCCTACTATTGTTATCAATTTTTATATAGCAGTTAGGGTTAGCCATGTGAGAGATCAGGTTAGCAGGAGAGACCAGTCCCTGGAAAAGAACACCATGCTTGTAGAGAGTCAGTGAAAAAGAGGAAGACCCTTAATGAGCTAGATTGACACAGCGATGGCAGCAATGAGCTCAAATTTAGGAAAACTTATGAGACTAACAGAACTGAGTACTGTTTCATTCTGTTGTCCACAGGGATGCTAAAAGCTGAAGCCAAGTCAAGGGCAGCCAAGAACACCAGGTTTGGGCATGTTCTCGAGCTCCAAAGTCAATGTCCTGTACTTCATCGAAGATGCCTTCTTCGGACATTGCACAGGCCACTCGGGAATTCTTGTGTGGGCCCTCTGGGCATCGACGTGGATGTCTTTTTTCTTCCCGAGCATCACACAGTCCCTTTTTCACATGCCAGGACAGCTTCTATCTTTCTTTTAAGGTATTCACATAAAAATTTTAGGGTCTTGTAAGATCATCGTGTAATATTCATTCAAACTCATCAAAATGTCCAATAATCGGGGAATTAGGGCTTTCAAGAGTAGAGCTGAGTGCCTCTACCGTTTTGTATGTCAACTCCCACAACTTTCAGATTAGAACATCTGAAAACTGCATACTTAACAGAGGAATTCGTGAGGTTTTTAAAATGATCTTTATATCTCTCCTAGCAAAGTGCAATACAATTTGCTTATACATACTCAGTGAAGTGACTTAGACAAATAGAGCAAGTGTGTGTATGTGTAAGTGAGTATTTTGCTCTTTAATGGATTAATTCCATCTTACTTAATAATACTTTTGTAATACTGGTTAGAAAATCTAACGTCTTTCATTAATAAAAAAGAGAAGCTTCATTGTCCTGTGAGAACTAGGTAGGAATAGAATGAAGGAGGAGAAAGGGGAGGCTGTGTAGGGTGCAAGTTCACCAGAAGATGAAAACAAATGTAAAAGCCAACTCTACTTTCTGAGCTTATGAGACACAAGCCGTCTGGTTTTGCCCTTACTTAACTGTGTGGAAAATTCAGGTTCTCCTGGCAGTTCAGAAGCTCACCACCACCAGGATCAAAACAAAAGTCATGCTCTGGCCACATGAGCTAACCCTAATTAAATCTCCAGGGTTTCAAGAGAGGTTTGCCCTGCTGTAGAATCAATCAGATTAAATCATGGGTTTTTATAAGAAAGTTTTAGAATCAGAGAAAACTGGGTTTTAATGTGAACCTTGCCTTTTGCTACATGTGAGAATCACATGTTTGATTTCTCTGACCCAATACTTATAAAAAAGGGATAGTAGTAAACACTTGACATGTTTGTTGTAAACATTCCATGTGAAAGGTAATATAAATCCACAAGATAGAAAATGTATTCAATTAATGTGATTTTCCTGCTCCTCATAAGAATGTGAACTACACTCAACGATGAGGCATAGATGTGGGAAGGCTAATGCAAGGTCTCACGTTTCATTCTACAAATGGGGCGGCTGAGAAATGACCTAGCCCCGCAGGGGCCATGCCGCCAGATAATCAAATTCAGAACGAGCCCTCTATTGCCGCAACTGGATAGAGAGCCTCATTTCCCTCTAACATAGCAAATAGAGATGCAAAGTTATCGAAAGAGAAGCTGATCTCAGTTTGGATATGGCATCGCCCATTTCTCTTGAGTGCCCATAGATGTTTGTAAATGGATTATTTATTCAAGCTTCGTAGAAACCCGAAACACGGAGACACAGAGGGACAGGTGAGGATACATTGAGGAGATTGAAATAGATGTGTTGGAACAAAATGTTTATAATTTGTTGAATGAAAAATTGATGATGTGCTATGGGAAGCTTCACCTAATTCACAAGAGTAAGTTAAAAAATAAAAAAGTCCCTAACCTAGCCATATGGCTTGGTGAGTGGAGTAAACAGATCTCTACAGTATTAGAAAGAAGGACATCAAAAGCGCACTCTCTGGTGTAAGTACCAGAGAAAAAAGCATCCTGCCTTGGTGTACGTGTATGTCTCGATGCGTGTGCTGCCGTTTCCTTGGGGTGCAGGGAAGGGCTTTTTCTATACTGTCCACGAAATGCCAAAGTCATCCCCAGTTATAAAAACCTTATAAAAGAAGGAACAATTTAGTGTTTGAGTTCTTACCTTGCCTTTTAGTGTTCAGTTCTTACGTTGCCTTCAAGTTGGTCAGAGTTCTACTTGGTGGGCCCAGTATTGTGTCCAAGATACCCAGACACTCACAGCTGTCAGCGCACAGTGCCCACTTCTCCCACGTCTTCCGAGGGTTAACTGGATGTCTAGGTCTCCCTTCCTCAGAAAGGGAAGTGATTGATAGTATTTATACAAAGCAGTAGAGAGTGAGCTGGCAGCCATTTCAGTTGTGCTACATGCCGCCTTGTGTACACTGCTTCCATGGGTCAACACTCAACTCAAGAGATGGAGGAAGAACTTAATTAATCTGTATGCCATGGGCTTTGTATCAGAGGTGGATGTTACTTTATGTTTTTTTTAATATGGGAGGTATTTCAAAAGCAAATTAAATGTGTATTTGTACATTGAGCACCCTTAGGCAATGATAACAAGTTGTGAGTGTCCCAAAGCCAGAAACTAGGCACTTTGTTTTGGGAACTGCTAACTGGTTTCTTTCCCTGACTTCTGAGAGAGTCGCAATGAATAGAATCTTGTTCTCTATGGACCTGAAGGCATCCAGGGGTGAAGCAACCCTTGTGCATGAGGGCTTCCATCAAATGTCAAGGCAAAGTTAGCCAGCCTTGCCACCCAAATGAAGCTACAGATCGGCTGTCACCCCAATTAAGAATGAGACCAATGTGAATATATTTATATATGATGGGGGGAAATAGATCTATGTGCATATATTTATAGATTTAGTATTAAGGTAGCAGATGGACATTGGGCCTCCACTCAAGCACTCCCTCAATGCAAGAATTTTTTGTTGTATTAAACTGACATTCCATGATGTTCACCTTCCCGACACAATTGCTGAAGACAAAGCGAGTGCATAAGCAAATGTGGTGAAGAAAGCTGATGGTGCCCAGCTATCAAAAGATAAAGCATCTAGGGTAAACAAGCGGCCATCTAGTTGAGAAGCAACAATGCCCACATGGACGAAGCACACCAGCCTGTGTGATCATGAGGTGTCAATGGCATCAGGTTTCAGGCATCAATGAACAAAAGATCATATCATTGTGAATGAGGGGGAGTGTGGAGTGGGGCCCAAAGCCCATCTGGAGCCAACTGGACATCCCCTTACAGAAGGGTCATGGGAAGGAGATGAGCCAGTCAGGGCGCAGTGTAGCAACAATGAAACATACAACTTTCCTCTAATTCTTAAATGCTTCCTTCCACCCATCCCCTATCATGATCACAGTTCTACCTTACAAATCCAGCTAGACCAGAGGATGTACACTTGTGCAGATAGGAACTTGCAACACAGGGAATCCAGGACAGATGAACCCCTCAGGACCAGTGGTGAGAGCGGCGGTACCCGGAGAGTGGAGGGAGGGTGTGTTAAAAAGGGGGGACAGATAACAGAATCTACATATAACCCCCTCCCAGGGTAACAGACAACAGAAAAGTGGGTGAAGGGAGACGTTGGACTGTGTAGGACATGAAAAAAAATAATTTATAAATTATCAAGGGTTCGTGAGCAAAGAAGGGTGGGGATGGAGGGGGAAATGAGGAGCTGATACCAAGGGCTCAAGTAGAAAGCAAATGTTTTGAGAATGATGAGGGCAACAAATATACAAATGTGCTTGATACAATGGATGGACTGTGATAGTTGTACGAGCTCCCAATAAAATGATTACAGAAAAAAAGAAAATGTGAGAAGTGACTGAATCTTAAAAAGCGTCCTTCCGGGGATATTTTGAGCCTCAACTAAGAAATGTTTTTTTTGTTTGTTTTTTTATTGTGATTCATAATGTATGTTTCACATTGAAACACGACTTCCCCTTATGACTGATAAGGCACTCTGATATTTCCCCATCCAATTCCATTCCATTTCAATTTTTAAATACTGGTTTCAACTCACTAAATTGGTTTTAAAGCCCAACAACTAAAGGTTTTCCTCCTACTCTTGGAAAACACTGATGCGGTCAATTTGCTTTGTGTCGCAAATGAAGAAACTGAGCAGAAGTAGGTAAGTCATAAACACAGTCCATGGCTAGAAAGGACTACTGGTCTCCACTTAATAGCCTCAGGCAGTGCCTCATACAAGGGATAATTGTGATGATTAAGGTTAATGTGTGTCAACTTGGCTGGGTCATCTTTCTCAGTGATTTGGGAGATGTTACATTGTAATCATCCTCCATTTAGCTATCTGATGTTCAAGAAGCCAATCAGTTGCAAGGGAACTTTCCTTGATAATGTGGTTTGTATCCAATATATGTCCTGTCAGAACTCCCTTGCTTTCAATCTTGCATCCTACTTGTTGTTCTGTGCCCCCGGTTCATGACATGTGAGCCAGCAGTCTGCTGCCTGACCTGGAGATTTGAGGACTTTACAGTTTCTACAGCCCCATGAACTAGCAGACCTGCCTATCTGATTCAGCCTCATGAGGTGACAGAAGCATGAAGCCTGACACGCATGGTTTGAGACTTACCAGCCTCCACCGCAGGGTGGGTCATTTACTTGAAATAAATCTCTCCACACAATCACTCTCTGCCTTTCAGTGTGGTGAAGTTCCAAAGACTATGCTGTTATTAAAGACTGGCAGTAGGTGGAAATGGAAGTGATCACATCATCTCACACAACAGCGTGTGCCTGCTTAGTTAAATAACTTCCAAACCACTGAGAATCATGGCCTATTCAAGCTGACCTGCCACCTGAATCCTCACGACCATCTCTGCTCTCACCTTGCACCTGCACATTTCTTACACAGGTCATACACAAGCTAGGTGTATAGCAAATTCTGTACTATGGTCATAAAATGAAATATTAGATAACAACGTAGTCT
Source organism: Tenrec ecaudatus (assembly GCF_050624435.1). Classification (NCBI taxonomy): domain Eukaryota; kingdom Metazoa; phylum Chordata; class Mammalia; order Afrosoricida; family Tenrecidae; genus Tenrec; species Tenrec ecaudatus. The sequence continues at coordinate 13,585,754 of NC_134544.1, forward strand.
ATGCATGAAGGGTAGGGCTGTGTGTGGATGTGTGGATATGTTTACTACCTTTTTCCCCAAGAATTTCTTGAGGCTTTTTGTATATGCTTCAACTGCTTTTGCTTATCTCAGGAACCCAGCCTAAGACATTGGTACCGAAAGCAGGTTGCTTCTAACGGAGCAAAAATGCAAGAATGGTATCTGAATTGGTTCTCAAGTCTCACTTGTCTTTAAGACCCTGCCTCCGGCAGTAAAGAGGGTGGGGCTGATCTATGGCATGAAGTGACAGGAGAAATGCTGCAGGTCAGCATTTTGATTCCTTAAGAACTTTTTGTTTTCAATTTACCACTGAAGATTCAACTATTACACTTTTAAATTATTTTTGTCTGATTCGTAAAGAATTCCAGAAGAAATTACTAATGAAAGTGAAATGAGTGCACTTGAAGTCAAATCTAGGAACTTGTACAGCTCCTTTTATCAAATTATTTGCATGTCTAAGTACATGTAAGAAAGTATTTGGTGCTGAAATTCAAACCTATGTAGAAGAGGAAGGAGTTGATTGGGAGAAGACAAAGATTCAAGGTAACAAGAGGGTAATAAAGACAGGGTCTCGGTCCTTTTGTATTCTATGAAAACGAGCACTGGTTTGTTTAGGAAATACAAAAACCATCACCAAATATATTTACAACAGAAAGTGGGTTTTACTTGTACAGCCCTCTTCATAGATCTTTACAGTAAATTTACAATTAATTTTTTTTCTTTTTTTACATTTTATTAGGGACTCATACAACTCTTATCACCATCCATACATATACATACATCAATTGTATAAAGCACATCCTTACATTCCCTGCCCCAATCATTCTCAAGGCATTTGCTCTCCACTTAAGCCCCTTGCATCAGGTCCTCTTTTTTTTTTCCCCTCCCTCCCCTTTCCCCCCTCCCTCATGTGCCCTTGGTAATTTATACCTCATTATTTTGTCATATCTTGCCCTATCCGGAGTCTCCCTTCCCCCCTTCTCTGCTGTCCCTCTCCCAGGGAAGAGGTCACATGTGGATCCTTGTAATCAGTTCCCCCTTTCCAACCCACTCACCCTCCACTCTCCCATCATCGTCCCTCACACCCTTGGTCCGGAAGGTATCATCCACCCTGGATTCCCTGTACCTCCAGCCCTCATATGTACCAGTGTACAGCCTCTGTCCTATCCAGGCCTGCAAGGTAGAATTTGGATCATGGTAGTTGGGGGTAGGAAGCATCCAGGATCTGGGGGAAAGCTGTGTTCTTCATCGGTACTACCTCGCACCCTAATTAACCAATCTCCTCTCCTAAACGCCTCTATGAGGGGATCTCCATTGGCCGACACTTGGGCCTTAGGTCTCCACTCTGCACTTCCCCCTTCATTTAATATGGTATATATATACATATATATATATACATATACATATACACATACATACACACACTTATATCGTTGTTTTGTTTTTTTTTTGCATGATGCCTTATACCTGGTCCCTTGGCACCTCATGATCGCACTGGCCGGTGTGCTTCTTCCATGTGGGCTTTTTTGCTTCTGAGCTAGATGGCCGCTTGTTCACCTTCAAGCCTTTAAGACCCCAGACACTATCTCTTTTGATAGCCGGGCACCATCAGCTTTCTTCACCACATTTGCTTATGCACCCATTTGTCTTCAGCGATCCTATCATGGAGGTGTGCAGTCAATGATATGATTTTTTGTTCTTTGATGCCTGGTAACTGATCCCTTGGGACCACTCGATCACACAGGCTGGTGTGTTCTTCCATGTGGACTTTGTTGCTTCTGAGCTAGATGGCCGCTTGTTTATCTTCAAGCCTTTAAGACCCCAGTCACTATCTCTTTTGATAGCCGGGCACCATCAGCTTTCTTCACCACATTTACTTGTTCACCCACTTTGGCTCCAGCCGTTGTGTCGGAAGAGTGAGCATCATAGAGTTCCAATTTAATAAAAGAAGGTATTCATGCATTGAGGGAGTGTTTGAGTAGAGGCCCAAGGTCCTTCCGCCACCTTAATACTTGACCTATAAATATAGACACATAGATCTATTTCCCCATCTTCCTATATATATTTGCATGTACATGTCTTTGTCTAGACCTCCATGAATTCCCTTTGACTCCTAGCTCTTTCCTCCATCTCCCTTGACTTTCCTCCTGCCCTACTACCATACTTCATTGCCACCTGGGCTAGAGTATACCTCTTCTCTAAGCAACCTTACCCTTGATCATTTCCCACCATGCCTGCCACTCCCCCTTCTCTACCATTTGGGGTCCCATGTTTTTCCCTTGTCCCTGGGTTTAACACCACTTCCTTACCCCCCTACCCCCCCACCCCAAGTCCCCCCGGAACTGTCGGTCCCGTTGTTTTTCATCCAGATAGTTCATCCAGCCTGTCCTATTCAGACAGACCTGTGGAGACAATAACATGCACAAAAACAAGACAGAAGAAAAGAAAGCAACAGTATACAACCAGACAACAAAACAACAAAAACAAACCACTGACAAAGAACAGAACAAAACAGTTCACAAGAGAAAAGCTTGTAGTTAGTTCAGGGATCGTTTGCTGGCCCTTAGGAGCGTTTTCCAGTCCAGTCTGTTGGGGCACCACGCCCTGGCCCCAAAGTCCACTTTCAGCATTCCCTGGGGACCTTGCCACTCCATTCCCTTGCTGTTCCGCTGCACTCCTCCAGTGATTTGCCTCGGTGTGGTGGGATCAGGTCAGGTGTAATTCCCACACTGTCTCCGGTGCTGTCCCCTGTATCGCCCTTAGTCACTGAGGGGCATCATGTCTCATAGTAGGGCCAGCCATGTTGTTCTCTCTGTGGACTGGCTGCTCTACTCAGGAACATCATCATCACGGCCTGGTGGGCCAGGCTGTGCTCCACTCTCTCTTCCTGCCCCTTCATCTGCTCCCGTGTGCTCTGATCAGATATGTCCATCTCCCGGAGCTGCAGAGCCAATGTCGTCCTTTGGAACAAATTCTTTTCGGAGGAGGGGCAGGAATCCACTTAATTTATGGTGCTGGGGCCAGCCTCCTAGACCTCTCCACTGGTTCCCTCCTCCACACCGGGATATTGCATTCACACCTTGCGACACTGGGTTGAAGTCTGGTCCCACTTTCCCTGTGGAGATATAAACAATACCCTCCCCTTGGGTGGATTAATGCCCCATGACCCCACTACCCTTTTCTTCCTTGTATTCATCCTTTTGTTTTCCTTTCCCCACCTCCTCCACCATTGTCTACCATGTACATCCCTGGTTTTGGTCTGGTCTCTTCCATACTACACCGTCTTCACCCCTAAAATGTTTGTATACAGTAGCTTTTTTCCCTATGCCACTTTTGCTTTTTTAAAAAAAAATTTTAAATTCTTACCTCAGCGGACTCATGTTGTACTTGTCCTTTTGTGCCTGACTTACTTCGCTTAGCATGATTTCCTCCAGTTCTTCCCATGCCGCTATGTGCCTCATACGTTCATCACTGCTTTTTAGTGATGCGTAGTATTCCATTGTATGTATATACCACTGACGATTGGATTAAAAACTGTGGTATATACATACAATTAATTTTTAACAGTCACGTGCACACACGAGCAAAAGCTTGGATTGTGACCTCACACAAAATTTGGGACATGTGAGCAAAGTAAAATAGCTGTACCTTATCATCCTTAGAGAGAAAGTGACCTCATTAATTACTTAAAATTTTCTCTAGATTGTCAAAGGATGAGACACTGAGATCAGATTTTCAACTTCCCAGAGAGTTTCAGGTCTGCCATATAAAGTCTTAACAAGGCTTTCTAGTCAAGGAGAAAAGGCGGGGAAAGATGAGATTACAATAAAAATATAATTTCCTCAACCTCACAGGGACTTTACTTCATCTCTAGATGCAGTTCCCCAAGAGGCTCAAGGAATAATTAGCTTATATTTTTCAAATTAATAATTTACCATGTAGCCATTCATAAAGCAAGAGAATCATTTTTAGAATTATCTGGAGGTATTTGATGATTTTTATGCTGTTACCTATAAAAAACACCATGAACAAAAGAGCCTCGGCCAGTTTTTCTTGTCCATAAAGTCTCTTGCCTATAAAGACTGATGAATAGTTAGGAGGGAGGGTGTGTGTCCTTGTGAAGACATCTGTTAAGAATGTCTTAAAGCACAGATCATTCTACGTGGTCATCCCAGAGCCCTGGATCCACAGAAATTGGACTGACCCAGTCATCCATGGCATTTGGTTTGCTTTTCTGTGTGTGCAGTGGATGGTTTTCACCCAGGATACCCTGAAGTGTGTGTGTGTATGTGTGTGTGTGTGTGTGTGTGTGTGTGTGTGTGAAGTTATTAACCTGAGGGATCCTTGGGTGAGTTCAGGAGATCTTCAAACATTTTCAAGTTATGCATGTAGATGTGTGTACAAAGGCGTTTTTCAATATTGTAAAATATGATGCGCAAAGGGACCTTCACTTCTGAAAGGTAAATAATCAACCTGAGCAATTGCAGCTCCAACCAGCCACCTGGGGGAACCCTTACCATGAAGTGCTTCATTTTGTTCTAGCCTCAATCCTCTGTGATCAGTTGATGATGCCTAAAGATGTTGAAAATGACTCAGTTGAACCTAGAAAAGTCCTACTGTGTTATCCACACATTGAGCCAATCACAAGGTCTTAAATACTGTTTACCCCCTAAAATGTTCAACTTCATACACTCTGTGCATCCTCAAGACCTGCATTCTGATCCAGACCACCCCATTTCCATGCTGGACAGTTGGCCGCCAAGAACATGCTTGAAACAGCCTCACCCAATATCCACACATTCACGAAGACAATCCTTCAAGACTATGGACCAGATCAAAAAGAGTCATCCAGAGGCATAAGGGAATCCAAGGGAGGCCCATATGAGTGGAAAGGAAAAAAAGGGGAAGTGTTTAAAAAGATATTTTAGTGATAAATCCAGCTAACAGTTCCAAGGTAAAACCCTCCAATGCCTTTGTATGAATCCTTGAGTAAAGGCAACTTCCCTAGGTTGGATGACAAGGGCCTTGGGGACCTACTACCCTAGTTATTCTGTGCAGTACTTCACTGCTCCTCTGCTCTCAGTATCCCGTGGTCAAACCTGTAGCCCCGCAGAAAAGCCTCTCTGCTCTGGGTCTGGGAATGCGCAATTGCCTCTCCCACAACCATCACCCTTTCTACTTCCACGTCGCTGTAATCTGACTCATTCCTCTCATTCTGAGCTCAAATAGCCCTCTTGCAGAAAATCCTCCCGTCCTTCCAGGACTGAGCTAGAAGTCCCTGCTTCATGCTTCCATGACACCCCTGTCCACATCACGCTGCTGTGACTGGGAGTGGTGACAATTCCTTCCATCACAAGCAGTTAAAATCTTCACAGCATTCAAAAGTCTGGTGCCAAGAGGCAAACTTGGAAATAAATTCCAAATTCAAGACTAGATATTTTGAAAAGTTTTTTTTTAAGTTTCCGTCAATTTTTTTTCATGTTTCCCTCCTTTCCCTTTCCATTGTCCTCCCCTTTCTCTTCCTCCCAACACACCAGCGAAGTGCTGTTTTGCATTGTGGAAATCACAGGACAAAAATCAAACTAAAAATATTTTGACAGGCGTGCCTCTTTCTTTACACTAAAGTATTCTCATGTTTCAAGGACAATGATGGTTTTGTTTGGGCTTATGATGCTATTGGCAAGGAATAGGGAGGTGTATCAAAGGAATGTTTAATGACACAATGAAGTGTTGTTACATGTTACCTGTTTTTTAGGTAAGGCTATTCTATTCTCATCTTGAAGAGAAATAGAAATTAATTTTCTCACAGTTTACGAGGCTAGACGTCTGAATTCAGGATTCTGGCTCTCGGGGAAAACATCCTCATTCCACAGGAAGGCTCTGGTCTCTGTGTGCTAGCTGTGTTTAATCTCTTTTATATTTCAAGAGAGAATGGTCCAAGATGCACCCTACTCTAACCCTGCCTCATTAACATGGTAAAAGAACTTCTCCTCAAATGGGATTATACTGTAGGTATTGAGGTTAGGATTTTTAACACATAGTTTAAAGGTTTGGGGACACAATTCAAACCACAAGAGGGGGAGCAGGTTAACTGAACCATGGGTGTTCATGCATTCTGGGCTTATCTGTAGGCATAGATATGAAACATGAGAGTGGAGATTCCAGGAGGATCAGGGGAGGGCGGGGGGAGAAAAGGGGAATTCATCACAAGGATCAGCCTATAACCCCCTCCCAGGGGCAGGAACAACGGAAAAGTGGGTGAGGGGAAATGGAGGACGGTATAAGATATAAAAATAACAATCTATAACTCATCAAGGGTTTGTGAGGGAGGGAGGGGGAGGAAATGGGGAGCTGACATCAGAAGCTCAAGTGAGAAAAGAGTGCTTTGAAAATGATGATGGCGGCATATGTGCAAAGGTACTTGACACACTGGATGAATGCATGGGTTGTGGTAAGAGATATAAGAGTCCCAAATAACAGTATTTTTTTAAGGAAAGATTGGGAAAAAATAAAGATTGAAGAGGAAGATGGCCAAATCTTATTTGGGAATGCCTGCTAAGATAACAATGTAGTAAAATTTTGCTAGACTTATACCAGGCTAAGTGGGAAAAGAGTAGTTTGAATTAATTTAGATGACAGTGAAAACATAAAATACATGCTGTGTAAGCCTGGGAGTAGGATAATAAAAAAGTGTCTTCCAAATTTTCACACACAAAAAAATTTGCAATCTCTCCAAAAGAAAAGTACAATCTCAGAAACTCTGGTGGCAGCAGGTGGTTTGGACAAAGTTTCCATAACATAAATGTAGTCTAATATTGATAGAACAAAAAGGATGTATAGAAATGGAAACTCTATACACAAAAAAACCTAATAAATAAGCATTTTGTTAGTTACCTATAAGATAAAACAAAAAAAAATAAAGGTTCACAGGTGGTTCCAGAATATGGCTTCTTTCTCTGCTCATAGGCCAGTAAATGGCATGGGTTCTGAGGGGAGCAGAAAAGAACTGCCCTGTCTTTCAGAGTTTCTGTTTGGGAAGTTTATTATTATAGAGTTTATATCATTGTCATATAAACTTTCAGTGGTCATGTTGCTCAGAGACAGGCAAATGAAATCAGCTAAAAGTGTAAATGATTCCAAACACAAGAACGCATCTAATACCAAGAACTAAGCCAAACTCACTGCCATTAAACCCATTCAGAGTCAAAAGAACATCTATTATAGATTTGCCTAAATTTTGTGAGTAAGATGGGTATTGCAGGAAACAGTGAGGCACCAGAGATACTTGGAGAAAGGGAGATGGTCTGCTAAGGAAGGATGGAGCTTTTGAGGTGTTAAGACATGAAAAAAGAAGAAGAAAGAGGACTCGGTGTGGCCAGGGTGCAAGTAAGATTTGTGATGATGCCCAGGTCATATGTCCAAGAGAAAAGCACCTTTTTGTTTCTAATGAATTGAGAGTTTTAATTGTCATTTCCATCTTACAGTATTAGAGGGAGAATTGAGATGGGGGCTGTAAAGTGTTTAGGAGATGTGAAAGCAGTAGAAATGATGATGATGATGATGATGATGATGATGATGATGATGATGATGATGATGATGATGCTTCTTCCTTGAAAGATCACTGCCCAAAGCTTCTTCCTCTTCCTGAAGGATGAAAAGACCTCCCCGTCCTCCAGTTCCCACCGTGGAGGCCCTGAGGCTTTGGCATGTACAGAACAAATGCAGCCAGCTCTTCTGAACCCACCAATGGAAGAAGGAACAGACAGGTATGTCAAGGACCCCTGCTGCCTGCTCATAGGCCACATGATAGTCTTGGGTTATTTTTATCCTTTCTTAGGACTTCAGGGAAATGATTTATTTAAAATAATAGCAGATGACTCTCCTATGACTTTACCCACACCCATTCCAATCAAGTTGATTCCAATTCATAGCAAGCCTATAGGACAGAATAGGAACAGACACACGAGCACAAGTCAAACTTAGCAAGAAACTTGGGAATCGGTATTATGAAAGGATGTACAAGTGTACTGTGTAAATTCAACCAAATGGAAATGCCCCCAGAGAACATTTTTGTGGTCCGGTGCTTGAACAATTCAATGGGCATTAGCAAGCAAAATCAGAGAGGATCATATGAGTCAGATGAAGACAAAACTGTGTGGAAAGAGTGAATTGGGGTTTCAAAGAGTTCAGGGTACCTAGAGCTTAGTGTCCTTGCGTGGGCCAAGACCAAGCAACCCGAACAGCAGGATACTATGTGGAAGGCCTTCTCAGGGAGTTTGAACTGCGTCCTCCCATGATGAACAGCCATCCCTCTGGGTTTTAGAAGATGACTGGATCCAAAGCGTGCTTCACGGAGAAGCTAGCATTTAGAGACATGATCTATGACTGTGGATTTAGGTATGAGAGGGATAGGAGAGCCACACCACGCCAGCAGACCCGACTGGAGAGGCATACCGAGATGTAATGCAACCAAAAGGAGGCCAATGTGAGGGGGAAAGAAGACAAGGGAAGTGTTTAGGAGATATTTGAGTGAAAATACCAGTTAACAGTTCCAAGGTAAAGAGATCTCCTTGAAGGTTTGAGCTTGTTTTCATCCAATGACATATTTAACCAAAAATGGGCTCTAAGAAGGTGTGGCTGATCAGGAGGATGCTGATGGGCCTCTCCTCAGACATGCTCAGCTTTACTGCCGCACATTGAAGTGGCTTGTTGAGAAGGCATTTGAGGGCTTACATGGGTGTCTCCAATGGCTATGGAAGCCATCTGCCAGATGGGATCATAAAGAAACAATTTTGAGTAAGAGGAAATGAGCTGTGGAAAGACCTATTGTTAACAAGCTCTGGTAGTTACATAATATTGGGTCATCTTCAGGATATTAAGGGCAAAGGGGTGGAATCTAGCCTGTCAATCAGGTCACAGTCTGATGAGGCCTCCTTATGGACGTGGCCTTCTCATGAGGATTCTGGGAAATTCCTGTCTCTCTGATCCATCATCCTGATGAGGAGCCACACTCAGAGAGCTGGAGGAGCTAGGTGGAGGCCTGCACCAGCGCAGAGATGCTCCTACCAGCGGTGGAGACACAAGACTGTTCACACAGTGGCCTACGATATTTCTGCACTTGGCATCAGCGTATGTGCTATGTGAGTCTGAAGAGGAAATTATGGGCTAGTATCAGCCTTATGGGCTAATATTAGACTAATGGACTTTATCTGGACTGGACAGGGATATTTTCACAATATGCAATTGCTCTCCTATATAAAGCTCTTTCCTATACATATATGTATGTCCTGGATTTGCTTCTCTTGTTAATCTGGTCTAACACAAGCAGAGATCTGCACCAACCCTGTCATGCTTCCACTGCCATTGGATCTACAAGACTTTTCCCCCACCGGCCTATGATCTTCCTGGATGCTGCATCATTGCATGTGGGTACATGAATCTGAAGAGAGATTTGTGGGTGAGTGTCACACTTTAGGGCTAATATCAGACTTATGGACTTACTCTGGACTGGCCTGGGATGTTTTCTTGAACCACAATCACTCTGAGAGAAACCTCTTTCTTACACCTATATGAGTTCCAGTGAATTTGTTTCTCTATCCTACCCCAGTCTAACACACAGACAGAATGCTGATACATGACTCTGAAAGATATAGTCGTCATTGGTGCGTAAAAAGGAATCATCGACAAGATCAGTGACCTGGCCTTATATTAAAGCCCTCGCAGAGGTCTCACATGCATCCTAAATCACACCTTGGCATCTGATGGCTCTCTTCACACCATAGGCACACTTGTTCGCAGACACCCATTGATTGCCAAGACATGTTTAAGCATGTTTTTCTTGGACTAACCTGTGGATGACTGAACTAGAACCCTAGTTTCCATACTTTTGCACTTATCATCAGGTATGACACCATGTGTGAAAGAACATTCTGCAAATACCAACTGCCAACAATGAAAAGATATTTAATATTTCAAAAACTATGTACATATGAAGTCCCTGCCAAAGAAAGGCCCAAAGATGTCCGATTGAAGTTATCAGTACAGTAGGTTGGTCAGCCCCCAAACGCAATCACTATTTTTAAATGTTTTATTACACATTGAAGGTGCCCTGGCAGCACAGGGTTTCTAACCAAAACATTACAGTTCTGATCCACCAGCTGCTCCCAGGGAGAAAGATGCGGCAGTCTACTGCTGTAAAGGTTTACAGTCTTGGAAATCCAATCCTATGGAGTAGTTCTCCTCTGTCCTACAGCATGGCCTGTGCCAGTGGGTTTTGTTATACCTTGATTAAAAATGAGATGTGCAACTCTAAACTCTAATGCCTCCTTAGCAAAGTAAGTTGTTCGCAGCAGCTTGACTTATTGACTGGATCATTCACAATGAAAGTGGGGTCAAAGGGTTAAGGAAAAGCTTACAAGAGAGATTCCTAGAACTGCTTAGCATCATTGGTAAATGGAACACTCTCCAGCAAGTCCAAGACTGTTATGCCCTCAGATACTTGTAAGTGTGGCAATCAGGGCAAATCATAGAAATGGGTATAGTTAGACATGCCATGAAGTTAGGAATGGAAGAAAGGGGCCATGGTAGAAATGCTAAGAGCAGAGCCAGACCAAGACAATCAGCCATGCATATCCACGGTGCTAGGAGGAAATACGTCCAAAGGAATTATCACTTAATTCCAACTAAAATGTACTACTTTATGTTGCATGTACTACTATAATAGAAACCGATTGGGTTTTCAGGGGCAAGAGACTTTGCCACTAAACAGGATCATGTTTCTCTTCCTGATAAAAAACAAGAATGGGCGATCTACTCTAAACACTGTAGACTCAGGGAGCTGCTTCTCTACAATGTTCGTCCCCGTTGTACTGGCTGCCTCGGTGCCCTCCTCGGAGACCTCTATGTAAGACTTGTGCGCCAGCTTCGACAGATACAGACGGCCACCTGCAGCTATGCCCGAGAGATCTGCCTTGGACTCGTCAAAGACATCTTTCAGCCCTAATGCTTTTAAATAGTTTTTGATTTCATAGTTTTTCTCTATCTTGAACGGTGGAAGAAACACATCAACATATTGAGACTTCATTTTTCTTGGATTGGTCCAGTCCATTAGATTCCGAAAGGTCAGTTTATTTTCAATCTGTTGGAATAAGCGAAAGGTGGTTTATAATTTTAAGGATGCCAAGTAAACAAAAGAACAACTGCATAGACATATGGTTTTCCATAATTATTTCCCCCTGGATATTTGTATGTAAGTGCGTGTCCATATCCATAGAGAGACAGACAGAGAGAAGTCCATGGGCGATGCAAATGGTTACATATTCAACGATCAATTGAAAGATGGGGAGTTTGAGTTGACTTGGGGAAACCTCAGAGAAAAGTCTGCCCTACTAAGTACAATTCCATTCTGTCACACAAGAGGGTGCCGTAAGTCAGAAATGACTCAATGGCAACTGGTCTCCATGAGACTCCCTTTCCTGTTACGTAGTTGTCGTAAGAATCAAATGAGGTGATAAACATGACTGGAGGTTCAGAAAAGGCTAGGTAAGGTGATCTCAACATCTGGGACGGAGCCTAGGCCTCTGGTCACTGCAGGTCACAAATTCAGAGAGCCAAATCCAGGAGAAAGAAAAGAAGTGCTGAAAGCTGATGAAGGTCTCTGAGCTGCAGTAATGGCGTCTGGTTCCACTGCCTGCCTTGCCTTGTCTTGAACTGTGCTGGGCTCCTGGTCTTTGCTCTGCTGGGGATAAAGCAACTCCGCCTCTGCTTTACAGGAAAGAACAGAAGCAGAGGAGACGGATCGTTTTAATTTTCAAAGGCTCAGACTTCAAAACTCCATTCTATGTTCCATCTCAGGGGCATTTTCAAAGGTGCTCCGTCTATCAAAATACTAGTAGTGCATGAACAAGGACTTCATGGGCACGTACCAGGAAGCCCTAAACTGTCATTGTAGCCACCAAAGTGGACATTTTGAAAGTCCTAACTTTACAAATATTTAACCCAAATTACACTAAAGGGAGATAAGATGATCTCCACCCTTCGAACAGCACCTGGCACAGAGTAGGCTCTCTAAATGTGTGTCAAATGCATGCATGAGTAAGTTTCCATGTTCTAATGACCATCTGAAATGCAAAGATTCATGATGCATGAGAGTATCAAGAGGAAAAGTCATGGTGCCTGGTACGGGAAAATTTGCTCCTTAGGCAAATGGGACAGGACCAACACCTTCCATGGTTCATGGCCAGTGTGAAAATGGTGATGGCTCGGCCCTGAGAACTGAGGAAGCAAGGGCTGGCCTGCCTCTCCACCTGAGATAAGCGGACACTTGCGTCCTGTCCCCTGGCTAAAGCTGCAGAAGACAGAATTATGCAAACATATTAGTGACTTCGCGGTACCAACCTCATCCTCCCCTTCCAACTGTGACTAACTTGGCTGATGTGTTAATGCTTCTTTGTGTACCTTCAAAGAATTATGAACTGTCCCTTTGTGTAATCCTGCCAAGAGTTGTAGGTTATGTGCAGGAAGGGTATTAAAACCTGCCTAAAATAAAGTTCTGGGCCCTGGGGTGTCTATACTGAAGGGACCCCCTTGCCTTCATTTTGGCTATGGCTTTGCATCTCTTATCTGTACGTTTTCTCCTTGCAGGTCACACCTTCTCAAATCTGTTAGATTTGTAAGATAAGAGCCAGGCTCTATATTACCTTACAGTGCCTAGCTACCATTACTGGGTGTTTGGGACAAAAGGCTCTAGAGAAGAATTCAAGCAGATTGCAAAATGCAATTCCAAATCCTCGGATGAGAACAGACTGAAGCTGCACGAACACTCAAAATTATTGGCCTGAGGAAATCTCTAAACCTTAAACCAAAAAATCCCCTGACATCTGTAAACCAGCCATAAGCCAAAGCCAAATACACTGCCATGGAGTTGATTTTGACTAGCAGAAGCCCAATGGGACAGGTCAGAACTGCTCCTTAGGGTTTCCAAAACTGCACATCTTTGGGGGAAAGACCCAATGCTTAGCCCACTGTGGCACTTAGATAATATAAACCATCTGCCTTGCGGCTCATGCTCGTTGAAAGAGGGATCCGTATGGAATCCGATTGACAACAGCAACTCACAAACTTACGCATCGCAGGAAGCACAGGGAGCAGAAGTTTATGTTAATGGAGGAGGGATAATTTGGACAGGAAGGGTGAGAAAAACTGTACAATTTGGAAAATGTAGTAAATGTCACTGAATTTTATGTGTAGAAGTTTTTACTGTACATGTATGCTACAACCACAAAAAATGAAATAATTTTTTTCTCAATAAAGAGTCTATGAAAAGGTTTTCTGTTGTTTCTCAACGGTGGAAATGGTGGTGGTGACTCACTTGAGCTATGTCCTGGGTGGGCAGTAGGATGTACATGCTTATGCCGCCATTATATCTGAGCTCAAGGATCTTCATGGGTGGGTCCTGAATGACAGACAGATTGAACTTCTGTTCTTGGTGCATCAGGGGCACTTCTTTCCCAGGACACTGAAAGACAATGCACAATAAAAGGAAGAAAGAGAGACTTGGAGCTCCCCCCATCTCACAAACCGACCAAGTGCCATCGGTTCTGGCTCAGGTGATCCTGTAGGTTTTTCAAACACACTGCCAGCAAGCAGGACTCACCTCTGGACATGCCTCCGTGGTAAAGCCATGGGTTTTGAGTTTGGCTGCCTCACTCAACCCCCTGAGCTGTGCGACCATGCTTCCTTGCCTTATGCCACGCCGTCTCAACTGCCTAGGGTTGTGACAATTAGGTGACCTAATGTCTCTCACACTTCCCATTGCCTTCCACTGAATGCCACCTCAGACAGTCTCTCTAGGAGGACTGGAATGTATCATTATAAAATCCCACTAAAAATTAAAAAGGAATGCTATGAATTTTTCTCTTGCCACAAAGAAAATACAAACTAAGGCGATCAAATGATACATTTCAAGAACTAAGTCTTGTAACAATAAACATAAAGTTCCTGCCCAACATTTAACATTGTCCTTTCATTGAACTTGAAGGAAACCCGCTTGAGGCTGGAAGACACCATTTGCTGGTGGAGAAATGCCCTGGGGTCTGGTGGGGGTTGTTGCCATCAAGTCAGCAACACAGTTCCTGCAGGGTGGTGATTCTACAGGTTACACGTTGGACATGGGGTGGGAGGCTTACCTACCTTTGGGGACCGGAAACGGCCCATAATGGTTTCTCTCTTGGTGAACGCTGACTCCCATCTGCCTTTGAAATACACAGCATTCACCAGCACCAGCACAGCGGAGGAGCTGATACTGCCTTCGTGCAAGATGTTTTTGATTTTGCCTTTGGAAAAATCCATTGTGGAAAACGTTAATTTTCAAAATAAATTCAATTAAAAAAACTGTATAGGCATGAGTTCTTTTTCTTTCGCACATAGGAATAAGGTCGTTGGTGAGGCTTTACGGGGAAAGACTGCAGGTCACACATTATAAAACCATGGACAATATCAATTCACTCACAGAGGCTCTGTGAGACATGAGACAAGCACTGCCCATCTCGGTTTGTGCTTTTCTGTTTCTGTTTCCAGAAAAGGAGACAGGGTCTTGAGAGATCACGTATTTGTCCAAAGATGCACATCAAGAAAGTAATGGCAGTTGGGTTCCAAGCCAGAACTACACGTCTTAGAGTCTGTGCTTGTTGACACTATCCTGCCTTTACTGCTTTGACTGGAAACCTCTGGGCGAGACAGCTCTCCATGCTTAAGCGGACTCATTCACTTGGATGAAAGGGCCAATTGCCTCCTTCACATCACACTAATAAGGTCTTTGCTAGATGCGATGCACTGCTCTGGGGAGTTAAACTACAGAGAGAGAAGACCTAGTCCTTCCATTATTGGTCTCACACTCTAGCAAATGAGAAGCAAGTAAGCTAACAGCAGTTGCGTCAGCTGATATCGTGGGGTGCTTTATGAACACAAGTGGTCATGGTGCTTGTTGTTGTTGTTGTTGTGTTCCATCAAGTTAATTCTGAGTCATAGTCACCTTACAGAAAGCAGGTCGCCAGGTCTGCCTCCCATTGAGCTGCTGGTGGGTTTGAACCTGAAACCTGGTTAGAAACCTAGAGTTTAACCATAGGGTCTCCAGGACTCCTGGAGCACAAGTTAAACCCAAACAGGTCAAACCCACTTCCAGATGGTTGATTCCAAGTCATAGCAACCTTATATAGGGTTTACAAGACCATAAATCTGTCCAGGACTAGACAGCCTCATCTTTCTCCCAAGGAGCAGCTGGTGCATTTGAAGTGCTAACCCACAGTGCTGCCAGAGCTGGTTGGAGCACAAATTAGGGCCCCCACAACTCTAGCTGGAGCTATGTTAAGGCAAGCTAAGGAGTGGGTAGAACTTCCATCAGGCCAGGGCTCTTTTTGAAAGACATGGAAGCCTCATTAATTGAGTCGATTACCTCTGCTTATCATTCATTTATTAAATGGTCACAATATCTGTTTGTCTTTCAGGATTGTTCCCTAATCAAATGATACAGCATAAAAGACGCACTATCTGAAAATCAAAAAGCATTAAGGGAGTCTTCATGATGCATTAGTTAAACATTCTAAAGCAAGCAAAATATCAGCAACTCAACCCCACCATTCATTTCCTGGGATAGAGGCGTGTCAGCCCACTTCCATGAAGATCACAGTCTTGGGAGCATTCTGGGGCTGTTCTACTATCTTGCTGGGTTGCTATGAGTTGGCATCAACTTGAGAGAAATGGACTTGCTATTTAATTTCTTTTTAAAGTATTAAAATTACTCATAATCACATTGCATTAAAATAACAATGATCATTACTTAGAATTACAAGGGGTTGTTTCTGACACATGAGAGAATCGCTCAGCTTTCAGGGTACCTTTCTCAGGACTTCTAAAACTCACTACCAGCCAGTCGATCCCAATAAACTGTGAGCTGGAAGGACAGAGAACTTGCCCTTTGGGTTGCTGAGACTAAGTCTTTCCAGAAGTGGGCAGCCTCATCTTTCTCCTACACAGCAAGTGATGGATTTGAACCACTGCTCTTGTGGCTAACAGCTCAATTCACAGTTCACCACACCACCAAGGATCCTTTCTCAGCATTTATAAAACTACAGATTTTCTCCCCAAATAGTCCACATCACTCACCATGTGTCTCCTTTTGAATCCACTGATTTATTTTATATCTGGTGTTTTCTACATCATTTGTAAAGTCAACCCGTTCCACTTTGGCATTGTATAAATTCTTGGCACAATCAATGTAGTTCTGTAAAGAAGAATACAGTTTTGGCATTTACAAATGACCAGCAACTAAACACCTCAACCAAAAACCAGACCTAAGTTACAGTCAAGCTGCCCCCAACTCAAGACTAGTCGTCCTGTGTGGCACAGTAGAACTGGCCTTTAGAAGGTTTTCAATGACTGCTTTGGGGGCGGGGAAGGGATAGGGTAGTAGAGCACCAGACTTTTCTTCTGAAGTGCCTCTGGCTGTCCTCGAACATTTTATCTGTGGGTTAGCAGTCAAATCCTTAACCATTTGTACCACCCAGAGACTCTAACTAAGCAGATGTTCTTCATTTCCCCTCAGGAACGGACTCCTGCCTCAGAGTTGCAAACCTAGCCTTTCTCAACCAATTGGCCACAGCGCATCGAGCCCTTGGAATGGACTCCCTTCTTTCTTGGTGCCCTCTTTCTGCCACCTCCCTGTGCTCTCAGAGGGAGTATTCCTCAGAGAATTCCTCCTTATTTATGTAGAAATATTTACTCCAGGCTTAGCTTTGGAGGAATCCAGACTAAAGTAAGCAAATTACAGCTGGCTATGTTTTGTCCAAGAGAGTATTTTGGAGTAAACTGAGCTCTTGTCGATACATACAACGTTGCCAGCATCAGAGAGGGCTACTTCCCACCCTGTGTCAGATCACCAAGCACTACCTCCCCATCTCCATGGTGACTATTTTCATGACTTCCAATACCATACGTTAACTTTCTCTTTGGACTTCAAAAAATAAAATCGCAGCATGTATACTTTTTTGTGTCTTCTTCTCTTAGTTTTGGGTGTGAAATAACCTATTGGATACAGGAGCGGGCTATTCATTTGTAATATTATATGAGTATATAATAATTTGTTTATATGCTTTATAAACCACATAATTGTATTGGGGCTGTTTTCAGTTTTTGTTACATTAATGATACCAGTGTAAAGTTTTTTCATGCACCTTGGTACACATACCATATATGGATTTCTGTTGAGAATATTTCCAGGAGTAGAATTTCTGGGGCACGTGGTACATGTATGTTCAATTTTAGTATACTTTGAAAAGCAGTATTCCAGTGGAAGGTGACAATTTCACCAGATGAATGTGAGCCTTCTAGTGGCTCCACATCATCCAAGACTTGGTTTTGTCATCCGTTTCCACTTCTACCTTTTCATGACTATGAAATGAATCAACTTATGATCCACACATTCATTTATGTAATGAAAAAGGAGATTGAATGTCTTAAATATATTATTTTGTGATGTGCCCTTTTATTTCTGCCAGTCTCTCTCTCTCTCTCTCTCTCTATATATATATATATATATATATATATATATATATATATATATATCCTCTTGGTTTACAGACAATTTTATCCAGGGTGTCAGTATTACATTGCTTATATCTATAGAAAATACCTTCTCTAGTTGAGTCTTGATGTCTCAGTCGCTGAATGATCTTCAGTGAAAGTTACTCATTCTAGCGCTTTCCATGTTATCAGTCCAATCCCTTGTAATCTGTGCTTTATGTATCCTAAACAAGATTTGAAAACCTGTGCCTTTCAAAGGTCAGAGTAATTACCAGAAAATTCTATCACTGAAAAAGCTTTATTGTTCCATTCACATTTACATCGAGGATCCACCAGCAATTTACACTTTTGTTCATAGTGTGAGTCAAGATGCATTGTTTTTCTCCATTGACAGCAAATTAAGCCATTGCCATTTGCTACAAAACATCAGATCATCCTTACTGCTCTGCAGAACTACTTTTATTGTACACCAGTGCCCCTGTGTGTGAGCCTTAAGGAGCCCTGGTAACATGGGGCTACCAGCTGGATTGGTAACCCAAAGGTCAACAGATCCAAACCAGGAGCTTCCCCAAAGGAGAGAGATGAGTCTGTGGGCTCACATAAAGATGGACAGTCTCAAAACCCACAGGGACATGTTTAGCCTGCTTATAAGGTTGCTATGAATTGGAATCAATTCCATGACAGTGAGTTTGGTATGTGAATCTCTTTGACAAATCTACAACTCTACACTCTTTCCATTGATCTATTTCACTGCCCTTTCACCAACACCACAAGACTTTCATTATTATAGTGTGTGTGTATCTGCCTTAGTGTCCAGCGATGGAAGTTCTCCTTTTTTTCCCTGTTTCTATAAAATCTGGTTGACTTTTCTTGATACATTTCATTCCATTTTAAAATTTTAAATAAACTTTTCAATGACTCAAATATTAACTGTTTTGAATCTAGATATATGTGGGACAGACTGATATCTTTATAATATTTTGAGCATTTGATCAGTGAATATGTTGGTTGTATCCTTTGTTTTTAAAGTCATCTTTCATTTCTCTTAGCAATGATTTCTTTTGTGGGGGGCAGATTTTAGACATCATTCAATAGATTCTTTCATGGAATTTGATGTTCTAAGATGCCACTGTAAATGCTTTCATTAAAATTCTTCTTTTTAAATGATGGCTAATTCACAGAAATACAAATGAATTTTATATTTTAGCCTCGTTAAGTTTACTGTTAAACTTGTTCATATACTCTTTTGCATTTTTACAGCAATGAACAAGGATAGTTTGTGTACTCTTTACCAATGTGTACAGTGTTAAACTTATTTTTCCCCTCAGTGCTGTGTTGGCTAGATGTGCTTTGGAAGTCATCTGTGTCTTGCTCTTGATGGCAGAGGGAAACACTTGGTAGTTTACAACAAATATTTTCGAACATTCCTTTTCTATCAGCTGGTAAGAGTTGCTTTCTCCATCTACTGAGTTGATGCCACGTTCCTTCTCTTTTCATCTCCCAGGGTGATGTGTCGCGCTTATTGCTTTTAAGTGTTACGTTGACACTGAATTCCTGGAACAGAGTTCTTGATTCTGATGCTTTATCTTTCTCATCTATAATATGTTTAAAAGGAGCCCTGTCATCCCTTACTGGATTCAATTTGCCACTACACTTGAAATATTTTTTCAGTCTTAAAGTTTTTAGAAGAGTCTAGAGTTTCAAGAAAGTCTAGATTGATTTTCTTGTTGTAGCTTTGGAAGATTTAAGTGTCAAGATTATGCTTGTCTCAAAGTGTGGTGTCCAGCTGTCAGGAAGAATGGTGTCTGGAGTCTTCAAAGCTTATCTTCAAACAAGCAGCCATAGAAGTGAGGCATCAACTAAATCCATAGGGAAGAAGCACACCAGCGTGTGTGAGCCAATGATTGTTAATAATAAAATCCAAATCCTAAGGAAGGGGTGGTATTGGAGCTTAAATTGTGAACACCTGTTCCCAGAAGGCGATGCATAGCAGTGGAAGGGCCAAAATCCATTCGCAGGGTCCTCACGTGGAAGAAGCCTCTCGTGAATCCCCCCGGAACACAGCACAGGGATGGGAAGAGCCTGGCTTTCAAACAGAGCACTGTAAAGTCGATTAAGGCAGATGCAATCGTGTTGACATGTAACACCTTATCATTCGCGATTCCTTCTGTCCTATTTTTAAATAGTTCCAGGGTTTAATCGTTTCTGCTTTCTTTTTGTGTGAGGTTTTTCTGTTTTGTCTACTGATCATGGTTGGTTGTTGTGGTTTGCTTGCTTCCCGAGTGTGTTTTGTATGATTTTCTGTGTATAAAATCTAATCTATATATGGCAGGGGGTAGTTGAGAGAAATAAGGAGTGAACAATTTATTTCTGAATTGAGTGAGTCCAGGGAGGTAATGCTCAGAAATGTACCGTGGTGATGATTGTAGGACTCTTCTTAATATGATTTAATGATTAAATTGTATGATAAATGAAGTATATTCTAATAACACTATTTTATTAAAATATAGTTCCCATCTAGGAAACTCACAGGGACAATTCTAGCCTGTCCTACTTGGTCATGCTGAGCCAGCATCAACACAAGGGCAGTGAGTTTGAAGCTTTTTGTTTTATTTTTTTGCTATTGGTGTCATACTATTGTTAGTTTTTCCTTGCATAGTTGAAATAACTTGCTGATGAAGCACTGCGAGCCTAGAATTTCCTTTGTGGGAATGATTTGAATCCAATCTTCTCAATAGTCTTAGGACTATTCTAATTATCTGTTGTCATTTAGCAACAATGTCCCGCTAGCAATGTAGTCCATTTTATGTGCTTGTTCAGCTCATGGTAAAATAATAATAATCGATGATTTAACCAGTATCTTTTTGATATCTATGTAATATGTAATCATGATACCTGCTTCATTTCTGACATTAATCATCTGTGCTGTGTTTCTTTTTCTTGGTCGGTCTTGGAGGGGTTGAGAGTTTGATTTGTCTTAAAAACAAAGACAAAATACCTTTAGCTTTGTAGGTTTTCTTCATCTCATATACACTTTCTATAATATTAATTTATGATCTTCATTGTTCCTTTTGTTCTGTATTTTGGGGCTTAATTTGCCATTGTTTTAAAACTTTGAGATGGCCAATATTTCTAGTGATAAATCTTTACAACATCTATTTCTCTGAATCTGACGTTTAAGCTCTTTCTCCAAACAAAATAATAAAATTTTGTTATTTTACCTGTGCCTTTTAAATTGGCATAAAATGCATTTAATGAGATCACTGATTTAATCAAGGTATATCTATCATCTTACTAAGTAGCCATGGGGCCAATGGTGAAGTCTTCAGCTGCTAACAGATAGGTTGGTGTTTTGAATCCACTATCCAGTCCATGAAAGAAAGATGTGGTGATCTGGTTTTGTAAAGGTGACAGCCTTGGAAACCCTATGGGGAAGTTCTCCTCCATCCTTTAGGATCACCGTGAGTCAGAAGCAACTCAACAGAACACAACAACACCATCATACTGTTGTTGTGTTTGTTGGATGGACTGTTTGATGTTTGTTTCATGGTTGGTCTCACACAGTGGCTTCAGCGATGGGCTGAAACACAATTGTGATGATGGTGTAGGATCAGCTCATGTTTCCTTCTGTTGTACAGAGTCCCAGTGAACCAGAACCAACTCGACAGCACCTAACAACATGAGCTAAAATCAACTCCACAGAACACAACTACACCATCCTATAGTCGTGTCTTAGAGATGCCACCTGTCCCAAGTTCACTTTCCTTTCCATGATGGTTTTGGGATTCCCTGAACATTTCTATTCCTTTCTTTCACTGCATTGACTTGATATTTGTGTGTGCTCTATTCCTAGAGATTTTCATGTACACTTGTGTTATAAAGACTAGTGTAAAATTAAGACTTCGGTAGTGTTCAGATAATGCAAGGGTCTTAGAATGTTTCCTTGCACCACCCCCACCACCCCCACCGACTTTACCTCTTGTTACTATTGTCATATATTTTACTTCTCCATGTATTGTAAACATCTAAGAAATGTAACACCATTATTATTTTATGCAGTCAACATTTAGCCAGATAGATTATATGGTATTTTTAATCACCTTATATGCATGAATGGGTTAGACAATGAATAAAGAAGACCAGAGAAGGATCATTGGTTTGAATTATAATATTGCCATGGACAGTTGAAGAACAACCAAATCTCCTTGGAAAAAGTACAACCAGAAAGCTCCTGCGAAGTGAGGATGGCAAGATTTTGTCTCATATGTTTTGGACATCATCCTTGATGAAGTAGCCGATCAGCAAAAATAGAAATGAGCTGACACAGTGGCCTCCACAATTCAAGCATGACAACAAGGTGGGCTGTGTTTCATTCTGTTGTACAAAGTAATTACAGGTCAAAACCAACTTTACCCCATCTCACAACAATACACACATCTATCCATCTCTGTTGCTCTTCCCAGAATTTCTTTGCTGCCATTTGTGATCCCTTTCCTTCTGATAATAGACTTTCTTTCAGTATGCACTTTACATCTACTAGAGATGAATTCTCTCACTTTTCATCTTTCTGACAATGTATTCATTTTAAAAATAAGTTTATGATCCAAGATCACCAGTTATTTTCTTTCAGAACTTTGGGGGTTTCATTTTCATTTCTTTTCAGGTTTCAACATTTTTGTTGATGATTAACTATAAGTCTTCGTGTTGCTTCTTTGATAGTAATACATTCATTTTACATGTCCACTCTTAAGTTGTTTCCTTTGTCTTTGGTTGTTGTTTTTACTATTATATACTAACAGGTGGATAGTGGTACTTCTTGAATCTTTAGGTTGATGTCATTTATTGTTATGGAAAAGGTTCTTAGCTACTATTTTTTTCAAATACCTTTCTCCCCTTCATTCTCTTTGTCATTAATTTAGGGGCACTCTGTGGCACTGTGGACGAGGGGTTGGGCTGCTACCCAGAAAATAGTGAGCTGAGGACTCACCAGCAGCTCCATGGGATAAAAATGAGGCTATCTGTTCCTAGAAAGATTTACAGTCTTGGACACCCCACATAGGTTCTCTACAAAATGAAATCAACTCAATGACAATCAGATTGGTTTGGGTTAATTATATATATATATATATTATATTTTTATTGCATGTATACTATATCTTTTTCCTTTTTTTACTATATCTTTTCTTGTAGATTTACAATACATGCCCCACATGTCTCTTTCTCTCCTTCCAATTTTATATTCTTTCAACTTTCAATACTTCAGTAAGGAGATTTTGTCTCATTTATCTTCTAATTCTCTGATCATCTCTTCTGATGAGTCTAATATTCTATTTAATCCATTTACTCATTCACTCGTTTTGGTTATTTTTATTAATTTGGGTGTTCATATTTCCAATTGATCATTGTAATGGATTTTAATGCTAGTGGTTTTCTGGAAGCTTGTTCTCTATTACCCCCCCCCACCTCCATTTTAAGCGAGACAATAACCATTGTTATTTTTTAAATGGTATCTAATAACTCCATTACCTGGCTACCCTGTAAGATCTATTTCATTGGTTTGATGATCTTTATTTTCAGCCAACTTTTTTTTTTTTACTTCTGGCATGAATTATAATTCTTCATTCAATGGTGGATTTTGAATAGAAACTTTGAAATTGTGAATGATTTTTTCTTACACTAAGAAAGCAGATCTGGCAAGCAGGCAGGACTGGAAATAGACACTTAGTTGAAAGTAAGTGGTCCAAGTCAACATTACCAGCAATGAGATGAATTGAAACGATGCTACAAAACATCACCTACCAAATATGCATAATTTAATTCAATCATCAAAAATATCCAGGAAAACCACACTGAAGGACACACTAAAAAATAGAAACCCAAACTAGACATTCAAAATAATGACGTCAAAACTGTCAAGATGATGTAAGTCAAGGAAAGATTAAGAAACTTTTCCAACTTGAAGGAGACTTAAATGACATAATAACTAAATAAAAGGTACGGTTTTTAATTAAATCCTTGGATACATGCTGTAAGGACTGGTGGCAGGATCACTGATGAAAACGTGAGGGGATTCTAACATTTGGCTTATAGTAATTAACAATGCTACCTTTCTGACTGTGATGGTTACCTTGTGGTTGTGTACGAGAACATAACTGTAAGAATTACATGCAAAAGTACTCAAGAGTGATAGGGTGTCTCAAAAGATCCAGCGGGGTGAGGGGGATTCTTTCTAGAATACTTAAAACTGTCCCATAAGTTATAGTTTATTTCAAAATTATTAGTAATTTAATTTCAAAATATGGTTTATTTCTAAAGTAAAAGGCCAACCTTAGGAATCTGATGGATGGCTGTGGAAGGGAAGGAAGATCTTAATGATGTCCCAGATAACTGATGGGCTATACATGGAAAGAGGACATTAGAGGGAAAAAGGGGATCTGGGTGTGGGAGAGATGGTGTGTTGAGGGGCTTATGAATGCTCACCTGAGAACTTACAGTAGACATGATGAGTCTGGCCCTGATAGACAAGGAATGACTCATCACACAGCTGTGGAGAGCTGCAAAGACATGTGGGACAGCTTCAATAAATTGTAATTTGTCAAAGCAGATAATTTTCTCTTGGCAGAGATGGGAGAAAGGGAAATTGAAGTTGTCTGAGAGCAGAGGCCTAAAGAACATGAGACATTTAGAGAAGGGTAGAAGAATAAATATAAGGAATCTGAAGATGAAGTAGTCAGAGAAAGTGGGAAACCAGGCAAAATCAGTGTCACCAGAATTATGCCAGGGAAGTCTGGGTGAGTGCTTAAATGGAATTAAAATCTATGATGCAGGTAAGATAAAAACTTAAACATATTCACAGCTTGAGTGTCCATACAGAAATCAATAATCACTTTTGTGAGAAGCATTTTCTGGGAGCAGTTGAGAAGGGAGTCAGATTTCAAAGTATTGAGAAATGAAAGGGTAACACATGGGTTCCGTGTGTAGATAGCACTCTTTGAAGAAGCTTGATTTTGCATACTTTGATTGTCGATGTGAGAAATAAAGAAAAGGAGAGCTAATTATGAGGAGGTTGGGGAGTAGGAGATTAAAATAAACAAGAAAAAATATTGAAAATATCAGCATTTTGAACACATTAAACTGCTGTGAGGAAGAAATTTGTAAGTAATTGAAATCTAGGAAGAAGATTGATGGAACCAGATCCCTAAAGACCTGGGAGTCACCGGAAGGAAAATAGAAATGGTGGAATTAACCACTCAGAAATGTCCTTCCTCTGAAATTGATGAACAGAGGGAGAGGATCAGGACCTAAGTAGGGAGAAATAGGGAGGTATTTTTCTCCCTACTGTCCTCTATATTTTTCTTTTCAAGTAGAAGATAAGATCTTTATTTGAAATTGATAATGGAAGTAAAGGGTTGTTGGAGAATTGAGAAACATAAGAAAGCTCTTAATAACTATTGTGAATAATGAGAGAAAATATTACTAAGGAAACACACTATCAGTGTAGGGCACTATCTCTGAACGTAGCTGGGATGGGCAGCCATGCCTTTTCAGTTTGAACGGCACTTTCAGGATTTCCACAGGTATCATTCAGTAGCTCAGGGAGGAGAGCTGAGAGAAATAGTGAGATCGACCCAGATGTGGCTTTGCTGTAAGAAGGAACAAGCTGGAAACAGAATGGCCAGAGAATGAATAGCTAGGGTCATTTGGTGTGGCAATGAAGCTAGGAGAGAGCTGATACATTGAGAAGAAATGGAGAGGCCAAAAGATTGACTAACTCGATCCAGTTGAAGAACAGATTGAGTGGCAATGAAGGCATGAAAGAACTGGAAGCACAGGGGTTTATGAGGAAATTAGAACTGTAGATTTCAGGAGGGGAACAGTTCCCAGGTACGAAAGAGCTCCAGACTGTGGCTGCGGTCTTCACTCATTCAAAATGGTGTGGAGCCATCAGGAAACTGTACAAAGGGAAGCTTGTTGGTTCGTCAAAAGTAACGCTGAAATTATACAAAATGGCGGTAGAATTTGGAAAAGTATGGAATGATATTTGCAGACATCTGACTTGAGGCATCTTTAACAGGAATTGAAGGAAGAAGGAGACTAAGATGTCAAGAATGATGTTCATGTTGTGCAGTGCGTTATACATTGGACCGCTAACTGAAAAGTCAGCAGTTCAAACCCACCAGTGACTCCACTGAAGAAAGGTGAGACAGTCTACTTCTGTCAAGATTAACAGCCTTGAAAATCATGCTAGTTGTTTTCACCTCAACAAGCATGTTTTGGTTTGGTGGTGGTGGTGGTAGAGATGGTGGTGGTGGTGGTAGTTGTGGTTGGTCCTTCAAGGATACCATGCTTATTTGTACTGAGAATTTATAAAACATTATGTTTTTTGTTTGTTTGTTTGTTTTTTAAGTGCACACAAACTCACTGAAATCAAGTTGATTCTGGCTCATCGTGACCCTACAGATAAGGTAAAGTTGCTTCTGTGGGTTTCAGAGATTGGAACTCTTTACAGGAGTAGAAAGCCTCATCTTTCCCCACAAAGCAGCTGGTGGTTTTGAACAGCAGTCCAAAGCATAACCCACTCATCAATACCAAGATGTGAATAATAGTTAAACAAAATATAGGTATCTTGGAGATTATCCAGTTTTCCCTCACATGTGTAAATGAAAATTGATAATTGGTTATATATATATTAGTCAGATACATATTCGTTATATATATTGGGGGTTTTTTTTAACCAAAAGTAGTACTCTAATAGTTGGCTGTACTTAAATGTTTGGGAGGTAGAAATAGTAGTGTCTCTGCTTTGCACTTTCTTGGTCAGATTTCAGTTTACTATATTTCTAGATACATTGGCCTTTACATACACCAAGTTCCAGTTAAACATGAAACTCTGCTATAAATAGTATGTTGATGGACAGATCAACTTCCAGATTGAAGAGTTGGCCAGTTCTTGGGGACTCAGCGGAACGTGTGGGATTGAGCGACATGGAGTGCAGGGCTGCACCGAGAGAGTGGCCTCTGCGTAGCTGGTGGAAGAATCTGTTGGGAAGATAACAAACGTGGCCCAATGCTTCATAGTTGGCCAGCTACCAGAGGAATGGGGAGTGGTGCTGGGAAGGACTAAAGAATGTGTGTGGGTGACAGACAGATGGAGCAATAATGATTGGGTGGAACACAGAGAGCTGGCAGAGATGCAGTTGGAGATAAACCCTGAGGTGGAGTTGTATGGCTGTCTGAGAAATGGGTAATTAAAAGGGAGCGAAAACATGCCCAGAGAATTGTGGCAACCAACCAGGGAGGCAGCTTTTCATTCTCACCGCAATGTTGGTTTCAAAACATGAGTTGAACATAGGAAGATAGAATGTGTGAAGTATGTTCTGGGACAGAATGTAGTCTTTGGGTGGGAGTGTTGCAATGGTAGATGCACAGGCAATACAAACACCATACAATATTATTAAAAATGGGGCGGTTGACCCAGATGTGTCTGTTCCCCAGGCCTGTTTGGGTGCTCCTCAGCCAATAGCCACCGAATCCAAGGATACCGAACCAAAACCAATGAGTCCATTCTGACTCACAATGACCCAATAGGATAGTGTAGCATTGCCCACAGGATTTTCAAGGATGTAAATCTTTATGAAAGCAGGTTGCCTCATGTTTCTCCAGGGAAGTTACTGGTGGGTTTGAACCACTGACCTTTGGGTTAAGGAGTCAAGCTACTTAACCACTGCACCAGCAGCAGCTCTAACATAAGCATGCCTATCAGGCACTCCTAAGTGATCTGGTTGAGTGGGTAAGGAGCTACACTGTAGCTGCTACAGGAAGGAATGAGGAAGGACATAGCTGAGATAAAAAGAGGAATGGTGTGAGAAGACTCAGCACTGATGATTCAAACATGACCCTGTAGCCCACAGCTCAGGAAGATGCAGAAACTTTGTTTCCGTTGCTTATATCGGAAGCCCCTGCTGTTGATAAGATTCCAGCTGATGTCAGCCTTACTGAAACGAGTGGAACTTTGACTTAGGTTTCCAAGCCTGTGATCTCACCTGTCTCTTATGAAGCTGCCGGTGGATTTATCCACTGGCCTTTCTGTCTGCAGCCAGATGCTTAGCTACCCAAGGTCTCCTCTGCAGCCCGTAAACACCCTCCCCCACCCCCCGCCCAAACAAACAGCTCTCCACCACCCAATTGAAGCTCCAAGTAAATCCAGTAAAAATTGTGCTGTCTGGTTTCGAACCCATCATTCTAGTGACTCGAAATACGTGGATTAACCGGCTGAAATATAGCTAGCTGTACATTGGAAGCAGGGTAATGATGTGTTTTAAGCATCCTCAAATATGATTTGCAGAAAGAAGCTGAGAATAAGGCACCTTCTTGTGTCTGAATGGAAAGGTGTAGCCTTTCTTCAAACAATGTATTATTGAACAAGTTTCTCAAGTTCAAAGTCGAAATGACCTTCTAGTGGAGGAGATATCAGTTTCTTACCTTATGAAAATCAAACACCTTTTCTGCAAACACACCATTGGCAATGCTGAGCTCATAACCTTTGTGGGATGAGTTTATTTCATAGAGGAATCTTTTCAGTTGAGATTGGAGTCCTGGCTGGTATTAGAAAGATTATAAAAATAAATTATTCTTGAACTACAAAATTATGCATAATCTCATTTACACTTGAAGTAAAACAGATATTTTATACCATGAAAGTATGAGAAATAATGATGCTATGAAAGCAGCAACCCAGATGGCGGATATCTACAAACTCTAAGCCATTCTTATTGAGTGCAAAAGGAGGAGCAATTGCAATCGCTCTGTTGTAATCACCAGGTTAGGCAGAGTCCTGATTGTGTGCGCATTGCTGTGCTAAAATTCACAATCCTCTGTCAATCAAATGGCTGCATGAGTGTGGGACATAGCCCATCTCATACTCAGAGTATGGACGTCTCTGTTGTTTGTTTTCTAAAGACAAGTCCATGAGCATACTGACTCACTTGAGAGGTGATCAAAATTCTAAGATGTTGATGATGTAAGGAAGACTCACTCTTAAAATGAAGACGCGCACTCAGTTTGGAGTCTTCTAGTCACTGAAGCTCGTTTCTCCCTTTCCAGTGACATCATAGAATTGAGTAGGCAACAGGGCAAAGAAAGAAGTGAGACGAAGGCTTACCAATTCATTTGAGGCGTGTTTAACTCTGAAAATCAGGTCACTCCAGAGGCATTTACAAAATTAGAATGTGAGTGGAGGACGATTATATCTACAGGGTCTTTATGAGTCAGAATGGGCTCAACGGCAGTGAGTTCAGTTTTTTGTTTTGTTGTTTTGGGGGGAGGGGTTGTATTGTTGTTTTGTTTTGGATATCTAGATTCTACCTTCTACCATCTCCAACCCCCAAAGATCTTAAAAAAAGATAACTGTTACTAAATTGATTTTTTTAAGGGACTTTCAATAAAAGTAAAGCCTTTTTCCAGCCCTGATGTAAACCCTGACAGTCAGCAAGGGAGTTTTCCACATGTGGGTGCCGTGCACCTGGCTCTCCACTCCCTGCTGTGTGGGAATGTAGTTGGGGGAATTCATTGTGCATCTGTTGCCCAGAGATGACTGAGGTCAGAACAGAGATGGGCAAGGGGAAGATTAAAGTGTCATTGGTGAGGTGTATGCAGCTTTCTTTGGATTCACAGGTAACATTTAAATGTTTGTTCATTTCCAAATCAATCCTTCTAACAAACGGACTGATTCTTACCTATTTTGTGCATTTAATGAATGGTCGTTGGGCACTCTGATAGGACGCAAGGATATAAAGGCTTTAAGATGTGAGTCCTAACCTCAAAGGACTCATCTATCGGCAGTGGAAATTCCTAAATGTGGAATTACAACATTGTGTCCCCTGACTCAATGGGAGTGCCTGAGTTTGGGAATCTCCTGAGGTGCTTAGAGAATAGAATGGTATTTCAGACTTCTTCTGTAATATAAAAGGGTAAAGGCGTAGAAAGCTTTGAGAATGATGAGGGCAACAAATGTGCAAATGTGCTTGGCATACAATGGATGGATGGATGCATTGAGATAAAAGTTGTACGAGGCCCCAATAATATGATTTTAAAAATATGTGGGAAAGCAGAGGTTTATGAATTAAATTTATTTTGATGTTAACACATTAATAAAATAGAAATGTTTAAATGTATAAGACAATTAGATCCTAGATCTAGGGTGAGCAAAGTGTTCAAATTAACAGAATCCAACAAGCTCATGATAGTAAATTAATTCAATAACTAAGTCAAGCATACTGATGTGTTTATTCCCCTAAATTGATGTTATTTTCTGTATTTAGTTTTAAAAGATATGGAATGGTAAAATAATTAAACAATCCTGATTTGTATACCTGTTAACAATGTAAAAATTATCAGTGAGATAATTTTCCAAGAATCTAATAAACCTAAAGCATATTAAATAAATAAATAAGGCAAATTAAAATATGGCAATTACTCTGAAAACCACATATTTTCTAATAGAAATTAATCAACTACAACTGTATCTATCCCAGTATTTTGAATTCACAGTGAACATTCTTTTGGTAAAGTCATGATTCATTGATGTTTCCAGTACAAGTCTACTTAAGCATCAGTCTCTTTCCCAAAGGAACAAAAAGGCATACAGTAATGAGGCCTCTCATATTCTGAAATAGTTACTCAAAGAGTTAAACTGATGTGTGCATATGCAGTTAAACTGGTGTGTGTATATCCAGTTGTTAACCTCACTGCCCTCATCTCTACCAATCACTTCAAAGTAGAAAACTCCCTTCTTACTTGTTTCTAGCAAAAGCTGTGAGCTTTCAATCGCCATACACCTTCCTGAATCTAATCCTTTGGTCTCATTTGTTCCCGGTGGCTGCAGCGGGAAGAAAACATTGGCCCGTTCATGTTGGGTGGTTTTCTTTTATAGTTCAACTTTAAAACACAATAGGCATCTGTAATAAAATGCCGTGCTACTGTTAAAAGTACTTTTTTTTAATGATTGCATGCTTGAATTCAATAATTCTTCCACTTTACAAAAACAGAGAAAAAAACCACAAGCCAAAGCTCCACCCCTAATAGTATCTCTGACTGAATGTAAGAAAAGAAAGAAGTACTGCCCTGGAATGAAATTAGCGATGGAGGACAGGATCATCTGTGCACTGCATAATCCATTTTACCAAGAGAAGCTGGCTGTGACTCTCATGGAGGAAACACAACATTTAATTCCAGGCTGTTTTGCCAAAATTCAGCCAGTGCACAAATAAAATCATAGCAAATGAATAATCCACAAGTAATGTATCAGAGGTCGGATTTGAAGTGTCTGCAATCAGGAAATCCGAATGAGACCTGTTTCTTTGTACCGAAAGATAGAGACTATGTGTACTTCTAGTCCTGGGAAGGGAATGGAATGGATTTCTCCACTTGGTTTCCCACTCATTTTGCTGACAGAAGCTGGTCATTACCTTGGTATAAGAAGTGTTCCCGTGTCCTGAGGCGGCGTTGAAATGAAGGATCTGCAAACAGGCACAAGAGCAGAGGCCGTCAGAGATGCCAGGAGAAGGAGTAACAAGAGGTCTTGAAAATGAAAAGATTTCTTTCCCAAGAATGGTGTCTAAAGGCCACCCCAAGGTCACTAGCATCCAGAACGAATTCACCCCACACCAACAAACGAACATCAGTGGGCCGGAAGGGAGGAAAGTTTGTCCCCATTTAACTTTTCATTCCAGGTTCTTCCTGCTCACTTCCTGCCGTCTCTCTGGGCCACCATGATGTGCTGATTTATATACATCTGTGTTCATTTATATACAAGCCTTAGTGATCTTACTTCCCAACCTCTCCTCTTTGACTGATGGTTGGTGCAGATGTTAATGTCACAACACACACCCCTCCGGACTCAATTGCAAGCAACTGACTGCACCTCAACTTTTAGTCAATATAGTCAATGAAATGCTAGCATGGGTCCCCCTACCTTAACAACAATGGTCTGGTGACAAGGGGAATGAATAAGCCTCTTTATGAAATTACCCCGGGCCTATAATACTAACATTGGAGCCAATATAAATAAGTGCATGAATTTGTGCATTTATGTTAGATTTGTGATTGCATTTTACTTACCAGATTTTCCTTATTTCTTTCATCTGTTTAATTTATTGTTCACATTAGGGAATCTTAAATCCCCATGGTACTTTC
Source organism: Tenrec ecaudatus (assembly GCF_050624435.1). Classification (NCBI taxonomy): domain Eukaryota; kingdom Metazoa; phylum Chordata; class Mammalia; order Afrosoricida; family Tenrecidae; genus Tenrec; species Tenrec ecaudatus. Next base: position 13,617,542 of record NC_134544.1, read on the forward strand.
TAACTATTATCACTATTTCTTTCTCAAATTTCCTCTTACATGAAATAATATTAAACTACATGTAATTTGGATAGAATCCAAAATAATATCACCGTCTGGATGCTTTTAAGGCTGTCCTCCCCGCCTCCCACCTCACAATTGGGGCTTTCCTCATATGAGGACGTTCTGCTCCTGGTCAATGTAGTCCTAATACAAAAACTTAGAATTATTTGACTCCAAGCCTTATTTTTACCCACTGGATTTCTTTGAATGCAGACATTTGGGTTTCTGATCACAGTTATACCTTACCCAACACATTGCCTCATACAATGGAAGTATTAAATACATTTAGTTCAGTAGGTTGTTTGTATTCAAGACCTCTCTGCTCTCCCATCTTTAGGGGAGACAACAAAATGGTTCTAAAGCATTTTGTATTTTAATTAATCAGTGATGTATTCTTATTAGTTGCTAATTTTTTCAAGGGTTTTATAGTTATCAAATATAACTGAATCTTTGCAAACATGCACTTTGGGCTGCCTTTCAGCTTTCTGGCATTCTCAGCTGGAGATGATTTTGCCCACTCTCCTGGGGATAGCTTTGATTGCCATAACAGGAGAAGCAGGCGAGGAAGTGCACTTTGGGGATCCAGTAGGCAGAGACCAGCCATACTGCTAAACGGACTTCAATGAAGAGCTCCCACCACAAAGACGTTTCCTGGCCCAGACTGTGAGCAGTGCCACTCTGAGAAACACTGCTACAGAAGAGCTCTGAGTTTGAATCCCATCTCTGCCTGCTACTCATGATCAGAACTAGTTGCCATGGAGTTAGCTCTGTCTCACGATGACCCAGGCTGAGACTAGAAGTAGACTAGTTCTAGTTCAGACTAGAACGGAGCTCTGTAGGTATTTCAATGGCTGATTTTTCAGCAGTAGACCACCCAGCTTCTGGGTGCCTTTGGATAGACTTGAACCTTTAACTTTCTGATTAGCCACTCATTTTTTAACATTCAATCAGGATATTAGCTTCTTCAAGGTGCTCATATGAGTATCAAATAAAGTAATAGTCAGAGAGCTTATTCAAAAACATGAGACAAATGAGATTCTGAGCAATTGGTTGCTATTGTCAACTCACTCACACAAGATGTTCAATAGAGACCTGGTGGCACCATGGGCTAGGCCTTTGGCTGCTAACCTCAAGGTCAGCAGTTCTAACACACCAGCCATTCCCGGGGAGCAAGATGAGGCAGTGTAGTCTTGTAAAGATTTGCCACCTTGAAAGGCCCATGGAGCAATTCTACTCTGTCCCATAGGGTTGCTATGAGTTGACAATCAGTTTGGGTTTGGTTATTTTGGCACCAGTCCAAAAGTGACCGTCTTAATCTGTAGTGTTTTAGCAGTAACTATTCACTACGCTCTTCAGATAGAGAGAAGGGAAGTATTCTAACTAAATTCTCTGCACAATCTTCAACAAGGACTCATGGATGAGAGACTCCAATAGAGAAGCTTGCTCTAGAATCAACTCAATGCCACAGAAGAATAGCATTTTTTGAGAACAACTAAAAAGAGAAAAACTAGTGGGTAGAAGGGTCTGAAATCAAGGTAGATACAACCTGGACTCATTATCCACCAGTATTTCTGGTTGAGCTACGGAATTCAGATGACAAATACCTGAGAGAACACACAACAGTGGCCATCTCAGTTCCCTGAACACCCAGGCTCAGAGCTGTGTTCAGGAGAATTGAAGGTCGTGGCAGTGGGCATACGTGCTGCTATCTGGAATGTACTATTAAGTTGGTTGCGTTTGGATGACTAGGACTTCATTGCTAATTCCTTCTAGCCTTACTGTCTCATCCATGTCTACTGAGAAGTGGTTCTCAAACATTCTTGTGGACCAGGAAGGCTTATGAAACACGGGTTGCTCCTGTGTCCCCATGCCTTTTGGTTCAGCAAAGTGGAGTAGTCCCCAGGCATTTGCCTTTCTAATAAGTCCTACAGGTCATGCTGAATGTGTCCCAAATCACTCCAGATTTCTAAAATGAAACAGAATGAACTACTGTTCACAGTAATTCAATCTTACAGTAGTAACTGCCTCTTTTTTATGGTATAGTTTCTTACACATTCACTAGCGGTACAGTGGGTTAAGCATCGGACAGCTAATGGGAAGGCCAGTGAATCAGTGGTTTGCTCCATGGAAAATGAAGACACAGTCTGCTTCGATAAAGAGCACAGCCTCCGATAGAGTCACTATGAGTCAAAACCAATTCAGTGGCAGTGGGTTGTGTGTTTCTACAATAACCATGCATCCTTAATTTGGTGTGGCGGGCTATACTTGTACTTCAAAATACTCTCCTGAGGGGAAAACGCAAATCTCTGATTCTAGAACTATTCTGTCTGGTCACTGTAAAACAAGATCTCAATCTGCTAGGGCTGGGTTCATTGGGATGTGTGAGGATTTGACACTGCATCCTCTGATAAGAAACACGGGTGGTACTGTGGATGGACACTCATATGCTCACCAGAGATCAATGTTGGGGCCCGCCAGCTGCTGTGTGGGAGAAAGATGTGTCCATCGGCTTCTGGACAAGTGTGCAGCCTTGGAAGGAATCCTATGAAGCTGTTCTTCCCTATCCCATAGGGGCCATATGAGTTGGAATTATCTCAAAGACTTTGGGGTTTTTGTTTGTTTTCTCCAATTATAGTCTGCATTTTTTATGGGGATGATCACAGGGAAATAGATTCTTGGAAAAATAATTGGCACTCCTGAAGACTGGCAGAAACCCTGGACGGCAACAGAGTTGAGCCTGACCTGGTCCAGCTGAGATGCACAGTCCCCTCGAGCCCCCAGGCGGATCAGCGCCAGCGCTGTGAAGATGCTGAGAGAGGAGAAGAAGACATTGCCATTCCCGTGGTTGTTGTCCATCTCTCGGAACAAGTTGAAGCAAAACTCTGCATTTGCTGCAGTAAGGGAGGCCATGGCGATGTGGAGGGCAGCCTGAGAACAACAGAGACACAGTTAGCCCTGGGTGCCCTGTCTATGAGATTGTGGTTTTCACAAGCCTTAGTTGTACCTTCCAAGCTTGGTTTCTGAAACTTTAGGTTTGTTCACAGAATACCTTCAAACAAAACTCTATTGTGAGGGTTCCATTGGCCCAGGATCCTGATTGCCAGCAACCTACAACGACCTTCTTTGTCAATGCATCAGAATACACTCATTGTTTGGTCGTAGTCGTGGTCCTTAGATCCGCGTTAGCACTGTGCGCTCCTGTTCGCGCTCCTCTTTGGCATGGCGTTTCTGTCCCCAGAGGATTTTCATGGTTCTCTTTTCAAATCCTAGTTGTTGTTGTTGTTGTTTCAGGACTACCATGATTTCAATGATTATGCCTGCTATAAGAGCACCCCTTCTTTTCAGACCGTTTTTTGAGCTTAGAAAAGTGAATGTCCATACTATAGTCCATGCCACCAAAGAACATAGACTTTCCAGCACAGAAGTCTGTCTCTTGTAAGCGAATACAAAGTAGCAGAAATGTAGTAGCAAGTAGGGCGATGAGGTCACCATCTGATTCTGAAGTATGCTGTGTCAGTCGTACAGAGAGTGGCTTTCATGACATCCTTCAGTACTCTGGTTTTGTTTTCAGATTTTCCATCGCAATGTTTAAACTGATCCCAAGATCATAGTTTTGGGTGCTGTCACAGGAAGTGAATTCACATAGATATTCAAGATTGTTTCCCTAGAAACACTGTAACATAACCCTGACTTTCCACTTGATAGTGTTGCAGGTTCCCAGAGTCCTAGACTAAGAACAGGGAAATCCAATATTAGTACCAGTGTACTGATATCAGTACCACCAATGGTTAACAATTGTGTGACCTGGATCAACATTTAGCATCTCTGAGTTTCTAAATGCTCATCTTATCCGACCAGATGATCTATGTATAGGGTCTAGTGCAGAGATCCTCAATAGAAATGATGGCGTCATTCTTTCCTGCCCCGTGCAAAAGGAGCACACCCTAATATTGGACTTTTGGGTGGTGTGGTAGAGAGGTGAAAAGGTCCCAAGAGGGAAGACATATGTCATTTCAAAACGAATATTTTCAAATTATCACTGGGTTGACTATCTTGTCACAAATGTTGAATGCATTTTGAAATTACATGACATCAAAATAAGTGTTTTTCAATTACGATTTTATCAAAAAGTAGTGTGTGTGCGTGTTCTAAATTGAGACAACTCTTCTGGTATAAAGTCTGCCTCAGGGTAGACATTGAAGGAATGATCTGTAACAAGGTAGCAAGCAACCTGCTCCATCCTGAAAAATTAAACATTGAACATTCCCAGAAAGAATGTTCCTGAGACACCATATTTGAATTCTGTCCTCACAAGAACATCACTGGGACACAATGTCATCAAAGATGCTGGTGTTCATGTTTGAGTTTAATCACATCTCATTCACTACAAACCTTCTTCTGCAATTACACCCAACATTGCCGGTTCATGCCCACGTACCCGTCTCATTCACACCACGCTGGAACCGCCTTTCAGTAAGGGCTCCTTTTAAAATATTAACATGGATTTCATTGGGTTTAACAATGACTTCCTCGATCTAGGACCAAGAGAGGTGGCATCTATGATTGGGGCAGCAGGGAAAACCTGTTCTAGAAAGGAACAAAAATGGACAGAAGAGTTTGGGAGTTCAGGGCAGTTGCACTCAGTGAGTGCTACCGTCCCCAGACTTTTTCTGGGACTCAACAGCATACTGTAGAGGTGAAAACTATGTGTTTCTTCCACCGCATCTTGTAAAATTATTTGTACAAGAAAAACTATAATAAAATTAACGACTACACAATTCAATGTACTAAAATGCTGCATGAGTTTACTGTCATAGCAAATGAAGTCGTCTTACACATTTTATTACTTTGGAGGGGGGAAGAGCAAGATTCTCTTCAAAAGAATTTCTGCAATTTCCTAATGAGAGCTGTGAACCAGACCCAGTAGTCAAGGAAATGAATCCCTCTTGTGAAAGTAACTTCAAAAGCAAAATCAGACTAGTCCTTTCCGAATATGTACATCAAAATTATATTCATAACTCTTGGAGTGCGCAAAATGCACTGTAAGCTCCATTTTTATCTAGCCAAGCACCACTGTTTCCTCTGAAGGTTAGATCTTGCTGTTTTATTCTTCCTGTTTTTGTAAAAACCCTTCTTAAATCACTTTCTAAGCAGCCAACACAGGTTTTATTTTCTCACCCGGTAGTCATCAGGATGACTTTCCATGAAACAATCATCCTATTGAAAAGAAGAGAAGCTACATAGGAATTTGTTTTTTTTTCTGACGGTCACGTTCATAATTTTTATGGTTTGGGTAACTTTTATGAAAGAAAAGCTATACTAATATATAATGATTACAGAGGAGCATGCCCGGAGACATTCCTAGATGATCATAAATTCTCAGACAACAATTTAAAGTGTGACAAATGTAGTAAATAGTAGGCACAGAAGCATTCCTGTACAGGCGTGCTCATGCACTTCGAAAATAAATGCCAAAAAAAAAAAAAACATTCCACTTCACCTAATTGTTTTTATTAGGTTTATCTCTTCAGGTGCACAGTCGTTTCCAGAAATTACAGCAACATTCTTCCCTTTTCATCTGGCAGAGAGCTAAAGTCCTACTGGGACACAGGTAATTATTTTCCAGACTGAATTGTTTTATAGCCCAAGGCTCCGTCAGATGACAGATGGATACAAGTTAGAATTCTGCTAAAGCTGTGGTTAAATTTTTCACCAGGATTACTTTTCAGAATAACTTAAAAAAAGAAAAAGAAAGCAGCAACAAAAGTAGGTGAACGTTAAACAGGCTGCCGGTATGTGTCCAACGATTTGGGTCCCAGTTAAAGGACTAAAGGAAAAATACGTTAAAGCTGCACAAGACGATGTCACTGCACCATTAACCAACATGCCACAAACAAACCCTTTTAAAATCCTTCAAAAGTTTAGCTGTAGAGATTATTTTTCATTTCTTTAAACCATATTACAGTCTCTTGCACCAATGTTTTAATCTACAAGTATATAATTAATTTCTAGTTTTTTAGTTACCACAAATGAACACGTATTCATGAATATTCTTAAAGTCCCAGACTTCAAATGTACATGAAGATCTAAAGGTTTATAATGGCCTCAATCTCACTGTGAGTACGGGGATCATTCTATCCTGTCCTGTCAGTTCACTGTGAATCTGCCATGGCTCAATGACAGTGAGTTTGGTTTTGGCTTTTTTTGAAATCTCTTACACCGACAACTTTTTTAAAGATTATGTCCTTTAGATAATAGGTTATGTGCCTCAAAACAACAAAAAAGAAAATTTCTCACCATAATTTTTTAAAAAATCTAATAAAAAGAAACACAATTTGAAAAATAAAGTATAGCTAAAGCCAAGCACAAAATACAGTCAATAAAACATAAAATCATAATGTAATATTTCATGAACCTATGTTTACTTACTTAATATAAGTGATGTGCCTGAAGTGTATGAAGAATATTTAAATGCCACGAACTTCCAAATGAACAAACATTTACTGAAGAAAATGCAACCAGAATGCTCCTTAGAAGCAACAATAATAGACTTCACCTGGTGTACTGACCCCTTGAGCAGGAAATACCAGTCCCTGGAGAAGGTCAGCTTGCTTGGGAAAGTAGGGAGTCAATGAAGAACAGGAAGACTCTCCACCAGCTCAATGGACACAGTGGCTGGAACAACTGGCTCGAATATAGCAATGCTCATGAGGCTGCAGCAGGACCAGCCAGGGTTTTGCTCTGTTGCCCACAGGCTCCCTGTGATTCGAAACTAACTTGACGGCACCTAGCAACAGCGGGTATTTAATACAAATATTATCTGATCTGGATAGCTTTTTTTAAAAAGGAAAAGTAATCATTAAAAATTATCATGGTACAATATTAGGGGAAGACGTCTCATGTTTACTGTGTATGTTGTTGGGGGAAACTCCTGAACAAGCTTAATTTTTATTCCTATCCTGTTTCTTCTGTTATCCTTTAACATCACTTAAGTCAGATGTCATAAATAGCAGAATTCCTTTACAGAAGTATTATAAAGCCTTCCTTTTAAAAAAACAAAACAGGGCTTGAATTTTGTTCAATCCTTTATCAGATGATGAGAACAGAGAACACCTCAAAACTCAAAAGTCACAATATCCTCCTCCATGAAGCCTTAGACAATAGCCTGGGCACGCAGGCTCTCGAGCTGCCCTCCTTTCCCCCAAGTACTATTTCTCTCTCCCAGGGGGAACGCCCTTGTCTCTTACCCACTGCTCCGCGGACCCCACGTTCAGTAGGCGGCAGAGAAGCCCTAAGGCAGAGACTCTGAGAACAGGACCAGGCAATTTTGAAATTGTTTGAAGCGTTTAGAGCCTCAATACTGAGAAGTAGCCACCATCAACCCATTCATTCACCCATCTCTCGTCCATTCTCATCCTCATTCTCTCGATCTCTGACTCCCTCCCCTCAAAGATCTGGCCACACTCTCAGTTGTGGACGTCAGAATTATTTACCTTGCTGTCTTCATAGAGGAAGGTGGCAGCTGGTTGGGTGAGTCTGAGAGTCCCTGGCCTTACGCTGAAATATAAAGCCTCTGACGCAGACACTCCCTAACTCCAGCTTCCGCTAACAGTGTGTGATGACCTTGATGATTTGAACATGAAATAATCTTCAAGACCTCTGTTTGGAGAACAATTAAAAGATGTTGGTAATGGTCTTATCATAGAATACTAGTATTGTATCCAAATCAAAGAAGACCCTCAAACAGATGCCGATAATGAATAGAAATTTAGCGTGACATTTTAAGTGACTCTGAATGCCATATGGTAGTTTTGTATAGTTTGTATAGGTAGTCAGTCATACATGGTGGTACAACTGGTATGTTCTACGGTGGGGAAGTATGCCTCCCAAATTCAATCCTTGGTTTCTGTTATTGTCCTTTGCTTAGGGTCTTCCCCTTCGTCCCATCTTGAAATACAAAGAGGAACTTTGGCAATTCTCCACCTCTGGTCCTCATCTTCGCCCATCGACAACGACATGAAGACAGCCGGGTGCTGGGAGCAAATGGGAGCAGAGACCTGCTCTGTCTCAGACCTGGGGCCTCTGCATTTGAGGGAGAGGTGTACACTGAGCTCTTCAGGAGCACTTACAAGTGTTTCCCAGACTTCCTTCGTCTTACTTGCCTATTTCAATGCTACAATGCAGTGATGAAGCAATCGGCTGCTAACTGAAAGGATGGCAGTTTAAGCCCACCAGCTGTCCTGGAGGAGAAAGATGTGGCAGTCTGCTTCCACAAAGATGTGCAGCCTTATAAACCCTGTGAGCCAGTTCTACTCTGGCCTGCAAGGTCTCCTGAGGCAGCATCAACTCACTCACCTACAGGTGAATGCCCTACTAGAAGGTGAGGTGCATTTGTACATATTGAACACAGGAAGAGAGCTACACTTATCTCAGGAAAGGAATATATTCATCATAGAAAGAAGAACAACTAAATAAATAACATGATTGAGAAAATGTGGTAATTACTAAATCCAGAGAAAACAAAAATTGCCCAATAAAACGTATATGATCACACTCCTTAAAACTCAGCTATGAATCAGATGTTCTAAGTATAAGGATCTCAATGTTGAATATGGATCTTAACAAAGAGATGAGGAGGAGATTGGGTAGGGTGGGGAGTTGGGTGGAGAACAGACGACTGAAGAAGCACATTTTTCTTTCATGGGAAGAAATCAACAGATCCAGAAGGTAGAAAGCAGGAGCATGCAGTACAGTGTGTTGTAATAGGTACGCAGAAGATGACAGGGAGGCAGCGTTTGAAGCAGGTGAGAGTGGCCATTCCTAGGAAGTGGGGAGCAGAGTGGAAGGGAGAGAAGAAGGAGGCAGAGGACTGTTTCCCAGTCAGTCAGGTTTGGGGGCTCATGTGACTTTGTGCTCCATCAACGTGTATGGATCCCCTGCCATCCAGCCCATTCTGAGTCAGTGTGACACCCCCCGCCCCATGAGACAGAGTAGAGCTGCTCATAAAGACACAACCTTTCTTGCTGAAACTGAGGAGGACTGGAAGCACTTGCTGATGAAGATCAAGGATGGAAAAATCAGTGTGGATGACAACTCAAAGTAAAGAAGACGAAAATTCTCCCAACTGGACCCATAGTTAGCACCATGATAAATGAGAAAGGGTTGAAGTCTGTCAAGGATGTTTGTCTTGCTTGAATTCACAATCAATGTTCATGGAAGGAGCAGTCAAAAGATGAATACCATTAAATAAATCTGCTGCATAAGAACCCCTTAGAGTCTTGAAAAGCCAGGCTGTTACTTTGAGGTGCTCCTGACCCTAGCCATGGTACTGTCAATTGCCTCATAGGCATGTGCCAGTTGAACATTGAATCAAGAAGATGGAAGAAGAATGGATGCATTTGAATCATGGGGCTAGAAGATTGAAAGTACTTCTGACTGATAAATGGACAAATCAACCTGTCTTAAGTGAAGTACAGCCAGAGTGGCAAGACTTGGTCTTACGTACTTTGGACGTATTGTCAGGAGAGTGCAGTCCCTGGAGAAGAACCTCGTGTTTGGTAAAGTCAGCGGGCAGTGGAAAGGAGGACGGCCCTCACGGAGATGGGCTGACGTCACCACCGCAGTGAAGGACTAAAGTGTGGGAACAATTGTGAAGATGGTGCAGGACTGGGCAGTTTCTCTGTTCTGTTGTGCATGACATCGCTAGGTCTCAGAACAGACGAGCGCACCTAGCTAACAACAGGACTGCTCCTCAGGGTTCCAAGGCTGCAAATCTCTTTGGGAGGAGCCAGCCTCACTTGTCTCCTGCAGAGCATCCGATAACTTTGAACTGCTGACCTTGAGGTGAATACTCAAATAGTTAGTCCACAGCACCACCAGAACTCTTTGGAACCGATAACCTTGAAACAGATAAAGAATAAATAACAAGCTCTAGGTTCAAATCCCAAGTGGGTGACTACTTGCTACATGCCTTGAGCAAGTTTCTATGAGCCTCTTCCTTCTCATCATTAAAAGAAGAATTTCGATTGTATGTATATATATGTATATAAAGATAGATTAAATGCATATGGGTTTATAACATGTATGTATAGGTTATATATTTATATATGCAGGCAGTCACTGGTCTACAAACAAGTGTATCTTCAAGTGGAATGTGTACAGGATTAGAACAGGTGCATATCGTTCTTATTTAGCCTCATTTTAGTGCATGATTGAGCCCCTGGTAGTGTAATGGACTTTGTGATGGGATACTAACCACAATTTCAGCAGTTCAAAACCAATAGCCACTCCAAGGGCAAAATGATGTGGCTTTCTACTCCTGTAAAGATTTACATTCTCAAAAATCCACAGGGGTGGTTCTATGCTATTCTATTGAGTGACTACGAATCAGAATTGGCTCAGTGGCAGTGGCAATTAGTGCATAAAAAGGTTCAAAGTATTTTCAAAGATCTGAAAGTTGCAGAAGGTGAAGATGATGGTGATGAAGAATTTACTGCCAGTAGGGACTCCATGGCTGGGGTTTAGGATGAAGGGGTTAGGGTTGATGGAATGGTTTCAAAGTGAAGTGACATTTACGTAAGAGTGCAAAGCAAATAGGAGTGGTCTGAAAGTCGATGCTTGTGACCTGACACTGTCTTACTAGCTACCAGAACCCCATCGGATGGCCGTGGAATTCATCCTCGCAGGACAGAGCAGATCCGCCCCGTCGGGGTTTCCAAGGCCATCCATGTTTACAGGTGAGACTGCCTCACTCTCACCTGAGGAGCTGCGGGTGGTTTCCAGCTGTTGGTCTTAAGGCAAGCAGCTCAGCTCAGATCCCACTGGGACGCCAAGACCACTCTGCCTGTGTCTAACACACAAAGGGTCTTTTAAAAAAAATCCATGGAGCTTTTCCATTATCTTTTTCTCTTATTTATCTATGAACATTTTGAAGCCCCCTCGTGTGTGTGTGTGTGTGTGTGTGTGTGTTCATCTAGCACTGCCTTCCTGCAGGATAGACCCTTGATTTAAATCCCCTCTTTCCCTATGCTATATTGTGTGTCTCCTATTACCATTCGACAAAAGAAACAAGGTCATTTCAGCTATTTTTATATCACATTCAACCTTCAGGAATCTGGGGTTGCTCTGCCACTGTCCTGCTGGCTACTCCATTCCTCTTAGGCAAACAATACCGGGCTCCTTCAGAAGGTCTTTAATCACAGACAGCTGGCAGTGCTTATCCAAAGAACAGAGTATTCCATGTAAGAAAGAGGCAGGAGCAGTATGGAGCTGGCATGTAGAGGGTAGAGCTGGAGGAAACACTCTCTCCCAGGCCCTCGATCCTGGTCAGATGTCCACACTGGGACCCATTTCCTCCCCATTTTTTTCCTGAGGTCTCTGTTTTCCTACTGCACCTCAATACTCTACTCCACACCAGGACATGGTCGTGGAGTTTGCACGATCTCTCCCTCCAGTTCACGGCAATCTAGTCAATTCTGAGGCACACCAACAGGCTCTCCTGACGCCAAAGAACATCTCCCCCTGTGCATTGAGGTCTAAAGCCAGGGCACAGGAAATGTGGCTCCCACATCAGGGTTAGAGGCGAGGTTTGGAAATCAAATAAGCCAGACACCAAACCATACACAGTACATTGTCGCATGGAAAGATCAAACCAACCAAAGGCCTAGGCTGGGGAATGCTGACAGAGGAGACACATTGTGAAGAAGGGCCAGGAAAACGATTGCCCGGACGTGGGGCCTAAAGGAAGGCAACCGGAATGAAGCTCTAGAACAGTGGTTCTCAACCTTCCTGATGCTGCGGCACTTTCATATAGTGTCTCATGTTGTTGGTTTTTAAAAAATTTTTAATCGTACATCAATTGTGTAAAGGACATTTGTCCTCATCATTCTCAAAACATTTGCTCTCCACCTAAGCCCCTGGCATCTGCTTTGCATTTTCCCCTCCCTCCCCACTATCTCCCACTCATGAACCCTTGATAATTTATAAATTATTATTTTGTCATATCTTGCTCTGTCCAACATCCCCCTTCACCCACTTTTCTGTTGTCCGTCCCCCAGGGAGGAGGTCACATGTAGATCCTTGTAATCAGTTCCCCCTTTCCAACCCACCCTCCCTTTGCCCTCCCAGTATAGCTACTTTCACTACTTGCCCTGAAGGGATCATCCGCCCTGGATTCCCTGTGTTTCCAGTTCCTATCTGTACCAGTGTACATCCTCTGGTCTAGCCAGAATTCCAAGGTAGAATTGGGATCACATACAGTGCCTCATGTTGGGGTGACTCCCTAACCATAAAATTATTTTCATTGCTGCTTTATCACTGTCATTTTGCTACTGTTATGAATTGGGCAGCCCCTGTGAAAGGATCACTTGACCCCCAAAGGGGTCGTGACCCACAGGTTGAGAACCGCTGGGACGTTCTGGCAATGTTCCTGGGGATGGGGGTGGGAGTGCAAACAGGAAGCATGCTCAAGTGCTAACACGCTTGACTCTAAAGGTTCACAGTTTGAGTCCATCAAAAGGCACCTCAGGAGAAAGGCCTGAAGGTCTACTTCCCAAAAACCAGCCATGTGAAAAAGAAATGCTGCCGAACTTAAGGTTGCCCTGAGTCAGGACTGTCTCAATGGTGACTCATGAGGCAGTTACTTCTTGTGGGAAGGGAAGGCTTTGTCCCTGAAGAGAAAGAGGAGAGAAACTTTAGAAGTGCTGACAGTGTTTTATGTGTGAAAGTGTTTACCTATGTCTCATGTAGTGTCATGTATCCATAGTGGAAGCTATCATTTTTAAAGGTCAACTAGAAAATTGAGAGCTTAAATCCTGCAGGGAGTATCCATTAAGGATAAGTAGTCATTGGTCCAAAATGAGAACACCTTTTGAGGCTGGGTACTAGGAACTTGAGCCCATGAAGCACAGGAGACAGCTAGGGAAACAAGCTAAAATGCACAAGAAGACTGAGAGGACTAGGGGGAGACTTGGTCATGTCAGATTCCAAGGTCACAATGTCCCCTCCACCTGTCCACATAGTCTTGCTAGGTGTGACATGTTCAGCCCCCAGAGGAACAATCCCTTCTAGTCAATGAGCTGGAGAAATTTCAGGTCTCTGTCCATGGCCATTGGCCACTGGCTACGTTTCCCTGGAGATTCCGGAATAACCTGAAGCAAGAGTAGCACATTTGAATAGGTAGATCCATCATCTTATCACACCAGCACCAGATGTCCAGAAGCAGTGCTGAGAATCTCATCCCCTCCCACTATTGGTTGTTCTCATTCATGATAGAAAATGCTCCCATGCTGCTCTGGTCACATCAGAGTATTGCAAATAGGAGGGGCTGGCATATTATTACCTGGTAAACCCAAAGAGGTATATCTAAACAAAAAGTTTCCCAAGCCTTATCATTTTCTCATAAAGACCATCCATTTGCATAGTCTACACCTGGTCAGAGGATCTATTTATGGATGTGTAGACCTCCTTCTGGGACAACTGACTGGGACCCCAACACAACACAATCTCAGAAGTACCTTGTCTGCATTTAGACTTTGAAGCCGATTTCCTAAGAGTATCTACGTTGTCCTGGTGTGGTTCATTCAGGTTTATGTGACTCAGAGTCAATGAGGTAATTTGCACATCTCTCTCCTTTACCACGACAATGGTTTCCATATAATCATACACACGTACAGCAATATGTATCGTCCTGTCTCACAACAGGCCCTTCTGTTTGTAAGACACACACTACAGCAAGAATCTATGGATTTAGTATCAAATGTTTGTGACCCTTTCTCACTAATCTCTTGTAGCCCAATGTCTTTCCACCCTCTCCCTTGTGACCAAGAGTAAAGCCCAAAGATAGTATTTAATGCAAATTAATTTCATCATCCCTTATATTACAGTGGTCAACTGGATCCTAAACTCCTCTGTACTGTTTTCTACCCTTCCCTACTCCCTCTTCTTTGCAGTGTCCTCGGGCTTGGAATTTTCCAGAGGCAAGTATGTTGGGCTAATACTTTCACCCAGATTCTCTAGGAACTTAAGATAGGAGCTGAAACTTGGGTGTTATCATTCTTGACGTCCTGCCAGTCTCCTTCTTCATCGTTTAGATCTAGCAATGGAAATCTACGTCTACAACACCCAGAGAAATGGTATCCTCCCTCTCACCATAGTGGCCCAGAATAGGTGTAGGTAGCATGGGGCCAACTGGTTGTTTACACCTTTGCCATTGGAACTCGCCACCCAAGGGTGCACCAAGGGTTTCAGGCTTGGCTCTGCCCCCACATTCTTTACCTAGATGTTGTCACCACCTTCCTCAGCTGAGTGCACAAGATTCTCCTGAATGAATATTTTACAAAGCCCTGCCACTGCCTTCCTAAGTGACTGACTACTCTGTTGTAAAAGGTACGGGTGTTAGAAAACATTCACCTACCACAGTTATAGTTGGCTGTCAATTGCTTTCTTGGTTTTGTTTTTTTGCCTTTTTTCACAGAAGAGGATCCTGCTAGCTTATCCCAAATAAATTTATAATTACTCAATTCTGAGTGACGTGATAGTGGATGAGAAAAATAAAATCATAGGTAATCCCAGAAATATAATTTTGATTTAAAAATTGTTTTTTAAATTACAATGAAAATAAGACTATAAAATATGAGCTTCAAAATGGATTCCATGTTCTCTTTATTCTGATTGCAGGGATCAGAAATAGTATGGGGTGAAGTGGTGATAATTCCACAGCCTTTTCAGCTCTACCTGTTGTAGAGAAAAGGTACCTTCAAGTGGAGGCATGGGCCAGACAGTCAGCAGGAAAGGGCAAGGGACCTAAGTGACTCACAAACTGGGTGATCCTGGAATTGCCAAGGGCCAACCATAATTAAAGGTCTACTCATCATTGTGTTCTTCCTCCCTGTGTTCCAGATATCCCTCCCACTGTGTCTGTAATAGTTGAATTACAATCTTGCCATCCTAAAATGATGTAAGTCTGTGAAGGGCATTTCACCCTGGGAACTAGATTGTCACTTCTTCTCCTTGACCGGACAAGTGTCACCCAGGCTCTCCACAGACCTTCCTAACCCATGAGTACAGATGAGGTCATATGAGTTGTAGAAACCCAAATCTACCTCTTTCTGCTTCTTATTCACCCACTACCCCAGGATGACAGGCTGCTTCCGTGCTTCTGGGTTCCCAAAGGAACAAATCTGCAGTCAGCTAGTGTAACCTCACCACCTGGGACCTTCTGTGTTTCTCCTCTGGCCCCTCATCAGTGTCATCAGTCTCCAGAATCTATGCCCTTGCTGCTGGTGCTCACAAAGCGAGTGCTGGTGCCCCTGCCAAGAATACAATGCCCCAGGGTGCCCAAATAATGCCAACTCCCAAAGAGCAGAGCCCTCACTAGGTCCAATGAAGAAGTTAGGAGAACGGTCCTTTTCTATCACTGTATTGCCAGGCACCTAAGCAAGGTTGCGATCACACCTGCAAATTCCAGATCTTATCATCTCCACAGGCCTTTGGCTGATGCTTATCCTTGCTATCAGAGGAGAATGGAGACTCTTCTCTATTTCTTCATCCACGAAACTGTGTCTGTATGTTCCTGTGGATACCCATGCTTCTTACAGGTGCCATACTGCAATGAAAATGAGGCACCATTGAAGACTACCAAATTATCATATGCTTTCATGTGTCAGAATTTTCTGCACTACTGATGCTGCATTTTCTACTTTTAAAATTGTATCTGGAAACTCTGTCTGAAATGTATTATTTCATTAGCATCCAGATTGCACTCTAGCCACCCCGTCTCTTTAAAGACACAATAGAAAAGGGATGGAAATTATCTTCCTCGCCCAAGAGAAAGCTAAGAAACAAAACTGAGTGACCTGTCTGGAAAGCCATTCTCTGCTTTAAAATGTGGGTGTTCTACTCAATAGAAAATATCATTTTTAAAAATTAGGGGGAGGGAAACACAGTACCAAATAGAGAAATCACTTACTTCTTGGTCATTTCCTTGCCCACTCTTCAGGAAAACTGATTTCCCCCCTCCCAAGTAGCATTAACATCATGATGGCCAACTTCAGAATATTTTTATGCAATGTAGTACTTCAGCTCATTAAACAATTTTCTATTTCATCAAAATTATGTAAACAAACAAACCAAAAGTACTGACATTCGACCCCTGGGTGCCTATCATGGTACATCTTTAATTTAGAGTGGGCAGGTGCAGTGCTTCCTTGGCCCATAATTTTTGCAGTGTGCCCATTAATTAAAGGACATGGAGTCAAATGAAAAACAATAAAAGAAGAAATCACCAAGTCGAAGTGAGATATTTTTAAGGAGGAATTCACCAATGAGTTAACTCTTCACCTGGATCTCAGAAAGTGAAGGTGAGGTGCATTCCAGGGGAGAGACCATTCCTCAGAAGGAGCACCGGTGGGAATAAAGACACCTGGTATGTTCTGGGAATCACTACTAAGCACCTCGTGTGACTCTGGGAAGGTGGTTTAGGACAAGTAAAGGCACTTCCAGCCCTGCTTCCTGGATGGACACTGATATAACTCACAGAAACACAAAATTAAAAGAGAACTATACAGGAAGGAGGAGTGGTGACACTAAGTTCTGCTTTGTGTA
Source organism: Tenrec ecaudatus (assembly GCF_050624435.1). Lineage (NCBI taxonomy): Eukaryota > Metazoa > Chordata > Mammalia > Afrosoricida > Tenrecidae > Tenrec > Tenrec ecaudatus. The sequence goes on from NC_134544.1 coordinate 13,634,186, forward strand.
TATTGAATTTGAGGTGTGTGAGAACATTCACCCAGAGGCGTCTGGGTAGTGGAGTGGGTTAGGAATCAGGCCATTAGCCAGAAGGTCAGACATTCCAACCCACCAACTGCATAGCAGGAGAGAGATGAGACTGTCTTCGCCCACAAACACTGCTCGCTTTGCAAACACCAACAAGCCGTTCTACTCTGTTCTGTACGAGCAGTAAAAGTCAGCCTTGATTCCATAGCAGCTGTCTTTTCTGTTTTGCTGTGTTTTTAGCACTTCTAAGGAAGGTATCATGGTGATTCAGTGGGGGTAAGTGCGGAGCTTCTAACCGACAGGTCCATGATTTGAACCAACCAGCTGGTCCAAGGGAGAAAGATGAGACATTGTGTTTCTGTAAAGATCTGCCATGTTGGAAAGCCTAAGGAGCATTTCTATGCTGTCCTTTAGGGTTGCTATGATTCAGAATTGACTTGACAGTAGTGAGTTTAGTTTTATATATTAAAAAGTAATTGATAATGCCTCGGTGGCAGTTAAAACCATGGATGAGAGTCTTGAAAAAAAAAAGCCTAGATCAAAAAGGAAATTGGGCTGTCCTAAATTTAAAAAGTAAAGTATTCAAAGACACATAGACTGAAATATACTTGAGGAGGTCAATCAGAAGAAAGAGCAGACTACTTCAAAAACCATTTGTGACTATAAATTGAATATTTATAAGGAGTGATATAACATGGTTGGGGGGGAAATGAAGCTTTCTACTCCTATAAACAATTACAGCTTCTGAGACCCACAGGGAAGTTATGCCTTGTCCTATGCTATGAGTCAGGAATGACTCGTTGATATTAAGTGTTGTAGCATGGTTACTGATTTTTCAAAAAGGGCCGTTAGAAGCCCACAAGTGGAGTAGGCATGAGTGATTGGGCTGTGTACTCATAAAGGGAAGGACAAGATTGGAGTTAGTTTTAATGCGAGTGCAGGTGAAATAATGGACCATGGTGTCCAGATTAGACATAGCATGATCCTCATCACAATTCCCTAGAATATCAATATGGTGCCAGGGCCATGGATGAGGATATGTGGGGCTTCCATGCCCAAACATAACAGTAGTGAGTGTGAAGAACCATTTTTTAAGATGAATCAAAAAGACACTGGGGCCAAGCTCAACATTTTGGAGGTGTACCATTTTCAATTAACAAATGAGATCCCAGTGTGCTTAGGGGAGTGGGCTACTGAAAAGGTTAAAAAACAAGAATGACAAAGTCAAGCCATTGCTCCATAGGGCTACCAAGGTGATAATCTTTACAGTCGCAGAGTACCATGTCTGCTGGTAGGTTCTAGCTACATATCTTACAGTTACTAGCCAAGCACTGTACCACCAGGGCTAAACATTTACTAAGGAAATTTCTCTGAAGATCCTAAAATATATTGGAGTAGTCCCTGGAGGCACAAATTATGTGTGCTTGCTATTTTGTTTATTTGCTGCAGATTCCAGACCTCAAAATTGTTTATATAAATTGTCTTAACCATATATAATCCTCTCAATCCATCTAAACTATTTATTTGAATAAAATCTTGTTACAGCAGGCTCCATGAGTCATAGTTAATTCCTTCTAAGTGTTTTTCATGTTAGGTCTATTTTTATTTCTTGGTGTACAACTTTGTTGTTTTATTATGATCAGGGCACAAAGGAATTTGATTACACTACTTATTTACATATAAATATGTACTTTATCATCTCTTGCTCCATCTCCTCCACATTCTCCTCTTTTATCTTTGAAAGTAATACTGGCTTTCACTTGGCCAAGAAATGACAAGATACAGCGTTCTTGGCTTGGGTTAGAAGTGACAAACTTTAGTCCTAAAAGTAAAAACTTATTTTGGGGTGTTTTTTTTAACACTTTGAAAGACCAATTGATACAGATTTTTCTGATGCAATATATCATTTCATATCTTGACTGCTGCTTCCATGAGAGTGGATTATAAATTATGAATCTTTTACACTTTGGAAACTTTAACCTTGTATTCATTTATCATGTTGTCTATTGGTCCACTTTCGAGGATTTTTCCTTTGCATTGAAGTGTAATCAATACCGCAAGCTGCAGTGTTTGGTCTTCATCAGTAAGTGCTTCAAGTCCTCTTGCCTTCCAGCAAGCAGAGCTGTGTGGTCCACTTGTGTGTGTAGTTGATGAGTCTTCCTTCAATCCAGACACTGTATTCTTCTTGGGATAGTCAAGCTTCTCGGATTAGCTGCTCCAAATACAAACTGAATGAGTACAGGGAGGAAACACAACCTTGATGCATAACTTTGCTTGCTTGTAAATCACTCGCTATCCCCTTGCTTCATCGCCTCTTCGTCTATGTACAGAATTTGCATGAGTACAGTTAAATAGGATTTCCGTTCTTTGCAGCGTGATCCATAGTTGCTATGATCCATACATTTCTCTGGTATTAGCCCAGATCCATCTCTCATCAGCAATGATATCCCAGTCCAAAATTCTTGCAGGTCCCATTCTTTTTTTTTTAACATTTTATTAGGGACTCAGCAGTTCCCTTTCAATTTACCGCTGCAACCATTTTTGTTTCTCTAAAAAAAGACCATTTTACACAGCATGCCATATCAAAAGTACCTCCAAAACTCTTTTTAGATATGACTTCCCATCCCCAAATATTCGCTCAGATGTTGAATAAGAGAGAAGCTCCTATTTCTGGTCACTTTTGTACCACAAAGCTATTAAGGGGTTGAGGAAAAAGAGAGAAAACTCCAGAAGCATGCCCCTCATGTTTGGTGAACCTAGGGGATGTCTTTTTTTTCTTTCCAGCTCAATCCAGAATTAGAGGGTTTCATTGGCAAGCCGATCTGGCTGCCCTGCTGTGCTCATTATCAGCGCTTGGTGCTGTGCTGAGTTTGGGCTAGGAGTAACAGAGGAGGGAGGGAGCACTGGTACTCGCTACTGCTTTGGTGCTAGTCAGCTATGGAGTTGGGAGTCTGGTTGTCGCAGAACTCAGAAGAGAAGGTCACTCTTCATCTGTGCATTTGGTTCTGAAAGCCATGAGATCAACTGAGACCATTGGGAGGGAAAGAAAGGAGGCTTCAGAAGTGGGATCTGAGAAAGCCAAACTATTCAAAGGCTGGACAGGGGCTCTTAGAACGGTCACAGAAGTCTCAAAAGATGAGACCAGAGAACAAGAAAACCTGGAGCCTGTGGTTTCACTAGATTTTGGTTGTGTTTTGTTCTTTAGTTTTGTCTAATCCCCTTTCCTTCATCTTCGACCTTTTTCTCCAGAATCGTTACAGCTGGTACCGAGAATCATGTTTTAATATCACCCGTCTTAAACCCAGCATGGATCCATCCTAAGAAAGGATTTGAGGAAATAGAGAGTGGTCCGCTGTGTTGTGCAAAGCTGATAACAAGAGTCTGAACACAAAAACATAAATGCCTATTGGACTTGGCCATACGAGTTGGAAGATTACCCCGGTAGTGCAGCGATTAAGCGTTTGGTAGCTGACTACCAACCATTCTGCAGGAGAAAGATACAGCCAGCCATCTGCTTCCATAAAGATGACAGCCTTAGAAACCCTACGTTGTTTTAATAAGTCGCTGTGAAACAGATCAACTCGATCACAATGGGTTTACTTTTTTTTTTTTTGGTTGCTTGAATGAGAGGCAGAAATGATTCAATGAGAGCAAGTAGAATTTTGGTTGGCTTAGTGGTGATCTTATCAAGAGTGGTTTGGTTGCAACATGAAAGTTGAAGCCAGTTTAGAGAAGGTTAAAGATAAAATTCAAATGGAAGATAGAAAGAAAATATGTACCCAACAACTCTGGCAAAAGCCTTGTTGCAAGGCGAGTGGAGAAATACCATGCTCCCTGGCTGGAATGGGGTGTGGAGATAATAAATCCATGCTGGGTTTTAGATGGGTGATACTAGAGTGAGATAAATGATAATAGGTGTCCAATGATTCATGAGACAGAGCTTGAAAATCAATGAAAAAGGGCTGGACAAAGCTAAATGTTTCTATTAGTCATTTCTATTTCCTATGTCCCCAAATATCATAGGGAATTTGATATTCATCTTAATAAATGATACTAGTTCTTTAAAGAGTTAAGAGCATAGAGTGCTTATTTATTGTGTTTGATGTAAATAAGCTTCAATTTGTTGTTGTCTTTTAATTTACCAGTAGTTTGTTGGTGATGATTATAGGAATTATGGGAATGTTTTAACGTTCAATATATGCATTTTCTACTGCTGTATGCATAGAAGCTCCTCTACTCTTAGATCTAACACCTAATCATCCATATCTTCTTCGTTTATTCCAATTAGTTTTTATCCCTAATAACAATATCTAGCCAATTATACCACTGTTATGGATTTAATTATGCCCCCCCCAACATGTTTTGTAATTCTTAGCCTCTATGCCTATGGGTGAAGGAGCCCTGGCAGTACAGTCATTAAGCACTGGCTGCTAAGTGATAGGTCAATGGTTCAAACCCATCAGTCACTCCACAGTTTGCTTCCATGAATATTGAAAAAATTGGAAACCAAATGAGGCAATTCTACTCTACCCTATTGGTTACGTCTGAGTCAGAATCAACTAGAGGGCAATGATTTGGTGTTTGGTTGGCCTCCTCCGTGGTTCTAATCCCATTGGGAATGGGTTGTATTAGTTCTGTGGATGGGGCAAGATTAATATAGGGAGTATCTTAAAACAATCACTTTTGAAATATAAAAAGAAAGATTAAATAAGAAAGCAGAGAGATAAAGATGGGTCTAGGATAGATGCCAAGACATGTGGAAATTTCCAAGGAACCAGGAAGCAGAAGTTGACGAGCCAAAGACCTTCCTCCAGAGTCAACAGAGAGTTCAACCCTTCCCCCTGGGAGCGCTGACGGTGTAATTGGTTTTGCATTGGCTACTAGTTGTAAGGTCAACAGTTCAAACCCCCCAGCCACTTCCCTCAAGAAAGATGAGGCTTTCTGTTCCCATAAAGATTTACAAGCTTGGAAATCCACAGGGGAAGTTCTACTCTGTCCTATAGGGTCATTTAAGTGGGAATTGACCTGATGGCAATGAATATAATTTAGTCTTGGTAGAGCCAGCATTCTGAATTCAACTTTGAGCCTCCTAAGTTGTGAAGAAATAGTGCGGTTATGGAAGCAGTAGATAACTAAAATGCCCACTATTGTTTCTTTTGATTAATTTCTGCCCACAGATATGTAATGTCATCTATCAGAAGCTAAGTTTTAAACATGAAACCGTCTATTTCTGAGCTGTCGTCTGTTCCATTCATCTATGTCTGCAAGCTAAAATGGAATTAACAATATACATTTTAGCATTTAGTAGGACAAATCTTTCATAAGTATTTCTCTTTTTAAAAGCATGTTCAAGTGTTCTCACTCATTCATTTTCCCCATAGGCATTTTAGGGTGGTTTTTCAAGAACAGCACCATACTACAGAGTATAGTAGAAATATTGCTGTCTCTACTTTGTAGAATTTCTTGAGTCCTTTGTTGCTTCAGGAGAATCGCCTTGGTGCTCCAGAAAGAGCTCTCCTGGAAGGCTATGAAGGATCCGAGCCACTTCACGCAACAATTTGGGAGGACCAGCAAATGGCATAGCTATGATGTAGAAATAGATGGGGATAATTCAAGCACAAACAAGCTAAGACTTGGATTTCTTCAAGAAATGGCCAAACCGCTTAATCACTCAATGCTTACTTGAATGTGGATCAGATTTAAATTTAACTTTCAAGCCCCACCCCCAAAGGAGAATAATCGGAGTAAGAGGTACAGAAGAGCTTAGAGTCAGCATGTCGTTGTTAGCTTCTATCAAGCCCACCACTCCGACTCATAGCTGGTGGGTTTTGAACAGTTGACCTTATAGCTAGCAGCCAATGTAAAACCCATTCAGCCATCAGCGCTCCCAGGGGGAAGGGCTGAACTCTCTGTTGACTCTGGAGGAGGGTCTTTGTCTCTTTAACTTCTGCTTCCTGGTCCCTTGGAGAGCTCCACATGTCTTGACATTGATCCTAGACCCATCTTTCTCTCTCCACTTGCTTATTTAGTCTTTCTTTATGTAATCTTATTTAATCTTTCTTAGTTAAGTTGAATGGGATGAACTGTTTCCTGTTTCCACATCGTCACCATCTTTGCTGCTATGATGCCGATAAATCTCACCAGTGTCTCTTATACCCTCATTGGCCTTCTACTTCACCAAACATGATGTTATAACTATCAGTCCCTCTAGATGATGTGTCCCAAGAAAGAATCAGACAATGTTCGGTGATGAGCCACAAAGCTTCCAGTGGTTAATTTTCAGAACTAGGTAGCCATGACTTTCTTTTACATCATAGATGGGCTAGCCAAATCCTAACTGCCTTCATAATCGTCCCCCTCACCATCACCCCACCACTCGCCCAGTTATTGGGAACCAACAGTGTAAATAACTAAGAAAAATCCATCCACACATAACAGATCAGTCACCATTCATAAGAGTTCAATTCTTGGGAGAATTCATTTCTTTTCTTATTGCAGGTTGGGCAAGTTTCATTTTAGGGCTTGCCTTAATCTAGCCTAGTACCATATAAATGGCACGCAGAGTTTCTGTTTTCATAACTTGGGAAGGACTACACAATGGTAATTGTGTTCTAATGTAATTATTTCTAATGACTCATTTAGAAACACAAGACAAACGTGTTCTTTTCTGGTTCCTTCACCTGAAGTACATTCCCAACTCATGGAACGCTCATGCATGCCGTGATGAAATGTTAGCATATACTAACCAAAATGCGTCCCTAATTTAGAAGAATAAGTTTATTAGGCTGTATTCCAAGACCATGGCCACGAACAAGGAAAAGTAGCTACAGTATTCTTTGCTCAATGACTAGCAAGTTCTGCGCACTCAAACCACATCTGAGCCATCACTAGATGTAACTCATCTTAGTTATGGGTCCTTTGCCCCCAACCTCCTCTTCCAAATTACTTTTATTTAACTAATTTCCTGAAATAACGTTATATTCCCATAAACACTTTAATATTATCGTCTTAAATTGTGAACTAGTAACCCTCCTTCAAGGAAAGCATCTTGAGCCAGAGAGCTGTGAGACGGCACTTTGAAGGAGGCACCATGACATTCAGTTCTCTTATGAGTGAACAGAACCAGTACAGAAAAACAAGGGGTTGGGATCATATAAGCAGCTAGACCCAGATCGAACCTGACATGCATGGCAGTGACCAGAAGGCAAAAGCCACACCTACAACAATGCCCCAAAGATCAGCAAATGCCATCTTTGCAATTCTTCTTCCCAACTAGGATACATGGAAGACTACTTCTTGTTCTGAATTACTCGGTAATGAGCATCACTCAGACAACAGGTTCTGCTCTAGAAGGCCCCAATAAAAGACCCATGGACAAAGAGTTAGGGGGTCACCTGGGTGACACAAGTCCTGGTGCAATCCTTTTACTTGGCCAACCAAATAAAGCGTCTCCTTTTCCCTCCAAGCATGCCAAGCTCTGCTGAGCAAGACCTGGGATCTTGTGGTGATATTTTGGTGAGACAGTCAGGAGGGCATTGCTCACTGTCCCAGAAGACCTGCCCAGGGCGGATGGGGAACCCCAATGCAGCAGAGGTTTCTCCACTGGGACTTTATGCCAATCCTTGAGCTGCTCAGTCTGTCCAGAGCAGGATTTTCATTCATCCTCCATCTCTTTTCCAAAACAAGCCAAATGTGTGACTCACTGGCTACCTGGCCAGATCCCACGGTGATGGGATGGATTTAACATTTGGCGACAGCAGTTGGAAGACTCCATTTTTCTGAAGTACTCTTAAAAATAGGTATATGACCTAATTTCTAATAAATCACATCTACTTCTTAATCCAATTATCTGTGTACATAATGGATATTAGAGAAGCTAAAATTATTAATGTTTTGTAGTTATATTCATTTAGCTCTTGTTTCATGATCAAATGAGCAATGGCTGAGAAATAAATGAATGAATCTAGGAGCTGTGGTTGAACTTAGTGAAATATGTCGCCAATAATCAATTATTTTTCTGTTCCTAAGTATTAGAACATGAAAAGGCAAAGATGAGCACAAATTCCCATTGAAGATGCTTACTTAAAGAATGTAACATAATTTGTAGCCATGGTTGTGAAGAGAACAAATACTTAAGACTGCCAACAAGTGAATGTGGAATCTATCATGAGTCTCTCCACTAGGACTTTCTAACTCTCTGTGGCTTTTCTTTTCTTTTTAAATGAGAAAGAAGTACATCTTGTCTCTTAATGAAATATTCTAACAATTAAAAGCAACACAAAATAAAATAAATGAGAAGTTATTTGGAATAGTAAATCCTATACAATTGTACGGTGTTGTCTAATAGTTAAGTGTAATGAATAATTCAACAGAAGGACATATCAAATAATTTGAATCCTTCTTATGGAAATAAGGGAGTGGTAAATTCTTTTTAACTTTTTCTGCCTATCAGACAATTTAATCATTCAATCATATTAAGAACTTTATGCAATCATCACCACAATCAGTACATTTTCTTCTCATGCTTATTGTTAGCTCCCCATATCCCCATCCTCCCCTACCACATCCCTATCCAATTACTCACTACAGACCTATATAGTCCATATTTCATATAAAGAAAATTACACAAAACAAAACACAATCATGCAAAACAAGCAAAAACCCTAGACAAAACAGAAATACCTCAATCAAAATAAAGCAGGAAATATAAAAATGCGAACAACTTTAAAATGGGTCAAAAGGGAGATCCAATAACAGGTATTAGATTTTAAACTACCTGCATCTGTCTGTCTGGAACCCAGGTGATGGCAGTGGCTATGCATTTGGCTGAGATTCACATGGTCAGCAGTTCAAAACCACCAGAAGCTCCAGGGAAGAAAGACTGGGCTTTCTATTTCTGCCAACAGTTCCAACCTCTGAGACCCTCAGGGTTAACTCCTCGGTGGCCATGAGTTTGGTTTCTTTGGTTGTTGTTTTTTTTTGGGGGGGGGGGTGAGTGCGGGGCAGGGGAGTGGCTCTTGTCACCAAATCATGGACATTTCCTAATGAGGTAGATGAAAAATGCATGGAGCCTATGAAAGAGTTTCAGACAGTTTGTGAAAAACTGGACTTGAAAGATCAGGGGATTTCCCCACATATCTGTTGGCGCACCCTCAAACCACTGCATCTCCACTGCCATTATTCTCATGCTCTGAGTGTGAGTTGCACTTCCTTCCACGTCTTGATTCCGGGAGATGTCCTCCAGGCTCGCCCTTTCCCACATCACTGCATGTGAACCCTAAACTTCCTATGAACCTGCTCTTCCCCATCACTTCCACCGGACCAGTGGTTCAAATGTGAAATTTGAGAGTCAATTTTTTACTTCTCTGGCTCCTTTACATTGAGGTAATACATTACCAGGTGTTATTGATTTTTCCTCCAAAATATATCTCAGGTCCGTCCACTCCCACCCTCTGTCCATGAACAACCAGTTGCCAAGAAGGGAATTCCAACTCAGAGCCATGTTGCAAATGTCAGAGAAAGACTGCGACCTGCCAGAGAGAAGGCTCAGGGTGAGTTCAAACTCAGGCTTTTTTCAGGGGTACCCTAGCATTGACGTTTGTGTTCCCGGGACCTCGTCTCCACAGACGACCTGCGGCGAAATTATTTTTCCCCTGAACATTCACAATAGCCTCCTCATTGCTCTGTCTTTTCCTACATTTGCCCCTCTGCTTTCTCCTATAACTACCATCCAGAGGAACTATCTTTAGACATATTCAGAAAATTAATTTATTCCATAGGTATATTATGAATCCAATTAAATCAGCATAAAGTTAGCATAAAATACCATTACTAGGGAAGGCGAGTCTTTTATATTTAATCACCTAGAGATTCAAGGGTAATTTTTTTTATTTGTCTGTAGCAATTATCGCCAGAAAAGGCTGAGACAGTCAAGTTGAACAAAATCTGATTCAAAATCAAGCCAGGGAAAACCATGCAAATTGGATCCTTGGCACAAGCGGCTTTTTATCAATGTGCCCAAGACTGTCGTCATTAATATACATGTATTCTTTCACATTTCCCTTCAGGTCATAAGCATATCTGAGAGAACGTGGTGTCTCCTGGCACCTGATCTGCATCCTAATGCAAACAGGCAACCTATAAATCAGTGTATATCAGTATCCATAATAGTGGAATGTCTTGGGCATCCCAGGTGGGACTGGAGTCAAGATTCAACAAACAAACAAGAAAACCCAAACTGGCTGCCAGCGAGTCAACTCCAGAGCAGCAGCGCACAGACGAAGTCATGCTGCAGTCTCATTTCAGAGGGACACTCGGTGACCATTTGAACATGGTACAGAAGCCAAAGAGAGTTACCATTAAACAATAGAGCCCACTCACTGAGCTTTGCTCATTTAAATCTTTCATCTAATGTTTTTTCCCACCTTCCATTCAGCAGTCAGTGACTATAGATTCCTCCATCCACTCATTTTTGTCAAGGACCGATTAAGTGCCAAGAGTTGTGTCATGATATCATAAATAGAGAAGAGAGTGGTGTTTTCCCTCAATGGATACAAAATCTCCTGAGGAAGACAATTCACATGCAGTCACAGCGCAGCATGAAAAATACCACCAGGAATGCTGGTTGGACTTCTGGGAAAGAGAGCTCATGGAAGGCTCTCTAATGAACAGAGGTCTGAAAAGTGAGAGGAATTGATCAGGCTGCGGAAAGGGAACAGGAGCAGCAATGCAAAGGTTCAGAGACCAGCATGCAGACCCTTTAAAGTCTCCTGTGAAGTTAGTGGGAAAAGATACAGAAGGAGAAAAAGGAAATGAAGAGAAAACATAGTTAATGGAATAAAACTTAAAGGTTCAAGAAAAAGGAAAGAAAATCAGTAGTGGAAGAGAGAAAGCACATATGGCCGGCAGTAAAACAACATGGGTGCTCTTCTTTGGTCCTTCCCAGACCAGAGGTCTCCATCATGCTTCTGTGTGCAGGAATGTATACCACTGCCTGACTCCAACAGAGCTAGAGTCAGCTACAATGTTGCTTGTCAAACTGCAGGTTATAATCCATTGAGGAAACCGAGAAGGGGTGGGGGTGAGAGTAGTAATGGAAACTAGTAGTTAAAATAGGTTAACACAATAGCGAATGGAACTGTAGATTGTAATATCTGTAAGAGTTCCCAATAAAGTGTTTAAAAAATAAAATAAATAAAACCGCAGAGAGAAACACTGGCAGTCTCTCTAGGTTGCCATGAATCTTTCACATACAGTTCAGAGAGAGAGAGAAAGAGAAAAGGTTAACACAAAATAAGGTGGGGCCTCAGAGGAATGCAGCCGAATGAAGCAGGACTCAGAGGAAAGACATGCACCATTCTGTGGGTGTGCGCAAGTGTGGAGTCCATTACAATGTGAATGGAGGTCATGTTCAAATTCAAAATCATGTGCAATACTACACAACTATAAAGAATAATGAAGAAGCCATGAAATATCTGATAGCCTGGGTGAAAAAAGGCAACAACAAAAAGATCAATGTAGTTCGGTTGCACTATCATAATAAGTCAAGAATAGAGATACAAACAGAAAACAAAGTTTTTTGGGGGTTATTGGGGATGGGAGGTGGGGAGAAAAGGAATAACTTTCTAGTTAGGAAGTACTTGTTACTTTAGGTGATGGGAAAGGCAACCCCGAAATGGGTGAAGCCATCACCTTTTGACCTGGGTTAATACAGACCCTTGTAAATTCATGAGCAAAGGTAACAATTTGGTATATGTTATGATATGAGGAAGGGACTTGAGAAATTACAAAATAAGGAAATTTCTCCCCAAACCTTTTGAGCCTCTTCCTATATATAATTTTATAACAACTGCAAAAATAACCAAATTTTGCATACATACATCCAGTTATATAGGTAACTCACTGCCATCATGTCGATGTCAACTCATAGCAACCCTATAGGACAGGGTATAACTACCATGTGGTTTTCCAAGACCACAATCCTTTAGGGGAGTCGAAAGTCTATTTTTCCCTGACAGAGCAGCTAGTAGTTTTGAACTGCTGACCTTGTGGTTAGCAGCCATCACATAATCACTATTCCACCAGGGCTACTAGGTAGAGATGCATATATAAGAAGAGAAAGGTATATGTGAATAAATGCCACTTGTGGCAGTTACATAATCTCCTGACAACATGAGAGAAGGGGTGGAGTCTAGCCTGTCAATCAGGTCTCAGCTTGAGGATCACATTTGGAGGTGCAATGGAGATAAATAGCTCACAGGAGGCCAGACCCAGTGGCTCTCTGCCTTCCACTTCCTGTTGTGGAAACACTCAGAGGACTGGAGGAGACACGTGGAGACCCATGCCAGTGTTGAGATGCTTCCACCACCACTGGATCCACAAGACTTCCTACCCATTGGCCTGGGGTCTTCCTGTGATCAGCATGCATTGTAAGTGCTGCATGAGTCTAAAGAGGAATTTATGGACTACTATTGGACATATGGACTAATATCAGACTTATGGACTTGCTCTAGATTGGGCTGGGATGTTTTCTCAATACAAAATTTCTTTTTTATATAAAGCTCTTTTTTATACACATACAGAGTGTCAATGTTAGACAATCTTTTCAGAACCTCTAAATAGAAAGATTGATTAACAGTCTGACCTGGTGGAATGAACTCCAAATGCACCGGGAGTGTATTCCAACGTTGCCAATATCCAGAACGAGGGTTGTCATCAATCAACATTTCACCTTTTTTGAAATTAGAAAACCACTCCTACACTTGACTTTTCCCCCATAGCGCTGTGCTTGTAAGCTGTGTTCAACAGCTCAACAGTTTCTGTGCATTTTTCCTGAGAAAGAAACAAAAATTCACAGCCGCATGCTGTTCTCTTAAATCGGCCATCACAACAACAAGGTTTGAGTGAAACTGCTTTTATGAAAAAGTTCACTGTGACCAGAAAGAACCTTCCTAGGCGACGCCACTGGGTGCACTACCTCAGAGCAAGTTGCTCGATGCTCACCTAGCAAGAAAAAATGTGTACTATGAGAGCCCCACCCAGCATAGCTTTTTTCCAGTTTTTCTTTGGTACCCCCTGTTACATGAAGAAAAAAATTTCTGACCACTGATCTAGAAGAGGGTCATATTCGGTGCTTCACTGAAGTCTGCACATCCCTTTGAAATTTTTCTTAAATATTTAGTATGAGAATGTGATCTGGGAAGACCAGTCCCTCAAGCAGGACATCACGGTTGGTAGAGGGTCAGAGGAAAAGAAGGCCTTTGGCAAGATGGATGGGCACAGTGGCTGCAACCACGGGCTCACACATTCGACAATTGCGAGGATGGTGCAGGACCAGGCAGTGCTTTGTTCTGTTGCACATCAGATCGCTGTGAGTCGGAACTGTCTCAATGGCACCTAACCACAAATAATACTTTTTGACTGCATAGCAAAGTTTTGCATTTTACTTCTTTGTTGTACTTGGACTCTGTGAGGATGTTAGGCTTTCCGATGGAAAGCCAAAGCCTCGTAGTCTTTCCTCTTCTTGGATAGAGGGTCTAGTGCTGGAAGGGAGTGGATGTATCATACACGGAGACAGGGACTGCCTTGAGGGTTTCCTTTAATCTTTATATTGTGCACTATTTAAAAGCAGAAGGAGAACTGGGATCCTGTGGGATGCTAGAGGAGCCCTGTTGGCGTCATGGTTGCATGTTGGGCTGCCATCCTCATAGTCACCAATTCAAAGACACCAGCCACTCCACGAGAGAAAGATGGGACTTTCTACTCCCGTGAAGACTGATAGTCTCAGAAAGTCCTGCCCTGTCCTAGAAGGTCTCTATGCGTGACATTGACTTGGTAGCAGTAAGTGAGAGTCACTGGAGGGACACAGGCTCTAAAGAACCTTGTAATTGTCTCTAAAGCATTGTCAACTGCTAACTTCCACTTCATCCAGGACTAGATTTGAGGCCTCCTGGTGGTGGATAAATTGTTTATAGCCAACTTCTAGATGATGACTAGACCTTCACGTGATTTAAAATGTATCTCAATTGAACCAAACCCACTGCCATTGAGTCCCTTCTGGGTAATTTTCAAAGTTGTCAAGCTGTACACAAGGCGGCTATCACCCCTTTCTCTCTCCCTTGGAGCATGAGGTGTGCGAAGCAGAAGTGTAGCCCAATGCACAATCAGTTCTGCAGACACTGATTGACCCTGCAGGAAATCGGCCATTACTCTGTATGTGGCTCCTCCGATAAGCCAGGATCGTGAAAACTAGTTATAAACCGATCCCTGCCAGGCCTTTGGGCTACGGTCAAGTGTGGAATCTTCTGAGGCTTTACATTGGTGAACATGCCTTAGTCATCAGACCTATTGTCCAGCCTCCCCTCGCTCACCTGGGAGTGTTGTGGGTTTCTGTGAGTGCAAGAGAGCTGGGTGTTCCATGTGAGGACGTGGCAGTGAGTCACCAGGAATGAAGAAAAGTCTATTCCGCCATGAAGACAGCGCCCCCTCCTGGTGAAGGTAGTTGTAGCTGATGGAGCTGAGTGCAATCAACACGCAAATGCAGCCAGATCTTCCAGAAACTAAAACATCCCTTGAAGACCACGAGACTGTGCACTGCGAGAGGAACACTCCACTGTCATGTTGCTCACGCAGTGCCCAGTGCCTAAAATTCAGTGATGGACTAAGGCATGCACTGTGGCTGATTGACAGGTGATGCCACGTAGAAACTCACTTAGAGACTACTTTTCCTACTTAGAGACAACAGCCTAGCAAAGGTTCCTAGGAGGACATGTTCTCAAAGGGGCCAGACAGATCGTATTTGGGGCTTTGTCACCCATACAGTCATTTGTGGCAATTCAGGAGGGCCCTTGTAGCTTGAAAGGAGACATGGACAATAAATAAACAAATGACCTGGCTGCCCTTCAACAAAACTTTATTAGCACATTCAGACCATGAGTCATGTATGACCAGAGCATGACTCTTTCCCAAGCTCTACCACAAAAGAGAGGAGACCTGGACTCGCTGTCAGCTGAGCATTTGACTGCTAACTACAAAGTTGAAGGTTGAAATCCACCAGCAGTTCTGAGGGACAGAGATGAGGCTGTCTGCTCCTGTAAAGAATTACAGTCTCAGAAACTCTATGTAGGCTTGTTGGCTTGTTTGTTTACCCAAAAAGAATTCCTGGGTAGCAAGGTCAGTTAAACCCTTGAGTCGGAGCTGAGAGATTCGTGCTTTGAGCTCACCCAGAACCTCTGCAGGAGACGATCTGCTTATGAAGACCCTATGGGACAGTTCGACTCTGCACACATGGAGAATCCATAAGTTGAAATCGATCGAGCAGCAACCGTCAGCAGCAGCGATCTCAAAGCCTTAAAATAACACTCCAGAATCTGCTGCGATGAAAGCAAACCACACAGGAGATGCTTGACAGGCCTCTGTCCAACTGCACAATTTTTAAAAACTTCACCAACGACACCTAGTAACATTACAAATAGCAAGTGAATGCATCTCTTGACCCTTGAAAATAATGATGACACGACTGATATGCTTTATGACTATTGTTCCCATTTTTGCAGCTGAGGTTTGGGACTCCGTGCTATCCAGCTGTTTTTCCAGGACTTCCTGTTTATACGTGGGACCCAGATTGGCACACAGTCCTGTGACTTCAAATAATCAAAGATCCAAAATCGAATTTTTCCCCTGTGGATAACAGCCTGTGTGTGGCAGTGCTGGTGGACTCCAGAAGAGAGAGACTTTGAGGGAAAGAAGGCTCTTGATCCACTAGCCTCGTCGTGACAAATAAACGGGAGTTCAGTTGTTCTTGTCCCCCAAACAGCACAAACACACACTCACATGCTCGGCCTCCTGTCGGGTCCCAGAAAGAACTGGCAAAAGCTAAAATATAGGTCAGGAGTCTGGGAAGAAGCCAAAGGACCTGACCTGCCTCCCCTAATAGATAAAACTATAAACATGTATGGAATCTTTTGGATCGCTCCCCTAAACATGCTGAGCATGGAGGAAGGAACCTCCATTTATCCTCCACCCTGATTTCTACAAGCGTGCAGTGGACACCGGAATGCACCCCATCACAGCACAGTGAGCAGTGGTCCAGCTTTGGGGACGTTTAACAAGACCTTACACTGGGCTTCTTGTTATATCACAGGGATCACACCTGATCTCTCTGCTGAGGGCCATAGGTGAGTCTGGGAATAAAGCCCTCGTAGCAGTTGTCTGGATACCACAGAAAGAAATATCAATTCGGGTATGAGATACAAGAAAATACACACCAGACTGGTTTGCTCCAATACTTCACATGCCCACACAGTGTAATGATTTTATGGGATATGGTGCACGGTAGTGTTTATAATTTCATATTGAGACAGGTAACAACAGGTTGGAGAAAATAGTTCTAACCTTTACATTATACCCCCTAAGGCATGTTCTGATTGTCTATCATCTGTATCCTGAGAAAAAGTACCTTTTGCTTTTATAATTCAAAGATTTGCATGTAAATCCCAAATGTTGTTTACTACTATTTGTTTCCTACTTTAATAGTGTAATACTATACAAGTAATCTATGAAAATTAGTGTATAAAGAGGACTTTAGATTTTGTATTCATGACCAGACTCAATACTCATAAAGGATCTTCAAACTGTTGAGCATAATCTCCTCACTACCTCACTTTCTCAAGTGTTGCTGTTACCATGAATGCTCTTGTATTAACTCCCAAATCAGCTTTTGAAATGAAAATAAACTAAGTTGAACTCAAACACTCCTTATAAGAAAGGCTGTCAAGACTTCATCTCATATTCTTTGTACATACTATCAGACAGATCCAGTCCCTGAAGACATCGTATTTAGGAAAGTAGAGGAGCAGTGAAAAAGAAAGAATCACAACAAGGTGAATTGACACGGTGGCTGCAACAATGAACTCAAGCACAGCAACAACTGAGCCATGTCTCCTTCTATTGGATACAGGCCACAAGGAGCTAGGGGTCCTCCTTGATGCAATGGCAGTGAGTGTGGCTTTGGAGTTTTCAATATTGCACTAGAAATCTTCCCCAGAGCTTTAAGGCAAGAAGAGGAATCTAAAAGTGTCCTATTATTGAAGAAGTAAATGTGCCTTTATTTTGAGATTGTATGATCCTTTATAGAAAAAAATTCAAAAAATATGAGCAAAATAATTATTGGAACAAATTGAAAGGATTCAGCAAAATGGCGGGGTACAAGATGGGTCTAATTCCTTTACCCTCCCAAAGGGAACTCTGAAATGGAAATTGAGAAAAAAGTAATTTATAACAGCCACCCCAAGATGAAATACTTGAGACTAAATCTACCATAAAAATAAAAGACCTAAACAAAGAAATTAAAAAACACTCTACAGGAGACCAAAGGAGGCATACATAAATGGAAGATTATTATTACGTTCATGCATATGAAGACAGCACTGTGAAGATGAAAGTCCTAAGTGGTGTCAACAAACCCAGAGACAAGGGAACAACAAGTGATCCAAATCGGTGGTGAGGAGGGTGTAGAAGGCCTGGTCGGACATGATCAAGGGTAATGTAACCAAGAGGAATTACTGAAACCCAAATGAAGGCTGAGCATGATAGTGGGATAAGAGGAAAGTGAAAGGAAATAGAGGAAAGAGCTAGGAGGCAAAGGGCATTTACAGAGGCCTAATAAAGGTGTATACATAAGTAAATATATTTTATGTGAGGATGGGGAAATAGATCTAAGTGCATAAATTTATAGGTTTAGTATTAAGGTAGCATCTGGACATTGGGCCTCTGCTCAAGTACTCCCTCAATGCAAGAATATTTTGTTGTATTAAACTGACATTCCATGATGTACACTTTCCCGACACGATTGCTAAAGACAAAGCGGATGCATAAACAAATATGATGAAGAAAGCTGATGGTACCTGACTATCAAAAGATACAGGGTCTGGGGTCTTAAAAGCTTAAAGGTAAATAAGGGGGCATCTAGCTCAGAAGCAACAAAGCCCACATGGAAGAAGCACACCAGCCTGTGTGATTACAAGGTGTCAAAGGGATCAGGTATCAAAGGACAAAAATCAAATCATTGTGAATGAAACAGAGTGCAGATTGGAGACTCAAGACCCAACTGTAGACAACTGGATATCCCCTTACAGAAGGGTTGCGGAGAGGAGATGAGCCTGTCAGGGAGCAGTGTAGCAACGATGAAACATACAACTTTCCTCTAGTTCCTAAATTCTCCACCACCCCCCTACTATCATGATCCCAATTCTACCTTACAAATATGGCTAGACCAGAGGATGTACACTGGTACAGATAGGAACCAGAAACACAGAGAATCCAGGACAGATGATCCCTTCAGGACCAGTGCTGAGAGTGGCAATACCAGGAGGGTGGAGGGAACATGGGATAGAAAGGGGAAACCAATTACTAGGATCTACATATAACCTCCTCCTTGGGGAATAGACAACAGAAAATTGGGTTAAGGGAGACATCAAACAGTATAAGATATGACAAATTAATTATTTATAAATTTTGAAGGGTTCACGAGGGAGGGGGTGCAGGGAGGGAGGATAAAAATGAGGAGCTGATACCAAGAGCTCAAGTGGAGGACAAATGTTTTGAGAATGATGGTGGCAGCAGGTGTGCATGTGTGCTTGACACAATGGATGTATGTGTGGATTGTGATAAGAGTTGTACAAGCCCCCAATAAAATAATTTAAAACAAAAAAGAAAATGAAAGTCCTACCCAAAGCAATCCATAAATGGAACACATTCCTGATCCATATTACAGTACCATTTTTCAAACAGATCAAAAATATGAATGATCTGCTTTTTATAAAAAGGGAGACCCAGATAAACCAAGCTGAAAAAAGAAGATGGTAGGAGGCCTCAATTTCCCAATCTCAAAACCCACTCCACCTGGTGCTGTTAGAACAACAGATACATAGACCAATAAAACAGAACTGAGACGTAATCCCTCCTCCAGTGGACAGCTGACACTTGACAAAGAGTCAAAATGAACTAAATAGAGAAAGATGATCTCTTCAACAAGTTGTGTTAGCAAAACTGGATTCCATGTACAGGAAAATTAAACGTGACCCTCATATCACACCATCTAAAAAATAAACTCAAGATGGTTCAAAGACTTAAATAGAAAACCTAGAGCTATAAAGATTATTAATGGAAAATAAAAGAGCAAATTACAAACCCTAAGACTTGGCATAAAAACAATATCCAGCATAACTCAAAACACATAAGTGGCTGAAGACAAACTAGATCCCTTTGTCTGTATGTAGCATCATTCATGTATCCATTCCCTCATTAATGGACATTAGATTTTTTTTCATCTTTCTGCTGATGAGCAAGAGGGAGAAATGGGGCTAAAGCAGTTCTAGTCTCAGAAAGGGTCACATTGAGTCATCATCAACTTGATGGCAATGAGTTTGGTTTTTCTTTTGTTTGGTGATAAGCGTGGGTGTGCATGCATCTATTAGTTCCATAACTCTATTTCTCAAGGCTATAGACACCTTCTAAAAATTAGACACTTGTGTGCTTTCAAAATTTTCACCAAGAATTAAAAGACAGGAAAAAAGTTGGTAATGACATCTCAAAAGGCACTAATCCCTAAAATTTATAGAAAAGTTTAACACTTGAACAAGAAAAAGAGAAATAACCCAATTAAGAACCAGGCAGAGGACATGAACAGACAGATCACCCAAGACTTTCACTTGTCTACAAATAAAGGAGAAATGCTCGTGACCATTAGCCATTCAAGAGAACAACAAGTCAAAACAACAACGAGATATCAATTTATCTCAGAAATGATAGCAAGTTAAAAAAAACAGAAAACAGTGAATCTTGACAAGAGTGTGAAGCAACTAGAACCTTCAGACACTGCTGGTGAGACTGTTATGTGCAACCGTTCTGGAAGACAGAGGACTTCTTTGAAAAGTTGGGTGGCGGTAGAAATACCACCAAACTCGGAAATCCTTCTAGTTGGTATACATCCCTGATAAATAAACACTGTGACATGAATAGCTATGTGCATACCCATGTCCATCTTGGATGATTCAAAATTGCAAACAGATAGAACGCATCTAAACACCCTTCACTGGAAGAATGGATGAAAAACCTTGTGTGGAGACAAACAACAGAATAGTGTATGACATTACTATGTAAGAAGGGTCTGTGAAAGACCTCGTAAGATGGATTAACATAGAGAACCTTAAGCTGAGTGATATCTGTCCATCGTAAACAAATAAACACTCCTATTGTAAAATGTAAAAAAGATGGTTTTCACATTAAAATGTACATTCTTTGACAGCTACCACAGTTGAGAATGGACTGAGGATAAAATATTGTCAAGAAATTCAACATATGTTAATTTGAGTGGAGAGAAAGGCAAATACGCAATAAGAGAGGCATCAGCAAAAAATGAAAGAGGCGAGGGGGACACAAGGAGTAGTGGAAGGGTTGAAGGCAACAGAGGTAAAGACTGTAACACACACAATCCTACCATCCTGGTGAGCTACAAGTAACCCATGGATAGACCCACAGGCTGAGTGGGTGTGCGTGGCAGAGGGAAGTGTATCCATGAGTGCACACAGGTTGAAGAGAGGATCTTTGTACATAGACTTTTACTTTTCTTGCTAAGATAGCCATGAATGCAGTGGAGTTTATGGGGGTGTGCATTATGAAAACTTGTTAAACATAATCAGATCCCTTGAGGGAATGTGATTGGTCCTGGGGACTCAGGACAATAGCCTCGGGGAATACCAGGGTCAGTTGGCACGACCCAGTCCACCAAGACCCTGTTCGCTATCCTACATTGGTGAGTAGCAACTGGTATCTGACAATCTCATGAGCCATCCTCTCAAGGGCATCTACTGGTCTCTCCCTATCTGGAATGAAGAAGAGTGGAGAAAAGCAAAGACACACTGAGACCAGTCATCCAATGAACAAATGAACCACGGGAACCTTAGTCACTACAGTCCTGAAACCAGAACTAGATGGTGCCCGGATACCATTATCGACTGCTCTGAAAGGAATGACCTTAGAACGTACTGGATAAAATGGAAAGGGGGAAAATTCAAGCTTATAAAAAGACTAGGCTTATTAGCCACATAGAGACTGATAGACGCCCTGAAACTGTGGCCCTTAGACCTTTGAAGTCTGGAAATGAAATCGTTACCATGGGTCAATTTTCAACTAAACAGCCAGTTCTGTAAAGGGAGCAGTAACACAAGGGAAGGATACACGCCTTAGAATAATGAACCATTGAGATAAAAAAGACAACATTTGCCCAAGGACAAAGTTTGGAAGAATTAGGAAAGAAGGAAGAAACAAACTAAGAAAGAGGGAGAAAGTGGGATGGGGCTGTCACATGATAGGCATTGCAATCAGTGACATGAAACAAAGCGCGTATGGATTGTTGAATGGAAAATGGGTTTGCTCTGTTTTCACTCAAGCCACAATAAAAGCATTTTTAAAAATCAACCATCAAAAGCCTTAGGAACCCCAAAGATCCAATGCTGTGTGCACAGAGTCGCCAGACATGGGAGACCAACTTGACAGCAGCTAACAGCAAAAACAACTGGTTCCAGTTGGAATCAGCTGGGATCTAGAATCGTCCTCATTTTTGTCCCTAATGTTCATCCCTATTCATGCCAGCTCCAACCTACACATCTTCATGATTTCTCCCAAGAAAAGGAAAAAATGACATTAAATAGACACAAGAAGAAAGGAAGCTGTAAAGAGAAATGTCTCCTACATTCACAGGAAGTACAAACACATGAAAAACATCTAGGATGCTCTGAAATTCAGTCTCAGCTCACCCCCGTCTACACACTGCATCTGTGCTGAGAGGAGCCAGGGAAGCCCGCTGGGGTAGAGAGAAGGGCTCCTGGCAGAAAGAATCATAGAACATTCTGTCTGCCTTTCGAGTCTCTCGTGGGGCCAGCTCAATGACAAACATTATCCCTGATCTGTCTTTGCTTATCCAGAAAAAAGTCTCTTGTGATCAAGCAATCCAATCAAAAGATGCCCAAGGAGTTGAACAGACATACCCCAATTCAAGTTGTCAACCACACATGAGAAGATGCTTGGCATCATTAGCATTATCAAATGAAACCAAGTTTATTGCTGGCAAGTGATTTGAACTCATAGCAACCCAGTAAGACAGAGTAGAACTGTCCCATAGGGTTCATTGGCCATTAACTCCAAGCCCAACGCATTGCCATCAAGTTGATGCCAACTCAGTGAGACCCTCTATTGGCTTTCTGAGACATTATGGGTACAAGTAGCCCCGTCCTTGTTCCCTAGGAATGGCTGGTTGCTTTCAACCATAGACCTTATGATGTCCAACACCCCAACCGCAGCATCACCAGATGCAAATCAAAGTCACAAATAATATACCACCTCATTCCCATTACAAAGGCAAGAATCACAAAAAGTTTAATGGTGGAAAAGCAAGTGTTGAAAAGGATATGAAAAACTTGACATAAAGAAAATTTCCATTGGACCCAGCCATCACCATCCTAGGGATTGAAAGTAGGAGCCCAACCAGAAACCTGTACTCTAGTGTTCAGTTCAAAATGATTCGCAATGGCCAGAAGGTGGAAACGACCGTAAGGTCTATTAACAGATGAAGGGAAAAACACAATGTGGTGCGTGCATACATGGACGATCGCTCAGCCACACTGAGACATGAAGCCTTGAAGCATGAACCTTGAAAACACATGCAGGGAAACGAATCAAGGAACCATAGAACAAATACTGATTGTCCTCACTGCTGTGAAATAAGTAAGCACACAGAAACCAAAATGTTTGTGGCTATCAAGGTGGGGAGGGGTGACTTTTTTGTCTAGGGGGACAATGAATATATGTTAATGGTGGAATAATTCCCCCAAAAGGAGAAAGATAATCATTGTAACACATGAAGAACAGAATGCACATCAATGTCGATGAATTAGACCTGTCAAAAGTGTTGGAATGAAGAATGCGTTGCTGCTGCTGCCCACAGTTTAACCAAAGCAAAGATAGAAAGGAAAGGGGAAAAAAGTCACTTGTGTAGTTTCGTCTCTACTGAGATTCTCGCCGCGTTCTGAATGGTTAATGGACCAGTTCAGACAAGAAAACTCAAGTCTGATTAGTTCTCAAAGCCGTAAGGAAGAAATCTGCATGTACTTCCTAACAAGCCCAGACTGTGCCCGCATTCATTCAAAGTGAATGGAAAGCACCCCTTAAAACATGCTTTTGTTCATTCCACCCTATACGGATCTCTAAAGACTCTTAACACAGACGGGAGAGTTAGGGCATCTTTCAAAGGAGATCCCTCCAGAAGGGTTCGACAGTATGCCCTCGGGGGAATCCACAGAAAGATGAATGTCTCTGCTTCTGTATCAACATCGAAAACTCTGATAGGAACTTTGGATCATTATAATCAAAATCTTCCCAGTGACAAACAAGCGAATGAACGAATGAATGAATAAATGAATGACTAGATGACAAAACAGTTGCCATTGCTTCCGGCTCATGGCAACTCCCCATGTGGCAGAGTGGATCAGAGCTCCATTGGGTTGGCAGGGGCTGGTTTTTTTTTTTTTTTTAGAAGTAGGTTGCCTGGCATTTCTTCTAAAGCACCTCTGGGTATTCAGGACCGTCTACCCTTCCAGTTAGCAGAGGAGCATGCTGCTAACCATTTCCACTCCCCAGGGACTCCCCTTCCTGAGGCAGCTCTGACTAAAGGCAAGGCTCCCTTGTAACCACTCACAGGTATTCAGAATATCCTTCGTCCTTTTCTTTCCTTCCTTCTGCACCTTCCTGGAAAGAGGGTTGAGGGAGCAGCCTGCTCTTTGGTTAGTCTTTATTTTTTAATGAACACACACACACGATTTAGGTGAAAATTTACTGAACAAATTGGTTTTCTATTCAACAGTTCAGACACATCTAGTTTCAGGACACTGCGACATCCCCACAATATCACACCAGGTCCCACTTCCTCTCTGTGTTGATCTTTCTCTGGCCTCCTTCTCGCCTACCCCTCCCTGCCTTCTGACCTAACACCTGTGCAAATGTGCCCTTGTGATGTCGCATGGCTGATTGCTCTAGGGCTGTGCTACCTCCTGGTGTTAATGTTCACCATGGAGTCCTGAGTAACAATTTAACCATGGGGCGAGTTCCTTAAGGGTGACTAAGAGCCATAGTGTTGGGTACTCCTCCAGTCTCTAGCAGACCAGTAAGGCTGGTCTTCTTTATGATTGTGAGTTTTGTTCCCCATTGCTCTCCCATTTTAACCAGGACCTTCTAATGTGATCCCTTTCAGAGAAGCTGGTAGTCATAGCTGGGTAACATCTAGTTCTTCTGGTCTCAAGACAATGGAGACTGATTTTTGAGTGGCCCATTCGTCCATTGGGCTCCTTATTTCTATATGTGCTTGATTTTCTTCTTTGCTCCAGACAGGGAGAAACCAAGGAGTCACTCACTAGCTCTGGAGACCCCACATGCTACTCACCAATATAGGATGTAGCACATTGTTGTTGTACGCTGTGTAATGCCAATTGACCTTGATGTTCCCCAACCCAGGAACTCATTCCTGCATAGTGTTTCATTATGGCTGAGAAGGTTGCAGGCACTTGCCCCCTGCATGCACTACTATATCCGTGACTCTATTTGCAATACGTATAAAGAAATACATATGTACAAATATTCTCTATCAATCCTATATATATCCATGGGTGTAACCCCATCTGCCTCCCCACACCTGTTCAGCTTGCATGTCTATCTATGTATCCATTTGTAGATTATTGTTATTTCCTGCCTGTTATTGCAGAACTATGTATGTCATGGGATTTAATTTAGTTGCCTTTAACTCTGGTACCCCTCCCATCATCTTCTTCATGAATTTATTGAGTGCATAAATAAATACTCGCAGAGGTGTTTAGACTTGTTATGACTATAAATTGTTATAGAAAAATGACAATTACTGTGTTGAAATCTTATAAAGCTCATCTGTACCCCAGCTCTGGGTTTGCTGGGGACATCTCAGGTTCTAGATCAGTCTATCGAGTAGTAATTAAAGCCTCAAGAAATACAAGTTTCCAACCAACTCCATGGCACCAAACAACAACGACAACTTTCCAAATACACCAAATATCGCTGGTAATTTCATCATGGAAACATAACAAACAGGAAGTTCCAAGTACCTAGAAGATCTGCTTCATTCTCATTACTGTGGTCTCTGGCTTTCGTTTTTCACCTAGGGATGAGCATGTAACTTGCCACCTGGGCCTTGGATCATTTGCTTTGATAAACAAAACCAACAACCATAAGTAGAAATGACTAGCTTGGAAATGCCAACTCATTCATTCACAAATATTTACTCAGCTTCACTGTGAAACCAAGGGGTTGGAAGATCCAACCCTAGGAATTAAATGTGTTCAGAATTTACATTAGCATTTATAAGCCTCAGTATCTATTTCATGGTTGGTAAGCATTTGTCTCAGAAGATAAATAATCAAGCTGATCGTCCCATCTCCAATCAATTAGCAAAGGGGCTGTCTCCCACCATCCTTCTAATCGCATAGCACGTTCTCCAACAGCTCTATGGAGAATACAAATGGATGAGGAGAGTTTAAGGGGGCCCAATGCAGAATTCGTGCCTCAGGAACCTGCAGGCGGCTAGGGTTTGCCAAGCAAGGAGTGTCTGACTGCCAGGAGCCCACTTGTCTGAGGCCAGGCAAGGGCAGCCTGCAAAGGCTCCCAGCAGCAGAGCCTGGAGCACCATGGGTCCCCCACCATCCTAGAGAGTCCAAGCCCTCCCAGACACCCCAAAGAACCCAGCCGGCTAGCGAGTGTCACTCACCTCCACCCCCTGCAGCTCTGCGGCTTTCACTGTAGAACTCCAGCTCCTTCTGCCTCATCCCTCCTAAGACTCCTCACTCCTCCCACCACACCCTCGCCAAGGTGCAGGGGAAAGAATTCACCGTGGCCAGTTCCAGGAGAAGCTGAGGAGAGTGGGGACAGCCAAGAGGGAAAAGCTGCCCTTCTTCCAGGCTGCTCAGGGAGGTGACTATAGGAGGGGCATCCAGTGGTCTTTCTTCTCCAGTCTGGGAGGCATGGGCCATCTCTCTGCCTAGCAGCAAGGACACAGCTGTGTCACACTATGGATTAGTTATCCCGCCACTGCTCAAGAGGCAACACCATTAAAGCAGAAAAGTGTAAAAGCCCACACTTCCAAGTCTCTCTGTCCGCATGTCCGTCTAAAGAGAACCTGAGCCCTGAGCAGGTTCTAGGTCAAGAGTCGGGAATTGGATCTGCAGAGGAGAACACGGGAAAACCAGTTCCTCCCGAGGCAACTCCAACCCACTATGGCCCCCAATGGCAACTCCTGACTCATGGCCCCCACTGGCATCTGAACAGCCCTTTGTCCCCGGGTTTTCATGGTTTTTAGGGGGGTAGTGGATCACCAGGCCTCTCTTTTAAGGTACCTCTGGGAAAATTCAAACCTCCAATGTTCTGGTTAGCTGCTGACTACATCTACTAGGGACCCCAGGAAGGAGAAAAAAACATGGGAATGAGCCAGAGCCAGGAGTAGAATTTCGACAATCCAGTCTTGCTTCCCAAGGCTGTCATTACTTGGGGCTCAATTGTGTTTCTAAAAGCTGGGATGACTCAAGCGCCAGCTCTGGTAAGGAGCTTGCAACACACGTGTGGTTTTGCCAATAAATGATGAGTGGAGCTCTGAGCGACACGCCAAGCCCAATACCCCATACATGCAGCAGGGACCATCCATTTTGAGTCAGACATCAGGACACATCTGGGAGGCTGTGCGAGGAGCCAGGAGGGGTGGTGTGGCAGGAAAAGCTTTGGAGCCACACAACCTGGTCTCAAATTACCCCCTCTGCCCATGGGCCATGTGACCTTAGAAGCGGTGTAGCTTCTCTGTCTGGTTGCACACATTTGAAACCTGAGGAGGGTTTTTCTGATTTTGAGATTCAGAGGGATGTGCCTCTGTGTGGACTCACTCAGTTCCCAGACAAGCACCTGACCACATCACCCGAACCAAACTCATTGCCATGAGTTGAGTCTGACTCATAGCAAACCCATAACACAGAGAAGAATCGCCATTTCGGGTTTCTGAGACTGTAACCTTTCACAAGAGCAGAAAGCCTCATCTTTCTCCTACGAAACCATTGGTAGGGACTCTTGCCCCAATGCAGCAATATATCCACTGTATTGTCTCATCTGCTGAAGGGCATCCAGGAACTATTCATTGAAATAGAAACCATAAGATTAGCATAGAAACTGAATAGAATTGAGCCTAATTAAAAATGACTTGTGCTAATGAGTAAAGTTGAACAGGGAGAAAGAATTAAGAACATATACTAAGGTTGCAATGTGGACCGAATTTGGGGGTACTGGTATCTACAGGTAAAAATCATGAATGTGATAGGGTCCCAGATGAACTCAGGACATCCTGTGAGAAGGTAGTGGGGACACGGAGCTGATTTGAATGAGAAACCCAGGAGCATCCTGGGAAATAGTTTGTGCTTAGGGAGCTGCATCAGCATGACCTTGATGCAAGGACAGTGGCTTACGCTTACAGATGACAGGCGACTGAGAACAGCCCATCACTGCCCTCCGCCATGCTCCTCCACAGCCTGACTCCTGAGCATTGGACAGGTCTGCCCCTCTCAGGGCACCGTGGGCAGAAGCAGCAGCTCCAGGAACTCGGGGACACTTGGCTCTTAATGCAGCTCTGGTAGCAGCACCAGCAAGCAGCAGGTGGCACGTTCATGGATGAACCTGTCCCAAAGCCACAGGCTTTCCCTGTCCCTTGGGTATTACCACAGGGAGCCAAGCAGGAAGAGGGGAAGGGGAAGGATTGCTACAGTGGGGGGTGTGGGACTCTCGGGGTGAGGAGCAGAGCCCTGAGGACCCAAAACAGCCGGTGGGATGAAACCCAGAACCAGATGTTTAGTTTGTGGAGATGCCACCATCCATTCAAGAGAATCTGGTGAACCAAGAGAGGTAGTTTCAAAAACATAACTCTGTAGATTGCAAACAGAGCCTGGAAACATTGCCAAATCAGTAAGGCCAGCAGTGTTATGACCTCTCCACAGATGGACTGTCCAACCTTGATGGGCAGAGATGGCCGGGGACCAGGCGTGGGTGATAGGACCCACGTCCACATGATCCAACAATCCCATTGCCCCATCAGGCAGCCTCTTGGCCTCTTTCGCTGTGACACCTAACTGGCCGGAACGGCTCTCTACTCAGAACTCGATCACCCGCACAGCTCTGTCCTGCCTAGGAGATGGAACACATCCAAAGTCACTGATAGATCTGTACTTACTGTTCCTATCACAAATAAGACCAGTCCCAGGAAGCCTTTCTAGAACACAACCTGACGAGTCACTTTCCTCAGCCTTGCAAATGGCTCATAGGACCCCTGTTGGGTCGCTGGACTATTCCTCTATCAAAAATAACCCAAACACACAGCAAAGTCTGAGCATTGAGCAAGAGCCTCCGGTGATTCCAGAGTTCTGTCCAGTGTGAGGAAGGAGTTCTGGTGACCTGGCGGCAGCAGTGACGTGCTGGGATGTCGACCAAAAGGGGCGATGGTGTGAACCCACCAGAAGCTCAGCAGGAGGAAGATGCAGCATTCTGTTTCCTGAAAGACCACGCCCTTGGAAACCTCCTGGGCGCACTTCTAGGGAGGGCCAATCCGAATCTGCTCCACTGCAACTGAGTTCCAGTTGGAAACGCTCTTCCCTTGACTGCTCGTGAGAAAGATGGGGCTCTCTAGTTCTGTGAAGCATTGCAGCCTTGGAAATCCACTGGGGCAGTTCTATTCTGTCCCAGAGGCTAACTATGATTGGAAGGTAACGAATTTGTTGTTGTTGTTGTTGTTGGAGTTGGAGTTGGGGTTAGTGTGAGATCTTGACTACACAGCTCACTGAATGTCAATCTTCTTTCTTGCTACAGCTAGAGTAGGTGTTAGGGGTGTGGCATGGTGACAGGGGATGTCACCAGGCCCACCCCCACCCACCCCTTTCTCAGGACATCTACAAGAGTAACTCAAAGGCAGATGGAGCTGTTCTGCCAGACAGGGACTACCTAGTGCCGACAGCACCACCTGAAGCCCACAATTTTGCGCTGGGAGCCTCTGAAGACCTCTCTGACCCCTCTTTCCCAAGGTAAGTTGGGCCCTTCTAGATGGGGATGGTGCCGGTGGTGGTTTTGGTGGTGGTGGTGTGGCCCTAGAGACAGAGCCATGCCCCTGCCTAAGACTCCTGTGCCTTTGGGGGCAGGACCACTTCCTCCAGCAGCAGGTTGGTTGACTTTCTTGGAGCTATTGGTTAATAGCTTCCCTCAGATTTGTCATTATTTCTCTAGGTAATTGTTCCCCTTCAAATACAGTCATGTAATGGTGGCAGAGCCTGAACCCACTGAGGCTTGGCTCTAGGGCTTGCTGGGAAGGCTGCAGGTTGGCCATCACTCTAGGGCAGTGGTCTTCAAACTACAGGCCAAGGACCCAATCCTGCTGACCACCCACCTTTGTCTGTCCTATGGGCACCAGTAGAAGCTCAGGGAAAAGTGGACAGCAGATACCTTGCTTTCATTTAGGGCAGGGGTCCTCAAACTTTTAAAACAGGGAGCCAGTTCACTGTCTCTCAGACCCATTGGAGGGCCGGACTGTAGTTTAAAAAAGCTATGAACAAATTCCTGTGCACAGTGCACATATCTTATTTTGAAGTAAATAAAACAGATGGGTCAATAAAAAATCCGGCGGGCAGGATAAATGTAGCCCATGGGCCGCAGTTTGAGGACTCCTGATTTAGGGGCTGTCTTACCCATGAACCCAAGCATTTCCTGTAAAGTCCCTGACCGGGGCTGCTCCTACCTGAGGCGTTTCTTTCACGCAGACTGGCTCGTGTTTTCTTTCCTGGAAAAAGCTGGCTTCCTGGGTGTGAATTTCCAAAGATGTGGCCGGTGGAGGACCACAGCCAGCCTTGTGATCGAAGCGCAGTTGGTCTCAGTAAACTGGGCCGGGAAGGGCCAATCAATCGTGTCAAGATGAGGCAGTGGTTGAGTTTCTATATTTTTCCCTCACTAGTGGCTCAGTGTTGGGCTGATAACCGCCAGTTTGGTGGTTCAAACTCACCAGCTACTCAGTGGTAGAATGATGGAACGGGCTGCCCCCATAAAGGTACACGCTATGCCTTCCTGGGGCTATGAGCCCGAAACCTCTTGACAGAAAGAGTCTCCCTGTATGTAACTTGTTTGAGCCACTTGCTTTTTTCCGAATCATCCCAATCTCCCTACGGAGTTCTAAAGGACGGCTTTAGCCCTGGACTGTTAGCAGCGAGGTCAAAACCACCAGGGGCTCCTCGGGAGCAAGTCCAGTCTCTGTACTCCAGGGGCGGGTCTACCCTGTCCTATAGGGTCATTATAAATCAGTATCGACGCCATGGCAAGGAGTGAGAAGGCGTTCTAGTGGCTTAGTGGGCTAACTGCATGGAGCTGCTGCCTGCACGTTAGCAGTTCAAATCCACGATTCACACCATGAGAGAAAGGCTGTCTTCTCCCATAATGATTTACGGTTTCAGAAGCCCCTGGAGGCAGTTATGCTCTGTCCTCTATGTTGTCATGAGTCTGAGTCAAGCTGATGGAAGCAAGTTTGGTCTCTTTGGTTAAGAGCCTATAGAAGAACTCCTCTGAGTAAACTTCACCTCCATGCTCTGTTGCAATTCTATTAATTTTAATAAAGGGGTAGCAAATGTGCTTGACACAATGGGTGGATGGATTGTGATAAGCATTGTACAAGTCCCCAATAAAATGATTTTCTAAAATAAATAAAGCGGCAGAGCAGGGAGCTATAGAGTCCATTAGGGCTTCTGTGAGTCATTTCCAGGATTGGGGGCTCCCTTCTAGGGAAAGTGACCTGGTCATACTGCAGTCTACAAAGGTCTCTCAGATCTGCTGATGGGGGTCCCATCTTTTTGATGGAAGCAGTGAAGTAGTGACTCCGGAACCAAAATCTCAAAGGAACTTTGTCCACATCCCCAGCTGCCTAGCAGGCTACAGCAGTGTAGTATAGATACGGGGCTACACCCCCTGCTTGGGGGGTGAGCTAGTTCTGTGCAGATAGCAGCTCTGCCCCTGAAAGGTGCCCGTGAGCTGCCTGATGGGGTGATGGGATGGTCCCGTAATGCGGACATGGGTCAGTTGATTCATGCATGTCAGCAGACCGGTCCTAAAGCAAAGGGCTCAAAGAAATTCTGAATCATGAGACTAGAAAAGGAGAGCCCCAAACAGAATGCACTGCCACCAAATGAATTCCAACTCACAGGGAAGCCAGCATAGCCATCCTGTTCTGAGGAGGATGGGGGCGGCTGAAATCCAGCAAGCCAGGAGGAGAGCAGCATGCCCCAGCAGCCTGCTGGGCACAGTGCCCCACTGGGCACACTGAAAGGGAGGGGGGCGGCAAAGCTTCTGTGATGGAATCCCTTGAGAGCTGCGCGTCTAATGCGCTGTACCATTAGTAGAGCACAATTCCTCTTCAGTCTTTGAACTCATGAAATTAGCCTTGGCTCTGCAGCCAAGTTCTCCCCAGCTCTCCCTCTCCAATTCCTGGCTTATTGCCCAGCTCCTGAGTGGGTGCTTCTGGGCCCTTATCCCAGCTGTGACTCTAAAGAATGATGCCAGGTCACAGCCCCCTCTTCAGAGGATATTGGAGCACCAGGTCGCCATGGCCCTTCTGCTAACAAAGGAAACGGAGGGTGGCCTGACCGATCCCCTGGAGATGCTGGCGCAAGATCTCCTGCAGACCACCCCCTGGCACACGCCAAAGCAAAGGCCCAACCTGTTGCTGCCCGGTTGGCTCGCCCTCATGGCCGCCATCCTCTGTATTCCAGCGGGGAACGAACTGCACCATCATGGTTTCCATGGCTACAGTCTCTGCAGAAGCAAATCATCAGGCCTTTCTCCCACCTTGCACCTGGGTGGTTGAGCTGCCACCTTATTGGTTCGCAGTGGAGCACACCCTGTCTCCCTTCACTGTTGTTTCAAGTGAAGACACAGACACTAAGAAACCACTCTGACTCTTTCTGCATCCACTGCCACTTCCTTCTTTCTGTCCCTGTTACCACTGCTAAAGCCACTGTGCCTGGAAGCCTGGGATTATCCTGAGATGTGGGCCCAGGTGGCTTCATGGCTTTTTTGCCATGTGGCAATGGACTGGGTAGACAATCATCAGTCAGGAGCGCATGCGTAGCAAGACTTAGGCCAGTCTGGCAGGACAACGACACACAGAGTTATGAGAATGACTGGTTTACCAGTGGGAGAGGGAGCCACCAGAGGGCAGCCCACAGCCACACTGCCAGGAGATGCTCCCAGCCTGGCACTTTGATGTGAGATGGCTGCTTGTAGTCTGCGGAAGAGCAGCTCAGCCTCATCCTGCAGTTCACCAATGGGCAAGGAGAGGTTGTCCTGGGCTGCCACCACTGTCAACCAGGAGGGAAGCAATGAGTGGGCCTCAGTGGACTCTTCTCAGCTGGGGATCCAGAAGGAAGAATCGTAGGGCTCCTCTGCTGTGCTCAGACCTCTGTTTACGGAGCAGGTTCTAATGAGGGCAGCCTGGTTATTTGTCTCAGCTGAGCTATCCCAGCCCCCATTCGTTCAGGGAGAAAGCATCAGGGCTGGGAACAGGCAGCAAATGTATTCAGGCCAACATCCTTGGATTGTACTGCATGCTAATGTGAGTAAGTAATCAAGGGGCTTCCTTGAAAATAAAAATCTTCTGATTATTACCTGCCTTTTGCTGCTAACTTTCCCCCAGTGTGTCCTACAAGAGCTTTGGGGGTCTGACAAAGATTTGGCCCCCAAATTCTACAAGCATGCTCAAAAATGAGGCTTCTGTCTATCCAAAGTCTCCTGTCACAAGTGCATTGTGTATCCACACACAGTATGTTCAGAGACTTCAAAGAGACCACACCATATCATGCATTTATTATAGTCAATACAGGATGCTGAACTACAATGTTTTATTTACACATGCAAGCAAAAGAATCTTTTAATCCATTGAAAGTCAAAACTTTCCAACTGGTTTTCTGAAGGCAGCTTAGATGCTTATTCTGTATCTCACTGACTCCTACGAGCCGTGGGAGGACTCTGGGCGGCAGGAGCTAGGGAATCCCAAACAGTTTGAAGGGTGAGCATTGCTTGCTCGTAGCCATGTAGAAGAAAGCCAGGAAGCCTGTTGAGTGAGTATACCTTTTCCCCTGGCTACCATGATCCTAGAAGTCACCTATTTATAGGATAGGTTGGAAAAGGTCCAAGACCTACTTTTCAGATGAGCAAACTGAGGCACCAAGATGCACAAGGTTCCCAGGAGAATGGCCTGGTTATTTGGCTCTGTTTGCTCCTCCATCCACCCAGTGGCTCTGAGCTGTGCCCAGCCCCGTTTATTTATGGAGAAGCAAACTTTCCACAAAAGAGAATGGTGTTGGTGTGAATGTGCCTTATGAAGAACAGGAAGGGGTGATTGGCCAGGAACTGAGCTCGGATGGGGAGTCTCTTCACTACAATGACGTCCCCAGTGGCTGCGGCAGCCTCCGTACCCGCCTCGTTGACATCCACATATGACTTGTGGATGACCTTTGATAGATACAGTGTCTTAGCTGTGGACATTCCGGAAAGATCAGCTTTGAGCTGGTCAAAGATGTCTGTCATCCCAAGAGATTTCAACAGAGAGTTCAACTCATAGGTGATTTCGAGTTTGAACCGGGGGATGTGCACCTCCACTTCTCTTTCCATCAGGTTGGAAGGGCTGGTCCACTGCTGGAAGGTCTTCAGGTTCAGCTGCTTCTCTATCTAAGAGACAACACACAGGTGAGCCCTGAGCCGCCAAGCACCCGGGCCTCCAAATTCGAGGCTGCTCATTTTCTCAGCGGGAAGCACTCCTTTTCAGCCTTCCTTTCTGCCTGTAAGATGCACTCAAGACACGCCCCCCCTTTCCTGCCATCTGTTCTTATCTCTCATTGTGATAAAAGGGCTTCAGGGATGTTAGACTGAGACCCCTGACACCAGCACCCTTCATTTCCCCACAAAACCAGGGAGTTGAAGAGAGTGAGTAACCCACCAAAGCAGATTACCAACAGGATCCAAATCACCGCCCCTGACTGTAACAGGCTTCCTTTAATCTCTTTGGGATGGTAGCCCAATCAGTGTCAGAATTGTGCTGCTGTAGGAAGATGTCTTGCAAGTGTCTGGTGACAAGGATGTGGGTTTCCGCATAGGCATGTGTTCAGATACCTGCTCGGGGTGGCACCTTTGCTTTTGTGTGTCTCTTTCTGGACATGGGAATTGCTTATTCTCCCCAAACACATCATCTTCAAGGACAGGCATCACATGCTCCCCTCCCTGTGGCCTCCTATGGTCCCTAGGGTAGTCCTGAAAGGTCCTGTGCTGAGGGCTTTGTCCTGGTACCTGTTCGAGCTTGGCTGTGCCCACTGGAAGCAGGATGAGCATGCTGAGAATATTGTTGACGTAGGGCAGCTCCAGGACCTGTAGTTGTGCCTCCTTTATGAAGGCCAGTTTGAAGATCCCAGTTTGGTACATCATTTCCACAGTCACACTTTTACCCTGTTAGAGAAAGAGAAGGTGATTCATTCCACAGCATGGCACAACTGTGCCATCTGTGCCCAGGAACAGCATAATCCAGACATCTGCAGTAGCACTCTAGCCCCTCCCCCAAAATACTGTCATTGAGTGGATTCCCACTCGTAGGTTGGAATAGCTATAAATCTTTTCAGAAAGAGGCAGCCTCATCTTTCTCCCCTGAAGCTGCTGATGGCTTTGAACCACTGCTCTTGAGGTTACCCGGCAGCATTCTATAGCTTGGGTAAAATCAGAACTACTGAACACATCTTGCAAAGGCTATTTTTCTGTCTTTTTTTTCTCAAGTCACAGTTCTAGTCTGAATAGTTCTAATTCATATAGATGATGTGGTCTTCCTCAAAACAAAGCCAAGATTTTGAGCTACAGTGATTTATACGTGGAAATAGCATCCTAGAATCTGATGCCATCATATATAAACATGTATTTTTTGAAAATCCAGTTAGCATCTAGAGACTCTCTAGAACAAAAATAATATAGAGGTGTGTGTGCGTGTTGCTAGAGAATTCAATGGCAGAATACAGGCAGTCCCCGGGTTTCTAAGAAGACCCTTTTCTATGTCGTTTTCATTAGTTTTCTGTTGGGATTTGAGGTGGTTTGCCAAGGAAACCAGTTTTCCGTTCAGCAATTAATCTATATTTAATTTCATGCCATTGATTACAACCAAGATAAAGTGTTACAATGCTAGCCATACTGTCTGCAGATCAAGCCTACCAGCTGCAGTTGATGCGCAGGCTCAAAAACCCTAAAGAGCAATGCAGCCCTGTCCTAGGGTGGGGGGTCCATATGAGTCGGGATTGACTTCATGGCAGTGGGTCTGGGTTCAGTGTAAGAACAGGCTTAAAGACTTTTCTTTCAGTTTCTCAAAAGCTGCCTATACAACACGTGAAGGTGATTATTACAAACAACTTGTGATTAGGGGTTGGTTCATGTGGCTTTTTGTTTGTTTTGTTTAGCGAGGGCAAATTTCCATAGCAGTAAAGGGGAAGTAGCGTTGTCCTGACATTTCGTGTTCTTAACCCAGAGAGATTTAACGACAGACTGAAAGAACGCATCATTCGTTGCACAGTAAGGAAAGAACAGGTTATCTTGCCCTACCGATGAGCCCCGATGTCAGAAGACTCCAGTTACATGTCCAATGAGAAAAGTTACGGGCACTTTCCAGGGGGAAAGGAGATCTGTGGAGAGCACTACTAAATGAGTTGGGGTGCAAATAGCTTCTGCTGGGCAACGAACCTAAGTTGGCAGCCCAGCGTCGGCCAGCAGTGCTGTTAAGAAAGGTTGGCGATCTGCTTCTGTAAAGCCGGCCTTCAAGGACGGGTGAGAGATGGCAGCGATGAAACCGTAGGGAGCAATTCCACTCTGTGACACACGGGGGCGCCACGAATCCAAATGAACTCCACAGTGATGGGTTTGGATTTTTGTTTCTTGAAGCCCAGACTAGTGCTTTCACTAAAGCTTTCTAACTCACCCTGGAATAACGATTGAATTCCTCAAAGGCAACCCTCCTCATTCAAAAGGGAAAGACTTACCTTACTTAGCTGAAAGGGGGCCTTAATAGTCTCTCTTTCCTGAAATTTATGCTGCCATTGTCCTTTGAAATATATGGCATTCACCAAGACCATGACGGAGGAAGGGTCAATTGTGCCCTTTTGAAAGAGGTCCATGACTTTGCCTGGGGTTAAGAAGAGAGCAAACAAGCAGGAAGAAGGTAATTGTGTTTGTATTCCAGCTTATGGAGCACAGCGTTGAGAGTCAACAAGACCGCTTGGGTGCCAGTGTTTTTTGGTTGCTGTCATGGTTGAGAAGATACACGGCAAACCAGACACCGGTTCACTAGTTTCTATGGGTACATTCCGTGTTGACATAATGACATGCTTTGAGCTGTATAACCACGCTCACCCTCCTTTTTGGAGTTGCTCCTCCCCCACGCACTTAACCCATTGAGCACTGGGTTCCTCTTGAGAAGAGCCCTTGTTGTCTGTCTGACCCCTAGAGAGTTCCTGGAACACAACGCTCCAGGCCGGCCTGTTTCCCCTATTTGTTAAGCAAAATTAGAATTTAATTTTGAGAAGACTTCAGGGGATAGTTTGGGGTTTTACGTTTAAAGAATAGCTCAGGGAAATGGTTTCAGAAGTTCATCCAACCTCCATGCTTCTGAAGAAGCCATTGTTTTTCTAAGGGTGGTTATCCATTTGAAATAAGCCCAAGAACTCTGTCTTCCAGCTGTAGGGCCTGATTTTATCAAATTAAATTACCCCAAAGAATAGGGAATTAATGGCTTAATTCTAATCAGCAGATTTCAGGACAATACTTACTTTCTTCAATAAATAATCCCATGGAGGGGAAACAAGAACCAGTGGAAAGGTCATCCCTAGATCACAAGTGATCGAGAAGAACTGCTTCTCAGACCACTGGAGGCAGAAAGAGTTGTAACAACATGGCAGCCTTGGTGCCAAAAGTCTTGGCAAACTAGAAGTAGAAAATAATATCCTTTAATCTGAAAAAAAAATCTAAATAAAAATACCTGAAGCAAACTCTGTACTTAATGATGAATTGTCCAAAAGATTTCTCCCTAAATTCAAATACCACACAAGGATTCTAATGTCATCACTTCTGCACACCTGAAGATCCCGGTCAATAAAGAAAGGGAAACAAAGGCAGAGATTACCAACAAAGATGATTGTGTATACAGCTCTCTACAATAACTGAAAGCTGAATTAGAATTGAGTCAATTCCTCATTGCCAGCGTGCAAAAGTAAATTATATAGCAACAAGTAAAATTTGAAATAATAGATAAAATGCAGCCAAGTTTCAGCAAATAACTCAAACACCCAGAAACAATTTTTTTTCAAAAGATAACGCAAGACTCCAGCCTGGAGAAACAAAAAAGTGTATGTAAAGACACTAGGGAGGACCTAAATAAAGAGAGGTGAATTTCATGGTCATGGAATGCCCTTTTCAAAGATATCTCTGTGCACCAAATTGTTCTATAGACTCAATACTGAACCAATTAAAAGATTTCAAAAGCTGCCTCCGTGTCTTTAGTTGTTGATCTGCCTCCATCAGGTTCTGGGGAAGAGTTTATCGAGTTTCCTTGTCAACATTCACTTGACATAGCCCAGATAAGATGTGCAGACACCTTTGTGTGGGACTGATTTAGCCTTACCGTTGGTTTTATTTTCAACCCACGCATTAATGGTTTGTCTTGCTTCTTCTGGAGAGTGTTCAAAATCAACAGTTTGCAGTGGGGCTCCATATATCTTCTCTGAACAGCTTAAGTATTGCTGTAAAAGAAAAATAGTAATAATAGCAGCACAACAAGATTACCAAAGATTACTATTACTGTTGAGTTGATTCTGACTCACAGTGACTCACAAGACAGAGTGGAACTGGTCCCACAGGATTTCCAAGGCTGTCATCTTTGTGACAGCAGATTGTCATATCTTTCTCTCCCAGAGACACTGGTGAGTTCCAATTGTAAAATTAACAGCCAAGGGCTTAACCTCTGTGCCACCAGGGCTCCTAACAAAAAGATAGTTTAAGGGAAACATAAACCTGCTACTCAACATATTTTTAGAATAACACACAGACAAACGCTCGCAAAAGAAGCCGAATGTGTGCATATTAATTTTATTAAAAATTACAAAATGCAGAACCTTTCCAAAAGGATGCTCGGATGAGTGTGGGGGTTATTGGCTTTCCCACTCCTAAGAAGTTCAAAGCAAAACAGCAAATTGCAGGAATTTCAAACCATTTCACTCTGCCCCTTTCTCCTTTACAAAGCAGACAAGCAGGGGTTACTAATCATGTTCTACAGAGATAAAACAGAACCTGAGAAGCTAAGCCATTTGCTTCTCTGCCACCAAGCAGGGTTGGTGGGAGTGCAAAGAGAGCCATCAGCACTACAAAGGGAAGGCTTTGGAGTACTGAATTCTTCTCCAGTGAAATATACCAACTCAAAATAATAATTATACTCGTAAGACAATTGTCATGTCTTCTATATGAAGTGTGAACAAAAGCACCTTAGAGAATGTCTTTATTTTTACTCACCTCTTACACATTATCCAAGCAAAAATAGGCATGCATAGCCCGAATGAGAAGAATCTGGCCCTCTCTTTTAACTAACTTCCCACCCTGAGGCCACTGCCTGATTTCAAGGCGGAGCTAACATTGGTTCCCCCACAATGGCACTTGACCCACCCACCGCACATCCGCATAGACCCACATGGAATTGTTCATAACTCCACTGGTCAACCTTTAGAGACACACCTCTATATCCCAGCAGGACCCAGCATCCCACTATGAACTAAGTAGGAAGACACAACAAATAGAAATAAGGATGTGACAGGGCTTGCCTCTGGTTTGGCTTGCCATTTGCCCAACTTTATTATTATTTTTTTTATGCCTACCGCCCATAGCTGTAACTTCACAGGGTAAAAAAT
Organism: Tenrec ecaudatus; assembly: GCF_050624435.1. Lineage (NCBI taxonomy): Eukaryota > Metazoa > Chordata > Mammalia > Afrosoricida > Tenrecidae > Tenrec > Tenrec ecaudatus. Next base: position 13,673,311 of record NC_134544.1, read on the forward strand.
ATGAACTATAGCATGATTCAGAGGCCCTTGGCTGAGTCCGCTCTCACCTCAATCACAGCAGGCTGATGTAGCGAGTCGAAACAGGAAGCTGGCACAACTCCAAGAACATAACCCAACTCACTGAACTGTACGTGCAGAAACTGCTTAATTGGTAGATGTGTTGCTGTGCATACTCTCAACAACAAAGCGATTTTTTAAAATATTATTTTTAAACTACACTAATTGAAACATTTTCAACATAGCATGCTCTAAGATCAAAATACAAAAATCCATTAGATTCTTGTATAGAAGTGAAACTGAAAAGGAAATTAAAATAACAATGCCATTTACAGTAACTACCTAAAATGTAAAATACTGAGGAATAAATCTTAACAGAAATAAAAGACTGATACGAAGAAAGCTATAAAGCACTTCTCCAAGAAACCAAAAGAGACTGACACAAGTGGAAGAATGTCTCATGCTTATGGAAAGTAAGACTTTATATAGTGAAAATGTCAATATTCAAATATTCAAAGTCCTTTATGTATTCAAATCCCAGCCCATTTTTTTTCAGATAAATGGAGAAATTCATCACAATTGTTCCCATGCTTGAACCCCATTACTTCAACCACAGTGTCAATCCATCCCCTTGTGGGCCTTCTTCTATTTAGCTGCCCTTCTACTTCACCAAACAGGATATCCTTCTCAAAGAGCTTGTCTTTCCTGACAGTGTGTGCAAAGCATTTAAGACAAAGGCTTGCCGTCCTTGTCTCTCAGGGGCACTCTGGCCATTCTTCTTCCAACACGGATCAATCAGTTTGTCCTTTTAGCAATCCAGGGTATTTTCAATATTCTTCTCCAGCAGGAGTAAATTTTCACCTAACAGCTTCACGACTTGAAATGGGAGTTACCGAAACCATTTATGGAATCTCTTAAGCTCAGACTCATTATCTGAAAGATGAATGCTATGAGACTTCCCACTCCTTGCTGGCGTCATGGTGTGAAATTCAGAGAGTGCCAAGAAAGTGGTGGGCCACTACACCAGGGGGACCTACCTGATGGAATGTCATCACCTTGGTCCCGTAGAGTCTGTTGGCAATGCTGAGGGTATAATTGGAGTCTGGCCGATTGATTTGAGAGAAAAGGGCTCCCAACTCAGAATGAATTCGTCCAGCTTGGAGGCACTGAAGTGTCAGCAAACAAAGAATGGTCCATTAATTGCTTATTTTCTCACCATTGGAGAGTTATTCATAATTGAATACAGTATCTAGAGAGCAAAGGGCTTGCCTCCAGATCGGAGGGCAGCGCATGCTAATGTAGGAAGTGTCTCAAAGCCTCTTCCCTCTCTGGGTGTTCCCTAGCATAGCAGTCTCACCATTCTGGTCTTCTGCTTGTTAGTTGTGTGCAGACTCATAGACTATTGTAAAAGACACATGCTCTTGTTGACCCTAACAGTTTGATCCAAACACAGAAGTTGATATAAATGAGAACAACCTAGTGGAGTGTGGAGAGCAGTTCTCCACGTCTTCTTGCACCTTTGTGTCTGTAGAACCGTGTCTCTTCTTGTTCACACTATTTTTTAATGTTTCTGTTTAATCAAACTCAGCAGGTATGCATTCAACTGACCTCCCACCCCATCTGGCCATCAACAGCAGCTCTACCCTGCATTCAGCTTTGATGAATCCAAAAGATGGCTGAGACATCATGGACACTATAGGGATGGACCTACGTTTCCTAGGGGAAAGATGGAGCTTCCTACGGTTACAGTCTCAGAGACTCACAGAGGCAGTTCTGCCCTGCCTTACAGGGTCGCTATGAGTTGACATCAACTCAATGGCAGTGAGTTTCTTTGATTGTTTGTACATTTGCTCTTTTGGTATGCTCCCTAAAACAATAGTTCCCAACCTGCAGGTATTACTCTCCAAATAATAAATCAAGTTTAGAGAAGTAGTGTTCTGTGAATCCATATGCATTTATTTTTATTTTTCCACGCAATTGCAATTTAGCCTGCAGCTGTTTTCATGTGGGCGTTCTATATAATACTATGGAAGAAGGAGTCCTCTGACTATAAAGTAGGAACCCTAGTCCCAGAGCTCAGGGGTTGAGAGGCCATCAGGCCAGATTTGGCAGGTATATTAATGTGTGGCGAAGCATCATTGTCCTATCTTAGTCTTCCTCACTATACCAAGAAAAATCTACCACTGTGTAGAGGAGGATGGCAGACTCACATGGGACATGGTTCATAAAAGAACAGACAAGTTTGGATAAGAAGAACAATAAATAAGATCATAAACATCTGGAGGACTTTATTATTGTGATTACATTAAACTCTGCAGGCTGTAGTAATTATTGGGGAGACTAAAGAAGAAGACAAAATGAAACATTGCTAGCCAAGCAGGAACCCCCCTCAACACCTGCTTTATCATTTCTTGGTGCTCGTATTGTTAAAGTTCATTTCACATCTTGACTGTGATAGTCCTACCTTAGATGAGTCCTTAAAATCTGATTTTAATGGTCCTACAACATGATTAAAGTGAAGCACCTGGAAAAAATACAAAGGAATCAATTGGCACAAAAGGAATATTCAAACTATTGAGGTTAACACTTCCAAGTATCTGTTTTTCCATTTTAGATGGAGATCAATAATGATAGTTTGCATTTAATAAGGTTATACTCCAATTCCTGAATTGAGCCTTTACATATATTATTTACTCCTCCCAACCACTTTATGAGTATTCCATTGTATAGTTAAAGAAATTGAACTCAAGAGAGACTAAGTAACATGTCCAAGGTCATTGTTTCTCAGGCCCCAAGGACTGGGTTCTTAACCAACAGCCTCTTTGTTTCCTCTCCAACTATTCCCAGGTTTTTACCTAGGATGGCACCCACCTGGAGCTGTGTAAGACATTAAAGGGTTTCCAACATCAATATTCAAAATATCTATTTTAAGTGCAAAAAATCATGATAAGTAGAGAAGAAGCCTGTAAACTTTGCACATACCCTAAGGCTTGTTTAGTGACATGTTTATTAACTTTCTATAGCACAGAAAAACAGAAATAATGGGTGGGGGAAATCACAGAATATCATTCTATGTCACCTGAAAACCTTCCTTTCTGTCTCAATTTTCTCTTCCATCAAAACATTGTTATAAAGTTCTAATGTAAGAATGAATGCCTGCAAAATAGCATGCTTGCTAACTTTCCAATGGTCCTGCAGATGTAAGTCATTAGGCCTTATCATTTTATCTGCAGGGGGAAAGATTTGAGTCACACCTGTGTTCTCTGTCACACGGAATTCATGAGAGGAGGAACTCCACAGGTGAACTGCAGAGATTTCCTTGGGGCACTACTATGTCATGGCATCACTTCAACTATCACCCATGCTCAAGAAATGAGCTTGGCTCACAGAGATCCTATCTTCACAAGCTGGCTATTTCTTGGTGTAAAGATGCACAGTGACTGATTCAGAGTGGGTGTGAGGAAGATTTCCATGTTGGGGGGACCGTCTTGGCTGCACTCTGTACCTTCTCCATTTGCTCCGCACTTTTGGTTCTGGCACCGAGGAGGATCATGCTTAGGGAATAAAGCAGACTCAGAGGGGAAAAGAAGATGTTGTCTCCAGCATTGTGGCTGTTCAGCTCTTTGAACACATCAAGGCAAAACTCCACGTTGGCTGTGCTGAGGGAACCCATCGTGTGGCCAAGCACAGCCTGAGAGGAGAAGGGAGAACAAAATCAGAAAACTGCTCCTATCTCAAGTTCAGCTATCACACTTAATGAAGGTAAGGGTCACGGCGCAAGGTTTATGGAAAACTGCGCCCTCTTGCCAGGATTTCTGAGCAATGACTGAATGCTGGGAGGGAAAAATCACAATAGCTTTAGCTTCGAATGAATGGAAATGCACCATTCCGCTTAAGCAAGTTTACACTATCTCACAGTTATGTGTATAGCTTTAAAATGATCCAAAATTGTTCTGGAGGAACAGGATTGCCAGAAGGGATGGGCCCCTTGTGCTCCTAATTGTCATGTGTTACAGTATTCCTCAACCAGGAATTTGTGTTGGAAAATCTTGAGATACATGAACTTGGCCAGCCCAGATATTTTCCCACCTTCCCAGCCTCACAGACCAGCTCCATACCCATCGTTCTTGCATGCACAAAAATAGCTATAGTTGATTAAGAAAGTTTGTACAAAGTTACTTGCATATTTTTATCTCCTTCCTAGGATCCCATTCCCTGTGACACTCCTTGAAAAGTAAGGCAACACTAGCAAGTCAGTCCTACCGTGAGGACACAGGATATTCAGTAGCAGAAGACCTGGGTCTGGGTCCCAGTCAAGACACCTGACACATAGCCACCATCTGTTTGTCAGTGGTGGCCTGTGTGTCACCATGAGGCTGACCAGGTTTCAGCAGAACTTTGAGACTAAGAAAGACTTGGCCATCTATAACTAATAAATAGGCAGCTAACAAATAAATTGGTCCTACCCTAATAAATGATCCAATCCTCAACCCTGGGCCCTGGCCCAGTCATGACGTCAGTAACAATGAAGGAATGGGAAAGGAAATCCTAGGGAAGAAGAGGTGTTGGTATTTGCATAAATTTATGGCAATAGCATGTCAGGAAGAAAACGTTTATTCCATGCAGACCCACGTGTATTTATTTATAACCCCTACCGCTAACTGTAGGGAGCTGTGGGTTGGGATAAAACTGAGCAAGCCTGCTTGCTGCCCCGAGAGCTTGCAGTATGTTTCTTCAACCTCCACAGCCAGGGACCATTTTCTTCCTTTAATTCCCAGATCCCTGTTGTTTCTTGGTTCACTGTTAACCTCGCTCCATGGTCCGACCTTCCTTCTCAGTCTCTTCGGGATCTTTCTCGTGATCTCAAGCCCTCTGCATCATCATAAAGACCTTGAGCCAGGGAGACAGCTAGTGTGGTTAACTGTTAACCCGAATGCCGGAGGTGCCATGACACCCAGAGGTGTCTTGAAAGAAGAACCTGGTGATCTACTTTGGAAAAATCAGTTATTGAAAACACAGTCGAGCACAGTTCTACACTGACACACATGGAGTTTCCACAAGATTGATGTGATGGCAACCGCAGTGGATTGCATACATCACAGCCCACCAGGATCCAGCCGTGGAGCCTCTTCTCCATGTCCAGCCAGCCTATAAGGACCTTGTCCAAATCTGTGCTTTAAATGTCACCGAGACTCTGAGATCCTGAATTGATCACATCCCTGAATTCCAGACTGCCTATGCATCCTCTATCCGTGATTGTCTACCTTAACACGTCCAAAGTCTCAGATGTAATGTGTCCAAAAATAAATGCCTACTTTCCTAATCCCTCTCTCGGCCATCACTCCCTTGGGTTCATGCAACACGTGAAGCACATTGTGCCTCAGGGTCTTTGCTCTTGTCATCTCTTCTTCTGAGGAATTCTTCCAAAAGTCGTTTAAATGGATCACCCCAGCGGCTCATTCTCTCTGTCCAAATGACATCGCATCGAGGATTTTTTTCTCACCTTTTTATATGAAACATGAGGGCAAGTCAAAAAAGCATTGCTACAAAATCATAAGTATTTTTATTAAGCAACATCTCCAAATGATTTCACCACGGAGCCTCCGCTGAGGCCCATGTGATCCTCAGGGGGGTATTTCCACCTCTCACCCGTCCCTCAAAGGGCTCCGAGCTCTTCAAATCCCACCATGTCCAAATAGACGCTCTGGCATCCTTGAGAGAGTCGAATCATGTTCCTTTTAAAGGTTCGTTGAGTTTTCAGAATTCAAACAATTAAAAAGGCTAAGGGGGAGCATCAGGTCTGTAGGATGGATGGGATAAGGTTTCCCAATGAAATTTCTTCTAAGACAGCCCTTACGATGCTCAAAGAATGAGAAGGTGCGTTGTTGGTATGAAAAAAATTCCTCAGCGCTCCTTGTTCTCACCAATGCAGTTTTCAATTTTCATAGAGCTTTTTACAAAAGCCCCCATCATTGTCCTGTGTCATTCAAAAATATCTATCAAGCTATCCCTTTGCAATTCCAAAAACAAACAGTCACCCTTACCTTCTGAGATGACTCCCTGACCTTGACTGTAACTGACCCAGCAAGGCCCACTGAAAACCACTGTTTGGATTGAACCTTTTGGTTGAAGGCACAATAATGAGACTGACGTGTGTGTTACTGAAATAACGTGTGTACAGCCATCCACTGATGGCACAGGCATGTTTTGTTTAGAATACAGGTGTGCATGTACAAACTAGAACCCTAGCAGTTTGTACATGCACACCTGTATTCCAAACAAAACATACCTGTTTATATATAAGTAAATATATATATATTTACTTAGCCTCGTCTCTCATCTATGGAAGAAGTAAAAATCCTAAGTCTTTTACAATTTGGAATCTAACCAATAGGGCTCAGTCCATTTCTGGGAAGAGGAGCTCATCAGAGACAGAAATCCCAGGGTGTGCAGAATCCTATCAGAGATACATGAACCCCAGAAGGGACCCCACCCAGTGGGCAAGAGGCATCTGGACAGGTTCTGAAAGTGAACTCCCAAGGGAGAAATATTGCAGAGACTTCCCTGAGGGGAGTCTGGAGGTGTGTTTCCAGAGGAAGAAAGTTACCTGCCAAGAATGAAAAGCATGTTGCTTGCATGATTGTGATGGGGGCAGGGGGGCGGGAATCTGCTGAGGAATTTCAGCAACACTTTCCTGACTTTTTTCTCATCAATGCCGTTTTCCATTTCCCTAAAACTTCTTCCTTGTAATAAGTCCGCATGATTTTCCTGGGTCCTTCGTGAACACCTATCAAGTTACCCCTTGGAATGCCAAAGAACATCTGGAATTGGTCATAGAAGAAAGATATCCAAGACTGTATCCCTTCTAGGCTGAGAAGAGAACTCCCCACACGAGGCAATGTGAGGAGGGGGCTATGTCTTGGCAGGGGTCATTGGTAGTAAGCAGACAGACGTCTGTGTCTGTCATCAGGAAACTACATCTTCAAGGGGATTAAGACACCAAGTCCTAATAAGTAAAAAACCGTCGGGGTAGATTCTGTCCCTTTTCTCAAGACTGCTCTGTCCTGACTCACCTTCCCCTTTCCCCTTGTGACTTCCCCCCTACCTGACATCATAGCTCTCCTTTAGCTTCCAGGAGCTATCCCCCCTCTCCCCCTCAAATCTTTCTAAGTTCATGCTCATTGTCTAAGAAATCCAGAACGTCCACCCGGACACACAAATACACTTTCATGTACAGAGTCCGTGTGTTCTGTAAGAGACCAGTCTTAATGGCAAAAGAGGAAACAAACTCAGGAGAATAAAGAAATTCTTCCCAGTACAGAAAGCGATGGAGAAGGCCCGTCCTTTCAAGCTGCAAAGCCGTGCCGGCCGCCACACAGATGTCAGGGCTGTGTGTGCCTCGTCCTGTTTTGAATCAGGATAATTGGTGAGCAACTCCACAGCATGAGTGGGGCTCCGCACTGCGAAACAATCGTGACCTGAAGTCAGGTGAGCCTGCATCAGGATGCGTAATCTGCATGTGCCCCTGACATACAGGCAGGGCAATTCGGTCATCAGAGTATCAGAAGAAGCCACAATTACATCACAAACAGATCCCTCATTTGACTAAATACACGCCCCTGCCTCTGCCCTGGTTCACTCCTAAGGCCTGCTCCCCTTTAATGTCCAGCCCGGCTGAGAATCGGAAGCTCCTAGCACAGAAGCAGTTCCCTTTACCTTTTTGCTTCCCGGTGGTGAAGTGGGTAGTCAGGCAGGCACGATTGGTGCTGTGTCCCTGAGGAGGAAATATAAAGCCAATGCTTTCTGCCCCTCCCTTTCTCCTGTGTCCTGGGTGACTCAACTCACCACCTTCTGGGCAGCAAGGACAGTCCTGAGGAGGCTGTCCCTAGAGAGGTCACCCAGAACTGCCCCACCATTCCAAACAAAATCCCAAGCACCATCTGTGGCTGCACTAAGCTCTGAAGGGACCTCTGCTTAGCTCCTGTGGGAAGCTGAGTCTCCATTCAAGACAACAAGCTTCCAAAGAGAGCAGCAGCCATGCATCAAGTTGATAGAGCTGGATTCAAAGTTCCAGGGATTGCTTGTGCCAGCCTTCATCACCCAAAGCCACTCAGCAGGAAAGACTCCAGCTGTGAGAGGTACTTCCTTCCCTGAAGCACATTCATCCCAAAGTCTCGGGGCTCTCCCACGTAGAGATGGTGTTTTTTATGAGAAGCTACAGCCATCTGCCAGCCGGTAAATCCTGTCCTGGGGAGAGAACACAGGAGTGATCCCAAGCAGCAGTGATTCTGTGGTTTCAGTTTAAAAGCTTGGTAGGAGCAACAAGCCACACCTCCCTACTATGATTCCTGGGGCTGAGACAGGACAGGACTCAGGAGTGGGGAAGAAAGAATATAGATTAAGAGGAGGGTGGGGACCATAGGGTGGACAGTAGCCAGAATTCCTTGTCCGTGGCTAAGCCATCTTCCCACACAACAGTCCACCTCGTCTATCCCGGTTGATACCACTGTCCAACCTGGGACACTAGTAGGAACTATGAAAATCCCCTTCAAGGCCTGCAATCATCTCTTTATCCTCAGTATGTTTGATACCCTTAGGGTGTTAGACATCCTCTTCTATGCAAAGGGAAATCAGCCTACTAGACTCTGGAGTTGAATATCTTCACTTGAAAAGGATGGACCAGTAACACTGTGCCCATCAACCTCTTCCTAAGAGCTGGGAATTGAAACAGATTCTAAATACATGCAGCCTTTGCTCAAGGAAGTTTTCTGAAGTGAGCCAACTCCAGCTGGGGACCTGGGAGCCTCTACCTACCATTAGGATGGATCAGCCTCTCCTGCCCCTTGCTTCCATCACCTTGGAGACCCAAGAAGAAAAGAATTGAATGTTTCCAATGTTTTGCTACCGGAGAATGTGGCTGATTAGAAAAAAGGACTCTACATGATCGGGCTAGATCATGCCCATTATTTTATTTATTAGAAGAAAATATGTATACTCTGTTCCTGATTTTTCCTTCCCTTGGAAGGACAGCCATTAGCATAGAATTCTTAGTCCATCTTTCCTCTTGAACTCACTCCTCTTCCCCTAGACTCTTTCCCTGGATCCCCTGAATCAGAGCTGTGGACCATGTCCTCGATGCAAGTCCTTCATTTAAGAAGCAGAAAAGAGAGGAGAGAGGAACAGAGAAGAGGGCAATAACTCATACAAAGATTGCTATTAGGTTGGCCACTGGAACTGGAGTGGAACCGTGGAGTAGAAAGCACATTTCAAAACTCTCCATTTAATTCTGTCTGACAATTGACCAGGGATGTGAATACGCTTGCTCTCAGTGCATTGGGAAGCAGACTTCACTTCCTCCCTGCCCAACCCAGGGAGGAGCACTTCCCCTGAGGGGCTTACCTGGGTGTGTCCTTGATGGAGATCACTGCAGTGGGATTTGCATAGTCATAAGTCATGTCCTGTGGGGGAGTCCCTGGACCAATATTCTGAACTCCTCTGTCTATCATAATATACAGGTTCCAACCATGGCCTCCACCTTTGACCTTCCATATCCTTTTCAAATCTCTGGAAAAGCGAACCCTTGGACCCCATTAAGACTTCGGGTTAATGGTCACCCTTATCCAGATAATAAGACTATAATTGTCTTGGCCTTGTCCTATTTAAGGCTTAAACATATTATCCTTTAAAAACAACAACGACAACCTAGATTTTAAAAATAAAATTTAAAAAGCTATCCAACCACAGGGAAATAAGGGGAGCATTTATCTACTGGCTTTCGTTCCTGTTGGCCAAGGATCAGTGTTAAGTCCAGTGCTTCCTGCACAAGTCTCTAGTGTGTATACCTCACACCGGGGACACAGACAAGATGTGGAAAGAGATGATATCAAATTTTAACCACTCAGAGTTAGCTAGATTAAGAAGTAAAGAAGGCAGCAGGATGGGAAGTGGCATACAAGAATTGTCCAACAAGCTTAATCCACCGTACAGCATATGAGTGTGCTTCAGAGAGGGGTTGCTCTCAGTACCATCTATGGAAACCAGATATCCAAAGGAAATGCACCTGTGACCTATTTCCATACTCTGAGTAGTCTTGGGCCCAATGGTGAGAGAAGCCAATATCCTTGTGACTAGAGTGGAGTGTGTGTGTGTGTGTGTGTGTGTGTGTGTGTGTGTGTGTGTGTGTAATTCTGAGAATCTGAATAAGAAAATCCATATTGGTTCATGCCTATTTCTACAAGCCTGTGGGCAAGAACCATGCTTTTTGCTAAAACCCTTACATTACAAAGTACTCTGTCACCAAGTGAATAATGTCCTTTTATTTTTATTGAGATTGGGATGATACAGAGGATCAAGGTTTGGAATGACTGGTTTGGAAAATCGAGAGGGCTCATCAGGAACACACAAAAGGCTCCCTCCCCTAGGACCCATATGTCAACAAGGATCCGGGAAGCCTGGGAGACAGTACCTTTTGGCAAATCACAGCAAAACTTATTTTGCAAAAGACTTCTTCAAGCAGACAGTATAACTCCTATTCTCTGATACATAAAGTAGCCCATTCAGAAGGCATGTCATGTGAAATTTTACAACTCTACAAGAAACTCCTTGGGCACTTTCAAACTGGCCAGCCTAGCTCTTGGCAAAGACTAGGGATCCACCGAATAGAACCCTGCATCACAGCCTCGTGGCCCAAGAGCAACAACCAACAATGCTGCCATTTTATTGATTTTTCCAAGAGGCACTGAGAGCCTTTCAACTCTAATGAGTGACTCTGAATACCAGAAGGGTGTCTTGTTACTTTTGCCTGTACACTTAGAAAATTTTCTTCAAATCTATGATTTGAAACAAAACTTAAGAGAGGAGCTGTCCTTTTTCAACCCTATACATTCATCAAAGGACACTATGAAAAGCGTTGGTAAGCCACAGATTAGGAAAAAATATTGAAAATGCATCCACCTGACTACCAGATGTATACACAAAGAACTACGATTCAAAAAGTAAAAGACACACAAATAGGCAAAAAACATGAACAAACCAATCACCAAAGAATATAGATCATTGATCACTCATCACGTAAGGACCTGATATCGTTTGTTATAGTTATCAAGGAAATGAAAATGAAAACCATGAAGAAATACCACTCTTCACCCACTTGCATGAGTAAATAAAAAAGGTCGACTACAAATGTGGGAGAAAGACAGGGCTTTCGATTCCCATAAACTGTTTCAGTCTCTGAAACCCATGGGGACAGTTCTACTCTGACCTCTAAGGGGCACTATGAGTCAGCAGAGACTCAATGCCAGTAAGTTTGGGGTTTTGGGTTTACACCAAATGTGAGAGAGAAAAAATTTAAGTCTAGAGCTACATTATTGAAATGTTCTAGAGGCAAAATATTGAACAACAGGAAGCATGGAAGGAATACAGATTGGCTGTGTCAAAAAATTATGAATTGGTTAGTATCCAACCTTTTCAGGAGGCACCATTTGATCAAGAACTGAAAATATTAAAAGAGGAAATACAAATTGTCCTGAAATCAATGGTGAGAAAAAAGGCTCCAGGAATGTCTGGGTACTAATTAAGTGTTTCCTTGAGTGGATGCAAGGCTGGAAACACTACTGTAAAACGGGCGTGGATGCAGAGCCTCGGCACCTCAGATGACACAAGGTGAAAAGAGGAGAATCGCCGAATCAACCTTTGGTAATTTCTATAAGGTCAGACATGCCTCCACCCACCTTGTCCCTTCACCAGTACAGACGCCAGCCATCCCTTTCCGGCTCCCTCTATGTCCCTGCTGGCATCGATGATTCACTGCAATGGCCACACAGAACCCATAGACAATATTGCCAATTGTGGGGTTTACTGGGAAAGTTTCCATGATCAGAAACACTCAGGACACAGTGTTTCCAGTTAGGACAGCCTGAGATCAGCTGTCCCCACATGTGTCTCCTTCTAGTGCTAGGCCTCGCAGGAACATAGCCTTGTGGCCTCTGCCCTGTTTGGGTAACATTGCAAGGCTCCTTGGTGCAGCGGATAAATGCCCCAAAGGAATCCTACTACACCCGAAGCCTCCATCAGAGGGGATCAGCTCTAGCTCTCTAGGGCAACAAAGCCAGCTCCCCTAATGAAGTGTCGGAGGGCACCCTATTCCACAGGTGAGCCTCCTGCCTAATGGCACTCAGCCACGCTCATTCCATGGACCAGGAAGCCTGCTGCTCTGTCTCATGCTCCCATGCTCAGTTCTCTTGTTGGCACTCCTCTGCCATCCTCTGCCTCTTCTCTGCTGGCACCATTTTCTGTTCGTGGATCCAGGAGGATCAATGTACAGGAACTTTGGTTCCAAAGGACATACTCCACTCCTAGTGCTTCTCTCTTGATGTGACTGAGTACCCCACCCCCTCCTACTTCTGAGGTGCTTCATTTTTAATCCAACAGGAAGACAAAATGAATCATTCGAATGTCAAGGTTTAACAACCACAATTAACCCTCACAACCGAATCAGACACACTTAGCAGCCCTTCCTACCTTCTCTTATCCAGGCCCATCTTGGGAAAAAAAATTGTTTAGTGGGAATTACAAAGACTATAGGTAGAAAAGCCAGAGTAATTCATTGTATCACGAGTACTCATCTATGGGAAAAAATTTGGGAGAGAGCTACCAGACCAAATGACTGACAGATATTCATATTTGTGCCCATTCCAAGCAAAAATGATCCAATAGAATCTTAACATTATTTAAGAATATTAGTAATATCACATGTAAGTAAAACTATGCTCAAGATAATTCAAAAAATTTGGCAGTACTATTTTATCATGGAACTGCCAGAAATTCAGTCCACATTGAAAAGAGGACGCACAGGGAAATCATTACTGGTCTCAGCGGAATTTGGCTTCAAGCAGAGAATACCAGAAAGATGTTTACCTGTGTTTCATTGACTATGCAAAGGTATTTGATTGTGTGGATCATAGCAAATTCTATATAACTTTGCAAGGAATAGGAGTCCCAGAATGCGTTACTGGGTGCACGCAGAACCGGAATAGACCCAGAGGCAGCTTTGTCCAAAAGAACAAGGGGATAGGCTGTGATTGATCCACCTTAGGCTTGTACTTTTTTCACCATACTCACTCAGTCTGTCTGATGAGAAAATAATCTGAGCAGCTGGACTGTATGAAGAGCTTGTCATCTGAACTGGAGGAATACTCGTTAATAACTTTTCATATGCAGGTGGCACAACTGTGCTTGCTGAAAACGAGAAGGAATTACTGATAAAAACAGAAGACTACAGCCTTCAGTATGGATTACAGCTCAACACAAAAGAAAAAAAACCCTCCCAAGTGGGCCAATAAAGTCCAAATCATGGCGAGGAGATTGAAGTTATCAAGGATTTCATTTTACTGGCATTCGCACCAACCCTGATGAGAGCAGCAGTCAAGAAATAAAAGGTGTGTTGATTGGGCAAGTCAGCTGCAAGAAAATTCTTTCAAGTGGAAAAGAGCGAAGAGGTCACTTGACAAAATAGAAGGTCAACATGAAAGAGGAAGACCCTCAACGAGATGAATGGACACAGTGGCTACAGCCAGCGGGGCAGACCCAGGATCGCTGATGAGGATTCTGTTGTACAGAGAGTCTCTGTGAGTCAGAAGTGACACGATGGCACCCGACAATGCTGCACTATGTGAAGCTTTCCTCCCTGGCAGCCACTATCTGATGCTGAAAACCAAACTCACTGTCATGGGGTCGATTCCAAGTGCATTTGAATATCAACTCAAAGTCAGTTCCAATCTTGACCCTGTAGGACAGGTTAGAACTGCCCTTGTGGGCCTCTGAGACGGCGACTCTTCACAGAAGGAGAAAGCCATACCTCGAACCGTTGGATATGTGGTTAGCAGCCTAAAGAACACACACTGCTTACTCTTCTTCTACAAAACACCTCTTTTGCTGGTCCCGAAGCTTCTGTGGGATTCTGTTGAGTTCTTCATGGTGTCAGGGTTAAATGCTTGGCTGCTCCTGTCGGCAACGTGAAGCCGCCAGCTGCTGTGCCAGGGAAAGACGGGTAGCCATGGGACTCCTGCGTGGCAATGCTCCTCTGTTCTCTAGGGTCACTGTGAACCAGAATCCTCGTGAATGGTCAAGAGATCTTAAAACAGCAACAACAAAACTTTTTTTTTTAAGTTTCTATCTTGAAGTGAGGAGCAATGGTGACATCGTGGCACCGGGTTGGCAGCCTGAACCCATCCGCTGAGAGAGAAAGAGGAGGCTTTCGGTTCCCTTAGAGACTGACAGCCTCGAAAAGCCACCAGGGCAGTTCCACTGGTCCTCTAGGATCCCTACGAAGCAGAATCTTGGCTCAATGGCAATGAGTTTGGGTTGGGTTTGGTCTTGAAACTAACTAACAACCTCTCACTCCTTTGCCATTCTGCCCATCTTTTGGCTATAGCCAGGCCAGGTTGGGTCTGAAAGGAAATGGAAGGTCGACAGTGCCCAACCAGGAACCTCTGAGGTGGCCGGGGAGCCCCCATCAATGCCTTAAGGGATTGATTTACAAGCAGTGAGCTAGTCTACCCTGGGTTTCTCAATCTCCCAAACCCTGCCCATCTCCACCCTGGCCGCACACCACCCTCTCCGTGTCATGTTCGTAAAGATGTCATCCACCTTCCCTGCACATGGATGAGACAAGCATGAAACATTCAGCTTCTCAAAGAAAGGCTTGTCAGAGAACACAGGCAGGTGACATTTCCTGTGTGACTGGCGCTGGTATTGTTACTTTACTGAGAATAGGAAACGGTGAGCGATGCATTGATATTGTCTGAGGTGTGTGTGCACAACAGAGGCTGACTTAGAAATTTAAAACCTGTCGCTCTGATTGGGCTCAGATCCAAGACAGAGAGTCCAGAACTAGGGGAAAGGAGGCATTTTCTGCAGAGAGAGGACAGGTATGTAAGTCACAAGGTAAATGCCGAATCACCCAGCAATTTTATGAACATCTTTTTCTTTGGAGGGCTAAGTCTAAGATGCTCAACAGACCCCTGTGTAAACAAAAACAGTTAAAACCAGTCCCTGGGTTATAAGTGACACCTGTTCCTAAGTGGCTTTTCTGTTTGTTTGTTTGTTTGTTTGTTTGTTTGTTTGTTTGTTTGTTGGCTTTCAAGGGGATTTTGCAGATAAGTTGGAACAGGTCTATAAACAGCCTGCCCTTGAATTGATGCCACTTATAGCGACCCTATAGGAAAGGGTAACACTGTCACTGTGAGTTTCCAAGACTGTAACTCTTTACAGGAATAGAAAGCCTCTTCTTTCTCCTAAGGAGCAGCTGATAGTTTTGAACTGCTGACTTTGTAGTGAGCAGCCCAACTCCAAAGTCCTATGCTACCAAGGCTCCCTAATAGGGTTTTTCCCCAGGAAAACTCTTCTATGGTTTAAAAAGCTTCATCTGCAGGACATGAGGGTCACTGTGAAGAAGAATTTGTTTCAAGTGGGAGTTGGGGCAATCATTTCCAAGTGAGGACACACTGATGTAATATTGAAGGACAAGTGATAGTTGTCCATAAGGCTTTGTAAGACTTTGTAATGCAGGGATTTATTTATTGCATATAATATTGCATATTCCTCTATTTATTGCATATAAACAGCAGAGAGGCCGCCGCCGGAATGCCATCTTGTGGGAGCAAAACCAAGCCCTGGCTCTGAGAGCTTTCACTGGCCAGTGTTGACTTAACCAGCCTGCAAGCATGGTGAATATTTTTTGCTAACCTTTTCAGGGACCTTTTTTTTAAAAGAAAGAAAGAAAGAAAGAAAGAAAGAAAGAAAGAAAGAAAGAAAGAAAGAAAGAAAGAAAGAAAACGCACATGCTCAAGGTTGGCCTGAATGCTGCAGGAAAGACTGCTATTCTAAACAAACTCAAGCTTAGCGAATTATTCTTACTCTAGGTTTCAACACAGAAACGATGGAGTACAAAAGCATCTGCTTCTCTGTGTGGGACGTGGGCAGCCAGGGTAAGATCAAGCCCCTGTGGAGCCACTATTTCCAGAATACACAACGTTTGATCTTTGTGGTTGACAGCAACGACTGGGAGCATGTGACTGAGGCACAGGAAAGCTCGTGCAGATGTTGGTGAAAGACAGGCTCGGGCACACTGACATGCTAGTGTTTGCCAGCAAGCAGGACCTTCTCAGTGTCGTGAACACCGCTGAGATCACAGATCAACTGGGCTTGCACTCCCTGTGCCACAAGGACTGGTACATTCTGGCCACCAGTGGAGATGGGCTTCACGAATGACTGGACTGGTTGCCCAACCAGCTCTGAAAGCAGAAATGAACAGAGATCTGTCCTCTTTCTCTGCCACTTCACCTCCTCCTTCCTCTCTCTGCCCTGCGCTTTACTCTCATGTGGCAAACTGTGCCGCTCTGGGGTGTCCAGTGCCAGAAGCCGTCTCCATGGGTTTGGCCAGAGTGTATACACACCATGCTCTCAATGTGGTAGATGCAGCCTGCAAACAGATTTTTTATTTAATATAAATAGTTCTTTTGTTTCCAATAAGGCAGTTTCTGGTACTTCTATACAATATTACTCAGCTTTTTTATTGTGAAGCAAACAAACAACTCCCTGTGGTACCGAGAAAGGATTTCCACACACTGACCCTGGGCTCCCAGGACCTACCGTGATAGAAGGCCAGGTGCCGTCCCTCTGGGCCTTGACACCTTTGTTGACATCCATTGTGGTGGTTGGTTTTCAACATGAGCTCGGTGTATTTTTTTTAAAGTAGCTGAAAATAAGAGGTGGACACGTGAACCCACTACAGGGAGAAATATGCAGTTACAGCCTGACTACTAGTCCATCCAATCATCAAGAACATGGGAGAAGTTTACAAAACAAACCCAAGATCAATTTGCATGGTCACCACAGAGGTCCCTGTCATTACGCTTTGTCTTTGGATCATCCGTATTTCATAGAGTTTGTGCTTGGACTGGGGTTCACACGTTGACCAAGGAAACAAGCTTTGAGGCTGCACTGGGCCCCAGCTACCATCTGAATACAGTAGGCCTTCCGTTAGGCCACCGAGCCTAACCCCTTCATCAAGCTGGGCTACTCATGCTGGCCACTCTAAGGACCTGTCATGGGAACCTCTGCAGCTGGCCCTGGAGTGATTTTCTATTTAGAAGCAAGCACGGAACCACCAACCTTGTACTTCGGTCAGGTGTGTGGTGCTTTTGTGTGACCACTTACCCCCCGGACTCCCCCGGGCTTACTGTGCGACCAGGACCAGAGCAGCAGGCTCCCAGGGCACATGGTCTCCCTCCCACAGGAGCCCATGCAAGCTGGGAGCCTGCCACCTAGAGTGCACAGCCCACTGGAGCACCCCTGTCTATACACAGGTCAAGTAGCTTCCACCCTCTCATCCTGAAAGGGTCAGATTTGGCAGTGAGCGAAGATGGCCTCTACACTTCTATATGTTGGGAAACACTGAAGAAGCTGGAGCTGTGAAATTTGATCTTCGGGGGGAATGCCCCTCACAACTGATTTATTTGGTGTGGTGGAACCTCTTACTGTTTCAGTACAAAATTAGTAATCCACTGTTTTATATACTTATGTTCAGTTTTCATTTCGACAAACAAGCACTGTAATTGTAGCGATTGGGAAAAAAAAAAGCAAAGGAAAGGAAAGGAAAACCAACCAAGTTGCCACCATGTGAACTCTGGGTTATGGTGACCTCTTGTGAGTCCCAGCAGAACTAGGGTCTGATGACAAACAAATTCCTTCCAAGGTAGCCTCCAAAGTTGCCAACCATTTGGTAAGAAGCTGAGCATGTTAACCATCTGCAGCTTTCAGGGATTCCTAATACAATATCTATAGTAGTCAAGAATAAAATTTACTAATAAAATGTCTATGGTAGTTGAGAAAGGGGCTATGAGGGCAGAGGTACCTAGATAACCGTAAAGAGGAAGAGAAGTGGAAGGTTAAGGGAAGTGAGATGGAGGAAATGGATAAGAGGCTCCAGAAGGCTTTCTGGGGGACAGGAGGTGGGGGGAGGCTAAGATCATGGACCTTTAATTGAGATGAGTAACTAGCTGACCTGGGAAAATCATCTAGTCCTCCTTTTTCTCTGGCTGAAGATCAGACCACGTGGATCAATCACTTTCTGGAGACCCTTCCCAATTCTTATCTTTTAGCACTTTTGACTCAGTTGATAGGTTCCTTAGTCAGCAGTCTGCCCAACAATTTATTCTAATGTTTGTTTGCCCAGACATTTACATTGTTTGTAAGTTGCCCTTGTTAGGTACAAATGGGCTTTAAAATATCTGTGAGAAAAACAGAATTTTAAGATCCTGGAATTTTTGCAGAAGCTTTTGAAGCCCACTCATATAGTCTATCGTTGAATCTATGCTTATTTTACTTGAAAGGTGCTTTCTAGTCTTAAGAGTTCTCTGCTCTGTTTACCTGCTTCTATGAGTTTGCAGAATTGAACTGAAGCTGCTAGGAAATGAGATGCCTGCTACTGACCAAACAAGAGCGTCTACAACGCTTTGAATCCTGAGATTCTGGCAATGTCTCAGAGACAAGCGTCAGAAGACGGGCCTGGTGTCTAACTGGCCTCTCCCCAAGGAAGAAGAGGCCTAGCGTGTTCTCTTCTGATGATGTGGCACAAGCCCGGAGACTAGGTGACAGACAGCATGTTTGCTCAATTGATTATAAAAACAGAAACTTACAGAATCAGTTGGAACTCGCTCTCGAAGATCAAATAGTGCAGAGACGGCTAAGGACGTGTGCTTTATTTTCTGTAAATAAAGGCCCAGGTTTCCTGAACATTGTCCAGAGAACCAATGTGGAACTCTGACACATGGATCCTAAGAACACTTGATGTCTTTGCCTGTCAAATTACTCACCCACGTGATTTAATGAGCATTACTTGATGATTATTATCAAGCTAGCAGCGGATAGGTAGAATCAGCTATCTTGTGGGAGAATCTAGCTCATTTGCGTTTAGTCTTTTTAGTTCAATGTTTATCAGAAGCAAGGACAATGACCCAAATGAGAAGCAATGTATTGGAATCCTGGTATTGGTTAAGAATACTGAAATACCGTGGACTTGCCGGAAGAAGGAACAAACCTTTCCGGGATGAATGGTCCTTATAAGCATGATGACAAGACTTTGCCTCATAGTCTATGGATATGTGATCAGGAAAACCAATCAGTCCCTGTACAAGGACATCATGCTGGGTGACATGGGGGTGGAGGGGGTCAGTGAAACAGAGGTAGCCCCTCAACAAGATGGACTGCCACAGTGGCTGCCAGGATGGATAAAAGGCTTCTTTGATATTCGTCAGCAAGTGCCTCAAGATCTTCTCAATCTAAGCAAGAAGGTTGTGTCATCTGCATATCACAGACTGTTAATAATCTTCCTCCAATCCTGATGTTGTATTCTTCTTTTGCATTTGACCTTCTCAGACGATTTGCTCAGCACACAAATTGAAAACGTGTCGCGAAAGGCACTGCTGACACACACCTTTGCTGATTTTCCTTTGATCTATTCAAACAACTTCCTCTAGGTCCATGTACAGGTTCCTACGTGAGCACAAGTAAGTGTTCTGGAATTTCCATTCTTCACAGTGCTTTCTGGAGCTTGCCTTTTCAGAGTCAATACAGCACAGGGAAACATCTTTTGATATTCTTTTATTTTTAAAAAAAACATTGTATTAGGGGCTCATACAACTCTTATCACAATCCATACATATACATACGTCGATTGTATAAAGCACATCTGTACATTCTTTGCCCTCATCATTTTCAAAGCATTTGCTCTCCACTTAAGTCCTTTGCATCAGGTCCTCTTTTTTCCCCCTTTTTCCCCCTCCCTCCCTGCTCCCCCCTCCCTCATGAGCCCTTGATAATTTATAGATTATTATTTTGTCATATCTTGCCCTATCTGGCATCTCCCTACACCCCCTTCTCTGTTGTCCATCCCCGTCACATGTAGATCCTTGTAATCAGTTCCCCCTTTCCAAACCACTCACCCTCCACTCTCCCAGCATCGCCCCTCACACCCGTGGTCCTGAAGGTATCGTCCACCCTGGATTCCCTGTGCCTCCAGCCCCCTATGCACCGGTGCACAGCCTCTGCCCTATCCAGCCCTGCGAGGGAGAATTCGGATCCTGGTAGTTGGGTTGTAGTATTCTCTTCTTTCAGCCAAGATCCACCTGACGTCACCAGTGATATCCTTTCTGCCACATTTTCTTCTGATGCTGGCTGGAATTTCTTGCAGTCTTTGGCTGATGACCAGTTGGAACCATTTTTAAATATCACTAGCGTCATTCTACTTGAATGTGATACTAATGATATCTTTTTCCAACTTTTCTCCATTCTGTTGGGTCAGCGTTTGTGGGGTCCAGGAGGCTAGGCACACATAAAAATGTCTTCTACTCTGTTGGACACATAGCTGTCTCCAAAGTTCTTGGCATAGATGAGTGAGTACTTCAGCTAGTGGAATCTTTTCCATTGGTGTCTATCAAATCCTGCAGCCATTGTGTTAATCCATCTAATTGTTGGTTTTTCTCTTTTTACCCGACCCTGCTCTTTACCAAGCATAATATCCTTTCCAGGGCCTGCTCTTTTCTGATACTATGCCAAAAGTACATGAGATGAAGTCTCACCATCATTGTTCCTAAGGAGATTTCTGGCTGTAGTTTTTCCAGTACAGGTTTGTGTGTTCTTCTGGCAGTCCACATTATTTTCAACGTCCTTCACTACAATGTAAAAGGTTTGCTCTGTGAGAGACCCTGGGGGGAAAGTGAAAAGACAAGCCAGAGTCCAAGAATCATCAACGAAATGAGAAAGAAAACGCACTGCCATCACGTTGATGCCAGCCCGCAGCAACACTCCAGGGCAGGGTAGAACTGGCCCCGGGAGTTTCTAAGGCTCAAATTCATTTCAGAAGTAGAAAGCTCCATCTTTCTCCCAGTGAGCAACCAGGTACTGACATCATGTCACCTGGAAGAACATCATGTGTGTGAATATGGCTGGGGCCCCAGCAACAATGGCCTCAACAAGGGGACACAAAGAACCGCCTCAGCTCCGGTCATTATTCTTTCTGTCCAGGCAGTGGGCCCTGAAGTCCAACCCAGGAATCGGAAACAGGTGCACTAAAGGGAAGGCCAAGCTGACAGAGCTATGCCTGATCACAGCACCACGATGATTTGTTTTCTAATGCACTTTTCAAGGTTCTGAAAAATTAGAAAGCCACCATTGAAAATGGCCCTGTTAGTTCCCTTCAGTGAGATAAAGCAGCTTTCTCCTGAGCATCGTCAACAGGAACGCATCTGGAATCGGTAGGTCACAGGAAGGAGTCCTACCGAAGCAAAGCCTTTAGGAAAGGCAAAGTTCTGTTTTCTGTGTTTTACTGGAACAACTCCTCATAGCTCGAACTTATAAATAGAACTATATAATTAATAACAATTAATAATTCTCAGGAATGTGTTGAGTGGGGTTGACTAGAAAAACAAATCCAGTGACACTCTTATATGTGAAAGAAAGACCTTTATATCATGAAGAAATTATATATCAAGAAAACACCCCTTTGCAATCCAACTCAAATCCATAAGTCCAATATTAGCCCATACATTCAGTGATATCTCAGCAGGTGGATGCTAAATCTTACAGATCCAATGGTGGATGCATCTCCAGGGCTCTGGAAGCAACCAGAGTTGGGCAGCAGGAAGGTGCATGCAAAAGCAAATGGAAAGGGTTGCAGGACCTTCCTATGAGGAAAGCTATACCCACAAGGAGGCAAAAACAGACTGTGACCTGACAGACAGGTAGAATACCTCCCCCTACTCTTTATACATCTTCAAGTTGACATTAAATTATGTAACTTCCACAGGGAATAATTTCATTGGAATTCACAGACTGTGCCCAAAAGTCCATGTCAGGAATTCCAACTAGAAAGGGTGAGCATTTTTTGGGTTCTCAAAATTACCTTGAAGATTGTTCAACATCTAAGACAAGAAAGATTTCTTGAGAAGTCTGGGGAGGGCGAGGAACAGTGTATAATACCTTAGGCTGCCAAAGAGACCCCAAATCTCAAATAAAATGTAAGGACAACATTTATTAAGTCCCAAAGAACACAAAAACAGATACATCATCAGGGATATCATTAGCATGTGGTTGTAATGCATCCAAGGATTGACAGAGAAACAGAGACTTAAATAGGACATGAGAGGGCAAAAAAATGTCACAAAACCATAATTGGTGGCAGAGCAATACATCACAGTGTCAACCAGGGTCAGAGAAGTGAGGAAAGAGATGCATAAGGCATGCAAGATGTTCAAGACAGAGCTTACAGGATTGATCGAGGCTCCTTCAACCAAGGAAGTCAGGGGTGACTGATGACCATGCGAACTTAATACCCAGAAGTTTGATCAGGAGCATGCCCAGGAAAGGTCTTAAGAGAGAGTGCCCTGCCTCTCTGAGGTGCCATAGCAACGCACTTTCTAATGTACTCTGCCCCAGGGCAAACCTATGCAGGCTGCTGCTTGATGGTCAGAAGGAATTCAGTGCCGTCTGAATCTACATCTAGACTCATAAATAGACTTAGCGCTTCCCCTGTAACTGTAGCCTTCCACACACTCAGTGCTCAGAAATTTACCCTCTAGTACAAGGGAATGTGAGTAAGCTGGAATTGGAACGTTGAGCTCATTGGTGTCGACAAAACCACCCCACTGTGTGATGTGTCCTACGTGATCAGAACCCAACTTCCCCAGCTGAGACAAGGGAATTTTCAGCAGCTGTAAAAGGAAGTACAGTCATACGTGCCTTCTGTTATAAATACTTATGTCACTAGGGTTAGATTAATTGCATTGAGAAATCAAAAGCTGATTTACTTGAAATACCATCCCTATGGGAGAGGCAGTAAGGAGCCAGGCATATATATTCAGGGTCTCAACCCTTCTTGACACACAGCTTTGCCAGCTCCCTGCCCAACTCAGCTTCTTCCAGGAACACAGGTAAGTGCTTCCAACCCCCCGGCTTAGCCACATGGGTTGGTTTTGTAAAATAGTAACAGCACTATGTTTGAAATCCTGCAATGATCTCCTTCCATGTGCTTGAATTTCCTGTACTCTGCCCTGGCAAAGTTAAACTAGCTGATTCTTTGAATTTTTGTCTTTTACCTAATCTCGTTATTTTGGAGCGACACATGGCCTCTTGGTAGCTCAGAGAGGACACTGCCTGACCTTGGTGGGAAGCAGAGAAGGGGCTCCTTGGAAGCTGGCTGGATGCAGTGCTCCAGGATCACTGCCTCAACATTGGTCGTCAAACCTTTCCTAGCAGACGTAGAACAGCCAGTGAGGAAGCAAAGATAGGATGGGATGCCGCTCTGGGGAGCGAGTCATTTCTCAGTGGCAAGGGGCAGCACTGTCCCCAGACTAGCTTTAGAAAGGAGGGTTCCTGCCTTCTACTGACCAAGAATGATCAGGAGAGGCACAGAATCTCCACATGAGCAAAGTGTAATAAAGTAAAAGGAGGAGGGGGAGGAGGAAGAAAAGGAAAAAGAGAAGCAATATCGAAATGTTGAAAGTGAATGTGGCAAAGAAAGCTGATGGTGCCCGGCTATCAAAAGAGATAGTATCTGGGGTCTTAAAGGCTTGAAGGTAAACAAGCGGCAATCTAGCTCAGAAACAACTAAGCCCACATGGAAGAACACACCAGCATGTGCAATCACGAGGTGTCGAAGGGAGCAGGTATACGGCATCATCAGAAAAAAAAAAATCTTACCATAGTGAATGAAGGGGGAAGTGCAGAGTGGAGACCCAAAGCCCATTTGTTAGCCGCTGGAGATCCCCTCGCAGAGGGGCCTAGGGAAGGAGATGAGTCAGTCAGGGTGCGATGTAGCATCGATGAAGAATACAGCTTTCCTCCAGTTCCTAAATGCTATCTCCGTCCAACTATCATGATCCGAATTCTACTTTGCAAGTCTGGATAGAGCAGACGATGTACACTGGTGCAGATAGGAGCTGGAGGCACAGGGAATCTAGGGCCGATGATTCCTTCAGGACCAGGAGTGTGAGGGACGATACTGGGAGGGTGGAGGGTGAGTGGTTTGGAAAGAGAGAACCGATTAAAAGGATCTACATGTGACCTCCTCCCTGGGGGATGGACAACAGAAAAGGAGGTGAGGGAGACATCGAACAGGGCAAGATATGACAAAATAATAATTTATAAATTATCAAGGACCAATGAGGGAGGGGGAGCGGGGAGGGAGGGGAAAAAAGAGGACTTGATGCAAAGGCCTTAAGTGGGGAGCAAATGCTTTGAAAAGGATGAGGGCAAAGAATGTACAGATGCATACAGTTGGTGTATGTATGGATTGTGATAAGAGTTGTAAGAGTCCCTAATAAAACGTTTTTTTAAAAGTGGGACAAATCTAAGGCTTAGTTGTACTAACAGGATGCATGAACAGTTATTCTTCAAGATGGATCCTGGAGGCAGGGGGTTCTGGTATCGGCCGGTAGGGCTTATTATGGGATGTCACACCTTCTTGCTGTGGTCCTTCATGGGAAAGCCTCCTTCTTTCTACGTGGTGGGCCATGGCCAGACCTAGATTTTATGTAAAACAACTTCTGGAGGAGATTCAATGCCCAACTGGCCCACTTGTTCCAGGATATGGGTTTTCATGCTCTTGTGTGGCTTTTAGCTCCCTTGCACCTTGGTTCTCAGTGCTGCTTGCCTGCAAGTTCTGCCCAGCTGCCATCTGTTTCCACGTGGTTCCCAAGGTGATTTAATTCAACAGCCCCCAGAAAGCACTTGATGGGAGAAAGATGAAGCATTCTAGCCCGTAAAGAGTGACGATGGTCAGGGAAACCCCCAGGGGCAGTTCCACCCGGTCCTCTAGGGCCACTCTGGGTCCACAAAGTTTTGGGGGCAGGGAATTTGAAGAGAATACTTGAGGTCTCTCCAGGGATATTGTCAGGGTGGGGAGGGAGTGGGGGTGTTTGAGACACCTTGCTGTGTCAGCTCTTCTAAAAATAGCAATATCGCTCAATATGAATCCACCCATTTTCACAGTGAAAGTCTTATAAAGTGAAAAAGAAAACTAGTCCTTGCCAAAATTGACCCACTCCAGGTATAAGTCATTCTCCTTTAAGATGAATTCTGTTTAATGTAATGTTTTGTTCAGTTAAGCCGTTAGGAAATGTATCTGATGTTTTCCCAGGATTCCGAACCACCCGAGGACGCCATGGAGTCACTCAGTGAGGCAAACACCCGCTTTGGGTTTGATATGTTCCAACAGATGAGGAAGTCGAAGGAGGGTAACATCTTCTGTTCCCCACTAAGCATCTCCTCAGCTCTGGCCATGGTCTCTTTAGGTGCAGCCAACTCCACGGCCTTACAAATGGAGAAGGTAGGTGTGGGCTTGTAGTAGGGTTGCCTGTTGGGGTGGACTGTGCTCTGTCACCTCACTGGCCAGGTGGTGGGCTTGGAGGTTCACGCAGGAGACCGGACAGACAGCCTCTCTGAAGGGAGAACCCTGAGGGCTAGATACGGCAGCCCTCCCCAAATGGCTCATGTATCTCCTGGTTTGGACCTAAACTTTGTTGGGGAACTAGATTGGCCTTCTACACTCTCCCAATCATCAGAGAGGAGGTGTAAATGCAAAGCCTTCTGAGAGAGGGGATCCTTTGACTTAGAGACCTGAGAAACATTAGCAGGTGTTTACTCCGAAAGAATGATGGGAACCAGTGAAAGAAAGAGGAAGGCAGGGTATCAGGCTAGACCAGCCCCTAACACATCACCATGGTCCGGTAGGCACAATTGTACATTAATAATAAGTAAAGATCATTGTAAAGTCATAGAGAGCATGAGAGATAGAAGAGATTGAAATAAAGGAGTGAGACACATTTCAGGGTAGCATGCTCACTTAAGCCTCAGTTGGTGGACCAAGTGGAGATAGAGAGAGAGAAAAAAAACAGAGAGAGAGAGAGAGAGAGAGAGAGAGAGAGAGAGAGAGAGAGAGAGAGAGAGAGAGATTTATTGCTAACCAAGGCATTTAAATCTCTGGTGACTTGCAAGTCCCTAATTAGAGGTGAAGACATATGTCTCAGGAAAGGGTGTGCTATAGGTAATACAGTAATGGGAGCGGGGTGATCTAGGGGTATCCATGCAATAGGAAGGGGAGGTATTGGGGTACACATGTGACAAGATGGGTGGATCCTAGATTCAGGGAGGGAGCTTAATTTTGGATACCACTGAGCTGGTTTGACCTGTTCCCTGGCTCACTATAGAAACCATTATCAGTAGGGAGTAAACCCCACCTATAGGGACCAAAGTGATGACTGCAAGCCTTTAGGGAGAAGAAGCTCATTGTCCTTAACAGCAAGGAGTTGGCTCCACCTGTGGTGGGCCTAGACTGCCTCCAGGGAGGTAACTTGACAATCATTTACCATTCCCTGACAGCAGTGTCCTAAGTCTTACAATGTGAGAGAAATCTTTTTTTCCCACAGGAGAGAGGTGACCAAAGAAATGGTTTTTTTAAAATGGCCAGTGACATACTTTCCTGTGGCTTTTGTTTTCCCAAAGAGAGAAGACACTGGCATTTTTATGCACCTGTATGTTTGTGTTGATCTTAAGAGTACAGTTCTCTTGTCCCACTTCCTCTCTCCAGGTCCTCCACTTTGATGAGGTCTCAGGAAGCCCCTCATCAGACACTGCAAAAGGGCAGGTGAGTCACATAGCTCTAGGACTAGACTGACAGATCTCCACTGGGGGAGAGTGAGGTCAGGGGGAAAACTGAGGGAAATGTCACCAAAAGTGTGAAACGGCCATTTGGGAAGGAACTTTGGGGAAACTGAGAAAATTTTGTAGGGAGTTTTTTTTTTCTTCACATTTTGAGTCATGTATTGTTAAGAGATTTCCAAAGGTAACCCAGAGTGGTTGGCTTCCTATTTTTGGTTAACAGAAAGATACTCAGTCTTGTACTGAAGAGCCAGAGCATAGGAGACAGACATTCTGGGTTCAAATCCCAGCTTCCTCACTGCTCTGAGCCCCAGGGAGCTCCTTCCAGAAGCCCAGCGGTCAGAAGAAGAGCTGCCATGTTAAACTGGAAACTCTCTCGGTCCTGAATGTGTAACAGTTCAGGGTCAGGTTGGAGTCCTGGGCTGCGGACCAAAAGGTCAACAGTTCAAGCCCACCAGCTGCTGAGAGGAAGAAGAATGAGATTGTCTGATCCTTTGAAGATTTACCGCCCCAGAAACACACAGGACAGTTCTACTCTGTCCCATAGGGCCATGATGAGTTAGAATTGACTAGATGACCGTGAGTTGTTGAAAGTCAGGTAGATTAGGGGTAAACAATAGTTGTACGCAGAGCACTAACACAAAAATGTACTTACAAGTAAGGGATGGTTCTTCAAATAAACTGGCCACTTGTCTGCTCTCAATTGGAACATTTCTGAGAAACAAAAATAGTCCTAGGGAAGGTCAGCTACATATTCTAGACTGCTAAGCGTTTTTGTTTTTTATTTTTCTTGCTTTTTGAAGAATCAAGGTGGAAAATACCTAACCACAATTACTTAGGAAAGTTCAAAGTAATCCAGAGGCCACAGATCCCCAAGATTAACGAACCAGACCTAACAGAAGATCTTTAGAAAACCCACATTCTACCCACAACACAACCATCAACCAGTCACTGTGATATCCACACTGGAAAAAAAACCTGGTTAACATAGGACCTGACTAGCTGGTTTCTCACAAAAGGAGACGCCCTGACAGTTCTGAAGAGCTGACGCTCTTTTCCAATGAACCTTGTCCAGCAAGTAGCTAACCGCAATCAACTGTCTTTCAGACATTGCCATCAGTAGAGACTTTGGGACAAAGTTTCATCACATAGGTATAAGACCCATTTCAAATCTGACAGCATCTGTTAGGTACCTACCACATGGCAGGAGCTGAATTTGCCCTGGGGATTTATGTAAAGAAAACTTGGTACTGACACGGCAGGACCTCACAGTCTAGATCAAGACTGACCTAAGCGCGTAACACTCGTGACACTAATATCATTGCCATCAAATACTCTAAACCACTGATTCTCTCCCAGGGACTCTTTGGGCCCATGAGGGAACATTGGGCAGTGTCTGAAGGCAGATTCCTTTTGTCATAACTGGGGTGAATGGGTGCTACTGGCATCAAGAGTGTGAAGGGCACACACGCCACGAGTCATCCTGAAATGCCCGGCAGAGGACAACACCTCAGAGCACAAGCCCATCGCATCGTTTGTGTCAAGGATGAGAAATTGTGTTCTCAACAAAATAAATTACAAAGATAGGAGAGTGCTATGCCTTCCTCTATGGAGCAGCTTGAGAATGTCCCATTGAGCTCTGTGGGAATGCCTCACCCAAGCACCCCAAGCACTTGCTGTTCCTTCACTCAGGAGGCAGCCTTCGCCCAGGAGGAAATCACGGTGAATGTGAATTAGAGGATAGCATCATTGAATGGGTGTGGCAGGGCTTCGTGTCACAACATAATGATGAGATCTGACCTTTCGGTAAGAGAGCCACCTTCCCAGTGGCGGCTAGGAGTCAAATATGGACCTTGCTCTAAGGAGCGTGCAGTTTGGTTGGAAGGCTGGGGTTATCCATGGCACATGTGAAAGGATAGTTCAGCAGCTGAAAGCATTATGTTCCTTGGGCATTCAAAACAGAGAAGATCATGTCAGATAGAGCAAGAAGGAGGAGCTTAAACACCAAGTGTCAAAGTATCAAAGCTTCCCGAGGGTTAGATGTAGATGTAGTAGACTTGGCATGGGTGTGCTTTTTACCTTGTCAGGGTAATTGAATAAACTTCATGTTTGATGTTAGCAGATGGCGAAGAAAGAGAATGTGCATTCACTATTTCAAAAGCTTCTGATTGAACTAAATGACCCCACTGACGCCTATGAGCTGACCATTGCCAACAGGCTCTATGTAGAACAAAAGTACAAGTTGCTTCAGGTAAGTCTCACGGGGCTTTCCAACCCTCTCACCTGCTTCCTGAGTCCTACAGAAGAGAGGGGGTCAGAGAAAACCAGTAGATTCACTTGTGAAGTGCTTACCCACGAGACTCAGGTCCTTGTATATATTGCGGCCCACTGGAGGCCAGTGTAGGAACCCTCATGGAGTAATGAGTTGGACATTGGGCTGAAAACCTCAAGGTCAGCAGTTCTAACTCACCAGAAGTTCCTGTTCCCATAAGGAGATTTACGTTCTCATAAGGAGATTTGAAGCTTTCTGTTCCCGTAAGGAGATTGACGACCTAAGGAACCCCAAAGGGCACTTAAACGCCTTCCTGTGGGCTCGCTATGAATGAGAATCAGCGGGCAGGAACTCTTGGGTTAGTGCTGGCAGTTTGAAATCAGTCCATAATCTAAAGATTGATGCTCTGAACCTGCTGAGCAGCTCTGTGATGGAAATGCCCAACAAATCCTCCCCTGTAAAGATGGTGCAGTGATTGCTGGAAACTCTCAAGTCCATTCCAACCCATGGCCACCCTGCAGGATAAAGCACGGCTGGGTCATCAGGGTCACAGCTGAGCAAACCCAATGGAGCATTTCAACTCATGAACACATGGGTTGCCTTGAGTTGGCATTGAGTTGATGGTAATGGCCTTTTGAACTATCATGGAACTGACCGGGAAATCTACCCAGAAAGGATGGATTATGGGTTATCTCATAAAGTCAGAGGGGAGGTTGGGCTGTGTCATTAATGTACCAGTACCAATTAGCGCACACAGAAATGGAATAAAATTTGGTGTGGAATGATTCAAGAAATATGTAATGAATTGAATATTGATAGGATGGGCATACTTGAGTGTGGCTTGGGAACATTGGGAAATACAGGGAACTATTGACTTCCCGGGTGGAAGAGATAAGGCAAGATGAGAACATTTCGAACGACCCCTGGAAAACGAATGCTTAAGCCAAACCATACTTTCAGACTTTTGAAGCCCCTTCTCTTCCGGCTTTTCTACAGATGTTACTGCCCTTTAGTGTTCCGTTCTCAATCCAGCCTTCCCTGTCCTTTCATGCGAATACATCACATCTCTAGAAACATGTGCATGGAGCATTCGATAATCACTTGCCCAGTCTCCAGGCCTGTTTCCTATATCATGCTGGGATTTGAAACCATTTCATTTAGCTCTATTGATCCATTTATTACTCATTTCTTTCTTCCCATCTCAAAGAAATACTTGGATGATGCTAAGAAATTTTACCAGTCCGGTGCAGAAGCAGTTGATTTTGGAAAGGATGCAGAAAAAAGCCGACAGGACATTAATGCCTGGGTGGAAAAGCAAACACATGGTAGGTGAGGGTGGGTTGCTCGTCACAGAAGCATTTCTTAAGCACCCACTGCAGGTACAGCTCTGTGCCTGATGCTGCGTGTGGACCAGCAGTGACAGGGCTGAGGCTGGGAGGACTGTGGAAATGGATGCTTCAGAGTCCAAAGGATAGGGCTGAGCACAGAGGATGCGGAAAGCCCTGAAGATGGTGGGAGACTGAAAAATAGTGGGGAAAGCGAGAGGATCAGAGGATGGCAGTTACATGGAAGCTCTAGTGGGGAGAAGGTGCACATGGATGCAGGTGACAATATCTTGGTGGCTCCCCAGTCTCCTCTAACCCTCATCTTGGATTCACATCTTTTTCTTTAAATCAGAGCCGTCGGTTCTGAATCTGGATCCTTTGAAGAAAATGCTCAATAAATTCACTGCCATCTGATCAGTTCCTACTCACAGAGACCCTGTGGGACAGAGTAGAAATGCCTCTATGGAGTTTCAATGCTGTAAATGTTATAGGAGTACAAAGCTTCATCTTTCCCCTGAAGAGCAGCTGGGGCTTTGAACTGCTGAACTTGCAGTTTGCACATGAACATACAACCTACTACTCTACCAGCAGGTTGACTTCCCCCTATAGACAGAAAACAAGCAATTCTCCTATAAATCGCTCTTCTTGTCACTGTCCTTGGACCACTCACATCTCCATCCATATGCCAGCAAGGACCCTCAAAGCTGAGAGCACAACAAAGTCTCCATCATGGGGACATGGTTACATCTCCACCATCTGCTATGAACCAAACTTAAAAGAATCCAAGATGAGCTCGATGATATAAAACAGCAGTCAGGTTCTCTATTATGAGACCAAAGGGGGGGTGGTCCAAACTGCAAAAGACAGACCAGGCAGTCTGCTTCCAAAGAAGTTACAGCCTTGAAAGTTCTACAGAGCAGTTCTACTACACACACACACAGAGAGAGAGAGAGAGAGAGAGAGAGAGAGAGAGAGATGCCCTAGGGTGAAATCAACTCAAAGGCAACCAAAAAGAGCAGCAGATATTCAGACTTCAAATAGTAGGAAAATGCCCCTGCCCCCTCCCCCTCCCAAGGGAGTGGTGTCTGACAGCAAAGGGCATTTGTTTCAGATGGTAGACGTCATACTATGTATCATTTTTTCAGTATGTGTGAAATCGCCCATAGAAATCACCCTGGTCTTTCCCATCACAATCAGAGGTGACCTTTACAGTCACAACGGGGATGGGCTCTTACCTGGCTGGCACCACAAAGAAAGCTGCCCCTGGGACACTGCTGACTCTTGAGTTCCTAAAGTGGTCAGTCCAGTGAATAATCTATATTCAGTCACGACCACTTGCAAAATATCTTCCAGGCAAACCACGTAAAGCTTGCATGGCAGATCAGGGTAATACTTTTCTTCTTGTTTTTTAACAGGAAAAATCAAGGACCTCTTCCCTAAGGATTCCCTCAGCTCATCCACCATACTCGTCCTGGTGAATGCCATCTATTTTAAAGGGCAGTGGGACCGTAAATTTAAAAAAGAAATTACAGAAGAGGAAAAATTCTGGCAGAACAAGGTCTAGTCTACATCTTGCTTACATAATGTAATGTAACTATGTGAACTTGGGTGTTAACTTCACGTTCATGCCTCACAGAATGCACAGCAGTCGGTTGTTGTTGTTGTTTGGTGCCTTACAGCCAGTTCTGGCTCACAACTACCCAATCTGTGTACAACAGGGAAAAACACCACCCATTCCCTCACCGTCTGCACAATTGTTCTTCAGTCTGAGCCCATTGTTGCAGCTGCTGCATCCATCTATCTTGATCAGGCTCTTCCTCTTTGTTTGCCACCCCACGACTTTGCCAACAATGATGTCCTTCTCCAGGGACCAGCCTCTCCTGACAACATGTTCAAAGTACATGAGATGTTGTCTCACCGTCCTTGCTTCGAAGGAGCATTCTGGTTGTACTTCTTCCCAGACACGCCTGTGTCTTCTTTCGGCAGTCCATGGTACTTTAA
Organism: Tenrec ecaudatus; assembly: GCF_050624435.1. Classification (NCBI taxonomy): domain Eukaryota; kingdom Metazoa; phylum Chordata; class Mammalia; order Afrosoricida; family Tenrecidae; genus Tenrec; species Tenrec ecaudatus. The sequence goes on from NC_134544.1 coordinate 13,705,621, forward strand.
ATATTCTTCACCAATATCATAGTTCAGATGTGTTGATTTTTTTATCCCCAATCATCCTTAGTCAATGTCCAACATCCACATGCATATGAGGCAATGGAAAATGCCATGGCTTGGATCAAGCACACCTTAGTCCTCTAAGTAACATCCTTGTTTTTAAACCTTTGAAAGGTGTGGGGCAACAGATTGACCCACTGCACTGTGTACTTTGATCTCTTGATGGCTGATTACCTGAGCATTGATTGTGTGTCTAAACCAGATGAGGGCCCTGAAACCTCTGTATTTTCTCTGTTTATCATGATGTTAACTGTTGATCCTGTTGTGAGGATTTTGATCTTCTTGACATTGACTTGGAACCCGTACTGAAATCTACAATCCTTGATCTCCATTGGCAAGTGTTTCATGTCCTCACTTTCTTCTAACGAGGTTGTTTCATATGCATATCGCAGGTAGTTAATAGGACTTCCTCCAATCCTGATGCCACATTCTTCTTCCACATTCTTCAGTAATCAAATGTCTCTGATTATTTGCTCAGCATACCCTATAAATGAGAAGTTTAGTGAGAAGACACAACGTGATGCACACCTTTCCTGATTTGAAACCATGCAAAGTGCTCTTGATCTTTTTGCACAACTGCCTCTTGATCCGTACACAGGTTCCACATGAGCACAATTGTATTTTCCAGAATTCCCATCTCCTCAAGCCTTACAGTAGTTTTTAATGATCCGTAGCACCCAATGCCTTGGTATAGTTAATGAACCACAAGTAAACACCCTTCTGGCATTCTCCTCTTTTAGACAAGATCTACCTGACATCAGCAATGATAGCCTTGGTTCCACATCCTCTTCTGAGTCCACCCTGAACCTCTGCCAACTCCCTGTCAAAGTCCTGCTTCAAACGTTGTTGGATGATCTTCAGCAAAATTTTACTTTCATGTGATGTCGGTGATATTGTTCTGTAATGTATGCATTCTATTAGATCATCTTTCTTTGGAATGAGTACTAATATGGATTTCTTCCAGTCAATTGGCCAAGTAGCTGTTTTCCAAATGTACTGGCATAGATAAGTGAGTGCCTCCAGTGCTTCATCAGCTTACTGAAACACTTCAATTAGTATTCCATCAATATCTGGAGCCTTGATTCAGGCTAAGAATAGCTTGGACTTCTCCTTTTAGTACCTCTATTCTTGCTCAAATACCACCTATTAAAATGATTGAATGTCAACAGATTCTTTTAGGTACGGTCACTCAGTGTATTCCCTCCATCGTCTTTTGATACTTCCTGTATCACTGAATATTTTGCCCATAGAATCTTTTAATATGTAACTGGAAATAATTGAGCTTTATTGTTCTATCCTGGCCGATAAACACATGTGGGGTTAATTGGAGGTTGGAGAGATAAATGGCTCGGTGAGCCTTGCCTTTCTAGTTCTCAGGTCTCTTACTTTGTGATGGTCAGACCAAGGTGCAGGTGCCTTAGCCAGTTCCCTGTTTCAGCTCTCAAGGCTCACTTCCTGCAAGACGTCAGCCCTGTACCCTGGAGAAGCCATTGGAGCACGCTGCCAGCACTTAGATGCTTACACACTCAATGATCTGGCTTTCCTCCTACAGTTGGTGCCATTGCATGTGTTTTTGTGAGATGAGGAGGATTTTGTAGATTGGCGTCAGACATATGGGCTAATGTTGGATTTATGGACTTCAACAGCACTGAGTTTTGATTCTTTCTTAATGTTCACTTACCCTTTATATAAAACTCTCTCTTATACATCTATAAGATTCTGTAGATTTGTTTCCCTAGTTTACCCAGACTAACACATTATGTTACCTCTAGGCTTGATTTTTTTTCTTCAGTTTTTCTGTTTAAGATATGCTGCGTGTTTTCTTCCTTTTTGATTTTCTAACTCAAAATGTAGAGTAAGGAACAATGGGTAGAGAATGGAATGTCTCATGATGGTTACTTTGTTGTGTGTTTTACTTGTTGTTGTCATCGTCTTGTGATGTCATTTGCTCGAGATTTCTTGAAAAAGTTTTACACCGCAACCTAACCAAGAATAATCTCAAAATGTTATTCTAGAAAACGTTTATGGAATTTATACTTGGAAAAAATATTGTATATGGATAAGGACAATGAACATCAATATGCAAGCATGATTTAGAAGAAAAGATTCTGAACTTATTTTAAAATTTACACTTTGCTTCCTCCTGGTTGTATGACTTTGTTGAAGCTATACTTCTTCTCTGGCTCATCTTTGAGGATCTCTTGAAGGACCAAGACAACATGTTGGTCCCTGAGTCTCAAGTTCCCTTGTGACCATTTAGGAGGAAAGAGTATGGTGGTATCTCAATAATACTAACTTTTTAAAATCTTATACCTCCCTTTCTTTGTTTGTTTTACCATATTTATTTGTTGTAGGACACTAGCAAATCAGTGATGATGATGAAGCAAAGGGATTCCTTTAATTTGGCCTTCCTAGATGACGTGAAAGCCAAGGTCTTGGAAATACCTTACAGAGGCAAAGACCTCAGCATGTTTGTGCTGCTGCCAAATGAAGTCGATGGACTCCGGAAGGTAAACCTGACCTTTCAGTCTGCGGCCATGTTTCCTGGGACTGCGATGCTTGTGTGGGCTGTTTTGGAACCAATGCTTGCCAATTGGAAGTGTTAGATGGCAGAGCTTAAATATAGAACATGCCATTGCTTCTCTGCACACAGCCTGACAGGGAATTATTAAGGGAAACCTGGCACAGTAAAAGAAAGCAACTTGTATATATATCTGAAAGTGATAGACAGAACTGTAGGGAAAATTTACAAATATGTCATGCAAAAAAATAAAAGAAACAAATAAGGTGCAAACTCTACTTGCACGATCATATATATATATATATATATATATATATATATATGTATATATATATATATATATATATATATATATATAAAGAGGCAACATAAAAATGAATAGTTCACTCAGTACTCGGTGGGCAAAAGGAATAGTGATTATAGAATTCATTATAAAATTATTCAATACAAGGGATCTTTGTACTCAGGGTCGCCATAACAAAGTGTCACAAGTGGGGGGCAAAAACATCAGAAATGTGTGACCTCACAGTTATGGGGCCCAAAGTCCAAGTCACCGTGTCTGTAGGCCATGCTATTTTGGAAGGCCCAAGAAAACATCCTCAACCCCTGCTTCATCCAGCATCTCATGTCCCCTTCTGGTGGCAATTCTTGGCGACCCTGGCCGATCGATGTCTCACTGCAGTCTCAGCCTCTGTCCTCACCTGACACACTTCCCTCTGAGTGGGTCACAGTCACAGGGACTTGGGGTTAGGACTGTCACTAATCTTGTGCGGGGCACGTTATTGAACTCAGAATGTTTTCCTGTGTATATGATGGGTTTCCAAAAGGTCATAGAAAAATAGAACTAAAAGATCCAGGAAATTTTCCATGAATTTTTAAGCCCTTTCAGGTACACAGGCATCATATATATAAAATCATCAATGCTTTATAATACATGCATAATATATGTATAAATCATATGTGTTATATATAGTAGTTACATGCATAATTTATAATGTGAGTACATATGGTGTGTATACATATATTAGTAACATGTATATATTGTATATACAACAAATAAGATCTATCTTCTTGCATATGTATACAACATGCCATATATGCTACATTTCAGGACTGTGGCATAGAGTTATATCCTGGGCCTACTAAGTGCAAGTACAGCACCAAGCTCTCTTTGGGAGAAAGATAAGGCTTTCATTTGCATAAAAGTACAGCCTTAGAAAACCAAAAGGGTGGTTCCACATTCCTGTGGGGTCCTTCTAATCTGAGTCACCTAGATGGCAGTGGTTTGTCATTAAGAAAGAGCAGAGGGTCTTTGCAGAAGGGGAAGACCCTCAAGAAGATGCAATGACACAGTGGCGACAACAGTGTGCTCAAACATGACAGCAATTGTGTGGCTGTCACAGGACCAGCAGTGTTTCTTTCTGTTGCATTTAAGATCACAATGAGCCCGAACTAACTCCACAGCGCCTTAGGGCAATTGCATCATGCATTCATCTATCTGCTAGAGGAGTCTTCTGCATTTCACATTGATCGTTAAAAACTTTCCACCGCTTCGATTCAATGCTGTGTTGTGTGTCTAGGAATATTCATGTCTGTTCCTTTTTTCCATTGTTATAGATTGAAGACACACTCACTGTAGAAAAGTTTCTGAAGTGGACGAGCCCCTCATTTATGAAGGAGTCCAAAGTGGACTTGTCCTTACCCCGATTCAGAGTGGAGGATGAATATAGTCTCAGAACCATGCTAACAGCCCTGGGCATGGTGGATGCCTTTAGCCCACAAAAAGCTGACTTCTCCGGCATGACAGGGGGCAGGGACCTGGTGCTGTCGAAGGCCCTCCACAAAGCCTTTGTGGAGGTGAGTGAAGAGGGGACCGAGGCAGCAGCCGCCACGGGCGTAGTAGCGGTCCCGATGTCCTTACCCTACTATGAACCCTTCCACTGCGACCACCCTTTCATGTTCTTCATCAAGCAAAACGAGACCAACAGCCTTCTCTTCGTTGGCAGAATTGTTTCCCCCTAGCTGCTGCTAGCCCTTCACAACATGTTGAAAAGCTCAGTTTTCTTGAAGTAAAATCAATTCTAGAAACTACAGATTCTCCTTCAATCATTATCCTTTGTGATCCCTCCGCCACCCCGAAGGATGTAGTGGTTAAAGCCATAGATCTGTCAACCTCTCTTCACACACACACAAACACACACACACACACACACACCCATTTTTGTGCTTGTGGTTTCCTTTTCCCCGATGAATATTCCCATTGGAACAAAATACCACATTTCAAGAACGCATAAAGGACTCTTTCAACACTACATCTGCTCTTAGGAAGAGTTCTGTTGGTGTGGTGGGTTAAGAGTCAAGCTGCTAACCTCAAGTTCAATGGTTTCAAACCACTAGTTGTTCCTTAGGAGAATGATGAGGCTTTCTACTTCCATAAACAGTTATAGGCTCAGAAATCTTTGGGTGGGAGGGGAGGCCGTTCTGCTCTGCCAAATCAGGTCGCTGTGAGTCAAAATCATTCAGTGGCAGTGAGTATCTGCTCTTAAATTTGAAACAAGACTCCATTTGTGACTCCTAAGAACATCGCAAAAAACACTAGATCCTTAAATGCTTCACCAAGACTACTTGTTGCTTACCTTTATTTTCTTTCTAAACAGACTACCAGGGTTCCACCACACAGGGAAAAGGCAACTTGGGAATACATCAACCATGTAGATAGAAAACTTCACTATAAAGGTAGAAAAGGATGAGGCCAGATAAGTAGTGGGAGGCCAGCACTAGAAGGATTTTGTAGTCAAAAATAGCTTTCAGCCACGCCACAGACTGGCCTAGACAGGGAACGGTACAGCGAGTGAACTTTAGTCCAAGCAGCTAGAGGAAATCAAAGGGATGCCTGTGCCCTAGGGAAGGAGAGGGCAACAAAGGGAAGAGGGAGTGGGGAAGGGAGAAGGAGGACTGGGAATGGTCAGGACCAGAATAAAGGGGGAAGAGGAGTATCCAAGTCACCAAAGGACATGTATGTGAACTGTTGACTGGAAAACCTATTCTCACCCAAATCACAACATAAAGTTGTTCTTTTGTAAGCAATAGAAATTCACCATAGATTTTGTGGGTGGGTGGTTTTAAAAGGGGGGAACGCCATGACTGGGTTTACCCCTTGGAGAGACACAGCTGCCTCAAGCCAGTAGAGGAGTTGCTCTGAAGTGAACCCCAACTCGTGGAATCTGGAAGAATCTCAAGTAGAGCTTCACTTCGCAGGGTTTTCCCGCCAACCTGAGAAACCAGACGCAGTGCTATTGAGTAGATTCTGCCGCCGAGCAACCATCTAGCACAGGGTGGAAGTGCCCACTTTACAATGGTAGAAACCCTCACCTGACTCCTGAGAAGTAGGTGGTGATTTCAAACTGCTGACCTCACAGTTAGCAGCCCGACATATAGACTCCTAGTCATAGCCGTGATTTGTTGAAGGAAGATTTCCAGGCCTTTATTCCAAGGCACATCAGGATAGGCTTGAGCCGCAAACCTTTCCCCTAATGCAGCACCTCTCAACCTGTGGGTCGCAAACCCTTTGGGGGTCGAACGATTTTTGACAGAGGTCACTTAGAGCATCAGAAAACACATCTTTCTGATAGTCTTAGGAACCCAGACACCACTCCTGTATCCTTCTCCAGGCGGGTCTGTCCCATGCAGATACGCCCACCGAAGAGCACGCGGTTTGAAGACTGTGACCCATGCTACACCATGCTTCAAGACAAAATTTCAACTATTTGTCAATAGAAATCAATATTTCACAATATATAATGACATGTTTTGCGATTAATCACTATGCTTTAATTATGTTTAATTTGTAATGATGTAAATACATCCTACATATCAGATATGTATTTATATGATGATTCATAACAGCAGCAAACTAACAGCGATGAAGTAGCAACGAAATAATGTTATGTTTGGGGGTCACAACAAATGAGGAACTGTATTAAAAGGTTGCAGCATTAGGAAGCTTGGGAAGCACTGCCCGAATGGTTGATCACTTAACCTCTCCTGCCAGGCAGGGCTCCTCTCTCTGTGCCAAGAAGGCAAGGGGCACAGTGGGAGGCGATCACCTCCTGAGGAACAAAAGGGCAAGAAGAAGACCCGTGGAGCCATGTGCAGGAAGTTACAGGCAGGGGATATTGGCAAGAGATCACATGTGAGAAAAGGGAGAGGCAGAGGATGAGAGACACATCCAAGGGTGTGCCTTCGACAACAGGGGGATGGAAGATTTTGTTGTGAACAGAAGATTGTGTGTTTATACTTAATCACATATTGACTCAAGGTCCCTTTCAAAACCAGAAGCTGGCGGCATCTGAAATTTTGTAGGAAATGATGGTGTTTCATTAGAACTGACTAGTCATTTCTGTAATTACTTCCTCCATAAAAATGTTTTCTTGCCTCTACATTTTTAACGAACAGACATTTTAGGAAAAGCAAAGCTGGAATCTGTGCAAGGCATTCACATATGGCCCGTCGTCTCGCGGCAGGTCATGGTGGAGGAGGGAAGCGTGAATGCTGCTCTGTAGCTCCCACTCTCCGTGCGCATGCACACCAGTGACCTTAGAGTATGGTAGAAGCAGCAGGTCCGGGACATCCTGGGGGCCCTACTTCCACCAAAGGGAGATGGGCACACCGGCAGTACTAGAGCCTATCCCTCCACCTGCACCCCATATTCTCCAGAGCAAGTCCCTGATGGAGCACAGGGTTGTTCTGTGTGTCTTTGTTTGGGTGGGTGGGGCAGGGGGTGCTATCCAAATACACAAATGCAAGACCAAAATGGAACTCAAGGTAAGCACTTGCAAAGGTCCCTGAGTCTCTGGTGATCTCTTCAAGGAGGGATGGAGAGGAAGTTTGCATAGATGTAAATGTGTAAGCAGTTCTTCTGCCAACACCTCCTGCAGTGACAGGCTTTGGGTGGGGCAGTGAGGTTAAAATTGAGTGGGAAATGCCCAGTGCATCATAAATACAGGATCCAAAGTGGATATTTTCAAATCACAGATTAGTCTGTGAGTCAGAACTAGAAACGCCCTACAAGAGCTTAGGATGGATGCACACCTGTGCTCAACTTCATGAAGGTTTAGCTCGAGAAGACCACCATAAACCCAACAGGAAGCGTCATCAGGCAGGGCAGGGCCGTGCTTCTGTGCTCTGGAGTCCAGGTTCACCTCCGAGTCCAGAAAACAGTGGGTGAGATTTACCAAGGGATGACTGAGGTGGGGTCGCCTGGATTCCGTGTGCCGCTAAAGTTAGAGAGTGATAATCTTGAAGGATGCCACCACTGCTCCTGCAGACAACAGCTGGAGGCTGGCCACTGTCTGGACTCTATAACAGGCACATCACAAGCCCCTGATTACAAAGCCCCATTCTGAAATGAAGAAACTGACCTTCAGAAAATAAGCCAACCTACCCAGGAATATGCACTGACTGCCCAGATTCTTAGTCAGGCCCAGCTTCTAGCCCTGACGCTGGCTTTGGAGAGGAGGACTTAGAGTGGAAAGGAATTAAATGTATTTTTCTTGCTAGAGCAATTAGACACAATCCCCTCTTTATGTCCGACTTGCCCTCCATTAGAATTAGATAACGGACCCTTTGTAGTGAGGAAATGCCAATTGAGGGAATCCTGGGGGCACAGTAGTTAGAGTGCCAGCTGTCCACCAAAACGTCAGCAGGTCAAACCCACCAGTCCCTCCAAAGGACAACAAGGCACGTGTCTGCTTCCATACTTGTAGCTTTGAAGCTGGAAGTTGGCAGCCCGCTGGCCAACACACACCATCACCAGGGAGACTTTCTCTTGGAAACCCAGGGGTGTGGTTCAGCTCTGTCCTGTTTCTGTTGTCATTAGTTGCCAATAAGTTGATCGCTAGCCATAGTAACCTATGCACAACAGATTGAAATACTTCCTCCTCTGGTTCGAAATTCCTAATTGTTACTATGCTTCCGCCCATCGCTGTTTCCCTCACTATGTCAACCCATCTGCTTAAACGTCTTCCTCCTTTTGTTGCCCCTCGACTTTACCAAGCATGCTGTCCTTCTCCAAGGACCGGTTTCTCCTCGTAGGATGTTTAAAATATGGAAGATGAAGTCTCACCATCCTTGTCTCTAAGGAGTAAACTGGTCATATGTCTTCTAAGGTATATTAGTTTGTTCCTTTGGCAGTCCATGGTACTTTCAATATTCCTCGCCAGCAGCACAATTCAAATGCATGAAACCTTCTTAGGCCTTCCTTATTCAATGTCCAAATTTTAGCATGTATATCAGGCAATGGAAAACACCAAGACCTGGGTCAGCACAACGGAGCCTTAAAGTAACAGACATGCTTTTCATCACTCTGAAGAGGATTGTGAAGTAGATACACCCAATGCAATGCGTCTTTTGATCTCTTGACTGCTACTTCCATGAACATGGGTTGTGGATCTAAGCAAGACACAATCCTTGACAGTCTCCATCTTTTCTCCTTTTATCAATATATTAACTAATGGTCCAGTAGTGAGGATTTTGAGTTGTAATCCATACTGAAGACTGCAATCCGAATGTATGGATGTGCTTTATACAATTGATGTATGTATATGTATGGATTGTGATAAGAGTTGGATGAGACCCTAATAAAATGTAAAAAAATAAAAGGAAAAAAAAGAAAGAAAAGAAAATAATGAGGGCAAAGAATGTACAGATGTGCTTTATACAATTGATGTATGTATATGTATGGATTGTGATAAGAGTTCTATGAGCCCCTAATGATACGTTTAAAACAAACAAACAAAAAAAAGAAGAATGAAAAAAAAAAAGAGTGCAATCCTTAATCGTCATTAGCAGGTGTCTCAAAACTCCCTCCCTTTTAGTAAGCGAGTTGGTGTCATATGCATCTTACAAGTGGTTCATAAGCCTTCCTCCAATCCTACTCTCACATTCTCTCCACATCACCAAACTTCTCTGATGATTTGCTCCGCATACAGTTTGAATAAGTATGCTGAGAAGATACAGCCTAAACAAACACCTTTTCTGATTTAAACCTGACTATAAAATAATGGTTTTGGTGCGTGGGTTTTGGTGATGGCCAATAGAATTTGGGGAGGAATGTGCAAGATTATTTTTACAATTCTCTTTATTTAAGTAGCTAAAAAGACAAAAGTCCTAAGAGATGAGCTTCTTTCAGTGTTCTCACTGCCATTAGATTGATGTCAACTCATAGCCACCCTATAGGACAGGGTGCAACTGGCCCTGTACGTTGTCCAAACTGTAACTCTAAAGATGAGAAGAGTGACTTTCTCCCACCGAGTGACTAGTGGTTTTGATCTGCTTTCCGTGTAGATTCAGCCCAACTAATAACCACTGCAACACGAGGGCTCCGTTTGAGCTTTGAAAGGCCAAAATCCATGAGTAGAGGCTTCACGTTGAATTCCTTCTGATCCTTGATCAAGCATGTAGATAATTTTGGCCTTAGGCAGACTGCATTGGAAAGTAAATTACCTGGCTCTTTCTCCAATCCCACTGTTTGCATGGAAGGATATCACCACGGACTGGGAACACTGGGTGGGTTGGGCTGGGGTGGGGTCATTTGAAAGGGACCTGGAATGTTTTATGGAAAAGAGTTCCCAATTACTCAAACGCACAAATGTCTAATTTACATATTTCAAAGCCAGGATGTCAATTGACTGCTTCATTAGGGGAATCATTTTGTAAATGGTATCTAGTCACTGTAAGAACCTCTTCCTGCTACCTAAGTTCTCGGATGAAATTATACACCAGAAACTTGTTTGGCGACTGAAGGGAGAGTAAAACAACATTCCCCAGAGTGAACAAGGCTATGTGTCAGCATCTTCCCTTCTTAGGAAACACACAAACAAGAAACAAAGAAATATAGTAAAATTTGATTTTCAATAAAGTTTAAGTTGTTGTCACCCAAACTCATGTAAAAACTGCCAAAACTAGGGGCACCTGAGGTTGACCAGAAATGTTCAGAGGAAGTGACAAGAGAAGCAGGAAGTGATGTTGCTTGTTAGGAGAAGGTGAAAACACAAAACAGATCACACACACACTGCAAAAAAAAAATGTGTTTTTTCCACAGTCATTCCCTTACCATGGATACAAACCTGGCATGACTTCCCCACCACAATAGATACAGAACCTGGTGTGTGAACGGGATCAGCAGGAGATTTCTGGGGCCTGATCTGGTCAATGTGTGCAAGAGCGGTGGGTGGCCCAGACCAGTACACGCCTTCCAGTTTCTGCTACAATGCAGACAGTTGCAAAGAGTGACGCTCTTGTTCTAGCAACAAAAAATCATCTGGGTAACCCAGAGAACATGGAGTCCATCAGAAAGCCAGGGCAGTCCAGTAGCCTGAAACCTAAGAAAAATAAGGACCCCCTGAGAAGAGCTGAGCACACACTCTCCTTGGAGAGAGCTGTGCAAGCAGGTAACAAGAATTCAGGGTAACATTTGAACAAATTGCTAAAGGCTAAGTGTGAGCTAGCAAGAGTGTTGCGTCTCCAGGAGCTGCAGGTTCAAGGGGAGTTTGTATCTCCTCATTCCTTGCCAGGAACCAAGTGTTCCAAAGAACAATGAGGAACTGGGGACCTTCTCCATGCACAGATGGAGAGAAGGGAAACTGCCATGGAGAAAGGTCTCCATCTAGTCTCCCTGGAAGCAACAGTTTTCAGTTTCTGAGCTTCTCCTCTCATGCCTAGCCTCCATCAATGTTCAGATTCACCTGGTCGAAAGCATTCTTCCATGATGAGAGACTTGAAACCGCCATGAGCCCAGACCACTCAAGAACAGCTACTACATGATAATATAGATAGATGCAGAAAAAGAGTTTGACAACATAGAACACCCATTCCTGTTTAAGACACTCAAAATGGTACGAATGGAAGGAAATGTCCTCAATATAATACAAGCTATACATGAAAAAACAACAGCCAACATGGTAGTCCATGGAGAAAAGATGAAAGCAATCCCACTGAAAAGGGAGACCAGACAAGGATGCTCTTTGTTCCCACTTTTATTTAACATCATACTGGAGGTCCTAGCTAACAACATAAAGACATCAAAAGAAAGACATTAAAGGTATTCATCTGAGGAAAGAAGACGTGACACTATCCTTATTCACAGATGATATGATTTTGTATATGAAAAGCCCCGAAAACTCCACAAGAGGAGTGCTGAAAGCGATCGAGGAATATGACAGAGTGGCAGGATGCAAGAGCAACAAGCAGAAGTCTATCAGATTGCTGTATACATCTGATGAGTCCACGGAAGAGGAGATCAAAAAGGTAGTAGTACCCTTCACAAAGCCAAACACAAATTGAAATATATAGGAACATATCTGAATAAAAAAAGATGTGTATGAGGAGAACTACAGAACACTATTACAAGAAACCAAGACTGATAGACTGATCTCCACTTATAGAAAAATATCCCATGCTCATGGATCAGAAGACTCAATATAGAAAAGATAAAATCTAATGCTATCCTGATAAAGATAACAACATCTTTCTTCAAAGACTTGGAAAAACTGACTACCTACCTCACATGGAGAGGGAAGAAGCCCAGAATTAGCAGAGAACTGCTCAAGAAGGACAGAGTCAGAAGGCTTGCTTACCTAACTTAATACCTATTATACAGCCACAGAGGTCAAACCAGCACATTACTGGTATAATGATAGCTATTCAGAACAATAGAAGAGAACTGAAAACCTAGAAATGAAATCCTCAGCCTACAGACAATTCACCATTGGTAAGGGCACCAAAAATATTAAATGAAACTATGATGCCCTCTTCAACAAATGATGCTGGAGAAAATGGATATCTACCTGCAGAAAAAATGAATCAAGACACTGATCTCACCTCATATAGAAGAATAAACATAAGATAGACCAAGAACATTGAGGTAAAGCCCCAAATTATTAGAAACATTAATGAGGAAATTGGGACAAACCTAAGAACTTTGGCATGCGGAATACATAGGCTATCAGAATAGGGAAAGACACAAACACAGAGGAAGCACAAATTGACAAGTGGGATATACGAAAGATAAAATACCTGTGTACATCAAAAGAATTTGCCAAAAGAATAAGAGGGCCCACAAACTGGAAAACACCTTTAGCAATGGTACATCAGACAAAGTCCTTATTAGTAAAATCTACATTGCTCTGCTAGCCTACAATAAGAAAAAAACAAACAGCCTATGAGGAGGTGGGCAACAGACCAGAATGGAAGTTTCACAAGGGCAGAAATCCAAATGACCAATAAACATTTGAGAAAATGTTTCCAATCATTAGCTATAAGGGAAAGGCGTATTAAAACAACTGTGAGATACCACCTAATAAGCTCAAAGATAGCCCCATTTCAAAAAATGTAGAGAGTAACAAGTGTTGGAGGGCGTGTGGTGAGATAGGAACTCTCATTCACCACTAGTGGAGTTGTAGGCGTGTATAACCGTTGTGGAAATTGATTTGGCAACACCTAAAACAAATGGATATTGAACTACCACGTGACCAACAATCCCCCTGTAAGGGACATACCCAGAAGCAGTAAGAAACAGACGATAGTCAAGCATATGCATTGCAGTATTCATTGTGCACAGTTCACAATCACAAAGAGTTGGAAACAACCTAAATTTTCATTAATGGATAAATATATATATATATATATATTAGAAAAACCATGGTACATACATACAATGGAGTGCTATGCATCCCCAAAAAGCAATGGTGAATGCATGGAGTACATTTTCCTATGGAAATAGGTAGAGGAAATTATGCTAAGTGAAATAAGCCAAGCACAGAAGGACAAGTACAACATTGGTTCACTGAGGTAAGCTTAAAAAGCCCACGAGGCATAGGTCAAAATTCTCTAAATGCATAAATTCCCGGGAAAGGTTCAGGCCCCCGGCAGGAGTCAGACTAAATCCAGGGGTGCATATGGCAGCCAACTAAAAAGGAGAGGAAAAGACAAGGGGGACATGGATACTGGGGTAACAGGGAACCGGGCACTAACCCATCCAAGGGAATATATTGTTCATGTCTCTACAAGAAAGGGAGACAGGGTTCAGACCTCAACCTGGGGCACCAAGCCTTGAGGGCAACGTACTGGTAGCATGAAGCAGCGAACTACCAGGTCTGCAGCCTGGCCCCAATCCCTGTGAGGTCAATGTCCTCCCCAGAAGAATGCACTACAGAGGCCAGCACTGAGGATACAGCCTGGGGAGAGGGTCAGGTCTGCCCAGACCATAGGGGAGCAAACTAAGAGAGATCGTGAGAAAGCGAACGACACACTGGTTCAAGGATGACATTCCTACTCCGAGCAACCAAGGCACAGAGAGGACCATTGGGCTCGCCCCACCATGAGCCCCTACACCCTCTAATTGACTCATAGCACTGCAGGGACAGCACTGGAGACACAGTGTGGGAATTGTGCCAGATCTGACCCTCCCTCCCAAACCCTACCCCCCCTACCCACACATACACACCAGGGTGAAATGCGAAGGGAGCACAACAGAGCAGCAAAGGGAGCAAAGCGATGAATGCTGAAAATAGACTTCAACCTCAGAGGGAGCGTCTTGGCACCGCATTAAGACTTGGCACTTCATCAGACTTGATCAGAAAACACACATAAGGTTCAACAGACAGACCTGGACACTTATAGGTGGCTCCTTCTCCTTCTCCTTCTTCTTTTTCTACATCTATTTATATAAGATAGGCAAGATTAAAAGAATCCCAAAGAGAAAACAGTGGGACTCATGCCTCTGGGAGAGCAGGGGAGAAAGGGAAGTGGTAAAAAGGAAGGGGGGAGCCAGCAAATCCAGGGAGAGGGGAACAACAAGAGATCTAAAATCAATGGTGAGGAGATCATAGAACGTCAGGTGGGATTTGATCAAGTGCAACGTAGCCACGAGGAATTAATGAGAGCTGTATGAAGGTCAAACATGATAGTGGAACATGAGGAAAGAAAAGGAAACACGAAATAACTAGGAGACAAATATATGGGTAGAGGTATAAATATAGGCATTATACATATACATATACATATCATTCCATAGTTCAATCATGTCAAGCCAAATTGTACAAGTGCTACCACAATCAGTTTCCAAACATTATTTTTCCTCATGGACTACTTGGCATTCTCTCCCCTTACCATGCGCCCACCAAAACCACCACGATGGCCCACCCACCGAAACCCTTATTCCACTTGCTGTCCCTGGTTTCCCATATCAAAAAACAGAAATATATACATAACATGACTTCAGGAGGGTGATCCCCAATGACATAACACCTCTGAGAATCACGCTAATATAAACAAATAAAACCAAAATAGAGAAAATGTTGAAAACCGGATCAGGTTCAGCAAGCATCAGAGGATCAACTGAGAAAAGTGTTCAAGGCAGGTCTCTCAAGCCTTTGATCTTCTGTGCCCATCTCTCCAATGCACTCTGTTTAGTAACCGTTTTCCTCCCACCCCTCCATTGTGGACAGAGGAGGTTCACCACAGGCGTATTTCTATGTAGTTCCCACAAATGAATCTTGGCTCCCACTGTCCTCCACAGCCTTCTGCAAACAGGATTCATACAGTTTACACTCTGGTAATCCTCTCTCCTTCAACGTCGGAGAATATGATTTACAATCCTAAGGAGACTGATGATGATGTGCTTCTTCGGCATCTCACTTAGCTGGATGCTTCTTTGGAGACTGTCCTTTAAGACCCCATACGCTATTTTAGCTGAGAGCCGGGCACCATCTAATTTCTTCACCACATTTTACTACAGCATCCCTACCTTCTGGGTTCCCATTTTAAATTTGTTGTAGTTTTTAATATTTCCAGTTTTCTTTTTGATTGAGGTTTTTCTGTTTTATTTTATTTTATTTATTTTTGGTATGTTTTTCTGGGTATGAAATCCAGGATAGGTAAATCCATTGGGACAGTAACTGGATTAATAGTTTCTTGAGGGGACTGGCACTTGAGGGGGTTTGTCAGGGGATGTTGGGGGGAAACGAGGAGCTAATAACAATGAGTACAAGACAGAAAAAGATGTGCTAAAATTGATTGTGGAGATATATTCCATTTTGGGTATTATAACCAATGTTATCAAACAAAATATGTATAAATTGTTGATTGAAAAACTAAAAAGAAAGCAGAAAATATGGAAATTTCAAACAACGTTAAGAGGGATCCAAAGGTAGATCAAATGATGAGGTGTTACTCTTTAACTTAATAGCATCTGCCAGAATCAACTTTACAAGGCTCTCTGTCTGAAGGCAAAGTTACTCACATCCTTGACACAGAGCAGAAGGCAGGCCCGAAACAAAGCAGAGCCAGGACACATCCAGGTGAGTCTGCACAAGGAGAGGGAGAGCCCCTGAGGTGAGGTAGCAATGAAGCAAGAACATCCGGCAAACCTTCTGCAACGAGGTCTCCAGCTGAAGCAAACGGTCAGGCTGGGTCCCAGAAGTTAAAGTCAGAGCTTTGGTAAATGTCATCATAGTCACAATAAAATCCTAACTCAAGCTCTGGCTAGAATGTAATTGTATAGCACTCACATGCATTGAGAAAGAAATAGGGGGAAGCAGCCCACTGTCCAGAGAGCCCAACCTATACATTAAATCAGACTCAGGGATGAGCTGGACATTTGAACTATCATAGAAGAAACTTTAAATAACTGATTAATAGTTTATGGAGCTATAAGGAAGAGCATAAAATATATACATATAAGATGGGTATTAAGACTGACTTTGGTGGGTTTAGCAATTTAGATTATAATAAATTCATCATTTCAAATAACAGGAGAAAATGTATTACTCAATAAATGATATTGCTGCGACAGGATAGCTATCTATCTATCTATCTATCTATCTAATAACCCATGGGTTATATTGTGTGTGAGTCAGTTTATTTAAACTTTACTCGATTTATCCAATTGACTTTAGTTATGGAAAATACTTAATGTCTTGAGAAATAAAACATAAGAGTGGCAGAAGGAAACAAAATGGAGGAGATAATCTACATGTTGTACATCATCAAAAAGTTCCTTAAGTGTCCTGCCAGTCGCAAAGGGAAATGAATATATATAAAAGCTGTTTGAGAGAGTGATTAAATTCAATAGACACATATTTTATTGAAATGTCTTTGACAAGCACGGTAACAAGCAAAAACAAAAGGCAGATGGCAAACTGGGATCGTATTTGTCACACACAATAAGGTGAGAACAGGCAAGTGTCCATAATAGAGAAAACACTTTCCTTATCAATAAAAAAAAAAAAGACTGAACATAGGGATATTGACCAAGGTAAAAAAACCAGAGATCTGCAGGAAGGCCAAATCCAGCGGGATTTTAATATGTGGGAGATGCTCTAGCTGGTCCAGAGACAGGCACACATGTGAAAGCATTAAAGAGGCCTTCATAAATAGCCAAAGACATCGGGAAAAACAGGACCGTCTACACACTTCTTAGAGTAGTGGTCATTTGTGCAATGGGTGGATGACAACAATTTGACAATTGCTGTCAACACAATCACTCCACATTCCCCTGAGCCAGAGTTTTCTCAGGACAGTTATTTCTTACATGTGCCAGAGGACTTTTGAACACTGATTATTTCAACCAACTTCTTAGTAGCAACAATTCTAGACTTCAACCGCTGTACTCATCAGCAAGGAGCTAATGAAGTGGATTATAATGTATCCGTGCAACAATGCAAATACTCAAAAACGTAACAGGTGCATCCGAAACTCGTTATTGGCTGATATGGAAAGGTCATCAAGTTGTGCGTGTATTTTTAAGTGAAAGCAGAAACTAATATATCTGCATATAGTGTATGACAGCACTTGTATAGAGGAGGAACTTGCCCTCATGCAGAGGTCACTGAAGATATGAGGCTATAGCAAAGTATGGTCAAGAAACCTGATGGTACCCAGCTATCAGAAAGAACAGTGTCGGGGTTTTGAAAGCTTGTCTTCAAACAAGCAGCCATCTAGGTAAGGCATCCATTAAGTCTACATGGAAGAAGCACATCATCCATGCATTGCAAATAAAAAGAAATCCAAGTCCAAAGGAGGCAGTGGAATTAAATTATGAACGGCCAGTTCATAGAAGACTACGAATGACAGCAGGATTTGAAAATCCGCCTGCAGGGCCTGCACATGGATAACCCTCCCGTGAGTTCCCGCTGCCCACAGTCCCGCAATGAAAGAGCCTTGACTGCCACACAGAGAGCATTGGAAAGGCAATGGTGGCAGAGGTGGTTAGCTTACAGTGTAATTAATACCTTATCGTTTGAGCTCCCTTTCGCCCCATTTTAAAGTTTCAGTTTTTAATATGTTGAGATTTCTCTGTTTTGTCTACTCATTGATGTTAGTTGTTTTGTTATTGTTTACATCTTGTTTGTATTTCGTGTGACTTTCTGTATGAATCCGGAATAGGCAAATCTATAGAGACAGTGACTAGATAATAATTACCTAGGGGGAGGGCAGGGGAAGTTTAGGGAAAATGACGAGCAAGCAACAAAGAGTGTGAGAGGAAAATGTTCTGAAATTGATTGTGGTGATAATCGCAAAACAGTCCTTAATATGACTGAATGACTAGATTGTATGATATGTGCAGTGCATGTCAACAAACTATTTTATAATATATATAATTAACAGAGAGTACTCTGCAATCATATCAAATTATAGCTCTCTACAAAGATAGATGATCTTTCCCTACACTGCACTTCTAGTGAGTGGCTCTGGTAACTATGATTTCCAATCGTGTGTTCACACTGGTTCAAACTTGGAAACAGTGATGCCATGCTATGAATTCAGAGAGAAATAGAATGGAAAGGATTTAATGACTATTGTTTTACATAATTTTGTGGACTAGATGGAACAGTTGTGATAACTGGACTGCTATCAATTGCCCTAACCGTAGGTGGGAAGTATACTGTCAATGCAACATTCCATGACTATAAAGAGAAGGGATTTCCCACCAGAATCCTGCCACTGGATAGTCAAAGGAAATGTGGGTGGTGAGTGCCACATACAAGGGAGGAAGTTCTGTTCTGTGGTCATCCCCTGATGCCTTGTGGAACAGAGAAACCACAAGGTTTCATCTTAGTAAGAAATGTTTACACCCATGTTCTGATAGATGGGGGGCAGCAGAGGGAATGGAATAACATCAGGACCAGATATCCCCTCAGGGAACTTGGGGCTTGGTACCTGACTACCAAACACTCATTTTCAGAGAAATTTATTACTGATGTAGGCTATGGTACACGCAGATCCTTGGGACAGCTAGAGCCCAGGTCTCTGACCCAAGTACTGGAAACCCCAGCTCCAAATGTATTGCCAGGATTCCTAGTGATGCATTGGGTTAAATGTTGAACTATCAACAAAAAGACTTATAGTTTGAACCCCCTGGCCTCTCCGCCAGAAGATGACGAGGCTGTTCCTATCAGCTCTGTTCTACAGGATCGTGAGGACTCGGAGTCAACTCAACGGCAGGAGGTAGGGTTTGCTTTGGGATCCCCTCTATTAGAAGCATGACAAGACTCAGTACAGAGACCTTGGGAGCAGGAACAAGCACCTAACATCCAATTCCTGGTCTTAGGAAGTGAAGCAGCTATTACCGTCACAGAATGTTATAGGCATCTAGAAGTTGTTTTGGAAAGAAAGACCATTTGCGTCTGATTCATTTTAGGTGGTTTTAATATTCTCTTAAAATTGGTCTTTCACTTTTAGCAATCATAGCTCAAAATTAGGAGATAGTCAATAGATTTTTCTTATGCACAAATCACTCAGCCAATGAGATGATCAGTTTGGGTGCTGCTCATGGTAGAAACCAGAGAGATACCTGGGCGGCTCTGGGAAGAAGAGAGCAGGGCGTATATTTGGGAGACCTGGTTGAAGTTAAGGCAGTCATGGGACTTAGTCTCTAGGGGACTACTGGCCTCTAGACTAGGTCAGAAACACATTACTCTCTGAAATGAAATCTTCTCAACGTCTTCAGTGCATTTATGCAATGCTGGTTCAATCAAAGAGCCTTCCCGAGAGTGACGATTTGCATGTGAGTTGCTGATCAGGTTCGAGATTCATGCATGCGTTCAGCAAGAGGCTCCTGTTTGCTAATGCTTTATCAGGAAGAGGGCCCCTCAGATATCTAATCTGGGAGAGGTGATCTTTATTATGTGTCTCTTATGAGGTAAACACTATCATAAAGGAGATGTTGGTGACCAATGAGAAATAATAAAAACAGGTCAGGCTTTCCCCCAAGTGGACATGTGTTTCCCAGGGTAAATAATGAACGTTTCCAAAAAACAAAGCCACCGTGTGTAGATGGCGCAACAGTCCCGACAACACCCATTCTCCTTTGACCAACCTTTCCTTCGAGGGATCTGGTGAGAGAGTGGGTTGTGCATTGCGCTACTAATTGCAAGGTCAGCAGTTCCAACTGACCAGTTACTCTTAGATAAAAAGATGAAGCTCTCTGCTCCTGCCAAGACTGAAAATCTTAGAAGCCCAAAGGAGCAGTTCTGCTGTCTTGTAGGCTTGTTGCACGTCATAATTGTCTCCTGGGCAGAAGCTAGTCCTGGTGTAGTGGCTCACACGTTGGGCTGCTAACCACGAGCAGTACCAATTCACCACCTCCTCCATGGGTGAGATGGGACTTTCTAATCCCCTAAAAGATTACACCCTCAGGAGTGACCAAGAGCAAGGTAACTGAGAGGAACTACTGAATCCAGAATGAAGGCCAAACATGGTAATGGGTCGGGAGGAAAGCGAAAGGAAATAGAGGAAAGGAGTAGGAGGCAAAGTGCATACAGAGAAGCCTAATTACAGACATGTACATATGTAAATATATTTATGTTTATGGGGGCAATAGATTTATATGCATATATTTATAGGTTCAGTAGTAGGGTAGCAGATGGACATTGGGCCTCCTCATGCATAATCCCCCAATACAATAGCACCTCGCCCTGCTAAGCAGCCATTGTAGGATACCCATCTTCCCGACATGATCACTGAAGACAGCCGTGTGTGTAAGCAAATGTGGTGAAGAAAGCTGATGGTGCCCGGCTATCAAAAAAAGATATAGCGTCTGGGGTCTTAAAGGCTTGAAGGCAAATAAGCGGCCATCTAGCTCAGAAGCAACAAAGCCCACAGAGAAGAAGCACACGGCCTAAGCGAACACAAGGTGTTGAATGGACCATGTAGCAGATACAAAGGAACAAAAACAATCATTGTGTGATCACCTTCCTCACATAATGGCTGAAGACGAAAGTGTGCATAAGCAAGTGTGGTGAAGAAGGCGGATGGTGCCCGGCTACTGAGAGATATAGCGTCTGGGGACTTAAAGGCTTGAAAGCAAACAAGCGGCCATCTAGCCCAGAAGCAACAGAGCCCACACGGAAGCAGCACACCAACATAGGTGACCATGAAGGACAGAGGAGGCCAGGTCTCCAACATCAAAAGTGAGGTGGTGGTGAGAATCACATCACCGTGAAAGAGGGGTAGTGCATGATGGGGACCCAATGCCCACCTGTAGAGAGCTGAACACCCCTTCCAGAGGGGTAGGGAGGAGGAGATGGGCCACACAGGGTTCAGTGTAACAACAATGAAACTCAAAACCTTCCTCTAGTTCCTGAACGCTTCCTCCCCTCCCAATCATCATGACCCCAATCCTACGTTGCCTTGCGGACCTGGTTGTACCAGAGGATGTACAGCGGTGCAGTGGGGATCTGGAGGCACAGGGAATCTAGGACAGACGAACCCTTCAACACCAGCGGTGGGAGAGGCGACACCAGGAGGGAAGGGCATGTAGAAAGGGAGAACCGATCTCGGAGATCTATGTGTAACCTCCTCTCTGGGAGATTGTCAAGGGGGAGGCGGGTGAGGGGAGACGCCGGGGAGTGTAAGATAAGATATAATAATTATTTATAAACTATCAAGGGACCAGGGGTGGGATCGGGGAGAGAGGGGGATGGGGGAAAAAAAGGGAAACCGAGCTGATTCCAGGAACCCAAGTAGAAGGTGAATTATGAGAGTGACGAGTGCAACGAATGTATAAGGGTGCTTTGCTCATTTGATGTACGCACAGATTGTGATAAGAGCCTTATGAGCCCCAATAAAAAGATTTTAAAAAAAGAAAGAAAATGATTAGGGCAAAAAATGTATGGATGTGCTTTATACAATTGATGTATGTATATGTATATGTATGGATTGTGATAAGAGTTGTATGAGCCCCTAATAAAATGTAAAAAAAATTAATTTAAAATAAATTTTAAAAAAGATTACACCCTCAGAACCCCACCGGGGCGGTTCTACTCCATCTGTAGGTTTGTTGGGGGTGGAGATAACTGAATTGCATGAATTTGTTTGTTTGTTTTTATAATGTATTCTGTGAACATAGCCATCCAGCAAGATGCTCCCTGACAATTGATCATGCCTTGGATGTAGCACCATCTTGAATCAGTAACTGACAATCACATAGGACAGTTCAGACATGTGGACTTAACTAAGGTGAAGTCCCACTCCAGGAAGTCTTCCTTGTCACTCCTTATCTGTGCCAAGTTCCTCTCCCACCCTGCACTAGAGGCAGGACTCTTCCAGAGACCTGGCATTCTTGTGTAGCTACTGTCTCATTACATGCCTGTTCCCACAACTGCCATGTATATACACTTCAGGGTAAGGACTATCTTAGTCATCCAAGTATCTCTGTAGCAGGTCCTCAAGAAGTATTCATCGGATGGAATTAAACTAGACCTCTGGGTCTTGATCATCAATGGATAAAGCAACAGACAATACACTGAATTCTGCCCATCTTACTCCAGGACCACTCCTCTCTCTGTCAGCTAAGCATCTCTATCACTTCACTGGGAACCAATAGAACCAATGGCTAGTGTGTGAAGATCGACATACTGACCTAGAGGAAGGAAAGGGTTGACTTTTAAATAGCCTGTTAGCTGAATTCATTATGAATCTGTTGATACTCACTGAATTATTATCCAAGTTTCCTCCAATCTATATGATTAATATGCTCAGCACACAGGCTGGTGGTCTTCAACCTAGTGGGATGGAGATGGGAAGTCAAGTCCTCTGGGAGTCATGGCCCCAGGCTCCCTTTTCCCCAGGCTGCTATGATCAGAGGTAAGAAACCACAGTTGAGCTGACTGGTTTACCTGGCAACAAGCGAGTGAAGGATTCTATTGGTAGTTGGCAGCTGGGAGAGAAAAAAAAGGTAAGAGATTTCTCCTAGAAAGAGTGGAATTCATGGTAGTTATACTGATTTAAAGTGAAAAGCGTTCATGGTGGATAGTAGAGTTGTTGTGACTGCACAGTTACATTTTTATGCTGCTAAAATCTTTTGGTTTCCTTTTCTCACTACTCAAGTAAAGGAATTAAATAGATGACCCCCAATGAGAGCACCTTGGGGGCGTAGTGGGTTACACTTTAGGCTGCTACTCCCAAAGTCAGTGGTTCAAACCCACCAGCTGCTTGGGGAGAAAGAGATGGCTCTCTGCTCTTGCGGGGATTTACAGCCTTGGAAAATCGGGAGGGGCATTTCTATTCTACCCTAAAATCAAAGTCATTGCCGTCGAGCGGATGGGGCTCATAGGAACCCTATGGGACAGTGTCGAGCTGTGATTTCCAAGACTGTAACTCTTTATGGGAAAGCCCTGTTTTTCTCTGTGGAGCGGCTGGTGGTTTCAAACTGCTGACCTTGTGGTTCACAGCCCAATGTGCAACCATTGCAGCACCAGGGCTCCTATTCTGGACTAAACTCGCTACCATTGAGCCAATGCTGACTCATAGCTCATAGTGAACAATTGTGTTTCTGAGACTATAGCTTATGGGAGCAGAATGCCTAGTCTTTCTCCCACGGAGCTGCTTGTGGTTTCTAACTGTCCACCATGTGGATGGACGCAGTCCAGCACTTCACCACTGAACCAGCAGGAAGGAGCTCTCTAAGTCAGAATCTACACAGTGGCAGTGAGAGTTTTGAGTAATGTCTCTTCCAGGTCACTAGATGGCACAAACGCTTTGTGCTTGACTAACCTATTAACCTAGAAGTGGTGGTTTCAACCTGACCAGCAATACTGCACAGAGGTAAAATCACTGATCTACTTCGGTTAAGATTAGAGCCAAGAAAATCCCAAGGAGCAATTCAATTCTGCGACATCTGCGGTCACCAGTAATCAGTAATTAACTTGATGGCAACTAACAAACAATTTTCCTTCCAACAATCGCTCAGCAGTTGTGATCTTTTTAAATGATCCGTTGCTGACTTAATGCTTCTGTGTCCAGCACATTGACTCCCTGTGACTACTCGAAAGGGGTCGTTTCCATAAGCAAGGAACTAGACCTGAACATCAATGAATTACAAAGTGCAATGGTGTCCATCTGGAATTGTTCGCTTCTAAGGGTATCGGTGACGTTGGGCAGTTTACTAAGCCTCTCTGAGCTTTGTTTCCTTATTTTAAAATGAATTTAGTTGGTATTGCTATTCCACTCATCTTATGGAAGAATAAACTTGACTAATGTGTATACTGTACTCGATAGGCTAAAGAGTTAATGACCCACAGTTATTGGTGTCATAGCTGTCAGAACACAGATGTCATGGCCATCATCAGAATGACTACAGGCCTTGATCCTGGTTTACTTGGAAACTACGTTTAGCTAAGAAGCCATATAATATAGTCCCTTTAGATTTCTTTAAATCAATGTTTCTAAACCACAGATTTTCTAGATTTAAATCCCAAACCCCTCACTGACTAGCTGGCTGGCACTGGGCAAATTACTGAACCCCAAGAATCTACCTATTAGACATAAGGCCAAGCATGTTTCGGTAAATGCTGTAGCATGTGATAAATAGAGAAGAGTTGGAAGTTGTCAAGGATTTCACTGTGATCAAATCAACAATCAAGACTCATGAAGTGATGTATTTCATTAGGAAAATCTGCTGCAAAACCTCTCTAAAGTGTTGAAGACCAAAGGGTGCCATTCTAAGGACTAAGGTGCACCTGACCCACACCATGGTTTTTACAGTCACCTCATATGCATGTGAAAGTTGGTCATTGAATAAGGAAGACTATCATGCACCTGAACGATGGTGCTGGCAAAGAAAATTGCAAATACTACAGAAGAGCCAGCAAATCTGTCTGGGAAGAAGTACAACCAGAATGCTCCTTAGCTTAGCTAGGATAATGAGACTTCACTCAGTGGTTGGGACGTGTTGTCAGGAGAGACCAGACCCTGAAAAAGGCATCCTGCTTGCTAAAGTAAAGGGGCAATGAAAAATAGGAAGGCCTTTGATGAGATGGATTGTCCCAATGGTTGCAACAATGGACTCAAACATAACAAGTATCGTGAGGATGACTCGGGATCAGGTTGTGTGTCATTCATTGGGTTGTTCATAGGATCGCGACGAGTCAGGACCAGCTTGACAGCGCCTAACAACAACAACAATGGCAAGTAAACACTGGGTTGTGAATCAGGAAGACTGGAGAAGAACTGATGCGTTTGAATGATGGAGCTGATGGAAAATATTGAAATTACCATGAGCTGCCAAAGAGCAGACAAACTTGTCTTGGAAGAAATGTAACTAGAATGTTCCTTAGAATCTAAGATGCAAGACTTTGCCTCATCTGTTTTGGATATGTTATTAAAAAGGACCAGTCCCTGGGGAAGAACATAGTGCTCGGTGAAGTTGAAGGTCCATGAAAAAGACCAAGACCCTCACTGAGATGGATGGACGCAAGGTCTGCAGCAGCGGGTTAAATGATAATAACAACCATGATGAGAATGGCTGAGGACTTCCTTCTGTTGCTCACTAGGTCATTGTGAGTCAGAATGGATTTCATGACACCTAGCAACACCAGCAGCAGCAATAACAACATAACATATAGAATTTTGCAATGACAGTCACCAAAAGCCATGTGTGTCTCTAAATGTGTCTGTGTCTGTATACAGGCAAGTGTGTGTGTCCTCATTGTTGTTGGTTCCATTCTGACTCATAGTAACACGATTTGAATGGATAGAATTGCTTCATAGAATTATAGGTAGAATTGCTCCGTTTGAGTTTTCAAGATGATAATTATTTATGGAAGCAGATTGTTACGTCTTTTTCCCATGGAGCACTCATAGGTTCTACCCTTGAACCTTTCTGTTAGTAGCTGAGAACTTAACCACAGAATCGTCACCAGGAATCTGTGTCTGTGTGTGTTTGTGTGCACCTATCTAGCATATATATGTATACATAATGAAACAAATAAGAGTCGCTGGTACTGACACTTCTTGGGTCTGATCACTCATGTCACAGGATTTATTTCCTTGTCTTCATGCTCAGGGCAACCGTCTCACAGGATAATTCAATCAATTGACATCGTATATTGCATAAGGTTTATACCTGACATCCTTTACTAGTGAGTAGTGCTAGAGCCTTAAAAGCTGTGTGGGGGGGGGGGGAGTTTAAGATACAACTATTGATTCCTGCTAGTTCAGAGAAAGAGAAACGAGCAAAAGAGAATGGAGAGTCAAAACAAACCTACAGGACTAATTGTCCACATGAACCTAGACCTTCTGTGCCCGAAGACCAGAAGAAGTAAGTGTCACCCAGCTACCACCGCTGGAAGTCCTGCTCAGGGCCACAGTAGATAGCTGCTGACCAAAGGGAGAAAGATGTGGAGCATAACCTCAAATTACTTGGAAAACCCGACTGAATAAACCAGTTAAGGCTGGAGGAATCCATGACGGCTTCCCCAACACGGGAAAAATTCTGTAAGCCGTAACCTAACGCTATCCCCCGAAGTCACCTTTTAGCATAATAAGCAAGTTAGCTCCAAATTAAAGAATATTGCCCATGAGTTCTACGCTCCTAGCCATCCATGAGACCAAGTAGTCAACAAATCCTTTAACGCCAAGAGCAGAAGGCAGAGAAATACCGAAGACAGGTTGATGGAAACCGGAGCAGGCATCATGAGAATGTTGCCACATCCTGAATCGATGCCATTGAACTAGTTGTGTAGAAGCTAGTGAATAGGAACCTGATTTTTTGCTGTGTACGCTTTCGCCAAAAACACAATGAAACATTTAAACACTACTACCTACCTAATGGGCATTAGTCTGCATAAGCCTTCACCAAAATCATTATCAGCATTACAAAACACCCCAAGAGACACATCTTCTTCAAGTGTGGGCTTCTCTTCTCGTGCTCCAAAGCCTCCCCAGAATCCTCCCCTCTCTATGCAGAGCATCTCCGGATTACTCAGAATGAGTCACTGGGATGGGAAAGGCGATGGGACAGGTTTGTAGACTGAAAGACCAAACGGGTTTCCAAACAGTCTATTCCTAGTCACAGCAACCTGCGGACAGAGTCCAACTGCCCCCTAGGGTTTGCTAGACTACAATCTTCGTGGAAGCAGACTGGCATGTCTTTTTTCTGCAAACAGCTGACAGCCTGACCCCACCCAGCTGTCCCCTAGCTGCCCAGTGTCCACCACTATAGCCCCAGGGCTCTTGGGTCTGTTTGTAGCCTTTTAAGGGTGTTTAGAAACTCTACCTTACCAAGCAACTTTCTTCACCCCAAACACCTGATCTGGCAAACATCCCACCCATGTATGTGTTAATATTTATAATGTAGTCTAGTTCCCTCCATGAATTTTATCTTTTGATCTGCCCATTCCTGACTTATAACTACCAGAGATGGAATGCTTTGTATTTCCCTCACAAAACAGCTGTACAGGATACAGTGACACACTTGGCCTGGCAGCTTGGCTGAAACCTCGCAAGACACCCCAAGCCAGTGGCCTCCAATCAGCCTCAACTGGGGACCCAGACGTGAGATCACAAATGTTTGTCACTTTCGGTAGCCACGTTTCCGGGTCATTGTGGTGATACCAATCGATAATAAACAAAGCAACTGTAATTTTGGTTTAAATTAATTTAAATGTAAATAGCCTCAGGTGTTTGAAATTATGTTTGTTGGTTGCTTCATGTTGCGGTCATGGAATTCAGTGTCTCAAACCAAGTCTCATAGTGTATCCCCAGGCACCTTCCAGTCAAAAGGGTTCCCTGAATCCCCTGCATGAAGCTCCTTCAGGCAGGAAGAAATGACACCTGATAGAAACTTGGGTATTCTTCAAGGCATCAAGAATAGGCAAAGGGGTAAATATATGGCACATTTTGGTAAATGGTATTTTTGGCTCACCTTTAAAAGATAATTGACTATTTCCAGCAAAAATAATAACAATGCAGTGTGGAGTCTATATCGTGCATAGAAGTAAAATTCTATTCTGATGACATCAAAGAGGATATGAGGATTGCATGAAGGTGTACTGCTATCAGGCCATTACATTAACAAATGGTGTTAGATGCCATGGAGTCAGTTCAGATTAAGAGTGAACCTGCGCATCCATTTGTCTTCAGCGATCGAATCGGGGAGGTGAGCACACAATGATAAGATTCTTTGTTCTTTGATGTCTGGTAACTGAACCCTTCGGCACCTCGTGATCACCGAGGCTGGTGTGCTTCTTCCATGTGCGCTTTGTTGCTTTTCAGCTAGAGGGCTGTTTGTTTATGTTCTAGTAGTTAAGGCTCTAGATGCTATATTTCTTGATAGCCAGGCACCATCAGCTTTCTTCAACACGTTTGCTTATTCACCGACTTTGGCTTCAGCGATCATGTCGGGAAGGTGAACATCATGGAATGCCAGTTTAATAGAAGAAAGTATTCTTGCATTGAGGGATTACTTGAGTGGAGGCCCAATATCCATCTGCTGCCTTAATACTAAACCTATAAATGCATGCACATAGATTTATTTCCCCATCCTCATATAAAAATATATTTACATATGTACATGCCTGTGTTAGGTTTCTCTAGAGAGACAAATCCAGATTGCTAATAATCATATATATATAATTATATATAAAGATATATAGATAGATAACACAAGAAATGAACTGTTAAGTTATATACAGATAGATAGATAAATAATACAAGAAATGAATAGTTAAATCATAAAGCAGTACAAATGGCTCAATGCAACTCACTCTCGAGAGATAGTTGTGAGACACTGGCAGTCCTTCAAGTCTTGGGGGCCACCAGGTAGTCCTCTGTAGAGAGAGCTAGGCTATCCCAGCGCAGGCAGCAAACAGCAAAGCAGGTCACCAACTGTCAGCCAGGTCACCAACAGTCAGTCCCCATCTCAAGAGATGTAAATTCCAATCCAATCATGCAGTCTTAAAGGGACCTTAATTTATAGCAACACAGACATCCCACAGGTAGTGTAGCCTGTAAATTGAGGCACAGAACAAGCAAGGCAGCTGCACACTGGTCTGATGATCAAAGAGCGAGAGACAAGAAAGGCAAGACTCACCAGCCATTTATCTCTCTGCCCTTCAATTAACCCCACTTTTGTTTATCGGCCAGGTTGGCACAATAAACTAACTATCTCAATGCCTTTATTTAGACCTCTATAAATGCCCTTTGCCTCCTAGCTTTTTCCTCTATTTCCTTTGACTTTCCTTTTGTCCCACTATCATGCTCAGCCTTCATTTTGATTTCAATAATTCATCTTGATTAGATTAACCTTAATCACACCCTACCAGGCCTCCTACACCCTCCTCACCACCGATTTGGATCACTTGTTGTTCCCTTGTCCCTGGGTTTATTAATACCACTTCCCTCCCCCCCTCCCACCTCCCCCTCTCCCATATTCCCCCAGAACCGTCGGTCCTGTTGTTTTCTCCTCCACATTGTTCATCCAGCCTATCTTATTTAGACAGACGTGCAGAGGTAATAACATGCACAAAAATATAACAAAGCAACAAAAGAAAACAAAACCGTCAACAACAACAACAAAGAGCCAATGACAATAAAGGAAAAGAAAACCCTATAGTTCAAGGACTGTTTGTTGGCCTGTTTTCTGGTTGAATATGATGGCGTGCCAAGCCCTGGCTCCAAAGTCTATTTTTGGTATTCCCTGGGGATGGAAGAAGCACACCAGCCTGTGTGATCATGAGGTGTCAAAAGGATCAGGTATCAGACATCAAAAAACTAAAAATCAAATCGTTGTGTATTCAACCACCCAATATAATCGCTGAAGACAAATGGGTGCATAAGCAAATGTGGCAAAGAAAGCTGATGGTGCCCACCTATCAAAAGATATAGCATCTGGGGTCTTAAAGGCAAACAAGTGGCTATCTCAGAAGCAACAAAGCCCACATGGAAGAAGCACACCAGCCTGTGTGATCATGAGGTGTTGAAGGGATCAGGTATCAGGCATCAAAATACAAAATATCAAATCATTGTGAATGAAGAGGAGTGCAGATTGGGGACCCAAGACCCATCTGTAGGCAACTGGACATCCCCTTACAGAAGGGGATGGGGAGGGAGGGGGGGGGAAAGAGGACCTGATGCAAGGGGCTTAAGTGGAGAGCAAATGCCTTGAGAATGATTGGGGCAGGGAATGTATGGATGTGCTTTATACAATTGATGTATGTATATGTATGGATTGTGGTAAGAGTTGTTTGAGTCCCTAATAAAATGTAAAAGAAAAAAAGAGAAAAAAATGATTAGGGCAAAGAATGTACAGATGTGCTTTATACAATTGATGTATGTATATGCATGAACTGTGAAAAGAATTGTATGAGCCCCAATAAATTGTTAAAATTAAAAAAAGAAAAAAAGAAAAAAAAAGAAAATTGCCATGTCTCCCATCCCAAAAGTAGCACCCTGCTTTTCAACTCTGGAAAAGACCATCCCACTTGGTCAAGGAAAAGGCCAGTGAAAAAGAGGAAGACCCTGAATATCAATGAGATGAACTGACACCGTGGCTGCAACAGTAGGCTCCCACATAGAAGTAGCTACGAGGCCAGCACAAGACCAGGAACGGCTCGGTTCTGCTGTGGATGGAGTCACTGAGTCCTAATCCACGTGATGGCACCTTCCAGCGACAAACCTTGGGGAGCCCCTGAGTCTCAACTGGTCCAGTCAGTCTGGACTTTTGTAAGAATCTGAGTTCCGCACCAGTTTTTCTCCCGCTCTAGCAGAGCCCATATCTCATGATACTGATAGGAAACCTAGGTGCCAGCAGCTTGGGACCATCTAGTTCTTTGGGTTTCCGGGTACATGAAGCCATAGTTCATGCACACTGTGAACCCTGTCACATACTTTCTTCTTGGAATCTTGGGTTCCCTTCTGTCTTTTTTGGTTTTGGGTGTGTAGACACCAGCAGTGTGACTTTGATGGCCAGGGGGAGCTCTGAAGACCACAGGCAGTGCTCACTCCATCGGGGTTTTCAACATACACCTTCTTAACTGTATCATGACAACTAGCAAAGTACAAATTCCATGAGGCAGAGAGGGAAAACATGTTTAATGGCAGTGGGGATAGTAAGGAGAACTGAAAGGGGATGGAGAATTAGGGAAGGCATAACTGGGTAGAACAAGAGATAGAGGAAGCAGATCTTATCATAACAGGAGGTCCTATGTTTTGAGCCAGGGTGACAGTGGTCATGAGGGTGGGATGAGGAAAGGCCTGGCATTCTGCTCCTGTCAGCACGATGTCAGCCCAGAAAAGCCCTCTGGGCCAGTTCCACTCTGTCACATGGGGTAGCTATTAGCCAGAATCTACTTGATGGCAAAGAGTTTGGTTTTTGTTTTGTCTGTTAAAGTCTAATTGATGTCCCTGGTTTTAGACGGTAGTTCTTGATGCTGGATTGCAGTACATCTAGAACCATGGCTCTGGGACCTGGGATCTTACTTAAAGCAATATACTTGTCTTGGAAATGTTTATTAAAATTTCCTGTGCTGTGCTCCCCTCTTCTGCAACTCCCTGAAAACAGTCATATGGTCTTGCTGTTCACTCTCGCTACAGAGACTTTTCCATATCGCTTCCCTTTACAGTTCCATCTGTGTTTGGTTGAATAATTGGGAGAAGGCATTTGTGTTCCAAGGGCCAAGAGACTTTGGAGTCATCTTGCTATTCTCCCTATCACGCAGCCAAACCAAGCCCATTGCCATCAAATCCATTGTAACCCCTAACAACCCTATAGAACAAGATAGAACTGCCCCTATGGATTTCCAAGACTATAATGTATCTGGAGTACAGAGACTCATCTTTCTCCAATGGAGCAACTGGAGGGTTCAAACTACTGATCTTGTGGTTAGCAGCTCAATGCATAACCCACTATGCCACCCCCAGGCTCCCTTCTACCTAGCACAGTAATGTACTAATAATGCTGGTTTCTTAGATGTGATGTACAATGACAACAGTAGGAAAAACTGAAACTAGGTAAGGGGGATATTGGAACTCCATGGATGAGCTCTTAAGCTTTTATTTGAATCTAAAATTATTCCAAATAAAAAGCTGATATAAAAAAACAAAGTCTCTTCAAAACTTCCAATTAAATGTGTCCTTTCTTTCCTTCTGGGACACAAGCTAATAAAATCACTTTATTCTATTACTAAAAATAATACTAGTAACAGGAAGGGGAGGGGTAGAAGAGAGGCACAGGGTTATAAAAAAAGATTGGCACTTGT
This sequence comes from Tenrec ecaudatus, assembly GCF_050624435.1. Lineage (NCBI taxonomy): Eukaryota > Metazoa > Chordata > Mammalia > Afrosoricida > Tenrecidae > Tenrec > Tenrec ecaudatus. The sequence goes on from NC_134544.1 coordinate 13,737,733, forward strand.
TATTTTATTGTTATTATCATGATTTATTATAGGAGCCCTGGTAGTGAAGTGGTTAAGCATTGAGCTGCTAACCACAAAGTCAGCAGTTCAAAACCATGAGCCAGCTCCATGGGAGAAAGATGAGACTTAAAGTCTCAGAAACTCACAGGGGCAATTCTACTCTGTCCTTGAGGGTAGCCAAAAAGTCAGACTAGACTGCGTGGCAGTGAGTCACCATTAAGTATTGAGCATTTACTAAGGACCACACACTTTCCTTAGCATGTGGGTGCTCTTTTCGTTTGACAGATGAGGACATTTTGGTCCAGAAAGATGATATGACTTGATCAAAGGCACACAATTCTTTTTTTGTTGTTGTTTTTTGTGGTTTTTTTTAACATTTTATTAGGGGCTCATACAACTCTTATCACAGTCCATACATATACATACATCAATTGTATAAAGCACATCTGTACATTCTTTGCCCTAATCATTTTCTTTTCTTTCTTTCTTTTTTTCCCCTTTTCTTTTTTTACATTTTATTAGGGACTCATACAACTCTTATCACAATCCATACATATACAGACATCAATTGTATAAAGCGCATCTGTACATTCCCTGCCCCAATCATTCTCAAAGCATTTGCTCTCCACTTAAGCCCTTTGCATCAGGTCCTCTTTTTTTTTCCCCTCCCTCCCCGCTCCCCCCTCCCAATGTGCCCTTGGTAACTTATACATCGTTATTTTGTCATATCTTGCCCTATTCGGAGTCTCCCTTCCCCCCTTCTCTGCCGTCCCTCTCCCAGGGAGGAGGTCACATGTGGATCCTTGTAATCAGTTCCCCCTTTCCAACCCACTCACCCTCCACTCTCCCAGCATCGCCCCTCACACCCTTGGTCCTGAAGGTATCATCCGCCCTGGATTCCCTAAAAGGCACACAATTCTTAAGGGTTGGGGCACGACTCAAATTCAGATAGTCTGCTTCCAGCATCGTCATTAGGAAGCCTTTCCCTCGGCACTCTCTCAGTCACAGTTGGCACCTTTCCCACAGTTCCTCCCTTCATCTACGGTGCTCTGCCCTCAAAAGCGGATAACTCTCCAAGAAGGTACCGACAGCACCAGTTTACACTTGACGAAAAGCCTTGCACAAATCCTTGCACCATAGAGGTCCTGGTGATGCCGTGTTCAACTGACTTGTTAAAATAACTACATCCTATCCAGTCATCCTGGGTCTTCTTACCTCGGTGGAGCGGAGTGTGTGGGGGGGAGGGGAGGAGCTCAGAGTTTATCTCCAAGATTAAGCAAATTATGTTCCTTTGTAAACACATTCTTATATGTCGAGTTGGACCATTTGCAATTACATGTCCATGAAATCTTACCAAGCCAACTGCCATGCCAAAAATGAACTGTCATCCAATTGATTCTGGCTCACTGCTGTCTAGTGGGTTGGACGAGAACTTCCCCTAGGACTCCCAATGTTGCAATCTTTATGGAAGCAAACTGCCACATCTTTATCCAGGGAATGGCCAGTGGGTTTGAATCCCTGGATCATACCTTCAGCAACCAAGCGCTCGTTTTTCTCTCACCACCTTTATTAAAGAGACCCCAGGCCACACTCCCGCACTGTGGACAGATGACTGTAAGGGAAGGCATGAAGATGGTTGTTGCTGCTTGGGAGCATCCAGTCCGTTTCCTCTCAGAGTGACCCTGTAGACAAACAGTAGAGTGAAATCTGCTCCATCCACACAATTGTCGTGATGTTTGAGTCCGTACCAAACCCAATCTAATTCACCTGGTTGGCCAGGCCTGGATCCTGTGACCCTTTGCTACTCTGATGGGTGGCCCTACCAGATTGACAACCAATTGGCACCAGTGAGGACTTCACCAGCAGCTCTGTCATATAGAATGTTGTCAAACGCTATCACTTGACTTTTCCCCAGTGGTAGGCTTGGAACGGTTTTAGGATGCCCAGCTCCCTGGAGGACACTAGTAAACCCAAAGAAAGAGATTTGAACAATTGGTCATGGTTGTGGAGAATGGGGACGTTCACCCCTGTAGCAGGTGAGGCAAGCACCCTGAAGACCCTGTGTGGGCCATGTGTTGGTGACACCCTGCTCTTGGCTGGTATGGCCATCCCTTCTGCAGTTAACCCACTGCATCTTCCAAAGGAGTATTGCTCATGTAGCAATGACACAACTCCTCCCTTCCCTGCCTTGAGCGTTGGCCATCGGAGGGATGGTTGGAAGCCGTAGAACTGGTTTGGCTTGTGGAGGTATCTGGTCCCAATTCCTCAGGGACTTTATGAATGTGGGAAACTTAGGACCTCTGTCCCTCCCTTTGACGCCATTCCTGCTTCCTTGAGCATTGGGAAAAGTGCCGCTCAATAAATTCTCCAAAATACTAGCCCTGACCCACTTTTGAAAATTCTTAATCAATGTATTAAAATCACACTACTGTTTAATCCCAACCTTATTAAATGTACCCTTAGGGAGTATCATCATAAACACATAACTTTTAAAGATGAACCAGTTTCAGTTGACCACAGGTATTTGGTCAAAATTACACATGACCAAATTGTGGGCCCTTTAGCCTGACTGCTGCCTCCTCTAGCTCCAATTGCTTCTCTTATACCACAGCGTGTTGCCGCACTCTCCGGTGTTTGCCCTCCCCATCCGTGGAACAGCTATTCCCCGCAAGATCTTCCTTCCTGCCAGTGACTATGCTACCAGAAATGAAAATCTCAACTCACAGACAGTGGAAATGCTGCTAAGATACTGGGCGATTGTGATGACCAAAAACCTGGAGAGACTCTCAGAAGTAACCTTAACAGACAACTCAGTAGATTCAAAATTTCAGCCCGCAAGCTACTAACAATTACTGGGAGGAAATGATATCAATGTAATGAAGGCAAAAAGCAGAAGGCTAGCATGTTCCATAAAAAACATATTATAAATTCATTCTTCAGCTAACCTGGCCTGCCTGGAAGAATAGACTCAGTTTGCCTAGGTCACATCACCTCACAGGGAAGAAGTCAGGTCCTTCGTGGGTTTGGTCACCGCATCATGAGAGAGGACCACACAGCAGTTAAAATGAGAGAACTATGTCTCCATTTATCAAAATGGATAAATCTCCAACATAAACTTAGCTTATTTAAACAAATTGCAGAAGAAAACATTCATATGAAGCTTTAGAGCATGGAATTATTTTATGCATTGTTTACCTGGTAATTAATACCTGGTGACATTATGCTTACGTGCTCGGCTGCTACATGAAAGGTCAGTGGTTTGAACACACCAGGCCCTCCCTGGGAGAAAGATGAGGCAGGCTGCTTCCACGACACTGGCAGCTTTGGAGACCCTGCAGGGCACCTCTACTCTGTCCTCGACGATTCAATCAACTCGCTGTCGATAGAATTTTCATACTGTCTATGGCTATATGCAGATAAGAGGGCTTCAGAGAACTTGGAAAACTGGAATTGAAAGATAATGGAAGTTTTCCACGAACTTTTTGAAAAACCTCCATATCCATACGTCTGCATACACACTGTTGTGTTGTTGGGGACCCCGAGTGGATTCCCACTCATTGAGACCGAGCAGATCTGCCCTCAGGCCTCCTCGCTGACATCGTGGAGGGAGTAGATCACCAGCTCTTTTCCTGTAGAGCTGGTGGGATCAAGTCACAAACCTTTGCTTCAGAGTTGAGCACTTCACTGCTGTACCACCGGGGATGTGTGTGTGTGTGTGTGTGTGTGTGTGTGTGTGTGTGTGTGTGTCCACAGCCATTGAGTCGTGTGTATTTAGTGAAAGTAAATGGCATGATTCGGGTGAAAAGCGGCACCTACCAACCCCACCCACTCCTCTCTGGCCAACTATCTCATTACCAGCTTTTCACATTTCCAAATACCATAAAGAAAAAAATCTCTTTCCTCGCTATTGTGTGCGTTCGCAACATTAATCTGGCCTTGACAAATATTGAAAGGGGAAGGACGGTAATACTGGCTCTTAAGATGACGTGTCAACTTGGCTGGGCCATGATCCTTAGCAGTCTGACCATGATGTGATTAAATAATTCAGCAGCTAGCTAATGATGAATTCGTCCTCCAGACCTCCAAAGGTGGTCTGGTGGCCATCTTTCTTTTTCACCTAATGCCTGTTTTCACATAATAACCTTGTCTTTGGAATCTAACATTGATAAACTAAGAGTGGCTATAGTTATTATCCTCCAGTACTAAGCAACAGGAAGGGCAGAGCCTTAACTGTATCTGTACCATCTCTGCCTTTAAAAGAGAATTTGAAGCCATGGTGAAAAATGCAAACATCTGTTGAAACTTATTGTTCTACTAATTTCTGTCTATTGGCCTGAAATTCTCCAAATAATTAGAAATAACTTTTAAATACCATCACGATAAATAAAAGCAAGTGTCTTGGATAGAAACCATATAAGATAATTTATTGCATTCCCAAAACTATTACCCTGAGCTTATCTCTAAGCATTAAGCCAAAAATATACCTTAAAGCCTTTGAGAAACCAGAGTTTAGATTGCTAGTAAAAAATATCTGCCTTGAGCATTATGCACTTTCAAGAATGATCTATATGGGGTCAAAAGGACAACAGCAGCCTGGAAGGTGAGACAGAAACCTTCGGGGAAGGGAGCTCATGTCAAAGGTGGAGGACCCCCTAAGAAGGGGGAGGGGAAATGGTTGCACAACTCAAGGCATGTCACTGAAGTCTCTGAGTTGTACATATAAGCACTACTGATCTGGTGCAGCTGGTGCTCTGTGTTCTCAACAACAAGAAAATAGATCAGTTACTTTCTAAAGTATTTCAGACTTTAAAAGTTGGTGTCCAAGAGGGTGACAAGACAACCCACAGATTAGAGGATTTTTAGTAACGACGCATCAGACAAAGGGCTCATTACTCAAATCTATAACACCCTCCTCGCCTGCAAAAAGAGGAAAACAGTTAGCCCCCTAAGGAAGTGGGCAAAAGAACTGAAAAGAATTTTCAGTAGAGAGGAGACCCATATGGCCAACAAGCATATGAAAAAGTGTTCCAGCCCATTAGCCATAAGAGAAATGCAAATCAAAACAACCATGAGATACCACATAACACCCCTAAGGCTAGCCCAAATCAGAGAGCAACAAGTGTTGGAGGGGCTGTGGTGAAGTAGGAACCCTCCTCCACTGCTGGTGGTCGTGTAGATTTGTACAGCGACTGTGGAAAGCAATATGAAGATACTTAAGGAAAATGGAAATTGATCTACCCAGAGGAGGTAACAAATAAAACGCGACCAGTCATCTGTGCTCCAATGTTTACTGCAGTGAAATTCACAATCATAAAGACTAGGAAACCGTCTAAGTTTCTATCGATAGACGAGTGGATTAGTAAACTCTGGCACATACACATACTGGAGTACTATACAGCACTGTAAAGCATGGATGATCACATGCCACACTTTATTTCATGGGAAGAATTGGAAGGAATCATGTTAAGTGAGGTAAGCCAATCTCAAAAGGACAGGTATAACATGAGTCCCCTGAGGTAAGTGCAATCAGGATGGCAGGAATAGAATAGACATTTATCTCACAATAAATGAGTGAAGGCATAGGTAGTTGGGGGAGATCAGACCACACCCAGGGAGGTACATGTGAGTCCAACATAAAGAAGAGGGAAGGAGGAAGGAGGAGAAAGAATGGGGGTGGACAGAAACTAAGATGATGACATGATGGGAGAGGGGGGACAGAGCACTAACCCCCCCAGGGGGAGAATATTGGTTATGTCCCTAAAGAATAGGAATGTGCATTCAGACCCCACCATGACGCCCCAAACCAGGAGGGCAATGTAACACATGGAGGAATCCATAAACATGCTGGACCATATGGCCGGCCCCAACCAGAACCAGCCTGACCCCCACCATGGAAGGGTGTGCCACAGAGAATGACAATAGTCCTTCTGGTGGGGAAAAGTAATCAACCTACCACACCCAGACGGAAGCAGAAGCAAATGAAGGGAGAGGAAAGGAGTGGAGCACACCCTGGCCTGCCAAGCTCAGGGGAAAATAGTCCTCCTCAGAGCAGCCAATGCACAGAGAGGACCTCATGGCCATCCCCACTATGAGATATGACATCTTGCACTGACTCATAGCCCTACATGGGACAGCACTGGAGACACAGTGTGGGATGTATGACCGAGCTGACCCCACCACGCCAAGGAAAAACACTCAGGGAGTGCAATAGAACAGCAAGGGGAGCAGAACAAGGAAATCCTCAAGGAATATCAAAAATAGACTTTGGGTCCAGGGTGTTGCGCCCCATAAGACCCAACGGGAAAACACTCCTAAAGGTCAACAAACAGACCTTGAACTATTTACAAGCTTTTCTTTCTTTCTTTTTGATTTTGTATGTCATTGGCTTTTTTGTTGTCGTTGCTGTTGTCGCTTTGTTTTTCTGTGTCACTTTGCTTGGCACTATCATGTTTTTATGTGCATATTATTCTCTGCAAGTCTATCTAGATAAGATAGACTCATTAAACAATATGGAGAAGAAAACAACGGGACCGATGGCTCCCAGGAGACATGGGAGAGGAGCAGGTAGGGGAAAAGAAGTGGTGTTAACCAACCCTTGGACAAGGGAACAACCAGTGATTCAAAACCAGTGGCAAGGAGGGGGTGAGAGGCTTGTTAGGGAGTGATCAAGGGCAATGTAACTGAGAGAAATTACTGAAACCCAAATGAAGGCTGAGCATGTAAGTGGGACAAAAGGAAAGTAAAAGGAAATAGAGGAAAGAGCTATATGTAAATATATTTATATATGATGATGGGGAAATAGATCTATGTGCATATATTTATAGGTTTAGTATTAAGTTACCAGATGGACATTGGGCCTCCATTCAAGTACTCCCTCAATACAAAAACACTTTGCTTGATTAAACAGTCATTTCATGATACACACCTTCCCAACATGATTGCTGAAGACAAATGTGTGCATAAGCAAATGTGGCGAAGAAAGCTGATGGTGCCCGGCTATCAAAAGAATATCTTGGGTCTTAAAGGCTTGAAGGTAAACAAGCAACCATCTGGCTCAGAAGCAACAAAGCCCACATGGAAGAAGCACACTAGCCTGTGTGATCATGAGGTGTTGAAGGGATCAGGTAGCAGACAACAAAGAACAAAAAAATAATCATTGTGAGCTCACCTTCCCCATACAAACGCTGAAAACAAATATGTGCATAAGCAAATGTGGTGAAAAAAGCTGATGGTGCCCAGCTATCGAGAGATAAAGTGTCTGTGGTCTTAAAGGCTTGAAGGTAAACAAGCGGCCATCTAGCTCAGAAGAAATAATGCCCACATGGAAGAAGCGCACCAGCCTGTGTGATCATGAGGTGCCAAAGGGATCGGTTATCAGGCATCAAAGAACAAAAAATCATATCATTTTGTGCTCACCTCCATGATACAATCGCTGAAGACAAATGGGTGCATAAGCAAATGTGGCGAAGAAAGCTGATGGTGCCTGGCTATCAAAAGATATGGCATCTGGGGTCTTAAAGGCTTGAAGGTAAACAAGTGGCCATCTAGCTCAGAAGCAACAAAGCCCACATGGAAGAAGCACACCAGCCTGTGCAATCACGAGATGTCGAAGGGATCAGGTATCAGGAATCATCAGAACAAAAAATCGTACCATAACGAATGAGGGGAGGGAGTGCGGAGTGAAGACCCAAAGCCCATTTGTAGGCCATTGGACATCCCCTTACAGAAGGGTCTCTGGGAGGAGACGAGCCAGTAAGGGTGCAATGTAGCAACAATGAAAAATACAACTTTCCTCTATTTCCTAAATGCTTGCTTCCCCCACTATCATGATCCCAATTCTACCTTACAAATGTGACTATATCAGAGGATGTACACTGGTACAGATAGGAACTAGAAACACAGGGAATCAGGGCGGATGATCCCTTCAGGACCAGTGGTGTGAGTGGAGATACTGGGAGGGTAGAGGGAGGGTGGGTTGGAAAGGGCGAACCAATTACAAGGATCTACATGTGACCTCCTCCCTGGGGGATGGACAACAGAAAAGTGGGTGAAGGGAGATGTCGGAAAAGACAAGATTTGACAAAATAATAATTTATAAATTATCAAGGGTTCATGAGGGAGGGGGGAAAATGAGGATCTGATGCCAGGGGCTTAAGTGGATAGCAAATGTTTTGAGAATGATGAGGGCAATGAATGTACAAATGTGCTTTACACAGTTGATGTATGTATGGATTATGATAAGAGTTGTATGAGCCCCTAATAAAACTATTTTTTTAAGAACAGTCCACCCCATTGTGTGAAGACATGATAAACCACATGGGCTTGCATGAGCTACCCAGTCTGTCTCCTGGTCATCTGTGGATTCCATCTCATAGCAACCCTGTAGAAGCACTAGAACTGTTCTTCTGCATGGCTGAAGCTGAACATCTTTACAGGAGCAAGCAGACTCCCCTTCCTCCCAAAGACTGGCTGGTGGTTTCAAACCGCTGACATTTTGGTTCGCAGCCCAATGTGTAACCCACTCCCCCACCCAGATTGCTTGTGGAGTCCACACTGGGTCTTGTAGTGGAGAGAATTTAAAATGTGGGATTAAGTAAATAGGTGTGAGGGTATCGTGAGGCGCCAAATCAAGGAATTTTCACCCTGGGGCTGGGGACCAAAGTGGAAGATTGGCACTATCGGGGTCTAGAAGCTTGAAAGGGCACGGCCAGGCACTGGAATTCGGGCTTTGGTGGAGAACATGATGTCTGGCTGATCCTGGCATACCTGAGAGGTCACAAGGATGCCAAATGAAAGTCAGGAAAAAGCACTGCCTCCAGCCACTTCCAGGGGTGAAGAGGACTCCTGGGAGAGGATGAGAGGAACTGGCAGTAACGATAGAAGGAAGTGCCTTCCCACCCTCTGCGTCTGAGAGATGAAGTCCTCTATAAGACGGTCAGCTGGCTGCAAAGCATAAGAACTGGTCACTTGAAAGTAGGTTTTATTGTTCAAAAGGGTTTTGGGGGTTCTTAAGAAGCAAGCTGAGGCTTCATGCTCCTGTGAAGACTGGCAGCCTCAGAGACCCCGAGGGGCAGTCCGCCCTGGCCTGTAGGATCTTGAGAAGTTAGAATCCATTTCATGGCCGTGATGGAGTGACGGAGGTTCCGTAAGAGCCTGTAGCCAAACATTCGTAATAACCCCCAAAGAAAGCAAATTCTGTTATTTCCTTTTGCAGAAAATAGACGGTAAAAAGTCAAAATCATTTTAGGTTCTACAGTGAAATGATATTATGAACTTGAGGCAGATGTCTTCCAGTCTCAAAGGAACAGTAGGTGAAAAAGGCTGGCCATCATAGACCTTTTCAGAGAAGAAATGGAGCTGTAAATTCATCGATCGCCAAACTGATGGCTAGGCAGATACATTACCAAAAAATGTCTGAACAGTGGCCATATGAATCAATGACTCCCACCCTTGCTTTCTGAGTCGACTCACTGTGGGAAATCTCTGCCACTGTAATTGTATTAGTATGCAAAGGTCAGAACAAATTGAGAAAAACACTAAATAGGAAAACTCTGGGGAGACGGATGGAATCTCAAGCTTATTGATTTGGAGTGGGGTGAAGGAATTTTTTTTAATAATGCCAATCTGGGTGTTCAGACTAATAAGAGTTTAAGTAGAATTAAAAACATAACAATATGCTATGTAAATGAGATCATTTTTTAAAGCCATCATTTCTACACACAGAAAAACTTGGGAGCGTGGGGGGCATGGAAATATGCTACCTCAATAATGTTGAAAGCATGCATGCCAGGAGTTGATATTTTCAGAACTTAAGAAAGTACACCTATACCTCAGCCCTCAAAGGCCAGCAGCTTAAGCTGAGGAAACCCAAATGGCTTTCCTCGTGACTACGGAACATGGCATTAGACATTAGCCCATCATATCTGTGAGAGGTAGTAAGGACGAAAAACCTGAAGTAAAAATCACAACTAACATTTTTAGATATCAGGAATGCCCGAAATGACCACTGCAACAAGAATTGTTTCTCCAGATGAGAGCTTGTGAAATCAACATACGGCCATGAATGATTTTCATATATTAAAATAGAGAGAGCATAGTAAACAGAAGATAATGCTTGTGATGGCGAATGCCTGCTCATGAAATTTGGGAAGAAATATCCAGACACCATGTGAGAGAAAAAAAACTAAAATGCTCCTGAGAGACCCAAGAGTGAGCAAGCGCAGATTTACTACAAAACAAAACTGGAGTAAAAGTGAGTGGATGAAGGGAGACGTCAGACAGGGCAAGATATGACAAAATAATAATCTATAAATTATGAAGGAGGGGAGTGTGGGAAGGGAGGGGGGAAATGAGGATCTGATGCCAGGGGCTTAAGTGGAGAGCAAATATTTTGAGAATGATGAGGGCAATGAATGTACAAATGTGCTTTACATAATTGATGTGTGTATGGATTGTGATAAGAGTTGTATGAGCCCCTAATAAAAAGATTTTTAATAAAAAGTGAGGCATGCCCACAAGACAGATAGAGCATGGGGGAGAGATTCGGAGCCTTTCAGAAGCGGGTCCAAGAAAGAACCTACTCCCTATTCCCAGAACAACCAGGACTGTATGAGTGAAACAGGGAAGAAGCCAAGGTGCTCCCAAAAGCTGTTCTAAAGATGTACTTCCCAAAGCCTACAAGCATTGCTTGGCTACCACATTGGATTCCATCGGGACCCCGTTTGCTTCTAATTATCAAATAGAATTGAGCACCATACTGTGCTGGAATGCAGAACGGTCGTACAGGACTCCTCTGTCTGATACACTCTTTATGTCCTTTTGTCTTTTGCGTGTCAGAATGGGGAAAGTATGGGAATTCCCCTTCTATCGGTTTTATTTTGTCTCATCTCTTGCCTCTTAAATTCTCATTTATGTTTTGCTAGCTTGTTTCTAAATGCTCTTTTCTGTATGCAGTTGACCACAGGATCTGTGGGAAATAATGAAATAAGACACAAATTGACCGATTTATTATTTAATTTTACTTGCAGATTATTCACCGAAAAACCAAGCCCACTGACTGACGCCCAGTCATTTCTGGCTCATAGTCACCCTTTAGGAAAGAGTAGAGCTGTCTCATAGGGCTTCTGAGGCTGGACTCTACAGAAGCAGACTGGGCATCTTTCGCCCTCAGAGTAACTGGTAGGTTGGAACCACCAGCTCTGGGAGTAGCCATCTAGTCCCACTGCCCACCAGGGCTCCCTGTATTACACTATCCCCAAATCTCAGAACTGAAGGGACCCTGGAAACCTCTAATCCACCCTCTTTACTGCAGAGACTTGAACAAAGCTCCAAGACACTGATTTACTTTCCATAGGTTCCAAGGAAGACTGTCAGTGAATCCAATGCCTTGTTTGGCTTGACTCAGTTCGCACATGTCAGACAGGACCCTTTGATACCCATGCAAACAATGAGCACACACATCAGTGCTGTCGTTCCCGCAGTGGTTGCAATGAAGTCACTCACAGCAACACTGTATGTGCAGATTTAACCTGTGCTCAGGGTGCTAGGCGGAAGGGGGGGCAGGAGCTTCAGAAGCACTAGATGTGCACCAACATTCCATTTTTCCAACTGTCCGTCTAGTGAATGAGGTTTTCATCATTTGTGCCGCCGGGGACTCCCAGTCGCTAAGTCACCGATGTGGACCACCAGACTGGGGTATAAGATGTGAAACAAATGTGTGACCAACAACAGGCTGCGTCCCTGCCCCTAGAGATACTCCAGTGTCCTCTTGTTCCGCCAGGGGCCACGCCAAGGAAGTGGCACTTCTAGGGAGAAGAAAACTGGCCAAAGAAAAGGATGCTGCTGGACTCACGATGCCTGATCAAGAACAGGAAAGGGTGATTACAGTGGACGCTGTCATAACCAGAGACTGCCGAGATGCTGAAGGCCACCCCAGTGGCGGCAGCCGCCTCAGTACCTTCTTCGGTCACCGCCACAAAGGACCTGTGCAGGAATTTCTGAGCATGCAGCCTGGAGCTGGCAGACATGCCCGAGTAGTCGGCCCGGAGTTCACTGAAGGCGTCCTCCAGCCCCATGGCTCCCAGCGGCTCCTCCAGACTGTAGGTGTTCTCCACCTCAAAGCGGGGCAGGTGCAGGCTGACCTTGTGCTCCTCTAGGTGCCCTGGGTTCGTCCACTCCACCAACTGCTCAGGGCTGACTTGGTCTACAATCTAGGTTTAAAACAAAGAAACAGATATTACTATAATCCATAGTTCCATTAGAGCAAGTATAAATTGTACATTTGCTGTCATCATCATTTTCAATACATTTTCTATCTCTTTGAACTCTGATATCAGCTAGCCTTTATGCCCCCTCCCCAATCCTACTACTCATATGGACCCTTAATAAACTATATATATTATATATGTTCACATATATGTGTGTGTATATTGTCGTATCTTATATATATACTTATCTTATATTTATATAATATCATGTATGTGTATATATTGCCATAGCATACACTATCCAATGTATCCATTCACCTATAATTCTGTTATTCATTCCCTTCAAGTGATGTTATACATTCATCATTCTGTCAGTTCCCCCTTCCCTCTTCCTTCCCCTCTCTTCCTATGCCCTCAGGGAATCATTACTCCCACTACTAATTCTGAGGGGTTTATCAATATTGGATTTCATACATCAAAAGATCTAGATTTTACAAGTGTATATCGCAGTCTAGCAAGGTTAGTGATGCAAAACTAAGGTCATAATAGTGGGGGGATGAAATATTAAAGATCTTGAGGACAGAGGAACTGCACCCTGAATATGTTACCCCTTCTATGTAACCCTTCTGTGAGGGATTGTCCAATTATTTTATGTCTCCACTTTGTCCATGCTCCTTCACATCAATATGATTACTTGTTTTTCTTTAATTTCTGATACCTGTTCCCATGGACACCTCATGATCACACAGGCTGCTGTGCTTCTTCCACATGGGCTTTGTTGTTTCCCTGCTAAATGGCCTCTTGTTTAACTTCAAGCCTTTAAGACTCCAGGCACTATATCTTTTAATAGCCAGGCACCATCAGTTTTTTTCACCACATTTGCTTATGCACCCATTGGTTCAGGGAGATGAGTATCATACCTTGTCCCAATATTAGAGCAAATTGTTTTAAGTTGATCAATTTTTATGGCCCACGAATGATTCTATGGATATCCCAGTGACCCTGAAGAAGAAGAGGGTCCCTGCCCTGCTTTGGATAGTGAATCGAAGTAGGAGCTGTATTTCACTGCACTGTCATTTGACATCACAGGTGGTTGTCCTACGTGGTTCTCTGTCTAAGTATTCTGTGTGTATGAAACCCCAGTGGCATTGGAGGAATTTTTAATGATAGGGAACAGACCATTTCTTATTCTACCAATCCTAAGACATCATTTGATGGTTACTGCTGTGTTGGGTTGTTGGGTTTTGTTTTGCAAACAACATGCCCATGTGAACACTGTGTACATACATGTGACAGCACTAGCAGGAGCCTAATGGTGCAAGGGGTGGTCTGCGGTTTGCAAATGACACATAACATGCACCTTATTTGTGTAAAGCTATGGTCTCTTGCTCTCGCTCTTTCTATCTCTCTCTCCTATTCGCCCTCTCTTTTTCCTCTATATATACATTTATTTTTATCATTAAAAACTGCATAGTTTTTACCAAAATATCCCCATTTGGTAGGAAAATATATCTGTTAAGTACAAAATATATATTATCATTCAAAAATGTATACCATTTTAAAAACAAACAATAATAACCTTCAACCTACATATTTTTCTAGCTGCAGAAGTCTCGGGGAAAGCAGGGCTCAATACTCTGAGGAGGGTGATGAACAGACTGTGTCTACAGAGACTTTGGGCATCATTGCAATCACCATGGATGGCCAATTTTATTTGATGTCACTTTTTTTCACTCGATTGCAGACCTCTACTAAAGGTCTTCCAACTGGCAAGTGATACTGCCATCAAGGTGATTTGCACTTCACCCACCATTTGTCCATTCATTCATGGGACCAATGCCTAGTGCCTGCCAGGGACTATGACAGCTTCCCATCACATGGAACAGTAACAAAAAAATACAACATCTGAGCTCCTGCACTTAAAACCGGGTGCTCTATTGTATCTAATACTGAAACCACCCACAGGGCTTAGAAAAGTCTTTTCTCTCTTTTTTGGTGAATCATTTCTTTAGTATAATTCCCCAAACTGGGGAGTTGGGGTCAATGGTCTAAATACTCTGAAAGCTCTCATACTGGTGGACATGGTTGTCATTTCATTGTCCCAAAATAATTTCCACTATTTTGGAATCCAGTAAGAATACAACATTCAATGAAGGATGCAACAGTTATCATTTATTGAACCCATTGTATGTCTCAGACCTGTTAGAGACTGTACACACAAACACACACACACACACACACACACGCACACACTACTTCTTATCGTTGAATAATACAGTCTCTTATCCATGATGAAGCCCATTTTCTAAAGGAAAAGAGACTGAGGTTCCTAGACATTCGGGAGAATCAAAGGACGAACATCTCCCAAGCAGAAGGGAAATCTGAAACAAAGCTCCCTGATTTCATAAGCACGGTATAATAGCCACATTAATATTGTAATGGGAAAGTGGCTCACTTAATCTGGGCTTCAAACAGAGAACTGAAGAAATAAGTCAGGAGGCTCATGAGTCCAGTGAACAGAATGTAAAATTTGCTGTGATTTTCCTCTTTTTTCTCTCCCTCTTTCTGTGAAAGGGGGAGTCCATTGATATGGACCATCCATTCCCCAAAATGGTCAGTGGTCTTTGGAACACCTGTGTGATCTTAAAGACGCACTTCAGCTCATCTGAAATACTTGTGGTATTGCTTCTTCTCCAGGAGCCTGAGACCATGCGATTTCCGTCCTGAGCAGCTGCTGTACCTAAAAAGACTTTCCTCATGTCCCTGCCAGACAGCAGCTCCCACGTGGAAACCCGGTCACTAGACTCGCCCAGGACAAGCCTTGCGACTCAAAGTTCGAGGGCAGGGAAGCAGGTCTGGGGCAAGGAAGGCTCACCTTCTGCAGCCCGTCGATGGCGTCTGGCAGCAGCACGAACATGCACAGGTCATTGTTCTTGTATGGAATCCCCAGAAGTTTGGCCTGCACGTCCTCCAGGGAGGCGAAGGGGAAGGAGTGGCACAGCTTCATCATCAGCACGGGTTTGCTCGTGCTCTGCAACACACGGCGGGGCACCCAGGAGTCACAGGGGGCTCCCCATCACCAAGCAGGCACCCCCCCCCAAAGAAGGAGCTCCCCCTGAAGTCACACACAAGACAAGCCTTTCAAGAACCAGCAGCAGGTCTTAGCAACCAGCAGGAAAGGTCTCTTGTTCTAGGCTCTCTAAGTCGTGGCCATTGCTCTCGGTTGTTAATGGAAGGGGTGGTTCAGAGATCAAATTCTTGCCCTCCGTGCCAGGGGCTTGGATTCAATCACCATGCCTCCTGCTCAGCCACCACCCATCTGGAAGGGGAGCTTGATGTGTTGAAAGGGTGCTGAACAAGTGTCGGCAGAGCTTCCGGACTAAGAATGACTGAAAAGAAAGGCCTAACAATCTCTTTCTGAAATTAAGCCAACAAAAAACCTGTAGGAAGGATCCAGGACCAGGGGCTGTTTCCTTCCACAGCGGACAGCGTGGTCAAGCGTGGGGTCTAGCCCCGTGGCAGTTGACAGCAGCAGTGCAGCTACGCTTCTGCCTGAACACAGTCTAGCTTCTCCACCCTGTGTGCCAGCACATCCCTGGATAAAGAAGGACCGTACCTTATTCAGCCAGAATTGTTCTTCCTGGGTGTCTTCTTTCTTAAAGCCCTGGGCCCACTGCCCTTTGAAGTACACCGTGTTCACCAGCACCAGCCTGGTCGAGCTGCCTAGGGAGTCAGCTGGAAACTGGTCCTTGATTTTTTCTGCCAATGGGACGACAACAACAATGAACTTTTGTGGTGTTGTCAAACGACAAGCGATGTGCAGGGCAGGTGTGATGCAGAGCGTCCAGTGACCTTTGACTACTCTGCCAGGTCAGCATATACAGGTCTGGCTGACAAAGGGCGTGCTGGAAGAACTGGTGCCCCAGTGTCTCCCTCCATCTGGCACTCAGCCCGTGGAGAGCAGAGCGTGTGCTGGGCAAGAGGTGGGGCTCTGGGGTCACAGCACCTCTACTAGCCTCCAGAAGTGCCTTTTAGCTGGTGCCCTCACACCAGTTACTGGTGCCCTCTACACCAGTTACTGCAGCTCTCTGTGCCTCAGTTTCCACACTGTAAAATAGAACCAAAACCTGCCTCCCTCATAGAGTCGTCGAACGGAAGGAATGGTTTCAGACACGAAAGGTGCCTACAACACTCTCTGGTGCCTAGCACACACCCAGACCCACTGCCGTTGAGTCGATTTTGACTCAGGACAATCCTGTAGAGGGTTCTTGAGATTGTAAAGCTTTCCATGACCAGACGGCCTCTTCTTTCTCCTGCAGAGCAGCTGGTGGGTTTGAAACATCAACCTTGTGGTTTACAACCCAGCACTTAATCTACTGCGCCACTAGGACTCCATTAACAAGTACACGGTGAGTGTTAATATAATTCTTACCCATTCTAGAGAGTCACCACCGGGCATTTAGAAAAATTCAGAAACGAAACTAAGCTCACTGCCAGTGAGTCGGTTCTGACGCATAGAGACCCAGTAGGGCAGAATTGAACTGCCACTTTGGGTTTCTGAGGCTGTAGCTCGTTAAAGAAGCTGACAGCCGCATCTTTCCCCCATGAAGCAGCTGGTGGTTTCTATCGGCTGGCCGTGGTGAGCAACTCAACTCTGTCCCCAGGGAAGGAACTGGCTTTCTCATGACTAGGTGTCTTCAGCCCCTCTCACACTACATATTGAAGACCATACCACCTTCGGTCCACTCTTTGCTAGAGCCCCACTTTTCTCTACTTCTTTTCATTTATTTATTTGTTTGTTTGTTTGTTTGTTTGTTTATGCCTTCGGATAAGCATTCATTTTAATTCATTCTGAAATAACAGGCATTTCCAGGACAATTGGAATTAAAAAGGTATTCTGAAATTCAGACACTGAGCTCTCAACTATTGCTCCCCAGAATGCATCTACATGTCAACACTCTTTTCTGATACTTCTTTTGTGTGAGGTTCACACTGGGGGACAAAAAGGCGCTGGGATCTGGCTGGGGGCTGAGGGCTTTGTCAAGTTCTCTGCTGTAAATGAGCATAAATATTGTCCTTTCCCTGAAAGAACAGCCCCGGTGGCCCTGGGGCAAGGGGCAGCAAAGGTGGTCTTGATGGAACGCTGCAGCTCTCCCCCAGAACAAGGGTTCAGGGAGTAAGGTTCGCCTGTAAAAGAAAGGAGGAGAACTCCAGACAAGCCTGAGCCCAGATTTAGCAGCTACAAGCTACTGTGACCCACCATCACGTACCAAGAACTCACGGCCGTTTCCATGTGCTCGGCTTCCTGTGACGCCCACCCTGACTTCCTTTGGGTCTCTGCACGTTTAGGCAGATCATTCCACTAAACCATCTGAGGTGCCTTCCCCTCTGTACCCTTCCTTCCCAGCAAAACCCATCTGGAGCCTCCTCCCAACGCCTTTCCACCCTGGCATCCCATGCAGCTCAGGCACAGGGTTTTACTCACAGCAGGTACTTAGGAAGTGTTCTTAGAATGAATGACACACTCATACTCTACCATGTGTCTCTCTTTCCACCCAGGAATTAATCTTCTTTCGACTGTCATCAGCTGCATTCACAAAATCCACAGGTTCCAGAGAAGCGTGGTAATATTTTTCAACATAATCTAAGTATTTCTTTAAGAGAAGCAGGAAAGGAAGTGTCGAAAAGTCAGTGTATCGATTGCCAGCGTCGTAAATAAGGTGGCTTACCTCCGTGTGACTAATGTTGTAAGCAGGGACTCAGAGCCCGAGCACATCACCATGCACAGTTTTAGAACGTGGCTGAGGCAGAGATCAGGTTCAAGTCCACAGGAGAGAAACAAGCCAACAGTCTGTTGCAGGGTAGTGGGGAGAGACACCAGGAATGTGGGCAGAGTGGGTGCCCACTGTGGGCAGCCATTGACAAATACAGCTCCTGGACATAGTCGACAACACAAAACTTACCTGAAGAAAGAGGTATGTCTTCTCTCCAAATAGCCTGTTGGCAATGTTCAACTCATAACCATCAGTGGGCTGGTTTATCTCAGTTAACACCTTTTGTAATTGCAGATGTATTGTTTCTGTCTTCTCGGTCTTAAAAACCAAAACAGAAACTCAATGGGTTAGCCTGACCAAACAAAGCTTGGGCTCTTCCCCAAATGGACACGGCTGTTGGACCTAAACACCTTGGTTTGACAGCTTCCTCATGAGGCCCCCAGATGACAGGCGGCATTTACGCAACTCGTGTGATTGTGGACATTAAAGGTAGACTGCGCTCCACGAAGAAGTCTTCTCTGCCGGCCCACATCAGAGATCTTTCTTCTCTGACTCATCTCCCAGTTTTGATCTCACACATAAATTAACTTGTAAATGTTCCACCAGACTTTTTTTTTTTTTTTGCTCCTCACAAAACTTGAAGCTCTTGAGAAGTGTCATGATGCCCCAGATCATCCTCGGCCACCGTGGGGCTTGGAAATGTCTATTTTAGACAAGATGAGAAAAGTGACTTCTGCTGGTGTCAAGGGTCAGTTCTCACCGCTACACTTTGAGATGAAGTACATTTCACTCATGTCTCTGAGGAAAGAAGCTATACACATTCTTCTCCACACTCCACTGTGCGATCCAAGAGTTTCCTGACTGAGGTGGAGAAGCATTCCCCGGCTGACCCAGCTGACCCGACGCTCCCCTGAAACAGAGGGACTGGTGCGTGGTGGCTCACGGAAGACTGGGGAAAGAGAGAGGCAACGTAGCTTGAATTGAGCATCTACTCGCATCGCCCTGTCAACTCAAAGGCCTCTCCCTCCAGAGTAAGGACCCAGGGCCTTACTTGCCTGTTTCTTTGATCTCTGTTTCCCATCAGTTTCCCAGGACCAAGACTCATTCCTGACACATAACCGATACTCACTTGATCTTCTGACTAATGAATAAGCACTTGAAGACCTTCCCACGCAAAATGTACAAGTCTGTCACTTGAACAGAATGTCTGAGGCTGACTCTGACCTTGGAGCTGTCTCCTGGCTATTGTGAGCTCTGACTGACTTGGGATGATTCAATATCTACTCAGGCTGATGAAGACAGGGTGTGTACAAATCAAAATGTGAGAGCCTTTGGGAATAATAACTGATATAAAGAGAAGGATGCTGTGAGATTATATCTCCATTGGGTCAGTTGTGACGGAGTTGGCCAACAAATGGAAAAAGGGGAGCGGGGGAGAAGGTCTGCTACAAATGGATTTGGGGTCTGCATGACATCTCTGTAGTCTGAGAAACTCCAAGGAAGCTTAGAACTATGAAGTGACCCTAGAATGGTAATACTTTAGGAACCTATTCCAGAAAATAAGTGCTCTTTATTAGAAAGGTTTCTCTGGAGTTCCATAGGCTATCAGCCAAATAGGAGTCGAGTTCTGGACATCACAAACACGAGAAAACAAACTCCATATGATGAATCAAGAAAGAAAAAAACCAAACATTATATTATACCTACGTGAAATGTAAATGTTGATATTATTAGTCCCACACTTTTAAATCAGTATATTGAGAATATTAATAGGAAATGATTAAATGTGACATTGAGAATATGACTAAGTGACAAGCTGCTGCCAGCAATGGTCATGTAGGTTTAATGATCAACTGTGATCTTCTAGATGCAAAATAATATAAGTATTTAAGTTTTAAATTCAATGGGTGGATAAACAGTAAATTACGTACTGCTATTAAGTCCATTCTGACTCACAGCAAAGCTATGTAGGGTTTCTAAGGCTGCATCTTTATGAGAGCAGATAGCTCCATCTTTCTCCCATGAAGCAGCCGGTGGATCTGAACTACCAACACTTACCCAACAGCACCACCCAAGCTCCTAGAAAGTAGATTAGACACTGCCAGATAAAAGAATTAATCTAGATCTGGACAATTTTTCTAGAATATGGCGCCAAAAATAATAATTTACAATATGTCAAACAAGTGAACGAATCTAGGAAATAACTTCAAAATTCTATCCATCTTTGCAAAGGACAACAGAGGTAAGAAGGGGAAAATGCATTACTCAAAAAACTAAGTGATTAAGAATTTTCCAGAATTGATGAAACCTATGGGTTTTCATCACTGATAACCATCAAGTTGATTCTGAGTCATAGCAGCCCCAGGAAGGGTTTCCAAGGCTGTAAATCTTTGTGGGAGAAGACTGTCTGGTCTTTGTCCCACAGAATGGCTGCTGTGTTTGAATCACTTGTCCTGACTTCCCGGCTAACAAGCACCCCCCGGGCTCAAGTTCATGCGCAATCTGGACGCTGGGTAGGGAAGGCCAAAGAAGAATTAATGCATTTGGACTGTGGCATTGGGCAAAGAATGTCGAAAATACCATGGACTATGTAAAGGACAAACAAATCTGTGTTGGAAGAAATACAGCCAGAATGTCCTAGAGAGGCAAGGAATAATGCCCCATAGGAGCAAGGAGGGAAGACTTTGTCCTATGTACTTTGAACACATTGTCAGGAGAGGGTCTCCAGTCCCTGGAGAAGGGCATCATGCTTGTTAAAGTAGAGGGTCAGTGAAAAAAAAGAAGAGCCTTGTGGTACTTACATAATTCCATGTCAACTTGAAGATATTTAAAATGTAGGGGTGGAGTGCAGCATGTCAATCAGGTCACAGCCCAATGATGCCTCTTGTTGTTGTGGCTCTTTCATAAAGAAGGCTTTGGGAAACTCCCCTCCCTCTCTCTGCCTTCACATTCCTGCTGGCTGACCCTGATGGCTGCCAGTGCCATCACCATTGGATCCACAAGACCTTGCACCCACCAGCCTGTGATCTTCCTGCATTCTGCATGAATGAAGAGGGACTTATGGACTAGTATTGAACTTGGGGACTTGAGTTGGACTGGACTGAGATGTTATCTCGATATATAATTAGTTCTTTATATAAAGTTCTTTCTTGCACATATGTGAGTGTCACTGGATTTGTTTCTCTAGTCAACCCAGCCTAACACAACCCTCAAAGAAATGGATGGAGACAGTGGCTACAACAATGGGTTAAAACATAGCAATGATTGTGAGGATGGTGAAGGATAGAGCAGTGTTTTGTTCTGCTGTGCACAGGATCACTATGAGTCAGAACTGGCTCCACTACACCTAACAACAGCAACGATGAATTTTTAGATTAAAAACATACAGTAAATCAAGGTTATAATTTTTTTAAAAAAGAACTGCCCATCTGAACACATCATAGTAAAATTCAGGAGTAACAAAAGCAAAGTGCAAACATTAAATGTAGTCAGAGAGGGATAAGCCCCTGTGGAAATGCCAGTTAAACTGACTTTTCCACAGAACAATAGAAGCAGTACCTCCCAAATACCTAATGGAGATAATCCTGAACACATCAGCAATCACAATATGTGTAAATGGACTAAACTTTCCCATTAAAAGGCAAATTTCCAGCAAGAATATTTTCTATTTCATTTTTTAAACACGTACATTTAATTAAAACCATAAGAATGTTCAAAATATCATTGTGAATGAAGGGGAGTGCAGAGTGGAGACCCAAAGCCATCTGCAGGCAACTAGACCTATCCCCTTACAGAAGGGTCGCGGGGAGGAGACAAGCCAGTGAGGGTGCAGTATAGCATCAATGAAACATACAACTTTCCTCTAGTTCTTTAATGCTTCCTCCACCCCCAACTATCATGATCCCAATTCTACTTTACAAATCCAGCCAGACCAGAGGATATACACTGGTACAGAAAAGAACTGGAAATACAGGGAATCCAGGACAGATGAATCTCTCAGGACTAATAATGAGAGTTGTGATACCAGGAGGGGAAGGGGAAGGTGGGGGAGAAAGGGGGGACTGATCACAAGTATCTACATATAAGCCCCTCCCTGGGGGATGAACAACAGAAAAGTGGGTGAAGGGAGACATCGGACAGTGTAAGACATGACAGAATAAGATTGTTTATAAATAAAGAAAGAAAGAAAGAAAGAATTGTTTATAAATTATAATGGGTTCGTGAGGGAGGGAGGGTGGGGATGGGAGGGAGTAAAATAAGGAGCTCATACCAAGGGTTCAAGTGGAAAGAAAGTGTTTTTTGAGAATGATGATGGCAACAAATGTACAAATATGCTTGACATATGGTTGAATGTATGGATTGTGATAAGAGTTGTACAAGCCCCCAATAAAAATATTTTTAAAATCTCTCAGAATAACAATAAAAAGGGACAAAAAAGATTACCAAGTCCAAACAAACAAAAAATGGTCAAATATATAAGATAAAGATATGCCAGAAAAAGACAGCAGTCAAAAAAGACTTGCACAGATATATTTATAAGCAACAAAAATGCTTGAAACCCAAAATATGACTAATATTGCAAAAACATTTACTTTACCAGAAAGAGATGACATTTTAAAAATGCAATACACCAAGTAACATGACCTCAAAATAGACCAAGGGATAACTGGAATGTGTAGAAATAATCAATCAACAGTCAGAGTGGGAGATGTTTAGTATCGCTCCTAACAATCAAAGTGGCAAAATTAGTGAAAGGAATGTAGGAAGCTTGGTCAATAAAATAAGCAAGTTGTACTCTAAGTGATATATAGAACCCTGTAAAGAACCATGAGAGAATATACATTCTCCTCAATCATGCAGAGAATATTTATGAAAACTGATCATATGCTAGACCATACAGCAAGTGTTAACGACTTTCAAAGAAGTGGTTCCTTCCAAAACACATTCTTAAGTTAGAAATCAATAACAAAATACCTAAAACAAAATATAGACAGATAATATCAGAAGTATTTTAAGGCCCACTCTCTCTAGATAAATGTTTGAAATGCACTGATATTTATTGCTAAGGGGAATATATATATATATACATATATATATATATATATATATTTACAAAAACAATTTGATAATATTGAATAAAGTCAATGGGAGCCCTAGTGGTTACATGCATTGGGCTACTAACCCCAAGGTCAGCAGTTCAAAACAACTAGGTGCTTTTCAGGAGAAGGATGAGGATTTCTACTTCCATAGAGAGTTTCCATCTTGGAAACCCTCAGGAGCAGCCCTACCCTGTCCTGTAGGGTCCCCAGGAGTCAGAATCTACTCAGGACAGTGAGTGGGGGAGTTGATAAAGTCAAAGAGCCTACCTCTCAGACAGGACTTTAGACTCGCTCTCTCCATAGTAAAAGCAGGTGAGCAACGTGTATAATCTTAAATTTCCTAGTAACTCCATTTTAATAATAGATGAAACTAGGCTTAGTTATATAGTTTATTGAACCCATGATATCTAGAATGTCATCATTTCAATATTTTATGTATCAATATGGCAAGCATATATTATATCAATACTATATATATAAATTAATAAGATACTTTGCAATTTTTTGGCACCACATCTTTGAAATCTACTAACAGCACATCTCAATTTGAACTAATTCCAACCCAAATGTTCAGAAGGCACTTGAAGAACTACCATGCTGGATAGCTCGTGGCTAAAGAAACACTCAGATCAACTAAGAGGCTTGAATAAGTAGAGTCATTTCATATACAGCCATGGGAATCAAAACAGCTTAGTATTGGTACAAGGGTGGATATGCAGACCAATGGGTTTGAACAGCGTATTCTGAAATATAACCAAACCCCTACAGACACCTGATTATTTTATAAAGGGCAAAAACACATTCCATGGGGAAGGGATCGCCTTTGCAATAAATGATGCTAGGGAAACAAACAAATCCCACATGGAAGACCACCAACCTGTGTGATCACAAGGTGTCAATGGAATCAGGTATCGGGCATCAGAAGACCCAAAACAAACAACCATTTCTATTCAAACGAGGGGGCTCAGAATGGAGACGCAGAGCCCATCTGTAGACAATTGGACATCCCCTCATAGAAGGATCACAAGGAAGGAACAAGTCAGCCAAGATGCAGTGTAGCACCGACAAAACACACAACATTCCTCTAGTTCTTTAATGCTTCTTCCCCGTGTGCCCCCACCACTATCATGATCCCAGATCTACCTTAAAAATCTGGCTAGACCAGAACATGTACACTGGTACAGATAAGAGCTCTCAACACACAGAATCCATGAGAGATAAGCCCCTCCGGACCAATAATGAGAGTAGCAATACCATGAGGGTAGTAGGAAGGTGGGGAGAATGGGGGAACTGATCGCCAAGACTGATATTCAACACCCCCACACACACACACACAGTGGGGACAAACAACAGAAACAGTGATGGTTAAGATATGAAAATAAAATTATTTATAAATTATCAAGGGTTTTCAAGAATCAGAGGATGGAGAGTGGGTAAAAGAGAGCTTACACCACGTATTCAAGTAGAAAGAAAATATTTTGGAAATGTCGTTGGCAACATATGTACAAATGTGCTTGAAACAATTGATGTATGGATTGCTATAAGAGCTGTAAGAGCCCCCAATAAAATGATTTATTTAAAAATCCTTTAAAGAAACATGCTATGAGAACGCAAAGGGAAAAACAAAACAAAATAAATGATGCTAGAATTTTTGGATTTTCACCTGCAAAAGAATGAAGCCTGTCTCATTCCTCATACCTCAAACCATGTGCAAAAGTAAACTGATGAATTAAAGACTTAACTATAAACCCTAGAACCATATGCTCATCGATGATAAAATAAGCAGAAACTTACGGGCCCTGAAACAAGGCATAAATACACTACTAAGTGTTATGAAAAGTATCAACACTATAGAAAACAAAAAGAGGACTAGGACCTTCTAAAATTATGACATTGGTGTACATCAAAAGAATCAAAGTAGAACCCCTAGATTGGAGGGAAATATTTGGCAGTGATATATCAGATAAAGAGCTAATTTGAAAAATCTGTTTTAAAAAGCCTATAACACATTGATAAGAAAAACACACAAACAATCCAATCAAAAATGGATAAAAAGCAAGAATAAGCCATTTACTAAAGATGACATTCAAGTGGCCAACAATCCTATGAAGAAATGCCTTTGGTCATTAGCTACAAGAGAAATAAAAGTTAAGACACTGACACTTTCGGTAAAAATTTAAAAAACAAAATGACAAATGCTGGAGAAGATGTGGGCAGGTTGAAACACCCCTGATTGCTGGTGGGATTGCAGGATCATGCAACCAGTGTGGAAAACAGGATGGAGCGTCCCTAAACAAACGCCAATAGAAACCCCACATGGCCTCGCAGTCCCTCGACTTGAGATATACTCCAAAGAACTAGAGAGCAAAATGTGAACGGCTGTGAGCACACCCACGCTGGTCACAACAGTGTCTACAACTGCAAACATACTGAAACAGTGGAAAGCCCAACTGTGACAAACACACAAACTCTGGTGCATATACGTACAATGGAATGAATATTAGGCACTTCTGAAAAACAATGATAAGACTGATGTACACCATATGACAGAGACAAAATTGTAAGACATTATGTCAAGCAAAGTCAGTCAACTTCGTAAAGATAAATATTTCATGATAACCTTATTATAAGGGATTGAAAACAAGAAAAATTGTTTTTACATGAAAGGAAAAGACTTCCAGGTAAGAAAGAAGAAAAAAAGATGAAGAAGGAGGAGGAGCCACATACTTCGGGGATTACTGGGATGCTGCTCCTGTCCTGATGTGACAGGTCGTGCGACTGTGTCTAGTATGTTTTGCTTCCTATGTGTTATACTACACAAACAGAAAGGAAAAATAATTCATTATAAAAGAGAGAGAGACAGGAGGGTCATAACCTTAAAACCCCTCCAGTTCCTTCCCCATCAGATGTAAGCATGGTCTGAGTGGTTACAGAGGGGGGAAGTAAAATTGAAACTAAGTTCACTGCTATTATGGTATGTGAGCTACTCCCAAACAACTGGAAGGAGAAGGGGGAAAAAGGCTCATTTCCGTCTTGTCATAGAAGAAGGAAGAAAAAGAAGGGAGCAGTACTTTTGTCCTTTCAACGGGATAAATGTATGAACGTCTGTGAAAATGAGCTAGAACAACAAGCATCCCTCCAAAAAGAGATTAATTTTGTCAATATAAATGAAAAAATCAAAGGAAGGAATATTCTAACAAATAAGTTAATGTGTGCTCATAGCCAAAAAACCAAGTATAGGAAAATCAAGAATGCCAAATTGAGGATAATGGAATGTCCTCTGGGGAGAAAATGGGGTGTGGCCCAGATGGGGACTGAGGGACCTCAGCTGATTCAGTAATGGTTTGTTTTGAGGCCTGGGGGGGAGCGGGCTAAAGGGGCTGGTTGCCTAACTCCTTATACTTTTTACATGCATGCTTTGATTTCACAATCGATGTATAAAGCCAGGTTCTGAATTCTGAGTGCATGTGATCATCAAATCTGGACATGCGCTGCCTGTCTTGGGGACAATCACATTATTCATCTGTTTCCTTGTCTAGTAAAAGAGATTATGGCTCATGGGTACTAAGTTTTCCACCCAGGAGAGGGGCATCTGTCCAAGGACTGTTCCTTTTTCTGATGTTCCCAGTAGCTGTGTGGCCTCCACACTGGGGAGGGAGGCACTGCACTCTCGGAGCTGGAGAACACAGTGGCTCTCAGACCAGAGCTGTTGTACAGACCCTGGAAGGGACATCTGGGGCTCCACGTGGGCTGCCCAAAGTTGACCCCGCAGGATTATGAGACAGCCAGGGGACTGGAATGGTGATTTTATGAGGATCTGGTGAGGAGCTGGACAGAGAGAGCCCCCACCAAGCCCTGGGGCTCAGCTCTGACTCATGAACTCTACTCCCTTCTCCACTGGGAGCAGATGCTCATGCTGGTAAGCGATATGCAAATCCTCAACTGGAAGACATTCCAGGTCATTTACCCTGCATTAATAATTCTGTATAAATATAGTATCAATGGGGTGTGTGTGCGTGTTTGTGTTGTTGTTATTGTTGTTTGGTAAAGGAGAAGATCAGTGAAAGAGATGAGGCTTTCTACTCCTGTGAAGATTTATAGCCTCGGAAACCCACAGGGACAATTCTATGCTGCCCTCTCCAGTCTCTATGAATTGGAATCAACTCCACGGAGATGGGCAGGGATAATATTCACTGTCACCAGCAGAGCCGACTGACCACAAAGATATCTACCACCGAGAGGTGCGTTCCAGTGTGTTCAAGACGATCTACTGTCTTTCCAGAAACACAGAGAGCACTTTCCAACTGGTTTAACGTAACATAGCTGCTAAGTGACTGAACCAGGAGTTGGACAAAAGTCGGTGTAGCTCCCAAACCCATCCAACTCTAGTGTGGCAGCTTCTCATGCGATTGGACTGGTACCAGTGGGCATCATAGTGGCCACCGCCCTTGTCAGTCAAGTGTCTAAACAGTAAAAACCAGTGGGCATCAAGTCAGTACCAAGTCATTTTTTGAAAGTAGATCTCCAAGCCCTTCCTCCAAGCTACCTTCAGGTGGACTCAAACTCCCAGCCTTTCCGTTGGCAGTGAAGTGTGTTAACTGTTCACAGCTTCCAAGGGCAGCCGCGTAACAATCCAGAAAAAGCCCTGTGGCTTCCAGTCAGTTCTCACCACTGCCGACCCTGTGGGTCAGAGTGGTCCTGGGCCCCACAGGGTGTTCAGGGACTGATTTTTCTCAGCAGTAGATTGGATTGTCCTCCTCTCAGTGGGCTGGAACCTCCAGCTCTGGGGTTAGTGTATCCACGGCTCTTAGCGCTAGCCTCCCTCTGAACATTCAGGGTTTGCTATTAATGTACAGCCTTAGCATTGTTCGGCCACGGAGATCATTGCAGCTTGCTAAGAGGAATGGAGAATTGCCTCTTCCCTGACCTTTCCCCAGGAAGCCCACATATCATCA
The DNA here is from genome assembly GCF_050624435.1 of Tenrec ecaudatus. Taxonomy (NCBI): domain Eukaryota; kingdom Metazoa; phylum Chordata; class Mammalia; order Afrosoricida; family Tenrecidae; genus Tenrec; species Tenrec ecaudatus. The sequence continues at coordinate 13,765,767 of NC_134544.1, forward strand.
GCCAACCACATGGTTCAAGTTTCAAGACACGCTCCCTCACCTGCTCTTCAGCTGTTGCTCTTGGGTTTCCAGCATCTTCCTCAGAGTAAAACACCTGGAAGAAACAGAATGTGTTATGGCTGCGGACAGAGCAGAGAACACTTCTCACAGAGTCCATGAGGGAGAGCGGACATGTGTGGCTCTGATCTCCCCTCAGAAAAGCATGAGGAGCCCTGGGCCAGCCCCTGGTCTCTTCAGAGGAGCTGTACCGAAATGCCCATGCATTCATTTAGCCATCTCCAGTGTCGTATCAGAACGATGCCCTGGTGGTGGAGCGAGGGAAGCATGGGCTGCGACTCTCAAGGTTGGTGGTTGAAACCACCAGTCCTTCCCGGGCGGAAAGCGGAGGCTGTTTGCTCCCGTTCCGATTGACAGTATCAGAGCTAACAACCATGAACAGGAGAAGATTGTGTTCTGAAATTAATCTTGCTGATGACTACACATGTTTTCTTAGGATGATGGAAACTGTAGGATAGGTGAAGTGCATGTCAATTATGCTATTTCTTTTGAAAAAAAAAAAAAAGACTTAGAGTCTCCGATCCCTTAAATAGGGTCACTGTGCGGAGAATTGATTCAGGACAGTGGTTTGGGTTGTTGCTGATGCCTGGATGTGATATGCCTACCCCTGTAGTGTTATTTGCCGTCAAGTCAGCCCCAGCTCCTGGCAGCGCCTTTGGGCAGAGTAGGACTGCTCCAGAGGGTTTCCTTTCTTGTCTTGAAATGCACCCCTGGGTGGGTTTCACCCATCATCTTGTCAGCATATCGCCCAAGGCTTAGTCATTTGTCCCTAACCAGGGCCTCTTGTGTAGACCCTGGTCGGGATGATGTCGCCTCTCCTGGCAGTTTCTGCTCTTCCTGGTTTAGCTTTCTTTGTGAGGTTAATGACCTAGACAGGGCCACTCCACAGCCCCTGGACAAAGGACTTTCAGCATCTGGGAGCAGAGGGCGTGAGGGCATCTGGGTAGGGAAGAGGCTCCTCATGAGACACTTCAGCCCTTGCCTTGCTCGGTGTCCTGGCCCAGACCTGAAGCTGAGCGCTGCAGAGGTCAGGCCAGAGGACCCTGGAAGAAGGATAGGCATGCAAAGCCGCCCTACCTGTTGCAGCTGGCGGGCAGTGCTCCCGCGGGTGCCCAGAAGGATCATGCCAATGGCCGTTGAGATGCCCACCGGAGAAAAGAAGACGTTGCCGTCATTGGACTTCTTCAGTTCTTTGAAAAGGCCAAGCCCCAACCGAGTGTTTGCCGCCCCGAAGGAAGCCATGGTCATCTCCAAGAAGTCTAGAATAGCAACAGCGACTGTCAAAGCAGCCAGGCCCTTCCCACTGCCCCTCCGAACTGCTCCGGGTGGGCGAGAGTACCAGGGGACACAACCGGTGAACAAGCTGAGGTTGGCGGTCTGAGTTCGCCAAGAGGTAGCTCAGAAGAAAGGTCCCACATTCAGCTTCCAAAAACCCAGCTATTGAAAACCAGTGGAACACCACTCTCTGCTCACACCCCCGGGGTCGCCACAAGTCAACGTTGACTGGAGAGCAGCAGATGCTTGGACTTGTTTCATTTGTCCTCAGGGGATATCTTCCCTCTTCCTACTCTGATTCCAAAAGTAAGGACTTTTCACCCTCTCAGAGACCGAGTGCTGCCTCCCCCTGCTCCCCCTCACCCCTTCTCTCAGACTGCCCTCCTGGAGGCACATCCGGAGTCCTGGAACCTCAGAGGGTTCCCACTTCCCATCTCCCCAGGGAGCAGGACTGAAGCCCCCATGGTTGTATTTGGTCTCTCGCTCTGTCAGAACCTGCCTAGAAGTCTGGCTGCCGCCACCAGTGAGCTCCACACCCACACCCACCCCACCCCCGCACCCCCGTCCCTGTCCCTTGTCCTGGAATGTCCAGTCTGTCCAGCTGAACTGCCTACAACTGGGCATGGGAGGGGAAGGAATTCCCATTAGCCTCGAGTCCAAGCAGTGCTTTCAGATGCAGCGTGAACAATACAGAGACAGCATTTGTGCACTGGTCTTGTACTTTCTGTTTCTCAGTTGATTCCAAACCTAATGCAGAGGCGGCAGGAGTGATTCATTCTCTCGAGCCTCACTTCCTAACCACAACCACATGAACATCTTGCTTTGGGCTGAGTTTTCCTTAAAGGGCAATGCCACATGCCTGGCCAAGAATTACAGGTGGTGGGTGGGAGGTGGCACGAGGGGAGAAAGATTTTCGTTTTTATACGTTGCTATATAGGGTTGCAGGATTTCACTATAAGTTGGTCTCTCTCTCAAACACACACACACACACACACAAATAACTTTTTAAAATTAATTCATTTTTTACCAAAAAGGAACAAGAACATTATTTTATGTTTATCCACCACCAGCTAATTTAAAATTACTTAATAGAGCAGAAGATTATTGCAGGGGAAATTTTCTGAAAAGCCCACGCTCTTAGGGGGACTGGGTCTCTTAGGCCTACCCTTGCGAAGGCACCCCCACATCTGCCACGCCAGATGGTGTCTCAGCCCCTGGTGCCTGAGTGCCTGTAGGTTAATTCAGAACAGTGAAAGAAGCTGGTGTCAACCAAGAAGAAGAAGACGTGTGATCAGCCAGGTAGGAACTGAATGAAATCAAACCACCCAAAAGGAAAGCACAGATCCATGAATATCGCTGCCCCATACACAGGAGTCCTTATGTTGGAGCCTCAGGCTGACTTACCTGGCATTCAGACAGACGGGTAGTTGGGCAGGGTGCTAGGAAGCATATGTAAAATGAGCAGCTGAAGTCCTGAATTTATAGCTCCCTGCCTCTCCCTATTCATTAGAGTCTGCATTTCCAGTGAAACAACCTTGAGTTTCTCAATGATAATCGCCCTAATAAAATGAGTACGGCAGCTTTATGACAAAATGGAAGGCTTTTGCTCCCCACTGTGGCCAGGAAGCTGTGCCCTTGACCTTGCCAGTCATGGGCTGGGAGCTGTGGCTCAGACAGTAAACACCTTAGACATCTCTCTCTGTCTCTGGATGCAGAAAGTTTAAGCTTTACTCCTCCAACGTCAGGGCTTCACACTGGCTCGAAGTCGCCTGCTGGGTGTTTGCAATTCCGCTCCAGGAGTGGGTGGACCCAAATCTGTGCTTTAACCAGATTCTGCAAGTGACCTACAAATCTTTTTAGTAACAGCTTTATTGGCATAAATTTTACATGTCGTATAGTTCCATGTTTCAATCATAACAAGAAGCCCTAGACAATCATCACTACAATCAATATTAGAACATACTCTTCTTTCTTGTATCCATTGTTGTTAGTGTCCGACTTCCCCTGCCGCACCCCCAAGGAAGCATTAATCCAGTTACTGTCTCTTTAGATTGTCCTACCCTGGATTTCATATACAGAAAAACATGCATCCCCCTAAAAAAAATATGTCTTATACGTCCCCATAGACAAGAATTCTCCTCTACATAAGAAGTCTTAGAGGCTTCTTAGAATCACATGGAATTCCATAAAGACGCCCAGGAATCTTGTGACGATGTAGATTTCGATTCCGTATTTCTGGGGGTGAAAATGAACATTCTCTGGAGGGGTTCAAACTGATGTGAACCAGTTTAAAGCCATGTTCAAGCTCTCTTAGAAAGTTTGTTGTTGTTGTTGTTGTTGTTGTCATTGTTGTTGAAAGAGGAAGCCAAGTAGAAGAGACCTAAACAAAGCAGAGGCCAAAACAAGATTAAAAATAGGAGTTCCATCTTGGTCAATAGATCGTTAGAATGTACCTGTCCAAAGGAGCTTGACCCAAGTCAGCATGAGATCCATGAGAGGTCTTCATCCCTAATGATTTGGGACGCCATCTGGAAAGACGATTTTGTGATGTGATTCCCACCCTTAGAATTAGAATCCCCTCTCACTGCCACGGAGTCATTGTCGACCCACTGCAACCCTATCACACAGAGGAGAACTGCCTCTGTGAGTTTCTGAGACTGCGACACGACAGGAGTAGAAAACCCTGTCTTCCTGCTGAAGAGCAGCTGGTGGCTTTGAATTGCTAGCCTAGTAGTTAGCAGTCCAAGATGAAACCATTACACCACCAGGGCTCTAGAATCCCCTAGGAGACTTTAAAACCTATGTGTGACCAGGCCCCAACCCAGTCCAACTGGATCAGCATCTCTGGGGTGAGAACCAGGCATCATATTTTTATTGCCCAGGTGATTGCAATGAGCCACCAGATTGGAGCCATGGTTTATAACCTCATGAAAACCAGAATTAAGTTCATACTGAATTGACCTGAGACAGGCAGACTTACATCCTGACACACCTGTTCTCCGTAGTAAAGCCCATTGAGCAGTTGCATGGCTTAGGGATGTCAACTCGGAAGAAGGAAATAATGGAAATGATCTTAATAGACAAGAAGGAGGAAGTTTGAGAAAAGTATGGCCATGAAGCCACACACACACACACACACACACACACACACACACCTTCTTCTCAAGTACTTCATGAATTGGGAAATCTCTAGCTTTCATCATTCAGTAGGCATTTGTTGAGAACCTTCCCTGTTCCAGACCAACTTCTCCATGCTAAGAGCCTGAAATTCATTCATCTAAGAAGCTCACTGCCCTTAGAAAAACAGTAACAAAACGATACATGTATATATGTGCATGTGTGTGTGTGTTGAAAAACAAAATAAAAACTCAGTAGGGACACGCCTGTCCAAATTTCAGTGCTCCTGCCAGCCCTGAAGCATCCCTCTGACTCTACTATCTCATTTAAACAATGATCACAAGCATTAGTCTACACCGAAGTCTCTAGTAAAGGGTGTGTCCATTTAGCTGGTTGCTAAGCACCAAGTGCTAGAAGGGGCCCCACAGCTGTTCCCCCACCCCCACTATACACCAGCTGCCATGTCACGGGTAAGAGCACAGGATCAAAATTTTCTCTCCTCACCCCCAATTTTTTTTAATCATTTTATTGGGGCCTCAAACAACTCTTTTCACAATCCATACATCAACTGAATCAGGCATGTTTGTACATTTGTTCCCCTCACTCTTCTCTAGACATTTACTTCCTATTGAACTCTTCCCCCCCCCACCCCACCCCGCCATCCTCATAAGCCCCGATAGATTGTATATTGTTATTATGTTCATATCTCACACCGACTGCTGTCTCCCTTCCCCCGTGTTCTCTGTTGTTATTCCCCCTGTAGAGGGGGGTATGGTTATGTCGATCATTGCGATCGGTTGCCCCTTTCTCCCTTCCTCTCCCCCTTTCCCCCCTACTCTTTACCCCAAATTTCTTATTGTGGTTCTTTAAGCAAATCCAAAGCTTTAAAATATTTAACTTCAGTTTTGAATTGTCTTAATAAAAATGAAATTAAGTATGATTTTTTAAAGAATTAACCGTTAGTTCTGGTGTTAACCCTGAAAAAGCGTGAAAGGAGACCTGGTGGTGCAGTTCCGTGTTGGACTTCCTTCAATCCACAGAGTGGGCAGTTCAAAACCACCAGTTTGAAACTCTGCGGGAGATGGATTGGGTTTTCTACTCCCATCAACAACAATGCTGCATTTTAATAGCCCTATCTGTTGAATTACGGTGCTGGCTGAGAGCATTGACGGTACTGTGGATTGCCAGAAGAATAAACCCATCAGTCTAGAATGAAGAAAAGTCAGACACTCCTTGAAAGCTAGGTGAGGAGGCTTCTCTCATGTGCTTTGGACAAGTCGTCAGGGGAAAAAAATGACCCGTGACTGGTCAAGCAGAAGGTCAGAGGAACCCCCTCAGAGAGATGGACTGACACGGGGTGCTGCACCTGTGGGCACACACACAACAATTGGGAGGATGGCACAGGACTGGGCAGTGTTTCTTTCTGTTGTGCTGTGCGCCTACGGGGTCCCTGTGCGCCAGAACCAACTCCAAGGCACCTGGCAACAGCAGCATCGGTTCGCAGGCTTCTGAGACAGTAGGTCCCCAGGTAACATGCCTCCAGTTCAGGGAAAAGGCACACTTGCCCTTTATTGTTATGTAAACTTGACCTGATGTTGAAACATCAAAAAAATGAAAACACTGTTTCAACTATTTGCACTTTCAACTTCAAGACATTCTTAGTTCAGTGCCTCCTGGGTTGTGGTTTCCATGACAATGAAATAGAAAGCTCCCTGGGATGAGCCTCAGATGAGATGAAGCCTATGAGCAGTTTCTCCGAAATAACTAATACAGCCAATCCCTGAGTACTAAACGAGATGTCCTAAAGTGTGCCTCTCTAAATCGAATCTGTAGTTAAGTTTAAGTAGGTCCAAACAGCTCTTATTTATCATTTCTTGAATTTAAGAAAAGGTTCTAGCGTTTTTTCATGACTTAAAAGCCTCATGTGCAAATATGAGGAAGAATTCTTTGTAAATAGTGGCTGGTTCAAGCCTTTCAAAGTGAGGGCAAATTTGCATCATATCAAAGGGCAAGAATAGTCTGATGGAATGGATTGGTTCCAAGTCCTCAGAGATGCCAAAATCCAAAAGGCTTAAGGCTCTTACCTAAAAAGGCCTAGTATTTGCACAAAACCTAGCGCATCCTCCTGTACACTTTCCATCACCTCGAACACCCAGTACCAGCAGGGCTCTTCTGACTTGTCGTGACCCTCTGCTGAGTTTCAGAGACTGTAATTCCCTGCAGGAGCCAACAGCCTCCTCTTTCTCCTGAAGAGCAGCTGGCAGATTGGAACACACGGCCTTCCCGTGAGCAGCCCGGTGTCTAACCCACCACACCAACGGAGTGCCTCTCAAAGAATCCCTAGGTTACGTAATATAGCTTGTACCAGGTAAATCCTCGGAGAGTATCACTTTGTGCTTCCTCCCTAGCCTTTGGGAGATGGCTTTGACCTCTTATATGTGTTTTACCCCCACCCAAATATTTCCTGCAAATATTTTCAATCGAGAGTCCATTAAATCCATGAACGTGGAACTGATGTCTATACGGGCCTGTACGAAGAGTTCTCCACAAATCACAGGTTAGTAATGCAGGGATGGTCTTGTCGTTTAACCCCAGTCCTGATAGGTTCTCTGCCCTTGCCCTGAACTCACAGTCCTGGCTCTACCTCTGCAGGCCGGAAACTGGCACTGGCTTGGGACATTTTCCTTCCGCTAGCCCATTATGTGGCAATGGGTGTTGTCAGTACCCTAACCAGCTTCCCGTTCCTGGTCAGAGCGTGGCCACCCAGATGTCATGTCAGCTCATCATTTACAGCTGTCCTTTCCTCAGATGAACTGTGCTCACTGCGGTGGGAGCCACCTGCCTGAGAAGCTGTGTAGCAGCTCACTCCTCACTGCATGACTCAGGGTATCGGAAGGGCAGCCCCCTTGCACCAGGCACAAATTTTGAGCAGCCCAGTGTGCCCCAGAGCTGCCCTTGAGGTCAGACTGCAGCTGGTCTCTAGCTGAGACCACGTGTTTGATGAACATCGGTTGAGATGATCACGTGACTCCTCCCCCCTTTGGTCTATCAAGGTGGTGTATTGCATAGACTGATTGTCATATGTTGACCTGCCCCTGGTGAAAGCTCAGGATTGTCTCAGGTCTTTTCAAGAGCATGCACCTTGCTCCCTGGGTATGTGTGTGGCTTTTCCATTTCACCCACCCACAGATACGGGTGCTTTAGAATATTCTACTTTCACAAAGAATCTCCGTGTGATTTCCTTTTTTTTTCCCTTGATTTTCTATAGTTTGGTGAAAATCCTATCATCAAAGCATACGTGATTTTTTCCAATTCTGTACTGTTTTCTTGTACTATCTCTTTGGGTATTTCCTGAGCTCAGTGTTCTCCGTTCTGTCCTCCAGAATTACCCACTAACGAATCTTGGGACTTCTTAATCGATCAAGCATGATTCTTGGGATGTGTATTTATTTTCTTTATGTGTTGTTTGTTTGGGGGATTTTTAAATGTCTCCGAACTCATTATCCTTGGGCTCTGTGTTTTGTCAAATTCGGTAGCTCAGGTTCCCATGGACGCGTCAGCTGTGCTTACTGGGCTATTTGACCACTTACTGGTCCTTTGTAAGTATTAACTTTATCTCAAAGTGCTCTAAATGAGTCTTTCCATACTGGCCTGTTCTTGTTTTAAGGATGTCATTAATTATGCCGTTGATGTTTTTGAAGCCCCTCATTTGGCCTGTTGACTGTGTTGAGGCTGATTCCCTTCGTTCATTGCGGTGGATTTCTTGGTGATTCTAGGTTGAATCTTTTTGCTTGTGTTTGGGATTCCTTGGTGGACTGTCTGCCAATGCTGTTTGGGGCTACCACATCTTCTTTTGGCAATTGACAGCTGGGAGAGGGGGTTGGATGAGCCCTCAGGCATATTAGTAGCTCAAAAACCTAGTGTGCAAACTTCTCTTCCTCTCCGATGTTGCCAGGCAAATCTTGATAGGACTCCATGACTCAGGCAGACAAGCACACTGGCAGTTGCCTGTGCAGCCCACAGTGGGGCCCAAGGCAGGGGCAGGGAAACACGGCTGCCACTGCCATGCTCCACCTGGTGCCACATTAGTGGCCTGTCTCATGCTTCTCTGTCCCCCAAGTCCTCCTCCTCCAATCTGAAAGAGCACTAGAACATTCAACTATAGACCTGCTCCCCCACTCAGAACTGCTTATCTCAGGTAAACCCATGCCCTCCAACTTCATCTCTGCCAGTAAAGAAAGGGAAACAAATGGCCATTGAGATTCTTTATTTCCTTTTAGGGGGGATAAGATAGCAGCTAAGAGTTTGGACTTCGTTTGGAGTCAGACCGTCAAGTTCAAACTCTAGTTCAGCCACTCTAGCTGGGTGACAGGAAAGCAACTTAACCCTCTGTGCCTTGGTTTCCCCATGTGTGAAGAGTGGGTAATAATAATAACCCGCCTCTCAAGATCAAGGATTTGCAGCCTTCCATGTGGATGACAACTCAATGTTGTAATCAGAGAAAACCAAAATCTTCATAGCTGAACTAACTTTGCGACAAACGGGGAAAAAATTTGAAGCTTCCAAGAATTGTATCTTGCTTGGATCCACAATCAATGCCCATGGAAGTAGCAGTCAAGGGATCAGAGAACACATCACATTGAGCAAATCTGCAGCACAACATCTCTTTAAAGTACTGAAGAGCAAAGATGGTCTAAGGTGCACTGGGCCCAATCATCCCAGATGCGGGTGGAAAGTGGACATTGAATAAGGACGACCAAAGAAGAATGGATGCCTTTGAATCATGGTGCTGGCGAAGAATATTGAAAGTATCCTGGACTGCCCAAAGAACAAACAGATCTGTCCTAGATAAAGTACACTTCAGAGGAGAGGATGGCAAAACTTCACATCAGATTTTGGACATGTTGTCAGGAGAGCGCAGTCACTGAAAGGGGGCATCACACTTGGTAAAGGGAGGGGCGTGAATAAGAGGATCATCCTCGAGCAGATGGATGGATACAGTGGCTGCAGTAATGGGCTCAAACCTAATCATTGTGAGGCTAGCATAGGACGGGATGGTGTTTCATTCTGTTGTGTATAGGGTCACTATGAGCAGGAACCTAGCAACAACACCTCAGTGCTGCTTCGATGGGGACAAATATACCAACAATGATCAGGGTGCACAGAACCAGGTAATGCGTCCGTCTGTTAAGAATAATGTTGCCATGAGTATGAACCAACTCAATGACAACTAAGGACAACAACCTCTCCGGATGACTGAGATATTAGTTCTTCAAAAAAATTCATGGAAAAACAAAGTTGAAAGATTATGGGATTTTTCTTCAAATTTTTTGAAGCCCTGTCATCTAATGTTTTTAGGCCATGCTGGCAGACACAAACACCCCATTGCAGTGTTGTGGTCATGGCATTAAGGGCTGTCGAGACAGTTCCTCCAAATCAAAGAGGTTCCAGGTCACAAAGTCCGACCGCCCCATCGGGTTTTCCAAGCTGCTGTCTTTGCAGAAACATGACCAGCTCTCTCACCCAGAGAGGCACTGGACAGGTTGGAATTACCAGTCTTTGGATTAGGAGCCTAGTCCTGAAGCATTGTACTACTGTTACTTGGAAATAATCTGATTCAAAGAGTTGGTGACTACAGTCTTCTTCTGGATATTAAAATGCCCTAGGCCTTAAGCCAACACTGTGTGTGTGTGTGTGTGTGTGTGTGTGTGTGTGTGTGTTGCTTAAGAAAGAGTCATACTGCTAGAAATCTTGGGGCATGTTGAGAATTCAAAATGAGGAGCTTATCTTCTTCCTTTGACTGTCATATTGAAATCACATTTTTACAGAAGAAATTTCTTTATAGACCTTTTTGCATCGGGTTCTACTCAAAACTGCAGGCATTTAATTCAAACCCACCAGTGGCTGGCTCTGTGAGGGAAGGGCTTTGTCAATCAGTTCCTAAAGATTGAGCCTAGAAAGCTCTATGAGGCAGTTCTACTCAGTTATAAATCATTGCTCTGAGCTGTAATTAACTCAATGGCACACAACAACGAAACATAAGTAATATCAGCCTGGTGCTGGTTGCTGAGAATACAGCCTACCTGCACTCACAGTCCAGTTATACCTGAGCATGCTCTCACCCAAAAGCTGAGTGGATATCAGATTACTTAGTCATGTATTCCTCCCCTCAAACCTACCAAGTGTCCTTGTCTGCCTAAAAGCAAGGAAGATTACTTTCTCAGTCTTTCATTCTAAAGGTTTTGAGATTTCTATTTTTATTTCTTTCTCTTGGAAAATTATCAGCATAATCATATGACTGTCTAAGAAAGTTTTCTTCTATCGTGTCTTTGACTATTGAATTCATGCTAATCAATCTGCCTTCTTTCTCAGAAGCGCCAATGATTAAGTTTGAGTTTACTTTCTGCTCTTGACCTACATCTAGCAACTTCCTTCTTGTTGTTTACTATGCATTGCAACAAGGTTCGAGTTTGTAAGAAAGAAATGAGTGGTTAAATGATCAGCATCTCCAACATCTATTTACAGCCTCTAGATGCAATTTCATTTCCTAGCAGTCTTTGTATTTCTCACTCAGTTCCTTAAAGCTTGATGACAATTTGTCTTCATGGATTTTTGCTAAAATATCATAGATGTCATAATTGTGATTTTTTTTCAAATTTCGTCCCCTTCTTTTGCCATAAATCTTTTTTGAACTCTCTATTTCTCATCTGTAGCATTGTGTAACCGTTCCTTACTTGGCCCTATATTTTTTCATAACCCTATCATTTTTCTCATTTATTTCATTTTGAACATAGAAAAATTCGGAACCTACATGCGTCTGCAGAGTGTGGGGGGTGCAATCACACTTTGTGCGTTTGTTTGCGTTTTAAGTAATCTTCGCCCATCTATAGCTAAAGTGTTCTTTGTCGTACATGATGTAAAATATCATTTAGAAGGGAAACACACTGTATTAGAATATATACATTAACAAACACCAAGGCCTGAGACTGTAATGGCTAGGGTTATATATCAACCTGGCTGGTCCATGATTCTCAATGGTTTGGCAGTTATATAATGATGCCATTTGACAATTATGTAATGAAATGATCATCTTCCATCTCATGGTTTGATGTGGTAATCCTCCATTTTCATATAATGTCAATTTTCACATAACAACCTGGTATTTAGAACTTAACCATATCTATAAATGAGGAGTAGGTAACTATTTCATGTCATATTTATTGAGTATAAAGAAAATGTGTTAAGAGAATGAATTCAGGAGAATAAGAATACAGAGGGGAGTGGGGACCCATCAGTTTATAGAGAAGGCAGTCTTCTCTCCCCAAACTCAGCAGCTAGGTAGTTAAGAATAATTGGAGATGGCAATACCTTGAGGAAGGAGTTGAAGGTGGGACAGAGGGTGTATTTGTTGGTGCTGCCCTGTGGGACTCAATAAGGAAAACTGAGGCCAATCTCTGTAAATCCACTGACCACTCTTGGGTCAATGTCAAATTCACAAGCCAAGTGCCATTCTCCTGCCCTGTTAAAAGTGAGGGCTATATGGACTTTATCCCAAGTCCTGCTTCCTCCCAAGTGAAAAGCACCTCACAGGGCATCTTCCATGAAGGTGAGGAGGGAGAGGAAGGAGTCTCAGCTCTATTAAACTGCTGTAGGAGTACAGTTGGACTTTCACGGAAGCATTTCCTCTAACTGGCTATATTAAAGTGTTTTCTGGCCTTGCCATCACTCAGCAGTGGTTCATGAGCTTTCAAGAACCTTTAATGAGAACATAAGTAACTTCAATCAGATCAACCCCATTCTGAATCGTGTTGGCCTTCAGGTCAACGGGGGTGAATGTGAATGCTTGAAACTTGTGGGTGGTGGAGAGGATAGGGAAGGAGCAAGGACACTTCAAAACTAATGGCCTCATGTGAGAAGCAATTTTAGAATGAGACAAAGAAGAAGACAGGGGCCTGTATTGGAGAGAGGGTGGAGCTGTGAAAGCAATGCAGTCAGCTTTCTGTATTAGCAATTACACAGGTACCTGAATTATGACCTGGAAAGCACGCATTACCATATTCCGCCAGCTCCCAATATGAGACGCTATCCTCCTTTCAAGGAGAGCAGACCCTGCCATAGAAGAGAAGGGTTTGAGTTTTGTTGTGTCTGATGAAAAAGAGAAAAGGGCGGTTGGCGTTAAATGTCTCATAGCTCGTCTTTGATCTTGTAGCACCGACTGCCCCGCTGGCTGCAGCTGCCTCGGTGCCATCTTCATCCACCTCCAAGCATGTCTTGTGGACTATCTTTGACAGGAACACGTTGGGGCTGGAAGAGATTCCTGAAAGATCTGCCTTGGATTCATCAAAGATGTCCACAATGCCCATGTCTTGTAGAATAGAATTCAGGTGGTAGCTCTCTTCCAGGGTAAGCTGGGGGAAGGATACAACCACTTGTTCTTCAGACATCTTTTCAGAGCTAGTCCAAGTCATTATTTGATCATAAGTCACTTTACTTTCAAGCTACAGGGGAGAAAAAAAAATAACATTTAGGGTCAGCTTGGCTGCAGACAATCTCCTTAAAGTGTTAAAAAGCAAAGATATCAGTTAAGAGGCTAAGGTGTTCTTGACGCGGCCATGCTGTTCTTCTTAATCACAAAACACGCCTGCGAATCTAGACCACGAGTAAGGAAGAGAGAAGAAACTTTGATGTGTTCCAATTCTTATATTGGTGAACAATCCTGAAGAAACCATGGACAGTAAACAAATATGTCTTCAAAGAGATACAGCTAGATTTCTCCAAGGATGGTGAGACTTCATCTCATAAATTTTAGACATATTATCAAGATGGACCAGTCTCTGGAAAAAGACATCCTGCTTGGCAGTCAGAGGGCAGGCGGCGTGTGGTGGGTGCGGGGGGAGACGATTCTCAATGAGGTAGATTGACACCGTGGCTTCAGTCATAGACTCAAACACAGTAACAATTGTGAGGGTGGTGCAGTAACAGCCACCACCTTCCGTGGCACAGAGGATTGCCAGATTCACAACTGGCTCCATGTAACCAATAACAGCCACAGGATCAGCCGAACGGCCTGAAAGGAAGGCCCAAGTTTTCCAAAGCAACTGAATCAATGTCAACACTTGTTAACAAGCATTTGGGTCTTTGGCTAAGTGCTTTGATTTCACTTAAAGCTCCTCCAACCTAATCTCTCTCCCTTCAGAAGAAGTTATAGAACATCCTGGGCTCCAGTGAGCTGTGACTGCAAATTACTAGTGCACCCAGCCAGCAGCACTCAGCTCATCCATTGGGGGACCTGAACCTTCACATTCTGAAAGCGACCTCCCATTCTGTAAACCAGCCAGCATGCTGCTTAGAACAAGGATGCTGAGTCTTTACCTCACCTACTGTGGGCAGGTTATCAGGAGAGACTCATCCCTGGCAAAAGGACATCCTGCTTGGTAAAGTAGAAGGTCAGGAAAAGAAAGGAGGACTCTCAAGGAGATGAATTCACACTGTGGCTGCCACAAGGGTATCAAACACCGCGATGACCGTGGGGATGGTGCAGGACCAGACAGCGTTTTGTTCCGCTGTGCATAGAGCTGTGACGTGTCAGACCCCACCTGTAGGTATCTAACGACGACAACAGGAAGCCACTCAGCATGCTGATTCCTTTGCAAAACGCTATGAAGTTCCAGTGAAAATCCCCTCTTTAGATTTCCACACAGGAGGTGTAAGTGGCTTCTCAGACTGCTGAGAAAGGTCTGGTCTCTATTTCTGAAATACAGTGCAGCACCAGCCCACGGAGCACAGTTCTACGCTGGCACACACAAGTGGGGGGGGGGGGGCCGGATGGTGCTGCCAATAGTCAGAGTTGATTGGATATCTGATTTCTATATTCTTGTCTATCTCTGGTAGTTCAGCCTTCCTCAGCACAACAGGTAGCAGGGAATGTGGTGTTCTAAATGTCTGTCATTAAACACGTTGTAGAGATGGGAAAATCGTTACCTCTTCCAGTCCCTTGAGGTTGTCCGAAGAGGCCGGTGGGAGCAGGACGAACATGCTGAGCTTCCCCTTGGTATACCTCATTTCCAGAATCTGTGCCTGCAGCTCCTCGAGGAAGCCAATTCGAAAGAGGCCCTTTTGGTTCATCATCCTGACAGTCTTCTTTTCGTTCTGCAGTTGACAGAGAGAGAGTCCTGAGTGGCCATGATGCACTCACAGACTCACAAAGCATTAGTAAGCCTCTTGGCCCCAACGCCCCTGAAAGTGCCATTAAGATGGGAAAGGCTCTGGATCAGAAGTGCTGACCTATGACAGTCTCACCTCCACTGACTAAAGTCCCACCCCCACCCCTGACTAAGCCAACCAACCTACCTACCACCAGCTTCTTGTACAATGGTGGCTGGCACATTTCAGTGCGGCTAGAAAACGCTCAGTCTAGTGCCTGACACCAAAATGTTCAAGAACTTTAGGTTCTTATTATAAACAGAAGCCACCACCTGCAGACCTACATTTTAGATGTAAATACACAACTGCCAAATGACTCTGAGTGGACACTAGGCGTGGATTTTCAAGAAACCCATGTGTTCCAACAGTGTACCTCCTTCAAAAAGAAAGGCGCATCGATGGTGTTTTGAATGTCAAAGTTTTTCTCCCATTTGGCCTTGAAATACACAGCATTGGCCAGCACCAGCACGGTCTCATTGCTGATCATGTCCTTGCTGAAGAGCTCCTTGATTTTACCTAAAAGAAAAAAGAGCCTGCTATCCAAGGCGTTCACGTAGACAGCGTGAAAAATAATAGTTTGTCATACCCACGCTGGAAAGGGCGTCATTCCCCACTCACAGTCCTGGGTGGGGGTGGTCATACTGGAGCTGGGGTGAGAGAAGGAACACCCACCACCCAGGACGGGAGGTGCCAATTCTAAAGCTCAAGGTGCCTCTCTGGTTCTCTGTCACAGGAGTGGTTGGACACTTCTCACTAGACATCTTACACCAATGGCATGTCTTGCCAAGGACCGATCACGCTTGATTTTGTTATAAGCTGCTGGAGGAAAGAACTGTTGAGTAAATTTCCGATCTCAAGCATCAATCACAGATTCTATGTACATACATACATCTATGTGTATATGTATGAGGAGGCAACAAACCAAAACACAAAAACAAGTAACAGGCTCCACTGGGTGGAGCTTTTATAGAATGCATTTTTCCTGCTAGGTGAGCATCCCGCAACTCACTCTGAGTTAGTGCACCCAGTGGCATCGCCTGGGAAGGGTCAATCTGGTCACAGTGAATTTTTTCATAAAATCAGTTTCACTCTAACCTTGTGTTTTGTGATGGTCAATTGAAGAGAACAGCGTGCAGCTGTGAAATGTTGTTTCCTGCTTATGCAAAATGTCACAGAAACTGTGGTCCTATTGAACACAACTTACAAGGACAGCACTATAGGAAAAACTCAAGTGACCGAGTGGGTTTCTTGTTTCAAAACAGGTGAACTGTTGATTGATGACAAACCTCGCTCTGTGCATTCATCAACTTCCTGAATGGACAAAAATGTCGACTCGTAGTACATTTGGAGCGTGTTCCACCAGGTCAGATTGTTAATCAAGCTTTCTGTTTAGAGGTTCTGAAAAGATTGCATAGCAGTGTGCAACCAAAAAAAAGTCTAATGTGTGGCAGATGGGGGACTGCTTTTTCCACCATGACAATGCACCTGCTCATGTAGCCACCTCAATGTGCCAGTATGGGGCCAAAAACAGCATGCCTCTCTTGCCCCATGCACCTTACTCACCTGACCTCACTGTGTGAATTCTTTTAGCTTCTGTGAATGCAGAGGGGCATGAAAGGACAGTGATTTGATGATGTAGAAGTGGGAATTAAAAACGAGGGAAGTGCTGTCAGCCATCCAAACAGATGAGTTTGAAAAATGCTTCCAAGAATGGAATCACAATCACAAATGCATCAAGTGCAATGAAGAGTACTTTGAAAGTGATAAGGCTGTTTTGTAAAAAAGAAAAAAGTGAAATACATAGCTTTGGAAAAAATCCATTTGGGTGGGGGTGGGGTACCCCTCATATTTTCATCATTATATTAAGATAATTTAGACATGTTATTCAGAGGCATGAGTAATAATATAGACTCAGATTTGCATTTTTGAATAATTAAAAGGTTTAGGTCGTAGCATCACTGAGTCCTTCTTAAAGCATCCCCAGCAGTCATTAAACATCTGGATGAAGTCCTGGTTCTACGGCTGCTTGGGGTCACTCTTGTTGGGTGCCATCCAGACCGTTCCAACTCATGGGGTCTCGACGTCCAACATGAAACGCTGCCCAGTCCTGCGCCAGCTTCACAACTGTTATTCTGTTTGAGCCCATTGTTGCAGCCACTGTGCCAGTCCACCTTGCTGAGGGTCTTCCTCTTTTCTGCTGCCTCTGCGTTTTACAAGCATCGTGGCCTTCTCCCACAACTACTGGCCTTCCCTGACAACTGCTTCCAAATTCCTCTCAAACCCATTGACCACCTTCCCTACGACCAACCAGGCCAAACCACCAGTGCCTTCCTGTTGGCCCTCTGCAATGGCACCTTCTCTGGACCACCTTCATCATATCCCCTCTGCCCTCCTCATCGTGTGATAGAACCACCTTTCTAAAACACTCCTGGCCTGATGAACCCCTCTCGAGCGTCTCTTCGTTCCCTTTGTTCAATACCAGAAGCATCAATACTTGGATGGGTTCTTTTTAAGGCAACGTGAATTTAGATGCTAATTACAAATAAGCAGAAGACACTGAGACAATGATTGTAGGTGCAAAACTCTCCACAGCTCACCTAAAGAGTTTGTTGTTTTAATGGTCTGTGTTCTTTTTGTTGTGTGGTAGATGTTGTAAGTCTAAGGGATAGGCCGTAAGAATCCCTAATATGACGGGACAATAGCTATTTCAATGGATGGATTTTAGATAATATAAGTTTTGATTCTATGAGCAAATGAGACAGGCAACACTGAAAATTGGTGTGATCTAAAAAGAAAAATTTTTTTAAGATAGGGACCAATCCGCAGAAATAAAAAGAAGACCAAACCTATGGTGAAAGCCTTACAAACGCTGGAACAAAGGTAGGAACCTTATAGATGGGAAGATGCTCTTGAGAACTATGAGAGGATGACTTCCATTCACGGAGGAGAAATTCCCTGAAGGCAAGATCTCATCTCATTTCTGCTGCGCTGTTTTACACGAGTGCCTACTGAGAACAGGGTGCTAGTCCCGAGCCCAGGTGGTTAGGTAGCTGCCAGCAGACCCCTAGTCCATGTGGTTCCTGTTGGCTTTCAGGACAGGCACCTCAGCAGTGAGGAGCCTCTGGCTCTGCCAGGTGACAACCAGGCAAAGGTGGGCATTCCGCCAAACACCAAGTCATTCTTGAGCAACGATCCCTCATATTTTTTTTCTGGAAGGGATATGAAACGGAGTAAGCAACGAGGAAAAGGTTAAAGGGAGCATATTGGGGCGGAGGGCCCTGAGAGAAGCTAGGTCACAGAAAGGCTCACCTGAGTGGCCCCTCAGCAGGCACTCAGGCCACTGTGATGAGCTGGGATTCCTGCAGGCAAGGGTGGCGCCAGATTATCTTAAGTAGGATTGGGACACACAAGGTGGCCGCTTTAGAAGGCCCCTCACGGAGGTCCTGTACAACAGGCCAGAACGGCCCTCTTACAGCTTCAACTCTCTGCCACACACGCAATCATCACACAGTCTGTCTCTCGTATTTACTGTGGATATGAGGGGGTGGCAAGTCCATTCCAGCCCATAGCCACACCATGGCCAACCAATCAAACCACTGCGCAGTCCTGGGCCCATCTCCCAGCCCTCACTGTGCCGGAGCCCATTGCTGGAGTCACCGCGTCCATCCATCTCAGGGAGGACCGTTCTCTTTTTCACTGGCCTTCTATATGACTAAGCATGATCTCCCTCTCCAGGGCCTGGTCCCTCCTGATAACACGCCCAAAGTATGTGAGACGGAGTCCCACCAGCCTTGCATGTAAGGCGCACTCTCGCTATGCCTCTCCCCGGAGAGTTCGGTCTTCTGGCCATCTGTGGTATAGTCAATATTCCTCACGAACATCATAATTCAAACGCATCGAATTTCTTTGTAATATTAACTTTTACTGATTCTTTTAAAACACAGGAGACAAGTACTGACTCTGCACTTGACTGACAGATGTTTCAACTTTGGCATGAAAGAGTAGCAGTCCTGAAGGAGATGCAGTAGCAGCAGCATCTACATCCTGTAACCTGCTTGACACCTGTAGAACCCACTTTGAACCTGGTTCACACACAGGCATCTCTGGTCCCTGACAGACCAGCAGCCTGAAGAGCTGGACTAGAGGGATTTCTTTTTTCAATGTACAGGAATTCCTGCCATGATGTGCTGTTTTCTTTCTTACCTTGTGATTGAGATTCAACCCAGAAGTTAATCTGTTGTCTGGATTTTTCGGTGTCTTTCCGGAAGTCAATACTTTCAACCGTGGTGTGGTAAAACTGAATCACGCCATCCAAGTATTCCTGTGACATCGGAGTAAGCAGGAAGCAGTGTGATAAAGTGCCATTGCTGAGTTACTAGCAGCACGGCAACCAGGAGTCGCCCAAAAGCCTACTGCGAAAGATATCCCTGTCACTGACGCCCAGAGGTGTCATTCCAAGCACTCATTAGACAGAAGCACTGACAGATTAGAATATAGAGTGTTTATTCATAAAATAGAACAGGGTTTCAAAGACAGGATCCTCTCCTGCCAGGTGTCCTTTTCCTGAGGCAATCGACATGAGAGGTCACAAGGCAACTATCCAAATTTTCTATATTTCTGTTTTGTTTTTGTCCCTTCATATTAAGGTGTGTCTCGGCGGTGTTATGTCACTGGAGGGCACTGACATGAAGCTGTATCATATGTTTTTCTGTTCTTCAGTATATGAAACCCAGAATTGGTGAACCTATAGGGACAGCAAGTAGGATAAGGGTTCTTGGGGGGCGGGGGCTGCAGTGTGTGGCTGGGGGGCGGGGGGTAAAAGGGAGACAACGTCAAGGAGTCCACAAAGAAAGAGAATGTGTGGAAACTGATTGTGGTAGCAACTGTACAGTTCAACTTGTGATTGAACTCTGGAATGATAAATGTATTAACTCCCAATTAATCATGCTTTTTTAAGAAGAAAAGAAACTTAGAAGATTTAACTGTACCGTTTTTGAAGAATTAACACCCAACATATAAACTCCCATTTCCACAGTAAGAGAATATACTTATTTTGGTCAAACGCAGGGTCCCGCTCCTCCTCCCCGCAAACTAACTGTGTGCTCTAGATGCCCCTGATGGCGCACCTCACTTTTATTGCTAAGGCTGTGCCTCCCTCTAGTGGCAGAATAGGAAACAGGTCACAACAGACACAAAGCCGCTTATCCTGAGACCTCAGCTTTTTTTTTTTTTTTTTTTTGACAGACTGGCGTCTCCTCCCACTACACCATTCTGTTCTCAGGAGCATAAGCCCAAGTGCACTGCCAAGGAGTCGGTTCTGACTCGTAGCCTAGCAAGCACAGTTTCATTGTGGGTGGTCTGCTTGTGGCACAAAAGGTAATTCAGTGAGAAAAAAAAAAAGGTAATTCAGTGAATTCCCTTGAGGAGAGCCCACTGCAAGAGGAGCTACCAAGTACATCTACCTAGACTTTGACTGGGAAAGAGGGTCAAACCCATGAATGCTCTGAAGATTTGGGGTCCCCTGATCCTTTGTGCCACTCACGACAGACTTGGGTGGGCTGAAGCAGGAGGAAACTGGGAGGTGTGGAAGAGAAAGAGGTGGGTCAGGACCCCACCCTCCCGCCCCCACCCCTCCACGGTTCACAGGACAGCCTTCAGCAGGCAAGTGACCCGGCTACTCAATCCTTTTAAAATACCGCAAGTGTGCGCTGAGGTATAGCTTTAATCCCCAGGCCTGCGTAGCTCACCGGGCAGATGGGAAATCCCTGCTCTCCGTAGAGTCTGTTGGCAATACTCAGAGTGTAGTCAACTCGGATTCGGTCCAACTTAGAGAGAAGCCTCCCGAAGCAGCAGCTGAGAACTCCACTCCCGTCGCCAGAAGGCTCAGCCTAGTAGAAGCAGAAGCCATGTGTGATCTTCATGTCATTATCTGAAGAGGGGCCGGTGGCCCAGTGGTAGGACACTCAGCTTCCAGGAGAGACACCCAGGTTCACTTCCCAGCCAGTGCACATCCCAGGTGGCCAGGGCTGCTCCATCAGCGGAGGCTTGTGTGTTACTGGGAGGCTAACTGGGATTCAGCAGAGCTTCTACACTAACACAGACTAGGAAGAAAGACCCAGTGATCTCCTTCCAAAGAGCAGCTGGGAAAACCCTGTGGATCACGAGGATCCAATCACACTGGGCACCAGGCCCCCATGAGTCAGCTGGAGGCAGACTCGACAGCAGCTACCAACATTCTGCATAACGAGATGTGATGTTGCTTTGCAAGGGAGGAAGCTCAGAAGGAGGGGGAGGACGGACACATTGAGACACCATGGCTCCTAGATTGTACCAAGACATTCGGTAGGGGGGTGGGGGAACAGTTTCTGGAGGCTAGGTATATTAAAGATCAACTCCCATTTATCTCTATGTTCAAAATTATTTGAGTATGAGACAATCTTCTCTCCATTCTCCTCTGAAGCTTTCTGGATAGGGTGACCTGGAACCTGCAGATCCTTTTGTAACTGCTGGAAGACGGCCTCTGAAAGTCCTGAGGGCCAGGACAGCTTTCAGCATGAAGGGAAACAGGTGAGGCTAGAGGGATTGAGAAGTATCCCTCAGCTGGCCCCCCTCTCGCCACCATTCATGCTGGACCAGGCTCCCTTTTGGAACCTGTGTCTTGGAAAAGCAGGTGAGTTCGTGGGGAAAACATCTATGTTTCTTTATCATGAACTGAAGATACTAGATTCAGCTCTTTAGGAAACTGGTTTCAAGCCAGGGTTCTATACGAGGCTGCATGATCAGAAAGGAATGACAGATGACCTGCAATGGGAGTCATTGTTCACTGGATGTCATGTTTCAGGCAGCAAACACAGCCAAGTATTGGCTCGTTGGTATGTGGGGCAGTGGCTTGTGGAACTCACCGGCAGATTCAGAGCCCCCTTCGTCCTTTCCTGCCCTTCCACACCACTGTCAGCCACCACCTCCTGGGTGTTGCTCTTCGGGCAAGGCTCTTCGTTCTCATTCTGGGAAAATTCATTGAAGTGTAGCACCTGTGTGGGATGACATGGGGTCTTTCAGGCAATATCAGTGCTAGGAAATCTGAACAGAAGAATATTTAAAGTGTGTTAACAAGGATGGCCGAGTCCAGCAAAACAACCAATGGTTTACAGCAAAGTGGAGCTTTCTTCGGTCTGTGGTTGGGACGTAGACTAAAAGGGAAGTCATTAGATTTGAGGTGGTTCAGTGGGATATGCTCTTCCAAGAGGGCCATTCCCAGCACCTCATGCTCAGCCACCACGCATCAGTGAGTGGAGGTCTGGGGGTTGTTATGAGACTGAAGAGGTCTAAGCCAGCCTAACAGACTAAAACAGATTATGGAGAAAAGCCTGCCACTCTACATTCCAAAGTCATGACCTACAGCTGATCCAGGTGATGGTGCAGGAACGGACTGAGTCATGGTTCCTTTACCACGGGGTCACCAGGAGCTGTGGGCCCACTCCACCACAGCTAACCACAATCATACCAAATGCTCCTCCCTCAGGACCACGTGAAATGATGCCTGTGACCAAACTAGAAGAATCAAATGTCATGTGGGTTCCACAGAGGATCCACAAGACGCGTGTCCTGATAGAGTGTGCAGAGGGGGCCAGTCCGACTGGAAATGTATTGGAATCAATATGGCGGCACACAGCACCACCAACAAAGGTATAAAACACGCCCTGAATTTGAAAGATTGAGTTTCAGAGAAAACAATGGAATTTCAAATATCTCATCCACATTTTATACCCAGAGCAGGCTGATAAGATTAATGTTTTGGATATACTAAGTTATATAAAATATACCATTAAAAACTCATATCAGTTATTTATTTTCACTGTTTCAATATAGTGCCTAAAATATTTCTCATTGTTTATGTGGCTCACATTATATGTGTGTTGGACAGCACTGATCTAGAGCATCAAATTGAGCAGGAGAGAAAGGACAACAACGGCCAGTTGTCCAAAGCTTCACAGAAAGATGGGAGAGCAGGTGTGTTGGCAGGTGACACCCACGTGTCCGGAAAAAGAAGAACCTGAAGCCCAAACTGGAGGATGTGAACCACATTCCAAAGTTGTTTTAATGACTGGACGAAGAAAATAATAATATATCAAATCAAAGTTACAGAGTAAAGCAGAATCATCTCAAGCAAACTCTGCCTTCATCCATTAATCCAACTCATCTCTATGAGGATTCAATGCCTTCATCCATTAATCCAACTCATCTCTATGAGGATTCAATGCCTTCATCCATTAATGCAACTCATCTCTACGAGGATTCAATGCCTTCATCCATTAATGCAACTCATCTCTACGAGGATTCAATGCCTTCATCCATTAATCCAACTCATCTCTACGAGGATTCAATGCCTTCATCCATTAATCCAACTCATCTCTATGAGGATTCAACAGCCATAGCTGTGCATAAACATGTGAGCTATATGCTGGATTCAAGGAAATCAGAAGCCAACCTTGGTATCATAAAATTTATTTGGGGCTTGTTCTTGTCACTCCCATTGATTCATTCTACAAATATTTATTAGGTGACTGTTAGGAGCCAAGCATTTTTCTAGACCTGACTCCTGCCCTCTAGTAGGTTATGTGAGAAAACCATGCACCAACCCAAACATACCGTGATTAATTACTGCAGGCATTCTGTTAGAAGAAACCAATCATGCGCAGGGGGAAAGTAGCTAGGATCAGAGGGATGTTGACAAGGTCAAGGGATAGAGTTGAACAGGAGATGAGGAGAACGTGGTATACTTTAACAAGAAGGTGGACTTGCGTTCAATTTTTCAACAGAAAGCAAGTTAGCCCCTCAGTTCTCTCAGAGAAGAGCTAGTCAAGCAAAGGAAACCGCTAGGGAGGGCCTTAAGGGAGGATGTGTGTGGCTTATCTAAGGAAGCCGTGGAGACGATGGTGCCTGGATTGCAGTGCCGAGGAGTGGGTTAAGGGATTCAGATCCTCAAAGCCTCATGGATAATTGCAAGGCTTCTACTGTTAGGGAAGTGTCGGGAAGTTTTTAACAGATTAGAAACAGTGGCAGACTTCGTTTAAAGTCCAGAAGCTGGGTTGTCTGTGGAAGCAAAGACACCATCAGCGGGTGATGGCAGCATTTAATTTAAAAAGGTAATGATGCTTTAGATAGAGGAGGCTGTAAGAGGGGACTAGATGCTGGACAAATTTCAAAAGAAATTTTCATGGGATGTTATGACAATTTGATGCGAGATGAGTGAGAAAGAGAGGGATCGAGATGACGCCAGGATCTTTAGCCAAGTCTCTGCAGCCATCATTAGTGCTTAGGAAGTACTGACTTCCTGAAAGACGGAAGCAAACATACAGAGACTCCAAGTACTGGAAATAGTATTAGTGATCATTATGGCCTGAAAGGCAAACATGCAGGCAGAAAGAGAAAGAGAGGTAGAAGGTAACTGGGAAACCCAGGGAGACTGGAGGCATCATAGTGGAGTGCACCTTGACAAATGACAGAATTTGGAAGGGTAGAAAGCAAAACTCTGAAACCCAGAGGCAGAAGCAGGCTCTAGCAAGCCCCAGGTGCAGGAAGCAATCCGGCTTCGCAGGGGACCAGTAGCTCCCTTTAGGTGTGGGCCCGGGAAAACCGAGGCACCTCCGTGGATATTCACCTTATCGATCTGATCAGCACTGCTGCTTCTGGCCCCCAGTCGAACCATGCCGAGGGCCGCAGAGAGACTCAGAGGACAGAAAAAGATGTTCCTTTGAGGGTCGTTTTGGCTTATCTCTTGGAAAAGATCGAAGCAAAATTTGGTGTTTGCTGCAACAAGGGAGTCCATTGTGAAACTGGTAACAAGCTAAAACCAGAAACAGAAAAAAATGTCATTGGAGGAAAGTCAATGTGCTCTCCTTTGAAATGCCCAAGATACTATCGTACAGAATAATCCAGTGTGTTGTTATTATTAAAGACTGCAAGACTATTATCATCTCCAACCTGACATAGAGATGCTGACATCCACACTGATGTTGATCAAGATAGAAGTCCATTTTCACGTAGAATGGGACTTCCTTTATTTCATATGCAACCCACATGGCATGAGTCACCTTAGTAGGTCATCAATATTGGTCAAGAGATAATAATAGGTCTTGAAAGATGGTGGGAATTTACAAGGCATCTGCTTCAACTCCCTCCCTGAAGGGCATCGGACCACAGGCAACATGAAAAACAGTTGCTGAAAAGTCAGCTCCAACGCCTGGCAACCTCATGTGTGGCTGAGTAGAAGTTACTCCGGAGGGTGTTCAATGGCTGTGATACAGCTGAAGTGATGGAGCCATTTCCCTGAGGATGGATTCATTGGCCTGCTCTAGCCGTCGGCTCTGGAGCAGCTAATAGCAACAACAGTGGTCTGTGACAAAGACACAGAGTAGACAGACTGCAAACTCCCTCCAGACCCCTTGTTCTCACCTCCACCATCCACGACTTGCCTTCACAATTAAGTGACACAAAGAAGCAAAGAAAGCAAATAAATTAAAGATGGTCTCAGCTGAGCGATTTCACAGACTTTTGCTTAATTTTATATTAAGCAAAATACAATCTGATTTTTGCAAAGAAAGACTTGAGTGCAGATATACGATTGGCATGTGACCAAAACCTTTGCCATCGAAGGAAAAGAAGACAAATTGGACGGTCTGGCTATTTGCATGCTTCGCATGTGGATGGCGAGTCAAAAAGAGGTAGACCCTGGACGAGATGGACTGACACAATGGCTGCAACAATGGGTGCCAACATCAAAGCTGTGGGAGGGCACAGAACCAGGTTGGGTTCCTTCTGTTGTACATCGGGTCGCTATACATTGTAACCAACTCGCCAGTAACAGCCACATTAAAGGAAGCCTGGCAGTGAACTATATCGAAGGGACAGCAAGGATTTGGACTTAAAGACCAAACTAACAAAATGTACATTTTCTAGCTGTGGGCGCCACTTGCCCCTTGTCTCCTCCATGGATTTGTGTGGCTGGCACTGGGAAAGAAAGGTGTTTCTTTCTGGCATGAGCAAACCCAGAACTGAGTGTTCAGAGTCTTGGCTGCTTTGGAAAGAGCATGATTGCTCATGTAGGCCAACTCCCTTGTTCTGAAGATGAAAAACTGAGGCCAGCAGAGGTGAGGTGGCTTACACCCAAGCACCCAGCTGGCCAAAGGCAAAGCAAGGCAAAGACTGTTCCATGCCCAGGCCTGCTTCCTCCTGGAACTGACTGGTGATGTATTTGGTTCTAAATCCGGTCCTATCCTGACTCACATTGTGGGTGCAGGCCCCAGGCACTCTCCACCTGTTCCTGCAGAAAGAGCCCCTTTTCCGAGTGTTCTCTGTCTCGATGCTGCAGCCTGGAGCCCAATTTCCACTAAAGTTCTGTGTCGCTGCAGCACAGCCTCTCCTTCCAAGGGAGGCGCGATAAGGGTCAGACTAGAACAGGTTAAACAGTGTTTAACCTGATGGAACAGACTGAGTCTCCGCTTTTGCTGTTCCTAATATTGGAAGGGTACATGGGAATTGGTGTCTTTGGAAAATCTTTTCTGGCTCTCTACAGAAGTCCAGATTTTAGGGGAAAATTAATATCTAATCATTATATTAAGATGTCATCTGGCAGCCGTCATCCCACAAGGACAAAACCCATAATCATGGCATCCATGCTGACTCTTAACCACCTTCTGGAGGCTTTCCCAGACTATCCATCTTTATGGCAGCAGACAGTCTCATCTTTCTCCCATAGTGTGGTTAATGGGTTTGAACCACTAACCTTTCTGTTAGTAATCCAGCACCTAAAGCACCATGCCACTTAATCCTGACAGTAACCTAATCATTCAGTAAGCATGTATGATGCGCCCCAGTCATTACAGCCTGGATGAGACACGGTTTGCCTGTGGTGAAACCCCAACCTGACAGCTCAGATAGTGCAACAGATGGAACGAGTGCTGGGGGCCTCGGGAAGTAATGCAAAGTTGATGGGAGATAAAAATGGAAGTGGCAAAGGAATCTTAAATAATGTTCTAGCACTCATCCATATTGAGCTGTTCTAACCAAGCCAAGCCCACCTGTGTGGGATCAGTTCTGACTCTTAACAGTCCAATTGGACCGAACAGAGCTGCCCCATAAATTTTCTGAGGCTGAGATCCTTACAAAAGCAGACTGCCACACTGGAAATCCCCTTACAGAAGGGTCTCGGGAGGAGACGAGCCAGTCAGAGTGCAGTGTAGCAACGAGGAAACGTACAACTTTCTGCTAGTTTCTAATTGCTTCCTCCTCCCCACTATCATGATCCTAATTCTACCTTACAAATCTGGCTAGACCCAAGGATGTACACTGGTACAGATAGGAACTGGAAACACAGGGAATCCTGGATAGGTGAACCCCTCAAGACCAGTGGTGAAAGTGGAGATACCAGAAGGGTGGAAGAATTTGGGGTAGAAAGGGGGAACCGGTTACAAGGATCTACATATAACCTCCTCCCAGGGGGATGGACAACAGAAAAGTGGGTGAAAGGAAATGTCAGACAGCATAAGACATGAAAAAAAAATTATAATAGTTTATAAATTATCAAGGATTCGGTGGGGGCGGGGGAAATGAGGAGCTGATACCAAGGGCTCAAATGGAAAGCAAATATTTTGAGAATGATGATGCCAACAAATGTACAAATGTGGTTAACACAATGGGTAGATGGATAGATTGTTATAAGAGTTGTACAAGCCCCCAATAAAATGATTTTTTTAAAAAGCAGACTGCCACATCATTCTCCCATCGAGCACCTGATAAGTTAAAAGCACTAGCAACCGAGCACTTAATTACTGTACCACCAGGGTGCCTTATTTTAACAGTACAGATTTAAATATGTAATGTAAAGATATTGCACTTTGAAAAACCTTTTATTCTTTTAAGTTTTTTAACACTGTAATCATTCAAGATAGCTTAGGTGGTCAGTAGAAGCCAGGTTCTGATTGATTGCTTCAACTTTTAAAATTCAGCAGCAAGAGCAATGTGTACATTTGCTAGTCCTTGCCAAAAATCCTCTTACATCTGTTCAGAGAGACAGCACAGGTTCAGTGCCAGACCACTGCAATAAAGGAACTACTTCTATCACGTGAGCACACATGTTGTTTGGTTTCCCAGTGCAATTATACCTGCACTACAATTGGTGGAGTCGCTGAAAGGTGAAATAGCATGATGAAAACTTTTGAAATCATTAAAGAATTATCAAAATGTTACACAGAGGCATGAAGTGAGCACACACTGTTCGGAAAGTGGTGCCAGAGATTATTTGGCACAAGATTGTCATAAGCCTTCGATTTGTTAAATAAATAAAAACACAACTTGAAACGATATAAAATGTGTCACGATATATATAGCATGATGTACCTGTACTACTGTAAAAATAGCAATGACTAAATGACAGACACGCTGTCAATCCATTGGGTTTGCAAGCACTTGTCAATAAAGAGAAGCAATCTCTGTGTAATCATCATCATATTAAAATGTAAGAATAAAAGTGGAGAGCAAATGCTTTGAGAATGATTGGGGCAGGGAATGTGCGGATGTGCTTTATACAATTGATGTACGTATATGTATGGATTGTGATAAGAGTTGTATGAGCCCCTAATAAAATGTAAAAAAAAGAAAATGATTAGGGCAAAGAATGTACAGATGTGCTTTATACAATTGATGTATGTGTATGTGTGGATTGTGATGACTTGTATGAGCCCCTAATAAAATGTTTAATAAAAAAAATAAAATGTAAGAATAAGATCTTTTCTAAAGGACTGTATATATTCAAGTATAAGCCTGTCCAACTATCAGCTGAGACACCTAATTTTACCACAAAACTGCATTTAAAATGTGCTGAAAACTCTGCTTATACATGGGTATATAGTAACATGGCTTTCCAGTTTAAAGACGTATGCGGCACTTTCATAATGGAGAAGACTCACTGCCCACAGAAACATCCACCATCAGCAGAAGTGCCAAGTACATTGTGGTTCAGTCATGCAGTGGGGTCTGTATCCCAATGAGATTGGATACACCTGCCGCCGGTGCCTAACAATGTGCACGGTGGTCACAGCACAGTGTTGAGTGAAAGAAAACACATCTGAAAAATTCCCATCTGTCGATTCCATTTGTACAAAGCTCCCAAACTGGCAAACGGAATACCTGCTGTGTTCAAAGTTAGAGCAGCAATTACCCGTGGGGTGGGCGAGGGGAAGAGACTGGGAACGAGCGGGAGTGCTGGTGGGCAGAAACACTGACTCGGAAACACAAAGTAAGCCCTGGTTCCGAGCAGTTGCCAGTGTCCAGGTAAATATTCCAACCGCGGATGATTTTACAAACCTAATCACTGCACCGGGGCTGGGAATAACTGAAGCCGGTCTATTCTCATGAGCTGGGAGGCTCTGGACCCCTCTGGACCCAGGCAGGAAGGAGGCATCTAGGAGGCTGGGGATGGGAGTTTCTTGATTGAGTGTTGCTTACACATTAAATTCACATACGTGTGTGTGCACGCACGCACGCGCACTCGGAGCAACAAAACCAAAAGGGAAGGACATGTTCAGCGTATGTAAAGTTGAAAGAACTGAAGAAAAATAATTCGGTCGGTGGGCGATGGAGACGGTGGCGCCGTAGTGTCTGGTGCAAGACTTGCCGGGGCGGCGGCCATGGAGGCCGTCCTGAACGATCTGGTGTCTAAGGATGACCAGCTGAGATTTGAAAAGAAATTTCAATCTGAGGAGGCAGCAGGCAGCAAGGTCAGTGTCCAAGGGCACCCAATTCGAGTATGCCTAGTGCCTGGTTCGAAGCAAGTATAACGATGACATCCGGAAAGGCACTGAGCTGCTTGAGGAGCTGCTGCCCAAAGGAAGCAAGGAGGAGCAGCGGGATTACGTCTTCTACCTGGCTGTGGGGAACTACCGGCTCAAGGAACATGAAAAGGCCCTAAGGTACGTGCGTGGGCTGCTGCAGACGGAGCCCCAGAACAACCAGGCCAAGGAACTGGAGCAGCTCATTGACAAGGCCATGAAGAAAGATGGACCGGTGGGCATGGCCATGGTTGGCGGCATGGCCTTGGGTGTGGCAGGACTAGCTGGCCTCATCGGACTGGCTGTATCCAAGTACAAATCCTGAGCACACCCGCACCGCTTCTTCCCAGGGCACCCTCCTGGCCTGCACTCAGAGGAGTTGAAGCAGCCTACCAAGGGGCGGGCTCGTCAAGGACACTCAAAGCCAGGCCCCTCCTAGCTGTCCCTACTCTGCTCTCCTTGGTCTACTATGATCTTCAGCCTCCTCATCCCTCAGACCTGTCTCCTGGCCCCAGATCATGTGCTTGGGAATATGTGTAAATAAAATTGGTCTTTGGCTTGGGAAAAGAAAAATAATTCAAGAAGGATTCTTTGGGCAAAATATTGGGTGGTGCAGGCTGCATCAAAAGAAGATGGAAGAAATACACAGAATCACTGCACCAAAACGAATTGATCGACTATCAACCATTAAAAAGGGTAGAAAATGATCAAGAACCAGTGACATTGAAGAAAGAAGTCCACACTGCCCTGAAGACATGAACAACAACAACAAAACGAGGCTCAGGGAATTGAGGAAATGCCAAATGAGGAAATGACAACGGTGCTGGAAGCATTCACTCATCTGTGCCAAGAAACGTGGACAACAGGCTGGAAGAGATCCAAATCTTGACCCATTCCAAAGAAAGTTGATCCAAAAGAATGTGGAAAATACTGAACAATATTATTACCATCACATGCAAGTAAAATGTTGCTGAAAGGCATCATACAAAAAAAAAAAAGATATAAGTGTGTGTTTGTATGTGTATATATGTGTATATGTATATATGTATGTATATATATGTATATATATATCATATTAAATGAAGGGGGAAGTGCAGAGTGGAGACCAAGGCCCAAGTGTCGACCAATGGAGATCCCCTCATAGAGGGGTTTAGGAGAGGAGATGGGTTAATTAGGGAGTGAGGTAGTATCGATGAAGAACACAGCTTTCCCCCGGATCCTGGTTGCTTCCTCCCCCCAACTACCATGATCCGAATTCTACCTTGCAGGGCTGGATAGGACAGAGGCTGTACACTGGTGCATATGAGGGTTGGAGGTACAGGGAATCCAGGGTGGATGATACCTTCAGGACCAAGGGTGTGAGGGACGATGCTGGGAGAGTGGAGGGTGAGTGGGTTGGAAAGGGGGAACTGATTACAAGGATCCACATGTGACCTCTTCCCTGGGAGAGGGACAGCAGAGAAGGGGGGAAGGGAGACTCCGGATAGGGCAAGATATGACAAAACAACGATGTATAAATTACCAAGGGCATATGAGGGAGGGGGGAATGGGGAGGGAGGAGGGGAAAAAAAAGAGGACCTGATGCAAGGGGCTTAAGTGGAGAGCAAATGCCTTGAGAATGATTGGGGCAGGGAATGTATGGATGTGCTTTATACAATTGATGTATGTATATATATGAACGGTGAAAAGAATTGTATGAGCCCCAATAAATTGTTAAAATTAAAAAAAATGTTGCTGAAGATAAGTAAACAACAATTGCAGCAGTACTGATGTCTAATGGATCTTGACTTGAAGATGTTGAATTGTGTTTTGTTACTTTGGGGTTTTTAATATATATAAATCATTTTATTGGGGGCTCTTATAACAATCCAAACATCATTGTATCAAGCACATTTGTACATATACTGCCATCATCATTTTCAAAATGTTTTCTTTCTGCTTGAGGATTTGTATTTTATTAACTGCACAAAACCATTTAATTGTGTGGATCACAGAAAACTATGCATAACATTGGGTAGAATGAGAATTCGAAGACACTCAATTGTGTCCATGTGGAACCTGTACCTAGACCCAGAGACAGTCATGTAAGCAGAGCAAGGGGCTACTGTATGGTTTAGCATAGGGAAAGTGTTTGTCAGGGTTGTATCCTTTTACCATGCTTATTTAATCTGCATGCTGAGCAATTAAGTAAAACATCTGGACTACATGAAGAAAATGCTGCATCAGGATTGTAAATGGGCTTATTAACCAGCTTCCATATGCAGCTGACACAACTTAGCTTGCTAAAATCAAGGACTTGAAAAACTTGATAATAGAAATCACAGACCAGAGAATGCAGTGTGGATTACAACTCCATGTAAAAAAAAATTCTCACAATTGTAGCCAAAGGCATAATTATATATGGGAGAAAGGCTGAAGTTGTCAAGGATCGTATTTTGCTTGGATCCAGAGTCAAGGCCATAGAAGCAGCAGTCAAGAAATCTTACTGAATTGGGCAAATCTGCTGCACAAGACGTTTCATGTGTGTGAAATCCAGACAATGAATCGGGAGACCAGAACCACAGTGATGCACATGAATTATGATGCTGGGAAAGAATATTGAACCTAAAGTGGATGTGAGGAAAACAAGCAAAAAGGAGAGCTAGCATGCTCCCTGGAGGCAGCGATGGGGAGACATCTCATGCTTACTTTGGACATGTTGTCAGGAAAAACCAGTCCCAGGAAAAGGACATCATGCTTGGTAAAGGAGAGGTTTGGTAAAAAGGATGGATTGACCCGTCACTATAACAACGGACTCAAACATGACAACACGATGGACGGCACAGGCCTGGGCAGTACTTCCTTCTGTGCTGCGTGGGGCCCCTGTGGGTCAGGACTCACTCAAAGCATCTGACCAGAGAGAGAGAGAGAGAGAGAGAGAGGAATCCTGGTGACACCACTGTTCAACACTGAGGTTCAGCAGACTAAACCCGCTCGAGGCATCTTGGGAGAAAAGACCTGGTGATGTGCACTCATGAGGATGACTGCCTACGAAACCCAAGGGGGCCATTCTGTTCAGTCATACAGGGTGTGATTTAGCAGCACAGAACAATACACGTATCTATGTAACCAACCCTCTGCTGCTGAGTTGATTTGAATTTACAGAGCAACCCATCACGAACTGCTCCACAAGGTACCCAAAGCTGTCATCTTCATGAGAGCAGACTGCCAGATGGTCCTCCCGAGGAACAGCTGGAGGGGGCTAGCAGGCCTGCCCTTAAGCCACTGAGCCTCTGTTCCAACAGGGATATATGTTTATATCTGTGTGTGTATTTATATAGTTGATTACATGCATTACTTCATCTTATGTCAGGAGAGACCAACCCCAGGAGAAGGACCCCGAGTATGATAAAGTGGAGAGGCAGCGGAAAAGAGGAAGGCGCTCAGAGGGCTGGGGCGGCTCAGTGGCTGCAGCAGTGCACGTGAGCAGAGGGACCATTGTAAGGACCACACAAAACCAGACAGTGTCTCTTTCTCTTGTGCCTGGGGGCCACTGTGGATCCGATGTGATTCAATGTCACTTAGTAACAGGATATAGATAGATGATAGATAGAAGATGGATGGATGACAGGTAGATGGAATTTCAATAAACTATTTATTTAGAAATATACTGTGGGTGTGTGACTGAACATAGCAGTTATTTTGTCTCCAGAAGCCGTGAGGACACACACATCCCTCAACATTGGCAGGAAGTATTTTGCCTCTGCTCTTGGGATCACCCTGAACAAAGAAGTCATTGTTTGGCTGAGTCTAAGGGTGAATTGCCAATGCCGGCTGCTTCCTCATAAGCCATGACTTGAGCAACGTGCACATCATCCATTGTAGTTAGTTATCAGCGTTTTCAAACAGGTTTACAACCATATTTTGACACAGTAAGTAATTGGCCCTACCACCTCCTGTGATGACCTCATAAACATAGCTACCATTGAGTTGGTGCCTATGCTGTGCCTAACATTTCACAGAGTATCAAAAGTTCTCAAGAAAATCCTGTGCCCTGGATATTTTCTTCATTTTGCGTTCAACTTCTGCCTGATTTCAAAGCCATAATCTTTCCTCCTCCTCCATGCTGCCTCCTAGCCCAGAGGACACTGCTTTGCTCAGAGGACCGTGTGTATGTCCAACCCGTCACACGTCCCAGTCATGGGATGGGAAGGCACCTCCAACTGGTCTGTGGCTCATTTGCACTTCTCACCAATAGCCCTGGATTTTTGGCTGGACCTCCTAGCACAAGAGGCTCAGCACGACCCCAAACTGCTTCTACAACTCAGACACCAACTGCGCCTCCCAAGATGCCTGTGGTCGATGTGGAGGCCAAATCTCTAGACAAAACATTTACTCAAAAATCTACTTCTAATTGCAAATATATCACAGAGCTAGATTGATATTCCAAGATTGCATGGAACAACTTTCCCTCACATTGGGGTCGACTGACATAATTTCATACTTCCTGTTCTTGGTATCAGGTGGAGCCAGTGGAGTGATGGATTGAGCGTTAGGCTGCTAACCAGAGGATCAACAGTCTGACTTCATCGATGGCTCTGCAGGAGGAAGACAAAGTTTTCTGCTCCTGTACATCTTCACAGCGTCAAAAACCCAAAGAGTTTTTGAGGATCCCTTTGAGTCAGAATTGACTCAGGGGCACCATGTTTGGTTTGAGTTGGGTTTTAATTTTACCTCCTATTAACCACAGATGTGTGGTGTTGGGAAAAAGACAAGGCTCTATTCCCCCAAAGAAAGTCTCAGAAACCCACAGAGGGGCAATTCTTCTTTTTCTTGTAGGGTCCCGATGAGTCCTAATTGATTCGAGGGCAGTGAAGTTCTTGTTGTTTGCTCTGTAAGCAGTGTTCAGGAGGAGGTTTCTGAATTTGCATTCAGAGGGGAAACCAAAGAAGAACCTTCATTTATTTTTATATCAACACAATTGGTATCGTGTTTGTCTGTCTCCCAAGTGATTCACTATTTAACTTCTAATGGAGGAAAAGAAGGAACTTGGAATCCTGATGAAGTAGTGGGTCTCAACTTTGGGCTGCTAACTTCAAGGTCAGCAGTTCAAACTCACCACTTAATCCAAGGGAAATGATGAGGCTGTCTGCTTCCATTTAAAATATATGTATACATGGATTATGATAAGAGTTGTATGAGCCCCCAATAAAATGATTTTTTTTAAAGAAAGGGTTCCTTATGTGCGATTGAATTGACAACGGCAACTCAAAAGATTACATGGGGAGCAGGGGTGGGGCGGGGCAGTGGATTTCAGATAAAGGAGATGGAGTCATCTGAGAAAGGATCTCGAGGAGGTAACACGACTTGAAGGATGTCACTTAATCGTACATGTAGAAATTGTCACCAAAAAAAAAAGATGCGTAGCCTTGGAACCCCACAAAGGGGGGTTTGGGGCACGCAACGTGCCTGTGTCTTAGAGGGTCCCCAGGGGTCAGAGTTAACTCAATGGCAGTGAGCTGTGGGTTGAATTTACTTTAGCCATGGAAAAAAATGTCAGTGATGAGTTCTTTCACTCTTTCAAAAGTGGCAAATCAACGGTCGGTATTTTTCCATGTGCTTGCTAGTCTGAGAGTCACAGCTACCAAATGCCCCACTGTCAGCAAGTCGGTCTGACTAGAACTGGGCTCTGCATGGGATTTCGACGACTGGTTTCTTGCAGAATTTAAGAATAATACCGATTTTCCATTTTTTTCCTTTTCAAATGATCAAAAGACCCCTAATGAGATGAGTTGACAGAGTGGCTGCAACAATGAGCTCAAATATAACAACAGTGTGGGGGCACGGCTTGCCCTTCTGTGTGCGTAGGGGCTCTGAGCTGGAACCAAGCTGATAACTCGGAACAAAGGTTGGACAGCTGACCACAAGGCAGCTGTCAGACCCACCAGCCACTGCACAGAAGTAAGATGAAGCTGCACACTCCGTGATCTCCTTATGACCGTGTGCAAACTATCTATTGGGGCCTCACTACTTGCTGATTTATTACTGTGAACGCTTCATATTATATCAATAAAATGTCTTTGTCACATTTGCTAAAAGTCACTTTCCCAGCTGCGGTGTTGGACAGCGTGGTCCCTGTTCTTCCGTCACTGAAATCATCGACACTTTCTTTTTGATGTCCTTTCCCACCTCAACACTTTGGGCACAACATTCTTCTAGAATTCCGTTTTAAAAGACCATCTGCTTTCATTCTTTAATAAGAAAGGAA
Organism: Tenrec ecaudatus; assembly: GCF_050624435.1. Lineage (NCBI taxonomy): Eukaryota > Metazoa > Chordata > Mammalia > Afrosoricida > Tenrecidae > Tenrec > Tenrec ecaudatus. The sequence goes on from NC_134544.1 coordinate 13,801,494, forward strand.
ATCTTCCTTGGGACATGTTACTTTTTAAGGTAATTTCCAAAGGGGTGATTATCGTAAATGATTCGTGTATTTTTCTTAGAAAAATGGTGGTGTGGTGGTGGTGGTATTTGTTTTCTTTTCCTGTTCTTCCTGTTTTGCTCTTTTTGAAGTGTCGATACTCACACACCATCCATTGTGCCAGTTCTCTTTCTCTCTAGCTTTGCCACTAGCACAAAACTCTCTGGTTCTCCGCTCCTCTCCTCACACCTGAGGATTCAGTAGTCACCACCATACAATAACAACACTCTGCTTATTATTATCTTATGCACTAGATGAATACTGTAAGATAACTATTTTTTGTATTTTATTCCCAAATATAATTCTCTTGATTGTAGGTTCTACGTCTTTTCTATTCTTATTTGTATCCCATTAGTAGTGATCAATCATAAATGATGGCGTGTAAGAGCAATTAATAGATACATGAAGGACTTATTTGCTATGATCTACTCCCTTTTCACTATAAATGATTCTAATGCTTTGAATGTTTAATAATAATGCAGCATATCACATTAGTATATATTCTGCTGACAGCTATAATTGGTACAGAAGTTGCATAGTAGAATCAACTTTCAGTTCATTTTATACTGTTAGAAATACTTTATTAAAATGTGGTCTCCTTTATATGAAAATGTACACATTTAAGCTAGACAGATGTTCTAGCAATTCAAAGTACTGTGAGTAAAATTATTTTCCATATATAATAATAAGAAAAAAATCTATAGCCACAAAACATTCTTACAAGAAGCCTTCAAAAAGTTCATGGAAAAGTTCCATCCTCTTTGGATCCCATTTTTCCACAAACTTTTGGAAGACTCCTCGAATTCTTCATAATTTCCCTGAAGTGATCAGTAAATCAGGAATGTAATTCAAAGTTTACATAGGAAAATGTGATTCTGCTGGGGGAGGAAAAAAAACTATGGATTTAAAAAGCCAAATGATAATCCACATCTGAAAACAAAGACATATTTGTAAAAGGTATAATAATCAAAGGTGTTTTCCAACTTATGTTGCAAAATACAAATTCGTGTCATTTGGAATACAGATATGCAAGTAGATTAGACAATTCTACCATTCCGTATTTCAGAAATAAACCACTGAGTGAGAGAACACACCTATATCAAGTAGGTGAAGGACAGAATGACCCACACATTTTTTAAAAACCCATCTGGAATCTCACCAGGTGGCATAGACCTGAGAGAAGCTAAAGGTAGTGTCAGTCTGCAGTGCCCTAAGAAGTTTTGACACAACTGTAGAAGATTTAAGGCATCATTTTTAAAGTTCCTCTTTCCTTAAAGATATCTGAGAGAATAAAAATACCATATCTTTCTATTTGAATCACATCTCTTTGCATGTTCTATTAACGTATAGTCCTTTTAAAATCAAGAGCAATCTTCATTGTTAAATCTATTAGGCAGTGCCAATATTTACCTTCTTGCTTTCAGAGTTGCTGCTACCAGCTGGCCAGGTAAGTTTCCATCCACACCCTCTCAGGAATGGAAATATATAACCTTGGCTCCTCCCACTGTGGCGATGAAGAAAGGTGGGGGATGATGAGAAAACAAGAAAGGGGAGGCAGGTATTTCTTTCAGCAAAGGTGCCTCTTTTGATTCTTTTTAAAATACTAGATTTTATTTACAGGCAAAATATTCAAAAATCATTTAATAGTTTTGTAGGAATCCAATAACAAGTACATTGCCAGCCAAATTAAATTTTTGTTTGTTTGCTTTGCCCCCTTTAAATTTTTTTTAATTTTACTGAGGGCTTGTACAACTGTTACCACAATCCATATGTACATCCATTGTGTCAAGCACATTTGTATATTTGTTGCCATCATCATTCTCAAAACATTTTCTTTCTAATTGAGCCCTTGGTATCAGCTCTTCATTTTTCCCCTGCCCCCACCCCCTCCCTCATGAACCTTTGAAAATATATAATTTACACTGTCAGACGTCTCCCTTCACCCACTTTTCTGTTGTCCATCCCCCAGGGAGGGGGTTATATGTAGATCCTTGTGATCGGTTCTCCCTTTCTACCCCATCTTCCCTCCATCCTTCCAATATCTCCACTCTCACCACTGGTCCTGAAGGGATCTTCGGTCCTAGATTCCCTGTGTTTCCAGTTCCTATCGGTACCAGTATACATCCTCTGGTCTAACTGGATTTCTAAGGTAGAATTGGGATCATGATAGTGGGGATAAGGAAGCATTAGAGAACTAGAGGAAAGCTGTGTGTTTCATCCTTGCTACACTACACCCTGACTGGCTTTTCGCCTCTCCACGACCCTTCACTAATGGGATGTTCAGTTGCCTACAGATGGGCTTTAGGTTACCACTCCACACTCCCGCTCATTCAAAATGATAATCTTTTTTGTTATTTGATGTCTGACCTGATCCCATCGACACTGCATGATCACACAAGCTGATGTACTTCTTCAATGTGGGCTGTATTGCTTCTGAGCTAGATGGCCACTTGTTTATCTTCAAGCCTTTAAGACCCCAGATGCTATCTCTTTTGAGAGCCAGGCACCATCAGCTTTCATCACCACATTTGCTTATGCACCCACCTTGTCTTCAGCGTTTGTGTCGGGAAGGTGAGAATCATGGAATGCCAGTTTAATAGAACAAAGTGTTGTTGCATTGAGGGAGTACTTGCGTGGAGGCCCAACTTACTCTGTTGAACTGTTCATAGTTCTTTCAAATGAAGCTTCTTTCAGCACGCTCATAATTGTCTTTACCCCACACCCTTCAGTGCAAATGCTTGTGTGAGATACACAGAGAAACTGAAGCCTATTGCACTTCCTGTGCGCATTGCTGTGGATGATCTCTAAATAGCTAAGCTCTTCTACTCTGTCTGTAACTCATTACATAGGACTTGCAAAGTGTGCCAAGCCTTTATCAAAGTTTTTGATCAACAGTCTATCAATAATACAATGTAATCATATGCTAGAATAACTGAATGCCTAGCAGAGGATGGAAATATCAAGACCTACAGAGAGAAAGAAGGGGAGAAGGAAATACTTCCTAAAGCAGAAACAAATTTTCTAGGAACCAAATAAGCAGTCAACTAGGAACCAGTATCACCCGGAAGTCTATCAGTTTGGCTTCCTGGGTAGCAGGAGCTGCTCACCTATTTATTTCCTTAAGGGACTTTAGATTCTCAAACATCCCCTGCTTGATTCGTGTGTGTGTGTGTGTGTGTGTGTGTGTGTGTGTTTATTCTGCTTCTGAAGAATCTTTTATAGGATAGGTATGCATCCCACCACTAAAACAACAAGTTTTCAAATTCCAAATAACTTCCAATGTTCCTTTCAATTTCAATACTCTATGATGTTAATATATTAAGCACTGTTACTGGCAGCTCAAAACACTACACTCACTGCCACCGAGTCTATTCTGCCTCATGGTGACCTACGAGACAGGGTAGAACTGCCCCCTGTGGTTTTCCCAGACTATAACCCTTCATGGGAGTAGAAAGCCTCATCTTTCACCCATGGAGCAGCAGGTGGTTTCAAACTGCTGGCCTTGTGGTTCACAGCCCAATATGTAACCACTATGCCACCAATGAGAAGCATGACAGGAATTGTGGAATGTCAGGGAATTGACTTGATTAAGGACCTTTTGATCCTTTTGGCTTCCTTTCCTAACTTCTTGGGCTCCAATCCCACACAGAGGAAATTCAATGGACTAGAGAAATTTAGGCATAAGTAAATTCAAAAGAAAACATTCTACACAGGAATTATATTGCTTTTATAAGAGTCCATGCATGATGTACACAGATAATGTGCTTACAAGCCAACTGAAAAGTTGGACATTAAAGTTTACACAGAGGCACTTGGAAGAAAGGTCTGGCACTCTGCTTCCAACAAAACCATCACCCATTGAAAGCCCTAGGGAACACAGGTCTACCATGACACAGAATCCACCAGAGAGCAACTGGGATTTTCTCTAGAGCAAATATAAGCTTCTTATACGAGGGGGTACCACCCCCCCCCCAAAAAAACTGGATAAAACAGATGCCTCTTTTGCCTCATGCACCTGACTCTCCTGACCTTGCTCCATGTGCCTTCTTTCTGTTCCCATGAATGCAGAAGGGCGTGAAAGGACAGGGGTTTGACTGCATAAAAGCGGTGAAGAAAAAAATGAGTGAGGTGCTGTCAACCATCCAAACATGAGTTTGAAAAATGATTCCAAGGATGGAATGGCACATTTGTCAAATGTTTTAAGTACAACAGATAGTACTTTGAAGGTGATAAGGTTGTTTTGTTAAAAAAAAAATCACATTGCTTTGGGGAAAGTTTGACAAAAACAGGCACACTGAGATGGCTGCGAGAGCAGGTGCATTGTCATGGTGGCAAAGCCAGTCCCCCATCTACCACAAATCAGGCCTTTTCTGTCAGACACTGTCATATGCAGTCTTTTCAGAACCTCTAAATAGAAAGCTTGATTAACAGTCTGACCTGGTGGAACAAACTCCCAATGTACCATCTCCGTTACATCAAAAAAAAAAAAAAAAAACAAATGAGTATGGTCTTGATCTTTGATTTCACTTAAGGAGCCTTTGTGGGGTGAGGTGATGATGGTGTCTTCCACTGGCTTGATTGATGTTTGCTTTCAGGGTCATAAGAATAGCGTCATGTCTCATCATCAGTAATGACCTTGGGAAAACTGGGTATTTTCGGAGCTGTTCTTTCACACATTCTTTCATCATCAGCCAGAATCCAAGGCACAAATTTCACAACTACACATCTCATTCCCAAATCTTCCATTAAAATTTGCTGAACTGAGCTCTGAGATAGTCCAAATAACTTCCCCATCTTTTCAACGGTCCATTGCTGGCCTTCCAGCACAAGTACATGAATTCTGTTGACATTTTCATCCATTCATCGACATTACACCTTTTTTTGAAACGAGGAAACCACTCATACACTTGAGTTTTTCTCATAGGGCTGTCCTTTAAGCTGTGTTCAACATCACAACAGTTTCTGCAACATTTTTTCCCAAGCAGGAAACAAAATTTCACAGCCACTTGCTGGTCTCTTAAATTGGCCATCACAAAAAATGAGGTTCAAGTTAAACTGCTTTCATGAAAAAAAAATTCACGGTGACCAGAAGGAACCTTCCCAGGCGATGCCACTGGCTGGATGCACTAACTCAGAGCAAGTTGCTTGGTGTTCGAGTGTAGGAAAAAATGTGTACTATAAAAGTTCCACCCAGCAGAGTTTTTTTCCAGTTTGGGGCGGGGGGTCCCCTCCTATGGCGAGAGTCTAACTGAAACAAGTAAAGATCATTTTCATAAGGCAAGATGGTAAGCAACGGAAATTAGCATGAGTTCTCCAAGAACAGGCACAGGAAATAAATCCACTGTGAATTCTCTTCTCTCCACTGTGATTTAAAATTACTTCATTTTTATCTCTGAATGCCTCCCCCAAATGCCGAAACCCATTGTTTTTAATTTGCGTCTGGCCCGTGGTTCTGATTTGCAAGAAGTGAGAAAATGTTGACACTGCATGCCACCTAATGTGGTTGCAGCCCCGCTACAGGCTGGCAGAGGGGAGTCTTCTACACCCAAATCAGGATGGTGTCTTCTTGCCTGAACACCAGATTCCTGCTGGCCTTGCTTACTGTGGTTGGCTGTTGGTGTTCCATGGCATTGGGCTTCCAGATACCTGAGCAGATTCACCACTTGGCTATGTTTAATTTAGGATTGCATGTTACTCAAGTAACCCAGCAATGCTCAGACAACACATGACAACACTAAGCCTAAAACTTGGTGTGTGCTGAGGAGTGTGGTATGTGGTGTGGTGTGTGATGGAGTGTGGTGTGGAGTGTGGTATGTGGTGTGGTGTGATATGATGATGTGGTGTGGTGTGTGGTGGGGCAGTGTGTGGTGGGGCGGGGTGGAGTGGGTGGGGTATGTGGTATGTGTGGTGTGGTTTGTGGTGTGATGTGGTTATACAAGCAAAAATGATGACAGCAGGCACTGACTATAGCTCAATACTACATAAGCTTGCTAAATCACTAAAGAACACTGTAAGCCAGCGGACTGTGAGTGGTGGCCACCCCATGTGTTTCAGAGTGGAACTGGCTGATATTCCCACTCGGGGTGACCCTCGCATGTCCGCGTAGAACTGTGCTTCCTTGGGGTTTGAGAGTTGATTGAAAACAGAGTACCACACTCTTTTTTCAAGGGAATTTTGGAGGCATTGGAACCTCCGGCTTTTTTTTAAATCATTTTATTGGGGCCTAATACAACTCTTAACACATACATACATCAATTGTGTAAAGCATATTTGTATATTCGTTACCCTTATCATCCTCAAAACATTTGCTCTCCACCTAAGCCCCTGGCATCAGCTCCTCATTTTTTCCCTTCCCTCCCCGCTCCTCCTCCTCATGAACCCTTGATAATTTATAAATTATTATTTTGTCATGTCTTACACAGTCTGACATCTCACCCACTTTTCTATTGTCCTTCCCCCAGGGAGGAGGTTATATGTAGATCCTTGTAATTGATTCCCCCTCTCTATCCCACCCTCTCCACCCTCCTGGTATCGCCACCCTTGGAACTGGTCCTGAAGTGATCATCTATCCTGGATTCTCTGTGTTTCCAGGTCCTATCTGTACCAGTGTACATCCTCTGATATAGCCAGATTTGTAAGGTAGAATTGGGATCATGATAGTGGGTGGGGAGGAAGCATTTAGGAACTAGAGGAAAGTTGTATGCTTCATTGTTGCTACACTGCACCCTGACTGGCTCATCTCCCCACAATCCTTCTGGAAGGGGATGTCCAGTTGCCTACAGAAGGGCTTTGGGTCCCCACTCCATACTCCCCCTCATTCACAATGGTATGGATTTTTTTTGTTCTTTGATGCCTGATACTGGTGTGCTTCTTTCATGTGGGCTTTGTTGCTTCTGAGCTAGGTGGCCATTTGTTTATCTTCAAGCCTTTAAGACCCCAACGCTATATCTTTTGATAGCTGAGCACTATCAGCTTTCTTCGCCGCATTTGCTTATGCACCCATTTGTCTTCAGTGATCGTATCAGGAAGGTGAGCACACAATGATATGATTTTTTGTTCTTTGATGCCTGATCGCTGATCCCTTCAGCACCAGAACCTCCAACTCTTTATTAGCAACCAAGTGATTTAACCATTGCACAGCCCAGGGACTCCAGGTCGCTGAAGAAAGAATGGGAGTTAATTGAACATTTACTAGGTCCCAAGTATCATCAAGGAGTTTGCATCCATAATCTCATTTAATAAACTAAAGAAAGACAGTATCTCTAGTATCCGTGACTTCAAGTGTCAGAATTGCACCAGAGACTTGTCAGGGATTGAACTGTGTCCCTAAATGTGTGTTTATTTGGGTGGGCCATATCATCAATCATATCCAGAATGATTACCCCAGGATGTGATCTGATAGGATAAATCAATCAACCGCAAAGGTGTTAGGGTGGGATTTGATCTGTTTAATCCAATCTCAGCCTGGATCTGATATGAGGAGAATTTCCTGAGGAACATCTTTTACTTTACAACAGGTAGAAGGAGAGAGAGGCAAGCTGAGAGGAACCTGCTTGCATCCAAAAAAGAAGAACCAGGAGGGAAAAATAGCATGTCCTTTGAAACCAGAGTCCCTGTGCTGAGAACCTCCTAGAACCAGAAAACACAGAGGCAGAAACCTTCTCCTAGGTAATGCACTCTGAATTAAGATTTCAGCCCCCTGAACTGTGTGAGAGAATTCCTTTCTGTTTGCTATGGCCACCCGCTTGAGTTATTTCTGTCACAGTAGCGCTATCGAATGAAGACTAGTCTTTGAGGTCAGCTAGCCTGACCAAGCAATTGTGTGTGTGTGTGTGTGTGTGTGTGTGTGTGTGTGTGTGTGTGTCTGGCTGACAGTGCTATATAAATTAAGGTTTAAAAAAATGGCTCTATCAGCATGCTCTACTTAGGGGGTCGTTTCCTCCAGTGCAGCCTTAGTCAATGCGTCCTCCTAATTGTGTTACTGCCCATCACAAGGGAGTCCATTCACCTTTTGGGTTCTCGCTGTGACTTTCAAATAATGCTCATGAGTCAGAATCATTCAGCACGTCAGCTGGTGAGTCAAACTCACCCAGGGAGGGTTCTGAAGACAGGTTTGGCTCTCTGCTTCAGAGCCTTGAAGCCCCAAAGGATCTGGTCTATGAGGCACACGGTGGAGGGAGGGGCGTCCTCAGGAATCTCAGGTAACTTGGCAGCAACATGCACAAAGCTCCTCAAGTGGACCAGATTTAAATTAAAGCAATTATCCCTGTATTTGTTTTCTCACTCCCTTAGCACCCCACCAGAAAGCCTCTAACCCCAAGTTCTCATACCACCCGCCGGTGCCCTACACACGCCCAGCTGGAGAGGAAGACAGGTCCAGTGGTGCCAGGCAGTCCAGACTGGGCACTTGTGCTTCTCCTTGCCCTTGAATGTGGGGCTGCTCTGCCGCTTTTCACCATTGGTAAATGGACTCGTGAAACCCAACAGGGATTTTGGCAACCCGTCCTTCACCAATCCACCTTTACCAATAACCGGGCTTGGTAGTGACAGACCGTTGGGGTTCTGAGTGTGGCAGAGCCAAGTCTAGCTAAGAGATGTCGGAGATCAGGAATCATTCATTGTCTTTGTGTCTCTTTTACCTTTTCAATGCGGCCACTGCTCCGCTGAGACCCTTCACTGCGCATGCTCGCCTGTTAAGACTATTTCTCCTGGCATCTCATTTCAGAACCAAACCAAGCCCTCCCTCTCTTTTCGTCTCGACCTCGTTGAGCCTCCATGAACTTGGCAGTCACGTGCTTGATGCTCATCAAATTGAAGTCACGTGGTTCAATTGGCAATATTAGAGCAAGCTGATGCCACGGAACTCCCACCCAACTCTGCCCATTCTTCTCTCCTTGGTCGCCCTCCTACCTTCCCCTCATCTCTGTCTTTCTCATCTCCTCCATTCCGTATCCTTCTATCCCGTCCTCTTTTCCCTGCCCCCCTCATAGATATATATGGATGACTACGTCTACATCAACATCTATTCATCTCGATGTCAGTGGAATTACGTTTACCTGTAAAACTTATCAGATGTTAAGCATTACCGTAAACTACTGGTGCATAATTTGTTTAAGGAAAATAACACAACTCTAGGGTTTTTCAGGAGCATAGTGGTTACTCAGTGGTAGTCAGTGGTTTAAAGCTACCAGCCAACTCCTCAGGAGAGAGAGGAGCCTTCGCATCTTATAAAGAGTTACAGTCTCAGAAACTCACAAGGGCAGCTCTACCCTGTCCTGTAGCATCGCTGTGAGTCAGAACCGACTCAATGGCAATGCATTTGTTTTTTGTCATTGTATTTTTTGGTTTGGGTTTTTAGTGTTTTTGAGCGTTCCGAAAATCATGGGGTTTGATTGGCTGCCTGAGAGAAAAGTAGTGCAGTGTGATTTCCACTGGAAGGCTCTTCCCCTCTGTGTCACACTCTCTCCTTGTCATGCTCTCTCCGTGTCAGGCTCTCTCCGTGTCACGCTCTCTCCGTGTCCTAAGAAAGCCCATCTGTGGGCCGTGACTAGTGAAGGTCATGATTCCAGCAGCCAAGACAACAAGCAGTTACATCACAAAAGCAGACCTTACCCCGCTCCAGGAGGACGATCCTGGATCCGTGGATGCCAAGGGAGTGAAGGGCAATGGAGGTGAGGGAGCTCCGACCCTGAGGGACAGAGGATCACAGCATCTAAGGGAACCTGACGTTTCATGTAAGTCCTCAGACTCATATAAGAGAAAGCACAAATCTAAAGGCAAGAGGAGGTTTATGTCAGGAAAATGCTGAAGGAGAAAGTGCAAATATTAGGAAATAACAATTCAGAAATACAAATACTTTCTAAGCCCGTCAAAATTCCTGACTTCATTTTTTTCCCTAAAACTCTTTATACATAGTGGAGTTCATAGATACATTTGTCATTTTGCTTCCTGCTTTCTCTGTTTCCTACCTCAGTCCGAATCATTTCCCACCCTTGCAAATCTCTTCATAAAAATTTCTTGTCACCACCAATGGAGTGGGTCCCACGGTATTCATTCCCCTCTTAGTTGAGTTCTCCAATTTATATAAAATAATGGTCTGGAAACCTTTTATTTTTGACCTTATTATCTGCACCTCAAAGTGTTTTCTTGTAACAGATATGTAGGTGTTGGAACCATGGGTAAAACACGTGTGTGTTTCCAAGACTTAACACATCTTAACCAAGACTTAACCAACTGCACCCCAGAGAGATACCCACCAGGAGTGGGGAGCTGGGGGAGCTTCCCACCGTGTTCTTTAACCAGCTTCTCCTTCTGCGTCTTTAACCAACTTCCTTTCTCCTCAGCAAGGTCCCTGGGAATGGAATACGAAGATCAGCATTCTTTCCCACTCTTCTAGCATAAATCACTGCTCTGCACAGCTTGACAAGTGACTATTAGCAAGTTCTACAATTCTTCTGAGTCCAGCTTCGGGCATCCTTCAAGTGAGTCTCTCACTGTGGGGTGGGGACAGGGTGCGACCTTCTAATTTTCCAAGTATTCTTCAGAGAGCACCAAAGACAAGCTAGAACCTCCCTCCCTCGCATTTTTCCCCTTGGCTCTTTCGCCCTGTTGCAATTCTAGGGCCAGTACTGATTTCGCCAGCAGTGACACACATCTGGGAATAAGATTGCAATGACAAAACCTAGAAAGAAGACACACCTCAAATGCTTAATGTATCTGGGTATGTCAGCACCCCAAATAGAAGCTGAGGAGAAACTTTGCACATGGAGGTGATCCGATCACTCTGCGTGAATGGGCCCCACCCCATCTCTCTCCCAGTGGGCTTATGGGATCGACTTCATTTTCATAAAAGCCTAAGTCAGGCATCATGGCAGCGGCCAAACAGGACAAGACTTTGCTGTGTTGCATTTGAAAGCGAAGGGAATAAGGGCCGTAAGCCAAACAAAAAAGCAAAGTCTTTGGCACCCTGACATACGCCTTCTTATCATCCTTTCTTTTCCACAGCTTAGAGCCCTGCTCCCGCTCCTTCTGGAGATGATCCAACCAAAGGAAACTCACTGCCAGTGAGTCCATAGCGACTCGCAGCAACGCTATAGGAGAGGGCAGACCTTCCCCCTGGGTTTCCAAGACTGTAACTCTTTACTGCAATAGAAAGTCCCATCTTTCTCCTGAGGAGTGACTGTGGGGGTTGAACTACTGACTTTTGGATCAGCTTCCCAATACATAACCACTATGCCACCAGGACTCCTTTTGGAAATGACAGTGATGTAAAACTGTGATGAGAGCAAAACCATGGGTGCAGGCCGTGTTTCTAGAACCTGACCCTGTGGAGGGAGCCCGGTGGAGTAAGAGAGAAAGGGAGAGAGACATCCAGTGAAGGGTGGAAGCATGTCTGAATGCTGTGTATTTGGAGCCCAAACCTCTGGGATCTGAGGAGCAACGTACCATGTATTTCAGCCCTGCCCTGCCAAGGATAAAGTGTTTCTTTTCTGTCTGTGGATTCAAAAGAGCTTGAGGGGAGCAGTAATCAGCTTCAGATAAATTTGGGAATTGTGGGGTGACAGACTGACATCATCTGCTATAATTACCACTCTCAGTTCAGATATCCAGACCCATAAGATAAGAACTATCTGGATAGCAGGGCCCAGGGTTCTTGTAGGGGGACATAGGGTGGGCAGTGCCTCCTGAGCTTACAGCTCTGCTTGGAATTGTATCCCCTAAAGGTATTTGTCAATGTACCCAGGCCAGGATTCTCAGTATCATGTACTTTTCCTCCATTTTATTATCTGATGTAATTATCCTTTGTATTTTAAACCCTAACTCTTTGTTAATGAAGGCACGTTGGTGGTGCTGTGGGTTAGACATTGGACTGCTCGCTAAAAGATCCAGGGTTCATACCTACCAGTCACTTCATGGGAGAAAGATGAGGCTATCTTCAGCACATCCTGGACCAACAAGTCTTCAGAACGATATACCTGCTCAGAGAAGCCGATGTACAGAAAGGACAATATGGCAAGCCCCATGACAAGACACATCCCTCACTGACCCAAGGCCCTACAGGGAACAACACTGGAGGTGCAGTGTGGGAATTGCACCTGATCTGCCCCCACAACACTGAGGCAAATCACTCAGGACGTGCAACAGAACAGTAAGGGGAGCAGAGCAAGGAGTACTGAGGAATACCAAAAATAAACTTTGGGGCCAGGGCATGGCACTCCATCAGACTCAAGTGGAAAACACTCCTAAAGGTCAACAAACAGACCTTGAACTATTTACACACTTTTCTTTTCTTTTGTGTGTGTATGTGTGTGTGTCACTTTTTGTTGTTGTTTTGTTGCTCTGTTTTGCTCTGTTTTGTTTGTGTGTCTATCTTGATAAGGTAGGCTGGATGAACAATGTGGAGGAGAAAACAATGGGACTGATGATTCTGGAGAACATGGGGAGGGGGCGGGCAAAGGAAGTAGTGCTCACAAACTCAGGGACAAGGGAACAACAAGTGATCCAAAATCGGTGGTGAGGAGGGTGTAAGAGGTCTAGTAGGGCTTGTTCAAGGGCAATGTAACCAAAAGAATTACTGAAACCCAAATGAAGGCTGAGCATGACAGTGGGACAAGAGGAAAGAACTAGGAGGCAAAGGACATTTATAGAAGTCTAAATACAGGCATATACATATGTCAATATATTTATATATGATGATGAGGAAATAGATCTATGTGCATATATTTATAGGTTTAGTATTAAGGTAGCAGATGAACATTGGACCTCCACTGAATTATTCCCTCGATATAAGAACACTTTGTTCTATTACACTGGCATTCCATGATGCTCATTTTCCCTACATGATTGTTGAAGACAAAGTGGGTGCATAAGCAAATGCGGTGAAGAAAGCTGATGGTGCCAGGTTATCAAAAGATATCATGTCTGGGGCCTTAAAGGCTTGAAGGTAAGCAAGTGGCCATCTAACTCAGAAACAACAAAGTCCACATGGAAGAAGCACACCAGCCTGTGCGATCACGAGGAGTCGAAGGGATCGGGTATCAGGCATCATCAGAACAAAAAAATCTTATCATAGTGAATGAGGGGGGAGTGCAGAGTGGAGGCCCAAAGCCCATTTGTAGGCCACTGGACATCCCCTTACAGAAGGGTCTCAGGGAGGAGATGAGCCAGTCAGGGTGCGATGTAGCAACGATGAAACATACAACTTTCCTCTAGTTCCTAAATGCTTCCTCCCCCTCCACCCCACCCCACTATCATGATCCCAATTATACCTTACAAATCTGGCTAGACCAGAGGTGTACACTGGTACAGATAGGAACTGGAAACACAGGGAATCCAGGACAGATGAACCCTTCAGAACCAGTGATGAGAGTGGCGATACCAGAAGGGTAGAGGAAAAGTAGGGTAGACAGGGGTAACTGATTACAAGGATCTACATATAACCTCTTCCCTGGGGGATGGACAACAGAAAAGTGGGTGAAGGGAGACATCAGACAGTGTAAGACATGACAAAATAATAATAATAACTTATAAGTTATCAAGGGTTCGAGAGGGAGTGGGGAGCAAAGAAGGAGGGGGAAATGAGGAGTTTGATACCAGGAGTTCAAGTGGAAGGCAAATGATTTGAGAATGATAATTACAACAAATGTACAGATGTGCTTGACACAATGGATGGATGGATGCGTTGTGATAAGAGTTGAACTAGCCCCCCCAAAAAAATTTATTTGTTTTAAAAAGAAGCATTTATATTCTCCAAAAGTCCATATTGAGACCCTATGAGTCAAACTCCACTCAATGGCAATATAATGGCAGTAAAGAGACATTTGCTTTTGATGATGTCAGTGAGGCAGGATTGGAGAGAGTTGGGTTAAGGAGGCAGTAAACAAGCTTCAAGAATAGGCTGTTATCTGGGTCAAAAATAAATAAATGAAAGTAAGAAGTGAACAGAAATCAAAAGGATCTCCTACCACAAAGAGTTGTTTGGGCCCAGGGTCCATTTCTAAGAAACTCCTAGACCCAGGGAAGGATTAACGGCAAGTATCTGTTTTCCCCTGGACCGACACAGAGAAAAAGCACTGCCCTAGAGCTGTATCCTGTATTCAGACTTCTGGAATTCTAAATGGAATGAGAACGGGGTTCTGATTGAATTCAGACTTTCAGCCTTCTGAACAAACAGAGAAATGGATTTCTGTTTCCGAAAGCCACCCACCTGTGTTATTTATTTTATAGCAGCTATGGAGAATTAAGACATCACTCATATTGTTGGGAAAGAGTGGAAATGTGGGGCAAACTTTCTATTTTCACACCTCTTTATCTGATTGAGCCTTGGGAAGAGTCTTGGCTGTTGGCTGCTGAGGCTGGAGAAGGACTATGAATTTGAGAAGGAGATGATGGGGCAGAGCAGGAAAGAGGACTCTGTGCTGTATCAGGGCTACCTGTGTGCTCTTCCTCTTAGAGAGAAAATGGCTGGTGGTCTCAGTCATCCAGAGGGTTCCCCATAGCTCAAACATGGTCCCAGAAAGAAAATGGAATGTCTCAAGGAAAAGCTATTCCCACAAAACACAATCCCGTGACCTTGGACTTTTGAGGAAAGTAACAGAACTGTGTGTCGAGCCAATGATTGACTTCGCTCATCCCAAGTGAACTCACTGATTTTAGATAGTATGGATCCCACAGGTGCTAGCCAATAAATCTAGCCACACAATACATACCCACAAAACCACAAGAGGAAAAAAGTACGTGTATCAGATCACTCCAATATGTATGCCCAAAATGTAAGGGTAGCACTAGGGTATTTATGGAAAACAATCGGACTTCTTAATCATGTGATATTGACCTAGTCTTTCAAACTTTCTGCAGGTAACAGAGGTGCACAAAGCAGGTACTTGATACTGCAAGTCCTCAGGAGATTTGGGTGCTGCCATCAAATGAAGGCTAAGGTTGCAATTTCAGGTCACAAGGAGTCAGGGAAGGTCACATGGCTCTTCTGTCTTCCATGATGCAACGAGAGCCTGCACCAGTTGCCTTGCCCAGATAAAACTGCCATCAAGCAATCTTGTCACAAAGAGAAATTAGATTCCCTTGTTTCGACATGTTCTTCGTAAACTCCTAGTGATCCAGCACTTCATACGCATCCTCAATTAGACTCACCAGCTACCTGACGCTCTTTCTGTACTTTTTCTGAGAATGCACACCAGGTTCATTCCTCTGTCATTTCTGCACTCTTTGGTTGATTCCAGGGTCTAGACATTCAGAAATGTTTCTCATAAATTTGTGTTACCTTCACCTTGGGCTCTATGAGCTTCCTTTTGTCTGAGGTGAGCCACCCTTTTGTAGCTGCCCATGTTTCTCAGGATCTCTTGCTCTCTTTCCTTGTTTTGCTTTGATTTCTACGCTTTGTTGTAGTGGGGGGGGGGGGGGTGTATGGCGCGTGTTGGCTTTCCACAGAACAATGTGTATGCATTTTGTTTCATAGCATCAGTTGCAGTGCATAACCGCGCTCTTTCACTTCCCTCACGGACTCTGTGTTTCCTTTCCTGCTCCCCCCTGCCTTCTGAGTTTTGTCTTGGTCAGCTGCGAGGGTCGTGCTGAGGAGTGTAGTCCTCCCTGGTATGCCCGTTCAATAGGCCTACTGTCTGTCTAAACAGTGAGCCCTCCAGGTGGGTTCTGCTCCAGGCTAAGCGGATGCATTGCATCTTTATCCTTCCATCATAATTCGTGGTTTTTATGGAATCTGAATTTAATTTTCTTTACCCCTTTGAACCATAATCCCTTTAAATGTCTTAGAGCAAAGGATAGTAGATATTTTAGTTTTTCTTTTAATGTACCTTGGAAGGCCTGTGATAAACACTTCAGTTGAACCTTGAACTCTAAAATCCCTCGGTTCCCTTATGACCTATTCATTTTTTTCCAATTGATCCAATCTAAATCCAGAGTATCAGCTCTCTTTCTAATGCATGTGTTCAGTGTAGAAGCATTAGGTTACTGCTATGTCATAGCAAGGATAGCGTTAATATTTTTCCTTTAAATTGTACAGTTCTGCTTGATCTGCTTGAAATATGGAATGATATGTTGTATTTATTAAGTCCCAACCAATACAATTTTTCCTTTTTAAAGCTTATCTATCAGAGAGATTATTTTATCCCAAAGGCCATATATATATATATATATTCCTGCGTCCTGCCACTGATGTTAAAAACAATTCTTTCCCCATTGTATGGTCTTGGCACCCTGGTCAAAAATTAATAACTGGAGAGAAAATTAAGTCATCGGGGACCTCATTCAAATTGGATCAAACATTAACATCCATGGAAGCAACAGTCAATAAATCAAATGATGTATTGCTTTGGGCAAGTCTACTGAAAAAGACCTCTTTAAAGTTTTGGAAAACATGGATGTCACTTTATTGACTGGATGTTTCTGATTTAGACGATCTTTTCAATGGACACACGTGCATGATAAAGCTAGACAATAAGCAAAAAGAAAACAGATGAATTTATCCTTCAAACCATGATGTTGGTGAAGACTATTGAATAGACCATAGACTGCAATGGAGTCCAGAGGAAGAAATTAGTCTTGGAAGAAAAGATGGTAAAATTCCAATTTGCTGACTTTGGACATTCCATTGGGAAAGACCAATCTCTAGAGAAGCTCACCATGGTCAAGAGCCAGTAGAAATAGCAGAGCACCTCAAAGAGGTTGGTGAACACAATAGCCACACCAATGGACCTAGAATGCTAGTGGCCATAAAGGCGATGCAGGATCAGGCAACATGTTCTTCTGTGAAGCCTAGAGTGCCCATGGAGGGTAACCAACACTGTGGCAGCAATGACAAAAATCAATCACTAAATATTAATAAACAAATGTGACCCATCTTCATTGATCCTTTTTAAACTGGGCACAGAGGGGTTTCCAATGGTACTCTTCAGTTCAAATAATGTTATAGCTTGATTGCTTGCAGTTACTCGCCCTGAAAAACCAGAGTTTTACTGATTTGTTTTCGATTCCCGTACATTCAAAGACAACTTCTTGGGCAGAGAATATTCTTACTATGTGTCCCCGATCTTAAAGAATCTAGAAATATGGGTGTAGGACTCAGTCAATCAAGTTATTGTTAACGTGTTAAATTGTTCCAACTCTATTATTACCCATGAGATGTCATCAACAACCAATCCTCTTGAAATAGGAGCATGCCTGCTGTGTCTTAGGATTATTCACCTTGGGCCACACCTGTAACCACTCTATTGCTTACTCAGTCGGTGAAAACAGGGAACAGAATGCCATGGCAGAGCAGGGACAGCACAAGCCACTAGGGACACGTAGGTGAGCAAGCCTCGCCTCTCATAGAAGAACGATCCCTCTTTATTTGTTGCTCAACTTCCATGTGCATATGAAGTGTTGGGAAATACCATGGCTTGGGTCAGGCACACCTTAGTTTTCAATAAGACATATTTTCTCTTTGACCCTTTTAAAGGGGGAAAATTGGGCAGCAGATGGGCCTGTTGCCATAGGTTTTTGATTTCTGGGCCTGCTACTTCCATGAGCATTGACTGTAGATTCAAGTAAAATGAAACCCTTGATAACTTCTCTCTTTGCTTCACTGATCGTGTCCATGGGTGCCGTGTGCTCCCCTCTCTGATGCGTGCTGGTCCTGATAGAGATAAAGCTTAAACACCGGTAGATTGCAAAGATCGAATGTGCCAGCTTTATAGACTTATCGTGAGACTTGAGTGGAATGAGGATGTACATCATGTGCCCCACATCATACCTGGCACATGGGAAGCTCTCAAAAAGCACACTCTCTAATAACACTATCAGTGTTTATGAATTTTCAAAAAATAATCAAGAATGCAATCCCCCCTTGTTTTCATTTACTTTTCTTTTATTAGTTTTATGTTAAGCATTTGTTCATGTTTTGGGGGTTTTTTTTAAGCATTTGTTCATGTTTTGGGTTTTTTTAAGTTATTATTAATTGGGAGTTAATATATATCATATCGTTCCATAGGTCAGTCACATCAAGCAGAATTGCACAATTGCTACCACTATCAGTTTCCAAACATTCTTTTTATTTCTGGACTCCTTGACATCGTCTCCCTTCTACCCTCCACCCCCCACCACCCCCCAGCACTGTACCTCCCTCCCCCCCCCAGCCTCTTATTCAACTTGCTGCCCTGAGAGATTCATCAATCCTGGGGTTCCTATACTGAAACACAGAAAACCAACACAAATATAACGCAACGTCAAGAGGGTGATCTCCAATGACATAACGCCTGAGATGTTCCCTAATATGAACAAACAAAAGCAAAACAGAACAAAATTACAGAAAATGTTGAAAACCAGATCAAGTCAAATCTGCCTCAGAGAGGGGATCAACTGACAAAGTGTTAACTGTTCAAGGCAGATTTATGCCTTTGATCTTTTATATTCATGTCTCCAATGCACTCTGTTTAGTAACCACTTTCCTCCCATCTCTCAGTTGTGGATAGAGAGAGATCACCAGAAGCTGATTTCCTATGTAGTTCCCACAACTGAATCATGGGTTCCCACTGTCATCCACGGGCTTCTGCAAACCGATTCTTACAATTTAGGCTCTGATACTAATCCCTCCTTTGACTTCAGATTCTATGATTTACAATCCTTCAGTGATGGATGGTGGCATGCTTCTTCCATGTGGATTTAGGTGACATCTCACTTAGATGGCTGTTTGTTTGGAGACAAGCACCTGTTCATATTTCTTGGAGTTTGTGCTTTGTTTCTCCACTTTTTTAATGCCTCTTTGTATCCATTCCTCACCTTTTAAAACTGAGTTATTTTTTCTTGATTGGTCATAATGTGGTGTGAATGAGGCTATGTTTGAGTTTCAATTTCCAAATAAGTTTGAACATAAGCACACACCTTCCTTGGTCACTCCATGATAATACCAAGAGAAGCCACAAAGAGCAAAAGGGGATTGTGACCACTGCGGAAGAAGCAGAGGAAAAGACCGTGTGCAAAGACTTAGAGAAACATGATCTCAAAATATGAAAGAGTACAAATTCCAAGGATTCTGTCGGTTGGATTTTTCCTCTCTGTTCTTTCTACCAGGAGAGAGAGAAAAATAACCATTTATAAATTAACTTTCAAATGCTTTCTATGTTCCATCAGATTTAATCCCGAGAACCCAAGTGCACAACCAAAGTCAACGGAGTCTAGTTTGTCCATCCTGGCCAACATCATGTTTGCTCGCATGTGCTCTGAGAATAACACAATTTCGGGTGGGGTACAGAATTTGGAGAATCCGGTCCCTTGTGGAATTGAAGCAGCCAGTGGTACTAGAGTAAATATGGTACAAAATAGAAGGCAGCAAGGATATAGTGTGACAGCTTCAGGATCTCTCCATGTGGGAAAGGAGCCCTGTTGGTGCACTGATTGAGCACTTGCTGCCAAGTGACAGTTGGTGTGACCAGTCAGCAGATCCACAGAAGAAAGATGAGGCAGTTTACCACCTTGGAAGCCCAGCGGCGACAGTTCTGTTCTATCTTCCAGGCTACTGAGCAAGTCAGCTCAACAGCGCTGGGTGAATTTCCTGAGTCTCTCCACATCTCCATAGATACTGTTTTTCCGTACGTGGCCACCTTTAAAAATTAGGTAAGTATTGATTCCTAGTGATTTTATCTTGCCTTTTGAAAAAAAAAATGTTTTTATTGTGAATTGGATGAAGGGTTTACATTCCAGATCATTAATTTTTGTATTCAACTGTTTCAACTACTTTATGAGCTGCCCCCAATAGCTTACATTTCATCACCTCCTTTGGCTTCTCGTCTCCCTCGTGTGGATGGCTATCTTCCCCTTCACCAGAGTTATTCACTGTCAACCCTCGGGACGCTGGCTTCACCTTCTCTCCCTCACCCTCCCATCCTGTTGTTTTTGTCTTGATTCTTCTTTATTACAGTGGTCTCATATAGTATTTGTCCTTTTGTGATTGACTAGCTTCCCTCAGCAAAATGTTCTCCAGGTGCATTCACATCAGGGGGTGCTTTGTGGTTTCCTTGTTGCTTGTTAGCGATGCATAATGTCCCGTTGTGTGCGTACACACTAAAATGTCTCTATCCGTTCTGCCTACAAGCATTGAGGTGGTTTCATCTTCTTAATATTCAAACAACTAACAAACAGGGGAAGAAGCGCTCATGATCACTAGCCATGTGGGAGATACAAATCAAAGTAATCCTGAGAAACTACCTTACAGCAACAATGGTAGCCCAATTCAGAAGGGAAAAAAATGCTGAGGGTGGGCAGAGAGAGGCTTGTGGGACTGTCATGTGGAGAGGGTGCTGGTGGGACTATAAATATATACAAGCGGGGAGGGAGGGGAAAATGAGGAGCAGATACCAAGGACTCTAGGAGAAAGCAAATATTTTGAGAATGATGATGGCAAAAAACGTACAAATACACTTAATGTAATGGATGGATGGATGGATTGTGATAAGAGTTGTATGAACCCCCAATAAAATGATTTTTTTGAAGAATATATATATACAACCACAGTGGAAAGCAACTGAGAATAGAAATCCCAGACAATCCAGCAATCCCTGTGCTGGGCAAAATGTCAAACTCGCTGCCCTGGAGTTGACGCTGACTCATAGTGACCTTCTAGGACCGGATACAACTGGTGCTGTGAGTTTCTGAAGCTATAACTCTTCGCGGGAGTAGAAAGCCTGGTCTTTCTCTCAAGGAGCGGCTGGCAGTGGTTTAGCAGTTAGCAGCTGAAGGAGTAAGCGCCGTAGTACAGACAGACATGTGTGCACTCTTGTTCATCACAGCATTGTTCTCCATAGCAAGGAGGTTGGAAACAACCTAAATGTACACTTGCTTTGATGACAGAGGAAGCTGTGAGCTCCTACACACCCATTCACCTTCCTACAAGATGCTCCTCCGTCACATGGTTCTTCAGACGAGTGTCACCTCCTTTCACTGTGATCCTCTCGGTTGTAGTTAACACTGAACTTTTTTTATTTTATCATCATTTTCCAAATAACCTTTGGAAATAAAATGCTTTGAGATGTATTCTTTCACATCCTTATTTCAACAAGTGGGAACCTGACACCATGCAGGTGAGAGGGTAGCAGAGTGGCCCACCGGAAGCTGCCCTTGGAGGTTCATCTTTAAAAATAACTTTTTAACATAGAAATTCCAAGAAACTGGAACTTGACTGTCTCTCATAGGAGAAAGCACTGCGTGATGAATGCATAAACCCTCCAGTCATACAAAGACCATTAAGATCCAGTCACCGTATTTTGAAAGAAAAATCATTAGAATTCTCCCTAAGAAGATAAATCTGGGCTAGAATGGGGAAATTCAATAAAATGATCATCAGATAAGCAATAAAAGATTGCCTGGGGATACCCTCAAAGTCACTGTCAGAATTATATTTGAAGGTAAAACTCATATCATAGAAAAAAATTGTTAGATCCTGACATGGCCAAATGCACTTGAGAGTCAAGAAGAACATGGCAAAGTCTCTCCATCAGATGACATCCTCAAAGGACCATTTTTAAGGTGCTCGAAAGGAAGTAACTGATTGGGTGTCTAAGGAGATCCCAGATGTTGAACCTATCCACCCACTCCCCTCTTCCAGGGAGTCCATTCTGACACCGTGTGACCCTGTCGGTGGAGCTGAACTACCCATGGGGTTTCTGAGGCTGGCAAATGATGGAAGCAGGCAAACACATCTTTCTCCTACAGAGTAGCCAGTGGGTTTGAACCACCAACCTTTCATTTAGCTGGCCACGCCAGCATCCAACCAAAGGAAATCCAACCCACTGTCATCGAGCTGATTCCAACTCATAGCAACCTTGTACAGGGGTTCCCAAGGTTGTCAGTCTGTACAGAAGCAGCCAGCCTCGACTTTTCCTCTCCAAGTGGATGGTAGGTTTGAACCATGCCGCCAAGACTCTTCAACTTACAGCTTGTTGAAAATATAGCGGAATCTTTTGATTGGGTTTTGTTCTTTAGGTACTGAAGACATGACGTGGATGACATGATGGTCCTCTGAAAGTACAGGTGCAGAATTTTTCAGCAAGGCCCATGAGTGTGAGAGCAGGGCATCGGCTGAAAGGATCACATGGTGAAGGGGTGGGGAATCGAACCCGTGAGAAATGATCCCAGCCTGTGTGAGTAGAATACCAAACTCTGAAGGCCTCATGCCTCCTGAGGAGCTCAGGGTCTCCTGAGATGCCTCACCTCACAGATTCAGCCTCTAGAGATGATGTGCCCTGGAGAGTATTGATGAAACCCACCCATTTGCATTCAGCCAGGAAACCCATAGGACAGGAGCCCCCGGTGGGGCAACAGTTAACACTTCTGGACACCAACTAAGCAGAAGGTCACAGGCTTGAGGCCACCCAGTAGAGAGCCCTGAGAATCTACTCCCAGAAGAGTTAACCATGGAAAATCCCACAGACCACAGTTCTGCCCTGACACCCTTGGGGCCATCAGGATGCAGTCACCTCCACAGTGACTGTTGATAGCACAGCGCATCACTTGAAGAAGCCAGAGTATTTTAGACCTAGAAAGGTGCCCAAAAGAAAAATAAATCCTCTGCTTCTCACCAGGAAGAGTTGTCATAGGTCTATCTTGATTTTTATAATCCTACCCATGTTACAGAGCCTTGGTGGAAAAGTAGTTACAAGTTGGACTTCAATCTACATGGTTGGCTGTTCAAAACCACCAGCAGTTCCTTAGGAGAAAGACTGGGCTTTCTACTCCCGTTAACAGTTAAAGTCTCAGAAACCCACAGGGGGTTGCTGTGAGTTGGCATTGACTCCATGGCAGTGAGCTTGAGTCCTTGTAGACGTATTCCTTTGGCCATGGAAATTCAAGAGCTGTGAGGTTGTGGAGGCACTGGAAGGGGAAGTGGGAGGGGGCCAAAGCTAGAAGTATCTCCCTGCAGATGAAGTTGTGCAAATGAACCTCCAGAACCCCACCTCTGATTCAGCAGGGAGGAAGAGAGTGGCTCATTACAGCATGAGCTGTGGATGCTTGTATTCTGAAGCAATGAGCAGGAAGAAGCCTCTGTCACAGCCTCTGCAAATGCAGAAGTTGGGTAAAGAATCCTCGAAAGCTCCTCTCAACTCTGATATTCCATAACTTCAGCCATAGTGTGGGAGACAATGGGGTGCCATGCTGGTTCACGTGAGAGCTGAGTGGGAGAGCAACTGGATTGACTGGTCAGATCATATCAATGAGGTGGAAAGACTTCATTAAGTGCCATATTCATGATTCAGCCTTCACACACACCCCTAACCTCCAGAGCTAAAAGTTTGGATCGTTCATTTAATAAACGTACTGGGAGTGCACTGAATACCAGTATAATTTATGGCCTATGAGCATCTGTTCCTCCCCAAGTCATTTTTTTCCGTCTCAGGAAAGTTGATGGAAAGAGTACAAACATCTCTTGGATCCTGAACCACAATAATGCTTTGCTGTTGAGATAATGGTGAGTTTCCTTAATTTTTGAATTCTCATTCGCAAACATCATCTAGAAGCCAGACTTTGTACCCCCTGATTTGTAGACAAACACTGAGAGGTAGAACAGTTGTTCATCAAAATAACAGCAGCCTTTTCATCACCTCTTCTACTCCAAGGTTGGAGAATCTTTTTAGATACCATGGAGACAAACTCCTTAATCCTAAACAACCTTGGTCTTGAGGGTAAGTGCAGGGCGGCGTGAAAGACAAAACTGTGGAGTAGGCAAACTTTGTCCCAGGCTCCCATCTCCAACTCCAAAATCATCGCCACTCCTATGGACACCCAGCCCAGGTCTCCACTGTGCCATGTGTCCTCCCTTCATTGGCATTCTTAATGCTGGATCCCAAACCCCCAACATGTATGTCTCAATCAGCAACTTACTTTCCACTATTACCTTTTAGGTGCTGACTAGCTTTCCCCTTGCCCCCCCCCCAAAAAAAAATCTGATGCCAAGTGGAATGTTTCTTATATGATCTTCTGTAGACACCCCCTAATTCGATGGCCAATCATTAACAGTATCAAGCCATGTGGACGTCGGGGCCTTAGCAAACTTTTCAGTAGGAAACTGGAGGTAAGCAACCCATGAGTTTCCTGCGCCAAAAGGTCTGTCTGAGCCTTGTCTCTGTGTCAGGTGTCTGTCTTCCCAGGATGCCTCAGTCTGGTCCAGGACAATGTGAAGAAATGGGGTGGGGGCGGTAAGGGCAAAGTCTGAGCTAGAGCTCTAGTGGCCTTGAGAATCCTCTGATGGGCTTATATTCATGACTAAACTTCTAAATCAATGGGAATGATGTTGTCACACATCATGCGCAGCACCATTCCTAAATCACACAGGCTGAAGATTCTCAAGCCATGCCGGATCTCAATGCCCTGGGCTTCCACGCACCGGACCCAGATGTCCCCCAACTACTATTAAATAACAATGTTTTCTCTTGTTCTATGATTATTGATGTAATTGTTTACATATAGGGCTTATTTTTCTCTCTTAAATTTGAGGGTTTTGTTGTGAGTTATCTCTACCAGATACAGGTGTAAGCAGATTTTAATTTAGCGGAAAGCAAAAGAACAGCTTGATGATTTGTTGACTATTTGCGATCCCCGGACCCTAAACTAGGTATGGTCAAACCTGCCAGGACCTGTATAAGGCAGAAACCTGTCAGAGAAGGAAAGCACAATGATTCTCCATGAAAAGGAGAGAGCGGTGAGTGCTGAGACTGGACCTTGTCAAAGGAGGGGGACTTTCGAGACTCAGGGAAACAAGGCAGTGACATTGCGTGCCTGCTCTCATGGGCTTCGCTGTACTTTATATTGGTTTATGTCCCTTAGACTTTGGTAGCAGGTCATCGTTGTCCTTGCTGCTGCTGCTGCTGCTGCTGCTGCTGCTGCTGCTGCTGCTGCTGCTATCACTGTAGTTGTGCCCTTAACTGAGTAGTGAGCCGATGCTGGTGCTGTGGGGTTTACAGATTAGAGAAACTCAAAGAGGCTAACTGACTTTCACAAGTCCCCCCAGCCCAGATGATGTTGTATTGGGTTGAGTTGGTAGTCCACACTGAGAGATCCCATGTGACAGAGTGGAACAGCCCCACGGCTATACTCTTGGCGAGAGCAGACTGCCAGGACCCTTTTTTGTTGGGTGGAAGAGTAAGTTCAAAGGACCACCCTTTCAGTTAGCAGTCAAGTGCTTAATCACAACTGTAGATGGTGTGGTTCGGTGCTGTTGAGTCGGTTGTGACTCATAACGCCCTGATGTGCAGCAGAAGGAACCGTGGCCTGTCTCGGGCCTGACACCCTCACAAGTGTTGCTCTGATTGGGCCCGTTGTTGCGGTCACTGCGTCGATATGTTTCACGAAAGGTCTTCTTCCTTTCCACTGACCCTCCACATTACCAAGTGTGGTGTCCTCCTCTAAGAAGCTCTGGTGATTCTGTGGATTAGTTGGGAGATGGCTAACCACCAGGTCAGGGAATCCAACCCAGCAGCCACCCTGCAGAAGAATCGTGAAGCTGACAACTCCAGCAAAGAGCCCGTATCAGATCCACATTGACTCTGGGGTCCCTAAGAGTCAGACAGAATCAACCCGATGCTCGTGCATGTGTCCGGGCACTGGTCCGTTCAGATACCAAAAGCACAAGGAAGGAAGTTCTACCAGTCTGGCTTCTATGAAGCATTCTGGCTGCGTTTCCTTCCAGACAAATTTAGTTGTTCTTCAGGCAGTGCATGGTATGCCCAACCTTCTTTACCAACCCTGCCGTTCAAATGCCTCAAGTCTTCCCCTGTCTTCCTGACTCATTTTCACGGGTCCAGGTGAGACCATTGGAAATTGCATGGCTTCAACCAAGCTCGACTTTAGATCGTGTGATTGATCCCCCTGTCATCCTTTCTCTGGTATCTGTTCTGCCACAAAAACAATTAGCTGTATTGTCCATGAAAAATAATAATAATAATAAGTTATTTGACTTTCAGATTCTAAAATGGTATAATCGTCCATCCCTGGCCCAGTTAGATGACCCTTGGATGCCACCTACATTGGGGGGCAGCATTCTCTCTCTTGCTGTGATATCGGTACCCATTGCTAACCCCATGCATCAAATGTAATGGGGCCACCAGCCATTCAAATTTCCAGGTTCCCGGCATCCAGAATGAGAAGAAGAATAAAAAGGCCCAGGGAAGCACTCTTTGTCTGTGTGTGCACTAGGATGGGCTCAGGATTATCTTGAGTATTTGGGATGGCCCCAATCTAGGTTGCCGCCCTTAGCAGATCCCTGTACAAACACAGTGTCCTTTCAAGGCACAGGTTGGTAATTAAAGGTTTTAGTCTATAATGCCTTGTGAAATACCAGCAATGTTAAAGAAGTACTATTTCTTCTTGCCACACAGCATGTACTGGTGTATGAATCCCATTGCTTTCAGAAAAAGAAAGCGTAAAACAATAAAAAGCAGGAACACAGCAGTGCCTGGCATTTAGTAGCATTCAGTAACTGATGAGTAAAAAGTTTGTTCAACTTGAACCTAAGTTGTTCACCTGTTCAGCATCTTCCATCTCATGAGGATTTCCCAATCATCCTCCCCCTCTCTAGCCCATTCTTCCCACTTAAAGATACTGTTCTACTTATCGCTGTTCTAATTACCTGCGGACATGCTTTGCTTAATTACACAGTTGTCTCGAGCAAGGACCTGAGTCTGGGAGGGGATCGCAGTTATGTAATCTGTGGGGATTTGATAAGTACAAAAAGATTTGCTGACTGGTGATATTGCCTGATACACCTTGCTACACCGCCTGCAGGGCAGCTCACTGAAGGCCCACCATCTTCGTTCTTGAAAGCCTGACATAGGACCTGGCAGAAAAGGACTCTCATGCTCCACCAGCAGGTGGTAGACTTGCCTCAGACCTCTGGACCCTGCTCTTTGCTCCTGGAATTTCCCGTTTGAAACCTTTAAGGTGTACAGAGAACACAAAGGTAGGACCATCTCCATCCTGTAGGTGATAAGACAAACTTTGAAGAAAGTCATTTAGCAGTACTGTTGAATTTTAGGCAAATTTGGTTCTGATGGGAGACCCCAGAGTTGATGGAAACCAGCGAGTTGCTGTGATGTCACCTCCACAGGGGTCCTCTGCTGTGAGCTTTCAGAAGTACATCACCAGGCATTTCTCCACAGGCACCACTGGGTGGACTTGAACTTTCAACTTTTGTAGTTCACAGACAAGTGTGTTCACCCTTGGCACTCCACAAGGTGATTAAAGCAGTGCCATTCCTCCTACACTAAGGAATGGAAGTAAGCCCAGAATGCAAAGAAGGATTGTCCTCGCTGGAGAGGCTGAGCTGTGGTGGGTTGGGAGGAAGGGTGCTCCAGGCCTGGTCCTTTTGGGCCATTCTCTAGAAAAAATGGCTGAGAGTGTGTGTGCCTAGCCAAACAACAACAGGCCATGGTGGCTGCAGAGTGACCACATCTGTGTGCAGACAGCGTCCAGCCTGTCTGCAAACCCCCCGTCCCATGCAGCAAGGGTGACATCAGCCTCAGTCACTAAGGAGCTACCCTGGCTGGGGCTGGTTCCTGACATGGAGGGACCAGGTTCGGCTTGAAACACCAGGTCCCCGGTCATTTGGCATGGATAAAGCATTGAAAACCCAAGGCAGAACAGCTGGCCCTCTGCTTGGGTTGAACAGGGATAGGGACTCCTCCGCCGACTGAGGTGGATTGTCCATGAGCTAGGGCACATAGCCGCTCTAAAATTTCTCATTCGCTCTAAAATTTCTCATTTCTCAGCAAATAAAATGACTGAAGATGGAGTGCTACAGTAAAATAAAGATGCCTCCTTTCGTACCACAAACTGATGCATTCAGACATCTGGTTCTAAATGATAATATAATTTTATTTTTCAATAGGCATAATTCTGTTTTTACAGATTTGTTCTTATCCTCCCTGCCAACCCACCCTCCTACATATACACACACTCATACACTCACACACACTCAATATTCATACACTCACTTGTGTACATCCACACACACTCAAATATAACAATGTTCACTCTCATACATACATTAACACACACACATGCATACATTCACTCACAACCACATGCTGCACACACTCCCTTACACATGTTCACATTCATATATACATGCAAGTACATAAGTATATACATGCTCACAAACACTCATGTACACACATTCACACACCTGTCCTCTCTCTTCTCTCTCTCTCTCTCTCTCTCTCTCTCTCTCTCTCTCTCTCTCTCTCTCTCTCTCTCACACACACACACACACACACACACACACACACCATTCTACCCCTTCGTGGCATGATACTGGGCTGATTGTTAATTCTTGGAGAGAATACTACAGTAAATGACGTGAGATTAGCGAAGTGGCATTTGGAGCAGTAGAAAACTATCACTATTTCAAACTCAACCCAGAACGCCATTGCTTTTCTTGAAACTGGCTTTCCGGCTTGGTCACAGAGCGCCTCTCCTGTGCCGATGAGGAGACTGTTGGAGCATTGTTGCTTTCACTCACTCCCACCTTCATGGGCATCCAGCCCTTGTGGCCTCTCCCTGCTCTCCAGCCCTCTTCCCACTGCCCCTGAACTTCAGTCTGACATAGTTCAGCAGCCTTGAGCTGCCAAGTCTCCTCTGTGCCTGTTGCCCACTTTTTGCTGGGCTCCTTTACAAACACAAGCCTCCTCACACCCCTAACCAGCAGCGGCAAGCCGGACCTGGCCCCCCAGAGCCCTGTGTCAGAGTAGATCTGAAGTCCACCATGCTCCACCGGCTGCAGATCACCAGACCTTTCTTCCTGGGAGCTTCTGAGTGGGCTCGAACCTCCAGCCTTTTGATTAACAGTCGAACTCAGGAGCCATTGGCGCCCCAGGAACTCAGATCCAGGGCCAGCTCCTGAGCCAGCTTGCGGGCCCTTCTCCCTCTGAGGCCGACTCCCCTCCCCACAGGCAAGCCTCCACCACCGGCCCCCCGCTGGGCTCCTTAAACAGTCAAGCCCTTTCTCTGTTCTGCCCTGCAGTAAGGTCCTGCCATCACCCTCAAGTCTGGGAGGAAAGAGACCACTGGAGTCACTCAGGGCACTCACCTGCTGGCACCTCTGCCCTGAGCTGGCTCCACAGCCCAGACCTCTGAAGGACGACGTGCCATGCCCAGCGGAGCCCAGAGCCTCTCTGAGACCCGAGCTGAAGGGGTAACTTTCTAGAGACACCTTGAGAGCAGAATGAACCTCTCCTAGACACAGGCAGGCACTTATTCCAATAGGGCTGTTACGAGAAAAATCAACTCCATGTCAAAAGTTTGGTTTATATGTGTGTATACATATCTATGTATACATATGTATATATTGTGTGTGCATATATGTGTGCATGTACATGTGTGTGCATATATCTATATATAGTGTGCATTTATGTGTGTGTGCAGGTGTGTACATATATATAAGGGGGTACCCAAAAACACCTGGAAACTTTTTTCAAGGCTATATATTAACATTTTTGTACAAAACAACCTTTTCTTCAAAGTACTCTCCATTTCACTTAACACATTTGTCAAATCTTCTATTCCATTCTTGAAAACATTTTTCAAATTCATCTGCTTGGATGGCTGGCAGCACCTCCCTCATTCTTTTTCTTCACCTTTTCTACATCCTCAAATCACCGCCCTTTCTTGTCTCTCTTCATTCCCGGACACAAAAAGAAATCACTCAGAGTGAGGTCAGGTGAGTGAGGTGTATGGAGTCAGAGAGGCATGG
Source organism: Tenrec ecaudatus (assembly GCF_050624435.1). Taxonomy (NCBI): domain Eukaryota; kingdom Metazoa; phylum Chordata; class Mammalia; order Afrosoricida; family Tenrecidae; genus Tenrec; species Tenrec ecaudatus. The sequence continues at coordinate 13,831,297 of NC_134544.1, forward strand.
TGCCTTTTGCCCAAAACCGGCACACTGAGATGGCAGCCTGAGCAGGTGCATTGTCGTGGTGGCAAAACCAGTCCCCTGTCTGCCGAAAACCAGGCCTTTTTTGTCGCACCCTGTTACACAATCTTTTCAGAACCTCTAAGTAGAGAGATTGCTGAACAGTCTGGCCTGGTGGAACAAACTCCAAATGCACTCCAAGTCGGCATTTTCGTCCATTTGGGAAGTTGAGGACGTCCAGAACGAGGTTTGGCATCAATCAACATTTCACCTTTTTTGAAACCAGGAATCCCATGCAGGACCAGGAGTGGCTGGCGTCTGTCACAGCAATCCCCTGCAGCACCAGGAGGTCTGGATCAGGAGGACAGAGATCTAGATGAGTCGGGAAGCTCTCAGGAGCTCCTGCTGGGTTGCATGGGGTAAAGGTGAGAAACTGCGGTGGGGAATGATGAGAGCCCACCTGAGACAGCACGTGGCGGCTTGGGGATAGACAAAGAGAGGAAGCAGGCAAAGAGGAGCAGTTTGGGGGAGGCCAGTGGATTCAGTTCAGGTTCCTACATTCGGGGTATTGTGGACTCCACATTGCTAAGGACACCGTCCGCAATTCAAAGCCAGCAGCCAAGGCGAGGGGAAAAGATGAGCCTGCCTGCTCGCGTGCAGATGGATGACCTCGAAACCGCGCGGAGCACTTCTGCTGGGTCCGGTGGGGTCACCGTGAGTCAGAACGGACCTGATGACTGTGGGCTGGATGTGGGGTTTGGGGATGGGAGGAAACACAGGTGGCAGCAGATGTCAGGAAGACCTGGGACATGAAGGCTTCCCCGTGGACTGCAGAGAGGTCTTCAAGCGAGGCAGGGATCCAATTACTAAGAAAGGGGCAGCCCCAAATAAAACCTTAGGGAGCGTTTACGTTTAAGGGGTGGCCAGAGGAAGCTTTCGGAGAGGCTTGCCTTGAAGGAAAGGAGGAAACTTTCAGGGACATTCTCCTGAGAGGCAGGAGCAGAGGATAGAAGGCAAGAGGAGCGCTCACCCATGTTGAGAAACGGAAAGTTTGAGATCCCAGGGCAGCTGGGTACACTGTGAATATACATCGCCATCTAGTGGAATTTAAGGTGAACAGACGAGAGAGGGCCTTTTTTTTTTTTTCCTGGATTGTTGAACATTATCCTAAGGGAATATACCTTCAAAATAAAATTCCAAAGGAGACCCAAGGAAAACTCTTGTCTGTCCAAAAATTAAACCAGTTCTCAGCTCCCATGTCAGTACTTCCCACACACGTTTCCAGGGAAAAGACAAGTCGGAAAGCGCTTAGAACTGGATGTACCTGGGGTCTCCCTGCTCCCCGCACCAGGGTGGGATCCAATGCCATTCCCTGATCCATGGAATTCCAGTTCCTTCCTGAAAGTGTCTTGGTGTTCCTATTCACCTCTGGTCCCAGCATCATTCCTCGGTGAATTCTTCGGACTAACACAAACAGGGGCACGCCCTTTCTGTGTAGCTAGGGTTGGGATAACAGACATTAACAGATCAAGAGAAGGGGTCAGCCCACACTAACCTAGACACAGTTTACTAATGACCTGTCGAGATGCTGCTGCTGCTGCTGCTGCTGCTGCTGCTGCTGCTGCTGCTGCTGCTGCTGCTGCTGTTATTGGGTGCAGCCGGGCAGTTCGACTGAACGAAGGCACTGCCCCGACCTGCCCCATCCTCACAATGTCCCTGTGTTCAAGACTATTGTTGCAGTCACTGGGCCTCTCCTCAAGGGTCTTCGGCTTGCACACTTTGGACATGTTGTCAGGAGAGAGGAGTCCCTGGAAAAGGACATCGAGTTTGGCAAAGTGGAGGGGCAGCGAAAAAGAAGAGGCCCCCAGGGTGGTGGGCTGTCACGGTGGCCGCAGCCATGGGCGCCGGTACAGGAGCCATTGCGAGGATGGGGCAGGACCGGGCAGTGCTTCCTTCTGTCCTGCACAGGGTCGCTGTTGTCCTCACTGACTCAATGGCACCTCACAGCAACAACTAGGATGAGCTGGGAACTTTGGGGGGGACACCCTGTTTCTTCACCACAGCTAGTGCAAGAAGCGCATGCACGAACTGTACCCTAGTCCCTGCCGGTGATTGACCGCCCCTCAGGGTTCTTGAAGCAGGTCGCTGACTGAAAGGCTGCTGGTCCGAATGCACTGCAGCACGAGCTGGCCATCCATTCAAGTACAAGAGCAAGTCCATTCCCCTGAGAGCAGCCCTACAGGACACAGTAGAACTGCGTACAGCAACGTAGAGACCTGCTCTTAGCTTACTCGTAGAATGGGTTCGAGAGGGGCACGAGCTGGAAGGAGAAAACTCACAGATAAGAAAAGACAGATGCAGTTGAGACGCAGGGGTCCCTGCAGTGAGACACTCCAGGGCCCAGCGCTTTATTCCAAGAAGGTTATGTCGTTTTCAGGTCATGCAGCCAGCATGTTCGCGCCAGGATTACATAAAGGGCCGTTTATAATTCTTAAGGCATACTAAGAAACACGAACCCATTAGTCCAGGTTGTTCAAAGACAGCGGGTAGGATGAGGCTTGGGAAAATAAGGCAGGGATATCTTTGCCGGTGCTGCTATCTTTAGACCCTGCCAAGGCAAAGTGTCCGTTTGTCTCAGGTGTGAAGACAGGCAACAGGTGCATCTTTAACTCCACGGTAGAGCTATCCCCACGCTTCCACGACCTTGAGCCATGAACGGTGGTGGTCCTGTCCCGTTTGCCTGAGGAGCAGTTCCCCACCCACAGAACTTCTCTTTAGGGCTTCTGGGACTATATCTCTTTACAGGAGTAGACAAGCCTCATTTTTCTCCCTCAGAGCAGCTGGTAGATTTGAACCGCTGACCTCATGTAACCCACAAAGTCACAAGGGATCCTCTGTATGATTACCAAAAAACTTCTCTGCCATCTAGTCGATCCCAACTCAAAGAAACCGTTAGGACAGGGTAGAAGTGCCTCTGGCAGTTACATAATCTCCTGTCAACTTGAGTGAAGGGGTGGAGTCTAGCCTGTCAATCAGGTCATGGCCTATGAGGCCTCTGTGTGGGCATGGCTGTCTCCTGATATGCAGTATTGTGTCTGTTGGTGGAAGCCCCCTAAAAGTCCTGGGGGGAGAGACTGGCTCCGTCTGTGTAAGTAGCTGGAGTAAACCACTGCACACGTGTGAGGGGTGGATGAGGGCTTTCCTAGCCCCACACTCACATGACTGCTGGAAGCCGAAAGCTTCTGCACCAACCCCAGGCCTTCCCAGTCTCAGATCACAGGGGGACTTCATCAGAAAGCACACCCCTTCCCCTTGGGAAGACCAGCCTCAGTTCCAGCAGCAAAGAGGGGCACAGCACAGCACATCCCAAAGGCAATGCTCTTTGATTACATGGATGGGGGTGAGAGGTGGGATGGGGGGAGGATGAAGGGGTGTTAACTACCAAATAGCCCTCAGGGCCATGCCAAGCTCTCTCCCTCCCAAACCCCCCATGCATTCATGAGGACCACCTGTGCGGCAGAGTAGACCTATGCCCTTTGCCATCCAGTGCATGCTGACTCATAGTGACCCTATAGGACAGCATAGAACTGCCCTGTCTTTCTCCCATGGACTAACTGATGGTTGAGAATTGCTGGCCTTTCAATGAGGAGCCCCATGAGTAGCCACTATGCCACTAGGGCTCCTCATCCTAAAGTGATGGTTATTTATCACCCACAGACCATGGGCTAGGGACCCTGCCAGGGAGTGTGCTTCAGCTCTGGGAGGAAGAATTCTCAGGAGGTGAACTGGGTCCCACACAACTTGTAGAAGTCAGTCAGAAATTACAGGGGCCTGACCTTTATCTATGTTCTCTCCGGTGCCCAATAACACACCCCTGACTGTAGATGCACAGTGCAGGATCAGTCAGACACTTTGATCTCCACGCGTGAAAGGTCTGCAACCACAGCAAGCAGCTATTATTGTGGGTCCTAGGCCGGGGTCAGAGTCCCTGAACAGGGACACCCCCGCCACACTGAACCTCAGGGTATGGGTGGGGTGGAGGACAAGAAAGTGGAAGGAGAGCTGGAAAGGGAACGCTATCTAAAGCCTGGTGTCACACCCAACGCATCAGGTTTATCAAGTAAGACCCTTGAGGAAAAAGCTCAGAATTGTTGAAGAATCTCTTTTTAAAAAAAAATGAACATCTTATTAGGGTCTCATACAACTCTTATCACAATCCATACATGCATCAATTGTGTAAAGCACATCTGTACATTCTTTGCCCTCATCGTTTTCAAAGCATTTGCTCTCCACATAAGCCCTTCGCATCAGGTCCTCTTTTTCTCCCCTCCTTCTCCCCTCCCCCATCCCTCATGAGCACTTGATAATTTATAAATTATTATTTTGTAATATCTTTCCCCATCCGGCTTCTCCCTTCACCCCCTTTTCTGTTGTCCATCCCTCAGGGGGGGAATCTCTTATATTTAACCAGAAATGTTTGAAAAGTCAACGTCCCTGGAAAGTGTCATTATGTGAATGTTGAGCGACGTTTTATTTCTACCTGCAATCATTTGTCTTTCATTTAACATAGGATCTTATTTTTAACATGAATGGATGCAAATCTTTCCTGGGAAAGTAGATGATGTTATTCAAGTAAAAAAATCTCATGTCATCAAATACTTCGTAGTTAGAAGTATGAACTCAGGAGTCTGGCAAGAATCTCACAGTCATCTACTCCAGTGTGACTCCTGACAACCCTATTGGACAGAGTTGTACCTCCCCTTTGGGTTTCTGAGGCTGTAAATCTTTACAGGAGCAGAAAGCCTCATCTTGATCCTGTGGAGTAGCTGGTGGGTTCAAACTGCTGTCCTTATGATTAGTAACCCACCATGTAGCTCACTACCCCACCAGTGCTCCTCTGGGATCAGAACCACTTAAAAAACCAAACACATTGCTGCCGAGTCGATGCCAACTCATAGCAACCATGTAGGAGAGTAGGACAAGGTAGAACGCTCCTGTAGGTTTCTGAGATGGTCACCCTTTCCGGGAGTAGAAAGCCCCAGGAATCAGACAGCGGTACTTACATCCTGATTTAAACTCACTAGCCTTGCATCCTCAACACATTACCTCATGTCTCTGAGCCTCAGTTTCCCTCTCCGCCAACCAATCCTCAGAGGGCCATTGCAGTGTGTTTGTGGTCTTCGCACAGTGTGGGGCCCATAATACCTGCTCCAGGAAGAGCAATCGGGATGGTAGGAGATGTCATTGAAAAGGAATCATTACAACGGGCACTGGTAGCACCACTTTGAAAAACACTGGCATTATCTATCCATGCTGATACTTAGATAGGGGTTCAACATCCCACTCGTGTGTGTGTGTGTGTTATCCACCAGAATCACACACGTATTTAACCAAACAGCATGGACTGCACTGTTCACGACAGCACTCATTGTAGCAGCCAGAGGTGCCTGGGCAGAAGAGGGTCCTGAGGACCCACTTCCCAAAGGGCACACGATCTTGAAACCCTCCCAGATGCAGCTTTCCTGTAACCCACGTGAGGTGCGTGACTCTCAGGATGGACTCCACACCGAGTGGTGGGACAGGAAGAAAGAGAAAGGGGCTGTGAGTGGTTCTACAGCACTCTGTGAGGCATCTGGCTTCGTTCCACATCCCACAACACTGTCCTCCTCTCCCAAGGGTGAAGGCCAGGTGTGAGGAGGAGAAAGGGCTGAAGGGCTGGCGGGGGGGGGGGGGGTATTGGACAGAAGAAGAGGGCTGTCATGGGTGCCATTCCTCTTAGTCTTCATCCACCACCACCCACCCATCCCCCAAAAATATCCTCCAGGAATGCTTTTGGAAATGGATGGCTTGGTTCCTATTTCAATAAGAGAGAAACTCAATCCAAAGAAGATACATCATTCCATAATATTTTATTGTCAGCAGCACATAGGAAATTCCATAGTGACCTCTGGGAGCCGGAAGACAGAAATTGAACCTATTTCCAACGAATGGCACGAGAGAGCAGAAAGAAGGAAGGTCACAATATCTTCAGTCATTGCAGGTCTTTGGGTAGTGAGATCATGCAAGAACCTTCAACACGCTCACTCACTCCTCAGACCAACCTCAAACCACCAGTTACAGCCAGTCCCCGTCCAAAGCAGCCAAACCCATCAACACTGAAGGAGTAAGCACTTCACTAACTTTCATTATGTTTCTCCTGAGCAGTAGTAGGTTGCCTTTGTCCCTTTTCCTACTGTCACCTTCAGCAGGTAACGCATAAGATCCGTGGACTGGCTATGGGGAGCACCCCTGCTTAGTTTAAGTCCCTGCTGTCAGATGTCCACACTTCCTTGTGTCCAACGCCACTGCCACCAGTCTAGCACCGGCCAAATGGTCAGGTGGCAATTCCATCAACACTGAGAGTGGATGTGTAAGAAGCTCTGTGCTTCCTCTTGGAAAGCCTGTAATTGGAATGCTCTAGGGGCATCATTTCTTGCGTGTCATTTCAGAGACTGAAAGAGCTCAGATAACACAGTTTTCATAAGTTGGCATTACCATCTGTCAGCAAAGCTCAGCCACTTACAGTTGTATTTACAATCTCTGTACCTGTTATGTGAATAGTCTAGGTGGTGTGTGTGTGTGTGTGTGTGTGTGTGTGTGTGTGTGTGTGTGTAAAGTTGAAGGTTGTGGTTTATCAGATGGTGTCCCAGGACCTATCAATGGGTGGTCTATTGCTTATTCAGTATGTCACCTTTCTAAATAAATCCAGTGTTGGCCACAACATCTGACCTCAAAGTTTCGTGTAAGGAGTCCTGGACCTAGAGCAAGCTGGGAACCTTGCCAAGCCTCATTTCCTCCAACACAAGGGCAGTTGTGAGCGTCACACACAACAGTTTCTTTGGTCTTTTAAGGCAGTGAAGATGGCTGGCAGGCCAAGTCCTGGAATTGTGAAACTCCTCTGATAGAGATGCTCTGCGTGGAAGGCTATGTGGAGGGCCCAACCCAGGCACTCGCCCGTTCCTGCCAATAACCCGGGCTAGCGTAACCAAAAGCAGATGGCATCGTCTTCTTTTAAAGGGGAGAAAAAGAAACACGAAAGCAAAAAATGGCAAAAGAGAGGCCTCTGAGGCTGCCTATGACAAGTCCCGGGTGCTTGCTGCTCCAGTAGTATTGACAACAGGTCGGGTCGTGTTTACAAAGTGCCCCTCTGGCTGCAGAACTTACAGGATCTGCATGCGCAGAAAAGTCAGGTGGGACCCCACGTGGGCCACGAGGCTTAAGGAGAACAGAACTTGCCGAAGAAGATGATGTTTCGGGTTTTGTTGTGCCGGATGATGTAGAGGAACGGGTGGTTGGCATGGAACTCATCCTTGTGCTGCAGGATGCGCGACCCTGGCACCTCGATGGAGTCCCCGCCGTCCTCCGTGATTTCCAGGCACACCCGGTGAATCACATTGGAGAGGGCCACTCCCTTGGTCTCTGACATTCCAGAGAAATCAGACGTGTTTTCGTTAAAGACATTTTTCAGGCCCAGGTTCTCCAGACAAGCCTTGGGGTCAATCATCTTTTCCACCTTGAATTTGGGGATGGAGAGTTTGACTTTGGCATTGGCCATGGTGCTGGGGTTAGTCCACTGCAGCAGAGTCTCTGAGTTAAGTTGTTTTTCAACCTGAAGAATGAAAAGAAAGGAATGAGGATTGAGAGAGAGAGAGAGAGAGAGAGAGAGAGAGAGAGAGAGAGAGAGAGAGAGAGAAATGATTTCTTTTTTCTAAATGTCATTCTAAAAGATCTTGCTTGGTTACCAAATGGAAAAGGAGTCTTTGTAAGACCCATTTCAAAGCAGTCAGATGAATCATCAGAGATGGGAAGAATCCCCCAGCTCCCTTCTCCTCCTCCTCCTCCTCCTCCTCCTCCTCCTCCTCCTCCTCCTGCAACAACGCCCCTGGGCTCGGAACTTTAGAGGGCAGTGGACTATTGGTGATTTTTTAATTTATAGAGTCATTTTATAGGACCAAATAAGTAGATTATAGATTCACCCTAAGTGATCATGAAACAAATGTCAAATTTGAAAATAACTTAATGCACACATAACATTGCTTAAAGGTTTGCGATAAATTCTCTACCAGGGAATCGAGAAGAATCATGTCTTAAGTATGACATCCGATTTAGTAACGCAAATGAAAGCAATAGTCATTCTTGTTTCTTTTTTAAAGAGCAGGTGGATTATCTTGGAGGCATCCTGTAAGACCATTTGCGGTAAGGACATCCGTCCACATTGGTTTTAAAAATGCAAGGAGCACATTGAGGTAGAAGAACGCTTTCACCCTAAAACGTATGGTTAAGAAAATCTTGAATCGCCCCTCCCCCATACCTTTTCCAGGCCTGTGGACTCGTCCTCCACGTCCTTCGGCAGCAGGATGAGCATGCTGAGGTGCTTGTTCTGAAAGGGAAGCTCGATGATCTTACAGTTGATGTCATCTATGTGGCCCAGACAGAACGTGGCCTCCAGGTTCATCATCTGCACCGGTTTGGTGTCTGTCTGCAAAAGGAGAAGCCATTTTTCTGCTTCTCTTCAAGTTACAGAAGCATGAAATATATTTACACACTAATTTATGTACTTCGTACTGTGTATAAATGTGTGTATATTTACATGTGTAAGTGTGGGTATGTGGGTGTGTGTATCCTGGTGGTGCCATGGTTAAACATTTGGCAGCTAACCAAAAGGAAAGAGACCTGGTGATCCCTTTCCATGAAGACTGGAGGCGAGAAAACCCTACAGGACAGTTCTGTTCTGTCACATATGATCTCTATGAGTTGAAAATCAACTCAAAGGCACCTAGCAACCACAAGATACCCATAGGCATAAGCAACAACAGTGTGTGTGCATTTGATCTTTTCTATGTGAAGCTTAACAGTCCATCCACTAGGATCCGAACTATACTATCCCTAAACCATCACAGACTCTCCTGGGAACAATTAATGACTTTCTTTGAAAGATTATTTGCATTGTATGTCTCATACCTTAAAATAGCTATAGATAAGAGAATATTGAATTTGTACACATGAAATATTAGAACTGAGACTGTATGGCTGAAAATATAAAGAAATTCTAAGTGAGTTTTCCTATATGTCTATAACTATTACAAGATTTTTTTAAACACTTCCTAGTGGAGCTGACCTGAAGGCAAATTCAAGTAAACCCACACATCCATTCATAGCTTTCCTGGTTGAATGCCTTTGACCTCCATGACTGTGTGTTCTCTCTCTCTCTCTCTCTCTCTCTCTCTCTCTCTCTCTCTCTCTCTCTCTCTCTCTCTCTCTCTTGCTCACTCTCACACACATACACACTTTCACATATACACTCACATACTCAAACACACTTATACACACTCACATACATACTCACACATATACACACACTCACATATTCAGACACATCCACACACTAACTCACACACACAAACTCACATGTACACTCTCACACTCACACTCCCTCCTTCCTGTGATGACAGCTGCTCTCCTGTGAGCAGATGAAGAGAGTCTGGGTGTCAGTCCCAAAGGTGATAGAAACATGAGGTGTGACGTTGAGCAAGTCACTGCACTCCCTGGAAAGTGCAGGGTCCTGGTCTGTCCAATGAGGGAATCAGAGATTGGGAGCACCAATTGCCTCTGAAGGCATGGGAAGAAGCATGGGAGAGCTTGGTGCAGGCATGAAGCCCTGAAGATGAGTGAGACACTGCCCCTGTCCTTGGAGAGCCCCAACACCAGGAGAAGCCATCAAAGTCAGTGAAAATTCAGCATGCACCGGAAAGCCCATTGGGGGTGGGGGTGGGGCAGCACCAAAACAAACCTACTGCTGCTGATTCTACTTCATAGCCACCTGGGCATGTGCAAGTGAATAAAAACGTTTAAGAAGCCTGGCCCCAGCACAAAAAATTAAGTGGATTTCTGCCCCTCCCCTGAGAAGAATTTGTTTCAAAGGACGACATTGATTCTGCAGCTCCGGGAGATGGACATATCTGATCAGAGCACATGGGAGCAGATGAAGGGGGAGGAGGATAGAGTGGAACACAGTCTGGCCCACCAGGCCATGAGGATGATGTTCCTGAGTAGAGCAGCCAGTCCACAGAGAGAACAACATGGCTGGCCCCACTATGAGACATGATGCCCCTCAGTGACCAAGGGCGATACAGGGGACAGCACCGGAGACATGGGAATTGCACCTGATCTGATCCCACCACACCGAGGCAAATCACTGGGGGAGTGCAGCGGAACAGCAAGGGAATGGAGTGGCAAAGTCCCCAGGGAATGCTGAAAGTGGACTTTGGAACCAGGGCGTGGTGCCCCAAAAGACTGGACTGGAAAACACTCCTAAGAGCCAACAAACAATCCTTGAACTAACTACAAGCTTTTCTTTCTTGATGTGTTTTGTTTTGTTCTTTGTCAGTGGTTTGTTGTTGTTTTGTTGTCTGGCTATATACTGCTGCTTTGTTTTCCTCGTGCATGTTATTGTCTCCACAGGTCTGTCTAAATAAGACATGCTGGGTGAATTATTGAGGAAAAACAATGGGACTGACAGTTCCGGGGGGGATTGGGGATAGGGGGGGTGGGTGGGGGGGTAACGAAGTGGTGTTAACAAACACAGGGACAAGGGAACAACATGGGACCCAAAATGGTAGTGAGGGGGGAGTGGCAGGCCTGGTAGGGAATGATCAAGGGTAAGGTTACGTAAAGAAGAGGTATAGCTGTAACCCAGGTGGGGACAGAGCATGGTAGTAGGGCAGGAGGAAAGTTAAGGGAGATGGAGCAAAGAGCTAGGAGTCAAAGGGCATTTATAAAGGTCTAGACAAAGACATGTACATGCAAATATGTATATGAGGATGGGGAAATAGATCTATGTGTCTATATTTATAGGTTTAGTATTAAGGTGGCGGAAGGACCTTGGGCCTCTACTCAAGCACTCCCTCAACGCATGAATATTTTCTTTTATTAAATTGGCACTCTACGATGCTCACCCTCCCAACACAACTGCTGAAGCCAAAGCGGTGAACAAGTAAATGTAGTGAAGAAAGTTGATGGTGCCCGGCTATCAAAAGAGATAGTGTCTGGGGTCTTAAAGGCTTGAAGATAAGCAAACAACCATCTAGCTCAGAAGCAACAATGCCCACATGGAAGAAGCACACCAGTCTGTGTGATGGCGTGGTCCCGAAGGGATCAGTTATCAGGCATCAAAGAACAAAAAAATCATATCATTGGCTGCACACCTCCATGATACGATCACCGAAGACAAAAGGGTGCATAAGCAAATGTGGCAAAGAAAGCTGATGGTGCCCGACTATCAAAAGAGATAGTGTCTGGGGACTTAAAGACTTGAAGGTGAACAAGCGGCCATCTAGCTCAGAAGCAACAAAACCCACATGGAAGAAGCACACCAGCCTGTGTGATCACGAGGTGCCAAAGGGACCAGGTATAAGGCATCATGCAACAACATATATATATATATATATATATATATATATATATATATATATATATATATATATATATATATATATATATACCATAGTGAATGAAGGGGAAGTGCAGAGTGGAGACCCAAAGACCCAAAGCCCATTTGTCAGCCACTGGAGATCCCCTCACAGAGGGGTTTAGGAGAGGAGATGGGTCAGTCAGGGTGCGAGGTAGTACCGATGAAGAACACAGTTTTTCCCCAGATCCTGGATGCTTCCTCCCCGCAACTACCATGATCCGAATTCTACCTTGCAGGACTGGATAGGGCAGAGGTTGTACACTGGTGCATATGGAGCTGGAGGCACAGGGAATCCAGGGTGGATGATCCCTTCAGGACCACGGGTGTGAGGGGCGATACTGGGAGGGTAGAGGGTGAGTGGGTTGGAAAGGGGGAACCGATTATAAGGATCCACATGTGACCTCCTCCCTGGGAGACGGACGGCAGAGAAGGGGGTGGGGGGAGGGAGACTCCGGATAGGGAAAGATATGACAAAATAACAATCTATAAATTATCAAGGACTCATGAGGGAGGGGGGAGCGGGGAAGGAGTGGGGGAAAAAAGAGAACCTGATGCAAAGGGCTTAAGTGGAGAGCAAATGCTTTGAAAATGATTAGGGCAAAGAATGTACGGATGTGCTTTATACAATTGATGTATGTATATATATGGATTGTGATAAGAGTTGCATGAGCCCCTAATAAAATGTAAAAAACAAAACAAAACAAAACAACGTTTAAGAAGTAGGAGATAGAGAAACCAGCTCACACAAGACATCAATTGTATTGTATGACTTGTCCTCCTGGGTTCCAGCACTAAGAAGGTGCTGGGAAGTACTCCACTGATAGCCACAAGGGTGGCCAGTGGACACCCACCCACCCCCGGCCCCTCTCAGAAAGAAAGACATGGAAGGCAGCTCATTATTTCCACCAGTGGTATTTATAAGATCCCCAATTCTCAACTTCATTAGGACTCCAGTGACTTAGATGGATAAGCCATATTGCTTTACTTCACAGCAAGCACCTCAAAAAATTCAAAACTCACAGTCATCAAGTTGACGCCAACTCATAACACCCCTCTGGGATAGAGGGTCTCTGAGACCGTAACTCCTCACAAGAGCAGACAGACTTACCTTTTTCCTGTGGAGAGACTGGTGGGTTCGAACCACTGACCTTGTGGTGAGCAGCTCAATGTGTAATCCACTACACCACCTCAAAGGGTCTTATAAACCAAAATACCAAGACTATGACCTTCTCTTGGAAACGAAAGGTTCCAGAATCAGCAAGGAATAAGATTCCCAAATGGTCAAGTCTCCATGATAACCCAAAGGCCCCCATGTTGATTTTCTGGCTAAAGGTCCCAAATATTTGCAGCTAATTTCCAGTTGATGACTCAGCCTCTGGGTTATAAACTCTAGAAGGTTTCACCCAGCTCAGACATGAAGACATTCCAGAAAGTGGGAACATCACAGAATGACTTCTCTCCCAGCGGTCCCAGCGATTTACCCAAAGGCTTCCCCCCTCCACTCCCACCACCCCCACACCCATCCACTAACCTTGTTGACTCTGAAGGGGCATTCTTTTGTTTCTGACTCCGGAAACTTCTTCATCCACTTCCCAACTAAGTAGGCAGCATTCACCACAAGAATTTTAGTCTGGTCATTGACACTGTTGTCACTTAAAATGTCCTCAAAGTGGCCTGCAAACAATTGCACAAAACCACAAGTCACCGTTATTCTCCCAAACCCCACTCTGGCAGGCACAAGTGTACCCACTCCCTGGGTGGTGACTGCTGGCTAAAGCCACGAGACAGGAAGCTCCCAAACCACATGCCGTTGAGATGATTCCAACTCGCGGTGACCCCCCTCTGTCACAGAGTAGAACAGCACCCCCAGGAGGCTCTCTTGGCTGGAGGAGCCCCCGTAATCCAATAACTAAGCACATAACTACTGACCACTCAAGAGGTTTGAATCAACCAGTGCTCAGAGTGAAAAAGATGTGGCAGTTGGCTTCCATGACTTCCGTACAGATTTATAGCCTCTGAGACCCCCTCGGGACAGTTCTACTTCATCAAGAGGGTCACTATGAGTTGGAATCGATTCATGGCAATGGGCTCAGGGGTGTGTGTTGGTTTTCTTAATCTGTTGACACGTGATCACCAGGACTTTCTTCCAGCATGTGATGAGGGGGGATTGAACCACCAATGTTCAGGTTCGCAGGTGAGTGCAAATGGGGCTTTACTCAGAGCCCAACCTTGTCTAATTGTAAAAGGACTCCTCTCTCCTAACCCTTTGCGAAAGCCAGTTTTACAAAGAGAACTGAGGTGGGGAGCAAAGGGGATGGAGGAAGGGAGGAAGGAAGAAGAAAAAAGCACAAAAACTCAAGCTACCATTTGTGATGCCAGGCCATGTGCACCCCGAGATCAGATCCTTCGCCCCATGTTACAGATGAAGAAGCTGAGAAGTGGAGATGTCAAGCCAATTGCCCCAAGAAGTAGGAAAAGTACAAGGGTAGACTCAGGATTGAAAGCCAGGTCTTGTGTCTCCAATTTTGGTACTTGCAGTAAATCCAAAGAGCCTGCTGTGCACCTGGCTCTGAGTTCTGCATTTTGTCATAAGGCAAAGATCAGTGTCCCCATTTCAAAGTTGAGGAAACTGAGGCTGGCAGAAGCCAAGTAGCTGTCTAGTTAGCACAGTTGGAAAGAAGACCTGAACCCTGGACAGGACTCTACCCACTACCCACAGCTCCCTGGACCCCAGGTGCACTTGTTCCAGAGTGGCCTTTGCCTCCAGGTTTGCTGCAATGGCCCAGGCTCCTGGCTGAGTTACACCTGCAGCCCTGGGTTATGAAAGTCTAGGGAACTCTTTCTTGCCTTTAATGTTATGCAAATTGACCCTCACTGTGAAACATTTGAACCAACCTCTATGCCCAGCAAAATCTTCATCACAATAATCTTCAAGTACTGCATGGGCAGATTTTAAATAACTGAAAAGGCTCTGGGGGGTTCCCTGCACTAACCAACCCACCACTCAAAAGTTGATTCTGATGCAATAGGAGAGGGAAGGGATGGCCTTATCTTTCTCCCTTGGAACAGCTGGTGGGTTCGAACTACTGACCTTGCTGAACCAAACCCACTGTGTCACTGGAGCACCTTTTCTTGCACTCAGCTGAGGCCACATAAGAACCATAGGCACTTGATCCAACTCACCTAGATGGTAACCCAGGGACTGCGTCCTGTAGAGCTCCAGTCCCCAATGCAAAGGGTCCTCCTATCCTATCTCCTCCATACACTCACAGGTTGCAGAGCTACAAGTGGTCTGAACCCCACTCACCCACATCACTAGTCCAATGCCTTCATTTCCAGATGGCAAAACTGGCGGAGTGATATTGAGGGCTTGCCCAAAGCCACCCTTTGCTGGAGGCTCCAAAGAGCCCGTGAGAGTGCATCTGAGAAGAAGGCAAAGTCGATTACAACGGAAGCCAACTGATGGGACGATTTAAGAAATGCCCAGAATTCCAAGTTGTTGACATGGTTCGATGGGCAAGCATTTAGCAGGTGCAAGAAAAGCACCTAACAAATTTTCCAGATGCTCTAGTTCTTGTCTGTTTGGCTGATGGGCCACGAGCATGCAAGGTCTATTTGCTCCAGCAGCACCTGCCAACGGGTCCGTACGTACCATCTGTGAGGTCCTTGATTGACTTGTTGATTTGGTCTTTCGTTTCTTCCATTTTGTCTTTGAAGTCGACCGTTTCCAGTTCTTTCGCATAGGGTCTCTTTGTTGAACTGATGAAATCCTGGGAGGGGAAAAACCTTCAGTTCATAAAAATCGCCAAGTATTTCAACTGTGTGAGTTGAAACCTCGGGTGGAAATGATGAGTTGTCTTTGTATTATGAGTTCCCTTTTTTCCCGTTCTAAAACAAAATAACTTATTTGATGTATCCATCGACTGTGTATCTGCTTTGGGGGCACATAAGAAACAGTAGAATGCTAACGGAAAGCTTGGCCATTGAAACCCACCCAGCCATTCCACAGGATGAAAACACCTACGACTCTTTGCCCATAAAGATAGCAGCCCAAAAAACCCTATGAAGCAGATCTACTCTGCCACATGGGCCCGCTTGGACCTCTGTGAGTCTAAATCAGTTTGATGACACCCAACAACCACATGGTGGTGTTCCGGTCACATAGTGGTTACCCTATAGATCTCTGTTTCAGAAACATTCCAATGTAATAAAAGAAATTTTTTTCTTAGCATAGAGGAAATATACAAGAAAAAGAACTCTTAGAGAAAAACAAGTGATCCAAAATTAGTGGCAAGGAGGGTGTGAGAGGCCTGGTAGGGATTCAGCAAGGACAATGTAACCGAGAGAAAATACTGAAACCCAAATGAAGGCTGAGCATGATAGTGGGACAAGAGGAAAGTCAACGGAAATAGAAGAAATAACTAGAAGGCAAAGGGCATTTATAGAGGCCTAAATACAAGCATGTACATATGTAAATATATTTATATAGGATTGTGGGGAAATAGATCTATGTGCATAGGTTTAGTACTAAGGTGGCAAATGGACATTGGACCTCCACCCAAGTACTTCCTCAATGCAAAAATACTTTGTTCTATTAAATTAGCATTTCATGATGCACACCTTCCCAAGACAATTACTGAAGACAAATGGGTACATAAGCAGATGTGGTGGTGAAAGCTGATGGTGCCTGGCTACCAAAAGATATAGCATCTGGGGTCTTAAAGGCTTGAAGATAAACAAGCAGTCATCTAGCTCAGAAGCAACAAAGCCCACGTGGAAGAAGCATACCTGCCTGTGTGACCACGAGGTGTTGATGTGATCAAGTATCAGGCATCAAAGAACAAAAAATCATATCATTGTGAATGAGGAGGAGTGCAGACTGGGGACCCAAGGCCCATCTGTAGGCAACTGGGCATCCCCTTATGGAAGGATCGCCGGGAGGAGACAAACTAGTCAGGGTGCAGTGTAGCAACAATGAAACATACAACTTTCCCTTAGTTCCTAAATGCTTCCTCTTCCCCCACTATCATGATCCCAATTCTACCTTAAAAAACCAGCTGGACCAGAGGATGTACAATGGAACAGATAGGAACTGGAAACACAGGGAATTCAGGACAGATGATCCTTTAAGACCAGTGGTGAGAGTGGCGATACTGGGAGGGTGGAGGGAAGGTGGGGCAGAAAGGTGGAACCAATTACAAGGATCTACATATAACCTCCTTCCTGGGGGATGGACAACAGAAAAGTGGGTGAAGAGAGATGTCGAACAATGTAAGACAAGATAAAATAATAATAACTTATAAATTATCAAGGGTTCATGAGCGAAAGGGAAGGGGGAGGGAGGGGGAAATGAGGAGCTGATATCAAGGGCTCAAGTGGAAACTAAATGTTTTGAGAATGATGAGGGCAACAAATGTACAAATGTGCTTGACACAGTGATGGATGTGTGGATTGTGATAAGAGTTGTACGAGCCCCCAATAAAATTATTTAGGAAAAAAAAGAACTCTTAGCCTCCCTGAAATCAATAACTATTCTACAAATCCTTGCTCAAAATGTGATCCAAGGGACCAGAAACTCGGCCTTGGCTGGGATCTTGTCAGAAGTGCAGGATCTCAGGCTCCACACCACACTGACTGAATCAGGATTAATGGTTGTACAAGATTCCCACATAAATCATCTGGAAATACTGTAGAATGGACGTATGCCAGAGTGGGGAGCCTAACTTTCATGCTTATAGACAATGCAGAACTTTTGGCCCTTGGTGTTGACTGAAAAGTCCTGAGGTATAGGAACTGCACTGGGAACCAACACACCACAAGTCTGATGGGAGCGGTGCTCCTCCAACCACGCTGGTGGGGCCTGCACGAGGGAAGCTGGTAATGCTGAAAAACACTGATGATACCATGACCTTCCAGAAGTACAAACAAGGCTATCCTTCAAGAAGAACAAACAAGGCTAGCCTCCAAGAGCCAGAATGTTTCTTAAAAATGAGGATGGTAAGACTTCATCTCATGGACTTTGGACACAGTTCCAGGTGGGAACAGTTCTTGGAAAAGGACAACATACTTGGTAAAGTAGAAACAGAGAGCGAGAGAGAGGAAGGCCCTCAATGACATGGATGAATACAGTGGCTGAAGCAATGGGCTCAACTATAACAATGGCGAGGATAGTACAGGACTAAGCAGTGGTTCGTTCTGTTGTACCTGGAATCACGAAGTTGGAACCAGTGACTCAATGGCACCTAGCAACAACTGAAAATGAAAAGATGAACGCCAACAACCAAAAGCAAAGCCGAAGATGCTAAACAACAAGCAAAGGCAATAAAAGAAGTCTGTTCTTTGTTTGATTGTTTAATTCCTCTTCAGGGCAGTCTACACAAACCATAGCCTCATCTATCCAGAGACCAGAAGAACTAGATGGTGCCCAGCTACCATTGGCAATGGTTATAACCATGACCTCGATAAATGGAACCTCAGAGAGTGGGAGATAAGTGTAGAACAGAAACTCAAATTCCTAAAAACATAGAACCAAAGGTATTAGACAAGTTAAGACTGGAGGACTTCCTGAGCCTGCCACCCTGAGATACTCTTCAAACCTGGAACCGAAACTACTCTTAGAGGCCATCCTGCAGCTAAAGAGCAAGTTAGCTCAAAGAACCACGAACATCACCCATAAGCACCATGTGCCTCTTTTAAACCACCCATCGTGGAGCCAACAGTTACAAGTACTTTGAAACACAGGTGAAAGTGTGAGGGTTACAGGGAATGAAAGTGGTGGAGACAGAATCAACAGAATGGACAGAATGAGAATGTTCACACATTGTGAACCACGGAACAACTTGTGTAGGAAGTGTTGAATGGGAACCTGGGAAAACACAGTAAAATGTCATTTAACAACAATCCTTCAACACCTAATTTGGCTGAAATACTTCAGAGCATTGGACGCAAGTGCAACCATGTGAAACCGTCCCTGAAGTTCACAGCCATTGAGCAACTCATAGCAGGCCTGTGAGACAGAAGAGAACTACCCTGCCGTGTGTCCTGGGCTATAATCTTCATGAGAGCAGACTGTAAGAGCTTCCTCCCAGCGAGCGGCTGGTCAGTTGGAACACTTTGTGAGCATCACTTAACAGCCCAGCACTTAATCAATGTACTTCCAGGTCTCCAATAAAAGTATCGCTCAGTTAAATGTCATGTCACATCACACCTAAGCACTTAAAAAATCAAACCCGTTCAATTATCTGTTAAGCTAACTCTGACTTATTGTGACCCTGTAGAACAAAGTAGAACATCTTAGGGTCTCTGAGGCTATAAATCTTTCCAAGAGTAGAAAGCCACATCTTTTCCCTTGGAGCAGCTGGTGGGTTTGGAACTGCTGAACTTGTGGTTGCTTATCCCCCTGCACCACCAGGCTCCATACACCAGCCTCGGGGTTTATCAGAGTAACTGAGCCGTAGGCAGTTTGATTCAATTCGTTGCAGCCCTCCCTAGGGACTGCCCAGTACGACTGGGCAGTTGTTGGCCACCTAAGAACATCAGGCTTCCTCCAGACAAGAGCCTCCCGGCCATCACTTCCACCAGCAGAAATGTAGGAAGTGTCTGCAGGAGGATCACCTATGGGGGGTATGAAACATTTTCGTGCCCGGGCTTCAACTCAGATTTTTGCTTTTGTTTCTTTATAGCTATTTGATTTCCCCAGGTGCTGGCTGGAACAGAAATAGCTTTGAGTACGTATCTTCAAGCAAGAAGAGTAAGTTCACAACAACATCTAGTGACTCACGTTCTCAAAAGATGGCTACCACACCACCAACAAAATAATACCTGCTGCAAAGGGAGTACGACAGTAGTAAAGGGCACAGACTGCAGATCTGGAGTGTCCAATTCTGGCCATGGAACCAGGAGCTGAATCAAGGCTATGTGGCTGACATGGAGAACCAGCTGCCACCCAGTTGGTTCCAACTAATGTGGATGCCAGTGTAGAGCTTTACCCCACCCCAGTGGACACCAGTCTAGAACTATACCCCACCCCAGTGGATGCCAGTGTAGACCTGTACTCCACCCCAGTGGGTGCCAGTGTAAACCTGCACTCCATCCCAGTGGACGCCAGTGTAGACCTGCACTCCACCCCAGTGGGTGCCAGTGTAAACCTGCACTCCACCCCAGTGGGCGCCAGTGTAAACCTGCACTCCACCCCAGTGGACACCAGTGTAGACCTGTACTCCACCCCAGTGGATGCCAGTGTAGATCTGTACTACACCCCAGTGGACTCCAGTGTAGATCTGTACTCCATCCCATAGGGTGCCAGTGTAGACCTGTATTCCACTCCAGTGGACGCCAGTGTAGACCTGTACTCCCCCTAATGGATGCCAGTGTAGACTTCACTCCACCCCAGCGGACGCCAGTGTAGACCTGTACTCCACCCCCGTGGATGCCAGCGTAGAACTGTAATCCACTCCAGTGGATGCCAGTGTGGATCTGCACTCCTCCCCAGTGGATGCCAGTGTAGACCTGCACTCCACCCCTGTGGATGCCCAGTGTATACCTGTACTCCACCCCCATGGATGCCCAGTGTAGACCTGTACTCCACCCCCATGGATGCCAGTGTATACCTGTACTCCACTCCCGTGGATGCCAGTGTATACCTGTACTCCACCCCAGTGGATGCCAGTGTAGACCTGCACTCCACCCCAGTGGATGCCAGTGTAGACCTGTACTCCACCCCAGTGGACGCCAGTGTAGACCTGTACTCCACCCCAGTGGACGCCAGTGTAGACCTGCACTCACCCCAGTGGATGCCAGTGTAGACCTGTACTCCACCCTCATGGATGCCAGTGTATACCTGCACTCCACCCCAGTGGATGCCAGTGTAGACCTGTACTCCACCCCAGTGGATGCCAGTGTAGACCTGTACTCCCCCTAGTGGATGCCAGTGTAGACCTGTACTCCACCCCAGTGGACACCAGTGTAGACCTGTACTCCACCCCCATAGATGCCAGTGTAGAACTGTTCTCCAGTGAGATATTCTGTGGCCAATTTTTCAGAAATGGATTGCCAGGCCTTTCTTCCAAAACACTTAACCATTTGTACCAGCAAGGAGAGAAGCTACCTTCAAATCGTCTAGAAAAATGCCTGCCATACGGTCACTCCCACCCTGGAGCAGGCCTGGCAGTCAGAGTGGAGTTGTCTCGAGGAAGTTTCCAAGGCTGGCACCGGGACAGAAGCAGCAAGCCACATTGTTCTCTCCTGGAGCAGTTGGTGGGTTCAAACCTATGAGAGGTTGAGGGGAAAGGGGAAGCCACAAACTGTACTCTGTCTTAGGACTGACTGCTTCTAACAAGCCTGAAATGCAAATGAATTCCACTGAAGGAACAGATTTTAAAGTCAGGTTTAATGAGGTGAAAATGCAGCTCCTGATTAAAAAAAAAATGGTGAGCCTAATTGCAGGGCACAACTTACTGTAGAAGGATTTAGAGACTTGTCCACGTAGAGCCGTTTGATGAGTTTCAGTGAGTAAAAGGAGCTGAGCTTGTTCACGTCCGATGTGACTGTCTGAAAGCCAAAGGGCACATCTTTGACATTTTCAAAGTGAAGGACCTGTTAGGAGAAGAGAGCCGTCAGCCACAGAGCATCTCCTATGAAGAACAGACGTTTCTTCTTCAAATCCACTCGCTTTCAGGTGTAGCTCCTTCATCTCAGAACAGTTTCTGAGTTGTAGGAGTACTTTCTGAGGATTTAAAGGTACCAGATGATGTTTCCTGTGGAAATGCTTCTAAGCCCACAGAAAGAGAGCTTTTATTGGATCTCAGGATGATCAGCACAGGCGTTTTCATGAAATGGAATTAAACAGAAATCTACCTACTATCAAGAAGCACAGGGGAGCCTAAAATGTAGCTATCTGGAAAAGCATACTAGATAGATGAATGATAGGTGGGTGGCTGTTTGGATGGATGGATGGATGGATGGATGGATGGATGGATGGATGGATGGGTGGATGGATAAACTCACTGCAATCGAGTCCATTCCAACTCATATCAACCCTGTAGGAAAGGGTAGAACTGCCCTTGTTGACTTACCGGAGTAGAAACTTTGTCTTTCTCCTGTAGTCCAAACCTACGACTTTTCAGTTAGCAGCCCAACTCTGTAAGCACTAGGCCACCAGAGCTCCTAATTCTATTTCACTTACCACTTTCAGAAGGCTTGAACGTACATATGCTTAGTCCATGCTTTTCACATGAGCTGCTCGAGCCCGAAGGAATATTCACAAACAGTAAGTGCACACAACCCAGCTTGTGACTTGAGGTAGATCATTTAAATGTTTACTTCTCTATTAACATAAGCGTGGGTATGTCACAGGGTCACAGGCAATTGAGCTTGCATCTTACAAATAAAACACAGTGCTTTAAATAAAGTTTGTGCTAAAGGATGGTGATATTTTTTCCCTCTGTTGTAAAACAGGAAAGAAGCTCCCGGGGGTGTAGTGTCATGCATTGGGCTGCCAGCTGCCAGCTCAGCAGTTCAAAAGCTCCAGCCTCTCTGTAGGAGAAAAACAGGGCTTTCCACTGCCATCGAGAGGTATAGTCTGGGAAACCCACAGAGGCAACTCTAGTCTAGCCTATATGGTTGCTATGAGTCAGGATAAATTTGATGGCAGGGTTTGTTTATTTGTTTCAGCATAGGAGAGGGGAGTGCCATGCACACCCTTTTCTGCCTTGGGTATTTGCTTGACTAGTCCTTACAAGACAATGAGAAACATGTTGGGTTGACTTGCCCAAGACCCTTCATTAGTGAAAACATTGTGAGGCCCTCTAGGAACCTCTGGTGCACTCCATCACACCTGGGGCCTGTTCTAAATGTGGGCTGCTGGTCGGATCCGCCAGTGTCTCCATCGAGAGTCAGAAATGGCCCAGCCCTCCGTCCTGAAGAATCTTGACCACCAGCCCACCCACCCCAAAGTCAGGTCTCCCTAGGCACTGCCTGGGGCTTCCAATGACATGACTCCCACTCAAAGCAGAAACAAAGGTCTGGCCTTACCTGTCCAATTTCACTTGCTGTGTCACCTTTGGCACCTACTTGAGCAAGTGATAGGGACGTGGAGAGACAGATTGGAGAGAAGAGCACATTGCCCACCGGCTCCTTCTCACAAAGTTGTTTGAACAGGTCAACTGCAAAAGCAGAGTTTGCCAGTCTCAGGGCGTCCATGATGGGTCTAGAACCAAACACAAGAGGCAGGCTTATTCGTCTTCTGCTTCAATGACCTGTAAGAGTTCTCAGCGGCAAAGAGCCTTGGTAATGTAGTGGTTACACACTGGACTGGAAGTCCGAAACCAGCTTTCTACTCCCATAAACAGTTACAGTCTCGGAAGGCAACGCTGAACCTCCAGAGAAGACACAATGAGCAAAGCTCATCCACCCAAGTTGAAAAAAATTGTGGACAAGAAGTTATCATTGAAATTAAATGGTGGCATGCTTCGTGGATTTGATCCCTTTGTGAATCTTGTGGTAGATGAATGTGTGGAGGAGGCAACTAGTGGACAAGAGAGCAATGCCAGAAGGGTGGTGATAGGAGGCAATGGCATCATCATGTTGGAAGCCGTGGAGCGAGTATAGTAGCCATGGTCAACAGTCGACATCAGTTGTTTCTACGCACCCCGCTTTCCAAAGGACCTGCTTTACTGCAGTGTGAAAATGAGGCTATGTACATTTAACATGTTGAATTTTTTGTTAAATAAACTTTTGTAATAGTCAAAAAAATAGTTACAATCTTGGAAGCTCACAGGGGTAGTTCCACCCTGTCCTATAGAGTCACTTGGAGTCACCATGAACTCGATGGCTGTGAGTTTGGTGTTTGGGGGTGGTGTCCTGCCACCCCAGCAGCATCCTGTCCCCACCAACTCATCATCTTTCCTAATCCCCCTCGGAATTAGTGTTCACCCCTCACAGGTTGGGAATCTACGAGGGGGCTTCAAAAAGTCGGCGGGGAAATCCCATTGTCTTTTCATTTCACTTCCCACCAACTCTCTGAAGTCCCCTGGGAAGTCAGTGTCTCCAGGGCATGTGCTCAGCCCAGGAGCCTGGCTTTGGGGGCGGGCTTGTGGCTGTGATTACTAGCAGCCACTGAGTCCGTTTGCCTGTGGTGACCCATGTGTGGGGAGCAGAGATGCGCTCAGTAGGGTGTCCACGCCTGTGAACTTTCAGAAGCAGAGAGGCAATCCTGTCTTCCCAGGACCCTCTGAGTGGGTCTGAACCACCACCTTTCCCCTCATGGTAGAGCACTTAATCATGTGTACCACCCAGACCCTCCTCAGTCAAGGAGCAGAGCCAAAGGGTTCCCTTCCTGGGAGAGAAAAGTGAACTTCAGTGACCTCAAAAAGAAAGCCAGGGGAGGGAATCCAGGACAGATGATCCCTTCAGGACCAGTGGTGAGAGTGGCGATCCCGGTAGGGTAAAGAGAAGGTAGAGTAGAAAGGGGGAACCAATCACAAAGATCTACATATAACCCCCTCCCTGTGGGGTGGACAACAGAAAAGTGGGTGAAGGGAAACATTGGACAGTGTAAGACAGAACAAAATAATAATAATTTATAAATTATCAAGGGTTCATGAGAGGGCACGGGGAGGGAAGGGAAAAAATGAGGAGCTGATGCCAAGGGCTCAAGTAGAAAGCAAATGTTTTGAGAATGATAAGGGCAACAAATGTACAAATGTGCTTGACACAATGGCTGGCTGGATGGATTGTGATAAGAGCTGTATGAGCTCCCAATAAAATGATTTTTAAAAGAAAAACAATTAAAAAGAAATCCAGGAGAATGAGAGAGAGAGAGTTATGATGAAACCTCTAGGTTAAAGTCCTAAGGTCTGGAGGTCCAGTGTGTGAGTGGCTCTGAGAGCAGAGCTGGCCTGGGATCCCAACCTCAGGAGGAGGCTCAGCCAGCATAGCCAGTGGTCAGAGCTGTGGACAGCCGTGATCAAAAGGCACCGTTTCCATTGAACACGTGCTTTTTCACTCTGTTGGGCTGTGAATTAAGCCACACCAAGCTGATGCTTGTGAAGATCAAAGCCATTCAAATCACAGCAACTTGGGGTGGCCCACTGCTGCCCAGTGGGGTGGCGGGCACACAGCAGTATCAACGGGCAGCAGGTTAGTCTTGGTTATGTTGCACGTGCAGACCTACTGTGCGCAAGAGTGCAGTCTTCCTTACACTCTTGCATCTCCTTCTCACAGTGGGCAATACTAGTTACTGATGCCGGGCTGCCCCCAGCACGTACTTGCATACACTTGGGGTAGGAAGCAAAATGGAGATTAAAGGCACGAGAGAAGCTATGAATCCTTGAGTAGAGGTAGAGGTCCCTCAGGGCACCCACAGTGGGCACAAGACCACTGAGGGTGCCACAGAAGAAAGACCTGGAGATTTGCCTCCATACAGATTACAGGCAGGAAGGGTCTACGGAAACAGGTCTAGCCCATAGCACACGGCTCTTCCATGAGCTAGGCAGGCCAGCTCCCTGCAGCCCCTAAGACCCTTTCAGAAGGGGTCACAAAGTCATTGTCATTGAGTCAAGTAGCATTCATAGCAAACCTACAGGGCAGGGTAGAATGGCCG
Organism: Tenrec ecaudatus; assembly: GCF_050624435.1. Taxonomy (NCBI): domain Eukaryota; kingdom Metazoa; phylum Chordata; class Mammalia; order Afrosoricida; family Tenrecidae; genus Tenrec; species Tenrec ecaudatus. The sequence goes on from NC_134544.1 coordinate 13,856,400, forward strand.
CTGTCGGTTTCCAAGATTGTAACTCTTTACAGGAGTAGAAAGCTTCAAGTTTCTCCCTCGGAGCAGCTGGTGGTCTCAAAGGGCTGACCCTGAGGCTAGCAGCCCAATAAGTAATCCACTACCCTGCCAGGTCAAATCTCTTCTCACAGTAATGCTAAGCACTCATTTGCCTTGTCCACCCTCATTTTTTTTCACACATACGCAGCGTCACCAGAGACTGCCTGGCCAGTCTTCCATTAGTTATTAGACAGTTTTCCAAATATTAGAGAGATTCACATAGATGCAAAATGACATCACACTTCTCTGTATGTAAGTGTGTGTATTTTCCTACTGTAGAAAACAGTGACTTTTAACCCGAAAAAAAATGTTATTTGTGTTAGACCATTCAGGCCAGGTTGCGTTCGTATTTATAAATTAATTCGCCAATGAATATTTCAGAATAAATGTTCCCATTTTCACTCTCCTGTGGTAACATGTGGTAGGTGGAGCCCCATTCTGCACACCCTGCTGAGAGCGGCTGACCACAGATAGCTGTGCGTGGATCCCACCCGGGCCCCAGGGTGGGGCTGTGCTCCTCGGGCCTTTTATGAAGCAGCATTCACTCGTCATAGCATGTGAAATGCGTGCAGTCTAAGCGACTCTATGTAAAAGGCTGTGTGTGGCTTTGTGTGCCATTAATTACACAATATAATGAACATTGAGCTGCAACCCAAGGCTTAGTTCCAGGTGCCTGTTGGAAGGTGTCCCCGTGTGCACACCTGGCGTCTGAGAGGACCGATCCTGCTGGCTATGGGTTCCCATCCTTCCCAGGAGTCCACGCAGGCTCATGACTATGTGGCCAAAGGTTCCTTTCTCAAACGTTCTCCATCCGGTGGAGAAGGACAGGCAGCTCCAAATGCCTTTTGTTGTTTGAATCTAGCTTAAAGCCTGGGTTCTCCCTTCATTGGTTCACAGACTCAACTACAATGGTGGGCTGCTTGACAGGGTCCTGTGGAAAGGTGTGCATACTGGGAATGGCTGTGCTGGCCCAAAGCCACCACTGAGACAGTCAACCACATACGACAGTTCACCAAATAGCCAATCAGTTGCTCGAGGGATTAGTCCCAAGAGACCTAAAAAGACCAAACCCATGATGTCAAGTCGACTCTGACCCATGGCCTCAGGGGATTCCTGGCTCCAATCTTTGCCAGACCTTTCTCCCGTGACACCTGTGGGTGGGAGGGAGCCACGAACCTTTCCGTGAAAAGCCCAGAGCAAACAGTTGCCCCACCCAGGGGTGCTCTCCAGTAAGTGACCTTAAAACCATGAAATGCTGATCTGGTCTGCAGTAGCTCAGAGTTGACACCACCTGTTTCCAGCTCACTGAGCTGCCAATCAGAGCGTTGAAACCAACATCAACTATGTTAGTGTGATACATCTGGGCAAAGCACCCTGGACAGATCATTTTTCATAAGAACATGCTACAAAACTTACGAGCACAAGAGAAGAAAATATCTGTTCTTACAGCCTTGTGGGAAAGCTAACCAGTAGGCCAGCAGTTCAAACCCACCAGCCACTCCACAGGAGAGCCATGAGCCTGTCTGTGGCCTTAGAGATCCACAGTCTTGGAAACTCTGTAGAGTAGTTCTGTCTGTCCTGTGAGAGTGCTGACGGCAACTCAATGGAAGCGGGATTATGGAGTAAAATCATATTTTAATGACTTGGGTTCAAAGTGCTGCAATTACCTCATTTTCTCTTTTCACTATCTATCACCATGTTATAGAGGTAACACCTCTGCTTTCGTGCCAACTGCGAAATAATTACACAAATAAAGAGACGTTCACGGACAGCCCTAGCACAGAAAACCCAATATCTTTTGATCACATGAACGGAGAAAAAGCATTCATATTCTAAATAGGGTCAGGAAAGCTATTTATTTGGAAAGGTACTCACTTTTTGGCAGTGGAATCCTAGCCCTTTAAAGAGGAAGGTGATCTCTGAGTTCATCTCGCCTGGCCCCACCCCTTCTCTTTGCAGAGGAGCAAAGCCAGGCGGCAGAGATGAAGCGATTTTCCCAAGGCCACCCACACAGGGAGTGAGAGTAGAAAAACCAGACCCCAGATCATTCCTCGGCGCTCCCTCCCTTGCCCTTCCCACCACACCAGCGTCCTTTCTCAGCATGTAGGTCATTGCTGGCATCTGTCCTCTGGAAGTCTCTAGACTCACCCCCCGCCCCCCAAGCTATGGGTCCTGAATTACCTCTGTAGAGCTATACCAAGGGGGCCTATGTATACACCTTCAATCCCGTGCAGAACTTTTGCCCCGTGACTTTCCTGCTCTTGGTCTCCCACTCAGATTGCAAACGTTGTGTCCTTCCTCTTCCATGCCGTAGAAGGAACCCTGGTGGCACTGTGTTTAAGTGATCCACTGCGAACCCACCAGTGGTCAAGCCCACCAGATGTGGCAGTCTGCTGTCTTAAAGATTTATAGGATCAGAAATCCCAGGGGCAGTTCTACCCTGGCCTACAGGGCCTCCTGGCATGGACTCGAAGGCATGGACTGGGTACGTTCCCTTAGTAAACACTGGGTGAGAACCTCATGTGTGTCAGTCACTGACATGATGAAATCCGCCACATTAGGAACACAGCATAGCAATGGTCTCCCCACAGCTGTCCATCTGGTTTGCCCGGCAGTAATCTTAACAAAAGCCCATCTCCAAATCTTTCTGCCATGGCACCTTCGGGTAAGTTCAAGGTGCCGACTTTGCGTTAGCAGCTGAGGGCCAGCACCCACCTGCACCACCCAGGAAGAACACTGTGTGCTGTGTTAGGGTGGAGTGCATGGGTCCCCTGGATGCTTTCAGGAGAGACCATGTGCCCATTCTACGATGTTTGGTGATGGAGGGAGTAACAGCTAAGCCGCACTAAAAGTGAGGTCTTCAGGGCCAGTAGGAGTTAGCCATGAAAAATGTGTGTCTAGTTGTATGAGTCCCTAATAAAATGTAAAAGAAGAAAAGAGAAAAAAATGATTAGGGCAAAGACTGTACAGATGTGCTTTATACAATTGATGTATGTATATATATGAACTGTGAAAAGAATTGTATCAGCCCCAATAAATTGTTAAAATAAATAAATAAATAAATTTTTTAAAAAAAAAAAAAAAGAAAAGAAAAATGTGTGTCAGAGAGAGAGCTGCTGCTCTTTGGAGATGGTGAGAAGTCCCAAAAGACTGGAGCATCATGGCGTGTGTGTGTGTGTGTGTGTGTGTGTGTGTGTGTGTGTGTGTGTGTGTGTGAGAGATGGTGGGGGGGATAAAGGGGAGGACAGATGAAGGGGCCAATGGTGAGTGTAGACAAGGTGGCAGGGGACTGGATGGAGGCTGTGTGCGTGAGAGAGGGAGAGAGGTGCCGTTTGGAGGTGTGAAGAGGAACACTGGAGATCCGGTGAAGGGTTTTGAGGAAGGTGGTGAGACATCACTCTCTGAGCGAGGGTGTTAACCCCCAGCCACTGAGTCTGATTCAGACCCTATCCATAGGGCAGAGTGGGACTGCGCCCTAGGGTTTCCCAAGCAACAGCCTCATTGTTCCCCTTCAGAGCAGCTGATGGGCTCGAACTGCTGACCATCAGCAGCCAAGTGCACAGCCCACTACACCATCAGGGAGGGCTCCTGCAGGGGGCATGAGGTGACCGTATCTTTGGCAAAGGGCGATGAAACTCCAAGATAAGTTCTGGAGGATGGAGATGGACAGAAGGTGGGTCAGGTTAGGCAGACTATATCTAATGAACAAAGAGTCTGGTGGCCTGGTGGTTAACTGAAAGTTAAGCGGTTCTAGCCACCCAGGAACTCCATGGGAGAAACCCTGCCTCCCTCAAGATGAGAGCCTAGAAACACCTATGGTCAGTTGGTTCTCCTCTGGCCCTTGGGGACACTGTAACATCATCAGTCCGCGGGTGACTGAGTAGAGTGGCTTTCACGGTCTTCTTTGAGAGAGCACCGCCCTTGGAGAGAAGCACACTGATCATTGTGTAGCAGCACCATCCGCCTTTTCCTCTGCTGTGGGAATCCAACGCAGGGATACTGCAAGTCTTTATTAATCCAAAGATGCGCATATGTTCTCCCTCCTCTAATACCCCTAAAGACTCCACCAGATTTTCCTTCAAGTTACAATTCGGACGTCTATCCCAGATTTCCCCGATATTATAAATCTCACCATTACATCGTGAAGTGTCTCTACCTTCAAAGTCTTTCAAATTCTCAATGAAAAAAAAGTGTTGTAAACACTCTCCGCCATCGAGGTGCAAACTATGGGATACAGAGTCTGTCTCCAGTTGCAATGCGTCTAGGTGTGGTTTTGCATGGCGGTAACAAAGGAAGAAAGTATGCCCCAAACTGCTCCACGACAGCCGCCTGGAAGGGCACGGCTTGGTGACATTCAGCACACTTGCCATATTGAGCAACCGGCACGACTCTTCCCTTCCCCAAGGTTTACACCACCCTGAAGAGAAATGCACAGCACCCCTTAGGCAGTGCTCCCTGCTCCCCACTCCGCAGGCCCCTGGAAGCCACTGATAAACTTTGTTCCCCTGCATTTCGTTTTCTGGCGGTTTCCTATTGGCGCAGGGAAGGCTGCGTGCTGCTCCTCTTGGCTGACTTGTCTCGCTCGGCATGCTGGTTTCAAGCCTCGGTCGTGTCCTAGCATGTATCAGGGCTTCGCTCCTCTACAATACTGAATGAACACTCTCGATCTTTTAAATATTCAAATGCACTCTGAAATGCAGTCAGTCTTCAGGTTCACTGTGCCTGCCTTGACCCCTCGGCTACCTTTTGAGATGTTGAGATCACTCCACTGAGATAAAATTGGGGGGTAAGGCAGAGCTGGGGCAGAAAAGAGACCAGAAGGAAGTGGAACTTGTCCGTGGTGAACTCAAATTCGACTGAGATGAAGGCCTATTACAGGTAGATTGACCAGGGGCCCCAAGCTCCTGGGATGGTGCTGGGTTGTGTCTGTGGTCCTGCCATTAGTCCAAGGCCTCTTCTCTCTCACACATGACCTGGGCAACATACAGTCACCCACTTGGGACCACCTGCCATACTCTTGGTGACAAATACGCTCAGACACTCACAAATACCGTTTTTGATTCCTGAAAGCAAACTCTTCTGAGGACCCGAGTACACTGTTGGTGGTTATCTGTTGGTAAGTAGATTCCAACCACAGCGACCCTGGGTGTGTAGAGTAGAACTTCACCTTATGGCTTTCAGGGTGTGGGACCTTTTGGATGGAGATTACCAGGTCTCCTCCTGGTGGCACAGTGCTTATGCATTGGCCTGTGATCCTCAAGGTCTACAGTTCAAAACCACTGGCCTCTCTGAGGGAGAAAGGTAAAAGTGATAGTCTCAGAAAGCCAGAGAGGAAGTTCTACCCAGTCCTATGGGGTTGAGATGCATGCGCGTGGACCCAGTGGCAGGCAGTGTGTTGTTTTCAGTTTTGTATCCTCTGAGGTGCCAGAGTGGGTTCAAACTGCCAGCTTATTGATTGGTATTTGACACTTGATCATGAATATCCTTTAGCCTGATTTGCCTCACTTTACAGACAAAGAGACTTGCAGTGGGAGAAGAGAAAGTAAACTCTGTAAGTACATGCTATGATGACCAGTCTTTAAATCATGCTGTGGAAACCTTGCCTATTATTAATTCCTGTAAAACCTCAGCATGCCTCTGCCACAGCCTCTGCCCTTGGCCTCCTGAGCCTGTGAGGGGAAAAGGCCTGGCCAGGGGAGTGCAATAGGATGCGTGTGGCTTCTGCCATGAGGAAGGGAATGGGGAGGCCCCGTGAAGTGACCCAGGGAGGGCAGGCCTAGGGAAAGGGCTCTCTTGGCAGACCAAGGCAGCTCTGAGTGTCCAAGTTAATGGCCTCACTTCCAGGTGACTGGGGAAGGGAGGGAAGCCTGTTTTGTGGAGAATTTCTGAAACATTACAGCTACTCTGGCTTGGTTGCCTGACCTCCAGGGCTGCGTCTACCATTTCCCCAGCGGGAACTAGAGCCAGACTCACCAACTCGAATGACCCAGCTCACTGAGACATCATAGGAGCCAAGTCCCTCCGGAACCCCAAGAGGCTGCGCTGGCAGAAGCCAAGGCATCCGCGGGCCAGGCAGAGACCTGCTGACTCACCATCTATGGGAAAGCCTGGCTTGGATCAAGCAAATGCCTCCGACAAGCATCCCTGTCTCAGATCACCGAGTAGCCCACCAGCCATGTCCACTGCCTGGCCAGCACGGAAGTGGGGAATCCCCTAAATTTATTTACAGCCTCTTGGGTGGTGTGGCAATGTGAGAAAGAGGTCAAGTGTACCTGAGGGGTCCTGGGGAAATCCTTGAGCTCCAGGATGGAGGACCTGAGTTCTCTTCCAGCTGTGCTTCTGGCAGCCAGGTGACATAGATGGACACCTGGCCTCTGTGGCCCCTCCCCCTCTTTGTCTATGAACTGAGGGGGCCGAGCTGAAGCATCCCTGAGACCCCCCCAGTGAGGAGAATCTGAGCCTAACCTGGGACTCCTCTGCATATGACTCAGCAGAGTGACCAGCATGTTAACTTTACCTTGAGTTTCATAGACATGGGGTCCGTTGGGCTGACAGGTGGGCAGTTAGGGAGAAAGATGAGGAGAAAGGTGTGGCGGTCTGCTCCTGTCAAGATTCACAGCCTGGGAAACCGTCTGGGGCCCTTCTACTCGGTCCGACAGGGTCCCCAGGAGTGAGCACCCACTTTGCGGCACTGGGATGCCTTGTGTTTTGGGTTTTGATGATGCAGGCCTATGCAGCCATATAAAAAGCTGAGTCTATGAGGAAGAAGAAAGACCAGGCTTCTACTCCTGGAAAGAATCACAGTCTTGGACACCCATGGGAGCAGGTCTCCCTTGACCTGTAGGGTCCCTGTGAGTCAGAATCAGCTCGATCGCAGTGAGTTTGGTTTTGCTGAGGAAGAAGGTCTGAGTTGCCCAGGGACATGCCTCTGGAATCTCTAACTTGTTTTAGGCTTTCAGAAACCCCTGGGCAGGGAGATTGTTCTAGGCCTAAAACCAGTGAGGAGTGGGTGAGCTACTTTAAAATGCTGAAAAGTCTCGCAGAATAGACTCTTACTCGGCCCCCCACTGTCAGGCAGGAAGAGGGACCAGACACACAAACACGCCCCAACTTTCTCTACTTCTTTTGTCCACCACACCCTTCCGGGAATGAACATTGCAAAAGTCATCGGAATATTTGAAAATCTTTCAGACACGCCTGAAATCCAAGGAAAGATTGAAAGGGTCCTGGCCCCTCCCTCACCTATAAACATCTGTCTAGCCACGTTCTGCCTCCATCTCTCCATGGTCCCACCTTGGGTGCTTCAACGATCTCACTCCCGAAATGGCATGCCTGCTTCCCAGAGGGCTACGACGGTGAAAGGCTACCCAGATGGAGCACAGCCGGAGCCAGCCACCCCACTCTGGCTTACCTGGTTACAGCGATCCAGGCAGAGCCACCGACAAGGGCCAGGAACAGCGAGGAGCAAAGAGAACTGGCGGAGGGAGCAAACCTGAATGTGGCAGCAGGAGTTGTGTGCTCACCTGGGCCGCCACCCCGCCCATCAGAGCCCCTCCTACCCGGCTGGCTGGCTCTCTGCCCCGCCCACTTACTCATGCAGCTCTTACTCAGGGCTCTTGGCAGCGTTTCAGGACTGAAGGAGGGAAAACATGATTCCCGGCCTGAAGCTGTTCTTGTGTCTCCAGCAAGTCAGGGCAGGTATCATCATCGGGTGTCTCTGGAGCCAGCCTGGGGCTCAGTGGAAGCCCTCCTAGGGAGATACAGAAAGACAACTCCAGAAGGAGCAATATGATCCAACTCGTTCACGCCGAGTCAGTGCTGCCCAGAGGGACCGGTGGGACTGCAGAACTGTCCTTGTGGGTTCAGAGTAGAAAGTCTCATCTTTCTACCAAGGAGCAGCTGGTGGTTTCAAACACAGTGCCCTTTTCTCCATCCTTTATATGGAAAGTGCAGCCATTCGCTCCACTAGATGCCAAAAGGGGACGCTTCTTACACCACAGAAAGATGAACCGGAAACAAAGGTCAAAGGGATAAAAGTATAAATCTTTGTTTCCATGTATACATAAAAATGTACATACAAAAAAAATGTACACACACACACATACGTAAATAGATGAGGCAATAAAATGTTGCGACCAGTTCACACCTACATGGGTTTAAAAAACACCCTCTGAACTGGTCTCTGTGGGGAGTGATGGTCCTGCGTAGTCTCCTCCAGGCTCCTTCCAGGGGGAATCTAATCAAAGCAGTGGCTTCTGAGGGGGTTGCTGGACCACTTCAATCCAAGGCTGCCAGCGGCTGAGGTCAGCTCAGAAGTTGATGGCAGCTGTTCTTGTGGGACTCCAAAGGGGGTGATCTTGATAGATTCCTCCAAGGTTGATCACGAGGGCTTATTAAGAGGACATTGTGTGAACTGAACTGAAAGTTGCATTGGTGATAAAGAGGCCAGTAGAGCCACACTGAAAGAGTTTTGGTTTTCGTTTTGGTTTTTCATCTCCATGATGCAACAGCTCCTGCTACCAGGAAAGCAATGTCTGTCCTCTGAGAATTTCGTTGGAAAACCTTATACCACCTCCCTTACTGCCCGGACCTTTCCCATTCAGACTTCTTTTTGTTTCCAAAGTAAAAGAACATGGGAAGGGAACATGATTTGAGACCCTTGAGAATGCCACAACGTCGTTGTCTTGACATCGTGTAAACCAGAGAACGAACGTAGAATTCTTTGGAGACGTATTAGAGAGATGGCAACACCACCTTCAGACGGGTGTAGGCCTCCATAGAGAATCCATCCATTGGGACACAATAGCTTCCCGTTTTGATAGTTTTATCTAATAAAGGATCTTCTTTTAATAGCAATACTTTTTCACTTCCCCTCATGTATATATGTACACACACACATACTCAAGTATCTTTTTAGTTTTGTAATAGTTTCTTCTTTGCATCTTCCTTACCGTGTTGGTGAAGAAAGCTGAAAGTACTATTGGAAAACAAATCTGTCTTGGAGGAAGTACAGCCCGGATGCTCCGTAGAGGACAGCATGGTGAGACTTCGTCTCTCTTACTTTGGACATGTTGGCAGGAGAAACCAGTCCCTGGAGGGGGGCGGGGGAATCATGTTCAGTGAAACAGTGGGGCGGTGAACAAGACGAAGACCCTCCATGAGACGCATTGGCCCATGACCGCCACAATGGGTCCAAGCATACAAGTGGTGAGGATGGGGCAAGATGAGCAACAGGAGAGTTGACCCACCGACGTTTGGTTAACAGCTGAGCCCTTTAGCTACTGCTCCACAAGGGCCTAGGAAATGCTGGGGTAGTTCTGTCACAGAAGGTCACTGCGTTGGAATCCACCCGATAGCACCTAATAATAAGAGCCATCCTCGTGCATGCACATGCATACACATAAACAAGACTAGAGATCCAAACCAACCCCATTGCCATCAGGTCGATTTCAACTCAAGCTGGCAACCCTGAAGGACAGTAGAAGGACTCCTTAGGATCTCTGAGACTGTGTAGGCTTACAGGAACAGATGCCATGATCTTCTCCCCGTGGAGCGGCAGGTGGGTTTGAACACTGGCCTTGTGGTGTATAGTCCAGTGCTTAGCTCACTGTGCCACTAGGGCTCCTTATGAGGCTCCACATGCTTGTGCATGAAACCAAAACCAAACTCAGTGTCATTGAGTCAATTCCAACTCATGAGAACATATATTAGAAGGCTTAGTACCGATTGACAGGACAAACTATTTGATAGATGTCAGAGGGGTTCCCAATGAGATGGGGTGGTTAGGATTGCACAGCTCTGCTCTGGAGTCTCTCCGCAGGCCAGCTCCATGCGTGCCCCAATCTTCCTGCCAGCCACCCGGCCCCTGAAGCTCTACCCGAATAGGAAAATAGCAAAGTAAGAACTCTGCAAGGGCTGGATATGCCACATGAACTCAACATGTTTCTTGACTGGGCAAACAAGAGCAGCTCACTGTGCTACACTAAGGATGACTAGTGGCCTCCCTCACCTCCCTTGAGTATTTTCTCTCTAGCCAACATCAAAGTCATAATGGGTTGAACTAATAAAATAGAATATCAGGCATTTGGGGAGAAAGTGGAGACCAAAAATGTCAGTAGAGAGAACAGTGGGTGGACTTTCAACGTTGGAATGACTGTCTGCAATCCAAGCATCATGAGGGAACAGGGATAGGTCTTTGGGGACAGAGTCATGCATTTGGAACCTGGCCCCATTCCTTAGTACTTGAGAAATGTTTCACCAATGCTCAATCGACTGCTGGCTGAGAGGGTAGCAGCAGAGCCCACCTGGAAGCACCTTAGAAGGAGCCCTGGTGGTGGAGTGGGTTATGAGTTGGGCTGCTAACCAGAAGGTAGGCAGTTCAAAACCACCAGCCACTCTGTGGGAGGAAGATGAGGCTTTCTACTAATGTAAAGATTTAAAGTCTTAGACACGCACAGGCTCAGTTGTACTCTGTCCTATAGGGTTGCTCAGAATAGTCAGAATAGACTCAAGGGTAGTGAGTTTAAAATCTGCAGAGGAACACCTTGAAAGACAGGTCTCCAAAAGGCCACAGCCTTGCAAACCCTACAGAGCACCGTTCTGCTCTGGAACATGGGATCCCCATGAGCAGCTAGCAACTACATATGAGTGTGTCTCGGTCTCTCTCATACACAGAAAGGTGTGTATAGGTATATACAATTTCTACACCTTCTTATAAGGGGTGGATTCAAACCGCCAACCTTTGGGTGAGCAGTCTAGCATTTAACCATTGAATCAGTAGTGTTTCTTCAAAGCGGCATAATCCAAACCCATTGCCATCAAGTCCATGTCAGCACATGGTGTTGCTATGAGGCAGAGAACTTCCCTATAGGGTTTCCGAGGCTGGTCATCTCTATGGAAGCAGACTGCCTCGTCTTTCTCCCACAGAGCAACAAGTGCAAACCATCGATCTTTTAGTTAGCCATTAAATGCCTGACAAATGAGCCACTAGGGTTCCAGTAGGTGCCTATTCCAAAACCAAAATCACTACAAGGGCTCAACTCTGATTCACAGCGACACCATGCAAGGTTTCTAAGTTGGCAAATGGGAGCAGACAGTCTCAACTTTCTCCCTCAGAGTGGCTGGTGGGTATGAACCTCCAACCTTTTGGTTAGCAGGCCAGTGATTACCCAACAGCCTCACTGTGGCTCCATTCTGTAAGTGACAGAGAGGTACAAAGAACAAAAGTAGCTCTGAGATGCACCTGACCCTTTCCATCTCAGTGTGACTGGGAGGGCACCCTGCAGCCAAGGACATCTGATGCCGGGAAACTACTCAGATAGGAACAAAGCAGGAGAGAAGGTTGGTAACTGGGATGACACAGGTTTATTTAACAGGTATGTTAACAAGATGTATATAAATATGTATGGCTATCTACATTACATATGTAGTAGAATTATGTTAGTTATATATATGTTTGTAGAAAAAGAGCACAAAATAATCAGTACTCCTCTTTAACTTTATTTGCAACAATATTTTATTTGATATATATTAAAAAGAGTAACTTGGGGTGAGTTTTTATTATTGTTGCTTTTGCTGTTTAATCTAGTTTAAAAACTGAGTTATCATTCTATGTTGTTCAGCTTCCCAACACAATCGCTGAAGACAAAATTGGCGCATAAGCAATGTGGTGAAGAAAGCTGATGGTGCTCGACTATCAAAAGATAGAGTCTGGGGTCTTAAAGGCTTGAAGATAAACAAGCGGTCATCTAGCTGAGAAGCAACAAAGCCCACATGGAAGAAACACACCAGCCTGTGTGATCATAAGGTATCGATGGGATCAGGTATCAGGCATCTAAGACCCAGAGCAAAATCATACCAATGTGAATGGGGATGGGGGGCACAAAGGGAAGACCCAAAGCCCATCTGTAGACAATTGGACATCCCCTTACAGAAGGGTCACAAGGAAGAAATGAGCCAGTCAGCGTGCAGTATATCACCAAAGAAACATAGAACTTTCCTGTAGTTCTTTAATACTTCCTCCCTCGCACTATCATGACTTCAATTGTACCTTGCAAATCTGACTAGACCAGAGCACGTAGACTGCTACAGATAAGAGCCCGGAATACAGGAAATCCAGGACAGATAACCCCTCAGGACCAGTAATGAGAATAGAGATACCAGGAAGATAAGGGGAAGGTGGGGGCAGAAAGGGAAAATAGATCACAGGGATCGACACATAACTCCCTCTCAGGGGGCTTACAGAACAACAGAAAAGTGGGTGAAGGGAGACAGCAGGTGATGTAAGACATGAAAATAATAATTTAAAATTTATCAAGGATTCATGAGGGAGGGAGGGGGAAATGAAAAGCTGATACCAAGGACTCAAGTAGAAAGAAAATATTTTGAAAATGATGATGGCAACAAATGTACAAATGTGCTTGACACAATGGATGAATATATGGATTCTGATAAGAGCAGTAAGAATCCCTAATAAAAGTATTTAACTTTAAAAAAAACTGAGTTATCCATTCATTCACTCATATACTTAGAAACAATTTCATCAGACCATTTTCTCTGACTCAACAATAGTAATCATTGGCCCAAATATTTAATAACCTAGGAGACTGTTGTGTTGGCGCTTTTTCTTACCCAGATTGAAACACTCACTGCAAACATCATAACTCATTACTCAGCATTCAGGTTGAGGGACGTCTGGTCACACCCAGCCACTCCCAGGGACTACTCAAAGGAGCTTTGTTATAGCTTGCTGAAACGTTCCGTCTCTCTTCTCTCTTCTCTCTCTCTCTCTCTCTCTCTCTCTCTCTCTCTCTCTCTCTCTCTCTCTCTCTCTCTCTCTCTCTCTCTCTCCTCTGTATCTCTGTGTAATTTTCTCTCTCTCTCTCTTTTCATCAAGGCATTCTTGAACTTTCTTCCCGGGTACCTACAAATCATGCTGTGCTATCGGTTTTCCCCGCTAAGTGGGCGACACTGATGATTCACAAGCACCTCCCCCACATGATAGAGGAATAGCGACAGCCTTGCACAATCCTCACCATTCTCAGCTATTGCGCCACTAAGGCTCCCAGTTAGTCACTGAAGCCTAGAGCCTCCCCTTCACACATGGAGAAACTGAGTCAAGGTAGATGCTGTGACGGAGACTGATGGAGACAGACAAATCCTAAAGCCCTCATCATCCTGAACCCTAACCACTTCCATGTCCAGAATCTAAGAGTGCAACATGCTGGTGCAGTTTGTCCTACCTGGACCCGGCTTGGGACAACTACGTCTAGAAAATATTCCTGCTTCCATGATCAATGTTCTATAAGATGAGTTGTGGGGAATTTTTTACAAAACAGCAACGTGAGGTATTTTTTTGTTTTGCTTTTAATTAAAGGCAATGATGGCTGATCAGTAAAAGGGGTTGTATGGTCCAGAGGGAAAGCCCAGGCAATTCACTCAACAAGTGGAACAACTTGCCTTCTGGGATGCCAATGGAAAGGAATTTATGCCAGGCCACACTCAGTGAGATGACACGAGGAAAGGCTTGAGAATGGAAGGAAGCAGATAATTCGACGGCAATTCCTTTGGTTTGGTGGGTGGGTGTAAGAAAGAGAGAGATGGGCACAGGGGCTAGATGGGCACACATGGTCATAGTTTTGAGTTGATTCTGAGCCAAGCACTCCTACTCTGTTTTAGTCCCTTCAGCAGCCACTTAGCTTGTCTGTGCCTGGAATCTTGCAGGATAAGCAGGAATGGGGTTTGGACGGATGGCCTCCAAGTTCCCTTACGATGTAAAGATTAAAAAGTGCAAGCTTGTCTTTACCTTCCCTTTCGTGTGATATTTAAAAAAGGAAATAACGTGTAAAACTTCCAGCACACTCAAGCTACATTTTAATTCCTTGGGCAATTGTGCTGTGTGACTCCGTGATGTCATGTATACGAGGCTTTATCCTTTTCTTTCCATTTATCATTTTCATTGAACAACAAAGAAAAAACCGTTGCAATCCCTAAAATACCACCTTTCCAAAATGTTCAGTAGAAATAACATGCCATGGGAAGAGTTGGAAGAAATTCTGCTAAGAAAAGTGAGCCAAGCACCAAGGACAAGTATAGCATGAGTCCACTGAGGGAAGCTCAGAACGTACAAGGGATACAGAGGATGCTACTGAATGCAGAAATCCCCAGGCAATTCCCAGGCACTTTGGCAGGGGTCTGACCCAACTCAGGGATACACATGGCGGCCAACTTAAAAGGAGGGGAAAAGAGGAGGGGAAGGGGAAAAAATCGAGAGTGAAGGGGAACAGAGCACTAATGCACCCCCAGGGAGAGTATTGTTTATGTCTCCACAGGAAAGGGAGCCCAGAGCGCCAAGCTGACCCATGTTGACCTCCTCCCCAGGAGAAGAAAATAGAGAGGTCAGCACTGAAGAGATAGCCCAAGGAGAGATCCAGGTCTGTCCAGACCACATGGGAGCGAACTCAGAGGGAGAGAGAGAGAGAAACCTCATCATGACCCACCAAGCCCCAGGCTCAGAGCAGCAAATGCACAGAAAGAACTGTAGGGTTGGCCTCACCACGAGACACAGACATTCCCAGACTGACCCATAGCACTATGGGGAACAGCACTAGAGACACTGTGAGCAAAGTGTGCCTGGTCTGCTCCACGCACAGAGCAGTGAAACGCGAGGCGAGTGCAACAGGGCAGCAAGGGGAGCAAAGTAACCAAGTCCCCAAGGAATCCTGAAAATAGACATCAAACTTGGGGGACAGGGCTTGGCACCTCATCAGATTTGATCAGAAAACATACATAAGGGTCAGCAGACAGACCCGAAACTATCTGTTTGTTTGTTAGTTTTTGTTTGTTTCTTTCGCCCTATGTCTATCTATATAACATTGGCAGGATGAAAAATCCCGGGGAAAAAACAATGGGACTGGTGGTTCCAGGGGGCCATGGGAAAAGAGGGAGCAAGGAAGGGGAATGAGGCACCAACAAACTCAGAATAAGGGAACAACAAGACATCTAAAATTGATGGCAAGGAGGGTATATAATGACTAGTGGGGTTTAATCAAATGCAATGTATCTGAGAGGAATTACTGAAAGTCGAATGAAGGGGAGTATGACAGTAGGATAGGAGGAAAGTAAAAGGAAATCGAGGAAAGAAATAGAAAGCAAAAGATATTTATAGAGGTATAGCCATAGGCCTGTAAACATGTAATATACTCACTTATAATGGAAAGGATAAATGACAATGTATATATGTTAAGTGTTAAGATAGCAGACGGGCTTTGGGTCTCTACTCAAGGCCGCCCTTAACACAAGAACATTTTTTTCTGACAGCCTGTCACTCCTGTCACTCTGATACCTTCCCGACACAATTGCTGAAGACAAAATGGGTGCATAAGCAAATGTGGTTGAGGTAGTTCGTTTATTGTGCCAACCTGGCCGATAAACACATGTGAGGTTAATTGAAGGACAGAGAGATAAATGACTCAGTGAGCCTCACCATTCTAGTTCTCGGGTATCTTGCTTTCTAATGGTCGGACCAGGGTGCAGCTTCCCTAGCCAGTTCCCTGCTTTAGCTGGCAAGGCTCACTTTCTGCAAGACACCCCTGAGGAGAAGCCACATGGACCTACACTGATGCAGCCCTGGGTGCTGGAGCACACATGTGGAGACCCCTGCCAGCGCTGAGATGCTTACACAATCACTGACTCGGCTTTCCTCCTGCAGTCAGCATCATTGTGTCTGTTTTGTGTGATGGAGGAGGACTTTGTGGACGGGTGTTGGACATATGGGTTAATGGGTTCATGTTGGACTTGTGGGCTTGGGCAGAACTGGGTGGAGATGTTTTCTTGATGTGCACTTAACCTTTATATAAAACTCTCTCTTATACATGAGTTCCTGTGGATTTGTTTCTCTAAAGTACCCAGACTAACACAGTGGTGAAGAGAACGGATGCTGCCTGGTTATCAAAATACACAGCGTCTGGGTTCTTAAAGGCCTGAAGGTAAACAAGCAGCCATCCAGCAGGGAAGCAACAAAGCCCACATGGAAGAAGCACACCAGCCTGTGGGTTCATAAGATGTCAACAGGATCAGGTTTCCGGTATCAAAAGATCAGAAACAAACACTATATCGATGGGAATGTGGCAGTGAGGCAGGGGAGGGGGTTGAGGGGAGGTTGGAGTGGAGACCAAAAGTCCTTCTGTAGACAGTTGGATATCCCCCCACAGAAGGGTTCTAAGGAAGAGTTATAAGGAAGAGATCAACCAAGGTGGAATATAGCACTGATGAATCACACATCATTCCTCTAGTTCCTGAATGCTTCCTCCCTGACCCCACTCCGCCACTACCATGACCCAGTTCTACCTTACAAATCTGGCTAGACCAGAGAACACACATTGGTACAGATAAGAGCTATAGACATATGGAATCCATGACAGACAAAAAACCCTCAGGAACAGTAGTGGGAGTAGCAATATCATGAGGATAGGGGAGGGGGAAGAGGGAGAAAGGAGAAACCCATCACAAGGTTGGATATAGAGTCTCCCAAAGAGAACGAATAACTGAAATGTGGGTGGAGGGAGACAACGGACAGTGTAGATCCAAAGAAATAACAATATATAATTGATCAAGGATTCATAAGGGTGGGATGGGGGAGGGAGGGGAAAAAAGAGGAGCTTTTACCAAAGGCTCAAGTACAAAATGTTTGGGAAATGATGATGGCAACATATATACAAATAAGTTTGATACAATTGATATATGGAATGTTATAAGAGCTGTAAGAGCTCCCAATAAAATGCTTTTTTTTAAAAGAAAGAAAGTTGGTAGAAAAGTCAAGGAACCAACACTTATGGGACCTAGAGTGACGATGTGTTATCTGTTTAATAGTTGTGTTGGGCTGGGTTCTCCAGAGACTCAGAACCAGTGAGGTTTGTATATGTATGTATACAAAAAGACTGACAGGCTCAGGCAGTTGTAGAAGTGGGCACATCCAGTCTGTCTCAAGTCTGTGGGTCAGATGTCAGCAGAAGGCTCCTCCTGATGCCTGTAGCTGTAGGAAGATGAAGCAGGAGGCCCACAGACTGGTGGATGCTGAATGAATGAACCCGAGGTCGGCTGAATGAATTCATGGTTAGTAGTCTGCTGAAGGCTCCTAGGGTCAGCTAGTGACTGATCAGGAGGTCACCAAACCAGATTCAGAGTCCCGATCCAGCAGAAGTGAGCTGGCTTCCACACACTGTCAATTTATATTCTGAGAGTAGCCCACACCCTGAATGAAAGCCATGGCCAAGATTAAGGAGGCCTATGCTTAAGCTTCAGAGAAGAGTTCCCCGTGGAGAACATAGCATGTTAGATATGGCATGTTAGATATGGAAGATCATATCAAGAAAGAATCCTGGCCTATCCAAGTTGACTATCACAATAGTCACGTCCTTTGAGCCAATAAGAGCTTTGGGAAATCTTCCTTTCACCCAACCATAAAGAAAAAATATTTTTCTGATAAATTCTCCAACATGGGTGGACATTGAAAACATGAGGCCACGTCAGTCGGACACCAACAGACACACAATGCATGCCCTCACGCCTATGCAATATCTAGAAGAGACAAAAGCATAGAGACCAACATTTATTCATGGTCCCCAGGGCTGAGGGAGGAGGAGATGGGTGTTATTGCTGAAGGGACACTGAGCTTCTGCTTCAAGTGACAACCAACTTGGGAGATGGGTCATGGCAATGGATTACACCAAATGGAAGTCTAAGAAATGTCACTGCCTACAATGGCAAGTTATTTAAATATACATTTTACCAGAACACAGTCTCTTAAAAGAAATCCTTCTTAGGAAAATGATGCAGACAAACTCAAGGATTACAGAACCAAAAATACTCACACCAATACTGTTTAAACCTGTTGACAATCTATTCATTAATAGGGAAATCATTGAATATGTTTTCCAAGAGTCACATGCACAGTGTTAAGCTCTGTAAACAAAGGTTATAAGTTAAACATAAAAATTGTATCTCGCTGTTGTTGGCCTGAGAGTTTGTTGTCGAAATGGGCAAGTTCATGAAACTGGGAAGGCGGTGCTGGTCCCGGCAGGATGCTATTTGGGATGCAGAGCCGTCAACCTGAAGAACATGGACGATGGCACCTGAGACCACCCCTACAGCCATGCCCTGGTGATGACTGGAATCGACCGAGATCCCCAAGAAAATTGCCAAGAGGTCAAAGACCAAGTCTTTTGTAAGGTGTATAACTACAATCGCGTCATGCCCATAAGTACTCCACAGACATCCCCTTGGACAAAACTACAGTCAACAAGGATGTCCTCGGAGACCCTCCTCTTAAACGCAAGGCCCGTCGGGAGGCCAAGGTCAAATATGAGGAGAGGTACAAGACAGGCAAAAACAAGTGGTTCTTCCAGAAGCTGAGATTCTACATCTTGAGTCAAAATCATTAAAAACACCCCCAACATTTTTTTAAATGCACCTCAATTTTGTGTCACAGAAGAATGCACCATGGTCGCCTCAGGCAAACAGGAGTTAGGGCCTTTTGCTCCTCGCACATTAGGATAGCTTGATCATGATGTACTGAGTGTCGGTGTGTGAGCGCGCACGTGCGCGCACCGGTTTTGAGGATCTGAGGAAAATATGTAGGATCGTGTAGAGTAGTCATTTCTGGCTGGTGAGCATAAAGGTGCTCTTCACTTTCTTTTTGTCGTTTGCTGACCTTCCAGATGTTCTAGTCATCAGAGGTTAGTTCATTTTTTAAAATCATTTTATTAGGGGCTTATTCAATCTTACCACAATCCATACATATATACATTGTGCCAAGCACATTTGTACATATGTTGCCATCATCATTTTCAAAACATTTTATTTCTGCTTGAGGCCTTGGTATCAGTTCCTCATTTTTCTCCCTCCCTCCCCACACTCCCCTCACTCATGAACCCTTGGTAATGTATGAATTATTATTCTGTCACAATGCGACGTCTCCCTTCACCCACTTTTCTGTTGTCCGTCCCCCAGGGAAGAGGTTAGTTCTTATGAATAAGGAGGTGTGTTTCTTATGCTGGAGGGATCCCAGGATCTCCCTTCCGGAGTCTAGACCTCTCACCTGTGCAACAGATACAACCATGTCACCTGACACATGTATTCTCGGGGGACTAAATATAGGAAGTGGGGGTAATCACAGAAGATGGTCTAAGTGACTCATGTCACTTTCAACACACACACACATGTGAACACAAGGCCTCTGTGAGCTTCAGACTTGCCACTTGGAAAATGAAGGACTTGGCCATGGTGGTGCCCAGGAGAAGTGGAGGGAGCTTTCCCACTTAGCTCCTTTCCGCGGAGCTAGGGGTCTTCCTGGGGGTGCTCCTACACCCAGCACTGGGCTCCTTTCCTCCTTGGCTGGGCTAGTCTTAGGAGAGTGTCCTCCTTCCTTTCCGGCACCTTCCTCTGTTGTAGTCCAGATGCTCAGCCAGTCAGGTGTGCCAAGAAGTGGAGACACAGCTCAAAGGGGAACATGGCACCACTGTATCAAAATCTTTCCTTTCCCAAATGGCAAATCTGCAGGCCACCATGGCCTGGTGGGCACATGCTTGTGTGCATGTGAAGTGCTAATACTACAACTTTCTCCTGTGTTCCTTGTAATAACCATTTCACACAAGTTCTATTTTTATTCCATTTTAAGACTGAAAGGGAAACAAATGAAGAAGCATTGTGCAGTAAGTTTCCCTAGGTCACCACTTGGTCACCACCTCTAAATGGTGGAACAGATGCTCTTAACAAATAAACCGTTGTCTTAGATTAAATGTCATGCTCATGTTTAGCCAGATATTGAATTTCCCCATCCCCGGGTGGGACATAGGAAATGCCCTTTCATCATTAGACACTCCTGGGTAAGGGTAGGGGTGGAGTTCAAACTATCAATTGTGCTGAAGTCTGATGATAACATCTTGAGGTCATGAGCCACTCTGTATAAGAGAGAGCCTGAGAAGGGTCAAATCCTCTTTGGCCCCACATCTTCCACCAGAGCTGCGTCTTGTGTCTGGTTCCACAACCTCCTGCCCATGCCAGGAGCCAGCAGTGGATTACTGATGGTGGATTCATTCAGCCAACTTCAGACCTCAGCATCCACCAGCCTGTGCCCCTTGTTGTCTCGGTTTCATCATCCTGCTTTCTGTTCATCAGCTTCCACATGCCAGGAGAAGTCTGACTTGAACAGGACTGGACTTTACTACAACTGTGTAAGCCATTTCTTTTTCTCTTTTTCTTCCACTGAAAGATCATTTTATTGGGGGCTCTTATAACAATCCATACATCAATCGTATCAAGCACATTTGACCATATGTTGCCATCATGATTTTCTAGACATTACTTTCTATGGAGCCCTTGGTGTCAGCTCCTCTCTTTCTAGATGCAGCACCTGCAAGCGTCGCTGGTTTTGCTTCTTTGAAGAACCTGACCTAACACATATATGGTCACCCAAAACACAACAAAACCATGGCCGACTGTTACTTAAAAACAGAGATGAGACTCGTGGACATGGAAGCCAGATTTAACAGAAAAAGAACACAGAGAAGTCAAAGAAGAAGAAGAAACACACATCGTGGAGAATGTAACCAATGCATCTGATCAACCAGTATAGACATGGTTGACTGGAGACCTGTATCAACTTTCCATTAAAAAGAAAATCATACCATACAATATCATTTAACACCAAAAATAGAAGCCACTTTCCGACAAGCGAACTCCAAGGCGTGGCAGCCCCGTTTATTCCAGAGTGAAGCTTGGCTTCACGGGAGTGTCAACGGCTGTGATTTTTTGCAAGCACACCTCTGGGTATGATCAATTCAGTGGCAGAGAAGGTAGAGAGACTTGCAGGTCTCATAAACATGAGCTCAATGGGCTTCGCTTAAGAAGAGAAGGTATTTTAGAGTAGGCTTCAAAGGAAATCATTGGAAGACAAACAGATGAATCAAACTTTACTATGTAGGTAAAGCCACCACACTAGACTCTTCAGATGAGAAGAAGCCTAAATCTTGGTCTCTACCTCAAGAGTGAGTCACCTCCCGGGATGGGATTTAGGAGTGATTCTTTCTACCCAGTGTCCTTGATTGCCTCCGGACCTCTAAGGAGTCTGGGATTTTAAAGCTTCCACTATACAAGCCTGAAACCAGATATTTCCTGAGATGCTGAGCCACATTCTGCATGTTGGCCCTTTCATTCACACCCATGGATTGTTAGAACTGGAGCCTGGCTCCCTCCCTGGGCTCTGAGCACCCAGAGGGTGGGGAATGCGTTTGCTTTGTTTTTTTTACATCTCTTCCAACCTCCACAGTGCTTTGCACACTAACCATCGCATAACCACACATATGGCTGCTAACAGTAGAGATCTAGGAGCAGAAAGCGCAAAGTATTTGCAGCAGTGGAGAGGGGAAGCCCGTGCTTGTTATGAGAGGTGCCCACACATATTTTAATATTTTGAAAGAAAGAACTTAAAAGAGCATAATCGTAGGTAAATCAAAGGTTCTCTTTTATTTATCCACAGAGCTCCAAATGCTGGTTCTTCATCATGCATCAGACACATGGTGTGTGTGGGGGGGGGGAGCAGGGACAGAAAGGGAGCTGCATGGAAGTGCATACAGATTCCAGGAGTCTAGGCCAATTCCCCAGAGACTCCTCTGCAGTCCGCCTGGTGTGGGACCTGGGAATCCACACTCCTTCAGGTGATTCTGACACAGTTGTTCCCAGTCCACCCTTTGAGAATCACAGACTTTGGACCCATCTGTGTAGGGTCACTGTGAGTAGAAATCAATTCCATGAAAGTGGATTCAGAGCAGGCTGTCCAGCAGATGAGCATTGATCCTGGCATGAGGTTGGCTGGCACCCAAACTTTCCTGCTGACTCTCTGACCCTCAGCAAATTGTTGAAGTTCGCTGGTTTCCTCATCAGTGAAGTGGGGTGGATACTAACGACTACCTCCTAGGGTGATGGGGAGGTCTCAATAAGACTTCATGGTGCCAGCAATGAATGGGGCCAAGTGCTAGCTTAAAACGATTAGAGATTCAAGTCCACCCAAAAGCATTGTGTAAAGAAGGCTTG
Source organism: Tenrec ecaudatus (assembly GCF_050624435.1). Taxonomy (NCBI): domain Eukaryota; kingdom Metazoa; phylum Chordata; class Mammalia; order Afrosoricida; family Tenrecidae; genus Tenrec; species Tenrec ecaudatus. Next base: position 13,878,546 of record NC_134544.1, read on the forward strand.
GCAATCTACTTCTGAAAAACCCGCCGTTGAAACCCTATGGATCTATTTTCCCATCCTCCTATATATATTTGCATGTATATGTCTTTGTCTAGACCTCCATGAATGCCCTTTGACTGCTAGCTCTTTCCTCCATCTCCCTTGACCTTCCTCCTGCCCTACTACCATGCTTCATCGCCACCTGGGCTAGAGTATACCTCTTCTCTAAGCAACCTTACCCTTGATCATTTCCCACCAGGCCTGCCACTCCCCCTTCTCTACCATTTGGGGTCCCATGTTTTTCCCTTGTCCCTGGGTTTGTTAACACCACTTCCTTACCCCCCCTACCCCCCCACCCCAAGTCCCCCCGGAACTGTCGGTCCCGTTGTTTTTCATCCAGATAGTTCATCCAGCCTGTCCTATTCAGACAGACCTGTGGAGTCACTAACATGCACGAAAACTAGACAGAGGAAAACAAAGCAACAGTATACAACCAGACAACAAAACAAACCACTGAAAAAGAACAGAACAAAACAGTTCACAAGAGAAAAGCTTGTAGTTAGTTCACGGATCATTTGCTGGCCCTTAGGAGCGTTTTCCAGTCCAGTCTGTTGGGGCACCACGCCCTGGCCCCAAAGTCCACTTTCAGCATTCCCTGGGGACCTTGCCACTCCATTCCCTTGCTGTTCCGCTGCACTCCCCCAGTGATTTGCCTCGGTGTGGTGGGATCAGGTCAGGTGCAATTCCCACACTGTGTCTCCGGTGCTGTCCCCTGTATCGCCCTTAGTCACTGAGGGGCATCATGTCTCATAGTAGGGCCAGCCATGTTGTTCTCTCTGTGGACTGGCTGCTCTACTCAGGAACCTCATCATCACGGCCTGGTGGGCCAGGCTGTGCTCCACACTCTCCTCCTGCCCCTTCATCTGCTCCCGTGTGCTCTGATCAAATATGTCCATCTCCCATAGCTGCAGAGTCAATGTCGTCCTTTGGAACAAATTCTTTTCGGGGGAGGGGCAGGAATCCACTTAATTTATGGTGCTGGGGCCAGCCTCCCAGACCTCTCCACCGGTTCCCTCCTCCACGCCGGGATATTGCATTCACACCTTGCGACACTGGGTTGAAGTCTGGTCCCACTTTCCCTGTGGAGATATAAACAATACCCTCCCCTTGGGTGGATTAATGCCCCATGACCCCACTACTCTTTTCTTCCTTGTATTCATCCTTTTGTTTTCCTTTCCCCACCTCCACCATTGTCTACCATGTACATCCCTGGTTTTGGTCTGGTCTCTTCCATACTACACCGTCTTCACCCCTAAAATGTTTGTATACAGTAGCTTTTTACCCTATGCCACTTTTGCTTTAAAAAAAATTTTTTTTTAATTCTTACCTCAGCGGACTCATGTTGTACTTGTCCTTTTGTGCCTGGAAAATAGATCTATGTGTCTATATTTATAGGTCAAGTATTAAGGTGGCGGAAGGACCCTGGGCCTCTACTCAAACACTCCCTCAATGCATGAATACCTTCTTTTATTAAATTGGAAGTCTATGATGCTCACTCTCCCAACACAACGGCTGGAGCCAAAGTGGGTGAACAAGTAAATGTGGTGAAGAAAACTGATGGTGCCCGGCTATCAAAAGAGATAGTGACTGGGGTCTTAAAGGCTTGAAGATAAACAAGCGGCCATCTAGCTCAGAAGCAACAAAGTCCACATGGAAGAACACACCAGCCTGTGTGATCGAGTGGTCCCAAAGGGATCAGTTACCAGGCATCAAAGAACAAAAAATCATATCATTGACTGCACACCTCCATGATAGGATCGCTGAAGACAAATGGGTGCATAAGCAAATGTGGTGAAGAAAGCTGATGGTGCCCGGCTATCAAAAGAGATAGTGTCTGGGGTCTTAAAGGCTTGAAGGTGAACAAGCGGCCATCTAGCTCAGAAGCAAATAAGCCCACATGGAAGAAGCACACCGGCCAGTGCGATCACGAGGTGCCCAAGGGACCAGGTATAAGGCATCATGCAAAAAAAAAAAAAGATATAAGTGTGTGTATGTATGTGTATATATGTGTATATGTATATATGTATGTGTATATATGTATATATATATCATATTAAATGAAGGGGGAAGTGCAGAGTGGAGACCCAAGGCCCAAGTGACAGCCGATGGAGATCCCCTCATAGAGGGGTTTAGGAGAGGAGATGGGTTAATTAGGGTGTGAGGTAGTATCGATGAAGAACACAGCTTTCCCCCAGATCCTGGATGCTTCCTCCCCCCAACTACCATGATCCGAATTCTACCTTGCAGGGCTGGATAGGACAGAGGCTGTACACTGGTACATATGAGGGTTGGAGGTACAGGGAATCCAGGGTGGATGATACCTTCAGGACCAAGGGTGTGAGGGACGATGCTGGGAGAGTGGAGGGTGAGTGGGTTGGAAAGGGGGAACCGATTACAAGGATCCACATGTGACCTCTTCCCTGGGAGAGGGACAGCAGAGAAGGGGGGAAGGGAGACTCCGGATAGGGCAAGATATGACAAAATAACAATGTATAAATTACCAAGGGCATATGAGGGAGGGGGAATGGGGAGGGAGGGGGGGGGAAAGAGGACCTGATGCAAGGGGCTTAAGTGGAGAGCAAATGCCTTGAGAATGATTGGGGCAGGGAATGTATGGATGTGCTTTATACAATTGATGTATGTATATGTATGGATTGTGGTAAGAGTTGTTTGAGTCCCTAATAAAATGTAAAAGAAGAAAAGAGAAAAAAATGATTAGGGCAAAGACTGTACAGATGTGCTTTATACAATTGATGTATGTATATGTATGAACTGTGAAAAGAATTGTATCAGCCCCAATAAATTTTTAAAAGGAAAAAAAAAAAAAGAAACCCTATGGAGCACGGGTCTCCTCTGGCCCACAAGGGGTGCTGTGAGCTGAAGCTGACTGTATGGGAACTGTTTAGGGAGGGCTGGGAGGGGTAATGAGACCATGCATGTAATGTGCCGAGAACAGTGCCTGTCACCTAGTGCATATTCAATACATCGGAACTATCAGGCTTTCTAGGGAGTGCTGGTGATGCTGTCTAGTCAAAGTCTTCCAATCCAAAGCTAAGCATAACCCACCAGCCACTCCGCAGGAGAAATATCAGGTTATCTGCTCTCATAAAGATTTACAACACCTCAAAAACCCTATCCAGGGTCACTTTGAGTAGAAATCAATTGCATGCTTTTCACTCTCCAAAAACTGTAGTGAAGGTACAAACCCCAGAAGGACACGGTTTGCCTGTATAGTTGAGCCTCTTGTTGGGGTTAGGTTCCATGGACTCTATTCACCCCCATAACGACCTTATGCACAAGAGAACAAGACGCCGCCTGGGCCTGCACCATGTTCACAACTGTTCTGTTATTGCAGACATTGTGTCAATTCATCTCGTCAAGTGTCTTCCTCTTTGTCACTGACCCTCTACTTTACTAAGCATGATACCTTTCTCCAGACACTGGTCTCCCCTGACAACAAAACCTGGAAATTTTTTTTCAATGCTTCTAACAAAACAACCTTAGGACCTTCAATGTATTCTCCATTATACTTAATAAATTTGTGGAAACTGCGATTCCATTCTAGGAAACAGTTTTCAAACTCATCTGCTTGGTTGGCTGACAGCACCTCTCCTACTTCTTTCTTCACTTCTTTTTTTTTTTTTTTTTACTCTTTTTGTTAGGGGCTCATACACCTCTTACCACAATCCACACATACATCAATTGTGTAAACCACATTTGTACATGCATTTCCCTCATCATTCTCAAAACATTCGCTCTCCACTTAAGTCCTTGGAATCAGCTCTTCATTTTCCCACTCTCTCCCCACACCTCCTCCCTCATGAACCCATGATAATGTAAAAATTATTGTTTTGTCATATCTTGTCCTATGCAATGTCTCCTTTCACCCACTTTTCTGTTGTCTTTCCTCCAGGGAAGAGGTCACATGTAGATCATTGTAATCGGTTCCCCCTTTGGAACCCACCCTCCCTTTATCCTCCCAATATTGCTACTCACACCACTGGTCCTGAAGGGATCATCTGCCATGGATTCCCTGTGTTTCCAGTTCCTATCTGTACCAGTGTACATCCTCTGGTCTAGCCAGATTTGTAAGGTAGAATTGGGATCATGATAGTGGGGGAGGAGGAAGCATTTAGAAACTAGAGGAACGTTATATGTTTCATCATTGCTACTTCACACCCCGACTGGCTCATCTCCTCCCCGAGACCCTTCTGTAAGGGGATTTCCAGTGGCCTACAAATGGGCTTTGGGTATCCAATCAGCACTCCCCACCTCATTCACTATGGTAAGATTTTTTGTTCTGATGATGTCTGATACCTGATCCCTTTGACACCTCGTGATCGCACAGGCTGGTGGGCTTCAAGCCTTTAAGACCACCGATGCTATATATTTTGATAGACGGGCACCATCAGCTTTCTTCGCCACATTTGCTTATGCACCTATTTGTCTTCAGAAATCGTATCAGGGAGGTGAGCACACAATGATATGATTTTTTTTCTTCTTTGATGCCAAATAACTGATCCCTTCAGCACCTCTGATCACACAGGCTGATGTATTTCTTCCTTGTGGGCATTGTTGCCTCTGAGCTAGATGGTCGCTTGTTTAAGTTCAAGTCTTTAAGACCCCAGATGCTATATATTTTGATAGACGGGCACCATCAGCCTTCTTCACCACATTTGCTTATTCACCTGCTTTGTCTTCAGCAGTTGTGTCAGAAGGTGAGCATCACAAAATGCCAATTTAATAGAAGAATGTATTCTTGCATTGAGGGAGTACTTAATTAGAAGCCAATGTCCTTCTGCTACCTTAATACTAAACCTATAAATATATAGACATAGATCTATTTCCCCATACTCATATATAAATATACTTGCATATGTACATGCCTTTATTTAGACCTCCATAAGTGCCCTTTGTCTCCTACCTCTTTCCTCTATTTCCTTTGACTTTCCTCTTGTCCCACTATCATGCTCAGTCTTCATTTGGGCTTCAGTAATTCCTCTTGGTTACATTACTCTTGATCACATCCTACCAAGCCTCCGACACCCTCTTTACCACCGATTTGGATCACTTGTTGTTCCCTTGTCCCTGGGTTTGTTAACACCACTTCCTTTGCCCGCACCTCCCCCTCTCCCATGTCCCACGGAACTGTCGGTCCCATTGCTTTCTCCTCCAGATTGTTCATCCAGCCTACCTTATTTAGACAGACCCGTGGAGATAATAACATACACAAAAACAAGACAGAGCAAAACCAAGCAAAATATACAAAAAAAAACCAACAACAAACCAATGACCAAAAAAAACACTACAAGAAAGAAAAGCTGGTAGTTAGTTCAAGGACTGTTTGTTGACCTTTAGGATGTTTTCCAGTCCAGTCTGTTGGGGCACCCCGCCCTGGTCCCAAAGTCCACCGTCAGTATTGCCTGGGGACCTCACCGCTCTGTTCCCTTGCTGTTCTGTAGCACTCCCTTAGTGTTTGGCCTCGGTGTGACAGGATCAGATCAGGCACAATTCCCAATCTGTGTCTCCGGTGTTGTCCCCTGTAGGGTTATGGGTCAGTGAGGGATGTCATGTCTCATAGTGGGGCTGGCCATATGGTCCTCTCTGTGAACTGGCTGCTCTAATCAGGAACATTGTCCTCAAGGCCTGCTGGGGAAAATGTGCTCCACTCTCTCCTCCTCCCTCTTCATCTGGTCCCATGTCCTCCGATTAGATATGTCCCTCTCCCAGAGCTACAGATTCAATGCAGTCCTTTGAAATAAATTCTTCTGGGGGAGGGGAAAGGTGTCCACGTAGTAGTTGGGATTGCATTGCTCTTATGGCTAAAGATCAGGAACATTTTCTCATATGTTTGTTGGCCATTTGGACTTCTGCCCCCTGTGAAACTTCTGTTCAGGTCCTTTACCCACCTCCCTCAGTGGGCAATTAGATATTTTCTTTTAGAAGCTAGCAGAGTATTGTAGATTTTAGTAGTAAGGCCTTTGTCTGATATGTCACTGCTAAAGATGTTTTCCCAGTCCGTGGACCCTCTTATTACTCTCTTGGTGAATTCTTTCAATGTACACAGGTGTTTTATCTTCAGTCTATCTCACTTGTCTATTTGTGCCTCCTCTGTGTTTGTATCCTTCCCTATTTCTGATAGCCTATGTATTCCCTGTGCCAAAGTTCTCAAGTTGGTCCAAATTCTCTCATTGATGGCCCTAATAGTTTGGGGTTTAACTTCAAGGTCTGTGATCCACCTTGAGTTTAATCTTGTGCATAGAGTGAGATAAGGGTCTTGCTACATTTTTCTGCAGGTAAATATAAATTTTTTCCAGCATCACTTGTTAAAGAGAGCATCTGCTTCCTATTGGATATTTTTTGTCCCTTATCAAAGATCAGTTCTCTGTGTGCTGATGATTTTATTTCTGGGTTTTCAGTTCTTTGCCATTGGTCTGAGTATCTGTCATTGTACCGATACCTTGTGGTTTTGACAACTGTGGCTGTATACTATGTGCTAAAGTCAGGTAAAGCAAGCCCTCCCACTGTGTCCTTCTTAAGGAGTTCTCTGCTAATTCTGGGCTTCTTCCCTCTCCATATGAAGTTAGTAATCAGTTTTTTCCATTTATTGGAAGAAAGATGAGGGTAATTATATCAGGATTGCATTAAATTTTTATACTGCCTTTGGCGGAACTGACATCTTGACTATATTGAGTCTTCCAATCCACCAGTATGGGATATTCTTCCATTTGTTGAGGTCATTCTTGGTTTCTTGTAATAGTGTTCTGTAATTTTCCCCGTATAGATCTTTTGTTCTTTTAGTAAGTTATATCCCTAGATATTTCAATTTGTGGTTGGCTATTGTGAAGGGTACCACCTTTTTGATCTCCTCTTCTGTGGTCTTCTCTGATGTGTATATCAGTCCAATGGACTTCCATTTGTTGATCTCGTATCCTGCCACTCTGCCAAACTCCTCTATTTCTTCCAGTACTCCCATTGTTGAGCTTTTGGGATTTACCACATATAAAATCATATAATCTGCTAATAATGATAGTTTCACCTCTTCCTTCCCCAGATGAATACCTTTGTTGTCTTTTCTTTGCCTTATGCTGTCAGTTAAAACCTCCAGCATGATATTAAATAAGAGTGGGGACAAGGGGCATTCTTGTCTGGTCCACTTTTTCAGTGGAATTGTTAGTCTTTTCTCCATTGACTACCACCTTGGCTGTTGTTTTTTCGTTTATAGCTTGTATTGTCTTGAGGAATTTTCCTTCCATACCTATCTTCTCAAGTGTCTTAAACAGGAATTGGTGTTGGATATTGTCGAATGCTTTTTCAGCATCTATTGATATTATTATGTGGTTCTTATAGTTTTGCATTTCAATAGGATGAATAATACTAATGGTTTTTCGTATGTGGAACCATCCCTGCATCCCTGGTATGAATACCACTTGGTCATGGTGGATTGTTTGTTTTATATACTTTTGTATTTTCTTGGCTAGTAATTTGTTAAGGATTTTTGCATCAATGTTCATTAGGGATATTGGCCTGTAGTTCTCAACTCTTGTGGGATCTTTGCCTGGTTTTGGTATCAGAGTTATACTAGCTTCATAGAAGGAGTTCAGGAGTTTGCCATCTTTTTTCTGTGTTCTGGAAGAGTGTGTGTTGGATTGGTGTTACATCCATTCAGGAAGTTGACAGACATCCAGAATAAGGTTTGCCATCAATCAACATTTCACCTTTTTTGAAATGGGAAAACCATTTATATATTTGAGTTTTTCCCTTAGCATTATCCTTGTAAGCTGTGTTTCTGCACAACAGTCACACAGCTTCTGCAACCTTTTCTCTGAGCAGAAAACAAACTCTCACAGCTGCATGCTGTTCTCTTAAATCAGCCATTATGACAAATGAGGTTCAAGTAAAACTGTTTTTATGAAAAAGTTCACTGTGACCAGAAAGAACCTTCCCAGGCAATGCCACTGGACGCACTACCTCAAAGCAAGTGTTTACCTCCTGGGAAAAAATGCTTACTATGAAAGCTCTACTCTACCCAGCACAATTCCGACTTTGGGGGGGACTTCCTCATATGTCCAAAGCATGTAAGATGAAATCTCGCCATCCTAGCTTCTAGGAGTACGCTGGCTTTACTTTTTCCAAGACAGATTTGTTTATCCTTTTGAAATCCATAGTGTTTTAAATATTTTTCTCTAGCCCCACAATTTAAATGCATCAGTTCTTCCTTATTCAACTTTCACATGTACAAGAGGTTATAGAAAAATTACCATGGGTTGTGTCAGGCTCACCTTAATCCTCAAAGTAACATCCTTGCTTTTCAATACTCTAAAGAGGTTTATGCTGCCCTTTTGCCCAATGTAACCTATCTTTTTATCGCTTGATTGCTGCTCCCCTGAGCATTGATTGTGAATACAAGCAAGACAAACTCCTTGACAGCTTCAGTCACTTTGCCATTGATCATAATGGTACCTATTGGTCCAGTTGTGAGAATTGGGGTCTTCTTTATATTGAGTTGTCATCCACACTGACAGCTGCAATCCATCATCTTCATCAGTAAATAGATGTTCATATCAGGGACAATAGAACTTAAAGTAACTGCTAATCTGAGGAGAAATCAAACTCACGCCAGAACCAACTCCAGATCCTGCTGTCTTACACACCACGCTGTCTTCTGCTGACTCATCAACAAATCCAGCTGAACACCTTGGTAAAATTAAAAAATGGAAGACTATCAATGAACCAAAGATCATTCTCTTGTCATTTATCATTTGTTTTATTTTTTAAAAAGACCAGGGGAAGGGGGAACCATAGAACCAAACTACAAGGCTGATTCACTAAGTAAGAACAATGAATCCTCTTCTGAGGTGGAGGATCCATTCACAGGTGGAGACACGATGGGCCCTCCAAGCTGAGCATCCCACCCAGCCTTCCACCACAAACAGAGCATGTTGCACGTCCCTGCACTGAATTTAGCCGTCAGTGCCACTTGTTAACATAGCCATGATGGTTTCTCCTTGTCTGAAGAGTAAGTCCTAAGATGGTTTGATATCTACTATTTTCAAGTGCTTAGTGTTCTAAAAATATTGGACATTGAATAAGGGAGCTAGAAGAATCCATGCGTTTGAATTGTGGTGCTGTTGAAGAATTTTGAAAGTACATACTATGTAGACTGACAAAAGGACAAGCCAATCTGTTTTGGAAGATGTACAACCAGAATGCTCCTTAGTGACAAGGATGGTGAGACCTCATCTCATGTACATTGGACATGTTGACAGGAAAGACCAGTCCCTTGAGGACATAATGCTTGGTAAAGTCAAAGGGCAGTGAAAAAGAGAAAGATCCTCAACAAGACGGATAGACACAGTGGCTGCAATCACAGGCTCAAGTACAGGAACAGCCGTGAGGATGCCGCATGAACTGGCAGTGTTGCATTCTGTTGTACATTGCTAGGGTCACTATGAGTTGGAACCAACTAGAAGCACCTAACAACAGCCACAGAGCCACAAGAGTTCCAGGTTGTTGAGGAGCAGACTAGGGTTTACACATTTATATCCTTAGAGAAAGAAGAGCTTGAAGAAAGTGGAAGCTGGCTGTGAGTAGGCTTGGAGGAGAAAGGGGCAGTAGAAGAAAGGCATGCTCCCTTCTCTACCCACGTGGCCTTTCCCAAGGGTGACAGGGATGCCTTTGAATAGCCGAGCAGCTGTAACATCAGAGCTGCCATTACCGTCAAGGAGGAGGAATACCAAGGAGAAAGGCAGCTCTTAAAATCAAGAAAAGGAAAAGAAAGCCAATGAAGAGGTGCACTGACTCACAAGTGGGAAATTAAATAGAGAAGAAGCACCGGGTGTGAACGAAACAGGAGACTGCTCGCTCGGTAAGTTGGGCGGGTAGTATATTTGAGTCACGCTATTAGCAGTTCTTTTCAAGAAGGCCCTAACCTGCCAAGTCATCAGAAAGCAGGCTGTATGGGTTTGAGATCAGGGAGTGCTGTGAGATGCCTAATAAAAGTCTCCTGAGAGAAAGACGCTTCGCTTTCCTCCTTTTGAAAAAAAACAACACTGTTGGATGTTGGTTTTCTTTCTTCCCTGGTCCCTCATCCCCTGAGAAAGGAGTTTGTGCTGATGGGGCAAGCCTCCCTGAAGTCAGGAAATTACTGGCTGTTGGGACAATTAGACTGGGTGGAGAACAGAATGTGGAGTGTCCCAGCTTGGGGAGGTTGGGATTGTTTTAACTTCACCAATCTCAGCACTAGGTAGATTAGATCCCACTGATCTCATCTCTTGTTTAATCCAAGCTCACAATTACAGGAGATCTTTCAGTATATTGTATGCTTCAAAGAAAATTGAGCTTCATACACAAAGGGACCTGGGGGCACCAAACAGCTCTAACACAGAGACACGTATCATCCTGCAGCTGTGAACCACCATTGAGAATCTGAACTGAGTTTCGCATTGTCTGTCCTTGCCGTGCTACCAATAACCCATTGCCATTGAGTTGAGTCTAACTCATGATCACCCCATGAGACACAAAGAAATGCTGGGCTGCATAGGGCTCTCTTTGCTGTGCTCTTTAGGGGAGCTAATTACCAGGCCTTTCTCTTTTTTTTAACCAGGCCTTTCTTCCACAGCACCAGCAACCATTTGCACCACCCAAGGGACACATTACATGATAGAGATAGCCACTGTGACAAATTGTAGCAAATTACTTGTTCCTGGTCCCCTTCAAGCTATGGGCATGCTGTCAAGCTCAAGAGCTTCAGACATTGCATGGGTGGCTCCCGTTGTGTTGAGTGCTCTCAAATATCTACATGTGGTACAATTTGGGGTGTCAGAATTAAGCCAATGGTCCCCCATTCCCTTTGACTTTGTGCTTCCCCACACCTCCTTTTCTCGGGATGGAATTCAACATTAAGTCATCTGTAGACTATCATCTCATCTCCCAAGGTGACGCCCTCTTACCTTGGGGCCAGTTGCCCTTATGCATCTCCAAGGCTCCATGTTCTTATCTCCCAAATGATGTTAATAACGCCTCCTTATCGGGGCAGATGGGAGAACTAATGAGTCCTGAAATGCTTTGAAGATGAAAAGTGTTGCATCCCTCTTTATGCCAACGTGGCAGCCGAAGACGCCAGCCTTCCCATTCACCCTGGTAGATTCTTCAAGGATGAGACTGTCTTAAGAGTTTGGGGGGTTACGTCGCGACAAATGGGTAAGCACTGTCTACACGATAGAATCTCTATGGATGCTTTCTTCTACTGTCTTCAAGAAGTCCCTGCATGGTACAAATGGCTCACACACTGGAGGGCTGAACAGAAGAGTGGAGGTTCTAGTGCACCCAGAGGTGCCTTGCATAAAAGACCTACTTCAAAAAGCAAGCCACTGAACACCCTTTGGAACACAAGCCTCATCTGACACACATGAGTAAGAGTTAATTCAACTGGAACTCCCTCCTCACCAAGATACCCTGATGAAGGCCACACATTTGAGATTCATATCAAGCTCACTACTATCAAGTTGATTCCAATTCATAACGATCCTATAAGACCAGGCAGAACTGCCTCTGTGAGTTTCTGATGCTTAAATCTTTACAAGAGCTTTTCCTCTCTAAGAGCACCAGGTGGATTTGAACTACTGCCCTTGAGGTTAGCAGATCAGCTGGTAACCTACTCCGCCACCTGGGCTCCTAGGATTCATATAAAACTAAAAACCCATCACCATCAGGTCAACTCCAACTACCTATACAGGAGGCAAAATAAATGTTGGGTTCTTATTTCTTTTTAGTATCAATTTCCTATAGAATCGCTGAGTTGAAATTGACTCAAATGCAGTAAGGTAGCTAATGGATCTGATCAGGAAATCTGGTAATGCTGTGGGTGAGGCATTGCGCTGCTAACTGCAAGGTCAGTCATTTAAAGCCACCCACACATTCTCGGGAGAAAGATGAGGCTGTCTGTCGCACTGTTCAGTGTTGAAAACCCTTTCTGTCATTAGGTTGTTCAAGTCATGTGTATATTTTCGAGTTTAGACCCTGGTCAGATTTGTCATACTTAAACAGTACTGCCATTAACTTGGGGTCATTAAATCAGATAGTTTGGACCCGGAAGAGAATATTCAATAAGCAAAACCTAGAACTGACCCAGAAAGAATCAAGGAGTCACAGGACGGCAAGAAGAAAAGGAGCAGTCCTCTGTTGGGTCTGAAGAACTGCTTCCCCCATTCAGAGTGGACGGTGGCAACTGCCGGCCAACTCAAGCGGACAGTTCCAGCTTCAGTCTATCTCCAAAGGGAACAAGGCTCCTTTCTCCAACCTCCCATTCTCCACTCTCCATCCCCATTCTCCTCATTCCCCAAAGTGGTAACAGGAAGCACTGGAACCTAGCTGAAGTTCGGAGATGAGAGTAGACAAAGTAAGGTCATTTGAGGAGAGTCAAGAGTAACCACAATTACATTATAAAACACACTAAAACCTGCACAAACAATAAAAGATAAACTAGGTAATTGGGATCTCTGAAAATTAAGTTCTCATGATCATCCCAAGAATTTGCCAAGAGCGTAAAACGATAACCTACAGACTGGGGAAAATGTTCTTCTGGTAATGACAAATCTGACAAGGGTCTAATCTCTAAAATATATCGAAATAAACATCAACAACCTAACAGCAGAAAGGAAATAATGAAAAACGGGCAAAGAATATGAAAGATCTTTCCCTAAAGAAGACATTCAGATGACTAACAAACCCATGAAGACACACTTGCCATCATTAACCACTAACCCGGTCGAGAAATGCAAATCAAAATGACAAAGAGAAACTATCTCACCCCTGCAAAAAAAAAATGGTAGTAATTTAAAAAAACAAAAAACAGAAAATGACACATGCTGGTAAGGTGATTCGAATCCTTATGCACTGTTGTCCAGTCCCAGGTCTATATCCTAATGCTGTAAGAACACACACATGTTCATTGCAGCATTCTTCACAGTAATCGTGAAAAGATAGAAACATCATTGCTACCCTGCACCATGACTGGCTCATCTCCTCCCCACGACCCTTCCGTAAGGGAATGTCCTGTTGCCTACAGATGGGTCTTGGGTCCCCACTCCACACTTCCCTCATTCACAATGATTTGATTTTTGTTTTTTGATGCCTGATACCTGATCCCTTCAACACCTCATGATCACACGGGCTGGTGTGCTTCCTCCATGTGGGCTTTGTTGCTGCTGAGGTAGATGGCTGCTTTTTTACCTTCAAGCCTTTAAGACCCCAGACACTATACCTTTTGATAGCCAGGCACCATCAGCTTTCTTTACTACATTTGCTTATGCACCCATTTGTCTTCAGCGATGGTGTCGGAAAGGTGAGCATCATGGAATTCCAGTTTAATACAACAAAGTATTCTTGCATTGAGGGAGTACTTGAGTGGAGGCCCAAGGTGCATCTGCTACCTTGATACTAAGCCTATAAATATGTGCACATAGATTTCCCCATCCTCATATATAAATATATTTACATATGTACATGTCTTTATTTAGACTTCTATAAATGCCCTTTGCCTCCTAGTTATTTCTTCTATTTCCTTTTACAATGAAATATACAACTATCCTCTATTTCCTAAATGCTTCCTCCCCACCCACCCCCACTATCATGATCCCAGTTCTACCTTACAAATCTGGCTAAACCAGAGGATGTACACTGATACAGATAGGAAATGGAAACACAGGGAATCCAGAACATATGATCCCTTCAGGACCAGTGCTGAGAATGGTGATACTGGGAGGGTGGAGGGAGGGTGGGGTGAAAAGGCAAAACCAATTACAAGGATCTACATATAACATCCTCCTTGGAGGATGGACAACAGAAAAGTGGGTGGAGGGAGACGTTGGACTATTTAAGATATGACAAAATAATAATAATTTGTAAATTATGAAGGGCTCGTGAGGGAGGGGGAGAAGGTAGGGGTGGGGAATGAGGAGCTGATACCAAGGGCTCAAGTAGAAAGCAAATGTTTTGAGAATTATGATGGCAACAAATGTGCTTGACACAATGGATGGATGTATGAATGGATGGATGGATTGTGATAAGAGTTGTATGAGCCCCCAATAAAATTATTTTTTTTAAGAAAAAGAAAAGATGGAAACAACCAACATACCCATCAATGGACAATTAGAGAAACAAATTGTGGTTCAAACACACAATGGAATACGATTCAACAGTAGAAAGTAATGCGTCTGTGGACATCTATAAATGGATGAATCTGGAGGACATCATGCTGAGTGAAATAAGGCCACCACAAAATGACAAACAATACATAATATTGCTTTTCTAAAAAAGGCAAGCATCGGTATACATGTAGCAAGCAGTGTTCTTTGATGGTTTCCAGGCATGGGAGAGGCAACAAAGGGGGTCACTTACTGGATCGTAGCTCCTTGTTACTACTGGTGATGGAAAAAGCAATACACAATGTGAGAGAATCAACAGAGCTTGACCAGAGTAGACACGGATGTAGAGAGGAGAACAAAGGACAGCTATAGGGAACACTCTGATAGACACAATTTTGCAATAACAGTAAAAGCAAGAAAAAATTAAGTGAGTGATAACATAAGTAAATGTGTATGCTACATGCATGTGGAAAGACATATAGAATTACATGTGAATGCATATATATTTGTGGATCTATATAGGTACATGGGTGTGTACATATGCATACATATGTTTGTAGGTGATATATGCATATATATATTCATATACACAATAAAACACATAGGGAACACTGTTCTGGATACTTCCTAGACACATCCAAACACCTCATGGGATTAAGTTTAAAAAATCTTGTGACACAAATAGTCCAATTGGCATAGCATATTTCACAAAAAGAATTTTCTATATCAGGGTTCTCAAACTTTTTAAACAGGGGGCCAGTTCACTGTCCCTCAGACCGTTGGAGGGCCGGACTATAGTTTATAAAAAAAACTATGAACAAATTCCTATGCACACTGCACATATCTTATTTTGAAGTAAAAAAAAAAAACGGGCAAGAACACCCGGTGAGAAAGATAAATGTCCTCGGTGGGCCACATGTGGCCCATGGGCCATAGTTTGAGGACCCTTATTCTAGATGCTATTTGGTAAGTAGGATCCCAGGTCTTAAAAGCTTTCGAGTGATCAATAAGATATAACTACTAGTCTCTTTTGGAGTCCGTAGCACTTTCAATATTCTTTGTCAGCACTGTAATTCAAATGTGTGGATTCTTCTTTGGTGTGATTAAAAATATCTAGGCTTGGGTCAGGTGCACCTTAGTCTTCAAAGTAACATCTTTGTTTTTCAACACTCTAGATTGTCTCAGAAGAGGTACAACCAGGATGTTCCTTAGAAGTAAGAATGACAAGGCCTCGCTGCATGTACTTTGGACATGTTGTCAGCAGAGACCGGTCCCTGGAGAAGGACATCAAACTTACTAAAGTAAAGGGCCAGTGAGAAAGAGGAAGGCCCTCACCAAGATGCATTGACTCAGTAGCTGCAACAATGGGCTCAAACATAAGAACAATATTGAGGATGGCACAGGACCAAGCAGTATCTCATTCTGATGTAGATGGGGGCTCCATGAGCCAGAAACGACTAGGCAGAACCTCACAACAACATGGTTCTCTTCCATCTGGGACAAAGGAGGGTAAAGGAAACTAAAGACAATAAAAATCTGAAAGCAAAGGAGGAAATAGTATCAGAGTCCAAATTGTGATATTCTGGTTTGCAGAAGGCTGTGGATGACAGCAGAAGCCCAATATACATCTGTGAGAGCGCTACAGGAAATAAGCCTCCAGTGATTTCCCTCGATCTATAGTGGAAGAATGGGAATAAACTGATTAGAAAACAGTACACTCTGGAGCGGTGACTGTAGGAGGTCAAAATGATCAACCTGATTTGAACACTTAAAACCTCGTGATTTGTCAGTTGATCTCTCCCATACACTTGGGGCATGATATGGTTTTCAACATTTGTGTTAATCTTGGTAGGCTAGCAAAACAAATCCATAGAAACTCAAATGTGTATAAGAGAGAGTTTCATATAAAGGGTAATTATACATTAAGAAAGCATCCCAACCTCATCCAGTCCAACCCCATAAGTCATATTAGCCCATATGTCTGATATCAATCTATAAAGTCCTCTTCAGGCTCACAAAACACATGTAATGATGCTGAATGCAGGATGATTAGGGGCTAGTGGATAGAAACTCTTTGGATCCAGTGGCGTTGTAGGCATCTCAGAGCTGGCAGGGGTCTCCACATGGCTCCTCCAGTTCCCAGGGCACGGTGTCTATCAGCACAGTGTCATATGTCTTGTCACTAGAGTGTCCCTCAGGGAATGAGCAGAGTGAGAGAGAGTAGGTCTCCTGCCTCCAATGAGGAAAATCCAGGAGTTTCCAGAATTCTCAGGAGAAGGTCATGCCCACACAGAAGCCTCATTGGTTATGTTTTTGTTGAGAGGCCAGACTCCACTCCATCCTCTCAAATTGACACCAGATTATATGTAACTACCACAACATTTTTCTGTTTTTCTTTTTCCAGTAATGGGGTTTAGCTCTGATGTATTTTGTCATTGGGGATATCCTTTGAGATAATTAAGGTGTGTTGTGGCAACCTGGCTGATAACCACATGAGGGATTAATTGAAAGGCAGAGAGATAAATGGTTCAGGGAGAAACGCTTGTCAGGGGAAGCCAGCCCCTAACACATCATTACGGGTCCAGTAGGTGCAATTGTACAGCTATAATAAGTGAAAATCATAGTAAAGTTATAGAGAGCATGAGATAGAAGAGAAATATTGAAATAAATGGAGTCAAATAACAATTCATGGTAGCATGCTCACCTCAGCCCCGCTTGATGGTCCATGTGGAGAGAGAGAGAGACCTTTAATGCTAGCCCAGACTTTTATCTTCTCTGGGGACATGCAAGCCCCCTAATTACAGGTGAGGACATACATCACAGGAAGGGGTTGTGCTCTAGGTAATACAGTAATGCGAGGCGGTGGTCTAGGAATGTACACGCAATAAGAAGAGGAGGAATTGGGGTATACATATGGCAAGATGGGCAGATCCTAGATTCATGATGGTGGCCTAACCTTGGTCACCCTTGGGCGGGTTTGACCTCTCTGGGGTCTCCTACAAGGAAATAAACAACTACTATCCTTATCAGAGGGGAGTGGGCCCTATGTGTTGTGGGATAAACAGTGGTGGCTGCTTGCTCTAGATGGCTGATAGCTCTTAGGGAGAATAACCCCTGTCCTACTTCTGATGACCTCCAAGTATATGGCCATTCGCAAGCAGCTGTTTGGCATATATTTTGGGGAGACAGCTTGGGAGAAATCCTTCTGTATCCCACACACGCCTTTGTAGTTCCCAGGACTCCTGCTTTCTGATGGTCGGACCAGGGTGCAGCTGCCTTAGCCAGTTTCCTGCTTCAGCTGGCAAGGCTCACTTCCTGCAAGACATCCCTGAGCAGAAGCCATATGAACCTTCCCTGATGCAGCCCTGGGTGCTGGAGCAGCTCCGTGAAGACCCCTGCCAGCTCTGAGATACTTACACACTCACTGATTCAGCTTTCCTCTAACAGTCAGCGTCATTGTGTGTTTTGTAAGATGGAGGAGGACTTTGTTGATTGGTGTCGGACATATGGGCTAATGGGTTTGGACAGTACTGGGTTGGGATGCTTTATTAAAGTACACTTACCCTTTATATAAAACTCTCTCTTATACATATGAGTTTCTGTGGATTTGTTTCCCTACTTTACCCAGACTAACACAGGCTTCTTGAATTTTTGCTATGTTTTTTTTGTTTTTCAGTATATGAAACCCAGGATTGATGAACCTATAAAGACACCTAGCAGAATAAGAGTTCCTTGGAGGGGCGGGGGTGGGCACAGTAAGGGAAGGTGGGAGGTAAACGGTGATGATATCAAGGACTTCAGGAGAAAAAAGAATATTTTGAAACTGAGATAGCAATTGCACAATACTGCTTGTTGTGTTTGAACTATGGAATAATATAATAATATATCTTTATTACGTCCCAATAAAAAGATTTTGTAAAAACAAAAAAAATTTACTCCACAAGACTAATAATGGCCCATAACAACCACAACTTCTTCTAGTCTGAGACCAGAAGAACTAGATGATGACTGTTGTTGTTGTTGTTGTTGTTGTTGTTTGGCATTGAGTCAGTGCCAAGCCATAGCGGCCCTGTGCACAACAGAAGGAAACACTGCCCAGTCCTGCACTAGCTCACAATTGTTCCTATACCTGAGATGGTGCCTGGTTACCACTAATGACCATTCTGATCAGGGACACAATAAAAGGTCCCAGTCAGAATGAAAGAAAAATGTCAGAATGCAAGAACAATTCTCAAACTCTTAAAACTAAAACAGACTTACTGGACTGCTCTGGAGGCACCTGTAAGGCCACTGCTTTAAGGCACCCTTTGAACCTGAACCTGAAGCCACCTCCAGAGCTCACCTTTCAGCCAAATCATAGATTGATCTATAAAACAAACATCACACCTGGAAGGAATGTGCACCTTTAAACAATAAGCTATGCAAGATCAACAGTCAAAATTTACCCCAAAGCAAAGAAAAGCAGGCAAGGAGAGGCTGGAGAACTGGACGAATGGAAATGAGGTGGTTGGGGTGAAAGGTAGGCAGCGGGAGTATGGGGGATGTGAGGGAGGTGCTGACACACCGCAAGAATATCCATCAATGTCACAGAACAAACTGGGCAGAAATCAGTGTATGAGAAACTAATTTGCAATGCAAACTTTCATCACTACACAATAAAATAGTAGCCCCAATATATGGAATATGTGTTTTCCTATGTTTTCAAATTTACGTCAATTTATAAATTCAGATTTTGTCATTTATTTAGGAGGAAAGGGAAACCAATAGTTTTTTGCCTTTCAAGAAGCAAAATTCTAGATGAGAACAGATGTCTTTCAATTATCATCATCATGATTTCATATTAATTTTATGTGGACTCTATTAGTACCTATAAAGTGGGGGGGGGGGAGTATGAACTTAGAAGACATACCTATCTGAACCCTCTAAGCATTAGAAGATAAAATTTCTCAAAATTGTCTGAGAAAAAGACAAATGGTGACATGTTGGGTTGGTTGCACAAAGGACGTAAATCTAGATGTCGCCTTTCATTTGTTTCAGTGAGGGTGTCCAACAGTTACAAAAGGGCTGCGGTGTCATCAGCCAAGGTTCTCTAAGTGTATGTGAGGACAGGTGTAGCAGACCCACCCAGCACCTCTGCTAGTCTAGAGCACCTGACAATTCATGTTACTTTCGCGGGAGCCAGGGGTTTTACATGAGTTGTGTGGAACCTCTGGATCATTTTACCATAGTCAAAATCAATGGCAATTCCTGGTGCTAGATGTTCAGGTGTGAAAGGGAGTTCTCAAGTGACAAAATTTTTTAAAAAGTAAATTAATTAAAAATTAAATCAGAATTGTTTGTCACACAGAGCAGCATGTGAGTTCCCCAACAGGAAAGGAAAGAGAAAGAAAGAAAGCGTTGGCTGACTGAGCATTAATGGGGAAGCAGTTCACAAGCAATGAGGTGAGGTGTTCACCCACGACAGCTATCGAATAAGCTTGTACAGTCGCCCCTTCCTACTGAAAGCCTAGAGAGCAAGGCTATCTCAGCCGAAACCGAGGAAAAGATAGGATTTTACCAACCACTCCTTACACGTTCTCATGACCATCTTTACCCTTTTATTTTTCTCTAAAGAAAAAAATTGTTTTTAGCAATCAGGGTGATGATCTCTGAGTGATAGATTCAGAGGCACACAAGCTGCCTTACAGGTTTGGCTGAGACATATTTCCACACAGGTATCTCTATGTGCTGCAAATGTACCTATGTGTATTATATTGTAAAGCATACAGGGGACAAAGTTACAGAAACGAGTTCACCATAACTCAACACCTTGAGGGGATGAGGCACTGGGCTGGGGACCCAGGACCTTTGTCCCAGAAGACCCCAATTGGCAAAATACAGTCCACAGAGACAATATCCTCCACTGTACTGTGGTGAGGCATGACTACAATCTTAAAAGCTCCCAGGTGGCCATCTAAGATGCATCCATTGGTTTCTCCCCTCCCGTAGCAAAGAAGTATAAAGTCAAAGATGCATAGAAACAGTCCAAAGAACTAATGGATGAAATGAACCTCAGCCTCTATGATCCTGGAACCAGAAGAACTAGACAGTGCCCAGCTAATACAACCAACCACTCTGACTGGGGAAATGATAGAAGGTCATTGACAGAGTTGGGGGTGGGGGGAGGAATGTGAAATCAAAATAATTAGAAAAGACCACCTTATTGGCTTGATAGAGACTGGTTACACTCCTGAGATGACAGCTCTTATTATGCATCAAGTCTAGAAATAAACCCACCCTCACAGATCAACTGTCAGCCAAATAATAGAGGGGACGGTGCACAGGCCTTAGAACCATGAACCCCGGGGACCACCAGGGCAGCATTTGCCCAGGGACAGTGCTCAGCGGGCAGAAGGGACAGGAAAGAAGGACAAATGGAAATGGAAGCGCAGGGCAGAAGTGAGAGGAGGGCTGTTGCTCTGTGGGGCTTGTCCTCACTGTCTCAAACCAGAAGGTCTGACATGTTGAATGGAAAACATGAATTTGCTCCGTCAACGTTCTCCCAGCGAAAGTGAAAGGAAGCAAACCTGCTGGCTCCGCTGTGAGAGCAAATGGAAGGAAAGAAGGCGGGTTAGAGTCTTGCCTCTTTGGCGTTTCCCACAATGTTTAAAATGCCCAACGTTTTCACCTTTGGCATCAATGAATACACCTTTTTAATTGTTTTAGGGTGAATGCCAACGACGTTATCCGGCCAGTTCTATACTTTCAAATGCATCTCGGCCAACTTTCTTACAAGTTTAATGCTCACTGTGAGGAGCTCAGCAGCCCTGGTGGCTGAGTGGGTCACTCACGCATTGGACTGCAGCTAACCACAAGGTCAGCGTTGGTCCCCGCTAGTCCCTCCTCAGGAGGAAGCTGAGGCTGTCTGCTCCCATAAAGGAAGCAGCTCAGCATGGCATACAGGGTCACTATGAGTCAAAATCAACTGCACGGCCATGGGCTTGACTTGGGGCGGTTTATTATGAGCGTCTCAGCTCAGTGGGTTTGAGTTATTGACTTCTAATTAGTGGAAGCCCTATTCTGCCCAAATAGGAACAAGTTATCCAGCCAATTAAGATAAGCAGAAAAAGAAAGTCAACAACAGGCTGCAGGTGGGCAAGGAGGAAGCTCCTTGGGGCAGTCCCAGATCAAAACTGTTTCTATAATCATTCAAAGAGCTCATTTCCCTCCTCTTCCTCATCCTCCTCATCTTCCTCTTCCTCTTCCTCCTCCTCCTCCCTCAAGTGTGCAATGGGGTTTTCTAGAAACTACATGGCAGCTGATGTCACCACAGGTGGGATGCTGAAGCAGATGTGAGAACTCACCAGTGACATCGGCAATCTCCTCTATATAGGGATATGACAAGGCCCAGCCATTTGGACATTATTCTTTATTTCTATTTATATGTGAATGAACATCCCACTGAGCTTCAGAACAGCTTCTGAATGAGGAGAAGCTTGTAGGAGGGCTGGTAGGAGGGCCCTGCCTGAGAGAAGGGGCTGGCTCTCATGGATGGGACTTTTCCCTATAGATCTTTCCCATTTCCATGGCAAATGGAAACCTCTGGTATGACCGGTCTGAGGCAATGAGACTTTCTTCATCGTCCACATTCAGGTCGTCCCATGCTCATGCCCGGCCCACACCTGTAAAAGAATGCTGGAAAGTAGATTTAAACCCAACAGCTTGCCACCGCGTCAAGTCTGCCTCAGAGCAGCCTATTGCACTGCAGAGAACCGGCCCTGTGGGCTTCTGAGACGGGAACTTGCACAGGAGAAGAGAGCCTCATCTGTCTCTCAAGGGTAACTTAATGGGACCGTTGTTCCTTAACTCAGTGGTTCTCAACCTTCCTCATGCCACGACCCTTTCCTACAGTTCCTCAAGTGGTGGTGACCCCCAACCATAACATTATTTTTGTCACCACTTCATAACTGTCATTTTGCTACTCTTATGAATCATAATGTAAATATCTGATATGCAGGATGTGTTTTCATTGCTACAAATTGAACCTAATTAAAGCATAGTGATAAATCACAAAAAACAATATGCAATTATATATTGTGAAATATTTATTTCTAAGGACAAATATGTGGGGGGAGGTCAGATGCTCACAGGCATCCTCCCTGAGGGGGATCAGTTGCCAGACTGCAGGGGGCTCCACTCCCTGCTGTTAAGGACAATGGACGCCTGCAGTCATTGATTTGGTTCCTGTAGGTGGAGTTCACACCCTACTGCTAATGGTTCCTATGGAGATCCAGAGAACAGGTCAAAGTGAAGCTGCCATCCTAAATCTAAGATCCGCCCATCTTGTCACATGTATACCTCCAATCCCTCCTCTTCCTACTGCGTGTGTGTCCCTAGACCACCCCCTCATTGCTGTATAACCTATGGTGCAATCCCTTCCTGTGATGTATGTCTTTACCTGTAATTTAGTGGGCTTGCATGTCCCAAAGGTATATAAGCCTGGGTTAGCAATACAGGCCTCACTCACTGGTCAACCCCTCACTCTCACTTGGCTCCTCCTCTCCTCTCCCACCCTCCCTCCCTTGTTCCCTTGCCCTCCTTCCCCTACCCTCCGCGTAGACCATCAAACGGGGCTGAGGTGAGCATGCTACCATGAAATGTGTCTAACTCTATTATTGCAATATCTCTATCTCTCATGCTCTCAATGATTTCAATGTAATATTTATTTCAACCATGCAATTGTGCTTACTGAACCCGTGATTAGTGGGGGAGGCCGCTAGCACCCCCAACTCATACCACACAAATAAATGAAATGTTGTCTTGAAGCATGGAGTAGCATGGGTAACAGTCTTCACGGTGCGTGCTCGTATGTGTGCGTACCTGCATGTGGGCGGACCTGTCTGGAGACTGATAGAGGAGCGATATCTTGGTTCCTAAGATCATCAGAAATATGTGTTTTCCGATGGTCTTAGGCAACCCCTGTGAAAGGGTGGGTTGATCCCCAAAGGGGTCGTGGCCCACAGATTGAGAACGCCTGCCTTAAAGTATTTGAGTTCCAAAACTGAGTCAAACAAGTGTGTTACTTGAGTTTGATTAGGTTGAGTTGAGTTGGGTTTGTTTTTTGAAAGTATCTCGCAGTGGAGTTAAAAAGATACTCCTCCTTCGTCGCCATCCAGTCAATTTCCACTCGGGGTTCCCCGTGTAACATGGAAGAAGTTTTCCATATCATTTTCTAGGCTATCATCTTAACAGAAGCAGGTGGCCAGGTCTTGGATCCAGCAGAGCTAACAGTGGTTTTGAACCCCCGACCTCTAACTTAGCAAACGGTTTGTGTCATTTTGAGCCCCAGAATCAAATTCTAAAATATTGCTTCCAACAGTTAAAAATTAGAAGGTGACTTTGCAAAAGTGTTGCAAAAGTGTAATTAAAAAATAATGGCGTTTTTCCAGCAAACTTTCTGGAGCCCTCTGTATACTGAGTCTCCATTTGTTTTTTCAGTTTCCCCATATGTAATATGGGGGAGATGATACCAAACCTACAGCATAGTTGTGAAATTTAAATAAGTATGTCAAATTGTAATGAAGCACCATTGTCTCCAGGCATGTACTGAGTGCCAACTGTCCTAGTTACTGCCCAGCTGGGATCCTCCCCACCCTGGTCATGGGTTAGAATTGCCCGGAAGGATTTTATCAAGGCTCTCTCTAAGCTTAGGCCCCAGAGATTCTGATTGAATCCATCTAGGGTGAGGCCCAGACATGCAAATATATAGATATATAGATATAGATATACCATTGCTATCGCAGATTCTGACTCAACTCATAATTCTATGCAAGCTATAAATCTTTATGGGTGTAGATAGCCTCGTCCCTCCCCCACTGTGTGGCTGGTGGCTCTGAATTAGCCATCATGCTAATTAGGAGTCTCACGCTTACCCAAGAGAACCACCAAAGTTCCCGGAAATTTCAAAAAGTCGGCACGGTTGAGAATCAGCGAATTGCCATGTTCTCAGATTGTGGTCTAGAATCCATTTCTAAGGAACCACCAAGGTTGACTGGGAAAGAAGGACGCCAGGGCCCCACTCTGGCCTGCGAATGAGTCTTTATTTCTGGAAAGACTCCTAACATCTCAAATTTAAAACACCTCCCCTAGGCAGTTATAATGCATGCTAAAATTCTCAACCAGTAGAGAGGTAGGAGTGTAAACCAAAGCTTCGTGAATCTGACTGAACAGAGAGCCCTCTGAGGCTCACTGCAGGAAGGATGATTCTTACTTACACATCCTCAGTTGGGAACCACCGTACTAGACTGCTACCCTTCCAGCTGTTTGCCCTATGGCCAAAACTCTGTACGTGGAATGAGCAGACTTCTGAAGCCATGTACTTCCCACAGTCGAGCATGAAAGCTTGTGTAGGATGTACAGCAGCCTGTTCAGTTGAGAAGGAGTGTGAGTTACTAACATTGGGATTCCTCACCTTAGCCCTCTTGCACCTCCCCCTGCTTTGAGGAGAAGCTTTCCACGAACAAAAGCACTTTATGCACCAGCCCCTAGCTTCTCCCCATCTCTGCACTGTCCAGAGAGGGGTGTGCCCAGTTAAGAGGAAAAGAGGGTCTGGATCAACCTGACAGGCCACATTGGTGTGTATAAGAAAGATATCCTAAAACAAAATACTTTTAATGGTTTTAGGCAGCTACAGAAGAAGAAAGAGGTGACAGGCTGGTGGTACCATGGTGGTTTAGTAGTAGAATTCTCACATTTCATATGGGAGATCATTCCTAAGCATTGGCTACCCATAATTATACCTCATCATCAGAGAGCACAGGACACTTGCCTGCGTTCACAAAACTCTCAGGGAAGCGTTTTGATTGGCCGAACCTGGGTCACATGTCCACTGAGAGACCAATCACTGTTGTTGACTCTGTTATCAAGTTAGAGATGTTGGAAACCAAACTGTTCCATCAGAAAGAGGACTAACCCTCAAATGTCCTTTCAGAGCCCTTGTTATGGGTTGAATTGTGTCCCCAGAAATAAGGAGGTGTTATGAATCCTAGACTCTGGACCTATGGTAGTAATCGCGTTTGTGAATGAGCCTTCTTTGCTGTGCCAATGAAGCAGGATTCATGGAGGATGGGTTTTGAGTCCATCTCTTTTGAGAAATGGAAAGAACAGATTGAGCTTCTCTCTGCAAAGAGCTTGCGCCCTGGTTTTCTAGAGTTTGCTTTCACCCCACCTCACCGTGTCACGATCCCCTCTTCCCCCTCCCACCTATCGTGATGACGGGGTCTCCGGGTTGCTTGGTGCTGCTTTTGGGGCTCACTCGTGGGACCATTGAACTAATCCTGCTGGTAGGGAAAGGGGTGGAACTGGAGAACAAGAAGATCAGAGAGTTGCACAAAGTACTAGTTAGGCCGGATCAGATGGAACTGACAGTATTGCAAAGAAGAAACCAAGATGAGCGTTGAGCGTCTGCCCTTGGTGCTGCAGCTGGGCCAAGCCCTCCAACAGCTTAACCAGTCGGTGAGCAACGAACGGAATCCTGGGGGTCGGGACTTCCTTCTGCCTCTTTGCTGATGGGCGGCTTCACGTCAGGCAAATTCTGCATCCTGAGGCTTCCGAGAAGAATGTATTATGGCCTGAATGCTTCCATTCCTTGTTTGCTCTTCGAAAATAATTCAAGAAGTGTTGCCCAGCTTCACCTGATAGTGACAAACTGGACGTTAGAGCGATGACAGAGGGTCTGAATTTTGACGAAAATTGTTCACTCTTCAGATATGGAGCCTCTCAAGTTGAAGATATGCGGAATATAATTTTAGCATGCTTTCAGGGCCGTATAATCATGGGTTCTCAGACGCAGAGAGAGTAAATTACACATGTGAAAGTGGCACTTGCAGCAGGATGGAGCTTACTGGTGATCACACCATAGTCACAGCACGACAGTCCCCCTGCTGTCGTCGGACAAAGCTATTGCAAGATTCTTCAAAGGACTCCGTATTGCCTAGGGAGGTGCTGCCCTGGCTGAATGCTCAGGGGCAGGCACTGGAGAAGCTCTGGCTGGTTTGTGAGTGAAGAACTCCGAGACCTGACCCTGCAGGGACACATGCAGCCCATGGGGACCCGGTACATTGAGGTTTAGAAAGCGACAGGCGGAGATTGTTTTGAAATTGCTGGTGGACCATCCACGGAAAATCAAGTCATTGTTCCAACGCAGGGCCTCCCTCTCATGGCCACAGCGAGGAAGTGGTGGCGTTCTTTGGATAGCATCGCCCCAAAGAACTGGGGGGTGGGAGGGTATCCTCTTTGTAACCTCCCCAGATGGGAGGCCAACAGGGGATGATGCTCTTGTCCTGCCTGCTTGTGAGCAGTGTGCACAGAATGCGTGGAGCATGCACAAGAACTGGTTGGGTAAAAGAGACATTGAACTTCAGGAGCACAGCAGCTGAAGCCCTGCAGGCGTTGAATCGATTCTCCTCAGGCCCTCTCATCCCACTTCCAAGCCCCCGCCCTCCTTATTCCAGTACTACCCCAGCAATTTATGCCTCCAAAAATGTTAGAGATTGTATATGCCTTTGAGGGTTTCCCCATGCAGCCACAAGTGAAGACATGCTGGACTTCCTGGGGGGAGTCTCCACAGATACTCGAACTCATGGGGTCCGCAGAGTATTGAATCATCAGGGCCGCCTGCCCTTCTGGAGTTGCCTTTATCCAGAAGTCTGCCGACAGAGCACTGATGGCTGCACAGAAGCATCATATTAAAACCATGAAGAACAGATATGTTGAAGGCTTTCAGTGTTCAGCTGAGGAGATGGGGATTAATGGGGGGCATTTTAAATCAACATGGCTTGTCCCCACTGCCATGTAAGTTACCATCTCCTGCATCAGTTCTTCCTACTGAAGCTGCCATGGATCAGCCCTCTGGGCTTTTGAACCCACAAGCCCTCTACCCTCCACAGCCTCCTAACCAGCAGGTACTCAGCTCTTCATGAATGACACAGCATACT
The DNA here is from genome assembly GCF_050624435.1 of Tenrec ecaudatus. Taxonomy (NCBI): domain Eukaryota; kingdom Metazoa; phylum Chordata; class Mammalia; order Afrosoricida; family Tenrecidae; genus Tenrec; species Tenrec ecaudatus. The sequence goes on from NC_134544.1 coordinate 13,905,703, forward strand.
ATCCTGGTATGCAACCGAGGGTAGACGTGGGCACACATGTAATCAGGCCAGGACTCTTCTCAAAGAATGAGTTTGTATTTAAGGGTCCCAGTAGTTAGACCTTCCTCAGAAGGGAAGTGTTTGAAAGATGTATGGTGATCCTGATACTGTCAGACACAAGAAAACTTGTAGCAACTTCAGGGGAAGTTCATCTACCCTCAGACTGCAGTATGTTCAGCAAAAATGATTGGATGAGGGGCCTGGGGCCCTATATTTCAGTGGAGTGAAAAACTTGAGCCAATGAAGCCAAATCCTTTGGGAAGCAGCATGCAGCATGCGTAGCTCCTTGGTGATTTGGTGATTACAAAATGGGTATTGAAACTGTGAATTTGGAATGAGATGACTCCCATAACTTCCAACTAAAGTGGTATTTAGGTATTTGGAGGAAAAGAAAAAACTACTCCACTCACGTCTACCATCTTTGCAATGAACTCTGCTGTGAAAGCTCTTTTTTATTTTCATATCCCTCCTCTTTCTCTCCATCTCTTTGTCTTCTGCACAGTCGTGCCTCTTACTAAATAAGTCACTCAAGAATATGGTCTTGGAATATTTAAATCACAAATTTATGAGAAGAAAGGAAATAAAACTTTAAATCCTCAAAAAACGAAGAACAGACTGAGCAAACAACCAGTGAGGAAGCAGAAATAGGAAACAACCAATGAGGAGCGTAGGGAAAACAGATGCCACACCACATGAAGATTACCAGGGAATTCTCACAGAAGCTGAGATGACAGGACCTTCCCCTTCCAGCCAGCACCCCGGTCTCAGATTGCCACGCTCCTCAACGGTGATAAAGTAAATGTCTTCTGACTAATGTCACTCACTTGTGGCATTTCTGCTACAGCAGCACTAATAACCACTTATTAGTAGTCAAATATTGAGGCATTTGAATTGTGGGGCTGGAGAAGAATATTGAAAGTACGAGGGAAGGACAAAAGGACAAACGGAACTGTGTTGGAAGAAGTAAGGCCAGAGGGCTCCTTAGAGGCAAGGGTGGCAAGACTTGTTCTTCCATAGTTAGGACAGGTTGTCAGGTGAGACCCGCCCCTGGAGAAGGACATCAAGGTTGATAAAGTGGAGGGGCAGCGAAGAAGAGGCAGGCCCTCAAGGAGATGAACTGACGCTGTGGCTGCAGCAATGGGCTCGGGCACAGGAACGACTGTGAGGCTGGTGCAGGGCCGTGCAGTGCTCTGTTCTGTTGTGCAGAGGGTCGCTGTGGGTCGGAGCTGACTGGCACCTAATAACAACAATAACCTGATATTTCAGGTGACCACATCCAAGAGAATTATTAAAATATCAAATTGTGTTTCTTTCCAAATAATCCATCATCCAGTATCTTCTCTCATCAAACTCAATGTTTTCCTAGCATGTCTAAACCCGCGCGAGCGCCCTCCTTGCGCTCGAGACCAGCCTTCTCTCTGACCTCAGTCAAACCCACCTCTTCAACTGTGTCCATAAAATGTCCAGAAGAGCTCGCTAATTTCCTCATCACGCAAGATGTTTGGCTTCAGGATACACATCTGATCGGGCAGGTTCTCTGCCCGGAGCGTGGGCACAGCTCCCAGTAGGGTCTGATCCAACAGAGGGTTGCCCCAACAGGCCTCTACAATTGCAGAGCCCCGTTTGTAGGAATGAACGAGTTCCTTTGTGCATCAGAGAGGAATGTGGCATCAGGGCATGGGGCATGCCCTGTCTTCACCAGCTTTGCTCAACAGAAGGAAGGATGGGGAAGAAATTTGGGGAGCAGTTACAAGGTTCATATTTTAGGTCCTTTTGGTGACCCCCAAGAATGAGGTCATCACACTGTGTCTCTGAGGATATATGCCAAACCCACCCATCCATCATAGCACACACGCTGCCCTAGGGATAAACTTTTATGGAGCAATAAAGATTAAAATATATATGTAGACATTTCCAGAGGCCTATTGACATTCCATGGAACTAGAAGCCAAGCACCATGTTTCCCTCGGGACACCCTGTGTTGCCTTCCTGTCAGCCTCCATGCTGGCTCCCCACACATTCACTGTGAATGGGTGACATACTGACACCTGCTTCCAAGAGCACATTTTGGAGACAGACTTAACTTGACCCACTCAAACACCGTGTGTGTGTGTGTGTGTGTGAGAGAGAGAGAGAGAGAGAGAGAGAGAGAGAGAGAGAGAGAAAGAGAAAGAGAGAGAGAGAGGTGGGGGGGGGGGAGAAAGAGACAGCAACAGAGACATCCTACCAACTTCCATATGCTTTCAATGTATTCTACTTTCAAATGTCGAAGCATTTACAAACCGATCTGGCTTGGAAGAAGTAGGGCCAGAGTGCTCCTCGGAGGCAAAGATGGCGAGAGTCCATCTCACATACTTTGAGCATGTTGTCAGGAGAGACCAGTCCCTGGAACAGGACAGCATCCTGGGTAAAGGAGAGGGGCCGTCTAAAAGAGGAAGGTCCTCAAGGAGATGGACTGACCCCATGATTGCAACAGAGGGCTCACGCACAGGGACAATTGGGACGTCGCCACAGACCGGGCAGTGTTTCCTTCTGCGTGTTTCAGCTGCTCCAATGAAGTGCCCAGGGGCACTCCTCTCTGCCAGTAAGCCTCGGCCCAGAGGTGCTCAGCTCCAGTTCCATGGATTGGCCACTCTGCCAGCAAGCTTCCTGCCAGAAGGCACTTAGTCCCATTGCTCCGTCTCATGCCAGTTTCTTGATTCTGTTGCCTCTGCAACTGACATCTCTCTGCTGCTGCTTTTCATGGCCAGAGGCCATCTCCAGCGTCACAGCTGTCTCTGAAGCAAGGAGGTCCCCGGTGCACAGTGCTCATTCCTGACTCTTCTTTTCTGGAGGTCATGAGTTCCTCCTCTTCCACCTCCTGATGGGCTCGTGTTAAGTCGTGCAAGAAGGCAAAACTGACCAATCCACATATAAGGTTCCATGCACTTTATTTGCATAGTCCCACCCCTACAAGGGTGCCGTGAGTCTAATTTACCGTATCAGTAGGCTATCCACAAGCGCCTTCCTTTGCATACTCCTACCCAGTCCTTCGATGGAAGCTACAAGGACCATCGCTAGAAGAGCCACGTGAAGTGATTCAATGGGCCGCATCCTGGGGCAGAAGACAGTGGGCTCTCTTGGAAAAGTCAGCCTCCTCTCCTGTGACTCAGGGTCCTTGACCCCACCCCCACACACCAAAAAAGCCCTCCAGGACAAATAACTCCATGATCAATAATAAATTGGCTGAATTTTATACTTGCTTAATAAGGTCAATTATTGGCAATGATGACCCACTTGCCCTCACTGAGAACAAAGTTCAGTAATGAGAATCTTTGTTATGTCCTAAAATAAAAATAATAAGTTCAATTAGGTGGGCAAATTAGTTCGTGGGATGTTTACAGGTGTTTCGTTTTTTATTAGCCCACCCCCAAGTGCTAACCCCAAAGGAAAGGGAAAAACGAAAACAAGTGGAGCGTGTGACCAGCAGATTCAGGCACGTTGGCTCCTCCTGGGCTGCCAAGGTTGCCCCTGACCAGGCCTGGGGGGCACAAGGGAGAGTCTAAGGCAGAGCTGCAGACAGACAGGCTGAGAGCCACCCAGGCTCCAGGCGGTGGGAGGACCGAGTCCAGGGCAGCAACTGGAGTTTGGCATCCAAAGCCAGGCTTGCCCTCACATTCCAAGTTAAACTAGTCTCCATCCCGTCAGGATAGGATGACCTGAGGATGTGCTCCACGCGATGTTTGGTGACTAGTTTGGGAGCACCAGACCACCAGGGCTTTCTTCTACTGCACTTTCAAGGTAGACTCAAGCCTCTAAGCCTTCTGCTAGGACTCAAATTTGCTACCCATTTACAGCCCCCAGGGATGCAACTGTAGGAGGGAAGGTCTGAGGGCTTCAATGCTTGGGGAACTAAATATCAAATCACTAGCCAGAGACCCCCCCCCCCATACCACTTTGTAGTCCTGACGGCATAGTGGGCTACACGTTGGGCTGCTAACTGCAAGGTCGGCAGTTCTAAACCACCAGCAGCTCCAGGAGAGAGATAAGGTTTTCTACTCTGGTAAAGAGTTACAGTCTTTTGAGGACTAAGGGGGAAAAAAAGAGAGTTACACTCTTGGAAACCCACAGGGGCAGTTCTACCCTGTTCTGTAAGAGTCGCTATGAAACAGAATTGACTTGGTGGCTGTGAGAACAGTGATGCAAAGAAAAAGTCCCCATGTGCCAGGCTCTTTTCAGGGGGACCTTGAATAAACCGTGCAGCATCCCCCCAGTGCTGTGTGTGAATCAGAAGCCGTGACGCACGGCTAACGTCCTACTTCAAGTCTTCACACCCTGCTGTTTGGATTCCTCCTGTCCTTGCTCTCTAATAAGCAGGGGCTCACCTATTGGACTCCAAAGTCAGCAGTTCAAAGCCACCAGTCACTTGCTCTGTGGGTGAAAGACGTGGCTGTCTGCTCCGGTAAATATGTGCAGTCAGACACCCAAAGGGCAGTTCTACTCTGTCCTAGATGGAATCGATTCAATGGCGGAAGGTTTGGAGCCAGTGAGGCTGTCAAGCACCTGGCGAGTCTGAAGTGACTTGTGCTCCAAGTGGAAGGCGCACAACAGATTTCAAAGATGTTGTGCCATTTAAAATCAGAAAGAAGGACATTACGTATTTGTCCAGAATGTACTGGGAGAACTACTTTTATCTTAAATATATCAGGTTCAAAAAATACTCAAAATTTATCTCACCAGCTTCTTTTTACTGTTTTCACGTGACCTCTTGACGTTCTTGAAACGGCAGAATGGGCTCCGACTTGTGGGTTGCACCAGGACCCCCCCTGCTCTGCGAGCCCCAAGCGCTTTTCTTCTCAACCAGAGAACAAGCATTGTAACCCAGGTATCTGCACGGGGCCTGTCCTCCCCGTCCTCTGGCAACTCCCTCTGGCCACGTCCACAGGCTTCACAAGTGACCCAGTGGTTCAGCCCTGGACTGCTTCCTGAAAAGCCGATGGTTCGAAACCATCAACCACTCACTCAGGGGGGAAAGATGTGTAGGTTAGCTCCTGAAAAGACACTTAACAACCAACACCACGAGTCAGCACAGGGCAGGGTCGAACTTGCCTGGTGGGTTCCAAGACAATAGCTCGGAAAGGAAAAGCTGGCATTGTGGTTCGAAACCACCTCCTCTGGAGCTGTCTACTGCCCTAAAAATGACAACAGGGGCGGTTATGAGTCAGCATCCACTCGATGGCGATGAGTTTGTTTGGGGGTTCTAACTGTTTAGGGGACTGGCAGGCCTCGACTTCCAAGGGTCATGGTTTTGAACTGCTGACCTTTCGTATCACAATCCGACACATAACCACCGTACCACCAGGGCTGCTACTCCGTAAACATAACAGTCCTGAAAGCCCTTCTCCTTCCCATAGGGTCTCTGTGAGTCCGGATTGACTCAAACAAGAAAAAAAAACTAATCTGCTTACTTTGCAAATCCCTTTACAGGTGTGGGGGAAATGTAGTTCTCACAAGTGGCCAGTAGAGGGGGCGCATACCATACCTTAACTAAAAAGCAAAACGGAAACAATCCACAAACTCACTGCCATGGCGTTCTTGGATGTTCAAGATCTTAACTCTTCACCGAAGCAGGCAGTCTCCTCTCTGGTACCACACTTAGGACTGAGAAACTAGGGAACTAATTGGTTCACTCTTTGGAACTTATTTTAACCAACTCTAGAATGGGAATTCACCAAATAAAAAAGAAAAAGAAAATTCATCCATATTGAGTGTGAGAACGTTCTGCAGATGTTCACATCGGCTTTGTATTGGGGGTCGCCCCCGTAGAAAACTGATGAGGATCACAATTAAAAACTGATCACAATTAAAGGGAGCGGTGATACTTGAACTTCTCATCTTTGAAATGTATTTCCTAAAACCCTTGGAATGACAACGCAAATTAATATCGGTGCACCCTTCTGACCACCAGCCAGTGCAGAGTAACACTCTGAAGCTTGCAGATATCATTACTTCCTTTAGACAGGGTGCACTTTATGGATAAATATTTTATACCACGAACGAAGGCCCTTTGTAGTTGGCATAAAATATTCACAGGGAAAAGGTGATTACTGGGCAATCGTTACTGTCCTGCCACCATCAGACGCTCTTCCTTGCAATAGCTCTGGTGAAGCCAGTTGCCCGCGGGTGCTCCTTCTGTTTGGAACCTTCGGGAAACGTTTGGGAGATCATCATTGTCGTCGTTGTTGTTGTCAGTTGCCATCACACTGGTTCCTACTCGAGGTGAGCCCGGTGTGCAGAGTTGAACTGCTCTGTGGGTTTCCTTTCAGAAGCAGATGGCTAGGCCTATAAGCGGCCTAGGGGGTAAACAGTTTGTGTCTCCCTGGGCACCCTCCCAGGGTCATCGAGGAAGAGGAAGATGGCCAAGGAGGTGACTGACGCAGTGATGCCACACTGGGCTCAAACACAGCATTTGGGACGCTGTGCAGTAGTGCATGGTGGGCCTCGCAATTGTGCTGCTTGGGTTCCAGACCGTTGCAAGGAAGTGCACAGATAGCAATCAAAGAAGGCCCGTGAATGTGTTTGCTCCTCAGTACCTATGTTAGGATCCCATGAGACTGCTGTCTAGTGCAGGGGTCCTCAAACTACAGCCCGCGGGCCACATGCAGCCAGCCGAGGACATTTATCCGGTCTGCCGAGTGTTTTTGCCTAGCCCCCACCTTTTTTTTTTTTTGGAATTTGTTCATAGTTTTTTTGGGGGGAGGGTTGTTTGGGGGGAGTTTTGCTTCTCCTACACCTCCCAGCACTCGGACTATGGCCAGCGCTTCCAGCAGCGCATGCAGACTCACGTGTAGAACCTTCGTGGGCCGGGGTCTCTGCAGGGCAGAGGAGAAGGCTCCCACGGCAGTTCCCTAATATTCAGGGGCATTGCTCGCTCGTTGCTCCTGTCTCGGATCAGCCTTCCTCCTCCCGCTGTGGCAGGTGGGGAGCAGGTCTCCCAGAAACACCCCGTGCCGAGGATGGTGCTCTGTGCATGAGCCGCCTCCTGGGCCTGCCCACTCCTCTTCTTCAGGCGCACAAAGCTCTCCTGACCTGCCTGCTTGCCTGGCCCCACCACGGAGACAGGGAAAGTAGAGCTTGGGGAGAGCAGAGGGGGCACTTTTTACATCCCCTTTCTGTCCCACCCCCCTGGTCTTCCATAAGTGGAGTGGGGTTAGGCCCCAGGGACAAGAAGTATGGGGTAGGTGACTGTGACCCAGATAGTGGAAAACAGGCTAGTCCAGTCACCCCTTCGCTTGTCTGGTGTTCTTGCTCGGGGCGCATCTCTCCCACGTTGGGAGATTGCAGAACGGACTTGTTTTAGCTCTGTCTACGAACCAGCCCTGGGACGAGGTCAAATGCAGCCTTCATTCCACTGGGATCAAAATGCCAGCCATGCTGGCTGCCCAGTGGACATCGGCCTGCCATCCTGCAGAGGGATTCCAGTGTCCCCTAGAGCAGGGAACCCACTGCTCTCCTCCTCCGGGCTGATCTGGGGTGGAGAGGGGAAGGGTCAGGAACCCAGTCCTGATTCACCAGCAAAGACTGCTGTGCACCACAGAGCAGTTCCCAAAACCAGCACCAGAGGGAGCCCGCCCAGGCAGGCCCCCTGCCAGTCCATCTGGCCCAGTTCGTGGCTTTCACCTTCTGAGCCGGCTGTCAGGGTGCTAATAGGCCATTTATCAAAGATCGCTCTGCATGAGCTCTCTATCACACACACGCACACAACAATGAAAACCACATTCAGGAAGAAAAACTGTAGGGATTTTCCCATCCAAATCCAAGTCCCAGGACAGGAAAGGGGCCCGTTCTTCTCCATTCCTCTCAGTCTGCAAGCACGTTGAATCCATTGGTGCGCGTCCAGGCAGTGAGACCTGTCTTGAGGGAGGGAGCCCGACCGCGAGATCTGCCGTCCTTCTCTCCAGAGATATCCTTCAGGACTGCATGGAGGGCACACGAGAGAACTCTCTTTCCACAGGTTCTGTTCATTTGACGCGTCTCCCCCTCCCCCCTTCCTTTCTTGGACCAATCATATTTCTTCTTCCAATTTCAGTGCCTTGAGTGCCCAGCTTTGGCTGACCGGCCAGAACATTGGTTGACCTGTGTCGGGAGCGGGCCTGGCGCACTGTCTGGGGTCCCGGTGTTGGGGGAGGGGCCTGGACTGGCCTCTGCTAGAGAGCTTGTGCTGAATTTGAGACAATGTGGCGCAGAAGGCACTGCAGGCACCACCACTACCACCCCTGCTTTCTCCCCGCTCCATCCTAGGGCCATAGTTTTTATAAACTACAGTCCGGCCCTCCAATGGGTCTGAGGGACAGTGACCTGTCCCCCTGTTTAAAAAGCTTGAGGACCCCTGGTCTAGTGAGTGTGTTAGGAACAAGCTTGAAAGATTGCTAGAATGACTAACGTGGACCACCAGGACAGGAAGTGACGCGTGCTGTCGGAAGAAAACAGCAGCGGTAGACGTGCTTGATGCAAGTTGCAACCTACTTTCAGTTGGTAAGAAGAGCACATTGCCTGTGAGGAGCCCTGGTGGTGTAGTGGTAGAATGTTGGTCTGCTAACTAGAAGGTCAGCAGTTCAGAACCACCATCTGCTCCTTAGGAGAATGATGAGACTTTTTAATCTCCGAAGGAGTTACAATCTCGAATTCCCACAAGGCCAGTTCCCCTCCTTCGTGTAGGGTCACTATGAGTCAGATGGGGGGTGGAAGTTTGGTGGTTTTTTTGGGGGGGACCATTACAAAACAAGGCGGGCCAGGCCAGGCCTCTCGGGAGCAGTCTCCTCCCCTGCCCGCAGTGGGCGCAGCACAGCCACACTCCCCACCAGACCTAGCCAAGCCAGTTGTCCTGGAGTCCATTCCCACTCAGGGGACACCCTGTGTGTCACAGTCCACCCATCATTTTCTACAGATGGGAATTTTTCCAAGGTAGATACTCAGGCTTTTCTTCTGAGGCACCTTCTGCGTGGATTGGAACCACTGACTTTTCAGTTGGTCACCGGGCATGTAACCATATGAGGCACCTCACACAGACCATATGCAGCTCACCCTGTGAGCCGTGACTGGGAGGTAAACTCGGAGAACAGGGACTGTGCCCTCTACAAGGGTCTCCAGGGTAACTTTGGACTCTGGAGCCACTCCATGCCTATGTTTTAACCTCCCCCAGAAGTCTTGGGTTCAAGGACAGCAAACGGCAGGTGCTCAAGAATGGAAAGTGTCCATGGATTTAAGCGGGTTTCCTAAATGAAGCATTATGGTGTAGTTTTCACTTGTGGTTGGTCACAGAAGGTGCCCAAGAGACGCCAGGAGGGACAGACATCCACAAGGCACCTGTGTTTGCCTGGAGGTCAGGGGTAGCAACTATCCTACGGTGCCCGCTGCGTGACAGCAAAACAAGCCCTCAGAGAAAGGGGGTATACCAGGGAGCACAGTGAAGGACAGCGGAGAGAGAGTGACTTTGAAGCAAGTGCCAGGCTGAGAAGCAGCTCTGTTCAATCTGCATGTTAGCTCTGCCGGGGAACTGCGGCGTGGCCAAAGCCAGCCTCATTGCGCACGGAATCGTGGGAAGGGAATGTCAGCTTCTCCTGAGCGGAAAAGGGTTACAAAGGTCACACCTGAACCCCTTGCACATCCAAGGCTGGGGTCTGTGAGCACATGTTCCTAAAATTTCACACCGGGCAACCTACACAACATAAGATAGTATCATGCCTGGTCCACCCAGGTGAGGCCTTAGTACTCATTATGAAGGCCATGTCACCTCCGCTGGGGACAAGGCTTAGCTCTGGCACCAGGCAGTTCCTAGAGTTGAAAACAAGGCACTGCCCATTACTGCGTGTCCCCTCGACACCAGGCATTGTAAGTCCTCTTTAGCAGCATGGAAAGTAGGAATGACACGGCCAGTTGTAAAGATAGGAACAAGGCTTCAGGACCTGAAGTACAGACCCTTGGGTCTTACTGCAAACTCTCCAGTGCTCTCTGTGACACCAGCGTGCCTCTACACCTTTGCATGAAGGCAAAGAGACAAGGCTTTGCATCCACAAGAATTCCAGGTCGTATCGTTCTGCTCAGAGGGACCAATGTCAAGCAACAAGAGACAGGACCCAGGGCAGCTCATGAGCATCACAGAGAAGCAAAAGTGGTCCCTCTGCCCACCCACCCCCACCCCCATGGTCACAATGCAGAGTATACACCTGGGCCTTTTGATTTAATCATGCCACCTTTCACAAAGGCCCTCTCAACCCAGGAGAAAGGCCATGTAGCTGTTGAGTAGAAGAGTTGGGATTAGATCCTAGGTCTTCAGGGCTCCAAACTCAGAGAAAGTTCTTTCCACAAGGGGCAGACACGGGCCATTAAAAATGCAACTTCAATGGCTGATGCTTAGAAAATGCATTTGTGTTGTAATACCCATTCGTTAGGCAAGCAGTGGACAATGCTGTCTTGTTCCCCCCCTCTCCCCCTCTACCTCCCCCTCTGGGAATTTAGAAGGAGCTTGGAGGCTAGGTGCTATTCACACAACAGTCAGCTCAATCTAGATGTGTGGTTGACATATTGTCTCTCGGATCAATTACTTGATATTTTACACTCCAACATCTTCAAAGAGAACCAACTTCTCAGTAAGTTAATGCTTCCATCTCCCTTCAAGGTATATATTTTCGCTGACCCAAATCTACCCCTTGGGGGTTCTTATAATACCCCCTTCGCTGGAGTGGCCAGCACAATGCGACTACTCTATTCTCGGGGGCTATCCCTTGCCTTGAGAGGGGTCATATACTTTTTCGTTTAGGAGGGAACCTGAACCTCTTGCTTGTACAAAGTCCTGCTGTTGAAAAGAGGTCCTAAAACATGAAGCGTGAAAGCTGAACTTGGGGATCTTTTCACTTTGTTATTAGTAATTTTCCTGAGCACGGCATTCCTGGGCAGGGCGATTTAACAGCTGGTGACTAGCTGGCCTTGATGATAAATTAAGGACACTCGAGGCCGACGCTAGCGCCCTACTAAGGTTTTACTAGCCCTGTCGTTTTACAAAACCATGACCACGAAGTTGCCTTATGACCACTTCTAGTCATCATCCACACGCGACTGGATGGATCTGACCCAGTGCTTCCTTGGACTAGGTTGGGGAAGCCACTGAACTCTCTAAGAGGAGCGGAAGATGGAATTTTCCGGTGAAAAACACAGCCATTTTGGAAGTCTAAAAATATATCATTGGGCAGCAGTTCCTCTTTGGGGCCATTTGTCTGGCATGGAATAGCTTATTTTCCCAGGATGACCTTAGGATATAATCTGGTAATGAGATCATTGAGCTTTACTGCAGGGAAATTAAATAACATTATTGAATTGGCTGTGGTTTTAACCTGTCCTTACTCTCCCAAAGTGGAATTCAGCCAAGATTATGAATAAACAGTTGAACTTGCAACCCTTTCATTTTGTGATTTTAATTCGAATAATATGAAAGGACAATTCTCCTTGGTAGCATGCAGTGGGTTTCTATGAGCAGATGCAAAATCCCTCCTCTCACTATATTGCCCCAGTCCCAGTGCTTCTTTCATTTCGTTTTGATTTTTCTTTTTTAATTGGTCACATGTTGAAATGACAATATTTGTACCCTTCTTTCTCCTCCTCTCCCTCCGCCCACCCACCAGCCTCTACAGGGCCTTCAAAGTCTGCTATTTTAGTGTGAAAACCACTTTTCTTGTTTTGTTTTTTCTTTCTTTTATAATAGTGGCCTCACGCGGTATTTGTCATTTACGAGACTAACTGACTTTACTGAGCATACTGTCTTCCAAATGTGTCCCTGTCGTGAGTGGTTGGACAGTTTTCCATTGTTCTTTGGCGATGCAGAGTAGCTCACTGCCCACGTGCGTCAGCACGTACTCCTCCGCTCCTCCACAGGTGGGCAGTTTGATCCTCTCCTCTTCTTGCTATTGTAGTAGCCATGGGATAAAGATGGGCCTAAAACAGGAACAGTGGGATAAGTATTACATATGTGCATATATCTGTTTTTTACTCTTTATTTCTTTGGGGTATATACCAAGTAGAGAAATTGCCGGGTCATAAGGTATGTGTTAGTCTGGGTAGACTAGAGAAACAAATTCGTAGACACTCACATGTGTATAAGAAAGAGCTAAAAAAAGAAAAGAAAATGATTAGGGCAAAGAATGTACAGATATGCTTTATACAATTGATGTATGTATATGTATGGATTGTGATAAGAGTTGTATGAGCCCCTAATAAAATGTTTAAAAAAATGAGGGAGGTGCTGTCAGGCATCCAAACAAACGAGTTTGAAAAATGTTTCCAAGAATGGAATCGCAGATATGACAAATGTAGGAAGTGTAATAGAGAGTACTTTGAAGGTGATAAGGTGGTTTTGTTAAAAAATGTAAATACATAGCTTTGAAAAAATTTGTTTTTTTTGTGGGATACACCCTCACATTCATGTATAGGCATGTACTTATGCATACTTATGCATGTATAATATAATTGCATGTCATTATATAGCATGGGAAAAAGTTTTAAAAGCATCTGACTCTAGAAAAAAAAAAGAAAGAGCTTGACATACAATAGTAATTGGATATTGAGAAAACATCCCAGTCCAGATCAAGTCCGTAAGTCCAATATTAGCCTATATGTCTGATACCAATCTAAAAAGCCCTCTTCGGACTCATGAAACACATCCAATGACACTGAATGCAGGAAGCTCACAGGCCAGTGGGTGGGAAGTCTTGTGGATACAGTGGCGACATAAGAATCTCAGTGCTGGCAGGGGTCTCCACGTGGCTTCTCCAGGTCCACAGGTCTGGCTCCATCACCCTCTTTCCATGTGTCTTCTACACAAGATGTCTCAAAGGGAATGAGCATGTGTCCACCTCCAACGAACTATCTCCTTAGCGCCTCCGAGTGCAGTCATCAAGCTACTACCTGATTGACAGGATAGACTCCACCCCTTCGCTCTGAATCCTCAAATTGACACCAGATTATGTAGCTACCACAAGGTATTTCTGTTTGCTTATATTTAAGGAAATGTCCTACTGGTTTTCCATCATGGTTATACAATTCGGCAGTCCCACCAGCAGTGTATAAGTGTTTCAACCTCGCTACTTCCTCTCCAGCATTTGGTATTTTCTGTTTTGTTGCAGTTTTGTTCATTTGTTTGTTTGTTTTGTTTTGTTTCGCTATCCGTGTCAGTGTGAGGTGGCACCTCATCCTTGTTTCAATTTGCATGTTTCTTATAGTTAATGATTATACGCATTTCTTGTTAATATTGTTGCCTGCCTGGATGTCATCTTTGGTGAACTGTCTGTTCATATCTTCTGCCCTTATTTTAATTAGATTGTGTTTTCCTTATTGGGATGCTTTAGCTTTTAATAGATTTTAAAAATTAGCCCTTTATTTGATATATCATTGCCAATTTCCCCCCAACCTATTTGCATTCTTTTGATAAAGATTTTTGAAGTCAATAAATGTCACATTTTAGGAGATCTCAGTCCTTCTATTTGGGTGTTGTTGTGTTTTTCATTATGTTTGGTAATGAGCTTATGTTTCATATTAGGGCCCTTAAGCTTGTCCCTACTTTTTCATTCATGAGTTTTATGGTTCTAGGGTTTATGTCTTAGAAGTACAATCAGAATGGATAACAAGACTTCATCTCATGTACTTTGGACATATAATCAGAAAAGATCAGTCTTTGGAGAAGGACGCCATGTGTACTAAAGTAGAGGGGCAGCAAAAAAAAGGAGAAAAACCCTTGACAAGGTGGATTGACACAATGGCTGCAACAATGGGCAGACACACCGGAACAATTGTGAGGACGGTGCGGGACCTGGCAGGGTTTCCTTCTGCTGTACAACCTGGCTGGCATCTAACAACAACAACAGGGTTCGTGTTTAAGTCATCAATTCATCTTGAGTTCATTTTTTAATACGCTGTGAAGTATGGGTCCTATTTCATTTATTTTCCTGTTTCATTTTTTCAGCATCCTTTGTGGAAAATTCTATTTCCTCTCTTTATAATGTGTTTACATCTTTTGCCATAAGTACCAATAGCTGCTTGGTTTTATTTCTGGGTTCTCTGTTCTAATCCACTGACCTCTCTATCTGTTGTTGTACCAATGCCAGGCTGTTTTGATGACTGTGACTGTGTACTAGGTTTTGAAATCTGGGGTGAAAGACCTCTGACTTGGCTGTGTTCTGTAATAGTGCTTTCCTTTTCCTCAGCAGCTTTCTTTTCTATGCAGTTAGTGATTCATTTGTCCATTTCTTTGAAGAATTGTGCTGTAATTTCTATAGGGATGGCAAAGTATTTATATAGTGTTTTCAGTAATACTGACATGTTCGCTATATTACGATTTCCCAGCCATAAGAAGACATGGTTATGCTGTGTATCGAGACTGACTTGATGTCACCTAACATCAACATCCATCATCCTAGAACATTCTTCCATGTATGTAGGTCTCTTTCAATTTCGTTTTCTGATTTCTCGTAGTAGTGTTTTGGCATTTACTTCGGTTTCTCTGGGTAAGTTTATTCCTAAGAATTTCATCTTTGGGCTAACAATCGCAAATGGAATTCTTTTCTAATTTCTAAATAAAGTGGTGTTCACTTTCATGTAATTGATATGGAGGGGTTTTATTGCTTGTTTGCTCTTCCTATTACTGATTCCTAATTTTATAGCATTATGATCTCAAAAGATGATTTGTAGTATCTCAGAGTGTTAAATTGAGTGATGTTTACTTTATGATTTGACGCCTTGGTGGCTTAATGGTTATGCCCTGGGCTGCTAACTGCAAGGTCAGCAGTTCAAAAACACCAGCTGCTTCGCAGGAGAATGATGAAGCTTTCTACTCCCATAAAGAGTTACAATATCAGAAACCCACAAGGACAGTCCTACCCTGTCCTGTGGGATCACTGTGAGTTGAAATCCACTCAATGGCTGTGAGTTTGGATGGGCTTTTTGTTTTCTTTTGGGTGTTTTTTATGGCTTATCAAATGATCTGTTCTGAAGTGCATTCCGAGAGTGCTGGGAAGTAGTATACATTATGCTGCTGCTGGGTCACGTGTTTTGTGTATGTCTAGGCGATCAGGTTGATTGGTTGTGTTGTTTAGCTCTTCTAGATCTGTGTTGGTTTTCTTTCCAGCTCATCGGTCTGTCCTGGAGAGGGGTGGCAAGGCCCTGTTCTCAGCGAGGATTGATGACAGGTAAGAATTGATATTTCCTGTTAGGAAACGTAGGCTAATGACAAATTGCTGTCACCAAATGGGGGGGGGGGAGCAGTCAGAAATTCTGCCCGCAAGAACTTGTCTTCACTGGAGCCAAAAGTCAGAAGAAGGTCCAAGATCAGTTTAAATCACCCATATCGATAGGAGACCGGCTTGTAGAGTGGTTAGCGTTGGGCTGCACTCAGCATGGTTGGCAATCTGAAACCACCAGCAGCTCCACCAGAGAAAGACTGGGCTTTCTACTCCGAAAACAGTGACTGTCTCAGAAACCCCCAGAGGGGTCGACCTGAGTCAGCATGGACTGGATGGCCGTAAGTTGTTTTTTTGGTTTTTTTTTTAATCTGGCAGGACTCTGGTGTGTGGGCTGCATCTTTTGCAACCCCAGGGCTGCTAAGAGCTAATGAATTTCCTTGTGCAAGTAAATTCACATTCACTACACCCCTCAGTGTGTCCCCTGCCCCTGGAGATGTTGCGAGAAGGGCCACTGTAGATGAGGGATTAAATTCTGCCTTGGGAGCCAGGCGAGTGTAGGCAGGGAGGAGTCCAATTATCTTTCTCCCTTCTCCCAATGCTAAGGTCCAGAGCACTGGGCAGCAGGTGCCCCGTGATGTCCTGTGGGGGCAGCAAAGAATCCACAGGATTTGGGGGCTCCTTCCACTGCCTTCCTCCCTCTAAATCAGTGGTTCTCAACCTTCCTAATGCCGCAACCCTTTAATACAGTTCCTCATGCTGTGGTGACCCCCAACCATAAAATTAATTTCGTTGCTTCTTCATAATTGTTATTTTGCTACTGTTATGAATCATCAAGTAAATATCTGATATGCAGGATGCATTTTCATTGTTACAAATTGAACATAACTAAAGCATAGTGATTAATCACAAAACAAGATGTCATTATATATTGTGAAATATTTATTTCTAATGGCAAATAAATGCAATTTTGTCTTTGACCATGGTGTAGCATGGGTAAGAGTCTTCACGCCGGGTACTCGTCTGTGGACATATCTGCATGTGGGCAGACCTGCCTGGAGATGGATAGAGTAGCGGTGTCTCGGTTCCTAAGACCATCAGAAACATGTGTTTCCCGATGGTCTTAGGCGACCCCTGTGAAAGGGTCAGATGAACCCTCCAGGGGTCACGACCCAGATTGAGAACTGATGATCTAAAGGAATAGGATCCTACTCCTTCAGTGAAAAGATGGTTAAAGATAAATCACACAGCTGATGATGCGCAAGTAAAAGGGAAGAATATTGCAAGTGGGCACGCCAATCAGAAGCAATAGGGAAATCAATAGCAGTGTTACTTTTGGTGTGGTATTGTTTAATATTTTTTCATTAATATTTTAAATTTGTTTCTTATAAGATAATTTCGTTTTGTGCACCTTTTATTGTTTGTATTTCTGCATGACCTGTATGGAATAATAAGCAACCTTTCAGTGTATATGTTTTCATACCTGAAGCGGTCACTAGGGCAGTGAACCAGCAGTTTAATTATTTGAATCATACCATGGTTTATTTGTAAATGTGCTCTACTTTGGAACCAGTGCACGTGAAATTCTGGTTCGTGTGCATAAATGGCTGGAAACCCTGGGGCTCTAAGCAGAGACATTGGAATTGGTGACATAGGCAAGCTTGACTTAATGACACTGTTCAGTCACTCCATCACTGGCTCTGATTGAGTGCCTGTTACAGAAGTAGCTGCAAATTTGATGTTGAAATGGATCCCAAAGAGAACTTTTCCAAGAACTTCGACTATACCTGAAAAAATAAGGCAGATTCAAACAGAAAGCCTTCTCTACACAGCAGAATGAACAATTGAGACTATGTATGAGCCTTATAGGAACCTTGGTGGCATAGTGGCTCATGCATTTGGCTGCTAACTACAAGGTCAGCAGTTCCAATCCACCAGCCTCTCCAAGGGAGATAGATGGGGCTTTCTACTTCTGTGAAGAGATAAGTCTCAGAAACTCACGGGTGCAGTTCTACCCTCGGGTCTCTAAGAGTGGGGATGAGATGGCAGGGAGTTTGGTTTGGGGGTTTGATGAGCCTTGTGAGTTAAAGTAGAGGTGAGAAATGTTCAATAGAAACAATGGGGCAAGGGCTGGGAACACACAGCTGCTCAGCCCAATGTTTGATAACCCCCTCTCCAAGCAAAAACCTCAACAACAACAACAAAGTGGAGATGAAGAAACCTGAGTTCTAAACCTCTCCAGGAGAGCAGAAATTGGAACCAGAAACATACTGACAATTTAGAGTAGCGGTTCTCAACCTGTGGGTCACGATCCCTGTTGGCAGTCAAATGACCCTTTCACGCCTATTTCCAATGGTCTTCGGAACTGAGACACTGCTCCTCTATCCGTCTCCAGGCGGGCCCGTCCACATGCAGACACGCCCACATACAAGCACCCGGCATGAAAATTGTTACCCTTGCTACACCATGCTTCAAGATTACATTTCATTATTTGTCATTAGAAATAAATATTTCACAATATATAAAGGCATATTGTTTTGTGATTAATCACGGTGCTTTAATCATGTTCAATTTGTAACAAAGAAAATATATCCTGCATATCAGATATTTGCATGGTGATTCATAATAGTAGCAAAATGACAGTTATGAAGTAGCAATGAAAATAATGTTATGGTTGTGGGTCACCACCACATGAGGAACTGTATTAAAGCGTTACAGCGTTAGGAAGGTTGAGAGCCACTGTCCTAAAAGGACTCAAATCACATTCCTTTTTAATGTTCTTTGAGCTTTGGATGCAAAAAAAGAGTCTGAGGGACAAGATCAGGGCTATAAAGTTAAGCAGGTCAGGTCTCTCAACAAAATTCTCGCTGGACAGCCATTGCTAGCCTCCAAGAATGGATGAGCAAGTGCATTGCCATGATCGAAAGCGGCTCCTCTGCTAAACTGCCCTGACCTTTTCGTCACCAGTGTAGTTTTCAGTGTGCTTAAAACCTTTTCTTTTTTTTGTTGTTTTTTTTAAATTTTATTTTATTTTTTATTTATTTTTTTTTAAAACCTTTTCATAATAATCCCCCATGAGTGTCCTGTGTCCTTTTAGAGATGCTATTAAAATTACCCTTTGGAATCCAGGACAGATAAACCCCTCCGAACCAATATTGAGAGTAGTGATAACTGAAAGGGAAGGGGAAGGGAAGGGGAGAAAGGGGAAACTGATCACAAGGATCTACATATAAGCCCCTCCCAGGGGGGCAGACAACAGAAAAGTGGGTGAAGGGAGACATCGGTCAATGTAAGACATGAAAAAATAATAAAAATGTATAGATTATCAAGGGTTCATGAGGGAGGGAAAGGAGGTGGGAGAGGGAGGTGGGGAAATGAAGAGCTAATACCAAGGGCTCATGCAGAAAGAAAATGTTTTGAAAATGACTTTGGCAACCTATGTACAAATGTGCTGGACACAATGGATGGATGGATGGATTGTGATAAGAACTGTATGAGCCCAAAATAAAATGATGCTTTAAAATAATTTGTGATGACTTAATATTGCTGTTGGGTACAGTTAAATTTTAGTTCTGCTTCATAGTGGTCCTAAGTGTGAAGAAACATTGCCCAGTTCCAGGCCAGCTTCACCGTCATAGTGTGGCAGCCGCTGTACCAATCCGTTTCATTAAGGGGCTTCCTCTTTGTTTGCTGACCTTCTACTTTGTCAAGCTTGATGTCTTGCTCCATGGACCGATCTCTCCGGATAGCATCTCCCAGGTGCACAAAGCAAAGTCTCACCACCCTCCAGTGTAGCAGGCTGGCTATACTTCTCACTATACTGATGTTTGTTCTTTTGACGGTCCCTGATCCCTTCCAGATTCTTCACCAACACCGTAATTCAGAGGCATAGGTTCTTCTTCTCTCTTCCTTACTCACTATCAGCTTCCCATTCACGTGGATCGCTTGAAAATATCATGACTTGGGTAAGGCACGCCTTAGTCCCCAAGATGATGTGTTTGCTTCTGAATACTTTACTGGGATCTTTGGTGACAGATTTGCGCCTGGCGATACATTATTTGATCCCTTACGAAAAGGTTGTGAGAACAAAATTGTCAAAACAGAAATGTCATTTTAGACCCAAACAAATGTTTGTGGAAAATCAGTCTATCATGAAGGGTTGGACAAGAAGGTTAGCAAATAAATAATATTGGGACACGTGCCCTCTCATTTTGAATTTTAAACATTAATAAGACAACAAAGATAGGTCCTGGCCTTAATTATTATGACAAAATTAATACCAGAGAGGTGAAAGATTACAGTACAAAAGTGGAAACCTTAAGAGCACTAGAAGATGTAGGTGTGCTGTTTCACGTGTTAATAATCTAGCAGTGGGTCTTTCTAAAACAACAGAAAGAGAAAAGGGAAATCATAACAAACGTGATAATGCTGACACTGGAAATTTGTATCGAAACAAAAAATAAGAGCAAAAAGACTAGAATGGGAAAATATCACAACGTCTGTACCCAAAGACCTCCCAAGAAGTCTCTAATTAAATAAAAGTAAACAGAATGATCACCCCAATAGAACATTGGACAGAAATTCCAACAAAATATGGAAATGCAGTTTTGTGAAATTTATCACTGAGAACTTCAGGCACACACAAAAGAGGCCACTTCAGTGAACCTACACACTCGTTCCCAGGCTCAAATGGTCAACCGAGACACACTCTGGTTCCATTCATGCCCACACCCTTATCTCCAGCGCCCCCACTCCCGCCACTGCAGGATCAGAAAGTATATCTATCGCAAGGTGCTCTTTTCCTATTGTGCTGGCAAGAGCAGTTCATGGGAATTCATTGAGCCAAGGACTTTGAAGGGGGAAGCAAATAGCTTGTGAGCAGTACTCCCTGAGAAGAGGAGGGAAGTTGAAGACGCGATCACTTCATCCCCTTCAAGAAGTGGAATCAGGCAACATTCTCTGTGACAACCATTTGAATACTCTATCCAGGAGGCACTTCTGGAAAAACCTGTTCTGGAAAATACAGGTGGAGAGAGAGAGAGAGAGAGAGAGAGAGAGAGAGAGAGAGAGAGAGAGAGAGAGAGAGAGAGAGAGAGAGAGAGAGAGAGAGAGAGAGAGAAAGAGAGAGAGAGAAGATGTGTGCTGCACAGGTAATAGGTTAAAGGTGTTTCTTTGTGTACACAGTATCTGTGTGCCGGTGAGTCACTTCCTGCTCCGGATCAGCCCAACCTGTCTTACAGTTCTGCTCAGACTCAGGGACGGACCAGGTCATTCAACAGACAGGGAGCTGATTTCTGGGTGACCATGAACAGCTGCACAGGACATGCTCCAATTCAAATGGGCCCTGGTGAGAGCTGGTCACGAATGCTGCCCACCAGCCCGCTCGCCTCTCTGATCCCCCAAATCCTTCATCAGACGTAGGCAGACTTTATGGTGTTCAACAAGGGTAACATTTTAGGTTACTCTGTGTATGCCTGTGGGGAGAAGGAGGGTATGAGGGACTACAAAATCAACCAGATGGACTCCCAGCCCTTGAAGACATGCCAGCCTACATAGGCAGAATGCCAGGTGTGTGAGGTTAACAATTCTTGAGTGCCTGCTATATACCAGCGATTACATTAGGCACCTAGCACTTTATTGAAGGGCAATGCGTGGTCCAAAATGCTATGAGAGGTTGGAGGGGAATTGAGAAGGCTTCTTGAAGAAGTGATGTTGGAAATATCACTTGGATGGTGTGATAATTACATAATCTCTTGTCAAGTTGAGACTATTAAGAATGAAAGGGTGGAGTTTAGCCTGTCAATTGGGTCACAGCTTGATGACCTCATTTGGAGGTGCTAAGGAGATTAAATAGCTCACTCGAGGTAGGGCACATGCTCACTCCCTGTGAGGTATTCCTGATGACAAGACATATGGAGCTACACTAGTGCCCTGGAGTTGGAGGAGCCACTGGATCCACAAGACTTTCCACCCACTGGCTTGTGATCTTCCTACATTAAGCGTCATTGCATGTGTTTTGTGAGTCTAAAGAGGAATTTATAGACTGGAATCGGACATATGGGCTAATATCGGATTGATGGGCCTGATCTGGATAGGGCTGGGGTGTTTTCTCAATAGACAATTACTCTTGGATAAAAAGTTCTCCCTGACACACATAAGAGTGTCCAGGAATTTGTTTCTGCAGCCTAGCCAGACTAATACAGATAGGGATGAAAGCAGTTAAGGGTGAGGCACTTTCCTTTGCCCTCCCATGGCCTTTTGAAAAGCCCTGGTGGTGTAGTGGTTATGTGTTGGGCTTTGATCTACGTGGTCAGCAGTTCAAAACTGCTAGAAGCTTCTCAGGAGACTGGGCTTTCTACTCCTGAAAACAGTTATGTCTCAGAAATCTGCGTGTAGCCACTATGAGTCAGCATTGACTGGATGGCTGTGAGCTGGGTTTTTGAGTTTATCTCAGTAATTCTTTGGGCACCATTATGACCTTGTGCTAAAGATCTCCCCACCCAGATGATGCCTCTGTTTTGTCTTTGTCCCATTTAAGACTTCATAAATGTTCATCTTAAATTATCTTTAAGATTTGGGGGTCTCTTCTGCCTCATAAAATCAGTGTCATTGGTTGATTCCAGCACATAGTACTCCCATGGGGGTCTCTAGGCTGCCCCTAGCCTTGACTAGAGCAGACCACTGGGTCTTCCCACCTGCAGGGGTGGCTGGGTGGTTTCAAACCTCCATCTTTTCAGTTAGCGACTGAACACTGATGCAATGTGTCCACAAGGCTCCTCTGTAGCTCCATAGACCCTCTGTTCTCTGAAGGGCCACTCCTAATGCCTCCTGCCGGTCTCCCTGCTCCATTCTACAAATAATGGTCAGATTCAGCTCCATAAAGCCAATACCTGACCACATCGGAATGCTACCAGGAAGGGAGGGAGGGATTGAGAAAAGAAGAGACCTTCCACCCAACCATTACAGCCTCCAGAGTTAAGTCCAAAGCCTGCAGAGCCTTGCAGTGCCGACTGGTGTGTTTTTGCTTCATCTCCTACCTCTCTGGACTCCTCCCCCACTGTCTCTTCCCAGCCTGCAACCATCTCTCATGCGTGCCAGGTGAGTGTCTCCTCTGAACCTTTGCTTTGTGCTCTTCCTCCCACTGAGATGGCCTGGCCTCTGTCAACAGGTAACTGCAACGTTCAGATGAAATGACACCTTCCCCCGGAAATTCCTACCTGCTTGATGAGAATGGAGAATGCTCTCTTCTATGAACCCACAGTGCCTCTTGTCTCTGTGATAGCCCTCTGCTTTCTGACCTTGGACCTGGAATCAGATGCCCTGGTCTCAAATTCCAGTTCTGCCACTTGGACCTGTACAGACTGGGGAAGCTCTGCTCATCTCTCTCCCAGTCTGTTTCCTCGTTGTCAAAGGGCTAGTGACACTGAACATTTGGTTCACCGAATTTAAAAAGATAATGTACGGGGGTGGGGGCTTCAAAAAGGTCATAGAAAAATTCCATTATCTTTCACTTCCATTGTTCCATGAACTCTGTGAGGTCATCTCATGAGTGAAAGTCCTTTGTACCCTGTTACACAGGCTACTTTTTTTTTGCATTTTTATTTTCATATAATAAGTGGAAGATTGGATGTTTCTATCCATTATGTTTCCAGATGTTGAAAGAACACTTTTATTTTGACGTAATGGTAGATTTACAGGAGAATCGCCAACATTTGCGGAGAGCTCCTTATTCATCAGCCAGCTTCACCTACTGTTAACACCTGGCAGATTCACAGTGCCGTGATCAAAGCTCAGAAGTGAACGGCGATGAGATGCTACCGACTACCCTAGAGGCTTGATTGACATTCCATGCATCTTGCCACTAGCATCCATTTCAGGTTCCAGAGTCCAATCTGGATTCCACAGGGCATTTAATTATCAGTCCCCTTATCTCTCCTGTCTTTCACTTTGGAATACATTGGCCAGGCGACTTAGATAATGACCTTCCATAGATGTTCCTCGTGTTTTCTCAGGATGAGGCGGAAGGTGTGGGTTTCTGGAAAGAACACAGAACAGATGTGCCCTTCCCCCTGCGTCTCAGGGGCTCCATGATGTCCACAGGGCACAGTGGTGGTGATACGGCAGGCTCTTTGGTTCGTGCCCAGTATCTGAAACAGCCTGGCAGATGGTGATATCCCATAAATACCTCAATGGGTTATTTGCTTAACTGCTTCATAAATGCCTGGGCTACACTTGGCATGTAGTGGGTGGCCAGTCACTGTTGAGGGCTGGAAGTAAGTAAACCAGACGTGATAAATGTCAAGAGATTGAAAAGTAATTTGGTAGCTGGTTGCACACCTGTCTTCAGGCAAAATCAAGTTAACCTGGTAACCATTAGAAAAACAGCGACTTCTTTGAGTCAGTCATTCAAACGGTTAGATCTTTATTAGTACTTATTCTGTGCTGGCGCTCCACTTAGCTATCCCCACGGTATAATTCAGGGGTCCTCACACTACATCCCGCGCGCCACATGCATCCCGTCAAGGACATTTATCTGGCCTGCCAGGTGTTTTTGCCCCGTTTGTATTTTCACTTCAAAATAAGGTATGTGCAGTATGCATAGGAATTTATTCATAGTTATTTTATATATAGTCCAGCCCTCCAACAGGTCTGATTGACAGTGAACTGGCCACATGTTTAAAAAGGGGGCTATAATTGGAAGGGAACAGGGGGCTGGGGAGGAGGAAGGCGGGTAGGTAGGTGATGAGCAGAGAGCAAGTTTTGGGCTATGCCTGGATGCCATGGGTTGGTAAATACCATTCAGAGAAGAATGGGTTGGGGCTGAAGATAGTTCATTTGGCTTGAGCTGTGTTGCATTGGCCTTCCCAGAAAAGTTTGTGGTGGTTGTGGGACGAGGAGAGGGTTCACCTGGGATCCTTGATCTGCCTTCTGTTAGTAGCTGAAGCCAGGAGGGAGCTAAAAGGAGCCGATAGTTTAGGGAATCGTGACCTTCTTGAGGAGTAAGAAAGGGAGACAGTGAAGGAGAGGCAAGGTACATTAGGAGGCTCTCAGAGTCTATGAAATAAGGAGCAGAGTGCTTTACTGATTGAGATGCCAGAGGACTGACAAGATGCAGGGTGTGTGTGTGTGGTAAATTAAATGGTAGTGATTAGACACAGATTTCTCCCTCCTTTGAGAAGTTTAGGCAGTCCTGGTGGCACAGTGGGCTATGAATTGAACTGCTGGTTACAAAGTCAGTGGTTCAAAAACACCCTGGGAGAAAGATGGGGCTGTCTGCTCCAGTAAAGATGGAAAGTCTCAAGAAATCAAAGAGGCAATTTTACTCCATTCCATTGGGTCAATATGACCCGGAACTGATGCGATGGCAGTGATTTTGAATTTTTGTTTGGTTGAGATATTTAGCCATGAAGACGAAGTAAAGAAGACTGAGGGCTGGGGAAGGGGCGAGTTTTAGTTCCAGCACGGATCCCTGATGTGATGTTACCTAAAGCACTAGCCTTCCTTGTAAACAGAACGGATGTATTCCACCAGACCCTGCACAAGGCTTGTGTTGAGTAGCCGGCTTCCCCTGATAAGCCCCTCAAAGCAACAACCGTGTCTCGCTTAGCATCCCCAGGGCCTTTGGGCTGGGCACAGTAGACATTCATCCAAAACATGTTTTCTTGCATGTCTGCAATGCGCGTGCACAGGAGCAGGGTGTTAATTAAGCCCAAGCACCTCCTCTGAGATCTAACTGAAGGCCAATCATGGTGCCGTGTGCCTTAGGGAGCATTTCTGCCACGTTAGTCTCACCCAGGAGGTACCCACCCACTGCCAGATTTCATTCTGACTCACGGACACCAGACAGGGCAGAGTAGGGCAGCCCCTGAGGGTTTCAGAAACCGTAAATCACTGAGGATCAGGTAACCTCATCTTTCTCCGAAAGAGCAACTGGCAGGTTTGAACTGCTGACTTTTCAGTCAGGTCAGCATGCAACCCTGAGGTGGGGGTTGATGCTAGGTGCCCTGCCAGGCCGGTTTCCAGCTCGTGGTGACCCAGGTGTAACAGAAACACTGCCAATGCCCGATGCCCGGTCCTGTGCCATCCTCTCGATTATTCCTTGCGTCCATTATTGCAGCCATTGCGTCCAACCATGTGCTGAAGTCCTTCCCTTTGGGCCACCCCTCTCCTTGACCGAGCACGACGTCTTTCTCCAGATACCGGTCTTACCGGTCTCTCCTGATAACAAGTCCCAAGTACGCGAGACGAACCCTGAGGTCGGTACTGTCATCGCCCATTTTTCAGAGAAAGGAAATCGACGGGAAAAGGAATAGTAATGGACTCAAACTCCAACCTGGAGTGGGGGATGGTTGTTGTTGTTTTTTTTCATTCATTCATGCAAAAGCTGTAAAAAAAAAACTGATCGTATAGACGCCGAGGTGAAGGAACTTACTTGAACCCACAACTCGTTGGAAAGCCTGAGAAGTGAGGAAAATAAAGAAAATCACGGCGCGCCTGCGCCCAGCCAGGTTTCCGCCCGGTCCTCGAGCAGCTTCCGGCGGCCTCCGCGCCTCGGGCAGCCGGCTGTGGGCGGGCGCGTCGCCGGAGACGTGAGCGCGCATGCTGATGACGATGGCGGAAGTGTGCACGCCCAGAGGCGGGACGGGAGCCCGGAGGGGCTCGGGTTTGCGGAAGTTTTGTGAGGAGGGTCTGGCGGCTCGGGGATCGCACTGTGGTTTCAGATCTGGTTCCAGAAGGGACGCCACGGCCCGGGGTCCGAGAGCCACCGCCTCCGCGCGTTTGCAGCGAGACCAGGCGCGGCTCGACGTCGCCGCTGCGGGCGCTCCTCTCCCTCGAGAACCTGCCTCGCGTCTCCGCCATGGCAGCCACTTCACCCAACCTCCAGGTAGCCCGACTCGCCTGCCGCCTCCGAGGGGAGCCGGAGCCGAGGGGAGAGGCGGAGGAAAAGGGCCGCGCCCGGGGGCGAGTCGGGGAGGGCGGGGCGGGCGGAGCCGCAGGTGGGAGGTGGGTGCCTTCCGGGGAGAGTCACTTCCGGCCCGCGCTTGGGGTCCCCTGAGCCCGCGGACTCGAGGAGACGGCTTCTGATCTCCAACCAAGTTTGGACAGAACCTGGCGGAGCTCGAGATCGAGGTGCTGACTGCCTCGCGAGGAGAGCGCGCCGATAGTCCCTACTCTTTACAGAGCTCTCCACCGGGTCCGTGGAGAATTGTGCATGTATTTCTCAGGCTGATGTAGCAAAGCCCGGCTTCTCGGGCGGTCAGGGATAGGAAATATGTCAGCAGCCCCGGAATCGGAGGGTGGAGTCTTTTCGGTGAGCATGTGAATTTAGGTGCTCCACTCGTGGCTCCCAATCTGTATATAAGATCAGAGAGGGGTCTTCAAGTCCTGTGTCTCCATCGGCCCCGCCCTCTCCCCAGGTGAGCACAGGGTAGTTTACCTGTCTCCTGGGAATCCTGAGATTTGCTAGACGTCAGCGTCAGCCCCTTGAGAAGAGAACGTATGTGTGTCTGCCATCCCCAGAGTGGATCTGGATTCCCGTCGGGTTTAAGGCGTCACAGCCTCCAGGATGCCCAGTGCACTCGGTCCCTTTGAGTATGAAGCCCCTGTATTGAATCTGGCCTGGTCCTACAGTAATTCATTGAATGGGTAGGATAACTCTGGAGAATTGATCCTGAAGAAAGACCACTCAGAATGGTTCCACTTAATCAGACATCAGAATATTGCCCCTCCTTTGCCTTCCCAAATGAGGTGACATTTTGGTTGGGACTTTTTATAAAATTTGACTGAAACAGTGAAAGTCCGGGTTTAGGGTCTTTAAGGAAACATTGTTCTTGCAACCATATAGCCAACATCAGAGTAAAGAATAAGGGAAATGTTGATTTTTGTGTCTCTTTTCCAACAAGACTGTGATCATCTACGATGCCTGCATCTTCACTGTAGAGTTGTCTTTTGGTAACCCTTTTAGTGAAAATATTAGGGGGAAATGAGTCATTTGGTAAAACCATTGATCCTTTGGAGACCAAAAATGATTTCTTTCCAGGTGGCTGTCTTGCCATCGTTCTTGGTTTGCCAACTAGCTGTGTTGCCCACTGGTTATATTCCCAGCTTTCCACTCGCCAGAGGCTGTGCATGTGGTTTGGGCAGGCTGCAGCGTACACTCAGCTTGCACTGGTTTGTTTCTTCTTTGGTAAGATTTTCAGTTTCCTCTTACAGTCGGTGAGCACCAGGATGGAATTGAGTGGTTGGCAGTCCACACTGGCCAGTGGGGATGATTGCAAGGCTAACCTGCGTTTTGTTAATAGTCAATTCACAGGTGCTCTTGCCCATTCAGTCTCCCTTCCTGACTGACCTAGGGAATTTGGGTAAAATGATCTTCCCACCGAACAAGGCAAAAATCCCATCCGCCAGATGCTTATAACTTAGTCAGGAGTGCAGATGACCAGAAATCAAAATTCTAAAATAATGTCCCAAATGCTATCATCGAATTAGAGGTAGAGTGGGAGGGCAGAGAGAAGGGGTCCATCTAACTCTTCCATGCGCAGAAGAAATGTTTCACACAGGTGTGGTGAGCTTACAGCAGGAGTGGTTAATGGCTGGCCCCTAGGCTGTATGAGGCCCTCAAAATAATCCCTGCCAGCTAACATCCCACGCCCCACCAGAAAAACCATTCCAGTCACCACATTGTGGTGCCATCAACTCGGCTAGACCCATAGCGACCTTCTGCACAAAAGAAGGAAGCACTGCATGGTCCTTTGCCAGCCTTATAATTGTTCCTGGCCTATTGATGCAGCCACCGTGTCCTTCCATCTCCTTGAGGGCCTTCCTCTCTTTCGTCGCCCTTGCTGCCATCACATAGGGTGGAGTTCATTAAAGGTTTGACCATATAGAGCAGGCTGATTGTCAGTTGGTCATTTTGTATGGTCCTTGAACAATGATATTAAAAAGATCCCCCACCCCTGGCATAGATGGAAAGAAAGGTGCTGGTGTCACTGTCCGTTAGGTGTTTGAAGGGATATTATTTAGCCCTCAAAACAACTCCTTGAAATAAATGTCATCCCAGTTTACCATATACGACACTAAGGCAAGGCATAGTTCGTGCTGAGGACATTTGAGAACACCCGTTGTGGACTACAAGGTTGGGCCTTTGTTCTCTCCATGAGGGAGGGGACTGCTTTATGGGTGGGGAAAGCCGGTATGGGTCTCAGTCCGAAAGAAATCAACTTTGGAGAGGGTTGGGGGAAGTTGGAGATAATACAGTTGTCAGAGAAGTCCCTCAATGCAGATTCAAGTCTCTTCTGTTCAGCCCCTGAAGTGTCATTTCCTCTCGCCTAGCCACTCAGAGATGTGCCAGATCTCAGGAGCCCGAGGGGCCCAGGCAACCAGACTGCCAAGTCCACCCAGCACTTCCAGCCATGAGCCTAGAGGCTTCGTAACACCCTCACTTCTGGCCTGCTGGTTCTAGATCAGGGCTCGCTCTGACAGCTTGCTTCTAACCTGGCTTCCCACTCCTCCCCTTGGTTCCATCATTGGTTTCTCAGTGATGTCGTGTGGTCCCTGGACGGAAGTGCAAAAGGCAGACCCAGACAGAGAGGCGGGCTGGGTCCCTCGGGGCAGGAGCAGCAGGTCTGCACGATGTCTTGCAGCAGCTGTTGGAGTTTTGCAGGAAGACAGGTGGGACTGAGGAGTCCTGGTGGGCATGCACTGTATGCAGAGGTTCCCAGCCTGTGTGGGTCCAGGTTGAACCAGTGGTTTGTCAGGAGTGAAACTCAGTGTGCCAAGGGGATGGCCCGACCCGTGAGAAAGAGTGCTGTCACCCTGACGGAGATGGGGCTCCTAGGTGGCTTTCAGCACAGTACTATGGCCAGGAGGTTGTTATAGAAAAACTTGACAGAAAGCTTCCAGAAGCATTAGAAGGCTGTGTTCTGGGAAGGGAGAGGTGATGAGGGCCCAAGGCAGAGCTAAGGAGGGAGAGCAGCCGGTGAGGGGTTTCCCTGAGGAAGTGAAGGCAGAGAAGAGGGTTGGACCTGCCCCCAGATCCCTGGGTGTCCGAGTAGGCCTTGGTTCTGCAACACAGAAGGGGTACCCTTGAGGCCAGACTGGGGTCTGGAGAGCAAAGTCAGTTCAGTTCTAAGCTGGCTAAGTTTGAAGCACCTGTGAGCGTGTCAATGAAGACATCCACATGTGTGGAACTAGGAAGCGAGCGCTGAGCTGGAAACACTTGAATGCATGTGACTTCAGGGGGTGGTAGTGCAGGGGTTGCCTCCAGGTTGCTTTTACAGAAAAAGGCAGTGGCAGCTTTCAAATGGCTTCCATGCTTGTAATGGTCTGCTCTCCCTTCTTCGACAGAAAGCCATAGACCTTGCTAGCAAAGCAGCTCAAGAGGACAAGGCCGGGAACTACGAAGAAGCCCTGCAGCTCTACCAGCATGCTGTGCAGTATTTCCTCCACGTCATTAAATGTATGCTCCCTGGCTGCTTTTGATTTAAAGCCACTAAGAGGGAAAGTACCCTGTTTCACTGATGGAAGGTCAGAATACAATAGCAGAACTCCTAAACCATCCATTTGCAAAAGGCCCCCGTTTCCCAGTGACATTTAAGCACTCAGGCCCAGCTGCTGAAGCTGCTGTCATGGCTTGCGGTCCTCACGTGCCGCCAGTCAGCGAAGTGAATTTTTATTTTACAGGTAGTACACCCACGTGATAGAGTCTGAACTGGCTTGTGTCCTTGGCATTTGTTTGAGAGTGTTCTGGTTGAAGTTGTCGGGCATTTTATTCGGCAGTTCCAGGTGATTCCACAAGTATGAACTGTGTGCTTGCTGCCTGCCAGGAAAGTGGTAGGCCTTAGGGGGTAAAGCTGAGGGAAAGGGGGAGAGAAACCCCTGCCCTCTCAGATGTTCCGCCTAACGCCACACCTGTGCTCTCAAAAAGGACACTGTTCTAGTAAATCAAAAAACAAACCAGCCAGCCACCTACCATGGAATCAGTCCTGACCCATCGCAACCCCAAATAGGGTTTGAGAGGTGATAAATTTCCTGCAGAGCAGCGGGTGGTTTTGAACTGCTGACCGTCAGGTTAGCAACCCAACACTTAGCCAACAGGCCACCAGGTCTCCAGGTTCTTTTATTTTTTAATCATTTTATTGGGCTCATACAACTCTTATCACAATCCATACATACATCAATTATGTATCGGGTTCTTTTTAAAGAAAGAATTTTTGCAATTAGTTCATTGAATTCCTTCAGAAAGATTTTCTTCTTTTGTCAACGTTGTCTAAGAATGCATCAACATAAAACTTAAGGGGGTCCCGGTTGGGCTTGGAGAAAAAAACAAAACTTAAGGGGGAGACACTAATGGAAACATGTAATAATACTTCTCTTGGTCCATTTATAAGGATCTCTGCTGGTGCAGTGGCTCTAATGAAAGGCCAGTTCAAACCTGCCAGCCGTTTCACAGAGAGACGTGGCAGTCTGCTTCCTTAGAGATGTACACCTTACCCTATCGGTTTGCTATGAGTGGCATCGACTTGGCGCCAGTGGGTTTTGGGGTCATATGATATGACATATGCTAGGTTTTGTGAGAGACGGAATTTTCCATCTCTACACTGAAAGGAAGAGAAGCATGTAAAACCTCCAGAATATTAATTTCTTCTCTTCGACACCTTGAAAGTGCCCTGCTGTCTTGCTGGGATCTCTTTCTGATTCAAACGGCCTCTGGCCCCGCTCAAGAAAGGAGTAGAAAAGAATAGATGGGCTTTGACTTTGCTGGAGCCCCCCTGTCACCCTGCATTGGCCATTCAGCTGCTAACCACAAGCTTGACGGTTCAGAGCCACTAGCAAGAGGATGAGCTGCCTGCTCCTGTCACAATCTCAGAAGCCAGGTGCAGAATTACTGTGAGTTGGTATCAACTCCATGGCCGTAGGCTTGGTTGGGATACTCGCCACCAAAATAGATTTTCCTTGTGTACAAAAGTGTCAGAAGAGTTTAAAGCGTTCCTGTGTAAAATCCCTAAGAAGACTCTTATGTCCCTTCTCTAGATGAAGCCCAGGGAGATAAAGCCAAGCAAAGCATCAGAGCAAAGTGTACGGAGTATCTGGACAGAGCAGAGACGCTGAAGGAGTACCTGAAAAAGAAAGAGAAGAAACCCCAGAAGCCAGTGAAAGAAGGGCAGCCAAGTTCAGCTGAGGACAAGGGGTATGTATTCTAGAATATCCCACTTCATTGACTTTCTTGATTTTTTTTTTTTTAATTTGTCAACTCAGGGTCTTGTCGAAAGTACATGTTTCCAACTGTGACCCACAGGCCAATCTGAGCAGCTACCTGTTACATAAATAAAATGGTATTGGAACACAGCCTCAGCTAGTCATGTTCATGGCAGCATCCTTATGATGACAGTAAGTTGAGTGGTTTGCCCTCAAAGCTAGAATATTGACTGCCTGGCCCCCTGGGCTTAAGGCAAACCTAGGGGATCCCCCCTCTACCTACCACCCACCCCACCCAAAAAAACACCTCATTGCCATCAAGTCAGTTCTGACTCAGAGTCCCCAGTGAACAGGGTTGTACAACAACTGTTTCCAAGACTACCGCTTTACAGGAGTAGAAAGTCAAATCTTTTTCCTGTAGAACATCTGGTGGTATCAAACTGCTTACCTTAGGGTTAGCAGCCCAATGAGTAACCCCTACACTACCAGGGCTCCTTAAGCTTAGGGGCTGGTAGAGTTCAAATAACTTCTGTGACATGCATTAGTAGAAAGAAAGGAGTCCCCTCCCCTGGCCATCCTTATGTGACCGTGGCATTGAAATGATGCTAGTGATCAGGAAGTCACCCTCTGACTGGGGCCCTTAGGAAATGCTAACCACGGGGACAGTGAGAAAAGTAACTTCAGCCCTGTGAAGTGTGAGGTCGTCGGTATAAAATCAGTTGGTAGGTTTGCTTTCGAGTGGCAACAAGCATGATTTATAAATATCAAATCTCCATTTTTGGACTCGTTAGATGAAGAAACGTATCGCTTAAAGATGCAGAATTTGCTTATTCTGTACCTACTAGGTGTGTGCCAAGCTCTGTGCTAACCAGAGGGTACAGATTCTAACCAGACCCTATCTGCTACCAGAAGTGGTTCCAGATGACAGGCTGAGCTGGTTCTGGCTTTCAGTAGCGGCTGTGGTCCTGCTAGGTTGAGGTCTGCAGGTGTGGAAGCTGTGCAGGTCAGCAATCTCCATGTGTCATCGGGAAATGACAGGTCCTGAGGCAGTGTTTGGAGGACCTCTTAGACGCCACCACAGGCTGTTTTGATGCACACAGCATAGATCCCAGTGGACAGGCCACCTGAAGCTGCCTGGAAGAGTAAAAACTTCAAGCTCCTGGTTTTATGTTCTGTTCAAGACATGACCTGAGACCAGCGACTTGCAGCAGCCACCGTAGCGCAGACTAAATAAGTCAGGCCCAGCCTGACCTGGCGGGTGACTGGTCACTTAGGTTGGCCATAAATGCTTGCTCACGGGAAAGTTGGGGCATTTGTTAGAAGACTGGCCCTCTAAACTTGGGATGGAAACCTTGAGAAAACTCTGTTCCCTCTGCACCCGACTCCCATTCTCCCTGTGAAGCTTTCTCCAGAGTGGATCCTACAGCCATGCACGCCCCATCCTGCCCCCAGTGCCCACAAGGGTTTATTGGTTATTGCTGCCCGGCACTCAGAATGCTGGGAGGTCCACCAGGAGGACCTCTGCCACCGCTTTCTGTGCAAAACCATAGCCCACCATCCTGCGATGACCCAACTTTAAGATAATCCCATTTTGAAATCCAACCTATCATGTTTATATTCACCTTTATATTTACAAGAAGCCTTGGTGGCAGTGTGGGCTAAACAGTAGGTTGCTAACACCAGGCCATTGGTTCAAACCCACCAGCTTCTTGGGCAAAGAGGAGGCTGGCTGCTCTTGTAATTGTTTACAGTCTCGGAAGCCCCACGGAGCAGTTCTGCTCTGTCCTGGATGGCTGCTGTGATTTGCACTTGACGTGGGCAGTGGGTATGGTTTGGTTGATGGTTGCATTTTAGGTGAGAACGTGTTATGATGCTGTCGGTTATTTTCGCTTTTCATTGTGTCATGAACGCAAGCTGCTTCTACAACTTCATTTATTAAGGTTGTAATCTATCCAATCATATGCTAATCCCTGAAACTCAGTGTTTACAAAAGTGGGCCGTACTGCCTCCTGTGGGCACTAGAAGAATCCAGGGAGGTGGGCTGCAGAAGCTGATGCCCACAGTACAAATGTGCTTAATTGACAGGAGGCATTGAGTCATCTTTTTCCCTGTAAAAGGGGAAGTAGGCCAAATAACGTGGCAACCTCTGCCGTAAGGGAATGTATATCTGTTTCTCCTGCATTGGGCCAGTGCTGCATGGCTATCCTACTCCTCAAGCCCGTGAAGTCAGTTGAAGTGATTTCCTCAGACTAAATCCCTAGAGAGGAAGGGTCTGCTTGCTCTTCTTGCTTTGTGGGCTCAGTTCCTAGTCATCAGGAAGCTTCATTCCTCCAAACCCCCAAACTGGGACTGGTGGACCTTGGCACCTTAGCTCATCCGTGCTCCTGGCTCTCCCTCAGCAGTTCTAATTCACACTGGGCACCCTTGTTCTTAATGTGCTTGTCAGTCCTGTAACTCCTCCGCAGCCCTCTGTGGAGTGAACTGTGGGGCTCATCCTGACGTGTTCATCACACGTTGGATGCCGGGGGCGTGTGCCAGCAAGGGCCCTTGTCTGCTCCTGAGTCCGTGTTGATGAGGAATGTACCTGCTCACTTGCATGTGTATGTTATGTTTGTCATGATAGTAAAACAAGCATGCCTCTTGGTGTAAATGCCGTTTTGCCAATTAAACAAGTAATACTTCCGGTTAATCTTTCCTTCATCTGTGCCTTGTTTTATCTACTAGCACAATCACTCATTTGAATATATCACATTCTCTTTATTAGGAATGACAGTGATGGGGAAGGAGAATCTGATGATCCTGAAAAAAAGAAACTACAGAACCAGCTCCAAGGTTGCTTTGTCTCATTTTTAAGTATATTGGGAAAAGTCCTTTGGGTGGGACACACCCAAAGGCCCCGGGCAGCTGGCTTGGGAGCTCATTCACAGGGTTTCTCTCCAGGGTGTCTGAGGGTGGTTGGTGGTTGGTTCGTTCGGGGTGTTTGTGCACTAAAAATATGGTGTGGCTCATGAACTAAAACCCTACAGCTCCCATAAAAAGGCCCTCAGTCACCTGCTCCCTCTCATCTGTCTCGTTTGCCCCTTCCAGAAGGTAGCGTTCACAGTCGGCACATGACACCATGTTGGTAACATGATAGCAGCCGTCAGAGCACGTGCCCATGGCTGTCGTTGCTATTGGCTTGGCTTCTTTGTGAATGGTGTATTCCTGTGTCCCCTGACTTCTCATTGTGCCTGTGCATTCCTCTCTGCGAGCCCCGCTTGACTCTCCATGCCCCATATAGCGTCTCTTTAAGCTCCCTTTTAACCTGACACCCCCTCCAACGCCCTTTATTTTGCTCTGTGGCAGTAGAAAGGCATGATGGAAAGGGCATGGGTGTCGGCACCATTGAGATCGGGACTCCATTCCAGGATCCATTTGATCCTGGACGAGTGACCCACCTACTCAGTTGAGTCCCCAATGCTAAAATGGATGTGAATAACCTTTCCATCAGGGCCAGTAAGACGTTAATTACCATATGAAGCCGCAAAGGGTTACAGCTGACAGATTCTCGGGGCTCCGTCAAGGATGGCACTTCTGAATCTCTAAGAAAGCATCCCTTTAATTACTGGTTTCTTTCATTGCTCTGACTTCACTGCCCTTTGATTTTGTAGCTAGTGGTTTTTCCAGCTGACTATTTTGTTTATACTTCAGTAACATGAATTGTATTCATTTGAATCTGAACAAATAGAATTC
Organism: Tenrec ecaudatus; assembly: GCF_050624435.1. Lineage (NCBI taxonomy): Eukaryota > Metazoa > Chordata > Mammalia > Afrosoricida > Tenrecidae > Tenrec > Tenrec ecaudatus. The sequence goes on from NC_134544.1 coordinate 13,940,874, forward strand.
ATGATTAAGAAGTACTTCCATGGCCCAGGAGGGCTTCAGAAAGTTCACGGCAAATGGAATGAGCTCTTGGAAGGTCCCTCATGTAGCTGAGGCAGGCTTGGCCAGGCCTTGACCTCCACTCGGCCAGTCTGTTCATTTTGGTGATGCTGTGTCCTCCCCAGCTCCCCGGGATGCCCAGGGGAATAGGGTAGTGAGGGTGCCATAGTGAGAAAGCAGTGAACTTCAGTGGTGGATGTGGTCATGGACAGAACTTTGAACAACTTCTGCACCCGCTGCCAGGGCCAGGCCAGCATACCCTGGGTTCCAGTAAGTCCTCCTCAGGTGACCCAGTGACCTGTGCCATGTGGCCTTAGTGCCCTCGTTAGACAAGGCAGGTTCTGTCTGTGTTTAGGTTCTGTTCTGGTCCCCACCTTCCTCCCTCTCCACAGGGAGAATTGAATTGTGCCTTTACTATTTTAAAAGGTGGCAGTTTGCTTTCTTGGGTTTAAAAAAATTATTTTATTGTGGGCTCGTACAACTCTTATCACAAGCCATACATACATCCATTGTGTCAAGCACATTGGTACATTTGTTGAAGATGGTGGGTTTTTGCCAGATCTTTTTATTTAAATTCCCTTTGCTCTGATAAGAGCCAGAGATAAGAATAAGGCAGATCCTTCAGACATTTAGGTGAGGAGTTTATCTGGAAATTCAGGATGATGCTAGACCAGGAAAGGGATCCTCCCCTTTCCTAGCAGAGTCTTTTGTCTGTCTTTTAATTTAATGGTTTACTGGTAGACTATCACAATCTTTTACTTATGCATTTGGTTGTGGCTTTATGTATATTTGATTATTCAGCTTGGATCTCATGATTGAGTTTTTAATTTGTTTATTTTGATGCTCAGTGACTTTTGACGTAGATAATTAAATAATACTTATAGGGTTGGAAGTAAAGGCACAAGTGTTTTAATTCTATATTTCAGCATCCCTTCCTTTAAAATTTTGCAGTAATCCACTGAACTATGTCCAGTATTTAATATTGTTCCTGCCGGGTGCCAGTCATCTTCCTAGTGACCCGTGTGATGCAGTAGAACTTCCCCTCGGGTTCTCTGAGTGGTGCATGTACCCCTGAGGTTCTCTCATCTCAACAAGAGCCACTGGTCGGATTAGAATTGCCAGCCTCGCCCTCAGTGTCCAAGCGATTGCACCGCCATTGTAATTAGCATTAGTAGTGTTTCAGCAATCTTTTGTCACCAACTATCCCAAAGTATTAGTTCAATGTGAAGACTGGGCTCCTGATTGTGAAGACCCCGTACTTTTCTGTAGGGGCCATTGTGATCGAGCGGCCGAATGTGAAGTGGAACGATGTAGCTGGTCTTGAAGGAGCCAAAGAAGCCCTCAAAGAGGCTGTGATCCTGCCCATCAAGTTCCCGCATCTCTTCACGGGTGAGACGACTTTAACACACACCCTCACTCCACTCTGTGTGACTGCTTTGAAGACCACCTGCTCACTGGGGCCGGCATTATACGTCTCCTCCACCACGTCTGGGGTGACTGCTTTTACTCCTGGTTGTTCAAAGGAGGTGATAACAGCTGTACATAGATACTGGTTCTTTCTGAAACATGGAAACAATGCACTAAGCGCCCGGGAGGTACTGGGGCAGCTCCATTCACTCTGGTGCTGCAGAACGGTCTGTTAGCCTTCTCCGGACAGACACAGTCCATAATACATTGAGCTCAAAAAAACAAGTCGTCCAATACCAGAGGCTTGGAAAAGGTGGGGAGTTAGAGTTAACGGATGATAGGATTTTCCTGTGAGCTTTTGAAGCCCCTTGTATGTGGAATAAGGGCTAAGAGCGAGCATAGTGGGACAGACATGTTAGCGTGTGGCCTAGGAGGGACGCTGGTGACTGATCTCCCGTCCGTGAAGGAGTAGGTGTCAGCTGAACGTGGTGCAGGGGACAAGTGTCCGTCTCCATTCTCCGCACTTGGTCGGAGAGCAGTAAGAATGGCTATGAGGTAAGGCCAGTTGTGCTTCCTTTAGTTACGAAGGGACAGTTTTTTGCTGCTGACGCCCGTCTGGAAGTGGTTTCTGTGAGCCCCCCAGCTGAGAGATTGTGTGTGCTATGGGCGTTCCCACTTTCCCACAGAGAAGCAGGGGCCGGTTCATGTAGCAAGCAAGTCCAGGATGTTGACCTCCAGTGCGCAGGTGTGGGCAATGTTGTCACGTAGAGCAGGACCTGAGGGCCAGATGGTCCACCGAGCTCCCAGGACCGCTCAGAGCTGAAGTGTAGTTGTGTAATTGTAGCCATCTCAGTCTTACGGCGACATCAATGTATCATGTGACTGATGCCAGTACCCCTCTACCCCCAACACAAGTATCTCTTTCGTTTTCCTGAATGTTGCCATCTGTGAAGACCATTCATTTTCAGTATTCTCCTTTAAGTCACTGTTTAATAGAAGCTTTGTATGAAATGGTCTCAAAGTAAATGTCCCATGTCATTGCTTAGCTCAAGAAACAGCATGTCACCGTCACTTAGCATCTCCCATCCTCATGCCCCCAGGGACGTGACCACACTGTCTGGACTTCTGCCACCATGGAGGAAGTTGCCGGTCTCTGATCTTTTAAATCAGCTCACTCGTGTTTTGTGATATTTTTCATCTTAAAAGGCTGTTTTCTATTATCAAATGAAACGTACTGCTTTTCTAATATACATGAGTGTGTAAATAGTAAGTGGTGCGAGACTGTGATAAAACAATGTGTAAGCACAGTCGTATAAACGCACTTCATCTGCCACCTGTGGGCTCTCCGCTGATCTGCAATTGCGTACGACTGGAGCAGCAAAACAGAATTCAAGGGAAAGTTGACGTTTCCATAACAAACTAAACCACATTTCCTTTTGCCACTGGGCACTTACATTTTACCCTTCTGAAAATACTGGGTACCCATCCCCAGTTTGCACGATGAGTGACAAGCACCTGAGGGCCAGGCATCCTCACAGGGGGCTCCCTGCTCCAGGGGGTCTCTGAGTGAGCCAGCCAGCCAGCCAATGAGCTTCCTGTTAGAAGGGCTGTACTTTGACCTGTGCCCACTTTTCACCACGTGGTCTCTAGAAACAGCAAATAAAAGACATCGTAGTGTGGAGAGATCACCTTTCTGAGTGTTCCTTAGTTTCCCTGAGAGCTGGGGAGGGAAAATTGTTCAGTTGCCTTCTTCAGCAGTCTGTCACCACCTGTGCAACTGAAAATCTCTTAGCATTTGTCTCATGCACACGTTTTAGGTAAGAGAACCCCCTGGAGGGGCATCCTGCTCTTTGGGCCACCTGGCACAGGAAAGTCCTACTTAGCCAAAGCTGTTGCTACCGAAGCCAATAACTCGACGTTCTTTTCCATATCTTCCTCTGACCTTGTTTCCAAGTGGCTCGGTGAAAGTGAAAAGTGAGTATCAAACTGATTTTATTATTGTTAATATTGTTATGATTATTATTGTTTCGGGGGGTCTGACATTTACATGTATTAGAGGTCAGAGGTGAGGGAGGTATTTAGGATTGTGTCGTAAAAGGAAAGCATCTTTAATTGTTGACCAGGCTCTGAAGTGATCGCTTCCTTACATCGTTGCCAACAGACATTCAGAAAAGTCAGAGCTATATTCATGCCTCTGTCACATAAGACCCGAGTCTAGAGTCTCTTGCAGAAAGAGATGATAACAGACGGATGATGCCTGTCGATTACCCAGTCAGTAGTGGTAGTGTTCTGTGCCTTGAGCAGTCATGTAAAGAGCCTGATCGGTGTTTCGGTTCAAGGAATTCCTGTAATACGTTGCTAGCACATTGCTCTAGTCTTTTCGTTCGGGTCTCTTTCTTTTTTTCTGGCTGCCTTTTTAGAAATTGAAAGTGTGTGTTTATTTCCAGGCTTGTGAAGAACTTATTCCAGCTTGCTAGAGAGAACAAGCCTTCCATCATCTTCATCGATGAGATTGACTCCTTGTGCGGGTCAAGAAGTGAAAATGAAAGTGAAGCCGCGCGCAGAATTAAGACCGAGTTCCTGGTTCAGATGCAAGGTAGGGTTATTGATTGTTGTTGATGTTTCTACCTATTTTATAAACAGCATTGTACCAACAATGGGGAGCTCATTCAGGGAGAATTGCTTCATTGGAACCGCCCCGCTGCTTCCCCTACCAGGCTTCATTCTGCTGGGGTCCTGGGCTGCTCACCCAGCTAGGATGGTCTTGTAGGACGCTCTGGTATCAACAGAACAACTTTCTTTTGTGGCATGCTGGGAACAGTATTGGCGAAAGCAATATGTAGACTTCACGTGAAACCTTCCCAGAAAGATTTTGAAAAGACTATTAAATATTTGCCCACAGTCGAGATTGAATCCTGGAAATGTTTTTAACCTAATTTGGTAAGATGGCATTTGATTAAGTACAGTGTGTTCATGCGGAAGCTGCTTCATCATTGAGGAACCACTGTTCTTAACAGGCCTGCAGACAAGCTTCAAGAGCACAAAAAAGTCCTACTACTTAAAACACTACCTATTTTGATGCAGGGGTTGGTGTGGACAATGACGGAATTTTGGTCCTTGGAGCTACAAACATCCCCTGGGTTCTGGATTCTGCCATAAGGCGAAGGTAGGATGACACCGTCCGTGTCTTATTCCTAACTACCGGGGTAACAGTCAATGATGAGCCCTGCTGTGTCTTGTGAAAGAGCTGTTCATGTTTCAGGTGGCTTTGATGGGCCTTGCCTTGTGGACCACTGTCTTGGAGAAGAGAGACAGATGTTTATCCGCTTGTATATTTATCATAGTGAAGAAATGTGCTGTCCACATTACGGAATAATTCATCTTGGGAAGTACACTCCCTTAGCCCTTGAGGGGCACAAAGGGTTTATGCTCACTCTTTGGCATAGTATATTTCACAAGATCAGTTCAAAGCCACGAGCCACTCTTTAGGAGAAAGATGAGGCTTTCCACTCCCATAAAGATTGACAGCCTTAGAAACCCACAGGGCACTTCTGGTCTTCTCTACAGGGTCTGTGAGTCAGAATCAACTGCATTGCATTGAGCTTGAGTTTCACTAACCACAAAGCTGGCGGTTTGAACGTGCCCAGTGACACTACCAAAGAAAGGGCTGGTGGTCTGCTTTCCTCAGCTTACAGCCACAAAAGCCCTCTGGCATGACTTCCTCTCTCTAGCTCATGGAGTCACCGCAGTCAGAATTGACCTGATGGCAGCAGGTTTGTTGGGCTCTTTAGTTGGTTTACGCTGGTGAACACCGATACACTTGAAATTTACAAGGGTAGTCAAAATGTCAGTCAAATGCCAGCATATCAGTTAAAAACCAAAATGAGAAAGCCAGGATGCATCTTTCACTAGTTGGAAAGTTTGTCTCTAACATTTAAATTGAATAGGAAACGTCAGCTCTAAGAAAGGTATAGAGACACGACTTCTGCCTCTGCTTCACAGTTGCCTCTTGCGTTTAATTGTGCATGGCAGCAACGAGCATTTCACGTTGGCCCTAGGAGGTTTGCCAGCAGTCTAGTATCCCTTCTCTCCTAGTTACCTCCTGCTGCAGCAATAGAATTACTGCGTGTGGGAACACAGAGCCCTTGCTTCTCCTTAAACTTGGAGGCTAGAAATCCAAATTCACAGTGCGGGCTCTAGGGGAGGCTTCTTTTGGCATCTATGGACCCAGCATTCCATGGCGATCTCCATGTCTCGGCATCAGTCCTCCCTAGTATAGCAGGTTCTCAGTGCAGGGACCTCGGGTCCACGGGAGATACTTTGTTCCCAGCTCTTGTTTGGTGGTAGTGGGGACCCTCCTTTTCTGTTCACTTTCTCCTTTTATTTCTTGTGCGATAAAATGGCATAGTTCTGAACTGTAAATTCTCACTGCCCCGAAAGTTGCTGAAAGTCTGAGCAGACCCCTTAAGTTGTCTCTCCTTGCTTCCCCCGCCCCGCTCGTCTACAGATGCTGAAATTCTCAGAAGCCAGCAACATTATTAATGAACCGTAGTGTTTGCTTCTGTGATGCCATCGAATTACTGGTTTTAAATGTTCTCATCACAATAAAATGGACATTCTATACAGTAACTGAATGTTTATGCTATAAAATTTTGAGAAATTTTACATTCCAATTAATTTAGAGAATGGTTGTGTGATCTCTGCTCAGGTTGCATTGTGTGAATCCTGTTGATCCCTTGATCAGAGGTTCAGAGTGCATCTATGTGGGAATAAGGAACGCCAGAGGGCACGTCTCTACGGCAGAAATTCTAGGCATGTAAATTCAGGGGCCCAAAAACTGTGAAAAGGACCTGACCCTTCAAAGTTGGCTCGCTGGTTGGTTGGTTTTCATGTGCTGTGGGCCTCTCCCTTTACGCCAGCTGAAGTAACCATGCTTAACTCTGACTCTTCATACAAGTCCATTTAATGGTAGTTAGCTTCTGTTGAATCAGCTCTCAATTCCTGGCCACACCATGCACAACAGACATTTGTATCCCCTGTAGTTTTCCGCTGTAATTACCAGCCCTTTCTTCCTCATCCTTCTTAGTCCGGAAACCCTGCCGTCCAGCAGCCTAACAATCCTGCCCTTCTCCACTGATAGATGGCCGATGGTCATGCGCAAGCTTGGGCCCGCCCCATGGGTGAGAGTCCACCACTGACCACCAGTGCTTGGATCGAGATCAAGTTGAGAACATTTAAATATCTTGTTTCTTTTGGGCAGTATCCTCATTTTCCAATAAAATTAAAGATATTCTCCATGAATACCCTCAATGTGTTTTCGCTTTCACCTTCAGGTTTGAGAAACGGATTTACATTCCTTTACCTGAGGCCCACGCGCGAGCAGCCATGTTCAAACTGCACTTGGGGACCACACAGAACAACCTGACAGAATCAGACTTCCGAGACCTGGGGAAGAAGACCGATGGCTACTCGGGTGCAGATATAAGCATCATCGTGCGGGACGCACTCATGCAGCCTGTCAGGAAAGTCCAGTCGGCCACTCACTTTAAAAAGGTACCTCCCGGCCCATCCTCATCCTCCCATGGCTGGTGTTAAAGTCAAGTTTGGAGGCCATCGGAGGTTTCTCCCCAGAGGACTTGGGAGCAGCTTCACTGTCTGACGGCAAGAGCACGGTGGCCTAGTGGCTGCAGCTCTAGGCTCCTAAGCGGAACGGAAGGCCGGCGCTGTGAAGGCTCCTGCTACTCTGTGGCAGAAAGCTGTGGTCCCCCGCTTCCCTGCAGATCGACGGCCTTGCCAACCTGATGGGACAGCTGTGAACCGTGGGGTCCCTGCGGGTCGGCATGGACTCAGTGGCAGTGAGTTGGGTGTTTTGGTTTAGTGTAGTAAGTGGGCTACATTTTCTTCATAGAAAATCAGCTCCCAAACTAACTTTCAGTTAATTAGTAGATTAGTTGTCCTAAATGTATGTGTTTTCTCTGGAGTGATTTTCGCAGCATCTCTGTATCGGTGTCTTGCTTAAGTATGGACACTAAATGGCGTTGTCGTAATGCTGCTGCCTTTGGTGTTATTAGAAGATCCGAGTGTGCTGTAGCGGCTGTTCACCAACCGGTGGGGGTGGTGACGGCCGGTCTCTTGCCCTGTTGGAGCCATCACCATTCTGACATGCTTAAAGTGCAGTGAGTTTATCTAAAACAACACTGAAAGTCATCGTAGCCCTCGATTTGTGATAAAGGTGTGGCAAACATTATTTGTATTTGACTGTGTGTCAGAGAAGTTCTTTGTCTGGATGATGTTAATATTCTGTTTTAAATCAGGAATCACAAATGCATTGAACTTTATACTGGTACGAGATTTGTTGTTGTTGTTGTCTTTAACTTTACATTTACTTTAAACTGAAGGCATTTTCATTGAAAAAGATTCAGTAATTCTAGGTCACTGTTTCCCTATATCACAGATTTCCCCCCGCCCCCACTCCCCCCGGGAAATAGAAAAAGTTAAGAGAACGGTAGAGGCGAGTCTATTTTTCATTTCTGGCATTTCAAACAAAAAAATACAAATGCACTGCCATTGAGTCCATGCATATTCATAGCAAGCCCCACTCCAGTTGGTTTCTTAGTATGACTGTTTACTTGAGTAGACAGCCCAGTCTAACTACAATGCCGTCAGGGCTCCAGTTTCTGAAGTTAATAATTTGATATCAGCATTGGAGAAAAGAGAAGTATTAGGCGTCAGTAATGTTCCTTTTTTCTATTTTCAAAGTCATTTTTCTTCAATAACCACCTGAGTCATATGTTGTAGGAAATGTAAATTGTCGAATTGTCAATATGGCAGGGAAAACCAGCCCCAAACCATCCTGTCACCCAGCGATAACCACATTTTGTTGTAAATTCCTATCTATCTTGAGAAGTGCACATTGTAACAAAATATGAATTCTGCATCCATTTATTTTATGTGACAGTGGCCTAAATCTCAATCTTAATTGTTTGTTACAGGTTCAAGGACCGTCACGAGCCGATCCCAACTGTGTAGTAGATGACCTGCTGACACCCTGTTCCCCTGGCGATCCTGGTGCCATCGAGATGACCTGGATGGATGTTGCCAGCGATAAGCTTTTGGAACCAGTTGTTTGCATGGTTTGTGATTTGGTTTCCTTTAAAAACAAGTTTAGAGCACTTGAGCTTTATAATTTCCAAAATAAAGATAAAATTTTATTTTCTGATGAATCTTTCTAGGACCCCTGGTGACATAGTGGTTATGGGTTAGGCTGTAATCCACAAGGTTAGCAGTTCGAAACCACCAGCCATTCAGAGGATGAAAGCTCTCATAAAGAGTGACAGTCAGAGAAACTCACAGGAGCAGTTCTACCCACTCCTCTAGGATCGCATGAGTCGCCATCGACTCGATGGCAGTGAATGTAGTTTGGTGAGTTGATGCATCTTTCCGGGTTAGCTGGAAGGTGCTAGCATGATCAGGCATGTCTGTAAACCCTTCTTAAGAAAAACATCACCAAACCTACTGGGGGAAGTCAGATCTGCACCTAGCAGCCCAGCAGGGTTTGCAAAGCTATAACCTTTATGAAAGCAGACTGACACGCCTTTCTCCCCCAGATCCACATGTGGGTTTGAACCACCAGCCTTTTGGTTAGCAGTCAAGGATTTAAAACATTGCCCTCCTGGGCAGCTGTGGGAATATCCAATACCAAACTCACTGCTGTCGAGTCAGTGCTGACACTTAGCAACCTCTCTGGGGGTTTCTAAGACTATTTAAGGGAGTAGAAAGCCCAGTATTTCTCCTGAGGAGCTGCTGGTTGTTTCGAACTGCTGACCATGCAGATTGCAGCCCAGCAATATATACATATAAGCTAACTACATTAGTATATGATGTATGTTGTGTGCTTTTTTGAGGGGGGTGTTTCATAGATAAATTCATATGAGGGGACTTCCAAAAGTATGTGGGGGGGTGGGGGATGGGATTAAAAGATAATGGAATTTTCCATGAACTTTTTGAAACCCCCTAATATGTGCTTTAATGCTTACCTGAGCAGTTAGCCAGAAGCCCTTTCTTATTTCAGCCTTAACCGTTTGTTCTTGTTTGAATGTTTGTACTCCTTTTGCATTTACTTAAGCGCATTGGCTCTTGTTGTAGGATTTTATTCTTAACTAGGGTCAGAAACCGATTGTGAATGCATTTGGAGGGCTTTGATTCTTAGGATAAGAGGATTTTGCTTCTAGTTGTGGTCAGGACAAAAGAAAGAATGAAAGTTAAGGGTTGGGCTGCTAATCTAAAAGTCAGTTGTTCAAACCCATCAGCTGCTCTGTGGAAGAGAAGTGAGGCTGTCTGCTCCCATAGGTTTATGGGCCCACAGACCCTGGAGAACAGTTCTGCTCTGTACTGTACGGTTGCCAAGAGTTGGAATCAACTCGATGGCAGTGGGTCTGAGTGGGTTATGTAAAGCAATGACATAATCAACAAAGTTGGGGGGGGTATTGAGTAGACTCTGACTCATAGTAACCATGTGTGACAGAGTAGACCTGCCCCCCTAGAATTTGCTAAACTCTCATCCTTCCAGGAGCAGACTAGCCTGTGTTTCTCCCATGAAGTTTCTGGATGGGTTTGAACCACTAACCTTTCAGCCAACTTCTGAGTATGAAGCTGCTGAGCCACCAGGGCTCTGCCTTTAGAAAGCATAAAATAGGGTCACGGCCATGATTTCTGGGACACTGTGAATATTCATACTTACCCTGAGGGTAAAATAACAATAATAACTATAATAGTGTAATGATTTTTATTTTATTAAGTCCACTATTAATACTTCCTTGTTTCCTTCTTTCCCCCTAACAGTCGGATATGTTACGGTCGCTCTCTAGCACAAAACCCACAGTAAATGAACATGATTTGTTGAAATTAAAGAAGTTTACAGAAGATTTTGGCCAAGAAGGCTAAACCAAAGAGCAAGAGAAGGTTTACCAGATGTATTCTTTCTTTCATAGATATTTTTGCCTTTCTTGAATGGCATTCAGATTATTTCCAGTTTTAAAACTCTTCTGCCACAGGGATATATACTGATCCTCCTCTCGGGGGTCCCTGAAATTTCATATTGTACTTTTCTTCTGTCACCTATTAAATGTTCCTCTTCGCAAAATTCCACAAGAGTGGTGGGTTGTAAGGAAATGAGTACCACATAACTGGTAAATGAACGCAACCACCCAGAAAAAAGCAGATCAGAATCATTTGAGAGAGAAATATTTACAATTTTTGTGAATGGTGGTCTTTGCATGGAAAGCACTAATTTTTTTTTTAACTAAAGTGAAATAAGACCTGTCTTTGTGGGGGAAATCCTCAACATCATTCTTCTCATCAAACTAATCTGTATTTACTGTATTACAAACTTAAAAGTGATAGACTCTTCACTCTCAGGGATGGGCAGGAGCTGGCAGAACCACAGCGCGGGCCACGCTGGACTTGGAGGCTTCTGAGTGGTTACACGGCTGCTGCTCCTCCTGATTTCGCATAGGCTGACCGTTTTCCGCATGGGGACATGAATCTTTTCCTTAGACGAAGCAAGGTTTTATATGTAACTAAACACAATACCTTTCACTGTGCAATCTCAAGGGAGAGACTTTCGAAATGCCACATTGTCTCCACCTCGAGGCAGAAAATTGTCAATGGCAGTATGTTTTTGAAGCAAGCCTGATCACACAGTTGGTAAAGACATATGTAATTTTTGAAAACGACTCTGTCATGAATTACTGTAATAGGAAGCTTTGCTAATAAGAGAATGGCCTCCCTTGGATATGGGGCGTCTCTTGTATATGATTGGGTGTGTATTCGTGTCTGCACGTGTGTGTATGTAATGCACACGTATAGGCTTTTTAAATATGGGAAAGAGTCTTGTCTATGACCTTTTAAGTTCAGGGAACAGCTCACCCTGGCCACACAGATATTATCAGTGTAATGCTTTATGAAACTTTAGAAATGAGCCTGTGTCTCATTAAATAATAAAGTATACACTTGGTCTTGTAATACCTTCAAATATATCACCTGAAGATGGGTGTTAAGACAATTTAGCCCCGACACTAAATTGTGCCTTGTACATTTGCATTGGCGATACATGCAAACGATTATTGATAGCGAGGACAAGGTAGATTCTTGACTTAACACAAAGTTCTACCTTGTAAATGCTGTGGAATAACTTACATTTTAAAGTATATTTGCACATTTTACATATTATGCTATTTGGTTGCCTTTGGTTTTCTGTACAGATTTTTTGGTTGTTAAGTTGGAATCATAGGCCTGAGATACACTGTCCTTATGTGAAATATATTGGTATGACCAACTGTTGGCTATGTTTTGTGTCTGCTACTTTATTTGAGAGCCTTCTTTGTTAGGGAAAATAATGGCTAAACTGATTAGATGCAAAGAAGTCATTTTTTCTCTTATTTAGTTTATACATGAAAATTTTGTCTTTCAGTGATAGAGAGTTTTGAGAATTAACTGCCTCCTAATCTAACCCCTGGTGTTGAGAACTGCAGCATGGAAGCACCTGTTCCTAGGCCCAGCCACCCACACCAGGGACCATAGGTTGGGGACACCCACTGCTCCACCTATTAGCCACTAGTGCTTGGAGCTCATAAACCAGAGAAATCTAGCTTGTGTGCCCATCCACTTGCATTGGAGTCCACCTCCTGCTCCCTAGAGGAAAATCATATGCCCTCCTAGTGGGCACCTGTGAACTGGTGCCTATCAGTTCCCCTCTCTACTACTGGAGAGTTGGGCCCACTCCAACCACCCCTGTACATCCCTGTGTGCCCAGAAGTGCTCATGAGAGTTTCACTGCTACTCACCTGGTGACCAATGACCAAAGCATCCCAACCACTCAGCAACCACTGAACACACATAGAGACTAGTGAGAGCACTCTCTGCACCTCTCCCCAGGTGTCTGGCAAGACAGACTCACCACCCCACCAGCTATATCCTCAGTCACCCAGCTAGGCAAATAGAGACCCACACACACACACCCTGCTACCATCCCATGCACTCTAAAACAGCTTCAGTTCATCACACTAGTTACCAGAGCAGCACACTTGCCCTACCTAATCAAACATATCAAAACAAAAAATCGGGCCTTGGTGAACAAAAAGTGCATATACTAAAAGAGTTCCTCAGAGATAAAATATTAAATCGCATAAACAAGCAGAACAAAATGGCTCCAGCAACTGACCAAAATGAATTCTGTGAAAACGTTCTTCGAGAGATCAAGAAAACACAAGGGAACAGCAAAAGTATACAGGCAAAAGCTGGCCGACAGTAACAAATGCCATATATACTCGAGTATGAGCCAACCCAAATATCAGCTAGGCACCTACTTTTACCACAAGAACTGCATGAAAAATGTTCTGAAAACTTGGTTTATACACAAGTATATATGGTAAGCTAAAACTGCAACTATACACAAGTATATATGGTAAGCTAAAACTGTAACTAGAAGCTAAAACTCCAAAAGAGCAAATATCAAAAAGAAATCAATATGAGGACATAAGGATCCGAATGGAAATAGTGGAAAATCAGCAAAGCAGGACAAATCATTTGACAATAATTTGAGAAAAAGTTAGAAATAAAAGGAAGAACAAAGAAAAATAAATCCTAAATCTTAAGCAGTATGCTAGCAAAAAGGGAAATTAGGCCTGAATGGCATTCCAGAACAGGAGGTAGCAAAATAGTAACAATTCTCAAAGATTTTTCTGGCAGAAAAGTTCCCTAATATCACAAAAGACTGAAGACATCCAAGAAACTCACTAAACCCCATTCAAGAAAATCCACAAAAAATCACCAAGACGGCTCTTGGTCTTGTCTTGCTTGGGCGGTCTGGTCGTCTTCGTGGGGAGGGAGAGATCCTTGCGTGTCCCGGAGCAGTCTCTGCCAGGCCGCATGGTCAAAGGAATCCTATGGGTGCCGCGTAAAACCTGATGCTTCTTTGAACCTTCATTAAATTCACTTGGATCACGAAAAGAAAAAAAAGAAAATCACCGAGATATACCCTTATCAAACTCAATGAAAACAAAACAATCCCAAAGTTGCTTGGAGAAAAGTAGATAGTCACTGCCAAAAGTGAACCAATGAGACTGATTACTCAGCTGAAATTATAAAACTGTAAGGGAAAATCATTGGTCTCAAAGACTGGGCTTTCTACTCACCAAAACAGTTACAGTCTCAGAAAACCACAGGGTTCATTATGAGTCCGCATTGACTCAATGGCAGTGAGTTTGGTTTTTTGGAAGAATCCTTTAGCAAAACTACCTTTCAAATACAATAGTGACTAGGACATTGCCAGACAAACAAATGACAAGAATTTGTCAAACACTACATCAACTTAACAAGAAATAAAAGTCTTTTGGACAGAGACTCTCAGGCAACCACTTACAATTAAGTCACATGACAACATCACTTAGATTCCAGAAGTGGAAATGGGAACCAGAGACGTCAATCTGTAAAGGAGGACAGCTTCAAGACAGAAAAGGGGAGTGAATGGTGTCGTTACAGAGAGGAGGCAGGTGATCTAAAGATATATCAGACTTAAGTTTCAAAAGATAAAGGTAAATGTTGGTGTAACCACAATGAAAATAACTACTCACTAAAATAATATCAATAAACTCGGCAGAAAACTAACAAAATAAAACAGATGAAGGAAAACTTCACCACAAAACATACAAAACAAAAACTGAACTCATACCTATTTATAATCACATGGAATATAAATGCACCGGTAAAGAGAGGACAGTAGACTAAAAGTATGACCCATCAATATGCTGTCTACAAAAGACACACTTTAGACACAAAGACATAAATAAAAGAGGATGGGAAAGATATCAAGTGAACAATAACCAAAAATGCAGAAATAGCAATATTCATCTCTGATAGAAGGGAATTTAAGGCAAAACTCCCCATAAAAGATAATGAAGGACATTACAGAATGAAGGAAGAGCAAATTCACCACAAGGGGGCATAACAATAAATAAGAGGCTTCAAAAAGTTCATGGGAAAATGGAATGAAAATAGGAATTTTCCCATGAATTTTCAAGCTCCCTCACACCTAGCACTGAATAACAGCATTGAAAACAGAAATGGAGAGTTTTACAGTAATAGTAGGAGGCTTCAACACATCACTTTTGGTAAAGGACAGAACTACTAGAAAGAAACTCAATGAAGATACAAAGGCTCTAAAGCCATAACCAGCCTACTTGACCTTAGATGTATACAGAACACTCCACACGACAGCAACAAAGTACACATTCTCCAGTTCCTGGGATAATTCTCCAGAATAGACTCCATCTTACACCATTGAGCAAGCCTCAATAAAATCCAAAATTTCAAAATAACACAAAGCAGTTTATCTGATCACAATAGTATAAAGATAGAGGCAAAAAAATATGAACAAGAGAGAAAACATGAAAATTGAATAACAGCTTTCTTAAAAAGCACTTAGAGAAAAAAAAGATGAAATATAAGAATTTTTAGAGTCAAATGAGAATAACAACAACGTACCCAAACCTGAGACACAGCACTAAAGAGCAATAAAGGCACACATCAAAAAAGAAGGGTCAAAATCAAAACTAACCCAAGACGAACAACTAGAAAGAGTATCAAAAGCCCACAGCCACCAGAAAGAAGGAAGTTATAAAGCTTAGTGTAAACATAAGGGAAACTAGAAAAACAACCAACAAGAACAGAAGTTGGTTCTTTGAAAGGATTGATAGTCAACAAACCACTGACCAAATTGACGAAAAAGCAGAAGAGCCAATAACCCAATTAAGAAATGAGAGAAATGCAAATCAAAACAGCTATGAGATACCACCTATAACCCTCAAAGATAGCCCAATTCAAAAAATTCGAAAGCAACAAGTGTTGGAGGGGCTGTGGTAAAATAGGACCTCTCATCCATGTTGGTGGACCTGTAGGTATGTAGAGCTACTTTGGAAATCGATCTGGCGATGTCTAAAACAGATGGAAATGGAAGTACCACGCGACTCAGCAATTCCCCTACTGGGCATATACCCAGAATAGGCAAGAAACAAACCACGGCAGACATCTGTGTTCCAGTGTTCATTGTGGCACAGTTCACAATCGCAAAGAGTTGGAAACAACCCAAATTTCCATCAACAGACGAATGGATTAAAAAACTGGCACATACATGCAATGGAGTACTATGCTTTGCTAAAAAGCAGTGATAAATGCATGAAGCATATTGCCGAAAGGGAAGAACTGGAGGAAATTATGCTAAGTGAAGTAAGCCAAGCACAAAAGGATAACTACAACATCAGTCCACTGAGGTAAGTTTATAAAAAAGAGAAAAGAAAAATACAAAAGGGGCAGAGGTAAAAGCTACTGAATACAAACACTCCAGGGTTGAGGTCCAGGTAGTATGGCAGGGGCCAGACCATATCCAGGGGTACATATGGTAGCCAACTAAAGAGGGGAAGGGAGGGAGGAAAGGGAAGGGGGAAAAAGGTGGGGGTCGGTGGGGAATAGGGCACTTACCGACCCAAAGAGAGGGTATTGTTTGTGCCTCCACAGGGAAAGAGGGACCAGACTTAAATCCAGTGTTCCGGGATGCGAATGCAGCGTGCCAGCATGCAGGGAGTCAGTGGAGGGGCCTGACGGCTCGGCCCCCATACCAGCTACATGGACAACTGCCCCTCCCTCCAGAATAATTCAGAGGATGGCACTGAAGCTGCAGCTAGGGGAGAGGGACATTTCTGATCAGAGCACACCGGGAGTAAATGAATGGGGAGGAAAAGAGTGGAGCACATCCTGGCCCACCAGGACGATATGATATCCCCGCTCCAAACAGCCAATGCACAGAGTAGACCATGTGGCTGATCCCACTATGAGACATGCTGGCCCAGGCCCTATGGGGGAAAGCACTGGAGACTCAGTGTCGGGATTGGCCCAGACTGACCCTGAGACATCGAGACAAAACACTAAAGGCGTGCGGCAGAGTAACTGAGGGAGCAGAGGAGGGAGCTCCCAAGGGAGTACAAAGAATAGATTCTGGGCCCAGAGTTGCACCCCATCGAACTTAACTGGAGGACATGCCTAGAGTTAAAAAATCAGACCTTGATCTATTTCTTTTTAAGATTTTTTTCTTTTATAGGTCATTGATTTTCTTTTTTGTTGTCATGGCTGTGTTCTCATTTGTCACCTGTTGCGCTATGCCTTGTTTTTTGGTGCATATTATCTCTACAGATTTATCTAGATAAGATAGGCTGGATGAACAGTCTGGAGGAGAAATCAACAGGAACAGTGGTCCCAGGGGGGCATGGGAGAGGAGGAGGCAGGGGGAAAGGAGATGGTGTTGACCAATCCAAGGACAGGGGAGCAACAAGTGATCCAAAATTAATGTCAAGGAGGGTATGAGAGGACTGGTAGGGATTCAGCAAGGACAATGTAACCAAGAGAAATTACTGAAACCCAAATGAAGGCTGAACATGATAGTGGGACAAGAGGAAAGTAAAAGGAAATAGAGGAAAGAACTAGGACTCAAAGGATATTTATAGAGGTCTAAATACAGGCGTATACATATGTAAATATATTTATGTAGGATGGTGGGGGTTTAGATCTACGTGCGTATATTTATAGGTTTAGTATTAAGGCAGCAGATGGACATTAAACCTCCACTCAAGTACTTACTCACTGCAGGAACATGTTCTATTACATTGACATTCCATGATGCTCACCTTCCCAGCACAATCACTGAAAACAAAGCGAGTGCAGAAACAAATGTGAAGAAAACTGATGGTGCCTGGCTATCAAAAGATATAGCTGTGGGGGGTCGGTCAGATGCTCACAGGGATCCTCCCCAAGGGAATCAGTTGCCAGACTGCAGGGGGCCCCACTCCCTGCTATTAAGGACAATGGACGCCTGCAGTCATTGATTTGGTTCCTGTACACCTACACCCTACTGATAATGGTTCCTATGGAGATCCAGGGAGCAGATCAAACCTGCTTGGTGACATCCAAAGTTAGGCTGCCATCTTAAATCTAGGATCCACCCATCTTGTCACATGTATACCTCCAATCCCTCCTCTTCCTATTGTGTGTGTGTCCCTAGACCACCCCCTCATTTGCTGTATAACCTATGGTGCAATCCCTTCCTGTGATGTATGTCTTTACCTGTAATTAGTGGATTTGCATGCACCCAAAGGCATATAAGCCTGGGTTAGCAATAGAGCTCTCTCTCGCTGGTCTCTCCCTGCTCTCTCCTCAGCTCCCTCTCCCCTGTTTCCCTTTACCGTTGTCCTCCTTCCCTTGCCCCTCTCTCCACATGGACCATCAAGTGGGGCTGAGGTGAGCATGCTACCATGAAATGTCTGACTCCTTATTGCAATATCTCCTCTATCTCTCATATTCTTGATGACTTTAATATAATATTTATATATCTCAACCATACAATTGTGCTTTCTGAACCCTTGATTAGTTGTGGGGGGCTGGCACCCCCCAAACGCATACTACATATAGCATCTGGGGTCTTAAAGGCTTGCAGATAAACAAGCAGCCATCTAGCTCAGAAGCATCAAAGCCTACATGGAAGAAGCACACCAGCCTGTGCGACCAAAGGTGTAGAAGGGACCAGGTATCAGACATCAAAGAACAAAGAATCACATCAGTGGGTGCCAACCTTCCCGATAGGATCACTGAAGACAGATATGTGGATAAGCAAATGTGGTGAAGAAAGCTCATGTTGCCCGACTAAAAAATGTCTGGGGTCTTAAAGGCTTGAAGGTAAACAAGCGGCCATCTAGCTCAGAAGCAACAAAGCCCACCAGCCTGTGTGACCACAAGCTGTCGAAGGGATCAGGTATCAGGCATGAAAGAACAAAATAATCATATCATTGTAAATGAGGGTGAGTGCAGAGTGGAGACTCAAAGCCCATCCTTACTGAAGGGTTGTGGGAGGAAATGAGCCATTCAAGGTGCAGGGTATCAAAGATGATACATATAACTTTCCTCTAGTTCTTAAATGCTTCCTCCCCCTACTTTCATGATCCCAATTCTACCTAACAAATCTGGCTAGACCAGAGAATGTACATTGGTGCAGATAGGAACTGGAAAGACAGGGAATCCAGGACAGATGACCCCTTCAGGACCACTGGTGAGAGTGGTGATTCTGGGAGAATAGAGGGAGAGTGGATTGGAAAGAGGGAACCGGTTACAAGGATCTACATGTGACCTCCTCTCTGGGGGACGGACAAGAGAAAAGTGGGTGAAGGGAGACATCAGATAGGGCAAGATATGACAAAATCATAATTTATAAATTATCAAGAGAATTGATAACGTTTGTATGGGGATGGAAAAAAAAAACAACTGTTTTCCCATGGTACCACAGATAGGATAAGGAAGGAGAGGAGATTTCGAATGAAATAGAAGTCGTGCATTAAAAATGGTGACAGGAAAGGCTATCTACAACAGGGCAGAAGTCAGTACACCAGGGCCAAGCAAGTAAGCCACTGATCCAAGGGAACTGATCCACAGAACAAAGACAAGTATGCTCATGACCATGGCACGACTGCACATGACAGCTGTGAGGGCGGCACAGGCCTGGGCCGTGTTTTGTTCTGCTGTACACAAGGTCACTATGAGTCGGAAGCACCTCGACAGCACGTAACAACAACAACAACAGGACAATTCTGTGACAACAGTATTAACAAGGAATTATTTAGGAAGGGATGCCTAGGTCGACAGGTATGCTAAGGAGGTGTGGGAGGATGCAAACAAGCACATTTTCCTGCAGATACAGGTTGGCGAATATTTCTACATACATAATTGTAGGTGCTGCCACGTGTAGAATGCTATAGACAATAGACCACACCAAAGACAGAGGCATCGGAACATCACAGACGTTGCTAGAGATATCTTGTGGCCGGCACGATGCTCCTCAGCTCAGACGTGAAGGGCCACAGACTGGAGGAACTTCTACATCAAGACTAGCACAATACAATTCATAAAGACAAAATTCTGTCTCCTACTTAGGTGCATAGCATCTGGAGCCTCAAAATCTTGCAAGTGGCCATCTAATATACAACTGTTCTCTTCCCATCCAGAACAAGGGAGAAGGAAGAAAACTAAGGAACCAAGAGAATCGTTAGTCTAAAGGACCACATGACCCACAGCCTACAGCATCCGAGATCAGAAGAACTAGATGGTGCCCACCTCCACTACCAACTGCTCAGGTCAACTATGATCACAACAAGGGCCCTAGAGAGAGCAAGAGAAAAAAATTGAACAAAAGCATCAAATTCACCAAAAAGCCCAGATCTTCTGATCTGACAGAGATCAGAGGAACAACCAATACTATGCCCCTAAGACTCCCTTCTGAACTGGAACTAAAGCAATTCCCAGAATCCACCTTTCAGCCAAACAATAGGTCCATAAAGTATGCCGTACCACTTGTGGAAAAGGTTCTCCTTCTCACTCACTGCTATCGAGTTGATTTCGAGTCATAATGACCCTTTAGACAGGGACAAACTGCCCCTGTGGTTTCAAGACGAATTCTTCATGGGACAAGAGAGCCTCATTTTTCTCCCTCGGCGTAGCTGGTGGTTTTGAATTGCTGACCTTGAGGTAGCGGCCCAACTCATAACCACTACACCACCAGGGGGGTTCCACCTGGGTTCCTTAGAACAACCAATTATATAAGATGAAAAGAACAATGCTTTCAACAACAACCAAAAAAACAAACAAGATGAGAAGGCAGGATGGCGTAGAAAGGCAGAGGATGGAAATGAGGAGAATGCTGGCATCGTGTGTGGAAGGCAACCAGTGCCATGGGATCCTTCATGTACAAGCTCCTGAAACTCATGAAAAGCAAGCTCACTGCCATCTAGTTGATGGTGACTCAGAGAAGCCCTACAGGACAGGGGAGAGATGCCCTGTGAGTTTCAGAGCCTGTAACGCGTTACCGGAGTAGAAAGCGCCGCCTTTCTCCTGCAGTGACTGGTGCTTTCAAGCTGCTGATCTTTCAGTTTGCAGCCCAATGTGCAGCCACTCTGCCACAGAGGTCCTTACAAGCTGCATGATGGGAATCTGATTTGCTCTGTAAACCTTCATTTAAAGCAAATAATACAAAATTAGAATAGATGCAGTAGGATTCGGGATACAAGCTAAATAAATCGAAAGTGTCTTCAGGCATTTTCCAGTAATGATTAGAAATCGAAATGGTAACAACAATACCAATAACCATCAGGACACATCCCCCAAACAACCACGACGTGGATTCCAACTCATAATGACCCTATCTAGGTCTGTAAATCTTTATGGTAGCAGATAGCTCCATTTTTGTACCATAGAATGACTGCTGGGTTTGAAAAAATGACCTCATCATTAGCAGCCCAATCTAACCCATAGCACCACAGGGGCTTATTTTGGAAAGTAGCTGTCACCTTTACATAAATATGCTAAAAGATATGCAATGCCCCCACATAGAAAACTACCAAAAAATTTTTTAACTACCATCAATCAAGTTGATTCCAACTCATAGCCACACTGTGGGACAGATCAGAACTGCCCCTGTGAGTTTCTGAGGTTATAAATCTTTCCGGGACCAGAAAACCTTGTCTTTCACAGAGGAGTGGTCCGTGGCTTTGGACAATTGAGCCTGAGGTTAGCAGCCCAAAGAAACTAATGAAAATCTAAATAAGGAGAGGGATATGCCTTGCTCTTAAGGGGAAAGACTTACTATGAGTCAGAATTGGCTCAATGGCGTGGCGATTTTTCTACCTAAATTGGATTTCTAGGTTGAATGCAACCCCGAATCTGGATCTGAGTGTATATACACTTATAAACACTCATCCAGTCATCTTGTCCCATCCTGCATGCTAACCACATGCATTTAGAAACCAAAAAATAGGTGCTAAATAATATATTGATAAATAAAACAAATAAACCAACTTCTTATAGTTTGAGTGCATTTGTATACAGCATATCTCCCCATAACTCCATCAGTCTCTTCACCCATAAGCCGTCCATTGACCACCCATGCAGGGATCCACATGCATAGAAGATGCTCTGTGGAATGATGTACAGTGTGCTATTTGTGAGTAGTGAGCTGGGGGAGTGATTTCTTACTTTCTTCTCCTCATCCCCTCCAGGGATATTTTCAAACGTCAATTTCCTAGTAGTCGCCTTCATTGTCGTTGGCCATCTTATTTAAAGTCACAATCTCGCCTTACATTCTTTTTGACACTACCTGGTTCAATGTTCTCTGTAGTTCTTTCCATCAAATACACCACATCTCTTACTATTTTTACGTGTCTCCCACTAGGATCCCCGGTGGTGTAGTGGGTTATGAGATGGGCTATTAACCATAAGGACAGCAGTTGGAATCCACCGGCCCCTCAGTAGGAAAGCGATGAAGCTATCTACCCCCATAAAGACTCACAATCTCAGAATCTCACAGGAGTTCTAGTTTGTCCTCTAAGATCACTGTGAGTTGGTTTTGACTGGATGTCAGTGAATTTATTTTTAGTTGTGTCCCCTAGTATGGATATGGTGGTTATGGTAGTTGTAGAATCTGTTGTTAATTTGAGACTAAAGAGTGAAGGGGTGGAGTTTAGCCTGTCGATCAGATTGCGCAGCTCGGTGGCCTCATTTGGAGGCGCAAAGGAGATAAACAGCTCAAAGGAGGTGGGATACACGCTCACTCCCTGGGAGACCTTGAAGCTGACAAGACACATGGAGCTACCTAGTGCCCTGAGCTGAAGCAGGCGTGTGGAGACCCCTGCCAGCGCTGAGATGCTTACAATGCCCCTGGATTCACAAGACTTCCCATCCACAGGTCTGTGATCTCCCTGCATAAAGCATCATTACATGTATTTCGTGAGTCTGAAGAGGACTTTATAGATTGGTATTGGACATATGGGCTAATACCGACCTTATGGACTTGGTCTGGACTGGACTGGGATGTTTTCATAATGTACAAGTAAGCTTTCTATAAAGCTCTTTCTTTTACACATGAGTGTCCATGAATTTGTTTCTCTAGTCAAGTCAGACTAACCCAGCAGTGTAGGGGTTATAGTATGTTGGGTTGCTAACCAGAAGGTATGTAGTTTGAAACACCAGCACCCCCCAGGGAGAAAGATAGGCTTTTAATTCCTGTAAGCAGTTATAGTCTTAGAAACCCACAAGGGAAGTTCTCTCCTGACTTGCAGGGTTGCCATGAGTCAGAATTGACTTGATGGCAGACTGCATGGATCTACTGTGGTTTAGGAGTTTCCAGTATTTCAAATCTACCAATGGCTCTGAGGGAGAAAGAGGAGGCTGATTGTCCTCTAGAGATTCACAGTCTCAGAAACCCTAACCAGAGGCTCTGTGCATCAGAATGGACTTGCTGGTAGTGGGTGGGAGTATACTAGCACCCCAAGAGTCAGCTATGTTCAGGGCTGTCTCTCTCGTACATGAACAATGAATGTCTGGTCCCAGATGAGATCACAGTAAAAACTTGTTGAGTGAATGAATCTTCATCCTCTTTGAATAAGACAGCATAAACTTTGAATGCTTTCCATTGTGTAATCTTTGTTTCTCCTGCCCAAATTTTGTTTCATTAAAAAGAGATTAAGGAAAAAAACAATTTTAATGAAAAAAGATTTTTTGATAAAGTATTTTTTCTAATAAATAAATCTAATAGAAGAGAAAGATCCACCAAATTTTATTTTGTGATCAATACAAATTCACATCCAGTCGTAAGAAGTAATTCAGAGAGAACAAGTAGTGGGGAATCACCCAGTAGAAACATGCAGAACCACAGAGTACAATCTCAAAACCAGAATACTGATACTGAGGATTAACAGAATTCCCATCATCCCATGCATCTCTTGGGCTCCCCTTTTATAACCACACCCACATTCCTCCTGCCCCAGCCCCTTCTGGGCTCCTGGAAACCATTCATTTAGTTTATTTTGTTATTTTGAGAAGCTTAGAAAATGGAGTCACTCAATATCTTTTGGGATTGACACAGGATCATTTATAATGAACTTCTTTCACTCAGCATCACTCTCTGGAGATTCACCCAAGTTTTTATGGGCATCAGTATTGAAAGCCCAATGCATGCCATGTCCCGGATTTTAAGGGGGAAAACTTTCAGTCTTGCACCATTAAGATAGCTACAGATTTTCTTAGACACTCTTTCTCAAATTGAAGTTACCCTCGACTACTATTTTTCTGAGCTTTCACCATGATTTGTAAGGATTCCAACTGTGTTTTTTGCATGACTTGGTACCATATGTATGTTTCTTGGCCTGTTAGTCTGGTGGCATTCACTGATGGAGTTTCAAATGTTAAACCAGCCTACAATCCCGGAGTAAGCAAATGTTAACCAGCCTGCAGTAAGTAAATGCTAACCAGTAAGTTCACTTGGTTCTGGTGTCTTGATTCTTCTCATACATTGCTGAGCGCTTTTTCCTTACATCTTGTTGGGGGTTTCTGCATCTAGAGTCATGGGGGATATTGGTCTGTCATCTTTTTTGGTACGTGTTGTCTGACGTATAAAATGATTTGGGAAATACCCTTTCTTCTGTTTTCTGGAAAGGACTCTGTAGAATTGGGATTCATTCTTCTTTAAGCATGTGGTGGCATCCCCCCTCAAACCACTGGGCCTGGAGGTATCAGCTTATGTTAGTCTGGGTTGACTAGAGAAACAAATTCATAGACACTCGTGTGTGTAAGAGAGAACTTTATATCAAAAATCAATTGTACATTAAGAAAATATCCCAGTCCCCTCCCTGAGGGATGGACAACAGAAAAGTGGGTGAACAGAGACACTGGACAGTGTAAAACATGACAAATTAATAATTTACAAATTATTAAGGGCTCGTGAGGGAAGGAGGGTGGAGGAGGGAGGGGGAAAATGAGGCGCTGAAACCAAATGCTCAAGTAGAAAGAAAATATTTTGAGAATAATGATGGCAACGAATGTGCTTGACATCATGGATGGATGTATGGATTGTGATGAGTTGTACGAGCCCACAATAAAATGATGTAAAAAAAATAAAAAGAAAGAAATCATCTCAGCATAGTCCAGATCAAATCCATAAGTCTGATATTACCCCATATGTCTATACTAATCCACAAATTCCTCTTTTTTTTTTTATGGTAGCATGCTCACCTCTGCCCCGCTAGATGGTCCACGTGGAGAGAGAGAGAGAGCAATTTAATGGTAGCCCAGGTCTTTTATATTCTCTGGGGACGTGCAAGCCCCTAATTACAGATGAGGAAGTACATCACTGGAAGGGGCTGTCCTATGGGTAATACAGTAAATGAGAGGGGGGTGGTCTAGGGATATACACGCAATAGGAAGGGGAGGGATTGGGTTTATACATGTGACAAGATGGGCAGATCCTAGGTTTAGGACAGCAGCTTAACTTTGACCTATTCCCTAGATCTCCATAGGAACCATTATCAGTAGGGTGTAAACCCCACCTACTGGAACCACATAGATGACTGCAGGCGTCCATTGTCTTTAACAGCAGGGAGTGGGGCCAGCAATATAGTCTGGCAACTGATTGTGCTCTGGATGTCTGTGAGCATCTGGCCTCCCCCCACAAGTCCCCCTTTTACTTTATATATAAAATTAAAAAGCCACATGGGCAACATGGTTATTTTCTATACATTAAAAGCTGACAAGGCAAAACTTCATGATCCAGTTAATATAGCCAAACATTCAGGCTTAATAGAAACATTTTGAATCCAGGCGCTGGGGAAAAAGTCCCCTATACCCATCTGCTATTGGAGGAAGGTATGAGAGGGGCTGGATGCTGCGGCGGGAAGAAAATAGAGCCAAATAGGAATGTCTGCTTCTATAGGGAGAATGAATTAACCATGTGCTCACTCTGCAGCATAGCTTTAACTGTGGAAAACTTAGGCAACAGCAGGAACATGTACCTGGACTATATCTCCAACTACCAGAGTGGCGGTCTTCCAGCCGTGGAATTCTAGTCTTCCAGATTCCCTCCATTCAAGTCAGGGAATAAGTCCCAGTTTTAGTTCCCTACAGTGCTAGTATCCCACATTTCATCTTTCTGCATTACGTTTAAGATTCAATAGTGCAACGGAGGCAACATGGTCTCTCTTCATATCTCTCAGCTTCCTATAGAAGTGACAGGAGACTGCAAGCATCATAATTATGATGAATAAGCAACACAGTCAGACTGGAACTTAAGCTATGTGAGATACCTTGTCCCCAAGCTCGCAGGTCCAACCCTTCCATGCCACTCACCAACTGCTTAATTATATCATAGCTAGGAGATGCCTCAAGCCTCTCTTTGAATGTATAGAAAATATCCTTTTTAAGCTGATCAACATCCAATGAAATGCTTCCCTTAAACCTTGCAAATGTTTCCTAATCAAATCCCAATCATGCAATATTACATTATATAGGTAAGGAGTTACACAGAAATCAGTTACAGTTCAATCGCATTAATAGCATTAACAAGTCCCAAATCTTGATCTTTCAGCAAAACAACAGTCTGTAGTAACAGTCCAGTCACTATTGTATAAAATGTTAAGCTTTGAGAGTCCCAGAGTTTCTTAGACAGTGTCAGCAATGGAAGAAATATCTCAGTGGTCAGCAATCGCCAATCTCAGGAATCTGTGAGGTCTTCTTGACGTTTTGGATAACTTCAGTAACAGGACAGGGTCTGGTCACACATCAGCTTCCCTGCTTTCTTCTGGGCCTTGCTGGCTTAAGAAAAATCCACCTATCTCCTTTGCCTGTGAAAATATAAACAAATAGCCCCTCTATTCGGGGTGTCATTAACCTGAAAAAGGAATTATGATTAATATTGGGTGGCTTCTCCATCTCTTCCTTGTCTTTCTCCAAACGTGGTTGCGTCCTTTTAAAGGAAGTCTATCAGTTTTATTCTGTGAAAACATAAATGCATAGCCCCTTTTCCAGGTGAATGGACCTGGATCCCAAACGTGGTTTCCATCATCTTCAGATTTCTTAGGATCGGTTTTCTCTGTAGAAGTGAAAACGTGTTTATCTTCCCTAATTTTATTACAAGCTTTTAGTAAGGAGAAAAATATTTTGGTTAAAAATGACTAAATGAACTTTGTCACATATAAGATTCCTCTTCTCGCCCTTCTGTTTTAACAATTCAGATTTCAAAGCACTGCTAGCAGTCTCAGTGAACTTGCTAAGCTTTGACCCAGTATAAGGACTAGAAAGATTGAAAAAATGCTTAATAAATCACAAATTCCTCTTTAGACTCATGCAGCCATGCTATGATGTCAAATGCAGGAAGATCACAGGCCAGTGGGTGCAAAGTCTTGTGGATTCAATGGATGTGGAAACATCTCCGAGCTGGCCTGGGTCTCCATGTGACTCCTCCAGCTCCAGGGCTCTGGCTCTATCAGTGTAGCTCCATCTGGCTTGTCAACAGGAATACAAAGCAGAGTGTTTCACCTCCACTGAGCTATTTATCTCTTTCACACCTCCAAATGGGGTCACCAAGCTTTGACCTGTCTGACAGGCTAGACTAGCCCTTTTGCAAGGTGTTTTTGTCCAGGAGCTGGTTTGGGGCAAACAGTAATTTGGTGTTTTAGGGAAGCCCTACAGTTTCACCTGTGATTTTGTACTTCCCACAAGTCTAGATGATATCCCACTCAAGTGTAGACCCCACTTCAAGTAGTGTAGCCCTTGTTCTAAACCACTTTGCATCTTTGGGCTCTGCCCACAGAAAGAAGGGTCCACAGACAGTTGGAAATAGAAGTCTGGAGGTGAGGAGAAGGCTGCAGGCTGCTTTGACTGATGATGTGTTATGCTCCACCACTGTGCTAGCCACCACTGCCACCAAGGAGAAAAACAGTCGCTGTTTTCAAGAAATCTCGAGTCTTAGCAGGCAGAGGCTTTCAAGGCAGTGCGCGCCCTTACAGAGGAGTGAATGGCTAACGAAGCCTGTATGCTTTCATGTGACAGGACAGAAGAAGTTGGACTGAAGAGAACAGAAAGGATTGTTACTGTTGCAACTTACAGTGCCCGGGGGTGCTAGAAACACGCAGATAGCTGATAACGTATTTAAGTGGCCTTTCGCAAGGGTATGGAAGAAAGAGGAAAACCATAAATCAATACCTTTCCCTCCTTAGTGACGAAACTGAACACGGAGCTCAAGGAAACCCTTGAATTATTTGAGTGACCTTTACACTCAGAGGCTCAGGCTCCCTGACCTCTGAAAAGTGAAAGTGGCCGGTGACCATTTTCTAGGGATGCTAAAACATAGGAAACGTCCTTCACCTAGAATTTTGGGGCTTAACCTCAGGCTTCCACACTGCACGCAGGCTCCGAGCCTCCCTAAGGCCCTCCAGGACCCAGCTCTGGACTGGTGATCACCCTATGCTGGCGGGTTTTCAGGACTGGGAACCTCCTCTCCGGGATTCTAAGTATCAACCACACACAGACAAGCAGCTTGTCACCCCAGGCCTCCACCCCAGCGGCTGCCAGGAGGGGAGACTGCAGCCAGGCATCATTGCTGGGGGTGGGGGAAGCCTGGGGAGCCCAGGGAAGAAGGAAGTTGGCCTAGGACTCTGGCTTCCATCGCCAAGGTCCGCACATCCTTTAGCCCCGCCCCCAAACTGCGGCTCCTCCTCTTCCCTCACTGGCTCGCCCCGCCTCCTCCTCCCGTCGAATCGCCCCGCCCCCTGAGGCTCCGCCCCGACATGCTAGCCACTTCTCATCCCTAAGCCATTCCTACCCACCCCCAGGAAACCCCCCCCACCCCGCCCCGCTCCGCACGAGGCTCCTCCTCTTCCCCCGGCCACTCGCTCCGCCCCAGCACGCCCCGCCCACGCCCCACCCCACGCCCCACCCCACGGCTCCTCCTCTTCCTCTGTCGAATCGTCCCGCCTCCGCCCCGCCCCGCCCCCGGCCCGGCCCGCGGCTCCTCCTCTTCCCCCGGCCACTGGACCCGCCCCGCGCCGCGAACCCAAACAGTCCGGTTCCTGTTGCGCGCGGACGGCGCGTGACCCGGCGGCGCGGAGACGACCCCGAGCTCGAGCGCTGCGCGGTCCAAGCCCGCCATCCCTGCGCGTTTCCGCGATGCTGCTGCTGGCGGCCGCCTTCCTGGTGGCCTTCGTGCTGCTGCTCTACATGGTGTCCCCGCTCATCAGCCCCAAGCCCCTCGCGCTGCCCGGGGCGCATGTGGTGGTGAGTGTCCCCCGGAGCGTCCGGACCCCTGGGCGGCCCGCGGGTGGGGGAGGCGGGTGGGGAGGCCCTGCGCCTGTTCCAGGCCCGGCCTGCGGAGGGCGCCGGAGGAGGCCACCTGCAGCCCCGGCCTCTGGCTGCGCTGCTCCGATGTTTGGGGCGTGCGCCGCGGCTACGGCGCGGCAGCCTCGAGAGGCGGGTGTTTTTGGTCTCCGGATGCGTCACCTGAGGACCGGAGGCCGAGAAACTTCACCAAGGGCATAGCGGTCGGTGGGCGCGGGGTGAGCGTTGCCGTGAGTGGATCCAGGAAGTGACTCACCTGGGAAACGGCTCGGATCCAGTGTGCTGGCCATAGAGCCAGCGCGTGGGGGAAGTTCCTTGGACACTGCAGGTGTCAGTCCTCCCAGGGTTCGGCCAGGAGCCCACTGGTTGGTGCTGACTGCGACTCTCTGATATGAGTTCAGAGTTGGGAGTGAGCTAGGTCAATGATGGGATGGGAACGCAAGCGCCCTGAGTGGCGGGCCTATGCTTGGGGTTGTCTTCTCATGGGAAGCTCCTGAACTCAGAGGCAGCCCCCGCACCCCTTATTCTGCCAGCAGGGCACCTTCTTCAGGACGCCTTACCTGGAGCTGCCTTTCCCCCTTTTGTAATGAATGGCACGCCTGAAGCACAATGAGGCAGGAGAGTGTTATTGACTAAGCTGCCAGCGAAAATCCACCTGTCTTGTAGTCAGCCCTCAAATGCTTAACCACTGCACCACTAGGGTTCCTGCTTGGTGCCGGGTGCGAGTTTTGTGTCTGGGCAACCAGAGCCTTCCCTCTGAGCTGGGATGATCCTTTCTTTTAGTGCTAGACTTTGTGAATAATGTATCTTCTTTCCTTGTGTAAAACTTGGTAAAAATGAATTGCTCCTAATGTAGAAGGGAGGTGCACAGGTGAGTGTAGCGCCAGAGAGGAGAGAGAGAGAGAGAGAGAGAGAGAGAGAGAGAGAGAGAGAGAGAGAGAGAGAGAAAGAGAAAGAAAAGAGGAGCGAGATCCTCCTTCTACAGTAGTGGTACAGTCTGAAAATGTCACATCCAAAGGGAATGCCTAATTTTATGGCTCAAATGCATGGCCTTAACATGGCCAATTATTTCAGGCAAGGTCGCAGTTCAAAACCACCAGCCACTCTGCTGAAGAAGATGAGTCTGTACTCCCACAAAGAGTTGCATCCATGGAAACCCACAGGGGCAGTTCTACCCTGTCCTACACAGTTGCTGTGAGTCGCATCGCCTCAGCGGCACTGAGCTTGGTGTTGGCATGATTTGTGCTTGCAGACAGAGATCCCTGGAACTTGGAAAAAAGAAAAAGCTCAAAGCAGTAACGTACATTCTGCCTGAATATTTTTAAGACTGTGTTTCTTACTTTGAACTCTCCACCCCACCACGTGGTAGATGAGGTAAGATGAGACATGTTGGGGCACACAAGGAAGAGCTATGCTGGCATAGAAGGTTTTGCATTCAGTTGCTAACCACAAGGTTAGCAGTTCGAAATTACCAGCATCGCTGCAGGAGAAAGATGAGGCTTTCTACCCGTCAGGAGTTACAGTCTTGGAAACCCACAGGGGCAGTTTCGCCTGCCCTATGGGGCCACTAGGAGTTGCCATTGCACTGAATGAGAGCTTTACTAAAGCCCACTGCGGGTCCAGCCCAGTAGGACTCCCCGTGACCCTGTGGAACAGAGTAGAACTAACTGCCCTGTAGGGTCCCCAAGGCTGTCATCCTGACAGAAGCAGACAGCCAAGAGATTTAACTGCCTCGTCTCCAGAGCACTCCTTGCCTTGATATATCCACCTGCAAAAAGTAGGGCAATGGCTTAAGCATTGGGCTCCAAACCACAAAATCTGAGGAGCGTACCCCACAAGAGATAGATAAGGTTGTACCTGCTCCTAGGAAACCGTACCGTTTCAGAGACTCTACGGGACAGGTGTCCTCTGTGCCCCCTGTGCCGGAATGACTGGCGGGCAGCAGTGGGTTTGCTTGTTGTAAATCACGTGATGCTCCTGGGTGCGTGGCATGCAATTGCTAACCAAATGGCTGGCCATTTGAATCCAACAGCAGCTTCATGAAAGAAAGACCTTGGAATCTGCCCCTGTAAGGAATGCAGCCGAGCAGTTGGACTCTGTGACACACGGGGTTGCCACCCACTGGGACCCTACCTGGCAGCCACCAATGAAATGACAGCAGCAACTATGAGAGGAAGGTGTGACTAGGTCACACGATGTCATCTGTTTTCTTCTTAATGTCGTCCGACTAGGCTGAGTGGAGATGGGAGAGAGAATTCAGATTGGAAATGGCTGCCGGTGGATGCCGGAAAAATCTCAGTGGCCTATTTTGTGTTTCAGCATGAGGAAGGTTGGGAACCACTGTTCTAGGGTGGGGGGCTTGGTAGCAGTCTGCCCTGGTAGTGTAGTGAGTTCCCCATTGGGCTGCTGACCACCAGGTCAGCAGTTCAGACCCTCCATTCTGTGGGAGAAAGAGGAGGCGCTCTGCTCCCATAAAGATCGACAGCCTCAAACCCTAGGTAGTCTCGCCATTTTGTGCCTCAGAATCGACATGGTGGCCATGCGTTTTGGGTTTGGTATAGGTTCGCTAGGAGTTGGCCTCATTTGGATGGCATGGGGGTTGGCTTGGTTTGGTTTCATTAGTTTTGTTTTTTGAGGAGGTAGCTCTCCTGGTAACAGCTCCCCCAATGCCCAGCTCCTACCCCCATTGCCCTTAATAAGAGGTCTCTTGCGTAATTAGAGAGAAGCCTTTAAACAACATTTGCAAAGGGTAGTAAGCTGGAGTGATGAAAGAAGGAAATTAAACTCTTGTCTAGTGTTTCCTCTCTGGGTTCAACTTAGCAATTGTCAGACAGCTCAGTGTGCACTTACCATTTTTCTCAGCTCTTAAGAAAATCCCTGTTATTTCCTTATAGCTTCCAAAATAACAGCCCAACACTGACTTAAGTATATCCTTGGACCCCTGCTGAGAGCTACCTGGTTTGACTAGAAGCTAGAAGTTTCTTGTGAATCATGATACAGAAACTAGTCGTCCTCATGCAAAAGAGCTCTTACGAGCCATCAGACTTGAACCCTGATCTTTGTTAGCTAACCTACATACACATAGAAATGGGACAGCAGTGACTCTGCTCGACCAAACACCCTAGGGCTTGTAAGCTGTCTCGTGTACCAGCCTGGCTCCAACTTCCAGTAATTGGTTGACTAATAAATAGATTTTCTTTCCACGCTTTAGGGGGCCCTGTATTTTTCAGAGAAATGGGCGTAATACAACTGTTTATGAATGCATGTAGGCAAGTATTTATTTAGAGTATGTGCTACGATATAAATTAGACTTGATCCAATTAGGACAATTCTAGTCCTGATAAGAGACTGAAGACATAAGAAATGGTACAAGATAGAAGGTGACAAAGAAAGGGCAGGACCAGGCATCTGAATCCAGAAAGACTTCACGGGGGAGGGGCATTTGAGGTATGGGTAGGGTTTGGAAATGTAAGTGTGGGAGGGAGATTGGGTAAAGCAAGATAACTTCATAAAACAGGAACTTTTGGGGAGTAGAGGAGATCTCCTTTGGGCTATGGAATGCTACCACCCGGTGTGAAGAAATAGCATGGGGCCCATCTGACCTCCTCTGACTTTAGTAGGGAAATGGAGAATCCATCTCCACCACGTACCCCCAGGCCACTGCCACATAGCAGAGGTCAGTCAGACTGCTGACCCGCTTTAGCTTTATTCTGACAGCAGCTGTTCTTCTCCCTCTACCTGCGCATCCGATCATCCATTGCAGTGGCCACACGGAGCTCACAATACTCACAATTATGGGGGGCTATTATTTATTTATTTAGTGCCAATTATGGGGGTTTCTTGGGGATGTTAACAGGTTAGCACAAGTCAGGACCAGAAAACATTAAGGATATAGTCATTGGTCCACAGCAGCGCCTCTCCGCAGCCTGTAGCCGAGCCGGTATGGTCATCAGCCTTTCAGCCAAGTGGTCCCTTGGTCTCTATCTTGTGCAGTGGTTGAAGCTTGCCTGCCACTCTGCTTCTGCCTCTCAGACAGGGCCTTCACACACACCCCTGGCTCTCCTTCCTTGGAAGTCACAGGAACCCTTCTCTTCCTGCTTCTGAGCTGCCTCCTACCCAGGGGAATGGCAAAACTGACCAATCTCCAAGCTAGTCTTCTAAACCTTATTTGCATGGTCCCATCCAATCGTATGGCCGGAGTCACAGAGGAGATAGAAGGACCTCCATCTATAAATGATTGCATGTCACCACATGGTAAGAAATAATCAACCCAAATAACC
The DNA here is from genome assembly GCF_050624435.1 of Tenrec ecaudatus. Classification (NCBI taxonomy): domain Eukaryota; kingdom Metazoa; phylum Chordata; class Mammalia; order Afrosoricida; family Tenrecidae; genus Tenrec; species Tenrec ecaudatus. Next base: position 13,973,846 of record NC_134544.1, read on the forward strand.
CATGCAATATCCCAAATAGCCTAGGCCACCTGGGGTCATAGTTATATTTTCACAGTAATGTTTGTGTTGGCACTTGCTTAATGAGCCACACAAGAAATTACCTCAGGAGCGGGAAGTTGAGGCTAAGGACAGGGAGGGGCAGCCGGAGAGTCGTGGAGAAAGGTCCTTTTGTGTGGGAGCGGCTTCATGATGCCTGTAAGTCTTGGGATGCTGTCAGAGCTGTTCGTTGCAGTGTTGTTTACCTCTAATGGTCAAACCTGAGAAATAACCTAAATGTGCCACCATACGGGAAGTCAAACTGACAGCCTTGGAGCCGACTCTAACTCACAGTGACCCTGTAGGTCAGAGTAGCTGTAGGCTTTACGGAAACAGCCTCATCTTTCTCTGGGTTTGGACCACTCGCCTCTGAGCTAGTGGGTCAATGCTGAGCCCACTGCACCACCAGGGCTTCTATGGCTCGGCTGTCAGCGACTATTAACCAAGTGTTGAAACAGCAGTGGAATGTGGTGTAGTAGTAATGCATTGGGCTGCTAAATGCAAGGTCAGCAGTTTGAAACCACCAGCCACTCCACAGGGGAAAGACGAATCTCGGAGACTCACAGTCTCCCAGAGGCAGTTCCACACTGGCCTGTAGGGTCATTGTGGGTTATTGATTCAGTGGCAGTGAGTTTGGCCCGTCTCTAACTCGCACCACATGCTTAGGTGGGACCATGCAAATGGGGTGTATGAAATACTAACAGGGAAGACTGATCAGCTTCAGTTGCCATCCCCTTGGCTATCAGAGAGCCATATCAGAAGCAGGAGAGAGAGAGAGAGTCCCAGGACCAACAAGGAAGGAGAACCACCGAGATCCCTGCCTAAGGGGTGGAGGTCAAAACCCAAGGCCGAGGCTCAGAGACTATGGGACAGGCCAGAGGACCCACCCTGAAACCGGAGGCCAAGGGGCCATTTGACTGAAAGGCTGAAGTCTAGAGAGAGTGAGAGAGACTTGGCTGCAGGCCCAGGAGAGGCCCTGCTGTATCCTTACTGCTCATCGATCCTGACTTGTAGTAAGTTGTTAACGCCCCTAATAAACGCCTCTCATCTGGTTCTGTGTGACAATTGCAACCAATTATGGAATCGAGCAGAAAAGTGGAGTGGAGAATGGCTGGTGTCCGAGTCGGGTAAAGAGGGTGGGAGGGTGGAGGCATGACTGGCTGGGCTGGTGTGAAGCCAGCTTCTTCTCCCTGCTGAAGCCAGAGGAGGCCACCTATAGCTCCTGCACGACCTCTGCCCTCTGTGCCACCAAGTGCAGGAGAGGCTGCTGTGCTGTGCTGAGAGGGGACTGACACTATGAGCTGGTTGGGCAGAAAGGGGGTGGGAGGTCAGTGAAGGCTTTCCTAAGGAAGGGACGCTTGAGCTGAGATGGGCAGGAGGAAAGGTCCCCACAGGGCAGAGGCACTGTGCAAAGGCCCTGTGGATGCAGAGCAGAGCGCATGGGCTGACGGCCCTCTGGTGTGGCGGACCCGTGGACTGAGAGAGTGAGAAGGGCGTGGGTGGGCAGCTTGATCTGCATTTCCTTGCATCACAGACTGCTTTACAATAAGCAGCCGTTTACATCCACACCATTCTTTTCATCTCGTCTTGAATTTATCTTCCAGAAGAAAGAAGCCGTAAGGAAATTAGTTCGTTTGGATCAGTTGCAGGCCGAGTCATGTGTCATGTGTTAACTGGTTTTACAAGGCACTTGTTCTCCCCAGAACTCAGAACACTGTTGGAGGTGTGCCGATTACTGTCTTGTGCTAAACACAAGGAAAGCATAACTAAGCCATTGGCTGTTAACTGCACACTCAGTGGTTCAAACTCACCAGCCACTCCATGGGAGAAGCATGAGAGTGTCTATACCTGTCCAGATTTACAGCCTTGGCAACCCTAGCCGAGATTGCTATGAGGAGCCTGGTGGCGGGCTGCTTCGGTCAGCAGATCGAATCTACTAGCCGCTCCTCGGGAGAAGGACGAGGCTGTCTGTCCCTGTAAAGACTGACAGTCTTGGACACCCAAGGGGCAGTTCTTTCCTGCACTCAGGGTCGCAGTGTGTTAGTATGGACTCGAGGGTACAGAGTTTGGGTTGAGTCTGAATGTTCTTTATGGAAGCAGATCGCCAGGCCTTTCTTGCACGGCAGCAGCGGGGTCAGGTGGGTTTGAACAGCTAGTCTTTGGGCGAGCTTGCAGGTGGAAAAACATTGGCATCTCTTGGCAGTTATTTCAAACAGGCTCTGTGCACATGGGAACCTTCATGCACAAAGAAGATTGTGTTGTTGTTGGGCTTTCAGGTCACAGGAGGCTCCAGCGGCATCGGCAAGAGCATTGCCATCGAGTGTTATAAACAAGGAGCCTTCATCACTCTGGTTGCACGGAATGAGGTGAGTCAAAGTCCCCCCTAACCTATCCTGTGCTAGAAACTGCCTGCATCCCCTGATCTGTGATTCCCAAACGATTGGCTCCTCCTGGTACCAGGGGGCTTCAGAAATTTCATAGGAAGATGGTATGGAGAGATAATAGAGTTTTCCACAAACATGTTATATTTATGGCAAGGACCCCTGAGTTGAAGTCAGGGCAGCTTGACAAATCTTTCTTGGGCTCTAAGTCTGGAATTAGGAGCCCTGGTGGCGTAGTGGTTACAGGCTGGGTTGCTACCTACCAGGTCAGCAATTCAAAACCACCAGCTTCTCTGAGTGGGAAAGATGAGGCTCTCTATTGCTGTAAAGAGTTCAGTCTCAGCAACTCACAGGGGCAGTTCTCCCCTGTCCTCTAGGGTCATGGTGATTTGAAATTCACTGATGGCTGTGCGTTTGGTTTTTGGGGAGGGGGATTTGTAGGTGAGTCGGAACAGGTGCTCACTGGTCTGATGTTCGTACAAGGAAAGCTTGAGACCCTTCCATGGATTTAGGCGCTTTGGATGCAGGAAGCGAAGGTAATGATGGCAAATTCGCCAGGAGCGGGGATTGGGTCAGTCTTTGGCAAGTAGGAGGTGTTCAATCAGATGTCTTCTCACCTGGGGTTCACCTGGGCTAGCCGACTTGGAGGGAGAGAGAAAATATAGTTCCCAAGCTACGTCCTTGTGAAACAGTCAGTGTGGCGATAGGAGAGAGCAAGAAGATCTGGCTGTCAGAAACCAAGGTGCAGTCATGTCTGTACCACCCGCTCTGCTGTCCTGTGCCCAGAGTCCAGTTGGCTCCAGTTTGTGGCAGGCAGGCTTACGGATAACGAAGCGGACTGGTGCCCAGTCCTGCGTCATCGTCACATCGTTGTAGAATCCACTCTTGACAAGCGAGCGCATCCAGCCCAGCGTGCTCCCTTCCCGTGTGGCACCGAGTACTGTCCTGTCCTGATCCCTTGGGGTCTTTGCTGCTTAATTTTCAGAATATCACCAGACCTTTTTTCCTAGTCTTAGTCTAGAATTTTAAAAACATTTTACACAGGGCTCTTACAGCTCTTATAACAATCCGTATATCAATTACATTTGTGCATTTCTTGTCATCATCATATTCAAAGTATTTTCTTTCTACTTGAGCCCTTGGTATTAACTCCTCTTCCCCCCCTCCCCCACCCTCCCACCCTCTGAACCCTTGATAAAATATAAATAATTGTTATTTTCATATCTTACATCATCCACTATCTCCCGTCACCCCTGTTTCTTTTGTTAGTCCCCTGTGTGTGTGTTAGTTATGCATCGATCATTGATCATTGCAATAGGTTCTCTCTTTCTAACCCCTCCTTCCCCCTACCCTCATGGTATTGCTACTCCCATTACTGTTCCTGAGGGGGTTATCTGTCCAGGATTCCATGTGTCATGAGCTCTTTATCTGTACCGAGTACATGCTCTGGTCTAGTCGGATTTGCAAGGTAGAGCTGGGTCATGATAGGGGGTGGGGGTGGGGGCAGGAGAAAGCATTAAGGAACTAGAGGAATGTTGTGGTTTCGTCAGTGCTATAAATTGGTACACTCTGGCCTACTCGTTCCTTGTGACCTTTCTGTGAGGGGATGTCCAATTGTTTACTGATGGACTTTTAGTCCCCACTCAGACTCTCCTCGTTCTCAACCATATGATTGTTTGCCTGATACCTGATCCCATGAACACCTCATGATCACACAGGCTGGTGTGCTTCTTCCACGTGGGCTTTGTTGCTACCCTGCTAGATGGCTGCTGGTTTAACTTTACGCCTTTAAGACCCCAGATGCTATCTCTTCTAATAGCCGGGCACCATCAGCTTTCTTTACCACATTTGCTTATGCACCCATTTTGTCTTCAGCAATTGTGTTGGGCAGGTGAGCATCACAGAATGTCAGGTCATTAGAACAAAGAGTTCTTGCGTTGAGGGAGGGCTTGAATAGAGGCCCAATGTTCGTGCTACCTTCATTTAGCCTAGACATTCTGCTGAACCGTGTCTACCAAGGATTACCCTGCTGGTATTTGAAATGGCTTTCAGCATCACAGCATCACACGAGCCAGTGCAGAATGACAAACTGACAGACAGGCTGGCATGGAGTCCAGCAGATTTGTGAAAAGCAGTTACTGACTAAATCAGCGGTTCTCAACCTGTGGATCTCGACCCCTTTGGGGGTCAAATGACTCTTTCATAGGGGTCGCCAGGTTCATAACAGTAGCAAAATGACAGCTATGAAGTAGCAACGAAAATGATTTTATGGTTGGGGGGGTCACCACAACATGAGGAACTGTATTAAAGGGCCATGGCATGAGGAAGGTTGAGAAACACTGACTAAATGAACAAACACTGGACTAACTGAACAAATGGAATGCCCTTCTCTGCTTATTGGAAGGACGTTCTCATTGGGCTTAAGGCCCACCCTCATCAGCACACTCTCACCTTGATCCCTGTCTCAGTACGTACGTCTTTAAAGACCCTATTCCAGATGCAGTCACATCTTGAGGTTCCAGTTGGATGTGGATTTTCAGGGCCCCTGTACAGTTCACATCACTGTCACCTATTCATAGTTTCACTTGACGTGCTTGCTTTCTGTTCACCGTGACCCTTGGTGCTACAAGGCAGGCATTCTTTTCTGGAATTGAATAAATGCTCAATTCCTGGTTTTTCCCTTTCCATTTCAACAAGCAGTCACACAGATAGACTGTTGCCAGGACTAATTGTTCTTTGTGTTGCTTTTAGGACAAGCTGCTGCAGGCCAAGAAAGAAATTGAAAAGCACTCAATTAATGATAAGCAGGTAAATCATTGTCTTCAGGAATTGTTTGCTGGGCTCATCAGCCAGTTCATTGAACACATGTCGGGTTTTCCTCATTAAGATAAGTATCAGTGACTTTTACAAATGTGAAATGTTGGAATTGCTTAGGAACTCAGGTCATTAACATCTCCCAAATATATATGAGGGAGTATCCACCCAAAACAAACAAATAAACGAACAAATGGGGAAAAGGTCCCCTGGGCCGGTTATTCATGTTTTCCCCGCCAGGGGAGCATGGAGCCTCCCATTATCTGCACTCAGTGGCTTCGCCTGGGAAGGGTCTCTCTGGTCACAGGGAATTTTTCTCGTAAAAGCAGTTTTTCTAGAACCTCTGGGGTTTTTTTTGTGATGGCCGATTTAAGAGAACCAAATGCGGCTGTGAAATTTTGTTTTCTGCTTGGGAAAAATGCCACGGAAACTGTCATCATGCTGAACACGGCCTACCAGGACAGCGATATGGGAAAAACTCAAGCATGCGAGTGGCTTTTTCATTCAAAAAAAGGTGAAATATCAATCGATGACAAATCTTGCTCTGGACTTCTGAAAATGCCATATAACCATGTTTTACCAGATAATTATTTTATTTCATTTACTAATTTAAATAGATTCCATACAGAGCCTTAAGGTAAGGTGATCAGATGTCCCGTTTTTGCCGGGACAGTCCCGCTTTTGAACAATTTTTCCCATGTCCCATGACATTTTAAAAAGGTCCCGATTTTTGGAAAGAATGCACGACAAGCTAGGGTATACGGTTTTCAGCTGCCATGTGGCTATTTTGCCAGGATATGAGTTTTATCAATGGTGTCCCATTTAATCAATATTAAAACCTGGTCACCTTACCTTAAGGGGATAGGGCTGGTGGACACCTTTTATTTTTAAAATATTTCAGTGAAGGAGGGAATATACATGTGCGTGCTTCTGCAGAGAAGTGTACGGCATGGTAAGTTCAGAGCCACACTCTCTTCATCCAGCTTGAGAACTAGAATGTTCCAGAGCTCCAAGGGCCCCGGGGTCTCGTGTCCTCTCCAGATGCCTCCGCCAGTCGGGTTCTTCTGTGCCGGCCCCTCCCTTTGCTTTCCCTTCTGACTGTCCCACTCATGCATGGGACCCTGGCTTGTCCATTGTTTAGTTCTCCGTTTCGAGTTTTATGCCATTTCTTTTTCCTAACAGCCTTATCGCAATTTCATTCATGACCCATTTAACATGAGCAGTTCACTGGAGCGTAGTCACACGGGTGCAAGCAGCACCCAGGTCAGTTTTCGCCACCACCTCGATTTCCCCACAGCCCCTTCTGGCCCCAGGCGGTTGTGAGTCAGCATTCTGTGTAACTCGCCTTCTTCTGAGATTAACCTGTGATGCTACATGCAGGTGGAGGTCCTTGAACAGCGTGGGTTTGTGGGTTTGTACCCCATGGGTCCACTGACACGTGGGTTTTCACCAAACTCCATGTCGTCTCCCTGTGGGCAGCTCAGCGCCTCTGCGGGTTGAGGTTCACAGTCAAAGCGATGTCTCCAGGGTTCTCAAGTCTTACGACAGTCAACCTCAGATAACCAACCAGCTCTGTACGAAGTGCCTCTGGGCCCCCGAAGCCAGGAACAGTCTGCACAAGAAGAGGCTGGCTTGCTGGAGAAGCCCCGTAGGCCGAGGTCTGCAGCTGCAGTTGCCCCCCTGTTTCAAGAGAAATGAATCTAGCGTAAGGACCCTTGTTTTTGAAGAGAGAGAGAACTTCATGAAGCCATGACTGCATGCACGAACACTTTTCCTGAAATCCCATTTTCATCTCGTATGGAAAGTGCAGCTTCTGTGTGGTTACAGTATATGATTCCTACAACATACAGAATCTGTGCTAATGGACGGTTGAGGTTGTTGGTAAGGCCCCTGCTCAACAGCAGACTACGAATAGTTAAAATCTGGGGAGTCAGAGTGACCCCAGGATTCTTGACCACGCACAGGTTTGGCGCCGCTAAGCCGCCCATGTTGCTTGAGGGTCTACCCCAGTTCATTTTTTACTGTTCTGTAGTGTTCTGCACCCCCCCCCTCCCATCACCCCTGCCAAGACTAACTGCAGTTCTTTTCAAGGCTCAGACAGGCTGAGCAGTTCCCCACTCACACCGTGAGGTGAGCCCCAAGCCCTGGTCAGGTTTGTGTCGGCTGGACTCTGGAGCCCTTTGGTGAAGAGAAGCTGAGTAGGTGGGCTAGTTCCAGAGTCGGGAATTTTAAGCCTCTGAGGTGACTGACTAGGACTTGGCTCCCAGGCCGGCTCCTCCAAGCCAGGGTGGATCATGGCCATGCGGTTAGTCCTCTAGGTCTTGTTGGGCCGCCACCTGGCTCAGCCTCTGAGCAAAGAGCTGGAGTGGAGGGGCTTCCGGAGTAGGTGTGGTTTAGGAATGTCTTTTAGGTCTTTGTTCCCTTTAGTCCCATGGGAGCCCCGTAGCGTGGTCCTAGTCACGATTCTGTTTAAGGGCAGGTGTGCTTTGGCTGTCTGGCTTTGGACGTTTATCTTCGGCAGAACAGAACTTCTGCTTCTCATGGGATCCCGCCATTCTGGGACCACTGGGAGTGGATGAACTGAAATGTGCATGAATTGTTGAGTGGGAAACCGATGTGCTCAGTTCATAGTAAAACTTCCCTCAATTCATAATTTTTAAGAAGTAAATCATCTTGAAAAGGAGAAGACTAGGGATATTTTTGGTTTTCCGTGTAAAGATGATTTTAGTCATGTGACGGGTTCATCTAGTCTCACGGGCTCCAGATCTTCTGCCCTCGTTTCTCATTTCATTAGAAGTGGCTTACCTTAACCCTTCCTGCCTTCTGAGCTTGGCCTTGGACAAATGCTGCCCTTTTGATTTCAAGGGGCTGACTGTCCTGAGGAGTGCAAACCTCCTCCCTGCCATTAGTGGTCCCTTCATAGCCCACTACTGCGTGGCTGAAAGTTGAACCACAGGAGTGGGTACACTCCTGAAGGGGGACCTGAGGGGGGACTAAGGATCATTGTCTTGGGGTTCCACCAGGCTCTCTCCAACCAGTAAGCCTGGTCTTCTTATGACACCGAGTTGCTTTTTGTCCTATTTTCCCTCCTATCTAGTACCTTCTGATGCGACCTCTTTCAGAGTGGTCGGCAGTGGCGGTGGGGCTCTGTGTAGTTCTGGTCTCAGGGTTGGAGGGCTGGTGCTCACTGGGCCTTTGGACTGACTTTCCCGTGTGTCTTTGATTTTCGTCACTGTTCTCCGGCCCAAACAAGGAGGGGCAATAAGGTGCCCCTTAGCCTGACGGCTTCTTGAAACCAGACAGCAGCACAGCCTTCTTAGAAAAGGATGTCTGCCTTGAGCATCGTGCTCTTGTCTGAACCCTCTTGATTGCCAACATCAACTCACAAGGTCAGACAGGAACCTTCGTGGGCAGAGAGTGTGTGTTCAGGGATAAGGGACACCCCAGAGAAGGAGGGGGACAATGGCTGCCCACCTTGAAGAATGTGCTCAATCTCACGGCATTGGACATACTGAAATGGTTATATATTGGTGTATGTTCTGTGTATACTCACCACCAACAAAAATATATTAAATAAACAGCTAAATAAATCAAGAGTCCTCTCTCCTCTCCTCTGCTCCTGCCAGAATTTGCTGCTTACTGTGCAAGTAAAAACTGTTACTTCATCACCAAAAATAAAGGAGTGAAAACAATTTTAAATAAACACTTTTTACTTAAAAAAAAAAAAGGTTAGTTTATCGCTACTCTTCTTAACAACTCTCCTGAGGTTTAAGTTTTGTGTGGTGAGCCAAAACATCGGATTTTGACCGATGTTTTCCATTTTGAGAGAAACCCTGGTGGCGCAGTGGTTAAGTACTCGCCTGCTCCCCAAAGTTCCATAGCTGGAACCCTCCATGATAATCTCCATGAAAGCCACCGACTGCTGTCTGCTTTCATGGAGATTATCAGCCTCAGGACTCCAATGGGGCGGCCCCACGCTGTCCTACAGACTCCGTGTGAGCTGGAACATGATGGATGTGCTTGTGTTGGTTTCACACTTGTGAGGAGATGGAAGCTGCCTTTGTCCCCCACCCACTCATGTTTCCCCAGGCCCCTTGGCTGGCCATCCCCCCTCCTCTGCTCCTGGCTACAGGGAACTCTGATTTGCTTTCTGTCAACACAGATAATGACACGGTAGAACCCCAGACCTCGACGCTAATTCATTCTAGAAAGAGCATCGAGATGCAGTACAGTCGAGTTCTGATCAATTTTTCCCATAAGAAATAACAAAATGGATTAATCCATTCTCCACCAAGTTCTTTCCTTAACCCTGCCTTTTTTTTTTTTTTTTTTTAGTTCAAGGATTGTTTGTTGGCCCTTAGGAGTGTTTTCCAGTCCAGTCTGTTGGGGCCCCAAAGTCCACTTTCAGCATTCCCTGGGGATCTTGCCACTCCATTCCCTTGCTGTTCCGCTGCACTCCCCCAGTGCTTTGCCTCGGTGTGGTGGGATCAGGTCAGGTGCAATTCCCACACTGTGTCTCCGGTGCTGTCCCCTGTATCGCCCTTAGTCACTGAGGGGGATCATGTCTCATAGTGGGGCCAGCCATGTTGTTCTCTCTGTGGACAACCCTGCCTTTTTATACAAAACATAACACAGAAATTTCAGAGTTAAGCAATATAATTTAAATAAGAAACATAACATTAAAAAGTTTTTTAACAACTACAGTCTGGCCTATACCTTGAGAGTGATGAGGATCTGGATCTGTGGACAGGGATGTGGAGAGGAGGCATGGAGAGAGTGTCATTGTTTGCAAGGGGAATCCCCTTCCATAAAACCAACTGGTAGCTGCTATTCAGGAGTTTTTTCTCTTTTTTGCCTTTTTTCACTAGGACCTGGCTAGCTTTCTCTAAAACAAAACAAAAAAAAACTGTCTAATGGGGTCTGCTGTTGGCATGTCCTTAACTGTTTTCTAAAAGGGTTTACTAAATTATTAACAGTATCGATAACACAGTTTAACCAGTTCCTTATCATGATGATTATTTTCAAAAACTTTCTTAGGACCCATGTTTTTTTATCCAAAAAGAGTTCAAAAATCAAATTATAGCAAAACACTTGGAACACAGCCGCAAAAAGGTTTCAACCATACGTACTAAAAACGTCAACTAACTCCGAGTGACCGAAACACAAACTGCTTTTGTTTACAAAAATCACATGCATTGGGTCAGATTCTGATGTCTTGTTCGAGGTCTGATGCAGAATTTTCTTGACTTTTCGCGTCGAAATCCAATTAGGTGGAGTACTGATGTGGTTGAGTACCGGGGTTCTACTGTATTTCATGACACGTATTTTTGTCTTTCTTAAAAGTTGTCAGTTCCTTGACCACTAAGACTGCCAAGAAAGGTTAACCTCAAGGCTGCGTTGTGTCCAGGTGGCCTGCCACACACACTGTGCCCCAGAGGGGCTGCTGCCACTTGGTTTTTCACTGCCAGTCGGGGCCCAGTGCACAGAACAAGCCCGTTTCCCGTCCCACAATCTGAACGTGTTTTCTTTCGTGCCCTTGCAACATTGGGCTTCAGACCCTTTGGAAAGACTCCTGTAATGACGAGGAACTCAGGGTTGCAGAAATGGTTTGGTCCCTGAGGTTGTGTCTCCCGCCCATGTGACCAGGTGGTGCTCTGTATATCAGTGGACGTCTCTCAGGACTACAACCAAGTGGAGAATGTCATCAAACAGGTAAGAGGCTGGGTTCCCAGTGGGAAACTCACTTGCATTTTGATGGATTCTGATCATTTTCTGCTGTGTCTCAGGATTGGCCCATCTCTCCTGTGGGTTTGATTGCCCCTTGGATTCTCTGAAGTCAGCGGCTCTCAACCTGTGGGTCACGACCCCTTTGGGGGTCAAACGACCCTTTCACAGGGGTCTCCCAGTTCACTAACAGTAGCAAAATTGCTGTTGTGAAGTAGCAACAAAATTAACTTTACGCTTTGGGGGTCACCACAACATGAGGACCTGTATTAAAGGGTCGCGGCATGAGGAAGGTTGAGAACCACTGCTCTAAGTGATGGTCCTTCCTGCTGCCTTAACGTTGGCTCTGCTCCATTTTTCTAGGCTCAGGAGAAACTGGGTCCAGTGGACATGCTTGTAAACTGTGCTGGAATAGCAATGGCAGGCAAGTTTGAAGAGGTGGAAGTTAGTGCTTTCGAAGTAAGTACGATGGTGCTCATTCAGCGGGGAATTGGTCTGACTTCATCTCACCAAATCCACACCAGCCCGAGGGTGCTTTCTATGAGGCAGAAGTCAGCCCTGCCTTGTCCCTCCCACCTGCTTTACCTGCTTCTGGCACCAGCCATCCTGCCCAGGCCACTCTGCTTCTCTGCTGGCTTTGATAATCCGTTGCAGTGGCCACACAGCTCAGAGACCAAACTCAAGGATGATGGCTGTTTATTAGGGACGTTAACTAGGTCAGAACCAAAAAACATGAAGGGTACAGTCCTTTGTCCACAGCAAGGCCTCTTCTCAGCCTTGCTGGCAGGCCTGGATCTCTCCTCTCCCAGACCCTTGGCCTCAGACACAAGGCTTCTTGGCCTCTACTCAGGCTCGTTCCTTCAACCCTCAAGTACTCCAGCTTGTCCTCAGTGCTCCAGACAGCGGCCTAAGGCCTGGGCAGGGGCCTGAGGTCAGAGGTGAGAGTTTTAGGCCTGCCCCGATGGGGTCAGCACAGATGGACGAAGGGAGCGCCCTCTCTGTCTGGCTCTCGCCCATGGCTGTCTCTCTGTGTGTCTGCTCGTAAGGCTTAGGGCCTGTGTCAGCAGTCTTTGGGCTTAGGGCCCATTCCTCTCCAGTAGAACCTCGACTTAGCCCTCCACCAGCTCCATCCACAAAGGCTTGCTCTCCAAGCAGGGGCCCCTTCTGAGGCGTGGGGGGGGGGGGCGGGGCATGCAGACCTGTTTGTAGCAAGGTCGTGCTGCCCCTTGCAGTGGGCAGGGGCAGGAGGGCCTGCTTCATCCACTCAGCAAATCTGCTTGCCCCCTTTGTGCCCCTGCAGAGATTAATGAGCGTCAACTACCTGGGCAGCGTGTACCCCAGCCGCGCAGTGATCGCCACCATGAAGGAGCGCTGTGTGGGCCGGATTGTCTTTGTATCCTCGCAGGCCGGACAGCTGGGCTTGTTCGGCTACACTGCCTACTCCCCGTCCAAGTTTGCCTTAAGGGGCCTGGCCGAAGCTCTGCAGATGGAGGTGAGTGTGGATTCCCCCCACCCCACACACACACCACCACCACCCTCCCCGCTGCCCCCACCCTGTCAGCTCTGCCACCTCTGGCCCCATCGGTTCATCGTCAACACTGACACGTCCTATTTCTCATGAGCTTACTGGCTTTCACCTGGTCTCCGGATCAGCTTTACTGCCATCAGTGTCCTTCTCCCCACCGTCCCACCACCAGTCCCAGTCCCCTGCCCTCCAAGCAGGGATGCCCTCCTCCCACCCGGTGCCCCCTGGTGAGTGCTCACTTCTGGCTCTGTGCCTGTTACAGACCTGGGACCACAGAGCTGTGTCCCCTCGGGTGACCGCCTTCACCCAGCGTAAGCGTGTCCCACCTTCCTGCAGGTTGCAGCCGGTGTCAGGGTTCATGCCTCTTTCCAGGCAGTAAGTAGTCTATTCCATTAGAAGCCGGGGTGGCCAGACGTGGCCTCGTGTACTTGGGACGTGCTGTCTGGAGGCTGGTTACGTAGAGCGGCAGCAGGAAGAACAAGCTGGTCAGCGAGCTGGATTGGCGCGTAGCTGCACCAACGGGCTCCCTGGAACAACAGCTGGGGGGATGGTGCAGGACCCGGCAGTGTTGCCTCCTGTTGTACGCACAGTCGCTGTGAGCCAGGGCTCGCGGCACTATGAGCATTCCAGGTGTGCGCGCGGTGTGCCCGCTGCTCCGCTGGCCGCGCTGATGGGGTAGCTCCTTCTCCCCGGTCTCGTCTCCGTCTCAGTGCTAAGTGTGAGGTTTGTATTCCGGCGCTAGTGAGAGAGCATCGGCTCCACCTCTAAGTGTTTTCCTAAAACCAAACCAGACTGGCTGCCGTCAAGTCGATGCCAGCTCACAGGGATCCTACAGGACAAAGCAGCACTGCTCCTGTGGGCTTCTGAGACTCGAACCTTTCCACGAGTAGAAGAAAGCCTTCTCGTTCTCCCACAGACCGGTCGGTGGTTTCGAACTGTTGCAGTCAGCAGCCCAACGCATCGCCACTGCGCCACCAGCTGTGGTTAACATTTCCCACCGCCCCGTGATGATCGGTACGGTGTGAGTGAAATGGCTGTGGGCTCTTTGCTGGCTTTCTTTAGTAGCCAAAGCACTTCTAGCCCGAACCGTGTGGGGGAGTCTGCATGAGGCGAGCCCCGGGTTGTATTGTGTAGACATTTTTCTTTTCTAGAGAGGTCTGCCCATGACTGACTGGCAAACTCAGCATGGGCGTGAGGAAAGGGCCAAACTTGGCCGCCGTCTCACTCGCAAACGTTTTACATCGGCCTTTTGAGTTCGTCTCCGCTTTTTCATGTGAGAAAGGACAGGATGGGCTGAGGACATCACTTGGGTCTTACAGAGTTTATATTTTAAAGGAAATACCGAAGAAGGCAAACGCCGTGCGTTGTTGCAGTCATTAGCACAGGTTGTGGGAGAAGAGTGTCGTGGGGGGCAGTGTCGGAATGTGTGGGGGGCATCTGAGAAGTCGACTTCCCACCGTCTCAAGAGGTAATGATGCTTAGACAGCAGCCCCTGGGCCCGTCCCCAGTCATGCACCGGTGTCAGAGCCAGGTAGGCAATATCTCAAGTTGGGAGGACCAGGTGGTGGCTGTTGCCATGACTCATCTCTGCTGTGATAGCACACACGTAGCTCGGTCCCATGACAATAAAACTTTATTCATAAGAGTTTCCAGAGGGCCTGATGTGGTCCTCGAGCCCTGGTTTGCCCCTCAGGGGTGGCTGTGAGGGCAGGAGACAGAGTACCATGCCACCTCATGTTGCCGTGGGAGGCAGGGTGCTGCTGTGCCTTTGTGAGTGACAGACTCACTGTCCTCATTCCAGTGGGGCCAGCTCCGGTGTCTTCTGCACCCACTTGCCTAACATGCTACGCACTAGCCAGCAGGGTTGTCACCCAGTAATAAAGCCCCTGGCCCTGAGTCCCCATAACCCCGCCCCCCAAACCCACCCCCTCTTGCATGACTTTCTGGCAGCCCATGGCCACTGCCCCTGTGATTCAGGTCAGGAGCTTGCCTGGCCCCTTGCCTCCCTCACTTTACTTTGGTCTCAGAGATCGTGTAGGTCCCGTGGGGGTTTTGGGTGAACTGTAGGTTCTGGGGCATTTGGCAGAGTGACGGCCGCATTGCAGGTTCAGGGAAGCTGGAGGCTGGTGCCAGGTGGAGATGTTAACGGATGGGAGGGTAAGGTAGGCGAGTGGCCAGGACTGGGAGCTGGCATCGAGCTGGCCTTGTGTTCCTGTCCAGATGTCTGTTGCTGTCAAGTCAGTATCAACTCAGAGTGATCCTGTGGGACAGAGTATTGCTGCCTCAGAGGGTCTCCCAGGCTGTCACCTTTGGGAGAGCAGACTGTTTCATCTATCTTATAGGGAGCGGCTACAGGGCTTGAACTGCCAGCCTTCCCGTGAGTGAGCACTCAGCCACTGCGCCACCAGGACTCCTCTCCCTGTTTACACTCCCTGGTGGTATGTAGTGGGCAGGTGTCGCGTTGCTAACCTCAAGGTCAGCAGTTAGACACTACCAGCTGTCCTGCCAGAGAATGTTGAGGCTTTTGACTCTTGTAAAGAGTTGCGCTCTCGGAAACCCACAGGAGCAGTTCTACCCTGTGCTGCATGGTTGCCGCGAGTCTAGCTGACTCAGTGGCAGTGAATTTGGGTGAGTTTTTTAGAAGTACCCTCCAGGAGCCCTGTGGCATGGCAGTAAAGTGCTCAGCTGTTCACGGAAAGGAAAGACTCGCGTGAGGCACCCACCCAGGGCTCTGGGCAGAAAGGCCTGGAGATCTGCTTGGTTGAAGACCAGGCCCCATGGGGTACTGTGGGATGGAATTGGCTCTCTGGTATCAGAACAGCCACAACATCCGCATTCAACAAGCAAGCGTTAGCACGTCCTCCGAAAAAGAGGCTTTAGAGGAAGTAATTCTATCCTCAAAATCTTGTTAGAACAACACTTGTTTTGTTCACAATTGAAATTGTGCCCAGACACCCATCTCCCTCCAAGTCTGCCGGGTTGTGTTTGGAAACCTAGATCATTCAGAATCTGTTTGCCAGGTGCCTGTGTTTTCTGTGAATGGAACCTTCTAGAACAGCTCGAATGCTAAGTACTTTGGGTAATCCTCTGGTTTAATTAACTTTTAAGTCTTCCCGATCCCCTCCTCACCCCCAAACTAAGGCAAGGCCCTGGAAATGTTGTATGTGTGAGTCATTCTGAAGGAATCTTCCCTGCCAGTCTTTTTTATTTTTCCCTTCTCTGGTTCTTTTGGGTAAAAACAAGTCTTTCAAAAGGTTTTTAAAAGCCAGTTTCTTTGGAAGGCAGGTCTTCCAGGTGGGCTGTAACCAGAGGTGGGGCAGCAGAGACCAAGGACAGGAAACAGCTTCCCGTTTGCTTTTCTCATCCCAGCCGCCTCCTGGCTCCTCACTATAAGCCCGTTCACACCTGGTCAAAAGGTGGGCACCCTCTCCCCAGCCTGGTTTTCGCATTGCCGGAATGAAGCCAGCGCTTATCAGGCAGGATTAGTTGGATAACAAAGCTGTGCTTGGCTGAGTGGCCATCTTTCTGAGTGAGGCTGAATCCCAGGAGGAGGGAGGAGATGATCCCGGCATGTGTGAGGGGCAGAGAAAGGACAGAGCATGGTCATTGCTCTGCTGGACAAGGAGAAGCAGACAGAAGGTGGGAGGAGGGCGGGGAGACCAGCTAGGGAAGAACTGGCCCGTGCGTCCCTGGCGAGAGTCAGCACCGTCTTACCAGACTAGCTTCACCTACATGTCTGGTTGTGAGCTCAAAGGTTGGCATATGGAACCCACTCAATGGCTGCAGTGGAGAAAGCTCCCAAACTACACTCCCTGCTGTCGAGTGGCTGCTGACTCATAGTGAGCCTGCAGGACAAGGTCAAGCTTCCCTTGTGGGTTTCCCAGACTAGAAGGCTTTACGGGAGGATAATGCCTTGTGAGCAGCAGCTGGTGGTTTTGAACTGCGGACTTTGTGGTTGGCAGCCTAAAGTGTAACCCAGTAGGGCTCCCGGATTCCAGCATGTGGAGGAGAAGGCCCTGTGAGCTGCTTCTGTGAAGAGGAAAACTCTGTGGGGCAGTTCTGCTCCTTGACACGTGGGGTCGCCAGGAGTTGCGGGCAGCGAAATGGATAGAGCCAAGAAAGGCATAGATAGAGTTTAGCGAATTCCATTTTTAGCAGGAACCTGGGGACACTGCCAGCTCCATGGCAGCAGGGATGCTGCCTGCTTTGTTCCCACCCGGACGCTTCGTTCCCTGCACGGCGTGGACACAGAACTGTGACTCAGCACGTATGCACTGGATGAATGAGTGGACGGAGTCAGGGGTGGAGGATACTCAAGCCCCAGGAGGGGGACCTAGCCTGAGAATTGTAGAAGGGATGCCAGATTCTGAAGAGAGGCCGGCAGCTGCTCTCGGGGGCTCTGCCAAGACAGTCTGTACAGACTCTGTTTTTACCCTTTGGGAACTCAGCCATAACCTCGAGTTGAAGTAATGCTGCCTTGGACCAGCACCATCACCCCGACCCTTCCCGGGGGGAGCAAGGGCTGTTACAACTGAGGCTGGGCTGTGGTTCCCACAGAGGTGGCCCATGGCTGCTCGGCGGAGTTTCTGTGGTGGTGTCCTCTAGATGATGCGCAGCAGAGGGCAGGTGGGGGAGACCGGTTCCCAAGCCGCTAAGCGCCCACACACGCAGCTCACTGCTTGGCGTCCGTCCCACTCTCCGTGGGCATAGCTGGGCCTTGAAGTGACATGCCCTGTCCACGTGGATTTGTGATGAGCCGAACCAACACCACCGCCTCCCTCCTGCCCCTGCATGATCCCGAGGGCTGGGCAGGGGGCCCTGCCTGCACACCTCTCCCAACCTTTCCAGCTCCTTCCACAGGATGCCGGGCTGTACCGAAGGGCACTCTTGAGGGGTCGTGGGAGGGATACTACAAGGGGGAAAACTCCATTGTTGTCCAGTTCATTCCAACCCCTGTTGCGCCATAGGACAGGGGTGAGCTGCCCCAGCACATTTCCCAGGCAGAAGCAGACAGGCTCATTTCTCCTCCACTGTACTTAGTGGGTTTGAACAGCTGACCTTGATTAACCATTGTGCTCCCAGGGCCCCTTTTAAGATGAGGGACTGTTGTCACTTAGACTGAAGAATGACCATTTTCCTGCCTGACCTTCCCCCCCTACCAGCAGGTCTCCCTTCCAGTGCTTCTCCAAGCTCCCCTGGGGACTGAGAAGTGACCAGCTGCAAAGCCCAGGGGCAGAGATTCAGCCTCTCTGAGAGCCTGGCAGGCAGAGGGCAGGGGCAGTGTCCTCCTGAAGGGCTGACCCATTCCCGAGAGGACAAGGCAGGGCCGGTGGGATGTGTCCATGAGAGGAGATCCTGGTGGAGATGTGAGCAGAAGAGCTTGTCCCAGGGTGATAGGGAGAGGGGGAAGGGAAGATGGGAAACAGGTGGGTGGGGGACCTGGCTCTTCTCAGTGGCTGTTCAAGTTTCCTCTGGAGAACCAAGTGGGTTCCAAGCCCTCCCGGGCAGTGATCAGATGTAGATAGGGTTCTTGAGTAACCCGCCCTCTCAGGATGGGGGTACCGTTCCACATGGGGCCTGCAGAGCAAGACCAGGAGTAGGCCTGTCCGTATCCTCGAAGATGGCTCTGCAGGTCGGGCCGGTGTATAGCGAATAGGAGCAGGTGTCTGTCTTTGAGCTCTGTGTTGTCTTCATCGGGTGGCTCCCACGGCCTCTGCCTGGCCAGTGTTGGTAGAGGACACTTTGGTGGTTTGCCACATCCATCTTGTTCGCCGCTGCTCACAATGGAAGCAAATGCTGCCCGGTCCATTGCCTCTCTGGTGGTCGTGGGGAGATCCTGGGGGCTTTCACGGGCTGAGTGGATCCCCAGACCTTTCATCTTAGTCCAGCTTGGAGTGGAAGCTCCTCGGAATCCTGTTCACCCTCACGAAACCCAAATCCCCGCTGCTGTGGAGTCGATGTGCCTAGAAACCCTGAAGGACAGGGTGGAACTGGCCCCTGTGGATTTCCAAGGCTGTAAATCTCTACGGAAGCAGAAAGCCTCATCTTTCTCCCAGGGAGCAGCTGGTGGGTTCGAACTGTGTGCCTTGTGATGAGCAGCCCAGTGCTTACCCACAGCATCACCAGGGCGCCTTGTTGGGCCTCATAGCAACACAGACCCCTCCACTGAAGGACAGGTGGATGGAACCTGGGTCCTTCTCACAAGAGGCCAGAACTCTGCCACCGGACCATCCTCCTCGCTGTGACGTCAGCCTTTCCTGGAGGACAGGCCTTTATTTAGAGGATCTTTGTGGCTTGGCATTCGTTCCCCAGCTCAGTGCAGGTGCAGAGCCCCATGGGCAGGGTTCACAAAGCCCGCCTGGCGACCTGGCCAGTTGGGATCTGTAGGCTCATGGTGCTCCTGCTGTTTCTAAATGCAGGTGAAGCCATACAACGTCTATGTGACAGTGGCCTACCCACCGGACACGGACACTCCCGGTTTTATGGAAGAGAACAAAACAAAGGTGAGCCCCTTCTGCCCCCTGCCCAGCCTTCACGTCGCCATCTCCGTTCCCCAGTCTCGGCCTCTTCCCGTCAGCCTTGCGGTCGTCTTAGCCAGTCAGCAGTGTTGCTGGTATCTGAGGGTCTCCAGACCCATCTTCTCCCTTCCCTCTTCACCTCTCCCTCCCTCCCCCCTTCCTTAAAACGCAGTTGACATTTCTATTGACTTTTTATCCAAGTACTAGACCACATTAGAGATCTCTGTGGACAGCAGCCACAAAGCATGACACAGTTATGTGAGTCTAGGGTTTCTGTCTCCTTCCGTCCGCCCCGCAGTCCTGCTCCCAGAGCCAACCATTTGTCTCCTTAGTTCTTTCTTCTGGTGTTTAAACCCCGCCTCCAACTCACACATTGGGGTTTTTGTTGTTGTTGTCATTTAAAAAAAATAAGAATTACAAGTTATTTTTTGACCTCCAGTGGGAGGCAAGATGTAAGGCCCACACTGATTCCCCACTCTCCACATACTCCCCTGTATTTCTGGTTAAACCAGAGTCCATGTCTGTTAACAGGATTTCATAGCTACTGTTGGTGGCGGAGCCATGCAGTGTACTGTATTGACTTTTCCTTCCTGCCTTCTCATTTGTTCAGTCACGTCTATAACGCATTCATTCCCACATGCAGATGGGACTGAAACTTCCTGTGATCTGTCTTAGCCTGTCTGGTGTTCTGTTAGATTCACTCTTCTTTCTGGAAGGCATGCTCCTGGTCCCTCAGCTTTCCCACCCGGCCTAGGCCTGCTGCCCAGCTGGGCACTTGACTCTTCTCTTTGCCATCCTGCTGCAGACGCCCTGTCTTCCTCTTGTTGGTTCACCTGCTCTTTCCTCCCTGGGTGCTGCAGATGCGTGGTGCTTGGCATTTCACGGCTGGAGATTCCAGTCAGGCACCTTAGAAGGAATTCCGACCAGGAAGCTCCAGTGGGATAAGGAGACTGTGACACTCTCTGCCAGACTTGTGGTCTCGGTTCCAACGAGCACCATCCACCGAGGCTACACAGCCCTGGATACAAGTCCGCACTCCCCTCCTTGCAGCCTCCCGCGCTGGCCAGACCACCCAACAGTGGTATCTGTGCAGATCTAGAACCACACATGGGGCCTGGCAAGTGTGTGCCCATGACCACCACAGCCACCCCGAACACCTCACTGGGCAGCAGAGAGTCACTTCCTGTGGACAGAGCTGAGGTCTCCGAGCAGGTGAAGCCACTGAGCCCCTGCCCAACTGCAGGGGGACAGGAGGCTGAAAGAGGAACCATGTGTGAGAAAGTGGTAAGCGCCCCCTTGCTTGCCTGTTAGGGATCCCCAGGGAGATGCAAATGGCTCCTAACTAGAAGGTTGAAGGTTTGCGTATGCCCAGAGGTGCAGCCGGAGAAAGGCCTGGAGATCCGCTTCCACAAAGCCATCCGTTGACAAGCCATTAGAGCTCGGCTGTGCTCTGACGTGTGGGTTCGTTGGGAGGTGGCGGTGGACTCAGTGGCTGGGGTGGCCTTCAGCACGTCCTGAGGAGGCCTCCAGAGACAGAGGAAGACATGTGAAACCTGCCTGCCTGCTGCCTTAGTGAGGCTCAGTCCTCTGGGGAAGCAGGACACCTCTCTTCCCCCTCTCTCCCTCTCAGCGTGTGTTCCACCTTATCATTGTGTAATACACGAGGTGAGTCCTTTCACTTAATATGCTAGATATTCAAATGCAGCCTGTTGTCAACGCATGAGCTTCAGGCCTGGAAAGTGCTAACTTGTGGCAAAACCTATATGGGCTGGAACCTGGCAGAGAAAGAAACTAAATGTTTTTCCCCTAAAAGGAGTGATGGAAAGGGAGGGAGAAAGAGTGCACCTCGTCAAAGGTGGAAAAGAGGTGAAACCCAGATACACAGGAGTTCTGGTGGCGTTGGGTTGCTAACCCTAAGGCCAGCAGTTTGAAACCACCGGCTGTCCCACGGGAGAAAGATGAGGCTTTCTAGCCCTATGAAGCGTTACAGCCTAGGAAACTCATGGGGCAGTTATGTCCTGCAGGGTCCTTTGGCGAGTCTGGGTGGTGGCACACCACCTGGGGCGCGTGGAGCGTGAGGGGCCTGGGGCTTGGCGTTCAGATGGGAAGGTGGTTCCGGTTGGAAGCATGTGCATCTGACCCCCGCGAGTGGAAGCGTGGAAGGTGCTTTTCCACAGGGAACTCCAGCGCTTCGGATATCTTGTTGAAGAGTGTGTGTGTGTGTGTGTGTGTGTGTGTGTGTGTGTGTGTGTGTGTGCGCGCGCGCGCGCACGTGTGTTTCACTGTTTGTCCACCTGGCCCAACAAATGGTGTTATAAATATCGGAATGGTCCTTAGCAGAAAGAAAAGGTTTCCTATTCCCGATTTCGATGTTGATTTGATTGGGCTTTTTCTTCTTTCCCAGTGTTGAGCAGGCATCTTCGGCTGGGGGAAATGCGCCACTTGCTGGTTGGGCCTTAGGGGCGCGTTGAAATCCCCATGTGGCTGTCCCGGGTGACAGTGCCACCTGGTAGCCGGGAGGATTGAGGGGGCACCACCTCCCCTAGGCTTTTCTCCTAACTCCGCCTTATCAAGAGACAGTTGCCTCTCTGGAAGGGCTTGGCCTTTCTAGTTCAAGGACACGCACATTTGGGCATTTGTTTTGTGTGATGTTTCAGCCCACCTCTGAATGGCAGTTTGTAGCCTCGCACTGTTAAAGGCTGTCGTTTTGACACGTGTAAACTGCCCCCTCCCCTCGACTCCCTCATCAGGAATTCTGAGGCACTCCTGGGTCAGGCACCACCTAGAGGGGTGGGAGATATAGGAGAAGAAGAGTCCCCCCAGGAGGATGGCTGGTAAAATGCAAACACAGGAGTAGCTGTCAGTCAGGCAGAGACACTCAAACTCCCGCCGGGAGGGCTGAGGTAGAGCCGACTTCCAGGAAGAATTCAAGCCAGGCTTTGTGTACGAGGTGACCATTGAGGTGGACCTGACCATCCTTCGAAACAGGACCCCAATGACAAAGGGAACAGTCAGCCACCCAGTCAGCTTTGCCTCCTGTGAGGGTGACTGATGGCCTTTCGGGAACAGAGATTTAAGCCTTTATTCCATGGCCCCTCTGCGGGGCCTTTGGACTAGTCGCTGAATGCCGAGAGCCATTTGTACCTCCCTAGGATCTGCACACAGCCTAGCGAGGGGCCTCTTAGGACCTGGTGCCTCCTCTTTCAGCCAGCCACCCCCCTGCAGGCAGGTCCCTAAGCAACAGCTGATGTTGGTGGGCAGGGATGTGGCCTGCAAGCAGTGGTGCTCTGCTGCCCGGTGAGTGAGGAGGTGGGAGCAGGTGTGGTAGGCGCACCTGCACATGCTCATCAGGCTAGGTGGCCCAGGCTGTGCACCTACACCAGCGGCCAGTGGTCTGGCCAGCGGTGAGGGGTCGTGGAGGGGCGTGCTATATCCAGGGCTGAGTTCTCTGTGCACGGGGCTCCTTGGGTGTGGCAGTGGCCTCGTGCCACTTGAACTTCTTGGGTGCAGTTTGGCCCCCAGTGGTCCGGTAGATGCCATTTTGAATGCAGATGGACTTGATTGCAAATGGGATGGGAACTTCACAATGGCGGAAGGCTAGCAGTGAATGGGGCTGTCAGAACGCTGGGGTTGCTATGTGCATCTGTCGCTCTTGCAGCCCTTGGAGACGAAGCTCATTTCGGGGACCTCATCGGTCTGCTCACCGGAGCAGGTGGCCAAACAGATCGTGAAAGACGCCATGGTGAGTAAGACCCTGTGTCATTGCTGTCTCCTTGAGAATGTCACTGGCCCCAGAACCGACTTCAGAACTCAAATGCTAATGCTGTGTTGACCGGTGAGGTTCATCCCGGCCTCCCTCCCTCCTTCCCTCTGATGTGCTGTTCATCAAGTGTTAATTCGCAGGCGGCCGCATACCAGTTCTCTATCGTAACCTTAGACAGAACTTTAGCAGTGAAGCCCACGTGGGGACTTGGGTTTTTATAGAAAACGAGCTGTGTCTGTGATGCGTGAACTTGGCTCACAGCGGCCAGCCTGCTGGCACCTTTCTGCTTCGCCTTCAGCCTGTTTTAGTTCCTGGTTGCCAGGCCTGTTGACTGAGGGTCTTCCTCTGACGCGCCTGGGGGCGCCATGTGCCATGAGGCATGCAGAGGCGCCCGGGCTTTTCTTGGGAGCCTTTTGAATGTTAGGAGCCCTGGTGGCATAGTGGTTACGCGTTGGGCTGCTAACAGCAAGGTCAGCTGTTTGAAACCATCAGCCTGCCTGCCAGAGAAAGATGAGGCTTTCTACTGTAAAGGGTTACAGTCTGGGAAACCCACACGGGCAGCTCTACCCTGTTCTTTAGGGTTATTCTGAGGCAGAATCAACTGGGTGACAGTGAGTTTGGTTTTTGGTTTGGTGCATAAGGCTTACATGCTGGCCTGCTAACTGCACAATCAGCAGTTCCATACTACTTGCTCTGCAGAAAGAAGATGAGGTTTTCTGCCCCATAACGATTCACTGCTTCAGAAGCCCAGAGGACCAGCTCTCCCCTGCCCTATACAGGGTGGCCATGAGGCAGAATCAACTCGACCACAGTGGGTTTGGGTCTCTTGGCTCTGTTTTGCTTCGTGGTTTATTTGTATTTTGGTAGGATTCACTCAGTCCGGCAGCTTGGGCACCTTTCCACCTCAGACTGACTTTACATTCTTCAAAGCTCTTTACCCTGGAGAACTGATATTTATGGGGCAGGAGGCTCGCTATCACTATTTTCCATATCAGAAATTAAAAGTTTGCATCAAGTTATTTAAAAGAATAGCAAGGCCAGTATGTTTCAAAGTAACCTTTCAATGGAAAGTGATGATTTCTCAGAGAGAGTAGTGTTTTCCATCTCGGGCAGCCTCACTGAAAGAAGAACATTGCTGGGCTCCTACAGTGGCTGCTTCGCTCCGACTCTTACAAGGTGATTTTTAGGTTGGGAAAGAAACCTGGCCTTCTCCAGACGAAAAGAGAGGCAGAGGAGTTTCCTAGGCATTTTAGATAATTGGCTTTTGATGTAAACCAAAACTCAGTGGTAGTTGCTTAAAGGCTGGTTGCAACACAGAATTGGAAACGGTATCAATGAACTTTTTGTTCGCTGTTACATTAAACTCTGCTGCTCTGCCTATGTAGTTTGGTTGGATACTTTGTTCATGATTGTGTAGCATTATGCATTAGTCACTGGGAAAATATGGGTTCACTAAAGTCATGAAAAATGATTGCAGTCCTGAGTTTTACTGATGATCTTACAAAAAAACTGACAAACTCAGAATGGTGGGTACAAGTTTTCTCCATTTTCAGGGTATTCCCCCTCCCCTGGAAACCTTAGATTTAATCGTTGACCACAAATACCCGTGGGGGCTTTCTTTGAAATGACAGGTTTGCTTCATTCATTTTCCGCAAAATGTGGCTTCCCGCTTACTGTGGCCTGTGTGCCTGGGATTCTCACGTAAAACCGGGCCTGGGAAAAAAGCAAGCTGGGTCAGCCCGGCCTGAGCTGCCTGCCCACGGCACTTCTCCTTGGGGCCCGTGGGACGTGGAGACGACAGGTCTTCAGGAATTGAGCTCTAGAAAAACATGGATTTTCCAGCTTGGTCAGGGGCATTTTAAGCAGAAGGGACATTAACCGATGCCTATTAGGGCTTCTCCTTGTGATGTCGCCTCTGTGTTTGTGCATGGCTTTGTGCAAGAGAAGCCGTGCCCTTCTGGGTTTCTCCTCAGTAGCCCCCGGGTCTGTGAGCCCCTGATCTGGAGAGATGGCACAGTAACAGGTCTCTTCCCCCCCCCACCCCACAAGTGAGTTCACCTCAGGTTCCTGTAATGCACAATGCCCTCTTCTCTCTCGCGCTCTATTTTAGCAGGGAAATTTTAACAGTTCCATCGGCTCCGATGGGTACATGCTCTCGTTGCTGACCTGTGGAATGTCTCCAGTAACGTCTATCACAGAAGGGCTCCAGCAGGTAAGAGCGGCTGAACCGGTGGACGGACAGACAGACAGACAAAGGCTACGTCTCACTAAGTCTCCACAAGAAGAGGCTGGAGAAAGAGTGGGTGATTTTATTTGAGGGGTGCAAAGAATTTTAATCGAGGCATCAAGTTTTTATTTTTCTTTACCAAAGACGAATAAATAGTTAACAAGAGAAAACTCTAAAGTAAGGAGTTGAGACTAGGATGAAGGCTTATATTATATGTCTTGAGAGAAACTGCTGTCTGCAAGGTCTGACTGGGAGCCCTGATGGGGCTGTTGGGTAACCAGTGGGCCATTAACCGCTAAGTCAACAGTTCAAGCCCACCAGCCTCTCTGCAAGAGAAAGACAAGCAGCTTGCTCCCACAAAGATTTAAAAGGCTTGGAAACCCTATATGGGTTGGGTTTTGGAGGAGGCAGATGTAGGGTCTAACTTCTGTGCTCAGAGCATAAACCTGGAGCCCAAACAGATGTGGTTGTAGCTTGGAGACTTGGGAGACTGACGTGGCTATACCTCTAAGATGACCAATGCCTGCTTTGTCCTTTATGTGGTTGGAGTGGATTCACTGAGCAGAGGCCATCTGTGTGGCAGCAGCTGACCACTCCGCTGGCCTGGACAGCGAGTCCAGCAAGCCTGCAATAGTAGCTGTGTCTTGGAGAGTGTTGACTAGAGACAGATCCGTAGGCCCCAGCTGCAGTGGACAGGACAGGACACCACGCTGACAGCCGAGTTCTCTCCGTGTCTCTGCCTCGCAGGTGGTGACCATGGGCCTTTTCCGCACGATCGCTTTGTTTTACCTCGGGAGTTTCGACAGCATAGTCCGTCGGTGCATGATGCAGGGAAAGAAATCAGAAGTTGTGGACAAAACGGCCTGATGCCTGCCCCACCCCCGCCTCGGAAAAGGACCGTTTCTCTGTATCGTGGACAGCTTGCCGCTCGGTGGGGCGCCGTGGCCGCCGCAGACAGTAATGTATTGTTTCTACCCCTGTGAGACTGAACCAGAACCCTCCAAAACAGGGCTGGCTGCAGGGAGGGAGGGCCAGCTCGGAACAGACGATCAGAACTATGCAAAGGGGCAGCAGGAGGGCCCTGGTCCTTCTGGGCTGGGAGCCCAGAGGGTGGGGACGAGGAGCGTGTGGCTGCTCACGTATTTATTGGCCCTCTCCCCGTCCTGAGTGTGTCCAGAAGGGTGCTGGGTGGCGCGCACCTGTCTTGACGGCTCCTTCACAGCATCTGGCGCCCGCCGCTCCCACCCTTCCTATTTTTGACTCGGCGTGTTTTATTTAAGATGATGTGACCCGCCACCAGTGGGTCTTAAGTGCGCCAGCATGCCTCTGACACCAAGTGTCACCACCCGATCCCCCCTCCCACTGGTGAGAGTCCATACTTTCTCTCTCTCTTTGATCCCGGACGCCCCGCGGGGGATGCGAGAGAGCAAGGCCAGACCAGCGGTCCGAGAGAGACACATTTTCCAGAAGGAAGAATAAGCAAATGCTTAGGCAACGAACACCTTTTCATATCCCAACCCTGGGGAAAAGGGGACCTCTGTCCTTGTTTTCTGAAGAGAAATAAAACCTTAGAAACTTAAAAGTTTACAATTTCTTAAAACAGCCATGATGACCCGGAGTTCACCGGCCTGGCCCATTGCCCATCCTCTCCTGAGTCCTTCCTCGTCTGCCTTCCAGCTTTGCTTCTCCTGCTGCCATACTTTTGTACAAAAAGGGGGGGAGGGGAGCAAATGTTTTTGACTTGACTTTTTGAATTAATCACAAGTTAATTAACACAACCGAGAAAAAGAAAACCCAAACCATGTGCAGTTCTTCTCGTAGCAGACATGTAGCTTTTAGGAAAGGCCAAAGACGACGGTGACGGTTATTTGGCCCCTTGAGTCAGTTCCGACTCGCAGCAGCCTCTGTACCACAGACTGAGCGACACTGAGCATCCTCACGGCCATTGCCCACTGGAGCCCATCGTGGCAGCCATCACGTCGACACATCCCTCTGAGCATCTGACTCTTTTTTTTTTGCTGACCCTACACTAAGCATGCTGCCCTTCTCCAAGGACCGGACCAGATAATTTGCCCCCTTCCCTTCTAAGGAACATCGTGCTGTCCTCCTCCTAGTACATATCTGTTTGTTCTCCTGGCCGTCTGTGGGATATTCCGTCACCTCCACCAGCACCCTAGTGCCGAGGTCTCCATTCTTCTCTGGTCTTCCTGATTCCTCGTTCAGCTTCTGCGTGCGTGTGAAGGGATAAAAGATGGCCCGGCTTGGGGCAGGGGCCGCCCTCGCTCTTGAGGGCAGCTTCGCCCAATGCCACAGTTGTTGGGTTTCTTGATTACGGTTTCCATGGACGTTGACAACTCCAGCCTGCTATCACCATGCGCTTACTTCCTGGTGCCGTCGTGCGGATTTTCCTTTTCTTTATGTTGAGTTGTCATCCGGGCTGTTGCCTTCAATCTTCATCGTTTCATGTTCAGCAAGGAAATTGGTGCCACCTGCATCTGGCAGGCTGTTCGTCCCGTCCCAATGCCAGCCTGTTCTGCGCAGAGCCCAGCTTCTCAGAGCGTGTGCTCAGCACACAGATGGAGTAAGTAGAGTGAAAGGATAGAACCCTTTGCATACGTTTCCTGATTTAAGTCATGCAATAAACTCTTGTTCTGTTCAAACAACTGACTCTCGGTCTGGGCACACCTGAGCATAATAAATGTTCTAGAATACTTTGCACAATGTTAACCCCACTGGCTATAAACCACAAAGTTTTTTGTATGCCTTTGTATGGTCAATAAACACAGAGAAGCACCCTTACGGTATTCTCCGTGGCTTGCCATCAGCAGTGACACCTTTCATCCCGTGTCCCCTTCTGAATCCAGCGTGCATTTCTGGGACTTCCCCCTTGATGGACTGCAACCACTTTGGAGTTATCTTCAAAAGATCGGTTGTGTGTGACGCTGCCAAATAATTCCTGCGTTCAGTTGGAGCACCTTTCTTTTGGATTGGACACAAATATGGTTCTCTCTGTTCGGCCAGGACACTGTCTTCCAAATTTCTTGGTGTAGTAGAGGAAGTGCTTCCAGCATTGCGTCCATTCGCTGAAACGTCTCCATTGGTGTCCATCAGTTTCTGGAGCCACGTTTTCACCCACACCTTCAGTGCCATCAGTTCTCGATCATATTATACCTCTCGAAATGATTGAATGTCAGACCCTTATTTTTGGTTGGGCGACTGTGTATTTTCATCTCCTTGTGAAAGCGTTCACTCTTTTGCCCACAGACTCCTTCAATATTTCAACTTGGGGCTTGAATTTTTTTTTCTTCAATCCCCTCAGCTTGAAAACTGCCAAGTGTGTTCGTCACTGTTGGTTTTCTAAGTCCAGGTCTTTGCATGTTTCATCGTAATACTTGACTTTGTTTCTTGGGCCCCCTTAAAACCTTCAGTTCGATTGCTTCATCACTTCTTCCATTCACTTAAATTTCAGAGTCTCTTCTGGCATCCACTTTTATCTTTTCTTTCTTGTCTTTTTAATGACCTTTTGCTTTCTTCGTGTATTTTGCCTCTGGTTATGTTATTTATGTTAAATGTGCTAGTCTGGTTCTTGAGTTGCCCCTTAAGTCCATGGGAGAGATGCTCAAAGGGATATTTTGACTCCTGAATTTATTTTCATTTTCCTCATCTTTCACTTGAACTTGGCTTGTGAGTAGTACAGTCAGCCAGCCGCTGACTTTGTTCTGACTGATGACATTGAGCTTCTCCATCAGCTTTTTTCACAAGTAAAGACGGTTAGATTCCTGTGTATTCCATCTGGTGAAATCTGAGTGTGTGGTCACTGTTTATTGTAGTGGTGGGGTGGGGGTGGGGAGTGGGAGGGATAGGTCTTTCCGATTATAGTAGCTGAGTTTGGGAAAAACCTGATCTGGAAAAATCATGATCTTAAGTGTCCTTTGTGTCACCGAGGCCATATTTTCCAACCGCCCATCCTTCTTTTCCAACCCTTGCATTCCGGTCCAGACACAGTGCGTGCACCCTGAGTGTGTGACGGGCCATTTGGGGCTGCAGGAGCTAGCTGGTGAAGCCCTTTCATTCATCTGTGGCAGTGAGGGCGGGCTCGTAATTTGATTAGGAGTCGTATTAACTGGTCTTCCTTGCAGCCACGTGGCTATTATCTCATCCCCGACAGCACTGTATTTCGGGATAGGTCTTGCAGCGCTCTTTTCGGCAGTGAATAGAACACCATTCCCCTTCCATTTGTCAGTCACTCCCGGCACAGTAGGTCACGTGACTGTCTGATTAAAAATGGCCAATACCTGCCCATGGCAGCTCACCACTGCGTAGGATATCGATCTCACATCTTCTATTGCATTTTTGACCACATCCGAGTTCCCTAGATTCATACTTTATACCTTCCATATCATAATTGTGAATGGATGCTTGCCGCTGCTCCTTCTCATTTAGCATCAGCAAATGCAGGTCCCGAAAGCCATGCTCCATCTGCATCAGGAAGATCAAGCCCTCTCTGAAGAGGCAGCTCTCTTCGCAGTGCCCAGCCCCAGGGGCTCATCTTCTGGCACTGTGTCAGACAGTGTTCTGCTGCTCTTTGTCTAGCTGGCGCGGCGGCCCGTGTGTTACAAGTAGATCCCAGCTCCTCCTTCCCTGAACCCTGTCTGCCAGCAGAAGCCTGATGGTGCTTGAAAATACCAGCGGCGTAGCTCCCAGCATCTCAGCAACGCGCAGTGCGACCCACTCACAGACAGACAGCGGGGGTCACAGAGCGTACAGGAACACCTTACTCATTCAAGTGAAAAAGTAGGGCAAGGCTGCTTGAAGGGCGAAGACGATCTTGCTTTTGAAATGCAGCGATCACCCTGTTCCTTCTATGACTGACTCCCCATGGACCCTACAGACATCATGGCGGCACCTGTGCAGGAGCCTGCCCGTCACTCCAACTCTAGCCCTGGACATCCTCATGGCTCCCGCAAGCGGTTTCTGCTTGTACATTCTGCTGTGTCGTCCGTGGATCCCCTCAGTGAGTGCTTGTGGCGAGTGTTGACCGACTGCCTGCTTCTTTTGCTCTCTGTAGGCGCTGAGCCTGACTCAAGAAGAGTTGCCTTCATTTCCATATCATGCACCCCTGCTCTTTTGCATACACACACACACACACACACACTTCTCTCTCTCTCTCTCTCTCTCTCTCTCTATATATATATATATATATATATATATATATATATATATATATATATATATATATGGACACTCCGGTTCATTTTGGTGAAGAAAGTAAAAAAAAACTCTACAAAAAGTTAAAGACCATAACATTACTAATTTACCAAAAAAAATAGTAAAATCAGTTTCCATTGAGTGGATTCCAACTCAGGGAACTCCGCGTGTGGCAGCGTGGAGCTGCTCTTTGGGTTTGTGGCTTTGTCCTCAGAAGCACATGGGAAGCTCTGGCGCCTTCCGAGGCCCCTCAGTGGGTTCGCACTGCCCACCTCCCGGTGAGAAGGTCGTTAAGCGCTTAACCGTGCATGCCACCTTCTTGTAACTCCTCTAGAATGTATGAAATTCCTGATGGGAAAACGAGTTTTTTGGTTTTTTTTCAAAATCAAGATCTGAGAGTGGCATGTTTTCAAAGCTGATAAACCAAGACGAGATTATTATTTCGTTACATGCCTGGCACAAAACAGCTTCCCTGGTCTTTATAGGAGTGAGCTGACACTAAGTCACACTGATGAATCTTAAACTTACATCGCGGTCGCTTCCAAGCTATGTCGAGTCACATTGCATAGGTGCCGCCGCCGGGAAATGACGTCTCCCTTGTTCACAGGAAACAGTGACACGAATATGTGGAATTTGCTCCGTTTTATGTTTTTCTTAAGTTCCCTGAATCTTGGCACTGCTGGTCTCTATTCATATCTAGTCCAAGATGGTGTCCCATTAACACTGAGTGTCCACTGTGATTTGAACCTGCGTTTTCCAAGGGGTCCCAGAGAGCACATGGTCGCATCAGATGATTTCCGAGTCCTTGTTCTAGGGGGTGGTGAGCTCAGGCAGGAGAGCAGATTTGTGGAGGTCAGAGTCAGTGGGAGTGTCCAGATGAGCTTCCTCGTCAAAGGCTCTGCAGGTCCACGGTTCTTAGTTCCCAAAGCTTGGAAAACCGAGTTCTTCTAAGTGGCTCCGTTACTCATTTGGGGGCAAAACTGGACCTGACCTTTACGAGACCCTTGTAGTTTTTATTTATCGCCGTCCACCAATTTCTCCTGTAGAAACATCCCTGGGTTCATGATGCGAGGGTGCTGCCCCTCTCTGTGGAGGTGTTTTGTAATATTCGCCCGTCAGTGTCCCTATCGTACCCTAACACACATACACACACACACACACACACACACACACCCCGCGCTAAGATGAAGTCTAAAGCCTGAAGGGTCCTGGGTCCTGAGTGTAGCTGTTAGATCATGCTGTACAAATGGTCAAGCTTCATCAGAAAAGTAGAAATGTTAAAAAGACAGATTCTATTTTTTATGTGTTTTTTTATTGCCGTTGCTCAATTTGTGTGCAACTTGAACGACCAACAAACCGACTTATTCTTTTTGCTCAGGGAGAAAACGAACGACAACAGAAATCCCAAGCCAGACAGTGGGGGATGATTGGCTTTTCTTCTTACAGGGTCACATCATTTCAGTACCTGGTGTTGCACCTAGGGAGGAGGTCTTACCTATAGCCAAAAAAAAAAAAAAAAGGTTTCATTATAATTCTGTTGAAATACCGACTCTGGGCGTGACCAACAGCGTGTGTGAATGTCAGTGTGAAGTGCTTGCCTGGGCTGGATGTGGCTGGGCGGTCTCATCATCCTGTCTTTGTGAAGATGTTTAATTAGAAATGTTCAATGCCAGTCAGCCATGGAAATGACTGTTTAAAGATTCTTAATTGAAAACTATACTTTAAAAAAAAATCCTCATGTCTTTTCACAGGAAGAAACTCATGGGAACTGTTTTCCCCCACCCCACCCCCCCCACTGTCATACAGTTGTGAACAGGAAATTAAGAAGACTGTTAATGGATGTTTTCATATATGTAGTTACACATCTTTCCCCGGATCTGTGAGTCTTTGTACCGTGTGAGATTCTGTCTAGAAGACAGCATGCTGCAAACTCAGCTTTTTTCCTGAATTGTATCAACAGCTTTAATGTCCTTGCATCGTGTTCTAGTTTAAATGTGTGCTGCTCACTCGGGGCCAGTTTCTGATCATTACAGCGTTCTGACCTGAAGGTGCATCCATATCTGTCTCGTGTCCTTCATTCTTAGTAATGCAGCTTTTAAACTACCTGGCAACCCTCATGTTCCATATCCTGGTCTCATTGCTCAGTTTATGGCCCAGTGCAGTGAGGGAAGATTTGATATTTTAAAGAGGAGATAAGAGCTATTATATTTTACACTTGCTCAATGTAATGACTGTAAGGCTACTTTTAAACAGATTAAAGGGCACATGGCTATTTTGGTACACGTTGGAACATGTGTGGGCTACTTTCAAAGCTTTTGTGGTGGGATTATAAACTAATTTTCATATTTTGTCTTTCCTATCTTGTATCCTGACAGAAAATAAATGAGGAAAAGCTCTACTGGTTTGAGAAACTCATTTTGTGGAAATTGTTGTTTGCTTGTTTAAGACACTTATGCAAAGCACAACTCACAGTGCCGTCTTGCGTGCGCGTCCTGAACACTAGTGCAAACCTATTTTTTAGGAAATGGTTTTTCAGAGTAGGTATGTGCTAGTCAGAGCTCTGTTTCAGATCCTCTCCTGTGTGCATCTGATGTGGGCTACCAGAGTCAAGGGAGAAGGGAACGTGGCTTTTAGTAAGATCTCTGAAGTGATTCGGTTTTATTTACGTACTTATTTTTTAAGCAGTTTCATTGGGACCAGTCCACATAGCATGCAATTCAGTCGTTCAGCCACATCACGAAGCGCTGTGCAGTCAGCACCACAGTCAGTTTCAGCACCTCTTTGTCTTCCCTGCGCTCCATGTTAGCGCTTCCCGTTTTCCTCCAGCCTCCCTGACTGCACCCCCAAGAAACCATGAATCCCGTTACCGCCTCTCTAAGATTTTCCTATCCCGCATCCTGGATTCATGTACAGGAAAACATACCAACAAACAAAACTGCCAGCAATGATAAAATAGAGGCCTCAGCTGGAAAGAAAGTAGAAAATATTAAAAACTAGAACAATGTAAAAATGGTGCAGCACTGAGATCAAATGATACAGTGTTGAATTTTAACCTAATGACATCTGCCATAACCCATGTTTCAGTGCGCTCTGCGTGGTAGCCAGGCTAGTCATCGCCCTGGTGGATGGGCGGAGGGGATTTCCTGGGAGCCTCATCCACATGCATATCCTTCACTCATGCTGTTGAGCTTGTTAGAGTAAGCCAGCCTTTTAACGAGTGTAGGTGTCTGTAGGAGCAATTGTACGGCCATAATATATAAAGATATAGTAAAGTCATAGAGAATAGGAGGGAGGGTAGAAGATAAAATAAAGGAGTCAGACACATATCATGGTGTCACGCTCACCTCAGCCCCTCTTGGTGATCCACGTAGAGGTGGGAGACAAGGAAGAGAAAGTGAGATGTCTATTTCTAACCAAGGCTTATATAGCTTTGGGGGGATGCAAGTCCCCCTGATTACAGGTAATCACATGCGTAACAGGAAGGGGTTGTACCGTAGGCAGTACAAGCAATGGGAGGGGACAACCTAGGGGTGTACACACTATAGGAAGGGAAGGGATGGGTACACATGACAAGATGGGCAAACGCTAGATTCAAGATGGCAGCCTCACCTTGGTCCTCCTTGAGCTGGCTTGACCTATTCTGAGCTCTCCTTCAGGAAAGCAATGCACTGTCCTTAGCAGCAGGGAGTGGGCCCTACTTCGGGTGGGACAGACTGCACAGTCTGATTGCACTAGATGGCTGATAACCCTCAGGAAGAATAACCTCTGAGCAGCTTGCATTGATCTCCAAGTGTACAGTCATTTACCATCTGATACAAGCAGCGTCCTAGGTCTGACATATATTTGGGGAGACAAGCTGGGGAAAAACCCTTTTGCACCCCACATGAGCTGAAGCAACTTTTAAATGGGTCCAAAGGAGGATTAAACAAAATACTACATTTTAACTTTAACATAGTCATCTTCTAATGCTCTGTCTGAGAACAAGACTATTCACATCCTTCAGCTATTGTCAGAGGGGGTAACCAGAGGCTTAATCTGTGCGTGGACCTTAAAATGGATTGTGAGCTTTCCACTGTCGTCCGTAGCTTTCTGTAAATGGCTGTTCACAATTTAAGCTCTGATGCCATTCCCTCCTTCGGATTTTGATTATTTACAATCCTTGGGCCAGGCCAGCTGACGTGCTCCTTCCATGTGGACTTAGTTGACCCCTCACTTGGACGGCTGCTTGTTTGCAGACGAGCCTGTCAGAACCCAGGCACTATTCTTTCTGCTAGCCAGGCACCGTGGGTTCTTCACTACACTTGGCTATTACGCCCGGATCTTCACTGATGTCTTCACGAAGGTGCGTGCGTATCAGGCAGGGCAGAGAACAGGTAGTCAGAAGAACTAATTGTTCTTAGATGGGTGTCAGAATTAAGTGCGATTCCCCCAATCCATTCATGTGGTTTATAGATGTCTCTCGTTCACCTCTGAGACATCATTGTCATTTTATGCTAGAGAATACAGTGATTCTGTTTTATATAGAAATGAATGAGCATCCACATGAAAGCCCACCGATAGGATGGTGAACTTGCTCCTGAAGCTGCCGCGAGCCCTAGAAGACATACATGAGAACGTGCCCGGCAGTATGTTTCTAAAAAAATCTTTCCAGAATCAGACTACCACGTCTTTCTCCCATGGAGTGCTGGTTGGTTTGAACGACCAACCTTTTAGTCAGCAGCCGAGTGCTTGACTGCTGTGCCAGCAGGGCTCCTTGATGTAAAGGTGACAGTCCAGGAAGCCCTACGGGGCAGCTCTGCATGTCCTACAGGATCACTAGATTGCAATCAACTTGAAAGCAATTGATTTTTTGGGTGAGCTTGGTACTTTTTTTTTTTAACAATTTATTGGGGCTCATACAATTCTTATCACAGTTCATACATATACATACATCAATTGTATAAAGCACATCTATACAGTCTTTGCCCTAATCATTTTTTTCTCTTTTCTTTTTTTACATTTTATTAGGGACTCATACAACTCTTATCACAATCCATACATATACATACATCAATTGTATAAAGCACATCCATACATTCCCTGCCCCAATCATTCTCAAGGCATTTGCTCTCCACTTAAGCCCTTTGCATCAGGTCCTCTTTTTTTTTCCCCCTCCCTCCCCTTTCCCCCCTCCCTCATGTGCCCTTGGTAATTTATACATCGTTATTTTGTCATATCTTGCCCTATCCGGAGTCTCCCTTCGCCCCTTCTCTGCTGTCCAGAGCTTGGTACTTTTTGATGAGTCTGATCCAGGCACTGGGTTTATCACTCAGCACAAAATGCCTATCCCTCTCTCTGGAAATGATCCTTTTTTTTTTTTTGCTTGTGTATCACCCTTCTTCCCTCTGGTGGCTCTGCCACATCCTCCACAGTCTCTCTGCAGGGAGCAGGGCAGCCTTCAGCCCCTTCACAGGCCTGGGGCCTCCTCATTGTTTGCCACAGGTATCTGTGTCCCAGGCGCTGTTCTAGGCTGGGAATTCACAAGGGAAAAGCAATCGAATCCCTGCCCTGAAACTGTTCATAAGCGATCGAGGGGAACCTGTTAGAAACCTCACAGTCATCAAGCAGATGACAGCATACCCAACCCTGCAAACATGTCACTCACAGTTCTGAGCGCTTTACAAGTTGTAACAAGCTTAAACCATATGCTCACCCTAGAAATAGCAACCCTGTTTTCTGAACAGGCACAGGTCCAGGCCAGGGTACCAGCTGTAAGGCACGGAACCGTTGCTGGTTTCTGAGCTTCTAGCCTCTGGAATAGGCTCAAATATACGAGCAGTTGTGAGGATGGTGCTGACCGGACAGTGTTTTCATTGTGTGATATACAGCGTCCGCTAGGAGTCCAAACGGACTCAATGGCACCTAATGACAGACTTCCCTCCACCCTGCTGCCTCTGCTGGAGGCAAGTGTGGAATGGGAAGACTGCCCAGGAAGACCAGCGTTGGTTCCCAGAGGAGGATGGGCTGGAGCTGGAACTGGAGGATCGAGAATGAATTTGCCAGGTGAAAGAGTTGGCTGCCGTTCAGGGAAGCAGCCTGCACAAATCCAGTCTGTGCAAAGGCATTAGACTGTGTGCAGCACAGCAAGCCAGGCCGTGGCATGCTGCAGGGATACCTCAAAGTTAGAGCAGTTGGGGGTGAGGTGGGTGCGGCATGCAGAAGAGAAGGGTGAGCCCTGGGCTGGCAGGCTTGGATCACAGGGTACCAAGTGAAGGAATTGCGATTTTACCCTTTGAGTGAAAAAAAGAAAAGAAAATGAGATGGCCCAATTTTAATATCGTTGAAAGATCATAACCCCTAAACTCACCGCCATCCAGTCTATTCTGACTCATAGTGACCCCACATAGCTTTTCTGAGAATGAAACTATTCCCAGGGGCACACAGCCTCCCCTTTCTCCCCCAGAGCTGCTGGTGGGTTTGCAGTGAACAGCCCAGTGCTTCTCCCTGTGTGCCACCAGGGCTCCTTAGAAAGATCATGGTGTTTTCTTGAGCTTTAGTGCTGTTACTGAACCCTTGAACCATGAAGCAAAGCAGCCCTCATTGCTTTGAAAGAGACCACATTAGATACACCTTGACCTCGAGTGAGATTCTAACTGCATTCATCAGCAACAAGCATCTAGAAGGCTTGGTGCTAAATAGCGTAAGAGAACAGAAATTCATTTATTGCCACAGAGAATGCAAATGCTTCCCCTGGTCCATCTCAACATGGTGCCAGGATACTCGCCATTCCTAGATGCCCATTGTCATTACTCAGGGTTCAATCCAGTGCCCGCGTTACCCACTTTGGCAGTCGAGGCGAGTCCTGCTCTTCAGTCAGCCTGACCTCACAGGCAGAGTAGAACTGCCCCAGGGCTTCCAGGCCCTTATCACGACACACAGACAGCCTCACTTCTCCCAGGGAGGGGCTGCTGGGCTCCAACTGCTGGCCTTTCGGCTCGCAACCCAGTGCTCACCCACTGTGCCACTGTGGTTCTAAGGAGAGCACCAGACATTTGACAAATGGAAATGTAGATGAACCACCTCTCCAGATTCCCCCCGCCCCTTCAAGTGCCAAGTCATTTATTTGAAAGGAAAAATCTGCCACCAGTCAACCAAAGTAAACCTCATTTGCCCACGACAACACATGCCCAACAGAATGGCTGGCCTGCAGTTTGGTGTTTAGTTGCAATCTTCGCTGCTAAATGATTCTAAACACTCCCTGCGATTTATAAGCCACTATAAATCACTCAGGTCGGTCTCTAAATTCATCCCGGGCTCACTGGCTTGGATTTGATAAGAGTCCCCTGGGATGAAGTTGGTCTGTGGCAAGGTCCACGGCATAAATGGCTTGGAAACAATCTTCCCGGGACTCCTGTGATGTGTCCTTTTTCTCACCACACGCCCGCCCCTCGCTCCCTCAAAGTAGATCACCCGATTCTTTCCCCCAGGCCATCCTCATGTGAAACCGGTCCAGCCCGGGCAGCCTGCTGCTAATGAAAGTGCTCATGGCACAGCTCCCGTGTCACAGCCTCACAGCAGGCACACACAACCACAGAACAACGCTGGCAGTAGTTTTGTTGACATGCAAAGGCATTCGACTGTGTGGATCAGAACAAGCTATTGCAAGAATGGGCATTCCAGAACATATCACTAGGCTCACGGGGAACCTGTACACCGATCAAGAGGTGGTTGTTCAATAGACTAAGAGAACAGTGCCTGGTTTAAAATCAGGCAGAGTGGGTGGCAGGGTTGAGTCCTTTCATCGCATGGATTGAATCTATAGGCTGAGCAAAGAGTGTAAGAAGCTGGGGTGTATGGAGAACGAAGTATCAGGATGGGAGGAAGGCTTATTATGGACCTGCGCTATGCAGATGACACCTGCTTGCCCAAAGTGAAGAGGTCTTGAGACCCTTACCAGTGAGGAGCCAAACCTACAGTCTTCAGTATGGATTATGACTGACTATCAAGACACCAAAAACTGCGCTCCCAACTGGGCCACCAAGTGGAGAAATGGTCCAATGGGCCAGGGATTTCATGTTACCTGAGTCCAGAATCAATTCCCATGGGAGTAGGAGTCAGGAAATGAAGCGATGTACCGTGTGCGGTAAATCTGTCGCAAAAGACTCTTTGAAGTGTTCGAATGGAGCCCCGGTGGTGAAGCAGTCATGCGCTGGGCTACGATCCACAGGGTGGGTAGTTCAAAACCACCAGCAACTCTGATGGAGAAAGACTGGGCTTTCTGCTCCTGTCAACAGTTCCAGTCTCGGGAACCCACAGTGGGGAGGGGGAGCAGTGTCGCTGTGAATCCACATCGACTCGATGGGAGCGAGTAAGTGTTCGAAAGCAGAGCTGGAGCAAAGAAGACCACTGAAGATCAAAGACAGGGAAACAAGTTGCACAGTGAACTAATGGACCACGTGCACGTCCGTCTGCATGGTCCTGAGACCCGGTGAACTACATGAATGACCACGACCATTGCTCTGGGAGGGCTCACATGAAAAGGTCCTGCATAAAGTGAGAGGTCAAGGTGGAAGAGAACTCAAAATCATACATGAGACTCGGTTTCCTGGTGGGAGAGACGAGGCTGGACTCTTAGTCACCCCTCAGGTGGAACGGAGCTCATCTCTAAGGCTCCATTTTCAGGCGAACAGTAGACAGGACGATATGGAGAACAATGACACCAGTGAGGGAGGCTTGCACACCACAGAACCATCAGCATTAGGACTAGAGGGGGCGTTTCTCCCGGAACAAGGCTGAAGAAGGCTTGGGAGGCGAGGAACGGGGAGAAGGTGAGATGGGCAGTGTGGCATTGAGGGAACTTCAATGAATGAGATGAATCACAGTATCTATGTAAAAGTCACGGTGTGCAAACCTTCCCCCAATTCTTAACAAAAGGTTAAAAAGTCAACAAAACAGAGATGTCCCTTTGAGAACTAGGTGCGCCTGACCCAAGTCATGGGACTTTTAATTGTCTCATAGGCATATAAAATCTGGACAGTGAGGAGGAAACCGGAGGACTACTGAATGCACTGGGATCATGGCGCGTGGTGACGACTATCGACTGCCAGAGGAATGGACGAATCTGTCTGGGAAGAAGTCCAGCCAGAAATCTCCTTGAAAGGGAGTATGACTTGGACACATTGTCAAGAGGGACCAGTGTCTGAGGAGGACGTCATGCTTGGTAAAGCAGAGGGTCAGCAAAAAAAAAAAAAAAAAAAAAAAGTGCACGCGAGAAATCCATCCAAAGGATGAATCGACAGTGGCTGCAACTGGGACCCAAGCAGAGCTTCGGTTTTTAGGATGGGGCAGGGCCAGGCAGCGGTCTGCTGCCAGCACTCACCAGCAGCGCCTGATGTTGGCCTACAAGATATCCAAACCCTTTGGCCAGTTAAGTCGAGAGTGAGACCCTGTTCTGCATGTGAGATTGTAAAGAACAAGCCACACACCAAATCCTGTGCTGTTGAATAGATTCAGACGCAGACGATCCCAGGCGTTACAGAGCAGAACTGCTCCGTAAGGTTTCCTTGGCTGCCATCTTTACAGAAGCAGATACCCAGGCCTTTCTTTCTGCTTGGAGGGGGTGGGGTGGTTTGGAACCACTTGGCTTTAACTTAGTACCCAACACAGACATTCGTGCCACCCAGACACCTCCTTGAGGTATAAGATACTTAAAATAGGAAACTTTTTTTTTCAAGTACTTACCTCCCAAACCAAACTAATTGCCACCGAGTTGATTCTGACTCATAGTGACCCTACAGAGCAGAGTAGAGCTACCTCTGTGGGTTTCCAAGGCTGCAAAGACTGTAAATCTTTAAGGGGGTTAGAAAGCCTGGTCTTTCTCCAGAGGAGGAGCTGGCTCGTTCAAACCCTTACTGCTAGTAGCGCATATATCATTTTTAAAAGCAGTCTGTTTGGCTTCTGTGGAAGTTAACTTGACCTACTCCTTATTTTGCTCTTTCTAGGCAGTTCATTTGTTTATGGATGTATTTCCCCTTCCATTTTGGCTTACCTGGTGGGGTCATGATTTCTACTTTAAAATGTTTCCTCTTACCCGTAAATCATTGGTTCCTATAGTTAATGGTGTCTGTTTAGACTATTGTTTTGAATAAAAAGTTAAAATACTTGGGGCAGCCACTGAGATCTTGCTCTGGCAGAGAATTGCGCTTAGTTTTCATCCGAGACCCTTCTTCCCTGTCTCTTGTACTTGGAAATCACATTTGCATCATCCGGTTCCCTGCCCATTCCCTCCATAGACATTGCCCCTAATAAAACCTTTGCGTGTTAATCCCCCCCAAAAATACTTGGGGCAGTTTCATACACATCTACATTACACACGAGTCTGTCCGGTTAAGAATAGTGTTTTGTTTTGTTTTTAATTTAATGAACTGGCGGCCAAGGATGAAGAGAACGTTCTGTATTGTAATGTCAAACACCAACCAGTAGGTGGCGAAAACTGGCAATAAAAAGCTTGTTTGGCAGCCTCGAGGTTCCAAAAGGAAAATGGGACCCTTTTTCAGATTCTTGATTCAACACCAACCCCTGCCTCTCGCCCTTTGCTCTTCCTGGCGCCACCAGACGCTTCCCCGCAAACAGTCCAAGCTGGCAAAAGGGTTGTTCAATCGGTCTTGACCGCGGAAGGCATTTCGGAAAGCGTGTCCATTTGGAAGTCTCGGGCCAGATTAGAAGCGGAGGCCAGCAAGGCTTCCACGACCTCACCCTCACCCAAAGGCAGAGTTCACGTTGCGTCCTCTCTAGGAATAGTTCTACTCGCTTACAATGGATTCCAATTAGGGATCCGAAGGAGAGAGTGGCTTCACTCTCAGATTGACTGGAGTATGCAGAGTCTCCTGAGGGATATAGGACCCCCCCCCCCCCCAAACACATCCACCCCACCGGTCACAGGAGCCCTGCCAGCATAGCGGTTACTCATTGGGCTGCTAACTGCAAGGTCAGCCTTTTGAAACCACCAGCTGCTTCACGGGAGGAAGATGGGGCTGTCTACTCCCTTAAAGGTTAACGGCTTCAGAAACCCACAGGGCAGTTCTACCCTGTGCTTAAGGCTGGCGCTGTGAGTCAGAATGAACCTGATAGCAGTGAGTTTGGTTTTCAGTCATGGGCTATAGACCCGCCCTGAGAGAGAAGGTGGTTGGTGTCAGGTTGCCACACAAGGAAAATCCATGAAGCGAACTATATGGCAGGCAACAAAGGAAAAACAAACATAACCAACCCACCAATGAAGCCTTAGGGAAGAGGAGGTTGTGTTTCCTTCCGTTTGCCTCTTGCAGAGTAAATCTCTTTCCTAGCTGTGTCCTCTCACTTCCTCACTCATCAGCTGGGTCTCCGGAGACTGAGGCTTCAACACCTTTTCTGGATTGTTTTGAGGGCTAACACCAGGTCTGAGGCAATTTTACTAGGGCTCAATGAAGTCACTGTTGTTACTGTGGGTTAGCTGCCTTTGAGTCACCTTGACTCACAGTGGCTCCCTGTACCGTGGATGGAAACATTGCCTGGCCCTGGGCCACTCCTGTGGGCAGACAGGGCTTTCATTGATGGGATTTTTTTTGGGTGGAGTGGAGGGGGGCTAAGAAATAAATCACCAGGTCCTTATTCCTAGTCTGTCTCAATCTGGAAGCTCTGCTGCAAACCTGTTCGGCATCACAGACACATACAAGCCTCTTACTTGTCATGGTGGTCGCTGTATTCATGTGACATGTATAGGAGTCAATTCCAGATGCCCAGAGTGGAAAGCAGGAATTTTACCCCAGAACCACTACTGTCCCTCTCAGAGTCAACCATAATGTTAAGGAGTGAACGTGGCTCTGCTATTCCTATGAAGGTTTATGCCCAGTCCAGTTTCCACCCACGGACCAGCCTAGGGCCAGCCTAGCATTTCCCCGCTGCTGCCATCAGGGGCAGCAGGGAGGGCCATTTCTCTCCCCACGTGCTTACCTGCCTAAGGAGTTCCTACTGATCACCTACTCCTACGTAGGAGACATTTGCCTGTTGGCTAACTGAAGGAATGAGAACCTTTATTTGGCATCAAGGAGACAAACTATCAAAGATGGCACCTGAACATATTGGCACACGTTGTCATTGTTGTTATGTACCATGGAGTCTGTTCCCACTCACAGGAACCTTGTGCACAACAGAATGAGACACTGCCCCGTCCTGGGCCATCCTCTCAATTGTTCCTGCGTCTGAGCCCATTGTTGCAGCCACTGTGTCCATCCGTCTCCTTGAAAGCCTTCCTCTCCTTTGCTGCCCTTCTATTGTTAACAACCATGATATCCTTTCTCCAGGGACTGGTTTCTCCTGACAATACGTCCAAAGCACGTAAGTGCTTCTAAGGAGCACTCTGGCCCTATTTCCTCCAGGAGAGATCCATTGGCCCTCTTAGCAGTCCAGGGCACTCTCGATATTCTTTTCCGGCACCGCAATTCGAATGCATCGAGTCTCCTTTGGTCTTCCTTATGCAACGGCCAACGTGGTAGGACTCGCTTGTCATGTCTGTGTGAACCTCCTGTCTCTGTTTGTCTTTGAGCCCCATAAAGCGAGCTGTTGGATTCTGGGTTAAGTGTCTTTTTCCCTTTTCTTTTTCTTGGTGCTTTAGTCACCAAAGACCGAGAGGTAAAAATAGTGAAGCATGTGCAACGTGCTTGGCCTCTTCTGCGCTACATGCCGACAAAATGGAAAAGGGGTGTGCATAGATGCATGTGTGTGTATAGATGTAACTAGAGACAAGCAGGGACAATGCACCTCATTGCTGGAAAGGTTGGTGTTTAAACCATGGGAAAGACCTGGGGATCTGTTCCCATTGGAATTCAAAACCTACTTCTGAAAAGCTGGTCTGATTCCCAACAACACTGTGGGATAGAGCGGAAGAGCTTCCCCAATGGGGGGTCCCAGGCTGTCAGTCTCCATGGGAGTAGACTGCCTCATCTTTCCCCCAAGGAGGGCTGCTGGATCCAACTGAGAATCTTTTGGTTCACCAAGACGACTCCTTCTAGAAAAAATGATATAGCCCAGGAAATCCTATCAGGAAATTCTACTCTGTTGTACAGGGTTGATAAGGGTTGGAATCATCTAGATAGCATTAAAGAGTAGCAATCTGT
Organism: Tenrec ecaudatus; assembly: GCF_050624435.1. NCBI lineage: Eukaryota > Metazoa > Chordata > Mammalia > Afrosoricida > Tenrecidae > Tenrec > Tenrec ecaudatus. The sequence goes on from NC_134544.1 coordinate 14,017,172, forward strand.
GCGGAGAGAGGAGGGAGGGAGAGGGAGAGGTGTCGGCACAGTGGATAAGCACTGGGCTACGAAGCGCAAGTTGGCAATTTGGTCCCCCCCAGCCAATGTACAAAAGAAAGATGGGGCAGTCGGTCTCTATAATTATAGCAACAGTGACCCCCATGGGGCAATCGTACTAATCCAGTAGGACCAGAGGCGATAGGTTTGGTTGGGTTCTGGGATCTAATCCCACTCATACCCCTCCCCTCCCCTCATGGGTCACAATCGAACCGTGGGCCACAGGATTTTCTAGACTGTGACCTCCCAGAAACAGATGATCAGGTTTTTGTTCCCAGTGGCCTTCTGGGTTGATTCCCCACCCTCCCACAACTGTTAGGCTAGTAGCCAAGTGTGTCTCACCGACCATTTGCACCTTTGCGCCCATAGATTCATAACTTCAGAAGGTGCGGCCTGCCAGGGTTGGCCGCTGGGCAGGAATGGAGCCCTTTACAAACCCGACTCGTGTGCTGGGACTGTGGGCCTGGAAGTCGCTGCGTCACCCTCCACAGCATCCAGCCCTGACCCAGGGCGGGAATAATGAGGGGTCCAGAAAAACACGTGGCGCAACTCCTGGACCGCCCCGCCCAGCACTGGCCCCAAGGGTCAGGTCTGGCCCTGGGCACAGATGGTGGCTTCAGGTGGAAACCAGGCAGAGAGGAGGTGCGAGATGTGAGCACGCGCGTGTGCGCAGGAAGGGCACCCGCGGATGCAACTTGAAAGTACACAGGCCGCTGCGCTGCCTGCCTTTGCTGGTGGGCCACTGTGCAGGGTCGCCTCTCTCCACGGGAGGCCAGCGCGCAGGTCCCCGCGGCCTGGGACTCCGGGGGCCCAGAACGTGGGTTACACAGCGTGCGCGTACACACAGCACATGTACACACACACACACACACACACACACACACACACACACACACACTCGCTTCCACGGTCCGCGCGAGTCCCCGGCACTTCTCCGGGGCTGGTTTTCATGGCGCACGGCCCTGGGCTCGGCCGGCCGCCGCAGGCCCGAGGAGGCCGCGCACACCCAGGGCGCCAGGCTGCGCGGGAGGCCGGGCCGCGCGCCCTCCTCCCCGGGCGCGGCCCCGGCCTCCGTGGGCGCGCGGCTCGGCCGGGCCGCGGTGCCTTTAACCGGGCTCCGAGGCGGCGCGCTCGGGCTGCTTTTTTTGAATGAACAGTGTGACGTGCGCACAGGAAACCGGCGGGGCCGCGAGGAGAATGAAGTCAGAGCGCCCGCCCGCCGTCCTCCCCGCCCCCTCCGCCGCGCGCCCGCCCGCCGGGTCCCCGCCGCCGCCACTGCCTGCGCCGCCGGCCTGCCGGCGTCCCCGCTCGAGCGGGCTGCGCGCGGGCCCGGAGGCGGCGGAGGAGAAAGGGTGCGCAGCCCGGAGGCGGGGTGCAACGTGGGGTGCAGCGGAAGCGGGGGTCCAGGGGGGAGAACTTCGTAGCCGTCATCCTTTTTAGGAAAAGAGGGAAAAAATAAAGCCTCCGCCCCGCCTCCTCCCCACCCCTCGCGGCGGCGGCGGCGGCGGCACCACACACAGCGCGGCGCTCGCGCGCGGCCCGGGCCGGCGTCTGCCGCCGCTCTCCGGAACATGCCCTGGCCGCTCGCAGTTTCCCCCGAAGACGACTGACTCCCGCCCCCGCGCGGCCCGCCGGCGTCGCCGCCCCGCCTGTCCCTGTCCCGGGGAGGCGTGCAGGGCCCCGCGCACAGCGACGCCTGTGCCCGCGCGCGCGCGTGCTGGGGCGCGCGCGGGGGAAATTGCCCGGGGGGCGGGGGGGAGCGCCCTCGCAGGACTTGTGCGGAGACCCGGCTGGAAACTGTAATTCATCGGCCGCCGCCGCAGCCCTGCCCCTGGTGCTGCGGAGCCCTAGCCGCGGGGATTGCGGCCGCCTGACGCTCCCGGGCAGCAGCACGAGCCTAGGGATCCTTCCGCAAACCCTCCTGATTTTTTTTTCCGCCCACCCCCACCGCTCCACTCTTCGATCCCTTTGGAAGTTTCGCGGCGGCTCCAAGCGGCGGGCTGGGAAGATTGATGGGATCGCTGCCTTATGCGTTTGTTTGTCCGGAGAAGGAAGCTTGACAGAGGATCCCGCTGCTCCTCAAAAAATACAAGTAAGTTCGTTGCACAGGAAATGGGCTTCATGTAACTTTGGATAGAAACGCTGGCGATTTTAACTTGAACAGTGCATCCGAGTGAGGCGGCTCTCCGGGCAGTTGGCATCCATTCTTCGGAGCTGGGTAACTTGTTGGCGAGTCTGTCTGCCTGCACCCCGTGTGTACTGGCGAATTGCACCTGATTTTGACTGAGTAGACTGTATTTTTCCCCTCTACCTTTCTGAATCGCCGAGGGAGGAGACGGATAGTCAAGAATAATTGATAATAATATTGTGCCTCATGCCATAAAGACCCGAAAGGAATTTTAATAAAAATTTCCTGCAGCTCATGCCAAGGGGGAAACCCCAGAGTCAAGAGTTCCGCGTGACTGAAGACACCCCCCCTTCCAAGAATGCGAAGCACATCCAATAAAATCGCTGCATTATAACTCTGCTCCCGGCGGCGTCGGGGGCGCAGGGTGGGAGCGGGCCGCGCGGGCAGGATGGCGCACGCGGGGAGAACCGGGTATGACAACCGGGAGATAGTGATGAAGTACATCCACTATAAGCTGTCGCAGCGGGGCTACGAGTGGGAGGCTGTCGACGCGAGCGCCGCGCCCCCGGGGGCCACCCCCGCGCCGGGCGTCCTCTCCTCCCCGCCCGTGGCGCCCCGGGGCCCGGCCGCCAGGACCTCACCGCCCCAGGCTGCCCCCGCTGCGCAGCCAGCGCCCAGCCCGGTTCCCCCGGTGGTCCACCTGACCCTGCGCCAGGCTGGCGACGACTTCTCTAGGCGCTACCGCCGCGACTTCGCCGAGATGTCCAGCCAGCTGCACCTGACCCCCTTCACCGCGAGGGGACGCTTCGCCACGGTGGTGGAGGAGCTCTTCAGGGACGGTGTGAACTGGGGGCGGATTGTGGCCTTCTTTGAGTTCGGTGGGGTCATGTGTGTGGAGAGCGTCAACCGGGAGATGTCGCCCCTGGTGGACAGCATCGCCCTCTGGATGACTGAGTACCTGAACCGGCACCTGCACACTTGGATCCAGGATAACGGAGGCTGGGTAGGTGCATGCGTGGGGGAGTGGGCACCGTTGCTTGAGGTCTCAGGTTGAAGACTCCGCGGTTGGCGACTGGGTGGGCTCCAGAATCTAGGGGAGGCTGTTGGGCCACTGAAATTAAACCAGGTCACTTTGTCACTTTCTCCGCTGCTTGCCTCTCTCCCCTGCCCTTCCCTGTTGTTTCCCGCCAAGAGGAAAACTTGCTTGCATGATGTTGACCGTCAGTGACATGGCCTTGGCCATCCAGGAGGAGCTGGTGGTAAATGGGGTCTCTTGCAAGTTGCTCAAGCCGTGGTCCTCGGAAGTTCACGTGGCTCAGGGAGCTTGTGGGTGTTGGAGATTTCAGGGCCCACTCTTGCCCACTGCCCCAGACGCCAGGCTTGGGCCTGGGCAATCTGCCTTTAAACCACCTCTCCCGGTGGGATCCTTGTGTGTGCCAAACTTTGGGAACCACACAGAAGAACAGATAACACCAGAGGACCAAGGGGGTATTTTCTGAGACTCATTTGGTAAAACTGACCCAAAGAGGAAAATCAGTATGCTGCCTTCTCCCAGGGGGCCTGGGTTTGTAAAGAAATGAGATGACGTTGCAGGGGTTCTTGGACTCCAACCTATAATTGCTTTCCCGTGGACATGATCCTGCCTGGAGAAGAGTATTAGACAGAGAAGCGTTACTCATTGGAGACAGAATTAGCATCGTGTGTTATGGGGGCTGAGTCTGTAACACGAGTAGGGGTTCAGGGTCTCTGAGAATTGTGGTGTCTTACTTTCCACCCTCTCCTGCAAATCCACATCATGTTGCTGTCTCCTCTGCTAAAAGACAAACTAACCCAAAGGGCTTCTAGGGTGTGTTTGCAAAGTGCAGAAGAATGGATTCCTGGCTGTGAATTGTCTCGTACCTTGCTGTGAGTCAAAGTGATTGATGGCTGCACTTTTGAAGAACACCTGTGAGGTGCTCTGTTCTGGTACTGGACCAGATTGAGGGAGCCCAGTGGTTAAACCAATAGGCGGCCAGCTGAAAGGTCATTAGTTCAAGCCCACCAGCTGCTCCCTGGGAGAAAGATGGGCAATCTGCATCCATAAAGATTTACAGCCTTGGAACCTTTGAGGAGCAGGTCTACCTTGTCCCGTAGGGTCACTCGGAGTCGGTATCACCCAGCCGTAGAGGGTTTTGGTTTTGGATGGTGCTAGGTAGAACTTTTGTCATTTGGCCATGCCACTGTTCTGATCTCTTTGGAGTGGGGCGGGGGGCGGGGGGTGGGAGCATGTAGCTGCTATGACTCAAGGTTTGTCGTTAACAGCTACATCTCATATCTAAATTATGAAAAAGTAAAAAGAACAATTCTTGCCTGAGGTTATTTTAAGGCTTTTGTTTTCATCTGCAGGCTTATCTTTGGCAAAGGATGCAATTCATTGCTTCCTCTTGTAGTCCCCTGGGAGAATTCCTATTGGGCTTATTGTATAGGACTTACCAGGAACAAAACAGTCTGGAAATGACTTCAAGTAGCTTAGAACTCACTGCGTGTTTCATCACATTCTATAAACCATGCTGATGTTAAGGGGCCCAGAAGAGAAACAGTGGAGGATAGTAGATGCCTGACTTAAATATCTGAGCCTGCTTGACCAAAGGTGATGGAATGTCGATGTTTAACATGAATGAACAGATCCCGGTGTGCGTCTCTGAAATTGAAATACGCTTTGCGAGTGATTTGCTAGTTTCTCAATTGAGAGCCCTTGTGGTCGCTGTTTTGCCATTCAGGAGGAATTCACCCAAGGATGGGAGGAATATTTATGTTAAATGTTTGGTTAAGTCAGTGGATTAGTTTTTTCCTTTCTCGTTAAGCATGATCACCAGAGGTTAGGGGCTTTCAGATTCCCCAAAGAGCATGTTTAAGTCAAAGTAAAAGCTTCACAGTTAAAGAGATATTTTAAAATTGTTTTTCCAGTTGAAAGAAAGTTAAAATGGTAATGACCCTATTGATCTAGTAGCTCAGTAGAAGGGAAACAGAGGCATATGTGTATGACAGAAGTGAAGACAGACTCTTGATCTTGGCTGTTCAATTGTAGTCGATTTACCCCCTCCACACCCCCCCCCCCCCGCTACAGCTGTGGTTTCTTCTAAGTGACAGTTCATTTTCTCCCTCCTCCTCACATAAGGGTTGCTGGAGGACAACCTATCCCTGTGGTCCATAGGTATCTGAGGTTGATGACTGTGGAGCTACATCTTACGGTGCCAAACCACAGTGACACGCTGTAGAACATGATAAAAAAAAAAAACCAAAAAGCCCTTCTTGATGAAACCCCTAAAAGTAAAAATGAATCATGGAGGAGCACGATTGGCCGGTGTTGAAATGTGCAGCGGTTTCCAGAACAACAACACACAAATTGCTGGCAGCAGGGAAACACGGAGGAATTTGGCAAGGACGAAAGGCACTGATCAGGAAATACAATCGGCTACGAACACTCGGGAATGAAAGAGGTGGCATTTGAGCGTTGCTGGGAGTTTGCCTGTGATTTCAGATGTCTGTTCTTCTTCATTCAGTGTAGGGATTGGGCATAGGGACAGACTTTCCTCCACATTTTCACTAGTCAGGGCACCACCTCTAGTAATACGCCGCACCTTGCAGTGTGGACGTGGTCTTGGCTATGGTACAGTTTCAGCAGAGCACTCACACGGGTTCCCAGTGTATGACAGTGATCCAGCTGAGGCTCGGGACACAGTGGGTGGCTCAGCGCATAGAGTGGATCGTGAACCAGTGGAGGCTTTCAACCTGAAAGCACCGTTTTCCTTGGCTGCTACTGCTGCTGCGACGTCAGGACCTCTCCTGAAGCCGAGGCAAGCACCCCACATCCCAAGGCAGAGAAACAACCTGGGAGCCTGGGACTGCAGAGTGGTCCATGCAGTCGGCAGATGAAATACAGATGGAAGAAGAGGGTGGGTGTCGCATGTGCTTTCATCCCCAGTTTGCAGCAGGTACTGTGCAGTGCTCACAGGAAGGCAGGAGACGGGGAGCAGAGAGACAGCAGCTGTGTCATAGGCCTGTTGACTCAGTGTGGCCCATGAGCTTCCCCTGGGAGTTTGCTTGAAATGTAGAATTAGCTCAGAGCCTACCCTGGACTGCCTGAGTCAAAATCTGTGGTTAACAAGACCCCCCGATGATTTGTGGATGCTGCCTAAGAACTTGATCCCGGGGGTCGGGGGGCAACCTTTTGGCAGAATGACCAGTAAGCGCCCCATTCCCAAAGCTCCAAGGGTCCGTAGTTTTACCTGACACCCTGAAGAGTTCCCAGGTGTGCCCCAGAGGGCGCCGACACTAGGAAGGCCCAGGTGAAAGTGAAATAGGAGATAGAGTACTAGGTGTCCTTTCTTCTCAGAGTGCTTTTCAAGGTAGCAAGACAATTTATAGGGCCCCTCGGACTCAGCTGTTGGACGTTTGGCTGCTCACCGAAAGGTGAGTGGTTCAAACCCACCACACTGCCCCACAGAAGAAAGAGCAGCAGTGTACGCTTGAAAGATGTCAGCTTGGGGATCCCTAGTGGTGGTGTCTCTCTGTCGTATTGGATTGATCCTCCAAAACCAAACTCACTGCCATCGAGTTAATTCTGACTCATGGAGAGCCTGTAGGAGAGTGTAGAACTGCCACCATGGCTTTCCTAGATAGTAGCCCTTTATAGGAGTAGAAAGCCCTGTCTGGCCTCTGGGAGGACCTGCCAATGGTTTTGAACTGCTGACCCTGCTGATCAAAACTTGTAACTAACCGCTCTGCCTCCAGGGCTCTTATAGGGTTGATAGGAATCGAAATCGACTTGATGGCAATGAGAGGTTCCCCAACCCCCACCCCCTTCTGGCGTTACAATTTGTATTGGTATCACTGACCCCATTGAAGGAAGTTAGCTTTTCTACTCTGTTAAAGACCAAAAGCTTTAGCTTTTTTTAGTAGTTTTAATTTTATTCCATTATAGTTTGATCTAATTCCGCAAATGAGTTTCCTTAGTGTGCTTGAGACTTCTTCGGACAAAGAGGCTCTTATCCAGCAAAGGGTTGAGAGGGTGCCACAGTGATGGTGAGTGAAAACTGTTACTGTGTCCGCACAAGTGGCAATGTGGCAACATCATCTGTATGTTTTAGAAGACAGTCATAGATGGGCTACCAAAAAAGTGAGCCCTGGTGGCATGGTGGGTTAGTCATTGGGCTGCTAACTACAAGGTTGTCGGTTTGAGCCCATCCACTGCTCTGTGGGAGAAAGATGAGGCTGCCTGCCCCAGTAAAAATCCATAGCCTTGGAAACCTACAGGAGAGCATTCTGCTCTGCCCTATAGGGTCACTGTGAGTCAGAATTGACTTGATGGCAGTGAGCTTGTTTGGTTTTGAAAAGAATGATCTGATTCAAACAGAAAATGGTTTGGCTTTATTCTGTTGATGAAATGTTGCCCCCAACTTTATTATTATTTTTTAACTGACCTTTGGTCTTGGTCGTTTAGAAAGAAAGGGTTGACCCTCTTCATCCCTGGCTGCTTTTGTGCTCTCTACCCAGCCTCTCTTCTCTGAATGCAGTCCGCATCCAGTGAGAGCAATAACCTTCTCATGCCAGCGTCCCAATTACGTGAAAGAACATCATTTTTATCGAGGCTGAGAATCAGCTGCTGATGGCCCATGTTGGCAGCAAAAGTCTGGGAGTAAAAATAGCCTGAAGATGGTCCAGTCTTAAATAATATATTTAATGATGAATTTTCCTTGGGAAAGTGTATCTTTCTGCCTGTTAAGCATCACATGACCCCTTTCAATAATTTATTTTGTAGGAGGAAAGAAAAAAATTATTGCCCTGAGAGCTTCCAGTCATGTGCTGTTGAGTGATGATATTTCTGGCCCTGCTGAACATTTCGTAGTTCTCCCCACTCGCTTTCCTGTGTCAGGGCTTTGTTGTTGCTTACTCTGTGGGACACACAGGATTTCTTCCGAGAGCCTGGGTCCTTGAGGTGTGCTTCCCAGGGAGAACTGATGTTTTCTTTCTTTCCTTTTTAGAAAATTGTAGACCCAAATGTCACTCTGCTCTTCCTGCTATCACGTCATTTCCGACTCATAGCAATCCTGTCTGGCAGTGGGCAGAGTGGAACTGCCTCTGTGGGGTTCTCAGGCTGTCATTCTTCACGGGAGCAGAAAGCCTCATCTTTCTCCCAGGGAGCTGCCAATGGTTTTGAACTGCTGACCTTGCAGTTAGCAGGCGTAGCCGTGCATTCATGACACAACAAAGGGTTCCTTTGGTAATGTTGAAGATTGCTTCACTGGCGATAGGCATGAGGCGCCACCATGTCGCAAAAAGCCCCAGATTAATGACCGCAGCAACATGCTGAGCTCGGATACGCTGAACTGAAGATCACAAGGTCCGAAGTTTGAAACCGTCTATTCCCTTACAGATTTCCAGCCTGGGAAACCCAAAGGGGGCAGTTCTGCCCTGTCCAATAGGGTGGCAATGAGTCAGGATCCTCTTGGTGGCAGTGAGGTTGAGTTTTCTTACCTGCATCCTCTTTAGCATCCAGAAGGGCTGGCGGAGCTCCTCCGAAAGCCGGTGGGCGGGCGTGGTGTGTTGGGTATCAGTGGTCTCAACCCTTCATCATGCCTCTGCCGCCACCGCTCCAAGGTCCCCGGTCCTGTCACAGCAGCCCAAGCCTGACCATGCAGCGAAGTGCACTTGGGCCCGCCCACAGCAAGGTCTTTGTAGTGCACAAGTAGAGAAGCCTTTTGTTGTTACTGTTCCCCCAGAGATGTATTGTATTTGAGGTTCAAAGGTCCCGCCGACCCTTTTTAAGGTAATCTAATGCCACCTGATCCAGGTATAGCAGTAGCCAGTCAGAGCAGTCAGCCTCTCCCCCAGCCTCATGTGGAGGACCACTCCCTGGATTCCCTCCTCAAGGAAGTTTTCCTTTGGGATTGGTTCAGAGAGAATCCGGGTCCGATGTTCACCTGGGACTCGTGATGAAAATCCCTCCACGACGGAGATGCACGTTCCACACACTCTCGAGTGCAGCTTTCTTGGGGTCGGGCCCTGGGCTCAGCCGGGGTCACAGGAAGGAAAGCCAGTCTCTGCCCGTCCTGGGTGAACGCAGAGGCCAGAGCCCTAGGGCTCTTATTTCATAAACTCGGTTGCCACACATAAAAAGCATGGCCAGACTCTCAGGCCGAGAGGGAAAAAAAATCATCTGAGAATATGTTATTTTGCATACATCTCAGGCTTTGCCTAAAAAAGAAGTTATTTAGAACCATATGGCTGTTCATGTGTGCATTAAAGCCTGATTTAACCTGGGGGAGAAATATAGATGGTATTCATAATACAGAGCAACATGGCATGCTCTGAAGAGAACTGAGAGGCGGGGGGAGTTCCCTTGGCTAAATATGTCCTCACTACGCCGCACCCTTTGGGGCCAGACCCTGGTAGTTACTCACTGTGCTGTAAACCCCAAAGTCCCAAGTTCAAAATCACCAGCTGTTGTGCTGGAGAAAGATGAGGCTTTTTAATCCCGGAGAGAGTTACAGTCTCAGAAACTCACAGGTCCAATTCTACCCCGCTCTACAGGGTCGCTGTGAGTCGGAATTGATGCGATGACAGCCAGTGAGACACACCTTTCAAAGTTCTGGTGGTGCAACCCATTATGCATTGGGCCGCGAACTGCAAGGTAGCCGTGTGAGACCACCAGCCTCACCCACGGAGCAAGATGAGGCTTTCTGCTCCCAGGAAGAGTTACACTCTTGGAAGCCCACAGGGGTACTTGTACCCGGCGGCCCTCTAGGGTGCTATGAGTCAGACTGCACTTGGTGGCAGTGAGTGTTTTGTTTGCGACACACCCTTCAGAGGCTGTCTGGTGGCCCGTCAGTTAAATGTGAAGTGGCAAATCCAAGGGAGGACGATGCAGCTGTCTGCTCTCATGCACATGACAACCTTGGGAACTCGACGGGACGGTCCCTACTGTCCTAGAGAGCCACAGAGTCCAGACCCACTGGACGGAGCACAGCAGGCTGCAATACGTGGACTTTAGCTCGTTTTAGTCAATATCAACAGCGGCCTATATGAAGATACAGAAAGCACATTTATTAATGTATGTGCATGTAAAATCATAAGTGAAGGCAATTTGCATTAGGATTGGGGTCAGAAAAGTTCCCCACAGGACCCGACTCAGCTCAGTAAGAAGCTGTATGTGTGGCTCCATAGTTAAGCTTGTGGCTGCCAACCCACTGGCTACTCCTGGGAAGAAGGACGAGGCAGTCTGCTTCTGTAGAAGTTACAGTTCTGCTCACCTTACAGGACCCCTTGGGTCGGAATCAGCTCCCAGTGTTGGGCTTCAGCATCCTTTGGGAAGTTCAGAGGACGTCCTGAGTGGGCATCTGTGGTTCTAAAAGCACGTCATCCACCAGTGAGGTTTAAGTGAGAGAGGTTCAGGCTCCTCTGTGAGGATGACTAGACCAGCTTACTTTTGAAGAACTGGTGGTGCCCTTGGGAAAGGTCAGTGGTTCAAACCCACCAAGCGTTCCTCCGGAGATAGACCTGGCTGAGGCTGACTGCTCTTGTAAGGATTGACTTGGAAACTCTATTGAGGTTGGGATTTGGAATTGGCTGCATATCAGTTTGTGTGTGTGTGTGTGTGTGTGTGTGTGTGTGTGTGTGTGTGTGTGTTGGTTCTGAGCCTGACAGGGGCTCTTCCTTTTGGAGGGGACCTTTTGTTTTGCAGGGACAGCCCCACTGTGCTTCTCTTCAAAAATAACTCTGCGGACACCCATTTCCTCCCCCCCACGGTCCTTCTCCTAAAGATAAAGAGCTTCTAACTTCTTGGAGTTGGTGGCTCCCTGGTTTTAAATGGAAGTGATCAAACGTTAAACACTAAGGCAGAGCTGTTTTCACGACTAAAAATGTCGCTCTTGTTCTGACGTGTCTCACTCAGCAAGATTGTGCTGCTCCTCGGGGGCCAAATCAAGGGTCCCCGCTTCTTCAGGGAGAATGACGACTGGGTGGTTATTTCTGTCCACCAAAGGGACACCTCAGAGCTAGAACTCTGTGAGACGCTCCAGTCCAGGAAGGGTTGGGCTAACCGCGGGGAGTCACCAAACTCAGAGAATCTGAAATGGGTTCTGACCCAAGCTAGTCTGTCACTACACAGGCATAAGGAGCCTGTGACACAGTGGTCAAGCACAGCTCCCAGTTTAAGCCCACCCAATCGCCCACTTCTATAAAGATAAACCCAAACCCACTGCCACTGAGTCGACTCCAGCGCCCAGGGAAGTGCTGTAGAGTGCCTGAGATGAGACATTTTTCCAAGAGCAGGACAGCCTCATCTTTCTGCTGCAGAGCAGCTGGTGGACTTGAACCTTGATCTTGCAGTTCGCAGCCCAGCGCCTCACTCATAGCACTACCGGGGCTTCCATAAGGATGGCAGTCGAGGAAACCGTGCGGGCAGTTCTCCCACCATCAGTCTTGTTCCAGGTAACAGGGCAAGTGCAATTCTGCCAACAGTGTCCTGCCTGCCGTCGACCACACAAGCCATCCCTGGGTATCTGGGGCAGGTCTCACATAGCGGAGGGCAAGGTGACAGATCAGAGCGGGGCGAAGACTCGAGCTTTTGCTAAAATTTGACTAACTGAACTAGACTAAAATAGCTTGTAGTAAAGACTACTTCCCTAAATACCATCCTCACCATGTTCGAAATGGAATGTCCATGCCCTGCTGGCGCGGCCGGCGGGGTGGGTATTTCTTGGGTGGAGAAGACCCTCACCGGACCAGAGACTACCTTTTCTTGCCCACAGGGGGAGGCTCTGCTGGGCAGCCGTGCCTTCCTCCTCCCGCTGCTTGTTTTGCCTTCAGAATTTTAGGGCTAGAACCACATTCCCTTTTTAGTTAATATTCAGCTCGCCAGCACTCTGGGCCTTCGACGTGATGAGTCAGAATAGGATGCCTGGCTCCACTCGGCTCTTTATTTTGTCTCCTGAAAACAAGACAAGAACCCACAGTATCAAGAGAAGCTTTAATTTTTCCAGGGAGATTTTTCCATTGAGACCAATACATCTTCTCTTGTGACAACTCCAATTACTCTCTCTCTCTCGTTTCAAACGGGTTTTTCTCAAACTGTAAAGGAGTATGGGAGTTGATGGATTCTAGTGCGTGGAGCGCCAACATGTTGCAGGTTGCTCCCATTTGATCCCAGCAGATGTCTAAGATGTCTTCGGCCGTCCGGTGTGAGGCATGTCATATTTGGGTATGTCCGAACCGTGTATCGAATCTGAAATGGAATTGGTGACACATATTCCACTCTGCTGCTCGAAACATGTCCAAGAGGATAGGAGATCATTACTTTCAGTGCCTAATTGGCCTGTGTAGCCTTCTTACAATTAGGAGCGGAGTCAAATAAATGGCAGAGTATGTCATCATGTCGAGATGCTGATATTTTAGGTCTCGTTGGTAATCACCGTACAGATATATACAGGGTAGATACGAGGCGTCCAGGATGCTCGTGCTAGCCCCCCAGGTCTAGTTTCTCCTGAACACCTTCCCTACTTCCTGCGAGGAGTCCTGCTGCTGCCCCTCAAGCAGCAGCAGCAACAGCCAAAGCCCAAAAATGTTGGAAAGCATTGGTTTATAACAACCCGCTGCTCTACCTGGGCTCCTTTGGGTCGCGAGGTCACTTCCTTGAAAGGACAGGTCGTCTGATCTGCTTTTTTGATGGTGCAGTGGGTAAAGCATCCACCAGGAATGAAAAGGCCCGTGGTTCTAGCCCACCAGCTTCTCTGTAGGAGCAAGGTTGGGGCGGGGGGGGGGGTGTCAGCTTCCATAAGGATTCCAAACCACGTGTGCTGCCTTTGAGTGACCCTGTCCTCACTTGCTGCCACCTGGTCACTTCCGACGCACAGTGACCCTCTAGGACAGGGTGGAACTGCCCCACTAGGTTTTGAGCTTGCCAGTCTTTAGCGGAGTCCCATGTCTCCTCTTTCTCCCATAGGGCAGCTGGTCGTCTTAAACCATTAACCTTCTGGTTAGCAGCATTTTGCCGACTCCGCTGAGCCACCAGGGTGCCTCCGTGACAAATTCAAACAGCCACAGAGGTAGATTGCCATACCTTTCTCCTTCAGAGTGGCTAGTGGCCTTGAACCCCAGATCTGCCAGGTAGCAGCTGAGCACTTTCCCCACTGCTCCTTCAGAGCTTTTCCAAGGAAAAGACAAGGGATGCCCGGGGATTTGGACTTGGATCTTCTCACACCCTAGGTGAGAATCATACTCCCAGAGCAGTGAGTGAGGCTGCCCAACCCCAATAGGGATTTATAGCCTTAGAACCCCCATGGAGAGCCCCCTCGGCTCCGCTGGTAAGGGTGCTGTGAGTCTGACTGGACTGCCTTCCAGGGAGCTGGTTAGTTAGAGGAGCACTGAGTCGGCATTGACTCAGTGGCACTGAGTTCTTTTGCTTTGCTTTTCAGTAGGGAAAAGGCACGTGTTGGTTCAAATTCAGGAGCCACTCAGAGGGAAAAAGGCGAGCTTTCTGCTCCCAGGAAGGTGTACAGCCTCAGAAACCTTCAGGGGCAGTTCCACTCTGCTCTCTCCGGGCACTGTCAGCTGGAATTGACTGGACAGCGTTGTCTGTTTTTGTTTGTTTGAAGTCTGCAAATAGCTGTACACCTGGATAACCCTCAGTGAACAGAGGTCAGATGGAGCCAAATGGGGACCTGGGAGAGGAGACGACTTTGGGATGAGCTCTGAGAGCCGCCTGGGGCTGTGGGAGAGGGTTTTTTGGGAGGGCTCCAGCAGGCTGCAGTGCCGGAGGCGTGCTCGTGCTGGGGGGCCTGGGAAGACTCCAGACCCACAGTGATAAGCCTCTGCTCTGAGAACTGATCCTAGGTCCTCAGTGGAGAGGTTTGGGTGAAATGTGGAAGAGCTTGGCCGGAGATTGGCCATGACTGAGGCTGGCCAGCGGAGACCCGGTGGGAGGTGGAACCACGGGGTAGGGGACCGCATCTGCAGAAGCAGCACCCAGGGACTGACAATAGCTTGGCTGTGAGGGATGAAGAAATGGGAGAGTCCAGAGGATTTCAGGCGTGACCTCTGCCACCTCAGTACATCATGAGAAAAATAAAAGGTTGCAAGTGCTTATTTTGGGTATAGACACGATAGGCTTAACCTTGGATATGTTGACCTTGAGTTGTGGGTAGGATAGCCAACTGAAGTGTCCCCTAGGCAGTTGGAGATGCCCATGCGGAATCTATAATACAGTATGCCTTTTCCCTAGACCATGTGGATTTCCGTTTTCTCTTCTTTGCTATCTGGCCCCAAAATACCCCTGCCGGTCGCCTGACCTTCTTTTACTTGTTTATTCAGTTTTGAATGTCAAGGCTCAGTGCTTGAAGCTACCCCACCCCCAGTCCCAGCCCCACCCTGGAGCTCTGCAGGAGAAAGGTGAGGCTGGTTGTTCTCTCAGAGCCCACGCTGCCTTGTCCTCAGTTCTAGACTCACCTGGATGGCAGTGGTTTCAGGTAGGGTTTGGTGTATGTGCCTCAGAGGTCCCACCAGCTCATGAATGGTTCATCGGAATGAAAAGAAAAAGAAAATACCTGGAGCCTCGATCACTGGACTGAACAAGTGTGTTAGTCCTTCCTGAAAGGAGAACTTTGCCCGTCGGTCCATCCTTGGTGCTAATGCTAGACACCAGCCCGTTGGCTGCCACAGCATACAAAGGATGTGTACACATGGTTTCCATCTATGTGCATCCTATCTCTAATCTAATCTAATCTAATCCAGAGGGTGGGGCTTCCTGCCTGAGATTACGCAGCACCCCCCCTGATCATGCTGGGTGCCCAGCCGGCCCACGGCTCTCTTGGGGGAGGGGCAGGTGGTGGTTCCTCTGACCAATGGGGAAGCTCAAGCATAAAAGAAGGACAATATCCCCAGCACAAGAAGGAATGACCTCCCGGTCCTTCTTCCTTAGGACAGGCAGCCGATTGAATGCACACGTCTGTGGAGCTCAGGGTTCCAGGAGTGAGAGCCTGTGAGGTCTCACTGACCGAAAAGGAGCTGTCCGACCGGAGGACTCGGGGAAAACCATTGGCCTGGCAGCGCCAGCCGAGGGCTCTGCTCTGGCTTTCAGAACCTCTGCGATCTGTGTCTGGAGGTCGTTCACCCCTTGGCAGGAAGCAAGCCCCAAGTCTTGTGGTTCATCTTTGTCATCTGCTCGAGAGCAGTGGTATGATTTATTTACTTGTCACGAAGCTGGACCATGCTCCTCCAAGGGCTTTTTAAAGCGAGGGATGCGTCAGCTTACAGATTTGTCCCTGACAATGAGACCACAAGCAAAAGCTGCCTCTCTCGCCCCTCGCTTTTCCATCTGTGCCGTGTGTTTCCGTTGCCAGCCCCCCTTTAAGTCCCTTATCTTCGAGTGGATTCAGAAACTACAAATTAAAAAGGACACCCGGATAATTGGCCTGTTCTCCAAAGTGTCTGTCTCCTGTGTTGCTGCCAGATTCGTTCCTAATGAACACATTCAGTGACAGAGGGTTCTTGGGCTTGTCCGAGTCCGTGAGAAATGAGCCTCCCTGCTTTGTAACAGCTTGCCGCTCGGGGAGGGACAAAAAGGAAGGGAAAAAAACCCCCAAACACAGGCATGGCACAAGTTTTCTTTGACGGCAGTTTTCTTTCCCATAAGTGATACTTGGAGAATTCAGTGAAGGGGTTATTAGTTTTCTGTTTCATGCTTGGCCTGTGCATGAGAATAACACAAGCTGTCACTGCACATCAGTGGCCCTGCATGAAGCTTTGTCTCAGAGACTGAAAGCATTTCATATTTGACTCAATTAAAAATCAACTGATGCGTGTATGTGTCAAATGGAATTTGAAGGTACTTTCCCCAAGGGCTTATTTAAAGGGTAGTTTTAAATTTGTGCTTTCAGAATGTAGAGATTTGGGGGACATCTGATATAAGGAGTCTTGGTGGCAATGTGGATGAGGCATTGATGGTTCAACCCAGGGCAAGGTTGGTGGTTCAAACCCACCAGCCGCTCTGAGGGAGAAAGATGAGGCTATCTGCTCCCATAAAGATTTATATTATAGCCTTGGTAAAACCAATATAGGGTCAAAATGAGTCAGAATGGAGTCAATGGCTGTGGGCGTGGTTTTGGGGAGATGAATTGAGTCCCAGGCCAGCTGCCATCTGAAAGAAAGGTCAGTGGCTTGAACTCGCCAGTTGTTCTTCTGGAGAAGATGTGGTCGTCTCTCTCCATATAGATTTAAAACCTTGAAAACCAGGACCCCCAAAGCCTCACTGCCACTGAGTCGGAATCAACTCATAACCACCTTCTTAGAGCCTTTGGATTTCCAAGTTCGCAAAATCCTACACACATATAATTTGATTGTGTTTTCAGTGAGAGTTTACATGGCAAGCAACTTGTTCAATGACATTGGTTGCATGTTTATTTCAATCTAAATGAAAGTAGGAAGTGATAGAACATGAGACTGGGTTCAAAGGGAAAACAAATGATAAGTTAACTTGTCACCTAGTGAGATCTGCTTTAATTCCTTTTCCAAAGCACTCTGCCTGAAGGCAGGCTTTTCAGTGGAGGCTTATTCCCCACGGGATGCTCTGCAAGTGGATTTGGGGCCTCCACCGCCTTTCATAGCCTTCTGCACACCTGGCGCTCAGAACTTAAGCTCTAATACCCGTCCCTCCTCTGATCTGTGATTTTGTTATTTCCAAGGCTGTAAATCTTTATGGGAGCAGAAAGCCTTCTCTTTCTCCTGCAGTTTGTTTGGGGAGAAAGTGGCAAGTTGACAGGAACCATTTCACTCCCGAGCAAGGCCTGGCCTGGCAGAATGGTAGTGGGATGGTAGAAATGGACAACACTGGGCAGTGACGAGGGAGCCTTGGTGGTGCCGTGGCTGGACACTTAGTTGTGGACCAGAAAGGTTGGTGGTTTGAACCCACAAGGCGCTCCAGATGTGGCAGTCTGCTTCCATAACGATTTACAGTCCTGGCAAGGCTGCAGGCAGTTCTGTCCTTCCCCCTAGGGTAGATGGCGATGGATGGAGGCAATGGCTCTGGGTGGACCGCGGGGTGGCGGGGTGGCGGGAGACTTAGGAAGATGCAGTCACTGTTGAGAGCTTTGACACACTGCTCATCTCACCTTCCATGACTGTGTTTTTCTATATTTAACTCTTCCCTTATAATCCTTTATATTGGAACGATTTTTAAAAGTTTTTGAATTAGGTTGGCGGGCTTTACATTTCAGACCATCCACTCTGCATTCAACAGTTCAACCCCCAGGTCAACCACCCCCTCCCCTGATTTCTCTCCCCCCTCCCATCCCCCTCTCAGCCAAGTCGATACCTGTCCACCTTCTAGTCTGTTACTTTATCCTCTCCCTGGGGGACCTCCCATGTGTGTCCCCTCTGGTGTGCAAGTCCCTGTTTGGGTGTTTATCTGCCTCACAGTGGCCTCAGACAACATTTGCCCTTCACTCAGAGCCCTGTTCTCCAGGTCCACACCTGTGATGAGGTGTTTTGTGGTTTCATCGTTGATTTTTAGTGATGCGTCGTATTCCATTGTGTGGGTGTACCAGCATTTCTTTATCCATTCTCCTACTGATGGGCATGTGGGCGGGGTCCAACTTCTGGCTATTGTGAACAGCACTGCCCTGAACATGGGTGTGTCTGTCTGTCTGTGTTCCGGCTCTTGCTTCTTTAGGATCGCTACTCAGCAGAGGGATTTCTGGATGGGATGGAAGTTCTATCCCCACTTGTTTGAGGTCGTGCCATATTGCTTTCCTCCGGGGTTGTGCACCCTGTAATCATTTTGAAAAGAATGTGCTCGTATTCTGATTACGTGCAAGTCTTTCTTCTTTCTTTCCTCATTCTCTTAAACGAACATGACCTGGTCCAGAACGTTATTTTGTTAGAATTCACATGGTGATGAACCTTTTGTTAATGAAAGTGCATGAGGAGCAAAGTCAACTGTGGTAGGCCATTGTCCTAGTCTTTTCTTTCAAATGGGAAAATGCCAATCATGTAGAATCCCGTCTTTATGTTGCTTTGTTACGTTTTCTGAGCAATGTTACCTCTTGGTGGCTTGATGGTCACAGCAGCCCCACCCAAGGAGGGCTCAGTCCCATGCCCCTCTGCCTTCTTCTCTCCACAGGCTTTCTGCTGTGAGTTTCCCCACATGGAGGCCTGAGGAGCTTTGGCTTAGAGAGGCTGGGGTGGAGCCAGGAAGTACAGGGACGCTGATAATCATCCCCAGTTTGGAATTGGAGTGGCGGTTCCTTTCCTAATGGCTCTAGATTCTTCCATAGAAACGCCCTGGGTATGGTCAGTCTTGGAAGATGCTATCTCTACTGTTTTCTGCTTTAAAAGCCCTCAGGAATACGAAGGTGCAATCTTCGGTCTGGGGTTCCCTGCCTCCTCTGGTTCAACTTTCGACGTTTTCACGTCGATAGTAGAGAGGAGCTTAATGTCTGATGCCCCTGTCAGAGTTGACTTGATGGCCGTAAGGTTTTTTTGTGTGTGGACTATGTGCCAGCAGAACATGAGTTTAACAGTTCTGCACACAGGAGATTCTGTAACCCCTCCTGGGTCTCCCTAGCAGAGTGGGAAGCAGAACTACAGGCAGGAAGCCAATGTTCACTAACGTCAGGTTACTTTGCCTATTCAGAGGCCAGCCCGGGACCCTTTCTTAGGAAATCCTACAGATAATGGATGTCCCCAGCAAAGTTAAAAAAAAACAACCAACAAAAAACCATGCATTTAAAAGCAAAATAAACGAGGACCCCGTGGCTCCTGTTGTTGTTTCTTGAGGAACACAGCTGTTAGGCACAGGAGTTGAATTGGATCATGGTGGCCCCTTTCCTGAGTAGAACTGCCCCATGGTGTCTGAGTGTCTGAGACCGGACTGCTCCCCCGGGCCCATCACCAGGCTGCTTCCCCTGCGCAGCTGCTGGTGGACTTAGCCACCAGCCGCTCCGTTAGCAGCCGAGTGTGTACCTGTTGCCCATCCGTGGCTTTTGTTTTAGTAGAATGGAGCTTGTTTAGGTAAGTGGTCAGTGCAAATGAGGAAGACCCTCACCGAGATGGATGGACAGTGGCTGCAACGGGCGCCAGCATGACAAGAATTGTGAGGATGGAGCAGGACGGGGCAGGGTTTCCTTCTGTAGCACATGGAGTCGCTTTGAGATGGAATGGCCTCGATAGCCCCTGACAAGAATGATGGCAGTAAGTAATGTCTTTCTCACAACATGGGCTGTTGGGTTTCCATAGGAAGCCAGTTGCTGTTAGGTGTCACTGAGTTGAATTCTTTTTGTTTTTTCAAGACAAAATTTCATTGATTTGTAATTAGAAATAAATATTTCTTTTTTTATTAAAAATTTTTATTTTTAGAAATAAATATTTCACAATATGTAATTACATATTGTTTTTGTGATCAAACACTATAATTATGTTCAATGTGGGCTTTTTGTTTTGTTTTTTTAATTATTTCATTATACAACTCTTATCACAATCTATACATACATCAATTGTGTAAAGCACATCTGTACATTCTTTGCCGTCATCATTTTCAAAGCGTTTGCTCTCCACTTAAGCCCTTTGCATCAGGTCCTCTTTTTTTCCCCTCCCTTCCCGCTCCCCCCTCCCTCATGAGCCCTTGATAATTTATAAATTATTATTTTGTCATATCTTGCCCTGTCCAACATCTCCCTTCACCCCCTTTTCTGCTGTCCATCCCCCAGGGAGGAGGTCACATGTAGATCCTTGTAATCGGTTCCCTCTTTCCAACCCCCTCTCGCTCTACCCTCCCAGTATCGCCCCTCACACCCCTGGTCCTGAAGGTATCATCCACCCTGGATTCCCTGTGCCTCCAGCTCCTATCTGCACCGGTGTACATCCTCTGCTCTATCCAGACTTGCAAGGTAGAATTCGGATCATGATAGTTGGGGTATGGGTGTGTGAGTTGAATTCTTTCACTCTTAGATTAACTCAACGTCAGTCAACATGATCACTGCTTCGTACCAAGTCCAGGCACCTGATCAGACCCTAACCCCCATCCCACGGCCAGGCCTGGCTCAGGGGTCAGAGGATGTTGGAATAACAGACCCGCCGTGCTCGCCAGTGATCTCACTGTCCAATTGTAACCTGCCTACTGCCTCCGGAAAGGGGTGGGGAAGGCTTCAGTGGTGACCGGAGTGTGCGTGCTGCTTATTTTAAGCCTGCTTGTTGGGTGTGTCCCCTTTGGGGGGTCCTGAGGTGAAATGACACATTACTCAAGCTTGTAAAAGATGATGAAGCTGCATTTATATTTAGCTGTAACTTTAAAAGAATCATTTTATTGGGGGCTCTTACATCTCTTACAACAACCCATTCATCAATTGTATCAGTCACACTTGTGCATATGTTGCCAGCATCATTTTCAAAGCATTTTCTTTCTACTTGAGCCCTTGGTATCAGCTCCTCTTTTTCCCACCCTCCCACCCTTGTGAACCCTTGATAAATGATAAATTATTTTCATATCTTACACTGTTACTGTCTCCCCTCACCCACGTTTCTGTTATTCATTCCCCTTGGGGGCGGGGGTGTGTGTAATCCATTGTTCATTGCAATCAGTTGCTCCTCTCTCCCCTTTCTCCCTCCCCCTTCTCCCTACTCTCCTGGTATCACTACTCCCATTACTGTTCCTGAGGGGGTTATCTGTCCTGGATTCCGTGTGTCCAGAACTCTTACCTCTACCAATGAATGTGCTCTGGTCTAGCTGGACTTTAGCTGTGACTTTTACACTCTTCATAAATAGACCCACCTTCAGCACTGGCGGTCAGAGAGAGCGTCCTTCTACACCCACCCCCACCCACCCTGCCAGCTTCGTTTGGATGCGTTTGGCTTAGACCAGCACAGTGTTTCCACAATACCATGTGAACAGGATGCGCTGAGTGGTGGAGGCGCAGGTCGGAGGGAGTTTCAGCCTGGCCAGGAAACTCTTTGCTGAAAAGAAACTTGCAACATGCCGTTCCGACCAGATTGGAAACTCTTACTGGCTTCCTCCTGAAGCCCGTCTCACTCCCCCTGCTTTCTGATTCCGGTCTAAGCCTCTGTATTAGGAGGGACTGTTTCTTGTTCCTGTGCCGAATGAGTAACCCGAGTCCAGAAGAAGAGAGAAAAAGAGAATATTGTGAGGGGGTTTCTTTCATCAAGCACCCACAAGTAAAGAAATGACATTCAGCAGGCCTCCCGGGCACAATGTGTAAAGCCTTTTTCGAGTAGAAGTTCATGGTGCTTCACGAGGAAGCAGAAAAGGAAGGGGATTTCTTAATGGGGCAGAGAGACTTGTGACCTTTCATTAAGTGAGACAGAGTTCACGTTAGGCTCCCCACACCCTGGGCGTTGGGCTGGTTGAACCAAGCCTCCCATGGCATTTCTTCTCTCTCCTCTGGGCTGTCTTACAGACCTGATTGCTTTAATGTTGTTTGTCCAATATAAGCTGAAACGTCTGATTTTTAAGTTAGAAACCCACGTGTGGTGTTGTTTTCTGTATTTTGAAGGCATTCTGAAATGCCTAAGGAGTGTCGCTGAAGAGAGCCCTGGTGGCAGAATAGTTAAGACCTTGGCTACTAATTGCAAGGTCTGGCAGTTCAAACCCACCAGCCATCCAGAGGGAGAAAGATGTGCCGATCCAATTCAGCCAAGATGGACATTCTTGGGGACCCTCTGGGGAAGTTCTTCTGGGTCCTATTGGCTCGTTATGCGTTGGAATCAACCCTACTGCTGTGGGTCTGGTGGAAAATTGCAACACGACCAGAAGAACGCAAAGAAAAACCGCAATGCCTGAGGGTCACCTCGGACTGGTCTGAAGGTCGTCTTGGACTCAGAACAGCCTGGTTCTTTTCCCAGAGGTCTCCGGGTCCTCTTTGTTACAGGAGGGAGGCCAAGACTGGGAGAGTGTGGAGTCGGACCAGTGCCCAGGAGGGACTCGTCAGTGTCCAGCGTGAAGAGGAGAAAGCGTTATCTTTCCTCACCTTCAACTCCCATTGCTGTGACTCACAACGCCGACCTGGAAATAAAGCGTGGCCCCTTACCTACTGGTTGTCTCTGGGGGCTTTTCTCAAGCTGATTTTCCGACTCACTGTGGCCTGCCGGGACAGCAGAACCACCCCTCCCTGGGTTTTCCAGGGTGTACTCTTGATGGGAGCAAAGCACCGTGCCCCTTTCCTGTGGACCCCCGGCTGGGATCTAAGCCTCCGCCTTCTAGTGAGCAGCCAAGTGCGTCAGTACAGTGCAACTAACATGTGGCTTGGGAACTAAGCACTTTAGAGACTGCTCAGCAGCGAGGCAGATGCTGAGCATTGTGAGGAAGGGGGAGGCGTTGAGATCTCTTTCCTGCAGAAGGATGCCACTGACCAGCATTCTCAAAAGATTGCTTATCTCCCCTCTCCCACCCCCCCAAAAAAAACAAGCTCACTGCTAGCGAGTCACTTCCAACTCCTCCGGCTAGGGTAGAATTGCTGTGGGTTCTGAGGCTGTTATAAATCTTTGTGAGAGTCGAAAGCCTCATCTTTCTCCCGTGGAGCAGCTGGTGGATTCAAATCGCTGACGGCATGGGTAGCAGCCCAGCTCCTGTGTCACAGTGCACCGTCAGCACTCCGTACCCACACCTCCTCCACCGAGTAGCAGTGCATGACATGAAGGCCCCATTTGGCAGCGGGGAGATTGGAGCCCTGTGAATTCATCAAACTCTGAAATCATTGCAGTCGAGTGGCTTCAGACTCAATGCGACCTTATGGGACAGGGTAGACCCACCCCTGATGGGTTTCTGGGACTGTAACTCTTTATGACAGTAGAAAGCCTCGTCTTTCTTGATTTCGACTCTTAGCAACCTTCTAGGACAGAGTGGAACGGCCCCTGTGGGTTTCTGAGACTGTAACTCTCTGTGGGAACAGAAAGTCTCACTTTTCTCTCATGGAGTGCCTGGTGCATTAGAACTACTGACCTTGCAATAAGCAGCTCTACGCACAACTCACTACACCACCAGGGCTCATCCTGTGAATTTGTACAAACATGATGTTGCAAACCTATTGCAAGGAACAGACCAGCGTGCCCAACAAGCCAGCTTGGGGACTGGAACACAGCTCGGGGTTAGGCCCTGAGGTTGGGCGCCGGTAACAGAATCTCAGTGGCCTGTAACATCGGGAGGCCTCAATGGCTACCACTCTGCCAAGTCATCGAGATAGGGCCATTTCCCACTCCAGCAATTGAAGAGTCAGGAGTAGTGGTTAATCCGCTGCAGAAGCATCCCCATTCCTAATGGTTAATTTATTTAAAGAAAAGTTTAGGCTTCAGTCATCTGAAAAACTCAACGTGCTTGAAATGCTTCCTTCCAGTACATAGCCAGCGAAGGGAAGCCCACCCATGGCCTGTTAAGGAAATGTATTACATAGGTTACCAAAACATAAACCAAACTTGGTCATCAAGTCGATTCTGACTCATAGTGACCCTATAGGACAGTGTGGAATGCCCCCTACCTCTACCCCAGGGTGGCCAAGGTGGTGAAACTATATAGAAGCAGGCTGTCTTATCTTTTCCCCAGGGAGTAGCTGGTGGTTTTAAACCACTGATCTTTCTGTTAGCAGCTGGACACTAAACCATGGCACCAGCCGATCTCCTTAGAGAGCTGCTGGTAGTATTACTGGTGGTGGAGGTGGAGGTGGTGATGGTGATGGTGGAGGTGGAGGTAGTGGAGGTAGAGGTGGTGGTTGGTGGAGGTGGAGGTGATGTTGGTGGAGGCGGTGGTGGTGGAGGTGGAGGTGGTGGAGGAGGTGGTGGTGGAGGTGGAGGTGGAGGTGGTGGTGGTGGAGGCGGAGGTGGTGGAGGCAGAGGTGGTGGTGGTGGTGGAGGTGGTGGTGGTTGTTGATGGGGGTGGAGGTGGTGGTTGGAGGAGGTGGTGGTTGATGGGGGTGGAGGTGGTGGTGGTGGTGGTAGAGGTGGTGGTTGGAGGAGGTGGTGGTTCGAGGAGGTGGAGGTGGTGGTTGGTGGAGATGGTGGTGGTGCCGTTGAGTTGGTTCCACCTCATAGCAAGCCTGTGAACAACAGAAGGAGACCCTCCCCGTGCTGTGCTGGCCTCACTACTGCTTCTCTGCTTGAGCCGATTATTGCCATCACTGCGTCAATCCATCTCGTTGAGGGCCTTCCTCATGTTTCATTGCCCCTTCCCTTTACTGAGAATGATGTCCTTCTCCAGGGACTGGTCTCTCCTGACAACATATCCAAAGGACATCAGATAGATTAGGAGGAGTAAATGGCTTCCCCATTAAAGTTTCCGTGGGAATCAGAATGAGCTGCCAGTGGGCTCCCATGGGCATGGGGTACTGTTATTTCCAGGAGCGGGTTTGCCGCATCTGATTCTCTCTGTGGAGGCAAGTTCACTTCTACGCCTGGCTGGGAGAGTTAGCCACCAAAAGCATGACAGAACCACTCGGGCAAGGAGCTGCCCTGCCATGCTGGGACTCCGAGTTTTGTCCTCGTCACGGCAACGCCAAACAGAAGTGCGGAGAATGTGGCCACTTGTCCGTCTGACACCTCCCCTGTCGGCTGGGTGCTGGGCATGACCCCTGGCCTTGTGGAAGATTTCTTGGAGTAGACACCCAAGCCGAGTCTTGAAGCTTATGTAAGAGCTTACTCTGTGGAGGATGGGAAGGGTTCCCATGCACATAGAGTCATTTAAGGGCCTGATGTGCTTAGGCCTGGTCAAAGGGGCAGTGGGACCAGAATCCGGGGAGTGTGAGGTGGAATGGAAGATGCGCATCTTAGGGGGTGGTTGGGGGGAAACTGTCAAGGGCCCTGTCTGCCCCACGATGGGGTAGAGGTGTGGGGTTTTTGCATGGAGGAGCCTGGGGAGCCCCAGCAGTGGTGAGTGACAGGACCAAGGATTTGGGGGTCAGAAATCCAGTTGGCAGCAGGTCATTGCTGCATGGAGGGGCAGCCCGGGCTAGTAGACGGGAGGATGAGGCCAGTGTCCACCCAGGCAGGGGCAGTAGGAACAGGCAGATCAGGGAGAACTCGAACAGAGTTTATAACAGAGAACCCACAGGGCTTCGTGTTGGCCATGAGTCAGTGTGGGTGCGGGGCAGTCATTGCCTGCTCGGTGCTCTTGCAGGGCAAGGACGCAGGTGCTGATATCAGTGGCCATTGAGCGAACCCAACTCCGTCAGCAGGAGCCTGTGCACAGTGGACGAGACTGCAGCCTGGTCCCATGCCGGCTCCACATCCGTTTCAGATGGCCTGTGTGGTCCGTGGGGCTTTCATTGGATGGATGTGGGGAAGTGGGTCGTTGGGCCTTTCTTCCTGGTCTGTTGTGGCCTGGAAGGTCTTCTGGTGTCTGTTCAGCATCATGGCCACACACAGACCTCCAGTGACAGGTGGGCAGCGGCTGTGTGTGAGAGGCAGTGGTTGGGGCTCAGCCTTGAGCCTTCCACGTGCAAGCAGAGAATTCCACCCCTACCCTCTAAGTATGTAGTAGAGGCACAATAAGAAGGAACAGACAGCGGGCTGTGTAGAAGCGGACAGGCCAGGGCCACGCGAGTCTTAAGGAGAACCACCTGGACTCAGGACAATGATAAAGCTCGTCCATGTTCTGCGCACCACCTGCACACTCATGTTGACGGGCGTGGCCTCGCCCTTGTCTTCTGAAGATGGGCCACTGAGGCGCAGAACCCCGTCTGAATGGTTGAGCTGGGTTTGAACCACTCGATCCTCTAGGACTTTGTGCCCTCATAACAAGACTCTTCTGCAAGTCTTCTCTGCTTCCGGAGTCTCTGGCTGGGAAACTGCCTCTCAAAGCCCGAGCGGCGATGACACAGGGCAGACCACCAGGGCAGGAAGCGGGGATGCCTGTCTAGGAAACCGTTTATCTTGTGCAGACGAATGATCCGAGATGACCTCTGTAGGGCAAACAATGATGTTGAGAGCAATCCCTGCCCCAGAGAACCGCTTTATGCTGAGGAGGAAATTGCCCCGGAGAGCAGCCCTAAGCAGAGCTAGGCAGTGGAGGAAAGATAATGGAAGAGAAAATGCTTTGCACTTTCCTTCCACACATCACACCTGGTCTTCTCTGTTGTGTGATGAACCCTGCCCGCTCACCACTTGTACATAGGCCTTCTGGTCGCTTGGCTCACACACTGGTCCCCAAGGAAGAGAGAGCAGTGGGGGCAGCTAGGGACCACTGTACCCAACCTTGGCTTTGTCCTTAACAGACCTGGTTCAGACGAGCAGGGTCCTTAGGTCAAGCACTGCTCTGGGATGGCTTTCTGGAGGGAAGGGGCGTGAGTTGGGTTTCTCGGATGGCCGGCTGCCGGAATCTGAGCTCGGTGGCCTTCAGGTGTGTGTGGTCATGGATTGTTACAGCCTCAGCCAGTGCTGTGTTTTCACGACACAGGTCAGAGTCATGTAAAATAAACTCTTGTCATAACAAATGATACAGCAGCCAGATGACGTCTTGGCGCTTGTTCCCCGTGTACTCAGGAGGGCACCGTTTGGCGTGTCAGTGTGAGGGGAGAGACTCATTTCCATGCAGATTTTCATTGGGGGTCTGCCTTGGTCTCCTACCCTCGGTAATCTCAGCCGAGTGGAGCGAGAGATGGGGGAGGGAGGCCTGGAAACCCTGCCAAGCTCTCTGGGCACCAATTTTATGCAAATGTAGCTCAACAGAATGCAAATGATTTCACAGAAATGCTGGACTCAAGGACTAGTCCTCATCTGTTTTCCGCAGTCTCCCTGGGCTTCGAGAAGTAGTCACTTTAGAGAAGGCGGCACAGTCTGCAGCAGGGCCAACCCAGCAGTGGCCAGCATGCGTGGAAGTCCTTTGTGGGCAGCTTCACCACACCAGGATCTCCAGGAGAGGAAACCCAGACCAATACTGCTTCGGGTGTCCCAGTGTTGGTCCTGGATCATAGCAACCTTGTATGGCAAAGAAGAGCTGCCTCACAGGGGTTCCTAGCGTAAGCTCCGTCCACAAGGTCCGCAGTTTGAAACCACTGACCACTCTTAGGGAGAAAGTAAGTCTTTCTACTCCTACAGTCTTGGAAAGCCACAGTGGCATCCCTACTTTGTCTTACAGGATTGCTGTGAGTTGAAATCGACTTGATGGCTGTGAATTTGTGATCTTCTTAGGAGTCTTGGTGGCATGGTGGGTTCTGAGTTGGCTGTTAACCACCAGACCAGCAGTTGGAAACCACTAGCCACCCCGTGGGGGAAAGACAAGGCTTTCTACTCCTGTAAAAAAATTGCAATCTTGGAAACCTACAAGGGCAGTCTTACCCTGCCTTATGGGGTCATTATGAGTTGAAATCAACTCAATGGCAGTGACTTTGGGCCCATTGGAAGCCCTGGTGGCATAGTGGACTACATGTTTGGCTGCTAACTGCAAGGTCAGTAGTTCAAACCCACCAACCACTCTGAGGAAGAAAAATGAGGCTTCTTGGTCCTGTAAAGATGTATAGCCCCGGAAACCAAAAGGGACAGCCCTGCTGCCTTTGGCATCACTCTAAGTTGGGAATCAACTCAATGGCAGTGGTTTGTTTTGCTTTGGGTATGGTCTTAAAACATTACATTTTTGCTGGAATATATGTGACAAATATTTGTGGTTTCAATCATTTTTATGTGAACAATTGAGTGGCATGATTCCACTCATCATGGCGTTTTGTTGTCATCACTCTGAGCCATCTCATTTTCCTATTTGGTGGTTGCTGTGTCCCAGGGTAGAAAGAGTGTTTGGAACATTGTGTAGCACAATCGCATTGTTGCTTGGCCCCACCACTGGCCCACTGAGGCAGGGAGGAAGCCTGTGAAACTAGAGACATAAGGGGCACTATGGGCTAAGCATTGCAATACTAACCTCAAGGCCAGCGGTTCAAACCCACCAGTCACTCCTTTGGAGAAAGGTGAGGCTGTTTGTTCTTTTTAAAAAAATCATTTTATTGGGGGTTCATACAATTCATTCATATATCCATTGTGTCAAGCACATTTGTATATTTGTTGCCATCATCATTCTTGAAACATTTTCTTTCTACTTGAGCCCTTGGTAACAGCTCCTCATTCCCCCCCCCCCATGGACCCTTCATAATTTATAAATTATTATTTTTTCATGTCTTACATTGTCCGATGTCTCCCTTCATCCACTTTTCTGTTGTCCGTCCCCCAGGGAGGGGGTTGTATGTAAATCATTGTGAACAGTTTCCCCTTTCTTCCCCACCTTCCCGGTACCCTCCTGGTATCACTGCTCTTATTACTGATCCTGAGGGGTTTATCTGTTCTGGATTCCCTGTGTTTCCAGCTCTTATCTGTACCAGTGTACATCCTCGGGTCTAGCCGGATTTGTAAGGTAGAATTGGGATCATGAAAGGGGAGGGGGAGCATTAAAGAATAGAGGAAAGTTGTATGTTTCAGTGTTACTAGACTAGCCAGTCAGGGTGCAGTCTAGTAACAATGAAAGACTGGCTCTTCTCCTCCCCACAAACCTTCTGTCAGGGGATATCCAGTTGAGGCTGTTTGTTCTTGTAAAGATTTAGTCTCAGAAACCCTCCAAGGGGTTGCAGTGAGTCGGAATGGACTTGATGGCAGTGGGTATGTGTTAGGCAGGGTTTGCTAGAGAAACAAAGCTGAGACACTTATGAATATTTTATATATATACAGCGAGAAAGAATTTGGCAGCTAATTAGTCCACACAGCAGTACAGAGAGCTCAGTTCAACTGACTTTCATGGAACAGTTAATATCCTGAAAGCCCTTCAATTTAAGAGGACTGCCAGTCGAAGGTCAAGGAAGCAGACAGTACAGTCTTCCCTGAGGCAAGACAGGTAGAGTCTGCCCACAGGCAGAGCCTGCCTGCAAGCAGCAAACAGCAGGGTGCATCAGCAACAGTCAGTAACTCCTGAGCTTAGCGAAGCAGGTCCAACGAGATCTTGAACTCAAGTAGTGCAAGGCAACAGGATCCACCAGCCTCATGTTCAAAGGATGTATTTATGCACCAGTCTCAAAGGAGCCTCAAGTTCTAGCGATGTGATCCACGGGTTGGTTTGGCCCGCAGGTAGTGCAGCACACAGTTGAGGCAAAGAGGTAGCTTCAGCAGTAGCACGCTGGTCGGTTCACCAGGGAGGAAGCGAAGGAGTTCTCAGAACCCTCATGGGAAGGTCATGCCCACAAGGAGGGATCACCAGGCTGTGACCAGATTGACAGGCTGGACTACACCCTTCATTGTCTTATTAAGTTAACATGAAATTGTTTAACTACCGCAAGGCACAAGGAGCCCTGGTGGCACAGTGGTTAAGCATTTGGCTCTGCTCTGAGGTGACAACCCTTGAAACCCCGTGGGCTCAGTTCTGTTCTTCCAGAGAGGGGCCCTGTGAGTCGGTATGGATTTATATTTGAGGGAGACTTACCAAGAAGCCATGATTAAGCAATATGTGGTATGCACATTTTTGTTTGGTGTCTTGGAGTCTCCTCCAACTCACTGTGACATCAGGTGACACTGCCCCCTCAGGCTTTCTGGGCTGTGGTCTCGATTTCAGAAGAAGGCTGGTTCTTTGTCCTGTGACGAAACTGGGCGGCCTTGAACTCACGTCAGCATCTGAGTATGTCACCCCTAGTGCTCCTTGTATGTGTGCATCCTGTGGAGTATTATGGAGACAGAAAATAGAACAGAGGCTCCAGGGGCTGCGTGTGTGTCTGTGTGTGTGTGTGTGTGTGTGTGTGTGTGTGTGTGTGTGTGTCCTGGGAGGTTCTTGTTGGAAGAGTAGAATGTTCCTCTGGGAGGCGGTAGGACAAAGATATCGCAGTAGATCTTGCCCGATGGCTACAGTACAAGGACTGCATTTAATGCTATGGGATTGTAGACTCAAAAAGGTTCAAACGGTCCATTGTAGATCTGTTTCACCAAACTAAAACGCAGAAGACAAGGAAGAGGCAGACTTGCTTACCTGCTCTGAGAGCAGAGTGGACCTGCAGTTTGTGACTTTCCAGCCTGTTAGAAATGGGCCCACGGAAAGCTACAGTTTTATTTCCATTTCAAAAATGGTAGAACATGTGCATTTCAAATCTAGTAGTTTCTCTCTCTCTCTCTCTCTCTCTCTCTCTCTCTCTCTCTCTTTGTGTATTCACAGAAACTTGCTGGGCTCAGGTAACACATTCATCAGGGCTTGTTGGTCACAGTGGAGGTAAAGGGATGAACAAGGCTCTGTGTTGAGTCTCATCTGGGGCCAAAACGGGGGTGCTTTCTTGGGTCAGGAGCCCTGGTGGGGTAGTGGTTACGGGTTGGGCTATGCTCTGCGTGGTTGGCAGTTGAAACCACCTGCAGCTCCGTGTGAGGAAGCCTGGTTCTTCTGCTCCCATCAACAGTTAGTCTCGGAAACCCACAGGGGGTCTCTCTGAGTCAGCGTTGACTCTTGGTTTTTGCTTGTTTGTTGGTTTCTTTGGTCGGAAGTCAGCTGTTGGCACATCATAGTCCGAGCAGTAGTGGACAGGGCTGGTGATACCACGTATCCCATGGGCCTCAAGTTGAGTTTCGTGGATGAAATAGGACTAGAGATAGAACCTGGACCAGAGAGGAGCAGATGGATCCAGGAAGTCGTGTCCCCTAGAGAGGATGAAGCGTGACTCGAGCGAAGCTGAGCATTGTGGGAAACATCAGGTCCACAGGAGATGGTACTGAAGTGACTGAGGTCACTGAGGGTTGTGGGCCTTCAGGTGTATTCTTCCTGCCCAACAGGAACTTTTGGGGGAGAGCAGATCACAGATTTCCCTGAACCTCACCTGCTTCATCTGCAAACCCATCATCCCTGCCATGGGTCAGAAGGCTTTCCACCAATCGTCTGTGGTCCTCTGCTGCTTCCCCCCCCCCTGTCTAATATATTTGCAAAGAGCCTGGGGGCAGGGTGGGGTGAGGTGGGGGTACAGCAGTGAAGCAGACTGGCTGTTCAAACCCTCCAGTGGCCATGTGGGGGACACTTGACATAAAGACCACAGTCATGAAAACTGTGGGGCAGTTTTACTCTGTCACCTCTGCTTGCTATGCATCAAACCTGACAGCAACACCAACAGCAGCAGCTCAGTGGGCAACCAAGAGACCACTGGAAACAAGGTCCGTGGCCTGGCCCAGCCGCTGGCCCCTGGCTTGGCAGAGACTAGCTGCAGCCGGTGCACTCGTCTTGAATGGCTGTCTTTAAAACTATCCATCCTTCCCTGGCTGTGCTGGCGCTCTTCTCCCTGTACTTCCCGAGAGTTTTAACGAGGGTTGATCTTGTATCTTCAGAGCCCAGGGCCACACAGGTAGTCATTCTCCCATGTTGCTCTGAGGCTTCAACAAGATGGCTGCTTGCTGCACTTCCTGTCTGCCGATGGCTCTTTTCTCTGTCTTCCACGTCCCTCGAATTAAAAGATGTTGGGGCCACAGATGACGGCGATTTGTGAATTCTACGACTTTTAAAATTTACTTATGTCTTTTGTTGTTGTTGCTTTTTCTTTGTAAAGACTACTCATTAAAAATGTGTGTGATGAGATAATGATGATGCATTTGCTGTCTCCACCACTTTGAAGTGTTAGATTCGTCCATCTCTGTTAGATTCACCTTGCTGTGTAAATGTCGCCACTATCGGTTTCCAGGTTTCCTCATCACCCCCGACAGGTGCTCAGTGCCCTGTGACAACCTTCAGCTCCACGGTCATCCAGTTGATTCTGACTCTCCGGGACTCCAGAGGGGAGGGCAGAACTGCCCTTCTGGGGTGCTGAGGCTGCTGTCAGTCTTTACGGGGCTGGTGGGTTTGAACCGCTGTCAGCAGCCCAACTCATAGCCCATGTTGCCACCAGGGCTCCTCTCACTCCCCGCACAGTAACCACGAAGGCATTTTGATCTCCCTGAAGCTACCTATTCTGGACATGTCGTTTTGGTGGAGTCGTGCAAGATGGTCCTCCCTCTTGGTCTGACTTCTTGTACTTAGCACAGTGCTTTCAGTTCATCCACATTTCCCCATCATCCGTGACATAGCATGTTTCAGAATTACTCCTCTTCATGGCTGAGTACTGTTCACATGTGTTTGTGCATGCATCCATACCTGTGTGTGTGTGTGTGTTTGTTGCCCTCACATTTTGTTTGCCTCTTAATCACATGGGCTATTTCCCCTTTGGGGCTATTACGGAGAGTGCTACAAGGAGCATTGGGGTACCTTCCATTCTTTTGGGGGTATACCCAGGAGTGAGCTTCTGGAACCTATGGTAAGTCTCAGGGCCCTGGTGGCCATGCAGTTAAAACCCAGCCAGAGATTCTGCCGGAGCAAACCTAGGCACCTAGAATGTTCTGTATGGCAGCTCGCCTCTGTCTCGTGGGGTCACTGTGAGTCAGTAGTGACCCGAAGGCCCCCAACAACCATAGCATGATCATTTTATGTTCAACTCTCTGAGGCTCCCTGTCCTCCAGACTGCACTCTGATGGCTAGTCATAGGTGTGGGGAGACTAAAACCTCTGGATCTTGGGGACAGCAAGGAGCCTGGCGAAGGGACATTCTAGGAGTGCACTTCCCTTGCCCCCTTCCCTCCCAGGCTCCAGTCACCTTTTATGCCAAGCAGCACCGAGCAGCCTGGCGCTGTTTCTGCTGGAATGGAAGCTTGGCAGGCAGCGGCCCCACAGAACACCGTGGCAGAAGGTTTGGTCTACGTAGCCAGGCAGCCTGAGGACTGATTGCATTCTCTGTGATCACGCGCACAGAAAGGGTGCTGAGTTATTCTCTGCATGCTTCCAGAGCGACAGGCTTTGCTCTTACAGATACACGCGTGATGAAGCATGGAGGGAGGGAGGGGCTGCATCTGGGAGAACCAGACCTTGGCCCATCAGCCGGTGCTTCCAGAAGAGCTGGAGGTGAATGGTGGGTGAGCAGTGGCTGTCCAAGACCAGAAGCCAGAAACGCACATGACCGACAGGGGCATTTTCCATTCCGAAATCTTGACTTTGAATTTCCACCGGGGACTTTTTCAAGTAGCCTGTTTCAACATGATCCCGTTTTCCCTTTGTGCATGTGTGTGTAATGGAGAAAAACTGGTTAGAGGGTTTTTTCTCTGCCCACCGCCTCCCCCCAATTCACACCCTCCTCCCACCTTCCCAGCTTCCCCAGACTCATCCTGCACCCTTCCCAGCCCCCTTGGGCACTCAGCCCACCTCTACACACACCCATTTTGTCCTGGGTCCTCTTTTTTGGCTCCAGGTCTCCCTCCTGTGAACCGAAGAGGCTATCTCGTCAAAACCTGTTTGTGATGATCTGATTTGGCAGGAGGGTAGAAAAACACAGGCGTTGACCTGCGTGCTGAGGATTTTTCTGTGCTGAGAAGTGGTGTTGTCTGCAGCACCTCACCCTCCCTTAACACCCCCCCCTCAAAATAAAAGAGAAGTACCAGCACACTTGCTTTTCGGGGTGTGCTTATGTTGTGGTTGAAAACCTTCAGTGGATCAGCGAGCATTTGGTTCTGGAAGCACCTCTGGGCAGGAGGGATGTGTTGACCTCAGGTTGCTGTCTGTCTCTCCCATCCCTGGAGGTTGTGTGTTTTGTTGAGGCACGGGGCTGCTTCAAGGGGCTGAGCCCAACCAGCGTGGTCACTGAAGGTGGCTCTGAAGCCCAGTTCCAGGCTTCCTAACTTCCCCTCCCAGCACAGGAGGGACTGGCGGCCACCACTCTCCAACTGTCTGAGAATAACCATTAGCACCACGTGTGGCCTATACCCCGAGGGGGCATGTCCAAACCGTCAACGTCTTCCATCTTAGGGCCATGTGTCTAGGACATCCCTCACAGAGCTCACCCCCCCCCCACTTCCTGGTGTTAGGTGAGAGAGCGCCTCAGTGCTAGGGACCCTTCTGTAGTAGAAATGCAAGTGGCTCACCCTCCCACCAACGCACCACCTAGTTCACCGACAGAACTAGGAGCTCTGAAGCCACTCCTTAGCATTGCATCTGGTGCCGTGGCTTAGGTGATGAGCAAGGTTGGTGGTTCAAACTCACTCTCTGGGGGAAAAGGTGAGCTGATTCTATAAAGATTCACAGTCTCAGAAACCCTAAGGCACAGTTCTCCTCCATTCTATAGGGTCCCATGATTGAGGATTGACTCAGTGGCAGTGAGATTGTGTGGGGGTGGGGGTGGGGAGGTTAGTATTGTATCATGTGGCCAAAGAAGCACTCCTCCACAATGAAGCAGCAATGGACCTTTCAGCTCCATCTTTCAAACACTATTACTTGCCGCTGCTCACCCCACTCTCCTAGGGGGGTGTCTGGCAATAAATAACCTTTCTTCTGCAGACAAACTACATGACATAGGATCAGATGGCAACTCCCAACTCAGTTCTATGCCAAACAGTATATGAATTCTACATCAGGCGTTAGACAGAAAGAGAGCCTTTCCTAGTCCCCGAGGACTCGATGGTTTCTTGTTGTTGCGGGCCATCGAGTGGATTTTAAATCCTTTCAACCATTTGTGGGAGCAAACTGCTCCCAAGGGTTTCCCTGGCTGGACTCTCCACAGAAGCAGATCACCAGGTCCGGCTCCTGCAGAGCCCCTTGTTGTTATGTGTTGTGCGGTTGGTTACAAGCTCCCAAGAACCCCGTGCGTGACCTGATCCTCACAAGAGTTCTCATGTTTGAGGTCATTGACACGGCCGCTGTGTCAGTCCACCTTGTTGAGGGAGGGCCTCCAGGGACTGGACTCTCCGGACAGCACGTCTAAAGTATGGGAGAAAGGAGTCTCAGCACCCTGGCCTCTAAGGAGCATTCTGGTTGTACTTCTTCCAAGACAGATCTGTTTGTTCTTTGGGCAGTCCACGGCACTTTCAGTGTTCTTCCCCAGCACCGTAGTTCTAGTGCGTTGATTGATTCCTTTTTGGAATCCATTTGTTGTCCATCAGCTGCATGCAGTGGCCAGAGTCCCCGCGTGGGCTCAAACTGTCAGCTTTCTGGTTAGCAGCTGCGGGGCACATAGCTATTCCTGGCCCCAGAGTCCCCTTCAGATTGTTTATCCTGGATAGTCACCTTGGAACCTATTTGGTCGCCATCTGGCACAGCCGTAACGTGTCATCCAAGGTGGAATGTGGTGAGGCTAGAAAGGCATTACCAGTGACTGCAGAGGGTGTCGGGTAGCCTGGGGTAGCCCACGCCAGAGATTACACACAGAAGGGACTCTGAGCATACCCTTGTTCTTAAGGGCAGGGCAGGTGGCATTGTGGTAAATCCTTCCTGTGTTTCTCTGTAAATCAAGTGAATGATTACACAGGTTTTGATATCATTATAAGCCACTCTAAAAGCAAACCAACCAACCAGCAGTCAGTAAATAGTTGCTAGAGGGTTGACCTGGGCCCTGGAGCTCCATGGGCAGAAGGGGCACTGGGCTGCACAGCGTTTTCAGTGGGTGATATTTTGACAGCTGATCACCAGGTCTGTCTTATGAGGCACCTCTGGCTGGGCTGGACCCTCTAGCTTCTCAGTTAGCAGCCGAGCACACTAACCGCTGCGTCGATCGTCCAAAGACTTCAGAACCATTCTAGTTGGTCCCTAGGCCCCTAGGTGGGATCTGGGCTCTCTCTATCCCCACCCTCATGGGCCTCGCTGCTGCCCCTCCTCCATGGCTTAGCTCTTCTGTGCATGCCATGCTGTGCTCCGTGGGTTCCAGCCTCTTGGACTCCCTTTCCTTGAGATCCTCTATTCCCCTAAATCACCTTGAAACGTGTTTCTTTAAGATCCTAAGGACAGAATAAACACAATTCTGTTTCTCTTTCATTCAGTGAAGTGGTCTGTCAGCATTTTTGATGTGAGGGGATACTATTTAAAAACATTTAAGTTAAACAATTTTTAATAGTTAATTTTTGCCGGTGACAGGGGTGGAGATGGGAAGAATATTCACAATGTTCTCTGGCCCTTCTTTAATAAACTCACTGCCTTTGAGTTGATTCTGATCTTTAGGGTAGGGTAGAACTACCTCTGTGGGTTTCTGAGACTGTAACTCTTTTTAAAAAAATACTTTTATTAGGGGCTCATACAACTCTTATCACAATCCATACATACATCAATTGTGTAAAGCACATTTGTACATTCATTTCCCTCATAATTCCTAGAACATTTTCTCTCCACTTAATCCCCTGGCATCAGGTCCTTATTTTCCCCCTCCCTCCCCACTCCCCCCTCCATCATGAACCCTTGATAATTTATAAATTATTATTTTGTCATATCTTGCCCTGTCCGATGTCTCACTTTACCCACTTTTCTGTTGTCTGTCCCCCAGGGAGGAGGTCACATGTAGATCCTTGTAATTGGTTCCTCCTTTCCAACCCACTCTCCCTCTACACTCCCAGGATCGCCACTCACACCACTGGTCCTGAGGGGATCATCCGCCCTGGATTTCCTGTGTTTCCAGTTCCTATCTGTACCAGTGTAAATCCTCTGGTCTAGCCAGACTTACAAGGTAGGATTGGGATCACAATAGTGAGGGGTGGAAGCATTTAGGAACTAGAGGAAAGTTGTATTCTTCATCATTGCTACATCACACCCTGACTAGCTCGTCTCCTCCCTGAGACCCTTCTGTAAGGGGATGTCCAGTGGCCTACAAATGGGCTTTGGGTCTCTACTCTGCACTCCCCCTCCCTCATTCACTATGGTAAGATTTTTTTTTTTTCTGATGATGCCCGATACCTGATCCCTTCGACACCTTGTGATTACACAGGCTTGTGTGCTTCTTCCATCTGGGTTTTGTTTCTTCTGAGCTAGATGGCCACTTGTTTACCTTCAAGCCTTTAAGACCCCAGATGCTATATCTTTTGATAGCCGGGCACCATCAGCTTTCTTCGCCACATTTGCTTATGCACCCACTTGTCTTCAGTGATCATATCAGGGAGGTGAGCACACATGATATGGTTTTTTATTCTTTGATGCCTGATAACTGATCCCTTTGGCACCCCGTGATCACACAGGCTGGTGTGCTTCTTCCATGTGGGCTTCGTTGCTTCTGAGCTAGATGGCCACTTCTTTACCTTCAAGCCTTTAAGACCCCAGATGCTATATCTTTTGATAGCTGGGCACCATCAGGTTTCTTCACCACATTTGCTTGTTCACCCTGTTTGTCTTCAGCGGTTGTGTTGGGAAGATAAGCATCATCGAATGTCAATTTAATAGAAGAAAGTATTCTTGCATTGAGGGCGTACTTGAATGTCCTTCTGCTACCTTAATACTAAACCTATAAATATATGCACATAGCTTATTTCCTCATCCTCATATATAAATATATTTGCAAATGTACACGCCTTTATCTAGACCTCTATAAATGCCCTTTGCCTCCCAGCTCTTTCCTCTATTTCCTTTGACTTTCCTCCTGTCCCACTACCAAGCTCAGTCCCCACCAAGGTTTCAGCAATTCCTCTTTATCATGCCCTACCAGGCCTCCCACACCCTCTTCACCACCTATTTGGATCACTTATTGTTCCCTTGTCCCTGGGTCTGTTAACACCACTACCTTTCCATCCACTGCACCCTCTGCCATGTCCCTCCGGAACTGTCGGTCCTATTGTTTTCTCCTCCAGATTGTTCATCCAGCCTATCTTATTTAGACAGACCTGCAGAAATAGTAGCATTCACAAAAACAAGACATAGCAAAACCAAGCAACCATATACAACAAAACCAGCAACAACAAACCAATGACAAAACAAAACACAGCAAGAAAGAAAAGCTTTTAGTTAGTTCAAGGATTGTTGGCCTTTAGGCGTGTTTTCCAGTCCAGTCTGTTGGGGTACCACACCCTGACCCCAAAGTCCACCTTCAGCATTCCCTGGGCACCTCGCTACTCCATTCCCTTGCTGTTCTGTTGCACCCCTTAATGTTTTGCCTCAGTGTGGCGTGAACAGATTTGGTGCAATTCCCACATTGTGTCTCCAGTGCTGTCCCCTGCAGGACCACGGGACAGTGAGGGGTGTCATGTCTCACAGTGGGGCCTGCCATGTGGTCCTCTCTGTGGACTGGCTGCTCCAACTGGGAGCATCGTCCTCATGGCCTGGTGGGCTAGGATGTGCTCCCCTCTCTCCTCCTCCCCCTTCATCTGCTCCCGTGTGCTCCAATCAGACATGTCCTTCTCCTGGAGCTGCAGATTCAGTGCCGTCCTTTGAAATAAATTCTTCTGGTGGGAGGGGAAGGTGTCCACTTCATAGTTGGGCCTGGGGCTGGACCCTCAGACATCTCCACTGGTTATCTACTCTATGTCCTCATGTTGCAATCACATCTTGGAGCACTGGGTTGAAGTGTGGTCTCTCTCTATGGAGATATAAACAATACCCTCCCCTGCTACCCATTTATTTATTATTATTATTTTTGTCCTTTCCCCACCTCCTTTTTAGTCGTCTATTATGTGTATCCCTGTATTTGGTCTGGTCCCTGCCATATTACCTGATCCTCACCTCAGGAATGTTTGTATAGAGTAGCTTTTTCCTTTTGCATTTTTTTATTTTAAAGCTTACCTCAGCAGACTTTGACTTCTTTCCATCCTTAAGCCAATGATATCTTGGGGTCTGTTCTCTCTTTTTTACCCTCTGGGTGACGTTGGTCTATGTGGCGGTTTCTTATTTTTGCGTAGTGAGTGTTGTTCTTCTGCCCATACTAGGTCGGCAAGGACCTTTTGTAGGGCTGGGTTTCTTCTAATGTATTCTTTGAGTTTTTCCTTGTCTGGGAAGACTCTTACTTCTCCATCTATCTTGATCAATAATTTGGCCTTGGTAGAATATTCTTGGGTTTGCATTGTTTTCCTTCAATTTTTGGAATATGTTACTCCACTCTCTCCTCTTCTTCATAGTTTTTGCTGATAGGTCTGAGCATATTCTTATTTGGGAACCTTCTATGTGATTGCTTGTTTTTCCCTAGCTGCTCTTATGATTTTCTCCTTTTCCTCAAAGTTGGATAGTTTAACTATTATGTGCCTTAATGACTTCTTCTTGGGAGTCAGTCTAGCTGGTGTTCTTTCAGCCTCCTGAGTGGTTGCCTGGTTTCATTCATTAAGCTGGGGAAGTTTTCCTCCAAGAATTCTCTCACTATTGTTGCAGATGACTTCTATGTTGTGTCTTCCTCTAGTAATCCAATAATTCTAATGTTGTTCCACTTCATAGCAGCAGACATAGCTCTTAGGTTTTCTTCACCTTCTCTGATGAACTTATTAGATTTTTGTTCGTGTTTGTTAAAGTATGCTTGGCTGTCCTCCAAGTCACTGATGTGGTTCTCTGCTTCCTCCAGTCGATTCTTGAGGTCCGTGTTTCTGCTACTGGTCTTTGTTATCTCCTCCCTAAGCTCCTGTATTCCCCTTTTCTGTATGTCTTTTATCTCCTCCATCATTTCATTTTTTTCCCTGTATTGTTTCCCTCATATCCTGTATGACTCCACGTAGCATTCTGAAGATTTCTTTTTATGGCAGCTCATTGTTTGCTTCTTATATGCATGTTGTTATGTTTGGGACATCTTTTGCCATTGTCTTTTGTTTCTCCCGTGGTTTTTTTTTGTGTGTGTGTCATTGTTGTTGTTGTTGAGGTCGTTGGGGCTGATGGCTGTTTGTATTACGTTGTTTTAGAGGAGCCAAGTGCTATTTTCCAGGGAGTCGAAGAGCACTGGCTCTCTGTGGGAGACATGTAGGAATGCTTCTTCAAACTTCCTACAGCCAATTTTACTATGGCATTAACCTACCACTTTATCCTCCTGTGACTTCCCTCTCAGGGGAGTGCCCCAGAAGGCTGGTGGGTGGCCTACTTTGGTGTTGCGGAGGTTGGACAGAGGTTCCTGCAGCAACTTGGAGCATTGATGCGTGTTGACCAACCCCAGGCTTACATGCAGGAATTTCCCGGTAAGAAGTTGAGCAGAATATACCCTGGTGGAAGTCAGCTGGGCTTTTCCCAGCCTTGGGCTAGCTACACAGGGTGGAGCTCACCTAGCTTGGTGTGGTACAGGTATAAATGCCCTAGACTAAGGGGAGTGATCTGGCGGTCAGCAGTGGAGTGTGAGAGAACATGAAAGAGACTAAGAGGAGAAAAAAAATTAAGCCAGTTAAACCTGTGCCAGGATATAGTGATTCCCCGCCCATGGAGCTGCAAGGGTTTAGTTCCTGCCCTCAGGCAGTGTTGGCAAGCTGTGGCTGTGTTAAGAAAAAAAACCCTGGTCAGCCCTCCAAGAATGTGGGGGGATATAGAGAAGAGATGGAAATAAAAGTAACAATGTAGCTGAACCCGGATCCCTGCCCATGAAGCTGCAAGGGTCCAGTTCCTGCCTGGAGGCAGGCAGTGGCAAACTGTGACTGTGTTGTGACCAAGCCCCACTACAGGCTCCAAATGGTCCCACCTCAGCAGAGACAGTGACAGGGCCAAGGTCAAACCCCAGCTGACCTCCAATGAGGCAAGCCAAAATTCTCCCCTCAAAACCCTGTGGGTCTGTGCCTACTTGTCTTTATGATGCTCCTCTTGCATTCCAGCTGTGTTGAATTTCCCTCTAAGCAACTCTCCTGGGCTGTGAATTCTGCGGAGTCTCTGTGGTATGCGTAACTCCTTCACCATCTTCCCAGAAGTCCCTGACTGTAACTCTTAAAGGGTTGCAGAAAACCTCATCTCTCCCCACTGATGTACCTGGTGGTTTTGAACTGCTGACCTTGCAGTTAGAAGCCCAATGCATACCCAGTATGCCACCAGGACCTGTCCTTGTGTGATAGGGTGACAAAACCTGTTCGCAACGTCCTCTTCCAGGTGTCTGTTATACAAAGTACTTGTGTGTCACTTCTACTGGCTGACATGGACATTTAAAAATTAGATTCCAGAAGAGTTAGAGCTGCCCTTGTGTAAGGCCCTCTGAGTGGTCCCCATGCATGGGTGACTACTTCCCAGGGCTCATGATGGCCTGCAGGGTAGGGCCTGCCTATCTATGTCATTACAGGGGACTGACTATGAGCCAGCACCACGATGGCCTTGTGGCCCACATAGCATGATTATGATTACCACAGACTTCCATCTTGACACTGAAAGCAGAAATGCATTTTACGCACCTGTGGTGCAGAGAGACTCTTCAAGCAATGTCAAAGCCAGGTGTCTCTGCCTTGGGGGCGTGATATTAGAGAGAAATCGGTTTCCTTTCAATCTGCCCCAGAATGGGGCCACAGGAAAAGGATGGGGCTGCCTTCAAAGAGACCTGCGGGGCTGGCCGATTTCTGTCTTCATGGGAACCAGCCGTGGGCGTGGCATTTGTTCCAAGGGAAGGTGGGACGCCTGGGTCTCAAGGCGTGCCCTCTTCTGGGGGAGGAGTTGGCAGCTGTCCAGCTTCCCCATCAGCATCGTGGAGGCCGGTGACCTGCGGAGGGCGGGGCGGGATGAGGGCGGGAGCAGGAAGGAAAAGCCTGTCCCACACAGCGGGCGCCTCCTCTCTCCCTTTCTACCTGTACTCCCCACTGGCTGGCCGGGAAATGAGGTAGGGGATTGGTTTCCATCGCCATCACCCCAAGAGCAGTGCTTAGCCCTTCGTTTGTTATTTATTTCCCCACCTCCTGCGAGAAGCCTGAACTTGGCCTCTGGGAGGAAATCTGTTCAAAGGCAGGGGCTCTGCTTACCTTCCTCTGTCCTGCTCCCTTTCAAGTTGAAATTTCAGCTGTGCCCTTTGTCTTTAGCTCTGTCCCAGCGAATGGCCGTGAGTGCCTTCTTACCAGCGGGGGCTGGTGACCTCTGGACATCCAAGTCCACTTTAGGAGTTTCCTCTGACCATGTGGGGGTGTGTGGATGACACAGAGCTGGCCCTGCTATCAGTTGCAGGGGAGCCGTCAGATGTCTCCTCTCTGCTCATTCTCACGCCCCACCCCAACACTCCTGCTCGTGACCCCGTGTATCCCCACTGCTGTGCAGTGACGTCTGCAACCCCACTGCTGCTCAGGCACTCTTTCTGGTCAGTACCTCGGTGCGGCTCACCCAGGCTCAGGGCTTCGCCTGCCTGCGTGCCCCTGGTGAGCTCCGTATACTGGGGGTTGCTAGGTGCCCCCGGGCAGTTCTCAAAGCTTCCCTTCATCCCATGGCAGTGCACCTCGGCCCTTGTTCTCACTGCCGTCGGCAAGTTCATGAACTCTCTCCAGCTTTGTCTTGGGGTGGATTAGCATTCGTCCCCATTGAAAACCATGGCATGCTCCTCTGGCTGAAGTCTTCAGCCTTCATGCCGGCCTTCGGATCCAGTTCCTCTGGATTTCGAGCCTTCGTTTCAACCCGTGGGGCCTTCGCAGCACCCTTGTCCGCTACTCCCTTGCAAGGTTTCTGCTCCTCTCCACCACCCCGCCCCCCCGGGCAGTTTTCCCTGCTGTTTTCCCAGCCCACAGAGCTCCCATCTTCCAAGCCCGGAGGGATCCGCATCCGTGCGTGAAACAAAGACCCCACCTGAAGGGACTTGCATTTTGGGCTTTTAAAAATTCATCCTCTTTGCCCCGAACTCTGCTCAGCTCTTGAAGAGACACAAGCGGTCCTCAGGGTCTATGTGTCGCTCACCTGCGGATGATCTGCTTTGGAAGAGGTGCATCCAACATGCTCCTTAGATGCGAATGTGGGAAGACTTCCTTCCATACACTTTTTAAATGTCATTGGGAAGGGCCAGTCCTAGAGATGGAGGCCATGCTTGATAAGGAGAGGGCTAGTGACAAAGGAGACGGCCTTCTGTGACACAGTGGCCACAGCGATGGGGATGATGCTCATGATGGTGTAGGGCCGGACGGTGTCTTGGTCTTTCGTGCATGGGTTGCTATGCTTTGGGACCAACCTGAGGAACCCTAACAACAACAACAACAACAGCAGTAACAATGATTCTAAGCTTTGCTGACAAGAATGTCTTGCCTTCTTGGGAGTTTTTAATTTTGTGGTTCTGGTTCTTAAAATTGGTTACCCATTCCAGTGTCTTTGAGGTTGCTGGAGACTCTGCTTCACTGAGTGATTCAAATGGTTAATGTGCTTTTGGCTACTAACCCA
Source organism: Tenrec ecaudatus (assembly GCF_050624435.1). Classification (NCBI taxonomy): domain Eukaryota; kingdom Metazoa; phylum Chordata; class Mammalia; order Afrosoricida; family Tenrecidae; genus Tenrec; species Tenrec ecaudatus. Next base: position 14,060,355 of record NC_134544.1, read on the forward strand.
AAGGTTGGTGGTTCGAATCCACCCAGAGGCATGAAAACCCTGGCACTCTAGTTTGGAAAAATCAGCCAGTGAAATTCCTATGGATCATCCTCTCTTCTGATACACGCTAGATGACACCGGGCCACCTACTAGATGACAACTGTTTTTCCCTTCCTTGATTACCAATTGCAGTCACTTTGCGAATGAGTCTGATATTTGACAGACACCCAAACTAGAACCTTGGACAGACTGGTCGATAGCAGATCGGTGCTCGTTCTCCTCTGGTGATTCGCTGCATACTGCGAACCCAACCAGCAGCACAGCAGTGGATTGCATTCTGGTGGCAGTAAGAATGAGCCCCTCTTTGCTCCCTGTGTCCTAGATAAGAAAGGAAACCCTTTGCTGTCTGGAGACACCAAGGCACCGTAATGCTGATGGGTGAACACGTTTGTGTGCAATGTGCCCATGATCTTTCTGGGATGAACACTGACCCTTCCTTATGAGTCTGAATGGCTTCCAAGCCACACCCCCACACATAACCACCCCCCTGCACACACATACACACACTCACACATACACACACACTCAATCAAACACAAAAACCTCAGACCCACTGCCATCAAGTTGCTGCTGACTCCCAGCTACCCTTTCGGACAGGCTCGAGCTGCCCTGTAGGTTTCTGAGACTGTCATCTCTACAGGAGTAGAAAGCATGTCTTTCTCCCATGGAGCGGCTGATGGTTTAGAAATGCTGGCTTTGCAGTTAGTAGCTGGACACAAAGCACATTCAAAACCTCGAATAATTTAATGGACTGTCTTCGTTTAGTACTCGTGTAGTGACACGTTCTTTTTTTTTAATTCCTGAAAACTCAAAAAGGAAATCTTGGTGACAGGAGTGCTCCAACTTCATAAATACACTTCTCAAAGTGAACCCATCCACTTCCTCCCAGAGTCTGCTCTTTCTTCCGCTTCTTTCTCTGGTGAATGAGATCACCCTCCCAGCCAGACAAAGCACCCGACCTTGAAGTCATTGTCAGCCTGCCTCCTCACAGCATGAAAGGCCACTGCGATCTCTGACAATCTGTGTCTGTCCATCCTTGGCTCCTTCTTCTCCCAACTTCCCACAGATCTCAATCCCCTGCCATCTCCCTCACATAAACACCCCCTCCTTTATACAAAATCTTGCAGTGCCCCTAGCTCAACTCCTCCAGAACACCTGGTGATTCAATCCTCTAGCTGGTCTTTAATTGTATCTTGGTTTTGCATGCGCAAAACCCAATTGTTCTTGGTATGTGATTCTTGGAGGTTTGATAAATTCATAGGTGTCAGCATAAGCAGAATACAGAACCTCACTCTGCCCCTTGTCTCCCTGTCTTCTCTGGCTGCAGCAGCATCCATGGGTCTTGCCGCCATCTTTAGAGTTTGCCCTTCCTAAAATATCACATAAACTGGTCCCTTCCCTCCGAGTGCCGGCCCTCAGCTCATCCTCTTCATCCACGATGCACTACCTTCCTAAAACGTACCTCCTCTGGGGCCCCTTTCTAGTCCTGCATGGCCAGCACATGTGAGCTTTGGAGTCAGGCAGACCTGAGTTCAAAACTGTCCTTACCCCTTACTATGCGATCCTGGGACAGTTAGGTTCTCAGCATCTTTGTCTCCTCCTGTGTCAGCTCTAACAAATAGCAACCGCAGTGGGCAAATGTGGGTTGGAGCTTGGTTCCTGGTAGAGAGATGGCTCTCAGGACGGCTCCTTCCCCGTCTCTGGCGACTGTGAAGCTTTGGTCTCAACAGGCTCTGAAACGGAGAAGCAGCAGAGCCTGTGGCATCAAAGAGATGTCGGTGCTGTTTCCAATACCACACGTGGCCTTGAGAAAGACTTAATTCTGTTTCCTTGTTAGCACATGACTGGGTCCAAGTGTAAGAGAAGTTTTGGAATCAGTAATCCCCATACTTTTGAAATGGGTTGGTTCCCGAGGAAGAAGGCCATGAGCCTTGCTGAGGAGGGGGAGGGACTAGACAAGCCAGCAGTTACTTCGAGGGGAATGGTGGCCATGGGGGCTGTGGTAGAAGCAACCCTGTCCCTTGTCCTTCTTGCTCTCAGGCTTACTGGGATTCTTTGAAAATTCACTTTATTTCATCAAAGGGGACTTGGATTCAAACCTACCAGCTGCTCCAAGGGAGAATGTTGAGGCTTCATGCTCCTGGGAAGATTGACAGTTTTGAAAACCCAAGGGAATGGTTCTCCTCTTCTCTATAGGGGCACGGCGGTGGAAGTGGTTCTCTTCTCTATAGGGGACAAGGGTGGAAGTGGTTCTCTTCTCTATAGGGGCACGAGGGTGGAAGTGGTTCTCTTCTCTATAGGGGGACAAGGGTGGAAGTGGTTCTCTTCTCTATAGGGGCACGAGGGTGGAAGTGGTTCTCTTCTCTATGGGGGGACAAGGGTGGAAGTGGTTCTCTTCTCTATAGGGGCACGAGGGTGGAAGTGGTTCTCTTCTCTATAGGGGGACAAGGGTGGAAGTGGTTCTCTTCTCTATAGGGGCACGAGGGTGGAAGTGGTTCTCTTCTCTATGGGGGGACAAGGGTGGAAGTGGTTCTCTTCTCTATAGGGGCATGAGGGTGGGAATTGATCCCCTGACAGTGAGTGTGTGGGTTGAATGTGAATGTGAGAATGAGGAGGGGTCTGGACATCCCTGAATAATGAGGATACAACACCTATTTGCTTTCTATAAAGCTGATAGCTTAGAAAACCTTTACGGGATGGGTCTACTCTTGTTACGTGGGTCCCTGTGAGTCAGAATGGGCTCACTGGCATCCACCAGCAAACATGGGGTGGGGTGGGGGGGACTGTGGAGAGGAGAAGAAGGGGAGGGAGTGATGAGGACAGGCCGTCTGCCCAGGAGCGCAGAGCAGGGGGCTTGCGGCGAGACAGCAGTGGAGGATGTGAGTGAGCTCATCATCCCCTCCCCGGTGGCTTCACTGCCTCGTGGTGGAAACCTGTGCGACAGCAAACCACTCAGGGCAGCTTCGCCATGTGTCCGGGCATCTTCCGATGGCTCTTCATCTGGAGAAGGGAGTGGGAGACCCGGGCTGAGCTCTGGAAGGGGAGATAACATCTGGATGACTGAGGTCGCTCTCTGACAAGCTGGCATGGGCCTGATGGGGTGTGGGGACTCCTGATGCCATGACCCTCTTCCCAACCCTATGTGCCAATGCCACCCTCCCATCTTACAGCTCCCCCTCCCCCCATCCACACTGCTGGATCCTAACCCTGAAACTTGCACTGCAAGGACTTCTGGACGGAGTCCAACCCACTTCCAGCCCACCTGCCCTTAGAGCTGTCTCCCTTGGCTTCCTGCCTCTCCCCCAACCATCTCCTGCTCCAGCTGCAGTCAGGGTTCATGGGGAGCCCTCCTGAGGGCCCTGCCCTGAGGGTTAACCTCTGCGGAGGGAGGCTCCCTCTGGGTTTGTTCAGAGCCAGCAGGCTTGGGATCCTAATGAGTCACGCATGTTTCTCTCCTCCCTGCCTTGAACTCGGCTAAAGCTCGCAGTTCAACATGAAGTTGGGGGGAGGGGCCGGGGTTTCTTTCTTCTTTATTGTGCCCCCTTGTTCCTAGACTCGAGTCTCTCATATGGATTCCCTGCCCTGGTGACACATGGTTAAGCACTCAGCTGCCAAACTGTGAGGTCAGTGGTTTGAGGCCACCAGGCCCTCCGCAGGAGCAAGGTGAGGCCGTCTGCTTGAGAGGCTCAGCTCCATGCTGCCCAGCAGAGTCGGCCGGAGCTGAAGGCCACTCGAAACCAACAGGCTTGATTTTTGGCTGAGTGGAGGGCGCCCAGTTTCCAAGTGACGGGCTCATGGTCACAGCCACTAAGGTGGCCTGCTGTGCACTCAGGATTTGGACACAGCCCAGATGGACCCCAAGGAGGGAGGGTGTCCTCGTGGAAGTAGGCAGAGGCCTCCCCCAGTGGTGGTGAGCCAGATGAGCACACCCTCCCCCACTAGGGTGGCAGAGCTTGTGTTTGGTCACAGTTAGGCTGCACAGAGAAGTCAGGAGCCTCAAGATGTGCTTGCTAGTGAAGTTCAGTAAGACACCCTTCCAGCACCTTCTGAGGCCCCACTGAGATGCAGCACCCCCTCTACAGAGCATGTCCCCACCCATCGGCTCCAGCCGCCCCTGAGGGCCCACGGAACCACATGCAGGCCCAGGGATAGCTGTTCCACGCAGCAGGCTCGTGCTCGCTGTGGGGGCCCACACAGGCTTCTTAAACATGCCTTCCCCACAGCAGACCCCTCGGTGCTCTGCAGCTCCCTTCCTCTCAGAGAGGGGCCACAGAAAGCCATCCTCCTCCTCACCCTCACTCACCCCCCTACCCCGGACGATGTCATTGCCATGGCAGAGAACTAGTGAGGGCAAAACCAGTAATCATCATTCTCCTTGCCCTCATCCTTGCTCCAGGGCGACATTCTCACTGGGGGGACCAGCCCGTCTACCTGCTGGGAGCCCAGGACCCTCTGAGAGGAGAGCACATCCCTGTCCCCGCCACCTTCTAGGTCGCTGCACCTACAGGAGAGAGGGCAGCTGCGGGCAGAGCCAGGTGCCACAGTGAGAGACTACTGCTCCCTGGATGCTCTATTCAGAAGCCCTTGTGGTCTGGCCTTTCCCATTTTGTTCCTGGCGTCTATACTCACTGGAGCCAAGCGCGATTGTAGCCAGCTCCTTTGGCTTCCAAGATACTCACAGTCCAGGGCCTGAGTCCTGGAAACTGATCTCAACCCCCGCCACCCACAGGAAAAGGAGGACAGAGGGTTCTCAGAGCCAACCCCCACCTACTGCCATCCCCTGAGGTTCCCCTCCACGCAGGCCTTGCATTCCAGTGATAACCTTTGTCATAGCTGATGGGTGGATACATTGTTGCTAATGAAATACATGATTGTTAATGAAATCAGTTTCACGAAATAATTTAAAATAAGGAAATGCATAGTTGCTAGTCAAAGTATTGAAATGTAAAGATGTTATTATTTTTTTAATCATTTTATTAGAGGCGCATACAACTCTTATCACAATCCATACATATATCAATTGTGTAAAGCACATTTGTACATTCATTGCCCTCATCATTCTCAAAATATTTGCTCTCCACTTAAACCCCTGGCATCAGCTCCTCATTCCCCCCCTCCTTCCCTGCTCCCCCCTCCCTCATGAATCCTTGATAATTTATAAATTATTATTTTGTCATATCGTGAACTGTCTGAAGCCTCCCTTCATCCACTTTTCTATTGTCTGTCCCCCAGGGAGGAAGTTATATATAGATCCTTATAATCAGCTCCCCCTTTCCAACTCACCCTCCTTCCACCCTCCCGCTATCACCCCTCTCATAACTGGTCCTGAAGGGATCATCTTCCCTAGATTCCCTGTGTTTCCAGTTCCTATCTGTACTAGTGAACATCCTCTAGTCTAGCCAGATTTGTAAGGTAGAATTGGGATGATGATAGTAGAGGGGGTGGGTGGGAGGGGGGGAGGAAGCATTTAGAAACTAGAGGAAAGTTGTATGTTTCATCATTGCTACACTGCACCCTGACTGGCTCGTCTCCTCCCCACAGCCCTTCCGTAAGGGGATCTCCAATTGCCTACAGATGGGCTTTGTCTCTCCACTCCGCACTCCCTCTCATTCACAATAATACGATTTTTTTGTTCTGATGATGCCTGATCCCTCTGACACCTCGTGATCACACAAGCTGGTGTGTTTCTTCCATGTGGGCTTTGTTGCTTTTGAGCTAGATGGCCGCTTGTTTACTTCAAAGCCTTTAAGACCCCAGACGCTATATCTTTTGATAGCCGGGCACCATCAGCTTTCTTTACCACATTTGCTTATGCACCCATTTGTCTACAGTGGTTGTGTCAGGAAAGTGAGCATCATGGAATGCCAGTTTAATAAAACAAAGTATTCTTGCATTGAGGGAGTACTTAAGTTGAGGCCCAATGTCCATCTGATACCTTAATACTAAATATATATATATATATATATATGCACATAGATCTATTTCCCCATCCTCATATATAGATATATTTACATATGTACATGCCTGTATTTAGACCTCCATAAGTGCCCTTTGCCTCTTAGTTCGTTCCTCTATTTCCTTTGACTTTCCTCTTGTCCCACTATCATGTTCAGCCTTCATTAGGGTTTCAGTAATTCCTCTTGGTTACATTACTCTTGGTCACACCCTACCAGGCCTCTTACACCCTCCTCACCACCGATTTGAATCCTTTGTTGTTCCCTTGTCCCTGGGGGAAAGATGTTATTTTGAGAGGGAAGTTGTGCCTGACCCAAGCCATTGGTATTTTCAGTCACCTATTATGCAGGTAAAAGTTGACCATTGAATAAGAAATATCAAAGAAGATTTGAGGCATTTGAATTACGGTGCAGACAAAGAATATCGAAAGTGTCACGGACTGCCAAAATAATCAATAAATCTGTCTTGGAAGAAGGATAGCTTTCCTGAGCCTTGGGAGCAAGGATGGAGTTGTCATCTCATGGACTGTGGACATGTTATCAGGAGAGACCACCCGCTGAAGAAGAACATCGAGCTTGGTAAAGAAGGTCGACAGAGAAGAGGAAGACCCTGTGAGAGGAACTGGCACAGTGGCTGCAGCCGGGGGCTCAGACATAGCAATCCTTAGGCGGCTGGATGCCAGAGGACCAGAAATTGCTTTGTTTTGTTGGATGTCTGGTCACTCTAGGTCGGCTTTGACTCAGAGGCACCGACGACAACCTACTCACCTCACCAGATGGTTCTCGAGTGACCATGTTCAGCGAGTGAGTGGACTGCTGAGAGAAGAGGACCAGATACCGGCAGTGCCCATGGACTCTGTTAACCACGCAGGCGTGTTTTCATTTAGGACAACAAGCAATCCCGGTGTGGTCTCCTTTATGACCAACAGAGAGCTGAATTGGCAAGGACCAGTGTGGCTCCCAGACCGGATAAGGGTTAAGTCCAGGGAAGATGGGGGTGTCTGACAGCGTCATTCTTGGCTGGATTCCCCACTGAAGTCAGAACGTGATCCCTGTGCCATTCAGCCACCAAAGGCCTTTAAAGGTGACAGGGAGTGTTTTTAATTCTCAGAGAGAGGCTTTCAGAACTCTGAAGATGGCATTTGTTTTGACATTTGGTGTTTCTGTCGCCATATTTATTGCCTTCGGTTCCTCGCGGGAGGCCTTTTCTGCTCCTAATTACCCAAAAAGGCAAGGAAAAAAACCAAAACAAACTCGAATTAAAAAAAGAAGAAAGGAAAGGAGGAGGGACGATGTCTCAAGAGTTTCGTTAATTGAAGAATGAAGTGGCGTGGAGCATTCAAAAAAAGTACTTCTCAGAACCCGCCGGAGTTTCTCAGAAAGAACCCCACTGAAGCTGGCTTCTCGAAGCAGTGGGAATCCCAAGAACAAAAGCCAAATGCCTGGGGATTGAGTTTCCGAAGGATTTCTGAATCGGTGGATCTTGGGTGTTTGCAGAATGGACTGGGATGACTGTGTGCTCTCGCACCAGGGCGGCTGCAATGGGACAGGAAGCGTGGTGCCCCAGGCCAGGCGCAAGCCGCCCAGTTAGCCTGTTTCTTACCCGCACTCGTTGCTCGTTTTCTGGAGTTTCATGGAGCTTGCGTTGGGACCTTTTTGGTCACGCTCTGGGTGGTTCCAAAGGTTCAGCACCTCTCCCAGAAGTGCTTAGCTGACAGGGGGAGTGTCAGGACGCTCACCTTCGGTGTCCTGAGTAGGTACAACCTGCAGGGCACGCCAGACATTAGTGAGATGTATGTGAAAACTATCTTGGAAATAAAGACCTCCGTCTTATTGATGTGCTTTGCAAACCTGACCTCAACCTCAAGAGGGGAAAAGAAAGAGAAATGAAACCAGCTTTCTCTATGGCTCCAAACCTGGGGTCACCTAGGTGTTTGGGCAGGTGATTTTTAAGATTGTGCTCTGGTGGCATAGTGGGCCATGCATTGAGCTGCTAGCCACAAGGTGAGTGGTTTGAAACCTCCAGCAGCTCTTAGGGGAAAGATGAGGCTTTCTGCTCCCATGAAGATTTGCAGTCTCAGAAACCCACAGGGGCAGATCTCTCCTGTCTGATTGGTATCACTATGAGTCCGAATGGACTTGAGGACAGTGAGTTTGGTTCTTTGGTAGGCTATTGCGTGCAGATCTGAGTTTTTGAAGTTCGGAAACAGTTCTGAGAACATTGCAGGGTACGTTCTGATCCTTTGGTGCATGAGAGAAATAACTAGTTGCAGCTCGTGGATTGGAACTGTGGTTTCAAGACAATCAGAATGGCAACATCATTCAAGGGTATCCTGAACTTAATACCCTTCATTATTCGTGGCAAGAGCGTGGCGTGACAGTACTCATTGAAATGAGTGGCTAAATCGGGCAGTATTGGTGCCCTTTGCATCAGCTATGACCTTTATTTTACCCCATCAGCACGAAGCTCACCTAGCTAACAAATTGCTACACTACAGTCAAACAGAAGTTTGTACAGAAGATACCTAGTAATCCTGGAGGCAGCCGCTACTCTTTCTGGACTCATTCTGGGTGAGTCTTTACCATGAGAAAGTTCTTTACCCAGAGAAATTTTTGTTGGTATTCATGTTGAAAGAGGAGCAATCACATATGTGAAATGTTACTTCGTTCTTGGATGGGATAAGAAAAAGAAATAACTACCAGCAGCCAAACCAGTAGACCAGAAAGCTAGGTGGTTCTGCTGGCTTCCCTCTGTTCTGCAGTGTGAAGTTTCATTCCCCTGGTGTGTACCTGTAGTTTATAATACATGGCTTCCATTTTTTGAGCCTTCCAGTATCCAATGGTTACGCGGGCTTTAATCTACCACAGTTCAGCTCCTTCTCCCACTCAGAGAGGTAAGCATTGTTATCCTCCCGTAATAAATGGGGAATTCTTAGAGGCTTGCAGAATTTAAGGAGCTTATTCAAGGTGGAGCCAGGATCCCTACCCTCATATGCCGTGCTCCAAATCCTGCAACCGTGTGGATGATCGTCTTCCTTTTAAACGTATGCTTTCCCTTCATTAAAAAACAAAATCACCAGGGAGGGAGAGGGAACGGAAAAAGGAAAATGAGGAGCTGATTCCAGGAACCCAAGCGGAAAGTGAATTTTGAGGATGATGAGGGCAACAAATGTATAAGTGTGCTGTACACAATTGATGTATGTATGGATTGTGATAAGAGTTGTATGAGCCCCAATAAAATGATTTTTAAAAATCACTTCAAATTTAGAAGCATAGTCAACAGACCAAGTTGTACTTGAAATAGCAGTGTACAACCCAGTGGATTATTTGAAGGTAAACTGATTCAGGGAGTCACCTCCCAGGTCTAAGGAATACCATTCTCTTGATCCCTTCACAGTCCTGGCTTGACCCCTTCATAGAGATAAAAATCCTGTTTGCTTGCATGGTGGCCACTTCTTTGCATCTCTGGACACCTTGACTACCAGAAGTAGGAAGGGAAGTGGGAAATTATGCTTACAACATCATAGAAACCTTTGTAACAAAATATCAAAAAAGGAAGCTATGTTTTCCTGACATGCCCTCCTCCACCTAAGTGTATGTGCTTCTGAAGGTGGTATTTCAATCGCTGTGACCCTTCCCTGTAGAATCCCGCATTCCTGGAATTTATACCTTGAAGGATACAAATTGTATTCCTCTTCAGTGTTCTTGAGTTTGGGGGGCCCCCCTCAAAAGTGTCTGAAGGGGCAAGTGGAGGGTCGATGGGGGAAGGCTTCCCAATGGGATTCTCATGCTACCCTTGAGTGAGCAGGCGCAGTGTTGTGAGGGAAAATCAGTCCTTGGCACAATGCCCTTGCCCCTTTCTTACCTCACCAATGCCGGTTTAAATGTTCTTAAAGTTTCTTCACAGTCAACCGCATGATCATCCTGTATCGTTCCAGATGACCTCTTTGGAATCCCCCCAAACATTCACCATAATCTCTGAGCTGACTTCTTGGCCTTGAACTTGTTGACATCTTCTCCAGCTTCTTAAACACTCGATCCATTAAAAAGCCCCTGTCAAACTGGCTGCAGAGCTTCACTGATTTGGGAAGAGACACTTGAGTTTTGTTAAAAGTGCAAACCTTAAGCTTGTTTCTTTTCCTTTGGTACAGAAAATACCCTGGACTTTGAGGGTACCCTCATGAGACGACGAAACTTTTCTGCTCCCCACTTTGGCTGCCAAGATAGGTCTAAACCCAGGCATGTCTGAACCGGAACCCTGAGAGCAGTACTTCTTGACTCACCCTCAGATCTACCTCTCAACAGTGTAGATTTATATTTCTTGCTATTTAACTTTACTTAGTTTCAATGATACATTATTTTGCACCTTGTTACTTTTGCTTAGAGTTTCAAGTGAGTTAGTGAACCTACTTTGTTTCTTCTTCTTGTTTTATTTGGAAAATACCCAGTATATTTATTCATCCTGTTGTTTTTTAGGATACTTATCCATCCTGCTGTTTTAGCTATCACCTAAGGTGTAGCTGGGCACCCCATCGTACCTGTCTCTTGGTGTTTCCCGCACACGTATGTAACAAGGAGAGGGGTCATACCAAACCGTTTTCTGAAATGGGTGCACCAGTTTACTCTTCTTTCATTTGTTTTGCATACTCTGCAAACTTGTGATCAACAGTCTTTTATCATTTTTTCCATTCTGGTGTGCTTGTAGTGATATCGCCTTGTGGTGGGCTTGATTTGTAGTTCTCTGATTGGTATTTTTTGGGGGGTATGTTTATTGATTATCCTTTCTTCTGACTCACCTGTTCAAATCTCTTGCTCAGGCCTCAATTTAATTGTCTCTCTTTATTCTTACCAATTGGGAGACATGCATTCAGAATAGAAACCCATCATTTATTTATAGGTGTTGCATATATTCACTCTCTCCTTCTGTGAATTTGCATCTCTTAACAGAAGCTTTTGATGAAAATAAGTTCTCAGTTTTTATGACTGTAATTGTCCTGCCTTGTTTTCATTGTGATGTCTTAAGACCCAAGCCTCACCCTCAGTACTTTGATGCAGTGAAATTCATAGAAAACCTATCTCTCCTGCCCACATAGTGGACGAGCAATCAATGTAACAGCATAACTGTGACACAAGGGGAATAGGAACCAGCGATTCCTACTACAGTCACGAGTGGTTCAGCATGCCCTCTAGGCGGGGGATGTGACAGTGTTGCGCCCCACATGTAGATCTACCGTGAACGTGCCCCTTGGAGACCGACAACTGCAGATATGCTCGTTCGGAGACTCGGAGGACATAATCAGTGCTGTGATGTTACTGATGGGATATTTCCAGGAGGGTGAATGTTTGTAGAAAGGCAAGTCCCGAGCGAGGTAAAGCACTCAACTTTTGCAGCGTGCCCCGAAAACCCAGGTACATTAAGCCTGTGGAGAGAAGACGCCGCTTCCATGGAAGATGGCGTTAGGTTCACCTGAAGGATGGCCTGCAGATTTTGGAAAATCAGATGGGACATGGGCATTTCCATGTCATGCTGGCCAGTCCTGTGCCCATCAGGTTGCCCAGCATTTCTGCCCTCAGGGCCACTTGCTGATAGGTGCTGTCAAGTACATACTGACTCAGGGCCACCCCAAGTCCAACTCGAGGCAGCACGGCCCTGCCTCTGCACCATGTTCGCGTGCCCAGGGGCATGGTTGTGGCCATTGCCGTGTGCGCTGAGAGGCTTCCAACCTAGGACACTCATCAGCCTGCACTCTGTTGGACGTGCTCTGCTGTGGTCCATCAGGTTCCCACAGTCGATCCCCAAGGGCTTCCTTCTCCCACCCATCTGCCGTCATGATCCCTGCCCATCAGGGGTGATCTGGCTACTATTCAGAATATTGATCACTCCACTTCCAGCATCACACCCTGGGATTTCCAGGATGCACCTCGGAGTTTTCTTTGTATGAGATGCAAAGCCAGGGGACTGTTTTGAGCAGGGATGAACAGGGTGAAGCTGACACCTGTATGTGCCCCTCAGTGAGGACTGGGAGGCTGGGTGTGCACTGCAGAGGGTGTGACCTGCCTCGCCTTCCCACCTCATCTCACACTCAGCTTCCACACAGAAGTCTGCCTGTTCCAGACCATTTATGGTTGTTGAGTCAACTCCGGTTCCTGGTGGCTCTGTGTATGTCTGAGTAGAATTGGGCTTTCCATGGTTGATTTTGTTTTAGCCGCAGGTTGGCAGGCCTCTCTTTCGAGGTGCCTCTAAATGAATGGAAACGGCCTACTTTTTGGCTAGCAGCTGAGCACATCAGCCTGTGCCCCACGCCCCGGGGCCCCCTGTCTGTTCAAGAACTACCTAGCTCATGGGCCAGGGACAGTTAGGACCTGGAAGCGCACTTGGCTCCATGATAATCTGGCCGCACGCAAGTGGTACTTCGATTGCCCCTCATTCTTTACAAAGACAAGTGTGGTTGGTCAGCTCAAGCAGATTTCAGGAGGATCATCGTCCCACACTTGCCCAATCTGTTCCCCCGGTGGCGTCCTGGCTACGTGCTGGGCAGCTTACCATACGGTCAACACTGGGAAACCACCAGTTGCTTCTGCGGCAGAAAGACGACGCTTTCTGCTCCCGTCCATAGCTACAGTCTCGGAATTGCACGGGGCCCTTCTACCCTGACTAACAGGGTAGGTGCGAGTCTGCATTGACTCAGTGGCGGTGGGTTTGGTTTGGGTTGCTGGTCCTAGTGCTGGCGCAGTTACACCTCACCTGCACACAGGGTGCTTTTCCAGGGAGGGGCCTCTCCTTCCAGGCCTGACCCTCTCTGCCTGCACCCTGCTACCAACTGCTTCAGTGCTTACGTGGGCGGGCGGGGCCTGTGAGCATTTCCTGTAACTGGAGTCTCCCAGGCCGGGCCTGCCAGACAATAGATGGATAATTGGATAAACCCTAAACTGGAAACTGCAAACAATGAAAAAGAAAACGCTGTAATCTGGCCTGCACGCTTCCCTGCGCTGGCCTGTTTACATTTGCCACAACTGAAGCAAGCCCTTTCTTTCCCTGTAACAGGGAACCCTGGGGCTCTCGGGTGTGTGGAGAAAGGGTCAGGCGTGTGTGGTCGGTAGCCCAGAATGGGAAGGACAGGTCAAGTTCTCTTCCTCCCAGCCCCCCGCTGGGTTAGAACTATGAATGGCAAGGACGCTTACAGGTTACAGTGGTTGGTAACTTGCCACGCCTGCAGCGTGAAAGGCTTGGCGATTGCCCTTTCACATGGATCCAGATGAAACCCCACCTCATTCCACACCGCCCCAGGAGCCCAGGGGTCTCCTGGTCACCCAAATCTTGGCTGTCAAGAATAGCTCCCAGGTCTTTCTGTGTCAAACGTTATTGGAGCTCAGTTGGGCACGTGGCTGTGGTGGTTTTTAGGTGCCATTGAGTCAGCTCTGACTCACAGGGACCTGACGGACAACGCAAGGAAACACGGCCCGGCGTCGTCGTCCTCAGAGCGCTGCCACCTCTGAGTCGCTTGTTGCAGCCACTGTGACAATCCAGATTGCTGGGAGCTGCCTCGTTTGCTCGGACCTTCTACTTTGCCAGGCATGATGTCCTTCCCTGGTGCCTGGTTCCTTCTGATCACATGTCCAAAGTCTGTGAGATGAAGTCTTTCCCTCTTTGCTTCTGTGGAACATTCTGACTTCCATTCTTCCAAGACAGACTTGTGTTCGCCCAGTTTCAGTGTGCCTTGTCAGCACTCTTATCCAAAGACATCGGTGCTTCTGGAGTCCCCCTCAGCCAATGCCCAGGCACACGAGGGGATCTGAACATACCACGCACACGTCTTTACTTTTTAGTGCCTGCAAGAAGTCTTTTTGCGATGGCTCCGCCGGAGGCTGTACAGTGAATGCGTACACCATCCAGTAAACCTGTCCCATCCGGGTGACTGGATCACGGTGACGTCACGTGTACTCCGAGTAGAACTGTACAAAGGCTGCAGTGGCTGGTTTGTGGTATGTGGACTGCCAAGCTTTTCTTCCTAGGTATCTCTGGGTGGTCTCCAATGTCCACCCTTTTGGTTAGTGGCCTAGTGTGTTAGCTTCGTGCCTCCTCCAGTGAGTACCATCCATGTGCACCATCACCAAAGAAAGCCAAACCCACTGCCTCAGAATCCATTCCCACTCACAGCCACTCATACGGTTTCTGGGGCTCTGACTCATCACAGAGGCATACCATCTCATATTTCTCCCTAAGAGTATTTGGTGGGTTTGAACCTTGGACCTTGTAGTTAGCAGTCGAGTGCTTACGGGATGGAGCCACGAGAGCTCCTTTGTGTTGTTTTGTTATAGCAGCTCTGGGCACCTAATGCAAGTAGCCGTCCAAATTTGTCCAAATCAGAAGGTAGGGGGTGCGGGGGAAGCCTATTCTTTCTCTTAGTCCCGAGGGAGATGGGAAATGAGAAAAGCCAGAGCTTAAATAATGGGGACTAAGGAAGTCGACTGTAAGAATGGCTTCTTAGTTTCCTTCCTGGAAACAAGATAAAAGCCCTAATAGTTTCCCAAAGTGGCTTTATCCCCCCAGCTGTGCCTTCCTTCCTTTCTGAGCACTGTCCCCTCAGGATCCCTGTTCCTCTTGCCGGATGCCCTCCTGGCGGCTGCGGCACACAGCGACCCCATGCACAGTGGATGGAGCACTGTGTCCTGCAACACCCTCCAGGCCGTGCTGGGCTTTAGCCCTTGTTGCAGCCAAGGTGCGCTCCGTCTCATGGAAGGGCTTCCTCTTGTTCGCGGACCCACTTCTTACTAAGCCTGATGTCCTTCTCCAGGGACTGGTCCCTTCCGAGAGCACGTCCAGAGTTGGTGTGACAAAGTCTTGCCATTCTCACTTCTAAGGAGAGATCTCACCGTCCTTCAAATGCAAGACAGATGGGGTCGTTCTTGTGGCAGCACATGGTATATTCCCTGTCCTTCACCAACACCCTCATTCAAATGGACTGAGAACACCAGGGTCAAGGGCCTTCATCCTCAAAGTACCGTCTTTGCCGTTGAACACATTAAAGGGGTTTCTTTTTGTTTGTTTTTGCGGCAGAGCTGCCCGAGGTCAATATGTTGTGTAGTTTTCTGATGCTGCTTCCATGAATGTGGAACGTGGATCCCCAAAGAGTGAAACCTTGGATGTCACCATTTTTTTACCGTTAGTCCCGATGTTGCCGATAGGGCCCGCTGTGAGGATGTTTGGTTTCTTTATGTGAAGGGCTAGGCCACCCTGAGGGATGCAGTTGGTGGTCTTCATCAGCAAGTGCTCTTTAGTCTCAGCAAGCGGGTGGAGTGTGTCTCCCTCCAACCCCGAAGTCACCGTCTACCTCACCGAGTCCAGCTTCAAAGATGCTGTTCACTAAGCGGAGCCCATTCTCTCGCCCTCTCCTAAAAAAATATTCCTTGGCTCTGAGATGTTTACAAAACCCAGAAACAGAAACCCGTCTCGATCAGGAGACATCTGCAAAAGACCTCATATCTTTGCATCCATTGCCAGCTGGGGGAAAACAGAGTAGATGGAGTCTTGGCGGGAGTGACTGAAGAGCAAGGCTTTGGAGGGTCAGAGTTGGGGGAGTAGCCGCAGCCTTTGATCATGGAAGGAACCCCAGCATCACCTTGTAGGACACCCCCCCCCCCAGATAAGAAAGAGGAGGTCTGAAGAGTTCTGAGGCCGCATGGGCTGTGAGGCTAATTGGTGGCTGAGCCGGCCGCGCAGGGGTTGGCTGTTGACGAGGAGCCATGGTGAGGAGCTCTTCAGCCAGGCAGAAGTGGAGCCGACAGAGGGTCGGAGGGACCCAGCGGATCCACAGCGGAGGCTGTTTTAATTCTTTATCATTGTCACTTCACTTTGGTTTGTTTCTGACCTTCACTGCCCCAGCTGTTAAGCATAAATTGTAGTTGTTAATTTGCTTCCCTTGACATGTTTGCGAAGGACTCTCGTTTAAGGGAGTCTCTCGGCTCGGGAGGGAAGGGTGTTTGTTCCACGCTGCAGCCCTGCACCCTGAGGCCCCCAGCTCGGCCTTGGACGTTCTCCGGAGGCTGACACAATGCAGAGCCGGCCCCAGCGCATCCAGCAGTTGGCGCGGCGCATCTCCGCATGCGTTGGCGGATGGGCTTTGCTGGACAATCTCACCTAGAAAAGCCCTCGACAGGGTGGGGGTGGGGTGGGGAGTCAGCCATCTAGAACCGTCCCCTCCTAGAAAACGGACTCGATTCGCTCGCTTGTTTGTTTTTAATCTGGCATGATGGAGAGGCTCCGGCCTTGCCAAAGCCGGGGAAGAGTCTGGGAAGCTGCGTTTGCATGTGGCCCTTCTCGTTCCGTGATTTTAGACAAGGCTGCAAACAAGCCACGGTGCCAAGGGCGCCCAAAAGGCACTCACAGAAGCAGCACTGAGAAGGGAAATTGAATTTATAGGCAGCGAGATAGGATAATCCGTTTTCATATTTAAAAATATCCTCAAACCAGATGAGTCGGCTCTGGCAGATAGGGGATGGAATTGAGTTTGAATCCCAGGACTGCAAATGATGGTTCAGTGGGAGCTCTCTGCTTTGTCTGTGTGTGGCTGGCGGTCTGCGCACGTGCGCACTCTCCCTCCGTGTGTGCATGTGTGTGCGCACTTGCTAGATCCAGTGGACTCTGACCCATGGCTACCGGATGTGTGGACGTAGAACTGCCCTGTAAGGGTTCCTAGGCTGCTGCCGTGTATGGGAAGCACCCCAGCAGCACAGTGTTTAAGCTCTCACCTGCTAACTTAAAGACGGGCATTTTGAAGCTGCCAATCTCTCTACCAGAGAAAAATGTGGCAGTCTGCTTTCCTGAAGATTACATTGGGAGCCCCATGGAAAAACACCAGGTAGTATAGTCCTGCCTTGTCCTGTAGGGAGGAGCCCTGGTGGCATAGTGGTATTGAGTTGGGCTGGTAACCCTCAGGTCAGCAGTTCAAAACCACCAACTGCTCTGCAACAAACCGATGAGGCCCTTAATTCCTGTAAAGGGTTCCAGTCTCAGAAACTCACAGGGCAGTCAGTTCTACCCTGTTCAATTGGACGGCAGTACATTTGCCCTAGAGGGTCCCAGGGAGTCTGTGAATAGGAACCGACTCCACTGCTGCAGGCCTTTTGTTTTGTTTCTCACCTTTTCTAGGGAACAGATCACTGAGTCTTTTCTTAGAAGCGCCAGCCTCTGGTTAGCAGCCAAATGGCTGCCCCAACACTGCTTCATGCTGATGTAGCTGCAGGTACATCTCGTCAGTCCCTTCTGGGCACACAGAGTCTGAGTTTTAAGCCCAAACCTTCAGCTTGTCTAAATCATTTGTTATTTTTCATTCTGAGCCTTCAATGTTGTTGATAGAGCCAGAGATAATCTGATTGGCTGCATAGCTACCTCCCACTCCACCCCCACCCCTTTGAGGACTTATCTGGAGATCAGAAATCAAAATAAACAAAACAAAAAACTCTCTCTGGTCTTTTTTTGCATGAAGAGCAAACACTGTACCTAGTGCTTATGTAAAGTTTTATTTATTATTTATTTTATGACAAATTTGATTTACTCTAAGAATTACATTTTTTTTTTTTGAGCCTGTAACTGCAAAAGACAGGGGTCGGCCAGGTAGACACTGCCATTCCATAGGCACACCTTCATGATAAGCAGTGCCCGGCCTCGGCCTTGGGCCCTCTGAGTGGCCAGGAGCCGGTTCCGGGTGGCAGAGCTTGAGTCGGTTTTTGTCAGGGTTATATCCTGACCCTTGGGAGGGCATGTTGTCTGAAACCACAGTCTCCCTCCACAGTCTGGGTCAATGGGGACAGGGAGCAAGAGCAGCTGTCAGCCGTGTTGAAGCTTCCCACATGTGAAGGCGGAACCCAGCGGCCACTGCCTGCAGGGGCAGAGGGCCCACCCAGCAGGGTACGCATGGAGCGCCCTGTGCTTACTGACTCATCAGGAGCAAGCCGTTTCACATTTCTTCACCACATCAAAGATTCTTCTTCTCGGGCTGGCGGACATCTGCCTTTATGCAAGGCCCACAGCACCTGCCCATCGAATCAAAGCGCCCGTTCAAACGTGCAGCTCCCAACATGGACGCGTGCCTGGTCAGCAAGGTGAGCACGGGCTTTCTCTTGCTTGCTCCCTGACCTGGAGTGCACTTGTTCCCAGGGTCCTGCACTAACCTGCCATCTGTTCGGAAGCACACATTAGTAAGTAGCACAAGGAAGCCCGTGCTCACCTCGCTGCCTGGATACTCCACCCCTGCGTCTGGGGTACCCTTGGTTTGACAGAGCAAAGTGAGGACGGGGTGGTCGTGGAAGTGAGGCAGCGGTGCCCTCCTCTTGGCGGGCGGTTCTCGTCACCGTTTGATGGAGGGTCAGGACACCGCGTCCCTGCTCTGCGGCTGGGCGGAGGCGCCCATCAACCCAAGGATCTCTCTCCCTTTCTCCCTCGGATGCAGTAAATCTGTTTCACGGGACAGGAGAGGGGTGGTTGCTAATGCAGAAATCTTCAGGTCAGATCTCGTTACAACGGACTCTGTGTTGCAGCCTGAGCCCTCTGTGCAGCAGAAATGCTAGACTGGCCTGAAATTACAGCCGTTCGCCGCCTGAGGATAGGAAACCTTCCCGTTGTGAAAAGGTGGTTGGTCCGTTCTTTGGTGCGTGGGTGTGTTTGCTTATGTAGAAAATGGGATAGGGTTTGGCAGCTCCTGTGCCTTGTGGTAGCTGAATCCATGGCTGCAGAGTCGGCGCAGTCCTGGCCCAGAGTTCCACAGGCGCGTCTGCCCGTCCATACTTCCAGAGCCGTGTTCCTTCCGGTACATTTTTTGCCTTTTCCAGAACCAGCTCGTGTTCTTTTCTGTTCCCCAGCACCTCGGGTGCTTGTGCGCCGCCAGCTCGCTCCCTGCAAACTGTGGGTCACACAGTGCTGCTCTGAGCTCATTGGAATGTACGTGTCTCTGCCGTTCATCCGAGGAAGGACTTAGTGATGGCTTAGGCCCCGTTAATTGCTTTTCCGAGGAGCGCTCGTGGTGCCGTGAGTGAGCCTTTCTGGCTGCTACCTGATAGGGTGGCAGTTCAAACCGACCGGCCTCTCAGTGGGACAAGATGAGACATTCTGCTTCCATAAAGATTGCAGCCTCGGAAACTCTAAGGCAGTGTTTCTCAACCTGTGGGTTGTGACCCCTTTAGAGGTTGAACATCCCTTTCACAGGGATCGCCTAATTTATAACAGTAGCAAAATTAAACAGTTATGAAGTAGCAATGAAAATAATTTTATGGTTGGGGGGGGATCACCACAACATGAGGAACTGTGTGAAAGGGTCGTGGCATTAGGAAGCTTGAGAACCACTGCCCTATGGGGCAATTGCCTACCCTGCAGGCTCACTATAAGTTTGAATCCACTCAACAACAATTTTATTATTTTATTTTATTTTTCCCCTCCAAATGGTTTCCTTTCCTGTTTTCTCAGAGTGGAGCTGACTCACGATTAGGCTCCATCACTTTAGCCCTCTGGCTTTTTTGCTTGGGTGCTTAAAATAGAAGTTCCTTAATGTTCTTACAAAGGTGTAATATAGACGGTTATGTATTTAGTGTTCATTGATGTGGTTGTGTGGAGCCCGGATGGTGTAGTGGTTACAAGTTGGGCTGTAAGTACAAGGTCAGCAGTTCGAAACCACCAGCTGCTCTGTGAAAGCAGCTTTCTACTCCTGTAAAGAGAGTTACGGTCTCAGAAACCCACAGTGGTGGTTCTACTCTGTCCTCTTGGGTTGCTCTGAGTGGAGATTCACTCGAGGACAGGGAGTGGGATTGGGTTTGGGTGTGACTGGGGCCTGTGGAATCCATTCCTCCTCAGACTGGCCCAGAGGATTTCCAAGGCTCCTAAACTTAAGGTCACAGACTTGCAGGTCTTTCCTCCTTCGCAGCTGCTGGAAGGTTGCAGCCACCAACCATTCGCTCCGCAGCTGAGCCCTTAACCATTGCACAACCAGGCCTTCTCATTTCATGTTGACCAGCGAGCACCTGATTGTTATGTGTTGATTTCAGCTAACTAGCTCGTTTGGTTCAGAATCCAAAAGGTCCCAAAGGTGCTCAGGGACCAGTCTTCTCCCACTGCTGTCTGGAATCTGTGTTAGGTGTGCGTGTGTACATGGAGGTATACAAATGTGTATCCATGTGCACATATAGGCACATGCATGCATATACTTTCTTCCCCCCTTTTTCTATCAAGGGTGGCAAAAAACCTTCCAAACACGACCATCAAGTCGATGCTGCCTCCTGGTGATCCTATCCGGCAGAGTAGGAACTGCCCCTGTGGGTTTCCGAGTCTGTAACTCTTTACAGGAGCAGGAAGCTCTGCCCCTTGGAGCAGTTGGTGCTTTCAAACTGCTGACCTCGAGGCTTGCAGCCCACCTCCTAACCACTGCGCCACCAGGCCTCCTGCACAGACTCAACTACACATGCCTCTATTTCATTTTAACTCGAAGACGTTTTGGAATTCAGTCCCAATCCATAAACAAAGAGCTTCCTCTCTGTTTGTTACGGCTGCGCGTATCACCTACCATCTTATGACCTCCTGAACCCGTCCTTAACGGGTGGGCATTCAGGTTATTTCTAGTCTTTGGCTGGGGCAGACAGGGGGTTGCGTGACACACCTGATTTGGTCTATGTATACCTAGAGGGGAAACATCCTAGAAATGGAAGTTCTTCCACCAACAGGGAGTGTATTCAAAATCTTGATGGTTCTGTCACGCTGCCCTACACAGAAGCGTGTGGTTGACAGCTCTGCTGGCAGTGAGAGCAGCTGGCAGATGTTTGATGTTTGGGAAAACAACAGGAGAAATAGCGCGATCTCAGTTTACAGGTGAACATGCCCTGGTTGGAGTGATGTTGGGTATAATGAAATTTAGAGTAACCGATAAATTCCTGTACACACACTAAGTTCACACATGTACACACACGGATGTGCTGTGTGTATGAGGGCATGTCAAAAAGAATTGCTATCAGGGTTCCGGTCAATGGGTTTATTTCTCACATAATGTGCTTCAACAAGACTCTGCTCTCAGTGGATGTGTGCAGACCAGTTCTTTTGGCCTGAGACTTGTCTCTGTCTCAGCAGGGTACCTTAAAAAAAAAGCCATAATCAAGATAGTGGCTTCCCAGACCATCTGTTGAACTAGTTCAATTCCAGGCCGAGAGGTCAGATCAGAAGACTGGGCTTTTGGACCCCCGAGGGGTCATTTTGGTAGATTTTCTCCAAGGATGATCACGGGGGTTTCTTTTAGAAAGAAGGGTGAGGAAAATGAAAAACTGCCTTGGTGAGGCAAAAGGCCAGCAAAGAAGCCCCAAGGAATTGCTTGCCTTCGGGGTAATGCACCTGCTCTTTCTCTGAGGGTCTTAAGGGATGTCCTATGAGAATTTCATTGGGAAAACTTCCCTTATCCACCCCACAGCCTGACCTTGCCCCTTCGGACTTCATTTTGTTCCTCAAACTCAAAACCAGCTACTGCCATCAAGGCAATCCTGATTCAGGCCAACCTTCTAGGACCGCATAGAACTGCCCCTCTGGGTTTCCTAGGCTAGCAATCTTGACGCAAGCAGAAAGCCTCTTCTTCCCCTTGCAGAGTGGCTGGTGGATACAAACTGTCATTCACCTTGTGGTTAGTAGCCCAACAGAGGATCCACTACACCTCCAGGGCTCCTTCAAACCCCCAGATCACTTAAAAGCACATATTCAAGACTCTGGGATGCCAGAAACTTTGGTTTTTAGGTGGTGTAAATGGAAGAGTGTAGAATTCTTCCTGCAAAGCATTGATGTCGGTAGGCACCATCAGTGAGTTCTGACCCACAGCGACCCGTGCACAGCAGAGCAAAATACCGCCCAGTCCTGCGCCAGCCTCCCAACGGTTCCGATGCCCGAGTCCAATGTTGTGTCAGTCCGTCTCATTGAGGGCCTTCCTCTTTTCCACTGCCCCTCCACTGTGTCAAGCATGATGTCCTTCTCCAGGGACTGGTCTCTCCTGGTGGCATGTCCAAAGTATATAAGACAACCTCTCGCCTTATAAGGAGCACTCTGGCCGTACTTCCAAGACAGGTTTGTTTGTCCTTTTAGCAGTCCATGGTACTTTCAATATTCTCCAGCACTATAATTCAAACACATCAAATCCTCTTAAGGCTTCTTATTCAATGTCCGATTTCACATGCATATGAGACCCTGGCAAGAACCATGGCTTGGGTCGGGCACAGCTTGGTTCTCATAGTAACATCCTTGCTTTACAAGAAGCACTCTACAGAGGTCTCAGGCAGCAGATACACCTAATCCAACACATCTTTTGATCTCTTGACTGCTGTGTCCATGAGCATTGATTGTGGATACCAGCAAGACAATATCCTTGATAATTTCAAACTTTTCTTCATTAATCGCGATGTTTTCTATTGGTCCCGTTATGCGAACTCTGGTCTTCTTTACATTGGGTCATAATCCATCTGGAAGGCTGCGATCCTTGTTCTTCGCAGCAAGTACTTCAAGTTTTCATTTCAGCAAGCGGGCGGTGTCACCTGCACATCTCAGGTTGTCAATAAACCTCTCTCCAACCCTGATGCCACATTCTTCTTCATCTAACCCAGCTTCTCTGATGATTCGTTGTGCAAACAGATTGAGTAAGAATGGTGAGAGGATAGAACCCTGAAGCTTACCTCTCCTGATTTTAAACCTTGCGGATACCTTTGTTCCTTTCCCCAGCTGCCTCTCGATCCACGTACAAGTTCCTCATGAGCACAGTGAAGTGTTCTGAGACTCCCATTCTTCTCAAGGTTGTTCATAGTTTGTTATGATCCACACAGTCGAATGCCTTTGCATAGTCAATGAACACAAGTAAACATATGTCTGGTCTTTCTTTGAGCCAAGGTCCATCTGACCTTAGCAATGATATCCCTTGTTCCACAGCCTTGTCTGAATCTGGCCTGAACCTCTGGCAGCTCCCTGTCAATGTAGTGGTGCAGCCACTGTTGGATGATCTTAATCAACATTTTACTTTTGTGAAATTTCAATGATACTGTTTTAGAGCAGTGGTTCACAACCTTCCTAATGCAGCGACCCTTTAATACACCTCCTCATGTCGTGGTGACCCCATATGTGGGCGTATCTGCGTGTGGGCGGACCCACCTGGAGACGGATAGAGGAGCGGTGTCTTGGTTCCTATGACTATCAGAAATAGGGTCTTAGGCGACCCCTGTGAAAGGGTCGTTTGATCCCCAGAGGGGTCACAACCCCCAGGTTGAGAACCGCTATTCTAGATTTTGAGTATCCTGTTGGGTCTCCTTTGGCATGAGTACAAGTATGGATCTCGCCTAGTCAGTTGACCAAGTAGCTCTCTTCCAAATTTCCTGACATAAATGAGTGAGTGCTTTCCTTGATATATCAGCTTGTTGAAACATTTCAACGGGGATTCATTCTATCAATCCCTGAAGCTTTGAAGCAGTTTGAACTTTTTCCTTCAGCGCCTTTGATTTTTGCTTGTGTGCTGCTGCCTAAAATGATGGGGTATCAGCCAGTTCTTGGTACGGTGGCTGTGTGTTCTTCCCATCTTCTCTTGATACTTCCTGCCTCATTCACTATCTTGCCTATCGAACCTTTCCAGATTGCAGCTCGAGGCTTGCATTTCCCTCAAGTTGTTTCTGGGAGGAGTAGAGAGATGGAAACACCAGTTTCAGAGTGTGTAGGCTTAGATGGAGGATATATTGAGAAACAGTAATGTTCACATTTTGAGATTTTGTTTTAAAAAGGTTTTGGTGATTTTGAAGCGACACTTTCGACTTAGACTCCTACACATGAGTGTGTGTGTTTAAATTGGAAAGACATAAATAGATTTTTGCCTTTTCCTTTCCAGCTACTCCACACACCAGCAGTTACGCTTGCTTCTAGTAAATGATATAACTGATATTTTAATAGTGTAGTTATTAATGACAAATATGGCTTAGAATGCTGGAAGATGCCTAATATCTTCCTTCATACGGTTCCCCAAAGCGTCTTGCTGAAATCAGATTACAACTAAAATTATTTTTCAAAGTAGCTCATTTCAAACTAATCTAATTGAGTCTTTGACTTGTGAGGGTGTATTGCATGATTTCTAAAGATAGAGTGTTTCAGGTCAATCAAACAGGGGCATATATTGCTTTTTAGTAAAAAGATACAGATTCCAGAGAAATTGCACTTTGACAGACATTATGAAAAATTGCCCATTTGGATAAAAATGGCCACCTTGGCCCGGCTCTTCTGTGTCCTGCGTCAGATGAAATCCCCTGTGGCTATTAGTTATGACGGTAGCTGGGCTGTAATGGCAACTGGACTGTCCCAGATGATCCTGGGGCCCACTCCAAGAGAGCGGGCAGTGAGGGTTCTAGGTGTGTTACTTCTCCGTGTCCATATTGCTTACTCAGGCCGACAAGTGCCCTGCAGGCCTCCTTGGGTGGGAAGGATGCTCTCCACGTCTAGGAGTTGGCTGTTACCTGCCCTTGAATTGGCCTGGCCCTTGACTCTTGGCAACCCTGTGCACAGCAGGGCGGGACCGTGTGATCCACAAGATGCTCATTAGCTCGTTTTTGGAAGTAGATGCCACGGCTTTTCTTCCCAGTCCATCGGAGTCTGAAAGCTCTGTTGAAACCTGGTTCGTATTCCAGCCACAAGCAAGCCACTATTCGTGGGCAGACCCGGAAGCAAATGCAGGCCTCTTGTGTGGGAGGTGAAAGTTCGACAGCTCCCGCCATCCCTCATTTCTTGTAGATGGTACCTGTCTTCTCCCTGCCATTGAGCTGATTCCAACGCACCGTGACCCTAGAGGACAGAGTATACCTGCCCCGTGGGATCCTGGGACTCCTTTTATTATTGTTACAAACTTGTAGACATTTTTATTAAACAAATGTTTCAAAATGTGAAGCTATTGTTTCTTGACAGATCCTCCCTTACATCCACACATTCTGCAAGCAGGTTTCCACTGATCTAAGCCAGCGGTGCTCCACCTTCCTCATGCCGCAGCGCTCTCATCCAGTTCCTCACGTGGTGGTGATCCCCCCAACCATTAAATTACTTTCGTTGCTACTTCATCACTGTCATTTTGCTACTGTTATGAATTGGGCGACCCCTGTGAAAGGGTCGTTCAACCCCCAAAAGGGTTTGCAACCCCTGGGCATGTTGTCAGGAGAGACCAGTCCCTTGAGAAGGATATCATGTTTGGTGAAGTAGAGGGGCAGCGAAGGAAGGAAGGAAGGAAGGCCCTCAATGAAATAGACTGACACAGTAGCTGCAACAAAAACAATGGGCACCGGAACAATCGTGAGGATGGGACAGGGCCAGGCAGTGTTTCGGTTCCTTTGTGCAGAGGGTTGCCAACAACGACAGTTATCCCCTGGTGTGGACGCCATCTTTCTTCACCTGGGAGTCCCCGCCTGGGGTTTCTTCAGCCCATGCAAGAGGCGGTTTCTGTGGGCAAGTATGACCTTTGAACGTTGCGCATCTGATGTCTCCTAAGTGTGGGGGGATCCCCGTGAGATCAATATCCTTTCTTTTACAACAAATGCTGTGAATAATAAAGTGATACTATAGATATTGCCCAATCAGGAAGGCTGGAAGGTGCCTTTCAAGTTTAGTGGTAGTTTTGAATTGGAATACTCCATGGTATTCCTCCCTCCAATCTCAATTCACCAACATTTTGGAACTTCAGGGATACTGGAGATGGTCTAATGTTTCATCCCAATTTTAGAAGAGGAGAAAACAGAAGCTGGGAGTTTAGGATATTTTCAGTAGGGGTGTGAGTGAGTGTGTGTGTGAGAGAGCGAGTGAGTGTGAGAGTGAGTGAGTGTATGTGTGTGTGTGAGTGCATGTGTGAGAATGAGTGAGTGGTGAGTGTGAGTGAGTGGTGAGTGTGAGTGAGTGCATGTGTGTGAGAGTGAGTGAGTGGTGAGTGTGTGTGTGTGAGAGTGAGTGAGTGGTGAGTGTGTGAGAGTGAGTGTGAGTGCATGTGAGTGAGTGGTGAGTGTGAATGAGTGAGTGTAAGTGCATGTGTGTGAGAGTGAATGAGTGGTGAGTGTGAGTGAGTGCATGTGTGTGAGAGTGAGTGGTGAGTGAGTGTGAGTGCATGTGTGAGAGTGAGTGAGTGGTGAGTGTGAGAGTGAGTGAGTGGTGAGTGTGAGTGAGTGCATGTGTGTGAGAGTGAGTGGTGAGTGAGTGTGAGTGCATGTGTGTGAGAGTGAGTGAGTGGTGAGTGAGTGGTGAGTGTGAGTGAGTGTGAGTGCATGTGTGAGAGTGAGTGAGTGGTGAGTGTGAGTGCATGTGTGTGAGAGTGAGTGAGTGGTGAGTGAGTGGTGAGTGAGTGGTGAGTGTAAGTACGTGTGTGAGAGTGAGTGAGTGGTGAGTGTGAGTGAGTGTGAGTGTGAGTGAGTGCATGTGTGTGAGAGTGAGTGTGAGTGAGTTAATGAGTGAGTGACACAGCTGACCCTCTAGGATCCTGACCCCAGATCTCACCCAGCTTAATTCCTCCAAAAATCCTGCTTCAACACCATTTTTTTCTCTCCAATAGCAGCCTAGCTGCTCTTTTAGAAAGTAGATCCAAGATCTCATAGCAAAGTTCTCTGGCCTTGGTCTGGCTGGAGATCCGCAGCAGAAAACCAGAGCGCCCTTTGTGAAAAACAAAAACCAAAGCCATGCAGGCAGGTACACTTGTTGGAGTAAAACCAGCCCACTTGTCGTCAAGTCCATACTGACTCATGGTGAGAGCATGTGTGTCAGCAGAACTACAGTGTTCTGTATGACTGTCAACGGCTGCTTGTCCTGACTGGGAGCAATCACCAGACCTTTCTCCTGAGGCATTGCTGGGTGGACTTGAACCATCAATCTTTTAGTTAGCAGCCCAGCTCCCTATCCATTGGCACCACCTGGAGACTGGACTTGGGGTACGTGCATCATTTTGATGACTGGGCTATAAATGACTCCTCTTTTGGAAAAGTCACAGTGAAGGAGGGAGGGAGCAGACATCTTAGGTGCATTACCAAGGTACTTGCTCAGAGTCTCCTCCGTGGACAAGTGGAGCCATGGCAGCGACTTTAGCCCAGGCAACCCCGAGGGACAGTTTCACTTTGAGTCAGAATTGGTGTGACATTACCTAACTGCAAGCAACCTTCACCTGCAACAGTTGAGGGCATTAAAACGGTAATGTTTTGTCGTGATACCTCCCAAATCTGTGTTTCCAGTCTGGCACCTTCATCAGGAATTTGGACACCTATGGATTACCTGTGAGACTATCTAACTCCACACATCGCCTACATCCCAACAGGTTCCTTCTGTGAACTCTTGATCTCCAATAGGCGAGGTGTACACCGTCTTCCAAGTGAGCCGAGCCAGACCTCTGCTCAGCATCTTTGGCTCCTCCCCTTTCCGCCCCAATGCTGGTCCACAAGCTCAATGGTTTCCACCTCTTGGTGTCCCCTGATCACCCCCTCTTAGGCTACTCCACAACCTGTCTTAATTCATAGTCCTCTCATTTCTTCCTGGAGTTGCTGCCACTACCTCCAGCTAACACTGCCCCCTTCCCCGCCCCGTCTCTCCCTCTAACCTGTCCTCCAGAGAAATCATTTTAGAAAAGTCGGCCCAATCATGGAGTTCCCCACAGGCCAGTTCTTCATGAGCTCCCCACTGTCCGTGTAGAAACTTTTCTGACTGGACCAAGCTCGCTTCCCCTGGCTACCTACAGCCATGACGAACTTCTCCAAGGAGCCAGGACTGGTCTGGCTCTGACCTCTGCTGGGCTCCTTGTTCTGAACGGCCCACCCTTCCCTCTGCTTTCCTCTCCCTTGCTGATTCCTGCTGGCCTTTCTGATCTTGGTGCAGGGTCTCGGTGAAGGAGATGTCCTCAGCGAGTGGACTTATTCAATAAACACTGTGTATGAGAAAGAGCCCTGGTACAGCAGTCATTCAGCTCTTGGCTGCTGACCAAAAAGTCAGTGGTTTGAACCCACCAAGCACCCCTCTGGAGAAATATGTGGCCATTTGCTTCTGTCAAGATTAAGGCTACAGCTTTGGAAGTCCCAGGGGGTAGGTCTGCTCTGCCCTCTAAGGTCACCATGAATTGAAATCAACTCAACAACAGGGGGGATGGTTTAGTGTTTGCATGTTTGCTGTGTGTCTGGGAAAATTCCAGGAACCTCATATATGTTAATCTTTACTCCTCAAGAGGAGCCCTGGTAGCACTGCAGAGTAGCGGGCTACTAACCGCAAGGTTGGTGGTTCAAACCCACCAGCCTCCTGCTCCTGGGAAGATCTGCAGCCTTGGAAACCCTATGCAGAGTCACTGTGAGTCGGACTCAACTTGATGGCAGTTTGGGGTGTGCTTGGACTGGGGTTAGCCCTCAAAGCCACAGGAGAGAAGCAAAGCAAACCAAACCAAACTCTCGGCCATCAAGTCTATTCTGACTCATGGTGACCCTATGGGATAGGATAGCACTGCCTTCAGTGGATTTCTTGATGGGAGTAGAAAGCCCCATCAGTGGCGTAGTGGTTACAAGTTGAGCTGTGATCCACAAGGTCAGCAGTTCGAAACCATGAGCCGTTCCTCAGGAGAAGGATGAGGCTTTCTACTCCCATAAAGAGTTAGTCTCAGAAACTCACAGGGGCAGTCAGTTCAACCCTGTCCTATAGGGTTGCTATGAGTTGGCATTGACTCAATGGCAGTGAGTAGTGTTGGACTGGGGTTACTCCTCAAAGTCACAGGAAAAAGGAAGAATTATTGTCGCCACTTTGGGTATGAGAAACTTGGATCTCTTCTGAGGGATAATGGGACTTACCCGGGCCATGTAGCCACGGAGTGGGAGCCTACAGCAGAGGATGCTCTGATACTAGGTGAACAGGTCTTACTTACATCGTGTCCCTTAAATGTGGGCCCATAGCTTCCTTTTCTTGCGCACTGTAGTCAAGGCTGGGCCACAGCCAGTTCTGCTACTGCTAGACGATGACTTGCCTAATGACCTGTGTGTGGTATGCGTACAATTTGCTTTTTGAGCAGGTGATACAAACACGTATTACAAAGTTTAAAAGATCCGCAGAGTACACAGTGAAAGGTGTGTATCTTTCCCACCTTTATTGGCCCATCCAGCCCCCAGCTTCTCTCTAGAAGGTCACTACTGTTAGCCATCCCTTGTGTATCTTTCCCAGGGATAGTCGTGCCCGTGCCTAAGTATAAATGGTATCATTTGGATTTTTACGTTTGGGATAGCGTATTCTCTTTGCCATTCATAATCTCTGCTTTGGGGCCGAACACCCTGTCTTGGGGTCTGTTCCTTCGATACATTAAGAGCCCCCTTTTCTCTTTGATGGCTCAATAATTGGCCATTAGAGTGATTAGGCCATAGTTTACCTAGTCCGTTTCCTTCGCTATGTATTTAGGCCATTCTTCAGCCACAGCCAACAAGGCTGCAAACACTGGCTTTATAAAGACGTGGCAGTGCACACGTGTGGCTCTTGCTGCAAGATAAAATCCTGCCGTTGGAATTCGGGGTTGGGGATAAATGCATTTATAATTTTGATGGATGGTGCCAGACTGCCCTTCCTGGGGGATGCATCCATTTATCCTCTCATTAGCAATTTATGAAAGTGCCTCTCTCCTTGTGGCCTTCCCAGTGCAGCGGGGAATAAAACACTTTGATGTTTGCCATCTTAACGCTTAATTTGCATTTCCCTGATTGTGGGTAGAGTAGGGTCTCTTTTTATGGGTTTACAAACTCGTCTGATGGCCTTGCTGAGGCTTTGACTGTTGACTGGGCTCACTGGATCCTCCTTCCTTGCTTGGCGCCCTGCTTGCAAGCTGAGGAGATTTGCTTTTGTCTATGACTGGAGTTGCTCACACGTCTCTGGTTTGTCATTTGTCTTTTATCTTTGTTTCTGGTGGTCCCCCGTTTCCCCCCCCCCCTTCTTAGGAACACCTCCCCCCACCAACTTAACAGTCATTTCGTTGACAGCCTCTGGGTTTGAGTTGGCTTCCGCAGGCCTGCAGTTGCCTGTATCTGTGTGGTCATGGGACTCGCAGGAGAGTCACTGGAACAGGATCCCCAGGGGGAGGCTGACCTCCCCTTTCGCCCTGGCTCATCTCTAACGACGTCCGTAACCTTGAAGGCTTTTAGAAAAATGCGTTATTAATACCCACCTCCTAAGGTTAGTCAAGAGGCAGTGAGACTGCTCAGGGAAGTGACTACCACTCCATTACTGGTGGTGCTTCTATCGCGTGAAGATTTCACCCAAGTTCATTACTCTGCCACGTAGGGCAGGGCCTGCTGTCAACTCCTGCCATCCTGCCATTCCCACCCGATGCCCCGAGACTTCGCCAGGTACCGTGGGGAGCACCCGACCTTGCTCATGGTTTGCTTCACTGTGTATTGTGAGTTGAAAGTCAAGGCCCACAGTCCTGGCTGGCACTGCCTGGGGGCCCTGGATGTTTCTCCACTCAGCCCTCACTGACCAGAGAGAAGGCTCCCAGACCCTCGAGGACCCTGGCACCTCACAGGACCCCCAGTGAGCCCCTGTTCTTCCCTGCGTCTCCTCACAACCCCCCACCACTGAGCTCCTGCATCCTCCTCTTTGGGGCTCCTGCTGTGACAGGTGAACAAGCAGCCCTGCCCTCACCCCTTGGTGGATCTTGCCCTTTGCCCTGTTACCTCCTGAGCAGATTTGAAACATGGCCATGCTCACAGAAAGCAGCGGATGCCAGTCGGCTCTGGAGCACAGCAACCGGGCATGCGTTGTGGTAGAACTGTGCTCCCTGGGTTTTCCGGGCCAACTTCTCAGTAACCGATCACGAATCTTTCTTCCGAGGGTCCCCTGGGTGCGCTTGAATGTCCAACTTTTGCCTTAGCAGGCCAATGAGTCAACTGTACACACACACACACACACACATACACACACACACACCCAAGCCAGTTGTGATGGAGCAGATGGTTCCAGCCCCAGTGAGCGGAGTGCTCTGACTTTTCCAAAGCAGATCACCAGGCCTTTCTGCTGAAGCACTTTGGTGGGGTGGGAGGTGAGGGTGGGTGTCAAACTGCCAGCCTTTCAACTAATAGTTCAGAGCATAACTGTGTCCACCCAAGCAGGTTGTCTTTATTTGTGACGCAGTGAGTTGGGAGAAGAGGGCGGGTACGGGTGCTGACAGCAAGAGACCCATATCACCAAGCCCTGTCCGTTCCTACCGACCCCGCCGGAAGGAAAAACCCAGAGCCCAAAGGTTTTTAGTGGGTGCCCCCCACTAGTCCCCCTGAACATTTCTGTGATGTCACCTTTGACTACTGTGTTTTGGAGTGTTTAGTCAACGAGGCAGGCTGAGAATGGGGGGCCTTGAGCTGCTGACATTTACCTCTGGTTGCCTCCCTGGCTCCTGTCCCTCGTCCCACATCTCCTCTAGGGGCTTCGCTTGAACAGTGGTCCCTGCAGAGCCCAGGGTGGGGAGATAAAGGGGCACCAGCCGCTGGGGAGGATCTTCATGTTTAATTATTCAGTTTGTCTTGTCATGAATGAGAATAGGACCCGTGGTGTTTTACTGAGAGGGGTGTGTGTGTGTGTGTGTGTGTGTGTGTGTGTGTGTGTGTGTGTGTAAAATATCTGTCATGCCACACCTGAGAAGGCTGGTGCCTTGCCTGAGAGATTGCTTAGGGGCAGAGGCAGAGGGCAGATAAGAAGGAAAAGTGTCAAACATGTCCCGTCTAGTTCTGTGAGCCCGGGGAGGAGGCAGAGGTCCGGCGGGGGATAGGTGAGACCACCACGGGTGGGCAGGCCCACTGCCAGGTAAGCGTTTCACTTGTCTTATTAGAACGAGGCCCTGCCCTGGAGTCACTCCTGACCCTTCACGACGCAGAGCGGCCTTTCAGAGGCTGTGGTTCTTCACTGGAGCAGACAGCCTCATCCTGGGCAGTGACTGGTGGCTTTGTACCACTGACCTTTCAGCTGGGTGTCCAACATTGAGCCTGTAGCACCGGCAGCATCGCCACCGTGGCCTCAATGCAGAACAAGAACTGTGAGGACACCGTGGGGGGAGGTGGCCCCGCTGTGCCCCGGGGTCACTGTGTGTCAGAGCTGACTGGAGAGCACTAACAACAGACACTAGCTTGAAGATGTTCTACAGTCGACCCTAAAGGGGACCATGGGGGTTCCATGTAAAATACTCCCTGTTCATGCCACGGGCCAGGGCTTGATTTCCGGCCAGTGCACTGAACAGGGAGGGAACAGTGGGACTTCCAGACCACGATGGACTAAGAAAGAGGCTGCTTGGTGATCTGTCTCTGAAGCACCAGCCAATGAGAACCCGATGGGCCGCGGGTGTGTCCTCTGGGACTGGTTCTGTCTGCTGTGCGTGGCGAGTCAGGGATCATCTGAATCGCAGCGGAAACGGCCCTACAGCAGGCCCTTGACTCCAGTTTTACAGCCAGGACGTTTTGTGTGAGAGACATTGAGTCAAGGGCGCTGGTCACATCTTGAGTGGAAGAGCCAGGATGAAGCTCAGGATCTTCGCCTCATTGTACTGTTCCTGCACCCACCCCAGCGATTGACATGAGGTTCCACAGCGCAGTCAACCAGTTTCAGTCCCTAGTGGTCCTGCAGGAGGAAGCAGGACTGCCCCGGAACGGGTGGGGGGTGGGGGAGTTGGTTTCTGAGTCATCCGCACGGAAGCGCACTGCCACGTCTGTCTCCCGCAGGGCGGCTTTTGGACTCAAACCACTGACCTTTCAGTTAGCAACCAAGCCTCTAACCACTGGGCCACCAAGACTCCTTTCCATTCACCCTGATAAAAGAAAGGTCACTTCTAAGCTATTCTGCTCCCTGCCCCTCTCCCCCCCCCCCCCCAACTCAGATAGCAGAGACCCCCTCCCAGTACCTGGTGGGCAGGTCACAAGCAGGTGTATAAAGTCCATAGAAAGGGGCGTTTCTCATTCCTTTCTGTCTACAACCATGGGGGGTGGGCGGGGGAGGGCAGTAAGCCCATGCTGGTCCTGCCCGGGCCCCTGGGCCCAAGGGGCTCATTTATGAAATGCTTGAGGTTCCCTGTGGTATGTTACTGGAATGTTCTGTAGCTATAAAAACCCTCCCCCGTCCCCCCCCCCGTTTCCCTGCCAGATCCCTATTCCACATGTTTGTGGGTGCGGGTCTGACGTCTACAGGGTCTGCCCCCAAATGCCGACACCGCCTCTCCTGGGAGCGCCAGTGGGCCGTTATCTCCGCTGCTGCTTCCAGAAGCAGAGTCTGGATCCCAGCGCGAAGCCTTGCCGTAGTGCTCGGTGTTTTGGAAACAGAACGCAGTGGGAGCATTCCTGCGTTGCGAATGTTGGATCACTCTGTTCTCTGGCACAGCAGCTTCTCCTTGTATTCACCATCTGAGAACAGAAGTTCGAAATAACGTTTTATATTCCCTGTTGATGGGAGTTCTTCATCTGCGGACAGCAGTTTGGTGTTTGCTCCTCTGAGTCTGATGCACAGAGGGTGTGACAAGGATCGGAGCTGTGTGTCTGGGGTGGTGGTGTTTGTCTGCCCGAGGGAACTCTCTTCTTGGGCCCTGCCAGGCACCCGTGAGTAGCCCACATTATGGTGGGTGGCCTGACTGTGAGCTAAGTGGCTGCACTGTCCAGTTACTGAGAGACCAGTTTGGCAGACAGACCAACATTACCTACCACACAGTCACCTCCTTCCTGGAGATGCACCTCCTTCTTGGATGTCCAAGAAGGCCTAACTTGGGCAGACACCAACACGACTCAAGTCAAGACCCAGGTCACTCCCATAAAGGCAGGGTAGATCTGCACCTGTGGTTTCCAAGATGTGACTTTTTACAGGAGCAGAACTCAACCCAAACCAAACTCACTGCCATCAGGTCTATGCTGACTCAGAGTGACCCTATAGGACATGGGAGAACGTCCCTGTGAGTTTCTGAGATTGTCACTCTTTACTGAGTAGAAAGCCTTTTCTTTTTCTGGTGGTTTTGAACTCCTGACCTTGTACTGCACCATAAGGACTCCCCCACAGGGATAGGAAGCTTCATTTCCTGCCCCCCCTCAACTGGTGGTTTTGAACTCCTGACTTTGAGATGGACAGCTCCACGTCTAACTGACTACACTCCAAGGCCTAGTGGTTTTGTTTGGGGTTTGAGTTAAAGTTGTGCTGATGTTCTGACCAAAGTAGGCCTTCCTGGACTCCTAAGTAGCCTTCTGCATTTCCAGGAAGGAAGTGGGTAAAAGAGAGCTTTGGTCTCTGCCTATCTGGTCTCTCACCAGCTGGCCAATTTAATGGGTGGTTGATTGTGACCCCGGAATGCTCTGGAATTGATTCCATTTTTTTCCATACACGCCTACTGAATCTTTCAGTGTACACCTACTCCTCAGCTATCAATCATCTCATTATTCAAGATCTCACATGTAGGAGAGCATTAACACACGCATGCACACACCCACCCCTACTGTCTGACTATTTTGCTCACTAATGGCAAGTGCCTGCTGTACTGGATGCTGAGGTGTGAAGGGAGAGGTACATTACATTGGTTGTGGCGACTAAGGTTATATGTCACGTTAGCTGGACCATGATTCTCAGTGTTATAATTGTGTTAATTCGGCAGCTCTGTAATGATGTGATTCGGCAGTTATGCCATGATGTGATTCGGCAGTTATGCAGTGGTGAGTTTTGGCAGTTATGCAATGATGTGATCAACAGTTGTGCAGTGCTGTGATTCAGCAGTGATATAATGATGTCATTGGAAGTTACGTAACGGCGTGATTCGGCAGTTCTATGTTATTGGCAGTTATGCAATGATGTGATCTGGCAGTTGTGCAGTGCTGTGGTTTGGCAATTATGCAGTGATGTAACTGGGGAGTTATGGGATTGATGGCCGAGTCCTCCTCCACTCTGATCGGATGTGGTCACCTTCCATTTTGGCGTCACGCTGGTTTTTGAGGAGCGTCCTGGTCTTTGCTAAGTCAGGAGTGGGCGTGAGACACATGCTAATGGAGTATTGCCTTTTTCTTTTCCCGTTCACCACAGATAGGCACACAGACACACCGGGCAGCATGTCACTTAAGAAGAAAGAGGCAGAGCTCCCCAGTGACACAGCTGCAAACATGCTAATGCCCTGCTGAGTGCCAGGTGTTGGATTTACTGTAGAGATGCCTTAAGAGGCACCTCCCTACCTCCCATTTTGGGGGGGGGGGGCAACATTTTTACCCCCTAACAAGGATGGACAGACAGACTAGCAACAACTAAGTAGGACTTTGATACCTTAACATTACAGTGCTTTTGATGACTTCCGGTTCTCACGTCCTGGCACAAAGGACTTGTCCTTGTACTAAAAGAAAACAAAAAAAAACCTGGCTAATACATGTCTTTTCCTCCCAAGACCCCTCAGTTAAAACCCCAGGAACCGAAGGGCCAGGGTTCTTGATGGCCATGACTGTCTATGAACACTGTCAGTTTCCTTCCAGAGCAGGTTTTCAGGACGTGAGATTCACAGCTGGGGGCGTTTGCTTCTTCATCCAACAAATGCCTATTGCTTTAGCCTTCCCAAGACAAGGCCACCCATCCTGCAGGGCCTTTAGTAGCTAATGAAAGAAACACTTCTGTGCTGGCGTTTGATCACCTGATGTCTTGTTCCTCGTTCCTTCGTGAAGATTTATCTCCTGTCCCCTGTGCACCAAGTGGAGTTCTTGGGCAGTACCGAGGTTAACATGCTCGGCTGCTAGCCCCAAGGTTGGAGGTTCAAGTCAACCCCAAGGCACCTCAGAAGAAAGGCCTGGTGATAGATTTAGAAAAATCAGCCACTGAAAACTCTGTGGGGCCCAGGCTTCTACTCCGACTCACAGGGTGTCCCCACAAGGAGGAATGATCAACAAGGTCGTGGCTTTTAACTGGACGCACCAGACACCAGGCTGGCTCTCTCAGTACCTGCTGTCACGTGTCTTGTTCCTGATGGGGCAGTGGATGCTGTTTGCTCCCTGGGAGGCACAGGCAGGGTTTTTGTTTGGCCCACACCTGAGCAGCGGATCCTTGGCACAGCCAGAAGGGAGGCTCTTTGGCTCCTCTGAGCCTCAGGGACAGGACTGGATTGGGTTGCCTTCCTGATGGAAGAACACAACACTTCCTATTTATCCTTTCCCTGCAAACTAAGAAGCTGCCTCTGTGAACAAGCCAGGTCAAGTCAGGCCACAAAGGACTCTCTTCCAGGCAGCCTGGCTGCCCTGTGCCCATCAGCCAGAGCGTGAGAGAGAGGAGCAGGCCTCTCGAGGGCCGGTGGAGCCCCTTGCTGGTTTTGGTGTCTCTTCTGCTGCTTGTGGCGTGGAAAGGCGCTGTAGGAAGCATGCAGTGGCTTTGCATGCGATAGGCGCTGCCTTGAGGAAAGCCTTTCATCAAAAAGATCATTTCAGCTTCGTCTTCTTTTGTGTGTGTTGGGAGGAGGGTCTAGATTCAGCTCATGTTTATTTTTATTTCTCGCTTTTACAGCATTGCTGTTCTTCTTCCTCCCACATCGGCCCTATCCTCTGTGGGGAACAGGGAGGAGATGGGAGACCTTCTGTCCACTCTCCCCCCACATTTTAAGCATCAGTTGGTCTGCGCCCTCTCCCATTGCCACTGGTCCAGGTTAGCCGGGCTCACGAGGCGGTGGCTCCCCATCGGGGTACGCTGCTGTGTCAGGATCAGGGGCTGCGGGCTTCTTTGGTAAAGTGGGGTCTTCCAGCCTTCTGTCAGGCGCCTCTAACACGATGGAGAGGATGCAGAGCTTGGAGAGCCACAGGGTCCTGGGAGTGTGTGCTTGGAAGCTCTGCCCCTCGCCGCTTAAACCAGGTGCAGGATCGTCTTTCCTCCGCAGGGCCAGTTGGCTATTTACAACAGCATTCTTGGGCCACACTGGACAAACATTTCGTGAACTCACCCCTAAGGTGTTGGCTGGAACTGCTTCTGTTGGGTGAGGTGGGTGCTGTTCGCTGGGGTGGGTGATCTCTCGGGCCTGATAAACCTGTGGGCCGATGGCTCCCCACCCGGCCTTAACTGCGAGGTTGCTGGGTATGTCGGGGTCTGTGACGTGTGGAGCCCGGAAGTGGAAACCTCCGGCTTTCACGCGCAACATGAGAGACGAATGGCTGGAGAGCGAGTATGTCTATGTCCGCGTAGACCTTGCTCAGTAAGGTTTTGGTGTGAACGTTTCCCGCAAAGACGACCAGCCCTCTCTTTGGTTAGCAGCTGAGCACGTGAACCCTTTGTACCACCCTGGGACTGTGGTTCTAGGGGCCCAGCAGCCAGCTCTGCCTCGCACCAACCCGGTGGCCGGCAGGAGGCGACCCTGCCCGGTCCTGCACCGTTCTCACCATTGTTAGGTTTGAGCCCATTGGTGCAGCCGTGGTGCTGCGCCCCCCTGTTGAGGGTCTTCCTTGTTTTCACACGTCCTCCACTTTCCCAAGCCTGATGTCCTTTTCCAGGGGCTGGTCCCTCTTGGTCAACATGTCCAAGGGACGGGGGACAAGCTCTTCCTCTCCTCGCTTTTCAGGGGCGTGCCGCCTCTACTCCCTGCAAGACATCTGGTAGTACATTCAATGTTCGACTTCCACACGATGCAGAATTCAAATGCACCGATTCTTCTCTGACTTTCCTCCTTCACTTGTCCACCAGCGTGGCCACGTGTGTGAGATCATTGGCAGGTCCCTAGCTTGGGCCAAGTGCACATTAGTCTTCCACATGACTTCTTTTCTCTTTCGCACTTTAAAGAGGTCTTGGGCAGCAAGATTTTACCAATGCTGCAAGCGCGCTGTGTGAATTCTTGACTGCGCTTTCCATGGGAGTTGATTGTGGATTCAGGTAACAAGAAGTCCTTGACAGTGTCAAAGTTTCTCCATTTTACATCGGTCCCCGGAATAGCAGAATTACAAGTGCAGAATTTGTTCAATGTAGCACTCACAGAGCCAGAAATGAAGCAGATGAGGCGGAACCAGGAATGTTCCCAAAGCACAACCAATCAGGTTTCTGGGACAGTAGGCGGGCATAGGGGTCATGTGTTGGGCTGGGACCCACAGGTCAGCACTTTGAAACCGCCATCCGCTCTTTGGGGAAAAGACAAGGCTTTCTACCCCCGTCCAGAGTCTGAGAAACCCACAGGGGCAGGTCTACTCTGTTTGAGTGGCTTGCTGTAACTGGGCAGGGACTTGATGGCGGTGAGTTTCATTCGGTTTCATAGGTTGACAAGGGAAGGGTTCAGAAGCAGACAAGGCTGCTGTCACAAGGAGGAAGCAGATTGTGTAGTTGGACACAGTTGCTTCCAGCGGGGTTACTCTCTTCTGAGTGAGGACCCACAAGGGAGAGCTCGGTTCTTGGTCTCCCTGCCTTACTCTCTCGGCGTCTTAGCGACCCCCTCGTGCAATGAGCTTTGTGTTTCCTGGCCTGCGACTTGCTTTCTCGCCGGTGCTTTTTGTGCCTATCATTGGAAGTCCGTTCAGGGGTGACCTGGCCACCTGCAATGTGGAATGGGAACAAACTTGCTACGCCTAGATGGCTGATACCCACGCCTGCAGGTAAGGACTCGTGGAGGAGGGCGGGGTAGTAGCTGTCAGGGATGGCACGCGGAAGCAGAAACTGGAGCCGAGGATGGGAATGAAAGTGAGCCACTTCCTGCTGCAGTCTGGATTCGACAGCTGATAAAACACCACCGCTCTGCTCGCTTTCCAGCGTGCCCATCCTTAAGGAAGCTGCCCCACGAGTCATTCCCTTTGTATCCGCCTGGCCTTGCTTCTGCCCCCGCCAAATGCTCCCCAGCACAGGAGCAGAGCCGGCGGAGCTCAGCAGGAGGCTGTGCCACCTGGGACGGCTCCCAGTGCTAAGTCACTGCCTGCTGGTGCCCGGGGAGTTGTTTCCCCAGGAGTCAATGGGCCTCTTCATGGGGGAGGTGACAACCCTTTGCCTCAACATCGCAGGCTGCTGGGCTCAATGTGCTCTTTCGTCTCCCAGTGAACAAAGGGTGTGGACTCACAGGTCACAGCCTGGACCACAGCCTGCCCGCACAGTTGGACATCTTTCTGTGGCTTCAATCAAATGGACTGAGCCTGCATTCGTGATGAGGCCACGTGGTGAGGTTTTCCGATGCCGTGGAATACCCCGTCAGGTGTAGCTTTTATGTTTTCATCTACAAAGGGAGCTGATGACAGGCTCTTACGCTCTCTCACATCCCGGTGCGCCTTCCAGCCTGTTCTTCATCACGCAAGCCAACAAGCCTGTAGCAAGCCCAGCCGAAATGTGGGTTTGCTTTGGACAGTGGGTGTGGGGCACACATGTACTTGGCTGCTGATCCCATGACACGGCCAAGGCTCCTCCACTCCAACGCTCGCTAAACACATGTCTGGGGGCCCGGGGACAGCTGCCCCAAGAGGGCAACACAGGAGGCTGCTCTCAGCCCTCAGTATAGCCTCAGCTGAGGAGGGATCAGACCACTCTTGCTCTGATAACATCACAAGACTACTTTTAAGGATGCATAACTGGCTAAAAGCCCAACAGAACAGGAGATTTTTTTCCCCCTAAAACAAGCAGCACGGCCTTGCTCCTCTCCCCTCTGTGGGCTCTCTTCCAGAGGCCACACCCATCAGTCCCTCACTCTCCCCCTCCCTCGTAGCCCCTGGGTGGTACCAGCGGTGGAACACTTGGTGCCACCCAACAAGTTGAGGGCTTGAGTCTACCCAGAGGTACCTTGCAAGAAAGATGTGGTACTCCCTGTATGAATCTGAAAAGATTGCTGGGCATAGAGGGATCTTCTCGGACACAACCTGGGCTCCCAGGTGTCAGAAGAGACTGGACGATGCTGCCGGCTTTCCCCTTTCCTGGTGTTCTGGAAATTTCCACGGTGTCAATCCCTCTCTTCTACAGAGTGGAGATAGGATCTCAACGTTGGAAACCAGGGTTTGGGGGTGTTTATTGGGACTTTGTGTGCTGGATTGTATTGTGCCTGCTGCATACTGACTGGGTTTCCATAAAAACACTTCATGCCATTTGGAGAATGGTCGTATCGATGGTGTGCGCACCGTGCTTTAGAATTTACACTTCATCTGGTTTCAGAGCACAGAACACTCTGCGAACTCTGAATGTGGGAGCTAGATTCATGTAGCTGTAATTCTGTAGTACAGAGCAAAGTGAGGCACTCGACATTTTGTGAAACATTGGGTCACATGAAATAATACCCCTATGGATCTTGGTAACCCGGACGTGGCAGTTCAGAGCCCCCAGCTGGAGAAGGATGAGGCTGTCCATTCTCGTGAAGATTCACAGCCTTAGAAACCCTTCCAGGGTTGCTCTGAGTCAGCATTGACTTGCCGGCAGTGGGTTTGTTTCGATGTTCTCAGTCTATATGAGTTTTTTGCAACAGCTAACTCTTTCTAAGACGATTTCAAAAATCTCTACCCTCCACATCCCCATCCCTGCCCTTCCTTTCTTATTTTTAAGTCTAAGAACCAATATATAGATCCTAACTTTTTATTGAGCCAGTTTAGGATCTGAAGAACTTGGCTATTTGACTCTCACGGGTACAATAAAAGAGTCGAACACTGAAAGTGTAGGGAAATACCCAGTCATAGAATAAAAATGGAAATTTCTGAATTGGGGGTGGTGCTGAGGGTGCCCCAAATGAATGCCTTTAATGTTTCAAAAAAATGTACCACCAGATTCCACCCCACCCCCTCACTGCCACCCCCTGTCTCCATTTGACGGGCGTAAACTCCTGGATCAGCTTCCCTTGATGGCCCTGCATTTGGTTTTCATGGATATTGTTAATCTGTTTTTTAATTTAATCATTTTATTGGGGGCTCGTACAACTCTTATCATAATCCATCCATCCATCCATTGTGTCAAGCACATTTGTACATTTGTTGCCCTCATCTTTCTCAAAACATTTGCTTTCTACTTGAGCCCTTAATATCAGCTCCTCATTTTCCCCTCCCTCTTTGCTCCCCCCTCCCCATGAACCCTTGATAAATTTATAAATTATGATTTTGTCATATCTTACACCGTCTGACATTGCCCTTCACCCACTTCTCTGCTGTCTATCCCCCAGGGAGGAGGTTATATTAGATCCTTGTAATCTGTTTTCCCTTTTTACTCCACCTTCCTTCCACCCTCCCAGTATCTCCACTCTCACCACTGGTCCTGAGGGGTTCATCTGCCCTGGATTCCCTGTGTTTCCAGTTTCTATCTGTACCAGTATACATCCTCCAGTCCAACTGGATTTGTAAGGTAGAATTGGGATCATGATTGGGTGGGGGGAGGCATTCAAGAGGAAGATTGTATGTTTCATCTTCTCTCATGGACCGGCTGGCTTCCTGTGACCACAATCCTCAGGGAGGCCTCTGGAGAAGCCGCTAACGCTGTGCCCAGACCCCAGGCCAGCTGACGAGCCTCCTGTGCGTGGTGCTAGGCATGAGGGGTAGACATTCAGAGCTATCCCTTTTATACGAGTTTGTGGACATACAATGACAAGATAATAGAATTTTTCCAAGAAATTTTTTGGAGCCCTTGAATAAGTCACCCTTTAACTCTAGGAACTAAAATTAACCAATAAATTCAGTCCACCCTTTAGCTGGAATTTCGGTTTCATTTTTCCATAAACCAAACCAAAACGATTGTCATCGAGTTGATTCCCATGCACAACAACCTTATGTAGGGTTTCTGAGACAGTCGATCTTGACGGGCGCAGACAGCCTCAGCTTTCCCTCTCAGAACAGCTGATGGGTTAGAACCGCCAGGCTTGTGCGCTGGTACCCAACACGTATCCGAGCAGGTCACCAAGCAGTATCTGCTGATAGATTCTAGTAGGGCCATTTTATAACGTGAGGTAATGTAGCTGGAAAATGTAACCCTTCAACCAGTTGCACAAAGACAGTGTTTTCAGAGTGTCGTAAGACAAAACCAGATTTCCAACAGAAGGAGCCTTCTGATGGCATGTGTCCTATCAATATATTTGATGATTTAACCATCTGGACACATTGTTTTCTCCCCTTGAAGGACTTGACGTTTGGCATCGCTTCACGACTGAGCTAGTACATTAGCATGTTCCCTTGCCACGTGTCATGGAATTCGTTCGCAGAATGTTAATGTCTTTAATATGGCATCTTGTGAAATTCCCACAGACAACAGAAGCCATTTCTTTGCCTTCTTCCCACTTCTACTTAAGAGGGGGCTGTGTGCCGGCAGCCAATCACAGGTGTCAGTCAGGCCACTCCTGGGGTCCCATGGTGTGTCAACATGAAAGAGAGCATCTTCACAACACCCCTGAGAGATCAGCTGTGGTCTTCCCACATTTCCCGAACCAGGGGGGGATCCCAGGGCGACGGCAGTTAAGAAGCGATGGCCCCAGTCCTCAGCCTGGGCAAGAATACCAAGTGGGAAAGGAAGTCCGGCCCAGGAGCCCACGCGGCTGCCCGGCTGTCTCCACGTCCACCCACTGCACTCAGGACTTCACACTCCCCCGTCGTTTTTGAAGAAGCGTATGTTTCAATGAATCCAATGTGACTTTCCAATGAGAACCCCGGACCTGGGAACCTCTCACAAGATCTCATTGGCTGAGGACTTACAGGGTCGGGGGATGTGGGGAGAGATGGTGGTCATGGCTGACAACGGGGCCCAGGAGGACGCCATCCCTGCGTTTCGTCAGATGATTACAAGGCTGCCCTGTGTATCTTTGTCGACCTGTCACACAGAAATAGTCCGGCTGTAATCGGAGGAGCTGGAGAAAGTGCCGGTGTTGGCGCCACACAGTTTTGTGTCCACGTAAACCCTTTTGTACCCAGGCTGTGTCGTCATTAAAACGGGATGGTAGCCTTAGCTGACGGGAGGGCGGGAATCAGGCCAGAGCCTTCCCCTTTCAGGACTTTAATTCTTCTAAATACCCATAATAGCAGCACACCCTTGCTAGGTGTCCACACACAGCAGCCAGGCTCCACCATCCAAGGGCCAGATCCAGGTAGAGCTATATAATCCAAGAACCAGGTCCTGGGTTACCACAACCAAGGACCAGACGAGGTAGCTATCCAATCCAAAGACTAGATTCAGGTAGATCAACAATCCAAGGGCTAGATTCCAGTAGATCCACAACCCAAGGACCAGATGTAGGTTAAGGCAGGACCTGGCTTAGTCCTTGTGCCTCTTTGTATGTTTTCCTCGAACAATGTCTGCAGAAGTCGAGGGGTCATGCTGTACATGTGTGACCATGGTTATGCCTCAGATGGCTCTCCTTTAAGATAAAGATGTCATTCTGACCTGGAATCGCAGATGCACTGTGAGCGCCTTTGTGGGTCAGTGATAGAATTCTCACCTTCCATGTGGGAGACCCAAGTTCAAGTCCTGTGCAGAGCACCTCCTGCATAGCCACTCCCGGCTTGCCAGCTGAGGCTTCTGTGTTGTTCTGATGCTGCCCAGGTTTCAAAGCAGCTTCCAGACTAAGGACTGAGGAGGAAAGGCCTGGTGATCTACTTTCAAAAATCAACCACTGCCAACCCTGGGGAATCACAGTGTTGATGTCCACAAATAGCCCTGGGAAGGTGTTTCAGCTGCTATAAGGCACCGGTCATCATGAGTCAGGGGCAGGCCTGCCAGCAGCTAACAGCATCAGTGTTCAGTGTGGAGAACAAGGGCAGGACAGCCAAAGGTTGGAGTTCCTCCGGTGTAACTTTCCCATCGTCTGAAGGTTGGAGGTCTGCAGCCTTTGATAACACAAATACCTGGCAGTTTCAAGTAGCGTCAGACTGAAAAAACCTGCCGTTTAGCGCCACAACCCAGTTCCAGGAGTGTGAGCACTCATCAAAGAGCCACGGAGCCCAGTGCAAGCACGTTTTCGCTTCTGTCCAGTCTTGTACCTGCCATCCCGACAGCAAAGAAAAGCCCTCTAACCGGGCACCCCAGTTTCTCCGAGCAAACACGCTACGTCGCCAGCCATTTGCTGTACACAAAAGGAAGCTTACTCTCACCCAAAGCTTTCCAAACAAAATGCGACTCCTGCAAGTAAAGACCAAAGAGAGATTAACTCGCACAAGTTTCCAGTGGGTGGAAAACAAACACGTCGTGTGCATTTCAAGGCTGTCGGAGGCGCAGGTGGGATGCACCCTCCTCGATAAGGCAGAACTGCTTAGTAAGATGAAAAACAGCGAGAACACGTTCAGCAGTTGTTGAGCTAAGCAAGTCCAGACAGTTTCTGTCTTTTTTTTTTTTTTTTGGTTAGCTGCTCATAGCCACAGATGTGTATATTATTTCCTTCTTGCCCACAATTTACCAAGAATCATCTTTCTAACATACTGGGGAATCCCAAAAAACAAAAAAAAACTTCTCCTAAAAGCAGACAAGCCTTTAACTCCAGCGATCAAGTGATTCTGTTTATTCATCTCCGGAGTTCAAAATAAACATTCACTTTTTATTTTTTACAATAGAAATCTTTAAACTCCGCCTGCCATAGTTTGTCAACACAGACTTACACTGTAAATTGCTTAGGGTTCCTGGGGAGGCGTTTGCCTTTGTCACTGTTGTTTTTAAATACGTCTCCTGGCTCATGGGATCTCTCAGGTGGGTTTGCCCGTGGGAGAGGAGGGAGGCCCTTAATGCGATGGACTGAGACATGTCCTACAGCCATTGGGTTCCAACACAGCAAGGCTGCCGGGGACGGTGCGGGAGCTGGTAGCATTTCCATCTGTTGTAGGCTTGCTATGAGCTGGAGCTGACACGACGGCACGTAACAACAATATGCTGCTGCGTGGACTCCAGGGCCAGACCAGGTG
This sequence comes from Tenrec ecaudatus, assembly GCF_050624435.1. Classification (NCBI taxonomy): domain Eukaryota; kingdom Metazoa; phylum Chordata; class Mammalia; order Afrosoricida; family Tenrecidae; genus Tenrec; species Tenrec ecaudatus. Next base: position 14,105,132 of record NC_134544.1, read on the forward strand.
GATTACAATCCCGCTCAGCCCTTTCTTAGCCAATGCTCTGCACCTCCTCTCCTCATGTGCACAGTGCAGGTCACTCGCTCCCTGCTTCTGGGGCCGCTGTGGAACTCTTAGGCGTCGATGCAAGGAGAAACTTAGAAAAGCACCGGCACCTAGCAGCCCATGGGACTCTGAGCAATGCTTGCATCTCACCAGGCAAGGGCCACTCCTGACTATTCATCCAAGCGAGAATTTTTATTGACTATTGGAACGATGTTGTTTGTTTATAGACTCGGTATCGGTTGTCTGGGAATTCAGATCTGGACTAGAAAGAGGAGGCGGTCAGTTCCTGTCCAGGTGTCCAGTCTCAGGGACCCTCAGAGCAGTTCCGCCCTGTCCTGGAGAGTTGCTGCGAGTGAACATTGACTGCAGGGCCCGGAGGGTTTTAGGTTTTGTTTTTCCTGCTCTATTCTAGGACTGAGAAGGAGCCCCGCTGGCACAGTGGGTTATGTGTTGGTCTGCTGACCGCAGGGTGAGCAGTACAAACCCACCAGCTGCTCTGACAGAAAACAATGAGGCTGTCTACTCCCATAATGATTCCCAATCTCGGAAACCGACAGGGGCAGTCCGACCCCATGCTATAGGGTCGCGATGAGTCAGAATTGACTCGATGGCAGTGGTTTTTAATTCATTCTAACTTGATTTCTGGTAGGTTTTCTTAATGTTGCGGAAGTTAACCCTATGAAGTTTACGTGGATTAGTGTCTGTTGAGCAGGCAGACGTGACGCAGCCCCGTGTCTCAGCAAAGGCATGTTCCATAGGGTTTCACGAGCTGCTTTTTGGCAGTGGGTGACCAGCTCTTTCTGCCGGGGCACTGCAGGGTTAGGAGGCCAGCGCCGTGAACTGTCTGCACCATGGAGAGCCTCGAGGGGAGGAAATAAAATGCTGTTGTATGAGCTCTCCCACTCAGGACATGAGCCGAAGGAAAATAGATAGCAGGAGTGAGGGATCCGATTAAAGCAAATGACAGAGTACATTGTCAATGCACTTGGAAGCAAGCTTGTCTGTAGATAAGCTGTGACCTGGCTCATCAAGATTTAACAAGCCTCGTTGGCTCCCAAATACTTGCTTTATGTTGTATCACATCGTCTCCGTGGATGAAGATGTTCCTGGTGCCGGTTTTACAGTGTGAGGAAAAGCAGCAGCGCTTCTCTTTGAGGGACAAAGGCTGGGGAAGCCAGGAGTTCACCTTGGTAACTGGGGCGTGGCTCTGTTTTGGTTTCAGATGGTGCATCTAGTGGGGACGAGGCCTACCTGCACTCCCTAGAAAGCACCCTTGGCTGTTCAAGGGCTGCCGGCCTGTCTTTACACCGGCCACACTTTCTCCTAAGGTGACTCAGCCATCACTGGCTGTGATGCACACAAATTCCAGCTTTACCTTCCGCCCATCCGGACACTCCCTGGGGCCCATAAGCTGGGACCCGCTTCCGTGCTCGAGATGCTTGCTGCCAGTCCTGCAGTGCTCGTGTTTTCTTTGGTTCGATTATTTGGGACCATTGACGTTGCTGTTGGTGTGTTGCTGATGTCATTTTTCACTGTTGGTTTGCACTTGTGGACTCTGTGAGCTTCCTAAATTCTCCAAAAGACACAGCAATCTCACGACTAAGTGAAAAATAAGTGCAAAATACCGTTAGAAAATAAAACAAAACCAAAGGGAGAAAGAAGCCTGAGTTTTGTTGCTGCTGTTATGAGTTTGGTTTGCAGAAAGAGGAGTATGAAAAAGAATCCTCTCACAGTTTGTCAGGTGGTTATTTCTGGAGGATATTTCCACACACCCCCATTCCCACCCCCACCTCCCATCCCCTATCTAGGATGACATCGGTTTTGAAGAGTACATGTTCCGTCCGGTAAGTAAAATGGAAATAAACCACCACTGCCACCACCACCAAAACCGGCATCTTAACCCAGCCTGTGCACATTGCTGATGTCGTAAAGAGCAACCACAGCGAATTTGTACATGGCAGGAGAAGGCATTGGGCCCTGACGCTAAATGGTTATGCAGCCGGATTAATCCTGACATCCAGTGACACCACAGTTCAGGTCTCATTACTTGATTAAATTGATTCTATTTTCCTAGAGGAGGCAAACCCACCACCTTCCCCACAGTCAGGAGCGAGAGCACATTTTGATGGAAAAGCAAAAATCCTCTTGGTGTCTGTTCTTCCTTGCAGTGGGGTGTGTCAGTCCCACTCGCTTAAAATCTACTGATTCCTGGTTTGACCGTCATCCAACGGGCTCCTCTCCAGAGCCTCTTTGTGGTGAAGGGCGCAAGTACGTCTCGGAGTCAGGATGTCCTTGGCTCAAATCCTGGGCAGCTACTTGCTGGCTGTGTGGCCCTGAGCATCCTCATCTGTAAGCCACCTGGTGCGCAGAGATAGTCAGGAGTTAAGTGGGAGGGTGTGCGCACAAGTGTCTGGCACTGAGCGGGTGCTCCATTGGTGCACCCTCCCCTTCTTCCTCTTTCTCTTTCCAACGCCCCTTTCCTCCTCTCCCCTCCCCAATCCCCCCTCTTTTCCTGCTGTGGAACCCTGCAGGCATCCCTGTTGACAGTTTAAACCAAGATGGGGCAAAAGCAGGCCTGCTTGCAAAGATCCAGGTCTCTAGTGCCTGCACCTTCCCCTTGGGGGCCTGGGTTGACTCCTCTGTTAAATTGTGGGGAGGATGAACACTGTGCTTCTTTCGAAGATAATTTCTGCTCTGTGACACCAGGAAGTGTTGAATTACAGAACCAGAAGCAAACAGTGGGGTTTTAAATGGGCAGCATAGGCCGTAGTGACACAGCGCTCAGGAAGAAGCTGCTGGACTTAGTGACAGATGACATACAATTAGGTATGAACCAGGATTTACTTTAAGATTGTGTACACACACACACACACACACACACACACACACACACACACCACCCCAGTCATCTCCAAAGCACTGGTACTCAGGATGGCAATAGGCATGAACTGGAAATAATATCAGCATTTCTGAATGTCATTTGGGAACCAGCTGGCTTAAGCCAGGCTTCTTTCTTGCAGAACATCTTGGAATCTAGAATGTACTCTGAGATCTCGACATGATTCTGAAATCAAGGACCGGAATAATGGTCGGCGAGGTCTCCAGAACATTCCGCCATGAAGTCAGAGTTGTTTGGCACCCTAGTGGCATCTCGCAGGCCCAGTGTTTCCTGGAAGGATTTCGCAGACTGGCCAGTCTATGATTTTCAGCGTCGATCATGGAAGACTGTGGAAGCCATCAAGCCAACTCCTGAGTGTTTAGACACCAACCGTGTCGGGCCTGGGGTGGGGTGGGAAGGGGTTGTGATGGGATGGTCTAGTCTCCAGAGAGACATTATCCCACCAGGGACTTGCTCAAACTCAGCCAAAGCAGCACCCCGAGGGTGAACTGTGTGAGCTTAGTCTTACATGTGCTTATTCTGTCTCCTATCAAATGCCTGTAATGGCATGTGCATCCTCTTTACCCCCAAGAATTCCCAAGGATGACAGGAGATGCAAGGGCCCCAGTCTTAGGTGGTTGAAATTACACCAGTTGGGCATTTTCTTCAAGAGAAGCTTGTTCCAGGTGACTCTCTGGAGTTTGCCTTTGAGCCCGTGTCCTTTGACCCCATGGTGATTGTCGTGGGGTGCTGTCCAGTCCGTTTTCAACCCATGGCAACCCCATAAAGTGGAGCATAACTGCCTTTAGGATTGTTTCCCCCTAGGCTTTGCAGTTGGGTAAATGTTGGCTGCTAGCAGAAAGGTCCTTCAAACTCCCGCGGCTCCAAGGGAGCAAGGTGGACTGGCTTTTCCCATAGAGTTACAGTCTCAGCGACCCTGAACGCAACACAGGCATCAACTCAATGGCAGTGGTTTTGACTCTCAGGTTATTTCACCAAGGAGCAGATCCCCAGGCCGTTGCCACCTGCAAAGCCGCAGGGCGGGTGAGGACTGGCAGCCGTTTGGGTGTGTACGGGTTGCACCCCGCAGGGCTGCTGCACTCTGCAGTGAGGCTGTCATCCGAGGAGAGGGGCCAGCAAACAAAGACAGCTCTGTTCATAGGTACCTTGCTTCTTCAGGGGGTACTTAGTGTGTATTCTGGCGTTCGGCACCACATTGCCATCTCTGATTGACGAGATGCGCACCCGATGCCTTGTTTTCCTCCATTGAAATGCCTCGGGCCAGTCAAGTGGGTGGACGGCGTATTTTACCACAAAAGGGTTTTTCTGCCTGGTTGGCCTTCGGAAGCATCTTGGCAGGTTGAGCAGTTCTTTTGCTCCTGTGTGAGTCGCCTTTCTCTGGCCTTTTGCTGTTCCCTGCACCAGCCCCGGCTATTTTCCTGGAAGAGAATCATGAAATGAAGGGGAGGCGTTGGCACATGCCCATGCTGGGATCCGGGGTGACTTTGAAGCTACTTCTTCATGGGCGCTTTCAATGTGAGGAGGCCTTTGACCTCCTGGTTTCCCATTCCCACGATTTTCCAAAGAGTCTCTTGGGATAGCGTTCATTTCTTCCCTAAAGAAGGCACGCATAAGCTCAGTGGCTTATTTGCAGTTAATTTCAGGTGAAAACACCGCCTTCTAAGAGTTTTCTCCTGACACCTGGGCTCTGGGGGATGCCCCAAGCCTCACTTGTGTTGAGCAGGGGCATGACGGGTTTCAGGAAAGACAGCTGGGCACTGGATTGGTGATGGGGCAGCACTCACCATGACTTCCTATGACCCTGGCGTGCAGTCCATGTCGGGGATGAAGTCATTGAGGAGACTCCACAGGCCACTGTCATCTCTCACAGGGACAGCTGCTCCCCTACTCCCCTTGAGCCCAGAAGCTCTCCCTCCTTTGGGCTTTTCTGCTCCTGCCCATGCGAAGTAAGGCTTCCCCATCCTTGCAGGTTAGCTGACAAGACTAAAGACTGTGTCAAGGTCCGATTGCATCTTTGAAAATGAGAAAATGTGTGTGTTGCGTGTGCGCATGCATGTTTGGATATATATTTGTTCCTCTCTCTCCATCCATCTAGCTCCCTGCTGGTCAACTTCTATCTCAGACAGAACATTCAGCAAGAGTCTCGTCGTTCCGTTTGAATCCCCCTAGCATTGAACTAGCTGTTAACATGAAAGACCCCACTCCAACTTGGCCTGTTTGCTCTTTTAGCCAAACTGGAAATGACCTCCAAACACATAAGCCAGCCTGAATGATCATGCAGCTCCTCGGCGTTGAGAATGGCCATGGTCTCCTAAGGGCCATTACTTGGGAGACGCTTCACTCATCTATTCCATCGGGCATTCAACAGAAATATTTGCCCTCCTGCCTTCCTTCCTTCTGAGAGACAGACAGGCTTCTCACGAGCTCCTGTGCGAATGTGCGGGGAGAGAGGATACATCAGCAAGCCGCCACGGAAGGTGATGGTCGACCACAGAGGAGCACTCACAGAATCAAGCACGGGTCCCCTGGGGCGTGCCTGCTGCCGAAGACCTCAGGCAAGTGTGAACGAGTCAAGAGAGCACTTTGAGCACCAACGTGAGCCTGACGCAGCCGGGGCCTTTTTGATCCCCTCCTCTGCCTGTCCAACCTGGCAGCAAACAGGGGAGACCAGGGGAGAGTGGATGCCTTTGAATTGTGGCCTCATGGTGCTGGCAAATGCTACTGAAGTCCCCCGGGCTGCCAGAAGAGCAACCACATCTATCTTGGAGGAAGTATAACCAGAAAGCATGCTCTTTAGACGAGAGGAGGATGAAGGCTCCTCTCACATGACTTTGGGTGCATTGTCCGAAGGGACCAGTCTCTGAAAGGACACCGCACGAGTCAAGCGGAGCCCGACCCTGGAGGAGATGACTGATCCAGTGAGGGCGATGCGGGATGGGGCCGTGTTTGCTTCCATTGCACGTAGGGCTGTTATGAGTCGGAACCAGCTTGACAGCGCCGAAGGACGAGGAGAACCACAACAATAGAGATCCTGTAGCGAGTAACCAGACGGGACAGACCAGTAGACACATATCAGTTATGTAGTCATCCATCTGCATCACCAGGTCGGCGACCTGAAACGTAGAACAGAACCCTCGCCAGTCCCCGTAGCGTTTCTTGACTCCTGGCAGAGGAAGCACACAAAGCAGGACTGGGTTGACAGGTGGGTCGTTGCCATTGAGAAAATAGAACCCCGGGCATGTGACTGAAAACTCCCCCTTTCCGTGCAGAGGCAAGAAGGCTCTGGGAGGTGCAGGCTGCAGTGGAAACACGCTATAAACAGATTGAGAGAGAGACAGCAGAGTTAAGGGAAAACATCTGCCTGCCGGGTCTGACATCCAAAAGCTGCATCTGTGGGCTAGGATCAATCTTGTAGTGCTTAAAACAGGAATGCGGAGGGGCCCAGAGAGGGTTATGGAAGTTTCTTTCTTTCTTTTTTTTCCCCCTCAAGATTTTCTTTTTTCTGTGCCCAGGATGCTGCCAGGGACAGCTGAAATGAACTCATCTGGTCCTGTTTCTCGATGCTGAAGTAGCATTCCTCAGACGTTAGTTTAAAAGCACTGATTTAAAAGGCATTTTACCCGTATTCCTGGAGAGCCGCTCATCGGAGGGGCCGTCCACATTGCCAAACGTAACCTCTGGCAATCCAGAGGCAGAGCCTTGTGGCGTTTCCTGCATCAAGCCGACGTCTCAGAGGTAAAGAAGTTGGGAACCAGAGGAAGGGGGACAATGGAGTGCACTCGAGGCCTCAGAAAGGATTGAGCACCAGCTATTTCACCCCCAAAAAGCTGGGTATTTGAAAGAGCTGGTGATCCACTTCCATAAGATGACCCCATGGGATGAAGCCCCATAGGATGGTTCTGCTCTGCCCGACAGGGTCAGGGCCACTGAGAGTCAGAAACCAACTATGGTACACAGTCACAGCAACGGCATCTCAATGCTGCCCTGACCTTAAACGGCTCTATGTCCAATAAGCTCATTCACTGCTTCATTTTGTAGTGGTTACACGTTCGGGCTTTGATTTGCATGGTTGGCAGTTCAAAACCACCAGCAGTGCTGTAGAAAAACGACTTGGCTTTCTACTCCTGTAAAAAGTTACAATCTCAGAAACCCGTGGCGTGTGTGTGTGTGTGTAGTATTGCTGTGCATCAACTTAGCTCATGGCAGCAAGTTTGGCTTCGTTTTAATAAACCTGTTAGTTGTATCCTGCAGACACGGCCTACGCCATACCATACCCACAGCTATGGTATGAATTTAGACTCAGAGTGACCCTGCATGGGGGTTCTCTCCTTTTTTTAAATCATAAATTAAGTGTGGATTTGCATTTCCAATGTTCACCTTTGTACTCAACAGTTTAAACCAGTTAAACCACCCTGCGCCTTGGTTTCTCTTCTGCCTTTTGAAGTGGGACCACCATCTCCCACTTTGTCCAGGTGGACACCGGTCTACTAGCTGCTTTATTGCTTCATATCCCCTCTCTCATCCTCCGTGCCGCTGGCCGACTCCAAGGCCTGTTTCCTTGACGTTGAAAGTCCATAACTTGTTTGTTTTGCTTCTCCCTTATAGCAGTGGTCTCATACAATATTTATCCTCTTGTGATTGATGAACTTTCCTGAGGCTGTAAATATTTATAGGAACAGAAAGCCTCATCTTTCATTCTAGGAGACCCTGCTGGTTTCAAACTGCTGACCTTGAGATTTGCAGTCCAGTTTGTAACCCACTTTCCTACCAGGGCTAAAGAATTAAGTTAAACCAGCGGTTCTCAACCTGTGGGTCGCAACCCCTTTGGGGGTTGAACGACCCTTTCACAGGGGTTGCCTGATTCATCACAGTAGCAAAATTGTAGTTATGAAGTAGCAATGAAAATAATTTTATAGTTGGGGGATGGGGGGGTCACCACAACCTGAGGAACTGTGTGAAAGAGTCACAGCATGAGGAAGGTTGACAACTGCTGAGTTAAAGGAAAGAAAGGCCTCGTGTCTTCTATCGACAGGCTCAATCTCAATGTCTCTGAGTAGAGTAAGAGGATCGTGAGGCGAGTGGGACACATCATCTGACCTCACAGGATGTCTGCATCTGTACCGGGATGCAGACGAATGTTGACTTCATTTTCAGTGCTTTCTTAAGTAAGCGACTCCAGGTTTCCTGAGATGTCGGGCGTTGTCTGGAATTGGCACAAACAGCCCTTGGGGCAGTTTTGCATGACTGACACCTCAATCTTCATGTCCGGTTCACGGGCCTCTCTTTGGAATTCCTGTCTTCATTTTCATATACCTTACTTCACACCGAGGCTGCGGTGCCTTTGCCACAGGTTTTAAGCAATTCGAAACTGGATCCAATTCAGTTGTTATAAACAGCAGTATTACTTCATGTACATAATCCTGTTAGCTGGAGCCCAGTTCTGACTAATGAGGAGAATCCCCTCCTTGTTTGGTGGTAGAGAGGAGGAGGGGGTGCGGCGCTATGAGTTAATAAGGAATATCTGATGATAAAGGGTTGTGGCATGGTTAAGAAACCAAGCCCAAGCCCACTGCCATTGAGTCACTACTGATTCATAACCTTCATAAGGCTTCCAAGACTGGAGATCTTTGGGGGAGCAGATGGCCTCAGTTGGTGGTATTGAACCATTGGCGTTGTGGTTAGCTGCCCAGTGCATATCCTACACTACTGCCAGAGCTACTCCTTGTAAGGCTACCAGGGTAGACAACTCAATGACCTTAGGAAAGCAACCCAGGATGACCTCACTGGCTCTCTGTGGTCAGGATCCATGGCATGTTTACTTTCCAGCACAAGCTCATTCATAAGCTTGTGTTCAAACAAATGGTGCCATGTAAGTGTGGCCTCCTTTTTTTTCACCAGGTCTGGGCACATCCTAACCCGAGGTTGAAAATCATGTCATCAAGTGGCATGTGAGTCAGATAATCTTGCTTCACGTCACATGGGTCAATGTGGTAGCTTTGAGCTCCGTGTTTATGGCTTCCTCTGGTTATGTTCCACATGCAGCTTCCTAATCTGCTTCGTTTGTCCGTGGCCTGGTCTGGTACTACTGGGTGTGTTCATGTAGAGGCTGAAATTGGCTTATTCCTCTTTCTTACTAGAACTGTTCCACAGCACCCCGTGGGTGACTGGTGTGGCTTGAAGATCTCTTCCAAAGAGTATCCCATCCCCCAGAATGACAATTTGGGTACTAATTTGTCCATGATGGGCTGAATGTTTCTTCCCACCTCGAAAAAGGGTTTTTCCATACTGAGAAATGGGAGGATTTTTGCCCTTTTCATTTCCACCACACCTCCATTCAAATCCCCCCTTTCAGTGTATCTAACGCACAAGCTGGCCTCATAAGCTGAGGATGGGCAGGATGCTCTCACCAGGCCAGGGGGGCCAGCTGGGACCTCTTGTTCTCACCAGGTCCCCTTCGTGGCCCTTGGGCTCAGCCTGCTGGCTGAACATTTGCATTTCCAAGGGCCTCCTTTGCCGCTGGATGTTTTCCAGAGTGTAATCAAGAAAAAGAAGGATTTTCTGCCTTAATAACCTTTGGAAAGGACCTAACAGTAAAATTAGAGAGTAAATGACCTGTGGAGCGCAGGCGCGAGGGCTGTTCCCATTTCCCAGGAAAGAGTCAAGTTCGCCATGCCCCAGCACCACTCTTCACGCAGCCGTAACTGAGAGCTCATCTCTTCAAATGTGCCTGCGCACGAGGATGTACACGGAACAACGACGACTCTTATTTCTGGGATGAGGCTTGTTTTTCTTAGAGGCATTCAATATACAAAATCGACGGCCATGAAGCATGCTTGGAGGGATAGCTCATTCCCTATGTGCTTTTCTGGTGTCTTCTAGTGACTATATCATAATGTGGTTCTAAACCAACTCTTTGATAATTATAAGTTTCTGTATTGGTAGAAATGATTGCCAATCAGAGGTGCCCTATGAAGCTTTTAAAAGTATATTGAAGTTTATCACAAAGTGGACCCCGTAGGTCAAGAGTCAGAGATGTATGGCCCCGCGGACTGAGTCCAGGCTGCCATTGGGTTGTATCTATAAAGTTTAAGTAGAACATATCAGGCTCATTGCTTATGTACGTCTATGACTGTTTTCAGGGATCCCTGGTGGGACAGTGGGTTACACATTGGCCTACTAATCTCAGGGTCACCACTTGTTCCTCAGGAGAAAGACGAGGCTGTGGGCGCTTGTAAAGGTGAACAGCGTCGGGAACTCCAGGGAGCAGGGCTGCTGCTGTGGCCTGAAGGGTCGCTGTGGGTCGGACATGGTTAGATGACAGTGTATTGCTTTTTGGTTTTGGTTGTTTGCCATGGCAGTTTGCATGCTACCACATCAGAACTGAGTAGTTGTAACAGAATTTATGGACTAAAATGTGGAAGTTTTTATGGAAGCTTTTGAATCCCTGCCTTAGACATTTGCATGACACTTATTCGTTCCTTCGTTCATTCATTCACCCATTCATCCTTTTTGTGAATATCACTCTGGTGAAGACACGCTGGGGAACGCAGAGCTGAATGAAGCAGTCCTTACCATCCAGCTTCTAATCACTAGAGACAAGCCAGGTAGGCACAGAGCCCTGTGACAGGGCAGACAGCAACACAGACAATAGATGGCACGTGACTAAATTGCTGCGGTCGTTTGGAGACGGTGAGCGCTGGAGGCATTCGGATATGCAAAAGGATATTGCTTTCCTAGCTGCGGCTCACAGCGATTCCCAGTGGGAACTTCTTGAGAAACAAGAGTCGTTTCCTTCGTGGAGTTATTTAAAGTGATAGCTTGCACAGAGTGGAAGTGATTTAGGATATTAGCGTCCAGATTTCTTATCGGGAAGTGTATTTCCTTGTAACAATGGGGCTAATCGCATTTCTCGAACACATTGTAAAGGATGGGAGGAAGGCCGCCGTCTTCTGGGTGGGAAGGCAGAGGTAAAGGATGGGAGGAAGGCCGCCGTCTTCTGGGTGGGAAGGCAGAGGTAAAGGATGGGAGGAAGGCCGCCGTCTTCTGGGTGGGAAGGCAGAGGTAAAGGATGGGAGGAAGGCCGCCGTCTTCTGGGTGGGAAGGCAGAGGGGTTCTTTTTCCTTTTGTTGTCACCAGAACAGTCAAGCTCAATGCTGTGGGTCTTGGACAGAGCCCTGGTGGTGCCGTGGTGAAGCACTCAGCTCTAACCGAAAAGTCCGGTGATTGGAATCCACAAAATGCTCTGCCTGAGAAAATGGTGACGTGGCAGCCTGCTTCGGTCAAGACGTACAGACGGGCCAAGTCCAGGGAGCAGGTCTCCTCTGCCCTGTGTCCAGGGTCACCATGAGTTGCATCGGCTTGAGGGCAAAGAGCATGGCCTTTGGAGAAGGGGTCTTAGAGGGAATCTTAACCAATATCAGATGGGTTAAAGGTAAGGTAGACCTATAGCTCTCTGGCCATGCATTACAAGTCCCTGGGTAATGGGAATGATTAAGCCCTGGGCTACTAACAGAAAGCTGGATGGTTCGAACCCACCAAAAGGGGACTCAGAAGTACCCAGTGCTCTGCTTCTGGAACATGGCGGCCATGGAAACCCTGTGGCCCAGCTTCGCTTGGGCACACCCGGTGTTGTCACGAGTTGGCATATCCCCTCCATAGCAATTGGTTTGGTGTTTGGCGTTAACCCCGAATTAGCACGACCCAAGTGAGTCATATCGTTTTCTCCTCCAGAATGCCACAGTGCATCCTGCTCAGAACTTTCAGTAAATTCCTCTTGACCTTCGGAAAACCTTTAAGGCTTTCTGGACAAATAGCTTTTGCCTGTAAGATTCTACGCAGGAAGTCTTCTCCAACCCCCTCCGATGGGGCTTGATGGCTGTCTGTTGTGGCCTTTTTTTTTTTAATTAAAGAAATTTTAAAAATTGTTTTATTAGGGCCTCATACAACTCTTATCACAATCCATACATACATCAATTGCATAAAGCACATTTGTACATTCATTGCCTCATCATTCTCAAAACATTTGCTCTCTACTTAAGCCCCAGGCATAAGATCCTCATTATCCCCCTTCCTCCCTACTTCCCCCTCCCCCATGAACCCTTGATAATTTATAAATTATTATGTTGTCATATCTTGCCCTGTCCGACGTCTCCCTTCACCCGCTTTTCTGTTGTCTGTCCCCCAGAGAGGAGGTCACATGTAGATCCTTGTAATCGGTTTCCCCTTTCCAACCCATCCTCCCTCTACGGTCCCAGTATCACCACTCACACCACTGGTCCTGAAGGGATCATCCGCCCTGGATTCCGTGTTTCCAGTTCCTATCTGTACCAGTGTACGTCCTCTTGTCTAGCCAGACTTGCAAGGTCGAATTGGGATTATGATAAGGAGAGGAGGGTGGAGAAAGCATTTAGGAACTATAGGAAAATCATTGTTGCTACATCACACCCTGACGGGCTCGTCTCCTCCCTGAAACCCTTCTGTAAGGGGATTTCCAGTGGCCTACAAATGGGCTTTTGGTCTCCACTCTGCACTCCCTCTCCATCATTCACTATGGTAAGATATTTTGTTCTGATAATTCCTGATACCTGATCCATGTGGGCTTTGTTGCTTCTATGCTAGATGGCTGCTTGTTTACCTTCAAGCCTTTAAGATCCCAGATGTTATATCTTTTGATAGCCAGACACCATCAGCTTTCTTCACCACATTTGCTTATTCACCCACTTTATCTTCAGTGGTTGTTTTGGGAAGGTGAGCATCACAGAATGCCAATTTAATAGAAGAAAGTATTCTTGCATTGAGGGAGTACTTGAGTGGAGGCCCAATGTCAATCTGCTACCTTAATACTAAACCTATAAATATATGCACATAGATCTATTTCCCCATTCTCATATATAAATATATTTGCATATGTACATGTCACTATCTAGACCTCTGTAAATGCCCTTTGCCTCCCAGTTCTTTCCTCTATTTCCTTTGACTTTCCTCCTGTCCCACTATCATGCTCAGTCTCCACCAGGGTTTCAGCAATTCTTCTTGGTTACATTACCTTTGATCATGCCCTACCCCTGCCTCCCCCACCCTCCTCGCCACCAATTTGGATCACTTGTTCCCTTGTCCCTGGGTTTGTTAACACCACTTCCTTTCCCCCTACCTCCCCCTCTCCCATGTCCCCCTGGAACTGTCAGTCCCGTTGTTTTCTCCTCCAGATGGTTCATCCAGCCTATCTTATTTAGACAGACCTGCGGAGATAATTACATGCACAAAAGCAAGACAGAGCAAAACCAAGCAACAATATACAACAAAACAACAACAGCCTTGTGGGAGTTTTGTATTCCCAGTAGTCCATTCTTTGTGTTTTCCAAATATTAATGGAATGAACGTAAATAAAAATCTGGGCAGCTGACGTGGTGAAGCAGCGAAGGATTTGATGAGGGAAACGCCTTCCATTCTGCTTCCATCCGGGGATCCACAGTGTTGGCTGCATTCCAGCCACCTTCCCTGTGTGGGGTAATAATAAAGATATTAGAACTCGTGCGGCCCCATTGTGTTCTACTCCCTCCTCAAGGTACAGCCCTTTGAGTGCTGCAGTGAGCATGTTTGATGGGACTGCTACGGAAGAAAATAATACTGCACCCTCGTCAGCGAATTTTAGTGTCTTAAGATGCACTAAGCTCAAGGAGCCTGCTTCTTCCCTCTCAGAGTAGAGAGGTCCCCGAAGTTAACCCCACAACAGCGAACACTGGGTCAGGGCCTGCCGCTGTGCATCCAGTGGGTCTTCAACTGTCCCCACACGGCTCTGTGTTCCTGGGAGTCAAAGGGAGGCTGTAAAGGAACCCACATGCCTGGGAGCCCGTGTTGCCAGTCGGTCCCCTTCCCATCTCTTGACCCGAGAGGAAAATCCCAGCTCTTTCTGTATTTAGAACACAATTCCAGGCGTCCACTGACAAGTAGGTCTAATTCCTGCCTATACACGGGAGAGCTGAGGTCTATCCAAACCATGCAAATAAACATAGGCTCTGCCATGTCTCTCACGAGCCTCACCCTGTATTTATGAATGGGATTGCTTCATCAGCCTCTCCTTGTGTCGGTAGCGGGGCAGTCAGAAAGCATTACCTCTCAAATGGGGAAAGAACATTGCAAAGAGTTCCCTTTTCAGCGAGTGGAAGCAGCAAGCAGCAGACTCAGCGACTTCACCCAGCCCGAGGGGGGGTGGGCACATTCTGGGCTTGGCCAGCGTTTTGAGGTGCAAGGCGCCCACTGGAGGGTTTGGAAAAGCCTGAGGGACATGGAGGCATGGATTCTCCCCAAGTCCTGTGTTGTTGTTGTTGTTTTCCATCAGGAGCTTTGCTGGATGGTGGCTGACCAGGTTCCAACCACAGTCCTGTGGCATGAACTCACTCCCTTTCTGCCCACATCATTGCATTCCTAGGATGCCTTTCACGGGCCTTCGCAAGATCATCTGACAGCCGCCTGTGAGGTCAATGAACTTGATACATAATTAAACACTCGCTGCCCCGAGAATTAATTTTTCTTTTCCCTCCCACCCCCTTTCCCCCAAAGAGGCTGGGAAAAGCCGACACGTAGCCTTGTCCTCCATTCCGGAGCGAAAGTTCCTTGGAGTTCCGGGGCCAGTTGCAGATGATTGAATGCCGAACCGACTGACAAAGTGATTGCATCCTCCACTGGGCCCCACAGAGCGGGCCCCGCCCACACTGTATGCAGACTCTGGGCTTGGCCACGTGGGGGTTCAGCCAGCACAAAGGGGGAGAAGTAAAAAAAAAAGCAGACCCTGGAATGAACGCTGTGGAAACTTTGTATTCTCCATGAAATGCGGCCAAGGATTCTTTAAAAAACAAAACAAAAACCTCCAAAAAACTATTTAAAATCAATTACCGGGATCGGGATCGTATTTTCATTTACAACGGATTGTTAGCAACAGCTCATTTTCTCGGTTTGCATCCAAATTTGGCCTCAATGTGCCGGAAGCTGCCCGGAGCCGGAGCTCTGTTTTGCCCTGGTATCTGGTGCCACCACCGAACTCTGTGTGGGCGATTGGGCAACTCTGACCTTTGACCAACTTTCTGTAAAATAATCAGGAAAGGTGTTGGAGGCGGGCGGGTGGAGGGAAACAAGTCTGTGGGATCACAGGCAGTCAGTGAGCTTCTCCAGAGGAAGGAGCCAGTCAAGGGGCGCAGGCGGGACCCAGGCTGAGCTCATGCAGGGCGTCAGAGCTGCAGGAAGCAGTCACCTGACCGGGCAGCGAGGCTAGCTGTCTCCAGACAGTCCCCTCAGGCTTGGGAGAGCCTCTCATATTTTCAAAGAGCTCCCCGAGAGGCTTTGGAGCCTTCGTTGTATGACCTGCCAGTGTCACACAACCCCTCTCTGGGGTGTGGGTGTGGGCGGTGGGGAGCACTAGACAAGGATGGCAGTTCAAAACCACCAGCTGGTCCATGGGAGAGGCATGAGCCTATGCGCTCCTGCAAAGATTTACAGCCTGGGAGGCCCGATGTAGGTAACTATGAGTCGGAATCCAACTCAGTGACAGTGGGTTTGGGGACAGGAACTGAGGGGAGGGAGGAGCGGGGAGACGCTGTCAGGAAATTCTTATTTCTAGCTCAAATGCAAATGGAACTAGGTTATTGACTGAGACGTGTACCCCCAGCAGGTGGGGCAAGGCGAAGCGGTATTGACTTGCTAAGGAGCAGTGGGAATGGATTTGATGGCAAATGGGTGTTTTGGTTTTGAGCTAAAAGGTACAATCACTTTGATCTTCATACCAAAGAGTTGCCAGCCCATGGGAGTGGGCGTGGAGCCGGGGAGGAGGTCAGCGCTTCCACCACAGCCAGTTGCCAGCCACTGCTCTCACCACGGTGACACGTTCAGGACAAGCTTCCAAGCCACGTGCAAACGTTAAATGCAAAGGCTCCTGATTTGCATTTTAAAAGAATGAAATAAACAACAATCACGAGAAGCCAGGAAGGAAATAGTTTCTAGAAGTTCCTGGCCTTCACGTTAAAGGTCTAGGGCCTCAGTTTTAACTGAGAGGTAAAAGCCAGAAAGAGGGGAGGAGCTTCTTGGGCCGACCCAGGGCTAGCCTCTTGACCGCCCCCTGATTAATCCCATCCTTCCGTAAGGGAGACAGTGTGCCCTGAAGACTCTGGAGCCAATCTTCACTTCCTCCTGCCCCTTCTCCATCCTCCCCAGGGACTCGGTGAATGGCCTGCTCCTCCACAAATGAGCTCCATTAAGGAGCTGTCAGATGACCCGGACACCAAGCTTCTTCCCTTTTTATCAAGTGATGTCATGCCCTTCCGCAGGCTGCGGTTTGCTCCAGAAGGGAAGAAGCTGTCATCTCCCTCACTCGCATGCCTTAAATGGCATCTCGTTCCAGTTCCTGGTGCTCTGCAAATCGTGGAATGAGCCTCGGGGTTTGGTCACTACGGGCCCTCGGATGAGACACCGGTGACCCTGAGCCCACTGCTCTTGCTCCCTGTCATGGTCCCTCAAATGAAAACAGACGCACACCCCTAACCTTCGCGGGCGCTGACCTCTTTAGAGTGATTCCTGGGTGCTTCATAGTTCATTGCTGTTGCTAATGGGATCTCTCTAAAACGACATTTTAAAAAATCGGTTGTTGGTGCTCTAGAAGCTTGAAGGGGCCCTGGTGGCACAGTGGTTGAGCACTCCGTCGCTAACCCTAAGGCTAGCGGTTCAAAACCGATGACTCCATGGGCCAAAGATGTGGGCATTGGCTTCGATGAAGCTTGCAGCCTGGGAAACCTGCAAGTTGAATTGGCTCAATGGCAACATGATTTTATTTCTTCACACTTCACAGCTACTTGTATGTTACTCTTGTATCAAGGGTCCTTACTGGACTCTCTTATTATTCGTGTCATTTCTCCTCTGCAAAGAGTGGCACTTTCCCGTCCTTATTTCCAGTCCATATTTCACACACTCATTTTCCCGTTGCCTCAGCTCGGTATTTCAGACAGCGTTTACTGAGGGGCGTGGGTGGAGGTGCGGTGCGGGTGGAAATTAAGAAGGAAGTTTTTTGGCTTGTTCCTGACTTTATTTTATCTGTGTGTCTCTATGTGTGTCTTATTTGTTTCTTTATTGTTTTAATTCTGTTCCTGGCTTTAAAGGAAATGTTTCCAAAGTTTATTATAGGTTCTTGGTAGATATTTTTATTGGCTAGGCATTTTGTTATATTTAAAAAGTATGAATGGGTGCTAAACTTTATCAGATGCTGATTTTTTTTACCTATTAAGGTGATTATGCAGTTTCCCCTCTTTGTAATCTAAAATTTATATATATATGTATACTTTTTTAATGCTAAGTCTCCCTTGATCTGGGATGAATAGTACTAGGTCATTTCTCTTGTTTTCTGTAAATATAAACACAGCACACACATATAGACACAGGTATGTATATATGTGTGTATATATATCATGTTTATTACATGCTAGATGATGTGTGATAGACTATGAATCCAGCAGTGTAGTGTGTGAACAAGCATATGGTATTTTTCAAATATCAAAATGGTCTGTTTTAAAGAAGTGCTGTACACACACATAAGCACACACTACACTAAAACCTCTGGTTTGCTAATATTTTGCCTCAGATGTTTGGATGTTTTGAACTGTACTTGACCAACGACTTTGGTTTTTCGCATTGTTGTAATCTATTCTAAAATATAGGTTTCATTGGTACTCAGAAAAATGAGTCGATTTTGGTAACAAATTTTCCAGATATTCTACTTTATAGATTTTTAACTTTATTACTTTACAGTGGAAAATAGAATCCTCATGCTTAAAATAATCTCTCCTTTTCTACTCTCTTTATAGCTATGGCCCTTTTTATGCTTAATACTGTTTATTTGAGCTTTCATTATTTCTGCCCCATCTTTTCAAATATACGCCCATTCATCTTTTAGAAAGAACCACCCTTTGTTTTATTTCGACTTTATTGTTCCTTAGTTTCTGTGTGGTTGATTGACTCTCATCTTAAGGACCCAGGTAGTCGGTACAGTGATTGAGTGCTCGGCTGTTAACCAAAAGGTTGGTGGTTCAAACCCACTGGTTCCGGGGAGGAGAAAGTGGTGACAGTCTGGTTCATAATGAACACAGCCATGGACACCCTAGGGAGCAGGTCGACTCAACAGCATCGGGATTGGTTTTGGTTTCAGGGTGTCTGTGAGTCAGAACTGACTCTCTGGCGACTGGTTTTGCTTGTGATTGTCTATTATTATAGCATCTCTGAAGGCACCTCAAAAGAAAGGCCTGCTGATCTGCGTGCCCCAAATTGGCCATCGAAAGCCCTGTGGAGCAGATATGCTAGGGCGCACATGGGGAGTCATGAGTAGGTGCTGAGTGGCTACTGGTCTTTCTCTCTTTATGTGTATCCACATGGGGAACAGGGAATTTTCAGTTGTTTTATCTCTAATTTCTTTATATGGTTTTAGTTTTCTGATGCCAAACTGCCCTTTTCCTGGAATCTAGAGCTTCTATCATCATTCAGTTCTAAATATGTATTTTGCTATTTTGCGTGATGATTTCATAGGCATATTCTATATGAATTATTTATCCATGTGCTTTTGAAAATTCAGAATGTACCAGGGCCTGGAGGCTATGTTTTGTTTTGTGTTTTTTTAACAGTTTTGTGGACATATAATTCACGTATCACACTATTTAATAGTTGAATCATATTGAGAAGAGTTGTAGAGGCATTACTGTGATTTGGTTACTACTTTCCCACGTCACTGCGTCTTTGCTGGCCACTGAGGTCTGCGTGGGAGCAGTGTTTGAAATGTGTTGACCCTTGTTCTGTGACCTGGAGAAGTTTTATAAATAAACATTTCATTAATGTTCTTTATTTACGGGGTAAAGGGTCTATGCCCACATCTATTAGATGAAGCTGATACTCTGCATTCTTAAAATCTTCTTTGTTGTTTTCCTAGAAATAACAAATGAAATTTTTTTTACCAATTTCAGAAAGCTGCATGCTAAAATCATCCACTGTAAGTTCAAGCTTCATATATCCTTGCCATTAAATCTGTTTTGTTACATGTATTTTGCTCCTGTGTTGTTAGGGCTTCAAAAGCGTTCCTGGGGATTGTATGATTTGATAATTAAGCAGCCATTCTCTCGACTCCCCAGAATGATTTTGGCTGAAAAATGATTACCATATCTAGCCTAGAGCCCCTTTGAGTCAGAATCGATTTGATGGTAGTGTCTTATTTATTTCTGAGGGGGTGTCAGACGTATTAATCTGTTCACATAATTAATAAATATTTATTGAGCACCTACTGCTTGTAGGGGAGTGTTCTAAGCCTGGAAGCTGGCTGTGTCTGTCTGACTGTCTGCGGCTGGCTGATCATATTTCAGAGTGAGGGACTAATCAGCTAATGGGAAACTCTGAGACTTGTTGACACCGAGCGCCACTGTGGTAATAGGTTTCCACCATTTGTTGGGAAACTGGTCATTTCAACCCTTAAACCTTCCTCGTGAGGAACCTAAGGGGGAATTCTGATTCTCCATAGAATATTCCTTAGAACCCAAACCAAAATATTTCCTTCTCTATCTGTTTTTGGAGATTATTACACGAGCTGCATCACCAACGCCTCACCGGGCGCTATCAGATCCTCCATCCGTAAGGACTCAGTGTAACTCAAGCTGTAGCTCCTCGTCTCGCTGTGAGCACTAGTTGGCAGCGACTAACTTAGATGTCTTTACCGCTCCCCAAAGTGCTTCTGTCACTGATCGTTGCTGAGGAAACAGCTTAGAGGAAGTAGGTTCTCTTAGAGAGCGCCTTGGTCTGGTACCAGGACCCCCGATCCTGCCCCTTTGCTGAGCATCGTCAGTTCATGGGGCGCTTGGGCAAGCTGACCGACCAACGCTGACCGACCGGCCACAGATAACTGAAGGCAGCACACAGTTTAGCATTCAAGCTGGGACAGCTCTGAGAGCGAAGGAGGGTGCCATTAATATCCTGCAGAGACAACAGGGATAAAGTAGGACCCTGACAAGCAGGCCACCGGGCCACCTTATGTCACAGATCACCCAGGGCTCTTCTGGAAAGCCCACACAGCTGCTCTCCGACCCCAGCCTCCCAAACAGAACATCATCCTCTCCTCTGGAAGGTGTCCTCCACCCGCCCAGCCTCATAGGTAACAAAATGCTTCGTTTCCCCAGACATTCCTGTTTCCTCCGCTTCTCTCATGGCAGACAAAGTAGGGTATGGATTTGAGGATCGTTCTGCTGAGTAGTGGGTGCCTTTCTTTCCCTTATACGCCCACCCGCTGCTCTGGAAGGAAGGAGTCCTAGTAAATAGTTCTGAGCCTTCTTTTCATGCGTGTGTGTTTAAAACGTAGGGCTCTTGCCCCTAGTGGCTTCAGTGAGGGAGGAAAGGGCTAGGAGAATGATCAGTGAGTCGCCAGACTAAACTGCCTTCATAATCATGGTGTCTCTGGAGGTTGGACGTAGTAACGTGAGTTGTTGTTTAAAAGACTCACGATAAGCAGCATGGCTCACTAGTTCACTGGCCTCCGAGGAGTGCTCCGTACACACCAGGCCCTTAGTGAAGGCGAGCTCGGAATCCTGAGGGACACAGGTGCCTCCAAACTCATTCATTAAAACCAAAGAAACTAAACCCACTGCCACTGAGTCAGTGCTGACAATACGGGTCGGTGGAAGGAGCCACGATGCTCTGTCTGTATGGGAGCAGACCTTCCACCCACAGCGTGGCTGGTGGATTTGAACTGGTGAACTTGCTGCGAAGAGGTCAAGGCCTGACTCACAGTGCCAGCAGGGCTCCATAACCCAATTACTCAAACAACCTCCCTCCCAAACTCTCTGCCATTGATTCAATTCTGACGCATAGCAATCCCGTAATGCAGGGTAGAACCGCCTCTGTGAATTTATGAGACTGGAACTCTCTACAGGAAGAGGATCAAGCCTCGTCTTTCTCTCACAGTGCAGCTGGCGGTTCTGAATCATTGACCTTTTGGTTAGCAGCCCAATGTGTAACCCCTATGCCACCAGGGTTCCTTAACCCATTTACTACTGCTAATAACTTCATTGGTTGTGCCGTACTGCTGTGATTGGGACACAGTAGTGGACTGCAAAGGAAAATAGATGCTATCTCCACCCTACCCTGTTCTATCAGGTTGCTATGAGTTGGCATCGACTTGATGGCAGTGAGTTTGGCTTTTTCGGTTTTATCTTGGCCCTACCACATCATATGCTCTGTGGATGGCCCCAGAGCTGTAAGCAGCGGAGTCGATAAGAAAGCTCAGAACAAAGAGCAGCCAATGTTAACTTGGTGAGTTAGGTGGCCTTGGAGCCTGGCTTGAAAAGCAGGATTTTCTTGAGGACAGAGGCGGGAAAGGCCATTCCTCATGGGAATGACAGGGACAGAGCCTGGGAGAGGAGATTTAGTAGACTGTGGGAGGGGAAAGGAACACGTCCCTAACTGTCAAGCCCAGGAGCTCAGATTGTGCTGAGCAGACGCGGGGACTCACGCAGGGTTCTGGATGAGTGGCATGTGTCAATCGGCTCCTGCTTTCGAATGCAAACCTGTTACAGTGAGACCAGAAGCCAGGAGTTGAGTTATGAGCAAACCTCGAGGTTCGGGAGATGGAGAAAGGTGAGGGAAGCAAAGAGCAGGAACTAGGTAGGAGATCGGTAGGCTGTGGAGCTGAGGAAGGAGAAGACTTGGCCTTGACACAAGGCGAATTGAGTGGGTGATGATGGGCAGGTAGTTCTGCGATGAAAAGACATGGGGCTCCTTGGCAAGGAGTTACCCAGAGCTGTTGAGAATTCTTGATTTCCAGGGAGATACCCAGAGCGGCTCCAGAATTTCTCCTGAAATGTCAGCCCTTGAAAACCCCTCTGCCACACACGGGGTCTGAGTTGATTCCACGGTGACTCCTTTCAGGTTTTGTGAGTGGATTGAACTAAATAAGCCTGTAAAAGAACCTTGCTGAGTGCTTTGCATAAAGGAAGTATTTATGCATTTGCGTAAAGGAGGTATTTAGTAAGCATTACATTGGAAGGAAGAGGGAGAAAGAAAGAGAAGAGAAAGAAATGGAGGCGGAGCCCTCCCCTCCTCCCCACTTCCCTACAACAGATGGAGAGGTTTTGAGATCTGTCCCTGGGGCTATTGCTGCTACTCCACTTCCTACCTGACTGCAGCGGATTGAGTGGACCAACCAGAAGAGTGCTCACAAAGGAGGAGAGATTTGGGGCGGGGGGTGCTGGTGCCAGACAGAAGGTACTCCCAGAGTGGGCCAGACTGGAAAGATGCGAGGTGGTTGGGTTGCGGAAGCCGAGAGGGCAAAGTGGCCAAGGCCAGCCAGTGCCCCAGCCCATGGCGCAGGATGGAGAGGAAGGCTGAGGCAAGTCCCACCTGTGCAGAAGCATCAGGATGAGCAGTGGGGAGCACCTGGCGGCGGACGTTGCTCCCCTCTGACCTGCCTGCCCTGAGACTCAAGTTTCTCTTAAGAATCCAACCGGGCCTCCCTACATTCTTTTTCTTGACCCCTTGAAATAATAGCAGGCCAGTCATGAGTGCGAGGAGAATCCCGGTTACAGTGCCCTTTCCCGATGAGCCCTTTAGGGGTGAGTCACCAGAAATCCTCTTTTTGCCCTTCAGAAAGTCCATTTTGATTCCTTTGCCTCAGTCCTTGATTATTTGGTAAACATTTTCATTTCCCGACCACGTGGTGTTTACATGGCAATGCATGAGTTGCAGGACAAAAACTGTTTGCCTTCACTCAGGCTGCAGCTGCTTCAGGAATGCGAGGCAGCATAAACACGGTGCCTTTCGGAAACTGTGCCAATTGGAGCGTCAGAGAGAAAGAAGGCATGCAATCTGGTAGTTGGCACAGTGTGCCATCTTGAATCAGGGAAATGGGAAGGTGGGGGCTCTCCAGAAACCTTCCCCCTCCACCACCTGCAGCTTGGCATCCTCTGTGCTGTCCCAGGAGACTTAAACTCCCAGAGCCATCGCCCTGGAGGTGATTCCGACTCTGAGAGTCCCTGTAGGAGAGCCAGCATGTGCCAGGGTGTAAGCCTACAGAAGCAGACTGCCATGTCTGTCTCCGTGGAGCAGGGTATCGATCCCACGGGTTGGCAGAATGCTTATCACTGGGCCAGCTAAGTGAATGGGCGATTCATAGAATTAAAAAAGCAAGCTATCATTGAATTGACCCTTTTCAACGTCCTCCTTCTAACTGATCCTAACCTTCATGTTATGGCTGACACAGCCGGAAGTTACCCGGCAATCGGTTTACTCTTTCTACCGGATCCCGGGGTTGGTTTCAGGCCATGCTTTGCTGCCACACTGCATTTCGGTGCTGTGCTGCGGAATGCTTCTTCCATCCTCGACTCTCTGACGTCTGTGGTGTCGGCCACTTATTTGTTTGTCCTGACTGTTGCACCTTGCCTTCACCTGCCTTACAAGATGTATGTAGAGGATTGATCTCAGATGAGCGGTGCTCCTCAATTTCTCAGCCACCTCTGCCATCTTTGACGCACAGATGGGCCATTTTTTGCTCCCCCTGGATAAACTTTGCCAGGACCCGCTAAGCCCAGGCAGCGTTACTTCAGCAGTGTTGCCCTCCTGTCTTCTTAATCGAGACAGTGTTCGAGTGCCAGCCGGGTTGCCCTTTCGGTTCCTTGCTGGTCTCCTTGCCTCCTCCGCCTCTGTGGCTTCTCACAGCTCGCACTGCTGCCGCTGCTTCATCCATCCTTAGCTCTTTCTTGGTGGCGGCGGGACAGGTGGGGTGGGATGAGTATCCTCCAACAGCTCTGTGGTGATTGCCTCTCCGACTTCAAACCTTTCCTGGCATGATTCTTTAATTAATTATGGTACGATAACGTCCATTCTGATTATAACAACATAAGGTGATGGCAGAGAAGTTGGAAAACATAGGGAAGCAGGAAGAAGAAGGGAAAACATTGCCACCG
This sequence comes from Tenrec ecaudatus, assembly GCF_050624435.1. Taxonomy (NCBI): domain Eukaryota; kingdom Metazoa; phylum Chordata; class Mammalia; order Afrosoricida; family Tenrecidae; genus Tenrec; species Tenrec ecaudatus. Next base: position 14,129,036 of record NC_134544.1, read on the forward strand.
TATGGAAACTGTTCTTTGCATGTTGTGTCCCAGATTGGCCGGGCACTCAGAACCTGCCCGGGTTGCTTGTGGCAGGGTGTGCGCCTTCCCTGTGCACTCTCTCTTGGTCCTGATGCTGCCTCCCATAGGACTCCCAGATCTGCCCCACCCCCGCTTGTCAAATGTTCTCAGTATGCACACACCACAAAGTTGTAAATATACTTCAAAATATCGACTCACTGTCCTTGAGTCCATTCTGACTCCCGGCGACCCTCTGGGACAGGATAGAACTTTGAGTTCTGTGAGTGTCTGAGACTGTGACTCTTTACAGGAATAGAAAGCCTCATCTTTTCCCCCAAAGAGCAGCTGGTGGTTTCAACTGCTGACTTTGCAGATCACAGCCCACCTCGTAACCACCAGGGCTAAACACACACACACACACACACACACACACACACACACACACACGTCTGTGGATCAGGGTGATTGATTACCTATGTCTGTATCTATAGCTATACCTATCTGTAGGTTAGGGTGAAAGAGAAAGCTTCAAACTCAACCACCCTGAGATGGAAGCCATGGGGATGTTGAAGGCCAACCCTTTATGCATCTTCTCACACCCATGGTCTCCATGTGGTGTGGTGGTTACACTGCAGAGTCAGCAGCTAGAAACCACCAGCTGCTCCGGGGGAGAAAGATGAGACTTTCTGCTCCAAGCAAGAGTTATAACCCTGGAAACCTGCCCTGTTGTCTGGGATTGCTATGAGTCAGAGCCAACTTGATGGCAGGGGGTGTGGTGCCGAAGACCGCACACATGACGTCACCTGCACTGGAGGACCTCTTTCCTGCTTGGCCCCGTGCTCAGAAACCACACCAAGCATAACTCAGGAAAGCATCGAGATGGATGTGCACACACGTGTTGCCCTTGTTTACACAGAAGAGGGCCAGCTAAGAAGAGGAGGGCCCTCGCCAAGAGGCTGCACCGATGGCCTCAAACATCAGAGCAATTGCGGGGATGGCACAGCATTTCGCCCTGCCGGGCATGGCGCTGCTGTGAGTCAGAATGGCTTAGTGCCCAGCCCCACCCGGCCCCCGACCAGCAAGGACAATAAGAAGCTGATCGTAGAATCTCTCTCCATCTCTGCATCTTGTTTTTCTTTCCCACTTTACAAGTCTACGCCATCCAAACCCTTCCCGTCTTCCTTTGCGATGACTGTGTCATATTCCACGAGCAGTCCGGGGCACAGTTTATTCAGCCGTTCCACCAGCCCCGGTTCTCTGGTCCACACAGGCCTGTGTCCATAATGGCATGAGATCGCTTCAAAGACAAGATGCGTTTTACAGTTAGGACAGAGCTTTCTGGACGTGTGGTGATTTCTATTTCCGTCTGCAGCGTGGGCGAGCTCCTTCCCCGTTTCCTTGCCGTGTGGCTGTGAGCCTGTCCCCGCCGAGGGCAGTGCATGTGAACTGCAGGGGAAACCCAAGACTTCCAGATAAGTGAGGGGGCCATCTTGACCAGCTAGGTAAGAGGATTCGCGAAGAGGTGGTGATGGGTTGCTGGAGTGGGGTTCTGAGGAAGTGACATTTATAGTTACGAGCCGCGCAGTCTGAAGTGTGACTTTATTTTTAGAAGGGCTCTGTGACACTTAACAACAACAACAACAATGTGGCAGCAGGAGGCTTTCCTCTGCTTTTTAATGGATTTGATTTAAAAAACAACAAAAATACTCCCAAAGGTAGATGATCTATCTCACACATGACCTCTGATGCTTGCCTCAACCTTGAAGATACACAGCTGTGGGGGGATGTCAAGGCAACTTCTGACAGAGACTGCCCATGGACAAGGCTCCTATTTTAGACATTTGAAAGAGAACGGTAAACATCTCGATGGTTCTGGCAGTCCTGGAGCAGCTGGGAGAACTGGCTCCGACAGTCCACCTCTTGAGATGTGTGCCCTGCCCCCCACTGCCAACATGGCAGCGTTGTGGGCTTCTTTCTGCACTCCCCACAGCCTCTTCTCTCTCAATCCTAGGCTGCCTGCTGGTCTCTCTCCTCTTCTCTGCCAGCACTTCTGTTCCCGCTCCTTGCTTTCCTCCTTCCAGGTGCCTTTCGGGCCCCATTCCCTCCCACTTCTCCCCCATCTCTCAGCTGCCGCACTGAGTGGCTTGGCCCTCGCAGCCATTGCCTGCAGCTGAGATGGCATTTCGATTGGCCAGCCAGCCCCATCTCCTTGTGCGTGCAGCTTCAAGGTCACTGGTCTACCTTAGCAGTGTTCACTCCTTATTTTTCTTGTGAACGGACCTGCCTCTTGGCAGAAATGTTTCTCTCCATGCCCCCCTCACCCCCTTTCATTTCTTTATCAGACAATTTGGGGACCTTGAGGTTCATGGAAGCCTGAGGCTGAGAAAGACCACATAGACTCTGTCTGGAGAGACTGCTGACCAACCTGCTCTGAGGAAGGATACTGGTGGCGGGGGAGGGGGTGAGGGGAGGGGGCTTGTGTCTCACCAAGTCAAGGGTCCCTGGCTTATTGATGGGTTCTTGACGCTTTATGGAGAACAAATGAGGCAATCCGGAATGTCCTCTGTCCTCTTTCAGTGTGGACGCAGTGACGGGGAAAGTCAGGGGAGAATGCTGCTCCTCACCCCGCAGGTTCTATTGCGAACGTGCTCACACTTGTGGACGAGGCAAAGCCTCCTCGTGATTTCGATAGCATTTTTGTGTGGGTGTGTGGTTTATTCTGCACACCCTTCTGAACCAAGTCGCTCTGTGGTTTGTCTTTTACTGAGAACTGCCCCCTGCCCCCCCCCCACGTTTTTTCCCCTCCTCTTCTAAGAAAATGTTGGGTTCCTAAAACTAAAGTCTTTCTGGTGACTTCGTCCCCAGCGAGGGGTGTTGTGTGAGGCCTGTCGGTGGTAATGAGATCACACAGTCACCCAATTGACATTGCAGGTGACTTTAACACAAATCAGATCGACTAAAATAGCAGTAAGCATGTGATGCTGGCATGTGACATTTGAATATTTGCCAAGAAAAGCGTTCAAATGGCTACTCACGGCTGCTGGCGTGAGGGGGATGTCTGCTGTGCTCGGTTTTTACAGCCTCTACCTACATTTTTATTCGAGAACCTGAAACCAACCTCTGTCGCCGTGGGAGGGAAAGTAACATAAGCAGTCAGCATAAATCTGTTTACCTGCTTTTCACTTTCACAGCCTGCGAGAACCCAGGTCACCTCTGGCTTTAGCGTGTTGCCCTCACCTGGCGCAGCGTCTATGTAGGGGCACATGTGGAAACAAATATGAAAATCCGCCATCCTTTTCTCTCCTGACCCCACCCCCCCTTCACTCTTTTTCTGTGTTTTTATCCTTCCTAGACTTAGAAGTTGCCACCTAAACTTGGCCTTCAGACGCAGGGCTCCTGGGTCCCAGTGTTGGCGTGATGCTTTAGTACCCCTTCATGAGAGTCCCTCTGCAGCCTCGCTTTTCTGGTCTCTAAAATGGGCCACTTTGTGTGGCTGCAGAAAGCCTCGTGAACTTCTACCTTCCCTCCTCTCCTGGGCAGACACTCGGGCGTCTCAAAACGTTTAAGGGCAGTTTGTTTTCCGGGGCACGTAGAAACTACACCTGAAAAACAGGGAGCTGTCAGAAGCCCGGAGGCATAATGCTTCAGTGCTCGGCTGTGAGACAAAGAACTGGTGATCTGTTCTTGAAACGGTGGAGGAGCCAAATGCCCAAGAGTCGATTCTGACTGGTGGCCACCCCAGAGGATGGAGTAGAACTGTCCTTTGGGGCTTCTAAGACCATACGTCATTATAGGACCAGACGATCATCTTTCTCTGCAGCCAAGCCACTATAGGCTCAACCGCAGGCCAGTCTGTTAGCAGCAGGGGGCCAGGCCCTTGGGGAGCCGTTCTCCTCTGTCTCAGCGGTCACTGTCAGTTGGAATCCACTCAGCGGCACCCTCTACCACCACCAACACTAAGCTGGGTGCTGCTGCAGCCTTCAGCCGGTTCCCTGCTGGAGTCTGAATAGAAGCCCCAGCAAGTCTCTGATGCAGCCGGTGCAAGCACCAGGGAATCTGTGATGGCTCCCTGGCTGCTCTCTGGACAGCGAGGAGACATGGTGGACATGGTGGGTGCCCTGTGGCACGTGTCCCCTGAATTCTCCAGAGACCAAGACCAATTAGAGTAATGCCCAGTGCAGGAAAGGAACATCTCCGCCTCATCGTCAATCCTGTTTCTCTGTGCACCTGTACAGGACCAGCGTGAGGCCAGCGCAACCACAGAGGGGAGAGGGAAGGGGAGAGTGACAGTGGGCATTTGAGGGCGGGTTTCCAGGTGAAGACTTAAAAATATATAAAAACCAAACTCAGTGCTATCAAGTCCATTCTGGCTCACGGGAACCCCACAGGACAGAGCACAACTGTTCACATGGATTTCTGCAGCTGGAAGTCTTTACAGCGGCAGAAAGCCTTGTCTTTCTCCCACAGAGCAGCTGGTGGGCTCGAACTTCTGATCTTGCAGCTAGCAACCTAGTGAATCACCCCACCAAGGTGGCTTAACATTGGAAATGAGGGCTGTCACCTAGAGACACCTGTGGGTCCAGAACGCCAGGAGAAGGCGGAGTTGGGGTCACTCTCCAGCGATAGTGTGCCTAAGGTTTGGGAGAGGCAGGGAGATGTGTTAGCTGCCACGTGACCAGTGGGCAGGTTCAGGGCAGGAGGGAAAACAGAGAGGCGTTTCAGAGTTAGACTTGTTCTGGGTGTGAGGTGGCATGAAGTCGAAAAGAGCTTGAGAAGTCGGGAGCTGGGTCAGGGGACACTCAGACCCTGGGGGGTAGGGGGATGGAGTCTGGGTTAGGAGAACGGAGGGGCAGACAAGAGAAGCACCTCTTCAGTGCTGGGTTGGGAATGAGGCAACCCGTTTCGCAGACATGAATGGACCGAAGAGGAAACCTTGAGCTCCGTGTGAATGTGAATGGCAGCAGTGAATGAACTGAGGGGGAAGGCATGAGCCAGCGGGAAAGATAAGCTCCCTCTGAGGCATATGACTGAACTGAAACCCAGATAAAATATTATCTCCCAGCCCAGAGAGCCTTTCACTGGCCAGACGTCCCACTCCTGCTCCTTCATTCATAAAAGAACAATATAGATCCGAATGGAGTGCACTCATTGTTTGGTACATCACTGAGAGGTAATAAATAGAAATATGTTCATGTAGTTGTCAATTAAGTAAAGTGCATATGATTGTGGAGAGCAGCTCGTCACTGATGAAAGCGATTTATGAATTCAGGAAATGTTTAACAAACCATACTTGGAGAGTGTGACACGGGAGCGAAATTCAAAACCAAAGATAAGATGATAAGGGGTCCAGTCGTGCTAATTTGACATTCTCTATGTAAAGAGGAAGAACTTATTCTGCCCTGAGCCTCAGGCCCACAGGAGCTCTAATCCCCACCAAGCCTGGAAGTGCAGCGGGGAGCCCCTGGGCCTCTCCCCGAGTTCTGCTCTCTTAACGCAGCACATTTGCTGTCTGCTGTTCCCTTGACCTCTGTTTCGGTAGTCTAGACCCTTCCAGGGATCTCTGGCGATTCCTCGATCTCCTGAGCATCCAGGTGTCTCCTCCATGGCACACAAGTGTGTTGTGGTCAGGTGCCTTAGAGTCGATCCTAACTCCTAGTGAACCTGCATACAACAAGGGAAACACCGCCTGGCCCTACGCCGTCCTCCCAATTGGTAGGTTGGAGCCTGTCATTGCAACCACTGTGTCAGTCCACATCATGGGTCGGGGGGCGGGGGAGTCCTCTTCTTTTGCGATGACCAAGCACGGCGTCCTATTTCCAAAGGGCGGGTCTCTCTCGACAACATGCCTGAAGTACCCCAGACAGCGTCTTGCCTTCCTTGCTTTTAAGGAGCATTCTGGTTGTACTTCTTCCAAGACAGATTGGCTGGTCCTTCCGGCATGGTATTCGAGCGCCCAAGTCCCAGGGTTGGGGGCGATGTCTTTAATTCGGTTGCTCCATTAGACGGCTGTCAGCTGCCTTATTCCTTTATGGCTCAGTTTCTTTCATCCCTCCTCCTCCTCCGATGGGTCTCTCTCTAATGAACGCTCTCTTCAAATGGCTGTCGTGCCAGTGGCTTACACACCGACGTTAGAGGCCATCCTTCAGCCACTGTGTTTGACTTTCCATGGGCTAATTGGAACCGGGGCCTCAGTATGCCTCCTGGCTCTTAGCACATGAGCCGAGTTCCTCCTCCCCTGCCGTCCAGCCCATCACTGACGGCTGCACGGGCTTTTCTCCTGCTCAGTTACATCCACAAGTTCCCTGAGCTCAGGCCTGACTTTTCACTTGATGTGTCTCCCTTAGAGCTAGATCCCAAGCACTCCCTCTAAGCCTTTCACCGTTTACATGGGCTGTTCTGCCATCCCGGTCTCTCAACATTACATCCCCCTGTGTCCATCCCCGGTTTTCAGCTGTCTTTCCAGAGGCTGTCAAATCAACTTGGATGAGCCACCACCATTTCTAACTGAGCCTCCCCTTCCTCCCAGGCGTCTGTTTTCCCCAGTGCCTCCAGTCCCTGCTGTTCAGGGGGACCCCCAGCCCTGGGCCTCACATCTCAAGTTGCCTTTGGTTCCATTTTGCTCCCTTTCTTCCATATCCATGTGCCTTCTGAACCTTCATTTCCTCTGTTTCAAACACAGCCACTCATTGCTTCGTTCCCCTTTTCAGACACTCTGTTCAGGTGAGGATGGTGCAAGCCCGCACAGCAGCTGTGACCCAGGTAGACTTGCTCTCCAAGCTCTTGTCGGGGCCCCCAAACAAGCACCGTGGAAAACATCTGTGATCTTAGAGTCTTGCCTCCAAACTTCCCTGGTGTTCTGTTACCAGGATAAAGCCACCCTTCCTTAGCCTGATGGGTGAAGCCCCCCACCTCCATGTCTCTTGCCAGCCTTCTGGGCCACCACTCCCCCTTGTGCTCCCTTAAACACGTCAGCCTCCCTCTTGGTGTCTCCCATGCTGTTCCTGGAGCCTGGTCTCCGCTGGTTTGCGCGGTGACCATGGTTAGCCCTGGTGTGCCTGCGCCCATGGAGAACCTCTGCTTTTCTCACGTCAACCCATCACTGCTGGCGGAATGCGCGGAGAACTGTGCCCGGAGCCCTCCATCGGTGTGGGGCAGGGCAGGGGGGTGTCTCGTACTGGGGGAGGTGGAGTGTCTTGGGGAACCAGTGACTGCCCTGTTATACTGCTTGCCAGTGTTAACATCTCCAGCCTAAGGAGAGAGCGGAGGCTATGTGTTCTATTTTTTTAAAAAAAATCATACAGGAGGTTCAGACATAAGAAAGGACCATTGTGTTTCCTGGGTACTTATACTCCATGAGAGGTGCCCTCTCCACTTTCGGAACTAAAACAAAGCGGCTTGGCTGCAGCCTATCTGAGGGACGAGGGACGGATGGCCAGGTGGCAGGGCTGGGAGCAGATGGGAATATTTACTTACCTCTCTAGTCCTTTCCATTAAGTGTTCCTCCAATCCAGTACCCGTCTTCAGACATTAAATAAACTTCCAGTGTCTTTGAATGACTTGTTTTTCCTTCTCCAAAGGCGAATGCACACACTAGTTTCTCCTCCCCCCCCCCAAAGTCAAGGATAGAATAACTTACAAGGAGCCTTCTAAAATGTCTGTGGGGGGAAATCCCACCATCCCTTCATTTCGTTTCTCCACAAACGTCTTGAAGCCGCCTCGTAAGTGCTCATGGAGTCAGTGATGCCTAAATGCTTCCAGGTTCCTTTCAGATGTGTCTTCCTTTCAGAAGTTTCCAGAGTTTGCAGTCAAATTAAAACAGCACAGACATGGAGTGAAAAATGCCATAAAGCCCAGAGATCTTTTCTTTTTTTCCCTTTTTAAATCAGTTTATTGGGGGCTCGTACAACTTTTTCCACAATCCATCCATCCAGCCATTGTGTTAAGCACATGTGTTCATTTGGTGCCCTCATCCTTACATTTGCCTTCTACTTGAGCCCTTGTATCAGCTCCTCTTTTTATCCCCTCCCTTCCTGCTCCCCCCCCCCCCATGAACCCTTGATAAGCGATACATTATTATTATTTGGTCATGTGTTACACTGTCCAACGTCTCCTTTCACCCACTTTCCAGAGCTCTTTTTCATCCAGACCAATAAGCCAGCCTTCATCAAGGCATCCAGTGTGGGCGGCCGGGACTGGAGGCACAGCTTCTGCACCCCGGCAGGCGAGAGCACTTGGTGCTGTGTGGTCTTCAGGAGACACTAGAATTCTCTAGGCGGATCAGCCCGGGCCCTCTTGGGGTTCTTCCGACGGACAAGGCCCCGTTGTTGGGTTTCTTCCCACGTCTTTGACGGTGGTTCCCTTCCTTCCACGGACATTCACGAGATGTAGCCTGCCATCAGTTCCCTGGATCTAACAATGACTACATAATAATCAAGGCCACACTTCCGAGGGGCTCCTGGTCTAGTGGCCACTCCCCTGCCATCTGTGGCTCCTCCTCCTCCTCCTCCTCTTCCTCTTATCCTTTAGAGTGCTCCCCAGGGCTCTTTCCTTGTGGAGTGGGCAGTCTCTTCTTTCCTGTCACTTGCTCCCGCAGACAGACATTTTCTTCTTGTGGCATCAATCATAAAACTCTACTCCCAGTCTGATTTTCTCACCCAGAGTCAAGTCTCGAGTCTCCTCCTCCTTTCTCTAACACCCGCCGTGGCTCAGCCAGCCAGCCCACCATGAATCCTCCTCGTCTCTGCCCAGAGCTCCAGAATCTCCGGCTTCTTCTTCTCAGAATCTGGAAGCCATCTTTGAATAGCCATCAGTTTCTGGGCTGACTGCCCTGCTCTTTCCCTCTTCTCCGGCACCACTGCCCTCTGCTGCCTACTTCTAGCACATTCTATGCAACCAAGCCAGAACCCTCTTCTTCAAATCCCATCTCATCAGCATCCCTCTCCGTGAATGGAAAAGCCGATGTCTTCATCTTTTCTCGCTCCAGCAGCATCAGACCCAACAGCCTGCCCTTAGGTAGGCACCTACCCAATTTAGGGTGGCAACACCTCACAGCGCCTCCATGTGGTATCCGCCTCCGTGGAAGAGCCTCCGCTGTCAGAGGAGTGGGGAAAGGGACCCCGATCAAAGAGTTGAGAAATAAAATGTAAGAGGGGAATGAAGGCGTTGGAATGATATCACCTGGGCCACCTTCGAATTCTTCACCTTTGACTTAGCGTACAATGCGTCCCTGCTGTTAGGTTTCTCCTCAGCTCCTTCCATCACCTGGGAAAGAGAGTAAGAGTGGAATGGACCGTTTCAGCATCTCACACTTGACCTGGCGATGGGTCTTCTGTTATTTCAGAGCAGCCTTAGAACCAAGTCTCTGTGGTGCTATTCGATCGAGCGGTCCTAGATGCCCAAAGGTGGAGATGGTCCACCACGCTGATCTGCCTCTCCTGGGAGAGATGTGGGGCTGTCCAGGCAGGTGACCTCACCTTTAGTAGGGGTCCAAGATGGAAACAGCTAACTCGATAAGAACCTGTTGGGCTCGTAGAGGAGGGGCAGGTTCAAACTCAGTGAGGATTTCCAGGGAGACGTGGGAAACCTTGCAACGGATTACTAAGAACCCTGTGGCCTCGTGGAGTCATAACCGACACTCTGCAGGGGCTGGAGCGCAGAGCTCTCTGGGCCTGGAGGATGGGTCTGGCGTACTCTGGTTTCGAGCGCCCATGTCCACATCCCGGCATGTCTAGTCTGCTTTGCAGACGGCAGCCCGCCCCAACCGCAGACGGGAGACGGTTTTCATAAGGAAAATAACAAAAGCCTTTTTTTCCTTTCTTTTTCTGGACTCCCCCTAGTCCAATGGGTGTTTGTTTTTTTTAACAGGGGAGTTTGTTTTGCTTTGGTGGGGGTTGGGGGTGGGGTGAGAGGAATTCAAATATAGCTGCTTCTCTATCCTCCCGCAGAGGTTCAAAGTTCCTATATGACAGAAACAGGGCCTGCAATAATAATAAATGTCTACCCTTCTGCTGAAAGACTGTCGAGGGTCCTGTGAACAGCCGGAGGAGGTTAGGTGGTGGCTTGTTGTCTTTTGAATTCAGCAAGAGGCATAATCAACACACACAGTGATGGCAGAGCCTGTTGATTTGTTTCTCTGATCTGACGGTGCCTGAGATGCAAGCTCAATTTTAATCCACAAGAGAAGATAGAATGGGTGTGTGAATCGCCCCTGTGCATGGGGTCGCTGTGGTCCTGCGAGTCAGACTCACTCCCCCAAAGTGGGGGGTGGGGGTATTATTATGAAGAAACTATTCTGGCTCTGGGGAAAGCTGTTGTTATAAATAAAGGATGACTCTGCTGGAGGTTTAGAATTCAGCTTTCAAAGAACTATCATGGTCAAATATACATGGCGAAAGGTTGCCGCTTTAACTGTTTTAAGTGTTTATCATTCAGTAACACGGGTGACATCTGTCAGGCGGTGCTGCTGTCACTCCCCCCGGTGCCCCTTTCCCAAGGGTTGACATCATCCCCAAAGAAACGGCCCTGCTCTCCAGACCTCAGTGGCCCCTGATAAAATGTTGGCTCCAGGCTGCTGCCCAGTCTAGATGTGAAGTCCATTTCTTGCTTTTTGAAAATGTTGACCAGTATGTATTGGCAAGTCTCAGTCCCACCCCTCTCTCAATCAGAGATGTAGACGCCCCAACTCCTGCCACCTGTGAGTGTGACCTTGCTTGGAAATAGGGTCTGAGCACCAGTGAGGTTGACATGAGGCTGTACTGGGCTCATATGGGTCCTGAGCCAACCCGAGTGGCTTCCTTGTAGGCAAGGAGCAGGGTCACAGGGAGACCCACAGTCAGAACACAGACAGCCCGTGGTGAGGAAGGCGCCTCGGGCGAGAACACCCTGCTGACACCCTGAGTGGAAAGAAAAAAATTTTGAGTCAACAGCATGTATGTCTCTGGCATGCAGTGTGAACAAACACAACCATGTCTATTATGATCATGTATGTCTGTAGCATGCAGTGAACAAACTCGGGCAGGTCTGTTACTATAACAAGGAGCCCTGGAGGCAGACTGGCTAAGTGTTGGGCGGCTCATGAAAGGTTGGTGGTTCAAATCCACCTCTAGGGGAGAAAGGCCTCATGATCTGCGTGCATGAAACTACAGCTTAGAAAACTCCATGGGGGTTCCCTCCTTTGTCTCATGGGGTCGCTCTGAGCCCGGGTCAACTCAACAGCACACAACAACAATAAAAACATGACTCCAAGAATCCTTTCCTCCTATGCTTATTTACAGCAGAGGAAGCATCAACCTGCTCTGGGTGTCTCACTTGATTGTCATTACATCCTAGAAGTGTATTTTGCCCCATTTTACTTTTTTTTTTTTAATAGAAGACTCGGAGAAATTACACGAGCTGCCCCAATAACCAAGTTATAAAACCAACTCCCTACTATTAAGTTAATGCCAACTCATAGCAACCATATAGGACTGAGTAGACGTGTCCTTGTGTGTTTCTGAGACTGTAACTCTTTACTGGAGTTGAAAGTCTTTCTCCCAGGAAGCGACTGGTGGTTTCAAACTGCTGACCTTATGGTTAGCAGCCCAACACATTACCACGATGCCACTAAGTTATAGTCGAGATAGATGAGGGGGTAGTCCCCCAAAACCGATGCTTGGTGTTGTTTTTTTATGTGAGGGAGATAGTGCATTTGGAGTTCATTTCACCAGGTCAGACTGTTAATTGGGCTTTCTATTTAGAGGTTCTGAAAAAATTGCCTAACAGTGTTTGACAAAAAAGGCCTGATCTGTGACTGATGGGGGACTGGTTTAGCCACATTGACAATGCGCCTGCTCACATTTCATCTCACTGTACCAGTTTTTGGCAAAAAACAGCATGCCTCCTCTCTTGTGCCACACGTCTTACTCACCTGGCCTCACTCCATGTGACTTCTTTTTGTTTCCGTGAATGAAGAGGGTCATGAAAGGACATGATTTCACAACATTGAAGAGACGAAAAAATAACCGAGGAATGTGCTGTGAGCCATCCAAACAGATGAGTTTGAAAAATGTTTCCAAGAATGGAATCACAGATTTGATAAATTTATTAAGTGTAGTGGACAGTCCTTTGAAGGTGGTAAGGCAGTTTTGTAAAAAACTTTAAATACATAGCTTTTGGGGGAAAAAATCCATTGGGGGGGGTATGCCTTTGTATACTGAGCTCCATGACAATGAACTTGACCTCTTCCCACTTGTATTTTCTGTCTGGGCTGGCTTCAGATGACAGTAATCTGCTCGGCTGGCTAAGTACCATGCTAATATCTCCCAACCACACTGGATTTCTCCCAGGAAGCTTTAAAAAAGAATTACAGTTTGTTCCCAATTTCTGACCACTTGGGGAATATCTCTCAAGCTTTCTCCTTTTGCTCATGACACTGAGTTCCAGTCTCCCAACCAGTACCCCACTTGTTGTCGCTTCTGAGTGTCCAGCAAGGGCTTCTCAGTAAGCTGGAACGCGTGGCTCCAGCATGCAGGGAAGAGTGTTGTAAAGGAAACCCCTGGCTCGGCCCTCCTACAGGGCACGCGGACAGTAGACTGTTTAATTTCTCCTTTTCGTTCACACGCAGACGGTTTCATGAGGCCCAGTCATGGCAAAGTGGGTCCCGAGAACAAACTGCCCCCTTCCCCGAAGCATGATTGATTAGCAAAGCTGTTTTGCCCAAGGGCAGCTGGTTCCACTGAGCCGGATGGTGACAGGTCCGACATGCACAGATTCTAAAGCAGGTTGCTAGTACCCAGGCGGCGGGCGGCGGGCCAGGACGCTTGTTCTGGAGGGAAGGAAAGAGAAGAATCCTGGAGGACCAGGAGGCAGTGCACACTCTACAGTTCCCGAAACCTGGAGGCTCAGGACAACCGAGAGGCCTCGGGCAAGGGCTCTTGATGGGCTTGAGAGCCAAGGAAACACTGGTTGCCCAGGAAGGGAAGATGCTGAGCCCAAGCGTGTGCAAATCTGAGTGGGCACCACTAAGCTTTAAAGAGAGGTGGGCATTTGATGGTTCATCAAGGCAGCCCACAGGCGTTCCAATGATATGCAGGTCAAAGCTCTCAGGTGCTAACCGAGACAGGTGGGCAGTTGAAACCCACCAGCCACTCCAAGGGAGAAAGATGGGCCATCTGTTCCTGTGGAGATAACAGCCGTGGAAACCCTGTAGGGCATTTCTGTCCTGCCCTGTAGGATCCTACGAGTCAGAATTTAATCAAGGCTGCATAGGATGCAAGTTTGGGAATACAGCCAGGTGGGACACTCTATCAGGAGGAGAAAGGGTCGCATCTTTAAGAGTTTGTCTCCTGAGTGGCGCTTAGTAGTGTCTTTCATGAAGTGGCATCTACATTATGTAGTTAGGACTGAAAGTAACCTTAGACATCGTACAGAGCTCAGTAAACTGGACAAAAAAAGTGAAGTAACTGGGCTCCGGTTGCTTTCCTGGGTAGTGACAAGGCCACATCTTCTACAGCGTCAAGTGTGTTGCCATCAAAGTGTGCTGCCAGCACGCTTACTGTGAAGTGAATTAATGAATGAAGTTATTTAAAACCAGCCATCTAGTAAAATCCCACTCGATCACCTACTCACTGACTGGAGCAGGCCCTGGGTTAACGTGCTCCACAGGAGTTTATTTACTTAGTTGGTGAATGTGAGGAGCCTTGGTAGCACAGAGGCTCAGATCTCACCTGCTAACCACAAGGTTGGCGGTTCAAATCCATCATCGACGCCACCGGAGACGAGATCTGGGGGAAACTCACAGCTTAGAAAACAGCTACGCTCTGTAGCCTGAGTCGAAACCAACGGCACTGGCCCTTACGCACACAGGCATATTCTGGACAAAATGTGTTGAACTGTGTCTCAGGCCAGAGGATGGTGACAGACAAGTTCTCCCAAGAATTCACTTGACTGGGTTTCATCAGGGTGGTCAATCAAAACAGTGGCTTCCAAGGGGATCTGGGGTCTGTTGGACCAGTTACTTTTCCAGGCAGAGCGGTCAGCCTGGTTATGGTGACTCTTTTCAGAGATCCCCAAAGGGTCATCTTGATAGATGCTCCTGAAGGATAATCCCAGGGGTGTGCGAGGAAGCAGGCTTAAGAACAATGAAGACTGCTGTGGTGAAGAAAAGACAGGGAATTGTTTTCCATCAGGACAATAAGGGTTTTTCTGGGAAATCTTAGCCCATGATTTTCCCCTTCCAGAATCCTTTCTGGTCCCCAAATTCACATTGGAAAGAAACACAACTCGAGTCTTTTAAGGATGAAAAATGGTGGTTTTTGATGCGGTGTGGCTGGAAGGACTCAGAGATGGAAGCATCGCCTCCGGAAGTGCAGATTGACCTAGAAGGCAGGTGTGTCCACAGACCATCACTTCACACACAGATACTTTTGTTGCATACAGGTTGCTGTGATTGTGTAGCGATACTTTTTGACCCACCCTCATCCTGACCGGAGAAGATCATCTGGGGTGCATTCTCTTAGAGATGGGGGGCCAGTGAGGGGTTGGAAAGAGGGTGCTATAAGGATGAATTGACTCACGCATGTTACTCCCTGCTGCTGCGACCATTCAGACTCACGGTGACCTGAAGGATACAGCCAAATCGCCCGTGTGGGTTGCTGAGGAGAACTGTTTCTGGGAGGAGAAAGCTGCTTCTTTCTCCCACATGAGTTGGTTAGTGCCTTTTGAAAGACTCTCACAATCTGGGCTTCAGGAAATTTTGGCTGTCTTTCAGAAACTCTTAAATGTCAGAGTCGGGGGAAAAAGGATTCGACTCTTCCTACCACAGTGTGCTGTGTGCTGGGGGTGCAGAGAGCCCAGGTGGGAATGTGCAGCCTTGCTGAGGCTGGCTTCCAGACATGCTCTGAACCCCGCTTTCATAGTCGGAGCAAAATCATGAAAACCTCAGGACCAGCCTTTTCTCGACTGCTCTCCTGTGCGCTGACCCCTCGTTTTCCATTTGTCTGGGAGATGCTCAGCCTCCTCACTCTTGGATCAGACGATTCAGCAGCTTCCTGCTAGTGCACCCTCCACCCCCCCATTCAGAGCTTTATTACTACCATCACTCTATCACCTGCCTCGGTTTTAGCCCCCCGTGGCTCTCTGCCAGCCCTGTGGCCTACAGAAGATGCCCTTGTTGACTGCTCTGGAGCAGACCTCCGGCCAAATGCAGCCTGGCCTGGCACCTTTCCGGAGATTGGTGGCCAACCATTGTCTGATTTGAGAAATAGATTGCCAGGCCTTTTCTCCCTCGTCTTTCTTAGTCTGGAAGCTTTGCTGAACCCTCCACGGACGGATGGGTGGTGATTATGCATGAAGTGTACTGGCCGGGAATCCAACCTGGGTCTCCGGCATGGAAGGTGAGAATCCTCCCACTGAACCACCTCTGCCTCCTTGTGAGAGTCTCTTCAAAGAACCATTTCACAGTCCTTGCTGTCCTGAGCCCTTTCAGACACCTGAGGACGACAGGGGGCCTAGAAGCTGACTTTCCTCCCCACGGTGTGAGAAGTGGACCCATTTCTGCTTGCAGATGTCAGCTCTTTCCCTCCCATTTGGGTGCAGCTCAGCTGCCGTGGGCCAGCGATGGGCAGTGTTTTAGAAGGCCCCCTGTATCTGCACCGGCAACAGTGTCTCATCTATGGTTTCCTGTGTCGTAGAGAGAAACCTGCAAACACCTAAAAGTAGAGATTCCAGAGAAACGTGGCTCCCACTGTGTTCCGCCTGGGGTGAGAGGCAGCGTAGCTCTAAGAACACCGGCAGTGGTATCTATCTACATTCTAAGAATTTAGGGAGGCGAGGTTTGCACCGAATTCAATCACCTCGTCACATCTGTGAGACTTCCTGCAGAACGGAGGCACAAATAAAGCGAGAGGAGCCCTCGAGGACGCGTCTGCAGCAGCAGGGCAGGCTTCGCTAACGGCCAACGCCAACGGGCTTTTCAGAGCGTCCCTGGAGGCCCACGTGCTTGCAAAGATGCTTTTCTGGTTTTCCCCGCTGGCGCTTTGTGTTGTGATTGTTTTGGTTTGGTCTGTACTGCTGTGTTTACCCCAGTGTTGTCGGAAACGTCAGGGCGTGCTCGATAGGGGAGGGGAGGGGAGAGCCTCTGA
Organism: Tenrec ecaudatus; assembly: GCF_050624435.1. Taxonomy (NCBI): domain Eukaryota; kingdom Metazoa; phylum Chordata; class Mammalia; order Afrosoricida; family Tenrecidae; genus Tenrec; species Tenrec ecaudatus. The sequence goes on from NC_134544.1 coordinate 14,145,154, forward strand.
CACCACTCGGGAAAGGAGGAGGGGCGAGCCCTGGTGTTATGTGTATGTGTCGGAGGGTGTGTCTGTGTGTGCCCATGTGTGTGCGTGCCTATGCACATGTGTGTGCCCTTTGTGTGTATGTTCATGTGTGCATGCCTATGTGTGCGCGCCTACAGACGTGTGTGTATGTTCCTATGTGTGTCTCTGTGTATGTCTGTGTGCCTGCCAGTGTCTCTGTAGGTGCTCCTGGCCTGCAAGTTTATCTACCTAGATGCCTGTGTGTGTTCTGCGAATGTGTCTGCCTGCCTGTTTGTGCAGTGTCCCTGTGTGCCTGTGGGTCCATGTGTGCACATGCCTGTGTATACCTGCTTGCTGTCTGTGTGTGCCTGCCTATGTGTGCCTCTGCGTATGCATGTTTATGTCTGTGTGTGCTTGTGTGCACATGCCTGTGTGCATAACTGTCTGTGTGTCTGTGTTTCTGCGTCTGTGTGTCTGTCTGTGTGTACTCGTGTGCATGTGCCTGTGTGTATAACTGCACATACGTCTCTGAGGATCTGGGTGTGTCTGTGTATCAGTGTGTGCGTACATGTCTGTGTGTCTGTGTATCAGTGTGTGTGCGTGTGTGTGAGAGTGCATGTCTGGATGTGGTTTCTTAACAAGATTAAGGCCAAATAACCTCAGAAGCTGAAATAAACACCTCATGGCACGGTATTGAAGGTCACAGTCTGTCCTTGGGGATCCCACACCAGGCTGTTGCACACAGACCAATTTAACCTGAGTCCCTTGCTGGTGCTGTATGGCCTTTCCCTGCGTACCCTGTCACACTGCCAACTTGCCTCCCAAAGAATCCAAGCTCCCATTTCACTCCCCAGTATCTGGCTGAGAGTGGTGTCCCCTTGAAGTTAACACGCGTGGTGGCAAGAAAAAGGCAAGGAGGAGGTCTATCTTCATGGCATGCCCTCCTTTCTTGCCTCCCTCCTTCCCATTTTCCATTCGTGTGTGTGTGTGTGTGTGTGATGCCTCGCCTCGTTTACCAGGTGGGAAATTCTAAGCCAGCTAGTGCTCGTTTCTTAAAACAACAGGACTCTCATATCCTCTAGTTCTAGAGTAACTGGGAGTCTGAAATCAAGGTGTCACCTTGGTTGGTTCCTTCTTGGGGGTGGAGAGAGAGAGAGACAGCACTCCATGCCTCTCTCCTAGCTCCTGGTGGAGGCCACCACTCCTTGGCTGTGGCTGTATCACTGCAGTCTGCCTCCCAGGCCTTCTTCCCCATGGGTCTGCGTCTAGACTTCCCTCTCTTTTATGGACACGGTCATTGGATGAGGGCCCACTGGAATCAATGATGACCTCGTCCTAACTTGGTGACATCTCAGGTGTATTCTGAAGTTCTGATGACATGAGTTCATTCAGTGCACAGTTACAGAATTGACGGCCACCTCCCGGCCACCAGTGCCTGGAGGAACAGCCCAGAAAACACCGAATAGCTTGACACCGTGTCACACTCCTGACATTTCAAGTAGGAAGACTTGCCGCAGGAAACATCACCCAGATGATATACATATGTGTGTATATGCATGTATGCATGTATGTGTACACACAAGAGGGTGTTAAAAAGTTCGTGGAAAATGGAATGAAAAGATGATGGATTCTTTTCCTCATGGACTTTGTGCAGCTCGTGTGTGTGTGTGTGTGTGTGTGTGTGTGTGTGTGTGTGTGTGTGTGTAGAGAGAGAAAGAGAGAGAGAGTCATATATAAGTTAGGGTCCACGATACATTCTGTGGGCTAAGACGTTATGTGACTTGGACTTTGTGCAAACACCTTTTATAATATGTAGGCTGGCCTGGGATTACAAACTAGTTTCTTTCCTGAGGCTATGTTTAAGTCAAATTTGTATATAAGTAAAAACAGTTGGATACTGTTTGCATGAACATCAGCCAAAGGTTGGTTTGGGTGTATTGTGTCCGATGGTGCACTGTGCTTTTTATAAAGCACTAAAGAAACACCTGGAGATACCCCAAAGCCTGTTTACCAAAATAGTACAGTCATACTAGCAACAGTGTTTCGGTGTGCATTGCAAAGTAACATCCATGTGCTGCTCTGCATAATGTGCCTTTACTTCGAGAGCGTAACCTACTGGCTTTACAGACAGTGGGCATACAGTGCCTGACCATGTGGAGGGGCCTTCAAAAAGTTCATGGAAAAGGAACTAAGGTGTAATAGAATTTCTCTATGGACTTGCGTGTCTGTTTGCATATATGTCTATGTAGGTAAGTAGGTCCATCAGAAGTGGGAAGGAGCCCTGGTGGCATGGTGGTTACACATTGGGATGCTAACTACAAGGTCGGCAGTTCAAAACCACCAGCCGCTCCTCGGGAGAAAGATGAAGCTTTCTCCTTCCTGAAGATATCTCATCACAGAAACCTACAGGGACAGTGCTACCCTGTCCTATAGGTTGCTATGGGTCAGAAAGAACCTCATGGCAGTGAGTGAGTGATGTATTTATTTGGCTCTGGGTATATATGTGGATGTGCATATATACATACATATATACAAGTGCATGTATGTATTTGGAAGCCACGTGTAACCAAGTAAAGCCTTTCCATTTCAGGAAAAGTTTGCTTTTTCTCATGTGTTTTCAAAATCATCCATTTTTCTGATTCAAGACACTGAAATCTTTCATGACTTACTTTCTGTTTTCCTGGGCTGGCTGGCCGGGAGAGCCGTCCGGGGGTGAACCATAGGTGTGCAGTGGCAGATTTCCCTGTGTCTGTCTATTCATGGCTGGGAGAAGCGAGCAGCACGGGGATGAGGGAGGAGCCCGGGCATGTAGGGGCTCCTGGCTGAGGGGAATCCTCGGGCTGGGGGGGATGCAGTCCTCTGGCCCGCCCTCGAAGGTGCAGGTATTCCCACCCCAGGATGCCGGGCTTGGTGCCTTCTTGCTGCTGAACTCCCTCTGAGTGCGCCTGCGTGCTACTCAGCCTGGGCCAGGTCCCATGGGCTGCCGAGCCTTGACCGATCCGTTTCCAGACCACCCGGAGAGAGCACGGGCACCCCACGTGTGGTCTCTCGTCCAGCAGGGACACTTCAGGCCCTCGTGAAAAAAGGGGTTTCAGCTCATGGTGTGAGCTTCCCCAGGCTGCCGTAACAAAGCACCGCAGGCTGGGGAACTGTCAACAACAGCTGCGGAGTGTCTCTGGCTCTGCAGTCTAGTGCTCTGGGTTACAGGGGGTGGCAGGACCACGTTGCTTCAAAGTTCCAAGGGGGTGGTCTCTCTCTCCCGTCTCTCCTGGATGCTGGGGGGCGGGGGTGGGAGTGGGGGCGGCTAGTGCTTCTTGGTTCGCAGCTGCAACAACACCGTGGATCACATCGCCATCTTCCTTCTGTCTGTCTGTCTGTGTCTCCCCTTTTCATAGGACATCACTCAGATTGCAATAGGACCCACCTTCCATTGTGCCCCCCACCTTAACTAGTGACATCAAAGGCCCCATTTTTCAGCAAAATTCCATTCACATGGCCAGGGCTTAGGACTGCAGTATATTTGAAGGGAGGGAGGGTGGGGGGGTTGGAGCTGTTGGCACATTTTGAACCATTAACAGTTACCCAGGGGCTAAAGCTCTCAGCAACCTCCCCCAACCCCCATTGCCAATACTTCATTGCTCCTGGTTCTTTTCTTGGTCGACTCTCCCTTTAAAACCCAGCACACGGACTTTTTCTATCCAGGAGCCTTGTAAATGTCTGCCTCTGAAGACCGTTAGAACGAGGAGTCGTTTCATACAAGCCATGCATTGATTTCCTCTTCGCCTGAGTTCTTTCTCGCCCGATCTTTCCGAGGTCGTTCCTGAAAGATTCTGTGTGGTCCACTGAACAGGAAAAACAAACTCGGGTCCGGGTTTGGTTGTGGTCCCCGGACAGAGGAAACCCAGCATTTGTTCCCAAGGAGCGTCTGAAAGAGGAAAGCAGACTGCTGAGCAAAGAGCCGGAGGCACAGTCCAATGTCCCCAAGTGGTGGACTTGTCAGGCCAATTACTGTCTACCGACCTAAAAGCTGGTTGCCCACCCCCCCCCCTCTTCATTGGACACGAGCACCAGCCTCTGGCTCTCCAGCGAGTCCGAACAACAACAACAAGCGTTTTCTTCAAGCCTTCACTTTCTCTTACTTATAATTACGGTGACCACATTTTGCAGAGCAAACACCAGGACCCGCCATCTGACAAAGGATTATGTGTCCCTGCCGAGGTGTGAGACCACCCATCGATAAGTTTTTGTTAAGCCGCCTTAAAAAATTTTTTTTTAAACCAGACAGGCTCCATAAAAATAGAGGTTCGTGAAATCACTGTTTTCAGGGCCCTCGTGAAAGTCTCCAGTACCAACGGTGTGTTATTTTGTACATGAATCCACACGTTACATCAGACAGCCCTATTTTACAGGCTCAGGGTGTGAGTTAGCCTCTTCAAACAGGGGAGTCCTCAGACTTGCCATACCCCTGGGGAATACAAAGGGCCGGAGGGGCCTCCCCCAGCGCTTCCCTTTTCTTCTGGATCAGAAAGCTCCCTATTTTGCTTTCAAGACTCAAGGTTGAACCTTGCCAAGGATTTCCCGTCAAGGATGCGTGCCGACTGAACGTTGGGTGTGGAAGCGAAGGGGACCCGTTCTTCCCTCTGCCCGCACTGTCGTGAGCAGCTGCTAACATAGAGGGTGCTGTGCAGATGGGAGACCTGGACCGCCCAGGACCTTTGAACAAGGGCACCGGAGCAGAAGCGTAGGCCAGTGGGGACAATTGGTTACTGCCGGCTACCATTCAGGCTGCCCTGGCTCCTAGTGGCCCCTCGTGTGACAGGGTTTTCTAGACTGCGTTGTGTTAGCAGCTCAGCGCTTTAGCTGTCACACCACCACAGCCCTCTTCCAGATGGTACCCACGAGTCCTGCTTCACCGAAGGTAAAACCACCCACCCAAAGCCACATAGCTGGCTGGGGGCAGCGCCAGCGCCCAGATACCACTTATTGGTCGAGGCAGGTTTCTTGTTATTGGGGGCCATAGAGAGAATACCCACTCACAGTGACCCCAGTCACAGACTGGAGCTTCCCCATAGGGTTTCCTCGGCTACACTTTATTATTAGTAGTAGTAATCGTTTTATTCAGGGGCTTTTACATGTCTTATGACAACCCATCATTCAATCGCGTTAAAGCTCACGTGTACATATGTTGCATCGACATTTCCAAAACATCTTCTTTCTACTTGAGCCCTTGGTATCTGTTCCTCTTTTTTCCTCTCCCTCCCCCACCCTCCCCACCTCGTGAATCCTTAATCAATTATATATTATTGTGGTTATTTCGTGCCTTACACTGTCCGTTGTCTCCCTTTCCCCACATTTCTGCTATCCGCCCAGCTATAATCTTTATGAGACCAGATCACCTCCCCTCTGCAGCCTTCTCTACCCTACGGTGCTGACATCTACCATCCCTCCTGCAGGATTCTGTGTCTCTGCTGGGTTCCATCATCCATTGCAGTGGCCACGCAGAACTCATGGACCAGACTCACAATCACGGGCCACACGAAGGAAGCTAACAGGTTGCCACAAGTCAGGATCAGGAAATATGATCAGGAATGTTCTTTTGTCCAAAGAGCCTCCTCTCACCCATGCTGCCATGCGGTTCTCTCTCTGGTCCTCGGCCTCTCAGGCACACAGACCCTTGGCCTATGTCCTGTTCTGGCTAGTGTTACAAAGTTCCTTTAGTGCTGATAGATGCCCCAAAGGCACTGAGCTTTACTTGTTCCGTGGGCTGGGAGCCCACCGCTCTGTCTCAGGGTCTCGATGCTGCTCCTTGTCTCTGCCGCTCCATATAGGCATCCCAGGTCTGTTTCACTCCTGGCTCTTCTTTGTTGGTGGCCATGGGATTCTCTGTTTTCCTACTTCTGAGATGTCTGTCTCATACACAGGGGAATGTCGACACCAGCGGGTGCCTGAACTAGAGACCTCTGTGCTTTATTTACATGCCTGTGCCCAGTCATTGGGTGGGAATTCCAAAGGCTTTGCCTGGAAAAGCACTCCCAAGGGATTTCCCTTCCCACCCAAACAGACCACACAATTCAGCTCTCAAAGGAACTGACCTTCAACTCCATTTCATTCCAATTTCCCCCTATCGTGCGATACCGTGTTGTGGCAATGCTTCTCTGGGCGCTGAGGAAAGAGCAGTACACAGACAAAACTGCCGGTGGATGGTGTTAATCACTGCACCAGAACACAGGAACTCTTAGCTCTTGACATAAATATTTTAAAAATATTTAAAAGCGTAACTGTTTGGGCTCGCAGGGAGCGCGTGGCTAAAGGAAGGAGGGGGGGTCAGTTTTCCTGAGTGTCTGCACCATCGTGGTGTGCTTCATGGAGTGCTTCCCGAACCCTGTCTCATGTCAGTCCTTGAAACAGCCCAGTGAGAGATGAGCCAGGTTGTGGTGGCGAAATGGGCTGAAATACCTTAGGGTACCTTCTGTGAGTGCTTCCCAAAATCAAGGTGCCAATAGGTTTCCGTGTTAAAAGGTATCGAGCAATGTGAATTGATGGTGCTCCTTTAGAAGGCCATTGGAGATGGAATCCATGTCCCCTTGAGCACGGACGTGGTGGTGGTGATGGGGGTGACAGGCAGCTGCTGTCAAGCCCATCTGACTCACAGCACGCATCCCCCTACCTGGTCCTGCACCTGCACCTTCCTCACAGTGGTGCTCTGAGCCCAGATTCACCTTGTGCGGGACCTTCCTCCTTTTGGCTGGCCCTTTGCTTGACCGAGCGTCATATCCTTGTCTGGGGGCTGGGCTGGCAGCAGGTCAGAAAGACAAGTAGTGACGTATCGGCACCCTGCTTTCATGCTGGCCACGCTCCTGGCAAGATGGCTCTGTGGGTTCCTCTGGCAGTCCACAGAGCTTTCAGCTTCTTCTCTGGACTTCTGTCCAGCCAGCATCGCTGCAGAGGGAGCTACTACGCCTTTGAAGTGCAGCTGTCACAATGGACCCCTCAAGTTCCATAACAAACGTCGCCCACGGCATACCGCACCCCACATTAGCAATCGGGTGACCGTAATAGCGTGTACTTCTCAGATAGCACATGATCTGCCCGTTGGCTCACAGCTTCATACTTGCTAAAAATAAGCCTGCCTTGATTGAGTGTGACATTCACCATGGGGTACCAGTCTTGGGCCGGTGCTTCCCTTCCGATCCCAAGACAAGTGTGATTGCAGAATTGAGTAGTAGTCTGTGTCCTTGGGTGAAATAAGTTAAGGCTTTCAGACCTAGTCCCTGGGTGGAGCCGATGGTAAGCAGCCGGCTGCTCTCTGGAAGGTTGGAGGCTCAAGTGGTGCACCAGAGTTGCCTCAGAAGAAAGGTCTGGTGATCGACTCCCCCCAAAACCATCCACTGACAACCTTGTGGGGCTGAGTTCTACTCCGACGCACATTCACTTGCTATACATTGCTTGGCGTTGATTCCAGATCAACTGGGAGCAGATTGCCGACCCCCCCCAAATAACCTAGTTTATACAGGAGAAGTGTGAAATGTGGGGGCCTGGAACCCTTCAGTGGGTATAAAATGCAGAAGAAATCCTGGGGAGGTGGGGAGGCTGGAGATAGCCTGGGGAGCTGGGACAGGTCCAAGGAAGGACATGGTTTGCTGATTGCAGCCTTAGCCAAGTGAGAGCTGATGGGACACTGTGCTGGTGTGTGTGTGTGTGTGTGTGTGTGTGTGTGTGTGTGTGTTGGGAGGGCTGTCAGGGGAGCCCAGTTGCCATCAGTGCCCCCCTGCGTCTGGCTCACTGGGGAAAGGGTTGTCAGGAGGTGCATGACCTGTCAAGACACCTTCTCCCTTCTCTCTTTGGGCCTCTTGTTGGGTTTGGCGTGTGGCGGCACCGTTGTGTGAACAATACTGTTCAGTTTGTCTTTCACTTCCAAATGCCCCACCACCCTTGGCATAACATCCCAGGCCTGCCTGAGGGTTTCCGAAGTCTCACGTGGCTAGCCCCCTGCACACACCCCTTGAACCTTGCCGTTCTAACACGGCCCTCGGTCACCAGCCATGCGGGCACTGTGTCTGCTCCTCGCACACATGGACCCTCCCATGGTGCCACTGCTAGCCTCGCCCTCTGTGTGGGCTGCCCTGCCCCTCGCCGCCTCGCTGTTTCTTCTTGACATCCTCACCCCAGCTTCAATGCCACGTCCTCTGAGAGTTTGGATCTGAAAGCCCGGAGCTCGCATGCTGGTAGTCTGAGCTCCATAAGAACAGAGAGTTCACACCCTGGACCTCCAGCCCCAGGAAGCCCACCGAGCACAGAGTAGCTGTCCAGTGAGGGAGCCGCCCATGGTATCTCCTCGATTCCATCTCCTTAGCAACCCAATAGGACAGAAGGGAAGCCCCCCTGGGATTTCTGGGCCATCATTTTTACAGAGGCAGACAGCCTCTTCTTTTCTCCTACTGAGCAGCTGGTGGGCTTGACCCGCTATCCTTTTGGTTATCAGCCCCGCAGGTCTCCGGAACCACCAGAATTTCTTAAATGAAGGAAGATATTTGTATTGCAGTGGATTCAAATGTCACATATGATATTCTTAGGCTCTTTTTCTTTAAATGACGCAAAAGAAATGAAAAAAAGGTTCCTTTTATCTTCCTTTCGTTTACAGTTTACCTTCACACTTAGCTGCTTCTGATTGGTGGGGGCTGACCTAAGGGGATTCCAAGGACCTGCTGTTTTCGGCACTGCCCCCAAGACTCGCTCTCCCTACTTAATGCCTCTGAAACTGGCAGGCTTGCTCCTTCTACAGTCAGCAGCTGCCCAGCCACACCTCGCCCTGGGTGATGTCACCAGAAGCCAGTCCCCGGGAGTTTGATGCTTGTCACACATGCTCTGTGCTCCTCCGCCCGAGCCAGCTGTGCTACTCCTGAATACGGATGGCCTGCTGCGGAATGCGCCGCTCGCTTCTGGCTCGGAAGCAGAATGGAGTAGAGGATAAGTCTGTCATAGGGAGACCACGGGGATTGCTTGCCGTCACAGCAAGGTCACAGTGGCTTTGCCGACAGGAGTGACCCCTGGGAGCCCTGGGACCCACCTACTATACAGTGGCTTAGCCTTCAGACAGGGAACTGGACGAACACCCTATTTAAGCCAGTCGATGAGCCCAGGCATGTCAGAATAGAACTGTGCTCCTTGGGGGGTTGCGGTGGCTAATTTTTCAGTAGATCACCAGGCCTTTCTTCCAAGGTGCTGCTGGAGGTACTGGAACCTCCCACTTTTCAGGTAGCAGCTGAGTGTGTGACCTGTTTGCTCCACCCAGCGAGTTCCTCGCAGACCTATCGGGACGCGAGGGGTGGACCCGACTAGGTCCATGGTGTGGATTCCACAGTGCTCTGGGCCATTGAGGGAGACTTGGTGCCTGACCTTGTACTCGAGAGCTGCCTTCATTCAGGGAGAGGGAGGATGTAGTCTGATTTCCAAAAACCTGGCTTTTGAAAAGAATGTGTAAAGGCGTGGTCAGTGAAGGGGCTGCCTGTGGGTTAGCAAGCCACAGGGTGCACCCTCACTGTCTGCGTCCTAGCCCTGTTGGCTCCTAGCACGCGTCACGGCAGGGTGGCCATTCGCTCAGAGGTGACTATTTGGGGTGGGTGATGGGGAATCACTATTCCTCAGACATTTCCCCTCCTGGGAGAGGGAACCCCTTCTTTCCCTCTTCGACAGGAGGTATGAAGTCCTGGTTACACGTTTTAAATTCAGAGCCAGGCATGCATAGGCAGCAATTCCCAGCCATGTGAATAACAGAGGACTCCCCAGTCAGATAGAAGCCTGCGGCATTCCGGGCAATTTGGCACCCATGGGCCTAGAGGTGTCCTGGACTCCACTCTTCCCTAACCACCCTCCGTCAGCTTCAAATACCACACAATGTGCTCAGTGCCAAGATGGTCCTAAGCAGGGCTGCCTTCTTTCTCCGTGATTCCGAAGTGCTTTCAGAGCTTGCCTACCCGTGGGTTCATATTGGAGAACTCTGGTTACCCCAGAAGTGGCAGGTCCCAGGGGCTTTGGCCTGAGGAAGTGGTTGGTTCCTGCTGATGGAAAGCCGCCCGTGGGTCCCTGGGCTGGCAGCAGCAGGTGGTTGGGGAGGGTTTGCTCGCCGGAGGTGAAGGTCAGTTCTTATTGCTCCCGGCCTCCTTTTTATTGGGTTTATAAACACTCAAAAGTACACAGACCCTAAAAGGAGGTGGTGTGGGTGGAACACGCCTGCACACTGAACCTAATGGAGAAGCAGTCGGTAACGATGAACGTGTGTGTGTGTGTGAGAGAGAGAGAGAGAGAGAGAACCAGCTTCTTCCTATGCTGCCATGGGCTCCTCAGCGGAAGGAACAGGAGAAATCCAAGGAGTCTCAGGCAGCCACCTTCTGGCCCCCCACCTGGCGCCATGCACATCGTTCAATGGGCATTAGCAGATAAGATGAACACTCGGTGAAGCAAACAGCGAAGGGTCAATATTTAAATCATGTTATTGCCCCTTCAGTTGGTGCCCCCTCCTTTGGGACATACCTGAAAGAGAGAGCTCAAAGCAACACATTTAAAAATAACCTGCCATTTGTGCGTCAAACGTTTCTTTTTTACTCCCTACGGATGGATGGACCCGGTGGCTGCACCCAGGGCCCGGCACAGGCACAGGAGAGTCACTGTGAGGATGGCACAGGGCCAGGCGAGGTTGGGTTCTGCTTCGCCTGCGGTCGCCATGAGTCTGAATCGGCCTAAGGGCACCTCACAACAACAGCAGTGGGAAGAGACCGACAAGAGTCGGAATCCGTGAGTTTGGTGGGTTTGCGCCCGGAGAGGCTACGTTCTGGTAGGGTTTTTGAGGGTAATTTGACCTAAGGTGGCACGTGCCTACTGATGCGACAATTTTAGTTCTCGATGGTTTTCCTACATGGATCTAGAGACCTCAATTACAGCATGAGGTATCATAACAAGCCAAAAAAATACCAAATAAACTGGAAAATTAACCAACGGCCCACTCAGGGGCCTGGTGACGTGCTGGTAAGTGGATCATTCTGAAACGAAATGCGACTGTTCACAAGAGCATCCCCCACATGTGAACTCACACAGAAAGATGGCCTGAGCAGAAGAGAAAACTTGAGCCCCACATAGAAAGTATAATCCCATTGATGAAAAAATACATATTAGGTACACATCTAGGTGTCTGGAAAGGAATAGGATTTTCCGGAAGGAGGTGCAATACAATCTGTATTTAATAAAATTTGATGATTACAAGATTATAAATTCAGATTAATCACCATTGTAACTTACTAAAAATGAAGTTTAAGTGGCATAGACATATTAATTCATAGTAAAACGGGGGCTACTGAATTCTTTAAATAGTTTGCTCTCCCATGTATACCGAACATGTTCTCGTTGGCATTCTGATTTGCTTATTTAAACCTGTGTTCATATCATGTACACAGATTAAAGTTCAATTCCACCTATGGCCAATCTTCCTGTCCGAAGTGATACATCTAGGAGTGTGGAGGATGATGGTAAGCAGTCTCCACTCCTACTCCAAACTCCCTGCCATCAAGTTGATGCCGACTCAAAGGGACCCTATCACACCGGGCAGAACTGCTCCTGTGGGTTTCCAAGACTATATCTCTTCATGGTAGTAAAAAGTTTTGTCTTTCTAATACACAACGGCTGGTGGATTCGAACTGCTGACCTGTGGTTAGCAGGCCCACATGGAACCCGCTGCACTAGCAGGCAAGGCTCCTTGGCAATCACTCTGTTACTTGTGGAATGCCTACCCTGTGCTTCAGACCCTGGGCAGGTTAAATGGCTGCCTGGCGACTAGCTGCAAGGTTGGAAGTTCTAGCACAAGTGGTGCCTTGTCAGCAAGGCTCAGCAGTTGACTTCTGAAAAGCATCCCTTGGAGACCCAGGGCCACTGGGAAGCAGAGTGGGCCTGAGCACAACCAGGGCCGTGGGCTGTGCACTTAGAGTGCCTTGAAATCTCTCAAAAATCCTGAAAAATAAGGCCTTATTTTGATGGCCACTTTACTGATAAGGAAACAGGAGGCTCTGCCAATGTCAGTAACGGACCCAACTTATACAACCAGGAAGTCGCCGCACTGACGCTCAGACTCAGGTCTAACTCCAAAGGCGGCGTGTAGTTCCACATTCCCTTCTCTGAAATACCATGCTGGTGAGCTCATTTGTGCCCAGAGTCGGTTTTCCTGTTTTAAAAGATAATTTTGATTAAAAAAAAAAAAGATGAAGCAGAAAGCATGTTTTGGATTGTTTACTTGTCAGCCTCACTTTCCAGCATTTTCCACTCCCCATTGTTCTTAATTATTTATTCTGTGTTTCCCGTGTGCCTGAACTCGGATAGAACCCCGACACAAGTTTATGGAAACTTACCAGGCCGATTCTACTGATATTTCCGTGGTGCGAACACCAGTCCTCCACGGCCAGAGACCAAGGGGAGTGTAATCTGAAATCTGCCCCAGTGGTCAGGCCCGAGCCCCGTTCCGGTGAGAACGCCATGCTGTGGTGGTCAGGTGCCATTGAGCTGGGTCTGGTTTGTCGAGACCCCGTGTGCATCAGAACAAAACGTTGCCCAGTCCTGCACCAGCCTCACGATTGCTGAATCCATTATTCCAGCCACCGAGACAATCCATCTCGTTGAAGGTCTCCCCTCTTTTCATTTCATTATCTATTTACTTCCATGAGTTAAAAACAGAGAAAAACAAAAGGGCAAAATCTGCTCCTGAAAACATTCAGGTAATTTTTCTTAGCGGTGCCAGTCTTGGCTTGGCCTGGCTTTGATTTAAGACATGTCCCAAGTTCTATAGTGTAGACCTGGGTAAACATGTAGAAGGAACCAGCGTGATCATAGGAAGGTCTCGCCAAGTCCCCGACTCCCTCCCCGCTCTCCTGACTTCATACACGCATTCTCTCATCCAACTAGTTTCTGAGACCTGGTCATTGCCGGAAGCTGTTTTGTGCCGTTTTCAACCCAGTGGGATACACATCCGTTTGTTTGAGGTACTCTGGTGGCTTCCGTTTTGCTGGAAGTGATGCCTTCGGTGTTACAAATGTCAGCAGGGTCCCCTAGAGTGGGCTGGTGTCAGTGACACTGCCAGGCTAAGCTAAACTGGGGGGGTGGGGGGTGGCTTCTGAAAGTTAGCCAATGGAAACTGTGGATCTCAACAGGGGTGGTCCCTTTTCCTGGTGGCAGAGGAGCGATCTAGACTGGACAACGCTTCAGTGGCTGCAGCCCCACACTAACCTACCATAAGACCCAGCAGTGTTGTGCTGCGTTGTGCATGGGGACCAACCACCATAACAGCCCGATATGTGGACTGCGAGTAAAAAGGCTTGTTGTTAGGTGCCATTGAGTGGGTGGTGACCCTGGCAAAGAGGGGTGGGTCTATCCAGTAAGCATCCAGCTTAGTCTTTAGAACGACTTTCTTGAGGAAGTGATGACCGACTTGATTCCAGAAGGGTAAAACGGAGAGGCCACTAGCCATTCTTAAATGGGGGTGTTGAGTACTCCCAGGGAGGAGAGAACACAAGGGTCTGTGTAGCTGGATGTGTGTCCTTGAGGCTCCCGTCTTAGACTGCAGCTAGTTAACATGTGGGGCTGTGCTAAAGGCTTGTCCTAGCAGCACCAAACCAAAGTTGACTCCTGCTCATAATGACCCTGTGGGAGAGACCCGGCCTGTCTTTAAACCAATAAAAAGTTGGGGGTGGGGAAAGGGAAAAAAAATTACCAGGCCGGTCCCGCAGGTTCCCAAGATTGGCATCTTGGCTGAAACAGACCACCACATATTCAGCAGATGGAGGGTCTGAACCCTAACCTTCGGAACCCTAACCTTCGGCAACAGAGCTCTTAGACACTGCACCTCCAGCCAGGGCTTCTCATATTAGTGCAAACCCACAGCCATGGCCACCAAGTCGATTCCGACTCAGCCACCCCATAGGACAGTGAACTGCACCTGAGATTCTTACATCTTTATGGGAGCCAACGTTCTCATCTTTCTCCCTCAAAGCAACTGGGAGTTCAAACTCCTGACCTTGCAGATATCAGCTCGTTACCTAACCAGTAGGCCACGCGGGTCCCTTTCATCTCAGGGCCACGCGGGTATATAGACTTCCCCCGGCATAGAAAGCTGTGTTTCTCAGCACTCCCTAGCACCCGCCGCAACAGCAGCATTGATACAGTGAGTCGATGACCCTTTTCTTACCTCTGTCTGGTCAGACCCGCTCTGTGTTTCTAAGGTCACAGGGGGCCACACAGAGCAGCTTCAGGACACACGCAGGGTGACAGTTGTGTGTGTTTGTTCGGTGCCTTTGAGTCCGTTCTGAGTCAGAGCAAGCTTTTGTACACTGCCTGGTCCTGTGCCGTACCCACCATGGTCCCTGTGTGTGAGCCCACGGAGGCAGCTACCGTGCCAGCCCGTCTCACTGACAGTCTTTCCAGTCTTTGGCAGACCCTATGCTCTGCCCAGGGTGATGCCCTTCTCCAGGAACTGGTCCCTCCTGATAACACAGCCTATGTGTGTGAGATGAAGGAACCTGTACGGAGCCGTGGAAACCGACCATCCCTGAAAAGAGACGGTTGGTATAACATTCTTTTTGCAAACATCCGGCAATTCTTAGGAGTGGAGGTTCTCTTTTCAATAACGATGATGGGTATTCACATGAGAGGGGACCGAAAAACAGAATGTCCTGCCTTAGGAGAAGCTGTTGGGCTATTTTCGTTGGTCGCTGACACAAACCTTAAATGACAACTCGTCATGTCTCTAAATGCACCCGGGACTAAGGCATGCCACTGGGCCCTACGTGGCACTGACTCTGGACGACAGAGAAGCCTGTTTTTCCAGTCGATGTCCGCCACAGGGCTGGGCCCCCACCTGCTCTGAGCCCCTGAAGGAAAGCTTTCTTTGGCGCGCTTTCCCTAGCTCGGACTGTTTCCATATCCAAACTTCTCTTTTGCCTACGGACACTGAAAAGGTGAAGCCCAACTGTGGAAAGCCACGTGCTTCAGGGCACCAATCAACCTCAAAACAAAACAGGGTAAACAGAGGGAGAGACTGGCTGCAGACCGCTGGCGTGGAGAGAAAGACAACTAGACCGGGAGGCAGAACTACTTGTTTTGAAGAAGAGAAGAAAACAAATAATGGGGCCACCTCCAGGAAAAGGGGAACCACGTGTGTATTGGATTTGGAACTTCAAGCGAGTAAAAAAGGCAATGGTTTTAAAATAGAAGATCTATTCAAGTTCAAGTTCAACCCAAAAAAAGAAATTGTGAGGAGCCCTGGGGCACAGTGGTTACCTTTCTACTCCCATAAGCAGTTACACTCTTGGAAATTCACAGGACCAGTTCTATCCTGCCCTGTAGGGTCGCTCTGAGTCATCCCCAACCCAATGGCAGTGAGTTTGGTTTTGCATTTTTGAAGGAGAGGAATAAAAAATGATGTACATTAGTGAAAACACCGTTAAGTAGCAAAACACTCCTCTTTTACTTATCAGTAGACTTCCACTCATTGCAAATAAAAGGCAGCCAGCAATCCCCTCTGTCTGTCTTATGAAAGCCGGTTGAAGCCAGAGGCAGCTGTGTAACATGTTCAGCGTTGTAGAGAACGTTGGTCATGTCTACCAAAAAGGCAGCCAGGCTGCCCGCGTGTGGCAGTGAGGAAGCGTGCATAACGCCCTGTGGCCTCCTCAGAAGTACGCGGAGTATAAAGATAGCCTGCTCGGGCACAGAGAAAATCCAGTGCTATTTTAGCACTTGGGCAAGTGATAATTTATTATTTGGGCTCTCCACCGAGTCAGTGTTTATACAGTGCTGTAGATTAACAGAGACAAAAATAGTGTGCGCACATCACTGCCTTAGATGCATTACTGAGAGATCAGCAGAATCCAGGCAGCCCCGCCCCTGGGAGCGAGAGGCTAATCGTATTTTAAATATTCATCTTCAGAAGTCAAGCTGTCGGACAAGTCGTCTTAATACCTACAGTTCCCAGCGAGGCAGTGCGACATGTGTGATGGGAAATGACAGGCGAGCGGCGTGGTGAAGCCTCCACACTCAGACCTAAATTGTTGTTATCTGCCGTCCAGTGGGTCCCACCTCCTAGCAACCCTCTGCTCAACAGAACGGGACACCACTTGGTCCTGTGCCGTCCTCACACATTGTTCTTCTGCAGGGGTTCCTCTGTGGCAGCCACTCTGAACCCAGCCTGTGGAGGGGCTTCCTCTTTACACCTGCCCCTCCGCTTTACCAACCCCAGTGCCCCGACACCCAGCTTGCAAGGGTTCAAATCCTGGTTCGGCCTTTCACTGTGTTGGCTTTGTGAAGTTCCTTAATCTCTCTGTACCTGAACAAGGTAGCTGATGGTTCCTAAGAGTGCCCGCCGCAAGCAACCAGGCATTCACACTTGAACCTATGCCTTTCAGACCCCGTGCATCTTAGGACGTTCAACTGTTTTTCCCTTCGAAATGTGTCCCGCAGAGAACCTTTCCAGACCAACTCCACCCAGTCTTGGCTTGTTCCTGCATTAGTCTGGACTATGTTTTTATTTGTGGCATTGCTCTGTGTCTGTTGTCTCGCCAGCCAAATTCTCTGTTCTTTCAGAACTTAGGGCCACCCTTCCCAACTGACTGGCTTTCTGTTGGACTCTCACAGGACCCAGAAGCATGGCTGAAGGCTCCGACAGATCTAGATTGGCCTTAGGTCCAATGAGCAAGGGAGGAGGGCACAGAGACATCCCTTTGCCCCTCAGGCATGCACGTCACACCCAGGTCCTTAGATCCTGTCCAGCTCAGCCCATTTCTGTATTCTGCACCAGAGACTGCCTCAGGGAACCTGATGCCCATCCTGTAGAAGTAAAAGAAGACTTGGCTCAGTTTGGGGGGGGTTGTCATCGGGGAAAGGCCGAGGGCATGACTTCAAAGGGTCCCCAAGGGTGGCAGCATTGTGGAATCCACCGTGATCTTGGGCCTGAGCCTCAGAGAGCTGGTTTGTCCACACCCCAAGGACACGCTGGGGGCTCCTTGTGATCACAGTTCCCCAAACCGGCCTCAAAGCCAGAATGCGACCACCTCACCTGCCCAGCCTGCCCTTCCTGGGGGAGCAGGTGGTCCTGGGAACTTGCTGGGCTTTGGAGGCTGCCTGGAGACCCCAGGAACTGAACAGAGGATGTCAGGGAAAGTGTTGGTGTCAAGATGGTACCCTTAGGTGTAAGAATGTCTCTGTCGTTGGCCAGGGCACCTCTCATGAGTAAGGTAGCTGTGGGCAGTCCAGACACCGCCCTCTCCAGCTCACCCGCCACAGCTGACAGAGCCTTGTCCTGACCAGAGTGGCCACCCCAAGATATGTCCAGCCAGGTTGCACATGTGGATCCATTCTTCTCTTTAATAAAGCTGCCTTTCTGTTGCTGCTTGGGGAGGGGGGTGTGTGCATGCCTGTGCCTGTGTGGTCCCAAGCCCCGCTGTGGAGTGGAGGGTTGATGTTCTCCAGCAAACTGCCCTCAAAGGCAGTCCGCCAAGCGGCGCGCACAAGAGGCAGCCAGTTATCCTTGCTAAAACAAATGACGCCGCTTGCTGTACACAAGAGGCAGGGTCGCGGCCCGTAAACTTGGAGCACTGCTGGCTCCGGTGGCTCCAGACAGCCCTCTGGACCAGCCTGCTCCATCACCCAGCCAGCTAGGGTGCTCTCTGTCTCTGCAGCTCCTGCTGCACATGGGGCGTTGTGGAAGCCTTCCCCGGATGCTGTCAGGCTGTCTGGGACACGCCCCTCACTCAGGAGCTTCTTCAGTTTCCCAGAAGGGTCCCTGGTGGCGCAGAGGTTGAGCGCTCAGCCACCAACCTAGAGGTCGGTGGACGGAGCATACCAGCCCCTGCGGCATGGGGGTGGGGGCCCGAGGGTCTGCTCCCACAGAAATGGACAGTCTCCGACACACACTGGGGCCAGTTCTGCTCCATCCCTGCACAACTGCTGTGGTTTGGGACCCACTCACCTCTGGCAAAGGGTTTGAGTTTTATTTGTTTTGTTTTCAGCTTTCTGGGGCATCCCCGCCGGGCACAGCTGAGCTGGTGGCTCTAAATGGAGCTCTCTGCAGCTGTCCCTCCCAAGAACAGCTGTCTGAGCCAGGGGCGGGCCTCCGTCCCCAGCCACTCTGTCCTGCTCACCCACCCTGCCCTAACACCCAGGGAAGCACAGTCCCCTGGGATCCACTGTGGGTGTTCCCCCCCCCAACCCCCTGCCGGGCGTCGAGTTCCTCCCAGGGAGTTGACGGGCAGACAATACCCGCTTCTGGTCCCCATCCCTGGATCACAGCCAAAGACTGTCTGGAGGGAGGAGGGGTCCTCCCGCCTGATTGATGGTTGCCTTCAGGTGCTGGACCCCTCTGTCCCCGCGTGGCCATCTGCAATTTGCCCCCACCCCAAGGTCCTTGTTTGCGGCAGAAAGTCTATCTGCGCTGTCATATGAATTTTCTCATTGATGAATGAGTGGCCCTCATGTTTAGGCCTCAGAGACCCCGTGTCTGGGCGCTCATCCTGGTGGGCTGCAGCCCGGGTCACACAGAACCTCATGCTTTTATGGCTGGGCTATGGCATGGGCCGCATTGGTGGCCTGGGTGTGACCGGCCACCCTGAGTTCCCAGCTGTTTAATATGCAGGGAGTCATGCCCCTTCCCATTACCCACTTCTGTGAGGATCATGTGTCCACAAAGGGTTGCTTTGCAGAGACCAGCCATGGACACAGCTTGTCCAGCCAGCTGTAAAGTATCCCCACTCCTTGCCATCTGTCCATGGGTGTTGGCCATCTGTGACCAGGTGATGTCCGAGCATGTGGGGACATCCGTGTGTTCTCCAATACAGCACATGCACATTCAGCCCCGTTGCTGGCCTGCAGGTGCACAACTGACCCTCCTAATTCTACAAGCTGCGCCTCAGTTGGGGTGAGGGTGGGGGCTCCTTGCTGCACATTCACCCAGGAGGTTTCAAGCCCTGAACGAGGCACTGGGGCATCTCAGAGTGGCAGCAGGATGGGGGTGGCCTGTCTGAGGGACAGGGGAAAGGGTGAAGGCGAGGAGAGGTCAGCAGAGAGGAGGGAGGGGAAGACTGGAACCAGGTGGAGGAGTAGAGAGGAAGGGCTGCCCTTGTGGGGAGGGAGGTGCCTCCAGGTCCCACCCTGCTCCTAGGGCTCCATTGTGAGGACCTGGTCAGGAGAGAATGGGGCACCTTTCCCCAGACAGACACATGTTGGCTGTGTGTCCCAGGACACGAGTTAACCGGAGCTGCCGGCTCCTCATGAAGAACTAGAACACAGACCGCATACCGGCCGGCCTGCCATATAAGCTTCATCAAATGGCCATGGAGTCCGGCGCAGACTGGGCATTCAGCATCATTGTCACGTCAGAAGAAAGGCCTGGGAATCGACTTCTAAACCCTCTCCACACCAAACGCACTGCCATCCA
This sequence comes from Tenrec ecaudatus, assembly GCF_050624435.1. Taxonomy (NCBI): domain Eukaryota; kingdom Metazoa; phylum Chordata; class Mammalia; order Afrosoricida; family Tenrecidae; genus Tenrec; species Tenrec ecaudatus. The sequence goes on from NC_134544.1 coordinate 14,164,610, forward strand.
GCTGATTCTGACTCATAGCACAGGGGAGCCCTGCCCCGGTGGGTCTCCAGAGCATACATCTCTTTATGGGAGTAGAAAGACTTTTCGACTTTCTCCCGAGGAGTGGCTCGCGTGTGGTTTTGAACTTGACCTTGTAGCCCATGAAGCCATCAGGACTCTTAGGCACTGAGAAGGCTAGAGTCAGAATCGACTCAGTGGCAATTGGAGTTCATGTTGTCGGAGTTGTTTAACTTGTGAATTCGGTCAAGATGTGCTGGGCAGATCGTCAGGTTTGCATTCAACAACTCCTACACCATTTGTTCTGACTCGTCCATCACAATCCCAACAACTCCCGTCGCTTACTCTGCATTCCCCCAGTGTTTCCTGTTCCCGCCCTCTGAACTTGGTCACTGGGTAAATGCTGTCCTTTTGATTATAAGTCATTGATTATTCTCAGGGGTGGGGTCAGTTCCAGATTGAAGAGGTGACTAAGGGCCATAATCTCAGGGGGGGTCCCACCTCTGACCTCTAAGCCTGTCTCTGTTACAATTCTGAGTGTTGTTAAGAGCCTCTCTCCCACTCTATCCAGAACCTGCTAACAAGACTCTCCTCTGAGCAGTGGCTGTGGTCGCCGGGCACCAACTAGTTCTTTGGGTCTCAGGGTGATGGAGGTTGATGTTTGTGGGGTGCATTAGTCCACTCGACTCATTGTTTTCACCTGGCTTTCCATTTATCACTTCTGTTTCCTCCAATGGGGAGAGACCACTCTCCTTGCTCTCCTCACCTTGCAAAACAGACAAATGACCTCTCACTGCCATTGAGTCAATTCCAACTCAATAGTGACCCTTTAGGGCAGAGTAGGACCGCGCTTTTGGGGTTCCAAGGCTGTAAATCTTTATGAGGGCAGCAAGTCTCCTCTTTCTCCCACAGAGTGGCCAGTAGGTTCGAACTTCTGGTCTTGTGCTTAGCAGCCCCATGGTTAGTTTTGAAGACCCTCGTTGCTTTTGGCCCGAGAAGCATGTACAACATTGTCTCTGTGAATAGTACACCTTGGTGCTATCCAGGATTAAGGCCCTGATCCTTCGGGAAGTTTAGATGGTCCGTGTTTCTGTTTTTTGGTTGTTCTGTACGATGGCGATGCTGTAGTTTGGGGTGAAGAGAGCTCATGAGATGTACATTTGTCCGAGTTCATGGCGGGGGCCATGGAGTTGATAATTCTACCGAGCTGGGCAGTGCGTGTGGTCCAGCCCAAGGTGGGGGGCTCGGTTGTGTGAAAGGTGGACAAGGAGGGGGGAGTACTCAGTGGTGGTTCCCCCAAAGTCGAGCTGGGCATGCTTTGTAACTTATTCACCACCTTCCAACCATCTGCTATGAACCCCGAGTTTCCAGAACTTTCTAATCACTCTGGTCCACTTCTGTACCACCTCACCAGAGACAAGAGGCGTATGGGAGCTGAGCCATCAATCAAGGGGTGGACATTTCTGGCCTGGTTCCAGGTTTTGGGTCACAGCCCTACCCCACAGACCTAAAAGCTGACGGCGTCCTCTCAATCCACAACTCCTGGCCAAACGAGGCCTGAGCCTTTTCATCTCTGACTACGGGTGGAAACTGAGTTGTCCCCTCCCTTTTATGCACCAACGATCCTTCTCTCATTAGCTATGAGAGTGCCTTCTCAGGGCCGGTGTTTATGTTCAGATCTATGAAAAGCCCCTTGGATCACTGTGATGCAGAGGGCCTGCACCTCGACAAACTTCCTCTGTGTATGGACGCGGGTCCCGGGAAGTATGCAAGGACCCAAGGTGGAGTTGCCACTCCTTGTTTTCCGTCGACTCTAACAGGGTGGAGGCTGTGTCTGCCCAGCCCAGCGGCTGCCAAGAGAGCCTGGCTCAGAAGCCATGGGAGCTGCTAGCCTGGAGCCATGGGAGGTGGAGGTGGGAAACCCTATCGGCTACCTGCTTGCTCCCTGTGGATTCTCAGCCTTGGTGTGGAAGCTCTATTCCTGAAAGCCACCTCATGCTCAGCCACCGCCTGTCTGTCAGTGGAGGCTGGCTTGTTGCTGCCCTGCTGAACAGATGTGAGCAGGGCTTCCACCTCTCCATGTAGGAAGGCAGGCCTTACGATCAGAGCACTCTGTGGATCACAATATGGACCCCCAGGCTTCTGGAGCAAGACTGGCAGTTGGGGGGGGGGAGGACTTGTGCATGGAGTTGTCATGCACTAGGGGCCAACTCAGCGGTAGCTCATAGCCACCTCCTTTCCTTTGGTATGGATTTAGCACCCCACCCCCTACCCCCCAACGTCACCAGCCAACACTGGGCCGAGTTCTCACCAAGAGCTTCAGCTCAGCTGTCTGGCAGCAAATCCCTCACGCTGCCATGGCTGGCGTGGGAAAGTGGGAAACGCCATGGAGACCAAGCCCGCATGAAGCTGACCACGGAGCCCTGCCTGCCCTCGCTCCGCTCCGGGGGAGTCCGTGCCTGCAGAGCGAGGGGCACACAAAGAAGGCGAGGGGGTTGCTGCCGCAGTTTTGTGCTGGAGGACAAGAATTCCTAGCAACACCAAGGCCTCGGGTGGATGGTGCTCTTCATGGCTGGGCGGGGGTTCTCATGTCTGAGTCAGAAAAAACAACTTCATATGATGAGAACCTTTTCCAGAACCTGCCAGGGGGTTATTTATGAGTCCTGTGCCTGCCAGGCGTCTTGAGCGTGTTTGGGAAGGGGGGCGTAAGGAAGGCAGGGGTGGTTTTGACGGGTGTTGTTTTGAGCCACGTCAGGCACCATGCTCCACCGGTAGATCCCTGACCTGGATTTGCCATTTGCTGATTTAACTGGTGACCCTGGACTTCTTTCACGGCGGGTTAGTGTATCTTAAACAGCCGTCAGAAGGCCATCTTGATGCGGGCCCACATCCAGAAATCTCATAGAGAAAACAGAAAGCTAAGCGATCCGTCAGTCAGAGAATAATGCCAGGAGCAGTGGCCATGAACTCCAACACCCCTGAGAAGGACCCCTGGAGGCAGAGGGGCCAAATCCGAGGCTGTTAAAAGGCATCAGCCACTTTGCATGAGAGAGACGTGGCGATCCTTTCCACCAGGACCGCAGCCCGGGAAACCTTTCAGGGCAGCATCTAAGAACAGCTCTGTTAGTGTGCCCCTACGATGTGTCAGAATCCCTTCCCACTGCCATGCATCCGATCTCCAGGAGAATCCTGGTCTGTGTGTCACCTGCCGTGACTCTCCCTGTGATAGAAATGTGGATGAGCAGACGATGAGAACCCATGGACTTGTCTTCCATGGTGTTGTCTGTCCCAAGCCAGTGGCCGTGGTCCAAGCACACCACGAACAAGTGCCCTTCCCTCTCCTCCACATCCCAACGTGCACACTCTAGGACCTTAGCCCGTGGGCCTGGCACTCCTTGGGCATCACCATCTCCCCCACCTATACTCCCAGTGCCAGTAGGGAGCATATTGAGGAGCTTCTGCCCATAGCGGGTACGGTCAGTTCACAGGCACACTGAACAAGACACCTACTCACCCCCAGCAGGCTGGAAGGGGCCATGCTGCCTCTTTGAAAACTGGGAAGAAGCCCCGTGTGTCTCAGAGAACTTGACCAGGCTGCCACATCAGGGCAGCTTCCTCTCGGGCCGCTCAGTGTTCCCTGGCCCTTTCTGCTGTGTGCGAGAATGCTCCCCGTCTTCCTTTCCCACTCCAACAGCTCTGCCAGGCGCTCAGTACTGGGTGGCACCGCCCCCTTGCTGTGTATGGGGGGCAGGAAAGCAAGTGGCAGTGGCCCTCGGCACCCAAGCTGGGAGGCCATCCGGAAATCAGCCCTTGGAGAACTTTGCAACTTCGCTGCCTGTTACCTCTTAAGTGGGAGCCCAGCTCCTGTGCTCATTCTGATTGCGTCAAGTCCCAGGACCGTTGTGATCCGCAAATCCTCCATATGTTCACAGCAACTAACGTTTGACTTGTGTTTTTCTTCTCTACCCTTGAACCTCTCCCCTTCTCCGCCTGGGAACCTGCCCTTTAAATTGGACATGGCTGGGGTTTTCATGGCCTGTCAAAGGCACAGTGGCAATTTCACAACAAAGCAGGGAGCTAGGGGGTGGGGGAGCTAGGGGGTGGAGGGTGGGGTGGGGGAGTTGTTTTCTGCTCTGATTAACAGACCGAATGTTCTCTCTGCCTCTCGGGGGCCTCGCTGACTTGGCACTGTGCTGGGGAGCCCTGATCCCTGTGTTGCGACATCCACTGGGACCCACTGAGCCCGGTCTCTTCCAAGGTGACCTGCAGCTGTTAGGAGACAGTTCTCAAGTCTTGCTGGTGAAATTCCCCAGCCCTTGTTTACAACTGTGCTTGCTGGCAGAGACACCAGGAAGCCTGCCTTTCCCAGGATCCCAGGCAGGTAATTGTTTTTCCAAATGGCAGTTGTGAGCCTCGGAGTCAGAGGGGGCCCTGTAATTCACAGGTCCGCACTCCCAGACCCCAGTCCCGCTCTGAGACCAGCCATCTCTGGTCCTAATGTGGGACCACTGACAGGTCTAAACAATGAAAAGAACTCATTCACCTCCTTCAAGTTGATTCCGACTCATCGCCACTATATAGGACAGGGTAGAACTGCGCCTGTGGGTTTCCAAGACTGCAGCTCTTTCTGGGACTAGACAGCCTCGGTTTTCTCCCATGAAGCAAGTGGTGGTTTTGAAGGGCTGACCTTGAAGTTTAGCAGCTCAATGAGTAACCACTATGCCACCAGGACTCTGTTTCTAAATCATAGCTACATCTTTTCACCCAACCCCGGGGTGCTTGGGCATTCTCTTTCCAGTGTGTCGGGGGGGGGGGGAGGGGCAGAACTGGGACGAACCCCTTCTCTCTTGGCACAGACAAGGGGCAAAGGAGCAGAACTGTCATGGGCTGGTAGTGCACACCTGTAAGCTCAGTCATACCTTGGGTTTAGTATGGAGTCGAGGGGAACACACCTGCCCGGCCTGCAACATGGCGAGGGGTGCTGACCTGGAAGAGGAGGTTGCTGACTGTTCCCCCATTCAGCCGTGCCTCCCAGTGACCGCACAACCGGAGAGCTGCCCGCCCCGCACCATTCGCCTGGTGGCTTTCAGACCAAAAGGTGGTTTCTCAGCATTCCACTGGCTGATTTTTCCAAGCGGATCCTTGTGAATTTCCTGGGTTGTGTGGAGACTCGGCCTCAGAGAATGGCTTCCCAGTTCCTTCGGGGATGAAGGACCCCTGCCGGAGAGCCCAAGTCCATGGCTCTCTGAGCTCGTAGGCCCCGGCCCCTGACCAGAGAAGCCAGACTCCCCACCTGGTCCTCACTGTCCATCAACATGCATTGTTGTGTCCAGCTTGGTGCTGGGGTCTGTGCCCTGAGGAGGGTGTCCATGGCCAAACTGGTGACAGGAGCAGAGCGGGAAGAGGGCTCATCCAGGGTCTCCACGGGAGACTGGCCAGGTGAGCAGTGCCAGGCTGTCCAGACCCGAGGTTGGGGTGTGTGTGGCTGGACCTGGGAGAGGCTCCTGTGGGCATAAGAGGCTGCCATCTGGACTTAGAGGCCTGGTCTGCCCCGTTGCCGGGTGTCCTTGGTCCCACGCCTCCCTCTGTGGAGGGGCCCTGCTGAAAGAGGAGAATTAGATCCATGGGAAAGGCCGGATGGCGAGCCACCCGGCCTTGCCCTTAGGACAAACACATGTAGTCCAATTGGCCAGAAGTATCCTGGAAACCAGCTAGAGGCTGCACATCACAGCCCCTGACCACTCACCGCACACCTGCTCCCAGCCTCTCTAGATCGCTCACTGGCTGGCTGGAGCTCTCATTCATCCACTCACCACTCAGCCTTGTTCACGCACTCATTCACTCTACAACCGTTTCCCGACAGGCCCTTGCTAGGCTGGGACGCTGCCAGCAGCAAGGAGGGGCCTCTGCGCCTGCCTCCTGCACGTCCCTGCCCCTTCTGGCATGGACCAGGGCGTGGAGACAGTTGGCCTCATCATTATGGAGGGTACTGTCTGCGTCTGCAGATGGTGTTAAGGCTCTCAAAGCACTTGTTCCATGGCTGCCCCGAGGCCTCTCCCCAGTAAGGGCCCATCCTGTCAGTGGGGCGCCAGGAATACTGAGCAGGCAAGCACGGCGTCTCATCGGGACCATCCGCAGCCAGGCTATAGCGGTGGTGGTCAGAGCCGGGAGCTGGGGCTGTTGTTCAGATTGACCTGTATTTGAAATTGCCACCCACGGTTTCCACCGACCTCCCCCTGCCCCAGGTTGAATTTAAGTGTGAGTGTACCCCAGCCGCAGGCTGTGGCCCTGACAGTGAGGCTGGCATGCCCAGCCCAGCCCAGGCACTCAGCTCAGCCCTCAGGGAATGCTTAAGGTAGAACCTCACGTCTCTCAACCTCAGGCTACCCTGTGTCCGGCAGCCAAACTCACTACCATGGTGTCAATCATGACTCATAGCAATCCTAAAGGACAGGGGGTCAGAGACGATAAATCTTTGTGGAACCAGACAGCCTCATCTTTCTCCAGGGAGTGGCTGGTGGTTTCAAACTGCTGACCTTGTGTCTAGTGGCACATAACCCACTAAGCCTAAATCAGAAAACCTGACCTTGAGTCTCGCCCCTACCGATTTCTACCTGAGTCAACGGAATGAGCTTCCCTGAGCCCAAGTTTCCTTCCCGCCGGCTTCCTTTTCCATTGACACCCAGGGCTAAAATGGGCTTCCTGCCAATGCGGTTGCCGGGTTCCTGCCACCCCAGGTGTCACAGAGTAGAAGTGCCCCCAGACGTATCAGGACTGAAATCTTCATGAAGTATTTACCAGGCCTTTCCTCGACGGTGCAGCTGGACAGGTGGAAACCACCAGCCTTGAATGAGGACTGGCAAGGGCATCACCATCTGTTCACCAGGGCCTTCTCAGTGCCAGCAAGGACCTGGATTGAGCTAGGCAGGGCTGGAATTCCCCTGGTTTGCCCAGTCTGGCTGTGCCAGGTGTTCACAGCCAGATGACATCTCTTCTGATGGGCCTGGCTGGGTGTGGGCTGCACCCTGTGTGGGGTTGGGTGTTTTGAATGTGACTCCTGCCACAACCTCTGTGAAGGAGGCGGTAGGTAACATCGGCGGAGCCTAACTGTAGCATCTGGTTGGGTAGGCTGGCACATTTTACATGCCGTCTTTTCTCATCAACTGACAAAGGAATCATTTCTGCACTTGCCAATCTCCGTTGAGGCTCAGGAGAGAAGTAACAAGACATTTCCAGTTCAGACATTCTTATCCGAGGGTTTCTCTGTGTTTGCTGGTGTCTTGGGGTTCCTGTGGATTCCGGAGGAGCCCTGATGGCATAGTGGTACGCATTGGGCTGCTAACTAGCAGGTATGCGGTTCAAAACCACCAGTGAGAGAAAGGCAGGACTTTCTACTCCCATAAAGAGTTTCCATCCTAAAGGGGCAGTTCTACCCTGTCTTGTGACTCAAGAGAATAGAACCTTGTCTCACAGCCAGGAGACTGGAAATCTAAAATCAAGATGGTGCCAGGGTCTTGTTGCCCAGGGAGCCCTCTTGGCCCCTACAGCTCCTGATGGTTGCCAGCAACCTTTGACATGGGTTGGCTTGTATTGAAATCACTTCAGTCTTTGCCTCTGACGTCATGTGGCTTTCCTCCCTCTCTCTGGCTCTCGGCTTCGCTGCTGTCTCTTCTTGTAAGGTCAGCAGGCAGTGGATTTGGGCCTATCTTAATCCAGAATGATCTCAACTAAACTTGATTCTATCTGCCAGGATTTCCAACCAGGTTACAGTTTCTGGTTCTGGGGGCTAAGACTTTCTCTCTCTAAAAATCTTTCATTGTAAATTAGGTGGGGATTTACATTTAGACCATCATCTTTGTTTTCAATAACTTTAGCCACTTCTTAAACCTCCTTAGAGCTTTCCCTGTCCACTCCCACCTCTCTTTCCTTCCTCTTGTCTAATGTTTTCTTCCCCAGTAGGCTGGAGGGTAGACCAGTGCTGACTTGGGTGCAGAGAAAAATATTTCCTCCATGTCTTAAAGAGGGATGTGATTCAACCCAAAGTACCATCTGTAGAATGTCAAGACACTCCTCAAACTTTTATTTGTAGCCCAGTCTCAGTGTGACGTCTTAGGGGGAAATAGCCAACCATCAGCAATTTTAAAAGTGGGTATGCTATACGCCTCTGAGTGGAATGTCACACAATTTTGTGTTTTGATGAACATATGACAAAGAGATAGGAATACCCGGAGGGAGAGCCAAGAACCTGTTCTTAAGCTGCTTATAATTGAGTAATGTAAATAATACATGTGCTGTGCTTGGTAGACCAGAAAAGCACAACGTGGCACATAACTTCAGGCTAGGATGTGGAATGACACATTTATCCACATGCAGGAAAAGACAGTAGGAAAACAGACGCATATTCTCGCAGAGTAGAAAACACCACCACATGGCTGTACAACATGAAGCGTCTAATCAGTGGCACTGAATTATACATGTCGAAGTTGTTGAATCGGAGAATGTTTTGTATATTTTTGCCACAATTAGAAAAGAAATGACACGAATAACAGTGAGTACAAGGAAAAAAGAATATGTTCTAGAATTGAATGTGGTGATAATTGTACAAGTTTTCTTGATCTGATTGGATTATTGAATTGCATGACATGTGGACGGAGTGCTAATAAAACTATAAGAAAAAAGAAGAAAAGAAGCTACCACTACCACCCAGCCCAGCCCAGACTGGCTCTGTGAAAGAGGACCTCCAATCCTGGCTGCAGTAAGGCAGGTGGTGGCTGGAAGGACATCCGCCCTCCACCCAGCCATGCCTGCCGATACACCACCTAGGAATTCTAAGTTCCAGTTTTGTTTCTCAAAATGTCACTCTGAGCAGTGTATGGGTTCACAGTACTGGCAGAGTCCCTCAGCAGGGGGACTCGAAACCAGGAAATCTGGGCTCTAGAATGAACTACGCTACACCTGGACACATGACCCTGGGCAGGTCACTTACCATTCAACTTGACATCTGTAAAACGGGGCATCACAGTAGTGCTTGTTTGTGAGAATTACATGTGTGCGTATGTAGCCCTCTGGGATTTCAATGAGAAGATAGACCTTCTTCCTCCTCAAACAATTCACAAACACAAGAAACTTTGCCCAGTAGTGTCAGGGCAGCTGTAGGCTCTCCAGTGCCATCAGCCTTCTGGAAAGTTCCTTAGCCTCCAAGGCCCCTTGCTATTGCAAAACTCATTATTTTCTTACTTCAAAGACAATGGTAAGAGTCAAATTTGATTAGAGTCCATTGCTGTCATAGATATCTCTCTGTGGTCACTACCCCTTGAGATTCCTAAGCTCAGCCATGTCAAGAATATGCCAACTGGTGGCAAGTCTGGTCAAAGAGAAGGTCTTACACATTGATGTCGCTCCCAGGAAGCGGGCTTGTTCTCTGATGAAAGGGGACATACATGAACCCCTCGCTGAGGTTAACACAGATGGAGGACTAAGTTTTCATAGATGATTCCTCTCTTGCCTGGAGTAGAGATAGACTTTTTGTTTTTCGTCTCCCCCCCCCCATTTGTTTTTCCACCTCTATTTAGAGGAACCAAAATAGGAAAACTGCCACACCGGACCGAAAATTCACTTCCTTCATCCGTCTTCTGTCCACTGCTCTGAGTTTGACAGCTTTAACTTTTTCAACACGTCATTTATTTTTATTCTTATTTTCCTCTAAATGTTCCTTCCGAAATGCCCGGGGGGTGGAGGGGTGGGGTGGGGAGTAACATTTTTAGCTCAACTAAAAAAACGAAAACAAAACAAAACAACCCAAACCAAACATGCTTAACCAAATAACACCCAAAATATTCAGGTAGAAAGGGTGTTGTTGATGTGTGTGTGTGTGTGTGTTTGCGCGCACTTTAACAGTAAGCTCGATAATACATGCACTGAAAGCAGGTTTGGGGCTGTTGTGTTTGTTTTTTCACCCCGTCTGCAGTGCATCCATTTTTTTCTGGAATAAAAACAAAGAGGACAAGTGAGTCCACCTTCTAGGTTGGAACTAAACTAAGTTTTCGTTTGTTTTTTTAATCGTTTTATTAGGGGCTCACACAACTCTTATCACAATCCATACACACATCAATTGTATAAAGCGCATTTGTACATTCATTGTCATCATTCTAAAAACATTTGCTCTCCACTGAACCCCTGGCGTCAGGTTCTCATTTTCCCCCTCACTCCTCACTACCCCCTCCCTCATGAACCCTTGATAATTTATAAATTATTATTTTGTCATATTTTGCCCTGTCCGACATCTCCCTTCACCCACTTTTCTGTTGTCCATCCCCCAGGGAGGAGGTCACATGTAGATCCTTGTAATCTGTTCCTCCTTTCCAACGCACCCTTGCTCTACCCTCCCAGTATCCCCCCACTCACACCACTGGTCCTGAGGGGATCATCCGCCCTGGATTCCCTGTGTTTCCAGTTCCTATCTGTACCAGTATATATACTTTGGTCTAGCCAGATTTGTAAGGTAGAATTGGGATCATGATAGTGGGCAGGGGAGTGGGGGGAGAGCATTTAGGAACTAGAGGAAAGTTGTGTTTTTCATCGTTGCTACATCACACTCTGTCTGGTTCATCTTCTCCCCAAGACCCCTCTGCAAGGGGATGTCCAGTGGCCTACAAATGGGCTTTAGGTCCCCACTCCGCGCTCCTCACTCATTCACTAGGGTAAGATTTTTTGTTCTGATGATGCCTGATATCTGATCCCTTCAACACCTCATGATCACAGAGGCTGGTGTGCTTCTTCCATGTGGGCTTTGTTGCTTCTGAGCTAGATGACCGCTTGTTTACCTTCAAGCTTTTAGACTCCAGATGCTATATCTTTTGATAGCTGGGCACCATCAGCTTTCTTCACCACATTTGTTTATTTATCCGCTTTGTTTTCAGCCCTTTGCCTCCCAGCTCTTTCCTCTATTTCCCTTGATTTTCCTTCTGTCCCACTATTATGCTCAGCCCCCACCAGGGTTTCAGCAATTCCTCTTTGTTACATTACCCTTGATCATGCCTTACCAGGCCTCCCACACCCTCCTTACCACCGATTTGGATCACTTGTTGTTCTCTTGTCCCTGGGTTTGTTAACCCCCACTTCCTTTTCCCCCACCTCCCCTCTCCCATGTCCCCTGGTACTGTCGGTCCCATTGTTTTCTCCTCCAGATTGTTCATTCAATCTATCTTATTTAGACAGACTTCTGGAGATAATAACATGCACAAAAACAAAACAGAGCAAAACTAAGCAACAATATACAACAAAACAACAACAACAAACCAATGATAAAAAAACACACACACATCAAGAAAGAAAAGCTTGTAGTTAGTTCAAGGATCATTTGTTGGCCTTTAGAAGTATTTTCCAGCCCAGTCGGTTGGGCACCACAACCTGGCCCCAAAGTCCACCTTCAGCACTCTCTGGGGACCTCACTGCTCCATTCCCTTGCTGTTCTGTTGCACCCACTTAGTGTTTTGCCTTGGTGTGGCAGGATCAGATCAGGTGCAATTCCCTCACTGTGTCTCCAGTGTTGTCCCCTGTAGGGATATGAGGCAGTGAGGGGCATCATGTCTCATAGTGGGGCTGGCCATGTGGTCCTCTCTGTGGACTGGCTACTCTAATTGGGATGATTGTCCTCAAGGCCTGGTGGGCAAGGATGTGCTCAACTCTCTCCTCTTCCTCCTTCATCAGCACCTGTGTGTTCCAATCAGATATGGACTTCTCCCAGATCTGCAGATTCAATACCGTCCTTTGAAATAAATTATTTGGGGGTAAGGGCAGGTATCTACTTAGTATTTGGGATTGGGGCCGGCCTCCCAGACCTCTCCACTGATTCACTACTCCATGCCAGTATTTTGCATTCACATCTTGGAGCACTGGGTTGAAGTCTGCTCCCTCTTTCCCTGTGGAGATATAAACAATACCCTCCCCTTGGGTTGGTTAGTGCTCTGTGCACCCCCTACCCATTTCTTTATTATTATTTTTATAGACCTTTTGTTCTTTTAGTCAGGTATATCCCTAGATATTTCAATTTGTGTTGGACTATTGTGAAGGATACCACCTTTTTGATCTCCTCTTCTGTGGTCTTATAAGATGCGTATAACAGATCGATGGGCTTCTGTTTGTTGATCTTGTATCCTGCAACTCTGCCAAACTCCTCTATTGCTTCTAGTACTCCCCTTTTGGAGCTTCTGGGATTTTCCATATATAAAATCATATAATTTGCAAATAATATTCTTTCACCTCTTCCTTCCCCAGACGAATGCTTTTGATGTCTCTTCTTTGCCTTATGCTTTTACCTAAAACCTACAGCACGATATTAAATAAGAGTGGGGACAAGGGTGTCCTTGTCTGGGCCACTTTTTCAGTGGGATTGTGTTAGTCTTTTCTTCATTGACTACTACATTGGCTGTTGGTTTTTCATATATGGCTTGTATTGTCTTGAGGAACATTCCTTCCAGTCCTATCTTCTCAAGTGTCTTAAACAGGAATTGGTGTTGTGTATTGTCGGATGCTTTTTCTGCGTCTATCGATATCATCAGGTGGTTCTTCAAGTTTTTCCATGTCAATTTGAAGAATAATACTAGTGGTTTTTCATATGTTGAACCCTCCCTGAATCCCTGGTATGAATCTCACTTAGTCATGGTGAATTAGTTGTTTTCTATACTTTTGTATTCTGTTGGCTAGTAGTTTGTTAAGGATTTTTGCATTGATGTTCCTTAGGGATATTGGTCTTTAGTTCTTTATTCTGTGGGATCCTTGCTCAGTTTGGATATCAGAGTTATACTAGCTTCATAGAAGGAGTTCGGGAGTTTGCTGTCTTTTTCTGTGCTCTGGAAGAGTTTGTGTAGGATTGGTGTTCTTCCCTAAAAGCTTGGTAGAATTCACCAGTAAAGCCATCTGGTCCAGGGGAATTTTTGTTGGTAATCCCTTGATAACCTTGTCTATTTCTTCTATTGCCTAGGTTTGTGGAGATTCTTTACATCCATCAAGGATAGTCTAGTCTAGGGAGGGATTGTTTTTTCAATAATTTGTCCATGTCTTCCGAATTGTTGAATTCATTGGAGTACAATCCTTCTTAGTACTGTGTAATTATCCTTTTAATTTCATTGGGGTCTGTTGTAATGTCCCCTCTTTCATCCCATATTCTTGCTATTGAAATTTGTTCCCTCCTTTCTTTTGGTTAGGTTTACCAGTGGTTTGTTGATTCTGTTTATCCTTTCAAATAACCAACTTTTAGTAGCAGTACGTTTTTTGAATGTTTTCTTATTTTCCCTCTCCTGAATCTCAGCCCTGATTTTTATAATTTCTTTTCTTTTGCTATTCGTAGGATTGTCCTGCTGACTCTGCTCTAGTTGTAAATTTTGTGCCAGCATATCAATCATGAGTCTCTCTTCCTTTCTTAGGCATGCATGTATTGCTATGAAACTTCCTCTGTTAACTGCCTTTGCTGTGTCCCATAAGTTTTGGTACAACGTGTTCTCATTTTGTTGGTTGCTAGAAATTTCCTAATTTCATTTCTGATCTGCGCTGGTATGCACTCCTTCTGTAGTAGAGAGCTATTCATCCTCCAATTGTTTGCTCTTGTTTTCTTCATCTTCCTTTTGTTGATTTCAAGCTGTATGGCACAGTGGTCAGAAAGAGAGGTGTGTATGATATCAATGTGCTTAAATTTATGTAGATTTGTCTTATGCCCCAGCATGTGGTCTGTCTTCAAATATGTGCCATGTGTACTTGAGAAGAATGTGAATTTTTTTGTATTTGGATGAGAAGCTCTGTAAATATCTATCAGGTCAAATTGTCTAATTGTAGTGTATAGCTCTCTAGCCTCCTTGTTGAGTTTATTTCCCTGTGACCTATCTTTCTCAGAGAGCGGTGTGTTGAAGTCACCCACTATAATTATTGAGGCTGTGATTTCTTTTTTGATCTTTCGGAGTGATTGCTTGACATATTCGGCGGATCTCTCATTCGGGGAATATATGTTTACAATGTTTAGTGGTTCTTTGTCTACCATTCCCTTGAGCATTATATAGTGTTCCTCCTTATCTCTTTTTATGGTTTGCACTTTGAGGTCAATTTTATGTGAGATTAGGATTGCAACCTCTGCTTTTTTGGAATTGTTGTTTTCTTGGTATGCCTTTCTCCAGCCTTTGATTCTCAGTCTCTTTTTTTCCTGGTGCCTTGAGATGTATCTCTGTGGGCAGCAGATTGATGGGTTGTGTTTTTCAAGCCAGTCTGCTAGTCTCAGTCTTTTAATGCCTCAGTTCAGGCCATTGATATTCAGGGTTATTATCCCCATCTGAGGACTCTGTGATGTCATCTTATATCTTTTGTGTTGGGTGTTTTCCTACTTTCCTTTCTCATTAGCCTGTTGTGCATGTGTGTGTGTGTGTGGGGGGGGTGTATCACTCTCTTGTTCTTTCCCTTTTAAGCCAATGCGATCTTGGGGTCTGTTTTCTCTTTGTTGCCCTCTGTGTGAGGTTGTTCTATGTGGCAGTCTGTTATTTATGCTTGGTGAGTGTTGTTCGTCTGCCCATACTGTGTTGGCAAGGATCTTTTGTAGGGTTGGGTGTCTTCTAACGTATTCTTTGAGTTTTTCCTTGTCTGGGAAGACTCTTACTTCTCCATCTATCTTGATCAATAATTTGGCTGGGTAGAATATTCTTGGGTTTGCATTGTTTTCCTTCAATTTTTGGAATATGTTACTCCACTCTCTCCTCTTCTTCATAGTTTCTGCTGATAGGTCTGAGCATATTCTTATTTGGGAACCTTCCTATGTGATTGCTTGTTTTTCCCTAGCTGCTCTTATGATTTTCTGGAGGCAGGCAAGGACAAACTGGGGCTGTGTTGATACCAAGCCCCCCTATGGGCTCCAAATGGTCCCGGCTCCGGCAGATACAGTGGCGGGGCCAAGGTCAAGCCCCAACCGGCTTCCACTGAGGTAAACCAAAAGGCCCCAGCCCCTCAAAACCCTGTGGGTCTGTGCCTATTTAATCTTTATGATGCTCCTTCTGAGATCCAGCCGTGTTGAGTTTCCCTCTAAGCAACTCTCCTGGGCTGAATTCTGCGGAGTCCCTCTGGTATGTGTCACTCTTTCGCCATCTTCCCAGAAATCCTAAGTGTTGTTTTGAAAGGTTAATTCAAACTGGACAATGTGTTGCCAATTCACCCCCCGTGTTTGATCACTCAGTAGAAATTCAGGTCGTGGTGTAAATGATGAGAAAGATGACTTAGAGGAGAAATTGAAGCGGCTGTCTGTGCCCACTCGTGCTTGAAGACACAGAGCATCTCTGCCTCCATGACCTCACAAGATGAGCTCTTGGTTCTCAACTTCAAACCGGTCATTTGAAATGCCTTGCTGCCCATTTTGATCTTACCCTCAAGGGTGAATCCTTGAGTCACTGAAGCTCCAGGGCGGGAGAACAGGTCCATGTTGACCATCTCTCCAGTTCTTCGACGCCAGGCCATCCCCAGATCTATAGTACCTGTGTTGATCCTTCTCAGGAAGACTCATCCACCGAGTTGTGGTGAACAGGACAAAGAATGCCCACGTGCTCCACCAGCTTTAGATGTTGTCCATTCACTGGTTTTTCTGTGGAAGAACCCGGCGAGGTTGGCATGGGGGAAGTCAGTGGAAGCCACCTGTGCCTGTGAGTGTTAATTCATTGGGAGCTCAGGACCATGGGTGCCGCAGGGTCTACGCTGGGTTGCTCATTTAAAGGTTGGTGCCCACCCAGAAATTCCAGGGACGAAAAGGTCTGGAGATAAGATTCCAGCCATGGAGAAGTTCTACTGTGTGGTCACCAGGAGTCGTTATAGAATCAAAATGAACCAGCAACCACCAGAGGCCAGACTGGGAGTGTCTGTTTATTCTATTAAAACCTATAATTATTATTTCATCCCCAATAACTGGAATCACGTTTACCACAGATGGGGTTATGTCAAGGAGCAGTACTATAAAACCATAGAAAACTTGGCAAAACATCCTAATGTGCAGCCATTGGATCTTGACATAGCTCCATGGTGCTCCCATCTCTTTAAGGCTTCCATGCAGCATTCTGCATCCTCCAGTTCACACCCCGTCGAAACAGCAGTCTGGACATGCTCAGAAGACCCACGGCATATTCCTCTCCCATGTTCTGTGAGGTTTTTTGGTTTGGGAACAGAGACTTCTTCAGGATGAAAGATCAGGCTGTAGAATGGATGGGGGAAGGCTTCCCAGAACAACGATTGAGGGACAGCCCTTGTTCTCCTGGGACCACTGGTCCCCTGTGATGATGGAAAACAAATCCCAGGCACAACTTCCTGGCCTCTTCCTCACCAAAGCAGTTTTCATTTTTCTTAGCATTTTCAGTGTTCTGGGTGCCCAGTGACTGCCCTGTGCTCTTCAAGAGTATCTATCCAGATTACCCTGCGGGGATCAAAGCACAGTCATCACCGTCACCTGCTGGGCTGACCTCTGCTTTGAATTGAACTGGTCCAGTTGATCCCTGCAGAAGCCACTATTTTGTTTAGGGCTTTGTTTTTTTCAACGACATCCTAAAAGGAGCTGGGGTGGCCTAGTGGATTAGGTGTTGGGGCTGGTCGCTACAGGGTCAGCAGTTCAAAACCACAGCCACCCCAGGGTAGAAAGATTAGACTCCTGTCTAAATGTTCAGACTCAGAAACCCACATGGGCAGTTCTACCCTGTCCACAGGATCACTATGAGAGTTGACTCGGGGCAGTGAGTGTGTGAGACTAGGTCACGTAGCTTATGGAGAGAACCTGCCTGCAGACACCCCCTGTTTGCCGAGGTGTGTCCAGACATGTTTAGGATAAACCACTGCACGTGTGAACTGGAGCCCTGTGAGAAGAACTCTTTTACTTAGTCTCATCTATATCACCGGTTGTCTTCCAAAGGATTCTCCAGTTTAGTCCTCAGCACATACACATGAGGACTTTTCTTTGTGAAACCTGCTGGGCCCCCAGTTGAGAACCCAGAAGCATTTTCAGTACACTTCATCATCATTGACCATCTGAATTCATCTGCTCACCTTCCCCCATCCCACCACCACCCCTCCTCCAGCAGTGCATTGGGGCCTCTCAGGCTGAGCTGATAGAATTGCAGAGTGGATACACAAAATATCTCAAGAGGCTACTTCAATAATTTCATTGCCGCAAAGGCAAAAAGACCAGGAGTTTGAAATTAAGGTGGTGGGTTTTCTTTGTCCCCGCCCCCTTTCTTTCCAAAATCCATGAAGTTGACATGGGGACCAGAACTTGAAATGCATATTGTGAACCCAGGTCATCGACAGGGTGGCGGGTGCCCCCTACTGCCCATCTCCCCTCCCCCAGTGGCTGAGTATACAGTGGAAAGAGCAGCGCGTGTAGACCTGCACAGAAAAATCCATTCTGGTTCAGAACAGAAGAAGCGGCCATTCGCATAGTGGGAAGAGCCCACAAACACTCGGTTGATCACATATGATGAACAAGTTTGCCAAGAATAGCGAATGGGATGGGGTACCATCTTCCTGGTTGTAAGTCTTTGGCAAAGGGCACCCATTGGTTTGATTCTGTACATGTGGTGAGGGCAGCGCATACCAGGCCCAGCCAACTGCCAACCATGTTTGGGAAAGTAGAAGGCCAGTGAGAAACGGGCCCAGAGGAGGCCGTAGCTGCAACAACGGGCTCAACATGATGACCGTGGGCCTGGCACAGGACCGGGCAGGATCCCATTCCGTGCTCCAAGGGCTTGCTGTGAGCTGGCATGGACCCGATGGTACCTCACAGCAACCACAACCACAGGGACGTGGGTGGGAGGCATGTCTTTGCCAGCACGATGCCCGTCCATGAGGAGCCTGGCCGATGATGTCCTAGCCCTTCTCTGTCATGTCCTTCATACCAATCTTTCCTGTGGTGCAGACTCCCAAGTCCGAGGGAACTGTGTCCACTATGGCTGTCGCTCATGACCTCTGCTTTGGGCCTCTGGTCAGCCTCTCAGCCTTTAGACGAGGGGCCACCCTCAACAGGTGAGAGCCAGCCCTGCGTCCACATACCCCCTGAGAAGAGGCTCCAAGGCACTTTGGCAGTTTTCCCTTTGCCCACTAGCTTTCTCGTGCAGCACGCACAACCTGCCGTAGGGAGGGGTGTTCTGTGATGTTAATATTGAAATAAATGGATGGATGGACTGGTGGAGCAAACACATGGCTGAGAGTGGCAATGAAGCTTCTCACAATGGGAGATATTAATGACACACTCACGAACCACAAGAGTCTCAGAGACTGTTCCCAGCACATGTCCTCTCCCCAAGAGCCCCCTAGCACGCTGTCCATAAACCACTGTCTATGCACCTTGCCCTGTTGCAACTTTTGATGCTGAGCTCTCAGTCTCCCTTGTTCCTGGGTGCCAGCTTGCTCCTCGGCAGCCATCTCTGGGCCTAGAGCTGGTTGACACCAATGGAAGGAAGGGAAGAAATTAGTCTACTTCCATACCGCCCCCTGTCCATGGTGCATTGTTCCCAGTGCTGCACGCTTTACCTTTCTACCCAGAGTCACTCTCACATGTCTGCTGGCCCAGCCCCCTTGGTTAGTCATGCTCAACATCAAGGCAGCGACAGCCTCTCCCCAGGACTGGGGGGGGATTTGTTCCTGCTCCTCCTCCCCCACCACACACACATTGAACCCCCTTCTCACCCACACAGAGGAGCCCTTGTGGCATACTAGTCACACATTGGGCTGCAAACCATAAGGCCAGCAGTTTGAAACCACTAGTTGCTCCGCAGGAGAAGGATGGGGCTTTCTGTACCTGTAAAGAAACCTGCAAGAGCATTTCTCCCCCGTCCTACACAGTTGCTGTGAGCCGGCATTGATTGGATGGCAGTGAGTTAGGTTTCTTTAACCCATTGGCATAAATCCCACTTCTATTCCTAGAGCTGTCTGGGAGAGGGCAGATCTGCCCTTAGGCTGCTGAGGTTTTAAATCTTTATAGGAGCAGATGGCCTCCTCTTTCTCCCTCAGAGCGAATAGTGGGTTTGAACCGCTGACCTTGTGAGCTGAGTGATGTGGAATCCACTAACCCCCCAGGGCTCCTGAACACCCCACCCCACTGCTATTGAGCCCATTCTAACTCATGATCTTATCGGACAAAGTATACCTGCCCCTTGGGGTTTCCGAGGCTGTCCATCTTTATGGAAGCAGACAGCTCCATCTTTTTCCTTCAGAGTGGCCAGTGGGATTGAACCCTGACCTTGTAGTTCACAGTCCGCTTACCCAGAAGCACTGCTAGGGCTCCTCAAATTCATTATAACATTTATCTGTGACATCATACTTTCCAAGAAAACGGACTTCGCTAGTGTTCCCTGTCTGTGTTTGTGTGTGTTCCATAATTCCAGGAACTTGCTGGGTGTGGGCCAGGAAGAGCCGGGCTGGTGAAGAGTGGCATCTACTCCCGGCCAATGACTGCTCCGTACCTTCTGCGAACCTCCGGCAGTGGGAGCACCTGCGCCTGCCGCCTTCCTTCTGTTCTGTTCCCTCTGCCTGCCTTTCTGCCAACGGCATCTTGGAAAATTCTGAGTGGCAATGCATTTGGTGGCAGTGAGTTTTTTAGGGGACCTACACCCATCACCCTCAACCTTCTCGAGGTCCTGAGGCCCTTGAGGACATCCTGGCCTGGTCCCCTTCTGCATCTGGCCTTGCCCAGCTCAGTTCCAGGCCTTCCTTTCAGGTGGAGTGGCCAAGCCTTCAGGGAGAGCCTGGGGTCACAGGGGCCTGTCCAGGTGGCCGGCTTTGGGAACCATGCTGCCAAGCAGGGCAGTCGATGCAGGAGGAGCAGATGGCCCCAAGGATGTGGTTGGAGGGATCATTTCAGAAGACGCCTCTGGGCTTAGCAGGCCAGGGAAGGCTGAGGGCTGGGAGAGGAGGGGACCAGACAGCTGAGAACAATGGGGACAGAGCCAGGTATCATAAGTCTTTCAGGCTGAGGGCCAGACAGAGACAGATGGAGTTGCACCAGATCATGCCCACCTAAAGTGATGCCCTTCTCACTGCTCTTGGCGGCCCCCGGCACAGGTTTGCTCCTGAGGGGGCCCTTGTCTGCTCACCTTGATGTTCTCAGGGGCAGACGCTGATTCCATGTGCTGTTGAGTGGATGTTCCACTTAGCAACTCTGATATCTCAGAGTGGGTCTCTTGAGCCATAGAATTTCAGGGGCCGGGACCTTTCGGGAGGCCTTTCTTCAAAGGTCCCTCTGAGCCAGTTTGGATCACCAATCTCACTTAGCAGCCCAGGTATACCACTCTGGGACTCCTAAAATAATAAGCAAACAAAGCACCACCTTGCCTTCAGGTGCACTCAAGCACATAGCAACCCTGTACCTCAGGGCAGAACTGTCCCCCAGCTGTAAAGAACTGCCCCCTCACGGCTGTGAAGCTTTCCTGAAGCAGAGTGCCATGGCTCCGTCCACAGAGTGGCCAGTGGGGTTGAACCAGTGACTCTGTGGTTATCAGCCAAGTGCTGAACCACGACACCACCAGGGCTGCCCCTGAGACTGCTCCATAATGGTCTGTACCCCGAATAGAGCAAGCAGAGGAAGCTCTCACAGCCTTCCTGGGGCGCAGATCCAACAGACTCCGAGGTTTCCCTTAGTGTTAGTATCCTGACGTTTCCGCCCTTCAATCTAAGTGTGCTTGCTCCATGAAACTTGTGCCCATCTCCCCGGGCAGGGTTTGAAATGTATGGGAGGGTTTTCAGCCGCTCGGGAAGAAGGCACTCTGTGTAGAAAGACTGGATTCAATAAAACGAGATTATTTTCAAAAACAGCTTTTAGCCTCGACTACCACAGACACTCATCTGGGCAGGGCTTTTTACTTTATTGAATCCAGCTGAATAGCTTGACCACATTAATAATGGGACTTCATTTCCAACCACGGCCTCCCAGCTTTCCCCCCTAAAAGCCTGCGGCACTTAAGCAACTGCTAATACATGAATAATAGTGGGAGGTATCACTTCCTGCCGAGATCTGACCACCAGGATGAGGTTTCTCTTCTTCCAGAGTCACAAGCTCTGGGTGGGTCTGCAAGAGTGAGCTTCTTTAAAAGATGGTCAACAAATCTTGCTGCAGTGATGAGTTCGGGGTGTCTGCGGCTGTGTTCTCTAGAGAAGTGAAATCAGTGGTGCTTCTATTAGCCCAGATAGAGGGGCATTCATATCAAGAAAATGCCTCACACAGAGTCCCAAGTGCAGCCAAGTTCCAAATCCAGGGGTCAGATGTTGGGCTGGAGGCTTATTGTAAAGTGAGTATCCAAGGGGAAGGAAGATGACAGGCTGGTGGCTGCAGAAGCTAATAAATCCAAGGAGTGGCAGGCCACTGACAACTCCCAGGGCTGGCAGGCAATATTGCAGGCCTGACTCAAGCTTAAAGAACTGGAGTTCAACCAGCCAGGTGCAAAGTCCAGACCCGGCAGAAAGCAAGCCACTTTGTCCCACAGGGTCCACTTAAGTTGGAAGCAGCCCCCACCCCTGAGGAAACCTTCTTTCCATTGATTAGCTGCATATAGAAAATCTCATTATCGAAAAGATTACGTGGTATTAGATCTCATCCTAAAAGATTGCTGCAGGTAGAAACCACTGAGAATCCTGACCCAGCTTGGACCTAAAAGCTCAATTATCGTAGGGCATGTTGCATTTCTTTAGCTTGAGGAATAAAGGGCTTGGGACGATTCGATTGGGTGTGTAGTCATTTCATCTGGAGGGGACGCTATCTCAAGAGGTATTTAATATTTCTACAGCACTTGGGTAACAACCTTTTGCAGCCTACCATCAAAGGGTCCGTGAAAACCCTACTGAGCCCCTTGTAGCTTTGTGGAGCATCTCTGGGCGGTTTTGTCTAGTCATCGCTTTTCTTCATGTTGAACTCCAGTGCCCATGGAAGGCAGGTCCCTCACCATGACAGCAAGATTGCCTAAACCCAAGCCAACTTGCAGCAAACTGTTTCCAACTCACCCAAACCAGACTCACAGCCCACGAGTCAATTCTGACTCCTGGTGACCCTGTAAGACAGTACAACCGCCCCCGTGGGTTTCCAAGGCTGTCAGTCTTTGTGGGACTAGAGAGTCTCGTCTTTCTTTTGCAAAACGGCTGGTGGTTTCAAACTACTGACCTTGTGGTCAGCAGCGCAGTTGTAATCCACTGCACCACCCAGGCCTCCTCCGTTCTGACTTTCGGTGACCTTATATGGGTTTTCCGAGGCTGTCCATCTTCACAGGCACAGGTCATGCCTTCTTTCTCCCCATGAGAGAGATGAATGGTTTAAACCATTGCTGGGTTTGAACCAACGACTGTTAGGCTAACAGCCCAATGCCTCACTCACAGCAGCAGCACCACCACTACCACCACAGAACACCTGACCAAACTCATCCTTACTGTCATTGAAATGATTCGGACTCATAGCTGCCCTAGAGGACAGAGCACGCGTGCCCAGTACAGGTTACTGAGACTGCCAGTCACTACCAGAGCAGAGGCTTCTTCTTTCTTTTGTAGAGCGGCCAGTGGTCTTGAACCGGCAGACCATTAATAACACCCACTCTCTAACAGGACTTAACGTGGTAGTGGAGAACAGACACAGAACCGTAGGTCTGGAGATTGAGTCAGGGGCTGCCATTGTGACTGGGTCATTCTTCTGTCTCCGTCTCCTCATGTGAATAATAATAGCACCTGCCTCTTTGGTTAGTATGGTGTCCAGATGCGCTCATAACTGTTACACACTTGGATCTACTCTTGTCCATGAAAGCAGATTCAGTGCCCCTTTAAGTCCACTCCAACTCCTGGCAAGCCCATATGTGTCAAAGTAGAAGGACACTCCTCGGGTCTTTCAATGGTTGATTTTAAAAAATTATTTGGGGGGGGGGAGCAGAGTTAGATTGCCAGGCCTCTCTTCCTGGGCAGACTCCAACCTTTAACCTTGAGGTCAATAGCTAAGTCCATCAACTGCAATACCCCAGGCCTCCCTGCTCTAAGTCATGTTGTATAAAATTCAGATCACTGCTTGGGTGGGTCCATTGGTTGAGCACTCCACTCCTGTGCCGCCTCTGACCAGGATGCAGAGTACAGCTTACCTTTCAGGTGGCACGCAGGCCATCTCAATAGGAGGCCGGAGTATCTCACTGCCATGTGTCGACGCTGACTCTTGGCAACCCTGTAGGACAGGGAGGAACTGCCTTGTGGGTTTCCTAGACTGCAACTCTTTTTTTTTTTTTTCCTGGCAAAGAAATGTTATTACATGTTCGCCATTAAACAGGATCTTGGCCTTTCCTTCTTGCCTTTGAGATGGCCAAGGGTGACACATTGCCTACTTTGACAACCTTAAAACAAACTCCAGGAATGTCACCATGGCATGACCTTTGCCACTAAGTCCAGCTACCAGACCTGCATCGTTCTTCTCAGTTCAATTCCAGCACCATTGTCGGGTGCAAAGCCTGTGACTTCTGGCTGGTCTTGAAGAGCTGGATGAGGCCACGCTTCCGAATGGCAGAATGTGGCTGTTTGTCTTCCACGCCCACTTCTCCCAACACAGTTCCCTTCGCATGGGAAGCACCTCCACACTTGTCCATGTTGGCAGGGCCCGAGACCCCAGGGAACGGGAGCACACCGGAAGGGGAGACTGGATCTCTTTACAGGAGCAGGAAGCCTCCTCTTTCCCGACAGAGCAGCTGGGCGTTTCCAACTGTGGCTCCTGCAGTTCGCGCCCAGTGGGTAACCCACGAGGCCACAGAGCCTTCAAGTGGATTCTAATGCCCAGCCCCCTGGGGGGTTCAGACTGCAGGCCTAGCGATCCCCAGGGTCTCTGAGGCTGTCATCTGAAGGAAGCAGGCTGCTTGCCTTTTTCTCAGGAGTACACATGCCTTTTCAGTTGGCTCCCCAACATCTGACCACCAGGGTCTCTTAAATGCTAGGTGCAAAAACAAAACAAAAACCCAAAACCCCTCACTGCCCCTGAGTCAGCTCTGACTCACAGCGATCCTATAGGACAGAGTAGAACTGCCTCTGTGGGTTTCCAAAGCTGTCATCCTGACGAGAGCAGACAGCCTCATTTTTGCCCTTCGCAATAGCTGGTGGGTTCAAACGGTGGACCTTGCAGTTAGCAGCCCAAGGCTTAACCCACTGCGCCACCAGGGCTCCTGAAAGTTAGCTAAGGCTGTGCAAATGAAGCCATATTGGCAAAATAGGACAAAGTCCTGCTTCTTGTCCTCTGGAAGCTGGATTCATCCACTCTGTGGAGCCACATGGAATTAAAATTCCTGAGTCCCCTCCTCTTCCAAGAACCACCCACCAGACCGAGAGACAGAGAAAAAGAGTCACCCTACGTCTAGTGACAGCAAGAGGATGAGCAGATGAAACCAAGTGTTGCCAAAGCCTAGGAGACGTGGATGTGAAGAGGGGCCCCGTCCGGTCCGTCCATCTGCATCAGCTCTGCAGCCAGGGGCAAGGGCAGTAAGCATTGGGGGGATGGGGGGCGGGGGGATCTGCATTCTAAGAGCTGGTGACATTGTGGGAGTGACCAGGGAGCCTCCGTGGAAGCTTTCCAGGTAGGCCTGGCAGAAAGTGAGGACTGGGCTAAGATCTGGATGATGGAGGTCAGGGGTGGGGCTGTGGAGGGCGTGGGAAGAGGGCCCCATGGGAGGGACCAGCACCAGGCATGGTCCCCATCACCATGCTGGGAAAGAAGTCTGGGAAGGCCCTCAGGACGGGGGTCTTCAGAAAGCAGGCCAATGAGCTCAGATTTGGTGTCGTAGAAAATGGGAAGTGAGAAAGGAGGTCGTTCCCGCTATCTAGAGTACATGGCAGCTGTGTCACCAGACATCCTTCCTGCCCTGTGCCTGAGCGAGCCAGCGAGCGAGCGAGCGAACAAGCAAAGCCTTACACCCCCAGCCTCGAGCTGAGGCACAGCAGCAGGATAGTCAAGACACTGTGGGGTTCAGAGTGCCATGGCCATTCTGGGTGTGAGCAGCCACGTCACACTGCAGCAGAGCCTGGGCCTGCTCCTCTGTTTCCAGAGACGAAGCTCACTGGGGCGGGTCGTTTGGTTGGGGCGAGGGGGAGTGGCATCCTGTACCTCAGGGTTCATCTCCACTCCCTTAAGGCAGGATTCCTGCAGGGGCAGCAGAAGACAGGGCTTACAGTGGGGTTTGTTAGGCCGGTCCTCATCCTATCCGGTCCCTGTGGGTATTGCTTTGTGCTTTTGGATGGGCTGTCCTTAGGGAATACGCTCACTGGAGCCTGCCTGTGTGCCCCCAGTTGTTGGCCAGAGAGTCTCTGGGGACGTGAGTGTGAGGGGCCCCTCTGCCTCTGCCCCCTCCCTTCCACAAACAGAAGGGAAATGAAGACAGTGGGGGGGGGGCAGGCAGGGTGGAGCTGGGTTCTAAGAACTGCTTTGGTTTACACATCCACAGAGACACTTCACGGCCCTGGGGTCACATGTGCCAGTTGGGGAGGCTGAGCATGAGTCATTCTTCAATGACTCATAGAGAAAGAAGTAGAGTTCTAGAAGCCAGCACTTACACAGAGACCTGTGGGTGGTGAGCAGGGTGCCTCGTGGGGCCCCAGAGCCTCCTGTAAGCACTAGGGGCCACAAGGACCCACAGCCCCAGATGGGGCCTCTTTGCCACGGAGTGCATTGGGAGGTTAAAGTCTGTAGCTCGTGGACTGGGGAGTGGGTACCCAGGATAAGTTCTCTTGGAGTCACCCTCAGTAATTGGCACAAGCACGCTGAAGGGCCTTCACCAAGTGCTGGGGTCCTGGGGCAGGAGAAGGTGAAGTGCCCCCTTGGGTTGCCCCAGGAGACCCTCCCTGATGGAGTGAGCTCTGGGGGCCTTGGGGAGCTTGGAGCCCGAAGGTCTATATTATGTGTGAAACAGGAGACAGGATCCCACCCCAGGTGAGGCAGGCAGGTAGTGTCAGCAAAAAGGAAGCTCAGGTGACCAAGGTGGTACCTTCATGTCATCAGTTGAGAGTCTGCATTTTGGGGAGCAGGAAAAATACATACAGAGAGGAGACGAGAGACCAGTCACCAAGGAAGCCCAAGGTCTCTGCTTACTAAATTGGTCCAAAGGAGGGATTTCACCAGATGCAAATGAACAAAGAACAATGCATGTGACTCAAAACACCCGTTGGGCTGTTAATTCGAGAGGGTACAAGGCAGAGAGGTGACCTTTCAGGGGCTTTAAAGTCGTCAACTTTTTCAACCACATTGTTTTGATAGCTGGAAAGTTGAAGACAGCAGTGTCTTGGGGTACTACGTTGGGAAAGCAAAGCTTGCATAAGACAGTGCCCTGAGTCGTACGTTTGGACTCATTTTGTTTTTGTTTTCACACCCAACTCACTGCCACTGAGTCCCTCCTGACTCATAGTGACCTGTCGTTCAAATGTCCCCACAGGCTGCAAAGGCTCTGAGATATGATTGTCCAGAAGAGGTCAACAGTACCTGACTCCCTCTCCGTGTGCTCTTGCAAGCCTGGTCTAAGTGCCAGAACCGCGGCTCTGGACAGGAGCACAGTGAGGGGTGTGGGCCCAGCAGAGCAAGGACTCCTGTGACCCCCCACCAAAGGAAGTGCATGCGCCAATGTTTCCCTCCCAGACCTGTCCCTCCTCCTGGACAGGGCCACTAGAGGAACATCCTACTAAGGTGCAAGGAGACATGGAGATGGGAAAGCTAAGGGGGGTGGGACCCAAAGTGACCATTTTCCTTAGTTGTAAATCTGTTACCTGGGACAGACATTCTACCAAAGATCTCCTCTGAGGATTTTGGAAACAGGCAATGCCAAGAAGACTAAAAAGCTGGACAATGAACATTAAAGACCCAAGAAGGATGGATACCTTTGAATTACGGCAAAGAATAGAAAAGAGACCACAGACTGCCAGGAGAATGGACATATTTGTGTTGGAAGAAGTGCAGCCAGATGCTCCTGAGAAGTCAGGATGGGGAGCCCTTTTCTCATACTTTGGACACCAAAGAGGGCGTTAAAGAAGAGGCAGGCTCTTAATGAGATGGATAGACAGGGTGGCTATAAAAACGGGCTCAAACATAGAACAAGCTGTGGCTGGGGCACAGTGTTTTGTTCTATTGCACATCGGTTCACAACAAGTCAGAGCGGACTTGAAACCCCAAGGAGACAACTTCTCATTAGCCTGCTCGCGTGCACCCATTTGACATCCACGATGGCGACCAAATGTCGCATAAGGAGTCCCCCAAGTCGTGGCTGAACCCCCCTAATCAGAGAGCATTCACCCCTGTGAGAATCTGGTAGATTTGACTATTCAGCCTCAACTTCCCTCTTTCTAAACATGTCAGTCCTAATGTCTAAAGAACAAAACCAGAAACCCAAGCCAGCGCAGTCTTGGCTAGATGGTCCGGTGCCGGCATGCTGCTGAGAGGGGCCAGGTGCCTGTCTCAGAACCCTCTCTGGCTGTAACCCCAGGACCCCTCTGTGCAGGCACGTCTGCTGGGGCAGGTGGCCTCCTCCAGCCCGTCTCACGTGTGTTTCAATCGCTGAGGAACGATAGGGCTGGCTTCCCATGCATTTGCCTTTGACCATCTCCAGTACAACCAGACAGAGTTTTAAAGACAAAGTGGCTTTAAGGATGGATGAAAAGACTCCCATCTCTTAATAGAGGTAGAGGGGGCCAGGGGATATGTGTTGGGAAAAATACATCAAACTGTGCACATAAGAGTTGGGTTTTTTAAAAAATTCTACTTCAATTTAAGAGTTAAAACACTAATAAAGTGTCTTGAATTTGGAAACACAAAACCTGGACATGACGTGTTGCTGTGGTGGTTAGGTACCATTGTAGGGTCTGTACCTCACGGGGACTCCGTTGGCTGCTGTGTTTGAGCTCCTTGTGGCAGCCCCTGTGTCATTCCGTGTCATTCCATCTCACGGAAGGCCTTCCTCCTCTGCTTTACCAAGCCTGGTGGCATTTTTCAGGGACAGTCCCCTCTGACAGCTCACTGAAAGGGACTCAGAACTGCAAGAGCTGGCCAGCAGAAACGAGGAGATAAGGGTGGGGGCAGCCCCTGCTGTATGGGGAAATCCTTATGCTCACATATTTTAGCTCATTTCCCCCTTGATGCCCCTGTCCACATCAAAAATGGACGCCCAGTAAAGTCCGGCTCCCAGCAATACAGTGTGCCCCGCCGCCGCTGTGGCCCACTCCCCAGTGTGCCGTGGCCGTCCGTGCACACGTAAGCGTGGACTTGACAAGGACATCCATGCCTGCCCTTGTACTCAGAGAAATCCCCCACTCGCTCTGCTTCTGACAGAATTCGTTTCCGAATTCATACTTTGGAAAAGCCATGTTGCCCAACTGAACAGATAAAGTCTGCACTAACAACTAGTGGGTGTTTTGTCCTCTTTTTTTTTTAACGTAAGCAGTTATGTCTTCGTGTGGGTGAATGGGTCCATGTCCTGCTCTCGCTCTGCCTCTGCCTCTCTGTCCCCCTCTCCCCGACCCCCTGTCTCTTTCTCTCTTTTGTTCTGTCTGTGTTTTGCTCGCTCTGCCCTGTCTGCCTCTTTCTCTTTCTCTCTCTTGCTCTGTCTGTCCTCTCTGTCTCTCTCTCTCCCTCCTTGTGAGTGTGTCTTCTGCTCTCACCAACCAGCCAGGGGCTCAGGCGTGGAATCCCCTGCAGTGGCACCGTGTCCCCTGCCCCGTGCTTTCCTGACCCCTTGCTCTCCTTGTCATCATCTGCCATGAACCGAGAGAGGGCAGGAATAGATTTGAACGGCTAATATCAGAGCCTTCTGGAAATTCCCCTTTATGGTGCATGAGTCTTTTTAATAATAGTTCCTTTCAGTTGTGTTTTTAATGATTTGGTTGACATTCACGCTGCCCAGCCCTCGCCCTGGCTGAGGCCCCACTCGCTGACTGAAGTGTGATCCCAGCTCCCTGAAGCCCCGGGCTGGGGCCCCAGAAGAACATGTGAGCTGGGCGGCTCGGCGTGCAAGGCCCCAGTATCTCTACTTTATTTCCAAAGTCGATAATCTGCCCATGAATCTACAGTCAGAACCAAAAGCCCACGCCCTTGGTGTTCCGGGGTCAAATTCAGGTCCGTGAGGCTTTCCTGGCTGGGATACACATAGAAGACCAGCAAGTCCATCTTCTGCAGTCTTGGTGAATGGGTACGGACCACCAACCATTGGGGTAGGAATCAACTATCACGATCTTTACCACCCAGGGACTGTGAATCCATACTCACGTGACTGTGAATGATCTGTGGGTCCATCGTACAGTGTTGCTGTGAGCAGAAACCAACTCGACAGCCCCTAAACACAATAAAAACATACCTGGTTCCCTAAACGCTGATAAATCCTATGTGAGTCAGTATCTTGCCAAAACACTGAAGCCCTGGTAGTGTTGTGGGATATGCACTGAGGTGCTAACTTCAAGGTTAGGGGTTCAAACCTACCAGCTGCTCTGAGGGAGAAAGATGAGGCTGTCTGCTGCCATAAAGATCCACAGCCTTAGAAACCCTGTACCATGTTGTTGCATCAGCTTGGAGTCAGGGCATCGGGTCTGGTTCAAGGCTGGCTGAGTGGTGGGTGGGCATGCAGATGCTGCATATCTAGGGGTATTTGGTGTGGGGATAATGCAGTATGTTCCAGGGACAGGCTGGCTTTAGTTTTAAGGTGCGTCACCTGAGGCAGGGTTCCTCACCCTTACCCCCAACCCCAGAAGAGCCCCGAGAACCGAGCCCCCACACCTAGCCAGGGCTATTCTGATGACATTTCTCGACTTTTGAGTTTCTTGTTCCTGCTACGTCGAGGCAAGAGCTCTGTATGTGTTTGTTTTTGTTCTAATTTTGGCTTTTGAAAAAAAAAAAAACGGCTGTTTGGGTTGAGTGTAAAAGTTGTCTCATATACAGATTGGAAACCCCCTAGCACCCCATGAAAGCAGACAGGTGTGTTTGTTTCTTGGCCAATAAGCAGGGTGCGCCTGGCCCAGACTTGCGTGTCGCATGGGTGTGTGCTTGTGTTGGGGCGGGGGGTACGCATCCAGCTCCAGCCGAGCCAGTGAGGCCCGGGGAGCTCAGGGGATGGCAGAGGGCTGTCATTGTGGGATTTTGATGGCATGTGGCGTATAAACACAAGTGCCACCTCCATACGTTGTGCCTGGCTACAGCTTCAATAAGCAGGGGTGGGGGGATGAGAGAGCCGGTGGAAGCTGCGCACAGTCCAGACTCAGGGTGACTGAATCCCACATCACAGAACAAGCCATCGGTACCCCACTGTCCTGGGGCCACCGTGTCCAAACTTTTGGGGTGGTTTCCGGAACCAGCCACGGGCGAGGGCTTCCAGGAGCCCACAAGCCGTCCATCTCTGTTCCTGGCTGCTGCCTATCCAGTTTTTGGAGTTGCAGCCCCCACCCCCACCCCTGTTGCCGCTCAGGCTGATGGGAGCCAAGGGTTTCTGATGGCTGCTTCGGGAAGTGGGCCGCTAGCCTTTTCCCCTCGTCTTCTTCATCGTCTGGAAGCTCTGCTGTGGCCTGTTTGGCACCAGAGCAACACGTGACCCTCACTGACAGACAGACAGACATGAGGGTTCTACTAGAGACCAGGCGAGGCTCGCAGGCCGTCTCAGAGAGTCCAGGAACATGGAGTGCCCCAACCTCTGGAAAGCCCCTGCGGGCTGCCCTTCCAGGCTGACCCGTGGAGTTGGGGAGCAGAGACAGGGCCAGTGGCTTTGCTGCTGCCTGCCACTTGCCCTCTCCGGGACTCCGGTTCCCCAGAAGGAATACAGGCGTTGGACCATGTTCCTTCTGCTTCTCCCATCTCGGTGTTTCTGGAAGAGGCTCTGGCGAAAAGACTATGCCTCAATGGGTGCTTAGCTCCTCGGGAAAAGGGAATATTTGTCAGACCCACAATTAACTTAATTGTTTATTTGTGCAAAGACTTTTGGTATTTAGCTCCAAGACAGGGCTGTCTGACTGTGAAGGAAGGCGGCCCTGGATTTGCTCGCCCACGAGTGGTTGCTTGGGGCGGGATGGGGGGGGGGGGGTGTCGGGGTCCTTGCTGTCCTGGCAACTGTCTCTGCTGTGGTGGGATGGTAAGAGCAGTGGGGTTCCCTGACAACCCCCTCCTGAACACACACACACACACACACACACACACACACACACACACACACACACCCTGCTGTCTTCAGAAAAGAGCCTCTTCCTGAGAGTCCAATGCTGGGGAATCAGGGTTTCAGGTCAGAGCCCTCTGGAGATTATGAAGCAGTGGTTTGCAGTGACCTAAGAAGACTGAGGGATAAAACTCGATCATGTCTGTCTCTCTGGATGGCTATCTGTCAGTTAGGTTTGTGTGTTGCTACATTGTAACCACTAAATGGACAGACTAGCCAAACCCATTGCCATCAAGCCAATTCTGATTGACAGGACCCTACATAATGTCTCTGAGACTGTAAAGCTTTACAGGAGCAGACAGCCTCTTCTTTGTCCCAAGAAGTGGCTGTTGGGTTTGAACCCCCTCCCTTGTAGTCTCCTGCTCACCTGACAGCCCCCACCCCCCACCCGAGCTAAGCCAGGACCTCCAAAATCCAGGCTGGGAAAAATATCCCTGGGCCTCCGGAAGGAGCATCTTATTCTGTTCATGGATGGAACGGGTGGATGAGGGGCACTGAGGCATACCATCCCCCCCCTCTGCCCGCCCACAGGGAGAGCCCAGCTTGGTGATGAACCTGGCTGCTAACCGAAAGGTGAGCACTTCAAACCATCCATCTGCACCAGGGCAGGGAGATGTGCAGCCGGCCTCCACGAGAAGCCCCCAGGGCAGTTCCCCTCTGTTTTATAGGGTCATTCGAGTGAGCATGGACTCCTCGAAGCTCTGACCTCTCCCCTCACCTGAGCGAGAATGACATACCTTAGTGTCCGCTTGTCTATCCCTGAACAGAAAGAGACACTTCTTCCGACGGCCCAGGGGTTAGTCTCCTTCCAAGTGAGATTGCCACCCAGGTTTTGCCAGCCGTCTATGGCACAAGTGAGTCTCATGGAGTGGTTTAGTCTCCCAGGGGACATGGGCCATGCCTGGGGTGGGGGGCATATTTTAAAGGGTAGAACCACGAAGCAGGCCTCGCAGCCAGCATTGAGTGGGCAGAGACCAGGGATGTTGTTCAGCATCTTAACCGTGCATGGGACAGCCCCCTGCCCGGCTACCCAGCAAAGAACTACCTGACCCGAGTGCCGGCTGTGCCAGGGCGGAGAACCTCCCAGGCACTCTGGCCCCACATCTGACACCGGCTCGTGTTTTGTGAGTTGCAAGCGCCGGGCTGACACACATGAGAAGCGTTGTTCATCGTGTTGTTGTTGTGCCCCCGGGGACAGTCGGCCCTCCTCTGCCTCTGGCTGTTCTGCTGCTCACTTCAGTCTGGTCAGCTCATTTTTTTTTTTATATTATATTAGGGGCTCACACAACTCTTATCACAATCCATACATATACATACATCAATTGTATTTTCAAAGCATTTGCTCTCCACTTAAGCCCTTTGCATCAGGTCCTCTTTTTTTCCCCTCCCTACCTGCTCCCCCCTCCCTCATGAGCCCTTGATAATTTATAGATTGTTATTTTGTCATATCTTGCCCTATCCGGAGTCTCCCTTCCCCCCCTTCTCTGCCATCCATCTCCCAGGGAGGAGGTTACATGTGGATCCTTGTAATTGGTTCCCCCTTTCCAACCCACTCACCCTCTACTCTCCCAGTATCGCCCCTCACATCCCAGGTCCTGGATTCCCTGTGCCTCCAGCTCCCATATGCACCAGTGTACAACCTCTGCCCTATCCAGTCCTGCAAGGTAGAATTCGGATCATGGTAGTTGGGGGTAGGAAGCATCCAGGATCTGGGGGAAAGCTGTGTTCTTCATCGGTACTACATTGCACCCAGACTGACCCATCTCCTCTCCTAAACCCCTCTGGGTGGGGATCTCCAGTGGCCGACAAATGGGTTTTGGGTCTCCACTCTGCACTTCCCCCTTCATTCACTATGGTATATATATATATATATTTTTTTTTTTTTTGCATGATGCCTTATACCTGGTCCCTTTAGCACCTCGTGATCACACAGGCTGGTGTGCTTCTTCCATGTGGGCTTTGTTGCTTTTGAGCTAAATGACCGCTTGTTCACCTTCAAGTCTTTAAGACCCCAGACACTATCTCTTTTGATAGCTGGGCACCATCAGCTTTCTTCGCCACATTTGCTTATGCACCCATTTATCTTCAGCGATCGTATCATGGAGGTGTGCAGCCAATGATATGATGTTTTGTTCTTTGATGCCTGATAACTGATCCATTCGGGACCTTGTGATCACACAGGCTGGTGGTGTGTTCTTCCATGTGGGCTTTGTTGCTTCTGAGCTAGATGGCCGCTTTTTAATCTTCAAGCCTTTAAGATCCCAGACACTATCTCTTTTGATAGCCGGTCACCATCAGCTTTCTTCACCACATTTACTTGTTCACCTGCTTTGGCTTCAGCAGTTGTGTTGGGAGGGTGAGCATCGTAGAGTGCCAATTTAATAATAGAAAGTATTCATGCATTGAGGGAGTGCTTGAGTAGAGGCCCAAGGTCCTTCCGCCACCTTAATACTAAACCTATAAATATAGACACATAGATCTATTTCCCCATCCTCATATTTATATTTGCATGTACATGCCTTTGTCTAGCAGTCTGGTCAGCTCTTGCATCCTTCATTTCTCCATCTTTCCCTCCTGGGGCTTCTCCTCTCAGCCGCTTCTGACCTTGCTTGGAGGGCACCCTCAACCTGGGTCCGGGACCCAGGGAGGCTTGTGCACCTGGCCTCCGTCAGCCCACGGGTCCAAGCTAGTCTGATACTTGTCCGGAATCCTCCCAGGATGAATCGTCATCCTGGGTCTCAGACTTAGCAAAGAGGAGTGAGGGGGTGACACAGTCCAGGGAACTGTGCAGCCTTCCTCTCTGTCCACCCCCACTACCTGTCCCTGGTTTCAAAGCTTGGGTGTCTTCCTCACCTGCTTCTCCTCTCCTCTTGCCAGCTTAGCTGATCAGCTGATGGCACCACCACCACCCACCTCCGCCCCCTCTTCCCTTTGTGCACCCACAGGGGGCAGCAGAGAGCAACGCAAATGCAACCAACCCAACCACTAGCAAGACTCTGGCCCACACTGTAAGGACCCTGTAGCTCCCACTTCACAAGATACCCACTAAGACCCCATCCTGCCCTCAAAGTGTAGCTCCTCTCCAGAGCTCGCTCGCATACTGATTGCTGGACCCCTGACTCCTGATGGCCTTGACTCGCCGTGTTCCCTGTCCACTCCTTGGGGCATCGCCATGCTGGCCCGGTGCATTCACCAAGTGCCTGTTGGGGTAGTTGTTTGCCTTTGGTGGTGAGGCCGCACCACCACTGACTTCCCGTTTCCTCCGTGCCAACCTCATAGGGCCATGGACCTGGAGGATCTTGCGAGTGTCATCCTCACCCCAGCCAGTGGGCATGCTAGACATGATCATCCTCTGCTTCTTCTAGAGGAGGTGACTGAGGCTCTGTGGCGAGACATCGCATTCAAGATCATAAAGTTAAGACGCTGTGGTCTTGGCCTTCAAGCCTCGTCTTCCCAGCTCAGGGTTCTAGACTCTGCCTCCCCAGGCCCAGATGCTCCTGGGGGTCTTCAAGCATGCGTGTCATGCATATCACCCTGTAGCCCAATGCCATCTATGTGCCCCGGTTGATCCATTTACTTTATTGTGTGGCATCCTCAGAGAGTGTGTCCAGGGTACACTAGTTTCCCACTGGCCAGCGTAGACACATGGTGCTTCATGATTTTATTTGTGTTCCCCTCAATGGGTCAGCCCTCGCCCACTTCCTCCCTGGGCTGCCCCTTTCCATCCACCCTTCCTGCCTTCTTGGCCTGTCTGGGGCAAACGCTGCTCTTTTGGTCTTGGACAGTAGACCATCGTGGGGAGCACTATCTGTTGTTCACCTTGGAGGCTTGTCTATTATGTGACTGAGAGGCAGCGCCTGGAGTGTGGTGGGGGGTGTGTGACTTTGGAGGGTGTCTCAGGGCTATAGTCTGGGGCTTTCACCAGACTCCGTCTGACCAGTAAGTCAAGTCTGTTTTACATAAATGGTTCTGTTTATTCATTCACTTATTCATTCATCCTAAGCAAACACACATCTTACATGAGATGCCAGGCAGTGCTGGAACCTGCGGAGACGGAGGTAAATCAACAGTCATTGCCCTCCAGCAGACGGAGGCGGGCAGGCATCAGGCAGTGAGCTCATCAGCGAACCGAGATGGAGGGGCGGAGAGCAAGGTGGCAGGCCGAGCTGCAGAGCCGAAGGTGGCTGGCCAAGAGAGAGCCGTTCATGCAAGAGCAGGCTAGGAGGATGGGCTGGTGAGCTGACTGATACTACCTGAACTCAGAGCTGGAGGCATTCAGGAATCTGAGCCTCGTGCGTGCGTTCTCTCCCGAGGGAGCTGTTAGCAAATAGGTTGCTATTGTGACTTGCTGTTGAGTTGTCTCTGACGCAAAGTGACCTTGGGTACAACAAAACAAAATGTTGCCTCGCCTCGCCCAGCCTCCAGATGGTCGCCTGTTGGAAGACCTTAAAGCTAGGAGAGTAGACGTGGGCTTCACGCTGGTGTGTGTGTCTGTCCGTGGGAGGCTCTCTTGTTTTTGCTGACACTCAACTTGACTGAACACAAGGCCCTCTTCTAGAAATGAATCTTTCCTCATGGCTTGTCCAGCATTGGTGGTGGTGGTGTTAGATGCTGTGCCGTCGGCTCGGACTCAGAGGACTCTGTACAACAGAACCTGCACTGCCTGGCCCTGCACCATCCTCACACCTGATGCTGTTTGAGCCCAGGGTTCCAATCACTATGTCAACCCATCATCTTGTTGAAGCCCTTCCTCTTTTTCACTGCCCCTCTGCTTTCTTTCTCTAGGGCAGTGGTTCTCAACCTTCCTAACGCTGCAACCCTTTCATACAGTTCCTCATGTGGTGGTGACCCCCAACCATAAAATTCTTTTCTTTGCTATGTCATCACTGTCATTTTGCTGCTGTTATGAATCTGGAACCCCCCATGAAAGGGTCATTCAGCCCCCAAAGGGGTCGCTACCCACAGGTTGAGAACCGCTGCTCTAGGGTCCGGTCCGTCTTGATAACATGTCCAAAGTATGTGAGATGAAGCCCCCACATCCTCACTTTTAAAGGGTGTGTCTGGCTGTAGTTCTCCCAAGACAGAGCAGTTCATTCCGCTGACGGTTCTGGAATGTAAAGTTCTTCAACCCCCAAATTCTTCTTCAGGTTTTCTGCATGTGAGCCAAGTGAAAATACCACTGGCTTGTTTCAGGAACACCTTGGTTCTCAAAGAGCATCTTTGATTTTGAACACTCCACAGAGGTCTCCTGGGACAGATTTGTCCAGTGTAACATGTTGTTGGATTTCGTGCCTTCCATGAGCATTGGTTACGGGTCCCAGTAAAATGAAATCCTTGACCACCTCAATCTTTTCTCCATTTATCATATTTGTTGGCCCAGTTGTTTTCTTTACATTGATTGTAATCCACGATGAAGGCTGTAGTCTTTGATCTTCATTATCACTTACTCAAAGTCCTCGTCACTTTCAGCAAGCACCGTTGTGTCACTTTAATATCACAGGTTGTTCATGAGTCTCTCTCTAAACCCAATGCAATGTTCTTATTCACATAGTCCATATTCTTGGGTTATTTGCCTAGTGAAAAGATCGAATCAGTGTGGTGGAAGGACACAACCCTGGCACACACCCATCCCAATTTTAAACACACAGGATCCTCTTGTTCTGTCTCAAATGCCTGCCTCTCCGTCCGTATTCAGGTTCTGCAGAGCACAGTGAAGTGTTCTGGAATTCCCCTTCTTTGCACTGCTATCTGTGGTTTGTTATGATCTGTCTACACAGCCTTTGTGTAGCCAAGAAGACACAAGAAAACATTGTCCTGCGACTGCCTTCTTTTGGATGGTGTTTTCTGTCGTATGAGAGCAACAG
Source organism: Tenrec ecaudatus (assembly GCF_050624435.1). Classification (NCBI taxonomy): domain Eukaryota; kingdom Metazoa; phylum Chordata; class Mammalia; order Afrosoricida; family Tenrecidae; genus Tenrec; species Tenrec ecaudatus. The sequence continues at coordinate 14,201,640 of NC_134544.1, forward strand.
TGATATCCCGGGTTCCGTGTCCCCTCTGAATCTGGTGTGAATTTCTGGCAGCTCCCTGTCGATGCGCTGCTGCAACCGTTTGCAAAGTAAGCCAGTCAGTCTCCCCTGGTCAGTTCTGAGGGGCCTCCTCGTTTGTGCTTCTCTGAGCCGCATTTACTCCTCCATCTGGCAGTCCGCAGTACACTCACTGTCCTTTATCAACACCACAGTTTGATCGTGTGTGTTTTTCTGTCTTCCTTTCCATGGTCTATCTTTTGTTATCAAATATTTACTATGTTTTACATAACTTATATATATTTATATAGAAATATATATGTTTGATCTAAGTCTGTAGAAGAAAGATGAGGCTTTCTTTTCTGGTAAAGTGTTACAGTCTGGGAAACCCACGGGGCAGTTCTACCCTGCCCACTTGAGTGCCGCCATGAGTTAGAATTGACACCATGGCAGTGCGTTCTATGTGTTATATCTATCGATCCAGGGGCCCTGGTGACATCATGGGTATGAATTGGGCTGCTAACCGCAAGGTCAGCAGTTTGAAACCACCAGCCTCTCTAAGGCAGAAGATGAAGCTTTCTGCTTCCATAAAGACTTATAGCCTTATAAACCCACAGAGGGCAGTTCTGCCCTGTCCTACAGGGTCACTGTAAGTCGGAAATGACTCAATCGATAGCAGTGAGTTTGGTTTGGGAAGGGTGTGTGTGTGTGTGTGTGTGTGTGTGTGTGTGTGTGTAAATTAATCAACTATGGAAAAGAGTTGTCTGACCAATCTACCATCCTATTAAAGTAGGTCTTATACAATTTAACTGAGCCCAAATAATGAATCTTCCAAGAAGAAAGGAACCGCTGGTCTGCAATGAGAGTGGACACATGTCTTCGGCTCTTTCGACCACTCAGCAGTGCAATCAGAACAAGGGAGTGCTCCATGGTCTAAAGTCAAGGCAGGTGTGCACCAGTTACTCAGTCTGTCTGCTGAGCAGAGCACACAAGCGGAATTATATGAAGAAGAATGCAGTATCAGGATTGGAGAAAGGCTTGTTAGCAGCCTTTGATATTCAGATAGCACAACCCTGCTTGCGGAAAGTGAGGAGGCCTTGAAGCACTTATTGATTGTGGCAGTTACATAATCTTCTGTCAACTTGAGTCTAGCCTGTCAATCAGGTCATAGCCAATGAGGCCTCTGTGTGGGCATGGAGGCAGGATACACACACACTCTTCTTCACATTCCTGTTGACAAGCCACATAGAGCCACACTGATTGCAGCCAGAGCCCTGGAGATGGAGGAGCCATGTGGAGACTCCCACGAGGGCTGAGATGCTTCCACCACCACTGAATCCATCACTGGCCTGTGATTTTCCTGCATTTGGCATTATCGGATGTGCTGTGTGAGTCTAAAGAGGTATTTATGGAGTAGTATCAAACATAGGAGCTAATATCAGGCTTATGGACTTGATCTAGACTGGGCTGGGATGTTTTCTCAATATACAATTGCTCTTTTATATAAATCTCTCTCTTACACACGTATGATTGTCCCTGGATTTGTTTCTCTAGTCAACCCAGACTACACACTGATGAAAATCAAGAATTTTAGCCTTCAGTGGATTACAACTCAACTTACAGAAAATGCAGATCCTCACAATGGGACCGATAGGCACCATCGTAATAAACAGAGGAAAGATTGAAGTTGCCCAGGATTTTGTCTTCCTTGGATCCGTAATCAATGTTCATGGAACCTGAAGTCAGGAGATCGAGGGAGCTGTTGAACTGAGTAAATGCGCCCCTTAAGACCTCTTTAAGGTGTTAAAAAAGCAAGCCTGTTACTGTGAGGACTAAGGGGAGCCCTGACCCAAGCCATCTATTTTCAATCACCTTATATGCAGATGAAAGTTGGACTTTGAATAAGAAAGACTAACGGAAACTTGGTGCATTTGAATTGTGACGGAGGGGATTGAACAAGGAATAAATCCGTCTTGAAAAAAGTGTCACCAGAATGCTCCTTAGAGGCAAGGATGGTGAGACGTGGTCTCGAGTACTTTGGACATGTTACCGGGAGAGACCCGCCCCTGGAGAAGGACATCGTGGTTGATAAAGCGGCGGGGCAGCGAAGAAGAGGAAGGGCCTCAAGGAGATGGACTGACCCGGTGGCGGCAGCAATGGGCTCAAGCCTAAGAACAATTGTGAGGATGGCGCTGGACCAGCGGTGTTTCGTTCTGCCGTGCATCAGGGACGCCGACTTGGAACCGACTCAAAGGCACCTAACAACTAGAATGCTTGCCACTTCGTTCTTTGTAGAAGCATGTGGCGGAGCAGTGCCCTGAGCTGGCTTGGTGGGTTACGGGTGTCAGGAAAGGCAAGCCTAGAATTGGTGATTGCAGTCCCCTGACTTGTGCTTTCCCCTGGCTTGCCTGTGGCACGATCCAGTCTCATCTCAGCCTCTCTGACTCACCTTGGGGGAGGGTTTGTACAAATGAATGAAAACACACCTCGAGAATTTTCTTGATAGAAATAGTTGTTGTTGTTTAAGTTTCATATACCTAGAATTGGAGAACCCAGGTGCTGCTCAGGGGTGGCTCTGCTTAGTGACCAAGGACACATCAAAGTGCCAGTCCTGGTGACAGGAACTCCACACCAGGCTCCACCCCAGTTAGTTGGTGACCAATGCCTGTTTCTACGGAACTCTACAATGGGTTTCTCTTCGTTAGGTTAATGAACCCTTTCATGTCTGTTGTCTATTTACAGTTGTAGGTCATAGGGTCTCTCTTTGTGTCACTGTATGAAGCAGTAAGAACACAGAGAAGTTAGACACGTTGGCTCCTGACCAATGGCCATCTGCCTTGATAAGGGTCTCAGTGACTCCTACCCGAGCCCCTCCTTGAAGTTCGGAACCAGCATTTCTCAGTTCGCCATCCCCGGCTGGCCCATCATGCATGGTAGCAGATACATATCAGGGCCATCATCCAATCCGGCTCCATTCTGCAAAGGCTCTTTGGCCTTGAAAATGAGCCAGGTGGGACCAATGACCTATGTCCTAGCTTGTTCATCCCAGGTCTCAGTACACTACTCAGAATCTGCAGATAACAGAAAGCCACTGTTTGTTTGTTTGTTTGTTTGTTTTGGGGGGATGACATTCGGTGTCAACTTGCTTGTGTTTGAACGTTTATATTTATAATCATGCTAATCTCTGAGGAACTCATGTCACATTAAGGGCTTTATCTGAGGCTGCCAAGGAAATGAGCATGTATCCACAAGCCTGGGGATGATGAGAAACTGGGCCGGGCCTACAGAAATTCAATAAGCTCTGACTTCCATGCCAAGGCTGTTTCTCATGAGCTTCGGTTTGGGAGTGCCCGCCAGGCAGGCTGGACTCTCAGAGTCCACTCCCTGGATACAAGTTGCCACCTCCAGCTTTGGTGACAGCCTCCCTCCCCCGTGACTGCCTCAGCATCACCTCCTGGCTGGCCTCCTCTCCGGAGCCCTCCTGGTCTGTGTTTCTGAGCTATGCCCAATGCCATCCTAGGGCGCTCCAGAGGACACTGCTCCTCCCTGGACTCACATGGACTGGCCAGAGGAGCAGTGGGCTCCGTTTCTTCAGAGTCCTCCCCAGAAGCCCTAAGAGGTGCCCAGAAAACCCTCCTGCCCGCTGAGGGCTGAGGGGAGTTGGGCCACATGAGAAACCGAGCTTAGGGACAGCACAGATACTGTCCAGGGTGGCGAAGGGAATTTTGTGGGAAATTTCAAGAGACGAGTGTGACCCATGTCTAAGGCTTCTTGATAGAAAGGCCCACAATGGGAAAAGTCCGTTCTGCTCTTAGCGAGTATCAAGATGAGCAAGCGGTGGGGACTGGCCCCGACTGCACTGCAGCAGGGGAAATGGAAGGGCCTTGAGCGGGCATGTGTTGACATGACAGTGAGGCTGCAGGGTGGTCAGGATGAAAAGAGGCTCATTTGCCTACTTGGTGGGGCTGTGGCTTCGTCATCTCTGAGGAGTGTTGCCTACCAAGCTCGAAGGAGTCAGCCAGGGCCCTCGGACCGGCAGTCTTTCTCCCTCACCCCCAAGTCCTACAGCTCTTCCTTAAACATCACGGTTTCTGTCGCAGCCCAACATTCGTAGACATTTTACTGCCAGGAGGACACCAACAAGTGTTAGCTGGGCTTCCGTCCGTGTATTTAGGAATTCGTGTCGTGGCCTTTCTCGCCGTCCCTGCATTGACATTTGTGGGTCAGGCAGGTCTTTAGAAGGCTAAATGGGAAGAGGCTAACCCTTGAATTTGGACCAGGTTTGAGGAAGAACAAAGGAGGGGTCATGATGGTGCCCCCCATCACATGGCAATGACTGATGCAACGAAGGGCTGGCTTTCCCGGGGTCCCGTGGGGCCCATGACAATTGATAAGAGGCTTTAAGGTGGGGTAAAAGGAATGGTATCTGGACAAAAGTAACCTCTCTCCCCAAATTTAAAATCCACCTGCCCCAGGGATAGAAAGCCATACAGTGGTTGCAAACAAAAGCAAGAGGCAGGGCTCAAAACCAGGCTGACCAGGGGCAGCGCTTCTGCTGCCCCTGCTGACCACCCGCCTCTAAGAGCAATGTAACTTCTAGTCACGTTAATCTGCATCGATAGATTAGAATGGGTTGGCCTTTACAACTGACAGGAAGTTCGACGTGCCACAGAGACGAAAGATGAAGCCACCCTTCCACTAGCAAGTTGCTTTTCTGATGTTCTGTTCCCATCTATCTGGTGCTGGCACTCCTTACAAGTAGATTTTCCTTGGGGGCACGTCATGCGAAAAATGACGGCATTCCCTGTCCCTCGTTATTGCATTTCTTTTGATTTTATCTTATTATGACTTGCATATCACTGACACGTTCTTCCTGGGATGTTAAAAGTATACATCATCCAGCTCAGAGTGGGTGGGTGGGGGGGGGATACTGTCTTTGTGAAAGCCCAGGAGAGAAAGAAAGTGGCAGTGATGTATCTTGGTCAGCTTCGGACCAGGCACGGTTCACGGTTCACCTTCCTGGTCCAGGCCAAGGTTGATGGGGTGGATCTAGACCAACCCGGGGAGACCTGAACTCAAAAAGAAAATGAAAGCCAATCTACAGGTTCTGAAGCTGGGATATCAGCCCACTGTCCGCTAAGTCGCAAAGCGCTGAATGGATTTTCTGGGCAAGTTCCTCTGGGGAAGGGGTAGGAGGAGGGGGAGACCCTCTGGAAAAGACGTAAGGATGGAACGTTTCAGCTCAAGGGGAACACTCCGGGAGACACAAGTCGAGCTAGGATGGAGCATGGCACGGTCTTCTGAGTCATACATTTCTGCAGCCCGAGGACTAGGGAGGAAAGCCATCCAGCTGCTCTGGTTACCCTAGTAACTTCTCCCCCAAAGGGATCCTGCAAATATTATCTATGACTGATAGAGGAGACGTCGTGAGAAGGCAACCCTTCACTTGCCACAAAATAATCGAATGTTATTGAAATAGGACTTCTGTTCCGCTTGAACGGTGACCCCACAAAACAGCGACAGGGATTCTTTACTGTGAAGGCCTGCCGAGCAGATTGGTTTTCCATTCAACACTCTGTACACATTTTGTTTCATCCCATCCATTGCAATCCCCACAGCGAGTCATCGCCAATCCCCCCTCATCCCTGTGCTGCCTGTTTCCATTCCTGCTTTTGGAACCCTTCAGGACTTTGTCCTTGGGCTAATGCTGCCCTTTGGAGCTCAAATGGTGGGGTTTTCAAAGGTGGGCATAGCTCATGAAGGGTGTGAGTTTATATACAGGCTTTCAGAGTGAATCCGGTCCTTTTCTATGACATTGTGTTTTGTTTTCCGTTTTATCTCATTCTAGCCAGGCCTTCTAGCATGATCCCTTTAGAAGCAATTGGTTGGGGTAGCTGGCTACCATCTAGTTCTCCCAGCCTCGGGGTTGTGGAGACGGATGCTCGTGTGGTCCATTCATCGGTTGGACCGTCTCCGTGTGTCTTCATCACTCTTCTGAACTCCAGACAAAGAGAGGTCCATGGTTGTACCTCATGAGCCTTTAAGAGCCTGGTCCCCACCCGCCAGAGTAGGACGTAGAGCATGCCTTCGTGGACTATGTGAGGCCAGTTGCCGTTGACGGCCCCTGAGAGTCTGGTCCTGAGCCCCCAAGCCCAATGACTCATTCCCTCAAGGTAGTTCGTTATGTCTCAGATGTTAGCGTCACTCTGCCCACTGTGTGCTGTACATCATGCATGGATATAGTTGCAGCAAAGGTAAATACACATGTATAAATATCACCTACCAAACATGTCCAGGCCGCCAGTTGTTTAGCCATTCTTCTATTGATGGGCATTTAGGTTGTTTCTTTGTTTTTGCGATTGATCACATGGATTCTCAAGCAGGAATGGGTAGTCAAGTCATTATAAACCTGCCCCAAATTCAGATTCGGGTTCTTAGAAGAATTCTCATTTGAGGCCACCTAAAGACTTTGGAGGAGCCCTCGTGGCATAATGGTTATGTGGTCCATAAGGTCACAGTTCAAAACCACCAGCCATTCCTCAGGAGAAAGACAGGGCTTTCTACCCCTGTAAAAAAGTTACAGTGTCAGAAACACAGGGGCAGTTCTACCCTGTGCTATAGGGTTGTGATGATTCATCATCGACGCAGTAGCGGTGAGTCTGGTTTGGTTTGGAAAAGCTTTGGCCCATAATGCTTCCATTGCCTAGAATGCCAAGCACATCTCTAGCCTCTGTCTTGGGCCAGGTTATATCCAGGTTTCCTCTAATAAAACCACCTCAGTTATAGATTTGAGCCAACTCTATGGTCATAAACTCTCTTTTGATGAGTCAAAATGCCCTTGTTGTTGTGTGTCATGAAGTCAATTCCAACTCACAGTGACCCTGGAGGACAGGGTAGCACCGCTCCCCCGAGTTTCCAGGTCTCTGAGCTTTCCAGAAGCAGACTGCCTCCTCACTCTACTTCAGAGTGGCTGCTTGGCTTCGAACTGCCAACATTACAGTTACAGCTGACCGCTCAACCATCTCACCACCAGGGCTCCTAAAGAGCCATCACAACCTGTTCCTCCTAGTCTCCCAATTCCTCAGCCCTCCTCATCCTTCCTTTTGTGCACAAACACAAACTAGAATTCCAGTATCTAAACATTATATGACATTAGAACCAGAAAGGAACCTCTAGGAGGACATTTGGGGCAATCTCCCAGTGTGACCAATGAGACCCACAGACTCTGGAAAGGCCAGTCCCTGCCCAGGAAGCAGAAGACCTGAGACAAGGGCAGTTGGCACTCATGACAACTCGAGGTGACAGGGAACAATGCTCACCATTGCCAACCTGGGTGATGTCGTGATGTGTGAGCTGCTAAGCCAAGGGACAGCACTGTGCAGGTCTTTGCCTTTGAAAGACTGTGTTCCCTCAAGTATGTGGTCCCCAGTGGGAGCCTACTCCACTGGACACGAACTTGAAACCATATAAAGAACCCAGGGACAGGATGCTATGGAGGTAGCACTGTACTTGGGGAGAATTCTTACTTTCTCATGAACAGTATTATAGGATGGGGGAAACCATTCCCAACTGGCTAGTGGGGATGTTTGCACAATGTATTGAATGTAGTTAATGTCCCTGAATTTAAATAAAACTAAACTCAACTTACTGCCATTGTGTCAGTTCTGACTCATAGCAACCCTATAGACTAAAGTAGAATTACTACCCCTTTGGGTTTTTGGAGACTTTAAATCCTTACAGGAGCAGTCTCATTTTTCTCTCATGGAATGGCTAGTGGGTTCAAACTGCTGATTTTGCAGTAAGAAGTTCAATAAGTAGCCCACTGTGTTACCAAGATCCCTTATGTCATCAAACACCAAACTCACTGCCATCGAGTCAGTTTAGACTCATGGCAACCCAATATATAGGACAGGGTAGAACTGCCCCTGTGGGTTTCTGAGACTGTAACACTTTGGGGGAATAGAAAACTTCGTCTTTCTCCTGCACAGTGTCTGGATATTTCAAACTGCTGACTTTGAGGTTTGCAGCTCAATGCATAAATAACCACATCAACGAGTGCACTTACAATGGTTGGATTAGCACATTTATTATCTACACATATATAGGTATTTTATCACACTAAGAAATTTAAAAGGCATTATAAACAATGACGCTGCCACCATAAAGATTTACGACCTGGGGAGCAGCCCTGGGGAGCAGAGCTACTCTGTGTGATTTGGGCCCTGTGAGTCAGCAGAGGCTCCCCAGCAGTGAAATATCAACAGTGGGGCTGTGAAATTATCGTTTTAACATTTAAAATTACCTTTCACAAAATTATCTTTTCCAAGTTAGTGAAACATACCTAATTGACTCTGTAACCTGCTAACCGTGAACTTATCCTCAGGGTCAAGTGTCACTCAAAACCCCTCCAGGCATGTCTGGACTTCACTGCAAGGCTTTGCAGGGGGTTCAGTGCCTGAGGAGGTCCTCAGAAGCCATTTAAGTGATGTTTCAGGCTCAGCCGGAGAGGAAAAGCACATCCAACTGTAGGTCCTGGGAATTTCTAGGATTTGGCAGAGGTGAGAACGCTCAGAGGAGAGACCGTGAGATTCGGACGTGTTCCTTCTGCGCTTGCCCATTTATCCGAACTCATCCCGCTCCTGCTCGCTCGTCATTAAGAAGCTGGTTTCCCCTGCCAGGGTGAAAGGGGCTTGTAGATGGGGCATCTGGCTCCGATGTCAGAGGGACGTGTCTTGACTGTCCCAGGTCAGAGGTAACAGTGGTGCCCGCATGGCATGGCTCTAAGCCTGCTGCCATTGCCCACACCGGGAGGAAGGCTGGAGGATGCAGACACGGCTATGGCCAAACCCACCGGGTCTGCAGAGGCCTCCTTGCCCCCACTTGTTGTTGGTCACTCATCATTCCAGGCAACCGTAAGTGCAACGGAATGAAAGGTGGCCCGGGCCTGGGCCCTCCTCAGGGAAAGGGACCCGTCCCTGCCTCGTCTTCCTGGTGGGCGCTTTGTTTGGGGCCATCAGTGTGGCTGTTGTGTCAGGCCATCTCCTTGAGGCTATCCCTTGGTTTATTGCCCATCTCTCTTACCAAACATGATCCCCTCTAGCGATTGCTGATTGCTCTTTCCACCCGGCAAGCATTTATCCCTGAGGCCAGCTTTCCATGGAGAAGCACTGTCTTCCAGGAAACTCGGGCACGCCTGCCCTAGGAAGGGACCATGAGGGGAAGCTAAAGAGAAAAGCCGGAGCGGAGAAGTATACTGCTGAGTGAGCCAGTGTATATACAACTGAGCCAGGGTACATCCGACTGAGCACTAGACGGGATGTGCCTACGGGTGTCCTGGCTGCCAGTGGACTGCTCCATTCAGACATGCCCAAAGTAGACCAGAGCAAAATGGACAAGGGCCAGCCTCGTGACAGGAAGGCATCGAAGTGTGAGCAGGAAGGCCCAGAGCTGTGTGTGGTTCACTAGGTGGGAGAAATAATCATTTGCTTGACCTGAAGTCCTTGCAGAAGCCCTGGTAGCTCCGTCGATTAAGTGTGGAGCCGCTAAGGGAAAGGGCAGTGTTTTGAACCAACTAGCTGCTCCAGGGCAAATGCAGTGAGCATCTGCTTCCATAAAGGGTTTCTCTTCAGACCCCAAGGAGCAGTTCCGTTCTGTCCCACAGGGGCTCGCTGAGTCGGAATCAGCTCGAGGGCAATGGGCTTCCTTTTCTGGGCAGAAGTCCCTGCTGAGGCCTTTACTGCCCTGACCTCGGGCTTCTTCTCCGGACCCCAACACTGAGCTATTCCATCTCACCAGGGAGAGCGTTTATGAAGTCCTCGGTGTGGGTAGGGCCCTGCTTTGGGTTCAAGGACAAGCCCCATGTCACCCGCATGTCCCTGCAGCATGCCGCCTGATGCTGTTAAGCACATATCTGTGCTGGAGCCCACCCACTCCCACGTGTCACCAAGGGCCCTGCCCCCAGGCATGTGCCCTGGCCTGGGACGTGGCAGCCTCACCTGTGGCCGAGGACAGGTAGGCATGTGGTAGTCCCCGTGGCGGGGGTGCTGAATGTGCGCAGCAGATGGCCAGGAGTGGCAGGGGCCCTGGAGGTGGAGGAAGTAACACCCCAGGGATCACGCCGCAGAAATCTCCGAGGCTGCAGGACAGACAGGCCTGAGGACCTGGAGGGGGTCCTCGCTGCAGGCCGCCAGCTGTCAGCTGTTCCCCTGGAGGGTTCGCTGGTGGAAATCAGCTCAGCTTCCCACCCCCTTGGCACTCACTCTGCTTACTGTCAGGCCCTCCTGTCTGTGTGCCCGTGTGACAACTGGGAACACACTGCCCAAGGTCCTTCCTGGTGAGCGTCCACTCAAGCCCAGGCTTTGCCCAGCCTGGCGGCGCAGGGCTCCCCCGGATGCCCTCGCTGCTCACAGGACAGGGGTCTGCCGGGGAAAGGAGAGGCCTGTCAGAGACCCCGGCAGGGCAGCTGGAAACGCATCTGCTTTCACTCACGTTGAGTCATTCCAGGTGAACGAACGGACGGAGGAAGCTTCATCATAAACTACAAAACGAAAGCAGGTCTCCCTCGCCCGCCCATCTGGAGCTCCCAGCCAAAGAGAGAGAGCCCGCCGCCCCCAGGCCCCCATGAGCACTCCTGGTGGGAGGCTGGGGTGTGCACGGGGTGGGGTGGGGGCTGCAACCACTGCTGCCCCGGGACCTTTCCCGGTTGTCGGGACTGCCACAGAGTGCCTCATTCGGCTGGGGCCACGGAGGGCTGGGAGCGGGGCATGGCTGCTGAGATCTCTGTGGTAATATTTCATTTTGGTAAAATAGAGATAACACATTTGCCGTTTTCACCGTTTTTTAACTATGTGCTTCCAGTGACATGAGTTACACCCGCCATGTGGTGCTGCCCACTGCCATCACCCCTACCCAGTCTCAAATGCCTTCATCCCCCAAGTGGGCAGCTTTACCAAACAGAAATGCATTCTCTCGCAGGTTAGGAGGCCGGAAGTTGGAATTCAAGACACCAACTCTATTGGCAGGCTGTCTCTCTGTCTTGTCACCTTCTACCCCTGTGGGGGATGCGGTTCCTCGAGCTCTCCAGGTGTCCTGGTATCGGTCTTCCCCCGGGGGCTCGGATCTTCTCGGCACTGGGACCTTGGGTCCAAAGGATGTGCCAGTTCCTGGCATTTCTTTCTTGGAGGTCATGAGACCCCTGGCTCTCTGCTTGCTTCTTCAATCTCTTTTAGGTACCGCTGGAGCTACAACCTAATCCTACCTCATGAACGTAACTGCTTCTAATCCCAATTCAGTAACGTCACAGAAGTGAGGGTTTCCAACACAAGATAATTACGTCAATTCACCAAGTGGAAGACACAGGCATAATACGGCAGATCATGGCCCAGCCAAGTCAACACCTATTTGGGGTGGGAGGGAGCACACAATTCAATCCACATCACACACCCCAGGCACACTCAGCACCGCACAAGCAGTAACTCCCATTCTCCCCCCCGCCCCCTCTATCCAGTCCTCCCGGCCCCACCAATTAATTGTGCCATTCTAGAGGCTTCCCAAAAGTGCGACCACACAATGAACGCACATATCCCTTCTCAGGTGCTTTGGAGTGGGACGGCAGTGGACCGGGAAGTTGGAGCAGAGTTTCTGAGTGACTTGCCCCAGCAAGGTCAGGCTTGGTCCCACCAATGTCATTAGAGAGGGATGTGGGGTGGAGGCAGGTGCAGGTGCCAGGAGAGGATGCTGCCTGCCCCAGTGCTCTCCTCCACTCTTCTCACTGGGACGCCCCATCTACGCCCCTGGAAACCTGAGCCCACTGTTGGCAAGTTCCTATTAAACATGCAGGTTCTATGTCCTTCCTGCCCCACCCACCTCAGTCAACACTTGCTGATTTAAGCCGTGAGCATCCGAGTGGCAGCCTCTGGCTCTGACCCTCCACATTCAATCAGTGAAGGGATGCCCCCCTCCCGCCCAGGGAGCAGCGCCCCAATGACAGCCACTCGACTGAGCTGCAGAGCTTCGCCAGCATTGCTTTCATTTCCCATTTCTAGCATTTTCATGAATTAACTCTTGCAGTGGTAGAGAGAGGAGTTGGTTGCCAGGGCGCTATCCCCACCCAGGACTCTCGGCAGAGGCCAATCAGTGACCAACAGGTACAGTTTTGTTGATCCCGAGGAAGACACCTTCCTCTTAGGACACCTGTGGGTGGGTAGGGACAGCCGTCCCCTTCCACCACAGAGCTTCAGGGTCCATGCAGAGGGCTTCCCACGCAGGGAGAGCGGTCTCCTGCCCATCACAGCGCTGTGGCTTTGCCCAGATACCATGCAGCCACGTTAGCAGGGCAGGATCCTCAGCGCGTGGAGCTGGCAGGCTCCTTCACTCTTAACCCAAAGTCGTTGGACTCCTGGGCGAATAAGGGAGCTGACGATGAGATTTCAGAGGGAGGAGCCCTGGAGGCACTGTCAGCAGTTCAAACCCATCCATCGCTCCTCCGCACAGAGATGAGGCTGTCTGACTGCTTCTGAGAAGATCGATCGTCTCAGCAACCCACGACAGGGTCACCCAGAGTCGGAATTGACTCGATGGCAGTGGGGGCGGGGTAACGGCTAGGGTATCCCAGATGGCATAGACAGTTCCGTCCTTGTGCCCTAACCAAAAGGCTCGCACCCAGAGGTGCCTCCGAAGAAAGGCTGGCACTGTGTTCCCAGAAGGTCAGAGCCTGGGAAGCCATGGCTTACAACTGCCATACTAGAGGTCGCCGTGAATCAGGACGGACCAACATGTGAATGACACCAGCTGGAGGCAGCAAACAGCCTGAGTACCCTGCCTTTCTTTAACACGTGTTTCTGCGAATGTGTGTCTCACCATTCCCACGTGGGGCTGGGGAAGCACTGGACCAGGGAGCAGCTCCTAGCTGGAGGGACCAAAGCCACGGAAGTACCCCCAGCCACTCCCCACAACATTTGTTTACCTAATGCAGGGCGGTTACGGGTTGGGCTGCTAACCACAAGGTCAGTATTTCAAAAGGGCTAGCCGCTTCGAGGGGGAAAGACGAGGCTTTTTGCTCCTGTACAGATTATATTCTCAGAAACCCACAGGGGCAGTTCTTCCCCGCCCTGTAGGGTTGCCATCAGTCAGTCTGGACACAACGGCAGTGAGTTTGGTTTGGGAATGCAGAGGGTGAGAACTGGGTCTCCGGACCAGGACCTTTCTCCAGACTGCGCCTCTGGCCTCAGGCCCTCTAGAGATCAAACAGAACCCTTCAGATCCCACCTGGGGGTTGACAGCTCTCTGCCCCAGCCTCCTCTCCTCCTGTGGGAAAACCCCCCACAAGGCATCTTTTGATCAAGACCCCACATTCACTTCAGATGCTGCAGATGTAGCCTAGCTCAGCATGGAAGGAGCACCCCCCCCCCCACTTCTCATTTTACTGTCCCCCCACCTCCAGGGGCCCCAGGCTTATTTGCATGCTCAGCTAAATTTGCATAACAAAATATACCCAGACTTCCCTGGACCAAAAGCAGTGGGCAGGGAAGCTTTGTTTTGGTTTTGTTCAGGTTTTCATCCCCTGCCATTTTTCTAGCCGGTTTCGTCTTACATCCAAATGACACTTAGATTAGCTTTCGTCGGTGGGTGGCTGGCCTATTATTCAACGAACCTTGTGTCTAGAGTGGCTCACGGTCAACCACTGCCACCATCACCACCGGACAGGGTCCAGTCAGTCTGCCCACACCACCTGCAGGCCAGACAGCTGTGTGTCCTTCACCCCCCCCCCCGCCCCCCGGGGATGTTCTTCCTCTCCCCCCCCCCCATCAGTATTTGGGAGGAAAGGGAGGGTGAAGGAGGAAGAGTCCAGAACAGACAGATGCATGCAACTGACTGGCAGAGCCTCAGGCCTCATTCAGCACAATGTGCTGCAGAGGAAATCCGGCCAGGCCAGGGACCAGGGGAAAGGGAGTCACTTCCCCCCAGCTGCTTTTTTTCCGGTAGAGAGAGGTCTCACTTCCCTCTGAGTGGCCTACTGAGGAGGCCCTGAGCTTCCTGGAGCTGCTCCGTCTGAGCTAGTCTTGGGAGCCGTCTGCCTGCTCTGCTCAGGGGGACCGTGGCCGGGGCCGGGGACTCAGCCGGATCCTTCTGTTTGCAGGGATGTCTCAAAGCAGCCTGTGCCTGATGGGGTCCCCATCCCGTGCAGCCTTTCCTGCTCCCACCCCGCAGGCCCACCCTGTGTCTGTGGACGGCAGGTGTCACAGGCTGTGCCTGACAGACACCCTGGCAGCACGGCAGGCATCTTCCCTGTAGAAAGTAGACAGGTGAGTTAGGAACATGCTGCCCGGCTGGGCATTCAGCATGCATTATGGGCCAGGCGATGTGACAAGCAGCACGGTGCCCATGCTGACCAGGGTGGCTAGAGGCTGATGCCAGCGTGGTGCTCTGTGGCTGCCTGGATAGCAGCCCTCTTGAGAGAAGCTAGACACTGCCGAGATAGATATATATACATGCACACACATACATATGAACAGAAACATTGAAGATTGTTTAATCCAGTCATTTATTTGGCTTCAGAACACTTATCCCTAAAAAAATACATCTATGAAGTTAGGGGAATCTACAGTAAGAGAGAGAGAGAGAGAGAGAAAGAAAGAAATTGATGGATTTCTATTCCATAACGCTTGAATGCCTAACATGTGACCACTACCTCCACTGTCACTGCTACCCCCATGCTCCAGGGCCCTGCTCCCCCAGGTGCTCAGAGTGTGAGGAGACACCAACTCCAATGGCCATGGCCTCTGAAACATAGCACTCCAGGGCACTTGTTCAACCTGGGAGCCTTGGAGAAAGTGCTGGGGAGAAAATGACTGCCCAGACTCCCCTGGAGGGTCAGCTGCTGGCAGGAGAATGGCTCCCCCAGACGCAGGCGCTAGTCCAGAGCCTTGGGAGCCTGGAGCCACATCAGAGAACCCGGACTCCAGCGAGGAAGTAGTCACGGGCTGAACACCACTTGCTCTGGCTGCAGGTGGGGAGAAGGCCAGAGGGCCAGGCTGGCACTGGAGGTGGGGATTCCAGGGGAAATCACAGCAGTGATCCTGGGGAGAGGGGGTGATGGGACAGAGCAGTCTAAGTGGTAAAGGCCATGAGGCAGAAGGACCTGTGTCCCCTTGCCCTTCCAGCTTGAGCACCAGCTTCCAGGGTGGCCCATCCCTGCCCCCTAGCCCACTCTGCTGTGTGCAGAACCCCCTCAAGTGATGGGGGTTGCCATCTGGAGACCCCAGCCCCTGAGCCCCTGGGTAGGATGCCTTGAGGCTCCTAGGCTTCACTTCCACCTGAACCTCACCTACAGGAGCTACTGCCCAGTTGCTTGATGAGGTCACACTTGACTGTGCTTCTTTTCTGCCTCTATTCCTCACTACCCGGCGAATAGTCCCTGGGCTCAGCTCCCACGTAAGTGACATGCATTCTAGTCTTTTTCTCAGGGTCTTCCCTGGGGAACCCTGACTGAGTGGGAGGGGACCGTCTAGGAGAACCTTGGGTTTTAGGTGTGCTTGACTGAGGGGCTTCATGAATGCAGGAAGAGGGGCCAGTCTGAGGGGTGAGGGACAGTACTAGCTTTAGTTTGGGAGGAAGGCATTGTCCGTTTTAGAAAGCAGTTGGCCGTAGAAACCTGGTGTTCAGAGAAGGGGTTGGTTTTTAATTAAGACCGTGAGCAGGAAGGGGTTCGCCAAGGAGAGAGGCGAGCGTCTCAACAGAAGCCTGCTGTTCTCATCCTGAGTGCCGGCTCCTGCTCATCCTCACTGTCCTTAATTGTTACAGCCACTGCGTCACACCCTCCCCCCCTTGTTGAGGGGCAGCCCCTTGTTCAGTGACACTATCAAGCAGCACGTCCCTAGTGTGTAAGACCTCACTTCTAAGGAGCATTCTGGCTGTACTTTCTCCAAGACAGACTTGGTCTTGCTCCTGGAAGCCAGTATTCTATTCCGTCTTCTCCACCCACCCCACAGTCATAATGCATCAGTTCTTCCAGGGTCTTCCTTATTCCTACCCAGCCGTGAGGCGCTTGAAAATACCAGGGTGGGGATCAATCACTTCTTGGTCCTCAATGTGGCATCTTGGCTTTTTTTTTTTTCAACACTTTAAAATGGTGTCTTGTTTTGCAGCAGATTGGGCCAATGCAATCTGTTATGTACTTTCTTGATTACTGCCTGCATGGACATCGATGGTGGATCCAAGGGAAATGAAATCCTGACACCGTCTCCATTTCTCCATATACTGTGCTGTTGCTTTTTGGTCCTGTGGGCCGCGTTCTTGATGTTGAGCCGTGATCCATGCTGAAGGCTTTATTTAGTTTCTCATCTTCCCCAGTGAGCGCTTCAAGCTCACTTTACTTTCAGCAAGCAAGGTTGTCTCACCTGCACCCCACAGGTGTTCAACAAGCCTTCCTCCAATCCTGACGCTGCATTGCTGTCCAGCCTCTGGGCTTGTTCTCTGAGCATATACACTGAAGACGTATGGTGAAAGGCTATATGCTGAACACACACCTTCCTGATTTTCAACTGCTCAGTATTCCCCTGTACTGTGTGAATGATGCTTCTGGGTGCAGGTTCTACATGAGGACCATGTAGAGTTATGGGATTCCCATGATGTACAATGTTATCTATGTGTAATGACCCACGCAAGTTGGATGTCATTTCCTAGTCGGTAAAGCCTCAGGAGACCCCAGAGAGAGCAGAAAGACCCCCGTGGTTTTCATGGGGGTCGCACCCCAGCTTCCAGTAAGAGGTACCCTTAAAACCAAAGCTAACAACCTGGAGGGCACTAGTGGCCTTTGTGGGGGTGGTTTCCGAGGAAACTGCCAAAGCAAGTGGGTGAGATGTGAGTGAGAAGCGAGCTGCCTGCGCTTGCTCGAGGTTTGCCTGGAAGTGAGAGAGAGAGAGAGAGAAAGAGAGAGGAGGAGGAGGAGGGGTAGGGTGGCACACAGCACCACAGCCAGCATTTTGAGGAAATCGGAATGTCTCCAGGCCAAGGAAAAAGAGGACGGAAGGAGGGGGATGTAGAGCGAAGACTAAGATGGAGGAAGATTCCAGAAGGGATGGGGAAATAGTGGCATAGAGGTGCAGCGTGAAGAAGAGCAGGTCGGAACGTTGTTAACAGGTGGGCAAGCTAGCCCCCTAGACCCCATTTTCTTTAAGAAGAAAGGAGGGTCATCTGGGAAAAGGTGAACAGGCCGCTCGAGAGAAGTGGGGGCAGGTGGGAACGGTCACTACAAGGCACAGAGAAGAGATCTGGCCGAGGATGAAGGGCTGCGAAGTGATCTAAGAGCGCCCTGAGCCGGAGACTGTCCATTCAGAGCAGTGCCCGCCTGCACTGTTGGGCGATTTTATCCAGAGCACTTGGGAGCCCCAGCAGGGCTCTGTGGGTTGGAGGCAAAGTTGGTACACAGACAGTCTGGAAGGGAAGAAGCCAGGTGAGGGAGACTGGGGGAGGGCACAGGGAGATCAATAGATCAATAGAGGGCAGGAGACCGGAGACATAAAACTCAGCATACACATACCGTGTGTTTGTACTTACTGGTACCACCTGCAGGTCATCTCCTGAGCCGATCTCGCTGTGTTTGCTTCCCCAGTCAGACAGTGCCTTTATTAGACGCCATTGCCCCATCCCTGAAATCTCAACTGACCCCGACGTCCCTCCCACCTCCCACCTCCCACCTCCCATGGCTGTGTGCCTATGGGCCTGCCCTTGCCTTTGTCTTTTCCCTCCCAAAACTTCAGGGGGAAGATGCCCATGGAGACAAAATTATAAAGCCATGAAAAACAAGCCAGGAACGATCAAAGGTGCTGGATAGGACCACTTGGTTTCTTGTTGGTACCACACTTTCTTCCTCTTCAATTTCTCTTTACGGATGCATGCCGGTTTCAAGACGGCAGCCCCCATTTCATTCCGAGTGAATCCACGCAGAGAGGCAGTACCTCTCTGGAGCGTAAGAGCTTTTCAGGCAGAATGGCTATCCCTGCCACCATGCCTCCCCTCATCGTGTAAATACTGCGTCCCCAGTCAGCTCCAAGGCTGTGGATTGTAGCAAGGCAGCTTATTCGCTGCTAAGCCATATTAAGTGTTCCTGTGCTGTCCACTGCTCAAGATCACCCATGAGCCCCGAGGCCCAGGCCTCTGAGTGCAGAACTGCTCAGGACTCTTTGGGGCTGGGGTCCGGGAGGAGTCCATTTCCTTGGAGCCATGTACTGGGCTGCCTACTACCTAGGAGCCCCTCCCCTTCAGTGTGGACTGCTCCCAAGAGTTTTGTCAGTCAAATTACAGTGTCAGATTCCCCCCCTCCCCACCAGATTCAGTCAACACTGGGCAGGTGTTAGTATCTTATACATAATATTTTAACTTTTGTGTAGTAAATATTAATACACAATTCTTGTAAGCACATGAGAAAAGACAGCTAACCCAAAACAAAAAGAAAAACCTGTCCAGGCCAGTTCCTCCCCTGACTCTTGTCGCCCAAGGTCATCGGGGCTGACAGCTGGAGGCATTCCCTTGACTCCTTCTCTTCTGAATACACACACACACACACACACACACACACACAATACACACACACACATATGCGTGTGCTGGCCTTTTGCAAATATGGAATCACGTTTTGCTTACCATTTTTTCATCTGCTTCATACTTCACGCAGTACTTCATCAGGAACACCTTAACCTCTTCTCTTGCCAATAGATGCAGGCCAGGTTGACTAGCAAAACAAAGCCAGTGACACTCTCCAACGTGTAAGGAAAAGCTTTCTATCAAGAAGTAATTATGTGTCGAGAAAACAGCCCAGCCCAGTCCTTCTTCAGACTCAAGCCATTTGTTGGTTGCAAAGTCTTGCAGATCAACAGTGGAGGAAGCATCACAGTGTTCTGACAGGTGAAGACAGAGAAGGGGAGGTTCCCAGAGCCCTCCTTAGGAGAAGGCCGCGCCCACAAGGAGGGACCATCAGTCTGTGACCCGATAGACAAGTTGAATACCACCCTATACTTTTATCTCTCTTCAGTTTGACATGGAATTATTTAACCACCACACAGACTATAGTTTTTCGTGGCTGAATAGTATACCCCTGCAGGGATGTAAATGGTAGGATTTTGCTAATATGTGTTTCATTCAGGACTTTGTTACACCTGGTGTGTGAGGATGGCCTGGAGCCCCTCCCCCCTTTCCCTCTACCTCTCCAGTGCTTGAAGGAATTGGCATTTTCTTCAGTGTTTGCCCATACACGCCATCTGTTTTTAAATCTCAGTTGATCTGGAATCAGGTTAACATGGAGCATCTTAAAGGGTCCTGAAGTGGAAAAAGACAAATGCTGGAGGATGGACAAAAGCCCAAGAGGTGTGTGTGTGTGTGTGTGTGTGTGTGTGTGTGTGTGTGTGTGTGTGTGTGTGTGTGTGTGAAAGAGAGAGAGAGAGAGAGAAAAAGGCTGGCTGATGGAAGGGGGCGAGAGTTGTCACATACTGGTCGTGGTGTAGAAGGGATGAGGACACTTGGATGACATGCCTGGTAGGAAGTCTTGACGCTGGTCTGTGTCAGCCCACACCTCCTGCAACCAGGCGGCAGGCCAGGGTCTTGGCCATTCTCTACTCCTGTGCCCGCTCTGGTGGCACAGGCACCAGCTGCGGCCTGTGAACCTGGAGGTTTGTAGAGAAGCTCTGTGGAAACCCCCAGCCAGGGCTCAGACTCCGTCTGCTGGGAAAAGCAGCGAGGGGCCCTCGTCCATTTCTGAGCCTGGCAGAGAGGACAGAGCAGGATCGCCCCTCGCGGTTTCTGAGGCTGCACATCTTTCTTCATAAGAACAAAACACCTCATCGTTCCCTCTTGGAGTAACTGGTGGGTTTGAACTGCTGACCTTGGGGTTAGCAGCAGAGTGAGGGAGCCGCTCCACCCCGGGACTGAGAGCTAGAGAGAACAGCCTGGGAGTTCGTTGGAATCATGTGCTCATGTCCCAGGTTTTCTTTCCCCTCTTTGTTTGAATATGTACAAAGAGCACGTGTTTATTTAAAACGGCCTTTAAACTTAAACAAACAGTGACAGACTGCTCAGAGAGCCTTGACACATCACCCTCACCAGGATGTTTGACAAAGCCGGTCGTATCTCCCAGAGAGGGGACTTGGAAGATGTCCCGTCCACAAGCCACAGGGTGCGCTTTGGGATCGCCCATGAGCAAAGCCTAGAGGGACCAGACGCAGCCTCCTCTTCAAGGTGCCTCAGGGAGGTGCCTGTGGGTTAGGCATGCCAAGGGCAGCATCCCCAGCCTAGGAACTGAGGGACGGGTGGATTATTGAGTGGCAGGACCTCTGGTATTATTTCCCGTCTTGAACTAGGACACGTAATGTGTACACCTTAATGCACAGTTTCCATAGGAATCTTTGTTGCCTTTCAGAACCGAAAGCTGCCTCTTCGGAAGGAGTTGGGCAATTGCCTCTGTAGCATATCAGGCTCACTGGGACCTCTAGGCGGGGGCGGGTGGGTTTCCTGAGAGCACTGGAAGAGGGAGCACCCTCTTCCTTTGTTTCAGATTCCTCTGTTTCAGATTCCGAACCACACTGATGGATGTGTTTGACTTTCATCTTGCCAAACAACCAATTTTATGGATGAAGTAAAAGGCATTCAGGGTGGGGTAATTTGTTCAAGGTCACCAGCTAATAAGTTGCCAGGCGGGAATTTCACACAGACCATCGCCCACAAGTTGCAGCGCCTGTTCAAGACCACGGTGCCCCTTGCTCGGTCACTGGAGGCTACCTTACCTAATCCAGCTCTGGGAAGGATACTTTATGTTGCACACCAGGGATGGCCCAGTAGGTCAGTTAGAGGTATACGCAGCAGGTGGGTGGAAGCCACGGGAGGAAATTCTACCAGCTCAGGAGAGAAAGGGGTGTGTGGGGAGGCAGTGCCCGGACCCTCTCCAGTGCTGGACACCAGGCTAACTGGGAGGCATGCCAACAGAACCTGTCCCTTCTTGCCCCCACTTCTCTGGGGTGACCCCATGTCCAGGAGCACTTGGCTGAGAGTCAAGGTTCTCTTCCAACGTAGCTATAGAGAGCACCCCAGGCAGCTGAAGGGACTCAGGGACCCCAAGCATCAAGTAGTGAGGGCTGCTGGGAATGTTGCCTGCCTGGCCCCCAGAGTTGTGCAGTTTGTAAGACGCAGACTTGCCCCACGCTCCTAAGGCTACCCTGCTTCCTCCTGAGCCCTTGATAGAGAGATGAAACCTGGTCCCTTAGCTGCCACTCCAAACCAAAAACCCATTGCCTTAAAGCCAAGTTCAACTCAGTGTGATCCTAGTGGGCAGAGTAGCACCGCCTCATGGGGTTCGCAAGGCACTAAATCCTTATGGAAGTCGATCATCAGGACTGAGAAGCAGCTGGTGGGTTTGGATTGGTGACGTTTAAGTTGGTAGCCAGTGTTTAACCCTGAGGGCTCCTGGCAGTAATCACTGCCAGCAAACCCAAACCAAACCAAACCAAACCACACTCACTGCTATTGAGCAGACGCAGCCTCCTAGCAACCCTATAGGACAGGGTAGAACTGCTTCTGTGGGTTTCTAAGACTAGAACTCTTTATAAGAGTAGAAAGCCTCATCTTTCTCCCTCAGAGCCACTGGTGGTTTCAAACTGCCAACCTTGTGGCACCAATTCCATTCGCGATGTTGCGTGCGTAACCATCACCAATTCTCTACTTCCAAAACCTTCTCCCCTCCAAAGCTCTGGATCCATGAAGCCACCGGTTCTCAACCCGTGGGTCGCAACCCCTCTGGGGGTCGAACGACCCTTTCACGGGGGTCGCCCAATTCATAACAGTAGCAAAATGGCGGTGATGAAGCCGCAATGAGAATCATTTTATGGTTGCGGGCGGGGAATGGGGGTCACCACCACATGAGGTATGAAAGGATCTTGGCATGAGGCAGGTTGAGAACCACTGCCTTAAGGATTCCACCACCTCTGTTCTTTAAATGAATGGTGGTGGGTCCTGAACCTGCCCCAGCAAGAGCGGCTACCTTTCCTCTGCCCTTCTGATGGTGGTGACCGTGAGACCCAGGCATTGTGTGTTCTGTCTCTAACCATATTTCTCTCCCCTCCCTCCCCCTCCCCAGGACGCCTTTGTGGAACTGTATAGCCCCGGCATGCGGCCGCTGTTCGATCTCTCCTGGCTGTCCTTGAAGACCCTGCTCAGCCTTGTTCTGGTTGGAGCTTGTATCACCCTGGGGGCCTACCTGGGGCACAAGTGAAGTCACCCAGCCTGCCACAAACAGTTCTTCGAAAGGTTCGCTAAAGCAGTGGCAACTGTTTACGTCATCAGTGAGGTACCAAGAAACGCAGCCGTGGTCTAGTCTCTCAAAACGAACATTAAACAAACAAACAAACAGCAATCACACACACACAGGAATGACTTTCACACTCAACGTCGAATCAGCTACTTACTGCCAAAGGGAAATATCATTTATTTTTTACATGGTAATACAAAGATTTATTTATTTAAGACAGTCTCATCAGACCTCCCATCTTGCCAAGCCCCACTTCCGGCTTCCGGCTGCACTTAGTCTCCTTTTGAGAAACTGACTGGCAGAGGGCTGGACCTGTCACCCGGGGACCCAGAGGGTGGCTGCTCGGGGCTGGGAGGAAAGGAGTGAGCCTCTCCACCGGCTGGGACGTTGGCCACCGAGGGCGGATGCTGGCATGGAAGGCCCCTCTTCGCTGCGTGTAGGATTCACAAGGTACAAAGCCGGTCGGAAGGGAAAAACCGGACTCCACTGAGATTTCCACGCCAACAGTCAGCGGTGGGGGAGAAAACTCAATGCCCTTAAACCTTAGGAAAGTATTTTTTTAAGCTACCAATTGTGCCGAGAAGCATTTTAGCAATTTATACAGTATCATCCAGTACCTTAAACCCTGGTGTGTATGTGTATATCCCTGTAGCTTGGACCTGCCCCTCCGGATGCAGGCTCCGCCTGAGGACAAAGCAGGACCCTTTGGCCTGCCAGAAAGCGGGGGCATCGGTGACTTCTTCAGCACCAGGAAGGCAAGAGTTTCCAGAAGCATCAGGCTGCCACAAGTGCCTGCTTTTCCCAGAGTGAGCCGCAGGCCCATCTGGCCGCCTACCCGGAGAGGGCCTTGGCCCAGAAGGGAACCTGGGCGCTCACAGGCCTCACGGCGGGCTTTTACACACAGACCATGTGGCTTCCCAGAGTCACCGAGGTGATGGAGTTCAGAACGCCACCGTGGAGATATAGCAATAGCTGGACTCTGCCTGGGCCTGCTGGCCTCGGGGCTGGCTCTCAGGTTGGGCCCGTTTTCTCACAGAACCAGAACCTGGATACCACAGGACCTCTGAAGATACACTCTGAAGGAACAACCTGGGAAGTTGTCTCAGAGCAGTGGATCGTGGTGGAGGGAAACTGAGTCATGGCTCCTTTTCCGGAGGGGTCAGCAGAGGCTGCCAATGGAACTAGTGGAAGAGAGATGGTGTCAGGCATGCTGGGGACAGACGTGGCCTATGGGCCCGAACGAACACAGTTTCCAGAAAGGCTTTAACTGGTTTGGGAGAAGGTCATAAATTCTGAAGGAAGCGTTGACATGTGGTGTTAAGGATTGGCGTGTCTATGGACTTACAATGTAAAGCATTATCTTATCATTGTCTTTTGGTTTTATTTGAAAACCTACAAAAAATAACAAAAAAGGGGGGCCACCAGGTGTGGAATTTGGGGATTTATCTGTACATCTTGAGACAATTTTAAAAAATGGTGGAAAATTGCAGAGAAGTAGCAAACGAAGTCAAAAGAAATCTCCAGTTAATGTACTAGAAGCTATTTTTTTTAAGTTTAGCGTCAGCCTTGAGACATACATGAACTAAGTTTGCGGCATTATTGCATTGTATCCCTTTACCTGTGTTCACCTGGGAATGTACTATGTTCAGTGTTTAATGCTGTGGTTGATATTTCAAAAGCTGCTTAAAAATTACATACATCTCATCATTTTTCTTAATTGTATTTAGTTAACGGCCGCCACACTATTTGTGAGCAGAAATGATCATTTGAGATTTGGGTCTTAAGTCGTCAAAAGCATTTCCGGGAAGGTGGGGCGCCCTGAGTCTCGGTCCACAAACTGAGAAACCCAGGAGCATCTTTTGGCCCACGAGGAGCCTTGTTTCAACCGAGCCGATCCGTCCTGCACTTGCATGCCAGCCCAGTGGTTTAGCTTGAGGCGGGCAGCTGTTGTCCCTTTGACCCTGTTTCTTGAAGGACCCCTCGTCCATTCCTGGGCAATTCTGAATGTAACCCAGCTTTTTTTGAGGATCCCAGACAGGTTTGGTTAAACGCTTGACATTCATGAGTTGAAAATCCAGGTGGAAAGTGATCAGAGGGTTAAAATCTGGCTATGACTGGTTTGACTTTAAGACAGTCCGTTGCTTTCGCTGGCCTGCTAAAACCTAACTCCCCATCGAGAGCCCCACGTCCCTCCTGCCCCATGGCCCTTCTCTGTGGCCCTCCTTCGGCTCCTTCCTGAAATGCAAGGGCCCTTCACGTTCCCCAGGGAGAGAGCAGGAACCCCGTGGTATAAAGTCAGACCTCCTGGCAGGCCTCAGGGAACAGGATGATCAGACCTTTGAATGATCCTAATTTTTCTAGCAAAACGTTATTTTCTGAAAGGTTTACATTGTCAAAAGTGAGACACCTGGAATATCCCACCCTGTGCTGCCATCCTGCCAAGATCGTTCCAGTGGGTCAGCTCAGCGTGCAGCGCGCCAGACGGGGAGGTGTCTTCAAGCTGCTTTCGAAGTAACCACGAAGCGCAGAGGACGTGTTTAATATAAAGTCCGTTTGTCTGTTGTTACTGTTGTTGTTGTTTAAGCTGGGATTCGCAGAGTATTCAAAAGATGTATAGCTATATATCTATATATATAAAGCAAAGGTCATGGTGGTGAATTTCTGACTAGTTTCCTTTTGCTGTGGGGATTTGATAACTGGTTTTAACCATTAATGTGCGGGGCTACCTGTCCCCAGAACTGTACAGTATTGTGGCTTCCCTCACTCTAATAAGAGTAGCTGATGTTACATTTTTCTTGTTAAAAAAAATGTTAGAAGCAATGAATGTATATATAAAAGCCTCAACTAGTCATTTCCCCTCTTCCTTTATTTTTTGTTTCGTGTCTCAATCGCAGTGTGGCCTGACAGCAGAGAAACATTTCTACCCGCTTCATATCCAGAAGGGATTCACCCCTGAGTATTCACTCCTCTGTATCACACAGGCCGAGTGTGCTGGCGAGGGCCGGGGTGCAATCGGACATCAGCGCTTTCTAAATTGGAGTCAAAGGCTCTGACAAAGAACTTAGCAGGGGGCAGGGGAAAAGAGCATTCAAGGTCTTGAAGCTCTCTAGACCTCACTGCGTGAGCACTCTCAAAGAAAGACCAAGCAGTCAGAGAGACACGGTCCCCAGGGAAGGACACTGCAGAGGATTTGACGGCCTGCAAACCCGTGTAGGCTTGAACGTTGGAGGAAAGTCACGTTTAGAATGAAGAAGGCCCTTCAAGTAGTTCCGGCAGCACACCCCCCTCTCTCTGGCCCGCCCACGGAGTTCTGCACAGTCAGATGTTGGCATTCGGTGCCTTGATGCTGGTCCTGCACCACCGGCACACTGCTTAGGTTTGAGCCCATTGTTGCAGCCACTGTGTCACTGTCTCACTGAGGGCTTTCTGCCTCACCGGGCAAGTTGTCCTTTCTCCAGGGACAGCTCCCTCTGAAAGCATGTCCATAGTAAGTGGCCTTCCCTTGAGATGAGACTTTGGCTTCATGAACAGAAACCTGCTGGGCCATTCCGACTCAATGTGACCTCCCAGAGGTTTTCCAAGGATCTCTAAGGGAGCCAACAGGCTCCGCATTCTCCCCTGGAGAGGCCTGGGGCCTTTCAGACCCTTGGGTTAGCAGTCCATCGCTAGGTGCTTTTCATTAGCGGATGTCTACTGTTTGCCATTTAAAGGCCCAACCCCGGTCCAGTGCAAGAAATAAGGAAGCGACTGTGAATTAAGAGATGTGATGATAATCAGGGATTAGTGTGAGCCACTAGGAACCCAACAACACCCGTTCAACCTTGACGTCAAGCATCTAGTGGCACAACAGAATGGCAGAGCGCCTATGCTTGTAAGTCGACTTCTGCTAACATGGGCCATTTATGAATTTGAACCTCAGTTCTCATTTCAATCAGCTTGCTGAGGCTGCGGCTGTGTTGACGCTTTCTTATCACTTATGGTGAGTAATGTACACCACCTCTATCGGAGAAAACACAGGAAGGGCTTGAAACTTCCGCCATGCTGGGGAAATTAAGGAGGCGGCTGAAATTCTATTCTGATCTTAGTCTGTGGGGTCTTTTGCTGCCCAGACAAATGTGGTTACACACTTTTTAAAGAAATACGATTCTACATGGTCAGATACATGTAGGTTCCAATCAGATCTCTACTGTTAATCCATTTGGAACTTTTAGGGATCTAAAAGAATATATATTGCAGGACAAAGGACATGTGTCGTGGAGATGAGAGGGAGGAAGGATTTTTAAACCAAGCAATCCTAAGATGGGGTCCGAGAGCATGGGTTTCTGGGGCGCCTGCACTGGGGCATGCAATGGAAGCAAGCGGGGCTACCCCTGTGTCTCCATGATGCATCAATGAAGAACTCCGAGTGCCCAATGGGAAGCCTTTGTGGGGTAGCTTCTAGAGACATCTGCACAGCACGGCCCAGCTCAGTGCTGCAGAGCCAGGGGCCCAAAGTTCTTGTGCAGCTTCTGCCACCAGCGGCATGAATGTCCACCCCAGGTTTACCCGATAGGTATTTAACAATGGCGCTTGCTATTTTAACCAGCGGGAGATGAACAACAACCTCCCGGATGGTGAGGACATCTGTTTCTAAGTATTTATTATGGGCAGTGATAAAAAATAGGGTAATGCGAAGCTGAATTAGGTACATGTTGACACATGTCCCTTAGCCTTACCCAGAGAATCATTCTGTTCCAGGTCTGCTCCCGGCATGGACTTGGACAGCCGTGAAGCATGCATCTCACTGGGCACAGAGAGACCAGATGGGGTGTGAATGGACGGCCCAGGAAAATCACTGTCGTCACCATCCTCTCGATGACAAGGTGGCTTTTGGTCCCAAGGACAGCACAGCAATGACTCCACAAATAAAAACAACAGATTGGCAACGCCACTCCCCAGAAAGGCTCACAGTCAAGAGACGGGCAGCCTCTTAATGAGCATGGCAGTCCTGTGTGAGATGATTCAATGTGCCAGGTTCCACACGTCCTCTGGGTGGAAGGTGGGAGAATCCGCTCAATCAAAAAGTCCTGTCGCATTGTTTCTAAAGCCGCACGCCTAGCCCTGTTGGGGGATCTGTGGTGGGCTGGCTTCCCAGCTACTCGGTTTCATTAAGTTGCCCCCCATCCTGGGCAGTGTTTGAAGGAGAGCCAATTAGAAGCCTTAGTGGCTGTGCTGATGCAATGCCCCCTTAAGTCTTCAGAGCAATCAAGCTTTGCTTTTGTTTGGGCCCACTGGGATTGTTTGTGTTTTAAACAAGTGAATTAAAAGTGTTTCGGACTGAAAACTTCTGTTAGCTAGGCTTCTCTGCTTCTGTGTTCTCTGGGCTATTTCTAAGGTCAATACTTCTCAAGGATACTAGTTCCCTGTGGCAAAAGTGGCTAACACTTACCTGACTGCCAGCCTAAATAAAGGACGACAGTTCCACCCTGCGGTGGCTCTGAGGAAGAAAGGCCTGGCAGACTGGCTGTAATGTTTCCCAGCTAGGAAAACCCTAGGGGGAAGTTCCAGCCTGTCAGAATCAACAGCAACGGATTTCGGTGTTTTCGATTAGCCTCAGACTCCCCCGTTACTGTGGAGTCTATTCTGATTCGGTGACCTCTGGGACAGACTGGAACTCTCCAGAGGGTGACCAACACTGTCAGTGGAGCATCCAGGGGATTGAAACCATGACCTGTTGGGTTAGCGGCTGAGTGATTTAACCACTCTGCCCCTCAGGGCTCGTTACCTTGTAACACTAGACATCCAAGCAACTACAAACGAAATGATTTTAGACAATGAAGGTGATTTCTTTCTGGCCACCATTCACTATAGTGGTACTGTTCTTGGGTTGGAAAAACGTCACACCCACACACACACCCACTCAATGTTCCTTGTCTGCCCAGCCAATAGTGTGAAGACAAATAGAGGAGCGTGCGTGCTATTGGTTCTGCCCTGTGACAGTCCACATGGGCCCCCAGGACTTTACCCTGCCCTTGATGGTCAAGAAACAAAACCTTTGAAAGCCTTCTTGGGCTGACTCAGCAGCAGTCCCACCCTAGTGAAGCCCTGGGGGCTTTCAGGTGACCAGGCTGGAGCAGGAGTTCCCCATCTGCAGAGAACCACTGGGCTGGGGGATATGTACTCCGCCCAGGGCTTGGAGTTCCCGCCCCTGGATTGCACAAGGTGAAGGATTTTAGGAAAAGCTGAGAAAAAAACTGGAATTACATTTTTAAGTTACCGTGATTTCAAGATAACCAAAGAAGCCGCTTGCTTTGGAGTCTCAAGTAGCAAGGCGCTTCATATGTTTAGGTCCTCAGACCCTACGCATCAGCCCTCAACTCTCCTCCTTTAAACTCTTACAGATTACATTGATAAGGGGGCGGGGACTCCTGTTTTTCAATTCTGGAGGGCCATTGACATGGTTCAGCACATTATTTGGATTGAAAAAACAAACACAAAACAACCTACCATTGAGTCAGTTCTGACTCCGGGCAATCTTCTAGGACGGGAAACCATCCACCCTTGTGAGTTTCTAAGACTAACTCTGTAGGAGTAGAAAGCTCCATCTTTTCCCCTCCAAAGCGCTGTAAAACACACCAGTCCCCTCACTGCCAATGGGTACTTTTCACAACCTTATCTCCCTGAGAACCCTTCCTGAGGTCAGATCAGCGTTCCACTCCCCCACCTCCGTTTTCACAATCATCTTGTTATACTTCACTTGTGAATCTTGTTGTGGGTGTTGCAGCAGACTGCTGAAACCAACTCGGACCATCATGAGAGCCAATTATACAAATCTCTTTCCAGCTCTGCATTGAGGAAAGTCAAGTTGGTCATTTAAAAGTGGCCATGGTGGAAATGTTTGCACAACAGAGATCAGCAAATGCTACAAACAAAAATGTCTTCATTCTAGAACACCGGTTTACTCACCCACTTTGCTTATGGACATCCAAACTTGCCCTCAGGCCCCAGGGGGTGACAGGGATGCTTTGATACATCCGAGTACTTGACTCTAATGGCTGTGTCGACTGGCTCTACAATTTTTTTGCTTCCAACAAAATGGAAAGAGGACCCAATCAAGCCTCCTGATCAACCTTTATTTCTTTAACATGCTTTAAAAAATATAACTCAGTCTGCAGCTAATTACGCCGACCATCCTCCTCCTGGTGGGGGCCGGTGTGCAGTGGCTGCAAACAGCAAGCCTCCTCGGTAGTGTTTGCAGCCTATTGGTGTGTAGAGGCTGCCCTAAGGGACCTTGGAGACAGCCTTTCGCTGCTTTTCGATGCCTCTGGCCTGGCTAATTTCTGCTCCCCCAGGCTCCAAACTGGGATGTGAGGTGCTTTGGGGAAACCTCAAGGCACGGTGACTAGAGTCCACATTGGCAAGGTTATCATGTCCATCTGCACCAAGCTTCAAAACAAGGAGCATGTGATTGAGGCCTTATCCAGGGCCACGTTCAAGTTCCCTGGGCACCAGAAGATCCACATCTCCAAGAAATGGGGCTTCACCAAGTTTAATGCCAACGAGTTTGAGAATATGGTGGCTGAGAAGTGTCTCACCCTGATGGCTGTGGAGTCGAATACATCCCTAACTGTGCCCACCCCCTTTAGATAAGTGGCGGGCCCTGCATTCACAAAGGCCTTGGTAGCCCTGCGCTGCTTCACTTGTACCCACCAAATAAAAACGGAACTTCCTGATTAAATATATATACATATATATATATCTCAGAAGTTGTTATAGCAAAATTCCTTTCCCTCCTATGTTATTGTGTATGTGTGCGATCCTCAGTGCTTGCACCCCTTAAAATAAAAAATTAGGAATGACATAGAAGGTGAACCCAAATTCTTTCCAGTAATATATCATTTCTATCTGTGGATAATGTGCTTCCTGGTTGAGGAGAGGGTGTGAGGAGAGATAAACCAGCCCCTTCATCTCATCTAAAGATGCACTTCCATACAAGACAAATCTTCTGCATATTATCAAATGTATTATCTGTGCATTGGATAATAATAATAAGAAATCAATCCAGAAGCAAGTTATGAAAGCTTATGCCCCCCCCACACACACACACACACACTTGTTTAAATGCATAGATTTTTGAAGTAGAGAACATACAAGAGGGTAATCAAAAACTTTTCAGGTGTAGTAGAGACTCCTATTAGGATAAAAAGTGGAATGGAGTTATGTACACACTGAGGCAGGCACAGGAACAATGTGAGATTCCCCAGTGTGACAACAAGCACTGGTCCTGGTAGTCCTCCTGTAGTTAGTCCTGAGTAACTGAGTCCTTAGGATCTTTAGCTTCCATTGAACACCTTTAAAAAGTCCTGCAGAAGGTTAGTGTGTTCATTGTTAAAGTGACTTCTCAGGCAAACTTGTAACCATTTGTCAATATCTCAATCCAAGGCAAAGGGCATTTATAGAGGTCTAAATACAGGCATGTACATATGTAAATATATTTATAAATGATGGGGAAATAGATCTATGTGCATATATTTATAGGTTTACTATTAAGGTAACAGATGGACAGTGGGCCTCCACTCACGTACTCCCTGAATGCAAGAATACTTTGTTCTGTTAAACTGGAATTCCATGATGCTCACCTTCCCCACACAATCTCTGAAGACAAATGGGTGCATAAGCAAATATGGTGATGGTGCCTGGCTATCAAAAGATATAACGTCTAGGGTCTTAAGGGCTCGAAGGTAAACAAGTGGTCATCTAGCAGAAAAGTGACAAAGCCCACATAGAAAAAGCACACCAGCCTGTGTGATCATGAGGTGTCCATGGGATCAGGTATCAGACATCAAAGAACAAAAAATCATATCATTGTGAATGAGGGGGAGTGCGGAGTGGGGACCCAAAACCCATCTGCAGGCAACTGGACATCCCCTTACAGAAGGGTCTCAGGGAGGAAACAAGCTCATCAGGGTGCAGTGTAGCAACAATGAAACATACAACTTTCCTCTAGTTCTTAAATTCTTCCTCTCCCCCACTATCATGATCCCAGTTCTACCTTACAAATCGGGCTAGACCAGAGGATGTACACCGGTACAGGTAGGAACCAGAAACAAAGGGAATCCAAGACAGATGATCCCTTCAGGACCAGTGGTGAGAGCGACAATACCAGGAGGGTGGAGGGAAGGTGGGATAGAAAGAGGGAACCTATTACAAGGATCTACATATAACCCCCGCCCTGGTGGACAGACAATAAAAATGGGTGAAGGGAGACATAGGACAGTGTAATACATGACAAACTAATATTAATTTATAAATTATCAAGGGTTCATTAGGGAAGAGGGGCAGGGAGGGAGGGGAAAAATTAGGAGCTGATACCAAGGGCTCAAGTAGAAAGCAAGTGTTTGAGAATGATGACGGCAATATATGTACAAATGTGCTTCACACAGACAAAAACATGATGGCAACATATGTACAAATGTGCTTGGCACGATGGATGTATGGATTATGATAAGAACTTTATGAGTTCCCAATAAAATGATTTTTAAAAATAGAAAAAAAAATCTCAATCCAAAGTGGTTTCCAAGGAAGAAGCTGCCCAGCAAGCCAAATCAAAGATTCTCTCTTAGAAGAAACAGGGGCTCATGTGTCTGTGTGCCTGTGTCTGTGTTATCTGTGTGTGCATGTGTGTTCTGTGTATGTCTGTGGATGAGTCTGTGTATATGCATCTGTGTGTATGTCTTTTTTTATGTGTGTCTGTGTGTGTTCCTGTGTCTGTGTTTCTGTGTGTGCATGTGTGTTCTGTGTATGTCTGTGGACGGGTCTGTGTGTGTGCGTCTGTGTGTGTGTCTTTGTGCATGTGTGTCTGTGTGTGTTCCTGTATCTGTGTTTCTTTCTGTGTGTGCATGTGTGTTCTGTGTATGTCTGTGGACGGGTCTGTGTGTGTATCTTTGTGCATGTGCATCTGTGTTTATGTGTGTGTGTGCCTGTGTCTGTGTTATCTGTGTGTATGTACCAGAAGTAGCCCCACCACAAAGGAGTGGCTATGTGTATTTAGATGGCTGGGTGAGGACTCCTCACTTTTCAGGCGTTCTTTAATCCATTCAATCTTCAGGAATTTGATCAGGGATCACAATCCCAGCAGGAACACAAACTCACTGCCATCCAGTTGATGCAGACTCAGAGCAGCCCTCTCGGACAAGGGAGAACTGCCCTGTACATTTCTGAGACTATCCCTTCACCAGCGTAGACAGCCCCTCTTCCTCCCAAGGAACGCCTGGGAGTTTCAAAGTCCCGTGTAACCAGTACAACACCAGGCCTCCTGTCACAGCAAGAAGGACCTGAAATTATATCAGACAAAAGGAAGCCATGTCATCAGTTGAGGATAATCATTTTTCTCATCCCATTTCCTGTGCATTAGACATTTGGGTAATGATTTCAATTGAAAAAACTTTTAAGCATTAGATGTCAACTTAAACATATGCAGGGGGGCGGGTGTCTGTCCAGCACCTCTTAGGTATCAGAGCAGGCAGCTTCTCAGAAGCCCACTGTCCTGGGCACTTCCCTCTGAACTGACCCGGGGCTTGAGCGTAGGTCTTCACGAGCGAGCGGCAGCAGATATCTATGTTCCCTTGGGGACCCCACAGGGTGTTTTCATTTGAATGAATCTCATTGTCAACATCAAGGAAACAAGCTGGTATTCCTACCCTGAATTTAGGGGAGGAGGGAAATCAATGGATTTAGAATGTCTGTGATTTGGGACATCTCCACTCAAATGGTTAGCATTTTGAACGCACCCTGGGGTGCCATGGAAGAAAGGCCTGGCCATCCAGTTGGGAAATGTCGCAGCCATTGAAAACCCTCTTTAAGGAATGCACTGCCATCGAGTTTATGCTGCCTCACGGTGACCTGCCGTTGCAGGGTAGACTAGACTGTCACTCTGAGGAAGTAGAAAGCCCTGTCTTTCTCCTGTGGAGCTAGCTGGTGGTTTCAAACTGCTGACCTTGTGGATCATAGCCCAGGGTGTCACCACTAAGTCACCAGGGCGCCTCTTAAAAACCTTTTACAACACAATTCTAGTCTGACCCAGATGGGGTCTCCTTGACTCAAAATGGAAATGGCAGCAGCTGCAGAGCTTGTCTGTTTGGGGGCCTGTGAACGATTTACATCTGTAGGCGCACACTTGCTTAATACGTCAGAAAGCACCGCTACACAGTCATCTCCAGAGTGATGATTCCAAAACATCAAAACGTGAAGCTATTATTTCTGCGTATTCTGAGGACAGCGTTTCTATCTTTTCAACCCTCCCCCCAAAGATTCTGGGTTCCTCAAATTGCACCATGTCCAAAAGGCTCTGCCGCGCCTCCTGGAGGGACTCAAATCCGCCCCCTTTTCAGTGATCTTCAGTCTGAGGGGGGAGGTCAGGGCTGTGGGGTGGGTGGGGTAAGAAGCTCTGGCAGGATGGCCCTTGCTACCTTGAAGAATGGGCGAATGTGTTGTCATGACGGCGGGAACACTTCCGCATCACTTTCCTGGCCTTGTCCCCACCAAGGCCAGTTTCTGCTTCCTTAGAACATCTTCATGGTAAGCCCTGTGAGCATTGGGTGTGCTTGAGAAAATCGATCACGTTGACGCCGTTGGGCTCCTCCACTCAGCTGCCCTGACTGTCTCAGGAGCCCCGGTGGTGTCGTGGGCGACAGCCTCGCTGCGAACCACAAGGTCAGCACTTCAAAACCGCCAGCCTTTCCTCGGGAGAAAGATGAGACTTTCTACTCCTGTCAAGAGTGGCAGTCTCCGTCATTTTGGAAGAATTACACACGTTCTGTGTTAAGGACTCTGTTTAACTGGTTCTCTAAAGAAGTGAACTAGTAGTGCATGTGCATGAGAAATCTGCGTATATTTTCAAAACTGGCTACTCATCTGGTTTTAGGCTTTCCTCTATTTCTTTTTTAAAAAGCAAGCTGAAATACATGGCTTTAATAAGTTGAAATGAATGAGGAGTCACTAGAAATCTGAAAAAAATAAAATGAGTGACAGTCTGGTAAACACACAGGAGCAGTGCTACCCCATCCTGTAGAGTGACCGTGAGTCAGAACTGGCTTGCTGGCAGTGAGTGAGAACCTCCCAGCCGACGTCCAGCATTGAATGTGAGGCCCAACAAATTCCTTTGGAAGCCACCGTGTTCATTGGACTTTCCCCCCAAAGGCACCCTAACGAGACCGAAGGCGCCCCGGTGACACGGTGGGCTGGTCACTGCAAGGTGCACAGTTAGACTCTGCCGACGAGGCTGCCTGGGCTTTTGCAGATTTAGCTCGGAAACCCAAAGGGGCAGTTCCACTCCCTCCTACAGGGTCTCGCTGAGCCAGGACAAATTCCTTGGCAGTGGGTTTGGTCTTGATCTTTGGAAAGATGGAAAGGACTGGTCCGCAGTCCACTCACTGGTCCCAGAGATGTCTAAACGCACTTTGTTCGGAAGACACCCAGGCATGTATTGACTGGAACACACACACACACACACACACACACACACCATAGCGATACTTTTTGACTTACTTCTGTTCACCGGTCTAACGGTCAGCAGGCTGCAGGCACAAGCAGCTTGGACGCTGTGCAGGTTTGGCTTTTTTTACTGCATGGCCTGATTTTCTTCAGTTCTCCACGCGAGTCATCACAGAATACTGCAGGCGGAGTCTGCGAGGTGCCAGACGCCTGTGAGCACAGTTAGCAGTAAGTGGACACGAGTGGCTTTGGTCTTGGCTCCCAGCGGGACCATTCTCCCCCACAGCCACGTGGAGCCCCTAAACTGAGGAACAAAAGAAAGAGGGATAAAATATTTATAGGAAGTGCGGGTCTCACAAGCAGGCGTTTGTTCTAAAAGCCTTTAGAAATATAATTATTTCTCTCTGTCTTGGTTTTTTTCTGTTTTTAATACGAAACACTCTAAAGTCCCCTGGCTCCATTTCCAGGAAGCAATCTGCCTTGGGTGGAGTTTCGGACAGAAACTACGTTTCAGAAATGAGCATGTTTCCATTGAGAGTGCCATAGGGAGCTGCTTTCTCCCACGTCCTTCCGTAAGAGGGGCCCACTCCCAGGGTCGAGAGGAACCCTGATGGGGCACTGGGTAAGCGCCTGGGTGCTAAGCGAAAGGTCAACATCACCAGCCACTCTTAGGGAGAAAGATGTGTGCTTCCGTGGATAGGAAAGCTGAATACTAACCTCATTGCTACGAGGCAGATGCCAACTCATAGAGGCCCTATAGGATAGATAGGGTAGAGCTGCCCTGAGACTGTAACTCTTTATGGGAGTAGAAATCCTCATATTTTTCCCAAGGGGCAGCTGGTGGATTTGAACTGCTGACCTTAAAATTAGCAGCCCAATGCATAACCACTATGCCACCATGAACATTACAGTCTCAGAAACCCCATGGGGGACAGTCTACCCTGTCTTCCAGGGTCTCCATTCCATGAGTCTGAATCAGCCCCACGGCAATAGCTGTTATTCAGTGCCTTTGAGCCAGTTCGGACTCACAGCAACCCTGCGTCCAACAAAAGGGAGCACGGCTCGGTCCAGCCCCAGCCTCACAATTGTTATGCCCGAGCCCATTGTTGTTGCCGTGGTGCCCATCAGTCTCCTTCACGGTCTCCCTCTCCTTTGCTGCCCGTCTCTCACGGTAACACGCCCAAAGTACATGAGACTGATTCGTGCCAGCCTTGCATTCCAGTTGTATTTCTCCCAAGATGAATTTGTTTGTTCCAGAGAGCCTCTCTCGCTGTGAATGGGTCACGTTTCCAGTGCTTGGTGACCACAGGGGCGGTGGCTGCCGTGCTGGGTGGAGCAGACCTGGGGCTAGGCTTTGTTTAGCCAGTGGTTTTATAGCACACACACACACACACTACATGACCTTTGTGTCTCCCCCCTCCCCGCCAACTCACTAATTAGGTGGCTAAGTCTGGGACACATTCTTCTCTCTCTTTTCTAGCTAGCTTTTTAAAAAGTACCTATTTTATTACAGCTGTGTCTGCTGTAAAGGCGGTCCTTTGAAGATTAACTCAAAGGTTGGCAGTTCAAACCCATTGAGGGGTGTCTGGGAAGACCTGCCTGGTGATGTGCTTCTGAGCATCCACGTGGTTGAAACTCGGTGGTGCCAGCTCTACTTGGCTCACGGAGAATGCCTGCACTTGACCTACGACTGGCTTGGTTCTTGACTTTGATCAGCAGGCAGTGAACTCTCAGAGTCCAATCTGGGGAGACGGGTCTCGCCATCCTTGTTTCTAAGGAGCACTCTGGATGTGTTTCAGTTTCGTCTTTGAGTCTTTGGTTCCTCCTGGGTTTGGTGGGGGTGTCTCAGAAGTCCCGTGGTCTGTCTTATTAGCCTCATGAGACAGTGGAGAGGAAGACCGATGTGCAAAGGATTTCTACTGCACAGAAAGCAGGGTGCCGTGTTATTTATGATTGTGAGCCCGTTAGAATGGCGTGAACATGGGAAGGAGTACAGTGACTGTGTCTACAAAGAGAGTGAGGGCTGAAATGAAGAAATAGCCAAGCCCCAAACTCAAAAATCAAACGCCAGCGCATAGCGGCCTGATAGGTGTGAGGTAGACTGCCTTGAGTTTCCCAGACTAGCTTTTAGGGGAGTAGAACATGTCGGTGAAACAAAGCCCTACAATTACCTACACGGTCGCAATGTCAACAGTTTCCTTAAACACTGCCCACCCCTGCCTTTCCTGTTTATTTACCCAGAGAGATCGTGAGAGAGAGAGAGAGAGAGAGAGAAATGGCCCTGGGGTAATAACGGGCAGCAGGCAGGATGAACCAGGTACATGCCTGGGGAGAGCAGGTGATGATGCCTGATATTAGACTCTGTAACAACCTTGACAATGGCCCTGCCGAGAGCACTGTGCACGGGCCTCCTTCTCAAAGATCAACGGGTTGAGATGCCCACAGAGAGCTTTTGCAATTTCTCTGCCCAGCCCCACCTAGCTATTTACTTGCACTGATGGTTTTTAGATGATTAACATTCGCTTCTAACATTCCCTTTGACGCCACTTAAAACTCACCTCCTCTGTGTTTGCTTTGCAATGAGATCGGTGTGCAGGAAAGGGGCCCTGTGCGCTCTCCCTCCCTAAATGCTTTTCTCTCAAGTACACTTGAAAATAAAACTCCAATGTCGGCCTCTTCTCATTTTCCTTCACTAATTGCTTCCATCATTACCACACACTCCCAATGGTACCATAACTAATTCAAACTCAAATAAAATGGGGTTCCTGTGTCATCACACACACTCCCTGCTCGGAGGGGAAGCCGCGACCACGCCACAAAGACGGGAGCCATGTACGAAGCACCATGGCTGTCACTCTGATCAGCCATGGGCGACCAGGTGTGTCTGTGTCGTGTCTTGACCCCCTCTGAACCCACATCAACCATTGGCGGTATTAAAGCAAAGCAAACAGACAAAACTCCTGGTGCGGATGGTAAAACGTACAAAGGGAGATGCATGAGTGACCGGAAACTATCAGAAGTCCCCGGCAGCGTGGGGCCACACACTGGAAGTCGCCCAGCAATCTGTTAATGGTGTTCTCTGGGTCCTTTGCTCCCACTTAGCAGTCGCTCAGCTCCAGGGCACGTTGGTCTCTGCTGCCCCGTTGTCTGAGAGGATGTCTCAAGTGCACGGCCGTCCTGCCTGCACCAAGGCCGTGGCGCGCAGACCGTCTCATGATTGCTGTTGATGGATGCCAGCCAAGCGACCCTCTAACCGAGTCGGCCTGCCCAGGAGCATCGTCTCCGCTGCTGTCCTCGGAAGGAGCCCGCTGGCACCGTGGCTGCGTGCTTCGCTGCGGAGCGAGCCCCCCAGCTGCCTCGAGGGAGAAAGAGGTGACAGTCAGCTTCCGTAAAGATGGCGGTTAGAAACCCTGTCCGAGGCAGTTCTGCTCTGCCCCACAGGGTCCCTCCGAGTCAGCAGGGACTGTGGCCGTGGGTTCTGAGTGGAAGCAGGTCACCAGGGCTCTCCTACAAAGACACAGGCTGGGTCCCGCCGCCAACCTGTGAGGCTCGGTGTGAACCTTTGAGGTTCACCCCAGGGCCCAGGCGTCCACTCCCCAGCCTGTAGACTGCCTGGGGCAGTGGCCTTTCCCAGGAGCCACTGGGAGACTCCCACGTACTCTGCGAAACCAAGACTGGGAAGCATCTCCTGGGGACACAGGAGCCCAAAGATGCTTTCATGTCTTCTTCTTCTTCTTCTTCTCCTTCTCCTCCTCCTCCTCCTCCTCCTCCTCCTCCTCCTCCTCTTCCTCCTCCTCCTCCTCCTTCTCCCCCTCCTCCTCCTCTTCTCCTCCTCCTCCTCCTCCTCCTCCTTCTCCTTCTCCTCTTCCTCCTCCTCCTCTCCTCCTCTCCTCCTCTTCTTCTGTCATGTCTTTCTTGTTGACGTGTAATTCAGAGCATGCCGTTCAAGAGTTCAATCGCACAAGGAAGAGTTGTACACGCATCACTACAATCAATTTTAGGACCTTTTATTCATTTTTATCCTCATTGTTATTAGCTCCCTGTCCCACTCACCCCCCCCCAACCTCCCCCGTCACAGCCTCGAGGAACCATTAATCCCGTTACTGTCTCTACAGCTTGATCGATCCTAGATTTCACAGACAGGAAAACATACAGAAAACATACAAAAACCCTAACGACAATGACAAAGTAAAACAGATGTAAGCGCCGCAATGGAAAAGAAATCAGGACATGTTAAAAACAAGAACCAATTTAAAATCGGTCAAAAGGGAGATCAAATATTAAGGTGTTGCATTTTACCCTGACTGCACCTGTCATAATCCACTTGACAACGCATGCCATGACATTTCTTTGAAAGGGCTACCTGTCCAGCTGTCTTTAGGGGAGCGTCAGGGGTGAGTTTTATGGTCAGACTTAAGTTCCGACCCTGGCCCTCAGAATAGGCTAGTAATACAATTTAAAGACACATGCCCAAACAGCCCACCGCCTAACTGGCATCTAGAGTGTGACAGATGCTATGCTATGCCAATCCCTTACTGTCAGTTCTCAAGGTCTTACACCCGTTGTAACAAAGCTCAGCAGGGCGGGTCCATTACTGATGAGTCTTATGAATCTCACTGGGATGAAATCAGGGGGTTGTCAGAGGAGGACCCAGGGGAGAATCCATGCCCTTGGCCAGGTTTTTCCAGCTTCTCGAACATTCCTGGGCATAGGGCCCCTTCCTCACATGGCTCCATTCTCTGTGTTCCATCACTGCACCTGCTGTGACTGTGTGCCCATTTCATAAAGACACTGTGATCGCCTAGGGGCACCCAGATAACCCATGAGAACCCCTTCTGTTGTCTGATAGAACAATGACCGCACCAACCCATTGAACAAATAGTCCAACCCAATTGCCCTGAATGCCCTTTGAGCTCCAAAGGGCAGAGCATCCACCGGAAAGAGCAGCAGGAAAGATGCCCTCAGAGGATGTTTCTGGGCCTCTTCTACCGAGGAGAAAATGGAGTCCTGTTGGCGCAACCCAAAGGTTGGTGGTTCAGACCCTCCTAGTGGTTCCATAGGAGAAAAGGCCTGATGATCATCTTCAGGAAAGATTACAGACTAGGAACCCTTCTGGGGCCCTCCCATTCTGCCTCACAACAATCTATGGGAGGACCAGTTGTAAGAGGCCCCACTTTCTGAAAACCCCTTATTAATGGACAAAAAAACAACTCACTGCCATTAAGTCAATGCTGGTTCATAGCGCTCCTCCTGTGGGTTTCTGAGACTGTAACTATCTACCAGCATAGAAAACCCAGCCTTTCTCCTAGGAACTGCTGGTGGTTTTGAACTACTGACCATGCGGGTCGCAACCCAACACACAAACACTACACCACTAGGGCTCCTGGTATTGATAGTTGATGGTTATTTGGATTTGATTTCTGCAGCCAACCCACTCTCTGAGAATTCCGGTGCCTGTGAGTCCTTGCATGGGACTACATAAACCCTGCACACTGCTCTGTCAGGGGACTTGTGTTGTCTATCTTGACTGTAAGTGAGGCTGAGCATGCGCAGAGTGTGTTTGGGACACACGTGTCCCACTAAGCCAGCCTGATACTGACCTATTGTAAACATTCTAATGATGGGACCTGCCCCTCCAGGGACAGTGTGTTACCTGGCCTCCTCCTGCAACAACCCGCAGTTTTCAAAGTGACCCGAGCACCCTGGGATGACAGTCATCAGTGTCGACCAGGACAGAATAGAGTGATTTTTCTCGGTCTCTAAAAACTAACGCAGGCCTCATTTTTCTTGTGACTTTCCACAGCCCGT
The DNA here is from genome assembly GCF_050624435.1 of Tenrec ecaudatus. Lineage (NCBI taxonomy): Eukaryota > Metazoa > Chordata > Mammalia > Afrosoricida > Tenrecidae > Tenrec > Tenrec ecaudatus. The sequence continues at coordinate 14,242,204 of NC_134544.1, forward strand.
GAAGGACAGGAAACTAATTTTGACAGAACTTTCCCCATTGAGAAAGTCCAAAAAGGATCCAGTCTTTTATATTTCAAGACTATTTTCATATTACATTTCACTTGCAAAAGTCAAATACACATTTGGTGCGGAAATTTTCTTTCAAAAATCAAGGGTGTAATGAAGACTATTCCTCAGGACTCTTGAATGGCCATGACTTTGAATGGCCATGACTTTGAATGGCCATGACTTTGAATGGCCATGACTTTGTAAGGCCATGACTTTGAATGGCCATGACTTTGTAAGGCCCTGGAGTTCCCTGGGGAAGTCAGGGAAGCTTTAAGGGTCTCGGTTTCTTCTGGAAGAAAGAGGGACGAGGTTAAGTCATTGGGCAGCACAGCCCAAAAGAACTCTCTCTCGGACTAGGATGTTCTAGGGACTGTCCAACATCATAACCACTAGCCTCTTGTGATTGCTGAGCTCTTGACCTGTGGCTGATATGACTGGTGAACTAAATTCCACACGTTCCTTCATTTAAATGTAGATAGCCACACATGGCGGTGTATTGCACAGGGCAGCAGGAGGGGGTTCCTTCTTGATGTAAGACAAATGTACAGGAGGATGGGTGTTGGGGACTGAGTTGTGCCCCTCCACAGTAGGTGTCAACTTGGCTTGGCGAATATCTGATATAATGATCCTATGCCTCCGTGATGCTAGTGGAGAAGGCCTGGTGGTGCTGTCCTGGAGGATAAGCACTGGGATGCTAAACATGAGGTTGGTAGTTCAAACCCATTCCTCCGAAGGAAGAAGGGACTCTTTGCTCCCATAAAGACTTACAGCCTTATGAGCTCTGTGGCTGGTATGAGCTGGCATGGAGTCGATGACAGTGGTGCTGAGGTTAATGAGGAAGGATACGGTCTACAGGATTAGTTGAATCTTGAGTTGATCTCTCTTAAGATATAAAAGAGATTAAACATATGAACAGAGATCAGGGGGACTTATTACCACCCAAAAAAAGGGGGAGGGGTGCATCCTTTGGACCTGGGGTCCCTGTGCTAGAAACTCCTGGACTCGGGAAGATTGATGACAAAGGACCTTCCACTGGAACCAACAGAGAAGGAAAACCTTCTTAAATTTTGAGGAATACATTTCTTTTTGTTAACGCCAACCGCCTTTTGATATTCTGTGATAGCAACTCAGCAGAATTAAGCCAGTGGGAGTGACGTCTTAGGATCGACTGGTCTTGGAGATTCAAGTCTGAAATTAAAGCTCACATTCACACACTTACCCCTGGGTGGAGGGGCAGCCGTGGGGCCCTGTCACCACACACCGGCTTCACAATGCACCAGTCACTTAAAATCCAAGGGGAACCAGTGACCATCTGGGAGAATCCCTTTCAGTGACAGCTACATCCAGACCTGAAAGAGCAAGGCAGCTTCTTCCACGGTGCAGCTTGGCCTTCCAGAATGTTTTCTTTCCAACTTCCAGCACAGCTGCAGACACCACGCCGCCACCGCAGCTGAGAAAAAGTGGGAAGGTAGATAAGGGAGCTGGCTCACTGCCGTCAATCAATCAGAAAGCTTTTAAGATAGGAGCCTATGAAATGTATATTAAATACAAATTTAAAAAAAAGAATGTAGGGAAGTTTTAACTTGGATGCACTCCTGCGGGCTAAGGTACAGTTTTCACAACACAAAACCTGCACGAAGCCCTCATTATAGCTTGGACTCCAGGCCATTCATCTAAAACAGAGGTTCTCCACTTGTGGGTCGCGACTCCTTTGGGGGTCAAACGGCCCTTTCACAGGGGTCACCCAATTCATAACAGCAGCAAAATGACAGTGATGAAGTAGCAACGAAAATAATTTTAGGGTTGGGGGGGTCACCACAACATGAGGAACTGTATGAAAGGGTTGCAGCATGAGGAAGGTTGAGGACCACTGATCTGAAAGGTCAATGGGGGCGTCCTGGGGGGGGGGTCACCCTGTGGGATAGATGAGAGGGTCAATAGGTCCAAACGTCAACCCACCTCTCTGCTCCTGCGAGCTAATTTCCTTTCTGACAGACCCAGAAAAGTCACCTGTGTCAGGTCTTTTGCACAGTTCTCTGCCATTTGCATTCAAGACTCGTTCAGAGACCCTGTGGCATGGGGTGATATCGTTTAATATAACCTCCTGGGCTTGAGTTTCATCCAGGACAAGAAAGAATATGGAAACCCGTAATTCCACACTGCCCAAAGTCCTCCTGCACGGTGAGCCTCAATTAAAATGTACTTTACTTATCTGCTGATCTCGCTCTGTTTTCGCTTTCTTTCTGAATTCCATCCCAGTAAGAAGGCAGGGTCGGACGGGCGGCCATTGCTGAAATAGGACCAAAATGGGAGAGAGCGTGCCATTCAGCCAAGGGAGGGCACTGCCTACACCCCCCAGACGGCTGGCATGGGGTGTCCTCGAACTCCCCTCGAGCCAAAAACCATTTTCTTCTGAGAAAGTAGGAGCGAGCACAAAGGGCTCACCTTTTAGAAATTGATTTTATCGTGAGAAATGGAGCCCCAGTCCAGACCCGGTGAGAATAGTTGCTTTTCTGGCTAGAAATGCACAGGCCAAGGATTTATTTTCAGAGCACTCTGGGATCATTTTTTATTAGTTGCTCTTCACATAAAAGCAAAACAGAACCACCCCAAACCTCTAACAGAGGTAGATTAGATATTTATCTCTCCTCTCTCTCTCTCTCTCTCTTTCTTTCTCTCTCCCTCTCTCTCTCTAATGAAGAAAGTGCACAAAGTGATTTGCCCTCCAGGTCAGCCAGCCCCCCCTTGGCTGACCGGCCCTACCAGTTCTACTCTCTGGCCTCCTAGCCTGCCCAGTCCCGGTAGCCTGTCTGAGATCTGCTGAGCAGCTCCTGGGGCTGGCTGGTAGCTATGCCGACAGACATCCTTCTCCTTGGGGGCTCCCTGCGTTTTCTTGGAGGCCATCCCTCAGGGCTCCCCACTGCCACATCTCCCAGGACAGTAGGCCTTGTGGTAACCTTCCTTGGTAACCAGCAACCCCAAGATGGAGTTCAAGACCCTTCTAATTCTGAGTTCTCTTCTGGAACAGATCCCCAAAGCACCCAACCAGCTAGCCCACCAACCACCCGCCATCCAGTGGAACCCTGGCTCATGGCAGCCCCATTTGTGGAGCTCCACTCTGTGGAATTTCCGGCGGCTGATAGCTCTCCGAAGCAGGTGGCCTGGCCTGTTTGTGTAGGGTCCAACTGCCAGTAGATCAGTCAGTCTTTCAACGCTTAACCATTTGTGCCACCAGGAACACACCCCGGTGAAGAAGGTACGTTCTGGTCTTTCCTGCTATTCGGCCAAGTCCCTGTGGCCAGAATGTCCCCAAGGTAGAATGTCATGCAAACTCATGGGCGTGGGGACAATGGCTTCAGAACTGCCAAGCAGGGCAAGCTCATCACTGACTCGGGAGGCCGAAGAAAGGCCCGTGTCAGGGGCCCACTGCCACCCTCGGGTCAGTCACGATGGACCCTGTATATCCATCATCCCAGACTCCGGAAGAGGGTCCTGCTCCCTGAGAGGAACAAGGCAACATTAAGGAAACAATGACAAAGCCATCCAAAGCAACATCAGAAGTCAGGGAACCAGGACCTTTGTCCGCAGGTTTGGCATGTCACCTACGTGACCTGGTGCCCACAAAGGGTTCTGGGCGTAGAGGTTTTCCACCGACCACTGGGATTCCCGCAGAGGGTCCTGTGGCCCACCGCAGCTCCAGGAGGGGCAGTGCAGAAATGGCGTCACATTGTCCAAGTAAGTTTGTGAAACACCGGATTTCCCTCTTGAAGAGTCACACACTGGCAGGTCTGAGGCTCTGAGACGTCTGCTACCAAGAGGCTTTATGTTGGCCCGGTGCTCCTCATGTTCAAGTGGTGGCCCTTCCCTCCTTTGAGTTGTTATAAAGATCCACTCTGACTCTTGGCGAATTCTTGTGCTGCAGAGTGGAACCTTCCAGGTCATAGCAGTGACTTTGAGGAGACAGGTGGCCAGGCCTTTATTGGAAGTGCCCCTGGCAGATTTGAGCCACCAGCGAAGCCCCTGGGGCCCCCTCAGCCAGTTCTCTTTGTCGTGGAACTGAGGAATGCACTGCTAGGGGACGGTCTTGGGGAGACAGGGCCATGGGCTCTTATCTGATGCCATCTTCTCACCTTGCTGGTCTCCCACCTGTCCTGAAGCCTTTTTTTCAGCTCTTGCTGTTGCCTCTCCCATCACTTGTCCACTCACCTCCATCCTTCGATCTCTTTTCTGGAAGACTCCTGTCTCCTGCTGTCTCTTGTTGCCCCCCTCCACCTTGGTCCAGGTCCACAGTGCCCACTCCTAAGCAATCTCCTGGCCGTCTGCCATCTGCTAGCCAGCGCCACTCAGCAAGGTCTGTTTCTGAACACCCCTTCCTCCCTGCCCCTCCCATGGCTAAAGACCCACCATAACTGCCTTCTTCTGCAGGGGGAATGGAATTTGCTGTCTTCTCCATCTCCTTCGCAGCCCAACCACACTTACCCCTCCTTTCCCTACTCCACGCCCAGCAGGCGGACCTGCCAGGGGCCTGTGATGAAGATCAAGATGTGCGCCTAAACCCTGTTTCTTTCCCTTGTTACTGTGAACCGCAAGCCTCTTTGCGTCTTGGCTTGTGGGCTTACAGGATGAATATGGGCAGACCTTACTCTGGGGCTGCTGGCATGATGGCGTGAGCTGGTACGAGTCAACACTCGACCTGGGACACTGGGCTGCTGGCGCTGAGTGGCTGGCAGCAACGCCACGTGACAGAGCAGAGCGCCTGTAGGACTTGTCTCCACTCTGGTCTGTATGGAAGCCGATCGCCACGGAGTCTCTGGGTTGGTTCACACTGCCGCTCCTTCGCTTAACAACAGAGCACTTAACTATTGTGCTGCCAGGACTCTTCATGTGGCCTGACACATGAGAAGCTCAGCGAATGTTAACCATCCAGCTTGGCCTCTGGTGGTGCAGCGGTTAAGTGCTGAGCTCCTCGCGGGAAGGTTGGCCATGTGACCTTTCCTGCTGCTCCATAGGAGGGAGATGCGACAGTCAGCTATGGGAAAGATGACAACCGTGGGGGGCAGGTCTACCCTGCTTGGCTTATCGGGTCAGTAGGAGTTGAAATGAGCCCGGGTAGCACAGTGCTGAACTGTTGGGCTGCTAACCACAAGGTCAGCAGTTCAAAACCACCAGTGGCTCCACAGGGCAGCCATGAGACTTTCTATTCTTGCAAAGAGTTACAATCTTGGAAACCCACAAAGGCAATTCTACCTTCCCCCACAGGGTCGCTATGGGTTGGCATAGACTTGCTGGTGGTGAGTTTGGTTTTGGAAGACTTGGAATCATCTCCTTGTGACCAGGCTTATGTATGTGTGCACAGACATGAACATACACACGTACACATACAAACACACACAATACATACATGCACATACGTACACATACACACATGTTGACATACACACTCATAGACTCATCCACAAATGCACAGACGTACAGAGTCCTAGGATACAGAACAGCATTGGTGCTGCCACCTACTGGCTATGCCTCAGGAGAGCAGCAAAGGCCAAAGGTCAAGGCAGTTTCTTGGCAGGAGCAATGACCTCAGATGTCTTCTGTCTTTCCCCAGAATTGCTCCACTTAAAACAGGCTTCCCAGCTGGTATCAAATAAGTCACACCCAGCTGGAAGAGGAGGTTCTATTTGCTCTTCACTTAAGGGGCTCCCCCCACCTCCATCCCTGCCCTGGGGGAAATGGACTGGGGGTCCTTGGGGCAGCCACAATGTCTGTGGGCACAGGCCCTGGGACAACACTGCTCAGAGCTGTCCCCACCCCACTGCCTGCTCACTCCGAGGATCCAGCTCTGAGCTTCAGTTAAAACGACCAGGTCCCTCCCTTCCCAGTCCCCTCCCTACTGAACACCAGCCAAACCCTTGGAAGGCATTCACTCAGGCTCAATTAACTGCTCTTCTCTTTCCCAATTATTCACACACACACACACACACACACACACCACATATACACACACACAGGCACTTGTGTACACATACGCATGCATGCACACATATTGTCGTTAGATGCTGTCAAGTCTGCTGCAACTGATGGGACCTCATGGGACACAACTGAACACGTGTGTACATGCAGTACCTGTGCATGCAGCTGGAGGAGGGGGGCTTCAAAAAGTTCATGGGAAAACTCTGTTATCTTTTCCTTTTCTCATGAGCTTTTTGAAGCCCCTTTCCTTGCCCCCTGGCTCCCCTACCTGGTCTTCCCTCCCCACCCCCTCCCCAGCCCCCCCAGGTGTAGACAGTTCACCTAGGAAGAGCAAGAAGCTGGGCAGGAAGGCTGAGTGTCCTGGGGTCTGTCAGCGCCTCTTCATTACAGACCAAGAGGAACAGCACCTGACAGGTGTCCCCTCCTGCAAGGTCCCCCTGTGCAATGACGAGGGCTGTGACTTACCAAGGTCACAGGTGGGCCACCTCTATGATCAGGTGCCTCTGAGGGTGGAGAAGCTGGGGAGGCAAGAGGCAGGCAGGCAGCCACCCGCCAGAGACAGATCCCAAGAGGGGACAGGAAGCCACGTGGTGATGGTGCTGCTATCTTTCTGACCATCCAGGCCCCAGCGGCGGACCCCGCCTCTAACTGCCATGCCCAGAGCCACATGCCCACAGCTTCTTGTCTGTGTGTGTCACAGAAGACAGGTTGGAATTATTGGTGAGCAACTGGAGGCCAGCGGGCGGGGAGCTGGTCAGAGAGGGGCAGCAAGGGGGTGATCGATGAGGGGCTGGGGATTCGACATGGAGAGCAGATCCTGAGGTCAGTCCGGGGCCCTGCGTCCTCGGCCACAGCTGATTAAACCCTGCCATGGGCCCCTCCAGGCACAGCAGGCCAGGCCCAGGTGGCAGCTCCTTTGCGCCCACCAGGAAGGCAGTCAGGGGCAGGAAGAGCCCCAGCCTGCCAGGATGCCAAGGAGAGGGTGGGCCTCAGGGCTGGGCTCCCTGCCTCTCCTGGTTGGAGTGTAACCGGTGATATTCCCAGATTCCGCAGTCACCTTCCCCTGGTGAGCCACTGCTCACAACTCCATCTGAGCACACAGGGGCTGGGCCCCTGTGTATCATGTGCCCCCGGTGCGACTTGGAGGCTGGGGTGACAGGGGTGTGGTGGCACTCGCCTCTCTGAAGCCTCTGCCTGTGTCACTGAGTCTAGAGGAGTGGAGAGCAGAGGACCTGAGGCCCCTGCACTGACTACAGGGACCCCCAAGTTCTAGAGGAGGGTCCACTGGGCAGCTTGCTGTACTCCTGCTCTGAATCCCTGTTCTGAAGGACCTGTAGCTCTGTCTGGGAGCCTCAGCCTTGGGGGGGTGGGGCAAGGGGCATCTTTGCTATGGTAGCACAGGAAGGGGTGGTGATTGCTGTCCTGTGGAAGCCCTTGATGGCAGGCAAGGGGCCCAGTGGGTGGTGCATTGGAGTTCGAGTGTGCTCCCCTCTGTCTCCTCTCTCTCTCACTTTCTGCCTCTTCTGGACCATTTCTCTGCCTCTCTTCATCTTTCCCTGATAGTGTAGTGGTTAACATATTGGGCTGTGAACCAAAAAGTCAGCTGTTTGAAACTACCAGCCGCCTCAAGGAAGGAAGACAGGGCTTTCTACTCCTGTAAAGAGTTACAGTCTCAGAAACCCCCAGGGTCAGGTCTACCTAGTCCTGTAGGGTCACTGTGAGTTGGCATCAACTGGATGGCATGAGTTTGAGTGAGAGTGGAGCAGAGGGTTAAGTGCTGGATAAGTGCCGGAAGGTGGGTGGCTCAGACCCTCCCTGAGGGTTCTGGGAAGACTGGACAGGAAGCCATGGAGGGTCCAGCTGTGCACACTGAAGGTGGCTGTGCACGGACATGAGGGTCAGCACGTGCTGGACAGCCCTGACATGGAAAAGGGTGATGCTGAGCCTGAGTGTTGAGTCTGCAGCGGGGACAGTTCAAGTCTGCTGACCACCGGTGCAGCCCCTGGAACCTCAGAGAGGACGGGTGGGGCAGGGGGGGCCAGTGAAGATGCTAACACATGCTGTGGAGCGAGCCCAGAGTGGTGCTGGGGTGCCGGGCACAGGCAGAGTCCATTTGGAGGATATTGCTTGCCACCTGGGGGGCAGTGTTTGTGGCAGGTGAGGGCCCTGGCTGACAAGATGTTGGAGTTCAGGTGTGGGGTCCAGCTGTCAGAGCAGAAAGACTCCTGAACCTGTTGGACTTGCCACACCAACTTCACCACAGATGCCCAAGCTGACTTGGTCACCCCCTGGGGGGCTGGCATCCCTGACCCTCCAGATGCCCAGCCCTGGTCACAATGGGCAGCTGCTGCAGTTACAACCTAAGCCAGGGAGACAGGCCACTGGTCACCAACCATGTGATGCTTGAGTGGGTGAAGGGGACCCACCATCCTAAACATGTGTGTGCGCACGTGCGCGCACACACACACACACCACAGGATGGAGAGGAACCAGTGGAGAAGACAGTCATGAAGGGAACTCAGTTCTGACCACGGGGGGTGGGTGGGGGGCAGGCTGGTCCTTCCCTGGACTCCGTGGTTTATTGTGCAAGCAGCGGCACACCCCTGCTTATCTGGCTGTCGGTTAAACGGCCGCAGGGAGGCTCACAGGACAGGTTGTGCCGCAGGGTGAGCACCAGGGCCCAGGCTGTGCCCACAACCACTGGGGGGTTCCAGGAAGGTCTGACTTCCCAATGCCAGTCAGAGCCAAGTTCACAAGCTCCTCATTTCCAGGACGATTTGTACCCTGGACCGATGCAGAGAGCCCTCAGCCTGGTGATAAGCACAGTTCAAGGTCAGACATCACTGGGAGGTGTCTTTGGAAATGAAGTTTCCCACGACCAAGGCTACACTAGCCTTGCAGACCCTCCCACGGGAGCGGGGACCCTGAGGACAGAGGGCTGGCCTGACCTGCCCGCTGCATACCCTGTGGACACTTGGCATCTTCTCCTGGACTCTGGCAGCCAGGTTTGTTTCCCGGCAGCCCTGCCAAGGTCACTGCTCTTACCATCACGTGCTCGCTCCCCACAGACCCCCCAGAAGACTGGGCAGCAGGCATAATCCCAAACTAAGGAGTCCAGATGAGCTCTGATATTCCCATGATGGGTTTGTCAGGTAGCTACTGCATCCTCTTCCTCCTCCTTCTGGAACTGGCATCCATGTGCCAACACCCAGCACTGGACCACCCTTGCTCTGAGCAGACAGCCTCTTGACTCAGTTGTGTTCCTTGATCACCACGACCTTACATACTGATTCCCCCTGATGCCAACCCAAATGCCAAGTCAAATCGGTCTCATCATGCCCCTAGGGGACAGGGCAGAACTGCCCCTATTGGTTTCCAAGACTGTGCCTCTTTACAGGAGTAGAAAGTTTCATCCTTCTCCCATAGAGCGGCTGGTGGTTTCGAACTGCTGACTGTGTGGTTAGCAGCCCAACACGTAACCCACTGTGCCACCAGGGCCCCCTGGGAAACCAGTGAGGTCACTCCATCATGGAACGGCTGCGACTGGCCTGAGAAGGAGTGTGCACCAGGAGCCCGCTTAGAGCGACCACCGACTATCTCCTTGGACAAAGCATGGCCCTCCCTGACTCAGTGTCCTCGGACGGTGGAGCCAGGTGGCTCCCTGTTTGTAAAGGGCCCAGAGGAGTCCCTGGGAAGGGGTTGGTGAATGGTTCTTGCCTTTAGCTGCAAACACTAAGTTCAGTGGCTTCTGCTCACTGGGCCGTGGCTTCGGAGAAGGGTCTGGAATCTGCTGCTGAGAGCTCAGCCATTGGAAGCTCTAGAGAGCACAAGTCTCCTCAGACACCCGGGGTCTCCATGAGTCGGGGTCACCTGGATAGCAGCTGGCCCCGGTAAAAAGAGCTTGGCTGGCTGGGGCCTCCCAGGGACCCGCGTTTGTGGCTTTGTCTGCCGATGGATCGGGCTGGTGCTGGACAGCAGCGGTGCCCTCTGCTTCTCTTCCCCTGTCATCCCTGCCTTCACGCTATGACTTCTGGGTGTGTGTGTGGGGCAGGAGGGGTGGGGGAGGGAGTCAGGACTGCTAAAGGAAAGTCAGATAAAGTCCCCCGTACCAAACGAAGGCCTTGGACCAGGTTTGGTGGGGGAGAGGGTGAGTTGACAGTCAGCCTGGGGCTGAGCGGTTCTCACTTCTGTGAAAAAAAGCCACCAAAGTGCTTCAGGGAGAAGCCTGCTGTGCGTGGTCGGGTGCAGAGCGGAGAGGGGCAGGATGTGGTTTGAACCGACAGCACGGGCAGCCCACTCCCCACGAGGGGGGCTACAGCGGTGGCAAGACGGGTGATACAGGAGGCAGCCCGTTTCACTTACAGCCAACCGGCCAGTGAGACCTGGACCCGCTTTGTCCCCGGATGGTTTGAAAACCAAACACCATGCCATCTCACTTCCAGCAACAAAACCAGACATCTTTCTAGCAACTCAAGAACTTCAAGAGACTCACACACACTCTGCACCCAGGCAGGGACCCGTGGGACCCAGTTGCCATTGATTTGGTTCAGAGTAGAGCTCAGTGTTCAAAGGCTGAGCTCTCAGCCACTCGACCTTTCTTCCTAGGATCTTGGGAAGTGGATTCACATGTCTCCCTTCCCACCATCAGCCAAGTGCATCTGCTGTTTGAGCCACACCGGGCCTTCTAGGGTAGACGATCAGCTAGCACTGACCGCCGACGGGTTCTGAGCTGGACCACGCAGCAGTACCGCTTCCCACGAGCCGGCTGTGGGGCCTTCCTTGGCGAGCTCATTGGCAGTGGATGCCTCTGCTGAGAATCACGGCTTTGAAGAAGAGCACAGTCAAGCGTCCTTGTTAACCGGCAGTGTAGCCCCATTCGGGGCAACTGTCCTTCTGAAGGCGGCCCCTGGGGTCTCGAGAATGGTTTGCACTCAACTACTCCCTGAAAGCCTTATGGCTGGAACCCTACCAGCAGCCGGGGAATCAAGGCTGGTGACCTGCCCCGTAGAGATGACAGCCACAGCACCTGGGACTTAGCACGTGGTGGGTGGGGCATGAGTCAGAAGCAATTCCGTGGCTGTGGGTTTGGGTTTTGGGGGGATTTGATCCTTCAGAGTGACTTTGGGAAAGTGCTATGACCATTCTGGGCCTCGGTTGCCCTATCTCTGAAACCAGGGTGATGACAACAGCACCCCCTTACAGGTGGCTTTCAGGATGAAGTGACGTCATTGGGGCAGTGCCAAGCATGGCCTGAGTGCTGCCCGGTCCTGTTTATCTTCCCAGACTTATTGAAGCGGGCAATCGATGGGGAAAACATGTATATTCAGAGGGAGAAACATAGGGAAATCTCGCCTAATCAAATTCAAGTTCAGATCACAAAATTTAAGAACATCATACCCAAAACCCTGCCATGGAGTCCATTACGAATCACAATGCCCCGTGGCACAGCAGAGAGCTGCCTCTGTAGTTCTCTGAAGCTGCCAATCTTTACAGGCGTCAAAAGCCGTGTTGATTTGCCACCTATGGGTAACCCCATTTTTCTGCAGGTCCCTTGGTCTTTTCATTCATTCCTCAGTGCTCTTTGTATAGGAAGGAAACCAGCACTTGGTGCTCGTGTGTGTCACATGCCATCTGTGTCCCGGCAGCTTTTCACCTGTATGGAGCTGGACCCGTGAGTCTAACAGGAAGGACTTATAAGCTGACTCCACTGCATAGAGAGCCAGATGGTCATCTTTGATGGCACCTGAGATCTGAGCCTGGCCAGAAATCACATACACTGTACTATGGTCTATTTGTTATTGTCGGGTGGGATGACTCAGAATTTTGAGTTCCCCTGCTCTAGGAGAGAGAGAGAAAGCTAGCTGACAACTATCTCTGTTGGAGTTTTGACCGGTTGCCGCCACTCCTAGAGCCTCCAAGCCTTGTCTGTTTTCAGTCCAGACCCTCATTTCTTCGTCTGAAATACCAGCCAAGCCACCAATGTGTCCTGAGCACTTTTAGAGGCAGACGCCAGGAAAGCCAGCCCATCCATGATTCACTGACCCCGACAGATGGGAAGGGCCTGGGTGTCCTGAGGTGGTATTCTTCCTCCCTGTCCTTGTCACCTTGATCCATGTAGGCTGATGCCCAATCCTTGATTGTTTTCCCAACCTGGGCATGTGGGATTTCCAAGTAGGAACTAGAACAAGTAGGCATGGAGTCCAGGGTTCCCATTTCCTTCTCGTTCTCCCGGAGTCCATCCTGATGCGTAGTCACCCGATAGGACACGGGGAGGGGAGGGTACCCACAGATCACCACATCTCTCTCCCTGCAGTGGCCAGGGAGGCTAACCATTGACCTTTCAGTCTTCAGCCAAGAGATTCACCACTATGCCCCACCACCCCCAATTTAATTTCCTGGGAAGCTTTTAATCACTTCTGGTTATCAAAAAGGAAAAAGAACTTGGGGTGGGGGGAAGAAAAAAGGAAGTCATTTGTGAGAGTTGCATAATGAAACAAAATATTTAAGGACCTCTCATTGCCCTCGGCAAGCTTGGGGACGCTGTGGATCAGCTGCTAAGGGACTTGTGACTGCCATCCAGAGAAGCAGCCCGGCCCCTAGCAGACTGTCTGCCCATTGATTTCCCAGTGAGGCTAAAGGCCTCTGCCCATGCCTCCGGAGCCCCCGGCCAGCGTGTCCTTCAACCGAGCTGATCTCATGACGGAAGGCACGTTCGAGCAGGGTGACACAGTATTTAAATTTAACATTGTGCTCACCGCTCATTTCCAAGAGGTTCATTTATTAGTCTAGGTGGGCGAGGGAAACCACGAGGCTGCAGCTATGACGCTATTGGCAGTGGATGAATTGGCCCAGCGGGGAGGGGGCGGGCTGCCTGGCTTCACGCTGCCTGCCCAGGCAGCCAGGTTTCCAGCACATCAGTGCCCCCTTGCAGGAAAACACGGTGAAATGCTGATGCTGAGGGGCTGCCTCCTCCCAGACGTCTCAGACAACCCCAAAGCAGATCCCTGCGACCAAGCACCAGCATGGAAGGTCAAGCAGGGGCTTCTAGCTTGATCTACGTGCCAACAAAACGAGGGTTCTGGTGCCTGCTTAAAAAGGGACCCCTGGTTAAAGAATCTGCGTGGGTTTTCTCCTCCCTGCATCTACTCTTGGAGGAAGAGCCCCAGGGACATATGGATTTTCTACCGTGTCCTTCAAGTTGGTAGGTTTCTCGTGGGTTGTTGGGGTTCGCCGCCCTTGAGTCAGCAAGCCCTCACGGCGACTCTGTGTGCAGAGTGAAGCGCTGCCCAGTCCTGGGCCATCTTCATGGTGTACATTGGAGAGCGCCTCTCTCTCTCTCACTCCTAGCATTTTTAAAAATTTTCTAGCAAGAAATGACAACCGAACCGATGAAGCGTGAGAAGCCTGCTTGCTGTTGTCGTGTGCCATTAGGTCGAGTCTGACTCTAGGGACCCTGTAGGACAGGGTCGACTGGCTCCCACAGGAGTTTCGTGGCTGCCATCTTCACAGGAGCAGGCAGCCAGATCTTTCTCCTGCACAGGTTTTTGGGGTGGGTCACCCAGTGCTTAACGGTGGTGCCACCAGAGCTCTTGGCACACCCTCCTTGAACCGCATGCACACCTCCAAAAATCACCTCATTACCATCAAATTAAGTTGACTCAGTGGTCCTCTAAGATCCTCTAGGACAGCATAGCACTGCCCTGCAGGGTTTCCATGGCTACGCATCTCTATGGAAGCAGACTGCCACACCTTTCTTCTGTGGAGCACCTGGTGGGTCAAACGGTTAGTCTTTCCATTAAAAAACAAGTGCTTTGACCACTATGCCACCGGAGTACCTTGAAAACCCTACTTAAGGTAAATAAAAAAACGATCAACCCCCCAAATACCGTATACATTCGAGTATAAACCGACCTGAATATCAGTCGAGGCACCTAATTTTACCACAAAAACGGCATTGAAAATATGCCAGAAAAACTCGGCTTATACACGAGGATATCCGGTAGTTTGTTTTCGTCCATTTTCTCTTCACAAGAAAATAACTTGCTTTTTTTCTGAGAAGGAATTTTTCTCCAACCAAGTCTAACTAAACAACCCTCAGCCAGGAAGGGTCAAAACAAAAGGAAAATAAACAGATCCTGTCTAGTTAGAATGGCTTTGGGATAAAATGACCCCTGACTTGTGATCCGTAGACATCGATAAAGTTACACATTGACATTGGCTCAGTTTTCCTTCTTGTGGTAGCTGTCAGGTGCCCCTGAGTCCGTTCTGACACACAGCGACTGTACGCGCCGCAGAGAGCCACGCTGCCCGCTCCTGCGCCACTCACACAACCTGCCTGCGCTTTTTGAGCCCGCTGTTGCAGCCCCGTGCCCATCCATCCTGTAGCGGGTCTTTCTCCATCTCTCTGCTCCTCCCCTCTACCAAGCATGAGGTCCTGATTCTCCAGGGGCTCCTCCCTCCTGATGACGTGTTCTAAGGACAAGAGATGAAATCCCATCATTCTCCTTTCTGGGGAGCATTCTGGCTGTACTTCTTCCAAGAGAGGCTTGTCTGTTTTTCTGTCAGTTCCGTTGATGTCAGTTCAATATTCTGTGCCGATGCCATCATGCAATGACGTCAAGTGTTCTTTGATCCTCCATGTTCATTGGTCAGCTTTCACGTGCATCTTGCCTACTGAAAACACAGCCGCTTGCGTGAGGCACACCTTTGACATCTTTGCTCTTTAATATTTCCCCAATACAGAGATCTGCCCAATGCAATATGATGCCATTTGATTTCTTGGGGGTTGCTTCCATAAGCATGGATTATGGATCGAAGCATCGATTATGGATCGACTTCAATCTTCTCCATTTATCAGAATGTGCTTGTATTAGTTTGAGTACTTTAGAGAAACAAATCCACAGCAACTCATTTATAAGAGAGGGTCCTTTATAAAGGGTAAGTGTGCATCAAGAGAACATCCCAATCCAGTGCTGCCCAAGCCCACAAGTCCAACATTAACCCATATGTCCAACACCAATCCACAAAGTCCTCCTCCATCTCACAAAACACAATGATGCCGACTGCAGGAGGAAATCTGAGTCAGTGAATGTGTAAGCATCTCAGCGCTGGCAGGGTTCTCCACACAGCTGCTCCAGCACCCAGGGCTGCATAGGGGTAGGTTCATGTGGCTTCTCCTTTGGGATGTCTTGCAGGAAGCCAGCCTTGCAAGCTGAAGCAGGGAACTGCTAAGGCAGCTGCACCCTGGTGTGACCACCACAAAGCAAGAGAACCGAGAAGTAGAAAGACGAGGCTCACCAATCCATTTATCCCTCCACCCTTCAATTAACCCCACATGTGTTTACCGGCCAGGTTGGCACAATAAACTAACTCAGTACTTATCAGTCCAGTTGTAAAGATATTGGCTTTCTTTATTTTGGGCTGTAATCCATACTTAAGGGTATAATATTTCATCTCGTTCAATAAATTCTTCAAGTCCTCTTGGCTTTCCTCAAGTATGGTTGTGCCATCTGCATATCACAGGTTGTTAATGAGTCTTCCTCCAATCCTCATGCTGTGTTCTTCTTCATATAATCCAGCTTCTCAGATTATTTGCTCAGCATACAGATCGAATAAATATGGTGAAAGGATACAACCTTAATACACACCTTTCCTGATTTTAAGTTACATACTACACCCTCGTTCTGGTTGAATGACTGCCTCTTGGTCTATATTCAGCACAATGAAGTATTTTGGAATTATCATTCTTCAAAATATTGGGTATGATTTACACAATCTAATGGTGTTGCATAGTCAATAAAACACAGGTAAACATCTTTGTGGTATTCTCTGCTGTCAGCCAAGATTTGTAGCATATTAGCAATGAAACTCCTTGTTCCCTGACCTCTTCTGAATCAGACTTGAATTTCTGACCTTTCCCAGTCAATGTACCCCTGGAATCCTTTTTAAATTCACTTCAGAAATGGTGTGCCTGCATGCGACATTGTTTGATCATTTTTGCAGCGTGTGGGATCACTGGTCTTTGGGATGGGCGTGAATATGGGTGTTGTCTAGTCAGTTGACCAGGTAACTGTCTTTCACATTTCTTGGCATAACACCTGGTGAGCACCTCCAACCCTCTTCTGGTTTGTTTGTTGTTTTTTTTAAAACATTTAAATTAATACTACACCGATTCCTGGAGCTTCGCTCTTTGTCCACGCCCTTAGTGCAGCTTGGACTTCTTCCTTCCACGCCATCAGTTCATTCATCATATGCTTCCTACTGAAGTGTTTCCCTGTTGGCCAGTTCTTTTGGGTACAGTGATCATTTGTCTTCCTTCTATCTTCTTTTGGTGCCTCCTGCATTGTCCGGTGTTGTTAGATGCTGTCCAGTCAGCTCAGCCTCATAGCGACCCAATGTTCAGCAGAAGGAAACCCTGGCCGGTCCGGCGCCATCCTCACAAGGCTTGCGTGCATTGTTACATTCACGGTGTCGATGCCTCTTGCCAAGGCCTTGTCCTCTTTTTAGCCACCCTCCACTTTACCAAACATGATGCCCTTTCCAGGGACTGGTCTCTTCTGACAACACGTCCAAAGAAGGTCGGGCAAAGTCTCACCATCCTTGCCTCTAAGGAGCACTCTTGCTGTACTGCTTCCAGGGGACATCTGTTTGTTCTTTGACAGCCCAGGATACTTTCCCTGCTCTTCACGATCACCATCATCCAAATACATCCTTACTGAGGGTCCAGTTTTCGCATACATATGAGGCAATTGAAACGACCATGGCTTTGGGCCAGGCGCTCCTTTCTCCTCAAAGCAACATTCTTGCTTTTTCAAACCTCTAGAGAGATCTTGTACAGCAGATTTGCCTAAGGCAACACATCTTTTGACCCCCTGCGTGCTGCTTCCATGAGCATGTAGTACGGATCCAAGCAAGACAAAATCCTTGACAACTTTAACCTCTCCTCCATTTATCGTGATGTCATCTATTGGTCCAGTTGTGCAAATGTGGATCTTCTTTACACTGAGTTGCAATCCATAAGGAAAGTTGTAATCCTTGATCTTCATCAGCAAGTATTTCACGTCTTCTTCACTTTCAGCAAACGAGGTTGAGTCACCTGCACATCGCAGGTTGTTAATAAGCCTTGCTCCACTCCTACTGACGAATTGGTCAAACAAAATCCTTCAATATTTCAACTTGAGGCTTGATTTTTTCCCCTTCAGTTCCTTTCTGTTTGAGAAATGCCAATCACGTTCTTCCCTTTGGGTTTTCTACTCAGGTCTTTGCACGTTTCGTCACCACACTTCCCTTTGTCCTCTCAAGTTGCCATTTGTAGTCTGTCCAGCTTCCTTCTTGCTTTCTCTTTAGCTATTCTACATGCTCTTTAGCAAGTTGTAGAGTCTCTTCTGCTATTCAATTTGGTATTTTCTTTCCTCTTTTTAATAACCTTTCAGTTTCATTATGTGCAACTATTTGCAGTCATACCACAGCTTGTCTGGTTGTGTTCAATGTGTCAGGTTTATTCGTGCGATGATCTCTAAATTCAGGAGCTCACAGTTCTGTCTGTTCTGCAGGTGGCCCCTAGCCTTGCTCTGACTGCAAATATTGAGCTTCTCCAGCATCTCTTTCCACAGATAGAGTGGAACTGAGTCTTGTGCATTCATCTAGGGTGGTCCATGTGTGTAGCCAACTTTCATGTTGGTGAAAATTGGTATTTGAAATGAATAAGTCATTGGTCTTGCAAAACTCCTGTCATGTGATTTCTTGTATCACAGAGTCCATACTTTGCAATAACTGATCCTTCTTGTTTCCAGGGTTTGCATTCCAATTATTCGTTTGGACCAATACATGTTCATTGTATTATATTGCTAATCATTACACATATCCCGAAACACCTTGAACATTAACTCAATTGAACTTCAAAGAAATAAGAACTAGAGAACTCGTGGCTTGATTTCTCCTTTTGTTTTTGAAAAATGAAGTGGAATGTTTAGGGCTTTTCTTCAATCTTCTTGTGGAGCAAAGCTCCTCTTTTTTTTTTTTTTTGCTTGTTCTTTTTTTCAAAAATAGAAATCATTTTATGGGGGCTCTTATAACATTCCATACAGCAATTGTATGAAGACTATTCGTACACATGCTGTCATATGTTGCCATCATTGTTTCCAAAACATTCATTCTCTTTCATTTTCTTTTTAAAATCACTTTATTGGGGGCTGGTACAACTCTTATCACAATCAATACAAACATCCACTGTGTCGGGTACATTTGTTGTCATTATCATTCTCAAAACATCTTTCTACTTGAGCCCTTGGTATCAGCTCCTCATTTCCCCTCCCTCATGAAGCCTTGATAATTTATAAATTAATATTATTTTGTCATGTCTTACACTGCCTGATGTCACCCTTCACCCACTGTTCTGTTGTCCGTCCCCCAGGGTGGGAGTTATATGTAGATCCTTGTGATAGGTTCCCCCTTTCTACCCCACCTGCCCCTTCCCCTCCTGGTATCGCCACTCTCATTATTGGTCCTAAGGGGTTTATCTGTCCTGCATTCCCTGTGTTTCCAATTCTTATCTTTACCAGTGTACATCCTCTGGTTTAGCCTGATTTGTAAGGTAGAATTGGGATCATGATAGTGTGGGGGGATGGTGGAACATTTAAGAACTAGAGGAAAATTGTATGTTTTATTGTTGCTATACTGCACCCTGACAGACTTGTCTCCTCCCCATAACCTTTCTGTAAGGGGATGTCCAGTTCCTTTGGGTCCCCAATTTGCACTCCCCCTCATTCATAATGATGTGACTTTTTTGTTCTTTGATGCCTGATACCTGATTCCATCAACACCTCATGATCACACAGGCTGGTGCTTCTTCCATGTGAGCTTTGTTGCTTCTGAGCTAGATGGCCACTTGTTCACCTTCAAGCCTTTAATTCCCCAGACACTATCTCTTTTGATAGCCGGGCACCATCAGCTTTCTTCACCACATTTGCTTATGTACCTGCTTTGTCTTCAGCAATCGTGTGGGGAAGGTGACAAAGCTCCTCTTACGACTACCAAACATACAAACCCATCCCCTTTGAGTCAATTCCAACACCTAGAGGACAGAGTAGAACTGCCCCTGTGAGCTTCCAAGACTGTCATCCTTTACAGGAACAAGCAGCCCCATCTTTCTCCTGCAGAGCATCTAGTGGGTCTGAAACACCAACCTTCTATTTTTCTGCTTAATGGTTAACCCACAGATTCACGTAGGGCTAGTGCTTGGGAAAATACTGTTCCCTGATTGGCTATGGTTCACATGTGAATTGAGATTTTGATCTTTTTTTACCATCTTTGGGGTTTTCTTCCTAATCTTTGGCCTGTACATTAACTTTACGATCCCCTAAAGACCAGAGGGAAAAAAGAGAACTAACTCTTGCAGTTAGTTCACAGAAGACCAAGAATGTCCCTCCTGTGGGGCAAACACATCTTATTTCTGTGTTGCACATTCTAGGACATACAAGATCACCCCTCAGATAACTGCCCCAGGCGTGCAGGGGAAAATCCTTCTTTACATTCCACCAAAGTATAAAGATGGTGTGTGAATCTCACGCTACCAAATTCAGCTGTGTAAGAAATACGTGTATCTTTATTGTCTTTAAAGCACGTTAAATGGGACTCTAAGGCTCCCACCTACGAGGCTGGCCGAAACGTTCCTCTCGTTCTGGACGGGCAGAGGGAGAACGCCCCTTCCCTGGGACAGAAGGATGTGGGAGGTTCAGGACTAGAAGCAGAGGAGGAGCCACAGTCTACAGTCCCGCCTGGCTTCCCCTGATGGCATTTGTCCATGCCCAGGTGATGGCAAGCATGCCTGCTGCTTCTGAGTCGGGCGAGGGCACAGCAATGTCTGGAAGAGGTGGCCAGAGGAAGTCTTGGGGTGCTCCAGCTTACGAAACACTTTTCCTTTTATGAAATTATGTACCTTCCACTTTCTTCCTAGAGTTGAAAGGGCACGGTGCAGGGAACCTGGACCCCAGTGGCTGACCTCTGGAAACTGCCAGGGAAGAAGACACCACAGGCCAGGCAGGGACTTGGAGGTGCACAGGGAACCAGCAGGGACCAAGCTCTGAGCGTGCCAAGAGGGCGGGTGTCCCCGGCTTCCCACGGAAGCATGTGATTAGCTTGCTTGGGTCATCCCCCGGCTGCTGACACCCTCCACATCAGCAGACCTTGCATCTGCTCCTCGTGTTTGAATCGGGGCACGAGGTGGGCAGGGGGCCTTGCGTTTCGGTCATGTGAGGTCCTTACAGTTTTATGAGCCATCAGAACAGCCCAGAGCATGGAGCCTTAGTTCTAGCCCCTCCCAGCATATAAATGACATTTGGGAGTGAGAGTTGAACTCAGGGAGATGACAATTCCCGGTTGGCTTCTAGTGAGGTTGACCAATGGGAAATGCTGGTGGGTGACAAGAGGCAAGAGGAGGGGAGGGGCCTTCTCCCGTGTCCCCACCAGCGGCAGATTCTGTGGTCATCGTGTTCGGGCAGCAGGGTCAGGGTTCCACAGCTGCAGTCTCAGAAGAGGAGCGTTTAGTAGCACTGCCTCTTCCCTTTCATGCTCCAGCCCAGACGGGGACAGCAGCACGTTGCCCTGTGTCCCATCTGCAGTCCTACCTCACCTTCTGTGTCTCCCTGCGGCCCTTCCAACACGCTTAGATCAAACGCCCGTGAGAAATGCCCTCAGAAACGGGCAAGTGAGCCCTCCACGCCAGCCTTGTCTGCCAGCAGTGCCTGCCGTGGCCCGCTCCCCCGCACGCTCCACACTCGTACACACACCCACACCCCAGGCTCTGCTGTCTGCTGGAGCCTTCTGTACGGTTCTGGAAACATCTCCTGTGCTTTTGCGCCTTTCAGAACTATAACGTAATCCCTCTCTGCCTGCCTCCCCTGTGGTAAAGGTCTGGCCAGTTTGGGGGCTCAGGCACCAGCAATGAGGAGATGTGGTGGCTGGGGAACCTGTGTTCTGAGCCACGAGGCCCTACCCGGTCCACCTGCCCCCGGCCCATGTCCTCGAGGCGGTAACGTCCATGGCCTCAGCTCAGAGCTGCCAGTTATGAAAAGTGCACTTGCTGTTAGCCGCGGTGTTTGACCATGACACATAAACTTGGTCGTGACTTCTGCTTTGCTTAAAATAAAAAAAAAAAAAAAAAAAAAGCACCTATGATTGCTGGTGATAATTGACGCCCAGAGGAGGGAGGCACAGTTTGGTGTGGACCGTGTGGGTGCTTCACACCCTCCGTTCTCCCCAGAGCCACTCACGGCAGGCAGGCAGCCCAGCGGGCGTTCGCAGCCATCGAGCCCTGGGGAGCGTCACGTGTGCAGAATGGAACAGCTCCAGGGGGCTCCAAGGCCATGGCCTTTCCAAAGTAGGTGGGCAGCTCTTGCTTCCCAGGAGTCTATGGGCGGGTTCAAACCACCAACCTTTCAGCCTTTCAGCTAGTGGTCAGTCGAGCATTTCACTGAACCCCCAGCACCACCCAGAGATTCCGGTGTTCTTACCCACAGCCGGGAGCGCTGGAAACTCACAATGTTTTCCCAGCGGCCCGTGGGATGCCGGGCAGCGGCAGAGTGCCTGCAGCCTCACGCAAGTGGGCCAGAAACTCTCACCGCTAGGAGACAGGAGGCCATAACAGGCGGCCTTTCTTTGGGTCCCCAGCTGCTGGCCGTCCATTGGAGCAGCCTGGGACCCACGCCACCTGCCCAGTGAGGGTCAGTCACCACACAGCACACCAGCACTGCTCCTTCACCTCCTGGCTCCCGCCTGCTGAAATGAGGATTTGTGGACTCTTAGGGTGAGCATAGCCCTCGGGCCCACCGGTTCCCACTCAGGCCCACGAACCTGGGAGCTGCAGCTGGACCAAGCTTGGAAGCCCTGAATATCGCTTCCCCAACAAACTCACAACCGCCCGGGGGAAACCATCCCCAGAACACTAAACAGCAATTAGGCAAAATCCGAAATTACAGAGCTCTCACTCAGAGGAGAAAGGCAAATGATGGTCTTGCCGCCTCCACCAGCCCACAGCCTGAGCTTGCTCTCTATCTGCAGGTGCTCCTGGCAGCAGCCTCCCCAGTGCTTTCTGGGGGGCTTCCCCGGACAGGCCGAAGGGAAGGGGTGCGTCCTTTAGAATTCCCTGGGGAGGAAGGAGGGAGGCAGGCAGAGAGGACGGAAACTAACGAGAATTGCTTTTGCGGTACTTCCCCCTTAAGTGTTGGATTATCATTATTGCTTTTTAAGCAATCATTTCCCCCTCCTAAATCTCTTAGGTGTTTTTAAAAACGTTTCAAACGGTGGCTTTGCCTCTGTCAATCTGAGTGAAACAGAGCTGTCACGCATGCCCGCGCCTCTCCGGTGCATCCACCTCAGCGGTGTCCAGGGATTCTGCAGGATTGTATTCACAATTTGAATAGCATGATTTTTTCCGGGTCCCAAACCTGTAATTCCCTGTGTTTTCCAGGTCATTTTCTTCACCGCCTTAACATTTTATTGTGGCTTGGGCGATCAGCCACGGTGTTGTCAGGTGCGAGCTGCGGGCCGAGTTCAGTTACAGACAAGACGACAGATAAGCCTGTAACCTTCCCTCCTGCCCTTGTAGAACGCCAGCCAGCTCTCCCAGGGACCCAATGCCCTGCTTCCTGCAGGGAAGTGGGTGGCCTCTGAGGACATGGGGGAGGTGGAGCCCCAGGAGAACTCTGAAAGAGGAAGTGGTACCTCAACAGGACGCGTGGGCAGGGAAGAAGTGGCCCAGGAACGGCACGTGTGGGAAGGGAGGGCCCCGGCCTAGGGCCCCCACCCCATCCCACCCCCAGGCGAAAATTAACCTCTGCCTTCGAAATCCTCTACCCCCAGAAACCCACTAGCTTTCTGGATGAACGCCTGCGCCCCCATGAGGCCAGGCGCTCCCACTTCCCAGCTGCTCTGCCCTCTTCAGTACCTGGTTCACCATCTCCAGGATCCTAACTTCCTCAGTATTCTCCACCCAGGAAACGCCCCCCCCCCCACTTCCTGCCTGTTAGTCTGCCTGGTCCCTTCTTAAGCCCAGCTCCGACACACAAACGCTGGGTGGACCTGCGCTGATGGATGGATGGATGGATGGGTGGATGGATGAAGGAACGAATAAACAAACAAACGAACATGAGTGAGGCTCCTGCTATATCCACCGGCGCATCCTACCTGTGCAGGAGCCCCCACCATTGCATCTAAAAAATGCGTCAAGGGTGCCCAGTCTGTGCGGCAGTGAAGGAGTCAAAGATGTCTGTGTCCAGCCTTGCTCTTGCAACAGGACCGATGCCTTTAACTGGTTCCCTGGTGTCTCTCCTCCCAGGGTCTCCAGCCTGGGGAAGCGCGGTGGGGGCCCCTCAGCTCATCTTCCACTGGGGATGCTGTGCCTGAGGCCCTGGACCACAGATGCCCCAGCTCTGCCCTTGGCTTCAGCTGCCCCCACTTTGTTGCCGACTCACCTCGGTCCTCCATCCCTCAGAGATGCTTCAGGAGAGCGAAGCTGGTAGCCTGAGGAGGGAAGGAGCAAGGACAGAGGGGAATTCAGGGTTCTCAGGGCTTGCCTGGGTGAGGATTGGGGTAGCTTCTCCTCCACAAGGGCCCTGAGCATCTCCTCAGAGTGTGCCCTGAGGAGAGAGGAGGGCTGATGAAGAGCCGGCAGCAGGGGAGGCCTTGGGCTCTGTCTGGGTTTTGGAAAGCTGGCCCAGGGCTAGGAGACCTGGAGCTACTACGTTCATGGGTCACTCGCTGCAGGTCCTCTCTGGCATGCATTAATCCATTAATACCCATCCCTGATTCAGTATCCAGCCATGCAGGGCCTTCTGATGTATGGGATGTGGAACATATAACAAGGGGACAATTGGTGGGGTGGGGTGGATATCCCTCTGAACAGAGGGGTTGTGTCACCTGATGTCCCCCAGGAAAATCTATTTCATCCTCCAGTCACTGGGCTTTTTAGAAATCTTTGTCTCGTGACATGCCGGAACACGGTGGCTGTCTACTTGTTCCAACAAGAGAGCAGGTACATAAATCACAAGGTGAAGCCATTCCTGGTTCAATTGGGAGCGTCTGCATGATGGGGGGTGGGGGGGTCTGTTAGCCTGATGTTGTGGGTGGGGGTAAAAGCACCACCAAATGAATGACATCTGCAATTGTGCAGCCCCATCTGAGCCATGAGGCTACACAACAACTGTACCCACGAGAGCCCCCAACCACCCATGTGTGGGCCTTCCAGGCCAACTGGACAAGATGTGCAGCCTCGGGTAAGGTGCTTAGCCTCTCTGTCTTGGGCTCTCCATTTATAAAATAAGAATCATCATAGATTCAACTATATATATATTTTTAAATCACTCCTGTGGAGTCGATTCTGACTCATAGTAACTCCATGTCTTATAGAGAAGAACTGCTCCTTGGATGGGCGGTACCGGGAGAGGATGGCAGGGCTCTCTTTCATGCCTCCAATGGGCTGGAGCGGGGGTTCAAACTTTCAAACTTTAGGTCAGGAGTCCAGCACAAATAAATTTGTCACACCTAGAAGCCCTGGAAGGAGCCCTGCTGGCAGAACCATTACCCATTGGGCTGCTAACCAAAAGGTCAGCAGTTCAAAACCACCAGCTGCTCCTCCAGAGAGAGAAGGTGCTTTCTACGCCCATAAAGAGTTCCCGGCTTAGAAACTCACAGGAGCAGTTGTACCCTGCCGTTTTGGGTCACTCTGAGGCATCATTGACTGGATGGCAGTGAGTTTGGTTTGGGGCTTCGGAAGCCCAGGAAGGAGTCCTGGTGGCCAAGTGGCTTGTGTATCAGGTCACTAACGACAATGTCAGCAATTCAGACCCTCCAGTTGCTCTGTGGGAGAAAACGAGGTTTTCTACTCCCATAAAGATGTACAGTCTCAGACACCCATGGGGGCAATTCTACCCTGTGGCTCTGGCTGGGTATTAAGTCTATGGCAGTAGGTGGTGTGGAGAGGAGCTTGGTGGGGGAGTGGGTTACACAGTGAGCTGCTGACCTCACTGTCAGTGGTTCGAAGCTGGCTGCTTCTATAAAGACAGAAAGTCTTGGAAACCCAAAGGGGCAGTTCTCCTGGATGGGTCAGAATTCATTCACTGGCAGTGAGTTTGATTTGGCGTTTGGTAAGGATCTTAAAATTATGAGTCGTTCTGACTTAGAGTGATCCTGCAAGATGGAGTGGAACTGCCACTTTGGGTTTCCAAGGCGTTTCTCTTTTCAGGAGAGATGTCCACATCGTTGTCCCATGGAAGCACTGATGTTTTTATTAGTATTCAAGTACTTAATCACGGTGCCAGTAGGGCTCTTTAGAGGTTTCAGGGGTAGAACTGAATGAATGAATGAACACATAAAAAGTGCTTAAAAGAGCATCTAGCTCACAGGAAGATGGCAGTGAATGCTATTGATTCTTCTCAGTGTGATAGTTCTACCTCTGGTTACTGAGCCACGGGCAGAGTGGGACTGAAGTTGTCACTTTCCCATAGATTCGCCACTGATTGTTGGTCCTCCCTTGTCCAAGGAAAAGATCCTGCTTGTGGTCCACCATATGAACGTTCTCATTTATTCTTCTTTCCAGCTAGATTCCAGAAAGTCTGTTTAACTCTGTGTTAGGCAGCGTCGGCTAGAGAAACAAAACCAGGACACTTATGATTATATATACACACAAGTATGCATGTATGGAAAGGTGTACATAGTGAGAAGGAATACAAAAGTAATTATTCCACACAACAGTAGAAGGCTCAGTTCCATTCACTCTCTTGGAACGAACAGTTCATATACTGAAGATCCTTCAGCTCACGCCAGCTGCTGGTCCAAGGTCAAGGAGGCTGACAGTAGAATCTACCCTCAGCCAGGTGGGCAGATTCAGCCCACAGGCAGCAGACGTGGCAGGGTGGGGCAGAAACAAGAGGAAGCTGAGAAGCGGAGGCATAGCAGAGGCCAGCAGCCGATCCCAACGGGCAAAGCAGGTCCCAGTGAAGTCTCAGGCTCTAGCTATGCACATCGTGGCAACAGAATCCACGGATTGGCTTAGCCCAGAGGTAGTGCAGCACATGATTGAGTCAATGGACTAGCTCAGGCAGCAGCATGCTGGTCTGATCACCAGGGAGAAAGAAAGAGGCTGACCTCGGAAAGCCATTTATCTCAGTCTCCCTCCAATCAAGCTGCGACCTGATTGACAGGCTAAACTCCACCCACAGGCTCCTATGGGAGCCATGTTGGCACAGAAAACCTAACTATCACAGATTCCTTAGGTCATGCTAATCTTCATTTAATTCTTAATTAAGAGCTTTGCAGTTTAAGATGGGGTGCCCAGCAGTGAATTACCGAAGCCATTGTATGATATAAATTAAACCACCAGTGTTTGTATTCCCAGTTCTAGAATATTCTAGACACTCAATAATGGTTGATGAATGAATGAGTAATGTTAAGAGCAATAAGAGGAGGTACCATCTGGGTGACTGTAGAGTCATCATTCCATCATGCACGTCATACATTAAATGTCACCCTGATCCTGTTAGTAGTTATTAAATGATCTCATTTAATTTACTAAGTGTGAACCTTAAATCATGCTGTACAGAGTATGAAATCACATCAATTAATTCTGGTCAATTGACCAGTTACTGTACTACTTTATCAGTTTTGAGATGAAGTGTTTATAGATTCAGATTAACCATGACTTAAGGGAAGTAAATCAACAGGCTTCTTGCATTGGCAAATTAGAGGTGTTTGGTTTTCCAAACATTCTTCAGCTTTACAGAGAAAGATCCATGGTAGCATCTGTATCCAAGGAATTCCCAACCAGTGTTGAAAATATAACCCATGTTATTGAAACTCGCGTTTTCAGGAACCCAGCCATCATGCAAGTAAATTCGGCTGGAGGATATTATTGTTCTATTAAGTAGAAATGACCCAAGAGTAAATGTTGATGCGAATAATGAACGGAGCCTTTGATTGGTGGATGGGTGCCTAACGCACTTGGCTACGTTAGAGATTCAAGTCCACCCAGAGACACTTGGAGGAAAGGCCTGGTGACCCACTTCTATTAACCAGTCATTGAAACCATATGAACATTCCACTCAGACTCACTTGGGTCACCAGGAAGAGGGATCAACTCACTTCAATGGCAACGGGGGAGGCATCCAAAAACCAAAACTCAGCATCATCATTCCTAGTCCTATCCAAGCCAAAGGCTCTGCACGTGGACCTGACACGCTGCTTGCTTCTCCTCCGTGACATGGAGTAAGGCAGAGTCTAGGCCTGTTACCTCATGGGGGGTGGGGGGACAGCTAAAGTCATGGAACGTAGTCAGGAGCCCAAACCACCCGAACGACTGCTGTTTCTTCTTCCCTTAAAGCAATCTTTCCATTTTATGATTTCTGTTCATCTTGCTGTTGTCTGGGAGAACATACATATCAGAAGGCAACCTATCCAGCAATGCCTACACGTGTAACTCCGCTACAGTTGTTGCATTCTTTCAACTGTTCAGCCATCCTTACCCTGCTTGTCAAGTTGTTTCTCCTCCATAATTCCCTTTCTCTTTAAGCCATGCACTCTCCTGAACGTGTTCGGGATATAAATTGCACGAGTGCATAGCAGGGAACGGCTGATTTGACAATGGCTTGAGGACTGCCCACCAGCTCTGCCTGCATCAGCAAAGTGGCTCGAAGAGGAGCTCATTGCCCAGACAGTGCCGTGGAGTGCGCATTCAATTCCAGATGCCACATTTAAGAGGACCACTGAGGCTAAATTATGTGCAGAAGAGACTGAACAGGGTAGGGAGTCCCAGCATAGGAAAACTGTTTGAAGACCTTTAGTAGACGTGGCTAGAATAAGAAAATTCTAGGAGAACGATGTATTGATTTGTATTCAATATAAAAGGATTACTGTCCATATATTGTATTAAAGTTGATCCATGAATTCAAACTCTAGATGGTTGGCAAAAGACTGGAGGAAACTTTAAGTTCAAAACAAGAGCTTTTTCCTATTTCCTATAGTCCAACAACAAAAGACTCCGATAGAAAACAAAAGCGTCCAATACAAAAGACTCACTGTCATTGAGGCGATTCCAACATAGTTACCTGACTGGACAGAGTAAAACTCCCTCTTTGGGTTTCTGTGACTTTATAACTTTATAGGGGACAACCTCCTGTATCTCCCTCAGAGAGGCTGGTGAGTTCAAACCACTAACTTTGTGGTTGGTAGCTCCATGCTTAGCCCGCTACATCACCACAGCTCCTAACAAGGGACAGGTTGCCTTAGTAAGTAAGTAGTAAGCTCCTGGGCCTGGGAAACATTGAGAGAGATGTTGCCTACCCAAGTACCAGGGGTAATGAAGAAGAAATGGAGTCAAGGATAGTTCAACTTAAATCAGCGGTTCTCAAGCTGTGGGTCGCGGCTCATTTGGGGGTTGAACAACACTTTCACAGGGGTTGCCCGATTCATAACAGTAGCAAAATTACAGTTATGAAGTAGCAACAAAATTACTTTAATGGTTGGGGGCATCACAACATGAAGAACTGTATTAAAGGGTCGTGACATTAGGAAGGTTGAGAACTATGGACTTAAATGTTTAATTTTTCTCTGGCCTTTGAAATATTTAACCCTTATGTGGCCACCTCATTGGGGCATGATAGCTAGCATTACCTAGCCTACTCTTTCTAGAATCTTCCAGAGATTCTATAGAGTGAGACATCCCTGGCAGTCTCTCTGCCTGAATTCTCCCCAAAGATTCTGCTCTTGATTCTCAGCCTGGTCAGAGCCTGGGGAAGTCCTGGGCATGATGACTCCTGGCCTGCCCTGACCCCTGCCTCCTGTCCTTTGCATAGGTCATGATCAACTCCGTCCCTTCCCAGCAAAGGATCTTTAGGACTGACCTTCAAACTGGTCTGACTTCGCTTTGATCACTAACAATTCAAAGCAATTCAAGGATGACCCCTGTCTATGGCTTTTCACAGTATCATCTCACCATAAGATAGCTGATGTTTCTTTAAACAAGGATGTTTGTCATAATCATACAACCCCCCCCCTCTCTATGACTACACCATGGGCACAGAACACCACAAAAACATTAGAGAAATGGGGCAGAGAATCAGAGCAGCCTCAGATAACTTCCCCTCCATTATGGGGTCTTTGGAAGAACTCAAAGAAGGCTTCTGGCTCATGCACATATTCATTTTAGAAATGCATGTCCTACCCAGCACATTTCATTGTTGCGCAAATACCAGTTTCTCTCTGAAGCACCTCATTAATGGTGCCAGGTTTTATACCTACCGTGTCTGGCTGGGGATCAAGAAAATGGCAGAGCCCCATCCAAGTTCACTTGTTACACAGCTGGTCTGACAGTTAATTAATGGGATTGATGAGACTGGAGGGCAGGAGGCCTTCCTGAGCCAAGTTGTGGGCCCCGTTGGGTCTCACGGGTCACGTGCTTCCCGTGAAGCTCAAACTTCAAGCTGCGAACTCCCCCAACTCTCTTGGCAAAGACCCGTGCTCTGCTTTGAAAGTAACGGCGTCCAGATTCTCATGGAAAAAAAATCCTGCTGGAGGATCAAAGCACTTGCCTGTGACCTCGTTTTGATGAGTGAAAGGAAAATGAACCAGAAACAGGAGGCTTACACATCCCTTCAACTGCCCTTGGGAAGGATGGAAAATACCACGAACGAAGAGCTGAGTTCAAACCGTGTAAAGGATTTTATCAAACCTCCACCACGTGGGGAAGGCAAGGCAGAATGTCTGACAACTCGAGCTTCCTCTGGCATAGCCTCTGCCTAACAGGGGTGCGTCTGGACCTTCAGGGGCCCAGGTCATGTAAGAGCACCTGTGTTCTGAGGACCATTCCCATGGAGACATCACCTTCTGGAACGGACCAGCCATCGTCACCCAACACGCTGGTTCTGTCTCTTGTTTTAAATCTCTTTTTGAGGGAAATAAGCCTGCAGTTCTAGATGTCTCAGAGGGCTTCTGGCTTATAAGAAAAAATGATTTTGTTGATGTGTTGATTTTTCACTTAGAGCACAATTCTCTCCTGTGATGCATAACACATCAAAGAGGAGCGCTCATTCCATCTGTCTCTTCAATGTGCAATGAATACTCCTCCGTGGAAGCCCATCAAGTTTAATGCTAAACGGGGCTACCGTGGGGCCCTGGAGGTCTTTCTACCCAACACCACTCCTGCTTGGCTGTTTTCACCCCCAGCACCGTCACAGAAGCGCAGACAGACAGACAGAGAGAGAGAGAGAGAGAGAGAGAGAGAGAGAGAGAGAGAGAGAGAAGACAATCCCCCAAACTCGAGCATCTCTTGAACTTTTATCAATGGACCCATAACAGTTCTTGTGAACTGGAACTTAAACCATTAGCAATGCCCTGCAGCCTCAAAGGGAATAAGGACAACGGGAGGTGTCTTAGTTACCTAGGGCTCTGCAGAGTGGTTCCGTGTTGGACTCTCATCTTCCAGGGCAGCAGTTAGAAAACACCCTCCCCTCCTCGGGAGAAAGACCAAGACCAGGCTTTACAGAGTTACAGTCTCAGAAACTTACGGGGCCAACTCTAACATTCCTTATAGGGTCACTATGTGTCAGCATCAACTTGATGGCAGTAAGTTTGGTTCAGTTTTTTGGTGCTAACACAGAGGATCCTTGGTGGCTCATTGGGCTGCCAGTCAGAAGGAAGGCAGTTCAAATCCACCAGCTGCTACTTAGGAGAAAGATGAAGCCATCTGCTTCCATAAAGAGGAGTAGCTTTGAAAACCCTACAGCAAGTTGGACTCTGTCCCATACACTCGCTATGAGTCATCAGACTCAGTAGCAGTGGCCGGGGTGGGGTGGGTGATAACCCAAATATCACAAGGGGTGACTTTGTGGAACAGAAACGTACTGTCTCAAGTTCAGAGGCTGAAAGCCCTAAGCAGGGTCTTGCCCATTCTTTCCTTGTTGGTAGCCATAGGCAACCCTTGACCTGTAGATGAACCTCACTTGGAGCTTTCTTCCCACAAGAGGGTCTGTGTTGGGTCTGGTTATTTTAGAACCTTGGAAGGGATTAGGGCTAGGCTCCATCCTATCCTGGACAACAAAAGAAACCAGCAAAACATAACAAAAGAGACCAAACTCACTGCCATCCAGTTGAGGCAAACTCAGCCAGAGGTCAGGCTAGGAAGGCTCCTGTGGGTTTGTGAGGCCATGTAACTCTTGGCAGGAGTAGAAAGTCATGCCTTTCTCCCCCTGAGGGACTGGTGGTTGCAGTCAGCAGTCCAACAAATAACCACTATGCCACCAGGCTTCCTCCACATAACAAAAGAAACTTCCAAACTGGGTCATATATGTAGTACAAGTGTTACAACTTCAAGACATGTTCTGGCGGATCATAATTCCATCTGGAGCAGGAAAGTGTGCAGCAGGGTTGTATCCTTTCCCCACACTTGTTCAATCTGCACACTGAGCACATCATCAGAGAAGCTGGATTAAATGAAGAAGAGTGCGACATCAGGGCTGGGGGAAGGCTTTATGAACCTACAGTCTGCCGATGCCACAACCTTGCTTGCTGAAAGCGAGGAGGGATTGAAGCACTATCTGATGAAGATCAAGAATTATAGCCTTCGATGTGGATTACAACTCGATGTAAGGGACACCAAAATCCTCATGACTGGGCCAAGAGTAACATCATGATAATGGAGAAAAGGCTGCAGTTGTCCAGGATTGTGTCGTACTTGGACCCGTAATCACTGCTCACGGAAGCAGTAGTCAGAAGCATATTGGCGCGGTGAACCTGCTGCTCGAGACGTCTGTATTTCGAGTATTGAAGAGCTAGGATATTGCTTTGAGGACGAAGGTGCGGCTGACCCAAGCCACCGTATTTGCAGATGGCCTCATATGCGTGTGAAAGTTGGACATTGAATAAGGAAGACGGTAGAAGAATAAATGCATTTGAATTGTGGTGCTAGAGAAGAATATTAAAAGTATAATGGGCCGCTGAAAGGACAAACCCATCTAGATTGTAAGCAGTAAGGCCAGAGTGCTCCTCAGAAGCAAGGATGGCGAGAGTCCCTTCGTTTTACATATTTTGGACGTGTTGTCAGGAAATACCGTGGGGAAGGTCATCCTGTTCGGTAAAGTGGAGGGGCGGCCACAAAGAGGGAGGCCCTCAAGGAGCTAGATTGGCACAGCGGCTGCCTCAGTGGGCTCAGACACAGGGACACCTGTGAGGGTGGCGCAGGATTTGGTTCCGTTGCCCATAGGGTCCCGCTATGGGTGGGAGCTGACTCAATGGTGCCAAGCAACAACAAAATGGCGGTCACAGTGATTGCAGGCGGGGTGAGTGCTGACCACCCAAGGAACCCCGGAGAGGCACTGCACAATGGTGTGGAGGCCAGAACGCTCCAAGGAAGCTGGGGTGCTTTCCCCCAGGGTGCCTGCTGGTGCCAGCTGCCCCGCGGGAAAGGTACATAAAGGGCAACTTGCACCTCACATGGGCAGCATCACCAAGGACTCACCTTATCAAGGAAAGAATATCAGCCAACTGAAGTGCTGGCATGAGGGAGGGCCACGTGGACTGTAGTGGGCAGTTACTCTGCCAACCTTATCCCCGGGACCAGCTGCAGGACAAAAGACGGATCACACTGCTAGTGCACACTGCTAGTGCAAGGTACCCTCTTTTCCTACTTCATTAGAAATGAGCCAGTTATCAAGTGAAGGATCTGAGGCTGGGGGAACACACACAGAAGACACCCTCTTCTTCCAACCCAAAGGAATGGACCTCATTCATTCACACTTCACCAAGTGTCTGTGGAGCATCTCTTAGGTGGCCCATGCTGCTTGCTGACTGGGACGTGGCAGGGAACGCGGTAGAGCACGTCTCTGCCTTCCCTGAGACTTCGGTCTAGCAAAGAAGACAGACAGCAAACAGGAGATAGATGGTGCATTAGGTAAAACTCCTCCTTTGCTTATTAATTCTGTAGAATTAATAGGTATTGATTCTACAGAAAGATCCCGATTCGAAGAGAAATCCCAGGACAGAATTTCAGATTCTTGTCAAGTTCAGACTTTCTGGAGCCACTGAGGCTTGCTGGATTTCTGAAACCACTGCCCTGAGATGATCTTTAAGCTTTACACCAAAAATGGTCCCTGGAGTCTTCTTGAAACCAGACAGTCCTCTAGCTTCACGAGTAAAGAATGTCGGCCTGGGACCTTGTGCTCTTTAAGAACTATGTGCAGGGAAGCCGATGGACATCCGCAATTGGAGAGATTAGGCAGAAAGTGTAGGAGAAGCGACAGAGTCGCTAAAGAGTTGCTCTGAGTTGGCATCAACAGAGGGTGGTGAATTTTGTGTTGCTATGGTTTGGTTTGTGTGAGTGGGGGAAGGACAACTCAGAGAAGGAAGGGGCAATGGTTACAACACTGGGAGAAGATGATCCATGTCACTGAATTGTGCGTGTAGAGATGGTTGGATCGGTGTATGTTTTGCTGTGCATACCCTCAACAATATCCACAACACAAATAATATGAATTGCAAAGAAAGAAATTATTTATCATGGCCAATTCTGGCTGATTCTAGGAACGGGAGAACAGCAGGAGAATCCATCAGTGGTGTGTTAGTCTAGGTACTTTAGACTATGCACAGATGCACAGAAACTCATATGTATAAGAGAGTTTTATAGAAAGGGCAAGTGCACATCAAGAAAACATCCCACCCAGTGCTGTCCAAGCCCACAAGTCCAACATTAACCCATATGTCCAACACCAATCCACAAAGTCCTCCTCCATCTCACAAAACACACACTATGATGACCACTGCAGGAGGAAAGCCGAATCAGTGAACACATAAGAAACTCAGCACTGGCAAGGGTCTCCACACGGCTGCTCCAACACCCAGGGCTGCACTGGGGTAGGTCCATGTGGCTTCTCCTTGGGGATGTCTTGCAGGAAGTGAGCCTTGCCTGCTGAAGCAGAGAACTGGCTAAGGCAGCTGCACCCTGGTTCAACCATCAGAGAGCAAGAGACCCGAGAACTAGAAAGGCGAGGCTTACCGAGCCATTTATCTTTCTGCCCTTCAATTAACCCCACATGTGTTTATCAGCCAGGCTGGCACAATAAACTTTAACTGTCTCAAGTGGACTTTAACATGCTGAAAACAAAATAACGTGTGATCCTTTATTCTGACAACTCAACCCCAACTCTCAATTTAAAAGAAAACTCCAGGAAACTAGACGTAGAAGAGGACCTGAGAATCTGAGGAGGGAATTTTATCAATTTTTTTAAATGCCCCAGGAGCAGTCCTGTCACAACCTTATGTCATAAAGTAACAACAACAACAAAAGACAAACCGGTTGCAGTTGAGTTGATTTCAACTCAGAGAGATCCTATAGGACAGAGTCGAGCTGCTCTCTCGGGTCTCAGGGTGGCACATCTCTCCAGAACCAGACAGCTCATCTCTATCCTGTGGGGAAACTGATAGATTCAAAGCACCAACCTTGTGCTTAGAATCCTGGCACTTGAATTAGTGTACCATCATGGGTCATAAGCCGCAACCAAAAACTAACAAAAAAGCCAAAAAACATTGCAGTGAAGTTCATTCCAACCTATGCAGTGGTGGCATTCAGCTGGTTCGCACCAGTTCAGCAGAACCAATAGCTGATTTTTTGTTGACTTTGGCAAACTGGTTGTTAAAATAGCACTTGTAATCAGGGTTCTCTCTAATCCATATGGAAATCATTTACATTCCTTACTCTTTTAATGTGCATATGTACAGTAGCATAGTCTAAGCCCATAGTAATGTTCATCCCATCCACAAGGTGTTAGTCTGGGAAGACTAGAGAAACAAATTCATAGACACATGTGTGTAAGAAAGCTTTATCTAAAGAGTAATTGTACATTAACAAAACATCCCCACCTAGTCCAGATCAAGTCCATAAGTCCAATATTAGCTCATATGTCTGATACCAATCTATAAATTCCTCTTCAGACTCATGAAACACATGCAATGATACAGAATGCAGAAAGATCACAGGCCATAGGTAGGGAATCTTGTGGATCCAGTGGCAGTGGAGGCAATCTCAGCAATGGCAGGAGTCTCCACATGGCTCTTCCAGCTCGGGGCACTAGCGTAGCTCCATGTGTCTTGTCAGCTGCAATATCTCCCGGGGAGTGAGGGTGTATCCAGCCTCCCTTAGCGCCTCCAAATGAGGTCATCGAGCTGTGACCTGATTGACAGGCTAAACTCCACCCCTTCACTCTTAAGTCTCAAATAGACAACAAATTATGTAACTAGCACACATAAGTATAAGAATTTAGACAGAAATATGCCTGTAAGATTTATTCATTTCATAAGACTTGTTGAACTTTTGATGAAATGGTATATTTTGTATTCCCTCCTGTCTGCCACTTCAGGAAGCACACAT
Source organism: Tenrec ecaudatus (assembly GCF_050624435.1). Taxonomy (NCBI): domain Eukaryota; kingdom Metazoa; phylum Chordata; class Mammalia; order Afrosoricida; family Tenrecidae; genus Tenrec; species Tenrec ecaudatus. The sequence continues at coordinate 14,277,626 of NC_134544.1, forward strand.
AGAGTATAAAGAGAAAAAGTGCCAAACCACCGGTGAAACGATGGTGAGGGAACGACCACACAGCTGACGGCGCTTGGATGAGAGTGAAGAATATCACAAGTGAGGGCACCAATCAAGAAGCAATGTGGGAAAAATAAGTTAAATTTAAAAAACAAAGAAGCAATATGGAAATATCTTAGTAACAGTTTAGTTGATTTATGTCTGGTATGCTTTAATTTTTCCTTAATATTTTAAAATACTTTCTTATCATTAGTTTTTGCGCACCTCTCTTTTGGTTCGTATTGAAGTATTCACTGTATGAAATAATAAACTACCTTTCGGGATATTGTTTTTTATACTTAAAATGATCATGCAGGCAGGACACAGGTTGTTTCAATTGTTTCAATCCCACTGAAACCACGGATCCAAATTCCATTAGAAGCAAGAAGTCAGAGAGGCGGGCAGCTAGGGCTACAATTCAACAAAGGACAGGAAGTGCAGGGTGGGGCCCTGGGGGTGCCATGGCTAAACACTCAATTTATAACCACAAGGTTGGTGGTTCAAACTCACCATCTGTCCCACGAGAGAAAAGATCTGGTCATTTGTCCCCATCAAAAAGCCCAGGTCAGCCCCTGGGGGCAGTCATTCTCTGCCATCGAGCATTCTAGGAGCCCAGATCCAGTCTAGAGCACACAGACATGAGAAGTATGAGCAACCGTGCCAGACAAGAAGCAAAAGTGCAAGCTTTCAAAAGGAAATGAAAACAAATGAGAATTTTCAGATAAAGAAAATGCCTGGTTAATGACAGATAATCTAATGAAGGCTTTCGGCAAGGTTGCTAATGACAAGACCAACAAACACAATGTAATCAGGCCTCCTCGCCTGCATGCCAACAGCAACAAATTAGAAACCAAGATGGAAAGAAAGCACCCGGGCCACAGAAGCAGCAGCATCGATAAAAAGGCCCGAGGAACAGACGTCGCATAAAAACGCTTAAGAGATTTATGGAAAATATGATGAAATTTTATTAAAGAACATAAAAAGAAGACCCGAAAAAATGGATCAGGAGGCTCAAAATGATAAAGATGCCACAGCTGCCTAAATAAGCCATACATTTAACTCAATTCCCGACGATACCCATGGGGGGCTTGTTGCCCTTCTGAGTTGAGTCTAAATTCACAAGGGAAAGTCAGGTTGTGTGAACTGCCAGGTGTGCCACACAGGGGTAACACTGGCGTCTACACCCGGTTATTGCACGGGGGCATTAGAATAGGGTGGTCAGCACAGAGGAGTAGTGTCCCCGTGGTACGGTTTGCTCTCAACCATTAGCCCAGCGACTGGCTGTGCACACGTGCCCCAGCTGCACTGCAGAAGTAATACCTGGTGATCTGCATCTGTCCAGGTTACGGTCAAGACCTGTTTCCACCCTGTAACATGTGGGGTCGCCTAGAGTCAGAAGCACCTGGACAGAAGTTGGGAGTTTGGGATTGCAGAGAGAAATGGCTGCCCTAGACAAGCAGGAGAGAGGACTAGACAGCGGCATCATCGCAAGTCAGCCTTCTGCTGAGAAAAAATGTAAATTCCTCTGCCAAGTATGCAAAAATAAATTCCAGAAGAATGAAAGACTTCAACATGAAGAACCACAGCACAAACACTTGAGGGTTATCTGGATTGGCCCCATCTCCAGCTAAGGAGTCTGAATGTCGAGGTTGCTCGCCTTGGGACTCCCTTTCTCAAGGGAGGACAAAACCAGTTCCGTTTAAAACCCAGCTCAGACTCAGCCAAATCATGCAGCACGTGACCTATATCAGCCAGTCAGAAACTACTTGGAGGTAGGAAGCTAGAACTGTAGGGCTGGAGGAGGTGTGGTTGGAGTTGGGGAAAGCTTCCAGAAAGAGCCGGTTGTGTGGCTCCAGGGAGTGTGGTGGTGGATTCTAGTCAGAGCCAGATCAGTGCTGTATCCGGGAGTGGCTCACATTGGGCCACTGGCCTGCTTTCCCATCCATCACAAACATCACTGGGCTTCCTACCAGCGCCAATCAATTTCTTTTCTGTTTAAACTAGTCAGACCGGATTCCATTGCTGCAACTCAGAACAATCACTGATACACAATCCCTCTGAACTGGAAACTTCTTTATAAAAAACAACAAGCCATAAATGAAATCAAGAGATGAGAGATGGGGACTTGGAGGAGTTACTAACAGGGTGTGCGACAGCAGGATGCGCCAGGATCTACCTTTATTGTTGATCGAATCAGATCATGTATATTTAATGCAGAAAGAATGCCAATAAATAAAACAACAAGCAGCCCAATAGGCCAGGGGGAAAGAGGAAAACAGACGCTTTGCAAATGTGGAGTTCGATAGTCTTTATCATATATATGCATATATCTGCACACATACATGCATACATTTAACTGTGCACAGGCATGCATAACTCGGGTGCCCTCGAGTCTGTTGGGACTCCTCCTGCCTGTCTGCACAACTGAAGGAACCCGCCTGGTCCGGCGCCATCCGCACACTTGTTACATTTGAGTCCCTGTGTCCTGACAACATGTTTCCCTTCGTGTTTCTTCTGGCAACATCTGGCCACAGGAGGTTTGAAACAAAATACTTCAGAGAAAGCAGGCATCCTTTTGTCATTCCCCCAGAAGGTTTTAACAGGATCCCTGTTGGCTTGTTGGATTGCCTGTGCGGCTGCTAACCATCACCAGGTCAGCAGTTCGAAACTACCAGCTGGTCTGTGGTGAAAGAAAGAGGAGGCGCTCTGCTCCTGTGATGACTGGCAGCCTCAGACTGACACTGTCCGCAGGGTGGCTTGGAGTTGGGATGGACCTCCTAGCAGTGAGGTGGCTTTTTGGTAATGGTTTTAAACCCAGCACAGGTATGATAGAGGCAGAGGACAGGAGTCAGGGCAGGGTATTCCAGCTTGGGCCATGGGGCGCATGGTGACATAGCAGGGTCTCCGGAGCTGCTCCTATGGCTCAAGGAGTGGAATGGTGAGCAGAGCAGGACATTCCACTCCCACCCGGTCCCCTGCCTCTCCTCATCCCCCACCTGGGCCCTCTCAGCCTCTCCTCCTCTCCCACCTTAGCCCCTGCCTCTCCTCCTCTCCCACCTTACCCCCTGCCTCTCCTCCTCTCCCACCTTAGCCCCTGCCTCGCCTCCACTCTCACCCGGGTCCTCTCAGCCTCTCCTCCTCTCCCACCTTAGCCCCTGCCTCGCCTCTTCTCCCACCTTAGCCCCTGCCTCTCCTCCTCTCCCACCTTAGCCCCTGCCTCTCCTCCCACCTTAGCCCCTGCCTCTCCTCCTCTCCCACCTTAGCCCCTGCCTCTCCTCCCACCTTAGCCCCTGCCTCTCCTCCTCTCCCACCTTAGCCCCTGCCTCTCCTCCTCTCCCACCTTAGCCCCTGCCTCTCCTCTTCTCCCACCTTAGCCCCTGCCTCGCCTCCACTCTCCCCCGGGACCTCTCAGCCTCTCCCAGAAGCTCCAGGTGCAGCAGAGGCAGTGGCAATGAGGCCCTCTGGAAGCAGCTCGCACAGGGTTTGCATAATGCCCAATTCACATACCGCCCTGTCTTCCTAGACGTGTCTTGGGCACAGTGGAGTGCTTACACATTGGACGTGGACTGGAGGGCAGTGAGTGTGTTTTGTTCTTCCGGGTGAGCTTGCACTTCTATGGGAGGACCGTCCTGACACACACCTGTCATTCACAGGCCACAGCATGCACAGTTGCGTTTTGGTATCAGAAACGCTTCCTTCTCTCTGGGGCGGAGGAAGAAGGAAAACCTCTCCTCTAAACAGGCAGGCGACAGCTATTCAATGTGGGGAATCCACAGCTGATCCGACATGCTAGGACTAATTGTTGAGATCACTCTAAATTGCATGTTGAACCTCACATGCTGAAATTACATTGGTCTTTTCATTGCATTCCCGTAACATACCAAATTTAATTATTTTAGAAGACTTAGTGGGTGGTGGGGGGGTTTGGGCACCCACCAGTACTTACAGCAGAGTCCTCTGGGAGTTAAATTCCCAGAAGAGGGTTCTCTGTGAAGTGAGCTGCTGTATTTTTAGAGTCCTGGGATCTCGGGTACGTTGCTGGGAAACCATGGGGAACACATTCTCTAGTATTGTTGCCTATCTAACAATGTTTGCTCCTTTATGAGGCCAATGCCTTCTGGGAAGTTTGAGTAAGTCAAATATGTTTTTTCTTTGGCTTACCCAAAGGTAATCGTTGTGCAGTTCTGATTGAAACTGCACCTGACAGTTCCACTGGGGACCACCAGCCACCCAGCAAGAGAAAGATGGGACTTTCTACTCCTGTCAGCAGTTGGTCTCGGAAACTCTGGAACCTCGAGGGGCAGAGCTCCCCTGTACTAGAGGGTCGCTGTGAGTCAGCATCCACTGGATGACTGTGAGTGAGCGATACAAGGACAGGTGGGAGAGCGTTGCTGCAGCATCACAGACTCTTTGTCCAACAGAAACATCACAACATGAAACTGCTGTTTCCTGACGTGTCCTCCATGTAGGTCTGCTTCTGAAGGGGGTGTTCCCATCTCTCTGGTGCTCCCTCCAGAATGCTGCGTCCTTCACTTTACATCATGGCAGCAGGGCAGTTTGTGCAGCCTCAAAGGCCTTAGATCACATTCCTTTTCTGGTGGTCTTTGAGTTGATGGAACACCATCAAGTCTCAAGGGGCAGCATCGGGGCTGTAAGGTGGATGGGCTAACATCTCTGAGCCAAATTCTCCTAAGACAGCCTTATCTGCTCTTGAAGTTTGAGCAGATGCATTGTCAGGCTGGACAAAAAGTTGTTCTCGAAATGTTCATGACCGTTTCTCCCCACTGCCATTTTTGGTGTTCTTCAAACTTCCTCCTAATAAGCTCCTGTGATCAGCCTCCGTCCTTCAAGAAAACCTATCAGGATGACGCGTTTGGAACCCAACAAGCACTCCCCATGACCTTCTGAGTTGACCTCCCTGCCTCGGATTGCATTGGCCCAGCAGACCCCCTTGGGAGTCAGTTTTGATTGGACCTTTCTCTGGAAGGCACCTTAAGGAGACTTGTCTAGCGCTATCGAGACGTGTTTAGACGTGTTTGGTGGGATAAACCCATGCATGTGTCAACCCTCCCTCGTGTGTATGAGCCTAGCCTACCACAGAGGTCCCTGGGGGGTGCAAATGATGGACACTTAGTCATTCGCTGACAGTTGGGACCATCCAGTGTTACCTGGAAAGTAAGACCTGGCAATGTCTCTAAAGCTGACAGCCAAGACAGCCCTGTGGAACAGTTACGCACGGGTGTTTTCTAATTCCTCAGATGCAAGCTTAGCGTGGGCCCACGGGTGCTTGCTGATTAACCTGTAGTGGATGGTTGCACATGCTTGTTGGGGAGCCAGTCTCGGCACATGAGGGGCCGTAAGGCAGAATGGACGGGCTGCAGTGGGTTTGCTATAGGCCTGCAGGAAAGAAATTGTTGCCTCTTAAAGAGACACGGGGAAAACTCCTGGAAAGACTTTCATATGTAAAAGAAACCAACACCATACGTTATGGATCGAATTGTATGTCTTCAGAGCGTACATGGAATCCCTGGCCCTTGGACCTGTGAGCGTGATCCAGTCTGGAAACAGACGTTCTCATTTCCTATGTTAACGGGAGCGCACCAGTGTAGGGCCCATTCTACATTGAATCATCTCCGATTATAAAAGAGCAGAATCGACTGCGAGACATCCCGAGAAGAAGAGAGATGGTGCATGAGTACTGTCTCTAAGGAAACAAACGCCCGAGGGCAGCGACTGGGAACTTAAAAGCTGGCGCTCCGCCAGCTAACATGCAACCAGACCCAGGAAGAGGGAAGCCAGTCCAGAGCCAAGGCAACAACGACCTCAAGACCGCGGAACCCCAGCTGCCTCAACTCCGTGTCCAGAAGAACTTAGATGGCGCCCAACGAAGGACGACACTAGGAGGTTCTAGATTGAATGGGAGGGAAAATGTGGAGCAAATTCAAAATGATAACAAATTTAAAAGATCAGCCTTACTGCACTTCTAAGCACTGGTGGAAATCCTTAGACCCCTGCAAACCTGGAACTGAACTTGCCCCAAGGACACACCTCCAGGAAAACAGTATACAGGTCTGCAAGGTGAACAATACCACCTAGGAGGTACATGTGCTTTATTTAGTTATTTAGTTATTTTTAAAACAGATGTATTGGCACTTTGTTCACATAGGATAAAATTCAATTGTTCAACCATATCACGAAGTCTTTACCACCATCGCTTTTAGAACATTTGCTTTATCCCCGTACTCATTGTTGTTCATATGATTGTCCCCTCCATTTTGGCAAAAATATACACAAAAAAACATTGGCCAATTCAAAAACTTCTACCCGTATAATTCAGTGCCATTGATTAGACTCTCCGTGTTGTACGGCCATTATTATCCCAATAATGTTCCAAATTGTTCCATCAACATTACAATGAACTCAATGCCCCCTAAGCAAAAACTTCCTCTTTCACCCATGGTAATCTTATGTCAAGTTGGGTTTCTTTTTTTTTTTTAGTAGTTTTCTTGATATAATATTCACATATCATATACTTCCATAGTTAAACAAATTCTAAAAAGACTTATATAAGAGGCAGTCCCTCTAAAGTACTGGGATTTTTTTTTCAAAACTATCTGTCTAAATGTTTTTTGAAACAACCTTATCACTTTCAAAGTACTCTCCATTACACTTAATACATTTGTCAAATCTGCAATTACGTTCTTGGAAACATTTTTCAAGCTCATCTGTTTGGATGGCTGACAGCAGTGCCCTCATTTTTTTCTTCACCTCTTCTACATCATCAAATTGCTGTCTTTTCATGCCCCTCTTCATTTGCAGAAACAAAAACAAGTCACATGGAGCTAGATCAGGTGAGCAAGATACGTGGAGCAAGAGAGGCATGCTGTGCTTTGCCAAAAATTGGTGCACCGAGATGGCTGCATGAGCAGGTACATTGTTCTGGTGGCAGCGAGGTTTGAGTGAAACTGCTTTTAAGAAAAACATTCACTATGCACTAACTCAGAGTGAGTTGCTCCATGCTTGCCTAGTGGGAAAAATGTGTGCTTCAAAATTTCCACTCTGCCCAGCGCCATTCTGGGTTTTTGGAGCACATCCTCACATACATCAGTCAGCTCTAAGGCACCCTCCCCCTACACGTGCATTAGAACAACCAACCCCACATAATCAAAAGGGCAGTGCAGACCCAGAGACAAAGTGTACCGACAGAAATGGATCGGACAGGCGGACAAGGGGAAACAATAAACCCAGTGAGGAATGGAAATGGGACACACAGTGAGAAAGTGGGCAGTACCACGACACTGTGGGCACTTTCATCAACAGCACATTAAAATGGTAAAAGTGAAAAACAAAACTCTCGAATAGCAGGGCTCTCCCATGGACCCCAAACTAGGAGAAAGGCTCCCTAGAGAATCCACATGGCCAAGACCCCCCACTGGGACTTTTCCACCTCTGGAACTTTGAGGAAATAAAGGTCTTCCTGAAAGCTGGCCCATGTGATACGGCTGCTTCTGTGGCGCTAGGGGACTGGAAGTTCCTAAGGGCTGAGCAGGGAGCGCCGGCGCTGCAGGAGGCCGACTGGAGAGGAGCCTCCAGTTTCCGTAGTTGTCCTCTGCCTCACCCAGCCAAGCTGGTTCTGGTCCGCTCTGGTCCCAGCTGGCCCCTCCCTTCTGCTGATTTCCATAGCTCTTTGACCATCTGCTTCTCTTATAGCTCTCCAACATTTTTCATTGAACTCGAAGAGACGTTTCTCCAAAGAAGATCTGCAAATGGCCAATGAGCGTGTGAAAAGATGCTCACCACTGTTCATCGTGAGCACGATGGAAACCTAAGCCACAATGAGCTGTCACCTTGCTCCTACCGCAATGGCTGTTATCAAAATGGGAGAAAGAACAAGAGTTGGCAACGAGGTGGAGAAAGTGGAACCATCGTCCATTGCTAGCGTGAATGCACAGTAGCGCAGGCTCGGTGGAACACGGGTTTATACTTCTCAAAGTTAAATGCAGAGCTAGCTGCATTGTGACACAGGAGTTCCACTCCCAAGCACACACCCACAGGGACTGAAAGAGGGAACTCAACCAGATACCTACATGGCATGGTCTCTGCAGCATGATTCACAGCAGCCAGCAAGGTGGCAACAACCCAAGGACTCATCAACAAATGGCACGGCATCACCTGGCCACACAATAGAATATCATTCGGCCATAAAACGTAATGAAGGTCTAATACATGGTGTGACCAGGATGGACCCTGACAGGAGTCTGCTAAGTGAAAGATGCCAACACAAAGGACAGTGATTTCATGGTTCTACTTTGGAATATGTGAAATTCTATTGGTTATGAGGTGCCATCGAGTCAATATGGATTCATACATAACCAGCTTCCTAGGTTGTGATCGTTACAGAAGCATATGGCCAGGTGTTCCTCCCATGGAGCAGCCGGGTGGGTTGGAACTACCAACCTTGCCCTTAGCAGCCAAGTGTGTCCACTCCCAGAGTCCTGAGGAAATATCTAGACAGCAAAATTTGTAGACAGCAACTAGGCTAGAGGTGACCACAGATGGGGGTGGGGGGAATGGTGAGTTAGTACTTCCCAGGTGGACAGCTGGGGTGATCAAATGTTTTAGAAGTAGAAGGAAGGTTGATGAAGGTCACACAGCAGGGTGAATGTCATCGATGCCATTAAATTATACACGGAGAATGGTTTTATGATATAGATCATGTATGTTGACGCACATCAAGGTCGTTTAATGGCTCACAGATTTGTTTGTTGTTTTGGTAGTCCATGGCACTTCCAGTATTCGTCACAAAGTGCCGTCATCACATTACAGGAGCGATAGAAATGGTGCAGGGAGACTCAAAACCAAAACAAACCAACTGTCTCGAGTCAGTTCTGACTCCCCAGGACTCCATAGGGCTGAGGAGAACTGCTCTGTCCCCCGGGGCTTCCGAGGCTGCAAATTGTGTCTCTCTCCCCTGGAACAGCTGGTGGGTTTGAACTGCTGGCTTTGCAGAGAGCAGCCCCACCTGTAGCTCACTACACCACAGGAGCTCCTGGTGAAGAAAAATAGACAATGGTGTAAGATGGAAGCCCACAAGGACTGGAGGGTCCTGCAGGCAATCAGGAGAAGGACCGAGCCCAGCCCAGCTCCGAGGGTGGTGTGCGTCTCCGCGGGTTTGTGGCTGGGTTTCTTGCCTTGCTATCTCGTGGCACCTGTTTGGTGTACAGACTTGGTGGTGTGCTAGGTAGCAAGCAGGGATTGTGCAGCACAAAGCAGTCCCTGTGAAGGTTAGCATGGGGGCTCAGTTCACTCAACTTGTCGTCCTCAGCAAGGTGATGGCCAGGTCAGCTTGACGTCTGAGTCACGGTGCCTCTGCCCCAGGCCTCCACACAGCAGGTGGGATGCACAGGCTGCCAGGTCCCCTTAATTCAGGGTCAGAGCAATTTGTGGCAGGGAGTGTGTCTCGCCAGATTGGGGCCTTTGGGAAGTGGGGTGGGCGGAATAGGTTACATTTTTAGACTTTGCTAAAAGAGTCCAAGTCTTCATTCAGAATACTGGTCGTCAAAGCAACAGAGAGGTCACAGCCACAATACATTATGGCTAGTCTTATCAACACAGAGCTTGTGGCAGTTACATAATCTGTCAATTTATGAAGGGGTGGAGTCTAGCCTGTCACTCAGGTCACAGTGAATGAGGCCTTTGTGTGAGCCTGGTTTTCTCCTGAGGATTCTGGGAACTCCTGTCTTCCTCCTTGGAGGCAGGACACACAGACTTGTCTGCTTTGTCTTCCTGCTGACAAGACACACATATTGCTATGCTAATGGATCTAGAGCCCTGGAGCTGGCGGAGCCACATGGAGACCCACGCCAGCGCTGAGATGCTTCCACCGCCACTGGATCCACAAGATGTTCCACTCACTGGTCTGTGATCTTCCTGCATTCGCCATCATTGTGTGTTTCATGAGTCTGAAGAGGAAGTTATAGACTGGTATGACTGGTATTGGACATATGGGCGAATATCAGACATGGGTTTGATCTGGGGTGTTTTCTCAATATACAATTGCTCTTTGATATAAAGCTCTTTCTTATACACATATGAGTGTCTCTGGATTTGTTTCTCTCATCAACCTAGACTAACACAAATCTGTTACCATTTTGGAAACATGGAAACAGCTGCCAAACACAATTCAGCACAGAGAGATGATCTACAAGTTCATGTCAAAGGAAAACAGAAGACCAAGCCCCAGGACCAAGGTCATGAAGACCGAGATCCTGACCCAGGACAGTGGAGGGGACAGATGGCAGAAGCCTGGATCTCAGCTCTGCCTCCCACCAACAGGAAGAACTCAGCTGGTCAGCTCACCTTCTCTCTTGGAGCCTCAGTTGGCCCTCTTTGTAGGAGAGGAATGTGGGAAGATCCATGGAACTGATGTTCTTGAAACTTCTTGAAAAACAGCAAAACTCCAAACCCAGTTTGTTGCCATTGAGCCGATTCCAGCTCAGAGCAACCCTATGGGACAGGTTCGAGCTGCCCTGGTGGATTTCCAAGGCGACAAATCCGTTTGAAAGTAGAAAACCTCATCTTCCACGGAGGGGGCTGATGGTTTTGAACTGCTGACCTTGTGGTTAACAGCCCAACTCCTAAGCTACTATGCCACCAGGGTTCCAAAACGACAACAGAGCCCTCTATCAAGATAGGTACTGCCTTGAAAGAAGCAAGGTGGTAGAAGAGTACCCAGAGTGCAGACAGGCATTCCCTGGGGGGCTCAGGAGTGCTCCCCCTTCCTGAGGTGACAGAGATGAGAGTGGGAAGAACCAGGAGGGTAAGGAGGGGCAGCCCTGCCCCCCAAGAAGAGGCATTATTATAGCTGCATGATCTATACCGTGGCATGTTGGAAACTCTCAGCTTTTCAAGGTGGAGAGGAGGCAGTCGGGGCTCAAAGGAAACATCCCAACTGATGATGGTGACAAAAGAAACATATGTGACATGTTGGAGGGAGGACGGCTTCCTCCAACATGTTCCAAGTCCCCTGGAAGAAAACAGGCCAAGATGGTAATAGTGGTTGTTGCCTCATGGCTAGAAGTAGCTGCGTCATTTTGTCGTTTTTCTCCCTTTTCGTGTAATGAATTATGTTGCTGCTTTTATAAGAAGGAGATAATTTTTAAACAGCATGGGATAAAATGGAATAAAACCCTCTAGGATTTCTCTGTGTTAAAATAGCATACCTCGGTATTTCCCTGAATTTTTGGAATTAGACCAGAGCTGATTGTCACAAATTACTAATTCATGTTTTTTCAGGCTTTTGTGCATAATATAAAAAATATTATATAATTCATTTAGCCAATCCTCAATGGTTCCTAGTGAAACTTCTATTGCTGGGCTTCCAACTTGGCCCTAACAAACCAACTCAGCGCCAGAATAATTAGAGGAAAAGAGATTACAGAGAGAGGCGGAGAAAAGGGAGGAAAAAACAACTGGGGATTTTCTGGGGGGCAGGCAACAATGCTCACGGCCTTAAAATGCTTGAGAATACCTTCTCGTGTATGAAACTGGCCCACACTGAAGGGGAGACCCCCCCAGGGATTACATATTATTCCTTTCCTACCACATGATTATTATTGATTTCAGACTCAAGAAACTTGTTGTCCACACGATCATGTGCTTGTCCCTTCGCAGGCCATGTGGATGTCACTGTTTGGGACACTGGCATGTTCTCCCCTCATGGCGTGTGAGCCTCCCATGGCCGAGGGAGCAATGACCGACCCAGCCCAGAGGGTGGGAGTGAGTGACCCAGAGGCAGGCCTGACACAGACCCTGGCCCGGCGATCAGATCAGTGAGCGATCCTCAGCTCAGCACTCACGTTCTGTGGCCGACTGAGGCTCATGCCTGGTCTCATTCAGGAGTGCAGTCAGCCCTCTCTCTGCCCGTTGGATCCCACCAAGGCCCGCAGAGACGTGAATGGGGCGAGAGCTGTCTGGACGCCAGCCTCCGAGATGGGCCTGGTGCACAACACAAAGGCAGCGCCACTCTGAAAGGACTTTGTTTTTTCTGTGCCAAATAGTAAGAGGGCTCTTCCTATTTTTCAAGTGGAAATGAACCTCCGCAGCCACCGTCAAAGCAGACTCACCGCTGATCCTGACCTTGACCAGCATTGGGTGTCTTCCTCCAGTTCCCTGAGCCATGACCAAACTCTCCTTTCAGACTGAGAGAGGAAAACAGCCCACGTGCCCATAAAATCACACACCCCGGAACTCCCATTTCCACAGAGGGCACGTTCGCTTCTGCCGCCTAACGTGGCCTGTGTAGGTCTGGGGAGGGCAGCTGCAGCGTCCGACTCAATCCGAAGCATTCTTTCTTTCCACTGCCAAGAGCAGAGATGAGAAGCCAGCCCTAGAGCATTCCCGAGAATAAGTTCTATCGTGTATGCAAACAGCAGCCGTCTTCACCTCCGTCCGAGACAGCAGATTCTTTATACTCGGTGCAGTCTGGCTGGTGAGTGGTGAAGAAGCTGACATTGCCCAGGGCTTCATCCGGGTGGACCCTCACCCGGTGCCCATGCAAGCAGCCAGTCAAGAAACCGCATGACCGATGGCATTGGCATCACGTGCTGTAAGCGACTTCTCTGAAATGTTAGGAAGCAAAGATGGCGTGCTGATGACGACCAAGGTGTGCCTGACCCAGGACATGGCTCAGCACGTGAGAGCTGGCCAGTCACAGGGAAGACTGAAGAAGGAGGGACTCAGTGAATGCCAAGAATAAACCGCGAGCTGCCAGCAGGCTCCCTGGAAGGAGGGTCGCCAGACAGCACCTTGCTTACCTAGAACGCTATTGCCCAGGAAGACCAAGCATTAGGATAGGGTAGTGTGGGTTTAATAGAGGGTCAGAAGAGACAAGGAACGCCCACCATGTTAACACGGTGATGGTAACACGGGCTCACGTACACCGAAGATCGTGAGGCTGCCATGGGGCCAGGTCATGCTTGGTGGTGGTGTGCTGAAGGTCACTGAGAGTCAGAGCCAGCCCAATGGCAACTGGCAACATGTGCTGCCTGACCATCTGTTTCCCAGAAGCCATGACCCCGCACCCGACAGTTTTCAGAGAGCGTCCACCAGAAAGGCATCCTCCTACTCAGGCACATGATCATCACAGCTACGAAACTGAACCTCCATGGAAGCACCTCATGCACAGCCCATATTTAAAGGTCCACAAGAGTCTGCAGAAGTGCCTTTGACAGCTTTACACTTTAAACTTCACCTTGAACTTCACGTCTTGCCTTTGGTTAGCTTGGCACCTCTTATAACCCACCATCATCTATCGCCTGGACTTTCTGGCATTGGTGTGTCTCATTTTCATTCATTTCTTTTTTTTTAAGTTCAGCTCAGTGACCTTGTAGAATGCCCCGCATGCTCGATTAGACTGAGTATTCCCTCATGGTCAGGTTCATTTCACACACCTGGGCAAGACCGTACACATACAGGCGATGCCCGCTCGCCCCTGCCATTCAAGTGATGCAGACCCACAGGGACCCGATAAGCCAGAACTTCTGCTTAATTCTTTAAAACTCTGAGGCAAACTCGCTGCCAGCTAGTCGATGCCGATTCATAGCCATCCAATAGGACAAGTTCAAATTCCCTGTAGGTTTCTGAGATGGAAACTTTTAGCAGAAGTAGAAAGCCCTGTCTTTCTCCCTAGGAGAGGATGGTGGATTTGAACTGCTGACCTTGCAGTTCGCAGCCTACTACGTGACCAGGGGTCCCTTCCTTAAGGGTCTACAAGGCTGTACATCTTTACAGGAGCAAAGAGCCTCCCGTGGAGTGGCTGGCAGCATGGGGGGGGCGGGGGTGTTGAATCATTGACCTTGTGATGAGCAACCCAAAGCTTAACCTTGGATCGATGACTGCGTGCTTTAATTACTTCAGTCGGAAAGTAGGCAAAGTTAGGCTGTACCCATGCTAACTTGGATCCCTCTGTACTCAACTTACATTTCAAAAATATAATAAGTCAAGGAGTCATTTACAAATCAAATTACTTGGGTACGTGTCAAAGCCCCAGTGTATCTCAACGGCAGTCACAAGCCTTCTGTCTTGCCACGAGGGTGGGATTTAGAGCACCTGTGGATGGATGCTGGCTATCTTAGACTCTTCGATGTCCTCTATCAACATCAAAACAGAGCTCTTCCTTACCAAGAAACAAGCACCAAACGTCCAGTTTTCCCAAGCTCTGAGTTCAGCGGCGGGTTTCCCAACTAAGCTGGGCTGCTGGGGAAGTGAGGTTGTTGCTTGGGCATGGGTTCTTACTTGGGGACAGCAGTACACCACTGCCATGAGGCAGGTCAAGTGCCTTCTGCCATGGTCAAGCAAATCACAGACCTACTGGCGGCCTCCCTCCTGCCAGCCGAGCTCCCCCTGGTGGTCAGGGGTGGGGTCTTTTGTCATGGGGCTCAGCTCAGGATGCAATGCCTGGCAGGAGTGAAGGTAGGTTGCTGGTACACCCCACCCCCCCCCACACACACTGATCTTTGCCCCATGGTGTGATTTCTGTGCCTGAAAATGGTTCTTCCCTGTCCCCAGATCTTTCCTGCGGGGCTGGGGCTGCGGAAAACCCCACGTTCATGCTGCAGCCTGCACCTGAGGAACGTGGTCTTGTAGCTGCTCATTAGACGGTCCAGCCCGTGGGTGCAGAGCAGGACTGTGCCAGAAGGGAAAGAGAGGGAGACCTTTTGAGAAAAGATTGCCAGGTCTTTCTGACTATTACTCACTCACCAACCAACCCCACACACACCGCCCCTCCACACACAATAAAACAAAACATACTCTCACGGCCCAAGAGTCAGTTCTGACTCCTAGCCACCGTGTAGGACCAAGTAGAACTGCCCCTTGGGGTTCCCAGGGTTCAGATCTTTATGGTAGCAGCCAGCACGTCTTTCTCCAGCAGAGCTGACCTCGCGGTTAGCAGTCCAGTGTGTGACCCTCCCACCCCCCCCAGGGCCCACACTTGCAAAGGTAACGTGGAAACAGAGGAAAGTGTTGTTCAGAATATACTTCATTGCTCCAACACAGTCAAAGCGGCATCTCCACTGGGACCACATTGACATTTAAGGGGCCATGTTTACATTCCCTTTGGGAGGGGCCACAAGTCTTAGGAATCCGGTGTCTACAGCACTGCTCCCATTTCCAGTTCCCTGGTGACCCCGTGAGCCGGCTACCATACTGCATTGCACGTGTGCAGACCAAAGGAGCCAGCCCATCGCGTGGGGCGGGGCTTCTGTTCGGGAGAATTGGGCATCGGGCTGGGGGCAGTGAGGTTTTGTTTTCGTTTGTGTTTTCATGTCTTTTGAAATGGCTTCCATCCTTCCCTTACTGAAATT
Source organism: Tenrec ecaudatus (assembly GCF_050624435.1). Classification (NCBI taxonomy): domain Eukaryota; kingdom Metazoa; phylum Chordata; class Mammalia; order Afrosoricida; family Tenrecidae; genus Tenrec; species Tenrec ecaudatus. Next base: position 14,293,030 of record NC_134544.1, read on the forward strand.
TCAGACTTGTGGAAATAATTTTTTTTTTTTAGAAAGAGGACTCATTTGTTCAGAGTGAGTCCACGGTGTGGTTTTGAATATTCTCGGTGCCTTCTGCTTTATAAGAGCCCTGGGGGTACAGGTCGGTGCTTGAAAACCCACCAGCTGCACCACCAGATGACGCTGTCTGCTCCCGGAACGATCGACAGCCTTGGATATCTTCAGGGACAGTTTTTAGCTGTCCCTGTGAGTTGGAATTGACTCAAGGGTGGTGGGTGGGTGGGTGCGGTGTTATATGCGATGCTCCTTGATACCAATGGGATGCTTACCTGCATCATTTGTAGACTTCCATGACGCAGATCCACCTCCGTCAAACTCAGTGGGTATTTCTGTCCACACGGTGCCTTAGTGCGGCCGCTGCGTGGAGCTGAGCTGGTTGTGAGTCACAGTGACCCTGCAGGAACTGCTGAAGGCGTGCCAAGAGGACCATAGAAGCTGAGTGGCAGGACTTTCCTTCCACGGGAACTGCTGGACTCGAATCCCAAATCTTTCCATTTGGAGCCAAGTGCTTAACCACTGCGGCACCAGGCAGTCAAACAAACCCAACCCAACCCACTGCTGTAGTTGTTTCCAGCTCTTAGGGATGCTGAAGGGCAGAACCTAGTTGTCCCTTCCAGTTTCCACAGCTGCCAGTCCTGACTGTACTGATCTCCCGGAGCAGCTGGTGGGGTCAAACGGCCAAACCTAGCGGTTTGCCGTCCAGTGCTTAACCACTGTGCCACCAGGCATCCTCATTGTCTTATCAGCACCTCTTATTGGGTGGAGATGCACTTCTTATCAGAGAACAGGGGCTGAATGTTCTATCAATAATAATTCCCCAAGGGTCTCAAGTTCTAGACATGAAACTGCTTTGACGGGAACTGTTTGCAGCTCTTGCCGCAGCCGCTTCAGTGATTGCTCTCTGGGGAAATCCCCTCCATCATCCTCAGTTATGAAGAGAGTTGTGTGAACCTGAACTCACACAGTCACAGAAGACTGGCCTTCTGTAAAATCTTTTTATCAGCTGTCTCTTTTTTTCCTTTCAAGTAATAAACCATCTTACTAATTGGACTTGAGATTCACCTTTCAGTCATGTATCAAGTTGCAGGTGCAAAGGCAGGTACATCAGAGACGGTCGTGTGGAAAGTCGGACATTCCGCACGCCACCCTTTGTGGGACTTTCTAGAAGCCGAGCACGGGAGTCCTTTATAACCTACAAATCCCAGAGCAGCTCAGGGTGGCACCCGGGGAGAGATGGAGAAAGAGGGAGACAGTTGGCGGAAAGCAGGGGTGCGGGAGGACGAAGAGGGCAGATGGGGAGAGGGAGAGAGAGAAGAGGCGCGATGGAGCGATGGAATGAGAAGTCGGAGAGAGAGAGACGAGGCAGATGGAAAGAGAGACTGAAATTCCACGAGTACTTCTCCGGCATCTTGCCTCGTTTTCTAACTCTACATGGGGAAAACAGTGCTCTTCATGTGACAGCATGAATGGAAGAGCAGGCGGGGTGCTGTTCTCCGGCCCTGACTTCCAGCCATGCTGAGCGAGCTGAGTCGGGGTAAATAACTATGTAACTGCCATGGCCTTGCTTTGTCCTTTCCGAGAGGCGGGTTTGGTGGAGGCCTGAGCTTCATTGAAACAGATTACACTCCGGTGTGTGAATCACTTTGCAAAAGGACACCAGGCCGCTTCCCATGATTCCTCCAGGCCGCTAGGGAACAAGTTCATACAAGAAAGCAGCCCTTCGCTCTTGGTGGAATCTTCGGGTGACTTTTGCCTCTGAGGGACTCGTCCTCTCGTTGGGGACTAACGGCGCCTCTCTGTGTCCAGAGAGAGGACCCTTGGGCTGGGTGGTCAGCTTCAGTGTTTCTGCAATGGGGAGCCAGTAGTCAGTGATCATGGGATCCGTTCACAGAGACCCGTGTGGGCAGCGTGGAGCTGTGCTCGTCCAATTGTCAATGGCCGACGAGCCCTGGAGGGCAGGAGATGCCAGGCCTCTCTTTGGAAGTGCCACTGGGTGAGTTCTTCATTGTTAGCACCCCCTAGAGACCCCCAGGAAGAGGAGGCCCTATCTATCCTCTGTGATGACAAGCAGACCCCTGAAGAGGATGCTTCTGTGTAGGGGTTCGGTTGGCAGGATGCCCCCCAGGCCCAGCACACAGACTGATGTGCGCGGATGACTCGGCGAGGCGTCTCTGAGCTACATTAGCTTGTGTTCTGCTTCCCGTAGGGCAGGGGCGTCTCTTAATTGCTCTCATCTGCCTCACAGTCGAAAGCAATGGCCACCGATGGGCTTCTTCATGGGCAACTCGCAGTCGGGTTTGGGGGTGCGGTGGGACATGGGGTGGAGCTGGAGAAGGCAATAGTTAAACCTTTGTAAAATGGTGGCTTCTGCCCATTTAAAATGCCATTACTTTTCGTCTTGGTCCATTTCCCCTACACCTCTTTCATGGAGAAGATGAGAATCCGCTGACAATGCCTTTCCATGGAACCTAATGTTGATGAGGAGATGAGGGGAGGGGCTGTTCAAGATGAAATGAAATCCCATGCTTGGGAGCATTATTGCTGAACTCCTGGGAGAGCCTCAGTGTTTTAGTCTCTTGTGTCCTTCTGCGGAGGGAGGTGGGCCTCCCTGGCCGCGGTAGCCAGTGGCCTCACTGCCCCACTCCCAGCCGATCTCCGGGCAGCTCAGGATTCCTTACCTGCGTGCCTCAGTTTCCTTAGGAAATCCCCTGGTCGTGTAGTAGGTGACACGTTGGGCTGCGAACCCCAAGGTCTGCCGTTCAAAACCACCAGTTGCTCCTTGGAAAAGGAAGAGGCTTTCTACCCCTGTAGAGTCACAGCCTCCAAAGTTCCCGGGGGCTGACCGGCCTGCTCGGTCCTACAGGGTTGCTGCAAGTCCAAACGGCTCAATGGCAGGGGGTTTGCACCCAGAAAGCCTTCCTCCAACGCCTCGTTTTCCTCTCTTGGTGGCTCTAGCATTAGGCTTTGGAATCCCCTGTTTTCTAGCAGTTTCTCATGACGTAATTCACAGGGGAGGGTGAGAAAAGTCCTCAGAACTAGCCACTCGCCTTCCCTATGAGGTTAGAATTGCTAGTCTTAGATAATAGGCCTGGTGGCCAAATGGTTAAGCACTCGGCTGAGAATTGAAAGGTCATGAGTTTGAACCCACCAACCATTTTGCGAGAGAGCTGAAGAGAGAGGAGAAAGACAGAGACAGAGAGGTGGCAGTCTGCTCAGTGAAGCTCTGAGCCGTGGACACCCGCTGGGTGCTGGTCTCCCTGGTCTGTAGGGTGAGTCTGAGTCAGAATACATGTGGGGTCACCTAACAACAACAATGGCTCCCAGCAGCAGCAGGAGAGGGTGAGTTAGTGAGAATAACTATCTCAGAAACACACAGGGGCTGCTTTATCTCCCCCCATAGTGAAGGGCAGCGGTTCTCAACCCTGGGGGTCGAACGACCCTGTCACAGGGGTCACCCAATTCATAACAGTAGCAAAATGACAGTGATGAAGTAGCATCGAAAATAAATTTATGGTTGGGGGGGGGGTCACCATAACATGAGGAACTTTATGAAAAGGTCGCTGCATGAGGAAGGTTGAGAACCACTGGTGTAGTGGTTAAGGTGTTGGGCTGCTAACTGCAAGGTCAGCAGTTCGAAACCATCAGAGACTGTAGGAGAAAATCAGAGCATTCTATTCCCATAAAGAGTCATCCTCTTAGAGCCTCACAGTGGCAGTTATCCCCTATCTAGGGAGGGGCATTATGAGCTGGAATGGACACTAGCAGTGAGTTTGGTTTTTTTTGTGGTTTGGTGGGTGGGTGTGGATTGGGGGCTTGATTAAGGTAAAGCTGCATATGGAGTAGCCAAAGCAGTAGTACATGGTGAGGAACCCACATGAAATGAAGCTTTCAGCAGTAAAAGTGCCAAAATAGCCCCTCTGCCTAGACATCCTCTCCAGGGCCCAGGCCACCCACCACAGGTCTTCCAGGGGCTGTCCTCACCTGGGGCTTGGGGTAGGTAGGCCACTGACCCGGATCTCTCCTTGGAAGACTCCATTATGGTCCCACCAGTAAGGTGAGATGCTCAGGTCAGTAAAAGAGGCTTGCAGAAGGGAGACGTGCTCTCAGTTAGACAGCCACCACGGGGGGAGGGAGCGCACCAAACCAAGGATGCCACCTAACCATACAACTCCAGCATCTATTGAGGGCTCTGGGCAGGGTCCCCTGATGGTGCTCCTGTGGCCTCAAGACCCTCTACCGCCATCATCTGTCTTATCTCGGGGGTCACGAACCCACCACCACATGCAGGTCCCCAAGTTACACTCGTTTGCTTCCTAACCCCAGTTTCCTCATCTATAAAATGGGTGCGATGTTGTTGGATGAGGAAGCGCATGTGGTAGATTCAGCACGGTGCTTTGCATACCTAGAAAAAAGATGTGAATTGCTACTTTATTATTTGTTAATTAATTATCACTGTGCCCATGTGAACCTTTGTCAGCTGGTGGCCAGGCACTTCAATGGAAATCTTCCTTAGAAAAGGCAGAGGTGCGGTGACCACGGCTTGCTGGTTGCCACCCCACCCTGCATTCTGAGTCCCAATACAACAGACATGGGGATTTCCCTACACATCAAATGACCCCAAACCCCAGGCCAATGTTTTGGAAAGTTTTAAAACTTCTTCCCAGTTGTAAGTACAGTGCCTTTAAGGCTTGTAATGATATGGCAGTTCCTTATAGGAAAACCATCATTTTAAAATAAATTATGAAACTATCATTCTAGATACCCAACAGGGCCCCCTGGTGGCGTAGAGGGGTTATGGCTGGGCTGGTAACCACAAGGTCAACATTCGACAACACCAGGGGAGAAAGACGGAGCTTTCTGCTCCTGAAAAGAATTACAGTTCAGAAACTCCGGTGGGCGCTTCGCCAACAGTTTTAGAGGATCTTCACTATGAGTCAGAATCTGCTCAAGGGCAGGGAGTCGTGTTTTGTCACTTGGAGATGCCTAAGGAGGTGCAGCTTATTTTAATTTTTAAATTCGTGTTATTGCCGTTGAGATAGATGCAGCAAAACATACGGCCGTTCACCAGTTTATACATGCACAATGCAGTGACACGGATGCTGGCTATGCAGCCAGCCCCCGCCCCCTCCTCAGAGTGGGTACTGACCCAACAATATAAACTCCCTGTCCCCTGGGGGCCCATCTACTCAGCGCATTGGCTGTTGTCACTTTGATCCCACATCGACAGATCTTAAAAGAGCTCCTGCTCAAGGCAGACAGTTTTCACCAGGGAAGCCAACCCACTGCGTGCTTTAGTGGAGCTCTGCGCGGGCGGCAGTTCGACACCAGCAGCGTTGAAGGAGAAAGACTGGGCTTCCTATTCCCGCGAACAATTACAGTCTCAGAAACCCACAGTGAAGCCACGTTGACTCGAAGGCGGCGAGTTTGGTTTGGCTTTTGCTTTGGTGGCATGGTGGTTGGGCAGTGGGCTGCTAACTGAAAGGCCAGAGGTTCAAAACCACCAGCAGCTCCGTGGGAGAAAGATGAGGCTTTCTACTCCCATAAAAGATTTAGAATCTTGGAAACCCACAGGGCCGGTCCTACCCTGTCCTAGAGGGTTGCTATGAGCCAGCACTGACTCGATGGTCGTGAGAAGTTGTTTGCTTTAAGACCTCGGAATATTTGAAGGAGGTGTGCATATTTTAGATATTGAAACTATAAAAGAAAGGGAAACTAGTTGGGCGTTATCCCAAGTGTCTCTTTAACCGAAGAGAAAATGTCCAGATGTGTGTCTCCAGGATGCCGAAGATCACCTGGTGCTTGTTGCAGCTGCCTTGCTCGGACCTGCAGGCTCTGCCGCACGGGGTAGTGCGGATGTGTGCTCCTAACAAGGGTCCAGGTGATGCTCTCCGTCAGAACCACTCGGGTGGTGGGCCTCTATCTCCACGCCGAAGTTCCCCAAATCAGGAGGGTGAAATCCGCCCTATGATGCCTCAGGCTTGGCAGTAACGTTTACAGCAATCCTTTGGCCTCCCTGGCTTTACTTTCCCATTAGAACGACGCTTTTCCGATATTAAAAAACCACGCACATTTAGGACAGGAAGTAAGAGTTGTATCGGAAAATAGAAGCAAATCAAACCTGTTGTTGTTAATTCCTCACAGCGACGCTGGAGGACAAAGTAGGACTGCCCACGGGGTTTCCCAGAGACTCCTCTTTTCCGGAGCAGGCTGGCACGGCTTTCCATGGTGGAACGGCTGGTGGGCTGGAACTGCCAACCTTTCTGTTAGCAGCCCAGTGCTACGCTGACCCTCGGCAACCTGGGGGCTCCAGATGAAAAGACTGGAGATGGGAGAACGGAAACGTCCAATAAGCTCAGGAAACGCCAATGCGCACGAAAGAAACACATTTAAAGTCACTCGCCACCCAGAAATGCTGCTGAGATTTTAATGTCTTCATCTTAAAATATAGAGACATTTTGTCCTCAAACATTACATACTGATTTTTTCACTTAACAATACGTTACGGATTTTCCCTGTGTAATTACGGTGGGCTTTTTGTAACAGCTTTGTTGGCACGTACCACACAGTTCAATTGTTCAACAGTCTTCAGAGGAGCTGTACAATTATCACCACACCAGTCTTAGAATGTTCTTCTCTCTTGGGCTCGTGGGGATTAGCTGCCCCTGTCCCCTCAGCCTCCCCTGCCAGGCCCACAAGAACCCATCAGTCCAGTTACTGACTCTGTAGATGCTTCTATCCTGGAGTTCACACACAGAAAACCAAGAACCAACAATAATAACAACGTCAAATGGAAGAAAGCAATTGTACGACACTGCTGGATGTGATTGAACTGTGGAATGATATTTGCATCAACTCCCAAGTTTCTTTCAAAAGGAAAAAACGAAAGCAGAAAATATTAAAAACTAGAATAAATTTAAATGTGTCAAAAGGGAGATAAATGATAAGGTGTTGAATTTTAACACAACTGCATCTACAGCAACCCACTTCTCAATGCACAACCCCAACGCTCATTATACCCACATACGTACATAAATAAGCATGCAAATCAAGCTGGCCAGGTTGAATCCAACTCATAGGGACCATATTTTAATTCAGGAAGGGCACAAGGCAGTTTACGATTATGGTGGTGGTGGTGGTGGCGTGGGGGCCACTGCGCAGATTCAACCTAGAGCAGTTCTCCAGGACAGCACTGGCCCTCCCTGTGCTTCTAAGTTTAACAGAGGTCAGTTGGATCTGGAAAAACATGTCCAAGTCTGTATTTCTCACTCCTGGACCTCTTTGGTTCTCTAAGCTGCGATCGTTTAAAAATTTTTAATCTTGTCCGAAGTGGCTCAGCAGGTCTCTCTCTCACAGAACTGGTGGGTGGGTTTCAATCACCAACCTTGTTAACAGCCAAGGAGCATGAACTATGCCACCAGAGCATCTTGGTCATTTTCTCAGTGATTGAAAAATGAAAATCAGATCTCACGGTCACATAGAAGCTCAAAATCAGCCCTTAGCATCCATACCCCTGAGCAGGACCCAGATGAATCAGGCCTCCTGAGAAAATGTGTGTCCAAGTCCTTCCCCTGGTACGGTGCAAATGACCATCTTAGGGAATGCAATTAAGCTAAACTTTAAGGTCAGGAGCTTGAAACCACCAGCCACTCCTCAGGGGAAAGCTGGGGCTCTCTACTCCGGTGAATAGTTATAGTCTCAGAAGCCCACAGGGGTGGTTGGACCCTGTCCTACAGAGTCGCTATGAGTCGGCATCGACTGAAGGGCAGTGAGACCGCTAAAGTGGACCCTGATCCAATATGACTCATGTCCTTCTAAGAAGAGGAGACCAGGCAGAGGCACAGAGGGAAGACAGCCACGTGAAGATGGCGGCAGAGGTTGGAGAGGTGCTGCCGCAGCCAAGAAGCACCGAGGGGTGCCTGTGACAAGCAGTGCCTATCCCTGAAGTCTTTAGGGGACACGTGACTCTGCTAGTAAGTCAGTGCAGACGTCCCTGGCAGAGGGTACCTTTCTGTTGTCTGAAACCACCCACTTGGGAGCATCCGTTATGCCAGCCTTAGCTGGAGTCCCTGGGCAGCACAGATAGTTCAAGCTCAACTATCAGCCAACAGGCTGGCAGTTCAAACACACCCGGGGGTGCCTTGGAAAACAGACTTCTGGTGATCTACTTCCTGAAGTTCACAGCCTTGAGAACCCTAAGGAGCTATTGTGTCCTGCAAACACGGAGTCCGCAGGAGCGGGAACTAGCCACACAAGAGGCCTCCCAGCCCCACCAGTGCGGACGGGAGCGTGTCGGCACGCCCCAGCTCCCCTGGGCCTCCAGAGCCACGCGGGGTCTCATGTGGCAGAGCCCTGGCATCACACCGCGCATCTGACATCAATTTCCAACTCGCGGGAGACTCGAGAAGATGTTGCAGTGATAGTGGCTCAGAAAGCCGGTGAGGAGCCGGGTCACAGGTGCCCTGTCACTAGGGTCAATGTGGCCCAGACAAGGTGGATCTCAGGGCCATCAAGTTGACTCAGACTCCTAGTGGCCCTGTAGGACACAGCCTAAAGGATCATGGTGGGTTTCTCAATCATTGTGACTCGTGCAGGGCAGCTGGTGGTGCAGAACTGCTGATTTCAAGGTTGGCAGTCTGACACACACCCCACTGCCCCTAGGGGTCGAGCCACCACAAAAACAGGTTGTCCGGCCCGAGTTGACAACCTCCCATAACGGAAACACTGGCAGTGCAGAAGAAGTGCAGGTACCTAAGAGTCAGAAAGGGACCCGTGGGCCTGAGAGCGCTTCAGGATTGAGCTGTCACATAAAAGCCAGCTCCTTGTGGGCGGGCTTCCGGTCCCAGCTCCCTGCTGTGGGACTTCCAAGACAATCCCAGGACTGGGTGTGGGGTGAGTTGCATAACCGGCGCCCTCAGGACTTCAGTGGGATAGACACACCCGCTGGCATCACCCTGTGGGTGTCTTCGGGGACACAACACGGGTGGCATAAACCAGTACTTAGCGACTCGGAGCCGACAGCGCTGCAGAAGTCTGAATTGCGTTGAGATGCCTGCAAGCAGTTACTGCAAGCCTGGTATTTTCAAACACCTAATGATCCAGTAGTGCTTTCCCTAATTGCCTTTCCCAACGATCGTGGGACGTTATAAACCGCTCTCTTGTAGGCACAGCAGTACCTCTACCCCCGATGTTCCCGGGAAGGGACTCAGCTGTCATTTCCACCTATTTCACAGGCACCGAGACACCAACGCTTGACAGGCACCTTTCCCCTCTCCCCCCCTACGGTCCCTGGCAGTACCCTCAAGACAGCCCAGCCTCCTGGCACGTCCGGGCTCCTGCCCATGTTCCCTATGCATCCAAAACCAACCTCAGGAAAAGTCCTTGGGAAAACGCCCTTCCCTGTTGGCCAGGCTGGTGTCTCCTGGGGACCCCACTTCTCTGGGTTTGGTTTTTGTCGGTGAGTCTTTGTAAGGAAACAGGCCCGTGTCACTCTTCCCAGGGACGAGTAATGCAGGAACTGTCTGCATCGTGCTGTGAAACCGTGACGTTTCCCGTCTCCAACCCTACCCCCCGCCCCACGGTCCCTGCATCCGTCCCTGCCGCCCGCCCCGTTTCAGGGGACAGAGTGTAACTTATTGAGGTTTGATGTTGTTCATCACCATGTCTTCCTCCTGGTTCCCAAACCTCCGCCTTGGGAACCGAGCAAAACGCCTTCCTCCACTATTTGGGAAAGAACCTTGACCAATAATGATTCTGAGGCTCTTTTTAGGCTGAGCTAAAAAAGATGAAAGAAAGAAAGAAAATTAGTGCTGCTTCAGGAGAGTCCTTGTCTGCTAGAAGCAGAACTGTGTCTGAATTATCTTGGCTTGAACTTGCCTCCCTCCCTGCCTCTAAGACAGGGTGCACCTGGCTGTTCCTGACCCTGGGCTGGAGAGGGTGCAGGGAGAGGGTGGGCAGGAGGGTGGAGAGGGTACAGGGAGAGGGTGGGCAGGTATACGTGGTCTCATCCCTATGCCGATACGGTGGAGACCTGGGAACTGCTAGGAACTGTCTGGAACCTTCATCCTTGGGACCTGCTGGAGTTTTCAAACGTGCAGTCTGCAGGGAGTTTGCCAAGCAAGAGAAAAGACGCCGGTGGCTCTCCCACACTCCCAGAGACAAGGCTTATCGTTGAAGTTCCTCCACCACAGAGGCCCCAAGGCTTCCACGGCAGGGTGGGCAGAGAAAGCTGGGAGAAAGGAACAAACCCCGGCTCCCGCCTTGCTCGGCGGTGAGCTTGTGTGAGACTGCTTTGCCCACCTCCTCCCCCAGCTGCCTGTCTCCCTCCTTCTGGGAGTGCAGGCTGCTGCCCCAGGACAGAAAGACCTGCCGCCAAGGGCAGGTTGACATGTGGGAATTTAGTCACTACAGCGGAGTGTGCCCTTCGCCGTCTGCACAGGTGCGGTCCAGGAGAAGCACCGCTGCTCCTGGGGACAAGGACGTCTGTCTGTCTGATGTCAGAACCCTGCGTAGAGCCGCCCTGAGCTGGAAGGGACTCGTGGCTATGATTAGGCTTCGGTTTGCGGTTGTGATAAAACTCATGGCAGAGAATTTTAGAATTTATATATGCAAGCATGAAAGCTAAGAACAGAATTTAAGCTGGACCCCATTTATAGTAGAGCAATGACTCATTTTTATGCACTTCTTCACAGAGGCAATTTCGGCAATGGTTTACATTTACATGTAGCGTTCTTAAACCCTAGTGCCATCTAGCTAACTGCGATTCTTCGTCCCCCGACATCTCCCTTATAGGATGGATTACAGTGGCCTCATTGGGCTTCCAATCTTTGTGGAGGAAGGCGGCCACATCTTTCTTCCACAGAGAAGCCGAGGGAACTTGAACCACTGACCTTTGGGTTGGCAGCCAGGGACTTAACCACTGTACCACCAGGTCTTCTATCATATGCTAACCCATAACCTAGATTTAGATGGCCTCGATCCATTTGGAACTACTAATAATTAGAGTGATCCTCAATCTAGATAAAAATTACTGCTCACTACCTTATGGCCGATGGAAATTGAAGCCATTTAAAATTCCAATATATATGCATATTTCTGTCAGCCGAGCAGCAGCAAGATCAATTCATGCCCCTCGAGCCAGCACAGACTGCATTAGGATGAAACCTGGGAGGACAGTGGGAGTCGCTTCGAGAGGAAGGATGGACAGAGAAGTTCCAGGAGTGAATCGAGTCATACCTTTGTCAAGGGGACGGTGGCCATTTTGAAAGCTTACAGTATTGAGACTTCGTGGTTCGTATTGCAAATCATTCTGTAAGAGATTGCTTTTCAAAGCCACTATTCATGACCCACTGGGAATTAATCTGCTTTGACGACGTTGGTGATAGAAAGGTTAGCTGCCCGATTAAAAAAGGAGAAGTAGTAGTGTGGGTTGTCTTCTTCACGAGGAAGCGCTGTTCTCGTCAGAGGCCTGTGTTCCAGGGCAGCTGAACACGAAGGAGGAATCACGGGGAGCTTGGCTCCACAGCACAGGCCAGCTCTGAGAAGAAGACGGGAAAGCCGAGGGCTTGCCACCCCTTGCTCCAGTCAACCGTGTCAAATACGTGCTCTCCCTCAGAGAGACTTCTTATCTTTGTGGTCCCAGGACCCAAACACCTCCAACTCTGACCCACAGTGACCCTCTAGAACAGGGCAGAACTGCTCCTGAGGGTTTCTGAGATTGGAACTCAGTTTTTTAAAAATTACTTAATTGGGGGCTTATACAGCTCTTATCACAATCCATCCATCCATCCATCCGCGTGTCAAGCACATTTGTGCGTATGTTGCCATCATCATTTTCAAAACATTTGCTTTCTACGTGAGCCCTTGGCATCATCTCCTCATTTTCTCCCCTCTCTCTCCCACCCTCCCTCCCTCATGAACTCTTGATAATTTATAAATTATTTTTTCATGTCTTATAGCAACCACTGTCTCCCTTTACCCCCTTTTCTGTGATTCATCCCCCAGAGAGGGGTTATATGTCGATCATTGTAATACGTTTCCCCAGTCTCCCCCCATCTTTCCCTCCTCCTCCTGGTATTGCTACTCTCATTATTGGTCCTAAGGGGTTTAATCTGTCCTGGATTCCCTGTGTTTCCAGCTCTGATCTGTACTAGTGTACATATTATGGTCTAGCCAGATTTGTCACGTAGTATTGGGGTCATGATAGTGGGGGAGAGGAAGCATTAAAGCATTAGAAGAAAGTTCTATACTGCACCCTGACTGGCTGATCTCTTCTTTGTGACCCTTCTGTGAGGGAATGTCCAATTTTCAACAGATGGGCTTTGGGTCTCTACTCCGCCATCCCCTCATTCACATTGATATGATTTTTTGTTCTGGGTCTTTGATGCCTGATACCTGATCCATCAGCACCTTGTGATCACACGGGCTGGGGTGCTTCTTCCATGTGGAACTCTTTACAGAAGTAGAAAAACACATCTTTCTCTCTCAGAGCAACTGGTGGTTTCGAACTGCTGACCTTGTGGTTAGCAGTCCAACACATAACCACTACACCACCAAGGCTCCTCTTTGTGGTCTAGGAGCCAAAAGGTTTGAAGACCACAGAGTTAGGGCCTTATGGAAAGGTCAAAATGGCACCAAGCATCAGCCTGGGCTGCCCTATGAAGAAATGCCTTCCTGTGCCAGAGTGTCGTACTCTTTTATTTCAGTCATTTCAGGGTCATCTGTCTGATCCCTCGTGTCATAATGAACAAAATCATTTTGGTTCCAACTATAAAAAAAACGTGGAAGGGGTGGAGAGTGCCAGTTTGGGCGGTTTTTTCCCTAGGGATTTCCGGTAGTGAGCCTTCTCACAGCCAGACCTTGGGCTCACGGGGGAAATGCCCTTGGCCTCAGAAACCTCTCCCCACCCCATCTACCCCATCATGGGTCCCAGGCCTGGCACACATCCCCACCTCAGAGTCTTCCCAGCAGGTGCACTCTATTGGGCCTTTCCTCCTCCTGCTCCGTAGGGTTGACCAGGAGTCGAAATAAATCAACCTTCCCTTTTGGTGCCCCATTGGAATTTTGTGTCCTCCATATATTGTAATCTACCCCCCTTTTTGTTACAGCTTCCTCCACTCATTGAACTAACCAATAATCTCAATCACTGGTGAATTCATTAAGTCCTGGAGAGAAGGGGGCCTGAACACAGCAGTGAGTGAGAAGGCCAGGCTGTGCTGAGCCTGTGGTGCATTTAGCCCAGCTCAGGGTGACAGAAATGTCACGCGGTGCATTCTACCAATGTGAGATGAGGTTCTCCCCCAGGCAGTTGGATAAGTAACTGTCCTCCAAATTTCTTGGAAGGATGAGGGCTTCCAGGCTTCACCACTGGAACATTTCTGTGGGTATTCCATCAATTTCTGGAGCCATGGTTTTGACTCATGCTTTCCGTGTGACTTGGACTTCTTCCTTCAGGACCATCGGTTCTCGCTCCTATGCTAACTCTCACGGCACGGTGCCCTCTCATCCAACAAGCTACCCACAGGAATAAAGAACGCACACAAACAGACATACGCACACCTGTGTCTATTGCAGGAATTTCCCTAATTGCAAGCAGATGGGAACTACCAAACACTCTGATTATAGAGGAGTGGATAAACAAACTTTGGTAGGGTCATGCAATGGATTATTAGGCATCAATACAAACAATGATAGCTCTCTTAACTACAACATCATGCTTAGCACGCTTAGTCGATCTTACAGGGACAAATCGTTCATGGCACCGTTATTATAAAGAGAAACAATGGAAGAGGAATTTTGATTTTTATACCCAAGAATAAGATTTAGAAGACTTCAAGGAAGCCAGGGACTAGGGTGAGGGCAGGGAGATGGGAGGACAGGGAATGATGGAGAGAGGAAGAAAGGACGGAAGGAGAGAAACAATTCAAAGAGATCTACATCTATTACGGATGTGATTTGATGAGCTGAATTGGGCAACTACACCGAATATGTTTTTTCTTTAAAAACCAAAATAGCGAAACAGTTAATAGTTAAAATTATAGAGAGAGAGAGAAAGAGAGAGAGAGAGAGAGAGAGAGAGTGTGTGTGTGTGTGTACTCACACCCTTTAGCATCCTCCAGATTCCTTAGCCCTTTGGATCTAAACATTGGTCTGAGTGGCTAAAAAAGGAGAAAACATAAACCCGAAGTGGACTTTGGTTCTTTAATGACACACAAGTTCATTTCAAACATGTTCTTAAAAAATCCAGTGTCGAGGACTTCATCTTGCTTGGACCGCCATCAAGGGCCAGGGCAGCGGCGGTCAGAGGATCAAGCAGCCCCTTGCCGTGCGTGGGTGGATGGATGGGCCGCGCACGGCAGCTACGAAGTGAGGAGAGGCTCGGGCGCTACTTTGTGCTGAAGCGCGCCTGCCCCAAGCAGGGTGTTTTCTTAGTCTCCTCCGAGTGTGAGGGCTGGACTCTGGGGTCGTGGTGCCCACGCGGGCAGAATGCTCCTTAGAAGCGAGGGGCAGTGACTTCATGTCCTGTGCTTGGGACGTGTGATCAGGAGAGAGCAGCCCCTGGAGAAGGACGCCTTTCTTGGTAAGAGGACGGATCGGCACAGTGGCTACAAGCCTGGGTCAAACAGGACAAGGTGACGATGGCACGGGACCACACAGTCTTTCGTGCTGTTGCCCGTAGGCTCCCTGTGAGTCAGAACCGCCCCAACGGCACCTCACAAGGATGACTTACCAAGAATGCTGTCTTCTCCAGGGGCGGGTCGTTCCTGATAACATGTCCAAAGTACACGAGACCGAGTCCCGCCATCCTTGCCTCGAAGGAGCGTTTCTGTCTGTCCTTCTTCCAAGGCAGATCTGTTTGCTCATTGGGCAGCCCATGGTATGTTAGCTATTCTTCACCAGCACCGTAATTTAAATATGCTGAGTCTCGCATCTTCAGCGGTCAGAGTTCAACTTTGCCAGCATAGAGGGGGAAAGGGCCGGCAAGCAGCTTCCGGAAAGAGCACAGCGTGGCCCCCACAGAGCAGCATTTCTCAACAATGGGGGGTGGGGGGCGAGGGGGAGGAACCAGGAGCCAGAACTGAGCTGATGGCAACTCGTTTGTTTTGGTTTGGATAGGTTGGGAGATGGCCTCCTTTTTCTGAGATACTGTGAAACCTAGGTACCGAGGGGGCTTTCGTTCCTATCCCACTGTTTTCCCAAGAGAACAGGACAATCAAATTCTCCTTCCAGAAAACCTCAGCGTCCAGATGATTGTGGCCCAACCCAAGAGAACTGACTGGTAGAGTTTCCTTCGATCTCAATGGAAGCAGATTCACCAGGTCTTTCTCATGTGGGGCAACTGGTGGTTTGAACAGACAACCTCTTGGGTAGCAGTCAGCCATGGAATGATTCTCCAACCAGGCCTCCTTTTAATCCATACCAAACTAAAACCAAACCCGCTGCCATTGAGTCAATGCAGACTCGGAGCAAACCCCGTAGTTGTCCAAGACTACAACTGTTGGCAGGAGGAGAAATACCCAGTCTTTCTCCCAAGGAGCTGCTGGGGGTTTCGAACCATTGACCATGCAGATTGCAGCCCAGTGCGTGACCACTACATCATGATAGACCATATGAACATGTATATACCGTAGTCTCCTGACTCCATAGCAGCAGGCTGGCTGGCTGCACTGTATTATTTCATCCAGTTCTGTTACTTGTAAAACAGGGATCAATGTGGGAAATACGACCTGAGATTCAGTTGTTCCAAGAATGAGAAGCGGAGCAGTGTCCATCTGTATGAGGAGAAGGCTGAGTCCCTTTGCTGGGGGCGCTGACCACTGCAAGGGCAGAGTATGAGGCGGTGGGCGGTGCAGGGGCCAGGGATGGGCCCAGTCCAGCGGAGCTTTGCTTTGTTTGGCTTCCTTCTCAGGAATGAACCTTCTCTGACTTGCTGATTTGCTCCTGGGGACTTTCTGAATTTGCAAACTCTTGAATTCTTCCTTGCTTGACAAGTTCTTTCATCGCTTTTAAATCCCCAGGGATGCCCTGGGGGTTCTCTGGGGATTCTCCACACGGGACTCTCTTTGCTCAAAGGGGACAAGCTGGGCTAAGGCATCTTGCAGAAATAAGCAGTCAACTCAGGAAGCACCAGGCTCCGTCTCAGTGTGGCCTCAGTCCCAGCTGTGTAGTCCTGGGGGTGCACCTCCCGCTCTGACCTCTTTCCTCTTTGGTCAAGTGAGAGGATGGTGTGCAGGCCGCCAGGTAGAGCCTACTCCCTGCCCAACAGTCAACTCACGGGTGCTTCCAGAGGCTGCTCGGCTTACAGTGCAGTCTCAAGTGGTTCTTACAAGGCATTCCCATTGTCCCATTTCAAGGACGAGGCTTTTGTAATACGGAACACTGAAGTGATAACCAAAGCTCTATAGCACCAGAGTCTAGCGGGCCAAGAACTCTCTGTCTAAGACATTGGGTTTCTAAATTCTCCCTAAACCCATTGCCACTTGATTCAAGTAGACATTTCTCTGTACTCCGAATCCGGAGAGTTCACGTTCTGCTCCTGGCTGCTTAGCTACTCACGGAGCGATCGATCCTGTTCCTTTATCCCTCAGTTATCCACTATCTCACCAGGCCTGATTGGTCATTAAAAATCAACAACAACAAAAATCCTTGCCTTGAGTCAATTCCGACTTACAGTGACCCCACAGGCCAGGGTAGACCTGTCGCATACAGTTTCCAAGCATTAGAGAAGATTGCCTCGTCTTGGTCCTAAGGAACAACTGGTGAGTTTGAATAGAACCACCAACCTTTTCAGTAGCAACCTTTGCGCTACAAGGCTCCTCCAGGCAGTGCCCAGACCAACCAAACTCACTGCCACAGAGTCAGTTCCCACGCAGACCACCCACAGGACAGAGAACTGCATCTGTGGGTTTCTGAGGTTGTCAAATCTTCCTGAGAGCAGAGAGCTCCGCCCCTCTCCCTCAGAGCACCTGGTGGGCTGGAACAGCTGACCCTGCGGTTAGCAGCCCAATCCTTAACCCACCATACGCAAACCAGGGCAAAACCAAAACCAAACTCATCTCCATCGAGCCGATTCTGACTCCCAGCGACCCTATAGGGCAGGGCAGGGCAGAACCGCTGCCACTGGGCTTCTGAGACTTTCCGTCTCCATGGGAATAGATAGCCTCATCGTTCTCCCTCGGAGTGGCTGGTGGGTTTGAACTGCAGACCTTGTGCTTAGCAGCTGAGTGGGTAGCCCACTGCAGTGTGGGGAGATCGGAGAAAAACAGGGAAGTGTGTTCACAGGGAGCTTGGGGAAATAGCGCGTGGCATCACCGATATGTCTATTTCCTGCCTTTGCACAGAGCCTGGCTCCCAGCAGAGGAGTGAGCGAATGAAGGAAACGAAGGACGGCCAGCTGTGGGGTGTCAGGGATGCCTCTTCCAGGTAGGCCTCCCCTCCAACCCACCTCTCAGGATCGGACTTCATCCATGCCATCCATACCACTGACCACATTGCGATTGTTTTCCTGCTGTTTGAAGTTTTTTAACCAAATTAATAGATGCACGGCAAACGCCGCCATGCCCAAAGGCTGGCAATCAATCAATCCACGCCATCTCCTCCCCCTCCTGCAGCCCCTCCTCCACACAGCAGTTCTGATACCCCGAGGCGACCACTTTGAACTCTTTTAGCTGTTGCTGCTGGCGATTGCCTTCACATTTCTGTTTAAGATGCTCATGTTGCCAGCTCTTGATTTACGGGTTGAGATCGTATCTCTTTTCCGCTGTGATAGATGGCTTTAAATGAAGTCATATTAGTGTGACAAAGTGGGTATTCCTCTGCTGCAAACACTGCGTCAGGGCTGCCACCTCTGACCCTGGTGACCGGCCTCTCTCAGGTGCCCTTCTCCCCCAGAGCCCCTCTCCTGGCTGCGTCCTGTCCCTCTGCCCTCAGGTTAGCCCGCTGCTCCTCCTCCTCCTTCTGCAACCCGGCTTCACCTTTTCCCTGGCTTGCAGCCACTCTTTCCCGGATCCCGTGTCCTTCATCTTCCCAAAGCACGCACTCTATCCACTTGCTGAGACAGGAGGAATGGAAGGCAGAGAGCTGGAGTCCCAGGGCGGCTGAGCATCAGTTTTCATGTTGGAGTGAGTTTAGCAGAATGACAAGTACTGCGCTGAATTCCTCTTTCTCGGTTGTTGGGATTCTATTATCTTTGACACCTAGTGTTAAGAAGCCTGATGCCAACTTTTGGTTGGTTTGCCTGTTCTTCCCATGCTCTTAGAAGGCTTTGGAAATGGTCCCTTTCCTTGGCTGTCACAGTCATGAGCCTTGATATGAACCCTTTCTTTGCGTCTGTGCTGGTTCCTTGATCACCCATTTCAATGAGGAAACTAGCATCAGAGGTCTAGAAAACACTCAATATGTGTCAACTTGGCTAGGCCAGGATTCTCAGTGCTTTGGCAGATCTTGTGTAACGATCCATCTTGTGAGCTGCGCTGAGCCGCCAATCAGTTGAAAGGGAAATTTCCTTGGGGCTGTGGCCTGCATCCATCTATATGGGTGTTGTGGCAAAGCTTGTCCTCTCAGTCCTACGTCCAACTCATCATCCTCTGATGTTCACTTCTTGGGATGTGAGCCCGCAGCCTGCCATCTCACCTGCATAGCTTCAGACTCATCGGCTCTGGCAGCTGGATGAGCCCACGACTTGTCATCTGAAGCTAATAGTGGGCTTGTCAGCCCCCACAGGCACGTGAATCAGGAGAAGCATGATGTCTGACTTAGTGTGATTCGGGACTTAGTATCTTCCACAACTGTGTGAGCTTTTTCCTTGAAATAAATCTCTCTGTATATATGAGGTGTGTTATCTGGGTGGACTAGAGAAACAAATTCATAGACACACACATGCGTCTAAGGAAGAAATTTAGGTACAAGAGCAATTGTACATTAAGAAAGCATCCCAACCCAGTCCAGTCCAAGTCCATAAGTCTGATCCTAGCCCATATGTCCAATACCAATCTATAAAATTCTCTTCAGACTCATGAAACACATGCAATGAAGCCAAAGGCAGGATAACAAGACAGTAGGTAGGAAGTCTTTGGGTCCAGTGGTGTTATAAGCATCTCAGTGCTGGCAGGGGCCTTGCTGTGGCTTCTCTGGCTTCAGAGGTCTGGTTACATCCATGTGGCTTGTCTTCTGCAATGTCTCCCAGGGAGTGGCAGAGAGAGAGGGGGGTGTCTTCTGCCTCCAAGGAGGAAGTACCAGATTTCCCAGAATTCTCAGGAGAAGGCCATGCCCACACAGAAGTCTCATTGGCTATCTCCAGATTGACAGCCTAGACTCCACCCTTACACTTTTAATCCTTAAATTGATACCAGATTAGGTGACTGCCGCATGAGGGGACTTCAGAAAGTTCATGGAAAACTTTTATTATCTTTTAACTATTTCTATATATTTCCTTCACTGCATACATTTCCTTCATTGAGTTTTACTTTGTTGGAGACTCAGGGCCAAGACTTTTAGGACTGAGGATACTGAGAGAGCTTTCAGGGGTCCCAGAAAGGGGCTGTGTGCTGCTGCAGTCTACTGCCAAGTGGTGTCTGCAGCTCCATCTGCAGAACCTTCTGTAAATCTGGAACTTCCCATGAGGCCATAGGTGCAGACCTGGAGAAGGAAGTTATGTGCCAGGAGTGGGGACCATAGGCAATTTGGGTCCTTTCCTCTTGGAGCTTACTCGTGTCCCTGCTCCTGCTCAAACCCAGTCTCATGCATGAGGGGACTTCACAAAGCTCATGGGAAAATATCAAGGATACCAGGAGATGTATTCATTTTCTCAAGCAATGAAACCACAGCTGGAACCATACTGACAATTGGAGCCACCACCGGGTTAAGTCTTTCTCTTTACTAATCCACTACCATTTCCAAGATCCATCTGGATTTGGGCACAGACCAACTAGGAGAGCTCAATGAGGATGTGGTGGGAATCACCATCCGTGCATCCTTCAGGACTTTGGTGCTGACACTGATCTCAGCAATTCTTCCCAGAATGTGCTATTAACATTAGGCTTACTATTTTCCTGGATAAGATCATTCGAATGGCTTCCACTTGGCTTTTCCTGTCACCATAGCCCTTACCCCACATGGCAGGGATTCAATATGCGCGTCCTACCAGTTGCTGGCTATTTCTATTCTAATGATGTGTTCTGGAACTGGGGAAATCACTACAGGGCGGCTTTGGGGACACACTGCATGGCCTATGGGGTGGAACTGGGCTAAGATTTTATTAATAGCCTGGCCTCCATGTACCCCCATCTGACTTGGGGGCCACAGTGATGTTTGGGATCTCCTGGAATTCGTGTCCTTTCAAAGTCAATGCTGAGTCACCGCTCACAAGTGTGAGAGGTTCCTTTTCCTCAATGAAGAATCGCTCTCATAAAAGGGCATAGACCCCTTTGGGGGAAGGCTGGGAGGAAGGTCAAAAGTATACATCTTTTTTTATTTAAATCATTTTATTGGGGCTCATACAACTCATCACAATCCATGCACGCATCAATTGTGTAAAGCACACTTATACATTCATTGCCCTCATGATTCTCAAAATTCACCTTCCGCTTGGGTTCCTGAAATCAGCTCCTCATTTTCCTTTTTCCCTCCCTCTCCCTCCCCCTCCCCATGAATCCTTAATAATTTATAAATTATTATTTTATCTTATCTTACAAAAGTATACACCTTTGACAGTACATCTGGGTCCTTCCTGAAGGGACCCATCATCTCCTTTATTCAAGAGGTTATGGGTCTATAAACTGTCTCAAGTCTGAGAATTGATTAAGGAGCTGTGACTCTCTCGATTCTAGCAACTCAAGCTGGACTGCTGTCCACGTCCCTTATAATTATTCCACTGATACAGATCAAGTCAATATTTAGGAGATTCCTCCGCTGTGTTGTTCCCACTAGTCAAATGCTGAACCTCCAGCAATAGTAAACACGTTTTTTGTCTCTCATAATTTCCCATTGTTTAGCATTTATATTTGTGCATTCAAGGTTCTCTATCAAATCCTATGTCAAATATTTTTATGTGGGCTCTCATATTTGTTTCAAAAATCCATGATGTTACTCTTTTTCTTCTTGTGATTTAGGTAGAAGTTTACCGAGCAAATTGTAATCCCTCTCAGAGCAGTCATCAGTGATGGCTGGCCACCCTCCAGTTTCTCTGGTCCTAGGGTTATGGAAGCTAGGGGAAGGTGGAATTGCTTGTAGAATTGTTTACACTTGTCTTAAAACTGCAATGTTTTTCTGCTTTGGGTGGGGGTGCATTATTTGCTGGGGATTTGTTGTTGTTGTTATTTTTAGTTTTCCTCTGTTCCTTGAATTAGACTTATACTCCTTAATGACAATGATCTCATTATCTGACACTTTACATTTACTGCAATGGTTAAGTGAGCTATATTTACTATGGAGTGGTCTATAGTAGATGTAGCACAAGTAGGTGTTTTTAGCAAACAGAAATTTATTGTCTCATGATTTGGGGTGTGAGAAGTCCAAATTCAGTCAAATTGCTGCCTGGGGTGTCGTTTCTCATTCTGGGGGCTCTGGAGGGAGGTTCTTGCCCTTTGTGCTTCTGCACCTGGGTGAGCTCCGTGTCCTGGGAAGAAAGGCTCTCAGCACGAGGACTCTGAGTTCCAAGGACGGGTTTCCCCCCAACTCTTCTTTCTTGGTGGTAGTATGTCCCTTTCTGCTTGCTCGTTTAGTCTTTTTTATATCTTAAAAGAGATTGGCTCCTGATACAACCTGATCCTGTAGCTGGTATCCTGCCTCATTTAAATAACTTCCACTAATCTGGCCTCATTCACATCATCGAGGTTAGGATTTACAGTGTAGGATAATTTCATGAAACACCAAACCTAAGATAATTACATAATAGTTAGAATCATAGCCCAGAGAAGTTGACACATATTTTTGGTGGGGCGGGAGTGGGAATAGATTCAATCCACAGCACTTGCTATCTGACTATTTTGTTCTTTATTGATATGCGTCTGGCAAGAGTGAACACCAAGGTTTGAGACTGACCCTCACTGTGGTGGTTGAGGGTATGTCAACCTGGGCCATGATTCTCCGTGGTTTGGCAGTTGCATAATGATAGAATCTGGTAGTCATGTAATAATGTAGCTTGTTAGTTGTGTGATTTGGCAATTATGTCATGAAGTAATCATCCTCCGTTTTGTGACCTGATGCGGCCATCGTCCATTTCAAATCGGGACTGGTCATGTCAGTAAGTGAGGAGTGGGGATAGTTCCAGAGCCTTTGGGTTTCTTTTGCGCCTGTGTTCTTGGGCACCTGCATATCAGGGCTCCGCCAAAGGGCTGACTCTTTGTGCAAGGGTGGGATTTGTTGATATACCCTGGAGGGACTTGCATATAAATCTATGTTTTATTGTCTCTTGGATGACTTAGCATCTCCAGGGGAAAATGCTTTCATCCTCTAAGCGGGGGAGGGAAGGGATGGTGCTGGGCTCCTTGGAACCTGCCCTCAGCATCTGAGACCATTTCACAGGCAGACTTTTGAATATCGTCTCCTTTTCGGCCCCATTCCTCACCCCATCTCTGCTTTGCCAGGTTTCTCACATCTAAGCCCCTCTCATTCATTCCCTCCAGAAAACAAACCTCCAGACTTCCGCCAGAGAGCGAGCAGGTGGCCGGTGGTTGGCACTTCAACACATTTGTGGGCTGGCAAGTCTGGTGTGACCCAGAAGGGACTGTGAACTCACAGTCACCAGGGACAGGAAGTCACAGCACGCCATGATTCAGGGGCACACAGGGCAGGGCATTAGCAACACATTAGCATCCTGGGGAGGGCTGGGCTGCACAGGCTTTCAGACGCTTGGGCATCTTGGATCAGGAGGCAGAGGGACTGTCTCTGGCCACTGGGTTTCATGCCCTGGGATAACTAGGACTTGTGCACAGTGGCCTGGAAATACGAGAACCTGGCAAAGAAAGTGCTTGGAGAGGTGGACTTCCTCAGCTGCCCCGTTGGAGTGGAACCTGGGTCAAGGTCGCATTGAAAGAAAGTGATGTAGCAGCTGTCAACGTCCTGTTGGTGCAGAGGGTACGTTCTCATCTGCCAGCTGAGAGTGGCAGCTTGAACCCATCTAGCATGCCCACGGGGGGAAGACCTGGCAAGCTGCTTCCATAAGATTCCAGCTCAGGAAACTGAGTGGGAAGACCTGCTCTGTCCTGTGAGGTCTCTGCGAGTTAGAATCCACATCTCAGCACCCAACACAACACTGGCGGGAGAGGAAAACGTGCTGTGCTTGGGCGTCTGACTGGCAGGCTGGGTTCTAGGTTGAGGCATGTGGGGAGGTGCAACGAATTAGAACTGATCTGAAGATGGTACGGTTCACCACACACGCCTGCCAGCCTGGTACGCTGCATATCCTCCTGATGGTCCTGACCTGGCTATCAAATATCTTCTCTTGCTCATTTCCCCTGGGTCCAGGGCTTGGGGATCACAGTCCTGCTGGATTCAAACATTCTCCTTCTTATTTCTGGAACGGCCAGAGGAAGCTTACATATTTCTGCTTGGTTCCACATGTTTGGGAGATGATGCTTAATACTTGCTAAGTTCTCTCTCTCTCTCTCTGTCTCTCTGGAGACATATGGATATTGATATAGAGTTACTTATTTTCTTTCCCCTTCAACCTTGAGTTTAAATGTTAAAGCTAAAAGCCCTTGTCACGGCTGAGAAAGGCAAGGAAATCCCCATGTTGTGTACTCAAGCAACTTGGCTGAATCTGTTTTTTCTTGACATGCGCAGTCACGGGATCTGAAGTTAAAGTTCATTTGTTAGAAGGCCTGATATGGGAGACTTCTTTCTCCCACACTGCACACCAAACTGACTTTGTATTCAACTGCTAATGATGTCGGGATAATTTGGGTAGACCTCTGGATCAGTGTGTGGGGATAAACAGGCACTCCACGTGTCTAGTGAGAAAGATCATTGCCGCGGCGCCCATGGTTAAGGGATGCCCTGTATCATAGTCGTTGTCACAAAGGAGACCGGATGGCACAACAGCTCAGCGTGTGACTGCTGTGGAGAGGCTGGTGGTTCAAGTTCACCGGGGCTCTCTGAGGGCAGTTCTCTCCCATCCCAGGGGCTCACTCTGTAGTCAAAGAGACTCAACAGCACCTCACAACAACATGTCACAAGTAAATTAATGGCATGTCATTTGTCCATATGAGAGTTTTCTATTCAGACATTTCCCATAACGGGTAGTAAGTTGACTCATCGGAATGGAACAAAAGAAAAAGAAAGAGCAAAGGGGGGCTAATTGCAGGGGCCCTTTTTTCAGGAATGATGTCCTCTTTGCTGTAGCTGGTAATAAAATTAGAGGGTGCTGAGCTGGGTTTATTTGACTTTGGATTTTCTGCTGCCTTAAAGGTTATTTAAGGTTTTGACTCTATTGGGGGACATGGAAAGCAATCTCCAGGTTGGGAGCTAGTGTAGGGAAAGGCAGTGCAGATGCAGCTAGAATTCACCTGACAAGGCAGTAGCACAGATTTGTAAGAACATCACACCTTACGTTACTCGAATACGGAGTGGCAGCAGCACTTGGGGATGAGGACATCTTGTGAGAGGCACGATTCTCCACCCCTACTCCAGACCTCTTTCATCAAAATCTACATTTTAACGAGATTCCCTTTGGCGGTGTGAGATGCACTGCTTTAAGGAGCATTTGCGATCAGAGCTAGCAAGGAAATGGCTCACAGAATTGTAGAGGCTAGCAAGTCCCAAAGCCATGGGTCAGGCTTCTGGCTGAAAACTTCCTCTGACTCACGTAATTGCACAAACCTGCAATTGGCAGGTTAACTCACAAGCTCCTAGCTCTCGGGTCTGTGGAAGCTGGAAAATCCCAGCACCAGCAGATCAGACAACAGGCTGCTAGCTCAAGTCCCAAGAAACCAGAACTCAGATAATTATGAGACCCAGGAAGGCGCTAGAGCAGGAAAAACCTAGCGGGGCATTAATATATGAAGGAGCTTCACAAAGCCCATGGATTTCCCTACACTGCTACTGGGACTAAACATATGTTCAACCACCGTGGACAGTGATATGGCGCTACCTCAGGAACTGGGGCTTCATACAATCTTGTCATCCCTCTGTTGGGTCTATGTTGTAAAGAAACAAGAGGCATAACAAGAGCAGACGTAATTACACCTATGTTCAGTGCAGCCTTATTCACAGCAGCAAGGAGATAGGAACAACCTAGATGCCCATCAGCAGAAGAATGGATAAATAAACTCTGATACGAACACACGATGGAATACTATACGACCCTAGAAAACACTAATGAAAACATGGCCTGGGTGGACCTGGCGAACCTTATGCTTTGGGAAACCAGCCAATCACCAGAGGACAAATATTATATGAGACCACTGTTACCAGGGAACAAAACAAACCGAGATAAAGACTTTCATCCCAAAGAAAACAGATGTTGGAGCTTGGCAGGTGGGGGAGGGCAAAGAAAGGAAGCGAAAGCAATGGCCTAGACTGTCGATGGGTGCTTAGTTGGGTGAAATGGGAGACAGGAGTCCACAAGTGGGAGACAGAAAATTAAGGAGCTGAGAAGGGCAAACCGTGGGGTGACTTGATCAGTAGCTTAAACTGCTGGATGCAAAGTTGACCCTGTAAATGTAAAAAAAAATATTGTTATAAAATATCTTCATGGAAAAATCCCATTATCTTTCAAGGCTATTGTTCTCATGAACTTTGTGAAGCCCCTCAGATATATATTGGATGCCAATCACATCCTTGTCTCTTAAACCTCTACAACACCTGTAGCGTATAATCCTCCCTTTATACCTATCATTGTTTGCGTTCTTGGTTTTATTTTCCTTGATTAATATTGCTAGATATGTGTTGAGTTTATTTGTACCCCCACAGAAGACACGGAGAGGAACGGAAGCTGGGCTGGAAAGGGTCTGAGAGAGGAAAGGAGAGGGGACTGCAGACAGCGTACAGGAAGCGGTCACTTCAGCGGTTCTGCTGCCAAAGAAGCTGAGGAATGTGGTGTCTGGGAGGGGTCAGGAATGGCCGCATTTTATATCCTGGTTGGGATTATGCGACAGTGCTCTGAAAGAGGAAAGAGACTCGGGGTTTAGGTGTGATGGGGCAAGGCCCGTGGGGGAGACAGGCACTGTAAGTAGTCCACTCTATGAATCACGGGTTCTTTGTAGGTGGAGGGTGGGGAGCGGGCAAGTGGGGAAACGCTAAGGCAGAGGGATCTGAATGCTAGTTCAGATGTGTTACGGAGTCTGGCTGGTGTCCAAACGAATGCGGGGCGTCTCAGAGGCCCATTGTCACGGTTGCTTGGCACTGAGAGGGTCGTGGCATCCGACTTGACTTCTGAAAGCACGCTCTGGCAGTGAGAGGAAGGATGGACTGGGAAACTCTAAGCCAAGAAAACCAGTAGTCAGTGGTGACGTGGGGTGGAGACATGCCTATTCGCCATAAGGCTCCATAGCTGGTTGGACCAATCACCTCCCACCAGGGACCCAGTTGAGGTGCCACCACTCCAAGAGCCGTGCATCTGCCAGGCAAGGTAGGCGCATGGTGGCCTGGCACGTGGGACCCGGCCAAAGGAAGCCAAGGTGACGGGGGAGCATGGCTGTGGCAGTCGGAGGTTGGCCCTGGCATTTTCTCTTTAGGATCTAACCATGACGCTGTCTCCTGACCCAGCCACCACCTCTGAGCCCTGGGCCCTGCACCCACCCTTGGGTCTGGTTCCGCAGGCAGGGTGTGATTGTACCTGAAACTCACATCTCCTGAGACTGGCGGCCTGGGCCAAGAAGAAGGATCGTTTCCAGATGTAGGCCTCACATCTGGGCCAGTCACCAGGAGGCTGCTTGCTTAAACTAAGACTGTGAGGACTCAAAGAGAAGGCTGCCAAGGCCTGGCGTGCAGACGAGGGTAGACCAGACCGTAATTAACGTCAGAGGAGGGAGAAAGCGGTGCTTTGTGGGCCCCCTCGACACACCACCGGGAGCCAAGGTTCTGCTCCAGTCCAAGGAGTGCACTGAGGGGCTCACACCTGAGGATGAGCCAGAAGGTAGGGCCGGGCGTTGAGCACTCTCGTCCGCTCCCCACTGCCCACATGATCTCATGAGTAGCATTCTCTGCAAACTTTAGACACCAATAGAGTTTTACAGCTCCACATCGAGGCACGTTGTCACGGATGGTAAAAACGGCTAAGCATTCAACCATCAGCAGAGAGGCTGGGGACTCGAACACTTGGACAAAGGCTTGGTACTCTGCCCCTGCAGGGAGAGGTCATAGCCTGGCCGACCCTGTGGCGCACTCGTGGGACACGCCAGCCGCAGCAGCGGGATGGCACCCTTGACCCCTTTGTCCCCACCAGCCACCCACTTTCTCTGCTCCATGACCACGTGACCCAAACCTTTTCAGGAGACAATGAGAGGACCTGTTAGCAGTTGTCTTTGGATCGGTGGGGGCTTGAACGCTGTCCCCTAGGCTCAAGGCTCTCGAGCTGGGTGGTCAACTTGAGGTGCACTAAGGAGACTAGTGGGGCAGGAGTTGGGCCTGCTGACCTCAAGGTTGGCACTTCGAACCCACCAGCTGCTCCGAGGGAGAAAGACGATACTAACTGCTCCTGTAAGGAGATAGGGTCTCAGGAACCCCAAAGAGAGAGCTCTCCTCTGTCCAAGAATCATGCCGAAGCAGAACTGACTCCGTGGCGGTGGGGTAGGAGCCATGTGGTATTTACCACAGTGTGGGAAATATTGGTCTCTAACCCAAGGTTGGCAGTTCAAGCACACCAACTGCCTCCCAGGAAGAAGATGAGTCAGGCAGCTCCCTAAAGACTCACAGTTTGGGAAATTCTACTCTGTGCCATAGGACCACTATGCATTTAGAATTACCGTATATACGTGAATATAAGCCGACCCGTGTATAAGCCAAGCTACCTAATTATTACCTGGGAAACCAGAAAAACTGATTGACTTAAGTATAAGCCTAGGGTGGGAAATGCAGGATGTGAATTAACAGAGACCAGAGTGGAGAGATGGAGCGCAGCCACAGACACATCCTTACCAGTTCAGCTGCCGGCATAAGTGAATCACTACGGGTGCTTCTGCAAATTGGAGCCGTCCACGTCATAGGATGGCTCTGATTGGTTAGATGTGAGTGAACAAACATTCAAAGCCCTGCAGTGTCAGCGGGGCTTTGAATGAACAGCGGAGAAATGGCAATCACTCGCGAGATAACGGGCGCTCGTCCCGTTACCTAGGTGGGGCCCCAGTGAGATGTTACACCTCACTGGGGTACCACTGACCCATGGATAAGCTGAACCCCAGTTTTTTTGTGCTGAAAAACTCGGCTTATACATGAGTATATACGGTAAGTAGTTACATGCTGGGCTGCTACCTGAAAGGTCAGCAGTTCCAAACTATGAGAGGAAGACATGTCTTTATATGTCCAATGAGCTGCTGTCTTGAAAGCCCCCGGGGACACTTCTGTCTGTCCTGTAGGGCCACAATGAGCCGCAGCTGCTCTCTGTAGTGAGTCGGGTTTTTATGGGTATGCGTGTCACATGGTCTCTTCTGTTGAGACAACACTATCAGCTGCTCAGGAGCACGGACTTGGGAACGAGGCTGCCTGCGTTCAAACCTTAGCTCAGTCCTTTAGAATGGAGGAGGATAAACTGAGGCAAGGTTCTTAAACGCTTTGTCCCCTGTGTTGTTTTTTGCTTTTAAAATAGTTTGTTTTAGTTCTGAGGTTGTTCCTTTTGAGAACACAAACAGCAAGACATGCACCAATTCAGCATTGTGTCCCCTGCTTCCCACCCACCACACGTCCCACTTCACAGGGTGCAAGGACTTGGGGCCCTGTTGGTGAGAGAGCTGCCCGGCAGGGAGGCACAGCCTCTTGTCCCTGTGGGCTTCCAGCACATTGGCTCAGAGCCTGGGAGGAGGCCTGGGGCCTGCCTCAGTGTGTTCTTCCTTCTTTCCTGGGCCGTGCTTAATGGATGGGCACATTTCTGTAGGACGGGTTTATAAAGCACTCCTCTGTGATCAGCGCATGAGGTATGCTCAGACAGTCCACACAATCCCCCCAGCGCCTCCCCCCCTCCAAAAAACAGCCTCTCCTTTCACTGAGCAGGGCTGCCCCCTCTTGGCAGTCCTCACCCACTGCATCCCCAACTGACCAGGTTTGGGGCCCCCTGGGTGGAGGGAGGGAGGCCTGGAGAAAGCTGAGACCTGCTGGTGTTGTGTTTCCAGGACATAAGCCCACGTCTAATTCCATTTCTTGTGTTCTCTCTACATGGATTGGTGAGAGACTTACAGTGCTCCTGTTCCCATGAAATGAAGCTTAAAAAAAACCATGGGACCGCAGCCGGCCTCCAATTACCCGAGGAGCCGCCCTGTCGTCACTTTAAACTCGTGTGTGGCAGGGGCACTGGTGTTGTGGCCAGGAGGACACTTGGAGGGCTCTGGCCTCACGGAGCAAACCGGAGTCCAGAGGCCTGGGCCCAGCACTCCCCTGAAGGGCAATCCTGTCCCTGAACCTTTTGTCACCGGATGAAATGGGAATGGAGGTGGGCGTGGCCATCTGGAGGTCCCATCGATGGAAAACACAGATCCAGCCGCTTCTTCTGATTCCTGTTAGTTGTAGTCTATAATGTCACAGTGAGCGACGCGGTGTTGTTGTTAGATGCTGTCTCGTCAGTCAGCTGCAATTCAGAGTAGCCCCATGTGTGAGAGAATGAATCACAGCCGGACCTCACCATCCCGTCCCCCAGAACCCCGAGGGCACGATGCGTGAGCCTCTGTTGCAGCCCCTGGGTCGATCCATCTCTGTGACAGCGGGCCCCCTTTCTTTCTCTGGTTATCCACTTGACCGAGCGTGGTGCCTCTGGGCCAGGACTTGTCTCTCCATCCACTAACAGTTGCGTTAGTTACAAACAACAACAATAAAATCCACCAAGGTCACCTCCACCCAGCCAATTCTGACTCCCAGAGATACAAGAGGACAGCGTAGAACTGCCCCCATGGGTTTCCAAGGCTGGAGATCTTTCCAGGATGAGACAGCGTCATCTTTTTCCCAGGGAGTAGCTGGTGGGTTTAGACTTCTGACCTTGTAGGTAGCAACCCAAGGCAGAGCCCACAAGTCATTGCTTTAGGGTTAGGTGCCTGTGAGCCTCTGGTCACAATATTTTGGTCAACCAACTACTGTGTAACTGTGGTGGTTACATAATATGTTGTCAACTTGAGACTATGAAGAGTGAAGGGGTGGAGTTTAGCCTGTCAATCAGGTCGCAGCTTGATGACCTCATTTGGAGGCACTAAGGAGATAAATAGCTCACTGGGGGTGGGACACAGACACTCCCTGTGAGATGTTGTTGTTGACAAGCCACATGGAGCTAGAGCCCTAGAACTGAAGGAGCCATATGGAGACCCAAACCAGTGCTGAGATGCTTCCACTGCCACTGGATCCATAAGACTTTCCACCCACTGGCCTGTGATCTTCCTGCACACAGATTCATTGCATGTGTTTCATGAGTCTGAAGAGGAATATACAGACTGGTATTGGACATATCAGACTTGCAGATTGAACTGGACTGGGCTGGGATGTTTTCTTAGCACGCAATTGTTCTTTGATATAAAGCTCTTTCTTACACACATATGAGTCTCCCTAGATTTGTTACTCTAGTCCACCCAGACTAACACAGGAACTGCCTTATGTGTGATTCTGTCTAAAGGAAGCTTTTTAAATATAGATCAATGACTCTAACAGCCTGTGTGTGATGCAGCTCAGCTAACACCTACCTTCCCTCTATGAGACACATCACACTCTTAACCCTGGGAACACCAGACAGCACACGTGATCACACTTGGGAGGCCATTTCAAACAGCAAAACCACCGATAAGAAGCTCAGCCAGGCAAAAGACATGCAAGGCAGCATGCCTGCAGCAGGGGAGCTGATGCCCCATGCAAGCCCGGCCAGGACTTCAGCGCCCAGTTAGCAACTGCTCATGCCGCCCTGGAGTTCACCAAGGAGGCAGCTCCGGTATCTGTTTTGAGTCTACAGATAAATGCTAGGACGTCGGTGAAGTGGAAGATATCGAATCCAAAAGACAGGTGGCTCAGCTCAACACAGGCTCTCTGACCCAGCCACCCCACTGGGGAGAATTCATCCTCCAGCACGGGAGCCCTTCAAAGACGTCATTGGGGACTGAGGTGCACCTGACCCAAGCCAGGGTGGTGGTGCTGATTTTCAGTCACCTCCTAGGCATGTGAGAGGCAGGCAGCCACGAAGGAAGGAAGTCCACGGCAGAATTGTGGCATGGGGATCGTGGTGCTGGAGAAGAGGACCCGACGTCCCAGGGACTGCGGGAGCGTGGGTACATCTGTCTCAGGAGAAAGACAGAGTGGAGGCTCGCTGCAAGTGAAGCTGGTGAGACTGTGTGTGGCATGCTTTGGGCACGGTGTCAGGAGAGAGCAGTCCCTGGAGAAGGGCCTTGTGGTTGGTCAAGCAGAAGGCCAGGGGAAAGGAGGAAGGCCCTCCGCCAGGCGGACTTACATCGTGTCTCGAGAGTAAGAACCATTCGTAGGGTCGTTATAGGTAGAAGTCAACTTGACGGCACCTAATCACCACCCACCACCCACCACCCCCACCCCGTCTAATAAGGACATCAGCTGGTGCGGTGGTCAGGCGTTTGGCTGCTAACAGAAGTCGGTGGTTTCATTAGCCTGCGGTGTTCACGGGCACAGTTCGAAGCTCTGACGGCTTGAGGCTGAGATGCTGAGTACGCCCGGGGAAGGAGCTGGCGATACTGCGCACCATGCTGGGGGAGCTCGCGCTAATAGCTCACCGCCGTGCAAACGCTGCGATGCTAGGTTCTTTCTTTTGTGCCTTTGTGTTTATTTGTTTGTGTAGGAGCAATCACCCTTTCAGATGCCTTTCCTCGGTGCAAACAGGTCCTCATGCAGGCCTTTTGTGACAGCAGCATGAACTTTGGAAAAGCCAGTGACACTTATCTGTCATCGAGTGCAAACACGATTACACACTTGCATGTGAAAATCTGTACAAGACTGTCAAGAATGTAGACAATGTCGCAAAAGCCAGCGAGCCTCAGGGAGAGCCCCCATTCCAGAGACGGACTGCTCCGTCGGGTGTTCTTGGCTGCCTTCACAATGGAAGCCGATCACCAGGCGTTTCTTACACGGTGCCCACTCGGTGAACTGCCAAGCTTTGGTCAGTCCTTAGGCGCAGACAACTTGAATCCACCCAAGGTCCACATCACAGATGTCAGCTCTGTAAAGTTAATATGCCGAATGCCACTGGTGCTTATAGTGGGCAGTAGTTCATGCTCTGTTTTTATTTTTACCTTTTTCTTATCTTATTATCTAAAATCCTCTCCATGACGTAAGGCCATCTTTGTGGCATTCGGCTGTCTGGATCCTAACCAATGATGGACGGCATTTCAAAGAATCATCGGGGTCATGATGAATCTGTACATGGAGCAAGCGGCAGCCATTTGAATACAACAATGGTTGCTTTAAAATCAGCGTAAAGGCTGTGTGGTTTCCACCAGAAAGCTGTGGGTCAGGGTGATACCCTTTCACCGTATTTATTCAGTGACCATGCCGGGCTTGGGGGCTGGGGAGGGAACCAGTCTGTAGAGAAGGGCTGCTTGCTTCGTGCAGTAGAGGGTCAGCTGAAACGAGGGGGACGCTCACTAAGATGGGCTGAGATGGGCTAAGATGATGGGCTGAGATGGGCTGGCACAGTGACTGTAGCAAGGGGCTCAAAGTTAGCACCGCGGTGAGCAAACAGGGCGTGCGTCCTCCTGCTGCTCATGAGGCCACTTGGATTGAGACCTGACCCGACAACACCTCACAACATTGTCCTAATGGCGTCTTTCCACATCCAGGAATCTCACGGAAACTCTGGGTTGGATTTAAGGGTCTTCTGCTTGTTCTACACTTCACATTTAGTATGGATAGACTGACTAATTAATAGCCAATTAACAGAGAGCCCTCTCTTACTTTTGCCTAACAGTCGGCTGGTGGTTTTCAGGGCTCCCGGCCACGTTGTTCTGCATTCTTCACTCACTGGAAGGCTGGATGGCGAGCCCTCAAACTCACTTCCCTTTGCCATTGAGCAGATCCCAGCTCCCAATGACCCCATAGTTCAGAGCAGCCCCCTGGGCTTCGAGACTAAAGCATTACCATTGCAGACAACCTCGTCCTCTCCCGTGGAGCAGCTGGGGGTTCACCAGGCTGCGGTGGGAGCTCAGTGCTGAGCCCACGGCTCTTCGGCCATCCCGACTCCACCCGAACAGCAGCTGGTGCCACCGGCCACGTACACGTCGCCCAAAGGAGGGGCCGACATTTGCGCCAGGCTCCACACGGACGTCTGTGGCAGTCTTTAGAACTCTTTTTGCCAGTTTCCTCTGATGAATATGCTGACATGCGGGAAGGCTCACACAAATATTTCTGGAGGAGGTGATTCCCATCTAAATACAAAGAAGGAGGAGGAAGAGGAGAGGAGAGGAAAAGCAGTATCCTCCGGTCCGTATTTTTTGAATGGTATTAAAGGGTAAATTCCTAGGGGCTAAAGCCATCCTATCTCTGTGTGTCAATGCTTAATCCAGGACCCAGCCCAAAGCCACTCAGTACCATCCGGATAGTTGTGATGGATGGAGGGATGGACGCCTAGGGTGGGCTGGGGCGTGGATTGGTGGAATGATGATTGGTGCATGGAGACTGGTTTGATGGATAGATGGGTGGGAGGATGGTTGGGAAGGATGGAAGGAGGGCCAGCTGGCTGGCTGGCTGACAGGGCAGATAACAGGATGATGCAAGGGATGGAATTGATGGGTACAGCTAATGGTGAGATGAGAGTATAACAGGTCATGTGTAACATGCAATGCAGCCTATCTCCTTTTGGGGACAGGAGCAGTGGCTGACACAGTTAGATCTTCTTTTGTAGGGGAGGTGGCGTTTGGGTTTACTTGCCTCCTCCTTACCAGCTGCCAAGGCCTGGGCAGGCTCTCTACTGCGACCCTCACTCTGCTAGCCTCAGAAGGGCCGGGCTGCCAGAGGAGGCTGGACCCAGAGGTGCCGGCGGCGACTGACTGAGCCCACCCCGCTCATAATGAGCGCCCAGGCTATTAAAAGCCTCACAACACACCAGGCCTTTCCAATAAAATTGTAGGCCATAGAGATGAACAAAAGATGAAGAAGAAAGGGGTTATTAGAGTCATTCCGTGGGGTGGGACAGGTCACCCCCTCATGGTTACCGCCGAGGCTAAATTACAGCGCGGCGTGCCACCGGCCTGGTTTTCTTCTTGTGGCTTCCCAAGGGTTTTCTCCCAGTTTACTTCAGGAGTGCCGAAAGGTGCTCCTAATTCTATTCCTGTCTGGCTATTTTTATAGTACTTAAATCTGGGCAAATGTGCGTAATAGAAACACGGGCCCTCTTTTGTCGCTGAGGTCAGCAGTCAGTTTAAGTGCCAGCACCTGCTGTTTTCCACACCTGCCAGGGCCCCACGCCCAGCCTGCTGGGCCCTCTGCAGAGCCCCACATGGCCGTGGGTGCGCCCTGTTAAACAAGAAGCTCGGGTTGTCTGGAACCTCTGCCCTTGATTGTAAGAGAACTGACACAATGCCAAAAAGCCACCGAAAGTTCTAAAGCCCCCTTTCCTATGGGGAAGTCAGCGCACCACGGCCCTGAGTCAGTTGGGGGAGGGGGTCTTTGGACATGCATGGGGCAGGTAGCAGAACGGTGCATTGAGCAAGGGGACAGAGGGGAAGGCTCTGCCCAGGCCCCTGGTCCCTCACTGCTGACCGGCACCGAGTCCAATGGCCAGTACCCATTTCGTGGCCTGGTGGGCTTTGCTTGTCCTGGCAGCCATTTGCCATTTGGGCAGCAGGCCAGAGGTGCCAGGGAGTTGATGTGGCCGCTAGCAGTTCTCCAGCCGGGAGGGACGGGAGTTGTGCACACACACGCCCAGCAGGGAGGGACAGGAGTGGTGTGCACACACACGCCCAGCAGGGAGGGACAGGAGCCGTGCGCACACACATGCCCAGCAGGGAGGGACAGGAGCCATGTGCACACACATGCCCAGCAGGGAGGGACAGGAGTGGTGTGCACACACACGCCCAGCAGGGAGGGACAGGAGTGGTGTGCACACACACGCCCAGCAGGGAGGGACAGGAGCCGTGAGCACACACATGCCCAGCAGGGAGGGACAGGAGTGGTGTGCACACACACTCCCAGCAGGGAGGGACAGGAGTGGTGTGCACACACACTCCCAGCAGGGAGGGACAGGAGTGGTGTGCACACACACTCCCAGCAGGGAGGGACAGGAGTGGTGTGCACACACACTCCCAGCAGGGAGGGACAGGAGTGGTGTGCACCCACACGCCCAGCAGGGAGGGACAGGAGTGGTGTGCACACACATGCCCAGCAGAAAGGGACAGGATCCATGTGCACCCACATGCCCAGCAGGGAGGGACAGGAGCCGTGTGCACCCACACGCCCAGCAGGGAGGGACAGGGAGTGGTGTGTACACACACGCCCAGCAGGGAGGGACAGGAGCCATGTGTGTGCTCCAGGGATGGGAGTTGTGTGTACACACATGCCCAGCAGGGAAGGACAGGTGTAATGTGCACATGCCCCAGCACCCTGGAATCCTGGGTCCCCATGGAGTGAAGCCTGGGCACTCCCGTGGTAGCTGGCTTTCCCAGCTGCTCTCTTGTCTGTCTCCTGTCCCCACTCCTGGGCAGGGTCCCTGGGATCCTTTCCACCCAAAGCTCTGGCTCTGGGATCTCTGCCTTGGCGTCTGCCTCAGGGGGCACTCAAAGGGAGGCAGGTGGTCACCTCTGCCAACAGGAGGGGGTGCAGTGTGGGGATCTGGGGAGACGACCACTGTGGGGACGGGGATGCTGCAGCCCTGGCTGCCAGGGGCATGGAGGGAGACCCCTCTCAAAAGCGCGGAGAACTCGGTGCATGTCCATCCATGTTAGGACTTTTTCCTGCATGATAGTCAGCTTGTCTCCCACCAGGGTGGTCTTGAATGGTTGGGAATCCTGGGCCATGGAAGCATCCGCCATCGTGGTTTTTGTGATGCATCTGCCGGGTCCTCGTGACTACTCAAGGCGATGCCCGGGACGACTGTCCGGGAACCCCTGGCCGCAGCCGCCCCTGCATCAGCACTGGAGCTGACACCTGGCCGCACGCCTCACTCGATGGCACTCCTGCTGGACGCTGTCCACACCATTCTGACTCCCGGTGACCCGACAGGACCGAGGATGACTGCTCACGGCGTTTCCCAAACGACAACCATCCAGGAAGCAGGTCCCGGTCTTTCTCCCAGGGAGTCCCTGGGCGCCTTGGAACGTGGAACCATCGCACCCATAGGCCCCGCTGTGTTATGCTCTTGGGACTTCTGGTCGCTTTCACCCTGGTCTTTTCAGGAGAACCCTTCCTCTGTGAGTGCCCAGGTCCAGCTCAGGGTTCAGGAGTGGCAGGTGGGCAATTGACCCAGGAAAACTATGTCCTCAAAGCCTGTTGATCTGAACGTGCTCCAACCTTTCTTCCTCCCTTCGCAGAATTGTGGGAAGCCCTATATCCCAAGGCTTAGGTGTCCACAGGAGCATGCCCAGGCCGATGCCTTTTCAAAAACCCACACAAGCTGGACAACGCCGACTGACTGCGATTTCCTGCCGTGCCTGGAGCTGCTGCGCCCTCACATCGCTGTATCTCTTCCTGATGCTGCCAGTGACAAGGTCAGCAATTCAAACCCACCAGCTGCTCCTCCAGAGAAAGATGAGGCTGTCTCCTCTCAAACACATGTATAGCCTTGGAAACCCACAGCAGTGGTTCCACCCCATCCCACAGGGTCTCTATGAATCGGGGTGACTGGTTTATGAGAGCCAGTGTGATGGATTGAGAAGCCTAACCCCTCTACCTGAGGACACGACCTTGGTTAGAAATAGGGTCTTCCATGGTCAGCCGACGGGAGGGCACACCGGGACAAGGTGGCTCCTAATCCAAGCTGAGTGGTGTCTTGATATAAACTACAGAGATGGAGCACACACACCCCATCCCACCCCCACCCCAGGGGCTGTGGGGTCCTGTGAAGACTGGAGGGATAGAGTTTCAGCCAAGGAGTTCCAGGAAGCACCAGGCCTGGACAGGGCAGGGAAGGGCCCCCTCAGGCCTCCAGAGAGATTGAGGTGCTGCTGAAACCAGGGTGCTGGGCTTGGGGCCTCCGGGACTCTGCGGCCAGTAGGTTCACCTCTAATTTAAAGCCTTCGGCTTTGGGGTCTTGTTTCCAGCAGCCCCAGGGGCTGAGATCAGCCTGATGCAGGGGACTTTCCAGCTGGTTGGGTCTAGAGGGAGGCTGTCCGGAGGCAGAGCCCCCAGCAAACAGCCCTGGGAGCTCCAACTGTGCAGGGCCTGTTCCCCACGTGCCCTGCTGAGGTGATGGAAGCTCTCTGAGGGCCTGTGTGCACCTTGGGCAGAGCCTGAAGCGCAGAGCTAAACAAGGGCTTGCTTTGACTTTGACCCCCTGGGTCACAAGTAGATTTGATATAAACACTCGAAAGATGGGTTACAACCACCTCAGAAAGCTAGAAAATCTTTGAAACGGGAGAAAGACATTTTTAGCTAGTGCTTTCTTTTAAATTAAACTCTTTTTTTGGTGAGGGAAAAAAAAAAAACAAAGGAAAAGGATTGGCTCCAACCAGCTATCTTTCTCTGCCCCCTAGTGGCTCTAAGACAAATTGCAAGGACTTTCACTTTTCTTCTCAAAGTTTTCAGTTCTCTTCTTGTCCTTGTTAGAGCTCAGCGGGGAAAGTTTTGTCTGCTTGTCTTTGGAAACATGCACATCCCAAAGTTCCAGAGGATATCATGGAGAGGAGTTTACATGCCTCTTTCCCAGAAGGCACATGTGCCATCCGCCAGGGATACCATCGGGCAAGGAGGTTTGGATTCCCAAAGCTATGCCCACCTACTTCTGCCCACAGGCTCCTGGCTGGGCAGCCAGCCCTGGTTTAGAT
Source organism: Tenrec ecaudatus (assembly GCF_050624435.1). Lineage (NCBI taxonomy): Eukaryota > Metazoa > Chordata > Mammalia > Afrosoricida > Tenrecidae > Tenrec > Tenrec ecaudatus. The sequence goes on from NC_134544.1 coordinate 14,331,120, forward strand.
GCTCCTCTAAGTGGGTGCCCAGCACTCTGGGAACAACCTGCTCCTTTGCCCAACTGGCACCAGTTCATCCAGTCAACTCCAGCCGCTCTGCCAGGTTTTCTTGGCCGGGGTCTTTATGGAGGGAGCTTGCCAGGCCCTCCTTTGGCAGTACCGCTGAGTGGGTCTGGACCTCCACTTTGTCGGTGAGCAATTGAGTGCAAACCATTGGGGCTGCCTGCCCCCAGGTGTTAACTGTGCTGCAGAAGCATGGGCATGACCCAGTCACCGCAGCACGAAAGATCCTAATGCTGACACGGAGTGGTCCTACAGAAATGTCATCATGCAGCCTGGCTGGCGGTGTGGGGTAATGGATGGGGTGCTAATCGTAGGTTGACGGTTCAAACCCAAGTGACACTCCGAAGGAGAAAGCTGAGGCTTGACTTACAACGATGGAAACCCTATAGAGAGTCACTCTTATGGCAGTGGAGGTGGTTGGAGTTAATATATCATTAGGCTAAAATGAATGGATGAATGAATCAATGAAAAAGAGAGGGGGAAGAAAAATGTTGACAATAGACTACCTTTCCCAGAAAGAACAGCATCTGGGGTCTTAAAGGCTTGTCTTCAAACAAGCAGCTATACCTAAGTGAGGTGTCAACTAAGCCCACATGGAAGAAGCACACCAGCCCGCGTGATCCAACGATTGGAAATAATATAGTCCAAATCCGAAGGAGAGGATGGTATCAGAGGTTAAATTCTGAACATTCATTTTGCAGAAGGCGATGGACAACAGCGGAAGCCCCAAATCCATTGCGGGATCCACGCATCGATTAAGCCTCTGGTGAGCCCACTCTGACTCAGTCAGGTGATTCGCACAGCCTTGCTATCAGACGGAGTATTAAAGAGCCGATGATGGCAGACGTAGTTAGATTCAAGTGTGGTGTCTTATCATTTGATCTCTCTGTTGACCCACTTTAAAGTTGTTTGCATTTGCTATCTGTTTTAAGGGAAGGGGAAACCCATGTGGGTTATGGCTCAGGTGAGTCCTCTCTGTCCACAGCCAGGGATGGGACTAGCCAGACCATCCTGCCGACTGCATTCAAACTCGGACGGCTGCAAGTGCAGGCAGGTCAACATGGAGCACTTTCTCATTGGATCTCTTTGTGACCCAGTTTCAATTTGTCCTCGTTCGCATATTTTCAGCTTTCTTTTTTCATGAAGGTTTTTCTCTGTTTTACTTTGCTGTTTTTGTTTGCTTTTTATGCTTTTCTATATGTGAAATCCAGTATAAGGTTAAATCTAGAGATAGTCACTGGATTAATGGTCTCTCGGGGTGTGGCAAGGGAGGTTTCGCGGAAACAGAGAACTAACAACAATGAATACAAGAAAGAATAAAATGTTCTAAAATCAATTGGGAGATGATTGATTACACAGCTCTTCTTAAATATGACTGAACTACCAAATTGCATGATATTTGAATTATATGCCAATTAAACTGTCATATATATGTGTGTATATATATATATATACACACATACAACCTTTTCAGCATATCATTTCTGGAACAAACAATAAAAGAGTAAATAAAACTAATAAAAATAGCTAGCTTGGGGGAGAGAGTGAACGGGGTGAAGGAAACAAGAACAGGCAGGAGCCCTGGCAGCCCAGGGGGTTAGATGTTGGGTTTGCTAGCCGAAAGGTCAGCAGTTCAAACCCACCAGCTACTCAGAAGAAGACAGGTGTGAGTCTATCTGCTCGCATAACGATTTACTCTGGGGCTGATTGTACAATTCTCCATGACATGATCGAATGATTGAACTATTGAATCATATGATCTGTAAGCTACTTGCCAATAAAACTGTTGGGGGGAGGGGAACCAAGAACAGAAGCAAGACTCCTTGACACATACGTCAGTGGAGTGTGTTCCCTTTGGACCATCTATGTGTTTTTCAGAACTGGGATCCCTTTTCACTGGTTCCACAGAAACACCCTGCCCAGGAGGGTCTTACAGAGTGAGTCTTGAATTTCTGCAGTGCGCTCCTAGAGAAAAATGGCTGAAGAGGCAGCGTGACTCATTTTAAATTCTAGATCATGGAAATCATCAAGCCTCCAGAAATAGGAGATACATAATGGGCCCAAGAGGTACTGAGCAGCGGGAAGAGCTTCCCCAGGAGAAAGCTGCCGATGGCTTGTGAATGCAGGCTTCTGGCTGCACAGACCTGGTGGAAATAGCCTGGAGGCCAGAGAGCAGCAGACCGAGCGAACACTGCCCACAGGAGCCAGGGCCCACAAGGGCTCCCAGTGACCTAAGTGGGAATAATTGGAGCATTTAAAAAGAATATTGACTGCCATGGATTGAAACACATGAAATGTATATAATCCGTGAGCAAATAATTATGCCTCAAAATGCCATTGGTGCCCCTGGAGAGCCCAAGGACCCCGTGAATTCATTGGTAACTGATGATGAATAAGGAAAATGGGTGAACATGCACCCAACTTCCTGAACACACTGTATTTTAGGGAGACAGGTGATGGGAGGCTGGTTTGGAACGAGGACTTCCAGAGTGTCCCTGCAGAAAGAAAGCTAGAAGTGGAATCTCACCATGTGTCCAAGTGCAGCAGGATGATGGATCCAGTCTGCATCTCCAGGAGATGGGAGGGGCCCGGGAGACAGGCTGCGAGGGTGGAGAGCCAGGCGGGCAGGCAGGCGCGGCACCCCGTCAGCAGTGTTAGCGATTCTCCTGGATTCCTATCTGTTAGTTATGAGCATCCATGGACACGTTGGGAGACCCTGTGGGTCGTGGTGACACGCCAGCTGCTAAGGGAAGGACCAGGGATACGAGCCCACCAGCCTCTCCTCAGCTGTTTCCGTGAGGATTTGCAGCCTTGGAAACCCTGTGGAACAGTTCTTCTCTGCCCTTTCCTTGCCTGGCGCCCATGGTTACCTGCTCTGCCACCAACCCAAAGGTAGGCCTGGTGAGCTGCTTCTGACAGGTGACAGCCAGCAGCAGGTCCGCTCTGCACACAGGACGTGGCCGTGAGTAGTAATCAGGTCAGGGGTAACGAACAACCACCACGTGAGCGCAAGGGAGCCCCCACACAGCTGTGAACTGTGCAGGGTGGATCGAGTCCACTTTGGGAAGAAAGGTCTAGGGATCTACTTCCAAAGAGTCAGTCACTGACAACCCTTCAAGCTCAGTTCAAATCCGACACCGATGGGGTCGTCAAGCCATCAAACTGACTGGGGCGCAACTGGTAAAATGGGCCATGGCCGTGCTGGCGTTACAGGAGGGTGTGGGGAAGGACCAGACTTGGGTTAGTGCAGGCTCCCTGGGGTGGGGAGTGGGGGCGGTGCACACGCACACATCGTGGGTCCATGGGTGGCATGTGAGCAGTCACCAAGCCATGCCTGCTGGTCTCTGCCCAGCCAGCTCCACCCAGAGGCCTCCGAGGTGGCTGCAGCCAGACAGACCACCAGCTGAGTCACCAGGTCCTTTGACAACTGGAGGAAAGGATGGGGTTGGTGGTGCAGGTGCAGTTTTGCAGGATGATGTTACCGAGTTCAGTTTACCTTGACTGGCACCACACGGAGACCTCCGCAGAGCAAAGCCCAGACCAGTGAACCCCAGACGATGCCAATGGGTCGGCTGGGCGCCGGCATCCACAAATGCTTCTTCTAGACCTATTGGGAATGGCCCACACATCTGTACTCTGAGGCACGTGGGTGCGTCTCTCCACGCTTGACCACGACATCTCTGGTCTCAGCATGCAGGATGCAGAAGACAGCAGAAAAGAACATGGGGTAGGGTTGCCCCTGCATTCGTCCCTGAAGACTGGTACTCATAGGACAAATGCACCACACCCAATGGCACAAGTAGATCCTCAGAACCAGCTGCATCTGAGTGTCAGAGAACACAATGGTGGAGCCTGAGGGACAGGGAAAGCCAGGCCAGCTTGCTCAGAAAAGGGGAGAAGGCTGCACGGACACCTGTGGTTACGCATTGGGTACAATTGGGTTCTCGAGAGATGCAAAACCAGTGACGCCGCATTGGGTCATTCTGATGGCAGCCAGAAATGCTTCCACCACCATTGGATCCACAAGACTCTTTTTTCACCCACTGGCCTGTGATCTTCCTGCATTCGGCATCATTGCAAGTGGCTACTTGAATCTGAAGAGGAATTTATGGACTAGTAGGGGACATCTGGACTAATATCGAACTTGTGGTCTTGACCTGGACTGGGCTAGGATGTTTTCTTAATATAGAATTAGTCTTTGATATAAAACTCTTTCTTATACATAGATTTTGTTTCCCTAGTCAACCCGGTCTGACATATAGAATGAGATTTCTATCAAGGAATGGCGTACCAGTTGTAGAAGTAGATTAAGTCCAGTTCGGTTCAAATCTGGCTTCTGCTGATTCATAGAAGCTAAAGAACAGGAAGCAGGATGAGGAAGCAGCATTGGCAGGGGGAACAGGCTGGTGGACTCAGAGGTCTGAAGTCCAAATGAATCCACGGTAGGGAGTCCGCTGACCTCTCCTGGAATCAGCAGACAATGCCACAGGAGGTCGAGGATCCAGATACAAGGCGCAGCTCTGGCAGAAGATGAGGTGCAAAAAGGATGTGGCCCTGCTCGGCCTCTCTCTCTTATACAAAAGGCTCATGACACCTAGGATGCGACCCAATGCCCGGGTGTGTCTAGTTGATGTACTCCCTAACCATCACCTCCACTGTCTTCATCCCCTGTGGCGGCCATAACACAGTACCATCAGGTAGCTGACAGGAGCCCTGCTGGTCCTGCAGCTTAGTGCTGGGCTGAATGGTGCTGAGGTAAAGGTGACAGCTTTGAAAACCCACAGGGACAGCTCTCCGCTGTCCTCTCTCGCCCCTGTGAGTTGGAATTGACTTGGTGGCAGTCATGTGTTGCTTGGGTTTGTTTGGGTGTGGAAACAACCACGAGTCACTCTCTCATAGTTCTGGAGGCCAGAGACCCAACTGAGGTGTCCGCAGGGCCGAGTCCCCCTGGAAGGCTCATGGGGGGAGCCTCTCTTTGCTCCCCCAGTGCTTGTGGTGCCCCCAGCACCACTGTCTCCCCTTCTGAGGACACCCAGCCTGGGACTTGGTGGCACTGTTGAGCCAGGGTCCCAGGACAGGGCCAGCATGGCCTGTCTCCAGTGAGGCTGGAGGGTCAGGTCAGATCTGGAGGGATGCGAGGGAGACAGCCGTGGTGGATAAGGAAGCATGTGGAAGAGACAGTGGATTGGGACAGCTTCTGGGAAAGCAAGAGCAATTGCAAAAGGGTGGTCAGCAGGCCTCTGGGTCAGAGTGGTCATTTCCATGGGACCCAACCTCATTGTGTGACAGGGGGGAAGAGGTCGGCAGAATTCCCCATCTGCAGTTCTCAATCCAGAGCGCATACTTGGGTCACTTGGAGACCAGGGTGGAAAATCAATTTCACAGTCAGGGTGTGGCTCACCTGAATATTTTTTTAAGTGCTCTAGGTGGGTCTACGTGCCTTAGTGGCACACAGAGTTAAGCACTGGGCTACTGACAGCAAGGTTTGCACCCTCCGCTGCTCTGGGGGAGAAAGATGAGGCTGTCTGTTCTCATGGAGATTTACAGACTTGAAAACCTCAAGCACAGTGCACTCTGTCTACAAGGTTGCTGTGAGTCAGAATTAATTGTAGGGCATCGAGCCAAGGTAGGTGGTCCTACTGTGCTTCCAGAATGGACAGGTCGAGTGGAAGGAAAGACGGGGCGGTTGAGCGGGACTTCTGTTACCCCATCTGGGCTAGGAAGAGACACATGCCCTCCATGTGAACACTAAACTGAAGTCCAGGTTGCTAACAATTCCCACAAGAGCGTGTTCTGACGGACCTTTTGGAGCTCCCTTCGTGTCACCAGTCTGTGCTAAGGATGAGGCCATGTCATTGGCACAGTGTGCCCTCTCGGGATGGCCGACTCCTGGGACTCTGTGACGCTCACCTTCCAACATGATCGCTAAAGTCAACACAGGCGCAGAAGCAAATGCGGTGAAGAAAGAGGATGGTGCCCGGCTATTAAAAGGCATCACATCTGGTGTCTGAAAGGCTTGAAATTCAACAAGTAGCCATCTAGCAGGGAAGCAACACAGTCCACATGGAAGAAGCACACCAACCTGTGTGAATACGAGGTGTCACCAGGATCAGGTACCAGGCATCAGAAGACCCCAACAAGTAATTTTGATGCAAATGAGGGGGGTCGGAGTGGACCAAAACCTATCTATAGACATCCCCTTCACAGAAGGGTCATAAGGAAGGGACAAGTCAGCCAGGGTGCAGTATAGCACCGATGAAACAGACAACATTCCTCTAGTTCTTTAATGCTTCCTCCCACCCTGGTTCTACCTTACAAACTGGGCTAGACCAGACCACGTACATGGATGCAGATAAGAGCCCCTGACATACAGAACCCAGGACAGAGAAACCCCCCAGGAACAGTAATGGGAGTAGTGATATCATGAAGACAGGGAGTAGACCGGGGAGATGGGGAGAGAAAGGGGGAACCGATAGCAATAACTAATGTACAACCCCACCAGGGGGACAAACAACAGAAATGTGGGTGAAGGGAGACAGCCGACAGTGTAAGATATGAAAACAATAATAATTTACAAAGGGGTCATGAGGGTAGGAAGGTGTGGGAGGAAGGGGGAAAAGAGGAGCTTATACCAAGGGCTCGAGTAGAAAATGTTTTGGAAATGATGGTGGTAACATATACAAATATGCTTGATACAATTGATGTATGGAATGTTCGAAGAACTGTAAGAGCCCCCAATAAAATTATCTTCAAAAGAAAAGAACGACCTAGTGTTGAAGAAGCGGTCTCAGAAGAGCAGGACACAGGGCAGTCCTGGCGGTACCCTTGGCTCTCGGTTACAGGACCCCTGGAAACCCACCCTGAGCACAGGGAGCTTTTTGAATCCCCTGAGCCTCATCACCAGCCCAAACATCACTCCCCTACTTGGAGGGTGGGCCTGTCCGGCCTCCAGGGGGTCTTCTAAATCCTGGGCTTGGCTGCTCCACCAGGGGAAAGCCATTGACCTTTCAGGCTCTGTGGGCTGGGGAAATACCACATCAGCCCCTGGGCCTTCCAAAGGTTAACTGTGTCACAGCCGGTGCCTTTGAGAAGCAGGGTGCCAGTCACCCCTGATGCTCCTATCTCTGCACCCTTTCCCTCAGGCATGATTTCATCATCTCTGACATTAACGCACAGAGCGAGGGCTTTCTAAAATTACCCAGCAGGCTTGCACCTAGACACGCCACTGTAGGAAAGTACCGGCCCTTATTAGCTTCAGGAAGCTGAGAGCTGCTGGTGTCTGTCTGACAAAAGTGCCCACATCCATGGAGAGCCTGCCATTTCCGAAGCAGCACACTCTGCTGACAGACAGACAGACAGAAAACCTGACACGGATCTGGCTCCTGTGCTGGCTGGACTACCACAAGTTCCCCATCTCTAGGGTGCTGGAGGAAATGACATCTTCTGAGCAGACTCTCAAGCCTGAGAGTCTCTTTGTTTCCCGTTGCTGCCATTATAAAAAGCCCAAATCCAAACCCCACAAGTAGAGACTTTACAGAGCAGAGACAGATTGTTTCTGACTACGGGAGAAAGAGGAAACCCGCAGGGCAGTTCCACTCTGGGCCACAGGGCTGCTGGGAGTCAGAAGTGACTTGGTGGCAGTGAATGGGGGGGGGGGGGGGGGACAACACCTATGAGAGCTGAGGTGTAGCGAGTGTGCGTGTGTGTATGTGTGCGTGAGCACGTGTGCGGAGAATGGGAAAGAGAACGTGTAATGGGCTTTTGCTTGCTTTCAAACAGCTCTTCTCTGGCTCCTTTTTCAATTACTTTCTCTGCCATCGTCACCGAGGTCATAAGCAGCAAGTCTGAAAAGTGACAACCCCCTTCTCCCCCACCCCCAAACCCCGCCGGTCTGCAGGCATCGGATCCCTGGGGCCTCGGTACCTGCACAGATGCTGCGGGCGAGAGGACATCAGGCTCTTGGTGGAGTTTCCACACACAACCCCCCCCCACCAGAACAAAGCCACAGAGATCCCTAGATGCTTAGCTTCAGCCCGGTGTCACGTGTCACACGCTCACCGAAGCGTGCTTGTGTGTCCCGGGAGTGGGCTGCTTCCCCGAGCAGCCGAGCACCTCCATGTTCAACACTCAGCTCTGACCTGGGTGCTCTGGGTGCCTCCTCTCCCCGGTCCCTGCCTCCGATGCGTCCGTCCTCGTAAAGCCATGGAATGGCAGCCAAGGGGATGTGCTGAAATGGAAAACTGAGACAGGAACAGGCAGAGTGGAAAAACAGATCCGTTGTGGCTCATCTTCTTCCTGCTCAGAACAGGGGAGCTTGCCAAGAACCTCTAAGACCATTAGGACAAGAAGCACTTCGAAGAGGCTCAGAGGAGGTGACCCAACTGGTCTCTGCCTTTGGCAAAAAGCAGCCACTCAGGAGGTTGGGCTGGCGGGAGGGGGAGGGGCGGTGGGAGCCGAACGTGGGTGGCTGGACTGTCAGGCTGGGTGGCCTGGGGAGGGCACTTCCAGTCTCCCACAACTCGTCCTCCCCAGCTGGGCACAGCTTGGCCCCCACCCAGCAGGGCTGCTCTGCCCCTGGATTGTCTGCTTCCTCCGGACAGATGTCCAGTGGCTGTCAGTGACCTCTCCAAAGTCCAATTTCTTGGCCCGCCCCTTGGTTTATCCTGCTGTTAGCACCAAGAAGGCTCTGTGGGGCATCCTCTGGAAGAAGGTGGGGTTACTCACCTGGTACCCTCCATCTGACCTGTAGCTGCCAGGTGTACATACCCACAGGGGCCAATGGCTGCCTGGGGAAGGAGACCTCTAGGCCTTTCGTCCAACGTGCCTTGGGTGGACCTGGACCTTCAGGGGAGCGTGTTAACCATCATGCTGCCCAGCACCCCAGAAGAGACAAGGACCTTTACCAATGTGGGTTGGGCTCCAGCCTCCCCTTGGGGTTGTATTCCCTCCTACAAAACAGGCAGCCCCTGCCCTTCAATCACATCGCATCTGACAGGTCTTTTCCTGGGACCGTGATACTTGGAGACACCCCCAAGCCTGCTCTGTGATCTGTTCTGTGACAGCCAAGAGCCTCCACGGGTGCATATCAAACGCCCCTCAACTTGGCCTCCTCAAGGCCCTCTGCTCTGTCCTTCAGTCCTGCCGCTGACCATGGAACCACGGACCACCAGTCCTCTTCTTTCTATTTTACAGCAGTTCCCCTAAATCCCACTCACCCTAGAACGAAGAGGACCCACACCGTCCACATGCTGACATCACGGGCATAGCACCCCCACAGGGACAGGCAGGGACCTGCAGTGTGCACTCCCTGGGCCCATCCTCAGGGTGCTGTGCCCACAATGCCATCCCTTGGGCCCCGACAAGAGTGCCATGCCGCAGCGGGGACTGCCAGAGCTGAAACAGACACAGAGCCACCTCAGCCAAGGCCTTCCTTTACAGCCTGAGGCCTCCGGGGCTTGTCCAAGTTCCTACCACAGAGGCAGCCCCGCTGGGAGTCAGGATTCACTCCGTGCTGGTGGTGAGTTAGGTAGGGGGCAGAGCCAGTTTAGGGTCTAGACTTTTTTAGGCAGCAGAGAGTCTGATCCCCAAACTTCCACACTCAGTGAACCCAAGCCTGTCTGCCGTGTGTGCGTGTGCATGCATGCTAGCACATTCCACACACGTGTCATGTGATGAAGAGTGTCACATCCACTGGATGGTTAAAACAAATGATAGGAGGAGGCCATTTGAGAGTCAGCCAGGCTGGTTCAAGCCCTCAGCCACTTGCTCACTGTGACCTCAGCTCCTTTATCGTCTTTATTCTTCGCATGTGAAATGAGGCCAAGAGCCACCTTCCTTTCCTGGTCTTGCAGGGAGCCCGTGGCCATCTCGGGTAACTGCTGTCACAGAAGCAGGTGGCTTCAGAAACAGACGGTGTCTCTCGGTTTAGGCGGCTGGACGTCCAAGGGTAGGAGCCAACTCTAAGGCAAGGCACTCTGTTGATTCTGGAGAAGAGCTCTTGCTTATCCCAACATCTGGGGGTGCACCTTTCCTTGGAGATCACCATCCCCCAAGTACACAGGGACCCTAGGTCCAAAGGATGGGTTCCACCCCTGGCGTTTCTTTCTTGGTGGTAACTGAGGTCCCTCGCATCTCGGCTCGCTTGTTTTACCTCTTTTATCTCTCAACAGAGATGGACTGGAGGCAGGCTAATCCTGTAGACTGCATTATCCAGCCTCGTGAGCATCAATGCCTCACTCCGGACTCATTAACATCAGACTTGTCATTGTTGGGCGCCCTCAAGCTGCTTTGACTGCAGCAAACCCGTGCACAACAGAATGAAACAACCCTTAGGACAATTACATCTGAGCACAAACAGAGGCTAATTCCCTAAGACTGAGAACCACGGCCCAGCCGAGTTGACAGGCATCTTTGAAGGGTGCAGTTTGATCCACCGTGCTGAATGGACCCATAATGCTGACAACGTATTCGAGGTACCGTGAGCAGCAGCTGCCAGTTGTTGAGTTTTGTTTGTTACTGGGTGGGGGGAGGGGCATATATCATTAGCAATATGTATGACACAGTGTTGCCGATCATACTTTATTGAGATGATTGCACTCAGCTCACTCCAAGATGTTTCATGTTATGACGTACTGCTTCGAACACCGCGGGTAGGAGGGTGTGCAAGCAAAACTAAACAAAAGGAGGTATTTGGCTTAAGTCGGCACCGCCCTATGATGGTGTCATCAGGATTGAATCCTGTGGAAATTGGGGACCAGCTCTATTAAGATCTAACTGATCAATCTATAGGATGCACCACGCATTTACTTAAGACAGGCACAGGGGCGCTAGCCTGTACCACTTCCAGGCTAGAAAAACCCACAGAGAAGTCCTAATCCCCGCCCCCCTCCCCCCCCCACACACCTACCTCTCCCACCCAGCAGCTCTCCTGCAGCCCTGGGACTCCAGTCTTTCCGCCCCTCATGGCCTTCACTCCGCTCCTGGGCAGGAAGAGGGAGTGTACTCAGGTTTGGAGTCTCCGTCTCTTTGACGGAGGTGGCTATGACCGAGGGACAAAGTATGGCCCATCTCTGATTAGTGTCGATGGTTAAATTCTGTGCCCAAAAAGATCTGTTCAAGTCTTACTCCCGTGTAGCTGTAATCATGACCTAATTTGGCAAAAAGGTCCCGGCAGTCGAAAGGAGGGCAGACAGGATGAGGGTGGTCTCGTGGGCCCCGTCCGAGGGAGAGGGCCACGTGAGGGCAGAGGCAGAGACTGGAGTGGTACATCTCCAAGCCAAGGGGCACCAAGGATGGCTGGCAGCACCCAAAGTGGGAGACGGGCAAGGAAAGATCTCTCTCGGGTTTGGGAAGGGTGTTGCCCTGCCCACCCCTTGATTTTGGGTTTGTAGCACCTGGAATTGTGAGACATGTGCTACTGTAAAGAAGGAAGCCAGCTGGCTCGTGGCACTTTGTTACAGAAGCCCTGGAAGACAGCTGGCCACTGGGGAATTATCCACGATACGCCGACCCTTTTGTTCGTCTACCTCTTCTACGAGGCGAGCCATTTGCTACCCGACCTCCATTCATGTGAGTGCTTGAGTGTGAGAGAAGGGCATCCATGTGCCTCTGCCTGGTGTTCCTGTCCTGCAGACCTGGGCTTCACAGAGCTCAGGTCAGTCAAATGTCATTTCTGAGCACACCCCTTATTTTCATTATCTGCAGGAACTATGTTAATTTGTTGAATGTGTGTCATCCCTATCCCTCCTGAATGCTAGGAGGGGTTCCCTGAAGTCAGGAGCCTCTGACCACCTACCGTCGAGCTCAGTGGCTGAAGCAGCCGCTGAAGAAAGGAGGGGTGCCACGCGGTGAGGAGACTCAGTCTAAAGCAGCACCCCGTCTTTGCCCCAGGAAAGAGGAACACCCAGCCACATCACGGCAGTGCTTCCCCACCCCCATCCCCACAGCAAGCCACACTGGCCACACGGAGCTGACATGCGGTATTCCGGTGCCACACGGCCACATGGAGCTGACATGCGGTGTTCCGGTGCCACACGGCCACACGGAGCTGACATGCGGTGTTCCGGTGCCACACGGCCACACAGAGCTGACATGCGGTGTTCCGGTGCCACACGGCCACACGGAGCTGACATGCGGTATTCCGGTGCCACACGGCCACACACGGCCAGTCCAGAGAGCAGAGGACAGAGACGAGAACAAGAGCACAGCCACCAGGAGCGCAGCCACCAGGCGCGCAGCCACCAGGCGCGCAGCCACCAGGCGCGCAGCCACCAGGCGCGCAGCCACCAGGCGCGCAGCCACCAGGCGCGCAGCCACCAGGAGTGCAGCCACCAGGAGCGCAGCCACCGAAGGGGCAAAATGCCACACAGCTAAAACCCTGACCACATGGAATATTCTCATTCAGGCAGAAGCAATCAGAGGATATTTTAAATAAAAAACGACTTTGAAATTTAAATACAACGGTAGGAGGAATTTTCAGTAAGATATCCTGAAGCTAAAGTAAGGTTCTCTCTCTCAGAAAGAAAAGATAGGGAAGCAAAGGATCTGACCATAAAGAAAAATATCTGAAGTGCCAACTAACAGGAACTAGAACTCAGAAACCAAGCTCACTGCTGCTGAGTTGATTCTGATCCTGTAGACAGAAGAGACCCGCCCCTAAGGTTCTCTGAGTGTAAATCTTCGTGGGAGCACAAAGCCTCATCTTTTTCCCAGAGTGGCTCGTGGGTTGAACAGTGGACCTTGTGGCTAGTGGTCCAACTAGGAACTCACTACACCAGGAACATTTTTTTATGCCAAAAGCCATTCTGATATTGAGAACATCAGTTGTGGGTCATGCAAAATTATCAACTTAACAGCCTGATACAGCTAGACCGGAGGATGTACACTGGTACAGATAGGAACTGGAAACACAGGGAATCTAGGACAAACGATCCCTTCAGGACCAGTGCTGAGAGTGGCGATACCAGGAGGGTGGAGGAAGGGTGGGGTAGAAATGGGGAATGGATTACAAAGATCTAGATATAACCTCTTCCCTGGGGGACAGACAACAGAAAAGTGGGTGAAGGGAGACACTGGACAGTAAGATATGACAAAATAATAATTTACAAATTATCAAGGGTTCATGAGGGAGGGAGGAGCTGATACCAAGGGCTCAATTAGAAAACAAATATTTTGAGAATGATGATGGCAACAAATGTTCAAATATGCTTGGCACAAGGGATATATGTATGGATTGTGATGAGAGTTGTATGAGCCCCCAATAAAATTATTTTTTAAGTATAACAAATTTATTAAATGAATAAATATACAAGCCCCTCCCCCCCCCCAAGTTAGCCTGCTCTATTTGACCAAACATTCCATTGGCGCCCCTAATGTGACGGCTGGACTGGCTTCTCTTTGGTGAGGCTCATAATGTTAGCTGGTGTGAATGATGCTGTGCGGGCCCCAAGCCTGCTCTCTGCCCATGTGAACTCCAGGGCTCTGCAACAGGGGCCAGCACACCCTTTCTGTAAATAGACAGCAGCGCTTCCAATCACCAGCCGCTGCCGCAACTGTGGATGCCAGAAGACGACGAACAGAGCTGGGAAACTCTGCAGGAAAGGGATCTCGATCGGAATTCCATGTCCCCACTAATTAGCCAGTGTCGTGGGAATGCAGAGGCGTTTTCAGACATGCTCAATCTCCTAACCTTGACTCCTACGCTTCTTTGCTAAGGAGCCCTCGTGCCACACTGGGTTACGTGCTGGGCTGCCCAGGCGAGGCTGTGGTCCGGAGAAGCAGCTTTGTAATCCTGTAGAGATTTACAGCTGTGAATCCCGCAGGGGCGGCTCTGTCCTGCCCTGTAAGGTCACTATGAGTCAGAATCAACTCGGTGACAGTGAGTTTGGCGGGGTTTTGTTTTGTTTCTTGGTCACTAGACCAAGAAACAGAAGAAAACATGTGCTCTGCGGGAGACATGGTCCAATTAAGGAGACAAAGAGAATTGCGATCACTGGTTCCGGGATGACGACTTTCCCACAGGTCTGGGTGGAAGAGTTCAGAGTGCATGGGAGGCTGCTGAGAGAAGAAGAGACAGCAGAGGTTTGGTGTGTTTGGGCAGGAAATATGGGAAACAGTACAGAAAACCAAGAGAACAAACTGATCGCAATGATCGACCTATAACCACACACAGCCCATCCCTCCCCCCAGGGGGACAAACAACAGAAACGTGGTGAAGGGAGACAGCTGATGGTGTAAGATATGAAAACAATAATATATAATTTATCAAGGGTTCACAGGGGTGGGAGGGCTGGGGAGGGAGGGAGGGAGGGAGGAAGGGGGGAAAGAGGAGCTGATACCAAGGGCTCAAGTAGAAAGAACATGTTTTGAAAAGGATGATGGCAACATATGCACAAATGTACTTGATTCAATGGATGTGTGGATCGCTATAAGAGCTATGTGAATCCCCAATAAAATGATTTTTTTAAAAGAAGAAGAAATAGGAAGAAAACCAAGAGAGTGAAAAAGTGCTAACTGCAAGACAAATTAAAACCTGGGCAGAAAGAAAAGTCCTGACAGGGCAGGGCTCAGCTGGAACTAGTCAGTTGACTATTTACATAATCAACAAAGGTCAGCTGGCTAGCCACTGGAGGATGTCACCCAGGAGAGCAGCACCTGCGTGTGGGTCCGCCCGTCCTCTGCCCAGGAGATCTTGCCATGTTGTTGCCAGGTGCCCTCGAGTCTGTTCTGACCCCTAGCAACCCCCCCCCCCCCCCAGGAAAACGAAACACTGCCTGGGTCTGGGCCATCTTCACCATCGTTCCCATGCTGGAGTCTGTGGTGTCAATCCGCCTCTCCACTTCACCAAGCACAATGTCCTCCTCTAGGGACTGGCTTCTCCAGACATGTCCAACATATGTAAGAGGAAGCCTCGCCATCCTTACCTCTGAGGAGCGCTCGGGCCTTATGCCTTCCAATACAGATTGGTTTGTCCTTTTAGAAGTCCGTGGTACTTCAATATTCTTCTCCAGCACCACAATTCAAATGCATCGATTCTTCTGCAGTCTTCCTGATTCAGTGCCCAATTGTCACATGCAAAATGATGCGGTGGAGAATCCCGTGGCTTGGGCCAGGCACACCTTAGTCCTCAAAGCAACATTCCAGCTCCTCAATGCTCTAAAGAGGTCTTGTGCAGCAGATTTACCTAATGCAGCATCTTCTTATCTGTTAACTGCTGCTTCCATGAACATTGATTGTGGATCCCAGCAAGACAAACTCCTTGACAACTTCAACCCTTTCTCCACTTATCACTGTTATCACTGGTCTGGTATGAGGATTTTGGTCTTCTTTACATCGTACTTTATATGAAAGGTTGCAGTCCTTGTTCTTCATCACCAAGTGACTCAAATGCTCCTCACTTTCAGCGAGCAAGGTATGTCATCTGCATATTACAGGTTGTTAATAAGCCCGCCTCCAATCCTGATTCTCCATGTTATTCAGCTTCCCTGATGATGTGCTCAGCATACAGACTGAACAATACGGTGAGAGGAGACAACCCTGGTGCACACCTTTCCTGACTTTAAACCATGCTTCATCCCTTGTTCTGTTTTCACAGCTGTTCTTGATCCATTTACAAGTTCCCCATGAGCACAAAGAAGTGTTCTGGAATTCCTAGTCCTCTCGAGGGTTTACATAGTTTATTAGGGTCCACACAGTTAAATGCCTTGGTATAGACAACAAAACACAATAAACATCTTTCTGGTGTCCTCTGCTTTGAGCCAACAGCCATCTGTGGTAGCTACAGAATCTGGTGAAAAATTGAGACTATTAAGAGTGAAGGGGTGGAGTTTACCTATCAATCAGGTTGCAGCTTGATGACCTCATTTGTAGGCGCTAAGGAGATAATTAGCTCACTGGAGGCCAGCTCCACTCTCTCTGGGCTTCATCTTCCTGCTCACAAGCCACATGGAGCTATGTTGATGGCAGCCAGGGCCCTGGAGCTGGAGGAGCCACGTGGCGACCCACGCAAGCATGGAATGCTTCCACCACCACTGGATCCACAAGACTTTCCACCCACTGGCTTGTGATCTTCCCGTATTTGGCATTATTGCATGGCTGCATGATTCTGAAGAGGAATTTATAGACTGGTATCGGACGTATGGGCTAATATTGAACTAATGGACTTGATCTGGCCTGGGCTGGGATGTTTTCTTAATGTACAATTGATCTTTGATATAACGTTCTCTCATATATATGATTGTCTATGGATTTGTTTCTCTAGTGAACCCAGACTAACACCCCACCTGACATCAGCAATGAAATCCCTTCTCCACGTCCTCTTCCGAATCCAGCCGGAACCTTTGGCACTTCCCTGTCGATGTACCGCTGCAACCGTTATTGGATGACCTTCAGCAAAATTTTGCTTATATATGGCATCAATGACATTGTTCTATAATTTGAGCATTCGGTGGGGTCACCGTTCTTTGGAATGGGTACATATATGGATCTCTTCCAGTCAATCGGCAAAGCAGTTGTCTTTCAAATTTCCTGGCATAGACAAGTGAGTGCTTCCAGTGTTTCGACTTGTTGAAACATTTCAATGGCTATTCCATCAATTCCTGGAGCCTTGTTTCTGGCTGATGCTTTCAGTGCAGCTTGAACCTCTTCCTTCAGCACCCTTGGTTCTTACTCAGATGCGCCTTCTGAAATGGCGGGAAGCCGACTACTTCTTTTTGGCGCCGTGGCCGTGTATCTTTTCCAGCTTCCTTGGATGCTTCCTACATAGCTCAATCGTCTGCCCGTAGAATCGTTTAATATTGCCACTCTAGGCGCGAATCTTTTTCTCGAGGTCTTTCACTTTGAGATATGCTGAGCATGTTCTTCTGTTTTGGTTTTCTAATTCTAGGCTTTTGCATATTTCATTATAATATTTTACTTTGTCTTTTCCAGTTGCCCTTTGAAAATTTCTTTGACTTCATCATTTCTTCCACTTGCATTAGTACTCTATGAGTAAGAGCAACTTTCAGAGTCTCTTCTGATATCCACTTTGATCTTTTCTTTCCTTCCTGTCTTTTCAATGACCTTTTGCTTTCTTCATGAATAATGTTCTTGATGTCCTCCCACAGCGCATCAGGTCTTCTGTCATTTGTGGTCAACGCATCACATCTGTTCTTGAGATTCAGGTGGGATGGACTCCAGGTCATATTGGCTCCTGTGGACATGTTTTCACTTTCTTCAGCTTCAACCTGCATATGAGCAATGGATGGTCGGTTCCACAGTCAAGACTCTGGCCTGGTTTCAGCAGCTGATATTGAGCACCTCCAGCATCTCTTCCCATAGATGTAGTTAATTTGATTTCTGTGTATTCCATCTGGAGAAGTCCAAGTGTGCAGTTACCATGTGGGTTGTTGAAAAGAGTATTTGATATGAATAAGCTTGGGTGATAGAGTAGAAGCCAGGCCCTGAGAGATGAGTGGCAGGAGCGGCTCCAACCCTCTGCAGTGGCTCATTGGCAGTGTGTGGGTTCAGGGCACGGGGACAAGCAACAAGCAGCTCAATGGCAAGAAATGAGAAGAGCCCGCTTTCCCTGCCATGACCTCGGCTCTTCCTCCCACAGCATCCCAGAGGCTTCCCCGGTAGGGGTCACCTGTCCTATGTGGCACTTCTGCTGTGCCCTGTGGTCAGTCTTCCTACCCGTCCTTAGTTACTCCTTTGTCAGGATGGCAATGCAGCAGTTCTCCTATAAGGTTCTGCTACTGACAAGTGCAGCACTGCCCCAATGCCATGATCCTACCGCACTGTCTTCCTCACAGAAAGTAGCTAGATTTGAAAAACCACACCTGACAGTTAGCAGCCAAACACTTTCCTTTGGGCCAATCTGCTGCCAAAGCAATGCCTAAGGTATGAGTGACCTACCTCCGAACTGCCTCCTACGCATGTGGAAACCCGATCATGAATGAAGACCAGAGAATTGCTGCAGGCACTGGCCAGGACACCGGAAGTACCTGGCTGCTGGAACAAACGTAGAGGGCCAGTGTGAACGAGGAAGACCCTAAAGCAACACACTGGTGCTGTGGTTGCAATGGAGTGCGGGGTGGGGGTGGGGGCGGGGGATGGCTCAAACCTATCAAGCACTGTGGGGATGGCGCAGGAGCAGGCAGTGTTCCATCCTGCTGAGCGTGGGTCACTGAGTCGGAGCTGACTCCTGGGACAGAACACTAACAAGAACCGACAAGTGACGGCCAAGCCAAGCCATGACTTGATTTGAGCACCAGGGAGGTAAGGGCAGATACCCTCCACCATCTGAAGAAATCCCATCTTCTGACGTGTGTCTGGGGTAAATACCGAATCACTTCTCTGCGTGTTCCGAAAGCACCCTGGGAAGTCCCGAGCATATTAATGTTACAGACTGGTTTATTGGTATCGCTATGCGACAATGGGAAGACAGGTTCCAGTTCTCCCTCTACAGAACTGACAAACTAGTTGCAAGCCAAGGAAAGTGGACCTCCTCCCGCCCAGCTCTAGGTGACCTCAGAATGTCTGTTAGCATTTCTGCATGTCAATGGCCGCCTCCACAGGAACCAGCTGCCATGCATTGCACAACCCCAGAAACCCCAGGGGTGAGAAACAACACAGATTAAACAGTATCTCTGCCCACCTGGTGCCGGCCTTGCTTTTGATCCTATGGCCAAGAAGGCCATAAGAAATGTGAACTTGTTTCTTCTGATCTTGGAGGGAGGAGCAGCAGCAGTGCTAGCACACTCCAGCAGGTGGTGCTCTTGACAACAGTCATCTAGGGGAAGGGGTCAGAAGAGGCAGGGTCTTGAGACTGGCCTGGACAAAGTTCACTATGAACGCGCTTCCACTGGGTGTGGCAGTACGTTTGAGTCAAGGCAGTGAGGGTGCTAGGGTGGTAGTAGGCGGGGTGCACCCCCCGGAAGCTGGAGGCCACACATGTAGCTGATCCACCACCATGCCCACCACTTCCAGGGCACTTGCTGGGGAGCTGCATTTCACTAGTCATGCTGCAGACCCCATCGTATGAAGCATGTGCTCACCGCTGCCCCCGCGGCCAGCAGACGCCCGTCCTGCCTAGTCTGGAGAGGCTACGACAGGCTGGGACCGACCAGCTGCCCACACTCCTCCACCCTGCAGGCTCCGGGGATCCTCACACGTAGTAAGTAAGCATTTGCCAGTCTTGGGAGGCTCCACATGTTCTACGGGGTCAAAATGCAAGCGAAATCTCCAACACCCCAAAAGCTTGGAGGCTGGAGGAGCAAAAAGACCCAGACTCAGCTTACTGCCCCCACCAGCCAGGCAGGCCTGGTTGCATGTGCCTGCTGGGGGCCTCACCACCAGGCCGGTCAGGTATTGAGCGCCCAGCATGACTCACCGACACACGGGCAGAAGACGTTCCGGCCAAACTGGAGGACTGCTGAGATCACTGTTTCGGAAGAGACCCACTAGCCCCCGTGACCGCTGGTACAAGTGGTGCTGGGGAGCCACCAGGGGTTCCTCCAGTGACTGTGGTCTCCACTGTGTGCTCAGGGCGGTGGTGCTGGGCCCTGTGGCGTGAGCTGGAGCAGGTATGAGGTACATGGGGAGGGGTTGGCTCAGTTCCAGGGGACACTTTCTGGAGAGGCCTGGAGCTGTTCTGTGAACTACGTCCCTCCTACCGGTGTGGGGCAGGGTGGGTCGAG
The DNA here is from genome assembly GCF_050624435.1 of Tenrec ecaudatus. Taxonomy (NCBI): domain Eukaryota; kingdom Metazoa; phylum Chordata; class Mammalia; order Afrosoricida; family Tenrecidae; genus Tenrec; species Tenrec ecaudatus. The sequence continues at coordinate 14,350,850 of NC_134544.1, forward strand.
GGGCCAGGCGCTGCTGAGTGGTGTGGGGCTCCCTTGGTCCCTGGCTGGGCTGAAAGGCACCTGGGCTTCCCGAGGCCTCTGGGGTTGCCTCAGAGTGCAATATGCATGTGGCCCTCCTCACCAGTGAAGTCTGGATGCTATCCCCACCACGCCAGCCACTGGCCTGGCCCCTGGAGGAGGGTCACAGCCTATTGCCGCCAAGCACATAGGCTGAGAAGCGTTCATTGTCCTGGTCACTGAGCCAGTCATATGAGGGCCCGAGAGGGACACCAGGGTCCGTGGAGAAGTTGGTCCACACGGGAGAGGGAAGCTAGTGCTTGAACCATGTGTCTGATGAGGTGCGTGTGGGTGGTGCTGGGGAAGTGCGAGGAGTGCTCCATCTCCTTCAGGACCTGTGGCACGCCACCCACCTGCCAGGGGCAGGGCCCAATCAGCCCTGGATTTCCCCCAGTATTCCCGACTGTTCCTGAACCCCAGGAGCCCCAGAGAAGTGACGATGCACCGGGTTTTGTGTCTGCTCTAACGTCCACACACCCCCAGGATCAGCAGGGCTGGCTTGCCAGTGGTTCCGGCAGCTCCCTCAGTGCTAATGCCACCCTTTTAGGTCCTTCCCATTAAAAACTGGGCATTCCTTCCACTCGATGGGAACCCAAGGCGGCCACTGAGACAAACGCGGGTGGGCCCAGTACTTGTAAATTTTATATTTATTATTACAAAAGTACGACCTGTTTATTGTGCATTCTGCTTTCATAGAACTCTTGGTATGTAAATGATCTCGTTGAACCCTAGGCAGTCATGCTGATTGTGGCGGCAGTAAGGGACACAATTAAAAAGTGTCTCAAAGTTGGGGGAGGGCTTGAGGCTGGGGGTGCAGGTTCCCCTCTGGGGCCGACTGTTCCTGTGTGAGGAGCAGAGGTCCGCTGCTCGGCTTCACCCTGTCAGGAGTTCCAGGTGGGGGGTGGGGAAGGGCGGGAGGGGACGTTGTCAGTTCGAGCTGTGTCCTTACGCCATTGCCAAGACTACAAAACATTGTAAGCATCACTATACAACACTGAGCTATTTACAATAGAAATGTCTCAATCAACTGTTCTCTCAGAGAAAATTAGTGGATCCCAGTGACTTCTGTCACCTGACAGAGTAAAGCAACTCCTAAGAGTTAGTCTCCGTGTTCTACAAACGTCTATCATTTTCAAGACAAAAAGAGAGAGAATCACTAGCACTGGCCACCTGCCCTGCCTTCCGAACAAACAGAACAAGTCGTTTTAACAAATATCCCATTATCGTTACTGTTTCTCTGTAATATATTAAGCCTTCTGTTCTTTGTCTTTACACTTTTGATATGTTAAGGGAAGAAGTTAACAGAGGTGGTAAATCATATTGGTAAAGCATCACTAGAAGAGAAGTGGTCATTATTAAAAAAAAAAAAAAAGACAAACAGGAAGAGGACCTCCTACAAGAGGCTGTGGGGGCAGAGGGGAGGCGGCTGGTGCCCCTAGTTGGCAGCCGTCCATGGCGCCGCTGGTCATAGCGGCGTGTCGTAGTAGTCCGGCAGCGGCTCCGGCGGGGGCACGGGCTGTGGTGGCGGCTGCTCCTGGTGGTGCTTCATGAGCTCTCTGACCTCCTCTTCCAGCTCTGGCGGGATGATGAACTGATCATCCGGATCAGGCTGGGCAGGGGCCGCAAAGTAGCCTCCGGGCTTCCTCAGAGGCGCGTCGGTGGCCACCTCGATCACATTGTGGCTCCTTTCCTGGGGCGCCACAGAGCCATTGGCCCTCCGGCGCCCCATGGTCCCCACTGAGGAGAAGTCCGCCTTCCTGGGCAGCCCAGGCTCATCCTCGTTGGCGCTGATGACAATGCCCTCGTCGCTGGCCTCGGCCGGCACCTGCAGCAGGCTCGGCCGCCTTTCCTTCTCCCGGGCCCGGCTGCAGTGGATGTCCACCTCCACCTCCACCCGGCTGCCATTGCTGAACACGCCCTCGATGGGCTCCTCGTCCTCGCTGTCCAGCCCGTTGTCCGAGAAGGCGCTGGAGAAGGTGGCGCTGGAGAGCTGGCGCTGGAAGGCGCTGGCCAGGCAGACGGGATGCAGCGTGCAGCGTGGCTCGCTGGGGTAGGCGGGGCTGCTCTCGCTCAGGACACCCGACGGGGGCTCATCGGAGGCAGTAGAGCCCACCTCGCTGCTCATCTCCGACGTGGAGATCTCGCTGCTGATCTCAGAGGCCATGCCGCTGCTGGAGGAGGGCACGCCCAGCCCGTCAGCCGGCCGGTCCTTGAGGACCATGCTGACTGAGGGTGGGAAGAGGCCGGGGCTGGGCGGCGGCACAGGCCCACCGGCACCCAGCTCACAGCAGCAGCAGCTGTCCTCAGAGACATTGAGCTGCACCACCACAGCACTGACGCTGTCGTGGCAGCCGTAGCCCTGGGCCAGAGTGCACAGCTTCTTGGCGGCGGCCAGGGCGTCGGGCACGTTCCGCACAGCCTCCACGGCCTCCTCGGTGGACAGGCTGTCCCACAAGCCTTTGCTGCCCAGGATGAAGAACTCGTCCTGGGGGGTCAGCGTCACTGACTGCACGTGAGGGCGGGGCACCACGCTGGGGTGGAGGAAGGTGTAGCCCAGGATGCGCGTGGACTCGGTGACGCCATTCACCTTGCCGTCCTGCAGGAAGAAGGGCCGGTGAGCAAGCACTCCACACACAGACCTCCTGGTGACAGGGGAGGGCCACAGGGAAGTATGGGGAGGGCAGAGGGGGCACAGGGAAGTGGGGGGAGGGACGGAGGGCCACTATGGGAAGGGATTAAAGGCCACAGAGGACAATGGATGGCGGGGTGGGGTGGGGTGGTGGGAGGGGAGAAGTCCTGTTGTACCCCTTTGGTACATCAAACAAAAGTGGCCACCATGTCTGCATGCGAGCAGGTGAGATGGGCACCATTTATAAAAGCCAAGCCAAACTCATTGCCATAAGTCTATTCCAGCTCACGTCTGGTGGCACAGTGGGTTAAGAGTTGGACCAATAACTTCAAGGTCAGCAGTTTGAAACTGCCAGCTGCTCTGGGCTAGAGAAAGATGAGGCTTTCTACGCCTATACAGATTTACAGCCTTGGAAACCCACAACGGCAGCTCTATCCTGGTCTACAAGGTCGCTGTAAGTTTACACATAAGGTTACAAGCCACCCAGCATCACTGGAAGGAGAACGCCTGGGTGGCTTGCGGGGCAAGAAGGTGTGCACTTAAAGAAGGGTCAATTCCTTGAGTTTCTTGACCATGGCTTCCTGGTGGCAGGGGGAGGGGGAGGTCTCCTGGCTTTGTGCAGCAGGGCTCAGACCACTTTTCCTCACAAGCTAAGGCTTGGGCCATTTGCCAGCTAGAAGGCCTTTTCCTGGGAGTGCCTGTTCCGTTCTCAATCTTACAAGTTTGAGGTATAAAGGTCATCCCCTGTGTGAGGCAGAGCTCAGATCTGTGCACACAGTGTGATCGCCGGGGAGAGCAGCATCCTCAGCCTCCTACCCATGGAGGGCAGAAGCATTCAGCAAGAGCTATATTATTCAATACAGCAAAATAATGCCCTCAGGTATGTCCCTCGAGGAATCTGCTTTATGACACCATGGGTGTGGCACCAAATCCATTCTCCCAGGTGAAGTACGGCCTCCTCCCCTCTCACCTCTGTGACAATGGCCTTGTGCTGCTTAATCCGCCTCAGCTCCTCCTCACAGCTCATGACGTATGACCTGGACAGAGGCAACGGCTTCCCATTCCGACACAGAACCGTCTGGCACTTGCCCACATTAGCCGAGGTCAGGGTGAAGGACCCCCCGGGGTCCACTGGGTCATGCTTGATATGACAAAGGACGGCCGCACCGCCAAGCTTCTGCCCAGCAGTCCCAAGTTTCCTGGGATCCAAAGAGGAAAAACCAAATATAGCCTCACATGTCATGGTGATTCCACAGAAAGGCTACCACCAACCAGACAGGGATAGGACCACCCCAGTGTGCATGGCTCAGATCTCCCGGGGTAACGCCCATGGGTACACACCTGTGGCCTGAGAGGTTGTCACCTCAGCCCGGGAGCCATAGGAGCCTATCTGAAAAATGGAGTCCGTCGACTGGTATGGCCAGTGACCAAGCCTGCCAGAGGGGTGGTCCAAAGATGGCAGGGAGCAAATAGCCCTTCTCGTCCCGCAGGGGGAGAACCCGAGGGGCCATTTCAATCAGGCAGGTTCCGGTTCAACACCACCCACAGATGCAGGTACTTCTATACCATGGACCTCCCTGCTCTTTCCTAAGATGCTTGCAGTGTGCATGTTCACATCTGGAGTGACCAACTCAGTGGGGTTTGGAGGACCAGTCTTATCTAATGTAGAATATCCACACACTGCACTGTCTATTAGCAATCCACCTCCACGGTGGAAAAGTTCCCACACTCACCAGGGGCAAGGACGCCCTGCAAGTCCCACGGGGGCAATGCCTTCCAGGCCCCGCCCCCTCATTCTCACAGGAACAGACGTTCAGGTACTGCTAACTCCTATGCAGTGGGAGCCAAGGGACTCCTGAGCAAACACACCAGGGGTCAGACCAACCCTAAGATGCCCACACCCTACAAGTGAAGATGAGTGGCCCCTGAGGTGGGGCTGTGACTCGGGCCTGGACTCCCAACTTCTGAGCACCCAGGAGATACCAACCGCATTCCATATCCCATCACTCAGGGTGACAAAGTGCCGTTGTGGGTGGAAACTTCGGGAAGTGGCTCCGGGTTGTCTCCAACAGTGAGCAGGGTAACACAGGAAAAGGGAGAACCACTAAGCTCACTCAGCCCACGCGGCTTCAAACCCATGGCAGCACGGCATGAATGTGAAACGGGACCATTTCAGAGAAGCCGGGTGTCGGGGGCCTTGGGAGTTCCCCCGGTTTGTGGTGAACATTCTGGATAAACCTGGCAGCATGACAAGACTGTGAGGTCCAGTTCTGAGAGAGAGAATTCCTGCCATTGGCCCAAGCCCTCTCGTGTCTACGCTCAACCCAGGAGGGTGGGACAGCCGCCTTCTGAGCAGCGGGCACTCTCCTTTACCTCTGCATGACTATGAAGGTGTTGGCCATGTACTCCTCTTCCCGCTTCGTCTTCTGCAGCTCCTCGGCCAGAATGTCACTCATGGTGCACTGCAGCAGGTAGGGTACCTCCACGTTGCGGTCCCCGTCAAACACGCCATACAGGGCCTCCCGGTTGTCGCAGAAGTTGTTCACTGACAGGGCTGCAACGCACAACCTGCAACCAAAGAAGACTGGGCTCAGTGCCCCCTCCTCCTCTTGGTTCCCGGCCCAGCTTAGCCCCTTTGCCCATCTGGCCAGCTCCAGTGGGTTGACACACAGCATCTCTTCCAACCTGACCCAGACAGCTTTATAGTGGGTAAACGGATCCCTGCTAATTTACATGAGGGCTGGGGGGTGGGGAGCAGAATCGACAACAAAGGGTTAATAAGGGGTGGGGGTGCTACTGGGGCAGCGGAACCCCTGTGTAGTTATAAATATAATAGAATCAACCTCTCTCTTTGGGAGCAGAAAGCCTCAGCTTTCTCCCTTGGAGCAGCTGGTGCCTTTGAACTGCTGACACAGTCAGTAGCCCAATGCATAACCCACTGCTGCCACACCTGGGCTCCCTGCATCTCCTCAGGTAAACTGGAATGAGAAAGCAGGTTCACTTCCTGGTGTGTTTATAAGACACAGGTCCAGGAATCTAAAGAACGAGCTTCAAAAAGAAACTCTGAAGGCAAGGCGCTCTCTCCTCGGCAGCCCCTGGGACCACCCTCCTCTGCAGAACACACGACCCCCCGCCACCCTGGGCAGGCCCAGGTCTGGAGCAGAATCTTTCTCCGCCCTGGAGAAAGCAGTCAGTATGACAACAGCAATCCCATGCAGGGTGGTCGGCTCAGAAAGGATCTCAGCCTGGGGGCCAGTGGAGCCACCGGAAGGCCTTACACATTTGGTCAACAGCTCAGGTGGGGAATTCTCCACTTGACCCATTCTAATGCCAATGCTACTCTGTGGCCTTTTCCTACTCTAATAAGTGATAAAGACAAGTTATAGAAGGATACTGCTTTAGGAGCCCTTGCCTGGTACATACACCAAAAGGACAGAGCTGTTAGTCCACTACAGGTGACTCAGATGAAAAGCCTGGTGGCCTACCTCCAAACGAAAACCGTGGCCCATAGTTCACCTTGGACAACGTAGGATTGCCGTCAGTTGGCACTGACTCAGCAGCAATTGGGCTTCTTTTCTAGTAAATGTCAGCAGCCCCTCTCTTCACGAGGCGATTCACGAAGCCTGCTGTACATGAAGTCTCACACTAGGTGTCTCAGTGACACCTAACAACAATGTCAGTGTCTCACAACACAAACATGCTGGAGATACGGACAGCTCAGGAGGGAGGGTGGTGCAAAACAGGCAGGAGCCAGAGGTGAGATGAACAGCTAATGCCGAGTTAACGAACATCAAACTGCTGCCGGCTCCTTCAAAGGGCAAAGGGCCCGAAAAAGACTGCCCAGCCCGTCACGGAGGTGCTGCGGAATAGGGCTCACTCGGGCCACTCCACCTTCCACACGATGCCTGTTTTCCTTGGTAAACAGGCTCTGGGAAAGAGAGAGGCTTTTCAGAGGGGCAGGGGCTCATTTCAGTGCATGCTCCTTTTCCAAACACGGGGTCCTAACTTGGCATCGCGGCCCAGCAACCCCTCTCACCAAGAGAAGACGCCACATTATGCAGGGCTATGGCTCAGGGTTCCAACAGGAAGGAGTGACCCCTGGGGGGCATCTCCAGGCATGTCTCCACCAGAGAAGCAAGGCCACGTGAGGTGGGCAGCAGGCAGGGTCCCACTCTGGATGCCACTCAACTTACTTGTTTTTCATGCCAGAAGCTTCTGTGTAGCCGTGGCTCCACACAGCAGGGGCACCCGAGGCATCTCCTGCTGAGGGCTGGTCGATCTTGAAACAGCGGATGTTACTGAAGAGAGACCGAGGGGGACAGGAGTCTTTAAATGTGAGCCCAGGTAAACTGCTACCTCTGAGGACACCCCCCCGCTGGGCACACACCTGACCACTGGCCCCCATCTACTATCTGGCTTTTGGACCAGCCTTCTCTCACAGTGCAGGCCCGGGGCAGACTGAGAGCAGGCAAGGCCGTGCTGGCCAGGGTTATTGCCAAGGCCAGCTAGATGGTCACTGGTGATGGAAAGGGCTGCTCTCACCTTGGCCTTGTGAAAACAAAGGTTAACTTGGGAAAACAAAGGCTGGGTATCTTCTTAAAGCATGCACATCCAGCTTGGAAACGGGCAAATTCAAAGCCACAGTTTTGTATAGTCGACTCGAGGGAATTCGGAAACACTCCCAAATCCAATTTGTATGCGTGCCAAGCCGTTAGAATATCCGAGCAAAGACTACCCCCTCTCCTCCTGCAGCTTTTTACACCTGCAGGGTCATCCACGATACGATGGGGAACTATCATAAAATGCAACTTACAAAGCAAGGGCAGGATTGTCATCAAGGACTGGTTGTCCTGCGCGGCTGACTGAATTGACTCATAGCAGCCTCTAGAGCAGCGGTTCTCAATGTATGGGTTGTGACCCCTTTGGGGGTCTAATGACCCTTTCAGAGGCCACCTAATACATCCTGCATATGTTTATATGACGATTCATAACAGTAGCAAAATGACAGTTATGAAGTAGCAACAAAAATAATGTTATGGTTGGGGGGGTCACCACAACCTGAGGAACTGTATGAAAGGGTGGCGGCATCAGGAAGGTTGAGAGCCACTGCTCTAGGGCAAGGGAGAGGTCTGAGCACTTCCAGGGCCGCCATCTCTCCGAGGGCAGACTGCCAGGTCTTTTCTCCCAAGGAGCCAATGGTGGGTTTGACCCGCTGAGTCTCTGGCTGCTGCTCAGCCCTAACCCTGTGCCACTGGAGCTCCTGTGTAAGTCAGCCATGTGGGTGTCAACCCGCAGCCCGAGGTTCTGACCTGACCTCCGCTCCCTGGGCCATGACTGGTCAAACGGGACCTAAGACGGACTACGGAGGAAACCTTCCAATGGAGCTCATTAAACATGAGCCTACTGCTCCGACTCGGCAGCCTCATAGAGGGGCCCTGAAGAATGGCAAGTGGGTGTTTGCCAAGTCTTCTCCTAAGCAGACAGTTCAGTTTAACTTCTGAAGACTGTCTGCCTGGAGGAGTGTGTTCTTCCAAGATCAAGCTCTAAGGGGCCACATTGACAGCACTGACTCCACATCATGACCCAGATTTCTTATTAGCGGGCAGTGAGTTTAGGTTCCTGGGGGAAGGGTGAGGTGGGAAAGAACTCAGAAAGGGAGGATGAGAATGTCTGCACAACTAGAAGGATGTTGACAAGGTCAGTGACTTGTACGTGGAGGAATCGCTGAGCTGGCATAGGGTCTCCTGTGTACAGTCTCAACAACAAAAATAAATTTTACTTAAAAGAAAAAAATAAAAGGCTGGCTACCACATGGTGAAATATCTGCAAATTACCACCAGTCCCTCTCTCCATTAATTAAACAAGATTACACCCTATGTCTCTACGCTTAGCGGCTTGCACTCTGTATCAGACCCCAGGAGAGTCGAGTATCTGTCAGTGCTCATTAACTCCAAATTGTAACACAAACTAAGTAGCCTTAAGAGGAGTGACTCCGCTCTAGGAAGGAGATCAATATTGGACTAGTTTCACTTTGATTCTAGAACTAAGTGGTGCCGTGTATTTGGTTGAGGTTTTGAAATATTTGATTAAAGGAAAAGTTTCCGTTATCAATTATCAGCGAGCATTCAATTTTCTCTTATTGAAAAAAGACATCAGAGATAAGGTCACTGGAGATGTGAGGTACTCTCAAGGCAGCTCCAACTCCGGCGTAAACAGAAACGAAACGTTGCCTGGTCTTGCACCATCCCCACAATAGTAGGGGTGTTTGAGCGCTCTGATCATGGCCACTGGGGTGTACCCACTGGGTCAGTCCACCTCATTGAAGCTCCTCTTTTCCACTGGCTGTCTACCACAAATGATACCCAAAGTGGTAAGCGAGTCAAGCCTCAAGCTCCTTACTGCGGAGGAGTTGCCTGGCTGCCTGCCCATCACCCATTTGTTCTCCATATGCCTGGCACCATCTTACCCGCTAGAAATGGTACAGAATGCAATGGGATTCCTAAGGTATACCTTAAAATTCTTACATCTTCACACATCTTAGGAAAAACAGAAGACTCACTTCTAAAGACATTAGTATTTTTTAATGTGTTTTCCTTTGAGTCGGAGCTGACTGACCGCAACCTTAGGGAGAGAATGAAGACGCCCATCCTGCGCAGTTCTCACATCTGCCAGTGTGCCTGAGCCCGTCGTGGCGGCCCTCCACCTTGGGGAGCATCTTCCTCTTTTCGGCTGACCTTCTCTTTACGAAGCATGGCGTCCTTCTCTAGTGACGAGTCCCTCCTGATAACATGTTCTCAACATCCTCGCTTCTAAGGAGCACTCTGGTTGTTCTTCTTCCAAGACAGATTTGTTTTTCCCTCTGGCGGCCCATGACACATTTAATAGTCTTCACCAACACCATAATTCAAAAGCACTAATTCTTCTTCAGTCTTCCATATTCATTACCCAGATTTCACATGCATTTGAGGCAACGGAATGTACTATGGTTTGAGTCAGGTGCACCTTTGCCTTGAAAGTGCCATCTCTGCTTTTTAGTGCTTCACAGAGATCTTTGGTAGGAGCTGTGCCCAAAGCAATGTGTCATTGACTTCCAGACTGGTGCTTCCAAGGGTGCTGATTCTGTACAACCTCGAGCTTTGCTCCGTTTATCATCATGTTGGCTACAGGTCTATTTGGGAGAATTTTTCTTTTCTTTATGTTGAAGTGGAACCCATAAGGAAGCCTGTAATCTTCGAGTAAGGAGGGCTGGGGTGAACTACACATTGCAGGTTTCCAATGAGCCTTCCTCCATTTCTGATGTCGCAGTGTTCTTCATACAGTACAGCTTCTTGGATTATTTGCTCAGCAGACAGAGTAAGTATTGTGAAAAGATACAACTGTGACCGAAAGGATACCTTCCTTGATTTTAAGCAATGCAGCATCCCCTTGTTCTGAGTGTACAACTGGTCTAGGGTGGGTTGCATGTGAATTGTCCTGGAATTCCCATTCTTCCCAGTGCTACCCACAATTGTTCCCAATGCTACCCACACAGCTGCATGTGACTGCCTAGTCAATAAAACACGGAGAAGCATCTTCCAAGAGCCATCTGATGTCAACAGTGACATTTTCCCCTCCACATCCTCTTCTGTATTTGGCTTGTATTTCTGGCATTTTTTAGGAGACACACTGCTGCAACTATTTTAAAATCATCTTCAGCAAAATTTTACTTGCATGCCATTATTAGAATAAATGACACAGATGAACATAGAACACAGAGCCCTAAAATAATGCCATTCCCTAGCCTGACAAAGAGAGAAACTCACTCACTGCCAATGAGCTGATTCTGAATCGTAGTGATCCGACAGCAAACACACAGTTCCTTTGGGTTTCAGAGACTGTTGGTCTTAACAGGGGCAGAGAACTTAATCTTCTTTTCTCCCTTGGAGAAGCTGGTGGATTTGAACTGATCTTGGGATTAACAGCTCAACAAAATATACCACTGGGCCACCAGGATTCCTTCGCCTGAACTGGCCTGACTGTTGGCTCTTACACATCTCTCTCCTACGCAGGTAAAGTGTCTCTGAGAGCTTGGACTCAATCCCAGGGGAGAGCCGCCATATGCTTTCACTCCTGTCTCGCTGAGACCCAGCAGCACCAGGAACACATTAGACACGGAAACCTTGCTGGTAATTAAGAACCCACAACCTTCTAGATGCTAACCAGAGGTGCTATTTTCAGGGGAGAGCACTGAGATTCCATTGTCTGCGGCTACCTTATCCCATATGAGACACATGTGCTTCTCCATGGTGGCCCAGCCCACTCAAGGAACATATGCTCAGCGTCAAAAAGGGGACACGTATGTTTTTTCCTATGCATATATAGTGGGCTCTCTCTGTGTACTCTATTTCACAAACAGCACCGCTCACATAAACAGCATGCCCATGTAAATAACATACACATGCAAACAATGCAACCAAGCAGGGAAGGGACGGGGGTTGTGTGGGTTTGCAAAAAACATACTGCATCATTTGTGTAAAAACACAGTGTACAGTTTTGTGTCTTTTTCTAATTAAATCATGAACATTTCCCCCAAGTCAGGTTATAGGTGTGCCAAATATACGTGCCAAGTTGGTGACTACTGCTGTGGCTGAACGGAAATCTTATTTTTGATGATTACTTTATAATGATATTTTTTACAATAGAAAACCCAGGTCTAAGGATATGAATATTTTTCGAAGCTAAAAATGCTGCTACAGAGAACAACTGTTTTCAATTTACAGTGCTTCAGCAGCACCAATCTGAGAAAACATGTTATCATTTAAATGTTTTATTGAGTGTTTCCTTGATATCCTAATAAGGCCGAGCATGATCTTTTCATGTAATTATTTGTACTTCTTTTGTTAAATGTTAACATCTGCTTCTTTCCTGTTTTAGTCTGTGTTGCTTTTCTTTGTGATTTAAAGAACATTTTCTATTAAGAAAAATTATTGCTTTTGTTTTCCACATTTTAATTTTGGTCAAAGTAGCTTTTGGGGTGGACTTTTAAAACTTCCATGTTCACTGTCAGAAAGTAGGCACACAAATTTTCTCATGCATTTCTAACAGGGGTTTCATTCTGATAACTGTATTTTTCACAAGCAGTATGCCCGTGTAGATAATATAAAATGTAAACAATGTGAAAATAATAAGAATATGAAAGTTTTTGTATAAGCACACATAACAAATATTAAAAGCAAGTGTCAGCATATTGGTTTCTTAACTTCCTTTCTCCTTCTTTTTATCTTTAAGAGTAATTTTGTAGTTTGTAAATATATTTAAGATTTCTTCTGACTTAAAAATTATTTCAATTTGTACATTTAACTCTTTTAATTTGCCTGGGATTTACTGTCTGTGAGTTAAGAATTTAACTTGTATTTTTCTCTAACTAGCTAGTTTCATCAGCAAATCTCGATATAATTCGATACAAAAATTTCCTGTCATTTCTGCAGAATTACTCAAAAGCGGCCTGTGACAAGGAGATACTTATTTCGAGAACCTGTGTGCTTTTAGCCCCACAAAGTAGCTCTGAAATGATAGAGCCTATCTTTCCCTCTCAGAGATGAGAAAGCAGGTCTGCAGAGACTCAGGGTTTGGGGCAGGTGTCCTTGGTCTGGCCTAGCACCAGGGCCCTGCATCCTACCTAAGCAGTAGTCTTTGATTCTGTATTACAAACCACTGTCTCATGAAGTATTTAAAAGCTCAACAAACAGGCCTGTACTGGGCTAATCTTCCCCAGGAGTCCCCTTAAATATTTCCCAATTCTGGTTTGCGCTACAGCCAAGGCAAGGAGCGATGGGCCATTCATCCATGCTCAACTCTTCTCCACAGGTGTCTGCCAAGAGCGCACAAAGAAATGGAAGACACCATGACCATAGGTGGCAATGTCCACAGTGGTCAGCTCTAAGTCACAATCACATGACACAGCCTTCTGGAAATCCCGAAACGTTTAAAGAAGAAAACAAAGACCACCCACCATGGCCTGCTCCGCAGTAACACAGTAACACTAGTTCCACATTTGTCCTCAGTCCCTCCAGGCACTTTACAGGGGTGCTCCTGTACACCGTCAATGTTTGAGGAAAGTGGGTTATAGTGCACTACACGCATTTCTCTGTGCTCTTCCCGTTGACGTAACATCACACTGGAAGTGTAGTTTCATGTGAGCATTGTAATGGCTGTATCACAAGGTTCAAATGTGGAACAATCTCCTTTATGTAATTTTACTGATGGGCATTTAGTGTCCTGTGATGAATGTTCTTACAAAGACCTCTTTTCTAATGAGAATACCTTTCATCTTCTAAACAGCAAACTGCAACCTAGAATTCTCTGACAACATCAGCAATGAAACAATAACAATAAACCCCTGCTTCCTAAAAGACAAAAGGAACTTTAGCAGTGCTAAACTAGCTCTACAGCCCCAGTTTGGTTAACCGAGACTTTGCTCCAAGTGCCTCCTTTCCCCCACATGAGCACCTCTCTCACAAGTCCCTCTGGGTACCACAGGCGCCACCACCGATGGACACCTGCACCTCAGTCCCAGACCTCCGCTCGCCTCCGAGTCTTCTGGGCCGTCTTCCTCTCGGCACGGACCCTCCTTGTGCTCTTCCCACTTCTTCCAAACCTTTCCAGACGTACAAATGAATAGCTGCTTGCAATCTTGTTTTGCCTTCCGCTTTCCTGAACTGCAGACTTTCAAATCACTTCACTTCAAAGGGGTGCAGGTGCCTAGGGTTTCTGTTGGATGATCTGACGAAGACTTACACACACTGCTAGGGATCAGAACAGGGCCGCTCCAGCCCGCCCGCCCTGAGCAGCACTTACTTGAGCAGTTCCAGGGTTCTGTGGTCCAGCGAGAGCCGGGGGTTGCCAGTCAGGTCAAGGTCTTGAAGCTTTGGAGGGAGGTTTTCAGGTAAAGTGACTTCGCTGAGCTCGTTACAGCTCAGGTCCACGCACTGCAAAAAAAAGTGGATACAAGATATCTGGAGAAGTAGCTAGGCCACATAAGTAGCATTCTCCTTGCAAGAGAAGTCCCTCTGACCTTTCAATACCCCACAGAGGTCAAGGGCAGGAAAGAACCCTTTGGGCTATTCTGCGTCAATGTTTTACCATGTTGTTAAATGCAGTAATAATTCTTACTTCCCAGAATGCCCTTTATTCTGCCCATCGTTGGCTTTTTATCTATCTCTCGGCATCTAAAATTCCCATATGTATATAAGCCGAGTTTTTCAGCATTTTAATGCCCTTTTGGTGGTAAAATTAGGTGCCTCAGCTGAATATCAGGTCGGCTTATACTTGAGTATATACGGTAAGCAGTGACTGGAAATACCCTAAAGAGAGGATATTTTATTTTTCGCAAAGTGGCTGCTTAAGCCTGTTTGGGCCATAAAAGCTCTAAAAAAAGCATCAAGATGAAAATTACTAAGGAATTTTAAACACAACAAACAAGGAGAAGAGGCCATTCATGATGAAAAGGAGCTGGATAGAAAGACCTGCAGACAGACCTGCTTATTGTAAGCCTCGCATAGGAGGGAATGAATGGACTGATGTATATTGATGTATATAAATCCCACCCCTAATTTAGTGAATAAACACATCCTTGGAATGTTTTCAGTCAATGCTTAATTTTAGATGTCAAGAGAAACTTAAAAGGACAATAATGGAAGGAACAACGAACACGAATTTTCTGTGGTATTCAGAGAAAGCAAAAATTCTTACTGAAATTTGCTAAATCTGTATTAGTGTTGACGGCAGAGGAGCCAACAGAATTATTTTCCTGCACTTGACCTTGATAGTGATCAGAATAAATACAGCAAACCAAAAGACAACACCGAAATCCAAACCCACTGACATTGAGTCAACTCCCACCCAGATTGACCTTGTAGGAGAAAGCAGAACTGCTCCCTGTGGGTTTCTGAGGCTATCAGTCTTTACCAGAGTACAGAGGAGGAAGCCTCATCATTCTCCTAAGGAGGAGCTAGTCGTTGCGAACTGCTGACCCAGCAGTGAGCAGCCTAAACTGTAACCCACTAGGCCACAAGGGTTCCTTAAAACGCTCTATCTGTTCCTGAAAGTAATGCCTCCCCCATGCTGGAAAACAGTGTATGGCGGAGCTGGGAAAGCTGGGACTTGTGAGGCTACATTTCCATTGGGCAGAGAACCAGGAATGGAGACAAAGTCAGCCGACAGGCAATGTGGCTGGACAAGAGGGTGTATAATCTGCTAGACCAGCGGGAGGATCACACACACAAACACACACACACACACACACACACACGGATTAGTAATACTGTAACAAAAGAAATACCCACAGAGCTGGTTAAAGATCTCAAGATAGCTTGTAAAGGAGAACTGTTTCTAAGAAAATTAGGATCTTAAAGGTGAATAAAAACCTTCCTTTTATATAAAAATAAGCTCAAATAACCAAAGTGATCCACTGGTTGATAAGCATTGCCATTAGGTCGATGCTGCCAGATGCCATCTAGGGAAGACTACAACTGTCCATGGGGTTTTCAAGCAGGGGCCCATCTTTCTCCTACGGATCGGCTGTGGGTTCCAACAACAGGCTGTGTTAGCACCCAAGCACTTAACTTCTGCATCACCAAGGCTCCTTGGGAGGGTGGGGTGAGGAGGCTGGGTAAAATGAAAAGCTGTGTTGTGGGCAGAATATCTTCACACACTCAATATCATATCATACCCTGTTCTCACACAACAGCAGTGAGGTAAGCTATGCTGTCATTTTAAATCACTGCATTATGCCACAGGGGCATGGAACCCTCGGTACAAAAAGTGGGCATAGCACTAAAGGGACCCCTCTAAAGACACAGGAGCTCCCAGGGGACCCACTGTTGGAGATAGAATAGCCTCTCCCTGGCCGGTAGGCAATTAAACCCTAAACCAGCCCCCCTGTCACCCAGTCCGTTCTGACTCACTGCCACTTAGAGCTGCCCCCGTGGGTTTTGGAGGCTGCAACTCTTTATGGGAGTAGAACCCTTAGCTTTTACCCTCAGAGCTGTTGGTGGTTTTGAACACTGAACTGCGGTTAGCAGTCCGACATGGAATTCACTATGCCACCAGGGCTCCTGAGGTGTGTAATAATTTACTGGAAAAAACGGCGTGACTTGGAAATTAGACCTGTTAAATTATTATTTTTTAACTAGAATTTAAAATACAAAACAGAACACTAGCTGGGGTTGCCTCAGAACCACCAGTCTGAGAACTACCCAGAGTCCACTGGTCTGCTCCTGGTGAGACTGGGACACGAAACTAAACACCAAACTCATAGCTTCCTATTAGGGGAGGGAAGCACTTCCCTTAGGGGTTTTTGAGGGAGCAGAAAGCGTCAATTTTCTCCCTTGGAAAGGCTGGTGGTTTCGAACTGCTGACCTTGAGGTAAGCAGCCCAACTTGCAACCTCTGCCACTACAGCTGTGAATTAAATGGCCACTTGCTAGCAAATGCTGCTTATTCCTTCCTCTGCCCTCTGAAACCAAGACCCTGGCGAACACCAGAAGCCCATACTCACTGCCATCCTGTTGGGTCTGCCCAGTAGCGACTGTACAGGACAGAGATGAACTGCTTTAAAGAGTGGGTTGGGCTGCCATCTTGACAAAGCAGATTATCTCCCTCAACCTCCCCCAGAGTGGCTCATGGTCAGCAGCCAAGTGCTCAAGGACTGTGTCAACAGGGCTCCCTATCTAAAATTTCCTGGACAACCGCACCTCAACTAGATTCCATTGCATAGAATGACCTTGAGGTTTACCAGGGCAACTTCTCCACATAAGTGACCCCTTGGGCCCCTGAGCTGTGGTCATCTCCATTACCCGGCTTGCCACCCGCTCTCACATCCACTCCGCCGCAAACATTTCCACAACCATCTCCTCTCCGCTCCACACTCCTTCCAAGTGATAGTCAACTTCCTGTACCCACTGTTCTGCAGAGTGGCATAGGAAACACACCCACTCTCCACTTCCCTGTTAAACAATCCAGATCCCTGAGATGAGTGCGCTCACTTATTGGAGTGGTTTTACACAGCCGCGCCGACAGGCAGACGTGCTTTTGGAGGGCATTTTAAACATTTGGAAGGGCGTTGCTCATCCAGGAACAGAACCAAGCAGCTTCAGGAGTGAGAGCATCTGGCACAGAAGTTCTGAATAATGGGGCTTAAACCCCAAGTTCCCTGCCCCGCGAGGCTCATGATGATTGCCATTTTAAATCACTGCATTGTGCCTGCCACATGGTGGAACAGGCCCTGCTGAAGATCCACCTGGAGAAGGGTTAGAGTAAGCCACAAACAGACTTGCTCTACCTGGTTCAGTACAAGGGCCCTGAGGAAGGGAACCTGAGTGTCACACTCACGGTCATCTCTGCTTTTCAGGGCCGTCTGCCTCCCAGGCACCTAAGCTGCTCACTGCCTTGTCCAACCGAGCCCCGGGAGGTGGCGGTCTGGGAGCCCGTTTGCCCTATGAGCTGCATCCAGAGGGAAGTCTGTCTGTTTTAGAATCGTCTCCAACCTAGCATGGGGCTCTAATCCAAGGACGCCAGCCTAATTGTTTCTGATCTAAGTTAAGCACCTCCTTTCCCGCCGTAGCCTGCTATAAAGCAGTGTTTTTTTTAACAGCAACGCATAACCATGAACATCTGCGAGCGAACATCTGAGCATGATCACATCCGCCAAGTACGCGTCCCAGCACCGTAAGACGTTCACATTACTAATGATGAGCTGCACAAAGGGAGACAGCAGAGTTGCAGTCCTTCCTGATTGGAATACATTGTGTTGTCAGGGACTCCCTGCACCCGTGATCCTCTCCCTCTCTAATTACACTACCTGCTAGGCTCTTATGCTCTCCACAATCTTAATACTTTTTAAGAGATACTTGATGAGGACTGCACTTTTGGTTCAAGAGTGTTTTGTTTTGTTTTTCCTTCTGAGAAGCAATTTGAATATGATCTAGGGTTATTAACTCAATAAAAGCTTAATATAGGCAGGAACATCTCAACCTATGAATGAGATGATTTGACACTAAAGCACTCTCTGTAACTCAGTTTACAATGAAGACTTAACAAAACCTCTTCACTGTGAATTAGGTGAAGGTTTGCAGAGAAATTCATGGGGTTTCCATCTAGTAAGTCACCTGCACTGTGTCATCTCACTGCAGTTCTCTCTATCCACCACTGCTTCTCTGTGCCTCCTGTCTCCACTCCGCCGCCTTCTTTCCTGAGCTCTAAACTTCTCCCTTGGGTAAACATTGCACTTTTGAGCTTAAATGGTTGATTGTAGTAAGGTTTGTGTACCACACCAAGGTTATTGCTCCCTTAATAGACTTGTTCATTGTTGCTGAAATTTGAGCCACCAACATGACTTCTGGTCCACACCAGTCTCCATCTGACTAGTAAGCCTGGTCTCATGATTTTGAGTTCCATTCCACATTTTTCTCCCACTCTACTTTGAACCTTCTAAAATTGGTCAGGAGAAACCAGTCCCTGGAGAAGGGCATCATGCTTGCAAAGTAGAGGGGCAGTGATAAAAGAGGAAGCCCCTCCATTTATAGAGATCTAAATAAAGGCATGTACATATGCAAATGCATGTATATATGAGGATGGGGAAATAGATCGACATGCATATATTTATAGGTTTAGTATTACGGTAGCAGAAGGACATTAGGCCTCCACTCAAGTACTCCCTCAATCCAAGAATACTTTCTTCTATTAAATTGACATTCTATGACGCTCACCTTCCCGACACAACTGCTGAAGACAAAGCGGGTGAATAAGTAAATGTGGTGAAGAAAGTTGATGGTGCCTGGCTATCAAAAGATATAGCCTCTTGGGTCTTAAAGGCTTGAAGGTAAACAAGCAGCCATTTAGCTCAGAAGCAACAAAGCCCACATGGAAGAAACACACCAGCCTGTGCGATCACGAGGTGTCGAAGGGATCAGGTATCAAGCATTATCAGAACAAAAAATCTTATCATAGTGAATGAGGTGGGGAGTGCGGAGTGGAGACCCAAAGCCCATTTGTAGGCCACTTGACATCTCCTTACAGAAGGGTCTCAGGGCGGAGATGAACCAGTCAGGGTGTGATGTAGCAAAGATGAAACATCCAAGTTTCCTCTAGTTCCTAAATGCTTCCTCCTCTCCCACTATCATGATCCCAATCCTACCTCACAAATATGGCTAGACCAGAGGAAATACACTGGTACAGATAGGAACTGGAAACACAGGGAATCCAGGGCGGATGATCCCTCCAGGACGTGGTGAGAGTAGAGATACTGGGAGAGTGGAGGGAGGGTGGTTTGGAAAGGGGGAACTGATTACAAGGATCTACATGTGACCTACTCCCTGGGGGACGGACAACAGAAAAGTGGGTGAAGGCAGATGTTGGACATGGCAAGATATGACAAAACAATAATTTATAAATTATCAAGGGTTCATGAGGGAGGGGAAGCGGGGAGGGAGGGAGGGGAAACATGAGGAGCTGATTGAGAATGATGAGGGCAATGAATGTACAAATGTGCTTTACACAATTGATATATGTATGGATTGTGATGAGCTGTATGAGTCCCGAATAAAACTATTAAAAAAAAAAAGGGAGGAAGGCCCTCACTAGGATGAACTGGCACAGGGACTCAAACATAAGAACCAGTGTGGGGCTGGCAAGGGGCGAGGCCGTGTGTACGTAAGGTCGATCTGCTGTACACGGGGTCGCACTGAGTCAGAATCGACGTGTGAGGTTGCCACCTTATAGCACCAGCAGCAACAACAAAGGAGCAGCTGGGTACCATCTAGTTCTTTTGGTCTTAGGTCTGGACTAATTGTTTCCGTGCATCTTTCCATTTTCCTCCATTTAAGGATACAATGGAAGTTTTCATAGAAGCCCTGATGGTGGTGCTGTTCGGTAAGCATTGGATGGCTAACTGCAAGGTCGGCAGTACAACCCCACCAGTCACACTGAAGGAGAAAGATGAGAATGCTTGCTCCTGCCAAGCTTTACAAAGCCTTGCAAACCCGACAGAGGGTCCGTATGAGTGGGAACTGACTTGATGGTGAGGGGTTTAGGATGTCTACTACCTGAGATGCTACAACTATTTCTGCCAGGAATTTTCCTGTGGATGGTTTAAATATAAGAGCAAGTTCAAATATCCTCATATAAAAGAATGAAAAATATCGATTCAGATTTAGAAAACAATTCAACTACAATTCTCAACCCCCCCCCCCAATAATATCATCTATCTGGAACTAAAAAAAATTATAGTTGGGCCATAAATTTAGGTTGGACCATAAATTTAGGGAACTTGATATTGTTCATCCTCCTGCCTCCCTGTCCCCAAAGACCCAAGAACAAAAACCACAGCAAAGCAGAACAGGTGTGTTTGAAAAAGGAAAAGCCAGAGAGCAAACACTGGGACTCCCTGAGGCAGCAATGCTCGAACACGATGGAGCACAGGGAGAGGGTCATAACAGCGGAAGGAGTGAAACAGGAAAAGGGGCCATTGGTTTTGGGGGGGGGGGGGGCGGGTTCCAGGATTCCAAGCAAGAGTCTTGGAGAGAAGGAGTTTTCATATAGTAAAGTTTCAGATTTCACAGAATCTACTCAAATCCTTTAGAAAAAGTAAATGTCTACCTGTATTTCAGACCTAAGACCCTAGAAGTGCACTTGGCTGCTAACCAGAAGGTAGGTGAGTCAACCCTGAGGCTTGTTCTACTCTGTCCTACAGGGCTGAATGCACTTGGGGTATATCAAGAACCCCACACTTGAAGCAACCAAGCTCTATGACATTAAAGGGCAGGTGCAGAAACAAAGGCCAACAAACAAAAGGCTCACCCCAAAGTTCTGTAACTCAGCTTGGTGCATGGTACAGAGAAATCAGCCTGAGACCCCCAGCACCCAATACCCCGGCTGTTGCCCTAGAGGCAATTCTGACTCAAAGTAACCCTACAGGGCAGAGTAGAACTGCTCCATCGCATCTCCTCTGGATGGAAGCAGACCACTCCATTTTTCTCCACCCGACCGGCTGCTATGGGAACTTCCAACCTTTGGTTAGCAGGCAATCACTTAACCCTCACGAGGGCTCTCCACCACTTTCCCAAGTTCACATAAAGAAACAAATCACAGCTTGCGTTTACACCCCCTGCACCCCGCCCACCAGAGAGGTTTGAAGGCCAAGATGACGAAGCTGTTTGCTCCCTTTTCTCCATGGCGTTCATCTCAGTGAGGTGCATGCAGGTCAGGCCTGAGTCGACCAAACCAGAGAAAGCTGCTGCCACTGACTGATGCCTTTGCGTATACAGTTCCCTTCATCTTTACCATCTCAGTGTCCTCAGTCATCCAGTGAGGACAATGGTGTCTGTCCTGACAACCTCACTAAGTGGAAATGAATGTTGGCAGCCATGCTGGCTCTCTCTAAGGCACCATCACTAGTTGGATCCTGGCATGCATGTTTTACTTCATCAGGTGAGTCAGGATCAGGGGATACACAGGGCTCTAATATCTGACACATCCTTTGAGCCTCAACCTCCCCAACCCAGTCCCCTGGAAAGATAGGCCAAAGACGACGACCAATTTGGAGAAAGCGGTAAGAGATAGTTATGTGGCTCGCCCCATATGATACAGCTACTTAGCGTCACAGCCCAGGAATACATTTTTCTCTGTCTGCTCTCTGCCAACTCATAGGTTCTCCAGCGAGGCAGGGGAACTGGAGAATCTACATTCTAAGAACATCCAACAAAGTTGCAAACTTCTTGAACTGGGGACTTTGTGGGGTGGAAGCACACACCTTTATCTCTGGGAGCTGCATGACCTCAGGGAAGACTTCAATGCAATTGGAATGGGCAATGACGGTGTGCATGCGCCTGCAGTTCATGATGGTGGTTGGGATGGCTTTCAGCTTGTTCCCGCTGACATCTAGCTCCTCCAGTTCTTCCAGCTTTGCCATTTTACTAGAAAAACAAAACCAGCAGGGAATGGAATTATACACGAATCCTAAATCCATTTAAAAGGAATCCAGGTCAGATGATCCCTTCAGGACCAGTGGTGAGAGTGGTGATATCAGGAGGGTGGAGGGAAGGTGGGATAGAAGGGGGGAACCGACCACAAGGATCAACATATAACCACCTCCCCAGGGGACGGACAATGGAAAAGTGGGTGAAAGGAGATGTTGGACAGTGTAAGACATGAGAAAATAATAATTTATCAATTATCAAGGGTTCATGAGGGATGGGGGTGGGGAGGGAGGGGGAAAATGAGCAGATACCACAGGCTCAAGTAGAAAGAAAATGTTTGGAGAATGATGATGGCAACAAATGTTCAAATATGCTTGACACAATGGATGTATGTATGGATTGTGATAAGAGTTGTAATGTGCCCCCCAATAAAATGTTAATAAAGAAAGAAAGCTAATATACAGTAAAACTCTAAAGGGGAAACTTATGACATTAGTGATTCTTTAAAGGTTCACCGTAATCTTCATTTTTTGGGAGGGAAGTATTTTTTTTTCTTCACGATTATGAGTTTCAAAGAACTTTAATACCTTTTTTCCCACAACAAACCAAAAACCAGGCACCACAACTCCTCAAATTGGTGAACTGAAGAGAAGTGTGTCTTTTTTTTTGTCATAGAAAACCTGTGCACCAGTGAAGTTACCCCTGCAACAATGTACGCATCTGAACCCCCCTGAGAGTCCTACTCAACAGGGCTCAGAAGTCAGCAGCAGCCGTCAGAACTGCTTGGCGGAGAGCCTGGTCTCTTTGCACTGGCAATGAACCTGCAGGATGTACAGGCACACATGTCTGAGCAGTTTTCTAGTAAAGGCCCACTTCCCACGCTCCTCTGACATGCGGTGGTGGTGAAGCCAGGGCCATGGGCCAGCCTCGCAGTGCCCGAGTTCCAAGTGTGCTCCCAAGAATCTCCAGTCCTGCTCAGGAGTGTCAAGGAAGGAAACTCTATAACAACCTGTATTACTAAAACCTTCTCAAGGAATCTAACATTTTCATTTAACACCCACTTATCTTCATGTATCACAAATAATCTCAGTCACCCAACAAACAGTTTAGAGCAAGGTTGCCACTGCCCTCTGTGAGCCCTTCGGGCAGCGTCTACCATTCCTCTGATGCTCGCTCCACCCGAGGATGCTGAGCTACAGTGCGTGCGACTTACAAATGAGGAAGAAAAATAATCATGAAAAATAATTATCTAGTACAAAATGTGGTGCGTCCAGTCAGGGCTGAAACAGGCGGCAGCCTCCCCCTACCTCATAGCACTGAGGCTGTACCCGTGTTCTTGCCTGAAAAAAAGTGCAGGTCCTGGCACGGAGGGGGGTGGGGTGGGGGCTGCGGGGTGGTGTGGGGTGTGTGTGTGTGTGTGTGTGTGTGTGTGTGTGTGTGTTCCCAGCACCAACTTGTAAATTGGGCCAAGGCTGGTGAAGTGGAAACTGACAAACTCCTCGCGGCAGGCTGAGTGCTCCGAGTCTCTTAGAGCTGGACAAGAGACCACCGTTACCAAATCATGGACATGAATAATATAATGGAATTGAAAATATAATCCCCTAAAGCCACTCGATATTTGCAATGTCCACTTCCGCCCACTCATTTCCACGGCTGCGCATACCGCCATTGCCTCTCGAGAGCGGGCAGGTAGTGATTCACCTCCCCAGCCTCGTCCACCTTCTAATCACCATAGGGGGTAGACAAACTAGCCTCTGGCGACATTCTCACTAGTAAATGGACAGATTTCTCTGGAGAACACTGATCCCGGCTTGTATGAAAGACCACGCTGTGGCCAGAAATTGTGGGGGTTGGGGTGGGCACGGGAGCTGAGGAATCACCAGCTTTGCTTTCTTCTCCCCCCCAGGCACCTGGAAATCTGCTTTGGGCAATTCGGTGATGTGCATCAGGGTTTGGCCGTCTTTACCTTGCTGGAAAACTCTGCAGTCGGTTGTAGGCCATGTGGAGGATCTTCAGGTGGGGGTGCCCCGTTAACAAGGGCACACACTTATCCGTGAGGGCGTTGTTTGTCAGATATAACTCCTGTAGGATGCTGCTCGTCTCCTCAGACAGTGTGGCTGGGGGAAGCGTTTCCAGTCTGTTCGCTGAGGCATTCAGGAATCTCAGGCTACAATAACAAAACACAAGACCTGCTGGGGGACGGAAACTAGAGTACAACATCCTACATGGCTTCTGCCTGATACCAGGCACGAAACAGTCATGTAAGTCCACAGGCACCTGAACACCTGGCCGAACAGTAGGAGCACAAACAACTCCCCTCACCCCATCCCCGCCCCCCTCAGCAGGTGAGAGCAGAAAGGCAGAGGAAGGGCAGCTTCTCTAGCTGGTGGTGGAGGGGAGTGACAGATAAACATTCTGAATTAAGGAGAGAGAGAACAAAAATCTGTTTTTGAAACAAGAGATTTTTTCTTATAGAATTAAAACAAACAGCTACTAAATTACACGATTACTATAAGTCCCTTTTCATCCGGATATTTAAACCATGTTTCACCGGCATACATTCACAACTGTAAGAGAGAGTTTCCTCTGTTCAGAAATGGCGGATGGCCTACAGCAGGAGCGTCAAACTGGCGACCCCCGAGGTAATTTTTTGTGGTCGATAATGCTCTGAAATAAAATGTAACGAGGGAATAGTGGGTATGGTATTGCCTCAATCTCCCCTAAGTGCTATTTTTTCTTCATAACACTTTTTCTATTTTCATTTTATTTCAGAGCATCATGGGCCCCAAAAAATACCTTGGGTCGCAACATGCGGCCCAAGGGCCACCAGTTTGATACCCCTGGTCTACAGCAATGTGATTGAAGACTGATAACTCCATGCAGCCACAGGATAACCCTCACGAGCAGGAATCGTGTAACCTCAGGTGAATAGAACTCAGAAGGCAGTCCTGAGCATGCTGTGGGTTTGGTGTTGGCTGATAACTGCAAGATCAGCAGTTCAAACTCACCCATTGCTCCTTGGGGGAAAGATGAGGCTGCCTGCTCCAGTAAAGATTTACAGTCCTGGGAATCCTGTATAGGTTCACTATGAATTGGAATTGACTTGGGGCAGGAGGAGGGGGGGGTCAAGGGGGTGGTGTTTAAAGTTAAAAGGCTAAATCCTTAGGGCATTGGAAGTCATGGTGTGGCTACTTAGGTGGCAGGTGGGGGGGGGGGGCTTCTCTGAGTCCTGGGGGCTGTGATAATGTTCTGTTCATATTTGAGCTGCTGGTTACACAGGGGAGCTCACGCTGAGAAAAGCCACCAACCGGTGCTGTTAAAATCTGGCCACAACTCAGGGGCAGTGGCGAAGCACTTGGTTGCGTACAAAAAGGTAGGCAGTTTCGACCCACCAGCTGCTGCAAGGGAGAAAGCTGTGGCCATCTGTTTCCATCAAGATCCCCAGCCTTGGATCCCCTCTGGGGCAATTCTACACTGCCCAATAGGGTCACTCACCATGAGTCAGAATTAACTTGACAGCAATGGTTATTTATATTACACTTCAGTAACATTTGCACGAAAGGGAAAAAAGAAAGTTTCCAAATGATAGAGGCACCAGGGGATAAAATCTAAAGTATGTTTTAAACCCAAAATAAAGACAATCGTTACAAAAGGCCTAGCTCTCCCCCAGGTTCTGTGAACAAGGGAAGTGTCAACTGCAGAGCCCGAGAGCTGAGGCAGCAGCCTTGCTGTGGGCAGGCTCTGCAGGATCCCGGGATTGTGGATTGTGGACTATGACCAGGACAGGTCCTGAGTCCAGCTCCCGTTGCACGCCAGCAGACCTGGCTCCCCTCCCCCTGGTCATGAGATCACATGGGCCGGGCCTTTCACCAGGATCTACCTGGGCCACACTTCTCTTTCCAAGTCCCCAGGGTTGGAGCGCATTAGATTCGGGTCTTGTTTATCCCACTTTGTTAGGAAAAAACCATTACAGACCTCCTTAATGTGAAAGCACATGAAAGCCAAGTACACGTTCACATTCCCTCTCAGGTACAAAGAAGGTCTTGTATTCAGGGGTTATCACGAGGACCAGAGCTCCCAGCTCTCATCCTGACCTAACAAACACTGCCCGATCATACGCCTCCTGAGTCTGGCCCTACACACTACTCCCCCAACGCTGTGACTTAGCTGAGCAAAAGTAGCTTCCCCAAAATAGAACATTTTCCATTGAAGAAACACATATTCCGTTGACATTTTTTTAAAAAAGGAAGCCGGGGAAGGGCTGTAGGGACCATAAATAGTCATGGGAAATTACAGGACATGGGAGGGGCAGGCTGCCCAGGCAGTGTCCGAAACGGTGCCGAGCCAGGAAGGAGTTTCAGCACCACCCTTCTTTAAAACCCTTCCGTCCTATTGAAACACCCTGATTCAAACGGCCTGCTCAGGATCCCACTCATGTGGACGTATTCTTACTCAGCAAAACCCTGTGCTCTCAGGGACTGGACTGGCTGGGAAGCAACTGTCCATCTCACGCAAATTCAGTTCCCTGAGAAAGATGCAAGAATAGATATACCAAAAAAAGAACAAGGTGAGAGAACAGATTCACCAGGGTCTATATATTTTTCCACTAAAAAAAAGAGGGAATGGTTTTACTGGTGGAAACTTAAGAAATGAATATTCATCTAGGAAGTTGCAAGGGGGACTTGAAAACTCTCCTCATGGTATTTGAGTGACAAGAAGAAAATGACTTCCGAAAGACACATTCTGCTCCTCTTGTTTGAAAATTCCCTTTGCTTACGAAGCTCTACTGCCCCCTCAGGGGGACGTGGCGGGGCCGCAACCTGCCTGCCACGAAAGGAACATCCCCCAGTGGAAGGGCTCCCTCTGAACTGAGGTCTTCAACCTCAGGCCAGTTAATGGTCAGGGAGCGCACACATGGACTAAGTAGGTGCCAGCGCATAATGGCCTCAGCATGTGAATTTGATGTTCATCATGTTAAACATTTAAGCATGCAGCTCTTCTCTGTAGAGCCCACAGCTTCACGGAATGAGCAGACGCTAGAATCCCACTGCCTGCCTCCAACCCTCTAAAGACCTCAAATTCCTGAAGCACTGAGCCTGGCCTCGTCGCACTGGGTTGTGATGACCATTTTCAAAATGATCCTTCACAGGTTTTCATAATTAAAAAGAACACATCGATCACTTCATATGCCAAGAAATGCTACCTAACTCTTCTCGTGATGTAACCCCTTTAAGACAGGGAGAACCACAGCAGCATGGACACCCCCACTTCCTGTGTGTGTGAAAGGTGTCTGCAGAGTCCACAGCTCTCCCGGACACCCAGCCATCCCACATTTCACAAAGGCAGACACCACGCGCAGCCGAAGAAACCGAACTTGCTTGGCAATGGTTCCTCAGTGATAGTGGAAGAGCCGGAAATAAACCCCAGAGCCCCTCAGTCTCGAGTCTACTGCTCCCAACACGCAAGTGCTTAGAGCAACAATGAAGGAAATTTTCCCTAAGGACACTTTATGGGCCTCTTCAAATCTGCCCCCGCCCCCAATAAGCTGGAGGTCAAGCAAGGCCTTGCTCAGGTGGTGCATGAGCAGCACTAAACTCAGGGAGCGTTTTGTCAAAGTCATAAACAACCAAAGGTAATAAATGAGATGATTGAGACCTATCAAAAATTAGATACTTCTGTGTATCAAAAGATTTCATTGCGAGTACAGAGAATGCACAAAGTAGGTACTAAAACTGGCAATGACTATTGAACAAGGAAATAGATTATCTTTAGAGATGATCTACAAACCTCAACAAAAGACCAATACTGAGATTTTCTAAATGGGCACAGGACACCAACAGACATGTCACCAAAATCATCAAAGAGAACAGGTGTATTAGCTGGACAGAGATTGGTGGGATCCTTCCAAGACTATGGCCCTTAGTCACCCTTCAGTTCAGAAACAGAATTCGCTCCCATGTTAGAATAATCAAGTATGTAAAATCAAAAGGCAGCATTCACCCAAGGACAGCGGTTAGTAAGGTAGGAGGGGAGGGAACAGGAAACACAGGGAGGAAGTATGATAGGTGATGGTGCATTGAAGGGATAGCAATAGATGAAACAAAATGCATACGAAGTGTTGAGTGTCAAACTGATGATCTGGTCTGTAACCTTCACTTAAGTCATAATAAAATTAAAAATAAGAAACTAAAGATGAATCATTTGTAGCAGGAAGTGCAAGTCATTGAGCAAAGACAAATAGGAGGGGTTTCAAAAGCTCCAGGGTGCCACCAGTCTCTGACCAGTGAGCCTGGTCTCTTTTGTGTTTGAATTGTTTCACGTTTTTAAAAGCTGGTGGGATGTTTGTACCAGCTTGCTGAAGCCCCTCGGATAAGGCCCTTGTCCTAGGGTACCTAGATGGCCGCCCGCCACAACAGGAGGACAAAGCTGCTCTTGCTGTTGGCTCCAGCGTCTACCTGCTCAGGTGCACCACAGAACTTTCAGCACACCTCCTTACATTGCCCAGCCAAGAGCCTCTCCTTTAGACAGAGTACTGGCTTTGTGCCACAAAGATCTACCTATTGGTAAACACGTCAGACCATTTACATTTAAGTACAGATGCAAAAACCTCCACAAAACATTAGCAAGCAGAATTTACCACTACATAAAAAGACCTACACACCATACTCATACGAGGGTCATTCAAGGTACATAAGGCTGGAGCGAGACACAGAAGTGCCCTACTGTGTTCATAGCCCAGAGAGAAACCAAGTGATTATTGACTGCTGCAGAGATGGCGACAGAAAACACAGAAAGTGCTCAGAGAGCCAGTGGGGGGATCCCAGGAAACTTGTTAAACATCCTGACATCCAAGTCACCTCCCCATCGCCTAAGTGAGGCTGAGACAGGCCAGACGTCTTCATGTGTCAACAGAAATCCAGGGATGTTGACGCCTCCCCCCACGGCTCTGGGTGCATCTGAACATCACTAGATGGCTCTGTACTGCGAGAGTGGGCAGTGAGCTCTGTGAAATGCCAGCAGGATCTGTCTGCCAAAGACACCAGTTGTCATGGTCAGTCGACCACATGAGCCCCAAATTTTTGTTCCCTTTTAGTCCCTGTGGTATTTACATCGATCTATCTGAGTCACTGAAACTTATGGTCTGCAAGGTGACTAATCCTCCGGGGATGTTGAAGAACTACAAGAGGAACACTCTGCTTGTGCTCCGTTGGCACTCGTATCCCCTACTCCTACACAGAGAACCCGGCAAGCTGTACCAGGGAGGGATTGACGGCCCTGATGACCCCAACAGTGGTGGTTGGCTCGTCTCCTTCATGAGTCCAACTCCATCAGGACGGGTGGGCAAAGGCAAAGGGTCAGACTGCGCCACAATTTCAGGTAGGAACACAAGAATGGCAGGACCTGGGGTGCCTTCTTGTCCTCTCTGCTGACCCAGGAGAAATCTCTTCACCCCACCTGACTGCCCATCTGCCCACTGGTGAACACTGACTGTCCGAGAACTGTCAATCAGTAATTCTTATCTCTACGTTAAAAGAAGTCAGAGGAGAATTCCAACAGGACTCACAGATGAACTTGGCAAATTAGCAGACATATGCTAGTTCAAATCCTAAGAATGTTAACAAAATTGCCCCAATTTCTGAGAGAACGATGAAGCTATAACTCAAAGTCACCTTATGCAAAACAGAGTCCTCCAAATAACTTTTGCTACCAGGTAATGTAGCTGAACCTATACTCCTTTCCTTTAAATATCTACCGGGGAGCACCACGTCAATAAACACATGGCCACACCTGAATCTACCTGGGCAGGCAAGATTCAGAGCAGAAGAAAAACCCCCAGGGGAGAAAGCGGGAGGGTTGTCTGGATCTGAGCATAGTCCTCGAAGCTTCGGGCTACAACTTCCACTCAGAACATGAACTCAACTACTTGTCACTTATGGACACTTATACTCAGGCCTGTTCCTTGGTCACAGAGGAGTGATTGCCATTCATGATCATCAAAAGGAGCAACGGCATCTCTTTCAAGATGTGCATTGTGGAGCACGAACCGGAGAGAGGCTTTCCTTAAAGATGTCATGCTCAGCATTGTCTTCTGAGTTGGTTTGCTTCCACACCTGTCACCCCCTCCCTCAAGTTCACTCCCTCGCCCAAGCTCACCTCACACCAACCACCTAAGATGGGTACATTTCTGGCATCAGTAAGCCATAGTATTTCCTTATAATAAAAACTGGTTAGGACATTCAGCAGTGATAGGTGGATCCTCTACTGGTTAGGTTTCGGAAAGGTGGTTGGTGAAAGAAAGACTGAACTCTTTGAAAAGCTCAGTGTGAGTCAGCAGGGAAACCATCAGTTTGTCATCTAACAAGTGGTTTACGGAATTGCTCATTTCTGCCCGTGCCTGTCAAAATCCTATTTGCTGAGACAAGCTGAAGGCCCTGACTCGGAGTCCTGAGCAAGGCGGCCAGTCGCTATGTGCTGCTGGGAAGGTACCTGATATACTGGCTGGAAGACAGGGGTGGCATATGCCTTTTTAAAGTTTCATGTGTACCCCCACTCCCTGTGTTCAGGGTGTGTGTGCATGTGTGTATCAGTTTCTTTTTTCTCGTAAAATTGGCGTGTTTGTTGCGTATGACCACTGAGGTAGTATCTTTGCCCTCACTTTGAAATGATGGAGTCAACCCGTATGACAAGTTCTGTATCACAATCACCTTCCTTGATGAACGGGCGGCTTTAAAATCACTAAAAAGGGCATAGACATGTTTCCTGCACTAAGGTCAGGCTAGATTAAGTCCACGCACACCTGTTCTGACTGATCTACACATTCTTTAAAGACTTAGGAACAAATCTTATTAGTAACCCAGCACTGCTGTATTGTCATCGGAATGATTTCCTTTTCCTATTAATTATAGCTGGTAGACAGTTAAAGTTTATTGTGCCAACCTGGTCGATAAACACACGTGGGGTTAATTGAAGTGGGGTGGAGAGCGAAATGGCTCGGTGAGCCTCGCCTTTCTAGTTCTCAGGTCTCTTGATTTCTGGTGGTCGGATCAAGGGGCAGCTGCCTTAGCCAGGTCCCTGCTTCAGCTGGCAAGGGTCACTTCTTGCAAGACATTCCCAAGGAAAAGCCACATGGGCCTGCCCCGATGCAGCTCTGGGTGCTGAAGCAGCCAAGTGGAGACCCCTGCCAGCGCTGAGATGCTTACATGCTCACTGATTCGGCTTTCCTCCTACAGTCGGCATCATAGTGTGTGTTTTGTGAGATGGAAGAGGACTTTGTAGATCGGTGTTGGACATATGGGTTAATGTTGGACTTGTGGTCTTGGGAAGCACTAGGTTGGGATGTTTTCTTGATGTGCACTTAACCTTTATATAAAACTCTCTCTTATACATAGGAGTTTCTGTGGATTTGTTTCTCTAAAGCTCCCAGACTAACACAACACTATCAGCTCTGGTCAAGTACAATACACAACCCCATTTCCTCACCAAGTCTCTTTACAGGGGCTTCAAAAACGCCCTGGAAAGATAGAATTGGAAACAATGGACTTCTGTCAATACACTTTTGAAGCCCCTCAAATGTTCACTCCAACAGGAACTCGTAACTTCACATAAACACACTGAAGCCAAAAATGAAAAGAGATGAGGAAAGCAGGAGGAGAAGGAAGGGAACGCCGGGGAAGTCCTGTGTCTTCATCCGTGTGAGAGTCGCCCAGGTATAAACAGGTGCGAAAAGGCACTGAGCAGTAAGCAGTATACTTAAGAGCTGTCCGTTTTACACCTTCATTTTTAAAAAATGAAGCTCTATTTACACCTTCTGATAGCACTGACGACTGTATAACCCCACTTGAGGGGAGGGAACAAGAGAATGGATATACTGGATGCTGTAAGATATGGCAAAATAAATAAGTAAGTAAGGGTTCTGGGTGGTGGTGGTATAGAGTGGGCGAGGGAGGGAGGGGATAAAGGGAACCTTATATCAAGGAGTTCAAGAAGAAATAAAATGTTTTAAAACTGATTATGGTAGCAACTGTATAATACTGCTTGATGTGATTGAACTGTGGAATGTTATGAAATCTGTAAGAATTCCCAATAAAATGATTAAAAGAAAGAAAGGAAAAAAAGGGGGGGTAGGAGGGTTAAAAAAAAACAAACAAGAAAAAAGGAAGCCCAAAATCCAGGAATGCTAGCATTGAAATGACATAACATTTGAATCATTCACACAAAATGTTTTTGGTGAACAGATTATTTCCAACACCATATAAGACAGAGAATGAAACTTTTGTTAACATGTAGTATTTTTTTCTTTCTTTTCTTTTTAAAATCATCTTATTAGGGGCTCATACAACTATCACAGTCCACACATACATCAATTGTGCAAAGCACATTTGTACATTCATTACCCTCATCATTCTCAAAACATTTGCTCAAAACATTGCTCTCCATGTAAGTCCCTGGCATCATCTCCTCATTCCCCCCCCTCTTGGCATCACAGAATATGTAAACCAAAGGCGGGGGGTGGGGGCAGGCACGTGTGGGGGCCGTGTGGGGACAAGAGTGTGCAGGGAGTCTGGGGTAGAGGGTGGGGAAGCTGATTCAGCTCAGCAGAGCCAGCATTCTAGATTACTGGTTTCACCTGTCAGACCACAGGTGCTGCAAGCTCGCAAAAACAACGTTATTAAAGCAGGAAGCCACACTGCCGTTGAGCCCTCTTCAGTTCTAGGTACGTGAAAATTAGACAAAGCTTTGTTTGGTCTTTATAAGAAGGTACATTAAAAGCTACTTCTTTTGCATTGTTTTTAAAGTTATACTCCACCACCAAAATTAATCCATAGCCAAGGTCCAAATGAGTCAGGCCACCAGACACCGGCACACTGTAGGGGAACTCACGAGGGAATAATCTGGACACAGACACTAACAAGATGGCTCCAAGCGTATTAAAAGTCACGTTTACTTAAAGAAAGTAAACTGGCCTCTCCTCTCCAAGTTATAAATATTTAGGAAAAGTGCTTGTTCAATGGAAAATACTTTCTTTAAATGTGCAGGAAAAGCTGTTGTAAAGAACAAGTGGTTTTGTAAAACAAAAAAATCCTAAGGAAACTTTATGAAAATCAACTCCTAAATTAACCAAGTGCAGCCCGTGAAGCAGCCTGTACATGGTGCACTCAGTGGGCAACGTCAGGGTGTAGCTTTCATCCTTGACATTTACCCTAGCCCCATCCAACTCCCTGCCATCGAGTCGATTCCGACTCATAGCTACCCTACAGCACAGAGCAGAACAGCCCCTGTGGGTTTTCAAGGCTGTAAATCTTCATGAAGGCAGAGAGCCTCATCTTTTGCCCTTAGAGTGGCTGGTGGGATTGAACTGTGGACCTTGTAATTAGCAGCCCAACGTGTAACCTCACTATACCATTAGGGGTCCCTTTCAGCCCCCTAAGATAGCAGAGGAATTACCAGTCTATAGGATACCCCCAGCTCTATCCCTGACAAAGTAGCCCAAGAAGTGGCTGGCAAATCCAGGTTCATTAAACTAGGAGAAATAGACCACCTGAATGTTGGCGCTGGTGGCGAGGGACCAAGGGAGACAAGCAGGCAAGAGGGGTGCTCTCTCTTGGGCACAGTGGCATGCAGGGCACGCTGCTCACCTGTCAGCTTTCATCAGGAGGTTGGGAGGCAGCTCGAGGAGCTGGTTGTGCTGCACGTCCAAGACCTCCACGGAGGTCCTCTCCAGGCGGTCGGGGAGCCTCGAGAGCTGGTTGTGGCCTGCCAGCAGTTTCCGGAGGCTACTGTTACAAAACAGCCTGGACAGAAAGGGAGAAGACAGATGGCAACTCAGCAGAGATCACTTGGAATAGCGATTCCACAGATGATTAGCTGCAGCGGAGTTCCTAGAGCTCCCTCCCCCGCAAATCATAATGCATTCCAAGTCACTTTAAGTTCACGTCAAACTTGGAGCTGTATATAGCTTAACACTTTGCGTCCTTTAGAAAAGTGGGGGTGAAAGGGAGATGGAGCAGGGAAGCTTCTTCATGAAAGCCTTCGGAGAAGAGAGTCTGAAGTGGAGGGCTGGGTTCAGGAGGTAGGCTTCAAAAGGCAGGTGCTGCTACAATGTGGGTGGTGTCCTATATTAACCCGAGGATGACTTCAGGCTACCTCTGGAGGCCTGAATTCAGGTCACTAGCTCTGGAGAGATCCCCAACCCCGCCTCATTCACATAACAAAGAACCCATTCCCACAAGGGATTTTAACCTTAGACAGAGAGGTTCCAAACTCACAGCAACCCTGTAGGATAGGGCACAATTACCCAGTGGGTTTCTGAGACTGTAACTTTCACCCAAGGAATGCCCTGCTAACACTGTGGTTGGTTGCCCAACTCCTAACCATTACAGTGCCAGAGACCCTCAGACACAGAAGTTGGACTTATATACTTGGGGGAGTATAAGTCAACCCTTAACAGCAGGTTTATGCCAGGAGATCATTATGGCCAGACAGACAGATAACCCAGGACAGCCATTCTGTCAGAAGGGGTGGGAGCAGGACACACAATCTCTGCAGCAGCTACTTAAACCCCATCATTTAGGGTTCATGTAACCACTTTTACCATCTTGTTGGGCCTAAGGGACAATATAAGAGTTACAAAAGGTGGCAAGAGGTGATTATTTTCATGTGTTTTATTTTTTAATATACACATTTTCTTTATTTTTTAATATAAGAATAAATGGAAGACAGGCAACAAAACCTTAATCTTGACTTTTCCAATTAAAAGGTAGGACTGATCAACTCTAGGAGGAGTATTACATGCTCATTGCTGGATTTAGTACAATTCTTTTGGATACTATTTAAGCATTCAAATACCTTTCCCTTTTAATATACACTTCCACTCCTATAGATCAACTTGCTTTGTCAAAGCCTCCAGCATTGCCTTGGCAAATGAAGCTTGATGACTAAATTAGCCTCTACTGAATCACAGCCTTGCTGGAACAGCACATCCATGACACCGTGGAGACAAACATTTTGCAACCCAATTTACACCATAAAAGAGAAAACAATATATATGCTGTTTTTGTCTGGATTAAAAAAAAAACAGCACAGAACAAAGCAAACAAAACACTGCTTAGATTCTTTTGACAATAGAGCATTTGAGGCTTGCTTTGAATAAGGATTTGTTTGGATGCCCCCCAAAAGCCTGCAGAAAGAGCAGGGCAAATCTAAAATTCACTCACTTTGGGAAAAATTGGTTAAATGTCACTGACCGTGGGGATGGATTTTTCCCCTTCCATTGTTTGGGTTATACCTTTCCTGTACCCTCTGGGGCAACAGGGACCTTAGACCCCATGGTGCTATCTGTTGGCTAGTGCTGTAGGGAGCCCCGAAAGATTCGGCTCTGGCCCAAAAGTTTCAACCACAAACTCACTGCCATCGAGTCAATGCTGACTCATCGCCAACCCACCTGTGGGTTTCCGAGACTGTAACTGTTCACAGGAGTAGAAAGCCCAGTCTCTCCTGAGGAGCTGCTAGTGGTTTCAAACTGCTGACCCTGCGGATTGCAGCCCAATGCGCAACCACTCTACCTGCGACTGTATTTCTATCCAAATAAAGTACACATCATTATGTTTTAGGGTTTTTTGGTTGGGTAGCAAGGCAACTGTATAATTCTCTTATGCAATAGTTTCCCAAGCACACTATATGTGCTATATGCACACACCATTTTTTATGTGGGGGCATAATGTGAGAAATATGATCATCTGTAGTGAGCAATTTCACATTGTCTTCACTCCATCAAACGTTCTGCTTCTGTCTTGCTAGCATTTGTCTCTCCCCAATCCCACAGTACCTGCTTACAGAATATACACTCCCTGGCAGGGAGAAAGTACCTAGGGAGCAATGTAAGCACGGGCTGACTTGTGCTTGCTCACTTACTAATCCATAATGAATGGCTTCCTATAGGTTTTTATCACATCTTTAATGAGTTCACTAAGGGCTATTTATACCATTACTCAATTAAGATTAGTCATATTTCCAGAGGCTATGAGGATTGAGGCTAACATCTCGGGCAGTACAACTCTAAAACATTTGCCAAGCTTACCAAATAAGCGTATTTCATGATTCTTGGTCTTATAAAGAAAACTGGAAAAAACAGTCATCATACGCCTTTTAAAGACGGTACCTCTAAGGTAACGAGTTACTCTGAAACGGTGACACGGTTTACAACAGACTGGACCAGACACTTTCGACTGCGTGCAGTCAGGTAAGCCGTGGACTCTCTAGTCAGCGTTGGGCTGAGAACAGTGGAAATAGCTAGACCTGCCTTGTGCAAAGCGGTAGCAACCAGCCGCAAAGGGCTAGTCAAACTCAACAACAGAAGCGCAGTTCCCCATCACACTGCCATGTCAAGCACTCAGTAGGTTCTCGTGGCTAGGGGGCGCCATATCCAACACAGTGACAGGCTTCTCACAAACTGTCCAAACGATCTTCTGTGTCACCCTTCGTCAACTCCATCTATGGATGTCGGAGAGCTCGCACCGGCTGCTTAACAAATCTTACAGTTGAAGCACAAGCTATGAAACACACAGGGGACACAGAGAGCTTGGAAGGAAAGCCAAGTCCTGGGCTCTCCTGCTCCAGTTTCTCATCAAGAAAAACAAAAGGGAGTCCAGTCTTCCTAGCAACCCAGTACTCGTAGGTTCTCTTTTCTAAAGTTATGTGGGAAGGCAAACAAATAAATGCAGTAAGGTAGAGAGATGCTGCCTGGACGGATGCCAGCGGAAGACTCAAAGGAGTAAGGGCCCAGGGGTGAACCAATCACTGCTTGTCGAGTCTGTGGTTTCTTTGGGCTCCTCTAAAAATGGCTCCCAGGCAATGCCCTGGATCGCTCTACGTTTGACTGCATGAAGAGTCTGCAACTTGAAGGCGCCCCACGAAGTTAAAAGACACCAAGTCAGATTTGAAGGCAAACTCTCTAAGAAGTTCATAATAGTGAGTTAACCATGGACTCAGCCATTTGTACACGCTGCTCGATGAACTGGAGACGCACTCACATGCTCCACAGTACCCACCTGGCGGGAAGTTCACATATTTGATTATGGCCAATGTCCAAAACCTCCAGCTTCCGGCTTTCACACACCCACTCAGGCACATTTTCTAGGCGGTTCCTGGACATGAGAATATAAAAGTTTCATTTTAAAAAAATTGAAATCTGGCCTAAAATACAGTTCTAATGATATTTACAAAGACTACGTGAAACTTTAAATGAAATGCCAAAACTACAGTCAGCATAAACCCCAAAGCTGTGTGTGTTCATTTTAGCTAGAAGCAAGGAAAATTGTGGGAAAGGGGGAAAACAAAAAAGAAAAAGTATGGAAGGACACTAGTTACATCATCTGCATTATTTCAAAAGCGTAGAAAATCAGGTTCCCCACACTACTGATCGTTGTGAGTTTTTTATGGCAAAAGGTAAAGTCTCTGCAATCATAAAATGAGGAGACTGCCCTCCCAAAGGCAGAGAGCAGAATCTGCTGACAGAGGTTAGCAGCTGTCACCTGGAGGGGCCACAGACTCCCCTGAGATCAGGCTGTTCAAAGTAGTTGAGTATTTCCTTTGGAATTACCTCTCAAGTGAGTTTCAGTTTTAACATTAACACTATTAAAGTTTAATTTTTGGAAATGAATGCTATGGACAGAGTCACACAGTTCTCTCCTAAAACTATGGAAAGAGGTACAAATGGGACAGGCTGCCTTGCCGCAGAGAGCTCGGACAATGGCAGATGGCCGCATGCTCACAGGCAATCTCAGAAAAGCTCAGAGCTTACCCAGAATTCCCTCAGCCAACAGAGTGCTCGCTGCCCACAACATTCCAGGCCAACTTGGGGAGACTCGCTTGCTATTCTACATTGTAAGGAAGGACTCTTCTATTGAAAATCTCCCACCATGAAAAACAGCATCTAGTTTGTTCTTTTCAGCAACCTAACAGTCATAAATACTCTTTTTATGAGGTATGAGACCATATAGTATGGCTTTTAAAGCAGACTTTTCTCATTTTAAGGAAAAACATGAGAACATGGTTAATATGAAGGGGCTTTAAGAAAGTTTGTGGAAAAATCTATCTTTGCATTCAATTTATTCCATTAATTTTTTGAATCTCCCTGGGGCAATCCAAGAGCCACTGGACATTCTAGCCATGTGTTCTTCTATTTAGTAATCATTTCAACCAAAACTCGGAGTCTAAGTCAGTGTGGTTTTTCTGGCTTCGTCCACAGTACATTTGCGACTAAAGTGCTGTCAAGACTTGAGTCCTTACCTTGAAATATCCATGCAGGATAGGTAATTTGGAACTGGGTAAACATCAAGTTGAACAAGTTCTATGAGGGAAAACACACACACAAGACAAAACATTACTATTCAAGTGACAACACAGAGACTGTTTGTAATGTAGACTATCATGCCTCTGTTTCAGTCCCCATTGTTTGGTTAGTTTAGGAAGCACAATGAACCCATTTGTTCAACTCTGGAGCTAGGGAGAGGAGAACTTCTAATTTAATCACAAGGTCTTAGAGATTGAAATAAATCACTCATTCTACTTTTTTGCCTCCACTTGCTAAAATTGTATCTGGCAGATGAACTCACTGTACACTGTCTTGTGCAGTCAGGGTTCCTTCCTCAAACCAGTGCATCCTGGCTCTGAGGCCACCTCTCTCTACTGAAACAGCAATCCTGAAGACCACAGATGGACTCTGCCTCTCAAATCTGATAACCCTTTCTCAAACCTTTCCAGGTGAAATGCGACACCACAGCCCACCAGACTGCTTCTAGGACAGGGAGTTTCCAGAAGCCCACCCGCCTCTCTAAATCCCGAACAAAGATTTCGCTCAGTTCCTCTTTCTCCGCCTAGCTGTGTCTAGTTGCCTATCCTGACCCCAGCCAACTCTCAGGGTCCGTCTTCCCTCCACTCAGTACCTACTGTCTGGCTCGTCCCGCCGATTCTTCTTCCATTCCCAAACTCATTTCACCAGCAAGTTCTCAACAACTCACACATCAGACCATCTTCAAGAACTTGGATTTGGAAAATGGAGAATTAGCCCACTCTCCTGCCACTAATATATTCAGCAACAGCTTCCACGTGGATAGCCTTCAAGTCTTGCTTCCAGTATAAGTACTGTCTCCTCTGCTTCAGAAGTTCCACTGGCTCCTCCTTTGTCATAACAAGTTCAATGCTTCAAGATCCGACATCAACCATGTGCCCCTAATTACTTGCTGCCACTCCTCAGCAAAGGAGTACAGCTAGAACACTCCTTGGGAGTAAGGATGGTAAGACTTCATCTGGAATACGTGGGGAATGTCACTAGGAGGGCCTGGTCTTCGGAGAAGGCAGGGTGCTTAAGAAAAAGATCTTTCTCCTTTACCTTTTACATAGTTAGGGCACATGTGCACACACTTTCCGAGAGAGGTGCTAGAGTAGTAAATACGTGTCTTCATACTGTTCTCTAACTGACTGACAGAGTGCCTGCCACACCAGGGGTTTCCAGAAGACAGCTCAGGGGAAGTTCCTCAGGCTGATGTAGCGTGAAACTTGAGACCCTGGGGAGAATTCAAACCGGACCTGCCTGTCACTCCACAAATCAAAGCTATAATTGAGGTTGCAGATTCATTATCCTGACAAGGTTGCTCAAAAAAGTTCTTTTTCCCCTCTTCTTTTAAGCACAAGAGCCAAATAAGGAAGAGGGAGTCACTTCTCTAACAACAAGCCAGGATCAAGAGCGGGGCCCGCTACTTCCTTTATTCTCTACTACCCTTCTGGACCAAGCCGGAATTCGCCTCTTGCGACTTTTATCTCAGCGAAATGTGACACTTATTTG
The DNA here is from genome assembly GCF_050624435.1 of Tenrec ecaudatus. Taxonomy (NCBI): domain Eukaryota; kingdom Metazoa; phylum Chordata; class Mammalia; order Afrosoricida; family Tenrecidae; genus Tenrec; species Tenrec ecaudatus. The sequence continues at coordinate 14,390,330 of NC_134544.1, forward strand.
ACTAACAGGCAAATCCGACAGAGGCAGTGCTGACAGCGCTGGATAAATTCTTGGAACCCAGAGAGAAACTCGGATAGGGTCCGTGTTACGTACCATTAGAAGAGGCATAGAGTGCTTTTAGGAAATAGCCACAGATGTTCAAGGTCACCAGCTGATTCCGTTCACAGTGCAAGACTTCGATGTTGCTGAAAACCGCAGCGTCTAGGCCACCCAGTTTATTGTCACGCACGTCAAGCTGAGTGACGTGTGGAAGAAAGTCCACTTCATCTGCGATTAGCTTCTTAATTACGTTCAGTCTTGAGGGGACAGAGAGACAGAGCGCGACTATCATTAAATTCGATGCACTAATAACCAGCCATACCCTAAAATGGCAGAGTAACAATAAAACAAATTTATAGTCCTTCTCCATAATTTCTTTCATCTCAGCACCTGGTCATATTTTGCAGCAGCTTATTTTTGCTTCAGCACCACAAGGTTATATATGAAACGAAACTTAGACCTTGGTGCCTGGAAAAAGAGCAAGCACACTGACTTCACCTTAAATCATTTCAAGAGGGGGAAAAACAACTTGAGCATTTATTTCTAAAGAAATTGGTGAGCAACTATTGACACCAGCCTGAGAAGAACACTAGAATCAAAAGCGAGCGAGCCATGGCGCAGAGCGCGGCCATGGGGAGGGCCGGAGGAGCAGGTGGACAGCAGTCTCCCGGAGGCCAGGACTAAAGGCTGACCCTGAAAAGAAATGCGTGAGTAGGGCCCACACATGCAACCCAGGAGGGGTTGCAGGAGCAAGGTCACCTTGGTGGTTACCACAGCTAGAGCCTTCTTTAAACAGTGCTTAGAAACGTGCAACCAATGCTCACGTTTGGCATCTGGGATTCTTTGAGAAATCAGAAAATGAAGGGCAATAGTGAGGACTGGTTACTGTAAGGGGGAGCAGGGCAAAGGGCAACACTGGAAGGGTGCCTGGTCACCAGAGCCTGGTCACCACTAAGCAAAACCTGTGAGAGCCAGAACTCACCTGCCCGCCCTTGTTTTCCCACATAGGCGGCAGTCTTACTGCTTCTCTACCACTCATTGTCATTGCAGTGGAGACTATTTGAGGGTCTCCTTCTCCAACAGGTGCCTGCTTCCACAGGCTTTACTAGGATTCGTTAGCTACCTGGCCCAACGTATTGTGGATGAACCACAAGAGGTAGTTACGTAGCAACGGGGACTGTGAACCAACATAACTACTATCCACTTAGCTTCAAAGGGAAGGAAAATCAATCTGCCCAATTTCTAACATGCTGGGCTAAGCCTACATCCTTCAGAAACAAACCACCGCCACCACCACTACCCCACAAGGGCTACCCCTTGGTAGAAGAGCATTCCTATTAAAGTTAAGAGTTCAAGAAAATGAAAGTTCTCTGTAGTGAATTTCTGCCCTTTAAAAAAATTAAGTAAAAATTATGGGGTTTGAATTATTAATAGCACTATCATGAAGCTGGTGAAGCACAAAGTTGAGTGACAGCTAAGAGCTAGAACTGGCACATATGGCCTCTTCAAATAAATGTCCCCAAGAGGGTTGGTTGTTGTTTTTAAATTATTATTCCAGGTTGTTAAGTTTAAAAACCTGGCCCCAACCCACAATTTGTCTATTTCCAAATGCTCACTAGATTATTTGAAATTCAGGGAATTTTTTTAAAGCTCATTTTAGCTATAACAGAATTCAGAATTTTAAAAATCCTCCCTGTGTCCTCCCCGTTCTATGTTTAGGTAACCTTAATAATATCGATTATCTTTATTTAAAAGCATCCTACTAATTTCATAATTAACACCCATGAATTTAATAAAACAAAAGATTAAAATGTAAGGAAAGTTAACATTCCCACTGGTTAGCTTCAATTGCCAAGTCTTAACATGATTCAAATACTGTCCCAAGGCTTTAAGTTTACTCAAATGTACACCTATTTAGGACACATTTTAAAAACAAACAGTTTTATTGGGACATATAGTCAAAATATCAATTCAGTGGTTCAATCATGCCAAGAAGAATTGTACAATTATCACCACAATCAACTTTAGAACATTTTCTTCTTTCTTGTACTCCTTGTTATTAGCTCCCTATTAAAATCCTCTACCAACCAATAAAACTTCAGCTAACATAGTTGTGTAGTTTACTTCATAAATAGTCATTGAGTATTTACTATGTGTAGGGAGGCAGTCTCAGTTTGTTGGTCTACACTTTGCGAATACGACTTTGGGCAAGTCACCTCTTATCTCTGCAAACTGAATTCCAATATGTAAAATGGGGGCAGCATCTTCCTTATCCTTTAGGGCAGTGGGGAGGACCAAGTAACTGGTACAAGTACTTTCTTCCAAATCTGTCCTGGAGAAAGTACAGCTAGAATGTTCCTTAGAAATGAGAACGGTGAGGTTGGCTTGTGGGTTTGCGACATGCACCCAGGAGATCCAGTTCCTGGAGAAAGGCAACACGCACAGTAAGTACAGGACCAGCAAGAGAGAGGCAGGCCTTCGATGAGCCAGACTGCCACGGTGGCTGCAACAAGGGCTCTGGCAGAACACCACTGTGAGGCTGGTGCAGGACCGGGCAGGGTTTTGCTCTGTTGCACAGAGGCTGCCGTGAATCTGAACAGCAGGACCAGGAACAGCTGGGAGTTCGGAAACTGTGAAGGGCTACAGGCTGTAGGCTGTGATGACCACCTAGGTCTTGGTGGGAATTATGGTGTTTGTCAACAGGTTTTGCAGTTTCCTGAGGGATTCAGATATGCCATAAAAAGTATAATGGCAAATGTGCAATGAGTGTCATAAATGAGGGAAAGAGAATGACTGTACAAGATGCTGGGGAAGAGGAAACCCTCACAGACCTCCGCTGATGGTGGAATTTGGGAGATGTGAAGGGAGGCAGCAGCAGGGGGCCCTGCGACCACACATGCCTGGGGACTGGGGTTCCTCAGAGCAGAGTGCTCTTTGAAAGCAATGAGGATCTGGCTGTAGAGATGGGTGGGCTTATTCAGTCAAATATTGTCCAAGTACTGTACCTACTAAGTGCCAACACCACAGACTCAAAAGTACATGAGAACAGGGCTTCTGGCAAAGGGCTATTTTCTTCATTTCTAAGCCATCACAGACTAATGCCTGGACCTGGTACACTGGGTACCCAGCTCTGACTGCCTGGGTCACACCATGTGGGTCAACACCACTGACCCAGCTTAGTCCTTGCTCAAGGAGCTGCAGCTGCCCACAGAGCACACGGGTACTGAGGCTGTGCCACACTGCTATGCGTTTTTGAAAGTCATCTCAAATTCTGTATCTATCTGCTTATGGAGCAGAAAGCAAACCTCTGGCTTGGCAGCCCAGGCTGGTGGACTATATACATGATACTACATGGGGGGACAGAGCCTCGGCCTCCAGCTATGCACAGGGGAGACTGGAGTTTGAGTGCTTTGATGCAGGACTGCCCTCACCTGTGAGCACTGCACAACCACTCAGGTGGGAAGGTGAGCAAGGAGCGGGATGCAGGAGAGGCACCAACACAGCAGAAATGACAAGGCTTATGCCAGACTCCGCTGCCAGAAGTTCTGCCTTTGCTTAGCCAAGCCCAGGAGGGCAAAAGCAGGGACGACCTGGCCTCGCAGACCCCGTTTCCCCTGCATGTGGGTTCCCGCACCCAAAGTGGACGACTCAGAGGAAGTGAGCAGCTGAAGTGGAGTAAGTCTGTCCCCAGGAAAGAGGACGACAGAGGGAGAATGAAAACACGGAAGAAAGAGAAAGGGCAGAGCTGTGAGAACCTGTGTAACCACCAAGACAGAAAGCAGACAAAGATCCAGGAGCGACAGAATAAAGCCGTTCCCGAGTCAAGGCACTTAAATAGAAAATTAAACTGCTTTTAAAATACATTTCCATCTGAAGGAACAAGAAACTCACATCAGTAAAATCAGTCCTGTGTGTATAGAAACAAAGTGAAACATCTCTAAGGCTGCTCTACCTGCTGTAATTTAATAACATTACCTCAAATTTTAGGCACAACTGACCAGAATTCTCTCCCTTCAGCTGAGGGGTCTGGAAAGCAGTAGGTCAACAATTCCAGAGAGCCTGGGGCCTGTCCCTACTGAAATCCCTCAACTCAAAATATCTTTTTTTTAAAGAACTTCTTAAATTATGATTTGGGTGAAAGTTTCCAGGGAAAATTGGTTTTCCATCCAACAATTCATACACATTTGGCTCTGTGACATTGAGTTTAACTCTCACAGCAGATGGGTGTGTTCCCACGTCCTCCAGGTTTACCGTCCTAGGCCTTCCTGCCTGCCTATGAGCGTTCCTAGGGGTCAGTGATACCCTGGGGGCTGGCGTGGTCCAGAGCAGGCCATGCTGGTGCTACTGCCCACCTTGTAGGCCTGTCTGTCAGTTGGATGAAAGCTGAGTCCCAGCGTGAATTCAGTGCCAGGCTTGAAGGGGGACTAAGGACCATAGTCTTGGGGTTCCACCAATCTTTATCAAGTCAGTACGCCTGCTTTTCTTTTCTGAATGCTATCTTCTTTATGTACCAGTAACCCCAAACCATCTTATGACTATTACCCAAAGCCAATGCAGCCCACGGTCTTCAGCTCCATCAAAGTTCTAACACTGACTGGGTGGGAAAAAAAAACAAAACAAAACAGAACCTGAATTCTAAAACAGGAGTAGTATTCTAAATCTAAGTGTCTTGGAGGCAAATAATGTTAACAAATGGGAAAGAAACTTAAGAGCACATTCTTCAGTTGTCAAAATTTCCAAGTCAGATAAAGAATGACTGTTTTGTATCCTGTATATTAATAATTCAAGATCTGCGCATCTTGAGCACGTCCCTGGTGGGTAAGGCCTGATTCCCTTAGCCTGAGGTAAGGTAAAGCCATGCCATTCTCTGTGAGGCGGAGATGTGATTTCTAGGTCACAGCACATGAGTGGGGAAGAAAATGGACCAGAGGGTGCTACTCTATATTGATGCCAGGAGACAAGTCTGAGGAGGGGGCTGGGCTGTTACCACAGAGGAGAGCAGCCAGTGGTGCGGAAGACCAACAGGTGCAAAGATAGCAAGAAAAGTAGCAGAACAGTTTCCCTGAGCACAGAGAGGCCCTCGTCGGGTACTAATGACACTACATAACCCTTGCTGGGAGAGTCAGATATTTAACTGAAGCCTCTGCACAACCCTGTAAATTAGGGTCTGTGATTTATAGATGCATAAAACAGAGGCCCAAGAAACAAGTCAACTTGCCCGAGAGGCGATACGTCTAGAATGTGGTAATGTCAAACTGGACATACTCATGCTAAAACCCAAGCCCTAAGCCCTCCAACGTGCTCTGTAGAAGTTCCATTGGTTTCCCCTCACAGAACACGGTAACACCCCCTCCTTACATGTGGCTCTGCTCATTGGAAACTTGGATGGCATCTCACCTTCTAGTGGCAGAGCATCTCTCATGTACCACTCATGTAGCACTTGCCTGTGGAGAGTGGACTGATCAAATCCAAAGCACAGAGTGTTGGAAAAGAAGAGATGGAAGGCTACATCCTAACTTGGTCTGACAGTACATCGTGGGTTTTATATTTTCTAAAGAATAGTTAATCAAAGGCCGAGCCATTTAGAGGAGAAAACAGAATAAATAAGCTAGTGAAGTAAATTAAATCAATTTAATAAGTAAACTAGTATAGCTACAAGGTGTTAGTTCATACATGTAATGGGCTTATTTCAAACAAAATATGTTAAAACACATGGCTGCAGATAAGTTTTCTCAACTCGCCTTAGTCTTGTCAGAGTGCCTTCCAAAAAAAGGTCCGATCACCACCACAGTGGCTTCTGAGGGGACTGATCTGCTGAACCAGTTCAATTCAAGGGAGAGAGGTCAGCCTAGAAGGTCCTGGTGAATGCTTTGTTGGAGACTTCAGAGGGGTCCTATTGATAGTTTTTCTCGAAGGACACGGGATAATTGCAGGGGCTTTATAAGAAAAAGTTATTTTCCCACCAATGAGGAAAAGGTTAGGAAAACTGCACCCAGGAATTATTTTTCCACCACGACAATGTACCTGGCTCACTCTTCATGGGTAATGAGGACTGTCTCAGCAGAATTTTGTTGAAGTCCTTACCCTATTGTAAAACATACGGGGCAGTGTCTGACCTCCTCTGTCTTGACCAGAGGGAAGGCGTAGAATCAAATTTAACATCAGCCCGCGGCCAACTCTTAGGAGGCTGAGATCAGGCAAGCTTCTACCCTCCATTTATCTTTATTCTGGTACCAACTATCCCTCGCATATCCCTCTCTACTTCTCAGCTGGATTGGATAATGCATTGTAATGGCTACACAGAACTCACAAACCATACTCATGTTAGGGGCTTATTTAGGGAAGTCAACAGACTACAACTGAGGATTAGAAATGTTCAAGACAGTTCTTCAGACAGGGCAGTTGACCTCACAGCCAGCAGGTCCCTAGACCTCTACCCTGCTCAAGCAATGTTACAAATCTCTTAGAGATGCCAATATATGCCCAAAGGGCATGCCACTCAACCATTAGTCTCAATCAAAGGTGCTCACCTCTAACTCAGTGGATGAGCACACCTACTCTCCCCAATTAAGTGTTAAAGAAGCCTCACTCCACAGGTAGGACTCTTTGAGAAGAAACTCAGCTTTACTTTCTGTGTGGGCAGGGAAGCCCACTGCTCTCTTGTGCTCTGGCTCATCTGCCATTTCTCTAGTCTTACAGCTTTGTGTCTTGGATTGAGGAGGCTCAATGCACCAAGATCTCAAGGTTATAAAGATGTGTTCCACTCCTGGCTGGGCTTTCTTGATGGTAGTGAGATTCTTCCCTCAAACTTCTGAGATGACTCATTTTATACTAGGGATGGCAAGACTGACCAATCCCCACGACAGTTTCAAGTTTTTAATTCCAATCACAACTTTGTTAACCATCACTCAAAAGGAATCATGCCATTCTGTCTGCATCTTCTCTCATCTTCCCTTATGAAGACTCATCAGGAAAAGCCATTTGGTGGGATCTACAGAGTCTGGGGCTACAGAGCCATATTAAATAATTCTCTGCACTGCACTCATCCACCTGCAGACTTTGCCTCAAAAGAACATAACTTGAGTCGCTTATGGACGCCCAAAATGCCATTTTGATATGGTATAAATCCAAGAGTGCAGCATTCTTAAGGGAAGGGTCCGAAAGATGGGACCCCCATCTTTAGAAGCGCACAGACTTAAATATAGGGTGTGCTGAGACTTTGATAGCTTGGAAGTTTTCTTTACTAAAGGTGCCTATGATTTGGGAATGATATTTTTTACTTACCCTCATCTATTAAGAAAAACAAAGAAGAAAAAAATAAGAGATGCTCAATGATGTCAAATGCCTGAAATGAACCACAGAAAAGAAGGCCTAAGAGAAAAATATTCACTTTCCTCTCAATTACACGGTTTTCATTCATTGTAAATAGTTCTCTCTGACTTTATGCCCTTATCTGTTCATGCAAATTAAAACTGGGCTCAAATTCCTAAAACACAGTGAAGCCTTCAAGAGAGAAATTTCAGACGTGAGCAAACCCTACCATCAATCATTCCTTCGTCTAGGAAGAACCAAGGAAGTGGACCATCATTGCAACTAACCAGGCTTGCCTGGGCTCAGTGGACAGTAACCGGTCCCTAATGACAAGCAAACCAAACACATGGGATACAGTTCTCCAAGGGAAAAAAAATTACCTGAGATCCACATGTTTAATGTGAGGCATTTTTCTTAACGCCTGTAGCCTCAGGGCCTCCATGCAGTTTCCAGACATGCAGAGCTTGTCCACGGCAGTCAGTTTCTCCAACACCTCTGGAATGTCAGTGAATTCATTGAAAGAAAGGCTGAGATAACTCAACTGGTGCATGTTCTCCAACTCGGCAGGAAGCGACTGGAGGAAATTTCCATCCAGCAAAAATGTCTGCAAACTAGTCAAAGAAAACATCGGGATTACAAAGTAAAATATGTGAAATCCACACCCTGCTCATCAACATCACTCAATGACTGCTGCTGGGTAGATGTGACTCATAGTGACCCTGCATGGCAGAGTAGAGCTGCCCTGTGGTTTTCGAGACTGTAAGTCATTATAAGAGTAGAAAGCAACATAAAAAACAAAATCACGAACCACAGAGAATGCACTTGCTTCTCAAAAAATGCACAAGGTCAGAGCCTGGGGCAGTCTTGGTCCAGAAAGATAAACTCAGAGATAAGGATCTTAATCTCTTCCTGAAAATCACTGTTATGGCCAACTTTCCCAATTTAGGCATAAATGAGAACAACATGAACCCTCTGCAATGTGAACATGGTCCTTCCATCCTTCCTGGTTATTTTATTTTTAAAAATGAATTCTGAAGTTCTAGAGTTTAACACAACTCAGAAAGTGAGAAAGCAGCCCCCTGCTCCCTTCGACACATTTAGACGAACTCACCCACAGAGACCTTCAGTGCTAAACTGGGGTCTTTCACTTTCTTACACGATTACAAAGTCTGCAGAAAAGTCACACCGGACAGGACTGTCTCCTGATGCGAGCAAAGTGGCATCAAGGAGAATCGACAAAGCGCTGCAGCCGGCATGCAGGGCTCCTGAGCCAGCGGTCCCGGTACCTAGTCCAGAAAGCAGTAAGGTACGCACTTGTGCATGACACCGACGGCGGCGGGAACTGCTCTCAGGCCGTTGCAGGACACATTCAGCTCTGTCAGGGTTGGAATACTGCACACTGCTAACGGGAAGTCTCCTAAGTGATTATTGGAAAGGTTGAGACTCTTCAACTTGGTGAACCTATGAAAATGAAACAATACAAAAGGAAAGAAGACAAGTGTCACCGCTGCATACAGCATCCTACAACTCCATACATTAGCACACAACTTCTCCCAGCCTGAGGGAGGCACAGCACCCTTGGGAGCTCAGTGACTCTCCAGCCAGCATTTTATCTACAGCATAACATTGGACTTCAAAGCCAATGTGTCGGTTTGAAAAAGGTTGATGGTTTGTGGAGGGCAGCTCTGTTGTGTGCTTAACTCATATGTGAAGGAAACTGGAGAGCTGGAAACGAGAGCACCCCAGGGCTCGTTGGTCCCAGACAAGCCCAGACTTTCCTGCTTCACACCTCTCATACCTGAGGAGCTCTGGGGGCACACTGGTTAGCATTTGTCTGCTAACTGAAAAGTCAGCTGTTCAAAGCCACCAGCAGCTCCATGGGGGGAAAACATGGCAATCTGCTTCCAGGAAGATTCACACATAACCACTCCCCAAAACCAAGTCACTGTTGTGAAATACATTCCTGCTCAGCTCCCCTACAGGGTTTCTGAGACTGAATCCTTATGGAAGCAAGCTACCTCACCTTCCTCCCATGGAGCAGCTGGTGATCATGACCCACAGACCCTGCCATTAGCTGTCCAGTCCTTACCCTGCAGGCAAGGGTGACCTGTGGGACAGTTCTACTCTGTCCTATAAGGTCACCATGACTTGGAATTGACAGGATGGCAGTGAGTGTTCTCAAATCCAAACCTGGATTAATGACTTCACAGAGCTTCCGAGACAACATCAGTACTGCTGACCATACTCACGCAAAGTCTTTCCACTTCCCTTTAACTACTGTCATCAGGTTTCCTCCTCACTCTTTCTAGACCCCTTTCCCTGTGTTTCCTTCTTTCTTCCTCATCTCCACTTGCTACTCCCAATTTAGGTGTGGGAAGTCCCTGGATTTCAAACAAGATGCGACCTAAGTGTGAAGTCAAGTGCAATCTCTAGGTGAGTCAGAGCTGGGGCATGAAGGTCTTACTTAGTTTTACTTTAGAGCAGTGGTTCTCAACCTTCCTCGTGCTGCGACCCTTTAATGCAGTTCCTCATGTTGTGATGACCACCCCCCCACGACAAAATTATTTTCATTGCTACTTCATAACTGTAATTTTGCTACTGTTATGAATCAGATGAGCCCTGTGAAAGAGTCGTTCAACCCCAAAGACTCCACGACCCACAGGCTGAGAGCCACTGCTTTAGTGCAAGAAAGGAATCCTGGTGGCAAAGAGGGTTTTTAACCTCAAGGTTGGCAGTTCAGACCTCCAGGAGCTGCTCTGGAGAGAAATAAGGCTGCGCGGGTTACTGCTTCAGACACCATAAGGAGCAGCTCTGCTCTGTCACGCAGGGGTGCTAAGAGCCAGAACTCACTCACCGAGAGAGGGTTTGGGGTGAGGGCAAGAAAAGGCTCAAAGCTTTTGTAAGGATTTACAGACTGCGTGGGCAGCAAGTGAGGGTGATTGTGAGGAAGAATTTGTTGTCAATAGGGTTGGTTGGTCCTTGGTGAGGACAGATTCACATCAAATTAAGGGCAAGTAGTTGTCTTTAAGTCAGAAGCTTGTAACCATTTTATAACTTGTCTGCTTTATGCTCTGAAGTTGGATACGTTCAAACCCAGACTGGATTGCTCCCGGGTCTTCCTTCTCAACGAGGTTGTGCTGTGGTCTTTTTACCACTCTGTGGATGGCTCTCTCAACCCCATCCTAGGTCTCCCAGCCCAGACCCAAGCAGGACTACCCTTCCTCCACACCAGCACGCCCCGCTGTTCTTATTTTGCTGGTCTTCCTCCTCTTTCTCAGTTACCCCAACAATTAAAGACAAGATCAGTAATATTTACTTCTGTTCCCTCTCTGTTTGACCCACTGCAGACGTCTGCTCTGTTTCTATTTGTGATGAGAATCTTTGGTTGTCTCAGGGTAATTTTTTCAAAAGCAGCACAACTCTGAGTAGACTGGAGACACACATTGCAGAACTAAATCCAAGGCCATTCCCTCAGCAGTTCAACAGAAACGCTCAACAGAGCTGTGGGCTTTTCCCTTTATTCCACCCAGCAAGTGGGCAGTGTATCTACTGCACAGGGTGGAAGTGTGGATTAGTATAATGGGGCTCATGGTTGTTGGCTGAGTATAAACTGAGTAGTGCTTTAAATTAAATATAAACTCAGGAAAGAGTTCTTGTTAAACCTGAAAAACATTTTGTAATCAGTCTGCTCTCTATTTTATCATTGGACCCATTAAAATCAAATCCAAACCCGCTGCTGCTGAGCTGGTTAACCTGCTTGGCCGATAGCCCACCAGCTACACCAAGGGAGCAGTGTGGCAGAGTCTGGTTCCATAGAGATTGCAGCCGTCTGTGGAAACCCGGTCCCCCAGGGTCACTGGGTGGGACTAGATTCAGAGGCAATGAGGCATTCATTTTGGAATATGCTATGAACTTTTCGGAAAGTGGAAACTGAAGCACAGGCTTTTGAAAAGTGTAGGTCAACAAGAACAAGAACAAATTAGGGGAGGGTTCCTCCAATGCAAACCTATTTTCCAAAACAGCAGCACTTGAGAATGAAGAAAAGGAGTACTGAGTGAAATGAGTACAACTACAACTGACAAGCTTAAATGGAAGAGGGGAAAAAAGCTCTCAACAACCTCTCCCCCCATTACTTTTGTGTCGGGGGTTTTGTTTTCTGTATTTGAGATGTGGTGCATTGAATTTCTCCATCAGTAGTTAACAACAACAACAAAAATGGCCCTCAGGCCTAGGAACCTGCCCCACACACACAGCTGGGCTCAGCCACTGGAGATGGGTGACTCATGGAGCCTGGTGGGTAGTCCCAATTCAGCTGACAGCAGCATAAAGTACAAATCCATTTCTAAGGAATGTAATATAATTTCACTAATGTTTTTAAAGAAAATAATCTTTGTATATTGAGCAAGCTAACTATGATCCAAGAAAAAGTTTAGAAACCCTTGTTCTTGATAGAAAATGTAGGGTTCTTAGCTCTGCCAAATTAATGGGTAAATTAGCACGTGTCTAAAGATCCAGCTGCAAACACAAAACTAGCTTATTAATAACCTACAATATGCAGATAACACAACCTTGCTTGCTAAACGTAAGGAGGGCTTGAAGCAGCTGCTGATGAAATTCAAGGACTACAGTATGAACTGTAACTCAATGTACAGAAAACCAAAGTCCTCAAAACTGGACCAACATCATGGTGAGCATAGCAGACACTGAAGTTGTCAAGGATTTCTTTTTAGTTGGATCCGCAATCGAGGCTCAGTAAGTATCAGTCAAGAAATCAAATGACGGCTGCTTCAGTCAAATCTACCTCACAAGACTTCTTTAAAATGTTAAAGAGCAAAGAGGTTAGTTTTAGGATTAAGATGCACCTGGCCAAGTCATGGTATTTTCAATTGCTTCATATGGACTTGAAATCTCAATCATGAATGAGGAAGACCATAGAAGAATTGAAGGAACTGTAATATAGTGTTGGCGAAGAATATTGACAGTACCTTGAGGCTGCCAAAAGAACAAACAAATCTATCTTGGAAGTACAACCATAATGCTCCTTAGAAACAAGGATGGTAAGACTGTCTCTTATACATATTAAGAGGGACCATTCCCTGGAAAAAGACATCATGTTTGATAAAGCAGGATTAATGAGAAAGAGGCGGCGTTCAAGGAGATGGATGGATTGACACAGGGGCTACAACAATGGGCTCCAAACACTACAATTGTGAGGCTAGCACAGGGCCATGCAGAAGTATTTCACTCCGTTACACAGAGTGTGGGGTCTGACTTGATAGCACCTAGTAGTCACAAGACCATGGTCAGTCAGTTTGCCTACAAAAGCTAAAAGAATTAGAAAGCCCTGTGGTATATTTGACCACAACAATTTGTTAGCCACCTATGCACACACACAATACCAAATTTAATGAGTGGTACTTGAGGTGACCGCCCTTCCTGATTCCCCAGGGTTAGAAGAGGCCTTTGAAGTAGTGTCTCAAGCTTACAGTGATGTGACTATTGCACACAACCAGGGATCTAACACTGTCCATCATCATTACTATTCATCTCTCCTCCACCAGTCCCATCTTTCAAGTGTTTCATACAAATGGATTATCTACAACAATTAGTGATTGCCTGGGGTAGCTGAAAGAATTTTAAGCCACAGGTTTGGGTTAGTTTTGGTTTGGTTTTGAAGGCCTCACAGTAGTGCACGGGAAGCGCTTGCCTTTTCGTCCTGATCGTCTCCATCCAGGGTGGCATGGACAATGAATTTCCACTGTGATGTTGCTGTGGCCGTTGGGTGCCATTGAGTCAGTTATGGCTCATGGTGACCCTATGAACAGCAGAACGAAAGGCTGCTCATTCTCATAATTACCCTTATGTCTGAGCCCATTGATGCAGCCACTGTGTCAATCCATCTTGTCAAAGGTCTTCCTCCTTTTTGCTGACCCTCCCTTTATTTTACAAAGCAGGGTGTCTTTCTGGTCCCTTCTGATAACATGTCCAGGACATAAGGCAAGTCTCACCATCCTCACCTTCTAAGAAGCATTATAGTTGTACTTCATCCAAGACAGAATTGCTCATTTTTCTGATAGTCCATGGTATGTATATTCAATAGTCTTCACAATCATGGTTCAAAGGCACCAAACTCTACTTCATCCTTCCTTATTCTTTATCTAGCTTTTTCATGCAGATAAATCAATTGACAATGCCACGATTTGGGTCAGGTGCTTCTTAGTCCTCAAAAGTAACATCTTCATTTTTTTCCTCCTAAACAATTTAACAAGGTCTTTTGCAGCAGATAGGTGATTCAATTGCCTGATTTGAGCTTCCATGTGTATTGATCGAAGCTTCAAGTGAAGTCCTTGGCAGTTTCAATATTTCCTCTCTTTATTGTGTTGTTTATTACTCTAGTTGTGTGGATTTTTGTTTTGCTGTGGTAAAATTCATATTGAAGACTGCTCCAACTATTTCATCACTAAATGCTCCAAATCTTTGCTTTTCGCAAGCACAAGTTGTTGCCTGCATACTGCAGGATTTTAATAGGTCTCCCTTCAGTTCTGATGCCTTTCTCTTTTGCATATAATCGAGCTTCTCTGTTTATCTGGTTAACATACAGAGTGAAGTATGGTGAAAGGATACAATCATGACTCTCACTGTTCCTGATTTTAAACCAGTTTTCCCTTGTTCCATTTGAATAACTGCTCGAGGTCTATGTACAGGTTCTGCATGAACACAATGAAGGATTCTGGACCTCCAGGTCTTTGCAATGGTAATCATAATTCCTATGAGTCACACAATTGAATGCCTCTGCACAGTCAATTGAAAACAAGTGGACTCTTTCTGGTATTCTCTGCTTTAAGCTAAAATCTGATGTCAATAATATCTCCAGCTTCCTCCACCTTATGGAAATCTTGCTTAGTTCCCTGTTGGTGTGTGTTGCAGTGGGGTGTTTAAGTATCGCCAAGAAAATTTACTAGTACATGATATGATATTGCTCAATAATTTCTCCATTGTGGTTTGGAACCGCAATCTTAAAGTTAGCAATCTACCACTTACCTAACAGCATAACCAGGGTTGCAAAGAAAAAGCCAGTGTTGAAAAGGCCAACATTCCCTTATATTACAATTGAGGAAAAAAGAGCAAATATACACAAGTACTGGCAATCCTCAAACACTTCCCTCCCATAGTTGGGCTGGTTTTGTCAAGATCATAAATGTGCTTCATCTCTCAGCACTGATCTACACTCCGTTGCTCCAAATGCAAGTATTAATGTGCAAAGTTCCGGAAAGGAGACAAACAGGCAGGCACACATGCACACACAGACACACACACAATTGGTAACATTATGATAAAGGGAGAAAAGATTGAAGTTGTCAAGGATTTCATCTTGACATCAATGCTCATGGAAGCAGCAGTCAAGAGATCAAATGACACATTGCATTGGGTAAATCTGCTGCACAAGACCTCTTTCAATGGTCGAAGAGCCAAAATGTTAATTTCAGGACTACGATATGACTTCCCCGAGATGTGGTATTTTCAATCACCTCATATACATGTGAAAAAATGGGACACTGAATAATGAAGGCTGAAGACAGACGGATTGATGTATTTGAATTATGGTGCTGGTGAAGAATACTGACAAGTACCATGGTCTGCCAAATGAACCAAGAGATCTGTCCTGGGAGAAGCAAAGCCAGAATGCGCTTTCGAATCAAGGATGGCAAGACTTCCTCTCATCTACTCTGGAGGCACTATGTTGTCGGGAGTAACTGGCCCCTGGGCAAGAGCATCAGGCTTATTGTTAAGGAAGTAGTGCAGTGAAGAAGAAGGCCCCCAAGCTGAAGACACAGTGGCTGCAACAATGGACTCAAATAACAGGCTTACTTGGTGAGCACGGCGCAGGACCAGGCAGTGTCTGTGTTCTGTGCAGGCAAGGTGGCTAGGAGTTAAGCCAGCTTGATGGCACCTAACATCAAAAACAACATACCGAGGCAACAAAAACAAGTAAGTAGCAATAATAACTACTTGGAGGTCTAGTAGGCTTTAGATATAGCTACATTTTTAGAGGCTTTCCTGAGGAAATGAGGCTGGTCCTGATTGCCTGGGGGAGAAGTAGGTGCATTTTAAACCTACTCCAAATGTGTTTAAAAGGAGCATCAGACATTACATTCATGAAGAGGAAGTCATGCTTGTTTCACGCAATGAGTCTAACAGGAAAAAAAAATCAATATATACTTTTTGAATTATTCACCACAAGTGGGTCAATTAAAAAGATTCCCTGGGTGAAAGGCTTATCATTTCATAATACAGGTTTAACTTGTTTCTTCCCCGTGGGAGGGCAGGCTAATACACTTTGGAAATTATTAGGCTTCAGTATTAAATAAAGAAGGACCTGTTCAACACTGGGTGTGGATGCCTAGCTCCAGCCCTGGGCCCTGTTTCCCCTTAATTAGGGAGCACAGGGTCCCCCCTGGGGTTCCCAGTGGCTCTCTCCTAGTGCGGAAGCGCCCGGTTCCAAAATGCTCCCGCACCTCTGCTTTTGATTGAAAGATGGCTTTACCAGATTACCAAAACAATCCACACTTGTTTTAACAAGTCCAACTATAGACTCACATATAAGGAAAACCTTAATTGTCTGCCCTACCTTCCAAATACTGTCCTCCTGAGACAGCCTGTGTACGCATCCTTCTACCGTTTTCCATCCATCTAAAAGACACACGTGCTGAGCACGAGTGTCTGAATGGAATCATACAACATATATTCTTCTACAACTTTTCACCTGATGCAAACAAGCCATCTTTCTAAGTCAGCACCTACAAGTTGAACACGTTCTTGTTGACAGCTGCCTAATACACAGAGAACAAATGTACTCATGCACTCCTCGGCGGACTGACATTATGCCCACTCCAAGTTTGCCACTGCTACAGCACGCCTGTCAGAGCGTTCCAGTCAGCTGTCCTGTTTGTGTCACTGGTTTCACTTCGGAGCATGGTGGCGCTCAATGAGCCGGAATTGGCTCCACAGCCACAAACAACACTTGAATTTTAAAACACAAAAATCTCAGAATGTCCATCGACTCCTGTGGTGACAAAAGCTGGTTTAAAATGAGGTGGATATTTGTTTGCGGCCTTCAGAAATACTAATGTTTGCTTGCGGGGTGCAGCCTCAAACCCGTGGAAGGTATTAAGTAATATATGGCATACACCCGGCATTATCATCACGTTACCTGAAAATCTCTGAGTCCTGAAACACCATGACCTCCAGAGTTTGAATAAGGAGCTGTGAAAACATACTTCTAAAAGTGTAACCAATAAATCTACGAGTAGGCACAACTTACATTTCACTACGGCCTGGAAATTACCCCAAGCTGTAGAAGTTCTCACTCCCAGCCAGCTTTGTGGAGCGGGTCCCTCCCACCATGATGCGCTCACCTGCACCGACTATCAGCATCCTTTCCTTTTTCGCTAACAGATGGGGGAAGGGCCTCAGGTCATTTCAGCTTGAATTGTTCAGTGGTGTTCAGCACCTTTGGGTGTAGTGGGGAGTGGTCTTTTCATTTCTTCTATTAAGTCCACCTTCTTTCCTTCACCCAGTTTTTCTACTGAGTCGTCTCATCAATTCAACTGGGGCTCTGCACGCCACACTCGGTGTGACATGCTGCAAATATTCTCTCCCAGCCCACTCTGCTCCTAGGAACTGTGGCCACCTGCTCCTTCAAATCTGATGCTGTGTCCTTTAAGGCCTATAAGTTCTGTCACCTCACTTGAGCAGGTCCTCTCCTTCCCTCCCAAAGTTCCCATGTACTTCCAAATTTTCTTTTTTCATTTGGATTTCTAAATCCACTTGCTATTTGCTTTTATAAATTTGTCACTGTGCAGAGACTTAACTATTATTTTTTTCTGGTAGCTATTCACACTAATGCCATTTGTTAAATAAGTCGCCCTTTTTAATATTCACTCAATTTAAATAAATTTCATAACCTAAGGAAAAGGAGAACAAACTGAAAGCTCACTGCTGTTCAAAGAGAGTCACCTGGGTAAAAATAAGTTACATTTACTTTGTCTATCCTTGTTTCCTGGGGGAGTTTGTAAAAAACCACTGCTTTTGTGCTGGTCACAGAGCCACAGTGGTACAGAGGGTTAGGCACTGGGCAGGTAACCACAAAGTCAACCGTTCAAACCCACCAGTCACTCTGCTGGAGGAAAATGAAGCGTTCTGCTCCCATAAACACTTAATCTCGTGGGAGGAATGGGGAGAGGTGGGGGTGAAAGGAGGACCCCATCATAAGGTTGGATATATAGCCCCTCCTGAGGGGGACGAATAACAGAAATCTGGGTACAGGGAGACAATGTATAAGACACGAAATTACAAGAATCATATATAATTGCTCAAGGATTCACAAGGGTGAGGGAGGGAGGAGGTAAAAAGGAGCTGATACCAAGTGCTCAAGTAGAAAGAAAATGTTTTGGAAGTGTTGATGGCAACATATGTACAAGTGTGCTTACTATAATTGAATACTGGATTGTTACAAGATTTGCAAAAGCCCCGCAATAAAATGATTAATAATAATAATAACACAAGATTAACCATCTTAGAAACGCAGAGGGGCAGTTCTGCCCGATCCTAAGGAAATGCTATTATGAGTCGGCATCGACTTGATGGCAAGTGAACATTGCTAGTCTTCCTAAGTGCCCACCTTAGGCTTTGAGCCTGATAAATATTTTAAGAAGATAGCTCTTTTGACAGGGTGCCTTGTCTCTTCCCCCTAGAAAGAACTGATCTTTGTAAGGCCATCCAAGTGGTTTCAGAATGCATCCTGAAGATACCTGCCTTCAAAAACATGAACTAAGTAAATGAATGACTGAAAGACCACCAAGCAACAACTTCTGTGATTTAACTTCCTGGCCCCTTTCAAATGCTGCCTCCTTTTGTGTGGACTCAGCCCTACTGTTAAGTTTTCACTTTTTTGCTCCAATCTGTCATTATACTGAGCACCCTGATTGCTCCCATGGTTATATAAGAAAGCAAAATCATTTTCAGATGTTGTGAGAGTCTCTCTCTTGAATTGAAGACAGAAAGGCAGATTGCGTTCTGTCCCTTGTCTCTGGGTGCAGTGGCATAAACAGCACCTGGATGTCATGTCTATTTCAGAATTGCTGGGAACACCTCCCTTTCCATGGCTTTCAGTTCCCACACTGCACTGTTTTGAACACCGCCAAATCCCATTGCCCTGTACTTGCCCTCCACGGTTGACTTCTTAGCTTCTTGGTTACAATCATCAATGTAAGCATGGGTTTTACCTTGTTTGGCGAAGCCCAAGAGAAGAACCCATGAGAAACTGTTCGCTACAGATGAGTAAACAAGCACAAATAAACCCATGCTTCCCTGGCTTGCTGGGTAGTCTGCCGGAGTTGGGGATGATAAAGTGGAAAACAGGCTTTGATTCTGAAAAGGAGTGTTGTGGTGTTGAGAGCGGCCTATTGGTAATACTTCTGAAATGAATCTGCATGAACATGTATTCCATTCTGTCCCAAGATCAGAGCAGCTCACACGCCTGTTCTCAGCAAGCACCTGTCCCCCGCCAGTCTTCTCGGTGTGCTCAGCAATGGCCACCACCACCAACCCCCCACGCTTCATCTGCATCATCATAAACGCCTCTGAGTACCAGCAAAGCAAGTCTCTTCCTTGTAGGCCAGAAAACAAACACATGACTACTGAACTTGGATAAAAATTAAAATTCACTGCCACAAAAGGATGGGATCACATCTTCTTCCTTAAGAATTGTAGGTGCTTAAAAAAAATCAAGATGAGTATATCAAAACTACAATTCAGAGACATAATTTTTCTACAATAACCACCAAAGAGAGAAACCACTCAAGTGTTTTAGTTCTCACAGCGATAATGACTAATGGATAAACTACTGTCAAAAAGGAACCTCAGTGCTTCTTGAAAGGATACTTGAGGCTTCTGCACAAAGCACATTGAGTCCCAGGGAGAGACAGTGGCATTGACCTCTGAGGAGCTTTGAAGTCAGAGAGTGGAACAAACCCATCGTAGGCGGCATGGATCTAGGTAATACATAAATCAGACATCTTTCCTTCCCTCAGGATACTTCCCTTACACACACACACATACACACACGCACGCATCCACTGTGTGTGGGTAGGGGTGGGGGTGGTGAGTACGCACCAAAAACTGTGCATTCTGAAAGAATCCAGAATTTGAGGCAAGAATAAGTATTTAGAAACCCTTTGCTAACAGTTTCCTGTTATCATAAGTTCCAAAGACATCACCAGGGAAAGATGGATGTGCCCAACTGAGGTTACTGTCAAATATCAAATATGCTTGTCAGCTGAATCACCAGGAGAAATGGCCATAGTTGACGACCTCCTTTTCCAAGCTCTATCATTACAAAGAAGAGTGGTATCAGAAGTATAGGTCCTCTTAGAAAAACCTGAAGTTCCATGCGCATTGGGTTTCGAAACCTTACTTAGGGGGTGTTAGTTGTAGAACTGGATGTGTATGTTTAACCCAACACAGGATTGAGGGGGGTAGTCTCCATCAGCAGTTTCTTTTGATAACTTTATTAGGGGTTCATACAACTCTTATCCCAATCCATCCAACCATTGTGTCAGGCACATTTGTACATTTGTTGCCATCATCATTCTCAAAACATCTGCTTTCTACTTGAGCCCTTGGCATCAGCCTTAATCATGCTGCTGAGTCCCAAGTTATCACCACCACCAACGACAAAATCAGGATCTTTTTTTTTGTTGGCGCTTATTACTGTTTCCCCAGGAGTTCCTCCTAGTAAGAAGTTGGTGCCCACTCAGAACAGTCACTCTCCACAGATAGTATGTTTGGCATGAAGCACTTTCTAAGGCTTAGTACAGCAAAGAGCTCACACTAAAATGAGAGGAGAGGGGAAGAGGGTAGAATACAAAAGCCTAACTGGAATCCAGCCCAGACTTTTGAAGACTCCCCTTTTAAGTGGGAAAGAAAAGTTAAAAACCATCTTAAATGATCCCAAGGAGTCAACAGGGCAAAGTGTAATTTAATAGAGGCTGCCTGATAAATAAATCTTTTGTTTCATTTTGAGTTCTTTCTTCTAAGAAGAAAATAGGCAATTATCAGAAATGAGTTTGGGAGCTTTAGCCAGAGAGAAGACTCACACAGACACAATCCCAGAGCCCTGAGCACCAAACAGGCCTGCCTTTGATCCAGTGCTCAGGGAATAAAACTGGGAATCCTTTGGAATGGAAAACTTCCCAAGAGGCTCAAAATTCCACTGGAAAAGCAAAGCTGGGTTAAGAAATGAACTTCCAGTGTTAGGCATGGTCAACTGAAAAAATGGGCATTCCAGGCATTTTATGTAATTCCTTCAAGACTTGACCAGCCTCACCAAATCCCAGGAGCGGGATCCCTTCCCAAGGAGATCAGTGTCTCTGAGCAGCACTTGTGCCAACTGTTGTTTCTTTAGAACAGTAGCCATGCCTTTGCCCGGCAGTTAGCAGCTCATGTCTGCTCGTGGCTCTCTCCCAGTGGCAGAGCATCTTCCAAGCGTGCTGAGCACCTCCGCAATGCCCCGCACTCCATAGCTTTCATTCTCTTGCACCCCTATTCTATTAACAACATACACACAACCAAATCAGCTCCATTCCTTCCCTCCCATTGGAGACACCCTCCCCGACCTGATGCTTTCCAACTCAAGTAAATTCCACATCCAAGGCTCAAGTCACTCCTTTCCTCCAAGGCTTTAAATCCCATGTCTCCACCACCCAAAGGTAATCTTTATTTTGGGTGGCAGAATACTAGCTACACTAAATGCTCAAAGCATGTTGGGGTCCTCTCTTGTGAAAGTTTTTAAGGCCACATTCTTGATTGTGGGAAAACCAATACTACAACCGGTATTTCTTAAGGGACGGCTAGATAATGCATGCTCGCTCGCTCTCCTCCTTCTCTGATATATCTAGAGAGAGCTTTTTTCTTGTGGTAACTATGCTGTAAGTCACTCAGAAAATATTAAATACAACATCACGTTTTTAAAAACTTCAAGTTTTAACCAAGCATTGCATCTTTACAGGACAGGCTCTTTGTTAAACTACTTAATCATTTGCCCAATTTTCAATAGTCAGAATGAAACCACTTAAGTGTATGTACTTTCATTATCATCAATTTCTCAAGGACTTGCTGAAATAGAGGCTGTCTTGAAAACTGGAGTAGGAGAAGTGACTTCTAAATCACAGTAGTCTAAGATAAAGATGTTTGCATCCAACAATGCAATGACAAACTTGTCATCGTGTGGGGGCAGGTACCAGAAACATGCGCGCGTACACACCACTCCAACTCTGCTTCTGAGTTTCCCTGTCACTTTCTAAACACTGTGGAGGGGGGGGATCTCTCGCCCATAACAAACTTCAGATCCTTCAAGGCAATGTTACTTCCTAGGAAACTATGAAATATTATAAACTAAAAAGAGCTAAATTTATCAGTAGAGTAACAATCATGACCAGAAGTTTGGCTTAGTATAAATAGGTTCATGCTGCTTTGACTATCATATTAAAAGCAATCTAGCTAAGACATGGGAAGGAACATTACAGTTCTTGAATTTAAAACTGGCAAAAAGTCCTCTTTACTGACTCAGCAAACAACTGATGTATTTTGTTAAAAACCACTCTTCCTTATAAAATACCAATCACAAAAGTACTCCCACCTAAGTTCTGCCTAAGAAGATAGAGTTAATGTCAGACGCATCCTGCTAGGAGTTGTCCTGTGTGAGTAAATCAGTGGGTTACAACTAGGGAGATCGGGATCAGGGCAAGAACCATGAGCAGGACACTGGAGGACCCTGAGTTTGTCTCTCCTCTGTATTTTGAAAGCCAACTCGCAGAGCTCCAGAGCAATAAAGGCAAAACAAACCACCGTGGGTCCAAGAACAATGTTTTCCTTCTGAAACTGCTGACCTGTGTCTGTACATCAGCATGCCGTCTCTCCAGACTGGGGGGCTGCTGTAAACACCAATTGAAATGGTCTGTGAAAGGCGCTAATTCAGTGAAGTGGAAATTTCCCCCAGGAAGAAGAATAAAGGGGAAGTCAAGCTAGAAGGTCTCAGAGCTCTTGTGTCACAAATGAGCCCCTACTCTGTCCACCCTGGGGTCTACCCTAGAGCACTGTGACCCCAACAGTCACTACTGGGAGCTAGGGGTAGAAACTGAAGAATTCATGCTCTCCAATATGCTCCCAGGAAAACTCGTTCAAGAGACCTATCAGCGTAGATTCCATAACTTTACACACACACACTTGCATGCATGCAATTAAAACACATGGCTCTCTCTCACAGCCACTGTGCTAACAGTACTCAAAAAGCTACATTATGCTTTCTAATGTCTGTGTGTCTATATACACAGCTTTCTGAAGCATGCTTTCTGGTTGTACCTCCCATCTTTAAAATGCGTATGTATGTGGGATGTGTGTAAATTCAAGGAAAAACTGGATGATTTCTTCATTCTCTTTCCCACAAACTTTGGAAGCCCCGTTAGTTCTACTCTGTCCTGCAGCATCGCCATGAGTCAGCATCAACCTCATGGCAGTGAGTTTGGGTTGTGGTCCTACACTTATCGGTAGTATTCTTTGAAGTCTTAGAGGAGTTTAGAGACTTTGGAAACCAAATGAGATCTCTCTTAGCTTAGGGGGTGGGGACTAAGACCCCCATCTGAATGGGGTGAAACAGAAATGGGTCTGAGGCATGTTCGTCCACAGGGTGGCCCCAGCAGCTTCGTTGCCACTCAGTCCTCTAGAGCCAATGCGGTGTTCTTAGCGGACCTTCCCCGCGTTTCAAGCAGGAGAAAGAACAAAACAGAAGCCTTTTTAAAACCTTCTATCAATCAGAGTCACAGTTCTACGCTCAAGTACAAGCTGGTGATGCACATGCTAGCATGGGTAAATGAAAGCAGCCAGACATGAAAGTACACCCTTCACGATCCAGTCTTCTCAAGTACAAGAACAGGGCAAACCACCTAACGATGGCAGCTGTCAGGAGGGGGGCTGGGGGATAACGAGAGGCGGGAGACGGGGGGTACCCTTTTCTCTATTTTTGTTATACCAAAAGGTTTCCTGAAGGTTACCCGGAGAGTAATCAGACCCCAGGTCTTCCCGTGCCCCCACCCCCTTTCCAGCAGGAGATGGATCACTCCCTGGGAAAACTGAACCATAGGGCCCCTGGTTCAAAGTCACCACACACAGCAGGAAACAAACACGAGAGACTGTTCTGAAAACAGAAGGTTCTGGTAAAAATGCACACAGGAAACCTTGAGACTGCCGCTCTCTTCCCCGGCAAGCCCCCTGACTCTTGGCTGCCAGGTACGCACTGCCCAGGCAGAAGGCCAAGGGATGACTGTCACCTCAGGGCAGAGACACACAGAAACATCTCTGGAGGCTCCTCTTCTGCAGGGAGGCTGTGCGGCTGGAGTTCCTGACCATAGGCACTCAAAGCCCAGTCCCCAATGCAGTGCACACTATTCAATCATGGCAGAGAGTAAAGGGCCACCAGATATTCAGCCTTCTAACATAAAAGTCAGAGACCTAGACTAGAGGGGAAAGAAGGAAGTGAAACAATGCAAGTGGGTGTGCGTGTGTGACTGGATGCATGTGTGTGGAGTCACTGGTAGTGTGAAAGGGTAGCATGGGCTCGCTGCTAACAAAGGCTGGCAATTTGCTTGGTAGTTTGATTCCACCCAGAAATGTCTCAGGAAGAGCCGGCAATTTACTTCTTAAAAATCAGGGGAGCAGGCTTCACCTCTGACATCATAGGTTGCCATAAACTGGGTTTGACATGATGGCCACCGGCTTGTTTTACAGTTTAGCTGAATCTTGAATTTTCTTTGCTTAGAGCATTGTTGCCTTTGACATCATGAGCCTTTTGGCTTCATAGGATGGCTTAGGAAGTGTTCTCCCTGGCTGCTGGTTTCAGAAGCTTTAAACGGAACAGAGTTAGTCTTCTGTAAGTAGCGGTGCCACGTGGCCCCACACTTGCTCTGGTTGGTCTGGCTAACTGATTCCATCCTAGCACGTGCTATAGAAACATGCGGGGTTAGGCGGAGTAAAGGCAACGTTTTTGTCATTAAGAAACAAAACTAAGCCAGTCCAGCAGTGCAGCCCTGGAGATACAAAGTGAACTGGGGCGGGCAAGGTCGGCAGAGGGGGGAAGAGGTAAGCTAGGGCGTGGAGAATAGACAGGGACAAGGACATGAACGAAAAAAACCCTAACAGGACAGCATGGGGCTGGAGGGCCCCCCACCCCTTCAAACACTGCCAGCAGTGCAGGCTTGCATCCTCTTGGAGTGCTTGGGGCCCTCGGTGACCTCCATGTTGGCATTTCACTTATTTATTTCATAGACACGAGGCCTGGAGTGTCATAGTCTCCAGTGTAATAAAAAGTGTTTCAGTTTTATTTTGGTTTAGGCTTTAGTCTTCTGTTCAGTGTTATGTAAAATTCAAACAAACAAGGCTGGTAATAGAGATCACACAATATTCATGATGAGCTTTTCCAAATGTTAACATTTTATCCCTTCTGGCCATATACATCTCCAATTCTTTAACTTTTTAAAGAAAGCATTTTATTATCCATAAAAGCCTCTACAATCCTTGTCTGATCACACCCCCATCCTCTCCAGAAGACAGCTGCTCCTCTAAATTCAGCGCACATCAGAAATGAACACATTGATTGGCCCTCCAGACAGCGATCTGAACTGTATCGGGGACCAGTCTCCTGCTCACTTAAAAGAATGACTGTCTTAGAAAGAGCATCGCTTCGGAAAAACCACCATTGACATATACTGCCAGTGACGCCATTCAAGCTCTAAATGGAAAACTTTTCAAAACTTGTGTTTGTAGTGAGCTTGACAACTTCCCAATAGTTAAAGACTTTTTCTGACGAGGGCCGTGGTGACATTAACAGATGTGATTTCTTGAAACTGTATAATGAAACCTAACTAGGACAATAGCTACATTCCACATGGCCAGTATTTTTCAAAGGACCAACACTTTCCTTAGTCGTAATATATGCATGAGGAAAGACTCCAAGTGCACAGGATCTTCAAGTAATAATAGCCAACCACCACTGGTGGGGCTTTTAACATTCCACACAGTCAGAACGAGCCTCGAAGAAGTGACCATTTGTCAAGCTTGCCAAGAGTATCCACAATGATCTGAAAATGCCATTTCCAATGACACATTTTCTCCATCTTCCAGTGACCTGTCTGCATAAACTTTATAGTAGGATTTTAAATAGACAGTTTTATTCCTGGATATTGAGAACCATGGACATAAAACCACAATCATTAATTGCTATAGTTTAAACCCTAATCCTGTCAGTCACTTGAAAACCAGTGACTCTTTACTTGAAGTAGTTAATATTCTCCTGCTACAAATATGTTAGCTGTTCCATTTACTACAGAAGCAAAACTGGCCGTTGCTCTTAATTAGAAAGGAGATGAATTTGA
Organism: Tenrec ecaudatus; assembly: GCF_050624435.1. NCBI lineage: Eukaryota > Metazoa > Chordata > Mammalia > Afrosoricida > Tenrecidae > Tenrec > Tenrec ecaudatus. The sequence goes on from NC_134544.1 coordinate 14,416,165, forward strand.
ATGGTAAAATTTTAAATGTATTAGACAACACTCGAGCAAAGTCCTTTCTCTCTAGTTATAAAGGAATTAATCCCATTGATTTGGCATGTGACTCCTGAAACCTACAGAGTAATCACCCAGATGACCTGGTGTTAATGGATTTAAAATTTGGTTCTTAGGTTTTTAAAATGTCCCTTCATTGGAAATAACAATAATTCATGAATTATCAAGGGGTCGTAAAGGAGGAAAGAAGGGTGAGGCTCAAGTAGAAAGAAAATGTTTTAAAAATGATGATTGACAACAAATGTACAAATGTGCTTGACGCAACTGATATAATGTATGTATTTGATAAGAGCTCCATGAGCGCCCCAATAAAATGGTTTATAAAAAGAAGCCCCTTCATTGAAAAAAACTGACCATTTTTTCAAAGAAACCATTTTTAATCTGACCAAACCCCCATAGTTCAGAAGCAAAGCACCAAAGGCCTTAACTTTTCACCGACCCCTCTGTGGATGTAGAAATAATTTTAAAAGAATGGTTCCTATACAAATCTCCCCAGTAAAGGACTATCACAGAATATTATTTTCAAAGGCTGAAACCTTGAAAACAATTTTTAGGCTGAGACCTGATGTACAAAGATCTCACAAATAAAATTTCATCCCCGACCTGCTGAAAAAGAAAGGTTTATACACATTAGCTTTTTTTCCAAAAGGTCAGCTAGTTCCAGCCCCACGGGGCAGCTGGTTTCCCGGCCTGCGTCATGCCCCAGCTCCCGGCGGCTCACCTCTGCAGCTCGTGAAGCCCTCTGGCAGCTGGCGGGCTGGAGCCATGTCTCAGGAAGTTCTGCTTTAGATTGAGATGAGTGAGGTCTTGGCTGTAAAAGAGGTTGGCAGGCAGATGCTCCAGGCTACAGCACGAGAGGTCCACTGAGCTAATACGCTGTGAGGCAACCTGGCGGGAGAGACGAAGACAATTTCGCGTGAACACTGTCCACCTCCTAGGACAACTTTCCGCACAGAAATAAGACACTGCTATTTGGGAGCACACATGGGCTATGCCAACAGAGCAGCCACCTGGCACAAAACTGAGCTGAGGTTTTGCCGTGGCTTGGCTGGCTGCAAAGAGCAGTGATTTTATTGAGGTCCAATTGGGGCAATGTTGCAGACACAGTTGGGGGTGGTAGTGGGTCATGGGGGCAGGAGGGTTGAGAGCACAGGTCTTGAGGAGACTATAGAGAAGAAACAGGGCACACCAGCTGAAGTGAGCAGAGGGGAGGGAGTGCTGTAGGGGCTGATGTGAAACAGCGCAAGTCCTGTGGCCTCAGCCCCAGCCATGACGACAACCCAGTCACTGAACCTGACCAAGCCCATGCCCTGCCCTCTACTGACCCTCCGGTTGTCTCCCTTACAGAACTCCACTGAGATGCTTATAAATCCATTCTGAGTTGCTCCAGTTGATCTTCTAATTAGAATTTACTATTGCTTTTTGTGGCTAAATGTTTATCCTCATGCCCTCCTGAGTAAAAGACTGTTCGGCAGGACTCTGGTACCCATGGCCCTGGCAAGAGTTGACGTTGTCTTTCTGACATGCTCTCTCCACTGGCCAGGCTATAGAACTAGGCTTCCGCTCTCTGCTCTCGGCTTGGCGCTGCCTCTCCTCCCAGGAGCATTGAAGGTTCTAAGACTTGGGCTGGTTCTCCTTCCAGCTCTTCTCTCTTTAGTAAAACCTTAGTAAAGCTTCGCAATCATCTGCTTCACCTCCTTCCCTTTTGTCCAACTCCCGGTTTCCATGACCATATTACAGAAGGCAGGAGAACAGGGCCCATAGGAGTATGGGCCCTCATCTCCCTGCTGGCAGAGAGCTGATACCTTGTTTTCATGCCTAGCACAGAGAAAAAATTCGAATCAGTGTTTACTGCTGCTATTTCATTACCACAACTATTACTACTTCTAAATGAATGATACACATTTGACAACCATTGAAACTAAAATTCTCCTGATACTAAGGTGCTATTCCAAAGAAAAAGTGCATGACATGCACTCTGCTAGTGGCATACTTGAGCAGAGAGAAAAATTACTGTGCACACAGAGCGAAGGGGACTGCAATGAGAGTAACCTGACACACGAGACTTTAAAAGGGAACCCTGAGTTTGCCTTTTAGCAATTCCAGCTTTTCTTGAATGTTCACCCTATTAAGAAGAGGAAGCAAGAGTCCAGTAAGGCAAACCCCCTGTATAAACCAAACGACATGAGAAGAGCAGGCTCTTGCTGGGCCTGGTTGGCAGGTGGAACACACCAGGCCCACAGATCCCCTGGAGCAACTGTTCAGAAGATTCGAGGGGGAGGCACACAAGCAGTCGATCACATCTTCAAAATTATGGGCTGAGCATTCAGCAATCACCGAGACCTGCCAGCACCCAAGACCGGACAAGAGACCATCTCTGTCCCAGAAGGACACGAGGAGACATGAGGAGCATAAAGAGGCCTCGAGGACAGAATGCCCCCATCCAGAGTGGAGACTGAGAGAAGGGCTACAGTTTTTGAGCACCTATAATCTTCCCTCTACTCTTTTGAGAGCCTTCAAGCCTGCACTGATAGGTTCTGCGAACAGCAGCCTGAGGGATCTCAACACCCACCCTCAGACATCCTGGACTGGCCCAAGGGCACCTGCAAGGGGCAGATTGGGCCAATGGGGAACCCTGTCTGTGGGCTAAATAGTCTAAAGCCAGAAGAGAACCTACAGTTTAGAACGCTGGATGCAACCAGATCCATAAGTCTGAAGTTGGACAGAGGAAAGAGCAAGCCAGCTGCAGAATGGTGCAACAGAGGATATGGCCCCTTCTGGAAACGCGTGCTTACTGTGCACAGACAGGAATCCCAGATCATGTGTGAACAGGTGCGATGAAATAAAGCTATAAAGCCATCTGCTGGCCACATGTCAAATTAATGGTTTCCTCCATAGGCAAGGCAGGAAAGGAAGCTAGGAGAGGGGCATACCGAGTGTGCGCTCCTCGAAGGCAGAGGCCAGAAGAGAGGAAGGAATTATGCCAGTATGTCAACAACAGGGCCGACAGTATGTGCAAATTGCTGTTACCCTTTGTACTTTTCAGTGCATGTGCCGGGTATGTGTGTGTGTGTGTGTGTAACATATTTTAAAAACCCTCAAAGTTTTCCACTTAAATATAAGATCAGCCCTTGGGCTGACCTGCTAGTCAGGGTTGATATCTGGGGTGCACCAGGGAGAGGGGGTGAGTCTTCTTTCTGTAAACAAAGGCTAGTTTGAGGCTGAGTCCTCTCTAATGAGCTAAATGATGGCACCCCTGAAGCTATGTCCCCTTCCTGTTCCCTGGGATCTGAAAGTCACCTTAAATGACAGAGCTGAGATTCAGTTACGGATCTGGAGGACAGGATCTGAACTGGAACGCTCCTGGGTCAGCCTGACATAGCATGTTCATGTCCTTCTGAGAGCGAGGTGGAAGATACTCCAGAGAGAAGAGGAGGCAGGACTGGTGTGATGCCAACACCAGGCAAGGGACGCTGGGGCCACCAGCCAGAAAGCAAGGAGGCCCATGCCTGCCTTCTATTTGGCTCCAGAGCCTGGTAGGAGCTGGGGTGGGGCTGTTACTGTTCTTCGGACACCTTGGTTTCAGCCTTCTGGCCTGAGAGAACCCAGTTCTGTTGTACTCTGTCACCAGGTGGTGGCACCTGATTGCAGCAGCCATAGGAGACAAATTCACTATCTTTATGCTTGCTGTAGTATTTCTCACTTTCATTCACGATGTGATTCATGAATAGTTGCTATGTGCCTGTTACTGTTTTAAGTAAACACTCGTAAATGAAACAAACATGATTTCCTTCGTCAAGCTTACCTCAAAAATAAATGCTAGTATGATCCAGAAGTGGTGATTATTGTGCAAGAAAAGGGACTCGGGACCACCGGGAAGGAATAGATGCAACTGACTGAGAGGGTCACAGGGTCCTCACTAGGGAGGTGACATCTGAACCCAAAGGAGCTAAAAGCTTTATCTCAACCAAGGATGGAGAATCTTTTTTCTGTCAAGGGTGTGTTTATTAATAAGACCTTCTGAGGGCCAGACTGGTCAAACAGTTAATTAACTCACCACAATGCGATGGCTGGAATTGAAGTGTGTGAGATTAGCCAGCATTATTGATTTTGTGGACCTTAATCAGACCACGGGCTGAACACTCCCCAGCCCTGATCTAACTAAAGAAGGACGTCCCAGGCATGGGAAACAGTCGGTACAAAGGCCTCAGGAAAGGGGTGTGCCTGGCACATTCAAGGGAGAAGCAGCAGAACTCAGAAAGGGAAGGCGGGGAGGGGCCAGGACGGCCTTAGTGGTCACTGTAAGGGCTGGGGCTTCTACTGGCAGCACAATGATCTGAAAAGCAGTTTTTAAAGAGATGCAACCAGAATGCTCCTTAGACGCCAAGATGGCGGGACTTTAGCCCACTGAGGGGGAGGCATGATTTTACACAAATAATGCACACACTGTACAATTTTTTGCAAACCACACAACCTTCTCAGGTATGAGTTTCCTGTGCATGTAAAGCACATTACATGCAAGGGCCTGTTACTTGTGTGGGCAAGTTATTTTCAAAAATATAATACTTTGGACATGTCGTTAAGAAGGATCATTCGCTAGAAAAGGTCATCGTGTTAGTACACCAGAGGGTCAGCAAACACCAGAGCCTCCCTTAAAGAGATGAGTGGGCCGACAGCCGCAACAATGGGCTCAAACAGAGCCAGGATCTTGACAGCAGCGCAGGACCAGGCGGAGCTTTGTTCTGTTATTTTGTTTGCTATGAGTCCACGCCTAACAAACAAGAACTGTGGCATTTACTGTGGGCAGAATGGGAAGCCGCGCAAAGTTCAGAGAAGAGGTGTGACGTCTGAATTTGCTCAAGAATGGGCCCCTTCTCCTCACTGGCCCTCCCTCCTCGGTTAGCTCAACCCTACCTCCCTCATCAACCCTATCACACGGAGACTGCTTTATGGAAGACAAGCTCGACTTTGGTGGAAGAGCCAAATGGAAAGCTCTCTCTGAACAACAAAGCCTGTGATTAAATGTTGAGTATTAACTTTGATCCTGCTCCTCAGGTTGCACTGTAAGAGATCCCAGTCGGTCCTGCGGGAACCCCAGAGGGGGACAGGCCCCAGGATCCTGCGAGCACTGGAGTGAGAGTGGTCTAGAGGGGTCATGAGACAATAGACATGTTATACCGGTAGGGAACTGCCAAGAAGAGTACAAAGGCCAGCCCTGCATCCTCTGCCCAGCCCTGCTCCGTGGCAACAGGGATGGCCCAAGTCCTTCTCCCAGACCCATCTGGGCACCTTAGAAACGTATCTCCATTTCAAAGGTGAGAGGTCAAAGAAGTCACAGAGTGGTTAAATCCCAGGCCCAAAGTCACATAGTAAAAGACACAGACCCATAATCTGAGCAAGAGGCTGTACTACGAGCCTATGAACTTTAGTTAGCAAGGCAGAGTCTGAGATGAAGTTTTTACTTTAACCAGAAAGGCGGCTCCCTCCAACTCCCATGATAAAACAACAACATAATCCCTCATACTAGAGCAACTGGAGAGCTGATGAAGTGGGCAAGGGAAGTGTGAGCCTTAGGAATGAAGATAAGGCAGAAACACGTCCAGTTGGGCAGGGCAAGCCAGTTGCTGACCACACACAGATTTCTGAGAAGTGGGGAAGCCTGAAGCAGGCATCCTGGGTCCTGCACCACTCCTGCCTCACACAGCATGCCTAATTAGGTTACAGAGTTGCCACCTGCTGAGTATATAATGAAATGTATAGGGTTACACACATGTGAAAAGGGGAATAAATATGTACACCTAGAAATGATCTCAAACCTTTGCTACAGAATGCACAACTAGTCACAAAAGGAATGGCAAGTCTTTGGGGCAAAAACTGCTGTGTGTCCCTCGGCTAGATCCCCCAACATGAAGACAGGGAGGATGCTGAGGGGGAGGCCAGGTGAGTTGGCACCTAGGAGAAAGGGTGTGGGTGGGCTTCACAGATGCAGGGTGTGGGAGACACTCCCAGGCTTACTAGCTATGTGTTCTTGGATAAGCCACTTCACCCATCTGCCCTTCAGTTTCCTCAATGGGAATCTGAGACACCTGCCCTAACCAACTAACTAGCACCACATCACTAGCTGCCTGGAGCTGTGTCAGAGGAAACTGTGCTCCCTTTGTTTTCAACAACTGGTTGTTCAAAGTAGACAGCAGGCCTTTCCTCTAAGGCAGTGGTTCTCAACCTTCCTCATGCCGCGACCCTTTCATACAGTTCCTCATGTTGTGGGGAACCCTGACCATCAAGTTATTTTCGTTGCTACTTCATCACTGTCATTTTGCTACTGTTATGAAATCAGGCAACCCCTGTGAAAGGGTCGTTCGACCCCCAAAGGGATCACGACCCACAGGTTGAGAACAGCTGCTCTAAGGCACCCCTGGGTATCCTTGAACTTCCAACCTTTCAGTTCATAGCTGAGCAAATTGGTTGTGTACACCACTCAGAAGCGCCACCAGTAAGTAGAGTTGCTAAAAATAATCAAACTCATCTTGTTCAGGAAACCCAGGAAAAGCTCTGTCGACTGAGGAAGCTGAGTCCACATGCACGCTGCCGTTAAAACGGGCTGAGCTCCTCCACGCAGTCAAACCCAGCAGAACATCACAGATGCAACAGACGCACCTCACAGATCATCGACGAACAAGCAGCAATTACAACCAACTGAACGGATTCAAGCTGCGGAAGATCAGGGTAGGGTATGCATGTTGGGTGATTAACTACAAGGTCAGTGGATTGAAACCACCAGCCACTCCATGGGAAAAAGATGAAGCGTCCTCCTCCTGTGGATTACAGCCTCAGAAACCGACAAGGACAGTTCTGTCCTATCCTATTGGGTCATGATAGGTCAGAATTGATGGCAGAGGTATACTTAAAAAAATTTTTTAATTAAGGCTGATAATGTAGAGATAATAAAATCTCTCTTCCCGTCTATGACTCTGCATGCTCTAGAGCAGGGGCGTCAAACTGGTGGCCCATGGGCCCCTGCTCTAGAGTATACAATCCAGTGAGCATAAATACCAACCACCTGTGCAGTTTGTCCGTTCTTCCAAATGAACTTGTTAACATTCAGTAAAACCTGCTAACACCAGAACCCGTGTGAGGCAGAAGCCTGTTAGAGATGGAAACTCAAATATTTCCCACCAGAATGGTGACTATGTGGTGGCAGGGCTGCCCCCATCAACAGTGAACAGGGAGAGCTGGAAACCCAAGACAGTCCCACTGAGTGCTGGCTCTCATTGTCTACGAGAAAAGTTCATTTGTCCTTCACAATGTCTCCCAATCAAACATGCAAGGTGGAAATGGAGAGGATAATACGAACAGCAAGGTTCTCAGGCAACTGCGGAGGCTTTCACACATTCTCAAGCATGTTACTCAGTGTGGCGCTTGCCCAAGTGCTCACTGCTCCTCGGTCTACTTTTCGGACACTTAGGCCAAATGGTGCCTCTGCTCTGAATCATCCAGTGAATCGCCTCCATCCTAGCATGCTCTCAAAGTCATCACTGTCTCTGGCAACAGGACCACACCCTGCATCCCTCGTGGTCCTCCCCACAGCTCGCTCCATTGGGAGCAAGCACCTCCCACAGGGAAAGGGCCGGTATAGAATGATGCTCCTGGGATTTTCTTCTTTGGTTCAAAGTCACCATCCACTCCTCAGGAGGAAGATAAGGTTGGCTGCTCCCAAAGAGGTTTACAAAGCCTCAGAAACCCTCTTCAGGGTGCCTATGAGTGGGTACCGACTCTTCCATGGCAGTAGGTTTGGTTCCGTATACGTTCTGTCGATGTACTCATCCTCACTGCAGAACAGGTTCAAAATTAAGCAGGATGGCCAAAGCAGCTGCAGCAGCCTCTGGTCCTGCCAGTGTGAAGTCACTAAGTGCTCTGACCCAGCCTTCAGTGATGGGGAAATTAGGCCCCTGGCTACAGCAAGCACCTCCAGGGAGTTCTCTAGACCGCTGTAAACAATTCCTTACCTCAGCTGACCTAGTTTTATTCCCACCCTCAGAGCAGGCTTTGGGGAGTAAAGGGGTGAGAGAAGATACTACCGGAACATCCTCTCCTCAGCTCCACCAGCCAAGCAGTCTATCAACATTCCTCACTTTGCTTTCATGGTTATCAGTACAACTGCAGTAGTTTTCATCATCAAACAAATTTTCATTTTCAAGAAAAATTTCATTCCTAGTTCTCCATAACATGTTTGTTCCTCTCTCTCTCTCTCCACACACACACACACACACACACACACACACACACACACACACACACACACACACGCCAGTTATAAGAAATGCCTTACTTGATCCCAGATCTTTTTAACTCATAATAGTATCTCATTTTTTATCTGGTACTAGTTACTTTTTCATAAAAATTGTCCAATGACAAATGTAGAAAAACTTACTAAAAATTCATCGTGGCATGTACATTAGCAATGTCCTAATCAGAGCATCAGAGCCCTGGTGACACAGGGGCTAAGCACTTGGCTGCTAACTGAAAGGCCAGTAGTTCAAACCCATTTGGAACTCCTCACGAGAAAAGATCTGGTGATGTGTTCCCATCAAAATCACAGCCCAGGAAATCTTATGAGGACAATGCCACCCTGTCACACGGAATCGCTATCAGGTGAAATCACTCAGACTGCTACAGTAACAGCAGCAGAAGCATGTCAGGCTTCCAAGCTTGGATCTAGTAAATTATAGCTGAAATCCAAGTACCGTATCCTTTATTTGTTTTAAAGATTAAATAATATAGACCTATGAATATACCCATACATATATTTTCACATGATCCTAAACCAGCTGAAGTTGTTCACTGGAGACTTGGCCGCTGAAGAAAGATCTGGAGAGATAACCACTGACAGGCAAAGATAGCAGAAGTGATTCAACGAGGAAAGTGCATCCAGGGAAGAAAAACCAACAACAAAGCACGCTGTGACCCTCAGACTGCAGCTGACAAGGTGCCGGCGGAAGCATAGGTAAGAGCATGAAGAGACGTACAGGCCCGAGAAGAAAGCAAGAGGCACCTGGCCCATCAGAGCACCAGAGGGATCATACTGGGAAGCCTTCCCTCTCCCTTTGTGCGGTGAGGAAGAGAATGGGTCTCGGCTGAGGGAGCTGCACCCTTGAGGTTGTGGTGTCACCCTGACGGAACAATTCCTTCTGTGTGCATACTTAGACTCCAGGTACCACTCTTTGTCCTGGAGAGCTGCCGCCTGTCTTCAAAGGCTGAGCCTCTTGAGGATGCAGACAATGGAACGACATCACAGGTAAGCCTGGGCCAGGTGTCATGCGGGCAGTGTACAAAGAACACTCATCTGGGCCAGAAGAGTGAGTGCAGTTCCACAGGCACCTACTGAGGCTTGTACGTGCCCAAGACACTGCCGAAGCAGGTGGGGCTGTGGTTGTCTGATGGGCTCCCCACCCCAGAGTGCCTCAACTGCAGATGTGGCCCAGGGAGCCCATTGTCCAAGACTCAAAGAAGGATGGCCCCAGCAGGCTTGCCAAGCCACCACCATTATGGCCAGGCACCCACAGAAACCCCATTGTGCTTCTCAACAACAACAAGCCCTAGAGCTCAGCTTGGGTGGAGATCAAATCCGAACTCAGAGTTCCTTCCCCATTTCCTTATTGGCAGAAACCGTGTAAACAATCTCCTTATGTGAAAACCTGAGCGGGTTCCTGACAGAACATCATCACGGCAGCATGTCCCCAAGGGTGGTGCTTCCTTGACAAAGATGAAGGGAAAAAGGAAAACACGTACCTTCCAACTTCCTGATAAAAGTAATAGTAGAAATATATCTCAAATGATTCTATTATAAGAATAGCTACTATCATGTAAAGTACAAAAACCAGGATACCTACATTCACGAGTCCTAGAGATCACTGATATTTTTTCAATCAATTCCCAATATTCCTCAAGTTATAAATCAGACTAACGGGAAGTTGGGGGGAATTTACTCCTTTAGAATAGTTGTAGGAAAATAAACATTCTGGTTTAAAATATGGGATGGTCAAAAATATGTGAATATATAATGAGGACTAGACTATTTAGAATAATGTACATTAATACAGACAGGAACTGGGAACAAGGGGAATCCAGGACAGATGATCCCTTCAGGACCTGTGGTGAGTGGCGATACCAGGAGGGTGGAGGGAAGGTGGGGTGAAAGGGGGAACCGATTACAAGGATCTACATATGACCTCCTCCCTGGGGGACAGACAACAGAAAAGTGGGTAAAGGGAGATGTCAGACAATGTAAGACATGATAAAATAATAATAATTTATAAATTATCAAGGGTTCATTGGGGGGGATGAAGAGTTGACACCAAGGGCTCAAGTATAAAGTAAATGTTTTGAGAATGATGAGGGCAAAAAATGTACAAATGTGCTTGAGACAATGGATGGATGCATGGATTGTGATAAGAGTTGTACGAGTCCCCAATAAAATGATTTTAAAAATAATAATTATGTTTTTACACTGAAAAAGACTCAACCTCAAAATATAACAAAACCAGACACAGGGATCTGGTTGATTGTATATCTGTTCAGTTGTTGATATATCATTATTAGACCAATTTTCAAATAATGAGACCACCTGGAAACCAATGTACTCTGTCTCGGATGATAAAGGAGGCATTTTAGATTCTTAAAATACCTCTGGACCATCACTGGAGAACATGGTGGATGAGAGTAGATGTCGGTATCTCGGCCACTTTAGAAACAGCTCCGGTCAATGCCCTGTGTGGTAAAATCACCTCTCAGGCACGATGGAGTCACCTGAGTCCTGCTGGCAACTATGTACACAAAGCACTTTGATATTCCACTACTACTGGAACTGTGGTGTCCCATTAAGGCACTGCAAGCCGCTAGACGTGCTACTGAAGAAAAGGACAAGAAGAGAGCAGGACATGCTGCATTAAGCAGTGGGTGGAGACTTTACACTTGCAATGAGAGGCTTCTTTGTAACTGCAGTGAGAAGGGATACCTCTTTCACTGTGGTGGGATTGTAAATACATCCAGCACTGTGGAAAGCAAGAGATGGGATGAGAAATACATCCAGGGATCCCTCTGCTGGACATACATCCTTAAATGAACAGACACGCGCACACTCATGTGCACTGCAACACTGTGCACAATCGTAAGAAGATGGAAACAAACTAAATGCCCACCTGGGTAGCCAGTGCGTTATACGTGCACAGTGGAATGCTATGCATTGCTACAGAACCAGGACGCCACTAAGCACCCCATGGCATGCCCAGTATATGCTGAGTGAAATTAGCCAATCACAAAAGAGCAAATATTGGAAGTGCTATTGAAGAAAAGGAACAAGGCCACTGTTATTTGTTGTGGGGGAGGTTTGCACAAAACAAGATAAAGGTTTTCATACTGAAAGGAATCGACTCTGGAGTCTGCCTAAGTGGGGAGGGAAGACTAAGAACGGGACTGGAGTGATGACAGGTGCGAGCTTGGGTTAAGTGGGAGAAGGTGGTCCAAGAGCAGAAACCAGGAAATCAAGGAGCAGGAGGGTAACTACTGAGGGGCTGACTAGTGGCTGAACTGTTGAATAATACAGAGTTGATCTGAAATGTAAATCCCCACCCAATTTACAATGTTTAAAAAATGTTTAACCACAGAGAAGCTTCTTCATAAAGACTCAGCCCAAAGCCCCTGTGGCACCTGTCTCACAAAGGCACTCAGGAAGCATCTGGAACAGTACTGGGCACAGAAGAAAAGCTACCAAAAGGTTACGTTAATGCGGCTAGCATTAGTGTTGTCACTGCGGCATTGATCCAGCATGCTCACCATTCTATTAACAAAACCTATCTATCAACAGGCCGAGGAGGACAAGAGCTGTGTTATTTTACTGTTGACCTCCCAGTAAAAACTAATTTACTTTGGACACATGTCTCGAGGGAAATAATGGCCACATGCCCTATGCTGAGCAGATGATAGCTGCAGGGTGTCAGCAAACCAAAGCACACCCGGAAAGGACACTAGAACAGGGATCTGGGAAGCCAAGGGACAGGATGGACGGTTGGAACCATTCTCCCCAAGAACAGAGCTGAGGGGGTGCATGTGGCCCTGGGGTGCTGCAATGGGTGGGGCAGCAGGGGGCAGTGCGAGGGCACGGGAATCATGGCAACTCCTCAACTACAAAGAGGTTACAGAGCAGAGTGGAATCTCCCTGTGCTAACACGGGCCACTGAGTACACAGACTTCAGCATAGCTGAGTAAGGACACCCAGCCCTCGCAGACATTCCATGCACCCGCGATGCTCCTGACAGTGTCCTGTCAGGGAGGAAGTCAGGGAGCCAAAGGGTCGTTTTCAATCCTTAAACGTCTCTGGGCTGTGAGTCATTGGATGACAACTCGATTTTGAGGCTCAACTGCAGGACACTGAAAGAACAGGCCAAATCATGCTTCAGGATGGAATTCAGACAACTGCAACCACGAATGCCACCCTTTGGCAGTTACTTAACAAAGACCCTTCCCAATCCTAAAATGCCATGCTGTAACTTTAAAGTACAGCTGCCAATCCCTGTCTCAAAGGGAGAATGCATTTCATTAAGCATAATGTATTTTACAGATAAAATCCACCTGTATTTCAAAGTCTAAGTAACAGACATCCTGGCTCCTCTCACTCAGAGGTCCACCAAGTACCTCAGCGCCACATTTCCCCTTGAAAAAGAGCCCAAAGGCGTTCTTCCGCACCCCCTCATTTCAGCCCTCCGGGGACACCCCTGAGAGTCAAACAGGGCTGGGGAAAGGGGAAGGGCAGGTGAGGGGACGAGGGGAAGTTTAAAATGGCAACAAAAGATGCAAATAAACACTATTTCACAAAGGCAACACTTTTGTTATGATGTGGTAAGCAAATGAGGTCTGTCTTCTTTATTTGTATAAAATTGAAGTACAAAAATTGGGAGAAGCAGTAAATTAAATATTTTAAAACTGACACACCTAGAGCCGAAGTGAAATCTGTTCTTCAGGAATACATGTAACTAGACTTTCAGAAACAAAAATCTCCCCAGGGCAAGCAAATTAGAATGGATTAGCTGTGTGGAAATAAGATTGGAGCAGACCAAGCAAGATTATGACTGCAAAGAGATTAGCCTAATATTCTTACTAACTTGGACTCTGGAGATGATCAGTTTTATGCATTATAAAAACAAAATCTAATACAACTCAAACTGTTTCTTCCTTAGCTTAAATGTAGGAGCTAGCAGCAGCACAGTGGTTAAGCTCCCAGTTACAGGCTGGAAGGTCAGCTGTTCAAACCCACTCAGCAGCTCCCGAGGAAGACCAAGAGAGCAATTCTTCCCGCACAGGGGACGGCACCAAGAAAAACCAACGCCACACCTCCAAACAGCTTCAATTTACAGTCCCTCATCTCAGAATGCCACTTCATACTGGGAAAATCTCCGAGCCTTTTATATAGAAATCCACTTCATAAAAAATATTTGGCAATGTATAGCCAGAACGCCACAGAAAGGGAAGTGGAACTAGCAGACCATGTGCAGAGCAGCCACCATGGTTCTACCTCTTACCAGCTCCTAGGTGTCCGGTGTGCATGCTGTGCCATAGCCACACCCTTACATGCCACGAGGGGGCCTCTACACCCATTCACTGCCACCCTCACCCCCACCGCCTGGAAGTCTCCTGGACCCCTCAAACTTCCTCTATTACATTCCCAATTGCTTCTCCTGTCTTCACTACATACTCAGTAAGTACAGGGGCAACCTTCTCGGGGCAGGGCTACATTTGATAAGCTCCATCCAAGTGGCTCACACTCTCGCTCCTACTTCAGAACCTACAAAAGGCCTGCGAGATCGTCCTAGGTCATCTGGTCCCGGGTTCTTCATCTGAATAGTAGATATAAAATGTGAAGTGGGGCCTCCACGGAAGTGCTGGGCTCCTCGACAGAAAAGTACTGAGGGCAGAGCTGTTTTAGCACCAAAAACCCCTGTAACCAACCACAGACCCCGCAGTCCCTAGAAGACAAATGACAGATCACAGGCACAAAAAGCAGCGCATTCCCTACACTGTGCTTCAAATTACAAGGCAAATACACACAAAAGATGACCAAGAGTAACAGTATAGGGCTCCTCCCAGCTACCTCCAACAACAGCATCCATATGCCGGGAACCTCTATTCTCTTACACGAGGATGATGTGACTCAACAGTTAGTGACAGAATCTGCTAGTCCACCTGGACCATAAAACACTGTCGGTGTTCAAGCCCATGGACGCGAACATTCAAGTGTTATTCACCACGTATGATTTCACCTGGTGTGCAATGTGGCCCTGGCATGCCCCTCCTGTGCACATAAAGGGTGAACACACCTCCCTGGCAAGCCGAGGGTCACCACCATGTTCTCCTTTCCTCCAGCTTAATGTCCCAGAATCAAAACGCCTCAGAGAAAGACCTCGGAGAAAAAGCCACTGTGACGGCCCCAGTCACCTACAACTACCCCCATGTCAGCCACTGTCAACACACACAGAGACAGACCCACGGCAATCTGGTCTTCATGAGCTAGCTCCAAATCCACAGAGCTGGGTTCAAACCACACTCTTCAGCTAGCCAGTGTGACCCGGGGTACAGGCCAGCGGAAGAGGACACAGTGTGCCTTTCCTTGGTATGCAAAACAGGAGAGCAGAACTGTTTGAAAGACACAAAATGTTTGTTATGAGGTAGCGGATTTCAAACCACAGGACTCTGCCCCTTTCAATTCAGTCATTCTACTGTTCAAATGCAAAACACATCATTCTGAAGTGTGCCAAGTAATAACTCTATCTGTACCTTCATTAAGCTAATCAATACAGAGAATGAAAGAGCTATCAGATACAAAGTTAAAAGAGCAACTCATAATGTGCTCTTTCCCCACCACTGTTTGGTAATCTCTTTGGGATCACACACCATTTGATGATTTCAGCAATAAAACACAAGGATCCATTCTCTAATATCAATAATCTGAACATAAGGTTTGTTAAAGGGGCCACAATTGTGCGAATTTTCTATTCTTTAAAACAAACACAGATAATGGCATTGTGATTATATTTTCTAAGCGAGTTTTTATGTGTCAGACAGAGAGAGAGAGAGGCAAGCTTTGGGTGAAACCATAGATGTCTGGGATTTGCTTCATAAACATCGAGGGGAGTGGTCTATAAATAAAACACAGCTGGCCATGAGTTGATTAACTGGGGAGTTGGCTATAGGCATGAGGAATAACTATACTAGACTACTTCATTCTATCTTAACGTCTTACTATGAATTAGGTGACGGTTTACAGGACGGATCATCAGTTTCACATTCATCAATTCATCTGCACTTTGATTCAATTCCTCCACTGCAATCCCCTCAGTGCACCACCATTTAACCTACTTCCTGCAGTCTCTGTTTCACTCCTCCTTCCTCTCGACTTTGTCCTGCAGTAAATGCTGCCCCCTTGATCTTCAATGGTTCATTATTGTAACTAGGATGGGAGCCCTAGTGACCTAGTGGTAAAGCACTGGGCTGCTAATTGCAAGATCAGCAGTTCAAAACGCCCAGGCATTCAAGGGATCAATTCAAGGCTTTCTACTCCCAGAGTTACAGACCCTTTCTGAAAAGCAGTCACAGGGTCAGTCAACATATGTGACGTGTCGCAGAGATGGACAGCAAGGCAGTCAGCTCTTCTCTGAGGTGGCTCACTGTGTGATGATAGGAGCATCTCCACCAGCCTAAGATCCACTGAGTACATGTGCGCCTGTCACCCAATGTGTACAATTAGAGGCTGTTTACGAAACTTCTCAAGCATGTTGTGCTTAATGTTTCAGGGAGGGCTTTACAGCCAATGGTGTAATCCTCCCTGAGGAGCTATTTCCTTCATAGCATCCACCACGAACTAACGCCCAAAATAAAAATGCCAGCACCACTGCTCTGAGTATTATTTTGGCAACCAAAGCTGGATGATAAGATGAAATTGGAAAAACAATAAATAATCATACAAGGGCCAGTTTCATAGAACACATCTCATTAGCAACCTTTTGGAAACCTGATAGTAAATACCCAGAAGCATACACAGTAGACAAAGAATTTTACTTTGAAATTACTTATCTAATTTATTTTTATTTGAAAATAACTAGAATTTGTTTTAGCTTTGACCTAGCCTGACTGAGGTGGGAAGGGTCATTGGAACACAGAAACCCTGCCTCGCCTTTCGCCTTTCGGAGGCTGCTTTGTTTTCCTATTAAAAACCCTTATCAAGATGAATCCTCATTTAAACATCAGGATGTAAAGACAATCCTTTCTATGACTGTTTTGTTTCTCAATAAGAAGAAACTGTTTCCATAGTAACACGGAGTATGACTAATTATGTAACCTGCTAATACCTACACAAGGAAGAGCAGATGCCAATGGGAAGGGGAAGCCAGAAGCAGAGGGGGCTTTGGGGGCACCGCATCAACCCCCACTCCATGCTCTGGAGAGGGGCATCCCCCTCCCTCCCAGCAGTCCCAACCCACTCTCTGACACTGGTTTAAAGGCCACGAGACTCTCGTGAGGCTACTCTCAACAGAGAAAAGAGAAAGCAGAAAGTGCACACTTTATACTAGTTCTAGACCTCCTCACCCTGTCCCTTACAGCTCATCGCCCCTTCAGCTAGCAAAATATAATAACTTGTTTCAAAAAATTGAAAAGTGCATCTGGCTTTTGAGATTGCAGAAAGGAAACACAACAGCTACATCTAAAATTTTCACACACTAAAGTTTTTGTCCTCTGTTACCCCTCTGACTTTTCGGGGGGGGGGGGGGGCGGGGCGGGAATCTTCATTTTTTCTCTTAATGTCTGCCATTCTTTATTATTTTCACCAAGAGGCTGCTATGGGCATTAAGAACAGAAGGCCTCTTGGCCAGATAGTTTCCTTACATGCTGAAAATAAACCTAAAAATAGTTAATATTTTAAAATATTGGGCAATCAATGGTAGAAAAAACCATCAGCTAAACTTTTCATTCATTTGTTCTCTCTCTCTCACTCTTTCTCTCTCTCACACACACAGTGCAAGTATAAATCCATTTTGTGGATATTTCATGTAAAGTCTTAAGAAGTAAGTTCTATCATTATTATTTTAGTGGCACAGTGGATAAAGTGCTTGCTAACCCGAAGGAGAAAGGCATAGCAGTCTGCTTCTATAAGGCTGTATAGCTTTGAACATACTACTGGAGAAGTTCCCTGTCCTACAGTTACTGTGAATCAAAATTAACTTGATGGCAGTGGCTTGTTATCAAACAAAAAAGTGTACTATTTAGAAACTTGGCTATGGTCAGACAGTAAGTATGAGAAGCCATGAATGGAACACAGACTCCCTACCCCCACATGGCAAGGTTTCTGCAAACATTCAGAGCCTTTCTGAATGGAATATAAGGAGGTTAAGGTCCTAACTCTAGTTATTTCTACACTGGTAATAATGGAGGGCCACTAAATCAAAGTCCTTTCTTCTTCCTGATAACATTCACCTGCACTTGTTGCAAGTTTTGGTGTGGGCAAAAGTGTGTGTGTGAACTTTCTTATACAGAGTACTAAGCTGCACTGTAGGGTGCATGGACCCAGCTTTCTACTGGGATACACGACAGGGGGAGGGAAACCTCCAGTTTTCCTCCTCCCACACTGCCAAAGCACACGGCCCTGTGTCAGTCTCCTGCTCTCTGCTGTCTGGTGCTGCCCTTCATTTTGACAAGCACAGCACACACGTACACAGACCCATCACAATGAAATAATACGACCAGGTTAATACTTGATATGTCACAAATTGTTGGTGACATATCCATAACCTAACTGGTGCTTCACTGCCCTGCCCTATCTCTTGGAACGGAAGCACTTTGAAGCCAAAGTCTCTCTTTGTCCATAGCTTCATTGGGTCAATAGTGCTATAGTTTCCCATGACACGCCACAATCCCTCTAGTCACTCAAGGTTAAAAACCTAGAAACCATTTCCCAACTCCTGCCATTTCCTCAACTAATATGTAATTTATCAATCACCTGTCACTCTATGCCCAAGCACCCTGAATCTGTCTTCATTCCACTGTGAAGTCATGCCCAGAGCCTCATGACAGCCAGGTCACTGTTCTCGCCCTCCACAATCCAGCTCCACACTTGCAATGGCAGCTCGATGACTTTCCTGAAGGAAACTCCTCATGGACCCTTGATTCATGTTCTGTAACAGCTGTTCCTCTCGGGCCAGGGAGCCTGTAGCTGTAACTCTCCCATAGGTCTACCTAGAGGCCTTCGCACTCTGGCTCCCCAGTCAGCCTGGAGAGCAGCCCTGTTTCCTGTTTGCTCAAACGCCCATCCTCAAGCAGTTTCTCCCTGCCCCCTGCCAGGTCCCCCACCTCACATTCATGTTCACATGTGCCCACAATGACTACCTGGAATATTTTTGCTGCCCCTCTGCCAAGTATTCTGTCCTTCTCCAGGGACTAGTCTCTCCTGGTAACCTGTCCCAAGTTAGTGACACGAAGTCTGGTCATCCTGGCTTCTTAAGGGCTGGCTGTATTTTATTCAAGACACATTGGTTTGTACTTCAGGCAATCCACAGTACTTTCAGTATTCTTTGTCAACATCATAATTCAAATACATTCATTCTGTGGTCTTCCATACTCACTGTTCAACTTTCACATCCATATGAAGCAACTGAAAAGACCATGGCTCGGGTCAGGTGCGCCTTAGTCCTCAAAATGACAACCTTGCTCTTCAAGACTTTAAAGAGGACTTTGTGCAGCAGATTTGCCAAATGTCTCACATTGTTTGATTTTGTGACTGCTGCTTCCATGAGCATTGATTATAGATCCTCAAACAAAATGAAATCCCTGACAACTTCAACCTTTTCTCTATCATGATGTTGTCTATAGGTCCAGTTGTAAGAATTTTTGTTTCCTTTACATTGATTTGTAATCCATACTGAATCTGCAGTCCTTAATCTTCATCAGCAAATGCTTTAAAGCAAGTAAGATTATGTCATCTCCATACCACAAGTTGTTAACAAACCTTCCTCCAATCCTGATGGCGCAGTCTTCTGAATACAGTCCACCTTCTCAGATAATGTGTTTACCATACAGATTGAATCTGTATGGTGAGAGGATCCGACCCTGCCACACACCTTCCCTTGTTATAAACCACCCAGTATTCCAGGTACCGGTTCTTCATAAACACAAAGAAGGATTCTGGAGTTCCTATTCATTTCAATGTTAACTGTAAGCTTGTTGTGAAGCAACAGTCAAAAGCCTTTTCATCATCATTAAAATACAAGTAAACATCTTTCAGGTATTCCCTGCTTTCACTCAAGATCCATCTGGCATCAGTAATGACATCCGTTGTCCCACATTGCTTTCTGACTCCACCCTGATTTTCTGGCAGCTCCCCCCCATCGATGTACTGCTGGTATTATTGTTGCATGATCTTCAGCAAAATTTTGCTTAATGTGATATTAATGATACCATTCAATAATTTCCATACGTTGGTGGGTCACCTTTCTTTGGAATGGGTACAAATATGGATCTTTTCCAGTTTGTTGGCTAGATAGCTGTGCCCAAATTTCTTGACATAAATGAATGAGTACTTCCAGTTCTCCATCAGCTTGTGGAAACATTTCAATGGATTTTTTTGGTCAATTTCTTTAGCCTTGTTTTTCATTCATGCCTTCAGTGCACCTCGGACTTCTCCTTTAGTCCCATAGGTTCTTGATCATACGCTACCTCTTGAAGTGGTTGAATGTCAACCCGTTCTTTTTGATCCGTGACTGTGTGTTCCTTCCATCATCTTTTGATGCTTACTACATCGTTCAATATAGTGCCCATTTAATTCTTTACCACTGAATCTCCAGGCTTACATTTTCTACTCAGTTCTTTCAGCTTGAAATAAGCTGAGGTGTTCTTCCATCTGGGTTTTCTAACTCCAGGTCTTTTTACATATTATTATAATACTTTATTTTCTTTAACTGCTCTTTGAAATTATCTATTTAGCTCTTCTACTTCATTTCTTAGATTTGCTTTAGTAACTACATTTCAGTGCAAGTTTCAGAGTTTCCTCTGATACACACTTTCATGTTTTCGTTCTTTTTAGTGACCTTTGTTTTCTTCACATATGATGTTCCAGAAGTCACCCCATAGCTCATCGGGTCTTTGTCATTCATTCGTGTTCAGTCTGTGGAATCTGTTCTTGAGATGTTCTCCAAATTCAGGAATATATTCAAGATTGTATTTTGGCTCTTGTGGACTTGCTTTAAACACCCGCAGAGTGTTTCTTCAGCTCCAAACTGAACTTACATATGAGCAACTGATGGTCTGTTCCACACCAACCTCTGGTCTCATGCTGGCTGCTAATATTGAGCTCCTCATTGTCTCTTCCTAGAGATGTACTTAATTTCATTTCTGCATGTTCCATCTGGTGAGGTCCATGTGTTCAGTCAAGTTTGAATAAGGATTAGGAGGTCCACTTCTGAGAGATTAGAACACTGAAACCTCTGAACACTAGGAAGTTACTAAATCAATATTTGTTGATTTCAGAACAGTAACCTATTAGCTCTGCGGGTGTTTAATATTTAAGACTAATAAAGCCAATACCTGTTAGTGTTTATATTATTACCATTTCAATCCAAACAATCTGCAATGGTAGGTTTAGTAATTTACATACACTTTTAATTACCTCTTTACTTATGTTTAAGAATTTATACCTCTCCATGTTCAAAAAAAGGACCACTGGTAATGTGGTGGGTTACGCACTGCCCATAACAGCAAGGCCAGTGATTCAAACACACCAGCTGCTCAATGGGAGGGAGAAGAGACTATGTCTCGTGGGAATTTAGAGTCTCAGAAACTCTATGGAACAGGCTGCCTCTGTCCCATAAGGTCACCACTACGTGTTGTAGTCAACTTGAGGACAGTGGATAGGGTAGGTAGGTTCCAAAAATAATTTAAATCAGCTGGTTATCACACTCTATTTACTCTGAAAGATCAAATTGTCTCTATAGGGCATTCTACAAACTCCCAGCCAGTATGCCTCAATAACCGGAAGATGGAGAAATTGATGGGGACCATAAGAGGCAAGACAACTAACCACAATGTGGTATCTAAAGTAGATTCTGGTAAAGAATGAGCATGTCGATAGAAAAATTACTGATACACAAATCACGTCTACAGTTCAGTTAGGGCTGATGCACTAATGTGGATTTCTTAGTTTTAACTATATAAGAAGGGGAGTGAGGGTATCCAGGAACTCTCTGTACTAACTTTCCAACTTTTCTATAAATATTTACTATCCACTGTATCATCATCATATATAACAAAGTTTATCTAAAGTATCAACACCTCGACGGAGAAATTTGCCATAGTAGAACCACAGATGGACATTATTCGGAGTAAAGCGGAGTGTAGATCACTGCCGACTCATTGCTTTCAGTTACATACCGAGGGGACTTCATCAGGTTTGTGGGAACGTTCATATCTTTCCATTCTAGTTTCTTCTCCTCAGACGAAGCAGACCGGCAAACACATTGCCATCCCATTGATTCTGAATCAACAGGCATGCTGCAGAACAGAGCAGAACTGCCCTAGTCGGTTTCTGGGACTACAAATCGTTTTCTTTTTTTTAATCATTTTATTAGGGGCTCATACAACTCTTATCACAATCCATCCATACATTAATTGTATAAAGTACACTTGTACATTCATTGCCCTCATCAATCTCAAAACATTTGCTTTCCACTTAATCCCCCGGCATCAGCTCATTTACCCCTCCCTCCTCACTCCCTCCTCCCTCATGAACCCTTCATAATTTATAAATTATTATTTTGTCATATCTTGTACTTTCCGACATTTCCCTTCACCTACTTTTCTATTGTCCGTCCCAGAGGGAGGAGGTTATATGTAGATACTTGTAATTGGTTCCCCCTTTCCAACCCACCCTCCTTCCACCCTCCAGGTATCACCATGCACACCACTGGTCCTGAAGGGATCATCCGCCCTGGATTCCCTGTGCTTCCAGCTCCTACCTGCACCAGTGTACATCCTCCGGTCCAGCCAGACTTTACAAATGTGGCCAGACCAGAGGATGCACACTGGCACAGACAGGAACCGGAAACACAGGGAATCCAAGATGGGCAATCCCTTCAGGACCAGTGGTGAGAGCGGAGCCTGTAAATCTTAGCAGAAGTAGAAAGCCCCATCTTTCTCCTGTGGAATGGCAGTTGGTTTCAAACTGCTGACCCTGTAGTTAGCAGCCCAACATATAACCCACTACACAGCACTTCACATTTTGAACCACAGGGTAATTTTAACATACCTAAACAGGTGCACATGCTCAGTCTAACACCACATTAATTCTACATGCAACCCTGTGGGGACACTGTCATGCCGCCTGCCCCATTTTCTCTGGCTAGGTGATGCTTTCTGCATTTCGAATCTCCATTTGTGTATTACAACTTGCAGCTGTTTCGTTGATTCTGACTCACAGGAACCCTTTAGATCAGAGGAGAACTGCCCTCCAGAGTTTCCAAGACTGTCTTCAGGGGCGCAGACAGCCTCATCTTTCACCCAGGGAGTGACTTCCAAGTACTAACCTTTGGTTTAGCATCCAAGTGCTTAACTATCATGCCACCAGGGCTCCTTATTTGTCTATTGGGTGTGGAGACTTTTCTAAGACTCATCACCCTAAACCCCACCCACTGCCCCATCTGTATGAGGAGGCAAAACAAAAGTTCATCTGTGACATCTTGTCATCCGAAAAACAGTTTTTATCCAAAGCGGCCAGTATCAATACTCCAGTGTGGCCGGTATTTCAGAAACAGCTGCCAGACATCATGCACACATCTTCTGCTGTTTTACAAAGTTATTTACTGACTCATTCATTTGGCAGATAATTGCATCACCGAGTAGCACATGAATCACACTGGACTTAAGATACCAAATAGGATTATAAATGTAAGAATATGAAAACAAATTCCATTGTGATGTTCTGGAACCCTAGAGGAGTTTCATCATAAGCACCCCCAAAACCCAGGCACTAAATCCTGCAATCCAGCCCATCTTCTAGCCCAGTGGTTCTCAACCTTCCTCATGCCCCGGCCTTTGAATACAGCTCCTCATGTTGTGGTGACCCCCAACCATAACATTATTTTGTTACTACTTCATAGCTGTCATTTTGCTACTGTTATGAATCAGGCAACCCCTGTGAAAGGGTCCTTTCTCTCACACACACACACACACACAAACACCAAAGGGGTCATGACCCATAGGGTTAAGGACCGCTGTTTTAGGCAAAGCTTTATTCATGAGATTAGAAGAAGAAGAAAACAACCTTACAGTCTTAAACAACTGTTTTATAAATGAGACTTTAAGATATCTATAGACACAGTATTTGAAATGCGTCTATTACATCACAGGTCATAGTAATATTTGTCAGTCACGAGGATGAACAGTTAAACAAAGATATAAAAAAACAATTAAGTCACCCAAAATGCATAATACAGGTGAGAAAGGGATGTCACACAGTTTGTGTGCTTATAAGAAAAACAGAAGGAAAAGGTATAAGAATTCCCTATTTTGAGGTTCTATAATTGTCTTGCCTAATCAAGTCCTTAAATATTCTCAGTCTCATTTTTCTCATCTGTAACATTAGTATCGCCAGTCTACCCAGTGAATTTTTTCCCAGTGTGTACGTTAAAAAATCTGGTGAATAAAACACTTATTAAAACTCTTTTCAGCCAAAATTAGCTTTACACACTAAAAATTGTTAGTCACTGGCATTAGATTACATCTTTAAAACTTCATGTTTTAAAAAAATTCATGTTTACTATATTTGGAAGCTGGGTAAAGCAGAAAATAACTTTTAGGTAGGTAGAAATGGAAAAGAATTCTTGGGCAAGGCTCACTTACCTTGGAGACTTGTCGAAGCCACCTTAAATACTCTGTGAAAGTATCAAAACAAATGTAGTAAGTCTGGCTCTGGGGTCCAGAAGAGCTAAATGCTAAACAATGCTGGTGCTTTTTCACTTCTTCTACCTGTAAAAGCAGAGAGACAAACACAAGCGAATAGGCAAAGTCAATGACATATTTCATCATGTAACTGGAATCAGTGAGTCAATTCAGAATTGCATCTTTACCATAATAAGGTTCCTTAGAACTTCAAACACCTAAGTTTCTAAGAAGCTAAAAGGGGATCTTGTCTATTTGTTTGTTTTCTATTAATTTCCCCACCATGCGGGCATTCTCATCTTCTTAATTAAAACAGAAATAGAATGGAATGTTTAAAATTCTTATCCTTCTACCCTCAGAAAAGAATTCTCTTGTTAGGAGAAGTTTTACACCAGGGGGACTTTTGTGCTACTCTAAATGACAATCTTTTTTTAAAAAATAAAAATAAATAAAAAGGCTTCAAGTGTGAGTATGTGCGTGTGTGTGTGTGTGTGCTGCGTGCATGCGTGTGCACATATATGATCAGTCTGGTGAAGAACTCTACCGAAGTCCTCCACATAACAATACAGTCAAGTCAAAGGTCCACTCCAGTAAATTCTTCACTAGCAGGGAAATCCTAATAAAGCAATTTAAGTATTACATAAACTTCTACTTTCATTTACCAGTATGATCACAAACCAAATCACAAAGAAAATATTTTCCAAAAAATTAAACTTTAAAAATACTAGACTGCTCTCAAATCACAGTGTAATTAAAGTACCAATTTTAAAAATGACAAATTTAGTCTCTTCATGTCCAGTCATATATACAGCAACTACCCACATTTTCTAGATCTCATGTCCATTAGTAGGCACCTGTTAGCCCACTTTTAGTGCATGCTGCCATCTGGTAGGGGCCTGAACAAAGTAAGTGTGTCTGAAGTAATAGGTCTTACTCTACTGATGCTGGCAGCAGGGACCCTTGGGACATATACACCCAATTAATTATATCAGAATCCATTATTACCTCTCAAAAATTGTTTTTCATTTTATTTAAAATGTCTTCCATTACCAAAAACACATGGTTTCAGTAAGAAATTTGAAGTGAAAAATATGGTCTTGAAATTAAAGAAAATTATTAACACACGTCTAAATAACTTGTCAATAAAAATAGAATCAAAATCAAATATTTTTAACTTTTTGAAACAGCAATTATAAAAATAGCACCTATGAGAATTTGTGGAATGTGAATATTTAGAAAGAGGTATTCTTAAAAATTCATGCTAGAAAACAGGGCAAAAAATAATTTTGTAGGTAGGCGTGTGTCTCAAGAATTTGGGGGAGGGTGTGTGGGACTCAAACCAAAAACAGAATAAACTCAAAGTAGAATGAAGCTAATGACAATGATAGGAGTGTAAATTAACAAAATTAAAACAGGCAATAATGAACATTAACAAAGTTCTTTGAACAAAAGTAATAAAATTGGTCTAGCTGGCAAGTTCTATCAGGAAAAGACAGAAGAGATATGAATAATATTAATAATACAAAGGAGTATGACCATAGATAAAACAGATATTTGGCATGCCCTCAGAAAAAAAGATAGTTTACCAAAATTAATTTAAGGGGACAAAAGGTCTAAACAGTAATACAGCCATTTAAGAAATCAAATGAGTGCTTTAAAAAATACATTCTTAGTAATCAAGTCCATAAAGTTTTACAGATGCATTTTACAAAGTTTCAAGGAACAGATTGTGCAAAACTCTATAAACTCATTCCCAAATAGCAAAAAAAAAAAGAAGAAGAAGAAGAAAGGGGTGCCAGGTACCATACTCACTTTTTTGAAGCCAGTATAAATAATATTGTATTATAATACAATGGAAAGCTACAGTACAATGTCAGTTATAAAGCCCTCTCGTAAGCAAAATGCTGCATTAAGATTCCAATAGTATAGGAAAAATGTATATATTATCAAGGTGAATACATCTAAGGAAAGCTAAGAATGGCTTAACACTTTTAAATGAATAAAATGATTTAGCACATTAAAAAAACAAACCATATCTGATCTGATTCCTGTTACCCAATCCCATCGATACCTCATAATCACACAGGCTGGCGTGCTTCTTCCCTGTGGGCTTGTTGCTTCCCTGCTAGATGGCCGCTGGTTTGTCTTCAACCCTTTAAGACCCCAGATGCTGTATCTTTTGACAGCCTGGCACTATCAGCTTTCTTCACCCCATTTGTTTATGCACCCATTTTGTCTTCAGCGACTGTGTTGAGAGGGTGAGCATCACAGAAAGCCAGGTTGTGAGAACAAAGTGCTCTTGCATTGAGGGAGGCCATAAGCAGAGGCCTGAAGTTCGTCCACCAACACCTCAGTGTATTGCTTTATAAATACATGTACATAAGCCAATACCTCTATTTTTTTTATTTTAACAATTTATTAGGGGCTCATACAACTCTTATCACAGTTCACACATATACATACATCAATTGTACAAAGCACATCTGTACAGTCTCTGCCCTAATCATTTTTTCTCCTCTTTTCTTTTTTTACATTTTATTAGGGACCCATACAACTCTTATCACCATCCATACATATACATACATCAATTGTATAAAGCACATCCATACATTCCCTGCCCCAATCATTCTCAAAGCATTTGCTCTCCACTTAAGCCCCTTGCATCAGGTCCTCTTTTTTTTTTACAGGTAATCCAGGGTGGCTGATACCTTCAGGACCAAGGGTGTGAGGGGCGATGCTGGGAGAGTGGAGGGTGAGTGGGTTGGAAGGGGGGAACTGATTACAAGGATCCACATGTGACCTCTTCCCTGGGAGAGGGACAGCAGAGAAGGGGGGAAGGGAGACTCCGGATAGGGCAAGATATGACAAAATAATGAGGTATAAATTACCAAGGGCACATGAGGGAGGGGAAAAAGGGGAGGGAGGGGAAAAAAAAAAGAGGACCTCTATTTTTATAAGTTAAAATAAAAAACATATTGTCGAGAACAAGGGGGGGGAGGTCAGAGCAGAGACCCAAAACCCATCTGTAGACAATGGGACATCCCCTCACAGAAGGGTCACAAGGAAAGGATGAGTCAATCAGGGCGCAGTATAGCACCGGTGATACACACAATATTCCTTTGGTTCCTTGAGGCTTCCCCCCCACCCCCACTATCATGACCCCAGGCCTGCCTTCCACTGCAGGCTAGACCGGAGCATGTGCACAGGTACAGATAAGCGTTCACAACACACAGAATCCAGGAACAGGAAATGGGAGCAGCAATACCATCAGGGTAGGGGGTAGTGGGGAGATAAAGGGAGGAAGAGGGCACCTAATGATACAATACCACTTCCCCCACCCTCCCCAGGGGGACAAATAACAAAAATAATGGAGGAAGGGAGACAGTGCCCAGTGTAAGATATGAAAATATTAATAATTTATAATTTACTAAGGGGCCATAAGGGTGGGAGGGGAGGGAAGAAAAAAAGAGGAGCTGATACTAAGGGCTCAATAGAAAGTAAATGTTTAGAAAAAAAGGGTGGTAACATATGTACAAATATGCTTGATACAATTGATTTATGGATTGTTATAAAAGCTGTAAGAGCCCCAAATAAAATGATCTTTAAAAAAGAAAACATATCACTATACCCAAAATTACTCCAAAAAAACCCCCGCATTTGATAATCATCACTCATGACAAAAACTCTTGGCAAACTAGGGAACAAAGTAATTCCTTAGGGTGACTAAGGGTAACTATCAAACATCTAAGGCAAACAAACACCACTGGGAGTGATGAAATGTAATTCAACATTGTACTGGAGTTCTGGCCACTACAAAAAGACAATCATAAGGAAATTTTTTTAAATCACCTAAATATTATATGGTTAGCAACATAACAAACTCAAAAGAACAAACGTTATACCAAGAGTCTTCAAAAAGTTCATTTAAAATGCTTGATATGAACTATGCATGAATTTCAAATTTTGACCCAAATAAATCTGTATTATCCTGTTATGTCTAAACGGGATCTAGTTTGAGGTACAAGCTAGAGGATAAGACATTAGTTTGAAAAAGAGTCCCTATCAGAGCAACATTATTTTCTGGTAAAATTAAAGCAAGAGCAAACATCAAGTTATGGTGAAATTGGGCTCAGTGGATGCCAAACTGGTGCACTCAGATCAGGTACAAAAAAAGTAAAAACCAAAACAGAACTTTCAAAGTAAAAATTTTTAATGTGGGATGAAGCATTTCTTGGAAAAATTGACAAGAAATGAAATAAGACTTTATTAGTACCACCTTGAAATCAGAGTAATGGCTAGCAAGAAATGAACGTGATATAGTGGTTAGACAGCTAGATTTAGAGAAAGGGGGTTGATCTTCCCATGTCTTCAATCGCCCCCCTAGAGGAGGTTGGAAGGAAATCACGTGACCATTAGAAGCCTATGAAGACCCCAAATTCCTACTCAAAGCCCCCAAGCCAGGTGGGAGGTACACCTGGGTGGGCCAAACTAGGCCCAGGCTCAGGTGGGCTTAACCTAGCCAATGGGGCCAACTAGTAGCATCAACCACGCCTCCCCAGCCAGAGGCTTGAAATATCCTGGTTGTGGTAAGGCCATTCTCTCTTCTACCCTGCTCCTGGTCAGAAGCAGGTCCAAAGGTGGGGGCACACAGGCCGCCTGGGCATGCCCCCTTCAGGGCCCACTCTGGACATGCTACGGACTCTCTCTCTCCTGTCCCGCTCTGGTCACAGCCACTCTTGCCCTGTGATCTAGCTCCTTCGCTCTCTGCCCAGGCCCCCAGGCCCCATTCCGCATGTGAGGGTGCTCTTTTCAACGAGGTTGGTTCATGCCCAATTGTGAGCCCCTTTGAGACAGTAAAACGTGAGACTTGTCCTGTCCTTCATAAAAACCCAATTCGATTACACAACGGGCTTCGCCGTGAATTCTTTCATCATTGGGGCCAAGAACCAAGGTATTACCCACTGGAGAAAAGGTACATATAGTCACTGGAAAACCTGCCTGGTCAAGAGCAAGGTCATGGCAACAATTTGGGGGGATGTTCAAGGCATTTTGTTTGTTGACTTTCTGGAGGGCCGCAGAACAATAACATTGGTTTAATAAGAGTGTTTTGAGAAAGTTAGCCAAAACTTGAGCAGAAAATGACTGAGAAAGCTTCCTCCTCTACCATGACAATGCTCCTGTTCATTCCTCTCATCAAACAAGGATGATGTTGTGTGTTTCAATGGGAAATCAGTAAGCAACCAACCACCTTACAGTTCTGACTACTTTGTTTCCCAATCTTAAAAGATCTTTAAAGGGAACCCACTTTTTCTTCCATTAATAAGGTGAAAAGCACAGTACTGGCATGGTTAAAAACCCAAGACCCCTCAGTTCTTTTGAGATGAAAATTTAGCAAGGTGGCTGGACATAAGACCAAGATTCAAAATCACCTGTATTTCTTCACCCAGAGCGAGACCCTCTTGTCTCTTCCCTAGCCGAAGCAAGAAACAGCATGTTTTACAAATGTTAAAAATACAGGAAACCAGAGCCTCCATCAGGCTGGGGCTCCTATGAAAGGAAATCCCCACCCTCACCAACCACAAGGACAGATACTGTAGGCAAGGAATAAATGGTGTGTGAAGTCACTGAGATGGGAGCAGTGAAGAGGGGTTGCCAATACAGCATAGCCTGGCCTATGATGAATGACATACAATTCCATCATGGTACAGTCAAAATGCTCCCACAAATTACCAAGTGCCTCCTGAGGCACAGCAACTCTAGCAGAGAACTACTTACTGTCCAGGGAAAAGTACTTGTTCACCAGGAAATGTATACATCCAGGAATATGTACAGCAGCATTATTCATAATGATATAAAACTGAAAACAATTCACATCCATCAACAAGAAAATTAATGAGAAAGCATGGAATGTTTACAGAGTGGAATACTGTACAGACATGAGAACTGTATATAACAACATGGAATCTTATTATGGATCATAATATTGACTGGAAACATTTCAGCCCAGAAAATAATTTGTATACAGATCAAAAATAAGCAAGTTATAGTTATGTACTAAATTTTCTTTAAAGGTGGAAGAACATGATAAGCATTCATTCAAGGACAGGGCTACCTCTAGATTCGAGTTAGAGAGACAACAGCACAGATGTAAAGAAAGTGCAGGAAGCAGCACACCAACATGTGTGATCGTGAAGGGCAGAGGGGACCAGGTCTCAAACAACAAAGGCGGGGAGAGGGGGTGGGTGGGTGGCGGAATCACATCACCGTGAATGAGGGGGAGTGCATGATGGGGACCCAATGCCCATCTGTAGACAGCTGGACATCCCTTCCAGAGGGGTAGTGGGGAGGAGATGAGTCACTCAGGGTTCAGTGTAGCAACAATGAAACTTAAAACCTGCCTCCAGTTCTTGAATGCTTCCTCCCCTCCCAATTATCATGATCCCAATTCTACCTTACGGACCTGGTTAGACCAGAGGATGCACAGCGGTGCAGTAGAGATCTGGAAACACAGGGAACCTAGGAAGGATGAACCCCTCAGGACCAGCGGTGGGAGTGGCGACACCGGGAGGGAAGGGGGTGTAGAAAGGGAGAACCAATCTTGGGGATCTATGTGTAACCTCCTCTCTGGGAGATGGGCAATGGGAAGGTGGGTGAGGGGAGACGCCGGGCAGTGTAAGATAAAATAATTATTTATAAACTATTAAGGGTGCAGGGGGAAGGGGGTAGCGGGGAGGGAGGGGGAGGGAAAAAAAGGAAAACGAGCTGATTCCAGGAACCCAAGTGGAAGGCGAATTTTGAGAATGACAAGGGCAACGAAGGTATAAGGGTGGTTTACTCAACTGATGTATGTATGGATTGTGATAGGAGTTGTATGAGCCCCAATAAAAAAAATTATTAAATTTAAAAAAAAAGAAAGTGCAGGTAGGAAAATCAGTACTGATGCAGGGAGAGCTACTCAGCTGAGAAGATGATAGGAGTCCAACTTTATGAGGCTTTATAATTTAGCAAATTTTAAATGAAGTACTACTTAAAATAATTTATTGTCTGGACACTTGCATGTTATATCCTAAAGGAGAAATTTAATACAGAACAGTGATTACAAAGTAAGTAAAAAGTTACCTAGTTAAAAAAAATTCAGCAATTGCATTTTAAGAGAGCCTTCTTATTAAAATTTGATTTTAGAATTCTGCATTTGAAAATATTAACTAATAACTATGCCCAAGCCATATGTCACATTTGATTACATAGTGATTATAGTCAGGCTATAGTGATTATAGTCAGGCTATGGCCTATCTCACACCTACAAATTAATCTCACACCAAAAAACAAACTTCCCATTCTACTCCATGTACTCCCTGGGTGAGACAGATGTTAAAGTGCTCAACTGTTAATCCCACTACGGAACCCAGGAAGAAAAGCTTGTTATGTAGATCAACGGGCCCCAAAACCCAGTCAAGGGAGAGTCATGCTAGCCTGACACACTAGGGTTGCCACATTCAGCTGGTTATAGACAAACATTTGTGAAAGCTTAGATTACAGTGAATTATTTTTTCGGAACTCAAGACAACAGGTTTTAAGAGACTGAGGTTTTCAATGGACTCAATTATTTCAAAGGCACAGCCCAAACAGGTTTTACAGGGTTTGCCTGTGAAAAGAGGAAGTTACTAACTTTCAATCCACTCAGTGTTAGACAGCCCATCTGATTGCAGGCTTGGGCACCTAGGGCCTGGGAATCAGGACAAGTCTCTAAGCTCTCAATGAAAATGTTAATTAAACTCGATCTCCTGACCTTATCTGAACATTCCCCAGGCTTTCCTGCCTGTGTCTCTGTGCAGAAGGATCTTTCTGACCATCTCCTTCATGTATCAAAAGATGACTCACCAGTCAAGCTCTACATAATTGACACCTCCTTCATTACTAAACATAATTTCCCACAGTGCCTTTCTGAACCTCTCTTGAAACAGATGTTACTATATCCATCCTCCATCGCTTGATACTACATAATGAGCTAGTCAAGGACAGGAATAGCATGGGGGTGGTACCTTTCTTGGTATTTTCAGGTGCCACGAACACTGCCTTCCCCACAGAGGCTATTTTATTATTAAACAAATAAACAAACAAAAATACCAAACCAAACCCTCAGCTGCTGGGTCAATTCTGGATCATCGTAACCCTGTCAGACAGAGTAAAACTGCCCCCCAGCTTTCCAATGTTGAAATCTTTGGGAAAGCAGATGGCCACACCTTTCTCCTACAGTGATTGGTGAGTTTAAACTGCTGGCCCGGAGATTAGCAGCAAAAGTCTAAACCACTGCCCCACTAGGGTTCTTTTGGAAATAGGTATCCCCCAAAATAAACCCACTAGTTATCTCAAGTCAATTTTGACTCAGAAGTGACCTTACACAACAGAGTGGAACAGTTCGCTGTTTCAAAACTGGAAATCCTGACAGCTTCAGGCAGCTTTGTCTTTCTCCCAGTGTGGCTGGTGGAGTCAAACCGCTGACCTTGAAGTTAGCAACCCAATGCTTATTAAGAAAGAGTTACATTTAATTTGCCTATATAAATGCCTAACTTCACAGAGAGAAGAGAGAGGGATTGCGAGCTTGTCCGGTCATGCTATGTTAAACATGCATTTTTAGTGATTAACATGCATTTTTAGTGATTAACATTTTTAGTATTAACGATGATGACGAATTTCTTAGTAATCCATCTGAAGGGCAGGATCTTCGACAGAAAGTATCAGTCATAGAGTCTTTCATGATCAGAAAAAAGGTGAGGAGCAATAGTCTCAAGGGGATGACTTCATAAAACAGTCCTGCAAGTACCTGGCAGCTTTTCTGAAGCTTACAGCTTCTTGAGACAAGAATGTACAATTGCAGAGAAAAAAAGTTGGCCCAGGCTATTTACTTACAGGGAAAGACGAGTTTAAACTCGAAAATGAAGGATGGTCCCGCTGCACAGCAGGTGAGCAATAAAACCATTTATTACTGCACACATATCCGGCCGGACCTTATTCACTCCTAATCCCTGGAACCAGCACATCGAGTCATCAGTTTTCAAAGTATCCCCGCAGAAGCAACAACTGGTTTCTTCCTTCTCCTCTCTGTATGTTCCCCACCTGCCTATTTTTATATGCTTATTCGGGGGGGGGGGGGTATATAACATGTCCCCAATTTCCAACAATCCATTTTCTCACCCAACTCTGCCTTCCCGTGCACTACCAGATGATCAGCTCATCAGGGAGTACTGGCATACAATTAGGTGAAGCTGCCCTCTTTCATCATGGGGGACAAAGGAAGGGATGCAGCATTTTCCCAAGCACTATGGTTTTATAAAGGACAGCAGTGAAAAGAGTTAACATGCCCCGAGAAAAGCAGCTAGTAAAGGCAGAAATTTCTCTGGCTGGCTAAATCATGTTCCCTCAGAAATGAATAACATTTCGGGCCCCCAAACCTCCCCCTGCCAACATGTAACAGCTCCAAACAACTAGGCCGGCCACCCAACACAAATAGAGGTCGGGCAAAGTGGGCTAAAAAACTTCAGAACAAAAAAAAAAAAAAAAAAAAAAAAAACTTCAGAACTGCACAAACCTAAACACTGTGCCTCTTGGCTCAATGGTGCCACGACCCCAGGAGGAGGGACCGTCACACCCACTCCTGTCGGGGCATTTCTGACTGAAAACCTATGGGTAGGATGGAAGATAACTGCTCCTGGGGTTTCCAAGGCTGTAAATTGACAAGAGCACACTGCTTCATCTCTCCCTCCTAGAGCAGCTGGTGGGCTGAGGCTGTAAATCTCTACTTCTACATCACTCTCCTGAGGAGCAGGTAGTGGAATCGTATCACTGGCCCTTCGATTAGCAGCCCAAAGCTCAACTCAAGAGGGACTGTTGTAATATACCACATAAACATGCTCAGGATATAAAAAGCAATGACCATATCACTGAGCTTAGAATTAGCAGTGAAAGTCAACTAGAATGTGAGCCAGTGGCCGTGGTTATCTCCCACACTTGCTCACTAGTGTAGCACGAGAGCTAGAAAAGACTTATGGATGAGTCAGTAACCATCTTCCCATGACCAGACAAATGGGCCCAAGTAAGCGCCTTCACATGCCAGAAAAGCAACATGTTCAGGCTCAACAGGTCAAGAAGCCAACAATCTGATTGCTTCAAACTTACTTTTCCACCAATTAGTGGCAGGATGTGCATCTTTCCCGTCATGCTATCTTTCACAGACGACACTATCAGGCAGGTCCCACACAAGATGACTTGGCGTCTCGTCCATCGGTTCACTGGCAACTGCATTTTGCCTTTCCGGACATTATACATTCCTGAGAGTTGAATCCGCTCCCAGCTGCCAGTGCTGTGAGGTTTTCCTGAAACAAGCACAAGCAGACATTTTAGTCTTAAAAGAAACTGGCTTTTCTTCTACCCGTCTGCATACTAAATAAATTACTTTGACAAGAGAGAATGATTATAAAGGTAAACCTTCTAATCTTATAATTGAGAGAATCCAAGACATGCCATACTGCAATGCACAGTAAAATCTGCCCACCGCTCCCCAAGTGAAGGTTCCCAATGAGTAAAGCCCAGGGCTTCCCCGGCAAACCCAAGGAAGAGACTGCTGTAGTTTTGCTTCCAGTTAACCTTCAGTATGAATTGGGTGATGGTTTACAGAACAAACCAGCTCTCCAGTCAACAATCACACACATTCTGCTGCACGGCCGCAATCCCTAGAAGATGCCAGCACTTACTCCACTCATTCCTTGTTTCCTGTATCCATTTCTCTTCCTTTCCTAACCCTTCTGAACTTTGTCCTGGGGTAAATCCCACCCTTTGACCTCAAATGGTTGAGAGTTTTAAAGAATGCTATTTTCTAGTGTTACTGTT
The DNA here is from genome assembly GCF_050624435.1 of Tenrec ecaudatus. NCBI lineage: Eukaryota > Metazoa > Chordata > Mammalia > Afrosoricida > Tenrecidae > Tenrec > Tenrec ecaudatus. Next base: position 14,451,064 of record NC_134544.1, read on the forward strand.
CCCCTAATAGTCTATTGTTCAGTTGAAAATTGAGTGGAGGGGAGGGAAGGTCATATCCAGACCTGAATGGGCCATTATCTCAGGGTTTCTACCAGGATCCATACAACCAGTCAGCATGGTCCCTTTTTATCATTTTGAGTCATGTTCCACATTTCTCACCCATTATATACAGAACCGTCTAAGGTGATCCTGTTCAGAGTAATTGGTAGTGGTAGCTGGGCACCATCTAGCTCTTCCAGTTGAGAAGGTGGATGTTAGCATGGTCCATTAGTCCATGGGACTGGTTCTTTTTCCATTCTAGACAAGAAAAGACTAATAGTAGCATCTTGGATGGTCCCTCACAAGTTTTCACTACTCCAGTGCTACTTATCAAGGTAGAGTGTAGAACACTGTCATTGTGGACTATGCTGTGCCAACTGACCTTAAGGTCCTCTACCACCAGGGTCCTGAGTCCTCCGAATGCATGACTTGTTCCCTCAGGGTAATTGGTTATATCTATAATTGTTTTCCTAACTTTACCCCTATAAGCTCTGCTACATTCATAGATATAATTTCAACATAGGTAAATACACCTGTAGAAAGATATCAAACCTACGAACATTCAGCCATCACTATGGATTACAACTGAATGTAAAGAAAACCAAATTCTTCACAACTGGACCAACGGGGAACATCCTGATAAATGGGGGAAAGACTGAAGTTGAACTTTGCAATTAATATCTCGTTTTGATTGGCATCTCTCTAATGGTAAATGAATGGGGCTGGAACATTTCTTCATATGGTTGTTGACCACCTGGTATCTTCTTTGGTGGTTTTTGTTCATGATCTCTGCCCACTTAAAATCATTTTATTGGTGGCTCATACAGCTCTTATCACAATCCATACATATATCACCTTTTTCCCCCTCCCTTACCCACCCTTGCTCCCTCATCAATCCTTGATAATTTATAGGTTATTATTTTTTAATGCCTTACACGGAATGATGTCTCCCTTTACCCACTTCTCTGTTGTCCATCCCCCTGGCAGAGAGTTATAATATGTAGATCATTGTGATCGGTTCCCCTTTTCTCCCCCCATCTTCCCCTTCCCCTCCTGGTATTGCCTCTCATTATTGGTCCTCAGGGATTTATCTTCTCTGCCCATTCTTAATTAAATTATTGGACTTTCTGTTGTTGAGATGCTGAAGTTTTCTATACATTTCAGAGATTAGTCCCTTGTCTGATATGCGATGGATAAAAACTTTTTTTCTGGTCTAGGTTACATTATATTTTTGGTGAATTTTTTAAGGCACATAAATGACTAAGGTAAAGGAAGACCTATTCATCTAGCTTGTCTTCTGATTTTTGTGTGTTTTCAGTTATATTTGTTACTGTGTTTTCGCAATCTATTACGGCCCCTACGTTTGGGATGAGTATCTCTTTTACCTTGTTTTAATTTTCCTCTGTATCTTTGACAGTTTTGCATTTAAAAACAGATAAATTCAAGATGATTATGGATGGCCTTATTAAATAAATACATGAAAAGAAAATGTTATAAAGACTGGGATTGGAAAACAACATCTAGCATTTAATGAAACTAACCAATTTTACTAGAATAAATTTTTATTTTTCCTTCTACAAATATTTGATGTATATAGGATACTAAGGAGATACAGCAAATAAGTAACTTTTCTAATAAGAAAATAAGACTCTATAGCCATAGAATACAATCTCAAAGACAAGCCTCGCACCACTGCATGACAGATGGTTCTGGACGGGCCATGCTTATGATGTACAGAGGATATACAAAGAGACAGCAATGCACACGCTGAGACACACACACAGGAAGGGAGGGAGGGAGATTTTTTTTACTCTTTAGTCTGAAAAATCCCCAAGATTTCAGAAGAGGTCTCAATAGTCCTGCAGCCAAATGGTAAGATCAGTCTGTTCTTGGTAAGTCCTAAGCACCCACACTGGAATGAAAGGCCTCCTCTCTTGTTCTGGGTGCATTTCAATGCCCTTGTCTGTTCTCCACCAGTGTTCCAGATCAGGCACACCCTCAGGTGCTCAGCTGAGAACCAGGGACTCAAGCGATGGTACTTCATCTGGAGATGAAGGAGGCGATGTACACTACACCGCGTGCCCTTCTTTATGGCAGGCATCTCGTGCCAGCACTAAGAAATGCTAGAACTAACCCTCCATGGAGCTCTCGAAGTTCTGAGTTCTGAAGAGGTGCCATTCGTTTATATTCTAAAAAACAACCATTTCCTGCTAGTTTAAAGCTGGGTCAGTGTTATAAATTTCACTTTAGAAAGGTGACTCTAATCCCTACAGGTGTAGGGTGTTGCTTGATCCAGGAAGAAGGGGAAACAGCAGCAGCAAACAGGGGATGCTGGGACAGACTATGAATGTGAGTGATTTACACACACATGCACATTTTTCTCCCATGGGGCACGTCATAAGCAAGGTGCTCACTATTAATCTGCCGACACTGGCCAGGAGGTGATGGTGGCCTAGAAAAGGCTATGGAGGCGTTCTCCTCTGCCACAAGGGGTCGCTCAGTAGGAATTGACTTGACATCACACAACAAAGATGACAAATGACCAACTGTATTGAACATCTCATGAACTAATGGCCACCTGACACATTTTTTTTTCTGAAATGACCATTCAAAGCTTTTTTTACAATTCAATTGTTTGAACTCTTTATACATTCTGGATACAGGTGCTTTGGGCAGATAATATGGCTCATAAGTACGTTGGGCCAGGCTAAGGCTTGACTTTTCATTTTCCTGACAGTGCATTAGCAGACAAAATTCTTCCACATCAGTGAAGTCCAAAACTTTGCTTTTTTTCTTTCACGCTCAGAGCATCTTACGTGATAGTTTGAAATCTCTCTGATTTTCTCCACCTGTCTTCTTGGTGTGTGTTACAGGTTACACTGCCGTATGAAGTCTGTGACTCACTTTGAGTTAATTTTTTTTTAAAGAAAAAAAAAGGGTACAAGTTCAAGATTGGGCTTTTTGCTGCTGTGTATATGTCTTTCTAAATTGTTACAGGGCCATTATTGAAAAGGTGAACCCTTCTCTGCTGCACTGCCTTGGCAGCTTGACCAAAACTCAACTGACCGTCTATATGCTCAGGAGTCAACTTCCAAACTGCTTTTGCTATTCCAGTGATCTGCCTGTCTGGTAAACCAATACCACAATATCTTGGTTACTGAGCCTTTATAATTAGTCTTAACATGAGGGAGCTGGAGCCTACCTCTATGAAGAATGGGAGTTTTCACTCTTCCTTTCGAATCTGGACGCCTTTTCTCCCATCTTACTGCAGTTGCTAGCGCTCACACATTTGGCATTTTGTCTTACGAGTTTCCACCAGTTCAAACTATTTTATTTCTGTTTTATATCTTCTTTGACAGTTATTTTAGAAGTCTATAATTAAATTCCCAAGGTTTTGAGAATTTCCCAGAGACATGCAGTCCCCAGGTTACAAATGTGTCTTTAATCCTACACTTTTAAATATTCCATGGGGTGTAGCATGGCCATCTACATTTTCCACCTCTGTAATTTGTGCAGCCATCTTTTGGGGGCCTGTATAACTGTGTGCATCTGAAGAAACTGGCCTCCTCCCAGCAATGTTAGCACTAGAGACTCCTCAGGACACAAGATGTCCCAATAAGTATCAAATGTATCAATATGTTTCAAAATCTATATTACTTCAAAAGTTTTATTTTTTCATTTCATTCAAAATGCATTCTACTACTGAAAACACATGGTTTCAACAAAAAGTCAAAGCAGAAAATAATTTGGTCTTGAAAGGTTACATCAAATTTGTAGGTAAGTTGGAATGAAATAGATGCATATAGTTGTTCTTTGGCCTTAATTCTGTGCAAGAAAATCTTCAGTGATTTAAAAGCCACATGTGCAAATGAGCCAGAATGTTCTTAGAGGCAAGGATGGTGAGACTTTGTCTCAGGTACTTTGGACAAGTTGTGAGAAGGACATCATGCTTGGTAAGTGGAAGGGCAGTAAAAAAGTAAGGCCCTGGACAAGATGGACAGACACAGTGGCTGCTTAGATGGGCTCATGTGTAACATCAGTTTTGCGGATGGCGCAGGACTGGGCGGTGTTTGTTCTGTTCTGTTGTGCACAGGGTAGCTGTGAGTCAGAACTGACTCTGCAGCATCTAACAACAGCACCAAATAAAGTCATAAGATGTGATAAGAAGAAGATTTGCCTATGCTAGGAAATAGTTTAACTACAGTCTGTTCTGCCACACCGAGCTTCGTTACTACCAATTGCTCCTATGAGGCAGTAAGTCGGGAAATGTGGTCAGTGTGACAAGTTGATTGTGTTGATCCAGGCAGGTTGGTTTGCTCCTGACAGGGAGAGATGGGAGAGTAAGAGCAGAATCACAACTTCCAGAAGAAGAGGAAAAGATGTTTTGCAAAGGTACTGCCAGCCAGCATTTCCATTCTCTCGTTGCTGTACATTTTTACTATTCCAGCAGCGGTATTTCCAGTCACTCCAAGTCTCTGCCTGGGCTGCCCAGCTTGTCTCTGGAGGTTCCAGTTCCTCCATGCGTGAGCTTATTTTCCTCCGCTTACAGATTCTGGAGCGAAGTGTTCTGCCCCACCCCCACCCCCCAACTCTTAATCTTCCCCAAAGCCCTGCCATTTTTCACTGTAATTTTTCAGAACATTCTTATCATAGTAAAATCACCTGCTTTAACCAGAAGATTATTGTGACCACAGAGAACAAAGTGTAACCTTGATTACTGCCAATTACATGTTCTTGTTTGATACAAGTACTCCTCGAGTTTATTACGGTTGTGGTCAAAAACATGTCCACACATTATTTAACATTCTTCCTTTGCAAAGGCGGAATCTAATCCCACTGTCCTTGGGCAAGGACTTTATTTCATGACTTACCTCTAAATGATGTGGCAGAAGTGACACCACATGTCTTCTGAAACTAGACCACCAAAGCATAGGGTTGCTTCCTTGCTTTTTCTCAGGGATCACTTGCTTAGGGGAAGCCAGCTCCCCAAAGTCAGGATACTCAGACAACCTCGAGGAAATGAGAACTGAGACTTCCTGCCATCTGCCAGCAAGGATCTAGGGCCCCTTGGCAGCAACCATACTGGAAGTAGTCCACCCCCACCCCCAAGCCCCACTTTCCAAATGCTCCTCAACTTCAGGGCAGCCCCTCTGGCATTGTGACTGCAAACCCATCCAGAAGCTAAGCCAAAACCACCCAGCTGGGTACCTACCCCCCAGAAACTGTAAGATAAGCGATGCTTGCTGTTTTAAACCACTAAGCTTGGGGGCAATAACTATGATAACTTTTATTATGTTGGTTTCACTTACTTTTAGTTATCACAATACTCATGATTAAAAAATAATAATAACTGTCTGCCAAGGAGTCCATTCTGACTCATGACAACACTATATAGGGTTTGAGACTGTGAATCTTTACAGGAGCAGGCAGCCTCATCTTCCTCCTGTAGAGTAGCGAGTGGGTTTGAACCACAGGCCTTAGTTCTATGGTTTGGGTTTGAACCACTGACCTTTGGGTTTACAGCCCAATGCTTACCCAGATAAGGCCACCAGGGTTTCTTGAGTAAAACTTTAACAATCTAAATTTCCTGAGCCTTAGTTGCACTGTGGTGAAGGTGCTCAGCTGGTAACTGAAAGGTACAGTCCAGCAGCTGCTTTGCAAGAGAAAGATGTGGTGAGCTGCTTCCTCGAAGACGACAGCCTTGGAAACCAGAGGGCAGTCCTCCTCTGTCCTATAGAGTCACTATTAGGTAGAACTGACTCAGTGGCAATGGGTTTTGCCTATCTTTGTTTCACTATAACCATATACAAGAATAAGCATTGCACATTAAGCAATCCTTGGTGTCTCCAAAACATTAGAGAATGCACGTAAATGTGATGAAATAGCAACCAAAAGCTAAGAAATGTGGATCACTATGTACGAGTGACTAGAGCCCTGGTGGCATAATAGTGGGTTGGGTATGTGCTGGGCTGCTAATTGAAAGTTCAAAACCGCCAGCCACTCCATGGGAGAAGGATGGAGGACTTGCTCCTCCCATAAAGAGTTACAGCCTCAGAAACCCACAGGAAAATGTCTACTCTGTCATATAATGTTGCTAAGAGTAGGAATGAATTCAATGGCAGTGAGTTTGAGTTATATAAACGTGAATGGAAGAATTTACTCTGCCCTCGAGGTTGGCAGTTCAAATACATTAGCTACTCTGCAGGAGAAAGAAGAGGTTGTCTGCACCCTCAAGACATAGCTTTGGAGAGCTTATAGAGCAGTGTTTCCCACAGGGGTGATACTGCCCACTGTGGGTGCTGGAAGAATCTAAAGGAGCTGCATAAGCAGTTACCCACATTTTATCCTGGATTGTGACCCATAGTACAAAAGTGTTTAATTGCCTGGGGCAGAGTGATAACTTTTCTGGGAACCTATGCTATACAGGATCACTTTAAACTGGACTCAACTAGATGGCAGTGGGTCTGGTGTTTGGAGTTGGAACTGACAGTGGCTAGGAATGAAAACATCAGCTATTTCTTCATCTCTCCCTTGAGCTCCCTTGGGTTGAGGGAAACCTGAGGGTCATTTCAATGGGAAGAAGGGGTGTTCTCAAGGTGATCCTGACACACAGAGACCCTGTGACACAGAAGGGCCCCATTCGGTCTCCTATGTTGGGAACCTTTATGGAGCAGAGTGTCTTCTCTCCTAGGGGTTAGCACCCAAGTGTCTAACCATGGCTCCACAGGGCTCCTTCTCATTGTACAGAAGGAAGCCTTTGAATTTTCCTTGGTCCCTCCACCACAGAAAGACTGAGTCATGCCATGTGCTGACGGTCCTTTCAAGAGCCCAGGCCAGGACTTAAAGAAGAACTCCACAGTAAAGGCCACAGAGAACTGAGTCCGAGTGGGCCTCTGGGAAGTTGGGTCTCTGAGCTGAAAGGGGCCGGCAGCAGCTCTGAAGGAGGGTTGGTGGCAGCTTTAAAACAGATTTAAAACTAGTTACTTTTTAGCTAATGGAAATGACAGCCAGCTGCTAAATAGATTTGGGAAGGGTCAATTTATGTGTCAGATCAAAATATGTACAGCCAACTGCCTGGTAAATCTGGCTTCTTACTGACAGTTTACACAGCGTGCTGGGTTTATTTCTATCTCCTAAACTGCTGTCAACCGCCTCTCTGACAAATATCATATCCTGCGCCTGTCTCTAGTCTCTAAATTCTTGCAGGCCACTGCAGTTTGTAAGCCCTATTATAATTGTCATTAAACAGAGCCTGGAGATGAGAGCTCGTCCTTCATGTCCTTGAAGATCATGTCAACACAGGGCTGCTGTCATTTATGTACCCATTTCATTATTGTTGGATGACTCCAATTTTGTAGTCTATGAGCTGCTAGGACAAAGAATATGGTGGTGTTTTGTTGTTGTTTAAACGACTCCTGCTTCCTCTTTAATGTTACCAAATGCACTCCCATCAAGTCAATTCCAACTCATGAAAACAATATAGACAGTAAAACTGCCCCATGTGAATTTCTGAAATGCTAACTACCTCCAGCAGGCGTCCTCAAACTGCGGACCACAGAGGACATTTATCCAGACCGCCGGTGTTTTTGCCCCATTTGGTTTTTTTTTTACTTCAAAATAAGATATGTGCAGTGTGCATAGGAATTTGTTCATAGTTTTTTTTAAACTATAATCCGGCCCTCCAACGAGTTTGAGGGACAGTGAACTGGCCCCCTGTTAAAGTTTGAAGACCCCTGATTTACAGGATCAGAAAACTTCATCTCTCTCCCTTGAAGCAGCTGGTGGCTTCAAACTGCTGAACCAGTGGCAAGTTCGAGGTTAATAGCCCAATGTGTAACCCACTACACCACTGGGCCTGATCAGAAAGAGTATCGCAGGCCTTCACTCCTAGATTTCCTCCTCACAGCGCTGAGCAACCTTGTCAAAGATGCTGCTACACCAGCGAGGAGGAGGAAGAGCTGCATCATTCATTGGAGAGAACCCACTGCATCTTGCCTTAAGGCAGCAGTTCTCAACCTGTGGGTCTCAACCCCTTTGGGGTCAAACGACTCTTTCACAAGGGTCGTTCGATTCATAACAGTAGCAAAATAACAGTGATGAAGTAGCAATGAAGGTAACTTTATGGTTGGGGGGTCACCACAATATTAAAGAGTCACAGCATTAGGAAGGCTGAGAACCACTGCTTTAGGTTCAGTGGCTGCAGAGGACACGGTGAAGTCACTACTTATAAATAATGGGTCAAAGACAGCCACTGCAACCAACTGTATGTTCACATTATTTTTACGTCGAGTGCCTAAAAACGTATTACGTAGTTTGGTAAAGGCAGGCTAGCTGTCTACAGATCCCATTTCATCCTCTGAACGCACCCCAATAACTACATTTCTCACTCCCTCCTGGGATTCGCCTGGAAGCCAACAAAACATGGACAGAAATACAGGCACCAATTCCATCTCTTGCTATAAAATAGCTGCCCCTCTCCCGCCCTCTACCCCTACGCCCGGCCAGCTAGTTTAATGAAGAGGATACAGAGGAGACTTCTGCCAAGACACCAGGAGGGACAGTCATCAGCAACGGGAAGGCTTGGCAGGAAACACTTGTATGAAAATACATATTCTTGTGCCCTTTGGCTGCAGTCGTTAACATTTTCCGAATATGGTGGTATTCGGGTGAAAATCCCACCCAAACTGGATGGGAACTAAACTGCCACCACATCTAGTGCAAGCCTCAGACTGGGAATACCCAGCCCAAGAGAGTACCCCACACTGCCCCTCTTGCTCGGATGCTCGGAATGGGCTGCAGGCACGCTGTCTGTCACAGGACACACACGGTGTGGTCGGGGCAGCCAGTTCCTCAGGAGGAGAGAGGGTGGCTTAGAAGGTAGTCACTGAGACTGCCTGAGGGCTCTTAAGGTGTTGATCTCTGATGTAAACAAGTCAACTGTCCTTGGTTTGGTGGCAATTCTCTTTAATGCAGCAATGATATATTTATGGTATCACCTTTGCTCAGGATTGTCACTGTGTATTCTCAACATGAGGCAGGGAGGTGTCTTTACAATGAAACTGTCTTTGAGTCTCCTCAGCAGAGTTCTAGAGATTGCTTGGTGCAAGATGCCATAATTGCTTTCTAAAGCTGAAGGCAAAGGTCCCAGAAGACAAAGGTAACAAACACATCTCTAAGCGCTGCAGCCAGAAATTCAAACTACCAAAGGCACCTGAGGCACCCACCCGGTATCTGAATCAGGGTGAAATGCTGGGCACCTGTCCAAAACTCAGTGCATTTGTAGGCCAGGCAATGTTAACACCAGTTCTCTCTACACGCAACAAAACCCAGTATTTAACTGTCTTCAAGAGATACTCTCAAGTGGAGGGTGAGTGGGTTGGAAAGGGGGAACTGATTACAAGGATCCACATGTGACCTCTTCCCTGGGAGAGGGACAGGAGAGAAGGGGGAAGGGAGACTCCGGATAGGGCAAGATATGACAAAATAACGAGGTATAAATTACCAAGGGCATATGAGGGAGGGGGGAATGGGGAGGGAGGTGGGAATGGGGAGGGGGGGGGGAAGAGGACCTGATGCAAGGGGCTTAAGTGGAGAGCAAATGCCTTGAGAATGATTGGGGCAGGGAATGTATGGATGTGCTTTATACAATTGATGTATGTATATGTATGGATTGTGGTAAGAGTTGTTTGAGTCCCTAATAAAATGTAAAAGAAGAAAAGAGAAAAAAATGATTAGGGCAAAGACTGTACAGATGTGCTTTATACAATTGATGTATGTATATGTAAGAACTGTGAAAAGAATTGTATCAGCCCCAATAAATTGTTAAAATAAAAAAATTTTTAAAAAAAAGAGATACTCTCAGCACTCATGGGGGCATAAAAATCCATGAAGATTAACCCTGCAGACTATCACAATCATACATACTGTCTCAACAACTTCACCTATTTTTTTGCTACCTACTCACAACTCCAAATACAAGGTTAGCATGCATCCGCTAAGGACACAAACCAACTTGATGGTGAACTGGAAAGTGAACATAGGCACCAACATCAGCTACCAGTAAAGCCCTAAGCCCATCCATTAGGCACACTCATGTGTTAACCTCAAATTGCAATCGGTTGTCGAACATGCCGAGAACCGTTTTTACTAGTAGTTGCAGTACAGGCGGATTGACAATGTATTTGTTGAGTCACTTACATGTGTGCAGGGTCATCTCTATAAATGTATCTTGCTGATGGCACACTGGTTAAGCACTGGGCTGTTAACTGAAGGGTCAGCAGTTTGGAATCCACCAGCTGCTCTTCAGGACACTGGTGTGGCAAGTCTGCTTCCATAAAGATGACAGCCCTGGAGACCTTCTGGGGCAGGTCTCTCTATACCTGGTCCTACGAGGTGAAAGCCACTGGAGGGCAAGGGGTATCCTGAGATTAGAACTGCAAATACTTGGGGGGAGGGAGGGCGGGTTAGGGGGGTGGAATGGGCTTTCGGCTCCTGTAAGAGTTTCAGTCTTGGAAAGCTTCTATAGAGTTGCTATGAGTCAGAATGGATTCAGTGACAGTGGATATGGTTTAAAGTCAACACAAAGAACAAAAAAGATAATTTGCTAGGCAACTGATCATGATATGTAAGATTCTCCTTCACTCTCATTTTTTATCAGTAGCCACAGACTAAAAGAGATTTAAAAATTATTTTGTATCATAAAGAGGAATAGCTTGTATTATTATACTGCAATAATCATTATAGATTATTAATCTGAAAAGAATAAATATAATTCATACATTAACCTTATACACAACTAGCAGATTTTATTATGAAGGACAGTGAGGGCAACTTTATTCATAAAAAGGATTTGAGACTAAAAGCTGACAACATGGGGCTAAATAACACACCGACTTAAACTAATTCCTGATCAACTGAGCATTAGCCTTAAGGTTTTATTTCTTGGATTTCCTCAAATAGCTTGGGACTCTCTTTATCTTATCTACTACAGACACTTAGCTCACATAATCCCAAACAAATTTATAGGAAAAGTAAAGCCATACTTAAGAGCTTCGGAGTTGAAGACTATAAGCTCACATTCAGATCTGAGGGCAAAGCTGTTTGGATAAATAGGAAATTAAGGATTTCAAGGCTGATGTCAAGCTAATCCTCAAAGATATCATTTCGACATTGTAAACAACACTTAGATAGCTGTGCTCCAGACAAAGTTGCATCACACAACACACTAGACAATTCTTATCATCTATATATTTTCCTCCAAAATGGCTTGCCTTGGAAAGAAGTATTGTGTATCATTCAGAAGAGTCTCCTAAAATATAGCACCAACACAATCAGAAAAATAGAACCAGTCACCCAAATAACAAGCTTCTCTGTAAGTATAAGCCTCATTCATCAGCTCCACTGCTACACTTCCGAAGAGATATGAGAAAGGAGGAGAGAAAAAGGATGCCGGGAAGAAGTAACAATGAAGGCTCCTCATTCTTTCTAAATCTGCCCATCAGGTCCTTTTGGAAATTACTAGAAGAAATTAGTCTGTAAAAAGAAAGCAGGCTAAGAGCATCTTACTAGTTTTTCTGATGGATGAAAGCTAACTTTATCAATAATCCTCTACGCTTCTCTGTCTGCACAAACACACCCAATGACAGGAGATCTTCTTGGAACAACCTCTTCAGAACTGCCTGGCATGCAGGTACCCAAACGTTGTTGGCCTACATCCCTTTTCAAAAGAAGAAAAAAATTACTCAGTGCCTCTCTGTGATTAAAAATGTTTGAACCCCTTGGTAAGTTCCACATAAAGGCAAGACTAGAGTGAAAACATTACACAAAATCCTAGAGTATGAAGTTGTTTGTTTTGTTTTCTGAAAGACAGATGAAGGGAGGTTGGGGGCAGAAGGAAAACCAGTTTGTTTATGGTTTAGAGTACTCTAACAGAAAAGGAATTACCATTATTTAAATGAAAAAAGTTAAAACTGTTTATGGCATTTAAATCACTTGTGGAGTATACAGAAGTGAAGAACTTGACATCCTTTATTCCCTGTAGTCTAAAATTATATATATATAAAAGCAACACGGACTCTCCCCTTATGGGTGGAAGGTAGGAATCAGTTGTGATGGCCATCTCACACCATACCTGGGGCATTAGCATAGAACACCTGGAGGATCTTGAGGGAAGTCAAGATTCCTTAAACCTGGCACAATAGGGTGAAATCATAAGGGAATGATATGCATACGAGAGTATATTAAAATTAAAAACATCTGCCTTCAACATTTCACCGTGAAAGGTGAAAAAGCAAGCCACAGAATGGAAAATTACCTGCAACATATATAATTAACAAAGGGTTCATATCCAGACTATATCAAGAAAATCCTGACAAATCTTAAAGAAGAAAAAAAAAGACAATGCTATTTTTTAAAAAGGTCCAAAAGAACCAAATAGGTATTTTACACATACATCCAACAGAGTCAATAAACATATGAAAAGTGGTCAACCTTAGTTCAGAAAAAACCAGAACTCTACACTCACTGCCACCGAGTCAATGCCAACCAGGGAAAGACAAATTAAAATCATATCATTATACTATGCACAAATAAGAATGGTTAGATTTATGATTGATTGTATAACCAAGTGTCAGCTGGGATATGAAGCAAGATAAACTCTCAAATATTGCTAATAGAAAGAGAAATTAAAACAGCCTTTCTGGAACTGTTTGGCATATAGGTACCCAAACATTTTTGGCCTTGTTAAAAAAGAAAAAAAATTACTCAGTGCTTTTCTGTAATTAAAAAGGTTTGAACCCCTGGGTAGGTTCCAGCAACCTCCCGAAGGGGCGGTAGTGCCCACTTTGGGAAACACCGCTCTGACAGGATCTGCTAGTTAAATGTGTGAACACACTAAAGAAACCTAGTTGTTATCAAATCAACTGTGACTCCGTGTGACCCTTATGTGTCAAACTAGAACTGTGCGCCACAAGGTTTTCAATAGCTGAGTTTTGGGAAGTAGATCACCAGGCCTCTCTTCTGAGGGGCCTCTGAGTAGACTCAAACTGCCAAACTTCTGGTTAGATGGGAAACGTGTTTAACCACTTGTATTACTCAAATGCAAAATACCAAAACAAAAAAACAAACCCACTGTCACTGAGTCAATTCCAACTCAGAGTGACCCAATATAGGTTCTGAGGTTACAATCTTTCCAGGAGCAGACAGCCTCCTCTTTCTCCCTTGGGGCAGCTGGTGGGTTTGAACTACCAACTTTGTCATTGTCAGCCCAACACCTGAACCCTAGCACCACCAAGGTTCCTTAACTCCTACTAAATACTTAGCCCTAATTAGAAGATTCAAAATAAAATTATTTTAATCCTGCTGCGTTTTTATAATTCATGTTTTAATTCTAAATCTCTCTGCCAGACATACGGTGGCCTTAAACAAAAATAAATAAAATTTTAAAAACTCACTGCCACGAAGTCAATCTAACTCATACAAAAATACCCTGTAGAACATTGCAGGATAGAATCTGAGTTTCTGAAGCTGTACATCTTAAAGGAGCAGAAAACCTCATCTTTTTTTCCCTCTGAGTAGCTTGAAGGTTTGAACTGCCAACCCTGTGATTAGCCGTGTAACATGTACCCACTATAGCACCAGAGTTCCTTATATGGTGTTCTAGATCAACAAAACCAATGACTTCAGTGCTTACAACTATTTCAATCATTTCCCACTTGCTCAGGGTCCACATTTTTCTCTCTGCCTCCCTCCAATCCTCCTCTGAGGTCCAAGACCTGAGTCTTTTGCCTCTTTTTGCACTCTTGGCTGATTCCACTGTTGCCCACAGTTCAGAAAGTTCTCCTCCTCTCTCACCTTTCATTGTTCTGGACCACTCTGCCCTTTGCCAGCTGGGAGAAGGGAAAACACTCATCCTCTGTTTACCCTCCCCCTCTTTCTTTGTCTCTGGGTGCAAGCACACACTGTTCATGTGCAGCAGGGCCAAAAATATAAAATGTGAATAAATTAGAGGTGAGGTAAGTAAGGTCAAGGAATGCTGTCCTCTCTGGACTGCAGAACACTTACGGCAGTGAATACGTGTTTGTTTAAGAGACAGACAGATAAATGGAGAACAGTGCAATGGCTTGAGGACAACATGGAAAGTAGCAGGTGCTTGTGGTTGGGAAAGCATGTGATAGTCATTCCACCTGGTGCAGGCCAGGCTACAGGTTGGCCAAGAGGCTTAAACAGATCACATTCCTTCTGCTGCCACCACCTGATTTAAGGATGGATTCTACCGAAGGAGCTCGGGGCCCCTGCTTGCTTGGTGATTCTATCTGGGCACATGCATCCCGGGTGACAGGTCACAGGGAAGATATGGGCTTTTCTGAAATGGAGGACTCCAAGGTACCCAGTGGTCTTGCTAAGAACTTCTAGAGTGTCCCCAGCCAGCACTCTCCAGCCTCCCCATCCGTTAATAAATCAAAGTCCTCATTAATAAATGAATACTCAATGACATAAACCAGGCAGCATTTATGAAATACAATATATTTATGACCTAGCTCCTTGTCCACTTCTGCAACAGCTCATGGGCTTTCTCTTTCTCCTTGGGGAACAAACTCCAAGATCAAGATCAAGGCTGCTTTCCTGGACATCCTCCTGGTGGGGCGGGGGGAGGGGGGTTCCACTCAGCAGTGCATTCCTTGCAAAAGGGAGGACAGGAAATTCACAGTCATTTGATCTGCTCCTTACTAAGCCTATGAAAACATTTTGGCTTAGGAAGAGTGTGGACTCCAGCTCTAGTTGCAAAACTACAAATTGCCAAGTTTCTGAGTTCTGTATTGTTTCACTTTTTTAATGTCCACATGCTACAGACATATAAATGAGAACAGCCAGGAGTGGGAACACAAAGATGTCCAGGAGCATTCACTTTCTCGTCACTGGAGCTGTGCAGAGGGGAGATGGGGGGGGGGTACTTTGTGGCTATGATCAGGGCTGACATTACCATCAAGTCATACAGAGACTACCCTCACAGTTCGACCCGTGTCTGGAGAAGACAATGAGAACCAGCCCCAGGAAACAAGCACGCACAAAGACTGCAGAGGGGAAGGTCCACTTATGCATGTGTGCTTTGCTAGAGTTGTCAAAGCAAGACTATAAACTGTCATGATGTAAATCCTTTGACAATGTAACTCTCTGAAATACACCCTAAAGATGTATGCAGACCATGAAAGACAGAAGACACACACACTACATCTTTGTGTGCACATGTTTGCTTGTTTTTAATCATTTTATTAGGGGCTCATACAGCTCATCACAATCCATACATACATCAATTGTGTCAAGCACATTTGTACATATGTTGTCATCATCATTCTCAAAACATTTGCTTTCTACTTGAGCCCTTAGTATCAGCTCCTCATTTTCCCCCTCCCCCCCATGAACCCTTGATAATTTATAAATTATTATTTTGCCATATCTTACACCATCCAACGTCTCCCCTCACCCACTTCCCTGTTGTCCGTGCCCCAGAGAGGAGGTTATATGTAGACCTTGTAATCTGTTTCCCCTTTCTCCCTCACCTTCCCTCCACCCTCCCGGTATCGCCACTTTCACCACTGGTCCTGAAGGGATCATCCACCATGGATTCCTTGTATTTCCAGTTCCTATCTGTGCCAGTGTGCATCCTCCGGTCCAGCCGTATTTTTAAGGCAGAATTGGGATCATGATAGTGGGGGGAGGGTAGAGGTAAGCATTCAAGAACTAGAGGAAATTTGTATATTTCATCATTGCTACACTGCACCCTGACTGGCTCATCTCATCTCCATAGCCCTTCTGCAAGGGCATGATGTCCAGTTTCCCACAGATGGGCCCTGGGTCCCCACTCTGTACTCACACTCATTCACAATACTATGATTTTTTTTGGGGGGGTGGTTTCTTTGCTGACTGATACCTGATCCCTTCGACACCTTGTGATCTCACAGGCTGGTGTGCTTCTTCCATGTGGGCTTTTTTGTTTCTCAGTTAGATGACCCCTTGTTTATCTTCAAGCCTTTAAGACCCCCAGACACTATATCTTTTGATAGCCAGGCACCATCAGCTTTCTTCACTTTTGCTTATGCACCCACTTTGTCCTCAGCGATCCAGTCAGGACAGGCTGGTGTGCTTCTTCAATGTGGGTTTTGTTGTTTCTCAGCTAGATGGCTGCTTGTTTATCTTCAGGTCTTGAAGACTTCAGATGCTTTATCTTATCAGGATTTATGAATTTTACTCCATTAAGTCACCAGCAAGTCCCATCCCAGGCAATGTTTCTCCTGCAACTCTTTAGACTCCCATCCCCTGATGGGCTGAAAAAGGCCTGTCATTTAGTATAGGGAAGGCTGAAATACTCAGAGATCAAAATGTCCATCTTATAAACAGGGGCTGAAATCAGTCACCGTCTAGCTTCTATCAGCTAGTGTCGTAATAAGATAACACAATAAATTAGCCAGTTGGCATATTCTCTCATTTTCTTCAAGTCTTTGTCCAAACCTTGGCAAGGCCTGCTCAGGTCACTTTCTAACTGTGATACTGCAATCTGCCCCACCCCCTCCTAGTATTCCTCTGCCACTTGCCTTTGTTTTGTTATCTCCATATCGTTGATCATCTAACACATTACTAATGACTTGTGTTTCGTGCTTACTCATTATTATCTTTTCTCCCCACGTTGGAACATAAGCTCATGAGGTCTCTAATTTTTATTTCGTTCATGAACAACAGTGACTGCAGTCAGGCTAGAGAAAAATTTAGAAAAACTCTAAATTCACTGCCATCAAGTAGATGCTGACTCATAGCGACCCTATAGGACCCTGTGAGATTCTGAGACCAACTAGCAGAAAGTCCTGCCTTTTTTCAAACAGAATGAACAACTAGGCAATACTTAAGATATGCTTTATGAGGACATGCAGACACACATAGTGTTGGCTTTAAAAAAATAATCATTTAATCTTATGCAAACAGGTTGGATTTTATTTATCAGCACCCTTTAAAGTGACTGTGGACTTCAGGGAAACAAAGGGGTGGAGAGGCAAGGCCCCGATTTGCTCCTACAATCCGGGGCCTCACCTCACTGTCTCGTCTATAGACTCTGTCTATCCACAGAACTTTGAGAAAGGGCGGCTGGAGTTTAGATCACAAAAGCAACGGAAAATAGAATCTCTCTCCTCCAGCAATTAACCATCTAGATGACAATCTGCAATCCATAAACAAAATGCTAATCAACAGCTTTCTGAACCACTGCAAATTCCTAACAAATTCATTTCTATCTTCCAGCAGATGGCTGACCAAAACAGGGCTGTTGTTGGTGTTTTTCACCAAGTTTCCACAATAAATAATCACACTCAGTGGCTTGCTCTGTCTTTGCCTATGGAGCCCCTGGAACATTCTATCCAAAGCACCTGGTGACGCTCCCGGCAAGCGTTGACCTTCTTTTTCTGTTCTGACAACCTTCAACTCTTCCCTATTTCAAACACTCAAATATTTCCATCTGTAAAGTTCAGCCAAGTTCACAAATGATCTGGCAAAACAACAAAATACAGAAAGCCCCAGGACCTTGGCAAGGAAAGGGATGAAGGTTAAAGCTATATATTGAGTGATTCCTTCCTTCCTTCCCAACTCAGTTCAAAGTCTTTCTTTTAACTATTAATTCACTATGGAAACAAACAGCAGCCAGGTTCACAGGCATAGATCCGGCTGCAGCCGGGAGCGCAGGTTTGGGCCCCAACTCTGCCACTTATGCCTTGTATTGACCTCTCTGCTTCCCTAAGAGGGAGAAAGCAGTACTGACAGGCATTCGTCCTCAGTGCGGGCTGACCAGGTGAGCCCATCTGGAAAGCACAGCAAGCCACACTTCAAAATCACCCCTGTTCTTAAGAGTCACTGGGCCTGACCTCAAGATATGTCTACAAGCCATCTAAATACAGAGATTAAAAGGGGAAGGATAGGTTAAAATAGAAAGTGAGACTAAAGCAAAAGCAGAAATTTAGTCAGAAAAGGGTAGCAAAACCAGAATTTCTTTCCCCCTCAGGGGGAAAAATAATAATACCACCTGAACCAAATTGTGAAAAATCACCTGCTGAAAGTATTGGATTGGCCAGATCAAGGCCACACACCAGCGTGCAGAGCCCGACTCTGAGTGCAAATGGCAATTTATCTCTGGCACCCACTGAAAACCAACCCGAGAGTACAGATGCCCGGGTTGAGACAAGATGCCTATACTTTGCAAGCTTGCTTTTAGGGCTTCTCCCCCCACCCATTTTGAAGAGCAGAAACCACCCAAGCCCAGAAGCTCCACTCAGCTAGAGTCTCCCTTGAGGCGAGGTGCCAATTTCTGTGGCATTCCTCAGAAACGGTCGCTTATCACATGGGCAGGGGGATGAGAAAAACGCACCCAGAAGTCCGTGACAACAAAATCGACTCCTTGGCTATGGGACTCCACGCTGATTATTCCCAGACTGGAAAATGGTTATTTTTACAATTTCACTATTCAAAAAGAGAGAAAATGCTTCACTGCAGGAAAAGGGTAGGATGCTCGTTAATTAGCGGGGTAGTAATTAGAGTAATAAGGCAGAAACGTGGTAGGAATCCAAGTCACCCGAGGTCGCGCTTCCCTCTCCTCCACCCATTTAACCATGTGGCTGCTTCATGCTTCGATGGCTGACTCTGCAGTGGTCACTCAGCCCTTCCCTTGAAGAAGACCACAGCCTGGACCAGCGAGGAAGAGCTACTAGCTGCAGGAAATTCCGACTGTCTTATCATAAATCTAGGCACACATGCAAGGCTGCAGTCAGATGAAGCCGTATGCCTTGCTTTCCCAAGAGTGCTCATGAGACTCAGCTGATCGTATTAGAGAACCTGTCCACACAGGCAGAAACCTTGGCCCACTGCTGGCTGGCCGGGGGCTACAGTTGCACTCACAGCCCAGGGGCAGGAGGAAGTGGACCACGTGGGGCTGGGAGGAGCTCAGCAAAACCACAGACATGCATGGCAGGAGCAATCTGTTTGGTTAGTGCCAATTATCAGTACTTTTGTCTCCTAACGATGATACTAAAATAAATACTGTGGGGTATAACAGTGGTCTGAGCCGACACTTCACAAGGTGGCATGAGAGTTTGTAGAGATTCTAGTGAGCCAGCTTCAGCGTCTGTCCCCACTCTCCAAGTGTATGCACAATTCTAATTACAGACTTTCTCATGAGTAAAAACTATGCGGCAGAACAAAGTTTGTTTCCAAGCAAACCAAATCATCCCACATAACTCAGAAGAACTGCAAAACACCCAGTAATTATTAGGCACTTGCTGTGGCGATACTGAGAGCCTGCCTGTTTCTGCTTGTCTCACGAACAATGAAGAGTCTCCTCAGAGCTCCATGCCAGTGAGACCAACCTCCACAGGTCCACCTCCTAGCTCTACTCAGCACCCCAACACAAATGCCCATCACCCACCCTGCAAAACCAGCAACCTGTCCCATTCCTGCAGTAGGAAGCAGTTTCCAAGCCTTAAGAGCTGGAACCCGAGACTCAAGGGAACAGACCCTCCCTCTTGCCAACCAAATTCACTTACGCCCCTCAGCCTACAGAGTCCTTTTGGCATCTCTGCACCCATTCCTTCCTTCCCTCTCCCTATGTCTCTTATCGGATTGGGGTTCTGGACCTCAACCCACATGTTTTCCTCAATGGCCACCTGAGGCCTTCTCTTCTTCCGTCCCACTTTTCCTCACTCTCCATCACAGGGCGTGCTCCACCACCGGCCAGGACACCATCGCCAGCATCTACTTCACCACAGCACACACACACCTTTGCCATACAATTCTACTGCTACCTTTCCCTGTGATGTTTGCTGGAGCATGCAAATTCCTGAGATAATAATATCATGACTTACCTAAACCTGGGGATCATGTGCTGTTTTAGATTATTGTACTATACAGAAGCCCCAGAATTTTGCCCTCAGCAATATATACTTTATTTCCACACTTTTGAGTAAACTTTATGCTTGCCCTGCGTTGACAACAGTGAATACTAGCTCTTGATGTCCTTGGGTCATCATTAAGAAAATGGCAATATAAGAATGTAATAAATGACATCCATAAAGAAATCCTCAAGGACTATGGAAATCACAGGCTAGCTGGCTCCCACCTGAGGACTGCTCTGGGTAAGGCCTCCAAGTGTGTACACGGAAAGTCTCTCAAGTCTATTTGAACTGCTCTGAGGCAGGTTTTCCCTAGACTTCCAGCTTAAGGTTGTGTTTGCAATTGTTAACACTGCCTGCCAGCCAAACACCACACAGGCAAGGTGAGCTCACTTTCTTGGAGATCAAAGTCTTGGCTTGCCCAATTCTCCTCAGAGTCACAGAAGGCAATGACTTTCAAATATGCAATCTGTACTCCCGTTTACTCCAGGCCACTGTCTTATTGTCAACTTACACCTCATGAAATCACTAGCCTAGCACACACAAAGCTTCTAAGAAAAACTCACTGGAAAAGAAGTGTACTTACACATTTATGCATCAGACTACACACACACAAATGGCAATATGGAACCCAGTTTCAAAAAGAAAAAGAAAGAAAGAAAAGAAAAAGGGAAACTCAACAAGAATGTTAACTGCTGCTAAGAAAAGGAAGACTGGAGTTTCGTGGGGTTAGTTTCCCTGAACTTGCCTGGGTAGAAGTAGATACACAGACCGAGTGTTAGCTGCCTTCCGTCACCCCCATATCAGGGCAACCCCATACACAAGGAAACAAAACACTGCCCCGTCCTGCGCCAGCCCAGTGACCAGTGTGGATCAGACTAAAGTAGCCCCACAGGGTTTTCACTGGCTTGTTTTCAGCAGTAGAATACCAGGCCTGCCTTCCTGGTCCATCTTAGTTGGGAAGCTCTGCTGAAGCCAGCTCAGTATCACAGCAGCATGTACTGTCTGCTATAGGACTGGGGGACTGCCTTCGAGGTCCACTGGCCAGGACTTGAACCAGGTCTCCCACATAGACTTTGGGAACGCTACTCCTGAACCTAAACATAAATGCACCACTGGCCTCAAAGGGATCCTGGAACTATTTAGCGTTAGCATTTAGAGCTTTCCTAGCCACAGTACTGGAAAGCAGGGGGCCAAAAGAAGAGGAAGAATTTCCAGCATAAAGACCCAGAAGCTAGAGAGCCTGTGGAGTTCACAGCCAGAGAGAGGGGCCCTGGGCCCCGTGTTTCTGCTATGAGTGAGACTGACGCAGAACAGAGGGGCTGCCTCTCCAGCTGCCAGGCTTTCCTGCTGTACCTGCTGCCTCCTGATAGAGCAAGGTCCCTGTTTTGCTTCTACATAAAGTCATTTCAAAACAGCTTGGAAACTGTTAGTAACAAATCTTTATTTTACAAAACCTGAGATGTTTGGGTTTACCAGCACTTCAAAAGCAAAGTCACCATTCTGGACTCATGCCATAGTGAGGCTACTGCTTGATCAATCGTCAAAGAGGCTGCAAAAAAGTTTGTGGGAAAATGGGATTAAAAGATACTGGAAATTTTTCCACAAACTTTTTGAAACCCTTTCACGTAGGTACAAAAAGATGAGGGATGGAGTAGCACAGGGGCCATCTCTTCGCTCAGGACAACAATGCCACCTACACACACACATACACACACAATATTTCATTGTGCCTTGGGAGAAAGTTTCCACCGCAGCAAACCAGCATCCTTTCAATAACCCACGCACACTTTGTTCCGTGATAGGGGTTGCAATCCCTGCAAGGTGCTGCTGTCCCAATTCCTTCCATGGGCGTCCCTGTTCCCTTCCTCTGCTCTCTCTACCCCTCGTCTTTGGTTCAGGGCTAATCCTGCTCTGGCTGAATATTCAAGAGAACGCATTCCTTACCAGTGCTAGTGTTCACTCCAAAGGCCATTGTTTGGTTTAAAGGTGACCTCTGGGAGTGGCTTCAGCTCCAGGATAAAAGTACCATAGTCAGAGGGGTTCTTTCACTCTTTTTTCTTTCAAAATCATTTTAGTGAGAGCTAATACAGATATCATAGCACTTCATAGGTCAATCATATCAACCAATATTGTAGAAATGCTGCTACAGTCAATTTCAAAATTTCACTCTTAATCAGACCAGTAGAGGATTATTAGGCCTTTTGTCGGAGTCTGAGCTTATTCCACATCTGTGCCCTCACCCCATTCTAGCTGGGCCCTTCTATTTTGTCTCTTGTCAGAGTGGTTGGTACTGGTGGCTGAGCACCATCTAGTTCTTCTGGTCTCAGGCTAGAAGAGGCTGTGGTTCGTGGGCTCATTAGGCATTTAGATTCATTAGTTTCCCAAGTCTTTGGTTTTTTTCACACTCCTTTGCTTCAGGCGAAAAAGACCAAGAGTTGTATCTTAGATGGCCACTTGCAAGCTACCCACCACACTAGGATGAACTATGTTACGCCAATTGATCTAGAAGCCCATTAAGACTATGGTCCTCAGCCTTCACCCATTGTCCCAGCAGCTTCATTCCATGAGGCCTTTGGTTATGTTTGTGTGCTCTTTAGAAGCCCTAGTGACACAGCGGGTTACACTTGGATTGTTAACTGTAAGGTCAGCAGTTTACAATCATCAGCTGCCCCACTGGAGAAAAAAAGGCTTTCTACTGCTGTAAAGAACTCTAAAAGGGGCAGTTATGCCTTGTCCTAAGGGTCACTTGCTGTGGGGCAGAACTGACTCAATAGCAGTGAGGTTTTCCTTCTTGGTTTTTATTGCTTTACTTGGGGGCGGGGGGCTATCATACAATTGTACATGCAGCACATACAAATACGGATGTAGCCAAATCTACAGTATGCACTCAGATGTAATCTCGTATGACCATGCATTGCTGTCACTGTAGGACTGTATATGTTAAGAATATTTGCCATGGTCGTTCTTTAGTCTTGTGCACCTCTCAGTGTCTTCCTTTCCCTTGCTTTCATTACGCCGACTTTACCCATATTGTGCATTGCCTTCCCCCTTACCGGAGTTAAAGGAGTTATCTACTATCTAGTAATGCAGGGTTGCTATGAGACAGAACTGACTCAGCAGCACCTAACATCATCTAATCATTCCAAAAGCCCAAGTAACCATCAAAGAACTTTTCTTTCTGTGTGTAAACTGATCCTTGGCCTCTGGTGACTGTGGTCGCATACAGCATTTGGCCTTTGTGTCCCTCAGCATAATGTCCTCCACACTGGCCCTTGTTGAGAGGCTTCTCAGATTCATCACGATTTTTTTATTGCTGTGAAGTATTCCATTGTATTCATGCACCACAATTTCTCCATCCATCCATCCACCAAGGGACTACTTAGGTAGCTTCTATCCTTTGACAATTGAGAGTGAGGCTACAATGAACATGGGGGTGCACATGTCTACTCCCGTACCTGCTCTTACTGTTTCTAGGATATATTCCTATGAATGAGCCTGCTGGGTCCTTTGGTAATTCCAGTTCTGGTGCTTTAAAGATGCACTCTGTTGTGTCCCATGGTGGGTGTACCATTTGACAGTCCCACCAGGGATGTCTCAGTGTTCCAACCGTCCTCCAGTCTCACTAGCAATTATTGTTTTCTGATCACTGTGACTGTTGTCAGCAAGACGCTATCTCTTTAACGCTAATGATCAGCAGCATCTCTTCCTGTGCTTGTTAGCTGCCAGAATGTTGAACTGGATTGTTTTCTTTTGCTGTTGAGGTGCTGGGGTTTTCTAAAAACTTTATAGAGTTGAGACCCTTGTCAAACATTTTCTCTTATCTGTTGGTTGTCCTTCTACTCTTCTAGTAAATCATTTGATAAGTTTTAGGAGGTTCCAGTTAGCTAGTTTATCCCATGTTGTGTGCGCATTTTTAGTCATGTTTGGTGGTGTATTTATACCATAGATCAGGAACCCTAGCTTTGTCCTTACTTATCTTTCAGGAGCTTTATAGTTTTAGGTTTAAAGTTTCGACCTTTGTTTTTGTTTTTTGAGTTGGAGCTGACTTGATGACTTTTTCTTCTTCTTGCAATTTTTAAAAATCATTTTATTAAGGGTTCTTATAACAAACCATACATCAATTGTTCCAAGCTTATTTGTACATATGTTGCCATCATTATTTTCTAAACATTTACTTTCTATTTGAGCCCTTGGTTTCAGCTCCTATTTTCCCTCCCAACCTTCTCCACCACCCTTCATGACCCCTTGATAAATTATTATTATTTTCATATCTTACACCGCTGGCTCCTTTCCCCAGATTTCTGTTGTTTGTTCCCCGGGCAGAGAGGGGCGGGTGCTTATGGGTTGATTATTGAAATTAGTTCCCCCTTCCTCCTCTCCTCTCTACTCTCCTGGTATCACTGCTCCCGTTTCTGTCCTGAGGGGTTTATCTCAGGATAGACTGGATTTCATGCGCAGTGAGTTCTTAACTGGATCAGTATACATGCTCCCGCCTAGCCAGAACTGGAAGGCAGGACTGGGGGTATGATAGTGGGGGGTGAGAAAGCCTGAAGGAACCAGAGGATTATTGGGTGTTTCATTGGATCTATACTACACAATGGTTGATTCATCCCTTCCTTGTGAACCTTCCGTGAGGAGATATCACATTGTCTACAAATGGGTTTTGGGTCTTTGCTCCAGCCCGCCCCCCCACCACCACCACCATTCTCAACTACATGTTTGTTTGTTTGTGGTCTTCTTATGCGTGTTACCTGATCCCATTGACACCTCATGAAGCTGGTGTGCTTCTTCCATGTGGGCGTATTGCTTTTCTGCTAGATGGCAACTTGTTTACCTTCAAACCTGTAAGTCCCCAGATACTATATTCTCTGATAGACGGGTACCATCAGCTTTCTTCAGCACATTGGCTGTGCACTCATTTTTTCTTCAGCAATCATACAGGGAGAGCGAGCACCAGAGTGCCTGGTTGTTAGAACGTGTTCTTGTGTTGAGGGAGGACTTGAGTAGAGGCCCAATATCCATCTGCTACCTTAATACTTAATATAAACATACATAGATCTATATCCCTATTGTTATATAATATGCTTACATATACATGCCTGTTTATGTCTCAAAAATGTCTTTTACCTCCTAGTTCTTTCCGGTGTTTCCTTTTCCCTTCCTCCTTTCCCACTGTGTTAGTCCAGGTAGACTAGAGAAACAAATCCAGGGAGGCTCATATGTATAAAAAAAGAACTTTATATCAAAGAGTAATTGTATATTAAGAAAATGCCCCAGCTCAGTCCAGATCAAGTCTGTAAGTCTGATATTAGCCCATATGTCCAATACCAGTCTACAAATCCCTCTTCAGACTCATGCAACACATACAATGATGTGGAATGCAGAAAGATCACAGGCCAGTGAGTGGAAAGCCTTGTGGATCCTGTGGTAGTAGAAAGCATCTCAGCACTGGTGTGGGTCTCCACGTGGCTCTTCCAGTTCCAGAGTTCTAGCTCCATCAGCATGGCTCCATGTGGCTTGTCAACAGGAATTTCTCATAGGGAGGGGAGTGTGTATCTGGACTCCAGTCAGCTATTTATCAATGTCATACCTCGTACCTCGAGATTAAGTCATCAAACTGCGACCTGACAGGCTAGACTCCACCCTTCACAAATTGACAGATTATGTAACTACCACACCCACCATCGGGCCTGTTCTTCTTCTGCCTTAGCAATTCCCCTCAGCTAGATTGCTGTTGCTCCAACACCCCCAGTATCTCTAGGTCCTCCTATTATTGATTTTAATTCCCCAGTTGTTCCCGTCTATGGTGTTGTTTGCTCACTGCTCCCTTCCCCCACCTCCTCCTTCCCCCAAGTCCCTTCAGAATCAAAAGTTCCATTGCTTTCTTCTTGGGCTTGCTTCCCATGCCTATCTTATATATGTAGGCAAAACAATGACAACGGAGACAAAACAAAAAGGAAACAAAAGATTGAATACAAAGTGGGGGGGATAATTAAAAAATAGTTTATTTTTTTTAAAAGCATACAAAGTTCCAAGTCTGTCCGCTGACCTTTATGACTATCTCCCCTACTGGTCCTGGGGGGTTCCGGGAACTCCCCTCCTAACCTGAAGTCAATTCTGGGGGATCCTCAGGGTCTTTGTGGCTTGGCTTTGCTCCCATTGCTGATCTGTTATGTTCCCTTCTTAGTTTGTCCCACTGTGGAGGAGTCAGACCAGACTCACTTCCCACCATGTGTCCCTAAGTATTGTCCTCTGTCGCAATATGTTCCAGAGAGGGGACATCATGTCTCGAGCTGTTGTCAGCCCTACAGTCCTCTCTGTGCCTTAGCAGCTCCGTGCGGGGACGTTGTCCTCAGAGTTTGGTGTGCCAATATGGAGTCTAGACCCTTACTCTCTTTTCCGTCTTGGTTTGCTTCCGTGTGGTCATGGCAGGCCAGTCCTTCTCCCCAACCTGTAGGTTTAGTGTAAAGTTTCAGTCTTTGATCATTTGGGGTGGGGTTTTTTGTGTTGTTTGAAGTCTGGGTCCTGTTTTCATTTTCCAGTTTTCCAGCACCATTTGTTAAAGAGACTATCTCTTCATTAACTTTGACCATATGCGGATGATCAGGTGTTCATAGGCAGATGGGATTTATTTCTGGCTTTTCAATTCTGTTCCACTGGGCTACGTGTCCTGTCATTGTATCAATACCAGGCTGTGGCTGTGCAGTCAGGAAGCATGAGGTCTCCTACTTTGCTGCCGTTCCTCAATAATGCCTTGGCTATCTGGGATGTCTTTCCAGGGAAGCCTGGAGATTAGCTTTCCATTTCTTTGAAGAGTGTTAGTGAAATCTGCATTAGGAATGCATTATCTCTCTAGATCTTGGTGGGTAGTACTGACATGTTCACCTACTTAATTTTTAAAGGAAATGTTCACTGATACCATCTGTTCCCTGTAAACTACAACTGAGAAAAATCTTCCACATATCCACTAACCTTTAAGGAAGGAAACTGCACAGCATAGTTCTGTCTCCTAAGCAGTTCTAATTTCTATGACTCTTCTACATCCCCCACGTGCACATGCGTGATGGTGGCAGCAGCATCCTCCCTGCCTGGTGCCTTCCTAGGCACAGCCTTGGTGTGGTGTGGTTTAATTTAGCGTTGTGGGCTTCCCCTGCCACAACAGCACTAGCTCCAGTGATGGGAAAGAAACCTAGAAAGCCCCCTCCACAGCAGGTTGCATCCGGATGGCTGTTGTTACTTGGCTCCCTCCTCTTATCTGCCAACAGCAAGGTGAACGGGCCTGGTAGAAGTGGTCCTGAGGACCAGTTACAAGGGTGAGATACAGGCTGCAAAGAGAAATCATAGGAAATAGATTTCGTCCCAGCTATAAGTTAAGGGTGCTACAAGAGTGATGTGTAACCTTTCAAACAGATACTCTGAAAAAATGACTTTTAAATGCACTGTGATCTCTCTTAGCGCTTAGGACAAGTTATCACATTAGCACTCTGTGCGTGGCTGATGTATATCAAGGAAATGCTGAGGTGGGAGCAGTCAAGAGACCCTGGACGTTTCTACCTGCTTACAATCCATTTACAGGTAACTAGGGTAGCCATAATGAAAAGGACTCAAGGAGGGCAGTTGGTTCCGTCTGATTCTAAGGGATATGTCAAAACCTGAAAGCAATTTGCTAAACTACATATGACAAACCCCTCAAAAGGGACCCAAGTTAACCCTCTTTTCTCTGCAATCCAGGGTCCCCTTACCGCAAATCTGTCTCCACTGTATGCTTATCCATTCAGATCAAAAGAGGCTGTGCCTTCTCCTGGGCTGTGTGATGCATCTTCATGATATTTTATAGTGACACAGAGGAGCGGTGGGAATGGGAGGCAGCCAAGGTAGAAAAGAAAACCCACCACTCATCTATTTCTAAAGGCACACTTGAATCATATAAAATGATGCTGTTATAAATAGCACACAAAAGGAAAAGCATTTTACCTTTTGCCAGAAGGCATAACTCCAGTTGAAAATAAGAGGAGGAAGGGCCGATTTGATGTTATACTCTCCACTGGTAATTATGATAGGATTACGCACACAGCTTGTGTTGCTGGGCCTAGTACTAGCTCTACTTAGTCTCTACCTCCCTCCCTCCCTCTCCCCACCACACTAGCTCCTGCCATACGGCCCACCTACTCGGCTCACATAGGAAGAGGCAACATGCCAACCTGGGCAACATCAGCTGATTTATCTCCCAGGGGCACATCCCAGGGTTTTCCCTAAGAAACAATGCCAGGGGAGGAAGTTAGGAAAAAAACACCTCCGGGAGCTCTCAAATAGACAACACTTCTCATTGACATTATTGAAAAACACATAATAGCAAAAGGTAGATATGAGATTGGAATGTACAATATGATATTGTACCACTGGTGCTTTGGTGGCCTAGTGGGCTGCTAACCACAAGGTCAGTAGAGTTTGAGACCACTAGCACCTCCTAGGGAGAAAGATGAGGTTTTTGCCTCTCATAAGAAGTTACAGTCTTGGAAACCCGCAGGGGCAGCTATATTATGTCCTATAAGGTCACTATGAGTCCGAATTGACTCGATAACAGCAAGCTGAGTTAAATGAGCTGGTACTCTGAAGAAAGATGAGGCTTTTACTCCCATAACAAGTCTCAGAAACCCACAGGGGTGGTCCTATTCTGTGTGATAATGTCACTAAGTGATGTGATAAAATTATAAATATTCTCCCCCAAGGCAAGAGATCTGATAAAGCCTTTGAATAGGAAAGTGCTCTTTACCAAACCACCAGGTTACTAGTCTTCCTCCACTCACCTCCATTCTTCCAATGAAGCTGAGGGAACCCATGGCCCTCAGATACCCTTCTATGAACAGCACATTTCTACTCTCAATGATGCTGAGCATAGGGTTTGGACCAAACCTGGAATGCCGTACTGTTAGGTGCCTTCGAGCAAGTTCTGATTCACAGCAACACTGTGCATAACGGAACACACCACCACCCAGTCCTGAGTCACCGTCACAATTACTCTTAGGTTTGTTTTGAGGCCATGTGTGTAGCCATGAGTGGAGCCATGAGTGGAGCCACTGTGTCAATTTTGTGCAGGGTCTTCCTCTCCCCCGCTGCCCCTCCATTCCCCCAGGTGCTTCTCCAGGAAGTAATCTCCCAGATGAAATCACACCACCCTTACCTCTAAGGAACTTTCTGACTGTACTGCCTCCAAGACAGATCTGGTTGTTCTTTTGGTAATCCACAGTACTTTCAGTATTCTTCACCAATATCACAACAAATATATCCATTTTTCTTTGGTCTCCCTTTCTCAACATCCAACTTTCATATGCACATGAGGCCACTGAAAGTACCATGGCTGGGTCAGGAACACTTTAGTCCTCCAAGTCACAGCCTTGCTTCTCAATACTTTAAAGTGTTCTTGAACAGCAGATCTCTCCAATGCCATAATGTGTCAACTGACCTCTCGGCTGCTGCTTCCATGCACTGACTGTGGATCCAGCAAGCTGAAATTCTTGACAACTCTTCTGCGTTTACCATGAATGTTAACTGTTAGTCCAGTTGTGAGGACTTTTGTTTTCATTGCATTGAATTGTAATTCATAATAAAGGCTAAAATCCTTGATCTTCGTCAGCAAGAGCTCCAAGTCCTCTCAATTTCAGCAAGAAAGGTTATGTCATCTGTATATTGGAGGTTAATAAGCCTCCCTCTAATCCTGATGTCAATTTCTTCATATAATCCAGCTTCTCTGCATACAGATTGAATAAGAATGGTGAGAGGACACAACCTTGACTCACCCCTTTCCTGATTTTAAGCCATGTAGCATTCCCTTATTTTGTTCACACAGCTACCACTTGAACCGTATGCTGAATGAACGCAAGTGCTCTGAAATTCCCATTCTCATCAAGTTTATGCATAGTCTGCTACGACCCACAGAATCAAAAGCCTTTGAACAGTCAATGAAACGTAAGTATTTTTCTGGTACTCTCTGCTTTCAGCCAAGATCCATGTGACATCAGTGATGATATTCTTTGTCCTCTTTTGAGTCTGGCCTGAAGCTCTAGCAGCTGTCAATGTACTGCTGCAACCATTGTTGGGTGATCTTCAACAAAATTTTACTTGCATGCACCATCAATTATATTATACTTGAGCATTCTGTTGTGTCACCTTTCTTTAGAAAGGGAACAAATACAGATCTCTTCCAGTTAGTTGGCCATGTAGCTGTCTTCCAAATTTCCTGGCATAGACAAGGGTTTCCTGTGCTTCATCAGCTGTTGAAACATTTCAGTTGGTTGTATCCACTCCTGGAGCCTTGTTTTGACACTTGCTTTCAATGGAGCTTGGACTTCAGTACCATTGGTTCTTGCTCATAAGTTACCTCTTGAAGCAAGTGAATGTCAACTCGTACTTTCTGGTACAATAACTATTCTTCCCAGCTTTTTTTTGATGCTTTCTAAAATATTCAATATTTTGTCCATATACTCTTTCAATATTGCAATTCAAAGTTTGAATTTTTTTGTTTAGTTTTCTCAATTTAAGATATGCTGGCATCAATTAAGATATTTAAGATATGCAAACATCAATTAACAATCCACACTTGGAATGTGTGTAGGAAAGTTGTAAATTATAAAAAATGAAATGAAATGCATAAGGATCGGTATTCTGGGTGTTAGTGAACTGAAGTGGACTGTTGTTGGCCATTTTGAATCAGACAATCATATGGTTCACTATTCCGGGAATGACACAATCAAGAGGAATGGCGTTGCATTCATGCTATAAAAAAAAAGGATATTTCAAGATCTATCTTGAAGTACACTGATATCTGTGATAGGATAATGTCTATCCACCTAGAAGGAAATCCAATCAATACAATCCAATACAATTACTATTCAAAGTTATGGGTTAACCACCAAAGCTAGTATTTAAGAAATAGAGGAATTTCACCAATGTCTTCAATCTGAAATTGAACACACACTCAATCAAGATGAATTGATAATTATGGAAGACTGGAATGCAAAAGTTGGAAACAGAGGAAGGAAGCAATAGTGGGGAAGTATGTTCTTAGCAACAGAAATGAAGCTGGAGATCATATGACAGAATTCTGCAAAACCAACAACCTCTTCATCACACTACCTTTTTTCAACTACACAAAAGGCAGCTATACACATGGACTTCTCCAGAAAGAAAACACAAAAATCAAACTAGTCACATCTGTGGAAAGAGACAATGGACAACCTCAGTATCAGGAGCCAACTGTGTAATGCTATCTGAACTTCTAATTATATTAACTTTTACAGAACCCATTGCAACACAGCAATTCCAACTCCTAGGCATCCTATGGGGCAGAGTAAGATTGCCCCTCAACGTCCCCAAGGCTGTGACCTTTATGGAAGCAGACTGCCATGTCTTTGTTCCATGGAGCAGCTGGTGTGCTCAAACTACCCATCTTTCAGTTAGCATCCAAGTGCTACCAGCACTTCTTTATCCCTAAAACTCAACCCAGGAGGGGAAAAAGGAAAATGAGCTGATTCCAGGAACCCAAGTAGAAGGCGAATTTTGAGAATGATGAGGACAACGAATGTATACGGGTGCTTTACTCAATTGATGTACGTATGGATTGTGATGAGTTGTATGAGCCCCAATAAAATGATTCATTAACAAAATAAATAAGTAAAGGTTAAGGTTGAAGAGGAAAATAAAAAAACTCAACCCAACCCATTGCCACAGAGTGGACTGAAAGTCTATGGGTACTGAGGGTCTCAATCTTTACTTGAGCAGACAGCTTCAGCTCTCTCCCGCAAGTCTGAACCACTAAACCAGGGATTTAGCAGTCCAGTGCTTAACCCAGTGCTACCAAGACTTCTGAAGTTCTATACCAACCCATAAAATATGAATGCAAAAGAAAATATATCTTGAAAACTAAACTTATGTGTTGGAAAAACACAATAAAGTCAACAATTTTAATAAAACAGTATCAAAATAATCTGAGAGGGGTTATGTAAATTACTGGGGGAGGGGCTGGTAAACACAAACTAATTCTGAGACAAACCCAAAATCCAAACTTACCATTCTGGCTACAGGAGAGAGTACAACTGCCCTTGTGGATTTCCAAGACTGCAGCTCTTTATGAAAGCAGGAAGTTTCCTCTTTTTCCTGGGGCGAGTTGGTGGTTTCAAACTGCTGAGGTTAGCAGCACAAAACGTAACTTGCTATGCCACCAGGGCTTAGAATAATTCTGTCCCTAATTTCTTTCCTGGATCTGCCAGCAGCCACCTAAGAATGCAACACAAGAAATAGCTGCTCGCTGCTTTGCTCACTGCAATCATGCTGTAGAGCAGCGGTTCTCAACCTGTGGATCATGACACCTTTGGGAGTCAAATGACCCTTTCACAGGGATAACCCAATTCATAACAGTAGCAAAATTACAGTTATGAAGCAGCAACAAAAATAATTCTATGATTGAGGGGGTCACCACAACATGAGGAACTGTATTAAAGGGCTGCGGCATCAGGAAGGTTGAGAACCACTGCTTTAGAGCAGAGTTCCAAACTTATTTAGCTTACTGCCCTTTTTTTTGGTGGGGGAAGGGAGAGGGATTACTCAGCATCTCCCAGGGAATGAAAAACTTTTATACTAAAGCCCAAAAGGCCTGAGATAAAGTATACATAAATACTCTAGTATAAGCCGACCCAAATATCAGCCGAGGCACCTAATTTTACCACAAAAACTGCATTTAAAATGTGCTGGAAAACTCAGTTTATAATTGAGTATGTAAGGTAATGAGCCCTCCTGGCTCATTTCCACGACCCCCAGGGGGCGGTATTGCCCACTTTAGGAAACACTGCTTTAGATAAAACATCTATTTCCCTGGCCTGGAGAAAATGAAAAAATGACCATCAACATTTTATGTTTACTGCTTTAACCAGCTTTTCCAACTAACTGGCTACATAACAGTTCCAATCATGTTAGATAAGAGATTTTATACATCCACTTCTCACTTGCCAACATGGCTAGGCTATTCTAAATATAAGCAGTGTTATATAAAAAATGAAGGATGACTACATTAAGTCACAAAATTCCCTAATGATATATGGGCCAGCATTACACAACTGCCAAATATGCTACCACATAACTGCCACCAAACCACTGAGAATCAAAGCTAAGTGGACACATGACCTTCACCTTTACAGCCAGTGTTACTTTCACCTTGAACCTTAGCTTTCCTTACAGCAGATATACATTATTAATTTGCAAAATAGCCAGAGGGTACATTTGTTCCTATTGTCCTCAGTGTTTCCATCAATAGCAAGTGACGAAGTGAGGAGGTGGTATAATAAGCATTAGCTCAAGTCAAAGGTGCAAAGACAAATGTCACCACTGGTGTGAAACAACTGGCACCGTGCGTGTCAAAGAGGACATCCAAAGTTTCACAAGCAGAGCACAAAGAGGGCAAGAACCACCAGGGTTGGCCAACCCTACCAAATGAAACCAGGGCCAGCGTTTTCTAGGCTTGCATTGTAAATAGTATTCTTAAATTTAAAGAAATAGATGACTATTTCTTAATGTTGACAATTGGGAAGTAGAGAAGGAAGAAAGAAGAAGGGAAGGGAAGGAAGGGGAAGAAAAGAAAAAGCAAGCCAGCCAGCCAGCCAGGCCACAGCAAAGTTCCCCCAGGCTGTTCTCCAGCTGTTATGCTCTCTGTCTTTTCCCAAAACAGAGAGATAGATACCTGGGCCTGTTGTAAGGCCCTCCTCCCTTTGGTGGCACACACCTGGCCACTGCTGAGGATCACTGGGCAGTGGACCACACAGCAAGTGACCTAAACTCTCTGCTCCTAAAGTCCTCCTCTGTCAAATGGAGGTAGCATTCCCTGACAAGGCTGCTGGAGAAAGAAACTGCATTACATGAGTTAACAAAAGCATCCGACACACAACAGGTGTCCTCTTCCCCATCACAAGAGGCAATGGACATTTGCCAGGTGGAGAAGAGGATCAACCAGGTGGAGGGTTAGCATGTGAGAAAGCACGTGAGTGACGGAGAGAACAAGCTATAAATGAGACTTGTCACCAGTTCAATGTGCCCCGAGCATCATGAGATGAAGAGCACTGGGTAGACTACAAAGACGAACATTAGTCAGCAAGTGGAAACTTGCATATTGACAGTGCCAGTCTACTTTTTGTCCCTGAAGGACTCTGGGGTCACACAAGCAGGAAGCTCTCACAGTAAGGGAGCAGAGAGCCTAGAAAACAACAACAACAACAACAACAACAAAAAGTTAGCATCATACTGTTGTAACTCAAGCATCAAAGAAGGGTTTGAACAAATAAAAATGTCTTAAAATATACCAATGGAAAGAAAAGAAATGACTGTCATTTCACTTTTTAAAAATATGACAATGATGACATATTATTTAGCATGAATATTATATGCCAAGTACCATTCTAAAACTTCAAAATACATGTCTCCATT
Source organism: Tenrec ecaudatus (assembly GCF_050624435.1). Lineage (NCBI taxonomy): Eukaryota > Metazoa > Chordata > Mammalia > Afrosoricida > Tenrecidae > Tenrec > Tenrec ecaudatus. The sequence goes on from NC_134544.1 coordinate 14,485,494, forward strand.
TAAATCTCACAACAACCCTATGATGAACTGGAGTCTCCATCTCACAGATGTAGAAAATGAAGCAGAGAGGGAAGAAATGGCTAAATCAAGATCAAAGCTGGGAAATAATATGCGCTCTAATTCCACGGACTTCACTCACCAGCTACAGTAATAATTAGGATGCTGATAAAGAAAATAGTAAAGATTGTGATAACAGTGATCATGATAACCCATATGGTGATGCAATCGTTCAAGTTCAGCAGTACAGACATCAATCCACTGGCAGGAACTCTGAGAAATCGAGTCAATACAAGGCCTATCTGTTGAATCATGCCTCACTTCACATTGTATGGAACACAGAGAACGCCTTCATCAGCGAGCATTCCCCTCAGACACCAGTGAGAAATGGCATGACGTTTTTTCTAAGAAGATAATATGGCCTCATCATGCAGAGTGGACTACAAAACAGAGACCGTGTTGTGGGCTGCCGTAATCCAGATAAATTTCCCACAAAAACAGTGGTGGCTTGAGTTCATAAGGTGGGGGTAAGTCAGAGAAGATGATAAAATTCACATTTAGAAAGCTCTAATCTCCCTGACAGGAGCCTTGGTAGCAACAGTGGTTATATGTTGGGCTGCTAACCCCAAGGTCAGCAGTTGGAAACCGCCCGCCACTCTGTGGGAGAAAGATGAGACTTTCTCTCATCAAGAGTTACAGTCTCAGAAGCTCACAGGGGCCGTCTCTGCCGTAGAGGGTCACTGTGAGTCAAAATCAACTCCGTAGCAGTGAGTTTGGCTCTGGATAGTCTCTACAATTAATGGCATATTATAGAATTATTGATTAAGCACTTACTATAGGATAGGCACTGAACTAAGGACTGAAAATACTGAGATCGAAGCCCACTTTTGACATGTGGAGTTCCTGTGGAGTAGTAACTCACCTGGGCTTCCATTCTCAGAGAAATCTCTAACCACCCTTAGACCTCGCAATACCCACTCCTATCATACCACCCATGGCAAGATTTTCTTATTTGTAAATTATAAATATTAGGCAGCATATTCCTTTCTTACATGTGAGGGGCTACCCCCTCCAAAAAAAAAAAAAAAGAAGGAAAAAGGCTCCACTAGTAAGCCTTTTTCTACTAGGTGAACATCCAGTAACTCACTCTGTGTTAGTGCCCCCAGCGGCTTGCCTGGGAAAGGTTTTCTCTAGTCACTGTGACACAATAGGCCTGATTTGTGGCAGACGGGGGACTGGTTTTGCCACCACGATGACGCACCTGCTCAAGCAGCCATCTCAGTGCACCAGCTTTTGGCAAAAAACAGAATGCCTTTCTTGCCCCACGCACCTGACCTCTGCTCCGCTCCATGTGACTTCTTTTTGTTGTCACGAATGCAAAGGGACATGAAAGGACAGCAATTTGACAAAGTAGAAGAGGTGGAGGAAAAAACGAGGGAGTTGCTGTCAGTCATCCAAACAAATGAGTTTGAAAAATGTTTCCAAGAGTGCAATGGCAGATTTAACAAATGTAATCATTGTAATATACAGTACTCTGAAGGTGATAAGGTTTTCTTTTTTAAAAAAATTTAAAAATTACAGCTTGGAAAAAAAAACTCTTGTTTTGGGGGGCTACCCCCTGGTCCACTGTAAATCCAGCATGAAGGTAGAAATAGGTGTCTTGGCAAAAGAGCACACGGGCTGCACTGTGAGAGGACTGTCGCTCTTCCTACCCACCAGGGAGCTTTCATGCTTCCCAAGCAAGCCATTGAAGAAGGCGACTGTTCTCTCACCTAAGAGCCACAGTGGGGCCGTGGACTAGGCACTGGGCTGCTAACTGCAAAGTTAGGTACCAGCTGCTCAGGAAAAAGACAAGTTCATCTGCTGCCACAATGATTTACAGCCTCGGAAACCCTGTTTAGAGTCACTATGAGTCAGAAAAGACTCCACAGCAGTGGGATGATTCCTCTCCAGAAAGGATGTTATTACTCTATAAACAGCATTAACATTTTAAATCAAAGTAGGTCAATCCTGCCCCACACCATCTCAAAGTTAGAAACAGTGTGCTGTTTTCTCGATTTCTGTCCCGAAGGGACAGTGTCTATCAAAGAGAACGAACGACCCCTTCCTCCCTCTGACAAATTGACACCATTCGAAACTGCACAATTCAAGATTGAGGAACACCATCATTTAAGGCAGCAAGGCAGGAGCGCAGTAGCAATCTGAGCACCGCTTCAGCTTTTGCACAAATTCTCTCTGTCCCTCTAAACGATGGCTTTAGAGAATCTTAAACGCTCTTTCTCTGCTGGTTGTGACATCACCCCTGGCAGCCGCTCTAATTGTTCTGGGAGAAGCACAGCACATCTCGGGGCTCTGATCACATGTACCCCTTCCACACCCTCCCACCATCCAAACACTGTATTTAGTGAACAATATAAACAATGCATCAATTAGCACTCTTTACAATGGAGAGTCAAACAGGAAAACGTACCAATTATCTGGTTTTCCATGTTTTAGAACAATATAATTTCAGAACTATGATGTATTGCCACAAGTTATAAATAACACATTTTCTGAATTATTCTCCCCTCCTCCACCATTCATATCCTAAACGCTTTTCCACAAATATCACATATATTTTCTGATTCCATGACTCATGTTACCCTGAGCAGACTAAGTTTCAATTTCTCAATTATTGCAACTACGTCAAAAAAAGAAACCACAGTTACTCAATTCAGAGGAGATCCCCACAGGCCCCTGCTGATTTCACTGTCAGAGAAAGTAGAGCCAAGCTCTGAAAAAAAGTCTCCAGTAGAGCCAGAACTAGACAACAGGGAAGTCTGGGTCCAAGGACGCACCCCACACAGAAGCACGCAGTCCATCATTTGCAAATCAAACAGGGTTTCACCAGAATGCTCCCTCCTATCTTCAGCATACACGCATAGCTATAGCTGTCCGGTGAATTTTGCCAAATGGCTTTAGCAATGTTTGTTTGCACAGCTCACTAAAAAGCAAGATGGTCTGCACTGAGACTAACTGCTCACGTGTTAACAAAACCCAAGCAACAATTTCCGTTGACTAGGTCCTTGCACCGGCTGGATTACGTCTTGAAATGCCTAAGGCTTATGGGTCCACACTACAAGAGGTGAACTGGCTGCAAAAGAAAGAGTGAGCAGACACATCTTGGTCAGTGCCAACAGTACAATTTTTGCTCTATCTCCCTTACTTTTAATTAGACACGCACAGAAACATCTGGGGAAGACAGCGACCCAACAGAAGTACCATACAAGCCACCTACTTTTCTAGTAGCCAGTTGTTTGTTTGTTTAACAGGTAATTTTAATAATATACTTTAATCTTTTTTAATATACTTTAATCTTGTGAGAAAAAAAAACCCTTTCAAAATGCAATGACCATGCAATATGATTACATTTTTTTAAGCACTAAAGTCCATATTATATTTATTAGTTACCAGCGGCTGGTGACTTGCCTCCACCTCACCTGGCCCCAGGCTGTCAGAGCAGAACTGTGTTCCATGGGGTTTGCATGGCTGATTTTTCAGAACTGCATCGCCAGGCCTTTCTTCCAAGGTGCCTGTTGGTGGATGCAAACCTGCAGCCTTCTGGTGAGCAATGGAGCACAGTAACCATCTGCACCACCCTGGTGGGTTTTAACTACTAACCTTGCAATTAGCAGCCATCAGAGCAGTAGGTACCTATATCAATCACCTATCTCCAGTTCTCCAGCCTCCTCGTAAGGATGACCCAGGAATTCCAGTTCTGCTCTTTTTCATAGATCGACCCTGTGGGGGCATGTTTACACCTTGTGTTCCTGTCTTTGAGATGATGCCTTAGCACTGCACTTCTCAACATCAGCTCTGTTGATACGTTGGGGTCTCTGTGGAAGGGCCGTCCTGTGCACTGCAGGATGGCTCTAGTTGTCTGCTGCCAGCACTCCTCTCGTCAGGAGATGCCAAACACAACCGTCACAGAGCCCACTCCTGTAGGAAAGTCCCATGTTCTGCCTCTACAGAAAGTCTACTACAAGGAACCATAACAATTTAACTTTCTGCTCACTGTTCTCATATTTGAAAAATTACAGTCTGACCATCTTTAATTAGGGCTGCTCTGGCTGGTGGGTGGTAGTCCCTCCTCGCTTGGTCATCTTTCTTCTCAGGCCTCAGGGTCAGACCTAGATTTTGAGAAATCTGTCTCCTAAAGGCAATTATAAACTATCTTTTCCCATCTCTTCTGGAAGGGCTACTTACTTAGGCTAGGGCACACACTGTTTACATAGTACTATAAAACATGAGCTCAAGGGTAGTTGCTTGAAGTGGAGGGGGGAATAAATGGCTCAAGAACAAAGGGCAAAGAAAGGCTTTCTTCAAGGCTTCGGGTGTCCCTGAATAATGGTGCCATTCATGGATCAGAACAGACACTCCGGTCAGGAGTGCGGGTGCCAGCCCTTGCTGCACAGGTAATGACAATGCAGCGTCCATCCAAAGGCCTGGGGAAGCGGGATCAAAATCTAGGAGTGAGATGTTACTCACCTTAGCCCCACTCCCCTTTATTGCCATCTTCACCACCACCACCGCCACCACCACCACCCCCTTTTACTTCTGAAAATACAAGATTCCATCAAGCTTTAGCAAGCATATCATCAATGGACGTACACAGTAGTATTACCTAAAAAGCTAACTTTCTAGTAAGGGTGGAATAATAAATAATGGCACCCTCCTGACACTTAGATTTTCTTTAAAGTCATTGGTAAAAATTTATGTTTTATTACTCCCTAAATTATTTAGAGATTTCAGAAACTCTGACCCAAGCTACTTACTGATGAGAGCTGGAACCAATCCAAATTATGGTAAGTGTTAAATACATTAAAAAAGCAAGCATATCAATATAAACTCATTTTAAACCAACACAAATAGATGACAAAACACAGACTACTGGGGGTCAAAATACAAAGAGTTCCTATTTAAAAAAAAAAACCCACTGATCTTCACCTGCCCAACTCCCACTACATTGCTCATCGCTAGATCATTTGTAATGGTACAAACACCACTGATCTTCATGACTTCTCCTGCCCTCAAAGAACTGACAGGCAAGGTGCATCTTATTCAATGAATAACTTTAAAGCTACACATTACTGAAATTTTCTATGAAATTCATTTGTCTCTAAACTCTAACTTTTATGAAATTTTTCATTATATAAAAGATGGAATACATATAGCTGGATTCACATGAATTAAACTTCAAGCAAAAAAAAAATCTAAGTGGCAGGAGGGTGCCATTATTTATTATTCTACCCTTTCTAGAAAGTCATAGCTCTTTAGGTAATAATACTGTGTGTGAGCCATACATTATTCTAGCAATCTTCAAATATTCAAATTCAGCCAAGGAAAGTTAGTTTATCTAATTCCTATCATCTCTCTTTTTCCTTGGTCATGCTGCAAATAAAAGTTAACCTGTATCTGGTGCTCTATCCTTCTCCTCTCTCCATAGATCTCATGTGGTCCGGTACACAAGGTTTACACCAATTCAAGCAGATCCTGATTAGAAGACAAACAGACTCTGATCCATTTGCTGGGACCCCCTGTTCAGCCAGATGAACATTGGTAAATTGAAAGCAAACAGGAAACAAATGTTTGCTTTAACAGGTAACAAAATCAAACTCCTTCTGCTTTTGAAAAGTACAAAATTATGAACAGGACTGAAAAATACATCATTACAACAAGCTTTAGTACAAGAAAACTCATGGCCCTAACAAAAAAAAAACGTGAAACAACAATGAAAAGCTACTGAGCCTCCCACACTCTGGGGGAGCATTGAATCTGTGACAGGAGCAACTGGCACTTAACATTTGTCATAGGCCAAGTCTCCTAGGGGGTCTCCATTCCAACCGACAGGTTTCACAGCTGACAACTTCTCAAACGTGTTCTAAGCTGAACACAATCCAGTGCACACCAACGTTTCAAATCGGTTGAAACCGGCTCGGTGTTTGGCCAACACCACGACATCAGAACAGACTGGAATTTGTAAAATGTGGCTGTACTGGAACAGGAAAAATGACAGTTGAAGCCCTGGAAGGGGAGACTGGGAAGAGGCATGCTGAGTCCTTTTAGAAGCCTGCTGAGGGAAACTGGATTATTGCTACACCTCAGGAGAACCACACACAAAGTAGCACAGTTGACTGCTATCTTGGAGAAGGGTACCACTGTTTTTGACTCTGCTGATCAAGAAATTTGGTTGTTATGCAACATGCACACAACCCTGGTTTTTTTCAGAAGGAAACCTAAGTTTCCAGAGAGCTGTTGACCTAAACACTTTAGGGATTCAGATAACATTTAAGGAGTTCAGGTGGCAAAATGGGTTACAAGTTGGTCTGCTAACCGCCAGCTGCTCCATGGGAACAAGATGAGACTTTCTACTCTTACAAAGATTTGCAATCTCTGAAACCCACAGGGGCAGTTCTACTCTGTCCTACAGGGACGTTGAGTTGGAATCAACTGGATGTCAGGCAATGAGTCTGAATTGGAGTTCGTGTTCCAGTACACCCACATTTTACCAATGCAGGTCCATTACAGTTTCACTTCTGGGCCATGACTCCCTGGGAAGGGATGGTACAAAGCCCTGGTGAACACGGTACTTCTCTAAGAGAACACACAGTAAATCAATGTTCCCTTTAGGTGTGAAATGGACATATATTATAAAAGTGGAGCTTTAAATGAACAAGGAAGGTTTGCCTTTAATTCTAATAAAACTTAGAACACACCTTTTGAAAGGCATTTGAAGGATTAAAATGATTAATTTGGTGACAAGAAACTTTGGGGGGCAATTCCATTGTGGGCAGAGCTACACTGCCTCTTACCACACTTGCTTGTCTCTGCAGCCCGAGAGAGGGCCCTGCAGGTGAGTGTCAGGGCAGCAGGCAGCAACCAGCCAGCCTCAGGAAGGGACCAGCGGCCAGAGCTCAGCGTCTGGGGCACAGAGCCGGGAGCAAGGAATGAGGTGACAAACTTCCAAACATGTGAGGAGACAACGTCTGACCTGCACCAGCACCTGTGCAGCAGCCTTCCATGGACTGCCAGTGAGAAGCTCCACCATGCAGGGAGGTCAGCCAGCCACAAGGGCAAGGTGAAAATCGTGCTCCCAGAGTGACTCGCATGGTCCCTTATCGCACAAAAGTTACAACCATTGAGACTGACAGTGACCTTTCACAAAGCCACGGATGACTGAACCTAGGATGCACTTGCACAACCTCTCCAATTTAATTATATCCTTACAAAACTCCAATCAGACAGATGTTATCAACTCCATTTTGAAATAAGAAAATGAAGACTGAAAACAATTACACAACTCCCCCAAATTCACACAGCCAGTGTGCTAATAATCCCAAAGCCAGTGTTTGCAGACTGGCAAGAAACTGTCCATCACCTTTAAGCGCATGCGTGCCCATCTAACTGCACGATCTAAAAAGGTTTCTACTATGGCGGCGGCAGCAGCAAGCTGCCATATAGGGCCTCATCCACACTGAACAGGGAGGTTGAGGTCGGATGCCAGGGAGCCGGGGGCCATGAGATAAGCCAGAAGATGGAATTATGGAGATGCAGCAGCATAAAGCATGGTTACCTTGACTATTCTGGATCACTGCATTGCCAGCACACGAAGCTAAAGACATTAACTGCGTCCAGCACTGACTCTTAAAGCGCAGGGTGGAAACCAATAGTGAGAGCATCACCTGGACACTTGTTAGAAAGGCAGGTTCACAGTCAACCCAGGGACACTGACTCAGAAACTCTAAGGCAGCAGTTCTCAACCTTTGGGTTGTGACCCCCTTTGGAGGTCTAACAACCCTTTCACAGGGGTCACCTGATTCATAACAGTAGCAAAACATCAGTTATGAAGTGGCAATGAAAATAATGTTATGCTTGGGGCCACCACAACAAGAGGAACTGTATTCAAGTATTGCAGCATTAGGAAGGTTGAGAACCACTGCTCTACAGATAGAGTCCTGCAAGCTGTTCAGCACATCCTAGAACCCTGGTGAAGTGGGTTACACAGTGGACTGCTCACCATAAGATCCCTCTTCAAGGGAGAAATGTGAGGCTTTCTACTCCTGTAAAGAGTTACAGTCTGGGAAACCACACCAGCAGCTCTACTCCTCTTACGAGGATTGCTATGAGTCAGAATAGATTCGATGATGGTGAGATTTGTTTTGTTTTATTTTGTTTTGTTTCTAGAGAGGTGAGGCTTTGACTACTGAGGGAACCGAGAAAGCCTGGGCCCCAGCGCCTCAAGTACTACTCTGTCCTACAGGGTTACTGTGAGTCTGAGTCTGAGCCAACTGGACAGACATGGTTTCTGACACAGGTGCTTGCAATGGCCACTGCGGTATGCGGCCCACTGAACTAGAAAATACAGCACCGGGCATGCAGTATTCCACAATGTTTCTTACACCTGGTAGCTATCCACACCTGATAATAAAAAGGAAAACTGATATGTACCTAATGTAATGAAAAATGATACCAACTTTTCATTAAAACGGATGCACCAAAGTCAAGGCACATTGGGCTACATCGATTCTAGCATTATTAGATGATTTCCAAAGAAAAAGTTTGAGATCATTAAAACACTCATCTGCCCTAAATTAGTATCTCTTAAATAAGCCTTTGTTAAAAGCCGCGTAAATACTATTATCTCGAATATAATAAACTAAAATATGAAACATCAATTTAAAGAGAGGCCCACCACATAGAGTGGATGTCTAACAAAAGCCACTATCAAAAAGATGCCAGGGACGTTTACCAGCCCATTTCTGAATCATTCCCATGTTTTAAATGTTCGAGTAAATGAAACACCTTCAACATTTCATTCCATAAAAGCCTTAATGCTATCTGCACAAACACCACTCACTAGCTGCCAAAGAGTCTAAGTCAGAACAGAACTGTCCCTTTGGGTTTCCATGCCAGCTCTCTCAGAGCTGCCTGTGGGTTTGCATTGCTGACCTTGCGGTTCACAACCCATTACATCACCAGGGTTCCTTGACAACTATATACCACATATCCACACAGCCAGGGAAAATTCTCAAAATACAAAAAGGACTGGCTCATATGTAGAATTGCACATATACACTGTTCACAGTGTGTGTGTGAGGGGAGGGGTGTGATTTGAAGTCATTTAGCTCAATCCTATTATTTTATCCATCAGGAAACCCAGGCCTTTAAAAGACTGGTGGGGAGTTGACTGCTGCGGGGACAATGAGAGCCCGGATGCTCACCCCCAGGCCACATGCCTCAGCCACCACTCACCACAGCCAGGACACACCTGATCTAATGACGCTTCAGCAATTTCCAAAAGGCTGAACTCCCTGAAAACTAATCAAAATTCAAAACTCAATAGGAACTCAACAGTTAAATAGACTGAGCACAAATAAGGCAGTGATTATTGTTCAGCCTTCCTTCTTAAAGAATACCTCGGAAGAGAGATCCTGGCCTGACAAACTAAATATAAAGACAGGATCTCATATCTGCACACCAGCTCCCGCCCCAGGAGCTAGTATCTGTTCCCACTATAATTGAATTCTGCACTGTGTAATGAAAAGATGAATCAATTATTGAGCAATTTAAGCAGACAATCGTATAAATTAGCCCTTGTTTAGTGAAGATGTTGTTTTTACCCTGTCACTTGAGCTCACTGAGGGTAATTATAAGGATTACATCCATCCCTTAGAAACCTCACAAAATATCCAGTAGGTGCCTCATTCCTTAGGGGTCTTGGGACTAAGGCAGCCAGGCAGGGCTAAGGCAGCCAGGCAGGGCTCCCCTAAGACCAAGAGGGGCAGGGAGCAGACGACAGGCGCCTGGTGACCAGGGGAGCCTGGGAAAGCCTCCTGGAGGAGGTAACAACGAGATGAGGCCTGAAGGCCTGAGGAAAGAGGGATGCAGGCACAGGGCACACAAGTCCCAGACCACAGAAAAGATGCGCTTGGCATGCCCAGAGGGCTAAGAGGCAGACAGGAGCTGGCCTCTAAGCGCTGCCAGGGTGTGTGGATTTCATTCCAAGTGCAATGGGAAACCTGGCAGGTTTTAAATAGAAGCACAACAAGATTGAGTTACACATGAATACAACAGAATCATTCTGAATTCTCAGAGCACTGTGGAGTTTCTCACTCCCAGCAACTATCACTTCTCTGAAGTACAGAGGCACCAAACCACTGTGAACCTCGTGGGGCCATTAAGGTCAGAAGGTTTAATTTAAAATATTGCCAGAGCACAGTTTGAGTAAGCACTCTGAGGAATGACTCGGAAATCCACACTATCTCATCAAACCATAAACATTACATCAATATGCTCCCACCCCGTTACTCCATGGGCGAATTATTCTTAACTCCCGGAGACTGAGCTTGTGTGTTAATGAGATGAGCAAGGAGAAAGTGGTTTTATGAGCTGCCTTTTGGAACTCTAATGCTACTTCCATAAAAATTCCTCCAAAGCGCAAGCGCAATTTGAACATACACCTTTTGTATTTCTAAAAATAAGTCAGCCTTCTGCTTCAAAATCAACATCTCAAACCAAAACATCAGCAAGGTCCCCAGTGGAATAACAAGGCACAGCGTTAAGTCAAAGAGTATTCAGAATGCATAATGCACCTATCCGTCTCAACACACCTTCCACGGCCAGTTCAACACAGGTCGCTTGTTGTTAGATGCGCTGAGTGGACTCCAACTCACGACGACTCCGGACAACAGAATGAAACCCTATCTGGTCCCGCCCATCCTCACAAGTATGGTTATGCTTGAGGCCGGTGGTGGTGGCCACTGAGTTTTCCTTTTCCACTGACCCTCTAACTTTACCAAGCACGATGTCCTTCCCCAAGCACTGGTCCCTACTGATAACCTATGCAAAGTGTAGGAAACGAGGTATTACCAGGCTTGATTCTAAGAAGCAATCTGGCCTATCTCTCTTCCAAAATCAATTTGTTTGTTCTTTTGGCAGTTCATGGTAATGCCAATAATCTTCACCAATACCATAATTTAATTGCATCCATTCTTCTCCAGTCTTCCTTATTCACTGACCAACTTTCACATGTCTACAAGGTGGTTGAAAATACCAAGGCTTGGGTCAGGCACACCCTAGTCCACAAAGTGACATCTTTGTTCTTTAACACTTTAAAGAGGGCTTGTGCAGGAGGCCTGCCCACTGTAAAACATCATTTAGGTTTTGACTGCTGCTTCCATAGGTGTTGCTTGTCGAGCAAAGTAAATGAACTCCTTGAAAAAATCAGTATCTTCTCCTTTTATCACTGATGACATTTATTAGTCTACTTGTAAGGATTTTTGTTTTCTTTATAATAAAATATAATCCATACAGCAGGCTATAGTCTTTGATCATCGCCAAGTGCCTGAAATCTTCCTCACATTCAGCTAGCAAAGTTGTCTTTCGTCTCAAGTAGCAAATGAGGCTTCCTTCAATCCTGACGCTATCTTTTTCTTTATACAGCTCAACTTTGGGAATTATCTGCTCGTATACACTAACTACAGTGAAAGGATTCAACACAGATTATTTCCTATTTATATTGACAGGAACGAATTTAGTCAGTCTTTCACATGCTTCTCTTTCAATTTGGGTCTGTAAATATAAAACTACATGATTTTTAAAAACTTAAAGAGCACCTGAAAGCTACTGGCTTGCTGTTAAGTTCTTTGATTCAGTGCTTTTCAACACTGATTTTTCATTCTCTAAAAGATTATCTAATTATTGCCTTAAAAAACAACCACAGGGCGGGGCGGCAATAAAAAAACAACCAACCACAGGATCAAACCCTCCTGAGTCACACTCATCTGTGTGGGGTGCCAGAGAGACCATCCACAGTAATCTACTCAGAGAAGACAGGCCAATAAACGTAGTAAGGATTAAGGAAGTCCTGCCTTAGTCCTCCAAATTGGGAATTTGTCCTGCACAGAGAAAACCTGCTGATTCGCTCTCTCTGTGCCAGGTTCTCTAACAGGGACATTCCATCAGGTGACTTTACCTAGACATTGGCAATGCTTCGAGTTGGGCAGTTACTGGGAGGTTTTCAGCAGGGGATTAACAGACAGATATATGCTGTCTTACCACATTATCCAAAGTACAATATGAACTTTCAAGAAAGGTGTAGACAGAGCACATTTTACTGTAGTCTGCTTTTCACTGTCACTGCACACAGTTGAGAAACCAGAACTTTTCATTTTCTACCCAGAATGGCAAAGAGAAGAAAACTCAGAGTCCAATTAGCAAATCGAAAAACAAATACAGAAAGACAGATAGATGGCAGCACTCACAACAGTAATGATGATAATAATGGAATTGATTATATAAGTGTAATCTTAGACTATGAGTCTTCAAATTTAGATATGGAAGATGTGTTTTCTCAAGGTGAATGCAGTATTTTTTTAAGCACAAACAACACATGGCATCCATAGCCAGTAAGTAATCATGCAGTATTTCTTGTACATGGTTCATAAGAGTAGCCCTGGTAGGTTACACATTGAGCTGCTCACCCTAAGTCAGCAGTTTGAATCCCCATCACTTCCATGGGAGAAAAACAAGACTTTCTACTCCTGAAAAGATTTAAAGTTTCTGAAATTCAAAAGGAAAATTCTACTTTGTCCTATACCCAAATCAAACTTGATGCTATCAAGTCAATTCTGACTAGCAACCCTATAGGACAGAGTAGAACAGTTTCTGTGGGTTTCAGAGCCTCCAACCCTTTACAGGAATAGAAAGCTCTTTCTTTCTCCTGTGACACAGCTGCTGATTGTGAACTCCTGACCACGAGATTAGCAGCCCAACAAGTAATCCATTGTGCCACCAAAGCTCCTGTACTTTGTCACTACATAGTCACTATCAGCTGGAATCAACTCAATGGCAGAACGTTTGAGTTGGGGGTTCTTCTTTCTGAATTTTGGGTTCATAAGTAGATTGAAAGTTGCCATATGTTGAAGAGTTATTGAAAAGAACTACAGGATATGTTAATTAAATATATTTATTAGATTATCAAGACCAATTGTCATGGTCAAACTTAAGAATAAAAATACTTGGTAATTAGGGAGCAAAAAGCTGACTCTTCTCTCCATCAGAACTCTTGAGTTGTCAAAGGTCTCAAGAGAGACTTCAAGCATCCTGTCTGATGCTACTACCGCAAAAAGAACAAGGAGCAATGAGGAGACCCTGGTAGAGATGTATGTGGAATCCGGAGCTAACATTTACAGATGGAGGTGGCCTATATTCATGTATGCTAAATGGATACTAGTGAGCAACAGAGAACATTACCATTGTTGGATATACATATACCTTTAAAACCATAAAAATAAGAAACACAAGTTTGAGTTTGCTATGCTTAAATTTTTGTTAAAATTGATAATAAAGTTGGTTGCATTACCCCTTCATTCAGCAAATTATTCACATACTACATATATTCGTGTATAAGCCAAGTATTTCAGCACATTTTTTAATGCGGTTTTGTGGTAAAGTTAGGTGCCTCAGCTGATATTCGGGTTGACTTACACTTGGTTACACGGTAACTTTAGAATACAAAAAAAAAAAAAAAAGCAGTACCCCAACAGTCCACTCAAATTCCATTTTATGTCTGATCTATAACTTCTCATCATACTACTTGATTTGTTTCTTTCAACTAAGAAATAATTTTACAATCTTTATAAAGAGAGCATTAAATGGGTGAGTAGTTTTTGATAGTTCTCTGGTTATCAAAGGTCTTCTTTGCAGAATTTAATCTTGATCATCATCATGATTTTCAATCATTTTATCCAGGATGGATTAGAAGTTCAAAAGAGCATCTCCTCCTATACAGCCTTGCTGAGCAGTGAGGGCACTGACTGTTGGCCGCACCTTCACGGGCAGGGATTATTGCTGTCTACACTAGAGCTTCCCAAACTTATTTGACCTATCACTCCCTTTAAATTTTTTTTAAGGCAAAAAAACCTATGGTGTCCCCTAGCAATTAAAACTTTTATATTATAATCCATAATCCAGGATAAGGTGTAGATACCTACTTTGCAGAACCCCTGGATCATTCCCGTGCATCCCCACCCACAAGGGACAGAATCAACCACTATGGGAAAAACCGGCCTACACAAACTGAATTCCTGAAGAACATATTTATTCAGATATCTAAACACTTACTAAAAGATAAATTGTTTTCTTATCCCAATAGGACCCAGCTTCTGAGATTTTAAGTCCTGTTTAGTCTCTTAGCTTTGCTTTGTTACTCTTCCCCCTTAAATTTTCTTATCAATAGAAAATCTTGATTTACACACACACACCCCACTGCAACAATTGAGAGCAGCCTCTCCCCCAACTGTGTATTTCTCATGTAACTGCATAACCAAACTTACCAGAATTATACTCCCAGATAATGAAATCTGATATTTAGTGACATCCATTTTTCTGCTGTTTTCTCACGTTTGCCCATATTCAGATCAGGAAAATTGTTATCGGGTTTTGTTAGTGCTGTTTACATAGCAATGTGGTCAATGAGCTCATGTTCCGGAACATTATCAAATCGTCACCACTGCCTGTCACCAGCAAGTAATGTCACTGCTGCATTCTTCTCAGGAGTCCAAGCAGGGCCTCCTGCCATACAGGGGCCATCTGGGTCCACATCAGCATCCTGTGTCTGAGTCCCAGCCAAGGCGTCTACTCGCCGATGGAACTTCAAGGATGGAGATGATGTTGGTGTTAACTTTCTTTTTTTAAGCTTACTTTTCTTTAATCATAACAACTCTTCTTTTCAAACCACGCTGTATGACTTGCCTGCTATATCAGTCTTCAAGCCTTTCACTTTAGGCCCCTCTGGATAGTCTCTTCCTAAGATAAAACTTAAACGGAACTGCAATGAAAACAAACTATAGGCAGGGTTTCTCGGTGACATCCTTTTCCTGGGTACAAAGGTGCCAGTGAATTCTCACCTCTCCCCTATAAGACCTTGAGCCTCACTTCTAATTCTTCTCCATTCCATGTGGGTTACTCTAAAACTCAAGCTCAAACTCACTGATGCAGGGTCAATTCCCGCTCAGTGAACCTAGAGAACAGAGTAGAACTATCTCCTAAGGTTCCCACGGCTGTCATCTCTAAAGTAGCAGACTGCACATCATCTCTCCAAGGAGCAACTGGTGACTCAAACCACCAACTTTCACATCAGCAGCCCAGCACTCAAGTACTGCTCCGGCAGGGACCCTCTGTGGTTGACTGCTCTCAGTCAGATACTACATCTTAGCAACTGCCATTACAAAACACTCTGTGCTTAAACAAGAAAGGATTATTTTTGCTACTGTCCTTTATTCCATCACTTGTCTGTAAACTGGTTCAACTGTGGTGACTTGCGTGTGCTTTGATGCTGGGAGTTTGGCCACTGCTGTTCCAAAGGCCAACTGGATGGAAGACCCTGGATAGAAATGCTTCAGAGGAGCTTCCAGACGAAACCAGGCTGAGACAGAGGAGCACTGATCCACTTCTGGGAAAAAAACTGACCATGAACAATGTCCAATATAGTGCCAGCAGACGAATCCCTCAGGTTGAAAGACACTTAAAATACAACTGGGGAAGTGTTACCTCATCAAAGTGGAGTCAACCATAACGTTGTGAACGGATAAACGGTGTGACTGAAAGTGAGAAGAAACCACTGCAGATGTCCATTATCAGAGCATGGACTGTGCAAAGCCTGTCCCTATGTAATAGAACATATGAAGACTGGTATCCTAAACATTAGTGGGCCAGAACCTGCCATTTTTAATCAGGCCAACATATGGCCTACTCTGCCAGAACTGAAAAGAATGACTTCTTCACATTTACAAAAACATGCCCGATTCAAGCTTACCTACTCAGCAATGCCATTAAATACATTTCAGAGACCCTGCATTCTAAGCTCTGTGCGGCCTAATTCTCATTACCATTCCTTAGGATGCATGCCCATGCCGCAGGTGAGTCATGCTCTACCACAGCAGTTCTCAACCTTCCTCATGCTGCCACCCTTTCATACAGTTCCTCATGTGGTGGTAACCTCCAACCATAACATTATTTTCAATGCTACTTCATAACTGAAATTTTGCTACTGTTATGAATCAGGTGAACCCTGTGAAAGGGTCATTCGAAGCCAAAGAGATCGCAACCCACAAGTTGAGAACCTCTGCTCTAAAGCATCAAATTATTTCATTTAAATCTCTCGAGAACTGAATTGAATTTTGCCATCTATGGGCTATAAATTCATATACATCGGATGAAATCCAACAGAAAGACTGTAAATGATTTTCTTTCTAGTCTCACACAGTTACATGCATTCTCCCAAATTTTAGGAGTTTCTCAAGTGGAAGCAGGAATTGTGGTTTTGGCTCCCAGGAGTCAATGCAAGCACATTCCCCACTGTTCATGAACTAAGAGGACCGACAAAGCTGTAGTCCTCTTAGAAAGCTGACTCAGCTGTCGTCTACTTCAGGATACTGACTTTTTACTTGTCCACCTCCTGGACACTAAGTCTGGATATGGTATTTCCTCATCCCCAAGTTCTGTATCACGGTACTATAACTTAGAGCCCGATGAGATCTCTTCATCTGCTACATCCACTCACTCCCCACCTCTTATGAATTCCAGAGAGTTGGCAGAAGAATGGCTGGCAGGAGCTGGGATTTCATCTCTGGGTGGCAGTTTATTATAAAAGTAACAGGTCCCAGCCCGTCCTACCTTCCACTCTCAAGAATACTAATAAATGTATGTATTTATTGGCAGCTTTTCCCACAAAACATTTATTTTACATTCCTGACCCACTTCTAACAACAGCCTTAGGGGAGACTGCCTCTGTAAAGCTTGGGGCAAGGCCGAGCGAGGCAAAACAAGGGCTCTTTGCAGGTGTCTCGGGGCTCTACAGACCTCCTGGCTTCCTTCTCCAAACTCCACTCCCTAAGGCACTTCTGCACTGTGCAGTGAGGGCTCCAGGTGTGAGTTGGGATGCACACACCCCTTGGTGGGGACCACTACAGCAAGCCACGGGGTACAGGCGGAAGCGTGTCAACTGAGCTTTCAGAAATGCCCAGTGCCCAGTAACGTGGGCCGGGGAAGGCCAGGAGACAAGAGACCTGAAAGGAGGCAGTGGCTTGAACATGACAACAGCTGTGTGCAATGGGAGAGGTGTCAAAGACAGGATTTGGAGAAAAGATTCGGGAGTGGCTCAGGGAATGGAAATAAGGGAGGAGTTAGAATTTTCGATGATGTCAAAGTAACAATCTTGAAGATCTGGAGAATGTGAAGCACTTGACCGATAAGAAAAATATTTGAGGTAAGGACATTCGGATGAAAACCCCTTGAGCAATAGCTATATATCAGAGTAAGTACAATATGAACTCGAGCAACACTGAGAAGCACAAGGAGAGTGATGTCTCCTCCTCAAGGGGAGGGAAAAGCATTTTTTAAAGGACAAAATATTCAACTGTGTCCAATATTGTCCATCCCGAAGCAAAGGACAAAGACCTAACAACACTGAAAGCTAACATTTGCTGACTGCTTGTTCTGTGCCAGACACACTGCTCCATTAGGCTTCCCATATGACCTGAGTTCACCCTCACAAGAACCCCACTGTGTACTGTTACCATCCTCAGGGATGGGGGTGACCATCAGGAAAATCCCTTCCATAGCATGATAGAGCACAAGGCTAGCCGAGATGGGACAGAACCAATGGGTAAAAATAAAAGGGTTCTGAAGCCACAGCTTGGCCTTTCAGAAAGATGTCCTATTGAGTGGAACAGGATTGAGGACAGAGCAATAGCCAGTGGTGAAAATGGCAGTGTTTCCTTTTGTGTTTATTTTTCAGATGGAGGCTACTGAACATTTACTTATGTGTTTATCAGCTGAAGTGGAAGGACCTGGGTCTGTCTAGGACTATGACGATCTCTAGTATCAGAGAAGCCACTTTGGGAGCAGACTGGGACACAATAAGGAAAGGTGAGGTGGATGGGAAGGAAGGACGCACAGTAGTGAATACCATGGTCTTACTACAGAGTCCTAGCACCCTGGATGGACAGACTGACTTAGAAAGGTGAGCGGGAGTAAGGTCTGAGAGGAGACAGGGCAGGATTGGCAAATGCAAAGCTTGCTCACTCTTCCATCAGCCCCTTCACACAGGGTTCATGACTGGCTACAAAGGCTGAGGCTGGCCTATGGTGGCCTGCCTGCCTGCTAGATAGATGCATGTGGCTGTCCGAAGCGCAGAAAACCAAGCCTGGCACACTCACAGGCATTCAGAAACCACTGTGAGATCTCCTCTCTTTTTGGTAACGCAGGCTTCCATCTGAATTCCAAAGGTCAGATAGCTCAGTGAAAGTCACTACACTATAATTATTTCAGACACACAGAGTAAGGAGAGAAAAGAATGCTCAGAGACTGTGGAGGAGGGTGGCAGGCAAGCTACTGCAACCTCTCTAGTAGAGATTTTGGCTGCACTGAGCCGTTTCCTCAGGCAGGCAGACTGGGAACTCACTCATTCACTATCTGAAGAACCAAGTGCCAGCAAACGTAGGAAATGAATATAACCCAGCCACACTGGGAGTACTGCTAGGTGATGGAAACTTTAATTGACTAAATGTCTGCATATTTAGTTGCAAAGTGGCATATTAAATGGTGTAAAAAAGTAGCATCTATGCTTTAGGAATCTTGTTTTATAATTTCTAGTTCTAGGGTGAAACACGTTCAATAACCCTTTCCCCCAGAGTCCCCTCTAGAGTAAGCGTTAAGATAAGATCAGAAAAAGAGTCAGTATTCTAAAACCAATGGTAGATATGCAGTACAGATATTTTCTGGTACCAATTTATCAACCACAACCCAAATCGTAAAACCAGACAGCTGTTCTAATTTTAGTTATCGCAATTTCAAAATAAACCTGTAAGATCATGCAATATCAAGGGAACAGAAGTGATTTCTAGAAAATCACTTTTACTGTTTTGTTTTTATTAGTGTGGAGCTATAAGAAGAATATAAGCAGAGTGGTAGAGACCTGAGCCACGGTTCAGACTCAGCCTGGGATCCTGAACAATCTTGTCGGCTTCGCTCAATTGCAGTATCTCCAACTGTGTGGTGTGAACTAGATTCAAAGTATATCATCAAAACCAAAGATTTGGGATTTAGCAAGACCAAATTAATTTTAGAAGGACAATTCTGCTTAGCAAGACAGGTACTTCTAGAGAAATAGGATTCCACTTAGCTCACGGAGAGGGAGCATCTGATTTATGTACTGTATAAGGCTCACAAGTCATCAAAACCAGCTGAAATCACACGCCTCACCAAAAAGTAGCTTTTCCAGCCATCACATTAGAGGCAAGTTAATCAAATGTTTGACCAGTCTGGCCAGTAAATGATGCTATAAATACCCAAATGGCCCCTGGCAAAAAAAAAAGTTCCTCACTCTGACTTAGCTTGAAGAATATGCACAGCAACTAAAAATTTCATAATTAAAAATAAAGTATTGTTAATTTTAATAATAATACTTAGGTAATGAAAACTATTATATCTTTAATTAGTTCTCAGATTCTCTGATTATAAATAAAAATAAGAGTCTAGGACATTTTTGTTTTCTAATTTTTTTTAATGCTTACAGAAATATTATCAGGTTCAGAGTCCACCTACATCAAGCCCAAAATGCTATTTGCAAGATTCTTCTGTTGGTTCTTTAAATTGTCTGTATCTTCATATTCTTCAATTAACTGTGCTCTCGCTCACAACTTGCTATTTAATAATCACTGTTTTCTGAAACTATTGTGTTGCTTCCAAGAGAAAAGAAGAGAAGAGGGACCAGGGAGGGGAGAATGACAAGCAGTCAGGGGATTCAATAGTAATTAATTATTTATATACAGCAGTGTTTCCGAACGTGGGTGATACCATACTGTAGAGGTGGGGAAACAGGGGGTTCCTAGAATAATGGAAGGGGGTGCTGCAAAATCAGTTATCTATACTTGATCCACATTACGGGAAAAGTATAAAAGCTTCTAGTCGCTAGTAATTTTCTTTCTGAAAAGAGAGACAATAGGCCAAATAAATATGGGAAGCTATGATATAGATAATCCTAATTTCACACCACCTTCTCAATAATGGTCCAAAACTTTTAGAATGTTTCAGAATTATATTGACATTGCTGAAAAGATACAAATATTTAATTAATGGCCTGAAGTGACAGAAATATAAAACGGGGAAAAAACTGAAATTTTCACTGTGGGGAAAATAGCTTTATTTCATAAATCACATTTAAACCGTTGAAGGGCTAGAATGTTGAGGTTTTAAAAACCAATTACCAGATAGAATAAAAAACATCAAATGAGTGAATAAAAAATTTAACTTCCAATTTTACTTCTATGTCCCAATTGCTTTATGGTTGTGAGGTCTGCTCACTTTTAACACATGTACCTAAGTGTTGACTTTCTAGAAATCCAAACGGCAAAGCATTGTTTCAACCCCATCAATCCTGTGAACCTGTACTTTGGAAAGAAGGTCTCCAGGTTATATAAAAGTCAGCCACCTAGAAAGATCAAAGGGGCCCACAAACACAGTCAAAGAAATTCACCTCCAAATGTTGGGTTTGCCAAGCAAGTCTTGATCTTAGTCAAGAAAGGATAGCCAAGGAAGATTAAGTATACATTCATGATTACATTTCAGGCAAGATCATGAAACTGAAACAGAAATATTCTACCTGTTCCAGAAAAGTATTGAAGCTAAGGGCACAGTAACAACAAAGCCAACAGAGCCACTTCTTTCTGTCGCCATGCATCGACAACGAATTGCAATTTCAAAGAAATATGGTTAGAAATAAATTCAAACAATTCGGCTGCTAACACAACAGAATCTCAGGAGGTAGAAAGTGGCTAAAGAGTGAAAAGTCTTCATTTCACAGGTGAGAGGCAATTTATTAAGCTTTCAGAGAAAACATTCCCTGACTTTTTTTCATTCAGTGCCTCCAGAAAAATTCCTTTTGCCTGCATTTCCACAGCAATCTTCTCGCTAAATAATGTGACCAATTATAGGTCCCACACCATGACAAGTATTCAGACTTCTGATATGGTCTCCACCACATCTATCAAATGTCTGTCATTTTATTATGTGTTTTTTTAAAAGAGCTATACATTATCTTACCAACTGTTCTCTCGTTTCTCTGTATTTCCCACATAGTGGTATCACATTAAAACAAATAAAACATTTTAAATATAGTTTATCTCCCTCACCCCTTGGTCCCCCAAAAATATCACTATTGAGGTCTACATGCCTACAATACATACCAGACAAAACTTTTTTTTCTTAGGCTTGAAGCACTTGATTTCAACAAGTCTCCATTCTACAGGTTATTTGACCTTACAAATAGCCCAATCAGCAGGTGCAAATGAGTTAATTTGCATAAGTTTTCATTTCCCTTAATTAGGAGGAATTTAAAGAGAAGTGAAGAGATCTTTTCTTTTTCCCTACTTCTTATGAAAATAGTTCACTCCCAGGGGAAAGAGGTTTCCATATGCAAAATGCAAGTGTATGGATTAACTAGAAATTATTTTTTGAAATCAGTTCAATGGGGAAAATGTAAATTTAGCAGCAGGCTGTTCTGTTCTGTCTCTGCCTCAGACCAATTCACTAAATAAATACCTAGAAGGTGAAGATGCCAGAAGCTCTTTACCTCAGTAAAAAGAAATTGAAAATGTGTTAGTTTGGTAATTATGGGTTTCCATGACTACCCAAAAAGAATGGGCTGAGGAATAAAGCCTTAGTTTTGCTTTATCACTAATACAAAAGTTCTAATGGTCACCAGCCTGAAAGAAAATTAAAATACAGGTGAGACAAAATGTTGACCCTCCATTCTCTTTTGCTTAGTCATGATACAAGCTCTATCAAAAAGGGGGAGGGAGGGTAAAAACAAACACTGAAGCAGAGAACGGCTTCAGAGCACAAGACTGAAGGTGACAAGTTGAAGAATGGTCACAATTACGTACCCTCCCGTCAGTGGTCACTTGGTACCTTTCAAAGATCTGTCAGTTTACCAACCCTAAGTTATGTGTTAACTTTTTAAAAACAGGACCAGCAGCAGCACTAGGTTATCAATAACTTACTGCAGGGGTTTGAATTTACATTTGTGAATCATTTTCAATCACTTGAAGAAAACATGAAGAGAGTGGTGGAAATGTGAACGAATTCCCCTCACCACTGCATCCTCTATGAGATTGTGTGTGGAAGGGCCCATAACTGGAATTTTCCATTGGAACATTTCTTTTAAATCGAAACACACATATGAAAAAGACCTTGATCATAAAACAAATAAAGACCTGCCAGCGCAGGGCCAAATGGGCAAGATGAAAAGGCTTTTGCCCTGAACACTCACGGGTTGATGTGTTCCCACAGGTCTACAAGCAAATCAAAGAGCAAGAAACACAGATGGGCTGGGAGCTGAAGTACAAAACTGGAAAACAACTCAGGAGTGTCCCCAGGTAAAAGCACCAGCAGCTGAAGAACACCAGGGCTACCCCCCAAGTCCTGCTGCAGAAGAGATAAAGAAACAAGCACAAGGACTCTGCAGAGGCAGTGCACACTGCCACCAGTCAGGGATCGGCTGATGAGCGAGAGAAAAGGGTGTTCAGTGCCAAATGGAGTCATCCCATGGAAACTGGTAGAAGCACCACCAGTCTCACCTGCACCAGACATAAGACAAAGGGCTAAGTAGAACACACCTTTCTCAAAAGCTCAAAAGCACAAGTTGTATTTGAAACACAAGCTGTGTTTGAATCCCTCCAACACAACTAGTACATCTCTAAGAGAGAGCAAGAAATGAAATTACTATTTCAGTTACTAAGTACAAAGGCCCATTGTCGCTTTCTTTCATATAGGTTTGGTTTGTTTATAGGAGTTCTATTAACACACTAATGACAGATCATTCAAGTCCTGGATTTCCTTGTAACACATATCTGGTACCCACTGCAGTATGCCTGTGCTATTATGTAAAAGCAACTATATGGAGTATCTGCTGGCCATCAGGTCATTTCCAACCCCAAAGGACCCATCTAGGGTTTCTAAGACTTGGGAAATCTTTATGGGAACAGAGAGCCTCATGTTTCTCCTGTGAAGTGACTGGTAGATTTGAACCACTGACCTTGAAGTTTGCAGGTCAATGCCTACCCAACAGAAAGGTAAGGTTCTCCTTTCTCCGTTATAATCTCTCTCTCTCTCTCTCTCTCTCTCTCTCTCTCTCTCTCTCTCTCTCTCCTCTCTCTCTCACCTCCTTAACCCGTTAGACAACTTGATGGGTCTCTCTCATTACCTCCTGTGATGAAAACATTAACCACAGGAGTCCAGGATGCCAAGACTGAGTATAGCAGACACTGTTGTAGCTCATTCTACTTTCCTTTTCTGAACAGAACCCTGGCTTCAAGTAACCACCATTCCGACATACAATCAAAGTCCTAGTTCTAAGAGGTATGTTTTGATTTCTGAACCAGGCCTGGTAACTGGCTTAGAATGATATGTATCAATTCTTCACAAGGAAACATGAGAATTCTAATAGGAAATATTTCCTGAAAGCTCCCTAAGAAGAGTTTCCATTTCTTCCTGTATCCTCTTCTCCTTCTAAACTCTGTCATCTCCGGAAATGCTGTCTGGAACTGGGAGTGCAGTGTATGACAAAAAAAGCAGCCATGGCGGGCAAAGCTCCACAATGCGACGTCCGTGCTCAGAGAAAGGAAGCCCCAGAACTTGATGCCATCCCTGTTTGTCTGCATTTCAATTTCTGGGTTCTGGTTTGTCAATAATTCCTTTATTATTTAAAGCTCATTTGCTTCAGGTTTTCCATAACTACAGCCAATCCCAAAAGCCCAAACCTACAGCTATTGAGTCACCTCTGATTCAGAGATGCTACAGGACAGGGTAGATCTGTCCCTTAGAGTTTCTGAGGCTGTAAATCCTTAGGGATGCAGACAACTAATCTTTCTCCTACAGAGTGGCTGGTGGGTTTGAACCACTGGCCTCAAGGTTAGCAGCCCTGTCCTTAACCCACTGCCACCGGCAGGGCTTGCTGCAAAGGTGTCCAAAAAGACCCACCTCTTGGATGGCTTTTCTCTCCTAGAATCACCGTGCAATCACTTCAGCCTGTGAGCTGAAAGCCTCTAGCACGCCATTCCCTGTGGCATGGTAACCCATGTTTCAGCTCCCGTCTGCTTGATCAGAGGCTTCCCTTCCCCACCAGTCACCCAGTAACATACTCCTCAGGCAGCATGGAAAAAAATCAACCTCGATCACTCTTGGAGTCGTTGGCTAGCATCGCATAACCTACTGTCTTCCCTACCACATTTCATTTTGAAGATTAAGGCACAAAAGAAGGCAGCAAACAAACATGAATGTGATTTCCTAGCAACACAAACAGACAGGGTAAAACTCCTGGCAAACCATGTTTCTGTTGGCCACCGACACAGAAAGAAATAGCGAGAAGAGTTTGATGAGAAAAATACAAAGAATCACACAGAAGAAAGAAGAAACACCTTTTGTAACGTCACCCTTCCCCACGCAGGAGGCCTGGTGGCAGAGTGGGTTATACACTGGGCTGCGATGGACGGTCAGCAGTTGGAACCAACATCTGCTCCGTGGGAGAAAGATGAGGCTCCTGAAAAGATGGACAGTCTCAAAAACCCACATGGACAGTTCCACTCTCCCTACAGAGTGGCTGTGAGAATCCACTCAATGGAAGTGAAGTATGAGCAACCCCCCAGCAATAAGTGCAAAGCTCAAACAAAAGTATTTATAAAGTATCTTACCCATACACTACTACACAACAACTTTCTACCTAAATACCACCCCCCCCCCCCCCTGCTTTCTGCCTTCCCTATGGGCATCATTAGAAAGAAGCAAGGTATTTATAGAAAACTTTGGTATTGGGCAAGGCATGGGGAAAACTAACACATGGGGAAATATGATCACCAGGGCTATATTCCCTAACCTATATCAGGGAATCTGGAAAGCTAAGTTAGAGATAAAATCCAAGCACATTATACTGCTTTAAATGTCACTCCCAGATTCTCCCCTAACAGCTATGCTGCCTTAAGTGAGCACATGGTTGATTCTATCTCCCTGTAGAGGCAGGCATTCCCTGATTATCTCCTCCCACTGCAGCACCTGTCCCCCCCTCATGCCTGCCCCCAATGCAGGTATTAGGTTTCCTCACCTGTGAGCTCAGAGACTTTACTGTGATTCCCACCCGCCTTGTGACTATGGAACTCCTGAATATGCATGACTAATGGCTACCTATAAAAGCCCCAAAACAATAAAGAATGCCTCCTCTCTAGCTCTCTCCCTTCTCCTCCAGTCCCCTCTCTTGCCCTCTCCACCTCCCACATCCCACCCCCCCCCCATAGACCACCAAGAAGGGCTGAGGTGAGCATGCTACTATGAAATGTGTCTGACTCCTTTATTTTACCTTCTCGCCTATCTTATTCTCTATCACTACTATGATCTTTATATATTATAGCTGTACAATTGTGCCTACCGCCCCGTGAGAGTGTAAGGGGCTGGTTCCCCCCCCCCACACACACACACACACACAGGCACCTGGAGGAGAATGATGGCACTGGCACCGTACAGCAGAACCAGGCTCTGGACGGTGTGGTCCCAGGAGGTTCCTGAGTAAAGGGCTTCTCATTGTCTCCAAATATACCAAAAGATGACGATGATGAACTAGCCAAAACAACTAAGAAGGTTCATGGAACAACTTGAATTAAGAGAAAATGAACTTTCCCACCAGCTTTTTGAAGCCCCTCATAAACTGCCTAAATCTCAAAGGCCTATAAGTAATGACCAGTTCATTTGAATATGTACATCGCTTATCTCAAAGCAATCCAGCCTAACTCAAAGCCAAATTCTAACAATTATTCACATCAAGAAGTCTATTTTGGTCTGTAACACATAATAAAGAGTCTATAGAAAATAGGCAGTGATTTGATACTTTCTATGATCCATTATAAAAATTACCTCTACCCATAGTTTTTCCTCTTAATTTACATGTGGCATTTAATACTCTGTGTATGTTATTAAGTTAGTCCTACCACACAGTGACCATGGGGGTATGACAATTTCTACTATCCTTTGATACAACCACTGAGCAGCACAGCCTTCTGAAGTTTGTCAGGGGGCTTGTGTTAGTTCAGGTAGACTAGACTAACAAATCCATAGATACTCACATGTATATAAGACAGAGCTTTATGTAAGAGCTTTTATATAAAAGAGCAACTGTATATTGAGAAAACATCCCAGCCCAGTCCAGATCAAATCCGTAAGTCCAATATTAGCCCATATGTCTATAAAATCCTCTTCAGACTCATGCAACACATGCAATGACACCAAATGCTGGAAGATCACAGGCCAGTGGGTGGAAAGTCTTATAGAGGCAGTGACAGTGGAAACATCATCTCAACAATGGCAGGGGTCTCCACGTGGCTCCTCCAGCTCCACTACTGTAGCTTAGCTCCACGTGTCTTGTAGCAGGATGATGAAGCAGAGTCTGTGTATCTGGCCTCCAATGAGCTATTTATCTCTGTGGACCCTCCAAATGAGGTCATCAAGCTGCAACCTGAACGACAGGCTAGACTCCACCCCTTTGCAAGTTGACACCAGATTATGTAACTACACCAGAGCCCTACTTTTGAATTGGTGGGTCCACAGTAGCTAAGGTTTCTCCAACATGATCTAGTCCACTCCCTCATCCTTGTCCACTCAGCCCTCAGCAAAACTGCAGAATGCCCTCTGCTTGGCCCTCTGCACCATGACACTTTTGGGTAAGCTTTGGGCTGCTAACCACAAAGTAGGCAGTTCAAACCCACTAGCTACTCCTTAAGAGAAAGATAAGACTTTTCCCATCAAGATTTACAGCCTGGGAAAGTCTACAGGAGAGAGGGACATTATGAAACAGAATCAACTTGAGGGCAGTGAGTTCGAGTTTGGTGAGTCTCTCTCCAGAAAGGCTTCTTCTGACAGCCAACACTTTTTACTGCAGACAGCCTGCTAGAGAAACCATTCAAAGGACAAATGAACGAATGAAGAATATGAAGGCAGCAGAGCCACATATCCATGCAAGTTGTCAGCTTGCAGACAGGAGCCCAGCCCTCGTGCCTGGGCACAGGGGTCCCAAGTCTTCTCTTATTACCTCAGCGAGAGAGCCAGCACAGCGGGCCAGAGTGACAGGACAGGTGATGGGTAAGCCTGCACCCAAAGATGAAAGGCATTCCCACCGCTTCAGAGGGCAGCTGAGGCAGCAAATCAGGAACAAATGGGAATCCAGGGTGGGAATGGAGCACAATGGACGGCCTCTCCTCCCAAAAAGGTACCCAGTAGAACAGTGCAGGAGGCAGCTGCAGCTTTGAAGGCAGAGGGATCCCTAGGGAACTGTCACAAAACTCTTATCATCCAGTCCTTACTACAAGATCATCCATCAAGCAGCCGCCACCCCACCCCACCCCCACCCCAAGGGCTGAACACAAAGGAAGGCAGCAGCTTCATTCCCCAATCCAGAACACCAACCTACTCAACTGCTCCAAGGCTGTAAACACCAACAGGAGCAGACCTGGCCTCATGTTTGTCTTGTGATGCAGGTGGGGGGTTTGGACCATCTGCCTTTCAGTTACCAGCCCAACTTTCAACACACTTTCCCCCCCACCCCACCCCCCGACTTCACCCACCGCTCCTCAGCCTCCATCCTACAGAATCCCCCAATCCCTGCACTTTCTCTGCAGCCTAGGCTAAGAAATCTTACAAAATAGTAAATTTCTCTAGTCAAACTTTCAGAGAAAAAATGTCGTATCTGTTCAAGGGGCAGCCTTATGGAAACTAGACTTGCAGTCACCACGTTTGGGAGGCAATGAGTAAATGTCAGTCCTACCTATTCACACCGAAGAGCATGAGTGGTATTGGTACAGCACGCTCACACTGCCATGTTCAGGTTGAAGACCATCACTAGCGCAGGTCTGGAGCTCCTCCACTTGGCAGAGTCCCCATTCAGGCACACGCCATTTCCTGAGTTGGAACTGATCAGGTTCTGAGTGACTGCAAGCTCAGGCGTTGTACATCTCTCAGGGGCCAGGACCAGATGTCAGAAACGCCTGCAAAGTGCCTGTACCAATGGTGGGGCAGGTTCGGCGCCCAAGACATGGGTATTATAAGAGCCCTCCACTATTTGCTTCTAATCAAACTCACCATGTATAACTGATTGTAAAGTCTTCTTACAGGACTTACATAGTTGATTAAGTCTAAAGAAAAAAAGCCCATTAAAATGGTAAAATATTTAGAACAATGTCATCATAAATACCTTAAACAATTCATTTTAATATAAATGTGTGTTCACTTATCAGTCTTTGGATGTGAAGCCAAGTATAAATTCATGAGTCTTGTATAAATGACACTTAAAATGTGTTCTCTAAAGCTTTCTATTTCTGTTTCTTGACATTGGGGGCCCATCCACTCACCCAACCAACACTGGAACACTGGGTATCAGCACTCTACAAGAAAGAACTATGGGATTTTGGTTCTTAGCATAAGACAGAAGCCAGTGGGGGTTTTGAGGAGCATACTATATCTGGCTTCAATTTGTAAGGTCACTTTGGTTGGTAGCGTGGGCCCAGGGGAGAAGTTCAGACATTATAAGAAATGCAGTGAGAATTGTTAGTGGCTTCACCTAAGGATGTAGCAGCAGGGAGAAGTCAAATCCTGAATAGACTGTACTCTGAAAGCAGAGGCAATATATTCACCAATGGCTTGAATGCAAAGATATTTACAAAGCAATCTAAATATATAACACACAGGTCCTGCCCCCACACCACCAACATCAATCCACAGGTGACACAGTGGGGTAAGCATTAGGCTGCTAACCACAGATACATGGTTCAAGCCCACAGAAGAGGTTGTTTGCTCCCGCTAAGATTTACAATCTCACAAACCTTAATGTGTATCTCTACTCTGCCCTTAGAGTCATACTGAGTCAGAAGACTGTTCTGTTTCATAGTTGCCTCTTCCACATTCAATTCTGTAGTAGCTTTGGAGGAGGGGAAGTGAGCCAGTCCTTCCAAAGGAACAAGTCTATATTCACATTTTATCCCTTACACAATATTTATTTGCATAATTATAATAACAAGCACAACCTGGAGAAGAATAATTAGTAACTAACACAAGCAACTCTTCAGGAAATATTCAACTCAACCAAAAGGAGGCAGAGGGCCCTCCACAGTAGCCAGACACTGGCCCCTTTATGAGAGGCACGATGCCACAGGGAGTGGAGAAGGGCATCCGTTAAGGCAGAAACTCCAATCAAACCACTTATGCTTTGTGTCTGATCACATGCTTGTTTAATAAAATAGTGTGACACATTGTCATTCCTACCTTATCAAACACAAAATACTCACAACATCTCCACAGCTTTCTCTAGAAAAATGACTATTTCAATCTTTGTGTTTGTTCCATTCTATTACTAGGTTTCCTATGCATTCAGTCAAGGGCTCCATCGGTCACGAATCCTTCCTACCCTCCTCTCAGTGACATTCATCTTTTCATAACATCATGCAACTAGTCTTCAGTTCCGATGAGTTTTCATTCAATGTATCTACTTCCACTGTATGCTGAAGAGTACACAAAGAGATTTGGATGGGTATTTCTGGTAGTTGCATAATCTCATGTCAATTGGATAAGAATGAAGGGGTGGAGTCTAGCCTGTCAAACAGGACACAGCCCGATGATGCTTCCCTGTGGGCACAGCATTCTCAGGATGATTCTGGAACGTCCTTTCTTCTTCCCTGGAGGCAGGATGCATTCTCTCTGCTTCACCTTCCTGAGAGGAAGCCAGGTGGAGCTACACTAAGACCCGAGTAAGCCATGCAGCAGAGACCTGGGGGAGACAGCCCTGTGATGCTTCCACTGCCATTGGATCCACAAGACTTTTCACCCACCAGCCTGTGATCTTCCTGCATTTGGCAACATTCGAGTGGTTACTTGGATCTGAAGAGGAACTTATAGACTAGTATCAGACATATGGGCTAATATCGGACTTATGGACTTGATCTGGATTGCCTGGGATGTTTTCTCAATATGTAATTGCTCTTTGATACACAACTCTCTTTTACACATGTGTCCTTGGATTTGTTTCTCCGACCAATCCAGCCTAACACAGTGTTTGACTTGATTTTTTTAATTGCATTGTCAACCTTAATGAGGATCTACTGAGTAAGAGATTCAAAACTTAATAAGGATCCCACATGCAAAATTTTGAAAACACTAAACACTGTAACAAGACAAATCTACTCTTGACCACTCCCTGGTAACTTTCCAATCTAATTTTATCAGGATTTCTAGATAAGCCAAAACTCACCAAGAGTTTCCTTAGGTCACAGAACTATCACCCATCAGTGATAACAGTGCCAAATTGAAACTCATGCACTGTTTTCTCCCAGAAGCTCATCCATGCCTTTTGGTATTAATACTTTGCACTACCAGCAGCCTTTAAAAAGAAACAAAGTGGATAACAGAAAAGTGGGTGAAGGGAGACATCAGACAGTGTAAGACATGAAATAATAATAATAATTTATAAATTATTATATTATATAAATTATCAAGGGTTCATTGGGGGTGGGGGTAAGGAACTGATACCAAGGGTTCAAATAGAAAGAAAATGTTTTGAGAATGATGATAGCAACAAATGTACAAAAGTGCTTGACACAGTGGATGGATGGATGGATGGATGGATGGATGGATGGATGGATGGATGGGGAGAAGAGTTGTACAAGCCCCCAAAAAAATGATTTTAAAAAAGAGTGAAAAGTATTAAAACCTAAAAAGAAAAAGAAAACAAAAACAAAGTCACAGTTCACTCCTTTTTCTCCTCTTAGTGCCTAATTTGCCATCTGTTTGTTAATAATAAAAAAAAACATTGTTAAAATAAGACCTAAAATAATACTTAAAAGGCTGGGGGGAGGGCAAGGGCAGGGAGCAGATGAGGGGGCATGGGATTCCTTATCCTTTTATCTCCCCTTTTAGATTTTAAGAAAGTCTCTTGAGCTCTCCTGTTTCTCTGTCAATGCCCAGTATCATTGCTAATATAACCTTAAGATCTTTTCTTTACCCCAACACACACACACACACACACACACACACACACTCCTTTTCATTCAACTGAAGAGAAAAAAACCCTTTGGAGCACATTCCCACCTACTCTACCAATCTACCCTGCCCTCGTCTGCCCTGAAATGTGGGGGTGTTGTTGGGGGTGTTGCAGCACTATTTGCAAATAGATGCCAGACAGGACACAACTTTGCTATTATTTACCAGGAGTTATCAATCCATTGAGTCACTTGAAAACTTCCTTTATAGCCATCTTCTTGAGCTTGCTTTTGTCTGGCGTTTGTTGTGTTTTGTTTTTTAAGGGCAGAGCAGGAAATGATGGGGGGAGGTGGCAGGAGGAGATCCACACAGTTCTTTGCTTCCCTTACCCCAGCTCTCTCCCCTCCCCCTTCCCTGCCCCTAAATGAATGTGAGAACTTCCTGCAGAGAGAACACCATGAATAGGACCTGGCATCTCGACAGGAAAGACAGTGCAGAACCATGAATACTCTGAATAAGGCTTCTATGAAGCCACTAAATTAAAGGAATTCAGGAGCTACACAAAGGGCCTAGCTTGCTAATGGATTCAGTCTTGTATTTTACAGTATAATGAGGAGCACACAAATGAGAGCCTTTTTTCCAAGGAGCTGGACTGGACCGACCAGGCCAGATGCCTCCCCTCCATGCTCCCCATCGTCCCCTAGAGTCAATGTTGTTCTTGGGCTTAGACAAACATTTCAGGAGGAAGTTGGCTATATGTAATCATTTGATCCACCCTTCTCAAGAAATAAAAATTAATCTCCTGTTTAGAGGTCAGATTCTGAGGTATAGTCAAGTTTCGCTCCTTTACAGATTCCCATAAGAGAAGCAGCAGTCCCACGGACACGAAAAGACAACTTCGTTCTTCCCATAAGTATGTGATACACCGCTCACTGAACAATAATACAAGGAAATGTTGTCAGAGCAGCTCTGCCTGGTGCCTTACAAATAAACATTGTGAAAACACTAAAACGTGTACAGTTGTTCTGGAAATCAACACAAGATTCACTCTTGATCAAGAGTTTCTGGGCCACAGTACTCAAAACTCAGATGGCAATTCACAGTGCTTTGTTTTTTTTAATAAGTTCTCACTTTGGGTGCTGAGAAAATTGCATTTAAAATAAACAGATATATAAACACATCAACTCCACAACTTTCTCTTTAATTGCACTTTAACCTTTTCCTTTTCTTTCTTTCCATTCTTCTGTCCAAGCATCCTACCACAGAGGGATAAATTAGCTTTCAAAACTTATAAAAATGGATGGGGCTGGGAAAGGGCAGTTCTTCCGTGGCACAACAAACAAGAAATATATAAATGAACTCCAGACCAAAGCCGAGAACCAAGTAACGTATTGGGTGGCCTATGTGTTGCTTGATGCAGGAAGCTAAGCCACTGGTATTTCAAATACTAGGACAAGGTTACCTGTGACCTGTGGGGGCCAGGTTTCAGTGGAGCCTCCAGGCTAAGACAGACTAGGAAGAAAACTAGCAAAGCCACATCTTAAAAAAAATGAAAATGTTATGAATAGTAATGGAATATTGTCTGATATAGTGCCAGAGGATGATCCCTTCAAGTTGGAAAGCACTCAAAATAAGAAGAAGAGCTGGCTGCCGCCTCCTCAAAGTAGAATCCACCTTAATATATGGATAAAATAAAGACTTGAGGACTTTCATTTGCTGATATAGCACAACTCAAAATGAGAAGAAGCATCCACTAAGGCAAACATTCATTAATAATTGGAACATGGAACATATGAGGTATGAAGAATCTAGGAAAGTTGGAAGTTGTCAAAATGAAATGGAAAGCTTGAAGCTAGCTACCCTAGGCATTGGTGAGCACAAATGAAGTGGGCGTGATCATTCTGAATCAGTCATCTGCTCTGTGCCAAGAATGAAATATTGAAGACGAATGACATCACATTCATCAATGGTAGTGAGTTTGGTTGTTTTGAGTTTATAGCAACAGATGTAGCAGCTTTTCAGGATTACAAAGGGTTCCTCCCTCATGTTTGTAAAAAGTTATATTAATTATCATAAAGCAACATATAATATGAAGAACTTGTGAAGGCCTAGCCAGTGCAACAAGAAATTACATTTCTAAGACTTGAAAAAAATAGTATCACCACTGTTTGCAAAGGATATGGTTGCTGACACAAACTATGGATATTAATAAATGTTGGCAAAATGGCTGGATTTAAGGTTGAAATATTAAAAATAAATTGCATGTACATGCACCAGCAAACAATGAAAAAAAAACACCATCTGTAACAGTCACAAACTACATTTACTAATATAGACGTAAGAATTAAACCTCAGAAAGCATGTTCCTGTTCCCAGGATTATACAGTTATACATGTTTATTTAAATACTGCTCCAAATATCAACAGAGGCCCCAAATTTTACCACAAAAAATGCATTAAAAATGTGCTGAAAAACTCGGCTTATACTCGAGTATATATAGTAGACACACACTCCCCAGAGGCAAATTTAAAAACAACAAAAACTGGTGCCTTCAGACTTGATTGCTCCTTCATTATTAAAAGAAAATAAGCACTGCAAAACTAAAATCATTTTGGAAAAGTCAAACTAAATGATGTGCTATTTAACCATATTATTCAGCTGTGTTCTTACAAGTCTCAAAGGCTGTTATAGGAAACACACAGAAAAGACAAAATCAAATTCCATAAATAAAAACCTATTTCACAGCAGCAGAGAGGTGGAAACATTTAAGGAAACCGCACTACCAAAAAAAAAATCAAAACCTTAATTTATCTTCCTCAGGTCTCCCTCCACTTATTAAGATACAAATCAACCCTCCAAGCCCAAGGCACAGTCTCCTGGGGCACAGGACACAGGGAGAATCCAGCAGTCAGATGCCTGTATGTAACCCTCGGGCTCTGGCACAGTGCATTTGAAACCAGTACAGCATCTCCATTTCAAATCTTTCACTTAAATGCTATTTTTCTTCCAAACAATCAACAGTTTTCTCATAGTTTGGTTTTATCTTCACAGAGATAACACATTTGGCTAACATTTACAGACAGCAACTCCTCCTTGTAAATACAGTCACCAGCATGGTCAATCAACAGTAAGACACTAAGAAATTTTTGTTTAATTAAGAATTTCTCAGATTTGGTCCAGTGATTGTTCACAACAATATTGAAAATACTTTGAAAACAGTAAAGGCTTTTGTAAATACATGCTGTGAGTCTTTGTTAACAGGGGCCATGAACCAACTGGGGCATTTCAGTCCCCAATGTCTTAGGACAGGAGAGGAAAGTCTAGCCAGTGTGATCTCCAACCATCATCAGTGGACATCATGTGTTCAGAAACATGCTAGTAATGGGCAAGCCAACAATATGCATATCTGTACCAGAATTACCTCAATGCTACACACCACAGTCGCATCACGCCATGACCCAACTTTCAACCAGGAATGCCCACGGGAGGAAGGGTCATGACAGTGACGAACTTTCACACATGGGTACCTGTGACCTGGCTGCCATCTCTCCATAGGTTTTCTAAGGCAATTAGTTTATGTTCTTTCTTGTTGAATGAGTGAAGGAGGAAAGGAACACCTCCTTCCTTCTGGGTGCCAAGTAGTCTGTTAGGTACTAAAAACAGAAACACCAATTTCTGTGTTCCCAGAGGAGAGTGATGTAAGGACAAAGCCAGACAATGCACTGAGCAAGTCCTGTGTCGACACAGCACATCAGGGGCCTCGGCTGGCACTCTAGCCACCCTCTGCACAAGCATCAATTGTTCAGCAACAAAGCAGCCCAAATACCAGCTTGGAGTAAAACCAGTACCAAAAAGTAGAGGCAAATGATCATCTTAGGACTTAAAGACCATAGGAACAAAAGAAATTCTATAACTCCGGGTTCACAAACCCACAAGCCCACCAGGACCAGGCAGGCACCTCCAGAAAGGAATTGGCCTTACAATTAGCAGCCTAAGCCACGCAGCCACCAGAACTCCTTAAAGAGTACATACCAAACCAAAAAAAGCCAAACTCACCAACTTCCAGAGACATGTTGAAGAAGGGAAAAGCACTGTCACTGTCCCTGACTGCTCTGCTGTTTAAAAATGGGGGCTGTCCTTGGGGCAGCTTGGCCTCTCAGATTCATCTCTCCCCTGAACCTGGAAGCACTTATACCCCACCTGGTGAAAAGTACTCCACAATTGTCTGAATTGGCTAAGTAGGTTAGTGCAGGGGCAGTGAATTATTTAAGGCGGCCCTTCTAGCCAAAGTCTCTGTAACTCCCACCAAACAACTTTTGTCTGCCTGAGTCTGGGTAAGACACTGATGGATTCACCTGTGAGTAATCGTGAACAGGGTTCATTGGAATGCCACCCTACTGGGTATAAAAATTAACCCTCTCAAAGCAGGAGGCGGAGATCTCACTACCAGTAAGAGCCAGGAGTGGCCAGTGGTCTCTGGACCAGGACTCCTGAACAATGAACCTCTTGGATTCAGAAGATAGCTGTAACATCAGAGGAGGAGCAGCCGAACCAGGAGTCGGAGTATGAGACAGATTCGGGGACTTCCCAGCCCACAGAGTAAGTATAGCTGAGTGCTTTTGTGTAGGAGGCTGACTTGTATAATATGGTGCCTCTGGGTACTTAATTCAGGGAGCTGAATTTACTGACTACAGAGCTTGAGCTGAATGCCTTTGGGGTGAGGCTTACATCAGAGTGGTAGATCCTTTAGTCATTTATTAGCAGCCCTAAAAGAACCCTTTATCGTGTCCAGAATGAAGATCTGTTATCCTGAGAACTTCTCACCTATAAAGCAACCTGTTAACGTCCTTAATAAACCCTATAATTGTGATTATTGTCCATGAATTCTGTGTGGCTGGAGTGTTGTGCAAGAGAAAAAAAACAAGATAGCATCACATATGAGGGGTTACCCCAAGAGATGGAAACAAGCTCCGTCATTAGAGAGAACTTTCACAGAACACATTTTTCCCCATGCTAGGTGAACATCAAGCAACCCGCTATGAGTTAGTGCATACAGTGACATCACCTGGGAAGGTTTCTCCCTGGTCACAGTCAATTTTTTTGTAAAAGCAGTTTCACTGGAACCTCTTTTTTTATGATGGCTGACTTAAGAGAACAGTGTGCAGCTTTGAAATTTTGATTCCTGCTCTGGAAAAAAAAAATGCTGCGGAAACTATTGTGATGTTAAATACAGCTTAAAAGGACAGCACTCTGAGAAAAACTCAAGTGTATGAGTGGTTTTCTCGTTTCAAAAAAGGTGAAATGTCAATAGATGACAAACCTCCTTCTGAATGTCTATCGGCTTCCGAAACAGATGAAAATGTCAGCTTGCAGTACATTTGGAATTCATTCCACCAGGTCAGAATATTAATCAAGCTTTCTATTTAGAGCAGTGGTTCTCTACCTTCCTAATGCCATGCCCTTTAATACAATTTCTCATGTTGCGGTGACTCCAACCCCCAGGCTGTCATTCGATCCTCAAAAGGGTCACTGCAGCCCACTGGTTGAGAGCTGCTGATTTAGAGCTTCTGAAAACATTGTATAACAGTGTAGGACAAATAAAAGCCTAATATGGGCTGACGAGGGAATGGTCTTCCCACCATGACAATGCACCTGCTCACACAGCCATCTCAGTGCACCAGTTTTTGGCAAAAGCAGCATGCCCCTCTTGTCGCATGCACCTTACTCACCTGACCTCACTCGTGTGACTTCTTTTTGTTTCTGAGAATGGAGAGGGACATGAAAGGAGAGCAAATTGAGAAAGTAGAAGAGTTGAAGGAAAAAAAACTGATAAGTTTGAAAAATGTTTCCAAGAATGCAATCGCAGATTTGACAAATAAATGTATCAAGTGTAATGGAGAGTAGTTTGAAGGTGATAGGAAGTTGTTTTGTTAAAAGAAAAAAATCAATAGTTTCGCGGGGGGGGGGGGGGGGGGGAGGATTCCAAGTTTGTTTTGGGTATCCCCCTCATATATAAAAAAAGCGTCACTTGATTGACTTTTGAACATAAACAAAAGTTTGTAACAATAACTGGCACCAGCCAATAAACTTGAAACTGTTGAGCAAATTCACACACACCCTCTACTGACATTCCAGGAGACCCTACAAAACCAAGAGCAACTTGTCATCTCAACGGAACCTCTGTTTGGCAATTCGGATGTTAGATCTGAATGAAGAGGTGGCTAGTCAATTATGCTTCTTTCTATACTCAAAATTAAATTCATTGTTACTGAGTAAATTCTGACACCTAGCGACCCCTTAGGGTAGGGGAGAACTGCACCTGTGGTTTTCGGAGACTATAATCCTTTACAGCAGTGTTCTCAACCTGTGAGTCGCAACCCCTTTGGGGGTCAAATGACCCTTTCACAGGAGTCCCCCGATTCCTAACAGTAGCAAAACTACAGTTAAAAGTACAAGGAAAATCATTTTATGGCTGGGAAGGTCCCCACAACATGAGGAGCTGTATTACAGGGCCGTGGCATTAGGAAGGTGGAGAACCACTGCTCTGCAGAGTAGAGAGCCTCATCGTTCTCCCTCAGAACAGCTGGTGGTTCGCAACTGCTGACCTTGCAGGGAGCAGCCCAAGGAGAAAGCACTAGGCCAGCAGGGCTTCTTTTTTCTATAGTTTACAAAACTATTAAAAATGTACAAACACTTACAAATTTTACAAAGAAATAGCCAGATGACTCCAAAACATCAGTAAATAGTTGAGCAATTATATTAAGAACTGAAATGACGTATAATGATGCTAGTTTGGGTTTTTTGGATTTTTGTTTTTGTTTTTTTCATTTATTTCAATAACCAGAGCACATGTGATTTGAAATCTGGGCCTAACCTTAAACCAAACCACTGCCCAAGTCAATTCTGACCCTGGTGATCCTGTCTGCAGAGCAGAAGAGAAGTCTCCATATGGTTTCCGAGGCTGCAAATCCTTACAGAACTAAGCAGTCTCATTTTAATCCATAGAGGTTAGTGGATTCAAACAGCCAACTTTTCGGTGGGCAGCCTAAGGCTTAACCTACCAAGGCTCCTTTTGGCACCATTAGCCATCAGAAAGAAAAATAAAACTAGCCTCGGTGTTACATGCTGTATGAGCCCCTAATAAAGTGTTTTTTTAAAAAGCAAGCAAAATAAAGTTCTAAATGTAAAAACTACAGAACACAAAGAATGCTTGTATCGCTTCGGGGCAGAGAGGATCTTCTCAAGCAAGACATAAGGCATGAGCCCCTTGAAAGAAAAGACTGCCAAATCTGAGCATATGAAAAATGTAAATGAGCATATGTCACCAATGCCCAAGGCAGAGGAGGAAAAACCAAACAGAGAATATTTGCACCTAATCCATCAATCTCAGCACCAAACCCACTGCCATCCAGTCTAGCCCAACACACAGCAATCCTACCACAGGGCAGAATGCTTCGGATGTTGTAAATCTTCATGGGAGCAGACAAGCTCATGTTTCCCATAGAGCACTGGTAGGTTTGACCCGCCCACCTTGCTGTTAAGCACCCCAGTGCTTAACCCACTGTGGCCCCAGTTCTGAATACAAAAGAGATATAAGTCTTACTATACTTTATGAGAAGAAAAAGGTGAGGTTTGCATGGTCTCATAACTAGTATGTGTTATTAACAATTAGTTAACTGTTGGTGACAATTGCCCGATAATGCAATCTGGTTTATACCTATCAGGATTTATAATCCATCAGGTCTTCATGATCACTGTAACCAGATTCATGCCACAGCCACTACGGCATGTAGGAATGTAAAGAGCATTCTTCAGAGCCTGCTCTGATCTCTGCAGGGATAAGCAACCGCTCACAGGACAGAAATCAGAACTTTCCCAGAAGCAGTACAACTCCCAAGTGACTTCATGACTGGAAAGGAAACGGCTAAATGGGAGGCCAGCCCAAACTCTGCAATGCACTAACGAGTACAACTTACCCGATTGTTTGGTAGAGGACATGGGGACACACACACACACACACACACACACACACACACACACGGAGCAACTCAAAACCACACCATTGTTTGTTAGGGGACACACACACACACACACACACACACGGAGCAACTCAAAACCACACCATCAAAACCAACCTGCCCATGTATGCAGTGCCAAGCCTGTAACCCCAAGTTTGGCAATCGGCTCCTCCCCTCCCAGCACAGTCAGGTGCTTTAGAACTAGCTTGAAGACGACCACCCAGCAGTCACAAATTCCCAAAAGATGCTAGAGATTGCGGGCCGGTTAATTAGCTCATGGAAAAGGATATTCTAATAAATATGGAGACTCAACTTTTCTTATGAAAATACTGGTCAGAACTCCTAACTTGCTGATCACTGCAAGGAGCCCTCCTGAAGGCCTCAAGAAAAGCAGCAGGCAGCCCTCAGCCCACCCACAGTTAACAAGGGGTAAGGATTCCACACCCTCCATGCCTTCCTTTCATTTGTTCTCTCCTCTCTAGTCGTCCTTCAGCTGTGGGCTCTCCCTCCTGCTCTCTCCTTTCAGGATAAGCAAGTTCACGTTTCTTCCTCCCAGACCAGTTCCCTCCCCGTTTCACTGGGAGACGCAACTATCCAGTGACAGGCACACAGCCTGTCAACAGGTCAATATGTGTCTGTCTGGGACACACCCAGGAAACCAAAGCCCATATGGACACAGAGAACAGTACCAAAAACAGAAGTCTCTGCCCCCAGGCGCCTTCTCACCACTAGCCCCCTGGAAGGCAACCTCTGTAATAATCTCTCTCCAAGTGACAACACTTTTGGGTCTGAACTCTTTCCCTCAATGTTGCCTAGTGCCTGTTCAAAAGTCTAGGCATCCTTTATAAGTTGTCTCCTTAACCCTCTCCTCACTTGACTCACTCTTCCTAACAATTTCATTAGCTCTAAAGGTTACAGCTGCTACCTGAAAGTGATCCCCAAGCTTTGCACACACCTAGCATTTCAAACTGAGCACATCCAAAATTGAAGACACCAGATGTCCCCCCTTGTACCCAAAGCCAATTTCTACTCCTGTGGTCTGCCTGTTGGCCTCTGGGGTTACAGCCACTCAACCTGGAAACCTTCAGGTCCCTGTGAGATGCACAGCCCTTTCTAGTGCCTGGTACAGGGAACATACTCAGATTTCCTCTAAATCCTCAACTACTCCTTCGCACGCCTCATTCAACAGGACCCAGCAATGCTCCAGCCTAAGCAACTCTCCTATGCCCAAAGCTTGTCATCTCCTACGACCCAGATCTTCATCAACCTGGTCCTTCAGCTAGGAACCTAGCACGTCTACATTTACTATGGGACTCCACCTCTCTTCAAAAACACCTCAAACCCCAAATTGCTACAAAGGTGATCACAATTGCATGGTACAAACCTTCAAAGTCGGCCACTCTATTACAGCTTTCTTTCTCTCCTACCAAGCTGAGTTCCAAGAAGCATGTGTAACGCACCATTCATTATTCCTTTGGCTCTCCAGCACCTACTGGAGCGCCTCAGCACATTTAGCACATAACCAGAACCAAACCAAACCACTGCCATCGAGTCCAGTCTGATCCTACGGGGCAGAATAGGACTGCTCCCTAAGGTTTCAAAGGCTATAAATCTTTTTTTTAATCACTTCATTGGGGGCTTATACAACTTTTATCATAATCCGTACACACATACATCAATTGTAAAAAGCACACTGTACATTCGTTACCTTCATCATTCTCAAAACAGTTGTTCTCCATTAGCTCCTCATTTTCCCCCCTCCATCCCCGCTCCTCCCTCCTTCCTGAACCCTTGATAATTTATAACTCACTATTTTGTCATATCTTACACTGTCCAACGTCTCCCTTCACCCACTTTTCTGTTGTCCGTCCCCCAAGGAGGAGGTTATATGTAGATCCCTGTAATCGGTTACCCCTTTCCACCCCACCCCACCCTCCCTCGACCCTCCAGGTATCGCCACTCTCACCACTGGTCCTAAAGGGATCATCCGCCCTGGATGCCCTCCCTGTGTTTCCAGTTCCTATCTGTACCAGGGTACATCCTCTAGCCTACCCAGATTGGTAAGGTAGAATTGGGATCATGATAGTGGGTGGGGAGGAAGCATTTAGGAACTAGAGGAAAGTTGTATGTTTCATCATTGCTACACTGCACCCTGACTGGCTCATCTCCTCCCCGCGACCCTTCCGTAAGGGGATGTCCAGTTGCAAAGGCTATAAATCTTAACAGAAGCAGAGCACTTCATCTTTCTCCCATGGAGCAGCTGGTGGGTTTCCAATCACTGACCTATGGGTTAACGCAGTGCTGTTAGAAGGTCTGATATCAAGGGCTTAAGTGGAGAGCAAGTATTTTGAGGATGATGAGGGCAACAAATGTACATATGTGCTTGACACAATTGATGCAAGTATGGATTGTGATAAGAGTTGTATGAGCCTCCAATAAAATGATTTTCTAAAAAAAGGATGAAACTTTATACATAAAAATGTGTAATAATAATCTGTGATCACTAGTCATAACATTTTTTAAAACATTATTATGAGGTAATTTTCTTTTTCAAAAATATAAAAATTTAAATACCAAAAAAAAAAAGGTCTTCTTGAGCACACAGAAGTCTGTCAGGGGCTCAGCACTAAGGCTGTCAGTCTCCATCTCTAGCACTTCCCTCTTCAGTCCAGCCTCCAGCAAGCTCCCCACAATACAAATCCACTCATGTCTCCCCAGCAAGCCCACTGGTATGGGATCAAGTCTTTAGAATATGAGGCCTTTTGGCATCTGGCCCCAGCTTCCTTTTTAATTTCATCTACTATCTTTGATGCCATGGAATTAGCCAGTGCTAAGATTCTGTGCCCTCTCTGGGGTACCCAGGAGGCTGTCACTAGTTTACAACACCCATGAAGCTTGGCACCGATGTCCTCTGTCTTACTCAATCACTGCATTCACCCGGTTTGGACTAGTAACATCTACAGACAACTCTGCTTTGATTGGCAGACGTCTCTGAAAGAAAACACTGCCCAGGGTAGCTACGCTATGGCAATTAGTACTGGAGAAACGTCCGAACCCTACTGTTTCCCTTTATCCAGCAGGTCTACCTGGAGAGCAAAGCCCTCCATCATCTGCCAGTTTTTTAGTGCCAAGAGAGGCGTCAATCACACTGCTTAGTTTGATGTTGTTGTTAAGAGTAGGGGCGGGGAGTGATGCTTATGTATATCAAGCATTCAGAGAACACTCCCTACAAGATGGTCCCTTCTCTCAGTAGTGGACTGCTTCAGAATAGCAGCATCCTCATATGTGGTGGCAAGATATCACTTTACTGCACTTTTGTCATCAGCTCCCAGCATTTATTCATCAACAAGACAATACATTCCAGTTTTGGTTAGACCCACAACTCCCTCTTAAAACTTGGTTACAGACATAGCCATCACTGTGCTTCTGCTTCATACCAACATCAGCCAATCACTACTCTCCTTACAATTACACTGCACTGCTGACAGCTGTTCTGCTCAGCCCTTTCTTCCATGCAAATCAGCTTGTCAGCTGCAGCCCTGCTCCAAGGAGTAGGCCAAGGTCTCCATAAAAACTTGTCACAAAGGGCAAAAAGCTGCTGACAATGGGAGAAAATGCACACTGGCAGGTAATTAACCTGAAGGTGAATTAGTCTGAGATAGAAGTGTTTTCATTTGAACTGGCTTATTTTAGTCAAACAGAACCTGAACACACACACACACACAGATGCCAGTGTTTATTATAATTTTAAAATTTAACATAAAAAGCAAGATGAAGATCCTTTTTATCCAATGTTGTTACCTACATTGCTGTATTTCACAGGGCCTTTGCCACCCAATAATAATTGAAAAATAATTTATAATAGGTCTTTAGTAGAAACTTAACTGGTCCAATGTATACAGTATACAACCAGTACAAGTTGTATAGCCATGGATAAAAGACCTAGAAAGTTGTTTTTGCTTCCAGGAAGCCTTATAAATTACATACCTGCAGTTTAAAAAAAAACAAAAACCTTTCATCCATGAACATTCAGACATTAGGTTGTCATGGCAAAGAACAAACATCATCAAACAAGAACAAACAAACACCAATTAACCATCATCCAAATTTCACATCAATGAAGCTTACATATAATCTACCAGATGAGTCCTGGTGTCACAGTGGCTAACATGCTCGGCTGGAAGACAAAAGGTCAGCCATCCACACCCACCAGTCACTCTGCAGGACAGTGACCCTCCACTCCCATAAAGATGACAACTGCAGGAACTCGAAGGGGTCATTATTAGTCAGAATCAACTCAGCAGCAAGCAGAAGGGATAGAAGATACTGAAAGGACCTGCCTCTGAAGAACAGCCAAGCATGTACCACACATCCCTTCAGTCCCAGTGGGAGATGAGAGCACATGGACCCAGAAAAAGAAGAGAATGGCTTTCCAGTGCCCTAACTTCACACACCCATAGGCATGTACACATTTGCATTTTCTTTAAATCTAAAAAAAAAAGTCACTATTTGCTTACCCCAGAAATTAGATCCTCACAAACCATCACACTGAATGAAGTTCAAAACAACTCAAGGTCCAGATATCTACAGGGAGGGAAGGAGACTTGGCTAGGCTTATGGCTGAATTATTACACTCATTTAGACTAGACCTCGCCCCAGTAAATTAAGGTTGTTTTTCACACAACATACAAGACCCCAGGATTATGACAGCTGCGTACTCCTGGTTCTTCCATTAGGGCTCAAGGATTCACAGCCTTGGGGAGCTTGGGACATGAGCTAGAGCTGCTCTCTTTTTCTGCTATTATCCAAAAAAATAAAATAAAAACCCTCACTGTCACCAAGTTGATTCCAAGTCATAGTGAACCTATAGAACAGGGCAGAACTGCCCCGGTGAATTTCTGAGGCTGTTAAGTCCTTACAGAAGAAGAAAGCCTCATCTTTTTCCCACGGAGCAGAATGGTGTGTTAGAACTGCCAACCTTGTG
This sequence comes from Tenrec ecaudatus, assembly GCF_050624435.1. NCBI lineage: Eukaryota > Metazoa > Chordata > Mammalia > Afrosoricida > Tenrecidae > Tenrec > Tenrec ecaudatus. The sequence goes on from NC_134544.1 coordinate 14,529,600, forward strand.
GTTAGCAACAGTATATGCTTACATTATAACCCACTGTACCACCTGGCTCCATTCTACAACTGGTGGTGAATCCCCAGTTCCTCTGAGGGAGAGCAGTTTTCACATTTATCATTACTAGTGGCCTGCTGCAGAACCTCCTCAAACATGTCCTCAAATTCATCCAGCGTTTCAGGGGATCCTTAGTCATTTTTTTAATCAAAAGCACTTTGGGAGTAGATAGCACAGTAATTACCAAATGAGTCAAAGAAAGTGTATCGCCTGCCAGTGTCACAGAGCGTCAGTGCCCAACACTATATCCCATCATCTTTAATGAGCTCTAATTAACGCTAATTAATGTCTGTGGGAATTTACCACTACTAAAAATAAATCTGAACTGTACAGAGCTGAAACAAACAAAAAAAATACCTTTCTCTAATACAGTGGGGCTTTAGGAGGTTAGGGGATTTACCCTGGGTAGAGCGACAGCCCACATTTAAATCTAGGTCTCCAAGTTATTTCCACACCCAGACAGACCAGTTACATCCCTTAAAGTTCTCTGGTTGGCTCCTCCAGCTGCCCCTCAAGAAGGGAGCAGTGAAGCAGACAGCCCTGGGTAAGAGGTGCAGCCAGGACTCAAGCTCAGGTCTGTAAGAGTTTCAAGGCTATGCTTCCCAACAACAACAACACCCCTCCTAACTTGCCACCCCAGCCGCTCAGAGATGTCCAAAGATCCACAGAGAGGAGCAGTCTGACAATCCTGAAGTGGTGAGCTGCCACTCTAGAAGAACCGGTGCCAGGAAGCTGTTCGGGATTTGGGAGCTGAAAAGAATAGCAGTCATAACTCAGATGGAGTTCATTCCCTTTCTCCCTGGCTTTTCCACAACAAATTCACAAAAACACCTACGAAACCTGCATAACGTCTATCCCCCAGACTATCAGTGAAAAGAAAAATGAGGACTCGGGTGAGTGACAAGAGAAAAGCAAACTGTGGGAGAAGTCGGCATTTTAAGGCAGGGAGGAACAAGCACAGGCTCCAACAGTGTGGAGAAGATACGCCCTGGCCTACTTCCCATCTCACTCAATAATGTACCACCAGAAAGACGGGCATTGTTTTCTGTATTACTCTCAGGGTGGTCAAACCTTTCTGGGCAGGCATAGAACCTTTGATACTTTTGACAGGAAAAGCCGACTATAAAAGTAAAAACTTACAGTGAAAGATATCAGCATCGTTTCAGGTAAGCACAAAAAATACTGACTTATAAAATAATATCTGAATCCCTAAATATATCCAAACTCTCTAGGCATACTATACATTAGTAGATGAACGCCCAACAGAAAATGGGCAAGGGACACAAACAGGTCATTCTTCATGGACATCAAACATGTGGAGAAGGTGAGATAGTTTACTGTGCCAGCCTGGCCAATAAACACATGTGAGATTAATTGAAGGGCGGAGAGATAAATGGCTCGCGAGCCTCGCCTTTCTTGTCTCTCGCTCTTTGATCATCGGACCATGTGCGGCTCCCTTGCTTGTTCTGTGCCTCAATTTGCAAGCTACACTACCTGTGGGACACCTAAACTGTGGACTGTGTTACTGTAATTTGAGGTCCTGCTTCACCACACAATTGGAATTTACATCTCTTGAGCTAGGGACTGACTGTTGGTGACCTGGCTGACTGTTGGTGACCTGCCTTGCTATTTGCTGCGTGTGCCGGGATAGCCTGGATCTCTCTACAGAGGACTACCTTGCAGCCCTCAAGACTTGAAGGACTGCCAGTGTCTCACAACTCTCTCACGGGAGTGAGTTGCACTGAGCCATTTATAACTGCTTTATAATTTAACTGTTCATTTCTTGTATCATATATTTATCTATCTGTATATAATTTAACTGTTCATTTCTTGTGTTATATATCTATCTATCTTTATATATATATAATTATTAGCAATCTGGTTTTGTCTAACACAGAAGGGATGTTTAGTCTAATGATCTAAAAAATGTGATTTTTTTTTAATCAAGATTTTCCTCCCCCAAGACTATTCGCCCTCCTCCCAGCCCCCTTCCATCGACAAACAGGACGCTCACTTCCCATGACATCCCACCTCAACTCCAAGGGAAGAACATGCCCCCTCCCTAAGAGGCAAGAGCAGTGTGCCCTCTGAGAGCATCGGCGTCTGGAGTGAATATTCCATATGCCGCCAGCTGCGATGGATTTTTACCCCTTTGTACTTCTGCACTTTGAAAAGCTCCTTTCCTGGTACTCTCGGGGGAATTAATTGGCTCGATGGGTTCACTTCCATAAAAGGGAAGCTAAAACTCATATTTAAGGTCAAAATGAGGTTAAAATGGACCCCGCCCCCCCGGCATGCATGAAAGGGAACCTTCTTCCGCCTCCCCTCCCCCCCCCCCCCCCCCCCCCCCCCCCCGAGTTCACAGACTGTCTCTAACAGGAGCCAGGTAAGTCATGTTCTTCTGAAGAGGGAAAAGGTACTCAAAACAGGGGCAGATTGAGCTCATCTGTTTAGATGTTTTTTAACATCACACAAGGGTAGAGCTGAGTATATGTACTTGAGTAATAGGTTATGTGCACTTAACTGTGAGATGACATCTTTTTAAAAAGGAAAATTGAAATAGAGAATATAATGAATACTGAATCTTTTCAATGCTCATATAGCTGATGGAAACAGCGTTACAAAATCTATTCTTAAATTTCTCTCCGACCTGTTGAAAAATAATAATTAAGTGATTTTCCATTTTTTCCAATCATTTTAACTTTCAAGCGCCAGGCAAGCCATTGTTGATTTTCTAATGTAGTACCTCTTCTTAGCCAACCATCTGTGTCGAAAGCCCCACCCTAAATCTCCCAAAGGTGACAGCACTGATGAAATCTAATTTCCCCCTGTGCAATTAAGCCATCCAGCTGCTCCATTGGACACCCCCTTCCTATGCAATCTGTCACAGTGACTGGGACCTCTCTCTCTCAGGCACTAATTACAATGACGAGAACCCGGGAACCTCGAAGCAAGAGAAAACACCAAATATGTAGTGTACATCAATTTTTTAATCTTTCATTTTTAAAACCTAAGTATATAAGGGAATCCACAAATGACAGTGTAGCAAAAGAAACAGGGGCAGATCACCAAATCCTGGCTCTAGTGCAAAGTCGGGAGCTAACCTGAGTGTGCCCCAGCCACTCTAAGGGCTTGCCTTCCTCATCTGTAAAGATGCAAGTGCTGGACTAAATGCTAATTCCTCTCTCAATGCTTTTTCTCCTACTGACTTGAAGCCAGGTGGACAGACAGACAGCTACCTCATTTCGAATTAAAGCCAGCCACCAGAAAAATTTGCACTATTGGCTCCCTCTAATACAGAGCTACAGTAGCCCTGGTGGTGTAGTTAGTTAGGGTTGAGCTGCTAACCTCGGGGTCGGTGGTTCAATCCCACCAAGCACTCCATGGGAGAAAATTAAGCTTTCTGTTCCCTTGCAAATTTACAACCTCAGAAATCCAAAGTCGGAGCTCTACTCTGCCCTATTGGGTTGCTATAACTGGATGGCAGTGGGTTTGGGGTTGATCAAAGGTGAGAATTGGGAGCCTTGATAACAAATGGAAAGGTCAGCAGTTCAAACCCATCAGCCACTCCTTGGCAGAAAGCAGCAGCTGTCTGCTCCCATGAAGATGTATAGTCTCGGAAACCCTCAAGGACAGTTCTACTCTGTCCTACAAGATCACCCTGAGTCAGAACACACTCTGTGACAGTGGGTCTGGGAATACAGAGCGGAGAGCCAGTGGTGGTGGTCCAACAACTTAATTCCCAGGCAATGTAGCCAAGTGCAGCCACCACCCTCTGTCAGAGGAAGCTGGTATGTTGCTGGAGCTTCCAGAATAAGCTACACCAGAAGAGCCTGGCTATCTACTTTGAAAAATCCAGCCAATGAAAACCCAATGGACCTCAATAAACTGGAGTTATACATGGGGTTCCCATAAGTTAGAGGCGGCCACCACCACCACAGCCACCCTCCCTCCTCCTCCAACCACCTCCACTTTCACAACCACCACCGCTGGCACCGCCTCCCCTACCAAGACCCCCAGCTCCACCACCTCCACCTTCACCACAACGGCCACTGCCACTTCCACCTCCATGACCACCACCGTCCCTACCAAAACCACCAGCTCACCATCTCCTCCTCCTCCATCACCACCTCTGTCACCATGACTTGGGAGCCGCTGGAAGATGCAAACAGTTCACAAACTCAGCTACTCACAGAATGATCAGATTCCACCAGACAGCAACAGGTTTGGTTTGGTTTAATAGAGTTACCATTACAGAAAACTTCATCAATTCAATAACAACGCCTAAGGCGGCCTAAGAAGGATTTTCCATGGAAGAGGATGTATTTCTTTAAATTCCTCTTGAGCATTTGGAGGTCCACGTTACAGAGTTGGTGTGTGTGGCGTGGCCTGGTGTGGCAGGGAAGGGATGAGTCAAACATGATCTAATCTGTCATTAGTCTCACATGGCACCAATGGGTGGTTAGCTCTGGTGGGCAGCCTTGGCCTACAATGGCAAGTCACTCCTGAGTTTCAAGAGGCCCATTCCCTCCCCAGGTTTTAAACCCATCACAGGTCTCCCAGCTCCAGTGAAACAGGCTTGCTGTTAGAGGAGGTTTCAGCTGCTGCTCCACACCCGGCTCTACAGAAAAGGAACCCAGAGCCCAGGACAGGTCCAAGCAGATGACCAGCACCAAGCCAACGTCACCTACTCAGAGGATGCATTTCTTTAAACTATAGCACACCCCCTCTACTGGTGTGTTGAGAAGAAAGGGCGCAGATCTTCACACAAGTTCTGCTTTGGAAAAAGACAAGGTTACCTTCATCCAAGCCTGACACATCAGCCAAACCCATGAAGCCTAAGATGGGGCACGCAGGTAAGCAGGGCACCACCTGATAAGCTTTCAGAACAGACGTGCCCAACAAGGCACATGGCCATTACATAGAACACTTCTATGAAAAAGAGAGCCATCAAGGTTAAACTCAGGTCCTGTGTGCAAAAGTCTCTTCAGACCAGGTGTCAGGAAAGAACTGATCCAGACGGATACTAAATTTGCAGTAAAACCTACAAAAGCCAGAAACTGTGGAAGGTGGAAGGAAACCTGTCAGAGAAGAAACACTCAAATAAGTCACAGTTAAATAAGCGACAGAAAAATGGTAAGATTCGCCCTGTCGCAGGTGGGAAGTCTGAGACACCCAAAAGAACACGGCAGCCCTGTGGACTACCAGAGCTCACAGGTCCCACGGTACAGTGGATATACATACAGATCACACTTTCATTTGCTCTATTTAAAACACAGGCCTTGCCCTGGAAAAATAAAGTCCAAATGCTCTAACATGTCATTAACTGGGGCAGGAATATGAAAAGCTTCATTCTTTAGCGGCTCTTCATCAGCTAGATGACTCATTAAGAACAGCAACAAACACCTCTCTGCTTTAAAAGATTATGTGCATGGAGAAGGAGGGGACTAAATAAAATCAAATCATTCAAACGGTTTCAACCTTCAAGTTTCTAATTAATTCCTCATTAATGAAATAGTCCAAAACCCAATCACATTTCACTCGTCCCATAACCAATAAGGCTGCTTTAAAAAAAAAAGTCACAAATGCTGGATTGTTTTGCCTAAATTATCAACAATGACAAATTTAGAACGTAGACTAACAAGTCTCATCAAGTGTCTCACTGTGGTAGTTATATAATTTCATGTCAACTTGATAACTAAATACAGGGGGGTGGAGTTTGGCCTGTCAATCAGGTCAGAACTTGATGTCTCCTTGTGGATGTGGCCTTCTCATGAGGATTCTGGGAACTTCCTTTTCTTCTCCCTGGAACTGGGTCTCTCTCTTTCTCTCTGCCTTCATTTTCCTATGGACAAGCCATATGGAGCCACGTTAAGATGTGAGTGAGCCATCCTGTGGAGACCTGGGGAAGCACCCTTGTGATGCTTCCACTGCCACTGGATCCACAAGACTCTTCACCCACCAGTCTGAGTTCTTCCTGCAGTCACCATCATTGCATGTGTTGTGTGAGTCTGAAGAGGAATTTATAGACTAGTATTGGACATATGGGCTAATATTGGACTTATGGACTTGATCTGGACTGGGCTGGGATGTTTTCTCAATATGCAATTATTCTATGATATAAAGCTCTCACACACATATGAATGTGTCTGGATTTGTCTCTCTACTCAGCCTGGCCTAACGCACTCACCCAGTCCCCAATCCAGCTTCTAGGTTCCAAATTCAGAAGCCACCAGATTTCCATGGCACCAGGAAACTGCATTCCGACCACTAAATACATTTTACAATCAATGAACTGAAACAATCGCAAGTGTGAAAAACAAACCAGCAAAATAGCACCTTCAGCATCAGAGAGCAATCTGAAAGGTGTAGCTCGCCCTACAGGGTAACACAACAAACAGCCCACTCAATAAACACGTGCAAAAGCATCTCACTAACCCAATAACTGTTAATGTGCTTGACCTCAGCACATAATACTGCACAACATGACATGCTTGTGACGCCAGTTAACCAAGTATCCCAATGTCCTTCCACCCAAGTATTATTAAAGTCTACTCTTTGCAGATCTCTGCGTTTCAATCTACCACAATGTTCGCAAGGCTCAATTTAAAGGTCCATATAAGTCCACACAGTCAGTGGCCTAAGGACAGAAGACACCGAACCTGCTGAAGGGTCGGTTGGTTCTGTTTTGCTTTAATGACACTATCTTTAGAAAAACCATGCATAAAAAGGCTTTGCCTGGGAAGCACAGTGACAGGAGGCCAGACTCAAAACCCCTCATTACCAGGCCGCCAGCAGATGCCTGTGATTAAAGGGGCGGGGTGGGTTTTAGAAGGTGGGATTTAGGAAAGAAATAAAGATTGGGGGGAGGGGGTGGTAAGGAGAGAGGGCTTCATCGTTTTTTTTTAGACATTTTGACAAGATCTCTTTCTCTTTTTCACAATGCATGGTGTCTGTCTCTGCATTGCCCACTTTGCTCCTGGGTGACTTCAGGATCTCACAGCACAAGCCTACCCCTGCCGAGGCACTCAACAAGCTCAACCCTGGCACCTAGCTCACAAATCCATTTCATTAAATGTATCTCAAAGTGGTGGCAAAAGATGCCTCTTGAAAGAAAAAGGTGAGGGCTGGAGACACTGTTCACTCTAAGAAGCCTTGGGGAGAGGAGCTGTCCATGCCGACAGCACACAGGTGGCACCTCTAGACTCCAAGAAGAGAAGGACCCAGGGTGGCTCTGTTTAGCCCATCCCCGGCGACCCAGCAGGACAGAAGGCTGCAGAGCCAGGCACACACCACCCAGCTGCTTGACAAATTCCACAAATTCAATGCAACAAATGTCTAAACTGTAAAATTCAACAAGTGTTTCATTTGAGAAAGGCAAGTCTTCTACCAGGCTTGGGTTGTACACAATGTGAAAATAGGCTGCATTAATGCTCAAATATAAACACAGGGCTCTATGGAGGAGGAGGAGAAACAACATAAGACACTTTACACTTTAAAAGAATCATAATCTTTGGATAATCCATATACAGTAGTAGTTTAACACCCTTAGAGCAACAAAAAAGATGTCAGCTTTCCACCTGAACTTCATTCAAGCTCTTTTAGACCCACATCCTCTTCCTGAAAGCGTCAGTAAATAAGGCGATGACAGACACACCGCTTTAGGAATAGACACTCGGGGAGTCTGAACCTGAAATGACCATCTTCTAAAAGCAATAAAGCACTGTGGTCAAGGTACAAAAAAGTGAACTTTAAAAGATAAGGTGTAAAGTAGTAAAACCTTTCATGATGAGTTAGTTCAAACCTTACAAATAGGATCCTTTAAAAAAAAAAAAGCAGCAGCAGCAGCAGCTGACCTGGCACACCTCCACTCTAGAGCGTTAGGTACTTCTCAGATAAAGTGTTAATTCTCTACTTCCCAAGCAAGATTTTCAGTTTGCTGAAAGAGGCATGCTTGCAAAGGAGAATACTAAATCTCTCTACGTCAACTTCAATCCAAGTACAACTATTTGCAACCAGAACATTGGGGCACTGGATCTACCAGCGTTGGTTCAGTGCAGTTTTAAAGGCAGAGTGATAAAAACCGAACCTTTTCACTGGGTGCACCACTTTGGCCCACCCTAGAGGATAATATCCCCTCATTACCATAGGAGAAGCAGCATCTTTTCTGACAGTTTTTAACCAAGTGAAAGATTCAAGTGTAAATGAGATTCAGCATCGATTCATGGAAAGTGATATGAATTGCAAAACAGACTCGCCAAGCTTTCGAGGGCTGTGCCAAGGGCGGAGAGGCACAAGATGGACTGCGACGCCTCCCTAGTCATGTTTTTGAAAGGACACATGAGATAATTTCCCCCAAAGCCCTGTGAGAGGTTTGAATGTAATAAAATCCAAGGCGTGCTAGGTGTCACTAGACCACAGTTAGGAAGGAAAATGGGCCAGGCACTTTACATCAAAAACCACAAAAACTGTATGTTTCTGGGGAAAGGGGTAAAGAATTAAAAGCCTTTGTTCTTCAAATTAAAAGGGCTATTCAAGCACACGCTGGTGTCACATGTTCATAGTGGGTTACTCAATCCTGCTGGAACTCTAGTAATAAGAGCCTGCTCGTCAATATCACAGCTTAAAGCTGCTGACCCCTTCTTAGTTTCCGCGGAGGGAAGCCTGTCAGGTCTGATCACTCTCAGGAGAAAGGAAGAGAAGAAATAGGAGAGGGCAAGGAAAACAAGCCAAAGAGCAACACAGAAAAAGAACTTGGCCAAGATTCACCAGGGCACAGGTGATGTGTTCCACACCATGCCAACAGACCCCCTTTCCCATTATGAAAACTTGAACTGACATGGCCAAAAATTAGTTTAAAAAGTCAGAAACTATTACAAACAACACTGCCCTTCATGAATGAATGGCTCAGACTCTCCCAGAGAGTTCAATACACAGCACATCAAAGTTTTAAAACCCGTGCCATCGAATCAATTCTGACTCATAGTGACCCTGCGAGACAGGTTAGAAATGTCCTGGTGGGTTTCCAAGGCCGTAACTCTTTTCAGGAGTTGAAAACTTCACCTTCTGGAGAGTGGCTGGTAGGTTCAAACTACTGGCCTTTGTGGTTAGTAGTCCCACATGTAACCCACGACGACACCAGGGGCTCCTCGTCAAAGTTCAGGTGTACAAGTTATGTTCAACTCAAACCAAGCCCACTGCCACGGAGTCGATTTGGACTCAGTGACCCCACAGGACAGCTCCTCAGTGTTTCCCAGATGAAACTTCATGCCTTCCTGCAGAGCAACAACTTTGAAATCAGCAGCCCAGCATTTAACTCCCTGCAACAAGCAGGCCTCCTTTAACTTAATGCCTGGCACAGAAAGCCTTGAATTAATTTTTAACCTAAAATTTTAAATTACTCTTTCTGGTAAAGTTTAGAAAGTCTGGTATCAAAAGGAAATTCGACGCTAACATTCTCCATCAAACCACTTTAAATCAGCTAAGAAAATGGTTGTAGGATAGCTGAACTAAAATTTTCAAACCAAGTTTTCACCCAGATCTCCAACATACATCTTTGAATTCATTAGGAACTTCTACTTTACCCAAATAAAATATGTAAAGCAGCCACAAACATCTTCCACAGCCTTTGAAAAATAACTTGAGCCAAGTGATAAATATTAAAATTTCATTGAAAGATAAACCTCAAGAGATTGAAAGTTCTCTGCTGGACAACAGCATCACACACACACAAATTTTAAGGGGTGGCGGGCGGAGGGGAACTGATTACATAAATAAAGTAGGCAGAGTATGGCTACCAAACTTAATTTAAATACTGGAAAAAATTTTAAAGGCTTCAAAGACAATATACTAGTTTAGCCCTAACTCCAAATAAACAGAAAAACACACGCAGCAAGAAAGTTAAGAAGTTGTATAGAGAATTTCAAGAAAACAAACGAGATACAGAATTTTCTAACACTCCTAAGGAGTGTTACCTAAAACAAATCCTCATTAACCTCTTCCTAAGGAACATAATTACTACCAAAATGTAATCGTCTGCCCACAGGGGTGATTTCTAGGAACCCTCTCAACCTTCATGAAAGCCTTTTCTTTTTACTTAAAATGTGAGCTTCTTCCTCAAAGCTCACAGAGAATTAGCACTTAAGAAGTTTGGCTCGATGGCAAACGAATATTACTATCAAGGAGTTTGACCTATCTATTTTCTCTGTAAATGCAGGCTTGAAATGACAAACTGGGCAACTGAACATCTTTATGGCCATCAGAGCCGACTTTCTTCTAGAACACTAGAGTACACTAGATTCCTGGTCAAGAACAGCGAGGGCACAGCATGTGATATCCCCGTTGAATATTCTGATGAGCGTATACACGCAGACATATGAAGGAAGGGGGAACCAAAAAGTTCACTGAGAGATGAAACTGAAAGATGATAACATTGTTCCATGCTCTTGTTTAAACCCCCTCCTTTATGCTGTAATAGGGAAGTAAAGTAGGAAGGTTCAGAATGAATGAGCAATTACTACCTATTCAGAGGGAGCAAAGCGAAAAGACTAAAATAAACGCATTGGAAGTTTAAGATTTCAGTGGAATGCATACTTAGCCTTCTTAAATTGAACTAAATAGACAAAAACAAGGCAATATCATCCACTGAGAATATCTGAGACACGCTGAAAGACAATCCAGGAAAATATGAGATGTACATTTCAAAACTGTAACACATGCTCTAAACTTTTCCAATGGACAATGTATTTATCAACAACATTCCAATCAAGAAAAAAAAATTTTACAGCTCTTTCCACACACACACAATAAAAAAACCCCACAGCTCCAAACACTTTAAGACCCCCTTGTTTTATTCAGGTTTCTTTCAATTTGGTCTTCAAGACATGTATCATTCTCGTATGAACAAGGCAAACATCCTCCTTCCAAGTGTGATTACAAGTTAATACTTGTGAAAGTAACAATATTTTACAGATTACATGAGCTACATAAAGCTGTTGCTACCACATAGAAAAAAAAATCACCTATTTGTTGGGTCACCGACTTTAAAAGGCATGCCACCCAGCTGACATATTAAATTCAGATACGGTAGAAGCCACTGCATTCTCTGGTGTTCTTCCTAAGGCCAAGTTCACCAGAAATCCACTAAGGAAGTTCAAGGAAACTGAAATGAACGTCTTCCCAAGATCGCTACTAGTCTTGCAAATTTCAGTGTGGGAAGAAAGACCTCTACACTCGAAGGGGATGACTGGTTTCCACAAGGGCAGGCAGGGGTTGAAACAAAAAAACCCAACTTGCTACACATTTGAAAGAATGGCTACAGGGTAATGGAGCTACAAGTAGGACCACTTTCTCACCATCACTCATAACTCAGAATGAATAGAGGTGGGGGAGATTTGGAGATTTGACGCTCCTGAATTCTGCTGAGATAACTTGATTTTTAAATAAAAATCCTTATCACCAGAAGCTCGGTTCTTCAATCCTAAGCAAAGAAGGGATGCAAGCAACTGACAATGTTGAAATCTACCCACCAGAACCCATAGCGCCTTGATTTGGCATTGCCCAAATCCTCAGTGGAAAGAGAAAACACTACACTGGCTGCCCCTTCATCAGGAATTTGAGCAGGGGCTGCAAAAACAATGGGCACATTCTTATAAGGACCCCCTACTGCAAGTCAATTGACAATGATAAGTTCTGATTAGAAAGCCTAGAAGAAAGAAGGAAAGAGGCGGGTATAATCATTGCAGATGCAAGATATAAGTCTGCAGAGGAAACTGACTTGACCAGAAGCCAAAATAACATGGGGTTTATTTAGTAAGGCCACCAAATTCTACCAAACCCGCAGGGCGGCGGGGCTGAACAGTTGACAAGGAACGGCGGTAGCTACTTAGAGTGAGCAAGGTAACTGCCAAGAGGCAGAGGCAGGGTGTTCAGGAGTCTTTGTGCTTCCTCTGTCGGTATATGCGCGTACAGGGCTCCCCTAGTCCCAAACGGCCTCAGTCCCGGAGCCCCACCAGAGCGGCCACGAGGAAGCACCTCTGTGGCCTCCTTCGAGAATAGCTGCTTCCTGCACTTCCTGGTAACCGGCCAGGGGCTACCTCCTCCTCCTCCGCGGACCTTCCAAGCTCAGGGCCTTCCCGGCGGACTCCCAACTCACAGATTGTAAAAACGGCCCAAGTTAGTATCACGCCGGTTGTGCGTGAAAGCTGTGACTTGCCAAGGAAGCCTCGCCAGGCCCGTGTCCCCTGATTTGGGCAAGCAGCCGCACTTCAGGGCCGTTTGTCGGGCCCTGTCAGCGTGGGCACCTCGCCCGTGCACGCGCAGGTGCCCCCTTACCTGCATAGAAGCGGACCAGGCAGCCGATCTCGGCGTCCATGCCTTCCTCCTGCACCCGCCACAGCTCCCCGAAACCCAGCTGGAAGAGGTAGTCATTTTGGATCTGCAGTGGCTTCTCGTCCGCCTCCAGCCTCCGGGTGGTCTCTCCGTGCAGCTGCACGTACAGGGTGGGCGGCGGCGGGCTCGCCTTCTCGGCCGCCGCCGCCGTCTCCTCCCGGGGCCCGACGTCGCCCCTCGGGGCCCCGGGAGGCGGGGAGGCCGTCGGGGACGCCGGCAGGGCGCAGGGCTCGGGCCCGAGCGGCGCGGCGCGGCGGCGGGGCGGGCCCGGCTCGCCCTCCAGCTCCTCGGACGACGACGACAAGCCGCCGCCCCCGCTGGAGGGCTCCAGGCGCTCGGACGCGCTCTCGGCGCCGGGGCTCGGGCTGAAGCTCTCGGGGTCGGAGGCCGCGCCCGCGCCGTCCAGGGCGCCCCCCGCCGGCAGCGGCAGGCGGCCGGGGGGCGTGCGGGGCGCCTCTGTCCGCGCGTCCCCGGGGCCGGGGATCGGGGTGGCGGGGCCCCGGCCCAGTACCTTGAGCACGCCGCCGCCGCCGCCGCCCTTGGGGCCCGGCTGGAGCAGGCGGGCGGCCAGCTCAGCGGCCGTGGTGTCCAGCGTGCAGAGCACCGGGCGCAGGCCGGCGGTGGCCAGGTGGCGGTCGGCGACGTGCACGCAGCCCCGCCGCAGCTGCTGCCTCACCCAGTCGCGGTCCGACGGCTGCAGCTGCAGCGGCTGCCGGTGCCTCAGCAGCAGCGTCTTCCTGTCCAGGCTGCGGGTGCACAGCGACGCCGCGGCCGAGCAAGAGGCGGCCAGGCCGGCGGCGCCCGGAGAGCGCGCGGCGGCCGCGGCCGACGACGACGACGACGAGGCGGCGGCGGCCGCGGACAGATTCCTCTTGAGCCGCCCTCGCCTCAGCAGCAGCGAGTTGGCGCCGCCGGACCCGGGCACAGGGGCAGCCCCGCCGGCGGGGGCCTGGGGCGCCGCGCGCCGCCGCCTGCGCCCCGTGCCGCCCGCCCTGGCCGGCAGCGCCTCGGCGGTGGCCTCCTCCCGCGCCCGGCCGCCCGCGGTCAGCGCGGGCTCCGGGCTCCGGCCGCCCCCGGCCACCGCCGCGGCCGCCGGAGCCGGAGCTCGCTCCTCGCGGCGGGGCTCGGGGAGGCGCTGCGCCGCGGCCGCGGGCTCCATTGCGGTGGGGCTCGGCGCTGCCCCCCCAGCTCCGGAGGCGGCGGGCCGAGGGGGAGGCGACGAGGCGAAGGCGGGAGCCGGCGGCGGCGCGGGAGCGGCGCGAAGCCTATGGCGTTCGGCGCGGCCGTTCCGGGGGATTATGTGGCGACTCCGAGCATTCCGCCGGTGTCTCCGCGTTCCATCCCGCGCGCCAGCCCGCAGCCGACACACACGCCCTCCCCGCCCGGGCCGCCGGCTCCGCGCGCAGGCCCCGCCCACGCCCCGCCCGGGCGAACCCGCCGAGAGGCCCGGCTCATTGAATATGAATCACGCGGCGGGAGAGGGGCGGGGGCTCCCCGCTGGCCTTATAAATATGCATCGCCAGTATTACGGCATTCCCGCGGGGAGGAGGAGGGAGGGTCAGGGTTGGCTGGGGCGGGGCTTCAAGGTAAACAAATGAGACGCGTGCGTACGGGGGCGTAGTCCAGCCGTTTCCCGGGGCTTCCAGAGCTGGCCTGGTTGCAAACCGCCTGCGAGGGAGCGGGATCAAGAGAGGCACGCGCTGCTCCCTGGGGGTTGTAGTTCTACCCCGGCACAGGCCTGCCTAAGGAAGGCGTGGAGAACTACACGCCCCAGCAATCCTTAGGTGTCGCCGCTGCTGGCACCCTGTCTCTGGACAGTGGGTATTGTGCCCTCTACTGTTGAACTCTGCAGGAGAATGTTGATTGTGGACGTTGCTAAATATGTACCTTGTCCCCCTGCTCCGCTTGCCAGGTGACTTTTATTTTCCATGTCAATTAAAGCGAGGGCTTTCAGGGACGCTAAGTTGTCTCAAAGTCCTTGATCCTCCGCTCCTCCCATTGTAGGATAGGCAAATACAAACCCACAACGCCACTCGTTCTGGGCCAGCCTCACTTTTATCCTCTTTTTCGAGGCAGGAATGGAGATTGGGTCTGGAGAGTCTAACTTGGACAATTGTTGAATGTGCTTAGTAGAAATCGCGCAAACCCAGGACCACATCCCCGGCTCTTATACCTGAGAACGCAAAGGGCAAAGGGCTAGGCTAGGGTCTCTTTTTCCCCCACTGACGTTGAGGTTTGAAGGATCTCAATGACTCAGAAAGCAAAGCCGAGTTCAAGAGATCTTGGAAGTATGATGGGTGGAATATGAAATAAGGTGTTTCCATGTTTTTTTTCTTTTACTTTGTTTTGTTTGGATTTTTTTAGACACTTAGAGGAAAATAAATTATTCCCGACTGCTACAATATTTACTTGTGACTTAAACAGTTGCTTTTTTTTTTGTCCGTTAATAATGGGCTAAGAAGAGTTTACTACTAAAAGGATTTTAGTAAACATTTTAAATTACCATTTCCCAAGGCAGTTGTATTAAACTGGATTTTCACATGTGAGACTTAGTTCCCAACGACGTGTTATCCTGCATACTCAGTAAAGTTACAAAACTTGAGGGGGCGGGGGGAGAAAGAGCCAAGTGGAACTTGAAGTTGAAATAGCGTGAGTTGATCATGGCAAGGAAAATTTGGTTTAGGTTACTAATGTTGCACTGAAGACAAGGAAGGAATCTACTAGGACAGAAATAATAATAAAGATTTCACTTTGTAATTCTGGAAACGATTGCCTATATATTTCTTTAAAAACCTTACCCCTCGGCCTCACGTAATTAATTTTGATTCCACTTAAATCCAATCCACAGCAGAATTCCCTGTAAACATCAAGGGAGATGCAAATTCTCCCCCATCTGTCATATATTCGGTTCAGTCACTTTAATAGATCATGATAAGCATTAATCAGTCATTTTAGGAGAGCGGTTGGGTAAGTTGTACTACCGCTGACCTCCTAAGAGTTTTTTAATTAGATTCCCGATTTTTAACAATTTTTCCTGTGTCCCACAGCGTTTTTTAAAAGTCCTGATTTTTGGAAAGAATGCACGACAAGTTAGGGTATACGGTTTTCGGCTGCCATGTGGCTATTTCACCAGGATATGAGTTTTATCAATGGTGTCCTGCTTTACCAATGTTAAAATCTGGTCACCTTAAATTAGAAATAAGACACTAATGGTGAGAGAGATGTGTAGAAAGGGAAAAAAATGCAACGTTTCATGGAAATAGGCCTGACTTAGGACACACATCTTATCTAGGAAGTCAGCTGGCAGGGCCCTAACTTTGGGTGAAATTTGCAAGGACAAGGAAACAGTAAAAGTTAAAGGATCAGCCTCTGATAGAAGGAAGGGAGCCAGAGAAGTGGCTAGAATACTGAAGACCAGTTTCAACTACCCCTATCATCTTTCCTTGAGTCACCCCAACACAAAGTACGCTAGATATGGACACCCTCACTGCCATCGACTTGATGCCAACTCATAGTGACCCACTCGGTGGGTTTCTGAGACTGTCACTGTTTACAGGAATAGGAAGCCCGCCTTTCTCCCGAGATATGGAAAGAGCAGTATTTTAACAATCATCTTTTAGTAAAATTAAACTTTAAAAAAACAGTACCTAGAAAATCTGAGTACTGAAACAATGAATCTTCACATCTTCATCAATCCCTTAGTTCGGTGGTTCTCAACCTTCCTAATGCCGCGACCCTTTAATACAGTTCCTCATATTCTGGTGACCCCAAACCATAAATTATTTTCGTTGCTACTTCATCACTGTCATTTTGCTACTGTTATGAATCATGATGTAACTATCTGATATGCCGGATGTATTAGGCGATGCCCTGTGAAAGGGTCCTTTGACATGCCCCCAAAGGGGTCATGACCCACAGGTTGAGAACTGCTGCAGTGGCTTCCCTACATGCCTCTTCACTTGTTGCTGAATTAAAAAATGTAAACTCTTCCTTGCCAGCTTTCTCCAGTTGTAACAAGCGCAAAGAACGTTTCTTCAAATCATCAACTCTGCTGCCATTGACCCAATGTCCCCTAACATCTTCACTAAGAAATTCTACTTCCGTACTGAGTCTAGCTCTGGTTCCTGTCAGTTAACATTTCAGTCACCACAACTCTGCCTTGTTATCCTCTAGGAATTTTGTTTACCGTTAGAAGGTATTTCTAGCCAAAACACCATCTCCAAAGGGGAGGGGGGACACTGCTCAGAGAATTTACCATCTCAAGTACTGGAAGGAGTGGGATTGAAGGAGTCGCCATACACTTGCAGTAAAGTTGTGAGGGATTCATGAATAGGAGGAGGGGAATAAAATGGAAATAGTGTTGAAATAGCTCCACATGGAGAAAAACAAATGTATTAACCCCCTCAAAAAGAAAGAAAGTGGCTATGATAGGACAGGAAGAATCCACTAAGCAGTTTTGCTAGGTTTGCTGCATCAAGCCCATAATCTGAAAGATGCCACCGTACCCAAGATGGTAAGCATCAAAGAAAGGGCTACGGCTCCTGCTGTGCTGCTTCCCTGATTTACCCCCAGCCTTCTCTGAAGGCACTAAACTGGAAGGCGAGGAGAAAGAAACGGGGCAAAGCTGCAGCCAACGGTCTCTTTTAAGAAGTGTTCAGAAGCAAATGATCACTTTCTGAACTAAGGTGTGCCCGGCCCACACCACGGTTTTGTTTGGTTTTTTAATCATTTTATTGGGGACTCATACAGCGCTTACCACAATCCATACAAGCATCCGTTGAATCAAGCACATTTACACATGTGTTGCTATCATCATTTTCAAAACATTTTCTTTTTACTTAGTATCAGTTCAATTTTCCCCTCCCAAGGGTTCCTCCCTCATGAACTCTTGATCATTTTTTTTTTTTCATGTCTTACACTGACTGATGTCTTTACTCTCTTTTCTGTTGTCTGTCCCCCTGGAAGGGGGTTATCACCATGTTGTTTTCAATCACCCTCCCCCACCCCCCACCCCCGTGTATTTGAAAGCTGAACAACAGATAAGGAAAACGAAAAGAAAAATGTTGCAGTTGAAGTTGATCTTGGCAAAGAATGCTGAATATGCTGAATATACCTTAGATATTGACTAACCCCTGGAAGAGTGAACTAGTCTTTGTTGGAAGAAGTACAACCAGAAAGTGCCTCCACGCAAGAATGGCGAGACTGCATCATGCTCATCTTGAACTTGTTATCAGGAGGGACCCGTGCTTCCTAAAGTAGAAGGTCATCATGCTTGCTAAAGTAGAGGGTCGGCAAAAAAGGGCAAAACCCTCAACTACATGGATTGGCACAGTGGTTACAGCAGAGGGCTGGAACATCCCAGTGATTGTGAGAATAGCTAAGGTCAGGCAACATGGCTGTGCTGTTCGTGGGGTCGCTATGGGTCGGAACAAAGCTTAACAGCAACAAAGAAACAAGAGTCCCCTTGACATCATGTCCACTGCAACCTTGTAGCCGAAATATCAGAAATTGACAAGGGGAATGAAGCTGCTCCTATCAGGGTACACCATCTAGCCCATCTGTACCAACCCACGTAATACAACTTTCCTGAAGAAGAAAAGGACTTCAGCAAAGGACAAATGTTTTCCAGACAAATGTGGAATGGCAGATTCTCCTACTTAAAATCAAAGTGGGGAATATGCCAGCATCCCCTTTAAAGTGTTCCAAATGTACACTCTAATCCCACACTTCTGACTAGCCACCCTTTTCAAAAATTCCTATCCTAAGGTGCTAAAAGATCGTCTTGAAAAGAAACAGCAGATGTAATAGTTGCAAACCCTGACACCAATTTGTTCAGATATTTTTGCAGCTAAGTTTAGAAGGAGAGAAGATCGTTTTCAACTTACTGCCACAGTTTGCTTTCTGCCGTGTGATATATAAGTGGCTGGTGGTCTTCTGCATCTAGGTTAATCCTGTCTGTATCCTTAGATCTAAGATAAAAGTAAACCATCTTTGGAAGTTTCCCCCCCTAACACAAGCAGTTTGGATTGTAAGGGGGACATGAATGGATTGCCTGCTAGCCGGATGGTTTCCATCTGAGTTGTTAAGGGGCTCAGCTGTGTCCAGAAATAAAGTCGGAAAGATCCAGTATACAATGCAATACATTTAGTTAGTACATTATGAACAAGGGATCTAATTATAGTTTCACATTTTCATATCCCTTGAGCTACTCGTGGTTACCAGGCCTAAATTGCTCACTATTTACTCATTCTTTTTTACTACGAGGGACCCATTTAGCAAATTACTGCTCTCGTGCATGAAATGGGCCCCAGGTGGCCACACTGAATTAATCTGTTCTCTGCTCACTGGCAAGATGAGACCCTGGGTCTCTCTCGAGTCTTCCCCGCCCTCAGAGCATGTGTGATCTGCACTCTGTCAGAGCTTAACAGGTCTCTATCATCTTCACCCCACTGCAGCCATGCCAATTAAGAATCACAGCCACCATCTAGGACAAAGGAGAACTGCCCCCAGAGGATTGCAAAGCCTGTAATCTTTGCAGAAGTGGACTGCCTCGATTTTCACCCACAGAGCAGCTGGTGGGTTGGAACCGCGGACCTTTTTGTTAGCAACCAAACACCTGACCTGCATCCCCAGACCGCCTTACTACCATCTTAAACCAAACCAAACCCACTGCTGGCAAGTTGATTCCAACTCATATGAGCCTGTGGGACAGAATAGAACTACTCCTTTGGGTTTGGAACACTGAATCTTTAGTGGGTCAAGAAGCGTCATCTTCCTCTCATGCCTACAATCATCTAAGACATATCCATTGTGGATATGGCCTCCGAGCTTTTTGGGCTTGAGTGCATCTTGTTTAATACCCACAAATCCTTTGCCTTCTTCTTATTTCTCATTTACCTTGCCTCCCCAGGATGAAGCTGATGTGGTGTGGGTCACAGTGACGAAGTTTTAGATCAAGAAACAGAGGCCACGTGGTCCACCCCTGCCCACAGCAATTCAGGCTACATGGGACAGTCACGCAGCAAGTATTTATTGAACTTTATGTGCACGTATCCTTCACCAGCAATAAACACTATTGTCAAAAGCACATGCCTTAACGTATATACTCGAATAGAAGCCGACCCGTGTATAAGCCGAGGTACCTAATTATTACCTGGGAAACCAGAAAAACTGATTGATTCAAGTATAAGCTTAGGGTGGGAAATGCAGGATGTGAATTAACACAGAGACCAGAAAGGAGAGACCCAACGCAGCCACAGACACATCCGTACCAGTTCAGCTGCCGTGTAAGTGAATCACTACAGGTGCTTTTGCGAATTGGAGCTGTCCAAGTCATAGGACAGCTCTGATTGGTTAGATGTGAGTAAACAAACATTCAAAGCCCTGCAGTGTCAGCGGGGCTTTGAATAAACAGCGGAGGAATGGCAATCACCCTCGAGATGTTACACTTCGCTGGGGTACCACTGACCCGTGTATAAACCGAACCCCAGTTTCAGCACATTTTTTGTGCTGGAAAACTTGGCTTATACATGAGTATACACGGTAAGTTATGCCATTAAAAAACAACAATAAACACACATACACACACATACACCTTTGGTTAAAACCAGCCTACTCCCTTCTTCTGTACTGTACTTCTAAAGAAATGAGATAGATCTAGATATGAGCCCGCTGCCATCCAGTAGATTCCAGCTCACAGGGATCCTGTAGGACGGAAGATTCCCTCTACCCCAGGGTTCCCAGACTGTACATCGGCAGGGAAGCAGACTCCCAGCTCTTTCTCCCTGGAAGCAACTGGTGAACTCAAACCACTAGCCTTTCAGTTGGCAGGCAAGCGCTTAACTACAACACTGTCAGGGGCCCCTTGAGCTGGCTAGACGAATTATATATTTAATTATAAAAATGCCCTCCCCAAGTAAAATTTCCTTTGTAAATGAGCTCACAAAATTCTTATGAGGAATACATAGTGGGCTACTACAATATTTTAAGCGTGTTAATTTTTAGAATTAATTTCAGAAACGCATTCTGGGTTCCACCTGTCCACGTTTCCATCAAGAGTCTTATCTAACAAACATTCTTCCTACCACCTCCCAGAGCATTTCTTCGGATGCCTCCATGAGGAGAAATAGAAAAGTTCTCTCCTGATACTTCTCATGAATTGCACCCTGAAGGAGCACTGGTAGATTTTGTGTCCCACGGTAGAGATCTGAGATGCCATCCATACCTCAAAACTTTGCCCTCTCCCCCTCAACCTCCCAGTGCACTGCCATCCTACATGAGGCCCCTCTGAAAGCTGTCCAGAACACCCTCCCTGGCCTCTCCCTAGTTTTTGGTGTCGGCCAGCAATCTCTGGCACTCTTGGCATCACCTCAGTCTCTGCCCTTCTCCTGGCTTCTCTGTGTCCACATGTCTTTGGTTTTAAAAGGTCACCATTGACTGGCTTAGAGGCCCACCTCAATCCAGTGTGATCTCAGTTTACCTGTGCAAAGACCCTGCGATAGTTTATTGTGCCAGCCTGGCCGATAAACACAAGTAGGATTAACTGAAGGGCAGAGGGATAAATGGCTCGGTGAGCCTTGCCTTGCTTGTTCTGTGCCTCAATTTAAAGGGGTACACTACCTGTGGGATGCCTAGCCTGTGAACTGTGTCGCTGTAAGTTTTGGTCCCTTTAAGCCCACAAGATTGGAATGTTCATCTCTGGTGCTGAGGACCAATAGTTGGTGACCTGCCTTGCTGTTTGCTGCCTGGGTATATATAGCCCAGCTCTCTCTACAGAAAGGGACTGGCAACTGGCGGCTCTCAAGCCTTAAAGGACTGCTAGTGTCTCACTGCTTTATAATTTAACCATTAATTTCTTATATTATCTATCTGTATATAATTTAATGGTTCATTTCTTGTATTATATATCTATCTTTATAAATATATTTATATATAATTACTAGAAATCTGGGTTTTTCTCTCTAAAGAACCCTGTCCAACACATTTGTACCCCTTTAAATTGAGGCACAGAACAAGCAAGGCAAGGCTCACCGAGCCATTTATCCCTCTGCCCTTCAGTTAATCCTACTTGTGTTTATCGGCCAGGCTGGCACAATAAACGATCACAGACCCCATTTCCAAAGCAGATCAGATCCTGAGATTCTGAGTGGATTTAAATTTATGGGGTGGTGGGGAGAGGGGGCGGTGGAGCAGAGCCACTATTCTGCCCAAGTATACCAGGAGAAGGTGGTACTTCAGTGATGGAATTCTGGTCTCCCATGCCGGAGACCTAGGTTCCCTTCCCAGCCAACACATCGCAGGCAGCACCGCCATCTATCTGCTGGAGGTGGGCTGAGAGTTGCCATGATGCCAAACAGGGTCTTATCAGAGTTTCTGGATGAAGATGGACTAGGAAGAAAGGTCTGGAGATCTACTGCCCCCCCCCCCCCCAAGCAACCAGTGGATCATAGCCGCCTGATCCCCACTGATGATAGGAGTCGCACAGGAACAAAAGGTTGCTGTGATATTGTGCAGGGGGTCGATATGAGGCAGGTCCTAATCCAAGGCAGCCGACAAGTGTAACAGGAGTGGCAATCTGAAACTGAGATCATTGCTTATCAAACGCTCCCATCTCAAAGACAAGTAGACATCCTTCTTTAAAAGAATAATAAATTATCAGTGACCAACTGGGGTTACTAGCTTTTGACTCAGCCATTCAAATAGTTATTGAGTCTATTCTATGCCCGGCATGCGTCTGTCAGTTTGTCATAAAGTGAAGGCTTGCGTTTTGCTGTGAGGCTGGAAGCCATGCCACTGGTATTTCAAAACATCGGTGGGGTCATCCATTGTAGATAGGTGTCAGGGGTCCCCCAGACTATGATATATTAGGGCTGATGATCTGCTCCCCCACGTTAGTCAATGGAAAACAATATGGTTCACAGTAAAACACTTCCTGACGCTCTTGCTTTAGACTCATTGCCAGATGAGATCAGTTGCTGCATCGTGTTTGGGAAAGTACATCGTGTTTGGGAGACCCTGGGTGTGACGGATCGGCATAGTGGGGACAATGAAGGATTTGAATGTGCCAACCATCAAGAGGATGACCGAGAACCAGCATCTCCATAGGTGGTACACAGGGTCACCGTGAGTAGGCGTCGACTTGATAACATCTATCTGTCCGTCTGTCCATTTGTCCATCCCAGGAATTGATTATGATGCCAAACAGATGCAATCCTTTCCCTCAACAAACTATAAAGCTCTGATTACTAGAAAAAATGTACTAAATGGACAGAAAAGACCAATCTCGGGATAAAAGATGTTGTTGAGTATCATCAAGTTACACCCAACCCAGAGTAGCCCTATAGGTAAAAGAGAAGGCAACACTGCCTGGCCCTGCACCATCCTCCTTGCTGGTATGTCTGTGCCCATTGTGGCTGCCTCTCCGCCAATCCATCTTGTCGCATGTCATCTTCTTTTTCAATTACCCTCTATTTGACCAAGCCTGATGCCCTTTCTCAAGGACTGGTCTCTCCTAATAACATACGCAAAGACTCTGAGACCAAGTCCACCGCCCTGGCTACTGAGGAACCTCTGGCCTTCCTCCCCCCAGACAAATGTGCTTGCTCATCTGCAGTACTCTCAATCGTCCTCAACCAGCACCACGGTGCAAAGACATTCACTCTGTTTCAGTCTTTATTCATTGGCCAGCTTCCACGTGCATGAGGTGATTGAAGATACCATGGTCTAGGGCAGGTGCTCCTTAGTTCTTACAGTGACATCTTTGTTCAATACTTTAAAGAGATCTTCTTCAACAGATTTGCCCAATAACATTCTATTATTTGATTTCTTGAGTTCTGCTTCTAAGAGTGTTGATTGTGGATCCAAGGAAAACGAGACCCTTGACTTCAATCTTTTCCCTGTTTGTCATGGTATTGTCCAGTTGTGAGAACTTTTGCCTGCATTGAGTTGTAATTCACATAGAAGACTATCTTCTTTGATCTTCATCAGTAAGTGCTTCGAGTCTTGCCCAGTTCCAGCACACACGGTTGTGTCATCTGCGTAGCACCGCTTGTTAAGGAGCCTTCCTCCAACCCTGATGCTCCCGTCTTCTTCATCGAGTCCAGCTTCTCAGACAGTATTCCACCTACAGGTTGAATAAGGAGAGTGGAAGGTTACAACCCAGACCCACACCTTTCCTGATTTTAAAGCACGCATAGGTTCTGCATGAGCACACTACAGTGTTCTGGAATTCCCATTCTACATGACGTCAAGCATAGTTGTAATGGTTCACAATGGTCACTGCATTTGCATGGTCAATGAGACCCAAGTAAGCATCATTCTGGCATTCTCTGCGTTCCGTCAAGTTCCATGTGGCATCAGCAATGATGTCCTTTGTCCCGTGTCCTCTGTAGAATCTAGTTTGAATGTCGGTCAGCCCCCTCTCAATCCTGTCGCCATTTTTTAATTCCATTCAGCAAAAGTTCCATACACTTATTACCCCTTTAAGTTGAACAGAGATAATTTCATAAAAGTTCATTAGTGTTTCCTTTTCTCTCATATAACTACAGATTTTTACAAAATGTCATTATATGAGGAGGCATTCACCCTTCACCCACCAAAAAAACCCAGATTTTTTTCCAAAGCTATGTATTTAATGTTTTGTTTTGGGGTGTTTTGTTGCAAAACAACTTACCACCTTCAAAGTACTATCTATTATACATAATACATTTGTCAAATCTGCAATTCCATTCTTGGAAACATTTTTCAAACTTATCTGTTTGGATGGCTCATAAGCACCACCCTAATTTTTTTTCTTCACCTCTTTTATGTCATCAAATTGCTGCCCTTTCATGTCTCTCTGCATTCACAGAAACAGAAGTAAGTCACATGGAGTGAGGTCAGGTGAGTTAGGTGCATGAAGCAAGAGAGGCATATTGGATTTTGCCAAAAACTGGTACACAGAGATGGCTGAGTGAGCAGGTGCATTGTCGTGGTGGCAAAATCAGACCCCCATATGCCACAAATCTGGCCTTTCCCCCCCAATCATTTTATTGGGGGCTCGTACAACTCTTATCACAATCTATACATACATCAATTGTGTAAAGCACATTAGTACATTTGTTGCCATCAGCAGTCTCAAATCATTTGCTTTCTACTTGAGCCCTTGGTATCAGCTCCTCATTTTCTCCTCCCTCCCCAGCCCTCTCCCTCATAAACCTTTGATAATTTATAAATTATTATTATTTTGTCATGTCTTATACTGTCTGACATCTCCCTTTACCCACCAGGGATGGGATTATATGTAGATCCTTATAATCGGTTTCCCCTTTTTACCCCACCTTCTCCCCACCCTCCAGGTATTGCCATTCTCACCACTGGTCCTGAGGGGTTTATCTGTCCTGGATATCCTGGATTTCCAGCTCTTATCTGTACCAGTGTACATGCTCTGGTTTAGCCAGATTTGTAAGATAGAATTGGGATCATAATAGTGGGGAGGAAGAGGCATTTAAGAACAAGAGGAAAGTTGTATGTTTCATCATTGCTACACTGCACCCTGACTGGCTCATCTTCTCCCTGAAACCCTTCTGTGAGGGGATGTCCTACAGAAGGGCTTTGGGTCCCCACTCTACACTCCCCCTCATTCACAATGGTATTATTTTTTTTGTTCTTTGATGCCTGATACCTCATCCCTTCGACACCTGGTAAACACATAGACTAGTGTGCTTCTTCCATGTGGCCTTTGTTGCTTTCTGAGCTAGATGACCACTTGTTTATCTTCAAGCTTTTAAGACCCCAGATGCTCTATCTTTTGATAGTAGAACACCATCAGTTTTCTTCACCACATTTGCTTATGCACCCGCTTTGTCTTCAGCAATCATGTCAGGAAGGTGAGCATCATGGAATGCCAGTTTAATAGAACAAAGTGTTCTTCCATTCAGGGAGTACTTAAGTGGAGGTCCAATGTCCATCTGCTACCTTAATACTAAACCTATAAATATATGTACATAGATATATTTCCCCACCATCATATATATTTACATATGTACATGCCTGTATTCTGACCTCTTTAAATGCCCTTTTCCTCCTAGTTCTTTACGTGGGAGAAGGGGAGGTGGGGGAAAGGAAGTGGTGTTAACAAACCTAGGGACAAGGGAACAACAAGTGACCCAAAATCAGTGATGAGGAGGGTGCAAGAGGCCTGGTAGGGCTTGATCAAGGGCAATGTAACCGAGAGTAATTACTGAAACCCAAATGAAGGCTGAGCATGATAGTGGGACAAGAGGAAAGTAAAAGGAAACAGAGGAAATCAGGCCTTTTTTTGTGATACACTGTTACACAATCTTTTCAGAACCTCTAAGTAGAAAGCTTGATTAACAGTCTGACCTGGTGGAAGAAATTCCAAATTCACTATGAGTTGACATTTTCATACATTTGGGAAGTTGACATGTCTAGAACAAGGTTTATCATCAATCAACATTTCACCTTTTTTGAAACAAGAAAACCACTTGTATGCTTGAGTTCTTCCCATAGGGCTGTCCTTGTAAGCTGTGCTCAACATCACAACCGTTTCTGCAGCATTTTTCTGGAGCAGGAGACAAAGTTTCAGTCTCACACTGTTCTCTTAAATTGGCCATCTCAAAAACTGAGGTGCCAGCAAAATTGCTTTTAGGTGAAAATTTACTGTGACCAGTAAGAACCTTCCCAGGTGATGTCACTGGGTGTTCTAACTCAGAGCGAGTTGCTCGATGCACACCTAACAGGAAAAATGTGTAGTACAAAAACTTACTATGCTTACTATGAACACTCCACCCAGCGCAGCTGTTTTCCAGTTTTGTTTTGTGGTGGGGTTTTTTTTTGGGGGGGGGTACCCCATCATAGAGCAATACCAGATCTCAAACTGGAATTTTGGGACTTATTGGCATTTGGAACCCTAGGACTCTTTTATCTACAGCCAGAAATAGAGGGCTATGGTAAATCTGGAACTGTGACTGTCAAGAATTTAACCATATAGAACCATCTGTTGCCATATGGACCAAAGTACTACAAAACATGACCTTGCACCCAGGCAAACGTCTGTGTGGTCTTACATAGTTCTGTCATACAAACAGAGCACCAAGAACATAGAGGAGAGGACCATGCTCAGGTGGGCCCAGGACTAAGTGGTACACAGTGATGGTTACAGCAGGCAGAGTGGCATTCTCAGTGTTCTATGCACATGCTTCTGTTTTAAAGGTGACTCAGTATCATGGCTTGGGGAAGTTTGCTAATGTTCAAGGTTGGAGACAAATGGCTTCATTCCAGTTCGGGCTTTATTCTAACTTGCTAAGGATGAAGGAAATCCTGGTGATGTGGCTCTTAAGGTCTCTGCTGCTAACTGAATCATCACAGTTCCACAGAAGAAAGACGTGGCAGTCTGCTTCGATAAAGACGACAGCTATGGAAATCCTATGGGGCATCGCTGTATGACCTGTACGATAGAATCAACTTTACAGCTCTGTATGACCTTGGGAAGACCATAGACCTCAAGGAGGATCCATGTGCTGGTTTTATAAAATGAAGGGTTGCACAAGACAGAGTCTCTAAAATCTCTTCTGGCTCAGAAATATCTGCTTCTAGCTAAAAGCAGAATTGTCTCATTTAGAATCTTGGCAAACGTTTTTGTAAGTCACAGTGCAGAAACTTTCACATTTAGATGCTATTAATTTGAAATAAAAAGCCTTTTAAGACGGAATCTTGCCATTTCAAGGAATATGATTAATGCATTTAGAATAACAGCAGGCTTATTCTGACATTTAAGAAAACTGCTAGGCGCTTTCTTTCTTTGAAAGATGAATTTGTCATGAATAGGAACCAATCCGTGGCCAGACCTACTGCTTCAGAGTCCCAAACACGGGTGCTCACCAGGCTTCCCTGGAATGGTCACACTGCTGTTGGACACCGTCATGGCGTCAGTTCTGACCCCTAGCCAGCTCTGTGAGGCAGAGGAGAGCTGCCCTGTAGGTTGTCCTAGGTTGTCATCATGAGGGGCTTTTCATAAAGATCACCTGGACGTTTCTCCCACGGAACCCCTGGGTGAGCTTAAGCATGACCTTTCTGTTAGTAGCCACACGCTTTGACCTTGGCACCACCAGGACATTCATGGGCATAAATCTCCTAGGCACAAAATGAGTTGACTGCAGAGAAGCTGATGTCAGCTCCAGTGAACACACGCACAGCAGCAGAGGTGAAAAGGGTGTTCATAGCGACAGTAGCTCATGATGCCCCACACTGGCACTTATCAAGGGCTCATGATGGAGGGGGGAGCGGGGAGGGAGGAGGAAAAAAAGAGGACCTGATGCCAAGTGGAGAGCAAATGCTTTGAAAATGATGAGGGCAATGAATGTACAAGGGTGCTTTACACAATTGATGTATGTATGGATTGTGATAAGAGTTGTATGAGCCCCTAATAAAACGTTTTTTTAAAAAAAAAAGGTCTGGAAATTCACTGCCCAAAGCCTACAGCCTGGAAACCCCTAGGAGAACAGTTTTACTCCAGCACACACTGGGCTTTGCCAAAAGTCACAATGGGCTCCTGGCCTCAGGGCAACTGATGAAGGCTTTGTCACAATGTACTCTTCTTTAACTGCTTATTGTAGATTGAATGGGCCTTGTTACAATGTGCTCTTCTTTAACTGCTTGTTGTGGATTGGATGGTGGTTCACAGAGCATTCAACAATTCATAGGCACTTTGCTTCATGGTTACAATCCCCATGCATACCACCTGAGTGTCCCACTTTCTCCCTGGGCTTCCTGCTCAATCCCCCCTCCCCTCCTAACCCTTCAGCACTTTGTCCTTGGCTAAGTGCTGCCCTTTTGATCTCAAACAGTTGATGACTCCAAGGTCCAGTGTTCTTGTTCCTCCACTAGACCTACTGCCTGGCTGAAAATTGAGCCATGGGTGTGAGTTCCTTCCCAGCCCTGAAAGGTGACTAAGGGCCATCGTTTGGGGGATCCACCAGTGTCCATCCACCAGGAAGTCTACTTGTGCTGTCATGATTTTGAGTTCTGTTCACATTTTACGCCTACTCTCTCTAGCACCAAATAGTAGGGTCCTTTCATCTGAAGGTCTTTGGATGATGCCCATTGTTAGCGGTCTCAAATCGTGATGTTTTCAAATATTTGTTTTACCCATGTATCATTTTAGTCACAAAACGTTAAATAACATGGAAATCAGCCCTTTGACATGATTTTAAAAGGAAGTTGAAAAATTACTACTAGTGGTAAAGAAATAGAAGTTCACTATAGAAAATTTGGGGATGAAAACAAACTCCAGTGACCAGGGCATACTTTCACAAGTCCCCTCTTAGACTTATTTTGTGCATTTTAATATAGTAACAAGCATTGTGTATCCACCGTTTTCTACCCTGCATTTTTCTTTCTTTAAAAAAATTATGTATTTATTATTTTTACCCTGCATTTTTCACTTCACAGTACGCCAGAAACACTTGTCCGTGTCACTTTAAAACTCTCCCTACTTGTAAATTTTAATTTCGCTATGAAAATGCATCACTGGGGCACATTGGAATTTGTTTAAGTGCTTCCCAAAGGGTGAATGAGTGATTGCACAAGATGCTATCCTGGCCTATTTCCGTACTATTAAGAGTAAGATTATAGCTGGTTTTGCTACATTCATCTTTTCTTATCTCCCCAACCTTTGGCCACAACTTAGCAACATTTAAGTCTAGCAGTATCTGAAGCCCTTTTTAGATGAGCTGCTGAGAAGTGGAAATGAGGAAACTTTGACCAAGTGCCTCCACCAGGCCAGGGGAGGGTTTATCAAATAAAAATGTAGGACACCCAGTTACTGCAATATTTAAACACACCAGTATGAAAAATCGTATTCATTGTTTATGTGAGATTCCAATTTTACCGACTGCCCGTATTTTATTATTCCAGGACACACCCAGGCCTATCTTACGTGTTTTCCATGTTCATCTGTTGGACCTCTTTGAGCGGTCTACATAAGAAATGTTTGGTAACTTTCCTAAGGTTACACAGCTCCATAAAAACTCACTGTATCCAGTCAATGCTGACATATAGTATCCCCCTGTGATGGCAGCAGGGAGCCCAATCTTTCTCCAGAGAAGCTGCTGGGGGTTTTGAACGGCCCACCACTCGGATCGCAGCCACTGGGATGCCTAACTAGTACACCACTAGAGTTCCTTAAGGTTGCACAGCTAGAAAGGGGCAAAACAAGGATAGAAGCTGAGATCTTTTGCGACCAAGGACATTGGTGCTGTGTGCCCTTGAGTTGCTTCTGACTCATAGTGACCCCTCCAACATGGGTGGAACTGTCCCGTAGGGTTTTCAAGGCTGCAAATCTTGAGGGCAGCCAACTGCCTCCTGTATCTCCTGTGGAACAGCTGGTGAGTTCGAACCACTGACCCACCAGCAGGCAAGTACATAATCACTGTACTACCAGCACTCCTTGACACCGGACTCATTCAGAATGCATCTACAGCCTCCCCACTAGCTTCACCTCACTTGAAGTGATTACGTTCAGATGTAAGATGCCCAGACTTTGAAGAGGACAGCTGGCACTGGTCACTGGTCTGGTCGGCTACAATTAATGTGCCGGGCGTGGGGTTAGCACTGCACCAAAGAATTCATTTGAGAACGCTCGTGGATCTAAATGAGAGAGCAAATGGCAAAACTTTTGAAAGTGATCTGGGGGTCAGCAAAGATCTTGAACATGAAACAGAAAGTTCTAACATAAAAGGGGAAAAAATAAAAAAAGATCAACCAGCCATCTTTCACATCATGAACTTGTGCTCATCAGAAGCCATCATTAAGAGGGAACATGTAAGGCACGGGTCACCGGGGGACAAAGCCTTTGTGTTTGAGAATGTAGAAAGACATCCTTTAAGTCAATAAGAAACAGACAACTCTTTCCAAAAGGACAGGCAAAGCAAGCAGACACTTAAATGGTTAGTGCACAAAAGAGGGCCTCAGACAAGCCCAGGAGTACATGGAAAGATGCCGCCATCGTGACTCGCCAGGAAAGGACAGATGGCAACCATGATGAGACAGATAGTCTGGCACATCTTAGGACGCTAAACTGCAAAGAGTGGCCATGTCACGTGGTGCAAGATTATTATAGAGCCACTCATAGACTGCCACTTCCAGCAGCTGTTTGACGATGCCTCTGAAAGACTCCACACTCACTGCGGGTGATCCAGTCAGTGTTGATTCCTGGAGACCCTCTGTGGGTTCCCGAGACTGTAACTGTTTATGGGAATAAAAAGCCCAGTCTTGCTCCTGGGGCACTGCTGGTGGTTTTGAACCGTCGATCGTGTGGATCGCACACAGCCCAGTGAGTAACCATTACATCACCAGGGTTCCTACCCAATGACCTACCATTTCCTTACCAAAATGTAAGCACACAAATACTATTTTTAAATACACACACATAGGTAGATGATAGATAGATGGATGGATAGATAGATAGATAGGTAGATAGATAAAAAGATAGATACCATTTCCCTTTTGTTTGTGGAATATCATAGTTACAAAGGAAAACATATTCCAGGTAGCTGCAGTGCCCACCTCATCAAATCCAGTCAGTAACAGGATCCCATTAAACTCTCCCCTTCCCTGTGATATGTGGTGTCTTTTTCCCCCACCCTTCCTCATCCCTCCATGCTTTCCTGTCCCTTCCCTCTTCCTACCACTGCCCCTGCCCTTCGCCTGTTCTTAGTCTTTAAAGTCTTATCCTTTGGTGTGAAAACCATTTTTTCTTTATTTTTCTTTAGAATAATAGTGTCAAAATATGATATTGACTTTGTTCTCTAATTTTGCCCTTGCCTTAAGATGTTTGACAGACTTGTCATTGTGTTTTATGATGCGTGACATTCTGTTGTGTGCATCTACCAAAGTTGGTTCACTCACTCCTCTGCAGTCCAAGTTTTTTATTGTTTCCATCTTTTTGTTATTATGGAAATTGCTGCAATAAACATAGGTGTGCCTATCTATGTCTGTTTGTGTTTCGTTCTTTATTATGTAGGGTGTACAATAAGGAGAGAAACTGCAGGATCATAGGTCTTTGCATCTGTGCCACACTGTGTTTCCACAGAGGTTGTACAACTCTACAAACCCACCAGTGTTCCAATCTCTTCACATCCTCTCCAGCAATGATTATATTCTGTTTTTTATTCATGTCTTTCTTTCTTTTCTTGGTTTGTTATTAATATTGGAGGCAAGGAGTGGGGCCAGGAACTTCTAATGGAAACTCGAAATTCACTGTAATAAAGTGAATGGAGACAAGAAAAAGGAATCAACTCTAGTTCGTTTGATTGATGTTGTAATATAGCACGAATCTATTACTGTGCTGCAGGGGAAAGTTTACCTACGAGATGAGTTTTGCTCGGTGATATTGGTGACGATGTTTGCCATGTGTCAGCATTCTCGGTGTTTCCATTCTCTTTATTCTGCCACCATTGATCTCACGTCCCTCCCTCCCTCCCTCTCTTTACCTTCTCATCTGGCTTCAGTGTCAATGTGCACGTGGTCTCATATAGCTGGTTGTTTAAGGGTGCTCCGTCCACACAATCCAATCTACTGTTTGGCTGAAAGGTGACCTGCAGAAGAGTCTTCAATGCCAAATTCCACAGTCATCTTAGGGTGACAGTCTTGGAAGTTCCTTTCATCTTTATCAATCCAGTAAGTCTGGCTCTTTTTTAGAAATCTTAAGTTTAGTCTATCTTTGTTTTCCATTCTATCCAGCACCTTCTATTGTGTCTCTGGGATAAACTGTCAGAAGGAGCCCTGCACCTTCCAACTCGTTGGGTCTCCGCCTGGAGAGGCCATGGTGCGTACAAGCTATTAGGCTTGGCTTCATGGTTTTCCATACTCGGGGACTAAGTGCACCAATCAAAAATATGGGAGACCCTTCCAGCTTACAGTCGGAACAAAGTTCAGCTCCTCTGTGGCTTCTCTTAGGCCTAGACGCCAAGATTTTCCTTGCTGGCTGATTAAAATGCATCGCAAAAAAATGAGATGGGGCTCTTTTCCTTCAGCGTGCCACCTGGATCCTGGTGTCGCCATGGGCCGCCGCCCTGCCCGATGTTACCGGTATTGTAAGAACAAGCCCTCCCCAAAGTCCCCCTTCTGTCGAGGTGTTCCTGATGCCAAGATTCACATTTTTGACCTGGGTTGGAAGAAGGCAAAGGTGGATGGATTCCCACTGTGTAGCCACATGGTGTCCGATGAGTACAAACAGCTCTTCTCTGAAGCCCTGGAGACTTCCCGCATCTGTGCTAACAAGTTCATGGTGAAAAGTTGTGGCAAAGATGGCTTCCACATCCGAGTGCGGCTCCACCACTTCCACCTTATCCGCATCCACAAGATGTTGTCATGTGCTGGGGCTGACAGGCTCCAAACTGGGATGCGATGTGCTTTTGGGGAAACCTCAAGGCACGGTGGCTAGAGTCCACATTGGCCAGGTTATCATGTCCATCCGCACCAAGCTTCAAAACAAGGAGCATGTGATTGAGGCCTTATCCAGGGCCAAGTTCAAGTTCCCTGGGTGCCAGAAGATCCACATCTCCAAGAAGTGGGGTTTCACCAAGCTTAATGCCAATGAGTTTGAGAATATGGTGGCTGAGAAGCGTCTCACCCCGATGGCTGTGGAGTCGAATACATCCCTAACTGTGCGCCCCCCCCCTTTAGACAAGTGGCGGGCCCTGCATTCACGAAGGCCTTGGTAGCTCTGTGCTGCCTCACTTGTACCCACCAAATAAAAATGGAACTTCCTGATTAAAAAAATGTTTTTAATGAGATGGGCTCTTCCTGCTTGTAGCCAAAATAGAATACAGCTGCTTTGTGGCTTATCACCCATCCAAAAGCCATACAAGGCACTTCAGTACACCTTCACACATTAGGAGGAAGATTATTATGTGCAGTTTCTAATTTGCTATGAAAAAAGTGCCATGTCTGCTCTGTGCCTATCTCAAGGATTAGGAAGCCCAAGTCTTCCAAGGACACTGTGAACGTCAGCACAGTGACCAAGATGTTCAGTATTGCAGGAAGACTATGTCATCAACACATGAATGTGTGCAGCATCACAAAGCCAGCCACGCCCCTGCCACATGTACACACACCTCACCTCAGTAAGGTGAGTCACTGTGCTTAGATGCCATCAAGGCTTTGTCTAGAGTTGGAAAGGGGTTAAACTCCAAACTCACTGTCACCCAGTTGCTTCTTCTCCTAGCGACCCTATAAGGCATGGTAGAACCACCCCATTGGGTTTCTGAGACTTGAAATCTTTATGGGAGTAGACAGCCTCATCTTTCTCCTGCAGATCAACTGAGGGGTTTGAACAGTTGATCTTCTGGTTAGCAGCTCTGTGCATAGTCCACTCCACCCTCCGGCTGCTACCGAAAGAGGTTATAATCATGCTCAACAGCTTGAAGGTCAAAGAGAATGTGGGGGGAGGGGAGAGGACAAAAATAAGAAAGCAACTATTGAGAAAAAGCAGACACATAATCATTTTGTTTACAGCTTCCATTAAAAACTGCTAACATTAGTCTTTGAGGGGAAAATGATAAGGCTAGTTTCTGTCTAAAGAGAGCAGACTGAAAAATACTCATTTACCTTTATTTCCAAAGGGTTTCCTCTAACCCCCTGCCATCAAGTTGATTCTGACTATATGAGCACACCTCTCACTGCCGTCTAGTCAATTCCACCTCATAGGGACTCTGTGGGACAGGGTAGAATTGCAAGACAAGAGTAGACAGCCTCATCTTCCTCTGGTGAAGTGGCTGGTAGGTTCAAACAGCTGAACACACACATATGTGTATGTGTGGATGTATATGTATGTATACACACACACATACACACACACAAAGAAAAAAGACAAAGAAGCATGACCACAAAACTTGGAAGCTGAAAATCTGAACGGTGCCTGATAACTGGCTTAGCGGATATAAGAAAATTGGATTCTAAGCCAACAATGGAAAAGCTGAGATGCAACCTCTTTTCCAGCACAGACGCTCCTAAAGTTATAGGAGTTGGTGATCAGGGGTTCTTCTGGAAGCGGGAGTGAAGAGGGGACTTCAAAAGAAGAGACTGCAAATCTATTTAGGAAGTAATTACACCACTAATCCCTGTTGCCTTTCATCTTGTGGAAACTGATTGTTCTTGAGAGTTTATTTGCTAGAAAAATAGACAAGATGGAGAATTCTGGGATGAGAGACTCTAAGCACAATTGAAATTGGGTATACTGTGCTGAAAACAGAGGTTAACGTGAAATTGTAGGCACTCAACGCAGCTCTCGCACCCAAAGCCATCCTATGCAGTTGAACAGGTAAATGCCACCGAAGGCACCGCCAAAGCAGTGAAAGAACCTCAAGTCCAGCTCCCTACGTGTGTGCCTGCGTGCTGCTCGGCCTGTCTTCTCATTCTCCACAAAGGATCCTCCCTCACCAAGCCCTACTCCTCCTTAGGAGGATCACCTTCTCATAATTCTGGAAAGGGCATGATAGGGACTTGCCATGGCCCTCTCTGGGATGCAGGCAGCCCAACCTACAGTCTTCAGGAAAGAGCTTGCTCTGAGGTATCCAACCAGCCTTCCTAAGATCATGGCCCCATCATTGTCCAGAGTTGAGGAGCTGATTCTAGCCAGTGCTTGAATGGTGTGGGGCCACGTCTGGCCTTCTCTGACTTCATGAGGGGGTAGGCGGTGAATAAGACTCCGTATCAGCCTGGGGCTGACTCCTGCGAGGCAGAGGTTAGACATGCTCTGCCACTCGAACCTTCTTTACTGATTCTGACACTAACGTCCTTCCCGGACACTCTCTCTGTCTCTGTCGAGTTTAATAATCAACTACAGTCGCCACCCAGCACTGACACAGACCGTTCTCATGACTATGACTTCTATTAAGAAAGTTAACAGGTCCCAATTCAGGATCAGAAATGCTCAGGATAGAGTTCTTCCACTCAGGAGTGCTTCTTGCCAGCCATGCCTACCCACAGGCACACCTCTCGGTAGTGCTCAGCCTCTCAGACACTGAGACCGCCCCCCCCCCCGTCTCTGCTTGGACAATGGTACAAAGCTATGCTCTCCCTGGGGGTCAATGTCCAAAGGACGCTCCACTCTGCCATAAGTGAGCCCCAGCCTGAAGGTGCTCAGCTCTAGCTCTGTGGTTTGGCAAACCTAGCTCTCTGGTGACGTCAACCCACACTGCAAGCGAGCCACCTGCTTGGAGGTGCCCACCTTCCTTGCTCTGCAGACCAGGAATCGCATCACCTGAACTTGGGCTCTTGGTTTTGCCGCTGTTGCTCTTCTAGACCCACAGTTCCCTGTCTCCTGGACCACAGCGGTCCACCGGGCAGTGATCTGAAGCCCAAAGGATGCGCTTGCTTCCTGTCATTTTTTCTTTCTTTCTTTTTCCTTTCCATTTGAATAGGGGTCACTTTTACTGAATAGAAATGAATGACTCCAGTAGAATGCTTATCAATTCAATTCATGTCAACAATGACCGTCCTTTTTTTATTTAAAAAAAAAACAACAACTTTCCCCATGATAGTGAGATCCCTTGTCCATGCTTCTGAGAGGGTTCATTTAAAACCCAGCAGGGTGCCAAATGAACCAGTTCCCACAGTAGAGGTCCGTATATTCTGTTTGCAGGGTCGGCTCACTCTCTTGGTGGGTGGTCCAAGGACCATGGCCAGAAGAGTCATATCCAATAATCCACTGCGCCACCCCCGCTTCAGCCCAAGTCATCACCCGAGCAAACCTCTGAGAAAACCAAAACAAGCTAGAAAAGGCAGTTGGCAGGAAACCGAGCTTCAAAAAACGCCTCTGGAGTGTCTTCAGAGAAGAGACAATATTACCTGACATGAAACAAGAAGGTGGAAGTATGAAAAATAAGCAGAAGAATGGCCTTTTGAAGAAACAAACTTGAGTGACTCTCCAAGAAAGCAGATGGAAAAGAGCAGGAGTTGAAAAAGAGGAGAGACATTGAGAAAAAGGAAGGAAGGAAGGAAGGAAAGAAGGAAGGAAGGAAGGAAGGAAGGAAGGAAGGAAAAGCCCAAATCTAACTAAGTGGAAACAGAAAGAATTGCTAAAGGAGGGTTTTCGTGGCTAGCAACTTCTAGGTTGTCAGCCCTCTTCCATAGCACACTAAGGTCAACAGAGTGGATTGAAAAATAGATATCATGAAATGGAAGCACAGAAAAGGGGAAAAACATTCTAAGGTTTCACACAGTGAAAAACAAGTGATAACACTCGAGGCGTAAAAGAATATTGCTCCTAGTGTTCCAGTGGGTACATGTGCAGACTGACTCCAAACTTGACATGCTTCTGCCATCAGTGGAACATCTGCGCAGACATGTTGTCTGAGCAACAGATTTATCGTCTTCTTCTTAAAAGGATACTTGCTGCCATTGCGATAATGCTGGCTCATAGCAACTCCCTGTGGATTTAGGGGACTGTGATTGTTAATGGGAGTAGAAAGCCCAGTCTCCTTCAGAAAGAAAAAAGTTTAGTCAAAGCCCTGGCTTCCGAGGAGATCTGCCCACCCGTTCTCTGCAAGGCCAACGTTCCAGCAGGTGTGTTTGAGACTCTGAAGGAGTCAACTGGAGAGATGTTCTCAAAGGACACAGGACGAGCACAGGCACCTAATGGGAAGATGCTTTCAGAAAACTGAAAACTGCATTGGTGACGAGAAGTTTATATCAAATAAATTTTCCCCCATCAGGACAACCAGGGGTGCTTTGGGAGTTATCCCGTGTCCCTGACAGCCCTGTCCCTGCCCCTTTGGACTTCTTTTTGTTCTCCAAGCTCAAAGTGCATATACAATCTGAGTCCCGAGAGGACGTCACTCAAAGCTGACATTTTGACAGGGTGTAAATCAAAGAGCACAGAATGCTTCCGAGGGGCGATAGATACCATGCCCTCAGAAGTGTATGGACCTTGGTGGAGGCCATGTTGAGGAGCAATAGCTTTACTTGGTTTAATAAAGCTCTCTATAATTTTGTAGCAATATCTTTTGACTTACCCACATCTGTTCTGGGGAATCAGAATGGCTTCAGACTTCACAAGATCCAAAGAGCGATGTCTCCACAAGTAAGGAGAAAAACGAATCCTATACTTGACCAAACGAGCCATGAGAGTAGGTCAAGGTACTGCCTCAGATACGGTGAGTCCCCCAGGATCTGCCTATCATGCTTTCTCTTTCTGAGAAACTACTGATAAATGCACTCCAGAGAAATCAAGGAATTCATGCCAAGAAACAGAAAGTGGGGGGACCCAGGCACACAGACTCGAGCTCAGGAGAGGGGAAGAGAGACTCCTGGTTGGGGCTATGGGAGCTCTTCAGAGGGGACCTGTGCTGCAGGCCCACGAGGGCAGCCCCTCTGGCTGAGCGCAGGTCAGAAGACTCCTGGGGAACTGTTGGCAAAGATAAAATTGATAACATACCAATGGGTTTGTCTACCCTGTTGTCTGCCTTCTTGGACTTCATCGGTGGTAATTTTATAGACAACTGAGCACATGAAAAACCAAGACTAGATTCACATTAGAGAAAACAAGGTTTTCAGAAGAAAACAAGCATTAAAACATCCAGCAATGTCGGCTTACAAAGTCAGACTGATGTTGGCAATCGACCTAACCGAAGTTGTGATATGACTGCTTTTGGAGGATGGGGAGGGCGGCATTCCCAAAGACAGGGGGAAAGCAAGAAGTAGCCAAGGCTCCAGGTTGATTTCTAAAGTGGGGGGAAATACCAAAAGAAATTGGCTTGAAAACCTGTGTCTCTAGGGAAGGGGAAATGGGGAAACCTTTGTGAAGTAGAGTAATTTGATTCATTAAGTAATGGGTGCTAAAAAAAAAAAAGGGTGCTCATAATGTTAATAAATGCAAATTAAATAAATAAAAAACTCACTGCCATCAAGTCGGTGACAACTCATAGCCACCCTCAAGGACAGGGTAGAAATGCCCCTGTGATTTTCCAAGGAGCTGCGGATGGTTTCAAACTGCTGACCCTGAGGTTAGCGGCCCAATGAGTAACCCACTAAGCCATCAGAGCTCCAAAGACTATATTTTTTGGTTGTTGTAATTGTTTGAGGGAGGGAAGATGGGGACTAAGTTGGGTTTAGAATCAAGTCTCATTTTCAGTAGAAGCAAAACACTGGCACTCGGAAATAAACTGGAACTCAGGACGAAAGGCAAGGTTTGGAATTGAGGTTTTACTAAATCTTGTTAATACTAAATCTTGGAAGAGAATAGGCTCATGAGGAGCTGATACCAAGGGCTCAAGTAGAAAGAAAATGTTTTGAAAATGGTGATGACCACATATGTACAAATGTGCTTGATACAATGGATGGATGGATGGATTGTGATAAGAGCTGTACGAGTCCCCCCAGTAAAATGATTTTTAAAAAGAGAGAGAATTGGCTTTATAAGGAACAGGTTGTTAAGAAAGAAGAGGGCTTGGAAACACTCATTTTATAAACACAGGTGGGGGTGGGGAAGAATATTGTGAAGGCAGCCAAGAAAACCAAAGGAAATAGGGGCCTCCACCAGGGGAGGAGGTAATCAAGGTCAAGTGTTCCGGGGGCTCAAGAGACCCAGACCATTCGAATAAACAATGGAACATTTCTCAACCGGGTATTTTCATCTAAGGATAAAGTTCATGCCCTTTAATGAACCCTAAATTCAGGCAACTTCTGCCAAAAAGAGGAAGAAAAGATGTGGCGTTTGGGAAGGATCCTGTATTTTTCCAGGACACTACACAATGAATGTGACCCTGTTCCCGCTAGAAACACAGTTTGTGCAGCAGCACAAACCCCGCATTAATAAGAAAGGGGATCTCAGGGCATATTGTCATTACCCTTCCCATACAAGGCTCTGTCCCTGTTTTTTGTGCACACAAGGGACGGCATTGTGTGTGTCCGAGATGAGGGTTTGAATGAGAGTTCCTGGCTTGGCTGGGTGCTCCCTTCTGGCCGCATTTGCCCAGGGATCAGCTGCCTGTCATAGGTCCTACGGACACCCAAACAAGATGGAGCGCAGAAGACAAACGGATCTGCGCTGCCTTGCCGGTGCACAAAGGCCACTTGCAAACTCGCCCACGTCGGATTCAATCTCATCCTGGGAAGAAAGCGAACTGGGTGAAAGAGTTGATTCTTGCGATTTGCTGGCAGACAGGACTTTGCCCAGAACTAAAGGCACAAGTGGCAGCGAGTGGCCCCTGGTGTCACACAAACACGCTCCTTGTTTTCTCTTTGAGCAGAGGGCCCTGCACACTCTCGCACCCTCTGGACGGAGGCGAGACGAGCAGGAAGTCCAGTTCTGGCTCTTTTCAAAGCGCTCGGGACGCGTCCCTGCTGCGTGTCCTCGCTAGCTGGTCCCAGCCATTCTCACCCTCCAGACTGCCTTCCTTTCCGACTGATCAGAAGTACAAAGGTTGAAAAGAATGGTACTCGTGGGGAATTTAGAAAGCTCTATTAGCCGTACCACACAGAGCCTGGTTAGCAGACAATTTTTTTTTGCAGGGGGTGGGTTAGTATATTTAGCCATTTCCCCCCGAAGTGACAACAAAGTGAATAGCCTTCCTGGCACAGGCAGTGTTTCCTGAGTCCCCAGGGTCAGCGTGCCTTGGACACCCGTGTCACATGCCATTCTCCCAAGGAAATCTCGACCATAAAAGCAGCATCCATCACGGTCATAAAGATATGTTTTGAACACAGGAGCGATGACACTAAGCCAGGTTAATGACATATCTGCAAATATTTACAATCCTAGATGAATGGTTCTAGCATTAGACTGATTCTACATTCCTGGGGAATGTGTTCATATGTAACACCATCTTTCACTTTGCTCGCCCATAAAAGAGTGTTTCGAACAGAAAGCACCCTAATGAAGTCAGTTTTAAGTGCTACATGGACAGTTGCCATCTTCGGAAAGAGAAAGCCTTAGAGACTTATCTAGAATCTAGCCAAGTGCCTCCCCGACTCCCCCTGTGGGTCCTCTGAGATGACAGGGATTGGGGGGGTCACTCCCCACCCCAATGGCAGTGCTGGCTTTCTGGGTGGGGCTGACAGCCCCCCTCCCACCCATGAGAGGAACCACAAAGCGCCATTCTAACCTGTCCTGTGAGGTTGCCAGGAGTCAGGCTGGTCTGGGTGGCCAAGTAGGAAGGTTTTTTTTGTTTCTTGGAGCTTATTTGTCACAAGCCCCACAGTGCAGTCTCTTAGCAATGGAAGTGCCAGATCTCTTATCAGGTGGCCAATTACGTAGAAAAGCACTTGAAAATAAATTCAGGATGGAGAGGGGGTGTTTAATGTGGCTGGGAGAGTGTGGTGTCATGAACAGGAAGGAGGAGAGCCAGCATTTGCCACACACAACTTTTAACTGGGTCGAGCATACATTCACCATCTCCGTCACCCTCACAAAATCCATGAGAGAGAATGACTCCAAGCCCCTGCCCTTGGTCGGGGTAACAACGGGCTGACCCAGCCACTTCCCCCACTGGCTTACATGTATCTCTCCCCTGAGCTGGGAATGGGGCCCATGCCCAGAGAACTGCTTCGTCTGCTGTCCACCTCCCACCACCAGCACACACCACAACTTCATTCCTGCCTCCTGGCACTTGGCCCTTCACATTCATTTAAGAGGAAAGCACTCGTGGTTTCCTTCTCTGCCAGGTTTCCACCTTACACAGGTTCCAGCCCTCACCTCACTGTTTCGTCCTGTATAGATTTTTTAAAAATTGGTTGGTTTATCATCTCTCCACCTGACTGCCCCCTCCCTCCTGCCCCAGGGGTATTATACATAGTCCTTAAGGCAGGGCATTTCTTGTAGTTCAGCTGTTGTGTTTCAGGTGCCTGGGATAGTGCCTGGCACACAATAAGGGTTTGTTGAATGACTTCGCTAGTGAAGGAATGAATACTTCTGTGTCAGAGGCCAAAACTAAGGCTCAGAAAGATTCAACCATGTCCAAGTCCACCCAGCTAATCGGCAGCAGCGCTGGTGTTTTCGATCTGTCTGTTCCCCAGGCCATCTCCCTGGTTACCCCTCTGAGCAGGCTTCTACTTAGGGTGCCAACTTTCTCTTTTAAAATCAACCAAGGGACACAGCCACCCGTTCCACGACTACAGCATGTGTGTTTGAACAAGCCGCCGGAATGCGTATGGGAGTCTCTCCTCGGGCATTTGTTTTTATCCTGCCTTCGGCAGCTAGCAAACTCAATTATTTTTATATTGGTGACATGAGTGTGATCGTGCGTCTCCCTTTTCTTTCTCTCCCTCCCAACTCCCCTTTTTCTTTTTCTTTCTAACACACATTCTCTGTCTTTTCCTGAAAGCATGCTAAATTTTACTAGAAGATGCCTTTTTCTTTTTTTATTGTCACATAATTTACATATCATACATTTCAATAGTTCAACCGTTCAATCACATCAAGGAGAATTGTACAATCATTACCATGTCAATCCTTGAAGAACGCCCCCCTCCCCCGACACCATTGTTAAATTGCCTTTAAAATGAGTTGTGTAATCACAGCCAGGTCTAGCGCTCTCTCCCGAAGAGTCATTTTTCCACAAGCCAACAGCATTTGACTGGTCACACAATTCTGAAAACCTTTCATCCAAGTAGCTGTTGTTAATCTGCTTACAGCAGAGCTGCGGCATACAGAAGCTTACCACTCCTCTAATAACTATCTTGATTGTATAATAACGAAATGTCCTTTACCTTCTTTAATGGAAAGACAGTGGTGTGTATTGGCAGTGTATAATGATCTTGCTGGCTAAATGCAATGTACACAGCACATAGTAAAGTCTCTATGCATGCGGGTAATGGGGCTGGAAAGTCGCTTCCCAGCTTGACCTGTGACAAGGACCACCAGCCCCTTAGTTCCCCTTATTTACTAATTATGGCTCTTTTTCCAACTGGAAAGCAGGAACGTGCCCTTCTTATTCTTCTTGTCATGTTATGGGACATAGACCTTGTAGCAGTTACAGAATCTGTCAACTTGAGCGAAGGGGTGGAGTCTGGCCTGCCCATCAGGTCATAGCCAATCATGCCTCTGTGGGTTGTCCTGGAGGATTAAATAAGTAATGTATGTAAAATGCTTTCAACAGTGACTGGCTTAAAACACATGCTCGTTGACCTCTGTGGCACTGTTGGACTGGTAATTGCCAGGTCAGTGGTTGACCTACGCAAGCCACTCTAATGGATGAAGATGAAGCTATCAGCTCCCATAAGGATCTGCAAACTCAGGAATTCCTATATAGAACCATTGTGAGTCAGAAGTAACTCAATTGCAATGTGGTTTTTATTTATTTGCTTATTTCTTTTGTTTTCGGAGTATTGAAGATTGTGATGGTCACCCCTGTTGGACTGTCAATTGATGCAGAGAAGTGGTCATACATGCAAAAGTGTTCAATTCTTTGTGGTTGTTAGATCATTTCATGTTAACTTGAAGATATGTAAAAGTGTAGGGGTGCTAGTCAACCTATTGATCAGGTCACAGTCTGATGGTGCCTCCTTGTGGGCATGGCCTTCTCATAAGAGGGTCCTGGGAACCTCCCCCCAGCCTCTCTCTACCTTCACCTTCCTGCTGGCTGACAGAGCCCTGGAGATGCAGCCACCGCCATTGGATCTGCATACCTTTGCACCCACTGGCTTGTGATCTTCTTGCATTCTGCATCATTGCATGTGGACTTGAGTTGGACTGAGCTGGGATGTTTTCTTGATGTATGATTGCTTATTGATATAAATCTCTCTCTTGTATATAGATGAGTGTCACTAGATTTGTTTTTCTAGTCAACCCAGCCTAACACATTCTTACACACCCTTTAATTCAGTAATCTCATAAGGAGGAATTCTCCTAAGGAAACAATCATGGTGTTTTAGGCAGGGTTCTCTTGAGAATATATATATATATATATACATCAAGAAGGAATATAATGACTAATTATCCCACACAGCAATACCGAGGGTTCAACTCAATTCACTTTTGTGGAATAGTTAATCAACTGAAGGTCCTTCAACTCAGGAAGGCTGCCAGTCCAAGGTCAAGGAAACAAAGAAGAGTCTGCCCTCAGGTAGACAGCAGGGTGGGGTAGCAACAATCAGTAGTACAGGGAGCATAGTAAATCAGGCCCTCATGAGACCTTGAACTCAATATACACACAGCAACAAGATCCACCAGCCTCAAACTCAAGCGATGTATGTACCAGCAGTGGGGCAAAACAGATGTCGAAGGAACCTCAAGCTCTAGCAAATAATCCATGGGTTTGCTCAGCCTACAGGTAGTGCAGTACACACTTGAGGCAAATAAGTAGTTCAAGCAGCAGCAGTGCACTGGTCTGATCACCAGGAGGAAGAGAGAAGTAGGCAGACTTCAGGAAGCCATTTATTTTGTCACCCTCCAATCAAGCTGCGACCTGACTAAACTCCACCCACATGCAACCCGACTAAACTCGCACACACAAGCTGCGACCTGACTAAACTCCACCTCTTATGGAGGCCTGGTTGGAACAATAAACCTAACTATCACACACGATTAAGTGAAAGAAAAAAACCCCCAAAAACAACCAACAACAAATAGCTATTAAGATTAGTCAACGTACCTTTTACCAATAGAAAAATGAAAACTATTTGTTGATATTGTTGTTAGTTGCCATCCAATTGACTCCACCCTTAGCGACTGTGCACAACAGAACAAAACACTGTATGGTCCTGGGCCATCCTTACGGTTGTTCCTCTGCCTGAGCCCACTGAGGCTGCCCTGTCTCCATCCCTCTCCTTGAGAACCTTCCTCTTTTTTGCCACCTTTCCACTTTGCCAAACATGATGTCCTTCTCCAGGGACTGGTCTCTCCTGACAATAGGTCCAAAATATCTAAGACAAAGTTTTGCCATCCTAGCCTCTAAGGAACACTCTGGCCTTACTTATCCTATGTAAGGAAAAAATATCTAGTAATTGGAAATGGGATGATGAACTGTGGCGATACGGGAAAATGTTCAGTTTCATTAATTAACTAATTAAATGAACTGAAAAGAGCAATTACATTAAAAGTATTAATGTATGATTTGTATGTGTAGTACACAAAGAATTGGAGCATTTTTTATTGCTTATGTGTACATTTCTGTTTCC
The DNA here is from genome assembly GCF_050624435.1 of Tenrec ecaudatus. Lineage (NCBI taxonomy): Eukaryota > Metazoa > Chordata > Mammalia > Afrosoricida > Tenrecidae > Tenrec > Tenrec ecaudatus. The sequence goes on from NC_134544.1 coordinate 14,574,156, forward strand.
TGTTAGAAACTGCTAGAGTTCTGGCTCATCCATACACAGGTTTATTCCAAACATAACGTGTTGAACACACATGACCTTCAATGGATAGTTGAGTCTTGTTAGCATGCCTTCAAAGACCAGGTTCAATGGGGTCTGCTAGGCCAGTGACGTTCAAGGCACAGAGGTCGGCTCAGAAGGTTCTAGTGAAAGATTTGGGGAATTTTCTCAAAAGACACAGAATGATCACAGGGCTAAATGGAAGACAGTTTCAGAAAATTGAAAACTTTTTTAATGAGGAAAACCCCAAGGAAATTTATAAGGAACTTTTTTTCCACGAGAGTCATGCACTTGTTTCTTCTTTGAGAGTGGCAGGGGCTGGCCTAGGACAGTTTCACTGGGAAGCCTTATCCCATGCATCCTGCAGCCTTGATTGTACCTTTCAGAGCCTTTTTGTGCCCAAACTCAGGAACCATCTCAAAGGTACATAATTTGAGTCGCTGGACGATGCCGAAATTGCCATTTCGATGAAGAGCACAGAGTTCTTCAGGGAAGGGTTAGAGAAATGAAAATGCTGCTTCCCGAAGTGTATACACAGAGACGCAGGACATGCTGAGAAACAATTGCTTCACATTTTGGTAGTTTTGTTTACTAAAGGTTCCCATGACTTTGAAGCAATACTGTTTGATTTATATTATTGGTTTTTTTTAAATCATTTTATTGGGGGCTCATACAATTCTTATCACAATCCATACATACATTCATTGTGTCAAGCACATTTGTTGCCATCATCATTCTCAAAACATTTGCTTTCCACTTGAGCCCTTAATATCAGCTCCTCATTTTCCCCTTCCCTCCCCTTCCCCTCCCTCATGAAGCCTTCATAATTTATAAAATATTATTGTTTTCTTGTATCTTACACTGTCCGACATCTCTCTTTACCCACTTTTCTGTTGTCCATCCTCCAGGGAGGAGGTTATATAGAGATCATTGTAATCAGTTCCCCCTTTCTATCCCACCTTCCCTCCACCCTCCAGGTCTTACCACTGGTCCTGAAGAGATCATCTGTCCTGGATTCCATGTGTTTCCAGCTGCTATCTGTACCAATGTACATCCTCTGGTCTAGCCAGATTTGTAAGGCTGAATTGGGATCATGATAGTGGGATGGAGGGGTGGGAGGAAGCATTTAGGAACTAGAGGAAAGTTGTATGTTACATCATTGCTACCCTGCACCCTGACTGGCTCCTCTCCTCCAAAGACCCTTCTGTAAGGGGATGTCCTGTTGCCTACAGATGGGCTTCAGGTCTCCACTCTCCCTCATTTACAATAATATGATATGATATGATTTTTTGTTCTTTGATGCCTGATACCTCATCCCTTCGACACCTCGTGGTCACACAGGCGGGCGTACTTCTTCCATGTGGGCTTTGTTGCTTCTGAACTAGATGGCTGCTTGTTTATTTTCAAGCCTTTAAGACCTATTGGGGTTTTTTTTTTTGTAATGAAAAACAACCACACACACCCAAATGAAATATATGTCTCTGCTGTTAAAATACATTTTAAGTCTTTGTTCATTTACCAATTGCAAAAGCAGTTCACACATGCTGCAAATTATGCGATGAATAAATTTATATAAACAATTTTCTTTTGCCTAGATTTCTGCTAAAGCAGCAATATAGCTCAATTAAGCATGCTTGCCAAAAGAAAATGATAGACCAGTCAATGATGGAAGTCATCTTGATAAATATGTTTGGATGACCCTCTGCCCCCTCCCTGCCTCATCCATATTAAGGTGCAGTGGGAGGAGTGCTTGTTGATGAAGAAGGAGCTGGGAGCTGAGATGAGGAAAGAGCACCCCCACCTTCTGCTGGAACATTTAAGGAATAAGGGTCTGGGAACCTGCTTCTAGTTCTGAGTCTGATGTGGATTATACCACTTGCAAGTGCAGATAACAGTGGGGAAACAAGCAAATGTCCAGAACACCGGAAAGCCTGAACTTGAACTGGTTGAGTGCCCATCCCTGAGATGCAGTCAATTAATACGGCCCTTCTGGCCATCATTCCTGATGTGATGCAGTGAATTCTGGACTCTGTGCCTGTGGCTGCAATCCTATTTGGCGGGGAGTTCTCTACTACTCTAATGGACCTGTTATAAGGTGGGATGACTTCTTGACCTTAGGAGAAGGTGTGAGCCAAGTCACTCCCTTTGTCTCCTGGGGCTATGGTCTGCTGAAAGAAAAAAAACCCCACATATTTCCATCAAAGCCATTCATGCATGTTTAAGAGCCATCTCAGACACAGAGAACTCCCAGCACCATTGGAAGAGCACGTTGGAGATTTCTGTCTGAAGTAGCAGAGGCCAAGACCAGAAGCACCAGAGACTTTGCAAGGAGACTCAGGGGGCACCTTCTGGCCCCAGGCTAGAGGATTGTGAGACAGAGCAATGGGTGGGCTTCCTGGTCCATGGAGTCAAAAGCGAAGGAAACAGGAGGCTGAGAAGCTAAGGACCAGAGAGATGTGGCTGGCGGCTGCAGAGAGGGGCTGCTGTGAACCAATGGTGGTATCCTTACTGTTTACTGACCTTGAGTTGCGATAGGTAACCTGTCAACTCCCGTGATCGAGAGGATTGTCTGTGAGCTCTGTGTGGCCATTGGAAGGAATTATCAAAGCACAGAAGCGGGGTGCCTTGGGAGGAAAGGGTGGTGTGAGAACAGGGTAAAAAGAAAGATGGAGGGAGAAGGCATGTCTGAACCCTGCCTCGTGGCAAAAGGGAAGCCAGAGGAGGTCAGATGCAGCCCCTGTCCCCAGGCAAGGCCGTGGAATCAGCATGCCACCGCCAGAACGGTTACCTTAGAAAAGTAGCCTAACTCCCCCAAGCCTCTCGGCCTCCTCATGGGAAAAGTGGGAATTGTAACACTTCCTTCAGAGAGGTTGAAAAGATATAAGGAACAAGGCCTGCCAAGTACTTCTCCTGAGGAACATATTCCAAAAGTGTCACTATAATTGCATCTGGATCATGATTCTCCCCAGTGGCTGGAAGCCCTTCCTGAGAGAGAACACAGAGAACATGCAAAGGGCTCTCTTGCTGGGGTTGTGGTGAGGAGGCAGTACGACCTTGTGCTGTAGAGGAGCTCAGCAAGGTGAGGGGAGAAGGACAAGGGAAGGAGCTGAGAAGTGGCCCATTTCAGGGCACCATCAGGCATGAGTTTGCCAAGCACGTCCTGGGTGACTTGGGGCCATGCTTGACCTTGGCGCGGTACTTTTGTATCTAAAATGTCTATGGCGTGAATCCAGGGTGGTAACTTAGGGGAATATGTGCAGTCAACGCCACCACACTTTGTAAAAGCACCACGTGCGTCTTGAATAACGTTGCTTTGGGGCCTAGGCACTAAATGTGTTCTAGGCACTAAATGATTCTCCCACATTGGGCTGCTAACAGCAAGGTCAGCGGTTCCAAACTGCCAGCCACTTCTCAGGAGCAAGATGAGGCTTTCTAAAGTGCCGGAAACCCACATGCTTCCCTCCCCTGTCCTATAGGGTCGCTATGAGTCGGAAATGATTGGGGGGCAGTGAGGTGGTTTTTTTGTTTTGTTTTTTTGTTTTGGAATTATACAAAGGCATTTATAATTTATCCTTAGACATGGTTCTATGAAACATTACACGTTTCTGCTTTATTAAATTTGTCCCGTTGAAGTCTGTGTTCCTCCTTGGTATTCCTCCGAACTCTGCTGAAGAAAGAACAGTCGCTCTGGGGGGACACGCGTTGATGTGGGAGCTGGAGAAGAAGAAAAACAAGGTGGGCTTCTGATTACTCTCCTCTGATTACCCGTCTCGTTAACATGCGTCTCCCCCCATCCCCGCGATTCTCCTATGTCGGATACTCTTTAATGGCTTGACATGATTGAAACGAGGGCTGGAAAGGAGTGGTCACATGTTCCTAGAGCAGATTTTACAAGCTTAGAGAAATTGACTCTAAAACCACTCTGCCTCGTTATTTCAGCAGGCCAGCAGACACGCGTACTTCATGGAAACGGAGACCATCAAATTCACTCCCACATTCACTCCTTTTCAATTGTGGAAAGCAGATGGTTACAAACCACTTGCTACTCCAACCATCTTCACCAGTACCGAGCACCAGATCACTGCCATCAACTTGATTTAGACACAGAGCCTCCCTCCAGGGCCATGTAGAATCCCTCCCTCCCCTCCTCCCCCCGCGGGTGTTGCAGACGGGAACTGTGCAGGGGAGTAGAAACCTCACCTTTCTCCCCCTCAGAGTGGCTGGTGCTTTGAAAGGGTGCCCAGCACGCAACCCACGACACTACTAGAGCTTTTCCCACGTGCACAGTGGCAGGCGACCCAACCATCCGCCCCGTGTCCTCCCATTTTATCCAGCGCCTTATGGACCCCCTTCTGTTCCCCTTCAATGAAGCCACAGTCGCAGGCTGCATGTTGTAGTAGCTGTGGTTTGGGGGACTACACGTGGAAACGCATGACTGCTCGTGTTTAAGCAAGTTAATGACATCCTAGTCACTGCAGCTCAGGCGCACTGCGGCTGGATCGATGTGTCTGCAGGGCCCTTGGAAATAGACTTGCTGGAGAGCAGCGGGAGGGAGCCCTTGCCATTAATGATCGCTCTCCTGTCTTTCTTTTGACACCTAACTTGATTACAGTCTCTCTTTAAAACACTGGATTGAAGAAACACTTTTTTTTTTTAAAGACATCATCATCTCCATCCCCTACCCTGAGGAGCCCTGGCACTGCTGTGATTCCAGGCTCAGCTGCTAACCAACATGTTGGTGGTTCAAAACCCACCAGCCACTCCTGGTGACAAAGATGAGGCGATCTGCTTCGGCAAAGTGTTTAGTCTTGGAAACCCTACTGTGCACGTCTACTCTGTCGAGAGGGTTGCGAGGAGATAGAATGGACACAGGCAGCGGGGTTTCCTTGAGGCACCCCCAACCAAACCAGAGTCTCTCTGAGCAAAGACTCGGATGCCTTTTGTCTGTCTGTGTGGCCGGACTGGCTGAGGTCCTGGGCATGATACCACAGCTTGACTCTGTGATGGCTTACGTGGTCCTGGCCCTTGGAGGACTGAGCACCCACTCAACAGTGTCTCTGCAGAGTCGTCCTACAGTCAAGAACACCTTTTTGTACAGAGCCTCCTGCAACCAGACAATCCAGCCAAATCGAACAGGAAATCAGGACTGTTTGGGGCCCCTAAAGTAGTCTACGAAAGGTCGACAGGTAAAGAGACGCAGATAATCGAGTGGTTGCTTTCTAAAAAGAGATGCTATCTGCATCTCTTTTGTTATGCCTTTTATTGTACTTAAGGGGATATTACATAGCTTTAATTTACATGACATCATCAGAACAACCAAGAGTGAACAAGGCAAGGCCAATAAACAGTAACATAAGTCTCCATACACGGCAGCCAATATTGCTAAAAGGAAAAGTGAATTGTGTGATTGATTATCCCCCATCCACTGCGGTCTGGCAGCTACTCCAGAAATCCTGCAAATATGCCAGCCTGCCCTCCCCGCTCATGTTGATGATTTCCAAGTTTTTGGTCCCTTTTTTCTGGGGGCAATTTGCACAGAAGACTATTTCTCAGTCTCCCTTTGTGAGCTCGGAGGACAGACTAGAAAGACAGACTGTCTGATCTTGACCTAACCAGGACATTAAAAACTCTGTGCCCCTCATTGAAAAGAGCTCGTTGGTGGAGGTGGGTTAACTGTCCTTAGCACGCACAACCTGATGCAGATCACTTATCCATGGGACGGGGTAAAAATTGCTCTTTTTTATTTCTGAGGGATCATTGCCAGTGTTGAGTGCATGTTTTGGCTAAAAAATAAAAAATCACTGCCATTGAGCCCATTCCAATTCATAGCAACCCTCCAGGACAGGATAGACATGCCCCTGTGGGTTTCTTAGACTGTACCTCTTCACGGTAGTAGGAATTCTCATTTTTCTTCTGTGGAGTGGTCAGTGGTTTTTGAACTGAAGACCGTGAGGTTAGCAGCCGAACATACAACCTATGACACCACCAGCCAAAACCAAACCAAACTGACTCCGTTGAGTCAGTGCTGACCCCGAGGGCGCCCCTGGGGGTTTCTGAGACTGTAAGTGCTGGCAGGAGTGGAAAGTTCAGTCTTCCTCCTGCGGAGCTGCTGGTGGTTTCAAACTGCCAGCCATGCATATTGCAACCCACCGCCGAGCCATACTCCACCAGATCTCCTACAGCACCAGAGCTCCTATAAACATATCGAGGTACATATGTTGGGCATGGTGTACTAAAATTTTTCAAATGATTACAAGGATTTAAGACACAATGTGTATGCATGGTTCAACAGCATGTTGCGGCATCCTGTGCCATCCATGCAAGTGCTGTGGCAATCCCCCCGGGGTGGGGGGGGACTGCCTCACCCCACCGGCCCTCTACTCCATCAAACATCATATCCTCCCCCAGCGATTGAGCCTCCCTGGGGACACATCCTCAGCAAGCAAGCCAGACAACAGCTCCCTTGTGAGGCATCGTTTTTTATTCGCTAAGGTTTAGAAACGGATCACCACACCTTTCTTCCTAGTCTGTCTTCCTCTGGAAGCTTTGTTGAAGCCTCTTCACCCTGGATGCCCCCCCTGCTGTTTGAAATTCTAGTGGCATAGCTTCCAGCAACACACAAGTCAACACAGCTATAAACTGACAAAGGGGTGGTGGTGACACAGCCCCAAGATTCCAAGTCAAAGGAGGCAAAGGGAAAGAGCGCTTTCCCAAGCCCCAGGCAAAGGTAGTGCAGCCAGAGCTGTGACCTTTGCAGACACAGCTAACCTGGGGTGGCTTTGGGCTCTGACCTCACACTCACCTACCTTCAGGCCATGCCTGTGTCCTTGCTTATGAGCCTAGGAGGCAGCAGGAAGGAGCTGGTTGATCCCATACATGGGTCAGTTTCTGGTACAAATTGCAAAAGGTGCAACATGATTTGCAGAGAAACGTCCCAGTTCTATTTCTGTTCCCCAGGGAAAATCACTGTTAGCATTTCCTTGGCTTACTCCCAGAAAACAGTTTTTTAAATCTATGAAATGCAAGCCAGTGCACACGGCCTGAACCTTGGTTTTAGGGTCCCCTCCCCTACATATCATGCAGGAGCCCTGTATGGGCTACATGTAGGTTACCTACCGATAACGACAAGGCCGGCATTTTGAACCCACCATCACCTCCCTCAGAGGCAGGTGAGGTGCTCTGATCCTGTAAAGATTTAGACCCTCAGAACCCCACAGGGGCAGTTCTACCCTGTTCTGTAAGATATGCTGTGAGTTGAAACTGACTGGGTAGCAGTGAGTTTACTTACAGTATCTTGGATGTGGTTCTAGAGTTATACATATGAAAGGACTTCATCGCCTTAAGTCCTTCTTAAACAAATAACTTACTGAGATAGAATTTAAATACCATAACAGTTGTCAAGGGTACAGTTCAGTAATATTTAGTGAAAAACTCAGAAAGAAATCACAGCGAAGGGATCTCTTGAGACGATCTCATTCACCCACTAGCTATAGAGCAGGCTCATTTACTTTGGCCAGAAACTGACTCACGGGGTGGATCAACCAGCTCCTTTCCCGCTGCCTCCTAGGCTCACAAGCAAGGACACAGGCCAGGCCTGAAGGTAGGTGAGTGTGAGTAGTGGGGTGAGGGAGACCCGGTGGATGACCACAGCAGGGGGCTGATGACACAGGATGCAGCAACATGCTGTTGTTCTGTGTCTGGGTGTGGGGCTGACACGACGACAGCTGTCTATTCATTTTCTGTGCTGGCTGTCAACCAGCACACATTTCAGGTGTCGCAGACTCTGTGGGCCAGGGGTCTAGGTGTGGAACGGCTGAGCTGCTCAGGATCTCACAAGGTGGAAATTTGGGTGTCGACCAGCTCCCCTTCTTTTCTAGAGCTTGGGGTCCTCTTCTTCATTCATGGGGTTGTCGGCAGAATCTGGTTTCTTGCAGTTGCAGCCCCCTTCCTTGGTGGCTTTCGGCCAAATACTGCTCTCAGCTATGACATGCTGCCCAAGCTCCCTGCCCTGTGGCCCCCGGCTCAGGCCCTTGCGAATCCACCCAGAGAGCCCCTCTCTTCAGCCCGCTAGAACAGTCTTCAGATGAATGTAACGACTTCACAGGTGTGCCTATTTCATCACCCTGCCCTATGGGCAGGCCACAGATTGCACCCACATGCAAAGGGAGGGCGTTACGCCATCGTACGTAGTCAGTCAGTCCACTCCTCCTAGCTCAGATGTTCCCCCCAAACCTTTTCCTTCTCCGCAGATGATCCAAGTGGAGTGCTCCAGGTGCTCCTCCTGGGCTCTCCCTCTTCACAGCCCCGACAAGTGACCTGCTGGGGCCGGCGTGCTTTCCAGAGTCTTTTTCCAGGCGGAGCAGATGCTGAGCACAAAGGCTTTGCTTAGCCAGGGGAAAGGCAGCAATGGTTTCCACTAGGCTGCAGAGCGAATAAAGGCAGAAACGCACTGGGGCTGGGAGTCGAGCGGAGGCCCTTGGGAGCAGATGACTCCTGGGGACTCTGGGGGGTGAAATGCTGAGTGGAACCCAATGTAAATGCTCTCACGCCCCATCAACATCTCACTGTTCATGCGTGTCTTCTCTCTGGAGGACAGAGGACGAATAAAGAAAGGCCTGCCTGGAAACTAGTGGGCCTGCGGAGGCCGTCCCTGAGACACGGTCATGTTGGGGGTCTCTGGGGTACCCAGTCTCCTGTCATGGAAAACCATGCTGTTTCTCACCCACCATTTGAAAACTCACCCTTGGATGCTTTCCTCTCTCCTTAAACAAGTTAGAAGCAAAAACAAAAATTAAAATACAAAACAAAAAAATAATTTAAAAAAAGTTAGAAGCATACTTTCCACTTTAAAAATTAGTTCACTCCTGAGATTCATTTTTAAGTTTTCTAAAAATATTTTTTCCTGCCAGGCCCGCAGACATTCCCAATGCGCAGGGATGCCCCGGCTGAGGCAGGGCAAGTAGTCCAGATGATTCCTTCAGGACCAGTGGAGAGAGTGGCAATACCCGGAGGTGGAGGGAAGGAGGCGTAGAAAGGGGGAACCGATTACAAGGATCTACATATAGCCTCCTCCCTGAGGGATGGACAATTTGGGGTTCCGCATTTGTGATGATTCCGCTAGCCATCACACGCTATCCTTGTGACATCCTTCCAAAGGACTCAAGGTCAAAGAAATAATGCTGCTGCTGCTGCTGTTGTCATTATTGTTGGGTCCATCAAAGTGCCTTGGGCTCAGAGTGACCTCCTGTCAAAGAGAACCAAACACTGCCAGGTCCGGCCCCTCTCACTGGTCCCTCTTGATGACACATTCAAAGATCGTGATATCAAGTCTCCCCATCCTTGCTTCTAAGAGGCACTCTGGCTGTATTTCTTCTAAACCAGAGTTGTTCATCCTCTGGCAGGCAGTGCTTGGGCAATATTCTTCACCAACACTCTAATTCAAAGGTATCAATCGTTCTTTAGTCTTCATGTGTATTTCCCAGTGTTCCCAGGCATAGATCAACTGCCATGGAGGCAATTCTCACTCACATCAACCCCAGAGACCTGGTAAAGGTACTTCCTAAGTTTTCAGAACCTCAATCTTCATGGAAGCAGAAAGCCTCATCTTTCTCCCCAGGAGCTACTGGTGGGCTTGAACTGCTGACCTGTGGTTAGTAGCCCAACTGGTAACCCAGGATGCCACCAGGGCTCCTATGAGGGATTGACAATACCATGATTGCATTAGGTGCATCTTGAGCTTCATGGTCATATCTTTAACTTTTTTTCCAAGAGGTCTTTTGCAGCAGATATGCCTAGTACAAATACCATTTGATTTCTGGACTGACATTTCCGTGCGTATGAATTGTGGCTCCCAGTCAACATTCCTGCAACTTCCATTTCCTCTTGATGCTGCTTATTAGTCCAGTTATGAGGATGTTGTTTTCCTTGTGTAGTCATGCACGGATAGACTAGCACACAAGCGCTTGGTCAGGTGAAGGACAGGACCTGGGTGGCCCCTTGCTAAGTCCTGCTGCTCTCCCTAGGGTTGGTATTAGGTTGGACAGTTTCCTTACAGCAGGGTTTTCAACCTTAGCATTGTTGCCATTTTAGACTGGCTAATTCCCTGTCCTAGCTATTGTAAGGTATGCATCTGAAGGATTATAAGACAACCTATCTGACCTCTACCCGCTCGATGCCAGGAGCACCCTCCCTCCAAGTTGAGATCCCCAGAGCATGTCACAGTCGTTGTTAGGTGCCATTGGATTAGTTCCTCTCATAGCGACCACCCCACAACAGAAGGAAGCCTGCCTAGTTCTGCGCTGTCTTACAAATTACACTTGGGCCTATGGTTGTGGCCACTGTGTCAGTCCTTCTAACAGGATCACTAGATGTGGATAAATGTCCCTCTAGAACCAACCACATTGGACTCCATCATGCTGACTCATAGTGACCCTATAGGACAGAGTAGAACTGCCCCTGTGGGTTTCGAGAATGTGACTCTTTATGAGAGTAGAAAGTCTAATCGTTATCCCTTGGGGGAGACAAAATCACCCCCAGTTTAAAAAAAACCCCACCTTAGATGGACCTTTCAGCCCATATTAATCCTTCAGATAGGTTGTTAGGCCTTTCCAGGCACTTAGATCATTTGGGATATGTTCAGCGTCCACAATTCCCACTCTGCCTGAAGCTTCCACCCTTCCACTAACTCTGTCGAGACGTGGAGATGGTCGCTGGCCAGTACACAGGTGTGGTGCATCAGTCCTCCTGGCTGCTATGATTACGACTTGCTCAGCGGCACTGGTTCTAGTCCCTTCAAGGCATCGCACTGCAGCCTCATCCTTTCTTCCCAGGGGCCAACCGTGATCGTCTTGTCTACCGGCCATTGTTTCTTTTCTTTGTCCCTCTTCCCTGGTCTCCCCATGGAGGGCTAGACGGTCACTTCTTTCCTCTCTCACCCGACTAGGACTCACGTGGTTGGTGTCCAATCTTTCTCTCCTTTGCCCTCTGATTTAGAAAAGTGATGAATTTGTTTAACTTCCGTGTCCTGCAAAAGCCCTCCTATTGGTGGGTATGTGGTTATTTTACAAGTACATCTGCCCTATGGAGAGAGACCTAACGTACAAAAACCAGGAAGACTTACTCAGCCTGCCACATTTTTAAATCATTATGAGCTAACTAAGCCAGTGCACAATGTGGCGAAGAACGAGGCAAATCACACTGGACCTCTCCCAGCAGCAGCGATATGGGCCCATGAAGAGAGCCTCCAAGCTGGGGGCTCTCTGGACTGTCGGGGGGAGGAGCCAGCCTCGCTCAGCACTGCCTGGGGGTTACTAGGCAACCACCTCTCTGCACACCAGACCTCATCAGTCGGGCCCTTTGAGCTTATTTTAGTATTTGGGTTTAGCAGTTTTAAATTAGCAGGCCCAGGTATTCAAAGCTATGTATCCAGGGATGGTTTAGATAAGTGAAATTATTTTCAAGATATATATATATGTCTCCATTCGACTAGGAACTTTTTAATCATTGCACTTTAAAAACTGGATGGTGAGACAGATGACCTCTGGTAATACCTCCCAATGTAGAGTTCCGTGAAGTTCAAAGGCTGCCCTCTTAAAATACTTGAAATCCCATAGATATTTTTTTAAACGTCTGATCCACCAGCAGTGGAATGCTTCCTATTTGAAACATTCTCACAATCATTTTCAGTCATTCCCTCTGACTTCTCTTTGGCCACTCCTCTCCCACAGTTAGGCCACACGGAACACGCGTGTCCTCCTTCTGTTCTTCATCGGTTCATTGCCTTTGACTGATGATCCCCCAGGTGGCAGGGAAGGAGCTAGGTGATGGCTGCGTAAGGAACTTCCAACGCAAGAAACAAAACAACAGCAACCCCCCTCGTTGTCTAGTTGATACTGATTCAGAGTGACCTATAGGGCAGAGGAGAATTATCCTATGGGGAAGGATCCTTTGTTGGCCTTTAGGAGTGTTTTCCAGTGCAGTCTGTTGGGGCACCACGCCCTGGCCCCAAAGTCCACCTTCAGCATTCCCTGGGGACCTTGCCGCTCCATTCCCTTGCTGTTCCGCTGCACTCCCCCAGTGCTTTGCCTCGGTGTGGTGGGATCAGGTCAGGTGCAATTCCCACACTGTGTCTCCAGTGCTGTCCCCGCAGCACCATGGGTCAGTGAGGGATGGCATGTCTCATAGTGGGGCTGGCCATGTGGTCCTCTCTGTGGACTGGCTGCTCTAATTGGGGTCATTGTCCTCAAGGCCTGGTGGGCTAAGATGTGCTCCACTCTCTCCTCCTGCCCCTTCATCTGCTCCCATGTGCTCTGATCAGATGTCCCTCTCCTGGAGCTGCAGATTCAATGCCGTCCTTTGAAACAAATTCTTCTGGGGGGAGAGACAGGCATCCACTTAGTATTTGGGACTGGGGCCAGCCCCCTATGGGGTTTCTAAGGCTATACTCTTGACAGCATTAGATTGCCATACTTTCTCCCGCTGAGTGGCTGGTTGGGAGCCAAGCACGTCACCACTTCACCACAGGGCTCCAAAGATCCAGTGAGAAGAAAGATACAGAGACAGATCTCTACCAAACAGACCTATAACAAGTAAAGAGATTGAACCTGTACTGAAAAACCTGCCAACGCAGAAAACCCCAGGAGCTGGCGGCTCCATTGCTGAGTGACGCCACATATGTAAGGAGTGTGGAGAAATGGGGGCTCTCGTGCCATCCTGGTGCTGCAGCCACTGTGGAAAGCAGTTTGGTGATTCCTCCTGAAGCAGAGAACTACTGTCCCTCACTGCCTTCAGGTCGACTCTGTCTCCCAGCGGCCCTCTAGGACAGGGTAGAACCACCCCTGTGGATTTCTGAGACTATCACTCTTTATGGGAGTAGAAAGTCCCCTCTTTCTTCTGAGGAACAGCTAGTGGTTTAGAACTACTTTCCTTGCAATTAACAGCACAATGCATAGCCACTGCACCACCAGGGCTCCTCAGACCTGCCATATGAGGCAGCAGTTCCACTCCGAGGTATATCCCCCAAAGAATAGAACACATGCACTCAAATGGTATGCATGAATGTTCATAGCAGCACCGGGCACAGTAGTCAAAAGCTGGAAGCAACCCGAGTGACCACCAGGGGATGAATGGATAAACCAATTGTGGTAAATACATACAATGCAAAGAGAGAGAGAGAGAGAGAGAGAGAGAGAGAGAGAGAGAGAGAGAGAGAGAGAGAGAGAGAGAAAGACTTATGAATGCAATGCGATGGAAGCTCAGAAGCATTTTTGCTATGTGCCAGAGCCTAATACAAAAGCTTATATATCATTTGAGTCTATTTCTATGGAGCCTTCAGATGGGGCGCTCCATAGAGACAGCAAGTAGATTGATAGTTGCCCAGGGCTGGGGAAGGGGGCGGGTGGAGAAGAACCACTTCGTAGATGCAAGGTTTTATTTTGGGTAATGAATATGTTTTGGAACAAGATAGAGCTGGTGAATGCCCAACATTGTAAGTATACTAAATGCCACTGAATCGTTTACTTTTATGTGGCTAATTTTATGTTACATAACTCTCCCTGCAATGAAAACATGAAATAAAAATGTCTAGCAGGAGCTGAGAAAAGAAAGGTCCAGAATAGAGATGGTAAAGTTAACTTTAAATCAAAAAGGAGAAGACAAGCTAGGCTTTAGGTAGAGAACCCCTTATCTTTCAGAAGAGTGCAACGTGGAGAGACACAACTGTTGACGGTTGCTTTGGTTTTCTCAAAGAAGTAATAACAAGACCTGCTTTTATTGGTTACTAAGCACCAGACAACAGTTTACATATTTGCCCGGTCAAAGCCTTCACACATATTATCTCATTTAATAAGCTAACAACAACAACAACAAAACTTACTGCCATCGAGTCAATTCTGACTCACAGCGACCTTATAGGACAGAGCAGAGGGGTTCTGAGACTGTAATTCTTTACAGTCGAAAGACTTTCCTTTCCCCCACCTAATAAGGTAGACACTCTTATTTCCCCCCATTTTATAGCTATATGAACTGACTTGGAGAGGTTGAGTGGCGTGTTGGAAATCAGACAATCAGGGGCAAGAAGATAAATGCAGGACTTGAGAAAACCCTGATATTTTCCAGGGGTTGGGTCCTTCCTGATAACATGTCCAAAGTATGTGAGATGATGTCTCCTCATGGTCACTTCTAAGGAGCCTTCTAGCTCTACTTCTTCTGAGACAGATTCGGTCAGTCTTCTGCGGTCCATTTCGATCTCCTTCACCAACACCATAATTCAAATGCATCAGTTCTCTGGTTTTCCTTATTCGTTGTGCAATGGTCACATGCATCTGAGGTGACTGGAAATGCCGTGGTTTGGGTCAACCACACCCTGGACTCAAAGTGATTGCTGGCAACAGCTCCCCACCCCACCCCAAGCAGCCTAGCCTTTGATTTCTGATGGCTGTTCCTGTGAGTGCTGATTGTGGAGCCAAGGCAAGTGAAATCCTTGACAGCCCCAGCCTTTCCGCTACTTATCATGATGTTGTCTAGTGGTCCAGTTGTGAGGACTTTTGTTTCCTTTATAAAGATTCCCAACTTACACCGAAGGCTCTATAATTTGTTCTTCACAGGTAAATGCTTCAAGTCTTCTTGACTTTGAGCAAGCAATGTTGTGTCGCTTGCATATCAAAGGATGTTAATGAGTCTTCATCTAATCCTGATGCCACATTCTTCTTCATATAGTTCAACTTTTGGGGGGTGTTTGCTCAGCACACAGATTAAATAAGTATGGTTAAAGGACACCACCCTGATGCATACTGGTATAGTTAAAGTTTATTGTGCCAACTGGCCAAGAAACACATGTGGGGTTAATTGAAGGGCAGAGAGAACTGGGCTGTGAGCTCTCTGACGTTGACGGCCCATGGGAGCAGCAAAGGCAAGAGCAACCTGGAAAAATGAAGGAAGTTGTAGAGAGCTAGATGTTTGAGTTTGTGATTGGTTCTTGGGGGTGGGGGTGGAGGTGGAACCAGGACACAATGTGGCCAGCAGACTGGGAGGATGAAGGAGAATGGCAGGGAACACCCTAGGCTTGAGATGAAGAATTCCGAGGTCAGTGCATTATTCCTATGGTCACTGAAGGCACCTAGAGATGCCAGGCTTCGGCGAGTCTAGGGAAGGGACCAGGTGGCCAACAAATGGCAGAGGTATGGAGGGCAAAAGAATGGCTAGGTAGCTTAAGTCTCAAAGGAACAAAGATTTTTCCGAGAAAATGATAATGTTATTTGAAGTCACAGAATAATGTCGACCAGCCCACCTCTACCTGTAGAGTACACACAAAGATGTTGTACTTGTTGACTGAACTGGTACTACAGTACATTTTCATTCCTGCTAGTACAATAGTGATAATAATTATAGTAACACTAAAACAACTGCAAGGAGCCCTGGTGACACAATGGAATAAGCATTGGACTGCTAACCATAAGGTGGGCAGTTCAAACCCACCCGCCATTTTGCGGGAGCAAGAGGCTTTCTGCTGCAGTAAAGACTTACAACTTTAGAAACTGATGCAGCAGTTCGGCATTGTCCTGTCATGTCTCTAGAGTCAAAATCAACTCAGCGGCAGTGGGTGTGGTTTCTGGTGATGCACAGCTAAGTGCTTTTTATGTATCATCGCCTATAACGACTTCACTGATCCTTTGAGGCAATACTACCGTTATGATCCCCAGCTCTCTCCCACATGGAGAAAATGAGACTAGGTAAGATAAAATAGCTAGTCTCCGTGTATAGTGACAGAGCCAGAAGGCCAGCCTCCTTCTGTTGAACTCCAAGGAGCCCTCGTGGTGAAATGGTTAAAGTGCTCATGTGTTCCTCAAAAGGTCAGCAGCTTGAATCCTCTAGCTTCTTGATGGTAGAGAGAGGGAGCCATCTACTTCCGCAAAGCCTCCAGCCCTGACAACCTCTGGGGGCAGATCTCGTCTGTCCTAAAGCGCTACTACAAATCAGCATTCGCTCCACAGCAGTGGGCTCACAGGCTTATTGAACTTGAGTACTTCTGATGCCTCTCTCTTAAATGTCAGGGATGAATCTGTATTTGTTTCCTCCAACTGGAAAGCACACAAATTGAATAATCTTTCACTACCACCTCAGTAGATGTGACGGTTCAGTTCTGGCTTACAATTTCAGTTCCCTAAGGAAATTTTAATCGCCTCTCAAAAGCACCAGTACTAACTTGATCCATCTTGTTTTGCTGGAATCTTCTTGCAGCATGGATTTAGTAAATTTTCTTCCAATTTATTTTCAACAAAGTCTTCAGCCACTGAATGCTCACTATGTTGTGTCTAACTTGTTTCTCAAGAAAAGACCTCCCTTGAAGCTGGACAAGTGATAAGTGAAGTGGTTCCAAGACTCGGAATGGCACAGAGTGACTCCTTTAGAGGTCACACCGGAAAGGATTAGCGTGCTCCAGACTACAAAGAACATCTGAAAGGGTACCAAACTTGCAATCAGGACAGGGAGACCTCATCGTGTTTCGTGTACTGGGTCAAATGGTGGCCCCAGTCTTAGCCCCCACAATCAGCCGGGATCCTATTTGAAAATTGGGATTCTGCAGCCCTAACTATGGCTCTAGAGATGAGAGTTACAGGGTCACAGCGCCACGGGGAATAAGGAGGCATAGGGTGGTGTCGATCTTCTACAAACCAAGGAAGGCCAAGGAGTTACGTACAGCCACCAGGAACTAGAAGGAGAGGCATCGAACAGATTCGCTCCCGAACTCTCCCGAAGGAAGCAACCCAGCCAGCATCTTGATTTCCAGCTTCTGGTCTCCAGATTTCTGTTGTTTAAGATCCCCAACTTGTGGTAGTTTATTAAGGTGGCCTTAAGAAGCGAATAGATTATTCAAATCTGGAATTCTTGAACTAGAGTAACCCTTCAGTGATACCTAATGCTGATTATGAAATATATGAGGTTTCTTTTCCCAAGAGGGTTGCAAGTCCTTCGAAGGGTGACGGAAAACAGGTGATGGGTCTAGCTGCACCATATGATGGACACAAGTCACATCCCTGAATTATGTATGTGAAGAGCGTCAAAATGGTAACTCTGGCCAATGAATAAGAAAGAGGGAGGAAGAAATGATGCCGGCCTGTAATCATGCCCCCTAAGGAGATATAGCCCTTGGTTAGCAATAAAGCTGAGGCTCTCGCCTGCTCCCCACGAGGACCACCAAGCAGGGCTGAGACTGTTCATCCAGCCTGTCTTGCTTGGACAGGCCTGCGGAGATGATGACGTGCACGGAAGTGAGACAGAGGAAAACCAAGCAACAATATACAACAAAACAGCTCAGTTCAACAAATTTCCATGGAAGATTTGGGAATGAGAAGAGATGCTGGAAAATGTGTGCCTTACGTTCCGACTCACCAGAAAAAAGAGCATCAACTAGAAATATGCCGTGCTTTGAAAGAACAGCTCGGAAGTGACCAGACTTTTCCCCCCCAAAGTATTGGTGACGAGGCATGGTGCTATTCTTACAACGCCAAAAGCAAACATCAATCAAGCCAGTGGAAGTCATCATAGTCACCTTGTCCCAAAAAAAAAAAAAAAAAAAAGCTCATCAAGTGAAATAAAAGATCAAGACAATGCTCTCTCTCTCTCTATTTTTTTATGTGAGGGGGATAGTGCATTTGGAATTCATTCCACCAGGTCAGACCGTTAATCAAGCTTTATATTTAGAAGTTCTGAAAATATTGCATAACAGTGTGAGACAAAAAAGGCCTGATTTGTGGCAGATAGAGAACTGGTGTTGCCACCATGAAAACACACCTGCTCACACAGCCATCTCAGTGCACCAGTTTCTGGCAAAAACCAACAGGCCTCTCTTGCCCCATGCACCTTACTCACCTGACCTTGCTCTGTGCGACTTCTATTTGTTTCTGTAAATGAAGAGGGACATGAAAGGACAGTGATTTGATGTAGAAGAGGTGAAGAAAAAAAACAATGAAGGTGTTGTCAGCCATCCAAACAGATGAGTTTGAACAATGTTTCAAAGAATGGAACAGCAGCAGTAAATGGATTTCACAAATGCATCACATGTCGTGGAGTGTACTTTGAAGGTGAAAAAAATGAAAAAGAAATGATGCCCTGGAATGATGGGACTGGCCAAGAATGGTGACTGTCCCAAGGACTGCCAGAGGAATGAACAAGTCCATCTTGGAAGAGGCACGGCGAGAATGTTCCTTAGAAGGAAGGAGGGCAAGACTTTGGGCATGCTGGTACTTTGGATGTGTTTTTTTTTTTTGAGAGGCCAGTCCCTGAGAAGGACACCAGGCTCAAGGAAGTAGAGGTTCCGTAGAAAAGAAGAGGACCCTCACAGAATGGATCGGCCCATCGCTGTCCCAATGGGCTCAAACAGGGAGGATTGTGAGGATGGGGTAGGGCTGTGCAGTTTTGTTCTATTGCATGTGGGGTCACTGTGAGCGGGCATCAACTTGACACTTAATAACACTTTAATATATTCATCCAAATTAAATTTTTGTACTGTTTGGAATAGAGAAGTTAAGAGGGGTTTAAAAATAATTTCTTTTTTTCTCCCAATAGTTTTCTTGAGATATGAGTCTCATATCATTCACTTCCATGGTCTGGTCATAGACTTGGTTTGGTCAAACACTTCCATGGTTTGGTCAAAAGACTTGTATAAACATCACCACAATCAGTTCTAGTGTATTCTCTCCCCTCTTCTATTCATTATTTGTTCCCTAGTTCCCCTCAAACCACCTCTCCCCCAAGATTGTGATACAGAACTTGTCATACGGCTTGGCTCCATCATTTCAAAGCGAGGGAAAAGATACATGAACATAAAGTGGATTCTGAGTCCCAACAGCACCCCCCCCCCCCTGCTCAAAGATGGCCTCGACCACGCTTCTTCGAATGAGTGTGGGTCTCCACGGGCCTCTCAACAGTCAGATCTCATGCACCAGTCTCCTGAAAGGACTCCCTCTACTCTGCTTCTGACCGTCCCATGCCAGGGCTTCACTCCATTAATGTTCTTGTTCCATTTACCATAACGAAGCAGTCAAATTACAGAAATTCAGGTCTATTCCTGTGTCATTCTGTTGGCCAATTCAAAGCCCTGCTTAAAGGGCAAGTTGGAGTCAGATGTTTGTAACCTGGTACCATCTAAGACAATGACACACCTAGGAATAAATATAACTGGAGATGTAAAGACAGGGGTTTGGGGGGTTTTCTTGACCTACTGATTCGGGCAGTATTTTGTCAGTCTCTCTCTTTCCTTTCTATCAACCATTAGAAAGCTAAAGTAAACCAGAAGCTTTATTTGGGGGAAATAGTTATAAAGTTTTAAATGGCTACAGAGCCTTTCCCTTGTTCCTCAACAGCAACGACTTGCAAGCTTGGATAGGAACCTTGGTGGGGTGGGGATGGGGGAATGGATGCTCATGAGGGAGAAGGAGGGGAGAATAGATGCACAGATCGAAGGACGGCTTCCCGTTTCCTGGACTGTAGAGACGGTTGAATCTGGTGTCCATTTTGCTGTGGACGTACTTTCAATAACAAAAGATTAAGAAAGGCTTTTTTTTTTTAAGAAAGAATACAGTCTCCACAGGTTACAAATGTCCTCTTACTTGCTCTTTAATGTTTCTTGTCCTTTCATAGTGTGTAAATTTGCCCTCGCTTAGAAAATGGCTGAACCAACCCCCCTACTCTCAACAAATTCTTCATCTCTGCTGTCTTCTGACTTTGAGCCTTCTTGCACTAAACCAAACCCCAACCCCAACCCAGGGCTTGGAGCCCATTCCGACACACAGAGACTCTGTAGGGGTGGAGTAGAACCGCCCCATTGGCTGTGAATCTGCCGACGGCCTCACCCTTCGCCCTTGGAGCAGCTGGTGGGGTCACGTCACTGACCTTTCGGTTAGCAGCCCAACATTGAACCCGCAGAGGCTCCAGGGTGCATCCCTGTCCGGCACTAAGCTATGACTCAAAATTGTACAAACGTGCTCTGACCGAGTTACACATCGACTGAAAGAGTCTTAGGAGTGGATCTCATTTGTCACCTGGGACGTCTTGTAATGTCTCAGGAAGGTCATTTATATGTTCAACTATATGCTGAACCCAAAGAGGCCTCAGGAAATCAGCTTTGGGTAACTTGTCAGGGGAGGAGGACGTAAGGGAGTGGAGAAAAAAGATTTCCCTGCTCAAATCCCTAATTTAAAATGGTTAGGAGGGGGAGGGTGACAGCAGAGGGACTGTCCTCTGTGCTTGGCAGGTCAGGGCCCCCACAGATGCCCACAGCCTAGTCTCTGGAGCCTGGGACTATGTAACCATACATGGCTCAAGGGACTTTACAGATGTGATTAGAGCTGCTGCTGCTTCTTCTTTTAATGGGCAGGATATGTTTCTCAGGTTGTCCAAGCGGTCCAATGCCATGGAAATAGCCTTCATAAGGAGGAATGTAACAATGGAAGCAGAGGTCAGAGGGAGAAGATTGCAGGCACTGGAGACAGAGCACGCTGTGGATCGAGGAATGCGGGTAGCCCCTAGAAACCGGAGAAGGCAAGACCTGGCTTCTAGCCCAGAGCTTCCCCTGCAGACACCTTGGTTTTAGCCCCATAAAACTGATAGTGAGCCTCTGACCTCCAGACCTGTAATCTCTTATATTTGATGTAAGCAACCAGGCTTGTGGTAATTTTTTATGGAAGCCACAGGAAACCAATACACATTCCAAGCCACTCTAAGGAACACCTCAGAGGAAGGGCTGTGAGTGGGGAAGGGCCAGTCTTAGCCTGCTTCACCGGGAGGATTGTCATCTTCTGGAGGCTCGGTGGCTTGGGCTTGGGCTTGGGCTCCAGTCACTCAAGTCTGGGCCACAGATAAAGCTTCCTGACCCTGCATCCATCCCCTCCTCACACACTTGGTGGAATTCCTGATGGAGGCATCTGGACAGCCAGGGAGTCCAGACTACTGTGTTGTGAGGGTTAGTGGGGCCTGGACCACAATAAGCAGTGTGGTCTCTGAGTGTCTTTGCCTGAAGGGAGGGACTTTTGTCTGAAGGAAGATTGATGGAGCCTCTGGTCGGCTGGTCTCTGAAGCAAGGAGCAGATGATTCAAACTGCAATGGGGTTTTCTTTGGTTTGTTTTGAGCTCAAAGTAAGGGAAATCCCTCACATGGGTTCTACTTATTATAAGACTCCAGAAGACACAACCATCTCCCAACATGGCAGCTGCAGGGGGCGAAAGCTTATGGAATAGACCATGGTCACTGGTCTAACTTCTGGTCAGCCCATTTAGAAGCCTCTAGAATTTAAGATAACTACTCCCTTATCAAGTCCTGCTGAGAAACAGGGAGGACACATTGTGTGGCCAGGGAACAGGCTGGATCATCAAACCTGCATCCTTTCTCTCAGGAAAGAACATGAAGTATAACATGAAGCCATCTCTGAGCACTGGTAACAGGAAAAAAAATTACCCTCCCCATAGAATATTTGACTCTTCTGTAAGTGTTCATGTGCAGAAAGGCCAGTGATCTCATGAACTCAAACAAAAAACTACACTTGTCCACTATACGTCATTGTCAGAATGAGCCAAGGAGATAGAGGAGCAATGGAATGAAGCTGTATCTACTATGAATATACAAGATGAGTCAGCACTAAAGAATGATTCTGCCCAGCTCTCCTTCGGGGTCAAACTGGCAAGTGCATGGTCCCCACATCTCCTCCTCACTTACTGACTGTCTCGTTTTCCGACATTTGACTCTAAAGGCAACAGTAGAAATGTCTGCTCTCCAACTGCTTTGCGCAGCCACAAGTAGGTCTGGCAGCAATGAAGACGCCGGTACAGGGCGACGGCGACGCTGGCTGTGACGGTTACGGTTATGTGCTCCCTTGGCGGGTCCATGATTCTTAGTGGTTTGGCAGTTAAGTAACGATGAAATCTGACACGCTCCATTTTGAGATCTACTGTGGTCATCCTCTGTTTGCATAGAATGACAGTTCCCCCAGAATGACCTGTTCTTTGGAACCTCACCATTATCAATAAGTGAGGAGTATTTTGAAAGCCCCTAAAACTCAGTAGACTTTACTGAACACAACTGGTTACATTCGTTCAGAATATACAGTCCTTCTGGGAAAAGAGCCTCTAATTCTACAAACTCGGTGTGGGGGAATAATAAAAGTAGGAACTTAAAGATTACCTCCTGAAATGATTACACATCCGTCAATTCTTCTTGGTGCAATGACTCTGTATTCCTTCGATTTTTTTAACTTTGTCTTGAAACTTGGCGAAGGTTTGCAGATCAGAGCAGATGTTTTACAATCCATACACATAATTCATCTCTTACATTGGATTCTCCTCCATATAACACCACGTTGCCATTTCCTGTTTCCATTGCTCCTTCGTTTTTCTATTGATGCTTCCTACACCATTCCCATTCAATAGTTTGCTCACAGAGTCCTTCAGCATTTCAACTAGAGCAGGCGTCCTCAAACTACGGCCCGCGGGCCACATGTGGCCCGATGAGGACATTTATCCAGCCTCCTGGGTGTTTTTTTTTTACTTCAAAATAAGATATGTGCAGTGTGCATAGGAATTTGTTCATAGGTTTTGTTTTGTTTTAACTATAGGCTGGCCCTCCAGCGGGTCTGAGGGACAGTGAACTGGCCCCTGTTTAAAAAGCTTGAGGAGCCTGAACTAGAGGCTGGACTTGCTCTTCTTCAGTTCCTTCAGCTTGAGAAATGCCACCTGCTCTTCCTTTCGGTTTGGTAATTCCAGATATTTGCCCATTTCATTACAATACCTGACGAGGTCATCATGCATGGCCCTTTGAACGCTTCTGCTTAACGTTCGAACTTCACTGTTTCTTCCATTTGCTTTAGATGTTCTGCATTCCACAGCAAGTTTGAGAGTCTCTTCTGACATGGTTTTGGTCTTTCTTTCTTGTCTTCCGAGTGACCCTTGAATAGGGTGTCCTTAGGTCAATCCCCTGAGTCCTCTGCTCTCTAGTCAGTAGTGTCGGTGGAGTCAAATCTACTCTTGAGATGGTTTTGAAATTCAAATGGGATGTACTCAAGGTCATGCACTGAAACAGTGGCTGAAAGGTGGCAGCAATTGGGAGGATGGCCCAGCCCACACAGGGTCACAGTGAACCACAACCAACTCCATGCGTGGCACCTGTTAACAACCCAGAAAGGACTAGGAGGGGAACATTGCAGAATCCTCTGGGGTAACTGCCCTTACTAGGACACGTGTTTCCTCCCTAGTGGCTCTCTACATTCTGTAGGCCTGGCATTTGACTTCTTCCTATTTGATTTCCTTGAACATAGGGATGAAGCTTCCTGCATCCTTAGGTGTGACTGTTTGTTGTTCTGGAAACCTCTTTTGGTTAATGGGTACATCTTATTGTCTTGTGTCTAAGTGGCATGGGTTTGTGTGGAACAACCTGTACAAAGATGTCCAGCATCCTCTATTTTACCAGCCCTCCGTTCCTCCGTGAAATAGCCTCTCTGCCCACGGCTCTTCCCTCTGGTGGGAGTCCCTTCTGCCGCCTCCAGGTCCTGAGCTCCACACCTGGGTGACTCCATCACCACTTTAGATTGAGAGCTGTGGTTACCATGGTAGCTGTAAGTCCTATCCAGCCATTTGTGAGGTACCTACAGCACCTACTCTCCATGACTCATCGCACTTGGGGAAATGCTTCCCTGCCTTTAACCAACAATGTGCAACGTAGGCTTGCACACTGATGTCCCCTTTATAAGGTCTGTTCTTCCTGAATGCTGTGGAAATGAATGCTCATGACAATGACTCAGGCCCAAGGGTGGCGCTTAGGACAGCAAATTGCCAGGCCTTTTATAAACGTGGCCCCTCCGTGGTTCAGCTGGTGGCATGGAGGGACCACAGCACACCTGGGATGAGTCAGATGGGCTTCAGTTTTCTCAACTCTAACATGGGACTGTGTGGACCCAATGGGATTTCAAGTGGTCCATATTGTTATCTTCGGTGCATCCTTAAGGGCAAGACACTAGGACTGGATTTCCTTGTTTCCAGTCATGGCCAGAGGGGTGCCCCTTCCCTAACTGCTCGATGACTCGGTGGCCTCGTGGATGGCATAGCAGTCTTACCGGGAGGGAATGATTGCTATGGAGATTTAAACGTTACAGTGTGCACATGTTGGCCCATGCTGAGTGCGTGTTCTGTAAGTGTCAGCTATCTTCATTCGTCTCTTCAAAGTCACCATCATCACCATCAGCATCAGCAGCAGCATCTGTGAAGCATGTGGCCTACGAGGAAGAGTCTGATCTTTCCGAGTGGAGAGGAAGCTCATTAGGTCTTGTAATTACATGCACGTGCCTTACTGGTCACTTAATAATCAACTTAGCAAAGGTTTAGGTATTTGTTTTAAGTATAGTCATCTCTGGATAAAAGGTGTCTTTCTGGCGTCGTTGTTTTTTTCTTTCCCTCTTCTAATAGAATCAGCTCTTGCCCCAGCCTGGAGCTGCCAGGTTCCAATGAACTCTCATATATCTCTCCAGCCACAGTTTGCCTGTCAGTTTGTCCTACTGTGGTGGCTTTTGTGATGCTGTGATGCCAAAGCTATGTCATTGGTATTTCACATACCAGCAGGGTCACCAGAGTCAACAGGTTTCAGCAGAGCTTCCAGACTAAGAACAGGCTACGAAGAAGAAATAAGTGGTTCACTTCAGAGGAATTAGCCACTGGAGCCCCTCTGGATAGCATAAGACATTATCAGTTACTGAAAAGCTAATGAACAGAAACAGAACACTGTCTGAGGTGGTGCCAGAAGATGAGCCCCTCAGGTCAGAAGGCAAAGTATGACTGAGAAACCGCGGCCTTCTCAAAGTAGGATTGGCCATCGTGATGTGAATGCAATAAAGCGCGTGGGAGTTAAACCTTCAGGACCTCCATTAGCTGATGGGTCTGGCTCAAGATGAGAGGCAGCAGCTGCAAACATCAATACATAATTGGAACTTGTAACGTATGAAGAACGAATCTAGGAAAACTGGAAATAATTAAAAGTGAAATGAAAAGCAAGTGAAACACATAAGGATCTATATTCTAGGCATTAGTGCACTGAAATGGCCTCATATTGGCCATTTTGGATCCGAAAACCATGTGTCAAAAGGCCAAAATCCTCACCACTGGACTAACGGGTAACATCATGCAGACAGAGAAAAGATGGATGGCATCAGGATTTCATCTTCCTTGCATCCACGCTCAGTGTTCATGGAAGCAGCAGTCAAGCGTTCAAAGGATGCATTGCATTGGGTCAGTCTTCTGTTCAAGACCTCTTTAAAGTGTTGAAAAGCAACGATATTCCTTTAAGGACACTGAATGAGGAAAATCCAAGAAAAATCCATGGATTCGAACTATGGTGTTAGCAAAGACCACTGAAAGTACCACAGACTGCCAAAAGAACAAACAAGTCGGTCCTGAAGGAAGTACAGCCAGAATGCTTCTTAGAGACAAGGATGGCGAGACTTCCTCTCATGTGCTTTGGTCCTGTAATCAGCAGAGCCCGGTCCCTGGAGGAGGACATCGTGCGTGGTAATGGAGAAGGGCTGGGAAAAGGAGAACAACTTTCAACCAGGTGGATTGGCACCTGGCTGCATCGATGAGCTCAGACAGAAGGACCAAGGGTGAGGAGAGTGCAGGACCCAGAGGTGTTTGGCTTCATGGCACATAGGGCCGCTATGAGCGAGCGCTGACTTGACACTTGGCACCTAACAACAACAACCACAACAACATTCTCAGAAGAACTGGTGTCTGTGAATTATAGTGTGGGTGAAGAATATTGACTACGTCACAGATTTCCGGAAGAAATGCACCTGAATGCTCCTTAAGAGTGAAGATGCTGGGGCTTCATCTGTGTATCCTAGACATGTTATCAGGAGGGTCCAGTGAATGGAGAAGGACAAAGGATGGGATGGCCATCAGGGGTCACTACCACCAGGGGGTCAACCAGGAGTCATTGTGAGGGCAGTGTAGGACCCGGCACTGTTTTTTCTTCTATTCACTGGGGCACCGAGTTGCAGCTAGAAGGCCCCAACAGCACTCTGTCTCCAACCGAGTCACTCCATCGCCAACCTCACAATACAGCCACGAAGGAATGAAGCGAGTGGAAGGGAATGGCAAAGGAGAGGCAAAAGATGCCACCACACGTTGGAAGCTGTCAAGTGTTTAAGGTACCATAGTGGCGCAGTGGTTAAGCACTCGGCCGTTCATCAGTCAGTTTGGACCCACCAGCCGCTGTGTGGGGAAAGAGCAGGCAGTCTGCTTCTGTAAAGCTGACAGCCTTGGGAACCCCTTGGGGCTGTGTGGTAGTGACAGGATCTCCTGTCAACTAGCAAAGGGGTGGAGTCTTGCCTGTCAATCAGGTCGCAGATTGATGACTTCGTTTGGAGGCAAGAAGGAGATAAATACTCTCTGCTTCCTCTTCTTGCTGACAAGACACATGGAGTTATGCTGGAACTGGTGGAGCCATGTGGTAAGATGCTTCCACCGCCACTGGATCCATAGGACTTTCCACCCACTGGCCTGTGGTCTTCCTGCATTCGGCACCATGGTATGTTTTGTGTGCATCTGAAGTAGAATTTATAGATTGGTATTGGACATACGGGCTAATATTAGACTTATGGACTTGATCTGGACTTGGCTGGGCTGTTTTCTTAATGTGCAATTGCTCTTTGATATAAAGTTCTCTCTTACACATATGAGGGTCTCTGGATTTGTCTTTCTAGTCTGCCCAGACCTCACACCGGGCTGTATACTTTGTCGTGTAGGGTTTCTGTGAGTCAGAACTGATGCAAAGTGCTGCAACTAAGGGCATCTAACTTAGCCTCCACTTTCTTGCAAAAACAAACAAACAGGACACTCGGTTAATATTTACTTCCAAATAAATCATGGGCCAATGCACAATGAATAAAGGAGACCAAAGAATTGATACCGGGACATTGTGGGGTTGGTTACAACATTTGAATTTCCCATGAACTGCCAGAAGTACCGCCAGAATGTTCCTTGGCAGTGAGGACGGTGAGACAGTGTCTTAGCTAGACATGTTCTCGGGAGGGGCCAGTCCCTGGAGAAGGATGCCGTGCGTGGTAGAGGGTCGGCGAACTGGAGGAAGCCCCTCAGTGGGAAGCGTTGGCACACTGACTGCACCACCGGGCTCAGACATAGGAAGACTGCGAGGATGGTGCAGGCGGGCGGCATGCTGCTGCCCATAGGGCTGTGATGAGTCACAACCAACTCAGTGTCTCCAAACCACTGTCACTTTTTAGTAGACCTAAGGCCCACATATTGCCCCGATGCATCCATACAAAGCAATCATTATTGCCCAGGAACCTCTGCAAGAGCAGCAGCTGTAACTGCTTGTGCATCACCCAGCAACGCACCAACTTTACTCTGTATCAGGACCACCTGGGGTGCTCATTACTCAAAGGTCCATTAGGCTCAAATGAGCGGTCACTGCCGGCCCAAGCCCACACTTCGGATCATCACTGCTCTGCCCAGGATGAGGGTTTTCTCTCGATGGTTAAACACACCGTTCACCTGAATTAAAAGTTAACGAGGAGAATGCTGGAGTGAGTAGATCTACCGTGGAACCAACCGTGGACTCTTCTTACCCTGTACAGCGAGGTTGCCTGCTGCCTCAAGACTGGCTTTTGTTTTATACAGTTGAATCGGTGTATTTGAAAGATCACACCCCTGACTGAGCAATCGCAGCGTGTGTGCGTAGGCCACTTTTACAGGAGACTCCCAGGACAATCAGAGCGTCTCAGGCAGACAAAAAGTAGAAGAGAGTCACATGACTGTGTCTCAACTGCCGGCCAAACAGAAAGAATTCACATGAGGAACATGTATGTTCTCCAAGTTAATGAAGTTTATTTAATCAGTAGTTTCAGAGCTATTTTCCCTCCAGGACTGGTAGCCCATAACAACAGACAAAGCAAGAACAAAGAACTAGCTCTACCAGGTGGCAACATGAATTGAGTCTCAGTACAATTTATGAATGCACAGGGGCTCCTGGGGACCGTTCATTTCCATAAAGTATGACACCCCCCTTCCTGAGAAATGTTACCAGCTTACCTTGGAGAGATTTCTTTCCATCTCCTCATCTTCTCGAAGACCCATGTGGCTATACTATGTCTATTTTCTTAGCATGTCATTGAGACTTAGGTGAAAGTTCGCATAGCAAGATAGACTACCAATCACGAGTTCACACCAACTGTTCAGTGACATCGGTTGCCATCCCCACGTTGTGTCAGCTCTCTCCCTATCTCCTTCTTCCTCAGTCCCCGTTTCTGCCCATCGTGTTTCCCTGTCCCCCACGTCCCCACCGATCTTCTCATCCGTACTTTGGGGCGAACGCCAGCTTCTTGGTCTCATCTAGTGCTTCCTCTGAGGGGCATGCTCCTCACAGGTGACGTTTGTTTCAGAGGCTGGAAGGTGGCCTCTGGGAGTGTCTGTAGTTTCCAGTTGAACGTTGTATTAAGGGTTCTTCTAGTCGCTGTCAAACCAGTAAGTCTGGCAATTTGCTCTTTTTTTCCCCTTAAATTTGAATTATATTTTACAACTTTTTTTAGGGATGCGTAGTTCTCCAATGTGTCTATATACCAGAGTTTTAAAAATTCATTCATTAATTGATGGAAATTTAGGCCTTTGCCATTCTTTGCAATTGTGAAGTGCGCAGCGGTGAACACTGGAGTTGACGGTGCATCCGTGTATAGACATCTCAGCTATTGCAAAGAGTGCTGCAACGAACATCGGTGTGCAAGTTCTCCTTTGAATTCTCCACCTGCACATCTATCTTTTCTTTCTCCTCCTACCACGGGGTTCAGGTCCTTGCCCTCCTTTCCTGGGCCCCCTCCTCCCACCTGTTGCCAGTCCATCCTGTGTGCACTCATTCACTCAATCATTTCCCCATTCACTTATTCATTCGGGATCACTGGTTACCTTCCAGATGGCACGCAGTGATCCTTGTGAGCTGCTTACATCTCGTCCTGTGGGTCAATCTGCCGCACCTCTTTAGAGCACTGAGAGGTAAGGATGGTGCTTTGAGGTCTATGGTGCCCCTGATCCAAGTCATGGTGTTTCCAAACGCCCTATCTGCATGTGAAAGTTGAACACTAACTCAGGAAACCCAGAGAAGAATCAATGGAGAGGGGCCACTTACTGAATACAGGGTTTTACTGGGGGTAATGAACATGTCTTGGGAAAACATAGAGCTGGGGCTAGGACACCATGGAGAGTACACTAAATGCCACCGCACAGTTTAAAATGATTCCATGTGCGTGAATGTCACCTATAATTAACTCCTAGTTCATTAGCACAGGTGTCTGGAAAGTCTGATGGCCACATCTTGATGAAAACACATCCGATTCTAAGTCCTCCCCTACCCCCATCACATCCACCAGACAAACTAAGCATTCCCTCCACCTTCCCAGCTGCACGCATGCCGAGATCACGGTATAAATTACGGTATAAATGGCGCACCTAAGTAGCATTAGAGTCAATCATGTCAGAAAATTGACTCAAGCCAAGAAATCCTGCACCTGACGATCTGTTTTCTTATTTTGACTCACTTCAGTGTTGCATTTTATCTTTGTTTTTCATAAGCCTTCTGTGAAACTAACCTGAAAGGAGATTTTGAAAGGCAAAACTCCTCAGTGCCAGCACTTGACTGCATCTAGCTCGATGCTCTATACCATTTCCTTTAGGCCTTGTTTTCAGGTATTGGTGTTCTTCCATAATCTGAACCAGAGGGCAGGCACAACTTTGTATGGTTTTCCCCACTTGTCATTATAGTATAAAGAGTCTTTTAAATGGCAACATAATTACAACTTTCACATGCAGCCTAAAATGCTACTGGAGAATACGCTACAATTTATACAGCTCTTCTACTAATAGTGAATAATTCATAATGTATGTGACTTCTCACTTCCATCCTCCTTCCTGATTACTCTGCAAGAAGAATCATCAAGCATCCAGTTCCACAAAAATATCTCTTAGGCTCAGTTTCCAGGTGTGAGGGGGATTGCTGGGTGCAAGGCAGGGAACGGAGATTGTTACGGCTCCTGATACCACAGCAAATCTGCTGTGCAAAAGGACCTGAGCAGGTGAAGTGGGGGTATCTCTGTATGTTGTCCAGAGGCCTCATAACAACACAGGAAATATCCCTCTAAGCCAGTGCTCTCTGACAAGATCTTCCGAGGGTCAGGCCCCACATGTCAACCGAGGCGGGTTACACTCATATCCGCTTGTGATCTGCAAAATATGGCTCAAAATGCATGCACGCCTATGGCAATGTATCATCTGTTCCTAGGCAATGTTCAAAAGATTCTATGGTTATTTTCTCTTCTTTGAAGATTTGTGGATAGATTTGTACATAGAGATGTTATGGCTATATTTAATGTAGGAGCCCTGGTGGCATAGTGGGTTATGTGGTGAGCTGTTAACTGCAAGTGTAGCAGTTCGAAACCACCATCTGCTCTGCAGGGGCAAGATAAGGCTTTCTAATCCTGTTCAGGGTTGAGCGCAAACAGAACGAAAATGTTGTGAAAATAAACATAATTTGTGATTTATCAAGGGATGGGGGGAGAGGAAAGAGGAGCTGATACCAAGGACTCAAATAGAAAGTAAATGTTTAGAAAATAATGATGGCAACATTATGTACAAATATGCTTGATACAATTGATGTATGGATTGTTATAAGAGCCCCCAATAAAATGATCTTAAAAAACGTTATAATCTCTGAAACCTAGAGACGCAGTTCTACTCCATTCTATAGGGTTGCTATGAGTCAGAATCGACTCGTTAACAGTGAGATATATAGCTATATCTATGCCTATCAACTATATTGGTTATATATAGGTTATCCTACACCTATCCTCACCTATCAACTATAGGTGAGGTTATTCTCACCCATCAACTATATTGTTATCTTACATCTCCCACTTAGGACAAGAGTGAAAATCCCACTGTCTGATAATTTTGCCCAGCATATTCCTGGCAGTAATGAACACGGGGATGTGAGGCAAGGGTAAGACTGGCTGTGACAGTTAAGGCTATGTGTTAACTTGGCTGAGTTTGATGATAATCAGATTCCATTTTTGCATTAACAATGATTTTTATACAATGACCTGATCTTTGGAATCTAACCATGTCAATAAGGGTGAGGTGGGTGCATCTCTGTGCTTTCCCATTATAATTAACTTAGATGCATATGAAAGCAGGGAGGAAATGACTGGTGAGAGGCCACAGAATATCAATGCCATTGGCTTTTCCAAGCTTTGGCAAGAAATCAGGGGGACTCATACATAAACAGCATTCGTCTTTGAGTTGTGATGGCTACATTTCTCAAATACCTTCTTTTAAATTAGATTTGGCTTGGAGTAGGAGACACAACACATGTGTCCATTTAATAACTGATGAAGTGTAGTAATGAATCTAAAATGTTAAAATCTCTCTGGGGTCAGGGGAGAATCACATTATAGCACCCCCATCTCTCCTCATTATACATTTCTCACCCCCATTCTCTACACACTCCCTGAACTACCAGAAGAGCAGCATGGTGTTTATGTCTTGTCTCATGAGCAGTCAGCTACTTCTCTCTCTTGCTGTTTTATGGAGAGTAATGTACATGGAGACAGTTAAAAACCAGGAAAAGACCCAGGTTACGGTATAAATCTTAATACAATGACCTTGTAAAATGACCCTTATATTATCGTGTTTAATATAACGAATATATTAACAGATTAAACATAAGTTCATATTAAGTATTTGTGTCACTAACATTCCTGACATAGCAAGAGAGAAACAATATTGCTCAAAATAAGAAAGAGGAAAATATTGCTGAGGGAGAAGTCATTTTAAGAATATCGTTGAAAATGGTCTGAGGGGCCTGCCTCAATCCCAACTACGTGGTCAGCTGCCCTGCCCCCAGAATAATTTATTTCAGAGGACAGCACTGAAGCTGCAGCTCAGAGAGAAGCATGTCTGATCAAAGCACATGGGAGCAAATGAAGGGGGAGGAAGAGAGAGTGGAGCACATCCTGACCTACTAAGCCTTGACGACAATATTCCACCTCAGAGTAGCCAATGCACAGAGAAGACCATATGGCTGGCCCCACAATGAGACACAACGTCCCTCACTGACCCATAGCCCTACAAGGGACAACACTGGAGACACAATGTGGGAATTCTGCCCGATCTGATCCCACCACACTGAGGCAAAACACTAAAGGTGTGCATGCAACAAAACTGCAAAGGGGAACATAGCAACGTAGTCTCCAGGGAATACCAAGAATAGACTTTGGAGCCAGGGCTTGGCACCCCATCAGACTTGACCAGAAAACACTCCTAAAGGCCAACAAACAGTCCTTGAACTAACTACAAGCTTTTCTTTTGTTGTTGTGTTGTGGTTTTTGTTTTGTTTTTGTCATTGGTTGTTGTTGTTGTTATTGTTGTTTTCTTTTGTTGCTTGGTTTTGTTCTGCCTTGTTTTTGTGCATGTTATTATCTCCACAGGTCTGTCTAAATAATATAGGCAGATGAACAATCTGGAAGAGAAAACAACGGGACCGAGAGTTCGGGGGGTGGGGGGTGGCATAGGAGAGGTGGAGGTGGCGGGGAAGGAAGTGGTGTTAACAAACCCAGGGACAAGGGAACAACAAGTGATCCAAATCGGTGGTGAGGAGGGTGTAGGAGGCCTGGTTGGCCATGATCAAGGGTAATGTAACCAAGAGGAATTACTGTGATGAAAATGAAGGCTGAGCATGATAGTGGGACAAGAGGAAAGTCAAAGGAAATAGAGGAAAGAGCTAAGAGGCAAAGGGCATTTATAGAGGTCTAAATAAAGGTATGTACATATGTAAACATATTTATATATGAGGATGGGAAAATAGATTTATGTGCATATATTTATAGGTTTAGTATTAAGGTAGCAGATGGATACTGGGCCTCCACTCAAGTACTCCCTCAACGCAAGAATACTTTGTTCTATTAAACTGGCATTCCATGATGCTCACCTTCCCAACACGATTTCTGAAGACAAAGCCAGTGCATAAGCAAATGTGGTGAAGAAAGCTGATGGAGCCCGGCTATCAAAAGATATAGGGTCTGGGGTCTTAAAGACTTGAAGGTAGACAAGTGGCCATCTAGCTCAGAAGCAACAAAGCCAACATGGAAGAAGCACACCAGCTTGTGTGATTACAAGGTGTCAAGGGGATGAGGTATCGGGCATAAAAGAACAAAAAAATCATATCATTATGAATAACGGGGTGTGCATAGTGGGGACCCAAAGCTTATCTGTAGGCAACTGGACATCCCCTTATGGAAGGGACTTGGGGAGGAGATGAGACGAGCCAGTCAGGGTGCAGTGTAGCAACAATGAAACATATAACTTTCCTCTACTTCCTAAATGCTTCCCCCCTCCTCCCCGCCCCTGACTATCATGATACCAATTCTACCTTACAAATCTGGCTAGACCAGAAGATATACACTGGTACACATAGGAACAGGAAACACAGGGAATCCAGGGAGGATGATTCCTTCAGGACCAGTGGTCAAAATGGCAATATTGGGAGGGTGAAGGGAGGGTGGGGTAGAGAGGGGGAACTATTATAAGGATCTACATATAACCTCCTCCCTGGGGGATGGACGGCAGAAAAGTGGGTGAAGGGAGACGTTGGACAGTGTCAGATATGACAAGATAATAATTCATAGATTATCAAGGGTTCATGAGGGAGTGGGGACGGAGGGGGAAAAATGAGGAGCTGATGCCAGGGGCTTAGGTGGAGAGCAAATGTTTTGAGAATGATGAGGGTAACAAATGTACAAATGTGCTTTATACAATTGATGTATATATGGATTGTGATAAGAGTTTTATGAGGCCCCAATAACATGATT
This sequence comes from Tenrec ecaudatus, assembly GCF_050624435.1. Taxonomy (NCBI): domain Eukaryota; kingdom Metazoa; phylum Chordata; class Mammalia; order Afrosoricida; family Tenrecidae; genus Tenrec; species Tenrec ecaudatus. The sequence goes on from NC_134544.1 coordinate 14,608,094, forward strand.
TTTAAAAATAAAGAATATAGTTGAAAATGTTTTTGCAATATTAGCTATATATCAAGTTCGTATCAAAAAGTTGATTGTTAAGTCAGTCCAGCTAAATAGGCATTTTGTGATTTCCTGGGGAAATACCAAAAATCTCAGTTGAAAATGGTAAACAGCTTCTTTCTGAAGCATTTTTCTCTGTGTAAGGTAAATATGTAGGCCGGTTCATATGAAATTTCAGCTTGTGCATGTAAGCACATGGTTAAGACGGACATCCGAGCTATCCCCGAGAACTCCCTTGTTGTTGTTGTTGTTGTTGTTGTTAGGTGCTTTCAAGTTGGTTCCGATCATCGTGACCACTGAACGGAACACCGCCTGGTCCCGCGTCACATTCTCCCGCCAACCATCATCAGATGTGTTCGAGGTTCAGCTCGCTGGGAGGCACGTCAGTGGGTTAAATAACTGAGAAACTATCATTTCCCTTTGTAAATATAATTTTTTCTCATAAGGAAGGGTTTGATGTTCAGGTAGCGCAGTGTTTAAATGGTTGGTTGTCTTATTGAGGGTAGAGGGAGGCCTTATAATGTTTAAAACACAATAGAATCCATTAGTGGATCAATGGTCTTGATGGCTCTAAACCCCCGTGAACCAATTCTGAGATATTAAAGTAGGGATGCAGGGAACATGACAAGCTGTCACTTGTTTGTGTAATGTGACTTCTGGGTGCCGGGCAAGCTTCTGAGGATAACATATTCTTTCTCACCGGTTCCACATTCCCCTAATGTTCTGGCTGGCGGGCGTGGCTCCTTGTTGTCCAGACCCTAACTTCTTCGACACGGCAGGAGTATGTCGCGGAGCTGATAGTTGTCCCCAATCCCTTACACTTGGTATGACTTGGTTTCCGAGCTTACAGCCCAAACTATGGGAGAAAGATTCTCCAGTACAGGCTGGGGGACCCCAGGGAAAATACAGGTTCACGCCAACACTCAGCCTAGGATGAGCATCGGAGAAAACACCAGCAATGAACCTTGAGATAAGGGCCACACTGAAGCCTGGGTGTGAAAACCCGGAATGACATTCTGAGGGAAGCCACAAGTAGGGGACATAAGTGAAAGCGTATCCAGGAGACATATCTGACACATTCTTCTCTATTTTAATAAAAATATAGGTAACCCGACACTTGCCAACTCGACATGTTTTCGTGTGTAAAATTCATTGAAACCATGCCTGCCTGACTTTATTGAACAGCACACCGAGATGGAACGCTGACCACCCAACCAGGGAGAGAGAGGAGAGGGCCAGCGAGGAGCATGCAGTGGAATCCCAGCCCCACGAGGGGTGTCAAGTGGGTGAGACTGCGTGGTGGGATCCCACTCTGTCAGGTGACCCTGCGGGTTTCACCAGTCAGCCACGTCTTGACCATGAAACACATTATAGATTGTTAACATTAACATTGTAGCACATTAACGTTTTCGTTCCCCAGACTTGTGTCTTTATAAACTAGTCCAAGACTGAACGTGCAGATGCTTAATCATCTTGTCCCCTGACAAGTGGTAGAATGCTCCTGGCCGGGCCTGCAGTGGTTCCACCCACCTGTTCTCAGGAGTACCCCCTACCCACCCCCTTCCTCTTGAGGGGATTTGTGATTGCTGCCTTTGGAAGACTTTTAATTTGCCAAGCCCTCAGCAGCCTAAGGAACTGTTTTCAAAGACTCAAGTCTTGTAAAACCACCCAGACTCCCTTACATTCCTTCGTGAAAGGGTCCTTATTATGTGGGAAAGTGCCAACTCCACCCTAGGAGCCTGCTTCTGGCTTGGCAATTGCGAAAGAAAGCCCAACATTTGAACCAGTGAGCTTTCCCAGCCCCAGGGTTCGCCTCGGAAGGTAATCCTCCTGGTAGCCTATGTTTCACCTGTGTGGAGGGCTGCCTGGAAACAGAGATGTTGTCCGAAGAAGCCCAGAGTCTAATGCAAACAATAACTTCACAAGTACTTCTCCAAATGATCCTATTCCCCGGCTGGGGCTGGGACTGCCAAGTTCCGGAAGGACAGAGACCCTCCCAGCTGAAGCCTCCATCGGACTTCATGCTCGTCAACCACCGAATCTCTCCTTGACGCCTGGACGCCAGGCCGGGTCACGGCTCTGCCAGCTTCCAGCTTCTCTGAATGAACTCACACAGAGGCCTTCAGACTTCCTAGTTCACTCTGAATGCTGGTGTGAGGGTGAGGTGGTTCATCTTAAGGCCAAATAGTCATCCATTTTAGACACCACTATTTTTTATCCATTTTATTCATAAGGGATGTTGGGCCATTCCTATTTTGAAGCATGCATTATTTTCTTATGGCTCCTGTAATATATTACGACAAATATAACAACACAGATTTATCATCTTAATTCTCATTCATTCTGGAGGTCAGAAGTCTAAAATGGACCTACGGGGATTTTTTTTTAAACTCAAGTGGAGAATCCATGTTCTTGCCTTTTCCAGCTTCTCAGAGTCAGCTGTTGCTTGGCTCCTGATTCTTTCTCCATCTTCCAGGTCAGCAATGGGGGGTCTTTTCTGCTCTCTGGCCTTTGCCACATCCTCACATCTTTCCTACAGGGACGCCATGATGACCTTGGTTCCACTTGCATAATCCGGAGTAATCGTCTGATTCCCAAATATTTAATTAAATCACTTCTGCAAACTCCCTTTTTCAATAGATGATAACATATTCATAGCTGAAATTAAGTTATGGATATGTATAGAAAGATAGATACAGGCACAGGCTTAGACATAGGCAAGGGTATAAGGATAGGTATAGGTATACGTACACATATAGGCATCACCTTAGGCACAGGCAGAGGTATAGTGATAGGTAGGTGTAGTTTTATAGGCACTGGTGGCATTCAAACAATTTAGCAGCCAGTTCACTTCCCTAGTGACTGTTTGTTATTAGTATAAAAAAAGACTTATTGAAAGGTATTTTATTATTTCATACAGTTAATACTTAAATAAGAACAACAAAAGAGGCATACCAAACTAGATTATGAGTTTTAAACTATTAATTTAAAAATATTAAATAATGCCTGACCAAAACAATAATAAAACTGCTATGTAAGATATTTCCAGATTGCTTCTTGATTGACCTCCTCACTTGCGATGTTCTTTGCTTTTACCTGAGCATTGTCAGGTGTGTGATTTATCCTTTCCATCCAGTCTCTGTAGGAGTAGGATCCCATTTCTGTAGTACAGGGGGGCCGATTAAACAATAGTCATTATGTATGATATCTTTAGGAACAGACGACTTCTCTTCTCTGAATGTCTTCTGTTCATCTTAGAAAAACCCTTTTTCACTTCTGTTGAAATTACAGCAATTGTTCTGATGATATTCTTAGCTCTTTGCACACTTTCAGGAATTATATAATTCATTCATAATATCTCGTGGGAATTTGGGGCAGAACTCAAAGCGGAAAGGAATGACAGTGTGTCACCCTCTGGTTCTTTGGCACTTTCCCCCTTTACAGTATATGTTTGTTTACTGAAGTAACACACACAAGGGAATAAAAATGTTTGTTGTTTATTTTTATTTGTTTTTATGTTTGTTTTTGATAATAAATATATTAAGTCTCAGGGAAGTTAAGAGGTTTGGTCAAGATGGTAAGTCAAAACCAAAGTGAATCCAGAATTCCCATACAATTTGAAAAATTCCAGCTATTTATTATCTGTTATCATTTCTCTGCAGTGCTTGGAGATGCTTAGTAAGAGTCTGAGCAGTCACCTTCCTGACACGATCGCTGAAGACAAAGCAGGTGCATAAGCAAATGTGGTGAAGAAAGCTGATGGTACCCAGCTACCAAAAGACATAACATCTGGGGTCATAAAGGCTTGCAGATAAACAAGTGGCCATCTAGCTGAGAAGCAACAAAGTCCACACGGAAGAAGCACACCAGCCTGTATGACCATGAGGTGTCCATGGGATCAGGTACAGGCATCAAAGACCCAAAACAAAATCATACTGATGCGAATGAGGGATAGTGCAGAGTGGAGACCCAAAGCCCATCGGTAGTCAATTGGACACCCTCTTACAGAAGGGTCACAAGGAAGAGACGAGCCAGCCAGGTTGCAGCACAGCACCAATGAAACACACACCTTTCCTCTAGTTCTTTAATCCTTCAGCCCTCCCCTCCCACTACCATGATCCTAATTCTACCTTACAAATCTGGCTAGACCAGAACATGTACACTGGGACAGATGAGAACTTGAAACATAGGGAATCCAGGACAGATAAACCCCTCAGAACCAGTAAGGGGAGTAGCGGAACTAGGAGGGTAAGGGAAGGGGGTGGGGAGAAAGGGGGAGCAACAGAAAAGTGGGTAAAGGGAGACAGTGGTTGATGTAGGACACGAAAAAAATTATTAAGGATTCATGGATGGGGGGGGAATGAGGAGCTAAAACCAAGGGCTCAAGTAGAAAGAAAATGTTTTGAAAAGGATGATGGCAACATATGTACAGAAGTGCTTGACACAATGGATATATGTATGGATTGTGATAAGAGCTGTAAGAGTCCCCAATAAAATAAATTATTTTTTAAGTATGAGCAGCATTTATCCCCCCAGTACTATTTACCTCACTGGCCTGTGGTGAGAACTGAATAAATACACATAAAGTACTTCTCATGGTGCTTGAAATAAAAAAGTATTTCAACAAAAGTATAACAAGTTTTACGAAATGAATAAATATTACAAGCATAGTTCTAGCTAATTTTTTAAACCGATGGACAGAATGAACAGGTGTTTAGAACATGCTGTTACACAGATGAATGTTTAAAAAAAAAGTAAAGAATGTAAATTTGTGATTTCCACCATGGTGGCTAGATAGCCACCTACCTTAGAGAAAACCCTGATTACAAGGATCCTGATTAACAACTGGTTCACAGAACTAAAAAACAATTAGGTATCGGTTCTGTCTAGCCCAGTGGACTGGCTGAATCCAGCCCTGCCTATTGGTGTCTTTATGTTAAGCCGTAATCCACATTGAAGGTTGCAGTCACTGAAATTCATCAGTGTTTTTAGACGTCTTCACGTTCAGCAATCCAGGTGTGCCATCTGACTACCAAATGCTATTAATACGCCTTCCTCCGATCCCGATGCCGACTTTTTCTTCGTTATAGTCCAGCTTCTCTGATGATTTGCTCGGCATACAGATTGAATCAGTATGGTGAAACGCTACAACCCTGACGCACACCTTTCCTGATTGTCAGCCAGGCAGTAGTCTCTTGTTCTGCTGCCACAATTGCTTCTTGATCGATGCACAGGTTCTGTGTGAGCACAATGAAGTATTCTGGAATTCCCATTCTTCTCTAGGCCATCCATCGTTTATGATCCATACAATCATGCCTTTACATAGTCAGTAAAATACTATTAAACACCTTTCTGGTATCCTCTGCTTTGAGCCAAGATCCATGTGACATCAGCAGTGATATCCCTTGTTCCACGCCCCCTTCTGCATCCAGCCGGAACCTCTCGCAGCTCCCTGCCAGTGGGCTCGTGAAACCTTTGTTGGATGATCTGTAGGAAAAATATTTCCTTGCATGTGATATCAGTGATAAGGTTCTATAATCTGAGCATTCTGTTGGGTCACCTTTGTTCGGAATGGGTACAAATATGGATCTCTTCCAGTCAGTTGGCCAAGTCGCTGTCTTCCAAATGTTCTGGCATCAGGAAACCAGTGCTCGCAGTGCTGCCTCCGCTTGCTGGAACATTTTAATGGGTACTCCATCCACTCCCAGAGCCTTGTTTCTGGCTAATGCTTTCGCTGCACCTTGGACTTCTTTCCTGCCGCACCCTAGGATCTTGGTCTTATGCTGCCTCCTGAAATGGGGAAATGTCCACTAGTCCTTTTTGGTACAGTGACTATATTCTTCCCATCTTCTTTTGATTCTTCCTGCCTCATTAGATGCTTGACCCACAGATTCTTTCAAGATTGCAACTTGAGGCATGAACTTTCCCTTGAGTTCCTTCTGAGGTAACGTGGCTGTACTAAGTTCCAGTCCCGTCCTCTGGAGTCCAGCCAGTCCTCTTGGTATTGGTGTTTAGCCAGTGTGAGTGTAGAAGCATCCTGCTGTGGTTTTCTCTGGTAGATCTCTAATGGTTAGTGACAGTGAACATTTCACAGGGTTATTGGCCATTTGGACATCCTCCCTTGTGAAGCTACTGCTCATGTCTCTCGCTCATTTTTCCATGGGGTTGTCTTTTCCTTATTGATTGGTGGGAAGTCTATAAATATTCTGCAACCACGTTGTGGGTTATTTATACATGCTGTAAATAACTTCTCCCACTCTGTGGTTTGCCTTTTCCCTCTCTTAATGGTACCCTTTGAGGAGTAGGAGTTCCTGATTTAATGCAGTCTAGTTTATGCATTTGATTTGTGGTTAGTGCTTCTTTGTGTGTCTTGGCAAAGGAAATATCCCACATGGCACAGTAGTGCTGTCTCTGCTTTACTGCTTTGGCCCCACCCCAAGAGCCCCATGGCACGTGACGGGGATGCTCTGTATGGCGTTACACACCACACACGGTTCTTTCCAAATATCCTTTGATTCAGATAGGATGTACTTTCAGCTTCCTCCATTTCAAGTCCTTTATACATTCTTCTTTGAGACATCCCTCCTGGACCATGGGTTATTTATAAGGAGGTTGTGGGATGGCCACCGGCCAGAGGATGGTTCAGATTGCGTTGTTACTCATTCCTAAGTTAGTTCTGCTGAAGGGAGCAATCACCCTTCATGGGGTTTCTATCCTTTTCTATGCATTAAAGTTTGTTTTATCGCGCAGCACAGAGTCTACCTTGGTTTCTACACCTATTGAAACCATGTACTTTTCCCTCTTGCTCTCTGGATGCGACCGATGGTTGTTGAGGCTGAGCTGACTCCTAGCCACATGCCACATGGCACCTCTGGATAGATAGACTCGAGCTTTCAGTCTTTCGATTATCAGCAAAGTGCACTCACTTTCTGCATCACTCAGGGACTACCGGTCCCTCCATAGTAGTTAAACTGATTACAGCCGTGTACTGGTTTCCCCTCCTTTGCTGTCGTATTCGCTTGGCCCCTCACTCCTGGGACCACATTCACAAATGAACCACTGCACGAAACCTTGGGCTTCAGCTCTCCTTTGGGGGAACACAGTCTAAGACTTCTGAGAACCGATACTCAAACCTTTCAGCAACCCAGAAGCTAACTGACATCTGCAATCCCAGGGTGACGCGATGTGACGGACGCTTCAAGTGGAGTATTCTTGGTGCTCAGATTTTTGATGGGGTGGCCTCAATATCTGGAGGGGTTCATAGGGCTGGGTCTCAGCCTCCTGGGACTGATTCTGGGATCCTCACAGGGATGAGTGGGCTGGGGACACGAGATGAGCAAGTACAAGCTGTCCACTGGTGTTATAACGCAATGCCGACAGGGGCTGGAAGCAGGAAGAAGGGGCTTTTCAGTTCTATTGACCCATCTCCTCCCAGCACCTCCCATTAGCAAAACCTAGTGTGCCAAGGGAGTCTGGAAAATGTAGTTTGGAGACTCCTGGCCCCAGCATCCAAGTGCCACACAGGGCAGGGCATGCCTGGGCTGAGAGACAAAAGGAACTCGCTGGTGGACAGTGCACTTTGCATTTTGAAGATAAAGGAACGGGCTTGTAGAGGTCATGCTGTTCATCTACAGGCACCTTCTCCGTAAGTGGGAGGGTTACAAATTAAAACTCCAAATCTGTTCTCCTAAGCTCATGTTCCATGACTAGGATACGTCTGGCTGTCTTCATTGCTGGCTTTCAAGATCCCCCAGCACAGTCCCGCCTTTTCTATAGAAATTTCCACCTCCTCTATCTTCACGTGGTTCCCTCCACTACAGTTACCGAGTCTTCTCCCTCATTCATAAGGAGCAAATGCAAGGGAACTGTGCTTCTTTGCTCGTGTTCTTCTCTACCTGTCCTCACTTCTCTTGGACCAGGATTCCCACTGATGATCATTATTGTTATTGCCTAATGCATGAGAAAATCAGTACATGAGTATTCAAGTCAGAAGGGGCTCGTTGGTGTGTGACTAACGCTGCCTCGGGTTCAGCAGGAGCACACAGCGTGTCTTCAGGATCTCTGAGCAGTGTTGTCACCTGATGAGAGGCCAGAGCATCTGTGACAACTGGTCTGAGAACTCTTCAGAAGCACAGATATGTCCAGCGAGAAGACACCATGCGGCCGATGACACCCTTCAACTCTGCGGCTCCTACTCCTGTTTCAACATCTTAAATTCACTGCCATCAAGTGGATCCTGACTCATAGTGGCCCTACAGGTCAGAGCTGGAACTGCCCCTGTGGATTTCTGGGGTTGCATATCTTTACGGGAGCAGGAAGCCTCATTTTTATCCCACAGAGCGGCTGGGGGCTTTGAACTGCTGACCTTGTGATTAGCAGTCCAACCCGCCATCCAAAATTCTGAAATCCCTCAGAATCCCAAAAGTAGCCTCAAATTCGAGAAACACTTGCTTTATCTCGGTATAATTTTTACAACTATGTGCTCGACAGCCCTCTTCCAGCACTGCAATTACAGGCTTCTCAGACGGTTGGCTGCGCTCTTAACAGGAGGCGCAGTAATTGTGATATTCCTGTCAATGGGTTCCACAACATTACTTATCTTGGAGTGGCTCCTGAGGCCAGGGCAGCGGGCAGCAATTGCTAGGTTTCCCAGGCCAAAAAAAGAAACCCTTTTGGTGAGCGTGGAGCTGGTGAGAGGCTGGCAGTGGGATAGATTTCTGATTTCTTTCGGATGCCAACCAGGCAGACTGAATCAATTCCAATGGCCAGACCCTCCAAAGAGACCTGCCCCATGGACCACTGGGTGACCTGTGCCAAGACCAGGGCCTCTTTCCTCAGTGGACAGGGACACGAGTCGGCCACTCAGCTCTGCCAAGGAACGCTCAGCGTGTGGTTGTTGGGTGGCCTAGTTCCCAGGCCCAAGCTCACTGCTGTAACCCTGGTGTCAATCCATCTTGTTGAGGGCCTTCCTCTTTCTCCAACTTTACCAAGCAGGATGCCCTTCTCCGAGGACTGGTCTCTCCTGCACCACATGTCCAAAGTATGTACTTCCTTGCCACAGAACACTCGCCTGCTCCTCATCCTTGTCTTTCCAGGAATCCCCGACCCTTGAGTCGCTTTTCCTCTGGCCCTAAGCATAGCCCTGTGGCCGCAACAATGAGCTCACATGTAGGAACCCACGTGCGGCCGCCACCGGACTGGGCGGTGTCTCCTTCTGTTGGACATCGGGTCACGAAGGATTGGAACTGACCTGATGACGCCTCACAACGAGTACAAGTCATTCAGATCCGTGACTCTTTTCAGAATCTCCCCTTAACTTGCTTCGCTGCTGGAGAGGCACGACTGGGTGCACGCGTTTCTCCACAGCCAGGAACCGTGGCACCCCGAGTTAGGCACCCAGCTGAGAAGCAGGCCTGCTTGCTTTGACTTCCAAAGTGTCTCCTTAGTGGCGAAGAGAAGACAGTTCCTGCTGGACGAGACCCCTGGCGATGGAACCAGCACGATGATGTCATCCCACGGAGGAGGACGAGTGCACCCCAGGGGGTGACACTAACTCCCAGGGCAGATGCAGCAGCCACCAGAGCGGGGGCCCTCCCTGGCAAAACCACAGGGAGCCAGACCGAGGTGGATATGAATGCATGCTCTGCTTGTCTAATGAGACTCTGAATCCTGGAAACAGCCAGCAGTCTCTGCACATCGTTCTTGTTCTTGTTAGATGCCCTTGGTCCTTGTTCTTGTTAGATGCCCTTGGTCCTTGTTCTTGTTAGATGCCCTTAGTGTCCCCCTCCCCCCCAGAAAGCCTGCATGCAGCCAAAAAGACACTGCCCAGCTCAGGCCAGCCTCACAACTGCTGTGCCTGAAGCCCGTGTTGAGGCCACCGTGCCACATGGTTGTCGATGACAGCATTGCGCTGCATATCACAAGCAGTGATGCCACCTCCCGACGGGTCACAAGGGGCCATTTCCTCAGCCTCCTCCTCTCAGGCTGTTCAGACGCCACCAGATCACCCGAGAGATGGTGACTCCGGCCATCTACCCACCGTTCCTTCCAGTGTCCGTCGGCTGGGCTGGCTCAGGCTCCCAGCAGAGGACTCTCCTTCTCCAGCGTACGGAGAAATGAGAAACGGAGCAAGAAGGACAGCAGGGGGCGGGGTGGTGGTGGCGGCAACAGTAGCCTGCTTATTCCACTGACCCTGGAGCTGGAGCTTCTACCTGCGAGCAAGTGAACTTGCTAAGACTGAATCCCAGTCTCTATAGCCTGGACCATGGCAGCGTCCCCTCCCAGCCCTGTGGACCGCCCCTGGCCCACACCTACCCACCGAGTGCCCTCTGAAGACAGGGCAGCGCCCAGAGAGGGAGCAGCTTGTTCTTCCAGAGTGACCCCTCAGCCAGTCCCCGTCACCTTCTCTGAGCAGAGGTGGAGACAGGGCAGGCAGTGGTGAAGGTATCAAGCACGGCTCTGAAGCAGAAGCAATAGGCAATACATAGGGTGTGTGTGTGTGTGCGCGTGCGCGCACTCATGGGTGTGTGGGGGATTATTTTCTGAGTGTACAAGTATATACACATGTGTACCATGACCATGTGAGCTTGTTGTAAATATGCATGTATGTATATGTGAGTGTGCAGGTATATATGAATGTGTGTTTATGTGGGAATGGGCATATGTATGCGAACCCGAGTGTGCACAGGTGTGTGTATAATGGGAGTGTGCCTGTGTGTGTACATGAAGCTATGAGTGCTGGCTTTGGATATCTATTGAGACAAGTTTGCTTCAACCAACTGTCCGTGAGCATCTACCACGATCAAGGTACTGTGTAGGCCGTAAATAGAATGTAGTAGTTAATTTTACGTGTCAACTTGGTTAGACTGTGGTGCCTGGTCGTTTGATGACACACTAGTCTTGTGGCTGTTGCAAGATAATTGCGTGGACGAAGTCAGTTGGCCTCAAGAAGACAGATTAAAAAGAGAGTTCCCGAAGCCCATTCTACCTTGACTATAAGTAGACATTGCCAGAATATGCTTACTCTCCACTCTTCTTCTTGACTGAGATGCAAGTCTACAAGAATCATGAACTTGTCCCTTACAGAACTTGAACTTGCCAGCCCCCACCACAATCACATGAGCCACTTCTTGCATAGATTTCCCTACACACACACACACATACACACACACACACACACACACGTTCTCTCATCTCACTGGTTTCTTTGGAGAAGCTTGAACAAGGCAGAGGAGTGTTACATTTCTCTGATACAAAGAGTTTATAAGTTAGTAGGACAGAGAGAGACATGCATAAACGACTATACACAGGGCAAGACCACAGAGACAAAATGCCATCTTGGCCCAGAGAAGAGAAGAGTTGTTCTGATCTGTGGACAAAAAGGAGGCTTGAGGTCAGTTTGTGGGGAGATGGGAGGTAACAGGAAAGGCTTTCCAGACAAAGGGGCAACAGAAACTTCAGCCAGAGGTGGAAACCGAAGGCATGTTGAAGCAGTGAAAGTCCTTGGTTATGCTAAACCTGCGCAGAACCCAACCTGAGAGTTAATAGCCGTCGTAGTAGATGAGGGGTAAGGATGGGCTTTTCCTCGTGCCAAATGATGGGGACACGAGTCTGGAAAAGTCAAGGTTGCTTGATGGGTAGAGAGCGTTGACTGTTGAACTAAGAGACTCGTCCTTCCTTCCTTGAGGCAGTGGAAGACGTGATGCTCGAGTCAGTGGGGAATGGCAAGAGCAGGTTCAGACATGTCAGGGCGCAGAGGTTATCTTGCAAGAGTCTGTGTTAAGTGCCATCGACTCGGTGGCTCTGACTCATGGCAGCCTCATGCACAACAGAACGCCCCTGCTCCCTCCTGCGCCATCCTCACTGCAATGCCCGTGCCGGAGCCCATTGCTGCAGCCACCGTTTCCACCCGGCTCCCCGAGGACCTTCTTTTCCGCTGCCCTTCCACTTTACCAAACACGCTATCCAGGACCTCGTCTCTCCAGACAACATGTCCAAAGTGCTCGAGGCGAAGTCTCGCCATCCTTGCCCAAGGAGCACACTGTCTGTGCTTTTTCCAGGGCAGATCGTCCTTGTAGCAGTCTACCGTGCAATCGTTTTCTCTAGCGCCACAGTCCAAATGCAACAATCTAAGTGAGCGACAGATACATGACAAAAAGGAGGCATCAAAGCAGACACATCTTACAGATACACTCAACAGTCTTCCATTAGCACAAGGAAGAACTGCCCAAGGGGTCTTTGCTGGCTGTAGCATGATGTCCCCACAAGAATGAGGACGAAGAAATGATGGACCAAAGATCAACTTAATTTTGAACCATGTGTCTTCCCTGATCATCTGCAGGAGCTAAGCTCTGTAACCCCAAAGTCCACACAGACGCCCACTTTGGGATGTGTGACCTATTGCTGGTTGGGCATCAAAGAAGGAAGGTGTTTCTTGACGCTCAGGCCCCATCTTCCAAGAAAATGATTTCTTTCTAGAGGCAACTGGTTTGGTTCCCTCTGGAACCTTTTATCTCCAGTAACTTCATCTCGAAAGCTCCAATGAAAGACAAGTCTCATTCGGAGTCACCAGGAGGTGTCTGGAAGAAGCAGGCTGCTAGGCCAAAGGTGCTATGGTTCTTGCTCTGCTCCACTCAGCCTATAGCAGGCCACATGGTGCTGCAGGTGCCATTGAGCCAACCTGTAGGGACCCTGGATCCAACAGAATGAGACACTGCCCAGTCCCGCGACATCCTCACAACGGTTCCTAGGCTGAGCCCACTGTTGCAGCCACTGTGTCAACCCATCTCATTGAGGAGCTTCCACTTTACCAAGGATGATACCCCTCTCCAGGGACTGCTCTCCCTCGACAACAGGACCAAATTCTGTAACACGAACCCTTGCCAGCCTTGCCTCTGGGGAATGCTCGGGCTGAACTTCTCCCGTCCGTGGGGCTTTGAATCTTCTACAAAAGCATCACAATTCAAATGCATTGATTCTTCTCTGTTCTTCCTTATTCATTGTCCAACTTTCACAGGCCGAGGCAGCTGTTGGAAATACCATAATGCCATGGCTGTGCCAGGTCCACCTTAGTCCTGAAGCAACCTCCTTGCTTTGTAATATTCTACAGGGTCTTGTGTAACGGATTTTACCCAGTGCAATGCCACATGCTCCTTCTGCCCATTTTGGACACTCCAGGGTGCGTGTCTAATGGGGGGGCATCCTGACAGGCTGAGGAAGGGTTATAAACCACATGAGTGGTGTCAGGTATACTCAAGGGTCCAGGAAGGTCGGTTTCCAAGAGAAGGGAGGTGGCAGGGGGCCCCAGTGGATGCACAGGGCCCTGGTCGAACAGCTAGCGCCTCGTCGTGGAAGCCCTCCATGTGCAGTGTCATCCTGTGTGTTTGGATGAAAGGTGTGAGGCTGCCAAGTTCTGAAGAAAAGATGCAGGTGGCTTCCAGAGGTGGGGGTCTGGGAACTAAGAGAGGATGAAAAATCAAAGATCGGTTCATGCAAACGTGTATGGGGTAGGGGGGCTCCTCCTGGCTCAAAGGGATGGGGTGTCATTTGAGAAAGCAGGCACCCACCTTGCTTGGCCTGAGGGAGAAATGGTAGCTAGTAACTAAATTGGAAACTCCTGGAAGGAAGCGAATGACAATGTCATATCTTGATTCGTAGGCACACCATAGATATTAATTTCTTTAATTAACCTTTCTGGGGGAGAGCCTCTTAATTGTTCCCTGATACCCCCGGAATGGCTTGGATTTGTCGGGTGCCCCTCTCTTTTCTGGAGGCAGCTTCTGCCTGAGCGAACCACACTGCTGCAGCTTCAGCATCACAGCGAGGAAGGGCATGGGAGCATCAGCGTGTCAGGCTGCGCTCACTCACCCAGATGAATTCCTGAGATGTTCGGAATAATTTCTGGGAAAGTCCCCTTTGGGCCGGATCAGAAAGCAGATAACGCACTCTATCTGTGAGACTTTTATCTTGTTGACAGACCTAAATTCCCATCCATTGAAATTGTCATGGCGATTCAGAACAAGCATATATTGCTTCAAGATGACTTGGGGAAGATACGGACGTGAAATCTGAATTAGGCTCCTCGGTAGCATGTGAACCCCGTACCGGCCTGAGCCTTTTCTGATTAGGCTCAGCTGGGATCACTTAAATGCGGTGCCTACAGCTTTCTCTAAGCTGCTGCTGCCTTTACAAAGTGGCGTGCTGGTTTCTGCTTTTACTTATAGAAACTTCAAGCATGATCTCCAAAGCCCAAGTCCACAAAGATGCCCCACATCTTAGAGGTTGAGAGCACTTTTGGGATCCTTGGGGTGGGGTGGGGGTTGCTTGCAATTAGGACTCCAGGTACTTCAGAGAAGTCCACAGTGCAAAGGATTTGCAATGGTTGTGACCTTGGGCTGTGCATCTCAAGGTCGTTCTTCCAACTTAGTTTCAAACCACCAAACTGGTGGTTCATACCTGAGCACGGAGTACTTTGCACCAACCAGACACTCCATCTAAGTCCCTTCATTTTCAGGCTCTAAGAGGTTGGCCCTGCCCAGGATATTTTCACGTGAACCAAGGCTCTTAGACGGAGAGTTAAATACATGCAAACAATGAACAATACCGGGGTGGGGGAATGCAACCTCAACAAAAATAGAAATGTAAGAAGAAAGATCATCGATGAAAGCATTGATCTTTTATTTTTTAACTGTAAAAGTCAGCTTTATTATTCTGATCTCCTATAATCATCTCTCCAATACACTCCGTTTAATGACTGGTTTGTTACTCTCCCTCTAGTCTGGATATAGGTCATATTTCCTGTGTGCATCTCAAAAATTCATCCAGCTTCTTCACTGTCATCCACAGCCTTCTGCACACCAGAATCCCGTAATTAAGACTCTGGTACTATTCCCTTCTCTGGCTTTGGATGGTCTGATTTACAATCCTCCAGTCACTTATATTGTTGTGCTTGTTCCAAGTGGATTTACTTGACATCTCACTCAGATGGCTGCCCTAAATTAACCTTTAAGACCATTGCATATGGTATCTGGTCCCGACATCAGGTAATCATTCAACCTGGGCACATCTATGCAGCCACCAGACAGCTGTTTAAATGTGTGCCTGTCAGAAAAGGTCAGTACATTCTCTTTTTACAAAAAAAAGGTGCGCTATGCACAAATGACAAGCAGTTACACTGTTTTTGAGTAAGGGGTGGCAATTCCTAGCACAGGCATCAGGAGAACTCAGGTATGTAAGCTCAGTCCTCCAGCGGCTTCTGTCTCCATCCCCCAGGACAAAAGGAAGGAAATGTCCCACCACTCCTCCTTCCAGGTCCCCCTTGCCCGGGCCTAAGCCCACATGTGCCATAAAACACTCTCCCATCCAAGTGTTCTTTGAAACTTCCCCGGGATCCAGTTTTTACAGTCAAGCAATTACTTCTCTGACACTTGGCGCTGTGGAAATCAAGGAGATTTCCAAGAAAACCATTCATGCCCTTACGCCTTTGTGCGTGTTATGAGAACTGACCCCTCCCCGCCCTTCTCTGTGCATTACTGGAGAGAAACAATGAGTTAAAAAAACCTCTCGGGTGAATACGTCCACAGGCTGACTTCACTTCGGATACCGACTCTTCGGTGCACTCCACTAAGCATGATGTCACCTCCAATATCAGGATCGCTGTAGCCCTGGAAAAATGCTTTCGGCTCGGAGGCAGCTCAGCCATTCCACAAACCACACTCACAAGGCTTTGAAGTCCGGCCAGAATCCAGGGGAAGGACGCAACAGTGCCTGACAGGGTTGAAAACGTATGGGTTTGCTGCGTGTCGGCGTGGACACGACAGCAGTGAGTTTGCTGGACCGAAAGGATAAACACCCATGAATTCACCCCTAAATAAATGACGTGAGGTTAGTGAGAAAAAAATTAAAACCCTAGTAAGGGATAGAAAGGACCCCGTACATCAGTGAAACAATACAGGCTGTGCATATTCACAGGCTAACTTAACACGCCATAGCTGTGAATGCTCCCTGTCAGAACGAAGGCCATTGACATCTTACGCTTTTTTTTTTCTTTCAATTTTCATGAATCATTTATTGGGGGCTCTTACAGCTCTTATCACAATCCATCCATCAGTTGTATCAAGCACATTTGCACATATGTTGCCATCATCAGTTCTAAAACATTTTCTTTCTACTTGAGCCTTTGGTATCAATTGCTCTTTTTCCCCCTCCCTGCCCTCCCCTTTCACCCTTGTGAACCTTTGATAATTTATAAATTATTTTTATTTTCATACTTTACACTGTCCACTGTCTCCCTTCACCCACATTTCTGTTATTCGTCCCCCAGGGTGGAGGGTGGGGGAGTGTATGTTGATCATTGCAATCGGTTCCCCTTTTGTCCCCACCTTCCCCTTTCCCTCATGGTATCAATACTTTCTTTATTGGTCCTGAAGGTTTTATCTGCCCTAGATTCTGTGTGTCAAGAGCTCTTATCTGTATCAGTGTACATGCACCAGTCTACCAGACTGTAAGACAGAACTGGGGTCATGCTAGCAGGGGTAAGGAAGCATTAAAGAACTAGAGGAATGTTGTATGCTTTGTCAGTATTATACCACACCCTGGCTGGCTCATCCCTTCCTTGTGACCATTCTGTGAGAAGATATCCAATTGTCTAAGGATGGGCTTTGGGTATCTATTCTGACCCCCCTCGTTTGCATCAAAATGGTTGTTTGTTTGGGGTCTCCTGATGCTCGATACCTGATCCTATCAACACCTTGTGATCATACAGGTTGGTGTGCTTCTTCCCTGAGGGCTTTGTTGCTTAGCGGCTAGATAGCCACTTGTTTAACTTTAAGTCTTTAAAACCCTGGATGCTATATCTTATAATAGCCAGGCACCATCAGCTTTCTTCATCACATTTGCTTATACACCCATTTTGACTTCAGTGATCATGTTGGAAAGGTGAGCATCACAGAATGCCAGGTTATTATAACAGAGTGTTCTTGCATTGAGGGAGGAAATGAGTAGAGACCCAGTGTCCTTCTGCTACCTTAATGCTTAACCTATAAATATATGTATATAGACCTATATCCCTGTTGTTATATATTACTATAGTTACATATGTGTATGCCTATATTTATACCTCTATAAATGTCTTTTGCCTCCTAGTTCCTTCCTCTATTTCCTTTTATTTTCATCCTGTCCCACTATCATGTTCGAGCTTCATTTGGCTCTCTGTACTTCCTCTCAGCTACATTGCACTTGATCAAACCCCACCAGGCATTCTGTGCCATCCAGGACATTTTAACCCAAATCTCAGGATGATTTTTTTTAATTTGGAAAAACAATTCTACAACATATGAAGAAGAATAAAAGTCGGTAAATTGCCCAGGGAGTTCTGAATAAGAAAAGGGTAAGCCAAGAATGACTAGCTTCATCAGGCAGTCAACCATGGAATAATGCATGAACATTAGGAGAGACCAGTCATCTCAAAGACAGAATAGACCGTTCCCAGCAGACCCCTACATCCACGTCTATGAGTCTGGGGAAATGGTACACGATAGAGCTGGCATTTAAGATCAGAGAGGAAAAGGGTAGATGATCTAACACTAGATACTGGGAAAATATGGCCTGCTCTGTGGTTGGAAATCAGTTTCGGCCTGTATATTGCAACAAAGGACAGAAATAAGCACCAACGAGTCTTCATAAGTGAACCTATTTGAGGGGATATCGCTAGGAACTTTGAGTGGATCAAGAAACTAGTCTAAAACAAGCAACCACGCTTTGCAGCTTTTCCCATCAAAAAGCAAGGGTCTTTTTTTCACTCCCTGACTCTAGACTTGGTCATCAACTGGCATTGGCCGTTAGGCATTAGCAGACACAATAAGCAGATGTTTGAGAAGCCCTGGGACAGTGGGGTGCTCTCTTGCTTGCTACTGGAGACCACCAAGCAAGGCAGCCTGAGCAGGGACCCTTTGTACCATGTAGGGACTTATAAATTATACCTGCTGCTTTGTGCAGTCATGGGTTTTACTGATAAGGTAGTCATGACTTGGAAACCAAATATATATATATTTCTTTTTAAAGGAGAAGCCTCTTTTATGTCAGCGGGGGGCATAAGGCCGAGTGATCTCACCAGCCTGGGCAACTCTGGGCTGGTTCCTTTAACTCAGAGGTGGGGAATGTCCGGCCTTTGGGCCTTATAAGAGCCATGCTATCATTCCCCGCCCCCCGCCCCCCAGGTAACATCACGCACCTGACTGAGGAGAGGAGAAGCCAGAAGCCATTAGGGGTGAGTTCTTGAAAGGGATGACCAGTATGACCCTCGAATGATGTGCTCAATCTCCAAATGTCTCTTAGAAGAAAACAAGTTCCCCACTCTTGAAGCCACCGTCCTTTTAGCAGGCTGTGGTGGGAGCTTCAGCACTTCAAATATGTCACCTGTGGCGAACAGGATTCAGGAGAGGCCCGGAGATCCACTTCTCAAGATTCGCTAATAACACACGCTGTGGGTCACAGCAGAATATTGTCCAGTAACAGGACTGGGAGATCAGCCTCTGAGGTTGGAAGGCATTGAACACACACGGTGACCTCAACGCGGGGTTCAGACACGCCAGAGATGATGAGCATGACGCGGGACCATGCACTGTGCTGTCGTGGCACACACCAGGGCCCCCTGAGCAGAAGCTCACTGACTAGCCCCCAAGAGCTTCTACTAAAGGCAAACTCAGTGGAAGGCAAGACCCGAGTCATGGTTCTGCTTCTTAGCCGAAGCATCCATGGAGGATAACTCGGCTTGTTGCTGAAATCATGGACTGTGAGGTTAGCAGTCCTCCCAGGCACAGCCAGGAGGGGCATCCTGCCCTGTGGTTTCTCTGTCACAAGCACCTCAAATCAACATTCTTATACCTCCATGGAGAAGCTCAGGGTGAGGCTGGAGATGCCAGGGTGGAGGGGCCAGTATCAAATTGGGGCAGAGGCTGGGCTGACCTCCACGGGGCTTCTGTAAGGGGCTGGAGGAAGAGGTCTGTTAAGAGTGTTGGCCAACAACCCCTGGCCTCTGGGCAGTAGCTGGGCCCAGGGACAAGTAAAGAAGATTCCAGAACAGGGAGGCAGAAGGAGAGGTGCAGATCTCACGGAGGTGGTGCTCCGTTTCCAACCCACATAACTGCTTATATGGAGGGAAAGGAATTCCTAAAACAAGAACCCCCTACCAACCCCCGACCCAAACCAAAGCAACCAAACACCAAGCCATGACTGTTAAGTCAATCCCGACTCACCGGGTCCCTGGCAGACACAGCAAGGGTCTATCTTTACGGAAGCAGACTGCCACACCTTTCTCCCACGGAGCAGCTGGGGTTCAAACAACAGTCCTTCCGGTTAGCAGTCGAGCACCTTAACCTCTGTGCCACCACCCCTGAGGTCAACCCCCAAAGTCCCATCAGTGCTTACCACAACGCTCCAGCAAGCTGCAGAACCTGCCACCATTTCAAGAACCTTCGCTGATGAAGAAAATTGGAAATCACCCAGTAAGTTAAGGCTCTTGGGTTTCTCTTTGTTCTATTTTGGCCTTTACTTCAGGCACGTGCAGAGATCACGTGAGAGGCCTCCGTGGGGTCAAGGTAGCAGGTTCCAAATTTCTTGAGACCCTCAGGGCAGGAGCCTAAGGATGAGGAGCTGGGTTAGGAGGGGGCTGGAGGAATCGGATCTCTGGGGTTTCACTCCGCGCTACCAATGAATGCCCATTGCTACATTTCCGCATCCCTGAGCAAACAGGCGGACTCTGAGCTAACCACCCCTCTCACCACCCTCGGCCCACCAGAGCACGTTTCCCTGGCTGCATGGGCAGAACTACCGGCCAAAGAGGACCAGACAATCGGCAGGGTGTTAGAGCTGGCTGGCTGGAAACAGAATTCAGGATTGGCAGGGGCCTTGAAAGTGCGCATTGGGCCGGACTCGGGGCCCCACCTAAACTCGAAAGGAACTCGGCATCTTCCAGGTGGAAGATCTCCAGGATAATGCTTAATCTGTCTGAGAAACGCCTTCTGGTGTCTAAGAATACTTACTGTCAGGAAGTTCAGCTTTGTGAATACGCTCAGGCTCCGCTCCACCCATTTCCTCTGGCTCCAAGCTCCCGGGGAGATGGGCCGCAGCTGGCCACTTGCTGGAGCGCACCCTTAGGGACACACGTGAAGGCGGTTACCAAAATAGCCCTCTCTCTCTCTCTCTTTCACGCACGCACGCACGCACGCACACACACGTGTGCACCCTCTCTTCCCTGGGTCACATGGCTCACTCCAAGTCCTCTGTACCCTCCTTGTTGCTTTCATTCCCTGACCTTTCCCCTCCCTGTGCCTAACTGTAGACAAAGGGTCCAGGAGAAGTTTGATCGCAGCAGGTTCTAGGGTCACCAGTGGTCAGTTTGCCAGAGTAGACCCAGACTGTCCCCAATGGGGAGGGGGTCAGCTGAGCTGCTCCCTCAGGGGAGCATGCTGTCCCCCTGAGATCTCATGGAACACACTAGAATCTGAGTCCTATCTGAGCCTCGGCCGGTCTCAGGATCTGTAGAGTCCCCCCTGCTGTCCCACAGTATGTCCCTGTTGGCAGGGACAAGACGCTTCTCCCCCATCCATCCTCCTGGCTAAGAGGAACTGCTCAGTTAATGACATGTCACTAATCTAGAGACAGGAGATCAATCTCTAGCTTCACTTCCGAGAGGGACACGGCTGTGCTCTTTCACTGCAGTGTACCACCTGTGTACCCTCTGCCGCAGTCACCTTGGCCAACGGATCCAAGAATCAGGCACAGATAGAAGTGTGGGAGGCAGAGAGGAGGGGGACAGGCAGGGGAGGGTCCCCCAAAGAGAGTAGCCTAAAGGGCTGAAGCAAACCCAAGAGGCAGAGTCAGGTTCGAAGCATAATGGAAGAGAAGAAATACATTTGTTGTGTGTTATGAATTGACTCTGACTCTGATCCCTTTATCCTGTAGGACAGAGTAGGCTTGCCCCATAGGGTTTCTTAGGCTGTAAAGTAGAGTCAACAACAAAGAAGACCCTGAACAAGATGGACTGACACAGTGGCTGCAGCAATGAGCTCAAACATAAGAACAATCATTTGTCCTGTTGTAATAGTGTCGCTGTAAATCGGAATGTGCTCCGTAATCCCTAACAACAGCAACAAGAGTCCTGGTGGCTTAGTGGGTTATGCATTGGACTGACAACTGCAAGGTCAGTAGTTCAAACCCACAAGCTACTCTAAGGAAGAAAGATGAGGCTGTATGCTCCCATAAAAATGTAGTATCAGAAACCCACAGTGGCAGTTCTATGCTCACCTACAAGGTCGTTGTGAACTGTAAACAGCTTGCTGGCCGTGCACTTGGTTTTCTGGGTCAACAGCAGTCTTTACAGGAGCAGCTCACTCCATCCCCTTTTCCCTGAAGCTGGTGGGTGAGTTCAAACTGCTGACCTTTCAGTGCACAGCAAAAAACACTTAACCATTGGGCCACTGTGGGCGAAGGAATGAAAGAAATAAACCAGGCAGACCTTAAGAAGAATGAAGAGGTGAGGCCACCCCTGCCTGCTTGAAGTTCAACCCGCAGAGCCTCAGGTGGAGTCAGCATGAGTCCTGCCCTCACACCCTTTAGAAGAGTTACCCCACACTCTCAATGTCATGGACCAGGAAAACAACCCAAAGCAAGCCAGGGCTAACTCCGAGCTGCACGACAGATTAGACTAAAAGAGCCTCCTCCTATGGTGATCGTTTTTAACAGCGAAGGATGCTGTGTGCCCAGTGTCCCCAAGAAAGAAAACTGCACTTGGCCATGGAGTACCATGTGATTTCTCGTACAACATCACCCGTTTCTCTTCTTTTGCTGAGGAATGCTGGTCACAGCCCATGTGGGAGGCACTGCTTCAGTGAGCCCTGGTTTTCTCAGAAAGATGGCGACAGACAACGTTTCTTGCACACTTACCATGGGCCAGTCCTGTGCTCAGCCATTAGCTCATGAAACCACCTCAAGGACCAGTAACTATTTGCTGCCTCATCGTCTAGGAGTCCTG
This sequence comes from Tenrec ecaudatus, assembly GCF_050624435.1. Lineage (NCBI taxonomy): Eukaryota > Metazoa > Chordata > Mammalia > Afrosoricida > Tenrecidae > Tenrec > Tenrec ecaudatus. The sequence goes on from NC_134544.1 coordinate 14,630,166, forward strand.
TGGGTATATTGGTTATGCATTTGGGGTTGCTAACTGCAAGGTGAGCAGTTCAAAACCACCAGTCGCTTCTTGGGAGAAAGCCGAGGCTTTCTACTGCTGTAAAGAGTGACAGTCTCAGAAACTCACGGGGGCAGTTCTACCCTGTCCTACAGGGTCCCTATGAGCCAGCATTAACGTGATGGTAGTGAATTTGTGTCTTGTTTTGTTTTGTTTTTTTGGCACTCGAAATCTACTTAGGAAACTGAGGCTCAGAGGTGGCAAGAAGCTTGTGTAAGGTCGAGAGGTAGAGGGCTTTTTCCCGAGTCTCCTGACTCCAGGGACAGGATTTTAGAGCTCCGTGGTGCATTTAGAAGCTTGCTCCTTCGCAGAAGAGGTCTGGGTTTCTGTGCAGCTTGGAGGGGTTTTTCCTCAGCTTCCCGCCATCCTGCTGATGCCTCCATCTGAGAAAGCTGTGCTTTTCGGAAACAGAACTCTTTGGCAAGATGGGAACCGGTGAGGAGGGTCCTTCACAGAGCATCAGCTGGACCTAGGAGGCCATGCCCCGTGCGCGGAGCCACCAGCTGGGTTCACTTCTCGGTCCTGCTCTCCACCCTGCTGGCGGCCAGTGCCTCACTTCGTGTCCAGGGTGGAGGCCCGTTCTCTCCCGTGGCTATTCATATCTGTATTTGTTCAGGGACTTCCTTCCTCTGCTTGAAGATTTTCCCTTTCCAGCAGATTTTGCCTTGATATCTAACTCCACCCTTATCTCAAAATCGGAGCCATAGAAAAACTGTTTTGGATGCACCCCCCTCTACTGCATGCCCAAAATCTCTGCCTGAAGCAGTGGAGGCTGCGACCAGAAGACACCTTTTTCTTAGGTTTCCTTATTAGAGACCATGCTCAGACCAGAGCTGATGCCTCTTACTTCGTCCACAGAGGATGGGGCGACTCATACAAGACAGACGGATCCCCTGGGTAGTGTAAATGGCTTGTACTTCACTACTGACCAAAGCAGGAGCCTTGGTGGTGTACTGGTTACTCATGGGACTGCAATCTGCAAACTGCTGCAATCAGCAGTTCAAAACCACCAACCGCTCCTTGGGAGAAAGATGAGGCTTTCTGCTCCTATAAAGAGTCACAGCCTCAGAAACCCACAGGGGCAGTTCTACCCTGTCCTATAGGATCACCGTGAGTCAGAACTGACTTGATGGCAGTGGTTGCATTGACCAAAAGGTTGGTGGTTCAAACCTACCCAACGGCATCATAGAAGACAGGACCAGTGATCTATTTCCATCAATCCAACAGTCAGGAAAGCCCTAGGATACAGTTCTATGCTGAAATACTTATGAGTTGTCAGAATTGGTCTCGTGGCCAATTTGGTTTACAATTGTGCCGTTTTTTAAACAGAAAACTGGACTTTCCTTCTATTCAAGCTGAGGTCAATGAAAGTATTAATATTTTACCTGTGCACCACTTGCTGAGCGGTTTTATTAGACTCTAATTGTCAGGGAAGTTTGATGGTTAGATTGCATGTCAACTTGATGGCTCCTGTGTAGAGGCAGGGTTGGGGCCCAACGTCTCCATCAGGTTGAAGCCCAGTGATGCCTCCCTGGCGGTGTGCCCTCTTTATGGTAGGTTCTGAGAATTTGTCTCTGTCTTGTCCCTTCACCTTCCTGCTTGACTGGGTCCTGTGATTCACAGAAGGGGGCTGGTGGCCAAGGTGGCCTGCTGAGCCTGGAAACAGTGGTGTCCTGCCGTGTTGTGTCCCTGCAGACGCTGGATCCACATGACTCTGCACCCACCAGCCTGTGATCTCCCAGTTTTCCACTGCACCCTGGTTTCCTGCTTTATCTCCTGGCACCTGCATGAGTCTGAGAGCCTCCAGCTCACATCTGACCCATGGACTTGAGGCGGATATAGGGCTGGGCCACTTTCCCGCTGCAGAGTCCTTATAAGCCTATGAGGGTCTCTGGTTTTGTTTCTCTAGAAAATGCAGCCCAACACAGGAAGCTTCCATGACGGGTGCAGTCACCAGCATGTCGGGTGGGGTGGCAGATCTGACCTCCTCTGGCTTCTCTAGTGCTACAAGGCAGAGGGCAGACAGGTCTCCACCCTCCGTCCTGACACCAGCCGTCTCTCCAGGGCGCTCTACTTCTACACTGGGTTCCACCATCCATGGCAATGGCCACATAGAACCCAAAGAGAATATGCACCATAAGGGGATTTATTAGCGGAGTTAGCAGGTTACCACAAGCTAGGATCGGTAGACAGTAAAGATACAGGCCACAGTCCACAGCAGCTGCTCTCCTCAGCCACGTCTCTCTCTAGCCATCAGCCTCTCGGCCACGTGGTCTCTTGGCCCCTGCCTCCACGATCCTGGAAGCCAGCCATGGCTCTGCCTCACAGACGCAGTGCTGCTTCTCCGCTCGGTCTGGTGGTCTCCTTGCCTCAGCCTCTGGGGCCTCTGGTCTGGGACTCTGGGACTTCAGCCAGAGATCTTGAACTTACTGCAAATTCCAACATCTTCCAAGGATCCTGGGGTTTCTCTTTCTGCTCCTACTTCACAGATGGTTGCTCCTCTGAGCTGTGGGGGTGCTCATGAAAACTGACCAGTCCCTTCAATTAGTGTTTCGCACACCCTGCTTGCATAGTCCCGTCCAATCATGGGAGTTACTGAGACATGGAAAGAAGAGCCGCAGTAAGAAATTTGTAGGCAACTGGACATCCTAAGCCCATCTTGAGGCAATTGTACATCCCCTTATGGAAGGGTCATGGGCAGGAGACGACTCAGTCAGAGTGCAGTGTAGCAACGATGAAACATACAACTTTCCTCTAGTTCCTAAATGCTGCCTCCCCACCCACTATCATGATCCCAATTCTACCTTACCAATCTGGGTAGGCCAGAGGATGTACCCTGGTACACATAGGAGCTGGAAACACAGGGAATCCAGGATGGATGATCCCTTCAGGACCAGTGGTGAGAGTGGCGATACCTGGAGGGTGGAGGGAGGGGAGGGTGGAAAGGGGGAACCGATTTCAGGGATCTACATATAACCTCCTCCCTTTGGGGGTGGGGGCGGCAGACAACAGAAAAGTAGGTGAAGGGAGACATCAGACAGTGTAAGATATGACAAAATGATAATTTATAAATTATCAAGGGCTCATGATGGAAGGGAGAGCGGGAGCGAGGGGGGAAATGAGGACCTGATGCCAGGGGCTTAGTGGAGAGTAAATATTTTAAGAATGATGAGGGTTAATGAATGTACAAATGTGATTTACACAACTGATGTATGTATGGATTGTGATAAGAGTTGTATGAGCCCCCAAGAAAATGATTAAAAAAACTTGCCAAAAAAATTTCTTTCCACCACAATGGGTCCCACGTGCATGAGGGAGACATACATCTAAAAAGATTTCTGTGCAGTTTAATATACTGCTTTGTGAGTCTGAACAGACAACCCGGGCAGGAAAGGCATCTACAGCCATGTTTCCAATCATCATTCCAGACACATGAGAAGCCTTCCAAGTTAAAAAATCTCCACAGGAGATGCTTCCACAATCAACTTTTTTAACCCATTGAATGCTTAACAATCCTCATTTACAAGAAAATCTTCCTTCCATGCAAATCCTGTCAGCTGGAGCTTATGCCCATTTCTTAGGGCATCTTTGGTGAAGCTGAAGACACCACCATCCATACCATTGCTTTCTGTGCAAACCTCTTATCTGAAGGAAAACGCTCTTTCATCTTTTCTCATTTCCCATGGTATATTCTAGAATTTTAAAGGCATTCCACTGTAACTGAATGTGGGACTCTCAAATCTATCATTTCAGAGTTTTCTGGGAAGATTTGGAATCAGATCATTGCAGACCCTGACTGCACATGCTGAGAGGACAAACCAGTCAGACTTGGAAGCAGTCTGGCCCGAGTGTTCGTCAGAGGCAAGGATACCAAGACACCATCTCACATATTTCGGCATAAGACGGGGTACTCCCCCTCCCCAAAGAAATGGATTTTCCCCCCTCAAAGCTATGTATTTAAAATTTTTTTTACAAAACAACCTTATTGCCTTCAAAGTATTCTCCATTACCCCTAATAGATTTGCCAATTCTGCGATTCCATTCTTGCAAACATTTTTCAAACTCATTTGTTTGGATAGCTGTTTAAATAATTGTTTACAGAGAACCGATCTTGGGGATCTATGTGTAACCTCCTCTCTGGGAGATGGGCAATGGGAAGGTGGGTGAGGGGAGATGCCGGGCAGTGTAAGATAAGATAAAATAATTATTTATAAACTATTAAAGGTGCAGGGGGAAGGGGGGAGTGGGGAGGGGGAGGGAAAAAAAGGAAACCGAGCTGATTCCAGGAACCCAAGTGGAAGGTGAATTTTGAGAATGATGAGGGCAACGAATGTATAAGGGTGCTTTGCTCAATTGATGTATGTATGGATTGTGATAAGAGTTGTATGAGCCCCAATAAAAAGATTTATTAATTTAAAATAATAAATAAATAACTGTTTACAGAAGTAGAAAGCCCTTTCTTTCTCCCGAGGAGAAGCTGGTGGTTTTGAACCACTGACCTTGCAATTAGAACACCAACTCCTAACAAACTCAAGAAAACCTTACCCCCTGCCCTGTTGTTCCTTCCCTCAGCCGAGACTGGCCTCCTTCAAGTCTCTCTCAGTTATGCGAGGGGTGCCCTCCGGTACTAGACCATCTCAAATTCCTTACATTGGTTTCTCCACCCACAGTCATACACAAAACACCTAGCCCCAAATGAATGAACAGTGGCTCTCCGTCATGGGGTCCCTTGGGAGCAAGCGATGAACACACGTGGCTGCTAACCAAACCTTTGCAGGTTCCAGTCTGCCCAGCAGCACCTTGGGAGAAAGGCGTGGAGACCCACTTCGGAGACCAGCCATGGGCTCCTAGGGAGCATAGTCCTAGGCTGACAAGTCCGCCACGAGTCTGAGTCTAATCCATTCGATCGCAACTGCTTTCCAGCAACTGGTCACTACCTAGAGTAACCGGCTGTCCCACTGAGCCGAGGCCTTGAGTCAGCTACCACCCAGCCGCTGTGTCGTGGCTGTGAGCTGCCGTCACGAGCACCATGCTGTCAGAGAACACCTGTGCTCCACAGGCCGTTCAAGGCTGTGACCTTCCAGCCTGTCTTCTTAGGGTTTGGAATGGCCAACCTTAAAGCTGAGTTGTCAAGTGTTCGATTATATAACAACCGTACAACTTATTCCGAGAGGTGGAATCTGGAGAACCTAGAAGCCGGCGCTCTCACCTTGGGAGAGACAACCCTTGTCCAGAGGCCCAGTCTTCTGTGGCTCCTGCTGGATTCCTCCCCCGCCCCTGCAGCCCTGTGTTAGTGAATTCTGGTGGCCAGTGGGGGGTCTGCCACATGTGGACAGCTTCCCACTTGACAGTCTTTGGACTTCTCACTGTTTTTTGGACCATTGTCACCATCCTTTGGACTATAAACCCCATCCATATCCTGCCGTATCATCTGGCCTTTGTCTCTGGCACCCTGGCCCATCCATTCGGCTGTGCATCCTGTCTACAAATCGTGTTGCAAGTTGGGAGAAGGGCAACATGGAGACTCGCTGGCTGCTCTGTGGCGCATGGCCCTCCATGCAGACAGAGCAGCTCAAGCAGAAGCTCTGGAGGGTGCAGTCTCCAGACATAGATGGTTGGGCCTGGAGTGGCAGAGCCAGGAGATATGGGAGAGGCTTCGTATGACCCTAAATTCACAGCAGTCACCCAAGTCAGGGTCCTTAGAAACCAAAAGTGGGGCAGGTGGTGTTTACGCTTCTTCACTTACTCTGAACCTGCGGTTCTAGTTCTTTGGCGGGTGACAGAAGGTCCTCTATGGAAAACAAGTGAATTCTACTCAGATGAAGCTTACCAGCCTCTAAATCAGGGGTCCTCACACTTTGTAAACAGGGGGCCAGTTCACTGTCCCTCAGACCCGTTGGAGGGCTGGACTATAGTTTTAAAAAAGACTATGAAAAAATTCCTATGCGTACTGCACATATCTTATGTTGAGGTAAAAAACAAATGGGGCAAAAACACCCAGCGGGCTGGATAAATGTCCCTGGTGGGCTGCATGTGGCCCATGGGCCATAGTTTGAGGACCCCTGTTCTGAATGGCAAAATCCCTTCCCCGGCTGCTCACCAATCCATTGATCAGTTCTCATGTAGTAAAAGCTTGCTTTTGAGCTGAGGGAGAGCTATGGCCTCTGATATGGATTAAATTAGATAGAATCCCATGTAGGAAGTTGTATTTGTCATGTTAATGAGGCAGCATTAATGTAGGGTGGGTGTGTTAGTCTGGGTACGTTAGAGAAACAAACCCACAGAAACTCATATGTAGAAGAGAGCGTTTTATATAAAGAGTAAGTGCACATCAAGAAAACATTCTAACCCAGTGCTGCCTAAGCCCACAAATCCAACATTAGCCCATATGTCCGACACCAATCCACAAGGTCCTTTTCCATCTCACAAAACACACACAATGATGCCAACTTCAGGAGGAAAGCCGAATCAGTGAATGTGTCGGCCTCTCAGCGCTGGCAGAGGTCTCCACATGGCTGCTCCAGCACCCAGGGCTGCATCAGGGTAGGCCCATGTGGCTTCTCCTTGGGGATGTCTTTCAGAAAGTGAGCCTTTCCAGCTGAAATAGGGAACTGGCTAAGGCAGCTGCACCCTGGTCCGACCATCACAAAGCAAGAGACCCAAGCCATTTATCCCTCTGCCCTCCAATTAACCCCACATGTGTTTATTGGCCAGGCTGGCACAATAAACCTTAACTATCTCAATGGGTCTTGAGTCCATCTCTTTTGCGACAGAACAGAAATTACCATGAGCAAGTGAGAGCGGCTGAGATGGGGAACGAGGGGTGCCAAACCAGAGGAAGAGGACCCAGGCGAAGGCAGCCAGGACTGTCCTCTAGAGCCTGCAGAGAGAAAAGGCCTTCCCCCCAGGGCTGACACTCTGAATTTCCAGCCTCTGAAACCGTGAGAAAGTAAAGATCTGTTTGTCAAAGTCACCCACTTGTCGTATTTCCACACAGTAGCCCTGGTTACCTCAGACAGCTCCCTGGCGTGCAGAAGGCTCTGTGCCAATTCAGCTGCTGGACATCAGTGTTAGGAGCTGGGGCCTGTGAAAAAATTAGTGGAACGTGAAGAATTTAGAATCAAAGGCATTTGTCAGCATTCTATGCTTAACACCTGAAAAATTGGCTGTATGGCTTTGTCGAGCTAGTTTCTAACCTCTAAAAAATTACTTATCATTTTCATCTTAATGATATCTATTGAAAGCTAGGGATTCAGAGCGCTGAGACTGGCAGCACGTAATATGATTGGCCCCTCCAGCTGATGTCCTTCATTGACCATGCCAGCTCTATGGCATACACTAATTCAGTGAATGTTGTGGCGTTCAGACACCACGCTTTAGCTGTCAGCAGGACACTGGCATACTCAGGAGAATTCATTTGCTGCTAGGTCATCCTGATTGGGCATGCGGGAGCCTCTGGCTCCTCTGCTGCTACATATAAACCATGAAGGAGAATGATATTTTCAGAGCCCATTTGACACTCACACGCTTGGAAGAGAAATGGATGAGTCTTATTTTAGGATCTGTATCTCCAAAGACTAGCAACTCTCTAAGTGACAGGAGAGATCAATAGAAGCAATTTTAGAATAAAAGGATCAGGGTAGGTGGGAGGGGAGAGACTATACAGAGTTAGTCTCTAATGACAACTAAGACGTAGTCTTTGCTCTTAAAAGGCTTGCATTCTATTGGAGAAGGTGAGACCAGTCTATGGAAATAGAAGTGACCATGTTTTCCCAACTCAAACTTGGGGCACACGGTCTAATAAGAATGGGTGCTGTCTAAGGGGAGAGTTGGATCAAGTGGTTGCTGTGCTCGCAAATCCAGGGTGGGACTTGCCATGCCTAGAAGACAGGGGAAGGGAGCTCCTTTAAAAGGATGCCATGTCTCCAGGGAGAGAGCACTCACAAGACAACACGCTCCTTCATCCTCCCAAGGTGCCAATCGCTCAGCTTAGCATCTGTTTATGGGCGTCTACCTGTGATGCACCGAATTGTATTACCCCCCAGCCCCCAAAGATATATTGGAGTCCTAAACCCTTTACCCATGAATGTGAGCCTGTGTGGAAATACAGTTTTTCTTTTGTTATCAATTAAGGGCACAAGATTACAGCAGGGCAAGGAGGCCCTCACATTAATCCAAGGGTAGCTAACCGGACACCCCTTGCTGAGGGGTTGTGGGGAGGAGATGAACCAGGCAGGGTGCAGGGTAGCAGCAATGAAACTTTCCTCTATTTCTTAAATGTTTCCTCCCCCCTACTATCATGATCCCAATACTACCTTTCAAATCTGGCTAGACCAGAGGATGTACATTGGCACAGATAGCAACTGGAAACGCAGGAAATCCAGGATGGATGACTCCTCCAGGACCAGTGATGAGAGTGGTGATGCCTGGAGGGTGGAGAGAGTGTGGGGTGGAAAGCGGGAACTGATTACAGGAATCTACATATAGCCTCCTCCCTGGGGGAGGGACAGCAGGGAAGAGGGCAGGGGGAGACGTCAGACAGTGTAATATATGAAAAAATAATAATAATATATGAATGATGAAGGGTTCACAGGGGGTGGGGGGGTGGGGAGGGAGGGGGAAATGAGCAATAGATATTAAGGGCTCAAGTGGAAGGCAAATGTTTTGAGAATGATGATGGCAACAAATGTACATATGATCTTGACACAATGGATGTATGTATGGATTGTGATGGGAATTGTACGAGGCCCCAATAAGATGATTTTTAAAAAAAAGAAGTGGGGGAAAGTGTGAAGATGCCATTATATTTTAATTCATTTTTTCTACACTTTAAAAAAATCCCCTCATGTTATACTTAACCTTAAATAATACATTGCTTAATGGTATTTTTAAATATTATATGCCATCTATGTAAAAAAAAGAAAGAAAATATTTTCAAACCGACTATGGTAGCAATTGTACAATACTATTTTATGTGATTGATGGAATGTTATGATAGATGTAAGAGCTCCTGATAAAATATTTTAAAAAATCAAAAACAAAACAAAACAAAACTCCCTGCCATCCAGTCAATGTCGACTCATAGTGACTCTGTACAGGCAGGGAAGACCTGGTCCCCAGGAGCTTTTGAGATGGTAATTCTTTCTGGGTGTAGAGTCCTGTCTTTCTCCTGTGGAGCAGCTGGTGGTTTCGAACTGCTGACGCCGAGGTTAGCAGCACAACACATAACCTGTTAGGCCACCAGGGTGTCTGAGTGGCATCTAGACAAAGAGGACATACATGAAGAGTGAGACAGACAGAGGGGTCACGACGGACGGACAGCGTGTGAAGATCCAGCTACAAGCCAGCGGACGCCACGGAGCGCCCGGAGATAGAAGAAGCTGGATGTGAGAAGGTGAGAACGAAGGTTTTTCCTTTGAGCAAGGAACCTGCAGGGCTGTGCTGACACCCTCGGTGTGGACAGCTACTCAACGATGCCCATGACAGTGGCCCCAGAGCACAGACACAGCCTTTTGTGTGGCCTGGGTCAGGAGCTGTGAAGGACATGCCACAGGCCGTCACGGGCCTCCCCTTCAACCAGTCACACGCATCTGCGAATCAGCGGGCTGGGCTTGGGTCTTGAAGAAACTTGAGTTTGGGGGTTTAGACATTTAAGTACAGCAAGGCTGTCTGTCAGTGGGGACAGGGCAGTCAGAAACACAGGCTCGACTTCAGCGATACCAATTTCAAACGACGCGCTACAGTAATCGTGTCTCTCTGTTCAGATTTTCAAAACAGAAAGCAAAGAAAGAAGCACGGAAGGATGAGGAGGTGAGAGAAAGGAAAGAAGAAGGCTCCGTTAGGCCTGAAGGGGAACTGATGATGGCGCTGTGGGCCAGGCCTTTGGCTGCTACCCACGAGGTGGGCAGTTCAAACCCAGCAGGCACTCCTGAGGAGAAGACGCATGTCCACCTTAGAAACCCTTGGTCCGCTCGCTCTCAGTTGGAATTCACTTGCTTGATGGCAGTGGGTTTGATGAACGGGTGAGTAGGGCTTCCGGAGCCCTAGTAGCGCTGTGGGGAGTGTTTGCCTGCATACCACCAGGGTGATGGTGCCCCACCCCCAGCCCCTCTGAGAGAGACAGAGGGAGCAGTCTGAGCCCATCAGGACATACAGCCATGGAAACCCTGTTGGGGCAGTTCTACCCTGTCTGATAGGGTCTCTGTGAGTCAGAATCCACTTGACAGCAATAGTTTGGATTTAATAGTGATCATAAAAATAGGTTCTTTTTTTCATTAAAAAAAACAGGCTATGTGCGATCACGAGGTGTCGAAGAGATCAGGTATAAGGCATCATCAGAAAAAAAATCTTACCATAGTGAATGAAGGGGGAAGTGCAGAGTGGAGACCCAAAGCCCATTTGTCGGCCGCTGGAGATCCCCTCGCAGAGGGGTCAAGAGGAGGAGATGGGTCAGTCAGGGTGCGATGTAGCAGCGATGAAGAATACAGCTTTCCCCCAGATCCTAAATGCTTCCTCTCCCTCAACAACCATGATCTGAATTCTACCTTGCAAGTCTGGATAGAGCAGAGGTTGTACACTGGTGCAGATAGGAGCTGGAGGCACAGGGAATCCAGGGTGGATGATACCTTCAGGACCAGGGGTGTGAGGGGCGATACTGGGAGAGTAGAGGGTGAGTGGGTTGGAAAGGGGGAACCGATTACAAGGATCTACATGTGACCTCCTCCCTGGGGGACGGACAGCAGAAAAGGGGGTGAAGGGAGATGCCAGATATGGCAAGATATGACAAAATAATAATCTATAAATTATCAAGGGCTCATGAGGGAGGGTAATGGGGAGGGAGGGGGAAAAGAGGAATTGATGCAAAGGGCTTAAGTGGAGAGCAAATGCTTTGAAAATGATGAGGGCAAAGAATGTACAGATGTGCTTTATACAATTGATGTATGTATATGTATGGAATGTAATAAGAGTTGTATGAGCCCCTAATAAAATGTTTAAAAAAAACAACAGGCTATATGTAATAAGGAATCAAGCATATAATGTCACATAGGAAGACATTAACTAATCAAACTTTCTTAATGACTAGATATGGAGACAGATACCAATACATAGAATATGAAATATTTCACGAAAAGATAAAATGATAGGCACATATTGATTCCAGCTTCATAAATATATACACATATATCTAAATAGCATATGAAATAAACAGCTTTTTACTGTTGGCTATGTATTTCTGGAAATGGTTTGTATTGTTGCTTTTTTAAAAGAGGAAGCAGGAGCAGACAATGGTGTTAGTCGAACTTGGATGCTTTCCCACCCCGTTGTGTGTCTGATTGATTTAGTGAGAGGTATGTGGCAAAGCAGGGTGTTACTAAGAGTTTCTGTAAGAGTCTTTGGTCCATGATAATATTTTAATCAATTAGAAGTGGGCCTTCGTGTCCAAGGGTTGCCCTGATCAGGCACCACCCAATGGGTGACTTCATGAACAGAAGTGTGCTTCCTCCCCATTCTGGAGCAAGGCAACTGAGTTGAGGGTGTAAGTGCGGCTGTGTTTTCCTCTAGGGCATGGGTGGGGGTGGGGAGACTTCTTTTCTGCCAATGGCTGTTTGGAAATTGATAACCTTGCAGGTCATATTGGTAGAACATCGGATTAAGACTCGCCTGAGGTGCAGCTCTTTGGTGAGGCGTGAGATGTTAGCTGGCTTTGAGGACTTCACAGGCCCGATGTCCCCCAGCCCTGTTGTAGGAGAAGCATCTTCCTTGGTCACCTTCCCCTGTGACCTAAGTCTACTCTCTTGTACCAGATGGGGACATAACTCAGATGGGGCGGGCCTCCCCTACTCCTGTAGGGACCCACATCAGCCCGTCACAGGGGGATTCATAGTGTCTGCCCCACGAAGTCACCACCTTGCACTTGCTTTCTGAGAGGCTTTCTTGAACAGTGGCACGGGGTCCAGGGTCACATGACACACAAACACACACACACACACACACGCACACACACACACCAGTCTGGGTGTTGACACCCTGTCCCAGGAGGGTGTGTCACACCATGAATGTTAGCCGTCCCACAGGAGAGGGTGAACTGCTCCGGCAGTTAGTTTCTTAATTAAGTGTTGTTGGGCAGTGCTGCTGGGCACCAGGACGGAGGTGTCATTCAAAGGTGTCAGACTTCAGGACCCCAAACCAAACTCTCTGCTACCGGGTGGATTCCGGCTCCTAGACTTCAGGAGCATCCTCCCATCCAGGCCTGCGTGGGCGTCAGACCTGGCCACGTGTGGCTCCTACGTGTGGCTCCTTCCACCTCCTGCCCCTCTTCCCACCAAGGTGATGGGATTGAGGGGCAGCAGCACTCTGTGCACCTAACATGTAGCCAGGCCACTCGGAAGAAGATTGGCAGTCCCTCTGGGTATCCTACCTTCTGTCCCCGAGTGTGATGTGAATGGAAACTCACCTGTCTTTCTCGAAAAAAACTGCTTCTGTCCAGTGCCTGTCAGGCATGCAGGGGCCAGAGCGGTAACCGAGGGTCTGGCAGGTCCCCCTGCTCCCTGGAGGCTCCAGGGTCCAGTCCCTGATCTGCCGACTGTAACGGAGGGGCTTACCCACCTTCAGGGTGGGGTGTTGACCTGCTCTCAGAGGCCAGTCCCTGGCCACCTGGTTACAGTGCTCATCTCAGGGGGAGGAATGGGCCAGTCTGGCAGGCGTGCTGGGCTGAAAGTGGCAGAGAGGCCCAGCCAGCCCGGACAAGGTCCCCATAGCAGTGAGCCTGAGCTGCCTATCTAATCCTCCTGGGTCCAGGGCCGCCTGTGCCTCCCACCCCCACACCCGGCCCGGTCTGTAGTCTGGCAGAGAGGGTGCTGGTTCCCAGGCTGAGGCCCTACCCCACCTGCATGTGCCCAGGTGAGAATGGGGCTGGGGGGGGGGGGTCCCAGGGCTTTTTGCCATCTTCCTCCTGTGAATGCCTGTGCCCAGGCCCTCCAAGTCCCACCCATCCCACCTTGCAGGCTCCTTCCTCTTTCTCTCCTCGTCAGCCGCTCTCTCTCCTGTGCCTCCAGCTCCAGCGGCTAAGGAACCCGCCCTTGGGATGTGTGTGTCACCCAATGCTATCCAGGCCCAAGAGCGAGTCAGAACCCCAAAGAGAATCACACACAAACCTACCCAGCCCAGGGCCCAGTGTCACCACCCCACGGCCGTGCCCCAGGGCTACCGTGCGTGGCGCAGGACAGCTGCTGCTGATCTGCCACACACTCCTCTGCCCCAGATGGTATCTCCCAATATCAGAGACACTCCCAGTTGTCAAAAAAGGGTCCATATTTTCATACCCAGGACAATGACGGCCGAAAGCGGATTATGCAAACACACAAACAGACGCAGCACAAGAAGGGAGGCTGCGGGGGCCGAGGCAGGGATGGTCTCCTCCCAGATTCATCCTTTCTACACAAGCGGGGACCGAAATGACCTCCAAGTCTTCCAAACCGCAATGGGCATGCCTGCCCGCCGGGTCATAAAGGCTCGCCAGCAAAGGAGAGGAGCCAGAGGGATAATGAGTTTGATCTCTGGAAGAGAGAGTGGCAGAAAGGATGCCAAGGACTTGAGACAAAGGGCCGGAGGCCGCCAAGCTTGGGAGTGCATCCCCCCTCTCCTCCACTGTCCCCCAAAGCCCAGGGAGCGACCCTCACAGTGGAGCACAGACTAGATTTCTGACAAGGACAACAAGGTAGCAAAGAGAGGCCACCCGGGAGCCTGCAGGGCTGGGATGGTGGCCTGCTTGCTCACTAACTCATGTCCTCCTACCTGGAGGACCCACTTCCTCCACGCACCCTTCTCGCCCTGCTGAGACTGTGGAGTGGCCAGGGGTTGGAAGGAGACGCTGAGTGGTGCAAACAAGCCCAAGTGCTCAGCTGCCGACCCAAGGGCTGGCGGTTGAGTCTACCCAGAGGGGCCTCAGAAGAGAGACCGTCAGAACACCCAGCCCCTGACACCCCCATTCGACTCAGAGATGCACAGGGAAGGGAAGAATATGGTTAAAACAAAACAAAGTCATTGGGTGGATTCTGGCTCACAGCAGACCTGCAGGACTGAACTGCCCTCACAGGGCACCCAAGACTGGATCCTGGAAGTGACTGTCAGATGGTACTCCTGCACAGCAGGGGGAGGGGGCTCTAGCCTCTGCTCCTTGGTCAGCCTCTGAGAACCTACCGAGGTGGGTACTCGGGCTCCCAGGGGGTGTTTAGAAGTCAGGACATCAAGGTTCTTCCTCTTCCTCTGCAACCCGGAACTAACGATGGTGGTTGCCTCAGTTTCCCAGTGATATGGGGGGTCTTGGGGGAGGGATCCTGAAACCAGACCCAGGGCTTGTTTGGGAGATGAAATGGGAAAGCAGTGTTTCTGCCTCACGGAGCCCACAGAGGGGAGGGGGCGGCACTGCGTGCACGCACGCCAACCCACGGGCAGCTTGCCTGAGCGATGGGCTGACTTTGAAAACTTCTTGGGTGTCATACAACATAATGAGAGTCTTCGGTAGGTGTTCATCGCACCACCCCACCCACAGCCCACGGTCGTGCAACAGGGTCAAGAGCAGATCAAAGGGAAGAGGTATGGCTGCCAGGCTGCTAGCCCACTAAAACAAGGAGGCCGCTCAAGTCCTTGCTAAGTCATGACTACCGAGGGACGTTGGTCGTTGGGGCCTAATGTCGCTGTAGAAAGCTGGCAACTCCAAAGGGTCTTGTAACCCAGCTGCACAGCTATGCAAAAATCACTCCTGAGGATTCAGGAGACCCCAGATCGAGGATTGATGAGCAAGCTTAGAGGTTCTGCGTGAGTTACAGAAAACCACTTCACTGCCATCAAGCCCAGTCTGACTCATCGCGACCCTAGAGGATAGAGTAGAACTTCCCTGGAGGTTTCTGAGATTGTTTCTCTTGATGGGGGTAGGAAGCCAAGGCCTTCTCCCTGGGAGCGGCTGGTGGGTTCAAACTGCTGACCTTGTGGTTAGCAGCCCAGAGTGCAGCCACCGAACCACCCGGAAGATGCATCGTCATACAAATCCTCAGTTTAGTACAAGGGTTACTGAGACTCACTCTTTCCAAGGTAGGAAGCCTCATCTCCCCCCACGGAGCAGCCTGCGATGTGCAATCCACGATTGACAAGTCTGGACCCCTTAATCAAGCTGGGGACTTTTGAGCAGAGCTAGCTAGTTAGGTGCCAGTTGAAACATGGCCCCGTCCTCCTAGGATGAGAAGCATCAGAAGTCAGGGTCAGCCAGCACAGGGCTGATACCTGTGCACCCCAAGGGCCCTCCCCACACTCTCCTGCCACGCTCAGGTGGTCAGTCTGACAGCACCAGCTGAAGGCCAATGCCACGAGACTTGGATGGTGCCTTCAGGGCTCTGGAGAGAGTGGGACAGGCAGCAATAAGGATGCTGTCTGCTGGACTACCCGGGCTCTGGGGCTGAGCGGAACAGGTGACTTTCTGCTCCTGCAGTTCCGCCAGCACTGCCCGTTGTTCCTGGAGCAGCCGTGCTGGCTGTGGCTCAGTCAAGGATTACTGAATCGAGAGTGATGGCTGAAGGGATGTCAACCGGAGAGAGATGGATGGACTCCGGGGGAGTACGTGGGTCCTGAGATGCCCCACCCTCTCTTTCCTGGGGGAAATAATGAGACGTGACTTCAGACCAGGGCTTCAGGCACTTTGATAGTTGGTTCACATGAAGCGTTGGGAGCATGCTTGAAGCTGTATCCCTGAAAGCATGCTGATGGGGTCTCTTAGCTCCATGCCTTTTGAAAGTGCAGCAAGCTGTCCCCCACTTTTGCTCATGTGGCACCATACCTGAGACACCCCTCTCACTGGCTGTGACAGCTGTGACCTGTGATGCTGCCTGGAGGGGGGTGGGAGGGAGTATCAATCACCTCTCTCTCTTGGAAAAGCTGTGAGCACCAAGCAGCTCCTGCAGAAAGGGGAATCTCAGGTGGTGCATGGAGGTCTGATGGGCACAAGGAGTCAAAGGAGGTGGTGGGGGCAGTGAGTGGGGAGAGAAAGGGGGGCGGAGGAGAGAGGAGTCTCCAGGGGAGGATGTCCAGAGAGAAGCAGCTTCTCTGGGAGCCTGGCACCCTGTCTGCCCAGCCTTCAAAGCCCCTGCCAGCTGCCCTCCTCTGACTCCCACTCCTCCTGGTTAGTCTTAACAAACAAGCAAACACGCTCACTTGCCATCAAGTGACCCCATAGATGTGACCGTCACTCTTGACAGGAGTAAAAAGCCCATCTTTCTCCCGAGGAGTAGCTCGTGGTTTGAACTTCTAACCTTCCAGTTAGCAGACCACCACATAGCCATTGTGCCACCAGGGCTCCTAGTTAACCTTAAAGGACACCCCCTTTTTATTCAGAACCTTGAGGCTCTTACTATGAAAAGAAGCAACCCACAGTCAATCGCCTGCGGCCCCTCAGCTCAGAACTTGAGCATCTGCTAGGCAGGCGATAGGAATCTGGTGATGCAGCAATGGTCTAGAAGCTGGGCCTTTGCTATTGTTATCCAAGGACAAACGAGTCCTGGTTTTTCAGGATCTCCAGCCGAGTACGTTACAACACCCCAATGGCAAAGAGGGGAGACAGATGAGGCTTTCTACTCTTGCAGAGAGGGACAGTCTCAGAAACCCAATGGAGCAGTGCTGCCCTGGGCTGGAGGGTGACTGTGAGTTGCCATCGACTCCACTGCAGCGAGTCTGAACGGCAAAGACAACCACTTTGCTTTGCTGTCCGGATTCAAGGTATCCTGCGCGAGAGGGCCGCGGCTTTTACTGTGGCGGCTGTTTGGGGAGTTTCCATGTTGTTAAGGTGAAACTGGGGCCAGGAGAGAAGGCGAAAGCAAGTGGATCGTTTCCATGAGCAGGAGAGGGCACGTTTGACCAGTGAACTGATCTGAGGTTCTGCCAACCCCCCCAGGAGTACCAGCCCCCAGGCTCTGTCAGAGCCGTCTGGAGCTTCCTTGCATGATAGGCCCTCTTTACCTAGCTGATTACCTGCGGGACTATTCGCTCGGATGAGCAACAAATTCTTCTTGGAGCACCGGTCTACCTAGACGCATGGCCCTCTCTGCACAGGCATGAGCAACATCTGGAGGCTTGCCAACAGCTGCAGAGGGGGTTTATTTGGATGCTGGAAAGAGCTTCCCCTCGGTGAACTTTCCCAGGGGGCCCAGTGGAGCAGGGAGTCTATCTATCACAGAAGCCCAGGCTGACCAGCTTGGACTTGCCCCAGATGTTGACAAGGAGGTGCCTCTGGGTGTGTCCTCCACGCCGCCGAGCAGCTGGATCAATGACACCCCTGCAGATGGAGGGCTGGTTAGCAGGAAACTCACCTACTGAGCCCTGAAGTAGAGTCCAAGCCCCAGGTGGGGCAGCAGGACACCCCTCTGTGAGCATTCCCTGGGACAGGCACCCGCAGCTCCCTCTTGGAAGCTGGTTCCTTCCAGGGCGGGTCTCAGGGCCTCCTTTGTCCTGGTGTCCATCTCGGGAGAGGGTTGACAAGGAGTCTGAGCACAGGACGGGTGGCTTAGTGCTTTGGCCTTTAGGAACTTGGGGCTTTTGGCGCAGGTCACATCAGGCCACTGTTTTTCGTTTCAGAGCCCAGTTCCCAGCTACCCTCAGCTCAGCCTCCGAGAGAAGAAGGTGTGAGGCCACGGGGCAGGGGGAGGGGTCACTGAGCCTTGGACGCTGCAAGTAGCAGTCCACACCTTGTGGGCATGCACATCTTCTTAACGTCTCAAAAAGACCGGTGCTTCCCAGAAGAGTGAAAACCACCAGAGGGTCCCTGGGATACAAGAGGAAAGTTCGTTGGGGTCCCAGGACTTCTCTGGGTTGGGCATTAAGCAAGTGTGGCCTGAAGCCTTGCCTTCAGCCCGGAATGCAGAGGAGGGAGGCGGGACCTGGGCATCCCAGGGGTTTCCCTGTCACTGGCTGGCTGTGGGACGTGGGAACGGTCACTGAACCCTGGGAGGAGAGGCAAGATGACCGAGCCCTCTCAATCTGTAAGAACCAAACACAAGGAATCCAGGACAGATGAACCCCTCAGGGCCAGTGCTGAGAGTGGCAATACTGGGAGGGTGGAGGAAGGGTGGGGTAGAAAGGGGAACCGATTATAAGGATCTACATATAACCTCCTGTTTGGGGGGTGGACAAGTGAAAGTGGGTGAAGGGAGACATCGGACAGTGTAAGATATGACAAAATAATAATAATTATAAATTAGCATGGGTTCATGAGGGAGGGGGAAGTGGGGAGGGGAAAATGAGGAGCTAATACTAAGGGCTCAAGTAGAAGGCAAACGTTTTGAGAATGATGATGCCAACAAAGGTACAAATGTGCCTGACACAATGGATGGACGTATGGATTGTGATAAGAGTTGTACAAGCCCCCAGTAAAATGATTTAAAAAAATAAAAAAGAACCAAGGTCCTCCTCTGGGCCCGCAAACTCCCTCGTGGTTCTGAATACCCCCTTTGATGACCCCATTTTCTCCCCTCCCCCAGCTCCCCACAGGCCCTGTCTTCACAGCCTCTGGTTGAGTGCTCGCTTCACCACCCAAGGCACTCACAACAACCTCGCCTCCCTCCAGTCTTCTCAGCCATGGCCATCCTCTCGGTCCTAGGCAGCTTTGCTTTGTGCTCCTCACTGCCACTTCCAAGAATGTCCCCTCTCCTGTCATGCTAGGACACCCTCCGCCTACCCCTGCCAATCTGTACTCCCTTTATTGGCTCCCTATCATTCTCCTAGGGCCATGTCCATCATGAACCTCAGGGGCCCCATTCTCTATGCACACGATCCTCTCAGTAGCCCAGCCACCCAGGAGGCTGACCTGCTCGCCTTCCAGTAATCTTCATACCCACTCAGACAGACTTGGGAATTGTTTCTCTATTCCAAACAATAAGAAATAAGATTGACACCACTCCCACCACCACCACCACCCCCACCACCACCACAACAACAACAAAAGAAGAAAAAAAAAGAAATAAGATTGAAGGGGGAAAAAAAAAACTTTAACCAGCCAAGGCAAGCAAAGAAACCAGCCAACAGGCTACTGTGTGCTTTAGAGGCAATTTGTGTGTGGTTCTGGGCACAAGGGATAGACAGAAGCAAAGGGATCAGAAGCTTTTGGGATTTGTGAGGAAATTCTTTCCAGGGAAAGCATAGTCACCCTAAAAGCCTTTGTGTGCACCTTCGAATAACCCTTGGGCTTCCATGAGCATGAAGAAATCTCCCTCAGCCCCTGGCTAAGGGGCTACCCGACTGTGGCAGTTACACCATCTCCTGTCAACTTGCAAAGGGGTGGAGTCTAGCCTGTCAATTGGGCTGCAGCCTGAGGACCTCATTTGGAGACATGAAGGCGATAAATAGCTCATTGGAGGCCAGACACACTCTCTGCTTGTCTCTCTGTGAGACATTCCTGCTGACAAGCTACATGGAGCTATGTTAACGGAGCCAGAGCCCTGGAGCTGGAGGAGCCATGTGGAGACCCCTGCCAGTGCTGAGACTGCCACTGGATCCACAAGACTCCCCACCCACTGGCCTGTGATCTTCCTGCATTCCTGCATTGCATGTGCTGCATGAGTCTGAAGAGGAATTTATAGACTGGTATTGGACATATGGGCTAATACTGGACTTATGGGATTGATCTGGACTGGGACATTTTCTTAATATGCAATTACTCTTTATATAGAGCATCACACATATGAGTGTCTATGAATTTGTTTCTCTAGTCTACCCAAACTAACACACACACCCCACCCCCAGAGGAGACTCCAGACATTGTCAGGGAGGAGAATGATAATAATAAATGGAATGCTCCCCGGGGTGGAGACAGGGGCCACCTAGTGAAAAACAGACAGGGCGAGCCTTTCCGAGGCCAGAGCAGACATGATCAGGGGCTGTCCCCTTTTGCCAGGGCAGGGAGCCTTCCCAACGCCACCTCACAGGAAGTCCACTCCTGCAAGGACCAGGTGAGCCTCCCTTCCCTCGGTGGGAATCTGAGTCTTTTCACTTCACCACCTTTGGTTGTGTGTCTGGAGGGTGTCGGGACTAGAACTCATCACCAGACCAATACCCACTCCCGAGGGCGGTCTCTGCACATGGAGACCTTGGCGGCAGCAAACCCGAAGGGCTTCAGGCTGTCTCCCTTAGAGAAGGGGGTGAGTGTCTGAGTAGGAAGCAGAAGAAAATGGCCTGGTGGTCAGATACCCCTGAGGGTGTGGCTGAGACGATGCTGCGCTCCTCAGAAGCTATTTCATTTCCTCCTGGGCGCACAGGACGCCGATGCTTCCAGGGACCCCTTGGAGTTAGGTGAGACAGGACGTTTCCCAGGATCCTTTGGAGTTCGGTTGATGGAATGCTGACAGAGACTGGCCCATCCAAAGAGTACCCAAATGTAATCCTCCCCTTTCTCTCCTCCCAGGGTCCCTGGTGACCTGCGGACAATGGATTGAGCCATATTACAAGATGTTCCAGTCCGAATATAGCTGTATGAAGCAAAGGCTTGTTCTCATAAACAGAAACACAAGAACCCCTGCTGCCCTTCCGTTGGTTGTGATACCTAGTGACCCTTTGCACTGACAGAGTTGGGCTGCCTGGGGTTTCCTCAGCTGGGATGCCTCTGGGGGCAGCAGAGAGCAGCTGGTGGAGGCCAATCCACCCCTTTCAGCAGCAGCTGAGAACTTGGCGGCAGTGGTTCACTGCCATGCCAAAATGTTTGCCCCTTCTGTACCTTCACCACAGAGCCACCACCCCCACCCCTGCCCCCAGACTTGAAGTGCCCGAGCAACACTTGCATTGCATCAGGCCGTAGAGATTTGAGGTGGGCTGACCCCAAAGCTCGCTTATACAGGAAAACAGACAAACCCACTGCTGTTACATTGATTCCAACCACAGTGATCCAGAACAGGGTTTGGAGGCTGCAAACCTTGATGGGAACAGACAGACTTTCATCTTTCTCCCTCTAAGCGGCTGGTGGGTTTGAATCTTCAGCCTTGTAGTTAGTAGGCCACTGCCTAACCCACAGCGCCCCAGGGGTCCTTACTGCAGTATTGGTAGTCCCAAGATACTAGTCAGGTTCTGGAAATAAATGCGTATTTTAACCTTGTTGCTTTTCTTTATAATTCCTTGTGTGCTGTTTGATGCATGTTAAAACAGCTTCCGGTGTGACTCGGCCACTAAGGATGATGGGTACAAAACAGGTAAATGCAGTGGCCAACACTGAAGAGAGATGAATGTGGGGCCAGTCAGTTAAAGGAGCGGGAATAGCAGGCTAAGCATCCTTTTTTCCAAAGGAACACTTGAAGGGAGGTGTTTAACATTGCAGTCGCTCAAGTATAATTTCTGCATACTTATCATCAAAATCTAGACCCCCTTCTGAAAGGATTGTAAGCACCAGCCAAGGCACGGCAATTGGACTCGATCCACCTGAAGCAACAGAGGCAGGAGTCAGGAAGAGGAGGAGGAGGTTACGGAATGCGTGGGCAGATGCCTCCTTGAACCACTGCCTCCTTGGTCATGAGACCGGAAGAACTAGATGGTGCCCGGCTACCATTCCTGAGCATGTCAATCAGAGAGCCCAGAGAAGGCTCCTGATCAAAAGGGAGCAAATGTAAAATGGCTTCTCAAATTCTCGTGAGCGCTAGATTGTGTGGAGACACAGACGGGTGAAAACGTTTGCCCTGAGCTCATCTTTAAACGTTCAACCACCGTATCGCGAGGTGGTATTAACACCACACAGTAGTTCTAACTTAACTCACGAAGAAAGGTCTGCAGGGAGCATGATGCTCTCTCACAATCGGTCTCTTGTTTGAGTCAGTCTGACTCAGAGCCACTCCGCACAGCGGAAGGAAACACCGCCCGGCCCTGTGTCGTCCTCACAAACCCTTCCAGGTTTGAGCCCGTTGTTGCAGCGGCGGTGCCAATCCTGTCTTGTTCAAAGCCTTCCTCTCTTCTCTCGCCGACCCTCCACTTTCCCAAGCAGGGCGTTCTTCTCTAGGGAGCAGTCCCTCTGACAAGATGCCCAAAGGACGGGACACAAAGGCGCACCTCCCTTGTTCTGGCTGTGCTTCTTCCAGGACAGACTCTTCTTCACGACGCCGTGACTCACACGCCTCCCTTCTTCTCTGGTCTTCCTCGTTCAGCACCCACTGCCACGTGAGGGGCCTGGAAAACCGTAGAGGGGTTACCGGTTCTGCTCTGACAGTGGAGTTCACAGGAGCCAGAGGTGACTCCAGGGTGCCCGGCACTGGGAACTGTGGCTCCTGTGTGTCAGCGGAGCCTCCAGCGGGCTGGTTCCCTGACCGCGAATCCCCGTTACCTCAGCTCCCCAGGCCTTCGGCCTGCGGAGGGGTCGGTAGGTTCAAACCGCTGATGTCTTGTCCCAGCCTTCAGGTGAAACAAAACGTCGCCAACAAAGCAGCAGAGGGGGCCCTGCAATCCCAGCACCCTTCCTTGTTGGCTGTGATTTTCCATGTGCCTGAACTCCAGGGGCTTGTCCACATGCTCCCTCCTCCCAGGCCTCCTGAGTTGTGGGGTCCGGGCAGGCGTGGCAAGAGTCTGCGCTTCACCACCCCTCAGGCGGGTCCGGGGCCCCTCTGGGAGAAGTGCCACCCGCCCCTTGTCACCAAACTGTTAATGGCCTTTGAAAACATTTTCAGTCAAGAATTAACTACCATTCTCCGCAGGGACTCAGAGGAGGAGCCCTAGCAGTGTTGTGGTTACTCATTGGGTCTCTGACTCAGAGGCCAGCAGTTCAAAGCCAGCAGCCGCTCAGTGGGAGAGCGATGAGGCTCTCTGCTGAACTCAGAGCAGAAGCCCCGACACGATTTTTCAGCTCGCTGCACACTTTCAGGAATTGCGTCATTCACTCATTTCGCATGGGAATGTGGGCGTAACCCAAGGCTGAGACGAATGACTTGAATGCATGGCACCATTTCCCTTTATATGTTCGTTTACTGAAAACATACAAGGGAACAAAAATGTAGTGCTTCATCCAATGCAGAACGAGTTTTATGAAATGAATTAGCATAATTCTGTCTAATTTTTTATCCGATGGACGGAAGGCACATTCCCCCAGCTTCTGTTGGGCAGATGCACGCTAACAAATGTGCGGTTTCCACTTTGGGCGGCTGCCCAGCTGCCCCCTTAGAGAGAACCGGATTGCAAGTGACATATTTTTAAAATCATTTTATTGGGGCCTCGCACATTTATCACAATCCATCCATCCACTGTGTCAAGCACATGTACATTTGCTGCCATCATCATTCTCAAAACATTTGCTTTCTGCTTGAGCCCTTTGTATCAGCTCCTCATTTTCCCCTTCTTTCCCCGCTCCCCCGCCCTCATGAACCCTTGATAATTTATAAATTATTATAATTTTGTCATATTTTACACTGTCCGGCATCTCCCTTCACCCACTTTTCTGTTGTCCATCCCCCCAGAGAGGAGGTTCTATGTAGATCCTTGTAATCAGTTCCCCCTTTCCATCTCACCCTCCCTCCACCCTCCCAGTATGCAACTGACATTTTAACAAAATGCCGATCTCAACAAAAAATTAGGTTTCAGTTTTGCTGAACCGGTGTGAACCGGCTACTGACTCCTACCACTGATCACACCCCCAGGGAGTCCTGAACTCCCTGCGTGGCACTTGCACGTGTCAACCAGCAGTGGCCACGTGCCTGCTGTGGAACCATCCCCAGCCTCTTCAGTACCAGCGCCTGCGCTGTTGTGACACCAGACCTTGAGACTCACAGACAACGGAGTCAGGCACCTAGGGCTAGGTGTCGGCAGTATCCATCAGGCAGTGTTTCCTGCCGAAGGCCACCTAGTAAAATACGTTGGGTGCTGAGGTCCAGATGGTCTCCATGGTAACTGCCAATGCTGCTGTTTTCCGGTGAAAGCTGACTGGCGGTGTTCAATAAAACTTTATGGGCACTGGACATTAACACACACAATTATCTTGCACCCTTCAAGCATGTCCACCTATAAAACTATTCTTTGCTTGCAGATCGACCCTTGGCCTAGACTGCCATTTGTCAAGCTACACCCAGTCCTATCCTGCAGCACAACTCAGGAGTTGACCTTTATTTATTATCTGACCAAAAGCCCCAGCAAAGGGAAACTTCGTAAATACTGATAGAGAACAGTTTAGATAGCTTGTGAAGAAAAAAACCCCAAGGCTGTGGGCCATGGCGCTGGTTCTGACTCAGTGACCTTACAGGTCAGAGTTCAAGTGCTCCACAGGGCTACCACAACGCTGTCTCTGAAAAGCAGCAAGGGGATTCAAGTCTCTGACCTTCTGGCTGGCAGCAGAACACCTCATGACTGTGGCACCAGGGCCCAGGGATTTTATGATCTCAGGCAGTGGTCCTCAACCTTCCTAATGCCGCGACCCTTTAATACAGTTCCTAATGTGGTGCTGACCCCCAACCATAACATTATTTTCATTGCTACTTCATCACTGTCATTTTGCTACTGTTAAGAATCATCATGTAAATATCTGATAGGATGTTTTCATTGTCACAAATTGAACATAATTAAAGCATAGTGATTCATCACAAAAAACAATATGTCGTTAATATATTGTGAAATATTTATTTCTGATTACAAATAAATGAGATGTTTTCTTGAAGCTTGGTGTAGCATGAGTCAGTCTTCCGGTACTCGCATGTGGGTGTATCGGCATGTGGGCAGACCTGCCTAGAGACAGATAGAGGAGCCGTGTCTTGCTTCCTAAGACCATCAGAAAGATGTGTTTGCCGAGGGTCTTAGGCAACCCCGGTGAAAGGGTCGTTCGACCCCCCAGGTTGAGAACAACTGATCTAAGCGACCGGCCTGGCAGGCACAGAGCTCAGTGGGAGGCCGTGCACAGCAAGAGCTGTGCTTATGCTGCCCCCCAGTGGCCGGATGGCTGCTTCGCTCGCAGCCCTCTGCACCTACCATCCTGAAAGCATTTTCCCTTCCCACCAAGGTTCCTGACCGCCCTGAATATGAGAGCGATTAAAAAAAAAAAAAAAAGCTCGTGGGGAAAAAAAATGTACCTTAAAAATATTGGAATTTCCCCACGAACTTTTTACGGCCCCAGAGTAAGGGTCAGCATTGTACTGCTCGCTGCTAGATGGGCAGTTCAAATCCACCAGCTGCTTCTCAGGAGAAAGATGAGGCTGCCGGCTCTGGTGAAGATTTCCAGCCTCCAAAAGTCTACCTTGGGTAGCTTATAGTTGGAATTGCCTGATGGCAATGTAGTTTTTATTTGTGTGTGTGTATGAGTGTGTGTGTGTGTGTGTGTGTGTGTGTGTGTGTGAGAGAGAGAGAGAGAGAGAGAGAGAGAGAGAGAGAGAGAGAGAGAGAGAGAGAGAGAGAGAGAGAGAGAGAGGTCATATTGTCAAAGTAAAGAGTTCTAAATCTTCATAACCATTTAAACAGGGGGAAAATGGCTTCAAGTCACAGATGTTGCGAACGAAAAGAACCTTTAAGGTCATTTCGTTCCATCTGCACAGGCCCAGGTAAGATGAAGAAAGGCCCAGGAAGGCTCAGCTGTGGAAGGGTAGCGTGAACTGCAGAGCCTGGGCGAGTACTGCGGGTCTAACCCCAACGCCAGCCTCTGCACAGCGCACGGACGTCCTCCTGCAGTCCTGTGATAGGGGCACCAAGAACACACGGCGGAGCCGAGCCAAGCTGCCCGGGATCAAGGCCCAGTCCTGGTTCTTAGGGGGTTTATGCCAGGGGTTGGCTAACTTTTGAGATGGAAGAGCCAGTCTTGCCCTTCACAACCATTTAAAAACTACTCGTGAGCCATGCATATATGTCTCCAAGCAATGACATGACCATTATCTGAAAATTTTACTGTAATTTTTCCCACTTTATTTCAGCGACACATATACGCACCCAAAGAGCTGCATATGGCCCGAGAGCCCCAGTTTGCTGACTGCTTGCTTTATGCCGTTGGACAGACACTTGCCCTTTGCCTCAACTTTCCCTGTTGTCACACGGGAAGAATGCCGGCGGCCTCACAGAACAATCTGCAATTGGAAGGAGCTGAAACCATCGTGTCCCTTTCCAGTGTTGAATTTGGAGAACAAAAAGAAGTTGGAAGAAACAGATGTACAAATGTGCTTGACACAATGAATGGATGCTGATAAGAGCTGTAAGACCCTCCTATTAAATGATTTTTTTTTTCAAATCCTAGAAGGAGAAGGAGAAGAAGTTGTTGGCAAGGGCAAGATCAGACTTGCAGGGCAGATGGGATAGAATTTCCAACACAATTCTCCTAAAACAGCCCTTCCCACCCTCCACACAAGAAGCAGGCGCATTGTCATGATGGAGGAAAAAATTCCCCACTTTAATTCTCCTGGCCTCCCCCCACCCCCCAAAATGCAGTTTTTGATTTTCTTACAACGGTTGTCACTGTCCTGTGTCCTTTGAGAAGATCTGTGGAGATTATCCCTTTGGAATCTCCTCCCCTCCCCTCCCCAAACAGCTGGCACCACGCCTTGAATGGAATTGGGCTAGAGGATGCCCTCCCATGCTGATGCTTGGGTGGGACCTATCTTTGAAGGCCCCTAATGAGAGTCAACCAAGTGTGCAGGAACGTGTCGGCACTCAACCCCTGGGCACTCTACTCCTGTCAAGAGTCAGTCTCGGAAACCCACAGGGGCAATTTGCCCCTGTCCTACAGGGTTTCTTTGCCTCAAGCGGCTTGATGGCAGTCAGTTGACTTCCTTGGCCATGTCAGACACAGCATACTTTATGCATTTTGCCAGATCTAATCCTCACAACGATTCCACAAAGGTGTGATGCTCCCCATTCTACTACAGAGCTGAGTGGAGGGTCACTCACTTGTCTTGTCAGTGACTGCTGGAAAGGAAGGCCCTCAGGGAGCCACCTTGTCTGCAGGAAGGTTGTATGAAGGCAGCCAATGTAGCCAGTGGACGTGTTGGCCAGTGTGAGCATTACAAGCTAAGGTGCAACTAGTGGCCTCCCCCACGTAGAGCAAAGACGAGTGAAGAAAACTGAAGATACTTAGAAGCAATCAGATCAACAGTCTAATTGGCCAGGTGAACATGAACTTCCAAGACCCTGAGACCAGAAGGACTACATGGTGCCCAGCTACCACTACTGACTGCTCTGAAAGGGATCCCATTAGAGCAGTGGTTCTCAACCTTCTTCATGACGTGACCCTTTCACACAGTTCCCATGTTGTGGTAACCCACAACCATAAAACTATTGCTACTTCATAACTGTAATTTTGTACTGTTATGAATCGGGCGACCCCTGTGAAAGTGTCGTTTGACCCCCCCAAAGGGGTCTCGACCCACAGATTGAGAACTACTGCATTAGAAGGTCCTGGATAGAATGGAATAAAAATACAGACCAAAACTTAAAATCATTAAAAGACCAGGTTTAGCATATGGAAAAAATACATAAATATATATCATTTATTAAGGATTTATGAGGTGGGAGGGTGGGGGATGGAGAGATAAAGGAGGAGCTATCAAAAGGCTCAAGTAGAAAGATAATGTTTTGAAAATGATGGTGGCAACATATGTACAAGTTTGCTTGATATAATGGATTTATGGACTGTTATAATATCTGTAAGAGTCCCAAGTAAAATGTTAGAAAAAATAAAACAGGCAAGGGTTAAAGGTCAGATAGAGACTGGTGAAACCCTCAGTCACCCTTCAGGCCTGGAACTGAACTCAACCAGGGAAACCATAGACCAGCCTTCAGGGCGAACACTGAGCCCAGTGGGCACACATCCCTTATAATGGACTCCCACCCCCAAAGAGTGCTAATAATCGAGAGTTAGCCTTTGTGACATCCCTGGCCTTTCGAGGGGCTTCTGGAAGTGGGCTATGGTTCTTGCTCAGGCGTCCCTCTGTCTTCAGAAACGCCTCTGGACGATAATGGCTTTCAAAATATCAGTGGACCTTTCTGCTTGCGCTACTGCCTCATTCCTTCCTTTCAGAAAACTCACAACACGAACGGGGATGTCCCCACCCACCCCGTGGAGAAGGTGGCGGCCAGTGTCAGAAACCGTCGAAGGTGAACCTCGCCCACCTTCTCTGAAAACACACTAAAATACGACTGAACCGAATAAAATCATTTTAAAAGTAAGGCTGTGATAAATGTCACCGTCCGTTTATCAAGAGGGGAGAAGCACCTTTGTGTGCAGACAGGGCACAAGTTGGCATCCTCGTAGAGGGTCGTCCCTCGCGTCCACATCCTCAGGCTGGGGCAAGAGCCCGTGTCCCAGGAGCTCATTCGAGGTAGCCAAACGCCGAACCCTGGAAATCTGTCCCGACTCCGTGTCTTTAAATCTGCCAACAGAGATGCAGTAAAGAGACGTCCGGATGGATGAGGCACAGCACGGCTCTCTCAGAGATTGAAGTGGCCTTGCTGTTCGTTCGGTTTCCATCACTTTGAACTAGAAGCACTTGCTGACGAAGATCAATGATGTCGGCTATCGGTATGGCTTACAACTCAATGTACAGAAAACCAAAATCCTCACAACTGGGTCAGTCGGTAACATCATGATAAACAAGAGGGAAGCTTGAAGATTCAAGGATGTCATCTGGGTTTGATCTGCCATCAGTGTTCATGGGAGCAGCAGCCCAGAGGTCCAAAGATGCATTACATTGGGCGAATCTGCGGCGCAAAACCTTTGTTGAAGTGTTGAAAAGCAAGGATGTTATTTTGAGGATTAAGGTGCACCTGACCCAAGTCATGGTATTCTTGATTGCCTCACATGCATGTGAAAGGTGGTCCCTGAATAAGGCACGCCGAAGAAGAAGAGATGCCTTTGAATGATCGTGCTGGCAACGATATGGAAAGCACCACCAGCTGCAGAGGATGCAGCCAGAATGCTCCTTAGAAGCAAGGGTGGCAGGACTTCATCTCACCGACTGGCGCATGTTCTCAGGAGCCGTGAAAGGACATCATGCTCGGCGAGCAGAGGGACAGTGGGAAAGAGGGAGGCCTTCCATCGCATGCATACACGCAGCGGCAGCAGCCGCGGGCTCACACGTGAGATCAATGATGCGGATGCGGCTGGCACAGGACGGGGAGCTACTTCCCTTTGCTGCACTAGGGCTGCTATGAGGGGGAAACAACTCGATGGCACCTGACAACAATAACAACAACAACAACAACAACATTTGAATCTACTGTTCTTGGTTCGGAGAAGTGGGTTCAGACTCAGGAGGGAAGGGAACTCAAGCTTGGTGGGTTGGGGTGCATCGGAGGCTCTGAGCCCTGGGTTCCTCACCTGTAGGGGGTGGGTGTGGGTGCAAAGGATCGAACAGGCTCCAGGACAGCATGAAGAAACAACCACAAACACCTGCACAGGTGTGGTCTTCATTAGTCCGAGTTCTGAGCTGCTCTATCAGAAATACCACTGACGTTTATTTTCTCTGGCTCGGTTTAGGGACTGGAACTCTACAGTCAGGCCCCACCCCAGGAGCGGTCTTCTCCCTCCATTGCTTCTGGAGGAGGGTCCATGTCTCTGAACCTCGGCTCCTGGGCCACCATCAGGTGACTCTGCTTCTCCTCCTGGCTTGCTTGCTCTCTTATATGGCAGAAGAGAGGGACTCACGGCACACCCTCCAGGAATCCGCTCTCATTGAGAAAACAAAGACAAACGCTTCCCGCATGGAAAGACAACAGAGGCTACGTTTTACACCAAGTGTGCGCGAGAGGAATGTACAATTTAATCCATAACAGATGCTTATACACAAGCTTAAATTTCAATGGCGAAAAGTCTGATGAAGTTACTTTATAGCCAGCTGCCTGCAGACTTGTAAGGTTTACAATTTCAAACGTCTTCTCTGCAGACGTCTGTCCGTTTTCTCTTAATTAGGCCAGGGGGAAATGACCACGGCATCCGGCCAGGGCCTCATCTCCCACCAGGGGGCGCCGCTCCCAGGTGGCCAGTTGGGCAGGCAGATAGAGACTGCTTAGGGGACCAAGTCACACAGGAAACAAGCACCATTCCCCTCCCTGGTCCGGAAATTGCAAGTCAGACAGAATGTTGGGATTAGGGACTTCCGGTGGCCAAGGTCTACAGTTGCCTAGGATGGAAAAGGGACTACAGGAAAAGGGACTACAGGGGTGTTTGGTCCCTGCCTGTGAGGTGCCCCAAGGAGAAGCCCTAGGGCCAGGGTGCATCCAACAGGGAAATCCTTGTGTACAAAGGACATGCCATGCTCCCCAATGGGCCAAGTAGAGGCTTTACGTTTGCCAAGAATACGTTTTATTTGTTTATTAAAATATCATTTTATTGGGGGCTCTTAACAACTCTTATTTCAAACCACCAATCAATCATATCAGGCAGATTTGTACATATGTTGCCATCAAAGAATGCGTTCTTTGTCCCATGCTGTTCTTCCACGGGCAAGAGATGGGGCTTTCTACTCCAGGAAAGTTAGTCTCAGAAACTCACAGGGAAGTTGTAACTATCCTGCTCTATAGGGTGACTAGGAGTCACCATCGACTCGAGGACAGTGAGTTTGGCTTAGGGCATTGGTGCACGAGCTGTGGTCTGAACCCCGGAGCTCAGTATTGATAGACTGACCTTAGAGGGGCCCACACTGCACAAGCCTCTCCTGTACCCCACCACCACCCTCTGCACTGGCCACATCAAAGGGGCTGTATGGCTAGAGTCAACAGGGCCTAGGGTCTCAGTCACTTCCTAAAGAGAAAGAAGGCCCACACCAGAGCCTCGATTTCCTCAAGCCCAAACTCCATTCTGATAGGAAGCGAGTCCTTGGTGTGGGGTAAGGTGGCACAGGATGGGTTAGGGGGGAGCCAGCAATCTTCTATGATCTTTAGAGATGAAATGAGGGAAGTGTTGTGGGTTAGAGCGACCACGATTTGCCTTGGTTGCTTCTGCTGCCTGGACCTCGGAAAGCTCTTGTAAGCTGCACGTGGGACTGGGAAAAGTGTGTCTTCCTGAGCTCAGGTCCCGAGCTTGTCTTCAAAGCTTTATGGGCACAGGAAGCCTCGTCTTGCTCCCTGGAAACCACTGATGTTGTGGGCCAACTGGGCTCCTTCTTAAGTCCTATGTTTTTATAGGTATTTTACACTGTGTCTTAATCTCTCTAGAACTCTCTCAGGAAGATGTGAATTTTAGTGTATTTACATTAAAGAAAAAAATAAATCTGGTTTACCTCCCAATGAACCTGTTTTAGTTGGTACCTAACCACCAGTCCTGCCTGTCTTGGCCCATATTATCTGGAACGGATCCACTCTCCAACTAGATCTCTTCTCTGAGGGTGAGGTAGGCTGTTAGTAGTTAATTGGAGCCCAGTCAACTGATCCACTGCAGAATTAGGTTCAGTACATTCCTCAGCAGCCCTTACCATCACTGTAAGTCCGAGGCCACCTTCTCTTCTACATTGTCTGTCTCTTGAGGTACTATCACAACTCAGCTCATCAAAACAGAATCCACCTCACATTTGAGTCTTCGAAAACAACCCCATTGTATCGTCGTTGTTTGCTGCCATTGAGTCAGTTCTGACCCACAGCGACCCTGTGCACCACAGAACGAAACACTGCCTGGTCGTCCGCCATCCTCACCATTGTTCCTGTGCCTGAGCCCAGTGTTGCAGCCCCTGTGGCGATCCATCTTGTTGAGGGACTCCCTCTTAGGCACTACCACTCTTCCAGGCATGATGTCCTTCTCCAGGGATCGCTCGCTCCTGAAATGCCCAAAGTAAGCAAGACCAACCAAGTCTTGTCAGCCTGGCCTGTAACGAGCAGCCTTTTTGGCAGTCTGTGGTACTTCCAACATTCTTCACTGGCACAATTAAAATGCTCTGAATCTTCTTCAGTTTTTGTTTTTTTTTTTTACATTAGGGGCTCATACAACTCTGCTCTTATCACAATCCATACATATACTTACAACAATTGTATAAAGCACATCTGTACATTCTTTGCCCTAATCATTTTCAAAGCATTTGCTCTCCACTTAAGCCCTTTGCATCAGGTCCTCTTTTTTTTCCCTTTCCCCTCCCTCCCAGTTTCTTTATTCAATGTCTTTTCACACCAGTGTAAGGCAAATGAAAATCCCACGGCTTAGGTCAGGTACACCTTAGTCCTCAAAGTAACACCCTTGGCTTTTTAATACTCTAGAGGTCTTGTGCAGATTTGCCCAATGCCATCGTGTCATGTCATGTAACTACTCCTTCCATGAGCATTAAGTGTGGATCCTTGACAACGTCCAGCTTTTATCCATTTATCCTGATGCTACCTATTGGGCCGGTTGTGAGGATTTGGATCTTCTCAATTGGTAGCAGGGGAAAAGGAAGCCCAAAGGGTCTTTTCTGTGTGTGTCCTGTTTTTTCCTAAATTGGCTTCACCAGGGCCTTTTCCACGGGCAACAGCCAAGGCCAGCACCTTAGCCCAGCGGTGAGGAACCTTTGCTCTGCCAAGGGCCATGTGGAGATTATGACTCGTTGCTGTCAAACAGTTAATCACTCCTGTGATGGCAGAAGCCCTCTGGCACAGTGGGTTATGCATACGGGTTCTGAAAAATCAGCCACTCTGTGGGAGAGAGATGCTTTCTACCTCTGTGAAGGTCCAATCTTGGAAATCCACAGGGAGGATTGTTAAGGGTCAGAATGGACAGTATGGGAGTGAACTTGGTCTGGGGTTGGTTACGTGGTGGCTGGAGCCCCTTTCCTCTGCTGAAGCAAAGTGATGTTAGATTTCTTGGGCCCCACTCCTGCCTCAGCCCACAGACCATCTCTGGGCTACCCTTCTGGCCCCCTGGTCTAGCAGCCCACAGGACTAGGGAGTTGCTTGAGGAGGTATGGGGACACCTGGACACCGCTGGAGGGTGCCCACCACCTGGAAAGCACGACGATGGGCTCTTGGGAAAGGGAGGCTTGGTACATCCTTCAGGCCAGCAAGGCCCTTTGACGCGCAAGGCCCTGCCCCGGCCCTCAGCACACTTGCTTGCTCCAGCCAGCCAGACACACACCCGTCTTGCCTGGCCCCGCCCCGCGTGGAACAGCTAGAAAACGCTACAAGCACACTGAGAAATGGTCTCTGGACCCTTGTGAAGCAGTGAAATGAATGAGCTGCAGGGACAGTGTCAGAACCACAAAGCCAGAAACAAGTCACAGAAGACTTGTCCCATCACTGTTAACAAGCTCTAGGGAAGCAGAAGAAACCTGCGTTCCGAGGGGATAAACACTTCAAAAGACAAAAAAAGCAGGGGCCGGAACCATTGAGGGCGGATGACAGCTCTCCAAGTAGAGGACAGGGGGGGCTGGGGTGGGTAACACTGGGTCACGGCCCACGCTGGTGTGGAAATGCGCTCATCGGCGTGGGAATCGGTTCAAGGCTTACATGTTGTCCTCGGGGATGTCCTGTGTTGACTGGAAGTGGGCAAAGCCGACACCCGGTCGACATAAGCAACACCATGACCATTTCAAACAGACCACTGACTAAACTGCTCATGCTCTGAAGTCTTTCATGGTCCATGTGATTCCCACGGGGATGGACGGCTAGGATAGCACCCGGCTACCTCAGCCACCACTGAAGTGCAGGGTGCTTCCGAGGGCCTCCCACCACCTCTGGCACATGACTGTGGCCAAACGTTTTCTCGGGACTGAGTGCTAGGGGACAGAACTGGTGCCCAATACCAGCCTGTGGCCCTGGGCTGGTAGGGGGGGGACTCTTGGCACACTGGGCCCTTTCAGTCTGGGAGGGCCTGAGATACCGCCCCCCCCCCACCAACGCCCCTGCACACACACAGTGTGGACCCCAACCCCAGCCACGGTGAGACCACTGGGGCAGCATCCAACATCCAGTGTGAAGCTGTATCTTTCATATCTATAAGACTGTAATCAATCACAAGTCGTAAGCTGTTTTTCATTTTTTATTGCTGTTAATTCAAGGAAAAAAGGTTGCATAAAATCCAATCTGTTCTAGAAATATAAGTGGCCTTTCCAGTACATAACATTTCAAATATCAAAGTATATGGTAAACATACAAATAAGGAGAAGGTAACATACCTCCTGTGTACAGTACAGTATTTTAAATCATAAAATAAGCTCCATGAAATACAACTGGCGAGTGATTCACCATGCAATCCATCCGTGGCCTATCAAAGCTCTCACTTGGGACAACTCAACTGCAGCTTAACAATTAATTCAATAATGTGGTCCAAAAATACCCAGATCAAATAAAATAGATTTACTCAAAATAATTTCCTTTACTCAAACTTTTTCTTTTTAAATTAAAGCTTTTATCAGCCCCTTTGTCTCCCCCCTCCCCAGTTCTCCCCCCAATTGGTGCTATAAATATAAATGCTACCGAGGAAGCATTCCATTAAGCTTCTTTTTATTTTTCAAGTTTTTCCTTTTGTCTAGCAATCTGTTAGGCTTCTGAACCAAGACCAAGTTATGTGCATGCCTCAGCAGCATGGCCCCAGGCAGGGACAGCCAAGGCTTCTTCTGCTCGGAGGAGGAGGAAAGGGCCTGAGTGCCTGGCTTTCGGGGGACAACTGGGGCAGCCACTCTCACCGGTGGCTGCCGAGTGCAGCCCTCCCTCCCTCCCTCCCTAAGGACACGGCCGGCTTCCAGAAGACCTCAGTGCACTTTAGGAAATCAAACGTTACCTGGAAGCAATTTAGTACATAGATTGGCTTTAAAAACAAAAACAAAACCTTTTTGTTTGTTTAAACAGCAGCATTTTTACACTTAAGTGACATGACACGGACATGATTAATACCGCCGCCAACTGTCCCCGCAGAGTCCTGCTTTCCCGCGGATGGTGGCGCATGCTGGGGCACAGTCGGCGTGACTTTGCTATCAGAGACAGGGAGGGTGCCAACGCCTGCCCCATGGTAGCAGCCCCCAGCTTTGCTCAGATTGAAATAAAGCAGACACGGTCAAACACGACGCAACACTGTAACATGTGGCCCAGGAAACCCACCACACTCACATCTTTCACTACAACACAGCCGTGGATGGCAGGACTTACAAGGGGCTGCTGCCATTCATGACACACGCGCACGCACGCACACACAGACAACAGTCATACCAGCTTGTTCACGTGGCGTCTCTGGGAAGTAATAGGCTAAGAAAGGGTGGTAACAAGTTCTGTGGGTTATTTTGTTTAAAGAAACAGCTCTTTGTCATTTTCCTGTTTTTTTTTTCAGTATCATAAGGTTTGTCATAACCTCCCCACCCCCGCCCGTGTCCCACCCCCACCCGTTTTCATTTGGCCCACGAGCGCTGGTCTATGGCAGCGTCCTCACACACAGTCTGGGGAGAGGAGCCGCCGGCCCCAGCAGGCTTCCTCTGCAGAGCGGTTTGCTCAGGGCGGCCGTCCACTGCCGGCTGCTCCTGCCGGCCGGGGGCGGGGGGTGGGGTGGGGGGCACAGTAGAAAGCTAGGGAAGAAGAAGCAGTGTCTTTTTCAAAACCATGACTGTCACTAGCGTTGTTTTAAAAAAAGGTCAACTACCCAGTTTTTAAGTGTCAGTAAACATTGCACACGGCACATGTTCAGTGTGGAGAAGGGGAAGCCGTGCCACACTGCTCAGTCTGTTCACAGTTCAGTGACACGTGTCAGAAACAGAAGGCTACTGTTGAACCAGGAGGCCTGCGGCTCAAAGGCATCGCATTTCTTCTTTTGTTATGGACACTGGTATAGGAGAGACCCCAACTCCCAACTGCATAGTGATCAGGAAGTGTCACGACAAAAACACCAAGGAGCTAGATAGCGCTCTGTCCCTCCCCGGCCCACTGCTGCCCCGGGTCACAGTATCAGGCAGGCACGCTTTCCTTGGTTCAGTCTGCAGAATCCAACGAATCATTAGAAGGGGGGAGGGGCGGCGCGTATCTCAGTCTGTAAGTGCCTAAAACAGGAAAGACAGAACTGCTCAGTCACTGCTCACAATTCATTGTCCCGCACACCACCGCCAGATCGCAGAAGCACGCGCTTCACTAGCAGCAACCCGGAGCTAGCCAGCCATAGCCAGTGTTTCTGCTCCAGAGGACGGGCACTCGAGTACTGCCTTCTCTCTGGGGGTGGGGCAGGGTCGGACACAGTGACGAAAGCCACATGTGAGTGGAGGAGTTGGGGCTGTGGCCACGGCAGGCCAGGCTCATACTCAAGGGTCCTCACTGCACTCGGGGGGTGGTGAGCATACTCAACCCCACCAGGCTCAAACCTGGGCAATGCAATCCCGTCTTGGGTCTGGTTTGCTTTCTAGCCCGAGCTGGGAAGGACGGGGCAGCTGGTTATGCATAGACAGACTACATTGTTTCTAAGAACCTTCTATGTTCGATGACTTAGAGCACGCCCTATTTTTTTTTTAATTTTTAAAAACGTTGCTTATGATACAAAACAGGGCTAAAGCTTTAGGAAAGTATTGCTAGCCAGAGCTGGGCCACTGCAGGGAGGGCTTGACTGGCCAGCCTTCCGTGGGCCCGATTGGAAGTTGACATCTCAGACCCGCCTCCTGCTCTTGGCTTGCAGGGTCTACGCCTGCCCTGTGTGGTTGGTTACAGACAGCACAGCCCACGCCAGTGGGTGCACCCCTGGCTGTCTGCTCTCAGAGCCACCACCGCCGTTCAGAAGCAAGTCGTCTGGGCGCTATCAGCATTACCTTGTTGGCTGGCCTCCATGGACGCCTGCTTACAGTCCTGTGCATAGTGCCCGCTGACACCACAGTTGTAACAGGACACACTGCCGCTCTTCTTGGGCCCTGAGCCATTAGTGCTGGCCACTACACTAGGAGCTGGGTACACGGGGTAGAACCTCCCAAAGCCTGCCATCTGCTGCATGCCGTAGTTGGCCTGGCCGCCCATCACAGGGTCATGCATCAGTCCGTTTGCATATGGCGTCTGAGGCAGAAAGAAAGGAAGCTGGTTTCCGTTGCTCTGATGTGCTTGGCTGAGGTAGCTGCCGTTGCAAATGGACGGCAGAGTAAAGAAGGATGGGACGCGGTACACTGGCCCGGGCACTGGATTAGGGTAATAGTAACTGTTGAGCTGAAGGTTCCCATTGGTCCCACAGCTACACCTTCGCCCGCACGACCCACAAGGACCCGAGCCCATGTGCTGCTGCGGTGGTGGTGGTGGCGGCGGTGGCAGCACGGTCCCACCGGCGCTCGTGTTGCCCACAGCACTGATATAGGAGGTGCTGTCGCTCTGGGCAGTGCTGTGGGTCAACGCGGGGCTTGGGCTCGGGGCAGGGCCGGGGGTGTGGGTGGGAACAGCTGGAGGGACTGTAGGCTGGACCTGGCCGAGGCCGGCGCTTGTGGGCTGCGTGGAAGTGGATGCCGCGCTTAGCACATTGGAACTCGGGTTGGGTAACACACTGGCCGCCAGGGGCGAGCCAGGCACCTGGTAGGAGGCTGGAGGCGGGGCAGCCTGTAGGCCCGCGGCTGAGAGGATGCCCTTTACATTGGTAGGCTGAGGGATCGTGCCTGTGCTCCCCTCACCTTGAGGCACCATTTGACTGAGTCCTACCACCTGGGACGCAGGCTTTGTGATGGGGTCCGTGGCAGCCACAGGCGATCCTGGAAAACTACCTGGGTCGTGGACGGGGATGAAGGCAGCATTTGGTGACCCGACGCTCAGACTCCCGGCTGGCTGCTGTGGCACATTGATGGCGCAACCCTCAGACGACCCCTGTGGCGGGGGCAGCTTTAGCCTCTGGATAGTCAGATGCAAAGCAGGAGCACCACCGTGCGGAAGGAAAGTTGATGGGATCGGCAACGGGGACGCCAGCAGTTCCAAGTGCTTGTCTGATTCGCCAGCAGCTGCTGCTGGCCCGAGCAGCCCAATGGGGGTGGATGTGGTCGACTCTCGGAGGGCAGAAATAGCCACAGGACTAGGAACCAGCACTCCTATTGTTTTCCCATCCACAGCTTTGGGGGGAGGCACCACCTCTGGCTTCGGGGCACCATTGTGCATGACACAGTGTAAGGTTGGCATGAAAGAAATATGTGGGTACTTGGGCGAGTTCAAGGAAGCTTCCAGGAGGCTCCCGTGCTCACTGCCTAAGGAGACTATCGGAGCAGGTGGCTTGGCAGTCTGGCTGACAGAAGCGTAGCCCGCGAACCTGGTAGCTGGTGGGTTCCCAGAGTCCTCGGAATTGCTGTCCGTGTCTGGGGGAGACAAACAGGCACAGACATCAACACAAGGGCAACTCTCACCCCCAGGGCTCCTGCTGCCCAGACACACCACGTTTCAGTTCGTTTCTGGAACGTTTCCAGGCCTTGCGTAAAGAGCACGGAAGATAAGGGCAAACCAATGCAAGTGGTCAACTGGAGGCTGGAGGAAGCCTTTGCTTCATCCCATCTTCATACAGAGACAACGATGCCCCTTTGACGATCAATAACTTTAAGCAATCCACTGGTTTTACACTCTACACTGCCAAACCCAAGTTCTTCCTGTTTGTCTCAGATATGGTGCATATTTAAAAGGATTCAATCAAGAGTTTAACTCAAACATCTAGAGGAGATAGGTGGGAAAGGGGTCGTTCTTAGAATGGAATACTCTTGCTCTTAAAGGTTTCACTAGTGGTCTGACGGCTGTCGAAAACAACACTAGAAGCGACAGAGCAGAGCGAAGGTAAACCCACTGTAATGTCTCCCAAGTCATAAAAGCACGTGGCTTCTCTGCTGCATCCTGTGCCAGGAGTAACGTCATTCCAGACTCTCTGGACCGGGGCTTCTGAGATCAAGATAAAGTCAAATGCAGTGTGGTAAAACCCAACAAACCAAGGGACAAGGGAAAATAAGATCTAAAATCGATGGCAAGGAGCGCATTGAATGCCTGTGGGGTTTGGTCAAGTGCAATGTAGCCAAGAGGAAGTACAGAGAGCCAAATGTCTCAATGATAGTGGGACAGGAAGAAAGTTAAGAGGAAATAACTAGAAGGCAAAAGACATTTATAAGATATATTTTGAACCTCTGTTCATACCCTCCCGCAAAACAAGAACACTGTGTTCTAACCTATCGGCAGTCTGAGATGTCTACCCTCCTGACACAACTGCTGAAGACAAAACGGGTGCATAAGCAAATGTGGTGAAGTAGGCGGATGGTGCCCGGCTATTAAAAGATATAGGCTTGAAGTTACACAAGCTGCCATTCAGCAGTGAAGCAACAAGTCCACATGGAAGAAGCACATCGCTGGTGTGATCATGAAGAGGCATAGGGACCGGGTAATAGGCATTAGCAGACACATAACAAAACAAAAACATATTGTTGAGAACGAGGGGGGCTGGAGCAGAGACCCAAAGCCCATCTGTAGAAAGTAAAACAATCTCCCTACAGAGGGGCACAGGGAAGGGATGAGTCACCAGGGTGCAGTAAAGCATCGATGAAACTCACTGTGTTCTGCTGGTTCCTTGAGGCCCTCTCACCCCCCACCACGACTCCAGTGCTGCTCCCCAATTCAGACTAGACTGGAACATGTACACAGATATAGAAAGGGATGGGAGCTCAGGTCACAGAATCCAGGAACAGGAGTGGGAATAGTGACACCAGAAGGGTAGGGGGAAGTGGGGGAGAAGAAGGGAGAAAGGGGGAAACGATTGCAATGATCGACACATAACCATACACCCCCACTACTGGGAGAAGAACAGAAAACATGGATGAAGGGAGACAGTGGTCAGTGTGAGAGATGAAAATAGTAACAATGTACAACTTATCAGGGGGTTAGGAGGGTACGGGAGAGGTGGGGAAAGAAGAGCTGATACCATTCAATAGAAAGTGTGTGTCTAGCAAAAAATGAAGGCAACAGATGTGCAAACATGCCTGATTCAACTGATGTACGGACTGTGATGAGTTGTACGAGCCCCCAATAAAAGGATTTTTTTTAAAAGGAAAAAGTTAAAGCGCCTGGGGTCTTAAAGGATTTTAGTTAATCAAGCGACCATCTAGCAGAAAAGCAACGAAGCCCACATGGAAGAAGCACACAAACCCCTTGTGATCACAGAGTGTCACTAGGATCAGGTATAAAACCTCAGAAGACCCCAAATAACCATTTCGATGTGAACAGGGGGGGTCAGAGCCCATGTGTAGACAGTTGGATATTCCCTCAGAGAAGGACCACCAGGAAGGGATGAGTCAGCCAGGGTGCAGTACAGCATCATGGGACACACAACATTTCTCTAGTTCTTTAATGCTTAATGCTTCCGCAACACCCACCTCCCTTACAAATCCGGCTAGACCAGAGCATGTACACTGGTATAGATAAGAGCTCTCAACACACAGAAAGATAAACCCCTCAGGACCCATAATGGGAATAATGATACCATGAGGAAAGGGGGAAGGTGAAGGGAGATGGGGGAACTGATTGCAATGATCAACGTATAACTCTCCTCCCACTCCCAGGGGGACGAACAACAGAAACGTGGGTGAAGGGAGATAGCAGTTGATGTAAGATAGGACAATTAAAAAAATAAATTATCAAGGGTTCATGAGGGTGGGAGAGGGGAGGAGGAGGAGGGAAAAAAGGAGCTGATATCAAGGGCTCAAATAGAAAGAAAATGTTTTGGAAATTATGACGACATATGTACAAATGTGCTTGTTACAATTGATATTATGGATTGTTATAAGAACTTTAAGAGTCCCTGATAAAATGATTTTAAAAATTCATTAACACAGCCACTGCACTGACATAGGTCATGAGATTAAATGTCTACTTTTCAGTGTTTCTGCTCATAGATACCAGGGGGAGACAAAAAGTCTGTAGAAAAATTGCATTACCTTGTATTTCATTTTTCCATGATTTTCTTGAAGTCTCTTGTATAAGTTAATTGTATTTTGTATAAACAAAGATGTTTATTATTAATATTAAGAAACATTGATTAAAGTCAGTTCAAAATGTCATTTTCTTTAGTATTCTCTAAAGACAAATCAGGTTTGTCGTCTTAGAAAAAGATTATATAGAATCTATATGGTTATTAATTCAGCTATTTATATTAGAGATTAAATGAATAATTAAATGGTTCTAGAATAAATCTCCCCCAATCAGAATGCTTTTTGCTAAGCTTTCCAAATATAAAACCTATCCATGGTGTAATCATTTATTTACGACATTAACCAGTGCAAGGTCTAAGATTACTGTTTAAATCCAAAAGAAACAAACAGTTTGGGGTGGCTAATTAGATGTCTATATGAACTGGGCTTTGGCCTGCAACTTGTCATGGTATTAAGGATCCAATGATTTTAAGTGGTGCCAAATGGTTTTCTGAATATATTAAAGTTTCAACTAGTTATGTAGTAACAGGTGCCATCCTTTTAAAAAACCACCTGTGAAAAATAAAAACATCTCAAAAAGAACACAACAAAACCCACCTCTATACCCAATAAGCATCACTAGTCTGTCAGTTTATTGTACTGTGGTGGCTTGCGTGTTGGTGGAAGCTATGTCACTGGTCTGTCCACTATCAGCAGGGTCACCAAAGTGAACAGGTTTCAGCAGAGCCTCCTGCCTAGGTACAGACTATGAGGAAGGAACAGGCTGTCCGCTTATGAGGTATGAGTCGCTGAAACCCTTATGGATAGCATTGAAACATCATCAGATAGTGAAAACCTCACAAACAGAAGCAGAGGATTGTAAGATGTGCCTTTCAGGCCAGATGACACTCAAAATATGACTCAGGTTCAAGCATGATGACTCAGACGGAAGGCCCATAGGAGTAAAGCCTTTGGGATCGTCAGTGGCTGATGGGTCATGACTCAAAATAAGACGAAATAGCTGCAAACATCAATTAATAACTGGAACTTGGAATGTATGACTATAAACCTAGGAACACTGGAAGGTGTTAAAAAATGTTATGGAACAAAGATATAAATTGTCCCTGTGAGTGTCTCAGACTGTAGCTGTTAACGGGAACAGAAAGCCCAGCCTTTCTCTCACGGAGCAGCTGCTGTTTTCCAACTGCTGACCTAGAGGATTGCAGCCCAATTTGTAACCACTAAGTCACCTCAAAGGAAGGAACAGTAGGTGGAATATATGGTCTTGGTGACACAAATAGAGCTGAATTCAGACAATAGAATTTTGCAAGATAAACTATTTCTTCTTCACAAATACCCTTCACCAATAACATAAAAGAATAATCAAGGGTTAGGTTACGTAAAGAAGAGGTATAGCTGTAACGCAGGTGGGGACGGAGCATGGTAGTAGGGCAGGAGGAAGGTCAAGGGAGATGGAGGAAAGAGCTAGGAGTCAAAGGGCATTTATAGAGGTCTAGACAAAGACATGTAAATGCAAATATATATATGAGGATGGGGAAATAGATCTATGTGTCTATATTTATAGGTTTAGTATTAAGGTGGCAGAAGGACCTTGGGCCTCTACTCAAGCACTCCCTCAATGCATGAATACTTTCTATTATTAAATTGGCACTCTACGATGCTCACCCTCCCGACACAACTGCTGAAGCCAAAGTGGGTGAACAAGTAAATGTGGTGAAGAAAGCTGATGGTGCCTGGCTATCAAAAGAGATAGTGTCTGGGGTCTTAAAGGCTTGAAGATAAACAAGCGGCCATCTAGCTCAGAAGCAACAAAGCCCACATGGAAGAACACACCAGCCTGTGTGATCACGTGGTCCCGAAGGGATCAGTTACCAGGTATCAAAGAACAAAAAATCATATCATTGGCTGCACACCTCCATGATATGATCGCTGAAGACAAACAGGTGCATAAACAAATGTGGCGAAGAAAGCTGATGGTGCCCGGCTATCAAAAGAGATAGTGTCTGGGGTCTTAAAGGCTTGAAGGTGAACAAGCGGCCATCTAGCTCAGAAGCAACAAAACCCACAGGGAAGAAGCACACCAGTCAGTGGGATCACGAGGTGCCAAAGGGACAAGGTATAAGGCATCATGCAAAAACAAATATATATATATACCATAGTGAATGAAGGGGGAAGTGCAGAGTGGAGACCCAAGGCCCATTTGTTGGCCACTGGAGATCCCCTCACAGAGGGGTTTAGGAGAGGAGATGGGTCAGTCAGGGTGCGATGAAGTACCGATGAAGAACACAGCTTTCCCCCAGATCCTGGATGCTTCCTTCCCCCAACTACCATGATCCGAATTCTACCTTGCAGGGCTGGATAGGGCAGAGGTTGTACACTGGTACATATGGGAGCTGGAGGCACAGGGAATCCAGGGTGGACGATACCTTCAGGACCAGGGGTGTGAGGGGCGATGCTGGGAGAGTGGTGGGTGAGTGAGTTGGAAAGGGGGAACTGATTACAAGGATCCACATGTGACCTCCTCCCTGGGAGATGGACGGCAGAGAAGGGGGGAAGGGAGACTCCGGATAGGGCAAGATATGACAAAATAACAATCTATAAATTACCAAGGGCTCATGAGGGAGTGGGGAGCGGGGAGGGAGGGGAAAAAAAAGAGGACCTGATGCAAAGGGCTTAAGTGGAGAGCAAATGCTTTGAAAATGATTAGGGCAAAGAATGTACGGATGTGCTTTATACAACTGATGTATGTATACGTATGGATTGTGCTAAGAGTTGTGTGAGCCCCTAATAAAATGTTAAAAAAAAAGATGATTTATACACGTGGACTTGTCTAATAAATGAAATTGACTACATCTGTGAGAAGAGACCAAGGAGAAGTCCAATATAAGCTGGTAAAACCAGGCCAGGGACCAACTGTGAAGAAGATCAACAATTTCTCACATGTAAGTTCAGGTTGAAGCTGAAGAAAATGAAAAGTCCACAAGAGCTAAAACATAACCCTGAGTGTGTTCCATTGGAACTGCGAGAAGATCTCAAGAAGAGATTTGAAACTGAATATTAATGACAGACTTGATGAACTGTGGAATTATATCAAGACTGTTCACGAAGGAATCAAAAGGTCATTATAAAGACCGGAAGCAATGAATGATCAGAATATACGTCAGAAGACACTCTGAAGCTTGTTCTTTATCGTACAGTAGCTAAGGAAAATGGAAGAAATGGTGAAGTAACAGAGCTGAAAGGAGCCTTTCAAAGGGCACCTTGAGAAGACAAAGCACTCAATTATAATGGAATGTGCAAAGATCAAGAGTTTGAAAATGAAAACAGAAGAAGACACCTAGCACATTTTAAACTGGGGGGAAAAAAACCCTCAAGAAAAATTCAATCCTTGAGTTGCAATACTGAAAGATTCTATGAGCAAAATAAGGGGCCCTGGTGGTGTTCTGGTTACATGAGTTGGGTTGGGAACCTGAAGGCCAGCAGTTCAAAACCACCAGCTGTTCCCTGGGAGGAAGATATGGGGTTTTCTACTCCCATAAAGATTTAGTGTCTTGGAAAATCCACAGGGACAGTTACACCCTGCCTTATAGGGTCATTATGGGTCAGAATCAACTCAAGGCAGTGAGTTTAGATGGGCGAAATAGTGAATAATGAAGGAAACTTAAAAAAAAAAGAATACAGTCACTATACCACAAAGAACTAGTTGACATTCAGTCATTTCAAGAGTTCCCATATAAGCAAGAGCCAATTGTGCTGAAGGATTAAATTCAAGGTGCACTGCAAGTATTAACTAAAAAACAAGTCTCCAGGAATGGATAGGAGACCAATGGAAATGTTCAACAAGCTGAGGAAGCACTGGAAGCGCTCACTTCTCTATGCCAGGAAATTTGGAAGACAGCTACTTGGCCAACTGATTCAACGAAATCCATATTTGTACCCTTCCAAAGAAAGATGACCCAACAGGATGCTCAAGGTATAGAACAGTATCATTGATATCACATGCAAATAAACTACTGCTGAAGATCATCCAACAATGGTTGCAGCAGTACATTGACAGGGAACTGCTAAAGGTCCAGGCCAGCTTCATTAGAGGATATGGAACAAGGGTTATCATGGCTGACATCA
Source organism: Tenrec ecaudatus (assembly GCF_050624435.1). Lineage (NCBI taxonomy): Eukaryota > Metazoa > Chordata > Mammalia > Afrosoricida > Tenrecidae > Tenrec > Tenrec ecaudatus. Next base: position 14,675,093 of record NC_134544.1, read on the forward strand.
GATAGAGCTGGGCTAAAACCAATGAATCCCAGAAAGATACTTGTGATTTACTAACTGTGCAAAGGCATTCAACTGTGTGCATCATAAACTATGCACAGCCTCGAGAAGAATGGGAATCCTGACACTGTTGTGCTCATGGGGAGCCTGTACAGGGATCAAGAGACAGCTATGCAACAGAACAGAGGAATGCTGCATGGCTTACATGCAGGAAAGGTGTGCACCTGGGTTGTAGCCTCTCACCATACTTATTCAATCTGTAGGCTGAACAAATGATGGAAAGCTAGATGATATAAAGAGGAGTGCGGCATCAGGATTGGAGAAAGGCTTAATAACAATATGTGATATGCAGGTGAGACGTGAGGAGGGCTTAAGTACTTGTTGATGAAGATCAAGGTTTTCAGCCTTCAGAATGGATTATTACTCAATGTAGAGAAAACAAAAATCCTCACGACTGGGCCAATAGGGAACATCATAATGGAGAAAAAATGGAAGTTGTCAGGAATTTTGTTCTGGTTGGACTCACAATCAATGCTCATAGCAGCAGCAGTCGAGAGATTAAAAAGTACACTGCAGGTGGTCAATCTGCTGCACAAGACCTCTAAAGTGTTGAAAGGACTAAGGTGCGCCTGACCCAAGTCATGGTATTTCGATTGCTTCATATGCATGTGAAAGTTGGACATTGAATAAGGAAGAACTGATGCATTTAAATTGTGGGGCCGGCGAAGGACACTGAAAGTACCATGGCCTACCAGAAGAACAACCAGATCGTCCTTGGATCAAGTACAGCCAGAATGCACCTTAGGGCAAAGCTGGCAAGACTTGGTCCCACGTACTTTGGAGATGCCAGGAAAGAGCAGTTCCTGGAGAAGGTTGGTCATCTTGATTGGTAAACAGAGGGGCAGTCAACAAGAAGGATGACCCTCGACAAGATGGGTTGACACAGGAGCTGCAAAAAGGGGCTTAAGCACAAGAAAAACTGTGAGATTGGAGCATGACCTGAGGGATTCCTCGAGTCAGAACTGACCAGATGGTACCTAACAACAATATACCCAATAAGAAAGACAAAGTCACATGCTTTTCAAAGCAACCCCTTCATGTAGTCAATGTTCTAGAAATGGCTACAGCAGTGGTTCTCAACCTTCCTAATGCCGCAACCCTTTCATACAGTTCCTTATGTTGTAGTGACCCCCAACCATAAAATTATTTTCATCGCTACTTCATAGCTGTAATTTTGCTAGTTATGAATTGTAATGTAAATACCTGATATGCAGGATGTATTTTCCTTGTTACAAATTGAACATAATTGAAGCATAGTGATTAATCACAAAAACAACATGTAATTATATATTAAGAAACATTTATTTCTATTGACAAATCAATGAAATTTTATCTTGAAGCTTGGTATAGCATGGGTCACAGTCTTGACGTCAGGTGCTCCTCTGAGGGCGTAGCTGCATGTGGGTGGACCCACCTGGAGACAGATAGAGGAGCGGTGTATCGGTTCCGAAGACCATTGGAAATATGTGTTTTCTGATGGTCTTAGGTGACCCCTGTGAAAGGGTCGTAACCCACAGGTTGAGAACCCTGTGCTAAAGCCTTCTAGCAAAGTAGGTATTGTATATGGTTTAAGAGCACTTTCAGCCATCCTTTTGCTTAGAGAAAGCTCATTAAGTCATCTAATAACCGAGCCATGTGAAAAGTCCTTCGCAGTGGCCCACCTTATGCTTTGTGACCAGAGGAATGGTTGCTACCAAGCCCCCCGCCCCCCTGCCCAAGTATGCAGCATTATTCTAACAACAGCGACACAGAGGCCAGATCTGCAATGTCAGCTACAGTCCACAGGACTATCTGTACGTCCTACAGCCTCAACCACAATCTGTGGAATGAAAGATGCCCCATGCTTGTCTATTCTGGGTAAGAAACTCACATCCTCTCAGTTAGCCGGCAAACAGCTTTGGGAAAGGCTACCTTCATTTCCCCCTCAGATGAGGAAAACTGGGAGTAATTGCATTCTACACTAGCTATCTGAGTAAACGACTCTAATCCTATATGATATAGCAATACAGCTACCATAGTTTCACCAACATCACCTGATACTACTTCCTCATGTAGAAGCTGCACCTGATGAAACCACACAATCAATCGGTTTACCAAGTAGTCCAAGAGAAGCCATGTGATCCTTGTCTTCCCAGTAGGGGTGGCACACCTCAAGTCCAAGTGTTACCAGCTGGGGACTGCCATCATCACCAAGGGATAATTCCTGGATGGTGAAGGAGGGACACCCCTTCCCCTTCCCTCTCTCTCCTCCAGAAAAGCATTGAGGACACTGGGGCAAATTCTCTCTGAATATTGGAAATTAACCAAATAAAAGCACACAGCAATCCAAATGTGGTCAGAATAGGCAGCACTGAGATATTTTCGATTTCGCCCTAACTCTTCCTTCTTTTCTCCAGCTCAAAGGGGCTCTGAAACGAATAGATAACAAACGGCAAACGAGCCACATTAAATCTAAATGGGTTACAGTTTACTCTCTTCAAAGAGCAAGCAAGAGTGGCAGAATGAATACTTTTATAAGATTATCCAACTCTCTGCTTTCTACAAGAGATAAGCTTTAGAAGCAAAGACACTAAGTCAAACCTTAAGAGGTAAAATAACAGAAAAAGAGATGCCAACACCACCTTGGAGGGAGGGAGCAGTTTTTATGGGGCAGGTTATTTTATGATAAAAGTGTCAACCTATCAGGAATACATGAAAATTATAAACATATATGTGCTTGATGTGTTTATCTATGTACACACCGGATATGTTCACACACAGATACACTCATGTTTATATATATACACATATATAACATAAGTCTAAACATTTTCACTCCTTCTACCTTAATGCTCCATTTTGCTTCCACTTTTTAAAAAAGTTAGTTTCATATGTAATAAGCTTAAAATCAACACTGCTAGGGAACTGCTGAGAAATTGGTTTTAAGAAGCCCTTTAAAATCAGTAATGGCATATATAGAAATATAAAGTTGTTTATATTTCAGTTTGATTTTAAGAGACAAAACACATTTTCCCCCAGGTCTCCCCCTCCCCCCCACCTAAGTGGCAAACCTCTGTCTTTTTCTTCTTCGCTCTCAAAGCTTTCTCTTCCGTCGTGCCGAGGGCTGGATGGGGAACTGTAGCTCTCGGAGGACGTTTCTCCACATGTATCATGTCCAGACCCAATGTCCAAATTCCCATCTAAAAAGAGCAACTCCATTTTAACAGTCAGGCCAGGCAGGCAAATTACTTTCTGAATAAAATCATTAGAAATTAGTTGCAGTTATAAACTTCTCCCCTTTCCCAGTTTTTCCATAGCCACCTAAAGAGCTTGCCTTGCACTAAGCAAAAAATTAATCATTGATCTCTAAACTTAGTAGAAAATGATTGATAAATACAGTCTTAGTTCTACCCATGGTTAGTTCTATCCATGACTAAGAAACCGGCACAGACGCTCCATCTGGGAGACATCCCTGAGGGCAGCAGGCAGAGGCGAGCAGAGCCCACCCGGGGCTTGGGAAGATCAGTTTAGGAGGCTGTTGCTCAAGGGAGGGAAAGGTAGTTACTAACTCTGACAAAGGAAATGTTTGTCTCTAAGGCTAAATTAAATTGCTTCAATTAATGTTATTAAGACCTCAAACTTGTTTAATTCAGAAATTGCTTTGCATCAAAGTGAGGTAAAAGTATGTCAAGATTTGATATGAAAAAAAATTTTTTTAAAAGTGTGAGGAAAAAAAAAGATTTGATATGGCAGCTTAACACCTCTGATATAAAAAACATCAGGTAAAACAAGTGTAGGTGGTGGGGTCTTTGAGAGAAAAGTAACTGTTCTTACCTTTCGCGGAACCATCATGAGCCTGTGGAGTTGAGAGACGAATGCCATTTAGTCTACTGTTCAACCTGTTGTCCAATTTCTTAATTTTCTCCCTATACCAAACATATACAGATTAGTAATTTTTCCCCTGAGGGTTTTTACTGAGCACATTTAAGTACAGCATAAAATTCTCCTGAAATTTTCTTCTAAATTTTAAAAAAGTAAAATATAACTTAAATACAAGATTTACCATTTTTAATGTACAAATTGAGATTTTTCGCCCTTTAGTTGGAATACACTATTTAACAATAGCTTGTCACCAAAATAATATTTCAAATATTTTAAACTAAAAAAGTAAACCCCAGAATAAAAATCCAAAGAAAGCTTATGGAGAGATACTAAGTAAACATGCCCACAATTGAAATAAGATGGTCTTTCCTCACTCATTTCTACTAATGGTCACTGTAAATTGAACCTACTTTTCTATCTGTGGCTTTCCTTTCTTCTTATTTACTGAAGATAAGCTCCACTTGTCAGCTGATGGCTGGTAGAAAGAGTGAAAAGAAATCCAACAGACAAAATCATGTAAAGTAACATTCCCAGTTACATATCCCAGCACATTTTCATATCCAATGTGTTTTGATGTCATCTACCTGAGTCATTAATTTTACATTTCCTGTGAAAAATATTTCATATTAACAATGAATATCTATCACATATTTTGTTTTTAAATTGGACCTGTATCCTTTCTCCTGCCCACAAACCAAAACCTCCTGGAAGGGCCTGGCACTGGCCACAAGTTTGCTCGTCCCCTCTCCAAGTGCAGGCAGGGAAAACTGACAGCCCAGACAGAAGGGAAAACCCAATGGGTCTGGGAGCAGACCATCAAAAATGCTGGACTGAGACAACTTACAATTGCAAAAACCACACTTGAGGGAGTTAGTTCATAGAGACAAATCCTCCAGGAGGGATTAGCACTTAGAACTGCATGCTGGCCAGAGACAGCAGCAGGTTAAGGAATCCATTTTCTAGACAAAGGAAGGTTTTCATTATACCAGCAATAATATCAATAAATGTTCTACTTTCTGCACCGAAATGATAAGAAAGCAAGTATTTCCTAATTACATTTAGGAGTGCTGGTACACTGGGCCACAACCGCCCCCACACAAAAAAATGCAGATCAGCTTTAAACTTCATGTTCCTTACAATGAAATGGTGATTAAAATGTGAAAATCGATCTCAAAAGCAGAGACATTTAGATTAATAATTTAATATGTTGCTCTAGTTAGAATAAACACTTGCGATATCCTATTAGTGTGTAGCAATTTTTGAAGGTCCCTTCCTGAGGTGGACTGGGGCTCGAACATAGCAATGGCTGTGGGAGGGTGCCAGACCTGTTTCCTTCACGTACAGAGAGTCTCTAAGTGCTAGAACTCGCTTCATAGCCCCTGGCAACAGTAATTTTACATGAACAATAAAAATAACCTAAATATGGTTTTTTCCCACTCTGAAGAGCTTAGAACACATAAAGTCATTTAAAAATTAACACTTGAACATTTAATCATGCTAGATATCATTTCCACAGAACTCAATTTTCTTACAGTGAGTTTACTGTGTGGCCAACAGAAAGGCCAACACCCCTGTACCTGGTCAGCCAAGGTCACACAGCGCTCTGGGTGGTGTATGGTGGTATAGCTTTGCTTCCTCCAATCCACAATCCCATTCTGTTCAGGGTATCGCAGGGGAAACCCATCCAGTGGAGAACAGCTCGTACCAACAGTGCTACCAAGAGAAAAGTTTACAGGGCTTTCAAATGAGACAAGCTGATCTCACTAGTCTCACCGGTCACATGGTATCACGGAGAACCTGGAGTCCCCCTTCCTCAGCAAACTGATTTTCCTATAGAATGCCACGCGGTAGCATGGATGAAGGAGTTTCAAACAGTTTGTAGGAAAAAGAATAGAGTATTCCCACAAGTTTTCAAGTTCCCCTCATTTAACCTGGGAAATAAATCAATGTGTATTTATAAAAGGGTTTCCAAAAGTTTTGTGGGAAAATGGAATTAAAATATAATGGAATTTTTCTATGAATTTTTTGAAGCTTCCTTTTTTTCTTGAAGTGTCCTCTTAATTATGAACTACGACTTGTCTAGCAAATGCCAACCAGGCTGGCAAACAGTGTGTGAGATGTTCCTGTATAACACCTCTGTAGAACCAGGCACATCAAGGGAAAGAACCAAGTGACTGACAATGAGAAGAAGAGCCAGCCCGGGGCAGGGCCCATATGAAGGCACTAAATTTTCTCAAGCTCAAAGAGACCAGCCTACAGACTCAAGAAGCAGACTTAACTCTAAGAAAATGACAAAGCACATCACAGGCAAACAATGAAAACCAGACAATGGGAGTGGGGGTAAAGAGCCACAAGAGTGGCAGAACCAATGGAGCTGGGCAGCTGGAGGCTGAGTGCCCCCAGAAGCAGTCTAGAACACCGGCATTCATTTGGGAGGCAATTCCAGGAAGAAGAGTGAGGGTCAGAGAGCAGGAAGGCTGATAAAAACAGCAAAAGAATCCACTGGAGAAGGTGCTGTTACAAGCACCAGAGGCTCAAAGCTGCCAGGACCTCCCAGAACTATCTCCTCACAGGCGGACACCTAGCAGTGCAGGCTGACCCCAGCAAATGAAGTCCCTTCACTTCTGGATGGTGCTCATGAGAGCCAGGCAGGGTCAGGAAGCCAGCACCCGTGGAAGGCAGGCAGGCAGGCAAGCGTGAGCTCACACTGCCCAGCCCCAAAATCTGCAGCATAAGCCAGAGGTGGACTAAGAGAGGCTACTGAGCCTGGGAGCAAAGTTCTGGACCCAAAGTCCAGGAAAGGATTGTTTCTCGGCACTAACTGGTGGGCTCAAGCATGTGAACGGTTGTGAGGACGGTGCACCAGTGGACAGCGTTTTACCACGTCGCGAGAGGTTGAAACCGACTCTGACTCACAGCCCCTAACAACAAGAGAACATCTGCCAACCTAGACTCCTACACAGGAAAAATACATGGTTTGTTTGTTTTTTTCCTTCAGACAAAAAAACAAGTGGATTTATCACAGGCAGACTGACTACATGCATTAGTTAGAAGAAAATAATCACAGATGAATACTAAGAAACACTGCAAACGAAGAAGAGCAACGGAATGAGCATACCTTAAGCACTTACTGGAAAAGGTTTCATGGGGCTTAAAGTACACACAGAATGAAAATATGAGCCCTGGTGATATAGTGGTTATAAGTTGGGTTGTGATCTGCAAGGTCAGCAGTTCAAAACCACCAGCTGCTCTGAAGCGTAAAGATGAGGATTTCTACTCCTATACATTGCCAGTCTCTGGTACCCACAAGGGCAGTTCCCCTGTCTTATGGGGTTGCTATGAGTCAGAATTGACTCAATGGCAGTGAGTTTGAGAGTGGGGTTTTTTGGGTTGTTTTTTGTTTAGGATTTATAAGTTGGGAGGAGATAAATGAAGTTACAGTGATCTAAAGCGGTCACATAGTTGTGGAAGTGGTAAAAGCACAAATTAGTATTAGACATTAATAAATCAAAGATGCATGACAGTCTCCAGTGTCAACAGAAAAATCAATCTGAAACTACTAAAGCTTAGGGATGAGAAAAACAGAAAACCAAAGTGATCTGAAATGTTAACACAGGAGAGGTAGGACAAACAGAAAGCAAGTAGCAAAAAGGTAGCATGCATTCAAGTATACAGCAACTGCAGCCTGGTATTTTGGGAAGGGATACCTACTTCACAACGGGCACTTTGCCGGGATGCTTCTTGTGGATTAGAGTGCGCTGCAACACATCTGGAGAAGGGAAAAGCAGTACTTTATCATACTCGCGGCTGCAGCAAACCCCAGGAGCTAACTCTGTGATCACGCAAAACAATGCTGTTGGTAATAGATTGTGTTTAGCACGCTTAAGGATTAAGACAGGGAATTTCTTAAAGCAGCAATTTTTCAGAGCGCAACCTGTTGAATTTTCTTAAATAACCTTTCAGGTGTCCCACCCTGAGGGCAAACCAATCTCATGCAAAATAATGAGTATCTATTAAGAGCAGGCCTCTGCAAAACCACAGCTTCCAAATTCAGGTAACCCTTAAGAAATGACTTCGTAGGGATACAATCAAGGGCCTGTCCAGCCCCTGGGCCTCTGGAGGGGCACTCCAGTACCCGAGCGGGCACAGCGCCGAGGCACGGTATAATGCTGTGTTTTCAGGCAAATGGAGTGCACAGTTTCTGCTAGTTATGCAAAACCCAGTCGGTCACTCCCTCTTTTCAAAAGCACACTATGGTGGGGGAATGGGGGGTTATACATGGATACCTTATTCGAAAAAATACAGCACATCCCATAAATACCCTTTGTTTCAACTGCTATCTACCATGATCACATCACAACTTCTTTACAGCTTTACCGACACTTAAAACACTTGGGCTACTTCCACTTATTTACCGTGAGCCCCCTGTGCACATCTCTACTGAGGTCATGCAGAACAATTTTTAAAGCAGAACTAATGGGGAGCCATATAAATGATCCCCAATTTGATTACACAGTGCCAAATGTCCTTCTAAGAGTCCCTCCAAGAGTCACTGTAACAATCCACACTACCATTAGCAGGGGCTGAGAGCGCCTTTCCTTCACATACTCCACAATAGAGGGCTCTTCAATTTTTGCCAGACCCTAAAATTTTTGCCAATCTACTGAGTGTGAAATGTTAAGCTAGGTGCTTTCATTTGCATTTTACTTAGTAGTGAGGCTAAGCATTGTTTAAGGGTCAATCTACGTTTCTTCTATGAACTGCCTGTTGAGGTCTTGGATGCAAACTTCTATCAGGTTCCCGCTCTCACTGGTTTACAGGAGGCTCTTTCTAGAGCATACAGGTGTTCTTTCATCTGTAAAGATGCAGCAAGTATCACCTGTTGTCTGGCTTGATACTTCTAGCTTAGACAGGTAATATCACCACTACAGTCATACACTGCTGCCTTGTTGAAGAAAATCTCCTTTCCCAGATTGTATTTTCTTCTCAAAGCTTTATATTTTACATATAGATTGTTATTCAGATACAATTTTTGGACACTGTAAGGATTCTCTATATAAAATATGTATGGTCCCCGACACACATACAATATGGAAAGTCAATTGTGCCAAAACCATTCATTGGAAATTCCATTACCTCTCTGCCTATTTGAAATGCTATCGCTCTCACATTCCGAGTTTTCCTATGTCCTTGCCCTGAGGTCACCACAGGCAAGAAGAACTTCCAGCGAGTTAAGTACTTACCTTCTTCCTGACTTGAAGCCTCTGAGCTGTCTTCTTTTAAGTGTTCTAATATCTTAGGTGACTTCAAAGAGGGCGGTAAATTATCTGCAGGAAGTTTTCAATACTGTTAACGACTCAAGAAAATGACAACAAATATAATTATTACTCCCCTATCAGAAAAGTGGAGGGTTACCAGTAAAGCCTACCAGTTAGCTGTTAGGAAAGCAGGAGGACACAGCTCAGAGTCCTGACTCATGGAAGCAGCACTCCCCAGCAGGTTACGTATAGCTGCCAGCCAAGTTTACTCAAGGGTGATGGGCCAGAGCGTGCTTCTGAAGCCATGTGTGGTGGCTGAGGTGGCGGGGCTGTTGTGTTCACTGTCCATGAGTGCAGCAGTAGTGTGGCGGTGATGCCAACCGACTCTAAGCCTCTCAGCTCGGTGTCTGTTCTCTCATTACAGACCAGGGACAAGTGGCCTGTGGCCCAGCACTGACCCCCACAGGACACATCAGACGCCCTAACCTGCTTCTCTACTAGAGGACAGCCTGGAAGGGATTCCCAAGCACAACACTCTGCTCTAAGTTACCAAGTTGAGCTGTGAGAATATGTTATACTGAGCTCTATCCCTGGGGAACAAACCATGGTGCTGGCTGTTTTTCAGAAGACGATCGGGCAAATGAACCTGGGTGACATTGTGTTCATGGACTTTAACACAGTATTTTACCTCTGTGACAATGTAATACCAGTGCATAAATTCTACCCACCTCTATAGCTCTGCATGCTGTCAAGCTCTGAAAATTGTGTTTTCTAATGTTTTTATGCAAACCACCCACTTGGGTGAGTTCTCCTGGGTAGTCTGTTAACCTCAACAACAGTATAATTTTTCTTCAAAGCCTTTTTGGAATTAATTCTAATAGATATTCATTAAGAAGGTATTTAGACTTGGTTCAAGGCTGAAAGCACTGGATGTTACAAGTTTGTGTATCCCTAGAATAATCAGGATTCTAGTTTACAACAACAACAAACAAAAAGACCACCATTATCCAGGCATACATTTACACATGGAGCTGTTCACCCTGCTTCAGTCAGTCATGAAGCGTCAGGCATTTTCATTCTATTGGTTAATAATCTGTTTAAAATATTGAAGGCGTATATACACAATTAGAAAAAATTAAAAGTTAAAGCCAACATTTTATAATATCCAATTATATTAGTTTTTGCTTTTCTTTCATCCTACTCAAATCGAGGAAACATGGACTTTGTCCCTCTTTAAAAACAAAACAAACTCACTGCCATTAAGCTGGTTCTGACTCATAGTGACACTACAGAACAGGGCAGAACTGCTCCTGAACTCTTGAACATTACAGGAAGTTCAAGGGAGGGGTCAGATTGCTCAAAGGCCCTGAGGCTAAACCTGGAAGGTGCGCCACCTAAATGCTCAGCAGGTCTCGAGCAGTTACAGCACAGGTGGAAACCAAGCTCCGAAGAAGCTGAAAACACGTCAAGGGCTTGGCCTGGGTCTTAACCATCCAATTTAATTTTGAGCAATCTTGGGGTAGGTTAAAAACAGAGATGACTAGAGAGAAGATGGAGGCTTTACAGACTACATAGCTTAAGCTCGGAAGCAAGATTTTATCAAAAGTAATATTAAGGAAATGGGAAGGCATTCTTCATGTAGTGTGGCTGACCTTTAAACTTCAGACGGAATGTAAGTGGGAAAGGGAGGAGAGGACAGGCTACTCTTTCCAGCGGGGTGGGAACAGGCACACAGAGGAAAGGCAGGGCACAGGCTAAGTGGACATCATGCAGCCGCATCTGACATCTCGCCATCCATGTCAAGCAACCCAAGGATCAAGTGGGTCCAGAAGTGGATCAGGTACGCAGACCTTGTCTGTAATCACTGTTTTCCTACATTGGTGTTATAGGCGATTGTTTTTTTTAAAACAAAACATAAAAAACCCTGTAAGATGTATTAAAAACTACCAGTATTCCCAAAAGATATGCCACTGCTCCTTGAGTCTTAACAGAAGGGCAACCCCATACAAGATGGCACAAGAAAGCAAGGAAACAGAAAAACCAAGGCAGGAGACACAGAGAGGAGAGGGCTGTTTACCGAGCCTGTGCAAGGCCTCTGATGAGATGGACTGAAAAAAGCTGTGCACTTTCTGACTCTGTAGAAAAGCTTGTGATGAAGTTGAAAATAGCTGCCTGCATAAAAACAGAAAAGAGATTTGTTAATTTCATGTAATATGAATCCACAGTAGCTCAGTTTAGATTATAATGCAAACGTCCGTGGCAGTTTAATTCAGATAGAAAGAGTTTTCTTGCATTTGCTTTTTTTTTTTGGAAGCAAAGAATACCACCCTCTAACGTTATTTCCGCTAGGAGAAAGTGAGGAGGGCTTAATTATCATTTTCAAGAAACTACCAAAAAGGTCCACTTTTAATCTCTTAAATATTACATGCTCTAGTGGAGCACACACTTAATTTGTATTACACAATTACTAGTGCACTGAGGCAGGCCTAAGTGAAGACTCAGGCTCAGTGTGAATCATGCCAAGATTCCAAGTTAAATATTATCCTTAAAAGCTCCCTCTCCCAACTTTCCTTGATGCCCTGAAAGAATTCCCATCAGAGTTCTTCCCGCCAGTGGTGCCTGTAGAAAGGGGTCTGGAGTCCACCATGGATCTGACACCCGTGAACTTAGAAGCGAACTCACCCCGATTAAGCTAGATAGTTCCTCTTTTAGACACAATTTCCTCCCTCAAGGGCAGGACCCATTCCGTGAGGTTCGAAGTCTTAAATAAAATGAACTCCACCAGCATAGTACTTTGGTGGTTAACATACCCCCCCCCTTCCATTAGTTTGAAACACTTTCATTGCTCATGTCATAATTCATTTCTCCCCAAGGTTTTTGGCCTGTCATTCAGATTAAGAATTAATTAAATAACCATGCCAAGAGATAGCCCTTATGAGCCAAGGCTGTCTTGTGTATGTGGCAAAAATTCCTTAGTATGAAATATTTCGAGACTCACTCACTCTAACTCACTCACACTCTCACTCTCTTACTCACTCACTCACTCTCTCAAAATAAAAATAAAAAAAAAATAAAATAAATTAAAAAAGAAATATTTCAAGAGGCAGACAAAGGGGGTGAGGGGAGACACCACCAAGATCCGGGCTGGATGCTCTGGGTCTGACAGACGCATTGTCACTGAAGGCTGAGATTCAAAACCAAAAGGCCATTGTGGAATCCACACCCAGCTATTGATCCAAAGTACAAGCTGCCCTCAGCTCAGGATCTAAACCCAGACCCCATCTACGGTTTCAAGTATCAATTGCATGTCCTTATGTACTAATGCAAAACCACAAGATGGCAATTATTACATAAAGTGACCACAGACTACCTATTACATTAAATAAGAAAAATATGGGTACATTTTGACACAACAGAACGCATACCTCCCCCACAAGTGTACTTCAGCACCACATTTTCATTTACAGAGTGTCTGGGATTAAATAAATGCACTTAGAAAGTCTGTTCCTATCTCCCACTCCCATTTCCCCCTCCTCTTTAAGAGCTCCATTACTTAAGCATCACCATTCATAAATCAAACCCACTGCTAGCGACTGAGTCGATTATGACTCAGAGTGACCCCTCAGGATAGAGGAGAAATGTCTCATTGAGTTTCCAAAGTTGCAAATATTTAACAGGTTCCCTCATCTTTCCCCTCAGAGCAGCTAGGGGTGCTCAAAGCACTACCCTTTCTGTTAACAGTCAAGTGTATAACCACTGCACCTCCAGGGCTCCTACAATACTAATAGAAAATTCAGAATCTGAGCATGAAGTGTCCTAAAACCCTATTGAGAGTGTTCAGGCCACAGGCGGTCATCAGGAGAGCATGCAACTATACCCGCTACCATGTTCCTGGGCCCAAAGAAAACACCACCGATGCACAGTTTTTGAAAAGAGAAATACTGAAAGGAAACTAATCTTTGCCATGGCATGACACACACAAGTCCCCAACAAACCTGACCACAGCGCCCACTTTCTTGTAGCACACACTCCTAAAAATCAGCTTCTCATAACTGTTGTTAATGAGTGTGTTAGACAAGAAATAAATTAACTCCAAGTATCTTTTCTGAACTTGAGCTTTGTCTTCCCTCGGCATTTCCTTTTTGGTCCCATGCAGAACACTGATTTTAAGTGCATGAATGTTGCTTTTGCTTGACATTCACACTCACACCATCAACTTCCTGTTCTCTTTGCTTCAGCGACACCACTGCGCCATACAGTTTCTTGGATGTAAGGATGGCACAGGACTCTAACTTAACTACTCGCAGACAGCTACTGAGAAGGACCCAACACTTGACAGATAATTTGGGAATGATTTTGTAATCTTGAACTACATGTGTGAGGATGCAGGAACAAACACTGAAGGACTAAACATAATATTTTTAATGAAACTTCATTTTACATGTAATAAATACGAAAGCTAAGTATTTAACATTAATGCACATCACTGTAAATTTAAGGGGAAAATTGAGATCCAAAAGAAACTGGCAAAGAAACAATCTCACAAAAACCATAAATGGCTAAACCTATAAAGACACTGACTGATTATTTATTAAAGTTAATGAAAATGATACCAACGAGCCAATGACTGACCTACTCTATTAGCAGCACTTGTTAAAGGAGTATGACAAGCTAGCCACGTGGCAACGATAGATTAATCTACATGGTTCTGTCTGCTGCTGACATCATCTCTGCTTAGAACAGCGGTTCTCAACCTGTGGATCGCAACCCCTTTGGGGGTCAAACGGCCCTTTCACAGGGGTCGCCCGATTCACAACAGTAGCAAAATGACAGTTATGAAGTAACAACTAAATTAATTTTATGGTTGGGGGGGTCACCGCAACATGAGGAACTATATTAAATGGCATTAGGAAAGTTGAGAGTCACTGGCTTAGAATTTTCTAGTCCTTTACAAAGACTGCTGATACGCTCTTTGACTCTGTAAATCATTTTCAAAGAATCCCTCCACAGCACTTCATCATAAATCTGGAACATGTTTTAAGTAAAGCTAGTCGGAGATTTTTAGGGAAAAAAAAGCTGCAAACAGAAAACTTCCTCTAAGGACAACACAGAATGTAAGGGCTGCACAAGGATAGTCAGAAGGGATTTACCTGCAGCCCGTGAAGATGTTTCTGAGGAATTCAATATACACGCTCAGAACCTGAGAAGAGAAATGGGGCCTAAAACTGACTTATCTAGCATCACAGGCAAAACAACCCTGGAAGGAAAAATCACGATGTCATTCCAGCTCACTTGGTGGCTACTCTCTTTACTGCTCCTTTTCTCTATTTTCCCCACGCTCTGCATCAGGCATCTGTTAACTCTTCATGAAACCCCTAATTGATCTAAAATCAACCCAATGATTCTAGGTCAAGCACTACTTTGTACACAAACATACTGAGTATGATTTTATGCTTCATCCCTTCAGCTGTAGCAGTGTACCACTGCATCTCTGAGTTTACCATTGGCCAGCCAGCTGACCTCACACAAGTCAATGACCTTCATTTGCATCTGAGGTCAAGTGATAAAACATAACCTGCTGGGGCCCAAGCACTCACTGCAGCCTGGATGGGGAGTTATGAGCACACACACACACCCAGCTGCCACCTGGCTTCCTTACTGTTTCCCCAAGCATTGACCAGCAGCCTTCACAGTCCTGTCTGCTGCCTGTTCCCACACAGTAGCAACAGCTCTTCCTAAAGCACACTGAGATGCCAAGGCCTGAGTGCCCAACAGCCTCAAAGAAGGCTTTGCCACTCAAACTGTCTCCTTGGACCTCCAGCATTTCCTCTTGAACCAAACTCATTGCCATCAAGTTGATTCCAACTCATGGTGACCCTACCGGACAGGGTAGACCTGTCCCGGTAGATATGCAAGGCTGTAAATCTTTATGGGAGTAGAAAGCGTCATCTTCCTCCCAAGGAGCTGCTGATAGTTTCAAACTGCTGACCTCGCAGTTAGCAGCCCAGTAGCCTTGTGCTTCCCCTACTATTCCACCAGGGCGCTAGAGCTTATGAGAAATGCAGGTTCTAGAGCCTGGTCCAATAGTGCAGCCTAAGAGTCTGCATTCAACAGGATCCCAGAGGATCTATGTGCCCAATAGAGCTAAGCAACACTGGGGACAACTCAGGAATTCAAAACTGATCCTAGCCAACTTTTCCCTTGCTCCTTATGAAGCCTTTAAGCGACTGCTCCCTGGCCTAGCCCTGCCTTTGCGCCATTCCCTCCAAACCCTTCCACTGTGGCTTCCGAGATGCCCCAATACTCAGCCCCCTCTCAATAAAGGAGCCCTCTGCTTTTTTTTCTGACCAAAGTCTGATGGGCCCCTGGGAGCAAGCCTTCCCTGTAGACAGGTGGGTATACCCAGGGAAGCTGTCCCACAGCTACTGTCCCCAACTTCCACCTAGCCTCTGCTGAAGCCCTGGTGGTGTAGTGGTCAAGTTGGGCTGCTAACTGCATCAGCTGCTCAATCGGAGAAAGTTAGCATTTTCTACTCCCATAAAGAGTTATAGTCTGTGAAGCTCTACCCTGTCCTATAATAGGGTCGCTGTCTATGTGTCAGCATCGACTCGATGTTAGTGTGAATGTTTTTTGGTTTTCTGCCAGGCACTAGACTTTAAGCCTCTCTTATACAAACTTGTTCATTGTCTGGACCCCTGCTGGTTATGTCAGCATTCACCAGTCACCCATCTGACCCGAGAGGCTCTTTGCTTGGTTGTCTTTGTCCAGTGACTCATTCTACTCATTTACTTCCAGTCACAGCCTGGGTCTTGTCACACATGGAAAACACTTTTCCCCGGCCCCTAGATTTCTGCCTCTCTTTGGGGAAGTTCTTCTCTGGCCTCAGTCCCGCTCCATCCTGAGACAGCACTAGGGCTCGTTCATTGCTGGGGGGGGGGGGGGGGGGGCGCAGATGACCCTCTGTCTCAATGTGTGTGTTTCCCAGGGAGCCACCTTAGACTTGGGGGCAGATGGGTGGGAGTCTCTGTCAAGCCATGACTCCCCCACCCATGCTCCAACACTGGGATTGCACTCTGCCCTGGGTGTTATTAATGACAGCAGTTTCCCGTCAACCACATTTGCTTCTTCTTAGGCCACAGTTCCTCAGCAGCTCTCCCTTAAACGGGAAAGCCCGAAGTCGACCTAGAAACCACTAAGCCGCACATCCCATGCTGTCATCCCAACCGGATGCTCCCTGCTGGGTCTCATGGCTATTCCCCTGCTGCCTATTCCTTCCACCCAGCTGACCCTATTTTTAGGTCCTTGTCCAGTGTTTTTTCTGATAGCCTGACAGTGTTTCCTAAATGCCCCTGCCTCACTGTCCTTGTCACATCCATTCAAGAAAGGCCTAATTCAGTACACATTCAACCATCTGTTTCCCCAACACTGGGACCTGGACTGCTGGAAATCACACCTCAAGACAGACCGAGGCCATTGTAATTCACTGATCTTCTGGCTTGCCCGGTGGACTCGGCTACCTTGAGCAGGTTGATCTCCCAAGTGCCCCCACAACTAGTTTAGACCCTTCTCTCCTCTCAGACATTTGATCCTCAATTTAGCCCCTCTGAAGTATGCCTCCTACGTCACAGAAAACACAAACCATTGGCAACAGGACCCTCGTACAACAGGGCAAATGTACTACAGATCCACACCCTGCCTCCTCTTCTGCTGACACCCCTGGCAGCCCCCTGCACACCCACCTTGCCAATACCAGTCTCTTCCAGCAGTCTGTAAGTGGCACGAGGGCCAAGTCCCTGACCCTAATTTGGCACCTCCCGAACAGCAGATGGGAACCAGGTGTTCAAAGTGAACTTGTCTTCTCAGTCCCATTTCATGGCCCCGCCTTCTCATGTGACAACTTGGAAGGCAAACCAAACGCAAACCCAAAGTCTTTCATTCCAGGTCTAATTGAGGCAGTATATTACAGAGGCAGTAAGAGGTCTCACGGAGCGTCTGTCTGCTTTAGAAATGACTCTCGACAGTGTCTTAGAGCTTCCAGCTCAGTGCACAGTACTGACGTCGTGTGGTGCCTTTCATGTGACACTAGATATCAGTGGTAATGCTAGGAGAAAGCCTATTTCTATAGTACCAGAAAAAGACCCTCTTTAATCTACCCAACTGGCCCACCTCCGAGTGCCGACAGGCTTGCTGCCCCACTGTTGGTGCTGGAACCACACTGACAGAATGCCTACCTTAGGATGGGCTCGAGATCGGGATGTCGTCGCTCTTCCCTTTTCAAAGAGCCCTGGTTTAGCGCTCTTAGGATGGTCTTGTCAAAGGTTTCTGAAGACAATTCCTTTGGAAGCTAGAAAAGGTTAGGATACACATACATCAAGATACGTTCAAAGTTAAATTTTGTATTTAGTACTAAACATGCTACAAGCCAGGACAACATGAGGGTAAGCATCTCCTGCTTCTATGAATCACCCAAAAGCAGTTTCTTTTCCAGCCTTTCCTGCCCAGCCCAGGGTCCCACCCTGGAGAAGTACAGATGCTTCTCCACCAGGAAGCCTGCCCTCTGTCTCCTGTGCACCTCGGGACCCCCGAGGAGCAGAGTAACCCCTCAGAGACAGACAGGGAGGGGAAGTCTGTCTGAACAGCCCACTCCGACAGAGTCTCCAACTCAGGTCTGAATGTTTACCATGGCAGTGCCATCCATCACAACACTGGGCAGAAAACTGACCTACAATAAATACTTGCAACTAATTTATTCTGAGGTGCATTTTTGTCTGCCAATTTCAGTCCTGGAGGAGGGTCTGTCTGTGAAAAGCCTAGTTCTACACCCTATCTTCCACATTTTCGGGACCTGTTTGGAATTTACCCACCTCTCAACTCTCCCTCTCTGAACACCTGGCCTCTGCACACCTCAGGGGCTGGCTCAGCCTCTGCATGAGCTCCTAGCATAGACTGATACCTACACATGCCGGCACCTACATTTGTTTAACTATACACACCGAGGTCTCATGGGAACTATCTACAAAAGTTCAGACCAATTCAGATCTGTAACCCCCCTCTTCTGTCTTTGCTCTGGGGCTGTAGCAGTGAAGAAGACACAAGCCCCACCCTCAAAACCCGGGTCCGGGTCTGTTGGAGCAGCTGCTAAAAATAAAAAAGGAAATAGGGGGAATGGGCCAAGACTGTAATTTAAATGGAAGCGGGGAAGCAGGAATGAAAGCCTGGACCCCAGACTTAGGCATTTTTAATATTACAGTAGATTAGAGGTACAAGAGTGCTGCAAAGTAAAGGCCTCTAATTTGCACAGGTGGTCAGATGGCAATGTCCGTGCTTCTGCCAGGCCAGTTTTGAAAGGAAAGGAGACAGTGTCAACCGTGAACTTGACAGGCTAGTTGGTCAGTGGTCTGGTTAAGCACACCATGTGACAGAATGATGTCACAAGACCTGAGAAGTCACAATTCTACTTTAGAAAAATACTTACAATCAAATTTTGGTTCAATGGGGATCATTAATGATGATCATTTTGAGGCATGAATTACCTATTTGAGGATTTTCTTTTTAAGCATTTAAGCTAAGTTCTATTTGCTACTCCAAGTTCTGCAAGTTGATAAAATCTCTTTCAGCTTAATGACTGGATAGACACACATGATCTAACAGGAATACAGTGCTGGTGATAAGCTGACAATTTAAAAGCGAGCACTTTCTTGGGACATTCAGATTCTGGGTTCAGCGTGAGTTGGGTATAATTCCGGTTTCTGGATCGTCTGTTTTACCTCCCTTGCCTACTGAGAAATAACGTATTTACTTCTACCTATATATCTCTGAATAAAATTAAGTATACAAAATAGAAAGTTTGAACAAAATGATCTAAGCTATTGCTCATCCCTGTAAGTCCCCATCATTGTCTTATTCTCAATGGTCTGCAGGGAGGACGCTGTAGGCCCACAAAGGAGGTTGTCAGTGGAGGCTGAAGAGCTGGTAGGTCTGGAAGCCAGTACCCAAATGATCACAGGATTCATTTCACCACGCAGATGCTCTTTTGCCTAAACTCCCCTTGAAGGGACCCCAGTAATACTCACCTTAGCAAGAAACTAGGAAAGGCTCAAATTTTAAAGCCTAGGATACACCTTTCACCATTGGCATTTTAAGGTAATAACATGTGTGTTTAAAATAGCACGACACTTGCTACAGCTAATGTTCATGGAGCATTCTAAGCAATCTCATTTACAGATGTTTGTTTTAATTTTCCTGCTGGTTTGTTTTGGCATGGAGGCTAATTTGGGATGCTAATGTATCATGTCAAAACCACTTTAACAGTAAAATCCGCACATTTACCTTCAGTAGGAATTCTTGTAGTTCTTGCTGGGTTTTTGTTACTGTTGTTACTGAAAGATCAGACCAATTTACCTGATTAAAAAACACACACACAAACACAATACGGTTATTCCTTAGGCAAGAGTCAGTTAGTTGGGAGGAAAGTCCTTCAAAAATAAAGGGCCTCACCTTAACCTTTATTAACAATGAGAAGTTATACATGTTAATCTGGCATTGTCATGATTTCTTCAAAAATGTTAAAATGAACTATTGACATATTCTAGCCATTCTTTTCAAGTTTTTTTTAAAGCAGTATTCAAACAAGGTGACAAAGTTTAAGCACTATTTGAGAAGAGGAAATGTCACATCCCTTTTGGTAAAGTTGCAGGATTCCAAAATGAACTTCAGTCTACAAGTGCAGCAGACCTCTGTCCAAGAAAAGACCAAGTCTGACCTCTTGGGAGCCCACTGCATCCACACCGTAGGAGCAAGAGGAGCATGTCCTGCCCCTCTGACAGAACGACACCCTCTTCCTTGGGGGCTTGTGGTTGATAAAGAGATTTCATCTTTATCTAAAAACTTTACAGACCTAAGGGGAATGAGGCAGGTATCACCCCCCATAACCCCCACTTGCAGAAGGGGACTTTAGTGTAATGCAGCCCAACCGAGTGTGAGAGCCAGTGCTGAAACCAACCACCTCCCCAGTTCTGGGAGCTCCTTTTCCATTCAGTGGACTTACTTGTAGCCCACTAACAAGTTCTTCCCCACAAATACCATCTGAGATATGCCATCATCTACACCTTATCCACTACTCACATCATAATGAGATACTTTAAAATACACCGAAATTTATCTCACACAACAAAAATCTGTGAAGTGGCTTTCCGTCCTGTTGCTAGGCCGGGAGCACTGTTCTTGGTGGAGGGAGGGACCAGAGCCTGCGCCTACTGCAGGAGACAAGAAAGCAAGTCCAAACCAAAGCCCTTTAACCAGTGCCCAGTGCCAATACAGAACACGCAGCGAGCATTGTACCAGAGCAGAGGACCCCACTTACCCTGTGGGGAGAGAACCTGTAAGCTGTGGCACCTGGAGGGGAGCTTGGGACTAAGTGCAGAGCAGAGGGGCTGGGACCCCACATGGCCAAGCTGCAGGCCGGGCACATGGAGAGGCCATTTCTCCCACTAGGCAGAAGTCATCCAATAAATGTCCTAAGTAGCTCAGAAATGGTGGGATGGCCCACGGACATAAAGTCCTGCTTTCCACAAGATGAGAAGCAGCTGGTAAGGTGACATTTGAATGACCGAGAAGACACTCTGTTGGCACATCAGTCATGAGCCCATGAGAGAAATGCGTCTCCCGCAGGTGTCCCTCACTACCTCAGAGTGTGTGCAGTCCAGCTGTTGAGGGAAAGGCCACAGCGGGGAGCTGATGTCCACGCAGGGAAGAATAAGGGCCATGTACTGAGAAATCCCATGGCAGCCAATAGGCAATAAAGAGGCATTGTAGCCCATAACCTGGGAGGAACATGATCAGAACTGGGCTGGCACGAGAGAAGTGATGGTGAAAAAGTCAAGTGACAAAAGGCCAGGGAATAAACATGTCACAGAGACAAGGAGAGGAGAGAGAACAAAGCCAGGAAAGAATGTGCCTGCAACCAGGATTAGAAACACTGGAAAAGATGCCAGTCCCTCCTCTCTGCAGGTACACCTCACACCGGAAGGGCCTCCCGAAATCTAAGGCTGCTTGCCGGTTTTGTTTTTCATCAAGATTTTCAAAGTAATTTTATAGGGATAAAATTAAAGAGTGTTTAACATAGCAAACCATGCTAAGTACACTAAAAATAGTTCTTCCATTAATTAGAGAGAATACACACACCTATCTTTTATTTATCTACATCTAATTAGTGTTCTTAAGTTCACAAATCTGCCATATGTTTTCCCAAAGATCGGTTTTCATTCTCTCCCAAGCTCATTGGTCTGGGATGGGAGCCAGCAACTTACCTTGAAGGTGTACTCCCAATACTTGTCAGCCCTTTTACTCTGGACCCCCGTCAGCAGAATCTTCTCGATGTGTACAGCTGACATGAAAAAAAGCACATGTAACTTTACTTTCAGCGTCTAGATAAAACTTTCAGTTACCGAGAGCAGCCCTATAATTTGACAAATACGTAATAATTAAGCTATTGACCTGGTCTTTACCACTGGCCCTCAGTCATAACATAAGCATGCAGGAGCGGGGCACCCTCCAGCAGGGAAACGATGTTTGCTCTATCTATCTACCAGGCTGAGGGACTGGGTAGTTTTGAGTGCCCTGCTCAGCTCCAGACACTGAAAAGATATATATACAAGGAGGCTTAGAAATGCTCACGGGAAAATTCCATTCTCTTTTAAATCCCATTTTCCATGGCCTTCTTGAAACCACACTGTATAATAATAGATGCTAGCATTAAGGTTTTGTTTCTGGATGATATCAACAGTAACTCATTTTAGGATGAACTAAACTTGGTGATGCTGTCGGGCAAGCACTGGGCTGCTAACAAGGTTGGCAGTTCAAATCCACCATTGCCCTGCAGCAATGGGGTGATCTGCTCCCATGAAGATTTAGACTTAGAAACCCTATACAGGGTTGCTATGAGCCAATAGGTTTTGGTGGGGTAAATATGGTTCATTCAGCTGATTATAGATTAGAAGATGAAAAAAATTACTCAAAAATAATATCCCAAACTGGTAACAATTGCTGTCAAACCAGAAATTTAAAAAAATTGTTTTCTCAAACGTGATCTTTAATACAACATATCATACTGAACTCTGAAGGTTATCGAAATTTCAACTAATCATAAAACTAAAACAGTAGAGATAGGTGACTGTCATGACTTAAACATAGTAACTCAGAACAGAACTAGATAAAAATAGCAGCTTATTCACGAAGTGAACGTCCATACAAATGTGAACATAGCAAGAAAAGAACATACGCATTTTACAAATGGAGCCCTTCGGTGACAGTGTGAACATGGTGTGCACAACAGCAGCACGATTGCTGGGAGACCAAGGGGTCAAGAGGTTGGTGACAGGGATAGGACAAAGGTCACAAAGGAAGGAGCATGCCTGGACAGAACAGGGGAGCAGGACACAGGGGAGGAAAGAGAACGATGTGTTTGGCCCTAAAGGGAAAAGTTAGAGCAGATGACGCAGAACACAGAGTTACAGGCGTGCTGGAGAACAGACTGTTACAGGCCAAGGAGGGAAAGGCAGTGTGAAGCAGAGGCTCCTGACACTCTGTGGCAACATCATTCAAATATACACCGGAAGCTTCAGAAAGTTCATGGAAAAGTTATCCTTGAATTCTTTTTTCCATGAACTTCTTTCAACTCCATAGTAATGTGTTTGATGGGCCAATTTTCCCTTACTGAGGCAGAAGCCCAACGCCAGGTGAAAGGCCAAGAATACTGTAGAAAGACCAAGTCTGCAGCCTGCAAAGGTTTCACTAGCACATTATTAAAAGGACGGCACCACCAGCTAATGCAGAAATAAAGGGGCTCTACTAGGCAAACCAGAGGCCCAAGGGGGAAGGGCTCCCTTGTTGGGTCAGATCCGAGTTTGTCTTAGCAGACACAGGCAACGATGGCCTCACAGAGTCCAAGGGCATGGCTACCCCTGCAGCCTCCATGGCACTACCCCACACCCTGGCTGCTGTCAGAATCAAAAGAAGAGCTGTCTGCGGTGAGGAATGGATGATAATGGGATTAAAGTTAAAGTAAAATTTAAAAGTATATAGGAATATAATAAAAGTCAACTAAGCTTCCTTTGCACAGGTCACCACTTCACAAAAACACTTCCATTCACCCCGAGGTCACTCCAGCTTCAGGACTACATGGCTTGGCTGGAATGAGGAGGAGATGGCAGGGAAGACTCCAGCAGTAACAATTAATTATGCAAAGGCTTTAAAACATTACGCATCATATTGTTTTTTTCTTTATGAGGAAAAGGTATAAAATGTATCATGCTAAAAAGATCACGGGGACGGAAAAGAGTTATTAAACACGCGCAGACTATTGCCATGGAGGAGCTGATTCTAGTGCACAGTTACCCTACAGGGCACGTTGAGCTGCCCCCAGGGTTGTAAGGCCGGAAGGTACAGTGGCCAAGAGTGCTAGACTTGGGTTCAAACCAATAGTCAGTATATGGGACAGGGATGTAGCAGGTTGCTTCCAGAAAGACAAAGAGCTTTGAAAGAACATCTGGGCAGTTATACTGTGCCCTATGGCATTGACTCCACAGTGGTGGGCTTGGTTTTATTCTTTATAGACACAGACTATGTCCTTGTTCCTCAAAAGTGATCATGACAAAATCACAAGTATTCCAGCTGAGCATGATGTACCAGGCTTCTGATAGCGCATACTTCCTGTTCTTACCTTCCTGTGCCCACGGACCCAGAGGGAAAAGACTATCAGAACTTTGGTCTTTTAATTAGATGGTCATGCCCTTCCAGTCCCACCCCTCTCACAGCGAACCGCTGTAACAGACTATAGACAGAGCACAGCAGAGCCCTCGCCATCCAAAATCACCGAGCTGGTTTCAGAGAGAGCCACAAAGACATGGACAGACCAAGCAGAACCGAGAATGTGGTTGATAAAGGTTGGGGGTGGGGGGTGGGCACAATGGAACTAGAAGGGTAGAAGGGCCAGGAGGT
Source organism: Tenrec ecaudatus (assembly GCF_050624435.1). NCBI lineage: Eukaryota > Metazoa > Chordata > Mammalia > Afrosoricida > Tenrecidae > Tenrec > Tenrec ecaudatus. The sequence goes on from NC_134544.1 coordinate 14,699,266, forward strand.
TTTCTTCACTCCCACAGGCAACAGAGCTGTCAATATAAAACTATCCAGAGACCTTTGAATCTGTTGATACTTTACGATGCATACCTTCTCGTTGGGCCCTGTGAGGGGCCAGAGGAAGTCCGTCGTGAGGTACGGAGGCGTCTTCTAGTATACCACTCTCGTTACTGTGTGTGCAATCCCCGGGAGCAGGATCGTTCTAGAGGACAAAGAAGGGTGTGCCAATCTACACCACAGACCATGAATGGCAAATGCCAGAAAACAAAACTAAATTAGAAAACGTCTACTGTCTTACACTTCCACACAGCAACCATGCTGGTAACTGCTCAGTGACCAGACCTGTGGTTACACACTATGGGCAGAGCAGTCCCCAAGGCTCCCCATCCCAGGGATAGCCTGATGGTTAGTTCCTGCCCCAGCTTTCTTGGGACATATAAATTAGCATGTTATAATTCTGAGTTGCCAATTTTACACTAAATTGAACCAGACTAGAAAGAACACATCCTTTACATGAATGCCCCATATGAAAGGGCAGTTGCATTTTTAAGTCTAATATATTCATCATACAATTTGCATGTATTGCTTGGTTTTAGGGAACCTCTAATCAGTTATTTTTGTCAGGGAAAAGATGATTTCACAAAAAGTATTATCGGTACACACCAAATCTTTTTCTGAACCAAGAATGTGCGTGGCCACTGGGTATCCTATTGATAAATCGTCTAATATCAATGGGGACTCTAAAGCTCAACCGCTAGTAAACTGGAGCCAGGCTGACTCCTAGGAGATGGGCTGCTTGGGATGACGAAGATCGGGTGTGATCACCTGGAGAAGGCACCGCCTGTTTCAGTCACTGTGGCACACTGGTGAGGGGAGATGAAGCTGTCTGCCTCAGGAAAGATTTACAGCTGTGGAAACCCTATACAGGGTCACTGTGGCAGTTTTTTTTTTTTCTTTTCAATTGACACCTTTCTAGGCCTGAAACCTAGCTCTCTATTGTTCTCTTATCACAGTGCCTACCTTACCTCACCCCATTCACGTGCAGAAGCTCAAACACTACTCACACCAAAATTGCCTTTTTGAGTCTTTTACAATTTTAAAAATCTGCGATGAACAATGTACACTGAATTTTAAAAATTTATGTGTGAGGAGGTGAGGCAAAGGCCCCCCCAAATCCCAAGTGTATCACTGAACACAGTTTGTTCTGTTTCTAAGCACTTGGGCTGCCTGAGAGGGAAGGGGTGCCAGTGAACCATTAGATTTCTGGGGGATTCTAGAGGGCTCCAGCCCAGCCAGTTTGTCTGACTTTCCCTGATGCCCCAGGAAAAAACCACCCAAGGAGGAATGCGGGGACCTTAAGGGCAGTTACCAAGTTTCAATACTGATCAAAGATGTGGGTGTGAAAGAGTCCATCCACACTGCAACAAAGAAGTGTGTCCTACCCCAGACCTCAGCGACACCGACAAAAGCACACTTGCTGAAGCAAGACTTTACTTCTTAAACATAAATTCTGCTGGTTCAGTACAAGGCAGCTTCAAAAAGTCTGCAGAAAATTTCCATTATCCTTTCATTCAATTTTTCCAAAACCTTTTTGATGTCCTCTCGTACTTACAAAATCAGTACAGCTAGACTGATGAGAGAGAAGAGATGCAAAACCAAAAATCAGGAATGAAACACTGAACTTGATTTCGCTTAGCATGTTGAACTACAGACTCTACAGATTAAAAAAAAGGATTATAAGGGAATGTTATGAATAACTTGGAAGCTAACAAATTAGACAATTTAAATAAAAATGGGCAAATGCCCACAACCATTTACCTAAAGCAGTGGTTCTCAACCTGTGGGTTGTGACCCCTTTGGGGGTCGAACGACCCTTTCACAGGGGTCACCTCATTCTTAACAGTAGCAAAATGACAGTTATGAAGTAGCAACAAGAATAATTTTATGGGTGTGGGGGGGGTCACAACACAAGGGATTGTATTAAAGGGTCGCGGCATTAGGAAGGTTGAGAACCACTGCCCTAAGGGGATTTAAAAAGAAATCAGAAATCTCAGCTAACCTGTAACAAGAACCAGTATCAAAAACCTCCCCGCAAATAAAAGCCCAACCCAGACACCATTTACACTCATTGTATTTGGAAACATGCTAAGCAAAATTAAGTCAGACATAGAAGGACATGTATTTTATCAGTCCATTTATAAGAAATAACCCCATGAGGCTAGAGTTAATCCATGCTTACCAAGGACTGAAGCAAAGGGGGTGGGTAAATATTGCTAAAGACTGAAGTGACTTTAAGCACGCAGTTTAACATACAAGTTTAATAAGCCAAGGAGGGAGGTGGGTTTCAGTGCCTACCTGGGAATGAAATCTGTCAACCCATCATGAACACACTCGACCCTGCAACTGAGCCCAGAGCATGTATCGACACTATAAAATCACTGGCCTAAACTCTGAAGGAGCAACCTCCACAGCTGGCCCGTGAGACCTGGTCACTGGCCGACAGAAAGTACGTGCAGCGTATGACACCCCTCCCACTGTAAACCAAACCAAATGCACTGCCACTGAGTGTCTCAGAGACTATGTCAACCTTTATAGGAGCTGACAGCTTCATCTTTCACCCCTGAGTGGCTGGTGTGTCTAAACCAATGAACCTACAGTTGGCACCCCAACATTTACCCTACTGCACCATCAGCAGGCACCTGTGCATCTCAGCTGGCCTGAGCGGCTTGCTTGACCAATCAGATGTGATGGAAGCAATCTTCCAGGGTTGGCTGGGCCTCGTGGAGGATTTTCCCTCACTATCCTGAGCCAGCATACCCAGAGGTTACTATTCTAGGGGGGGGGGGGGGGAGAGAGAGAGAGAGAGAGAGAGAGAGAGAGAGAGAGAGAAATAGAGTATGTGTTTGGGGGTGGTGGTTGTTGCAGAGACTACCCAGGCCCCCAGCTGCAGAAGTTACCCCAGGTGTGCCCTGACGGCCCTGGGCAGGGAAACACATCTTCCTTCTTATCACCACCTGTCTGCATGCCTGGCCCGGGTGAGAAATAGCTACAGCTGCTACTGGGGGTTGGGGAGCTAAACTGGGTGCTGTTTTAGATCACTCCACTTTGGGAAGGTAGTTACACAACGATATATTTTAAACTTCTCATCTTGAAATAATCAGAGCTGCAACTGAAGAATATGTTATTATTTAAACAAAATTCAAAGCAAGTTTTGTGCTGAATGTTAGAAAATGATTCTTTATTAGAAAACATCACTGATGTCAAGACTCATCCATTTCTGTGGGAGGGCAGGCCTCCCTGATGGCGAGGATGTGGCAGAGAGATGGCCGTTTGTTCTCTCTGTTCAATGAGCTGGCACAATGAAACCCAAAGTGGTGCCTAAGTCACCTGCAGCACCTGATGCCAGGCCCCTGCAGGCAAGGCAAGGAAAGGCAGGGCAGGTGTGCTGCAGGCACCCAACCCACCCGCCGGTTCACACAGGAAAAAGCAGTGACTCCATGGCACAGACACAGCAAGGTGTAGAATTCTGCTGGATCGTAGGATCGCTTCCTATTGAGTGTATTCACTGTTCAGGTAAATCAGAAACGTGGGTCTGAGATGATTCAGCAAGGAAAGTGTGGCCCATCAGCACAGGTAAATGCACTCTTCATTCCTAAACCCTGCAGGGGCAGGGGCAAACGGTGTGATCTCTACAAACCTTGTTGTTGCAGCCCACAGACCAGACTTGGCCACTGCAAGAGAAGCTACATCAGTTCCCCACTGCAAGGCCTTTATGAACTAATGGTGCTTACTTGTGGGGTGGGTTGGAATTGAGTAAGCAAGATGGGAGAGGGAAACTATGCTATAACGGTCTCTGTGATTTGGGGGGAACTAAATACATTTAATATAAATTTTTTAAAATTATTGAGGTCATTATCTTTCTTAGAGAATATGGATAAGGTAGCTTATGGGAAGGAGGGAAATGGAGAAGTGAGGTCAACGGTTTTTACCCGAGAATTAATTTGGGGTGTCTTTCTAGTAAAACTCCTTTTATGCATCTTCAAGTCCAACCTGAATATCGCTCACTGTCTGTTAACAGATGGGTGGACAGGTATGATAGATACACTCTGAAACCGGATCACAAAACCTGAGGTGTAGACTCAGCTTACTAGCTGAGAGGAAAGCTCTCCTCTCTTACCCTGGGAATTGGGAAGCTGAGCCAACATCCCCAGATCTTTAACCCTTCATACCTCTGAGCCCTCCAGCACTCAGGGAATCCAGATAAGTCATGATCTCTTCTCCACCCGGGTCTAGCCATCTATCTGTCTTCTCCCTGACCCCTTCTTATCCCAGTGGGAACCAGAGTGCAGCAGCCGATAGCTCTGGGAACTGACAGGCTTTCCAGCTCTGGCACAGGAGCCTTCCCCTACCAGAGCTGATGCTCACGTAGTCTGAGAAATCCTCAGCAGTGAGTTATGGATTGGCAAATATCACAGAACTGAAAAGCATTGAGCCAGGACTTATGTTTAATGCCACCTGTCTGAACAGGCATTGAATAGCAAAACCTCTGTTGGTGGACTCCCCCTGCACACTGGAGCACCTGTTCCTCTCCAAACATGACAGTGACTTACACATCACCATGGTGTCCCTTCTAGTGTGTTCCCACCATTTGACTGATATGCACAAGAAAAATTAATTGTGGTACAAGATGCTACCAACTATTCCAGTTTGGACATTCCTTAACAAGAAACATGAAAATACTACTACCCGAACACTATAAAGAATGTTCAATTTGGTGATCAAACTTAGTTTTCAATTCTTCTAGTCACAAACCAGGTGCTCTTCCCATTTCATATCTGATTCCCTACTGACACTCAAGCAAATTATTAACTGAGGTAAAATACTAATGGCTCCCTACAGACAACCACCCAGATGAGAAAATTGCTTATAATTTTTCATCCTATCAATACATCACCTCGAGGTCTGCACCCATTTATGCTACACCCAGCCAGCAGCCCCCAAATCTTCAAACTCCATACTCTGAGCTATCACTCAAGAGGACCTGGAGTAGGCATGCTCTCCCCTCCTGGCCCATCAGCCCTCCTGTCTCTTTTACAGCCTAACCCCACAAAAGCTTACATAGTTTACTTAAGGCGTGCATGTGATCCGATTACTAAACACAACTACTCGACATGCATCCATCAACAACTCAGTTCAAATCCATGGACTAATCTCTTTCGTTATTCCCAACGCAGTTGGACCTCCACTACAGAACTAAAAAAATAGAAGCCCTTGCTGTTGAGTTGATTCCGACCCATGGCAACCCTATAGGACAGAGGAACTGTCCCATAGGGTTTCCAGTCTAGTGATAAATATTTTTTGTGAAAGAACTGGGCAAGTATAATTCAGAACAGGCAAAATCACCGTCTGAGGCAATTTAATGTTCAGACAATTTATCAGAGATATTTGTGAAAAGCCTACACATAGGAGATTATGACTGAACAGTTGGGGTAGATGTGATGCAGCCCAAAATGATGTCTGAGCATTTGGGGGACTAAAATCTAGTAGAGAAGACCAGTTTTCTATGTTAAAATAATACAATGTATTGGATGAGAGGTACCAAAATTAGAACACCAGAAAATATGTTCAGAGGTGCTGAAGAAATATGGAAATGTGGTCACTGTGATGATTCCAAAGAAAACCACAATGCAGGAGCTCAGCCTCAAGGAATGGTAGGGCACGTACAGGGAAGGCAGCTGAGGGATTGGGGGCCAAAAACTTATCCAATTCTTCTAGACACAAGCAAGGTGCTCTTCCCATTCCATACTATTAGTGGGCATGCTCCAAGGGTCTCTGAAAGAAAATGCAACCACCAAAAATACCTACTGCCATCAGGAGATTTAGACTTGAATGACCCTATGTAGTTTTCGAGTTTGTACATCTTCACAAGAGCAGACAGTCCGTTTTTTTCCCCTGCTGAAGGGCTGGTGGGTTTGAACCATTGATCTTTTGGGTTCGCAGCCCAAAAGTAATAGGATGGAAAGGGCATTTGGGAAGGATGTATCTGGCAGTGACATCAACAGGTAAATGGGAGGAAGGTTCAAAGTAGGGGATTTGGTGGAGACAGACTACAAAGGTCTGGGCAAGAGAAGGGGGTCAACAAGAGTGAGGGTGAGGATGGACTCAGGATACAGAGAAGGAGAGAGTTAATTAAGGATTAGAGTTATCAAGCACATCAGAGGGACTGGAAGTACAATGGTACCTTTGAGAACACTGGATGAGCTATATATCAATGAATGTGCATTAGTTTTATACAGGTAAGTCTCAAACAGCAAAGGGCAATCCAGGGAGCTTCAGAACACAGACACATACCCAAGCCTTCATTGGCCCCGACACAACCTGCTGACAACCTAACCACTCCGAGGGCTTCTAATAAAATCCCTATGAGCTCCTCCGGCCTCCACTGCAAGGAGATGTTCTCTAACAGGCCATCACTTGTTCACCAAGCGTTTTCACACACATTATCACATTCATCTCCAGGACAATGGCCTGCGATGGGTGGCAATTATCTCCCTACCTGATACTGAGCAACAGTCGGAAACCCACTGAGACCAAGTCACATGGCAAAGGGACCTTTTTAAAGCCTAACTGGAACTTCAAAGAAATGACCTGTGGAATGAGCAGAACTCGTGCTCCTGCAAGCACATCCCTGCTCCCTGGAGCATACATAGGAAGCACAGGAGGAAGCCACCCCACCACCTGTACCATAAACACATGATCAGGCACTTCCCTTCCAGAATGACTGTTTACATAGATAGGAACCAAAAAAAGTAACTGGATGGAGGAGGTTTTTGTGACAAAGATCCTCTATAAATAATACAGTCAATATAATTCAAGCCCAATCTCTTTGGCGGCAATGTGGAACTTATTATTTTTTTAAGCTTTAACATGTCTCACGGAAGGACAAAACATGAAACCCCAAAAGTCAAATTATTGCTTCTATAAAAATGGCTTAAGAATGTTTCTTAATGATCTCTGGATTTCAGACTGTGCTCTGAATTAATGAAGAATTATATAATGTAAGTATAAAATAGCTTTAGATTGTAGACTAGTATTCTAGATAAGAGTTAAAACTGGGCAAAAATATAAGCAATGGCATGGGAATTAATGATAATCCAAACTCATAATCTGTGTTTTCCCTCGAATTATCCCCAAATCCAATCTGGGGAGATGATGGATTTTAATGATTCATGACCCAGAGGAGGACTTCCTTGGCTTTATCAGTAGCATATCAGATTCCTTATTTCCACATTAATAACTTCTGCAAAACAATTGATCTTAAATATACCCTTTTCAATTATGTTTCCTTCCTGGACATAAATTTATTTGGAAGTATGGTCACAGAGAACAAATAAAAGGTATTCAACTAGACGGATTTCCATGGAATTTAAAATGCAAAGGCAATGGAAAGCAACTGGTCTGAGGAGGCCTAAAGCATGGTGAACAATCCACTGAGCACCATTCTCAGCAGATAATGTGTGTGCAATTCAGACTGTGAATTACTTTCTCTCTGCTCTCATGAATGCCATCACCATACCCTCTATAAAGTTATCCCTATCTCACAGGTGAAGTGAGGTGAAGGAGAGGTAGCCCCACCTTACGGATGAACCCAAGGTTCAGACCAACGTGCCAGATCTTGTTTCTATTTCAGAGTCACATGCAGAGCTTTGTGGCCTTTTGAGACTCTACAACTTAACTCAAAGGCCAGGGTGTCACTTTGAGGACTAAGGTGCACCTCACTTAAACCATGGTATTTCCATGCATCTTAATGTACATGTGAAATCTGGACAGAAAATAAAGAAGACCAGAGAAGAACAAATAGATGCTTTTAAAGAATGTTCCTTGTCGGAAGCAAGGACAATGAGATGTTATCTCACAATAGGAAAGAACAGTTTTGGGGACAAGACATCATTCTTGGTACAGGACCTATGAAAAAGCGGAGACCCTCAATGAAATGGACACAGTGGCCCCAACAACAAGCTCCAGCACAACCAACACTTGAGGATGGCACAGGGCAATGCAGTGACTTGTTCTGTTGTAAAGTCACTGTGAGTCGGAACCAGTTGGATAATATCTAACAACAACTTCATAGTCTATAACCCACTTCCGGTCTCTTCCAATTGGAAAAACACCTGGAAAGAGTGCAAGCAATTGATGTAAAAAAAAAAAAAAAAAAAAAAGGACTTCTAACTCCAACAACTCCCTCTTCTTCTCTACTATGGAACAAATGAATTCTCCTTCCCTGAGAAAACTGCACAAGAGAACAGCTAATAACTCTAATTTGTAAACAAAACAATCACTATTGAATTCCGGTATTCTAACAGACTTCCCAATTGGCCTTCTAGAACTCAATTACCTTTATTCATTTGTACCCACCCCTCCTCCGTCCTCCTAGCAAGGCTTCCTATTTTTCTATAAAAAATCCACAGCCTTGAGTCCATCTGAACTCACAGCAACCCTCTAGGACGGAGTACAACTACTTCGCAGAGTTTTCGACTGTAAACCCTTCCAGGAACACAGTTTTCATCTTTCTCCCAGAAGTGTGACTGGTGGGTTCCAATCACTGTTCTAGGCTAGTAGTCCAAGCGCTTAACCTATGTGCCAACATGGCACCACTGCCTTATACCAGCTAACATTTACTGCAGATCACATACCCCATGTCACCCTACAAGGGCACGTTCACCCCATCCTAATGTAAGTACTCTCACTGGCTCCACTTTGGTGGGGTGGCTTCTCCGTCATTACCCATCCCTCCGGTGGCACTAACCTCAACTCACCATCTTCCAGTCACTTCTGACTCCCAGCGACCCAGCTCCCAACAGGAAACAACAAATCAAATCAATAAAAGTAAGGATCAACAGAGTGAAAAGGAAAAAAAAAGGGAATGGCTGGTGGCCATGAGTGCACACAACAGACAGACACAGTTAAGGTCAGAGCTGTACGCCTAAGAAATGCTGAAATGGCAAATGCTTTACTGTAAGTGTATTTAACAGAAATGAGTTGGCAAAGTGTCTTTTTAATGCTTTCTACAATGAATGGCAACTAAAATTCAGACAACTAGCCTTCTCTTTTGTTCCCCCCTTCAGCAGGCTGCCTGTGTATTAGGATTGTGTGGCCATGCGTGCAGCCAAGTTACCAAGACATTTCTTTCTCCACGTCCTAAAGCCACTAACCCCTTTATCTATAAGATAAGCTAAGGTATTTGGTAGAACAAGGTGCTTCTGAAATGTGGCAATTTTGCCAAGTTTTTAAACTAACTTTGCAGATTTTTATAAGTAAAAGACCCTGGCTACCTCAATTTTCTGACAAATCACACAGTTTACCAGTTCTGCGTTCAAATGAAACTATATTGGAATTTATTAAAGTTGACCGTTTAAGCATGTTTCATTTAAGCCTGAGCACTCTATGTCAAGTCAATCAATGAAGTTTTGAAAACACTGAAACCTCAAGGGAAGTACCACGGCTGTGATCATCTCTGTGACTTGTCTGTGGGCCGCTAGGCTTCCAAAGTCACAACACCGTTTCCATGATCACTTCCCCAGACAGGGTCCTCACAAAGGAGGCCTCACTAGATCCACCTGGCTTCTCTCCGAAAGCCACGAAGCAATCACCTTTACAAATACATCTGCAGTGTTGTTGCTATTGCTAAAACCCTACTTCTAGTGTGGGTTCCAAAAAATAGAGCGGGACCTGTCTCTTAAATCAGGTCTTTTCGGTTATATTAGACCAAGGGCTTCAAAAAGCACATGGAAAATCCTACTAGTTTAGTATTCCATTTTGGAGAGCCTGCTAACGGGAATTCTGTAACGTTCTAACACAGACCTTAATCAATCCTTTATGTCGCTGTTAGATGTAATGGGTGTGTATACACACACACACACATACACACACACACACACACACACACACACACACACACACACACACACACGAGAGGGCTTTGAGTTCATGGGAAAATCCCAGTATCTTCCAATTCCATTTCTGAAGCAGCCTCAGATAGAATACTTCAACGAGTATTTACACAGGCTGCCCAATTTTAAGGAACCTGAGATCTATGAACAAGGTCTCTAAAAAGTAGTGTTAACGTTTCAGTAATCTTATTTCATATTTACTATGTAATCATCCTAGAGCCCTGATGGTGTCCTGGGTTAGGCGCTGAGTTACTAACCACAAGGTTAGCAGTTAGTTCAAAACCACCGGTCACTCAGTGGAAGTCAGATGAAGCTTTCTAGTGACCGCAGTGAGTTTTTTTTTGGGGGGGTGGGGTATGTGATAATCCATATCACAAATAAAAACGATGGAGATGTAACCAAAAGTGTTACTTTTAAAGTAGAAAACGAGGGAGGGGGGGAGAGGAGCTGATACCAAGGGCTCAAACAGAAAGAAAATTTTTTGAAAATGATGAAGGCAACATATGCACAAAGATGCTTGATACAATTGATGTTTGGTTTGTTATAAGAGTGATAGGAGCCCCCAATAAAATGATTTATAATAAAACGAAAAAAACCCCATTTATTTAAAAGTAAAGTAGAAAATGATTTGCTGAATCTTCCTCCATTATTCTAACATGACCAGGTAAGCTTGTGAACTTGTCAACTCAACCATTAAAATCATAACCATGGTTCACTGCTACAAAGTTGCTGGTCCTTGTCACCTGGACAATATATATATATATATATATATATATATATATATATATATATATATATATATATATATATATAATTGGCATAAAAACACCCGGCCCATCACCAGGAGAGATCACGCAGGCATCCTGCTGTTATTTCGAGAGCAGCTGTTTCCTTTATAAATTAGAGAGAACACCGAGATGGATACACCTAGGTTCGCAGACAGTGCAACAGAAAAGCAGTCGATTTAATATGGATGCAAATATAGTCTGTAGTGCCAAAGAACTTGACTAGACAGTGTAAAAGAATTCCTAAGCAATTAAAAAGTTGCATGCATCTATCTGAAAGAATACTTCTGGAGGACTAAAACGCTGCCACACAATCCCCTATCCAATGTCACAGGCCAACCTTTCTAGTAGGTAACCCACGTGGCTTCCACCGGGCCCGCAGCCTCCGGTCCGCTCCTAGCAGAGGCCCAGAGGCGACCCGGGGGCGTGACCAGCACCTTCACGTGACTTGCGAACCGCCGCCATCTTGCAGGGCCGGGGTGGGGAGGGGAGGGGAGGAGCTCGGGGCCGCCGTTCGTGGCTTGGGGCCGCCGTTCGTCGCCCTGGGCCCGGTCTCGCAGTGAGACCAAGGGACCCGTAAGAGGGCTTCATCGCTTCCACCAGAGGGCCACGACCCTCGGGCTCGTTCCTGCAGACTCGGAGGGGCACCCTCCCTTCCCCAGGCACTGGGCACCGGCTGGCGCGAGCTGCGAGCGAATCAGGATGGAAATCCCTCCACGCTCATCAGCAGCCTCTGGGGTGACAGCCTGGGAGCAACCGGATACGCTGAGAAGCCCTCTACGCTAGACAGCCGCAGCTCGGGCTGTGAATCCACTCTAATGAGCAGAAAACGAGGTGGTTCAGCACTCCGAAACAACGCCCCAAACCCTCCGGGGCCTGGGACTAGCCTCCCCTTCACCTGTGGTCCATGAGCCCCGAGGTTTCGCTCCCCAGGTCACGTGCCAGCCGTAGCCTGGGCTTGTAAGGGCTCTGTAATCAGCAGCTGGGCTGCCCACCCTCCCTGCACCCACGGTGGCCAAGAAGACCACGCACTGCGGTCCAGAGCAAAATCTCCTTACACGTGGTGGCTGCAATCTTCCACCTCGATCCTTGCTGCCTTCCAACATGGCAATCGGTATTTTCAAAAAGGGAAGCTAGGCTGCTGGCAGTTCATTACTATCAGAATTCGGACAGCCGGGCTGGCTAAATCAGACAGCAGACTGTTTACTGTGGGGTATTGCCACTGGACCCACAATCTAAGGTCATCTTTACAATACACACGCCATTGGGGAAACTAGGCAGTGCTCCTGCGGCGGTCTAAACAGGAGTGTGTGCAGCACTCTGTCAGCACAGGTGAAGCGCTGGGCTGGTAACTCAACAGCTGCTCCGCAGAGGGCTGAGGCTGCCAGCCTACCAGGGCTTTGGAGGAAACCCCACGGGGCTCTACCGTCTAAGGTTGCTATGAGTAGGAATCCATTGGAGGGCACTGGGACTGGGGGGAGGGGACTGGCATATAAACTGGTAAATTCTGACAACTTTTTGGAATTATTTTTCCAAGGAGGGTGGCGGACATATGCCAGTACCAATGCTTCCTATGGTGGTAGTAAGCAGACATCGGAAGGCAGTTAAAAATAAAACCCAGCAAAAGCTGGTGGAGGATGTGGCTGGCAGGAGGCATGGCCACCTCCGAGTTGGATAAGCTGTTAAGTCCTAGTACATGCCTAAATCACTTCTTGGAAGACTTGTCTTTCAAAAGAGGAACTCAACCTAGATTATCTCTAAATCCCCCAGAAATTCTTGATCGACACAGCCATTAGCGATATATAACACCCAGTTGTAGCTGCCAGGCCGTGTGACAGCAGAAGCCCAGGGTGCGTTCACTTTTAAGCAAGAGGGTCGCCTATTGCACTATTAGCATCCGAAGGACCACATAAATTGAAAAGCATGGCATCCAACTTAATCTTTTAAAAGATTGCGACCCAAAGACAGAAGCTCATTATTATACATGACATTTACGCTTAACTGAAGCCTCCCCATCCCCCATTCAATTGGCTGCCTTCAGCCTTTTAACTAACACGCCCAGGTGGTATAGTGGGCTAAGGGGTTGGGCTGCTAACCATAAGGTCAGCAGTTGGAACCCACCAGCCCCTCTGCAGGAAACAAAACAAACGAGGCTGTCAGCTCCTTAAAGGGTTAGAGCCTCAGAAACCCACAGGGGCAGGTCTCTGACCTATGAGTCGCTGTGGGCCACTGCGTGTTGGAATCAACTCGATAGCACTGAGTTGATGGAGGGCTGTCCTGTGTGGCCCCAGCCTTCTCCCACTGCAGGATTGGAGGGAAGGTCTATCAAATGCCCCTGATCCCACTCTGTGGGGAGATCCAGGCCTATTAGGAAGAAGGTGATCCCAGCTTAGGGGGGAGGGTGTGGAGGGAAGAGGGCCCGCCCAGCCTGCCACAGGGGCATCTGTCTAACCACCTTAGAGCCTGCCCATTGGGGTCAATTCACAGGTCCCCACCTAGCTTTCCTCTAAGAGCTGAAGGTGTCAGAGACCAAGATGTCCACAGGGCCCCTTTGGCCCCCGACAGAGAGGCAGGGCGACCCCTCCCCTCCCCCACGATGTCAGCCCGCCTGGAGAGGTGCGGCCCGGCACACTGCAGTTGGCAGCGGCACCTGGTGCTGGAAAGATGCTCCAGGCCACAGAGGTCCCAAGTCCTTTCCTCCGAGGGGTGACACAAGCCCGAAGTCCTTGCCCTCGTGGCAACTCCGGCCTGGAGAAGACTTCTAGAGCGTTCCGATAATGGCGAGTGTGTGTGTGCGTGCGTGGTGTGGATAGGGGGGTTGGTGGCCAGGCTCAGCAGAACCCCGGATTGGGGCTGCGCCGAGGGGAGGGCCCGCGAGCCACCTGCGGCGGCAGAGAATCACACCCCGGGGCCGCGCCTTACCTGAGCCCTGGGGCCGCCAAAGGGGCCCGGCTGGGCGTTGGCGGGGCCCCGGCGCAGCGCGGCGCGGAGTCGCTCCAGGTGCTCACGCAGCGTGACCCGCTGGTGGAAGGAAAAGGCCGGGTGCAGCGAGGCCATGGTGAAGAGCAGCAGGAGCTCCTCCTGCGCCCGGAGGCCGAGCGCGCCGCCTGCCCGAGACTCGGCGCCGCAGCCTTCCGGCCCGGAGCCGTCCTGCTCGGCGTCCGCGCCGCCCTCGGCGTCCACCTGCGAGCCCTCGGGCCGGGCGGCGCGCAGGCTCTGAAGCACCGAGTCCACCTGGGGCAGCAGCCGGTGCAGGCGGCCGGCGGCCTCGCGGTTCTCCGAGCCGAGCAGCGCCAGGTAGACGATGAGGCGCGAGCGCACGGCGGGCTCGCGGAAGTCAGCCAGCGGGCCCGGGTCCGAAAGCCCGTTGGCCTTGGCCTCCGAGTCGCGCAGGTAGTGGTAGTCCTTGCGCGCGAGGTCCTCGAGGCACGAGCCGAGAAAGCGCAGCTCCAGCGGGTTGCACAGGTCCAGCAGCCCGCACAGGAACTCCAGGCGCTGCGCCGAGCCCAGCCCCAGCCCGAACCACTCGTACACGCGCTCCTGCTCGCGCAGCGCCGCCGCCGCCGGCCCCGGCGCCGCCCCGCCGGCAACAGGCGGCCCGAGCCCACGGGCGGGCGGCGGGGCCCGCGGTGGGCCGGAGGGCGGCGGGCGGCAGTCCCGGCGGCGGCGCGGCGGCGGCGGCGCCCTGGCCTCCGGCTCGTCCGCCTCGGGCGGCGGCTCGGCGGCGTGCGTCGGCTTCGGCGGCAGCTTCATCCTCAGCATCCTCGGCTAGGGCGGCGCGGACATTGAGCGGGGGCGGCGGCGGCCTCAGGAGCGCGGCCGCTCCATGCCGCCGGGCGGGCCGGGGCGTTGGGGGCGGCGGCCGGCCGCGGGGTCGCGGGCAGCGGCGGGCCGGGGCGGGGCGAGCCGCGGCAGCTCCTCCCCCTGGCTCCGCGCCGGCTCCGGCTCCGGCTCCGGGGCGCAAGCACGGCGGGAGCGAGCAAACCAGGGGTCCTCCTTCCGCCTACTCTCCCCGTCGTCCGCACTGGGCCGGGCGGCAGCGGCGGCGGCGGCGCCGGAGCGGTTTCCTCACGAGGTGGTGCCGACAGGCGGCGGGAGAGGAGGAGCGGCCGGACGGGCGGAGACGCTTGCGGGCTCCGCGCACTGAGCCCCAGCCAATCAGCGCCTCCAGCCGGTGGTGACGTTGATCTCCCCGCCCCAAGGGCCCGCCCCTCTCCGAGAAGCCACGCCCCGCTGCTGCCCGGCCGCCTCCCTCCAGGCGGCTCCCGCGCGCTCCTAAAGGCCGCGGCCACCAGCCGGGCGGAGGGTGGACGGAGGTTGGGATGCTCGCGGCAACGCGAGGGGAAGCCGGAGGCTGAGCGCTTCCAGGAACGCCCGGGCCCACCTCGCCCTCGCCCTCTCGGTGCCGGACGGCGGGCGTCCTAGAGCGGGATCCTGGCTGTGAAGCCAGCGAGCGCGCTCGTCCCTGGAAAGCTCCTCGAGGCTCCCAGCCTCGCCGACTTCCCGAAGCTCCGTGTGGGACCCTTCGCACCGAAACTCCCCTGGGACCTGTGCCTTTGCCTCCGGCGGTCCCCCGGGAGCCAGGGGCCAGGTCGCGAGGTAGGCTGGGGGCCCGCCGCCCGCAGGCCCCGCTCCGAGGCCTCGACTCGGGCTCGGGCGGAGCCGGGCGCTCGCTGGGCCAGGTCTGGAGGTCGCTGAGGCCGGGCGGCCGGACCAACGGCTGCCGGGGACCTGCCACGCTCCGAAAATTCTACCAACGACGTGTTAGGAAAAGTAACCCGCACTGCCCAGCGCCTCGCCTCCACCATCTTTTGTGCATCCGTTGAGTTGCTGAACAGTTTGATGCCTACACCTCGCGTTTTAAACCCCCTGGTGGGTACACTGGCTGCAGGGATCTAGTAAGCTGACAGGCTCCACATTAAAGTTTTGTGACACTTTGAACACCTCCAATAGGTCTCTCTCTGGCACTGTTGCTTTAGTACATACTGCAGATCTTTCAAACCCAGCTGGATAGTTAGACTTAGGGTGTGCGTGTTGATGGTTAATGGGTGCCACAGAGGTTCCACGTTAGGCAGTTAGGTCGTACAGGGTCTTGAGTTGGCACCGCCTGGATGGCAGTGAGAGACTGCTACCACTGGGCGTCTGGGGAGGAAATAATCCATTTCGCCTCACATTCATACCCCAAGAAGCTAATTAATTGGTAAATCAGTAAAAGGCTGAATGGAAGCCTAAATGCATTCCAGCTTTAAGAGTGGGTGACACCCCTCCGTGTGTAGAGCTGACAGCATGTACATTAACTTTCGCTGTAAATAGAGCCATGAATCAAGCGACTCTTAGACTTGAGGGATCAGAACCATAGTCTTGGAGCTGGGGTGCCATGGTCAGTTGGCATAACAGTTCACAAAGAGAATATTCTACATCTTAATTGAGTTAGCGGCTAAAAGCTTGTGAGTAGCCAGAAGGACCCAAACTCTTCGTCTCTCCCAGGCCAGAGGAAAATAGGAAGACACATGTTAACAACTTGTCCAGTGGACTAAACAATACCCATGAAAACAGCCCTGAAACCAGAAGAACAAGATGGTGCCCAGCGACCACTGCCATCTACTCGAAAGACGCACAGTAGAAGGGCCGAGTGGGAGGAAAATGTGGAAGAAAAGAGACCAGGCTTACTGGACCAATAGAGACTGACTGGTGAGACCCCAGGACTGGTCTGGAATGAAACTAACCTTTGTGTTAGAATAGTCAACCATTGAAAGTCAAAGACTGTATTTTTTTAATTTAATCATTTTACTGGGGGCTTAAACAATTTTATCACAATCCATACATATATCCATTGTGTCAAGCACATATGTACATTTGTTGCCATCATCATTCTCAAAACATTTGCCTTCTACTTGAGCCCTTAATATCTGCTGCTCATTTTCCCCCTCCCTCCCCACTGCCCCCTACCTCATGAACCCTTCATAATTCATAAATTATTATTATTTTGTCATATATTACACTGTCTGATGTCTCCCCCAGCCTTCTTCTCTGCTTTCCCTCCCCCAGGGAGGAGGCTATATGTTCATTCTTATAATCAGTTCCCCCTTTCTACCCCACATTCTCTCCACCCTCCAGGCATCGCCACTCTCACCACTGGTCCTGAAGGAGTCATCTGTTCTGGGTTCCCTGTATTTCCAGTTGCTCTCTGTGCCTATGTGTATCCTCTGGTCTAGCCAGATTTGTAAGGTACAATTGGGATCATGATAGTGGGGCGGGGGGAACATTTAAGAACTAGAGGAATGTTATGTTTCATCATTGCTTCCCTGTACCCTGACTGACTCATCTCCTCCCCACAACCCTTCAGTAAGGGGTGTCCAGTTGGCTACCAATGGGCTTTGAGTCTCTACTCTGCACTCACCCACATTTTCAATGCTATGATTTTTTGTTCCTTGATGCTTGATACATGATCCCTTTGACAGCTCGTGGTCACACAGGCTGATGTGTTTGTTCCATGTGGGCTTTGTTGCTTCTGAGATAGATGGCCCCTTGTTTATCTTCGAGCCTTTATGACCCCAGATGCTATATCTTTTGATAGCTGGGCACCATCAGCTTTCTTCACCACCTTTGTTTATGCACACGTTTGTCTTCATTGATCGTATCAGGGAGGTGGGCACCCATTAATAGGAGTTTTAGTTCTTTCATGTCTAATAACTGGTCCCTTGTGCACCTTGTGGCCAGACAGGCTGGTGTGCTTCTTCCATGTGGGCTTTGATGCTTCTCAGCTAGATGACCACTTGTTTATCTTCAAGCCTTTAAGACCCCAGACGCTATATCTTTTGATAGCCAGACACTCATCTTTCTTCACATTTGCTTATGCACACATTTTTCTTCAGGAATCGTGTCAGGAAGGTGTGCATCCTGGGATGCCAATTTAATAGAACAAAATGTTCTTGCATTGAATAAGTGCTTGAGTAGAGGCCCAATGTCCATCTGCTGCCTTAGTACTTAACCTATAAATATATGCACATAGCTCTGTTTCCTTACATTCATATAAATATATTTACATATGTACATTCCAGTCTTTGGACCTCTATAAATATCCTTTGTCACCTAGTTCTTTCCTCTATTTCCTTTTACTTTCCTCTTGTCCCACTATCATGCTCAGCCTTCATTTGGGTTTCAGTAATTTCTCTCGGTTACCTTGCCCTTGCTGAATCCCTACCAGGCCTCTCACACCCTCCTTGCTACTGATCTTGGATCATTTATTGCTCCCCTATCCCTGGGTTGGTCAGCACCACCTCCTTGTCCCCTCCTCCCCCTCTCTATTGGTCCCGTTGTTTTATCCTCCAGATTATTCATCCAGTCTATCTTATCTAGATAGATCTGTAGAGATAATAATATGCACCAAAAATCAAGTCATAGCGAGATAGGCGATGAGTGAGAACACAGCTATGACAACAAAAAGGGAAACCAATTACCCATAGAAGAATAAATTAATTAAAAGAAAAAAATTTTTTAAAGAAAGAAAAACCTGTAAATAGATCAAGGTCTGATTTTTTTTTTTTTATCTCTAGGCGTGACCTTCACTCAGGTCCAATGGGGTACCATGCTTTGGCCCCAGAGTCTGTCCTTTGTACTCCCTTGGGGGCTCCCTGCTCTGCTCCCATGGTTGCTTTGCTGCACGTTTTTAGTGGTTTGCCTCAGTGTCACAGGGTCAATCTGGGCCAGTCCTGGCCCTGAGTCTCTAGCGTTGTCCCCCTTAGGGCCCTGGGCCATCAAGGGACGGTGTGTCTCATAGTGGGATCAGCCATATTGTCCACTCTGTCCATTGGTTTTTCAGAGCAGAGAGATCATCCTCCAGGCCTGATGGGCCAGGATGTGCTCCACTCTCTCTTCCTCCCCTTTCTTTGCTCCCATTTGCTCTGATTGAACATGCCCTCTCCCCTAGCTGTAGCTTCAGTGCCGTTCTCTCAAGTAAATTCTTCTGGGGTGAGGGGCAGTTGTCCACGTGGCTGGTATGGGGGCCGAGCTCTCAGGCCCCTCCACTGGCTCCCCACTCCTTGCCGGTATACTGCATTCGTCTGGCACTGGCTTTATATCTGGTCCCCCTTTCCCTGTGGAGACACAAACAATACCCTTCCCTTGGGTGGGTCAGTGAAAGGGGCAGTGCTTAACCAAGGATAAAGTTCAGAGGGGAGGAAAGGAGGAGGAATGGAAATAGGAAATGCAGGGAGAAGTGGCACAAATGATGGCACCCTGAGGGGAATGCATGGTGGGGTTGAAGGAGAATGTGTCTGAGTGGTTGCATGTAAAACTATGACCTGCTCTTTAACCTTCACCTACCTGACAATCAAAGTTAAAAAAAAAATAGTGAGTGACAAAATTATTTGGGTTCAGGAGAATTCAACACATTTGCAATTGGCAAAATATGAAGGCCATTTCCCTCCAATTAATTTGCTATTTCCTTTTATTCTTTGGATGTTATATAGGAGTGTTACAACAGTTTAGTGACAATGTTATGAAGACTTTTACTAACAAATTGGGGGAAAGATTAAGCTTTCTACTCCTATAGAGCATCTTGGAAACCCACAGGGGCAGTTCTACCCTGTCTACAAGGTCTATGAGTTGGAATTGACTCAATGACAGTGGGTTTGTTTTGTGTTTTATTAACAAAAGCCAAGAGCTTGGACAGAACTAAAGCCTCTTTTGATGTCAACCTCAACTTCCCTGAATCCTCTCCTGTCTCATTTCCTAGTCCCACATTTGTAAAGCTGAGTGAAATACTTGATACTTGAGGTCATCAGTATTCCTGTGGGTCTACTAGTCTTGCTAGATCTCTACCACCAGCCACCCATTTACCCTTAGTTGGATTTTACACGTGTCCCAGATGAAAGCTCATTTATTATATTTTCCTTGGCTACCAGAACACATTTTGTTCAATGTGAATGAGGGGGAGTGCAGAGTGGAGACTCAAAGCCCATCTGTAGAGAATTGGACAGTCCCTTAAAGAAGGGTCACAAGGAGGAGACAAGCCAGTCAGGGTGCAGCATAGCACTGATGAAACATACAACTTTCCTCTAGTTCTTTAATGCTTCCTCCCCACCTCTATCATGATCCCAATTCTACCTTAAAATCTGGCTAGACCAGAGCATGTCCATAGGTAGAGATAAAAGCTGGAAACAGGGAATCCAGGAGAGATAAACCCCTTAGGACCAACAATGAGAGTAGTGATACCAAGAGGGTAAGGGGAAGGTTCTGGGAGAAAGGGGGAACCTATCATAATGGTCTACATATAACCCCCTCCCTGGGGAATGGAGAAAAAAACAGGTAAAACATGGAAAAATAATAATTTATAAATTATTAAGAGTTCGTGAGAGAGGAAGAGGAAAAAATGAGCTGATACCAAGGGCTCAAGTAGAGAGAAAATGTTTTGAAGATGATGATGGCAACAAATGTACATACATCTTGATACGATGTAAGTATGTATTGTAATAAGAGCTGTATGGGCCCCCAATACAATGATTTTTTTTAAATAATAAAAAATTTTAAAAAACCATTTTGTGTATAAACTCTTCATCATGCTTGATTCGTATGCTAACCATCAGAATTCAGATAAGTAGCTGGTTATAACTGTTTTGCTCCTAACTTTGGCCAACAGATGAAAATGCAGTGATAAAAAGTCCTATGCATGAGTGAGATATATAATGATTCTGGTTACCATCCATCAGTTGGTCAGTTTGCTATATATCCTCTGATGCAATAAGAGATGAAACTCATCCAATAAAAATGATTCGATATTTCACTGCTTTTCAGAGAGAGGGGCAGATGAAAAGCCCAGGTGGTGTGGGATATGTTTAGTTGATAAATTCTACTCCGGTATCTAATAATGATACCGGACAGAGGTGTCCCTCTCACCCCACCCTATCTCTTGAGAAGACCTACTTTCACTTAAAACTCACTACCATGAAGTCAGTTATGACCCATAGTGACCCTATAGGACAGGGTAGAACTGCCTCTGGGTTTTCTGAGACTGTGACTCCTGACTTTGTGCGTAACAGCTCAGCACCTAACCCTCTGTGCCACCAGGGTTCCAAACCTGCCTGGCTCTGACTGACCAGTTCAACTGGGCCAGGTTTTGTTTACTGTCAAAATAGTAAGTGTGAAGTCTTTAATCCACATCTTTCATAGAGTAATCCTATGAAAGACATCTGTAAGGACCAAATGGCTTATGTTTCTCATTCCTAGATATTTAAAATATATACATAGTGCTGTCTTCGACCTCTTTAACAATAACAGATGCTATGATTTATATCACATTCCCAATCTTTATATGTAATCTTGGTTTCAAGTTAAGCCATGGAAAACTGGTTTCAAGTTGAAATTGTACTTTGGACTAAAACACTAGCTAATGAGTGATTGAAAAGACTATATACTGTGCAGCCCTCCCTTTGGAAATTAAGTCACCGCCAGACATTTTATGAACTGTATACAAGGGATGCCCACCTACGCCCACTTCTCCCTCAACTGGGAGCTGGATGAGTCCAGCCAGTCCACCCAGAAGTATGTCCCCTCACGTCCTTGTGAAGCACGGCCTATTTGCCACCTCTCCCCTTGTGCATCTTGCTTCTTCCATTAAGAGTGAAATGTCTTCATGTCAGTGACCATGTCTAATTCCATTTCTTTTATCCTCACCTGGTGCAGAGTCGATGTGAATGAATGAGGAGTAAAGCCCCGGGACCTAAAAGCAACAGCTGGTGACTCCCCAGAGTACCAGCATCCTTGTTCGTGTCTAGCACAAAGAGAAAACATCTGCGTCCTGGCAGTGCCAAGTTCGTCTCGAGACTCACTTTAATTGAATTGGCATAGGATGCATGGCCTATCCCTGATCAATCACCAGGGCCAGAGAAATGCAGCCAGCGCCTTCGGAATCATACAGATCCCCCCAGGAGAAATCAGGAGCTGCAGGAAAGGCGAGAGAGGAACTGCCGAGAAGCGGAGAAAGCTACCAATCCGTGTCTAGTATCACGGCACTTACCAGCTGTCATTCTAATCGTTTAAATTGTCATAGGGTTCTGGTACCTCAAAAATAAATTATTACTCAGGTTAACAGATACAAGGGGCTTCAGAGAGTTCATGGAAAAATTGAATTAAAAGATAATGAAAATTTCCCAGGGACTTTTGGAAGCCTCTTCCCTCATAGTATTTATTTTTAGAGATAATAAATATCCATTTCTCTTCCAAGATTACACTTAAATTGGATCTAAAGGTCTTGTAAACATCATAGGTAAATTATTCATTGTTACACAACTTGGAACTAAATTAATGATACATTAAAATGAATAAGGGTTTTTACCAAAAAAAAAAAAAACTCTATAAAACAGATTTGAGATAAAAGAGAACCTCAGGATTACCACGGTGGCAATGTTCCCGTCGATAAGCAGGGACCTCAGGCCCCCCACTTTTCTGGAAGATGACTTGGTTGAGGACATGGTCTCCTTAGAGCAGAGTTTCTATTGGTTAGAAGGGCTCTTAAGGGCGCAGGCTGCCCAGTCTCCCAAGTTCTCCACATGTACAATGAAACTCTTAGAGAAATGCTGAAACCCACCCATCTTTTAACAGGCTGTCTCAAAAGGAAATAGATCCTAACGTGATGTGTTTGGGGGAAAGCACAGACTGCTAGCTTCTATTAGAACTTAAAGAAGTAGATGATGGTGAGGCTTACCAGGGAAGAGACCAGGAACTAAGGTCCCTAGTTCTCTGAGAACCACTGCTCTAGAGGAAGGTCGTTGTCTCTTTTCGACATCGGTCGGCCCAGTGTTCCTTGGAGATGCTCCATATGCCTTAGTGTCAATCTTCGCCTGAATCTAGGACAGTGGTTCTCAACCTTCCTAATGCCGCCACCCTTTAATACAGTTCCTTGTGTGGTAGGGACCTCCAACCATAACATTTTTTTCATCGCCACTTCATAACTGTCATTTTGTTACTGTTATTAATCATAATGTACGTCTCTGATATGCAGGATGCATTTTCATTGTTACAAATTGAACATAATTAAAATGGATTAATCACAAAACAAGTAATTATATTTTGTGAAATATTTAGTTCTAATTTCAAGTAAATGAATTTTTGTCTTGAAGCATAGTGTAGCATGGGTAAACAGTCTTCACGCCAGGTACTCGGATGTGGGTGTATCAGCATGTGGGTGGACCTGCCTGGAGATGGATAGAGGAGTGATGTCTCAGTTCCTAAGACCATTGGAAATATGTGTTTTCCGATGATTTTAGGCAACCCCTATGAAAGGGTCCTTCAGCCCCCAAAGGGGTCATGACCCACAGGTTGAGAACCGCTGGTCTAGGAGGTTCTCAACTCTGAGGCCTTGGATAGGGCACATCCACACACATAGTTTTTTCTTGGTGTAGGTCCCTCTTTGTTGCTCCTTTCACCTAACTTTTGTAAGATAAAAGGTGATGTAGGCCACACCTCAGGGAAACTACTGGTAGCTTAAGGCTGGGAATTGTAAGGGCTGTTACAGCCCACTCTAATTCATCAACACCTGATTGGCTAATCACAAGAGACTATGTGATTACATCAACACGTAACTGCTAAATTATGAAGGGTTCCCCTCCCCTACCCCCGCCCCCCAAAACAATGGGAAAGCAAGGTTGAACAGCTCTTGCATACTGGGAGCTTGTCTTCACTCACTGTGAAGCGTGTAAAATGCTTTCTAGTAAGCATTTTGCCCCTGGGCAAGCATCAGCAGCTCTAAGTTAGTGCTCCCAGCAATGTTGCCTAGGAAGGTTTGCTGCAGAAACGGTTGTGATGTTGGACACAGCTTGCAAGGACTGCACTATGGGAAAGCTCAAGGGTATGAGTGGTTTTCTCGCTTCACAAAAGGTGAAATGTCGATGACAAACCTCATTCGGGACATCCATCAATTTCCCAAATGGGTGAAAATGCTGACTCATGGTGCATTTGGACTTTGTTTTACCCAGTCAGACTGTTAATCAAGTTTTCTAGTTAGAGGTTCTGAAAAGATTGTGTAACAAAATAGGCCTTATTTGTGGCAGATGTGGGCACTGGTTTTGCCACCATGACAATGCACCTGCTCACATAGCTATCTCCCTACGCCAACTGTTGACCAAAAAATAGCATGCCTTTCTTGCCCCATGTACTTTACTCACCTGACCTCTCACCAAGCGGCATCTTTTTGTTTCTGAGAATGCAGGGGGACATTAGAGCACAATTTGACCACATAAAAGATGTGATGAAAAAAATGAGGGAGGTGCTGTCAGTCTTCCAAGCAGATGAGTTTGAAAAATGTTTCCAACAATGGAATGGCAGATGTGATAAATGTATTAAATGTAATGGAGAGTACTTTGAAGGTGAAAAGGTTGTTTTTAAAAAATTACATACACAGCTATGGGGGGAAATCAGTGTTTTTGGGGGGGTAACTACCCCCTTGTGTATCATTATATGACTGCCAAACCACTATTATTGGGGGGGGGCAGCCACAATTTAATCTATGACACATGATAATGTCTAATTAGTGAATGTATTGAATGCCATTGATCGTCAAGCCAGATTCAAATTCACCATCAATTACCCTTTCTTCTTCGTAAAAGAGCTTGGTTTTGTTCAAGTATCCAGCCTTCTCCCAGAGTCCATGTGGCTCAGGGGACACCCTAGCCAGATCTTGATAAGCTCACCAATCAGGAGATTCCATATTCCTTGCCAATCAGTTTAGAAATCCAGGTTTCTATCAGTCCATGACATTTCCTTGATAAATACAATTGATCAAAAGAGGTAGGCATAAAATTTAAAAAAGCCACATTAGAAGGAATAAAAATATATTAAAAGATTTTTTTAAAAAGATAAAAAGACTTTATCCGTTTTTTTCGCATATAGGAAATAACATGCCAGGTAGCTTGAGCTACTTAAGAAACCGTCCCCAAATGTAATGATTTGAAGTAAATCACTTTTAGGTCATGATTCTGGATTGGCTGCTAGTCTGAAGCCACTTGATTAGGGCTGAATGGTCTAGAACAGCCCCTCCCATTTTCCTGGGATGGCTGGGACAGCATTGGTGGAGAGGGCCTCTGGGGGTTCTCAGGCTCCACATGGCTACTATGGGCTCCTTCCCATGATTATCTCACAGTGAGTGAAGACAAGCCCCAGGGTGCAAGAGCTTTCAACCTTGCTGGTGCCATGTTTGTTAACCTCTCCCTCCCCAGAGGAAATTACGAGGTCACACCCAGATGCAAGGAGTAAAGAAACAGACCCTACTTCTAATGGAAGAAATGAAAAAAGCACTTGTGGAGGAGCTTGTGGCTATTTTGGGGTAGTTACCATGGAGTTTCTGCTGTGGGTCATTTTCAACCATGAGAAATGCCAGAGAGGAGGGCCCCCAAATCAAACCCACTGCCACTGAGTTGATTTAGACTCAGAGTGACACTGAAGGACAGAGTAGAACTGCCCCTGTGAGTTTCAGACACGGTGGATCTTTATGGGAAGAGAGAACTTCATCTTTCTCCCTCAGAATGCTGGCGGCCTAGAGTTACAAACCTCGTGGTTAGCTGCCCAACCCATAGCACACTACCTACACTACCAGGACTCCTTAAAGATGAAAGGAGCCATGGTCTCAATCATACTAAGCGTATCATTTTTTCAGAGTTTTCTAAATTATGATAAATAAGATATTCCTTAAGTCGTTTATACTGGAGTCTCACTTGCAGCCCAAAGCGTCCCGATTGCCACCGGGATCGCCTATAACACATTCTGAAAGGGAGGCAATGATTTCGGGATTGTCTGAGTGGTCATTGTGGTTTCGAAGCTCTCATCTGCTTCTAGATCATCTCTTTGTGATAACTGGTAAAATACCTTATTATTACCATTCACGCAGAGTTCCCATACTTTCCAGTATGTAGTACATGCTACACAGCATTGGGCTCTACAGTAAAGTCCCCACAGCAGAGCATATGGCGAGGAGGTCGGAAAGGTCAGCCTCTGAGAATGAGGGAAGCACCAAGGTGTTGGTTTCCACCAAAAAGAATGAGAAAAATGGCTAATTCCAGGATGGGAAGGAGAGTTTACCAGAAAGCAAGCGATTGTTTGAAGAATGATTGGGGTCAGTCAGAAGGACGCATGAGTCAGCCTGAAAGGCTTCTTACTGGGCTAATTTGGCAGAATTCAAACATCAAAACATAAACTAAGATGGTGCTGCTGAGCAAAAATCACAAGTCCAAGAAACCCTCAAAGAAAAAATGGGACACAAGAAGAGCAGAAAATAGCCCTTCTCCACAAATTAAATGCCACATAGAAAAATCTAGAAGGAAATGATGAAGAAAGTATCATTTTGAAGCCACAAATCTTTGCGGTGTTTCCTTTCCTGCCGTAAGAGTGTTGGGGAATGAAATAGTCACATGCTCTGATTTAATTTAAAGAGGAAAGACAGTTTTGCATGGATAAGTGTAGTGAATGCTACCTTTAGCCTATGATCAAAGTTAGCATCGCCAACAACAAAATGGTGTTATTTTCTGAATAGTATGTTCCTCTCCAGAGCACCGAGGCCACTGGAGTGCCAAACAAAAGTTGCAGTGTTCTAAGTCCAATATTTAAACTGAATATAATCATGAATAAGGCAAATCTGGATTGAGGGGCAGTATACAAGATAACTGACCTGGATATTCAAAAATATTAATATCATGAAAGCAAAGGCCTGCGAGGGAACTCTTATAATGAACCTAAAGGGATGCACCAACTAAACGCAGTTCACGATCCCTGATAGGCTCTTTAATTCAAGTACACAAATAAAAGATATTTTAGGGTAATTAAGTAAACAAAGGTAGATTTATTATTAGATATTGTATTTGTGTTCATTTTATTAGGAGAGAATGGTAGTTAGATAGAAATAAATCTTATTTTCAAGAGGTACATGCATTTAAGGTTGAAATGGCATGGTAGCTACAGCTCAGTTCATTTTTCAAATGACTCCAGAAAAAAAAGTACTTGCATAAAAAGGAACAAATGTAGAAAAACATTATCAATCATTATATCCAGACGAAGGATAGATGAGGAAACTTTGTTCCATTTAATCTCAAACCAAACAAACTCCTGGCCATCAAGTCCCCTCTGAGTCCAGAGCGGCCCTGTGGCTTTCCGAAGCTGTAGATCGTCACCGCAACAGGACGCCTCGCCTGCCTCCCTCAGAGCAGCTGTTGCTTTCAAATTGGGTGATCCTCTAGGTCACCAGGACTTCTAATACTACAAATGTATCCTAATAGAACAGATACAACTATTTTCAAAGTAAAATAGGGGTGACCCCAACAATACAGAAGTAACTAAAATCACAAATACATATCTACAGGATAATCCAGAATATATGAACTTTATGAATGCACATTGCTTTTCTAAAAGTTTTTTTTAATTAATAGGGTTTGTAAGTGGGACCAAACATTAACCAAATTCCCTGCTAAAATTATCTCCAAAGTAGAATAATAAGATTCATAAAGTGGATTTACAGCTTCATCCTTGCTTTCCGAATTTGTTACATCAACATATTGACTTTAAAAGAAATTGGCGAGCGAAGATGGTTAGAATCAACTTATAATAACTTGCAGAGTCATAGGCATCCCAAGAGTCAGTTTGTTGGTGTGTTATGAAGGAAACCTGGGGCATAGCCAAGTCCAATCAAGGTCACCCTGACAAACAAAATCATTCCTAACAAAGGCTGCAAAAGAGCCACACTGAGACCTAGCCACAGTAAGTCACATTGGGATAGTGGGTGGACGGACGGTGTTCAGTGTGGAGCACAATGCAGGTAAATGGTTTTATTTATTAGCTCCCTTATTTAACAGGAGGCCCAAAGGAACTGCTTGTCCAAATCTAGAAAGTAGATCACATGCATTTGATAAGGATTCTGAACCACTTTTCAAAGTATCTGATGGATGTGAGGTTTCCAGCTCTAGGAAGGCATTGCTATCTTACAGCAAAGATACATTGCTATCTTACAGCAAAGTTCCTTTTTAAAAAAATTCATTTTATTAGGGGCTCATACAACTCTTATCACAATCCATACATACATCAATTGTACAAAACAAATTTGTACATTCATTGACCGCATCATTCTCAAAACATTTGCTCTCCACCTAAGCCCCTGGCATCAACTCCTCATTTTTCCCCTCCCTCCCTGCTCCCGACTCCCTCATGAACCCTTGATAATTTATAAATTATTATTTTGAGCATCAAAGTTCTTTGTGTTTTTCCTTCACCATAAAAAAAAAAACCAACAACAAACAAACGCCCATACCATCCAGTGTTTACGCTTTGGTTCTGATTCAAAAGCAAACAACCTCTGACTACCAATTCAATTTCCCAGTAACTCAAGGAAAGCAGGATACACCGGAGAATGCAGATATGTAATCTATTCCCAAGAAAGGGATACCCCTCATTGTAATAAACACACCGATATTCCTCATACCAGCCTCTTGTACGTTCAGTTAGAGGGGTCACACCCCCCAAATTTATTAAGCAAATAAGATCCATTTCTTAGCCTCGGGCCTCAGTAGCCTTGACCTTCAAACCAAAAGGTCCAAGATTTGAACACACCAGTACACCTGAGGAAGAAAGATGTGGCAGTTTGCTCCCAGGGTTAGCTGCCCATGTGACCCACTACACCACCAGGGCCTTGCAAAAACTGACTCTATCTAAAGTACAGACAGGAGCCCTGATGGTTATGCATGGCGCTGCTAAGCGACTGACAGCTCAGCAGTTTGAAACCACCAGTCACTCCTCCAGAGAAAGAAAGGGCTGTCTACTCCTGTAAGGGTTTTCAGTGTTGGAACCCACACGGCACGCTACCTGTCGTATAGGGTCGCTGTGAGTTGGCATCAACTTGATGGCAGTGAGCTTGCTTTTTTGGAGCACAAATGGCCTGCCTTGCCCGTTCTGTTCCTTTAAGAACTATTTATATGGCATTAGACTGACAACGTAACTGGAAAGGTCAGGCAGGAGCCTTCGGAGGCAGGGAGTGTATGTTCATGGGGAGGAACAACCCTCAGAGGGAAGGGTAGTGTGTTGGCACAGCTCAGAAGACTGTCACTGTCACTGAATTGTCCTTGTAGAAGCTGTTGGATTG
The DNA here is from genome assembly GCF_050624435.1 of Tenrec ecaudatus. Lineage (NCBI taxonomy): Eukaryota > Metazoa > Chordata > Mammalia > Afrosoricida > Tenrecidae > Tenrec > Tenrec ecaudatus. Next base: position 14,728,110 of record NC_134544.1, read on the forward strand.
GCATGTGACTTGCTGTGCATATTCACAAAAGCAACAACATAAGCAAACTTTTACAAGAAAAATATTTGGAACAACTATAAAATAGTTACCTTTCAACTTTAAAGGACTACTTGCAAACCTTTATGTAAAGAAGGAAGTTCATACTTGGGATTCTTACCTGAACTCACACGAATACCTACTGCTATTATATAAGCTCTAATTGCTTTGTTTAAAAAATCACATTTAAAACAAATGTGCTTAAATTATGCCAAGCATGAATCATTGATTTCTCTAGTAATTCAGAATGATTCCATCGATAGCCAGCCAGTTTGTTTCTGGTGTAGAAAAGCACCTGTTTTCCTTTCCACTTTTTCAACTGACTCTGAAAGAGCCCTGGGCGCATAGTGGTTATACGTGGGACTGCCATCCTCAAGGTTAGCAGCTACTCCAGGGGAAAGATGAGACTTTCTACTCCTGCAGAGTTGCCGTCTTGGAAACCCTCAGGGACAGTTCTACTCTGTCCCACACGGTTGCATGAGTCCGAATTGACTCAATGGCAGGATGATGAAACTACAGTGAAGGCGCCCTGGTGGCATAGTGGGTTATTTGCTAGGCTGCTAACTTCAAGGTTGAAGGTTCAAACCCACCAACTGCTCCATGAGAAAGAGGTGAAGCTGCTGTTCCCCAGAGATTCACAGCCTCAGAAACCCACTGGGGCTATTCGACTCTGTCCTATGAGGTCACTGTAAGTTGAAATTAACACTATGGCAGTGAGTTTGGTTTGGTTTTGTCTTCATGATGAAATATGTGGATACAGCTAAGCAAATATTAACAAAACTCTTAACACATTTGTCTCTTTGAGACTGTACTTGAGATATTTAAACATTATTAAGCATCTTTTTGCTATTAAACTTCAAGCATTCATTTTCTAGCATGCAATATTTATGGTTAAAATGTTCCATCAACAAGTATAAGTCTTAAATGGATTACTATTTTGAAAAGGTCTGAGAACAGTCTTACTTACAAATGTAGAAACCAAGTCCAGGGATTAAGATTGCATCGCATATCTGTGTGTGTTCAGGATGGTGTGAGGTATTTTTGATTAAAGGACTTGAAGAGTTCAGAAAAATACTTACCACTTGTCTTGACTCATGATCACACATGATCATGGTTGAAAATATGATTCATAAAGGAAATGATTTAAATTAGCCATTCTTCTACTACCCGCAGGTAACTGCTGTATACGTCCCTATATTTTCTATGATCGTATTGTGTGTAGGTATATGTGCATATTTCTATGATCGTATAGGTACATGCATATATGTATATATTTTCACAGAGTATACAAGGGTCCTTCCAAAAGTTCATAAAGACTTCCGTTATTGTTTAGCTCAATATTTACAGGAGCTTTTACAAACCACCTCCTCTGTATTTTACAGTGTGTAGTCCTGCATTTTTTTTACTTGAGAATGTATTGACTTATTCATTTTATTTTTGGATAGCGCATTGCCAGTATACAGGAATACATTTAGTATATGTATATGGAGCTTTTACACTACATCATTGTCCATCTCATTTATTAATTCGAGTAGGTTTTGTGTGTATGTTCTTTAAGATTTCCTACATATAGATTCACGACTCTGTGAATAAAGACAGCTTAACATTTTCATATTCAATCTGCATGCCATTTATTTCCTTATCTTCTTTAATTTCACTGTTAGAATTTCTGATACAATATAGAATAGAAATGCCCCTTTTCCAGTTTTCTGGGAAATTTTTCACTTTTTCATCATCGAGCTCTTGGCTGTTCACTTTTTTTGTGTGTGCTGTTCATTTTTAATAGATGCCTTTATAAGATTGTGGAAATTTCCTTTTATTCCTCCCTGATTGAGTTTTTTTCATGAATGGATGTTGGATTTTATCCAATGCTTCCTGTGCCTCTTAAGATGATGTGGTCTTTTATGAAATTCTTTTATATGTTATATTACATTAAATGGACTTTGGACATTAACCTATCCTTGCACTACTTGCATAAATTCCACTTGATCATAATGTATAATCCTTTTATGTTTCTGGTTTCGATTTGCTAACACTTGCATTGTGCTCAGGGTTCGTAGTCACAAGGGATACTGTTGACAGTTTTCTTCTCATGTGATGACTTTGGTTTTGCTGCTGACTTAATAATGGCCTTGCAGAATGACTTGGCAAGTGTCCCTTCCACTTCCATCTTCTGGATTAATTTATCAAAGATGATACATTTCTTCTTTAAATGATTTTAAGAATCTTCAGTGAAACTTTCAGGGCCTAGGACTTTATTTGTAGAAAGATTTTTAAATGACTATTTCAATTTCTGTATTTGTTGTAGATCAACTTCTCTTTTCTTATGGAATTAATATTGTCATGTTTATCTTCTAGGGATTTGTCTATTTTATTTAAATTGTCTGATTTGTTGGCATAAGGCTCTTCATTGTATTCCATTACAATGTGTCTGATTTCTGCAAGGTCAATAGTGCTTTTCCCACTTTTCATTCCTGATTTTAGTAATTTGTCTTTTCTTAAATATTTCCTTTGTCAGTCTAAATAAAGTTGTTGCAGTATTTTTTATCAAGGAATAAGCTTCATATCATTGATTTTTCTCTATTGTTCTCTGCCTTTGATTTCATTGAGTTCCACTCCAATCTTTATCATTTCATTCATTCTGATTATTTGGGGTTTAGATTTTTTTTATTTTCCTAATTTATTCAAGTATAAGTTTAAGTGATTGATTTGAGATTTTTCTTCTTTTCTATTATAGGTATGTTTAAAGCTATAACATTGTAGATATGCACTGTTTAGCCGTGTCCCATAAATTTAAATATTTTCTTTATATTATTCAAAATACTTTCTCATTTCCTTTGTGATTTCTTCCACGTTGTTGCTCTTCAGTGCTGTTGAGTCAGTCCTGACTCAGAGTGGCCCCAGGTATACCAGAATGAAACGCTGTCTCATTCTGTGCCTCCTCACAATTGTGGTTATGTTTGAGCCCATTGTTGCAACCCCTGTACAAATCATCTCATCCAGGATTTTTCGGTTTTTGCCGACCCTCTATGTTACCAAACAGGATGTCTTTTTCTGTGGACCAGCCCCTTCGGATCATCCTCACTTCTGAGGAGCACCCGAGCTGTACTTCTTCCAAGACAAATGGGTTCATTCTTCGGGGACTCCATGGCATTTTCACAAACACACTAATTTAAATGCATCGATTGTCATTCATTCTTCCATATTCACTGTCTAGCACAGGAAATGATGGAAATGTCCTGGTTTGGGTTAGGCATTCCTTAGTCCTCAGAATGACATCTTCGCTTCTTAACATTTAAAAGAAGTCTTGAGCAGAAGATTTGCTGCTTTCATCGTTGATACAAGTAAAATGAAATCCTTGATAACCTCAATCTTTTCTCCATTTATCAGAACCTTTTCCTTTGACCTATGGCTTGTTTAGAATTGTTTTTGATTTCTAATTTGTGAATTTTCCAAATTTATTGCGGTTATTGTTATCTAATTCAATTCCATGTGGTAGTAAAAGCATACTCTGTACCATTCCTGTTCTGTAAATTTTTTAAGATCCATTGAATCTTTATGGAATATGATATAGTCTATCCTGGAAAAGGTGCCATATGTCCTTGAAAAGAACGTGTACTCTGTTGTTGGACAGAACGTTCTATAGCTATCAAATTTTCTATAGACTTGTTGATTTTATGTCTTGTAACTCTTCTTAATTATTAAGAGTGAGATACTGGAATCTCTGATTATTAATTACACTCTAGATGTTCTTCATTCTTCCTGTGGATTTGAGTTACTGTCTGGTATATTTTCTTCCACTGACAACAACTTCTCTTTTCTCCTCCTTCGTGCTATTGTTGTGAAGTAACATCTTTATTCTTCATGAACTCAAAGCACAATTTTATAGCTATTGCTTTATTCAACTGCATTTTGGATCGTGGCCGTTGGTGGTGGTGCCATTTCGTCTGCTCCCACCCTATGTCCAGCAGAAGGAAACACTTCCTGGTCCTATGCTATCCTCACGACTGTTGTGATGTTTGAGCGCATCGTTGCCGGCATTGTGTCTTTCTCTCTTCCACGGGTCCTGTACATTACCCACTGGAAGTGTAATGGTTATGAGTTGTGCGATGATCTGCATGGTCAGTAGTTCAAAATCACCAGCAGCTGCGAGGGAGAAAGGGCTTTCTACTCCCATAAACAGTTACAGTCTTGGAAACCCACAGGAGGGGTGGCCAGGGATTGGCATCCACTCAGTGATAGTGAGTTTGGATTTGTTAAAATACATTACCAACACCTCAATTAGTTAACAAAATAAAACTAAAAATATATATTAGTAATATGTTTTATATTTGCATATATAAATGTAAGTGGGGGTCTGTATTTTTTCATCTTATTATTATTAGTTGGGATTTAGAACATAGATCATACTGTTCCGTATTTCAATCACGTCAAGTAGAATTGTACAATTGTTATAACAATCAGTTTCCAAACATCCTTTTTCTACGTGGTCTTCTTGACATCAACTCCCTTTTACCTGCCCACCACCACTGTGTTTCTTCTTGTGAATTAAGTTACCTACCACCTGCTGTCATTTCCTTCCATCCTTAAGTCTCCTGTCGTAGGCGTGTCCGCAAACGCCAAATGCTGGGCCATTTCTAGGTGAAACGTGTTCTGTTCAAGGGGGGATATTCTGTCACTCTGGGTTGCAGTTTTTCTTGTTTCCATATTTTGAATGTCATTCCTCAGCCTCGGGCCTCCACCATGCTCATGAAAAGTCAGCCCATCATATATTGTTCTCTTCTAAGTGACGAGTCATTCTTTTTAAGATTCCCCTCTGTCTTTAACAAGGTCCAGTGCGCAATGAAAACGTGGGACCTGTGTTCATGAATTATTAAGAGTTTCAAAATGGTGAGAGCAATGCTGTCCCTGGACCTTGACTTTCAACAATTTGACTCTGATTTGATTATTATTGGTAAATGCGTATTATATCTGGAATTAGTTGAAAGTCTTGAATAAATCTACTTGTTTCATCAAATATGGGAGGCTTTGAGGTTTACTCAAATATTATTTCCATTCCTTTGGTTTCTCCTCTTATTCGCTAACTGATATTATTCATCTATTGATGAGCTTAATGGTGTCTCTTTAGTCTCTGAAGTTCTGCAAACTTGTTGTCTTTTGTTGTTGTCTTGTTTGGATTTTTTCGCTTTCTTAGGAAGGCTTCATTATATTACTTGGAAGTAGATAGCAAAGCAGACAGAGATGGAAATACACTTAGTCCTTCTTGACAACCGACTTTCTCATGGAGGTCAAGACATAGTTGGGCTCCTCGTGCCTCATCCTGGAATGGATGTGGTTCGTTTTCTTGATGAACTGGAAGGCCTACGTGTCCTTGGAGATCCTGGGCAGTGTTCTACTCAGAGGGCACAAAACTGTACACCTCCTGGATCTTATCCTCCAATGAACTTGGTGTCCTTGGTGAATTAATTGGCCATGGTGGCCGCTGTGTCTCTGCCTGCTCGTGTTCTTGATTGCCTTGTGTCCCTTCTTGAGGTACATGACTCTGGTATCACACAGTTGTTGCTGTTTTTCTTCAATGGGTCATGTGGTAAAATGCTGAATAATTTCTTTTGACCCATCTTCATTGATCCTCTCCCCCCCTGCTAACTCACATCTGCTATTTAGCCCCACAATTGCATCTTTCAACAGACTTGTTTAATCTGTATGCTCAGCAAAAGTTCCAAGGAGCTGGACTATATGAGAAAGAATGTGGCATCGGGATAGAAGGAAGGCTTTGTCACAACCTCCGTTATGCAGACGGTGCACTTTTCTTGCAGAAAGTAAAAAAGACTTGAAGTAATTACTGTTGAAGAGCGAAGACCACAGCCTTCCACATGGATGACACCTCAACAGAAAGAAAGCGCAAATACAGCCAGTAAGCAACATTGTACTAAAGGAGACAAGATTGAAGTTGATAAGGATTTCATTTTACTTGGATCGACAACCAATGCCCACTGATTATAGAAGCTGCAGTCAGGAAATCAAATGACGTGTTGCAGTCAGCACATCTGCCACAAGATACCGCTTTAAAAGTGTTAAAAAGTAAAGATGTCACTTGACTAAGGAATGCCAGACCCCAGCCACGGGGTTTTCAATCTCCGCATATGCATGTGAAAGCTGGACAAGAAATAAAGCAGACTGAGGAAGGACGATGCTTTTGAACACTGGCGCTGCGGAAAGATATGAACTGTATCACGGACTGCCAGAAGAACGAGCAAGTCTGCAGCGGAAGAAGCGCCACCAGAAAGCTCCTTAGACGCGAGAGCGGCGAGCCTTCGTTGCGTGTATTTTGGGGAGGAGGGAGTCACTTCTGGAGCAGGACCTCATACTTGGTGAAGCAGGTCATCAACAATTAGGAAGGCCCTCAATGAGATGAACGAGCACAGCGGCTACAACAATGGGCGCACATACAGGAATGACGGAGAGGATGGCACAGTGTTCCCTTCTGTCGGGCCCAGTCTCTGTGAGTCGAGACGAACTCAACAGCACCTTAACAACGTCAACAATGAGTTTTAAATGGCAATGAATGTAATGATCAATTCCAAAATTTCCATTTAGTTCTTATTTTATATAATTCCTATATCTTTATCAGTATTTTCAATTTGATGAGATATTGTCATAATTTCTTTGGACATAGTTTCCTTTATTTCTTTGATCATATTTATAAGAATCAATTTAAAGTCTTTGTCTCCAAAATCCAATATCTAGGCCCCTCACAGGCAGTTTCTAGGAACTTCTTTAGTATTGATAGGTCAAACGTCACTGTTTCTTTGCAGATGCCATAATTTTTTTTATTGAAAGCTGAATATTTTAGCTAATAAATTATAGCACTTTGGGGTGGTTTTTATTGTTTTATTTTATTTTGTGTGTGTGTGTGTGTGTGTGTGTGGTTGTTGTTTCCTTGATAACTTTCCTAATTCCATGGAATCTGCTTCCCTTAAAATGTACATTGCTGGTGCTTCTACTCAACTTTTCTTCTCCTTCCGCATCATTTCTCCTTCCTTTTCTGCCTCGTATTTTAAAACCTGGTTTCCGAAGGGTCACTCCAGGAGCAGCGTTGCTTAGCAGCCAGCTATGACTGGTTAGAAATCATACCAAAACACCCCGATCCAGTAAAGCTTCCATCCTTTACCAATGGATATGTGCTTGGGTTAAAGGTCACAATCAGTATTTCAGACAGTGTACAAGTCTATCTTGTCATTGTTTTTGTGTACACAGCTTCATGCTCAGGGAGTATAAGTCAATAGCGAGTAGAGAGCTGCTCTCTCCTGAGCATGCTCAGAGCTTCACACATACATGCAGTTTCCCAGACATGCAGGGCTAGACGGGAGCTTATCAGGGCACACTATGAGTGTTTCAGGCACCAGGCAACTTTAGATTTCTGACTGGTCTGCTGGGGTGTTGATGCCCAAACCCATATTGTAAGCCCAGGTTGACTGTAAGGTTGGCCTTTCCTGATTATTTGCCACCGAGATCAGTGATGTTTTTGACAGCGCCCCTCTGTATGGGATTCTCTAACAGTCCTCTCTGACAGCTGCCATGCACAGTCCACTCTGTCCTGGTGCCTCTACCACATCCTGGTGCTGGGAGTGCTGGGATGATGGGAGCAGCCCTAGGCTGAAACACCACAAATGCTTAGAAGGAAAGTAGTTTTCCTTAAATAAATGCATCTCCGTTTGGTGTGTGTCCTTACTTCATTCACTGAGTCCTGCGGGTTTTGTTGTTGCTGAGAACTTTGTCTGAGCAGCAGAAAGGGACCGCAGTGCTTCTCCCTCAGCCATTCCGGGGATCCTGCACTAGCAATTTTCCATTTCTCTACAGAGATGGGTTCCGATATACATCCTTCGTTTCCCATAGTCAATTCAGAATTCATGTTTCTACCCAGTGCAACATGTAGAAACCTTGTAATGTAAATGTTTGTTTACTGTTGATCATTGCCACTCTTCCCTTGTGCTAATAATTGTCACTGTAGCCATACATGTCAATGCACAAATTGGATTAAATCACTCCTATGACTTCAACCAAATAACTCTTGTTCATTCAAAAAACCCAGACTTTTTCAAGGGAGCAAGAGAATTTTAACAAAAAACCTCTTTATGTGTGTACTGAGTTGGTGTATAGTACATGTCTTTATATATGTAATTTAGAATTCTTGGGAGAAGAAAGAGACCCATTGTATTTCAGGGACTAGCACTGAGAATCATGGTTCGAATTCTTTCGTGATCTAAAGAGTGTGTAGTGTTCTCTGGGGGAAAGGTATTGTGTGCCGAGTGAGTGATCTGTGTATTCTTGCAACACTTTTGCCCCCATGCAACCACACAAAACTGGACTTGCACACTCAAGGAGAGAATTGGCACTCACCAGTGTTTTGCAAGCATGTAATTACTAGTACCTAAAATAGTTTAGAAATTTCATGGAATGGTATATTTTTCATTCTGGCTGCTCTAGGTTATGATAATATAATCAGGGGGCGTTCTTATACTGTTTTTAAAAAATATTTTAGAAGATAAAGTTTCTTCACTCTTTCAATGCTACCTTTTAGATCTCCTGCCTCAAACTACCTCTTGGTGATGTGAACTACACATGCACACATAAATATTCACATCCCTGTCTACACCACACTTACTGATTTTGGATAGTTAGATATAAGAAAACATCTTTACCTAATTTTTCAAGAAGCAGTTCCTTGTTTTATTCCCTGTCCAGAATGTTTCCCTCTCAGTTCACCTTAACTATCCATGAAGGTACAGCTCCAAATAGTCCTCTTTCAGGGACTCTCATTTGATCTTATACCTGGAAATCATCTTTTCCTCTTTCCTTGCTCCCCCCCTCCCTTTAATGAATGTTTATTCAGCACCAACTCTTTGTACGACACCACACTAGTATTAGAAGTTGCTTGTACCAAATAACTTGGCAGTGGAAGCTCTGGCGGTGGCGTGCTTACAGCCTGGGCTGCTGGTGCGTAGGTCAGCAGCTTGAAGCCACCCGGTGCTCCCCAGGAGAAAGATGGGTCTCTACTCCAACAAAGAGTTGCAGTCTCAGAACCCAACAGGGGCAGCTCTACCCTGTCCTATATGCAGGGTCCCCATGAGGCGGATTGATTTGATGGCAGTGAGTTTTTGGTTTTATAGCTATATGTTTCTATGTCTTATTTCCTCAATTCATTGTGAGTGCCTTGGTTGGGGAGGGGTGAGGAGGGTGCATCCTCCACCATATTATTTATTATGCAGTAAATGTTTAAGGAAAAAGTCTAATGTCTATGTTGATTATTCCATTTGTGAGCTTCTTTTAAATATACTTCAGTATGCATGATAGAAATCATCCCAAAAGTTAGTGATCTCATTCAATTAGCCCACACCAAGTAGTCTAATGAAGCATGGGACAACACTTTGAAGCTGATGAAAAGGAAGGCCTCTTGTCTATCTCCAGAACCTCTCACACTCAGCCATTTGCTTTCCTCCCCTATTTCCTGGCTCTGTGAGAATTTCCTCCCTCCCTCCGAGTATGTGTGCATCAAGGAACCATATAATTATAACAGCCAGTGCAGCATTCAGTGATCCCGGCTCGTGTTCGATCCTCAGCGAGTGTGCACGAGTGTAGAGGATGGCGAGAGAGGGATCAGCAGAAAGAGCACAACCTTAGGAATAAGGACGTAAAGCTTCTTCCGCTCCCTAGCCGATGCCCGCTTCCTCACTGATTAAATGAGGAGTTGTAGGGGTACTGGGCTGTGTGAGTGCCCACTGTTCTCTTCCCGCTCTGAAACTTCATGAGCTTAGGCAGACTAACTCCTTTGTAAACAAATCAGGAACCGTCACATCAGCAGCTAATGTACAGACATGGCATATATCACCTGCACATTTTGCCTGCTGTCTGGTCCTTTTACAATATGTACCATGAACAGTCTGGAGCTCCTGCTTTCCCAGGCCAGAAAGACCTTCTCACCTCTTCTGTGTCTCTATTAGTCCAACCAGGTCAGGTTCCGCCCTTTCCAGAGAAGCACTGAAGCACTGACTCACCTACCTCAGTCAGTCCAGCCACCGGGAGGGGGGGGAGAGGGGGCATCCCCTCTCCTCCTGAGCTGCTCTAGCACTTACTGTCCAGTTCAGCAACCCCCCCGCCCCCCGCACCAAGCGTGCTTCCTCCGCCCTTCCATCCCCATTATTTCCCGGAGGCACGGATCATTCTCTTTATGCCCGTCAAATAAGGATACTAATTAAAGCTACATTGCCAAACACATATATTATGATCACATTAGTCCATTTCTAAAAACCTTCCAGAAGCATGAAATAAAGGATGCCTTTGCATGAATTGCGTTGGGCTGCTACCTGCAAGGTCAGCAATTCGAGACCGCCATCAGCTCCAAGGGAGAAAGACGGGGCTCTCTGTTCATTCTCCTGGGAAACATTCAGGAGCAGTTTTATCCTGTCCCACAGGGTCTCTGTGAGTCAGAATCGACTTGATGGCAGTGCGTTTCTGCATGGATTAGATGTGCTGCCATCGCCTCTTAACAGAATGACTTACTTCAGACAACTTTAGTAGCGTCTTTTACCTGGGCATTCACATTAAATAGGCGATTTCAGAGTATAAGCATCTGCCACTCCTTTGTTAAGCAACTTGAGAATATGTATCAAAAGCCTTAATTTTTTTTTTTTGCACTCTCACTCTCCTTCTAGGAACGCGTCTTAAAGAAAAGTACCAAGAAAGAGGGAAATGAGTTTAAATGCAAACACATTTTTAAGGATGGTTTGTAATATTAACGTTCAAAAACAAATGAACGGGTAGATACATGATGTACGTATCAGAGAATAGTATATAACCATTAAACAGTGTTGGTAAAATTGCTATCAACAAAGGGAACTACGATATAATGTTAAATTTAAAAAAATCAGGATGTAAAGCTGTATATGTAAGCAGATCAAAGCAATGCAAAATACAAGTAGAAAAAAATAGAAACGACAGGGAATATATCAAAGTACAAAAGGGGAGTAGCTGGCTTTGAATGGCTGCAGTGTAATGCGTATTTCCCCTTTCTCTTCCACCGTTTGCTCCCATTGTCCAAAGTGAACATATGGTGGTAATTTTGGAATAAAAGCAGGTTTAACATTTTAAAATGGGGCATCAAAGCTTTAGCTTGAAGCAGAAGTTAGAGTTTCCATATTTCAGTGTTTTTGTATCTGCTGAGTGTGGTTGTCGAAAATGAAGTTCATTCTGACTCTGGCTCCCATCTTCCCTGCTGCCAAGTCTGAAAAGCCTCCTCCATGCTCTCCTGAAGGCCACTGGGCATTTGGGGTTCCCTACAAGGAGGAGAAGCTGTGTCTGGTGAGGAACAGGAGGCAGCCGCCCACCCGCCCGGCTGGCCCCTTTGGGGAGGGAGCTCTGAACCAGCCTGTTCTCCAGGCTTAGACAGAACTCCTGGGCAGGGTTTGTTTACGTTGGGCTGATCAGGCTGTCACGGATGTGTGATGGCCTTTTCACACCCAGGAACTTAGAAATCAGGCAAGTCAGCTGTAGAGGTGAACTTATGATCCTCATAAAATCCACGCAGGAGGCTTAACCTATTGAGCAATTTCGCATGGTGGTAAGCTTTACCCGTGGAAATTTAATTTAGCAGTATCTACCTTAGCATAAAAGGAGCCCTGGTGACGTCGCGGTCATGCGTTGGGCTGTAAGCCACAAGGTCTTCAGGGAAAACTCACCAGCTGCCTCTGGGGAGAAAGAAGGCTGTTGACTCCTGCAAAGACTGACCGGCTGGGAAACCCACGGGAGCAGCTCTCCCCTGGCCTTCAAGGACACCGTCGGTCGGCGGCATCTACTTGATGATATTGTGTTTACTTTTGATTTTGAGCTACAGCCGCTAGTGCATTTCAGAATCTAGTAACAGCCCCCGCTAAAAGGAGAGTGTTTCCATGTGGACACATCCCCTCTATCAGACAGATGAGACAGTCCAAACGGCCCTCTGAAAACTCAGGTCAAAGGGCCCAACAGGACAACGATCACTAACTGGGTGGGATGATCCCATTGAAGAGGGACGGAGCCTGTGGAGAAACAGAACAGAAACTTACATGCCAGAAAGAAAGTGAAACGAAACTGAAAGGCAGCCAGCACATCTATTCAAAACAAAACAAAACAGAAGCCGCTCCTGATGCCAACAGCATGCTAACAGGAAACCAGGGAGCTATGGGTGAGGCAGGAGTTTGAGGAAAGCAAAGAAATGTCTGGAGTTTTCCCACCTTGTATTTGTACATGAAAGGAAACTCTACATCGGCCACGTGACCCGGCTTGAACTCCTTCAACCTTTCCAACTCTCAGTTTATTCAGCTGGGAAAACCAGGGTCAGAGTACACAGGGACAAGGGTGAGTCCCGAAGTGTTGCTAACAGGGGTTCAGTTCAAACACGCACAGCTCTATTCCAAGCCAAAGAAGTCAAAACACCTCTCTGCAATCAGTAACACACTCGTCCCAGTCTCAGGAGGGTGCCTTCCACATAATGTGGCTTTCAAGGGGATGGATCGGTTGGGTCACGGCAGCTCAAAAGATGATGGAGAGTCTCTTGTGGGGACTCCCAAGGTGTAGTCTTGATAGGTTTTCTTGAAGAACACAAGCCTCTCACAGCAACTTCTTTGGAGGATGTTTTAAGACTCTTGAACTCTCATTGGTGAGGAAAAGGCCAGGAGAGGTGTGTGCAGCCACTTTCCCCCCCATCACGAGGATGCACCTGCTCATTCCTCCAGGAGGATGTGCTGAGGGAAGTTCCATGGGGGAACTTACCACCCCTCCCCCCAGCCCTGATAGTGTGCCTTCAAACTTCTTTCTGACCCCCAAACTGAGAAAAGAAAACCTTGAAAAAGAACACAATTCAAGCCCCTCCAGGATGCCCAAACTGCCCTTTTAGTCGGTTTAAACCTGTCTGTATTCACTGTGCAAAGGCATCTGGCTGTGTGAAGAACACCAAGCAATGGCTACCTTGAGAAGAATAGGGACTCAAGAACACTTCCCTCTGTCCCCGTGGAAACCAGCCCTGGATGAAGAGTCCGTTGTGTGGACAGAACAATGAAGTACAGCGCGGTTTACAATCAGGAAAGGTGTGCAGCAGCAGGTGCATCCTCTCACCGTATTTATTCCGTCTGTCTTCTGAGCAAATCATCCGAGAAGTTGGCTTGTATGAAGACGAAATTGGCATCAGGAGCTTCTGGACACCCTGAGATCTGCAGGTGGCAGGGGGACTTGAATCGCTTCATGAAGACTTAGGATGACCTTCTTAATTATGCATGACACCTCAGTGTAACGAAAACAAAAATCCTCACAACTGAGCCAATAGGTAAGTTTATGAGAAATGGAGAAAAGATTGATGCCATTCAAAGTGTCTTCTTGCCTGACTCTCCAGAGAGTTCTCATGGAAGCTGCATCAAGGGAACAAACGACGCCTTGCGTTGGGTGAATCTGCCGCAGAAGACCTCTTCAGGGGATTGCAAAGCAAGGATGTTACTTTGAGGACTAAGGTGTGCCTGATCCAAGCCACACTATTTTCAATGGATTCACATGCCTGTGACAGTGGGGCATTGGATAAGGAAGACCGACGAAGAATCTGCACCTTCTCTAACGGTGCTGGCGAAGACTATTGAAAGCCCCACGGACTGCCAAAGGAACAAACAAATCTGTCTCGGAAGAAGTACAGGCAGGATGCTCCTTAAAGGCCAGCATGGTGAGGCTTCGTCTCAGGTAATTTGGACATGTTGTCAGGAGAGACTGATCCTGCAAGGAGAGCATGCCTGGTTAAAAAAAAAAAAGAGGGGCAGTGACAATGAGGAAGGCCCTCAAGGAGATGGATTGACACAGTGGCTGCACCAATGGGCTCAGCCGTAAGGAAAACAGTGAGGATGGCACAGGATCCGGTCGCTTTTCGATCTGCTGTCCTCGGTGTTGTCAGGAGTCAGCACCATCTCAACAGCCCTGACCAGCAAACACAGCATGACTATGAGAGTGCAGCCGTCTTTGGGGAAGGGTTAGCGAGATGGACACTCCACCCTCAGACCTGTGTAGACCTAATGGAAGGGGGTGCTGATAAACAGCTGCTTCATCTTCTGGTTTTGTTTGTACAGTTTCTTTGGTTTTGTAGAACACTTTGGGACCCACCCTTATAGAATTTCCAGGCTTTGGACCTCTGAGATGATCAGGTGCCCCTCTGTGGGCCCAGGTCACTTTACGGCCAGGCCACATCTCTCCTGCTGTGGACACAAACCCACAAGGCAGCCAGAGATCCTCCAGGGCCCACCATGGCTCAGGCATGAGGCAAGAGGACCCCAAACAGGTGTTCTTTGAGGACAGCTGAGTGACCACAGTAGTTTGGACAGTGCCACCATCACCAGATAGCCAGGCGGTGTAAGAATGGAAGGGGACCAGGAAACAGTGGGTGTCACCAGGGCCAACTCTGTGGTTCCAGACCACGTGCTCAGAAGGACCCAAGCTTGTTCAAATGCTCTGCTGTCGCCATCTTGACTATCTTTATGATTTTTTCCTGGGGCCCTGCAAATTAGGTAGCCAGTCCTGCTTGTTGCTGGGCTCTGGGAGGTAGAAAGAGTGGGCCCAGAGGAGATCAGGATTGAACCTTCAAACACGCGATGTTTCCCCAAACCCAAACCAAACAAAACTGGGTGTGAAGTCGATTCCGTGTCCTGGGGCATCCACTGGTGTATCTCAGGGTAGAATGGTGCTGTGTACACTCAGCTGCCACCTTCTGGAGGCAGACTGCCAGGCCTTTCTTCCCAGGCACCTCTGGGTGGATTCGAACCTCCAATCTTTCTGTTAGCTGCTGAGCATGTAACCATTTGTACCACTCAGAGACAACCCCCTGCAAGTGGAGGTCAGCGCTGCATTGTCTTCCTGCCTTTGAGGAGGGCTTCCCAGTTAAAGGACGAGAGAACAGGTGGGGAGTCTGGCTCATTTCCAAGGGGCCACTCCCCCAAGACCATCACCCTGGGCCCACGGGTGGCAACCAGAGAGGGGCAAGGGCCTGAGTGTGGTTGGCATTTCTCCATGGTAAAAATTACAAAGCATAAAATTAGACAGTCATTTGGAAATGTGCACTTGAGGGGCATTTAGTATTGTGAGTACTGTATCATTGCGCTAAAGAGGTCTTAGTGGATCTGGAAGTGTTTCTATAATTGTTATGCATAGAAAGATACCTACACAAGAAGACAAACATTTGACCAACTAGCATCAGATGCAAAGCACACCTGACTCTTCCATTTCATGTCCAAGTTCAATTTGAAGATCAACTTAGGCACTCTGAGGACTTAGGACACTGTCCTTAGAACTATCTGTATGTAACATGGTGATTACACAGTGTTGAAATCACATGACGTTCTCCTTCACAGAACATTTTGTGGACATACAACGACCCATGACTGTGTGTTCACAACATTGTATAACCGCCACTCAATCTAGTTCTAAAATATTTATACCTGCCCCATTAAATAGTCATGCCCATGTCCCTTCCTCCCAGCCACTGGCCACCTGAGACAAAACCCGAGACAAATCTGCTTGGTCTCTGTGGATTTACCTGCTCTGAATACTTCAGACAACTGGAACTATGTAACACATGGCATGCTGCGCCTGTCTCCTTTCACTAGCATAACATTTTCAAGGTTTGTTCATGTTGTAGTGTGTATGGTTCCTTTTTATTCTTGAAAAATATCTATTGCATGGAGTTGCTACACTTTAATTTACCCATTCAGCAGATGATGGGCATTTAGATTGGGTTGTTTCTACCTTTTAACTATTATGAATAAGAAAAAAATTCAAGTTCACTGCTATTTCCATGCCAACTCTCAGCGAGCCTAAAGGACAGGGTAGAACTGCCCCTTTGGACTTCTGACCCTGTGGATTTTTATAGGAGCAGAAGCCTCATCTTTCTACCATCGAGTGAATGTGGGTACAAACCGTGAACCTTGAGGTTAGTCCAATTGTAAGTTACTATACATCAGGACTCCTGGTATATATAAAAATGTGAGTGAATACCTCTTTTTAATTATTTTGGGGAATAGAAGTACTGAATCCTATGGCCATTTATGTGTACCCTTTAAAAATTGTAACTTTTTTTCTATTGAATTGAAATGTACACAACCAATTTCAAGTGTACTGTTTGGTGAAGTTTAATGTGATCACAACATTGTGTAACCATCAGCTTGTTCTAGTTTCAAAACCTTTCTTCATTCCACAGAAGCACCTGTACCATTAAATGACAACTCCCCATTCCCTCCTCCTCTGTCTGGGAGACGTGTTGAGGAACGGCGGTGCTCTCCTCCACACAGTGCCACCGTTCACAGTCCCGCCAGCTCTGCCCACGTGCTCCAGCCCCTCCACATCCGTGTGAACAGACGTTATTTTCAATCCTGCCGGGTGTGAATTGGCATCATCACATTATGATTTGGATGTGCATTTCCCTGTGACTAATGGTGTTGGGCATCTTTTCATAGGATTGTGGTCCATTTGCGTATCTTCTTTGTAGAAATAGCCTTTCAAATGTGTTGTCCACCTCAGCCTGTTGTGATCACGAGGTGTAGACGGGATCAGGTATCAGCCATCAGAAGATCCAAAACAAACAATCATCTGGATGCAAATGAGGGGGATCGGGGTAGAGACCCAAAGCCCATCTGCAGATGTCAGCCATCTCCTTAAAGAAGGGCCACAAAAAAGGCATGAGTTGGCCAGGGTGCAGTATAGCACACAAAACACACAACATCCCTCTAGTTCTTTAATGCTTCTTCCTCTGCACTATCATGACCCCAGGTCTACCTTACAAATCTGACTAGACCAGAGCACGTATACTGGTACAGATCAGAGCTCTCAACACAAGGAATCCAGGACATAAACCTCTCAGGAAGTGTAATGGTTGCAGAGATACGAAGAGCGTAGGAGGAAGGTGGAGGGAGAAGGAGGAAAAAGGGGGAAACCAATCATGATAAATAGAGATAAGTTTGAAGTTGTTGGCCAGAATTTTATCTTGCTTAGATCCACCATGAATGCTCATGGAAGCAGCAGTCGAGAGATTAAAAGATGCCTTGTATTGGGTAGATACTCTAAACCAGTGGTTCTCAACCTTCCTAATGCTGTGACCCTTTAATACAGTTCCTCATGTTGTGGTGACCCCCAATCATAAAATTATTTTCATTTCTACTTCATCACTGTAATTTGCTACTGTTAAGAATCGTAATGTATATATCTGATATCCAGGATATATTTTCATTGTTACAAATTAAATATAAGTAAAGCATGGTGATTAATCACAAAACAATATGTGCTTATATATTATGAAATTTTTATTTCTAATTATAAATAAATGAAATTTTGTCTTGAAGCATGGTGTAGCATGGGTAACAGTGTTCACACCGGGTACTCATATGTAGGTGCATCTGCATGTGGGTGGACCCGCTTGGACGAGGAGCGGTGTCTCGGTTCTTAAGACCATGGGAAATATGTGCTTTCCGTTGGTCTTAGATGACCCCTGTGAAAGGGTCGTTCAACCCCTCCAAAGGGGTCGCAACCCACAGGTTGAGAACCATTGCTCTAAACCTCCTTAGAGTATTGAAAAGCAAGGATGGTACTTTGATAACTAAGGTGCGCCTGACCCAAGCCATGGCCTTGGGGTTAGCAGGCCAGTGAGTAACCCACTGCACTACTAGGGCTCCATGGGTGGTCCACGGGCCACTCAATACACTTTGCCAACATCATCATTTGAAGGCATACCTCTTCTTCTGGCTTCCTTTTTCACTACTCAAGAGACATTGAAAAGACCATGGTTTGTGTCCTTTTATTTAGTATACCAGGGTAGCTGATGGTATTTGTTGACCTATGCCACAACATTGCCTGAGCACTGCCTCTGTGCCATGCACTGCCGCAGGAACTGAGATAGAAGAAGTGAGCCCCTGCCTTCTAGTCCTACTGGATCCTGGGAAAGTCCTTGTACAGACGGACAGCAGAGGTAGCAAGTCTTTTCACAGTTCCACCTGCTCTGGTTCAACTGGTTCTCTCCTGAATCTGGTGGCTCTGAGCTCCCCAGCTGGTCTACCCACACGCTCAAAATGTCACTTAGCCTTTTGGTTCAGCCAACATGTATAGGAGCTTCACATATGGAATTTTACTAGGATGCTAAGAAAATCCTAGAAGAACAAGGACAAAGAGGAAAATAGCAGCTGAGAGGAATAGGCGTGTTTTAGTTAGAGATTTTTTATCCCAAGGGAACAATGGTCCAGTCAGAGGGCTTGCTAAGAGAATCTTCCCCTAAACCTCAGCTTTCCACACTGCCCCCAATACTCCTAGCACACTCCTATGACTACATTAAAAGGAAAATATGATAGCTTTTCAGGGTCTTATAACTTCTTGTGGAGAAAGATGAGGCTTTCTACTCCTGTAAAGAGTTACAGTCTCAGAAACTGTCGGGGGGCAGTTCTACCCTGTCCTAGAGGCTTGCTAAGAGTCAGAATTGGCTGGTAGCAGTGAGCTTGGTTTGGAGGAGCTGTTCGGTGTAAGGATGGTCCAGCGGTAGAGCTTCTGCCTGCCATGCATGAGCCAATGGTACTATTCCGAGTCAATGCATCGCATGTGCAGCTACTACTGACAGAGGAGGCCATGATCCCGAACATATTTCATGGAACATCCAGACTAAGACAGACTAGGAAGAGAGGCCAGTGATCTACTTCCGGAAACTATCCAGCAAAATCCCTATGACTCACAATGACCCACTCTCTAGTCAATCACAGGGATGATGCAGGACCAGGTAGCCTATTAGGGACTAGCACCATGAAATAACTTCACACCAAACCCAACTACCACTAATTCTTGCAGGAGGATGAGCCAACAGTACAAAGGGAGGCCCTCAAACCCCATGCACAATACTTTAATATTATGAATGAAGCCAACACACAACTAAATAAATGTGTCATCCAACCTTGGCAAACGTAACTTCATGACATGGAGCGCAGGTTCTGATGTAGGATTCTCTACCCCTGCCTATGGCCACCCATGGTCTTAGCATCTCATTCAACTCACAGCAGCCCTGTCAGACAGAGTGGAACTGCTCTGCAGGGTCTCAGATACGGTCATCCTTACAGAAGCAAGCGGTCTCGCCTTTCCCCATGGCACAGCTGGGGGCTTCCGACCACCAACCTTTCAATTAGCAGTCAACACTTAACCCACAGTGGCACCAGGGCCCCCTCATCTCTCTTAGTCCATGAGAGTAAGCCACTGTGATCTTGACAAAATGCAAATCTGACCTTGCCACTTAACTCATTAAAATCTTCCAAGTCCAGACTTCTCACCAGGTGATATAGTTAATGTTCATTGTGCCAACCTGGCTGATAAACACATGTGGGGTTAATTAACGAGTGGAGAGATAAATGGCTTCGTGAGTCTCACCTTTCTAGTTCTTGGGTTTCTTGCTTTGTGATGGTCGGACCAGGGCACAGCTGCTTTAGCCAGTTCCCTGCTTTAGCTGGCAAGGCTCACTTCCTGCAAAACATCCCTGAGGAGAAGCGGCATGGACCTACCCCGATGCAACCCTGGGTGTTGGAAATGGGCGTTGGAAATATGGGTTAATGTTGGACTTGTGGGTTTGGGCAGCACTGGGTTGAGATGTTTTCTTGATGTGCTCTTAACCTTTAAGCCTCTCTTATATATGAGTTTCTGTGGATTTGTTTCTCTAAAGTACCCAGACGAACACATGAGGACTTTCAAAATCCAGCATGCTCCAGCCAGTGACAGCATCTGCAGTTGCATCTCCTCATTTTTTCTCAGACCCTGTGCACCTGCAGTCATGGTGCTTCCAGGCGATGGGATCAAGGGTAGTGCATGGGGTCACACCACTGACCTTAGATTAAATCTGATGGAAAGCTCGTCGAATTTGGGAAGGAGTTGATTCAGAGTCCAGTGTATTTCTTGCATGCAACCAGCCATAGGCTGTGGTAAGTTTGGAACTGAAGAGGGTACAGGGGAAGCCAATGGACATGGTGTTTGGGAAATTGTAGAGACACAAGAAGGGAATGGTGTTATCCTAGTCTGGGTAGCCTAGAGAAACAAATTCATAGACACTCAGTTGTGTATAAGAAAGAGCTTTATATAAAAGAGCAATTGTATATTGAGAAAACATCCCAGTCCAGTCCAGATCAAGTCCATAAGTCCGATATTTGCCTATATGTCTGACACCAGTCTATAAATTCCTTTTCAGACTCAGATAACACATGCAATGACACCAAATGCAAGAAAATCACAGGCCAGTGGATGGAAAGTCTAGTGGATCCAGTGGCAGTGGAAGCATATCAATGCTGGCAGGGGTCTCCATGGGGCTGCTCCAGCTCCAGGGCTCTGGTTCCATTAGCATAGCTCCATGTGTCTTGTCAGCAGGAAGAAGCAGCAGCGAGAGAGTGGGCCTGGCCTCCAGTGAGCTATATATCTCCATAGAGCCTCCAAATGAGGTCATCAAGCTGAGACCTGATTGACAGGCTAAACTCCACTCCTTCACTCTTAATAGTCTCAAGTTGACACCAGATTATGTAACGAAACACAGGAATGCAGTGCAAAATGGGAGAGGAAGAGAAAGTACTGGACATTTGAGAACACAGTGGCTCTAGGAATAGGCTGGAAATCAGTGAGGACTGATGCCCTCAATCATCTTTTTTTATTTTTGGTCAGGCATATTCTGTTTATTTATTTTCTTTGCTTGGCCACAGTTTGTTTGGGGAGAGGCACACAGTTCCTCCTCCTTCTGGCTGTGAGGTCCTTGGAGAGTGAAGAAAAGCAGAGCCAGGCTGAGTCACTCTGAATGTCAGTGCATGTGTCATGGACCGTAGAGCTCAAGGCAAAGATCAGGGGCATTGTTTCCACCAGTCACACGCGCTTAGGACTTCTAAAAAGAAGTCAGGTGCCAATCCAAAGGTTCAAATACATCAATCTTTCCTAGAATATAGTACACTTCATTATTCCACTCTTAAGCCATGAGCTGATTATACTTCTCTGAGGGGGAGGCAATAGGTTCTGGTATCGAACATTCAAGGATTCAAAGAATGGTGATATTTGGGGATCTCTCTGCATGGATTGTAAATCACCGCAAAGAGAACAAAAACCCTCAACACTGGACCAATAGGTAGAAATAGAGAAAAGATTGAAGTTGTCAAGGATTCTACCTTGCTTGACTCCACAGTCAATGCTCATGGCAGCAGCTGTCAAGAAACCAAATGACATATTGCGTTCAGAGAATCTGCTTCCAAAGATCTGCTTGAGAGCAAGATGTTATCTTGAGGACTAAGGTCCGCCTGGCCCAAGCGATGGTGTTTTCAGTCGCCTCATATGCGTGTGAAGGTGGAACACTGAATAAGGAAGACTAAAGAAGAAAAAATGCATTGGAGTTATGCTGCGGGGGAAGAAAATTGAAAGTAGGTACTGTGGACTGCCAAAAGAGCAAACAAATCTGTTTAGGAAGACGTACAGCTCCTTAGAAGCAAGTGTGGTGAGACATGGTCTTACAGTCTTTGGTCATGTTATCAGGGGGGCCAGTCGCCGGAAAAGAGCATCCTGGTTGGGCAAGTAGAAGGGCATCAAGAAGACGACCCTCAAGGAAAGGGGTTGACGTAATGGCTGCACCAATGGACTCAGACATGACTAGGTGAGAACGGCGCAACAATGGACTCAGACATGACTAGATGAGAACAGCACAGGCCACGTTCCATCCTGGGGAACACAGGGGTGCTTTGAATTGGAACTGACCCGAGAGCACCCAACAACAACAGCTGGCCTAGCCAATGGGAGCTTGGGTGGCAGAGCAGCTTGTGATTTTGTGAGCCCACCCAGTGACCCTGCAGAAGAGCCATCTACTTTGCAGAACATGGGTTTGCTAGGAGTCAGAGGCTAACTCAATGGCAGCCAACACCAACCAATCCAGTCAGACCATCTGAACTAGAAGACTGCGGCAGAGCAAAGTTCTTCCTAATCCCCCATCCTATTAGACATCAGAGTTTTCTACTACTGAGCCATTCTTTTTATTTAAATCATTTTATTGGGGGCCCATACAACTCTTATCACAACCCATCCATTGTGTCAAGCACATGTGTACATTTGTTGCCATGATTATTTTCAAAACATTTTCTTTCTACTTGAGCCCTTGGTATCAGCTCTTCATTTTTTCCCTCCCTCCTCCATCCTCCCTTTCTCCCTTCCTCATGAACCCTTGATAATTTATACTCCCCCCCCCTCCCCCATGTCTTACACCAACCGCTATCTCCCTTCACCACTTTGTCTCCCTGGGAAGGGGTTATCTATAGATCATTGTGATTGGTTCCCTTTTCTCCCCCCACCTTACCCTTACCCTCCTGGTATTGCTACTCTCATTATTGGTCCTGAGGGGTTTGTCTGTCCTGGATTCCTATGTTTCCAGCTCTTATCTGTACCCATGTACATATTCTAGTCTAGCTAGATTTGTAAGGTAGAATTGGAGTCATGATAGTGGGGGTTGATGGAGAAAGCATTAAAGAACTAGAGGGGGGAAAAAAGAACTAGAGGAAAGTTGTGTGTTTCATCAGTGCTATACTGCACCCTGACTGGCTCATCTCTTCCTTGTGATGTCCAATTTTCTATAGATGCGCTTTGGGTCTCCATTCCTCACTCCCATTCATTCACATTGATATGATTTTTTGTTCTAGGTCTTCGATGCCTGATAACTCATCGCATCCACACTTCCTGATCACACAGGCTGGTGTGCTTCTTCCATGTGGACTTTGTTGCTTCTCAGCAAGATGGCTACTTTCTTGTCTTCAAGCCTTTAAGACCCCGGACCACTGAGCCATTCTTGAGGCTAAAATGAAATTGAGACCTGGGATGGATCCAGTGCAGGAGAAAATTAGGACATAGGGGTCAGCTGGTCTCAGTGCACAGTTCAGAAGTTTTTGGATGTGTCATGTAACTGATGGAATCATCTGTCAACCACCAAGTGCTGAATATTTGAGATTTTCTAGCATTTCTTTCTCTGCCTCGGTAAACTATGTACCTCATAGCAAACTTTTGCAATTACAGCTTATGTGTTTATTTATTCAGTCTAGTTCCCCTCCCCACAGGACTTAAAGTAGCTTACAGCCTTTCAGGTTTATGTTTAATTCTTTAGCGTTGCTATAACAGAAATACCCCAAGTGGGCAGCTTTACCAAACAGAAATGTATCCTCTCACGGTTAGGAGGCTGGAAGTCGGAACTCAAGGCAGCAGTTCTGGGGAAAGGTTTCTCACTCAGCTCTGGGGGAAGGTCCTTTTGCCTCTCAAGCTTCTGAACACAGGCAATCTTCATGTGGTTTGGCATCTATCGCTTGCTTTGGTCATCTCCTTTATAACTCTAAAGAGATTGGCTAAAGTTGTACCTGTACCAATCCTGCCTCCTTTCCCTAATCAAGCCAATCCATTCTCAAAGAGGAACATAACCATGGTGCAGAGGCGAGGAGGGACAACACCATTCCATTCAGACCAGGCCCCACAAATCTCCAGAACACGCTGGCTTTTATTCACCAACTCCAATTTCCCTTAAGGAGTTAGCTGAGAAAATAAGTAACTGAGTAGGGAGAGGCATGAGGGGCTAGATGACACTTTGTGGCCTGGAAACACGATTCGGCTTACTGGTGATAGCATGTCTTTGAGATTATTCTGGAAACAAGGCTGGTATGCAAATCAAACAAAACTCACTGCCATTGAGTCTGACTCATCGTGACCCCATGGGACAGAGTAAAACTGCCTCTGAGAGTTTCCAAGACCTTAACTCTTCACAGGAGTAGAAAGCTCCATCTTTACCCCTTGGAGCAGCTAGTAGTTTCAAACTGCTGACCTTGTAGTTAGCAGCCCAGTGTGTAACCACTATGCCACAAGGGCTCATAATAGGTGCTTGATAAATATTTGTTGAGAGGAGCATTCTTTTCTTAGTCTCGGTTCTCAAGGGGAGCTAAACCAGTGAAGCATATATGAAAAGACATATTTGCTTCAAGGACATGGCTCACACAGTTATGGGGCTGGAAAATCCTAAATGTGTGGGTCAAATGGCAGGCGAAAGACTTCTGGTAACCGGCATGGTTACAGGGGCTGGTGAACCCAGAAGAGGCAGGTTGGTTGGCAGGCTGGATGCCTGGGCTGGCTCATGGGATTGTGGGTGCTAGAGAATCCAAAATCTGCAGCTTCGGTGGCAAGCTAGAGAGACACTTCTGCAGACTTACATCCAAAGACCAGAGGTCAGGTGAAGAGAATGCATGAAAGAGAGAGAGAGAGAGAGAGAGAAAGCCTTGCCACGACAGCCATTTAAGTACTGGTGGCAGGCCACAGCCCCCGGAAACTTTCAACCGATGGACTGATCACATCATAGAGGTAAATACATTATATTACATCGTGCAAGAGCAATCAGTCCAGTGGTTGCCAAATCACTAATAATCAAATCATCTAGCCAGGTTGACACTATATTAGCCATCCCATGTGCTGTAGCCCTGTGGACTGGTTAGGAGTGGCTGGAACCCTGGGGCAGGGTACTGGCCACTGTTGCAAACGTTCCCACTGGTAGTGCCAGGATGGTGAAAACACGGAAGGATTATTCACGACTTGCTCTGGATTATACTGTCAGCTCCCCGAGGATCAGGGAAAGAGCTCATTTGTATTTGTGTCCTTCGAACAAAGCACCAAACCCAACATCTGGTGGATGCCAAATAAATGTTGAGCAGAATTTGCAAGCATGCTTTTTATAGCTTCCTCTAAGTCATCTATTAGGACACTGAGCAGTGAAAGATCAAGGACAGAACTATCGATCCTACAGATGGCAGATTGACATTAAAGGACTAATCCACACTAGGGGGATGTTAAGTCTGAAGAAGAGAAGATATTGGGAGGGGAGGCATGATAGATGCATTCCAACACTAAAAAGGTGGTCCCAGGGCACAGTAGAAAGTCATGTGTGAGAAACAGAGAAAGGTTGAGTTCTCTCAAAAGCAGTGTCATGGGTAGAGGGCTTAGGGGAAGAGTAATTCTCTTACTGTTGGGGTCAATGTTATTGTGAGTTGGTTTTGATGCATGCGACTGTATATGCACAGACCAAACACTGCCAGGTATTGTCTTCATTACTGTCAGCATGTTGGAATCCATTGTTGTGATTCCTGAGCCAAGTCATCTCACCAACGATTTCCTCCTCTTGTGATTGGTCCCTCCTGTTGATATGCCCAAAGCAAGTCAGATGATGTTCTGTTGTGACCCATAAAGGTTTTGTTGACTAATTTTTCCAAAGTAAACCCCTAGACCTTTCATCCTACTTTGTATTCATTTAGAAACACCACTCAATTCTGTCTACCATGGAAGACCCTACTGGTATTTAAATTTTTGGTGGTATAACTTTCAGCGACATCACAATATACAAGCCACCACAAGGTAACAAACTGACAGAGTGGGGGTAGAGGATCAGGATTAATGTACACTGTTTCTGAATAGCTTTGGCAATAGATTGAGAAGCTTTAAACATATGAAATACCAAAGCCTAACAGATATGTGCAGGAGCTTTGGTGTAGAAATTCCACTTTTACATGTTGGTCACAGAAGTGTATTCAACTCCACAAAGATAAATGTAAAAGGATGTTTGCTACAATATCGGCTATAAAAGTGGAACAGTTAGAACAAATTCACTTTTCAATAGAAAGAGCTTCAATAAAACACACTATATCTATTCAATGGAATACTACACAGCTATCAGAATATAGTGCCACAGTCTTAGAATGAAAACAAGTTTATCTATGTGGTAGGTTTTTTAAAAAGCAAGATGCAAGTGATACCATTTTGATTTAACTTGACATTAGCGTGCGCACACACGCACACACTCCTGGAAGGAGCCACGGTGTTGTAGGCTATTCGTTGAGCTGCTGACCACAAGGCTAGTGGTTGGAAACCACCGGCAGCTAGTGGGAGAAAATGAAGCGATCTGCCCCTGTCAAGAGGAGCCAGAGGGGTAGTTCGACAATTCCTCTAGGGTCCCTATGCGTCAGAATTGACTCGATGGCAATGAGTGAGTAACAAAGAGTCCTAGTGGCATCATGACCTACACAGTGAGTTGCTAACCACAAGGTTACTTGTTCAAACCCACCAGTAACTCCTTGGGAGGAAGATGAGTTTGTCCTCTCCTCTAAAAATTGAAGTCTTGAAAACCCAAATGGGCAGTTCTACTCCCATAAAGAGTTACAACCCCAGAAACCCACAGGGGCCATTCTACCCAGTCCTATAGGGTTGCTATGAGTTAGACTCAACTAGATGGCAGTAAGTTTGTGGAATACATATATCTGTAGATATAGATATATTGTTAAAGCATATAGATCAAATGCTAATGGTGGTGATCTCTGGATGATGGAACTACACCCGACTTTAAAATCTCTATGCTAGCTATCTGTTATGTCTAGATTGTCAACGGTGGACACATGATGCTGTCACAATGGTTATCATAAAGAAAGTGAGAACTGACGACAGAAAATATATCCAGCTACCCACGGTGCTCAGGCAGAGGTGGAATGGCTCCTGGCTTGGCTGTTACAGCTCGAGTGTGAACGGCTCCGTGGAAGAAGATGGTGACACTGGAAAGTGTGCGCTCAATCCTTGTACACATCATCAGAGACGGCTCTCAAAAGAATGCTTTAAAACTCTTTACGAGGCTTTCCCCTCCCCCACCGTGCTGTTGGAAGCATCTTTTAATATCAGAAGTTATATTCTTAACATTGGCTTCATTTTATGCCTTCTTAATGAGCAGCAACCTAAAGTTGGAAGAACCTTAATTTTATTCCTTGCTCTGGCATACAACTGCTTTGCATCTGGCCTCGAAAACATCACTGGCATTTGCCTCGCACCCCGCTGGGAACAGCGGAGCTTCCATGGGCCAGGCCTTCTTGTTTGTTTTGTGCCAGAGCCGAGAATAGTGCCTGGCACACAACAAGCACCCAAGAAATATACTTTTTTTAAACAAATAAATGGATGCTGGCAACATCGAGTAAAACAAACAACTTGGAAGAAATTGCTTTGCCAATAAACGTCTCTGTGGTCCTTGTGCTAATTACTTTTAAAACATGAATTTGAAAACAGAATCTCAAAACAGACCTTCCTTTATTTTTCATATTAAAATTTCAAATGTCAGCATTCTTGACAACGTATGCCTGATCGCTAGGAGGCTGTGTATTTTAAATCACGAGAGCCACGCCGGCAGGACTTCCTGTCACAATGGACACGTGCTGTAGTGCTGCTGTCCAGGTGGGGATAATGTTAAGAACTCAGCTGCCTCCCCAAAGGTCAGTGGTTTGGACCCACCTGCCGTTCGGAAGAAAAGACCTGGTGATCCACTCCCCTAAAGATCACAGCCTAGGGGTCCCTCAAGCAATTGGGAATAGAAATTCCATACGATTCAGCAATACCCCTGCAGGGCATATGCCCTAAAGAAGTAAGAACCAGAGCCCAGCAGACATCCACACTCCTGCGTCCATCACAGCAATACCTAGAAGTTGGAAATAGCCCAAATGCCCATCAGCAGAAGAACAAATAAAGAAACACTATGACATACGCACAATGGAATCGTATCCATCCCTAAAAAACAGGGTTGAAACCATGAAAGACCTCATGACATGGATGGACCTGGAGAACTTCACACAGAGTGAAGCTAGTCGATCACAAAAGGACACACCCCACGGTGAGGATAAACACCAAGACAAAGACTTGCACGTCAAAGGGAACAGACTCTGGGGCTTACGAAGGGAGGATGGGCGAGGATGGGAAGATGGAACAGCCAGCGAGCAGGGTGACAGATACTGACTTGGATGACAGGGAGGAGGGAGGTCCATAGAGACCGAAGAGAAACCAGAGATGGGGAGGGCTGAGATAGAATACCATGTTGAAAGGGTTGATGAGTGGGTTGAACTGTTAGATGCAGAGTGTGAAATGTAAATCCCCCCTACCTAACTCATAATTTAAAAAAAATCATTAAAAACAGACACACAAAAAGATGATAGCCCAGGGAAGCTTGTGGGGCAGTTCTCATCACTCGGGGCTGCTGGGAATCAAAACGGACTAGACCGTGCACAGCGGCCACCACGTGTACTGCAGAGCACTTGAAACATGGCTAGTGGAGGACGAGCAGCTGACATTTTTAATGCATTTAATTTTCATTGATTTCCACTCCCAGCTTGGTAGTCCCCTCTGATAGCTATTGTTCTGACCTGTGCAGCTCATTAAATGGCTCATCTTAGCATCTGTGCAAATACGTGTGTTTGCCAAGACGCTGAGCACAAAGAGGAAGCTATCGCTGCAACCCGGATCAGCTCTTTCTCTGAGAAAGGGGATGGAAATCAACTGAAGAGTGATACGCTCTCGTGTGCATGCACAGGTTTGGGTTTGGCTTGGATTGTGCATGACAACGGAGTGGCTTTCGTGAATTATAAAAAAATTATTTATTACACTATTTTCCTGATCTCTAATACAACAAGTAACAACAACAGACCCATTGCCACTGAGTCAATGCAGACTCAAAGGAAGGATGTGAGGCACTTACAAACCTCAAAGGCTACGGCCTTCCCCATGGATTATACCTCAATAAAAAGGAAACAAAAATCCTCACTAGACCTCACAACCTCGCAATACACAGAAAAAAGTGTGATGTTGTCACCGATTTTCTTGTACTTGGGTCCACAATCAGTGCCCAAGCAACAATCAGAAACTCAAATGACATCTTGCCCAGGACAAACCTGCTGCAAAAGACCTCTATGTGTTGGGCTGAGATCCACATGGCCAGCAGTTCAAGACCACCAGCAGGTCCATGGGAGAGAGACTGGGCTTTCTACGTCTGTATACAGTTACAGGCTCGGAAAACCCACAGGTGGGGGGAGGTCACTATGAGTCAGCGTTAAAGACTTAGGTGTGCCTGACACAATCCACACTATTTTCTAATGCTCATTTGCATGTGAAAGCTGAATGATGAGTAAGGAAGACCAAAGAATAATTGATGCCTTTGAATTATGATGTCGGCAAAGAATACCGAATGTACCATGAAATGCCAGAAGAAGGAACAAATCTGTTTTGAAAGAAGGAGACAGAATGCTTCTTAGAAGAGAGAATGGGAAGATTTCCACTCCAAACGTTGGGCGTGCCAGCAAAGAATCTGTCCTGGAAGGACATTCCTCTGTGGTGCTCAATAGAAAAGTATTTTCTCGTGGTGAGCTAGGAGGAAAGCGCCTGGTCTCCCTTCCAGGGATCATTCCTTGGAGACCTTCCCTGGGGCTACAAATTCCTCAGTGCAGGTCCAAAGGCCTCATTCCACTTACCACTCTCTCTTCTTGCACGTGGCTGGCTCTTCTCATCTCGGGCCTATTCACCTTTTATCTCTTGTCAGAAGGTGCTGCAGGCTACACACCAGGTAAACTCCCTTTACAACAGCTAGGTGAGAGCTGATAGCATCAGGGGTATTTATTACACTTTGGGTTGCTAACCACAAGGTCCTGAAGTTCCAAACCACCAGCCCCTCTGTGAGAAAAAGATAGGGCTTTCTAGTCCTGTGTGTAGCGTGTAGTGTCCCAGTTTCAGAATTCACAGGGGCCCTTCTACTCTGCCCTATAGGGTCGCTATGAATTTAGCTGTTTTGGGACTTTTTAATCCTGTTACTGGTTTGTCATATCAGATAATATCATGAGAGATCATTGCATAACTGTCCCATGACATCATTCTATTACTACCAAACCGTTGAGAATCACGGGCCAGCCAAATGGATATATATTTGGGGGCATCAATCCATAACAGTCATGCTTGGTAAAGTGGGAGGTCAGTGAAAAAGAGGAAGACCCGTGCTCTCTCTCCCACAAACAGCTGGCCCACGCCTTACACACAGGTGTATAATCTGAGGTCAAAGGAGGGATTAGTATCAAGTCTACATTGTGAGATTCTGATTTGCAGAAGGCTGTGGTTAACAGTAGGAGCCCAAGACACATTTGTGAGATCTCCCCAGGAAATAAATAACCTTCTGTTGATTTCCCTCGATCCATCATAGAGGGGTGGGGAAAAGTGGTCACCAAACAGTGCATTGGAGAGATGACTGTAGGAAATGAAAATGATAGGCCTGACTTGAGTGGTTAAAACTCTGTCAGAAAACAAACAAACAACAAAAAAACTCTTGTCAGTTGATCCCCCCTCTGATGCATGTTGGGCCTGGCCTGGTTGTCAACATTTTCTGTGTTTTAGGTTGTTGTTTTTCATCTTGGGGTTTATCTCAGATGTATTTTGTCATTGGGTGTCACTCTCTTGAATTTTTGTTATACATCTTTCTGTTTTTCAAACCCAGGATTGATGAACCTATAGAGACAACAAGTTTAGAATAAGGTCCCTGGGCAGTACTGTAGGGGAGGGAATATCAAGAGGAGCAGAAAGCAAAGAGTTCAAGAAGGAAGAGAAAGTTTTGAAACTGTGGTAGCAATTGTACAATACTGCTTGATGTGATTGAACTATGAAATGATACGTTATCTGTATTCATTCCCAATAAAATGGGTTGGGGAAAAAATAAAGTTTATAACTATTACAATTCCGCTCTCCTCCCTCTCTCCGTTTCTCTGCCACCCCGAGTGTGGTGGTGCTCCGACTTCACCATGTCGTCTCATAAGACTTTCAGGATCAAGAGATTCCTGGCCAAGAAACAGAAGCAGAATCGGCCCATTCTCCAATGGATTCGAATGAAAACCGGTAATAAAATCAGGTACAACTCCAAGAGAAGACATTGGAGAAGAACCAAGCTGGGTCTGTAAGGAGCCCCATGAAGGGTGGCACGCATGGCCGCATTTTCCCAGGCTCAAATCATGGATTAAGACTTTTGTCCCCATCTGATGACTTGAACTTCTATTGGCAAATAATCTGGTTTATTCCTTGGTTTTTTTGCTTCCTAATCAAGTTTAACAATAAATAATGTAAGGCTGTTAGTGTGAAAAAAAAATTCCAAGGAAATTCTCTGTGTAAAGCCTGCAGTCAGCATTTGGAGGAAAAGTACAATTTGCATGAAAAGAATTATTTTATTATTATTCCAAAGCTCCTTTCATGAGTTGACAGTATGATTCTGTGTTGCTGCTTTGGCCATAGAGCGGTTGCGTGTCAAAATCCACTCACTGGCACTAAGATGTGATTATTGGATTGCTTTGGTTATGCAAAAAGGTTTTCATTGGTTGTTTGGCTTGCCTCTACCATGGTGAAGAGAGTCCTTCCCCCCACCACCATGTTTTCTGATTTAAAAAACTTTAAAGACTTGTTTATTGTGAAGTGGGTGAAAGTTTACAAATAAGCACATCAATTTAACATTCAACCGTGCATACACATTTTGTTTCCTCACATTCATTGCAATTGTTTGGTTTTGCTTTAGGATCCTCTGGGTACACTAAAGCAGGTAACAAATTGAGGCGCTAAGTAAGGAGTCCAGAGTTAATACAACCATCCCAGAGCCTCGCTGCCATCGAGTAGATCTCAATGCATAGTGACCCTACAGGGTTAGGGGTGGCATTGTGGGCTATGTGTTGGGCTGAAGCCACAAGGTTAGCGGTTCAAAGCCACCAGGCAGATAGCTGATCAGGAGAAAAGTGACAACAGAGGGAGAACCCAAGCACATGGATTCAATCTTTGTGGTTTACTTTTAGAATTAGTAAGAATTAGAACCAGTTTTTAAAAGAGGTGTGATCAGGAAATTATTTAGCTATTTTCTCACCAATAACATTAAGCGTGTACTGCTGGGGCTCCCTTCTGGGAAGTGGAAGCTTGAAAACCGGTTCTGAGTCACCAGGTCCTGTTTCCAAACCGTCATCAATTCCCATACCTCAGAGTTAACTCTTCTGTCCAATCCCACTACTAACCCCAGAGTCTACAGCTTCACCTTGTTCAATGGGGAAAAGAGACCCCAAGTTCAAATGCAATTTATAGAACTCCATTGATGAGATCTTAAACAGGACAAAGACAAAACAAAACCACAAAGACAAATCTTCCAGATAAGGGAGACCATACGGTGTGCAAGGATTCACAGCCACACGCTGGCCACTGAAACAGGACACGGAGTATGAGAGAAACTGTCACAAAACCATGATGGGCGGCAAATCAATTCATCACAACTGTAGGCAGTCTATGTACACTATTGCAGATTAGTAACACTTATGACATCGATTTAGGGCCATCCAACCATTGTGGCGGAGGTATGGCTAAGACCATGTGACCCTAGTACCCCAATCTCCATCAAAGGCATGAGCAGGCAAGTTCCTAAGGCTGAGACTGCCAGGGGAGTCCGAGCACACGCACTCTGCCTGAGGGCACCACTTCTTTGCCGCCTAATGGTCAGAAAGAGCTCAATGGAGGATGAGCTCTGTGGAGACTCAAAATGGATTTAGAATCCCCCCGGTGAACCACAGCCCTGTGCAAACCTAGTGCTCAGAACTCAACCTCTGATCACAGGTGTTCTCTCTGTCTGTGTCTTCCCTGGCTCAAAGATCTTCCTCCGACTCTTCCTGCATAGCCATTGCAGGTGAATGTTGCAGAAACTACGCCTCCAGCTTCCACCCAACAAGAAACAGGTGTGGAACGAACAGTCAGGCTCTGATCTGAGGACCCCCACGGCTCTGTGTCTATTGCAACAGGTCTCAATTTGATCTCAGCCGCCCAGTGAAGGAAGGTGTGCATGATTGTCTTTCCTGAGGATTGAGCATTCCGATAGACTACAAATTGACACATGTCTTTGGGCAAATCTCCACCAGAGCTCGAGTCTTCTCATCTGTACAATACCGGTATAAGACTAAAAGGCAGCAAATTCTCTTTGCACTTATTTTTTCTATCATTTTAGGTTCAATTAACTAAATTTAAAATATGTCTTATTGTGAATCGAGTGACAGTGTACAGAGCAGAGCAGTTTTCTCTTGAACAATTCATACACATTTTGTTTCATCTCATTCATTGCAATCCCCATTTCTTCCCTGTGTCTTCTGAACTTTGCATGAGTACATGATATTTTAAAATCTCAACTGGTTGATTACTTCAATGTAGGGGACTTCCCTAGTGGCATAGTTCCCCTTGTATATATGTCAGAGGAAGCCAGCCTCCAACAACCGAAGGGTCAGTAGGCACCTTTGTACGGTTATAATATATGAAGATTATAGTATAGTCATAGAGAATAGGAAAGATAGGAGAACGAATAAAATAAAGGAGTCAGACGCATATTATGGTAGCATGCTCACTTCAGCCCCTCTTGGTGGGCCACGTGGAAGTGGGAGAGAAGAAAGAATCGTTACTATCTTGGGATATTTATAGTAGCCATAGACATTTATATTCAGTAGTTACATACGTTACAAGGTGGGTGGAAGCTACAGTAAGGATCCGGAGCTCACAGGTGAGGAAACTGGACACCGGCATTAAGGGAATGTGGGGGGGGGGGGGAGTTTGGGGAAGAGATAGCAACAGGATTATGTCTGCTCATGTAGGGAGACAGAATCAACCATGTGCTCACTTTAAGGCAGCATAGCTGTTAGGGGAGAATCTGTGGGAGCGATGTTTAAAGCAGGACAATGTACTT
This sequence comes from Tenrec ecaudatus, assembly GCF_050624435.1. Taxonomy (NCBI): domain Eukaryota; kingdom Metazoa; phylum Chordata; class Mammalia; order Afrosoricida; family Tenrecidae; genus Tenrec; species Tenrec ecaudatus. Next base: position 14,761,780 of record NC_134544.1, read on the forward strand.
GGAGGTTATCTCTAACTTACCAACAAGGAGGCTTTCCTACCGTGGACTACTAGCTTTCCAGGGTCCCTCTGTTGTAAGTTAGGGAATATGCTCCTTGCCATCTTTCCCTCAGTGTTGGGTCCCCACAGATATGTCTATTCTTTGGCTTAAAAGTGAGCCCTGGGGGTGAGTTCATGTTTAGATCTGAAAGGTGACTAAGAGTCATACATAGTCCCTAATCTGACTAGTAAGCTTGGACTTTTTCAGTAATTTTGAGTTTTGTGCCCCAATTTCCCCCCACTCTTTGTGGTACCTTCTCATGTGATCCCTTTCAGAGCAGTTGGTAGTGGCGACATCTAGTTCTTCTGGGCTCAGGGTCATGGAGACTGACGCTGACATGGTCCGTTGGTCTCCTGGAATAGCTGTTTCCCTATGTTTGATTTTCTTCATTCTCCTTTCCTCCAGACAAGGAGGGACCAATAGCAGCTCCTTAGTTGGCCACTTACGAGCTGCGAAGGCTCCAGTCACTGCTCCCGAGAGGAGTCCTGGCGGTATCGTGGGCTGCACCCAGAGCTGCTAACCACCACGTCAGCCATTCAAACGCACCCGCCACTCCAGGGGAGGAAGAGGAGGCGGTCTGCTCCTGCAACACTTTAAAGACTCAGAAAGACAAAGGGACCGTTCTACTCTAACCTAGAGGGTTTCCACGAGTTGGCATGGACTAGGGAGCAGTTGGGTTTCTTACCAAAGTAGGATGTGGAACACGGTCTTGGTGACCTATGCCAATTGATCTTGGTGTCCCCAGAGACCATGATCCTGCGCTCCCAGGCCCAGTCTCCCATTTTATCAGGTGTTTGGTTAGGTCTAACAAGTTTGGTTAGGTCTAAGAATGTGGTGGAGCTATATTGGCTATATTTACAGTATAGGCAAACATACACACACAGCTCCTCAGTTGAACCTGTATAGATTTGTGAATATACTCACACACACCCTCCCATGCCTGTTTGCCTGTGTGTCTGTCTGTGCATCCACACATAGATCACCACTGCAGGGTTGTGTATATAACAATGTTCATACCTCTGTTGCTTTCAACCCTTGCATTCGCCCACTGCCTCCATCACTGTCTTCTCCTGCCTCCTTCATTTGTGGCTGCCCTCTCTCCTATTCGATATTTCCTTCCACTTCACTCAAGTTAACACGTCTATCCTCGAGCCAGTCATGTCCCACGCTTTCCTCCCCCACCCCTGGTAACCATCAAAGAATGTTTCTTCTCATGTGAAAATCTTATCTTGGTTGCTTATCATAGTGGTCTCATACAATAGTTGTCTCTTTGTGATTGACTACTTTCACCCAATGTGTTAGTCTGAGTAGACTAGAGAAACTCATGTGTATGAAGAGAGTGTTTTCTATAAAGGATAAGTGTACATTAATAAAGCATCCCAATCGGATCCAGTCCAAGCCCATAAGTCCGACATTAACCCATATGTCCAACACCGATCTACAAAGTCCTCCTCAAACTCACAAAACACATGCAATGGCGCCGAATGCAGGCTGATCACAGGCCAGTGGGTAGAAAGTCTTTGGATCCAGTGGAGGTGTAAGCATCTCAGCGCTGGCAGGGGTCTCCACACATTTTCTCCAGCACCCAGGGGTGCATCAGGATAGATCCATGTGGCTTCTCCTCAGGGACGTCTCACAGGAAGTGAGCTCTACCAGCTGAGGCAGAGAACTAGCTAAGCCAGCCGCACACTGGTCCGACCATCAGAGAGCAAGAAACCAGAGAACTAGGAAAGTGAGGCTCACCAAGGCGTTTATCTCTCTGCCCTTCAATTAATCCCACATGTTTTTCTTGGCCAGGTGGGCACAATAAACCTCACCTATCACACCCAGCCTAATAGATAGGACTTTCTGCTCCCCTATAGAGTTACAGTCTTGGAAGCTCCCAGGGACAGGCCTGCCCGTCTCACAGCGTCGACTCGAAGGCTCGGAGTTCGAGGTGGCGTTGGAATGTCCTCCAGGTTTGTTCATTGCATGAAGTGTTTTTCTCTCAATTATCTAATTTTAAGGATTTTTTAATAGTCTCATCCTAGTCTTCCTAATCAGAGTGGACTTTGCACCTCCAGCTGCTGACTTTTGTCATTTTCCTTCACATTCTTGATTCCTCCAGTGCATTCCCATAAAACCTTTCTGAGCCCTTCGTTGTTTGTTTGTTTTTTTTGGGGGGGTGGGGTGGTGGCAGTCACCTCTGTTCCTGAAAGTGAGCAGCTTAACAACAGAGAACATGTTTCGTGATGTTGGTGGGAGCCCTGGGTGACAGGTTATTTGTCTCAGAGTGGGCTAGCCAGATGGCAATGGGTCTCTTTTGGGTTTTGTTGCATTTTTACTGTGAAACGGGGGCAGGTGTACAGAACATCCCATCAGTTTTACATCCAGCAGTTCACATGCATGTGGTTCTAACTCATCCACTGAAACCCCTCAGTACCACCATCACTAGCCCACGTCCTCCCGCCGTGGGCTCCCGTTGCTGTTCTGCCTGCTTTCCTCGCCCTGTGTAGTTGGCCTTGGGGAGGTGCTGCCCTATGGATCTTCAATGGTTGATGGTTCTAACATGGGGCTGGATTCAATTCCTGACCTGAAGGATGACGAAGGGGCATAGGCTTAGAGATTCCAACAGTCTCTATCTGACCAGCGAGCTGGGTCTAGTCTGCGATTTGGGGTTTTGTTCCAGTTTTCGCCCACTCTATCCAGGACCTTCCAAGGTGACCCTTAGAAAATAGTTAGCAGTGGCAGCTGGGCACCCTCTAGGCCAGCGGTTCTCAACCTGTGGGTCATGACCCCTTTTGGGGTCGAACGACCCTTTCACAGGGGTCGCCCATTTCATAATTAGCAAAATGACAGGAAGTAGCAATGCAAATAACGTTATGGTTGGTGGGGGGTCACCACCACATGAGGAACTGTATGTGAGGGTCGCGGCATGAGGAGGGTTGAGAACCACTGCTCTAGGTCTTTTAGCCCCAGGGTCCTGGATGCTGATTACAACTGAAGTATTTCCATTAGCCGCCAAGAGCGTAACCATTTTGCCCCTACCTAGAGCATGCTTTGCCTAATAAAAATTTCATGTGATTTCAGTTAATCCACCATCTCCACCTACCCCACGGTGTGCTTCATTGAGAGATGCTCTATCTTACAGCCCAGGAGCCTGGTGGTGGAGTGCGCCTGCATTAGGCTGCTAACTGAAGTGGCAGCTGTTCGAGCCCACTAGCTGCTCCACAGAGAGAGACAGGATTTTCTACTCCTGAAAAGCTGCAGTCTTGGAAATTCATGGGAGCAGTTCCATCCTGTCCTGTAGGATCCCTGTGAGTCAGCATCCACTCAACGGCAGTGAGTTGGTGTTGGCTTCTAGTGTCTTTACAGCAGCGGTTCCCAAGTTTTGTGGCCTCAGGACCCTGGATGCTCTTAAAATTGATGTGAAAGCCAATGAGCTTTTGTTAAGGTGAGTCACAGTGCTAAAATTATTTGCTCTGTTGGAACTTAAGGACAGATTTATTAATGAATCTAAAAAGCAATAGTAAGCCCACTGCGTGCATAAACACACAGGAGCCCTGTTGGTGTAGTGGTCTCACATTGGGCTGTGACCTGCAGGGTCAGCCGTTGGACGCCACCAGCCGCTCCAAGGGAGAAAGACAGGGCTTTCTACTCCTGCTCAGTCTTACGCGTCTCAGAAGCCCACAGGAGCCGTTCGACCCTGTCCTGCAGAATCCCTGTGATGGCATAAACTGGATGGCAGGGAGTTTGGTTTTGAGTTTCGTGTGTTAATGTAAGTCATATATTTTTATGGGAAATGGGTCTATTTTCCAAAAGGAAAAAAAACTCTAGTGAGCACAGTAGTGTTCTCATACACGTTCACAGAGCTCTCCACGATGCGGCTCTCGGAAGACAGCGGGAGGCTCACACCTCCCGCTGCCTTCACTCGGTTGCAATGCCGTTTGAGTTGGAGCACGTGAAAGAGAAAAACATTACAAGACAAAACTGGGCTTCACACAGCTAAGGGTTTGGGAAAGAGAAGAGAATTTTCACAGACTTTACAGGTAAGTGTGGATATTCTCCGTGGCTCCGTCACCAAGAGAGACAAGTGGGGGTTTGTGTGTGTGGTTGTCAGGAGGAATCTGAAACTGACCACCCAACTGCCACATTAAACCCATTGGTCGATCTTGTACTTGAAGCAGCTCTGGTAGGCAGGTTCATGCATGATTTCATGACATCCCACACCGATCATTTGGAATATATTCGTTCATTGACTTATGGAGACCTTACAATGGGGCTGCTTCGTTATACAGTATCGACCAACCAGCCTCACCTCCATCAGTCCCATCGGAACCGTCTTTTAAGAATTGAGAAGCTGTCAAGTTCATGATGACTGCTTTTGAAAATATAAATCTATTATTTGCTTGAAAGCTCAAACGTAACAAAACCTGTCAGTTGCTTTCCTGGGAGTGACAAGCTCACTTGGTTCCCTTTCAAGAAAATGTCTGCTGAACAGCCAAGTCTGCATAACCACACCTGCCAGTTCTCCAAGTGAAACACACACACACACACACACACACACACACACACACACACGCCGCCGCCCAATCGTCCAGCTCACAATTCAAACCACTGTCCAAGGGCTTCCTGAGATTCCCAAGGGAGCACTTCGTGGTAGGGCTTCAACGGACTTTCCATTTGAAAAGAAAACTTGAAAGAAGCATGCGCAAAAGTCAATATTTAATCCAATTGTGAAACCATACTAATCCGTATCAAAGGCACCCACAGGTCAAACTGGCTCTACGGTTTACCCACTCTGGATGCCAGCGCAGACGACAATTGGGAAACGCTGTCATGATTTGTGCTGGGGCAGCAGCAGTTTCACCCATTGTTCCTTGTAAGGCACCCGGCGCGAATGCCAACCCAGTGGAAAGGGCAACTGGCATCTTGGTGCGGTTGGGACCCGCCCAGCAGGAGGGCTCACAGGTGGCTCTTTGAGAAGCCCTGCAGGAGGTCCAGATCACCTCTTCTCTCCCTCGTGGACTCCAGGTGTTTCTTCCCTGCTCAGCTCAGACAAAGGAGTGTGTGGGCTCTTGCCCCTTTGCACAGATCCCAGCCTTTGATTCAGTCACTCTCTTCACAACTTCATGACAAGGCTAATCCAGGCCAGTCCTTCCTTACACCTCGGAGTCTTTGCTTAGTGGCGAGAGCCTGGAGTTTGGTGGGCTAATTCCTTTTCCTCTCTAGGTCCTCAGCTCCTAGTGCAGAGTCCAATTCGTATTTATTCAACGTGTGGATAACCGGATACTCCTCTTAAATCACCACAGTGCCTGTCACCTCGCCTCTCGTTCTCAGCAGCTTTCAGAGGCAAAGCACACTCCGCTCTGATACGCTCACTCTGCTCTGAACTCCTATCAGGAATTCTGGCCCAGGGTCATACCTTGGGATGTTAATTTAAATGTTACTTTAGCACCTTTAAAAATTATCGCATTATGAGAGTGCAGTCAGTACTTTTCAGAAAGAAACGTTGAGCCACAATTAAGCTCTCCTTTGGCATATTTTGAGAGAATATTAAGATGTCGTTTCCAACTAATAATTTGGTTTCTTTTCTTCCTCATTAAAAAAATTATGGTGTATCTCACTCCTATTTGTCTTTCAAAAATATTCTTCTTTATTCACCAGATGAATTTATAGTCCTCCATATCAATGGTAATCGTGTGGCTCTTTGTTCTCTCATTCATGAATTCTACAGTTACTCACTAAGAAGTAATTTTAGGGACTGGGGATGTAGCCAGGAGCCCTGGTAGCACGGTGGTTGGGCACACCCTGGGGAACTGAAAGGATTGTGGGTCAAATTCACCTGGAGAAAGATGTGGCTGTCTGATCCTAGAAAGATCATGGCCGTAGAAACCTCTGCTGTCCGATAGAGTCCATAGGAGTTGAAATCTACAAGATAGCAATGGGGTTGGGTGTTTGATTTGTTTGTTTTTGTAGTGATATAGCAAAAAAGAAGCAGCAGCAAAATCTCTCCCATTATATTTTCTTTATATGTATTTATACTGCTCTTGTTAGGTGCCATTGAATTAGTCTGGACTCACAGCAACCTTCCGGACAGCAAAGCAAGGCATGGCCTGGTCCGGCACCATCCTCACAATTGTTATCGTGCTTGAGGCCACTGAATTTCAGCCACGGTGTCAGTCCAACTAATCGACACTCCTCCTCGTCTGCAGACTTTATTTTACCAAACACCAAGACCTTCTCTAGCAACTGTACCATTCTGATAACATGTCCAAAGCATGGGTAGCAAGTCTTGTCATCCGAGCATCAGAGGAATATTTCAACTCTACTTCTTCCAAGATGGATGTGTTCATTCGTTCTTCTGTAAATCCATTAAAACTAACAAACTTGTTGCCATCAAATGGATGCTAACTCATAGCAACCGAGTAGGACAGGGTGGAACTACCCCTGTGAGTTTCCAAGACTAACTCTTCACTGGAGTTGCAAGCCCAGACGCTGGCAGTCCAGAGTACATTCATTCTTTACCCAACACCATCATTCAAGGGCATCAATTCTTCAGTCTTCCTTATCTCTCGTCAGCTTTTGTGTGCATATGAGGTGACTGACAAGTCCATGGCTTAAATCAAACATCCCTTAGTCTTCAAAGCAACATCTTTACTCTTTCACACTTTAAGAGGTCTTTTGCAGCAGATTTGTCCAATGTAGTCTGTTGTTTGATTTCCTGACTACTGCTCCATTGGGTCCAAGTAAAATTAAATCCTTGACAACTTCAATCTTTTCTCTGTTTATCACGAGGTACTTACCATGTACTTGTAGTCTGGAGAATAAAATGAGATTTACCAAACAACTTTGCTATGAAATTCAAGGACACATCTTTTGTCTCTTAAGTACCTATGTTCTGAAAAAATTTTCTGGGATTTATCAGCAAGCATGCTATTGACAGAGGTAACATCTGGGCACTATCCTCTATCGAGGCCAAAGATACAAGTGTCAGACAGTCTCCATGGCAAAAATATGAAAAGGAGCCACAGCCTGTAGCGATATAATTCTGCTACAATCCCTCTACTCCATTATGAAGTAACAGACTGGGCAGCACTTGCAAAGCTGACATGTGATTTCACATGGTTCTGCAGAACCAAGATCAATAACCGCAAGCAGCTTCACAATGGATCTGGGATGACCTCACCAGTGTCAACCGTGTCACCTGGTGGGACACTCCAAAACAAGCCGTAGTAAATTTAAAGGGAGTCTGTGTCAGTCTGGGTACTTTAGAGAAACAAATTCACAGAAACTCATGTATAAGAGAGAGTTTTATATAAAGGGTAAGTGCTCATCAAGAAAACATCCCAACCCAGTGCTGCCCAAGCCCACAAGTCCAACATTAACCCATATGTCCAACACCAATCCACAAAGTCCTCCTCCATCTCACAAAAACACTTGCAATGATGCCAACTGCAGGAGGAAAGCCAAATCAGTGAATGTGTCAGCCTCTCAGTGCTGGCAGGGGTCTCCACACGGGTGCTCCAGCACCCAGGGCTGCATCAGGGTAGGTACATGTGGCTTCTCCTCAGGGATGTCTTGCAGGAAGTGAGCCTTGCCAGCTGAAGCAGAGAACTGGCTAAGGAAGCTGCACCCTGGTCCGACCATCACAAAGCAAAAGACCCGAGAACGAGAAAGGTGAGTCTCACTGAGCCATTTATCCCTCTGCCCTTCAATTAACCCCACATGTGTTTATCGGCAAGGTTGGCACACTAAACTAACTCAGAGTGGTTCTTAAGACGGGCAATATGTATGAAATCAACAGCATAAAGAAAAGTAGTTTTTTTACATCTGTTCCAAAGAATCACAATTTAATGACAAATGACCAGGTTGAGCGTGGAGGGATGTGGTTAGTGACATTAAGGTGCCTTCTTTCTCAGGAAGAATTTTCCAAATCTATATACAATGACTCTGTTTTCCCTATTTCCCCAGCACATTTACGATAGTTACAATCACTTTCCCATTGGTTCCTCTTGTCTGTCATCCAAAAGTTAGCCTATTTATACAGTGATGAACAACAATGAATCACGGAGGGGGTGGGTGGGTGAATGTAAATCCTAATGCTGTAGTAAACTCTGCTGTGTTTTGTTCCCTCTCGTGTTAAAATTAGGACGGAGTCAATATCGTCAAAAATTCCTAACATTCCACATGGATAAGGCTTTGAAAATAGACTATCCACATGATGTCCAAATACTGACTACTGGATGATGCCAACAATTTCCTGTGACCTTCCGAGTGGGAACACATATCCACCAGGGATGCACAGGAAATCCTATTGAAGTGCTGGAAGACATTACTTGAGCTTCTAGCTATCCTTCATTTTTTCCTCATTTAAAAAAAATCTGTGTTTTCATGTCTCCTTTATAATGCACAAGTCACAGAACAGCATGTCTATAGTTTATAAGTAAACAAATGATCATTGGGGTGCCTGGTTAAGTGTGTTTTTATTTATGGATCATGCAGAACATTTCATAGTATGAAGGAATCATGCTGAGTGAAACCAGGCAATGATAAAAAGGGCAAATGTTGTATGAGAACACTGACACGAAGACAAGGGACTATTTTCACACCCAAAACAGCCTTCGTGGGTGAGTTTTAGGGGTACGTGGGTAAACTAGTGACTGGGGGGTAGACACATATTAACTTGGGTAGAAAGGAAGGTCACGCACAAGAAAAGAGAGGTCAGAAAAACACCCAGAGCGTCCAGGGAAGACCCAGAAAGGAATGTAGAGAGTTAATATCAAGAGAGGGGGAAACTGTTAAATAGGTCACCCTGCAATGATAACGATGCACAAGGAGATGCATGGGTAGACGCATAGGGTGAGAGCAAGATTATACCCACCAGCATATTTATATAATTATACAGAGCATATTTACACATGTGTGTTTACTGATGCTGCTAATATACCCATGAATGTGGTAGAGTACACGGTGGGGAAAGTTATACAAACTGAAACATAGCCAGACACCTGGAAGGAATAAGTCTTGGAAGCTCAGGACCCTGGTTTCAGGGGACACCAAGGTCAAGTGCTGTTGTGCACAAAGACAGTGCTCTACATCCTCCTGCGGTGAGTGGTGACTGCGTAGTAAAAGCTTTCCCGTGGCCAAGGTCTCTCCTTGTTTAGAGGACACATGGAGACAATTAGTGTAACGAACTAGTGGACCATGCTCACCCCTGTCTCCACCACCCCAAGACCAAGAGAATTAGATGGTGCCGGGCAACCACTACCCACTGCTCTAAAGATGATCCCATTGGAAAGTCCTGAATAGAGTGGGAGACAACTCCAGCTTATACAAGAGACCAGACACACGGGTCAGTTGGAAACTGCCACAATCCAGAAGACGATGGCCGGCCCTTAGTCACTCCTCGGGTTTAGAAAAGAAGTCACCCCACGGCTGAATTTCAAACTAAAGCATAGACACGTCTATGAGGGGAGCAGTAACCCCAGCGATGTACTCACACCTCAGAATAATCAACCGTCTGAGCTCAAGAGGAAAGCATCAACCCGTGGGTATTTTTGAAGGGTCAGGAAAGGAGGAGGCAGAGAAACAGAGAAACAGGAAGCCCAGGTCAGTAGGATCAGTGATGCTACGTTGTCAGAAGTGTACGACTTGTTGAATGGGAAACAAATTTGCTCCGTAAACCTTATCCCGTATACATTTTTAAAAAGGTTGGGAACCGTGAATCCAGAGAGGAAACAGCTCAGCGAGACAAGTTGGACAAAAACCCTCAAGTGCCAGCGTGTGATCACATCTGGGGCAGCTTTGCCTTTTCGGCCTTGGAAAAGCATGAAACCGAATGAGTGAAGGGAACATGCAGCCAACGCAAACTTGGGGATCATTTCTGAGTTGTGCCGAGCCCACAGCTCTCTGCAGTGTGGACGTATGCACAGTCCTTCACATGAGCTCTGCCAGGTAGGCGGGCTCATTGGTGCCACACCAAATGGTGTCTACCTGACAGCAGCCCCCTTAACTTGAGCTGCCAGTGTCATGGCCGCCCTGCTGTTTGTAATCCTTGAAAAATGCCTTGAAGTTGCTGCCTTCTCCCCTTTCCTACTCTGACTAAACCAGGCAGGGCATTGAAGCAACAACATGGTTCCCAAGTCTTCCCATAGTTTGTTTCAAGAGCAACAACAGAACAAGACTTCCCACCGTCCCCTGGCTTTTGCCTCCTCCTGCTCCTCCAGGGCCACCATCGTTGCAGGCACTCCTGGAGTCTGTGGCGGTGCCATGCAGAGAAAAGAGGGGCAGGTCAGATTGTTCCTCCTTGACCAGCCCCCATAACCTCCCAAAGCCTAAAGGCAATGTGCTTCCAATTCTCCCAAGCTTCTTGGGCTCGGTTGCTCATTCTTTGGTTATAATGAATCAAACATTTTTTTTTTTCACAGCCAAATACCAAATACACTATTAAGTTGAATCCAGCACATAGCAACCCTAGTGAAACACACACACACACACACCATATAAAAACCAAACTTACTGCCATTGAGTTGATTCTATAATTCTCTACTGGAGTAGCTTCATCTTTCTGCCTCGAGAAACTGGTGAGTTTGAACCAATGACCTTGCAGTTAGAAGCTCAATGAATGGTACACTACACCATTAGGTCTCTTAGCAACCCTACAAAACGAAAACAGTCTGCTCCATAGGGCTTCCAAGACTGCCCGTCTTTGCGTGAGCAGACAGCTTCATCTTTCTTTTGTGGAGTGGTTGCTGGGTTTGAACCACCTAGCTTACAGTTAGGAGCCCCAGGCTGAACCCACTACTCCACCAGACCTCCTTGTGAATGTGGGAGGAGATGGAATTTGGGATTTTTATATCTTCTGAAACAGATGGTTATAATTAAACTTCATGAAATATAGAGAAGAATAAATGCAAGGGGAAAAGCCTTACTTTCCTACTCTCCAGGCTAAAGTTGGCATGATAATTGTATACATAGTTCTGAGATTCTCTTCTATTTTTTCCCTTCCTGCAGAGGATCAGCACGGTGTCTGTTCGGCTACATCTAATGGTTATCCAGATGGCAACCTAGGAGTGGAATCCCTTTGCTCAAAGTCTGAGAGCTCTTTAGACGCGTTGGCATGATTGTGAGCTGGCAGAGGGGAAGACGCATGAATATTGAAACTGTGGGATGGAAAGAAGGAAAGGGTATTCAAAAACCAATGCCCAAGGAGAAATGTTCGATTGAAAAGGCAGAAAAAAGAATTAACGGTGAGATGAGAACACCTTTAGGTAACAAATCAGCTTACTTTGGCTCAACTTAGTTGTGGGTGAGACCAGAACATTTTGCCATGATTTCAACTCACATCAGATTTCTGTTTCCCAACACCTCCAGCTTCAAAAGTTATCAATTCACAGCCAGATTTGTTTCACCTATACTCCGGCTAGGTAAAGTATAGGTGAAGTTTTTCTCCCAGGCAGATACTTTTCTGAAAAGTCACAGAAAGAGGGTGTTTTGATGGAAATGAAAAGATGCTCTGGCTTGAATACTAACAAGAATACAGGAAATCAAACACAGGGGATGCAGCTAAAGGTGTTCTCAGAAGGAAATGGATAGCCTTCAAGGCAAATAGTAGGAAAAATAAAAATAAAAAAGACAGGCTGAACATCTCATGAAATTAAAAAAGAATAGCAAATGGAATCCTAAAAGAGTAGAAGGAAAGAAAAAAAAAAGTATACAGTAATGAAATGCAAAAGAAATGTAAATGCTAAAAACCAACAAAACCCCTCACAGCAGCAGGAGTCTTTCTGATTTACAGAGACACTGAATGGGGTTTCAGAGACTCTGGCTCTTTACGGGAGCAGAGAGCCTCATCTTTGTCCCGAGGGGATGATGCGGGGTTTGAACAAGCAACCTTGCAGTTAGCAGTCCAACATGTAGAGAAAATGGATACAGTCAGACGTTGGATCTTTAGAAAGGTGAATAAAGTGGCTTAAATCCCTAAAGAGATTGACATGAGAAAAATTACTAGTATCTGACTGGAAAATGAAACTTACTAAAGATCTTACAGACACTGAAAATCTTAGAATATTATAAATATCTTTGTACCAATAAATTTGAAAATTTAGGTTAAGTGGACAAATTTCTGAGTGAATATAACTTACCCAAACTGTTACCAAAAAATATCAGAATCCAGTATCTAATAAGAAAATACAATTTTAGACTTTGATACACTTACACCTCACTTATCAATAGAGTTGGGTTCCTGAGACTCAGTTGCTGTATGAAATTGGATGTTATTATTGAGAGTCTCCCATCCTTCATCACTCACAGTCTCCTGGGCGCCCCTGGAATGTCTTAAGCTGTGCTTGGTAAAGCATCCCCCGGGCCCCACTACAACCAAATCTGCATGGGGTTATGGGTGCAGGTGGTCATGGGTTGCCTTTCACTCATCCTAGACAAGACTCCTCTGGTCCTCTGCCTCCCACCTCCTGCCACCAGCCTTGGACAGGGGACTTTATCTGCCCAAGCCCACAGCCCCAGGAAGTCCCATTTCCTCTCCTCTTCTTCCCACCTCCTCCATTGACGTCCCTGGCACCTCAGGTCCTCACCTGACGGCCTTATTCCCATCTACAATCTTGCATTGTTTCACTACCACCCCATGTCCTCTGTGACTGACTGGACCAAGACATCACAGACAAGTGCGAGAACACTTACGACAGCCAGACTACGACCTCTCGCAGAAGGGTCGCAAGGAAGGGATCAGTCAAACAAGGTGCAGAGCACCGATGAAACACACAATATTCCCTTGGTTCCTTGAGGCTTCCTCACCCTGCCCCACTGCGCCCCCCATCAGAATACAGGAAATCAAACACAGACCTGCCTTCCACTTTAGGCTAGACTGGAGCCTGTACACTGGTACAGATAAGAGCTCATGGAACAGGGAATCCAGGTCAGATAAACTCCTCAGGAACAGAAATGGGAGTAGATACCAGGAGTGTTGGGGTAAGAGGTGTGGGGGGAGAGGGGGGGGAGGAAGGGGCAACCAATTGCAATGATTGACACATAGCCGCCGCCACCCCTGGGGGAAGGGAGACAACTGTCAGTGTAAGATATGAAAATAATAATAAGTTGTAATTTATTAAGAGGTCATTAGGGTGGAAGGAGAGAAGGGAAAAGGGAGGAGCTGATACCAAGGGCCCAAACAGAAAGTAAATGTTCAGAAAATAATGATGGCAACATATGTACAAATTTGTTTGATACCGTTGATGTATGGATTGTTATAAGAGCTATAAGAGCCTCCAATAAAATAAACTTTGGAACAAACAAACAAAACTAAAGTCATTACAGGACTTTTGAGACTGCAAATCTTTATGGGAAAACAGCCTGATCTTTCTCCTTTGGAGTGGGGAACATTAAGGACTTGAGATGAGGTCATTTTACCTTGAGAGGAGGTCCCCTTGGATATCGAGTGGGCCCTTCGTCCAATGAGAGGTGTCCTTATGAGAAAAGAAGACAGAGACCGACACATGGGAGACAGGAGACTCGGTGATGGCAGAGACAAAGACTGGAGCGATGTCTACCAGTCAGTGGATGCCGAAGACTGCTTGCAGTCTCTAGTAGCTCAGAGGGAGGCAAGGAGCAGATTTGCCCTCAGAACCTTTCGAAGAAACCAACTCTGTTGAGACTTAGATTAGTGATTTCATATGACGGCTCTAGGAAATGGCTACAGAGGGTTTTTACAAATGATCTGAGAGAAACCTACTGGAAATCTCCGACTCAACTGATCAGTATCAGGAAGGAAAGCAGAACGGCTGCCCTCATTGCTTCCATGCAACCTCCGCAGGGAGCAGCTAGCCAGTGCCATCGACACGGAAGAGAAATAACAATTTTAAGTATCTTAAATTAAAAAATTACAACTGTGGTCACTTTCATGTGATATAATTGTGTACGTTAATAAAACCCCAAATAATCTATAGAATATCAGAAATAATCAGTGAATGCAACAAGGCAGCTCGATGTAAGATATGAAATCCAACTGTGTATTTATACTCAAGCAACAAACTATTAGAAAATAGACATTTTCAGTGGTGTATATTGTAGCAGCACAAGCGAAGAATAAATAATGAAACAGGTAAGGCGCAGATAATACACAGAAACTCTAAAACATAATTAAGAGAAGCTAAATGAAGACCTAAAATGGTTTATTGCTTATGAACAGCTTAAGCATAAATAGTTTATGCTTTTGAGTTTGGAAGACCTGATCTTATAAAGATGTCAGTGACAAACATACTAACTTGACAAGCTGGTTTTGGAATTTGTAGAAAACTCTAAGTGCTAAGAATACTCAAAATAATCTTGAGTAAGAAAAGTATTGGGTGGCTTTAATTCCAAAATGTGTTCAGGCTTATTTGAAACCTAGAGTAATTAAGCCTGTTCATATTGTTGGAATGGTAGACACGGAGGTTGGTGGAATGCAGGCGAGGAAACCGTGTCGGAGGCACAGCTCCCTTCTCCCGCTACACCAGGAGGAAGGAGAGTTCCACTCCGCGTCTGGCCAAGGGTGATTCCTATGAGGCAGAGGTTAGACATAGGTCCATTCTCTACGTTTCTTTATCCTATTCTGAAACCATCCATCCCTCCTACAGCACTCTAGTCTCCGCTGGGCTCGATGATTCCCTGCAACGCCACACAGAATGCACAGACAACTCATGATGATGAGTTTACGAAAGCAGTTAACAGGTTACAAGTCAAGATTTAAACACACACACACACACACACACACTCAAGGATACTTACCTTGGCTCTTTTCAGCCATATTGGCAAGTATGATTCTCTGTAATTCTCGGTCGCTCCACTACATGACACCTTGATCTCTGCTGGCTCAGACAAGTGTCACAAAGCTTCTTTGGTGCTGATGAATGCTCCAAGGGCACCCCAGTCTGCAAGCCAGCCTCCACCCAGAGGCACTCAGCTTTACTCATTGTGTGGAGTGGGAAGTCAACTATTCGGTCTCCTGGTCTTGGTGCTGTGGCCGCCTCACACGGACATCTTCACACAGGGGCCTCGCACACTCTTCGCTTGGCTCCTCTTTCTTGATGGCCCCCAGACTCTCTCTTCCCGCACCTGGCATGGCTTACTTCCTACCCAGCGGAATGGCAAAGTGGACCAATCTCCAAGTTAGGCTGCTCTATACCTTATTTGCATGTTCTCGCCCAGCTGTTGGGTAGGAGTTACAAAGACCATGACTAAAAGAGCTATGTCAAGTAATTTCACGTCATGACAGCACAGTGTAGAAACAGACGCATGTTATCTGTGTGGTTTATGAAAAGGCGACACAGTAGTGCAGTGGGGGGGCGGGGGGGGGGACAATGGCCTTTTCAATAAATGATCCTGGATCCATTGGACTTTGATAGGGGAAAAGGGAATCTTGACTCCTAATTGACATCACACGCAAAAATCAATTTCAGATAGACTGTCGGCATGAATATAAAAGGCGAGCCAATAAAACTTCTGGAGGATAACATAGTAGAAAATCTCATTACCATGGAGTAGACGCAGGAAACAAGGAGCACTAACCATACAGGAGAAGAGGACATTAAAGCTAAGAGCCTGCATCTATCATAAAGCGCCATGAAAAGAATGAAAAGGCAGCGTGTGTGGCTAGACATGCGATTTGCAACATGTTTATTATGTTAAGTACTCATTAGTAGACTATTTAGAGAACTCCCACAAACCAATATACAATCCAGAAAACGTTTTTTAAGTAGGAAAATGACTGAGGAGCTCATGAATAGATAACCTCATTAGTTACCGTGGACATGCTAATTAAATCACTAAGTGATACCACTTTATATTCATCAGAATGCTAAGTCAGAAACAAGAGAACAATTGGCAGTATGAGTCGGTAAAGAGACTGAAACCGCTCTTACAAGTCAGCTCAACCACTCGTATTATATGACTGGATTATAAGTAGAAGAATTGGCACCAAAACGGGCGGAAGACTTATTTGCAACCTGTGATCGGCAGAAGACACCACCTGGCTTGCTGAAAGTGAAGACCACCTTAAGCTCGTACTGACAGAAATCAAAGACGGCAACCTTCTTCAAGTTGTGCATTTCTGATCTGGGTCTTCATAATTCAGATAACATCATTCCACAATATTATTCTTCCATCATAAGACACCAGACATGCAAACACCAAGTTCTCACTAGCTCTTGGGAGACTTGCGTTGAGCAAACGAACTGTCCTCTCACCTGAACTCCTTGGCGCTTCCACTTTTTTCCCGTTTGCCCCAGGTACTCTGCAGGCCAAGCATCCAGCTCCCACTTCAGAACACAATGGAGTTTCTCTTGGCCTGTGTCCCCATCTTGTTCTGTTCTCTTCACCAAACTCTTAGCCCCCTCCTCTAAAAAATGAAAAAAACATGCGGTGAACTATAAGTACAACACAAATGTCACCATTCTAACCATATTTAAGTGTCCACCTTTTTTGGCTACTGTGGGTAATGCCATGTGTTCTTTGTCCTGTGTGAAGGATAGAGCATCGAGCCAGAATATTCTTGCACACATTGGTGCATCATTATCTGCTTGTGTCCCTGCTTCCGGTTCTTGTGGGTAGATGTGGGATTTCTGAGCCACATGGTAACTCTGCATGGAACCTTTGAGGAGCTGTCAAGCTGTTTGCCGGGTTGGCTGCCCCATTGTACCCGTTGCCAGCCGGGCACCAGGGCGGGGCGTGCTTTCACCACATACAAGTCTATGGCCTCTATTCTGTTTAAAAGCCGCTACATTGGAAATTCTCAACTCCCCTAAGAAGCTTTGTTGAGCTCAGTTTTGTTCCCATTTTGACTTTTTAAGTTCAATGCTGCTAATGATAAAATAAATATTGTAAGAAAATCTCCAGTGGAGGGAGGGGGAAAAAAAGAGCTGATATCAAGGGCTCAAGTAGAAAGAAAATGTTTTGAGAATGATGATGGCAACAAATGTACACATGTGCTTGACACAATGGATGGATGGATGGATTGTGATAAGAGTTGTACAAGCCCCCCATAAAATGATTAAAAAATATAGTCCTAAAATTAGATATAAAACCTTAAAAAATGTATGACATCCAGTTACATTTGAATATTAGATAAGCAACACATGTGGGGGCACACAGCAAAACAGGAGCCCTGGTGGTGCCGTGATTGGCATGTTGGGCTGTAACTGCTAAGTCAGCAGTTCAAACCCACCCACCATTCCCAGGGAGAGAGATGAGGTCATCTACTTTTGTAACTATCTGCAACCTTAGAAACCGAAAAGGGACAGTTCTATTGTATCCCATAAGGTCACTATCAGTAGGTATCAACTCAATGGCAATGGTTTGGGTACCTTCAGAAAGACGCATTCTTTCGTCATTTATCTGAAGTTCAATTTTGATCGTGTCTCACTGGCTACATCTGGCAGCATGATTGTTGAAGCACCTCCTTTTCTGGGGTCAACATCTTCATTAGAAAGAGGCTCACTGCCTCCTGCTAGGTAGGAAACCGGGAGGCAGGAGACATGAGGGGACCAGTGTTGGACAGAAAGGTTGATGGGCATTTCGAATAGTGCTTCCCTTCTCATGCTGTCCACCAACCAGCAAGGACACCGGCCCCCAAGAGAAGAGAGCAGGCCATGGATTTGGGTTCATATCGCAGCACCATCATTACTGAGCTTTCGGATGCTGGGCAAGTAAGAGCCTTCCTCTTCGAAGTCGAAAGACTAACAGAGTATGACTACAGCACTGGGGAAGCATTCGGTGGGATAATCCAGCTGGATTGTTGTATGTGGTTGAGTCGATTCTGACGCATAACAGCTCCATGTGATTGACAGCACTGGCCTCAGCGGGTTTCCTAGACTGTCGTCTGTATGGGAGAGGGTCACCAACTCTCTTCTTTCACAGAGCCACTGGTGGAATTCAACCGGTGACCTTGTCGTTAACAGGCGAGTGCTTAATCATTACGCCTGCAGCACAGCACTGGCCACACACGACAGTTCCTTCTGATTATTGTTAGCAAGGGGCTGTGGTTCCTTTCCGTCCAGCCACCAAGCACAGGTGAAAGATAAATGCACCAATGACTGAACCATAAGACGGCAGACGGTGTGGGTAGAAAGAGGGAGGGACACAGGTCATGAAGTTTAGAGGAAAGAGAGGACCCTTGGCTCTGGTGGTTCGGTGTTCACTCAAATGGTGGGAATAATGGGATGTGCATTGTGGACAATACGTGAAATGGGCCTCGGTATGAATCATAACCTCTTAGGTGGGAACCAACTTGAGCTAAAGCACAAAGATGGGAATGTGAAGGATATGTGGCCTCTCTGAACCCCAAATGAGACAAAACCAGGGCTGCCCAGTTGATGCGGACTCATAGCAACCTCTAGAACAGAGTAGAGCTGTCTCCATAATGCTTCTTCAGAGGGGCTGGTAGGACTGAATCCCTGACCTTTGGATTAGCAGTGGAGGGCGTAACCACCGGGGATCCTTGCAAGGTTTCCCAGAGCACACTTGCAATTATTTACAAAACTATAATAGTTACAATTAGATGGATTGAGGCTCAACATTGAACCCCAAATTTTCCAAGATGGTGGACAGAGAGTCTGGGACCAGGCAGCATTTTGTCTCATTCAACACGAGGTCACCTTGAGTGGGAGCTCAGTCACCGGCAACAAACAACCACAGCAGTTGGCTTCCTGCTTGCTTTCTCTGGGAAACAATGGCCCCATGAGGGCAGGGGCTTGGGGTGTTTAGGCCACCCCTTTCCATGTTCAGTGCATTGTAGGAGACCTTCAAAAAATGTTTGTTGTCTGATGAACATGGTGAAGGATCCTTAAACTAGGGTGGTGGCAGTGGAGATGAAAAGGAGAAGGCGGGGATGTATGAATGTGTAAATCCAGGCTTGTCCCTCTCCAAATGCAATGCTCTAGAACAGCAGTTCTCAACCTGTGGGTCAAGACCCCTTTGGGGGGGGGGTTGAATGACCCTTTCACAGGGGTCACCTAAGACCATCGGAAAACACTTACTTCCCATGCCGTGTCCAGGCAGATCCACCCACATCACACATGCAGATATGCCCCCAGACGAGTACCCAGCATGAAGACTGTTTGTTACCCATGCTACACCATGCTTCAAGGCTACATTTCATTTATTTGTAATTAGAAATAAATATTTCATAATATATAATGACATTGTTTTTGTGATGAATCACTATGTTTTAATTATGTTCGATTTGTAACAATGAAAATACATCCTGCATATCATATATTGACATGACGATTCATAACAGTAGCAAAATTACAGTTATGAAGTAGCAACAAAAATCATTTTATGGTTGGGGGGGTCACTACAAAATGAGGAACTGTACTAAAGGGTCCCAACATTAGAAAGGTTGAGAACCACTGCTCTAGAACCAGGCTCAGCCGTCTGAGAGCAAGGCCCAAGCAGTCCCACTGTCAATTTTAATACATTCCATTTGATTGGAACACAGCCAAGCTCAGTCCTTGTGGATTGCCTGCAGATGCTCCAGAGAAGCCAGGGAAGAGTTGGGTGGTTATGAGAAAGACCAGATGGCCCCGATGCCTAAAACAGTTACTATTGGTCCCTTTGCCGAAAGAGTGCCGCCTCCTGTTCTAGAAGAAAGACTGGGTGGCGTGCCCCAACAATAAGACCTTTGTGTGGCAGGATGATGGATGGGTTTTATATTCTTTTTCATTTTCGGCATTATCCCTTTCCTACAAAAAATGTACCTTATTTTTATAAACCAATAAACAGTAATCTTTTTAAAGATTATTAAAACACCAATTAAATTCCCCCCTGATTCTTTTCTAGTTTTTAATGTCTAAGTATGTACAATTCTACTCCCCCTGTCCTGCTCAACTCCCCCGCCCCCCACCAAGTTAAAAAAGACAAGAAGAAAAGCTAGTTTCCTTGTTGGCTTTGAAAAATTTAAGAAGCAAAAAGAGACCCCCACACCCCTCACTGCCTGAGAAATTTGAGCTTGATTCCCATCCTAGAGCTTGGTGATTGAAACTCACAAATCTGAAGGTTGGTGCTGTCGAAGAAAGATCTTCTTCCAGAGAGTTTATGGCTGAGAAAACCCCACGGAACAATGCTACGCGTCCATCCGCAGGGCTGCCACGAGTTGGAGCAGAAGACGGTGGATTTTTACTCAGTTTCTGTTCTCACTTCCTCATAGGAAGCTGTTGTTCTCTTGTTTTGGGAGAGTCTGTGGTCAGAGAACGGAGTGTTTGTTTGTATAAAACCTTGATCCCAGTAACTGCCTACTTGTCACATACTGTACACACCTACCTGGAGCATTTCTATGAAGCACTGAGTCAGGAGCTGTCTTTAGACTGGGACCACGTTCCAGAATCTAACCACTGCTACTGTTAACTCAGAGGGCAATGAGAGACACAAGTGAGTTGTAGCTTTTCAGAAAATATTAACAAGTGGCCCTCGTTAAAACAAAATGAATAACCCAGATCTTCAAAATGACTGGTTATACAATAATAGATTTCTCCTCTAGGCACCTCCTTCCTTTTTCTCATTTTCCAATAGGTTTCAAAATAATTTTAAGTGAATGATTATTATGGGGATTTTCTGCTAATACGTTCCCACTAGATATTCAGGTCTGTGAGAATAGGAATTTTAATTCCTGTTTTGCGTGTGGCTTTCTCCAGTGTACAGAACCATAAGACCCGAAGGTGCTCAAAAGATATTTGAATTCCTTTGAGCAAATGAATAACATGCTTGGATTTGAATGAATGAATGAATGACTATAAAATAAATCCAAACCAGAAATGAGACTCATTGCCAACAGAATGAGATCCCAACTCCTAGCAGTTCTATAGATGAGGAGAACTCTCCCGTCGGGCACGCTGACGGAGACTTTAGCCAGGAGCAGACAGCCTCCCCTTTCTCCTGCAGAGCCGCTGGCGGGTTTGAATCGCCGACCCACTCCACGACCAGGGCTCCTTATTCAAAGGAAACTCATGGCCATTGAGCAGATTCTAGCTCAGAGCAACCCTATAGAGGTTAAACGTGGGTCCGAGCGAAAATGATCATTGACAAAACTTTGTTTTTTTTAATTTATAAGAGCAATATAAACTCTTTAAAACACTTAGAAAATTAAGAACGGAGAAAAATTCAACTCTGTCTTCCTTTAAAAATTAATCTTCTAGTATGATAATGACCTACCATGTCATTTTGAAGTCTTTGTCAACTGTTGATGTTAGTGAATGTGTAGCAATGGGATTTCTTTAATTGAATTATTTACTTAGCAATTCCCACAGGGCGTTTTTTTTCTTCAGCAATTATCAGAAAGGCAGCCATTGATCGACTGGCACACGCAGTCATTTTGGAAAGAAAGCACGTGGCAGGTGGAATGTCAGCCCAGGGAGGTTACGCTGCAGTAACAACCTCGAACCCCCTGCTCACAACACTTTTCCTTGGGTTCTTGCTCCCACTCTGTATCCATGGGAGGAGAAACGGAGGGGAGCCTCACAAACATTCAGGGCACTTCCATCCAATGAGTATTTGTGGAGTGCCTGCTACTATAAGGCCCACAGCGAGCCCTGAGTGTAGCTGAAAGATTTTCTGATGAGTCACAGGTAAGTGTGAAAACAGGGATCCTCATCTTAATAACACAGTCTAGAGCAGCAGAAAGCAACATCAGTAACAGTGAAGGATCATTTGTTTCTAGTCAAGTCATGGGTATGCTCTTCCTCTAGTATTTTATCCATAACTCCCTTTTCCCTTTTCTTAAAAAACAAAAAACAAAACAACATTCTTTGTACACACAAGCCTGCCTGATGTGTTTCTGGGCCAGAGATAGAGCTGAAGCGGTCCAGTGCCAAGCCCAGGCCCAGAAACCTTGTTACAACACTCTAAGGTCCCATGAACTCATAGGCCTGTTGTGAAATTTTCCAAACAAAATGTGCTTCAATTCACTAAGAGCAATAAAACAAGTAATTACCCTTCCGACCAACCATCCTAACACTAGGAATTTTCCTAAGGAAAGAGCCCAGAAAGGGATGGGGGGGCGGCGGGGTTAGATACACAGGCAAAGATGATTCTTATTTGTGACAGCAAATCATGGTAGGTAAACTGTATCATATTTACTTGATTGCATATCATGGATCAGTAAACATTAGCAAGTCTGACACCTTGATACAATAAAAAATTCCTATAATTTAAGGTAAAAGGGGAGAAGGGAACAATCACATTCCATCTATGTTATACCCACACTGGGTGTAAAACATGGATATATATATATATATATACACATATATATATCAATACCTATATTTTAAAGCTAATAGGAAGAATGGAAGGACAAATGGTCGATTTGTTGGGGGAGGTGGGAATATTGTGTGACAGGTATTTTAAAAGAGTAGATATTTCTATTTGATTTTAATAATCCAAAGGGGGAAAGTATGAGAAAAATACAATGAAACCCATTTCTGGGAGGGACTCGGATGGCAGGTGGGAGCCAAGGCCTAGCCCACAGTGCTGCCAGGGCTACTGAGTGTTCTTAAAGGCCGAGAATTAGAATTGTGTTGGACTGTGAGCTTGTGCACTCTTCCTGGAAGGACCTCATCAATTACTCCCTTGATGGATGTGTCCTTAATCCTCCTTACTCAAATTCTGAAGCGGAATCATTTCAATAGCATCTCTTGAGATAGAGCTGAAGGCAGTAACACACCCGGCTACCTGAACTCTTGCTATCACTTTCCAAAAGTCAGGCAATGACTAGATTTCACGTCTAAGGCTTGCTTCAGTATGAACTATATGGATCCAGGTAATATGAAGTATCCTAGTGGTGCAGGACCTGGAGCCCTGGTGATGTAGTGGTTGTGAGTCTGACTGTGATCCTTAAGGTCCACAGTTCGAAACCACCAGCTGCTCCGAAAGAGAAAGATGGGGCTTTCTACTCCCATAAACAGTTATTGTCTTGGAAACTCATAAGGGCAGTTCCACCCTGTCCTATAGGATCCCCAGGAGTCAGCATTGACTCAGTGGCAGTGAGTGAGTGGTGCAGTGGTTACAGTGCTTGGCTGCTAACCAAAAGGTTGGCAGCTCAAACCCACCAACCGCTGCATGGCGGATGTGGCAGTCTGCTTCTGCAAAGACTACAGCCTGGGCAGTCCTATCCAGCCCCTTGGAGGTACGACGAGCCAGATTTGACTAGACCATGGTGGATTTGGTTTGAATTTTTAGATAACGTGAGGCATTTCCCAGAAGTGACTACACCCACGTTTATAAGTTTGCTTTGGACTGGGCCCATAGTTTCGTAGCTCAGTGGTTCTCCACCTTCTTCATGCCACGACCCTTTAATACAGTTTCTCATGTTGTGGTGACCCTCAACCACAAAATTATTTTTGCTGCTACTTCATAACTGTCATTTTGCTACTGTTATGAATCGTCATGTAAATACCTGATATGGAGGGTGCATTTTCATTGTTATAAATTGAGCATAATTGAACATAATTAAAGCATAGTGATTCACAAAGCAATATGTAATTATATATTGTGAAATATTTATGTGTTTTGTAATGGTCTTAGGTGACCCCTGTGAAAGGGTCATTCAGGCCCCAAAGTGGTCGCGACCCACAGGTTGAGAGCCGCTGTTAGCTGCTGTCCAGAGGCCTGACTCCAGGTGATTGTATGCACAATCGAATGAGAAGCTGCCTGCTCCTTGACCCTCCACCTGAGAAGTTGTGGATGAGGCCCCTGGTCTCCCTGGGGTTTACTACACTGACTGCTTTTAGAGATAAGTCGCCAGCTCTTTCTTCTTCCTAGTCAGCCTTAGGAAACCCCACTGAAACCTGTTCAGCATCACTGTGGTGGTTGTCAGGTGTCATTGAATCCGTTCCAACTCATAGTGACCCTTTGTACAACAGAATGAAATACTGCTCAGTGCTCCACCATCCTAAGGAGCATTGCTAGGGCTGAGCCCATCGTTGGGGCCGCTGTGTCAACCCAGTCTTCTTCTTCACTGGACTTCTACTAAGCACCACGTCCTTCTTCAGGGACTGGTCCCCACTGACCTCATGCCCAAAGCCTGTAAGATGAACTCTTGCTCTCATTTCTAAAGAGCACTCTAGCTATATTTCTTCCAAGAGAGATGGGTTCATTCTCCTGGCAGTCTGTGGTATATGCAATATTCGTCACCAACGTCATATCAATGGCATCAAAATACGACCTTGAATATATTTCCCACTTGGATCTAGAGACAATCTCGAGAACAAATTTGACACGTTGAACATTAATGATCGCAGACCACAAGAGTTGGGCGAAAGCATCAAGAACGTCATCAACGAAGACAGCAAGAGGTCATCAAGACGGGAGACCAAAGCAAAAGACAGCAGAGGCTCTGAAATGTGCTTTGAACACAGAGGAGCTGAAGTGAAGAGAAGAAAAGATGAAGGGAAAGAACTGAATAGCTAAGCCCAAAGGGCAACGTGAGGAGCTAGTCTTATACTGAAATAGACAGAGATCAGGAGTTAGGACACAGGAAAGGAAAAACACCCTCAGGATTTCTCCAGCAGAAAGAACTGCAGGAAAATGCTAAGCCTCGAGTTGTAATGTTGGGGGATCCTTTGGACAAAGAAAAGATGGACGAATACAGAGCATCACTGTATCAAAAGGAGGGGTCAACATTCAGTGATTTCAAGAGATAAAAACTATTAAGAGGGATGGTATTGAAGGACGAACTTCAAGCTGCAGGAAGGGATTAGTGAAAAGGGGGCTCCAGGAAGTGACGGGGCTCCAATGGAAATGTTTCAACAAACAGATGAAGCACTGAAAGCACTCATTCCTTTATGCCAATAAATCTGGGAGACTGCTACCTGGCCAACTGGAAGAGATCCATAGTTCTGCCCATACCAAAGAAAGGTGATCCAACAGAATGTGGAAATTGTTCAGCAATATCATCAATATCACACGCAACATTTTTTTTGTGGAAGATAATTCAAAAACGGCCGGAGCAGCATGCCAACAGAGCGTGGCCAGAAATTCAAGTTGGATTCAGAAGAGGACATAGAATGCCCTGCTGTAATTGTTACCATCAGATGGCTCTTGGCTGGAAGCAGAGAATATCATAAAACTCTTTACTTGTGATTTCTGGACTATGCCAGCTCTTAGGTGTTGTGCACCGTAACCACCTCGTGTAACCTTGGGATGGACAGGAGTCCCAGAACAGTTGGTTGTGCTTATGCGCAGTACAGAGTAGGGTGCACAGAGGAAGCAGCCGTGCACACAAAACAGGGGAGTCTTGAGTGGTTTCGATTCCAAAAAGGTCTATGTCAGGGTAGTCCTTTCTCTGTATTTATTCTATGTGTATGCTGATCAACTACTGAGGTTCTGAACTATATGAGGGAGAAATGGGAAGGCTCATATGCAGATGATACAACCTTGCTGGCTGAAAGTGAAGAGAATTTGAAGCTTTTACTGATGAAAGTCAAAGAAAATATTCTTCAGTATTTGTTATAAATCAGTGTAAAGAAAACCAAAATTCTCAATAGATAACATCATGATAAGCTGAGAAAAGATTGAGCTTGTCAAGGATTTTTTTCCCTTGGATCAATCAACACTTACGGCAACGGAAGTTAAGAAATTAATGAGCAGTGACACTGAGATCCATATGTGTACCTATTCCTGAGAAAGGTGACCCAAAGAATGTGCAAATTATAGAACAATATCATTGATATCAAATGCAAGAAAAATTTAGCTGAAGACCATTTAACAACAGGTGCAGCAGACGTGGAACAGGGATCTCATTGCTGGTGTCAGATATACATTAGCTGAACGCAGATAATACCAGAAAGTTGTTTCCTTGCAAAGGCATTCGACTGTTTGGATCGTAACAAACTCTGAGTTGCCATTAGGAGAATGGGGAGTCCAGACCCTTGACTGTACTTATTTGGAATTGTACGCGGATAAAAAGGCAGTTGAATGAACACAACAAGGGAGTACTGAATGGTTTAGAATTGGCAATGGTGTGTAGCAGGGTTGTGTCCTTCCAGTATGCTTATTCAATCTGTATGCTGAGCAAATACTCAGAGAAGCTGATTCTATGAGGAAGAACGGGGCATCAGATTGGAGGGTGGCTTATTAACACCAGACAACATCTAGGTGACACCACCTTGCTTGCTGAAAGTGACAAGGATTGAAGCACTTGGAGTACAACACAAGGCCCCTAGGTCACGTGTTTGTCCTTCCTCTCCACTGGACACAGAGGGGCTTCAGAAACGGGCGCCCAGCCCTGCCAATGCAGAGAGAAACAGAGACAGACAAAAATACTGCTGCCAGACAGATCCCTTCAAGAAAACCAAAATCCTCACACCTGGATCGATAGCAATATCGTGGAGAAAAGATTGAAGTTGTCCAAGGTTTCATCTTTCTTGGATCCACAATCAACGTGCAAGGAAGCAGCAGTCACGAGATCAAATGGCACACTGCACCAGGTAAATCTGCTGCACAAGACCTCTTCACAGTGTTGAAAAGCAAGGACATGCCTTGAGGACGACCGCGCAGCTGACCTAAGCCATGCTATTTTCAACTGTCTCCTAAGCATGCAAAATATGGATATTCAACCAGGAAGACCAAAGAAGAATCAATGCACCTGAGATATGCTGCTGGCAAAGAATATTGAGGGGACTGTGGACTTCTGAAAGAACAAACAAATGTTCTTGGAAGAAGGGCAGCCAGAATGGTCCTTGGAAGCAAGGATGGTGAGACTTTGTCTCCCATTCATGGGGCAGGTTATCAGGAGAGACCAATCCCTGGAAAAGGCCAATCTCCTTGACCATCATGCTTTTACACCATGGCTGCAGCAACGGACTCAAACATGACAACAATTGTGAGGATGGCACAGGGTCGGGCAGTGTTTCCTTCCACTGTCCACAGGGTCACAAGACTTGCAAGTGACTCAGCAGAGCCAACCACATTGCATGGGCCAATCTGCTGCAAAAGACCTCTCCAACGTGGTCAAGAGCAAAGAGAGCCGACGTCCTCCTCATGTTCATTCCTGTGATAGAGCTCTCGGGGACACCCAGCAGACATCTGACAAGTCACTGAAGACATCAAATGGAGAAGAGCCTATATTCCACATGAGAAACCTGAAGCAGAGGCTCTCCCCTCCAGGTCAGCAGCCCGGGATTTCTGCGACAGTGTGCAGACCCTCACCTTGGAGTGGAGAGCAGGGAGGACAGTGAGAGGGGCACAGTGGCCCGGGGACAGCATACCCCGCTACTGCTCACGAGTGACCAAGAGTTTCCAGCACCAGGGACCTGCTGGACCAGCTCATGACCTTTATAAAACAAAACAAAATAGAAAAGAAACCAAACTCGCCGCCGTCAGGGCAATTTCGATGCTTCTTGGCCCTAGAGGACAGAGAAGGATTCCCCCCCCCGGGGGGGGTCTGAGGCTGTCACTCCTTACAGGGCACCAAGTCCACAGGGATCCAGGGCAGATAACCCCCTCAGGACCACTGATGAGAGTAGTGATACCAGGCGGGAAAGGGGAAGGTGGGGAGAAAGGGGGAACCAATCACAATGATCTGACCCCCTCCCAGGGGGACAGACCACAGAAAAGTGGGTGAAGGGAGACAGCGGTCAGTGTAAGACATGAAAAAATAATAATTTATAAATTATCAATGTTTTCATGAGGGAAGAAGGGTGGGGGAGGGGGAAATGAGCTGATACCAAGGACTCAAGTGGAAAGAAAAGGTTTTGAAAATGATGATGGCAACATATGTACAAAGATGCTTGACATAATGTATGTATGGATTGTGATAAGACCTGTATGAGTCCCAAATAAAATGATTTTTAATGGATAAAAATCTCAAAATCGAACAGGCTTCGTGGGCGCAAATCTCAGTTCCATACTTACTAATTTTTATAACTTCCCTCAGCATATTATGTCTCCCTCATAACTCATTTTCCTAGTTGGTGAAGCAAATTGTGAAGGTAGTAATGCTCAATTTTAAAAGGTGGGGGGGGCACAAAGTCTCATCTGTCTGCTGTGGAGATGCTGGTCGTTTTTTTTCCCCTTTTTTTACATTTTATTAGGGGCTCATACAACTCTTATCACAATCCATACATATACATACATCAATTGTATAAAGCACATCTGCACATTCCCTGCCCCAATCATTCTCAAAGCATTTGCTCTCCACTTAAGCCCTTTGCATCAGGTCCTCTTTTTTTTTCCCCCTCCCTCCCCACTCCCCCCTCCCTCATGTGCCCTTGGTAATTTATAGATTGCTATTTTGTCATATCTTGCCCTATCCGGAGTCTCCCTCCCCACCCACCCCTTCTCTGCCGTCCATCTCCCAGGGAGGAGGTCACATGTAGATCCTTGTAATCAGTTCCCCCGTTCCAACCCACTCACCCTCCACTCTCCCAGCATCGCCCCTCACACCCTTGGTCCTGAAGGTATCATCCATCCTGGATTCCCTGTGCCTCCAGGCCCCATATGCACCAGTGTACAACCTCTGCCTTATCCAGTCCTGCAAGGTAGAATTCGGATCATGGTAGTTGGGGGGAGGAAGCATCCAGGATCTGGGGGAAAGCTGTGTTCTTCATCGGTACTACCTCACACCCTGACTGACCCATCTCCTCTCCTAAACCCCTCTATGAGGGGATCTCCAGTGGCCGACACTTGGGCCTTGGGTCTCCACTCTGCACTTCCCCCTTCATTCAATATGGTATATATATAAATATATATACACACATATTTATATATACATATATATATATTTTGCATGATGCCTTATACCTGGTCCCTTTGGCACCTCGTGATCACACTGGCTGGTGTGCTTCTTCCATGTGGGATTTTTAGCTTCTGAGCTAGATGGCCGCTTGTTTATCTTCAAGCCTTTAAGACCCCAGTCACTATCTCTTTTGATAGCTGGGCACCATCAGCTTTCTTCACCACATTTACTTGTCTACCCACTTTGGCTTCGATGCTGGTAGTTTTGAACTGCTGACCTTGTGATGAGCAGCCCAATTCGTAAGCCACTATGCCACCAGGGCTCCACTCCTGGGTCAGCAGTAGGCCATTTATTCTGTTTTTGTTTTTTGGACAAATGACCTTACACTCACTCATTAATACTTTTAAAACAAGACAAAAAAAACCCTCTTTGTATTTAAATTACCCGATGCTTCCCTTGCTGAAGATTTTAAAAGATGCAAAGGTTTCAGAAAACGGTGGGAAAAGAAGCTTCTCCTGCCAAGATTCAGCAGGAAGAGAACACTCTTTCGGAGTGGTTTTCAATGGTCTCTTGTGATAAATGATTAATTTCCCCATTACACTACATTAAAGGGATTAGACATTATACAACTTTCCTCTCCTATCTAATGGTATAAGTCCCTTGTATGATGGTGTGTAACGAGTAATAAAAGTGGATCAGACAGTTTGAACAAAGAGGACCCCAGCACGAGGCCCCTAGGTCACGTGTTTGTCCTTCCTCTCCACTGGACACAGAGGGGCTTCAGAAACGGGCGCCCAGCCCTGCCAATGCAGAGAGAAACAGAGACAGACAAAAATACTGCTGCCAGACAGATCCCTTCTGGAAGTAGGGCTCGGGGATGGATTTCCCAGGAAGCAAAGTGAGCACAGGCTAACTTGTGCTTACCTATTCATTTGTAGTGAGCAATTTCACCCTCCCCTATCCCCACCACAACATCAAGGAGACTGATTTTAGGTCTGACTGGCCTCTGCCTCATCTCCAACCCCATAACACCTTCCCCAGAACCAAAACCTCTTTTTAAAAAGGGGCTCATACAACTCCTATCACAATACATACACACATCAATTGTGCAAAGCACATCTGTACATTCATTGCCCTCATCATTCCCAAAACATTCGCTCTCCACTAAAGCCTTTGGCATCAGGTCCTCATTTTTCCCCTCCCTCCCCACTCCCCCCTTCCTCATGAGCCCTTGATAATTTATAAATTATTATTTTGTCATATTTTTCCCTGTCCAACGTCTCTCTTCACCCACTTTTCTGTTGTCCGTCCCCCAGGGAGGAGGTCACATGTAGATCCTTGTAATAGGTTCCCTCTTTCCAACCCACTCTCCCTCTACCCTCCCAGTATTGCCACTCACACCGCTGGTCCTGAAGGTATTATTCGTCCTGGGTTCCCTGTGTTTCCAGTTCCTATCTGCACCAGTTTACATCCTCTGGTCTCATCAGACTTACAAGGTAGAATTTGGATCATGATAGTGTGTATGTGTGTGTGTGGGGGGGGGGGGTTGAAAGCATTTAGGAACTAGAGGAAAGTTGTAATTTTCATCGGTGCTACATCACTCCTTGACTGGCTCATCTCCTCCCCTAGACCCCTCTGCAAGGTGATCTCCAGTAGCCGACAAATGGGCTTTGGGTCTCCACTCTGCACCACCCACCTCACTCACTATGGTAAGATTTTTTTGTTCTGATGATGCCTTATACCTGATCCCTTCGACATCTCGTGATCACACAGGCTGGTGTGCTTCTTCCATGTGGGCTTTGCTGCTTCTGAGCTAGGTGGCCACTTGTTTACCTTCAAGCTTTAAGACCCCAGATGCTATACCCTTTAATAGCCGGGCACCATCAGCTTTCTTTGCCACATTTGTTTATGCACCCATTTGTCCTCAGTGATTGTATCATGGAGGTGTGCACCCAATGATATGATTTTTTTGTTCTTTGATGTCTGATAACTGATCCCTTCGGAACCACGTGATCACACAGGCTGGTGTGCTTCTTCCATGTGGGCTTTGTTGCTTCTGAGCTAGATGGCTGCTTGTTTTTCCTCAAGCTTTTAAGACCCCGGACGCTATATCTTTTGATAGTTGGGCACCATCAGCCTTCTTCACCATATTTGCTTTTTCACCCACTTTGTCTTCAGCGGTTGTGTCGGGAAGGTGAGCATCATAGAATGCCAATTTAATAGAAGAAAGTATTCTTGCATTGAGGGAGTACTTGAGTGAAGGTCCAATGTCCTTCTGCTACCTTAATACTAAACCTATAAATATAGGCACATAGATCTGTTTCCCCATCCTCATATATAAATATATTTGCATATGTACATGTCTTTATCTAGACCTCTATAAATGCCCTTTGCCTCCCACCTCTTTCCTCTATTTCCCTTGATTTTCCTCCTGTCCCACAATCATTCTCAGTCCCCACCTGGATTTCAGCAATATCTCTTTTACATTACCCTTGATCATGCCCTACCAGGCTTCCCACACCCACCTCACCACCAATTTGGATCACTTGTTGTTCCCTTGTCCCTGGGTTTGTTAACACCACTTTCTTTCCCCCCACCTCCCTCTGTCCCATGCCCCCCCAGAACTGTAGGTCCCATTGTTTTCTCTTCCAGATTGTGCATCCAGCCTTCTTATTTAGACAGACCTGCGGAGATAATAATATGCACAAAACAAGACAGAGCCAAACAAGCAACAATATACAACAAAACAACAACAACAAACCACTGACAAAGAACAAAACAAAACACAACAAGAAAGAAAAGCTTGTACTTAGTTGAAGGATCGTTTGTTGGCCTTTAGTAGTGTTTTCCAGTCCAGTCTGTTGGGGCACCACACCCTAGCCTCAAAGTCCACCTTCAGCATTCCCAGGGGACCTTGCCGCTCCATTCCCCCGCTGTTCTGCTTCACCCCCTAGGGCTCTGCCTCGGTGTGGGGAACCAAAGCCTCTTTTCAAGGGTACTGTCCCGTGACAGGGAAGGAGTGCCCAGCCAGCAACGTCAGCCCAGGCTGCCTTGTGCTCACTTATGAATGTCTGGTGAACAGAGATTGTGCACCACATTGAAGAAATCATTCTCTACAGATTAGTAAATAAGCACCAATGAGCCTGGACTTAGCTTGTTTATTTGGTCATCTGTCCGGGGGGGAGGGGGAGAGGAGGGGCTAGAAAAGCCACTCTCTCACCAGGCCTGCTCTGTGGGTCACCCAGGGAATCTGTCTGTGATATGCATCTTGTGGCTTCTGACTCCCCTCAGAAGTCCTGAGGACGTCACTGTGTCAGGCTCTCCATTGCCCACTTGCTTCTGGGGGAAGGAGCTAGTTCATACAGAAGGAGACCAGAGGTTCAGTCCCCCTTGGGTCCTACTCTTTTCTCAGGCCTCCTCTCTCAGATGACCAATGCCCTAATTCACGCTCTCTCCAAATGTCCTTTCCAGAAATGGTCTGGCAGGCATCCACTCCCCAGGACTGAGGCACAGCATCATGGAGCCCTAGAGAAAATCTTAGAGGCTACCTAGTCTACACCCCTTCGGAGAGCTGAACCTCTTCCACAAATGACCTTGACACGAAAACCTCAAGCACATTTGGATGCATGTCCAGCAGTAGAATTCTGATCGCTAGGGATCAAAGGGGTACTTTGTTTTGGGGGCTTGTTAGAGGGGACTAGAAGGGAGGCGTCACAGTCATCTAGTGCTGCAGTAAAACCACACTGGGTTTACTTTAACAAAGAGAAATGTATGTCCGCACCCAGTTGAAGAGTCTAAGAAAGAGTTCAAATTCAAGAAGTCTGCTATAAGGAAGGCCTTCTTTCTTTGTTGGTCCTGGGGGAAGTTCTTCAGTGTGTTCCCTGGTTCCTTAAAGATCACCATGAGGCATCCATCTTCCCCTGATCTCTGCTTCTCAGGCTTCCTTGTTTATTCTCTCTCTCTCTCTCCCTTTCTCTCTTGATTTATGGCACACCCTACACTAATCTTGTCTCATTGACAAAGACAACCCATGGCCAAATGGGATTCTAGCCACAAGTGTAGAGGTAAGGACTTACGACCCATATTGTGTATGTGTGTGTGTGTGTATGAGTCCATCTGCAACAGGAGAACTTCAGTCCCATGAAGTTAACCCTGTCCTGGACGGTTTATGTGCGTTTCCATTCCCGAGATTCAAATCGCATCCCCTTTGGCGGCAAGATTCTGAAGCAAAGTAAGAGAGTACACAGGTGGGAGGGAACTACTTCCTTGAGTGGGTGAGAATCAGAAATCGCCTGGATGAGTGGCACAGCATAACACTCCCACCTGATACACATGTGCACACACACACAGAGGCACACATTCTCAAGGGTGGAGTAGGTCAGAATTACATGTATGTGATTCTGATATACTCCACCCAGGAGACTATCATATCACCCCTCACACACCCCTTCCAGTGAGGACTCTTCATCCTTCAGGTGTGTGGGGGTGGGGCTGCATGGAGACCCTGCCTTGCAGAGCTCAGAATGCTTGGAGTATTTCCCTCCTCCTCCCGCTCCCACTCCTCCTCCCTCTCCCCCTCCTTCTCCCTCTCCCCGTCCTCCTCCTTCTCGTTTTCCTCCTCCTCCTCCTCTTCCTCTTCCTCCTCCTCCTCCTTCTCCTCAATCAAGAAAGGTGACCCACATCCAGCTAGGCCCAGGAGACAGCGTGGGCGATCTGTGTCTGGCTGCACATTTTCTCTCTGTTCGGTAGACCGGCTTCTGAATCCAAAAGCTTTTCTTTTCATCACTTCCCCTTCCGATTTGTGAAGGTAAAGCATAGCAATTGCTTTAAAATGTGTACAAAGCAGAAGAGAATATCTATTTTAATTGCTGTAATCTCTACCCAGACATCACTACTGCTTCTATTTCTGCATCTTAATGCCTGTGCTTTTAAAATGTTATCTGTGAAGCTTTACAAATAGGAAGCGAGTGTATCAAATAGAACTATTTGGGAGATAACAGCTCCATCTCTTGCCTCTTCCCATTAAGTGCTATCCTGGCTATTTGGCCCCTGTATTTAAAACTCTTACATATGTGGAGCTTCAAAATGTTCACGAAAAAAAATCCATAATCTTTTCACTCCTGGTGGCCAGGACTGTTTGGAGCTCCCCTGTCCAGTCTGTTTTGTCCCGTTAGCTGTCCAACTCAGGCTGACCTTACATTGAACAGAGCAGGATATTGTCCCGGCCTCGGTAGGGACAGGACTTCCTTTATTCGGTCTTTTGTTTCGGTTCTTTTGTAAAAACAAGCAAACAAAAAACCAGCTAGAGGTGTTTTACTTTTTTCCTCCCCAAACCATGAGGAATTGGTTTTGTTACCCCGGTTTTCTACCCCACAGTAAGATGAAAACAAATTGATCTGGTTCTTTTGGTGGTCTGGCCCTGGGCCACAACTGTCCCTGTGATCTGGATGCACCTGGCCAGGGTGGGGCAGGGTGCTGTGCAAATGGACTCCCAGTCAACACTCCTGGAAGCAGCAGTGAAGAGATGAAATGATGCATTGCGTGGGACAAATTTGCCGCCTGAGTCCTCTTTCCAATGTTGAAGAACGAGGGTCGGACTTTGAGGACAAAAGTGTGCCTGACCCAAGCCAGGGTATTTCTCAGTCCCCTCACATGCAGGTGAAAGTTGGACAATGAACCAGGAAGACTGAAGAAGCGTTAATGCAGTTGAATTATGGTGCTGGCCAGCAGGTCTAGAAGAAAAACCACTTCTCTCACACTTTACGGGTTAAGGTACAGGCAACCGGGAGGGGACAAACCAAACCCAAGGATGTGCATGATATTCCAATACAAAGAAGGGGAAGTTCGGGGGAGGTAGAAAAGGTGTAGGGGGCAGATGGAGACATTGGCACTGGGGGAGTTGGGCCCTATTCCACCCAGGGGGACGGTATTATTTGTCTCTACAGAAATGGGTGTGTGCATGCAGGTCCCACCACAGAGCACCAAACCTTGAGGGCAACGCAACTACATGGAGCAACTCATGAACGGATTAGGCTAGAGGGCCGGCCCCAATCAGAGTCAAAGTGACCCCTCCCTCTCCCTCCACCTCCCAGAAGTATGTGCTACAGAGGACAACACTAAACCTACAGTTTGGGGAGAGGGGGTGGCCTGCCACGCCCACACAGAAGCAAACCAGGAAGGAAAAAGAGAGAGTGAGGGACTAGACCCCATACTGGCACATCACGTCCCAAGCATGAAAGCCCTGCGTGGAGCTGCTAAGGCACAGAGAGGACTGTAGGGCCGACAGGATGTCCCCTCTCTGGAGCATACTGAGACAGAGGACAATACTGAGGACACACGGCGGGGAGTGAGTCCTGTCTGACCACCCCTAACATGGGATGAACAAAGAAGGGAACATAACAGACTAGCAAGGGAAGCACAACCAAGCCACAGAGACCCTGAGAAGACACAAACATAGACCTCAGGCTAGGAGGGGCAGTTCCCGGAACCCCCAGGACCAGAAGGGAGATAGTCATAAAGATAAGAAAGCAACAGGATGATGGTTGTGGAGGGACCTGGGGGGAGGAGGATTCAGGGGAAAGGATCAGTGAGCAACAACACCATAGACAGGGGAACAACTAGGGATTAAAAGCAACAATGATGACGTAGAGATCCTGGTGGTATTGGAGCAACAGTAATCTAGCTGAGAGGAAGTACTAAGAGCTAGAAGAAGGGTGAGTGTGATGGTGGGGCAGGAGGATGGTAAAAGGAAACAGGAAAGATCTAGGAAGCAAAGCTATAGATAGAGGTATAAACAGGTATGCATTTATGTAGCTATATTAATTAATAAAAGTAGAGGTATTGGCCTATGTATTTATATTTATATGACAATACATTGAAGAAGTAGATTGACTTTGGGCCTGTGCTCAAGCCCTCCTTCGACACAAGAACCCTTTGTTCTAACAATCTGGCATTCTGTGATGCTCACCCTCCTAACATGGTCACTGAAGACAAAATGGGTACATAAGCAAATGTGGTGAAGAAAGCTGATGGTGCCTGGCTATCAAAAGATATAGCATCTGGGGTCTTAATGGCTTGAAGTTAAACAAGCAAATATTTAGCAGAGAAGCAACAAGCCCACATAGAAGAAGCACACCAGCCTGTGTGATCATGAAGGGCAACTGGAATCAGGTAACAGGCACCAGAAGACACTCCCCCCACCCCCCAAAAAACACAACCGTATTGTTGATAAGGAGGGGGCTCAGAGCAAAGACTCAAAACCCAACTGTAGACAATAGGACATCCCCTCACAAAAGGATCACAAGAAAGGGATGAGTCAACCAGGGTGCAGTATAGGATCGATGAAATACACCATATTCCTCTGGTTCCTTGAGATTTCTTCACTGGCCCCTATCGTGACCCCAGTGCTGCTTTTCAGTTCTGGCTAGTCCGGAGCATATACAGCATGTACACTGGTGTAGATAAGAGCTCAGGGCACACAGAATCCAGGTCAGATAAATCCCTCAAGAACAGAAATGGGAATAGCAATACCAGGAAGGTAGGGGGAAGAAAGGAGGAGGGGGGGGAGGAAGGAGGAACCGATTACAATGATCGATGCATAACTGCTCCCCTCCGGGGAGTGAACAACAGAAACATGGGTGAAGGGAGGCAGCGGTCGGTGGAAAATATGAAAATAATAATAATTTCTAATTTATCAAGGGGTCATGAGGGTGGGAGGGGGGCAGGGAAGGAAAAAAGAGGAGCTGATACCGAGGTCTCAGATAGAAAGTAAATGTTTAGAAAATGATGATGGCAACATATATACAAATATACTTAATTTGACTGATGTATGGAATAGTGTAAGAGCTGTAAGAGCCCCCAATAAAATTATTTTTTAAAAGAGGAATTATGGTGCTGGGCTATTGAAAACCCCACGGGCTGGGAGAAGAGAAGCACCTGTCTGTGCGAAGTGAACCAGAGTGCTACTTAGAAGCAAGAAAGGCTTCATCTCGTGTCCTTTGGAGTGTTATCAGGAGCGACCAGGCCACGGACAAGGACATCAGATTGAGCAGAGGGTCAGTGGAAAAGAGGATGGCCCTCCACCTGGTAGACTAACACAATGGCTGTGACAGTGGGTTCAAACATACAACAGCATGAAGATGGTGGGGCCAGGCAGTGTTTCCTTCTGTTGTGCACAGGGACCCTGAGGAGAAGGGGGAGGCCCCCCACCCCACCAGTCATGCAAATGAAGCGTCTTGTGGCCTGCCGAGAAGGGATTGGCCAGTTTGTGACACCCTTCCTGATGGGAGGGGCCATGCATTGAAGTTTTATATATAAGCTGCCAACTCCATCATTAGAACAA
The DNA here is from genome assembly GCF_050624435.1 of Tenrec ecaudatus. Lineage (NCBI taxonomy): Eukaryota > Metazoa > Chordata > Mammalia > Afrosoricida > Tenrecidae > Tenrec > Tenrec ecaudatus. Next base: position 14,798,856 of record NC_134544.1, read on the forward strand.
AAAAAATCTTACCATAGTGAATGGGGGGGGGGGGGGAGTGCAGAGTGGAGACCCAGAGCCCATTTGTCGGCCACTGGAGATCCCCTTGCAGAGGGGTCTAGGGGAGGAGATGAGCCAGTCAAGGAGTGATGTAGCACCGATGAAAAATACAACTTTCCTCTAGTTCCTAAATGCTTCCTTCACTCCCTCCCCGCCCCCCCGTCCCCCACCCCCCCCACACACACTGTCATGATCTGAATTCTACCTTGCAAGTCTGGCTAGACCAGAGGACATACACTGGTGCAGATAGGAAACACAGGGAATCCAGGGTGGATGATACCTTCAGGACCAGCAGTGTGAGTGGCAATACTGGGAGGGTAGAGGGAGAGTGGGTTGGAAAGAGGGAGCCAATTACTGGGATCTACATGTGACCTCCTCCCTGGGGGACGGACAACAGAAAAGTGGGTGAAGGGAGACGTCAGAGCAAGATATGACAAAATAATAATTAGTAAATTATCAAGGGCTCATGAGGGAGGGGGGAGTGGGGAGGGAGGGGAAAATGAGGACCTGATGCCAAAGGCTTTAGTAGAGAGCGAATGTTTTGGGAATGATGAGGACAATGAATGTACAGATGTGCTTTACACAATTGATGAGTGTATGGATTGTGATAGGAGTTGTGTGAGCCCCTACTAAAATGATTTTAAAAAATAAGCTGCCAACTCCACAGAGCTTTGTCACTCAGAGTGGGAAGAAAAAGAATAGGAAAAAGCAGGAGGAAGAGAGAAGCAGAGAGAAGATGCAAGGAGTCTAAAAGAGTTGATATATGTGTATGTGTATGTGTACGTGTATGTATATATCCCATGATACAAATAAAATTTTCATATCTCTTCAAATGTTCATGGGCAAACAAAAGTGGAATACAAATGATGCAAACTGCTTTACTTGGGGGGAAGAGCTCCCAGCCAACAAGAGGAATTCCTGGGTTGCGTACCTCCGCCGGCGTCTTTCAGTGAACTGCCGCCCCCAATGAAATCACGTTGGGTGACAAAATGAAGCAGGATAAATTATGGTCCAAAAGGGACGTGGGTGACAGGAAGTCATTGGAGGGGCTCCGAGGCCAGCTCTGGGACTGGGAAGGTGGGTGACTTTCAAACTCACCACCCACACTTGCACCTACTGAGTTTCAACAGGGGTCTCGTGGTCTGGTGTGGATACTCCCTGGCAGAGACCCGTGCCCACTGGCTGTAGCCTGGGACCCGCTTCCCTACACTGTGACCTGGCCCCTTGAGTCTGACTTGGAAATACATTTGATCTGAAAATGGATGCCTGGCACACTTTTGCCAAGCTGCGATTCTCCTCCTTGGCACTTTCCCCAATGCCAGGCCTTTGCTGCCGCTTGAAAGCACAGCTTTGACTGCCCACCATTGGTGTCCACTTCCATTGCCTGCCCAGTCCAGCCTGACCTCCCTCCCCACCGCCCTCCTTTCAGACAGGCCCGCCTCTGCAGAGGCCGGTCACCTGTGACCTTGTTATAAGCTGCCAGCACCTGGGTTGCGTACCTCCGCCGGCGTCTTTCAGTGAACTGCCGCCCCCAATGAAATCACGTTGGGTGACAAAACGAAGCAGGATAAATTATGGTCCAAAAGGGACGTGGGTGACAGGAAGTCATTGGAGGGGCTCCGAGGCCAGCTCTGGGACTGGGAAGGTGGGTGACTTTCTTCTAGAAGCTGTGTCACACAGCAAGTCACGCTGGGCAGGAAGCGGAGGCTTGACTCAGCACTGGCTCCCGGCCACACAAGAGCTCTCCAGTCCCTGCACTCTGTGACTCAGCTGTCACAGCCTCTGTGGGCAAGGCCCCCAGCATGCTTTGTGGGCCAGGGCTGTGAGCTGGAACTCCAAGGCCTTATCAGCCAGCAGCGGAGTGGAGCAGGGGCCACCTCCCCAGGAAAGGTCTCTAGTGAGAGGACCGTGTGTAGAGTCCTTTGACGCAAACGGCATCCCGAGGCTGTGAGCTACCACCGTCAGGTTCGCTAGGCTCCTCCGAGGTGACAAAAATAACCCCACACTGGCAGAAGGGGGGGAGAACAGCCAAAGAGTAATGAATATGGGACAACCCCACAGGCCTCTGGGAAGGCAGCCCAACTGCTCTGAGACACAGTTGGCAGCCGTGGAAGAGGCACCACCAACCCTGTGTTAATCTCTGTGTGTGACAGGGGAAACCTCCTCTCTGGAAGAACGCGGCCCAGGTCCCCGGTTCTCCGCAACACCTCACGTTTACAGGGCCTGGGAAAAGGAGCCCGGGTGGAGAAAGAGGAGGCTGTCGGCTCTCCGAAAGGCTTCCAGTCTCAGAAACAGTTCTTCTCTGTCCTGTGGGTCACTGTGAGGTGGGGTTTGAGAAGTGACCAAGAGGCAGGAGAGGGTGTCAGGGGCTCCTCCCCAGCCCCCCCACAGACCCCAAACTAAGCCAGTTGATTCTGGCACTGAGTTGATTCTGACTCATAGAAACCCTGTAGGACAGAGTTGAACTGCCCCAAGAGAGTTCCCAAGGCTGCCACATCCTTCGCCTGCAGCGTGTGTGTGTTCTTGGCGGGCAGGGGGCGGCGGGGGGGGGGGGGGGTGTTTGTTTCCATCCACCGACCTTTCAGTTAGTGGAATGCTTTCACCCCTGTGCCACCACCGTGGCTTCTTGCCCACGTAGAAGGAGATACTTGGACATGTGGCAGCTCTGTAAAGCAGGTCAGTCCCGTGTCCAACAGGGTCATCACACTGCTGTTGGACTCACACGAAGTGAGAAAAGCCACAAGGGAAGGTTGGGAAGTCGGCAAATATGAAGCGTAGAGGCATCTTGAGCTAGGCTGCCTAGCAGTGCTGCAATAAGGATGCTTCGCTGCAGTGGAGACTTGTCACAGGCTGGGATGTGGAACCAGGGCTGGGCCACGTACGTCTTAGTGTCCCCTGGAGAAAAACATCCTTACATTAGGCCTTCAAGATCCCATAAGCTAAGATAAACCACACGAGAACAAACACACCCAAACTCACAGGCCAACCAGCCAGCCTGAATGAACATCTTCAGAAACCGGTCACCAGCTTCAGCCTCCTCCATTTGAATCTTCGGTTCACGAATTTATCAGATGCACAATGTGAAATGCTTCGAGCTTGAAACAAAGGCGTCACCAAAAGAGCCCAGTACGAGAAACTATATAGATAGCTGGGAAGATGTTAAAATGGTTTTAATAGAATTTTGAAAAGATGAATTGAAATTATAAAAATGAAAAAGCTAGATAGCACAAGGGAAGTTAATTTGCAGAGTAGATACAACCAAAGAGCGAGTTTCTCTTTCACTGGACATATACTGATCACCTCTGAGTGAAGATATGCTATTACTAGGTGCTATAAAACAAAGCAAGAGAAAACCACCAAGCTCCCTTCTGTGGAGTCGATGCTGACTCTGTGATCCCATAGGGCAGGGCAGAATTGCCCCTGTGAATTCCCAAGACTGGAACTCTTTACGGGAGTAGAAAGCAATATCTTTCTCCAGCGGAGCGACTGGTGCTTTCAAACCGCTGACCTTGCAGTTAGCAGCCCATAACTATGCCACCAGGGGTGCTGTTAGGTGCTATGGATGGAGTCAAGTTTTGACTCAGTAGTCACCCCAGGAAGCCCTTGTGCTAGCCACAAGGTCAGCAGTTAGAAACCACCAGCCTCTCTGTTGGAGAAAAACGAGGCTTTCTATTCCTGTAAAGAGTTAATCTAAGAAACGCATAGCAGCAGTTCCACCCTATCCTATAGAGTCACTAGGAGTAAGCATGACTCCATGGCAGTGAGTTTGGTTTGCTTTCAGTGACTTCACGTGACATAGTAGAGTTGCCCCCATAGGTTTCCCTTGGCTGCCCACCTTGAAGGTACATGTGAGGCAGACTCTCCACTGCAACGCCATGCTGACTGCTCCATGACCTGCCTCCTTCCCCCTCCCGTCTTGGAAAGCCTGGCTGGGATTAATTTTAAAATGTACTCATGTGTACTCAGAATCAGAACGTTGTAATTAATAGTACTGCTCCTTTTGATCTTGTAATATGAATGGTGTAATTAATCTTGCTATGCTTATTATGTTAACCAGGATATTATAATTTCCTTTGATTTCTTTCTTTTTTTTTAACAGATGTACTTTTGCAATGCTGACTTGCTCTTTTCGAAGTTACTATTAACCCATTAATTTTGCTTTCTGCATCAGTTTACACTTGTGTAAGTCCTTGATAAATGGTAAATGAGTTTTTGCCTTTATTGACGGACTGAGATGTCCACTTGGGACTGCAATCAAAGAATTGCTTTTAGATTCTAGCAGTCTGGTTATAACCGAGTAAAGACTCTTCTAAATCATCAAGACATTGTAGTGGGAGCCATTCATTTGAACCCCAACATAGGGCTGAGCATTGGACAGTTAACAACAGAAAGGTCGGCACTTTCAATCCCTCAGCTGCTCCCTGGGAGAAAGATGAGGCTGTCTGCTCCCATAACGATTTACAGCCTCAGAAACCTGAACAGTAGTTCTACCCAGTTTTGTAGGCTGACTGGGAGTCAGAATCCACTTGTTGGCAGTGGGTCTGGGCCATCCATATGTCAGCAGTCAAGCACTGAGCCATTGTGTCACCGGGGCTCCTTGAGAACACAGCTACAAGCAAAACGGACACAAACCCCTGTCTCACAGTGGTGACAGCCCTGACTGTAATCAGTGAGGAAAACATGACACATTTTAAAAAACATAAACCTGGGGAGAGGATCAAGTGGGATGGGTGTGGGTCAGGCTGTGTTTTAAACAGAGAGGCCAGGCAAGTTGGCACGAGTAAAGATTTGTGGTGAGAACGACAAAAACTCACTGCCATCAAGTCGATGCTGACTCATAGTCATGCTCCGTGGGTTTCTGAGACTGTAACTCTTTATAGGAGTAGAAAGCCAGACTTTCTCCAGAGGAGCTGCTGGTGGGTTTGAACCGCTGACCATGCAGATTGCAGCCCAACGCGCCACCAAGACCCCACCAGAGCTCCCAGGGGAACATTAGGGGAAGAACATTTCGGGCACGAGGTGGTGTACATTTGATATGTTTGTTTGACTTCTCAGCAAGGAGGGGCTTGTGAGTGGAAGGGAATAGGTGTTCTAGTGGAAATGAAGGACGGATCCTAGGACCTTGCCAGTAATGGAAGATGATCCAGCTAGCAACACCCTAAGGGCCCACTGGAAGTTACTGGGTGCCATTGAGCCTCTTCAAATTCATAGCAGCTCTATATGACAGTAGAATGACCACATAGGATTTTCTGGTGCTGTAGGGTAAACATTGAATGGCTAACCACAAGGTCAGTGGTTCAAGCCTACCAGCACTCCACAGGAAGAAAATGAGGCTGCCTGCTCCCATTAAAAAATCACAATTTCAGAAACCCCTATCTGTCAAGTGTATTCCAACTCATAGATACCCTATGACACAGATTTCTAAGGGCTATCATCTTTATGGGAGTACATTACCAGTCCTTTCTCATAAGAGGCCACTCATGGGTTTGAACTATCAACCTTTTGGTTAATAGCCCAACACTTAACCATTGTGCCACTAGGGCACATGGCCAGAAACCCCTATCTGTATAGGATCTCTTATAAATCTGAATGGATTCAGGGGAAATGAATGTTGATCGGTAATGTTTATGCGGACAGACGACTCTGTTTATATGGCCTTCTGGCCATAATTCCTTATGCGATTGTATTATAATTCTGTACTCTGTGCCTTCAGCTATAATCCTAATCGACAGGATCAGGGTGGGAGTAATCTGCCTGTAGTAGAGGGTATGAACTAAGTCACACTTTTGGTTTCCGTGGGACTGTGGTCAGCCGAAAGACAAAAACCACACCTTCATCAAAGCCATTCTCTGTATAAGAATCATCTCAGGCACAAATCGAAATGGCAGGACCATCGGACTAGGAGCGCATTTGAGATTTCTGTCTGATGTGACGGAAGCCAAGACCAGAGACTGTGGCAGGGCGACTTTGGGGCAGAGCAAAGGAGTCAGGCAGAGACCAGAGGCTGAGGCAAGGAGACCATGTGACAACAGAGAAGCGGCTCGGAGACTAGGGGACGCTGAGGCAGACTGACAGGCAGGCTTCCTGGTCACAGCGACAAGGACCCGTGAACCACGTGGCTCGCATGTGCAGTTGCGGGCTGGGGTTTTGTTCAGAAGCACCTTCCTAAGAAAGGTGCATAGTGCCTCCCTTCCCATGAGCGCAAATACAGTACATCCTGAGCCCGTCTCTCACCAATGGAGAAGCAGGCCTCCAACCTCAATGCAGCGCCCAGCCAGCAGACTCTGGTGCCTTGTGGGAGAAGTACCAGGTGAGCCGTGCCAGCAGGAGAGCACAGAGCTCTGAGAGAGACCCCCGGGACCTACGGGCATTCGACTCCAAGGACGTGCAAGTATCTTCAATCAAGATCCAAGGACATCTCAAGTCAGCCAGAGCTGAAGGACACCCTGGAGGGCCACCAGCTCCATTCTGCACTCTGGGGACAAACTGGGAAGCTTAGAGACCAACACCCAGCTCTAAAACCTGGCCCCTCCCAGAGGGGAGTGTCCTAGCTTCATCAAAACCTCCCGGCACCGCATAAAAATGCAGCTAGTCCACCTGGAGTGCTAGTTGCCAGCCAACTCATCGGGACTCTGGGTGCTGCGTAGAACTGATCTGTTTTCCCTGTCCCCGAGGAAAGGGGGGGCTGTTTCCAGGCTTATTGCTCAGGGGGAGGATCTGGGCATCTATACGCTCTCCTCTTTTCTCTGTGTAGCTTTGACGAGCTGGGAGGAGTGCCTGGAGAGTGCTTAACTGAGAGGTCGGAGGATCAAGTCCTGTGACCTTTGGGAGCTTCCAGGTGGGTTCAAACTACCAACCTTTGGCTAGTTGTCGAGGATCACCAAAAACCCACCGCCACTGAGCTGATCGTCACCCATCATGACCCTCTAAAGTGTTGAGGATGGGAATCTCTACAGGAGCAGACTGCCGCATCGTTCTACCGAGGAGCGGCTGGTGGGTTTGATGCACCAACCAAGCGCACTGCATTCTTCCTGAGGATGGGACCAGGCAGCTTGCCTCCAAACAGCATCCTGCCCGAGGTCAGTTCCCTAAGTAGGGATTGCTCCCCGGAGGTGAGAGGGAGATCAAGGGAAGAAATTTAGGCAAGGAGGTGGTCTTCATGAGAGACTGGCTTCAGCCGAGCCCCATGGGTGGAGGCTGGGGGTAGGGAGTTGAAACACAGATGAAGCTGCAGAGCTGGTCCCATCTTGAGGCACAGGGTTGGCCTTTGGGGCTCCAGTCATTGTATGCTAGTGGCCGGTCCGTCACAGACTGTTGGGTCTTTGGGTGGGTAGGGGTAACTTACAGGGGCAAGGCAGCCAGCTCCTGTTTGCCAGGGCAGTTCTCTAGTGGGACTCAGTGGGGAAGGGCAACCAAACTCACAGAGGTTGGGGGATGGTCCTCTCAAGGGGATTTGGGTGGGCATCCACAGCGACCAATTCATACCCCCTAGGACAGCTGTTCTCTACCTATGGGTCTCGACCCCTTTAGGGGGTGGGGTCGAAGGACCCTTTCACAGGAGTCGCCTAAGATCCTATTTCCGGTGGCCTTAGGAACCGAGACACCGCTCCTCTATCCGTCTCCAGGCAAGTCGGCCCACATGCAGATACGCCTGCATACGGGATCACCCCAGCATGAGGAATGGTATTAAAGGGTCACGGCATTAGGAAGGTTGAGAACCACTGCCCTAGGAGATGCAAACCTAGAACAAGATGCTTAACCACCACAGATGCCTCACCGTCTTCCAGCCGATACCGACTCGTAGCAACACTGTCCAAACAATGATGCAGCAGTAAGTTATGTTCTTATAGGTACCTATTTCCCCTGGAGGAACTAGGCTGACTTAGTCGCCTAGGAAGACAGAAATGATATCATCTGATGAAGAAATCTGCCTCAATATTTGCATGTAAGTTCTTCCTCAAGGGAGAAAGATGGGCTTTCTACTCCCGTAAAGAGTTGCTGTCTCAGAAACCCACAGGGCAGTGCTGCCTTGTCCCTGAGGGCTGCTAGAGGTAGAAATGGGCTTGATAAGCAGCCAGCTGATCTAGACCTGCCCAAAGCATGACCACCCGCTCTTCTCATCTCCACAGACAACGCACACTCCTGTCAGTTGTCCACCGAGGGCCCACAGCCCCTCTCCCCCCCACCCCACGGAGTCTAGGATGGAACCCAACGGTTCAGCCAGCTTCTCCACAATCACCTTCATACCCAGGCAGGGCCCTGTGAACTCCCTCAACCTGTCCCGAGAGGCGCTAACGGAGGGTCCTGATGACCTGCCCCTGGGAAGGCCGCAGCCCAGGAAACCCTGGGGGCAGCTCTGGCTGTCCGATGGGACCTCCATGAGTTGGAACTGACTCAGCAGCACCCAGCGATGACCCCAACCACCCTGCAGTGCGGAACCCTGGTGGCTCAATCCGCTCAGCCATGAACCCAAAGGTTGGCAGTTTGAACCCCACCGAACCACTCCTCAGGAGAAAGACCTGGCGGTCACTTTCCACAAAGATTCTCCTCTGCTCACCGCCACCGGGACGCGTCCGGCTCACGGACAGACTAGGCCGACCCCCGAGGAATTCTGTCACTATCACTCTGTGGGAGTAGAAAGCTTGCTCCTTCTCCCAAGGAGCGGCTGGTGGTGTCGAATGTGTCTCTCACTACACCACCGGGGCTCCTTCCCAAAAAAAGGACAGCCCGGGAAACCGGACAGGGGATTTCTACCCTGTCACATGGGGATCGCCGCCACAGCCCCCAGCAACAGCGGCAGGCCTGGGCCGCTTGGGGAGCAAACGGAGACTCCGACAGGAGCCTCAGAAATGGGGAAGCCTTCTACCGGGAACCAGCCTCCAGAGGATGACGGGCTTCTTTCTGTCCTCATCAGTGCGCCCTGCTTCTCTAAATGAGCCGACTTGGCAGAGGCGCCAGACAGAGGCTGACACAGAGAGAGGCTTTCATTCGGCGCCCTATAATCAAAAGAAGCTCTCCGTCAGCTCTGCATTTTATCGCCACGCTGCATCTGCTAATATCGCCCACAAGCCTCGTGTGCGTCCCAGTGGACCAGCAGCGTGCCCAAAGCCCTGTGGGCCCCCTCCCCCTCATGCCCAACCACATTCCTGTGCCTCGGTTTCCTTGTGAACACCCACGAGACTGCCTCTCCCCGTCCCAGCACCTGCCCCACGTCTCCCACCGGGTCCAGAGGGCCCTGTAGGCCCCAGGCCCATTTTTGCCACTGCTTCCACACACATGCCAACTCTAGCTCTAAGTTCTCACAGGAAACAAAAACACAAACCTAATTTACCAACGCCCAGATGTCTACCCCCTCGTCTAGAGGTATGAATACTCTGTTTCACTCTGAATTGAGGAGGTGGATTTGAAAGAAAGAAAAAGAAAAAGCCAGTGTTAATGTATTTTTAAACCTTACCTCAGACAGATAGATGCCTAGTGGGCAGTAGGCTGTGTTTTGCTCTTTTTGTTACACCTCCGCAGAGATAATTGGTTACGCCATGAGATTTAAACAATTATATCACATAATTGGAAGCCGGGCTGTCTTTCTCCAGCCACGGCCTGGCCTAGCAGCGGCGGTCGCACCCAGCAGGCACAGGGTTATGTGGAGAGTTTGTATTGCTGGCCTGAATAGCTTAGTGGCAGTTTATGGAGCAGAATCCACTGGGCCTTCGCTTTAGCGGCCTTTCGGAAATGTTCCCTCCCGACTTCCGCCATCACCCCTTATTCCTTCCTAATGGATTCCTTTTCCCTGTCCCCCAGGAAAGGGGCGCTGTTTCCAGGCTTATTGCTCCGAGGAGGATCTGGGCGTCTATTTGTTCTCTTCTTTTCCACGGGTAGACTTGAAGAGCTGGGAGGAGTGCCTGGAGAGTGCTTAACTGAGAGGTTGGAGGGTCAAGTTCACCTCAAGTGATGTCAGAAGAAAATCCTGATGATCTGCTTCCCAAAAGCCAGCCCCGGGGAAGGCCGTGGAACACAGCTCTCCTGGGAGATGCATGAGGGTGCCAAGGTGTCCGAGCACTGGGACCGCTGCTTAACAGCGAACCCTTGTGCCTCTCCTGTCCGGAGCTCTGAACGCGTCATGGGTTGCTGGATCCAGGTGTGCTCCCCCTCCGGGGCCACCAATGACACCTGCCGCCAATGCACAGGAGTGAAGTAGGGTCCCAGAGGGCCCTTTCCCCAGCTCCAAGCTCAGCAGAAGGCGTGGGTCTAGATCACAAGTCAAGACACAGGCAGCCTCCTCCCCTTAGCTCCTGGACCCTCACCCCACCCCGCCGGTGTAATGGAAGGGCCCCAGGAAGCACCATCCTTCTCGTCTGACCTGAGGGGTGTGTCAGTCATTGTTCTGGAGGGACTGGGTTTCTACCCAGCATCCTGGGCAGTGAGGTTCCCAGAAATGGACCACCAGACTCACTGCCATCGAGTTGATTCCCACTCATCGTGACCCTCTATGGGGCTTCCGACATGGCAAGTCTTTGGGGAGCCGCTAACCTCCTCTTCCTCCCTTGGAGCATCTGGTGGCTTTGAATTGATACCTGTGTGGCTCGCAGCCCCTGCTCAGCCCTCAGCTCCACCTGTGACTCCCATCCCCCCAAACACCAAACTCACAGTCCTCAAGTCCATTCCAGTGCAGCCGGCCTGCGGGACAGAGCAGAATCACCCCTGGGGGGGGGCGGGTCCCAAGGCCGTGAATCTTTATGCAAGTTGGAAGCCTGGTCTTTCTCTTGAGGAGCAACTGGGGGGTTTGAATGGCTGAACTTGCAGTCAGCAGCCCAATGCGTAACCCACGGCACTACAGTGCCTGCTGGTGTTCCCCAGAGGGGACAAGTTTAGCTTTGGCTGGAATACGTACCACACATCCCCTCAGTTTTTCAAAACATACGCTAGGGGCCTCGGGCAGAAAGCATGTTTGGCAGCTGGCATGAGGACCCAGCTTAGCAGGCAGCGAGAACACAGCCCGTCTGTGCTTCTGTCCAGCAAGAAAGTTTTATGTTCCTTCTGCACTTGGGATAGGGAGTGGAGTTGATTAGGAAGGAGGCTTTGACCAACATATTGCAATCAATGTGGGTCAGCAGCCACCTTGTGCGATGGTGTGACAGAATCAGAAGCTTCACTGCCTTCCGCCCCCTCCCCCCGCCCCCATGTTGTCCCTGGGCTGGTCAGCTGGTCACCAGGGCAGCTGGAGGAGCAACACCTGGGCGTCCTCTGAGTCATGCTTCCAGAAGTGCTGGAACAAAGAAGCTCAGGGATGGCAGGAGGGGGTTTGTTTCTGGAAGAAGGTGGAGCATGTCCAAGGGAACAAAGGAGTGGTGGTCAGATGTCTGTCCCCTCGTCCGGCGTGCTGTGGATCTGTCTGCTTTTCAGGCCTTCAGCCACCAGCAGCTGCAAGCCCTGTGCACCCAGGAGCCCAGAGGGTGGCTGGCTGTATGTTGTAGACCCGCCCCCTTTCCTGCCCACCAGAAGGGAAGGACAGTGTCCTTACGGTGGAAATCACCATTGGTGAGGGTCCTGCCGTACGGGAGACCCTGCTGCTCTTCTCCGGCTAAGGGGTCACTACCCAGCTAGGTGCTTTCGTACATGAGATGCCACACAGCAGAGATTGGCAATGCTTGCGGTCACTTGCAGGAAGAAAGGTAGATGAAGGCAAGGCAAGAGGACTGGAGAATTCTTCCCTCTGGAGACGAGCTGTGGGTCCTGCCCAACACTCGAACTCACTGCCATCGAGTGGATCCCGGCCCTGTGGGACAGTAGAACTGCCCTGTGAGTTTCGGAGACGGTAAATCTTTCGGGAAATGAGAAGCCCCCTCTTTCTTCCACAGAGTGGGGCTTACCTGAATGGGTAGGACAAGGAGAGGCCATTACAACAGACCTACTCCCTGGCCTGAAAGTTCCCTTTCAACAATTTCTAAGTGATTGAGGGCTTTATCATCTTGAGGAAAAGTAAGTGTACATTTCTAAGAGGGGGTGGGGCACATTGGAAGGGATGGATGGGGGACGCCCAGTGTCGTGCCAACAAGACTCATTTTTGTAGTAAAGTAATATTAGGATCTCAAATGTTTCTGATAGCTTAGGTGTGTGACTTTGGACTTAGCTGGTGGTTAGCCCTGGCTAAGAGCTGTTACTAACAAAAAGCTTGGTAGTTCCTGCCCGCGGACAGCTGAGCGGAAGAAAGAGCTGGCAATCAACTCCCTCAAAGATGACAGCCTCCTTAGGAGACCCTGGGGGCAGCTCCACGCTACCACACGGCATCACTCCCTAGGAGTTGACTCAACTCAAGGGGGACAACACCCAATCCCACAGCCCCTAGCTCTTGTTTGGGGGGTGGGAGGAATGCAGGTGGAGACAAGAGAAGTAGACCAGGGACTCGACTTTCCCGAGTCACATTGCCTGCAGGACTAAGCCCCAAATTCACAGCAGGACTGGCAATCTGGATTCGGCACACCAGTTGCAGTACTGAGTGAGATAACTAGGCAAACGACGCCATGTTAGGGCAGACCCTGTGGCTCACCTGGGTGCAGTGGGGAGAGGGCCACGACAGAGTTCTCTCGGTCACACACAAGCATAGGTTTGGCCGGGCCCGTGACACCGACTTGTCATCCCTGCGGCAGGTAGAGCTTTTCGGGGGCCCTTTTCCCAAATATGTTGCTGCCAGACATAGGCGACCCATTTCTGTGTCCTGAGATAAAAATACACAGAGTCATAGAAACGCGCTATTTCTAGGCTATCCCTACCTTTCCATATTGCTAAAGACATCTGGTTACTCCATGCTCAAATCTTGTGATAATTCTTAGAAACAAGACTCAGTGTCTATTTATATCCTCTCGTAGCGTGTAGAGGGCCAGGGGGAAGAGGAAGAGCCACACACGATGGATCGACACCGTGGCTGCAACAATGGGCGCAAGCGCAGGACCCAGCAGCGTTTTGTTCTGTTGCGCATGGGCTGTACCGGGAGTTGGGACCGAGGTGGTTGGCAGCACTAACAACAAGCAGAGTGCACCCTTGGTGCTAATGGTGTGGGTAGGAGGACTGGTTGGAGTTGAATGGATGAGTGAGGGAGGGAGAGAAAGAAGGGTCCAATTCCAAGCTGTTCCACAGGGCAGTAGCTCCATGGTGGGCCATTTCTTTCAACCCTCTGCAGCTCGGTTTTCCCCCCCATCTCTGAAATGGGCATCATGCATCTGCCCCTGTCCTGCTCTGTAGGTGGTGTGGGCCTGTAGCCCTGAGCGGAGCAAGAGCGCTCTTCTAGAAATTATCCCTGCCCATCCTGAGGCCAGTGTGTGCGGGGCTGAGCACTGTCCAGACATCTGTCCCTGAGTGTGAAAGAGAAACCCCTGGATGTGTGCAAGGCCTGACTGTCGTGAAGACACCAAGTAAGGGCACGTGACATTCTCAAGAGCCAGCAGTGCCTTGGGACAGGGGACAAGGCGCACCTGGAAGCTCCACCCCAGAGAGAGGCCCGACCGTGCCAAGAGCTGACCTTTCCCTTCGTCTGCACCACTGGCATGAGCCCAGGAGAGGCCTGACCAAGGTCATATGACCTCACAGTCAGCTCCTGAGGACATTAGAATTTAAAAAGGAAGGCGAAGCAGTGGAGTGTGTGCTTGCCTCTTAAAACGAGGAAGCAGGCAAAGTCACTTTCCTCAGGATGATGATGTGAACCAGCGGCTGAAAGGCGCTGTGTTACTTTTGAGTCTGACTGACACTCAAACCAACGCACTTTCCTTGCTTGTTTACAGGAAGTGCTGTGTTCCACCAGGAAGTTCATGTTGCCCTCCACTCATGAGAACTAAATGCATCTGAGCTTCCAAACAGTGGATGAGGCACAGACAATGATGAGACCGAGAACTTGAGCTACTGCCATTCCGTCCTAGGAAAGAGCCACTGCTAGAGGAAGGCATCATGCTTGGTAAGTGGCGGGTCCACCAAGGGACACCTGCAATGAGATGGATTGACCCAGTAGCCCCAGCAATGGTCTTAAACAAGCCACAAGCCAGGAAGATGTTTTGTTCCATTATACATACGATCCCCATGAGCGGGGCATTCTTACACAATGAACAACGACGACATGGCACCCAATAAAAATATCTGCAGACTGTCAGAGCCAGCCTGTAAGAGCCAGCCTGTAACGGGACTTTAAAATGGGTCGTGGAAGATCAAGGCAAAGAAATTGTGGAAAGGACTATTGCTTCTGCCATATTTTTTAAGCATGACAAAATAATTACTTCTAACCCCCCCAAAGTTTAAAATAATAAATAAATAGATTAGTAAATGAATTAGATAAATATACATTTGAATGGTAAAGGGAACCCATCTTTGAAGAGGAAGTGCTCTGAGAAGGTACCACCGCTGGCTGGTTTTCCATTTCCAGAATAAATGAAATGGCATGATTGGAAGCCCTCATCACAAGAGCCAGACACACAAACCCAATGGTTCAAAATAATCCATGTGTGCTATCATACTCTATTTTCTCTGATTTTTTTTTTTTTGCAGAGAAAAACATTGAGAACCAAATTGAACAGGTGTTTATGATCAATTTCACAGGACTGACATTTGACTGAAATAGTTTCCCAGCAGTGAAGGTCTGAAAGCTGCTAGGGTCGATCCTAAAGAAACAAAGAGGTGGACTGTCTTGCAATTTCTGGAATTGGTTGTGACATGGGATATGTGTAAAGTACTGCTGTCACACGTTTTTAGGCGTAAGACTTTTCTTAATTACGTGTGCATCTCTTTCTACGTGTGAAAGAAAACTTCTAAAATAAAATTAATGAAAAGTATTCTTGGATCATCTCTACTGCCTGTTGAATGTAAACATGTAAAAATCCCAATTTAAATTTTTAAAAATCCCTGTAATATTAGATTCATTATCAATAAAAGGTAAAAGTTTTTCCATAAAAAATACACGAATGCAATCATAGAGTAATGGTTCTTTTTCCTCTTTGGGTGCTGTTTGCTTATTTAAACTAGTTTATTAGTATACAAGACACCCATTGAAGTGTACTGTTTATTTGTTAAGGAGCTCTGAATATAGTGGGTTAGTGAGAGGGCTACTACCTGCAAAGTCAGCAGAATGAACCTGAGAGACACCCTGGGGAAGAAAGATGAGGCTTTCTGCTCGGGTGATGCTGTGAGGTAGGGGTTGGGCTGCTAACTGCAAGGTCAGGAGTTCAAACTCACCGGCCTTTCTAGGAGAGAAAGGCAAAGCTTTTTGCTCCCATCAAAATCTACAGTCTTGAAACCCCATCCAGGGCCACTGTGAGTTGAAATCAACTCAGTGACAGTGAGCTTGAGGTTCTGTTTTTGTGTGGATGTGTATTTATGAGGGGTCTCTGGTTTCACTGTGGGTTAGGCGTCAGCTGCCAATCATTAGGTCTGAAATGCACCCTCAGCCTCAAAATGTTCATCTGTACAATAGGGAGAACACATACTCCCCCGAGTTACTTAAAGACAAGATCTGTTCCTAGCCACGTCTTTAAACATTTGTAGGTAAGCCAGAACAGGTACATGCGGTTTTTGTTCAGCCTTACTTTTTCGTGCAAGAAAAAGCTCAAAGACTTTTCAATGGTTTGAAAGTGACACAAGCAGGACGTGACGGTAACTGTGATGAAGAGTCTGTTGGAAGTAGGGGTCAGTTCAATGGTTACAAAATGAAGGCAATTTTACATAATCTTAATGAGTGGGTCTGAGTATGAGTTGTCTGTAAGTAGGATATTCATAACCCAGAGTCTGTGATAGCATTTTGTGCAAGTTAAATGTGTAAACATATATAGGGGGATTAGTCCAGTGTTGTCTTTTTAAGGGACGAAGGCCACCATGAGTGTTCTAATGACAGAATTTTTAAAATGTTTTTTAATGAAATAATTTTATTGGGGGCTCGTACAACTCTTTTTTTTTTTTGCTCGTACAACTCTTATCACAATCCATTGTGTCAAGCACTCCTGTACATTTGCTTCCCTCATCATTCTCAAAACATTTGCTTTCTACTTGAGCCCCTGGTATCGGCTCCTTGTTTTTTCCCCTCCCTCTCCACTTCCCCCTTCCCCATGAACCGTTGATAATTTATAAATTATTATTATTATTTTTATAATGAAATAATTTTGAACATTAATCAACTGTGGTGTTGGGAAGAATTTACAAGGCAGTTATGTCTCCTGGATGGCCTATTTCACACTGCCTTCAAGAATTTAGCAGTTGGCATATGGCTTTGGTTCTCCCACTAGGGATACACATTACACTCTAGTCAGTCTCCCATTTCATTGCCCAATATAAAAGTGCTGCTCTAGGAGAGCTACACTGCAAAGGGTTATGAGGGTCTACCCATGATCCTTGAGGATGAGAGCTGGGGTCGATTAGCAAGGCTTGCTGTGGAGGGAGTGGAGAACAGTGGCCCCCCTTGCTATCCCTGCATTTGACTCTCAGTTGTCAAAGCCAAGCCTGCCCTGTCACTATGTGCTTAACAGAGGTACGGGATAAATTTTGGATTCATAAGTAAGCACAAATATAAACTTGGATCGTTTGTGTTCAGATAATGTTTTCCTTGTGCCAGGGTTATAATTTAAGAGGCGGGGACAGCTAAATCTTAAAGATCCATTTGGCAGGAATAATAATTGGCAAAGAGGAAAGAATTTGGTAAACAATGTTTGAAAAGGATGTTAATTGCTGAACGCTCTTTATGACACTTCCAGGGCTTATCACCAATTATTTGCTAAAAATTTTCAGCATTTGCAGGACCGAGCACCTAACTATTCCAACTCTCTTCCCAATCACAGGGGAAGGACTTCTGAAACCAGAATTTCCACTCCCTTTGGAAATTTGCATCTTGACCCCAGATATATTGAATCCAAGTTTGCATTTTACCAAGATTACTGTGGAATCGTTGTTACTATAGATGTATTGTTAAAATGCAGATTCAGTTTTAACCTCTCTGGGGTGGAAAGGCCAATTCTCCTTACATGACCCAACTGAGATGAACCCATTAGAAGTCCTGCCTGAAACTCTGCCATGCTTCCAACAACCACTCGGAGAAGTTAGGCACCGGGGTAACCCCACTGAGGGTTGCTGTCGCTCTCCAGAGCCATCAGGTTGGTTGCAATTCTAGGGGCTTGATGTGCAACAGAACAAGCTTTACCTGCTCCCGGAGTCTTGCTTTTCACTAGTGCTTTCAAGAAGGGCTGCTTGAACTTCATCCCTCAACACCATCCACGTGCTACCTCTTGAAGTGGTTGAGCGTCCGACAATTCTTTGGGGCACAGTATTCTTTCTAGTTTCTACTGATGGTTCTTGCATCCTTCAATATTTTGTCCAAAGGATTTTTCTTCAATTCTGTCAGCTTGAAATATGCTGCCTGTGTTCTTCCCACTTCGTTTTCTAGCCCAGGGTCGTAGCAAAATTCACTATAATGGTTTGCTTGGCCCTTTCAAGATGCCTTTTAATTTTTCTGTCCGACTTTTTTACTTAATCATTTCTCCCATTCACTTTAGCTAGTGAGCAAGTTTCAGAGTTTCTTCTGACATCTGCTATGACTTCTTTCTTTCTTTTTTGGTGACCTGTTTCTTTCTTCATGTATGGCATTCTTGATGTTATTCCGCAATGTGTTTAGTTTTCAGTCATTAGTGTTCAATGTGTCACATGTGATCTTGACATGATCTCTAAAATGGTCTCTAAATCAAGATGGACTGTTTCAAGGTCAAATTTTGGCTTTTGTTCTTGTGGACATGTCTTTTTATTCTTCAGCTTCAACTTCAATTTACATGAGTAATTGATGATACCCAGCTTCCCCATCATCTCTTCTACAGATGTAGTCAATCGGACCCTGTGTATTCCATCTGTACAGTTGACATTTATGTTGTTGGGGAGAGGGAAGGTATTTTCAACAAAAAGGTTGTTGGTCTTGCAAAATCCTCTCATGCATTCTCCAGCTTCATTTTTATCACCAACGGCATATTTTCCAACTGCTGATCTTTCTTGTTTCCAATTTTCTCATTCCAAAACCCAATAATTATTAGTGGCTCTTCATTCCTTGTTTGATCAATTTCAAGCTAAAGAAGTTGGCAAAATTCTTTAATTTCCACATCATCAGTTTTATTGGTTGGTGGGCAAATTTGAACAATAGTCATATTAACAGACTTCCTTGTAAACGTATAGATAGTATCTGTGTTAGTCTGGATACTTTAGAGAAACAAATCCACAGAAACTCATGTATAAGAAAGAGTTTTATATAAAGGGTAAATGCACATCAAGAAAACATCCCAACCCAGTGCTGACCAAGCCCACGAGTCCAACATTAACCCATATGTCCGACAGCAATCCACAAAGTCCTCCTCCATCTCACAAAACACACGCAATGATGCTGACTGCAGGGGGAAAGCCAAGTCAGTGAATGTGTAAGTATCTCAGTGCTGGCAGGGGTCTCCACACGGGTGCTCCAGCACCCAGGGCTGCATCGAAGTAGGTCCATGCGGCTTCTCCTCAGGGATGTCTTGCAGGAAGTGAGCCTTGCCAGCTAAAGCAGGGAACTGGCTAAGGCAGCTGCACTCTGGTCCAACCATCAGAAAGCAAGAGACCTGAGAGCTAGAAAGGTGAGGCTCACTGAGCCATTTATCTCTCTGCCCTTCAATTAAACTCACATGTGTTTATCGGCCAGGTTGGTACCAAAAAAACTAACTACCTCAGTATCCTATCACAAACAGCATTGTACTTAAAGATAGATCTCGACGCTTGCCCTCATGAAGAAATCACTGAAGATATGGGTTCTCTAGTAGAGTGTGACAAGGAAACTAAATGGTGCCTGGCTCTTAGAAGGAAAAGCATCTTGGGTCTTAAAGGCTTGTCTTCAAACAAACAGTCATCTAAGTGAGGTGTCAAATCCACATGGAAGAAGAACACCAACCTGTGTGATCCGAGGATTGTAATTAATAAAATCCAAATCCAGAGGAAGGAATGATATCAGAATTTAAATTGTGAACGCCTGGTTTGCAGGAGGCTATGGATGACAGTGGAAGCCCAAAATCCATTTTCAGGGGCCACACATAAATTGAGCCTCTGGCGAACCCCCTCCAAACATAGTTGAGGGGTATGAAGAGTCTTGCTATCAGACAGAGGATGGTAAAATCCATTATGGTAGGTATAATTATATGTATATATGTATACATATATATATAATTATAGGTATAATTATAATTATGGTAGGTTAAAAATGTAACCTCCCTTTTGACCTATTTGAAAGTTGATTCAGTTTTTTAAAAAAAATGTAAGGAGAAAATGCCCATGGGGTAAACCTCTTGTGAATCCCTCTGACCACAGACCAGGGCTGTGAAGAGCCTGGCTACCATGCAGAGTGCATTGGAAAGTGCATTAACACAGATGTGGTCAGGTTAAAATTCAACACCTTATCATTGGCTCTCCCTCTGATCTAGCTTAAATTTGTTCTAGTGTTTAGTCTTTCCTACTTTATTTTCTACTGAGGGTTTTCTCTGTTTCCCTGTTATTGTGGTTCAGTTATTCTTTACTGGATGTGAGATCCAGGATAGGTAACTCTACAGCGACAGTAACTGGACGAATGGTTTCTTGGAGCTATGGCAGGGGAGGTCGGGGGGAAATGGGCTGCTAAGAACCCAGAGTACAAGAAAGAAGAACATGTCCTGACATTGATGATGGTGATGCAATTGTACAGCGCTTCTTGATGTAACTGAACAATTGAATTGTGTGATATATGGATTATGTGCCAATAAAACCATTTTTAAAAAGATATGTCTTGAAATGTTCTTTTTTTTATGACAAATGTGAAGTCATTCCTCTTGAATTTGTCATCCCCAGCATAGAATTGTCTGATCCAAAATGGCCAATACTAGTTCATTTCTGCTCAATAATGTCTATGTTATCAATCTCTATGCATTCCATTTCATTTCTGGCAACTTCCAGTTTTCCTGGACCCATTCTTTGTACGTTCCACACACAGATTATTCAAGGATGTTTATAGCTGTCTCTTCTCATTTTGAGTCCTGCCCCAACCCATCACTGAAAATCCCCCAAAGCTTTGCTCCATCCACACCATTAAGGTTGGCTCTCTTTTGAGGAGGCAGCTCTTCCCCAGTCGTATTTTGGGTGCCTTTCAATCTGACGGTCTCTTCTTCAGGCATGAGATCAGACAATGTTCTGCTGGTGTTGATGAGGTGCTCAGCAGCTAATCCCTCAGAAGTGAAGAGATTATTCCTTTTTCCTAGTCTATTCTTAGTCTGGCAGTTCTGCCGAAACCTGTCCACTGTGAGTAAGCCTGCTGGTCATAGAAAGATGGGAGGCCTAGCTGCCAACATGACAACAAAATACAAGCCACCACAGTCAGAACAAACTGACAGGTGAGAGCTGAGAGTTGGCACCCATATTAAGCCCCCCAGCCCTGAGAGTCTCCAAGTCAACACTTCATTCACTCGTTTCCACCCAGTTTTATGGTTTGGTTGTGTTTGTATTTACCTTACGTGAGGGAGGGAGCATGAACTTGATCATTGATGAAGCTATTAATAAGTTAGGACATCTCGTCTGAAGTTAAAGTCAAACTCTAAGGATTAACAACGTTGTCATCTAAGTCTGTCGGAGCAATTGGGTCTGCCTTCTTCAGCACCTCCGCGGGTTTCTTCAGGGTTGCTCTGGTCATTATTAGATGCCAACTGGGAAGGGCTAGTCCTCTTGGTCCAACCTTAAATGGGGCGCCATCTAGTGGGGCTGTTCTTAACTGCACGCACTATGTGGCCAAGGACGTCCCTTTTGCGTAATGGGCCTCTTTATTTCAGGTTCTTGTCAACGGGATGATTGGACATTACCTAAAGCCAAATAAGCCCCGGGAAAGTGTCACGGATGTAAACTCAATTATCCTAATCGAGTAAGGTATTTCAGTGCCAGTAGCTCTTGCTCCAGTTAACTCTTGACTGGATAGAAAAGATTGGATCTGTTACAAGGTCTCAGCAGCTGGCAGTGTCCTTGAAAGAGCGGAGAGAACAAGGCGAGTGCTCTGGAAGTTTCCATAGAAGATCAAGCAGTGGCCATCTCAGCAAATGCCCTCCTCGTGGAAACAGAAGCAGATGACTTGGCTTCAGAAGCTGGCTCTCGGCCATGGAGGGAGGAAAATCCCTGTTTCTTCCCCCACTCAGGCGGGGCCAGCTTTGTACAGAGATCCTAACCGTCTAAACTTTTCCCCACATCACCTGCTCCCCAGTGTGGCCGTAACCCAAATGATTTCATTCCCCTCGCCCCTCCTGTCTGGAGGCAAAACTTACCGTGGTTTTATAAGGTTAGAATTTCAGAGAATGAAACACCATTCTCACACTCACCACCTGTACCTCCTTTGTGAGGAACCAACAGAAAGCCCCCAAATCCACGCTAGCCACGAAGATGAGAAGATTGAAGCAGGGACTCCCCAGGCCTGCTCTCTGGTTGCTTTCTGAGCTCACACCCACCCAGCTGCCCAAACCCCCATTGCAGAAAGCTGTGTGTAAACCATAGAGGTTCAGGAAACGGGTCTTAAGGATGTGATGTTTCCTCCAATGGGCACTGAGGTTCGTTATGTGGGTGGAAGGAGTCTCATGGCCACACTCATCCGTCAGTTGGTCCTACTGCGGTAACTTGCATGTTGCTATGATTCTGGAAGTTTTGCCGCTCGTATTTCATATGCCAGGGGATTCACCCATGGTAGACGGGTTTCAGGAGAGCCTTCAGGAGGAGACAGGCTAGGAAGAAAGGCTTGGAGGTCTGCTTCGGGAGATTAGCCAATGACACCTGATGGATCCCAATGGACTATGGTCTGACATGGTGCTGGACCTTACTGATGACCACAAAGCTGAGAGAGCATGGGGTGACATTTTGTTCTGTTGTCCTTGGCATCACCCTGGCTCAGAGGCACATTGACAGCTAGGAACTGTTTACAGTTACACCTTGTGCTAGCAACAGTTCCTAGGGCCTGCGGAACTCTCTGGGCAGGTCCATGACAATGGAGTCAAACTGAAATATACAGAAACACACCTCTCTGTCATTTTACCCAAAACTCCGCCTATTTTAGATCTATTAATTTAACAGGAAAACCAATTGATGCTGTTGTACCATAGCACACAAAGTTTTGCCTTTTTAAACTGTTTGCAATCTGCTGCCCCAAACAAACATGTGTGCACACGTGTGCCAACCTTCTAGAGCATACTTGACTCTATGTGTACCAGATTCTGTGCTGATTGTATTATAAGCAATATTGTATGTAAGCCCTAAGGCATGTTTATATTGTCAGCATTACTATTCCCATTAAATAGGTGTCGCAACTGGGACTAGGATATCTAAGGATCTTGCCCTAAACCACAAAGCTCTTTAGTCGTGGAGCTGGAGTTTAAATCCAGATTTATCTTATTCCCAAGGCCATGTTGGGTTGCTTTCATACTTGGGTAACTCAGAATGTGTTGCACATCTACCTACAGACAACTGATCTTTGACAAAGGGAGAAAAATCATTAAATGGGGAAGAGATTGTCTCTTCAACAAATGGTGCTGGCAAAACTGCACCTCAATCTGCAGAAGAATGAAACAGGACCCCTACCTCACCCCGTCTTCAAAAACAAACTCAGGATGGATAAAAGACCTCAATGTAAATCCGAGAGCTATAAAGATCATCAGTGAGGAAATTGGGACAAAATTAAGGGCCCCATTGAAGGGCACAGACACACTCTCAAACACAACAAAGGCAGCACACCGTAGAAGACAAAATAGATGACTGGGACCCACTAAAAATAAGACACTGATGTGACCCAAAGCCTTCCTCAAAAGAGTAAAAAGAGAACCAATTGAGTGGGGAAAAAATCTTTGGCAATAACACAATGGACAGGAGCTAATCTCTAAACTCTATAGAACACCGCAATACCTCAATAGGAAAAACAAAGGGAAAACCCCAATTAAAAAGTGGGAAAAGGACATGAACGGACAGTTGACCAAAAACGACATAAAAATGCCTAACACACATTTGGAAAGATGCTCCAATCATTAGCCATTGGAAGCTGCAAACCAAACCAAAGATGAGCATTCACCTTACACAGACAAAGGCAGCCGTTCAAGCGACCAGGAAAGAAATGCCAGCGCGAGTGAGGAGAGGTTGGTCCCCATGCACTATTGATGGCAAGTGCTATGGCCCGACCTCAAACATCGAGGAACAGAAATCCCGTGTTTCCAGCAACCCCGCTGCAGGGCACAGGCCGTAAAGAAGTAAAAGCGCCAGCACCCCCGTGTTCATTGCAGCACTGTTCACAACAGCAAAGAGTCGGAAACAGCCCAAATGTCCACCAGTGGAAGAATGGGTCAGAAACTTGGGTCCGTGTACACAAAGAAACCCTATGCAGGAATTTAAAAACGAGGATGAAACCCCGAAGCACCTCATGACATGGAGTAAACCGGAGAACCTTGGGCTGAGAGAAGCCAGTAAGTCACAAAAGGATACGTATTGTATGAGAGCCTGGCTGTATGAGAGCCTGGCTGTAAGGCTAGGAACCAAGACTGACTTGCATACCAAAGGGATCCAATGTTGGAGGGTAGGGATATCAGAGGAAAGGGCGGATGAGGTCCACAAGAGGGAGGGGAGCAATCAGGGTGGGGGGTGGGCTGAGGAGTGGTTTGAGCTGTTGAGTGCAGAGTTGATGGTCTGAAATGTAAACTCCCCACCGAATTCAAAATAAAACATCCTTTTAAAATGTTTAAATTAACTGATTTTCATGGTGAGTCAGGTTCTTCTTATGTAGAAATAGAGACTGCTGGCTGAGGGAGAGGTGCTGCTGTGGACCAGTGACTGCATCTTAAATTATTTCTTTTGTTTTAAATCCTGTCTCACGGTAATCTGGCAACTTCTCTAGGAAACCTCTCAGTTGTGTATGTGCTATAACAAAATCACAGAGACCTTTATTAAACAACAATACCAAAATGCTCATCTGTTGTTCTCCATGTACCCACCCACTAGGTCCACAAGTTTCTGAAGGCGGTTTCCATCTCTCTAACCCTCCCCTGATTAGGACCGCTAGCCACAAGGTGGGTGGTCCAAACACATCAGCTTGTAAGTAGGTTTTAGTAGCTACAATGTAACCAGAGTCATCACAGCAGGGTGGTATTGGGACAATGCTGGACATCAAGACCAGGGTTCGGAGTGAGGCCCCAGAAATGTGTCCACAGACACCTGCTCTTTGATAGAGGATTAAAACACAGTAAGTGGGGAGACGCAACCTTTTCAACTAAGAGTGCTGGAAAAATTAGAGCTCCGCCTGAAAAAGAATGAACCTGGAGCCTACCTCAGAGCATGTGCAAAAAACAAACTCACCGTGGACCAAAGACCCAGATGTAAATCCTAGAACCCCAAAGATCATCAGTGGGAAAAAAAGGGACAAAGTGAAGAGCCCTAATACAAGACATACATACACTATTGAACATAATGAAAACTATCCGCGCTGCAGAAGACAAAATAGAGATTGAGACCTCCTCAAAAAAGAACATTCATGCATATCAAGAGATTTTGTTGAAAGAGTTACAAGATTAACCTCAGACTGGGGAAAATATTTAGCAATGATATATCAGCTAAAGGACTAATTTTAAAAATCTATAGAAAACTACTATGCCTTAATAAGAAAGATAACCCAATTAAAAAATGGACGTAAGACATGAATAGACAACTTACTAAGGATGACACCCAGGCAGTCAACAATCAAATGAAGAAATGTCCTGTGTTCATTAGCAATAAGAGAAGTACAAATTACAATGAGGAGATACCACCTCACACTGATATGCTCAACAAAGGTTTGAAAAACAGAAAATACTAACTGCTGGGGAAGATATGCCGAGATTGGAATGCTCAGACAGTACTGGGGGGATTATAGACTTGTACAAAGCACTATGGAAGACAGCATGGAAACACCTTATGAGCCTGAAATCTCTCACTTATTATATACCCTTAAGAAGTAAAGAACTAAACACAGACAAGCATATGCACACCTATGTTAATCGCAGCAGTTTCTGCAATTGCAGAAAGATGGAAACAAAACCCTCCAACTCTAAAGGAATGTCTAAACACACTCCAGTACATTCATACAATGGAATATTATGCATCCTTAAAAAACAATGAGGAGTCTGTCAAATATCTTAAGCCATGGTCAAAATTAGAGAAAATTATCCTTAGCAAAGTTAGCCAATCTCATAAAGATAAATATTTCATAACATTATTATTATACAGAAAAAGAAAACTGATTTTCACATCTAATGATAAGACTTCAAAGACTAAGGTGAGGCCAGGGTTAGGGGTGGCAGGGGGGGGGGCAGAGGCAGGGACAGGGAGAGAAGGTGGTAAAGGAAGAGAGGAACACAAAAAAACAAAACAGATACCCCTCCCCCCGCCCCACACAGGGCATTGAATGGGATGTCCTTTACGATTTGATTGGGTGAGATGGGCTGTGTAACCTCATGGATTGTAAGTTTTATATCCCACAAGCGTATAAATATACGCAAATTTTTAAAAAAGAGTGAGTGTCGCAGTCTTAACCCTTCACATTCCTTGTCCATTGGATCTGCACGTGGGTCTGAGTGGCCATAAAAGTGGGAGAAGGAAAACTGAAACAGACTCGGATTCTTTTGTGACCTGCAAGTTTGTTTCCAAAGACAGCCAGAGAGCCAGGCCAGGTTTAGGTACCTAAGCCAGGCCTCGCCCACTGATCCAAACGCATTTGAGCATGCCCACAGTTTGCTTCCGACCACTAGGTGGAGATGTGCCCCCCTAAAGCTCTTGAACTCTTCATCCAGAGCAGTAATGAACCCTCTCCTCTCTCCCCTCCCTGGCTCCCTGCCAGAAGCCGGAGCAGCTAGAACCCAAACCAGATGGCTGCTGAGTGGAAACTCTCGAACCCTGCTTCTCAGAGAAGTTCATGCCCACAGGTGGAAGGAGGGATGAAGGTAGCTACAGGAGGCCATGAAAGTCCTACTGGATTAGAGATGACTTCTGAATTGTGGGCCAAATCCCAGTAGATTTACATCTTTCATCTCAGATTTTTTTTAAAAAGGTGAGAGCAGATAGGAAGATGCATACGCAGTGCAGGATTACCCAATAAGCAAGGTAAGCACAGGCAGACGTGTGTTTTCTTTTTCCATAGTGAACACATTTTTCTCTGCTAGCTAGGGTTGGCATCTGTCTCTCTCCCAACCCCACAGTGCCTTCCTGCAGAATCAAAGCCTCTTTTCAAAGTAAGCCCAGATGAAAACAGAGTGCTTACTGAGATGGTAAACGCATATAAAACTGTTGGCTACGGATTAGTAAGTAAGCACAAATTAGGCTGCGCTTACCTTGCTGATGTTCATGAATACCAGGAGATAACAAAGAGACAGAAGAACTGGGGAGCGCTAACTTGTAAACCCATGGAGGTATTGAAAAAGAGCAGGTCCACCTTCCCGACATGATCGCTGAAGACAAAATGTGGTGAAGAAAGCTGATGGTGCCTGGCTATCAAAAGATATAGTGTCTGGGGTCTTAAAGGCTTGAAGATAAACAAGCGGCCATCTAGCTCAGAAGTAACAAAGCCCACATGGAAGAAGCACACCAGCCTGTGTGATCATGAGGTATTCATGGGATCAGGTATCAGGCATCTAAAACCCAGAGTAAAACCATACCAAAGGTGAATGGGGGTGGGGAGGGAATGGAGTGGAAACCCAATGCCCATCTGTAGACAATTGGACATCCCCTCACACCATTCTGACTCCTGCTGACTGCAGAGGGCAGAGTAGGCCCGCGCCCTTGGGTTTCCAAAGCTACAACTCTTTAGGGGGCAGCAAGCCTCCTCTTCCCCCTGCGGAATGTCTGGGGCTTTCAAATCGCTGCCCTTGTGGTGAGCAGCCCCATGTGCACCAAATACGTCACCAAGACTCCCTTATGAAAGAGCCAGGGAGGACTAAGATGGGTGTTGTAGATTCCTTATCCTTTTCTGTTATCATGAACCCCTCGATTGTTTTCCTGTTATTAAACCAAAACCCGACCCATTGCGAACAAGTGATTTCATACAGTAGAGCTGCTTCGTAGGGTTTTCTTGGCTGCAGCCCTAATGAGAGCAGGTGCTCAGGCCTTTCTTCCGTGGTACTGCCAGGTGGGTTCAAACCACCCACCTTTCAGTTAGCAGCTGAGCACCAAACATTTGGGTTACCCAGGCCCTTTTCTTACAGGCATTAAATCGCCTCAAGTAACTTGAAAGCGATTATCACTCTTCTTTGGAATTGGAGGGGCGCCTGGGCTGGGTTCCTTAGGCAGTGACTGAGAGGGGCAAAAACCTGGGGGCAAGTTGATGGTGGCAATTGAGGAGAGCAGATGGCCAAGAGAAACATGGACACAGACATTATTGTAAGACTGTGTCCACAGGTGAAGGGTCCCAGATGACTCCCTTACATCCAATCACCCAAAGGCATCCACAAATGGGGAGCCGGAGTCCCTGGCTGGTGTAAACAGTGAAGAAAGTGTTCCATTTCTGTGGGCAAGGTTGGAGCTTAAGAACCCCCAAATGTGTCTTGGAAGAGAGCCTGGCCATCTATATTTTTCCCCTTCCCTCATTAAAAGCACTCTGGAGCATGGTTCTCCTGGACGCACACGGGGTCTCCTAGAGGGCAGCTGGTGGTGGCGGAGCACCTGTAAGCACTGTCAGGAGTGTATGTCTTATTAGAACAGTTTTATTAGCCCTTCATCCACATGTCATACAAGTCAACAATTCAGTCATATCAAAAGGCATGTTCTTTCTTGTACTCATTGTTATTCATGGAATGCCTTGTTTCTAATGGTGACAAAACACCACAACTTCTACATGTCTAATTCCATGCCATTGACTATACTGTTTGTGTTGTACAACCAACATGATGCCCTATTGATATCTTATTGATACCCTATTCCAAATTATCCCACTACCATTAACATAAGTTCAATGTCCTCCGTCATCCATGGCAACAGTTAGTCAAGTTCGGTTTTTTTCCTCTTCTTTTTTTCAGTAGTTTTCTTGATATAATATTCACATATCGTACGCTTCCATGGTTAAATTGCTTTTAAAATAAGTCGCATATGCATCATCGTATTCAGCTCTAGTCTTCTTCTCCCCTCCTGCACTCATGGTTTGCCTCTCAAATCCCCTCCCCCTCCTGGCCTCCCCCTCCCACTCCCCATTCCCGATAACCGATTGCATCCGCTACTGTTATTGCATCGAAAAGGTTTATCTTTACTGCACATCCATCCATAGGTGCAGTGGGATATATATGGGGGGAAAGCTAGGGCATTTTCTTAGACATGACCAAATATCTTGAGGTAATGAGGCACTGGGCCTGGGAGCTCAGGACTAACGTCTCAGGTGGACACCAAGGCCGAGTGACATAACGCAGTCCACAAAGGAAGACAATATTCTGGGGTCTTCAGGGCTCTTGAGTGGCTATCTACATGGCAACCCTTGGTTTGGCCCTGTCGTGGGAAGGAAGGACGGTGAAAACAGACAGACACATGGAAACAATTAGTGGCAGGGGTGAGCGAAGCTCCGCGAGAACATCTGTCTCCAGGAGACGGGACAGACCAGGGTCCTGCTCGTTACCACTACCCCTGTCCGATACGGATCGCATGAGAAGAACCTGTGTGCAGGGAGAGCAAAAATGTGGGACTATACAACAGTCCAACCACTATAGAAATTGGCCTGGTGCTTCCTCAAAGAACTGGAAAGAGAATATGACTCAACAATCCATCTACGTAGTATTAGACCCTAGAGAAATAAGGGATATAGCACGAACAGGTGTGTGTACAGCCAGGTTCATCCCAGCACCGCTCACAATAGCAAGAAGATAGAAACAACCTAAATTGTGTAATGGATAAACAAGCCATCGATATGAGTCTGATCCAGCCCTGCGGCACCTAGCAACCCCTACACACAATGAAATACTCTGCGACATTCAAGAACAGCGATGAATCTGCCAAACTCCTCAGGACATGACAGACATTATGCTGGCGGAAGTTAGCCCATCACAAAAGAGCAACCCTTGTGTGAGGCCACCGTTATTAGAAAGAAAGGATTCTTACACTCAAAGAAACAGACTTTGATGGGTATGGGTGGACGGGGGTGGAAGGGGGAGGGAGAGAGGCGATGTCATAGGCTCAATGGTAGACAGGTATTACTTTGGTGAGGGGAAACATAATATTCAGTGAGGAAAAAATAGGCAAAAAATCATGGAAACAGGCAATACATTGGGAATTTGATAAGTTGGTGAATACAAAAATGGGGATTTATTCTGTAAATTCTTATGTACTTCATAATATAAAAAAATTTAATTTAAAAAGACTAGGCTTACTGATCAGATAGAGAATGGAGAAAACTTGGGGACCATCATTCAGGTCTGGCCTTGACCTCGCCCCTGTGGCTCAATTTTCAGCCTAACAATTGACAGGCCTGTAAGGGGAACACTAACACTAGTGAGGCCTGCATTGGGGAACAGCGGGCAGCAGTTACCCCGGGGCAGAGGTCGAAGGGTGAGGGAAGGAGGAACGAGACAGGAGCCACAAGGGGGAAGTGGGGTGGGTGATGTCACACATTGAGGGAGCTGCCAGGAATGAGATCAAACAGAAGGTCTATGAATTGCTGGGTATAAAACTGATGAGCTGCTCTGGTAGACCTTCACCCAATTTGTAATAAGAAGTTTTAAAAACCATCAGCCCACTGTGTTAGGAATTTCCAAAGACAGCATTAACGAGAGCTTGTTGGAAATGGCGTCACTGACGCTGAGCGCTTTGCTGAGTTCGCAGACCCAGGGGAACAAGGAAGGGGCTGGGACTGGAGGGAGACTTTAGTGTAAGCACCTGTCGGACAGAATGGGGAAGTGCTCAGGGCTGACTGCTCAATAACCCCTTTGTTCGATCTCATGAAGAATCAACTTTGTATTGGGAAGTCGAAAGTACAAATAAGCTTAGAGAGATGTGAAACCCAGAGAGGAGGTGCCTCAAATCGAAACAGCTGAGAGCGAGGGACAATAAGCTCAGGAGAACAAGAAGGAAGGTGCTGGGAGCTGGTGCGGGAGCGTCACTTGGAGCACCAGGCCAGTGAGGAAATGTCAAATCCCCAAAGAGTCCAGGGTCACAGCCAAGAAAAAGAGGGGAAGGTGGATCCTGGGATGTACAGACAAGAAAGCATTCATTCTTGGCTAAAGATTAGCACAGATTTTTACGTGACCAATTTTCTGACAAGGGCACGTGCCCTGGGACAGGTGCCATCAAACTAATCACACCACCCCTTCTGATAGGCTTCCCACCAGATTAGCAAACCGAGCGACGCCCATAGCGTTCTTGCTGTGAATATGACCTCGCACGACCATGTGAAGGAAATGGACCAATGTGCATTGGGTAATATCATATCACAACTACGGGTTGTGACCAAGAGCATGGATCAACGGATAGCTCACACCTGAAGTTCACTGCCATTTAGTAGAATTCTACCCAGCGATCATGTAGGACAGAGTAGAACTCCTCCCTACATCCCTCCAATTTTCAAATGCAGGGGAATAATGGGGAATTCAGAGCAAGATGTTGATAACTCACTCTGTTTCAGTGACTTGATTCTGGGATTCCAGAGATGTGCCCTGTGGCTGAGGGAACGCATTTCTCAAAAGGTTCAGATCAGCAATTCCGCACCGAGGTGTCCACGCAAAAATTTGTACATAAATATTCATAGCAGCATTATTCTTAACAGCCATCATGTGGAAACAACCCAAGTGTTCATCAACGGATGAATGTCTAAATAAAACTCGCTCTACCCACACTTAAGATTTGTGCATTTCACTGCATAGAAACATCCCCCCAGGGAAAAGAGGAGCAAACGGCAGTGGCGTACCATTCGAGAAGATGCACGCTGCAACACTGATGGCACGATGTTCATGTCAACTAAGCCAGTCACTAAAGGCTTTGGATGGCATGACTTAATTTCCAATTTTTAGTATGAAATATCTAGGATTTTCAAATTATGACAAAAAGAAAGGAAATTAGTATTTGCATAATCTTTCTATCCACCAATCGCCTGTCGGTTTGTCTTACTGGGGTGGTTTCGGTGTTGCTATGAGGCTGGAAGCTGTGCCACCAGTATTTCCTGTGGCAGCAAGGTCTCCCATGGTCCCAGTGGCGTTGCCAGACGATGAGGAGACAAGAAAGCAGGAGTAGGATATCTACCTCTGAGTGATTAGCCATGGAAAACCTTATAAATGGCAGCAGAAATTGTCAGCTATATGACTGAAGACGACCCTCTCAGGGGAGAAGACTCTCAAAACGTGACTGGGAAGAGGTGTCTCTTTAAAGTAGACAGAACCTCAATGCTGTGGATGGAGGAGAGGTTTCATTTGCTCATGGGACAAGACTCCACTGAGAATAGACAGCTGCAGACATCCATTATCATAGAAACATGGTCTCCCACCTAATTCACAATAGCAAGTTGTATATGTGGGTGTATGTATATAATCACTGTTGGCTTTTTTTAACTCTTCAAAGACCTGAGGTTGTAATGTGGAGACAGGTAAGTGTAAAGAACCATAGCCAGATATGTAGGCCATTAGAGCAGCGGTTCTCAACCTGTGGGTCACGACCCCTTTGGGGGTTAAACAACCCTTTGCCAGGGGCCACCTGAATCATAACAGTAGCAAATTGACAGTTATGAAGTAGCAACAAAAATAATTTATGGCTGGGGAGTCAACGCAACATGAGGAACTGTATTAAAGCTTCACGCCATTAGGAAGGTTGAGAACCACTGCCTTCGAGCTTTAAAATGGTAAGAACAGTAAAGTTAGTCTCATCCTGGAATTTTGACAAATTAATGGAGGCTCTCCTGGAGGCCAAAATCTTATGCTGGCCCCTTCCTCAAACTTCATGTTGCGACTGATAGCCCATGTTTCCTTCTTAAACAAAAAATGACCAAACAATCCCAGTATCTCTCAGTTTATGAAGATTGCTGATGGTCAGCAATAACTGAGTAGAAGGTATGAAAATTATCTACTACTTAAGGGGTATGGATCTTTTCCCCATGTATCTACAAACAATACAAAAATGAAATAAGTAAATACAACATAAAAAATAGAAACATGGAATGTACAAAGACGCTAGGAAAATGGTAAAACCAAAATGAAAGACATCCAGATTGCTATCCTGGCCTTCATGAGCTGAAGTGGCTTGGTACTGGCCATTTTGAGTGAGCCAATCATGTCATACCAGAACAAGATTGAAGAGCAAAGGCACTGCATTCATTGCCAAAAAGAACATCATTTCGAAGAATGGGTGTTCCAGAATAGTTCACTGTATTCACGTGGAGCCCCTACATAGACCAAGAGGAACAAAGCTGGCTCAAAATCAGGAGAGGTGTGCGTCAGGGCTGTATTCATTCCATCGGTATACTCCGCAAACGATCCGAGAAGCTGGTCTGTACGAAGAACATGGCATCAGGTTTGGAGGAAGGCCTATTCGCCGCCTTTGGGGGGGAGCTGACCGAGGAGATGGTGTGAGGGCATGTCTGAATTGCTCTGAGTTTACAAAGGAGAAGCAGAATCCCTCTCCATACCAGCCAAAGGCTAATTGCCACAAAGCAGGGGTCAGGCGTGGCCCCTCCTTCCATGCTTGTTTCCTACATTGGGCCACCAGTGTCCCTCCCACGACACTCTACTTCTCGTCGGGGTTTGGATACTCACTGCAAGGGCCACACAGAGCTCACGGAAGATACTCACAATTACAGCGCTTATTAAGGAAGCTAATCAGTTACAACATGTCGTGGATACAGTTCTTTTGTCTCCAGGGCCTCTTCCCAGCCATGCTGACAGGCATGTTTCTCTGATCCTCAGCCTCTCAGCCAGGTGATCCCTTGGCCTCTGCTTCAGTGCGCCGGGGAGCCCACCACCCTGTCCCACAGTCTTACCACTGCTCCTCGGCTCTGTCTCATGGGCTGTACATGTGCCCAGTCTACATATTTTTATGTGGGGTCATACACACTCTGTCTTTTCGTCTCTGACTTATTTCATTCAGCATAATGCTTTCAAGATTCATCTGAATACATCTGCCAGAATTGTCTTTCTCTTTATGGCTGAATAATATATTCCATTGCGTGAATGTACCACATTTTTTGTTTATCCATTCATCTGTTGATGGGCCCTTGGGCTATTTCCCCTTTTCTGGCTTCTGTGAATTAAAATGCAATGAACAACAGGATCAAGTATCTGCTTGAAGCCCTGCTTTCCTTCTTTTTTGGGGGGGAGGGCAGCATAAATATACTTAGCAGTAAAAAGATACTACATTTGTTTCTTCAATTAAGTCCTTCTTTTAAAATCATTTTGTTGGGCGCTTGTACAACTCTTATCACAATCCTTGGCTCAAGCACATGTGTACATTTGTTGCCACCATCATTATCGAAACATTTTCTTTCTACTTGAGCCCTTGGTATCAGCTCCTCTCGCCTCCCTCCCTCCCCCTTGATAATTTATAAATTATTATTATTTTCATGTCTCACACTGTCCAATGTCTCCCTGAAATGTATTTCTTTCATCAAACAGAGGTGTAGTTTCTGCTCAAGCCGCTCCCCAAGGAGCCCCCACTGAGTGTGCTGCACAGTTCTTCCCCTTTAAGAGGGAACTCTTAACATTTTTGCTCAGAGACCTGGAATTTCCTGAAAGGTCACAAGAGAATATTCCCGGCACGGATGTGACAACCCAGCACGTGCCTGCCCAGCGAACGAATAGTTATTACACATCATCAAATACAGGACGGTGCTGGCATGCTTCGTGAATTTAAATTGATATTCAGAAATATGGCTCGGGTGGTAATGGAAAGATTTTGGCCCAGATAATTGCAGAGCCCTCGATAATTACAACTGAGCAAAGAAATACTCAGCTGGCTAGGACACCAATTATAAAACAAAATTTCAGTTTGATGTTTTGGGAATCTCGTCTTCTTCAGCATGCCAACAGAAGTAGTAGGAGTCACCTTTACCCCTCAATTGGCCCTCAAGAAATCCAGAGACAAGGCAAAAAACAAAGTGGGAGGGGGGGCATGCAGATATGGCTACCGGCTGACCTTTGTGGAGAAGACAAGCTCTTCAGGCCAACGGAGGATGAAAAGCAGGAGGGTAAAGGCACTTGGTCAATCGCTGATTCATGAACTCACTCATTCAATTATTTGTTCTGTTCAATCAATGATTTGTTTGCGGGAGAATGAGACTTCTCTCCCTTGAAGAACATTTCTTTCTTCTTCTCCTAGCGAGTAAGGAGATGGGACTGGAAAGACCTCCAAGATAGGCAGACGTTTTCCACAAGACAGTGTTGGTCGGTGCCTCAAACTGCCTGTCCCTCCTAGTACTCGCTGTCTGAGTCACCAGGAAGAAATGCCATCGTCGGGCCCTGCACCAGCCTCGCAGGAGAAGGAATGTTCGAAGCCACTGGGTCAATCCACCTTGTTGAAGGCCTTCCTCATTTTCACTGCCCTCGACTTCTTCTCCAGGAGAAAGTAGACATGCTAACATGTCCAAAGTAAACCAAAGTCTCATCGCCCTCGCTTCGAAGGAGCATTCTGGCTGCACCCGCTCCGAGACAGATTTATGCATCGACCTAGCAGTTCACGGTATGTAGATGCAATTTTATTTGATTTTTTACTAGCACCAAAGTTAACAAGCGAATAGATATCCATGGTCAATGTTAGTGAGCAAGACTTGTTTGACTTGTTCCTGTTTTGGCTCGGAGGAATCTGAAATTCTTATGACTCATCCTGAGCAGAATAGCAGGGCAGAATATAGCTGGGCACTTCCTGGAGAGGAGAGGGCAGGAAGAATGGGCCCAGGGGCCCTGTGGGGAGCGGGCCAGGAGAGAGGGAGGCTAGAGAGAGAAAGTTTGCTCTCCAGAGCCTTAGGCGGAGCCTCTGAAAGAGAGGAGCCTGAGGGGGAAATCTGAAAGCCAGGGGTGTTTCTGATCGGTTGGTGATATAAACCTTTCTTGCTGGCCCTGCAGACCCCTGCAGGGCAGGGCAGAGGGCTCCTGAGGAAATGTTCAGCCCCAGGCCGTGGGGCCTTTGCGAAGGTCAGATTTTCTTATTTCTTTGAATGGCTGATCATTTTTAGTTGGACGCCAGAAATTGTGAATTCTACCTTGTTGGGTGTTTTAAACGTCACCAGGAGACCATCTCCAGCAACTGCCTCTGAGGGCTGATAGTGTCTCTGAAAGGGGAGGCTCTTGAATCATGACACTGGCAGGAGAGCAGCCCATGGTGGGGGGCCAGTCAGGAGGTCTGGCGGAGAAAAGCAGGTGCTCTCTTCTTAGCAGTTTCTTTCTCCCCTCATATCGATTTCCGAATGAACTCCATGTCTTCGTGGCTCTATTGTGAGGATGGCCCAGGACAGGCAGCATTTCGTTCTGTTGTGCATGGGGCCGTGATGTGTCGGGACTGACTTCGACAGCACTGAGCAATAACAGCATCACAAAAGCTCTGTGTTATCGTCCTGTTTTCATTTTCTCAACTTACAACATGCATTTGAGTTCTTAGAGAATTAACGGGAGACTGCTTGAGGCCTGGCCAGTGCTTTTCCCATTTCAAGCAAAAGTTTTAACTCATTTTCTGAATTCAAGCACAGGGGACAGAACGTTTAAAGTTTAGAATGGAATACAATTTTCTCCTGCCGCTCCTGCTAGATCCACGAAGCACCACGTCCTCCAGGATCTTCCCAGCTGTAGAACTAGACACAGAAGTGTAGAGAGACACAGCGAGACCAGCACAGGCTGCTGTCTTTGCATTGCCTTCTCTTCTGTGGTCAGAGCTCCCTCTGCTCTTCCTTGCCAGGACATTTGGGATTATGTTCCCACACTATGAATTTAGGATAATCCCTCTCGTTTCAGATCCTTAAATTTAATCACAACAACCAAGTCTCTTTTGCCATATAAGGTAGCATTCACAAGGTTCAGGAATCTTAGTGGGGGTATTATTTAATGTACAATGGAGGCCTTACCTTTTGAGATAGAAATGCCAATCCTGTCCCTCACAACAAGTGAAAAATATGCAAGAGCCATAAATATGTTTTTACAAACAAATGAAAGAATATTATTCTCTAAATTTTTTGAGAATTTCATTTTCAAGTTTACTTCAGAGCTACATGTACATACCAGAAGAGCTGCACATGGCTCGATAGCCAGCATTTGCTGAGCTGTGATAGAGGCCAAAGGGGAGTCCCTGGGTGGTCTAAGCTACTTAAGTACTGAATTGGTCATTGAAAGCTTGGAGCTTTGAGTCCACCCAGAAGTGCCTGGGAAGAAAGGTCTGGCAATCTAGTTCTGAAAATCCAGCCATTGAAGACCCTATGAGAATGGCCATCAACAGATGAATGGGTATACAAAGTGTGGTACACACATACATTGGAATACTCAGCTAGAAAGAGAATTGCAGTCCTAATACATGCTGAATGGATGGAACTGAGAGACATTGTGCCAAGTCAAATACGTCGATCAAAAAGTCACAAAGAGTGTGTGACCTCACTTACTGTGTTAGTCTGGGTAGACTAGAGAAACAAATCCATGGACACACATATGTGTATAAGAAAGAGACTTATATACAAGAGCAATTGAACATTGAGAAAACATCCCAGCTCAGTCCAGATCAAGTCCATAAGTCCAGTATTAGTCCATATGTCTGATATCAATCTATAAAATCCTCTTTAGACTCATGAAACACATGCAATGATGCCGAATGTAGATGATCACAGGCCAGTGGGTAGAAAGTCTTTGGATCCAGTGGCATTGGAAACATCTCAGCGCTGGCAGGGGTCTCTGCATGGATTCCCAGGGCTGCATCAGGGTGGGTCCACGTGTCTTGTCAGCTGCTATGTCTCCCAGGGTGTGAGCAGAGAGAAAGAAGTGTCTCCTGCCTCCAAGGAGGAAGATCCCGGAGTTCCCAGAATTCTCAGGAGGTCACGCCCACACAGAGACCTCATTGGCTATGATCTGATTGACAGGCTAGATTCCACCCCTACATTCTTAATCCTCAAATTGACAAATGATTATATAACTACCCCACTTACATTAAAAGACAAGAGCAGGTAAATGTATAGACCAAAGTTATATATTGGTTACCAGGGGCAGGAAAGAGAGCAAACGTGTGTGTGTGTGTGTGTGTGTGTGTGTGTGTGTGTATTGCTTATGAAGCACTAAGTATTGGTTTATGGTTATGGGAAAATCACATTGATTAAGGTGAGAATTCCACAGCCAATTGAAGTAATTGCTGCCATTAAGTTGTGCACCTATTAGAAGTTGGCTTGGCAAGAGCTGGGTGATAGATATATTTACAGCCGCGAAAAAGAACAGCTGCTGAGACAGCTCACGTGCAACCACATACCTCATGAGGTTTGGTCCCCAGGTTGGAGGTTTCGGGTCATGGTTTCATGGGACATCCCAGTTAATTGGCTTGATTTTGTGCTTCCTGCTTCTGTTCTGTCTGCCAGTACCGTGCGGATGCCTCCGGTCCCAAAAGCTTGTATGTTGCTGTCCAAGGTATCCTTAGTCTCCATTGGCCAGGAGCAACGGAGGAGGAGGGAGGAGCACCAGGAAGAGAAGGCAGAACTAGAATGTGTGACTGACTACTTCTGTGAACAACTGCTTTCTTTGCCAGGAGACCAGAAGAATTAAGCAGTGCTCGGCCACCATGATGGAATCGTTGTCTTTTGAAAAAAAAAATCAATATTTGATTGTGTTTTCAGTGAAAATTTACCCCCTAAATTAGGTTTCATTATTTTTATATGGTTTGTTCAGTGACACTGGCTATATTTTGTATAAGGGTTGTTATAAAGCCAAATCAGCTCAGTGGTGGTGAGTTTGATTTTTGTTTGGTTTTACTACCAAAAAACCAAACACTCTCCCATCAAGTTAATTCCAACACATAGTGACCCTATAGGAAAGAGTAGAATTGCCCCTGTGAGTTTCCAAGACTGTAACTCTTTATGAGATTAGAAAGCCCTGTCTTTCTGCAATTGAGCGACTGGTGGTTTTGAACTGCCAATCTTGTCGTTAGCCACACAACCATAATCAGTATGCCACCGGGGCTCCACTTGGATTAACTGATACTCTCATTATTTCCATTCTGATTGTTCTGTTTCCATTCATCTGAGTTTCCTTCCCCACCCCCATTCCTTACCTCCTACTCATTGCTTTGGAGAAAATATTGACAGTTTGGTATCGTATATATATATATTTAAGCCACCATATTCATAGGTGAAATTGTTTGTTTTTGTTTGTTTGAAACTAGCATATGTGTAACAAAAGAACTGGAGTTATTTTCCATTTTATTTTTCCTTCATTACCATTCCTTTTTTTCATCTTTGCTTTGGCAAAATGTTGACAGTTTGATATTTTTAAAAGAACACAGAACTCATAGGTGATATTGTTTTTATTATCTCCCAATTTGTTATTTAGCAGAAAGGTGACCTTCAGGAGGAGTTTCAGATCAAAGTTGGGAGGTTCTCCTAGTATCCCTCATCCTAGTCTGGACATGGTTCGAAGGTGAGCAGTATACCTTTTCTCTCCCAGTCTATCAAGTTACATCTATTGTGCTGCTCACCAGCATGGTCAATAGTGGCAGACGGCATCATCTAGTTATTCTGGTCTCAGGGAAGTAGATGAGGCTATGGTTTATGTAGGCTATTACTCCTGTAGATGAGTTTCTTCTTTGAGTCTTGGATTTCCTTCTTTCTGTGTTGTTCCTGAGGAATAGACACCAATCATTTCATCGTGGATGGCTGATAACAAGCTTTGAAGACCCTGGACACAAATCACCAAACGAGGATGTAGAATGTAAACTTTCTGAGCTGTATTATGCCAATTGACTGAGTGCTATAGGATGAGAGTCTTAAGTTTTCATACTCAGAAAATCCCACAAAGGATTTGTTATGTCCAAAAAGGATTTGTAGCTGTATCACCTGTGTGCTCTTTTTATATGAATACAGTCATGTCTCTGTTGTTCATAGGGTCACTACAGGCCCCACACCCATAGATACCCAAATCTGTGGATGTTCAAGTCCTTCAAAATGTCATAGTATCTGCATCCAACATATGCACATACTCCAGTATACTTTAACTCATCTCGAGATGATTTATAATGCCGAATACAAATGAAATGCTAAGTAGATACCACTTGATCCTTCCTCATAGCCTTAGAGGACTGTACTGAACTCTTAATTACTGTTTTAAAGAATATTTCTGATCTATGGTTGATTAAATCTTCAGATGCAGAGCCTGTAGATCTGGAGGGCAGATTATATATGCAAGACACACATTCATATAAATGCATATGCCTACCAGCACATATATATACCTATACATATACATGCATATACCTATCTATATGCATGAATACTTACCTATATAACCACACATATTCTTTTTGGGTTGTTGTCCCAAAGTTATATGCTAGAGCATGTACCCAAAACATCCCTTATTTTTATATCATTCTTAGTAACAACATCCACCTGGTCATGTTGTGCAAACTTCACCCACAATTGGGATTACCTTTCCCACTACCAAAAGTAACAAGTGTCTCATCCCGAGAGAGTGCTTCCACCTTCCTCCCTCTCCCACAACAACATCATTGAGATCACGCGCAAGTGAAGTTTTGCCGAAAATGATCCAACAATGGTTGCAACAGTACTTTGACAGGGTGTTGTCAGAGTTCCAGGCTAGATTCAGAAGAGGACGTGAAACAAGGGACATTCTTGCTGATGTCAGATTAATTGTTGCTGAAAGCAGAACATACCAGAAAATGTTTACTTGTGTTTTATTGACAGTGCAAGGCATTGGCCTCTGTGGGGCATAGCAAACTATGGGCAGCATTGAGAACAATGAGAATTCCTTTCTTCTCAGTCCCATGTGCTCTTTCGGAACTTGTGCATGGATCAAGAGGCAGTTGTGTGAAGAGAATAAGGGAACACTGCACGATCTGGAAAGGTGTCTATCAGGGTTACAGCCTCTCACTGTAGTTATTCAATCTGGATGCTAAGCAAATATTCAGAGAAGCTGGATTATATGAAGAAGAAGTGGGCATCAGGATTGGAGTAAAGCTTATTAACAACCTGCTTTATGTAGATGACACAACTTTGCTTGCTGAAAGTACGGAGGACTTGAAGCACTTGTTGATGAAGATCAAGGATTGCAGCCTTCAGTAGAGATTACAACTTAATGCAAAGAAAACCGAAATCCTCATAGCTGGACCAACAGGTAACATCATAATAAACGGAGAAGATACTGAAGTTGTCAAGAATTTAATTTTTGTTTGGATACATAATCAGTGATCATGGAGGCAGCAGCTGAGACCCCAAGGACACGTCATACTGGGGAAATCTACACAGTCCTCTTCAAATTGCTGAAAAGCAAGGATGTTACTTTGAGGACTAAGACGTGCCTGACTGAAGTCATGGGCTTTTCAGTTGCCTTAGATGCACGTGAAAGTTAGACATTAAGTAAGGAAGAGAGAATTGATGCTTTTGAATTATAGTACTCACAAAGAATATTAAAAGTACCATAGATTGCCACGAGAACAAACAAGTCTTCCTGGACAGCACAGTCAGAATGCTCCTTAGAAGCAAGGATGGTGAGACTTCATCTCACATACTCTGGACATGCTGTTAAGAGAAACCAGTCCCTGGAGAAGGCATCATGCTTGTTTAAGTAGAGAGGCCTCCTTAGGGTTTGTTTCCAAGGCTGTAAATCCTTATGGAAACCATCTGTCACCTCTTTCTTCCATGGAGTGGCTGACAGGTTCAAACCACGGAACTTCTGATTGGCAGGTGAGCCCTTTAACCACCAGGGCTCCTGTCTATGAGCTAGGAATCCACAGAACAAACCCCGGAAAGTTCCTGACTTCACACCTGGGCATATGGAAATCTACTTGGGCAGCTAGTGCTTTCCAATTCTGGTTCCAGTTCCGTCATCCTTAAAGGAGAAAGTGCTGGTTATTTTCCCACATGTGACTGTGCCTTAGTGGAGTCTTCCCTGAGCAGAATATCCTCATCAACCTACCCCACCCGGAAAGTCTGAGGGAAAAATTGTCTTTGCAAAGAGCAAATTACAGAATACTGGCATCTTTATCTTATGATTAGTGAGCATTGTGTTAGTCTGGGTTGACTATAGAAGCAAATTCATAGAGATTCATGTGTTTAAGAGAGAGTTCTATATCAGAGAGTAACTGTACATTAAGAAAACATTCCAGCCCAGTCTAGATCAAGTCCATAAGTCCAATATTAGCCCATATATCCAATACCAATCTATAAAATCCACTTGAGACTCACGAAACACATGCTATGATGCCAAATGCAGGACCATCACAGGAGAGTGGATGGGAAGTCTTGTGGATCCAGTGGCATTGTAAGCATCTCAGTGCTGGCAGGGGTCTCCATGTGGCTTCTCTGGCTCCAGAGGTCTGGCTCCATCAGCCTCTCTCCATGTATCTTCTCCACAGAGATGTCTCGCAGGAGTGATGAGAGAGAGAGAATCTCCCACCTCCAAGGAAGAACACTGGAGTGTCCAGAATCCTCAGGAGAAGGCGATGCCCACACAGAGGCCTCATTGGCTATGACCTGTGACAGGCTGGACTCCATCCCTTCACTCTTAATCCTCTCAAGTGGACAAACAATTATATAACTACCACAAGCATGGAAAAGAGAGGTGTTTCCTAGATTTCAGGAAATCAAGACAGAGGCTACCCAGAGGCTAAATTTGAATTTCAGAAAAACAGTGAATAATTTTTAGTATCCATATGGCCACGAACTATTTAGAGTGCACACATTCTTAAAAATTAGTTGTTTAAGGTCAGCAGCTCGACCTGGACTATTTATATGTGTTTTTTTTCTTTTCTCTTTCGATGTCTATCTATATAAGATAGAGAGGATAAGCAATCTCAAGGAGACAGGAATGGGAGCGATGGTTCCAGGGGAGCATGGGTGAGGAGGAGATGGGGAAGGGAAGCAGTGAGCCAATATAGCAAGGACAGGGGAATAGCAAGGGATCTAAAATGGATGGCAAGAAGGGTGTAGGGTCCCTGGTAATATCTGATCAATTGAGATGTACCCAAGAGGAATTGCTGAGAGAATGAAGGGTGAACATGACAGTGGGGTAGGAGGAAATGGAAAAAAAGAAACAGATGCAACAACAAGGAAGCAAAAATAATAGATAGAAGTATAAATATAGATATGAATATATATAAAGAAATAAAGATAGATGTATTTATCTATGTATATATATATATATATATATTTGTAAATACAACTAGGAAGCAGGTGGACTTTGGACCTCTATTTAAATCCCACCTCAGTACATGAATGGTTTGTTCTAATAATATGTCAATGACCACTGAAGACAAAATGGGTACATAAGCAAACGTGAAAGCTGACGGTGCCCGGTTATTGACTGATATAGCATCTGGGGTCTTCAAGGCTTGAAGTTAAACAAGTGGTCACCTAGCAGAGAAACAACAAAGCCCACATGGAAGAAACATGCCAGCCTGTGTGATCATGTGGTGTTGATACAAGTTCAAAACCAAGTAATAAAATTGATGTGAAGGACCAGAGGCAAAGTAGAGACACGAAGCCCACCTGTATGATAATTGGACAGGGCCACATGGACGGGATGATACATCCAGCGTACAGTAGAGCACTATATCTAGCAACTATCCTCTTGTTCTTTAAAATTTCCTCCTCCCACTACTAGTATGGCCTTAGTTTTACCTCACTAATCTTGTTAGACCTGTGTATGCACATTGGCACTAGTAAGATCTTTCTATGCATGAAATCCAAAATAGATAAACCCATTAGAAACAGTAATGGGTGTAATGATTCCATGAAGGTAGGGGAAGAGAGGGGAGGAAGAGGGGAAGGGAGAACTGATAGCAATGATGACTGTATAACCCCACTGGAGGGGAACAACATCAGAATTTTAGGTGTGTGGTTTCATTGGATGGTGTAAGTTATAGCAAACAACAACAACAACAATAAAAATATTTTCAGTGGTCGGGGGGTGGCAGGTTGGGAAAGGGAGGAGATAAAGGGGAGCTGACATCAAGGAGTTCAAGAAAAAAGAAAACAAATTGTAAATGATGATGGCAACAATTGTACAACTATGCCAGATCTAATGGAACTATGGATTATAATAATATACGCAAGAGCTCCCAATAAAATGTTTTAAAAGTATATATTTGTTGTTCATCTAAATTTTCATTTGGGCGTCCTTCATTTATCTGGAAGCCCTAATGAGTAGCGCTTTTTAAGCGTTGCTCTCAGGTCTTTAGGAGCTCTGGTGGCACTGAGGTGC
This sequence comes from Tenrec ecaudatus, assembly GCF_050624435.1. Classification (NCBI taxonomy): domain Eukaryota; kingdom Metazoa; phylum Chordata; class Mammalia; order Afrosoricida; family Tenrecidae; genus Tenrec; species Tenrec ecaudatus. The sequence continues at coordinate 14,842,271 of NC_134544.1, forward strand.
TAACAGCACTCTGCTGCTAACCAAAAGGTCAGCAGTTTGAGCCCACCAGTCACTCCATGGGTGAAAGACTAGGTAGTCTGTTACCATAAAGACTTATACCCTTGGAAACCCTATGGCACAGTTCCACTCTCATCTATAGGGTCACTATGAGTTAGAGTAGGCTTGCTGGCGATGAGCTTGGTATCAGATCTCCGAGGAGACTGTTAGGGAGTGGGCTTTGGAGAAGAGTCTTGGGAGTCAGGTGGGTGTGGGTGAGACTTTGAGTTTGACCATTTACTTTGAATCTGAGCCTCCGCTTCCCCAGTTTTGAATAATTGTGGGAAGTAATACCTCTTTCAAAATGTGGGTGTTGAATTTGTGATTACATATGAAAAGGTACATAGTCGTTGCTTCCATAATATTAGTTCCACCATCTCCTCATAATATTTTCTTTTCTTTGGGGTTAATAGCTGAGGACACAAATACTTTTACTGGAACTGGGAAGGATACCGTGAACAATACAGTCACGTGTAACACTTTCACCTTCCGCGATGCTCCCATAGTTTAGGGGCAAGGGCTTGGCTGACATTTGGCTCTCATTCGTACCTGCACAGCCCCTTCAAGACCTGAAGACTTCAAGAGATAGAAATCACTCAAGCAAAATCAAACCAGCAGCCCTTGACCTAGTAGAGACATTGCTAGATTGAACTTGGACAACACAATAGCGCTTCCTGTCATTGTTGTTAGTTGCCATTAAGTTGGCTCTGGCCCGAGGCGACTGCATGTGGCAGAGGAGAAAGAACTGCACCAGAATGTTTTTCAGGCTGTCATCTCAATGGCAACAGCTCATCAAATCCTTCTCCCAAGGAGCCACTTATGGATTCGAACCACCAACCTTCCATTTGGCAGCAGAGAGCCCATACCCACCGTACTACCAGGGCTCCTTGATCAGCTAGTAATTCAAGCATTCAAGTTTACCAGAGCCAATGAACTGCCATCATCAAAGAAGCTCTGTATGTTCTTTGGAAAGTAGTGACTTTATCAGGAACGCCCACTTGGGTTTGGTGCTTTATCAGGAAAACAGGGAGGAGGAAGAGTCTGGTCTCAGATGGCTTCCCCAAGTCATTCTCCGTCAGCCTGGGGCGGACACATTTTTATTCCCTCTTCCAATTTCCCAGGCTGGTGAAGAAGAGCCATACAAATGGAGCCTCCAAAGATGGTGACTATTTCAAGCTGGGAGTTTTTGTCTTTATAATGGTTTCTGTAATTATTTTCATTAGAGTTCATTTTCTAATTATGTTCTATTTGAACTAATGATACTCATTTAGAATTCATCTGTAGCCTGCCTAGACAGATGGAACAGAAAGAAAAAAGATCAGTTGACTTGGGCAGGCGGGGAGTTCAAGGAAAATTTGGGGCAACCCAGTAGTGGGTGGTCCATAATTCTGAAAGGAGATGATCCACATGTATCGTATGAACAGCTAACTTAAAAAACAAAAACATTTAAGAAGCCGAGCTATTTCCTGGAAGAGAAATGAGACCAGTCCAAGGTTGCTATTGCTCCAGTTATGGTTTTGGCTTTCCCCAGAGCACAGGAATCTTCACATTCTTTTCAAAACAGCACTAAGGAAGTCGAAAGCTTCCTTTTAATGAAAACGCAATCATCCTTTGAACGTTTAAAAATACCTTTTGAGCACAGGGAAAATTGCTTATTTTACCTATTGCTTGGCTTCCAAGGACTCAGATTGTAAGACTTTTCATTAACTAATAAGAGAGGGGGAGGGGAAGCCATCATTTAAGAGTGTAATTCTCTCAGGATTAACGTCTATGGCTGGGATTGAAAGTCATTCACAATCTTGCGTTCAGGAAACACAACAAACAACTCTGCCCACTACCAGCAGTTACAGGGCACTGCTAAGTGCTTTGAAGAGTTAGTGTGGGGCCGACATCAAGTGCTGGCGGGAACTCCTAGCTACTGGGTCGCTGGAGCAAAATGCAAATGGTGTGGCCACTTAGATTGTAGACCCCCAGCTACCATACAAATCAGAAATTCCACTCCTGGGGTATTGAGCCAAGAGAAATGAATATGTGTGTCCACACAAAAAGCCTCTTTGTGAATGCAGATGGTAATTTCATCCCTAATTGCTCCCCAGTGTCACTCAACTAGCGAGTGGATGAACTAACGGTGACACATCAAGAACACGACTCAGCACTAAAAAGGAACCCACTCTTCTTTTACTCTCTTGTGAAATGTCCCTTCTGTTGTGATGTGTAAGGGAGCCTGGTGGGATCGTGGCTGCCAGTCTCATCGTTGGTAGTTCAAAACCACTATCAGCTCCTCCGGAAAAAAGACTGGGCTTTCTATTCCCATGAACAGATACCATTTTGGAAACCCACAGGGGTCGCTATGAGTCAGCATTGACTCGATGGCAGTGTGTTTGATGTATGCAGCAGGGAAGTGCTAAAGGACTTGAGAGTGGGGAAGAGGATTTTATGATTTTTTTTTTTCAAACTGCAAGGAAACCACCGACTATGTACAATGTACGTGGTTTACGGTGGTGAGCACCTTTCAAAGTACCTTCTGAGATTGTTTGGGGAAAATAAGAACACTCGTGAGGTAGCTTGTAAAGGTGAAGTTATTGAAATCATAATTAGATTTTGCCAAATGGTCCCAGTTTTACAACACAGGTAACTGAAACTTCTGAGATTAACCATCTTGGAAGTTCCTGATAAGGCCAATATATCATTTACAATGCCTGGCTCTATTAAAACCTCAAGCCTAAATTATAACTATCATAATGTGCCTCCACTATTCCTCCTGGAAGAGAGGTAGTTCCTAACCATCACTGGCTTGCAAACCCCTCTGAAAGTGGGGTCTCTGCGGGAAGAAAGCAAGAGTGCTTTATAGGAAAGTTTGCACCGAAGAAGGATAAGAGCCTGTCCATCTAAGTTGTGGTGGAGGTCCTGTGCCAGAGAGGGAATGCTGAACATGAAGGGATGTGTCATGGAGGGCTGGTCAAAGAGGGAGAAGGAAATACCAAACCCAAACCTAACTCACTTCCTTGAGTTTCTTTCCGACTCATAGTGGCCCTCTAGGAAAGATGAGAACTGCCCCTGTGAGTTTCCGAGGCTGGAACTCTTGACTAGGTGTAGAAAACCTCCATCTTTCTTTCCCAAGTATGGAGTGATTTCCAACCGCTGACCTTGCCGTTAGCAGCCCAACATGGAACCACTATGCCGCCAGGGCTCCACCCCCAAATACAACTGTGTTGAAACAATCTCAATTCTTGCTCTTCATTTATTGTTGCTTTTCGCTGTTGCTGAGTGTCCTCGGACTCAGGGGGGCCTGTGTACAGCAGAAGGAAATGTTGCCTGTGCGCATGCCATTTTCATGAAGGGGGGGCCGTTTGAGTCCACCGTTGGGTGGCCATTGGGTCGCTCCATTGCATGCAGGGCTTCCCTGGTTTCAACTGCCCGTCTGCTTGACCAAGCAGGGCGTCCTAATCCAGCAATTGGTCTTTGATGTGGTGTCCACGGTTCAGTGAGCTGAAGTCATCATCCCCGCTTCGAAGGAGCGTTCTAGTTGGACTTCTGGGACTTCACTTTTCTGTTGACTGTGGCTTAGGTTGAGTTTCTGTCACTCCTAACCGAGGGTGCTGACTAGCTCTAAGATGAACATATTCCTGTTTGTCTTCTCCATTTTTCACTGTGCCCCACCTACTTTAAGGTTCCACACTTAGGGCGCCCCTGTCTGTGGAAAGCCATCTTACCAGTATACATCCGAACTCAATGGACCAAGTATGGTGTAGAACTAGAGTGGGGGGGATGATGGGAGATGGGGCTGGGGAGTGGGGCCAGCCTGAACACACAGGGACGTGAGTCCATGAGAAAGCCTTTGATCTACGTCAAGAGCTATGGGGAGCCGTGGAGTGGTCAGCCAAGGAGGATGTGATTAAGTACATGCTCGTGGGAGGGACTTTGGTTGATCAAATGGGTCACATTGAAGTCACAGCCGAATGGATAACGTGTTGATTTTTCTTTTCCCACTCACCTCATCACCTGTCCATTCCCAGCATGCTGTGCGTCCCTCACTAAAAGTAAAAATCCAAGGGCGATTCAAAGTGTGTGGGCAAATGGAATTAAAAGACAATGGAATTTTCCCACGGACTTTTTGACACCCCCTCACGCAGCCACTTGTTTTTTTTTAGGTAGTGATGCTGGAGCCCGACATGTGGAAGCTTCTCCCTGCAGGTAGCCAAGAAGCTTCGGGTCTTACTCGGTCCCAAGGGGTCACGTTCTCCTTCCAAACACTTCAGAGAAGATGGGAAAAGCTAGACGGCCCTCATGCTCTGCTTCTTTGTAGCCTTTGGCTCTCTGGGATCCTGGGAGAGTCAACATGTGGTGGACTGGCCCCAAACACAGATGTCACGACACACCCACCATCCTGGGGAGAAAAGCTAGTATCAGGTGACTGTGAGGATCCAAAGCACCAATCTTCCATGGTGGATGAAGGTGTAAAACAATACAGCCATGTGGGGAAAGGCCGTTTGATAGTTTCTTACAAAGTGAAACATGTATTTACCATAAGACTCCACAATCCCAGTCAAGGGAAATGAAAACACATGTCACCACGTTTTGATATCGCCTTTATTTACCATCGCCCCAGACTAGGAGAATGCAAATGTTGGTAGGTAGGTCCACTGCGATGCATCCATGCCAGGGCACAGGATTCAGCAAGACCCAGGGGACGAACAAAGGGGAGCTACACGGTCACTTGGATGGCTCTCAAGGGCACGATGCTGCAAGCCTCGGAACTCGGGTAGCTACCTCCTGTATGATTCCATGGGTGTGATGAGTCCATGTGTGTGATTCCATGTGTGTGATTCCATGTGTATGATTCCATGTGTGTGGTTCCATGTGTGTGGTTCCATGTGTGTGATTCCATGTGTGTGATTCCATGTGTGTGATTCCATGTGTGTGATTCCATGTGTGTGATTCCATGTGTCTGACTCCATGTGTCTGACTCCATGTGTCTGACTCCATGTGTCTGACTCCATGTGTCTGACTCCATGTGTATGACGATTCCATGTGCCTGACACTGTGGAAAAGGCAGAAAGACGGGCACTGAGAATAACCCCAGAGGCCGGGGTAGGCTGGGAGGTGGGGAGCTGACTACAAAAGGAAACAAGGGAACTCTCTGAGGGGCTAGAAAGAGTCCGTCTTCCTTGTAGTGGTGATGCCTACTTAACTAGAGATTTTTGTCAAAGCTCATAAAACCGTTTACTTAAAAAGCCTGGATTTTACTGTATATAAATTATAAACACACTAAGTCTGAGGTAAAAAAATTATAGTCTTAATTATGTCACTGTTACAGTAAATCTCTTGAAAGAGCCTTAAATACGCATGGTTTCATGGTTTCCTTGCCACTTGAAAAGACACGCTAAGCACTCAATAAAGACGAGTCTGCCTTTCATCTGGGGGAGGGTGTGCTGTACTGCCTAAATCAAAGGGAGCCTCTGAGAGGCTCATGGCAGAATCACGGTGACCTTAAGGATCACCTAGTCTGTTTCTGGGCTTTCCCTGATCCTTAGAAATCTAGAGCTTGACTTACAGGGAAAGCTTTTACTCCACCCCAATTCCCTCCTGAAGGAATTTGGATCTCTGCTGTCACTTCCTCCCAGCACGGGGGGGTCATCCCCAATTGGGGAGAGACACCAGGGACACTAAAAGAGGGGTGGTGGGGGGAGAACCAAACCCAGCCCTCCCCCTACACATACCAGGATCCTACATTTTCCCTAAAAGCCATTGGCTACAAAAAGAGGTTCCCCAGACTCCTCCCTTTATTACACGATTCAATCATTTATTATTTTACGATTGTGAATATCCATGTATATATAGGCGCGTTTCAATGCATTGCCCTGGAATGGCATGGTTCAGATGGCATCTAATCACGTCTTCTCAACAGCGCCATGCTAATTGTCAAGACCGTGTGTGAGATCAGATTGAGAGGCTCCACTTTCTCAGTATGTGATGGCAGCAGGGGTCAATCGCCAGCCTTGTCAACTGCTTGTGGGAAAGGTGTGTCCATTGGGCCTAATTTAGTAAGACAGAGAGGTCCTAGGTGGCTAACAGATGTAGGTTATAGTCGCATCCTTTGACACATGAAAATGAGGTCTAGAGATGGCTTCTGTGTCCAGGAATGGAAAGGTCCCCACCCGCTGGACACAGGTAGGAAGGGACAGACAACAGAGAGGGGAAATGATATCTAATAATTCTGTTTCTACTGGTAACTCCTAAGAGTTCTGCTGATGCTTGGCAATACATTGTCCCCTTCAGTCCCTGCACCAGCCGTAGGAACTAAATCTAGGCACACTTGTGGAAAATAAGCTAAATGATGAAGTAGCTGCCCAAAGTATGCCATGAGTGGCAGGAATAAGTTAAATCAAGGTCGGAGGTGGACATGTTTGTGTGTTCCAGAGCACAAGGAAACAGAGCCACTCTCCCAGCCCCTTGTGACCAAAATGAAGTCACTGTAAGAGACCGGAAACTTTTTCTTTTCAGCAATTTGTAATTTCATTCTAAGATGAGGATTCTCTGAAAGCGGCCCTGCACGTCAGTTTTACTAAAGGGAGTTGAAGGCAGACATGGCACCAGGTGGGCTTTCTAGCTCCTCCTGGGGTCAAGAGAACTGTGGAGTGGGAAGCAAAGTCAGAAGTCACTAAGGTGTCCCCTCATCTGGACATGTAGTTGGGGCGCCTCCTTGGTCAAACCTCGTGGGGCATGCCATTCTCTCACTGGAGGCCCTACCTTCAGGGCCTTGTGGTTCTTTCCTGCACCTGTGGGCTTGACTTCAGAGAGCCACCAGGATTCTGTGCCCATTGCTGGCCCCGCCAGTGACCAATGTGAGGTCCCCACTTTTGTGAGGGTCCAGGCTTTAATAGTTGAAAGGCAGCATGTTCACAAGCACAGCCCACAAGGTGCCTACCATGTACAGAAAGCCCAACACAGCTCTACCAACCAACCAGCCAGCCAATGGCACAGGGGTGGGTCAGTCCAGGTGGGCTCAGGCCAGACCTGAGTTGGGTCAAGTCACAGAACTGTAACCTAAATAAATGGTTAGTGTGGCTTGTATACAAGAGCTCCCAGCCCCACAGAAGGTTCTGCTACATCACACTCAGATTGCTCTTTGAGCATGTGGGTTGACAGCAGCTGCCCATGCCATCTCCCGGTGACCCCGTGGGTGCAGAACAGGACTGCACACGGGGTTCTCAGAAACAGAGCCACAGACCTGTCATCCAAGGCACCTCTGGGCAGGTCTGAGCTGCCAATGTTCTGGCTTGTCTTCATCAAACACTTACAGTTCGCCTCATTCAGGGACTCCTAAGGTGTGGGAAAGGGAGCACTCTTTCTGCCCTCGAGTAGCTCAAGGAGATGTGGCAAAGACGCACCCATCCAAATGAGATGCATCCCTTTCTGTTTGAAACCACCAGCTACTCCTTGAGAGAGAGGGGGACTTCCTGCTCCCTAACGAGGTACAGTCTCAGAAACCCACAGGGGCAGTGCTACCTGGTCCTAGAGGGTCGCCGTGAGTCGGCATCAACTCGAGGGCAGGGAGATAGATAGATCGTCAGAGCAAGGAATCTGCTGTGCTCACGTCTCAGAAGAAACACTCTGGACCAACAGCTCCAAGGTTCGGTGCCACACACACCACAGAGGTCAGGAATACATCTGGCCACTATTTTAGAAAGACCACGGCTTGAGCAAGAAACATAATAAAGTTTTTTAGGATCAAATAAATGTCTTTGTAATCCTTGATCACGTCTCCCAACCCATTTTTATGTTTCTCTTCATTCCACCCTCTTTACATGCGCCACGCAGACAGCTGTTCACATCCCATCCCTCATGCCATTATTTTGGGATCAATACCGAATGAGTTGGGATCAGCGTGGAACAGAATACAACCTTTCCCGGAAGTTAGACAGACTCGTGTGGATTTCTAGGGCATCTTTTATGTAAGGAACCCACAGCACTTTTCCTAGTACCCACTCGGGCGTCCTTTTAACAGCACTGGCTAGGCGCTGGTAAAAATCCTTGTTACTGACTTACAGGAGAAACAGCAAAGCACCATAAAACCGGGTCACCCTACAAGTAAACGGGATACTGGTGAAGTAGGAGTCTTCAAAAAGTGTGTGGGAAAATCCCATGATCTTTCCCTTCCATTTTCCCAGGAACTTTGTACAGTCCCCTTGTTCTGATGATGAAGGGATCAAGGGTAGCAATCTGGTTTCCCAGCTCAGCATTCTACTTCGTGTACTACCTTTTGTTTAAATATCACAAGGTAAAAGATATCGTGATTTCTCCCATCTTTAGAACCTGTCTTTGGATGGATGGATAGGAATAAACGGGCAGAGCAGGTCATCTGTTATTTCCTGTGGTTTTTCATGTGGCTCAAGGGCCTATCGCCTAGAGTCAGCCTCTGTTTCTGCATTGAAAGCCAACCACCATCGGAGCATTTCCAGAACTACCACCAGTTGAGAGAAACAACGACCAGTGGCCATGCCGGGCATCTGGCGTTGGGGGCCACTAGAGCCCTGGACAGTAGCTGTGAGTTGCGCTCTCCTAGCCTGCCAGAAGCGCAACCTTCTTTTAACTAGCTCAAGTATTTTAGCTTTTCCCCACAGGATCTGAGGCCAAGCACTCCCTGGCCACCACAGGTGAGACCACCCTGAGGACTCCTTCCTCTCCACCTGCCTCACCCTCTCTCTGATCCTCCCCAGAGGACTGAGGACAAGAGAAGACATGTCTCTCCAATAACATCGCTCACACTCACAATAGGAAGCCAGCTGGTTTTTAATTTAAATGCACTGGGAAACGGCAATCACATTTTCCATTTCTACAAGGCGGAATCTCAGACGTGCAATTACTCGGGAAGAAAGCGGGGCAGTCGCCTGAATACATGGCGGCCGTTCTTAGCTAGGAAGAGAAAATATAAATAAATAGTTCGGCTTTTTATCCTTTCATTCTTGAACTGCCCCGGCGCCTCCTGTCCCTTTGTGTGCACGTCTTATTAATTTCCCACATCGTTTCCAGAGAGGAACCCAGAATAAGAATGGCAGGCTGCAGCAATGCGGAGATTTTATTAACCAGGCACCCAATTGCCTCTGCCCGAGCGAATAAATAAATGAATCTCATTCAAGCTTTCTCTCGGGATGGTGGGGTGCAGCAAAGAGAACCCCTGCATCTCGGTTCTGCTTATGGATTGCCACAAACAGAAGAAAAAAGGAGTCCCCTCTCCCCTCCTCTTAGAAAATTGAAAACACAAGAAATTTTTTTCAGAAGACAAAAGCTCTTCCCTCCGGGTTTTCGCATTTCTGGCCTTCCCTCAAAAGCGCTGCATCAACCCCCACTCCACAAAGCCAAAGGCAAAACATGGGCACTGAAGAAGGTGGTCGCGCTTAGGAGGATGCTCATGACAAGTTTCAGATGATCTCAACAGGATGAGGGGGAAAATACCCCCCAAAATATTCTGAGAAAGTGAAATACAGATATAAATGAAAGCACAGATCCAAATAAAACAGGAAATTTGATGAAACTAGATGTCACGTTCTAGAGCCAGTGAGGCCGCATGAACCCCCAGAACGATTGCCCTGAGGAAATCTTTCAACTGTCCCCTGGGCTCTGCTCTGAGTCAGAAACCACAGTGGATCTGCGTAAGCATATCAGCCTGCAGCAAGGTGCTCTTTCAAAAAATGATCTAGGTCAGGTCACCTTGACAACAGCAACTGGAAAGGTTAGATGAGAGGCTCAGGGGACAGTGACTGTAAGCCAACGTGGGGGGGGGGGCAAACCTTGAAGAATGTCATCAAACTCCTCCAGGGCCAGTGATGAGAGGGGCGATGCCTGGAGGTTGGAGAGAATGTGGGGTAGAAAGGGGGAACTGATTACAGGAATCTACGTATAGCCTCCTCCCTGGGGAAGGGACAGCAGAGAAAAAGGTGGGGGGAGATGTCAGACAGTGTAATATATGACAAAATAATAATAACAATATATGAATGATGAAGGGTTCATGAGGTAGGGGGAGTGGAGAAGGAGGGGGGGAAATGAGCAGCAGATATTAAGGACTCAAGTAGAAAGCAAATGTTTTGAGAATGATGATGGCAACAAATGTCTATATGTTCTTGACACAATGGATGTATGTATGGATTGTGATAAGAATTGTACGAGCCCCCAATAAAATTATTTAAAAATTAAAAACTAGAGGAAAAAATCAGAATGTCATCAATGCCAGTGAGTTGACTGGGACTCATTGAAATTACTGAAATGGTGCACGACTGTGTATGTTTTCACTAACCCGCCCCCCGAAATGTCATAGAGAGAATTTACTGATGAAATTATGTTGGGGCAGGAGAGAAAACTCCTAAAAGAAGCTAAAACATGGATGACCTAAGAGGAGCCTGGGTTACAGACGTGTGAACTGCATACAACTTGCAATGAGGAACTGCTGTAAACCTTCTTACACTAAAAAATTCAAGATACATACAATGGTTGTAATAACAAGTAGGCACTACTTCGGGACACATATCAAAACATTATGACTCTACACTGCATTGTTATGTTAAAGATGCCTTAGTGTATCTGGAAGCCTTTATTTAAAATCACACAGAGGATGGTATCCTATATATGATAAACGAAGACAAATATTTGTCTAAGTGACATTAGATACCAATACCTAACGGTTCCAACTTACATACAAATTCTGCCTACAAATCTGCTTTCAAGACAGGCTTAGGAATGGGGGACCGCCTGGCCCTCTGTGAATGCCTGGTTACGGGACAGTCCTGTTTCTATGTGAGGTGAAGGGTGGGTAGAGGTGGTCATGTAATTTTGAACAAAGGTACCAGGTTTGGAACCAGCCAAGTGGAAGCCCTTGAAAGGCTTCATGAGGAACGAAAAGGCACTGCCCTGGAAATTCTGAACTCAGAGCTGAGGTGTCAGGTGGATATCCCATTGCAAGTTCGGGCCCACCCATCTATTGCAAGTTCGGGTCCACCCACCCTGTTCCTCTGTCCCCAATCCTGGGCCGTTCCTCTGTCCCCAATCCTGGGCCATGAGCTTATTTCCACTGGACACATGGAAGGTTGGCTGGGGGGTTCTGGGGAGCCCAGGAGTAATGGGGTCCCACTTCCAGTTCCAAGAGGTGGGAAAGCCGGGCTCTGCAGGGACGCGCTGCTGGCTGTGCGGCCCAAGAGGCGGTCAGCGCCAGGCCCGGGGAGCGCGAGGCACGGGCTCCTGCACCCCCTGCTCCTGCACGGGTGCAGCCGCTGCCTCCTTGCCTTCGCCCTTGTCGCCCTGGTCAGCCAGGCGCGCACCGCTGCCGGCGAAGGTGTCACAGCGCGCCGAGCTCTCCTCCTGCACCGGGCGCCCCGGCTCCCCGGGCTCCGAAGGCTCCCCTCCGCCGCCTGCCGCAGCGCCTTCCTGCGACGTCTGGCTGACGTAGACCACGATGATGTCGCCCTTGAAATTCATGACCTGCCCGCTGGAAATGAACGTGGAGTTACTGTTTCCGGTCACATTGCCTACAGGGCGAGAGGGAGACAACAGGGAGAAGGTGACTCCGCGTTTCTCATGACAACCAAGCGAGGGGTCAGGGCGTCCAGGCCTCACAGAGACACCGGAGGAGGAGCCTGTCTCCATGCCACCTCCTCTCTGACTGGGGCCCTGGGCATGTGAGGCCTTTGTCACCCAGCTAGGTGACAGCTAGGGTAACCTAGGATCCTAGCTCCTAGGAAGCATCCAGAGCCCATTCCTGGTGGGCCACAGGCCAAGGGGTCTAGGCAGAGGTGAATAATGCCTAAAAAATGGTCACGTGGTTTAAGCATTGCCACACACATCAGAGGGTCGAGTCCGCTCCCTAGTTCCTGGGAAGAAAGGACTCCTGGCGGACTACTGAGAGAGTAGCCACCCAGGCAAACCCGGGTGCGCAGTTCTTCTCTGAAACACACGGGGTCGCCATGAACCAGAACCCATTCAAGGGCAATTGGTACATTTCCATAATAGATTTTTTTTAACTTTTAGGAAAAAGATTTTAAAAACTAAAATGGGAAACAAATCCTGTTAATCCCACTTTCCTTCTGATTCCTCTGGGAATTTTGCCCTTACGGGTTCTAGAATTTCTCTCTGTGTGACCGGGTTTCACCAGTCTTTGATGAATAGGTCTTTAAAAAAACAAACAGACCAACAAATATTAGGACACCTGCTTGCCTCATCATTCTTCTGTATCAGAGACAAAGCTCCAGAAATTTCTCTGACTAAAGGAATGCCCCAAACCAAGCAAACCCAGAACGCCCTACACTCAGCATCATGAGCAGAATCTTCCAGCCCGACCTGCAGATGCGACCATATTTGTTTCAAAATGCTTTCCTCCCCGTCCCTCCCACTAGTCACACTACTCATCTTTTTTTCTCCTCCCTGGTAGCCAGCCCAGAAAGAGCCCTGTGGCCGCTGTCCAGTAAGCATTGGACTACTAACCTCAAAGTCAGCAGTTCAAGCCCACCAGCCAATCCACGAAAGAAAGATGAGGCTGGCCATCCCCATAAAGATTCACAAAGAGTCAGAAACCCTGTAGAGCAGGGGTTCTCACCCTTCCTACTGCCACAACACTTCAATACTGCTCCTCATGTTGTGGTGACCCCCAACCATAACATTATTTTCGCTGCTACTTCATAACTGTCATGTTGTGACTGTTGTGAATTGTCATGTAAGTTTCTGATATGCAGGATGTATATTCATTGTCACAAATTGAACATAATTAAAGCATAGTGATTAATTACCGAAATAATATGTAATTATATATTGTGAAATATTTATTTCTAATTACAAATAAATGACATTTTGTCTTTGAAGCATGGTGTAGCATGGGTAACAGATTTCATGCTGGGTACTCATAGGTGGGCGTATCTGCATGTGGGCCTACCTGCCTGGAGACGGATAGCGGAGCGGTGTCTTAGTTCCTAAAACCAGGGGAAATAGGTGTTTTCCGGTGGTCTCAGGCAACCCCTGTGAAAGGGTCGTCCGAGCCCGGGGTAGAGAGCCGCTGCTGTAGAGGCTCAGTAGGAGTTGGAATCATACTAACGGCAGTGGGTATGGCGGCCTAGCTGAGTAATCAGTAGACAAATAAATTAGGTTTCTGTCACCATGCTTCAGGAAGAAATCCTCCTCAAATTTGGACAATGTGGTTTGGACAGTTTGAGGAAAATGCCGTGGGCATACAGACCATTCCTTTTGGGGACTCTTGCCTCTCATTTACCCCCACCCCCCACTGAGAAGCCCAAACCAAGACACATTGAAAAGCCTGGGGAAAAATAAGGATTTCAAATGTCAGCAACAAATTCAAAGTCAGTGGGAAACCTGGGTTCCTCCAAGGGGCTGGGGTCTCCCCTAATATGGGATCTACACTAAGATGTGTGTGAAAAGCCCCATGCAGCATGGGGGGCGGCACCTACCAACTAGGCAGACTGACCTGGCTCTCCAGTCCCTCCGAAACATGCCATCAGGAGCCCGTAGCACCCGGTGTTCCCTAAACCAGGACTCTCCCCTAACCCTCCTGTTCCTACCAGCTGCCGTGTGGGTTCCCAAGGCTGTTTCTCCCAATTGGCCTCAGTCGGAAATTTAATTAAGTGCATATTATGTAAAGTGATGACATATAAATGCAGAAAAAAGGGGGCGAAGGGGAATATTTCTATGAAAACTAAAGCCAATGCTTTGCAAGAACCCAAGTGAAACTAGGTCACTAAGAGGAACCAGCCCACCGCTGGCCTGTGCGGCAAGTCCTCCAAAGGGCAAGACGCAAACACGAAGCATCCAGAATGAGGCTGAACCACGGATGGTTTTTGCAAATGTGTGTGACCACAGGCCACACTAAAGAAGGGAAACTGGACATGTAGACAGCATGGTTGATAACAAAAATTAAAATGAAAAAGTTTAGGAAATTATAATCAGCCAATAAATATGGCCCCGTATTTAAAATGCAATCAGTGTGTGAATGCAAGTGATAAGGTTAAGTTTAAAGAGTGCTTAAGATATGAACTATAAATATAATCCTCTGCTTTCAAGGGCTAGTTCGAGCAGCGCCTCCTATAGCTGCAGCAGCAGGAGGGGGCCTGGTAGTCCAGAGTTTTTCTAAATGAGGACATCACTGGTTAGTAGAAAACATCAACGCAAGGGATCAGAAACACTCTGTATCATAAATGTTCCACTCTCATTTAAAAACCCACTCCCACCGGGTCTGTTCGGACTCATACTGACTCTGCAGGGCGAAGGCCAACTGCCCTCTAGGGTTTCCGAGACTGTGAAGCTTTATGGTCTATCTTTCTCTCGTGGGGCAGCCGGTTGGTTCCAACCACTGTGCATTCTTTCGGCAGTGGAGTGCTTTATCCACTGTGCCACCAGGGCCCCTTCAGAACACACCGGCTGCACTTCATGAAATCAGTACTCTCCAGTTGCCTGGCTGTCTTCTCAGTACAGTTCCTCCCCACTTTGTTACCACACCATCAACTGCTGGTTCCGGTTTGTCAGCAGAACCCCTCTAACCACGAGAGCAGCGGCTCTCAACCTGCGGGTCACAGCCCTGCCCCTTTCCCAGGGGTCACCCGATTCATCACAGTAGCAAGATGACAGTGATGAAGTAGCAACGAAAATGATGTTATGGTTTGAGGGTCACCACCACCTGAGGAACTGGATGAAAGGGTCACGGCATGAGGAAGGTGGAGGACTGCTGTTCTAGGGGTTTGAGATTCATTCTCATCTCTTCTCATCCTCATCATACTTGGATTTCTGCTTGTGGTATGGCTCCCCATGATTTCGACATCATTTTTATTGCATTTTCCAGGAAACCCTCATCATGAATCCATTGAGATCGCCAGTTCGTCTGCGGTTCAGTTAACAACTTGTATTTTTCACTATCACATCTCCGTAGGAAGACTTTTATCCCCCACCAGTGCCTGGTGGCAAACAGTATCTTTGGTGTTGGGATTTTAACATTTTGGTATTGAACCAATAACTGTGGGAAGGAGTCTGGGTGGCCTCGTGGATTACACATCATGGGTTACTGACCACTAAACCACCGGAACCCCTAGCCAACTGCTCTGTGGGAGAAACACGAGGCGGCTTCCTATTCCCATCAAGATTCAGAGTCTTGGAAACACAGAGGCAGTTCTTCTCTGTCCCATAGGGTCGCAACGACTCATAGTCAGCTTGATGGCAGTGGGTCTAACTCAGGAAGAAGTACAACCAGAAGGTGCCTTAGAAGCAAGGCTGGCGAGACTTTGCCTAATGTACTTCGGACATGCTATCAGGAGAGACCAGTCCCCGGAAAAGGACATGTTTGGGAAAGTTAAAACACAGCAACGAAGAAGACCCTCGAAACGAAGGATTGACACCGTGGCTGAAATTATGGGCTCAACAATTCCAATGACTGTAAGGGTGGCAGAGGGCCGAGCAGTGCTTGATTCTGTTCTACCCAAGAGCTGACTGGACAGCACCCAAGAGCAACCGAACTCTGATTTCTATGCTTTCCCCAAATGGAACTCATCATAACCTTTGGCTCAATGGGTCAAGGGCGAGAAGGCATAAGAACTCCCTAACAATTGGGGTATAAAGAAAAGGCATCTCAGAAGAGTAACAGCCCCTCAGACAAGTTTACTTGTCAAGTGTTTTCTTTATCAGAAGTACCACTGACAAGGAAAACCTAACTCCGGGGCCTACGCCCCATGCCGACTGATGCGCCAGTTGCACAGTGTGGCGCCGGGCAGGTGGCAGCAGGCCTGCCTTCATGGGTGTGTGGCATGTGCAGGTGTCCCGCGCCGGGTGCTCACAAGGGCCTCACGTTTTGTTGAATGGACTGAATGCTGCCTTCATCGTGAGATGCTTATTAATATTTGGGGCATGACCATTTTCACTCTACCAGCTCTGTAGCTGGATTTGATTGGCAAGGTGGCCTTGGGGGGTCCCCCCTGCTGTTCTGATTCAGTGGCACTGTTGGTGGTGGCAACAGCCTCTAATTAAGAGGTGCTTCACCACTCCAGGGTGTTTGCCACTCAGATCTTCTCCACGGCGGGCGACTCACGTTTCTGGGGAACGCCGAGGGCTCCGAAATGCAGATCTCTCTTGTGTGCTTTCCTGATGTTCAAACCACCTGTCCCCGCTCTACAATTTCCAACCATGCTTTTCTGATGTAGGGCCGAGGCCTTTGCATAGAGAGCGGGCCTCCCGGCTGTCTCATTTACATGCGCCTTGAATGCTCTGCCTGCACCATTTCCAGGGTGGGTTTCTTACATAAAAGTGGAATGAGCATTTAAACAGCAGTCGCCATGCAGTCTAAGCACAGTTTTTCAGAGACGTCTCAGCCACCTCGGGCTTCACCGCAATTGTTTCAGCAGCTCTTTCTTTGCATTGTCCCCAAACACTCAACAGTTTTCGTAGATGCAATGCCCACGCTCATCAGACTCGGTGGGGATTTTTGTTGTTGGTTGTTTTGTTTTAAACCAGTTCATAGAACACGGTTGTACACCACAGGACCGTCTGCCCTCATTCACAGGATGGCGACAGCGGTGGGAGCCAGGGCTTGTCGAAGGAAGCACCAGTAGTGAGATCAGACCGCTTCTTTCACATGGGAGCAGGGGTGTAGGCTAGTGCGGGCTGAGATGAATGCAGGGCCTCTGGTCCAGTCATCAGGGTAAGAGTAGCCAAGTCCAAAAGCGGCCCTCGGTGCTGAGCGGGCCAGGCTGGCTACACGGCAGACACCAGCTAGATGCTGCTTCGCACATGCGCATTCACAGAGCCGCTGCTGTTTTCCCTCTTCTGCTGGCTGCTGGTTTACTGGATTAGGTGCTGGGCTGCTAACCACGAGGTCAGCACATCAAACCCATCAGCTGCTCTGCAGGAGAAAGATGAGGCTTTCTACTCCCGGGAAGACTCTCAGAAAGCCATAGGGGCAGTTCTACTCGGTCCTATAGGGCCACCACAAGTCAGAATCAACTTCACAGCAGTGAGATGGCTGACTGGCATGGTTTCCAGGATGAAGACTGGCTAACAACCATTTTTGCCCATGGTGTGCCCTAATGCAGACTCACCTCAAAGTCACCTAGTGACATCAGTGAGGGTCCCTAGGTGCATACGTGGTGATTGAGGGGACTAGGACTTTAGGGGCTACCTGGGAACAGGAGGTTCGGACAGAGGGGAGAGAGCATGGGTCAGAATATTCTCTGGTCTCGTCCTGCCTGGTGCTTTACTGGCTGTGAAGATTTGAAACGAGCCACTTAAGTCTCCAGATGTCAGTTTTGTCATCCGTAAAGTGGGTATCAATCATCAAGACCTTTGAGTCTGGGTAGGTGCCTGCCAGGCACAGAGCTGGCACACTTAATTTTTGGATGGATGGATGGGTGAGTGGGTGAATGAATGGGTGGATGAATGACCATTACCTGGCACACTGGCATAGGGATCAAGTGGGGCATTCAAATGTAAAATGCTTGGCAAATTCGAAGTGAGGTTCCGACTAAGTTCACATGGAAGAAGCACTCCAGCCTGTATAATCCAGAATGATAACTAATAAGAGCTGAGGGAGGGAATGGTATCATGAACACCCAACTGCTTAAAATATAAACACCCAATTTGCAGAAGGCTGTGCATGACAATGGGAGCCCAAAACTCATTTGCAGGGTCCCCATCTGGATTAACTCCCTGGTGAATGCCCTCTGACCAGAGTTCTAGGATGTGACTAACCTCGCCATCTGATGGAAAACACTGTAAAATCACTTAGGGCAGCTGTAATCGGCTTAAAAATGCAAAACTTGGTCATTTGATCCCCCTTTGGACTCCTTGTGAAGGTGTTCTGGCTTTTAATATTTAGTCACAGACGCAAGGACAGCATTAGCACCTCTCGAGTGTAACGTCAGTGCTTGTGAAACCCGCCAGGAAAGAGAGATTCTGGAAATGAACTGAGTATTTATATCAGTGGTTCTCAACCTTCCTAAATGCCATGACCCTTTCACACAGTTCCTCATGTTGTGGTGACCCCCCCCTCCCAACCCCAACCATAAGTTATTTTCATTGCTACTTCATCACTGTCATTTTGCTACTGTTTTGAATTAGGCGACCCCTGCCAAAGGGTCTTTCAACCCCCAAAGGGGTCGAGACCCACAGGCTGAGAACCGCTGAGTTACATTCCCTCTCATGCTTGTCCTGTTGGAAGAACTGCATATGTCTTGGAGACTGAGAGGCCCTTTCCTCCGATCTAACCTACTTGTGCTTTCTTTCCTGAAATCAACAAGCACTATGACTGTCTCTGGTCAGAACACCCATTCACAGGCTTCTACACCAACTCCGAGACGGCACCTCCCACTAGGCTGGTCAGCTGTGAGGGAATGCGGCACTGGACTAACTCAAGATTTAGGGTGAGTTGGCAATTTCAAGGGGGGCATCAAAAAGTTCATGGGAACATTCCATTATGTTTTCATTCCATTTATCCATGAACTTGCTGTAGCCTTCTTGTATACTGGAGTTCTGACTTGCCCTTCCTTACCCAGAGTGAGCATTCCTTGACATTTGTTCTCTTCATTTCAGACCAGAAGGTTTTTAACAAGGTCACATGGGTCGACCCGAGTGGGGCAAGCACTGCGCCAGGAATGGTGACATCCTGGACTGCCATGTTGGAAAGTGGCACCACAATTGTCTGCTTTCCACAGTTGCACATGCCTCTGAAGGTGGTAACTCCCTCCACTGAGGACCTGATACTCTTAGGACACTCTGCTGCTAGGGGGCATGCTCCCTTGTTGGCTGTGGGTAAGGGAGGCAGGTATAAAGGGAGGCATGTGTGGAGGAAGCCTAGCCAAGATGGCTTCGAAAGGCTTACCTTTTTTCATGGGTGCCATCAGTCCATCGTATGCCCAAGCTCACCCAGAGCAGCCATTGGCAGGGACAGGTCAGTGTTTTTCCTTACTCTGTGGTACACAGGTGATACTCGATGGCACAGTTTTAGGGGAGTTGGGGTGTCTGGTAAAGGCACAGGATTCACCAGCAGACACTCAAACCATGACTGTATCACCTGTTACCTGTGTGCTCTGGAGTGAGGCACCTGCCCGATACTTCTGTGAGGCCTTAGGAAGAGAAGCCACACACGGCACTTAGCCAGCATCTGGCTACCAACATGTAGGCTCCCACGGACAAAACTGTCACCTCTAAGGCAACGCTGTGATACAGACAGAGCTGCATTTGAAGACTACCCACAAGGGAGCGTGAAACACCAGAATGACACAGGAGGATTTTTACAGGACGCTTGAAGGGTTTCTTACCTTTAGATTAGCCGACTTACTGTTCAATGAGACTACATTAGGGACATTTGCAAACAACTGGGATGAGTGGAAAACAGTCTTGAAGAGACAAATGAGTACTGGAAGGGCCATCGGTGCAGATAGATGTTCAGACCTTGCGAAGCCCATGAGTTACAGGGAGGTTCTATAGCACTGGCATTTTTTTCAGGCCGAGAGAATAAGCTTAATTTGGAGAACTCACAATCCTCAACAGAATTAGCATTTTTGAGCAAGGTAACGCTTGCTTTTTTCCCCCTAAAGCTCATTATGTTGTTTTAAATGCATAATTTATGTGAATATTAAATCGAAAGAAGGATGGCAAATAATACCACCAAATTGTCATGTAGATTTTCTTCCCAAGGAGCAGAACTAAAAATACACACAAGTACACTCAAATTATCCAGGCTACATTGGGTTCTTTTTCAGTGTTTTTTTTTTTTAATTTATATTTAACCCATACCCCTATCATGTGATTTTTTTTTCCTTTCTGCAGAAACGCAGGCCCTGTTTTGGGCATTTGGAAGAAACTGAGTAGATGATGGTAAGGGAAGGCGCGCCTAGAAGCAGGATCTAAATCGTTCCACTTTGACTCATACTTGAAAATTACTTAGAAAGGTTTATGAACCAAGCCCTTCCAAAGGAGCCTAATTAGTACAAAAAGGGTGCAGGACAAAATTAAACGAGGTCTAGAGTCAACCGCTTTCTCTTTCCTTTTGAAACCACGCCTGGGCCCTTAGTACTAGAATGCTGAGTATTAGCTCCAAATAACCGAATTACGAAACGCCACCTTGACCATCACGATTCAGGACCAAGGAAAGAATAGCTGCTCTTTCAGTACTTAGCTAAATGTGAAGCACACATTAGTGAGTAGAGGGGCCTTCTCACAGCAAGTTAATAAAGCCAGAAATAGAGAACTGGGTGTGAATGAGCTGCCAATAATATTATTTATTTATTTTAAAACAGAAGAGCTTATAGGCCAAGTACTATAGAGTGAACTAGTTAGGAAGGAAGGAAGGAAAATGAAGGAAGGAAGGAAAAGGAAGGAAGGAAGGAAGGAAGGAAGGAAGGAAGGAAGGAAGGAGGGAGGGAGGACTGTCCATTGAGAGTGGGGTGGAGGGAAATTGAGTGGGACATCCTTCTTACATTCTTTCAGGATGAAAAACTCAAGTCACTGCCATTGATTCCATGTTGACTCATAGCAACACTATAAGACACGGTAGAACTGCCCCTGTGAGTTTCTGAGATGGAAACCATTAACAAGAGTTAACCAGATGAAAAGAGATGGCCAAAACCAAGTCATTTCAAGAGAAACTGGGACCCAGAGGTGACAGACAAAGGGATGAAGAGAAACAGGAGTCAGGCAAGTCCTTCATCCGCTGGTCCCCAAGGCTCTAAAGTATCTGCCACTTGGGTGAACTGGTTCACCAGTTCGCTGTCTTTTCTGCCTTGTCTGCAAGACAGCTAATGACAATCTTTACATTCGCTCCTTCTCCCCTAGCTGCCCAAAGCACACTGGAAATGCAGGAGGCTATGGACGAACAGAGACACAAACAGGGAACGATGGCCGCTTGCATTTATTCACGAGTGGATGGATGAATGCACGAGTCCACAGACATGCTGTGACCATGCCACCTTGGGAGGTACTAGAAAGATGAGGTTTTGCACGCTCATGAAGATTCCTACTGCTTGGCTGCCTTGAAACCGTGTTGATAGAGTGTGAGTTGTCTTTATGAATGGCTGCCGTGGACGCAGCAGAGGCGAGTGCAGTACAGAGCCTCTCGCCCTTCCTAGCTTCAAGATAGCCTTGGTGCTTATACCTCAAGGACAGGAAAGACCACGTGAGGTGGAAAAGAAGGCCCAGGAGAGAAAGGGAAGCACATGAACAGCAGTGGAATGGGGTGAGAGGTATTCAATGCTAAGGGGTCAGTTTGTGCCAAAACGTAGGTTCCCAGTGAAGGGGACTAGCAGGCCACAGATAGAGAGGAGCAGGCTGTGGGTGGCCTTGATGTCTCAGATTATTACTTATTTTCATGTTGTGCATTTACAAGGATCAAGCTCTCCTTGCTTTCCAAGCTTTTCCAAGTCTCCCTAGCTCAGTGGAACCTCAGCCGAAGTTTGATACAAAGTCAATATAGAGCTGGTACCCAATAAGAATTGCTATGGACCAGTCAATAAATAACTCTCCCCAGCTCAGAAGTGTCTGAGTCAAGTGAGTGACTTTGGAAACTGAGCACAAGTCGTTGGCCAGCCACAGACTCACTAATGACAAGCAGCTGTCATTTCTGTCTCACAAAATAACAGTTCTTGAGATAACACAATGGGAATTTTCCAAACTCCAGGTGAGAGGTGTTGAAATCCAGATAACCACCATCATGTCATCAGAATTAGGCATCTCCCCAAAATCACACCAAACTCACTGCCATCAAATTGATGGTCTATTAACCCTGTAGGACAGGATAGGGTAGAACTGCCCCTGAGGATTTCTGAGACCTTTTTTTGGTTGGGTGGGGGGGGTGCAGGAAAATGCTTTTTTTATTGCATTATGTAAGTTTTCCATTCAAATCATCGTAACTAATGGTCAGGTTTATGGCTGTGCATAATATTTTATAGTTTTTGATAGAGTAGGTTACCAAATACAGCTGAACGCAGAACAGACTGGCCGCCACTGTGATTCTTGAGCATTCTGAGACTCACTATTTACCAATTAGAAAACCCCGTCTTTCTCCCAAGTAGCAGCTGTTGGCTTTGACCTGCCGACCTTGTGGTTAGCAGCTTAACACATAACACAATGTCACCAGGGCTCCTTCAGCATCAGAGGAGACATGCATTAAAGCAAGTTCACTAAGACCTAGCCACAAGCATGCCTCCTTCATCGCTCTTTGCTAACAATCGTCTCTAATCTTTAAGAATGACCTCATGACTCCAATCACCGCAACACCACAGGGCAGGGTTTCCAAAGGAGCCTACTCCTGTGGAGCTACCGAAAGACCCAGCACTCTCTTCAAAAGGATCTTGGCCCCAAGGGGGCTACTCTTTCCCTACTGAGGGCACCCCCATCACTGCCACCTCTCCAGAAGCCACTTGATTTGCTTGTAAGTTAACAAAAAAGAAAGAAGGAAATAAAGAAAACAGCAGCAACACACACACACAAAACTACCCGCTTTCTGCCCGCCCCCCCCCCCAAAAAAAAAAAAAGAAATCCTGACTGCCTTAAGTCCTGACTTTGAGGAGATTATCTGGGAACTGGCTCTTCTCCATTTCTCTTGAAAACATATTTTATAGAACATAAAGCACAGAAATTAAAAAAAATTGATAGCAATAACAAAAAGGTGCTATTTTGAACAGAAACCAGAAGGCCTGCTCGTGTAGAAGTCATTACGGAGAGAATCACCCAGCCTTTAAAGTTAATCTAGCTGCGGTGGCTCCTCCTTGGGCGATTCTTTTGGCCCACTTGCCAGCGTCCGCCGCCTGCCGCCCAATGGAAGTTTTGCGTGGCTAAGCACCAGAGGAGACAGAAAAAGCAGTGTAAAAGTTCTGTAAATTAACACCACTTAGTTGGTGACACACTTTCTCTTTCTCCCCCACCCTCCTTTCCCTTTTTCTCTCCTCCAGGCCTGGATGCTGAGGGCTGGAGACAATGGAAACCAGGCGAAGCCACAGTTAACCCTTTATAGGAAAGCACAGATTTGACTTTTTGTTCCAGGAAACTAAGGAGGGGGTGGGGGCTGGAGGGGCTGATCTCTTTAACCTTTGGCCAACACATCCAAGAAAGGCTAAGTTTCCCCAGACCTTCTGGGTCTTGGTCTTCACCATCTGAAACACCCATCCTGCCCCAGGCCTGACTGCTAAGACCTGACCAAGAGCCACCGTGGCCCAGGGTTGGCCTCCCTGCTCCCCACAGCCCAGCCGCTCACCTTCACCATGAAAACCAGACGAGAGAGGGAGCAAACCAAACAGCTACAAGCAATGGACCCAGATGTGCAGTCATGGAAATGCCACAACATCTTAATGTTCAAAACCAAACCCAAAACTCTAATGTCGTCTGAAAGAAAACAACAGAGGTGCCTTGAAAAAATATCCCAAGAAAATCTCTCCTCTTTGCAGTTCGAGTACTGAGGAGGCAGAATAATGTGTGCCGCAAGTACATCTGCGTCCTGCCGTAAAGCCACACAGCTCGGGCAGGAGAAGAAGCACCACAGCTCCGTACATGCACCATCAGGAACATGGAGCCCACAGTGAGGGCCTGGAACTAGCTACCTCAGGGTTATACGACCAGGGAAGCAAGCCTGTGCGAGCCCGGGCTCAACAGAACAGGCAGGTTCACCCGTCCCCAAAGTTTCCCGTCTTACACCAGGCATCATCTCACCACTTGACTCCGACGCTCTGTGAGTGGAAAATACGTGTTTTCCTTCTCTGGCAGGCTTCCCCCTTACACACTGTCATTTGAAGGCATGGCTTTCGGGTTTTTGTTTTTGAGGATGGGGTGTATGGGGGGGGGGGGGCGGTGTCCTGGGAAGCTCCTGAAGTCAGTGCCGGCTCATTGTGACTGTACAACAGAACACATCACCACCCAGCGCAGCACCCCTCTCACAAGTACGATCACGTTCGAGCCCATCGTGGGAAGAAAACAATTTGCATGTGCCTCGACACATCCATTTTTGTGAAGAGAGCGGCTATAGCTAGCACAAGTCTCAGCTACATTTGCCCCCTCCAGGTGGTACAGCATCCCAAGCTAGAGGAAGCCCTGTTAGCTGCAAAGTTCCTTGTAACCACATTATAAAGCAGATGGCACTAGTGGGGGGTGGCGAGGGTGGGGGGAGAATCCTGATGCAATCACTGGTGGGTTGTCCATGCTCCAGCAGGTTTGTAGCAGAAAGCCTTAGGGATGAGTTCAAATGGTGAGATGCTCTTCCGGTTTCATACAGACATTGTCCACAGTGGTCAGAAGGGGCTTCTCACGCGTAGTGTTAAAGGACCGTCCACTGCATCTTTCTGCTGGCAAAGACCCTGCATGCTGCTCACGCAAGCCCGCGGCCATCTAGTTGTTTCCAACGCAGCGCAACTCTTGCAGGCCACAGTAGAACGGCCCAATAGCGTTTCTAGGACTGGAAATCGCCACAGAAGCCGACAGCGCCTTCTTTCTCCTGGAGCAGCTGGTGGACTTGAACTGCCACCCTTAGGTTGTTCCCAGTCCAGCAATTAACCCCTGGTATCACTGGAGCATCGTAATCAATTAAGAATTTCCTAAGCCATTGTATTGGGCATCCTGAGATTTACATGCACTTCCTTTAGGGGACCAAAGGGGCCCAGGGTACTTTACAAACAAAACCCCAAACAACCTAGGAAGCGTAGCCAGTCCTGCTTTGTCTGTCCGGGGAGGTGCTGGGATTTGAGGTCTAATCCTATCCAGAGTGTGACCACAGCTGGAGAGGGGCACACACACACAAACACAAACTGTCCAGGGGTTAGAAGATGAGTGGGCGTGGCCACAGGTACCCAATCAAAATCCATCAACAGAGAGTGGTCATGCTGCTGAATTCTTCCCGGCTGGCTTTCCCTCTCCATAAATGGCCTGCCCACCAAACATAATCCCCAACAGTCCCAAAGCAAGAGACCTAGACAGTGACTTACCAGTGGCAGGTGGGTGGTCACAGGAGGGGTTTCCCGAGCCAGGGCCTCCTCCCTCCGCCTGGTCGGTGGCCTCTTCCGGGGGCAGGCCCATGCCATAGGCGCACTGAGGCAAAGGTCCACTTTGGGGGAACCCCGCAATGGGTTCCCCATGCTCCCCAGGGGAGTCAGTGCAGCCTGTGCAGCTGTCTGCCGATGGGGAGCTGGCCGCCCAGTGGGGGCAGGCACCACCTCCCACCTCTCTTTGCAAGTACTTCTCAGAGGCCACGGGAGCCCAGTCAGTCCTTCCCGGCAACTCGGCCAGGTGACAACCCCCAGAGTCCACCAGGCTCTCGGTGCCAGTGAAACACTGGCTGAGACTGTCATTCTCCCCCACCTCCAGGGGCTCAGAGAAAGGGGCTGGGCATTTGCTCCCAGGCTGAGTCAGGACTGGGGGACAGTCCGCGGCCGGAGAGGGCCGGTCCACATACTCGTCTTCCGTGGGCCCCTGCCTCAGGGGGTCCCCCTCGATCTCGCTGACCAGGGTGAGCAAGGTGGTATCTTCAGCCGCACACACGCTCCCGTCAGGATAGCTCAGGTCTTCAGAAAAGGCCTTCTCTTCCAGGGTCAGCAGTAGTACTCCTTCACACACTTGGCGGGGGCCTGAGGTCGCCATGTGAGCGCCGACAACGCTGTCGCCTGCAGAGCCCTGCTGATTGAAATCCAGAGGCAGCGCTATGAGTACCCGCAGCTATTAGAACATGGCTCTGCTCAACACTCCCACGATGGCGCCATGCTAATGATTTTCACCACCACAAGGACACCAGGAGAAGAAAAAGAAAACAAACTCCGCATGGTGGTGGGGAAAACCCTAGGGTAGCATGCACTAAGTGAACGTGAATGGGGCGTTTGACTATAAGCCCTCAATCTCAATGCATGTAAACGAATCCTGAAGTCTAGTTAGCAGACGTTTCAGTGTGGGAGCCTTGGTGGCTTAGTGGTTACTTGCAGGACTGTGATGTAAAAGATCAGCATTTCGGAACCACCCCCTGCTCTGAGGGAGAAAGGCAGGGCTTTCCACTCCAGTAAGAGTTACAGTCTCGGAAAATCTGGAGTGTCCTAGGGGGATCCTACAGGGTCGAGATGAGTCAGCATCGACTCGATGGCAGCGAATTTTTAGTTAGCAGATTTCTCACTGTGGGATGGTTCAGTCCTCCTCAAAGGAGCGTCTGCATGTTCTACAACTGAGAGAGAAAGTGAGAGTCCCGAGAAGACTGGGTTTCTGCCTGGCAGAGGAGGGAAAGGGGAAGACTGCAGGGGACCCCGCAGTACTGAGGCTGGCGCTGTAGAAAGGGGCTATGTCTAGGAACATAGGTCATAAGCATCATGGGGATCATTAGAGATACTTTGATATCACACACAGATTCGATTAACAGTATCACACCACTGCTAGTTGTGTGTGTGATAAATGAGCAATGGTTATACAGAGGCGTGGCGGCACAATGAAGCATTCTGCTACTGACTAGAAAGTGGGCGGTTCAAACCCACCAGCAGCTCTGCAGAGCAAAGTCTGAGGCTGCAGTGAGGACACCCCATGGAGCAGGTCCACTGAGCTACAAGGTCGCTATGGATCTGAATGAACTTGGGGGCACTGCACAGATCCGAGAACACTGCCCTGAAGAATAAATACACAGTGATGTAGCGAAGGCTACAGGAGCACAGGGCGACCGTTTCCTCTAAACGGGGTCCAGAGACGAAAGGCAGCGCGAGAGAAAAGGCGCAGGCCTGGTGGCTGAGGGGTGTGGAGGGCAGAGAGAGGCTCTTTGCACTGTTCTTGCGACGTAAGACACTGCAGCTATGTTAAATGCAGTTATTGAAATAAGGACAGAGGGAAGGAAAATTGCGGGGCTGTCCTTCTTAGAATCTACTAGACCATCCAGACGGGCACGAACAGCATCACGTTTGTCCACAGAGATGAACGGAGTGGAGTAACATGCAGGAAACAAAAAAAGGCATTTGGGTGGCCTGGCTTGGGCTTCCGATGGCTCCGGACAGACCAATGCTGGTGCGGGTGGCAGGAGCCCCTTGGGCAGCTACATCTCCGACACAAGGGGCTCTACTATTGGACTCCCCACTGCCGCCGTGGCTATCCAGACTACGACCCCATGCACAGACTATGGCTCCGCAGGGCTTCTGCGGCTGTAAATCGTTACGGAAGCAGATTGCCCTCTCTTTCTCCCACACAATGTTGAACTCACGGGCCCGCCAGGGGCCCTGGATCTAGGACTAGCAACAGCTGTGTCAGCCGGGCTGTTGGCGCACAGAGCGAGCACTTTACCTTGTTTCCAGTGAGGCGGCTGCAGGCCGCGTTGAGCCAGTGCCACAGGTTAGCTAGAAACACAAAGCAAAAAGAAGGCTGTCAGACGGTGGCTCCAAGCAAACCCAGACTGTCCGCATGCTGCCCTGCACTGGGAGGCACTCGATGGACCACCCAGCAGTGCACTGTTCTCTGGAAGCGCCTCCCAGTGAGAACACCTGTCGGGAAAGCAGGTGAAAGTCAGGCAGTCCACTGATTGCTCTGAAAGCGGATGATGGCGTCTTACTCTCGGCTCGGTTCTGTGTAAAATTACGTAGCGAACACACGTGGGTGGGCGTAGGGACCCCAGTGAGGGTCTCTGAAATCTCCAGGGTGGAGAGACTCACGGCACTAATGACGTGGTGAGCCCTCAAGTCGGTTAGGACTCACGGATCAAATAGGTCAGAGTGGAATTGCCCCCAGGGTTCCCAGGGCTGCCATCTGCCGGGAATCAGCCGCCACGTCTTCCTACCGCAGGGCAGCTGGTGGTAGCTTTGAATCCCTGCCTTTCAGTTCACAGCTGAGCACTTCAATTCTGTGACACTAAGTAAGTAGCAAGACCGCCGTGGACAAATACTTGAGGGTCGCTCCTGATTGCCGAGGATGGCGTCTTCCGAGGAAAGAGCTACACACTCCCTTTGATTGTCAGCCACTTTATTTGGATATAATTTAAATTTTTGAAAAATAGAACAACAGTGATGATGATAATAGCATGCTAGCACTGCCATATGCATTTCACACACATGAACCAGGTCTTCAAGGAGCCCTAGTGACACAGTGAGCTGCTAACCACAAGGTTGGTGGTTCAAACCCAACAGGCACTCCTCGGGTGAAAGATGAGGCTTTTTCCTGTAAAGAAACCCAAAGGGGCCGTTCTACTCTGTTCTATAGGGTCACTATGAGTTGGAAGTGACTCAACGGCGGCGGGTTTAGTTTGGCAGCCAGATCTTTACAACAGCACTATGAAGCATGCACAGCTTACAAGGAGGAATCTGAGGCTTAGAGAGTTTATATACACACTGAAAAGTCACATAACAGAATCTATACTGTGCACAGTATGCATGCAGACTGGCCAGCACAGCGCCTGGCAGGTTTCAGTGCATGGTAGGGACCAGGAACACAACACGGAGGAACTGAACATGGGAAAGGAAGGCGGAAGGATGGAAAATGGCAGTACAAGGTTGTGTCATTGGGATTTTGTGTCAACTTGGCTGAGCCTGATTCTCGGTTGGTTAGCAGTTGAAGTCCAGTCATCCTCCATGATGTGACCCTAATATAATATAATCAACTCCATAACAGGATCTGCTGTAAACAGCCAAGCAGCTGTGGGAAGATTATAGTCGAGTACAGCACCTTCCTCTGTACACAGCCCTGATGCAATTGAAAGGAAGCTTCCTCGGGGGTGTGGCCTACTTCCTTTATAAGTAAAAACTGTAGGAAAGCTTGCTTGCTTTCTACTGGGTCCAGATCCTGCATCTGCCACAACTGCCTGCCATATTGCCTGCCGACCCTGGGAGCCATCAGCATCCTGCCATCTGCCCTGTTGATCTTGGATTCATTCTCTCCAGTCACAAGTATGACTTGCTGACCCTGGATTCACACACGATTACAGCCTGATATCACCCTCCAAAATTACAGGAGTCAGGAGAAGCTCCAAGCATGACATCGGACCCACGGAACTCAGCCTGGACGTGTCTGCTTCTACAACTGTCTGAGTCATCTTCTTGATATAGAATTGATATAATTTCTCCCTCTCTATATCATGATTATACACATATAAATAAATTCTATGTATAATATACTCACTGGTTTTGCATCCCCAGAGAACCCAGCCGAACACAAAGGGGAAGGAAGGAGGACCATGGAAAGGATGGGGGAGTAAGGAGCTCTTCAGAAGAGAGTGGTGTGACTCTCCATGGACTATGACAAATTTTAGGAAACCTGATGATGATGCGGCCCCTTCCTCAAAGTTACACTTTTGTTAGTTTTGCAAAGTACAAAAGTCAAGCATGGTAGGACATCTTAAGACATTATCAAACAATTGTTTGGTGGAAAGTATTAGGAGTTGAACTGTGTCCCCCAATACAGAGCTTGTACATACTAACACCTCTCCCCATGGTTAAAAGGCCATTTGAGAATGGGTCCTTTGCCATGCTAATGAGGCAGCATCTGAAGATGATGGGTCTGGAATTCAGCTCTTTGGAAATGGAAAAGAGCAGATTAAACAGCTGTTGAGGGAAGGAAGATGCCATGCTACCTGAAGACCACCATGATGGGCAAGCACTGGAGACTGAAAGAGACCAGGGCCGCCCCTCAATGCCAACAGAGAGAAAGCCTTTCCCTGGAGCCAGCGCCCTGAATTCGGATTTCCAGCTACCTCAACGAGGAGAAAATAAATGTGCTACGAGAGCCACCCGCTTGTTCTGTCGCAGCAGCACTCGGGAACGGGGTCACCCAGAACCAGCTGCTTGCTCGTCCTGAGAAAGAGCACCTAACTGCGCAGAGACAGTAACTTTCACACTTTCAGCTGTGTCCCAGTGACAGTCCCTACCAGAATTGCCCCTCCACCACGTACCTGGACGTTTTGTCTCTTGTTGATATGAGCACTCGGGAAGTGGGAGGATTCAAGGATCAATGCAATGCCCTGTGTATCTGCTGCTGCCTCACTGACCCAATGTGAGCGCACAGCTCTTGGGACATCCCTTTCCTGGATGTGGGAATACTTTTGTTTGTTTGTTTATGCACCGTTCGTTTGTGCCGGAGAACAACGAATCAGACACCCGGAGTGTTTCAGCCTGTCGGATCACAGTCACCTCACTTATTTGAAACAACCCTGGCTGAAGCCAGTCACCGGAGAGTCCGCCCATTTCCCAACGCCCCATCTAGAAACGCATGCGTGTTCCCGTGAGGTGGGCCCTGGGAAACCACCACGGACACAATACCTGTCAGTGTCTTCCCTTCTTTCTGGTAGTAAACACCACAGATGACAGCAGCGATGAATGCCCCGGAGACGACGAGGAGCAAGACGATTAGGCTGGGCAAGTAAATCTGGGGTTCTGTATTGGAAGAAAGTGAGAGCAGGATCAGAGGTCAAGTATACGCTCTGCATTTGAGAGCAACCCCTCCGTATCAAAATTCAGAATCGAGGGTGTTGGACTGCAGGAGCAAACATGTGAAGCCCTCTAGCTCCTCCCACTCGGCATCAGTCAGACACTCGCCAGCCCTGCCAAGGCCACCACACAGCCTCATTGCCACACACAAGCCTCGCTGCATGTTTCCACCATGGGAGAACGCTAAGCGTGCTCAGTACACCCTCTGGTCTCACCGCGGCTTCCTTCTCGAAGCCCTCGGCATCTGTAGAAGGCCAAGCTCTGCCGACAAAAGGCAGCCCCTTATCACAGCTCTTTCCAATAGTAGCATGCCACCAGGGTTTTCCTGCTCACGAGACCAGAAAGAGCCACAGACCAATTGGAAAGTATTTCCAGAATTTCACCTACAACACCAGCCACACTCATTCATTTTCCTCACCCCACTTTCGATCAGGACATTGTGGCAACATTTCCACATGGGCTCTTGATGGATTTGATCTGTTTTCCTGGTCTCCCATCTTTCCTCTTCCTCTTTGCAACATAACTTGCTCTCCTCGCAGTCATTTTTGACGCTACCTTCCAAATGGTCTTTCTGAAGCTCTGCTATGATTGTGAATCCAGAATCCTATAAAGCCCCCCTCCCCGCCCCCTGCCCGCCAGCCGCCACGTCAAATCAAAACCTCAAGTTGTCTTAGTCAAGGCTTGGTGACGCCATATCTCTGCTGCACATGCTCTTCAGCCTCGACAGGAAGGTCTCCTCACCACTGCGGGACGGCTATCTGGATCTCTCCGCTGATGTCTGGACCCACCTCCTCACTACTCACTGACCTGAAGTCGCCAGCCTCCCCGTTCACCGTGTCTGAAATGGTCCTTCAGACTAAGCTTATCGACGAAAATGCTCCACAGATAGTTAAAGCGACAGTCCAACAATGTGTTAACTCCCGTTGACAATGAACATTTCTCTAAAAGAGATTATCACCTGACTGTGTGATAACTGTGATAACCATTTTACCACGCCTGGGCATTACAATGTATGTTTGCAGCCTTGGTTTCCCTTTTTGTGCATAGGAGTACATTAGTAGTCATACATTCCAAAGCAGACAATTATCAATTAAACAGTAAAGCTGGGATTCAAATACTGATACAAGTGATAAACGGAACTGACCATGGAAAGAATAAAAAGGAGAAAAGGACATGGGGTACATCTACCAACCACTGCTCTTTGCAAACATACCATTGGGTACGTGTGTAGGTAGCACAGAAGAATTGCAGACCACATCTGATTTCTCTGTCCCAGGATGCTTTTCTGTCATTCCAAGAATGGTACAGCTGTAGAGGACAAAGAGTTAAGCTGAAGTCTTCTGGAAACCAAACAATGGTTGAGCCTAACTAGTAAAATATGTCTGCCTCGAGCAGTACACTCTTTTAAGACCATTCTCTATGGGATCAAGTTGCCAAGAGCAACTCAAAAGGTTAGATAAGAGCTCTGGAGACAATGAGGTAATAGGAGAGGGCCAATTTGGAAGAGGAGGATGACAACAGTCATGCTCCTCACAGAACTTCGTCAAGGCTACAGAAGTGTGCATATAGAAACAGCTCAATTGCTGTATGGTTTGTTTGGGTATTCTTAACAACGACAACAACATTTTTTAAAACGGAAAGTGAGTAAAGGGCATTAAATAGAGATATAAGGTTTCCTACTACCAGTTGCTGCCAGTCAGCTCCAACTCACAGCGATCTCATGGGTGTGTGCTCGAGTGAGTGGGTGTGTAGGATGATGTTCCAACACAAACACACACACACACACACACACACACACACACACACACACACATACACACAAATGTTCTGATTTTACATCTGCTTTAAAAAAGCAGCAGGAGCACCAGATGGGTCAACTCCACTAGATTGCTTGACTCTTCAAGAGAGGAACCCAAGTCTTCTTGGATGTTTGAATCCCTGTGCCCTCCACATCAGGAACGGGATGTCATCAAAGCGGATGGATGAATAGACAAGCCCCGCCCCGCCCCGCCCCCCAAGAGGATGGTCAGTGTGGTGCCTCCAGTCCAGGGGGTTCTAAGGGCTTGAATGACCGGGACCAAGGGATGCACTTTTGATGACTGTTCTTTTTGTTTTCTTCCCCGAGGAAAACGACCATCTAAATTCCTTTCCAGTTCAGATGGGGTCTTTTTTGTCTCAAACCTGAATAAAAAACAGGTTAACAATCTAAATTCAATCTGCTATGTTTACTGCAAAGATGATATTCAAATGTTACTGAGAACAGGATGCCTAATGTATCTATGAGCAGTGAGCGCTGCTACCCAATATCTATCGCTCTGAGTGTCTTCTAGCTCCACCATGACCACTTCCCCCATATGGATCTCCCTCCTCTTCCTCCACAGCCCCCCAGCCACCTTCCTCTCCCCTGCCTTGGAAACCCCTTCCTCTGCCACCACCCCGACCACCCTCCCACTGCTGTCTAGTCTCTTTTTCTGTCAGGGCATGTCAAGGGGTGGTGCTTCGATTTCATTGGGACTTCCTCCATGGTCAGGCACTTGGCCCATCAGCACCAGATTATTGGCACAAGCCATTTTCTCCAGACTGGTGATACTGCTGGTCCCGATGAGCTTGGCTAGATCTTCACGAGCAGCCAGGAAATGTGCTGATGTAATAGTTGTCTTGGGTGGGTGACTGAGCATATGACAGGTTGGTAAATTCTTGCTCTGTCATCTGTGTTGACCTCTGTTCTATCAGGCCACCCACAGGACTGCCCAGTCACATCTAAATGCTTCACTGGCGTGCACCTGCAACAATCATGTTCAGAGAAAGAGCATCGTGGATTCTTTCTAGCTGTTCCGCCTCTTCCTGATTTAAATCCAATTCAACAGTGGTTTCCCCTCATCTCATAGTTTCTCTGGACTTTTGTGAGAAGATCCTTCACCTTTGCTGCCATTTGGCTTAGCATAAGTAGAATGTCAGAAGTTGTTGACTTGGGTACAGCAAGGGTATCACAAATTACTTGAACTTCTTAATGCATTTCACGATTTTCATCTAGTTGAGATCTTTTTAAGTTTCTTGTTCTGTAATATCTGTAAAGCTTGAAACTTTGTACTTTAAAATAACAGGAGTGTCAGTCATCCTTTTGCAAACAGTCTTGAATATCCCCTGATCTGTGTGCAGGATATGCCATTTCTTTTAAGAAATCACCATCTCACCTGGGAGCTTTCTAGATCACCTCTTGCAGCTGAAGTGATACTTTCTCCCAAGTTGCATAATGATTTTATCTGAGTGCTGAGCCAAATACAAAGCTCTGAAATTCAGGTGACGACAGTCCACTCTCTGATGCTTTGACAAGGGGCCCCAGTGCCTCTAGCGTGTCCAGTGCGTCCCCCTCCATCACAGGTCCCGGCCCTGGCTCCAGTGCTCTCACCACCCTTTGGCCTAAAGATGTCCAGCACTCACTGATGACTGTTCTTTTGAACTCAAAATACAGAAAACGATTTTGACATAAAACTAAGAAGGCTAGAGAATAAATATCTAATAGGAACAAATATATTGAGAACGGAAAGAATCCTGGCATTGCTTGTTAGTACTCAGCTGTCCGACTGTACCAAGCATGTGCCGTGAAAGCGCCCAGGGATTCCACTGTTGGGATAAATGATGTTTGTGTAAGATTTTTCACTACAAAAGTGTCTATTGCCACAAAGCCTGGACAGAACCAAAGTGACTACCAATATGGAACTTGTCCAACCAATTATGATCCGGCTATCCAACGAAACAACAACAGTCTCCATCAATCAGCATGGAAGGAGCTGCGAAAGATATTTTTGAAATCCAAGGAGTCTACAGTATGCAAATACTCATATAAACGGAGGCTCCCAGATGCACACCACACACACCACCTGGAGAGGGAATGATAATGAAAGTCGGAAATCATTTCCCACTAAATAAAGCTAAAAGGGGTGGAGAGGGGGGAGGGGCTTCCAAGTAGAAGCCATGGGTCTCAGAAGACTGAATCTAAAAAGCAACACAAAGTTCCTATTCAATGGAGTTAAGGTCATCTGACTGACTTAATCTCCAGCCATATTGAACCCCCAGAAGTGATCCATTTTGAACAAAGCTTAAAGAGGACACCTCTCCAAACCCAACCTGCCTGTTTTCAACTCAGACAAGTCAAGGGAGGTCACATTGTTCAACATCAGCCCAAGAACCTCTGCGGTCACTTACTTGGTCCAGGGTCTGCACTTATCCAAGGAAGAAAAGGCATCCGAGAAGAAGCCTGCAAGGCAAGGCTCGCAGACCGTGTCTTTGTTGAGCTGCACTGTCCAAAAGATGACCGGCAAAAAGAACAAGCAGAGAACAAACAAGGGACACTTAGAGATCGGTCAGGAAGCTGGTCCTCGCACCAGATGTCATGCTCCGGGCCTCTTCTCTCCCTGTCCCCGTCTCTCACTCAAGTGTAACAAATATCACGGCTGGTCCCCACCATGAGTTCAGGAACTAAGTTCAGCAGCTCACTGGCTCCACAGTAGGCTTCTCCCCCCATGATCTGCTGGGCAGGTGCAGGCTCTCAGTCCTGCCATGGAGGCTGCCTCCTGGATGCCCAGCTGTTGGTACAGTTCTCAGACTCTTGCCTAGCCAGGCTCCTGCCTGTGATTCCCTTCCTGCCTGAGTACTTCTTTGAAGGGACACGGCTTGTTCTGGCAGCTTCATCTCACATTTGTTGGAGTGACGACAAAGTCTTCTCCATTTACATTAAACGTGTTTCTGAAAAGTTCTAAATGCCTTCATGCAGTCGGTAGTTTAGATTCTGTGGGGTTTCTGGCTTCAGGCCGCGAGCCATCCGAGCTGGAGATCCGTGAAGGAGAGAGCCATGCTCCCATAAGCTCTACTTACAGCACAGGTGCACCGGCTAGACGCGGAGTCCGGCCTTAAAGCGCCGAGCTGAAAGCAGAAGTGGGCAGGGGCAAGCACCCTTTCGTCACCTCTCCCATATTCTTCATAAACTACACGATGGTGGGAAGAGAGCCCTTGTGGGCGCCCGCCTACTGCACTGACCGGAGCTGCCACACAATGACCTTTTCGGCAATTCCAAGGAATAGCCCTGGAGACCAGTGACATCATCATCCGTCAGCTGGCTGGTGCCCAAACCGCAAATTACTCCTGAAATTAGTAGCACTTCTGTGATGTGTTTTCAGGAGTGAAACACCCACCAGTAAAGAACTAAGATTTCAGGACCCAAAGCCAGGTAGGAAGGTCATCCTGGGTTTCCGCAACATCACTGGGGAAACAGGCTGTCCCCGTGTGGCCAGAGGTTTGCATTTGACTGGCAACAATATCAACAGAAGCAGTGATGGCCAGTCTCCCGTGTAACTTAAGCAGTCCCTTGAAAGAAGAACCCAACCTAGGAGAGGGGCCCACCTCAAAACTGCCATGGAGACAGGTCTGACAGGGCCTCCTCTTCTGCCCCTCCATGAGATGGGCCTTCCAGAGACTGCCAAGCATGCTCTCTCCCCCCCTCCTCCTCCCCACCGCACTCTCCTCACTCTCAGAAGCAGAAATCACCCCTCTGGTACACCCCGAGGCTGCAGGGTGCCTCACCCTAAGGATGCCCACCTAGCAAAGCAGCAAGTTGAGGACCTGGCCATGGCAAGACCCCACAATGGCGTCTGTCTGTCCCTGTCCAGGAAGGGCACTGTGTGGTCTGGAACGGGGGCTTTGGGCCCTGTTGACTTGTTCTGAACCCACAAGAGGATGGCTTTGCTTCGTCTAGCTCACCTGCGCTCTCCTGCACCCATTTCCACACACTGCATCACCCCTGAAGGAAGCTGCCTGCAGACCTGGGGTGGGAGGAGCCTTTCCCACGAACAGCCTGGGATTTCCTCCAGAAGGCAAAAGTGATGGAGGGCTCCGGGCTTCTAGCTGAGGAGCAGAAGTCAGAAAGGAAGATGCCCTCCTGGGGAAATAATTCTAATCACTGAAAAATCCAATAATATGTTTTCCCAGAGAAGGCCCGTCTGATTGTTAATGCATTTGACAAGAAGGACTGATGTCCATTCATACTGTGGGATGGACATTTCCCCCACATAAATCAAAACAAATAAGATCTCTTCTCCCCCAACCCTGCCCAAGCATAGTGGGCTAACACAGGATGCTGCTAAGTGACAGGGTGGCGGACATGTCTAATGATCACTTGCTAAGTCTTGAATAAACTGCTCTGATACATTTCCTAGAAGGTGGGAAAATCATTGTGTACAAGAAAAATGTTTTTTGCAAGGTGGGTGGCTTCAGTTTCTTGGCTTTCAGCAAAAGTGCAGGACCCAGTGTAGTTCTCCAGAGAGAGACCAGGAAGGACAGCTGCCGGGGGTGCAGCATTATGCATATAATTCATTATGCATATATGCATATAAAATGGGAAGGATGGAATGGCATTGCTTTGTGAGCTAGTTTATTATTTACCTAAGCAGATTTCTCAGCACTCAACCCACTACCACTGACTGAGTCAATATCAACCGATAACACCCCTAGATTACAGAATAGAACTACCCTTGTGGGTTTCCAAACCTATACATCTTTATGGGAGTAGAGACCCTCATCGTTCTCCCAAGGAGTAGCTAGTGGTTTTGAACACCTGACCTTGTGGTTAACAGGCACAAGGTATAACCCACTATGCCACCAGAACTCCCTTACACACATGAAAACAAAAAGAGGAAACAGATCTGATACTGAATTGTAACAGTAAACAACATTTAGTCATGAATATATGAATTTATTGGGAAAATGTCACTAGTTATGATGTTCAAAAGCTCTTTTAACTTCCATGTAGCAAGATACAATAGAGCCATTTTCAATCAATTGTGTAGCTATCACTATAATGCCAGCTAAGTCCAATGTTTTCAACTCTGGACGCTTAAGTCATAAAAAATTTTTTTAAATTAAGATTCAAATGGATGCACACTTATCATGCAAAGGAATGTGATGATTAATAAAAGCCTCATGAGCATAAAACTATCTGAGAATAGAATTCTGTGAACTGCCGGCGGTGAAGAAAGATGGGTGTGGGTTGAGATTTCATGGAGTGTGTCCAAAAGGGTTACGTGGTTAGAATTTCTTGGAAACAACATTCTGAGCAGCATTATATGAATGATGCTTTTTTTAAATCTAGACACCCACTTAGAAATGAACTTGGGAGGATACGTGTTTCAAAATTCTCTGAAGGGCCACAAAAGAAAACCGTCCGAGTGGCCCTTGCACTCTCTCCAAGGAGCATCTTGCGGGATGCTCACATCCTTGTGACTAAGTGCGGCATGGAGCCGGAGCCGGGGCCTGATGACTTGCTCTCAGAATTCTACTCGCCTGCGGCTTTGTCTCTCGGCACCGACCCCACCAACATGCTCGGGGGGGGGGGGGTAGTGCTGGGCCACTAACTAGACCCCCAGCTGCTCCGTGGAGGAGGACACCCCATCTGCTGCTACAAAGATGCCCTCCTTAGAACCCCACCGTCCTACTGAGTAGCTGTGAGTCGGCACCAACTGGATGGCAGTGACAGTTTTGCATGACCCCTTCCCCATCTCAGCGGGAATCTGAAGGAGTCAAAGATGAAACAGGTCCAGTGGCCCCCATGCCCACCCTGCTCCAGGCCACAGTGGCCCTAGGACAAGCACATGGAGACCGGGAAGGGAGAGAGTCAGGGGAAACCATCAGGAAGGATGGGTGGAGTTTGGCAGCACTTAGGACCAGAGAAGCAGACATGCAACACTGGCGGGGCTCTGACTGCCAGCATTAGCAACGGTATGAGCTCTGTGGCACGTGGCGCGTGCAACACACACGTGCAGACCGAACTGTGCCCCACCCCTCCGAGTCAGCTCTGGGGATGCAGTTTAATCTAACGCCATGTTGAGGTTCTACAAGCGGAAGGGGGAATCCTTCCAAAAAGGGCAAATTCCATCCTCAGACACCCAGACACACCCGGGCATAAACGAGCAGATGCCACACGAGAATCCATCACCAAAGAACCAACGGGGCGGACAGGGGCTCCTGGAGAGGATGGACACAGATGGAAGGCTATTTACATTCCCAGAGAACTCCCTAAATGGCGGAGCCCTGTCTGTCCCCCTCAGTCCCCTCCCGAGCCACCTAGTCACAGCTCTCCCTGTCCTCCGTCCAGCCTCTTGGCTTAACCGACAGACTCACAAACCCAACTGCGTACACGGGTGCCGGGCGCCGAAGCCGGGCGCGCACTCGGAGTTGCGGCGGCAGCAGGCGCAGTCATCGCTCCAGTGGTAACCAGCGGTGCAGGCGCAGCGCCGCGGGGCCGTGCGGTTGCCGGGCTCCACCGCCACCAGGGCCTTGCCTGCGGGAGAGAGGAGAAGGGTGGGCCACTTGGCCAGGACGCACCCCAGTGAGTGTGCCACCCCAAAAGCCCCACACCATCCAAAGAGGGGCCACGCCAAGTTCTTCCCCTGAAGATACCTGGCCATCTCCTCAGATTTCTCTCCAAACATTTGCCTCTGAGCAACACAGGTGAGGGTCCAACTGTGACTGTGGGTTTCTGGGACTAACTCTCTCTTTTTAAAAAATCATTTTATTGGGGCTCATACAACTCTTATCACAATCCATACATCCATCCCTTGTGTCAAGCACATTTGTACATTCATTGGCCTCATCATTCTCAAAACATTTGCTCTCCACTTAAGCCCTTGGTATCAGCAACTCATTTTCCCACCCCCACCCCATCCCCCCACCCCCAGCTCCTGGGCAAAAGCCTCGTCTTTGTCTCTCAGAGTAGCTGGTGGTTTCGAGCTGCTGACCTTGCTGTTAGCAGCCCAGCTACTGTGTCACCGGAGCTCCATCCAGTTTGGTGGGATTTTTAAAGTCTGCTTTTACACTGGCAGGAGGGTATGGACTGGGCCCTGTGTGACAGCTGAGTATTTGGGCGAACCCAGACTAGTCAGGCAGGCACAGGCACCGTTTTTTTGTTTTTTTTTTAGAAAACTCAAATGTGCTGGGACCTGCAAGAACAGCGTTTCCGGAAGTCCAAGGACTCTATGTAGGGGAGGCTGCTTGTGTGATATGGCGACAAGACAGCCTGGGTGTGATTATTTGCTCTCAGAATCCACCTCTCCCTACGTACACCCCCCAAACTCCACAGGTGCTTTGACTCTTGTCACAGACCCCAACAATACGCTCATCTTCTCCTACCCACTCGCCTAGTCTTCTCCCAGTTCTTAAGCCATACGGGAACTGGGAACGCATCCACTGAGTGTGGACAGGCATGGGTGGGTCAGTGGGAGAATTCTTGCCTCCTGTATGGAAGACCAGAGTTTGATTCCCTGCCAGTGGCCCGCCCGTGCATCCCCACCTCCGGTCAGCAGCGCCTTGCGCGTTGCTAGGATTCAGAGCAGGTTTCTGCGGGGAGTTTGCGGACTAGGAAGAAATGCCCGGTGATGCGTCTCTGAAAACCGGCCCTGTGGATCCCAGCGGCCCTATAGACAGCTGACCGAGGAGGGGATGGCACAGGGCCGGGCAGCACTGCATCCCACTGTGCGGGGGGCTGCCCTGAGTGAGTGCGGCCCACAACAGCACACATACATATGAGTGCGCATATGTGGAGGTGGGGGTGGGAGTGGGGGGGCGCTTCTAAAAGTTTGTGAGAAAAAATGGAACTGAAAGCTAATGGGATTTCCCAACAAACTTGTTGAAGTCCCCTCATATGTGTGTATACACACATGCACACACATATGACAATCTGATTTACATTATTTAAAACAGACCTTTTTCCCCTTGGGGGCCAACTCACCTGGATCGTCCATGTAGCTGGGGAGTTCATATTCCTGCATATTTACAGGCATCCCGAGGGATAAAACCAAGCCAGCCAACCAGAGACCTGCTCTCCCCCTTCGTTTTCCCAACCTACCGCCAATAGGGAGAGACTATTTCCTAATCTCCTCTTTCCAGACCCAGGTCTGTGGCCCTGGGAATCTCCGATCCCTCTGACCCCACACTGCAAGACCTAGGCCAGGGCTTCCTAATGTTCAGCAGTGCCCACGGACAAATGGCAACTTCTCTGGAAAATTCTCATTACTCCCAGGATCCCCCTCAAAGTAGGTGAATGAATGCCTGTTTGGTGATGAATAATTGTGAGGTGTTTCAAAGTTTCTTCGTTTGCCAAGCTTTAGGTTTTAATCTAGCTTGGAGGCAGACAGGATGCATCTTTCTTTCCAAGAGACAGCTGTGAGTCAAGGTCATTACTAGGCAGGAGGAAATACAAGTGGCTTGGTCAGCTGCTTCTGCTCAGTGAAGTTTCCACGTAACCTCCTCCAACCTAACTCTGCCTTTAGAATAAACCAAAACTCACTGCCATCGAGTCAATTCCTAAACCACTCCACCACCAGGGCTCCGCTGCCATCAGAGTAAATGTGATTTTACAAAGAATCCTGGGTTCACAGTGCTTCCTGTCCACTGGGAACAACAACCTATACACAAGGACCCACCCAATAGCCATGAGGCTCCCGAGCACCCAGGTTGAGATCTCTAAGTAGCATATTTCCCTACTGCAGTCCAGAAATAGTTCCACATTCCAGGTGCGGGTCAGGAACTGTCCCAGCTGGGCCTGGCGACCCCGGAACTCTTAATGAGGGGTGCGCTATCCAGGGTTACTGGTCTCCTAAAGAGGCTCCTCAACTACCAAACTCACTGCCACCAAGTCAACACTGACTCACGGCGACCCTACAGGACAGGGTAGAACTGTCCCTGGGAGTCTCTGAAACGCTTTTCCGGAGTAGAAAGCTCATCTTTCTCCTGCAGAGCTCGCTAGGGGGTTGAACTGCTGACCAGCCAAACTCATAACCACTGCGCCAATAGAGCTCCTCTAGAAGAAGCTCCACTTGGCTGCAAATGGGAGAATCTGAGCAGCAGTAAGGAGCACCACTGCAAAAGAAGGGAGCACTGTAAATCCTGGTGGATCTATGACCTCATGACATTACCGCAAGTGCTTTGGGGAAAGCTGGGTGATCCAGGCATTACTCTGAAGAGTGGTGCACCAGGCTAAAGAACCAAGGATTGACCCAGCCATCCGTAGGTGGGCATTCAACTCCATAAAGAGTAACAGCCTTGCAAGCTCACAGTGGGCAGTTCTACCCTGTCCTATAGGGTCTCTGTGAGTCAGCATTGACTGGATGGCATTGAGTTTGGGTCTTGATTTCTCTAGGTGTGCTCAGCCTCTGGGAGGCAGAGAGTTGACGAGGGAAATGTCTCCTTGTAAAGCACCCCAGGTAATAGTTGAGGAGGGGCCACACATTTAGAACATCTGCACAGGATGGAAATAAAAATGGATCTAAGCCAAAGTCATAAACCAGAGCTAATATCACAAAGAGAGAGAGCCGGGGCTCTCCTAGAACTCCAGATGCAGTACGTCCACCAACTGGGGAGTCGCATGAGAAGCGAAAGCCAATCTGATCCACCTTCTGGATCCAGCAGCCAAGGTATAGGCAATGCTGCATAAAAGCCGGTGGGACTCATTAAATGCTACCTAGACAACACAACCGGCAAAATCTGGAGGGAGGAAATGCTACTGGACGAACAACAGGTTTTATCCAACAAACAGAAGGGGGAAAGAGAAAGGAAGAGACGTAGGAGGCATTTTAACATCAATTTCTACAAATAATCTGCAATTAACAAAGCACGTGAGATATCAATAAGAAGCTTGAATGGTAGTGTGAGTAAAACACAGAGCATAGGACCCAGATGTAAAACTCTGAAGACCTGGTTTCAAGGCTCATTTTTTAATCTTGGCGAAGTCATTCAACTTCTCAGCGTCTCCACTACTTAGGCTTTAACATGGAGTGACCATGCTACCTAAAAGGAACTTTAGAAGCTTGCATGGTGCTATCTGCACACGAAGAAACATTTGGTCAACTGCCCGACGTCCTTCCTGGTTAAAGGGCTACATAAACCTATTCTAGAGCAGCCATCTAAATGCAGGATTTGATCACAGGATCTTGGGGATCTGAAGTACATCCTTCCAGAGGTTCCATGGTCATAACTTCTCTCGTGTACTGCCCCCCCCCCCGCCAAAAAAAACCAAAACAAAACCAGACACAGCACTGGCTGCATCGAAGAGCCCGTTTGTGTCGCAGAGTAGCTCTGCGGGACGGCACATGAACACTGCTCTCCACGGCCCCCTGGCGCGCAGACTCACTCACCCACATCGCAGACCTTGTGCAGCAAACATTTGTCCTCCTCGTTCCAGGTGTCCAGGTACTCATCGGGCCCACAGGGCAGACATGCGCTGTCAGAGGTCGCAGTGCATTTAGAAGCCATGTATTTCCCTTAAACGAAACGCGGGGAGGAAAGCACCAACTTACTCGACCGGTTTACACGCCTGTGAGGCCAAGCAGGCTTCGAAAGTCATGACAGAAAACAAGGCGATGGCTACGGGGGGTGCTGTGCCCTGGGCTCTCAGCCTCCCAGCAGGTTAAAAAAAACCAACAACCCCCCCCCCCCAACCTCTCCTAGGTTTGTGTCAACTGTAGTCGCAGCAGGCAGGTCAATTGCTAGAACAGGACATCCTGGTCGACAACGCGGAGGGTCAGTGGCAATGAGGGACACCCTCAGTGAGAGAGATGCCTGATGGCCGCAACACACTACCAGTCTTGAGGGTGCCACAAGGAGGCCATCTGTCATTCACAAGGGCGCCGGGAGCTGGGCTGACCCATGGCAACTAACCACAACCACAACCAACAACAAGTAAAAGATGACTTAACACCCAACAGTCTGCTGCAGGAGTAGAAGGACAGTTTTCACACTGAACCATGCAAAACGGAAGGTGGTCCTTAGGAACCCCTCAAGGGAGAAGGGAGTTAAGCAGGATGAACTTCATCTTCCCCCACCTT
Source organism: Tenrec ecaudatus (assembly GCF_050624435.1). Taxonomy (NCBI): domain Eukaryota; kingdom Metazoa; phylum Chordata; class Mammalia; order Afrosoricida; family Tenrecidae; genus Tenrec; species Tenrec ecaudatus. The sequence continues at coordinate 14,885,559 of NC_134544.1, forward strand.
AGTCTCCTCTATGAACAATCGGAAGAGGGAATTTCATTTGCCACTATAGGCTCATGACCAGAGTCCTACACTCACACTCACACTTGAAAATCGTCGGTTCTTGGTTCTACTAATCCATAAAACTATTTGTAGCTGAAATGTGCACCGGGTTTTATTGTAAGGTAACGTAGCCTTTCCTCAAAAATAGCATTCCTTCTCTAGAAGCCAAACGAGAGTGAAGCCCAGGGGGCCTGGGACTAGAAAGAGCTGATCATTTTTCCCGCAGAACAACTCTGCACTGTGGTGACCAGTATATCTTCTGCTCCTCAGCAGGTAGGTGGGGAAAAGGCATGGGGTGGGGGGTGGCGGACACCTACCACCACAACCACAGACAGTGAAAATAGTGATTTGGAGATTAGCCCTATGCTGCCTATTTTGGAATTGCTCAAACATGGCTTTGAACGTCCCCTTGCCTTCTCAAGAAAGAGTGTTTTCGAAAATTGTCTTCCCGTGTGAATTAAAGACCCGTTTCTGAAATTGCGTTAGCCTTTCAAGTGGTTTCCTCTCTGAGACGGTTTTGTCTTCAGAGTGACAGATACCTGCCACTTCCACAGAGACGCTACTCATTTTTTTAAAAAAAAAATCTGGCAAGACACTACATTATTCCTTAGGTTAAAAAATAAACAGCACGCTCTCAGCACTGTTGAGGGAAGATGAAAGCTGGCTCCGAACCACATACCTGGTTGGCATTTGCTGCAGCACCGTCCAAAATGCTCATAATGCCGCTCACTGGCGCACAGAGGCGTGATCTGAAAGGTTACCTGAAAGGGAAATTGATATCAGATGAAAATGAGCACTCCCGGGTTGAAATAAAAATTGAACCGCTAAGTTACACTGCTGGAAAAGCATAAGACAATATATACCGTGTTCTGAGAAAGTAAGGATTTTTAGATTCAACTGTGCTTCATATTTTGCTGAAGTACAGTTTTAAATGTCTTCTTGCCTCAGCCAGTAAGCGTATCCTGAAACGTCACTATACATGTGTACTCTCACAGCCCCTCTTGCTCCCCAAAATATTCCAGTCCATTTATCCTGAAGAATATACAAAACCAACCACACGGAAGCACGTTTATCCACACCCATCAAATAAGGCCTGTCTCACAGCGACCCTGTAAGACAGGAGCACGGCCCTTTGAACTTCTGAAACGAAATCTGCACTCATGTAGAGAGCCTCATCTTTCCCCCATGGAGCAGCTTGTGGTTTTGAGCTGCTGATCTTATAGGGAGCAGCCCAATTCATAATCTGCTATACCCCAGGGCTCTTTGAAGGCAGGCTTGCTCATTAAAAAATGTTTCAGTTATTATGTTGATGGCCACCTGATGCATTAAATGAAAACTTACACATTGTGCATAGAAGGTTGAAAACGCTTTTCATAAGTCACATACTAAATAGGTCTCATTTGTTTGTTGTCATCTGGTCGGTAATATGCTACATCAACTTGAGTCACAAAATTATAGTTGAATATACACTCCCTTAATGTGGTGATACCCGGGGATTTCACTTATTGACTTACAGATTGACTCTACATTTTAAAAGACATTTAATAATGTTTACCTTCGTGTTTGCTTCGGCAACACATGTGCTAAAATTGGAACGATACAGAGAAGATTAGCGTGGCCCCTGCGCAAGGATGACACGCAAATTCGTGAAGCGTTCCATATTTTTAAAAAAAATAATGTTTACCTTCTTAACTTTTCCTTGGAATCTGTAGAGGTTTTACAAAGTGTTATAGGGAATGCCTGGCCTTGGAGCTAGAAGTCCCAACCATTTGTTGGCTGAGGGACCCTGGACAAACTGCGTAAACTTTCAGAGCCTTCATTTTCTTTTAGTTCAAAACTAAATGACTTCAAAATCTATATTCATATACATAATATTTGTGTTTATAATACATACAGGAGGAACACGATTAATTGGCATAACAAAGTTCAGAAACACAACGTTCTACATTTGAAGCATAACCAATACCTTAAGGGATTAGATTTCTAGGTGTGAAGAATTGGGACCATCTAGTCTTATGGAACCTCTCAGTCAACTACAATATATCTAGGAGTCCAAAAGTTCGTGGAAAAGTGGAATAGAAAGAAAATGGCGTTTTTAAAGCCCCCTTGTCGTTCATGAAGTTCTGTTCTATATCCCCAGCTGGTGAGGAATGAGTCGTATCTGGGATCTTAAAAGCTCGGGACCGGCCATCTAAGATCTCTATTCCCTGGAACAAAACATTAAGAAGCAAAACAAAGACCATGAAAAGAGACTAGTCTACAGAACAAATGGTGCACACAAACCACGGCTCATCTACCTTGAAACCAAAAGCGTGAGATGGTGCCCAGCTACCACTACTGATCTAGAGGGGGGCCCCCAATAGACGGGCCCCAAAAGAATGGAAGAAAAATGTGGGCAGAACTCAAACGTCTTCAAAAGAAAACAAAACAGCACCAGCAACAAAACAGATCAACTAGACTGCTGGGACCAGAGGCCTCTCTGAGACTATTTCTGTTCTGAGATATTCTTCAAACCTTGAGCTGAAACTAACCTCTGAGGTCACCTTGAAGCCAAATATCAAATTGGCTCAAAAAAGGCAAGAATAGCAACCTCTAAAACCACCGACATGAGACCAAATGGCCCCCGTTTACTTTGAAACAAAGACGCGTGTGTAAAGGGAAGCTGGATGAATGGAACAGCCAGACTGGAACTACTGAGAAGGCTCAGACCTTTTGAAGAAGGTACCAGCGTCTCTCGACGACTTGTGGAAATTGTGGAATAGGAATCTGAACTGCTGCGTACACCTTCACAATAGACAGTCAAGTGCCATTTAAAAAAATACCCAATTGCATGATCATAATACAAATACTAATTTCCAAATCTGCCCATCTAAGTAAAACCAAACAAAGCGAGACAAAAACCAAGTCCCTGGCTGTCACCGATTCTTATCAGTTTGCCACAGAAGAGCTCTTTTCCTCATCAACTCAGTGTAAGAAAGGGCAAAAGAAAACAGCCACTCCTGTCAAAAAGTAATCATGTTAGAAATCCAACAGTGACCCAGAACAATTGGACTTATGCACATCATCCTCAGAAGGTAACTTCATAAAACACGTGGATCTTCCTCTCCTAGAGCTGCCTTCTAGAGAGCACCATGATGGAGCTAAAGAAGGCTGGGAAGGTTCCCTAAGGAGGGGGAGAGGTGAGCTCAGCCTTACAGAATCCAGAGAAATTAGCCAGGTGAAGAACAGAAACTGCCAGGTAGATGTCCACAGATGGGCAACGTTTTAGACAAAGCCCACCGTTCAAACAGAGGCAAAGAGGTCTGAAATGGCATTTCGGGTGGCAGTGGGGCATGCTGACCAATGTGGCTGGGCTCAGAGTGGTGGAGACAAGACAGAGAAGTATCCAGCACTAGGGTCATAGCAGATGTCATCTGTCATATCAAAGAGCTTAGATTGAGGGAGAAGGGATAACATGGCTTGGAAGAAGCACCTCAATCAGGTTGGGTGTTTTGTCAGGAGAGCGAGCATCAAACCAGAAACCCCAGGCTAGCTGAGTGGTGTCTGGAGAATACGATCGGTGTGGCCCTCTCCTGAAAACAAGGAGTTCACGGAGGGACCTCACTAAAAACTCACTTCCATTGAGTCAATTCTGATTCCTGGTGGCCAGTAGGACAGGGTAGAAAAAGAATTACCCTGATGAATTTCCAAGACTACAACTCTTTATGGGACTGGGGGTTTCAAACTGTTGACCTCGAGGTTAGCAGCTGAAGGCATAACCACTATGCCACCAGGGCTCCACAGGAGGGATGGGGATAGGGATGAACTGTTATTTGGAGATGCTGAAGCCATAGGTGCCAGGAAGGCTGTACTTGAACTTGTTTGAGATTCTGGACTTGCTTCCTGGACCTGGCTCATCTTCCCTGAGGATATGTGGTGACATTCCTTCACCAGATGTCAGAGCCTTGAGGACATCCTCTGTGCCCAGTGGAAATAACTGGACTGGTTCCACAGAAGCCCTCTCCTGCTCAGTCTCCCTGTGGTTTCACAGGAATCTATATTCCAGAAGCGGGTACTGCCCTTCTCTGTGTCTGGTTCACGGGGAAAGACACAGGAGGGCTGGCTGGTAAGACTGAAGGCGGTCAATGCCGACTCTGTTGAAGACACAGATCCTGCTGAGCCTGATGAACTGTGAGCCCCTGGGCCACTGATGACAAAGGCAAACCAAGATGTGGCTGGGGCCACACTACGGGCAATGAAGGCTATCCATGGCTTCTGACCCAGTAGAAATCTAAACAGTCTCTGTATGAGAAGCACACACAAGAGGGTACTTTTTAGGGGAATTTGATTTTTTTTTAAAGAGTTACCCTTGAAACAAATGTTTAAAAGTATCATGTACTGTCATAGGTTGTATCCTGGACTCCAAATTGCATGTCTGTCGAACATTACCTGCCTGACACATGTGGTTGACATGTTGGGAGTTTGGCTAAGTCACTCCATCTGTCTATTCATTAATCCATCCATACATCTATCCATCCAGTCGTCCATCTATTTATCCATCCATCCAATCATCCATGCATCCAACATCTCCTAGTAAAAACAAGTACATCACTGCTTTCAGTGATCAATGCCTATAGATTATCCCACATAATCTCTCTCTCCCTAAATCCATCCTTTCTGCATCTAGGTTCCCCGACATAACTTTTTATTTTATAAATGGAATTCATATACCACAAAACTCAGCCTCTGGAGGTATGTAACACCGTTGGCTTGGGGTGGTGGTGGTACATTTTACAAAGTTGTGAAACCATATCCACTATCTATTGACAGGGCAGAATCATGACCCCAAACTGCTGTCTGCTCGACAGAACTAGCAAGCGGAGTTTTGGAGCATAAGCGGGGATTTTGTCATTGGACACATTTGCCTTGACATGACAGAAAATAACGGCTTTAATCTAGTTTAAGGTACAGTTTAAATAGAAATAGACAGTCTTTCTTTTTACAACTTAAAATAGACTTTAATAATGCTGTCACCACAGGGGGAAAGGCATGATTGTTTGTGGGAAGAACACTGTTAAAAGCTATCATGTCAAATATGAATTATACAAAAGATAGGTTATATTACCTGAACAAAACTTAAAGATTCCTGAATTTTACTTGTAGGGTTCATAAAATATTATTTTGTGGCAAGTGAGATGAAGTGCATCATCATTATTGCTTTTTATATACAAAAATTTAAAAACATCCTTTTAGCAATACTCTTTCAATTTGAGTAAAGTGAAGAATTTGTTTCCCTAAACAGATATACGCTTACTCTAAAAACTGCCTATATGATTCAATTTCATAATAAAATGTTTGTGACTATTCCACTTTTTGTAGTTTCCATGGGTTACTTTTTTTTGGTGAGAAAGCATTTCAAATACTGCTCATCTTCCATAGTGAGAGATGAATTGATTATCTGACATATAATTTCAGCAGCTCCTAGATTGGAAATATCTTCTACAAAGTAATCTGCATGATTATTATGATAGCAGCCCTTTTATAAGCTGTAAATTAATTTAAAGGGAAAAAATCACTAGCACCTTGATTATACAACCAGTTTTGCCATTTTTTTTTTGTTTTACAACTTTTAGTTACTCAACCTGGTTTTGTGTGTTATGTCTTTTGAGTCTCTCTTTTATGCAGTCTCTGAGAGTAAACATAAATGTGTAAGTCCAGCTAGATCCATTTTTCGGGCATTTTCCAACTTTTCCTGGGAACTTAAAAGAAAAAGGGAAAGAGAGAGAACAGCCCACTGAAAGCAAGCTCCCTGCTGGAACTGGTTTCTAACATCCCATAGGAATGAGGTTGTCGCCAGAGGCAGGCAGGGGGCTATTTGTACTTTCTCTGTGTTCCCCCTAGACAGGGACCCCTTCCAACTCAATGCAACAACGTTCCTCCTTCCCGGTGTATCCACGTAGCTGATGGACACGTGGTGTGACGATTTCCCACAATTCATTTTCGAAGGAGCCATCTTCAGGGCCTCCTTTCTTTTTGTAGTTTTCCTTCCTTGTTCATGGCAAGACAGTATCCCCTTTCCACTCCTCTGAGTGCCACCATGCCAATGGCAGCTCTCCTGGTGTCCATACTATGTGGAGGTGGGTTGATGACGCAGACCAGGAAGCAGGAGAACCCGGGGCAGTGGTGCAGCGTGGCAGGGATCCAAGATGGCTGGGAAAGTGGCAGAGCTACAGCGCCCAGGGTCAGTGCCCCAGAGGGGGTCGCCCCAGAAAGCAGCCACAGAGTCCCAGTGCAGGCGAAAGGCCAGAGAGGAAGTTCTATTGTATTTTCTAATTACATTAGTATGTGCCCCTCAGTACACCTTTCCTCTCGCAATGCATATACAACTTACAAGGAAGCATCTATATACATTTGAGGGAATGTGGATTGGGGGTAAATAAACATCTGGAAAACTCTTTGGGGTGCCTGCACACCCAGGAGAAATGTGCCTTGGTTGTCCCTCCTCCTCATCCTTCCTGACTCTGCACCCTAATTTTCTTCACCCCCCACTTATGAGACCCAATCCTAGGGGGAGCCCCAGACCTCAGCAAGCACGTAAAGGCCCTTTTGCTGGTCTCCCTCACTCCAGACCCCAGAGCTGGTAAGCGTCCCTGGTCTGCTCTGTGCATGTCAGCCCGTGCATTTGGAACTCAGGAGGAAATCCATTTCTTTAGACGCGTGTCTGTCTAGGGACCTGCCCCTGGGTCTGTCCCAGGCTGGCTCTTGGCCTGCTCCTGACCTACAGACCCTGTGTCTCTGAGACTCCCGTTGTACTCAGCTTCCTGTCTGCCTGAGCTGGATGTACATTATGTCAATGTCCCCCTGCCTGGGTGGCCTGCCAGCCTCCAGGATGCAAGGGAAAGCCTTTGGTAGTTGAATTGAGATATGTAACCTTTTTCAGTTATCTAGATTTTTCTCTTAGCTCGCCTATGAGGCTGACTTAACTTTCTTCTGCAGGGGTCCTGGTGGCACAGCGGTTAAAGCACTAGGCAGCTAACTGAAAGGTCCATGTTCCAACCCGCCAGCTGTTCTGTAGGAGACAGATGTGGCACTCTGCGTCTGTACAGATTTACAGCCATGGCAATCCCAAGGCACACTTGCTGGGTCACTACACGTCAGAATGGACTGGACAGCATTGGGGTTTGGTTTAGCTTATTTTCTTTAAACAATAGAGCAAACACAGTGGAACCACTTTTAAGAGGTATGGTTCCTGAATAGGGAATAGTCACATGGCGCCCAAGAGGTACAACGGGCTGTTTCGGAAGTCTTCCTCCCTCCCTCCAGGTCCCGCTCCCCTCAGGTCACCAGTGGTCCCAGTGATGGGTGTTCTTGTGTGTCTCGCTGGAGTCGGGAAGGGGACGGCCTGCGATCCATTCTATACCTGGGACTCTTCTTTATAGCTGCTACCTCAGAGGCAAAGCAAGAAGCGGCTCTGTCTGTATCATCCGTGTCTTAGGAACCGTAATTTGACTTCAGGTAGTTCTTACAAGTCTTGTAAAGGACAGCCATGTAGTGACAAGATCCAACTGCAGTTCTTAGCCAATAAACTACAAAAATCCTTCCATGCAAATTGCTTTGTAGCCCTTCAAGAAAGAAAGAGAGACCACTCAGACCCACTACCACCGTGTCAATACAGACTCACTGCGACCCTGCAGGTCAGAGTAGGACTGCCCCTCTGGTGCCTAGACCACGGCTCTTCACAGAGTAGGATGCCTCCTCTTTCTCCCTTGCAGCTGCTGGTGGTTTCAAACTGCTGACCTAGCAGTTAGCCCCACGGGTAATCACTATCCCACCCGGTCTCCACTCGCCTTAAAGAAATGGGGAGTTAAAACCGTGAAGGGACGTATTTCATTACCTTGACTGACTTTCTCACGTCTTACTGTGTCTTGTGTGTGTTTGTTTGGGGCACACAGGCTGGTGTTGACCTAATGGCTGCAGACTGTTCTAGAAGGGGCACACTTGCAGTCTGGGAAAGACTGCGGAGCACGGGAGGCAGAGCCCGCTCCTGCAAATCGAGGTCCTTTCTCTTCAAATGCAACCTCAATGCGTTTCCCTAGGCAGAGCCGCTTCGGGTCTGATTATGAAAACCCAGAAGCTGAAGACGTATCCTATTTCTGCCTGAGGTGTAGGGAGACGAGTGGATCTGTATTTAGAAACCTGTTAAGAAAGGTGGAGTTAAATATGGATTTTTTCCCCCTGCGCTGTTAATCAGCCTGATTGTAGTGGAAGTCATTGCAGATGCTAAAATTACTTTCTTGCTCTTCTGAAAATTCATGCTGACATCCAAGAACGTCGACGGAGGCTGGGCCCAGACTGCCAACGCATGAAGGGGAAGAAAGCAGCTGCCCGAGAAGAACAAGGGAGGGGTTTTCCACAGGGTTGCTTTTAGAAACATCGCCGTGCGCGGTCCTGTAAGTACGGCTGGTATCAAGTATCGAGTGCTACGGCAGAGCTGAACGCTGGGGTTTCGACGGAGACATTTCCTCTACGAAAGCGCCCACAGTTCTGCAAGTTGAAGGGGGGCAAGGTGACATTACGACTCTTTCCTCAGCTATAAATGCAGGGAATCGTGTTCGAACATCCCCCCTACCCTCCGCGCTCCGGAGAACTGAGGCTCAGGCGCTATCGGGGTCAAGTGTTAGAATTCACGGACGGGGCCGCGCACAGGACCGGACTCCTCGCAGCACCCAATAAAAAGAAAGGCTCCGCTTTCTCACGGTTAAACGCGTGGCCTCGCTTAACGGCGGCTGGGAGAATTACATGACGTAATCAAGTTACACCACACGTGCCACGGTTCACACAGCCTGCGCCCGGTCACGTGTTCAGTACGGGCATGCACGTTGCTGCCAGGTGCCATCAAGTCGATGCCAACTCCTGCTCATCCGCATGGGCAGAACAAAACTGCTCCGGGACGCACTGGACTGCTAACCACAAGGCCGGCGGTTCAAACACACTAGCTCCTCCACGGGAGAACGAGGCGGCTGTCTGATCGGAAACCGAAACGGGGCCAGCAGGAGTCAATCACCTTGATGGCAGTGGGCTTGGTTCGCATCAGGTTCCATGGCTGTGAAAGCAGACAGTCCTGCCTGCCTTGTAGGGGCCCTGGGGGAAGGGAGGGAGGCTGAGCCCATCGCTGGCCGTGCCCCAGACGGCTTCTATTGTCATTGGCTACGACCACACCACACGCACGAGAGAGCAGATGTTGCCTGGTCCTGGGCTGCCTCAGGTCTGAACTGCATGGCTCACAGCGTTTTCAACCAGCTGGTTTTCATTAGATCACCAGGCCTTTCTTCCGGGTCCACTGAAACCTGTTCGTCATCAGAACAACACATCTGCCTCTCCTGATGGGCAAGTGGTAGGCGCCCTGCCTGGGACTTGCACCTGGGTCTGTCTGTCTGTCTGTCTCCCACAGGGAAGGCAAGACTTCCACCACTGCACCACCACTGTCCCCAGGAACCCACAGACCTGGGCAGAACGAGGATCACTGATGTGGGTCAGATCATTCCCTGAGGTGGGGGCGAAAGGAAAGGAGTGTGTCCAGGAAGGAGGAAGAGGGAGGGAAAGAGAGGCTGTGGGTTGGGGCAGAGCGAAAGGCAGACAGCCTGGTCATCTTACTGAGTACCCCCAGCTTTGTTTCTACCGGACCTTCCCACCAAAGCTGCCCAGCCCAGGGAGGGAGTGTTAGCCGGGCAACATCGTCTTCAAGGAAGGAGGCCGAGCGGCGTGGTGCTGAGGAGGTGGGCTGCTAACTGCAAGGCCCGCAATTCAGAACCACCAGCCAGATCCCTGGGAGAAAGATGGGGACTACTACGTGTACTCCCGTAAAGAGTGAGTCTTGGAAACCCACAGGGGCGGGTCTACTCTGTCCTATAGGGTTGCTATGAGTCGGCATCAGCTCGATGGCAGTGGGTTTTAATTCAAGGAACTTAAAGAGCCGGCAACAGCAAACAAGCAAACGACCAGTTTGATTTCCGAAAAAGAAGTGCCTTCTCATGGGGCTGGAAACAGGCGGCACCATGCCAACTCGGTGGTTTGCAGTCTGAGGCTGTTACATAAGCCACGTCCAGCGAAGGCGGAGGCGCGGTTCACGAAGTGCGTCTGCAGATACAGCTGGGGCCAGATTAGATCTCCCAGTGATTTTCTTAAATAGGACACGACCGAGTTTTGACCGAATATCCATCCAGACACTCTGATGACAAATAAACCTAGTAGGTAGAATTTCAAGTTTACAGATTTACAGAGAAAACCTACGACTTGGTTTTCGTTTGTCCAATCGAATCTCCGGGTCTCATGCTGTCAGACATGGTGGCTGACGGCCCCTCCAGTTCCTGTAAGGTTGATGGTGATGATCACAGTGAATCCAAATAGGAAGATTTCAATGGGTGATTGTTTGGGAAGTAAAAAGTAGGCCTTGCTTCTAAGATGCTTTTGGATAGGCTTTCACCTCGACAGTCTTGGGTTACAGCCAAGTCTGTGAAGCATTTGCACTACCCAGGGGCTCGCAGTGAAGATGTGGTTGCCATTGAGTGGATCTTGACTCACATGATGTCCTTCTCCTGATGACATGCCCAAAGTATGTAAGACAAAGTCTCACCATTCCTATTTCAAAGGCATATTGTGGCCGTCCTTCTTCCTCTAAGACAGCATTTATCCATTCTTCTGGCAGTCCATGGTATTTAATATTGTTTGCCAACACTCTAATTCCAATCCATCAATTCTACTAGTCTTCCTTATTCATTGGTTAGCTTTCCCATACAGGTGAGGCAACTGAGAATACTATAAGTTAGGCAGGCACACCTTAGTCCTCAAAGTAACTTCTTTCCCTTATAGCATGGTCTCACTCACTTACTGTGGCAGCTACATAATTTCCTGTCAACTTGAGTGAAGGGGTGGAGTCTAGCCTGTAAGTTAGGTCATAGCCAGTGAGGCCTCTATGTGGACATGCCCTTCTCCTGAGAATTCTGGGAACTCCTGTCTTCCTCCCTGGAGATGGGATGTACTCTTTTTGTGATACATTCCTGCTGACAAGCCACATGGAGGCACACGCTAGGGATGAGATGAGATGCTTCCACTGTCACTAGATCCACAAGACTTTGCACTCACTGGCCTGTGATCTTCCTGCATTCTGCATCATTGCATGTGTTGTGTGAGTCTGAAGAGGAATTTATAGACTGGTATCAGACATAGAGGCTAATATCAGACTTATGGACTTGATTTGTATTGGGCTTGGATTTTTTTCTCAACATACAATTGCTCTTTTATATGAAGCGCTTTCTTACACACATATGCGTCTCCCTGGATTTGTTTCTCTAGCCTACTTGGACTAAGACACTCAACTACCATCGAGTCGAAGAAATACTCATAGTAAACCCATAAGAAAGGTAGAACTGCTCGTGTGAGTTTCCAAGACTAGAACTCCTTATGGGAGTAGAAAGCCCTGTCTCCCTCCCTTCTAGCACTGTCCAGAGGCCTTTTTGCAGAAGGCTTGAGTAGTGTATGTAATACCTCGTTTGATTTTTGACTGCTGTTCCGTGGGCATTGAATGTGGATCCAAATAAAATGAAATCTTTAGAGGAGCAGAAAGCAACTGGTGGGTTTGAACTGGCAACCTTCAAGACAGCTGCCAAGTGCTTAGTCACAGCATTACCAGGACTCCTTGCTGCTAGCAGCTCAGAGCTCAACTCACTGTGCCACCAGGGCTGCATTCCACAAAGATGACAGCTTTGGAAATCCTATGAACAGTTCTACCCAGTCCCACTGGCCAATGAGTCAGAAGCCACTGGACGGAAATGACCTTGACCATGGGCAAGAACATCTCCTGGGTGGTACAAACAGTTAATGTACTTAGCTGTTTACTGAAAGCTGGAGGTTCAAATCCACCTAGTGACTGTTGCAGTCACTGTGTCGATCCACTATCGATGTAGGCCCCATGATCCCATCCAACACACTCAGCCATTGGAAACCCCAATTCCGCTCTGACACACACATGCGGTTGCCATGAGCAGGAAGTGACTCACTCCATGGCAACTGCAGGTGGTGGTGGCCCAGGAGGGAGAGTGCCTTCCCGGGAAGGCCTTCAGGGAAAAGGGCACAGCTTGAGCAGCAGATCCAAGAGCCTGTGCGGTCAAGTAAGGTGAGAGGAGGGCCTTAGATAAGATGCCACACTCATGACATCACTGATCCAGATCCTGACCAAGCCCATTCCCAGTGTCAGCATGGAGGAGTACTGACTTCAGGGTCCTATTGGGCTCTGCTGTTCTTCCATAAAAGCGTACAGAATGAGCACTCCATGCTATCTTTATTGCCAGGCTGGGGCTAATTTACATTTGACACACACAAAGGTCTTTTTTTTTCCTTTTCTTTTTGAAATAGCTATCATGACCAGGGGTGGGGGGAGGGAACAACCACTGAATTAATTGAGATTTGTTAAGCAAGAATTTTTACATATTAGGGTCACTGGGGTCCCTAGAGGAACCCTGGTGGTGCAGTGGGTTACCACAAGGTCAGTTGTTTAAAACCACCAGCTGCTCCTCAGGCGAAAGATAAAGAGTGACAGCCTTGGAAACCCACAGGGGCAGTTTTATCCTGTAGGGTCCCCATGAGTCAGAATCCACTCCACGGCAGTGTGTTTGGTTGGGCATTTTTGTGATCTATTAAAAATCTTGACATGGTCACTGCTTGGACTGAGCCACTGTGAAACAATCACCTTTACAAACTGTTGTCATAGTTACATAATCTCTTGTCAATTTGAGACTTAAGAGTGAAGGGGTGGAGGTTAGCCTGTCAATCAGGTTGCAACGTGACGACTTCATTTGGAGGCACGAAGGAGATAAATAGCTCACTGGAGGTGGGACACATGTTCACTTCATTTGAGACATGCTTGCAGACAAGACACATGGAACCACACTAGAGCTCTGGAGCTGAAGGAGCCATGTGGGGACCTCCCCCCCACCCCCCCACACACACTACTGCCAGCACTGAGATGCCTCTACCACCACTGGATCCACAAGACTTTCTACCCACTGGCCTGTGATCTTCGTGCATTAGTCATCACTGAGGACTTCATGGATTGGTATTGGACATATGGGCTAACATTAAACTATGGACTTGATCTGGACTGGGCTGGGATGTTTTCTCAATATTCAATTGTTTTTGTATATAAAGCTCTTTCTTCAACACATATGAGCATTCATGAATTTGTTTCTCTAGTCTACTCAGACTAATACAACTGTTCTGAAAGTTACTGCTCACTGGACCCTTGGGCGTTAACCCACTGACCACCTGGACCTCAGATGGGTATGCGCTCCGGAGCAGAAGCAATCCCACTGCGCCTGGCATCAAAGGTCCATTGATTCTCAGCCCTCCTTTTCCCTCTCCCCACAATGCCTTTATTATCCCCACTCCTCCTTGAAGAGAAAACACAGGGCCCAAGGGAAAATGAAGAAATAACTGCATTTCAAAACTTCAATGGCAAGTTTCTTTGTCTCCAAATAAGATAAATAGTTTTTTGTTGGATTTTTTTTTTAAGTGCAGCTGGGGGCTCCACTAAATGAAAGTGCAAGTCGGGTTTGTTTCCTAAACACAGTGAGAGGGGTGGCTTCTACTCATCCCCACAGTACCACTCAGCATAACTTGCACCGAGTGCCTGCTTTCTTTGGGGGGAGCGGGGAGCAGCATTGTCTTCAATGTTTTCACGCATTTCAGCGCAGAAGCAAAGCACTCTCCTCTTTCCTGGAGTCAAAATCAGCCGCCCACTGCTTGTCTAGGCCACTGGTGGCAAGGGGCCTACCAGGTCTGATTCCCTTCCTGGGGGGCCCAAGGGGCCCCAGCCAGGCTCTTCACTGGAGGAGAAGCTGCTACATCCATGTGCTGAAGAACTAAGTCAGAGCTGTTTCCTGAATGGAGACCACAGACACCGGCCCGGGCAGCCCAGTGCTGGGGGATGACCTGGTCACCTCCCACTGTGGTTGAGGTGGGGCAGGGGACACCGTGGGCCCCAGTAATTACTGTCCATCTCTTCTGCTTTTCAACACCTTCAGCAGCACAATCCCTGGACTGCCTCGGACCTACCTACCAACTTCCTTTTTCTTTTAATCAAAACCGACCTCACCTTCTCTTGCTGGAGCCACGGGTGACCTAGTTTTTGTTTTGTTTTAATAAACTAAATCACCCAGTGTTTATTCAGCACCGGCCTCGGACTCAGACTTCCACTCTAGCCAGGCCTCATAGCCCCAAACCAAACCCACTGCCCCTCGGTCCATGTCAGCGCAGACCAACCCTACAGGCCAGAGCAGAACTGCCCCTTGGGGGTGCCCAGGGGCATAAATCTTTACAGAAGACAAAAGCCTCATCTTTCTCCTGAAGAGCGTGGAGTGGGTTCGTACTGTAGACCTTTTGGTTAGCAGCTGACCACTTTAGCCACTGTGCCACTGGGGATCCTTCCTGCCAGGCCAGTGTTTACATCATGGTACTGTGAAATGAAGCAACATGCATAAATGTTAGGTCCCCAGGCAGTAGTCTGCATTTCTAATCAGTTCCCAGGCAAAGCTGGTGCTCTGAGAGGCAAGGTCAGAGATCACCTGGAAGACTGAGTTTCCTAACTTTGTAACATTCCTAAACACTGTCCACGTGTCGGTCAACATTGTGGGGCCATGGGAACCACCCCTCCCATCACTGACGTTGTGCTGGGGCTGGGGACTTATCGTCCCTCATCCTACTGCACCCTTTAGGCACACCAGGGTCATGGGTCAACCCACTCAGCGGGAGGAGGGGGGGTATCGGTAGAGTGGAACAGTGCTGGGCAGCCAGAAAAAAAGAATACTGAAGATTTTCCTCAAATTAAGGGACGGGATCTCCTGAAGGCCCACTGTACCCTCCTCCCGGTGCGCCTTCACAGGAGACAGTCTATCAAAGTCAAAGTCTGAGTCACACGCCCAAGCACCGACTTGGAACGGTTCCACCAGTTTGAAGGAAAACTAGAGATACCTTCGGGGCAGGGAGTTGCGACATCAAGATCTGGAATCTGTTTTCCAACAGGGACAGGAAGCACGTCTTCTTAAGTAACACACAACACAGCTGCCCGGGTCTCCCCATGCCCCGAGGAGCAGGCATGCGGCATTGGTGGCACTCGGCACTCCTGTTTCTGAGGGCAAGGGCGGCCCTGTGCTGCTCAGAGGTGGCTGTATCCTCCTGTGCCTCGGTCACCTGGCATTCTATACACCTTCAGGACCTCAACGACCCCCCAACGGCGGCACGGAAAACCAAGGGGCCACTTTGTGATTATGGTTGCTTTTCATTTAAAAAAATCATTTTATTGGGGGCTTTTACAGCTCTTATCATTCCATACATCCATTGTATGAAGCATATTTGTACATATGTTACCATCATCATTTCCCAAACAGTTTGTACTTGAGCCTTTGGGCATTTCGTTTTTGTTTAAAAAACAAAGAAACAAACAAACCCTGGGACCATGGGAAATTCACAGGTAAAGGCTTAAGATGCAAATTCTAGTTGTGTCCCCACGGAGCTTACCTGTATTGTCTATCTTACAGGCATCGCTCAGAGTGCGGATAGTTAACGTCCCTGGCAGCGACGAGAAAGGTGGGAGGGAGGATTCACCCAGAGGGGCCATGACAGAAAGGCCTGGAGATATGCTCTTAAGAAGCTTATATTTTAAGCCAGTCATTCATTGAACCCTGTGGAAAACAGTCTCCCTGACACACACGGGCTCGCGTGTGTGACCGCTGACTTGGGCAGTTGGGTGTGTAGATCTTACGCCCATTGTCACAGGTTCAGGTCCCTGTAGATGTCTTCCTACTGTGTACCAGAAACACAATGCTGTTTCTCAGACCAACCCTAACGGCACCTCCCTACCCGACTCAGGGACCCAGGGTTCCACGTCAGTTCCTCTCTCTCCTTGTCATTCACTCTTTGCTGGGGATCAATCTTAATGGAAAGATGCAAATCTGTGCCACAGTGGAGGCACATCCACACAGATGCCCGGGCCCAAATGCAGACGCAGAACCAGGTCAGTGGTTCCCAGATGCTCGGGAGAGGGCCTGGGGAATGGAAGGGGCTTCTTAATGTGTGCAGACTCTCTGTTGGGGGCCAAGGCCAAGTTTTGGGAATCGATGGCAGTGATGGGTCTACCCCTTGGGAAGAGAATGACTGCTACTGCCTTTTGCTTTGCAGTGGCTGAAATGACAGCGCTTGCTCTTAATATTTTACCTCCTATTTTTTAAAAAAGTAGCCCAGGTCATTTAAGTCAAAGAAAAGCCCCCCGCCCCGTGCGCCAAAAAGCAAAACAAAACACACCCACTCCTGCCAAGTTGATTCAGAATGATCTTTCAGGGCAGGCTAGGCCTTCCCTTTAGAGTTTCCAAGGCTGTGGCCTTTACACTAGAGAGCTACGTGTTCTAGCCCTGGAGTGGCCGGGAGGGTCAGGTGACCACCTGCTGGTTAACAGATGAGCACTTAACCACTGCTCCAATGGGTTTCCTTGAGGCCAAGAAGGGGTCCCCAGCCCCCTGACATGATAGTTCCTGTGAACCACCATTCCAGCTCATGGCGAGGTAGGCAGCACTGTGCACCCCAGGCTTATCTGCCTGTCCTCTTTGTGTGGTGTCCAATTGCTTGGCTCCTTCTAAAACCGAAAACCAAAATGCTTCTTGCGATTTAGCGGAAGGTTTCGTAGAGTGGATCATGCATTTCACACACAGCCATGTCCACACAGTTTCAGCTCATCCATTGCAAGCCCCTCAGGGGGCCTGCTCATCCCACTTCCTCCCTCAGTTTCCTGCTTCCCCTCCTCCCTCTTTCCTAAATCGCTGCTGGGGTGAAATGCTGCCCTTTTGATGGGAAATGATGATGCAGACACCGCGGGTAGTTCAGGTCTGCACCTGCAAAGTGCCTCAGGGAAGAGTCTTAGGAGGACCTGCCCATCTCTTTCAGACCAATCAACCTGGGCTCTTTTAGGATTCTGAGTTTCCGGCCCCCGTTTTTCTCCCACTCGATTCAGAACCATCCAATGTGATCCTTTTCAGAGTGGTTGGCAGGGCTGGCTGGGCACCAGATTCCTTCATCTGGTCTCGGGATTATGGACCTCATGTTCGTGTGGTCTATGAATCTCGTGGACGAATGTCTCCACGTGTCTTTCAATTTTCACCAGTCTTCTTTCCATTGGACGGGGAGAGACCAACCAATTGGTGCATCTTATGTGACTACTCAATGAATTTCTAAGACCCCAGTCGCTGCTCACCAGAGTAGGATGCACAGCATTGTCATCGTAAGCTGATGCCAATAGACCTTGGTGTCCCTGAGACCAAGATGCTGAGTCCACTCAGATGGACAGAGACTGTCCAGGGCTTCCCAGATGGTCAGTCCCCACAGGAGCAGACAGCCTTAACTTTCTCCTGAGGAGTGGCTGGTGGGTTTGAACTGCCGACCTTGTGGTTAGCAACACCTAACCCACAGGATCCTTTACTACACTAGACACACAGAAGGAGGCTGGGTGTGCAAGGGCTGCTCACTGAAAGGTCATCATTTCACATTTTCCCAGCAGCTGTGCAGAGGAAACCCTGGCACTCTGCTCCCGCAGAAAGGAGGGTGTAGAAAGCCCTGGGGGGCATTCTACTAGGTCACACGGAGTGACTTGGGGAAAGAGCTGACTTCAGGACACCCAATAATGACAACAAGCCACAAACAACTTTGAAAACAAAACAACAACTCCCTTCAGGAGGGTTTGCCGTGAACCCGCTGACAGCACCTGCCATGGTTCAGAGGCCTGGTCCACCTCCCCTTCAGACATTCTGCCAGACCCTAGGGGGAGGGCTTGGGGGGAGGAACACAAAGGCTCATCCCTGTGACCACTTCATCTGGTGTACGGGGAGGGGAGCGGGTGGGGGTGGGGGCTGGAGAGTTGGAGCTGCCTTTGCTTTGGGAAGTGGCAGCGATGATTCAACTTGTCACACTCCTCTTCCTCCTGAGTCAGAGATCAACGGTCTCGTCTCTCCGTTCTCCTGGAAGACGCAGCATTGCCTGTCTGCTAGAAAGACACAATTCCCCCACCCCCCCACCCCAACACCACCACCACCACGTGTGGACAGACTGCCACATCTCTCCCACTGCTCCTGGAGGTCTGCTTTCCTTCCTACCCCATCGAAGAGTGGATGCTTAGGAGAGCTGGCCAGCCCGGCCACTAACTGTCCAAATCTGGGCACGGTGCCTGCCTCTCTGTGCCTCTGCTCTGCACGGTGGGGCCAGGACTAGCGATGACCAGTGTAAGGCGCGGCCCTGCGTGGATGTGCTGACCGGGCAACGTCTCCCATCACACAGAGGGCGCTGGGAGTCCGAGCCGACTCAGGGCATCCAACAGCAGCCACATACAAACCCCTTGCACACGTCAGCACACAAATGGCGGGAACGTCGGTAAACTGAGGGAGCTCTGGTGGCACAGTCGGGTAAGCGTTAGACTGCTAACCTTAGGGTCAGCGGTTCAAACCCACGAGCCTCAGGAGAAAGGGGAGGCTGTCTGCTCCCGTAAAGAGTCACAGCCTCGGAAACTCACAGGGGCAGTCCTACCTGTGCTTTGGGGCCACCATGAGTGAGTACCGACTCGGCAGCAGGGAGGGTGGTTTGTGGTTACTGTGGGAAAGATGTAGCGGTCCAGTTCCATAAGGACTACTGCCTTGGAGACTCTCCTCCTCCGTCCTACGGGGTCCCTGTAAGTAGCAATCGACTTGGTGGCAGCAGGTATTATAAGCACAAAGCTGAATTTAATTCAAAACCAAACCGACTGCCACCGAGTGGATGCCACATCAGCTTTCTGAGGCTGTACATCTTGACAGGAACATACAGCCTCGTCTTTCTTCCAAAGACCACCTTGTGGGCCAGCAATCCAGTGCTTCCTGGACTGTGCTGTCACGGCTCCTCCGTGGACTCCCGGAGCTGCGGCCTTGGTGTACAGGAGGCTGCTCCACCCATGCAGAGACCACGCCAAGTTTCTAACGCAGGAGGCCCGGGGCTGCTGCATGGGCACTTTGGATATGGGCCCAGGGGGTGCTGTTGCAGGGTCCAGAGCTCCAGAGAGCCCCTGCTCTACACAAGGCTGGTTCGCAGGGCCCTTTGAGGCTCAGCCCCATGCACCCCAGCCAGCCTGCCTTCTCCTCCTTCCCTGGTCTTTTCAAGCCTACTGCTGCTTGGGCCTCTCCTGCTCCTAGTCTCAGCACTGAGATGCTCCAATCAAGCTCCATCTGCCCAGCTCACCACCGGTGTCTCCGGCCCCACTCTGTGGTGCTTTCACACAAGATACAATACAAGGAAGAAAAAGTATGGCTTCTGTCTGTCCTCCAAGACAGCACGCTACCCCACACCTCCTGGAAAAATTCCATTATTGGGTCATCCCGTTTTTCATTTCTTTTCTTTCTAAATCATTTTATTGGGTATCCATCCATCCATCCATCCATTCATTGTGTCAAGCATTTTTGTACATTTGTTGCCATCATCATTCTCAAAACATATTCTTTCTACTTGAGCCCTTGGTATCAGCTTCTCATTTTTTCTCATTCCTCCCTCATGAACCCTTGATAATTTATAATTATTATTTTTTCATATCTTACACTGACCTATGTCTCCCTTCACCCACTTTTCTGTTGTCCATCCCCCTGGGAGGGGGTTATAGATAGACTATTGTGATCGGTTCCCCTTATATCCCCTCACCTTATCCTTACCCTCCTGGTATGGCTACTCTCAATAGTGATCCTGAGGGGTTTGTCTGTCCTGGATTCTCTGTGTTTCCAGCTCTTATCTGTACCTGTGTACATGCTCTGGTCTAGCAGGATGTGTAAGGTAGAATTGGGGTCATGATAGTGGGGGGAGGAAGCATTAAAGAACTCGAGGAAAGTTGTATGTTTCTTCGTTGCTATACTGCACCCTGACTGGCTCGTCTTCTCCCCGCGGCCCTTCTGTAGGGGGAAGTCATCTGTTTTCAAACACTTTTCCAAGCCCCCTTCTAAGTATAATGTAGAAACCCTGGTGGTGTAGTGGTTACACATTGGCCTGCTAACCACAAGGTCAGGAGCTCAAAATCACCAGCTGCTCCTCGGGAGAAAGACGAGGCTCCCATTAAGATGTACAGTCTCAGTTCTACTCTGTCCCAGAAGATCTCTGTGTCGGAAGAGACTCAGCAGCAGTGCATGAGGCTCAATACAATGGTTCTCCAAATGAAACACTGGCTGGATTTTGGATTGGGGTGGGGGTGGGGGTGGACCAGTGGGTGCCAAGGAGGTTTCTGATGGTGGGGAAAAGCTTGCCCAGAGGTTTAAAGGAACTGGAATGAATGACCCAGGGAAGGGGAAGTTGCGGGCGAGCAATCTTCAACAATAGACACATTAAAATGAAGACACTGACCAGCCTACCTTTTCCCCCATTCCCCAACACAGGAGGAAATGGGGCCAACTTGTAGCTCAGTGGACTTAGGTTTACTGTAGGCATCTTTGCTTGACACTCCAGACTCTATAGCCCATGAGCCGATTCTGACCCATGGAGACCCCATGTGTATTGGGGTAGGACTGGGCCCTATAGGGCTTTTCCATAGCTGCCTGTTCAGAAGTAGGTCGCCAGGCCTTTCTTCCAAGCACCTCTAATTAGACTATCAATTAGCAGTTGAGGGAAGTAGCCACATGCACCAGCCAGGGACCCTTTTTGGCCACCACTGTTGTCAGGAGACATCAAGTCACTTCCGACTCACAGTGATCCTGTGTACAACAGAATGAAATACCGCCTGTCCCACACCATCCTCACGATCATTGTGACATCTGAGGCCACTGTCGCAGCCACGGTGTCAATCTAGCTCCTTGCGGGTCTTCCTCTCGTTCACTGACCTTCTACTTTACCAAGCACGATGTTCTTCTCTAGGGACTGGCCCCTCTCAAGCACAGGTCAGTCCTGACATTAACCCAAGCCCACTGACATAGAGTCGAGCTCACAGTAACCCTTTGGGTCAGAGGAGGGCTGACCTGGGAGGCTGCCAGAGCTGTGGATGTTTACGGAAGCAGACGGCCTCATCTGTCTTCCTGGGAGCAGTTGGTGGCCTCTTGGTCAGCAGCCCGGTGCTTGACCCACTGCGCCACCAGCTCTCCTCTCACTAGAGCTGCGTCCACGATGAAAGGGGCCGTGGAGAGCAATGTGAGCCATCTGCACCAAACTTGATACCCGGAGGAAGTTCTCAATGACCAGAGTGGAAGGCTGAGAGGCTGTGGGGAGCAGATGGTCCTCTGAGGGAAGGAGGTCTCCCTTTTGGACAGGATGTGAGTTTAGCTGCTGGCAGTGCTAGTTGCTAACGTGGAGAAAAGTGATGATTCTTTTTCTTTTTTAGAATCAGCAATGTCAGGGGAGACATGACGGGGGGGGGGGGTCTGTTTGCCAGCTGGAGGATTGGAGGATGTGCTGAGAAACCCAAGCCCAAGCAAGCTGTGGCATGGAGGGGCCTTGCTGCTGCCCCCACGTCCGCTTTCCCCACTGGCCAGGGTGGCGGTCACACTCACCAAAGGCTGAGGAGCCTGCTCCTTCCTCATTTCGAATGGAAAGCCTTCACATTTCTGGAGACTTGAGGAAGTGGCTCGTGTAACTCTCCACACTCCCCAGCAAATGTAATAAGTTATTATTACTCTGGTGAGTCTGGTGAGCGGAAACGGTCGATTTTGCAGTCTGTTCATCCTGCCACTTGGAAACCTGGAAGCTCTCAGATTTGGTCTGGGGATTGGGGGACAGCCTGAGCTGGGGGAGAGGGGGTGCATAAGAGACAGTAGGCAGAGAGGAAGGGAGAGCAATAGCTATTGTCTCGGGCAACAGCACCCCACTGGAAAAATGCTCAAAAACAATAAACCATGTTTACGAGCCAAGAGTCCACAGGAAACCCTGTTTCTTTCAGGGGCAGGGGACAGGCGACACTCGGAGACCAGGGTGGGCAGACAGACCTGTCGAAGCACAAATGCGAATGGTGTTGGGTGCCACTGATTCTGACTCCCAGCCTCCCCACGGAGCAGGGTAGGGCTGCCCTCTGGGATGTTCTAGGTTGGCCCTTCTTGGGGAGGTTGACTCTGTTCTGTCAGGGGCTATGCATTGGCATCGTCTCATCAGCAATGGGGGAGACCACCAGCCTTTTCTTCTATGGAGTTGCTTGTGGGTTCGAACTGACAATTTGGGGTTAGAGCAGACCTCCATACAAACTGAAATAAAAGAGTGTGCATTCTCTTGTTGAAGACAGCGCTGCCTGCCTCCATTGTTTTCTTGGGGATTGGTTGTGGACAACGTGTGACTGTGGATTCTTGCTCTCTGAAAAGTCTACTTCAGAGAGGCCACCCCAAGAGGGCCTGCTCTAGTGCCCTGGTTTCCTGGAAGGAGCTCAGCAGAAACTCAGGCCCAGCCCCACCTCCAGCCGAGAAAATGAACAAGTACCTGGGAACCATGAAGGACCAGGATTGCATCTCTTTCCGTCACTTCCTGCATGATTCCAGCTTGCTGTGTGGGCTGCACCGTGTTCTCCAGAAACAAGTGTTGCCAAGCCTCACCTGTATGCCTGTGGCCAACTCCTATTTGGGAGCAGGCGGTCTTTGTTATGTTAATGAGGCAGGATCCGTGTGGGTGTACTGCATGCAATGAGGCAGGATTGGTGTAGGATGTAGTGTACACTCATCATGTACTATGAGCCAGATCAGTGTAGCGTGTGCTCAGTGGAGGAGGCGCTGTCTGTAGTGGGGAAGGCCTGGTGTAGGGTGTACTTGGTGTAGCGTGTACTGTATAGGATGAGGCAGGATTCGTGTAGGGTGCACTGTATGCCGTGAGGTGGGATTAGTATAGGGTTTACTGCTATATCGGGTTTGTTGTGGGTTTCCAGTTGCTTCCAGCATACAGTGACCTTGAGTATCACAGAAAGAAATTCTGCTCCCTGCCACCATAGTTACAATCATTGCGAGCTTGGAGCCCACGGTGGAAGGCACTGATTTGATTCATCTTGTTGAGAGCTTCCTCTTTTCTTGACCCTCTACTTTCCCAGGAGCGGGACCCTACTGATGGATGGCAATGTCCAAAGTAGGCGAGATGGAGTCTGGCTAGACTCGCTTCTATGACACCTTCTGGCTGTAATTTTCAAAGACCATCTTCTGGCAGTGCATTCTTTGTCAATCCTGTAACTCAAAGACATCAAGTCCTCTTCAGTTTTCCTTGTTCCTTATGAGGCAGTGTGGTGGTGAGATTTGATGTCATCTTGTACCTTTGTGAAAGTGAATCAGTTGAGTCTGATGATGCCTCCTTGGGGGTGAGGCCTTTTCCACAAGAGACAGTGAGAACTTCTCTCTGCCTCTCCCTGCCTGCTGGTATTCTACACATGGGAGTCAATCTGGGAGCTGCCAGCACCCTGCCATGTTCACCAACCTCGGATCCACTCGACTCTGAACCCACCGGCCTGTGATCCCTCTGGTTCCTGATTCACCTTTCTGCATCATCAACTCATAGCTATATGAGACTGAAGACGGATCAAACTAGCACTGGAGCCAGGACTTGAAACAACCCAGCCCAACACAGACACTTGAACAGACCCAGGGATGCCTTCATTCTCAACATGACATGTGTGCTCTTCAATACTTTCAAGAGACCCTTTGAAAAAGATGCGCCCAACGTGATGCATTGTTTGATTTCTTTACTGCTGCTTCCATAGTCATTGATTGCGGATCCGGGTAAAATAAAATCCTTGAAAATGTCAACATTTTCTCCATTTATCATGATATTGCTTATCGGTCCAGTTGTAAACATTTTTTTCTTTATATTGAGGTGTGACCTATACCAAAGGTTGTCCCCTTGGATCTCTTCACTTTCTGTAAGCAAGGTTGTCTCCTCTGCATATGAAAAATTGTTCATGAGTCTTCCCCAATCTGGAGGCTACGTTCTTCTTCAGGCAGTCCGGCTTCTCAATTTATTTTTTGTAGCATACAGACTGAATCTAAGGTGAAAGGCCACACACACACACACACACACACACACACACACGTTTTTTTCGGAATTGAAACCATACAGCAGCCATTCATTTTGTTCACACAACTGCCTTTTGGTCCAGGTCCAGCGTCTGCCGGAGCACAATTAAATGTTCTGGAATTCCCATTCTTCATAATGTGCTCCGTAGTTTGTTATGATCCACACCGTGCCTTGTACAGTCAATGAAACAGATTTCTTTCTGGCATTCTCTGCTTTCAGCCAAGATCCATCTGACATGAGCAATGGTATCCCTTGTTCCACATCCCTTTCTGACTCTGGCTTGGATTCCTAGCACTTAGTTCCCTGCCAATGTAAGTACTTCAATCTCTTTTTAATTATCTCCAGCAAATTTCTGCTTGAATGTGATAATCAAGTTATTTCTTGATAAATTCTGAATTCCATTGGATCACCTCTCTGAAATGGGCACACATACACACACACACACACACACACACACACACACACACAAACTGATCTCTTCTGATGAGTTAACCATGCAGTTGTTTGCCAATTTTAAGAAATAGAGCCTATTTTTTTGGTCAAGGGCTTCAGTGTAGCAGCTTCTACTTCTTCCTTTGTTGCCCTCGGCTCGTGATCAGACGTGCACTGTCTTGAAATGCTTGAACACTGATGGATAATGTTCAGTGCAGTGACTCTGTGTACTCCTTCCATCTGCCTTTGATGCTTCCTGCACTGCTCACCGTTCCATTTTGCCCAAAGGATCCTTCCATATTGCACTGCAAGGCTTCTATTATTTTTTCCCTCTTCTTCAGTTCTTTCAGCTTGAGAACTGCCAAGTGTGTCCTTCCCTGTTAGCTTTCTGACGCCATCTCCTCTCGGCCTCTCATCACAGTATTTTACTTGGTCTTTTCCAACCACTTTCTGAAGTTCGTCCAGCGGTTTTACATCATCATCTCCTCCATTCACTTGGCTTCTCTACATGCGTGAGCAAGTTTCAGAGCGTCTTCTGGCATCCATGATGGTCGTTTCTTTCTTTCCTGTCTTTGAAATGACCTTTTGCTTTCTTCCGGCATGGTGCTTGCTCTGTCTAGGCTCCACTCATGAGTGTACAAGGGGTCGAATCCCTTTGAGATGAGTGTGGTAGGCTGTATCTTGAGTTCATCTCTTTTGAGACGTGAGAGGTGACACCAGCAAGTCACGTGGAGACCGGCCAGGAGTAGATGCTCACGGAACGAAGTCCCTTCCCTCAGGGCTGACACAGAGAGAGAGGGGCTACACCTGGCCCCCTGAATTTGGACTTCTAGCCTCCTAAACTGTGAGTGCATGTGTTTGTCAAAGCCACCTGTCTGTGGCATTTCTATTTCAGCAGCCCCCAGATAACTCAGACGTGGGTTATTTGACAACAGGGAGTTGCTTTCACTCCAGTTGTTGTGGACAGGTCTTCTGGGCTGGTGGCAGATTTCATTCCTAATAACTCTTCTCCAACTCGGGTCAGGTCACACCTGCTGCTTATCTCCAGTAGTGTGTGCCCGCTGCCCGTATCCTGGCCTTCTATTCCCAGCCCCTTCCCAGGAAATGACGCTCTACATTCCAGGGCCCACCGTTTCCAGCTCACCCTGGAGCCCAGGGCTGTTTACCAGCACACACAGTCTAGAGAGCGGTGTCTCTGCCTCCCACAAATCAATGCTCGGGACCTTCCAGCTGATGGACAAGCTCAGGCTGCCTGTTTGTGGATGTGTTTGTGGGGCTGGGAGTGAGCAGGGGGACCCTCCTTCAAGCGAACCTGAGCCACCGGCTTGTTTAGACACAGTTGGAAATTCTCTTGGTGAGCTGTGAATAATATAACTCATTGAGCAGCTAATGTGTCCTGACCTCTACCACTGCCCCACCCCCACTCATCTGCATTCTTTGTCCCTGAATCTTCCACACCTGGAACAGCCCTGCTGTCTCCGAAATTGCTCCTGCAATTGGCTTCTTTCTTTTGCCACTGCCCCCCGCCCCCCCCCCCCCGCCGCCACACCTGCTCCTCATTTCCACCCTTCACCAGCTCTTCCCTCAACTCATGCAGTGGCCTCCTGGCTGGCCCCTTAACTCCCCCAACAAAACCAAAACCAAACCCACTGCTACAAGCAACCCTACAGGACAGGAGAGAACTGACCCTGTGGGTTCCCGAGACTCTAACTCTTTTTTTAAAATCATTTATTGGGGGCTGGTACAACTCTTATCACAGTGCAACCATCCATCCATTGTGTCAAGCACCTTTGTACATTTGTTGCCATCATAATTTTCTAAACATTTTCTTTCTACTTGAGTCCTTGGTGTCAGCTTCTCATTTTTCCTCTCCCTCCCCCACTTGCCTCCCTCATGAACCCTTGATAATTTATAAATTATTACTATTTTTTCATATCTTACACTGACCGATGTCTCCCTTCACCCACTTTTCTGTTGTCCACCTCCGTGGGAAGGGGTTATAGATTATTGTGATCGGTTCCCTATCTTCACCTTGCCTTCCTGGTATGGCTACTCTCAATACTGGTCTTGAGGGTTTTGTCTGTCCTGGACTCCCTGTGTTTCCAGCTCTTATCTGTACCCATTTACATGCTCTGGTCTACCCAGATTTGTAAGGTAGAATCGGGATCATGATAGTTGGGAGGGAGGAAGCATTTAGGAACTAGAGGAAAGTTGTGTGTTTCATCGTTGCTACACTGCACCCTAACTGGCTCATCTCTTTCCCAAGACCCTTCTTTAAGGGGACGTCCAGTTGCCTACAGGTGGGTTTTGTGTCTCCACCCGACACCCTCCCTCATTCACAATGATAAGGTTTTTTCTTCTTTGATGCCTGCTACCTGATCCCATCGACACCTCGTGATCACACAGACTGGTGTGCTTCTTCCATGTGGGCTTTGTTGCTTCTGAGCTAGATGGCCGCTTCTTTATCTTCAAACCTTTAAGACTGCAGATGCTATATCTTTTGATAGCCGGGCACCATCAGCTTTCTTCACCACATTTGCTTATGAACCCAGTTTGTCTTCAGTGATCACATTGGGAAGGTGAACTGAGCATCATGGAATGCCAGGTTAATAGAACAAAGTGGTCTTGCATTGAGGGAGTACTTGAGTAAGAGGCCCAATGTCCATCTGCTACCTGAATACTAAACCTATAAAGATATGCACATAGATCTATTTACCCATCATCATATATAAATATATTTACATATGTACATGCCTATATTTAGACCTCTATAAATGCCCTTTGACTCCTAATTTTTTCCCTCTATTTCCTTTTACTTTCCTCTTGGCCCACTATCATGTTCAGCCTTCACTTGGGTTTCAGTAATTCCTCTCAGTTACATTGCCCTTGATCAAGCCCTAACAGGCCTCCTACACCATCCTTGCCACTGATTTTAGATCACTTGTTGTTCCCTTGCCCTTGGGTTTGTTAACATCTACTTCCTTTCCCCCCGCCTCCCCCTCTCCCATGTCCCCTGGAACCTTCAGTCCATTGTTTTCTTCTCCAGATTGTTTATCCCACCTATCTTATCTAGGTAGACATGCAGAGATAATGATATGCACACACACACACACACACACACAAAGACAAAGCCAAGCAAGAAAACAACAAAAACCAACAATGACAAAAAAGAAGCCTATAAATATTTCAAGGTCTCTTTGTTGACCTTTAGGAGTGCTTTCTGGTCGAATCCTCAGGGTTGCCACACCCTGGCCCCAAAGTCTACTTTTGGTATTCCCTGGGGACTTCATTGCTCTGTTCCCCTTGTTCTGCTGCACACCCTTAGTGTTTTGCCTCAGTATGGTGGGGTCTGATTGGCCACAACTCCCACACTGTGTCTCCAGTATTACCCCATAGCACTATGGGTCAGTGAGGAACATTGCATCTCGTAGTGGGGTCAGCCCTATGGTTCTCTCTGTGCATTGGCTGCTCTGAGCAGGGATATCGTCCTCAGGGCTTGGTGGGCCAGGATGTACTCCACTCTCTCTTCCTCCCTCTTCATTTGCTCCGGTGTGCTCTGATCAGACATGTCCCTCTCCGTGAGCTGTAGTTTAGTGCTGTCCTCTGAAGTGAATTATTCTGGGGGGAAGGGGCTGTCCACGTAGTTGGGATTGGGGCCAGCCCCTCAGACCTCTCTACTGGTTCCCTGCTTCACACCAGTATGTTGCATAACTCTTTACAGGAGTAGAAAGCCTGCTCTGTCTCCTGAGAAGTGGCTCGTGGTTTCAAACTACTGACCTTGTAGTTAGAAGTCCAACATGTAACCACTACATCACCAGGGCTCCTACCAGACAGCCCCAAATTCACACCTTTTATCACGTCCCTCCCCAGCTTACAATGAATCAAGATAAAGTTCCCAAACCATGCTGCAGCCAGAGAGCGGGCTCCTGGCTCCCTACACCCTATGCCTTGCTATTGTTAGGGGCTGACCACTTGTTCTGACTCACAATGACCCATCACTAAGGTGATCCACCCCTCTGGTTCTACAGGGCTATAATCCTCATAGGAGTGGATCATGAAGATCTTTCTTTCTCGGAGCTGCTGGTAGCTTGGAAACACCAGACTTTGGGTTAGCAGATCTGTGCCACCTGGTTCTCTGTCCTACACCAGCATGGTCCAAAAATCACGACCTTAGAGTTCCGGGTGGCCAATTCCTTGGCCACACTTCCTGCTCCACAACCAGATGTAATACCAATTACCCTACATCGGCCAGTGGTGAGTGCCTTGCCTGGCTGTCCCCTCGCTTGTTCCTCTTACTTGGTGCCTTCGACACCCCGGGCAGGGGAAGGAAGCGGAGGCAGCCTTCCGGCCAATCCAGGCAGATGCCGGCACTCTTTGTCTTGACGTTGGCCAGAGAGGATGCAGGGACCCTACGTCTGGACCACCCCAGGTGTCTGGACGGTGGGCTCAGAGGCCAGGGTTGGACTCCTGGTTTGTCTCCTTAGCCTGCTGCCGGGCATCCACAGGGAGCAGGTACTGGACTTGGGGGCATACATGGACACCTATGCCACACATGCCATTGCAGCTCTCAGCATTGAGTGCTGCCCCCTGGACGGGGCCCACCCTGAGAAGCAGAGGGCAAAAAGGCTCACAGGACACAGAGGTATAAAGTTATCATCAGCCAGTCATAAAGAATGTCCTGCAAACTGCTGACGGCGCTATTCTGGTTTCTCTGCAAAGCACCTTGTGATTGGAACCTGCTGCTGTGGGAACAGCAGCCCCAGGCGGGGGTGGGGGCTGGGCACTTCGGGTGACTGAGACAGAGGGCAAGCCTAAGGGGGGACGAGGAGGGGTGCCCTCTGGCAGGAAACAGCCTGACAGAAGCCAAGGACCATGGAGAATCCCACTCTCCCCCACTCCCCGCTCAACATCCACCCTCCCAAGCCTGCAAAGCACTTGGCAGGGAGTCAGTCTCCGCGCTGTCTCCTTCTCCATGTTTCCAAGCTCAGTGCTGTGGGGTCAGAAAGGATGAGCTGCAACTGTGTGTCTGGAAGTGGAGACTAAAGGCAGGCCACAGGGAGACTTCAAGGAGACCCTCAGAGAGAGAAGACCAGGTGCTTACAGGGAAAATAAAATTCACGACTGGAGACTGCTCCACTGGGCTGTCTGGAGGTGGGGTGAGGGTGCTGACCTCCAAGAGTCAGGAGGCAGCAGGGGGTCAGCAGATAGTCTGAGAAGCCAAAGTCAGCCACCCTGTCTGAACGTCCTCCTCACAGGCCACTAGGCGCCCAACGTGGGCACTTCCTCCCCAGGCACTTTAGGAGCCATCCATGGGGGGCATTTTTACCTCCTTAAAATAACACTGAAGAGGAGGCCTGGCTGGAACTCCCCTGGGCCTGGGCTCGTCACACGCTGACTTATTGACCCTCCTCATTGTTTCAGCTGCTTCAACTCCAGCCCTGCTGGCAGATGAGGGCGAAGGCAAGCTCCCATTTCCTGATCAACATGCAGGATAGCAGGATACGCTGGGAGAGGGCTGGGAAGGAAGGAACTGGGCAGCGGTTGAAAATATTTGTGGACAAGCCCACAGCTGCTACTGTCCATGGTCTCCCCACAAGCAGGGCTTCCTCAGAGCCTGGGGTGGGCTGGCAGGTGGGAAGCGGAGCCTAGCACCTACCCGGCAGCCCCGCCCTCCACTCTCGGGGATTTCCTCCAGGGGTCCCCCCAAGGCCTTTCCAGGTCCCCAGGCCTATCTCTGTCTGATTAGTCTACCTCTGCCACCTCAATGGGGCCTTACATGAGTTATCTCCCATCTATAAAAGTTTACTGCCCCAGGTCTGCTGGGGTTTCCTGACTGAAGCATTGTGTGGTAGCCATAAAGAAATAAAAAGTATGCCCTCCTGTGTGTGTGTGTGTGTGTGTGTGTGTGTGTGTGTGTGTGTGTGTGTTCAAGATTCCTTAAGGTCCAAACCCTTCATGCCCTCCTCTCTACCCACCAAGCTGTTTCCTCCTCAGCCTGTAAGACCATTCCTCTCCTCACCCTTCAAAGCCATTCCACAATCCCCTTCCTCGGCAGGTTCCCAATTCCCTCAACTATGAGCACTCCCTCTGCCTTCTCTTATCACAGTCTCTCTCAACCTTCATATTCCGCTTCTCCAGCCTGTGACCTCTGTGAATGCAGCGTCATTGTTTGCATACTCAGAAAAAAAATCACTGCCATCAAGTCAATTCTGACTCGGGGCGATGCTATAGAACTGCCCTTGTGGGTTTCAGATGGTATCAATCTTGACAGGAACAGAAAGCCTCATCTTTCTCCTGAGGAGCGGCTGGTGGTTTCAAACTGCTGATCTTGTGGTCAGCAGCCCAACACCCAACCCACTAATACACTGAAGCCTGTGCGTGCCGGAACATGGCGGGGCTGCTTTATTTTTCCAGGCCTCCCAAGTTCCCGCCTTTTTCACGGTACAGTCTGACCACTTTTCTATCCATTCCACTTAGGGTAAAATAATGGCTTTTTCCTGCTCTGACAGGTTTCTGCTTTACACAGGTTCCTGCTGTCACAGGTTTTGAGGTACCCTCAGGAAGCTGCCTCGGCCAGCTGTTTTGCATAGTCACTGCCCTCCAGGCAGTTCTTATTCACAGTGTGATTGTTAAGACCATCAAAGAATTGTCAATGCAGCTTCTCATTTCTGAACCGATGGGCAAGGTGGGCAAAAGCAGCAGGAATTGAACCCCCAGGGTGCTCCGAACCATCTCTTTAGAGGCTAACATTGTAGCCCTGGCTGCAGCGAGCTCTGCGTTTTGAAGTGCTGGGTTTCCACTAGGGAGGCTAAAGGCAAACCAGATAACCACACGAGCAGCCCCTGAACGCTGTCTGATTGGAACTAGCCGTGTGGCCGCTTCCTGTGTCGGCACAACTCATAGTGCGCATGATTCAAATGGCCAGTGAGAGAAGAGAAGGGAGACGGCAGGTGGACAGCTTCTCTGAAAAACAGACTGGCTTCCACGGCCCTTGCTGTGAAGGAGATCGCCGTGCTTTTATGTGTGCACAAGTCTGTATGTACGTACGCAGTTTGTGTAACAGCAATGGAGAGGCCTTTTCGTGTCACTCAAAAAGATAAGATTCATTGGTGTGCTTGGGCAGGTTTTTCTTAGGTGTTCATGACACCCCGGTCGATTCGTTTTTAAAAAGCCACACCCTGTGCACCTTGTCAAACACATGAAATGACGCTTCAAGTGTCTAAAATGAAAAATTCCATTTGTTCATGCGCCCCCCCCCACTCCCCGCCCATCTTGACTGTCAACTATTCTAAGATCCCTGGTAGCATAGTAGTTGCACATTGGGCTGCTATCCACAAGGTCAGAAGTTCGAAACCACCAGTCTGGGACTGGGCTTTCTATTCTTGTAAAGAATTATAATTTCGGAAACCCACAGGATCGTTTCTACCCTGTCAACCTCATGGCAATGAGGCTTCTGCGATTCTAAGAGACTTACAAAATTGGAGATGAAAGAATGACATCTTCATTAGAATTGTCTGCTCCAGTGGCAGGATCTTCCCAATATTTTTGCCCAAGTTTTCCTTCTCTGTCTGCTTCCCCCTGCCCCGCTTGGCTCCACACCCTATACAACTTCTCCAGGGCTTCTCCCATGTGTCCACGGGGTTTTGGGCCTGCTGCTAAAGTGAACTGAGTGTAGTCTAGACCAATGCCACCCGAGAAGGTCCATCTGAAACTAGTGAAACCCAGACAACCAACAATAGGTTTCCTAATGAGGTACTTCCCAGTGTACGTGATTGAGATACTGTTGGCTGGGCCTCCAGGAACATCGAAAACAGTAACACTGTCCACTGACTCCTCTTACCAGGTAGACAGCATGAGTCCAGTGCAGAGCCTGCATAGGGAACCAAGACTGTAGGTTAACCAACAACCCCCAGCTCTACAATGTGTGGTTATCCGCATTAACAGTAGGGTTCTAGAGAGATGTTAGGAGCCTGCTGGGTAGGAAATCTGTTCTGAGAGAAGTCAGCAGCGAGGAGTGTCTGGGAAGCAGTTCAGCACAGTCTCCAGATTCCTAGAACACCCCATTGAGTCCAGTCCTTGTACCAGCGAGACGTGAAGCTCCCCAGTGGGACTGTGGGCCAAGGGTCACCAACTGGGCAGGCAGGGACTGGGCTCTTTCTGGATGGGAACATGGCGGGCAAAGAAGGGAACCCTGCAGTATTGATTTGCCTCTCCTCAAGGCTGCAGTTGGCTCTGGGTGGGCCGTGCTCCGAGTGTGCAGAAGGGTGCTGGGTGCAGTGACAGGAATCCCTGCAGCGTCTGGGTCCTTGAGTGGCCAAAGCAATGGAGAACCAAGCTCTTAGTCTGCAGAAGTAAGATGAGGCTTTCCACTCCTGGAAAGACTTACAGCCTCGGAAACCCACGGGGGCAGTTCCACCCTGTGCTTCGGTTTCCCAGAGTCAGAATGCTCTGGAAGGCAATGAGTTGTTTCTGTTGTGTTTTTACAAAGCTTATCCTTTCTGCGCTCAACAGCTTAAACCACTTCACCAAACTTCCCCGTGGTGGTTTGTCTGCCTTTCTCCTGCTTGTGGAGTATTGACCCCCCTCTTCCCTCTACCCTGTTACTCCCCCTTCCCTCCCGCCCCACCCCCACCCGCTCACCATCAGTCTGATTCTGTCGGTATGAAACCCTCTCCTTGATTTTTCTCTTTCCTGACAGTGGGCTCACACAATATTTGTCCTTCTCTGATGGACAGCACTCAGCATACTGTCCTCCAAGCCCCTTGCCTTTGCCAATCACACGAAAGAGATGCTTCACCCTGACACCACCATGGACGGTTTACCTGCACAGGAGCTGAAAACTCCGTGAGGGGCGAAGGGAGCACAAGACCTCAGCAAAGCAACCTTATCTATTTTCCGAATAAACCAGCACCTTGGGTTTCACCGAGGCTCAACACCCTTCGGCGGCGCAGGAAGGAAACTGAGTCAAGCAGAGGCTGTGCAGTCAAGTGACGTGCACTGAGCACGGGCTCCCATGGGCGCCTGCGGTGGAGGGGAGCGCACCGGCGCAGAAAGCTAACTTCGGCATGGCCACCTGATTGGGCACTGCCCCACCATTTCTCTCCCTCGCTTATAGTGGCGCGCAGAGGGCCGGAGGATAAATGGCACGTCCAGAGCCTGGAGCTTTCCGGAGAGTCTGTGTCCCGGAGTTGGGATCCCTCCAACCTCTCCCTTCTGCGCCCCAACACCCCTCCACGCTCCATCGCCGCCCGCCACGGCCCAGCTCCTGCACCTCCCCGGGGTTCCACCGGCTCCCGCGCGCCGAACGCCAGACTCGTGCAGTCCCGGAGGCGGAGAGCTAGGTGTCTGCGGGCCCGGTCGTCCGCTCTTCCCTCCCCAAGCGCCGGATAGGAGTGCGCACCGGGTGCGCGCGGAGAGCTCACGGCCGCGGAGGGGCCGGCTGGCACCCCAGGACTCGCTCTTACCTGCAGAGGGGCGAGCAGCGCGCCGAGCGCCAGCAGCACCAGCAGCAGGCGACGGCGGGCGCGCGGAGCCATGGTGGTGCAGCGGGCTGGGCACCGCCGCCTCTCTGGCCGCGCGGCCGCTGTCCCTCTGGGCTCGCAGGCACCTGCCCCGCCCCGCCCCACCCCGCCGGCACCTGCCCCGCCCCGCGCCCTCTTGCCCGCCCCGTCCCGCCCTGCCGGCACCTGGCCCGCCCCCGCTCTGCCCGGTGGGTACCTGCTTCGCCCCGCCCTTCAACCTCTGGCCCGCCCCCGCCCCGCCCTGCCGGTACATGCCCCGCCCCGCGCCCCCGCCCCGCCTTCGCCCCGCTGTGGCGCGCTCTGCGGCCATCTGGGCTTCCCAGAGCCGAAGGGGCCGCGGACTGCGCGGGTAGAGACGTGGGCAGCGCGCACCGCACTACAGGGTTGGTTCCTCCGACCCTCGGTCCTGCTAGCTCTCCGGGTGTGAGTTGGCTTGGAGCTAAAACCTTGGCTCTTCGGGTTCCGGCCGTCAGCGGGCACCCACTACTGACAGCTTTGCCGCCGCTCTGACCTAGTTTCACGGTTGTGGGACAGCCCCGGTCTGCACCCCAGGCCTTCTGGACCGCTTCCAGGGGAAGGAAGGCAGCTAGGCGGCCTGGATCGGGAGGCGACCACCTGGAGCCCATGCGCTCAACCTTTCTAGGCAGAGACTTCCAAAGGTGAAGCAACGCCACCCGGGATTGGCAAGCTCCGCATCTGTTATTGGAGATTCCTTGGCCTGCTGTTGGCAGAATCCACAGTAGACTGCCTCCTAACCCAAACTCATGCCCACTGCCATCCCGGCGACTCTCTCGAGGACCCACACAATCCCCTTTAATTAGCGCTGTCCTAAACCTTCAAAGTTATTTGGACAGACAGCCGCCACAATCTTGCTTCTCCTCCAGAACCTAGGTTGCTAGCCACCACAGCTGCCCTCACTTCCTCAGCATCAGGTCAGCACCAGGCACACCCCTCTGCCCACTTCCTGATAAAGAAGTAGCCACCTGCCCAAGGCACACTTGTCACTTGTGCCTTAGAGTGTCTTCCCTCTAGGCCACTTCTGCCTCGTACCCCTTTGTATAAGTAACTATTTGTTCCATGTTGTCCTGAGCTGGGTTTTCTAGAGAAGCAAAACATACGTGTGTGTGGGGGGGGGGAGAGAGAGAAAGAAGAAGGAAGAAGAAGAAGAAGAAGAAGAAGAAGAAGAAGAAGAAGAAGAAGAAGAAGAAGAAGAAGAAGAAGAAGAAGAAGAAGAAGAAGAAGAAGAAGAAGAAGAAGAAGAAGAAGAAGAAAAGAGAGAGAAATGTGTAACAAGCAAATGGCTCACAGAGTTTCAGAAGAGGACAAGTCTCAGTCTAAGCAGATTCCAAGTTCATGGGTTATATGTTAAGTTAAAGGCTTCTCCTGACTCAAGAACCTGCAAGGACTGATGTACCCACTATTGGCTGGAAGATGGCAGGCTGGTGGTTGTGGAGGTGAATGAATCCCAAGTTGGCAGGCCACTAATGACTCCCAGGAGACAAGCAATATGGCAAGTCATTGACAGGTCCAAAGAACTGGAGATTGATGGCCAGATGCAGAATCCAGGCCCAGTGAGAAGCAAGCAAGCTTTTCCACAGTCTCCACTTATGTTGGAAGCAGGCCACAGCCCAGAGGAAACAGCTTTTAATTGGTTGCATCAGGGCTGTGAGCTGAGAAAATGTGTTGCATCCCATCCCAATCTTTTTACAACCGATTGACTGCCCTTGGATTCCACTATAGAAGTGATCACAATGTCTTTGGTGGCATCATGGGGGTGTACTAGGTGCTAACTTCCAGAGCACTGGGAATTCTGACCCAGCTAAGTTCATATAAAGCCTAAAAAACATACAACATATCAAAACAAAGAACACCAGATTAAACTCACTGCCTCAGAATCACTGCTATGTGTGAGCTCCTCGCTGCTGCCACTGTGTCAATCCATCTTATGTGGGAGCTTCCTCTTTTTTTTTGCTGACCCTCTATTTTAAGCTTGCTGTTCTCCTCCAAGGATTGGTCCCTCTTGGTAATATGTCCAAGGTACAAAGTCTCACCACAGTTTTTTGAGCATGCGCTATGTGCTTCTTCCAAGACAATCTATTTGTTCTTCGGGCAGCCCGAGGTGCAGTGACTATATTTCACCAGCTCCACAAGTGTGAGTTTGGCTGGTGTGTTCGGGCACTGCTTTTTCTTTGGTTTTCTGTATTTCCTGCCCAGCTTTTGCATGCAAAGAGGCCATTGAAAACACATCATTTGGGCCAGGCTGCACCTTAATCCTCAAAGTGTATTCTTTTTGAACTCTTTAAATCGCTCTTTTGCAAAAAGATTTGCCTAATGCAATACATTGTGCTTGATTTCTTAATTGTTGCTTCCGTGGGTGTTGATTGCAAACTCAATAGAAATGAACTCTTTGATAACTTACATCTTTTCTCTGTTTATCCTAAAGCTGCTTACTGACCCAGTTGTGAAGATTGTTTTATGCTCAGATGTATCTACATGGAAGAGTTTAGTGTTGCATCTTCAGCCTCTTCCCTTTTTGCAAGCCAGGTTGTATCACCTGCATGTTCTTGATGAGCCTTCTAATCCTAATGCCATATTCGTTTTCATATAGACCAGCTTCTCAAATTATTTGTTCAGCCTGCAGACTAAATGATTATCTTGAAAAGATACAATCCTACTGCACACCTTCCCCGAATTTAAACCATGCGTTGTACATTTGTTTATTTCAAAGACGGTGTCTGCCTGAGTACAATGAAGTGCTCTGGAATTCCCATCCTTTTCAATATTATGCATAATTTGTGTGATCCATATAGTCAAATACCTTTGCATAGTCAATAAAGCATAAAAAATCTTTCTGGTATTCTCTGCTTTCAGCCAAGATCCACCTGACATCTGCAAGTATGTCCCTGGTTAGGAATACGGCCAGGTGAACCCCTATGTGCAGATGAGGGCCAGGAAAATCCTAGGGAACAGATCTATTCCATAACCATGGGTTGCCATGACTCAGAATTAAATGAATGGAAATGGTTGTTGTAAAACAAATCTTAAAAGATGGTAATGAATGTTGGGTCTTATAGATTACAGAGAGCGTGTAATGTCACCTTATCATTAATTGATTGGATATACTAAAAGGGAACTATGATTTACCTGAAGGAAACATAGACTTTTGGTTTGAATACATTAGTTCTTGTGGCACTTTGGTTAAAGCACTCAGCTGAACCCCATGGCTGCTTTTAAAGGGAAAGGGTGGCAGTCTGCGTCTGCAGAAACGTGTCTACTGAAGCTCTGTGGATAAGGGCGCTCTTTTTTATATTGGTCCCTGAGTCAGACTTGGCTGCAGTTTTCTGTATAGACTTTTGGAGGCTGAGGTTGAAAACCTAAGTCCCACCTAGTCTTTCCAGTCAGGAAATTTGCATGCGAGGTCTGCAGAGTCAACCAAAATTGTTACAAGAGTAGGACATTTGCATTTGAATGGCAAGGATTGAGGGGGGAGGGGAGACTGCTTTGCTTTTTGAATTATGAACAAACAATAACTTTATAGTTGTATGCATCTAGACAGGAAAAGTCAGTGCCCACCAGAGGAACCCCCTTCTGAGTCTGGAGCCAAGGAGAAGACAACTTGGTATGCTCACTTGACCACTTGAATCCATTCCAAGAGTGAAGGTAGGAGAGGTATCGCAATGAAAAGACAGGCTGAGTGTGAACATGCTCCTTCGGCATCTGTTGACCTAGACTAGGGGTGAGAGAAAGAATAAACTGGCAGGTCTGAAGTGCAGGCATTTGGGGTGATGTTAGGTATTCAGAACAGGGACCAGGGTGTCCACTGGCATGCTCCAAAATTCAGCCCCTCCCCCCAGCCAGGAAGGGGTGGTCACCTGGGTGGGTGGTACACCTGGGTGGGTCCCAATCGGTGCCAGGTGAGCTTAATGCAGCCAATGGGTTCAACCAGTACTGATGACCACGCCTCCTAGTGGAGGGCCTGAAAAAGCCAGAATCCGAAACCCGAGGCCCTCTTCTGGACCCCCTTATCCAGACACCCACCAGCTGTCCCTCAGCTGGCAGTGCAGTGGTCTCCTCTGGCCTTCGGTGTCCACATGCAGGCGTGAAGTGACCTGAGGGTGCCTGTGTAAAACCTGAAACTTCTTGTCCTTTATAAAAACTCACTTGGATCACAAACTAGGCTTTGGTGTGAATTCCCTCTCATGCTAAGTCAAGGACATAGGTATTTCCACCTGAGAAAACTTACTTTCACTCCTGAGCCTACAAATGCTGCCCATTGACCTAGCTTAGGGGGGTTGAAGATGAGAGAGAGAGAGAGTCAAAGGGAGACAGAAAAAGAAGGGGCTACCTGGTTTCAAGTGCAAGGAGGTGCATGGATTCCTGGTCCCCATTCACAGAGTCCACAGTGAATGAGGATAAACTGACCAGAACCTGACCAAATGAAGTTGTTTGATACTGTGAGCTGGTGTGGATTACTGCAGTTTGGTGGCTTGCATTGGACTGAGCTTTGTGGGTGCAAACACTCCATGCTCAATTGGAACAAAAGATACTGTTTTTATTTTTTGTTCCAATTTAGGTCACCAAGTTCTAATCCAACAAAGTAACACACTTTACAACCCATAGAGTGCTGCAGCAAACCAAGAAACATCGTATCAGGAGAACATACCACGTTGCATACTATCCTCAGAGGAATGACTTGCTAGAGAATTGGAAGGGCAATGAAAACATTGGTTATCTAAAATAGGGGGAGATATCTAACTAATAATAATAATTGATTAAATAAAATAGGGAAAGATAGAGTCATGAAGAGCTGCCTTACCTGATTTCATGAGTGTGTGCTCACACTGAACATGAAAAGGGTAAAGGCAGAATCCCCATCGGACAGACTCCTACACTTCTCTGGGGGAACTGAGGAAAAGGAGGGGAGTGGAGGAGGCTGGTGCCACCTCCCCTAACGTTGTTTTTTTTCTGCTGTCGTGTTCTGTAATCCAGCATAACAGCTCTCCATTTCCCTTTAGCCATTACAGGTAACCATCTAAGAATGAAAAGTTTTACTTCTCTATTCATTCTTGCTTACAAAGCCACAAGCTTCCATAAGTCTACCAACCAGTGCAACAAAGCCAGCTTCTGAAATCAACTACAAAACAGTGTGGGGGGTGGGGGGGCATTATGACTCCTCTTCTAACTTTACCAAAACCAACAGCTCAAAGCTAACTCTTAAAAGGCAAGCATCGGACACGCCTCCGTATTCCAACCCTTTTACCAAATCTGACACCAAAATCCTTCCCACAATATTCTCTATTCCTCTGCTGGATTTGATCATTTGTTGCAACGGCCACAAGACATTCACAGACAGCGTTCATAATTATGGGCCTTATTAGGCAAGTCACAGGTTACACTTCAGGACCAGACAAGACTCAAGATACCATTCTTCGGTAGAGTCTTCTCAGCCGTGTCTTTAGGCACACCTCTCCCTGGTCCTTAGCGTCTTGGCCCATGTCTCCATGGGTTCCTTTGTGCCAAGGCTTATGGGTAGATGGGTTCTCTCTGGTCACTTATTGGCTGACCTAAAGAACTTCATAACAGTTGGGTGAAGGTCAGGCCAGCTCAAGAAGTTTGAGGAACCCATGGAGACAGGGAATTCTCTGCTTCTATCGCTACTCGTCGGGGGTAGTCAATCTCCACTTTCCACCTATGAAATGAGTGATTTCTACCAGGCTGGCAAAATTGACCAATCCTCTGGTTAGTGCTCTCTCTATACTTTGTTTGCCATGAGGATGCCATGCATTATAAGCAAGCTATCCAGTCTCTTTGGACTCCAAGTACCTCCTTTGCGTAGTCCCATGCAACCATTTGATGGGAGTCATAAGATGTTCTATCGTGATGCACTGCATCGCAAGTATGATGGGGGCAATGACTACAAGAGACACGGGTGGCCTGTAGGGTTGTGAATTACGTAACGTGGTCCTTCTAGCCATCATCGTTTGGGGAGCTGTAGCATGGGACACAGCAAGAGCGGAGTAGCAAGAGTGACTGTGGGGCCAGGTGGCAGGAACAAGAAGGCCCGTGCCAAAGGGCTGTGGAGGGGCTTGCTGACCCACAGAGCTGAGACTTGTGTAACGCTTGCTGAGGCCTGACAGCAGAGAGCGAGAAGAACATCTAAGTGGATCGGGATCCTAAGTGGTACTGTGACTTCCCTTATCAACCAGTTAGTTAGCTGCAAGTTCTGTGAGATGCTACAGCAGATTCCAAACCTTCCGACCATGACCATCAGGAGAGCCCAAGGGGAGAGGCAGAGAGATGATGGAGGGAGTGGGACAGCAGTTGGGAGAAGTCGGAACATGTGAGACATCTTGAAGCTCTGCCTCAGGGATCTAGCGTGGTGCTGACTCTTGTCAGAGAAATTGCTCAGCTCACGGGTTTTCTGGGAAAAGCGGCAGCCATGAAAGAAGGGTGAGGGGACGATTTTGTAAAAGGAACTGACTTGTGGCAGAGGCCCCGCCACAGTGGCACTTCCTGAGAACTACCAAGGCTTATTCCTGGCACAATTCCCCCACAACATGACTCCCCCACCTTCTATTTTCAAAAAAGACCAGGGCCTGTCAGACTTCTGTTTGGAAAGCCCCAGAGGCGAGTGAGCTGGGTTTGGAAACCCTTTGAACAGTTAAGGTGAACTTCCAACAACCGAAGAATTGTTTTTTAACGACTCTATTTGTATATGCACAGAACTGCCCCTCAATCAACTCAAATGCGTTTTAAGCAGTAATGTGAAGTCCCACTGATTAATCAAAGCCATGACCGCTGACAGGAGGATGGACTCTCCCATTTGAACAGCGCGATTCTGCCAAATAGAGACGGCCCCTAGCATGTCCTTCTCTCTCCAGTGAAGAAAGTACACTCTCTCTACCGTGGTTCCTATTCACAGATGACAACTCGCTTGCTAAGATGATTGAACTGTTGACTTATGTGCTGTGTGAATTATATGCCAACAAAGCTTAAAAAGACACACGTACAATGAAATCTGGGGTATATATAATAATCTAAAGGTAGATTCTAAATTATAGCTGCATTGATGTTGATGGAAGCAAATATTCTTTTTACAAGTTGTCTCACAGAGCATTTTCTGGAGAAACCCCAAGCAGGTTCTGCATCACGGGAATCACAGGTTGATATGAACACTCATTTATTTGGATAGGATTGCTCCGCACCCTGGAAATCCCCGTATCTCCCCACTTCTGCATAAATGCTCTAGTTTTCAGAATTGAAAAGGTAACGTCAAAATGTGGCCCTCCCTTTTGTTCCCAGTAAGTATTATGTTGCATCCCCAAACCCTGCTCCTGGCCTCCAGTTGATGCCAAGGCACAGCGGCCCTCTCGGACGGGCTAGAACCGCCTCTGTGGGTTTCTGAGCCCGTCACGCCGTCCTGGGGTGGAAACCTCGTCTTTCTCCCAAGCTGGGACACAGGCACAGGAAACTGAGGCATAAAAGCATGTTATGAAGGACACGCTTTCTCATCTGAGCAAGAGCAAGCAGGTCGGTGTTTCTCTGTGCTCTTCTTGGAGTGGTGATGTGGAAACAGTGACCGCGCCTGGGCACAGAGCTCAAGAGAAAAATATCAAGACAGAGGTTGTTAACTAAACCTCCCGCCCGTGGGTCTGTCTGAGAATGGAAGCTTCTCAATCCACGCGTGTGTGTTTTATTTCCTACCCCGCTAGGATTTGCTCCGTCTCACCTCTCTCCTAGAAGAGACTTCTAAACCACAAAAGCAAATTGTGGCTGACTCAGCCCGAAGTCCGAGGCCAGGCCGCCCAACTATGACACGAAAACTGAGCTGTGAACATATTCAGTAGTCAAAGTAAATGCAGTTCTGAACGACACAAGGACAACTAGCAGGGACCATCGACTCTTCTGCAGTTTCCTTACCAGTAAAACATCACTTTATCTGCAATGAAATAAGAGGGACAGGGATGGAAAACATCCTGTACATCCCTCCTGAAGCTTCTTTTCCACCGTTGCATGGGGTTGGGCACAGTGGTTACGGGCTGGGCTGCTAGCCCCAAGGTCGGCAGTTTGAAACCACCAGCCACTCCATGGAAGAAAGATGGGGCTTCTACCCCTGTCAAGAGTTACTGTCTCAGAAATTCACAGGGGCAGTTCGACTCTCTCTGAAGGGGCTGCTATGAGTTGGCCTTGACTCGATGGTAGTGAGTTTGACTTGGTTTTCTGGAAAGGGGTGGGGGCCCTGGGTGATAAGTTGGGGACCGACCAGCTGCTCCTGGAGAGGAAGGGGGGGGTTTGTTTCCTGCCCCTGTCAAGACGAACAGCCCAGGAAACCCTGCGCTATCTTGCAGGGTCGAAATGAGTTGGAAGCAACTTGATGGCAGTCAGTTTGCTTGGAGTTTCTGGATAGGGTGGCCACAAGGCCTCTCACCACGAACACTCACCCAGTGACTGTACATTCGAATGGCTGAGCCGTGTTTTTGAAGTACAACATACACAAAGTATGTAGGAGTATGAAGTATCCTAAAATAACAGCACAGGCACAGCTCAGTAATGTACCTCCGTCAGGAAGCAGAACTCTGCTGCCACTCCCATCTGGTCATTGCCCCTCATCTGTCTCGATTAAACTCTAATGCCATCGGTTAATTTTGTCTGCTTTTGCGCTTTATATAAATGAAATTACAGTCTCACTTATTGGATGACATTTGTCCAGTAGTTGTGAGATTCGTCCATTTTATGGCATACGTTCCACTCTAGGGATAGATCACTATTTATTTACCATCTTAACTCATGAAAGGAAAAAAACTCACTACCATCAAGTCAATTGGGACTCATAAAAACCTAAACCAAGCCAAATTCCCTGCCTTCGAGTGAATTGTGATCCACAGTGACACAAGAAGAACTGATGCTGTGGGTTTCCAAGATTCTAACTCTTTAAGGAAGTAGGAAGCCTCACCTTTCTCCCTTGGTGGTTTTGAACTGCTGACTTTGTGGTTAGCAGCCCAATGCATAACCCTGTACATTATGATACCAGGGTTCCCGCTTCTGATTTATAGCAACCCTTTCGAGGGTTTCCAATTCTATAAATCTTAATGGGAGCCAACAGCCTCAACTTTCTTTTAAAGAGCAGCTGTGGGTTTGAACTGCCAGCCTTTGAGTTAATAGTCCAATGCCTAACACACAGCACCACCAAGGTTGCTTTGATGAAAGATATTAGGGCTCTTTTCAGTTTGGGGCTATGATACACAATGCAGCTATGAATATTAAAGGTATGCCTTTGGGTGAGTATCTATATGTGTTAATTGTGTATGTACCTAGGAATGGAATTGCTAAGTCACTAGGATCCAAAAAACCAAACTCACTTCCCTTGATCAATGTGAACTCATTAGAGACCCTTTAGGGCAGAGAAAAACGGTCCCTGTGGGCTTCTAAGACTTATCTCTCGGCGGGAAAAGAAAGCCTCACCTTTCTGCCTCTGAGCAGCTGGTGGTTTCAAACCTTTAGTTAACAGCTCAACATGCAGCGGGCCATACCAGCAAGGCCCACGGGATCCTTAGGTTCAATTGTAGTAGACACTACTGCCTCTGGTAGGAGCCCTGCTGGTGTAGTGGTTACTTGCTAACTATAAAGCCAGCAGTTTGAAACCACCAACTGCTCCTTGGGAGAAGGATGGGGCTTTCTACTTCTGTAGAGTTTTACAGCCCTACAGGGTCACTACAAGTCAGTGTCAACTCAAAGGCCTTGAGTTGGGTTTGGGTTTTGCCTCCTGTGGATTGAATTGCATCCTCCCTCCAAATACATATTAGAATGAGTTGCAGTAGTTAAAAGAGCTTGACAGTGCAAATCCATCAGTTCCTCCATAGGAGAAAAATGTGTCGGTCTGCTTCCATAAAGCCGTACAATCTTGGGAGCCGTGTGGGGCTGGTCTACTCTCTGAGAGGGGACCTCTGTGGGTGTAGTTCTGTATGGGTGTAGGACTTTCTTTGTTCCCTTAATGAAGCCGTTTCAGGGGAGGATGTAGCCTAAACCGAATCGCCTCCCAGCTGCAAACGGAGTCCACTTGGAGGAAGCACACAAAGGGCTACAGGGAGTAGGGAACAGAGGCCAGGCGCTCTGAATTCAGACCTCCAGCTTCGCAAACTGAGAAAACGCGTTTCTGTTCTTCGCAGTCAGCCACTCGTGATACTTCGGGTCCAGCAATAGGGATTCTTAAACCTTTCCACTTGAGACCTCTTTTTGAATGAGAAGGTTCCAACACGGGCAAGTGCTTCCAGAAACGCTTGGGGTTCAGTGTGCACTTGATTTTGAATTAATTGTTGGTCCATTGTGTGTTCAGAAAACTTTTATTGTTGCCAAATTTTTTGTGACCCCCTCATCCAGTTATGCGACGTCATACGGGGTCAGGACCCCCCAGTTTAAGCAGGTTTGCTCTAGATAACTAAGAGCACAATGGCTACACACCAGGGTCACGCCTATCAGCAGTGTAGGGAGCGTCCCAAATGCTCTACATCCATGCCAACACTTGGTTGCTTGAGTTGTCAGCTCCTTATGTCTGGGTTGTTCTGATGGGACGCTCAGGGGTGGGGGGGGGGCACTATGGGTGAAACGTCTGGCTGATAACTGAAAGGTTAGCTGCTCTGTGGGAGCCACGTGAGCATGTCACTCCCATCGAGGCTCACAGCCTTGGAAACCCAATGGGGCGGTTCTGCTCTGTCCTCTA
The DNA here is from genome assembly GCF_050624435.1 of Tenrec ecaudatus. Lineage (NCBI taxonomy): Eukaryota > Metazoa > Chordata > Mammalia > Afrosoricida > Tenrecidae > Tenrec > Tenrec ecaudatus. The sequence goes on from NC_134544.1 coordinate 14,930,313, forward strand.
AGGTTGCCGTGAGTGAGAATAAAGTGACAAGTGGGTTTTAGTGGGTGTGTGATGGTCTCTTTATTCCTCTCTTTCTAAGTTTATCAGACATTGTCCCTGGGGTGTATGGTGTTTTATTAGAGCAGTTTGCTGAACTAAGGCAGAGCTCGCTTACCCCTCCTCCCTGCTGTGCAGTAAGACTCACTGCCCCTTCTGACTCACAGCGACTCCCGGGGACTCTCAGAGGCGCATTTCCAAGGCTTTTCAGCCTTTACAGGAGCAGGCAGCCTCTGCTTCCTCTTGAACAGTGGTGGGTGGGGTTGAATCGCTGACCTTTCAGTTAGCAGTTTAATGGACATGTAGCCGGCTCCTCCTCCTGTACATTGCGTCTGTTAAAATCTTGCCTTCCTGGGGTCCTGCTACAGCTGATGAACTAACATGGCTGCTTTAACACTAGAATCCACGCTTGGTGTTGTGTGGTCCTAGGTGACAAATGCTAACGTCACGTGTCCACTGTTACATATCATGTAGGCTCAGGTCACTGTCCACAAAGGTCTCCTCTTCCACTGCTATAAAAGTTTCATTTTGAAATTTTCTGGGGACTTCTTTTATATGTCGATTGACTACTTGGATATAACTGTTCTGTGAAGTGCTGGTTTCCCACCCCTGTTTTCCCATTGGAATTCTTCATTTTATTTATTTGTAGGAACTATTTTACAGACTGTGGATATGATTCCTTATATTCTCCTGCTCTGTGTCATGGATTGAATTCTATCCCTCCCAGTTCCCCTCATGTGAACTTGGTTCTCCAGGTGTTGGCAGTTACGTCATGATGTGATGTGGCGGTTACGTAACTATGCAATCATCCCTCATTCAGTTTCACAACTCTGATCCTCTGTACGGGGGTTTTCCTAAGGTGTGATCTGCATCACCTTTTATCTACCAAGAGATGGAGAGAGGAGGGAGCAGAGAGGGAAAGACCTACTAGCACCAAAAAAAAAAAAAAAGCCAGGAACAGGCAGAGATCTTTGGACCCAGGGTCTCTATGTTGAGAACCACCTAGACCTAGAGTAGGACTGATGAAGGTTTCAAGGGATTCCTGGCCTCCAGATGCTGAAAAGAGATAAGAACCTTTTTCTACACTAGAAGCCAACATTGAGAGAAAGCCTTCCCTAGACCTGGCATGCTGAATCATGACTCCCAGCCTCCAGAAGGCTTATTCAAGCCACCCACTTGGGGCCTTTGCCAGAGCCGCAATAGCTCATGAAGACGGTGAGCTTTACTCTTTAAGGGGGTTCCGTGCTACTAATTACACAAAACCACCGACCAAAGAAGACCTCTCCTAGGGAGAAAGAGGAGACTGTGTGATGAACGGCAATGGAGGGGCTGTTTCTGACCCCCTGAGGCTTCCCTAGAGCCACGAGGCAGGGCCAGACAGGGCCTCCATGACCCCTCCTCCTTTCCTTCTTCTGACCCCAACCGGTCCCCCCACACCACTCTGCGTCTGTGCTGGGATTGATCATCTGTTGCAAGGGCTACTGAGAACTCAAAGAACAATCATTAAGGGCGTTTAGTAGGGAAGTTAATCGGTTACCACAAGTCAGGATCAGCAAACAGTAAGGATAAAGTCATGGGTCTCCTCTCTGGTTCTCAGCCTCTCCACCATGTGGTCTCCTTACTTTTGCCTCCATGGGCCTGGAAGCCCGCTCACCTGTAGCTCTGTCCCGCAGTTCCATGGTCTCCGGCCAGGTCAGGAGAAGATACCCCATCGTATCAGCGATGCTCCGGGTTTTTGTGCCACGTCTGCGGGGCATCTGGTCTCGATGGCCTGTCACTTCAAACAAGAGATCTCGAACATGCACTTGGAAGCTCTGCATCTGGCTGTCGTCTCTCTGCTGCTTCAAACATGGCTCATCCTTATCGCCGGTGGTGGTAACGAAAACTGACCATTCCTCTCTCTTAGTGTTTACATGTCCTGCTTGCATCACCCCATCCAGTCACTGGTGGGAGCTAGAGACGTGGGTAGAACACCATAGGAAGATATTCCACTCCCAATAAGATGTAGTCTCACAAGCCCCAGGGGGCTTCACTGTGTGTTAGAGCCAATTTGACAGCAATGGGTTTAGTTTACATCTAAAATTGTTGGAGAGCTGAAACTGCTTTTCAATGGTCGCTTTTACCTACTGCAGCCTCCCCCAAGTTTCCAACATAGGAGACGATGTTGTGGTGGTGGTTTGGTGACATGAGTTGGCTATCGATCTCTGCCACCCCATGACAGCGGAACTGCTCCCCTGGATCTCCTGAGCTGTCATCTTCATGGGAGTGGATTCCGGTCTTCCTCAGGAGCCACAGGGGGGCTTGAACAGCACACCTTCCTGTTAGCAGCTAAGTGCCCCACCCGTTGTATGGTCAGAGTTCTTGATCTACCCAAACTTCTGACAAAACCACATGTTCGGCTTAGAAATTTTCTATTAAATAATGCATTTTTGAAAAAAGATTTTACCCTTGGAGGCTTTTAAGTGTCTGCTCTCACTGCCATTGAGTCGATTCTATAAGACTGTCCCTGTGGGTTTCAGAGGCTGTAAATGCTGATGGGAGTAGAGAGCCTCATCTTTCTCTTGCAGAGCGGTCGATGGTTTCGAACTACTGACCTGGTGTTTAGCAGCCCAACTCTTAACCCACTAGGTCACCAGGGATCCTTAAATGTTTATTAATGTACATTTAATCTTTATAATAACTAGCTCTGCCTTTGATACTTAGTTTGAATATTTAGGCTCTTTAGTCATTAAATTTATTCATGGAAAAATAATAAGAGCTGAAATTTCTTGAAAATAACTGGCTCCTGGTGCTACCTAAAAATTTTTTTTAGTGAACCATTGGCCTGTAACTATAAAAGTTAGAATCAACACTTCTTGAAAGGTTTGAAGAAGTGGGCAATGCAGCATGAGGGGGTCCAGCAGTGTGGGTCCTTGTGAAGCAAAGAGAAGAACCTTCCACGAGGCTATGGCAGACCCCAAACCCATCTGTAGGTAATAGGACATCCCCTCCCAGAAGAATCACAAGGAAAGGATGAGTCAAACAGGATGCAGTATAGCACTGATGAAACACACAATATTCCTCTAGTTCTTTGAAGCTTCTCACACCCCACTATCATGACCCCAGTCCTGCCTGTCAGTTTTGGCTAGACTGGAGCATGTACACAGGTACATATAAGAGCTCATGACATACAGACTCAAGACAGATAACCCCCCAGGAACAGAAATGGGAGTAGTGATACCAGGAGGGTAGGTTCTTTCATCGAAAGAACAACAGAACTTCTGAAGGCAACATGGGAGAGTAGCTTCATGATCTTGGGTAAAGTGTAGAGGGAAAGATTGGTAAACTTGAGAACTTCTGAACCTCAAAGGCACCTTAGAAACAAAAACATCAACAATAACAAATGCATTTGGAACATGGGAGAGTCTATCCAGTTACCAGTGCATCTGTTCTCCAGTGATTTTAAGCTTGTAATTCAACTTTTGACTTTCATAATACTTTCTATGCTAATGTGCTCTAGCTCACGCTAATGTACTTTCCATAAAGTTTTCCAAGAAGTAGAGAAAATAGCGTAATTCTCATGCTGTCTGAGGGCAGGCTGATAGATTTGTTAGGAAGATGACCAGAGTTATCCATTTCATGCAAGGTGACTGTGCAAGTGTCCACTGCCAGGTTCATCATTTAGTGCGCACAGGAGAGCTATCAGAGGGACCCTGGAAGAGCAGTGGGTTATGTGTTAGGCTAACACTCCGCTGGACAAAGACAGGGCTTTCTACTTCAGTAAAGAGTTAGTGTCGGAAACTCACAAAGGCAGCTCTACGCTACACTATAAGGTTGCTGTGAGTCTGCATAGACTCAAAAGCAGGGAGTTTAGTTTTTTTAGATGTATCAGGTGTACACACTAAAAAATATAAAGAACTGTCAAGTCATCATCAAAAATGAGGATACAATATATTTATATATGATGGGGAAATAGATCTATGTGTATATAGTTATAAGTTTAGCATTAAGGTAGTAGATGGACATTGGGCCTCTACTCAAGTACTCCCTCAATGCAAGAACACTTTGCTGTGTTAAACTGGCATTCCATGATACTCACCTTCCCAACACAATTACTGAAGACAAAGTGGGTGCATAAGCAAATGTGGGGAAGAAAGCTGATGGTGACCTGCTATCAAAAGATATGGCATCTGGGGTCTTAAAGGCTTTAAGGTAAACAAGTGGCCATCTATCTCAGAAGCAACAAAGCCCATGTGGAAGAAGCACACCAGCCTGTGTGATCACGAGGTGTCGATGGGATCAGGTAGCAGGCATCAAAGAACAAAAAACTGTATCATTGTGAATGAGGGGGAGTGTGGAGTGGAGACCCGAAGCCCATCTGTAGGCAACTGGACATCCCCTTACAGAAGGGTCGTGGGGAGGAGAGAAGCCAGTCAGGGTGCAGTATAGCAATGATGAAACATACAACTTTCCTCTAGTTCTTTAATGCTTCCTTTCCCCCAGCTATCATGATCCTAATTCTATCTTACAAATCCAGCTAGACCAGAGTATGTATACTGGTATAGAAAGGAACTGGAAACACAGGGAATCCAAAAACAGATAAACCTCTCAGGACCAATCATGAGAGTAGCGATACCAGGAGGGTAAGGAGAAGGTGGGATAGAAAGGGGGAACCGATCACAAGGATCTACAGATAACCCCCTCCCTGGGGGATGGATAACAGAAAAGTGGGTGAAGGGAGACGTTGGACAGTGTAAGACATGACAAAATAATAATTTATAAATTATGAAGGGTTTGTGAGGGGGCCAGGGAGGAAGGGGGAGAAATGAGCTGATACCAAGGGCTCAAGTAGAAAGCAAATGTTTTGAGAATGATGATGGCAACAAATGTTCAAATGTGCTTGACACAATGGATGTATGTATGGATTGTTGTTATAAGAGTTGTACGAGCTCCCAATAAAATGAATTTTTTAAATGAATATAAAATTTCCATGGAGTCATAAAGTTAATTTTCAGATTATACTAAGCATCAATGTTATAAAGATATTTAAAGTATTTTCAACTTTAAATATGAAAACACAAACTCCAATAAAATGGTCCTGTGTAGGTTTATTTCAAAAAAATGTCCGAGATATTACTGAAGACTCTAGAGGAAAGAAAATTTACATTCCTCAAAACATTGAACATAAGGAATTACATACATACTATTAGAAAATAAGTCTTTTTTCTTTGTATACTGCTAGGCTCTTCAATTGGCGTGATCTTACAGAGAGTAGGACCATACAAGACTTTCTTAAACATTTACACAAAGTACACCAGAAAGGCAGTACGAACAAAATTTCCTGCAGTTAGACCTGAAGGGAAAAGGAAGGTGCCCTGGAGGTGTAGTGGTTATGCATTGGGCTGCAAATCACAAGATCAGCAGTTCAAAACCACCAGCCACTCTTGGGGGAAAAGAGGAAGTTTTCTACTGCCAGCTACCATCTTGGAAAACCTACAGGGGCAATTCTACGCTGTTCTATAGAGTCACTATGAGTTGGAATTGACTTGTTGGCAGTGAGGTTGTTTTTTTTAAACGTATAAGGGAAAATATGAATTATGAGATATTCCAATCTAAGACTGTGAATAGTGTTGATTCTACGCACTATTTATGACCACCAGATGAAATAGATGACAAAGCACTCTTAGGCAGGTCGAAAATTGTTGAAAATCCAAGGATTTTTCAAATATTCAATTTTCCAGGCATATAACATCTTTTGACTAGTAGATTGTATCTTTTAATGTTACTTTAAAACATAGAGAAATGAAATAGCAACAAAAGCACACCACAAAACATTATTGTGTCTTCAAATGTCCGTTCATATGAAAGACCATATTCGTTTCACTGTATGCTTTTAAGTGAACTAATGATGATCTACAATTAAGGGTGAAACTTTGTTACTTGGCCAATGGGAACAATTCTAGGTGCAAGAACCAGAGTTTGAGACCAGTTCATTCTGGTTCAACCCCTTGCTAAGAACTTGCACATCTGTCCTAGATGCACTAAATTAGAATCTACATTTTTATGAGATTCTTAGATATCCCTAAGAGTCACCTGAGGATCTAGTTAAAAGTAGACTCTGATTCAACATTGTGTGAGTGGGGACACACATTTGCACAAGGGGGTTTGACCAGAAGGCACCTGTTGCTGTGGCAGGGGTTCTGCCTCAGTGACCCCATGTGCACCAAAAGATACCACGGCCTGTTCCTGCAGCCATTCTCATGACCGGTCCAGGGTTTAGTTCCTTGTTGTAGCCACTGCGTCAACCTACCTTGTTGTGGGTTTTCCTCTTTGTCACTGCCCCTCTACTTTACCACAATGATGTCCTCTTCCAGGGATCAGTCTCTCGTGATACCATGTCCAAAGTACGCGAGACAACGCCTCGCCATCCTTACTGCCGAAGAGCATTCTGGCTGGACTTCTTCCAAGACAGATGTGTTTGTTCTCTTGGCAGTCCATAGCCCTTCCAATATTCTTCATCAGGAATGCATCGACTCCTCTTCGGTCTTCCTTATTCAACATCCAACTTTCACGTGCATATGAGGTGATGGAAAATACCACGGCTTGGGCCAGAAACACCTTGATCCTCAGTCACAGGCTTGCTCTTCAACACGTTGAAGAGGGCTTGTACAGATTGACCTGGTGCAGCTCATCTTTTGATCCCTTGGCTGTTGCTTCCAGGGGCATCGATTGTGGATCCAAGCAAGACGAGCTTCCGTCTTTTCTGTTTACCATGTTACCTGTTAGTCCAGTTGTGAAGGATTTTTGTTTTCTTTACATTGAATTGTAATCGACACTGAAGGCTGCAGCCTTGATTTTCATCAAGTGCTTCAAGCCCTTCTCACTTTCAGGGTGTAGGGTTGTCATCTGCATATTGCCGAGTGTTAATAAGCCTTCTTCCAATCCTGATACCAAGTTCTTCTTTATATAATCGTTTCTCTGATTATTGGTGCAGCATGCAGATTGAATAAGTACAGTGAGGGAATACAACTGGTGCACATCTTTCCTGACTTTGACCCACGCAGGATTGATTCCCTTGTTCTGTTTGCACAACTGCCTCTTGGTCCACCTAGATTCTGCAAAAGCACAATTATGTTCTGGAATTCCTACTTTTCTCAAGGTTATCTATAGTTTGTTAAGGATCCACATAGTTCAATGCCTTTGCCTAGCCAATAAAACACAAGTGAATATCTTTCTGGTATTCTGTTTATGCCAAGATTCAACTGACTCAGCAGTTCTCCCTTGTTCCACATCCTCTTACGAATCTGTTCTAAACCACTGGCAGTTCCTTGTCAATGTACCACTTGCAATCATTGTTGGATGAATTTTGGCAAAATTTTACTTGCATGTGATATTTATTAATGATATTGTATTATGTGCACATTCTGTAGGGTCAACCCTCCTTTGGAATGGGTACAAATGTGGATCTCTTCCAATCAGTTAACCAAGTGGCTATTTTCCATATTTCTTGGCAAAGAGTGGTGAACTTGATGCTGAGTGAAATTAGTCCATCACAGAAGGGCTCACTATTGAAAAACGTCAAGAAAAAGCTTCCACACTAAAAAGAACATTCTTTGAGGGTTACTCTGGGGGTATGGATGGCCACTTCCTACTGAGAGTAGACAGACAAGTGTTAACTTGGGTGAAGGCACTATACAAGAGGGACGTTGGCAAAAAATGGTGGAGGGGAAGATATTGGGACAAGTGCAAGAGTTTAATGCAATTGTGGCAAATACTATTATATAGATAAGAGTCAGGTTTATTGTGCCAACCTGGCCAATAGGAAGATGTGGTATTAATCAGGTTGAAGTTTGATTGGAGGGCAGAGAGATAAATGGCTCTGCAAGGTCTCTCATGCTCTCTGGTGATCAGGTCAGTGTGCTGCTGCTTAATCTAGTCCTCTGCCTCAACCTGTGTGCTACACTACCTGTGGGCCGAGTCAACCCATTGATTCTGTTGCTAGAGCTTGAGGCTCCTTTGAGACCTGCTTTCCCACACTGCTGGTGCATATATATTTTGAGGCTGGTGGATCCTGTCGCCTTGCTTTGAGTTCCCTATCCCATCTAGGCCTGCTTTGATAAGCTGACCCACCCTGCTGTTTGCTGCCTGCTGTTTGCAAGGCAGGCAGAATCTGCCTTGTCCAAGGGAATACTTCACTGTCTGCTTCCTTGACCTTGGACCCAGCAGCCCACGTGAGTTGGACTTCCGGTATATTAATTGTTCCATGAAAGTGAGTTGAACTGTCTTCTGTACAGCTGTGTGGACTAATTAGCTGTTACATTCCTTCTCGCTGTATGAACCTGTACACACAGTGTATATACTCATGTATAAGTTCAGTTTTTCAGCACATTTTTAATGCAGTTTTTGTGGTTAAAATTAGGTGCTTTGGCTGATGTTCCAGTCAGCTTATACTCGAGTATATATGGTGTATATGTAATCGTAAGTGTCGTCGGTCAGTTTCACTAGTGACCCCTGCCTAACACAATACACAATCCTGTATCTACGCAGAAATGGTTTAATGTAGATGAAACAGTAGAAGATCTACGCAGAAATGGTTTAATCTACGCAGAAATGGTTTAATGGTCTACTCAGAAATGGTTTAATGTAAATGAAACAGTAAAGCGGCAAACAAAAGGAAAACACACACACATCAAAAACAAGATTTACAGCCCTGGAAACCTTCTGCATTTCATCCTGTTCGGTAGGGTCACTAAGTCGGAATTCGTGACAGTGGGCCTTCACAGGGTTTCCAAAGCTGGAATCTCTTGGAGTGAGTCAGAACACTTAACCACTGTCACCAAGTTTCCACTGGATCCTACTCAGTGCTCTCTAAATGCAGGGCTGCAGTTTATTTTTAAGGTCCTTTTGAAAGTGGCTTCCAAGGGATCTGTGGTCGTTAAACATAGGCACAGCCCAGCTCGGGTCATGGCAACTATGCTTTGGGGCTCTAAAGGGATAAAAACTTTGATAGATTTTCTTGACAGACTGAGAAAAGGGGTTTGTTAGGAGTAAGTTTTCAGACAGCTAAAATCTGCATTGGTGAGAAAAAGGCCCGGGAAGTTGCACTAAGACTTTTTTTCTTACCACAAAACGCACCTGTTCATTCTTTGAGGGAGCCAGGGTTTCACTGAGAAATCCTACTGGAATTTAATGGAGAAATATTGCCCTAACCACCCTACAGTCCTGATCTTGCCCCTTCAGAATTGTTGTTTCCAAAACTTATCACTGAGAAGGAACATGAGTGGAATGCTTAAGGACAGCGCGGATCAGAGGGCTCAGCTCGATGGGTCCCGGCTTAGGACAATTACAAGGACAGCACTGGGCTGCAGCATTTTGTTCTGTGGTGCACAGGCTCGCTATGGGTCGGAACGGACTCAATGGCACCTAACAAATCAGAGTGCAGTTTTAGGGGGCTCGAGAGATGGAAACACAAGGGTTTAGGCCTAGGTAAAGGATATGCCAAGTTAATAGTAGCTTCATGTGATATTTTTTGTTCAATAGATTGTAGTAATGTACTTTGATTTACTTGAATGTTATTATATAAGTTCAAATGATCCAAAATAGGTGGTTTTGAAAATTGGGGCCTCTGAAAAGATAATACATACTGATTCCATCAAAATGTATCATAGACTATGTGAACCACCCCCCACAGCCCCCTCCAAACACACACTTTGCAGGGAAAAACCACGATGATGGCACCTGGAATTGAGGCCACATTAGTGTGACAGCAGAGAGCTGAGTGCTGCTGACACACTCCAAAGGGAATTGATGATGATGGCTTGATTTAAATCACTCTGTTTCATTCAGTGTAAGTCAATTTAATGTTGTGCAACCATCAGGGGGTGAAACAAATGAAAATCAAGGTCATAGGTCTTGAGGGGCTTTAAAACGTGCAGGGAAAATCCCATCTTTAATTCCATTTCCCACGAACATTTTGTATGAAGCTCCGCATGGACTTGTTAACCATCAATACTGTGCTTACAAGAATCCAGTGTAACTGGCAATGGTAGTACTTCTGATTTCTGAAAAATTGTAACCTGTGGCTTGATTTAGCAAAGACAGGCATGATTTTAATCACTTTTCATTGCTTTGCAAGCGTACCGTTTTGATGAGTTGGATACTTAAGATTTCCTGCTAGACCAGAGGATGTACACTGGTACAGGTAGGAACTGGAAACACAGGGAATGCAGGACAGATGATCTCTTCAGGACTAGTGGTAATACTGGGAGGGTGAGGTGGAAAGGGGGAACCAATTATAAGGATCTACATATAACCTCTTTCCTGGGGGATGGACAACAGAAAAGTGGGTGAAGGGAGACATCGGACAGTGTAAGATATGACAAAATAATAATTTATAAATTATCAAGCGTTAATAAGGGAAGGAGAAGAGAAGAGGGAGGGGAAAAATGAGCTGTTACCAAGGGCTCAAGTAGAAAGCAACTGTTCTGAGAATGATGATGTCAACAAATGTACAAATGTGCTTGACACACAAAGGATGTATATATGTATTGTGATGAGTTGTATGAGCCCCCCCCCCAATAAAATGATTTTTTAAAAAAAGTACTTTCCTTTCTTGTTCTCCCCCTAGGCAAAAAGCAGGGTTTTGACCTGTTTCATTCTGGTTTGATCCTTTGCTGAGAAATTGTATTTCCACTCCAGGCACACTGATCAGAAGCTACCGTTTAACAAGATTCCTAGGTGATGCTTATGCATCCAGAATGCTCACGTATACTTCAAAAGAAGGGTGTAATTCAGCACATGGTGTAGAAATATACCTCGTTGGCCAATGGTAGAACCTGTTTAAATCCCGAGTAAAGGGACTCTGAATGGGGGTTTCATGGCCTGTTTTGTAAGAACACACTCGGCTTCAGTGGCTAGTGACTCTGTTCTTAAAAAGTCCATATTTTACTATAAAAGCCAACACTATTAAATGTGAAATTTTAGCAATATTAATATATCTGAGTATAATCAAAAAGCTTCATTTGAAATCTGTATCGTTTGCTGTCGTCTTTTTAATAATTACAATACAAATGTATTCCATCTATTCTTCTAGTAACGTAGTTATTCCATTATAACCCGAAACCATAGCACACCCACTGGTACCCAACTGATTCCAATTCACAGTGAGCCGATGGAGATAGGGTTTCTGAAGCTGTAGCATAGATGGCTCATCGTTCTCCTCTGGAACTGTTGGTAGGTTTGAACCTCAGACTTGGCGGTCAACAGTTCAACGCTCACCTGACAAGAGCCACCAGAGCGCCACATGCATGCACAGCTCAAGGCAAACCAGAGTTTAAAATTTTTTCTTTAAGTGACCTCTGCAATGTACTAATTACATAGCAACACAGTCTTTTTAGTAAATCAAGTCATTCATATAGATTATGAACCTGAAATAGCACAGTTTTGTGAATCTATGCTTTCTCATTTCTTTTGTCTGGATATAGGACACAGTGTTTCAAAATGAAAACACAACACACAGCAAAAAAACCCAAAAAACAAAAGTATGCAAAACATTTTATTTATAATAGATCAACATTTTGACATGAAAGGTAGCCACTTTCAATTTCTCAGGAATGCCTAGAACCCAACAGGTTTTTTTTCAGAAAGACCAGTATGTCAATAGTTACTTCCCTGGAAGTGAAAGAAATCATTTCAGAATGAACTTTTTAAATGGCTTTTCCCAGGAGGCGATAAGGGATGATTTATCAGCTTGAATGTGGGGTAAGCTAGTTTTCCTGTGACGTGGATGTCATTCAGTTATGGTTCAAGTGTATTCAACAGAGTGAAGTCAACTTTGTGTATCCACCGTGCTCACCGAGAATCTCTATCAAAATATTCCCAATTCTCAAAAAGGCTTCACATTAAACCCTCAGGCCAACCCAACACCCGTTGTTTCCATTTCCAAGACCACTCATTTCCGCTTCAACCTGAAGGGTGATATAGACAAGGGTCAAACCCCAATGCAATTTGTTTACACACAAGACTACGTAATACAGATCACACACAGTAATTGTTCCAACGTTTTACGGGTGATGTGGGAACTAACCACTAATTTTCTAGCCAATGCAATTTTCACTGAGAGGAAAAAAGCAGCTTCCAATGTCCTTAACGTTTCACTATTGCTCTGTAATCCACAGAACAAAAAGCTAGTATCCGAATGAAAATCATTCAATGACATCTTGAGATAAAATAACTGACTTAAGTAAATGCTAAATGTCAGGTCCAAACCATAATCTCTTCTGCAGTTTACTACGGGGAACCTTTCATAATGACGAATTCACAAGGACACCTCTTCTCGAGCAGATGGGAAGGTTCATCTTGGCCACCACTCCCCAGGCTCTGTGCTCTCTCCCCTGGACGTCCATGACAGGCAGGCAAGGGCTGGGGAGGTCCAAATAGCACTTCAAGAATGTTCACCAGCGCTCTGAGATGTCGACTATTCCGTCATCGTCGACTGGCTGTCGGGTTGGTACGCAGATTCATCACTGCGTCATCAATGAGCACTGTGAACGGAATGCACACAATTCCTATAGAACACACACACCGAAGTCCAAAAGGCACGGAGTAATGCTGGTGGCTCTTTCTAGTCAGTTAAGAAACAATAAAAAGTCAGCATTATTCTTTCATAATTTAAATACTTAAGTAATCTCCACTTTTATTACTTTATAGCAATGACTTCAAATTTACATTATTTTAAGTACCATCATAATAGCTCAGTGTATAATACAGATATTTGCTAACAGCCCACCCCCCAAAATCAATAAACAAAAACGAAACAAAAATTCTTCACTATACATATATATTTATATATATATATAAAAATTATTCAGAAAGACAAGAACACAGAAGAGGGATTTGGTAGAGACCATGAACTCAATTTAACACCACAGTTGGAACCCAAATGAACACATATACAGCAATAATCAATAGCAGTGCAAATGTCTTTGGAGATTAGGATAAAATTATAATGCGAGGACATAAAACAGTCAATGGAGAAGGCAAGTACTTCAAGTACAAGGAGCCAGTCTGCTTGAGGTCCACCTTAGTGTTCGCGGAGGCTTCCTGCCCGCTTTCACTTCTTTCTCTGAAACACATTGGCCAGCATGGCGCCGGAAGTTGTCAACTGGCCCATTTTGTTCAAAAACTTGGTCTTTGTATCTTCACTCACTAAGCTTGCAGCAATTGACATGGAGCTAGGAAAGAAATTTGTAAGTTCAAAGCAATGAAAAACAAAAGATTTATTTTTCTTGTAGGCCTTTAGTGGCCTCTCATTAGTAAATGTATTCTGAATTCATGGACAAAAGGAGAACCAGTATTTTGGGGGGAGGTGACAGTTTGGTGGGGGATTGTGTTCACCATGTATAGTCAAGGGAACAATACGGTGGCGTGGCTCAGAGCAGTTCCAGGAACAGTAATGGTAGTGTGGCTAGGAGCAAGTCTGCAACCAGGTGGAATCAGAGCAGTTCCAGGTAGTGTGGCTAGGAGCAAGTCTGCAACCAGGTGGAATCTTGGCTCTGTTCTTTACCAGCTGAGTGACCCTGGGCGAGTTATCCAAACTCTTTCCTCGACTGTAAGATAGGGATCACTTTAGTATCTACCCCAGAGGGGTCATAAGGATTAAACAAATGTGAAGTGCTTAGCACAGTGACAGGCATAACAAACTGTCAGTATTCTTATTAGCAGCATCACTTCATTTGATCTTTACAGTAACCTTAGAAGATCAGATAGTAACCTTTTTTCATAAATGAGTAAATTTAACCACACTGAGGTTTCTGTATCATGCTAACAATTACATACTACTATTATCATTTTGCGGGGGGGAGTGTGTGTCCTGAATTGTCAGTTGTATTCATCTCAATCAATAGTGTCAACTCATTTCTTCTCTTTCTGGCAGGCTTGCTTTGTAGGGAGTAAACCATCTCAGTGACAACTGAAGCCTGCTGAGGAAGCCGACTGCTAAAACCAGAATACTAAGACAGCACAGATGCTTAACTGCTGTGATGGACCCAGACGCCCAGTGGTTGGGTGTGGCTTTGGCCAAGATGCTGCTTCAGTTCTCCTGGATTGTTTCCTCATCTGTAAAAGGTGCAGACTGCAAATCCTCCTGCAAGATAGCCTGAGGATTAACTACAATAACATGTTGGCTGGACATGCCAAGGAGAATATGGCCACCTCCGAGGGGGCGGGACGGTGTTCAATGGTGTCTAGTGAGTTTATACATAGAATGCATGCTACCAGGATTTCTGGTTCTGCATAGCCCTCTTTAATCAGTGCCCCAAATGACTCATTTAAGGAACCCAACCACACCCCCTCACTCCCCTTGAGAATCTCTTCTTCCCATTGCCCTCCTGATAGCACATCCATTATCGGTTTTTTAAAAATCATTTTATTGGGGGCTCGTACAATTCTTATCACAATCCATACATCCATCCATTGTGTCAAGCACATTTGTACATTTGTTGCCACCATCATTCTCAAAACATTTGCTTTCTACCTGAGCCCTTAATGTCAGCTCCTCAGTTTTCCCTTCCCTCCCCCTCCCCCATGAATCCTTGATAATTTAAAATTATTATTTTGTCATATTTTACCCTGACCAACATCTCCTTCTGTTAGCCCATCAGTCTTGTTTCTCCAGTCTACTGACTACTCATACCTCTCCTCCTGCCTTTTCTTTGCCACGAGCTTCAGTATTTGGCTCTTGGCTCTTTAGTTGCCAAATTATCCATTTCTTCAACTTTCAAATATTTAATACATAAAGATGACTTTGAAAATACTGATTAAACTACTACCTCTTTCTGTAACTTTTTTTTCACATGCAAGCTTTTGAAATAACTCTCTATTTAAATAATTATTTGGCCAACAGTTCCAACACTTTCTGCTGTTCCCAGTGATGAAATGCTCCCTTCTCCATTACTTTTCAAGTCAGTCATGAAATCCTGTGGCTTCACTCTATGAAGCATCTTCAATCATTTTCTTTGATTCTCATTGCCAATACTCATCACCCAGGCTCAAGTTGGCCTAATCCTCTGTTCATCAGCATCATTGGGAATTTACTAGACATGCAAATACTCAGACTCCACCCCAACCAAGCCTTCTGAACCAGAAACTCTGTGAGGATGTGGCCCAGTGATTTCCAGGTAGCTCTGATGGACTGTAACATTTAAAAACCCAAATCCCTAAAGGTCACAGCAAACTAAGGGATGTAAATTAAATCCAGCCCTCTATCTGGCTTGTCAATGAAGTTCTACTGGAACTTGGTCAGGCCTCTCCTGTTTGCAGACTGGCAGAAGCCACTTGCCTGCATGTCCTGACCGGCAGAGTGGCCAGCAAAGCCTGCAGATTTACTACCTTTGTATAAAAAGTTTCCCATCCCTGGGCCAATAGGCTAGAGCTCAAACCGCTCACATACTACACAAAGTTCTTCAGTATTTGGTGCCGACCTACCTTTAAGGAGCCCTGGTGGCACAGTGGTGAATTCATCGATCAGACAGGAAGCTCAGCAGTTCTGCCCTATCAGCAGCTTCCACCAGTTGGCTTGCACCAAGCTTTAACCACAAAAACCCAAACCCGTTGCCACCAGGTCAATTCTTTATGGGAGCAGACTGCCACATCTTTCTCCTTCCATGGAGTGGCTGGTGGGTGGGTTGGAAGAGCACTCTCTTGGTATCAAACACTGTCCCATCAGGGCTCCTTCCAGTAGAGACGGCAGCCTTGGAAACCATAGGCTGCCGCTCTGCTCTGTCCTACAGGGTCACTGTGCGTCAGCATTGACTTGAATGCACACAGCCACCTACCTTCAGGGACTGCACTGGATCATTCTCCTCGCCCCTGGGCACTAGCTTTCCTTACAGCTCCAGTCATGATCTACCATCTGTTCAGGGCCGACACCGCTGCATATAATTCATTACCTCCTCCTTTCTGTCTCTCTGGCTAAGTTTATACTGGAAGACTCCTTCCTTAGACTGGAAGACTCCTGCTTCCTTAGAAATGTTGGCACTGCTTTGCCCTCTATCTTGAGTTTGTGTCTGTTCTCCCCAGTTAACACCCCGAGGGAAGGGATGTGCTTGCTGTGCTCATCTTGGTGAACAGCCCAGATAAGGGCTCAGTGAAACTTATTACAAGCTGAGTACCAACATGTTTGTGCACATTCTCCTTTGTTCGCAGATCAAGCTCTTCAGCCTGTCTGATACAGCCCCCCAGTGAGAGATGCAGTCACCATGCAGCCACAGACAATGGAAACAGGGGATGCACTTCTAGTATTTAGTCAATTGTGTTTCTTGGGGGGAAATGCCTATCACAACAAATGGAGCTGATTTAATGACACGCTCTAGTGGACCATGGCTCTGCTGTGAACCCCCGAGGATGAAATCCCAGTGCTTCAAAGTTCCCCACAGCAATGAGCAGGGCCCTGTACTGGTATGGAGACTTCACCTGCACCTGTTCTCACCTTTCCTTCCAGCCCATCAGCACTTCCTCTACTATGAAAGGCTTTCCTCTTGTGCATCTAATTAAGCATAGACTCGAGGAAGGTTTCCTGAAGAGATGCCATCTACACTTTGTCCTGAAGGTTGAATGGGAACTAGCTAAGCCAAGAGTATCCCTGTTAGAGGGAAACTGATGGACACAGACTTAGAGAAAACACATGCATGGTACAACTAAGGTACCTAAAACTCTCCATCAGCCTCGTCTGTTGGCCCCTGTTGAAGAGGGGCCTTATTCTCTATTTACAGAACCAGTGTCATTTAGACACGGGTCACTAGGCTGTCTAGACCTGACCGCAGAGGTTTCTGTATATACTATCTGTACGTACTCCACTGCTCGCCACCAGAGACGCCAACACTATCATTTAGTCTTCGTGATCTCTGATCCCTGGCACAGGGTGTGGGCCCAACCAGTCCACAAATGTTCCTTGCAAGTGGGAAATTCTATCAAACGGCCCGATACCTGGAGTACATACTGCCTGTGTCATTCTGGGGCATTTTTCCAAGGGCCTGTTCTGCTAAGCCCTGACAAGACGGTAAGCATTTTCCTCTTTTATCTATTTGTATACCAGCAGGTATCATGAGTAATGCTTTCCTACATGGGTTTTTATTATAGAAATAAATATGTTGAAGATGAATGGAAATTGTATAGTCCCTGACTTTTCCCCTACTTTTATCTCAGGCTTATTATGATAACTTTTTACTGAATCAACCTAAAATATTTATAAAAGTTTACAGTGTGCTGAAAATAAGCAAAAAAGGTAAAAGCCACGTTAGTAATCCTACAAATCTAAATACTGATAGAGCAGTGCCGTTTTAATCCCTGGAAACAACTTAGCCACCAAGTTCACACAGTCTCTTGTTGTCCTTCTGTCCTGAAAAGGAATTCTCGACAGCGTACACAGATGATCCTGTCATACCAGATAGTAAGGAAGAGTCATACCAGGAGTCAACTTAGGAACCCACTTGAAAAGGTTTGACCAAATATTATCAAATACAGGTAACAAATGCAGCGTAGTGAAGTATATAAAAATGTGTTTAACTATAAGGTTAGGATGATACTTAAAAAACAGAAAACAAAAACAAAATCAGAAAAACATCTAACTGATCACCATCAGAGGGTTAGGCAATTTTGTTATTTTGGAAACTAGTAAATAAAGAGAAAGAATCTAGCATTAAGTTGCCTTCACTGTATAAATTGGATGATTTAATTATTTGTCAAACAGCTATGGGGAAGTTGCTCTTTGCTTCTTGAAGTACCTTAATTGTTAAGGGAGGACACAATGGGAGAGTGATTGTCTCTTGTAACCTTGAGTGAATTAGTGGATCTGAGTACTGACCCATGTTGGCAGTTAACTTCCCCAGAGGACAAAATCCACTGTTATCTGTCTCATGATGAAGGCACATGTTCTCTTCGGAAGGGGTCTTGCCAGACAAAACCAAACGAGCACATCTAAATCTGATTCTGTCTTAAAAGTTAGACCCACCCCCAGTTTGTAGGCAGCATGGAGGAGCACATCACAGGACACAGGAGGGTGCAGTCAGCACCATTCGGAGCGTGTGGAAATCTAGGAGACAAGTGCCCACTTGTTTCACAATGGAAACGGTATAAAAGGAGGGAAACTTAAGACCCCAAAGACTTAAGAGACATATGATGAGGGGCCCCCCAAAAGTTCCTGAAGGATTCCATGATCTTTTAATGCCATTTTTCCATGGCAAGACCTTTTCGAAGATTTCTCCTATCAACAATGTGTGGACCTCATTTGCATTGATTAAAAAAAATCAGAAAAGAAAAAAGACAAACAACGTTACAGAAGGTTCTCAGGGAGGAGATAAGCCAGTCAGGCTGTGATGTAGCAACAATGAATCATACAACTTTCCTCTAGTTCCTAAATGCTTCTCCCCAGCCCCACTATTATGATCCCAATTCTACCTTATAAATCTGGCTAGACCAGAGGATGTACACTGGTACAGATAGGAACTGGAAACACAGGGAATCCAGGGCAGATGATCCCTTTAGGACTAGTGGTGAGAGTAGTGATACTGGGAGGGTGGAGAGAAGGTAGGTTGGAAAGGGGGAACTGATTACAAGGATCTACATATAACCTCCTCCCTGGGGAACGGACAACAGAAAAGTGGGTGAAGGGAGATGTCGGACAGGGCAAGATATGACAAAATAATAATTTATAAATTATCAAGAGTTCATGAGGAAGAGGAGCGGGGAGGGAGGGGAAAATGAGGAGCTGATGCCAGGGGCTTAGGTGGAGAGCAAAATGTTTTGAGAATGATGAGGGCAATGAATGTACAGATATGCTTTACACAATTGATGGATGTATGGATTGTGATAAGAGTTGTATCAACCCCTAATAAAACGATAAAAAAAAGAAAAAAGACAAACAAGTCACTTGTATCATTTATGGGATAACTTGAAATCTGAATGTGAACCAGATAGTTGATATTAAAAGATTTACTGAAAAAAAAAAAAAGATTTACTGTATTTTGGTGTGACGTTATTATGATTATGTTTTTAAAACTAGTAATGATCTTCGAGTAACCCATACCAAACAATGGTAGGGGGAAGTAGGTAGTGGACGGATTAAACGGAAGTGGCTATCAGTTGATAACTGTTGCAGATGAATGGTGTGGACATGGCAAGTCACATTATTCCAGTAACTTAAAAATTATGAACACAGAAGAGCTGGGGGTAAAAAAGTCTGCTTATAAAAATGAGTAATTTCCCCCCTCCCTAAAAAAGGTCACCCAATGGAAATAATCTTAGGTAAATAAAAATTGAAGGTTTTATGTGTGAGCATTTGAGAAACACTGATTGACGTATCATCTATTTATCTTCTAGATAAAGGACTCCAAAGGAACACGGAATCCAAACCCATGCACAGCACAGACCCAGAGAGAAGTGGAGGCCGCTGGAAGCCTTACAAAGAATTCAAGTCTTACCCTTGAGGCTCTTGGACCGTCTTGTTCTCTATTTTTTGTTCACATTCTTTTATCATAGAACTCAAAATCACCTGATTGAAAGAAAATTACTTGAGTGAAATATAATTTACAAAGGGACATACTACAGTTTAATCTAAACTTTTCCCTCAATTCTTAATATTCCCTAAGTTAAGGTTACATTCTGGCAGTTACTTTGTTAAAAGGACTCATATTAGATTCCTAGACTGAGTGTAGAAACTGATAGCCTTTAAGTCTGATTTCTTATTCTCATTTAGTTTCCCCAGCATCTAATGTTAAAATATATATCTATACACTTAATGCACACACACACTCAAGGCCACACACATTCTTTGTAAAGTGTTCTGCCCCATGTGCCCGCAGGGTTTCTGAGATTAGGAGAAAAGGAGGGTGGGTTGGTTAAAGAAGTCTTGGAGGCCCAGCGGGTTAAGGGTTGGGCTGCCAACTAGAAGGTCAGTGGTTTGAAGCCACCAGTTCCTGGTTGGGAGAAAGACGAAGCTGTGCACAATGGTTTTAGGCAGGGCTTTGAGCTGATGCTGAACAGATATATTGGATACAGTATATCTCTGAACATGAAAGACATGAGGTTATCATTTGCTGTATTTTACGCAAATAAGGCCCACAGTTTCTGCAAACTGTGCTCCCCTTGCCTCTGTGACACATGAATTACGTGGTGTATCATATGTGAAAAATGAAGTATTCTGGTTGGGCAAAGATGTATGTGCCGCTTGCCAAAATGGGAGTGGCAAGAGAACAACAGGTTGGTTAAGTGGGGCAGACCGGCCAAGGTGAATCTGATAAAGTATCTCCAGGGCATTCAGATGGAATATACAGGAGGCCATTAGAAATAAGTTCTGAAGCTTAAGAATGAGGTCAGGGAGAGTGAGTCATGAACTTACGGACGGCAAGTACAGGGAGTAATTCTAATGAATAAAAAGGAAATCAGTGTTAAAGGTGATGTGAGGAAGGCGGGGTGGCAGGGGATAAGTGACTAGAGAGTAGGAAGAAAGTGTGTCCCAGCAGCCAGGGGAAGGGTTAAACAGAAAAATGCTTCCGGGAGACTCGAGACTACTCCTTCTGAAAAGCAGCTCTTCTGGGTGGCCCTCAGGTGCACTGCCGTAGTGTGGCGTCACTGACTCGGATGCACTGACAGGCAGGGTTCAGAACAGAAAAGGGGCGGTCTGAGGGAAGGATGGAGAAGAGCTGTCTTTACTTTGCTTGGCCGGGGGAGTAAGCAACATGAGCGTGGTAGGAAACAGGTTCAAGAGAGAGGGTTGGCCAGAAACGATGAAACAAGGTTTGGGAAGACACAGGGAGTGACGTAGGAGGAGAGATGGAGTGGAGAAAAGAGTTATGAGGAAATGGAGAAAGAGAATAGAAATGTTCTTTCTGAGAAAGTTGATGGTCAGCGATAATTAACAGTTGACATTTTTGTTACAAAGTCCTTCATGTACATTCTATTAAATGCTCACACTACTCAGTGAAGTACAGTGTTAGCCCTACTTTAGAGAATTAAACCGTGAATCAAGTGCCTCAAGATTTTCTAATAAATCTACAAAACGACATGGAACTAGATTTTTAAAATTTAAGCATGTCACAGCTAGGTGCCACATGAAGACTAATCCAGCAGGAAGTGGGGTCCCATGACTGCTGCAGCTCACCTCATGCTCTGGAGAGAGCTGCTCCATGTCAGTTCGTAAACATCGGAGGCCCGGTAAAAAGTGGTTAACCATTAAGTCTTCTGAAATAACTTGAGACAAAGTAGTTAAGGGAATTAAGCCGCAACTGAACAACAGCTGTTATATCCAATAAAACAAGAGAGATTAGATATGCACAAGAAGCCCTCTAATTGATGCTATAGTAGCCTGACTGCTGGCAGCCAGTCAGCTTCCCTGAAGCAGGGCTCCCATTGGGAAGTTGGTTATTATCAAGAGTCAATTCCTAACCGTCAATTCTATATCCATTAAGTCCATCTTATAGAAACATATGAAGTGTGGAAATTAAATCATGCAATTCAAATTAATATCTAAACGAGTAGAAAGTCGGAAAAATAAGAGTATTTCTATTCCAATAAACTAAGTTGAAAGTTTTGGATAAAAGGAATAAACACAAACTTTTTAGAGCTGTTGAATTATGTATGATGAAACAGCTGTAAATGACTGGAAAACTTTTTTAAAAAAGAGGATAATTCTACACAGTATAAAGTGTTGCTGGATCCCTTTGAAAGAAAGCTAAACTGAAAATCAAAGGCAACTGCATAAGAGATGAGGTGTTTTATTTAAGAAAGAGGATGCTTACCACTAATTAGCAGACTCACAAGAAATGCATGGTTTTACATAAAAAGATTGGAAAAAAGAAAACATACTTGTGATTTTGACTTAAACATATCCTAGTTATATATGATTTCCCTGATTTCTTGCTTTAATCACCCTGCCGAACTGACCAACCATTGGTCCTCCTGACTGAATGGCTAAGAGAGCTTTTTGCTGGCTAATTTATGTTTAGTGCTGACTATACATACTTCCTGGTCATCTTTGAATTTCACTTGATTACCTTGACATTCAAAGGAATTAAAAAAGCAGATGCATTTCTCAAGGTAAAAATTTTCACTTTGTTTATGCACATCAATTGTCGCACAATCTCATCTGATCAAAGTTATTATAACAGCTGATAAAATAGCTCTTATTCAATTTTGCCACATTAAAGAGAAAAATGCCAGTAAACGAGTTCCTTAAGAAAACTAAAACCAAACTCACTGCTATCAAGTCGATGCCAATTCACAGAGAATTGGCACTGTGGGTTTCCAAGACTGATACTCTCTACAGTAGAAAGCCCTGTCTTTCTTCCAAGGAGCAGCTGGTAGTTTTGAACTGCTGATCTTATGTTAGCAGTCCAACTTGTAACCACTAAGCCACCAGGGTACCTGAGTTCCTTTATAACTGATATTAAATCAGTATTTTTCTAAGGGAAAAAAAGTGATGCATTATACTAAGTTTCATTCAGAAAAAAATCACTGATATATAATAACTGTCTTGACAAGTTTTAGTAAAAACTATAAACAAATCATCTATAATTAATAACATGCATAAAAAAAATCAAGCCTCTTGCCAATAAGTTGATTCTAATTCGTAGAGACCCCATAGGTGATCTCCAACCTATCTTGGCCAACCGTCTTGCTAGAGCAGTCTGTTTGCCATTTACACACCTTCACCTGAGCCACTGCAGCACCAGGCTTATTAATGACATAGATAGTACTAGAAATATGCTGCATACAGTAGCAAATACAGTTATCGTTTAGCTGAATCAATCCCAAAGAAAGCTTCACCCTAATAGTAGTTTTGTTTAGATTTTGGAGAAGTACCAAAAAGCACACTGTGAGTGACCTTTGTATTAGTAGTTAAAGGTCTGACCTAGAGAAATATGGCCATGGATTGGGAAGTTGAAGATGCCCTTATTTGGAGAGATGAGGAAGGTCATTCTCTTTCACTACTCACTGTTTGGTCTTACTTTCCCCATGGAATCCAAGACTCCTAAAATTGGGAGGAGACCTTAGGATTGTGAGTCCTTTCTGCCATGAGGAATCACCTCTACCTTCTCCTTCAAAGATAGTCAGTTTTAGAAGGGTGCCCACTCTGTTGACTCACGTCCGAGTTGTGACTCATGTCAAACTAACACGTTCAGGACTTCAGCAAGGACTGTTTGCTAAGAGAGGTCTTCCCCTTACTGTATTTGTGCATAGCCTTTTGTCTGCGCCCGTCTGAACACACAAACCCATTCCTTCACTATAAACATCGATGCTTCTTTAGAAACCATTGCTTTTCCCACGTGGATGATAGGATTTTACAAAACTTAAAATTTATGACCTTCTGACTTTTACATTTTCACCTATTTTTTAGAACCTCTCCTGCTATGTAAGATTATACGTAACTTTTGCTTAAGTTTTAAACATCTATTTCCCTAAAGTCCAGGGAACATGTATAAATACACCAATGCTTTTTTCTTTGAGACTGCAAACTTCAAATGGTCATTATGACTTTCTTACACGGGTCCTATCACTTCCCCATTACCAAAGAGTTCTGCCTTGATAATTCAGAGTATCAGTTCCTTTTTTTGTGGCTTCCTCTATTTTCTCCAAGTTGAAAATGCCAAGAGGATAGATTAAAAAAAAATCAGATAGTAAGTTCTGCTTTTTGTGAAGTTAAAACATACAGATATCTGGATAGCTTAAGTATGCAATTATTAAAACATGTTGCATCTGCCTAATTTATAATCTATTTTATAATATTGTCATTTGACTAGGTCATTCGTAGATTCCTAAAATTAAATGTTCTACTCTATGTATGCATGCAATCTCAAGTTTTACTATGTCAAGAAGATCAAATAGCTCTTATCATATAACCCGACTGTTTTATTCTGTGTGATTTATTCGTGCAACGTAAACTTTCTTACTAAAGACGACCTGTTAGCCCTGCCGACTGTTCTGAAGTGGTATACACCGACGTGAAGCCATAACTGCCACCCTGAAGCTTTTTGTTTGTCCTCTACTTTCCTGAGAATCACTCAGAACCTCTCCCCAGCATTACTTTCTAATGTCTTAATTATAACTGTCTGCTAGCTGTAATTATAACAGTCTTGCACGTACTTTTATAATTTTTAACCCTTCATTCTTTTATTTCCCCTGGTGCTTTTTAAGTTGGAGTTCATTTTGCAGGGAGGGAAGGGAGTAATGGTCACTGCTCATCTTTATTTCTACTCCCTTTCTTACTTGTATTCTTCTTCTACGGCGCCCACAGGATTGTAAAGAGAACCTTTAACTGGCTAACAGTTTTGTTCTAGTCCACTTTTCTTTAGCTATAAAAACAGTGAAGTCAGCAGTGTCTTCAAACCTTAATCACTTCGCTTCTAAAGTAGAGTCGTTGACAAAGGCCAGAGGATCCTCTCTAAGCTTTCGATCATTAATGAGGTTACCTAAGTATGCCTTTTGGTTTTCCAATGTGTGGTATCTTGGTAAGAAATATTCATAGTCCTCTACTGAACACTGATGGTTAAACATTCATTTAAAAATCTAAGTGCCAGAGCACATATAAGGTTTTCACCTTGATTAACAGATGTCTGAGCTATAACTCATTCTGCCTTCTATTTCTTGCCTGGTTCTATTATTAATATAGGTAACACATCTAAGAATTCCACCAATATTTTCAAAATGATTGGACACATAGGCATGGAGGATTTAAAGACATTTTTTTTTTCAAATTATGTGATGACTAGAACAAGGGTGTGTGTGAAATCAATCCTCAATTTAATTTTCCCACAATCCTTACTTAAAGGAACTGACCACCAAAATTTGATTTCTCACTCTTTAACATTGAAGTCCACTGTACGCCTGCTATGTAACAAATATACACATTAGCCAGCAAGGATACAACAACAGGAAAGTGCGCTGTAGGCTTCAAAAAGATGGGTAGCAATATCCAGTCTTTTAGAGTCCACGATCTGTAAATTGTTCACCAAGGCTAACTTATGCAAATGTGGTATAACAACTAGGGGGGAGAAAAACAAATAAATGGTTACATTTTTTTTATCTAATGCATGCAAAGAAAACACTAAGATTTTTAAAAATCAATTTAATTTAGAAAATTTTATCTTAATTCTGGATGATTAAAAACCAAATTTCCACATGCTGTTCTTTTAAACCATTTCAGAAACCTTACAAAGAGCATTCTGGGGTAGAAGCAATAGCTTCAGTACAGGCAATCTTGCCATCCCTTTGCATAAGGGTTTAAACCAGAAATAAGGAGTTCAGGAAAAAAACCCGGTCTCGAATGGAGTGTTATCACTTTAGGATCTCCAAGCATGGCTGAATATTTGCAGCCTTCCAAAGCAAGAGTGAAAATGAGCAATAACCGACTAAAGCTCTGCAGTAAACAATGGGCCGCTGCAGTACAAACAAAGCCAAAAGGTGCTCCTCTAACTAAGAAACATGAAGGAGAAGGGCCATTAAGATATAACCACTGTCCCCTTTTTGGGTTAAGAAATGTGAAGGAGCTTCAAAAACTTTATGGAAGAGTTCCATTATCTTTTCACTTCATTTCTCCATGAAATTTGTGAAGCCCATTACAGCACAAATGTAAGTCTATTCACTGATGCCGCTCCATACTTTCAAACAGATGGTTAGCATTCAACATCCTTGTTCTTACAGTTATTTTGTTGTGGTTGAGCACGTACCCTGGAGAACAGTGCAACAGCGCCGAGGTGTGTGACTCAACAATACGGATCACATTCTTTGAGTGTGCACGCATTCTCATAGTCCTTTTCCGAGCTGCTTCTTTTCCATGAACAAAAACTCACTGCCCCCTGAGTTTCCCATCTAATCTTTCAAGATCCCACAGAGTTTTTAAAAGAGCACGATACTCAAGGCAGATTTGTTTAATTTTACTAGTTAAATTAAACTAATGGTCTGACTTAAGAAGACTTCCAAGTGTTTTGGGTTTAAGGTTTAAAGACTGTCTCATGGTGACAGCTTTGGGTTCTTTACTGGATTCACGGCTCCAGAAAAATCTGGAATCCACAGGAAGTTGAAACTCTATTCTGTATTTTCCCTCTTGGACCAGAATTTTTAATTCTTTGATCAAAATGCTTAGTAACGGTAGTTGGCACCATCCAGTTCTGGTCTCATGGCAAAGGAGGCAGTTGTGTTTATGGAGGCAAGCAGTCACACATTGCACTTCCCACACCTATTTCTAACTCTCCTACCTCAGTTGGTCCAGATGAACAGAGACCAATTGTACTTTGGATGACCACTTACAAGCTTACAAGATCCCAGGCGATGCAATAAACTAGCAGGCTGAATAAAACATGGTACTAGGCCAATTAACTGGGATTTCCCATGAAACCATGACCTTTAACCAAAGAACCAAATTCTAATTGGTGTTTGGATTAACAGTGTTTTTGATCCAAGCTGTACTTTAATGATCATTAATCCTATTGCAAAGGGGCATTATATTCCTACTATATGTTTTAAAGCAAAAAAGAAGCCACTTGATTGGGTAGCAAGTGCAAAAGAATTAATTCTGTCACAATAATAAAATTTTAGCTGTGCCAATTTCCCCCAAGCAGCCTTCACCTGTTATTGTAGCGCCATGATGAGGAGACTATTCCTTTCTCTACTGTAAATTTAATAATAGCTGATCATCTACTCTACAAACCAAACTGTCAAATAAAACAGAGCACTGTTCTCAGTGGTTCTTGGAAGTTCTAGGTAAAGATGCTAAAATATCTATACTGTGTATGATTTGAAAAACAACCATGGCCCCAGAATTCTTTAGAGCACAAGACTCCATGGATAGAGTGAAACAATTGGAGCAGAGCCTTTACCAACCCAGACTGAACCTTCCTGGAAGGTCATCAATCTTTCTTTTCTCTGAACATGAAGAGGCTGCCTCATGCCCTGGAGCAGGATTAACTCAGCAACTTGATTGATAATGAAGGTTCATTGCCTATTTAGCCCATGGCTTCAAGATCCACGAGCCAAAGCTTATTCTCCTTGCCTCTCAGCTATTACAGCCTCAACACCGTCAAAGCACCCTCAGAACTTGTACTAGGAACACCTGTACATCTGATGTTACAACATGTGGGACTCTCCCTGTTGAGAGCTAAAACAACAAACATTTTTCTTTTGGTTGGCCAATTAACTAAAAGTGTTGCTATTTCAACACCTTTTGCCCAGTGGAAAAGAATCGCACAGTTGTGTTTCTGTAGCTCAGTATGTGTCCATGATGCACACAGACCTTTGAAGACACTATAGTCCAAATCCTGACTTACTATTTTTGTTGTTGTTGATATTATAATATTTAAAATGAAGAGAGACAGTTTTAGGCTGGCTATGCAGTATCTCATTTGCTGGAGAATCCAGTTTTTTACTAGAAACCAGATGGTGGCCCTTGGGAGAACAAGTGAAATCACGGAAAAATACAAGGGCTAGAAGAGAAGAGCGGTAGCGGTTGGACTGTAGGAGTAACAATCACTGGGGGTTTGCATGCGGCCCGTAGAAAACATGCACAGAAGGTTAAGAACCAAAGTAGAAAAGATACTACCGAGATGAGAAAATATGCTTCAGAGCAGGAGTTCTCAACCTTCCTAATGCCTCGACCCTGTAACACAGGTCCTCAGGTTGTGGTGACCCCCTAACCATAAAATTATTTTCGTTGCTGCTTCATTACTGTAATTTTTGCTACTGTTATGAATCGGGCGACCCCTGTGAAAGGGTCGTTCCACCGCCACCCACAGTTTGAACCGCTGCTTTAGAGGACAAAGGGTCAGGTAGCAGAACCACAGGCTGTGACTGAAACATAAAGTAATGGATCAAAAGCTTAATGGCAAGATAAGTAGGGAAAAACACACATTTTAAAAAGAACATATGTAGAAGCAAATTTTTTTTTAAAGTTAGATAATAGGATGTAATGAGGTAGCGCAATACAATTAAGAGATAAAGAGATAATAAGATGTGTTTTAAAAATGACTTTTATGTTTTATAACAATCGGTAAGATGAATAAGAAAGCGTATTATTCACTCCCTGATAATACTGATCAATTTACAAATAATCTACTTGTCTCACTTTCAGCCTTTAAGAAAAAAGTACAGCCCAATTCTAACACTTGACATCCTCAGAAAGGCTTCTTACTTTCATCTTATAATCCAGAGGGAAAAAAAGAAAGGTAAATGTAACTTACACTCATCTCGAAATCGGGGTTCAGCATTTGGCCCAACTCTCCCAAATGTTTTTATGATCTCTGTATGCAAAGCATGCTGGTCTTGATACTGAGGGTCTTCCAAGAAAGATGCTAGCTGCATTTTCACCCTTTCCAGCAACTTAAAATGAAACAATATGCAGTGATTTTGTAACACATTAAAAATGAGTACAGCTGTTAAAGGGAAAGGTACACATTAAACCCGGCTTGTGACTGTGAATTCAAACAATTTATATCAACATGATATTCGAAGTTTGGAGTGACATGAGTAATTATTTAATCTTCTGGGTTCCAAAAAGCTTTCACACCTTTGTGCATGCTTATGAATTCTTAAAGATTCCCTTTTTCTTTTTTGGTGGGTGAGGAGAGCTTAGAAAATATAAATACTCCCTGATAAATTGTAAAAACAAATGCGAAACTTTCACAATATTTAGTGAGAAGGAGATAAGAGAATGATGAGCCTGTCACTGAATTACAATTGTTAACACACAGTGTGAGCTAACAGAGTATTCACCTTCTGAAAGCAATGAGTCATCAATGAGTTACATCTTACTCACATTTCCTTAAAAGACATTTTTATTTTAAGATTTAAGAACATGTTGAAATTCTGCCAAGATTGCAAGCTTAGCAGAATGTTGGGCTCTTCTATGTTGCTTCACCAGTGAGATATTTCAGGGGACAAATGGGAAACATTTCTTTCTATTGCTAACACAGCTGTTTAATTTTTGTATCAATTAGTTTTTTGTGATTAAAAAATTCATTTTATTGGGGGCTCATATAACTTTTACCACAATCCATACAGTTTTTTTTGTGATTCTTAACTCTCTGTGGCAGAGGAAAAATTTAAAATAGCATCATGTTCACTGTCAAATGAAAAGCTTAGTTTATTTGTTGAAGTGACCATAAATATAAATAATAATTTATTTTAAAATCTATAGGGCTTCTCATTTTAGTAAGGACAAGTATAATTTGATAACAAAGAATGAATTGTCTATCAACTTTGAACTGAAGCTTGCAGTTATGTTGCTGATGGAACTTAATAATCCCGAAATGAAGTCACAGTTTCAGCATCAAGACAGGATCTTAGGGAGGGAGAGCTTGGAGACCACAGGGAGATCTGCTCTGTCCACCAGAGGGTTTCCGGAGCCTGAGCTGAAGGACACAGCTACCATTCTATTTGTGAAAC
This sequence comes from Tenrec ecaudatus, assembly GCF_050624435.1. Taxonomy (NCBI): domain Eukaryota; kingdom Metazoa; phylum Chordata; class Mammalia; order Afrosoricida; family Tenrecidae; genus Tenrec; species Tenrec ecaudatus. Next base: position 14,959,755 of record NC_134544.1, read on the forward strand.
TGAGATACATTTGTGCCTTCAAATCTGTGAAGCCTGCTTTCAGGAATTTCTGTAGTCTGCCCCCAAAAATCTACTGGACATCAGCGGGCTCTGGGGCTGGGTCTAGTTTGAAGGATCAAATGACCTTCTTGGCTAAAAACAGATCATCTGAGGGTTAGGCCAGATTTTCTAATTAAGAATGACTAGACAGTCCTCAGGATATGGAAACACTTTTGGGTTAGGTTTATCATGTTTTCAAATATCGAGTCTCCTGTGGCCCACAACTAACTAGAAAATAAAATGAAACGACAGGATTCACTCAGCACTCGCAGGAGCATGCAGAAAGCCATTTCAATAATTTCCTACCTCTCTTTGAATCACTGTTTCCATAATGGTGCCAAAGGCCGGGATTGTGGCAATCCTGACAGAGCTGGGAGAACAGAAAAAAATTAAGAAACTGAAACTTTCTTTTGGATGAAAAGTGACTATTATTAAAATATATACCAAAATAAGTACAGGATAAGTATATTGTATTAGTCTCTAGCAATGACAAAATTAAAAACAAAAAACAAAAAAAGCAAACCAAGAAGAATGCTCATAAAGACAGACAGGATAACTTAAGGTCGCAGTCTGTGAAACTCACAATTCTGGATCACTGGACAAGGTAACAAGGGCCGGAGCAACCCGCTTGTCAACTAACGCTTCACTCATGCCTCGAAGAGTCAGCTGCAAACCAGTCAACATGCAATAAAAAATGGTTTGGTAAACTGGAATGAGAACTGGGTTAGCTGTGACTGAGGATGGGCAGGCAGACTCACTGGCCTTTCTTGGTTCAACACCCACATGAGACATGAAGAGGTTAGGCATCCGGTTCATGCTACTACACTTACGATCCAACCTGTTAGTGAGGTTAGCAGAGCGTCCCTTCTTGGCTTAAAAGAAACAGACCATCAGCAGCGTTTCCAATTTGGAAGTGTTTATTGATGTCTAGTATTATTTTTATCTTTTTTCTCCCCTTCAATAAATACATGGTTCTCTAAATTAGGGACACTGTGTGGGTTGCCGTTTACAAAAAGTTAAGATGAATACTAAACGTGATTCATTTTAAAATCAAGAACGCATAATCCAATGCTCCTTTTTGAGAATTTTGAGTTTAAAAGCTGATGGTTATTTCTTGACAGACAACTTATGAGAGGGATGCTGAATGTCAAAGGCAGGCAGGGCACTTACATTTCAGGGTCACTGGAGAGAGTAATGAGAGCAGGAACCACCCTCTGAGCTACCAGAGTCTCATTCACCCCCTTCACCAACAGCTGATGGGTCGGCGCAGGGGGAGTCACGGGAGATGCACGGAAAGGGCAGACAGTGCCGTGGGAAGGAGATAGGCACGGCCACGAGAGAGAAAACACAAAGCAAAACCAAAATTAGAAGCTAAGCAAATATTGCTACTAGCGTGTTCCACACAAGCAGAGAATGCTGAGGAGGAAATAAAGCTTGAATAGTCTAGCAGTCTACAAAAATCGAGTGGGTTGCCATTTCAGTGGCAATTTGTCCTTCTGGTCATAGTCTGCACCGGTGCCATGAAAACGAAGGCATTTTCAAAGAGGACACTGCCTGTTGTTTTTTAAGGGGCTAAAAAGAAGGCACATAACAGGCTCCACAGTTAAAATTCCCTATGCCAGCCTGGGGTGATTTGACTATGACCAACAAGGTCCAAACTGGACTGTTTATAACCAAACTCAAATGGCTAGATGCTGTCACGAAACTGTTGGTGATGGTTCCATAGCAAGTTAAAGGATCAGACACATGGGTCAACCTTCAGTAGTTCAGAGCAAGGAGAGCTCTCTTTAGAGGTTTAGAGATACAGTGCAGCCTGGTTGGGGGCGGGGAGTACCACACTGGGAATCTGACCTGGCCTTAGGTACCCAGCTTCCCGCTTACTAGCCCACTCACTAGTGGCTTTAGGTACATGGCATTTGAAAATGGTGGCGCTCTCATCTACCTTCAAGGATTGCCATCCTATGAACTTGTACTAACAAGGCATCTGACAAAGACTGGCACTCAGGAAATGATGCAATGTCACAGTGATTCTGACTCATAGCGAGCCACAGGGCTTGTAAGGCTGCAATCTTCATGGAAGCAGGCTGCCACGTTGCTCTGCAGAGCTGCTGCTGGGTTCAAACTGCAGACCTTTGGGTTAGCAACTGAGGGCTTCACCGCTGCATCACTAGAGCGCCTCAATAAATAATAACTATATCACTATCATGACCACTCCAAGCTTATGAGATTTGTTGTGTATTTGGGAAAAAGACATTGTTCAATGTTTGAGTTTTTGATTGGGCCACAGGTGACATTTTATGGATAGTTGTGTTATACACTTCTCTAAAAGCACAAATACATTTTAAAACAAACACAAAGTCTATAATTTAGATAGATGTATCTCTAGAACTCATACATAAAAATGATTCATTCTGCAATCAACCCTACATTGTAATAGAAAACTAAACATGCCTTTAAAAATTATTAGTTGAGATTTAATACATATATCGTTGTCATTCTAATACCTTTTGTTTTTATAAAGGTTTGTGAGAAGGGTAACCCCCCTCTAATCTTACAGTCTCAATTTTGGAATATAAGCACACTTTAATCAGACTGCTCACCTGGAATGCAGCTAGTCCGCACAGGAAATCTAAGATGCCGTGAGATTGTTACTAACACAAACTCATCACTGTGCACGTGCTAAGACTTTCTTCCTACAGGACACGAGCACAGAGAACACATATTGTAATTTTGCAAAGGAGCTTTGCGGCGCAGTGGTTAAGGGCGAGCTGCTAACCGAAGGTTGGCGGTGTGAACCCATCCATTGGTTTTGATCTGCTGCTTCCATGACGGCATAGGGCAGCTCTGCTTCACGGGGGTCAAGCTAAGTGAGGACCGACTTGACTGCCCTGAAGCAATAACCACTTTGCTTTAAGGGGTTACCACTTAACAACAACAGTACTCTCATTGCAGAGGTTGGGTAGAAGGAAACAGGGGCAGGGAAGGACAAATATCTCACTGTCAAAAAAAGTATTTGGGTGTGCTATTCTTTATTGATATTCCAAATTTATTATTACCTCGATTAATTTAAAAACACACTTTCTGCTGTGTGTATCATTTTATGAATAACAAAGCTTAAATCTGAATCAGTCAAGTCTATCTTAAAAAGTCTATTTTGGTTTAGCAAAAATTATTAACCCAAACAAACAAAACCCAGATAATTTAAGAAACACAGCATATGCTTATTGCTTTGGTCTTTCTAAATTTACTTTAGTAAGGTGGAAAACAAAACAAAGCATGTATTTAAGAACTACAAATGATTACAGGCCCAATGGCAGTATTTCATCTCAAGTACTCTGGATATGTTATCAAGAGAGACCAGTCCCTGGAATAGGATGTCACGTTGGTAAGGGAGAAGGACAGTGAAACAGAGAAAGCCCCTTGAGGAGTTGGATAGATGCAGGGGGTCCAACAAAACCACTGTGAAGAAGGTGCAGGGCCAGGCCATGGTTGGTTCTGCTGTACACAGCCACTACGACCGCCGTACTAGCACTTAGCCACAGCAACACGCTTCTGAGCATTTTACCCCAAACTGATGTCTAGACCTTTAAAACCGTATGAAGTTAAGTACACTTATTTATCAATGCTTTAACAGATGAAGGAACTGAGGCTAAGAGAAGCATAGTAAATTGGCCAGAGTTTCTTTCATAGGTCGCAGTAGTAGCAGAGCAAGCTCAGAAACTCAGTTACACACGCCTAAAGTTCAAGTTTCCATTGAGGTGTGATATGAAGCTACCTCTGTTTCCTCATGTCTGACATAAGAGAAGCTGAAAAACCTTTCTGTATTTTTTATAAAAATTCACTCAGTCACACTAGCAGTTAGATGATAAAACTCTCAGAAATAAACTTCCAGTAATTGGCTACTTCAAAAAGTAGCACTGTATTGTCTTTTATTGAACAATGACAATAACATGACCAATTGAGTTTCCCCTTAGGTACTTACTGTCATTTGGCAACTCAGCTAAATTAATGTTCAATTTCAGTACTTATTTCGTCGGACCTTAGTGGTCTCTATATTTCTTACTTTCTTCTTTTTATTCTTTCGTTTTTCCTTCTTTTGCCTTAGTTTTGTATGTTTTTATTTAGAATGAACTCATCTTTTAGGAAGCAGGCATGACACTAAATATCAGTATTAGTAACAAAAGAAATATTGTAAACTATAATTACTATTTTAATACAATTTTAAAGTAACAGATCACTGACAAAAAAGGAACTTTGATTCTTCCCATGTGTCACTTTTACTTTCATCTGCGCAGTGAAATTTTTGGTCATGAATGGTTTTGAGAAACATGGAAACGAGCCTCCTCAAGTGGACTAGGCTGTTCACATTCAACCTGTGAGCCTGCTAAAAACCACTGAGGCACAGGTACATTTCCAGACACAGGCAGCAGACAGAAACCCAGACCAGTGAGAGCCACACAGGAGAGATAAGGCAAAAACGGAAAGCACAAAGGGAGAACGAGGCATCTCTATGTACGTTAGACTTACCCCCATGGTCTGCTTCACCAGTATAGACACACAGTTCAGAAACAGAGTTGAAGAGAAAGAGACAGCTCTTGTGGTCTCAGAAGAACATTCTAAGAAGAGACTGTGCTAAAGAAATAGCCCAGCATTTAAAAGGATGCCTGTTGGGGGCGTGTGTGTGGAGATCTCACTCACTGCCATCAAGTCATTTCTGACTCAAAGCGACCACCCTATAGGGCAGACAAGTGCCTTCCTGGTTTCCAAGGCTGTAGATCTTCATGCGAGCACAAAGCCTCATCTCTTTCTCTTGCAGAGTGGCTGGCTCTGCAGTGTGCAGCGCAGCTTGAAATCCACTACTATGCTGCAGAGCTCCTGCGGGGAGGGGTGAGACTAGGGCTGGATACAGACCTCTGCTTGGTATCTTTCACGGAAACGCCCCTCTTTTAGTAAACCTGGTAGAACCTGCACTAAACAGCAAGTTAACTTTTAGACCGGGCAGTCACCTTGACCTGCTTTATCATTTTAAAAAGGAGAAAAACCCTCAAATATGCATAGTAACTAAGGGGATCGGGACTAAGGACCCTCCTTCCTGATAACAATGGAAGTTTCTTTTGAGATTTAGACGTTTCCTTGGCTGATAGGATAGTAAGGGAATGATAGTAAGGGAATAATAAAGTAGCATAAATCAAGAAATTAAAGTATTTCTGTATTTACAACATTACTTACAATATAGTACTTAGGAATCCAATTATATTTTACAACTCAAAAGATACCCTATACTGTTTCATTAGCTATATATACTTCATTAAACAACGAGGTGCACCTAAAGAGACTTACATAAGATAGAAATGGGAGGAAAAATCAAGAGGAACATTCAAGAACCAATATAGCTAGAAAGCATTCTTTAAGTACATAAAGTTAAATTATTACATTTCTGCCACATCCCAGTACACAACTAAAAAATGTTGAATGCTGTAAACTATACTACACATCCACATAAGATTTGTAGGGTTTTTTTTCCTTTAAAAAAAATTCCCTCTATCTTTTCCAAAAAAAATCATCATCTGAACCAAGAGAAGCATTTGTTTACATACCTCAAACATTCTAGCAGCAGTACACCTAACAAGTGCTGAAGTGTGGACAACACCATACCACAAAACTGTTAACAGTAACTCATGATAGGCAGGATTTGCACTGGAAGAAAAAAAGTCAATGTTAAAAATCAAGGGTACAATATCTTCGTGGTGTATTGAAAAATACTGTTTTTATGATTATTGATAAAAATATTGGGAAATATATAGATTGGTTCTGTATTTTATTAAATTATGTATATAATATTTGATGAAAAAGTCACTTTGTAAAACCATATACTTTACCATATTCAGAAATTACACTTTTAACTTCTCTAGCATGTACAATTATGATAGAAATGTCAACTCTATAGCTTAACAGTTAAAACAATCAAAATAGAAAAATCAAATTCCTCTGGGAAAAAATATAAGGAAAAAGCAATGGGCAAAAAAAAGTCAGATTGCTCTCTCCGTTTCTCTGCCACCCCGAGTGCGGTGGTGCTCCGACTTCACCATGTCGTCTCATAAGACTTTCAGGATTAAGAGATTTCTGGCCAAGAAACAGAAGCAGAATCGGCCCATTCCCCAATGGATTCGAATGAAAACCGGTAATAAAATCAGGTACAACTCTAAGAGAAGACATTGGAGAAGAACCAAGCTGGGGCTGTAAGGAGCCCCCTGAAGGGTGGCACGCATGGCCGCATTGTCCCAGACTCAAATTTTGTCCCCATCTGATGACTTGAACTTCTATTGGCAAATAATCTGGTTTATTCCTTGGTTTTTTGCTTCCTAATCAAGTTTAACAATAAATGATGTAAGGCTGTTGGTGTGGAAAAAAAAAAGTCAGATTGGTCAGTTACAACTTTTGTGGACATTAATTTCTGCATCTGTTCAAGCAATACACATGCTATGATGTCAGATTGTTGCTGTTGGTGATGTCACCATTTCCGGCTCATAGCACCCCACCGTGCACAGAAAGAAAGACCACCCAGTTGGGCATTGTCCATTAAGAGCAACTCACATCCTCTGGCTGGGGAGCCTATTCAGATGCCAAATGGCATCACTACTCAATACATGAGGGAAGTTTCTGTAAGGCGAGAAATGAAAACTTCTCCCACAGCCAGATAATGCAGTGACAGCAAGACTACGGAAACAGGAGTGAAACAAGGAGCCCAAGGAGATGGCTTTCACTCTGGGGGCTCCTTTTCCCATTTCTGGAAAATTCCATTTTCCTCCAATTTATACTTGATTTTAACGTCTCCAAATTCCTTTCCCCCCAGTATAAGGCAGCATATCGAAGAATATAAAACAAAACAACCCCATTTTCATTAAGTCAATTCCAACTCAGAGCAACTCTATAGGAAGGACAGACTTCCCTGTGGGTTTTGGACAAAGCAAGTGCTTACGGGAGTGGAAGGCCTCCTCTTTCTCCACCAGAAGGTTGGTGGTTTTGAACTGAAGCTGTCCAACCCGTAGCCACTAGGCTACCAGGACAAGACCTAGAGATTTGGAATAGTTTTCAAATCTTCTAGCCTTGAAATAATGAAAAATAATGAAAATTTTATTGCTACCAAATCAGGCTTTTATTTTTTAAAAATGTGGCACCAACGTTTTTGACACAATTTCCAGCTAGGTCTCCACACTTTTGCAGGTGGGGTTTCCACATATCTAACCCATAGGCTTCCACATTTATTCGGCCTCCCCTTTTCACAAAAAACTGTTTGCTCAGTAACCTCTGGCAAGTAAAAACGTTTGCGCTGTAACCCAGAATACAGGATAAAGTATAGGTATATCTGCTTTTGCAGTCTTCCTAGAAAGTTCTTGGTTGCTCGTTGGGCTGTTAACTACAAGGTTAGCAGTTCGAAAGCACCAGCTGCTCTGCGGCAATCTGATGTGGCTTTCTACTCCCAAGAACGGTCTTGGAAACTCACGGGGGCACTTGTATCCTGACATACAAGGCACCTGTGAGCATGAATGGACTCAATGGCAGTGAGTTGGTTTTTATTTTGGATTGTTCCAGCGTCCCTCCAGGGGGTAGTGTTACTCACTTTGGGAAACTGCCCCAAATCTTCCCCCAAACATTCTGTACTCTGATTTGTACTGTGGCAAAGGTAGTCTTGGCATCAAGGAACTCAAATCATGTTCCTTTTAAATATTCTTTGCATTTGGGGAACAAAAAGTCTGAAGGGGAAAAATCAGGGCTGTGGGGCGGATGGGGGCAAGGAGGGGTACTGTGGTGATGGGAAAAAGAAACCGTGGCACAACATTCCCGGTCTTTTCCTCACCAATGCAGTTGTTAATTTTCATTAAACGTCTTCATAACAAGCCCGTCAAATTGGCCCGTATCCTTTGAGGACATCTATTAGAATTACCCAGTGAGAATCCCCCAAAACTCATCATACCCCTCTGATCTGACTCTCTGCCTTGAAGTGAACTGGTCCAGTAGAGCTGCCCGGAAGTCATTGTCTTAGCAGGACCTTACTCTCTGATAAATGCAACACTTGTTCCCCAATTACAATTCATTCCATCAAAATGATCTTCATTGGGGAAGATCAGCTTTTTGTTCAATGCTGTCTTTTAAGTATCCTTTTTCAAAAGGTACTCTCACAAGACTGAGATAAGGGAGTGACTTGAGAGAATGGTTCTGCAGACACCCACTGACTGCATGCGGAGCCATGCTTCAACACACTGTTTGGAATAAACCGTGCATGTGTAAAACAGAACCTCAGGAGCAGTATTTGTAAGGTTACCCTTACATGCTATAATTCTAAATGATAAACTTTATAGGTCTGTTATAGAACTCTAAGCTGTATTTTTTTACCCCAGTTCCACAAAAGAAGCCTTCAGGCTATCCAGAGGAGCATGCGATAATGAAAGCAGAGTCATGACATCTTCTAAGAATCCCACTAGCAGCTTTCGGTCTTCTTCCTACAGAGGAAAGGGATGAATGATGAGTTTCTGAGCAAGCAGGTAGAACTGAAAATTGTAATTACCCGCCATCAGGAATCATTAGTGACTAAGAAGAAAGCACACTCATTTGGAAGCTATTTTAGTTAAAAGACATTTACCAAGCACATGTATGATCAAAATTGTTCAACGACAATGGATATCTTGACTCTGGTTTAGAACTGCACTGTCCAATATGGTGACCACTATAGGCTGACGCAGATATAATACTTAAATAAAAACTATGCAGGAATTTCCCCAGTTCCTTAGTTGCAATAGCCACAACTTCAAGTACTTGTAGATCAGTCACATGTGATCAGTGACGCCCTTCTTGGACAGCTCACATGTAAAGGATTTCCATCCTTGCAGAAAGTTTTATCTGCGAGTTCTGATGTAGCACACAAGCATATGCACCCACTCTAATTTACGTAACCCATTTTAATTTCCATGAACTTTAGCTTTAACAAGTTCATTACAAACTCGTAAAAGATAGCTTTGGTACAGAACATGGATTTCCAAGAAATTATCTTTGCAGTGAGAAATTATCCTTGTGATGAGAAAGGCTGACTGATTGACGAAATATAAACTACGAGGGGGTACCCAGAATTGTGCTGGGTGGGTGGAGCTTTCTTAGTACACATTTTCCCCACTAGGTGAGCACCTTGCAATTCACTCTGAGTTAGTGCACCCAGTGGCGTTGCCTGGGAAGGTTCTCTCTGGTCACAGTGAATTTTTTGTAAAAGCAGCTTTGCTCTGAACCTTTTTAGGGGGTTGGACGATTTAAGAGTACAATGTGTGGCTGTGAAATTTTGCTTCTTGCTTGAGAAAAATGCTATAGAACGGTTGTGAGGTTGAACACAGCTTAAGAGGACAGCTCTATGGGAAAAACTCAAGTGTATGTATGAGTGGTTTTCTTGTTTCAAACAAGGTAAAATGTCAATTGATGACAAACCTCATTTTGGACACCAGTCAACTTCCCAAAAGGATGAAAATGTCGACTCATAGTGCATGTGGAGTTCATTTAACCAGGTTAGACTGCTAATCAAGCTTTCTGTTTAGAGGTTCTGAAAAAAATTGTATAACAGTGTGCAACAAAAAAGGCCTGATTTGTGGCAGATGGGGGACTGGTTCCGCCACCACGACAATGCTCACGTAGCCATCTCAGTGTGCCAGTTTTTGGCAAAAAAACAAAAACCCAGCATGCATCTCTTGGCCCAGGACCCTTACTCATCTGACCTTGCTCCGTACAACTTCTATTTGTTTCTATGAATGTAGAGGGACATGAAAGGATTGATAACATAGAGTAGGTGAAGAAAAAAATGAGGAAGGTGCTGTCAGCCATCCAAACTGATGAGTCTGAAAAATGTTTCCATGAATGGAACCACAGGTTTGACAAATGTATTAAGTGTAATGGAGGGTATTTTGAAGGTGAAAAGGTTGTTTAAAAAAAATTTAAATACATAGCTTTGGGGAGAAAAATCCATTTTGGGGTGGGGTACCCCCTCATGTAGTATTATTAAAATTAATTGTTGCATCTCTTGTTTTTTTGAATCCTTTTCTTTTAATCTTCAAAGGAACCCTAGTGGCACAATGGTTCAAGCATTTAGTTGTCAATCAAAAGGCCAGGCTCAAGCCCATTAATGGCACCATGGGAGAAAGACATAGCAGTCTGCTTTTGCGAAGATTCATAGTCTTGGAAATGACAGTAGGTTTAGTTCCGTTGTCTTGTGTATTTTGGAATTTTTTATTGTGAATTAGGTGAAAGTTTATTAAACAAATTTCCTACTCAAATTCACATGGAGTCTAGTTTGTGACACTGGTTGCAATCCCCTCCCTGTGTCAGCACTGTCCCCACTTCAACCATGGGCTCCCCATTTGTCTAGCCTTCTTGTCTTCTAAATGCTACTTTGGGGCAAACGCTGCTCTTTTGGTCTAGTCCAGTTGCTGTTCCAGGAGCACATTCCTCAGAGGTGTTACTGTTTACTTTATGGGTCTGCCTGTGGGGCTATGGGGTGGTTTCCAGGAGTGTGTTCAGTTCTAAGCTTCAAGGGTATCTAAAGTCATAATCCCACCAGTGTCTATTAAGACCAGAAAGTCTGATCTTTTTAATGAATTTGGATTTTCTTCCACATTTTCTCAAACTCTGTCAAGGACCTTCAACTGTGACCCCTACAGACACTCAGTAGCAAAGGCTGGGCACCATCTACTTTATTAGGCTGCAGGCTGGAGGAGGCTGCAGTTTCCATGGTTCATCAGCCCTTCAGACTAATTGTTTCTTTGAAACTTTGGCTTTCTTTGTTCTCTTTGCTCCAGACAGGATGAGACCAATAGTTGTATCTTAGATGGCCACCTGTAAACTTTTAAGATTCAAGTCGCTACTTGTCAACGTAAGAGATAATATTCTCTATGTACTACGTTATGCCAGGTGACTTAGATGGCCCAACACTCTGGTCCCTCGCCCTCAAATCTGGTAGTAACACCATCCCCTGAGGTATCTGGTTATGGTTACAAAGTTGTCTGGACCATTCCCCCCTGTGTTATACAAGACATACATGGATATATTTGCAGCACATACATATGTGAATGTACAACTAGCCAATGACAAATCTATCTATGCATGTGGTCATATGTCCATACACCAACCCCACTTGTTTGTTTATCTTTCTAAGTGTTTACTCAGGAATTACTGCTTGCTTTAACTTTATGTGCAGTCCTTAACCATCCTCACAACTGTGTGTTTGAGGCCATTGTTAAAACCACTATGTCCTCCCAACCCAGGGGTTCATCTTTTGGAAGGAGGTCAGAGAGCTCTACTAATCTCACAGGCTTTCAGGGCTAATCAGTAAGAAGTGACCTCTCTTAGTCTGGAAGCTCTGCTGAAACCTGTTCACCATGGCTGATTCTAAAGGTATTTGACATACCAATGGCACAGCTTCCAGAAACACAGCAATGCACAAGCCACCACAGTACAACACAGACGACATTTTTAAAAGATGAGGCTGTCTTGCAGGGTGGGGCGGGGTTGAACGGGGCAAGACCGGGCTGAGTGCACCTGTGCGGTGGGCGGCCTTTTCCCATGTTCTCATCTCTCTGGACCAGGCTGTGGGTCTCTCCTTGCAGTGGTGTAGTGTGAGAGGGAGTATGAGCTACGGCCACCCAGGCATCATGGCGGGACAGGCATTTAGAAAGTTTCTTCCCCTCTGTGACTGAGTATTGGTGGAAAGGAGTGCCGCTGGAACAGTCACCAAAGGAGGCATTATGCTTCCAGAAGAATCTCAAGGAAATGTCTTGCAAGCAACAGTAGTAGGTTGAGGGTCTGGCTCAAAAGGAAGAAGTGGCGAGATTCAGCCAGTGAGTGTGAAAGTTGGAGATAAAGTTCTTCTCCCTGAATATGGGGGCACCAAAGTAGTTCTAGAGAAGAACTCACTTAGAGATGGTGACATTCTTGGGAAGTATGTAGACTAGAATAAATCACTATTGAAATGGCATCATGTGAAGCTGCCCATTCCACTAAAGTTCTAAAGTCTTTCATCATGTTCAATAATCTCCATGCTTCTCTTTTATAATAAGCTAATGAAGGGCAGTGTCTCTAAATTTTCATTTTATTGCTTTAAAAAATTTCCAAATCAAAATGTTACCCCCATCCAAAAATAATTGACTTAAGTCTATTTTGTAAAAGAGTGCAACAAATATGAATTTATTCACTTAACCTAACTATCCTCTTGAGCCCCCAGCTGACCAGGCAGCTGTACTTGAATTTCAAAGAACAAAATAAGTATATTTAGGTATAGCCTGCCAAAATAACCAACAAATCTGTCTTAGAAGAAGTACAGCCAGAATGCTCCTAAGAAGCAAGGATGACGAAACTCTGCCTCAAGTATTTGGCCATGCTGACAGGAGAGAACCATCCCTGCAAAAGGACGTCATACGTGGTAAAGCAGAGGGGCGGTGAAAAAGATGTACCGACACATTGACTGCAACAAGGGGATCCAACTTAAGAACAACTGTGGGGATGGTGCAGAACTGGGCAGTGTTTCGTTCTGTTGTACGTAAGCATCGCTATAGGTTGGGACCGAGTTGACAGCACCCGATGACAACAATGAACAGAATAATGTCCCCCAAATGGCAATGATGAAGCCTTAACTCCTGGTACAACCTCATTTGGAAACAGGGTCTTTGAAGATGTTATTAGTTAACACAGGGTCATGCTGAGGTAAACTGGGTTCTAAGTCAACTGGTGCTCTTAAAAAAGAGGAAAGGCAACGCAAGAATGAGAGGGGAAAGATAGTCATGTGACGGGTAGAATTCTGCTGCAGCTGCAAGTCACAGCAGAGCGCACTGGTAGCCAGTGGGAGAAGCCTTGACAGCCACGTAGGGATCAGGCTCAATTCTGGATAATGAACAGCCACTAGCTGTTTATCAGCGAAGGCTGGCGCGTAATTAAGCAAACATCTTTCGGACTAAAACTAGGAAGAAAAGTTTAGGAAACAACTTCTGAAAACCAGTCCAAACTCCTATGGATCACACTGGTCTGATCTGCGACCACCCATGGGTGGTACATGATGGGGTATGCTAACTGGTTTTGCATGTTACCATAGCGGAGTAAGCAAGAACCATCTGAGGGACAAGCTGGAAAGGACAAGGCAGGAACTTCCTCTAGAGCAGCGGCTCTCAACCTGTGGGTCCGCGACCTTTTTAAGGGTCAAACAACCCTTTCACAGGTGTCACCTAAGGCCATTGGAAAACACCTATTTCCGATGGTTGGGGGTCACCACAACACGAGGAACTGTATTAAAGGACCGCAGCATTACAAAGATTGCGAACCACGGGGCTAGATGTTTCTAAGAGAACATGGCTCTCGGGAACATACATTTGGACTAGACACTTCGAAATCTGTAAGGCAGTAACTTTCTGTTCTTATTTCAGTTACTTTCAAGCTAATTACAATTTAAAATGCGCCCCAGGTGTTTCTGAGAACAGCGCTCTACAGGCTAGTTCAATGGCTGTAACCATCTGGAAGTGAATCACCAAGCCTTCCTCCCAAGGCACCTCTTGATGGATTCAAACTGCCAACCCTTTGGGCTAGTAATCCAGCATGTAATCACAGGCACACCAAAGGATTCTTTTCAATTCTTAAAAAAAACACTGATTTGTAGTGCTTAAGTTATGGTAGCTTTAAGAAACTATTTTTAAAAAACAAAACAAAAAAACCCCACCCAAAGCCACTGCCAACAAGTCAATTCTGAGTCATAGTGACCCTCAGAGAATTTCCAAGACTGTAAATCTAGACAGGAGCAGAGAGTCTCATCTTTCTCCTATGAAGCGCCTGGTGGCTTTGAACTGTGGACTTCACAACAGCCCTATGCTTATCCACAGTGCCACTAGGGCTCCTACTACAGTGGGAGACACTTCAAAAAATCATGGAAGTACACATTCCTTTTTCTGTTGTACATTTTAACTTCTAAAATGACTTTAACCTGAAGCCATATTTTCACCTTACTAGTGTGATTGTCTCACTCTTTCCAAGGAAAAGGTCTTCTTGCAGGTTCCGATATTAACTGGGATTGTTTTTCTCAGGAATGTGCTGCAGTAATTTTAGAATCCAAATGTCTGTTGCACATCCTAGTGCTAGGTACTTAAAATGGTGGGAAGTGAGCGTGGCCAGCCTGCCACATAGGTGAACACCTATGAACGACATCTCTTGATTAATTCCTCGTCCATTTGATTCGAATCTCTGCTAATTCCAGGCGGAGAGTTTGGGTTGGCAAACCCTGCTTTTGTACTCTTGGGAGGCCAGTGAGACGCTGGCTCTACTGTTCAGGAGGCCATGTGGAGAGAGGGAGCTCAGCCGTCTGCAGAGGCTGAGCACCCGCTGACCAGCCAGCTAATAACCCAGCAGCGTGACGAGGGAGGAGATGCCCAGCTGAGCAGAGCCCAGGCTGCAGGCTGAAGAGCTAATAAAATGGTGACAGTCAGCCATTATGTTTTGGGGTGGTTTAAACAGTTAACAAAGTAGTTTAACAGTATCTGCCAAAGATAAAATATTCGACAACATTTTGCTTCCTCCATCACATGTACTATGTTTTTTTTCTCTCATTAAGACGTTATCACAAACAGAACTCAAACTCAATCCAACTTGCTGCCATTGATTTGGTTGTGATTCATAGCACCCCACAGGACACAGTAGCACAGCCTCATAGGGTTTCCAAGGCTGCCCTCTTACAGAAGACGGGGCGACAGCTTTCTCCCAGGGGAAGGCTGGTGTAGTGTAAGCTGCTGACGTTCTGGCGAGTAGCCAGAAGCTTCGCACCAAGACACCAGCACTCCTCATCAGGAATACAATCGCTGCTAAACCAACGCAGCCTAACACTTGTAATAAAACTGTCTCCATCTACCGAGGTTTCACTCAGGGTCCTACTACTCCAATGTGCTCACGTAAAAACCAAATTTTCCCTCTTATGGGTAAAATGTCACTTATACATACATTACATATACCTAATAGTAGATGGTTCCAGAGAGAAACTGCTTTTCCAGGGAATCTGGAATCATTCTCTTACCTGAATATAACATGTAAGGACTCCTGTCGCATAAATGGGGACGGTAGCTTTAGTGAGGACACCATTTCCTGCTGAGGAATCTAGTCAGTTAAAAAAAAAAGGTTTAAAATCTCAATATGTCAGTTTGAATGCAGACAGAAATAGACACAATGTAATTATTATGACTGTTTACCAGGTTTACAAGTAAATATTACTTTAGAAAATATTGGGATTAAAACACAATTCTGTACTGGGAGGGTAGAGGGTGAGTGGGTTGGAAAGGGGGAACCGATTACAAGGATCTACATGTGACCTCCTCCCAGGGGGTGAAGGGAGACGCCAGATAGGGCAAGATATGACAAAATAATAGTTTATAAATTATCAAGGGCTCATGAGGGAGGAGGGAGCAGGGAGGGAGGAGAAAAAAGAGGACTTGATGCAAAGGGCTTAAGTAGAGAGCAAATGCTTTGAAAATGATTGGGGCAAAGAATGTACGGATGTGCTTTATACAATTGATGCATGTATATGTATGGATTGTGATAAGAGTTGTATGAGCCCCTAATAAAATGTTAAAAAAAAAAAAACACCCCACAATTCTGCTGGTTGTTAGAACACAGCCTAAATGACTTCTTTCATAATTAGCATAAACACTTCTAATAGATGGAGAAGAACTTCAATCACTCAAATGAGGTGGGATGTGCGTGCTCTTATGCCCAGAAAGAGAAATCAGGACTCTAAAGGTGCCCCAGGACCCTTGGTCCGTGTGTAGATGGGCTTTCTGAACATTTTCCTTTAGTTTACAGTGCTCAGTAAGGGCCTAGGCATTGGGCTTGTGGGCATCATTTGTGTGTGAGGGTAAGTGATATTCCCTAGGTTCCAATACTAGCTCCAGCCCCTTCTACCTGCTCTCAGCCAACCAGAGCCCTGATCCTGGGGGAGTGAGCGTAAGCTTTTTTTTTTTTTTGCAAATGTAGTGTCTATAGATTTGCAAAAAGTTCCGGAAATGATAATGCATTTCAAACATTATTTTTAAAAAGCATCTAGAATTCTTTAAAGAAGCCTTTATCCCAAACAAATCTGATCAGTGTTTTCAAATATTAAAAAAGAAGGCTGATTGTTATTCATTCCTAGAGGGCCAAAGTAAAGCAGCTTTGTAAGCTCCTGAAGCTAAATCACTAAGGTAAGGATTATCTCCACATTTAAAACCGGCCAATCTATCCTAAAAGGGGGTGCAAAGACCTGAATTTATTTTCTTTTACATGATTCACAATGTCTTCCTAGAAACTGAAAAAACACACAGAGACAGCAGACCCATACGTAAATCAGCCCCGAGGCCACTGGTGTTGTCACTGCAGGCCTTGAGTGAGTGAAAACTGTCCCACTGGGGCTGGCAATGCCCATTCAGGCCTGTGCTTTCTTTGAAATCTAATGTTTCATTTACACAAGGTTCCAGCATATCATGTGTTCTTTTTCATACTCTTTTAATTTGATTTTTTAATGTTTTATATCGCTATGATGATAAAACATGAACAAGATATTGAACAAGATGCATGCTTATTTTATAATTTCCAGTATCTTAAATATAGTCCGCACTTCAAACCTCTCAGGTACAAGTGCCCAGTAGAAAAAGCTCAATGTTAGAGGTCAATTTAGTTATCAAGGAGGCGGTGGTGGTGATGTTAGCTTGGTGGGTGCTGATGAGTCAACTTTGGACTGACAGCAAGATCATGACAGAGCAGAACTGCCCCCATACAGTGGTCCTGGCTGTGATCTCTGCTGTTTGTTTTCTAAAATATTTTAGCTATCTTTCAAAATAAAATTTCACTTTTAAAAAAAGCTGAATATTTTATACAGTAAATTAGATTCTTACATAACTTTTATAAAAATTGCTCTGTGACACTGGCTCCAATTTTCACATTTTATCAGAATTCTTATTATGTCCACTCTATTCGCCATATTTTCATTTATCCTTCCTCCCTTCTCCCCTTATCATCTTTGCTTAGTTAAATGGTGGCTGCTTGGGGCCATCTATTACAGGTGATACTGGTTATTTTAAAATTTAATCATCTTTTGCTCAGCTGCACATTGACCTCTGGGAGTGGTTTCAGGTCTAACCTAAAAAGCTAATAGTCTCAGGGATACTCTAGTCCACATTAGTCCAGTAAGTCCGCTTTTAAAAAAATGAATTAGAATTCTGTTCTACATATATTCTCTATTCTAACCAAGACATTCTATTGTGTTCCAAGGGAGAATGGTTGGTAGTGGTAGCTGGAGACCATCGAGTTCTTTTAGTCTAAGGTTAGAAGAGGCGGTAGTTTGTGTAAGGTGTTAAGTCTGTGGACTGTTTTCATCCTTTATTATTTGGTTTCCTTTATTCTTTACTTCATATAGAGACAAATAGTTGTTCTTACAAGTTTTAAGACCTCAACTATGTAATGCCAATGGATTCACTTTCCCACAGACTGTGGTCCTAACCCCTTCAATGCAGCGAACCATTTCCACGACTTATTTCAGTGGTTCTCAGCTTTCCTAAAGCCGCGGCCCTTTGCTACAGTTCCTCATGTGGTGGTGACCCCCAACCATAAAATTATTTCGTTGCTACTTCATAACTGTAATTTTGCTACTGTTATAAATCAGGCGACTCCTGTGAAAGGGTCGTTGAACCCCCAAAGGGGTCGTTACCCACAGGTTGAGAATCGCTGCTCTATAGGGTTCACGATGTGTCAGAATCAAGTCGATTACAGTGAATGATTTGAGTTCATAGATACACCTATGCATGATATACTCATCTATGCCTTTCTACATATATATATACTTCTACCTATGTAACTGTAAATAATTATCATTACTACAAAACTGAGTATAACATTTAATTATTTTTCTTGTGTATTTTTTAGTGTCTTCATTGACCTTGGTCAAGGTGTACAGACTTATCTTGATTTGGTACTGTCTTTCCCATTAAGAAAACCACAAGTACTTATTGTCTAGATAATGATTCTCTTACCCCACCTGCTGCTACTCCTGGTAACCATCAGAGAACAAATATTTCTGTGTATATCTATTCCTAAATTTTCACAATAGTGGGACCAAAGAATGGATTGAGCCAGTTTCAGTTAGTTTTTGCGCATGGTATAAAGTATGGTGTGAGGTATGGATCCATTTTATTTCCTTGGTTAACCAGATTTGACACCCCCATTTGTTGAAGAAATTGTCTTTCCTTCATTGAATAGATTTACTTCTGCACTCTCAATTCCTGTTCTACTGGTCTCTGAGTCTGTTACTTAACCGGGACCAAGCTATTTAGATTCTGTAGCTGAGCAGTAAGTTTTGAGATGTGTAAGGTCTCTGATCCTTGTTTTTCTTCTTCAATATTGCTTTAGTTATGCAGGACCTCTTCCCTTCCTAGATAAAATTAAAGATTAGGTTTGCCATTTCAATAAACAATGTTGTTGGGTTTGGGGCTGAGATTGCTTTTGGTAATGTTGACATTTTCACAATATGAAGCCCCACCCATGACCATGAAATGTCTTTGCATTTACACAGATTTCTTCTATTTTCTTATAGTGCTATTGTTTTCCTTGTATGTGTTTCCGATATCCCTGGTTAAGTTTAGTTCTGGGTACTTTATCCTTTTGGAGCTACTGTGAATGGTATTCATGTCTAGATTTCCTTTTCAGAGTCTTCCCCCCAAAACAACTAAATTCTATGTGTTGATCTTATGTTCTGCTACTTCACTAAATCCTGTTTGCTCCAGCAATTTTTTGGGTGAAATCTACATCAAGGGTCATGTCACATGTGAATTAGGAGAGCTTTACTCCTCCCTTCCGAATCACCAAGGCCTGTACTCCCTTTCTTTCTCCAGCCTGCACTTCCAGAGTAACATGAAAAGAGAGCCATGTTAACGAGCATCTCTGTCTCATTTCTGTTCTCAAGGAAGTGCTCGCAAACTCCCTCGGTAGAAAACAATGTTAGTTGTTGAATTTGCAAATATGACTGTGCTTATGTTGAGGGATTTCCTTAAGACTCCCAACTTGCTGAGTGTTTACATCAGAAAACTGTGATGGATTTTAACAAATGTCTTTTCTACATCAATGAGATGTAGAGACCATGCGATTCTTTCCCTTTACATATGTGAACTATATTGACTGATATACTAATGTTGAAACATCTTTGCATCCTTGTTACGAATCTCACTTGATTGTGATGTATTGTTTTTTCAATATGATGTAGAATCCTGTGTCGCGTCAGGATTCACGCGGGATATAGACCTGTAATTTTCTTTTCTAGTGGTGTCTTTGCCTGGTTTGGGTATGGGGATTACACGGCTTCATGAAATTTATCAGGGAGTAGTCCTTCACTTTGCATGTGCTAGAGCAGTTTGAGTAGAATTGCGTCAACTCTTCACTGGCTGTGATATCTTTACGGAGCAGATGGTCAGGTCTTCCTTCTGAGGAGACAGACGTTGGGTAGGTCTGAAGTTTGAACCGCCAACTATGGTTATAATCAAACTAAAGGATTAATTCATGACTTCCTCATTAGAAAGAAATTAAAAGTGGCACAAGAAAGATACTCAAAGTGACACAGCTGTAAACCAAGACTCTGTATTAAGCTTTTCTGTTCATTGGTATTTGCTAGTGCACTTATACAGCTTACATAGAACATCCACAGCACAGCACTTCCCCGAAGCTGGGCAAAAAGATTCAGTGGCTTTAAGCATTATAACTAATAACTTACCAATGTTTTCTTCAGAAAGTCTTAAAATCTCCTGGAATTGAGGTTTTACCTAAATAATCCAAAGAAAGACCCAAAAAGGTTTCAGGTGCAATGGACTCATTGATGAAGAAATTAATAAAAAGCTTCTTTCTTACGAGTCTCTCTATTAATTCTGTTCTACAGAACACTGATTCAGATGGTCAGAAATATAATCATTCCTAACCTATAGGCTTGTGATGAAGAGTTGTTAAAATCATTTCTAAGATTCTTATAAATGCTTGGAAGTACTACCTCCTGAAAGTGAACTTGATGGTCCAATGTCACTGCCACTGAGTGGATTGCTACTCAAAGGAAAATGTAGGACAAAGTAGCCTCTGTGGATTTTTGAGGGCGTGAATCTTTTTGGGAGTAGAAAGTCTCCTTTTTCTCCCGTGGAGCAGCTGCTGGGCTCACACTACACACCCTGCAGGTGCAACCAGAGCTCCACAAACTTGGGGTTAGTCAGGGGATATATAGTGTTCTTCAAATGGATATTATATGATTAGAATTACTGAGAAAACATTTGACTGGGTTTAGAGGAATAAAGAGAAAATTCCATTAACTTAGGGTGTTTCATAAGTATCCACTATGTGATATTCATGACAAGACTATATCTTTATAACTACTTTCCTAAAATACTCAATATCACAGATTTTAAATCCAGTATTTGAAGTTTGAGCAAGTACGTTTCAATCTTTTATCAGTGATGTTACTACAAACTTCAGGGTACCATATCAACCAGATACTATATTGTGCTTAAGTGGGCCCTGATTTGCTTTTCTTAAATAAAAAGAAAGAAAGAAAGAAAGAAAGAAAGAAAGAAAGAAAGAAAGAAAGAAAGAAAGAAAGAAAGAAAGAAAGAAAGAAAAAAAGAAAGAAAGAAAGAAAGGAAGGAAGGAAAAAGTGAGAGAGAGACAACTACTGGTCCTTCTTTTAGGGAGCCCTGGAGGAGCAGTTCGTTGTGTACTTGGCTGCTCAGCACAAGGTCAGCACAGGCTCTCTGGGAGAAATAAGAGGCGCTCTGCTCCAGGCAACATCTGGAAGCAGCGACACTGTGTGCCCTAAAGGGTCACTATGAGTCAGAATCTACTCAATGGCAGTGGGTTTTGGATTAGTTCTTTTGAATATGCCAAAAAGTACTTGTCAGTCTTCCTAACAGCAAAACTAAATTAAATTCTAGTGAAGATGTAAAATAATCTTGTTTCTTCTACAGTAATATCAAACTTTATTTTTTGTCTTCTTAAAATGATGCCAGGAATATTATACTTAAAATCTATATAGTCAGCTTAAACTAAGGGGTAGTCCATTGTTAAAGGATTAATCTTAAAGATTATAGAACAAAAAGACACTGAGGCCATTTTCCACTTCATATATCAGCAGATTATACCCAGATTAATTATTTTTTAAGATCACCAACAATTAGTTAGCAGATAACTGATTTTCCTAACTATAGCACACTATATTGCTATAAATGTTTCAACAATTACAGGTTTAGTAATAAAGCGAAACACTACCTTCTAATTTCTAAATCCATGTTTGATGATAACAACTATCGCTTTCCTACAGTTTTATTACGGTCTCTAGATTACCAATGCGCTATACAACAAGTGGGTTAACAATATACCAAACTTCAAAATAACCTGTGTATGCAACTGCGATCAGTGAGACTTCTGATAATGATGGAAACAGTATGTTGTGTGTATCTCGAGAGTCCATGTGTTTCTAAAAGGCAGTGTTCCCTATGGGAAAGGCAAAGGGTTCCAACGATCACCTGGAATTCTGAGCCAAGTGTCCCAAGGAAACAACAGCTTCCTGAGCTTCTTGTAGAGGGTGAAGGACCAGTTGTGTATCTGAGGGACTGTGAATGGGTTTTCATGAGGATACCACCTAAGCTGAAAATCTTTAAGAGATCCACAGTGCATAGTCCTTTCTTTCTATGTCTGGTACAAACTAGGTATAGGCTGTATTATCTTATAATTATCAGTAAAGAAATTAGTACGACCAACTGTAATTTTATTCCACCACCATAGCATTTTACAATATTAAAAGGTAATTAGAGTAGAGGAAGGTCGCATGCTTTTATTTACTGTCATAGCATCACTGACACATGACATTTTTTCTATCTCCTGCAAATCGGAAAGCATGGGACACAAATGTTTACCTTAGTGTTTGTAAAAATTTTGCCAAAGGTCCGACAAAGGCGCCAGAAAAATCGGGAGAATTCATGGACACAGGCAGTTGAAGTAACATTAATTTTGCCAACTATTTCTATAAGTTGTGGCAACCTGAAAGAAAAACAGGCAGAGGGGACTTATAAATTATAGTTTCCTTCCTAATTTCTGAAACAATATAATTCAGCAAGCTCTTCTGTTTCCTTCTGTGTAGCCAGCAACATTTAGAAGCAAAGGAGTTGTTTTAAATTCTTTGAAAATGATGTAAGACTACAGTTTACACACTTCTTAAAACAAGGCTTAACTGTTTGCTCTATAGTATCTGGAAGTTTCCTGCTACAGTTCTGAGTCTGAGGTTAACGAGGCTGAAATCTACACAATCGTTTCCAGTTAAGAAGGTAAACAACATGGCATCCATTGTAGCCTCAAAAGAACCTCACGAAACTTGGGTATGTGCTAATTCAAATCTTTTCTTTGCGCCCCTTCCCCCTCAGCAATGCAGGCTGCCAGGAGAGAAGTTCTGTTGAGACAACATTGCAGTACCATCTCCCTAAATAAATAATGACATATCCATTGGTAGGCCTCTCCTCTCCTCTCCTTAAAGAGAAGTTTATTGCAGACAATGCCATGTTCTATTTTGTTCATTTTGGTTACTATTTTGTCCTTCAGTGCTCCAGCTGGTGTTCATTCAACTGAGTTAGAAGTAGCAAATGACTATGGAAGAGGGTCACTTACAACTGATTAACAACCCAGAGTAAACTCTCCCAGCCGGTTGTACCCTCGTGTTCCAACTGGTAATCATAAAGTTGTAGTAACACTGCTAATTGCTCACGACTTCCAATAATCGTAGATACATCTTGAAGAGGCGATAAAGGCCGGGGGAACCTGGTCACTACAAACAACAGAAGTGAAATGAATGACGTGGAAACAGCAGCTTGAGAACATAGCTTTTCTGTGAAATGGAGAACAGGCCCTTCCCCGACTTCTGATTAGTCTATTGTCATGCACGAAAACGGTCAAATAAAAACAAACCCTGATACAGATCAATCAACTATATTTTAGAATACAGATAATATACTGAACTCTGGCCATTTGCAGACAAATTTTACAAATCACACACATTGTAATGATGCAACTGATAATGAAGAATAACATTCAATTTGAAAAAATTAGCCCAAAGAAAAAACTCTTAATCTATGAATTTGATAAAAATAAAAATATTTGAAATTCTGTCAGATTACTCATTGAATGAAAAAGTAAAAAGGATAAAATTTTTTATTCAAGGAATAATATATTAGTAGATTAACAGAGACAAACCTATATTTGAGAATGATAGAAAATACAATAAAAGCTTGAGCCAAACTGTCTTCATTTTGTATTTAATCCCCAATATCAAATATTTTATATCATAAGGAGTCCTTTGATAAGTTAAGATAGGTTAAAACCAGTGATGTATAATATAGCGAAAGGTATACTGTGTTATACCCAGGGCCCCTTTTTTAAAGGTCAGGGAAAAATCTGTTTTGTAATTTACTTCCAAAACTATGTAAATAAAACATGACTATTACTGCATTTTATAATGCACATTTCTTTCAAATTTTTGATCCTATAGATAAAAAATTAATAGATAGTATTTAGATTCTACAGCAATGTTTCCCACAGTGGGTGATACTGCCCCCTGGGGGTTGCTGAAATGATTCCAAACTAAACTCACTGCCATAGAGTTGATGCCAATTCAAAGAGACCTTAAAGGTCAGGTAGAAACTGCCCCTGTAGGTTTTGGAAACTTAATTCTCTACAGGAGTAGAAAGACTAATCTTTCTGGGTTTCAAACTGCTGACCTTGTGGCTAGCAACCCAATGTGTATCCTCCTACGCTACCAGGAAATGACTGGGCGGGGGGAGGGGAGTGGAGGGTGCTGCAAGGTGCTTGGCAGCAGCTGACAGTCCGTAATGATCTGATAAATAAATACATACACGAATGATAGCAGAGGCACAGGACGGGCCTTCATGAGTAAAAGAGCTGAAACCAATGCGGTGAGGAGTTGTGCGTCATCTGTGAAATAGCCTAAAAGTTCAAACTTCCATTCTCTTCAATGTTATTTTAAAATATTAAACTCATTTCACCCAGCTACCCTAGGTTCTTCAAATAGAACTGGCACTCCAGTAGTATATGCCACGTTTATCTTGTGGCTTCATGCATCCGTGGACACAGTGCTTCAATCTCAAAGGTTACAGGTAATCCATGAAGGGTTGCTGACGCCCTCAATAAGGAGCCCTGGTGACAGCAGTGATAGTGCTTGTATGAAAGAAGAGGCAGTTTTGCCCTACATACGTGGGAATCATAGATGACAATGGACTTATGGGAGGCTCTCCAGGTTACAATGCACTGTCTATTGGAATCCAGGAAGAGGCCTGGATAATGTCACAAATCTAATAAAAGCTGCCTCAAGCACAATGACGACTTGTCTATAGCCATTTCTCTTGAGAGTCAGGTGTGGTGTGTTGCCTATCAAGGGTCGCTTACGTGTAAGACAGAGAGGTAAGAAAGAACTAGTCTCTGCTACCTATCAACTTCATGGACTTCTATAAATAAAACAAATGCTTTACTTTGGTATGTGGGAAATATTTGGTAAAAAATTCTTTCATATGTATTTACTGTCCTGTCTACCAAATATGTAGTAGGAAAAGTAATTGCATCTCATGAAAGGGTGGAGGAGGAGAAAATACAGAGAAAGCGGAAGTGGTAAGACGGATATACTAACACCAGTATCATTTAAGTGGATATTTTCACCGAGTCAGAGTTATTTATGAAAGGAACTATTAATTCCAGCCCCTGACAAGAAAAAACAAAACAACTTCAATGGCACCATCGTGCCTACAGATAGATGATCACAGGCTCCCAAACTTACTTGGCCTACACCACCTTTTCAGGGAAATAAAATTACTCAACAAAAAAACTTTTGTACTATTGTTAGCCCAATAGGATAAAGTGTAGCCATCTGCTTTGGCAGTCCCCCTGTGTCATCCCAGTGCCCTCCAGGGAGCAGTATCACCCAGTTTGGTAAACGTGGCCATAGATTAAAAATTGAAACAAAGTACAGGTATCATAAAAGAAATAGTTTACGTTAGATAGTATACACTGATGATTCAATATTCAACACCTATAACAATACATAATGCTGACACAAACGGATTTTTACAGTTTCAGTAAAAATGTCTTTGGTAATTTCAGCATCCCAGTCTACACCACCCTCCGGAGTGTTCAGTGCAGTACCTTCTATTTGTGGCACTTCACCCTGAAGCTTGGCTTTGCTTGCGAAAGGTGCGTTCTGGAGCACAAGCGCAAAGAGTGACGGGATCAAGGACTGCAAAGCAGAAAGGAACATGTGGAGCTTGTGCTCATCCAGCCCATGCTCGCCTTCCTGAAACAGAAGCGGAAGAAGCTCACTTGAGTCTCTTGCAATACTGCTAATTGTTCTTATAAGTTCTCCTTTTGTGCAGAAAATGAGAAAACATTCCAGGACCCACAGCTTAATTGATCATGGAAGTGTTCATGAATCTTTCCTTAGTTTCTCTAAGTATGTGAAAATAGGAAGAAGTACTGCGGTAGCATTGACATGATATAATCTTCTACATGGAAAAAATTTAAATGAATTTCAGTCATTTCCACTTACAGAGAACATCTTTTACAAGTTTCTTCTTCTTTGATTCTGCGAGGATCTTATTTATGAAATGTCCTAAGTCAAAGTCAGATGCGAGCACGGGGCACAGGTATCATAAATGAAAACCCAACTGTTAGAGCGGCACAGTCCAGGCGCCTTCTCTTCCCCTACCTTCCTACCTCCTTTCCGAGATTTGGCTATATTTGCACTAGTCAGGTTGAAAGCATTTTAAAATAATTCAACATGTAGAAAAAATGTAAGAGAGGAAGCAAAAGAAAGAGACAAAACAAAAAGCATAGGCAGCAGTACGATACACAGAAACTCAGCAGGAAAGTGAAACTCACTAGAGAAGAATGTATTCATCGCTATTCAAATCCACGAGCAATGTCATTACTACATTATAAAAAAACCTGTCATGATTTCATAGATGAGAGTTATTTACTACCAAGTTTTAAATTAAGTTTCTCAATGTAAGCACTATTTTCTATGCTGAACACTGCAGCTATTTGTGGTAGTAATATGGAATTACATGATAGAGAACTCAAAAAGAAGCATCATTTTCAGATCCAAGAGAAGCAAACACTTAAAAAAAATGCTTTAACCAGTTTCTTGGTTAAGAAAGGATGTTCTGTTGCGCTGGGCCTGCCTCATGACCACCTGATGCATGGCAGCACAACTTGTTGCCCTCTTCTGCATCCTCCTCCTGATGTTGAGAGGGTCATGGCTGCAGATCCTCTCAATCCGTTCCACTGAGTGGGCCTCCCATCTTCACTGAGCAGCCTCTCCATCAAACAAGATGTTCTTTTCTAGCTATTTGGCTTTCTTGATGATATGTTCAAAGTATGCTGAATAAAAATGGATACTTTACTGCAGTGGCCTACATTTTCAAAAAATATTCACTTTGAAATTTATAGAACAGCTTATTTTTTTTCACAAAATAAATACCATATTTACTCAAGTATAAGCTGACCTGAATATCAGCTAAGGCACCCAATGTTACCACAAAGAATGCATTTAAAATGTGCTGAAACACTCGGCTTATACATGAGTATATATAGTCCGTGTGGTTACTACATCATCTACAAAAGGCTTCGATGCTTTATGCAAACGCCTTAAAGATGCCTTTAAAATCCTAGAGTAGATTTAATGCTATGGATTGCACAATTAAATACAGTTAATTAACTGTGGGGAAAAATTATGTTATGCATATTTTACCATACAATTAAAGACTTAGAATTAAAATAAAGAGTAAGGGAATAAAATATTACAGTGAAATAAACACAGTTAAAACAATTTTGATATCTTATAACTACGTAGGCTTTAGAAAGTCATACTTTAGCAATCTCTGGGAAAAACTGGAGCTGATAATGTAAATAAAATATTTAAGACCTTAGAAGGGCCCAGGACAAACTGGGTTTCTGAATAATGGACCAGTTAATTCTAAAAGGTGCTAATTCTGCCAAGAAACTCACATTGTACTTCTATCTCAGCTTCACTAGAGCAAGCTTCCTTAAATCTCTCTGTGCTCCAAATCAACCAATCTGTAACTGGTATTTGTTAGACGGTTCAATTAAGCCGTACTTTCTGTTCCTACATTCTTTCAGTTCCCAACATTCTTCCAGCATGGCTTAGAACAGACCTTTCAAACGACTCTAAGTGATATAAATAAGGAAGGCCTTACCCTGAGAAGTTTCTCAATTTTATTCAGCAGCGTGGGTATGAGATGCGACTGTAAGTTGCCCAGCTCGGTAGTCCAGGCCGCGTACGCTGGCAAAAACACTTGATGTGTTGCGCTGACCACTCTTTCTGAGGGGTCACCCAAGGCGGAAAGCAACAACTCAAAACCCTGTCCAAAGCAAACAGGTAAAACGTGGATTTTTAAAAGAACAGATTTTAAAAGCATAATAGTAAGTAAAGGGGTGCTGGTGGTACAGGTGCTAAAGGGTGGTGGACCAACCGGCTGCTCTGCAGGAAGAAAAGGACGCATCTGTTCCTTTAAAGATGTACAGCCTCAGAAACCCCATGGGGCAGTTTTATAGGGCCACTGTGTGCTGGCAGTGATTTGTGGTAGGGTTTGCTGGGGTTGAGGTTGGAGTGTTCTAAAGAGGGGTCCTGGTGGTGTAGGGGTTAAGCAGCCCCATGGGAAAAAGATGTGGCTGTGTACTTTTGTAAAGATTTGCACCTTTGGAAACCCTATGGGGCAGTTTCACTGTGCCTCACAGGGTCGTTACTATGAGTTGGAAGTGGTTTGATGGCTATGAGTTCTGTTTGGGTTTCAATATTAAGTAATAAATATCCACTGCAGTACATTTAATAAATATTACTGAGCAAGAAAGCAAACCAACCATGACTCTACCTATCCTGGTTTCTTTAGAGAAAATGGTATGTGCTCATTGATTAGCAAACCTGAAAGGGGCATCAAACACTGGCATATTATTGGGTAGCAGGGACCCAGGGGGTCTTCATGAGGTGATTTTCAAAGTAGGTAGTCACAGTTTTCCGTTAGACTGTCTTAGTCTGGAAGCTCAAATGAGCCTGCTTAGCATTACAACACATATGCCTCTACCGACAGACAGCTAGCTGAGGACTGCACGAGGCACCCTGGTTGAGGAAAGAACCTAGGTTTGCTGCGTGGAAGTGAAGTGTCAACCAGTGAATCCCATAAACATGATGTGCTTGCTGCCAACTGTCTGCTATGGGGCTATGGCAGGGTCTGTACCTCAGTCATGCATTCTTTCCTCTGAAACCTGTTAGTCTTCTCCAACTGATTATAAAGTTGGCATACCTGCCATCCCTGCCACAGATAGAAGGTATCTGAAGCTGATATTAGGGACAAGCTGCTTTTACAAAGGGTTAATAGCTGAAAAACTGACCTGCTGGTACTTGTCCGAATCGTCAATGTATCCCATAATGATACCCAGGCTTTTGATCACAGCTTCTCGTACCAAATCTGCCTTATCTTCCATTAACATCTGTTGCAACATTGAAAGAACCAAGGAGCTACGAATTTCTTTCTGAAAATAATTACAAACATGTTTTACCATTAATTACACCACCAGCAGGAAAGTACAGAAATGACAATTCTGAATTGACAATGCAGAGAAAAGCGAGTAACGTTCTTCAGACCATCATTCTCCTAGCCCTCCTCCCTCCATCCGTCCCTTGATGCAACAATAGCTACCCCGAGCTTCACATTACTAGCTTATTTTTTATATTTTTACTAAATACGTACAAATCCACCCTTCAAGTGGATTCTTGGGCAAATCAAGGCTATCAATCTGCGATACGAGAGCAATGGCTCTTGTACTACCTTCTCTTCAGCTCAGAGCAGAACGCTGAGCTAGAGCAGGGGGGACTGATTACGACAATCACTGTGGCCATCCTTTTGCTGGGAAACATTTACTTGGGGGTTTACCTGGAGGACTGCTCCAAGCTCCCCTTTTTTAAAGAAGTGAGAAGAAAGAAATAATCCAAACAGAATGAGAAGAAAGAGCTCTACCTTACTGCCAGGTCCTTAATGATTCCCACTTTGTTCCAGAGTTCTGAACAATGTGTCAGCATTACTAATGGCTGAGCTGAGGATAAGAATTATCATTGTACAAATGTATTTCCCTCCTATAGTAGTTGGCACAGCTGTTAGTATTGGACCAATCTATAAAATTTGTTAAATCTCAGCTTGTTGCAGTTCATTCGATAGGTATAGGCTAGAGAAAGCAGAGCTGGCGAGGTGACCGTATTTATAAATGTACAGCATGGTTTGGTGGACACGATAACGATTGGCAGACGGCTTTGAAAGCAATGGTTTCTGTCTGACATTGCATACAAACATGGATGCAATTGTAGCATGTTTTGGAACACTTAGGCTTACAAATACGCTTTTTGGTAGAGCCACTTGTTTACTTGTGCTTTTATGCTAAAAACTGCCTTTAAAATGTCCCGAGAGCCTTTAGAGGACTTTCCCTGCAGTGCTAGCTCAGGCACCGAGACGGAGGGAAAGCAGCTTCCTCAGAACCAGCCCTTCCTGGCTCACTCAGGGCTGATTGCGTGGAAATGAAATGGAAACACATTTGTAATATGCGGGTGATTTGGACAGATATATGAAATTGAAGACGTCTATAACGTTGAAGCTGCTAGACACGAAATCTCCCTCTCAGAAAAGAGCAGCATCCTGACTAAGGATGGCAGCCGACAGAACCTCTCAGTGTGTCTTGCTCCTCACCTCCACTCTCCTGTCTGAGGCTCCTGAAAGGGCTTACCAGGCCTCTTCCAGGTCTCCCATTCCAGGGCTTCCACCTGTAAGTTTTCCAGTTCTGGTTATTGTGACACTTTATCCAAATTTGGGTCTGGTCAGATTTTGCTTTGTTGCCATAACTGAACCAATATGAGCCGGTTCAAGGTCCTGCTGTTTTGTTCACATGGGCTAGACTGATGTCAGCTGTGTTAACTAGTCTTAGGAGCCTAGCCACAAGGGGCCCCGCAAGCACAGGTGAGTGGCCGGGCTCCAAATAAACCATGGTCACACCAAAGCTTTGTTCAAGTCCTGAGGTCTTACTGCTACCAGTTACAGTTAGGCACATGTCCAGGGCAGATCCCTCGAGGAAATGTCGGGCCTATTATTCATCCTGTTTACTATTCCAGGAGCAATGGGACCCTTTACAGTGTTGCTGTGAGCTGGAATCCACTTGATGACCTGGGGCTTGATGGTCTTGACTTTTGGAGTCACAGAAAGCACAGGCAAGTGGGCATAGCTGTGTTCCAATAAAGAAAAGTCTGGGGGGTAGAAGCTCTGCTCTAAAACAAGTTCTTTAAATTAAAATAATTGTAATGCTACCACATCCCTCCAATCCTAAGCCCTGGATCTATGAAAAGATAGCTACTTCTTAGGGACTAACAGCTCTAGTGTTCCCAACTTTTGGTGTCAGTAATTTTAGAAAAATTGAGCACCCTAAACTGCTTTTTAAGCGTGGGTAATATTTACTGACACTTATTATATTAGAAAATGTGAAAATAGTTTATCAATTTATTTAACAATAACAACTTATTAAATGCTAATGCAACATTTTTGTGAAAAGTAATTCAAAGAATCAATGAGAATGATACTGTTTTATTTTGGCGGGGCAAATCTTTGTAATGTGTAACTGACAAACAGGTAGACTCTTTTATCTGCCCTGACCTCAAGTTATTGTGATATCTTGCTTGGGTTGAGGCATTTAAATCTGGCTGTAAGAACCTTAAGAAACTTAGAGTTGGTAAATGGAGTATTTTAAGAATCTTTTCCCAGCCAGATTATGTTTTACTTTGATTTTATACCAAAACTTGACAAGGAGTCGTTTCATAAAGTTTAGTTGCAACGTGGAATTTGAACTATGACACAGTTCATTAAAAATGAACTTTCCACGCTCTCATACATTAAATTCCATCAGTCTATCTTGCACTTTGAATGTCTTATTTCGCCCATGCATGCTTTGAACACCATGCAGTGGTCACCTGGGAAATACTGAACCAGAGTTATGCAGATCTTACCTCAATGATAGTGTATTTCATGATAGAATATTTAAAAAAATCACACTCATGAGAGTCACCACTGACGCCATCAGAAAATTCTTTGCAGGCTTTGAAGCTATCAAGCTTATGATGGCAGAAGATTCTAAAAGTATGGTTCTCACGTACAAGCTCCAAATTATTCATTAGCAATAAATACTGCCAACTTGTTTTTCTTAGACAAGCTCTTTCACTAAATTTTCTTGAAAATGTCTGCCAGATACCCAAGCCCCAATAACCACAAGTTTGTTTTCAGTTGTTCCTCCAGGTGCAATCTGTATCCCATGAAAAAACCAACAACAACTTGCTAGTTCAGCTGATAATTTGAACAATCCCACAAAAGTGCTTTTCCTGGAGACAATCACTGTACGTTCAGTGTGAGACAACACAGCTTTCTTGGAGTACTTTGCATTGTGCCACAAGTAAGGGAAAACATTGAAGGACCAAGCCGCAGAAGCAGTATATCAAGCTCATTTTGAAGTGGAATGGCCTTTTCTTTTTCTATTAGAGCCTGGTAGTGAAGGATACAATTACTTTTAGTCCAAGTAGGTGGCATTCTCTTGCTTCATATGAATCCAACAGCAGCTTTGCCCACGACAAGAGTACAAAGTTGATGTGGTAAAAGGAAGACAAAAACCATGTTATTATTATATTATACAAATGATGTTTACCTCATGGGCCCTTTTGAAAGGATTCCAGTAACTTCCTTGGGTCTGTAAATCATGCTTGAGAACTGCTGTACAAGTGACTTGGTTATACTTACCAAATTCAAAAACCAAACCTAATGCTTTCAAGTTGATGCCGACTCAGGAACCCCATAGGACAGGGTAGAACTGACTCTGTGTGTATCCAAGACAATAATACTTCATTGGAGTAGAAAACCTCATCTTTCTCCAGCAGACAGCTGGTGGTTTTGAACTGCCAACCATCCAGTTATTAGTCCAATGTGTAAAATACCAGGGGCTCCAGGACTATACATATACTGATACGAAATCACTGGCAAGGTGCCCATCTGTATGCAGCAAGGGCCTGTCTTTGACAACGTGGGTCTTTTTCTTTTGGCTCATCTTTTTCCTTTTTTTAGAACAGCATGGCTTAGAATTTGAATTAAAATGCACAAGACACTTAAAAAAAGTTTTTTCTATTATCCTAAAATAAAATAATACATCTTAAAGGGAGAATGTCAATTCTTACAGGAAGGTAAGGCGCTAATGCTCCACAGGATTCAGCCACAAGGAGTCGTCTTTCTGGGTACTTATGATTGATCTGGAGCAAAATTTAAAAAAGGAAAAAAGGAAGTCAAGTATCAACAACACAGCACCCCTTGCTCCAACACAGCATTACTTTCTGCCATCAATCCTGTTTAAATAATGTTTCTTACTTTTCCCCTCTGGGTATCCCTGTATCGTTATATCTGAATCAGAAATAAGGCAATCAGGGAAAGTCCACACAAAAACAAGGTTATAGAGTATCTGTTAAAGGAAAAGCAAAGCTGAAAATCTGGCAAGTGCCGAGAGAAAATGGGCCCGAGACGAGGCTTCCCGATGGGCGTCAGTAGAAGCAGAGCCCTCCCGGCAGTGTTTGTGTGGTTTCAGTTGGGAAAGCACAGCTTCTGGATATTATGGACCTGTTCTATGATATGACCCAAGGCCCCTTCTCAACCTTTGCAATGAAGTAATAAATTAATCGGTTATTACAGGATGGTCAATTAACCAGGGTCCTATAGGGATCTTGTTTTGAAGGTAAGCGGACTTCAGCCTATCCCTTTGTTGGTATATGCAAAATGATGGGTTTTTGCTACTGTATCAACTGCACTGAACTCTATGAGAAATAAGCAAAAAGATGATACATTAAAAAGACGTTTTATTCTCTTATGTCTTTTTAGAATAGATATGCCTTTGAATGGGAAAAGAAGCATTTGTTCTCATTCTCAGATGAAAAGATGACATAATTCATTAATGAATTGGATGCCTAAAATTAAGAAATGATATAGAATATACTGGGCAATGAAGTGGAGGTGGGTAGCTAGACAGACCATGTTTATTTGTGATACAGCAGAGGGGGTGGCAGAAAGGTATATAAATTAACATCTCTGACTTAAATTTAATCCAGAATTGTCACCTCAAAGGCAGAATAGTTTGAATATCAAAGTATGCTGGACCTGAACTTTAATCTAGCTCAATGCCTTTCAAAATTAAATGTATATGCAAAAATTAAATGTATGTTAAAAAATCAATTTTAGCTCGTATATCAGTAAAGAACAAACTGAAAATCAAATTAGGAAAACAATTCTATTTATTATATAATGAAAAAGAATAAAATTTAAAGATAAACTGAATGAAAGTAGAGTAAAACATATACTCTGAACTATAAACTGCTATTACAAGAAGAAAATGCAGAGACACCTGAAAGGCCAGGGTTGGAAGGGAAGGTTTACTACTGCTACAATGGAACAGTCCTCACACTGAAGGCAATCCTGATAAAAATCTCAGCTGCTTTCTTGAAGAAACCGGCAAGTTGACCTAAACCTTCATATGGATATTCCAGAAATACAGAATAGCCAAAACAATTTTGGGGGCAAGGGTGGTGGGGAATGAAATTGGAGTTTCTTTGTTGGGTGCGAAAAATGTTCTAAAATCAACTGTAGTGATTGCTTCATCTCAATATTTTTTTAAATAGAAAAAGTATTATTAGAGAAGTGAAATATACATAAGCACATAAATAGCTGCACAGAGTTAAATCTAAATTATATGTTATTGCTAAGCAAATTTTGACTTTAACTATGATTTGTGTATGATAAGGATTTTCAAGGCAATTATGACTATATAACACTAACTTTCTATATTAACTCTAGACATGACTCCAATATATTTTCATGAAAATACAAATGCCCAAACAAAATTGGAACTAAACTCAAGGACCACATACTTTCGTGACATTTGAAAG
This sequence comes from Tenrec ecaudatus, assembly GCF_050624435.1. Lineage (NCBI taxonomy): Eukaryota > Metazoa > Chordata > Mammalia > Afrosoricida > Tenrecidae > Tenrec > Tenrec ecaudatus. The sequence goes on from NC_134544.1 coordinate 14,993,923, forward strand.
CCTGATATTTTCCTTAAGAACCAGTGACTATGCTATTGTAGACTCAGTAAAAAATGACGCAGAAGCACACTGCTTAGTGACCCAAACATCAAGTCGATAAGGCCAATGACTCTGAGTTCTTGAAGGGGCTCAGAATATCAAAATTTAGTATTATTAAAAAATGAGGGAAGGGGGAAAATGAGTACAATCTTTCTGCATCAAAGGTGTCCACATTATATACTATATCTTATTTTATACACAAACACACAACCTTTCTGTTGTTTGACCCCATTACACTTTAAGGCTTTTGCTTTTCCTCTACCTCCCTATATTCGTGTCTCTGATGAGCAAACCTGCTGAGCTGTAAGCCTTCTTTAGAGAGAGTTCTGACTCTCTGCTGTGTCCTGTTAAGTCAATTCCGACTTACAGTTGGCCCACGTGACAGGGCCCAGCTGGCCCAGAGGGCCTGACTATAATCTTTACAGAAGCAGGGGAGTGGCTGTTGGGTTCTAATTGCCGACCATTTGGTCAGCAGCCTAGTGCGTGACCCACTAAGCCACCATGGCCCCATCTTCTCAGTTTGCCCTTTCTAAAACAGCACGGCATTTACTTGTTCACACTCATCTCCTCACTAGAAAGTCTTCTGCTCACCTCTGCTATCCCTGGCATTAAATAGTAGCAGGCCCTGGGAGGAGGGTGCCTTTTGTATGTGCTATGTGAATGGACATGGCAGAGCATCTGGAGCACTGTGATGCCACCTTACTGGCTTACTGAGTCAGCTGCATCACTGATATCCTACATGGGCCTAAATACCATCTAAAATATCTTATAACATGCAATGTATAATAGTTAACCATCCGATTTTAGATTTGATGCAAGCAAAATAAATTGGGGAAATCATGACTCAGAAATCCTTGCAGAAACCATTTCAACAAGACAGCAAAGGCCAACCCGGTCCTTTACCTGCTCCCAGCACTGCGGCAGGAGCTCGGCTTCTACACGGGTGGGACCAACGTGACGTGCAAAGGCCACACAGCCCGTCAAGATCATCTGCCTGAAAGACATGACAAATTAGTAAATAAAAGACTTGTCTGTGCTCTAGAAAGAAAGTTCAACTCTAGGATCAAGGGCTAAGGAGAGGCAGCTTTGTATTACGTGTAAAGTGTAATAATTTCGTATCCATATTATACCCACTGACATCTGGTTGATTCCAACTCAAAGTGACCCTACCTTGGTTCCCGAAGCTGTAAATCTTTACAGGAGCAGCCAACCCAAGTTTTGTCTTGAAGAGTAGCAGGTGGGTGGGAGCTGCTGCCCTTGCAGTTAGCAGTCCAATGTTTACCAGGGCTCCTTCTTAGACCGTACTTATTAATAATGTAGAAAGGTGCCACCAATCAATCAAGACTAGCTCTTTAAACAGTTGGCAACTCCATTTCGGAGAGCTGCAGCGGAGGGAATATTCTGAGTTGTGAAGCTTCCTTCTGACATTATGATATGCTCAAGCCTGCATTTTCTACTGAATTTATGTTTAACTACTAAATAATTCATGATTATTCCCCCAGAGTTACTATGATAAAACTAAAACCCCCCAAACCCTAACTTACTGCCATCAAGACAATTGAACTCTCTGCGACCACAGAGGACAGGGAACTGGTCCAGTAGGCTCCCCAAGACTATCAATCTTTATGGGACTACAAAGTCTCATCCTTCTGCAGAACTTGCAGTTTCAAACTGCTGACCTTGAGGTTAGCAGCCCAACGTGTAACCCACTACGAACCAAGAAAAACTGAGGCATCATATGGACATGAAACATTATTTCTTATTAGCATTCTTATTAGTATTCTACCCACAGTCACTAAGGCAGGCAGCTTCGGGGGATGGCTCCCAGTGATCTCCAGGCACTGTGTGTCTGGCCTTGTGTCATGAGACCTCTGGAAATATGGGTTGGACTGATAACCAATGACAGGCAGTTACTTCTGAGATTAGAAAACAAGACATTAACTTAAAATTCATTTTTTGCTCATTTGTTATTCATATTAGATAGGATATACATAATCAATCTCTTGGTCTATTTTAAAAAATAATTATATTCCCATAAGATGAAAGAATGAAGTATGACTATCCCTCTTTTCTGATGACTATTTGGAAGGCTAAATGGACCTTCTCTGGCCACTAGGTGGCAGCTAATAGCTTTACTCAGTCTCTGAAAAAGCTTTTAGGATTTTGCCATATAAATCTGAAAACAGCAAATGTAATAGATTGTATTTAAATTCTACTTCTCAAGGGTAAAATATCACATTTCCTGTAAAGTATCACCAAAAATCGTCTTCAGAAATGCTTCACTTTGCAGTGATGCGCAGTAACGCATTCTCTCGCTCCAACTTCACTAGTATGCAGTGCTTCAGATGCTTTCTGCCAGCTTTCTGAATTCCCGGTTGGTTATACATGAGGGCCGCTGATTACATGCACACCTTGGTTAGATGCTGCCAGGCCAAGTCTCTCCACCTGCTGTACTCTGGGAAGAGCAGGTTAATACCTACCCACACATGGTATTTCAAAGCCTATTGTAGCTGCTCTGTTCCATAGCAGTAATGTTCCTTGTATTTTACATTCTGAGCTTGCCTTGTTTAATGGTCCCTTATTACTTCTCATGTTCTAACATCCTTAGAAAAGATCAACATTATGGCAAAAACAAAAACATGTATTTGTCAGTACTTAAAGCGACTGAAGAATTCACTCCCTGCCATGGAGTCATTCCGACTCATAGCTACCAGAGAGGATAAGGCAGAACTGCCTCTGGGGGTTGCTGAGACTCTAACTCTTTATAATAATAGAAAGCTTTATTTTTCTTCAATGGAGCAGCTGGTGGTTTCAAACTGCTGACCCTGAGGCTAACAGCCTAACATGTAACCACACCACCACCAGTTCCTTAAGTGATTAAAGAATAAAGTACTACTTTATTGTTCTGCAGTAGGATAAGCAAACAACTTTTTCATTAAGATAGAAAAGAATAACTTCAAAAAGCACGAATGTTCTGACTGCACCATTGGGACCCTCCTGGTCCTCAGTGCCCCCACAGCCCCACCACAGGCTGAGCCTCCCTGGCAGTATGGCCTACACCAAACTCATCCTTATTCTTCTGCTCTTGGTTCCTGCCCAGGCCAGGGCATTTCTCCATTTGAACAGTGTGGTCTACAGGTGTGGCCCTCCGGTGGTTGGGGGCATTTTACTCAGGCTGAAGGAAAACATTGCTCTCTACCCACTAGAATGGTTTTCACCCTTTCAAAACCAAATTACTTTCTGCTTCGGATTTGTTGCTGTTGCTGCTGAAACCAAGTGTTTCCAACAATGGACACTTCCCCCCACCCCCTCACACTGTCCTATTTTTTTTTCTTCAGGATTTTATTTTTAAATCATGTTATTGGGGGCTCATACAACTCTTATCACAATCCACACATATATCAATTGTATGAAGCACATTTGTACATTCACTGCCCTCATCATTCTCAAAACATTTGCTCTCCACATAAGCCCCGGGGATCAGCTCATTTTCCCCTTCCCTCTCAGCTCCCCCCACCCTCATGAACCCTTGATAATTTATAAATTATTATTCTGTCATATCTTATACTGTCCGACTTCTCCCTTCACCCACTTTTCTGTTGGCTGTTTCCTAGGGATGAGGTTATATGTAGATCCTTATAATTGGTTCCCTCTCACTACCCCACCCTCCCTCCACCCTCCCAGAATCGCCACTCTCACCACTGGTCTTGAAGGGATCATCTGTCCTGAATTCCCTGTGTTTCCAGTTCCTATCTGTACCAGTGTACATCCTTTGGTCTAGCAAGATTTGTAAGGTAGAATTGGGATCATCAAAGTGGGTGGGAAGGAAACGTTTAGGAACTAGTGGAAAGTTGTATGCTTCACTGTTGCTACACTGTACCCTGACTGGCTCGTCTCCCCGTGACCCTTCCATAAGGGAATGCACAGTTGCCTACAGATGGGCTTTGGATCCCCATTCAGCACTGCCCTTCATTCACAATGATGTGGTTTCTTGTTCTTTGATGCCTGATACCTCATCCCTTCGACACCTCGTGATCACACAGTGTGCTTCTTCCATGAGGGCTTTGTTGCTTCTGAGCTAGATGGCCATTTGTTTACCTAGCAATGGACATTTTTAATGAAATGAAACAAAAACCATGCTTTTCTTTGGTGCGCTCCTATGGACTTGGAATACAATGTGTGAAAGCACTATGTCTGAGAGGGTCCCTGGGGCTGAAGGTGGTGGGATGAGCTCCATTTCTTCAGATCCAGGCAGTTCCCCAGCCCCCCATCAGGCGACAGCAAGCACCAAAAAAGGAACAGCAGCTTCCCACTAAATCCAGAGCCAAAAATGAATGAGAAAAACAAACAGTATTTAAATTATAAATTTAAAGAAAATTAACTCTAAAGTGTACCCTCTCTCAACAAAAACAACTGGAGTAACAAGAGTGGGCAGACTGCAGTGCACTGTGAAGCCAGGGTTTCTTCTATTAAAAACAAGGGCAGTGTTTCCACTATTAATTTATACATAACAAGGAACGCTAGCAGAGCCCTGGTGGCAAAGTGGCTATGCATTGGGCTGCTTAGCTTCCAGCAGTCGAAACCACCAGCTGCTCTTACAGAGAACGACAGGGCTTTCTGCTCCCATACCGGGTTACAGGCTGGGAAATCATGGGGCAGGTCTGCCCTGTCCTACAGAGTTGCTAAGGATGGCGGTGAGGAGCTCTAGTGGTGCTGTTGGATAAATAGGTTCAAGGCCAAGAAGTTCACACTCACCAGCTGTAGTAAGCAATTGAAGGCTTGCCCAATAGTTCCTTGGGCATAAACATCGAGGAACATAGGCATATTTATATTTTGTCCACCAAGCATTATGAGTTTTGGTTGGAGTGTTTCTAAAAAGTATTACAATGAAGGAAGACCCAGCAAATAATTTTTCTAACCTGCACATCACGGCCAGTGGGTAGAATGGTTTACTAATATTTTATGTTTGGTTTCCAAGTTAAAAGATGACATTGCTGCTGTGTCAATACAGTACAAAATCACAGGCTTGTAAAATTAATCCTTTTGAAAGATACTAAATAAGAAACAGTTTCTTATTGCTCACGAGGAACTACCTAATGAATCTATTTCATTTGTTTTCGTTAGTCATTCCCTTTTATTCTGTGCCCTTGTACTGGGTTCTAGAAGAAGCATAATGTAAATCAACAGCTTTCTTTAGTCCACAATGATACTCCTTGAAAAAACTACATTATTTGAATGAATAGAAAACCGTGACTATTAGATATGATAAACCTCCTACTCATTAAATGCAGAGCATTTCATGTTCTGTCCCAGATGGTAGCCATGATTTAATTTTAGCTTGAAATTAATTAACACTAAATACAATTACAATTTTAGATGATCAATCTCACAAGGTGCACATTAAGGGCCAAAAATAACTAATAAGACAACCAGAACAGTGTTATCATCCCAGGACGCTCTACTGGACAGAAAGTTCTACACCTCAGCTCGTTGTTGTGTGCAGTTCCTCGACACGGACGTAGGCTCCACACTAGGAAGAACAGGCCGCGGACGACCTGGGGGCTGACTTTGTGAGAAACCGTACTGTTAACCCGCCAGAGGACCCGGATGGAAGCAGTCAGCATAAAAGCTCCCTGTTGGGCTCTGTGAATGTGTTTCTTTCTTTCTTCTTTTGTTTTGTCAATTGATGCTCTCCTTTTTTCAGGTTAAGATTTTGGGTTTCTTTTACTGATTTGGATGAACTCTTTAACAATATGGATCAGCTATGACATTTAGTGTCAAATATTTTCCTAGTGAGTTACTGCTATTTACATTTGGTTAAGATGGTTGAAAAACCACACACACACACACACAGCAAAACAGGCTCCCATACCACTTCTACACAGTGCAGTTATCTGGGTTACATTCCTCGGTTTGTGTCAATGTTTTCATTATTTCCATGCTAGTTCCTCATTATTTAAGTCTTTGTTAAAAGGAAATTTTATGAAGTTTGCTTTTAATATTTAAAAATAGTGACACTCTTATATAGTTCAAACGTCAAAGCAACCTGACGATATACACTCATCTTTGTCTCATCTGATTTTTCCTATAGTTTTATTATTGCTTCTAGACATTGTTTTTATCACGTTCTCCTACTTTCTTACACTAAAGGCAGCTAACATTATATTTTGTGCTGTACCATGCTGTCGTGTCTTAAATTTATAAAATTATATGTGAGGTTTCACGTATGACTTTTAAATGTAAAGTGTCCTACTGTACTTGAGATCACATTCTTGTCTGTATAAAAAGAGAACATTTGATTTTTGTATCACCACCTTAAACCAGAAGTCCTCCTGCTCAACAAACCCCACCTGCTTTCCTTTGGGAGCATCTGATGAGAAGGTAAACCTTACCAGGTTAAGGCAGCTTGGAGCTAACTCCACAAGGTTTAATTCTTTGCCTTTATAGGTCAGAGTGCTCACTAGAAACAACATTGAGAGCTTATTAAGGCAGGTCTGCTTGGGTTTTTCTAAAACTACCTGTTGTTCTCTGAGGGGGACTATCTCTCTATCTTGTGAAAATGGGATTGCCTGAAGGTACACAAGGCATGCTCTAATTTCCTGCTGCCTGTTATTCTTCCTCTGGCTTCCTGTATTTGGAGGCCAGAAGAGGTGTCTTCTAGTCATTATAGGATTTGCCTGTACCACTCATCTGGCACCTGCATGATGTCTATTCCCTCCCCATGAGGAGAGGTTTGGACATTATCTAATCATTACTGGGAAATGATTTTCTACTAGAATGAGAGAAGAGGTATATTATTAGAAGATCTACTTTTCAAATCAGAAATTGCTATCCTTCAATTTCAGAAGAGAACATTTATCTATTTTAAAAGACATAAAATACATCAAAATTGGATAGCATTTGGGTATAACTTCTTCCTTCACAAATACACGGCAATTCAGATAACAGCTTTTAGGAATGATTTCTCAGGCTTCACAGCCTCGAGAAACCATGATCACTGTAGTAAGAACAGATGTAGATTTCCTTTTCAAAGATCAAAACAACAAAAGTCATTTATAAAAGTCGCAGTATATCACAAGAACTCCTGCACTGCTGGTGCACCTTGGACTGCTAACTCCAGGGTGGGAGGTTCAAATCCACCAGCAACTCTGACCGAAAAAGACGAGGCTATCTGCTTCAGTCAAGATTGTCAGCCTCGAAAATCCAATACAGGCTTGCTCTGAAGTTACTTGATGGAAGTAAATCTTGACTTTTTTGTGGGAATAAGAACTCTTAAGTAGGTGTTGCACAGATTTTAAAAGTCATTATGTGGTTTTTAAAGTTTTACTTCATATCCAGGAGTTACATTTCCTAGGGTGGAATTCTCTGTTATCTACTAATTGTGGTGTGCATCCCAAGTCACGTTAAGGAAGAAAAGGGGGGTGGAGGTGGAGCTAACAGGATGACACTATGGTTTGAAGTACATTTCAAGTGATCCAACAATGGTGGAACATTCTGGTGTCCCCTAATTAGATTACTAGGTAGGAAATATTTTAGAACGCTAAATCTAAATGACAAATTAACAAAATTAAGAAATCAACATGGCATTTACTTCCAATGAAGTCCTCACACCTACCTTTGCTCATCATCTGGCCTCTTGATCAAATTGAAAAGGATGTGGAGAAGCTGATCTCGCTCTTTCGGCTCAGGATGCAGACATGCTGTGCACAGTATGAGGGGGATCAACTCCTACAGAGACATGAGGGTGAGAAGAGTCAAAGTGAAAATACATTGCAGAGTAGTCTTTGTTCTGTCCCGGTACTCTTCTACTTTCAGTGGGCACTTCAAAGGCAATAAAACCTAAACAGTACAGAGAACTCACTGTAATTTTGCAAGGTTGGGCACTGGAATGAAAACATCAAATTGACTGGAAGAAAATGCAGTAACAATGCAATAAAGTCACTTAAGATTCTATCAGCCTTTTTTCCCTACTCAGCACTTCTCCAGAGCTCATGAGTTTTTAGACTAAACAGCACTACCTCATGGAACAAGATGAATGAAGAACCTCTCTTTTCCTTTCAGTTGTTGAGTTGACCCATATATGATAAGAGTCGAACTGTGCTCAACAGGGTTCTCACTGGCTGATTTTGCAAAGGTGAATTGGCAGGCCTTTCTTCTGAGGCACCCATGGACCCTTTTCGGAAGCTACTGGACACATGAACCACAGGAACGCCAGTCATTTCAATTCTAAAAGTGCGTCCAAGAAAACTCTTGCAGAAGTCAGTCAATAATATTTTACAACTTAAAATGTAACAGTGAATAAAGACAATTCTTTATTCTTTTACAAAGATAAGACAAAATCTAATAACTTTTTACCCAGAGATCTAGGCCAATGCCTAATTGAAAAGACTATTTCCACAGGTGTGGAAACGCTCTCAGCACTCCTACAGAATGTTACCAGAAATGCTTTCTGCTAAAATAAAAATGTTCTATGGATTCTCTTCTGTTATACATTCAACATACAGAGGTATGAATTTGAGCTATGCGACAGTTGAAGTTTATTTATCACTTCCAAAGAAATACTTGCAAGGTAGTTGGTTTACATTTTATGTAAACTAAAGTAACCATCTTTACATTAAAATATAGCACAAAGATGTTAAAGTTTTGTATGTCAGATGTTTAAAACTAAGAAGATTCAAATTCTAAACAGATTAGAAAAACTGTGTTTTGACAGATATCCTCTAAGTTATATGAACAGGATTTCACAAGTGTGTTAGAGAAACCACTATGTTCGGATAAGAAGGATAGAAAGATTAGCCCCACTTATCTCTACCATCAATATAATTATCTGGTATAACATTCAAGTTTGAAGGTAATCAGATGTATTAACAAGAACTAAGAAAATATTTATGAGAACTGAAAAATGAATTCTAAACTTTGAATCTGACATTTTTAATCATCCTGCCTGGATTTCCGTTGGTTTCAGAAGTAGTCCTGGTGGCCCTGTTGGATAAGCCTTAGACCAGTGGTTCTCAACTTGTGGGTCACGACCCCTTTGGGGGTCTTAAGAACCTTTCACAGGGGTTGCAATAAGACCATTGGAAAACATGTATTTCTGATAATTTAGGAACCAAGACACTGCTCCTGTACCCATCTCCAGGCAGGTCCGCCCACATGCAGATATGCCCACATCGGAGTACCTGGCATGAAGACTGTTACCCATGCTGCACCATGCTTCAAGACAAGATCTCATTTATTTGTAATTAGATATAAATATTTCATAATATATAACTACATGTTGTTTTTATGATGAATCACTATGTTTTAATTATGTTAGATTTATAACAATGAAAATACATCCTACATATCAAATGTCTACATGACGATTCATAATAGTAGCAAAATTACAGTGATGAAGTAGAAATGAAAACAATTTTATGGGTGGGGGATCACTACAACATGAGGAACTGTATTAAAGGGTCACGGCATTAGGAAGGTTGAGAACCACTGCCCTAGACTGTTAATCTCATCAGCCAATACCACAAGAGAAAGACAGGGCTGGTGGCTTCTGTAAAATTTACAAAGCAAAAAAAAAGAAAAGTTTTACAAAGCCTCAGAAACCTTATATGGGGTCACTATGAGTCAGAATCAATTTTGTGGCAATGGGTGGGTATGTAGGTTTTAGATGACTGACTTGAAAGCAGAAGAAATAAAGGGAAAATAATTTTGTATTAGGAATGGGAGACAATCTACAATGCTAAGTAATGTTTTCATAATTAGGGATAGAACTATTGTGCTGGAGATAGAAGACATGTATATATTGTTAAATACTGTTTTCACCAGACATTTAATGTGATGCATGATAGATTAGGTCTGATTCTGTAAGAGAAACACATCCACTCATATAATTAGAAAGAAAGACTTTGTTCATATTAAATGTTCATGTTCAACAGTATCAAGGATTATTCTTGCTTTAGTTGAATCCAGACAGGCTGATAGCATCTAAGAGAGTTAAGATTAATACTTGATATCTTCACGGTATCTTAGTTAAAGTTGTGACTCCAGGAGGCATTGGAAAAGGGAGAAATATCTCAGGAAGAGCCCTGAAACTTTACTGGCACACATCTATTTAACCAGTTCTTTCTCTAAGGCAGCGGTTCCTGACCTGTGGGTCGCCGACCCCCCCCCCCCCGGGGTGGTCCAATTCATAACAGTAGCAAAATGACAGTTAGGAAGCAGCAACGAAAATAATGTTATGGTTGGGGGTCACCACAACCTGAGGACCTATCTGAAAGGGTGGTGGCATGAGGAAGGTGGAGAAGCACTGCTCTAAGGGGTTCTTCTGTCTTGGCTCCCCTTCCTGCTCTCCCACAGCCTCCACACCTGCAATACAATTTGTACATTACCTCTGCCCTGCCCATCCTCTTCCGAGTCTATCACACTTAAAAGATAGGTATGATATTCAGGTATTTGTTATCATTGTAATCCACACATATATCGAGCAAGGGTCCTTAAAATAGTTCCTGGAAAAATTCCATTATTGTTCAATTCCATTTTCCCATATATGTCTGAAGTTACATTGTATGTGTATAATCACATATCCAAACCAAACTCCATACCACATCAAGACCATCTGACTCACGGTGACCTTGTAGGACCAGAACAGAAATGCCCCTGTGGGTTCCTGTGCCTGTCAGCCTCTAGGGGGCCAGAAAGCTTCCTCTTTCTCTTACACAGACATGCACATAAGTTGTTGCTCTTAGATGCCACTGGGTTGGTTCTGATTCAGAGCAATTCTATGTACAACATAAGTTAATACCACCTGTGTCCGTACCCCATATATATCCCATATGTGTACACACATGCGCGTGCATGCACGCACACACACACACACTTTAAAAGACAAAATATAACTGTTAGCATCTTTCTACCCAAAATAAGCATACTGAATTAACTACGGTGCTGTTTAATTCTTCCTTGTCTTTTATGCTTTTTGTTTTCCATCCAAAGAGTCAAGATGTTTATGTCCCATATTCATACAGATTATCTTTTAACTGGGATATTGTGCCAAACCAGAAACATTGGTCCAGGAGCTAAAAGAAATGCTGCCTCGATTTGCTTTCTTAGAACCACAAAGCCGCACATTTTCACTCTCAACTGAAATATGTAGAGAATATGAAAAAATACTTTACATTTGTTCTCCAGGTTCCACATCTATTGCTAATGAAACTATCAGTTTTCCCTCTAGGATCAAACCAAACCAAATCCAAAGCCATTAGGTTGATTCTGACGCAGAGCAACCCTACAGAGATAGGGTTTTCCAGACTGTGTTTACAGGAGCAGACAGCTTCGTCTTCTTCCCATGGGAGTATCTGGTGGGTTTGACCCCGATCTTGAAGTTAGCAGCCTAATGCCTAAACCACAGCACCTCAAACTGATCCACTACATTGAAAATGACAGAATCAAAGTTTTATATTCTTTGTTTTCATAATGTTTTTATATATAAATGGAGGAAAGCCATTTGTCAGCCGTTTCTTTTAACACTATAATTCTGTAGTTTTCAGACAGCCCACACAACCTGAATTCTTTAATTTAGGAACATTACTATTTTTTCTACTTATATAAATTATGGCTAGTAACAATTTAAGAGAGGCTGGCAAGGTTAGCAGTTAAAATGCAGCAGCTACTCCGTGGGAGAAAGACAAGGCTGCCTGCTCCCAGAATGACCTAAGTCTTGCACACTCAGACAAGCACGTTCACCTCTAGCCCACAGGGTCCTTATGTGTCAGAAGAGGCTGGGTGGCAGTCATTTGCTTTAATTGCTTGCTGAAAAAAGTAACAATATGGGTAAAGTCAATGTCAATCATTTTAGTTGGCCTTTTAACCAAAGGAGAATTGGCAGTAGTTAGTTAAGACATGAAAGCTGGGTAAAAACTGGAGATGTGGTTAAAACCGCTTGCTCAGTCGTCCTAGCAGTCTGAACATATCTGACAGCGAACTTTTGACATTACAGGTCAAAAACACACACACCTCTAGGTGGCGATGGCACTATTCTCCACCCACCATACGCCCACGGTTGTTAATTATTTCTTAGAATGTAATAGTTTTCCTTGGAATCCTTTGAATATGTATAACTTCCTGTTAGAGCATACACATGAAAATAAGTCTCTGTTCAGGGTACATGATAGGTTTGTGCCAGCGGCCTTTGCCAGCATGCCAGAAACAAAACGCTAAGCTACAAGTCACATTTATCATCCTGCAACAACACAGAAGCAATACCCATAACTAGAAATCACAGTGAGTCCAGAATTAGACATTCATTCTGAATAAACTTCATTTGATTTACCCTATGCTATATGTAAAAAAAATTCACTATTACGCATGTTTCAGAGATTCTACAATTACATAAAAATTTCTTTAATTCAGTTGGAAATGGTTTTCTTTAAATCAAGAGTACTTTAATGAAGACAAATGGGTGCATAAGCAAAAGTGGTGAAGAAAGCTGATGGTGCCCAGCTATCAAAAGATATAGCATCTGGGGTCTTAAAGGCTTGAAGGTAAACAAGCAGCCATCTAGCTGAGAAGCAACAAAGCCCACATGGAAGAAGCACACCAGCCAGTGTGATCACGAGGTGTCGAAGGGATGAGGTATCAGCCATCAAAGAACAAAAAAATCAAATCTTTGTGAATGAGGTGGAGTGTAGATTGGGGAACCAAGACCCACCCATCTGCAGGCAACTGAAGATCCCCTTATGGAAGAGTCGCAGGGAGGAAACCAGCCAGTTAGGGTGCAGTGTAGCAACAATGAAACACACAAATTTCCTCTTGTTCCTAAATGCTTCCTCCCCGCCCCCGCCCACTATCATGATCTGAATTCTATCTTGAAAATCTGGATACAGCAGAGGTTGTACACTGGTGCAGATAGGAGCTGGAGCACAGGGAATCCAGGGCGGATGATACCTTCAGGACCAGGGGTGTGAGTGGCGATACTGTGAGGGTAGAGGGAGAGTGAGGTGGAAAGGGGGAACCGATTACAAGGATATACATGTGACCTACTCCGTGGGGGAAGGACAACAGAAAAGGGGGAGAAGTCAGGCAGGACAAGATATGACAAAATAATAAATTATAATTATAATAATAATAATCTAAAAATTATCAAGGGCTCATGAGGGAGGGGGAAGTGTGGAGGGAGGGGGAAAAAAAGAGGACCTGATGCAAAGGGCTTAAGTGGAGAGTAAATGCTTTGAAAATGATGAAGGCAATGAATGTACAGATGTGCTTTACACCATTGATGTATGTATGGGTTGTGATGAGTTGTATGAGCCCCTAATAAAACATTTTAAAAAGAAACAAACAAAAAAAGGAAAACCCCAAAACAAATAATGGTGGGAACTCAAATTCATGAAATAAAATTGAAGACACACACACATAAAAGGTAAGACAAAACAATATTTTACAAATTATCGAGGGGAAGTGGGAAAGGAGGGGGGAAATGAGAAGCTGATGACAGGGGCTTAAGTGGAGAGCAAATGTTTTGAGAGTGATGAAGGCAACGAATGTACAAATGAGCTTGACACCATGGATGTACGTATGGATTGTGATAAGAGTTGTACGAGCCAATAAAATGATTTAAAAAATTAAATGGAACACATAAAAATCATTATCCTGGGAGTAGGTGGGGGCGGGGCAGAAAGAGTACCTTGAAAATTGTATCATTTTACACACACACATACACATTTTAAACTTCTAAAAATCAACATAATTATTATGAATCATCTAAAGGTACGAAAAATCAGAAAGGGAGTGGAAATGACTGAAGAAGACATTAGCAAAATAAAAGAGTAAAATCCATAGTGAAGCAGTTAAGTCATCCCTAGAGATACCAAATACAGATGACAATTAGAATGTTGGAAAACCAAGATGCTTTTGTTGTCAGGTATAGCCGAGCTGAATTTGACTCCGAGTAGGGTTGGGGCGGCGCGACTGTTCCTGGAACAGATTACAGAGCTTTCTCCTGTGGACTCGGAGCAGCACTTCAGTTAACATAGGTAACTGAAGACAGGTAGATAGATAGGTAGCCTAAATTTAGGCCGAAATTAAGACAATAAAGGGGATGCTAAACCTGAAGATGTATTTGGGACAATAATGTTTTGCTGTAATGATAAGGGACAATGAAATAAAACAATAGGGAACCATGAAAAGCTAAGTTCAATGTATGAAAAGAATAAGTTGAAAATCAGAAAAAGCAATTACGCAGTAGTCTGAAAAGTGAAAAATCAAGTGGAAGGGGAGAAGACTGGAAAAGAAGTAAGGAAAAGTCAGCTGTTCCCATTATGGCCAGGAATGATCCTGAGATAGGGAAACATCTATAAAACCAGTCTACAGACCCCATATGGTGAAGCAGTCTAAAGGATAATGCAAATGGATAGGGGATGTAAGAAAAATTAAGAGCACAGCATGGAAATAAACAGACTCAATGTGTCCAGGGTCGGAAAAATACTGTGGCTAGAGGCTCCATGTCCCATGCAGAGGGGCAGAAAATTCTGAGCTACAAAGTGAACAGAATCATTTACGAATACAAGTCCAATGCCAGCCGTTTCCAGTCTTGAGTTTTCAAGAAAAGCCAGAAATCTTGTTTAAATAAAATATCGGAATTCTGAAAACTTAGCAACCGATTCATCATTTTGACTATCACTGAGTGAGTGGATCCAGCCACATCAGATGGTCTCTGAAACTTAATGTTTAAGCCCTGATTTCTATGCTCAGTTGGCATATGCCACGATGTTGCCCGTTTTAAAGAGAGAACAAGAGAGAACACTAACTCACAGAAGGGAAAACTAGAAGTTTATCCCTTCAGGGCTGCTAACATACCCATTTCTAGGATTACTACTACCTGGAATTCCTGGGGCTCGACCTTCAGGAAGCTGTACTGGAGTGCTTAAAACATGGTTTAACCAAAAGATAGAAAAGAAAATGATTAGGGCAAAGAATGTACAGATGTGCTTTATACAATTGATGTATGTATATGTATGGACTGTGATAAGAGTTGTATGAGCCCCTAATAAAACGTTTAAAAAAAAAAACATGGTTTAACCTCTGTGATTACCGAAGAGCAAAGAATATCCCCCCAAATTAAAACCATTTCATGGGTAAAAGGAGATGGTCCACGTCTAGCTGCCTTCTCAGACAGAGATAATCATCTGGATTGACAATTACGCATAAGTAAAACTGGTGAAACAGATATTTTCCATGAGGTAAATCTGAACAACCACCTTAAAGAGTAAACTTTGGTTTCTCCAATGAGGGACTTGTCACACTAAAAAAATAAGCAACAAAAAACCCCTCAAAACTTCAAAATATTTAAGACAGCAGCTGTTTCCTTTATTGCAGGCCCCTCCCCATTTCATTGATATATATTATCTCTTATCTGATACAATCCAATCACTTAAACTGTTACTTTAACATGTACAATGAAAGATTTCCAGTATATTCACAGTAATGGTGCGAATGCCACCAAGACCTGCTTTTAGGGCATTTCAGCATCCGTGAAGGAATGCCTACACCATGAACAGTCACTCTCCCCACCCCAACTCTGTCTTGGCTTCTCCCTTTGCTTTTCCAATATGGCTAGCTCACAGTATTATTTCATTGGCATCAAATGAAATGCAATTTATATTTTGATGTGTTATCTTACACTGCTTTCAGAAGTAATTCTTTATGAAATCTTTTTGTTATTATTTCTAGAATTTCTTTCAATTTTATTTAAAGCAGACTGAAAAAATCTTTTTTAATTTTGTTTGGTGCACATTCACTATATGGATAAATCATAATAAATGCAAGTAGTCTTCCAAAAGTTCATAGGAAAAATTCCATGACTTTCTCAATTCCATTTTCCACAAATTTTTGAAGACCACCTCCTGAACATATCTAGAGATTCCAGTTTCCTCAAATAATCTATTTATATAAATTAATATGTAAGCCACATAGATTAGTACATACTTATTTTTGTCTCCCAATTAAACAAACAAGACTTTAAATACTAGATTCTCAGACATACACTTAAAAATATCTCTGAACTTAGGAAATGACTTATAATGGTCGTCATTTAGTTGGAAGAAGTTTTCCTCCTTAAACTTGTTGCCCACAAATTGATTCTGACTCACTGTCCTCCAATAGGACTAAGAACTGGCCCTGTGCCTTTCTAAGGCTGTCATCTTAATGAAAGCAGCCAGCCATATTGTTCACCTCCAGGTAGGCTGGTGGGTTTGAACAAGTGATCTTTGGTTTAGCAACTCAGCACTTTAACCATTTTACCATCAAAGTTCCTTTTCTTGCCTGAAGGAATGGAATTGTTATAATCAACTGCTCTTAAATTTGAAATATATTATGCTGAATTTAGAAAATGTGATAATAATAATTTACTGCAATCTGGTTGAGGAAGGTTCTTTTTCTAATTTTAAAACAAAATAAAAAATAAACATTGCTAAACACCAACTGTAGCTGTGATTTCCACTTTTATACATGAAATATTTATAAAAGCATACTTGCCATTGCTTGTCTTCTACTTTAATTTTTGAAAGTGTGAAAGAAACCTTGATGCATGAAATTCTTACTTCAAATATGCAAGAAGGGGCTTTAAAAAATCTGTGGACAAGCCAGTTAGTGTGCAGTATAGCACCAAAGAAACATACAACTTTCTTCTAGTTCTTTAATGCTTCCTCCCCTCCACCACGCGATTAGGACCCAACTCTACCTCACAAACCCGGCTAGACCAGAGCATGTGCACTGGTACAGATAAGAGCTCACGACACAGGGAATCCAGGACAGACAAACTCCTCAGGACCAACAGTGAGAGCAGTGATACCAACAGGGGAAGGGGAAGGTGGGGGGAGAAAAGAGGAACTGATCACAATGATCTATAAAACCCACCTCCCAGGGGGAGGGACAACAGAAAAGTGGGTGAAGGGAGACTATGGTCGGTGTAAGACATGAAAAAAAAATTTAAAATAAATTATCAAGGGTTCATGCGGGAGGAAGGGGTGAGGGGGGAAATAAGCTGATACCAAAGGCTCAAGTAGAAAGAAAATGTTTTGAAAATTATGATGGAAACATATATACAAATGTGGATTGTGATAAAATCTGTAAGAGCTTCCGATAACATGATTAAAAGAAAAAAGGGGAAATAAAGTCTTTAGAAAAATAGACTTAAAAGATCATTGAATTTTTCCAGGAACTTTTTGAAGCCAACATATATGTGTGTATACAGATGATAATAAATACATGAGTACATAATATAAAATGTTTAATTTTTTTCATGGTGAAAATGAACTGCAAAAAGACAACTAAAAGACCAATACCATGCATCCTTAGGATGAGAAAGTTCCTTATATACTGAGAGAGGAAAATATCAGAAATATAGTATTATGTGGGAAAAATAACAGCACTTAATGCATGGTATCATTTGTGTACAACACAAGAAAAAGGTCTTATGTGCTTACATGTGAACCAAAAAAAAACCACCTCAATGATTCCACTCTAAGTTGGTAAAATTGATAGCATGCAGGGCAGTGGTCCCGGGATATGAAAGAGGCCTTCATTTTATATATTTTTAAATTTAAAAAACTTAAAACTGAACATAAACTTAGCTAAGATCTTCAAGATGAACTGTTCCTTAATTGATCAGTTTTCAGAGTATTTGAACTGTATTTATATAATATTTATATAGATATTAGTTAAAACACACCAAAAATACCCTAATTGTGGTAGTTACATCATTTCTTGACAACCTGAAGATACACAAAAGTGTAGCGGTGGAGTCGAGCCTGTCAATCAGGCCACAGCCTGATGGTGCCTCCTTGTGGGCGTGGCCTGCGCATAAGGCGGACCCTGGGAGGCACTCCGGGCGACCTGCCTTCACCTTCCTGCTGATTGATCCTGATCGCTGCCAGCGCTACTGTCACTGAATCCACACGACTTTGCACCTCCAGCCTGTGATCTCCCTGCATCCTGCGTCACTGCATGTGGCTACTGGAGTCTGAAGAGGGGCTTACGGACTAGTGTCGGACTGAGGGACTTGAGATGGACTGCGCTGGAACGTCTTCCCGATAAATAAATACTTCTTGATATAAAACTCTTTCTTATACATCTACATATATGTCTGGATTTGTTTCTCTAGCCAACCCAGCCTAACACACTGTTCCTTCAATCATAGAAGCTTATTGAAACACAGATGTACTGAACTAGGGTGGGATATTCAATACAAAGTACTTAAATATCAAGAGATGGAATGAGACAACATTTGTGTCTCTCTCATCCAAGGATTAGTTTCAAATCAAACCAAGATATAAATCATGATTTATCAATTAAATATAAAGAATGTACAACTTTAGCATTAGATATAAAATGACACATTTTCTGATAAGCTACAACATGGTTAGACCAAGTAACGAAACATAGGTAATTCATCATTCTTCATGAAATTGCATGTTTTTAAAAATATAACAAATTAAAAAATCAGCCAGAGAAGCATCATACCACAAATTAAATACATATATGTATATATGCACATATACACACATATGTAACATACCTGATAATTGATGATGCAGATTTAAAGGTATATCATGCAATATACAATCAAATTTCCATGGTAGGGTCTTTTATGATTATGGAAAATTAAAATGAAAAAGCTAAAACTTGGATCTCGTGATAATTACATTTCTGTGACATCGTAAGCTTATATTAAAGAAACAGTAAAAGAGTTGCAAACATCAGTGCATTCGTTACACGGATTATGTTACAAGCTGAGAACAGAAAAGAAGCTCAAACACCATTCTGCCAGGAAGACCTGCAAAACCATCCGAAATTAGACACTGATCCTTCAAGACAGTCAGTTTCCATACTTATAGCTTACAACTATTTAAAAATAATTAAGTGAAATGAAATTATCAATAAGAAAACAGTCTTTTTTACTTCTTTATGTATAAAAATACCTAAAGGAATAAAAATTTAAAAATTGTATTCTGAGTCAAAGTTTTCTTGAGGATCAGTACAAATTTCTAATGCTAAACAGATAAAGATAAGCTTTAAATGGCTTTGCCAATGCACTATGTACTTATCATACTGTAGGTCCCCAATAATCATGACTAAAATAGACGGTAAATCTTGAAAAGTAATAGTGGAACTTAGAGGGTGCATTCTGAAATGTTCTAAACCAATGTTTTTCCATTGAAGATTCTCCAACTGGAAACTTATCTCATAAATTGAAAACTACAAATAACTAACTTCCTTTGCCAACAAATTATTCTGTCATGTGAATGAAATAAGTACCTTTTCAGCAAACTTTTATTGGCTATATAGAACCATCAATATAACTTCCAATAGTACGTGTAGCTCATGATATAGGCTAGGTGTATTAAAGTATATATGTAACTAAAAGGTGAATATTTTAGCATCTGTCAAGTTAGCTAGCCATCTAAGAAAACACAGAAAGTTTAAAATTTACAGTGATTTTGGTCATTACAACTACTCTAAGTTATATGTATAATTTATTGACAAACAGACTAAAACGAACATTTGTAATAGGAAACTACAAGTACATTAAGGAAAAGAACATTATTAGTCCCTGTTAATTGTCCATCTGAAAGTGTCCACTTCTGCAGACACATCAAGCAAATCACTTCAAGAGCAAAGATAGAGGGAATGAGTTAGCTGGTAGTGTAAACATCAGACAGTGTTCAGGGCACAGAAATGGACCTACAGTAATAGTTAGCATTGCAGAAGCTAATGATGCTTTGTGCCAAACTGGGAAAACAGGAATACCATGCAGTTTTACTGAACTCACCTGACAGAGGTGTAAAACCATTCTCTAGGAGCAGAGATGCATGCACAAAAGTAAGAATATGATTGCAAGTAATAGACTACAATAAAATAAAAATATAACACTAAACTTCAAAATGACAAACAATGGACATGATGAGGTTGTTGGAATGAGAATCTCTTGTCTCACCTCTCTCTTTGCCAGCAGCACGTTGGGGACAATGTGGGGCAAGCAGCGTCCCAGCATTAGCATCACACTCTTTTCACTGTCTGCGATCCGAGACACCTAGGAAACCAAAGGGTTCATAAACGACCCCAGGAGAGAACTTCCGTGCACAAATGTATTTGACGATGGTAAGATTCTACCTCTGCTTCAAACACACATTACAAATATGAGGCCAATAACTGTTCCTCTAAACTGGCCTAACAGTCCTGTGGGTTAGAGGTGAATTAAAAACACCAGTTAGCATGAGTGGAACCAACCAAGGTGGTCTGTTAACTCACTTCTGTATCCTAGTACGGATAGTACAGAATGAGGGCAGCCTCAAGGAGCCCTGGTACTGTTGCTGGTTCTGTGTGGGCTGTCAACCACAAGGTCAGCAGTTCCAACCCACCAGCAGTTCTATGGGGAAAAGATGAGGATTTCTACTCCTGTATAGAACTAGTCTCAGAACGTGCAGAGGCAGCTCTGCTCTGTCCTATTGGGACACTTCAGAGTAGGTATCAACTCAATGGCAGTGAGTTAGTTCAGTTTGGTTTTTTGGAGGGCAGCCTGACTGGTTTCCTTCAACCTTGAAAAGAAACCTATACTGCAAAATCACTGCCTAGTACTTGTTCGTATAAAGAAGTGGCACGTTACCAGTGGCCCATGCACAGTCGTGCAATAAAAATGGGCCAGAAATGCATCTCAGCCATCCACTAGCTCTTGATTATCACCAATGGCACTGCAATGAAGAACCACACGTGGGGCCACGTGGAATTAACCACTGGATGACCACATAGCGAAGTGTGAGGAAAAGAAAACCCACCTCAGCATGAGCCTGCAAGTATCCTAGCAAAATACTTGAGGAAGACTTACCTGAGGATTAACAACTAACAAAGTCAGTCATTCAAATAATTCCCAATGAAATGAAAATAATGGAATAAGAGGAAATAAAACAGTAGACATTCAAACGGAATCCCCAAATTGTACCAAAGAGAAACATGCACCATGTATCAGTATTTAATTTAATATTAATAAACAAAGCTTTAATCCCAAACCAGAAATACTCAACCACCTTCTTAAAGTTTAACATTTTAGGAAGAACTTTTTAGAATATTATCATAAACAGACTTGTTTAAGAAATATAGACTAATTACAGCTGTTTAGCTAGAGATACTAAGAAGGAAAACATCAAAATGTTTGAAGATCTATATGATATAATTTACCGCTCTCTTTCCCTGTCCCCGCCGAGCTGTGCGGAGGCGGAGGCTCCGGTGTGTTCAAGATTCGGTCCCACCCGTAACCTACCGCCATGGCCGAGGAAGGCATTGCTGCTGGAGGTGTAATGGACGTTAACACTGCATTACAAGAGGTGCTGAAGACCGCCCTCATCCACGATGGCCTAGCACGTGGAATCCGCGAAGCTGCCAAAGCCTTAGACAAGCTCCAAGCTCATCTTTGTGTGCTTGCATCCGACTGTGATGAGCCGATGTATGTCAAGCTGGTGGAGGCCCTATGTGCTGAACACCAGATCAACCTCATTAAGGTTGATGACAACAAGAAACTAGGAGAGTGGGTGGGCCTCTGCAAAACTGATAGAGAAGGAAAACCCCGGAAAGTGGTTGGTTGCAGTTGTGTGGTTGTTAAGGACTATGGCAAAGAATCTCAAGCCAAGGATGTTATTAAAGAATACTTTAAATGCAAAAAATGAGCAAATAAAACTTGGCTAATTGTTAAAAAAAAAAAAAATTTACCTCTGACCCTAGACGACTATCTGCTGACATTCGACAAAATGAGAGTAGTGCTTGGTGGAAAGCAGGAGACAATTTCCTAGAAGAAAATATTGGATGAAAAGAATACCAGAGTTTATCAGGGCACTTAAGGAGCAGATTGAATGTTACAACTCCCATTCCAACACTAACTCAAAGCCTCCAAACATCAGCCAGGTGCCTTAGCCACCAATGACTTGGAAGGCATTTTACCAGCAAATCATCCAAGGGAAAAGAGCACCAGTAATCACTGCGTCTGAAGTAGCCTGAACGAGTGAATGGGCCTTAAAGGTGAGTGGGTTGATACTGAATAGAGGTAAATAAAACCATTTGCATAATGTGAAATGAGGATATATTCCTGTCAATTCTTGAAGGTCCAGAAATATATGTAGTGAATGCAAAGGCTGGCCTGGCATGCTGTTGAGAAGAATCAAAGTATTTCAGAGTTTCAGATACAGGGTAAACTTTCATGCCAGAAACCTACCTGAAAGATGTATAATTTAGAGATAAAATAAAAAGGATCACTCAGCATTCACAATATATTTGAAAGAATGCTAACTTTGTACAATTAAAAATACTAAGTAATTTATTTAAATAGGGACATTAAAATCACCGCTAACATTTCTAAAACACTGGTTTCTATGTGGGTGTTGTTCCGATACCAGGGAGTTGGATCTGACCCACAGTAATCCTCTATGTATACAAGAACAAAGCACTGCCCAGTCCTGTGTCATCGAAACTAACACTGCTATCTTTGAGCCCATTGTTAAGCCACTGTGTCAATCCATCTAGCTGAGGGCCTTACTCTTATTTACTGAAAATTTTACCAAGCACAATGTCCTTCTCCAGGAACTGATTCATCTTAATAATATGTCAGGATCTTCACATCAAAGGAGCATTCTGACTTCTAAAGCAAATTTGTTTACTCTTCTGACAGCCAGTAGTATAGTCAATATTCTTTACCAATATCATTGATTCAAAGGCATAATTTCTCTGGTCTTCCTTATTCATTGTCTAGCTTTTGTACGCACAGGAAATTAAAACTAACCATGGCTTGGATAAGCCACATCTCGGTCCGCAAGGTGTCTTCTTGATTTTTAATGCCTTCAAGAGGTCTTTTGCAGCAGGTTTGCCCAGTGCAGTACAATGTTTGATTTTTCAACTTAGCCCGATTTTCCCAGGCGTTAGTGTGGATCCAAGTAAAAGAAATGCCTAACTACTTAGGTACTTTCTTTGTTTACATGTTGTTATTGGTCCAGTTATGAGGATCTTCAATTTCTGCAGGTTGCGGTGTAGTTCATACTGAAAAGTTACAGACCCAAACCAAGCCCACTCCTGACAAGCAAATTCTGTACTCCTATTGGACAGAGTATCACTGCCCCATAGAACTCTCAAGGCTTTAATCTTTACATACACATCCTGCCCTATCTTTTTCCTGCAGTTGCTAGTGGATTCAAACTGTCAACCTTTCAGTTAGAAAGCAAATGCTTACCTCCTATAGCATCAAGGCTTCAGAAATTACCTAATGGAGTTTACTAAGCATTGTTGATGCTAGCACACCAGAGCGGCATTTTAGTCCTTGCTCATTTACATGTTCCCTTCCATATTCTCAGCACCATAATCTGTCCAAATGCCCAACTTAGAAACCTTTCAGCCAGCCTAGGTCTCTTTCCCTCTTTGAACCCCATCTCCACTCAGTCTTCTACCTCTAAAATATCTTGTCAATCTATCTACTTCTTTCCATCCCTAGTACCAATGCTATGCTATGTAGACTTCACCATTTCTTATTTGGGCTCTTCTAATAGATACCCTGCAAGTCTTCCTTCCTTCCAGTCACTGCTACCTGACAGGCCCTTTCTAACACTTCTGCCATGTCCTTCCTCTTGAAAACTGAACTAAAAACAGGCTGACATTTCTTGGTCTGCCTCGACCCTCCAGCTTCATTTTCTGTCACGCTCTCTTTGACATGGTGTTTGCTCTTGGTCCGGTATTCTGCCTCTTACTTCTTTGCCTGATTCATTCCTACTTAAGTCTTCAGGTCTCAGATGAAATATCACTTCTTCAGTAAAACCTTTTGTGCTTTGATGACAAGAGTTGTTGCGACATGATTAGATAGTCCCAAAGGAAGTTGTACTTTCCTTATATCACATTTTTTGTACCTTTTTGGATTTGCTGTTTGTTTGCCTCTCTCATAAAACTTATTAGCCTTGTGACTGAAGGGATTGCTACATAGTCCTGTGACAGTACCTGGCAGAAGATTAAAAAAATGGTCGCACAAAAGTAACCATCATCTCCATAGGGTGGTTTTGCGGAGACATAGGGAAGTATTCCAAAATATTAAAGAATCATTACAAAGGCAGTTATTGTTCAGAATCATTAATATAGATTTTTATGACCATATTTTACCTGTATCAGACTGTGACTTAACAACTGGGTCATGTCTGTATGAATTCTCTAACCACCACATACCTAAAGAAAATTTTACAGAGAAGATACACAAAAAAGTGGGGCTCATTAGAAAACTTTTCTTTAAAATAAATAATTTGGCCAATATGTACCTTTAATATTATCAGTTCTAACGGTCTAAAACAAAGTAGTCATTCTTCCCTATTAAGCTACAACACTCTAATTACCTGCCTCTGCAGACTCGGGAGGAGAAAGCAGGACCTTCAGCTAAAGAAGCACTCGAGGCTATGAAATGAGTGAGTGCCATGGCAGCACTCAGGGTACTCTCTGATATGACTAACCTCTGGCTGGGGAGCCAGTTCTGACTCTTAATGACCCCGTAGGGCTGAGTTTTCTTAGCTGGAATCCTCAGGAAAGCAGACTGCCACATTTGTCTCTTTCATACCAGCTGTTGAGTTCAAACAATTGACCTTTAGGTTAGCAGCCAAATGTTTACAATAAGAGCTAAGTAAATATTTTTCTTAAAATTATTTTTTATACTAGAATAATTTTTAAATTATTCTTTGTCTCCTCCACTAGAAAACATGATCATGTAGGACTCTGAAGTCGATTTCTGAGATCCAATAGAAGTTAAATAAAGAAAATATTAATGATACAGAATTAGTACTAGAAAGACAAAAAATAATGAGGAAAAATGAAAAAAAAAAGAGCTCTTTTTAGCATTGGCAATTATGCATCTACCAAAAACTGCTGACCCTGATGATGATGACAGAAGCATAAAAAAAAGGTCAGAAGCCCTGTCTGGAAAGACACTAGCGATACTTGTTGCTAGGTGCCGTCGTGGTGGTTACGGTTCATAGTGACGACCGGTAAGTACAACAGAACCAAACGCTGTCTGGTCCTGCACCGTTCCTCACCATTGTGGTCACATCTAAGTGCATTGTTGAAGCCACCATGTCAATGCAACTTGTGGAGGGTCTTCTGACTTCGCTGCAGCTCCACTTCACCAAGAATGATACCCTTCCTTTTCCAGAGGTGGGTCACTCCTGGTAACATGTCCAAAGTACATAGCATGAAGTCTTGCAATCCTCACTTCCAGAGAGGATCCAGGCTGTGTTTCTTCAAGGCAGACTTGTTTGTTCCTTTAGGCAGTCATTGCACTAGTGATACTAGAACACCTATCACTGGTGAGCCTAATATTTAGCTGAGACAGACTACCACACGGACGGCTCATTCACCTTTTAGTAACTGAGTGACAACTTTGGGCATGTCTTTGTGGAGCGTGCTTTACTCTGTGGAAAATCCACTGTCGATGTGAAACTGCACAGCTCTGACTGGCAAAGGCAATTTGAGTAAGAACTGCAGCTCCGCCAGTTGCTAAGCCGCTAACTGAGGCACTGTAAATATAGGAAACACACTAACCTATTAGGCTTATCGAACTGAACTGCATTTTTACTCGGTGGAGAAGAAGACGGCATTCCTTCCCTTCCCTTCCTGGGGAGGGAAGTTGAGGAATTCTCTTTAGAAGTAGAAGAATCAACATCATCTGACACTGAAAGAGGAATATCATTGCTTTTTTCCTTGTCTGAACTATTTACAACTGAATTCTGTACACTGTCTTCGGAGTTTTGGGGGGTGGGCTGCTCCAAAGAAGGCTTAACAGAATCACAAACCACCGGGGAGGCAAAGGGTGCATTTTTGAGGAAGTCCATTTCACTGTAGAAAGAAAGAAAAGTTAACAGTGAGCACTGGTACTACTTAAACCTTTGGCAAAAGTATAAACTTCAAAATGCGCTGAATGTTTTAAAAGTATAACACATTAATAGAGAAAGGTTTTGAGTATTAATCTTTTTGGCACGATATACGGAGATGCCTCATATCTAAATCTAAAAGTCTAGTTGTACAATTAAAACTTAAGAATGGCCTCTGGGCAATGAATGTACAGATGTGCTTTATACAATTGATGTATGTATGGATTGTGATAGGAGTTGTATGAGCCCCTAATAAAATGATTAAAATAAAAAAAGAATGGCCTCTTATAATAAACCCCACTTTACATTTGGGTAACTACATTTCCACTATTAGATCATGACTATTAAACAACCCATAAAACCCCAAACACTTCCTTTTTTTTCATTTTCAAAATGGGAGAATTCTATCTAACACAAAGAATTACTGTAAGTATGAAATAAAATCATGAATGAGGAACATGCCTAAGACTGATGTCAAGGAGTTATTCATTAATATTGAATAACTACAGCTTAGAGAAATCAAGTGTCTCACTTCTTGGTTCTAAGACACTCAATTGTAAGACATCTTTCATGATTTAATAACATTTTACAAAACGGAGATATACTACATTAAATAGATGAATCAACTATAAGATTCACTTCTGACATACTGACTGAAATGTGGAAAAAGTTGTGTCTTACAAAAGAGACAGTTTCATTTATTTATATTATCTGCCAATTTTTCTTAAATGTATAAGAGTCTCTTTAGAAATACTGACCCACCATTTACCTTTCAAGTCTTCTGATTTGCTCCATCAAGGACCATTTCTCACTACTGAGTAAACTAATTTTATCTTCTAATTTCTGTACTAGCAAGGAATTCTAAAATCAAAATGGGAGAAAAACAGAAACTGAACATCTCATAGTAAGCTTTTATATAGTTTATATTAATTTGGGAGACTTAGCCAGTTAGCTGGTCTCTCACCTCCATAGGCTGAGGTGTCTCAAAGGTTGGACGCAGGTTGTCTAAAACTGGTGTGAGAGCCTCTAATTCGTCTTCTTCCACTCCACTGGCCACGTCCACCACATCTTTTCCAGCCACTTGGTGATTTCCAAAATCTCGGTAGAGCTGAAGTAAGTCTGGAGGTTTAGGGATATTTAAGCCTACATCATCCCACAGTTCAAAATCCTGAAAGACACCATGAATAAGTAAAAATGACACCTTCTTCTCAGAGGCAATTTCAATTTCCTCCACCACTACTGAGATTCATTTAACTCCTTATTGCTAATATATTGAGAGTCCAAGATGATCTTAATTTTGTATAATTTCAGAGTGAGCAAACACCATTCTAAATTATTTTATACTTCACAATGAGTTTCTTGACATTCTAAATACACAAACTTAATCGTCAAGATGTTACCACACAATGTTTGTTTTTTTTTTTTTTTAGAAAATTTAAATATTAAAAAATGTGTATCTTGTGTTTAGCACCAGGGGATAAATTCTGGTCATTGTTCAGGGGTCCTAAGTGTGTACACAATTTAAGTGGGTAGCTAAAGATTCTCAGACATATGTAGAAGGGTTAAACAGAAAAGATACCAATAGATAAGTAAATACTTAAGAGAAGACTATACAATGAAACTGAGAAGTGTTGAAAAGAGAAGATAAATGGCTAAGAAATGTTTGAAAAATCCAAAGTCCAATACATAAGGTCCTCATTAAAATTGTAAAAACTACAAGTTCTGGAAGGAGCAATGGGAAAAAAAGGAAGATTAGAAAATTACCATAGTAATTTAAAAATCAATTTTCCCGAACTAAAGGATGATAGAGTCTATATTAAAGAGATTTTAAAGCAATATAAAGAAATAAGAATGACAATAATGTACATTATCATGTAACTTGAGCACTGGCAGTAAAACAATTTTAAAAAGTCACAAAGCCCTCCAGAAAGAGAATGATGAAAACGTGCAATAATGGGTCCATCTACAAGACCAGGAGTCAGAAAATCAGCATCCATCTCCAGTGAAACCAGAATGTAGAAGACCACGGATGATGTCCTCAGTTCTGAAGGAACCAAGGATTTGATACCCAGCTACAAAATACTTTGAATGTGAGAGTAACTGTATTTTCAGACCTGCAAAGTCCCGAAGTTTATCTTTTATGTACCTAGTCCCTAGACTCCATGGAGAAAGTGAAGCAAGAAAGAGGGAGAGCTGAGATGAGACAGCGGATACAACCAAGAAAGCAAGGCTAAGACATCTCAGGATTATCATGATCTAGAGCAGTGGTTCTCAACCTTCCTGATGGCACAACCTTTTAATACAGTTTCTCAAGTTGTAGTGACCCCCAATCATAAAATTATTTTCATTGTTACTACATAACTGTCATTTTGCTACTGTTATGAATCGGGTGACCCCTGTGAAAGGGATGTTCGACCCCCAAAGGGTATGCGACCCACAGGTTCAGAATCACTGGTCTAGAGCAGTCCCAAGAAGAGGCAAGGCCTCAGGCATAGAACAGAGGAGGCCGGACTGAAGACCAGCGGCTCCAGAAAAGAATTTCCAAGAAGAAAATGATAGAATAATGGTAAACCTCCGATGGCAGACCTGGCAATAAAGTTTAGGGTTGGATCAATGCTAAGTACACAGAGAACCAAATGAGAAAACAAAAAAAGAGCTAGTAATATCAGGGGAAATCATCAAATGTCATTCCTGTTATTAGATCCCTCGAGATGGCTGCCTCACAGCGACCCCACATGCAGCAGGACAGAGGCAGGCCAGTCCTGTGCCCTCGTCAAAGTCACTGCACGCTCGACGGCTGAGGCTAGCATGTACTCTGAGTGCCTTCCACGCTGGGGCTCACTTTCTTGCACAGTATCTGTCCTGATCCAAAGGGTTTTCATGGGCTAAGTTTTGAAAATATATCATCAGGCTTTTCTTCCACTTCTTAGTACAGCAAGTTCTGCTGGAACCTGTCCATCATGGGGGAAACCCTGCTGCTAACTGAGATACAGTGGCATCACTTCCCATATCCTAGCACACTGACAGATGGGTAGTGGACAGCAGCCAACACTCAGTCATGATAAAGAAAACACTGACTATTACTCAAATCAAAATTAAGATGATACACGTACATTTGGGAGGACTGGGGCTGAGGAAGTAGTAGTCATCAACAAATAAATGTATAGTCTGCCACATTTTCCTTAGGGAGAAGCCAAAAGATAACCTCTAACATGAAAAACCAGGAAGTAACAATGTTACTTAAAAGAAATGGCAGAGATGTTCCTGGCAAATGGGCAATGGCAGACAAGTAAACAAGGACTTGTGTTTGTGAACTAACATGGTAGAATACTGTGTCACTTTAAATAGAAGAAACTAGATAATAGAAAAAGTAAAGACGTTCTAGGCTAAAAAGAAAAAAAAAAGAAAGCAAAACCAAAGCACATACAGACACATACAAAAACAAGGTAAGTTTACCTGGTCATCATTTTCATCTGAAAAGGTTATGGATGTAAGCTTGTAATTATTCTTCAATAAAAATTCATTGACTAAGAAGTTTAGAGCTCTTTTTTCAAGAGGTTTGATTGGCTCCTGGAGGTAAGACAGAAGACACAGGATCATTAAGTTCTCCTTTGGTACTTATGCTACCACTTGATGAAGAAGCTACTTGTAGCTGTCATTTACTCACCTGAATTTCAGGACTTGATTTGTAATTTTTTCGTTCCTGTAAAGGAACTTCATTTTCTGAGGGGAGAAATTGTAAATAACGTTTTACTATTTTACACTGCAAAATATCTCAGCTACTTCTAGATTGTCAAAGTAGAAAAGTCTCAAAAGAAAATTTTATGTACACCACCTGCAGCCTTTGTTAGGTTTGCTCGGAGGGCCTGAATGGTCTCCTTGGCTTTCCGTAGTTCAAACTCCAGGACTGGACAGGGATTTGGAATAAACACACACAGGCATCCAACCAAGAAAAGGGAAACAAAAATAAAAAAATAAAAAGCAAGGATGGGTATGAAAAAAAAATACAATTTGTCTTGAGAACAGAAAGCATGCAATCTTCATGAAATTTGTGAACGCATGCAGCAGAGTTGATTTGCAAGCAAACTGGTGAATGTTTTCCACAGTTTTAGGAGAATCCGGGGGCCTGCTGATCAAGTGTTCCAGCTGTCTGACAGGGAATCATGCTACTTAAAAACAAACTCTAAGGTAAACCTCTCATGTAGGTAACCAATATATTAGTCATTTGGGCATATCTACTTCATGCTGCTTAGCTAAGAAAATGCAATGAAATGTTTCAGTAACATAATCTTGGGGTGGGGGAGATAAAATTAGAGGAAGCTCAAGTAAATATACTTTAATATATCTGAGGATTAAAATAAGTTATTTTATAATGTTTTCTTCAAATGTTATAAATCTGTATGTAGAGATGAGAGTGAAAATATCCATTTCTGAAGAAGCTGAAGGAATATGGCTTAAGCATTTAGCAAATGATGGAATGCCAATATATTTAAGAAACAAGCATATAAAATGTATTCTATTTTACAAGTTCCAAGGCCATTGGATGAATATGGCCAATATGGATAAAAACTTTCTGTAACTTTTGATTAAGAGATTTCTAAAGCAAATGATTGTGTACATTTCTAAAAATGTAGGAGTCTAGGATCCTAAATAAAAGTAAGTTGAATTTCAAAATCCCTGATAACTCTTGACACTGATTTTTCCATTTTATGAGGTATGAATGAAACTCAGAACTTTTATCACCTCACCACAGTCTAATTATAAAACTGGGGAAACATTGTAGTTAGCTCTTTAAAAAGTCTAATCAGACCCACAATTTAACTGAATGTACGTACTTGAGAGATTTTCATTATAATGTCTTTCCAAATTGCTGAAAAAAGACCAAACAGACATGGGTGGGTGAGTGGAGGGTATCTAAATGAAATACAGCTCTAGGAAGACTAAGTGATCTTTGTTACAACTGGCTATTTAATCCACTATGGTAGTTAAATTGCTTTGCATAAAAACCTAGAAAATTAAAGGTTTCATCTTAAGATATAGTTTTTCCCTGATTGACAAACAAAAAGATGTTAAATGAGATGTTATCAGAGACAACAAAGTTATAAAAATATATGGGAAAAGTAGGATTCACTCAGTTTGCAATTTTCATTAAAAACTTAGGAGGTAGCTGAATCACATGTAGAAACATGGAGGCCACTTATTTTGATGCACAGAATTTAACTGCAGCAACATGGAAGCACACGGAAAATCAGATGGCTTTGTCTGTTCCTGGTTCTATTTGGTCCTCAGCAATGCTGATCTGCAAGCATCTCTGTGCAACAAAGGTAAAGCATCTTCCCTAAAACTCACACTGGAGATTAGGTCCAGGTTTAAAAGACCACACATGTTACGTGTGTGAGATAAGTAAAGAACAGGTTAGTTTACTTCTTTTTTTGGTAATTTCATAACTCTAGGTAATTGATTTTGAATTTTTAAAATGCCTAATTACCACAAAAGTAAAATGAAAATCTACTGATATTTTCCAATATCATTGGCATCTTACTAAATAAACTATATATACTACAGAAAAATTGCAGATCAGAAATGCCCTGTGTTGGAATGACAGAAATGAAGGGGGGAGGGGGAGAAAATAATGAAAAAATTGGTTCAAACACAAACTGGGGAAAACTCAAATTAATTTGGCAAAAATTGAGGTGACCAAGAGCAAACACTGAATGATTCAGGCACAGAAAGCCAGAAAAACCCATGTCAGACGGCAAGAATTCATATTCCCACGCACATCAATATAAAAAAATTGCCCAATATCATTAAATTATCAACACTTTGAAAAGAGAGTGCCTATCAAAATGAATTCACTCTGCTGCATGTTTCTTAATGTACAGTATAGACTGTAAAAAGCAAAGGCATCTTTATAACCAGCTCTATAAAGACAGTATGCATAGGATATAATCACAGGAGAGTGAGTCTCACAGGAGAGGCTCTAGAGGGGCTGTATTTACAGATAGTTGAACTGCCTTCTTTTTTAAAACATTTGTTTAACGCTAAGAATCAGTTATTTTGTAATGAGATACAATCCACTGTATACTTTCCAGTTACCTTTTACATAAAATTCCTCCTAAAACTGTGTGAAGATTTTCATGTTTTTCAAAGATATGGCAGTAACCAACCACCAAACTCCTCATGCTATGCACCCAACCGAGCTGAATACAATTCTACTGCAAAAAAAGTAGTAACTACAAAGATTTTCTCCAATATTTTCCTGCCCCCAATTAAGTTATCATTCCCCTGAAAATGCTTACATAACAAATTCAGAAATGTTTCAGTAAAAATAAAAGAAAACATTGAAATTATTCCTTATCTACTTCGTATATGTATAATTAATGCCTATCATAGTACCTAACACATAGCAGACACTCAAAATGTCTCAAAGATTTCAAGAACAACAATTTAAAATGTTTGTTAATAAAGGTCCCTTGCAGCCTTTAAGAAAACTTAAAAACATGTAAGAAGTACATCATACATGCTAATACTAGCTTGTTTAATAACATAGAATGTACTTTACTACAAAAACACAGGTAGATCAAACTTAATTTGACTGGATGGATCTCTGTTACCATTTAACTCATTTTACATGAAAATTGATACATCATATGAAAAATATATTCAGAAACAGAAAATACTTAAAACAAAAAGCATCAAAATTTTACTTTTATTTTAAAAAATGGCTGTGCTGAAATGGTCTTAAATGGTACAGACAAAATTCTGCTATCCATACGAACTGAACATACATATGGGTCAGAGCTGTAACCCAGTACTGAAAGGTTCAAGAATAGAAATCCTGATCTGTGGAGCCTCCTAAGTTACGGAGGCTACCAGGCAAACTTCTCAAGCATGCTAAGCCTCACTAGAGAGTAAGCTATTGTGACTTACTTTGCTTGGCTGCTCAAAGGGTTAAACAACATATTACATCTAAAGTACCCGGCACAATGCCTGACACAGGCAGATGCTCTGGCACCACATTCCTTCTTGAAGAGAACACTGTAGAGGCATGGCAAAAATAACCAGATTTCTACCTGTAGGAGATGCACACAAGCTCGACCTTGGAAACAAATGTATCTTGCTCAGAAACAAGAAAAGCTGATTAAACCTTTTGGGGTCAAACGGCCCTTTCACAGGGGTCATTCATAACAGTAGCAAAATTACAGTTATGAAGTAGCAACAAAAATAATGTTATGGTTGAGGGTCATCACAACCTGAGGAACTGTAGGAAAGGGTGGCAGCAGGAGAAAGGTTGAGAGCCACTGCTCTGGACAGTCTGGTGAGGCAGTGGACTCGTGACCTGTGTTATTCATAACCTCCTCTGCCTAAGATTTGTATGTCCTACCGAGCGCCATCAGGTCGAAGTCACAGGGACTATATACACATCTTTACAGACACAGACAGTGCCGTCTTTCTCCCAGAGCGGCTGGTGGGGTTGAAGCAGCAACTCTGTGGTGAGCAGCCCAAAGCTTACCCCACAGTGCCAAGGTACAGATAAAGAAATATTCTTTAAGGTTCTTGTTCTTGCTAACAGATCTCTTCATTCTTGGTGAGGTTTACATGTGACCTAGTGACAGTTGGATTACCTTTTGTGGGTTAATTGTTTTAACAAACCTTTGACATAGTTTGAAATATTTTTTAAGTTCCTACTACTGAAAGCAGAGTCAAAAGTATTTATTTGTTTATTCAAAAGTATTTTTGGAATTGAGAATTATGTTTATTCTAAAAATTTTTGCAAAGTTTCATCTATTATATATTAATTACTGGGTTTAATAAAAGGATACAGTAAAAGAAAATGAAACATTTTAGCCATTGCTTAGAAAAAGGTATGTTCTTCCCCCCTTTTCAAATGCAGTTGAATCAAAACATTCATTTATATGTGAGCATAATATGAGAACCCACCAAACCCCTTCCTATCAAGTTGATTTAAATTCATAATAACCCCATAGGACAGAGTAGAAATGTCCTGTTGACTTTTAAAGGCTTTAAATTTATACAGCAGAAGATTGCCGTGGAGGCGCTAGTAGGTTTGAACTGCCGACCTTTTGCTTAGCAGTCAAGCACTTTGTCACACCACCAGGGCTCCTTGAGTATAGGTACACTATCGTAATTCACAAACCCAGAGGCACAGAGTATTCTTTAGATCGAAACTTCCACAGACTGAATAGGTTATCTTTTAGTCTGTTATGCCTGCAGTCTGTCATTATCCAGGTCCACTGCTGCTTCTTCATTCTTCTCTTTCTACTTTTTCCATTGAGCTCATTAGCATCCTACCACAGAGAGTTTGGAACAGTCATCAAACTTTGTACTCTGAAGTTTGAATAAAATGTTAGATGGGGAACAAAAATGTTGTATCAACAGTGACATGTGACCACAAGAATGTCTGTCTTCATCTATTCTACATATAATGCCATGACAATTAGAGATTATTCCAGCAACTACTATACATTTTAGCTAAACAGTT
The DNA here is from genome assembly GCF_050624435.1 of Tenrec ecaudatus. Classification (NCBI taxonomy): domain Eukaryota; kingdom Metazoa; phylum Chordata; class Mammalia; order Afrosoricida; family Tenrecidae; genus Tenrec; species Tenrec ecaudatus. Next base: position 15,028,390 of record NC_134544.1, read on the forward strand.
TGCTTTTTAATCTATAATGTTTCACCTAATTGAAAATACTAAAATAGCTAAATAACAAGAATTCTAATACACCTCCTAAATTAGACTAAATTTTCAAATGGTTACTAAAGGAGAGTATAATTATGTCTCTAATTTCTTGGTAGGGCTTATTTTAAAATGTTATAAAATGCACAACAATACAAATTAATATATAAAACTCTATTTAATTATGTTCTCAATTAGATACACTAAAACTCAAACTCACTCCCATGGGATCGATTCTGATTCATAGCGACCTTATGAGTGGTTTAGAACTGCTGACCTTGCAGTTAGTAGCCCAACAGATACCCACTATGCCACCAGGGTTCCTCTCAATGAGAAAGTGTACATTTAATGCTGAACCTAAAATATACAACATGCATAAGTAAGTAAGAAGTATTCCTACAAAATCATTAAGTAGATTCTGACTCATAGGCCAGGGCGAACTCCTTCTGTGGGTTTTTCCGAGGTTGTAAATCTTTATGGGAGCAGAAAGCCTCATCTTTCTACTTCGGAGCAGCTGGTGAGTACCAACTGCTGACCATATGGTTACTAACTCGGTGCATAACCCACTTCACCATCAGGGCTCCTAACAGAATCACAGAAACTTTTATTAAGCAAAAACATCAAGAAAGTGAAGCTACTAATTCTTAGCATATCCTCTATCTAGGTCTGTCTGCTACTTCTGAAGGTCATGTTTCAATCTTTGTAACCTTTCCATGAAGAATTCTGCACTCTTCAATTTTTACCCTGAGAAAACAGCAATTTGGGCAAATTTGAAGGATTCACAATGTGTTCCTTTTCAATGTTGTTCTGGGAACAAAAGGCAACCTGAAGGGGCAAGATCCAGACCAAGGGTGAATAGGGTCAGATTTCCTAACAAAATCCTTGCAAGGCAGCCCTTGCTACCCTTCAAACAATGAGCAATAAGTGGTAGTGATGGGGGGGTAGGGGTGGGGTGGATTGCTTGGCATAACTTTCCTAGCTTTTTCTAACCAATTCAGTTTTCAATTTTCTTAAAACTTTTTAATAAGCCCATGTGATCCTCTGTCCTTTAAGAAAATCTATCATGATTTCCCCTTCAGTCCTAAAAAAGGAATCACTAAAACTTTCTGAAATGATTTTCTTGCTTAGGATTCATCTTTGAGGTCTTCTCTAGCCTTCTTAAAACACTTCAGCCACGTAAAAAAGGTCTTTCTTTATTGGGGCAATATTCTTGTAAACTTCTTGCTAAGGTCCAATGATTAGGAAAATATCAATATTAACTTTGTTAAGAATTTGATGGGAAGGGCTGGTTGAGGAGGGAGGGGAAAAAAAAGAATTTGATGGGAGCCCTGAATTCAAAATCACGTTTTCGTTTGACACAAAAAGTATCCTTTTTATTGAATGTACCCTAAAGAGACTATGCCACACATCTGAGAAAACTTGTCTGCAGCCATGTGCTGATCAGAGACATGTTTGAACATACATTGCTTGGAATAAATCTGTGCATGAATAAACTAGGACCGTAGCAATAGTACTTTGTAGATTTACCCTTGTATAAGAGATGTAATCAGATTAAGTCAGTCAGAACATTATTCAAGTGACTTCCACTAAATTTGCTCTTTTAGATAATGTTGATATGTTCTATACTGTTAGAGCTGACAATGAGTGATGCTTTTGACTAAGCCATGATTTGATATAGGAGTCCCATTAAATCCTTCCAGTAACTTCTCCATTAAATGGATAGTTATCGTTTATATTGCTGGACCCATTTCTCAGTTTCTGTTGATCTAAAAGTTATTACGTCATTTTTTAAATATAAAATACTATCTGACTAAAAATATTCAGTCTCTATTCCCAGCCAAGGAATGAAAATCCTATATTGAAGTGTTAAATATAATTAGGTCAAACCTAATCTTTCATGCTAACAGTGGCACATGGAACAGTACTGGACACTGAGAGTGGACTACCTGGGCTTGAGCCCAAGTTCGACTATCAAAGTCTAAAGTAATCCTGCAAATGCCTCAGTTTCCTCACCAGTACAAAAGGGAGGAAGATGATAATTCTGTAAATCAAATCAGTTCACAGGCATTTAGAGCAATGTTGAGAATGGAGCAATCACTATATAAGAATTAGCCCTCCCTTTCCTTCACAATGAGCCTGACAGGTAGGTTTTTTAACATACTTGTCTCAATAAATAGGAGAAAAATTCAAAGGAGTTAGTTAAGAAGGAATGTTCCTTGTCCCCATGCTGCCTCTACATGCTCCATCTGTCCCACGCAGCATTCCTATTCCAAGAGTGCCCATCATTCTAATGGAACCCCAAATACCAGCTCTCGTAGAGTTACAGTTTTATGAAGGCTACAGTTCCTATCAGTTAATCAAGAATGTGGTAAGCACCTCAGCCTTGAGGGAGCAAAAGGTATTGGGCATTTGATAATTAGAGAGCCAGGGCTGTTATTGGTCCCTTCTAGGGTGGACCTCCAGCAACATTCAACAAGGCTCGTTTGGGGTGAGCAGTACACATGCGGTACTTATTAGTCCTTTGAAGTTCCTATAATACAATAGTTATGCCGAGGACGTGGGATAAGAAGGAGAAAGATTGAGAACCACTCATTAGAAAGAATGGTGGCCTTCTTTTGGAATGGTCTTAAGAGAAAACTGCTATAACAAATATTAACCTTTATTTTATAAATCATAAGATGCTCAAGAGAAGTTCATGCAGAAAGATTATAATAGCTAAGATGTACACAGGGAATTCAATAGAAATGGTTTATCAACACCGCCCCACCCCAACCAATTTTTAACCATCATAATTGTACTGCCCTATAACACTTACCTAGCAGTCTTAATTTGGAGGATAAAAAGAGTGAGGCTCAGGTCCAACTGAATTCATGCTATGCTATGCTATGCTAAACTTAAACCTGACACCAGTTATGACCACTGCATAAAGTAGCCTGCAAGCAAGACTCAGCAAATAGTATGAGCACATAACCAGAAATTTGCAGCCCCACTGAAGAAGAAGTTGGGGTAAGAGGTGCCCTGCGGCTGAAAAGTGAGTAACAAAAGTTTGGTAAGAACTATAAACATTATTTTCACACACCAAATTGTAGAAATTAAAATTACTCAACCATTTTTATTATATTTGAAATGTCAAGGAATCCAGATGTCTGTCTATACAATATTACTCACCTGCTACTCTCTCATCAGTTTCCCTGTTACCATCATCTGAGTATCTTGCAAAATCTAGGGAATCAAGGGTACTGATGCTCCCAGCTCGATCTAGAACAAAGAAAAAAATTTTAATTAAATAAATAAAGTTTAATTTAATTATCCAAGTAAACCGTGTTTCAATTACCTATCATTGTTTCCAGTTTTAAGACTATGATTCTAAGGTCTAGGAACTCCATAAAAATACTAAGTAAAATGTTTATACTAATATGGTTACTTTGAAATAACCCACGTATTCCTGACAACCTCTGGTTAATCCCTGAACTATTACACACACAGGACTAATTATAAGTAGCCCAATTAACACAAAAAACTAAACTGAAATTTGAGATGTCACCTAAGAGAGAATTACTTATTAAAGAACAGGAGATAGAGAACTCAGTTCTCTTCAAAGAAAAATAGCAAATCCAGTCTCCTTAATATGAAAGAATTAAGAAAATATAACCATATTTCAAGAGAAAACATAATGAAGTGGTGCACAATGACCCAAGTGTTCATAGATATCAGTAGTTAGAATAGCTGCCATTATAATACTCAGAGAAGTAAAGGAAAATACACACAGAATGCATGCAAAGGGCACTTAGCAGAAGAATATACACAAGTATATACACAAACAGGTAGAAAGAAACTGTAGAATAGAAAGGTGGTATGTAAAAATTTAAAAACACTCTAATAACAGAATGAAACAGAGAATCAAACGAGTCAGTGACTTTAAAGAAAACTGAAAGGAATTGTCCTTGTAAAGAACAGAAGGGGAGGGGGACTGAGAAGATCATTAAAGAGAGCAACAGGGATCTGTGAGGCAACAGGAAAAAGGTCCAAAGTATGTAATTGAAAGATGCTTCAGACATAGATTTAAGGAGCCTAGAGATCTCCACCCAAGATAAATAAAGAGGGCACCAAACCCGGGCATACTATAAACAAATAGATGAAAACGAAAAGTGAATATAAACAATAAAAAAACCCAGAAACATTTTTGAGAAAAAGGGGGTCGGAGCAGAGAACAAAAACCCATCTGAAGACAACAGGACATCCCCACAGAATGGTCACAAGGATGAGTCAACCAGGGTGCAGTGTAGCACCAATGAAACACACAATATTTCTCTGGTTCTTTGAGGCTTCCTCACCCCCCACTATCATGACCCAAGTCCTGCCTTTCACTTTGGGCTAGACTAGAGCATATACACAGGTACAGATAAGAGCTCATGACACACGGAATCCAGGTCAGATAAACCCCTCGGAACAGAAATGGGAGTAGCAATACAAGGAGGGTGGAGGAAGGTGGAATGTGGAAGGGAAGAAGGGGAAACTGATCTCAGTGATTGACACATAACCACATCCCCCTAGATGGACAAATAACAGAAACTGTGGGGGGCCAGAGGGGTAGCAGTCGGTGCGGTCCCTGCAACATATGAAAACAGTAATAAATTAAAATTTATCAAAGGGTTACAAGAGTGGGAGGGGGGAGGGAAGGAAAAGAGGAGTTGAAACAAAGGACTCAAATTGAAAGTAAATGTTTAGAAAATGATGGCAACATGTACAAATATGCTTAATCTAACTGAATTATGGATTGTTATACTATCTGCAAGAGCTCCTAATAAAATGATTTTTTAAAAGTTAGAGGAAAACACATTATATACAGAGGAACAATTATTTGAATTACTAATAGTTTCCATTAAAACTCAAGGCACAAAATTCACCCAGAATGGAATGATGGAAGATTATCTGTTAACAGATGGCATGATCCTTTACACAGAAAACCCTAAAAACCAAACCCACTGCCATCAAGTTGATTCCGACACATAAGGATCCTATACAGTTTCTGAGGCTTTAAATCCTTGTGGGAGCAGTCAGCCTCGTCTTTCTCCAGTGAAATGGCTGGTGGGTTTTGAATAGCTGACTGTTAGCAGTCAAGGCTTTTTCCCACAGTGCCACCAGAGCTCCTTAGAAAATTCTAAAGAACACCCTAAAAATCAACAAATGAATTAATAATAGTTGCAGAATACACAAGATCAATCTTATTTTATATACTAGTAATAAACAATCTGAAAAATAAGATGTTAACAATTTCAAAAAAACAAAACAATTTCATTTCCAAAGCATTCAAAATATTTATAAATGCATTAAAAAAAGAAGTTTCAGAGTCAAGTTCATCATCATTATTTATTAAGAATATGAAAATGAAAGCCACTGTGAAATACTATTTTATACCCACTAACTGACCAAAGGTCTCAGTGAGTTGGTATCGACTAGATGGCCGTGAGTTTGGTTTGGTTTGGAGGATGACGATGAGGAGCCTTAGTGGCAAAACAAGCACGAGGCTGCTAACCAAAGATTAGGGATTTGAATCTTGCAGCAGCTCTGCAGGACAGAGAGGTAGCAATGCGCCCCCATAAAGATAATGGCCCAGCAAGCCCTGTGGAACAGTTCTACTGTCACCTGCGCTTGCTATGAGTCTGAATCTACACCATCACACCTAACAAAACACTGTGATAAAAGAGACAGACAACAGTAAGTGTCCGCAAGAATGTGGTGAAATTAGAATCCTTACACCAGGCTGATGGCAATGTAAAACACCGCAGTCAATGTGGGTAAATTTGGCAATTCTTCAAAAGGTTAAATATGATCCACAATTCTAATCCTAGGTAAAAATGAGTGCAAGAGAAATTAAACTACACTTACACAAAATTTTGTATGTGAACGTTCAATGGCAAAAAAAGTAAAAATCAAACATCAGCTGACAAATGCATTAAAAATGTAGTACACACACAGTAGAATACTATTTAGAAGTACAAAGGACTAGAATATGCACACAGAACAGAACCAAACCTTGAAAACTAGGCTGAAATAAGCCAGTCACAAAAGAACCACATATTTATTGTATGATTCCTTTTTATGAAATGTTTAGAGTAGGGAAATATATAGACAGAAAATAGATTAGTGGTTTGCTACAGCTAATTGGAAGTGAGAAGCCAATGGCCCGAGATTTCTTTGGGGGTGATGAGTATGTTTTAAAAATAGATTATGACAGTGGTCGCACACTATGAATATGCTAGAGATCACTTGAATGGGTGCATTTTATAGATATTATCTTAATAATAAAGCTATCATTTCTTTTTTAAATGGAGTATCTTTAAAATACAAATATAAAAAAATACAACCAGAATTCTATATCCAGCAAAAATACCCTTCTAAAACTAAAGCAAAATAAAAAGGGAAATTCTACTTGCTAAGAAAGTTTTTACAAAGCACTTGGTGCCTCAAGATGCTTCCAAGAAAAAATGTGAGATAAAACAGGGGAACATTACACACATATGCATAGAGGGGTTTCAAAATGGTATTTTTCCATGGACTTCCTTTGAAGTCCTTCATATATGTATCATAGATTCCTAAACTTATTTGGCCTACCAGTACCTTTCTGGTAATTAAAAACTTTTATAGAAACATAAAGCCTAAAATCTAGGACAAAGTGTTAAATATCTGCTTTTGTAATCCTCTTGGATCATTAATATACCTGTTAGAGGGCAAGCAGTATCACCCACTTTGGGAAACAATGGTATATATCAATATGTGGTTGAAATTTATAGTGGATATCATATCAAACATCCATAAAAGTTCTGAGTTAATCACACAAAAGTCAGCACTTTCCAAAATCATCTGTCCACTGTATTCCTTTTTTGACTTATACTCATTAATAAACAAGCAACTAACAATATTTTGAGATTTTGAGACATGTTAAACTGTGCTGTTCCCCACCACTTCACCCCTCCACCCCCGCATCATATGCCAATATAACATTCATGTGTTCAGAAGATTAAGCTACTGCCTTGGGACAAATCTAGCCTGAGATCTGTTTATGCATTATTATTCCCAAACTGAAGATGGTTTTTACATTAATAAAGAATTACACAACAAAAAGGAAGATGACCATATGGCATATAAGGTCTGTAGAACCTACAATATGGATTTGCTACCTGTTCCAAACAGAAAAACTCTGCCAGCGTCATTTTAGAAAATCAAATCAACATGCATTAAGTGGCAGTTACCTACAGGGCAGTCTCATAGGGATCTACTCTGTGCTGGTGCCACAAGTACAAAGACTATACACCGACACAAGGAAAAAGACTGAAAATGCACTTCTTTGTACTTAGTATGCTTCATTTTATCAGGGGGGAAATGGATTACTCTAAAATAGATTTTGTAAGTAGAAGGTACTTCAGATTTTAAATCTGGTAAAAAGCAATACTGTAATTTCAATATAATTGAATTGTATGCTTCTTCAGAATTGATTATTTTTCTAAGACCATGATCCAATGTATCTAAGAGTCTAGAAAAATTCACCATTTTAAGAAATAGCTACCATATTCTAATTTGAAATGCTTAACCCACAAAGCATTTCTCCATTTCTAACAGAAGGATTGTGTAATTTTGAACAATCCACCGTATACTCAGAAATGTAATGATCAGACCCTTCCAACAGGTTGGCAAACCAGTAAATCCTGTTCACATGCTTTGCCAAGTCTAGAGCTAAGGTACACACAGTGTGACTATAAAGTACACAGAATGATGTTAAGTTCACATATAAAAGTAGTTACATTTATATAAAGGCATCTATATTTGTTTATATTTACAGTTCATATTTTAATGATGGCTAAATGTACTTTTCTATAGTTTAAAAAACTATTCTCAGATCCTTAAAAAGGTCTCTTGAGAATTACATAGCACTTTAAAAATTAAGTGTATCTGTTGTTGGTTTTGTTGTTTTTTTTCTGTTTTGTTTTGCTCTGTCTTTTTTAGTGCTTATTATTGTCTCTGCATGTCTACCTAGATAAGATAGGCAGGATAAACCATATGGCGAAGAAAATAACAGGACTGATGGTTCGAGGTCGGGGGCGTGAGAAGCAGAGGCGGTGGAAAAGCAGAGGTGGTGGTTTGTTAACAAACCCAAGGACAAGGTAACAACAAGTGATCTACAATCAATAGTGAAGAGGGTATAAGATGCCTGTAGGGTTTGATCAAGGGCAAAGTAACCGAGAAGGAATTACTGAAACCCGAATGAAGACTGAACATGATAGTGGGACAAGAGGAAAATAAAACATAAAGAGGAAAGAACTAGGAGGCAAAGGGCATTTATAGAGGTCTAAATAAAGGCATGTACATAGGTAAATATATTTATATATAACAATAGGGAAAAATATCTGTGTACATATATTTAAAGGTTTAGTATTAAGGAAACAAATGGGCATTGGGTCTCTCTCTACTCAAGTACTCCCTCAACGCAAGAACACTTTGTTCTAATAACCTGATATTCCATGATGCTCACCTTCCTGACATGATCAATGAAGACAAAAAATAGGTGCATAAGCAAATTTGGTGAAGAAAGCTGATGGTGCCCGGCTATCAACAGATATAGCGTGGGGGGCCTTGAAGAAAAACAAGCAGTCATCTAGCTGAGAAGCAACAAAGTCCACATGGAAGAAGCACACCAGCTTGTGTGATAATGAGGTGTAGATGGGATCTGATATCAGGCATCAAAGACCCAGAACAAAAAATCCTATCATTGTGAATAAGGGGGAGTGTGGAGTGGCGTGGAGACCTGAAGCCCAGCTGTAGAAAATTGGACATCGCCTTACAGAAGGGTCACAAGGAAGAGACGAGCCTGTCAGGGTACAGTATAGCATTGGTGAAACGCACAACTTACCTCTAGATCCTTAATGCTTCCTAGCCCCCACGATCATGACCCCAATTCTACCTTACAAATCCAGCTAGACCAGAGCATATACATGGGTACAGAGAAGAGCTTGCAACACAGGGAAGCCAGGACAGATAAACCCCTCAGGACCCATATTGAGAGTAGCGATACCAGGAGGGGGAGTAGATCGTGGGAGGAGAAATGGGGAACCGATCACAATGATCTACACATGTTTTGGTTGTTTGTTTGCTATCTTCCCACTGTTCCACACAGATACGAATTACTTTTTACAGTATGGGCATTTTATAATACAAAAATACTATTTACAATTAAATGAAAGTAAGAAAAGTTAGTATTAAGCCAAACCCAGACGTCAAACTCATTCCTGTGAAATCCATTCTGAGTCCTAGGGGCAACGTGTTACCTCTGAGGAAAAAACGCTTGCTGCAGGAGGCATCAAGACTGGGGCAGCTTCCTTCAAAAGTAATTAACAATGGGTGGGGGCGGGGGCGGGGGGGGGGGGAGACACAGTTTTGTGAAAACATCCCATTTCTACTTTCCTGCTCCTCACCTCCTCTCACATGCTGTTACAGGTCACTTTCCCAAACCCTTTTGGTCAGAACACTTGAGAGTCAGAGGGAATCTTTGAGATAGCACAATCCCCTCATTTTTACAGAAAAAAAACCCCAAAGTCATTTCTTCACTTACTGAATATTTACTGGCCTACTGTGGTAGGGGTGGGTGTATTCAGATAGTATCTAGTCAGACTTTGTCCTGGCCTTTAAGGAAGCTTCAAAGTCTCTGGAACAAGTCATGCACTTGATAATGGCAATGCAATCAGATAAAATGTTAATGATTTAAGAATTAATCTGTGGGTAAGCCTGGGGTAGAATTCAAGTCTCCCAGTCTGCAGTCAACCATCTTATCCTCTTTGTCACATGAATCCACCACAATGACCTGGGGTACACTTTAAACGTAGCAAGAGCTAAATGCTGGAGACTCAACTGAGGGTCTACAGCTGAGATCTGACCACCTGTTGGGTAAATTGGAGGCGTACACTAACCCTCAGAGGAATTACTATTACAGAGCTTGACGACTTAGGGGAGGGTGTCATGAAGTTTATAGAAAACTGAAATGAAAAGAGAGTGAAGTTTTTCTACAAACTGTTTTGAAGCCCCTTGTAATTCTGTGCAGGCACTTGAAACAGCTTACCTCACTCAGGGGAGTCACTGCCCATCTCACTTTACAGAGAGACCTTTCCGAGTCAGGCTCCTAACAAGTGGCACACTGGAATGATTTGTAAATCTGTGGAGTGTATGATAATGAGTTTTAAAGGTATACTTCTCTCTCTTTCCCAGATTCTGTGCATCTTTAAAGGAAGTTTGTGTTCCTCTCCCTGAAGCTTCTCCAGCCCAAGGTTGTAGGGTGTGGTCGCCTAAATTCCACCTCAAAGGGACCTCCTGTGACAGAGAAGCACTGCCCACCAGGGACACCTGACACCAAGTCCTGCCTCTACACCATTTATCCTGGTGAGTGAGACCTAAAGTGCATGTCAGCTCCACTCTCCTCGTTCCAGCGCGTCATGAATGACTCACAAAGACCTGCCTAGACTCAACCCTAGGTAGACAGAGCTGGGGAAACATGCTTCCCAGACAAAGGCAGAGTTCCTCACACCCATATTCCAAATGCTTACAGGATACTACTGCCTCATGAAAGGAACCCTGGTAGTACAGGAGGTTAAGTGTTGAGTGCTAAAGGAAAAGTCAGTGGTTCGAACCCAACAGGTGCTCCATAGGGGAAAAAATGAAGCAATCTACTTATGGGGCAGTTAGGCTCTGTCCTATAGGGGTAACTCTGAGTCAAAAATGACTTGATGGCAGCATTTTTTGTTTTTTGGTTGTTTATGGAGGGATTTCTGTGCGCTGCAGTGGAGCCCTGGTGGCACAATGGTTAAGTGCTTGTGCTAACAGAAAGGTTGGCAATTCCAAGGAACCCACCCAGGGGGTCCATGAGAATAAAGACTTGATGGGCAGTTCTGGAAAAGATCACAGTCTAGGCGCCCCTGTGCGTCAGTTCTTCTGTCACACAGGGTCCCCATGAGGTGGAATTTAAGTAACCTCACCCAACAACATTTGGCTGGAGCAGTGTCTGGGACAGAAAGGAAGATCTTAGGAAAGAATCTGGCAAAATGAGGGGGGAAAGAGTAACCTATCTTTAAAATTCATATTATCAGATACTATATAAATTTTCAGCTAATTTTTCCTATAATGGATATTAACTTTTGCTAATAAAGCAAGAAAATGTTGGGAAAATTGCATTGGAATGAAGGAAGCAATTTTAAAAGGTTTTAGCTGGAGGGGTAAGAACAAATGCCTTTTAAAATCCAGTAGGAATAAACACAGAACAGAATAAAGCCAGAGGTCCCGGTTAGAAATGGGAGTCTGGATTTCAGCTACAAGGCCACAGCTGGTGAGTTTGAGCCACTGCAGTTCAAGGCTCCCTACGCCAGCACCAACAGGACGCCTCAGAGCACAGATGCCTGGCTAGAAATAACAAGCAGACTCACTACCTTGAGAAATCTCATACACTGACAAGGCTAGCTGGTTTCAAAAACAATTGAACATCATTTCTGACTGCTGGGGATTTTTGAAATCACAGACAGGCAAATCTGGAAGAAGGCTACACCCATGATTGAAACTGCAATCTACTCTTCCTTGAAGCTTAGTCATGTTTGATGATTAGACAGGAAATTCAATGAAACAGTAAAGCTTTGAGATTGGAAAAAAGAGTTCAGGTGAATACGCCCTTGGTAGGTCATTTCATTTAGGACAATTGGTGACTGTTTTGGGCTTATTTCAAGGCTTAGCTGGTCCTGGTCCACTCTTAGGAATACACCCACAATACTTGAAAGCACTGACACAAACACTTCGTGGCACCACTAGTCACAATTACCAAAATATGAAAACAACCTACATGTCCATCAACAGATAAATGAGAAAACAAAATGTGCTATATACATACAATGGAGTTCTGCTCAGCCTAAAGAGAAATGAACTCGTGATGCATGCTACAATATAGATGTACCCTGAAAACGCCATGCTGGGCAAAATAAACCAGTTGCAAAAGGACAATTACATGATCCCACTTATAAGGAATATCTGGAATAGGCAAATGTACGAACCCAAGTTTTATGAGTGGCTGCCAGGGATGGCAGTGAGGACAAACGGGAGTCTTTGGGCTTCCTTCTGGTTAGGGTAATGGGAAAATTTAGAAACTCTTCTCCCTCTCAAACCTGATACTCGGTTGGAATCCATATTTGTTAATAAATTACTATCAACAACATTTTTCAGAATGCTATGGCTACTTCTGTAAATAAATGAAACTCTAGTTTACATGCTTACTCAGGGGTTGAATGGAATTTTCTTTACCAAGGACAGGAGAAGAAATACTTTTTCTTTACTCTGTTCTACAGCTTGAGCATTCTATTTCAGAATACTTTCAGTCTCTTTTTCAGCCAGTGATACTTTTATAATATTACATATACTACTCTCAAGGCACATCCAAAGACATATTTTTTAACACAGTAGATGTCAACGTATTTTTAACATAATGATTTCTTCAGGATCCCTCCCCTTTCTAAATTCCAAATGATGGAACGGAAAGTGTGATATTTCCAGTCTTTTAGCTAAGCAAACCAGTTACTGGGGTGTCAATAACTTGTACCATAAAACATTCCTCTAACTCTCTGACACAAGGTCCAACAGATTCTACCTTTAGCAGAAGGCTTCCCAAAATTAGGTAGTACCATCTGAAATTGTTGTTTTGTACAAAAAAGAATAAATATTCAAGATTTCGGATGGGCCAACCTAATGTTTTCCATAATTCATCTTTATCTTCCTAATACCAAGACACTTATAGAATATAAATGACTATCAATTGCATAGTCTTCTACTTTATGTCAAAAGCATTGCCAGCCTATTTTAGTGACAATCGGACTGTATGTACCCTAACTTCAAATACCACAATGTCACATACCTGAGAAGTTATGAATCAATCACATGTGAGCCTGCTCAAGAGCTTATGTACCAAATAAGCTTCAGAAAATTTTGAAAAATTTCATGATCGTTCATTTCCATTTTGAAGTTATCTCACAATGCTTTTGCAAGACTGTGTGTAATCCAAATCAGTTGGGAGAATTCTTGTCATAAAGACAGGGAAGAGAAGCAAAGGCAACAAAGAAATTACTTCAAACCAATGAATGAATGATTTTCTCATGGCAGGACACCAAGGATTTCACCACGAGAGGCAATTTCACCCACAAAAGTTTCTCTTCTAAAAAATTTCGGATAAGAGAACAATGTATTATGGTAAGCTGGCAGATATGATATTAAATCTCTACTCAAACTTTTAAATGTATTCTATCTAGTTCAACAGGAACTGAGGCAAATATCAAAAATAGTAAGATTCTCCTCCTGACCACAGTGCTACCAAGTGGTTTTAAATCAGGCTTGTATCTTTTCACTGTCCGCTCTGTAAGCAGGATTGGAGGAAGACTCACTAACAACTTGTGATGTACAGATGACACAACACCTTGCTTGCCGAAAGCCAAGAAGACCCGAAACACTTACTGACGAAGAGCCAAGCATACAGCCTTCAGCACAGATTGCGCAACATAAACAGAACAAAAACTTCACAAAGAGGCCCAAACTCAACAGTGTGATACACAGAGAAAAGATTAAAGCTGTCAGGAATTTTAACTTAGTTGGATCCACAAGTAAAGCACATGGAAGCAGCAGTCAAGAAATTAAACAAGACAATGCACTGGGAAAATCTGAAAGTGCTAAAGAACAAAGATAAGATTTTGAGGATTAAGGTATACCTGGCCAAACCAAGGTATTTCACTCGCCTCAGATGCATGTGAAAACTGGACTATAATTAAGGAAGACTGGAGACAAACTGATGTACACTGAATATACCATGTTATTTCCAGAATAAACAAATCTATCTTATAAGTCAGCCAGAATGTACTCTGGACATGGTATCAGAAGGGACCAGTCCCTAGAGAAGACATCCGGCTCGATAAAGGAGAGGGTCATTGAAAAAGAAGAAAACCCTGAATGAGATGGACTGGCACAGTGCTGCAATAACGGCCTCCGACACAGCCACATTTGTGAGGCTGGCGCAGAGGCAGGCAGTGTTTCCTTCTGTTGTACAGCAGGCCACTAAGATCAGAACTGACACATAAAGCGCTTAACAGCTGACCAGGAAAAAACCGTAAGAATGCTACCAAGCTGCCTTTCTACCAGTAATTCGAAGATAATACAAAGGGGCTTAAAAAGTGCACAGAATATTTCCACTGTATTTCCCATAAACTTTCTGAAGCCCCCACATATATTTACAAGACTCTCTACACAATGCCACGCAATGCAACTAGTATATCAGTTTACTTGTAAAACTGATCAGAAAAATTACAAGTTCCCATATTAGTATACTTCAAAATAAATGTCCAAACTTTCAAAATTGCTTAGTAAAATGAAAGGAAGAATGGCTAGGAGAAGCTTTTATCCTTGAAATATGCTAAGTTTATGCTAAATGAGGCCTGGGTCAATATTATACTATGAAACAACATTACTTGATTCTGACAATTTCCCTTCCCACATAAACAGACCCTTGAGAAGGTTGAAAAGGGCACCAGATTAAGAATTAAGAGCAAATATATTAGAGATTTAGATAAAGTGGCGCCAGTTTATCTGCTGATAGAGTTAATTCCCACTACACTTTTTCTTTGTTTATACACATTAATGCCTATTTTTGACAAAACACAGAATCTATTTTGCTTTTTGTAAGTAAAAGTGTAAAGGATGACACGCAGATAACCATTACCCAACATTAAAAACTGTTTATATTTTTACTTTAATATTTTAAAAGAAATAACTTAATTTCACATGCCCAACATTTTTCTCTTTGAAGGCAACTCCTGGAGCTAGTGTGGTCCCGGTTGATGGTTTGAGACCTGTAAGTTGTGCTGTTGCAGCTGTGCCAGTCGGGGGCGACTAGAGAAACAAATTCACACACGCATGTGTAAAAGAAAGACCTTTATATCAAGGTGTACAATGGTTATATGTTGGGCTGCTAACTGCAAGAAAGAACTTCTATCAAAGATGTACTGTATATTAAGAAAACATGCCCGCACAGTCCACATCAAGTCCGTAAGTTTGATATAAGCCCATATGTCCAACAAAGTCCTCTTCAGACTCACACAATACATGCAATGATGCTGAATGCAGGAAGATCACAGGCCAGTGGGTGGAAAGTCTTGTGGATTCAGTGGCGGTGGAAGCATCTCAGCGCTGGTGTGGGTCTCCACATGGCTCCTGCAGCTCCAGGGCTCTGGCTCCATCAGCCTAACTCCATGTGTCTTGTCAACAGCAATGTCTCACAGGGAGAAATTGTGTCCCCTGCCTTCAGAGATTAAGAGAGGAGTTCTCAGAATCCTCAGAAGGCCATGCCCAAACAGAGGACTCACTGGCTATGACCTGATTGACAGGCTAGACTCCCAACCTTTTCCTGAAGTTGACAGATTATGTGACTGCCACACATGTCATCGTCACCTCTGAAACATAGAGACTGTATACGACAAAGTAGAACTAACTGCCCATAGGGTAGCCTAGGCGGTGTAAACTATATGGGAGCAAGTTGTCAGCTCTTTTCTCCCATAGAGCTGCTGGTGGGTTCCAACCATTGAGTGCTTAACCAACGGGCTACCAGAGGTACTACAGTATATGAAGCACCCTCAAATAGAATACAAGATTGTTCAGTGATTTAGAACAGATATAGTGGTCTCCCAGTACATGTAATGTGCTGCAAAAAACTGAGATTTGCTTTATTCTCTTATGAATATACTAGAATCAATTTTTCCCATTATGTATGACCAAGAGGATTGTTTCCAATGTTCAGCTGCTATAAAGTATCTTTGCACTTGCACACTTAAATGTGGGAATGCTAAGTTGAAGGTAGACATCTTCCTCTTCACTAGATGTCAAAACATTCTTCGGTGTGGTTGGACCTACATGAGCACCTGCCTCCCCTCATCCCAACAATGCTTACTATTGTCATTCTACCTTTTTCCAAAAAGTTGGGTATTGTGAAATGCATTTCACTGATTACTATTGAATTTGGTCATCTATTCACAGGTTCTTTTCATTTATGATTTATCGGTCTATATTTTTGCTCATTTTTCATTAGGTTATATTTTCCCTTAGGTAGTCTACACAAATTTGATATTGTAAAACCTTTTGACTGTTGTCTATGTGGAAATATATTTATATTTTCCTAATCTATGGCTTGTCATTTACTTTGAAAGTGTTACCTTTATCTTAAGAATTTCAATTTCATTAGAGTCCAATTGATCAATTCCTAATTTTAAAAATCTAAGATTTTTTTTTTTAAATCTAAGATTTTTATGCCTTAGGAAATCTTTACTCCAACTCATAAACACATTTTTTGTATTTTCTTCAAAACACTTAAGTTCAACAGTAACCCAATAACGACAGGGACAGGGGAATAGCATGGGATCTAAAATTGACGGTGAGGAGGGTGTAGCATTCCTGGTCATGTTTGACCAATTGAAATGTATCTGAGAAAAATTACTGAGAGGTGAACAATGGGCAAATGTGATAGTTGGGCAGGAGGAAAGAACTAGAAAGTAAAAACTTTATATATAGGTTTAGATACATATATATATGTATTGTGTGTGTGTATATATACAACAAAGAAGAGTTGGACTCTGGGCCTCTACTTAAATCTTACCTCAGTACAAGAATAGTTTGTTCTAATAATGTGGCAATGTATGATACCCTCCTTCCCAACACACCTGAAGCCAAAAAAAATGCGTAAGCAAATGTGGTAAAGAAAGTTGATAGTGGCTGGCTATTAAAAGATAGCCACTCCAGAGAGTCTGGAGTCTTAAAGGCTTGAAGTAAACAAGCGGCCATCTAACTGGAAAGCAACAAAGTCGACATGGAAGAAGTACACACCAGCCTGTGTGATCATGAGGGGTTGATGGGAAAAGGTATCAGAAGTTCAAAACAAGCAATCAAATTGATGTGAAGAAGTGTACACAAAGTGGAGACCCAAAACCCACCTGTAAGACAATTGGACAGTCCCTCACAGAAGGGTCACATGGAAGGGATGATACACCCAGGGTGTAGTAGAGCAATGATGAAACACTTAACTATCCTCTAGTTCTTTAATATCCCCCCCCCTCTTACTATTATGGTCTTAGTTTTGCCTCATTAATCTTGTTAGACCTGTGTATATTCATTTGTATAATTAAGACCACTCAATGCATGAAATCCAAGAATTGTAGGTGAACAGATATATTGGATAGTGTAAGATACAGAAATATATATATATATAGTTTCCAGGGGGGACAGTGGGAGAGGGAGGGGATAAAGGGGAGCTGATATCAGAGTTCAAGAAGAAAGAAAATGTCTTGAAACTGATGGTGGCAGCAATTGTACAATTATGCTTGATCTAATTGAATTATGGATTATTATAATATCTATAAGAGCTCCCAATAAAATGGTTTTTAAAAACCCACAAATTCAATATCTCACATTTAGATTTCTAATTTATTTGGACACTTTGACTGGTGTGTATATATATGAGCATGAGAGTACATATGGTATAAGGTTACAAAAAAACAACAAGCACACTTACTTTTTCTCTAAGAGAAGACAACACTTTATGGAAAAGTCTACTCGACCCTCTTCTCTGATACCCAGGACTCAGTGAGCTTGTGTCTGGGGTCTAGCCTTGGTGCTATAGTGATTACACACTGGGCTGTTATCAACAAAGTCAGCAGTCTGAAGCCACCAACCACTCCACAGGTGAAAGAAGAAACTTTTTACTCCTGTGAAGAGTTACAGTCTCAGAAATCCACAGGGGGCCGTCCTGCCATGAGTCAGAACTGACTAGATAGCAGTGAGTTTGGGTATGTACATTAGCTCAATCTGTCTGCTACTTTGCTTTTAAATGTTTTCTTCTACATATGGCAACATCCATTTTAGAAAAATATTAAGTTCCATAAAAGGACAACTTTCCATTTCTGTCCACTAGTTGGAGGAGTCCTGGTGTGATAGTAGGTTACATACACATTGGGCTGCTAACCACAAGGTCAGCAAATTGAAACCACTAGATGCTCCATGGGAGAAAGATGAGGCTCTCTCCTCCCTTACAGAGTTACAGTCTCGGAAACCCAAAGGGCAGTTTTACAGGGTTGCTATGAGTCGGAAAGATGGCAGTGGTCCATTAAGTATGAATCTGAGGAACAGTTAGTCTGGGTAGACTAGAGAAACAAATCCATAGGCACTCATATATATAAAAGAAAGAGGTTTATACACAAGAGCAACTGTGTAGATTTTGTTACCAAAAACCCAAACCCATTGCTCTGCATTAATTCTAACTGTCTGCAGGCCCACGGGGCAGAGCGTAACTGCCCTGGCTGTGTCACTGCGGGAGCACTTCCAAGGCTGCAACCATTACGGAAGCACACTGCCACATCTGTCTTTACTGGACTAGCTAACAGGTTCACATCACTAACCTTTCAGCTGACAGCTGAAATGCCTAACCACTATGCCACCAGAAATCCTCCTTAGACTTTGATGGTATAAAGTATCTGTGTAAGCGGAGTTATAGAAATCTAAAGGCCCATGCTCCAATGAAATAGGGCCAGTAACCACATCAACATTTAAATGCAACCTTGAAGGAAATGATACTGTCAAGTTCAAGGAAACAGATTAACCTCATATGAAAACAAATCTCGCCACCCCCCGCCAAATTCAAACAATCAGAGAGGCACTGAGTTCAAATATGGCCAAGTAAAAAATGTGTGTTAACTGCCACATTTACCTCGAGCCCAGAAAAACTGGATGGTACCCAGCTACTTTGACTGGGCTTCTTGATTAAAGACTATAAAATCTTCATCAAAAGGGGAAATGCAGATTGCAATTTCAAATGCTCAGATATTGAAGACATTCAAGTGACAAATATACAAAGATATGGTTATGATCTTAGCCACTTGAGATGCAAATCAAAGTGACAATGGAATTCCATCTGACTCTGGCAATAATAGCAATGATAAAAACAACAACAGAATACAACAAGCGCTGAGAGATCGGAATTCTCACCACTATGGAAAACAGTATTGTGCGTCCTCCAATTAGACATAGAAATGCCACACAATCCAGGATTTCACAAGGTACACATACTAGAGAAATAGGTGCAAGGACACGAATGGCTACAAACATGGCCATGGTCATCGCAACGCCATTCGTAACAGCAAAACCATGTAAACGACCTATGTGCCTAATGAAAGAAACCAGACAGATAAACTAGGACACATGCACACAGTGGAAGAATCGCAAAACATTACACTGAAATAAGTCAATCACAAAAGGGAAATGATTGCATGAGACCAATACCATAAAAAGTCAAGAAAAGATTTTTTCACAGAAACATTCTTCGGTGGTTATGAAGGATAGCATGGGGAAAGAAGGAAAATCACTACCTAGAAAGGAGTCAAGTATTAACTTGGATGAAGGAGAGGAAATATACAATAAGTAGGGGAAGCATATTATATATAATTTGCAGTATTTACAAATTACAGTAATAATAAAAATAGTAACAGTGGATGCATAAGTATTTATGTAAGATGAATAGGTGTGGGATACATAGGAGTACATCCATGAGTCATTATATAGGTTTAGGATATTATATAGGATATAGGATATTTCTTTATATGTGTTTGCACATGCTGTAAATATAGCCATGTACATACACAGCAGGACATAACACGGGAAAAGGTATTAACCTAGGGGTAGGACTAGTCTCAGGGGCCAACTCAGTCAACTAGCATAACATTATAAAATGATGCTATTCTACATACTACTTTGGTGAGTAGTGGCCAGGGTCTAGGTAGCTTGTGAACAGCTAGCCACCTAAGACACAATTATTGGTTTCCCCTCATCTAGATCAAAAAGGAAAGAAGAAAAATCAAAGACCCATGGAAAAAATCCAAAGAGACTAATGGACCATGCAAAATACAACCTCCATTAGACTTAGACCAAAGAGTGAGATGGTGGCCTGCTATCTTACACTACCTATTGCTCTGATCAGGATCACAATACAAGGTCCTAGATGGAGGATGAGAAAAATATGGAGCAAAATTAAAAAACATAACAAGATCTGACTTATTGTTCTGAAAGACTGAAGGAACTTGAGAGGCTCTTAGCCACTCTTCACACCTGGAACTAGACCAACTCCTGGGGATCACCTATCAAAGAAACAATACAGTGAACAGTAACACCTCCAAAGAACTTACTCCTCGGGGAAAAAAAATCAGTCCCATGAAACCAAAAGGGCAACTTTTGCCCAAATCAATATTCAAAGGCAGGAAAGGGTAGGAGAGAAGAATGGAAACGAGGAAGACAGGGAGGAAGTGGGAAGAGTGCTTGGTAGGTTCAAATGTTCAGCATTCCGTTTAGTAGGCAGCGTTTCACCTATTGTACCAACAGAGAGGAACTGATTTGTTGAAGAGATGGGAACACTGGAAAAAACAACTAAAGCACCTTTGTACTGGGAGACAAAGAAAGGATCCTAAGACCAGAACTCTGGACATATTGAGAGGTAAGCCTGGAGAGTTCTGAGAAAAAGGAGGTCAGATCCTGAGATCCAAGATAATAAAAAGGAAGAAAACGACAGCCTACTGAACAGTGACTTTATAAAAATTTGAAGGCATGAAAAATACAGTATAAAAGAAGCTGATCACTCAAAGGCATACATCCTCCTAGATGACCATCCTAAGAATCCAAAGCCCAATTTTGATTAGAACCCTAAGGTTTCAATCGGAACCTGAAGTCTCTGGCTAAATTACTACCATATGCTTAGTGACGATGTCAAGACAACAACTGTTAATCTTATAGTTGAATTGCAAAGCAAAACAACTACAATGAAAGTTGTCTGGTTCAACTAGCAAAGATATGGGAGACGGAGTGTAAGTGATGTGTTTATGTTTCAGAGTGTGTATTCCAGCAAGTAAGTAATTACAAATTTAGATATCTCAAATGAGTTCATCATGTGGATAGAGCAGGAACAATGCATTGATCTAACACTAACATATTTATCTAATGCGATGATGCACTTATCTAATACTAAAAGTAACTGCACTGTTAGGAGATTCTTCTATTAAAAAGTCACACTTAAAAAGCTTTACAGTTATGCCCACTTTTGAAAGTTTACTTTATGCTACTTTGCTTATGAAAGACCTACATTCACCACTAACCAAAAATCAAAGAGGAATTTTGCTTTTCTGATAAGTGCAATTAGCCTGAGTCCTTACTTTGTGTGCAGTGAGCTGTTAAAGAAGCAGTGAGGGGTGTCATCAAGCGGCTTTCCCAGGACCCATAGGCATCATCTCACCAAGCCGCCAGAGCACAGAACCGTGTCTGTGAACACTGTGTTATTTCAGGTGTTTACATGTTAAATGGTATGACTTGGTAAGCTATTTTTTTAGGGCCTGGGAACATTTTTTTAAAATTCCCATAGAAACTGATGGTAATTGCTTTTTGCTTTAAACCATTTTGGCTTTACAGAGTGCTGTTAATTTTCAATTTCAGGGGGATAACCTGAATACCCTTGTGATATGTTTTATAAATATGGATTACGCTGCTAAATCAAGGAAGAAAAGAATTAAACTCAGTCTGAAGACTTGCTAAAGGATATTAAAAGCTTACCTATACCTTAACATTAACCTTAGTCAACAGATTTTTAGGGAAATAAGTCTTAAAAAGATAAATTGCTTCAAAAATCACTACATAAAAGGCATTATGTTTATAGAGTATACAATATTCTGAAATACTCTGAATTTCCATAACAGACACACACCAATCAAAACAGATACAAAGAAAAATAATTTATTGTAGATAATTCACCATAAACAATGTTAATATATCTGAAATCAACCAAGGGGGCCCTAGTGACAGAGCAGATTAAGTGCTGGGTGGCTAACTTAACGTTTGGCAGTATGCCTTTCACATGCCTATGAGGCAATTGAAAATGCCATGGCTTGGGTCAGGCGCACCTTAGTCCTCAAAGTAACGTCCTTGCTTTTCAACACATTAAAGAGGTCTTATGCTGCAGATTTACCCAATGCCATGTGTCGTTATTTATCTCTGGACTGCTGTTTCCATGAGCATTGATTGAGGAGCCAAGAAAGATGAAATCCTTGATGTTACCTATTGGTCCAAGTGTGAGGATTTGTTTGTTGTTTTACATTGAGTTGTAATCCACACTCAAGACTGTAATCTTTGATTTTCATCAGCATTGCTTCAAGTCCTCCTCCCTTTTCACAAACAAGCTTGTGTCTTCTGCATATTGCAGGCTGTTAATAAGCCTTCCTCCAATCCTGATGCTATATTCTTCTTCATATAATCCAGCTTCTCTGATAATTTGCTCAACATACAGACTGAATAAGTAGAGTGAGAAAACACAACTCTGACGCACACCTTTCCTAATTTTAAATATTTTAATTCTAGCAGTAAATGATTGACTATGTTTTTAAAAATTCATCAAACTACACTTAAAATGGGTGCATTTTATTTTCTATGAGTTTTTTCTCTCAAAGATAGGGATAAAAATACAATATATGCCAAATATTATTTACAAATGCTAACTGCTCTCTTATCACGGTAGATTTTCAAATCATAGTGAAGACTATTTGATTACAACGACTCACCTTTTTAGAACAGGTACAATAGGGCACCCAGACTTATACAAAGGAAGTATTTCTTATTTGAGCTGAATGTAAAGTACCCCTAAGAAGACGATCTAATAACAGTCAATATGCATTGCTAATAAAATATTAGGAAATATTAAAGTAGCAATGACCATTATGAAAAGATCAAGAGGTTTGTAGTCAGACAGATTTGGCTTTGGATCCTGGCACCACCACTTCACATTTTTTAATAACATTGGGCAAGTTACAGGTGAACTCTCTGAGTCTTACTGTTGCCAACTATACAACAGGGAAATCATCACCAACAATATATGGCCTTATGACAAAGTGTTTAAAAAGCCAGTACTTTGAGGGGGAGAAAATGCATAAATATTAGTTTTTTAGTATTATATTGGTTGAACTGAATTTTTGGAAACCTGTCACTTTGAGCACAGATGTATGTATGCATTGGTTATAACTAGCATAAGCTGACTTCTTAGAATTTTAGCCATAACTGGCTCACCTGGTTCTGGGACAGATGCCATCTCAAAATCACATGACCAAGTAGCATAGGGCATAAGGTATGTAGGCATAACCAGTGAATACTTTGTAGAATGAACTAAGCCAGAACCATTTAATAAGAGAACATGAATTAAACCTTCAGCACACGGAGCATAGTGAGGGGTACAGAGGGAGACCGCAACTTACTTATTATTTATTTAAGGGCCACTAAGGAAAAAGAATGCTGCTAAATAAACTGATACAGCATGGCTTGTAACCCATATCTCAATCCTAGAAATACTAAAAAGTTCATAAATATCTTAGAATGAAGGAAATAAAAAGCTTTGTATGCTGGATTCTGTTAAGAAATACACTTCTGAAATTGCTATTCTCATCCATTGTATATTGTGCTATTCAAAGTTAAAATAGGAGACTGACCCCAAAAAAGCTCTAAAATTGATAAATGCAATTTAAGAAAGGAGGGAAAGGTAAAAGAGGAAAGGGTAATTTTAAAATACTCAAGCTAAAATTAATGAACTGCCAAACAAGTTCACTTCAAAGCCATCAAACAAGAATGCCTTTCAGATGATGAATGTTGATAAAATGATGAAAGAAAATTAGTAGTCTTTTTGGGAAGG
This sequence comes from Tenrec ecaudatus, assembly GCF_050624435.1. Classification (NCBI taxonomy): domain Eukaryota; kingdom Metazoa; phylum Chordata; class Mammalia; order Afrosoricida; family Tenrecidae; genus Tenrec; species Tenrec ecaudatus. The sequence goes on from NC_134544.1 coordinate 15,052,226, forward strand.
CAATTTACCTCACTTATCAAAGATTTTCATTAAAAAAAAATCCTCTGAACCAAGGACTCATAATCACTTAGTCTATGGAATAATTCTGGATGGGCCTGAAAGTACGCCTCATTCCCAATTTCTTAATAATAGAGACACACAGAGAAATCTAAAGAGATGAATAAAATATGAATAGATAATACAATACTTGTAAAATATTTAATGAGATGGTATATTCACAGGTTAATTATAAAGCTACGTAAAAGAGTTTAATGTGATTTATATTTCTTAAAATATATGCACAGAAAGCAAGAAAGGCAAAGACCATTAACAGCAGATAGTGGAATTATAATGTTGACTTTTTCTCATTACTCATCTGTATTTCATAACTTTTTTGCCTTCAGTTTGCTTTGTATTAACTTAAAAATATATTTACATTAGCCAGGCTAATATACAGGCTCTAGGACCTAAAGGGCGCGATTAAGTGAGAACAGAGGAGCACAGGCACAAATGACTACTGTAGACTAAATTAAATTTCTATCTGATGACAGGCTTTATATTACTTGAGAGCCTATACAATGCATACAACCCTTTGATGCAAAAAGTTCTTAACTAAGATGTTTTCCTTGTAAATAGTGTGATTAAGTCATAAGATAAGCTGAACAGATAGAGCAATTCTTTAAAAATGACTGAAAGTTAAGAGTACATAATAACTCTTTTATACTTATATTACTATAGTAGAAAACAGAGCAGTTACAATTCAATTGTGTTCTCCAATAAGCCAGGGACTTTACAAAGTAGAGAATATAAAAGTGTTCTTATTAATTGGAAAAACTGACATTGTCGATAAATAAAATACAGAAGAGCTAAACGCTGTGATTAAGGTTTGAGAGTCATGCAATGAAAAGAACTAAGTAGGTCAAGGAAGTTTCCGTGGAAAGCTTTTATAAAGGTGTATTTGCACTGGCACTTGATGAATTAATAAGAGCTTGCCATGTGAAGATCATTATTAAGTAATGTAGTAATCCTAAAACAAAAGCCTGGTTAAACTATGGAATGGTATGAAGTCTGGATTAGCTCCTAATAAAATGGTCTAGGGGAAAAAGGACTATTTTTTAGAGTAATAAAATAAAAGCCAATTCTTATTTTGTTTGCGTGTCACACACATTTAACACGTTGGTAAATTCCCGTTGACTTCATAAAAAGCGCCTCATACCATCAATTTGGGGAAGACCTGCGAGTTCTCCTTAAAGGTATGGATAGCCGGAATCTTAATGAGCATCACTGACAGTCTTCAGGACCAAAGAAATATTTATAAATGTATGAAGAAGACGGCAAATGATGACTCTAGAAGGCTAACATGCTAATAACAAGGTGAAAAAGTAACGCCCATCATTCACGCAGAGGAAAATAGGCGGCTAGGTGGTGGGTGGGGACCATGAGATCAACTACAGGCAGCACGTTGGCAGCCCCGCTCCCACTGAAATTAACGCCAGGAACCCGAAAGAAATTTACTTGCGACATTTCAACAGAACCCAACTCCGGCAGGCCAAAGCCCGGCTTTGGGGTTCAGCAGTCATCCCAAAGGCAAAGGGTCAGAAGGATGCACCTGACTTTTTTCCGCCCAGTCTTTGGTAAACACGGTAAGTAACCTAGGTGGCCGCCAAGGGCCAGAGAGACACACCACCCACAGAGAATCAGAAAGTGACGGAGGGTATATATTTTAAGGACCACAATTCCCTGGGCCGTATGATTCAGGGAAATGGAGGAAAAGGAAGTATGCTTAAAGCTATAAGCCCGTTTACAAGTGGGCTGGTAAATCGTGGGCTCTGACGGGCGCGGACACCCACAGGGGTGCCGGAACCGAGCGAGCATCCAGCCGGGGGCTGGAGACCCGCAGAGCGGTGACAGTCAGGCCCTCCAGCTTCCATGCGAAACAAAACACCTCCCGGATCGCGCGCTCTCCAGCGTTCCGACGCTCTGCGCCCCCGGCCCGGGAAGACTCCTCCCGGCTCCCAACTCCACGGGACCCCGACATTCCGCCACCAGCGACCCGGTGGCGAGCACTTACTGAGCTGTCCCCCTCCCGACGCGGTGCTCGGCTCCCGGCCTCCCGTGCCTCCGACGCCGGCTGCTCCGGGGAAGACGGGCGCTCCCACCCCCGGCGGGGTCCCGCTCTGCCGCTCGAAGTTGCCGGGGTTGGAAAAGTAGTCGCGCAGCCGAGGCAGCTCGCGGCCGCTCTCTAACAGCTCGGTGTGCAGCTCCAGGGCCGTCAGCAAGTACTGATCGCGCAACAGCTGAGCGGCGATTGCATCAATGGACAGGCGGGCCGGGGTCTCCCCGAGGCCCCCCAGCGCCACCGCGGCCGCCTCCCCAGGGAGCGCTGGCCGCGCGCTGCTCCCCAAAGCCACAGGGTCCTGTGGCGACAGCGAGCCCACCGATCCAGGGTCCAGGCCGCCCCCGGAACCCAGCCGAAGTCCTGACCGCCGCTCCTGGGTCGCCGCTACCTCGTCGTCCTCCTCGTCCGTATCGCTGAGGAAGGGATTCACGCCGCCGCCGCCACCTCCAGGCGCCATCGCCGCCATCTTTTCTGTCAGGAGGGTGGGCGCCTCTCTGACTGCCTCAGACAGGCCACAGCCTGAATCTCCCCACAAGCTCGGCGGGCACGGTGCGCCTCCACGGCCCGGGCCTGGCCAGGTCCCGCCTCCCCCTGGAGACCAGGCGTGGCTCGGAAGCTGAAGGTCCTGATGCAGCTACGCCCGCTGCCTCAGCCGCGGCTGCACTAGCAGCCGGGCTCAGTAGGCGTCTTCCTGGTCTCCAATCCCGCGAGATATCGCGCGGGTCCTGCCCCCTTTAAGCCACACCTCCGCCGCAGCCCCGCCTCGGCCCCGCCCACTTTCAACGCCCGCGAGCAAGAATTCAGGGCCGCGCTCACACGCCGCAGCAAAGCCCGCTCCCAACTCCGTAGTCATTGGCGGAGGGAGGCAGGGGGCGGGAATTAAGGGGGCGTAACTCTGGAAATATCGCGAGAGAGGCGGCCGATCGGGTAGGTGTTGGGGGCGTTACTGGGTCGACGGACGGTTGCAGGGTACCTTAGGGCAGACCCTTTGGGCTAGCGGCTAGGGCAGGAGGAGGGCACTGCCCAAGACCTTTCGTGGTCTTCTGCGTCAAGACTTCATTTCCGAGTCAAGAGTGATCTGCATGAGCCGCAGGGAAAGTCCGGGGGCTGGTGCCGAGGTGGGGCGGCCCCGAAACTGCGGCCTGGCCCCTTGCGAGCTTCCTTGTCTCCGTGTTTGCTGCCCGTGGGTGACGTCCCTCCGGCCAGGTAGCCGATGCTCTGAAGGTGCCTTCCTTCCCTTCCCTCCCGCCATGTGCTGGCTGTCCCTGCAAGCCAGGCGACAGTTCCACTGCCGGCTCCTTGGGGAGAGCTCCTAACAGGAAAGGATCAGCCTCCGTGTGGGGGAGGAAGCATCCCCAAAGTGGCCCTGGGGCCGAAGCCAGTACTCTGTTAGGTGTTCACTAAACACGCTGGATTAATACGCGAATCGCACCCTGAAAATATCCATTTCCACCCCCATTCCCAGAGATGTTAAGTCACCTAAAACCCAGAATGGTCCCCTGACCTGTTCAAGTCACCAGCACCGTTCACCACCGAAAGAACTAAAGTCGGGTCTCTCTGACTTGCTCTGGCAAAGACGTTCTTTTTCCATGATGCCCTGCAACGTTCCTGGCTCATCCACGTAGAATGGAATCAAAGTTTTGATTGTGACACAATTATTTTTAAAAGTTTTATACTGACGAGTGGTCATTTCCTTTATCAAACGTTTGCCCATAAAGTTAAGTATACCCCTAACTAGGATTTCAACGCATATCTTTTATGTCCTTCCTTGACCCCAAATCCAAGTTTGTTGGTTGCGGTGGCGTGGGCTGCTGTCATGGAGTCCATTCTAAGAGCCAGTGACTAGACCAGGGCGATAACCCTTGTTCTGTCAGGTGCTATTCGGATGTTTATAACATCATTTACCGGCCATACAAAATTATCAACTTGGAAAGGAACTGCTGTATTTAATCAAACCTTTTAATTAGCTCGCTCCTAATGGGATGGCTAGAATGGCTGCTCATTGGTGAGGTGCATGATGTTAGCTATGGAGCCCAGTGGTGCAGTGGTTATGGGCTGGGATATCATACGTGTAGTTGGCATACATAAGGTTGTCAGTTCAAAACCACCTGCAGCTCTGTGGGAGAAAGACTGGGCTTTCCACTCCCATAAACAACTACAGTCTTGGAAACCCACAGGGGCTATGCGTTAGCATTGACTCAATGGCAGTGAGCGAATTGAATGAGGTTAGCTAGTAATTTCATGGGCCTTGCCAGCCAGATCCTCCCCACCCCTGCTATTGACCTTAGGGTCAAAAACATTTGGCCTACTGCCTGCCTTTCAGGGGAAAAAAAAAAGACTCAGTGCCTCTCTGGCAATTAAAAATTTTTGTATGATAGCTCATCATCCAGGATGAATTGTAGGCATCTGCGTTTGCAGCCCACTTTAGGAACATTGTTTATGGACAGATAGGAACTGTCCCAGAGAGTTTTCAAGGCTGTAAATGTTTATGGAAGCAGACTGCCTCACCTTTCTCCGGTAGAGTGACTTGTGGGTTTGAACCTTTGAGTTAGCAGTCTAATGCTTAACCCATGGCTACCTGAACCCCACATATATATAGGCATGCAGATAGACAGATAGGGATGTTTACAGGTGGTCTGTTTTCTTGCTGGACAGCTTCCAGTAAGCACCGGGATAAGTAGGTGGCAGCTCTGGTGGCACAGTGGTTATGCACAGGGCTGCTAACCACAAGATCTGAAGTTGGAAACCATTGGCCACTCCAGGAGGGAGACTGGACTTTCTACTCCCATCAAGAGTTACAGTCTTGGAAACTCACAGGGGCAGTTCTACCCTGTTGGAGAGGGATGCTGTGAGGCAGTTGGTATGAATTTGATTTTAATGCGCTTTGAATTTTGACTAGCAGCTAAGTTGCATATTAAAGCAGTAAAGTATCTCTTCTTTATCTCTGTGGAAAAATGAAAATGGAGCATTCTCGCATAACCTTAGGTCAGGTTATTGATTTACATGTAAAGGTATGCCAGCAGTTAAGTCCCAGTCTTTCATTTTAGTTTACCTGGGCTGTGGAAATGAAAGTTTCATTTGGATGAGGTTTTGGTGTAGAGGGAGTGTTTTTGCCTGTTTTATTTTTTAGTATGTTAGCATCAAGGAATCATGTATTTAAAAAATAGAATAACGAATGAATCCAAATGTTCTAGTACAAATACTTTTTGTGCTACACATAAAAATATGTTTAATAAAAGACTCCTGGTCACAGGAAAATTGTATAGAAATAGCTAAGTACCTATCTTGTTGCGAGACCTAAGGGCATAGTGGGTTGTATATTGGACCTATCTTGTTAAATCCACTACCATCAAGTACATTTGACACACAGTGGACTCTACAGCACACGTTAAAACCATCCCATAGGATTTCCAAAAGCTGTATGTACATCTTTAGGGAAGCAGAAAGCTTTGGCTTTCTTCCTCAGAGCACTTGGTGGGTTTGAACTGCTGACCTTGCAGTTAGCAGTCCATTGTGTAACTGACAGTGCCACCAAGGCTCCTGTTAGATATTCCCTAGCATAAGGGATTACAGATCCTTATGTTAGGTGAATGTTCCTGAGAGATTAAAATGGACCCAATTTCAGCAATGGAGGAATTGGCGAATGGCATAAAAGGGCATGACTAGAAATAGATTACATGTGTACGGTATTTCCATCTTTTTCATGAAGAAATTTCAGGAGAAAGATGAGGCTTTGCTACTCCCGTGAAGAGTTACAGTCTTGGAAATCCACAAGGTCAGTGCTTACCTGTTCTGCAGGGATGCTATGAGTCAGCGTCAACTCTATGGAAGTGAGTTTGAATTTTTGAGAAAGAGGAGTTTTAGACATCTCTTGGGCTGCTCACCAAAAGGTTGACAGTTTGAAGCAACAAGGCGCCCATGGGAGGAAGATGAGATGGTTTGTGCCATAAGATCACAGCCTTTGAACACGGTGTGATAGTTGTGCTCTATCCTATAGGGTCGCTGTGAGTAGGCATCAATTTGATGGCAGTGGGTGTTTTTATTTTGCATGCAGGTCCCCAAGCAGGATTGTGCTTATGAGGTAGAAAACTTAAGTTTAAATCTCAATTCAGCCAATTCCTGAATGTGAGACCTTGATAAAGTTCCCAGCAATACTTGTATCCGCTTTCCATAGGCGATAAAGTATACAGATCGGTAAGATACAAAGAAATATCATTTGCAACGGATTTGTCACAGCTCTTGGTACCTAAACCAGAAATTATGCTAACTTGGGACAGCCCCACGGAGTAGAACTATGCTCCATAGGGTTTCCAGTGGCAGCTTTTTCCAAAGTAGATCATTAGGCCTGTCTTCTGAGGCCTCCCTGGGTAAACTCAAACCACCGATCTTTCCATGAGCAGAAAAGCACGTCTGCTGTTGGCACCACCCATGGACTTTGCCCTTGTACCAAGTACACCATAAGTGTTGATATATAAAGTGACAACGATGTTTTTAAGGTGAACCAAAGACATACATAAACCATAGGTACATGAATAGATTTGGGGCTTGCACTTAATTCTAGCCCCAATTGGTTCTTATGAGATGGCCCTGCTTGATGCTCACCATCACAAAGGTACTGGGTGCTATAGCAAAGTGCGATGAAGAAACTAGATGATGCTCGGCTATCAGAACGAATAACTTCTGAGGTTTTGAAGGCTTGTTTTCAAACAAACAGCTATATTAGTAAGGGTCAACAATCCACATGAAAGAAGCACACCAGCCTGTGTGATCTAAGGATTGTAAATAATCAAATTCTAAAGGAGGGAATTGTACCAGAGCTTAAATTGTGAACAGCTGGTTTGCAGGAGGCTATGGATGAAAGTTGAAGCTCAAAATCCGTTTGCAGAGTTCACACGTGGATTAAGCCTCCAGAGGACCCTTCTGATCCCAGATGAGAGTTGTGGATGTTCTGTTATCAGAGAGCATCGTAGAGCTAATTATGACAGATGCAGTTAGGTTAAAATGTAATATCATTTGATCTCCCTTTTTTCTGTTGAAAAAAATGGAAGGGGAAATGCATGTGGATTAACCCCCCCAGTGGTTCCCCTCTGACCATTGAGCAGGGGTGTGAGTAGCCTGGCTCTCATGCAGAACACACTGGAAAGTAAATTGTTGCAGATGCAGTCAGGTTAAAATTCACCTTATCATTTGATCTCCCTTATGATCCATTTACATTTATTCTACTGTCTTTTCAATTGAGGTTTTTATCTGTTTTACTTTATTATTGTTGTTCGATTTTTTTTAATTAAATTTTTTTGTATATGCGATCCAGGACAGGTAAATTTATAGAGACAGTAACTGGATTACTGGTGCCTTGGGGGTATGATTGAGAAAGTTGGGGAGAAATAGATAGCTAATAACAAATACAAGAATGAAGAAAATGTTTTCAAACTCATTGTAGTGATGATTGTACAACCCTTCTTGATGTGATTGAACAATTGAATTGTATGATATGTGAATTATATGCCAAGAAAACTGTTGGGGAAAATGTTGCTGTTATAATCATTCCAGAAGCCCTTTCTTGGTGCAGTGGATTAAGCACTGGGCTAAATATGAAATCATGGAAACACTTTGAAGCAGCCCTACTCTGTCCCATAGAGTCATTGTAATTTGGAATCCACATTGGGCATTGGATCTGTTAGTCCTTGATTTTTTAAGGCAATTTTGGTTCATTCTAGATTACCTACCAGTTTTTAAAAGAAAAAATGACACAAACATAAAAATATCAATTGTTTTTGCAGCTAAAGTCTGAAAAGGTAGTTAAGTCAATAGGATGCCAAGGGAATAAGTTTTATTTAAATCCATAAAATATAAATTGAAAATAAATTTAAAATGTTTCCACAGAGAGTTGTGAGAAGTTACATGTAGAAATTCTCCCAGGACTGACTTCCTATAAAATCTATTTTTTCCTGATTCTACTTCCCATTATCATGAACCTGTTTCTTTGACTGACAGGCCCATTACAAATCATTTGGCCATTTCCCAGTATTGAAACCTATTACACAGCCACTATAATCAAAACAGCTGGACCTGATACAACATCAGACACATAGACCAATGGAACAGAATTGAGAACCCCAAAGTAAATACATCCCCCTATGGACAGCTGATTTTTGACAAAAGGCCCAAGCTCATTATATGGGGAAGAGACAGTCTCTTCAACAAATAGTGCTGGCAAAACTGGATTATCTATTTGCAAAAAAATGAAACAGGACCCCATCCTGTACATCATATCCAAAAATAAACTCAGGAGGGACCAACAATCTAAATCTGAAACCTAGAACTATATTATCAATTAATAATAGGGACACACTTCAGGCCCCTCCAAGACGGCATAAACGTACGACCAAGCACAGTGAGAATCACAAAAAGCAGAAGACCAACCAGGTGACTGGGACCTCCTAAAAATAAGACACTTGTGTGTATCTGAAAAAAAATAAAATCATGAGACTTAAGAGAACCCGCGGATGGGGAAATGTGGGCAATGATATACATATCAGACTAATCTTTATAGAAAGCCTCAACCCTTCAACAAGACAAAATGGGCAGATGAGATGGGTGAAGTCAGGTCACTCACAAACATGAAGAAATGCTCCTGGTCATTAGCCACTTCAGAGATGCAAATGAAAACAGCAATAAGTTAACAGCACAACAGAAAACAACTGCTGCTAAGGACATGCAAGACAGGACCCCTCCTACTCTAAACGGAGCAACCCCTGTGGAAAGCCGCCTGGCCCTTCCTCCAAAAGTTGGACCTACAGTGTAAGATGAGTGGCTTTTGTCTATACCCAGTGCGTGTATAGACAGTGGGCGACTTTTGTACTTGTCCTTTTGTGATTGGCTATCTTCGCTGAGCATAATTTCCTCCAACTCTTCCCATGAGACCATGCGCTTCATGTGACCAGCAGGGAGACAGCGGTTGGTGTAAGATATGAAAATAAAAATCATTTATCAAGGGGTTATGAGGGTGGGAGAGGGGTGGAAAGGAAAAAGAGGAGCTGATACCAACGACTCAAATAGAAAGTAAATGTTTAGAAAAGTTGGGCAGAGAAATACATTATGCAGAAACCACCCAGAGGCCGCATCTGACCTCCTCGGGCTTCACAAGGAAGGAGAATCCAAATTCTCACCAACTCAAGGCCTAACCTGTTTGCCATGAGGCAGAGGTCTGACACAAATTCTCTACCCTCCACCCTTCCTTCCCCCGCTTCTGACACCGACTGTCTCCCCAAGACACTGTTATGTTGCTGCCATCCATAGTTTGCTGCAATGGGCACACACAGTTGACAAACAAAATTCATGATTAAGGGGACTTATTTAAAGTTAATAGATTCCTACAAGCCAGGGTCAGAAAACTTAAGTAAACTTTAGGGTGATAATACATATTTTCGACAGAATTTGAGAAACAAAAATGTTTATGTTAAAAGTTTGAATAATTAGTGTTCTAATGATATGAAACCCCTTATTGAATGATGTATTATAATTTCTAATCTTATGAAATAAAATTTCAACACAGAAAAAACAAGAAAACTTACGATACAGTCATCGGTCCCCCGCCATGCCTCTCCTCGGCTAAGTGTCTTTCTCTAGTCCTTGGATTCTCAGACACGTGGTCCCTTGGCCTCTGGTCTCCTTAGACCAGTGACCCACCCACTGTGCTGCCTCGACGTCTCATAGTGTCTACAGTGTTGCTCTGTTCTGTCTCATGGTCCCCTTGCTTGGTCTCTCACTTCAAGCACGGGGATCTCAGTCGTGCTCTGCTGAATGGAGGTGTGGTTTTTTTGTCTGGGCAGACCATACCTCCAAGGAAATAAAGGGTAATGTCCTGGTTCACAGGTCTGGAAATGAACTCACCCCAATTATCAGCCAAACAATACTTGTGATACTTTAAAGCAATAAACCATTTGAGATCAGAAGTGCCGTATTTACCCAAGGACAAAATTCTTAAGAGTTAGGAGAGAAGAAGGGATAGAAGCAGGAAACAGAGGAAGTGAGATAAGTGCGTGTGGGTTGTAATTTTTTCAGTGTCTTGAATTTTGACCGGTTGTGTGTTGGGAGCAAAACGAGAAGAAAGGCGCGACCTCTAGTGGTCATAGGTGCATATTGTGTGTCCTTTAGCAGTGAAAATGCTAAAGATAAGGCAAATATTTGCGTTCTAATTCAGTGCCTGGGATTGTAATGGATGATGCCAGAGATACAGTGTCAGGAGTTAAAAACAAACCAAACCTGCAGTACCTGTCCGAGCTGTTATGGAATTAGAGTAAAATGACAAGCAGACATCCAAGTAGTCAAAGCCATACCCATCATGACAAACAGAAATAACGACTTTGGTTTCTGACTTGGACTGCAATCAGGTGAGACCCCCTTGCAGTGATGCTTGACTGTTCAAGGAGCTGCTGCTGCTGTTAGGTACCATCGAGTGGATGTTTGACTCCAAGTGACCCCGTGTTACAGAGTAGAACTTCCCCCTCTGCTTTCCTAGGTGTTAATTTTAACAAGAAGATTCGGTGCGTCTGAATTACGGTCTTGGGGAAGCATGTTGACAGTGCCATGGACTACCAGAAGGAGGAACGAGTCTGCCTTGGAAAAAGCAGTCAGAATGTTCCTTGGAATCAGGGTGGTGAGACTTGACCTCCAGTACTTTGGATGTGTGATCACTAGATCACACGTTCCTAGTGAAGCACATCGTGCTGGGTAAAATAGAGAGCAAGAAAGAAAAAGACCCCCAACGAGATGGGTGAACGCAGTGGCTGCAGCAATGTGCTCAAACGCGGCCGCGATCGTGAGGATGGTGTCTCATTCTGTTGCGCATGAGCCAGAACCAACTCCGCAGCACGCAACAATAACCGTCTGAGGGAGTGCTTCCCCGGATCTCTCTCCCATGGAGCCTCTCGGCGACTCTACCCACCATTCTGCTACCAGTCAGCAACATCACATCACCTGGAATTCTTTTGTTTTTTTAAAAATAGTTTTATTGGGGTCTCTTAGAAATCTTATCACAATCCATCATTCAAATGTATTAGGTACACTTGTACATATGTTGCCATCAACATTTCTAAAACATTTTCTACTTGAGTCCTTGGTATCAGCTCTTATTTTATCCCCTTTCTCCCTCATGAATCCTTGATCAATTATATGTTATTGTTGTAATTTTGTTTATTACACTGTTGTCTCCCTTCACCCACATTTCTGTTATTGGTCCCCCAGGGGGTGGGGTAGGCTATATATCCAACCTTATGATGGATTTCTCCTTTATTTACCCCCACCAGCCCCTACTCTATAGATATTGCTACTCCCACTACTGTTCCTGAGAGTTTTATGTCTTGAATTTCATGTGTCGAGGACACTTAATTGTACTAATGTGTGTACTCCGATCTAGCCAGATTTGTAAGGTAGAACTAGGTCATGGTAGTGGGGAGGAGGAAGCATTCATGAACTAGAGGAATTATATGTGTTTTCTTGGTGCTATACTGCAACCTGGTTGAATCATCCCTTCCTTGTGACCCTTCTGTGGAGGGATGTCCAATTGTCTACAGATGGGCTTTGGATCTCCCCTCAACCCTCCTCTTTCACATCCATATAATTGTTTGTTTTGGATCTTTTGATACCTGACTCCTCATGACACACAGGCTGGTGTGCTTCATCCACCTGGGCTTATTTGCTTCCTTGCTGTGTGGCTGCTTGTTTAGCTTCAAGCCTTTAAGATTCCAGACACTATATCTTTTGATAGCCGGGCACCATCAGTTTTCTTCACCGCATTTGCTTATGCATCCATTTTGTCTTCAGTGATCATGGTGGGAAACACCTGGGTTTCTTGTGCAAGAAGATGCCAGGCCTCAGCAGAGAGAGGGAATGGAGGATATAATTTGTGAGAGCATTCTACAGAGGACTTGTACCTATGAAGGCTTGCAGCAGGAGAGTCCAACGCAGTGAGGGATCCAAATATCCCACTGCCATCAAGTGGATTCCTACTCACAGTAATCTTGCAGGACAGGGTCTCAGAGTTTCTGAGGCTGTACCTCTTTATAAAAGAGAAAGCTCATTTTTCTCTTGCAGAAATTGGTGGATACAAACTGCTGGCCTTATGGTTACTAGCCCAACATGTAACCCCTAAGCCAGCAGAGTGTAGTGAGAGTCAGGCCAGAAAACAATGACATATACTCTAACATTTCTTGGGGGGTCATTTATCTTTGTATTTGTAAGATATGCCCTTGTCATGGATGTGACCTAATTGATTTTGAATGCTGTATAATGTTTTATTATGAAAAGACCATTTACCAGTTCCCCCTGTTAATAGATATTGTTTCCAATATTTGATTATTACAAATCATGAAAGGCCTGAATTGAATTAAAATTTTTCGCCTTTGCTTATTTCTGATGTGGAATTTTTTTTCTGAGCAAATTTTGAAGTGCTAACTCTACTCATAACTCTGTTATGCAAAAACATGAAGGTAGATGTTAGTTCACAGTATATACACATTTTTAATAATAAAAGTGAAAAGCAAAATTTAAAATTATTAGAAAACCTGTGATATCTAGGATTAAAGAACATTTTATTAAACAACGTTCCTTAGACATTTCTATAGACGTGCAGAGTTGAGCTCATAAGGGATAGGTTTGAGGAAGGATATTACCATTTTAAATTTTCTGTGTAATAGAAGACACCATCTATAGGTGCAAGTGAGAGAAACCAGGCCAGTGACTCTCACCCTATCTGATCAAAGGATACGAACAGATCATTGACAGGAGAGGACGCCCAGTTGGCTAATCAAGACTGAAAAGATGGTCATCCTCATTCCTCAGTCGCAATCAGGTCAGCGAAACTTTCCAACGGCAGGATGCCATGTCATCCTGTTCCGACCGGCCTGAGGTCAGACGGGCGTTACCACACAGCAGTGAGGGTGGAGAAGAGAAGGAACCTTCCTGCATTGCGAGGAGAACCCAAGCTGGGAGACCTTCTGCCAGTGTTTTCTAAAATGAAAAACACCATGTATTCCCCAAACCCCACCAAATATTGGCATTAAGATGACTTTCCAACTTATTTCTCAGCATAATGCTTTGGGATACGACGTATGTGTATAGGTTTTACTGTTGCTGTTGGGGGCCATTAAGTGGGTTCCGACCCATCGAGACTGCCCTGTGCACTCCAGAAGGAAACCCGGCCCGGCCCTGCACCTGCTGCCTCACGTCGTTTTTACCTCTGAGTCCACTGTGGCAGCCACTGCGACAGTCCATTTTGTTCAGGGGCTCCATCTTCTTCGCTGCTTTCTACTTTACCCAGCATGATGCCTTTTTCCAGGGAGTGGTTGTAGTCCAAAGTAGGTGAGACAAGCTCTCGCCATCCTTGCTTCTAAGGAGCATTTGAGTTGTTCGTCTTCTCTGCATATCCTATCTATTGTTGTTTGTTTTAAATCTTAGAGTTCTTATAACACTCCATACATCAATCGGATCAAGCATATTTGTACATATGTTGCCATCATTTTCTACACATTTACTTGATATTTGAGCCCTTGTTATCTGCTCTCTATTATTATTTTCATATCTTACACTGACCTCCGTCTCCCTTCACCTACATTTCTGTTGTTCATCCCCGTGAGGTGGGGTGGGGTTATATGCTGATCATTGTGATCGGTTCCCCCTTCCTCTCCTCCTCCCATTACCCTCCTGGTATCGATATTCCCATTTCTGTTCCTGAGGGGTTTATCTGACCTGGATTCCATGTGTTGTGAGCTCTTATCTGTACTTGTGTGCATGCTCCAGTCTAGCCCAAAGTGAAAGGCAGGACTGGGGTCACGACAGCGGGGAGGGAGAAGCCTCAGAATCAGAGGACTATTGGGTGTTTCATCGGTGCTACACTTCGCCCTGGTTGCCTTCCATCTTCTTTGGCTGCTTCCTGCACTGTTCAGTATTTTGCTTTGAAAATGAAAAAATTGTTCCGTTATTTCAGTAAGTCCTTGAGCAGTAAAAAAGTATATTAGTTCTAAAGAGTTTGACCCTTAATTCAGAAAATCCATGAATATTGCGCCTTGAGGCTTGAGGTTTTTTCTTCAGTTCTTTCAGCTTTTCATATGCCGAGTGTGCCCACAGCTTCCTTTTTGGTTTTCTAACCCCAGGTCTTTACACATTTCATTACAACGTTTACCTTGTCTTGTCGGGCGCCCTTCAGCTTTGCTGGTCAGCTCTTTGACGGAATGTTTACTCACACCTGCTCTCTGTATGCATGTGTGCACACAGGGAAAACATGAAATACACTTGGAAAAATGGTTTGCCTTATTCCCTGGAGTGGTTTCCTAAGGATCCAATGACGGATTTTTGTTTGTTTGAAACCGACACGTGTGTCACAAATACGAGTCCACTTCAGGTTTACTTTTCCTCCACGTGTAGCCACTCAGAGCACGTGTCCATCTGACGGGCAAGGAGTCTGGGGGGTTCTTAAGGCTGTGACCCTTCTCTCTTTGAAAACAACAACAGCTGTATTTATTTGTTTATATATAATATATATCACATTCCCTTTGTTTGTGGAATATGATCTACACAAAGAAAAACATGTTACGTAGTGGCACAGTCCACGTCATCAAATAGGTGACAGTCCCCATTAAACTGCCTGTATGTAGGGTTTTCTTCATCTTTCTACCCTCCCCCACCTCCTTACCTTCTTGTACCTTCCTTCCCCATCTTCCCCCTTGTAATCTCTTAAGTATTATCCTTTGTCGTGAAAACCATTTTTCTTTGAGAATAATAATGGTGCAAAGTATTTGTCTTTCTGAGCTTGACTCACTTTGCAAAGCGCCCGTTCTCTCATCTGGTCTGTGCCTGAAGGTGTTTGACAGACTCCTTCGTGTTCTTTGAACGGCTGGCTAACATTCCCGGTTCCCATGAAAAACTTACAGCATAAAACAACAGAAACTTATTCTCTCTCTGTTTTGGAGGCTAGAAGTAAAAAAATCAAGGTTACTTGTATTATCCGAGTTGTTAACATATTCTTAAAATACTGATCTTAATTTACCATTGGGCAGGAAAATGTTTTTCGGTGGTTTTTTTTTTTGTAATTGATTTCTTTTAAAATATATAAACTCCACTATTTGGGGTTTGGCTTAAAAAATTAAAAATTGAGTTGCAATCTGTTTGTTTACAGTCTGGTTCATACTTTGCATTTGTTTGGTGGTTGGGGTGGTCTCTGTTTCCCAGGATACTCCCAGCAGGGACTAGGACTGGGGTGCCTTTTTCTGTGGACATGGCCAGTTGTCCCTCCTTGGACTCCACTGTTGCTCTATAAGAACAATGGATCTTAAGGCTGTAAGCAGGCCAAAGTTCTCAAGTCAAAGATTTATTTCAGTATTTCAATGAGTATTTGCGCATTAACAAAGTATATTATCTCTGAACGCTGTGCCTCTTAATTCAGAAAAGCTGTGCAGTAGTAAATGCGCAGCTGCCGTACAACACAGCTAGCTAGCTACCTAGATAGATAGACCCACTCTCGGGAGTTACTTATACATATGGGTACAAGTGAAAAGCAATAGAGGTGCGTGCTTTTTTAAAGGCAGGACAAGGAGATCCTAGTGTCCCATGGGAAAGGGGGAGTCTTTAAATCAGCTTGCGCTTCTATACATGGAAATATGCCTGTGCCCTGAGGAGAGTTTAAGGTCTAACTGACAGGCATTAAGTACTTGGGGGGGAAAGACCATCTCTGGGCAGTGACTCCTGTACCGAAGAGCAGAAAAGAGAATCACACGTGACTATTTTGAACATTTTTAGCTTGATCCATTGGGTAATTTAGAGAAATAGAAAAACTTTAAAAAGATACAAAGTGCCAAAGTAAACCCAAGGAGTTTGAGTGTCTATGGCGTTGGGGGGGGGGGGGAATTCATAGATTAACACCCCAACCCCATGAAGAAAACTTCAGATGGTGTCAAGGGGAAACCATCCAAATTCTATACAAACTCGTCAGTTAACTCTTCATGTACAAAGATTTATATATATATATAGTATATATATACATATATATATCTTTGGGTTATATATTCAATTGGATATAAATTCTTTTTAATATGAAACATAAGGATAAAAACATTTGATATAAAGCAGTTTTATTGGCACATAATCCACATGTTCAATAATTTGATAGTTCAGTCACATCAAGAAGAGTCCTTGTGCAATCATTACCACAATCCATTTTAGAAATTTCTGCTCTCTTGTACTCATTGCTAGTGGCTTCCATTTCCTCCAGCCTTCCTGCCATAACCCCAGTGAACCATTCATCCTGTCACCGTCTCTGTGGATCCACCTATCCTGGATGTCATATACAGGAAAACATTGAAAAAGCAAGCAAAACAAAATACCGCATATACTCATGTGTAAGCCAAGGTTTTCAGCACATTTTTAATGCAGTTTTTGTGGTAAAATTAGGTGCCTCGGCTGATATACGGGTTGGCTTATACTCGAGTATATACGGTAACAACAATAACAAAGTAAAACGGAGAAAAAGAAAAGTAGAAAATATTAACTAGAGCAAATTTTAAATGGGTCAAAGGGAGATCAAATGATAAGGTGTGAAATTTTAACCTAACTGAATCTGCAATAATCCACTTTTCAATGCACTTTGCATGAGCCACAATCAACTTTGCAATGTTCCCTGACAACAAGGCTATTTACATACCTTGACTATAATGAAAGGGGATTCGCTTGAAATAAAATCTATGTGTAAAAACTGCCATTGGATTTTGGGTTTCCACTGTCATTCATGGATCCATCTGCAAATCAGATGTTCACAATTTAAGGTCTGACACAATTCCCTCCTTTAAATTTTGATGATATAATTTACAATCCTTTGATCACTCTGGCTGGTGTGCTTCTTCCGAGTGGACTTAGTTGTCTGTTTGAAGACCAGCCTTTAAGACCCCAGATGCTATTCTTTCTGATACCTGAGCACCATCTAGTTTCTTTGCCACCCTGTGCCTTGGCACCCATTCCTTCAGTGAGCTCATCAAGAGGGGAGCACGATTTGACATAGGTTTGATTTTACTGAACCTTATGTAGTTTTAAGACTTACTTGATTAATTTTTGGCTCTTTGTGTCAGTGCTAAATTTCATCAGCTTAGGATGCATTTCACTTTGCCCCAAATATTCTATTTGCTTTCGTGTAAGTGAACTCTTTTTTAGTTGGCTACCATATGTACCCCTGGATTTGATCTGGCCCCTGCCATACTTCCTGGACCTCATCCCTGGAGTGTTTGTATATAGTAGCGTTTCCCCTGTGCTCATTGAACTTTATTTTTCTTTTAAGTGCTTTTATGTTCTTTGTCCAGAGCCTGGGTGGGACAAATGTCTGCTAAAGATTTTTAACCCCATCCACTGACCACATGAAAGAAGGCTAACAAACAGCCTCCCTGAGATTACAGCCAAGAAAAGCCCACGGGGGCAGTTCTACTTTGTAACTCATGGATGGGGTCATCCCACGTCACAGGGCGAGTCAGCTAACAATGAACAGCTCAGCCTGTACTTCATCATGGCCCTTATTTCAATTCTTTCTCTCATTACGGAGTTATGTTTACTTTTGCCACCTGCAGTCAGGGCAAACTTCTAACTTATGTAACATTTAAAAGCCTATTTTCAGTGTACCTGTAGTCATCGAAATATGTGAAGATACTTGTGGCTGCCTGCAGGCGTACCCAGATTTAACTTTGTTCCCACTTGCAGTTTCCCCTGGAGGTGAATTGGCAGCTCGGGCTATGCTGCTGTTCTTCCTGCTGGGGCTGCTGGTACATGTTGTGTTCTTCGCCTCCATCTTTGACATCTATCTGACGTCTCCCCTGGTTCACGGGATGACTCCTCACTGGACACCGTTGCCTCCTCCGGCGAAAAGACTAGTGTTGTTTGTGGCCGATGGCCTGCGAGCCAATGCAGTTTTTAAGCTAGATGAAGATGGAAGTCCCAGAGCACCGTTTATCAGGTGAGCATGCCCACTGGTACAGAGCCATCTCTTGGAAAGGTGTCCTTGAGGTCAAGTCAACAGCAAATGTCAGACTGTTTCTCTCATATGGGTACTGAGATGAAGACTGAGAAAGACATTTGCCATTGTCTTACAAATTAGCGCTATACTGACAGTTTATTTGTTCTCAGCCCTGGTGGCATAGTGGTTATGTGTTGGACGGCTAACCGCAAGGTCAGCAGTTCAAAACCACCAGTCACTCTGAGGGAAAAAGATGGGGTTTTTTACTCCTGTAAAGAGTTACCATCTTAGAAACTCATAGGGGCAGGTCTATTCCATCCTATAGGGTCACTAGGAGTCAGCATCCAGTCCATCAAGTGAGTTTGGTTTTTTGAGCCACAATCACTCCTGTTGTAGAAACTTGATATCAGGTGATTTGAAATGTTGGGCTTAGTTGCTTGGCTAACTTGGATCAGACTTACTCTAGTTTCTTTTTCTTAAAAAAAAAACATCTTAATCTCTTTAATAACAAAAAAAACATAAAATGAATGAAGCCGTCTCACAATAACCTATAACTAGGAAATACAGATGTCAACTCAAAATATCACCTTCTGTCTGAGATGCCTTGGAAGAGATCTCGACGATAGAGGCTGCTGACACTGTTGCACAGAGACGAGAGGAGCAGTGTTGAGACTATGGGATACCTTTTCCTCATCTGACCCAAGTTTGTGGGACAGTGAGACAGGGTGATAGTGAGCTGGCTTCTTGGTCCACAGAGGCAGAAGCCAGGGGACCATGTGGCTGAGAGGTAGAGGACCAGAAAGAGGCTTGGTTGCTGGCTGTGGAGAGGTGCTGCTGTGAGCCAACAATAGAATCCTTACTGTTGACTGATCCTGGCTTGTGGTAACATCCTAACTTCCTGATTAAACTCCCCTTGATCATGTGAAAAAATCCAAAATATGAAATATTACCTTCTGTTAAAATATTTTGAATCGCCTCATATACATGTATATGAATATATATACATACATATATATGAATAGTAAGAAAGAATTGATCCACTTTAATTAATAGTGCACAAGAATGTTGAAAGTACCATATGATATGATTATTATATGTCAATAAAATGGGTAAAATAAAAGTGAAAATTCCATGGACTGACGGAAGAACAAACAAATCTGTCTTGTTAGTACAGCCAGAATGCTGCTGAGAAGCAAGCGTGCCGACACTTCGCCTCACATACTTTTGACATGTAATGAGGAAGACCAGTCCCTGGGAGGGACTGGCCAGTGGTTCATTCTGTTGTCCGTGGAGTGACTCTTAGTTGTAACCAATTCAAAGACATCTAACAATATACAACATGAAGCCATTACAAGTCTATATCACTGTTTAACTTTGGCTTTGGTTAAGTAGCTTTGAAAAGAACTGCCTATTTTTTGTGGATTTACAGAGCTCCTACAAGCCATTTTCTTTTTCTGACTAGTAGAAAGTTCCTCAAAATCTGTATTGTATTCCATTCTATTGCAGCCGTGCACCGCATAACATCAGTTTGGGCACCATCTGACCACATATGTCTGTGATCCCAATGCTGTAAAGGTACATATGGGGAGGCTTCATAAAGTTCATGGAAAAACCCTGAGCCCTGAAGAACTAGATGGTGCCCAGCCACCATCACAAACTTCGCTGGAAAGGATCCCATTAGAAGGTCCTAGATAGCGTGTAAGAAAAAAATGGGAAGCAAAACTTAAAATTCTAGTTGACCAGGCTTGCTGGGATTCCCCAAACCATGGCCCTTCCCCTTCAAGTCTGGAACTGAACTCCAGCTCTGAGTTAGACGAAGCAGCTTTTTATGATAAAAAAGGCAGCATTTGCGCAAGGTCAGAATCCTGAAGGGTTGGAAAAGAAGGGGAAATGGAAACAGGAAACACAGGGAGGAAGTGGGTTAAGCCACGATGCATTGAGGGATTACAACGTATGAGTTGGGTCAGAATATGTGTGCACTGTTGAACGAAACACTATGGTCCACTAATGCACGAGAAGAGGTTCCAAACGTTGATGAAAAACAGATGAAGAGATCATGAAGTTTTTCTGTGGACTTTTTGAAGCCCGCTTGTAGAATGGTTCCTAATAATCTTGGACACGGCTGTGCATATCAAAACAGAACTACATGATTCTCCTGCTGATGCTCAGTGTATCTGGAAGTGCTGCTTTGGTTGGTTTTTTTTTAATGCACAGAAAAGTATACTATGTATGAAGGAGAACATTTGACTAACTCATGTTCGATGGGAACTGTACCTACCCATTTCCAATTGAGGTACAAACTTGACTCACAGACAGACTTAGGAAAGGAACTTGTTTGTAATCCTCGGATTGCAGGCATGAACGTCCTGTGGTGACGCAGGATTCCATCGATTGTACCTATCCTCATGGTGGTGTGGAGAGATTAAAGCAAAGATTTTGTGGATATTGATCCCATTCTCGTCTGCCATCACTGCCCTGCACGCCTCTGCCACGTTTGATTTCTTATTATTGTGCACGGCCATACGGCGAAGACCTCAGTCTGCCTTCTGCAACTCGACTCCAGACCTTAGCACGTAGTAGCCTTTTAACACGCACTTGTGGGCTCGAATGACGAACTCTCATTCTATCTGATATAGAATCCCCAGAAATGAATTTATGAGGGCTCAGAGGAATGTATAATGTCCTAAAGAATAAAACTATAGATGAGCGTCTCAGGGCAGTAGGAAAACGTCAGTAGGAAGACGAGATCAAACTAGGGCAAAGGTCTGTACCTACAAACATGTAACACGGAGTCCTACAAATAATTAAAATGCTTGGGTGATAAAAAACTCAAAAACTTCACCACTATTGAGCTGATTCCAACTCATAGCAACCCTATAGGACAGAGTAGAACTGCCCCTTCACGTTTCTGAGACTTCAGAAATTTCCCAGAGCAGACAGCCTAGCCTTTCTCCTGAGGAACAACCGGTGGGCTTGAATTGCTGACCTTCCTTGCAGTTAGCAGCTCAATGCTTAACCAATTCTGACACCAGGGCGCCTTTTTGGGTGATATATAGTTAGGTGAATTTCTTTGTGGGAGAAGACAGGAGCGAAATAGATTTTGTTGCAAAAGTTGTTAGTTGTCATTGGATCGGTTCTGACCCATAGCAACCCTCTACATAAGCGAATGAAACACTACCTTGTCCGACATCATCCTCACGATTCTT
The DNA here is from genome assembly GCF_050624435.1 of Tenrec ecaudatus. Classification (NCBI taxonomy): domain Eukaryota; kingdom Metazoa; phylum Chordata; class Mammalia; order Afrosoricida; family Tenrecidae; genus Tenrec; species Tenrec ecaudatus. The sequence continues at coordinate 15,073,518 of NC_134544.1, forward strand.
CCTATGTGTGAACCTGCTGCCACAGGCACTGTGTCGAGGCCCTTCCTCTTTTACTGCCTCTCTTACCAGGCATGCTGCCCCGCTCCAGGGCCTGCTCTCTCCTGACAACACGGCCAAACTGTGAGACGAAGTCTTGCCGTCCTTGCCTCCAAGCAGCATTCTGGTTGTGCTTCTTTGACACAGATCTGTTTGTTATTTTAGCAAATTACTAGGATAAAAATATATGGGGGCTTGTCTGGCAGCTGTTATTTCTCCTTATTTCTCCTTTAGGCCTGTGTCACATGTAAACCCACGGCTCACACACTTCATGTGTTTTGTGTTCTATATTTAGTTTCAAAATCTCCATCGTCTCTTGAGCCTGTTGCTTCTTCCCCGCTTTCTGTATGCCTTTTTCCTGTTTAATCCAGTTTTCCATATGTAACTGAAGAAATTGAAGATTATTTCAGTCTGGTAATTTATACAATGGCTTTCAGACCATTTAATAGTTACTTACAGATGGCACGAGGAGCCCTGGTGACACAGTGGGCCATACATTGGGTTGCTAACTGCGAGGTCAGCAGTTCGAAACCACCAGCTGCTCCTCAGAAGAAAGATGAGGCCTTCTCCGCTGTAAGTTACAGTCTCAGAAATCAACAGGGCAGTTCTACTTTGTCTTGTAATCAACTAGATAGCAGTGGAGTTTTCTTTGCAAAGAGAAGGTGGTTATACAGGGATTTATAAAGATATTATTTATTATGGAGTGTCACTATTACAAGTTTCTAAACCACAACTTATATACTTTGTCAAAGGATGTATTAAGATTAATGTGTTTTTTTGAAGAAGGAAAAAGTATTGATGCAGTCTGTGTTTCCATAGCTTTTTGCTCTGGTGGCACAGTGGGCTGAGCCTGGGGCTGCTGCAGAGTGAGTAGCTCCACAGAGGAAGAAGAAGCCCTTTGAATCTGTAAGGATTTTCAGAAGCAGGTCTACGCTGTCCTGTAGGGTCGCTATCTGTGTTAGTCTGGGTTGGCTAGAGAAACAAATTCATAGACACTCATATGGGTAAAAGAGAGTTTTCTATCAGAGAGTAATTGTACATTGAGAATATATCCCAGCCCACTACAGATCAAGTACTTAAGAGTAGTATTAGCCCATATGTCTGATACCAGTCTATAAAGTCCTATTCAGACTCATGAAACACATGCAACGATGCCGAATGCAGGATAATCACAGGCCAGTGGGTAGAAAGTCTTGTGGATCCATTGGTGGTATAAGCATCTCAGCGCTGGCAGGGGTCTCCACATGGCTTCTCCAGCTCTGATGCTCTGGCTGCCACCAGCTTGTCTCCATGTGGCTTGTCAACTAGAATATCTCACAGGGACTTGAGTGTGTGTCCGCCTTCAGTGAGCTATTTATCTCAACCTTCCTAATGCTGCAACCCTTTAATACATGTGTGGTGACCCTCCAACCATAAAACTATTTTCATTGCTACTTCATCACTGTAATTTTGCTACTGTTGTGAATCGTAATGTAAATATCTGATATGCAGGATGTATTGTCATTGTTACAAATCGAACATAATTAAAGCATAGTGATTAATCACAAAACAATATAATTATATATTGTGAAAAAAATATTTATGTGTTTTCCGATGGTCTTAAGTGGCCCCTGTGAAAGGGTCGTTCAATCCCCAAGGGATCGCGACGCACAGTTTCAGAACCGCTTCTCTAGAGCCTCCTGGGTTGACTGCTCTGTCTTAAATTTAACTGGCCCAACAGAGCTCCTACGAAATCATCCTTTTAATTGAATCTCACTTTCTTATTCTCTGGATTCTATTAGTGAAACCAAGACTTATCTCTGTGTATAACTCATTCCATAAAATTGTCTTCATTAACTTTGATCTGGCTTAAAAGACCAGTCGTCAGGCACAGTTATGGGAGTAGCGAAACCAGGAGGAGAGTGGAAGATGGGGAGAGGGGGCGAGGAAGAGGGAACCAATCACAGTGATCAGCACATAACTCCTCCCACCCCCAGAGGGACAAACAACAGAAACCATGGGGGAAGGGAGACAACAATCAGTGTGAGATATGACAATAATAATAATCCATATTTATCAAGGGGTCATGAGGGGGTAGTGAGGGTAAAAAGAGGAGCTGATACTAAGGGCTCAATAGAAAGTAAATGTGTAGAAAATAAGGATGGTAACATATGTGCAAACATGCACGATACAATTGATTTATGGATTGTTACAAGGGCTGAAAGCCCCCAATAAAATCATCTTTTAATAATAATAAAAAAAGACTAATGGAAAGAGCCGAGACATATTTAAATATGTTGTGTTTGAAATAAACCTACACAGATATGAATTGGAATTCTAATAGCAATACTTTTAAATTTACTCAAGTCTACATACATGCACACATATTTTTAATTATTTTTGCAAAACAATTTTAAAACAAACTCTTAAAGATGACCTTTGAACACTTTATCATGTATTTTCTAAGAACATTGTCCCACATGATCACAGTATCATTATCACATCCAATCAATTTAGCATTGATACAAAAATATTGTGTGTACCAGTTGCCAATAGATAAGAAACCATCTCAATAATGTGGCTTAAAAACAGGAATGGTATATGGGACGGGGCTTGAAATGCTTTTGGAAAAATAGAAATAGAACTTTTTGAAGCACACTCTTTTAAAAAAATTGTAAATAAATCATTTTATTGGGGGCTTTTACAGCCTTTATAACTATCTATACATCAATTGTATCAAGCACTTCTTTCTGTTTAAGCCCTTGGTATCAGCTCCTTTTTTTTCCCCCACCCTCATGGACCCCTGATAAATTATTATTATTATTGTGTCTTACAACTCCCACTGTCTCCCTTCATCCATGTAATTGTTGTTCGCACCCCCTAGGGAGGTGGGGGAATTGTGTCTTTGTAGTCGGTTACCCATGTGTCCCCTTCCTGCCTTCTACCCTCAGTGGTATTGCTACTCCCATTGCTGTTTCTGAGGGTTTATCTGTCCTGGATTCCATGTGTCGAGAGCTCTTACCTGTACCAGTGTACATAAGCACCCTCTTATTTTATCTCATGATTCTGTGGTGGTGGGCAGCATCCTGGTTGGTCTCACTTGAATTACCACATTCAGCTGATGGGAGGGCCAGGCCTGGGTTTAGTTTAGTGATATTCGAAAGACTCCGTTCCTTCTTAAGTTTTGAAGGAACTTTTTGTTTTCAATTCCTTTAATAATCTGATTTTTTTTCTGAAGCCCTACGAGAGCATTTAGTCATAGTCTGTGTTAGCCATCCATTTTTATACCTTCTAGGAATGTCATCATGCATGAAGGCAGCTGGGGGATCTCTCATACACGTGCGCCCACGGAATCCAGACCAGGACACGTAGCCCTGATAGCTGGATTTTATGAAGATGTCAGTGCCGTTACCAAAGGTACCGTCCATCTAGATAAATAGCTTAAGGGAAGTTATCCTCTAAACAATGCCTTCTTCATAGTGTATTAAAGATCTCTGGCGGTGTCATGGTTAGGCTCTTGACTGCTAACTGAAAGGTTGGTAGTGTAAACCCACCCAGCGACTCCACGGGAGAAAGACCTAGTAATGTATTTGCAGAAAGATTACAGCCAAGAAAACCAAGTTGATGTATGGGGCAGTTCGCTCTCACAGGAGTCAGGGTGAGTGGAAATAGACTAGACAGCACCGCAGCGCTGCACCAGCGCCGCCTTGTGTCTCCAAGGTCAAGGTGAGCTTTGCGATGCTTTTGGCATGACGTTTAGCAGCCCTTTCTCCTCAGAGTCCTCACTGGAATTAGTTCCGCGAATAAGTGTCCTCCTGGATCATCCTAAACGCTTGAAAAATGTGGTCATTCAAATGCGAGAATTCCTGGTTTTTCTAGGTGTTGCCCTCAACGTTTCAAAAGCAATTGTAGTTTTTAGTCAGAAGTAAAGGAGCTGTGATTTGTGTTGGTTCTTTTCTCTAGCTGAAACTACTAATTATTTTAAAAACACGTTTTAGGGACTTGCTTCCCCATGTATGTTTCCCCCCTCCCCTCTCTCTCAATTACTTGAAGGATGGAAGAAAAATCCTGTAGAATTTGATTCTCTTTTTAATGAAAGCAAGTACACCTGGATCTGGGGAGAACTCAATATTATATCGATATTTGCCAAAGGTAAGAGCTACTTTCCTCGTGTTGTTTTTAAGGTCAGTAGGTTAATTTTTACACTCAGTTAATTCTTGCATTTCTTTGGTTTTTGAGGCATATGGTTTTACAGATGAAGACCTTTGAAATAGGGGCGTGTATGACAATGGAACAAAGGTGTTGTTTTACTTCTCGGTTATATTTGAAATATTAGCAGATCATATGCAGACAGTACTCAGGTTGCAAATGTCCAACTTATGTACAGCCTGTAGTTACAAGACAACCCCCAGGAAGCCTATTATTAAACATTCAAGACATGCACAGGTTCGTCATAACAAGCAGGTGTTACTTTGCAGCGAACGTAAAAATGTTATATTGCCATATTGTTATATTAAAGACTGTATATGCAAGTGTTTTTAAGCATAGAAATATACACTAAATTATTATGTTTTGTACTATATTCTAAGACAAACATTTGGCTAACTGATGTTAGCTTTGAACCATACCTAACTCTTCTGTTTCATGTACAAATTTGACTAAATGTTAAATTTAGGAACTGAGCATCTTCATCTTCTGGGGCCCTTAGTTAATATTATCTTGGATTCAATGAAATCTCTACCACTTAATAACATCATAATCTCAGGCAAGTTAGATGACTGAGCTTCAATTTCCCTTTTTCTTTTAAAATAGGACAATAGTATTTATATCATAGGATTTTTTAAGGATAAATATAATTAATGAAAGCATTTGGCCACCCCCAACCTCCCCCAACTATCATGACCCCTATTCTACCTTACAAATTTGGCTCGACAAGACCACATACACAGGTACAGATAAGAGCTTGCAACACAAGGAATCCAGGACAGATAAACCCCTCAGGACCAATAAAGTGAGTAGCGAAACCAGGAGGGCGAGGGGAAGATGGGAGGAGTAAGAGGGAACCGGTCACAATGATTGACATATAACTCCCTCCCAGGGGGATGGACAACATAAAAGTGGGTGAAGAGAGACAGTGGTCCATGTAATACATGGAAATAAAATTATAAATGATCAAGGGTTCATGAGGGAGTAGGGGTCAGGGAGGGAGGGAAAAAATGAGCTGATACCAAGGGCTCAAGTAGAAAGAAAATGTTTTGAAAATGATGATGACAACATATGTACAAATGTACTTGATACAATGGATATGTATACGGATTGTGATAAAAGCTGTAAGAGCCCCCAATAAAATGATAAAAAAAGAAAAGCATTTAGCCAATTTCTTGTCGTCTGGGTTGTCCATATCTATTCAATATGATGGAGTTGATATCTGCTTCATTATGCCTTCATAAATTATTGAAGAAGTTAGTAGATATTCATATTAGCTAAAGATTTTACAGATAAAATGATTTATATTTGTAATTCTTACTTTGATCAGCCTCAAGTCATAGAATTTGTATTTATTGTGTTTGTGTGTGTGAATAAGAGATTTCTATTATTTTCTAAAGTTGGTTATACTGCCTTTCAATTTTATGTCATTAAATTCTCTTTTAGTGGGAGTACAATGATGGGCATTTCACTTAGTAGGAAGATTCAATAAAATTTTCATAGCCACAGATATAATAACCATAAAATATGACACTGGGTCCTTGATTTATTCTCTCAATACGCCAAGGCCCCTTAAATTACATTATGCAAATGACATAACCAAGAGATTCAAGGCAGAAGAAAATTTTCCGTTAGAAAATATGTTTGCAGAAAAAATGAATAGAGTTCTCTTAGAAAGATGGAGCCTAACAAGTCAGCCAGTTAATCTGAAAACACCGAATCCTCTGTCATCCTCCTTGGACAGTATTCCTCCAGATATCTGAGAATGTTTTCTTTGTGCTTCCAAAATGTATATGCAGGTACAGTCCATGCTCAGCAGGAGGCTTTTCTTGGGTGTGTACTGTTTCGCTCAGAGCTGTGAAGCTACATGTGCTTCTTAGTTCATATGTAGGAGCCAGAAATATCTTTTTCCCAATCTTGTAGCAAGCAGTGTTAAATTGGAATTATTGGAACATGGTAACTTGTTGACCCAGTTGTTATATATCCTGATGGCCAAATATATATCCAGAATTTCATGTCTGGTAATCATAGAGAGCTATTACTCTGTGAAGACCAAGACACTTCAAACCGGCTGCTATGGATATGGCTTTTCTTTGGGAAAGCAGGTTGGTTAGCTTTGTGGGTGATGGATGCTGATGTGTGGGGGGTGTCATGTTGCTATGGCTTGCCAAACCACCCATTTTATATCTTGGTACAGCTGATGGATGGGGCAGGACCTCTATGTGAATCAGCGATAAGCCATTAGGCACGTTCCATTTCTCCTGGCAACCACAAACCCGCTCAGGTCTTGGGGGAAATGTGAAGGTGAATGGCCCAGCGGTGGGGCGGCGCTCTGAACTGAGCTGGACTTTGGACTGACTATCCTCACTTCTCTCTTTCGCTGCCTTTCTGCTGCAAATGCCTATCTGTCTGAGAAACTCATTACAGTTAGTAGATACTTAATAATGTCATGTAAATATGTTAGATTAATATGTGTACTGGCCCTTTCCAACAGTTTATGATCCCTGGTGGCACAGTGGTTAAAACACTCAGCTGCTATCCAAAAGGTTAGTGGTTCCAACCCACCAGCCCCTCAGTGGGAGTCAGATGTGGCAGCCTGCTTCCGTAAGGATTGACAGCCTGGGGCACCCCTGGGAGCAGTTGTACTCTGTCCTTTAGGATTGCTTACGAGTTGGAATGACTCAGTGGCTTGTGATAATAACTGATAGCTGTTATTCTCTGTTAAGGAAAATATGCATAGTCTATGAACAAGAGGAATGAAACATTTGAGTTTTCTTCTTGCTTTAGGAAATTTAGTCAACCAAATAACTTCTAGTTTAGATTTTGATATCCTAAATAGGGAGTCTATGAGCTGGTACTGACTCTATGTGTAGTGAGTTTGGTTTGGAATAAGCACAAATTCCATCAAGGTGATTCTGATTCTTAAGGACCCTACATACCGCAGAGGTTCCAAAACTTATTTGGCTTATTGCTCCCTTTTTAGAAAACAGGTGAAACGAGTCTGAATGGTTTATGCTTCTTACAACCCCCTTCTTTTTATTCAAAGCCCTCCAATTGTGCCCAAGGCAAGCACACTCCTCTTGGATACTTCCAGAACCCGCCCCATCCCCCAGGTGGCGGTATCACCCACTTTGAGAAACATTGCTACCTAGGGTTTCGGAAGTTCTAAGTCTTCAGTGGAGCCGGAAGCCTCATCTTTCTGCAGTGGAGAATGGAGTGGGTTTGAACTGCTGACCTTGGAGTTAGCTGTCCAACGCATACCTCAGTGTCACGGATGCCATCAATCAGTCTTTAGAGGGAGACATACTTGATGTCCCTTGCCAGCGCATGGCTTTGCCTGGTCAATGAACTAAAGATAGTCTGTTCCTGGGACGATGACAGCACCTGCTGCGCTGCACAGCTCCCTGTGGGGCAGCAGCAAGGGCATGTCTGTGAGTCCCCCCCCGCCCCAAACACAAAGTGCTCTGTGGATCATTCTGGCTGTTCACAAAATCCTCAAATAACTATCTCAGATCCCTTGACGACTTAGAATACTTCAAATGTTCCCCCACATCTCCTTTCCAGGTGCTAGTCAAGGCCATGTGTATGTGCATAGTTATGACACGGAAAAGGAGGGTTTGAGCGCCAACAGCCAAACCGAGCTGGATACCTGGGTCTTTGAGGATGTGAAGGTGAGCTCTCTGCTGGGGTTACTTGCCCATGGCGTGTTTGTAACTTGGAAGTGCAGGAAACTGATCAGCGCATCAACATCATTATCGTGGTTATTTTTCCTACTTGGTGATGGTCTCTGATTTGAAAGCAAAATGTTTTGAAAATATTGAGTTCTGAGAAGCTGCCGTTTATAACACTAAATGTTGTAAAGCTACATATTTAAAAACATCCTTGAAAATACCTGTTTCTAATAAGAGAACCCCCCCCCCAAGTCTTTTTTTTTTTTGGTATAAAGTCATATAGCTTATTGTATAAAGTCACTGTAAGTAATTTGTCCACGACTTTGTAAAATATGGTGGGGGCATAGATTGAATGATAACCCTTATGATGATACTTCAGTGTGCTATACTGTCATTGTTGATGCCAATTGATCCAAACCTATTTACATGTTGTAAGTAATGATACTGACTTTTGCTATCGTTAGTTCTAAGCTGTCCTGAGTAATTGAACGGTACATGGAGACACATCAATTTAGATTAAGTTTGGCTCTGTGTAGTAGATATAACTTAAAAACCTACTTCTGTCTCTGTAAAGAGACTACCCCAGCCACCTACCTTTCTCTTCTGTTCTCAGAGCATGAGTTTGCCCTTCAGGGTTGTTCTGTGATCCAAGATGGTCCTGGAGTCCCAGCCATTATTTTGATGTTTTAGGGTAACGGTTTGAAGAGTCAGAAAAGGACATTCCTCTTCTCCCGAATCATATTTGTTCAAAGACACTTGGCTCCATATGCTTTTTTTCCTTTTCTAAATATTATTGATTTTGTTATTGAGATTATACCCATGGAACAAACACTAATTCAACAGTTTCTAAATGTACCTCTTAGTGACTCTGATGACATCCTTTGAGTTGTACAAACATTCTCCCCCTCGTTTTCTGAGTTACAAGCCCCTATATCCCTTTTGCTGGAAACACTTGATGCTAACCCCTGTGGCTACCATCACGTCCATAAAGGGTACATCAAGCTGCCATAGCAGATGGGACATTGGAGGCCCTAAGTCGGAGCACTTCTCTATCCCACCAAGTCAGGGTTTGTACTCAAGGAAAAGGGGCTGGAAGCAGGCTCCCATGATGTATGCTGCTTTTGCTGGGTGCTGTTGAATCAGCTCCTACGTGTAGCAACCTGATCGACGACAGAATGGCTGGCTTGTGCGCCGTGGTGCATAATCAGGATTTATTGGGTGCAGACATTGATGGGTGCCTTTAAATGCAAAGGTGACAGTAAAAGTGGGAGCAGATGAGCGCAAGAACTCGTCCCGTTGGAGGAGAGAAGGTAGGGGTGCATTTCCCCTCTTATGACCAATAGGTCAACCTTTTTCAGGTCACAGGAACCAGACAGAGAAAGTTCGAGCTCTGCATTAGCAGTTCACAGCTTCCCAAATACCACAGCCCCCCAAAAAAGGCAGTATTTTTTTTCATAGCTGAATACTTTTACCAGTTGTAGAGCAAATGATAAATTAAGTTCAATTGTTCTGACAAACAAATTGTATATATACATACATATATAAAATGAATACTTGTGATTTTTTTTACCCCGCCCCCACCCCACCCTTTACTTGTGATTTTTGTTGGAAAGATAAATGTGTTTTGCTGATAAATGTTAACTCTTTTACAATTGGAGACATATGTATGAATAATAATATCTTGGCATGGATGGTGACTTAATTTGAATTAATTTGACATACCCCTCATAAGTATTTGCTTATAGCTTCTTACATTTAAGAGTACAGAGTGAGCCATTTGTTTTGGAAAGGCTTTGTGCTAGTTTATCATTAAGAAGTCAATGTAATTGTTTTTAAGTGATAGTTCATTACATATGCATTTTCCTGTCACACAAAGGGAAGAAGAAAGTAAAGCTGGAGCAAAGGAAAGGAGAGGTTATTCACAGTTATGGTTGGATTTGGATAGAAGCAGGTGGACCAATGGGAAGTGATCTAGTTTTGAATATATTTTAAAGGAAAATGTATTCTTACTATTATCACTATTTTTTTGACTTTTGCCAAAATACTCCTTAATCCTGCTGAATTTTATGAATTTAGATACACAGTGAGCAATGTTATAGATCTTTATAAGATCAAGATCTCTTTTCTATACCTCTTTTTCTGGTTTGGCCTAATAATAACACTGAACTTGCTTATCTGAGCACAGATGTCTAAAAAGTGAGCAAGTTGTTCAGTAGGTCCTGATTTTAATAATAATGAATAATAAAAATTTAACAATCTAATTTCATTATATAGTTATGTACAACTTTAATTAAGTTTTTATCAGTATTGTTATTTAACAACATAAATGTACTAATTTTTAAAAATAATTTTTACATAGGACTTTTTTCATGCTGCCCAAAACAACCAGTCTTTGTTTTCTAAAGTAAATGAAGAGAAATAGCTTTTTTCTTGCACTTAGTAGATGTAGACACCATTGGAAATGCTTATCTACCATCGTCAAGGTAATTATAATGCTATATTCAACTTGGTATCTTGAAGGGAACATATGTCTATGAACTTCTAAAAATATCAATTATACCTTCTTTGAGATCATAACAATTGAATTCAATGATTAATTACTGTCATATATTTAGATTGGGGTTTAGTGATCAGTTATGTCAATGATATTATTGTGTAATATTACCTAATAGTAATATTATATAATAATTAAAATCTTATATGTTTGAGACAGTACATGCTAATTATAAGTAAAATTTCTATTGTGTTCATATACTTCATTTATTAAGCCGCAAAAGTATGCATATTAGAAATGTTTTTAGCAAGCCTTGAAATGAAAAGCATTTTCATGGTACTATCTAGGTGGCCCTCTGGATTAGATGTTGGGCGACTTTACTGCAAGGTTGGCAGTTCAAACCCCTCAGTCATTTTGTGGGAGTCGGATGATAGGGTGTGTTTTCTGGAAAAGATTTACAGTCCTGAAAACCATATGTAGGGTCACTATGAGTTGAATTGACTTGGTAACAGTGGGGTTTATTTTGAAACTTTATGTCATAAAATGTGGTTGGATATTCCTTCTGTGCTCCCTTTCACAAGTATTTATATCTAGCAAATATTTGCATACAGTTTTTAATAACCATATTTTAGCTGTATGTCTTTAAATTGACTTTGACTCATAGTAATTCTTTTTTTAAAATAAATCATTTTATTGGGGGCTCTTACAGCTCTTACACAATCCATATTTCAATTGTATTAAGCACATTTGTACATATGTTGCCCTCATCATTTTCAAAACATTTTATTTCTATTTAAGCCCCTGGTATCAACTCCCTTTTCCCTCCCTCCCACCCTTGTGAACTCTTGATAAATTATAAACTATACTTTCATATCTTACATCATCTGCTGTCTCCCTTTGCCTATGTTTCTGTTATTCATCCCCTGGTGGAAGGGGTTATAAGTCCATCATTGCCATCAGTTCCCCTTGCTCCCCCCACCTTCCCCCTACCCTCGACTCATAATGATTCTGTAAGACTGAGTGGAAGTTCCACTTAGGGTTCCTGGGCTTTAAACCTTTATGGGAGTAGATGCGGTTGGGTGGGTTCTAACTACCAGCCTTTTGGTTAGTAGCCAAGCCCTTCACCACGGAGCCACTGGGGCTACTTCAGACACCGTATATTAGTGTTACTCCTTACCCGTAGCAGTAAATACCTCTTTGACTAAGGCCCAAAACGAGAAGCGGTCCATTTGATACATTTGTCTTTATTGGGAATAGTGTAGATCACCCTCACTATAACAGCACGGCCTATTGGGGTGCAGAGCTTCTCGTGTTAGGAGTGACTAAGTACCTCATTAACAGAACTCCCTGGTGGAATTTGTTCCAGGCCAATCTTGTTCAATTATACAGAAAGCGTAAATGTAATTTTCTCTAAACTTCCATTTTGCTTTACAGCACAAACAATTTAAGGAGAAAACAGGTCTGACTAGAAAGAATATTAACCTACTGATGTGGCAAAGCAATATAGTTTATGTTCTGGGAAACATGAACATAAAAATGGTTTGATCATGTTTGTGACTGAAAAATAAAAACAAACAAAGCAAACAAACTCCCAAACCACCACATTTGCTAATCAGTGCTTTCCTTTAATCCTATTTCCGAAAGCTATTTAAAGCATATTTTTCTCCTTTAAATGAAGCAATAACTTTTTTGTTTTCAACACCCATAGAGCACTGGCTTGAAAATATCAAAGACGCATCTGAAAGTGTTTCAGGAGTTAATGCCTTTGAATGTAATGAGTCCATATTGAATATATCTGATTCTTCTAAAGTAGTGTAATTTAATTTGTGCCTCTGTTCTTTTCTAACAGTGAATACAGGTACATGATTAGAAAAGTTGATGCTGGAGTAAAAGAGATTGTGTCCATGTTTGAGCATTTCTATAAAAACGATGGGAAAACCGCATTTCTCTTTACCTCTGACCACGGAATGACAGACTCAGGTTAGCCTGTCTTTAAGTGTTTACCATGAATGTAGGGGAATGAGCATGCAGAGCGAGTAGCTTGTGAGGGTTAAGTGGTTTAGGACATGCCTGGCCTGCTGGCCTGAGCAAACACCTGTCCCCTCTTCTCTGCCGTGGGCCAGGCTCTGGCTGTGGTAGCCTCTCCTGAGTGTCTCCACACATGCTGGACAGGCCACCCTGGTTCTAGCTGCTGCCAGCACACGCACCCAGCTTCTGGGCTTCTGTAGTCCCCTTCTGCTGAACACAGAAGTACTCTTTCCTCTGAGGGAAATGAAGAATATGCTGGTGTGAATTTCCTAGAATTTTAGGTTAGTTGGAAAATCAGGTCCCCCCACCCCTATTGTGTTCTAATTATTTAATGTGGATTGAGTTGCGTGCCCCCTCCACCTTCAAAATCTGTGTCAACATGGTTGGGCCATAATCTTCAGTGGTTTGGTAAACATATAATGGTGTGATCAACTCCCACAACATGATGTGATGTGATCAACCCTGATCTGATGTGATTGTCCTATGTGTTGTAGATAGTCCATTTTATGATTGTGAGGCAGTGACGTCAATAAGACAGAATGAAGCCTACAGGATTAGGCTGCATTTTGAGTCAGTCTCTTTTGAGATACTAAAGGAATTAAACAAGCAAGCAGAGATGACAGGGACCTTAGTAACACCAAGAAGAAAGAGCCAGTAGTGGAGTGTGTCCTTGGAAGCCAGAGTCCTCCATGCACTGAGGACTTCTTAGGCCACGGGACAATTGAGACCAACACATAAGGAGAGATGCTAGGCTGGGTTGACTAGAGAAACAAATTCAGAGACACTCGTATGTGTGTAAGAGAGAGATTCATTTCAAAGAGCAATTGCATATTGAGAAAACATCTTAGCTCAGTCCAGACCAAGTCCATAAGTCCGATATTAGCCCTTGTCCAATACTAGTCCATAAATACCTCTTCAGACTCACATAGCCACTCACAATGATGCCGAATGCAGGAAGATCACAGGCCGGTGAGTGAAAAGTCTTGTGGATTCAGTGGCAGTGGAAGCATCTCCATTTGGCAACTCCAACTCCTGAGTGTGTCTCCTCAACAGGAAGGTGAAGCAGAGAGAGAGTGTGGCCCACCTCCTGGGAGAAAGAGAGGAACTTTCCAGAATCCTCATGAGAAGGCCACGCCCATCATGAGGCATCATCAGGCTGTGAACTGACTGACAGACTAAACTCCACTCCTTCACTCTATTGATCAAGCTGACATGAAATTAGGTAGCTACCACAGGAGAGCTGAAAAGAGACAGGGACCTTCCTTCAGGGCCAATAAAGGACACAAATAAGCAATATAGAGAAAAAAATTAAACGTTAGAATGTTCAACTTCCTTGTTAATTAAAATGCAAACTGAAACCAAAAGATGCCTTCTAGCCAGTGCATTGCAAAAACAGGGAGCGGGTGCCATGGCCACGGCCAAGAAACCAGGAGCATGAGTGACAGGAAGCTCCCCCAGAGCCTGCCTTGCTCGTGCTCAAAACCAAACCAAATCTGCAAAGTCAGTTGAGACGCATAGTCGTGTCATCAGACTGTCCCACAGGGCTTCCTAGGCCCCAGTCTTGATGGCCATCATTTGTCTGTCCAACATCATATTACTGTGATGTTGGACTTTATGCCGCCGTATTTCAAATATCCTCTGGACACCCACAGTGGACAGGTTTCAGCAGAGCTTCCAGAAGAAGACAAACACACACATCAGAAGACAAAATAGCTAACTCCCATGTATTCCATTTGGCGAGGTTCTTGTGTATACTCACCGTTGACGCTGCAGAAAAAGGTGCTTTCAGTTGCTGGTCTTGTAAACTTCTGTCATGTAATCTCTGCTGTCCTTTCTATCACCACGGCCATATTTACTCAACTACCAATCATTTGTCATGGTTTCCAACTTTCATTCTAAGCACTAGTAATTACCAGTGCCTCTTGATCACACGTTTCATCGATTTCCGACCGCAGAAGTTGGTAAGTATCTATTTCTCTTCATTTTAAGCATTGGTGGTTGATGTATAAACTTGAGTAGGAATTATATTATCTGATCTTCCTTGGAGGCATCTGGACACTGGCAGCGTTGGACCTCAGGACTGATCTTGAAATATTCTTTCTGACAATGACTATGACACCATTACTCTTTAAGCTGTCATTGATAGCTTGGTAGTCCATATGACCGTCCAATTAAAAATGGCTAATTCCAGTCTGTTTCAGCTCACTGATGCCTAGGACATATAACTTTAAACATTCCGTTTCATTTGTGACAACTTCCAATTTTATTTCTCGATTCCTACTTCATATGTTTCATGTTCTGATTGCCTAGGGATGTTTGCAGCTGTTTCTTCCCATTTTGACTTAACACCACAACAGCAAATGAGGATCCTGAAAGCTGTGCTCTATCCTCTCATTCAGGCCAGCTCTGCTTTGTGGAGGCAGCACTTCCCCAGGCTGAGGGGCTTCTCTCTGGCCCACGTTAGGTAACTCCCTGCTGCTTTTCCTCTTTGTTTTAGAAGTCGATTGCCTGTTCATTCCGCCCATTTTGTCTTCTTCTGGAAGCTCTGCTGAAACCTGTCTACTGTGGGTGTCCAGAGGATATTTGAAATACGGCGGCATAAATTCCAACATCACAGTAATATTATGTTGGACAGACAAATGATGGCCATCAAGACTGGGGCCTAGGAAGCCCTGTGGGACAGTCTGATGACACGACTATGCGTCTCAACTGACTTGGCAGATTTGGTTTGGTTTTGAGCACGAGCAAGGCAGGCTCTGGGGGAGCTTCCTGTCACTCATGCTCCTGGTTTCTTGGCCGTGGCCATGGCACCCGCTCCCTGTTTTTACAATGCACTGGCTAAGGGAGAAGGCATCTTTTGGTTTCAGTTTGCATTTTAATTAACAAGGAAGTTGAACATTCTAACATTTAATTTTTTCTCTATATTGCTTATTTGTGTCCTTGGCCCACCTTTTAAATTAAGGGATTAGCATTTTCATTCCTGATATTTAAATGTATATGAGTGCTGTTTTATATGCTAAAAACAAACAAACAAACGCCCTACCATCAAGTCATTTCTGACTCAGCCTGACCCTGGAGGACAGGCTAGAACCGCCCTGCGGTGTCCGAGACTGCAAGTCTTTGCGGACGTAGAATGTTCCAAATGTCTCCCGCAGAGTGACTGGTAGCTTCAAACTGCTGACCTCACAGTTAGCAGCCCAATGCGTAACCATTATATACACATCTAAGGTTGTTACAGGGATATTAAATGGTTTAAAATCAGAAAAAGGTATGCATCAAGCCTAGATCTTCTCACCATTCTTATTCCATCTATATTCTAAGCAAATAATCCAAGAAGCTGGAGTGTGCGAAGAACAGCCAGACATCAGGATGCGAGGAAGGCTTATTAACGTTCTGTGATATGTAGGTGATTCACTATTGCTTGATGACAGTGAAGAAGACCTGTAGCACTTCTTACACCTCAACATAAAAGAAAAAACGACAGCTACAAGTGGACCAATTGACACTATCATGATTGAAATTGGCAAGGATTTCGTTTTGCTTGGATTCATAATCACTTTTCATGGAAGCAGGAGTCAAGAAATCAAATCATGTATTACACTAAGTAAATCTGCTGCACAAGATCTGTTTGAAGACTAAGATGTGCTCAGTTCAGTATTTTCAATAGCCTTATACATATGAAAGTTGGAACGGACCAAGAAAGACTGGAGTAGGATTGATGACTGTGGATTATGGTACTGGAGAAGAATATTGAACATGCTCTGAAAAACGAACAGCTCTGGAGTACTTCCTGTAAGTGAGATTGGCAAGCACTTTTCCGATCCACTTGGGATATGTTATCGGATAGGATCGCCCCTAGAGAAGGACCTCATACTCGACAAAGTGACAGTCATCGGAAATGAGGAAGACCCTCGTAAAATGCAACAATGGGCTCAAACCTAGCAAGAATGGTGGGGATGACACAGGACCAGGCAGATAACCCCATCTTTCTCTGCAGACTGCAGAGAAAAACCACCACCGTTGTGCTTCAAAGCCCCAAACCTAGTTCACAGTATTACCAAGCCTGCTTGTAGAAAGTTAAGATTAACTATTACTATTTTTTTCTTTTACATTTTATTAGGGGCTCATACAACTCTTATCACACTCCATACATATACATACATCAGTTGTATAAAGCACATCTGTACATTCTTTGCCCTAATCATTTTCAAAGCATTTGGTCTCCACTTAAGCCCTTTGCATCAAGTCCTCTTTTTTCCCCCTCCCTCCCTGCTCCCCACTCCCTCATGAGCCCTTGATAATTTATAGATTGTTATTTTGTCATATCTTGCCCTATGTGGAGTCTCCCTTCCCCCCTTCTCTGCCGTCCGTCTCCCAGGGAGGAGGTCACATGTGGATCCTTGTATTCGGTTCCCCCTTTCCAACCCACTGCTTACTAAAGTATCATATTCCCTAATATCCAAGGCACTTTATAGCAATATATAATCTTAAAAAAACTATAGTTTTGAAGTACATATTCACACCTAATAGGACAACAGTTCTCTTACAATTTACCTTTTAAGAAAAAATTCTTACCTATTCTTTTCTATTTCCTTGCTGACCTAAAATTTAAAATCAGTTTATAAACTCTTAACCAACTTTCACAATATCTTCCAACTACAATTTTTATGTATTTTCAAAACAATAACATCAGTAATAAAAACACAAACAAGATAGACATGTAATTGCTAAAAATTGCATCTTTAATTTCCAATGTACAAGTACAGAATGCCTACTCTTTATATTCATCAGTAAAGTTGTACAGTGTTCTCTATGTTTCAGCAATGATCTCTTTTTGCCTTAGAAGAGTATAAATGATTGTTTCCACTTGGGAACTCTGAGAAAATGGTGTTTGTATTCAGGGAATGTGAATAAAGACTTTTAAACGTATTCCTTGCACGTTACACATGTTCTTCATAAAGTGGATTTGGCAGTTATGTTAATCACAGCACCCAACCAGGAGAAACACGCATAAAGCTGCTTCTTTTTCTTTTGTCAGGCACAGGAGCTCGGTAGACGTTCTGTTCTTGTTTTTGCCTGTTTGATACTCTTGTGTGTTTGGCAGGGTTCTCTAGAGAAACAAACCAGGACACTTATGAATATATCTGGATAGGTTTACAGCGAGAGGGACTGTAATGGCTAACTAGTCCATACAGCAGTATAGAGGGCTCAACTCAACTCACTTCCTTGAAATAGTTAATATGCTGGAAGTTCATCCACTTACTTGGACTGTCGGGACCAGTTGGCACAATGAACCGATCACACTCTGGGATTATTTTCGGGCTCATGGTTTCTCTCAGTTGTAAGCCTTTGGAAGTGTGGTGGCCAGAGTTAGCCAATTTCAAACTCCTAAAAGTGAATATTTACTATCTGTTCATTTTGACACCCGTCTGTTTCCCCTCGGTGTCTTCTCTGCAGGTTCCCACGGGGCTGGCCATCCTTCAGAGACTCTCACTCCTTTAGTCGCTTGGGGAGCTGGGATCAAGCACCCTCAGAAAGTGTTGGCCCAGAAATTTGATGATACGTTTTTGAAAGATATGCCTTTTCATTTTTATAAGAGAGAAGATTTTTTAATTAATCACGTGATATAAATTCTTCTGAAATGACTTCTTGTATGTCAGTTGCAGGAGCATCATCTAAATGCACTGCTATGGAGTCAATTCTGACTTGTGGCGACACTAGAGGAGAGGGTAGGACTGTTCTTGTGGGTTTCTGAGACCATAACTCTATCTGGATATAAAAAAATCCCGTGTTTCTCCTGAGAAGGTCCTGGTGGTTTCAAACTACAGACCTTATAGATCACAGCCCAACTTGTAACCACTATGCCACCAGGACTTGAGAGTCATCTGAAGGCCTTGTTAAAAATACTATTCCTGGAGCGGCTCACCGCTGGGCATTTTGACTACACATTTGAGTAGGGTCCAGAAATTCTATTTTTTAAAGCTTCTCAAGTAATTCCTATTCACAGCCAGAATTAGATAACTTTTTTGGGGGGGGGGGAGGATGGGAGGCATTGTACAATAAAAGTATACTCCTTCTTAACATCAGTAAAAGCATACACACAGTGTTCCTTATTTTATTTCATTGCTTTATTGAAATGCTTCCATTTTCTGAGTAGGATTATTGAAATATTTTAATGAACCTTTAAAAGAATCATTGCTATTATGGTTTGGTGTCAATGAGTGGGTTCCAATTCACAGCAGCAGCAGCAGAACGAAGCACTCCCTCGTCCTGTGGCATCTTCACAGTTGCTCCTAGGTGGGAGCCTATTGTAGCCCTTGTCGAACACGTCTCGTTGAGGCTCTTCCCACTGATCCTCTGTTTTACTAAGTTTGCCACCCTAGCAATTGTTTTTTTTCTGGTGACACGTCCAAAGGACATGTTCCTAAGGAGCAGTCCCATTGTACTTCTTTCAACAAAGATCTGTTCATTCTTCCGGTGGTCCATGGTGCATTCGTGGTCAACATCATAATTGAAATCACCGAGGGATGCTTACATGTATATCACTAGGTTATAGAATATAGTTTCCTAAAGACGTATTATGTGTTTCAAAGTAGTAGCATATTTAAACACTGGTTATCTTTACATTCTTTGATATTGAATCTCAATATCAAAGGACAGGATAGACCTGCCCCTGCAGGTTTCTGAGACTGTAACTGTTTACTGGAGTAGAACGCTTCATCTTTCCCCTGTGGCATAGCTGGTAGTTTTGAACTGCTGACCTTGCAGCAGTTAGCAGCCTAGTGTGTACAGGGTCGCTGTGAGAGGGAATTGACTAAAGGAAAGTGAGCTGTTTATAAAATAAGTTGATTTTCTCCTCGGTGGTGGGATGGTGACTTCCTTGAATCAATTGAGATGCTCCAACAAGTGCATGCAATGGTAGACGTGGCCCATGCGTCCCTGTCAGGAGATCGGGAAGGCCTGGCCAATGTCTGGAAGCGAATTGGGTCCACGTCAAAGAAAGACAATCAAATAGATGTGGAGATTATCTGACAATAGCATTAATATCACATGCTAGCAAAATTTTGCTGAGGAAATTTTTAAAACAATTGCAGCTACCAGAAATTCAATCTGACTAAAAAGAAAATGTGGAATGAAGGGATATCACTGAAGATCTTAGATGAATCTTTGCTGAAAGCAGAAAATATCAAAAAGATGTTTACCAGTGTGTCATACTTAGGTTTTGTGTCAATGTGACTGGGCCAGGGTTCTCAGTAGTTTGGTGGAAATTCTCCATGATGGAATCTAACACAATGTACTCTATTCCACAATGAGATCTAGAATAACATAATCCATTCTGTGAGTAGCCAACAACTGTAGTAGAATATAGCCCCCGTGGTTAGGTAAGGCTTGAGACAATTGGAAGAAAGGCGTCATGGGAAGCTTCACGGCTTATGGATCTGGATCCTGCATGGGATTCGTAGACTTCCTGCCATGCTACTTGACAGCCAACGTTGGGTTCATTGGTCTCGCTTGTGGTTTTCATCTGCCTACTTCTTGGTTCAAGTTAGGAGAAGCCTCCTGCTTACCATCTGCCCCATAGACTTGAACTGGCTTGGATTCCATTTCTGCAATGTATGAGTCATTTCTCGATATAAATCTTTCTATATACATACATGTGTAAATGTCACCAGTTTTGCTTCTCTAGAGAACAGCCTAATACAGGGGTATGCTGTGCAATGTACTCAAGTGTGCAGTGTCTCTAATTATGGAGAATGTTAGGAAAGTTAGGTATTCCAGGACAAGTTATGGGCAATATTACAATAGGGATTCAGAAAAAAAAAAGGAATTCCAGAGAACTTAACTGTGTTCAAGCAGAACCTGTACATTGGAACTCAAGACGGTCATTTGAATAGACCAAAGAGATACCGTGCAGTTGAGATTTGGGGAAAGAGTGCACCAGGCTGGCACCCTCCATCGTCGTATTCACTTTGTATGCTGCACAGACGATCCAAGAAGCTGGTCTGTGTGAGGAAGAATGCAATCGCAGGATTGGAGGCAAATTGATACATAAGCTACAGTATGCAAATAACACAGTCTGTCCTGCTGAAAATGAAGGCAATCTACCGATGAAGGTCAAAGACGACGCCCTTCAGTACGGATTATATCTGAATGTGGAGAAAATGAAAATCTTCACAAATAAACCAATAGAGAACATCTTGATAACCAGAGAAAGTGCTGATGCTGTGATGAATTTCATTTTATTTGGATCCACAATCAATGCCCAGAAAAATGGTTGATCTGAAGACAGAACAAAAAAAAATTCTGCATTTTTCATAATGCCAGTTTTCACACCATGACCTGGTCTTGGGGACATAAGCATGTTGGTAGGGGAGGAGAGATTGTAAGGCTGTACTATATCCTAAAGCCACTAAATCAAGACATGGCCTCTCACAACCACTTGCTTTAATGACTCTGTATTAAAATATAAGGATTTGTAGAGAGAGGGGTAGGGAAATGATGTTATCTTTAAAGTCATTTCGTTCCGTGCTTCAGCACTCTTGGGTCAATGACTGTAGGTACACCACTGCTGTAATTTGAAGTAGTTTTAAACCAACCGCCTTTTGGAAGAGAGAAGCTCCCTTTGGAGTGACTTGAAAGACTAACAATTGCCTTATCCCTCAGCAACAGGATTTAATTCATGCCATTTGGCCTGTTAGTTGTTATTATGGTGCTGTAGACTGTATTTTTTTTAACATTTTATTAGGGACTTATACAACTCTTATCACAATCCATACATATACATACATCAATTGTATAAAGCACATCTGTACATTCTTTGCCCTCATCATTTTCAAAGCATTTGCTCTCCACTTAAGCCCTTTGCATCAAGTCCTCTTTTTCCCCTCCCTCCCCACTCCCCCCCCCATGAGCCCTTGATAACTTATAAATTATTATTTTGTCATATCTGGCCCTATCCAACATCTCCCTTCACCCCCTTTTCTGTTGCCCATCCCCAGGGAGGAGGTCACATGTAGATCTTTGTAATTGGTTCCCCCTTTCCAACCCACTCACCCTCTACCCTCCCAGTATTGCCCCTCACATCCCTGGTCTTGAAGGTATCATCCACCCTGGATTCCCTGTGCCCCCAGCTCCTATATGCACCAGTGTACAACCTCTGCTCTATCCAGACTTGCAAGATAGAATTCGGATCATGGTAGTGGGGGCGGAGGGTGAGGGGAGGAAGCATTTAGGAACTGGAGGAAAGCTGTATTCTTTATCGGTGCTATATCGCACCCTGACTGACTCATCTCCTCCTCTAGACCCCTCTGTGAGGGGATCTCCAGTGGCCAACAAATGGGCTTTGGGTCTCCACTCTGCACTTCCCCCTTCATTCACTATGGTAAGATTTTTTTTTTGATGATGCCTTATACCTGATCCCTTTGACACCTCATGATTGCACAGGCTGGTGTGCTTCTTCCATGTGGACTTTGTTGCTTCTGAGCTAGATGGCCGCTTGTTCGCCTTCAAGCCTTTAAGACCCCAGACACTATCTCTTTTGATAGCTGGGCACCATCAGCTTTCTTCGCCACATTTGCTTATGTACCCGTTTGTCCTCAGCGATCCTATCATGGAGGTGTGCACCCACTGATATGATTTTTTTGTTCTTTGATGCCTCATAACTGATCCCTTTGGAACCACGTGATTGCGCAGGCTGGTGTGTTCTTCCATGTGGGCTTTTTTGCTTCTGAGCTAGATGGCCGCTTGTTTATCTTCAAGCCTTGAAGACCCCAGACGCTATCTCTTTTGATAGCCGGGCACCATCAGCTTTCTTCACCATATTTACTTGTTCACCCACTTTGGCTTCAGCAGTTGTGTCGGGAGGGTGAGCATCATAGAATGCCAATTTAATAGAAGAAAGTATTCATGCTTGAGTAGAGGCCCAAAGTCCTTCCACCTCCTTAATACTAAACCTATAAATATAGACACATAATTCTATTTCCCCATCCTCATATATATTTGCATGTACATGTCTTTGTCTAGACCTATGTAAATGCCCTTTAACTCCTAGCTCTTTCCTCTATTTCCCTTGACTTTCCTCCTGCCCCACTATCATGCTCCATCCCCACCTGAATTTCAGCGATACCTCTTCTTTATGTTACCTTACCCTCGATCATTCCCTACCAGGCCTGCCACTCCCCCCTCACCACCAATTTGGATCCCATATTGTTCCCTTGTCCCTGAGTTAGTTAACACCACTTCCTTACCCCCCCCCACCTCCCCCTATCCCAAGTCCCCCTGGAACTGTCAGTCCCGTTGTTTTTCTTCCAGATAGTTCCTCCAGCCTATCTTATTTAGACAGACCTGTGGAGATATTAACATGCACAAAAGCAAGACAGAGGAAAACAAAGCAACAGTATACAACAAACCACTGACAAAGAACAAAACACATCAAGAAAGAAAAGCTTGTAGTTAGTTCAAGGATCGTTTGTTGGCCTTTAGGAGTGTTTTCCAGTCCAGTCTGTTGGGGCACCACGCCCTGACCCCAAAGTCCACTTTCAGCATTCCCTGGGGACGTTGCCACTCCATCCCTTGCTGTTCCGCTGCACTCCCCCAGTGCTTTGCCTCGGTGTGGTGGGATCAAGTCAGGTGCAATTCCCACACTGTGTCTCCGGTGCTGTCCCCTGTAGCACCATTGGTCACTGAGGGGCATCATGTCTCTTAGTGGGGCCAGCCCTGTTGTTCTCTCTGTGGACTGGCTGCTCTATTCAGGAACATCCTCCTCACGGCCTGGTGGGCCAGGCTGTGCTCCACTCTCTCCTCCTGCCCCTTCATCTGCTCCCGTGTGCTCTGATCAGATATGTCCCTCTCCCGGAGCTGCAGAATCAATGCCGTCCTTTGGAACAGATTCTTCTGTGGGAGGGGCTGTAGACTGTATTCTTCCATCTTCCCTTCCTTAACCTTTTGATATTTTGGAGTACTTATTTTTCCGTGAGCATTCCAAACATTTAATGAACCACCACAGAAATGACCCTATATTTATTTTTAAATACCATGTTTTGTTTCATCTTTGTGTTTTAGAGTGCTCTGCATGATAAAACATTGGGCTGCTAAACACAAAGCTGTCAGTTCAAACCTACCAACTTCTCCGTGGGAGAAAGATGAGGCTGTCTGCTCCCCGCAAAATGCACAGTTTTGGAAACCCTACATAGGGTTACTATGAGTGGGAATGGATTTGATGGCAGCAGGTTTGGGATTTGGTGTGGTTCTATATTCCAAAGACAGAAATGTTTCCAAGAGACATTGGTTGAAAAGATAGAAATGTTTGTAACACTATGCTTTCTGTTAAATTCTGACCACTCACTAATTATCAAATGATTTCTTCTTTTAAAAATCCACATCTTGTATCTGGTTGTGTCTTTCAGAATGGAAACTGGAGAGCTGGAAGAGGCTCGATGTCAACCAGGTAGCCATTTCCATGCTAATCTCGTTCTGATTCTATCTTCTAATGCGAAGTTTAGACAGAGACCACGGAGAAAATAGTTGGTGTGCAAATAATAGCACTGATGACTATTCCACAACATATCAAAAATGTAGGCTGTGATAGTTAGGTTTATTGTGCCAACCTGGACAATAGGAACATGTAGGATTAATTAGGTCACAATTTGATTGGGGGGCAAACAGATAAATGGCTCTCCAGAGCCTGTCTGCACTCTCTTTTGCTCTCTGGTGATTGGAGCGAGTGTGCTGCTGTTTTAGCTAGTTTTCTGCCTCAACCTGTAAGGTACACCTGTGAGCCATGCCAACCCATGGATTGTGTTGGTAGAGCTTGAGGCTCTTTGAGACCTGCTTCCCCATGCTGCTGGTGTGCACATCACTTGAGCTTGAGGCTGCTGGATCCTGTCACCTTGCATTGCTTGTGTTCGATATCCCACCGGGCCTGCTTTGCTACGCTCTTGGGCTACTGACTGTGGTGACCCACCCTGCTGTTTGCTGCCTGTGGGCAGACTTTTTTTGCTTGCCTTGCCTGAGGGAGGACCATGCTATCTGCTTCCTTGACCTTGGACCTGGTAGCCCACGTGAGTTGAAGGACTTCCAGTATATTAACTGTTCCACAGAAGTGAGTTGAACTGCATGCTCTGAACTGCTGTGTGGACTATGTGTGAATATATATATATTTATTTATTTATAAGTTTCCTGGTTTTGTTTCTCAAGAGAACCCTGCCTAACATATAGGCCAAGCCACTTTTTCTTGGCATAATAAAATTATTCAAGTGGAAAGTAAAAGCAGTAGACTCATTCCAATGACTTTGGGATAATGGAAGGGCTGTTACGGAAATAAAATTAGTATGTCTGCTAGATGAAGGGGGCGGCCCGGTGGGGTAGTGGTTGTGGACTGCGAAACACGGCATCAGCATTCTGAAACCACCGCCCGCTCTGTGGAAGAAGGCTGGGGCTAGCTACGCTGGTAAACAGTTGCAGCTTAGAAACCCATGGGGCAGCGGAGTGGGGAGCACTATGAGTCAGTTTTTCTTTTGGGGGGTTTGCTTAGATGAAGGGCTTTAGGAAAGTCATGGGAAAATGGAATGAAAAGAGAAGAAAATTTTTCCATTCACTTTTTGAAGCCTTTTGTATTTACTTCTGTGACTATTTCTTGATCATGGCCGCCATGCGTGGGTACTTAAAATACGGAACCAATAAAGCCCTGTTATGGGTTTCATCCCAGTAGCATGTAGCCTCTGCCCTTATAATGAACAGTTTTCTGTACCTTCAGATCCACCTTGCCTTGTAAGTGCACTGGGAAATAAGAAACTGCAGACTGTTCCGCTAGAAACCTTCTAATATAGAAAAATGTGTGGTCAGTCTAAGGATGTTAGGCGAGGAGCAGTAGCTGAGAACAAGCCTAAGGGCGTTTGGCGAGGAGGAGTACCTGAGAACAGGAAGCCTGGCGTCGTCACAGCTGAAGACATGCTGCGTGCATGGCTGTCTGTGGTATTCGCAGCAGAGGTGGCCGCGCTGGGATGTGATCCCAGTTTGCCTTTCCAGGCCACCTCACTAGATGGCATTCCTTTTGTGACGGGCACTTCTAGGGCTGGGCTTTCACTTTTAAGCCTCTAGTTACCTAAAGTGGACTTTTCTCAAAATAACAAGAATAGATTCATTCTAAAGTTGAATGTGGAGATGACTGTACAATTTTTATTCATCTGACTGCACTATTGAATTGTGTGACATGTGACATATATGCCAATAAAACTGTTTAATAAACACACCTGAAATAGGAAAAAAGAAAGCCCCAAAGAAGAACGTACCATGATATCTTACACTGAAAGAACTCGAGACAAAACAACTCAAGCCTAGAGTAGTTGAAATGTTGAAAGTGTTGTTGATTTCAAAGAGAAAAAGAAAGGAACAGAGTCATCTCCCAGGATGGACCCCCATGTGTGTGAAACTGTATACTTCAAAACCAGACTCACTGCCATGGAGTTGATGTGGACTGAGAGTGACGCGATAGGACAGAGTAGCACTGCCCCCGTGAGTTTTCAAGACTGTGTCTTTACAGGCGTAAAAAGTCCTGCCTTTCGCCTGCAGAGTGACTGGTGGCTTTGAACTGCGTACCTTGGGAATCGCAGCCCAACATAAAACCACTCTGCCAGAAAACCAGTCCAATTTATTAATCTATAATAAGAAATCACTGCCCAAGGGCAGGAAGAGGTGAAGTCCTCATCACAAGGACATTTCATACTCAGGACAGGTCATAGTCAGGAAATTATTTACTGGACATGGATTCAGCTATTGCTCGTGGAAGACGCCCCAGTCTGTTGACTAATACTTCCACATTGAGACCCGCACTAGGTGATGAGAATTCCTTCCTCCTTCCCTGGACCAACATGATCATGTGTCTGCAGTGTGGCCAGGCCTGGGTATGGGATATTCTGTGAGGAAAAGCAGACCCGGTCCATGCTGGGAGTTTATATTTAAGGGTGAAACAGACACTAATCCAGCAGTCATAATGATCGCTGTGATACGTAATACAGAAGAGGCCGAGGACATGGTCCACCCAAGTAATAACGATGAAAACATCAGAGTAATCACCGGTTATTGTAAGTTTATTATTATGTGCCCGCTATTTTATCTCACTTCATAGGGCTGTAACTCTGGAGAAACCATTTGTCTTGTATCTGACAAGAACACCGAGGCATTGGCAAGGAAAATAACTGCCTAGGATCTCACAGATGATAAGGAAGGATCTGAAAATGGGCATTCTGACTTTGAAGCCCTTTACCAACACCCAAAATGATAAGGCTTAATATAAAATAGTCCAATAAGTTGGTGAAAATGGAGATTGTTTGCTCTCAGAAAGTATCGTCTACAGACTGATAAGGGGTCATAGCAGGTTGGTAGTGGGATGGGTGGTCGGGACATGAAGATGTGCAGCCAGGAAGAAAGCCAGAAGCACTCCTCAGAGGCCTTGGACTGGAAGGGAGATGTCTGATGCCACACTTGGTTAGGCTTGTAGTGGTTGTTGTTGTTGGCTAAGGAAGCCTTTCTCTCCTGTCTCGTTAGGTTTCCCTCTGACCGACGCCGTCTTTCACATGGGTACAATTTCTCCTACTGAAGTCTGCAGGTGCTATTTCCTTTCGGTCTAGTGAAGGCATTCTTTGGTGTAATACTGCCAACAAAATAAAACATAAACAAAAACCTGTTCCATAAAATGAACCAGTTCTTACCTATGAGGACAAGTACAGTTGTTCTTGTTGTTACATGACCTTTTACATTTGGGACTCCTGTTGCTTTCAAAATGAGTTTTTGTAAGTTTATATACCTTAAACATAAGACAGTTTTAGACATCCAGTGTGTATTAAATGTTTTGAAGGAGATTTATTATAACAAGTATCATGGTCATGTCCCAAATAGAGTTGGGCTCATTACATTCACTCATCTACCTGGTTAGGTTGCAGAGACCAGGCTGTTATGCAGAAATAGCAGTGTTCTGTGAAAATGGAGGATGACCACATCAGATCCCAAAATGGAAGTTGACTGCCGTTACAGAATAGCTACCTTTCGTTTCTTAACTGTCACACATCTGAGAGTCATGACCCAGCCAAGTTGACACGTGACCTTTGACCATTATAGCCCGTTACTCATTCACATATCTCAGCAGTCATTACTGTCAGATGTACAATTAATGCACAAAATAGTGGGATAGTAGATTTTTTTTACTATAGTCATGGAAATGTGAAAAGTCAGACAACAAGATGGTTGATAAGTAAGGGGGCGTGTATTCAGTTCCCTTATTGAAGTCTCTTAGAATTGAACTTTTTCTATTTGTAGATTGACATCACACCATTGATGGCTTCTTTGATCGGAGTTCCTTTCCCCATTAATTCAGTGGTAAGGAAAACCATTTATCTATCTATTTATTTACAATCATTTTATTGGGGGCTCATACAACTCTTAGTACAATCCACACACACATCAATTGTATAAAGCACATTTGTACATTTATTCCCCTCATCATTCTCAAAACATTTGCTCTCCACTTAAGCACCTGGCATCAGCTCCTCACTTTTCTCCCCTCCATACTCTCCTCTCCCTCATGAAGCTTTGATAATTTATAAATTATTATTTTGTCATATCTTACACTGTCTGATGTCTGCCTTTACCCACTTTTCTGTTGTCTATCCCCCAGGGAGGAGGTTATACATAGATCATTGTCATCGGTTTCCTCTTTCTACCCCACCCCCCCTTCACCCTCCCGGTATTGCCACTCTCACCACTAGTACTGAAGGGATCATCTGTCCTGGATTCCCTGTGTTTCCAGTTCCTGTCTGTACCAGTGTACATCCTCTGGTCTAGCAAGATTTATAAGGTAGAATTGGGATCATGATAGTGGGATGGGGGAGGAAGCATTTAGGAACTAGAGGAAAGTTGTATGTTTCATCATTGCTACACTGCAATCTGACTGGCTTATCTCCTTCCCAAGACCCTTCTGAAAGGGGCTGTCCAGTTGCCTACAGATGGGCTTTGTGTCCCCACTCCGCATTCCCCCTCATTCACAATGATACCATTTTTTGTTCTTTGATGCCTGATAACTGATCCCATTGAGACCTCGTGATCACACAGGCTGGTGTGCTTCTTTCATGTGGACTTTGTTGCTTCTCAGCTAGATGGCTGCTTGTTTACCTTCAAGTCTTTGAGATCCCAGAGACTATTTCTTTTGATAGCCAGACACCATCAGCTTGCTTCACCACATTTGCTTATGCACCCATTTGTGCAGCAATTGTGTTGGGAAGGTGAGCATCATGGAATGCCAGTTTAATAGAACAAAGTATTCTTGTGTTGAGGGAGTACTTCAGTGGATGCCCAATGTCCCATCTGCTACCTTAATACTAAATCTATAAATATATACACATAGATCTATTTTCCCATCCTTCTATATAAATATATTTACATATGTACAGGCCTTTATTTAGACCTCTATAAAGAAGCACAATTTTCATAAAATAATCTTTATTCTTACTATGTGAGGTACACTTTGATGTTTCATTTTTTAATTTTTTATGAAGTCTGCAGGTAACTCTAAGTATCGCTGGTGGCGCTGTGGGTTAGGCACTGGATGGCTGATGGCAATGTTGGTGTTTGAAACCCCCCAGCGGCTCTTTGGGAGAGAAGAGAGGCTGTGTACTCCCCTAAAGGTTTGCTGTCATAGAAACCCAGTAGAAGGTTCTCACTGCTATCGAGTCAATGCCAACTCATAGGATAGGCTAGAAATGCCCCTGTGAGTTTCTGAGTCATGAAACGGTCTGAGAAATGTCTCCTATAACAGTGGATGGTGGTTTTGAACTGTTGATCTCATGGATTGCAGCACAAAGGATAAGCCTGGTGCCACCAGGACTCCTGATGGTGGGCTACTATGAGTCACAATGGACTCTATGGCAGTGGCTCGGGTTGTAACTCTTCTCAGTGATTTCACCACTCACTCACTTGTTGCCCCAAAGCTCTGGTGGTTCAAGGGACTCCATGATGGCCTCGCTGACTTTGACCATTACTTTGACTTTGGGCTTTTTGAATATTATCTATTATCTCCACCACTCTTGACTCTGTCCATCTTTTGGGGCCATGACTTGCCGCACCCCCTTTCTCCTTCTGCTGCTTATCTCATTACCTGCCAGTCTGTTAGCATCTGTCGGTGATTCTATTATTGAGCTGTATTACATTGGTCTATGAAGTTGTGAGAACTGAGGCAATGTTTGCCTCATACTAATCTTTCAGCAAATGTTAGTTTCTGTAGAAATAAGTTCACCTTCTTTGCTTTTATTTACTGTACAGCATGTAGTTTGTGAGAAAAAATAATAGACTATGGTTTTTCAATCATGGTTTACCAAAAAAGCTCTTCCCTTAATTAGTCTAGTAATTTATTGTTCTCGTCGCCATTGTTGGTCATTTCCATTGCTTCCTTTATAAGTCTATGTTGTTCTCCATGAATAGGCTGAGCTTTCATTCTGAGACCCGGTCAATGTTGATTATTTGCAGGGGACCCTTCCTGTGGCTTATCTTAACCACACGGACCTCTTCAAGGCAGAGAGCATGTTCACCAACGCGGCCCAGATCCTCGAGCAGTTCAGGGTAGGAGAAGGTCTCACACCCAAGACAGGCAGTACTCAATCTGAAAATCAATTGTACAAAGGAAAATATTTTGGTGTTCATAAATGATTTTCAGTTTTGTGAATTTTATATAAAGATTCACATTATTAAAAAAAATTAATTTAAAAATGTTCACAATGTTGAAGTACAGGTTCCATAAGTCAATTTCTGGGTCTAGAATTCCCTTTCAATAGTGTCCCTAATTGTAAGATTGTCACCTATGTTTATGAAAACCAGAATTAGGTCTGTATGAGATTTATACCATAGAAATAGAATCAGAGATTGCAACATTTCTTGTCATTTCTTGTATATCAGTGTGCGTGTGAGCATACATGTGTGTGCGCATGCACACCCACACACACACAAATTAACTGAAAAACTCAACTGAAAACTCTGCTATTCTTAACACTGGTAATGCTGTTGACTTCTGCTGTTTTTAAGTGTTATAAGAACTGCAATTCAGTTACATTCCAGAATGCCATTTTGCAGGCTTGACATGTTTAATGCTCAGCTAATCATGATAATAAGATCATGTTAAATTTTTTCCTTTAACTGTTTATGGAATAACACCGTAGCCCAAATTTCAACTCATTTTCTAGGTAATTAACCATTCCCCAAAGCATAATCTTCATGGTTGTTTGTATTTCAAAAAGAAACGAATTCCTCCCCATGTACTAAATAACAACATGGCTTTATCCTTGGTTCCCAGGTGAAAATGACGCAGAGAAAAGAAAGAACTTTGCCATTTGGGTTTCGACCATTTAAGTAAGTAACTGAACGTCCTCAAAGACGCAGCTGGTAGAATTTCTCACTAGACTCCATGCTGAGAGATTACTTGACCTAGAACCTTAATCTCCTTTGCATGCTAAGCCAGCTCCACCTGGCCAGCCGGGTTATTGTCTTTGTTAAGCAATGAGCCAGGTGCTAGATACCTTTGACCAGCTGATGGAGGGGGATGGAGAGACAGCCAGGGGCCTTGAGAAACGTTTAGGAATGGCTTCTACAGGTTGTGGGGTGGTGCACACATGATTTTCAAGAGTCACATTCTAGGCTGTTACCATTCGTACATCCTGCGAACAGGACAGGACCTGTTGTGGGCTAGGTGGCAGTTAAAAGATGTGATCAGTGAACATCCAAGCATATTATGCCTGGTTCCTCCACTCTCGTCTTACACCGTCTCGAATGAGACACATGGAAAGGACTACAGGACCATGCAGTATAGAGATGATTATGAGTTTAGTCTTTTCTAAAATGTTTAGAAATAATTGGTGACAAAATCATTTTAAGGATGATGATGTAACAAAATATTTCAACCCAGAGGGAACATATCACAAACATCTTAAAATGTATCTTAGACTTGTCAGAGGGTCTGCAGTGGGTTTATACGTTCGCGGCAGTTGGGTGCCGTCAGGTCAGTGCTAACCTGAGGCGACCCTATGTACAACAGAACAAACTACTGCCCGGTCCCGTGCCAGTTCACAGTTGTTCTTATGGTTGAGCCCATTGCTGCAGCCACGGTGTCAGTTCTTCTCATCACTGGTCTTGCTCTTTATTGCTTCCCCTCTGCTTTACCAGGTGTGATGTCCTTTTCCAGGGACTGGTCTCTCCTGCCAGCAAGCCCAAAGTATATGCCATGGTCTCCCCATCTTGTTTCTGGAAAGTTTCCGGCTGTACTACTTCCCAGACTAATGTGTGTGTTCTTTTTGGCAGTCCATGGTGCTTTCCGTGTTCTCGGCCAGCACCAGCATCCAAATGCTTCGGTTCTCTTCTGACTTCCTTATGCTGGGTCCAGTTTTCACATGCACATAAAGCGATGGGATAGCATGGCTTGCATCAGGTGCACTGTGCTCCTCAAAGTGACCTTTGGTCTTCAACACTTTAAAGAGGTTTGCCCGCTGCATGGCACCATTGGACTTCTTCACCGCTGCTTCCCACAAGCATTGATTGTGGAGCCAACCAAGTTAAAGGCCTTGACAACTTTAGGTTTTTCTCCTTTATCATGATCTTACCGACTGGTCAGTGCTGAAAATTTGGGTTTTTTCACATTGAGTTTAAGTTACATTAAACTGACTTGTAAACCATCCTGAAGGCGGCAATCCTTGATCTTCATCAGTAAGTGCATCAAGTTTTCCTCACTTTTAGTGCACAAGGTTATGTCACCTGCAGACAGAAGGTGGTTAATAAGCCTTCCTCTAACCCCGATGCCTCGTTCTTCTTCAAACAGTTCAGCTTCTTGGATTATTTGCGCAGCATACAGATTGAGTAAGTATGGTGAAAGGATACAGCACTGATACACACCTTTCCTGATTTTAAACCATGCAATATTCCCTTGTTCTGGTCGAATGACAGGTTCCATGTACAGGTTCCGAATGAGCACAATGAAGTGTTCTGGGTTCATATGATAATTGCATGTCCTATTTTACCCTAGTTTCAAAAAGTAGCTTTTCTGATACTTTAAAGAACCTGTGAAAACAAAAGTGTGGTATGTCCTTTCCGACAAATACTTTAAGCCCGTTGCCACGGAGTTGGACTTCCAGCTGGTTCTTTCCGGTTCTACCTTCTTCCGAGAATATGTGTTTCCATCCCAAATAAGTTGAATCGGAACCTACAACCTTAACCTGCAAGTTCCTCGGGTGATTCTGATGTGGACAGAAGGGCTTCGAACAACAGTTTAAGCACTGAGCCACCACAACTTTTGATAAATATGTGAGGTTTTCAAAAGTCTCATGGAAAATTTCATTAGCTTTTTATTTCCCATGAACTTAAACAATCATTTTATTGGGGGCCCTTACAGCTCTTATAACATTCCATACATCAATTGTATCAAGCATGTTTGTACATATGTTGCCATCATCATTTTCAAAACATCTGCTTTCTGTTTGAGCCCTTGGTATCAGATCTTCTTTTTACCCTCCGTCTCCCAACCCCCTCGTTACCCCTTGATAAATTATTATTGTTTTCATATCTTCCACCAACAGCTGTCTCCCTTAACCCATGTTTCTGGTGTTTACTCCCAGGAGGCAATTATGCGTCAATTATTGCAATCGGTTCCCCCTTCCTCCCCTTCTCCCTCTTTCTTCCCCCTAACCTATACCACTATTCCAATTTCTGGTCCTGAAGGATTTATCTTCCCTGGATTCTGTGTGTCGTGAGCGCCTACTTGTACCCATGTACATTCTCTGGTCTAACCAGAACTAAGGCAGGACTGGGGTCATGATAGTGGGAGGTGAGGAAGCCTCAAAGAACCAGAGGAATATTGTGTGTTTCATTGGTGCTGGACTGTGCCCTGGTTATCTCCCTTCCTTGTGACCCTTTTTTGAGGGGATATCCTATTGTGTACAGATGGGTTTGGGGGTCTCTGCTTTACCCCCCACCCCATTCTCAACAATATGTTTTTGTAATTTGTTTTGGGTCTTCTGGTGCCTGTTACCTGATTCTGTCGTTGATACCTCATGATCCCACAGTCTGGTGTGCTTCTACCATGTGGGCTTGTTGCTTATCTGCTTGTTTAACTGCAAGCCTTTCATATCCCAGATGGGCACCATCAGCTTTCTTCACCACATTTGCTCATGCACTCTTTTTGCCTTCAGCGATTGTGTCAGGAGGGTGAGCACCACAGAATGCCAGGTTGTTAGAAACAAAGTGTTCTTGCATTGAGGGAGGGCTTGAGCATTGACCCAACATCTGGCTGCTTCCTTAGTGTATTGCCAGATAAATACATGTACATCGGCCAATACCTCTATTTTTATGAATTAATATGTTTACATAAGTGCACACCTATGTTTATACCTCTACCTATAGATTTGCTTCCTAGATCTTTCATCTGTTTCCTTTTACCTTTCTCCTGCTCAACCATCATGCTCACCCTTCTTCTGCCTCTTAGTAATTCCTCTCAGATTGCTGTTGTGCCAACACCCCCAGGATCTTTATGTCCTCCTCATTGTTGCTTTTAATTCTCTAGTTGTTCCCCTGTCTGTGGCATTGTTTGCTCACTGCTCCCCCGGCCCCTCGTGCTTCCCCTAGTCCCTCTGGAACCGTGTGTCCTGTTCTTTCTCCCCAGGCTGGCTCTCCATGTTTTACTTATGTTGGTAGGCAAAGCAACAATAACAGAGACAAAACAAGAATAAAAAAAAAGATTGCATAAGAAGAGAAAAAACACAAAAAAAGAAAGAAAAGGGAAAAAAACTAGTAAAAAAAACCCCCAAACCAAAAGGAAAAGCATACATAATTCGAGGTCTGCCCGCTGACCTTTATGGCTATCTCCCCACCGATCCTGGGGCGTTCTGGGAACTGTCCCTCCTAGCCTGAGGTCTATTTTTCCCACGAACTTTTTGAAGCCCTTTCCCCACCCCCTCCACCCCACACCTCTACCAGACTGATTAAAAATAGTAACAAAACCTGGATCTAATGTACTCTAATGGTATTCTGGGAAATAACCAGCAGGTGGCAGTGCATGATAAGGAGAAGCAAACCATCAGCCTGTATATGAATGACCTTTTAAAGCAGAAAAAACACTTTATATTGGAAAAAGGAGTACTATAAAGGCCAAAGTGGTTACAATAAAACCTTTTAAAGAAAACAAATTCCATACAATTGGGGAAGATAAAATAGGGCCCTTAGGAAGAGAGGTATGACGGGCTTTCAAAAAAGTTTGGGGAAAGATAATTTTTCCACAAGTCTTTTAAAAGCCCCCTTTTATTTTAGGGGGATAAAAGGAATAGCAGATATACGTTGCCATTTGGAGAAAAATTATCTGTTCCGACTTTAGGTGACTAAGACCAAATTAAATTACAGGCTAGTCTTTGGAAGTGTTCAGTCAATCACATCCTTACAATTGAGTTTAAGCTTTGCTTGTTTATTGCAATTTTTTAATGATTAAAAAATTGATTCTTTTCTTTTCGATTAAAAACATGATTGGGACGCAGAACCATTTTGACCATATGTGTTTTTCTTTTCTAGGCTACTTTCTAATTCCAAACGGCTCAGCTTTTTAAAGAAAGCAAGGTCTTATATAAAGCTAGGGAAGCATGACATTGCAGTAAGTATAAAATCATCGTGCGTGTAAGTGGATGATCCTCACGCTCCCGATGGAGAGGTCAGGGCTATAGATGAAACGCAAAGTGGCAGCCAGTGAGTCTTTCTGGACCGTTAAGAAACGGTTGACTTTCTTCACTACAGGTAGATTTGCACCACATAACACAGTAACACGAGACAACACAGCACAACACAACACAGCACAGCCCTAGAGTCATCGTCCGCTCACAGCCACCCTGTAGGAAAGAGAAGAATTGCCCCACAGTGTATCCAAGCTGTAATCTGCATGGAAACCCACCGCTTCATCTTGCTTCCATGGGGCGGCTGGTAAGTATGAACCACTGACTTTGCAGGGCCCTTCATAATATAATAGGAACAATTTTACAGGTATGTATATATGTGTGTAAGTATACATATGAGTGTGTACATTCATCACAAAGTATATATCTTTAGTGCTATCTTATTTGTGCTCTGGTTAATCTGATATGATATAAGAAAGTCAAGAATGATATAAATGTGAGCTTCAGCCATTTGTAACTTTATTTTCTTATTTATGCCACAGGGAGATCACTTTCTTTCCTCTTGAAAAAAAATCATTTTATTGGGGGCTCTTACAGCTCTTATCACAATCTATCCATTCATCCATCCATTGTGTCAAGCACATGTGTATATTTGTTGCCATCATCATTTTCAAAACATTTTCTTTCTACTTGAGCCCTTGGTATCAGCTCATTCCCACCCCCCTCCCTCCTCATGAACCCTTGACAATTTATCTTTTTTTTTCAATGTTTTACACTGACCGATGAGGGAGGTCACATTCCTAAGAGTAATTCTAAAACACTGTATATATTTTAAGTGATCACAGGCATTTTATATTTAAAATACCCTTTCCTGAATAGTGGAGAAAATCAGAGTGCCATGGAAACAATTAGTCCAGTGGACTAATGGACTACAAGAACATTAGTCTTTACTTTGAGGTCAGAAGAACTAGATGGTGCCCAGCTACCAATAGCTCCGCAAGGGACGGCCTTGTATATAGTGGGAGGACAGTGCGGAACAGAACTAACACTCAGAAAAACATAGCAAAATGACTGCTTGGATGCACTGGTGGAGCCCATGTTGAAGACCCTTAGTCGCTCATCAGGTCTGGAAATGAACACAGTTTTCAGGCGAGCAATGGATGAGCCTATAAGAATAGGAAGAGAAAACACAGGGAGGAAGTGGGGTAAGTGATATTATGTAGGAGGGACTGCAATCACTGAAGTGAAACAAAATGTGTATGAATTATTGAATGGAAAACTGATCTGCTCCATAAACTGTTACCCAATTCAAAAAAAGTTAGCCAAATAAGTTAACAAAAATAAATCAAGTGCTGTTTCCTATCAAGATTGAAAGATAACTATTTTATTCATTACCTTTCTCTGCAAGAAATCCACAGAGCCCGTCCAGGTCCATCACCTATAGTTCCTTGCTGTCAGTTTAATAAAATGATCTGAGTATTATGACTACCATGCTTTTTTTCTTCTTGGAAATTTAGGGTTATTTTTCTTTTCTTCCATTGTAGCAAGTTATATTTTCCTCTCCCCACAGGTCTTCCTTTGCAAGGAGCTGATTGATCTTGCATTGAAAGGACTGTCTTATTATCATACTTATGACAGATTGTTCTTGAAAATCAATGTTGTTAATGGTTTTGTAGCATGGATAACGTATGTTTCTCTGATGATCATCAAGCCTCATGCCAACCTGGCAGGAGGCAGTTCTCAAGAAGTCAAGGTAGGCCCACGGAATACAGTAAACATTCATGTCATAGTGTGAAAATAACCAGGATGGAGGAAAGCTATCTCACCAAATCAACAGGGAAGGTTCACACAGTGGGTACGATGTTGTATGAGTATTAAGCTCATTCTGATTTATCTCTGATTTGGTTTTATTGCATATGGTTATTTTTTACCTTGTCTATTTTATTTTCTTAGATGAAAAAGAGACATATTGATCATACTGGTCCTAAATGTCACAGGGCTCTGGAAATTGCTTTGTAAATAATCTATTTTTTCAGTGGCATCAAGTCTGTTGACATTTGTTTTTCTTACAAGCTGCCCTGGTGGTGTGGTGTAGGCTTATGTGTTGGCCTGTTAACTTCGAAGTTAGTAGTTGGAAACCACCAGCCACTCCAAGGGGGAAAAGTGAGGCTTTCTGCTTCCATGAAGATGTAACCCTTTACCACATGTTCCCCAGTTGCTGTGGAAAGATTACTCATTCCAGTCCCAGGCCCTATGTCTAAGCCTTCACTTTGGATTGGTGGATTTGTTTGGTAGCTTCAGGTGAAACCTTTTGTGTAGAACAACTGCACTGGGATGACTGCTTCTATTGCGTGCCGTAGATTTACGCACATGAGCACCTGCCTTCCTTGTGTGCTTGCCAACTGCTCCTTGCCCTAGAGAAGTGTTTTTCTAAATGCACTGTGCCAATTTTTTTCAACAACATGTATTAAAAAAAAACTCCAATACCTTCCCAAATCTAAGTCTATCAGTGCTTATAAAAATGTTTTTGAGGTATTTGGTAAACAAATCTAGAAGATGCGTGTTATTTGAGTAAAAACATGCGAGTTTCTTTTGCATTCTCTCAGGATGTAAGTGCATGCTAACTTTGATCAGGACAGGTGATGAAAGCCTTGTCCTGCTCACTTTCCCTACGTCAGTACTAAAGAATCCTTTCAGTGATTCTTTCCGACTGCAAACTTTCTCCAACAACTTGTCCCCCGATGGTGTTAGTGTCCGATGCAGGCCTTTGTTAAAGTCAGTGGTGACCCAAAGAATAGAATTCTTGATTATTCAACTGGCTATCTGCCAGGAAATGAAATTACTATGTTTTCCTCACTTCACAAATTAATCTGTCAATTAGCATGGGTCTGGAACCGTTTCAATGTTTCCTTTTATTTTCAGAAGCCAAGCCGTCTCCTGCCATGCAGTTTTGTAGCTATTGGCATTTTAGTAGCATTTTTCCTGCTGCTCCAAGCCTGTCCCTGGACTTACTACGTCTACTGCTTGCTGCCGGTGCCCATATGGTATGCGGTTTTAAGAGAGTAAGGAACATCTTTCTTTCTTGTTTAATTTTTGTTTTTGCATTATTTGCAATTAAATGTATATTTAAAATAGACTTGGTTTCTGTAGGATACTCATCAAAGACATGTTTGTTACACCCTTTCATCATCAAGTCGTCTTAGTTAATTCGAGACACTGAAATGTGATGCATGAACATCCTTTTTGTCTTCTCTTTTCCCTTTGAATACAATGGATATATTAGTGTCACCCCATGTTGCATCAGGATCCCTGGTGGTGCAGTGGGTTCCCATTTGGACTGCTCACCACAAGGTCAGCAGATACAAACAGTCCGTTCCTCAGTACGAGAAACATGAGGTTTTCTATGCCTGGAAAGATTTGTAACTTCGGAAACTCAAAGGGGCAATTCTACTCTGTTCTAGATGGTTGCTATGAATGGACTGGATGACAGTGAAAAAAAGGAATTTCCTTTTGATATTGTCTTTGAAAAAATGTATAACTAATATTTCCTCCCCCAAAATTAAACAACAAATTCTTGGTAACTGATCGGTCAAAGAAGAAATCACAAGAGAAATTAGAACATTCTTTAATCAAAATGAAAACAAAACTTCACAAAATTTTTAGTAGGTAGCTAAAGCAGTGCTCAGAGGGATATTCGTAGTAATATGTCCCTGCATTAGAAAACTATATATCCCAAATCAATAAGCCACCTTAGAAAGCCAGAATAAGAGGAGCAGACTAAATCCAAATGAAGCAGAAAGAAGAATATTTTTTAAAACGTGGAAATAAACAGATAAAAGCGAAAAATTATTTAAACCAACAGTTAGTTGTTTGAAAAGTTCAATAATATCAGCAGCAAAAAAAAAAAAAAAACCAAACCAAGCAATACAATACAATCCCCAAAGACACTAGATTTTGGAAACCAGATCAGATGCAGCATGGATCCGAGGTGGAATCTGCTGATAAGTTTTAACTGTTCAAGTCAGGCTTCTGCCTTTGACCTTCTATACCCAACTCACCAATGCACTCTGGTTAGTGACCCCTTTCCTCCCATCCCTCAATTGTGGATAAAGGGGGTTCTCCGGAGGTTTATATCCTAGGTAGTTCCACAAATGAATCTTGGGCTCCCTCTGTCATCCATCGCCTTCTGCCCACCAGGTTCTTTCAATTTCTGCTCTGAAACTAATCCCTCGGGCTTCAGATGATGTGCATCACAATTCCTTTGGTGACTGATGACTGTGTGCTTCTTCCACGGGGACTTGGTTCACAGCTCACTTAGATGGCTGCTTGTTCAGAGAGAAGCCTTTAGGACCCCAGACGCTATTTGATCTGACAGCCAGGCACCATCCAATTTCTTCACCGCATTTGGCTACAGCACCCATCTCCGTTCCCTTCCTGGACGTGAGTATTGAGCAGGGCCGTGACACGAGAACTAATTGCTCTTAAGTTGGGGCTGGGATTTAGTGTGAGCTCCCACACCTGAACTCCGTTCTTCCGTGAACATTTGCAGCCCCCTGGAAGAAGCAGAGCTGATGCGTCCACATGAAACACTCCTTGGGTTTATTGAACCTCAGGTAGCTTGACTTTGGAGCAGCTGAGGAACTGCTCAGAGAAGCCCCAAGCAGATGGTCTTGCTGTGAACTCCAGGCAGAGGTGTCAGCGCTCTCCTGGCCTTGTGCCGCTCCCCCCGCTCGTCTCTCTTTAGTTACGAGGACATTACCCTGTGTCCCCACAGCAAACACTCTGATGCTTCTGCTTTTTGATGGTGGTAGAAAGAAGATAGAAATACCTTCTGCCTGTGTCAGGAGACTTTACAAAAGATCTCTGAGTACCAGGATGCCTGGTACTGTCTTCCTGGATTCAACTAAGACAGTAGTTTAACGGAAGTTCTCATCTGGGCTCCAGTGTTTGCTCACTGTAGCAAACCACCTTCCTTTGAGGGGCTGGCATTGCATGGTCTAACACTTGGAATGTGGCTTTTCCTATAGAATCTCAGAGCCAGGAGTAACTCACAAGGGCAGCAGTTCAAAACCATCAGCTGCTCTGAGGGGGAAAGAAGAGGCTTTCTACTCCTGTAAAGAGTTATAGTCTCATAAACTAACCGGAGGGCAGTTCTACCCTACCCTGTAGGGTCACTATGAGCCAGCATGGACTTGATGGTAGTGACTTGTCTTGTCTCATTTATTAGGCACAGGGCTGCTTCTTACACCCTAGCTTCTCTGAGCTCAGTTTCCTTATCTTATAGCTTGTGAAAGATAGAGCTTCCTCCTAAGGTTGTTGTGACAATGAATAGAGATCCTGCCCTGCTATTTTCCGTACCTTACCTCATATATATGAGGGGTGCTGGTGGCCTGGTGGTTATGAGTTTGGCAGCAATTGCAAGGTCAGCAGTTTGAAACCACCAGTGTCTCTGAAGGAGAAAGAGGAGACTTTCTATTTCCGTAAAGCGTTACAGTCATGGAAACTCACCAGGGCAGTTCTACCCTGTCTTGTAGGCTCACTGTGAGTCAGAATCGACTTGCTGGCAGTGAGTTGGTTTCTTGGTTATGAGGGGGTTCCCCCCCCCACCCAGAAACTTTTTTCAAAGCTATGTATTTAAATTTTTTAACACTATAATCTTATCACCTTCAAAGTACTCTCCATTACACTTAATACATTTGCCAAATCTGCGATCTAATTCTTGGAAACATTTTTCAAACTCATTCGTTTAGATGGCTGACAGCACCTCCCTCATTTTTTCCTTCACCTCTTTTATGTCATCAAATCACTGTCCTTTTGTGGAAACAAATGAAGTTGCACAGAGTGAGGTCAGGTGAGTAGGGTGCATGGGGCAGAGAGGCATGCTGGTTTGGGGCCCAAAACTGGTACATTGAGATGGCTGTGTAAACAGGTGCATTGTTGCAGTGGCAAAACCAGTTCCCCGTCTGCCACAAATCAGGCCTTTCTTTTGCATCCTGTTATACTATTTTTCAGAACCTCCAAATAGAAAGCTTCATTAACAGTCTGATCTGGCGGAATGAGTTTCAAATGCAGTACAAATTGACTTTTTTGTCCATTCAGGAAGTTGATGGATGTTCAGAATAGTTTGTCACCCATCAACATTTCATCTTTTTTGAAAAGGGAAAATCACTCTTACACTTGAGGTTTTCCCGTAACGCTATTCTTGTAAGCTGTGTTCAGCATCACAATTTCTGTGGTATTGTTCCCAAGCAGGAAACAA
This sequence comes from Tenrec ecaudatus, assembly GCF_050624435.1. Lineage (NCBI taxonomy): Eukaryota > Metazoa > Chordata > Mammalia > Afrosoricida > Tenrecidae > Tenrec > Tenrec ecaudatus. The sequence goes on from NC_134544.1 coordinate 15,114,870, forward strand.
AATTTCACAGCCACATGCTGTTCTCTTAAATTGGCCATCACAAAAAACCAGGTTTGAGCGAAACTGCCGTTCCCCCCAAAAAATTTTCACTGTGACCGGAGCGAACCTTCCCAGGCAACACCACTGGGTGCACTAAGTCTGAGCGAGTTGCTGCATGCCTCTAGTGGGAAACATGGGCACTGTGAAAGCTCCGCTCCGAGGAGCTTTTTCCCAAATTTTTTTTTTTTTTGGTGTTCTCTCTGATATGCTGGTGTTTTACAGATGGTCCCTCCAGCACTGTTCAAGGGACACCTGTAAGGTTCCGTATTCTCCATTGTGTGCCATTGACGGTTTCCTGTTTGCCTGAAGCTAGCATGTTTTTCCCTCACAGGTTGCCTCGCTGAGCTGGACTGCCTTCTCTTTGCTCCTGGCCGTGTTTCCACTGATGCCCATGGTCGGACAACAGCCAGACCTCTCTCTCGTGTACGAACCGTCGTCAACTTTTCGTTTTTACCTTTAAGTTCAGTTGTTTTTCTTAACATTCTGAGGCACGAGCTTACTTTTGTTCACAAATTTAAAATCACTTGAAGCAATGAGATATTAAAATGGTAACATGAAGCCACCAATCACGAACGATCATTTACCCTCCTGGTTCTTGACCTCTAGCCCGAGCTGGTCGGAATGGCATTAATGAGAGATGTTCCCTCATAAGGACACTGTAAAAGAAAATCTCAAGTCACGGAGTCCATTCTGAGTCATGGGGTCGCTACGAGCTCCACTGCCCCTGTGAGTTCGAGTCTGTAACTGTTTACCGGAGTGGAGCGCGCTCTGTCTCCCAAGGAGCGGCTGATGTCTTCGAACTGCAGACCCAAGTACGCCAACAGGGCTCTGCCAGTGACCCTCTAGCGCAGAATCAAACTGCCCCTGTAATTTCTGAGAGCAGAAAGCCTCGTCTTTCTCCCCTGAAGCCCCTGTGAGTTGGAATTGAGTGGATGAGTGTCATTTTGGAGAGCTACCTCCAAGGTGGGGACAAACAAGGGCATTGTGCTAAGCAATGATCAATTAAGGCCCCCTCCCCCACAAAAATCCTCTTTTGCTATTCCCTTCACAACACAAAAGGGCTTTCTTTTTGATGAAAACAAAGTTCTTTTGTGATGAAAAAGATCAGAAGGACATTGAAGCAATCCACATGTCTTTGAGCTTGGTCATACTTAAACATCTTAGAACAAATGAAGGTTCCTCCTCTGCTGAGGAGGTAAAAGTCTCCTTGGAGGGGAGCTCTGCTGTCACCTTGACAACGTCCCCCGGTTTAATCACGGGAGCCCCTTATAACGACATTGATTCCTCTTGTTTCTGTTACCCCTCATTGCGACACAAATACATTTCCACTTATTGGTAAAACCATCGATCCCCCTTTTAAAATGATTTCTTCTGTAGTTCCTAATCATGCTGTCAGCTTTGTTATTTTCTCCCAAACTTGATGCAAGCAATGAGTCGTTAGACAGTTCAGCCTGAGCTCTCATGGTGAGAGGTTAACTACAAGAACACGACCTACACTGAGGCATGACGGTTGACGGTAAGTTCATGAGATGGTGCAGCTTCCTCATAGTTGTTGGAGGAAAATATCATTATGGAAATGGACCTAGAATTATTCCACGAAGTCTATTTATTAGCAGAATGAAAAGTTTTATATTTTATTCTTGAACACCTATCTCTTCTAAAGCATGTTTCTATTTTAATGTTTTTGTCAAAGCATTTTGTAGGTATCTCGAGTAAACTATAATTAGTGAATGAATCAAATTCAATTTTGCCCATTGGTTTTGTTCTGTGAATAATGTTCCTTTCTTACTGTTTGTATATGGATCCTTTCTTTGCTTTCATCAGTTCTGGTGCTTACATAACCTCTGTGTTAGTCCAGGTTGACTAGAGAAACAAATCCAGAGACACGCATATGTGTGTAAGAGAGAGCTTTATGTCAAAGAGAAATTGTATATTAAACAAATGTATAAGGGTGCTTTGCTCAATTGATGTATGTATGGATTGTGATAAGAGTTGTATGAGCCCCAATAAAAATATTTATTAATTAAAAAAAAAAAGAAAGCATCCCATCCCAGTCCTGATCAAGTCCATAAGTCTGATATTAGCCCATATGCCCAATACCAGTCTATAAATTCCTCTTTAGACTCACACATCACATGCAATGATGCCAAGTGCAGGAAGACCGTAGGCTATTGGGTAGAAGGTCTTGTGGATCCAGTGGCAGCAGAAGCGTCTCAATGCTGGCAAGGATCTCCACATGTCCCCTCCAGCTCTCTGAGTGTCTCAACAGTAGGAAAGGGAAGGCAAAGAGAGTGGGTCTGGTCTCCAGTGAGCTATGTATCTCTGTTTTGCCTCCAAATGAGGTCATCCAGCTGTAGCCTGATTGACACGGTAGACTCCACCCCTTTGCTCAAGTTGACAGTAGATTACATAACTGCCACGCCTGCTCAAATGGTATTGAAATACCAGAGCAGGACTATTGTGGTTAAAGACTGTCGAGTCTGTTCTGCCTCATTGTGAACCCGTGTGCCACTGACTGAAACGCTCTCACCCTCCCGGCCATTTCTGTGTTTGAGCCCATTGTTGTGACCACTGTGTCAGCCCATCTTGTGGGGGTGTTCCTCTGTCACTGCTTTATGAAGCACGGTGTCTGTCTCCAGGACTGATCAGGACCTGCCATATGCTAAGAGGAAAAGAAATTGGGTGGGTGGTTTTTATAGAAAATTGCCTTTTCTGTATTCAAGGAAGACAACACATGAACCAAATAGACTCATCAGAACATGGCAAGTCCAATTTGCATTAAAAATCATCTTTTATGTACTTTTAAATGAAAGCAAATAAGTTACTTTTATCTATATTGGTTTTATCATTGCTGGTCTTGTAAATTTTAAATTTAGTGTCCTGGCTCCTGGAAACACTTCCCACCTACAGTGTGATCTGAGGACCTGTCCTTTCTTTAGGGGATGTTGAACATCTGTGTGGGATTTTAAGGCTGGAAGTAGAGGTAAAAGTAAAATAGCATATAACATACTTATAATAGCTCTGATTTGGTTTATATGAGGAAAGAAAGAAATCAAACCCAGCAAAGAACCTTGATATCACACATAATGATTTCCAATAAGATTTTCAACTATGCAATTTGAATATGTAACTATTCCCCCACTCCCACCTGCACCTCCCCCTACCCCGTGACTCTCCAAGAGAGTTTTTGAAGAAGCCACACAAAAGAGCTTTTCTACGCGATTCCTGCTTCACACTCTAAATGTCCAGCTCTGTCCTTTGCTCGCTATTAATTCTCTTTTCCGTGTAACTAGCTCTTTCTTCCTCCTTCTATTGTTAAGTTTGGAGTTCTGTCCTCAATATAGAGTGGGTTATCTTTTATTACCGAGCTTTTTATGAAGTGGGAAATGGAGCTTGAACAATAGTGTATTGTGTCATTGAAATGGGACGTCTTTGAGTACCAAGTCTATGCCTGGTATTTTTGAAGGCATGTGATTTGTTATTATATCATTGGTGAAGACATGCCTTGGGGATGTCGATCCTCACAATACAAAACGAGTCACGTGAATTGTTTTTGTTCCCTAGTGTGTGTACAGGAGCCCTGGTGCTGTAGTGGTTACACGTTGGGCTGACTCCCGCAAAGTAAGCAGTTTGAAACCACCAGCTGCTCCTCAGGACAAAGATGAGGTTTTCTACTCCCATAAGGAGTTACAGTCTTGGAAACCCACAGGGGCAGTTCTACCTTGTCCCGTAGGACTGGAACTGACTTGCTGGTAATGAGTGCATGCATATACAAGTTATGCAGACACTGCAGTCTATTAAGTGAGCAAACATTGGGGAAAAGTTGGAAATAGTGTGAAAATGACCAAAATGTAACACAGAGGCATGAAATGAATGCACGCTGCTGGGAAAATGGTGCCAATAGATTTGCTTGATGCAGACTGGCCACAAACAACCCCTTTGTTAAAACAGACAAACTAACAAAGAAAAACCCAGTATCTACGAAGCGCACTGAAGTGCAGCACACTATGACGAGGCACGCCTGCATGGCTGTACAGATGCCTCGTGCCCCGCTGCCCTCGGGTGGAGATGCTGGCTGCTGAGCTGCTCTGTCCCTCCCGCCCTTCAGTCAGGGCACAAGGCCAGTGGCAGAGAGGAGCTGTGTGCCCTGCAGAAAACATTCAGATTAAAACTGTATCACCTTTTTGTAAGCATTAGGTATCCCAATGGCATAGTGTTACTCACTGGGCTGCGAGCCTCAAGGTCAGCAGTTCAAACCCACCACTCACTCCATAGGAGAAAGAGGGGGCTTTCTGCTCCAGTAAAGAGTTACAGTCTCAGAAACCCACAGGGACAGCTCTGTTTTCGTTGTTGTTTTGTAAGCCATAAGAGCTCACAGCCACAAATGTATGTGTTAGTTAGTGTGATATGTTACTTAGTATTGTTTTCTAGAAAGTTGTCTATGCCAACCCCCTACTCCAATCAAACTACTGAAATTAAAGATTTTTTAAAATGAATTTTTGTAAGTATGAATTAGGTGTGTGTAGGGGGTTCCATTTCAGACCATCTCCCCTGCATTCAACAATTCCAACTACTCACCAACCACCCATTCCCTGTATTCGACACCCACTTAAGCCCACCTCTGAGGGCTCACCTCCCTCTGTGGCCCCATCTTCCCTTTTACTCCAGTCAGCACTTGCCAACCCTGGTGTCCGGCGCTTCATCTTTCCTCCCTGTGCCCCCCCCCCCCAACCTGGAAAGCATCCAACATCTCGCCCTTTGGAACGCAAGTCTCTGTCTTGGCTTTTGCCCTTACAATCGTGGCCTCAGCAATAGCTGCCTTTTTGTGATTGACTTGCTTCACTCAGCAGAAGGTTCTCCAGGTCCGGCCATGCCATGAGGGGCTTCGTGGTCTCGTCATTGTTTCCAGTGATGGTTCGCGTTCCTTCGGGCATAGGTACCAAAGTTTCTCCCTCCATTCTTCGACGGATGGACATTTAGGCTGTTCCCAGCTGCTCACTGCTGTGGACCGAGCTGCCGTCAGTGTGGGAGTAGTTCCTATGTCTGTGTGTCCTGGGGCTCTTGTTTCTTGGGGTCGAAGCCCGACAGAAAAGACCTACTGTCATATTTATTTCATCTCACTTCCTTCAAATACCTCTCTAAAATAGTTGATTTCCTTTCTCTACAAGTAAGTCTATTTTTAGATTATTATCGTAGATAATAAGTTGCCCCCCCCCCCATGGTCTCTTTACTACCTCATTTGTTCTGAGACCAGAAACACTGCATGGCGCCTAGCTCTCCTTACCTTTATCTGAAGATACACGTTTTTCTCATTATACTGGTGCGTCCACTCTGCTACTTTATCTATATTCCACCAAAGGACCAAGAAGGTTCTACATTAAACGGTCTCATGTTTTCATCTGTTATATGTGTTGATAAATATCTCAAAGAAAATTGTACATTTTTGCCTTGTGTTTTAAAACAGAATGGGTGCCGGCTTGCTGGTTCTTCTACTATCCCTTTTGGTCATGACGTCTCTCATGAAAAGAAAACGTCATTTTGTGAACAAGGAGCTATTGTTATATATGCCGCAGGTCAGTGACAGGTTTTTAACATTGTCCCACCAATGACAAATGCCACTTTGAAAGTATCCTTATGTTAAGCCACTTCATTCCTGACAGCCGAGAACATGGTTTCTGTCGAAAGATATTCCAAGTGACTATCTTCTGCAAAAATGAATGGAATAGCAGAGAAGTTAGCCGGGGCATGGGGGCAGGAGGAGAGCCCAAAGGCAGCAGAGGAAGAGGTAAAGGAGACCCCGGAGGCATCTGCTCTGACCAAATGTTCTTTGATTTGAGCTGGAAGCCCTTCCCAGGGCTCCGCCTGAATTGTCCTCTCATTTACCTTGTCTCTTTGAAGGGAAAGCAGCTTGTGGGCGAGTTTAAGTGAAGAATAATCAGCTCATGACATCAGATGGTGTCCTTTGATGTTTGATACAAGGGCTAGAGCTTTGAACTTGACCTGCCCAAAGGGAATCAGTGCCCAGCTATGCTGCATACTAGCTAGAAGATTTTCAGTAATTCAACTTTCCTTGCTTTCTCCTTTCCGTCTGCTCTCTCTCCCATGCACGGTCTTTCTTTTTTTATTGATCATTTTATTGGGAGCTCTTACAAATATCTTAACAATCCATAATTCAATTAGGTCAAGCATAATTGTACAATTGCTACCACCATCAATTTCAAAACATTTTCTTTCTTTAACTTGTAGAGATAAAATCTCATAAGGTTTGGAGAATTAAAGAGATAATAATGTAACATTCCATGAACTGATTTTAAAAAAACACTGGGTAGAGGCCAGTAGTTTCCCCTCTGAGGCAAAAAGAGCATATTTCGAACACCGAGAAATGAAAAAGAAAAGAAAGAAGCACACAGACACACACACACACACACACACGATTTTCTCATTTTGTGTAAACCAGGATGATAGCATTTCCAAGAGAACATAAAAAAGGTGGCTTCTAAAAGGTGGCATCATAATTAATTCAAGGGGAGTTGCTGCTGAGTTGCCTGTGCACAACAAAATACCACGTGGGATTTGATTCCTGGCTCTGGAGAGTTAGGATCACGGGTTCATGGGACATTCCTGGTAATTTGTTAGTGTGCTTAGTGTTTCTGTGTTGCTTCCTAGTTTGGTACAGAGTGCTTCAGTCTTAAAAGTGGAAAGTGGCGATTCAAGGCACACAACTGGCCTCTGCTCACTGAAACACCAGAGGAAGGCGAGTCAGGAAGAGGAGGATGCTGTGGAGGGTGTGGCTAACTGCCTCCATGAACAGTGGCCTCCTTTGCCAGGAGACCAGAAGAACTAGATGGTGCCCAGCAACCATTCCTGAACACTGTGATCAAAGATTCGATACAAGAATCCTGATCAAAGAAGGGGGATGTACTACAGCATTTCAAATTTTCATGAACTCTAGACTTTTTGGATGTAGGAAGTGTATGAACGCCCCCCAAAACTATTGCCCTGAGATAATCTTAAAACCTTAAACCAACCATATCCCGTAGAGTCTTAAAACAGAGCAATAGTTTAACTCAGCTAGTAAAAACGGTCTGCTTTAACCATTGTGCTTTTTAAAAAACGTTCTATATAGGAGCAAAAGGGGTCTTGTTGGCATATTGGGCTCTATATTGAGCTTCTAATTGCAAAGTCAGTGGTTCAAATCCACCAGTCAACTAGCAAGCAAAAGATGAGTCTTATTCCTATAAAGATATAAAGTCTCAGAAATCCAAAGGGGCAGTTTGACTCTATCCTATAGGGTCAGTGTGAGTTGGAATTGATTCTATGACAGTTAGTTGGGTTTAGTTTTTGCTATAGAGAATAAAACAACAGTAATTTGAGAGACAGGAAGTTTAGGGGGCTGTGAACTTGTTACTAAGGGGGTGACAACTCAGACAGTGGTTCAATATGAGACTGTTTGCGCAATTCAGAGAATGCAATCAATGCCCCTAAATTGTACATGTTTCAACTGTTGATTGATTGTGCATGTTGCCATGTGTATTCTCAATAACAACGAAATAAATAAATTTAATGAAAAAAATTCTTGATGGGAACGATAGAGAAGTTACAAAAAGCGAAGAAATATTTTGTCAAAGATATTCAAATGATTCAAATTTGTTTCATTTAGAATAGCGTACCGACTAGTCTTGTGGAGCCTATAATATCTTTGATAGAATCCCCGATAATAACGGGCATTTGGCAGAAGTGGATGTTTCCAAGTCTTTAAAGGAGCAAAGATGTTAAAATTGCTACCTGTCTTGTTATAAAAGTCCTTAAGTAAAGGGTAAAATAGTGGGGGGGGGGGGGGAATCCAGTTTGTTTTCAATGCCTGTCTGGTAAATTTTATTTAGTTCTTTTTTTCTTACTGTTTTAAGATATAAGTAACCCCAAGCACACTAAACACTTGTATGCTTGCACGTTCCCTGGCGTGTGTGCCTCAGGAGGGCCTGGGCACAGTGGTAGGCCCAGGGGCTGGCACCACGGGCTCCACAGAGCAGCAGCTGTGAGGCTGATGTGGCACAGGCAGTTGTGCACGGGGTTGTTATGGGCTGGAACCGATTAATGACACTTCACGGCAACACGTTCACAACAGGCACAGTTGTGCTGTGTTATTGGAAATGATGATAAAACTGCAGGTCTTTGCCGCGTATTCCAACCACACACACACACACACACTGTCTCTGTATTTCTAAACTAACTGTAAGCATGGGGAGTCACTCAACCAATAGTCACCGCGTGCTCTCTATGTGCAACAGTCGCCTTTCAGCTGCAAAGCGTCTCCCCATGGTGTGACAGCTAGATCCGACACTAGTCAACTTTCAAAGATACTTCTGTTTCCTTGATTTCTCTTTCTATTCTTACTTTTTCTCTGTCTAGCATAGATATTGTCTTCTGACTAATAAGTCTACCTCCTACCAAACCATCTATCAGGAAAGAATTTTCCTTGATCCAAGTTTTTCTCCGAGATACACGACTCACGCTGCGTCTTATCCTTCATTGATTCCAATGTATACGTTGTGTTTTTTTTTTTTTAAAACTTCGTATCTCGGAGTGAGAATGTGGCTCACAATTCAAGGGACCTTAGGGCTTTTTCATAAAGAAGCCCTGATGGCCTGGTGGGGGAAAAGATCCGCTGCCAACTGGACAGCACCACGTTTTGAGGCCCATCAGCTCCCCCACAGGAGAAAGGTGGGGCGGTCATTCCAGAGAAGTTTGCAGTGGAGCCCATTCTCTCCTGGGAGGTCACTCCATGTCACGATCGATCGACTCAAAGGCAGCCATTTAGCTTTGAGGATTGGTTTACAGCTTAATGGACAAGTGAAAATACAAGAGTAATAGAATATTTATCTACCATGAGGGGACTATCTTTCTAATTTGATCTCTAAAAGGACTTACTTTATTTACAGGCATGTCTTTCAGGTAGCAGTTCACCCACAGATTAATTTCTAAGTTATCTCTGAAGTGTCTCTATACTGTCTGTGTCCCCAGTACCAGGGACACTCTCAGGTCACATGTATTTACCACAGAATAGTAGGGTTGACAAGGAGGGCCAGAGGCTTTAAGCCCAGGCCCCCTAAGTTCTTGACACCTGAGGCATATGTGAGTATGTCTCCTGCTCCCCGTTCCCAGGATGTAAGGAACATTCAGTGCGGATACTGATCACTCTTTCTAAGTAGAAGCGGGTGATCATGCCAGCCAAAGCACTCCTGGCACTACCAAGTGTATCGTTTAATGCTTGCCGAGGAGAAACTTTACTTGGTACAATTTCATTGTGGCCCACCTTGGCCACAGGTAACTGAGCTGCCTTTTAAAAGCAGGCTCCATTTAAATAGCCTATTCTAGAAATCAAATTAGATTCCACTTGTCCCCAGCACTCCCCGGGTTGTGTCCCTCCCCCCGCTATAAGTGACCCGTCCTGGTCTTTGTTTTCAGGTGCTGAGCATGGTGCTGGCCATGCTCGTGGTGTCCAGCACCCACAGCAGTCTGCTGCGGAAGCAAGGGCTGCCTCTCGCCAACCAGATGGTTAGCTGGGCGATCCTAGGTGAGCTGTCTCTCACACCCACGAGACGATTTGCCATCATGCATTCTCAAGGAGGTGATATTGGTTCTTGGAGGTGGGGGCAGTGAACTTGTCTGTCCATTTTCGTGTGTAAAAGCACTGATGCCAGAGCCTGTGCTGCACGTAAACACACAGACAGACAGACAGCCCCTGTGCTGACGATGGCTTGGCTGTTATAGGGCTCTCTCTTTCTCTGCCTGGAAGATCTCATGACCATGCAGATGCACCAATTCTGAGGGTACCGTCACCCTAACTCTATTCGTCCACGACGTTTTGGGAGCTCCCTGCGCATAACTCGTATTGTTTTCAATCCTGCAATGATTTGACTTCTGAATTATATATATATGTATATGTATGTGTGTGTGCATATATATATATGACATTTAACTTCCCTGTTAACTATACATTGGGTCAATTTATTAGCTGTCACCTAACTTTTAGGATGCTGACCAAGAATAATGAGGAAGTGTCCCCATGGTGCCACGGTTCAGCTCTTGGGGCTGCTAATCAGGAGGTCAGCGCTTGGAACCCTCCGCCGATCCACAGGAGAAAGTCCTGACTAACTGCTTCCGCAGACACAAGTGCAGTCATCCTCTGTCCTGTGAGGCCTGACCAGCCAGATTAGACTCCACAGCCCCGAGCAACAGTACTAACAATGAAACCAGCTAACATGGATCCTGCAACCACCATGTGCCTGGCAGGGAGAATGACGAGGCTTTCTACTCCCTTTAAGAGTTACAGTCTCAGAAACCCACAAGGGCAGTTCTGCCCACCCTCTAGGGCCACTACGCATTGGCATCAACTTGAGGGCAGCAAAAAGGATATATGTGCCGGGCAAGGAGCCCTGGTGGCATAGTGGCCTACATGTTGGGATGCTGACGCCTAGGTCAGTTCAAGGCCAATGGTTATGAAGGTCAAAAAGGAGGCTATCTCCTATGGTAAGAATTTCAAACCCAAACTAAACTCACTGCCATCAGGTTGATTCCGACTCACAGCAACCCTATAAGACAGGGTAGAGCTGTTCTCCCCGTCCCGCCCCCACCGCCGCCCCCCAGTTGCTTTCTGATCTGAGAAGGTAAATCTCTACGGGAGTAGAAAGCCTTGGAAACCTGAGGGAGCAGTTCTACTTTGCCCTCCAGGGTCACTAGCAGTCGGAATTGACTCAGTGGTACTTGGTTAGCACGTACCAAACACTGAGCCCAGGAAGCACCTTGTAGGTGAAATCGTGTTTAAACCTCACAGCAACTTTTCATGATTATCTCTACTGGATGAGGAGAAAGCTCTTGTCCATCTACAGAGTTATTCCATGATTAAACTGTGTCTCATCCCGTCATCTGTCCTCATACCCTGGACACGTTCACACTCAGCTACTGTTTTCTCTCTCTCTCTCTCTTTCATACACACACACACATACACACACACGCGCGCGCGCGCGCACACACACACACACACACACACACACACACAGCTACTCTAACTAGTTGGGGTCTGAAATTGTATTCTTCTCCTTTACAAAGCAGAGATGGGAGGCAGTTACAGCTTGCTACCCCTCACACCTGCCTTTCTGTAATTAATAGGAGAGGCTTTGTGTGGTGGTGTTTAGGGGGATCAGTCTCTGAACAGGAAGCTGATGTTGAACTAAGATACTCATTAAGGGAAGATGGACTGAATCTTGAATAAGATTTCTTATTTCCTTGGCAAATAATCACTTATTTATGTAGACATTAGCATGATGACAGTGAACCATTAAATCCAAAATATAGTTCAAACAATCAATTATAATCTTAATTAAAATATGAGCTAGGTTTCAGATTTCTTACAAAAGGAACTAAGGCAAACAATACTATCAGGTTCAAGATCCTCACCCCACCCCCACCTCCAAAGAAGCAATGGGAGCCTGCTTGCGCTGGGCTTCTGCAGGCCTGTGGCTGGGCTTCTGGTCCTGACAGGGTTCTGCTTTGTTCTGTTGCAGCCTCCTCCCTGCTGGTGCCCCTGCTGAGTCCCATGAATCTCTTCCAGCCGCTCTTCAGCATATTTCTTTCCTTGATGCCGACCTACCTACTTCTGAGCACAGGGTACAAATTATATATATTTAAGACATTATAGGATAACATTTAAAATTCATTTTTGTATTCTTTTTCCCAGTGTTCAATAATTCCACCAGGAAATGTTTACTAAATATTGAGCATTCGTCTATGCATGCACAAGGGATGCCTTCAAAAGTTCATGGGAAAATGGAACGAAGAGAGAATGACATTTTCCATGAATCTTTTGATGCCGCCCCCCCTCCACACGCATTGTACAAATAGTTCTCTGCTCACAGGAACTATGTATGACTTGGTTCATCATCATCGGGTGGTCCTTGTTTTAACTATTGCTGGTTGTCTTGGTCTCGGCTTCATTGCGGAGGTCCTAACTGTCATTTTACTACGCAGTGTTAGACAACGGCGAGTGATTGTGCAGGCATTTAACCTTTAAATTTAGGACGATCTGGGGCTTTCTTGTATAGCTCACATAACTGGTCTCTTTCATGTGTTCTTTTCTGTGTATTCTTCTACAAGCTCAGTGTTTCACTTGCACGCTTCAATTGTCCAGTGTCTGCATTTTCTTTTGCTACAGGGAACTTTCAGAGTGCTTTCCCTGTGGTTACAGAACTCATTTTTATTTCAGATGTAAGTTTCCCTATGCAATACCCCACCCCAAAACAAACAAACAAACAAACAACAACAACAAAAACCCAGCACCTTGATTGAAACATCCTGAAACCTTATATAGAATTCAGGGCGGTGCGGGTAGAGGGGAAGCCAGGGCTCATTTGCTTATGAATTTTCTTTCAGTTCTATTTAGAGTGAGGAAGCGAATAAACACCACACACAAACACACACACACACACACACACACACACACGAGTTCACAGTCTGGCTTAAGTGTAAGATGTTGGTGTAGATTACAGTGATCCTAGGGAAGGGACTGTTGTGTTGTAGACAGCGCAGGTGGTCTTGGGTCTTGGGTTTAGATGGTCTTGGAAGGCACTCTGGGTCCCGCACTGGGGCTCCGTCTCTAGGAAAGGCCTCTCCAGGCCCCAGTGCAATGCCGAGTGTGACTGGTGAGACCAGACCACCTGGCCTGTTTCTCATTCCGCCTTTTACTACTGAACAGGACACGTGTGCTTGGCCTTTCTTTAGCCTGGGTTACGGAAGTTCCCTTCCAATCTGTTTTTTAAAAGAGTTTTTATCAAGAATGTGTGTTGTATTTGGTTGGATGATTTTAAAAAATGATTCTATTGATAGAAGCTTATCATTGCCTTACGAGTGTTGAATCAGACCTGCATATAGTTTGGAGTGAAAAACTAGATGTTCTAATCCATTGTACAGCTCTGGATCTGTTTCCCTCCCTGGGGTAGTGGTTGTAGCTGGTTGTGTTTATTGAATGAGCTGCAGAAATAGATTTTATGGCATCTGTCTCTTCCTTCTGGAATCTCTGATTACTTTCTTCCCTCCCTCGGTCCCCTGGTCCCTCCCTCCCTCTCTCCCTCTTCTCCCCTCTCTCTCTTTCATATAAAAACCAAACATTGAGTTCCTAGGGGTTGCCCTGAGTCAGCATTGCTTGGTCAGCCAAGGCCTGGGAAGAGGTGGTACTTAGCTTCTGCTCTTGTGTGTGGCTTTCTGGAAGCACTCGAGCTCAGGTAGGTTATTCACCCGTGTTGGCTGTTCCTTACTGCACGGACTAAGCCAGGCCTTCACCCGGGGGCAGATAGCTCCCTCAGGCCCTCTCGATTCTCTTGTGAGCAGCTGCACAGTCTTAAGGATTGATCACTCAGGAGGAGGAGGATTTTTTTTGAACCCTACTAAAGGATTTCTTTTTAAAGATCAGTAGGATTTGTAGGCCCAAAGACCAGGCTTTCTACTCACATAAGCAGTGACAGTCTCTGGGACCCCCAGGGGGTTTCTATGAGCCTGCACAGACTCGGTAGAGCAAGAGCTTGTTGGATGTTGTGCTCCCCTGGACCTTCCTCCTGCCTTTCCAGCAGTTCTGCTAGTCCGATGCTTGTGCCAACCCATAGCAAAGCTTGGGGCCAGCTGTGAGGGTGACCATCCCTGGTCACGTGCCACTGACATGCCTATTCTAGCTGGTGACGGTGCTCTCAGGCACACACGTTTTCCTCCCTGAGCCCCAAATGGAATCATGCTTGCTTCTGCCTGGGACAATGACTGTGCCCAGGCAGACAGTTCAGACTCCCACTATTCTCGACAAATGTTGGTAGGTTTGCTTGAATAGACACTTTGCAATTTACTGCATGTTTTTGTCAGTTTCCAGAGTCTTTAAATGACTGTTTTGGACAAATTTGTGGAGTTTTGTCTTTTTTATTCGGAGAGCGAATTTGCCAAACTCCCTACTCAAGCCCTGGCTTTTATGTTCATAGTATCGTCCACCCTGTAGATTTACTGTCTGGGATTTAACCATTCTGTTGTGGATACAGGCTGTTTCCTGTTCTCATTTTGTAAACAATATTACAACCAACATCTTTATAAAGGAATAAAAACGGGAGGAGAAGGAGGAGGAGGAAAAAAAAAGGAATAAAAACGTGTGATTATTTCTCAGGACAAATGTTAGAAGTGGAGTTATTAGATTATTATATACACACTAGTATATGAATATGCACATATTAATATGTAATAGACCACATATTAATATACACACAGTAAGATATATGGTATGATTTGATTATTATATTAATAGGCATGTGTTAACATATGTACATACAGTGATATAGAATATATCACACACTGAAGTATTACTGTAATGTTCATGCATCTATTAATATGTGGACATAAATCTATTTGCATAGTGTACTAATATACACATCAATATACACATAGACCATATAGAGATTAATGCTAATATCTAGTAATATGCAGTAAAATCTAGTAATACACATAGAGATTAATGCTAACATCTAGTCATATGCAGGAGCTGGGTGGCATAGTCGGTTATGCATTAGGCTGCTAACCACAAGGTCACAGTTGAACCCATCAGCTGTTCTGAGGGAGAAAGGTAAGACTTGCTGCTCCTGAAACGATTTCCAGCCTCAGAAACCCACAGAGGCCGTACGACTCGGTCTTAAAGGTGATATGAATTGGAACTGACTTAATGGCAGTGAGTTTTGCTATAATAATTTACTCTATGTTAGTACACATTATTAACATTGAATAATTGTGTATTTTAGAAGTGGAATTGTTCTATTAATATACACATTATTATTGTATTATTAATACCTCACTGCCATAGAGTCAGTGCTGACTCACAACAGCCCCCTGTGGGTTTCTGAGACTGTAACTGTTGATGAGAGTAGAAAGCCCAGTCTTAGAGCTGCTGGTGGTTTTGAACTGCGGACCAAGTGAATTGCAACCCAAGGCATAATCATTATACCACCAGGACTCCTCTGTATTAACAATAATATGCATTATGATTATTGTATTAGCATGCACATTGTGTTGTATGTTAATCTCTGTATGTTGTGTTGCTGTACATATAGTAATATAAATGCTATTTAATCATGCTTAGCTTCTTGGAGATTCCTGATGGACTGCTGGGTTGCCTTTTAGACAGCTGGATACAGGGCACTGCCCCCCTTGTCCTCTTGCCAGCACTGAGGATTTTGTTAACTGATACTGCAGTCCCATTTCTTTTGAACTTTGTCTGAATGGGATTGCTCCCCCCCCCCCCCGTAATTTGTGCCTCTGCTATTTACAGTATAAATGATTTTTAAATCTCCCTACTATTTTAAGTACAGAGTGATCTCAAGGTTTAATAGGAAGAAGCTATTGGACTTGCATTTTAAATGTTAATATCTTTTTCTACTTTTCCCTGTAGGGAAACTTAAAAAACATTTCAATTTTTGTGGCTTAGATATATGATTATGATGATTTTAACTTCTAGAACAGTCTGCATACATTTTCATTTGAACTCACTGGCTGTGTCTGAATTTCTTTTCCTCTCCCTGGCCCAGGCATGAAGCCCCCTTTCTGGTAATACTGTCTTGCTTGATGCTCTCCTGGATCCACCTGGAACAAGAGACCCTCCCACAGGCTGTTGTTTCCTTTAAACAGAAGGTAGCTCGTCAAACTGTTACCTAGTCTGTATGAGAATAGTTAAACATTTCTTAGGATAGAAGGAAGTTTTAATGCATGGCATTAAAAACGCATTCTACTCTTTTACGGTGGAAAATCTTCTTCTATAAAGATTACAGCCAAGAAAGGTTATGTCTGCGCCCAAACCAAACTCACTGCCATGAAGCCCATGCTGACTCACAGTGACCCCACAGGACAGGGTAGAACCGCCCTTGTGGGTTTCTGAGACCGCAACTCTGTACAGGATTAGAAAACCTCATTTTGCTGCCTCAGAGAAGCTGGTGTGTTCAAACTGCTGACCTCGCAGTCAGTAGCCAAACACATAACCCACAGGCCAGCAGGGCTCCTTAGGAGACACTGTCGTTTTACTCTGGAGCACATAGGGTTGGCTGTAAGTCGGATAGACTCAATAGCAATGGACTTAAATGTCGTCTAGTAGACATTGATGATTTACTTAAACAAATCATCCCTGAGGAAAATCTTGCACCTGTCATAGAAAAGCACATTTTTTGTTGTTGTTCACAGGCAGTCTATTAAAATACCAAATGCATTGCCGCTGAACTGATTTACATTTATAGCCCTACAGGGCAGGGCAGAACTGTTGGATAGGGTTTGCAAGTGGCTTTTTAAAGACATCACCAGATAATGTCTCGAGGGGAAGGCAACGGGATCAACAGACCTGGGGAGGGGGGGACTAGGGGAAGACGGAGGCAGGGGAAGGGTATGGTAGGTAAACCACGCCATAGACAGGGGGACAACTGGGGAATAAAATCAATAATGAGGAGGATATAGAGATCCTGGGGGGTGCTGGTGCAGTAGCAATCTAGCTGAGAGAAAGTCCTATGAGGCAGAAGTAGGGCGAGCATGATGGTGGGGCAGAAGGAAGATCAAAGGAAACAGGAATGATCGAGGAAGCAAAGCTGTGGATAGAGGTATAAACACAGATGTGTCCATATGCAAATACATTAATCCATAAAAATGGAGGTGTTGGCCTATCTACATGTATTTATATGGCAATACAATGAGGTAGTGGACTGACTTCGGGTCTCTGCTCATACCCTCCCTCAATAGAAGAACACTTTGTTCTAACAAATTGGCAATCTGAGATGCTCACTCTCTTGGCACAATCACTGAAGACAAAATAGGTACAAAGCAAATGTGGTGAAGAAGGCAGATGGTGCCTGGCTTCTAAAAGATATAGCATCTGGGGTATTAAAGGCTTGATGTGAAACAAGTGGCCATCCAACAGAGAAACAACAAGTCCACATGGAAGAAGCAGACCAGCCTGTGTGATCACGAGGTGTCATCAGGACCAGGTAACAAGCATCAGAAGACCCTTAACAACCAACCAACCAAGCAAAACCATATGGTTGATACTGAGGGGGGTTGGAGCAGAGACCCAAAGCCCATCTATAGATGATGGAACATCCCCCACAGAAGGGTCACAGAGAAGGGATGAGTCAGCCAGGGTGTGGTAAAGCACCAATGAAACATACAATATTCCGCTGGTTCCTTGAGGCTTCCTCACCACCTAACCCCCATCCCACCAAGACCCCATTGATGCCTCTCACTTCAGACCAGACTGGAGCATGTACACAGCTGTAGATAAGAGATAAGAGCTCATGACACACTCGACCCAGTAACAGGAACTGGAATAGTGGTGCCAGAGGGGAAGGTAAAAGGGTGGCATAGGAGGGAAGAAAGGGGAACTGATCACAGTGATTGACACACAACCACACACCCCTCCAGGGGAAGAACGATGGGAGCCATGGGGGAAGGGAGACAGTGGTCAGTGTGAGAGATGGAAATAATAATAGTTTATAATCTATCAAGGGATCATGAGGAAGGGAGGGGGGAAAATAGGAGCTGACACCACGGGCTCCATAGAAAGTATTGTCTAGAAAAGAATGATAGCAACATATGTAAAAATATGCTTGATACAATTAATGCATGGATTGTAATAAGAATTGTAAGAGCCCTCAATAAAATGATCGTGAAAAAAAAGACATCACCAGACAATGGCAGTAATGTGTAAAGAAAGAAAGAAAGAAAAAAGGGCATGTGTTTCCTAGTTTCTTAATGCTATTTTAATAGATATATCACATGCAGGTAGTTTTAATGACCAGAAATTTCTTTTCGCATAGTTCAAGAAGCCAGAAGTCCCAAGCCCAGGGGGCTGGCTCTAGGGGAAGGTGCTCTCTGTACACTCCTGGGAGAATTCCTTGTCTCTTCCACGATTCCTTGGCGATTTCTGTGCGATTCCATGGTTCCCTGTTTGCGTGCTTCCTGGCTCTGTGTCTGTTTTGCTCCTTTTGTATCTCAGACTCAAGTGGGTGAAGACACTCGCTGTGCCGACAGGGCCTGGTGAACAGGACCAAGAATACCCTGCTGGCCAATGACGTAACAGCCACCAGCGTGTTGCTCTGGTGCCTCTGAGTCGGTTCTGACCCATGGTGACCCTGGGCACACCAGAATGAAACACTGCGGGCCCTGTGACACCTTAATAATTGTTCCAGTGCTCGAGCCCATGCCTGCAGTCACTGTGTCAGTCCATCTTGGCCAGATACCTCCTCTTTGTCACTGCATGTTGTCCTTCTCCAGGAACTGGTCTCTCCTGACACCATGTCTACCAGTCTAGGACTTAGAATTTACAACACAGGTTTGGGGGGGGAACACAATTCAATGCAAAACTGTAGATGAAAGAACGGAAGAAATGTTCCTTGTCGTACTTTCACCTCTCTTTTCCCTTCCTTTTAATCTGGTCCTTTTATTTCTGATGTCACAAGGGGGTTTATGGCAAAATTTCACACACATTTCTGATGACATTACCTTTCTAGCCATCCTATTCCAAAATACCGACACTCTTGCCTCTGTAAGGAGCCCTTCTGGGGGATGAATTGTGCGTTATTTTGAACCCACCAGCTGCTCCCAGGAAGGAAGGAAGAAGCTGGCTGTTTCTGGAAAGGTTTTCAACTTTGGGATCCCTCAGGCGTCCTGCTCTGCCCTATGCGGCTGCTGGGAGTTGGAATGGACCCCAGAGCATTGGGCTTGGCTGGGTTTGCACAGCGGCGATTGTGGCCACGTTACATGGATTATTCATCCTGGTGTTCCAGAAACTGGCTAAAGGTTATCTTGAGCACGTTGAACAAGAGAGTTGGACTGGTATCACTTGCCTTTTTTTCTTCAAAAAAGGAATTGTTGGTAGAACCTTTATGATTTCACTCAGTTTAGAGAAAATGGACCTTGCCTAAAAAATACCTTCATAGCTCAACTGTTTTAAACTGGCTCCTATGGAGCTCAGAGACAGTATTTGGTAAATGAAGGAAAATTAAAACGAAAAGAACTTCTGTTGAAGTATATTGAATCATTATTGTGCTGACTGTTCAGCCTTGAAATATTAAAGTCACACCAGAAAACCAATTTTGATCGGATTCAAGAAACTGGTTGGAGGCTCTCCTTCATACCAATATTTCAACAGATGAACGGAGGTTCATGTCATTAAATGTTTTCTTGCCCTCCTATATTAAGTGATAGCCTAACTTCAAAAATACCCTTTATTGAACTTTTAAAAAAAGACCATTTTTGCAACAGATAGCCTTACCTGGCCTTTTCTAGATAAGCTTAGCACAGCAGTCCTAGAGCTGCAGTGAGTGAGGGGCATGACTCACTGTCTACCCACCCAAGGTTTCTGTTTTGTGGGGGTGTGGGGGGGCATCAGCAAATGATGCCCTCTTCTCCTTGGATTTGAGTAGCTCTCTCATTTACTAGAGAAAGGAATATTTTGCTTTTATATTGGGCTAAACCAATTTATCTGCAGGTATATTTACCTGGATGATCAAAGAAACGGAAAAATCTTTTATGCATGCATATTTGTAAATAACACATCATCGTACTGAGTTTTGACCAGTCCTCTCAAGAGAAATTGGAGTCTCTGAAAAGAGGAAAGCTGAAGGCTAAGGAAAGGACCGGTTTACAGCACATACCTACCTGTGATCGGTCCATCATGAGCGAAGCATTGGACCATTTGGTAGATTTTTTTTTCAAGTATCACAATGTTTATTGATAGATACAAGTATATAAAATCAGGGCATGAACATGACTTGATAAATTAAGTAGACTTAATTTCAATACTATAATAAGAGGGACCGATTAAAATTCTCACCATTTGTTTCACACCCACAAAAACCACTTCAAGGGCATTAACGATCTCTCAAAACTGATCAGTTTTGTGCAAGTAAACCATGTTTCTTTTTTTTTTTTTAAAGACTTGTGCACTTGCCCAGGCTCAAGGATATTAAAATCTAGCACATAAAGCCCATTACTAGAGGTAGAAATACAGGCAATGTGGTTAAGCAGTAAAGACAAGATTAATTGTCGATATGTCAGCATTGGGTGTCTTTTTAGCCATTTTCACTTGGACTGGAACGTTCCCTCTGACTGTAGAAGACAAATAGCCCCGTGTGCCAATATTTTTCTTCTTATCTCACAGCACGCCAGCATCACGTTTTCCCACCATCTGGATACAGCCCAGTCTCAACAACTCTACCAGGACGACATCCGCAGGGTCTTTTTCTTTGTATCCTTTGTTAGGATCTGCTTCAAGGAGCCACACCCACTCACTGGATGGAGGGAGATGATGCCAACGGTAGGCCTGCTTGTCCCTGCACCGTGGTGCTCACTGGAAGCCATTTAACCCCTCTCTCTAAAACTCAAGTTTTCTCATAGAAATCACAGTTGTCAAATAATTTTCTTTTAAAACATTACGTTGTTTATTGTGGCTAAGGCGAAAGTTTACATGGCGAGTGGGCTTTTCCTTCAACAATTCCTACACATTTGATTCATGCCATTGATGACATTCCCTACAATGTAACCACCCTCTGCTGACTGCCTTCTTGTGTTCACCATTTCCACACATCCTTTCCTGCCTTCCAAGCTTTCCAAATCCACTCGCTGTCATTGACTTGATTTGCACTCACTGTACAGCAACGTAAAGGAAAGCGTAGAACCAGCCCGGTGGGCTTCTGAGACTGCAAATCTTACAGGAGTAGAAAGCTTCATATTTCTCCCAAGGAGGAGCTGATGGTTAGTGCCTAGTTCCTAAGGAGTGCTGGTGGTGCTCCTTAGCACTTACTCTTAACCACTGGGTTGGTAGTTCAAATCTACTATCTGCTCTGCAGAGAAAAGGTCTGGTCATCTGCTCCCAGAATGATGTACAGCCTTAGAAACCCCATGGGACAGTTCTACTTTGTCACACAGGATCACTGAGTCAGAATCAACTCAATAGCACCTAACACCAACATGTTCCTGATACATAAGAGAATTAGACTTGTACTCACCGGTTGACACATTAAAAAAACCAGGAACACAAAAAGATTCCCTGCCATGGAGTCAATGCTGACTCATATTCGACTCCCTGTGAGTTTCCAAGACTATAACTATTTATGGGAATAGAAAGCCTAGTCTTTGTTCTGAGGAGCCTGGTGATGCTTTTGAACTACAGGCCATGAGGATCACAACCCAATACATAGCCACTACACCACCAGGGCTCCTCATATCCTAGACCTGTGGTTCTCAACCTTCCCAATGCTGTGACTCTTTAATACAGTTCTTCATGTTGTGGTGACCCCCCCCAACCACAAAATTATTTTCGTTGATACTTCATAACTGGTATTTTGCTACTGTTATGAATTGGGCAACTCCTGTGAAAGGGTTGTTTGACTCCCAAAGGGGCTGCAACCCACAGGTTGAGAACCGCTGTCCTAGACACTAAATAGTGAATGGATGGATTCATTTGAGATCCAACTCACCAACTCAAATGACACTGGAAGTTTTTCCACAGAAAGATTTTATGTCTCATATTCCCTCTTAAGGGGTGCATATTATTTTTGTCTTTATTTATGACAATAAAATATCTAACAATTACTGAGCCCTCTCAATAGGCCAGGTACGCTGTTACCTACTTTACTAGTGAGCAGTAAGTTCTTGGACTCCAACAAACTGTATCTTAGGTCTATGGGATCCTTCCATAGCTCCTAGCACATGGTTCATAGATAGTGGACACAATCAGGTGCATATGAATGGAACCCATCTTTCATCATTCAACAGGGCATGTTCTCCGTGTAAAATAAGGCTTGAGCAACCAGGACACATGCGGTAGTCCAACTCCCTGGTGGTAGAGAAGAGGCAACGGATCCATTCAAATGTGTCCGTAGGTACTAGTGGCTCAGTGAGCATGCGCTCCAGGGCTCATTGTTCTTAGTATATTTATTAATTCTTTAATCACATCACTTGGTTCTTTCAAAATTCATACCCCAGTATATATAAGAGATCAGTGATTTAGAATATCTTGTCAGGAGATGTAAATGTTAGGAAGCCAATGATCCTTAGTAGAATAGTTTATGATTTGTACATTTTTAAAAATAAGTAATTTGCTATCAATTCTGTTATGTTCAGAATTTTTCTTAACTGTATGTAGGTCTTCTTCTTTGTGACAGCATTTTTTGGAACTGGAAATGTAACTTCTATTAACAGGTAATTTTAAATGAAAATCTCATATATCTCATATATCTATATACATGACCATAACATTTACACTGTTGCATCTCTACAGCAAACCATGTTTTTCTTCTCACCCTTCATCTCCCCTCTCATGCTCTAAAATAAACATTTCCAGTACTTTGAAAATGTATGTCTGTGTATTCTACCAGATATTAAACATTTATATCCATACTATAATTTAAAAATTATACTATTATTTGTTTTTAATATCAAATAATGCATTTCAAGATCATTGTACAAGTCTACCTTAGTCTTTCTGTTAATAATATTTCTCAATATCAATGTACCATAAATTAATTCATTACTGGTAGAAATTTACATTTTTTAGAGTTTTGAGGTTTTATATACTATCCCTGAGAATACTTTATATATTAACAAAATAGTCCTGCCCTAATTGGTATCACAACTTGTCATTTTTATTTTGGCTTGATTTAGAGTATGTCATAAGGAATTTTAAAAGATCCTACTTACTTTTTGTCTGTGTTTTATTTTTGTCCACCTTGAGGGCATCCCTGTACATGGGATTATTAAATTGTGGTTGGTAGGCATTGTTGAGTTAGAGCTTCTCATCGCGGCCCACTGTAGGAGAGACTGAAACACTGCCTAGTCCTTCGCCATCCTTACAATCACGACTGCACGTTAGCCCATTGCTGCAGCTGCTGTGTCAGTCCATCTTGCCAAAGGTCGTCCTCTTTCCCGCTGTCCCTTAGCTTTGTCAGACATGATCTCCTTTTCCAGCGACTGCTCTCTCCCAGCAACAGGCCCAAAGTACACGAATACAAAATTCTGCCAACTGCACTCCACCCCCCCCCCAAGCAATCAAACACAATTTATTTTAAAACTAGGGTCGATTGCATAAAATGAAATTTTATCCAAAACTTTCCTGATAGAGCAGGTTCCCAGCTATTGATCAATCAAATCAGTAATTTTCGCAATATTCAAAAATGATGTCATTTGATCGAGGAGTCAAGTCTGTACCCAGCCATCTTTCCATTCTTTGTGCTTTCTAAGAATGTTGTAACTATTTTCAAGACACATTTACTTTGTATCCATAATTGTTTCATTACAATTTTTCTTCTATATCTTAGTGCAAGAAAATCTTCATTCATACTTTTTCCCCCAAAGAACTCATCCATTCCCCCGTTTTCTGTGGAGCGAAAATCCAGACGAACCCAGGCAGATACAGCTAACGGCGTCCCTCCTGCGTGGGCTTCTCTGCGTAGTGACCAGACCAGAGAGATGCCTTCGCTGTTGTTTTCCGCGTGGCTACAAGATCATGGCGTCAATATCCTCCCTTTCCTCTGAATCTTGATCTGGTATCCAACATTGACCTTTTACATCCCCAAAATCGAGTATTGCCATGCTCGGCCTTCAAACACCGCCGCGGAGTTTTTCCTTCCCGAAGGGCCTCTCTCCCTGCTGTGCACGCGCCGCCCCGGCGTGTCTTCGTCAGATAGATGGGCACGAGGACGCCTGTCGCCCACTCGGCCGCCCACAACAAGTGCCACTCCGCGAGCAGTAGGACGCCCGAGACAAGGAACTCCAACTTCACTTTTAGGGAGCGCTCCAGACGTGCTTGTTTTTCTCTGGCAGCCCAATTGCACATTCGGCAGCCTTCACCAGCACCACAATGTACATACACGGCTTTTTCTGTGGTCCTTCCCTGTTCAGCGTTCACATGCATCGGAGGTTACTGAAAATACACCGCCCGGACCAGGTGCCCCTTAGTCCTCAAAGTGACGTCTTTGCTCTTTCACACTTTAAAGGTCTTTGCAGCGGATTTGCCCGTTGAGGCCCATTGGTTTTTTGATGCTGCTTCCATGGGGCATTGATGGTAGAGCCAAGTAAAATGAAGTCCTTGCCCACTTCAGTCTTTTCTCCACGTATCATGACGCCGCTTACTGGTCCAGTTGTGAAGATTTCGGTTTTCTGTCCATCGAGATGTAATCCATTTGGAAAGTTGTGGTCTTTGATCTTCCTCAGCTAATGCTTCCAGCCCCACTCCGTTCAGTAAGCAAGCTTGGATCCTCACAGGTAAGCAACGAGCCTTCCGTCCAGCTAGAGCCACACTCTTCCTCATACAGTTCAATGTCTTAGGTTTTTGCTAAGCAAACCATTTGGATGAGTGTGGGGACAGGGCATACTCCTGATGCGCCCTTTCCCTGACTTTGAACTCTACCGCATGCTCCTACTCTGCGCAGATGGCTGCTCCCGCTCTCTGTACACGTTCCAAATGAGTACAGTGAAGTGCTTTGGCATTCCTGTTGTCAAAAACTGCCGTGCGTAATTCGTATCGATCCCCACAGTTGAGTGCCTTCGCACGGTCAGTAAAATGCAGGTAAACATCTTTGTGGCATTCGCAAGGTTTTAACCCAGACTTATCCGACCTCAGCAGTGACAACCCTTGTGCCACATCTTCTGAGTATGATTTGAATTCTGGAAGTTCCCTCTCAATGTGTTGCTGCAAGAGTTCTTCGAACGATCTTTTCTTGTGTATGGTATGAGTGATATTGTTTGGTAATCTCTGTATTCTGTTGCGTTGTATTTTTTGGAATGGACACAAATATGAATCCCTTCCAATTGGTTGGCCAAGTAGGTTTCACCCAAATTTCTCAGCACAGACACATGAGGGCTTCCAGAGGTACATTCCTTTGTCGAAAATCTCAGTTGGTATTTGTTACTTCCTGGAACCTTTTTCTTTTGGTCAGGCGCCACTCCTGTGCACCATAGACGACTTCCTTTAATATCATATGCTAACTCCTGAAACAGTTGAACATTGACTGTGTATTTCTCATATTTTCTTTTGGTGCTTCCTATATTGTTCAGTAATTTTCCCATAGAATCCTTAAATGTTGTAGCTCAAGGCTTGTTTATTATTATTATTATTATTATTATTATTATTATCATCATTCTTTCAACTTGAGAAATGTTGAGCATGTTTTTTTCTTTTGGTTTTCTAAATCCAGGTCATTGCACATATAAAACTTTATTTTCTTGAGCTGCCTTTTGGAATCTGCTGTTCAGCTCCTTTCCTGCCTCATTTCTTATATCCACTTTAGCTGCTCTACTCTAAAGAGCAGGTTGCCAGTGTCTTGTTGTAGTTGGATTGTTAACTACACACAGAGACACACTAATGTGTGTGCATGCACGCTCTCTCTCTCTTTCTCTCTCTGTTTTGGTGGCTTCATTTTCATGTCGCCTTTTGTTATGCAGTTGGAATTCATGTTGGTACGAGAAGTGAAGCAGAACTCCAGTCTTTTATATGCATCTTATTAATGGTTGTATCACTGCTTTTTAAAGTAACCCTTCTTTTGCACACACTTGATATACTACCTTTATCAAATATTGAATGTCAATTGACATTTGGGCCAATTCCATTTCATTTTATTTCTTGAGAGAGTTTTTTTAAATGTATCTGGATCAATGTACTATATGCAGAAATTTCAGAAAAGAACGTATAATTAGGAAAGTGGAAATTTTGTCTAGTGTAGCTAATAAAATATGCAATACCAATTTGGGTGTATGAATGGTTTCTAAAAAAATGTGTATTCCATGGACTTCCCAGGAAAGTATATATGTTGTACTCGTGTTTCAGTAAGAGTAGAATTGGGGAAATTAGATTAAACATTCTTTTTAGCTCAACCATCTTTTGAAGTTACAATATGAATGTTAACATATTTTTTCTTTGTTTCAAGATTTCTTAGCTTTGGTTCTTTTTATGTCCATTGCTTTTTGACCAGGCCTAAGCCTTTTATCGCAGGACCCTTGATAATATGGAAGGTTAGTTTTCTTATTTTTATAATTTATCAATTACTAAGTTTATGAGCACTGTGACATAACCCAGAGTTAAGGAGCCGTGGGAAAAAATACACCCCCCAGACTTGCTCTCGATATCCCCTGCTGAACTGGAGGTGGGACTCTCGAGCCCTTATCCCCAAATACAATTCGTCTGTACTCTTAAATTTCAGATGTCAGTAGAGTGAAGTCCTGGAGATTCGTGTCTAAGTCCATGCTAGTCCTAGAAAGTCTTATCAAAGGTGATGAAAGCCAGAAGGGAAGCACTGAACCAAACAACAGTGTCCGACATGGTCTAAGACTCCCTGAACTCTCTCCTTACCCATCAGCCAGCCGGCATGGCTGACCTGACCAGACGCACTGCCATCCCATCGATGCTGACTCACAGCAACCTCTCTGTGGGTTTCCGAGACTGTAACTTGACAGGAATAGAAAGCCCAGTCTTTCTCCCAAGTAGCTGCTGGTGGTTTCAAACTGCCGACCAGGCTGATCAGAGCCAATGCATAGCCACTACCCACCAGAACTCCTATCCAGCATGGCATCAGTCCCCAATCCGTTCTCATAATCCATGCTCTTTGATCTGATTAATTTACTCAACAAATGATGTACCAGGTACCATGCTGGGTGCTTTAGATGCCAAGATGGCCTGCCTTACTCTTAGCTTTCCAGAGCTTCAAAGTGACGTACGAGCCGTGTTCCTCACCTTCTCTTCTAGGGGCATGAGGTTGGTCTTATTCCTCCCATCCTCCTCCCCCGCATGGATATCAGGTCTACCACAGTGCCTGGCACAATCAATCGGATTCAGTTGTGCACACGTGTATTTATTTGTCTTAGTAAAGTAACTACTACCGCTCTAAAACCTTCTGTCTGAATCACACATGTTATTATAGTTAAATAGGATATCTAATCTATTTCTTGTTTCTCAACTACTAAAAATGTAAGTATAAGAAATAGCAGGAAGATGAAATAGATATGTATCAATTGTTAAATAGAAAACTGATTTGCTCTGTAAACTTCCATCTAAACTCACAATGAAAATGTTAAAGAAAGAATTGCCAGAAAGATGTTGAACATTTTCCAATGTTCTGTTCTGTATTGGATTTTAAAACAGGTTATTGTTTTCTTAATTTTCATTCAGAGTTGTTTTGTTTTAAATAGTAGATGTTGATCTACTATTTAAATGGTCTACTAATTAAACGAATTATTTATTTTTTTACTATGCCAATGAATTGGGGCTTTATTCTGATCTTAGTGGGTGGCCATTAAAAATTAAAGATAGCACCAAACAAATCTTTCATTATCGCAAAACTCTGTGGGTTAACATGGATCATAGGGGGCTGTGATGCCCACTGTAGAGCTTGCTATTTCTGTCACGTGTTCAACTCTGGAGGCATAGCAGTCAATATACAACAGACAGCCCACAGTATGCAGTCTATGAACTGTGCAGTGGGTTTCTATCCACTCCATTTCCTATAATTAAATGATCTAATCATCTATTAAAGACCATTACCTTTTCAGAAACCACAAATGAAAGAAAAATGAAAACCTAAATTGAAAGAAATAACCAAAGTCAAACCTTTTGCCCCCAAGTCAGTTCCGACTTATCTCCACCTTAAGGGACAGAGTAGAACCGTCCCATAATATTTGCAAAGCTGGCTTCCTCATGGAAGCAGGGAGCCACATCTTTCTCCTGGGAGTGGCTGGTGGATTCAAACCATTAACCTTTTGGTTAGCGGGCAAGTGTTTTAACCACTGTGCCATCAGGGTTCCTTTAAATGCGAATGCTAGGCCTCTAATCTCCATGCTTCTGTGACCTTCCATGATGGAGTGCACTGAATACCTCTGAGTCATGGATGGGGCAGGAAGTGAGGACTCTCTAGTTTGGGGAGCGGATTTTCTGCATTCCTATCTTGAAAAGGATAGGATCATGATCATGTCCTCTCGAGTGTCAATCCTTTTCCAAATCTCCCCCCACCAGCTTTATTGGGAAACATTAAGTATAATATTGTTAAAATGTTAGTCATAATCAATACCTCAAAATATTAACATTGTTAGCTCAGGAGTATGGATTTTTAAATTAGTCTATAGGGCAATATATGTTTTAAAAAGTTTTGCAATAGGCCTACATTTCACAATCGGAATTAAAGTCCTATTTAAGAAAGTCGAAACAAGCAATGACAAAGCAGTTGAATCCTGTTTGTAGGGTTGTAGCACCAGGGCCGTCACGTACGTACCTGTCAGCTTCTTGTACTGTGGTGGCTCATGCGTTGCTAGGAGGCTGGAAGCTCTGCCACCATATTTTAAATGCCATCAGTGTCACCTGTAGTGGACAGGCTTCAGTGGCACAGCCAGAGACAGACTAGGAAGGAAGACCTGGAAGCCACTTGTAAAAATGAACCCTATGGATCACGACTATTGCCCAATCGTGGTGCTGGAAGAAGTTAAGCCCCCTAGGTTGGAAGCCACTGCAGCATGGACACAAAGAGTACACTCAGTCACACCTATGATGATGAATATTGTCCAGGATCGGGGAGCATTGTGCCCTAATATGCATAAGCTCCCCTTTGAGGTGGAGACAATTCTTTGGCCCCTGACAGCAACCTTTATCAAATAAACGCACGGGTCTGGGGACTTTGAAATCAAATGACCAACTAATAGCTGGTGAGATCAAGTGTTCCATACCTCTCACGCCCCTTTCTTTACTCTTAAATCTCAATCACGTGGGATATATTGCACCTAAAATCCGTTGGCACTCTTGCATATTGTCATTGTTAGAATGCCTTAGACCGAGCACAATTCCTTACTAGATTATGATTTGGCATCTGTGCTGGGGTCTTTTCGGTCTTTCATCCTGCATACTTGGACACCCCAGCGTCAAAGGTGAGTTTCGCCTCTCCTCTGTCTGCTGTTGGTATTGCCCTTCTGTTCCCGTGCCTGCTCGCCTCTCGTGCACACCCATTTAAAGGTGACTTCCAAACTGGACGCTAGTCCCATAAGAAGAACTAGTGTTTCTTTCTAAAGGTTTCTCAGACACCGCAGTTGTGCATGGCATGGTTTGTTGTCTCATTGAAACAGACCGCGATCCCCTTTGTTCTTGTGACGTGTGCTTTCGGAGCAGTTCGGCTCACCACCCAGCTGTCCTACAAAAGGTAAGAGAAGCGCGTGAGCCCCCCCCCCCCCCAAGGAAATGCGACTCGATATTGAGGACCGTTTCTGTGATTGCTGCAAATGGAGTAAAACGCTGTCCTGAGAGGAAATTAGTTCATTAGCATCTTTAGCTGACAATCTGCTTTCTCAGCAATAGAATGTTATGAGACGATTATTCAGGGTCGATGAAGAAAATAGTAGCATGTAATTGTTACATTATTGTGGTTAATTCCTTTCTTGTTATAGAGATAACTGTTGTCTAGTGTGGGTTTTAAATGTAAAAAACAACAACTCATAAGGGATAGCAGTCTAGCTAGATTTTTTTGGCTTGTTTCTCAGAAATGCACTGGGCCATCTGGATATCCACATGTGAAAGAATGTGGCTAATCTTCGTGTAGTAAAGAGTGGACATGCCAGGCCCGAGACAGCTGTCATCAGAAAGGCTTTCTTCAACTTTCGCCATTGGTTGGCATGGGGAACTTGATTTGGGGAGAGTTCTTACCATCCTGGTAGGAGCCCCGGTGGCTCAGAGGTTAAGTTCTTGGTTGCTATCTGAGAGACTGGCAGTTTGAACTCACCAGTGGCTCCATGGCAGAAAGATGGGGCAGTCTGCTTTTCCAAAGGTTCCAGCCTTGGGCACCCTCGGGAGCAGTTCCACTCTGTCCTAGGTGGTCGCTATGAGTCAGAACAGACTGGACAGCAGGGAGTTCTCTGGTTTTCCTCCATCCCCTGATACACATGGCTCACTGCATCAGCACTAGGCAAACAATGTTGGAGCTGCCCATGCTCAACTGCTTCTTTCTTCTGTGGTCAGGAATTGTGCGAGACAGAGAGTGTTGACGGGGCCAGCCCAGATGAGCGCCTTGGGCACTGAGTCTCTAATGGCAGGTCGAGTTTCACAATATTCGTCCTCATCGCTGGAGAAATGCCGTGAGTCTTGTGAGAGGCAGCCCCGTGGATGGGCACAATGTGGCTCCCTCTGGACTCTGTTCCACCTGCTTTCGCTTTGCTGTTGCTGCTGCTCTGTGCGCTGGCATTGTAACAATCCACAGCTGTGGGGATGACTGCTGGCAGTGGTTATGCAGCTAGCCGCAAAGTCAGCAGTTCGAAACCACCTGCCACTCCGCAGGGGAAAGATGAGGCTTTCTACTCCTGTGAAGTATTACATCCTTGGAAACCCACAGGGGCAGTTCTACCCTGTCCTATAGTTGGAATTGACTTGATGACAGTGAGTTTTTTTTTTTTTTTCAGCTTGGCGAGGACAACTGTGTGCCTGAGGCCTGGGGCCTTTTAGTGACTCATCCAACCTGGGTGCGATCTTTCTTGCCATATACAAAAAGCGCAAAACAGAGCTGTGGACCTAAATGTCAGAGCTAAACCTTAGAGAGAAAACATAGAAGTAAACCTTTGTTATTTTGGGGTGGGTGAAGGTTAGGTAAAGCCTTTTTTTTTTTGCTCTTGTTCAATATTGAGAAAAGTTTCCTCATCTCCATTGAACACAACTGATTTTTTTTATTTTGCTGCTTCTGTTCTGATTTAATGCCAGAATGATTAAATCTGGTTTTACAATTTTCTCATGTAAGCCTAATATCTCATAATTTCCCTTTAGAGGTAAATTATTTTTGTGCTGATGAAGAATATTTTCCGATGTATTAAATTTGTAGCACTGTTCAGTTCTGCCCACACTTCTTTCATGTTGCGAGTGCTCAACCAAACGATCATCAACTTTGTGGATCTCGATGGAAACCAGGCTGCGAAAGCTCTCCAACCTCACATCCTGATATAGCGTCTTCTGAGCAGGGTTCAGGACGCCAGAAGCCCAAGCAGCAAAGGACACATGTTTGATAAAATAGACATTATCAGAATTTTAACATGATTTGGAAAGATTGGAATTTATATAACCCGAAGCCAAAGGAGGGATTAGTATCTGACCCTAAATTGTGGGACGCTGGTTTGCAGAAGGCTCGGGAAGACAGAGGGAGCCCAGGATACACTTGTGGGAACCACACAGGCAATACGCCTCCAGCGATCTCCCTCTGTCCGTCACTGAGGGATGGGAGGAAAGTGGTTACAAACCGAGTGCACTGGAGACACCTGACTTGGACAGTTTAAACTTTGTCAGTCGATCCCCTCTGATGCATGCTGGCCCTGATGTGGTTTTCCACATTTTCTGTATTTTTGTTTTGTTTTTGTTTGTTCATAGTAGGGCTTATCTCAAAGGTGTTATATCGTTAGGGGTCACCCTCTTGACATTTTCTTACGTGCTTTTCTGTTTTTTTGGTATATGAAATTAAGGATTGATGAACCTTTGGGGACAACAAGTAGGATAAGGGTTTTGGGGGGCAGGGGGTGGGGAGGTGGCGGGGTACAGTGATGGTGGTGTTGGAATGGTCAAAGGGAGACCATGTCAAGGTGTCCAGGAAGGACAAGAATGTTTGGAGACTAACTGTGGTAGCAGCTGTACAATTCTGCTTGACATGATTCAACTATGGAATGATATGATACACGTATTAACTCCAAATTAATAATAAATTTGTTTAAAAGAAAATGCAAAGGTAAGTCACATACTGGAAGTCAGTGTTTGCATATAGGTGTAGGACTTGTATCTAGAATATAGAAAGAGCTCTTATAAATTTATGATAAGGTAGCCCAATTAAGAAAATCAGCAAAGGAATTTGTAGTGGATTGATTTGTTGTTCCTGCCTTTCCCCGCAAAAAGAGCCGCGCATGTGTGTGTGTCTGTGTGTGTGTCTGTTTACAGAGGCTGGAGTTACACTGTCGCTCACAGCAGCAACCTGTATGTAGTGCTCAGAAATCTTTTTCATTAAGAAACTAAAGGGGCACTTTTCAAAACCCATACCTTAAAAAACATCTAACATTTAAAGGACTAGCATATTTAAAACCATGTTAGTGTTTTCTATTGTTCCTGAAGAACTGGATTCAGGGAGGGCATTTTTTCTACTACTAATGTATATTTCCTCAAAGAAGGAAAACACTTGGTAGCAATTAAACCTGTTTAGAGTGGGTTCTGTCACAGGAAGGTTAGAGTCAGGGCTAGACGATGCTGTCACTTGGACTGTGTCAGTGAGAATGCACACGTCAGGTAGAGGGTTGTACTGAGTGCCACTGTAGTTTCTTCCAGCTCTGAACTCAATTAATACACTTCCTTGTACGTCTGTTCAATTGGACTTACATGGAATGGTCTGATGTTTCTGAAACATGTGATCCATCGGACTTGTGGTGTGTGTATCTGTATATGTGAAACATTGAATTCTGTTATTTCTGTAATGTACCCTTTTACGTCACTGCAATGAGTGTGCCAAATCTTCAGTCACATGGTTGAAGTTCAGCGCATGCGCAGAGTAATGTGAAACTAACTCAGTTACAAGTGTTCTCAGAAGCAAAATATTAAAATCCTAGGTCCTTTGAACACTATTGTTGGAAAATATGTATGTCATATTGTTTATCACGCTTTTATTTTTTTTTTAGCTTTTTCCTCACTGTTCTTGTCATATCCAACATGATGGCTCTGGTAAGACTCTACTGGTTATTCATTATAAAGAATATTCTAAAGATCAAGGCTGTGTGTATTTAATTTAGAGAAATATAAATGCATGTCAACAAGCGGGCTTCAAAAAATTTCCTGGAAAAATGCAATGAGAAGATAAAGGAATGTCCACGGGCTGTTGAAGGCCCCTTACGTACATGAGTCTTCAATATGGAGTAATACCCGTTGATATAACATATCTCCCTTTTTAATAGCATTCATCGTACAGCAAGTGCTAGTCTGAAGGTGTCACATTTTATTGCTTAATTTGCTCTAACCGATTATTTTATGACCAGCATTTATGTTTCCAGGGAACCTTGGCGGTGCAGTGTGTATCCATGCTGAGCTGCTATCTAACTGAAAGTTTGGGAGTTGGCAACCTGGATAGGTGATTCTCGTAGTTAGAAGGCCGGTGGGAGGCAGAACCAATGGGGTTGGCTTTAGTTGCTTATTCTGCATTGTGTGTATCTGAAATGAAGTCACAGAAAATTAGTAGAAAATAAATAACTCTGGATTAAGGTCAGAAAATATCATTTTACTATTTAAAATGCTGGTTTTAAATCATTCTTCTGGATCAAAAAAAAAGGAAGAGGAAGAAAGGGAAAATGGGAATATGTTTTTTCTGTTTAATCATTTTATTGGAGGTTTGTACTACTCATCACAATCCATACATCCATCCATTGTGTCAAGCACATTTGTACACTTGTTGCCATCATCATTCTCAAAACATTTGCTTTCTACTTGAGCTCTTATTATCAGCTCCTCATTTCCCCCCTCTCTTCCCATCCCACCTCCCTCATGAACACTTCATAATTTATAAATTCTTATTATTTTGTCATGTCTTACACTGTCCAATGTCTCCCTTCACCCACTTTTCTGTTGTCCATCCTACAGGGAGTAGGTCACATGTATATCCTTGTAATCGGTTTCCCCTTTCTACCCCACCTTCCCTCCACCCTCCTGATATCGCCACTCTCACCACTGGTCCTGGATTCCCTGTGTTTCCAGTTCCTATCTGTACCAGTGTATATCCTCTGATCTAGCCAGATTTGTAAGGTAGAATTGGGATCATGATAGTAGGTGGGGAGAAAACATTTAAGAACTAGAGGAAAGTTGTATATTTCATTGTTGCTACACTGCACCCTGACTGGCTTGTCTCCTCCCTGCGACTCTTCTGTAAGGGGATGTCCAGTTGCCTACAGATGGGCTTTGGGTCCCCACTCTGCATTCCCCCTCATTCATAATGATATGATTTTTTGTTCTTGGATGCCTGATAACTGATCCCTTTGATACCTTGTGATCACACAGGCTGGTGTGCTTCTTCCATGTGGGCTTTGTTGCTTCTCAGCTAGATAGCTGCTTATTTACCTTCAATTCTTTAAGACCCTACATGCTATATCTTTTGATTGCCGGGCACCATCAGCTTTCTTCACCACATTTGCTTTTGCACCCGCTTTGTCTTCGGTGATTGTGCCAGGAAGGTGAGCATCATGGAATGCCAGTTTAAGAACAAAGTATTCTTGCATTGAGGGAGTACTTGAGTGGAGGCCCAAAGTCCTTCTGCTACCTTAACACTAAACTACCTTAATACTAAATATATGCACATAGATATATTTCCCCATCCTCATGGATAAATATATTTACATGTGTACATGCCTTTATTTAGACCTCTATAAATGCCCTTTGCCCCTTACCTCTTTCCTCTATTAACTTTTACTTTCCTCTTGTCCCACTATCATGCTCAGCCTTCATTTGGGTTTCAGTAATTCCTCTCAGTTACATTAGCCTTGATCATGCCCTACCCGGCCTCCTACACCCTCCTCACTTGTTGGATCACTTGTTGTTCCCTTTTGTTTGTTAGCACCACTTCCTTTCCCCCACCTACCCCTCTCCCATGTCCTCCCGGAACTTTTTGTCCTGTTGTTTTCTCCTCCAGATTGTTCATCCAGCCTATCTTATTTAGACAAGACCTGCAGAGATAATAACATGCACAAAAACAAGACAGAGCAAAACCAAGCAACAAAAGAAAAGCAAACAACAACAAAAATCCAATGACAAAAAACAAAAACAACAAAAAATGACACAACAACAAAAAATAAAAGCTTGTAATTCATTTAAGGACTGTTTGTTGTCCTTTAGGAGTGTTTTCCGTTCGAGTCTGATGGGGTGATGAGCCCTGGCCCCAAGTCTGTTTTTGGTATTCCCTGGAAACTTCATTGCTCTGTTCCGCTTGCTGTTCTGTTGCACGCCCTTAGTGTTTTGCCTCAATGTGGTGGGATAAGATCGGGTGCAATTCCCACACTGTGTCTCCAGTGTTGTCCCCTGTGAGGGATGCTGTGTCTCATTGTGGGGCCGGCAATATGGTCTTCTCTGTGGATGGCTGCTTTGAGTGGGAAACTAGTCCTCAAGGCTTGGTGGGCCAGGCTGTGCTCTACTCTCTCTTCCTCCCCCTTCATTTGCTCCTGTGTGCTCCGATCAGACGTGTCCCTCTCCCTGAGCTGCAGCGTCAGTGCTGTCCTCTGAAATAAATTTTTCTGGGGGGAGGGTCAGCTGTCCACATAGTTGGGATTGGGGCCGGCCCCTCAGACCTCTCCACTGGTTCCCTACTCCTTCCCGGCATGTTGCATTCACATCTTGGAGCACCAGGTTGAAGTCTGTTCCCTCTTTCCCTGTGGAGATATAAGCAATACCCTCTCCTTGGGTGGGTTAGTGCCCTGTTTCCCTGCTACCATTTCTTTTTTAAAAACAATTTTTCCCTCTCCTTTTTAGTTGGTTACCATATATATCCCTGGGTTTAGTCTGGCCCCTGCCATACTGCCTGGACCTCACCCCAGGAATGTTAGTATACAATAGCTTTTCCCCATGTGCCTTTTGCATTTTTTTGCTTACCTCAACAGGCTCATGTTGTACTTGACCTTTTGTGCTTGGCGTACTTCGCTTAGCATAGTTTCCTCCAGTTCTTCCCATGTGGTGACGTGCGGCGATATGGTTTTTCAGCGGGAAGATGTCAGCAAGACCATAGCCTTGAGGAGGGCCGGTGCTGCGCGTGCGCATTGGCCTCACGTAGCCTGTGAGTGAGAAATGGAACCTACGGTAAAAGTGACACGATACACTGATACACTCGTCAGGTTCATTGCCCAAAGCAAATTCCCAGTCATGGTCGTGATTTAAATGAGGAAAATGCACTTTGCATCGCAAAGTATTTCTAAATGAGCAAAATGTGCCTTGTATCACAAAGCGTTTCTTCATTTGCATGGTGTTCAGAGTGCTTGTCTCCCTTGAGCCTTCCCTTTGGACCCACCCATTCGTTAGGAGCACCTTGTCTAATTCCCAGGTGTCTGGAGAGCTCTCTGTTGATGATTTCTAGTTGGACTCCACTGTGATCAGAGGACACAGTTGGACTTAGTTCATTTAAAATGTGTACGTTTGTGTAGGTCAAGGTATGATCTATTTGGGGGAATGTCCCATGAATACTTGAATGTGTAGGCTGTGGTTCTTGGTTGAAGTGCTCTGGAATTGTCATTTAGATCCTGTGGGTTGTTTTGTTTTACAGTTTCATTGGCACATACTCCACATACCATAAGATGGTGTTAAATTCTTTGTTGCTGCTTTACAGTTTCATTGGCACATACCTGTAATCCACATATCATAAGAGGTGTGAAATTCTCCCAAATCCTTACAGATCTTCTGTTTAGTAGTTCTTTCAGTTATTGAGAGAGAGGTGTTTTAAACTCTGCATGTAATTGAGGATGTGCCTATCTCTTCTTAGGTTGTTCTCAGTTTTTGATCAATGTATTTTTCAAAATAAATTTTCATGATTTACTCAATTGCTTGCCCCCACTTTGCCCTTGTGCTTCTTGTTTCTACTTCTCCTTTCCCAGCTCTCCGTGCTTTGTCCTCGGGTGTTTGATCTTTGATTGAAAATGCCTGATTCTTCCAGCACGGGGTGAGTTGAGCTCCACATCTGAGGAATGCCTAGGGCCATGGTCTTGTGGGTGTTCCCCAGGCCCCAGGCCGGCAGCCCGGTCTCTTTGATGATGGTGAGTTCTGTTCCACTTTCCCCCCACTGTGTCCGGGACTTCTAACGTGTGCTCAATGTATTTCGGGGTCTGTTGTTTGGTTCACATGCCCTTTGGAGTTTTTCATCTTCTTGTGCACTGACATTGTTTCTCATTATATAAGGAACCTTGTTGGCGTGGTGGTTATGTGTCGGCATTCTAACCACAAGGTTAGCTATTCAAAACCACCAGTCACTCTTTTTTGGAGAAAGACGAGGCTTTCTACTCCCGTAAAGAATTCTGCTCTCTAAACCCCCCAGGGACAGTTCTCCCCTGTCATATAGGGTGGCTATGTTGCCAGCTTGATGGCAGTGAGGGTTTTAAATATATATATATATATATATATATATATATATATATATATATATATATATATATATATATATATATATATATCAATCATTATGTTATATCCCTGCTTCTCTCCCTTTCTTTTTCCCTCTTCTCCCTCTCATCTTTTAGAAAGGACAGGTATATCCTTAACCCTCTCATTGTCCCCATCCTACCTATCTTTAGCTATGTTGCTGTTACAGATTCTCCCCATGCCCTTCCATCCAGCTCAGGGTTCGGCCCCAGCCAGTCCTCTGAAACTGTCTCTGCACTGACGTCTCAATGGACAGACTTCTGGTTCTTATCTTATTTGACCTCTACCAACAGTTGAGACTGTCAATTAAACACTATCCTGAAACCGTTCTGACCCTTGGTTTCCATGCACCACATTCTGCCGGTTGCCTCTCCACTTCTCTGGCTGAAACACTGAGACCTCCCTCACTTCTCCCCACCCCACTCTTCTATTAACCAAGTGCTGATGTTTCCAGGTGTCCTTTGCTCTCTGCATCCTCTTCATGGAGTTTCTTCATCTTTTTCTTTTTTGTCATTTACCTTTTGTCTGTGGATGACTTTCTAGATCTCTATCTTTAACCAAATCTCTGGCAAGAGCTTCAAGTCCACGTTCCTTTTCCTGATGACCACATCTGTTGGACAGCCCATTCCACACTCACTGCCATCAGATCCATTGTGACTCGAAGCAATTCTTAAGACAGAGTTGAGCTGCCCATAGGGTTTCCATGGCTGTGAGCATGGCCGCATCGTTCTTCCAGCTGCTGGGTTAGAAATGTAGACCTTTTGGTTAGCAGCCGAATGATTAATCACTGCACCACCAGGGCTCCTATGGACAGCACATACTCAACATACCCATGGACACTGAGTCGATTCTGACTCATAGTGACCCTGTAGGAGTTTCGAGGCTGCAAGTTTTGATTGGAGCAGACAGCCTCATCTTTCTCCCTCAGGTTGGCTGGTGGGTTTGAGACACCAAATTTGAGGTTAGCAGTCCAAGCTTTAGACAGCACATTAAAAAAGCAAACTCACTGCCATCAAGTCGACTCTGACTCACAGCAGCCCGATGGACAGGAAGAACTGAAGCTGTAAATCTTTATGGGAGCAGAAAGCTTCATCTTTCTCCCATGGAGTGGTTGTTGGATTTGAACTGCTGACCTTGTAGTTAGCAGCACAATTTGCAACCCAGCACACTAAAGAGACCTGTCCAGGATACCAAGGTCCCAGAGATCAGCTTTCCTTCCTTGAGGTGAATGACCCGAACTGCTGACCAGGGCAACTTGGCCAGCATATAGGCACCTCCCATCCAACATGCCCCAAGCTGAACTGATACTCAATGTATATTTTGCCTCTTTTCAAGTCTGTCTTCCGGCTGTGCTCCCTGTCTCAGGAAATGACTTTACCATCCACCCTGACTCCCAAAACAAACATCCAAGACCCTTACTGCGTCTTCATTACTAACCTCGTCCCTGTTCGTGTTGTCTGTTTCTTGAATCCCATCTGATGTTTCAATCCCATTGTCACAACCCTAATCCAGGTCAGCATCTTTGTTTCTTTTTTTCTCTCTCTCCAAAATGACCATCACCCTGCAGCCAGAGTGATTTTTTCTGAAAGATGGCTCTATCTGATCACGTCTCTCCTTAGATTTGTTAATATAAAGTCCAGTCTTTCATAATCTGGCTTCTGCTTACTTAACTGGCCTCATTTTCACTCACCTCCCATTGTTTTTTTATATACCAGCCAGGCTCTGTCTGGACTCACTGTTTATACATGCTCCTTAATCACCGGTCAAGGAGCCTGATGGTTGTTTCTCATTCAGATTTCACCTTTCTTCTACACACATCAGGGGTCTGTGTCCCTCTCTCTTTCCCACAATGACCCGGATTTTCCAGTGGTGACATGCATCACACCAAGCATGTAACTCTCTGATCTTTTGATTGAATCATTCATTAGACCTTACCCCTCTGGAGAGGGAGTTGATCTCCTGGAGACATAGGGATTGCACACAGTAGGCCATCAGTAAATACTTATTAAATGGATGAATGAGACGGGTTCTCTCCACTTAATTTCTTCGGTATCATTTAATGTCTTTCAAGTTGGCTAGCTCTGTGGGTTTCAGGTTATTCACAAATATCACTTTCATGTTTATTTGATTTACTTGTTCTATTTCTGGCTTCTGTACTATTGCCACTTTTAGTAGTAGCAAACTCTTCAGAAAAGTTTACATTTTGACACCGAAGGGTCAGAAATCCATCACACACACTTCTAGAACATGTGCTTAAAACCCAAATGAAGTTCCTTCTGATTGGTGGAACCCCGTTTTGCTTCATTTCACAGCACTTTTTCTTCTTGGTGAAGGATTACGGCAGCTGGCTCGACATTGGAACAAGGTAGAGTACGTATTCACATGGCGCTCTTCGGGGGCAGGGAGAGAAGTCCCGCGGTGTTCCCTACACCTGGAAGAACCCGAAGTGATATAGAGGGATGGCTGTGGTGTGGGGCAGTTTCACTTTCTCCTATAGGGCCTTCCAGAAAGTAAACATGTCACCCTATGACACATCTGCCTACAATTTCGATATGCCACTTATGTGCTTATCTATTTTATATGATGTACTTCCAAATATTACTGAGAGGAGGATTAAGAGTTTCCACCACCCTACCAGAGGCCTGGACCAAGGGCTTTGGAATTCCTGTTCTGTGCTTTCCTCGGAGCAGTTGACAAAAGTGTCCTTTAGACTCTCATGGAAGAGAGATGAAATCCTTTGTTAATGGGCCTGGAATGTTCTTTTCCTCCTAGGGGTTCTCCCGGCCAGTAACACGCTTCCCGTTTGCCCTTTGCAGCATTACCCACTATGCAATGGCCCTGTTCCTGACCATCTTCCTGGGCCTGGTCAGCGGCCTGGCCCAGCTGCTCACGACAAAGAAACTCCGGCTGCCGGAAAAACCCAAAATCCGTCTCATGTGATGGAGCGGAAGCATGTGTATCCTGTTTCTCATTCTCCTTCTAAACTCACCACGGGTGTGCCACCCATCCCATCAGGGACTCAATAAACTTTTCAGAAGATGGCTGTTGATATTGTCTGCTGCCATGAAGGAACTGGGGCTTGGAACTCAGAGTGCACATGTTACTAGGGAGAAGGGTGTGTCAGTCAGACCTGCAAAGATTGACAGCCTGAGAAACCCAAAGGGGGCACGTCTACTCTGTCCTGTAGCGTCACTGTGAGTGGGTATCAGGTGGATGGCCTTGGGTTAGGCTTCTATGCTGTGCAGGCAGGAAATAGCGTTGGAGCCTGGCCAAGAGTCTGGGAAATCCTCCCTATTTTTCTTGTTTCCTTGACCTGGGAGCTCTTCTCCCAGCTCCCCCCTTCCTGTGCACCCCCAAGGAGGATGTAGTGGGACTGTGTCCTAAATCAATGGTGTGGCTGAAGGGAAACACGGACTTTGCAGGTGGCACCAGAGCCTGCATCAACTCTCAACCCTAGATTTGCAAGTTGGGCCCCCGATGGTGCAGTGAGTTAACTATTGGGCTGCTAACCAAACAGGCTGCAGTCAGAACCCACCAGTCTGCCACCTCATGGGATTGCAACCCGTTTGGTGGGACAGTCCTGATTTATAACAATTTTTCTCGCGTCCTGCGGCATTAAAAAAAACTCCCAATTTTTGGAAAGAATGCACAAGCTAAGGTATGTGGTTTTTGCTGTCATGTGGATATTTCACCAGGATATGAGTTTTATCAATGGTGTCCCGCTTTACCAATGTTAAGATCTGGTCACCTTACCATAGGGTCATTATGAGTTGGAACGGACTTGGCGGAGGTGGGTTTGGGTGATTACTAAATTGTTCCCCGAGAAAGAGAACCAGGATTTATTTTTAATTTACAGAAGAGCCAGCTGACCCAAATCCTTGCAGGTGTTTGTCATTTTTCTTAAGTATGCACTACCATCATCTGTGTCTTAGTGCTTAAAAGAAAATCAAAATGGAAAGTTAAAACCTGGAACCTTCTTCAAAGGGAATTCTCTATTTTCCCATAGGTTGGGTGACAAACTCAGAAGGTTCTAGAAGCTCAGTCAGGTGTCCAAATGTTATAAACAGAGTTGCACTGAGTTGATTCCAAGATATAAAACACAGTAACAAACATACTGCTCTCGAGTTGATGCTGATTCATGGGAACCCTATAGGACAGGGTGGAACTACCCCTGTGGGTTTCCAAGACTAATTGTTCACAGGAGTAAAAAGCCCCATGGAGTAGCTAGTGGATTTGAACTGCTGATTTTGTGGTTAGCCCAAAGTATAACCCAATACATCATGAGGTCTCCTATTCCAAGATAGTTGATGGAATTTATCCTAACTTGAAGGGTAAACTGCCTCGACAACCTGCTTCAGCTGGCACAAGGGAGTAGTCACCCTACCGCCCTAGATTGCTAGCCAACCTCTGAGCCTTGAGCCCAGGGCAAGTGCAGAGGGCTTATTAGTGATGTTTTAGCTTATTGTGGTTTCAGTCAGCAAACGAAATACTTTGCTTTTCCCCTCTTCATTATTTAAATCTCGTGATATTTCTGGCACTCTATAAGTAGCAAATGCTGATTATTATTGCCTTGCTCAATGAAAGTACTGAAAAATTTATTAAAAACAAAACATAGACTCTGCCTGTTAAGTCCAATAGCTTATTTCTTTAGCGGGCTTTGTTCCAACAGACTTCTTCAAAGCCCAGCGTTAAACTTTCTCACATGATCACAATTAGTTTGATACATGCCACCATATTTCTGATGGTGAGGTTTGAAGTCCTGTCATTGAGATCCTACCCCTTTTTTAAAAAGCCAATTCTAAAGGACAAAATATTTCCACAGCAATTTCTTGTTTGGGTTTTCCAGTAAGTTACCTTTCTATGTGACTATCGACCTGTCTTTTTGCTCTTGGCATTACTTAGAGGGGGCTACTCCACTGGATAATGAAAGATGCATAGCCTTGCTTTTTCTCTTATCTGAACTATGAGGGGACTTCATAAAAGTTCATGGAAAAATCTAATGAAAAGATGATTTTTTTCATGAATTTTTAAATCCCTCTCATATTTTTTAAAGGATCATTTTATTGGGGGCTCTTACAACTCTTCTAACAATCTACACACCCATCCGTTGTGTCAAGCACATTTGTACATTTGTTGCCACCATCATTCTGAAAACATGTGCCTTCAATGTAAGCCTTTGGTATCAGCTCCTCATTTGTACCCCCCCCCATGAACCCTTGATAATTTATTATTATTTTGTCATGTCTTACACTGTCTGACATCTCCATTCATGCACTTTTCTGTTGTTCATCCCCCAGGGAAGGGGTTATATGTAGATCCTTGTAATCAGTTCCCCCTTTCTACCCCTCCCCTCCACTTTCCTGGTATCACTGCTCTCACCACTGGACCTGGTATCACCACTCTCACCATCTGTCCTGGATTCCATGTCTCCAGTTCCTGTCTGTACCAGTGTACATCCTCTGGTCTAGCCAGATTTGTAGCTCTTACAACTCTTATTACAATACATACATCAATTTTATCAGGCATATTTTGTACATATGTTGCCATTGTTTTTTTCTAGACATTTACTCTCAATTGAGCCCTTGGTATCATCATTTTTCCTCCTACCCACCCCCTCCACCCCCACGTGTCTCCTTGGTAGATTAAAATTTATTATTTTCATATCTCACACTAACTGCTTTCTCCATTTCCCCATGGTTTCTGTTGATCTTCCCCCATGGAGGGGTGCATGTGGTTATGTGCCAATCATTGTGATTGGTTCCCCCTTCCTACCTACCCTTCTGGTATCACTGTTCCCATTCCTGTATCCCATGTGTCGTGAGTTCTCTCTCATCTATACCTGTGTACATGCTCTGGTCCAGTCCAGAGTGAGAAGCCACACTGAGGTCACGACAGTGGGGGGTGAGGAAGCCTCAGGGAACCAGAGGAATATTGTGTGATCCATTGGTGCTCCACTGCACCCTGGTTGACTCATCCCTTTCCTGCGACCCCTCTGTGAGGGGATGTTCCATTGTCTACAGATGGGCTTTGGGTCTCTGCTCTGAGCCCTCATTCTTAACCATATGGTTTTGTTTGTTTGTTATGAATCTTCTGATGCCTGTTACTTGGTTCCAGTGATACCTCATGATTGTACCAGCTGGTGTACTTCTTCCATGTGGGCTTGTTGCTTCACTACTGGATGGCCTCTTGTTTATATTCAAGCCTTTAAAACATCAGATGCCACATCTTTTAATAGCTGGGTACCATCACTTTCTTTACCACATTTGCTTATGCACCCATTTTGTCTTCAGCGATTATGCAACTCCCTCATATTTACAACTAAATTTTATCCATTGTCTTCATACTTGTGGGGAGGCTGATCCACAGTAGGTTGAACAGAATCACAAAGTACTAGGATGGCAAAGTGTTTGTGTTAGAAAGCTCATTTTACCATAAAGGAAATAAACAAAAACAAATTGGTAAAACCTCAAGGGGTTTAATGCTTAAAAACATGACCTTTTAAGAGAAAATACCATAGTAAAGGTTTTTTTTTTGTGTACCACTTTTCATTTTGCTACAAATTCTTAGCAATGAAGCATAAAAATGTCCTGTGAGTATACATTCTCTGTTGCATTGTGGAAACTACTTTCCCCGAAGATCAGAACGAATAAAACTGCCAGATTCTAGCACTTTTTCTTTTGTTCATTTGTAAAATGGGGGTAATTCCATCTAGTCCAAAGACTTCTTGTAAATCTTAAATAGTAAAGGGGAAACACATCCCTGACAGGGTTACTGAAAGTTTCTGATACAGCTCAGGGGAAGACAGTCCATTTTAAGATCAGTCCTAGATATAACCCTTTCTTGGGGAAAAAAGAGATTTCTTACTATATGAAATATACAAACCAACTATAAGAAATACACTCCCAATTATGAAAAAAATATAAAAATTTGTGCCTTACAATGAAAATTTCCATTTATATGATCCACTAATTTCATTAAAATATTAATTTTTTATAAGAAATTATATTTGAATATTTACAAGTCTTCTGACTTGCTTTATCAAGGACCATAGCTCATAATGTAATAAATGAATTTACTTAGAATTTCTATACCAGCTCAGACTCAAAATGGGAGAAGAGCCAAACCTAGGTCTGGCAATATGCTTTTACGTATTCTGAATACATTTTGTCGGCTTGACCAGTTTCACCTTTATCAGGTAGAGGTGTGACAAACGGTACTGCAGGCACATTGCCCACGTGGCTAAGCAGCCTCTAGTTTAGCTTCTTCTGTCCCACTGGTCTCATCCACAACCACTTTCCCAGTCTCCAAATTCTGGGTAGTTGCAGAGGCCTGGAGGTTTTGAAACGTTCACTATGGCACACTGTAATCCCAAACCCTAACAGATAAAGTAAAATATTCTAAAGCACGTGAGGTAATTTTTTTTAGACTCACTGTATTCACCACTGCTAATACCTTGAAAGACTACATTTTATGGTTGGCATGTCAAAGTGCATCTATGTCCCAAGTGAATAAGCATCATTCATTAACAACAAAAAAATTGCCCCTGGGGGACAGACA
Source organism: Tenrec ecaudatus (assembly GCF_050624435.1). Classification (NCBI taxonomy): domain Eukaryota; kingdom Metazoa; phylum Chordata; class Mammalia; order Afrosoricida; family Tenrecidae; genus Tenrec; species Tenrec ecaudatus. Next base: position 15,159,658 of record NC_134544.1, read on the forward strand.
ACAGAAAAGGGGGTGAAGGTAGATGTCGAACAGGGCAAGATATGACAAAATAATAATTTATAAGTTATCAAGGGCTCGTGAGAGAAGGGAGAGTGGGGAGGGAGGGGAAAAAAAGAGGACCTGATGCAAAGGGCTTAAGTGGAGAGCAAATGCTTTGAAAATGATGAGGGCAATGAATGTACAGATGTGCTTTACACAATTGATGTATGTGTGGATTGTGATAAGAGTTGTATGAGTCCCCAATAAAACATTAAAAAAAATTTTTCCAGGTCCAATTCAACTCTTAGATGTCAAGATGTTGCATCTCCAGGGGCTTAAGTGGAGAGCAAATATTTTGAGAATGATGAGGGCAATGAATGTACAAATGTGCTTTACACAATTGATGTATGGATTGTGATGAGTTGTATGAGTCCCTAATAAAACGATTTAAAAAAAGATGTTGCATCTATATCTCAGAAATGTAAACGCTTTACGCTTTAAGAATTAACTTTAAACTTTGTAAAACATGCTGACATTTTTATGACGTTGAAACGTGTCTAGACAAGTAAATTGTATCTATTACCTATAAGTAAACTCGATGATGGCATAAATTTTGCTTTACCTTTCTATAGACCCCAGTTTATAAGAGTGGATTCAAGAAGTTAGTTGAATAGTGGGGTTGAAGGATAATGTAACTTTTCCATGAATTTTAAAGCATACATATATAGATATACTTTGTAGAGAGATAGATATAGGACACATGACCCCCACGTTCCATTCTGTTCTAAGGTTCCAAGGAGAAGGAACCAACTAAATGGCACTTAACATCACTTAACAACACAGAAGCGTTTATTTGGTGTTTCTGGATGGCGCACCCTGTGAAGCGCTCCATTAGTTGAAATGTTGGGCTGGCGATAAGAAACCCTCCAGAAGCACCTCGGAAGAAAGCCCTGGCGGACGGCTTCTGAAAGGTCGTATCTTTGAAAACCTTACGGAGCAGTTCTATTGGGACATATACGTGGTCGCCAGGAGTCGGGAAGAACTAGGAGGCAACTCAAAGCAGCTGCTCCGGGAAAGCGGGCGCGCCACCCGCGGCGGGTACTGCGCGGCCGCTCGACGTTGCCCTGGCTGGGGTAGTCGGGCAGCCGAGGCAGCTCGCGGCCCCACTTTTGAAGTGCCGATCGCCATCAGTGGAGAGTAGGGCAACCAGGAGAGCCTCACGCCGCACTCCCGGAAGGTTTCACGCTGCAGCGCCCTACCACTCAGCCTCCGCTTCGCTGCAGAGGTCTTCCGGTTCTCTAGTCCCGCGAGATTTCGCGCGTGTCCTGCCCCCTCGCGGCCCCACCTCCACCGGAACCCCACCTCGGGCCCGCTCCCCCACCTCCAATGCCAGAGAGCAGAGATACAAGCCTGTGGTCTGGCTCGACAGCAAAGCCCGCTCCCAACTCCAGACTCATTGGCGGAAGGAGGCCGGGGGCGGGAGCTGAGGGGGCGGGACTCTAGAAGTATCGCGAGAACAGCGGCAGATCTGGTAGGAGCTGCGGGGAGTTCCGTGGTGGAGGGCCGCTTGCATGTTGGCTTTGGGAGACCCTCGAAACTGCGTTTTGTGGGGATAGAAGGGCGCTGCTTGAGGTCTTTCGCGGCCTTCCGCGTTGAGGCCTCATATCCAAATCAGTCGTGGCCCGGATGAGCCACATGGAAAGTCTGGGGGCTCGTGCCGAGGTGGGGCGGCCCCCAAACTGTGGCCTGCCCTCGTGCAAGCTTCCTTTTCTCGGTGTTTCCTTCCTGTGGGTGACGTCCCTCCGGCCAGCGAGCCAGTGTCCAGTCTAGGAGTCTGAAGGTGGTTTCCTTTCCTCCCCTTAAGCCATGTGCTTGCTGTCCCTGAAAGCCACGCGACAGCTCTGCTGCTGTCTCCACGGGGAGAGCGCCTCCCTAGAGAGGGTCAGCCCTGGGGGGTGCCGAGGCGGGAAGGAGGCGCCCCAAAGTGGGTCTGGGGTGGGTCCTCCCGCGCTTGTGACCCCCGTTTCCCGACCGGGCCTGCAGGTGCTCAAAACCACGCAGGATTATATGACTCGCATCACAAGAACCCTTCAAAAATAACCATTTCCGCCCCCTTTCCAGAAGCCCAGAGCTGTTCGCTCACTCGGTCAAGTTCCCTGCACTGATGGTACTGAAAGTCCTGCCGCCTCTGTTGAGGTAGACATTTAGGCTAGAGGAAGTTGTAGTTTTCCTTTATCACACTCAACTCCCATCTAGTCGATGCCGACTCACAGTGAACCAATAGGACACAGTAGAATTGCCCCTGTGAGTTGGTTTCCAACAGTTAAAACACTAACTATGGGAGTAGAAAGCTCAGTCTTCTATGGAGCGGCTAGTGGGTTTGAACTGTGGACCTTGTTGATTCCAGCCCAATGCATAACCACTGTTCCACCAGGGCTTGTTTATCATAAGCATTGTCAAGTTTAGGAGCTCGAGGCTTTTACAGTTTATGTCATTGCATCTTTGATTGCAATTCGAAGTGGTGTTAGGAGATACTTTCCAGGCAGCTAGCGGCTGGCTGTATCGTGTGCTATACCAGATACCCAGGGATAATTTACTCTTAGAATAATTACATACAGTATTATTTAATGTTTCACACTGTCTCGTTTTTCTCCCCTACAAATTTGCAATCTAATCCAATTTTGGGCATGCCTTCTTTGTATCCTAATATCCTCGCACAGAATTACGTACCTAGTATTTGGTGTAGTGGATTAGGCCATGAGCGAACACAGAAGGATCATGACTTCCTGGACCCACAGGGCCAGTTCAACCCTGCGCTATAGGTCCCTGAGGGTCCTATAGGGTCTCTCAAAGCTGGAAGCCACTGTGGCAGTAGGGTTGGTTTTCTGTGTACAGGACATTTTTGCGCATGAACAAATATAATCTTGTTCTTTACTATTAGTTTAGGGAACTAAGAGCAAATGATAGAGGAGTGAACTTTCAAAGCATGGAGGAAATGTTTAACTTCACCCCTTCTGATTCTCTTAAAAAATGAATGAGCCAAATGAATGTTAACTGGTTCAAGTCTGTGTTCGCCCCAAGAGGTTGGCTAATATCTTAATCCTTGGGGCCATGAGAATCCCTTAGAGCTGTCTGCTAGCGTCAAGAAAAAATTGAATTTATAAATAAAGAATTTGAAAAACTCAAGCTTAGTAATAGCTGCCATGTGAGCAACCAAGAATGCCCTGAGCTTTACGTTCTCTCTTATACAGGATTTCAGTGGACTGGATCCTTGCTTATTCAAACCCACCAACCAAGCGGAGCAGTTGATATCAAACTCTGGTTGTCCCTAGTGTACAGAGCAGAATATTTAAAAACATAACATTGCCACTGCCATCGAGTCAGTTCTGTCTCAGAGATGCTGTAGGACAGGGCAGAACTGCCCCCTGTACATTTCTAAATGTGTAACTCTTTACAGGAGTAGAAACCCTGTCTTTTCCCCCATGGAGTAGCTGGTTTCCTGATTTTGAACTGCTGACCTTGTGGTTAGCCCAATACGCAACTACTAACCACCAGGGCTCCTTTAAAAACATAAGGCCCATCTGTATGTTTTCAACTGTTTGGGAATACTTTTGGCTGCCTGGAGCATACCAGATTTAATTTTGTTTCCTCTTTTAGTTTTCTCCTGGAGGTGAATTGGCAGCTCGGGCTATGCTGCTGTTCTTCCTGCTGGGTCTGCTGGTACATGTTGTGTTCTTCGCCTCCATCTTTGACATCTATCTGACGTCTCCCCTGGTTCATGGGATGACTCCTCACTGGACACCGTTGCCTCCTCCGGCAAAAAGACTAGTGTTGTTTGTGGCCGATGGCCTGCGAGCCGACACACTTTTTAAGTTAGATGAAGATGGAAATCCCAGAGCACCGTTTATCAGGTGAGCATGCCCACTGGTACAGAGCCATCTCTTGAAAAGGTTTATGGTCTTAATTAACATTCTATAATTTACTTCTAGGTTCTTATATCCCTTTTAATGGCTACACTGAAACTCAGCTAAAATTCATGGTTAAAGGGTTTGTTAACAGGTTGAAATGCCAATGAGAATTGCTTAGATAATTGTTTATCAGGACATATTACAACGTTTTAGATCTGCTAATAAATGCCATAAATAAATAAATGCCCAAAGGGGGCATATCACTTTGTTGTAAGCCTCAACTGTACGGCATTCAGCTCAAACTGGGTCATCACACCCTGCTTCCTGTCTTAAGTGCCCAGAGGTTCCCCACTCCATACGCTGTCCTCCTGCACAAAAGCACTCAGCTTTACTTGGTCCGTGGGTTGGGAAGTCCATCAGTCTGTTCCATGCTGACTCCTGGTTATGCTGCTGCTCTTTTGATGGTACAGCTGTCTTCTGAATTTAGGAGGTTCATTGTACAAGGATCTGGGGTCCAGATGATACGCTCCACTCCTGGCTCCCTTGCTGGTAATGAGATCCCTCCTGCTGCTTCTCAGAGGACTCATTTTATACACAGCAGGATAGCATTCCAGGGAATCCTATTCTCAATTTTTCACAGGTGAATCCTATTGATATCTTTCTCCACCTTCTTACCACACCCATGCAGGGAAATTCATTTGGTGGGAGTTGGAGACTTTGACTAGATGAGCCCTATTAACTAATTCACTGCCCCTGCAAAGGTTACCCTGAGTTCAAATAAACAGCAAAATGTCTGACTGTGTCTCTCATATTGGGTGCAGGGATGATGGTAAAGAGACAATGGCACATGTATGTGTGTTACAGATTGCCACCACATTCCCTGCAGGTGTCATCTGTACATGATGAATTGACATGGATGGTCTTAGCTGCTTGGTCTGACAGGTCCTAAACTGGACCAGAACTCTATTACAGTTTTCTTAGAAATAAGCCTATTTAGAGATTTGTAATAATAACAGGCCTAAAAATTAGCCTCCCCATACCTTTGATTACTTAACCAGGAAACCTATAACTTACCTCCAAATACCACCTTCTGGAAAAGGCCCTTACAAGGAGTGCAGTTCTGCTAACTGTGATTTTGCCCCATTAGCCAGCAAGCAAAAGAAAAGTGTACTATTTTAGATTCACGGTCACCCTACAAAGAATTGGACTTATCAGTCTCTATGTAATTAAATCTCCCCCTGTGCCTCTCTGAAAGCTATTGTGGGGAAATTAAAATTTATTGGGAGAGTTGTCTAACATTCCAGGACAACTCACACTTCCTTCCTCATGCTCACCCACCACCATCACTTTCTATACGGTTGCCCTGTTTTGTTCTTCTCTATGGATCTTATCACTTTGTGACATTATGGTATGTGTGTGTTCATTCATGTGTAAATTCCTGGAGGCCTGGGATTTGACTGTTTTCTGCATCGCTTTATCCCAGTTTTTCCAAATGTGGTACATGCTGAGCAAAGAACTTGTTGACTGGCTGAAGAATGAGTGAATGGATCACTTTAACGCCACATTGCATTTTCAGAAATAGATTGTAGGGGCTTAAGAAAAGACATAAAATATAGGAGAAAAAGAAAGAAAGAAGCAAATGAGGACCCTGAGCAACAAAAATAGGAATATAAATCAAGCCAAAGTTAAGTATTCATAATTTCATAACAGAAAGTTCCACCAGTACAGGAAATATTGGGGTGAAATGCTTGAGGGTGGCTATAGAAAGTAGAGAAATGTAGTTCATTGTAAAAAGATAGAAAGTACTGTTGGGAAGAAAGCACCAAATGCGCTGGGTGCTCGGTGCGCTATTCTGATGGGCCTTCCTGAAGGAGGCACGGGGCCTGTGGTCGTCGGGGAGCAGAGGCACTGAGGGTCAGATCGTTAACGTGCTCTCTTCTGTGGGCCATCGTATGCTTACCTTTCAGAGATACCTGTTTGTCCTAAACCCGCCTTTTGAAAGGTTTTATCCTCTTAAAAAAAAAATTACGAACTCAATAACAACAACCCAAAACTCACTGCCGTAGAATGGATTGCCTCACCGCGACATTTAGGAAAGGGTAGTACTGCTCTTGTGGGTTTCTGACTGTAAATCCTTTTTAAAAAAATCATTTATTGGGAGCTCTTATAGCTCATATCACAATCCATACATATATCCGTTGTATCAAGCATATTTGTACATATGTTGCCATCATCATTTTCAAAACATTTTCTTTCTACTGGAGCCCTTGGTATTAGCTTCTCATTTATTTTCTTCCCTCTCTCATGAGCCCTTGATAATTCATAAATTGTTTTATTCATGTCTTCCACTGACCGCGGTCTCCCTGCATGCACTTTTCTGTTGTTCCTCCCCCTGGGAGGGGGTTCCCTTTTTCTCGCCCCCACCTTCCCTTTCCCCTTCTCCTGCTACTCTCATTATTGGTCCTGAGGGTTTAACTGTCCTGGATTCCCTGTGTTTCCAGTTCTTACCTGTATCAGTGTACTTGCTCTGGTGAGAATGTAAATCTTTATGAGAGTATAAAGCCTCATCTTTCTCCTTGAGTATAAAATAAACTGATTGAAATGCTTTTAACACAAGGGGCATATAAATTTCCTTATAGCCTTCTCTCCTTTTAAGTTCCATGTTCATGATTTAACCCAAGAAGCTAAAAAAATGCTTTTCTTTTAAAACTGGGCTCTAGGTAGTCCTAATAGCAGCTTCTATATATTTTATTAAAATTGGTTTTATTCCAAAGTTAGTCAATATTAAGAGGCTCTAAACCAATATATGAACATATTTTTATAAAGATGTATGATGTCAAGCGTTGATTTTTAAAAATGTCAGTAACGCACCCACTACTTTATGTCTGTGTCCCACTGGTCTTTCACTTGTAGTTACTTTCTGTCCAAAACATCGAGAATCACTCGGATTGCAACTGAAAGAACGTTGATACATTTTAATAAATATTTTGCCGGATGTAATCTGAAATTTTCAAGTATAATTTCTGGTAGCTGAATCCACACTTCACAGTTTTTTAAAATTTTGATAATTTCCAATTATACAGAAGTGGAGTTTGTTTAATTTAACCTCTTTGTACCAGTTGTTAGCGTTTTTCTTCAGACATTCTTTGCATGTACCCACACACACTCTCTCTCAATTGCTTTTTATTTATTTATTTTGAGACAGAAAGAGAGAGCTTTATATTTATTTCTGTTGTACAGATTAAAGAAAACTATAATGAACTATGGTATACATCTGCTTTAGCCCTAGGGTTCAGGAGCAATTTGTTTCTGCTAAAGATTTCCAATGTACAAGCCATTACGATTCCCTGATTTATGCTCTGGCCACCGTCATGGTCATCATGCCGTCTACTGAGACAGCCTTGTTCCTACTGGTGGTTGTGCCACTGCTGACCCAGAATCCTAGAAGACAGGTCTAGGTCTGGGGAGGCCATTCTTATGTCCAGCAGCACCTATCTCTGATCTATACAAAATAACTATTACATGCTGTGTGAGAGGTGAAGGCACTTCCATCTGCAGTAGATTTCTTAACACCTTAAAGAGGGAACATCTTCTAGTCTCTCTTAGGGGACAGAGATATGGAATTGTGTACTGCATCACATATAATACATTCACAAAAGCATTCCTTGGGCTTTTGTGTCTACATTATGCCAAAGTGGCTCTGGCATTTTAATATTACTTAGTGTGACCACCATTAAGTCCGGGTTGTAGTCGACCAAGCAAGCAGTTAACTCTGTGCCTCTGCGCGAGGAAGGGCCTCCAAATACAATCTCTCCGTAGACCAGCTTTCTGTTTCTCCCTTGTGACTTTAACCCCCTCCCTGATTCCTAAGATGTTTTATCAACATAAAGAGCAAAATCTTACCATTACCTGCTCCAGGTACTGGTCTCTGCTGATTACATGCCCAAAGTATGAGGTAAGACCCCATCCTCCTCAGTTCTAAGGCGCTCTGGCAGTCCATGATTTATTGAGCGTTCCTCACCAAGCCCATGATTCAAAGGCATCAACTCTTCCCCAGTCTCCTTATTCACTGTCCATCTCCTGCATGCCAGCCAGTCTCTGGAGGGAGGTGTGGCAGTCTGCTTTGGTAAAGATTGGCAACCGTGGAAATCCTCGGAGGCAGTTCTCTGTGGAGAGGGTCACCATGAGTTGAAACAGACATGGCTGAGCCTCTCAGTCATGACTTCAGGAGTCAGGTCCGAGCAGAGAGAGCCCTCAGTGACTTTTCATTAAAGAGTTTGAAATCAAGGCGTCACGGCACTTTTACCCGGAACTCTTTAGCACGCATATTCCAAGAACAAGAGCATTTCTTCTACATGACCACCATACTCTCATCATGTCCAATAAATATGTGTCTGTAATGACATTGAGTGTTTCTGTTACTTCTATGTAATAAACCGTCTCAATACTTTGTGGCTTAAACAGCAACAATGTCTCTTGCCTCGATTCTTTGTGGTGATTGGCAGGGTCTTGATTGGTTTCCCCTGGGCTCCCCACACTGAGCAAGTGAGAAAGCGGGGAGTAGGCTCAGACGGGATTCAGAAGATTCTAAATTGGCTTACATTTTGACTTAAAGTTTGATTCCTGTAGTGATCTGATTGTTCTGAAGCCCTGTGAGAGTATTTGATCATGGTCTGTGTTAACCATCCATCTTCATGTCCACTAGGAATGTCATGATGCATGAAGGCAGCTGGGGGGTCTCGCATACACGTGTGCCCACGGAGTCCAGGCCAGGGCACGTAGCCCTGATTGCTGGGTTTTACGAAGATGTCAGTGCGGTTGCCAAAGGTACTGTTTACCTCAACAGACCTGTTAAGTAGAAAAGTCAGTGCTGAATTGTGTCACTAAGTTAAAAGTGTGCTCTGAAATACTTTGGGTAAGAATTTTAGCATGCTTACGCATATGAATACACTAGTATTAATTTCGGAATTAAGCTTTAGTGCTTTATCATCTTTAGTGCTTTATCATCTTATGCTATTGAAAATTATGATTGGCTTAACCCAACCACCCATCATGTTGCCAATCATCCTAAAGCTTTCAAAGTGACTCTGCATTTCAGTGAGAAATAAATGATCTCTGAATGTTTTGTTTTATGTTGTGTATGTGTGTTATGATACACATAACATTAAATTTGTTTCTTGTCTTAGATTTATTCTGAGATTGATTTTTAAAAAATATTATTTGAAGAATATTTCTCTGGGGCCTTATTTCACTGTGTACAAATCATTGGTGTTATATGTGCTTACCCCCCTCAATTACCTGAAGGATGGAAGGAAAATCCTGTAGAATTCGATTCTCTTTTCAACGAAAGCAAGTACACGTGGAGCTGGGGAAGCCCAGATATCTTGCCTATGTTTGCCAAAGGTAAGAGTATTTATTGTATTTTTACCTTGTTCATTTTTAATATATTAGCTAGTTTATTGCTTTTGAGACCCTTATGTTCACTTTCCAACATCTCAGAAATAGTAATGTTCAATGTAAGGTGGATAGAAATGTCAGTTTAGTTTAATTGGCAGTGTTTTTCCCCCTTCAATTGTTATTGAAAAATGGGACATCATACAGTTGGCAGTATCATTGATTCAATGAAACACTGTCTGCCTCATTAGCTCTATAATCTTGAAAACCTGTCTGAGCTCTGGCTTTCCTTTTGGTAAAATGTGATGATAATAATGATTTCTATCTTAAAGAGGTTTTTTATGGATTAAATTAGATAGTGCATATCCAGCATTTACATGGTGACTTTAAGAAGTTAGCAGATGTCATGGCTTGAATTGTGTGCCTTCAAAATAGAAGCCAACCTGGCTGGGCCAGGCCTCAGAGTCGTTTGGCAGTGTTGCAATGATGTTCTCTGGCAGTGATATAATGTTGTAGCCATCTTCCGTGATGTGATCACAAGTGATCAGCTAGCCAGTTGAAAGGAGATTAGGGTGGAACATTACTCGGGTCATACCCCTGATTAGATGTTAGAAGAATTTCCCTGGGGTGTGGCCTGCATGACCTTTTAAAAGAGATAAAAGAAAGTGACAGGGACCTGACTACCACCAAGAAAGAAAAGCCAGGACTGGAATATGTCTTTTGGACCTAGGTCCCTGTGCTGAGAATCTCCTAGTTCCAAGGGGGAGATTTATGCTAAGACATATGGGGATTTTGAAGGGATGTTCAGTGCACAGCTGCCGAAGGTGACAGACACCTTCTCCCAGCCCCAGTGGAGAGAGAAAGCCTTCCTTTAGAACTGGTGCCCTGAATTCCGACTTCTAGCCCCTGAAACTCAAGAAACCAGACTTACTCCTATTAAGAGGACAGACTAAAACTGCCCCTGTGGGTTTCTGAGATTATAACTCTTCACAAGAGTGAATGGCTCATATTTCTTCGTGGTTCCAAACTGCTGACCTTGTGGTTGCAGCCCAACGCATAACTCATTATGTTAGACAGGGTTCTCTAGAGAAAAAAAACCAGGACACTTGTGCTTTACATATATTAATATAGATAGATATATAACATAAGAAATGGGCATTTAATTCATCTATTGAGCAGTACAAATGACTCAGTACAACTCACTTCTGTGAGACAGCTAATACAACGGCAGTCCTTCAAGTCTCGAGGGCCACTGGATGCAAGTCAAGGAAGCAGACAGCTGAGTCCTCTGTAGAGCAATGCAGGCTATCCAACCCCAGGCAGCAAACAGCTAGGCAGGTCACCAACAGTCAGCCAGATGACAGGGTCCGACAGTCCCCAGCACAAGCGATGCATATTCAGTAGTGTGGAGAAGCAGGTCTTGAAGGAACCTCAAACTACAGCGACACTCTCTGCGGGTTAGGTGTCCTTTGAAAAATGAGGCAGAGAACAAGCTAAGGGAGCCGCATCCTGGTCCGATCATCAAAGAGCAAGAGACAAGAAAGGCAAGGCTTGCCAAGCCATTTATAACTCTCTGCCCTTCAATTAATCTGGCCTGTGTTCATTGGCCAGGTTGACACAATAAACCTACTTATCCCACTCATAGTGTCACCACTCCTCTCTAGCCTCCTACCCTGTTAGAAAACAAATGTCTATTTTTTTGCAGCCATCTATTTGTGCTGTGTCTGTTCTAGCAGCCAGCACTAGTAACTAAAAGGGAATTTAGCACTGGGAGCAGGGCGCTGCTCTAGAAGATACCTAAAGCGTAGAACAGGGTAATTGATGGAGGTTGGAATTTTTTCGAGGTACCTAATAGTAAAAGCATAGATTGCCTTGAAAAGACTGTTTATGGAATTGCCACTGTCAAAGCTACTTCTAATGAGAGCTCAGAAGGAATTGAAGAGAGTTGTAACACCAGAGATGGTGTAGCGGATGAGAAGCAGCAGCAGAGACACAACAGCAGCAGAACCAAGAGGCTGGTGGAGATGGTTCAAGAGCCACCCCCTGGATGGAAAGAACTGTGTACCTTTGGACTGGAGTGTGGTGTCCCTGGGCACTTGTTGTGGGAGCAAGGCTTACCTACCATGGAGTGAGAGAACTGAGGACCTAAGGGGCGGAGCCTTACTAGAATCCGGTGCCTGCCGACTCTTGAGCAGAGCTGAAGAGCTTGGTAGCGTTTGACTAAGCACTGCAGAGACAGGCTCACTCAAGAGGTCTGGGGTGCTAAGAGGCCAAGGGACAAAGGAAGCAGATGCTGCAGAGACAGGCTCACTCAAGAGGTCTGCGGTGCTAAGAGTCCAAGGGACAAAGGAAGCAGACGCTGCAGAGACAGGCTCACTCAAGAGGTCTGCGGTGCTAAGAGTCCAAGGGACAAAGGAAGCAGACGCTGCAGAGATGAAGAGGACAGGAAGTACAGCTGCCTACGCATAGCTGCCTGGATGTCAAAGGGCCGCTTCAGTTCAAAGAGTCAGATCTTCACCAACTTGGCTTCTGCTTCTGAGCTGTGGTGCGATGTTTACAAATGCCAGAGGGACCGACTGGAGCCTGAGGGTGTGGGGCTGCCAAGACCAAGGGAGGGAAGAATAGGGACAGATGGGGCTGGGTGGGGTGCTCATTCACAGACTAGAAGGATGGAGCACCCCCAAAGCTGAGTGGCCATCCTAGTGAGACTGGAAGGTGGGGACAATGTGCAGAGCTAAGGGTCTCTGTTTGGAATCTAGAGCGCATGGCCAATACCAGGGGTCTGGAGGGCAGGCCTGTTACCTAGAATCTAGGTTCCTAAACCTACTTGACCTACTGTCCCCTTTTGAAAAAATTACCCAGCCCTTCCTTGGCTATTGATCACCTCGGTACTGCCGTCCATAGTCTAGGATATAGTACCTGCGTTCACAGGCCCACCCCCCTAGGATCATTCCTTGCCCCCGGGGCGGTGGTCTCACCTACTTTGGAAAATGCTGGCCTAGATGGGTTCAGAGACGAGGACGGGTTATTCTCCAGCCTTGAGAGCGAATGTGAATACTCTGCTGGCGCTTTCTCCGACTTGGTGCCCGTGATTCCCTCTTCCCTTGCAATTTCTCACTTGTGACAGAAATGCCTGTCCTGTGTCTGTTCAACGGCGGTACTTTGGAAGCTGATAAGTGATCATGTAGATTCCACAGGTTCACAGGCACAGAGACACTTTTATGGTTCGGACGTCTTGACTATTGGTTTAGAAGTTGGTTCTGATGCATAGTAACCCCACAGGACAGAGTAGACCTGCCCACGAGAGCTTCTGGACTGTAATCCTCACCACAGTGAACTGCTCCATTTGTCCTTCTACTGAGCAGCTGGTGGGTGTGAACTGCCAACCTTCAGGTTAGCAGCTGAGCAGTTTAACCACTGTACTACCATGGCTCCTTATTCCCCTATATTAAGAAAAAAAATTTTAAGGTAGGTTTATTCAAAGGATAAGAGAAGTGATATATTTGAGGGATTTTTTTCATGGCTTTGGAGATTCTATGAATGAATAGCTCCATTTACTTTACAGACTAGAATCTTTGAGTAGTTCATCCCGTGAGGGAGACTGGTGATAGCCTTGTAAGACAGCGTAAAGCTGCCCACTGGAGTGTTGGCGCTTAATCCAGGCAGCGCGCTCCTGTTGAGTGACATCTCCTGACATCAGTGTCACTTCCCAGCAGTGTGACTTGGCCTAGTTAAGGAACTGATCTGTAAGAAAGAGCATTTTAGCAGGGAGACAAAAGGCGACAGCACCCACTGACCTGCACAGCAGGGGCCCTGGCTTGCAGTGGGCACTAAGGGCGTGTCTGGGCGTGCTTGTGGAACATTCTGGCTACTCACAAAAATCTCTGAAGAACTATCATTTTATGAGAGTTAAAATGTTTTGTTGTGAAAATTCTTTTCTTAAACTAATTTGCAGGTGCAAGTGGAGACCATGTTTATACACATAGTTACGCTGCTGAAAGAGAGGATTTTGGTGCCCAGGACGCTAGGAAACTGGACACCTGGGTTTTTGATCATGTGAAGGTGAGCGCCCTGGTGCCCCACAGCCCCCACACAAGTTACTTTTATATCTAAAGCATCAGAAACTGATTCGCCAGTAACTGTATCTCAGCTGTTTTTGCTTTTTTTCTTCTCTGCGCCCATCAACTTGAACATTCTGTATTGCTGCAGGCTATTTAAAAATATTGAGTCTATCTAAACAGTACGCATTCTGTAATGGCCGCTTACAGAAATAACACTTGAAAGCCCAGTTGCTAACACGGAAGGAACCCTACCTTGGCTCTTTTGTTCCCTCACTGTGGGGAGACCTTCTAGAGTCTTAATGGACACATAGAACCTGCCTCGTGCAGTCCTGCACCCATTTGAGATGTAGGAAAGCCTTCTGACAAGTAATGCGCAAATGAAATGCAGCCCCAGTAACAATGCAGATGGTGTTGTTAAAACAATTTTTACTGTAAAGAAAAGACTAGATAAGCAAATAAAAATGACAGCGTTACAGGTAGAAATGATTGAGATGATGTATAGTTAGCAAGGTCGTCATTTGAGAACATCTGAGGGTTCAGTTAAGCAGTAGAGACTTGAATTATCTGATAGTGACAGTTATCACAATTTCATTGGGGAAGCAGTAGAATTTATATTCTGGAAAACGTGGTGTGATTACCTTACTTATGACTCACTAATCCATTGTTCTTCATCTACCGGTTAGAACACCCAATTCATTCCATGTAGGAGGAGACTTCAGAGCGTTTGTGGAAAATGGAATTGAATGGTAAAAATTATAGACATTATTGCTCAACTCTAGTGCCGCTAAGCTGTTTAGTTCAGTCATAAAGGACGGAGGGTCCCGGAAGTTACACTGTGCCATTGCGATCTTTTCTTACGCCATTAACTGGAGAGAAATGGGTGCCCTTTAAAGATTGTTTAATAGTCGAAGCAAAATAAAGGCAGAAGGAGCCAAGTTGGGATGGTTAGGTGGAAACCTAATGATTTCCCATGGGAACTCTTGCAAAATTGCCCAGTTTCGTGAGAGGGCTGAGGAGGGGCGTTGGCATGATGAAGGGCTGGTGTATCTTTCCCAGGCATTTTTCTGTGAAAGTGTTGGCTAGCTTTCTCAAAACACTCTCAGAACAAGCAGGTGTTCGCCTGCGTTTCCCTCCAGAGAGCCTGCATGCAAACGCCGGGAGCATCCCCAGAGCCTCTGCCATGACTTTGCCGTGATCGGTCCACTTTCACTTTGATGGGACCACATCAAAGCCAAGCCATTGCTGTGAAGGTTTTTTCTCCTTCAGGAAAGTATTGGTACAGTCATCTTTCGTCTCCTGTCATCAATTCTTCCAAGAATGTTTGAGGAGCATGAGCTCACTTGTTTAAAATGCCCATTGAAGGCTCGAGTCTTGTCAACAGCTCATCTGGGTGCAACAATTTTGGGCAGAAAGTTTGCTCAGCTTAAATTTTGTTTCGTTTAGTCCATTTTTAAAGCCAAACCAATTGTAATGTCTCTGGTGTTGGCTATTGCTTCTGATATTAACCGTTGGTCCTCTTCAGATGCATAATTTTGTTTGAGGGAAATTGATAGAGACCTGGTTTACTATTAAGTCTTAAACAGTACAAAAATAAGACCATCAGCGTCAGGTCATAGCAGTGCCTGAGGATTCATGGTACTGTGGCTCCTGACTGACGGAGGGCATGGGACGCAAAGGGTGCTCACAGAATCATGACTGGCAGTCGATGTCCTGATCACAGTTACGAGCAGGACTGCAGACGAGAGGAAGGGGCCGTGGTTGGGACACATAAACACTATTGAGTGGAAAAGCGACAAGGTTCGTCCTGAGCCCTCAAACCACCTTGGTCAATGTGTAGCTTATGACCATGTGGCACTCACAAACCCACTGATATCGAGTCAGTTCTGACAGTTCTCACAAACTCACTGCCCCTGTGAGTTTCCAAGACTAACTTGTTATGAAGGAAAAATCCCATTTTGAATTGCTGAACTTGAGGTTAGCAGCCCAGTGCGTAACCACTGCTCCCCCAGACTCCATGTGGCCACAGAATCCCAGTTTCCATGAATGGCACACTTAGGAAAGTCCCCAAAAGGGGGGCTGTCCCTCCCGGGGCAGCCTAGGGCAGTGGTAGCAAAGACGGCCTGAGAGCCTTTGACATTGCTCATCCGTGTTCCAAAAGAACTCTCTGGAAGCTGAATCTACGTGGAGACTCAGTGGGTTTAGGGCTCCCACTGTAAATCCTAAAATCCTACCCTTCCACAGATCTAACACACCTACTGCCTGTCATCAGGTCGATTCTGGCTCATGACGCTACACGGCAGACTAGAACTGCCCCTTTGGGTCTCTGAGGCGCTATATCTGTATGGGAGCAGACATCGTCCTCTTGGGAAGCAACTGTTGACCTTGAGATTAGCAGCTCAAAGCAAAACCAGCCACTCAGCATTTTGAGTTCACTGGCAAACTGATGTGGACGGTTTGCGGCTGTGGGCTTCGTTTCCAACCCCAACTTCACTATCCGTCTGTAAACTGCTGATCGCTTTGGGGCCTTGTCCCCGTGAACTCCCTGAGCATCAGTGATCTCCCATTCTCCCCCTCCCCCCCACCAAGCTTCACCTTCAGTTTGATGCCTGTTGCTTCCACCTGAGCAGAATTCATCTGAGCGCCTTTCAAGCAGATGCCTGATTGTTTGTGGTGTCGCAAACCAGGCCTTGTTCTGATACATTGTAACAAATTAGTACATTTTTGTGTGTGTGCAATCACAATTTGAAATCCCAACATTGCTATTTTATCCCCTTTCATAGTACATACACATTTCCATGAACTTTTTGAAGAGTCCTGGAGAGAAACTTGCCTTGGTTTACCCTTCGTGCCTTTTACCAGTGGAGCACCGTGGACTCATATTGTGACTTCTCTGTTACAGTCTTTTTTGTTAGTTGTTAAGTGTACCCCTCAGTATGTCTGTAGTTTTTTTTGGCTTCACTTTGTATGAATTAAGTGCTCAATACATTTTTGATAAATTCTATTTTGACTATCAGGTATTTCCCTTCAAAATTTTCTTTTAATCTCATAATTTCATCGACCGGGAAAACATAAGCAACATTTTTTGTTAATCATTGCTTCTTTTTAGAAATTTATATGTAAATAGGAATTAACTATAGGCTGTTAAAATGTAAACAGCCTATCATTTGACCTATTTTAAACATTATTATAATACTAGGGAGTATGGATCTGACTGGGAGAGTGAGTGTTAGGACAGTTTTAAATCATAATTTAGTATACTAAGTCACATCTGGTTAAAGACTTTGGGTTTCTAATTTGACATACATAGCCCCCAATCTCATGAATTCCCATATTCTGGGTATGATTCTTTCTGGTTGAGCTGGGGGATGATACACTCTGTGGCTAGCTGGATATTCATGTTTAGATTTTTTACTATTATTGTTTCAGTATTTTAACCTGCTGGTGTTGCAGAAGGAGTCTGCTGGTACAGTGGGAGAGAGACGAGGCGGTCTGCTCCGAGACCCACAGGGGTGGCTCCCCTCTGTTCTGTAGGGTGGCCATGAGCTGGAATCGACTTGATGGCAGTGAGGTTTTTGATTTTGCGCATTGAGGCTGGATAGTGAACAGAAATGCATCTAAGATTGATAAAACATTGTTAAGCTGTCACCCTCTTATTATTTTATTTTTGGTTTTTACTAACATATCCTGTCTACTGCGTCTTAGTGGGTTAGATCTGGAGGGAACCGTGGTGTATGCTTATGACCTTCTTCCTGCAGTTTTAAACAGAAGCTAGCTCACGTCCTAGAGCACTGGGTCTGAACTGAAACGGAGGGTGTGGTGCTCAGTAGGTCCTGAGAATAAATTTAAGCCACATGAGGTCATTTAATTTCATATATATGTACGACCTTAATAAAACATGTTCATCGATGTTAATATCTAACAAAATGAGTGAACTAATGATTTTAACTGTTTGTTCCATCTAGGAGTTCTTTCGTGCTGCCCCAGCCAACCAGCCTTTGTTTTCTAAAATCAACGAAGAGAAAATAGTTTTTTTCTTACATTTATTAGGAATAGATACAAATGGACATGCTCATCGACCATCCTCGAGGTAATTTTCATATTGCCTTTAACTTTTTTTTTTTTTTAGAGAAACAGCTTTTCTTTTTGAAATTTTAAAGATATTTATGGGTTGTTTTTGTAATTGCAAAAACAATGGTTATTTTATAACTAGTGTTCTATAGAGTATATTCTTAATTATATGAGCTAGAGCAGGAAATAGTTGTTAAAATCACACAAACTGGAGCTGCACATTAATATAAGTGAAATTTGATCTGTACATAGATTCAGTATGCTTCGTTTATCAAGGTAGAAAGTAAACCATGAAGTAAAAAGCATCTGTTGATGTTAACCTTTATGTCATTTACAGTAATGTAGTTACTTCTTACTGGCATGTTCTGTATAATTATTTTTAGTCTAGCACATGAGTTTTTGCATATTACATTCCAGTAGCACTCTGTCTCCAGCAGCAAACATTTTTTCCTTACTTTTCAAACCATAAGTGAGAGGAAGAGTCCATGTCATACATTTGATCTCGGTCCTGAGTTTGGTTCGGCAGCCTCACCGTAACGCTCCTTGGCGTGGCTGCCAGTGCTAGTCGTGAGTGCTCCCTGTCGCTCTTCTTGCATGCGCTGCACCGTTTCCATGGATGGAATGAATGCATCCTCAGTCAACCTTGCTTAACTGTGTGCAAGGTTGAAATACAGTCTGCTAAGAACTCTGACTGCATTTTATAGCCCTAACAACATAGGTAATATAAATAGCCTGTACTTGACACTGTACTATTTACCCATTAGTATGTCAAAGTCACTGGACTTTGTGTTGTGAAAGATGTGTACTTGAAAGTCATCATTATTGAATTTGGCACTTAAAATATTCATTAAAATGTATTCTCTGATCTGTAGCTTCTTTTAGCTAAGCTATCAAAGATACAAAAATCTGTCCTAAAGAGCTCTGATTTTTAAACATTAAAGGTGTAACATAAAAGCAATTAAATGTAATGAGTTCATGTTGAATACATTTGATTTCTATAAACTAATGTAATTTATTTGTTCAATTTCTCTGTAAACAGGGAATATAAAGACAATATTAAAACAGTTGACGATGGAGTAAAAGAAATGGTGTCTGTATTTCAACAGTTTTATGGAAATGATGGGAAAACTGCATTTATCTTCACCTCGGACCATGGAATGACAGACTGGGGTTAGTTCATCTCTATGTGGTATAATTGAAGTAAATGTTGCTTTCTTACTATAGTGAGAGAATTATATGTCTCAGTATATAATTGTTGACTTAAAATGATAGCTTACAAGGAGACTGATCTCATTTTAACGATGAAAGGAATATATGCCCTCAGAACATCAGAAAGAAACATATGAAGAAATCTACGTGGGATCAACTGTCAATGAGGGTCCAGAGGGTGCTGTTAAGATGACGTTACTGAGGGGCTCCTGAAATCCCACCCTCAGTGAGCTGGTTTGCCCCATAAGAATCCCAAGGCAAACACACATTCAGAGAACAAAACAAGGCCAAGATGAGACTTGGGTGCCCAGGTCACAGTACAGGGGGGAAATGAAGTAGGTAGGGCCCATCTCATAAAGGGCTTCTTTTGCCTCAAGTACACCTGCCTGCTTGCCCCAGAAGGAAGGACCAGAGAGACCCCAGCTTCATCTCCAGGACAGCCTGGCCAGGCCTGCTGGCTGGGCCAGAGTCTGGCTGTAATGACATCCACTTGGGGCAGACAGGCCATCCTGGTTCTAGTGGCTGCCAGCACACGCTGCATGCACCCAGCTTCTGGACCCCTCTACCCCCTTCTGCTGAACACACGCCACGGGAGTCAGGCAGCCGGCCGGCCTCCTTTCCCTTGAGGGGAGGAAACAGTGCAAGTTCAAACTCCTAGAAAATGCACATGACTGACTGCTCGGCTAGTTGAGGCTTCAGTTTTATTCTTTGTGTTTTGAGCCTTTAACCACGTTATCAAATAACCATGAAAGCACAAATTTGCTATCTGTATTACAAAATGTTTGTCCTCTGTATGAATATTTTTATATTGAATTTTCCTATTGTTTGTTATGATGTGTGTTAGTCAGCATCCAGTAGTTCATGTCTTAGTGACAGGCGACCCAACAACCAGTAGTTTCATACAGTAAGCACGTAGGTCTGACTCTCCCGCTCTGTTCAGGATGCGTTGGCACAGGACACCTCGTTGGCATCCCCCAGCCCCGAGGCCGACAGGTTGCGTTTCAGCACAGGTTCTGACGATGCCTGCATTGGTAGGGCATGTGGCCTAAGGGGCATGGGCTCTGAAGGGCTCTGCCCTCGTCCACTGACCACACCAAGTTTATGCCTGACTCCAGAAGGGTAGGGTCCCTGGAACTCACCCCTGTACCTGAGTTGGGGGACAGGGCGAGTTGGTGAAGATCACTAATGACAACCACATTTAGGTGGTTTGCTGTTTTCAGAATTTCAGATGTTACTATAATCAGTTCCCTTGCACATAGTTCTGTAATCTTATGTGTTGCTTCGTTTAGGATACCCAAAAAACCTATTGCCATCCAATCATTTCCAAATCATATTGACCCTGTATAGTGTTTCTGAGGCTGTAAATCTTTACAAGAGCATAGAGCATCATCTTGCATGGAGCAACTGGCAGATTTGAATCACACGCCTTGTAGATAACAGCTAGCATGCACCCGTCCACTCCAGCAGACTCCTTACTTTTAGGATACACTCCTAGGAGTAGGATGATCTGCTGAGTGTATATAGTGTAAGCACGGTCTAATCTATTTTTGACCTAAGCAGTTTAGTTACCTGTTCCTTAGGGGAAGAAGCTCTGGTGACTCACCACAAGGTCAGAGGTTCAAACCCACCAGCTACTCTGCAGGAGAAAGACGAGGCTACAGCTCTTGTAAAGACTTACAGCTGTGGAAACCCTGTACAGGATGTCTGTGAACCAGAAGGGGCTCGATGGTTGTGCATGTGGGGTTCATCAGTGGTGGCCATCAGATCTTCTGGAGAGGCTGGCTGCAAAAGCTCTTGTGGAAAAATTCCATTATTTTTAACTCAATTTTCCATGACCTTTTTGAAGCCCCCTTGTTCTATTTTTGAGCAATGAATGGTATCTTGTTTAGTCCTTGTCATTTTGGATAAAGGAAAATAAACTTTTTGGTTTAATTTTTATTTCTAACTCACAATGAAATTGAATGCTTACATCAAATATTTTTCTTTCTTCCTTTTTGTACCCTTTGCCCAGTTTTTTGATTAAGGAATCAGCATTTTTACTGATATTTAAGAATGTTTTTTATATTAAGGTTAACCATTGCTATAGTTTTTGTATTTTCTTTTTTAGTTTGGTCTATGATTTTTTGAGACTTTTCTCCCCCCATATTCATAGCACACTGTTTTGATTATTATAGCTTTAAAGTGTATATATTAAGTAGGACAAAATTATACTTAATACTCCTTTAAAAAATTAATATTCTTTTATACTTATCCAAAATAAATTCACGGCCACTATCATCTCTTTCCCTAATATTTTTCCTCAGGAATTTTTAATTGAGATTTCCAAAGTTGTAGAAATTAATTGTAGAAAAACTGACATCTTTAAGTGTCTTTAAATCTAGAAATCTGAACTAACCCTTAAGTAGACTTCAGAAAAGTGTTTGGTGTTCTGTGTAAAAAAAAATTTTTTTTTAAATCTCTCTTGGTTTAAAAGAACAGAAATGACTGGCATGTTAGCAGAGAGAAAGACCTTCATGACACATGGCCTGTGCATGGCTGCCACTCTCTTGGTCACCGTGTAGCTCATAGTTTGGTGTCATAGCTATGATTCCCATTTTTGTTGCTATTCTTATTTTTTTTGTCAGCCACAGGGACTCAGCAGACATTCTGCTCTTTTGTTTTGCGTGTTTGATACTCCAACTTACTTGATGGGATTGTCATCAAACTAATTGCTCCCCAAAGTCATATGCTTTTGGGGTCATCTAAACACAGGCCGACCGCTTCTACAGCTAATAGGGTAATAGAAAGACCTGTTAGCCATTTGTCTTGACGCCCGTCTGTATCCCCTCGGTGTCTTCTCTGCAGGTTCCCACGGGGCTGGCCATCCTTCAGAGACTCTCACTCCTTTAGTCGCTTGGGGAGCTGGGATCAAGCACCCCCAGAAAGTGTCGACCCAGGAATATGATGATGCATTTTTGAAAGGTACGTTCATATAATTTTTACCCAGGGTAGCATTTAAAACTACAACCAAGCACTTTTAGTATTAAATAATCACTTTTCAAGATACTGTTTTCAACCTCCCATTTTGCTGTTTGTATCAGTACGGTTGCTGTGTATCATGCCTTTGTTGGGCGGCACCTGGGGAATCACTTCTGATTCATAGTGACCTCCAATACAACAGAATGGAATACTGCCATTGCCATCTGTACGGTTGTTGTCACACTTGATCCTGTTGTTGTAGCCGTCGGGCCAGTCCGTCCTAGTGAGGGTGATCTGCTAACCCACTCCAGTTCCTCAGGCGGTACCTATAGCATGCACTTCCTGTTCTGCATTGTTAGATATCTGTCTTATGCAAGCCTTCGTAGTCTAAATCGCACTATTCTTTACAAGTCTATTTATTTCTAAAATTTAGATAGACCCTTGAGTCAGATCTCACTTGCAGAGCATATTAATCTGGTAGATCACACGTGTATCACTGTCCCTGTTTTATAACTGAACATCAAGCATTGCCTTATTCTCGTTTTACCAAAGGTTTTACGTGTTTCCTAAGTCTCCCTTGCTTCACAGCCTATAAAGAAAAAGGAGATTCTTCCCACCCCCACCCCCATTTTTTCTGGAGCACTATTTTTTAATTTAATCTTTTTTTACAGAGACACAGTTTACATATCATAAAATTCTTTTTTTTTTTAAAGCTGTACACTACTTCCTAGTATATTCAGAAGATTATACAACTCTCGCCAGTATCCATTTCCAGAACATGTTCATCAGCCCAATTCAACAGTCCCTCACGTTCCTCCTTGTCCCCAGTCACTCCGCAAAACGAAACCCACTGCCGTTGAGTTGACCACTGGGTTGTATATTGGGCTGCTAACTGCTTCTGTAAGGTTTGTCGCTTGAGAGGCGGTTCTGCTTTGGCCGGTGGGGTTGTTATGAGTCAGAACTGACTGAATAGCAGTGGATGAGGCGCATTTCACACAAAGAAACAGAGAAGTGTTGTGCATTGAAGTTCTAGCGCTTGCTTGTGTTCTCTCGAGAGTGACTTACCAAACATTTAGCGGCATTGTGTCGAGGCCTTTCCAAATGTCTCGCAGACTCAATTTTAGACTTTATTTCATTGAAGTAACTTACTAATTGATTTGAAGAGAAGATAAGTAAAACTCCCTAAGGTTTCTTAGAAGTAAATCCTAAATTTTATCATGATTTTCCACACCAAGCTAAAACAAATGTATCAGTTACAAAGTTCACAGTATCCGCATGATGTATCCATTAGACAAACCTCTAGCTAGGCACTGAGATATTTATGCCTCGGGCCCTCATGCAGGCAGAAGGGCACAGTGAATAATTTGCTCAACAGCGTGCCTTCAGTAAATAACGGCACATTTTTCACTGGGCTGTTTTCTACAGTTTTATCAGGGCTGGCAGAGAGTGGAAGGCCAAGTTGCAGGTCTGTAGGAGACAGTTGACAAAGGGGCCCCAGCACACTGTCGTGATAGTTCCAGACTTATTGAAGCAGAAAGCAGAAGGAATCCAGAGGACTCTCTGTTCATCTCCTGGACATCTGTGGGCTAGCCCTTGCTTTCACAGAGCTTAGCATTCTAGCGAGAGACGGAAAACACTGCACAGAGAAGCCCTACATTTTGCTCACTGCCATTAGGGCTCTGGGTGAAGCGACAAACACCCGGCAGAGATGGGAGTGGACTCTCTCCCTCCACATCTGTGCAGATGTCGTCATTGTCAGTGGCCATTGAGGAACTTCCGGATCCTAGTGACTGCATGTGACAGAGAACCGCCCCCTAGGGCTTTCAGGGCTGCGGTCTTTACATAGCACATCTCCAGGTCTTTCTCGCACAGAGCCAGGGGGTGGCTTCAAACCACCAACCTTTCACTTAACCTTTGCACCAGCAGAGCTCCTTCGTAGAGTAGGTGAGGTAAAACTCCTCTTTAATGTACAGGTGGATGAATTGTCTGTGACCGGTGGGGAATCCCTGGGTGGTGTAACAAGTATTGCAGTTGGGTGGGACCCCAAAGGTATGGTATTGGAGTCCATCAATGCACTATTCAACACTCTTGGGTATGACTACAGGGGCATCAGAGCTGCAGTCTTAAGAAACAAGCCCCTTGACTTGGCTGCAGAGGCTACCCGCTGCCGTGAGAACTGTGTGGAGCAGAAATGGCGGGCGCCGGCACCAGGCTGACAGTTGTTATTGTTGCCTTTACTTCCATCTTCCCGGTCATTCACCTTTCGAGGCTCTGAGGCAAAGGAGCATTATAAGCATGTACTGAGTCTCCGCAGAGGATGCTACTTTCTGGCTGTTCTTTCAGAATTTAACTGAAACAAATGAACACCCCTACATGTTTGAGTCCCCGTTATATTTGATTTTGACTTCAGTTATAGAAACATCTCTACACTTAAATTTGCCATTCCATCTTGACCACTAAGAATCTTGTGATCTCTGTTTTTAAAAATCCTCCTCTCCTGCCACGTGTCCGCTTGTGTCTTTCAGAGTGGAAGCTGGAGAACTGGAAGAGGCTCGACGTCAACCAGGTGCCATGCCCACACTCATCACCCTCCCCTGTACTCCTGCCTCCTACGAAGAGGTTTAGCAAGACAGGCGATACGACAGATGTGCTAGTGCGACAGGGGCCTTCAGACAGTGTATGGGGAAATTCATCAGCTTTTACTTTCCATTTTTCCATAAACTTTTTGAAGCCCCTTAAATTAGTAAGGGCTTTTTGTCAAACATTTCAATTACCAAGGGAATCCTTTTCAGACAGCAGCTTACTCAAATAATCTTTCTTATGGCAAAGTAAAAAGGCCTCAAGTGAAACTCCCAGGAGAAGCATCCCCTGAGCAGCTGTAGGTCAGGAAAGGATTGTTACGGGAGCTGAAGGCTGCGCGCCCATTCATGTCAGTGACTTCTGGCCATGGTCACCCCACTTAGTTACTTTAATCAAGCCCATATGATTCCACCTACTGTTTCCTTCTCTCTTTTTAAAATAAACACACACACACCTTTATTTCTATTCCTAAGCCCTTACAATTGCAATGGAAAAAAGCGATACTGGGCAAATGCTTAGCCTAGAAAAGGCAGACTAGTAGTGGTTTTTGGAAACATGCACCATGGACTATGTCCATAGCTGTCCTCACTATTTACAGAACGAGCTGCCTGCCACGTAGCTCCAAAGCGGCCAGGGTCGCCTGCCTTGCCCCAGGCGCCTCACTGACAGGCATTCCTCAGTGTGGTGGGCGAACCGAAGGCTGCCCTCCCACCTTCAGGCCTCCAGGTACAGAAACCAGATTTTTCTTAGAATAAGAAGAATAAATTCTTCTCTCAGGATGGTTGCCCATAAACCAATCCAATATATTAATCTATAGTAAGAGATCACTGTCCAAGGACAGGAAGAATGAAGTCCACATAACAGGAAGGCTTATCTCAGGCCAATTCATCATAAAAAAATTGTTTAATGGACATGGATTCAGCTATTGGTAGCCGAAGGCTCCGTGTCTGTTGGCTAATGCTTCCTCACCAGGCAATGAGTTTCTTATTCTTTCCCTTGACCACCTTGTCATTTGCTTGCAGGATGTACATCTCTGTGTGCAGTATAAGGGTATAGTGTGAGAAAAACAGACACAGTCCCTATCTGGGGGGACTGTCCCTGTTCAGATAATCAGACGGAGCAGGAGAAACTCAAGCTGTGACCAGCCTGCCAGAGTCCTGTGAAGCCATGAGAGATCGGTCTGGGCCGTTCTGGTCAAATGCACTGGCCGGGAAAGGCTGCCTGACGAACTGAGAACCAAGCTGAGTGAGGAAGGAGTTGACAGGCCAAGGCAGCAGACGAAGGCTTTCTAGGGAGAGGGAACAGTGTGGGCACAGCGCTGGGCTAGGAGGACACAGACACATGAAAGAATCGTCAAGGAAGCTGGGCCCCAGAACAGCAGGGGCTGTGGTGGGGCGTGGAGCAGCAGGCAGTTAAGGGGCGCGTGGAAGCCCAGGGCACGTCTGCAGTCTGGAGAGGGACATGCTTGATCTTTGGTGGAAGTCCTCTTCTGGTTGCTGCGTGGAGAGCAGTTGAGAGGAGACTGGCAGTGGACTGGGGCAGGGGGAGGAGGTTGTGGAGTTTTCCAGGTTTCTGGTGGGTGGTACTTAAAGACAGGTAAGATGGTAAAAGGTGAGAGAGATTGAGAGCCTAGGGTCAAACTTGGCAAATCCCAACAGATCAGAGAGACTTCCCTGAGAGGGGGCGGGGGGGCGAGAGGGAGAGGGCCTCAAAGGGGAGTGGTCTGCAGAGTGCTGCTCTTGGCAAGCACTGGCAGCAAAGGTAATGGGTGTGTCCCCAATATAGTTGGTGTCCGTGGTTTCGTTGGCTTGTCGGCAGCTGTCATCTTAGGATTGAATGCCTTCTCTTTGCAGGCTGACATCGCCCCACTGATGGCTTCTCTCATCGGAGTTCCCTTCCCCCTTAATTCAGTGGTAAGGAAAACCAGTTTATTACCAACTCCACTTAAAAGTATATACGTGTGTATAAGCCGAGTTTTTCAGCACATTTTTTAATGCAGTTTTTCTGGTAAAATTAGGTGCCTCAGCTTATACTTGAATATGTACGGTAGATCACCCAGTAACATTCGCACTTTTGAAATGGGTTTAGGTATACACTTTGATCACACTTAAAACTGTATTTTCGTACTTATTTTATTTATTTTTTTTGAGTATACGAGGGGGTACCAAGATAAACTGGAATTCCCCCCCTCAAAAAAATCTGATATGTATCTTATCAAGCCAGACTCATTGCCATGGTGTCAATGGCGATAAGATAAAACTGCCCTTGTGGGTTTCTGAGAGCAGGCTCCATCTTTTCCCCGAGGAGACGCTGGTGGTTTCAAACTGCTGACCTTACAGGTCGCAGCCCAGCTCGTACCCACTACGCCACGAGGGCCCCTCTCGTACTTATTTTTTCTACATCTATAATGCTTCTTAATTGTGTCTTATTGATTATTTGCAGGGGACCCTACCTGTGGCTTATCTTAACCACACGGACCTCTTCAAGGCAGAGAGCATGTTCACCAACGCGGTCCAGATCCTCGAGCAGTTCAAGGTATGAGAAGGCCTCACACCCAAGATAGACAGCATCTTAGTCTTAAAAATCCTGTCTATTAAGTAAAAGTAATTTGTTTGTGTTTTCATAAATGTATTCCTGATAACAAATTACTTTAAATATGCATGAGGGAGCTTCCAAAAGTTTGTTGAAAATTTCCACTCTCCATCAATTGTATTTTCCCATGAGCTATTGGAAGCCTCATGTGAGCATATCATTTCCGAGATACAGATTTCTTGAGTTAATTTCTGGGTGTAGAATTTCCCTGGAGGAATGTTCCTTGTGAGGAGATCGTTACATGGGTTTATGAAGACCAGCAGCTATGTCTGTATGGGATTCACCCAGAGAAGTCGAATAAGGGATGGCAACGTTTCTTAGTAGTCCCTGCTCATTACCTTGTACATTGGAGCGTACAAGAACCACGTCAATGCCTTTAACTCAATTCCAGCCCATAGACGCCCTCTAGGACAGAGTGCCATTGCTCACCACAAAGTCAGTGGTTCAAACTCACCAGCCCCTTGGAGGGAGACAGATGTGGCAGTCTGCATCTGTAAAGAGTGACAGCCTTGGGAGCCCTGTGGGGCAGTTGGACTGCCCTGTAGGGTTGCTTTGAGGTGGCAGCAGTGAGTGGGGAAATCTAGGAAAGCAGACTGCCTCATCTTAACCCCAAACTCGGCTAGCATTCCATTGCTGAACACTGCTCCACCAGGACTCCTGTGGAAGCTGAAGAAGCGGACCTTTAACTAGAGTGCTTATTTTTCCTTACCAGAGATTTCATTCATTTATTTGTTTTCACAATTTTTAAAATTGTGAATTAGGTGGAGATTTATATTTGACCTCATGTTTCATATTCAAGAGTTTCAAGCCACTTATCAAACCTCACAGTAGCTTACCATTACCCTATGATTCCGTGTTGCCTGTTTGGGGAATGCAGCCCTCCCTCATGCAGATGGCACCAGCACCCCTCTCATCTAGGATGTCAGCTTCTTTCTCTTGCCCGCCCCCCATTTGATAAGCTCTTCAGTCTATTCCCTTTGATATGGAAGCGCTTGCCTTGTTGTTTCTTCTAGAACAGCGGCATCATCCAACATTTGTCCTTTTGTAGTGAGTGGACTGATTTCACTCGGCCTAATGTTCTCCAGATTGATCCATGCCATGAGGTGTAGCTGAAACTCTTAACACTGTTCATTCAGATTGATTTCTTTTGTTTTTGACTTAACAAGAATTGCAGTTTTCATTTTATTATGCATGTTACAGACTTGACATGCTTGATTCTCTGTTAATGTGAAAGTAAGAAAATGCTAAATAGTCTTTAATATTAATGAAATAATATAGTAGCATAAACGTCCCTTTAATTTGAAAGTGCTTAGTCATCCCTAAAGAGTATTATAAAGGGCATTGATATTTCAGAGTAATGGTTCCTCATCTGTGGTTTATTAAGACCTTTCCATACTTGGTTCCCAGGTGAAAATGGCCCAGAAAAAAGAAGTGACATTATCATTCTTATTTACTCCATTTAAGTAAGTCCCTTACATTTTTTTTTATTCACTTGACGGAAATTATTTATCAGTGGTCTCTGAGTATATTACTGATAGACTGAATTCATCTACTTGATACATTACATTTTGTATATATTAGTGCCAACTCCAAATTGAAAACTTGTTTTTATGTTGTTTTACTTAAATAAAGAGCCAGATGCATGGAGGGAGTGAGGAATGCTAAGGAGATGAATTTGACAGATCTTGACTGGTGGGCTGGGTGATTGAGGGCAATAAAGATGCGGGAAGTTAACTATTTCTTGGCCCTGGGATTGGCCAGTTGGGAAGCTATTGTGGACGGTAGAGAGATGAGCTAATCTGAGAGGCAAAAATGCATGCTACTGAGCCCGACTTATATTTGAAGGCAGCAGCTAGTATATGAGAAAGAACTTTGCTCTGAGGAGGCTTGGTCATGCGATTTAAGAGAGCGGAATTGAATCTGTAAAATATAGAAGTCACAAAGTAATTTTTCATATAAGTTAAGATCGCACTTCTAGTACTTACATGGAAGAATAGCTCAAATGTAGTTTCCCTATCATTAAGACAGAACAAGATGACAGATTTGTTCTCTCTTATATAGCAACAGACAACCTAAAACTGGTATGTTTGTCTACAACAATAGGAAGTCAAATGGTGTATTGCATTAGGAAAATTTGCCACAAACGAGTTCTTTCAAGTATTAAACGGCAAAGATGTCACTTTGATGACAAGTGTGCTTGTCCCAAGCTTTGGTCTTTTCCTTTGCCTGACAAGCATGTGAAATGGACAGGGGAAAGAAAGCTGAAGAATCGGTGCATTTGAATAATGCTGTTGGAGAAGAATGCTCAATAGGTCGTGCGTAGGCAGGAGAAGGCACACATCCTTCTTGAAGGAGGGAAGCCGGAAGGCTCCCTAGTAGTGAGGCTAGCCAGTCTTGCCTCCCTTCCTGTGGACACATCGTTAGGAGAGACCAAGTGCTAGAAAAGGAGATCCTGCTTGAAACAGGAAGTCAGTAAAAATGAGAGGAACCCTCCACAAGGTGGGTTGGCAGGTGGCTCCAGCAGTGGCCCAACAGTGAAGGGAGGGTGAGGGTGAGGGTGGCAGAGGCCCAGGCAGTGTTTAGCTGTGCTCAATGTCAGGTCGCTGTTAGTGAGAGCCGACTTGACGACGACTCACAGCCACACAACTCACATGCCTCTGTTTGTGTGTTCAGTCTAGCTGTTCTTGGAGCTGCTGTTACTGATTTCACAGTTAAGGAAATAAGACATGGGACAGTTAAGTACTTCTCATGAACTTATGTATCCTATAAATGGCACAGTAGGCAGGCCTCAAGAACTCTTTCCAAAGTAGCTTTGTAGATGCCCAAACCATGTACTTAAAGAAATTCATGTCACAAAATCTGTTCCACAGAAATACTTGTACTGTGTGGTATTGTTTATTATAGTGAAAACTGAAAACAACTTTACCCGTTGCTAAAGCAGAGTGGTGTCCATAACAATGGTGACAGCCACACTGAATTAGCACGTGGTCGTTTGAGAAGAATGAATTGTATCTATATTTATGTGGTGGCCTTTTGGGCTGTGAAGGTCAGCAGTTCTCCTCTTCCCAGTGGCTCTGAGGGAGCAAGATGGGGCTCTCTGCTGCCATATTTATAGCCCTGGAAACCCGAAGGGGCAGTTCTGTTTTGCTCTAGAGGGTTGCTGTGAGTTAGAATCGACTCAAGGTCAGTGTGTTTTTTTTAAAATATTTATATGGGAAAATTTGTAAGATAGATTGTTGAGTGGAAATACAAGTATATAAGTATAGACATAATCCATGAATTAATAATTAATGTGATAATGTAGCTAGCACTCTATCAGCATATGACTTTGCAGATTTTCCCTGTACAGTCATGCATATGTACTACTAATGATTTTTTAAGGATTAATGGTTTTATACTACATGAGTATTTTAAGTAACAGTTGGCACGAAAGCATCATAAAAGATGAAAGAATGCTATCACACATCCTTTAAATGAATACCCAAGTTCTTGTAAAACTATTGTATGACATTCTTCTCACTTGAATGAGTAACTTTAAGAATACCATATTTATTTATTTTTCTTAGAAATATATTATTCACTACTCAGTACCTAAGTTGAGACAATTCATTAAGACATTGATATCTAAAGATTCATAATTGAGATTTTATGGACAGGAGGAATCATTTCACCATCTTGATTAGATTTTAGATTGATGTGTTGTTAGGTGCTGACCAGTTAGTTCAGACTCAAAGCGACGTCATATACAATAGGAGAATAAATTGTCTGGTCCCATGTCATCTTCACAATTGTTTCTGTATTTGAAACCATTGTTGCAGCCATTGAATCAGTTTATCTCTTGGAACTTCTTCTTTTTTGCCAACCCTCTCACCAAGCACGATGTCTTCTCTAGGAACTAGTCTCTTCAGATAACATGTCTAAAGCACATGGAGTGGAATTTTGTCATCCTCATTTTTAGGGAACATTCTAGCTGCACTTCTGAGACAGATTTTCTTATTCTTGTGGTAGTCCATGGCACAGTTAACATTCTTTGCGATCCTGTCATTCAAAGACATCAGTTTTTCAGTCTTCCTCATTCGTTGTTCAGTTTTCACGTGCACGGAAGGTAATGGAAAGTGTCATGGTTTGGGTCAGGTGCATCTTATTCTTCAAAGTGACATCTTTGCTTTTCAGCACTTTAAAAGAGACCCCTTGCTGCAGATATTGCAATACGACATGGCATGTCGTTTGATATTTTTGCAGCTGCCTCAGTGACTGTTCATTGTGGATCTAAGCAAACCAAACCCTTGTCAACATCAGTCTTTCTCTGGCCCAGCTGTAAGGAGTCTGATTTTCTTTCTGTTGAGGTGCAATCCATACTGAAGGCGGTAGGTAGTCTTTGATTTTCCATAGTAAGTGCTTTGAGTCCGCGCTCACTTGCAGCAAGTAAGGACATGCCACCTGCATTCTGCAGGTTCTGCCTCCCTATTCTTTCCTTTTGTCTTTTTCTAGCAGTCTTGTGAATAATGAGTGAGTAATAAAACCGTCCCTACTGTGATTTATTGAAGAGCCCTCGTGGCATAGGGGCTTGTGTGTTGAACTGCTAACTAAAAGTTCGAAACCACCAGCCGCTCTGTGGGAGAAGGCTGGGCATTTTACTCCAGCAAAGGTTTACATTCTCTTCAATCCACAGGGCTAGCTCTGCTCTATCCTACAGGACCACTGTGCATCACAGTCGACTCGATGGCAGTGAGTTTTGAGTTTTCACCCTGATGAAATGAAAATATTCCAACAAAGGGGAAAAATAACATCACTAAGATCCTATTGTGGTAGAATAACCGTTCCTCGGAAGTTAAACATCGGATTACCATGTGACCCAGCATGGGACCCAATCCCAATCTGAGGCATGGGCCCCAAAGAACTGGAAGCAGGAATGCAAATAGAAACCGTGCACCGATGTTTATTGCAGCAAGATTCGCAAAGCCCAAGGGTAGAAACAACATGAATGTCCATCAGAGGATGGCTAGTCAAAATGCTGTACATGTGCACTAGCTCCTGTGACTCAGCCTTCAAGAGAAATTGAAGCCTCAGACATGCATGGATGAACTTGAAGACATGATGCCCAGGGAAATAGTCACAGGGTCAAACATCGTCGGATTCCACACGTATGAAATAGGAAAATGTGTGTTTCCCAAAGTGCATTATTAGTGTGAACCGAAATGGGAGAGAGGAGGGAGGCATCTTTGGTTAGAGGGCGCCGAGTTGCTGCTGATGGTGAGGGGATAATTGGGAAAAGGAGAGCAACTGTGATTGGTTGTACAACTTAATGAATATAATCAATGTCACTGACTGATACATGCAAATATTATTGAACGGGCATGCGTTTGGTTATCTATATGTTTTAACCATATTTGAAAAAAAAATCCCGTATCTTAGATTTGTAAAGGGGTCTTATGGATCCACATAGCAACTACCTATTTAAAAAATAAGCAAATTGTCTATTTGCTATTTTTAAGAAAGAATAAAATTAATGAAAGACCAAAGAGTTATAACTGTACAAAAAAGGAATGCTAAATCAGATCTCATAGCAGTGTGAACACCCCGTCCTCCCGCCCCAGCTGGTCAGACATGAAGAATTGCTCCTGATAAGATTCCCGTGCCCTGAGTTCATTCTTCCTGGAAAGGCAAAGTAGAAGTAGAACTGCGCCCTACAGTTTGCACACTGCCTCGTCTCTCCCTCTCCTGCCCACCCCAGAGCTGCTGGTCCATTTAATCTGTTGATCTCGGGCTCAGTAGCCCAGTGGGTAATCAAGGACTCTATGCTGGCTTACCCATCTTGTAGGGTGTTCAGTAACTCAGAGTCAATTTGAGGCCATGTGTCTGGACTCTGATTATATACCCAGAAATGCCCAGCAGGTGGCGAAGGAAGAACAGGAGAAGCTCCAAGGAGGAGAACTCTTCATACTGGGAAAGGTGCTGTAAGTCACAGGGGAACAGCAAAGCATTTCAGAGACACATTCTCTGTCCATGAGCAGAAAAACCAGAGCGGTTTTCAGGGAAGTATTAAAAGGCAGTGAGATGTTAATCCTGAGGAATAGAATGTTGGGCCCTGGTGGCATTCTGCTTTAAGCCTTGTGCTGCAAACTGTAAGGCTGGTGGGTCAAACCCATCAGCTCCTCAGGAGACACAGGGGGGGCAGTCTGTTCCCACAGAGATTTCTAGGCTCAGAAACCTTACAAGGCAATTCTACTCCGTCTGATAACTGAAAAAAAAACAAAAACACTACCGTCAAGTTGGTCCCAACTCCTAGTGACCCTACAGGACAGAGGAGAACCGTGCCTGTGGGTTTCTGAGGCCGCAAGTCTTAATGGGAGCAGAAAGCCTCGTTTTTCTCCCCCAGAGCAGCTTGTGGTTTTACGCTGCCGACCCTGTGGTTAGCCCAGCTGGTGACCACTATGGTTCCTATAGGGTAGCTGTAATCAATTCCTTAGCACTGGGTTCAAATAAAACTTTCATTTGAAAATCATTAGGTAATGTCAGGAAACACACAGAAATGTAAAAAACATTTTTCAATGCATATCCAACTAAGATGACCAAAGACATTTGCTCCTTTTAAGTTCTCCCCTTAGGCCAAATTGAAATTTTGGTTATAATGTGACCCTTCCTACCACTTCCCTTTACAAGTGAATTGTTTAAAAGAAATGTACTTCTCTGCTTCAAAGCTAAAATTGGTCCTATTTTTGAAAGAGCTTCATAGGTTGCATGCACACAAGGGAAACTATTATTCATTAACCAAATTTTGAGAGGAAGATGATAGTCCTCTAAGATTCTACATCATTGATGCCGACAGAGGACTGCAAAATATCCTGGACTAAGTTTTAGATCTGAGTTTCTCTGTCTACCTCTTTTTGAAGTATTTCCCCCATCAGCCTAAATAGGCATTGCAAAATTAATGGAGAGAGCTTATCCTTATTAAAGTGACAAAGTGATTGTGTATTTCAGTGAAATATTCTTGGAAACAAAATCGGAGTAAGGCTGACATAATAGTTCCAGCAGCTACCATGTCCTTCGAGCACCAGTCAGTCCACCTCGAGGAGTTGGTGGGGCTTATTCTCATCTTCAGTGTTCATCCACAAAAGAAGATGGAATAGTAGTAATCAACTCAAAACGCACAATATGGGGTTTCCTCCTTGT
The DNA here is from genome assembly GCF_050624435.1 of Tenrec ecaudatus. NCBI lineage: Eukaryota > Metazoa > Chordata > Mammalia > Afrosoricida > Tenrecidae > Tenrec > Tenrec ecaudatus. Next base: position 15,193,580 of record NC_134544.1, read on the forward strand.
TTTTTGCTAAAGCATAATGTCTTGATTATAGATTCTTTTAGAATGTAATGTTTTCACTAAAAGACTGGATCAACAAAGAAAATTCTCCCTCACAAATTACTATGTAGATAGGTTGGATTTTAAGCGCATTCCCTTTTAAATTGGCGATCTGTTTGTTGGTGCACATCTGTAACTACGGGTGCATATCAAGGGAAGAAAAAGGCTGGGAAAGCTTTGACCTTTTCTGCTCACAGGGATCCTGCATGCAGATCGGATCCCTGTCCTTGGTTGCTGTGACAGATTCCTACCACGTGGGTGGCTTCAGATGACCAAACTGTATTCTCTGATAGTTCTAGAGTCTGGCAGACAGAATGAAGGGGTCAGCAGGGCAGTGCTCCGGCTGAAGGCCCTCCAGAGACTCTCCTTCACCTCTTTCTAGCTGCTGGTGGCTGCCAGCTATCCTAGACTTGTAACTCCTTCACTCTGGTACGGTGGGCTCCACCATCACATTGGCCCCTCTCCCCCGTGTCTGCCCCCCTGTCTCCCTCTCTTTGTGGAACACTGGCCCACCCACTCCAGCATGAAATCATCTTCCCTTGAATAGATCTGTAGAGACCCTGTTCGTTAAGGTCACATTTACAGATACCAGGGGTTAGGGTCAATAGATGTTTTGGGCCAACACAGTTTAATCCACAAAGAAGATAATGGCTGGCATTTGCCATCATTTTAGCCCCGGCAGAGAAATACCTGCACTGCTCCATTCATTCACCTAAACAGTATATATTGTGTTCCAGCTTCCAGGAAGAGCTCACATTCAGCGCCCTGGGGGTGCTGTTGGGTCTGCGTTGGATTGTTAACTTCCAGGTCAGTGGTTCAAACCTACCAGCTTCTCCTGGAGAACAAGATGAGTCAGCCTATTACCACAAGATTTACATCCTCAGAGAAATTATATAGAGTTGCTTTGAGTCAGAATCGGCTTGATGATAATTGGTTTTGGTTGGTCTGTGTGTGTCGGGGACCGGCTCTGATGAGAAAATACTGACAGTATAGCAATGTGTTCGCATAAAGGACAGTTCAGTGTGGCCTGAGGGACATTTTATTTCTAAGAACACAGAAGCAGCAGACCCACTGAAGAGTAATACAAACTTACACTTTCAAAGAAGAAAATCTTGTGCTACTTTAGGAATCAAAGAAAAGAAACATTAGTGTTTGAGCCGGCCACTGCCAATGCTGGTTGCCACCATGCACTCCCTTGTCTTTTTTGGGATGGCCCTTGGTTTGCCTTTGTTTTGCTCTCATCTTTATGCAGGTAGAGGTTTTTAAAATGCAGAGGATGCACAGGGAAGGTAGGTGGTTAATGATTATTTCTGTTTGCTTTGGAGTCCTTTGAAATGTAAAGTTTGCCCATTTGGCTAGGGGCTGGGGGCATGGGGAGTAGGCAGTGAGTGTTACCTCCGGACCTTCTCCTTCCTGGGAGCTCCAGCTGATATAACCATTCCTACCCTGAGTGGAGTGCCTTCAGAAGTTGGATGCTTTTTTTTTAATGTCATTTTATTAGGGGCTCAATACAACTCTTATCACAATCCTTACATACATCAATTGTGTAAAGCACATTTGTACATTCATTGCCCTCCTCATTCTCAAAACATTTGCTCTCCACGTAAGCCCCTGGAATCAGTTCCTCATTTTCCCCTCCCTCCCTGCTCCCCCCTCCCTCATGAACCCCAGATAATTTATAAATTATTATTTTGTTATATCTTGTACTATCTGACGTCTCACTTCACCCATTTTTCTCTTGTCCAGCCCCCAGGGAGGAGGTTATATATAGATCAGTTGTAATCCCTGTAATCCACCCTCCTGGTATCGACACTCTCTCCTCTGGTCCTGAAGGAATCATCCGCCCTGGGTTCCCTGTGTTTCCAGTTATATGAGGATGTCGAAATAGATGTATGTGCATCTATCTATAGATTTAGTATTAAGGTAGCAGATGAACATTGGGCCTCCACTCAAGTACTCCCTTAATGCAAGAGCACTTTGTTCTGTTAAACTGGCATTCCATGATGCTCACCTTCCCGACACAATCGTTGAAGACTAAGTGGGTGCGTAAGCAAATGTGGCGAAGAAAGCTGATGGTGCCTGGCAATCAAAAGATATAGCGTCTGAGGTCTTAAAGGCTTAAAAACAAGCGGCCATCCAGCTCAGAAGGGACAAAGCCCACATGAAAGAACACACCAGCCTGTGTGATCACTAGGTGTCGAAGGATCAGGTATCAGGCATCATCAGAACAAAAAACCATATCATTGTGAATGAGGGGGAGTGCTGAGTGGAGGAGACCCAAAGCCCATCTGTAGGCAATTGGACATCCCTTATTGAAGGGTCTCGGGAGGAGACGAGCCAGTCAGGGTGAAGTGTAGCAATGATGAAACATACAACTTTCCTCTAGTTCCTCCCTCCCCACCCCACACTATCATAATCCTTGTTCTACCTTGCAAATCTGGCTAGACCAGAGGATGTACACTGGTACAAATAGGAACTGGAAACACATGTTGGATGCTCTTAAGGAGTCTTCTGTCTTCAGTGTTGTGGTTGTTAGCTACTATTGGGTTGGTTTTGACTCATAGAGCCCTGATGTACAGCACAAAACCCGGCCTGGGCCTGCACCACCTCACCATTGTTGTTATGTGTGAGCCCATTATTGCCACCACAGTGTCAATGCATCTCGTCAAGAGCGCTCCTCTTTTTCGCTGCCCCTCTACCAAACATGCTGTCCTCCATGAACTGGTCTCTCTTGACAATACATCCAAAATACGTGACACTAAGTCTCACCATCCTTGCTTCTAAGGAGCTTTCTGGTTGTACTTCTTCCAAGACAGATCTGTTTGTTCTTTTGCCAGTCCATGGTGGTTTCTGTATTCTTCTCCAGCAACACATTTCAAATGCATGATTCTTCTTCCAGCTTCCTTATCCAGTGTCCAGTTTCCACATGCAGGTGAGGTGACTTCTGTCTGAATTGGGATTGGAAACATTAAGCTATTTAACTTCAGTGACGACTGTGTTGGGAAGAGGGCTCTTTTGTTGCAGTTGGCACCTCAGATCAGGGAACAATGTGGGGTAGACAGCATGCCAGGTTGCCTTCTTTCAGTGGGCACATTTCTGAGGTAGTGAGAGTAGCCGGGCTCTTGTTAGCTCAGTGCTAATTGTTGTGGGTTGTAGTGGGTCTGCGGAAGGTAATAACACAGGGCTAAGGACTGTAGGAATTGATGGCAGGTGGTTTGCCGGTGAGTGTTTAACAAAGGGCTTGGTTAAGGAAAAAGGCCTGATTTGTAGCCCTTGCCAATCTCCATGGTTTATAGTGTTCTGTTGTTGGTGGGGGCTGTCCAGTGGGTTCATAATGATAGACCTGATGTGCAACAATAAAATGCTGCCTATACCATCCTCACAGTTGTTACTATGTTTTAACCCGTTGTTGTAGCCACTGCCATTCCATCTTGTTAAGACTCTTCCTCTCCCCACCCTTCACTGACCGTCCCTTTACCAGTCATGACATCTGCCTCTCAGCATAAGCTCTCTTGATATCATGTCTAAAGTATGGGAGATGAAGTCTCGCCATCCTTGCTTTTAAGGAGCAGTCGAAGTACTCTGGCCAGGGCCAAATCCACGTTACCATGGTGATGCTACTAGGAGTGGGGAAGGCGTGCACACAGTTCATTCCTGTGAGCCAGAGTGAGCGTGCCACTGATGGAGGGCGAGCAGGGAGAGGGGAGGAGAGGCCGAGGTGTGGGAAGGGGATTCAGACCTGGAGAGCTAATGGACCATGCGTTGCCGTGTTGATTTCGACTTGCCCTTTGCCAGTAATGGTGCAGGGAGTGGGAGGTCTGCATCTTAGTGGATTTATGTGTTGCTCTTTATCTGTGATAACTTCTGATTTGAAAACTAATTGGAAGAAGATAGGTGGGTTTTGGGTATTTTTTGCCTTACGGATTTTTTTTCATATAAAACATACCGAGGAGAGTATATTTTAGCAGAGGAGAGAGCAGGTCTGTGTCATCTGTTAGAAATGATGGGGGCAGAGTGCGTTGTGAGTTGGTCAGCTGGCTGAACCCCCAGCTGTTCCTCAGGAGAAAATGAAGCTTTCTATTCCCCGAAAGAGTTGGACCTGCAGGTTTCTTAGACACCTGCACAGGCAGTTCTAGTTGGCCCTAGGGGACTGCCGGAGGTTGGAATAATTTGATGGCAGTGAGATTGGTACACATTAAAAAAATTATTATTTACCTATAATTTATTGGGGGCTCTTATAGCTCTTATAACAATCCATATATACATCCATTGTGTCAAGCACATTTACATATGCCATCATCATTTCGAAACATTTTCTATTTGAGCCCTTTATATAAGCTCATTTTTTCCCTTCTCTCATTAACTCTTGATAATTAAATTTTATGCCTTTCATCACCCACTTTTCTGTTGTTCGCCCCCCTGGAGGGAGGCTTCTAAGTCAATCATTGTGACCCATTCCCCCATTCTCTCCCCATCTTCCCCTACCCTCCTGGAATCGCTCTCTCATTATTGGTTCTGAGGGGCTTATCTGTCCTGGATTCTGTGTGTTGAGAGTTCTTATCTGTACCAGAATACATGCTCTGGTCTAGCTAGATTTATAAGGTAGAATTGGGGGTCATGATAATGGAGGGGAGGAAGCATTAAAGAACTAGAGGAAAGTTGTATGTTTTGTTGATGCTACACTGCACCCTGACTGGCTCATCTCTCTCTTGTGACCCTTCTGTGAGGGGATGTTCCAATTGTCTACAGATGAGCTTTGGGTCTCTACTCCCTCCTCCGCCCCCATTCACATCGATATATTTTTTTGTTCTGGGTCTTTGATACCCAATACCTGATCACATTGACACCTCATGCTCACACAGGCTGGTGTGCTTCTTCCATGTGGGCTTTGTTTCTTCTCTGCTAGATGGCTACTTGTTTATCTTCAAGCCTTTAAGACCCCAGACACTATATCTTTTGATAGCTGGGCATTTGGTACATATTTTAGCGACTATGTTTAACATTTTATTAAATGGTCTGTTTTAATGACTCAACCCCACTTGGGTTTTGTAAGACGGTGGACAATTCTTCCTCCTCCCCCAGAGCAACCTAAATGAATTTTCTACTATTTCTTTTTCACAACTGCCATGTGTTTGCCTCCAGTTTAAGGACCTGAGTTCTCCAGGGCATGGTTCCTCCCTGAGTTGGGTACTGCCCTCCCTAACCCTGGGGGGCCCTCTGCTCCAGAGTCCCTTGTTTAGATGTAAATACCCTAGGCCCCCCTGGAGGTTTGGATTGTGTTTCTAGCTCTGTGATGTGATCCTTCAGGAGTTTCCTTGGCATTCCTCCTGCCTGGCCCCCAGCCACGTCTTTGTTTCAGGCTTTCACCACAAACAAACCCCTCTCCTCCTCAGGGCCTCTGAGGGTTTTCCCTGGACGCCTGCAGTGTCTGCTTGAAGGGGGTGAAACCACACACACATTTTGAAATGTAGACATTTTGCTTTTGTTTGGAGTTGTCCTGGACAATATAGTTATTCTGGGAGAGTTATTCTAAAAGAAATATGAAATATTTTTGACTTTTAAAATATTTATTAAAATGTTTTAGAAGAGAAAAAAAATCCCCCAGGAGTTAGAAAAGAGATTTAGGATTTTTTTGTTTTGTTTTTAATATATAGCATCATTGTCTATTCTTTAAGAAATGGCATATTTGGATTACAAGGATCCACATGTGACCTCCTCCCTGGGGATGGACAACAGAAAAGGGGGTGAAGGGAGCCGCCAGATAGGGCAAGATATGACAAAATAATAATTTATAAATTATCAAGGGATCATGAAGGAGGGGGGAAAGGGGAGGGAGGGGAAAAAAGAGGACCTGATGCAAAGGGCTTAAGTGGAGAGCAAATGCTTTGAAAATGATTAGGGCAAAGAATGTACAGATGTGCTTTATACAATTGATGTATGTATATGTATGGATTGTGATAAGAGTTGTATGAGCCCCTAATAAAATGTTTAAAAAAAAAAGAGTGTAGGGGTGGAGTCTAGCCTGTCAATCTGGAGATTGCCAATGAGACCTCTGTGTGGGCATGGCCTTCTCCTGAGAATTCTGGGAACTCCAGTACTCCTTCTTGGAGGCAGGAGATACTATTGGTATTGGACATATGGGCTGGGATTGGACTTATAGACTTGGACTAGACTGGGTTGGGATAACTTCTCAATGTTCAATTCCTCTTGTATATAAATCTCTTTCTTATACATACACACACAAAAGAAATGCATATTTTTAATTTAAAAATTTTAGTTTTTTAATAAAATTAAGTATAAAATTACAAATTGCTTTATAAAAGCACCATGCAGATTTTATAAACCCATCTTACCACTGCCACCATTAAAATAAATGCTCACATCTGTAACCACTACGCATAGTTTTCTATGTTAGCAAAGGATTTTTAGGTCTCAATGAGTTCATTATATCAATATTTACTTAGTGGGAGAAAGTGAAAAACGACAACAGCAAAAATGCATTGATCGGTATATAAAGCATATACTGAAAGGATCTTCAAATAGATGAAGTCTCGTGATAACTTTTCATCTGGTGTACATTGTGTCATTTTCAAATGTCTTTATTTATTAATAAAAATGGAAATTATGTGGGCAAAATCCTGATGTAGATATAGATTTTTAAAAAGATTTTTGTCACATATTGTTGTAATTGTAAACTGATATCAAATATAGTCCTTTATAATTTTTAGTAATCAACTCACTGCCATTCTGTGGCTTCTGACTCAAAGTGACCCTGTGTAGGGTAGAACTGCCCTTTTTGGTCCCCCGGCTGTAAACCGCTCTTCGAGCAGGAAGCCTCCTCTTTCTCCTGAAGAGCACCTGGTGGGCTGGCACCACTGACCTGGTGTTAGCAGCTCAGAGCCCACTGTGTTAACAGGACTCCTGTATGTCATAACAATTGTGTAAGTTCACTATATCTTAAAATGATTATATTTTGAAAATTACACTTTATGAGTTAGATATGATGTGATGAAAGTGCTCAAGTGTACTCAGGACAAATTAATTTCTCACTAGGGATTATTTATAAGCAGAGCTAGTCTACCACTCTGTTTTATAATTATATTTATATGGAGATTACATGTATTAATCATCTATGATTTATGGTGATAAGGGTACATTTTTATTATGAAGAATAATTTCAGCATTGTGAAATTTTAAGAATGGAGTATTATACCATGATTGAATTGAAAGAATCTAGGTCATAACATTTATAACTATGATAGAAAGATGAATTTACACTATTCAGAATACTTAGAAATTTTTAATTTTACTCAATTTTAAAACAAGGAGGTTGAAAAAGTGTTTCATAACAATAAAGATAATAAAACACAAGCTTAATAATCATTAAGGAAAAACACATTGAAATTGAAAGTACTATTTTCCCTTAATAAAAAAATATTTAATGCTATGTCTAAATAGTTACTTTTACAAGTTGCTTTTGGCAGTATGAGAATGTGTGTTAATCATTTAGAGGCTGTATTCCACATAATCTGATACCTTCAAGGATATCTTTGACCAGTCAATTCCATTGTGGGATGTGGCAGTTACATAATCTGTCAACTTGAAGCCTGTCAATCAGGTTGCAGCTAGAGATTTCATTTGGTGCGATGGCGATAAATAGCTCACTGGAGGCCAGATCCCCACACTCTGCCTTCCCTTTCCTGTTGTTGAGACACTCAGAGAGCTGGAGGAGACAGGTGGAGACCCGTCCCAGTGTTGAGATACTTCCACTGCCACTGGATCCACAAGACCTTCTACCCAATGGCCTGTGATCTTCCTGCACTTGGCATCATTGCATGTACTGTGTGAGTCTGAAGAGGAATTTATGGACTAGTGTCGGACCTATGGGTTAATACTGGATTTACGGACTTGATCTGGACTGGGCTGGGATGTTTTCTTAATAGACATTGCTCTTTGATCTGAAGCTCCCTCTTAGACACATTATGAGTGTCTCTGGATTTGTTTCTCTAGTCAGCCCAGGCTAACACATGGGATATACACATGCAGGAAATAATTGCAGAAAAGTCATGGTTATAATGTTTATAATCAAGAAAAATGGGAAAACATGTAAATGAGCAAGCATGCTATGAGTAGTAGAGGGCCTGTAAAATAACCATTAAACACCCTGCTTACAGAGACCAATATGTCTTTAGAAAGTGTTGATGCTGTAAGATAAACAAAGTGCACATTATAAATGCATCATAATGTATTTGTATGAGTGCAAATACATTAAAGAGTCAGTCGCATATTTTAAAAACCAGAAAAACAAACCTACTGCCATGAAGTCCATTCTCTCTCATGGCAACCCTATGTAAGAGTTACCAAGACAATAAATCTTTGTGGCATCTGACTGTCTTATCTTTTTCCTGTTGGATGCTGGGACGTTTGAACTGCTCACCTTACCATTAGGACGCCCAGTGCTTATCCCACAGTGCCACCAGCACTCCCAATCTCACTGCATAGATTGAATCTATTATATGTTCATATTATTATATATTTGTAGTATCATTACTGCGTACTTAGCGTGACCCCATAGGACAGGGTAGCACTGCCCCGTGTGGGTTTCTGAGACTGTGATTCGTTGATGGAGTAGGAAGACTCATCTTTCTCACGAAGAGCAGCTGGTGGTTTCAAACTGCTGACCGCACTGTCAGGCCAGTGCATCACCACAATGTCACCAAGGCTCTTTCTCATATTTCCGTATATAGTAAATGCAGTATGTGTAGTACATTTAACCAAAAATGTCAACACAGGTAGAATTTGCCTTCTGTGAATTATTTCTATTTTCTCTATTCACCAGTTTTTCTATTGTTTTTAAATGAAAAAACTATTTTTTTGTGTAAGAAAAGCTTTCTCATCTAGTTTTCTGAAATAGATTCTCTGTGAAGGCACCCAGAGAGAAGCAGAGTTTAGTAGCAAAGTAGGGAAATTTTAAGATAAATAAATATGATCAGGCCTGTTTTGAACACAGACTTGTGTTTGGACACAAGATTGTGAACATAACAAAACCTTCTGTACTATACTGCAGAGGCTCTGAGGCAGGGGTGCTGATGTCCAGGAGGAGCAAAGGCAAGCAGTGGGCAGTGGCCAATGGCTGGCATGCCCTTATAGGCAGGTAACGATGTTTCCTTTGTCTTCACAGTACACGCAGTGGCTTGAAGGCACGGTCAGGTTGGCCTTACACAGGCACCATTCCCAGCACCCTAGGAGTTTAATTTTCTCTGCTGTGTACATGATACAGCAGAGCCTCCCATTCTTAGTCTTGCTGCTTGTGAGAGGGAGAGCGAATGGGTCTCTGCGCTGCAGCCCACGAGGGATGCATGCAGCCCCTCCCCTGTGCCAGGTGCTGTGGGAGTGACCAGTTGACCATGGGACGTAAGTCTACCACTGAAGCTGATCGTGCTCTGCCCCTTCTCTGGCTGAGGAAAGCCTTGCTGCACACAAAAACAGCGAGCTGGCCAACTGGACCTTGGATCCACATGTTCTTACCCCGACCCGCCGCCCTGTTTGCCAGTCCAGGCTTAAAGGCCCTCTTGATTCATAGCTTCATTTACTTATTTTTTAAGGGTATGTGGTCACTTCTCCCTTCCCCCCAGGAAGTTATTAAATTTATTAATTATTCTTTTAAACCAATTTAGACCTCCCATAAGAGCCCTGGTGGTGTATTGGTTTCAAATTGGGGTGCAACCCACTTGATTGCCAGTTGGAAACCACCAGCAGCTTTGTGTGTGTGTGGGGGGAAGACAGGGCTTTCTCCTCCCTGAAATAGCCTTGGAAACCCACATGGGGGGCCACGATGAGTCAGCATTGACTTGATGGCAGTGAGTTTGGAATTGTAGAGGTCCCCAGTAGGCCAGTGATAGAGCAAATGAAATAACTTCAGTCTGTGGAGTGCTGGGTCCTGAGGATGGGAATGTAGCAATGCTGATGTTGCCTCGGTTTGCTTAGTCATCATCCTCCGAGTCTGAGCTTAGTGGTAGTTGGCCTTTATGTAAGACTAAGTTTCCCGTCTGAAGAACTTTGTTCATTTCTAAATGAGGCATTGTGTGTGAGGCAAACAAGTTTTCTGTCATAACCGTTTTGTGAATTTACCTTTAAAAACACTTACTGTCCAGTGCAGTGGACTTAGTTATGCCCTCAGTGTGTGTGGCCCTCACCACGCGCCACTCCGGGAAGCTTTCGTCACCCCACAGAAGCTCCGTGCCATTAGGCCCGGGTCTCCATTCCCTCCCTCCAGCCCCGGGTCAGCACTCCTGCGAGTTTCTTGTGTCTCAGTAGCTTTTTGTAGATCTGGCTACTTCATAGATGGGGCACCCTGCAGTATTTGCCATTGTGGTTTGGCTAACCTCAGTCATCATGTTATTTTCAAGGCTCGTCCATGTGTGTAGCGTGTTTCCAAACTTCATTTATCTTTGACTACGAAAGGCTCCCCCTGGGTTTCGCAGTCACTGGTGATGGTACTTAGTTGTTTGCACTTGGAGCCACAGTGGCTTACTTGCACTGGAACACAGGTGGGCATACCGAGTATCTGTTGAGTTCCGCCTTTTTTTTACCATTCATTTGAATTTTTATTTTTTATCATTTTATTGGGGGCTCACACAATTCTTATCACAATCTATATATACATCCACTGTGTCAAGAACATATGTACATTTGTTGCCATCATCATTCTCAAAACATTTGCCTTCTACTTGAGCCCTTAATATCTGCTGCTCATTTTCCCCCTACCTCCCCACTCCCCCCTAACTCATGAACCCTTCATCATTCATAAATTATTATTATTTTGTCATATATTACACTGTCTGATATCTCCCCCGACCTTCTCTGCTGTCCCTCCCCCAGAGAGGAGGCTATACGTAGATTCTTGTAATCGGTTCCTCCTTTCTCCCCCACATTCTCTCCACCCTCCAGGCATCGCCACTCTCATCACTGGTCCTGAAGGAGTCATCTGTCCTGGATTCCCTGTGTTTACAGTTGCTATCTGTACCTATGTACATCCTCTGATCTAGCCAGATTTGTAAGGTAGAATTGGGATCATGATAATGGGGGTGGGGGGAAGCATTTAAGAACTAGAGGAAAGTTATGTTTTATCGTTGCTACCCTGCACCCTGACTGGTTCATATCCTCCACACAATCCTTCAGTAAGGGGTGTCTGGTTGGCTACCAATGGGCTTTAAGTCTCCACTTTGCACTCACTTACATTTTCAATGATATGATTTGTTATTCCTTGATGCTTGATACCTGATCCCTTTGACAGCTCGTGGTCACACAGCTGATGTGTTTCTTGCATGTGGGCTTTGTTGCTTCTGAGTTAGATGGCCACTTGTTTATCGTTGAGCCTTTAAGACCCCAGACACTATATCTTTTGATAGCTGGGCACCATCAGCTTTCTTCACCACATTTGCTTATGCACACGTTTGTCTTCATTGATCATATCAGAGAGGTGGGCACCCATTGATATGATTTTTAGTTCTTTGATGTCTGATAACTGGTCCCTCTGCACCTTGTGGTCAGACAGGCTGGTTTGCTTCTTCCATGGAGTTCCACCTTTTTACACTGTAACGCATGTGGGCAAACTGAGTATCTGTTGAGTTCCGCCTTTGCGGGGTCATGCTGTGATTGATTCGATGTTTACTTCTATGTTAGTCTAGGTGTTTTAGAGAAACAAATCCACAGAAACTCATGTATAAGAACGAGTCTTATATAAAGGGTAAGTGCATATCAAGAAAGCATCCCAACCCAGTGCTGCCCAGCCCACAAGTCCAACATTAGCCCATATGTCTAACACCAATCTACAAAGTCATCCTCCATCTCACAAAACACACTATGATGCCGACTGCAGGAGAAAGTCAAATCAGTGAGCGTGTAAGCATCTCAGCACTGGCAGGGGTCTTCCACACGGCTGCTCCAGCACCCAGGGCTACATTGGAGTAGGTCCATACGACTTCTCCTTGGGGGTGTCTTGCAGGAAGTGAGCCCTGCCAGCTGAAGCAGGGAACAGGCAGCTGCACCCTGGTCTGACCATTACAAAGCAAGAGACCCGAGAACTAGAAAGGCAAGGCTCACCGAGCCATTTATCTCTCCGCCCTTCAATTAACCCGACAGGGTGGTGCTATAAACTAACTACCTCAATCCAACCTTTGCCAACATGGCACCTGTATAAAGGTTAACCCTTTATATAAAACTCTTCTAGATGAGTTGCTGTGGATTTGTTTCTCTAAAATACCTAGACTAACACAACCTCTCTGCAGAACCACCTATTATTTTTGCACCCTGGCCACTCACTTTACATCTTCACCAGTCATGCCCAAGGGTTTTAATTTCCCTGCATCCTCCCCAATGCTTAGTGGTTATTTTTGTGTGAATGTTTATAGGGGTTCTCAACCTGTGGGTTATGATCCCTTCGGGGTCAAACCACCCTTTCACGGGGGTTGCCTGATTCATAGCAGTAGCAAAGTGACAGTGATGAAGTAGCAACAAAAATAATTTTATGGTTGTGGGGTCCCCACAACATGAGGAGCTGTATGAAAGGGTCGCGGCATGAGGAAGGTTGAGACCCTCTGATTTAGAGCCTTGAAACCCCAGAGTAGATTGGAGGGCAATGGGTTTTTGCTCTGTATCATTGCTTGTATCAGCATTCATAATTCATAAAAGTATAATTTTTTGCTCCTAGTTTTGTCCGCTTTTTTCCACCTTTTCATTTTTATAGCCACAAAGAGGCCATGAGGTTTAAGATGCAACACGAGTACACCTGCTTTCTGAATCCATCCCATCCCCTCTTCTTTCTGTTCCCTACCCCTCCCACTTAGAAATGTCTTGATCCCAACTCCCTGCTGTCCAGTTGATTCCTGTTCACAAGGCCTTATAGGGCAGTGTAGAACTGCCCTTAGGGGTTTTCCAGACTGTAACTCGTGGGTAGAGTAGAAAGCCTGATCTTTCTCCCGTGGAGTGGCTGGTGGTCTCCAACTGATGTCCTGAGGCTAGCAGCCCAACAAGTAACCACTATGCCACCAGGGCTCCTCTGTCCCAACCAGTTATCCAAATTTAGGAGCCAAACAGTTAAAACATCTTTTAGCTTATCCCTCACTTCCCAAACTGCCCTTTCTTCTTATCTAAAACTCAAAAGCTAATTAGCTTTGGATAATGCCATATTCTGTGCTACACTGACTTGCCATCAGCTCTCACTAACTTAATTCAGGAATTAAAATAGAACTGGATATTCATTGTGTAGAGGCACTTATTCTACACTTCTTATTTTTATCCTGATTTTAGAAAATCCATTTGCTTTATAGAATAAATGGTAAGACTCTGAATACTCAAGAAATTCATGTCATGGTTTTTTAACTTTTACCTGACATGGTTTGTTTTCTTCCTTTATACCACCATGCCCCTTGTCCTAAGTGTATTTAAAATTTTTTCTTGTTTTTTATTTCTATATATAGTGGATTACATCTAGTCTTTCAGCCGTTGTTAAGGTTTAAAACAATTTTTTTAGTTGCTCATATTCATTATACTTAACAGAAGATAAGAATTTCATTGCAGTCTAATTTTTATAAGGGTATGAGGCCTAATTAATGCTGCATATATTCCAAGGACTTTAAAATTTAGTTGAATAATTTATTATTATACTGCTGTTATTCAGCTTATACCTGAAACTCATATTAGTACAAGGAAAGGAGAGCTATCTGCCCAGAGGGAACTTGAAGTCTTCTGCATCACTCTGAACCCTTAGATGCAATGATTAAACTGTCTTCTCTGAAAGAAAAATTAAACTTTGATAGCACAACCAAGCAAGTATATATATATATTTTTTTTCCCAAAGTAAGGGCAACCAATCAGTATCCTCTTTATTAGCTGAGAACGTGCTTCCATCCTTGAAGCCTTCTCATCAGCTTTTTAAGTTACTTGGTTTCTTCAACCTTCCCTTAAGGAAAGGTCCTCTTCAGCCTTTTAGTGGCTCCTTGCTGCTCTTCTGACTCTTCTCCAAATGCTCCATGTGACTGCTCTGTACCGGGACGCTGGACACACGGAGTGCGATGCACATGGACCATTGCAAGGGAAGTGGTCGGCTCTGGTACTGTATAAGAGGCCCGTTAGAGAAGGTTCCGTTGAAATAGAAATTGGGTAAACAATTAAGGAACTTGGGCATGTTAGATGGAAAATCCTCAGACCAGCCATTAAGATAAACCAGCCATCAAAACTTGGTATTTTTCAGATCCGTGAGATACATAATCTCTGTTAATATCCATGTGTTAAACATCAAGTAGTATACCAACATATGCCTTCTGGTAATAAAAAAAAAATGTGGTAAAGTGCTTGGATTTCCTGCCTGAGAGAGACTGACAGTGGGGATCTTGACCTCCACGGTTGGAGAGGTGAATTCTGAGGCGACCTGGACACAATGGCCTGAGGTTCTCGGTCGCTATGTGGCTGTGTGTTAGCTTTTCCTGAGATCCGATGACATGCTGGCAGTTGGAGCCCTGTTTTATTCCAAGGCTTTCTGTTGTCTCCGTTTCTGCATGCCCGTGTGTCAGAGATAACACTTGCTCTTCCCCGGGCCACTGGGCTGCCTGTCCCCCCATTGACCCCATCAGTACCAAAGACACAGCTTCCTGTAAGAAAAACTGATGAATCTTAAAAAGAACTTTTACTGAAGTAAAACATAAAGGAAGGACAACACATACATTTTAAGTGTATAGCTGAGTAACTTTTTACAAAATAAACCCACTTGTATAACCAGCAGCAAGATAAAAATACAGACGATTCTGTCCCAGTGTACATCCTCTGGTTTAGCCAAATAAACCCACTTGTATAACCAGCAGCAAGATAGAAATACAGACGATTCTGTCCCAGTGTACATCCTCTGGTATAGCTGGATTTGTAAGGTAGAATTGGGATCATAATAGTGGGGAGAGGAAGGATTAAAGAACCAGAGATATGTTTCATCATTGCTACACTGCACCCTCAGTGGCTCGTCTCCTCCCCATGACCCTTCTGTCAGGGGATGTCCAGTTGCCTACAGATGGGCTTTGGGTCCCCACTCTGCACTCCTCCTCATTCACAATGATATAATTTTTGTTCTTTGAAGCCTGATACCTGATCCCATAGACACCTCGTGATCACACAGGCTGGTGTGCTTCTTCCATGTGGGATTTGTTGTTTCTCAGATGGTCACTTGTTTATCTTCCAGCCTATAGGATCCCAGACTATCATTGTAGGCATACCTTTGGATACTTGGTGTGTGTGTTACTTGCATACACACAGCAGTGAATACACACACACACACACACACACACACCTTTTGATGAGTAGACACTTAAGAATGATTATGATGTTGCATCATAGTTAATGTATATTGTGGTGTGGTTTGCTGTCAAGTTGGTTCTAGCCTAGAGTAACTATGGGCCATAAAGTAGAACCGTGGAGTAGAGCTGCCCCAAAGGGGGTCCTAGGCCGTCAGCCTGGGATCACTTCTCTGGGCCTTTTCTCCTGCACGGACGGGGCTGGTGGGTTTTTAACCACCAACCAGGTTAACAGCTGAGCACCTGGCCATGTGCCACCAGGACTCCTTAGTGTAAGTATTTGTTTAACTTGATTGGATACTGCCAAGTAGTTTTCCAAAATGGCTATACCAAATGGGTATGCCCACCAGCCTTAGCAAGACTTTCATTTGCTGTGTATCCTCATCTACATGAACACGTTATTGAATACATACACATACAGAGCGTATTGAACATACATGTGTAAACCATGGCCTGCAGGAACCAGAAACTTCTTTTGTGACAGATTCTGCCCACCACCTCCTCGGAAAGGACTCATCATCTTGACCTCTGATCGGCCACAGATTATTTTTGCTTGATTATCATTATTACTATATAAATTGACAGCTCTCTTCTCTGTTTATTCTGGCTTGTTTTGCTGGTATTATGTTTCTGAAGCTCCGCTGTATGTATTTGTTCTCATTGTTCTCTGGTGTTCAGTTGGGTGAGTTTACCCTTTCTGATGATGGGTGTTTGAGTGGTTTCCAGTTTGGGGCTATCATGGATAGTGCCACATGAACATTCTTAATATGCCTTTGGGTAAAATATGTACCTATTTCTGTTAGTTATATAACAAGGTAGGCTGAGTCAGAGGATATGTGCCCAGTCAGCCTGAGTACTTAACATCAAATAGTCTTCCACTGTGGCTGAACCTGTCCACGCCTCCTAGTGGGGCATGCAAATGCGAGTGCTTTTACATTGCAGCAACACTTGATATTGTTCGGCTTACTTATTCTCAGCTATTTAGGCTTGTAGGTGTTTTGTGATCATCACAATGTGGTTTAAACTTGCAGTTCCCTGAGAACCAAATAAATTCAGCTCATTTTAATCTTTACTGGGCATCATCATGAAAACTAGAAGAGAAATGTTTTGCATTTTTTCTGGAGGACAAGTTTATGAGAGTTTTAAATGTCACAGGTGTGAAGTGAGACTAATTTTTATGAATATTGAGCATGCTATGAATATCCTGTAGTGTGCCCCAAGATTTATAAAAAGCCCACTTAGGGAAAACGTTAAATTAACTTATTTCTTTGCCTCAGTACCCCAACTTACATACATGCCATGTTACATCATCTCACCATGTCATAGCCTATAACAATATAAGTGTTTCTTTTTAAAAACATTCTTCCTAAAACTTCACCTGAGAATACTTAGCAAGTAATTAACTCTTTAGTTCTAGACATGCTTTATATTCATCTTTTTATTTATTTTAGCAAATTTTTAGGTGCTTTAAGAATCACCATGTCTGTTATTTTCTTATTTTTCTTTCCTTTTTAGGTCTGTAATATTTTGATAGCATTTTAATCAGTTAACATTTATTGGTTGATTTTATGTGCTTAGCACTTTGCCCAGAATTATTACAGGTATAATGGAAATATAAGACATTTTCTTGGCCCACATGGAAGATAAAATTTAATTGAAGAGAAATAAACTGATCATTAGACCAGAATAAAGTGCTAATGGTGAGGTGAGACTTGGACCATAAAGGATGTGAAAGATTTGATTTTTGAAAGGGGAAAGGGATGGGGAGCGGGGAGGGAGGGAAAAAAAAAAGAGGACTTGATGCAAAGGACTTAAATGGAGAGCAAATGCGTTGAAAATGATTAGGGCAAAGAATGTACAGATGTGCTTTATACAATTGATGTATGTATATATATATGGATTGTGATAAGAGTTGTATTAGCCCCTAATAAAATGTTTTTAAAAGAAAGAAAGAAAAAAGGGGAAAGGGGGAGATCTTTATAAGCAAGAACTCAGATGTGAGTGCAAGACTGGTGAAGAATGAAGAGTGTGACTACTGTATTGCTGAGGCTGTGTACATCTGGGATAAGGGAAAACTTACGTAGAACATGGCAGAGGGTCATCTCCAGAGGTCCAGAGGTTGGGAGTTGATGAAGTTGCTAGTAAGAGGTCCATATCAACCGCAAATAAGCAGTATTTTAAGAAGCTAAGTGGCTGGAGTAAGGGAGCTGTGGGAGTTGAACTAAAACAGTGGTTCTCAACCTTCCTCATGTCTCGACCCTTTAGTACAGTTCCTCATGTTGTGGTGACCCCAACCACAAAATTATTTTGTTGCTATTTCATAACTGTAATTTTGTTACTATTATGAATCGTAATGGAAATATCTGATATGCAGGATGTATTTTCATGGTTACAAATTGAACATAATTAAACATAATTAAAGCATAGTGATGCATCGCAAAACAATATGTGATTATATATTGTGAAATATTTGTGTTTTCCGATGTCTTAGGCCATCCTAGTGAAAGGGTTGTTCGATCCCCAAGGGGGTCACAACCCACAGGTTGAGAACCACTGAACTAAAAGATTTTTGCAGAAATTTTGTGTATCTAAATAATAATAAGGCCTTCTTCTACTTTCAAAAAATACCTTTGGCTCAGTATCATTCCATGTCTAAGTCTTTTCTTAAGAAATATTTCAAGATCATGGTGTCTGAAGGGCCAGCATTTGGAGTACCTTCTTTTTCGCCCACAAGCTCTTCCTGTCACCCCTTGCCTTTAGATTCCCACGTGAGTTCAGGGCTGGGGAATTGTCCGACCATCAGGAATAGGAGAGCCCAGTGATTAGGTTCCCCTGACTTGAAAGATCTGGGGACCCTTAGTGCAGACACGGGGTCCTAATTAGGGGCCCTCAGAGAGTACTAGGGGGCCCATAGATGAGCTTCTGGAACCCATTTTTCTGAAACCATGTATAAATTTTGGGGGACATGTGCATTTTTTGAGAGTTTTAGAATCTGAAAAAGTCAGTGCCATCGCCCCTATCCAGATTAATAACCGCTGCTTAAAAAAGAAAATGGCAGCCACCTAGTGAGATTGTAACCAGTGTTTCATTTCCCGTAACTTGAAGTCTTATCTCTTCAGGGACTGTGGGAACCAAATAGAAGGCAGGTACTTGTATTAGGTTGACCCATCTGACGTTGCCAATGTTTAATTTGGTAGTCTTTAACATACAAAAACAGCAATGGAAAAAAAAATCCCTTGGTGAAACATTCCTGGCCTGCTTCTCACCATGTAGTTTTCCATGGTGTTGAACCTTCGTCCTAATAAGCCCCTGTGCTTGATCCAAGTCTTCCCCAAACCTTGTCAGGATGCCCCCTCTGGAGCCCCTCACCCCGAACCAGGTGCCATCACCGTCTGAGCTGACCTTCGTGCCTTGCAGAAAGTCACCCTAATACGGCATTGATCAGATACGTGTTTAAACCTGGTTTGGGATTAGACCCATGCATAAATGATCTGAAACCTAGTAACAAGACTTTTTGACTTACTCTTGTATCTTCATGTGCGTGTGCGTGCACACATATTATATAATAAACTCACTGCCATAGAGTCGATCCAAACTCAGCATTTCAGGACTTCAGAGACTAAATCTTTATGAAGCAAATCACCTCCTATTTCTCTTGAGGACACACCGGTGGGTTTGAACATCAGACTTTGGGATAATCAGTTCAGTCACGTCTAACCCACAGTGCCACCAGGGTGTGTGTGTGTGTGTATTTCATAAATTTCATTATCTTTTCATTCCATTTTTGATGAACTGAAGCCCTCCCATGTATTTATAAAATGGAAAGGAATAAACATTTTAAACCTGTGCTTTTTTCCCTCTCTCCTTTGTAGGTCACTTTCTGATTCTAAGCAGTACAACATTTTAAGAAAAGCAAGATCGTACATAAAACGGGAGAAGTATGAGAAAGTGGTAAGTACACAGACCCTCTGCTGGCCGTCTTTTTGGGGTGGGGTGAGGTATGGGGACGAGAGCAGAGAGGGCAGCCCAGGGAACTGTCCCCGTCCCTAGACAGAGTTGGCTGCCCTGAGTGGCTACATTAGCCTTGGACATACTCCTCTTATTATAGATAATTCTGGAGTATATTTTTTAGGTGAACATTAGGAATGAGCTACTACTACTATGCCATTTTTTATATAGAGAAAGATTTCAACATGGCACCACCCTACTGAGTATATATGATTATTTAACACATGAGAGATTGGTACATTGGAAATACCTATATGCATTAAGAAATCTGACTATCCACACAGGAACATTACCACTTTCCAACTCTTACCCTAGTGTGTTTTTCCTTCACTGTTTTCTTTTTGGTTCAGCAGTCTCATGATCTTAAGGCCAGAATTCTAATTTTCTGTTTCCAAAATGCCTAAGCAATACTCTCCATTTCTACTGCTTATTATTTAAAAAGTTTTTTTTACAGTTTTAAAATGGTAAGCCACTCCCCACTTCTGGAACATTAAGTGATATTCTAAGTGATTTGGGTACCCGATAGGAGAAAATCAGCAATGCTGTAAGAATTTGTCTCTCAGTTACTTGGCATCTGTATTGGAGCTGTTAGCCCCCTCTTTGTGTCACCTGAAGATTATTCTCCCAAAGTGAATAAGTTTAAAATGATTCACAGACAGATTGGTTGCCTTTAAAATGCCCTCCCTTAGCAAGATGAGAAAATAAGCTCATTTTACTCAGGGATGTTTCTTGTACTTGAATAATTAAAATCTGTTATTGATCTATTATCTATAATTTGACTCTTAATTTTAGTACAGGAGAAACCTTGTAATGTTCCTTTTTTTAATGGTTTTTCTTATCTTTTCCTTGTGGCAAGTTACATTTTCCTTTTTCCATAGGTCTCCCTCTGCAAGGAGCTGATTCATCTCTCTTTGAAAGGATTATCCTATTATCACACTTACGACAGAGTCTTTCTGGGCATCAATGTTGTTATTGGTTTTGTGGGGTGGACGTCTTATGCTTCTTTGCTGATCATCAAGTCTCATTCCAATCTTACAAGAAGCACTAGAAAAGAAGCCCAGGTAGGTCCAGAGAATATAACGAAGAAAAGAGATTTAATCAGATCAGCTGTAATGCGTTCTCCCAGCATGCAAGGCATTATATTAAGCTCATTCTTAATCACCTCTCCCTCGTTTGCTTTTGTTGTGTTGGGCCATTTCTTGTTCTCAGTTATCTCAATTTCCTCAGTTGAGAACGAGGGTTACATTTGTAACCATGGCTCTAATTTAGGAGGGCTGTAACGGCAGCTGTACGAATGATGGAAATGGTTCTCTGGTGTTACAGTCTTCACTGTCTGTTCTTCCTTGTAACTGTTGGGCAGGTTGTAAATATCCCATAGGGTTCTCTTACAAGTAGTCAGAAGAGGATTTCAGAAGAATACATTTTATCTGCTCATAACAGTTTAGGAGCTAGAGTCAGGCCTCCGTCCGATCTGCCTGGGCCTGCACTCTCAGTCACAGCCCTCCTTTGGCAGCCGGGCCCTAATTTATCCTCACTTCCTACTTGCCTTCTGGTGATACTTTAATGACGAAAGAAGGGGGGAATATCTTAGTCTTCATCTTGCTTAGCTTTGGGCAGCAGAGCACAGGAATGAAGAGAAAAACAAGGAAGGGAAGCTAAGAGGCCGCCTTTCCTCTCCTGTCCCGATTTTCCCATGCTTTCCTCTCCCGCTGTGCCAACCTCCCCTACAGTCCCAGTGTGCTTTGTGCCCTTTCTCAGACCCCGAAACTCCTGGTCTGAAAGTGATAGCTTCCCCCGAGTGCTGTCCTGCCCCCGGCCCTTGCCTTTGTCCTCCTGACCCAGAGTCCGTGGGCTGGGCAGACCCATGAAGGCTTCCTAGGACTCACACCCAGGAAGCTGAGCAGGTGGTTGGTGAGTGGACCTGCTGTGGTTGAGCAATGGCGTGTGGATAGCAGGTCAAGTTGGACTCTGAATAACTTGAGATCTTATCCCAAATGAAAATTCTGTCCCACAGTTCCTTGTGGGCTACGTGCTGGGTATTGCAAGGTGGCCAAGGAACTCCCTCAGCTGTCATAAAACTGCTTCTACAGAGAAACGTGGTCAGAGTTCTGCAGCAGGCACTGGCAAACACACTGAGACCGGGGGGCACTTCCCACTTGACAGTTACTAATCGTAGAACTTCTATGTGTTTCAGCTCTCTCTTCTCAAATGACAGCTCTTAGATTTTTTTTTTAAGGTGAATGCAAATCTTAATTATCTACTTGTAGAGCCTTTGGAAGAAAGTAATGCATTGTTTTCACTTTATAAAATCCCCTTTAAAAACTCTGTCAATTAGCATGAGTCTGGAACCGTTTCAATGTTTCCTTTTATTTTCAGAAGCCAAGCCGTCTCCTGCCGTGCAGTTTTGTAGCTATTGGCATTTTAGTAGCATTTTTCCTGCTGCTCCAAGCCTGTCCCTGGACTTACTACGTCTACTGCTTGCTGCCGGTGCCCATATGGTATGCGGTTCTAAGAGAGTAAGTCATGCATCCTGCTACCTCGATTTGTCACTTCATTTACACTTAAGTCTGTATTTAAAACAGATTGGATTTCTGTAGCCTAGTAATCAGAGTCGTAGTCATGATCTTCTCAGCTTGCCAAGCCCTTAATTCATTTGGAGGTATAACTGTCACGTTGTACGTGAGCCTGGGTTTTGGTTGGACTTTCCCTCGGAACTCCTTTATTGCCTGCAGGTAGCAGTGGCCTCGTGCCTTCTCAGCATTTCTTATACAAGAAAATTCGGGACTGAAAGTCCAAGAATTAACACTCTATATCTTGCCTATGGTAAGGAGCCCTGGTGGTGGTGTGGTTCAGCACCCTCCCACGAGGCCATCGAGATGTGGCAGTTTGCCTCTGTAAAAATTACAGCCTTAGACGCCCTATGGGGCAGTCCCGCCTGCCCTGTGGGGTTGCTGTGAATTCAATTAGAATTCAACTCCAGGGCAATGGGTCTGTATTTTGGTTTGGTTATGCCTTTACATTTTGAATTTGTGTTATTATTCCAGATTCCAGCAGAATGTTTTTCAAAGAATTACATATTTTCTTTCCATACACCTTGCTAGATAAATGAATTCTTTAGAATTAATCTTTAAAATAATGCATCAGTACAGAAATTGTGAGCTCCAAGTTCTCTGCTTCCAAGAAAGAGTTCCTGCCTTCCAGGAGAGGCCCCAGCTTTGACCCCAGCAGCACCCACCTGAGCAGATGCTAGCAGAATTTCCAGAAGAAAGCAGAAAGGCCTGGACACAGCCATCTGATCCCAGACCTACCATGGGAAGGGTAGAGGATCAGGAAGCATTTCCTTTCCTGGTACACGAGGGCCCCCGGCATTGGGGGCTTCTAGATGGTAGCTTATAATAACGGAGCATGGTTCTGGTGGTATTCTCAGGGAACCAGGGTCATAATGGAGATCTTGTTGGTTTCTCTATTTGTCTCATTAATCCAAAGTTCTAAGATTAGTTTTGGATGTCATAGATGTCCTGAGAAAATCAACCCCCTACAGCAGAGTAGGACTCAGAGGCCAAAATAAGGGTATTTTGAAGATTGACTATTCTATGCATAGGATCCGTGGTAGCATCGTGGGTTTTGCGTTGGCCTCCTAACCACAAAGTCAGCAGTTCAAACTACCAGCCTCTCTGTGAAAGGAAGATGAGGCTGTAGAGTTATGGCCTTGGAAATGCATGGGCAGTTCTACAGCAGACTCCTATGGGATCACTAGGAGTCAGAATCGACTCGATGGCAGTGAGAGTTTTTGTTCTATGTGCATTGTGACATGGTGTTTATTTTTTATCCTGATTTTTCTAACTCCAACTTCTTTTTATTTCTTGTCTTCATTGTTGTTGTTTTTTGTCTATACTCTTTTTTTTAGGGGCTCAAACAACTCTTATCACAGTCCATACATATATCAATTGTGTAAAGCACATTTGTATATTCATTGCCCTCATCATTCTCAAAACATTTGCTCTCCACTTAAGCCCCTGGCATCAGGTCCTCATTTTTTCCCCTCCCTCCCCACACCCCACTCCTTCATGAACCCTTGATAATTTATAAATTATTATTTTGTCCTATCTTGCCTTGTCTGACGTCTCCTTTCAACCACTTTCCTGTTGTCCATCCCCCAGGGAGGAGAACAAATGTGGATCCTTGTAATCGGTTCCCCATTTCCAACCCACCCTCCCTCTACCCTCCCAGCATCGCCACGCTCACCACTGGTCCTGAAGGGATCATCTGCCTTGGATTCCCTGTGTTTCCAGTTCCTATCTGTACCATTGTACATGCTCTGGTCTAGCTAGGCTTGCAAGGTAGAATTGGGATCATGATAGTGGGAGGAGAGGGAGAGGAAGCATTTAGGAACTAGAGGAAAGTTGTAATTTTCATCGTTGCTATATTGCACCATGGCTCATTTCCTCCCCGAGACCCTTCTGTAAAAGGGTGTCCAGTGGCCTACAAATGGGCTTTGGGTCTCCACTCTGCACTACTCCCCTCATTCACTATGGTAAGATTTTTTGTTCTAATGATGCCTGATAACTGATCCCTTTCAGCACCTCATGCTCACACAGGCTTGTGTGTTACTTCCATGTGGGCTTTGTTGCTTCTCAGTCAGATGGCCGGTTGTTTACCTTCAAGCCTTTAAGACCCCAGACTCTATCTCTTTTGATAGCCAGGCACCATCAGCTTTCATCACCACATTTGCTTATTCACCCGCTTTGTGTTCAGTGGTTGTGTCGGGAAGGTAAGCATCATAGAATGCCAATTTAATGGGGAGTTCTTGAGTGGAGACCCAATGTCCTGCTACCTTAATACTAAGCCTATAAATATATGCACATAGATCTATTTCCCCATCCTAATATATAAATATATTTACATATGTACATGTCTTTATCTAGACCTCTATAAATACCCTTTGCCTCCCAGCTCTTTCCTCTATTTCCTTTGACTTTCCTCTTGTCCCACTATCATGCTTAGTCCCCACCAGGGTTTCAGCAATTCCTCTTGGTTACATTACCCTTGATCATGCTCTACCAGGCCTCCCACACCCTCCTCACCACCAATTTGGATCACTTGTTCCCTTGTCCCTGGATTTGCTAACACCACTACCTATCCCCCCACCTCCCCGTCTCCCATGTTCCCCCGGAACTGTCAGTCCCGTTGTTTTCTCCTCCAGATAGTTCATCCAGCCTGTCTTATTTAGACAGACCTGCGGAGATAATAACATGCACAAAAACAAGACAGAGCAAAACTAAGTAACAACATACAGCAAAACAACAACCCAATGACAAAAACCAAAACACAACAAGAAAGAAGAGCTTGTAGTTAGTTGAAGGATTGTTTGTTGGCTTTTAGGAGTGTTTTCCAGTCCAGTCTGTTGGGGCATCACGCCCTGGCCCCAAAGTCCACCTTCAGCATTCCCTGGGGACCTCGCCGCTCCATTCCCTAGCTGTTCCGCTGCACTCCCCCAGTGCTTTGCCTCGGTGTGGCGGGATCAGATGGGGTGCAAATCCCACACTGTGTCTCCGGTGTTGTCCCCTGTAGGGCTATGGGTCATTGAGGGGCATCATGTCTCCTAGTGGGGCTGGCCATGTGGTCCTCTCTGTCAACTGGCTGCTGTAATTGGGGCCATCAACCTCACAGCCTGGTGGGCCAGGATATGCTCCACTCTCTCCTTCTCCCCCTTCATCTGCCCCCATGAGCTCCGATCAGATATGTCACTCTCCTGGAGCTGCAGATTCAGTGCTGTCCTTTGAAATAAATTCTTCTGGGGGGAGGGGCAGGTGTCCACTTAGTCGTTGGGATTGGGACCAGCCCCCCATTCAGCTCCTTTTGTTGCTGTTAACTTCAGCAATGAAAATTTATGTAAAAAATAAAATTACTATTAAAATGTGTAAAATGTTTATTTTAAAAGAGAAGGCAAAAAACGATACTGAGAAAGAATGCTGCTGCTCCAGTTAGAGCAACGATTCTCAACCTGGGGGTCGCGACTCCTTTGGAGGTTGAACAACCCTTTCACAGGGATCACCTGATTCATAGCTGTAGCAAAATTACAGTGCTGAAGTAGCAGCGAAAATAATTTTCTGGTTGGGGGGTGTCACCACAACATGAGGAACTAACTATATGAAAGGGTCGTGGCATCAGAAAGCTTGAGGACCACTGAGTTCGAGGACCACTGAGTTCGAGACCACTGGTGGGTCTGCCTATTTGACTCAGGTGCTTTTCTGTTGTTGTTTACGCATGATTTTACATTTTCTAGAAAGAAAGGCCCTATCATTTTTGAAAATTCTATCCCACTATGGAACTCCTCCTGAATTTTTAACGGTTTTCATGATGGAGATGATGTTTCAGTCTCCAGGGAAACATTTCTAATGATGAAGAGAGGTTTCCATCTCAAGGAAAATCACATTTAGAAAATACCTTGTTTTCTATGTTTACTCCCCCCCCCATTTTATTTTATTTATTTTTTATTAATAAATCTTTTTATTGGGGCTCATACAACTCTTATCACAATCCATACATACATCAATTGAGCAAAGCACCCTTATACATTCGTTGCACTCGTCATTCTCAAAATTCACCTTCCACTTGGGTTCCTGGAATCAGCTCGGTTTCCCTATTGGGAGCTTTTAAAGATATATAACAGTTCATAATTCAATTTGATCAAGCAGAGTTGTACAATTGCTATCACTATCAGTTTCAGAACACTTTTTTCTTAAACTCTTTGACATCAGCTTCCCTTTATCCCCTCCTCCCCCAGCGTATACCCCAGGAAGCTTTATTATTATATTATTTATTATTATTGTTAGATATTTTTGCTCTATCTTTACTTTATGATACAATATACAGAAAATTAAAAATAAAAACTAAGTTTCCTCTAGGGGAAAAAACCCCTCCTGTTAGGTTTTATGAAATCCTTTCTTATTCCTCTGTCCTTATCTGCTGTTGAGAACAAAAGAAGCATTCTCTTTCTGACTGGTGGCAGAATTTCTTCTCTGTGGCATCTTAATAGTTCTGATACCATTATGTAATTATGTCACCATTCTTTTTAATTACAGCAAGGTCCGAAACCAAATGATACTGATGTTTTATAATTGCTCATTTAATAATATGCAGCAATTGCAGAAGTTAAGTACATCATACATTTTAAAGTCTTCTGAATTTACATTTAATTACAGTCAGGGTACAATTTGTGATGTCTTACAAAAAGTTATTTAACTTGGTGGACAAGGGAAATTAAAGCACTCTCTGCTTAAATTAGTAAAATCTAATTACATTCAAACTGGTAAGATTTCAATATAAGGTAAATATTGGTGAAGTTTTCCCCTTTAGTTTTCGATTTGCCAGCTTGTGGGTTCATTGTATTTTCTTTCTGAGAGTCCACCTGTTTTGCACATATCTACATTTATACAGTTGTACATCTGTCTCTACATTTGCCGGTGTCTATACTTAAGCTAAGATTAAACAAGACTCATTTATTGCATTACTGTTGATAGGAATCAAGTGAGCCTTGGTAATCATTATCAAATGAATTCAGAAATTAAAATGTTTCCAAAATAGGTTCAGATTTCTAAAACAGAGGTCAATAAAACAAGTGTATTAGGATGCATCTTCCTGTTTGAATAATCCATAAATTAAAAATTCCCTGGTTTCTAGATTTGCTCAAAATCTTTCTTCTTTGCTACATAAAATCTGAGGGAGCCCTGGTGGTGTGGTGATGACTCACTGGGCTGCTAACTGCCGGGGAAAGATGGGGCTTTCTAGTCCCAGAAAGCAGGGGTTCCCCACCTGTGGGTCCCGACCCCTTTCAGGGTCGAATGACCCTTTCACAGGTGCCACCCAGTTCATAACAGTAGCAAAATCACAGTTATGAAGTAGTAACGTAAGTAATGTTATGGTTGAGGGTCACCCCAACCTGAGGGACTGTGTTAAAGGGTGGCGGCATTAGGAAGGTGAAGAACCGCTGCCTTAAAGAGTCACAGTGTAGGAAACCCACAGGGTAGCCCTGTTTTGTCCTCTAGCGTCACTATGCATTGACATCAGCTTGATGGCTGTGAGTTTGTTTTTGTTATACATCATATGTACCTTACGGTTTTTCCTGTGTAGAGCGTGAGCAGCCTCTGTCTGTGATCTCTTAACCAGGTTTCAAGTCGTTCAAGACCTGGCCGCATCACTGTCGGCCTTCCCTCGGAGTCGTCTCGCTGGCTCTCTGGTCGCCTTTACCGTGGCGATTGAAGTCTTGGTGAGTAGCCACCAGGCTGCAGTGCCTCTGTCGCCCAGGTAACCTGGCTCAGGGAGCTCACCTTGCCTTTCTCCTGTGCCCGCATCTCCAGGTTCTCAGTTTCTTCTACCGCCGCGTGCTCACCGCCGGGCTCGTTGCGTTTGCCATTTGGCCGTTTTTCACGCCGCTGTGGACTCGAGCAAAGGTACTTGTTCTGATCTTGTCTCAGGACAGACCAGCAGCGACTTGGTTGGCGTGTGTGTTGAATTCAAGGAAATGCCTGTTTCTCCAACCAAGGGGGAGAAAGTGTCCTTAGGCAAGGAGCCCGCTCCTTCCGACAGGAGGACTGAGCACGTTGAGAAGTTTCCCTGGCTCACGGCTTCTTGGCAAAATGAGCCAGTGATGTGGCGATTGCAATACGACACGAGGGGACTTCAAACTGCTCCTAGAAAAATCTCTGAATTCCGTTCTTCCATGAACGTTCACAGCCCCCTTGTAGAAGCAGAGCTGATGGGTCCATCTGAAGCACACCTCGGGTTTCTCAAACCCATTACCTTGACTTTGGAGCAGCCAAGGAACTGCCCAGAGAAGTCCCAAGAAGGGCAGTCGTGTAGATGACCATTCTGTGAGCAGAGGCGACCGTCCTGTGGGCAGAGGGGTCACCTATTCCTGGCCCTGCACAACCTCCTCAGCTCTTTAATAATTCAGCCGTTTCCCTCTGAAAAGTGTTTATCTGGGATAAACCCCACTGCCATTGAGGTGATTTTGACCCATAGCCACACTATGTAAGGTTTCCGAGGTGGTAAACCTTTGTGGGAGCAGATCTTACTCCCATGGACTAGCTGGTCAGTGGGTTTGGACCACCAGCCTTGCAGTTCGCAGTCCAATGCTTACCTGGCGGTGCCACCAGAACGCCTGTTCGTGTGTGCCAGGCATCCATAAATAGTCACCGTTACTTTCAGGTCAACAGCGGAAAGGTTTTTGCCTTTACCTTTGAGTTTAACAGCTGCGTGTGTGTGAAACACAGAGAGGTTTTGTACGGTGTTTATCTAAAATTGCCCCTTTCTCACTCACAGGTCACCTCGCTGAGCTGGACTGCCTTCTCTTTGCTCCTGGCCGTGTTTCCACTGATGCCCGTGGTCGGCCGACAGTCGGATCTCTCTCTCGTGTACGAATTGTCTAACTTTTATTCTTTAAAACAAGATTGTTGTTTGTATCAATACTATGAAATATGATCCTAATCATAGTCATGAGTCCCCAATCACGTGGAGACAATAGAAGCTAAAATACTTTCAAATTGCCATCATGCCTTGGGCCTGGGCTCCGAGAAGCAGGAAGGCTCCCTGGAGACCTGGCCGGCCTTCCCAAAGCAATGTGCCCGACAAGGAAAACTTAACATGGCAGGGAAGGAAAAAGAGCTGCTTGTATTCCTTCTGTGTAGTAGGGCATGTGGGAAAGTGTCATATGAAAACAATAAAACTGTTGCCTAAACAAAAAGGCCTTACAACCCTTCATGTAATTTCTGTGTTCTCTGCCTTCTGGCACGCTCACCTTAAAATGTCATGTCCCACAGCACTGCCATTGAGTCCTTGACAACTCAGAGTGACCCCCTAGGACAGAGTAGAATTTCCCTTGTGGGTTTCCAAGACGGTAACTCTTTATGAGAGTAGAAAGTCTGTCTTTCTCCTGAGGAGCAGCGGGTGGTTTCAAAGTGCTGACTTTGCAATTTGTAGGCTCTTTAAAAAAAAAAAAACGCCTTACAAAAATGAAATTTTATACTCTTCTCATCTGAGTGTAAAGGTGTTCATAGGAGGAAAACTAACTACTTTGCCAACCTTGCCACACTGAATCACTCATACTGTGATGCTCGTGTAGCTGACGGGGCAGCACTGGCCAGGGTCTCGTCATGGTGTGCATAGGACTGCGGTGAGTTAGACGACCCCTAACACCACCACCACCACCGCCGCTTACCCAAATGAATCTGTAAAGTACCCTCTTAATTTTACTTTAAAATGAAAAGAGAAACAAGAGCATGTGTAAGATAGCTGTTAGAATCCTGGTACTCTAAAGTAAAAACATATTTGCAAATGAGTTGGAACAGCAAATTATCAAAAAATAGAAAACAAGCTAAACAACCTTGATCATATATGGTTAATATTTATAAAATATAATAACAATCTATTTTGAACCTATGATTTTTCCCCCTGATGATTCCCAGGAAGAGTATTTGAAGAATGGAAAAAAATAAAGTCCTAGGTTAGGGTTCTCTGCTTCACAGTCTTCTTAGATGTCTTGCCCCTTTTCTCTCAGTTCTGTTATGTTGTTGCTGTTGGGTGCCATCGAGTCAGCAATGACCCATAGCCACCCTGTGCCCAACAGAAGGAAACCCTGCAGGCCCTCAGTTGTTTCTGTGTCGGAGCCTTCGGATGCAGCCATTTACTTGAAGGTCTTCCTCTTCACCAGTCATGGTGTCCTTCCTTCTCCAGGGACTGGTCTTTCCTAATCGCATGTCCAAAGTATGTAAGGCGAAGTCTTGCCATCCTTGCCTCTGAGGAGCACTCTGGCCACACTTCTTCCAATATAGGTCCCTTTGTCCTTTTAGAAGTCCGTGGTACTTCAGTATTCTTCTCCAACATCGCAATTCAGATGCTCCGATTCTTCTGCGGTCTTCCTTATTCCGTGTTCAGCTTTCACATGCATATGCGGCGATGGAGAAAACCATGGCTTGGGACAGGCACACCTTAGTCCTCAAAATACCTTCCATGCTCTCCAGTACTCTAAAGAGGTCCTGTGCAGCTGTTTTACCTAAGGCAGTACATCTTTTGATCTCTTGACTGCTGCTTCCATGAACATTTGTGCATCCAAGCAGGACAAAATCTTTGACAACTTCAGTCTTTTCTCCATTTATCTGTTCCAGTTGTGAGGATATTGGTCTTTCTTACATTGAATTGTAATTCATGCTGAAGGCTACAATCCTTGATCTTCATCGGTAAGTGCTTCAGTTCCTCCTCCCTTTCAGCAAGCAAGGTTGTGTCATCTGCATATCGCAAGTTGTTAATAAGGCTTTCTCCAATCCTTATGCCATCTTCTTCTTCATATAATCCAACTTCTTGGATGATTTGCTCAGCATACAGATTGAACAAGTATGGTGAGAGGATACAACCCTGATGCACACCTTCCTTGATTTTAAATCATGCGGTATCCTCTTGTTCTATTTGCTCACTGCCTCTTGATCCCTCTAGTCTATTGCTAAGGCCCAAAATCTGTTCAAATTAACTTTGGTCATCTTGTGTTCAGTTTTTAGGAACGCATAGAGCTCACACAATAGGACACTGTTTCTTTGAGGTAGATGGTCACCTTCAACACCAGGCGGCATACGTACTATGCCTGGTGGTGTACCTGAGCGAACATCCTTCTTCGTCCCCTTCCTGTACAGCTGCCCTTGTGAGGAGACACTGGCAGTCAAGCACTGGCTTGGTTTCCTTTAACCAGGGCACAAGGTCAATGGTAGAAAGGCGCTATGTGTCCTCCAGCCACTTCCACTAACAATGACTCAATGTACAACAGAGAAAACACCGACCGGTCCTGCACTGTCCTCCCAACTGCTGCTGTGCTAGAGCCCATTCCTGCAGCCACTGTGCCAAAGGAATCTCTTTAAGGACGTCCCTCTGTCACTGGCACTCGAGTTCACCTAAGCCGATGCCCTTTCCAGGACCTATTCCTGCCTATTCCTGGTCTATCCAGAGTTAACGAGACAAAGTTTTGCCACCCTCACGTCTAAGGAACGTTCTTCCAAGCCAGATTTGTTTATTTGTCAGGAAATCCATGATCTATTGAAGTTTCTTTGCCCACACTCTAATTCCAAAGCATCCATTCTTTTTTGGTCTCAATCACTGCCCAGCTTTTGCCAGGGCGCCTTGGGCCTCAAGTGGCATCTTCGCGCTTCAGCACTTTAAAGGCGTTTTTGGCAGCAGAGTCGCCCAGTGCAGCACATGGTTTGATTTTCTGGACTGCTGTTTCCATGGGAGCTGATCTTGGATCCAAGTAATGGGAAATACTTGACCTTCTTGTCGTGATGCTGCTTATCGATTCAGTCATGGACGTTTTTTATTTTATGCTGAGGGCTAATGCCGACTGAAAGCTCCAGTCTTTGATCGCCGTCAGGAAAGGGCGTCAAGGTCTCCTCAGTTGTGTCGCCTGCGGCTGTTGTTGTTGGGTGCCAGCGGGTTGGCTTCCGCTCATGGAGAGTAAAAGGAAACACTGCCGCGTCTGGCACCATCCTCCCAGTTGCTCTATGGCTGAGCCCCTGCTTGTGGCCGCTCCACTGTGTCCGCCCGTCTTGTTGAGGCCTTCCCTCTTCTGGCTGCCCTTCTTCGTTACCAAGCGTGCTTTCTCCAGGGACTAGTCTAGAAAGCACGTGAGATGTAGCCATCTTTGGCTGCGCCTCTTCCAAGACAGATTTGTTTGTTCTTATGTCAGTCCATGGCACGTGTCGATATTCTTTGCCAGCGCCGTAATGCAAATGCATCCGTTCTACTTCAGTCTTTCTTACTCGGTGTCCAAGTTTCACATGCGTATGAAGCAGTTGGAAATGCCATGGCTTGGGTCTGGCAGACCTTAGTCCTCAAAGTACCATCTTCAGATAGCAGGCTGTGAACCCTAATGCATGCTGCCTGGCTCCTCATCATATTTGCTCGGCATACAGATTTGAATAAGCATAGTAAAAGGATGTAACCCTGATATATATCTTTTCTGATTTGAATAGAAATAATACAGATTATAAATGTAGATTTTGCATTAATAAGTGCTCAATCACAGTATGTATTTCAAGGTACTGATGATTTATTTATTTATTTGACAAATTTTTATATTTGTCAAAGACTGTGTTTCTCACAATATATGTATCTTAAATTGTTTTATTTCTGTCACACCTGTTTATCCACTTTACTATTTCACCTTGATTAAACCAGATGACCGAGACGTTCTACACTGATTGAAATGTATTATTGTATAATCTGTGCTCTGTAAGAACTGACGGAAATTTGAAATTTCGAATTGTGTTTTGAAACAGAATGAGTGCAGGCTTGCTGATTCTTCTGCTCTCCCTGGTGGTTGTAACATTTCTCATAAAAAGAAAAGAGAGTGTTTTCCGCGAAGAGATCCTGGTACATATATTACAGGTCAGTAACAGATTGCCAGCCTCGTATTGCCCTCATGGTAACACTGAGACAGATCTGATGGTGGTGTTTAATTTGATTGTTCTTAAGGTGCCATGGCGTTTAAATCATTTGATTCCTGCCAGCTAAAAAAAAGTGAACGACTGCACATGGAAATATGTTCTCTTACAAAAGACAAAACGGCACAGTAGGCATCCTGAGGAAGACGGGGGAACCCTTGAGAGGAGCGGGGACAGCACCTGCCCAGAAGGTTGAGCTGCAAAAGGACCGACCGTCCTTCCGGGCCTGCCGTCCCTGGTTTCCTCCTTTGAGTTGAACAAGCTAACTCGAGCCTGAAAAAGCCAAGGCTCTTTGAAGTGAAAGCAGCCACGGGAAGTGCTCTTATGATGAATAGCCAGGCAAGGTTTCCAGTGGCTTCCCAGGGGAAAAGGCACTTCTGCTGTTGGGTTGGCAGAGTGGGAAGAGCTGTGTGCTAGTCCTTTAAAACCGAGTCTGACTCCAGCTGGGCTGCTCACTAGCTGTGTGATCGTCGGCCATTGCACTTCAACGTGTGGGGTCCGGTTTCAATATGTAATGTGCAGGTACCATGTACAAGCATCGTTAGATCAGAGATTGATTGCTGGTACATACGCTTTGTCAACTCCTAACTCTTTGGCAGTTAAGGACAAAGCCCACCTGTTTTTCTTTGAAACAAAAACTCCACTTCTAAAACTGGAAAAAGCAAAACTCGGGAGTCTTGTCAAAACGTTTGCTTAGGGCAAACCGGGGGTAATGTATTTCCAAGAACACCCTGAGGAAAAGATAATAATACACCTAAGAGGTGATAACTTCGATTTATTCCTTTACACAAATAGAAAACTGACATAAAGAAATGTTTTGTCAAAGAGCCTGCTAAGCTATTGAAGCCTGTGCTTAATTTATATGGTGCCCTGATTGACTCCGCATTAAAGCTCGTAGTTACTCTGACAGAATTGTCAGTGAATGAGTGCATTGAGAACAGTCACTCTTTCTGGCGCTCACTCTGTAGGTACAAAGAAAATATTATGGTTCTTGTGAGAAAGATCCCTGAGCATAAAGTAAATCCATTACAACATTCCCCTTCCCGATAACTTTGTTAAATTGCATTTAATTCTTGTTTATCCTCTTAACCTTTGTTTCCCCCTAATATAAATTTAAATACGTTACATTTCCTTATTTCTTTCTGTCGCAATGTTAAGCATTTCACCTTCACAATCAATGATACTCAAGGGCATAATATTTTTCTTAATATAAACATACGTTTCAGGGTCACTTCCACTCACCCCATGGGCCTAATCACAGAAATAGTTACCATGTTTTTCCATGGTAACTTTAAACCCCCCTCTCCCCGCCCCCCCCCCCCCCCGATTCCTACCATTGGACGGTCGTTGCGGAAACACTCATGGGGTGCCTACTAGGTGCTCGGCTGTAACTTTTAGCCACAGACATCTTCTTAGAATGGCTGCCACCCGGCTACACACTACCAACCTTCTGAAAGGACTTCTGCTGACTTGGGCTCTCTTTTTACTCCTTTAGTTTCTGATCTGAATAGCAGGCGTCTTTCATTTTCTCTTGATCGACACGTTGCCTTCTTCACCCAGTCACTTCTCCACAGTGGGCCCCTCATTGATTCGCAGACAGACACGCCTCCCATTTTCTCAGCTCTGTAGTGAGAGGCTGCCTCACAAAGGAAGGACCCTGTGTGTGTGTGTGTGTGTGCCATAGCTTTGTTGACAGCAGTTAGACTTCTCCATTTACTGACAACATCACAGTGGGAGCCAGGGGGCGCTGTTGGGGAGGATGGGGCCGCAAACTGAAGTGGGTCGTGGGTGCCCCACTGGCCGCTCCGTGGAGGAAAAGTGCCGCAGCCTGCTTGACAGCCTCAGACTCTACGGGCAGCTCTTCTAGGTCCTGCAGGGCTGCTCTGAATCGGAGTTGACTTGAGAGCAGAGGGGTTGCTTTGGGCGTGGCACTAGTTTATACGCAGTCCTAACGAGTGTTTGTGCTCCTGGTGTGTCAGTGCGAGGTACATGCTCAGGCCACAGATTCACGAATGGATGCATGGACGGATGGATGTCATAGCACGGGAGGGCCAGAGGTTGTAGGAAGATATTACAATGGTCCATACAGTTCACTCTCATATGTCCATGATTAAGAAACCTTAAACATTAATATTGAATGCTTCCAAATTAAAACGTGGTAATAGATGCCAGAATGTTCTTGAAACGGTTAAATGCACCATTCCTGCGGGTGGAGGCTCCTTTGCTTGGTAGCAGAGCACTGTCTTGTCTTGGCCACAAGAAGGTGAGCTAGGTCCAATGTGAGCACCTCTTTGTCCCCAGCACTCCCCGGGTCATGTCCCTCCCCCCGCTATAAGTGACCCGTCCTGGTCTTTGTTTTCAGGTGCTGAGCACGGTGCTGGCCATGCTCGTGGTGTCCGGCACCCACAGCAGTCTGCTGCGGAAGCAAGGGCTGCCTCTCGCCAACCAGATGGTTAGCTGGGCGATCCTAGGTGAGCCGTCACTCACACCCACGAGGTCACGTGACATCAATTCCATTATCTCCAGATTGCTCATTGCCATCTGCAGGGGTTTCAGAAAGTTTGTGGAGACATGCTGTTACCGTTTCCTCACATTTGGTCCCGCGCCCTTTGGAACCCTCTTGGAAGAGTAGCCGGCTGGCGTTTCCTTCTCTTCTTCGAATCCGACAGAGAAATAGAACCCCCGCCAGCATGCAAGTACACGTAGCCAGATATAGGAATGACTTGAGAAAACATTTATGACCCGGTAAATGATGTAACTCCAGAGAGGAGTTTCTGAAGAGGCTCT
This sequence comes from Tenrec ecaudatus, assembly GCF_050624435.1. Classification (NCBI taxonomy): domain Eukaryota; kingdom Metazoa; phylum Chordata; class Mammalia; order Afrosoricida; family Tenrecidae; genus Tenrec; species Tenrec ecaudatus. The sequence continues at coordinate 15,229,236 of NC_134544.1, forward strand.
TAGGGTTCGTTTTTATGTTCGCTCATCAATTCTCTAGCCTTCTTACATAGGGACTCGGAAACAGTGAAGGGTTGTTTTTGCTGACAGTAACTTTGATCAGTCACCTGCCAACACATTACCCCTGTTCTAAACCCTGTGAACCATTTCAACCCGTGTCCGTCCTGAGAAGAGGGAAAGGGCCCAGGTGGCACTGAGGACAAGCCCACGGCAGCATCAGCCGTTCAAACCCACGCACTGCTCGCAGGAGTGAGGCCGCCTGCTCCCGCAGAGATCCAGGGCAGCGGTTCCCCCCCTTCCTCATGCCACCACCCTGCACACCGTGCCTCGGGGTGGTGACCCCAACCATAACATTATTTTTGTTGCTACTTCAAAACTGTCATTTTGCTACTGTTATGAATCATCATGTAAATATCTGACATGCAGGATGTATTTTTTTTAGTTGTTTTATTAGGGGCTCATACAACTCTTATCACAGTCCATACATCCATCACTTGTGTAAAGCACATCTGTACATTCATTGCCCTCATCATTCTCAAAACATTTGTTCTCCACTTAAGCTCCTGGCATCAGCTCCTCATTTTTCCCCCTCCCTCCCCACACCTCACTCCTTCATGAACCCTTGATAATTTATAAATTATTATTTTGTCATATCTTGCCTTGTCTGATGTTTCCCTTCACCCACTTTTCTGTTGTCCGTCCCCCAGGGAGAAGAGCACATGTAGATCCTTGTAATTGGTTTCCTCTTTCCAACCCACCCTCCCTCTACCCTCCCAGTATCGCCACTCACACCACTGGTCCTGAAGGGATCATCTGCCCTGGATTCCCTGTGCTTCCAGTTCCTATCTGTACCAGTGTACATGCTCTGGTCTAGCCAGATTTGTAAGGTAGAATCAGGATCATGATAGTGGGGGAGGAGGAAGCTTTTAGGAACTAGAGGAAAGTTGTATGTTTAATCATTGCTACATCGCACCCTGACTGCCTCATCTCTTCCGCGAGACCCTTCTGTAAGGGGATGTCCAGTGGCCGACATAAGGGCTTTGAGTCTCCACTCTGAACTCCCCCCATCATTTGCAGGATGTATTTTCATTGTTACAAATTGAACATAAGGCATAGTGATTAATCACAAAAACAAGATGTCATTATATATTGTGAAATATTTATTTCTAATGACAAATAAATGAAATTTTGTCTTGAAGCATGGTGTAGCATGGGTAACAATCTTCACTCTGAGTATTCGTATGTGGGTGTGTCTGCATGTGGGTGGACCCCCTGGAGACAGACAGAGGAGTAGTGTCTCAGTTCCTAAGACCATCAGAAATATGTTTTTTCCGATGGTCTTAGGTGACACCTGTGTAAAGGTCGTTCAAACCCCCAAAGGGGTCGCGGCCCACAGTCTGAGAACTGCTGATGGGTGGTCTGGGAATCCCCTATGAAGGAAGGGTTGCTGTGAGTAGGAATCAGCTTGATGCCGGAGGGTGGGAAGAGGAGCTCTGTTTGTGCAGCTGTCATAGCTCTTGACTGCAGCCAGGAAGGTTGGTGGTTCTAACCCACTAGGCCATGCTGCAGAGAAAGAAGCGACAATCTTCCTTCATCGAGATCTGTAGCCTTAGAGCCTCTGGGGCGCTTCTGCTCTGTCCTGTCGGGTGACGGTGAGTTGGAATCAAGTTAGTAGCAATGGGTATTTAAGCAAGTTGGCTGTGTGTGTGAGTCAGCCATTCTCAGGCAGAAAAGCCTGCCTATCTTTCACTTTCATACAAAATCTCTAGCTCTCTTGCCTTGTGAGCCGAAAGTGTTTGGAATGTCTTTACTTTGTGGAGCCTGCTGGTTTGCTCTCTGTGCTGGGCACGGTGCTCACCATGCCCGTGGTGCCATCACCTGTGAGCCACGCTTTTGTGCATGTTCTATGCGCACTTGCCTGAGATAATCTTTCAATGTGCGGCCCCAAAGAAAATCACTGCCAACTGAGTTGATTCCAACTCCGAGTGACCCTGTACAGGGCTGTCAGGACCACATCTTTCCAGAGGAGCTGGTGGGCTTGAACTGCCAAACCTGTAGTTAGCACTCTAATGTTTATTCCACAGTGCCACCAGAAGTGTTTAATATCTGTCTAAAATCTCTACTTTGCTGATTATGTTATTTGCTATTTTTACTGATTTTTCTGCCCATTTGTTCTGTCTGATATTGAGAGTGGCCTGGTCAAGTTTCCTATTCGTCCATTTCTCTACATCCCTTCTTCTTGGCCTCTCCCATCGATTTGTGTTGTCTAGATTGGCAGGCTTCCCCATGGTCACACAATAGATCAATGGTTGAGCTAGGACCCGTTGCAGCCCAAGTTCTCTGCCTCTATGTCTGATCACGCCACCCAAACCCAACACACACACACACACACACACACACACACAGTCATCTGAACTAGTGAGTTCACAAAGTGAGACTCGTTCCCGTTACAAATCACTGGTTAATACGGGTGTTATATTTTCCTGCCTCCTCTTTGTATGTCCTCCTTTACTGGAGTCGTTTTCTTTCTCTTTTTTTGTGAGCCCTGTAGAGAAAGGTTAACGAAACTACCTTGAAGTTATTCTCTCCTGCCTCTGTTCTCCCAGGTGTCACACTGTAACTGTCAGGGCAGACTTGCAGTAGAGAGAATTTTCGTCCCGGGGGTGAGGGTGGGCTTTTGGTGGTGTTTATGGGACTGTGGGGCTAACAAGCCTGAGGCCTCTGTGTCCAGCAGCAGGCTGGGCACTTAAGCAGGAGGTGACACTGCGATTCTGAGACAGATTGCTCCTTCTGTGTCTTTGCTCTGAAAGCCTTCACATGTCAGGGGACGCTCGCTCATCATGGCGGGGGTGGGGTGAGTGCCTACTCTGAAACGCCCACAGTGATGGCGACCACATCATCAAAATACTTCCCGACATCTCCTAGACTGCTTGCTGGTTTATGCAACAACTGGGTGCTGGGTGCTCAGATAGCCTAACCAAGTTGAAACATAAAATTAACCATCACAGGGCAGCTTAGGAAAAATTCTATCTTTTTTGATTTTTATCTTTGTGTGAGTGATCTTTGAAGAGGGGTCTAAATGCCTAATGGTGGGGAATGGTGCTGAATCTTGAATAATCGATATTGCATTTGATAACAACAAAGTATTCGTTTAGGAGTGAATATCATGGGAGCCGGCTAAACTGAATCGGAATGGAGAAAATCTGAGTTATTGAAACCAGAATATAATGAAATGTAACTTTAATTAAAAATGTCAAGTGTCAGGTTTCTGTAAACAAATGTGTAGGGTCAATATAACCTCCTGCTATAGGGTCCCCCAAAGAATCAATGGATGCGTGCTCGCCCTTGCCTTCTGCAGGCCTGTGGCTGGGCCCTGGTCCTGACTGGCTTCTGCTTTGTTCCGTTGCAGCCTCCTCCCTGCTGGTGCCCCTGCTGAGTCCCACGAATCTCTTCCAGCGGCTCTTCAGCATATTTCTTTCCTTGATGCCGACCTACCTACTTCTGAGCACAGGGTATGAACTCCTGGAAATTGTGGGGTTTAAATATGTTGACACTTTCTCCCCCAGCTCTTAACCTCCGGGAGTGAGGAGTGTTTGTGTGCCTGGAGAGATGAGTCACAAATGTGTGACTGTTGGAGCCGTCCTCGCAGCCTGCAGTCTTGTGGGTTTTCTTCTCACGTTCTCACTGTTGCTTGTTGTCTTGTCTTTGGATCTATTCCCTGCGCTTGCTAGAATATCATGTCACTGAAGCCTTAAGAATTCTGCCTGTTGATGTGGGAATTTCCATCTCAGGCAATGAGGTAGAGTGACTTTGATTTATTTTTTCATGTAAGCCACGCATTTCAAGTTTTAATTGTGTGTGTGCGTGTGTGTGTGTATACATGTATTGTAGTATCAAATACTCTTGGTTTGGGAAACTTTTAGAATCATTTTTTCCCCAAAAGTTGAAGGGCCCTGATCTGGTTCACTGTTGAAAATGTCTTGACACAGAGGAGCCGCTTGATTGGGGCTGAAACATTCTCAAGGGACAGTGAGGGAGGACAGCAGTGTGCCCGCCTTTACTTTGAACACGTCCTTGCTTGCTTTTGAATGTTACATCATCTCTGTGAGAGTGAGAAATGTGCACATTTTAATAAACCCTGAATAGGATAAAAACATGAATAAATGCTACATTTAGTTCAGATTTTGACCCAAGGATGGGATCTTGATCCAAGTTAGACTGAGATTATTCACAGTTAATTTTTACTTTATAAATCCATTTGGGTCCAAGACTTGTGTTCACTCGCATTGTGGTAATTGGCATTCTCTGCCTCTCTGGTTTCTAATATCCATCAGGCAATATCCAGGATGAAAAGATATATTAAGGCAGCTAACAGGTTCTAACGACAGACACTCTTAGGATACTTGTTTCTCAGGACATGTTGAAAGTTCTTTCATGTCTGCTAATACATGCCCAAATGGGCATACTGCTCTGCCCTTTCAGCGCCAGCTCTGGGGCAGCAAACTGAGCTCCCTGAATTAGTGCCCAGAGTCACTCCATTCCAGTCAGCTTCAGCCTGAAGGCACTTGGCTCCACTTCCGTGGGTCAGCGGGTCCATCTTCCCCAGCTAAGTGCCCAGAGGCACGCTATTCCATAAGCCAGCCTCCTGCATAAAGCGTTCAGCTCTATTTACTTGCTTCGAGGGTTGGGAATTTCACTACTCTATGCCACGCTTGGGCCATGCTCAGGCCCCTGGTTCTGCTCCTCCTCCTCCTCTGATGATGATGATGATGCAGCCGTCTTCTGGATCCAGGAGGTTCATTGCTCAGGGCTCTCGGGTCCAGAGGATGCACTCCATTCCTGACTTGCTGGTAATGAGGTCCCACCTGCTGCTTCTCAGAGGGCTCATTTAATATGCAGCAAAATGGCACTCCAAGGACTGCTGTTGGCAGTGATTCACAGGTGAATCCTATCACTCTCTCCCCACCACCTTCTTAGCAGACCCACGCAGGAAAAGGTCCTTTGGTGGGAGTCAGAGACTTTGGGCAGAAGAGCCACAGTAAATCATTCCCTGCCCCTGCGTCACTCTTTGGGAAACGTAGTTGTCCTAGTTCAGGATTAGAGGTATGTCCCTAAAATCTTTTCATGTCTTGTGCTTTGGGCGCCATCACGTAAATTCGAGCGCAGAGTTAACCACGAGCTGTTCCATAGGGTTTCCTGGGTTGGACTCGTCACTGAAACAGTTCACCTGGTCTTGGTCCTGTGGTGCCACTAGGCAGCTTTGACCTGCAACCATCCAGTTATCAGCCAAGCTCTCAACCAATTCTCTGGATGTTTCTTTCTTTCTTTCTTTTTGGTAGTGGACCATGACATTGTAAGTGTCATAGACCCCAGGCCTACTTCAACTCCCCAGGTAGCAGCTGACCCAGAGAACCCCAGGCCTTCTCCCTTACCAGCATGCCCATGCTTCCTGTCCTTTCCACACTCCCTTCATAATCGGATCTCGGGCACACTTGCCAACATGTGATATGAATAACATGGAAATTTCACCAGTTACCTAATCAGATCTTAAGATGGGCTTGCTTTGAGTTTTTGAACTTTGAATTTTAAACCTTGAAGTCTCTGAGCAACTCAGTGTCCATAAGTGTGGTAAATACCCTAGGGCCTGAGGATCCTTCCTCTTATCCCCTTGACTGGTGAAAGGATAAATAATTTTGTGATATCAGAACCCATCATCAAAATATATGTGAATTATGTGCATGTGCATATAGCCTAGACAAGAGAGGAGCTGACAAGTTCAATTCTAGTGTGGCCCATCATTTGTGGAGACACACAGTTTAAGAGAGCACATTTACGGGTTAGTATAAGGAAATTAATGTTTGAGAGGGTCTAGAAATCCTTGTTAACTTCTACCCAGTCACCTAATAATCGAAATCCATTTCTTTTTTTGACCCTTCATGTTCTAAAGCATTCAATTCAATTGAATATATAACAAATTTAAAAATGTTTTTAAAAGTGGCAAGAGATTTAATTCCATGAATTAGAAAGAAGGAAAGAGAGAGGAGGGTGGGGGAGAAGAAAGAAGGGAGAGATAGAATGAGAGGAGGAGTGGAAAAGTTTCATGGTGCAGTGAGCTTAGTCTTCTAACTGTGATCGTGATAAGCATTACAGAGTTCTCAGCCCTCTCACATACACGCGGAAACTGGGCGACGAATACGGAAGACCAAAGGAGAATTGCTGCACTTGAGTGTCATGATTGGGGAAGACGACTGAGTATGCTGTGGGCCGTCAGAAGAATGAACGGACCATCTGTCCTGGAGGAAGTATGGCCGTGCTGCCCTTGGAAAGTGAGGACAGTGACACTTCATCCCACGTCCTCTGAGAAGGACACCATGCCTGGTCAAGGGTCAGCCCAGAAGAGGAAGCCCTTCCAGGAAGTAGATTGACACAATGACCACACCGACGTGCTCAAGCATAGCACCCACCGTGGGCGTGGCCAAGAGTGGGCAGTCTTCTGTGCTCAGAGCTAGGCCCCTCACCTAACAGCAGCAGCCAGAACGGTGCTTTCGGGCACCAGTTGCATAAGCTCATTCTAAGCAAATCTAACAAGTTAGGCTAGAAGTAAAAGTGCCATCGGTGACCTTATTAGTAAATGCATTAAGAGATACGTTACTCAACATTGGAGAAGATGCTTAGCCGAAGAAAAATTTTTCACCAGTAGCAGCAGCACGGTCAGCAATGTCGTAATTGTCAGTGTCAAATCAGGTCTGCAGAACGTCGTCCACCTGTTCTGGGTCTGCACCACTGTTTGGCATGTCTGTGTCGATGAGTGGAATGCAGTTTGATTTTTTTTTCAGAACTGCAATGGCAGTAATCTTAACAATGCATCCTTGATTTAGTGAATAACATTCATTTTTAATCAGTGCTTGATTATTTTTATGCAGATGGAAGCTATTGTAGCACTTGAAAATAATTTGTTCTCTTAAGTTGGTTAAGCATTTCCCGCTGAAATTTCATTTACATTTTCCATTTGCTTATAAAACATTGCAAAGCTAGATGCTTTTCTAGCCCTCTTCAGTTTGCACAGAGACCAAATGAGCAGACCCTCACTGAGCAAAGGGTCCTCATAAACCCTCAGAGTCCACATGGCATTTCATTGCAATTACTGTTTATTAATTAAGATATGCAGACAGTTATCCCAGGTAGTGGTTGTCTGAAAACCAAGTCCTATAGGGTGACTGTCTGCTTTGTCTGCCCCCATTGTACAAAGAAGGTCGTTGTAGTCACAGGTTGTTTGAAAGGGAAATGAATCGGTGGCACCATCTGTTGAAGGGTGAAATTTGAGTCCTTAGATTATAGTTGCATGTGTAATTGCAAACATTTAAAAAGGCTTGGGCCCGACTTGCTCAGAGTTCCCTTCTTTACTGACTCAGTCAGTGGTGTTTTCTCCTTCCACCTCTCTAGTGCGCTCAGCACTAGGCAGACACGCGACAGCACGAGTATTCCACAGCACATAACCGAGCTGTAAGCAGCGGCCAACCAGGCACCGGATTTTTCAGGGTTAGACAGTTGCAAAATGGAACAAGGGCACTGTTAGTGTGAGTTGTAAATGAAGGATGAGGAGAGAGGAGTTTGAATCTGTGAGCTGGATTGGTACCATCTGGTTTATGTGGATTTTGAAATAAACTTTAAGGAACAGACTCCCAAACTTATTTGGCCTACTATCCCCTCTTCAGAAAAAATTACTCTGCACCCCTGACACGTACACACTTTTATTCTACAGCCTGTAATCCAGGCCAAAGTGTAGGAATCCGCTTTTGCACCCCCACCCCTGCATGGTTCCTGCACTCCCCAGGGGATGGCATCCCCCACTCTAGGGAACACGGTTTTAAAATGGCCAGGGTATAGGGATTCTACATTTTAAAAAATCATTGTGCAAACCACGTCACTCCTTGTTAGAAAGTGGGAATATGATTCTTTTCTTCCTGTTGACATTTCGGTTTGTTTTGCCTTTTTAAAGAAATGTGACACGTTTATCTTACTCTTCTTCCACACGTGTGTAACTTGGGACTTGTCTTCCTCTTTTTGTCTGAACGCTTGCCTTCTTTTCATGTGGTCTCTCTTTGCCCGCATGTCTGCATTTATTTTATGGATGTTTTTTCCCAACCATACTACTGCAAACATGCAGCAATCTCAAGATTTAATAAGTTTCCCCCAAAACAGGTAGCATTAATGTTGACATTTAAGTGTTAACTTCCTTGTTTATCTTCTGGAAAGCCTAGAGCAAATTTAAATTTTGCGATCGTGTGATTTGGAAGTATTATCCAGATTATTTTAATTTGAAGAAAGATTTCTCTATATAAATTTGCCGTTCTCATTTGCCTGATGTTTTGTTTCGGTGTTTCTCCCCCCCCCCACCCCCACCCCTATAGGTATGAGGCTCTCTTCCCATTAGTGTTGTCATGTTTGATGTTTGTCTGGATACACCTGGAGCAAGAAACATTACAACAATCTGGTATTTCCTGTAAGCAGAAGGTAACATTTCGCGATCATTGTCAGGCTTACTAGGGGGTGAGAATAGTCTCCATCCATAAGGAAGCTGCAGGGCAGCATGCAGGGAGCATCGCTCACAGCCATCCTGTGTGGCGGTGGAGCTGCCCCACGGGGTCCCCAAGGCGTCTGTTCTCTTGACGCGAGCAGGCCACTCACCTTCCTTGGCGTGGGTGCGGGCGAACCTCCCTTTCACACTGACTTTTCTTTTTTTAGGAAATAAGATTGAATAGTGCAGCTGCCTTGTTGGAACTCATTAGCTTACTATTTTGCCCCCAAACAAGAATATTTTGTGTATTCAAAATAAATTTTCTGCCACTAGAATTACCAGAAAAACAGAAATGGGCATTTAAAAATTGTCTTTTGCCGTGCTTGGCACTACCACCCGAAGGAGTCCTGGTAGCGCCGTCGGTTCAAACCCAGTGGCCACTCCACAGGAGGAAGGCGAGGCTGGCTGCTCAAGTAAAGGCCCAGGCCGTGGACCCTCGGTACGGGCGCTGAGTCCCAATCCACACGATGGCAGCAGGTTTGTCATAGCCTACTCTGAGAAGAGCCGGACACTGGGCCGCCCCAGCCTGTGAATCGAGGAGAGCTGTACAGGGAATTCAGGACAAAGCCATTAGGTAACACACACACACGCCTGGTTTTCACTTTTATTACACATACAGAACTGTTACAGCAACTATGACCAGTGCATTATTAGTAACATAGCTTACTTTTTGGCAGATTTTATTTAAGTATAATTAAACCATAGGGAAAGATTTCTTGTTGCTTTGTTTGTCAGCATGGGGCATCTCTCCAGCCCTTATAACTTAGACTTCAAGTTTTCCCTAGAGTATTGAAGTATTGAGTATTAATATTTTTCTTATTACCGCACAGCTCACCACTATTGAATTTTCCTACAATACGGATATAGCTCAGTTTCGGCAGCTCTATCTGGACGACCTCCGCAGGGCCTTTTTCTTAGTATCCTTCATGGGACGCTCAAGCTGCTTCCGCCTTCCGTTTATTGGTGTAAGAAGATATAGAAGGTGGCTTCTGCCCAGTCACTGTCTCCACAGTAAAGCTTGAGGCTCTTGATGACTCTTCTACCATCGGTATTTGTTGCTTAATACTTTCTATATCCTTCTATAAATCCTGAATTTTAATCTATGAGCACTTTAAGACTACTTTATTCACATTTGTAGTTTTAGTGCCTAGTTCTGTCTCTGTAAATGTTGGTTGGTGAGTTGCTTGGTTCAATGACTGTATCCATGAATATTTTTAAGACTCAGCCAATCAGCTGATATACTATCTTTTCCTTTAAGGGGTTACTTTTTCATGAAAAGATGCTATGATTCATACTGCTCCTTCCAGCCCACTCTGTGTGTGTTCACACAAGAGTGAAGTAGCTAACGCACCTTGAGCCCTTCGGACAGCAGGCACTTTCCGGGACTCACAGCAAGTGCTCCCAAGAGGAGGGTAGCTGTACCTTGGTTGCTGGACGAACACACATCAATTTTTTAAATGGTGGAAAGATGTGCGAGCATTTTTGTGCCATTTCCTATTGAACTGTTTTAAGACATGATACCGTATTTCTCTGTGACACTTCCAAAGGGCCAGGAATGAGATTAGCATGTTGTGGGCACACAGGCAATTGACTACAAATACAGTGGTCTGAGCAGTCTCATTGTCCTTGTACATAGCTTCTTCAATCGGGTTTCTTACAGAACGCATTTATAAGGAGATGCACTATAGCCTTCATTTAAAACTCTTTTCTGACCCAGTGTGGAGGTGAAAAATCAAATTACCCTCATAATAGAACTGCTATATCCTTTCTCAGTGGAAAAGTGATTTGTTAAGAATGCTGGCTTGTTTGGATATTTCCTTAACACGGTGTAGGTCTTCTTCCTAGTGACAGCATTTTTTGGAACGGGAAATATAGCATCTATTAACAGGTAATTTTAACTACTAACAGGTACACATTTCTATAAAACCCAAACCACGCACGCTGGAATCTGCCCCTTCTGTGGGCGCTGTGCACTCCGCTCCGAGTCACGTGGTCTGGAGAGGGCTGTGCGTCAGCCCGGCGCAGCTGCTCCCTGTCGCGTGGCTCCGTGATATTCCTTGACATGACGGATGCCTGTATTTTAGTAAGATTCTGTTTGGGAAACCTGGTTTGAAGCATCCTTCTGAGAGCAGTGTCTGTCTATTGAGTGCCAGCGCGGCTCCTAACGCCTTTTGTCGCCCCCTGCCGTGACTGCAGCTTTGACCTGACCTCCGTCTACTGCTTTCTGACCGTGTTCAGCCCTTTCCTGATGGGAGCCCTGATGATGTGGAAGGTGCGTGTGCAGGTCCTCCCGCGTTTACGGAGGGAGAGTGACGTGCCAGTAACACTGTGCAACGTGACAGAGGGGTCGTGAAGATTACGGTGAGAGAGAGACAGCGGTGGGAAGAGGGGGCATCAGACGTGGCCTTGATCCCACTGCAGGACTAGAGGTGAGCCACTTCAGCCTGCCCCGACCTCCTCATGCTGCTGATCTCTCCGCTCCTCCGCACCCGTTTGACTCCACGACAGTAAGGATTTCAGTTCCATGCTAGTCCCTGAAAGTCCTGTTAGAAATGACTTATGCCTGTGGGGGAGCTGTCATCAAAATACTGTGCCCTGAAAGATTCTAAGGCTCCCTGAGTCCACATTCCCCTCCCGTGACACCGAGACTGCCAACATGCTACCAGCTCACAGGCTTTTCTGGGAGCACCCATCCTTAGGACAGTGCCACTGAGGGCTGGCGTGCAGGAATGTGCCAGGCCCCGTGCTGGCTGCTGAGGCTGCAGCGAAGGTAGTGGCCCACTCTCGGCTCTGCAGGATCCCACGATCTCTCCTGGAACAGCACTCAGGTGCCTCCCCTGTGTCCTTAGGGCAACTCACCGCACTTGTCTTCTTTCCTCCGCCTGCCTCTGCCTCATCCTCTCGACCGGAGTGCTTGGCACATTGTCTGTAGATAGCACACATTTGTGTGCATAAAGTCACTGATCCCTGCCCCAAATGTGATCACTCGCTATGAGGAAAACAAACACAAAAAAGGGTGCACTAGAAACACTGCCTTCAGGTCCACCCTGGCTCACCTTGTCCTTCTGCCCCGTGGGCTTCCCAGGCCATCAATCTCTAGAAGCAGACCGCTTCCTCTCCTGGAAGTGGTTGCAACAGGAACAAACTGCCGACATGGTAGTGAGCAGACTACCTCAACGCACCACTAAGTGTCCTTTGCTGTTTATATCTCGCAGGTGTGATCGTTAAAGATTATGTTTCTCTTCATTATTATCAGTATTTACTTTTTGTTACCATACTAATAGAAATGCAAACTTAAGAAATACTTCAATAGACATTTAACACGCTGCCTTTAATTTTTATTCACTATATTTTTAAATGGTGGTGTTTTTCCCTCAATTTACTAGACAATCAGCCTTTCATTAAAAACCAGAGGGAAAAAAACCCAAACCAAACAAACAAAATGCTTGGAGAGCTGGATTTCTCCTGTCCAGCAAGATTGCATGTGCTTCAAGGGGGAACGTCCTGGCTGACTTGTGCTGACCTGTGTGGCCGGGAGGGGAGGTTCTGCTGAACTTGCTTGTAGTCATGTGTTTCCAACTTGGAAAGAGTGAATGCCATCATAAACATCAGCCATTTTCCATGTTGTCCTCCCCTCTCTTGAACTGTCACGTATGTATATTCAAGTAATTGATTGTTGGTGAAGTATCTCAAAATATTAATAGCGTTGCTTCTGAATTGTGGGTTTTCAACCAGTTAACATTTTTAATAGATCTTTTCTCAAAATTTTGCAATGGGTCTAAATTTTATAATCAGAGATAAAGCATTGTTGGAAAGCCCCAGAAGCAATATAAAGCAGTTGTGTCATCATCATCTCAGATAGCGGTTGGAGCCCCCCAGCAACTCCTGGGGAGAAAAGAGCCTGCGGTTTGCTCCCTCCAAGCGAGCAGCCGAGGCAGTGCTCTGAGGCAACTCTGCCGAGTCACGGGAGCCTCCATGCTCCGAGATGGGCTCCTGGCTCACAAGGTGAGCATCAATGACCTGATGGTTCAGAGATCGATGACCCAAGTTATCAGGCTGCGTTACTGGTTTGATCTGGGTATTCTCGTCCGTTATACCATCCTGGAATCATTGTAACATTGTCGTTCATTGTTAGAATGAGTTGGGCTCATTGTTAGAATGATAGGCTTTTGTTTGGAATAAGGATGGGAATTTATTTTCTTTATTGCATGCACATGAATGTAGGTTTTCTTAGCTTCATCACTATTCTATATATCATTGAGTTCATGCTTTTATTTCATCCAGTGCTTGTTCTTTACAAATACATACATATTTGTGTGTGCAAGTTTATTTGAGAAGTTGAAAATATTCCTATAAGCTAAAATAACATTGTTTTACATGCTTCATTTGCTCATTTGCCATTCTTTTAAACAGATTTTAATCCCCTTTGTTCTTGTGATGTGCGCCTTCGAAGCGGTTCAGTTAACCACCCAGTTGTCATCTAAAAGGTAAGGTGAAAGTTCAAGAAACCCTTGGGGCACCAGGTTTAGGACTGGTATTTCCTGTGACTGTAGTAATTCACGACAATATGCATTGTTTATGACAAGCATCAGAAAAAATGTTACACTCATAACCAGAGTTTAGTGTTCATTAGTGGAAATTAGCTGATTCGGGCCTCCAGCAGACTAATATGCTCTCCTGACAATAAGAGATCATGACAGTGTTATTCAAGACAGCAAAGGAGCATCCCTGGAAAACCGTGGGATACAAATGGAAAATCATGGTGGTGACGGCCTTATTTGTTGTAGATAAAATTAGGCTGACAAAAAATAAGGGTCCCACTCTGACTCCTCTTGACTTATTTCTTAAATGTGTCTAGTATTGGACTAATGTGTTACTATGATTTCATATTACATCACTTCAACTGAACTAATTTGCATAGCATAGTCCCTCAGCCTTGCTTTCTACATACTTACAAAGGAGGCTGGAGGTCTCCTTCCTGAGTTTCAGCCATTCCGGAGCATTCAGTCGTAAGCAATCAAGACTTGTCGGGAGAAGCTGTCAACTCAACTCTTTGCTCCTTTTAACCAATGGCATTGCCTCCTCAGCACAGACCCGGCCAGCTTCCCTGCAAGACACTTCCATAAATAGGAAGCTGCTTAGCAGTTTTGTTGTTCTCGAAACAAACCAGCGTCTTCAATGCAGAAAGAAATAACTGAATTCAGCGTAAACTTGCCTGTTCTTGATGAGCGCAAGCTAGAACTGTGTTTAGCATATGATTATGCACATGGCACAGTTTATTTTAAATGTTTCCTTCCACTGTTTAGGATGAGTGGAAATCTCAAATACCATTTCCTTTAGGGCAGTGGTTCTCAACTTTCCTAATGCCGTGACCCTTTAATAGAGTTCTTCATGTTTTGGTGACCCCCTCCTCCCCCCTGCGACCATAAAATTATTTTCATTGCTACTTCATAGCTGTCATTTTGCTTCTGTTATGAATCGGGCGACCACAGGCTGAGAACAGCTGCTTTAGAGCATGTTTTCAGGTTATCTGTATGATTCTGACACCGACAGCATTTAGATCCTGCCCATGTCACATAAAAAGAGAGCATTTCTTCCCCTCAGGTACCTTCAGAACTGGTGCTGTGAGTTGCCATTGCCCATTCTAACTCACAGTGACTCGTGTGTGGCAGAGTAGCCCTGCTCCATGGGGTTTTCTTGGCTGTAATCTTACGGAAGCAGATGGCCAGCCTTTTCAGTGAGCAGAAGAGATGTAGGAAGTAACATTGGAGCAGTCGGTAGGGCGAGCACACCTGGAGTGGGTTCTGATCCTGAAGACGTTAAGCTAGGGCTGGACACAGCACCTCTATCGGGAATGATCCGGTGGGACACGGCCTTCTGGATGATCACTGCATTCTTTCCAACCTCTTGTTAGACAGTGCCGTCGCAAAACCAAGTCATGGACAGCCACAGAAATCTCATACCTTCATCTTTTAAAAAGTAATCGCAAATGGATCATAGACCTAAGACTTGTAGAGGAAAGTTCTGGGATTTCGGGCCAGACAAACAGTTAAACATGCCATGCAAGCCAAGAGCCATAAAAGGAAAACTATTAGAGGGTGGTCGCCAGGGAGGCTGGTGGGTGGAGGGTGCCTGCGGTGGTGCTGGGGCCTCCTGAGGGAGCCCATGGTGCTGGGAACGCTGTGTGGCCTGCGGGGTCACCTGTCACTGGCTGCAGCCTGGCCATGGTGCGCCTGTGTTTGACAAGGTGGTAGGGTGCCGTTGGGAGAAACGGTGCAGGCTGTGCGGCTTCTGTCTATATTACTGCTTATAACTTTATGTGCATGTAATAGAATCTTAAATTTAAAAATACAGTTAAGAAGTCATAGCCCATGGCCTTTTTCTACTACTGGAAAAAGTCTCCAGAGTTTTTTGAAGCAGGCTCTTCACGGTAGGGAGGTCACCCAGGAGGATTGGGAAATCTGCCCCACGGACCGTTGTATTTTCAGAAGCAAACCTGTTAAGAAATACAGCGTTCATTGACGGTTTTCACTTGGCTTTAATGTGCTTGGAGAAAAAGTGCCTCTTGTGTTATACCTAATTGTAAAATTGTTTTGCTTCTTTTCAGCCTGTTCCTCATTGTTCTCGTTATCTCAGACATTATGGCTCTGGTAAGGCTTTATTGGATATTCGGTGTAAATAAGATCAGGAAACTAACACTGGGCTAATTTAATCAAGGGAAGTATGACTATATTTTTATACCTGAAATCTTTAGGTAATCAAGTTATAAGGGTTGGCATAATTGACACATGAGGGTGACTTCTCTTATATGAGGTGACAAGCAGTGAGTGCTCTTCTTAAGGTGTCAGAAATCTTATACTTGGTTTGTTCTAATCCACCATTTTATCACTAGTGTTTCACATTGCATTGTATGTGGAATGAGCTTCCCATAGGACATTCATAGAGAAAGTGTAGCTTTAGGTAGTCATCATGTTCCTGTGTGAAATGTTAATTTTTAAATGCCTTCAGATTCAAAGCGAAGTACAAAGGAGGGAAGGGAAGGAGCAGCTAGACTTGTTCCTTCTGATTGGTGGAACCCCGTTTTGCTTCGTTTCACAGCACTTTTTCTTCTTGGTCAAGGATTCCGGCAGCTGGCTCGACATTGGAACAAGGTAGAGTACGTATTCACACGGCGCTCTTCAGGGGCAGGGAGAGAAGTCCCGCGGTGTCCCCTACACCTGGAAGAACCCGAAGGAAGCGGGAGGAAGGGGGAGCCCATCACAAGATTGCATTTATAGCCCACCCCCCAGGGGGACTGAAAACAGAAATGTGGGGAGTCTAAGACACGAAATAACACAATGATGTATAATTGTTCCAGGATTCACGAGGGTGGGAGGGAGGGGTGAAAAGGAGGAGCTGATACCAAGGACTCAGGTAGAAAGAAAATGTTTTGGAAATGATGATGGCAACATATGTACAAATGTGCTTATCACAACTGAATGATGCATTATGATAGATTTGTAAGAGCCCCCCAATAAAATGATGATATAAAAAAGGAAGAAACAGAGGTGGCGTGGAGGGAGGCGGAGCGGGGAGCAACCCTTGTAAGCCTCTGAAGGCGACTTGTCCTCTCCTCGGTTCTCCTGTTCTGTGGTGTAGACACCGTAGCTCGAGTGCCGAGTTGGCGTGAGGAGAAGGGGGAGGCCAGGGCAGAGAGGTAGAGAGGTGCCCGAGGAGCCGCGGGATCTGCGCTGCATGGGCCGTCGGGCCGACTCACGGCTGTCTGTCCCGGCCATCCTGTTCTCTCGCTCTGCCCGCCGGCCTCTCCCAAGGAGGCAAGTTGCAGCGCGAGCGTTCCGTGATGCCCTCGGTCCCCTGTCAGCATTATCCGCCCTGCATCTCTGTCAGACGTTTACCACGGGAACATCTTACCAGTGACTAGCGCCTTGTCCTTTGAGTTGTCCCGGAACCTGAAGTCACCATTTTCTCTTTCTTACGCTTTGATGCCAGTGCCAACAGCTTGCCATAACCTCTTCTGCTTCTTTTCTTTGAGAAGAAAGCAGGTAGATTCAGTCATTTGTGTTTTGCTTTCAAAGCCAGGCCTGTTTCATGAGCTGCTCGCCACTCCTCACTGCGTGGCTGGGAGTCGTAGTGAGGCTGGGGAGACGCTGCATGGCAGACCGTCTGTCTCTCTGTGGTGCCTTGCTGCTCACCGCTGCTGCTCATCTGTGTGCGCGGCTGCCTCTCAACGCCTTTGGGTCCAACTCGTCTCTTCCCTTCCCCACCTGCTGGGCACCTCACTCTGCGCCTCACTCTCCTGGGTTTGTTTTCATTCTCTCACAGTGGAAAGCCCAGAGGAAGTGTGGAGGCCTCCTTAGCAGCCAGTCATCCCCACAGGGCCCAGTCAGATGGCGGGGCAAAGGGCAGGCTTTACGCCAGACCGCCCTTGTCTGACCTTGGGCTCTGCCACTTTCAGGCTGTGCCACACGGGCAGGCGGTGCATTCTGTGGAACCTCCGCTGCCCATGGGGGGTGGCGGGTGGGAAGCCATTCGTGTACAGCTTTGGCCTGGACCCAGCATCTTGGAAGCGCTCAGGAAATGCTGGCCACTGCCTTGGGTCACCCCGTCACCCGCCGACTTTGTTATCCTTCATGATGTGTCCTGGATTTCATACCTGTCTCTGTGTGCTGATGGGCTCGTTTTCTTCCGACGTACTGTCGGCATGTTGTTTGAAGAATGTGTCGGTTAACACAGGCCGACTTCTTTGATGGCAGGAACCGATTTGGGTTTGACACAGAAGAAGTGCCAAGAAACCGAGAGGATAAGCTTTCGTGTGCAAAGTACCAGATTGCTTTATGCACCGTGTCACTCATCTCGATTGCACTGCTTTAGAATTTCATGTTCTCTCTGATCATCTTGAAGTTATCTTTGCCTGGTGAGTTTTCTTCAAAGTGCACATGTTTACTGTCATAACTGCTAACGTATACAAAGCACCTCTTCGTGCCGGCGATCACCGTTGTGCTCAGCAGGCATTTTTGAACACCAGGTGTGTAGCATAGAGTCCCGGGCCCTCCGGGACTGGAAAGCCAGGTAGGAAGCAGATTCCAGAGTATGCCCTGCCTAAGGGCCGTCGAGGCACTAGACTACCTCGAGGTTGCTGGGAGGCCTAGTCGGAGCACCTGGCAGAGGACGGGCAGGGTGCTGGGGAGGGGCTGGCCAAGCACTCTGGGTCCGGACTTGAGAAAGCATGTTGGGTCACAAGACTTAGGAAGAAGGTGTAGCGTGAGAAAAGGTGACCCCGCCTAGTTAAAGGCAGAAGACAGGTCATGTGGAAATGAGACTGACGGAAGTAACCAGCAAGTCAGGAAAAACACAAAAAAGCAGGCGAAAGCAAACCACAAGCCTTTGCCTTGGGAGTCAGTTCTAACTCGTAGTACCATATGGGGCAGTCAAAGTGCCCACAGGCTGAGATCCTCACAGAGAGCCTGCTGTACCTTCCTTTCACCGATTTTGTACATTCAAGCCACTTACCTTTCTGTTAGCAGCCGAGTGCTTAAACACTGCGCCACCAGACTTCCTAGGAGCTCAAAGGAGCATTTGGGGAAGGAGGGGCCGTACTGTCTGAGGTGCTGCAGAGATTGTAGAAGATGTCCAGGTGCCCGGGGCTGAGCAGCAGTGGGCACTGGCGCTGTGTTTTAAAGACAGGCCGCGGATGCATCCTGCTGTGCATTCACTGAAGGCCTTTTACTTGAGCCAGAGAGTGGATGGGATCAAGTAACTCGTGAGGGAGCAGGAGAGCCCTCGCAGAAAGCCCCCTCCCCTGGGGCACCGCCTTCCTGTGCCTGGGTCACCTCTCTGCCCTTCCCAGCCGCACCCAAGAGGAAGAGCTCTCTTTTCAACAGCCGTGTCCTTGGCGTCCTGACTTTTCCCTCCTCCTGAGTTGTTGGGTCTCTAGTCCCCACTCTGTCACTTCATGCCTCCTGTTCCTTATTCAGTTCTCAGTCGAAGAATCCTGAAAGTGATGAGAAGCAAATATAATTATTTCCATTTTTCAGAAGAGGCATCTGGCGTAGAAAGCCTAAGAATACACAATCACCCGGCATAGCTGGGTTTCTTTCTTTCTGTGTTTTTATATGTGCATCTTCTGTGTAGCTCATGTCCTAAGGGAAGACCATACCTGCTGAGCAATTGGCGTGCACGCCGAGTCGCTAGGCTTTGTGAAGCACTCCAGGATGAGTGGAATTGTGGCCTCAGAATTTGTGCTGCTTCATCCCTGTAGATGGCTGCTTCATCGGGGAAGATTCCAAGATAAAGCTTGTCAAGGACATGCTAGCCTGCGGGTGTGGCCCCTGCGCTCAGACGGGAGAAACCCGTCCATCGTAGGATGGAGCCAGACGAATAATAAATCGTGGAGGCCACAGTGACTGAGGGTACTGTGTGCACACTGTGACACTGAGCTGGTTCTGGAGGGAAGGTGGCCTTCCATCTAGGGGACTTGGTTTGTGGCGAGAACTTCAGGGAAAGGGAACAGACAGTAACAAAGCTGTAGGCGTGAGAACGCCCGGTGAGTGTGTGTATGGCGTGTGATGAACAATGCAGATTTCAGAAGTCAGAGACTTGAGAGAAGTTTCTGGAAAGCGGTTTCTGGTCCTCTGGGAGTGCTTCACAATGCCAAAGAGCGCTTTGTGCAAGACAAGCACGCAATGTATCTAATTCTGGGTCCTGGAAAAATCACACAATTAGATTTGCGGAGAACTGCTTATGCCCATTGTTGGTGTGACCGTCGTCGCTGATTTGGACAAGCAGTCAGCAAAGCGATGGAGTCACCCTGCTCTTTGCTTCCACGTTGACCACCGATTGCCGTTTCACTAGGTGAGGGAGGCAGCGGGTGAGGGCTGGGTGGGCACCTGCCTAGAAGTGGAGTGTTCACTGCATCAGCCCTGTCGGCCGTCCCCGAGTGGTCCTTATGTGCTCCTGGATCACACCTCGGCAACCCGTCTCCATCTGTCCAGCACCTGAGCTCATGATGTGCCTCCAGGCAAAGTGTTTTCCTGTTTCTTTCAAGGTCAGCCCTGCCCGGCTGCAGTGAGGTTGCAGATGCCCTTGACGATGCTGTAGGGCTTTTCACCAAGCCCAGGTTGCCAGCGTTGACTCTCTTCTTCCTTGAGAGTTTTTAAAGATGCTTTGAGTTGCTGTAAAACTTGCAGGCAGCATCTAGCATGCCGTTCTTGGCACTTTGGCGGGCGGCACCTCCAGCCCTGTTCCTTTCCTGCCTTTCCGCAGCCATCGAGGGAATGCAGAGTTCTCCAGGCACAGTGTCATAGAGGGCGCTGAGGATGGTGTGCGCGGGGCATCATTCAAAAGGAAGCAAACCGAATGGTGAACGGGCGCTGCCTGACTAAATGCTGATACTCCTACTCTGCAGTACTCCCGGCTAGACAAGTGTGTTGACGCCATGACTCAGTTCTGTACTTAAGTTTGTAGATTAGAATGTGATGTCGGAGAAATGAAATCCAGGAGCAGCAGTGTTTTTCCCTGTTGTCCATAGAGTTACTATGGGATAGGACCTGCTCTTGGCCACCTAGCGTCAACAAAAACCAAATAGACTGTGAATATATTTTGTGGTAATGGTAATTTTTCTTACAATGGGAGCTGCTGTATACATCCGTTGACCATAATGCTCTGATTCACTTGGGGCACTATGCCTGTCAGTTCCATGTATACAACATTAAAAATCTGAAGCAGATGGGCAGATGATAAAGGCATAATCAGCTACTGAGTCATGTCCGTCTCGGTGCTTCATCAGGGGTCTGCGCCCAAGGTGAAATGGGGTGCTCGCTTGCAGAGATTCCTACCCTTAAATCCCACTGCTCGCTGAGTTGATTCCAACTCATAGCCACCCTATGTCCACCTGTCGAAGGTTGGCGTGTTAGTGGGTTAATAGTGGCCCACAGAACCTGTTCTAGTCATCAGACTGGCAGCAAGGGGACATCTTGCATATGTTCCCCACGTAACCTGGTCATTCCTGCTGAAGCCTCCTTTCTCTGGTTGCTGTCTCAGTCTCTTGTTCTGTCATCCCCAAAGGTCCCACTTAAGAAAGGAAGAATATTGAGGAGGGCTGAGTCAGTGGGGGTGGGGAGTGAATACAGACACAGGAAGGTATCTGAGACAAATTCGGCTCTCTAAATCAGTTGCTCCTGATGGAGGCTGCACTGTGTGGTTTTGCTGCTGGTTCTCCGGTTGGTAGCGCTGTTGTGGTCCTTCAGTGCTGGTGAGTCGGAGCAGGAGAGTGCACGGCCCTGCACCGTCCTCACACTGGTCATGCGGGGGCCCATGGCTGCAGCCAGGGGTCAGCTCGTCTTGTGAAAGATTGCTCATGTTTTTCCTGTCCCTCTGCCTTCCCACGCATGTTGTCCTATTCCCATGGCTGACCTCGCCTGAAGTCTCACTGTCCTCGCCTCTAAAGAGCGTTCTGTGTGTATCCTCTGTCTTCATCTTCCAACTTTCACTTGCATGTGAAGCCATTGAAAATAGTATGGCCCCGGCTCCAACCCCAACTATGTGGACCCCACCCGAGCCCCCCACCCAAAGAAGAATGCACTTCAGAGGACAGCACTGGGGCCACAGCTTGGGGAGGGGGCATGTCAGATTAGAGCACACGGAAGAAATGAACAGGGATGGAGAGGGAGGAGAGGACATCCTGACGCATCCAGCCCCGAGGACGATGTTCCTGCTCAGAGCAGACAACACAGGGAGGACCATAAGGCTGGCCCCACCGCGGAACACGGTGTCCCTCACTGAACCATGGCGCTGCAGGGAACAGCACGAGACACAGTGCGGGAATAGTGCACGGTCTGGCCCATCACTCTGGGGCGAGGCACTGAGGGCGTGCAGCAGAGCAGCAGGGGGAGCAGAGTGATGAAACCCCCGCAGGGAATACTGAAAGGAGACTTTGAAGACAGTATGGCACCTTAGACTCAATTAGAAAACACTTCTAAAGGCCAACAAACAGACCTCGAACTATTTATAGGTTTTTCTGTTTTTGTCAGTGGCTTTCTGTTTGTTATTGTTACTGTTTTTGTTGTTATTGTTTTGTTGGTTTTGACTTCCTTTGTTGATTTATTTGGCTTTGCCTGGTTTTTGCACTTACTAATATATCTGCATGTCTATCTAGATAAGCTAGGCGGGATAAATAATGCAGAGATGAAAAGAACGGGACCAATGGTTCCGGGGGAATATGGGAGGTGGAGAAAGGAAGGGTGGGGGGAACCAACCCAGGGAGAAGGGAACAACAAGTGAACTAAAATCAATGGAAGGAAAGTTGTAGGATGCCTGGTGGGGCTTAATCAAGGGCAATGTAGCAGCGGGGAATTACTAAACCCGAATGAAGGCCAAACATGATGGTGGGACAGGATAGAAGTAAAATGAAATAGAGGAAAGAATCAGGAGGCAAAGGACATTTATAGAGGTCTAAATACTGGCATGTGCACATGTAAATACATATATAACGGGAATAGAACTATGTACTCATATCTATATATTAAGAATTAGGTTGCAGATGGACATTAGGCCTCGACTCTAAGTATCCCCTCAACACAAGAACACTTTGTTCTAACAATCCGGATTTCTGTGATGCTCACTTTCCCAGCACAATTGCTGAAGACAAAATGGGTACATAAGAAAATGTGGTGAAGAAAGCTGATGGCGCCCGGCTATAAAAAGATAGAGCATCTGGGGTCTTAAAGGATTGAAGATAAACAAGCGGCCATCTAGCTGAGAAGCACCAAAGCCCACATAGAAGAAACACACCAGCCTGTGTGTCATGAAGTGTTGATGAAATCAGGTATCAGGCATCTAAGACCCAGAATTAAACCATATCCAAGGTGAATGGGGTAGAGGAGCAAGGAGTGGAGACCTAGTGCCCATCTGTAGACACTTGGACATCCCCTCACAGAAGGGTCACAGGGAAGAGATGAGCCAGTCAGGGTGCAGTGTAGCACCGATGAAACACACAACTTTCCTCCAATTTTTGGTGCTTTTTTTCACTCCACTATCATGACCTCAATCCTACCTTACAAATTGGATTAGACCAGAGCATGCACACTGCTACAGATAAGAGCCTGCAACACAGGGAATCCAGGATAGATAAACCCCTCAGGACCAACAAGGAGAGTAGAGATACCAGGAAGATTAGGGGCAGGTGGGGGAGAAAAGGGGAATCGATCACAAGGATCAACCTAAAACCCCCTCCCAGGGGGACAAATAACGGAAAAGTAAGTAAGGGGTGATGGAGGACAATGTAAGATATGGGAAATGATCTATAACTTAAGGGTTCATGAGGGAGGGCAGGTGGGGGAGGGAAGGAAGAGAGGGTAGCTGATCAGGGGTTCAAGTGGGAACAGAAGGCTTTGAAAAGGATGATGGCGGCCTACATGCAGATGTGCTTCACACACTGGAGGAATGCATGGATTGTGATAAGAGTGTAAGAGCCCCCAATAAAAGTATTTTTAAAAGAAAAGAAAATATTATAGCCAAGTCAGGTGTCCCTTAGTCCTCAAGGACATCTTTGTTTTATGTAGGTCTTTTGCAGCCAATTTGACGGACCACATGTACTGTGATTTTTCAACAGCTGCTTCCAAGAGTGTTGATTATAGATCCAAGTAGAATGGAATCCTTGACACCCTCGACCATTTCTCATGATTTTATGTGTTGATCCAGGTGTGAAGATTTGTGTTTCTTTACATTGAGTTGCAGTCCATACTAAAAGCTGTAGCCTTTGATTGTCGTCTGCAAGTGCTTCAAGTCCTTGCTTTCAGCAAGCAAGGTGTGTCTTCTCCCTAAGACTGTAAATGAGCCTTCTTCCAATCCCGATGCTCCATTTTCCAAATGCTCCAGAAGCTTCTTGTATTATTTGCTCAATATACAGATTGAATAAGTATGGTGTATTTGGCTAGGTTCTCTAGAAAACAAAAGGAATAAATTTATCTATCTATCTAAATAAATAAATAAAGGGAATAGCTCACGTAGGTATAGAGACAGGCAAGTTCAAAGTACCTGAGTCAGGTATCAGACCAGAGGCTTTTCCTGTCTCATGTAATAGCAGGGGCTGGTGAGCCCAAGATCAGCAGGTCAGACTGTAGGCTTCTGGCACCAGAGGCAAATTAATCCATGCTTGTCAGGTAAGAAGGCAGGCTGCTGATAACTCCTAGGATTGGCAGGCAAGATGGGAGACCACTAGCTCAAGTTTAATGAACTGGCATTTTGATGAGCCAGCTACAGGATCCAGAGCCAGCAAAAAGCAAAGAAAGCTTTCCCACTGCACCCACTTACATTGGAGGAGATCTCCTCATGGGTAATTGCTAGTCTTAACTGCCAGGGTGCGCTTTAGGTCAGGTGTGAAAACATGGGTGTAAAGCGTTAATAAAACTGTTTGATAATTTTTGTATTCTGTTGGTCGGCTTTCTTTGGAATAGACACAAACATGGACCTCTTTCACCCAGTTGGCCAGTTAGCGGTCTTCCAGAATTCTTGGCGTAGATTAGTGAGTGTTTCCAGCGCTGCGGCAGCCTGTTGAAGCATTTCGGTTGCTATTCTGCGGTTCCTAGAGCCTCGTTTCTCACCACTGTCTGCAGTGCCACTTGAACAACTTCTCTCGGTACTACCAGTTCCCGAACGGATGCTGCTGCTTGAAGTGACTGGATGTCCGCCTGCTCCTTTGGGTCCAGTGTCGACGTGTCCCGTCCGTCTCCTTCAGTATTGTGCCACAGAATCTTTCAGTGTTGCAACTCAAGGCCGGGATTATTTCCCTTCTGTTCTTTCACTTTGAAGTATGCTGAGCTTCTTCTTTCCTTTTGGTTCTCTAACTCCAGTTCTTTGTGCATTTTATGATAATTCTTTGTCTTCACGAGCTGCCCTTTGAAAATTTATGTTCGCTTCTGTGGTAGTTCATAATCTGGTGTCAGCTTGTGAAAGGGTGGAGTTTAGCCTGTCAATCAGGTGACAGATTGATGACCTCATTTGAAGGTGCTCTGGAGATAAATAGCTCATTGGAGGTGGGGCACCGACACTCCTTGAGAAGCCACATGGAGCTGCACTAGAGCCCTGGAGCTGGAGCAGCCATGTGGAGACCCACACCAGTACTGAGATGCTTCCACTGCCACTGGATCCACAAGACTTTCCACCCACTGGTCTTTGATCTTCCTGCATTCGGCGTCATTGCATGTGTTGTATGAATCTGAAGAGGAATTTATAGATTGGTATCGGACACATGGGCTAATATCGGATTTATGCACTTGATCTGGACTGGGCGGGGATGTTTTCTTAATTTACAATTACTCTTTGATGTAAAGTTCTCTCACACACATATGAGTCTATGAATTTGTTTCTCTAGTCTACCAGGACTGACACAATCCCTTTACATAATTATTTCTTCAGTGTTTTCAAGAGCAAGTTTCATCCACGTTGACCTTTTCTTTCTTTCTGTTGGTAACTTAGAATTATGAAACAACCTCCTTATCTCCTGTGAAAGAGGAGTGACATATTTCACAGCACTGAGTCATGCAGTTAGCTAACGGGTAGAAATGGTTCGTGCATCTTCATGAGCCTCTAGTTGATTGCTAGGAAAGGATTTGCCTCCTGGTGGGTGATAGTTACAAGAGTAAATCTTAAGTGTCATGTAATAGGGTTTCTCTGCCCAGGTGTCATTGCTACAAATTTTTTGTTGTTGTTTTGCTTTCTGTTGATATGAAGGCTGCTTTTAAGTTTTGGACTGTCTAATAATTCCTGTATGAAAGTCCACGTGAGAGCTAGCTTGCTTCTTGTTGTGTTGCTAGCCTTGTGAAACTTGACGACAGAGTTCCTTTCATGGAACCAGTCTTACATTGCATCCCTGCAGTGGATTTCCTTCCCGACAAACTTTATTGTGAACATTTTTGTGTTGGCCAGTTGGTGGCTAAAACTTCAATCACCCCATGCCTCTTACTCACAGTTCTGGCACGATGTCCTTTTGTCCTGGCTGTTTTGTTACATTGAAACGGTGACAGTCTGCTGGAGACTCTTAGAGACGAGCGGGGGAAGCTAGCTCCACAGATGTAGGAATGGATAGGTACGCAGGGGTGGGCTGGGGTGGTCTGCAACCACAGATGTAGGGATAGGTACGCAGGGGTGGGCTGGGGTGGTCTGCAGCGTGTGTAGCATCCTGGGGGAAATGGCAGTGGGTTTTCAAAATGCCTTTGAGAGATTCCTCAGCCACCAGCGTCAAGTTCACAAGTGGGTGTTCAAGAAGAAACGACGCAGGAACAGCACACGGGCAGTGCCTCTTTTCTCTGAAAGAGCCTTCAGTGCCGTTTTCCCGAGTGCCGTGAGGACAGCGGGAGACCCCGGCATGCACGGGGGCAGTTAGGGCTACTCTGTGAGCTCAGTGGCATCAGGGGTGCTGGAAGCAGCTGGGTGAAAAATGCCCTGCTCGGACCCTAAAGCTGTGATGGGCCAACAGAACTGACTTAGTGTCTTCTTTCGATCTTTGACACTTTATCGTCATTCATGGTGAGTCGCAAACTTCACAGAGTGGCTCCTTCTACCTGGGATCCGGAAGGACGTCTGTTTTTAAGACCAGAGAAAAGGCCCCTCCGAGGCAGCTTTGAGAGCTAGAGAAGCGCACCTGATTAAACCTGCCTTCTAAGGGCCCCAGAGTGAGGCGAGTGGCCTCAGCGTCACCCCTTTGACGGAGCTGCAGTTTCATCCGATTTGATAGTGGAGTTCCTTTGGGCTTTAATTACTTCCCACATGGGCTCTTGTTACACTTTATTAAAATGCAAATGATAACAAAAGTATTTAGAGTTTCTCTTCAGATACAGTGAAAACTCACGATCCTATTTGATGCCTTTAAAATATGCTCTGAACCTGAATGAAGTATCATCAAATGGCTTTACTCATACAATGAATATCAAACATCATTAAAATCAGTGATTCTCCAACCTTTTTTCTCTTCCGGTACTTTTGGCATGTGTGACCCACTTGGGTTGGGAAAAGGCACAGGCCGTCTTGCCTGCGAGCCCCGGGGCCCAGGGTGAAAGACCTTCTGGGGGATTCTGTGTGCACACCTTGATAGTCATTGATTTCAGTGCTGCTCTGTCACGGGAGGTAGGATAAGAACAGCTCAACTCCTTGCAAGATGAAACTGGATGGCCTTTTAGCTCTGCCCTGCTGCAATGACACCAGCCTTTGATTGATGGGAGGTGTCACAAGTGGAGTGTCTTATGGCTCCATTGGGTGAAGATGATGAGCTTCCTAATTGTTTCCTGCCAGTACCGTCAGCACCCGTGAGCCAGCAGCCCGTAGTGCAGGCCGTTTGTAAGGAGATCAGTGATCTGTGCCGAGTCTCTTCTAGACAGACCTTCCATTCTGCCGGAGGGTGGGTCACCACTGGCTTTACTCGACGTATTTCTATTAAGAGATCAAGCCAGATAGACTATATTTTGGCCTAAAAGTGAGAACACAATTGAACAGAACAAGAATCTGCTAGAACATACTCTTTCCTTCTTAGCAATTTTATCAAGGTATAATTTATATACTATAATATCCATCCATTCTTTAAACAAATTTATAGTTGCACAACTGCCCAGGTGATCTCGATTTTGCACATTTCCATCATCAAAGCCCTGGGTCCTCCTGACCCATGCCACGCGCACCCGTCCACCTCCCCTGTGACTGCTGATAGGGAAGGAAAGCGTGAGTGGAAAGCAGAGGGGTGGGGTGAGCAGCAGCACCAAGTCCTTTGGAAAGGAAACCAGGATAAGACCCACTGTTGAGCGGAGGGGTTGGCTTTCAATAGGATCAAGAAGGGGAGGGAAAATGATCCCAGATCTCGGTTTGTGGTAAGTGTCTGACTTCGTGTAGTTATTAAAACTTGATTTAAAGGAATGCCAGTATAGTGCAGCCCTTCGCTGATGGGTAAATGATTATCTCACACTTTTCTTCCTCTGAGTTCTCTCTGCTCATAGCATGCCCCCTTCTCCTCCCCCCATTGTAGCATCAGCCACTACGTGATCGTCATGTCCATGACCATATTTCTGGTGTTTCTCAATGGCCTGGCCCAGCTGCTCACCACAAAGAAACTCAGATGGCTTGGCAGCCCCAAGAGCCATCTCATCTGATGGTGCTGAAGTTGTCCCTCTGCATCTGGATCCTGGTCCTCATTCTCCTTGTCACCTCTGCCACCGAGCCGTCAGATCCCACCAAGGAGTCGAGAAGAAGGATGCTGATGTGTGGCATAGTCTGTTCCTAAAAGGGAAATGCTATTTCGAATTCTGAACTGACAGGTTATGGGACACGAGTTTCCTTTTATATAGACAGCTTTGCATGCAGGAAATAGCGTCGGGCCCTGGAGGCGGGACGGAGGACAGCGCTCCCCATTGCCCCGATTGCCTTGACTGGCAGCTCTTCTCGCAGATGCTTCTCTGTTTCCCTTGCAGCACCCCGCCTCCACCTTACAGCTTCCCGTGCACCCCAAGGACGATGTGTTCCTGTGGGGGCGGGGTCTGGGACGGTTGACTGCACCCTGAATCAGCGATGTCGCTGAAGGGAAAGGGAATCTGCGGGTGGCACAAGAGCCACCACGAAACCGTGTCAGTAGGGTGTGCTGTTATATGTCACTAAAGCGTCAGAGGGAAAGCCACTTGCAGATGTCTGTCATTTCCTTCCCTGTGCACTGCTACTGTCTTGGCTGTCCCATGCGGTTCAAGTGACGACCTTCTTGGTCAGCCAGCAAAATGGAAATCAAACTTTTACTCTTCTCCCTCCATCTCTGGAAGCTCAAAGAATCTCGTGGCAATAGCCAAGCAGAAGTGCCTGGTCGTCATGTTTAACCCACAGGGAAGCATCTAACCAGCAGGCATTTCAGTGGCAGACTCCACATGTGTCATGCCCACAGCATTGTTTCAACAGGGTTTTATAGATCAGTGCTTAAACTTTCTGACAGTGTCAGAAGAATTAGTCTGACAATTACTGTTTGTTCCGGCTGTATAACCCCAACCCAAAGCCCTCTCAGTCAGTGGAGATTTCCGTTTGTAGAACAATTCTAATGGACATAACATTTTGAGAGCAAGTTGTATGTGAATTTTGCATAAAGTGACCTTCACATATCACTACAGACTTGGCTTTTTGCTGTAGACACACATTCTTCTTCTATTTTCCTTCCTCTTGGTACTGCAGATGTGGTGCGCCAGTTGCTTTGGGTTGGTGCTAAACTGCTGGTGTGAGCTTCCTTTACAGATATGTATGTGCACACACGCGCACGTGTGTGTGTGTGTGTGTAACTTTTGGATTAAATTGCAATGCTGTTGTTGCTAGGTGCCATCACGATGGTTCTGGCCAGGGCGACCCGAGCACTAGCTGACCGCAGTGGCGGGAGTCCCTCTGCAGATTGCTAGCATTTCGAACTCAGTGGGTGAGTGGGCAAATTCAACTCAGCAGGCTTGAACGCCAGCCGGACAGGATGTGCTTTCTTCCTGTCGAATTGTGAAGAAGCGTTGCGTTGCCTTGTTTGTGTGAACACGTTGTGTTGCCGCAGCAGAAACGCCATAGGACAAGAAAGGAAGCAGCGAGGGTGCTGCTCTGAGCCCCTGCTGCAGGCTGCAGCTCTGAAACCTCAGCGGACACGCAGGAAGCTGCTGCTCGCGTGATACTGGCCGCTCGATGGAGTGAGCTGCTAGCTTCTCACAAGTCTGAGGAAACGCACTGCACACACGCACTGTCTAACTCTCCCCAGGAGTCCCCCGGGGACCCAGGCTGTACGGCATACACACTGTGAGGGCCCGGTGCCCTGTCTCTTGGTGCTGGCGGAGGCTGGCTTCGTCTTGCTGTTGCTGTGTGAATGAGGGATGAGTTTACTAAAGGGCACAGTGCATGGTGACCAGACTGGACCACTCTGACTGTTCCCAGGAAGCGTTTGCTCCAGGGCCCGTTCCTGGGACAGGCTGACCCCAAGCCTCTGGTTCCCTAGTGTGTATGAAAGCAATGTTGACGCTGCACCATGGCTGGTCTGTACAGTGTGCACAGCGGCACAACGAGAAAGTTTGAAATCGTGTCCAGATGCCCCAACACTCACGTTGGGAGATTGGCACCAATAGAGCCACACATTGCAGGATTGCCCTGACCTGCCCGGTCCTGTGTGTGACACACGGGGAAGCCACGCCCGCCAGGACCTGGGGTGGTGAACCTCTGTCAGTGTTGTGAAAGGTCTATTTTTATATTGAATTCTGAGAAAAATAAACAAGATATAAGAACATTGTATTGGTTCATTTTTCTGTGTCATATTAGATTTCTATCTCGGGATTTAAGACATCTGCTGACTAGCGTTGTTTCTCAGTAGGAATTAAAAGGTGCGAGCTGGAACTATTTATAGGCTTTAAAAAATTTTTTCCTTTATCTCATGTCTATCCATATAAGATAGACAGGATAACCAATCTCAAGGAGAAAATAACAGGGCTGATGGCTCTGGGGGACATGGGAGAGGAGGAGGTGGGAGAAAGGGAGGGGGAGGCAACAAGCCCAGAGACAAGAGAACAATAAGAGACCTAAAATCGATGGCGAGGAGGCCATAGAATACCTGGTTGGTTGGGGGTTGGGGAGTAGTGATCAAGTGCAATGTAGCCAAGAGAAAATACTGAGAATCGAAGGAGGGACGGACATGATAGTGGGACAGGAGGAAAGTAGAAAGAAACAGAGGAAAGAACTAGGAGGCAAAAGACATTCATAGAGGTACACATATAGGCATGCACATATGTAAATATATCAATTATTAATAGGGATATAGGTTTATGTACATATATTTAAATGTTAAGTATTAAGGTAGTCCTACCTACCTCAACGCAAGAACACTGTGTTCTAATAACACCTCCTGACACGATCGCTGGAGCCAAAATGGGGGCATAAGCAAATGTAGTGAAGAAAGCTGATGGTGCCTGGCTATTTAAAAGATAGTGCCCGAGATCTAAAAGGCTTGAATGTAAACAACTGACCATCCAGCAGAGAAGCAACAAGCCCATATGGAAGAGGCACACCAGATTGTGTGATCATGAGGTGCAAACAGGATCAGTTATCAGGCATCAGAAGACACAAACCAAACAAATATATTGATGCAAATGAAGGGTTGGAAAGGAGACCCAAAGCCCATCTGTAGACAATTGGACACTCCCACGCAGAAGGGTCACAGGGAGGAATGAGTCAGCCAGGGTGCTGCATAACACCGATGGAACACAACATTCTGCTGGTTCTTTAATGCTTCCTCCCCCCATGATGACCCGGCTACACCAGAGCATGTCCACTGGTGCAGATCAGAGCTCTCGACACACAGAATCCAGGACAGATAGACCCCTCAGGAACAGTAATGGGAGTAGCGATACCATGAGGGTAAGGGGCAGAAGGGGGAGAAATGGGGAACCTATTACAGTGATCGATGTAGAAGAGGAGCGTGTACACATCCCTCTGAAAGCAACACCTTGTGGGTACTACTGGGAAAACACTCACAGGAAGCAACCCGTGTTTGTGGAGAAACTGTAGCTGTGATGGGCAACAAGCTCACTGTCCAAGTGCATTTCTGCTGTGCTGAGCCAGACCTTGGGGGCCTGGTGGGGTGCCACGCTGTCAGGACAGCATCAGAAAGCTGCCCTTTGATGCCTTCATAGGTGCCTCTCCACGCTTCTCATGCTGTGGCAATCAGGACCCTGATTCTGTTGCTAACACAAATCTTACTATGAACAATTTCATTGTAAGATATGCGAATGAGATGCCAATAAAATTGTTAAATTTTAATTTTAAAACAAACCATTCCCAGTCTCTTGCATTCAGGGATACCAGTGTGGCCCATCTGGGTGATGGGAGACAGGTGGACTAAGTTGGGACGGAGTGCATCAGAAAAGCTTGGAAATTAGTGAGCGTTCCTCTGTGTCCGTGGCCGGCCCCTTCTCATGACGGTGATGCAGACATGGTGCTGCAGGTGGGGCATTTGCTCTGCGACCTTGGCGCACCCACTGTGACTTGCCCGGCAGCTCTGACATTCCCTGCAGGTCTCTGGGCTTCCTTGGATCCAGTGTCTTAAGCTTCTGATGACTTTCTACACCAGTCAATGGCCTAAGCCGATTTTCAGCACTGGTTACTCACAAGGGGAAACAATGGATGCACATGCCAGGAATGCATTAGTGGACACGGCTCCTCAGTGTTTCATCCTGTTTCTAACGATGGCCTTAACATTTTAAATAAACACTTATATGGTAGCCCCTACCATCTGTCAAACCCTGTCATAGATGCTTTATAAACAAACACCCACTGAATCCTCATCATAACAATAAAAAAAGCATTGCCAACAAACAGATCTGAGTCATCGCCTCTCTAGGGTTTCTGAGACTGCCAACCTTTACGGGCGTAGCCAGCCTCGCCTCTCCCCTGAGGGGCAGCTGTTGGGTTTGAACCATCGACCTTGCTGGTGAGCAGCCCAGGTGTTACTGTTCTGCTATTCTACTATTAGCTGCAATTGACTCATCGCCAGTTACTAAATGAGGCTTCTTTTGTTTCCACACATGAAATGGATATTTACATCTCCTCCTCCCTGCATGCTTTCTGCCATTGTCTTCGTAAAAGCAATAGTGCTTCTGAAAACAACAAACCCCACACTGTCACTATAGCTCAGCAGATGTGGAAGTTAGATGTTTACAGGAGTGTGTATATCACCAAACATAAACAGTGTATTGGGAAAATACCCTCCTGACGTCCTGATGTGTGTAGTCTGCTTGGGGTGCCCCCTCCTTGGAGGCATGGTTCAGCTCTCTTCCAAGTGGTGCGTGAAACAAAAACAAAAAGCAAGGTTTTCCCTCACTTAGACTTTTATTCGAATAAAAGGATAGAAATAAATATTGGTCGCTCTTCAAGCAACGGCATCATCCTGGTGAATGGTTAAGTTTTCAGCTACGAATGTACCAGCTCCGGGGGAGAGAAGACCGACCTGGCAGTCTGCTTCCAGAAAGAGTCCAGCTGAGGAAGGGAATGGGTGGTTTGGCCCTGTCCTGCACAGTTGCCGGGCAGGAAGGGATTGGCTCAGTGGCCCACAACCATGTTCATGCAGTTGACGTTTTATAAAGACCTGGAAATCCAGTGTCAACTTGGTGTAGTGGATTGGATGGTGCTCCCCACCAAAGATAGGTCTACATCCTGTCTCACAGACAAGGATTTCAGGTCATCTGAAGCCTCGGGGAGGGTGCCCCTGCCAGCCCCATGATTGAAGATTTGTGACCCCCAGAGCTGTGAAAGAGGACCTCTCATTTGTATTCACCAAGGAAGCCAATAGGCTTGGGGAGGTGGCTTCTACAGAATCACCAGTCACCCTTCAGACAGCCTGCCAGGTGTGCCAACGCCCACCCCCAAATTCTTACCGTAACAGCAGACTTGCAGAAACAGGAAGACAGAAAAGAGAGAGCCCATGCAGTGGAGGACTACACAGTGCTCCCCACTTCTTTTGCATGTTGATTTTGTAGCACGAGCTGTGTGTGTGTGTGTGTGTGTGTGTGTGTGTGTGTGTGTAGTCAGCATCTGGAGACATTAAGTGTTTCTTTCTGGAGCCAAAGCGTCACACAAGTTTCCGAATCCCTTCAAAGAAAGGTCCGTCTGCTGAGTTGTCTCTCGGTGGGCTCGCCAGTGGGGTCCTCCTCTCCATCTCAAGGATCCCCTTAATAATTGCAAACAAGTGTTTCCCAGAAGGCTAAAGAGCTAGCACAAATACACTCGAATCCACTTGTGACTTTTTAGAACAGTTTTATTGAGACGTAATGAACTTACAATTCAGTAGTCCAGTGGCACTAAGAAGGATTGGGCCTGCATCAGCACAGTCCACCTGGGGACATTTCCTTGCTCCTTGGATTCATGGCTTTTGAATCTCTGCGGTCCCCCCACACCCCCCGGTGATGGTGCATCCAGTTACTGTCTTCATGGACCCACCCTTGCTGACATTCCTAGACAGAAAAACAGACAAGGGAGCTGGCAACAATGTTCACGTGTCTCTTGGAGACAGACCCTCACCTGCCCACGCAGAGCTATGCAGAGAGGAAGACGTGGTCAGCTTCTTGTCTCCCCTTGGAATCACGGACCACAGCCCTGGCCTGGTGAACTCACGTGACCAAGAGGTGAAGCAGCGCAGTTCACTTGGAGATGGGAACACAGAACCGCCCGCATGGAAACCTGAAAGGTCTCTTCTCTTTCGAGGTTTCTGGTGGGGCCTGGCAGTTCAGGAACATTCCTGCCATAGTTCTCCAGAAGTGAGATTTTTCCCTTACCCCTGCCATGTCTCTGGTTTTTATGTGTCTGGATTACACTGGCAGCAGAAAAGGTGAGCCCACTGGCCCTTCAAAACCTTGCCCTCTGGGGCTCACTCGGAAAGAAGCATGTTTGGGGTAGTAATTCTTTGGGAGCCAGGACATAATCCAGCAAATAGGAGGAAAATTTCCCCCAGGAGCCTGCACTGGGGGGCACCTTAGCCCAGATCCAGTCTCAGCCTAAGTTAGACAGGTCACCAGAGGCCACAGGGACAGGCCTGGCACACTGACAAGAACACACCCTGACTGGCATAGGGAGACCTCCAGCATGACCCTCCCTTTGTTCAGCTAACTGGCATTCTGGATGAGAAGATGCTATCCCAGGCTGGCACTGCAGCCCTGAATGCCTCGGGGGCCTCTGGGGCTGAGAGAGACAACTGAGGTGAGGACCTGAGATCCACCCCTGGGCTTCCATAGCCCCAATGCTATTTGGTAGACCTGCCCTTCCAGCGGCTGACCAGCTGGCTGGCATCCAACACAAAGCTGATGCCACCTGAACCCAAAGCTTGATGAATCTGACCTGCTCCCATGGACGCGTTGGTGGGCACGGCAGCCATGTGTGACTGCTGCCTACTGTGATATCTTTGCCCCTGCTTTCCCCATAGTCCACCCCATCTCCACTCGATTGCTTTTCCTGACTGACGATACAGGGCCTGACCTTGCTCCCGACGGGGTGCTGGGGTGGCAGTCAGCCATACTAGACAACTCGCCCCTCCTGGGCCAATGGAACTTTCCCAGAGGGGGCCGCGTCCACAAATAGGCTGTCAACGGAATGGATGTGTGGTCGTCTGCTTCCAAGGGCAGCTTCACTTACTGGCACACTGCTGTGCTGTCCTCCTGCCCCTCTTTCTCCATCCTTCTCTGCCTCCCGAAAGCTTGGCCGGAGGGAGCCCGTGTGGATGAGCTCTGGGGACGGGAGCATCTGATCCAGGTGGTGCAGGTGGGAGAAGGCCTGGCAGGGAAGGAGGAAGGGAAGAAAGAGGGTAAATCCCAAAAGGTCTTTAGGGCTGGTTTGCCCCACAAGGAGCAGGAAAAGTAAAACGTGGTGTGAAGCCACCAGAAGAAGGGGCAGTCCTTGCCTTTCTGCCCAGGCTGCCCATCCCCACCCCTTCCTGTCCCCAGGAAGGGGAGGTTGCCACTGCAAGGAGAGCGCCAAAGAAGGAAGACAGGAAGAAGGCCTGAGGAAGTGACTCTTACCAAAACCGCCAGGAGCTGTCCCTGCGCCATGCCTTTCCACTTGAATCATTAGGATCACAACCGGGCTGAGAAAGCATAGAAACGTGCTTTACAGCCTTCTAGAAATGGGACACAGAGGATCCCAAAGCTCCGCCAGGCCGTCTTTCTCCCCTTGCTACTGCCATCCAAGTCATAGCATTTCCTTCGACTGGCAGATATTGTAAGACCTGCCTGCCGCCTCCTGTGGCTGCTGTTTCTGAGCAGATGATCTCCACGGCCAAAGGCAAGCTGCTTGGACCCCTCCGCCTCTGGAGAAACTGACACCTTGAAAGGTAGAACAAATGAAAGACTTCAAGGAATAAAGTCAGGGGGTCCCTCTGTCTGCAAACACACACACACACACACACACACACACACACACACACACACACAGCCAGTGGGATCAGGTACGCAAAGGCATGACACCTGTTCCTTGTTCCTGCCATCACCACCACTATGATCATTAGGAGCAGAGGCAGGAGGTAAGGCCCGTTGTGGGACAGCTCTGTTGACTGTAGGATCTAGTGCCAGCAACAGTCCTGCAGGAAGGCCCTCAGCAGTATTTCCCAAAGTGGGGGGGGGGGGGGGAATGATCCAGGGGGTGATCATTCTGAAGTAAGAACCGGCAGCAGACTTTATGTAATGGTTACCCAGGCCATTTTGTAAGTCGATTACTCGCCAACCTGAGAGTTGGCTTTTTCCCAGAGGCCCGTGGGCTGCTGCCTTCTTTTGCTCTGTGGCAGAATCAGTAAGTCTGGCTGGTTCATGCTTGGTAAAATAGAGGGGCAGCGAAGAAGAGGAAGACCCTTGAGAAGATGGATTGACACCGTGGCTGAAACGATAGTGTCAAACATAACCATTGTGAGGATGGTGCAGACAGGGGGTGTTTTGTTCTGTTACACAAAGGGTCGCTGTGAGGGGGATCCACTCAGCGGGGCCTCACACCACCACTCCCTTTTCCTGGATGATAGGCTCTAGTCCAAATATTTTTCATTGCCAGCACACCCAGTAATTTATTTATGTTTCCTAAAAAGGAAGCGATAGATCAAATAAGTTTAAAGGGATAATGTTGAAATGCAGTATGTGCTGATGGAAAAAAAATAATAGATACACTGAAATGGGAAGAGGTATTTAGCATTATTGTATCTTCTTACATGCACGCTTGCCCCTTAAGGAGAAATCATTCTTAGACCGCCGGACTCTGCACATTGGCAGAACGAATGGCTCTGCAGGTGGTTCTGTGATGGCAACTGAGAGAGTTAAGGTTTATTGTGCCAACCTGGCCGATAAACACAGGTGGATTTAATTGAAGGGTGGAGGGATACATGGCTCAGTGAGCCTCGACTTTGGAGTTCTCA
This sequence comes from Tenrec ecaudatus, assembly GCF_050624435.1. Lineage (NCBI taxonomy): Eukaryota > Metazoa > Chordata > Mammalia > Afrosoricida > Tenrecidae > Tenrec > Tenrec ecaudatus. The sequence goes on from NC_134544.1 coordinate 15,265,724, forward strand.
GGTCTTTTGCTTTGTGATGGTCACACCAGGGTACAATTGCCTTAGCCAGTTCCCTGCTTGAGCTGGCAAGGCTCACTTCCTGCAATACATCCCTGAGGAAAAGCCACATGGACCTACCCCAGTGCAGCCCTGGGTACTGGAGTAGCTGTGTGGAGACCCCTGCCAGCGCTGAGATGCTTACACACTCACTGACTCGGCTTTTCTCCTGCAGTTGGCATCATTAAGTATGCTTTGTGAGACGGAGAACTTTGTGGATTGGTGTCAGACACATGGGTTAATGTTGGACTTGTGGGCTTGGGCAGCCCTGGGTTGGGACATTTTCTTGGTGTGCACTTACCCTTTATATAAAACTCTCTCTGATACATATGAGTTTCTGTGGATTTGTTTCTCTAAAGTACTCAGACTGATAACACAGCGACTATTGTATCAACACACCTATATTCTCTTTCCTACTTCCTGGTGACTTTGGCTGAGTATATCTGATCCCTCCTGCGGGTTCACTCTGGACAGGCTCCTGACAGGAATGGCAGTTGTGGACCCTGAGCCCTGAGGCCCGATGGGACTCCCCACCTGGGGAAGGCTCATTGGGTACATTTTTCAGTAAGAACAGGCAGCAGACTTTATGTAACAGTTACTTACTTATAAATCTATTACTCTCCGACCTGAAAGACTTGGCTTTTTTCCAGAGGCGTGTGGGCTGCTGCTTCCCTTTGCTCTTGTGGCAGTATCAGAAGAAACCTGTCTTTGGTTCGTCCCAGCCACAGCATTGGTGGTCATCAAACACAATGAAATTGTTCATCGGCTTTTGAAATTCCAGAAGACTCTGATTGCTTAACGTAGACCCTTCTTTAGCATGTATGACCCTGGGGCCTTGTTCAAATGGGTCCCTCAGACAATTGTTTTTCCGTCTACTTTAGAATTATGCGCTGCAAAGGGATTGCCGTGGCAGTGACATCCTCGTATCTTTCCTATCTGAGCATTCACCTCTGTGGAGCCGTAGCTAACCCTTCTGTATGAGCTAAGCATCCCATCACATTCTTTTGTTTGTACCTTGAACAATGATGTACTGCGTTCTTGCTGTGGGCCGAGAACATCCCAGTGAATGGCAGAACATACTGAGAGTGAGTTGGGGTTTTGTGACGTAGCAATGGGGTAGGCATGGGTCTCAAGCTCTGGGAAAGTTCAGAGGGGAAAACGGTGACTTCTGACCAAGTGGAAGTATGGGGGTGATTTCACAGCTGTGGTATGTGAAGTCAGTCTTGTGGGGACACTGAGCCTTCACGTGGAGGGACCATCGTGGTCCAGGTAAAAGACAGAGGTAGGACAGGAAGTGCCTTGGAAAGTCTCTGCAGGAGCCCTGAGGGGCTGGTGGTTCGAGTCAGGCTGTGGTCCCCATGGTGGGCATTTCCTAACCTCCAGCAGCTCCGAAGGAGAAAGACTGGGCTTCCTACTCCCATAAACAGTGCCCGTCTTGGAAACTCACATGGGGTCACAATGAGCCAGCATGGACTCAATGGCAGGGAGGGAGCATGCTGGCTGAGTTGGCTGGATGTAGGGGTCCCATGGAGCGGGGAAAGTTGAGCACTGAAGGCCGAGGTAAGCAGCCCAGAGGGAGGCAAGGTATGGTTTGGATGCAGGGATGTGGAATATGAGGGGTCTGAGTGCAGTCCTGGGTGGCATCCACTGGAAGTTTGCAGATGCTGGACTTGAAACCAGCTCTGGCTGGGCAGGGCCCACGGCATCATCCTGAGCGCGTGTGAGAGGCTACCTGTGAACAAATGGCCGGCTGCTGGTGCTTGCCTCGAGCTGGATCTTCTGGCTTACTCTCCTGTTGTGACGGCACCCTCTCTCTTTGGTCTTCACTTGTCCCTCTATTTTTAAAAAAAATCATTTTATTGGAGGCTCATACAACTCATATCACAATCCACCCATACATCAATTGTGTAAAGCACATTTGTACATTCATTGCCCTCATCATTCTCAAAAGATTTGCTCTCCTATTAAGCCCCTGGCATAAGCTCCTCATTTCCCCCTCCCTTGCTGCCATCCCCTCTCTCATGAACCCTTGATAATTTATAAATTATTATTTTGTCATGTCTTACACTGTCCAATGTCTCCCTTCACCCACGTTTCTGTTGACCATCCCCCAGAGAGGAGGTTATATGTAGATCCTTAATATCGGTTCCCCCTTTCCAACCCACCCTCCCGGTATCGCCACTCTCACCACTGGTCCTGAAGGGATCATCCACTCTGGATTCCTTGTGTTTCCAGTTTGTATCTGTACCAGTGTACCTCCTCTGGTCTAGCCAGATTTGTAAGGTAGAATCAGGATCATGATAGTGGGGAGGGGAGGAAGAAGCATTTAGGAACTAGAGGAAAGTTGTATGTTTCATCATTGCTACACTGCACCCTGACTGGCTTGTCTCCTCCCCGCGACCCTTCTGTAAGGGGATGTCCTGTTGCCTACAGATGGACTTTGTGTCTGCACTCTGCACTCCCCCTCATTCATAGAGATATGATTTTCTTGTTCTTTGATGCCTGATACCTGATCCCTTTGACACCTCATGATCACACAGGCTGATGTGCTTCTTCCATATGGGCTTTGTTGCTTCTGAGCAAGATGGCCGCTTGTTTACCTTCAAGCCTTTAAGACCTCAGATGCTATATCTTTTGACAGCCCAGCACCATCAGCTTTCTTCACCACATTTGATTATGCATCCATTTATCTTCAGCGATGGTATCGGGGAGGTGAGCACACAATGATATAATGTTTTGTTCTTTGATGCCTGATCACTGATCCCTTTGACACCTGTGATCACACAGGCTGTTATGCTTCTTCCATGTGAGCTTTGATGCTTCTCAGATAGATGGCCGTGTGTTTACCTTCAAGTCTTTAAGACCCTGGATGCTATATCTTTTGATAGTCAGGCTCCATCATCTTTCTTCACCACATTTGCTTATGCACCCGCTTTGTCTTCAGCGATTGTGTTGGAAAGGTGAGCACCATGGAATGCCAATTTAAAAGAACAAAATGTTCTTGCATTGAGGGAGTACTTCAGTGGAGGCCCAATGTCCATCTGCTACCTTAATACTAAGCCTATAAATATATGCACATAGATCTATTTCCCCATCCTAATATATAAATATATGTACATATGTACGTGCTTTTATTTAGACCTCTATACATGCCATTTGCCTCCTACCTCTTTCCTCTATTTCCTTTGACTTTCCTCTTGTCCCACTATCGTGCTCAGCCTTCATTAAGGTTTCGGTATTTCCTGTGTTTACATTACCCTTGCTCACACCCTACCAGGCCTCCTATACCCTCCTCGCTACTGATTTGGATTGCTTATTGTTCCCTTGTCCCTGGGTTTGCTAACACCACTTCCTTTCCTCCCACCTCCTCTCCCATGCCCCCCTGGAACTATAGGTCCCGTTGTTTTCTCCTCCAGATTGTTCTTCCAGCATATTTTATTTAGAGAGACCTGCGGAGATAATAACATGCACAAAAACAGGACAGAGAAAAACCAAGCAACAAAAGAAAACCAAGCAAAAAAGCCAAGGACAAAAACAAAAACACAACAATAACAAAAAAGAAAAGCTTGTAGTTAGTTCAAGGACTGTATGTTGGCCTTTAGGAGTGTTTTCCGGTCGAGTCTGATGGGGTGCCGAGCCCTGGCCCCAAAGTCTATTTTTGGTAATCCCTGGGGACTTCGTTGCTCTGTTCCCCTTGCTGTTCTGTTGCACACCTTTAGTGTTGTGCCTGAGTGTGGTGGGAAGAGATCAGGCGGAATTCCCACACTGTATCCTCAGTGTTGTCCCCTGTAGGGTTATGGTGCCCCCTCTATTGTGCTGGAAAGAGCCTGGGTCTGTGATTGGGGGGAAAATTCCAAAGAAAACAAAGAACAGTCATCAGGGAAAGAAACAAGTGAACCGGCATCACCGGACAATGGACTATGATTCAGTGTGTGCACATTCACCAACAAGAATACATCACAAAGCCATGTATGTGGAACCTTCTCCACCATTAGCATCATGTCTCTCTACCTACTCAGACCTATTTCTTATGCCCTTTAGTAGAGACTTAACCATTTTCTCTCGTGCAATTGTATTAGCTTCCATCTCCAGCCTCCCTCCTCCTTATCCGTCACAGCCCTGGATCACAGCTTCCCCTCCGGGAAGACGTTTCCCCTCGTGCCCACGAGAGCGGCTGGGGTTTCTCCCCTCAGTTCTCCCGTGGCATCTGTCAGGGCTTCGGCATTGTGACTTTCCAACACTTGGCCATGGCCTGGCACCCGGATCCCAGTCGGTATTAGACGGTGAGCGGAAAGGGGAAAGGTGATTGTGGGAGACATGGGAGTGGATGAGCCCTTCGAAGGAATGCACATGGAAACAGCAAGAAGTAAGGGGGGATTCTTCGGCTGGACAGAAATATTCTGATCTGATACATGTGACGGCGTAGACAAGTCTTGAGAACACTGTACGGAGTGAAAGAAGACACTCGGCAAAGGACAACTGTGGTGTAAACTCAAATTCCAAGCTCACTGCTGGCCAGTCGATTCCAGCTTAAAGCGACACTGGAGGACAGGTGAGAACTGCCCCTTGGGGGCTCCTGAGACTGTAATTCTTTAGGGGAGTAGGAGGCTCTTTCTTCCAGCTAGGGGCTGGTAGTTTCAAACTGCCAACCATGCATGTTGCAGTCCAGCTTGTAACCACTACATCACCAGGGCTCCAACTAGTGTATAAACCCACTTAAACGAACTCTCTAGAACAGGCCAATGCACAGAGACAGGACACAGGCTTGTGGTTATCAGAGCTGGAGGAGGGAGGGAGTTGTTGCTGAAAGGGTCCTGGGATCAGTGCGGGGCGATGAAAACGTTTAGGGAATAAAGGGTCTTGATGGTTACTTAGGGTCATGAATGTAGGCAGCACCATAGGATTGTACACTTAAAGAATGGTGGGAATGGCAACCTTCATGTGGCATATATATTACACACTAAGGCTTTTCAAAGGAAAAGAAACGAAGTGGGACCTTGTCAAGTACTGAAACTTGGGGGGTGACTAAGGCTGGAGTTTGTAGGTCGCAGAAGCCCAGTGGTGCCAAGTTCATATTTGTACACATCCAGCTGTTTAAAAGCTCTCTGCAATCAGCAGGTGTGTAGCTCCTGAGAGCCTACCTACCCCTTCCCATGTCTGGAAATGTTTCACAGTGTCCTAGAGAGCCCTGGGAGCGGTGTGTGTGGGGTGGTGCACACTGGACTGCTAAATACAATGCCAGCGGTTCAAAACCACCAGCTCCTCCATGGAAGAGAAGGGAGGCTTCCTCCTCCCATAAAGCGTTACAGTCCCCGAAACCCACAGGGGGCAGTTCTTCTCTGTCCTTGAGGGTCGCCATGAGTTGTAAATCGACTTGATGGCAGTCAGGTTTTTTTTTTTTTTTGAGAGATGAAGAATGCTATGTAGTTGAGTGACCAGATATTTTTTCCTCCTCCTTTAGGAGTTATCAAGGGGACACCCAGGCAGATGGCAGGAAGTCTTCCGCACAGGATCTTGCTCTACCCATTCTGTTGGCCCCAGGGTCCAAATCTCCCATTCCTGGCTCCTCGGCCCAGCAAACTCCTTGCATCCTGTTTGGCTCCCTCCTTTTGTTGCGATCTGGAAAGTCTTTCAAGCAGAACAGGGGTCTGCCCTTGAGGGACCACTTCTCATGCTGCCCTTTGCCTGAGATCAGAAGACGGTGATTTTAAGCATCTTTTCTCCTGTGAAGTTATTCCCAGCAGACGGCTGGCCCAGCAGTAGCTAACCAGCCATGGCCACAGACAGCAGTCTAAAGATGCTACAACAGGGCATGTGGGGTACCAGCCCCCACGATTGAATGGGTCCAAGGATAGTTGTGTAATTGAGGGGTAAAATTAAAGAGACATCAGACAAGATAAGGCATGCAATTGCTCCCCTCCCGGATGGCCACGATCTCAGCAGCCAGGTCCTAGCAGAGAGAGCAAATATATTTCCAACCAAGACTTATATACACGTAGGGGACATGCAAGCCCCCCCAATTATATCATAACAGGAAGGGGTTGTACCACAGGCATATATGCAATAGGAGGGGGATGGGCTAGGGGTGTCCATGCAATAGGAAGGGGAGGCACGAGGGGTACACATGTGACAAGATGAGCGGACTCTAAAGTCAAGATCGCAGCTAACCTTGATCCTCCTTGAGTTGGCTTGACCTGGTCTTTGGGCTCTCTGCCAGGGGAACAATTCACTATCCTTAGCAGCAGGGTATGGGCCCCACGTAGGGTGGGACAGACTATAGGGTCTGATTGCTGTAGATGGCTGATAACCCTCAGGCAGATAGCCTTTAAGCAGTTGACTTCCAAGGATGTAGCCATTGACCATGTGTTAGCAAGCAGCATCTTAGGGTTGACATATAATATGGGGGGGGGGGGAACAACCTGGGGAATAACCTTTCTGTATCCCACAAGGTTGCTTCTCTGAAAAAGGCAGGCCAGGGAAGTCTTCTCTGATGACCTGGTGAGATAGTTAAGGTTTATTGTTCCAACCTGGCTAATATATACATGTGGGATTAATTGAAGAGTGGAGAGATAAATGGCTCCTCGAGCCTTGCCTTTCTGGGTCTCTTGTCTCTTGCTCTCTGATGGCCGCACCAGGGTGCAGCTGTCTTAGCCAGTTTTCTGCCTCAGCTGGCAAGGCTCACTTCCTGTGAGACATCCCTGAGGAGAAGCCACGTGGACCTACCCTGATGTAGCCCTGGGTGCTGGAGAGCCCATGTGGAGACCCTGCCAGTGCTGAGATGTTCATACTGCCACTGGATTCAAAGGTTTTCTACCCACTGGGCTGTGATTCTCCTGCATTCGGCATCTTTGTGTGTTTTGTGAGTTTGAGGAGGACTTTGTAGATTGGTGTTGGACTGATGGGGTTGGGATGCTTTCTGAATGTACACTTACCCTTTCTATAAAACTCTCTCATATACATATATGAGTTTCTGTGGATTTGTTTCCCTAGTTTACCCAGACTAACATGCCTGGTAATGAGAGGAGGAAAGTGGGTGGGGTCCTGGGTCACGGGACCCCCAAGGACTGGCTGTCTTTTTCCTTCTACAAGTTCCTCTGAGATGAAGGGAAATGGGTATTAGCTAGATGTAATTACGTTTGATCTTGTTTGGGGTTTTAAGCAAACAAACAAAACATAACTATGCCGAGTGTTTATTCCTGTTAATGTCCCCTAGCTCTTTGCACACCAGTCATTCCTGTAAGATATGATTGCTTGTAAAAATATTATTTGTTTTGTAAGTGTGGGTGAAAAAATGCTTTGAAGGAACGTTTAAGTTCAAAAAGACTGTCCATCTTTGGCTCAAAGTGGAACGTAGTCCCTCTGAGGCTCTGCAGACACCAGCTACCGAGTCTCTAAGTCTGTCAAAAATGTGAGATGGAGGGACTCCGGAGATTAGCCTCAAATCTTTGCCATGGTTTTTCAAGCTGTGAGCCTTGGGCAGATCCCCTGTCACTGCGTGTGCGCATGTGTGTGTCTGTGTCTGCGTGTGTGTGTGTGTGTGTGTCTGTGTTCCTATGTACATGAAGATGTCAGACTGAGGGCAGAGGGTATTGGGTTTGTGCCACCTTCCCTTCCCTTCCCTTCCCTTCCCTTCCCCATCAGTCCAAGCTCCATTTGAACCTTGCCTCCGGCAGACGCAATCTGCGAGTTCTCAGAGAAAGTACTGGTCTCTCTGGAACCCAAGTTTCTCCTCTTTATAAACCCGGAAGCTCGTGAAGGTTGTGATGAGCATAAAATGATACAGCAAGGAGTGTGCTCAGTCCAGGGCCCAGCACAAGACCCTCACCATCCCAGATTAGAACCAGCCACACACTGCGTTCAGTTGATGCCGACTCCGATTGTCCCTGATGGGACAGCGTAGAATGGCTCTGTAGGGCTTCTTTCTTTCTGGTTCCTCTCTCCTGCGGACCTGTGGTGATTTTGAACCAGTCACTGACTCTCTTTGTGATTGGCAGTTGAGCGCTTTAGTCACGGCACCACCAGGACTGCTCTAAGGGCGTGTGATAGGCCACAAAGATGACGCTCCTAGAGCTGAAGTCATGAGTACAAACCAGGGGTAGAGTCCTTGCCAGGTGGCAGCTTTACAAGCGCAGGCTGATAACCCTGCGCCCATGGAGTCTATCTGAACTTTAGCAGAGACCAAATCCAAGTGCGTGACCCGTGGCTTCTCCAGTGTCCAAACCAAGTGGGATTGTTCCACGGATGTACATGCTCAGGCCCCTTGGGGCCAGCAGAGGCGGCCTGCAGCTGTTTCTATTTTGACTCTTTCCCTTGCTCTCTCTGCTCCATCCCCGGGGAATCCAGACCTGCCAGAGGGCCACGTCTCTGGGCAGCATCCTTTCCCTGGGAAGCGGGGCTCCTAGTGAGCTCCGGGAGTGTTCTCTGCGAAGCCTCATGTCTTGATGGAAAGCCTTTCCATTTCCACACAGATCAGCATTGTCCTTTGAGCTGTTGATCAAGTCTCTGCCTGGTCTTCTCTGGAGGGGGCAGGAGACCACCCGACTGCTACTAGGGAGTGGACTCAGATTCCCACGTCACTCCACAGGGCTGGCTGTCGCTGAGTTTTCAGAATCACTAGCCAAGCCCTTCGTAAGAGGCACTTCTGGGTGGGCTCAATCCCTGCCCTTTCAGTTAACAGCCAAGCATGTCAACTTCTGGCTTCATCCAGGGACCCCTGTGGGCAGGAATCCAAACTCACTGCCCTTGAGTCAATTCCTGCTCACAGGATTTCTGAGGCTGTCAATCTTTCCATGAGCAGACAGCCTCATCTTTCTCCTGCAGACTGACTGGTGGGGTTGAACCACTGACCTTTCGGTTAGCCGCTAGGGGATTTAACCACTGCACCCCCAGGGCCCCTACCTTGGCAGAGGCTCCAGTTATTTAATCAGACTGCCCTGGTGCCCTGATGTAGCTATGGTCAATCAATGAGTGTGATCAATTGACATTACTGTTGAGATCATGCTTCAGATGGCAGTGGGTTCATATCGAGAGAAGGTTTTCAGAGAAAAATCCCATTTTTATCCAGATGGGAGACTGCTCCATCCTCCTAACCCACCAATAGCCTTCTCCAAGACATATGTGTCGCCCTCCCCCCATCCTGGATGTCTAGTCAAGTTTGCTTATCACTCTGGTAGGAGTGTCTGTTGATTTGGGGTGGCCATACCACAATACTGTATGGTCACAACTGGATGGGCTTTTCTCATCTTGAGAAACTGACCCCCAGATGAGGTGAAGTGTCCTCTGTTGAAGTGGTTTTTAATATGTACATATAAAGGGGGTGGTCTAGGGCTCATGGGCTCTCTACCTGGTTGCTTAGGAGACTGGATTAGGAGATTCCATGACCTGAGAGCAGAAGCCAGTCTTCATCGTGGTGTTAATCCGTATAGTTGTGGCTCGTACAACACATGCCCATTTGTAATTGGCCAATTTCAGTCAGCATAATGGTTTCCAGGCCCCTCCGTGTCATGAGGTGTTTTGTGGTTTCACTGCTGTTTTCTTAAGGATGCGTAGTATCACATGGTGTACGCCCTGGTGTTTCTGTATACATTCTTCTACGGAGGGCATTTGGACTGTTTTCAGCTTCTTGCTATTGTGAACTGTGCTGCAATGAACATGGGAGAGCATGTTCATGTTCTAGCTCTTCTTTGTGGTATGCTCCCAGAAAAGGTATTGCTGTGCTGTACGGTATTTTTATTCCCAATGGTTATAGGTAGCACCGATCGCTTTCTGCTATGGTTCTACAGGTTTGAAGCCCACCAGTGTGTGTGAGTTCCAGTTTCAGCACACCTTCTCTAGTAGTTGCTTTGTTCTGTTTTTGGAATTGGGTTATCATTGTGGGTGTAGCCGATATCTCATCACTGTTTTGATTTGCATCTCTGGATGGCTAGGGATAGCAAGATTTCTCCAAGTGTTTCTTAGCCATTTGAGTATCATCCCTTGTGAATTGTCTCTTCATATCCTTTACCCATATCTTAATTGGATTTTTGTTTTTTTTTTCTTTTAGTGGTGTTGCAATATTCTGTAGATTTTAGTATTTAGTCCCTTGGCATGTCATTGTTAAGTTTAGGGTTTTTTTGCCAATCCGTGGGCTCTCATTTTACTCTTTTTTTCCCCTTAATCATTTTATTTGGGGATCATACAACATTTATCACAATCCACCATCCATCCTTTGTGTCAAGCACATTTGTACATTTGTGGCCCTCATCATTCTTAAAACATTTGCTTTCTACCTGAGCCCTTTGTATCAGCTCCTCATTTTCCCCTCCTCCCTGCTCCCCCATGAACCCTTGATAATTTATAAATTATTATTATTTTGTCATGTCTTACATTGTCCAACATGTCCCTGCACCCACTTTTCTGTGCTCCATCCCCAGAGAGGGGGTTATATGTACATCCTTGTAATCATTTCCCCCTCTCTATCACACCTTCCCTCCACCCTCCTGGTATTGCCACTCTCAGTACTGGTCCTGAAGGGTTCATCTGTCCTGGATTCCCTGTGTTTCTAGTTCCTATCTGTACCAGTGTCCATCCTCTGGTCTAGCCAGATTCATAAAGTAGAAGTGGGATCATGATAGTGGGGTGGGGAAGTGGGGGAGGAAGCATTTAGGAACTAGAGGAAAGTTGTATGTTTCATCATTGCTACATTGTACCCTCACTGGCTCGTCTCCTCCCCGAGACCCTTGTATAAGGGGATGTCCAGTTGCCTACAGATGAGCTTTGGGTCCCCACTCTGCACTCTCCCTCATTCACAGTGATATGATTTTTTGTTCTTTGATGCCTGATACCTGATCCCTGCAACAGCTCGCTCACAGGCTGATGTGCTTCTTCCATATGGGCTTTGTTGCTTCTGAGCTAGATGGCCGCTTGTTTATCTTCAAGCCTTTAAGACCCCAGACGCTATATTTTTTGATAGCTGGGCACCATCAGCTTTCTTCACCACACCTGGTTATGCACACATTCGTCTTCAGCAATTGTGTTGGGAAGGTGAGCATCATGGAATTCCAGTTTAATAGAACAAAATATTCTTGCGTTACGGGAGTATTTGAGTGGAGACCCAATTTCCATCTGCGACTTTAATCCTAAACCTATAAATATATGCACATAGATCTATTTCCTCATCACCCTACATACATATATTTACATATGTACATGCCTGTATTTAGATCTCTATAAGTGCCCTTTGCCTCCTAGTTCTTTCCTCTATTTCCTTTTACCTTCCTCCTGACCCACTATCATGCTCAGCCTTCCTTTGGGTTTCAGTAATTCCTCTCAGTTACATTGCCCTTGATCAAGTCCTCCAGACTTATATACCCCCCTCACCACTGATTTTGGATCACTTGTTGTTCCCTTGTTCCTGGGTTTGCTAACACCCACTTCCTTTCCCCTGCCTCCCCATCTCCCATGCCCCCCCAGAACCATCAGTCCTGTTGTTTTCTCCTCCAGATTGTTTATTCCACTTATCTAGCTAGACATGCAGCGATAATAATATGCAAAAAAAAAGACAGAGCAACACAAAGCAACAAAAGAAAACAAAGCAACAACAACAACAAAAAGGAAAGCCTATAAATAGTTCAAGGATTGTTTGCGGCCCTCATTTTATTCTTTTGATGAAGTTTTTATGTGTTTTATTTGTTTTTCTCCCATTTGGAGGGAACACACATCAGAATTTTAGGTGATTGGATACATGATATGGCGGAAGTTATGGCAATAAAAACCCCAAAGAATAATAATACATAATCTATTGAGGGTTCGTGAGAGATGGTAGGGTGGGGTGGGAAGGGATAAAGGGGACTTGATATCAAGGAGTTCAAGAAGAAAAGAAAATGTATTGAAAATGATGGTGACAGCATTTGTATAATTATGCTTGACCTAATGGAACTATGGATTGTAATAATATCTGTAGGAGCTCCTAATAAAATGTGTTAAAGAAAAAAAGTGTTTTAATTTGAATAGGCTCTAGTCATCTATTTTGTCTTCCACTGTGTACCTTCCCCTTACTATGTTTGGTAGTCTATGCCTGCTCTTAACTTTGCCCCAATTTTCTCACCGATGATCCATGTCGCTCTGGAGATTACATTTAGGTCTATAATCCATTTTGAGTTTGTTTTTGTACACAGAGTGAGATATGGGCCTGATTTCATTCTTTTGCATCTAGAAATCGATTCCCACTCTCACCATCGAAGAGTGTCCTTTTCCCATTTAATGTTTTTTGGTCCTTTGTTGAAAATCAGTTACCTGTAAGTAATGCTCTTTCCCCTGGATTTTCTATTCTGGTTCATTGGTCTATGCATCGATCATTGCACAAAACAGTTTAGACTTCTGTGGCGATGTAATAGGTTTTATAATTGGGCAGTACAAGGCCTTCTACCCTGTTCTTTTAAAAAAGAAGTTCTTGACTTTACCTTATACTCTTCCTTCCTTCTCTGAGTTAATGAACCTAGTGGTGTCACCTGAGAAGGTTCTCTCTGCTCACAGTGAATTTTTTCATAAAAGCAGTTTCTCTCAAATCTCATTTTTTTGTGATGACCAATGTAAAAGAACAGCATGCAGCTGTGAAATTTTGTTTCCTGCTTGGGAAAAATGCCACAGAAACTGTTGTGATGTTGGACAGAGCTTACAAGGACAGCACCATGGGAAAAACTCAAGTGTAGGAGTGGTTTTCTCTTTTCAAAAAAATGTTGATTGATGACAAACCTCGTTCTGGGAATCCATCAACTTCCCAAATGGATGAAAATGTCGACTTGTAGTGCATTTGGAGTTCATTCCACCAGGTCAGACTGTTAATCAAGCTTTCTATTTAGAGGTTCTGAAAAGATTGCATACCAGTCTGGTGGGGGGAGCCTTGATTTGGGGCAGACGGGGGACTGGTTTTACTGCCACGACAATGCAGCTGCTCACACAGCCATCTCAGTGTGCCAGTTTTGGGCAAAAAAACAGCATGCCTCTCTTACCCCACACACCTTACTCACCTGACCTCGCTCCTTGCGGCTTCTTTTTGTTCCCCTAGAATGCAGCAGGGCGTGACAGGACAGTCATTTAAAGATGTAGAAGAAATGAAGGGGGGAAAAAGGAGGTGCTGTCAGACATCCAATCAGAGGAGTTTGAAAAATGTTTCCAAGAATAGAATCACAGATTTGAAAAATGTGTTAAGCTTAATGGAGAGTACTTTGAAGGTGATAAGGTTGTATCGTAAAAACAACAACAACAAAAAAACAACCAACATAGATTTGGGGGTGGAGTGGGAAAATTCTGGGGTTATTTTTTGGTGGGGGGTACCCCTTGGTATATTCTGTAATGTGGCAAGCCTCACTTTAAAGTTCTTTTTATAGATCCAATCATATATTCTCCAGAGATAGAGGTGACTATGTGGTTTGCAGATAAAGACACTTTTTTCCTCTTTTTTTTTTAAGTCTATAGAAAAATATAAAAGGAGGACATTTATTTATTCCCACTTTCCTAATAGAACTCAGGCGATCAGATGAAGTAATGAATAAAAATGAGCTTTAAAGATTGTAAAATATTATATAAGTCCTACCTGTTTTATGCACAATCTTTTATATTATTGTTTGGGGGACTTTTTTTTTCAACCTTTATCTAATTTCAGCTTTCTGAGAGCAGAACATAAAATGAGTATTCAATAAATATTCATCAAAGAACAAATATTGGCCTTTCAAAATGTATTAGATATATGTTTGGGAATTTCTCATTGGAATACCTTCAAAATTGCACCACTTAGAAGATCTTGCTGATGAGAATTCTGTTCACTAATTAAAGTATGATATTATTAGCTAATGAAATAAAAACGTCATTCACAAGCTGCAAAGATTTCAATTTGAATAGACAAATACCTGGCCGGTGCATATTTCTTTCAAATCTGGGATTTAAACTGAACAATGATAAAACTATAGCAAATTCATTGCCATTGAGTCAATCCTGACTCATGGCGACCCTATAGGACAGGGTAGAACTGCCCTGTAGGTTCCTGCCCTTGTGGGTAACTTTTATGGAGTAGAAAGTCTGACCTTTCTTCCACAAAGAAGCTGGTGGCTTTGAACTGTTGACCCACTACTCCTAGTCCACTACGCCACCAGGGCTCCTCTAGCATTTAAGGCAGCTTTATTTTTACTTTCCCCATATTTTCCTAACTTTTGGAAAGTGAAAAAAGTACACTAGTTTAAGAACCAAACAGAGTTTTCATCCAGCATATCAAAGGCCACACAAGAGAACCCACACCCATTGTTGCCAAGTTCACGCCAGCTCACAGCAACCCTGCAGGACAGAGAACTGCCCCAGGGGATCTCCGGTCTGCAGCTCTTCCTGGGGGCAGATTGTCAGCTGCATCTCTCTCCTGCGGTACTTCCTGTGGGTTCAAACCACAAATCTCTAGCTGGCAAGCACTTCACCACTATGTCACCAGAGCGCCTTCATTTTTTAAAAAAAGTTTCATGTCTATAGATACTTATCTTGCCTCCTTAATATCTTATTAAAGTGAAAGAAAATATAAAACTGTTTACACGAAGGAAGACAGAGACCATAAGAGGTGAGAAAATCAGGCAGTAGATGTTGACAGAATGTGGAGAAACCAAACTCACCGCCATGGCGTCAGCAACCCTTCACGACAGCGCGGAACAGCCCCTGTGAGTTTCTGGGCCCGTAAATCCCGGAGTAGAAAACCTCAGCTTTTTCCCATGGAGAGGCTGGTGGTTTTGAACTGCTGACTTTATGGTTAGCAGCCCAATGCATAAGAGGTAAAATGAGTGCCTGCAGAGAGGGCTGCCAGAGAGGGCTGTATAGATCATTACTGGGGAATCCAGCAAAGCCATAGGAACTGGATACCCGGAGACTGTCAGAGAGCTGTGCTGGAGTGCTGGGAATGGGAATTGCTTCAAAGTTTGAAGAAGTGGCCAGTTGTCTTCCCTTACCCATTGTATCACCTGAGGCTAGCCTGCCCAGCAGTTGGGAGGAGATAGGATGGGGATAGGAGATTGGGAGGAGATAGGGAAGAGCCAGGACAGGCGACAGCCCCTTGTGTCTGCCCCTCTCAGCACCGACTAGAACACAGGGCACTGAGTTGACTGGGCATCCTTCCAGCGTCCCAGTTCGTGCAGATTTCCCTTAGGTACAACTCTAATCTGGAGACTGACGGCAGGGTTCCACTGGTTGACTTCTGGCCTGCCTTGTAGGAGAACCAGCTCGATCAGGACCACAGTGCACCTCATGTGCAGACCGCCCATCTGTCAGTGGTGGGCTGTCTGTCTGTGGCTAAAACGCTTAAGGGGTTTCAAGGGAGCTTCCAGATGAAGGCAAACAACATACTTCTGCAACTCAGCCAAGAAAATGCCACGGCTCCCAGTCGTGTGCCCTTGTCATGCCCAGAATCAGACAACATATGTTCTGTAGTAGGGGGTGCATGGGGTGGGGGGTGTTACTCTAAGTTGGGAACTGACCTCTCAGCAGCAAAGAGCAACAGCAACCTGAAACTACCTAAGGAAGGAGATTCTGGGACCCATCATTCCAGTCCGGTGATGAGGACAGTTTACATATATATAAGTACGTGAATCTCAACCTCCCTGCCATCGAGTCAACGCTGACTCAGAGTGATCTGCTGTGGACTTCTGAGACTGCAGCTTGGTGGTTTACAGGAATAGAAAGCCCAGTCTTTCTCCTGTGGAGCTACTGGTGGCTTTGAACTGGTGACAACTCAGATCACAGTCCATCTTGACCTGCACACCACCAGGGCTCTTTTCTCACATATAATACATCTCTATCTATCTATCTATCTATCATCTATCTATCTTTCTAAAATCTCATTTTATCTCATGACTTTAAAATCTACCCACGTGGTGATGATTCACAATCTGGAACCCCTGTCTGGCCTCCGCCTTGCAGTCCGCAGCCCGACGTGTACCCACTACGCCACCAGGACTCCCTATCTTTTTCCCTACTGGGCTCCTAATGCTCATTATGCACTTGATAAAACCCAAACCACACCCACTGCTGTAGAGCCCAGGGACTCGCAGAGACCTGTAGGGTGGAGTAAACCTGCCCTGTTGTGCTTCCTAGGCTGTGTTCTTTAAGAGAGCAGACAGCCCCACTCTTCTTCAAGGGGTAAATAGTGGGTTCGAACTGCTGACCTTTGGGTTGGCAGTTGAGCTCATCACCGCTGTGGCTGATACTAGAGGCTGGATAGTATTTGCTGGATGAAAAAAATCATCTAAGAACTTCAAGTTAGTTTAATATTCCAAACATTTTACTCTATTAAAAGGTCATGCACTGAGTTAGAAGAAGCAGCAGAAAATATCAGCCAACTCATTCCTTGATCTCATTCATATTCTGTGGACACAGTAGACGCCAGCTTTTCAAAATGCCATTCTGGTCAGCGACGGCACCAGACCGTGGATTCGGTTATAATATAAAGGAAGGGGCCATCCTGCTCCCCAGGATTGGAGGCCTTGGTTCCATTTCTGTACTCTCTCCCCGGCCCTCTTCTTGGAACTGGCTGCCTGGGGCCCTCCATAGGCGTCTCAGAGCCCACTGCCGGCTTAAGAAGCCACACACGGCTCAGGCACCCCCTCTGCTCCCCGGTGCCTCTCTGCTACATCTTCTCTCCTCAGCCGCTTCCTGGCGCAGCAAGAGCTTCAAAATTAAACTGCAATTCCAAAGCCAGCGAAGCAAAGGCGGGAAAGGGGGGTGAGCTGCAAGCATGTGGGGGCAATTTTGTTTGGAAGCACAGTCAGCATTCTTTGCAAACAAGCTGTGGCCACGTGGGGCTGGGTGGGCGTGGTCGGAGTTTGAAAACACAAAGGAGAAACGGTGATAAATGCTGAATTGTAAAGAGCACCCTCACTAATAACTGGTGTCAGGATAAGAAGGGACATCTTGAATGTAGGTGCTCTTTAAGGAGGCAAAGTCTCTCTCTCTGTCTCTCTCTCTCTGTCTTTAACCAGTATATCAGTAGATTCCAAATACCCTGGGGTGAGTTGAAATTCTTATCATGTGTTAGAAATACTGTAAACAATTGGTTGGGACTTGTTTCTTGGCTAAAACTGGTGAGCCAAATTCAAGTTTATGCCTTTATCAACAGAAAGCTGTTGGTGGTCTTGTTGCTAGGTGTCACTGAGTCAGCTCCGACCCGTAGGGACCCTACACTCAGCAGAATGAAGCGCTGTCCGGTCCCAGGCCATCCTCACAATGGTTCCTAGGCTTGAGCCCACTGTTGCAGCCACTGTGTCAATCCGTCCCATTGAGGGTCTTCCTCTTATGCTGCCCCTCTACTTGACCAAGTATGACGGGATTATTGGTAGAGCGATGGTTTCTAATACCGATTCCTAAAGGAAGCATGCGAAAGATGTGTAACACATAGGGGTTGACGCAATCAATAGCCATTGAACTGTGGCCAGAGGTCTGGCACACTGCTGAGCCCTGGGTAGCAAGAGCAAAACTGGCCGCGACTCTGCCTTCATGGAGCTTGCAGTTCCATGGGAACACTCATTCATCAGGTGATCACACGGACAAGTGGCAAAATAACACCTGTGGCGTGTTACCCAGGAGCATGAACGATGGTTCCTGGAGAGGTGACCCTTGGGGCCATTGGGAAAGGCTTCCCGGAGGTGAGGACTGACCTTCAGGTGGGAGGTGAGCAGTGTAAATGGGAAGAAGAGGAGGCACAGAACCTGTTCAGGGAAGAATGGGACAACCTGTGCGAAGGTCCTAGGCCAATCAGGGCTGCAGTGTGTGTGCACACCTGCAGTGGGGGCAATGCACCTGGAGTGAGGAGCATGACCGAGAGTGTCAACAGACAAGGGAAAGGAGACAGGAAGGGGCATGGCCATGGAGGGTCCTGACTGTAGGGCACGTAAAAGATTTTGAAGGTCTGGGAACAGCCAGGAGGAGCCACAGGAGAGGGATGGGGTCGCTCACCCGCTCCGCATTGCAGAGATAGGACTAGGGGAGTGCCGCATCTTTCTCCCAAAAGGTGGCTGGTGGGTTGCACCTGGTGACACTCAGATAAAAGCCAAGAATGTGTCAAGTGAGGACTCTAACCAAGAAGCAATATAGAAATACTTGAAATAACAGATTTTTTTTCCCCACCAGGTGTTGTGTTAGTCCAGGTTGACTAGAGAAACAAATCCAGAGACACTCATATGTGTGGAAGAGAGAGCTTTATATCAAAGAGCAATTGCATATTGAGAAAACATCCCAGCCCAGTCCAGATCAAGTCCATAAATCCAGTATTTGCCCATATGTCCGAGACTAGCCTATAAATTCCTCTTCAGACTCCACACAGCACATGTAATGATGCTGATGCAGGAAGATCACAGGCTAGTGGGTGGAAAGTCTTGTGGATCCAGTGGCGGTAGAAACATTCCAGCACTGGCACAGGTCTCCACATGGCTCCTCCAGCTCTCTGAATGTTTCTCCTCAACAGGAAGGTGAAGGAGAGAGAGAGGCTCCTTCAGGACTCAGCAAGTCTCTGTCTGGCTCCTCAACAGGAAGACAAAGGCAGAGAGAGGGGAAGTTCCCAGAGTCTTCATGAGAAGGCCATGCCCACAAGGAAGCATCATCAGGCTGTGACCTGATTGACAGGCTTGACTCCACCCTTTCACTCTTAATATCCTCAAGTTGACATGAGATCATATAACTACCACAGGTATTATTTAATATTTTTCATTAATATTTTAAAACTCATAATCTAGTTTTGTGACTCTCTTATTGCTATTATTTAAGTAATAACTATGAAACAATAAACTACCTTTAGGTGCATTTTTTTTCATACTTAAAATGGACATTAGGACAGCAGATTGGTTGTTTGCTGGTTGTTCAAATAACTGGGTGTAATTTGAATCCCTCCCTGGGATTGGTCACTCTTGATAACACGTCCAAAAGACAGGAGATGGAATCGTACCATCCTCACTTCTGGAGGCATCCTGGTCGAATACATTCAAGACAGATTCGTTTGCTCGTCGTGTAACAGATCATTGTAAAAGAAGAAAAGGTACAGTACTATCAGCAAGCTCTTGGAATTGGTAAACATTGGTTGCTTTGGATCATTCTTGTGGCAAGGACTGTTGGAGGTGCTGGAAGACCCAGAGGAACCAGAGCTTAATCGAGCTGTCCTACGGAGCTTACAGTCAGATCTGACACGCATTAGAAAAGGTTGTCCCATGAATAGATAATAAATCACAATGGACATAACGCTACAAAACAGCAACAAATGCAGGATGCGCAGAGATCATACAACATGGATCCAAAGAGGGCTGGGGTGGCAGGAGAGGCTTGGAGAGGGTACATTGACTAAGAGTCTAATTGTGCATGTCATTATTAGAAATTACTGGGAACTTCTGTGATCCCCTCCATTCTCGACTCCCAAGTCCTGTGTCATTTGATGATCGTGACGATTATGCGCTTGACCTCTGTATATAAGTGGAGGTGAGTGGGAGGAAGACATCCGTATTTCTAGCAGAAACAAAAGAATCCACTTACTCTGGGTGCCATATTTGAGCCATAGGTGATGGTTAATGAAACAATGAACTATTTGATCAGCGGGGACCTCCTCTGTTGTTTTGTCTATAAATTAATGCACCAGGAGGGTAGTTGTATTGATATTTCTAAATGAACACCCTTTTCCTTACTAAACCAATTACTTCCAACATGTTACAGTTCATCACCTCAAATGAGGATTTTTTTCAATCAGCGGAAGACAGAAAATCCATAAGTCGTTTATCCGCATGTGAGGCTGTTTGCATTTCAGTGCTGCCCCCAGTTTGAATTCTCATCATTCTTTGTTCTCTGAGCCCAGGCCCTTTGCCAATGAATGTGTTGATCTGTCAAGGAGCCGAGCCGCCACTCTGTTTTAGGTTTGCATCTCAGGAGCCAGCTCTCAGAAACTTCTGTGTCATTGATTGTTTCTGACAATGAAGCCCAAGCCAGGGCTCATTCTTCTGAGTTAACCCACTCCTTTACTCAAGTCTATGCCACTGACCTATAGGGCACTGTGTGCGGGAATGAACACGGAACTGATATAGCAGATGTTGGAGTTCCCACTCAGTAACTTAAAAGGATGTATTGTGGGAAGGTGTCTTAAGGTCAACAAGTTTCTTCAATGAGTCTGCCCTTCCTGTCGAGTTGTAGACATTGAAGTGGTGAATAGACTGTAAAGTGTAAATCTGTGTTTCTGAGTAGAACTGCCCCGGTGGCTCCGATTCCTCGTCTCTTCTCATAACTCTGTCCTTTGGCACATGACGTTGCAAGTCCTCTTCTCAAAAGGTGTGGAGGTCTGTTTTCCAACTTCTTGGTGTTAATTTGGTGAAGTTTCTTGCTTTGATCACTAGAATGTGGCAAACATTGAAAGTGTGTGGTGCTGAGCATAGGCCTTAGTTTCTGCTTGGTCTTGTGGGCTCTGTCAGTTGCCATGAGAAGAAGGTTATGTCCAGGTGGGGCCTCAGGAACCAGGAAGAGGTTGGAAGACCCATGGAGCAGTGCCATTCTGGTCTGGCTGCTGAGCCCAGCCTATGCCAGTTAGCGCTGAGTTGGCCCCAGCAACATGGGCAAGTCCGGCTGGATCAGCAGAATCCAACAAACTATTGAACTAAACAAAGGTGTTCTATCGTGGAGCCCTGAGGTTTTCTTGTTGTTTGTTGTGTAGCATTATTGTAGAAATAGTTGACTGATAATATTGTTTATCAAATCAACCCATTCACCCAACCAGCCAATCAACCATCCTTTGGTTATCTGAGACCATGGCTTCTTCCAGGAACAAAGACGAGAGAGTTGAGTTGTGAATTGACTTTTCTTTTCTGTTCTTCTCTACCTAATCTAATTTTAAAAGTAGATGGTTCAAGAGTTGCAAATGTGAAATTCTCTGTACAGTATCCTGAGTTAGCGGAATAAACGACACAGTAGAAATCTAAGAAATAATGTTGTTTTTTTAATGTTCACTTCTGATATGTGAAAGGGGAGTCTATGATGATCACATACCTGTTACCTTACTATCCAGTTTATCGGCTGAACTCTTCTAAATGTATATGAACTAGTCAATAAAAGACTGGAACACACTATGAAGTTTCACCAATGTCTTTAGGGTGAACTCACCTTTGGGAGTCTTTTGGGACAATTCTCATCTAATCTAAGGTTCCGAGGAAAATAAATTAATAAAAAACAGTAGCTACTTCTTAAGCTATTAAGTCTATTCAGCGAAATAAAATGTGAACTACTTGTGAAACCATATTATTTCATCATGTCATAGGATCAAAAATCCAGAAAGTATTACTCCTCCTACATAATATAAGAGAAGGCTCCCTGGAAGAAGAAGCATATATGAGGGGGTTCTCATCACACACACACACACACACACACACCCCAAAAAAAACAACAACAGAAAAAACTCTCCACTGGGTAGAGCTTTCACAGTAAGCATTTTCCCTATTAGAAGAGCATCAAGCAACTCGCTCTGAGTTTGTGCATCCAGTGGCATCACCTGGGAAGGTTCTCTCTGGTCCCAGTTAATTTTTCCATAAAATCAGTTTCACTTGAACCTCATTTTCTGTGATGGCCAATTTAAGAGAACAGCATGCAGCTGTGAAATATTGTTTCCCGATCCGGTAAATGCCACAGACTGTTGTGAAACTGAACACAGCTTACAAGGACACACTATGGGATACTGAACACAGCTTAGAAGGACAGCACTATGGGAAAAACGCAAGTGTATGAGTGGTTTTTTTCATTTCAATAAAGGTGAAATGTCAATTGATGACAAACTTTATTCTGGATGTCTGTCAGCTTCTCAAATGGATGAATATGTCAACAAAACTCATGCGCTGTGCTTGAAGACCAACAATGGACCACTGAAGAGAAGGGAAGTTGTGCAGTTTATCTTGGAACTTGGTTCAGGGAATTTTAACAGAAGATTTGGGAATGAGACTGGCACTGTGAAATTTGTGCCTCAGGTTCTCACTGACCAGGAAAAAGTGTGTGACTGGAAGCATGCTGTGATATGAAAGAATAGCTCTAAAGCTAACCAGACTCTTTTCCCAAGGTCACTACAGGTGACAAGGCATGGTGCCATTCTTAAAACCCTGAAAGCAAACATCAGTCAAGCCAGTGGAAGACGCCATCATCACCTCGCCCCACAAAAGCCCACCAAGTGAGGTTAGAGATCAAGACAACGCTCATTTGTTTGTTTGTTTGGTTTTTTTTTTTGCTCATTTGTTTTTTGATGTGAGAGGGATAGTACATTTGGAGTTCATTCCACCAGATCAGACTGTTAGCTACGCTTCCTATTTAGAGGTTCTGGCAAGATGGCATCACAATGTATGACCAAAAAAAAGGGGGGGGGGCCTGATTTGTGACAGATGGAGGACAGATTTTGCCATCATGACAATGCACCTGCTTACACAACCATCCCAGTGCACCAGTTTGGGGCAAAAAAAACAGCATAACTTTCTTGTCCACACACCTTACTCACCTGACCTGGCTCTGTGCAACTTTTTTTTTGTTTCCTCGAATGAAGAGGCACAGAAACGAACAGCAATTTGATGAAGGAGAACAGGTGAAGAAAAAAACAAAACAAAAAACGAGGAGGTGCTGTCAGCACCTGAATGAATTTGAAAAATGTTTCCAAGAATGGAATCACAGATTTGACAAATGTATTAAGTGTAATGGAGAGTACTTTGAAGGTGCGAAGGTTATTTTGTAAGAAAAATTAATACATAGCTTTGAAAAAGTGTGTATGTTTTTCGGGGGCATACCCCCTCATACATCAGGAATTTTAACAAGAAAGGGCAAGGCTTACATAAAGGCCATTCCAGATAAACTGGCTCCTGAACTTTCTAATAGCAAGGATGACTTTTACTACCTAACTTATCCCTAATATCATATTACTTAAAAAAAGATTTCTTCATTACAAATAGATTTTAATTTATTAAGAGATATGTCTTCTCTGGATACCAAAAGTCATGAATTACTGTTAATCAGAGTTTCTAATCTGATGAGATAATCAGGATTTCCATACTGAATTCGAAATTTTGACCAAAAGCCAAGAAATGTACTATTGCAGTTGACCTCTGAAGTCATAATCCCAGGGGACTGCTCCATTTCTGTTAGGATGGTTGAAATGTTGGCATGAATTAACCATAGGTGCGCATCGTTATCCTACATCGGAGGTACATTTTAAGGAAATGTTTAAAAATAGCACCCACGGATGGTGGCTTTTAATATGATTTTCCCAGTGCGTTGCACCAGCAACTCTAGTGCTGACTCACAAAGTCAGCGGTTTGAAACCTCACACACCTCTGCGAGGGAAAGAAGAGACTTTCTACTTTCATAGAGAGTTACGGTCTTAGAAGGACTTACAAAGTGTTAGGAGCAATGTGGTTCTCACCTATAGGGCCGCTCCGTGTCAGGATCAACTGGATGGCAGTGATTTTTTTTTTGAGTGCTTGGAGCCAGGGAAAATAAGGAGGGTAAGGGACCTGAGAGGGCCACGCATGGAGAGTCTTAAATGTTATATGTAACCAATCGCGAGTTTCTTTCATAGGCCATCCCTAAAGAAGCCATTTGGTTGGATGTAAAAGGATTGCTAGTTTGAATTTAGTGAAGAACCCTTATATATCTCAGCCCAAAGTGAACATGAAGTGAGTACGTTTCCACCGCATGAGCATGGTGCTGGCAAAGCCTGCATCTTCCCCTGCTGTGGAGTGCCCTCTGCCCCATAGTTAGGAGGAAGGTGGAACCTTCGCCATCAATTCTGCCTCACGCACAGGCTGCAAGCCCGGTGCTGTGCAATCAAATGAGCTGGAGTTCTGGAGTCGGACCATCTGGGGTCATGCACTGCCTCTACAACATCTTAGCTTTGCGTCCTTCAGCATGTTGCTTAAGACCCCTGGTGTTCCCTTTTCTTACTTGTAAAATGCGAAGAATAATATTATCTCTAGTAGAAGGCATTTCTGATGGTGACAGAGATAGTCTTTGTAAGTTGTCCAGTGCATGGTATGACTTCATAACTCATTTCTTTTAGATTTGCCTGGAATCCAAATGCCAAGAGACTTTACAAACGCTGTCTTCTCTTTTCCTGCCATCTTCTAAGATGTCAAAGTGGCAGCCAAGACCCTGTGGCACAGACATATGCCCCGACACCAGGCTTGTTTGGCTGTGCTGGCATTTGACTTGGCAGTACCACTGGTGGTGATGGCTGATTTGGGTGTGGAAGTTCAAGCAGGGCGGTTTTCCTGGAAGTTCACCCCCCTCAAAAAAACCCAAAACATGTTTTATACAACACATCATTATCAGTGTTTTAAAGGAAAGGACAGGCTGAAGACCTGGAGTTCTGGGACAGGGCTGAAGATGGGAAGTTGTAAATTCCATGGTTCTCCATATGTTGATGAGGTTGTGACTGCCGTCACGACCGCGGTCAGAGATTTCTTCAGCAATTCCTTTCATTTGGCCGTAGTTGAAACTGGCACTATGGGAAATATGAATATTTTCCAGGGAACATCCGCTGATGAATACCTGCCCCCTAACTCCACCGGGTATCCTGGGCATGTACCAAGGGCTTTCACACTTGTGGTTTTGTTTTTCATGATGACCTTTGGAGGAAAGTCAGGTGGGAGGGATTAAACTGACTTTTCCTAATAAGGAATCAGAACCCCTGAATGGGCAGGAGAACTCACCTGGTGAGGGTGGTTAGTGTGTGGAGAGGACTCCTATCTTTGATTTCCCCTGGAGTTTACTGTGTGTGTACCAGTATGAAGACTGTACGTCACAATGTACCCCCCATTGGGAGAGTACTATATTCCCCAGGACTTCTGGTGGCACAGTGTTTAAGCACTCAGCTGCTAACCAAAGGGTCAGTAGCTGGAATCTACCAACTGTCCCAAGGGAGAAAGATGTGGCAGCTGCTTCCACAAGGATGACAGCCTGGGGAACTCTACAGGTGCATGCTCACTCTGTGCTGCAGGGCCGCTCTGCGCGGGAATCAAGTGAAGACAATGAGGATTGTTTTCTCCATTTTGTATTTTCTTACTCAACCCTTTTGTATTGGATCCTGTCACTTATACCATGTTGTGTTGATTTTAGAGTCACAAGAAACTTAAATGTACAATTTCTCATCCAGCGTGGTTTTTCGGAGGCAAATTGGCAACACAGCCCTTTCTTCATCCAGGTGGACCCCAAGCCTTCAGACAAAATAGACTTGAACTTCTTAGCTTCCTGGCTGGGGTGAGGGGTGCATTATTGATCACCTGGACAGAGTCAGTTTTGTTTCTTTGTTTGTTTTCATACTGGATGTCAGTTGCAACTCAAATATTTCCCTTCCTTTCTCTGGGGTCATCAGACATAACAAACCCACTGTCCCTCATGGGACCCCAACACTCTTCTGGGGCTCAGAGCACCTTACGTTTCTTCCATGTAATTCGGCACTTGAGGGCCATGTTGAGGCACAGGAGCATCGAGTTTCAGACAGGAGATGTCACCCATTAGAAGCACATGGGTGAAGAGCAACACTTTGATGAAATCATATGTAGAACATCGCATGAAAGTTGCCGTTGCTTTTTACAATAACCCCGGAGTTCTTATTCCATCTTGTTAGTAATTCAAGTGGTTGATGGGGCAGGCCACTGCGCATGCTTTGTCGGAGTCATTTTGCTTCTTAGTCCCGAAGGTAGTGGCCTAAAATGGCGATTTGTCTAGGATCTGGGATTCAATAAGGGGTGGCTGCAGTTGGACCGGGAAGAGGGATGTGGTATTTATTGTGGAAGAGCCCCAAGTCCTTGTGGACTTCTGTGAAGTCAGTTCTGCCCACAGTACACACCACTATCCAAACCAGGGTCTCTAAGATGATTGCATCCTTCTTCAAAAGCAGTAACTATTGACACAAACCAGGCAATGCATATGAACAGGTGAAGTGGGCAAGGAGGAACTGTGATAATAAAAACAGCAGCTGAAACATATGGATAAAGACGATACAAATTAATGTCACTCAAGAAATGGGATAGAATAGTGTAATAGATTTCTTTTTCTTAGGTAACTTATTTTTTTTCTATTTTATTGCATATTTCTAATCCATCCTATATCTATTAGACACACTGCCATTGAGTCAATGCTAACTCATAGCAACCCACTGTGAGTTTCCGAGACTGTATTGTTTCCAGGAGTAGAAACCCAGTCTTTCTCTTGAGGAGCTGCTGTTGGTTTCAAACCACCAACCCTGCAGATTACAGCCCAATGCATAACCATGACACCACTGGGGCTCCTAACATATATGTAAATTAAATTATGAAGCATAATAGTTATCTAGTGCATTTAAAAAGAAAATTTATTTTCTCAAAATTTAAGAAGTTAGAAGTCTGAATTTATGACAACAGATCTAAGGGACATCTTTCTCTGTCAGCTCACAGTTTGGGAAGAATGTCCTCATCTCCTTTGAGCATACGGGGCCAGCATTCCCTGGAGATTTCCAGGTGTCCTGGTGCCAATCTTCCCCTGGGTCTACAAGGTTCTCAACACAGGGGCCCTGGGTTCAAAGGACACATTGTAGAGATTAATCCAAACTACAACCTAGTCCTATAGATTGAGTCTTGCCTCATTAACATAGCTACATTTAGTTCAACTTTGTTAACATTATAGAAGTTAAAAATTGCAAAACTTATGCCAGTTCACAAAACTGAGGACAATCACATGACACTGAGAATCACAGCCTTGCCAAGTTGGTAGAAAATTTTCATTATCTTTTAATTCCACTTTCCATTAACTGTTTGAAGCCCCCTCATATTTGGGGGGAACACAGCTGAATCCCTAACACATAATCGTGTAAACTTCTGTCAATACATCACCTACCATAAGAACTGGAACATAGACAGTATCCTTGCATCAATCATGTCACCATTTTACCTTTCTCTCTCTACCTGGAAGATCTCTATCTGAACTTCTCTAACCACCATTCTTACGTTAGAATAATCACTCCCTCGGTGGCAGAGGGCTTATGGTTGGGCTGCAATCCTCAAGGTCAGCAGTTTGAAACCACCAGCCACTCCCAGGGAGGCAGGATGGGGCTTTCTACTCCTGTATACAGTTACAGTCTCAGACACGCAAGGGGCAGTTCTGCCCTGTCCCTTAGGGTCACCCCTCTAAGGTTGGCATAGATTTGATTACAGTTTGGTTGTTGTGTTAATTTTTGTTGTTGTTGTTGTTAGAGAGTAGATCTTTTGTTTTAAATCAACAAAGAAAAACCTAATTTGGTTCCCTATTAATTCTGAAGCAAATTTCCAGTGGATTATTAGGATATGGCCTCATCTGCTTTTCATGTATTCTTTAAAAATTATTAATTATGTTTATTGGGGGCTCTTACATCTCTTATCACAATCCATACATTCATTCATTGTGTCAAGCTCATTGGTACATATGGTGCATTTTCAAGGAATTTTCTTTCTTCTTGAGCCCTTGATATCAGCTCCTCATTTCCCCCCCTCCCTCCCCTTTTCATGTATTCTTTGAAAGTGTGACACTAGGATTTGCGGTCTCTAGAAACAATGACCATTGTGTAATTGCTGCTAGGCTTGTGGGATTAATGCCTCAGAGTCAACCAGAGGTAGGGGTTTCCCTCTTCAGGCCTTTAAAAAAAAAACATAATTTCATTAGGAGCTCATACAACTCTTATCACAATCCATACATACATCAATTAATTGTGCAAAGCACATTTGTACATTCATTGCCCTCCTCATTCTCAAAACATTTGCTTTCTACCTAAGCCCCGGGCATCAGGTCCTCATATTTTTCCCTCTCTCCCGGCTTCCCCCTCCCTCATGAACCCTTGATAATTTATAAATTATTATTTTGCCATATCTTGCACCGTCCAATGTCTCCCTCCACCCACTTTTATGTTGTCCGTCCCCCAAGGAGGAGAGCACATGTAAATTCTTGTAATCGGTTCCCCCTTTGCACTCCCCTCCCCCAGTATTGCCACTCTCACCACTTGTCCTGAAGGGATTATCCACCCTGGATTCCCTGTGTTTCCAGTTCCTATCTGTACCAATGTACATCCTCTGGTCTAGGCAAATTTGTAAGGTAGAATTGGGATCATGATAGTGGGGAGGGGAGGAAGCATTTGGGAACTAGAGGAAAGTTGTATTTTTCATCATTGCTATACTGCACTTGTTTCCTCCCCGCGACCCTTCTGTAAGGGGATGTCCAGTGGCCTACAAGTGGGCTTTGGCTTTGGGTCTCCACTCTGCACTCCCCGCCTCATTCACAATGATATGATTTTTCATTCTGATGATGCCTAATACCAAATCCCTTCGACACCTCATAACTGCACAGGCTGGTGTGCTTCTTCCATGTGGGCTTTGTTGCTTCTGAGCTAGGTGGCTGCTTGCTTACCTTAAAGCCTTTAAGACCCAGACACTATATATTTTGCTATATATTTGATAGCCAGGCACCATCACCTTTTTTCACCAAATTTGTTTATTCACCTGCTTTGTCTTCAGCAGTTGTGTCGGGAAGGTGAGCATCATAGAATGCCAATTTAAATAGAAAAAAGTATTGTTGCGTTTAGGGAGTACTTGAGTGGAGGCCCAATGTCCATCTGCTATCTTAACACTAAATCTATATATATGCACATAGATCTATTTCCATATCATCATATATAAATACATTTACATATATACATGTCTGTATTTATACCTCTATAAATGCTCTTTACCTCCTAGCTCTTTCTTCTATTTCCTCTTGTCCCACTATCATGCTCAGCCTTCACTTGGGTTACAGTAATTCCTCTCAGTTACATTACCCTTGGTCACGCTCTACCAGGCCTCCTACACCCTCCTCACCACCAATTTGGATCACTGTTCCCTTGTCCCTGGGTTTGTTAAACCACGACCTTTACCCCCACCTCCCCCTCTCCCATGTCCCCCCAGAAGTGTTGGTCCATTGTTTTCTCCTCAAGATTGTTCATCCAACCTATGTTATTTAAACAGACCTGTGGAGATAATAACATGTACGAAAACAAGACAGATCAAAACCAAGCAACAAAAGAAAACAAAACAACAACAAGCCACTGACAAAAAGCAAAATAAAACACAACAGCAAGAACGAAAAGCTTGTAGTTAGTCCAAGGACTGTTTGCTGGCCTTTAGGAGTGTTTTCCAGTTGAGTCTGAGGCCTCTTCAGGGTTCTTATGGGCACTGTGAGTCTCAAAAGCCTCTCTCCTCCTGCTTCTCCTGTCCTTAGTTACACCTCTTTATTGCTTCCTGCTTGGGGGTCTGGGCCAGCTGTACTGGAACCAGATGAGGGACATCTGGACGTCTGCAGAGTCTAGGACCTTCAGGGCAGGAAATGTAGCAGTTTCGAAATTGGGCCACAGAAGAGTGTGAATCATTTGCATAATCCATTAAAAAAAGCAGAAGCAGAGAAAGGTTGTTTTCTGGGATGTGAAAACTCTCCAAGGTGAGGCTTCCATGTGGGGCATATTTGCTGTGGAATTACTTCAGGGGCATATAAATCATGCAAATTATATCATGATCACTCTCGTTGCAGACAAATGCATTTTTTTTCCACTTGGAGAGTTTTTAATTTCATTTCCCTTTTATCAAAGTAAAATGATATGCAAATGGGATTTATGTATCTTTTATTTGGGGTAGTGTGCAAGATGTCCCTAGTGCATCTACTCCTTCGGTCTCTAGGCCATTTGCCTTTGGTTGGCCATTTTACCAGTTCCCATCTTCAGACCTTCTGGTGGCTGTTTGGATACCTTAAATAATAGGCTACTTCTTGATTTGTCAAAGACATAGTGATTAACCCACACTTGCCCAGTTTTGATATTAATTTTGGGAGGTTTTTAATGGTTATTAGTCCACCATTAGGTAACCTGTTTTCTCCCTGTTTTGTATCACACCCACTTTGGTTAGCTCTCTCTCCTTCCCTGCTGTGAGAGATGCTTGTGTTCGTGTTCCCTCCTTCCATGCGTTCCTCCTTCCTGACTACTCCCCCTTCACGTGAATGAGCTCTGCCTTTAAGTTCTCCGTGTATGATAAAAAGGATTCCTTAAGCAACCCGCCAGAGAGCACCCACCCTATTCTCCTGAATGGAGTGATGCGATAGCACTCTTGGTGTCACATGACACCACAGTTGACTTTCAGATAAGAGATGATCTGGACACCTCTGTTCTAATGGAGCTGGTCCATCAAAAGCAGAGCAGTCCCCCCCAGTGGCAGAGGGAAACGTCAGAGAAGTCAAAGAGCAGGACCCTACCATTGGTCTCTGAAGATGACAGGGCCGGGGGATTACGTGAGAAAAATGCTGCTTGCGGGACCCACTCCTGACTAACAGCCGGAAAAACCTGCCAGCCACCATTACGATGGAGGGGAACGGGGCTTCCCAGAATTGCTTTTGTTTGTTTGTCTTTGATTTTGTTTGAAAATATGCAATCATGTAATCCATAGGGTCTTCCAGGGTGTGTTCTTTCAACAGCAGCGGGCTGGTGTTTCTTCCACGGGCTCCGGAATGGTGAGAGCTTCCCGCCGTGCTTCAACTGCACCACCCGGAGACTCCCATCCGACCACCACAGGGAGCTAAAGGTTGCTGTCACCCGGAATGAGCTCAGAGCAAGTATTTCCCAGGGCACTTGGATAACAGCCCAACAGGAGGATTTTTTTTCCCATTAAGCTTTTTCTTGTGAATTAGGTGAAAATTTTCAGAGCATATCATCACTTTAACATTCAACAATTCCTACATATCTTAAAGAGATATTTCAGTTGCCTTTCTTTAAAATTTAAAAAACATTTACTGCTGCTGTTAAGAAGTTGACTCACGATGGTGGTATAGTCAGACAGCTCAGCATCCACTCACAACAAATCATCGAGGAAACAAGTTATCAAGGGTGGGTGACAACTTGGGAACCCTGAACATCAAAGACAAGGCTGAAAAACCAGACCGGGTGCCACATGGAAGGACAGATTGTGCAAAGAACAGTAGACATAGATTCTTCCATAGAATCCTTGATCAAAATACCCAGTAAGGGGAGCCAGTACTCCTGTCTCCTGTCAAAAGAGGCCATTGTTCAGGGAGACCAATTGTTTTACAGGCACCCTTTATATCTTACTCTTTTCTAAAATAATTTTATAAAATAATTACTTAGCAAGCCTGTTACAGAAACCTGAGGATAGCTTCTGATACACATGTGGTTTAAAGGTTCGTTGGAGTAGAAAATTGTTTACAATTTCACAAAACAAATCAGGCAGACTCAGAAAACCCTGAAGACATGGCCGGGTTCTGTCCTTGCTAACAACCTTCTGTGCCTGTGAGGACGTGTGGGTGCAGGGGATGGGCTTCCCCAAGGTAGGATTCTTTCTTCCCAAGCAGGCCAGTTACCATGGGAAAGGGCCTGTAGGAACAAAAACTGGTGGATTTTGGAAAACCCTCAGGCAAGGGCAGGATTCTGTTTTGTAGCCAGCACATTGAATTGGCTTCTAGTCTGTGTTATGGGGAAATGAATGCTCTCTGTGCTGTCTTCAGAAATTCAAGTGTAGTCTTCCTATTTCCAAAGGAGGAAAGAAATTGCCTGAGTGCTAAGGTTGACTACTTCCTGAAAGGCTCTGTGCCCCAGCACGCAACTGTACTGGAATTATTTTAGGAAGGCTGGTTGTCAGCTTTCCCTGTTTGGGTTGAAATGAACTCCTAATGTGAATTCTAGACCGTGGCAATCCCCACTTTAAAAATGGATTAAGTTCCCTAAACTGAAGTCTAAGCCAGTTGTTTAGAGAAACAAGAATACCGTTTCCCCAGGGAATCAATGTTATACACGATGGTTAGAATCCCGGGCCAGTACACAAAGCTCTGCAATAGTCTCAAAGTCCTAAAATGAACATTGTAGACCAGTGTTTTCCAAACTGGGACTAAAATTATATTAGCGGCAAGCCTGCGGCTTAGACACGCCCAGTCCTTGTTTTCCCCGATGACAGGCTTAGCTCCCTATCAGCTGGTGCCTTTGGGAGCTTGACAAGCTGGGAAAGATGGGCAAGTGTTGATGTGTCTCTATATGTGTCACTTTGGGTGCTATAGAGTTAGTTCCAGCTCCCAGCAACTGGTTGCGCAACAGAACAAAACACCGCCCAGTCCCGGGCCACCCTCACAATTGTTGCTGTTTGAACCAGTAGGTCGTAGCCACTGTAACCATCTCACTTGGCGAGAGTCTTCCTGTTTGTCACCAACCCTCTACTTTCCCAGGCATGATGTCCTGCTCCGGAGACTGGCCCCTCCTGATAACATGTCCCTAGGACATGAGGCAAAATCTCACCATATACATTGTCCTCAAGTCCTACTCTTCTGGCTTCTCTATTTGTTTTTTGAGATACATCCTTGGCCACGTGGTTGAGTCATCGCTTCCTGCGCGTGGACCTGGTGAATACCACTGAAATCCTCGTTCCTATCGTTGTTCTTCCCCAGGCCTTTCTCCTTGTTCTCAAACATGGTCCCTCTCCCTGTTCTCAGTCCTCCAGGACCCGCCTGGAGATAAGCCGGCAACAATGGCACCTTCCAAAGGGGAGGATGTAGAACGAAGAAAAGAAAGGAGAAAGTTTGGGAGAGAGTGTAGAGGTTGGTGGAGGCAGTGAAGAAGAGACCTTTTTTTTTTTTTTAAATCATTTTATTTGGGCTCATACAAATCTTATCACAATCCACACATACATCAATTGTGTGAAGCACACTTATACATTCGTTGCCCTCATCGTTCTCAAAGCTTTTGCTTTCTGCTTGGGCTCCTGGAATCAGCTCCTCATTATTCTAAGCCCCCCCTCCCGCCTCCCTCCCTGTTCTCCCTTACTCATGAACCCTTGATAATTTATAAATTATTATTTTATCATATCTTACACTGCCCAGCATCTCCCTTTACCCACTTTTCTGTTACCCATCCCCAGGGAAGAGGTTATATGTTGATCCATGTAATCAGTTCCCCCTTTCTACCCACTCTTCCCTCCCGGTATCACCACTCTCACCACTGGTCCTGAGGGGTTCATCTGTCCTAGATTCCCTGTGTTCCCAGTTCCCATATGCACCACTGTGCATCCTCTGGCCTAACCAGGTTTGCAAGGTAGAATTGGGATCATGATAGTGGGAGGGAGGAAGTGTTTAAGAACTAGAGGAAGATTGTGAGTTTCATCAATGCTACACTGCACCCTGAGTGACTCATCTCCTCCCCACTACCCCTCTCCAAGGGATGTCCAATTGTCTACAGATGGGCATTGGGTCCCCATCGCGTATGCCCCTCATTCACAATATGATTCCCCCCCCCCTTTTGGTGCTTGATACCTGGTCCCCTCGACCCTTCGTGATCACACATGCTGGTGTGCTTCTTCCATGTGGGTTTTGTTGCTTCTGGCTAGATGGCCGCTTTTTTACTTTCAAACCTTTAGGACCCCAGATGCTATATCTCTCGATAGCCGGATACCATCAGCCTTCTTCACCACACATACTTATGCACACATTCGTCTTCAGGAAGGTGAGCACACAATGATGGTTTTTGTTCTTTGGTGTCTGGAGAACAAAACTTTAAATGAGGCTGAGTACAGCAGCCAAACACGTGGAGGCCCATGAGTTTCTCAAAGGTGGAAACGAGAAGCAAATTGTGGACTATAGGCACCCAATGGAATATTATTGAGCCATAAAAAGGAATTGCATTGTGATATGTGTTGCAGCAATGAAGAACTTTGAAACCGTTGTGCTAAGTGAAAGATAGCAGTCACAGAGATCACATATCATATGATTCCACTCAGAGGCATACCTCTTTGTTTGTTGCGTGGTTTTTCCAAATTAAGGGTTTGTGGCAACCCTACGTTAAACAAGTCTGTCAGTGCCTTTTCTAACAGCCTGTGGTCACTTCTGTCTCTGTGTCACATGATGGTCACTCTCTCCACATTTCAGACTTGATCACAATGTAATTGCCCCCTTCCTAACGAACCACAGTATAGAGTCAACAGAACTTTGGTATGCTCTGGGAAATAAAACATGTGTGACTCACCTAACTGTGATATTAATTTTGTGTTAGTCCCCATTTTTGTTTTTCGACAGTGGCCTGGAAATGACCGTGCGCAGTGTCCAGGTCTACCTGTGTGTGAAATAATCCTGAATAGGGCAGTCTGGGCCAGGAACTAGAATGGTCACTTCCAGGGACTGCGGTGGGGGAAATAAGGAGGAACTGTTAAGTCCAGGGATTTTTTTCTTTCTTTCTGGGTGATGAAATGAAAGATTTTGAAATTAGATAGAAGTGGTGTTTGCACAACACACTGTGACGCTCTTAATGCCACTGAGTCGTAAATTTCAATACAGCTGATTTATGTTACGTGAATTTCACCTTAATAATTTTTTAACTTCCTCTTCTTTTTTTTAAGGGAAAGAGTTCATCCAGTTTTCCAACCCCACTGGTCTTGGATTTTATAACCTTCACCTCTAGCTCTTTCTTTAATTACATCTCAAAGAAAGGTTTACATTTCATTTAGAGACGAGCCCCAAGGAGAGGACCTGGGTTGACTTCCAAATCTTGTTAAGCGTTGTATCAGTATTCAGGAAAATAGCCCCAGTAACAATGGGAGCAATAAAGTCACCCTATGAGTCAGTGATAGAACTGGGAATGGATCCCAACGAGCATTACCATTGAGACTCTTCTACATTCCCTTGATCTCTCTCCATGTCCCTGGAAATTCTGACATAATCTGAGATGACTTGCGAGTGATGTCATCCCACCCAACCAGGAGAGAATGCTCAGAGGCGCCCTGGACACCAGTACAGATCACCCTGTCCTCTCGGGGTTCCTGCCTTCTGATTCAGGTTTTGCCCTTGGCACGATGGTGAAGCCCTGTCTGGACTGGCCTCTCCTCGACCCTTTAGGCACCCACTAAGTGCACTCCCTTTCTTGGCCCGCTTTCCTCACTTCTCACCGATGCCAGTATTTCAAAAAAGAATTTGACGTCCCTTCCTTAAGCGTGTCTTTCCTGCATGTGTCCCCAGCTAATCCTGCCACCTCTCCCCCTTCCCGGAGGATGGGAATCTCACTTTGATCCTGGCCCAGCTAGTTCAGCTGGGTTCTCAGGACCCAGCGTCTCTCTGGAGAAGTTCAGGGCTCACCATTTCAGACCAATCTTCAGTGTTTTTGAAGTGTAGACACCACAGAGAGGAGGGACAGTCGGGCAAGGAAACAGGCTCTAACAAGGCAGCACGGGAGGCACGACCATTTTTGTGAAATGGACGCGCATTCGAGCTTTGCTCAGAGGCTCAGGGTTGGGCTTGTACCCCCAAAGCAGTGGTTCTCCACCTTCCTCATGCTGCTTCCCTTTCAGATAGTTCCTCATGTGGTGGTGGGCCCCCCAACCATAAAATTATTTTCGTTGCTACTTCATCACTGTCATTTTGCTACTGTTATAAATCGAGCAACCCCTGTGAAAGGATTATTTGACACCCCTCCCCCCAAGGGGTTGCGGCCCACAGGTTGAGAACCGCTGACCTAAAGGCATCAAAGAGAACCATTGGCTCAGTGGTCCACTTTGGACTAGATCCATTGAGTCTCAAGAGCAGTTGGCCTTCGGGAAGTTTGTGGGCAATTTCTATATCCGACTCCCCACAGTGTATGATGTCCACCTTCCGTCACCCTCCTCCCCCACGCGCCTCCCCAGCGCATCAAGGGCCGCAAAGGTGGGGCATCAGCTGAAAGGCTCGCTAGGAAGGCTGAGCTCTTCAGGCTTAGCCCCTCCCTTAACTGGGCCAGCCTCTATTTGCAATTCCAAGAGCATGACTTATTATCTATTTCCCAGAAGCAAATCCTATTGCCAAGCAATCCCTGACTCTCAGGTGCTGTGGGAGCCGCCCCCTTTCTAGGAACTCCAGGTGTAAGCCGCGTCAGGTGACCCAGCGAGAGAGCGGTGGGGGTGGTGGGTCAGGGTAGATCTGGGAGCTGTCAGCGGCAGGGCTCCTCCAGGGACCCGCGTTGGCTCTGTGGAAGGCCTGTTCCCATCTGTCAGGCTGCAGGCACGTGCCCAAGAAGGAGGCTGAGCAAGAAAGAATATTTCTGCCTATGCCTCACTCCCAATTTTCACATGTTTTGATAAGTAAACTAATGAAATCTCTTGGCTCACTAAGTCTCAAGGATCTTTAGAAGACTCTGTAAGATATGACAAAATAATAATAATTTAGAAATCATGAAGGGTTTGTGAGGGAGGATGGCCGGGGAGGGAGGGGAAAAGTGAGGGGCTGATACTAAGGGCTCAAGTAGAAAGCAAATGTTTTGAGAATGATGAGGGCAACAAATGTACAAATGTGCTTGACACAATGGGTGTATGTATGGCTTGTGATAAGAGTTGTATGAGCCTTCAGTAAAATGATTAAAAAAAAGACTCTCCTACATCCTTTTATATATATAAAAAATTGCTTTGCTGTGATTTCATTGAATAGGTGACATTGCTTCTGAGGACTCTGCTCCGGGAGTGTGTAATATATATATATATATTTCCCTCCTCATCCTCAATATTTATGCCTACACTTGGAGTTCCATCTTCTGGGGGAAGTTCCTTACTCTCTGTTGGGGAAAATTACTCTTGGGACTGATGCCAACGCTCTGGGTGACTTTGAGTGCAGACAGTTCCGAGCTTCGCCCAGTGAGGGCCCCTTCGTTGCTGTGTGCATCTGTCAGTCACCTCCAGTGCCCCAGGAAATGCCGGAAATCAGACTGATCAGGACAAGTAAAATGTCACACAGGTAAAACCAACACTGTGCTGATTCCTTCTGCAGTAATACACACCAAAGAGGTCAAATAAGTGATGATTTTTAAAAATCGTTTTACTGGCGGATAAGGCACATGCCATACAATTTAATGGTTCCATCATACGAAGAGAAGGTGTGCAATCAATCACCACAATCAATTTCAGAACACTTTCTTCTCATACCAATTGTTGTTGTTAGCCCCCCCTGCCCCACAAATTTGCCTGCCCTACCCATGGGAACAATTAATCCAGTGATTAATATCACCCATGGAATTAATTACCCACTAATGACCCAATATTATTCATGGGAATAGTTAGTCCAGTGACTGTCTCTATAGATCTACCCATCCTGAATTTCACATATAGAAAATCATACAAAACACAAATAAGAAGCAAATCAACCAATCCTCCAACCAACTAACAAAAAACAACAATGACAAAACAGAGAAAAACCTCTGAATTCTACCTTGCAAGTCTGGCTAGACAAGAGGATGTACACTGGTACAGATAGGAACTGGAAACACAGGGAATCCAGGGTGGATGATACCTTCAGGACCAGGGATGTGAGGGGCAATACTGGGAGGGTAGAGGGAGAGTGGTTTGGAAAGAGGGAACCTATTACAAGGATCTACATGTGACCTCCTTCCTCTCTGGGGGACGGACAACAGAAAAGGGGGTGAAGGGAGACGTCGGACAGGACAAGATATGACAAAATAATAATTTATAAATTATCAAGGGCTCATGAGGGATGGGAAGGGAAGGGAAAAAAGAGGACTTGATGCAAAGGGCTTAAGTGGAGAGAAAATGCCTTGAAAATGATGAGGGCAAAGAATGTACAGATGTGCTTTACACAATTGATGTATGTATGAATTGTGATAAGAGTTGTATGAGCCCCTAATAAAATGATTAAAACAAAACAAAAACCTCAATCAAAAAGAAAGCAGAAAATATTAGAAAGTAAATCAACTTTAAAATGGGCCACAAGGGAGATCAAATGTTAAGGTGTTGCATGTTGGCCTGACTTCCTCTGCCATAATAGACTGTACAATGCTCTGTGTCTGAGAGCAAAGCTGGTCACTTCCTGGACTATGGTCAGAAGGGGATTCACCAGAGGCTTAATCCATGTGGATGTTGGGCTTCCACCGTCGTTCACAGCCTTTTGTGAACCAGGTACTCAGAATTTAAACTCTGACACTGATCCTTCCTTCAGATTTCAATTTTATTACTTGCAATCCTTGGATTACACAGGCTGGTGTTCTCCTTCCATGTGAATTTAGCGGAGACCTAAAATAAGTAATTCTTTAAAAAAATCTCTTGTCAGTGCTATTGCAGGGGTCAAACTGAGTGAAAGCAATTTGGGAGCATCACTTTTATAGTATTTCCATCTATACGCTATTGCTAAAAGGGGGTGGAGGTGGTGGGGAGGGCACTTGAGAACGACTTGCCTTCATGTCCCTTTTCAAGTAAAGACCCACAATACTGCTCTGTGGGTGCTCATTCCAACTCACAATGACACTACAGGACAGAGGGGAACTGCCCTGTTGGCTTCCAAGGCTGTACGTCTCACAGAGTAGAAAGCCTCATCTTTCTCTCGTGGAGCAGTTAGTAGGTTTAAACCTCCAATCCATCTGTTAGCAGCAGAGGTTTGGATCACTGTGTCACCAGGGCTTCCCCTAAAAATGGTAATCATTTATTATCTTACATGGTTTCTGTGGCTCAGAAAATGAAGAGCAATTTAGGTGGATCATTCTGGCTCAGGATGTCTTGTGAGTGTATAGTGATCTGAGGGCTTGGTTGGGGCTGGAGCATCCATTTCCACGACGGCCCACTCAGAATTGGATCCTGGCTGAAATCCTCAGTTCCTTACCACGTGGGCTTCTCTGTAAGCCTGCATGGGTGTCCTTACAGCATGTCAGCTGGCTTTTCCCCGGGAGAGTACTTTAAGAGAGAAAACACACGGTATTTTATAATGTAGTAATGGAAGACATGGACCCTCAGTCCTGCAGTATCCTCTTGGTTACAGAGACCAGCCTGATTCAATACAAGAAGGGACTATATAAGAGTGTGAATTCCAGGGGCTAGGAATCATTGGAATGATGTGAATGGGGGGAGGAGGCATGGAGTGGAGACCCAATGCCCATCTGTAGACAATTGGACATTTCCTCACAGAGGGGTCACAGGGAAGAAATGACGGCCAGGGTGCAATATGGCACCAATGAAACACACAACTTTCCTCTAGCTCTTTGGTGCTTCCTTCACCCCACTATCATGACCTCAATTCTACTTTACAAAATGGATTTGACCAGAGCACGCACACTGCTACAGATAAGAGCCTGCAACACAGGAGATCCAGGATAGATAAACCCCTCAGGGCCAACAAGGAGAGTAGTGATACCAGGAGAATTAGAGGAGGGCTGGGAGAGAAAAGGGGAATTGATCACAAGGATCAACCTAGAACTCCCTCCCAGGGGGACGAATAGCAAAAAAGTGGGTGAAGGGTGATGGAGGAAAATGTAAGATATGGGGGGAAAATCTATAAGTTATTAAGAGTTCATGAGGGAGGGCAGACAGGCGGGGAGGGTAGCAGATACCAGGGGCTCAAGTGGGAAGAGAATGCTTTGAAAATGATGGCTTATGTGCAAATGCGCTCGACACACTGGAAGAACGTATGGATTTTGATATGAGATGTAAGAGCCCCCAATAAAAGTATTTAAACAAGTAAATAACTTTCAATTAAAATAAAAAAAGAAAATCATTGGAATGGTCTTGGGGGCTCTCTACCACATCCGGTGATCTTGGTTCCATAATCTTGACCAGATGAAATCCTTGGGAACTAGAGAGATGCCTCTTTTCTGTGGTCTGTGGGCTCTAGACTGCTTCTATCTTTAGTGATGTCTCTCTGGCTGGCTGTTTATATGGTTTCCAAGCCTTAAAATGCCCCAGGATCAGAAATTACAAGGCTTGGAAAGTTCAACAGTTATTCAGTTCCATCCTTTGATAATAAGGAATTATCATGCCTTCTGAGATCAGGATGTTTTAAGGCAAGTTAGTGGTAACAACCCATGACTGGTGAATCAGTGTGAAGGGCTGGAACTTTTTTTGGGGGGGGGCTGGAACATTTCTTAGTGACTTGGATTCCTAAGATCCAGAAGGTTGAGAGGCTAAGAGCCACCTGCACATTCTTTCCTTTCCCAGCTCCAGGCTTTGCTGTCTGCAATATTGTACATTCCTCTGTACGTGCAGGCCTTCATCTTGGCATGAATTAGAAGTCATTTTGAATAAGGAGATGGGAACATTGATGATTGTGTTCGTCTGGGTACATTAGAGAAACAAACCTACAGAAACTCATATATCAGAGAGAGTTTTATATAAAGGGTAAGTGCACATCAAGAAAACATCCCAACCCAGGGCTGCCCACACCCACAAGTACAACATTAGCACATATGTCTGACACGAATCCACAAAGTCCTCCTCCATCTCACAAGACATACACTATGATGCCGACTGCAGGAGGAAAGTCGAATCAGTGAATGTGTAAGCATCTCAGCACTGCCAAGGGTCCCCACACAGCTGCTCCAGCAGCCAGGGCTGCATCGGGGTAGGTCCATGTAGCTTCTCCTCAGGGATGTCTTGAAGGAAGTGAGCTTGACAGCTGAAGCAGGGAACTGGCTAAGGCAGCTGCACCCTGAAGCAGGGAACTGGCTAAGGCAGCTGCACCCTGATCAGCTGCAAGAGACCCGAGAACTAGAAAGGCGAGGCTCACCAAGCCATGTATCCCTCCGCCCTTCAATTAACCCCACATGTGTTTATAGGCCAGGTTGGCACAATAAACTTTAACTAACTCACTGATGAGTATGTATCGGGCCCACCCAGGGCAGTTTGAAGACAGAAGTGTTGCAGAGGAATTGCTTGTGTAGAGGATTTGTGCCTGCTTTCCTCTTCGATCTCCGTACCATACAGATTCCTTTCACTGCGTTTTGGTGGCAATTTCCCACCCAGTTGGACACAGGCCAGAGAGAACCCCTCAAATGAAAAACTTCAAAAATCAGATTTAAAGTAGGACAGACTTGTATAATTTTTTTGGTTTTGTTTTGTTTTAACCGTTTGGCAGTTTAATTTGAAAAATATGAGCGCTTGAAGATTGCACACTTTTGGCAGTTTTGGGATGGTCTGTTTCCCGGACCCCTGTCAGACATCAGGCCTTGCTGCTGTGCTTAAACTGTAGCAGATACTAGCCGCACTTCTGAGAGTGTTTCCTAAAGTGGGTTCTGAAAAGTTTGGGTTGTGCAAGTGGGTGTGTGTTGGACCCTCACTACCGAGGGAAGTCCAAGGCTGCCAGGACAGGAGTGGAAGAAAGAAGCAGCAGTTAGCCAGAACCCCAGAAGGAAACACCTGTGAGCAGTGAGAAGTTAAAAGAAATGCAAGGGGGCTTTAAAAAAAGAAGAAAGGAAACGATCATGGAATTACTCCAGGAACTTCCTGGACCCCCCTTGCGTGATCCAGGCTAAAAGGAAGGAGAGCGTCTCACTGAAAACAAACGAGATCACCAATATCTACGTGGGCCTCAGGAGAGACCGCTGACTTTATGGGGAAGGTAGATCCACAGGTGCTTCTGAAGGACATGGATCTGTGTGGTGACCTTCTCTACCCCAACGGCACCTTGGATGACTTGAAGAAAATGGCCAAGTTCCAAGGAATTCTTCATGGCGAAGGGTGCAAAAAGGTGTGATGTGCTTTCAGCAAAGCCAAACCAGTGGCCACTAAGTCCTTGTCATGACCACACACCCTCCACCCCCCCACGTGTGTCACAGTAAGACTGTGTAGCGTAGCATTGCAATGGGTGGGTTTGGGGATACAGGTCACCAGACCTTCCTTCCAAGGCATTCGTGGGTGAACTTGACCTTCCAACCTTTCAGCTAACACTGAGTACATTCCCATTCCCCCACCCAGGCAGGCACTCAGCGCAGCGAACACCTTGTAGATTTTTCTCTGACAAGCCAGAGCCGAGACTAGATGCTCCGCGCAGGCTGGGTCCCAGGTGCCATCGCCGAGGCTAGATGCTCCGCGCAGGCTGGGTCCCAGGCGTGGCGTGCTTGAGGACTGAGGCGGGCACAGGCTAAACTGAAAAGATCCAGGGAAGTGTTCTTCCGTCAAGAGGGGGGGCTGGGGGGCCAGTGTCCCCCAAAGCACTCTGCCAGATAAGACTACTACACGTCTAGTATAAAGTAGAAGGAGACCCAGGGGCATAGTGGATTAAGCCTTGGGATGGTCACCTGCAGGCCGCCAACTCAAACCACAAGGTGGAGAAACCCGCAGGAGGAAGAGGAGGTTGTGCTTGCAGATTTACCTTCAGAAGCCGCAAGGAG
Organism: Tenrec ecaudatus; assembly: GCF_050624435.1. NCBI lineage: Eukaryota > Metazoa > Chordata > Mammalia > Afrosoricida > Tenrecidae > Tenrec > Tenrec ecaudatus. The sequence goes on from NC_134544.1 coordinate 15,307,896, forward strand.
GAGGTTTACTCTCTCTTACAGATCACTGTGAGTGTAAAGCCTGCCCGCATGGCGAGACTCCCATCCTAGATTCCACAGCAACAATGTAGACCTAAGAATCCTCCAGGTAAGTGAGCATTGCTCTTGGTATTGCTGTTAACTATTTCAAGAGGATCTTTATTCATCTTCCCGTAGGGATTTCAGCACTTCACGAATATCAGCATGTCACAGGAAGATAGCAACTTACAGATACCCAAGGGGTCCTGGTGGCGTAGGGGGTTATAAGCTGGGCAGCTAACCATGAAGTCAGCAGTTCGAGATACTGAATCACTCCAACAGGGAAAGATGAGGCTTTCTACGCCCGCAGAGTTAGAGTCAGAAACCCACAGGGCAGCTCTTCCCTTGCCTGCAGAGTCGCTATTGCTTAGAAGTGACTCCATGGCAGTGGGTTTGGGTTTTTGGAGATTCTTAAGCAGTATGCACAATAGACCCTTTTTTCATCACAGACAAGAAGGTTTAAAAACGAGCAGTTATTTTTGTGTTGCTCATGTGAATTGGTGTTGGTGGTATTGAGCAAATGACTCAGTATTGGGTGTGTCATAAATTCTGTGACTTTGAAGGTAGATGAGGTGGAGAGATGGCCAGAGCTGGTCTGCTTTCTGTGGGACTCCGTTGCCCTGATCTCCTCCCTGCTCTGACCTGACTAGGTTAGTTTACCCAAATCACAACCATGAGGGGATACTTGGGATGAGCTGTGTCTTCTTTTCAAAACCAACTCTATCGTGGTGAGGCTTTGACATGCTGTAAGTCATTCGTACATTAGCATGAATTAGTATGAGCCAGGCATAGTGGATATTGATGACAATGGTTTGAAATCATGTGTGGAGTAATTGGTTGGCATGTTGGTGACTATGGAGTATGAAGCATTTTGAGCGGAGGACAGTCTTGAAATACTAAAATCCTGAAATGTGCCAAACTCACTACCATCGAGTTGATTCCAATGCATATCAACCATAGAGGACAGAGTGGACCTGCTCATTGGGGTTCTAAGGTTGTGAATCTTTAAGGGACCTCATCTTTCTTCTGAAGAGGGACTTGTCACTCCATACTGCCCTAACTTGTAACCAATGAGAGGGACTTGTCACTCCATACTCCCCTAACTTGTAACCAATGATGCTCAACCTGTACCCACTGTGCCACCAAAACCAAAAACGTACTGCCATTGAGTCAATTCTGACTCTTGGTGACCCTATAGGACAGGGTAGAGCTGCCCCTGTGTGTTTCTGAGACTGTGATTCTTTATGGGAATAGAGTTTCATCTCTTCCCCCTCCAAGCAGGACTGTGGTTTTGAACTGCCAACCCACGGTTAGCTAACCAATGTGTAACCCACTACACCACTGGGGCTCCCCTGAGTTTGTTTTAAAAAAATACATGTCTTGCTTATTCAACACAACAGCATCCCAAATCTTGGACAGTATTTTCATCTCTGAACTTCCGCTGCAAATGAAAATGTTAGACTGAGCCATGTGTGCTTTCCTAAGTCTAGAATTGACAACAAGTACCACCTGATCAAAGTGCAATTGTCTAGTAGAAGGATGTAGAAACAGTAGTAAAATCTACTCGACAAAATTATCCCAATGCCAATGGTGTTAATCTAGGTTGACTAGAGAAACAAATTCATAGACACTCATGGAAAACTTCATATCAAAAAGTAATTGTACATTAAAAAACATCCCAGCCCAGACCAGATCAAGTCCATAAGTCCAATATTAGCCCATATGTCCAATACCAATCTATAAATTCCTCTTCAGGTTCAGGCAACACATGCAATGACTCTGAATGGAGGAAGATCACAGGCCAGTGGGAAACTCTTATGGATCCATTGACAGTGGAAGTCTCTCAGCGCTGGCAGGGGTCTCCACATGGCTTCTTCAGCTCCAGGGCTCTAGTGGAGCTCCATGTGTCTTATCAAGAGGAGTGTCTCGCAGGGAGTGAGTGTGTGTCCCACCTCTAGCGAGCTATTTATCTCTTTAGCGCCTCAAAATGAGGTCTTCAAGCTGTGATATGATTGACATGCTAAACTCCACCCCTTCACTCTTAAGTCTCAAGTTGACAACAGATTATGTAATTACTATACCAACCTTACTCCCAAAAAAGTTAGGAAATGACTTTCCTTCTGTACTCTTATTCTACACTGACCCCACTCCTGGGACCCCGAAATAAAGAGTGTTCCATGCTCCACCCAACTGCTCAGAGCTTCTTAGCTTGTCTCAGGTAAGTTCTGCGAATTTTACCTGCTAAATAGCTTTGAAATCTATGACTATTCCTTCCTCCAATTTTCTCATGGGGCCCTAATTTGTCATCTGGTCTACCAACCTAGTTTCCTATGGGGGCTTCCATGACTGCTCCAGCCCTCTTCACACCCACAGTCACGGTTTGAAATATATATATATAAAATCTCAATGCCCACAGGGTGAGGTCTTCTCATTTTTCTGACATCCTGGTCAGAACTCTTGCAAGGACCTATGTGAGTTTTCTCCCTTTCCTCCACCTCTCCAGCCTCATCTCTTGCTCTCTGCATGTCAGCTACACAGCTTCCTTCCAGCCCTCAGGCTCCCTGCTGCCATCTGTCACAGGTGCTACCATCGCCACCTCTCAGCTCCAGGCTCCTTTCCTCGGGGAGAGTTTCTTTAGTCTCCCTGGCTGGCTCCATCACACCCCCTGCTAATAGTTATCATGAACCTCTCCCTTTTCCTTAACACAGTTGCACTTTGTAGGTATTATGTCATTTGTGACGAATGCCCGTCTTCCACGTTAGACTTGTCACATGCTCCAGGTGAGCACCCCGTCTTAGCCTGGTGCTTGCCTTGAGGGGACTTGTCATAAATATGAGAATGTTAGTTTCCTTCATTCACACCATGGCATGAGTCATTTCCAGGCCCTTAGAGCAGATGTTCCCAGCCTGCGGTCCAGGCAGTAGCTTCCAGGAGGAAAACATATTTTTGTGTGGTGCATTTGTCTGGGGAGAAGGGTCCGTATCGTTCAACATATTCCCAAAGGAGCCTCTGAGCTGCCTTCCTCCCCTTCAGAATTTTACTGGCAGTGGTCCTAGAATTATTTGGAATGTCTTCGCTGCTCCTTCCTAACCAGAAATCTCATTGCTATCGATTGACTCTGACTCACCTGGACTGTGGATAAGAAGGGGTGGAACTGCTGCTCAGGCTTTCTGAGACTCAATCTTCACAGGTGCAGACAGCCTCCTCTTTCTCCTGCCCTCTTAACCAAAGGAATCCTGAATCACTAATGGGTGTCAAACACACACCACCCAAGGTAAAGTTGAATCCAAAGTCAAGGCCTGACGTGTTTCACAAGGATGAGGGGGCAGCAGAACGTTGGTGGGAGAGCTCCATTTCCAGCACTCAAACATCCGTACATCCATGTCCACAGCTCTGAAACCAGAACAACATGGTGTCTAGCTACTACCAACTGCTGTAGATTACATTAGAAGCTTCTGGACAGAGTGGTGGAATCAGGTGGAACAAAACTCAGAATCATTGAGAGAGAGAGAGAGAGAGTAAGAGAGAGAATAGGCTTACTGGACAGATAGACACTGGTGGAACCTTTGAGACTATGGCCCTTAGTCACCTTACAGGTCTGAAACTGAACTCAGTCCCATAGTTCAATTTTCAATGAAACAGCGACAGGGAAACAAGAACATGAGAACAATAACCCTCAGATTAGAGAGGCGCAGGTACCTTAGAATAAGCAACTATTTGAAATCAAAGGGGCAACATTTACCCAGGAATGAAGTTAAGGAGAGCTAGGAGAGGAGGAATGGAAACAGAACACACAGGGAAGAAGTGTGATATGTGATGTTGCTTTCTGAGGATTGCCCTCGATGAGGTGAAACAAAGTGGGTACATGTGCCGTGGAGGGAAAACTGATCTGTTCTATAACCCTTCTCCCAATTCTCAAGAAAAAGTTTGAAAAAGAAATTCCATTACTTTTCATTCCAGTTTTCCATGCTGTGTTAGTCTGGCTAAACTAGGGAAACAAATCCACAGAAATTCATATGTATGAGCTTTTTTTTAATTAAAAAACATTTTATTAGGGGCTCATACAACTCTTATCACAATCCATACATATACATACATCAATTGTATAAAACACATCTGTACATTCTTTGCCCTAATCATTTTCTTTTTTTAATTTTTTTTAAATTTTAACAATTAGGGGCTCATACAATTCTTATCACAGTTCATACATATACACACATCAATTGTATAAAGCACATCTGTACAGTCCCTGCCCTAATCATTTTTTTCTCCTCTTTTCTTTTTTTACATTTTATTAGGGACCCATACAACTCTTATCACCATCCATACATATACATACATCAATTGTATAAAGCACATCCATACATTCCCTGCCCCAATCATTCTCAAAGCATTTGCTCTCCACTTAAGCCCCTTGCATCAGGTCCTCTTTTTTTTTTCCCCTCACTCCCCTTTCCCCCTCCCTCATGTGCCCTTGGTAATTTATACCTCGTTATTTTGTCATATCTTGCCCTTTCCGGAGTCTCCCTTCCCCCCTTCTCTGCTGTCCCTTGTATAAGAGTTTTATATAAAAGGTAAGTGTACACTAAGAAAGCATCCCAACCCAGCGCTGTCCAATCCCATAAATCCAACATTAGCCCATATGTCTGACACTGATCTACAAAGTCCTCCCCATCTCACAAAACACACACTATGATGCCAACTGCAGGAGGAAAGCTGAATCAGTGAGTATGTAAGCATCTCAGTGCTGGCAGGGGTCTCTATGCAGCTGCTCCAGCACCCAGGGCTCCATCAGGGTAGGTCCATTTGGCTTCTCCTCAGGGATGTGTCGCAGGAAGTGAGCCTTTCCAGCTGAAGCAGGGAACTGGCTAAGGCAGCTATACCCTGGTGTGACCATCAGAAAGCAAGACATCCGAGAACTTGAAAGGCGAGGCTCACCGAGTCATTTATCGCTCTGCCTTTCCATTAACCCCACCTGTGTTTATCGGCCAGGTTGGCACAATAAACCTTAACTATCTCACATGCACTTTTAAAATCCCCCTTGTGAAGTTACAACCAACCACTTTTCTATGTAGACAGTTTATTAAATACATAGATAGTGAAAGGAAGAGATTTCTCAAAGTTCCAGTTCCCCAGGGCCCTTGTCCCACCTACCAAAAAAGAACAACCCTGAACCAAAAGAGACTAGTGACATCAAAGGGCGACCAGGAGCCAAAGCCAGTCTGCTGTTAAGTGGTTTTCCACCCTGCAGCCATAGTCCAGCTTCGTGAGACCAGGAATTCCTCACGCCTCTTCCGAACCTGACAGTCTCAGCCTCGCCGCAGCAGAGAGCGACGTGCTTGGAAGAGAGCAGCTCCTGACAGGCCTCCGGCTCTGTTCTGGGATGATCACAGGTAGTCAAGACTTGTCTGGGAGGCCTCTTTGGAAATGTGCAAGGCCACCAGGGCTCCAGGGTGGAGGAGTTCCTTATAATATGTTAATGAGCCATTGCTCCCAAATCACTTCTGACTCACAGTAACTCTAGAAGACTGAGTAGAAGTGCCTTCATTGGATTTCTGAGACTTTCCTGGAAGGAAAAGGAGCCCTGGTGATGCAGCAGGTAAGGTGCTAGGCTTCTACCCATCAGCCACTCAATGGAAGAATAATGTAGCCGTTGGCTTCTGTAAAGATTTATAGCCTTGGAACCACTATGGGCAGCTCGACTCTGTCCCCAAGGATTGCTAGCAGTAGTTGGCAGTGGCTTGGGGTTTGCTTTTGTTTAGTCATTCTAGAATCAGACATTTCTTTCACCTACCCAGGGGCTGGTGATCACTGCAGATCGTTGACTGGCAGACAAGCGCCTTGTGCACCACTCTGCCACGAGAGATGCTTAGGTTAAGGTGAGAGAGTAATTCTAGGTAGCCTAAGTGAGAATCATGCCAGCCACTCAAGTCATTGCACACGTGAGCAGGCTGTTTCTCATCAAGGGGTAGCCCCTGGTATCAGCTCTTTGCAACGGACTGGCTTTCATTCTTCTGCTCTAAACAATTAGAATCTGTCTCGAACAGCTCAACCATTGCCTTCTTTATTTATTTATTATTTATTGCCTCCCATGAGAGCTCACCCAGCAAGAGTAGTGTGGTCCATTACTCTGGCCGAGCTGTCTAGTTGTAAGAACAAAATTCGTTTGGGTCCAGGACTGGTATTTGGGGGCGCGGATAGGGAAATGCATTTGGCATTCTCAACAATTGCTTCAACAATTGAGAATGAGGCCCACCTGAGAGGCATCAGTGGGTATGGGAGGAGCAGGGTTTTGCTGCTGAATATGTGCCCTGCTTTGGGGTGATTCATGAGCTCACAGGCGACAAGTCTGCTCAGTTTCCATGTCTCTGTTGAACTCACTGTTACAGGCTTCTAATTAAGGGGTAGAGACTTGCTCAAATTCCTTGGAAGAGAGGAGGGGTGAACCTGGAAAAAGATCCAACTTCAGATCTTGTACACTGAGCTGACTTAGCCCTAGGTCATAAGCAGCCCACTCTCGGATTTTAATAAGCTTGAGGGTTGGCACGTCTTAGCAGTGAACAGGCTTTAAAGGAAATGAAACCAACTCACGAGGTTTAGTCCACTTGTTGTCTAGCAGAAAATGCACAACTTAGCGATAGGAACACCAGTAGGTAATGTCTCGGAAGCAAGTACCAAATTTGATTTGGAAAAAAACCAAACAACCAAGATTTGAGACTCAGACTAGTTTTCGAGTCTACTTTTTAACTGATTACACATTAGTTTCCCTAACTTCATAAAGGCTCTTGGTGGTGTAATGGGCTGCTATCCTCCCGGTCAGTAGTTCACACCTGCCAGTTTTTCTAGGGGAGAGAAAGATGTGGTTGTCTGCTGCCTTCAAGTTTTACAGTCTTATAAGCCCATCCTGCAAGTCATTACGATTGGAATCGGCTCAATGGCAATGGGTGTCCACAGAACAAGGAATAAGGAGAGGGCGCTTCAGGGCAATGGCATCACCAAATAGATTTCCCTTTATCATGGTTAAAGCCATTTTGAGTATTATTATCAACAAGCCCCAAAGCATTGTGTGAATATTACTCACAAGACAATGTGTTCTAGGGAACTCAATAGCCATTCTCTAGTCAAAGTGTATTTCTATCATATACTACATGGATTTTCATGGGCAATAAATAAACCAATGGAAAAATAATCATCTTGTAAATGCACTAGATAGCCAATTGCCTACATGAGCTTCCTTTGCCCGAGACCAGAAGAAATGATTGGTGCCAGGCTACGATTGCTACAACATTAAAAAAAATTAAAATTAGCAACTTCTCAGTGAAAGATTACACAGTAAATTAGGTCCTCATTGAATAATTTTATACAAACTATTCAATGGCATTGGCTAATATTTTTAAAAATTAAAAAAGCAGAAAATAATAATAAATAGAACAATTGAAGTATGGGTGAAAAGGTGAAACAAATGATATGATGTTAAATTTTAACCTTACTATATCTCCATTGATTCCTTTCTGAAGCACTCTGAGGGCAGGGCTGTTCTCACCCCTGGTCAATGGTCTGAAGGGATTTGGTGGAGGTTTACTCCTCTTAGAGACCCTGCAAATGGATTTTCAGCTTTCACCATCTTCTATAGCCTCCTGTGTACTGGGTGTTAAGAATTAAGCTCTAATGCCTTTCCCTCCTTTGGATCTTGAATTTTGTTACTTATGATCCAGGCTGATGTGCTCCTTCTGTGTGGCCTTGGCTGATAATCTGGCTGATTATTTAAAGACCATATCACTATTTAAAAAAAATAATTTTATTGGGAGCTCTTACCCTCCTTATTGCAATCCATACATCCATCCATTGTGTCAAGCACATTGGTACATTTGTTGCCCTCATCATTTTCAATACATTTTCTTTCTACTTGAGCCCTTGGTATCAGCTCACACACCCCCACCCCCAATCTCGCGAACACTTGATAATTTATAAATTATTATTTTTTCATGTCTTACATAGACCGGGGTCTCCCTTTACCCACTTTTCTGTTGTTCATCCCTCTGGGAGGGGGTTATATGTCAATCATTGTGATTGGTTCCCCTTTTCTCCCCCCACCTTCCCCTTCCTTCCTGTTATCACTACTCTCATTATTGGTCCTCAGGGGTTTATCTGTCCTGGATTCCCTGTGTTGCAAGCTCTTACCTGTACTAGTGTACATGCTCTGAGCTAGCCGGATTTGTAAGGTAGAATTGGGGTCATGATAGTGGGGGGAGGAAGCATTAAAGACTAGTGGAAAGTTGTATGTTTTTGTTAGTGCTATAATGCACCCTGACTGGCTCGTGTCTTCCTTGTGACCCTTCTGTGAGGGGATGTCCAATTGTCTACAGATTGGCTTTGGGTCTCCACTCCGTACTCCCCCTCATTCACATCGATATGCTTTTTTTTTTCTGGGTCTTTGATGCCTGTTACCTGATCCCATCAATATCTCATGATTACACAGGCTGGTGGGCTTCATCCATGTGGACTTGTTGCTTCTCAGTTAGATGGCTGCTTGCTTATCTTCAAGCCTTTATGACCCTGGACATTATATCTTTTGATAGCCGGGCACCATCAGCTTTCTTCACCATATTTGCTTATGCATCCCTTTTGTCTTCAGCGATCATTGGGAAGATGAGCATCTCAGAATGCTCTTCTGTTGAGGGAATACTTGAGTAGAGGCCCAATGTCCATCTGCTACCTTGATACTTAACATATAAATATATGTCCATAGGTCTGCTTTCCTATCATTATTTATAAATATACTTACATAGGTATATGCATAGGCACCATTTCTTCTGATATCCAGGCACCATCTGATTTCTTTTCCACACTTGGCTTGCTATAACATTTTGATCGAGGGCCTAATTGATGGATCTTAGTCAAATGAAGAAAAATATTGGAAGAAACTTTCAAGTTCATCAGGAAACCCCATGAAGACAGCATCAGTCTAGTCAATGCTTTCGTTCCATTAACAGAACATGATTTTCTTGAGCATTGGCCCTTGTAAAGAATTACCAATATGGGTTTAAGTTGATAAGAGCTCATCTTAAACATACTTGAGAAGTTTAAGATGTCACAAAGTGATGACGACGGTGGTGGTGGTGATAAAACAATGTAGTGACAGTAGTGACACAAGTGAAGTATGTAACCAATGCCACTGAACTGTATATGCTGAATTGTGACTTGCATATATTTCTTATTATCTATCTATTTACCTACCTACCTACCTACCTATAGATAAATAGACTTGTATGCATTGTGGCTCAAAAAAGAAAACAGAATTGCCTTATGGCATTCATTGAAACAGAACCGAAAGTCCTATAGCATAGACCTATAGAGGACCTTGCTGAATGTCAGAGATTCACCACAGAACAAATTCAGCTCAACTATTCCAGGAACCCAAGGGCCACACGAAGGCTTTGTGTCAATTATGGCCCCTCTGGCCTCCAATGAGCCCACTGATTTATACCCCCAATCCTGGTTGGGGAGGCTGATGTCATTTGAACATGAAACCAAAGTCTTTGGTAAAACTTTGGTAAAACTCAGAACAATGTTATGAAATGGAAATCCAACCGCTGTGTTCTAAAATGCTTTCTCAGACCAGAATTTGCTAAGTGCCCTTGACTTTCATCAGCTCACCTGTGAAATCGAAAGCAAATTCTACTCTGTTCTCTCTCTGACTTTCAAAGTGGCCACAAGGGTTGATGAACAAGCCCATGCCAATCAACGGTGCAAATATAAAGCTCCGAGGTCAATCAAGAACAATAAGCCTGGCCCTACCTAGCCTAGAAATGGGATTTAATGTGAAGGCAGGAAATGATTACATTTAAATGGATAAAAATGAGTAGTAGTCTCTTCCTCTTTGGATTTTTATTTAAACCTGGAGCTTTGGGAGAGAAACACCCCAGTGGGGGCAAGGACAAGGACAAGGACAATTATCTGGAGAGAACAATGTGATTTGGAAGATCAGGTGCAGGACTAGCTGCTGAAGGCACAAGTCAGGTTTCACAGAGCCCAGAAAGAAAGATGTTTCCTGTGCTGCTAATCTATACAATAAACAAAAACAACAACAAACCACCTCTCTGCCATTGAGTCGATGCTGATTCATCGCGACCCCCTTTGGGTTTCCCAAACCTTAACTGTTTCAGGGAGTAGAAAGCCTTTTCTGTCTCCCCAGGAAACTGCTGGTGGTTTCGAACTGAGGACCATGCGGATTTCAGCGCAACATGTAACCAGTACAACACGAGGGGCCTCTCAATTTATATAGAAGGAGGCAAAAATTAAACCGGCGACCCTCTCCCTCAGATGTCAGGGATGCTGTCCGGAATCCTGACAAGGACAGGAAACCAAGGGACATTTCCCTGCTGCCATTGAAACAAGCCCTCGCCCCGCCCAAGTGGAAAGCTGTAATCATGTTTATCCTTTAATACTGCTTTGCATCCGAGCTTGGCAAAAGACACCTCCAAATCTCTCTCTCTTCTCCTTAAGCGTTTCAATTTCCATGCTTAATGGCTGATCGCGTCCTCGCACTGTGGTGTGTACACAGACTGAAACTCAATAAGCGAAACCCCAAATCGAATCGCAGCGTGTGAGTCAGTGCCCTCGCTGGCGCAGGATGGGGGGCCAGGAGGTTGGGGGGGGGGGTGGCGTTGTACAGCGGAGCACAGTGACTCCAGGCCAGGCTGCCAGTGCTGGGGCTGCTTCAGGCCAGGATTGGATCAAGGGTTCGGGTGCTGGCGTGTCCAGTGACTCACCAGCTAACCAAGCGCAGATCAGCCCAGGGCGATGGGAATTAACAGAGAAAGGAACTGTGTACAGCAGACAGTGGGTGGGGCAAGCGGGAGGATGTGCTGAGAAGTCTTTAGGGGTGGGGGGCGAGGGAATCCCCGGGGCCTGCCTGCACCAGACCCTGGGGTGTGCATCCCCAAATGGGATTGATTGGTGACGAGGATGGAGGCCTCAGGGAGCTACCTGGATCACCGAACTGGAAATGAGGGACACAAACTGCACTCAGCTGGTTGTATCTTATGTCTGTCCATCCCCCCCACCCCGCCCTTCATGGGTGGTCGCCCTCATGAGGTTGAACTTCCAGCTGTCTATCAGGCTGTGCTGGGTCAGGGCTGTGTCTCTTGTTTACACCAGAACTTTATCTTTGCCAAAGCGATTTAGAGATTGTAGTCTGTCAGCCCTTTGAGCCCGCCCAACAGTTCCACAGGAGAGAGACCTGGCGATCTGGTCCTGACCACCTTATGGGACAGATCTACGATGTGTTTGCATCCCTGGAAGTTAAAACCCACTCAACAGCAACTTGTCAACAACCATGATGGGAGAAGGGCATCCGTGTCTTTCCCTTAGTGACAGACAGGAGTTCCCTTGGGGCCCAAACTTAGCGCTAATTTTTATTTTAATTAAGGTATACGTTATCTAAAGTTATACACACTAAAACTGAATGTGTATTTAAAAATGCACACACCAGTAGCCTGCTGCCCATCCTCCCAACCCCAGAGGACTCCCTCCTGCCATCCCCAGAGTAGACACATCTGGATTTCATCCCTATAAATCGGTTTGTCTCATGGGAAACTTCATAGAAATGGAGCCCTGAGAGTATGGAGTCCTTTGTATCTGCCCCTCTCACCCAACACAAGGTAATGGAGTTTCATCACAGTTTTTTATGTTTATTCGATGCCAGTGACTCATTGAAAGAGCCCTGATGACTTAGTGCTTATGTGTTGGGCTGCTAACCATAAGGCCAGCAGTTCTAAACCATCAGCCCCTCCAGGGAAGAAAGATTGGGTTTTCTACTCTTGGAAAGAGTGAAATTCTCAAAAGCCCTCATAGGATAGTTCTACCCTGGCCTATCAGGTCACTGTGAGTCAGAATGGACTTGATGGCAGTGAACTTGAGAATTTGAAAGACAGATTTTTCCTTCCTCTTCTACATCTATTTTTTCTAAAGGTTATATTCAGGATGAATATTACTAATATATAATTTTAAACTAAAATTTCCCATTTTATATATCATACACCTATAAAGAGGGACTTTCCATTTTAAAATATTAAATATTAATGACATTGGTCCTGAACATCTCGCTCGGGGGGTCGGGGAGAAGGCATATGTGTGTACATATGTATATATCTGACAGGCTTGTAGCAGGGACATAGCAATCCCAGCTCATGCCACAGCCACTGAACAAACCCTCTGCATGTGGCAGTGAACATGACAGCGGGTGCCTGTCAGCTGCCTCCTGCCTTTTGTGAAGGTGGCCTTTGTTCTCGAAGAGCCTCCGCCTTGCTGTTGGCTAGCTCGCAGGGCGGTTCAGGTGATTGAGATTTAGGAGGCAGCGTTCAATGTCACCTTTGATGCTCTGAAATTACCCACACGGTACACCAGAGGTCCTCCGTAATCGCCAGCCCCGCCGCACAGGCTCCGTTCTGCTCTGTGTCCTCACTGGGTCTTGCAGCTGGTGACTGATAGGATGGAACAGCAAGGCCCCTCCAGAAGAAGGTTCTGCTCTGAACAGCGACCTTCTTGCAGCGATGGCAACCTGGTGACCTCCCACGATGGCATCACTTTCATTTTTGTAGAGAATTTGAAGCACCTCACCATTACTGACCAAGAATAGCAACATAGGTTTTTCCCCGACTCTCTTTTGCCTTTTCTGCTTTAGACATTCCAGGGAGCAGGGTCTGAGCTTCCAGAACATAATGGGGACAGGAGCTGATGGATAATGGGATGGGACCAAGGAAGTACAGATGCTGCACCCGGGAGTAAGTGCTCATCCCTGAGTGAGCTGTGGACCCCCTGGGGGTGCAGGTGGTTGAATGAACAGGTTGTCCCAGCTGGAAAGGACCCCTTGTCCAAAGCGTGGACAAGGCGCGCCTTTATGCCGGGTGCCTGCTTTGTGCAGTCTTCTTCCTGCGAACGAGCAGCCCCACGTGGCTAGCTGATGCCCAGCCAAGGGGTGACAGAGCCTGTGCACTCATTCTCAGTGCCACATGCCGTACACATACCCAGAGGGAGTTCATAGGAGCCCTGGTCCCACCGAGGCGCAAGTGCTTGGCAGATGACGGAAAGGTCAGAGGTGTTTTTTCTTTATATATATATATATTTTAATGAATCATTTTATTGGGGGTTCTTACAGCTCTTAAAACAACCCATACATCAATTGTATCAAGCACACTTGTACCTATGATGCCATCTGCTCCGGGGAGAACCATGTGGCAGTGGTACTATGTCTGCCCCACAGGCTCGCCTGGCTTCACAAAGGTGGTGAGTTTCTGCAAGTTTCACAAGCAAGAGGCAGAGGCATTTATGAAAAAGGAAAAGTGGATTTTCTCTCTCTCTCTCTCTGCTCGGACCTGGTCCTGAATTCATGACTGAGAGGTTCTTACTCAACAACAATAAATGACCTCTGTGGGATTGTTTTAAAAAATAAATTTACAACCCCTGTCAGAAATGGAGAATCCAGTAAACAAGGTTTCTCATCCATTATCATCACCATCTAACTCACTCTATTTACGTCTCCTGCCGGACGTTCAGGCTGGATTCAGAAGAGGACGTGGAACAAGCGCTGTCATTGCTGATGTCAGAGGGAGCTTGGTTGAAAGCAGAGGAATCCAGAAAGATGCTTACCTGTGTTTTACTGACTATGCCAAGACATTCAACTTGATGAATAGCTTGGAAATGAATGAACATTCCAGAGCACTTCATTGTGTCCATCAGAACCTGTACATGGATCAAGAGGCAGTTATGTGGACAGAATAAGAGAACACTATATGGTTTAAAATTAGGATAGGTGTGTGCCATGGTTGTATCCTTTCACTATACTTATTAAGTCTGTATGTTGAGCAAATCATCAGAGAAACTGGATTAAATAAAGAAGAAAGTAGTATCAGGGTAGAAAGAAGGCTTATTAACTACTTGCTATGTGCAGATGACATAACCTTGCTTGCTGAAAGTGAGGAAGACTTGAAGCACTTGCTGGTGAAGATCAAGGATATCAGCCTTCACTATGGACTACAACTTAATGTAAAGAAAATAAAAATCAGGGAGGGGGAAAATGAGCTGATACAAAGGGCTCAATTAGAAAGCAAATGTTTTGAGAATGATGATGGCAACAAATGTACAAATGTGCTTGACACAATGGATGGATGTATGGATTGTGATAAGAGTGTGCGAGCTTCAATAAAATGCTTAAAAACAAGAAAAGAAAAATTGACACAATTGGACCAATAAGTGCCATCATGATAAGTGAAGAAGAGATTGAAGTTGTCAAGGATTGTGTCTTGCTGGATCCACGTGCAATGCTCACGGAAGCCGCAGTCAGGAGATCAAAAGAGGAGTTGTACTGGGTAAAACAGCTGTGGGAGACCTCTTCAAAGTGATGAAAAACACGCGTGTCACTTTGAACACTAAGGTGCACCTGATCTATGCCATGGTATCTCCTATTGCCTCCTATGCATGTGAAAGTTGAACATTGAATAAGGAAACCTGAAGAAGAATCAATACATTTGAATTTTGGTGTTGGTAAAAAAATAAAAATCTCGAAAGTATCATGGAGTGCCAAAAGAACAAGGAGATCTGTCCTGAGGAAGCACAGCCAGAATGCAAGGATTGCGAGACTTCTCGCATGCTTTGGCCATGTTGTCAGGAGAGAGCAGACCTGGAGAAGAACATCATGCTTGGTACAGTAGAGGGGCAGTGAAGAGAGGACAGTCCTTAGTGAGATGGATTGACCCAGTGGCTGCAAAAACGGGCTCGAATATAGGACCAATTGTGAGGATGGTGCAGGACCGGGCAGTGCTGATATTTCTGTTGTATACAGGGTTGCTATGAGTCAGAACTGACTCTATTTCACTTAACAACAACAACAGCAACAACATTTTAAGTCCTCTACCACCTGGCCACACCCATTTGGGTTACGTGACGACTGTGAAGCCAGGAGAGTAGTTATTTAAATCCTACTCTCTTTAAACTCACTTTCTTATGAAAGTGAATTGTTGGCTCGGCTGTTTATCAGTGCTTTCTGTGATCGTCTATGGGTGGTAGATACTACTGACGTTAACCTGACATCATCATTTTGGAGCTTTGCCTAAATCATAAACAACATCCTTGTACTAATTTATTTCTACCAACATTGGGTTTCCTTGGTTTAGAAATAGCCTATTCTCACTCACTGCCATCAAATAGATTCTGATTTATCGTAACCCCATTGGGCAGATTAGAATACCCCTTTGGGCTTCTGAAACATGGATCTATATGAGAACAGACAGCCTCACCACTTTCCCAAGGAGAGCCTGGTGGTTAATAGCTCATTGCACATCCCATGATGTCACCGGGGTTCCTTAGAAGTAGCACCCCATTAGGGAATCACAAAAGATTTCTTGACTAGAAGGTATTCCTTAAGAAATTTTAAAAAATAGCTAGATGGATCAAGTAAAACTGATTGAAAGGAACATTTGTGATGGAATGTTTATTGCTATGCAGTTCATAATTATCCTGAGAAGTGTTAAGAGAATTTCTGTTTCGTTGGGCTTTAAAAAAGGAACTTTCAACAAATGTACAAACGTGCTTGACACAAGATGTATGTATGGGTTGTGATAAGAGCTGTATGAGCCCCCAATAAAATGATATATTAAAATAAAAAAGAAAGGAAAAGGAAAAGTGGCCTTGAAAGAGATGAGGGAAATCATACTTCAAAAGGACTGACCTTCCCGATCCATATGCGGGGGTGGGGGTGGGGGAGCTGCTGAGGATGAGCTGGCCAAGCTGACCCAACCTTGGTTTTCGAGTAAAGCAAGGACTGTCGCATGACCATCAGATGCACCCGCATCAGACGCCTCTGGGATGGAGCTGTGTTTTGTTTAGGAGTCCAGGGCTCTAGACATTGCTTAGGTTGTGGTTGTATTAGGGCTCAGATCCAGACAGGGTGACTTTGCTGTTCTTGGTTCATCTCAGGTATAAATGTTTGCTTGGCTTTGTTCCCTTGTCCTGCATGTGGCTTCTCATCTGTCTCATCTTAGCAATGTTTCGATTTTGCTTCTGGAGGCCCCATCTCCAAGGGACAGATTCGACCACTTAAGCTGCTTAGTGACTTTCTAGTTCACCATCAGTAACTTGACCCCCGGTGGTGTTTATGCATTGAACTTCTTTCTAATTGCAAGATCAGCAGTTTGAAACCACCAGCTGCTCCTCGGGAGGAAGAAGAGGCTTCCTACTCCCATAAAGGTTCACATTCTTGGAAAGCCAGAGAAGTAGCTGTCTTCTGTCCTATGTAGTCCCTGTGAGTCAGAATGGACCCCATGATGGGGTGGTTGTTGGTTTAATCATTAACTTGTTGTTTTGTTTGATGAGTTTTACTTGCTCCCTGTTAAATGTACAAAGACCCTTCTTAGACATTTACCAAAGCTTGAGAACCCTAACATTGCAGTTTCAGAGTTATCTTCTCTCTGGGGGCCCTGCAAAGAACTCCCAGGAGTTTACGGTCTCAAGAGTACTTTGCTTTCCTAGTCTGTTTCTCCATTGAAAACAAGGACTCAGCACCACTCTGGTCCCCTTCGACCGGGCCTGCTCTACACTATCTGTGCTCTGCACTGAGTCTCATCTTCCCTTGACAGCCACACGCCCCAGAGCACGCTGCAAAAGAGTTGGTGGAAGAGCCTTGAAGGCATTATTTCCACATGTGAAGGTGGAGTCTTGGTCTTGTATTGCCGAATTCCTAGCATGATCCTGATAATTGATACAAGCAACTCTCTCTCTCTCTCTCTCTCTCTCTCTCTATATATATATATATATATATATATATATATATATATAAAATTGTATTGGGGCACATGTACTGTAAGAGACCCCATGAAAGTTTAAGAAAAAGGTTTTCTTTTTGATGACTAAGGGCACCTGGCCCAAACCATGGTCTTTTCAATCATCCGCTCTGCGTGAAAAAGCTGGACAGTGAAAAAGATCGATGGGAGAGGGGTGGACACGCTCAGGTTGTGGTGTTGGCAAAGGAAAGTGATTGAATAGACTGTGTGCTGCCAGAAGAACTAACAATCTGTCTCAGAAAAATTACGACTAGAATAGATGCATCTTCAGGAACTGGGATGATGAGCCTTCACCTTACTTTCTTTGGACATGTCATCCGGAAAGACAAATGGCGAAGAAGAGGAAAAGATGTCATCGTTGGTAAGGAGGAGGGTCAGAGCATGAGAGAACACGCAGTGAAATAGATGGACCCGGGAGCCCCAAGGATGGACTCCAGTCCACCATGACCACGTGGATCAAGCTGGGCGATGCTTTGTTCTGTTGTACACAAGGTCGCCAGGCATTGGAGCAGATTCAGGGTCAACTCAAACCACCACCACCACGGTTCTGTTGCCTTAAAAAAAATGTTCCCCTCATGTATTCAGTTGTGATCTATACAGGCAGTCCCTGGGTTCTGAGTGTCTGATTTATGTACTGCCAAGGAGTTATGGACCAACCATCGAAAAGCCTATTTAATTAAAATTTTTGAGCTATACTACAGTGGTTTGTAATAAAAAATAGGTGTTACTTTGCAAGCTCATCAGAACATGATGATTCTGTTAGATAATAATCATGTCGTAGTGTATCTGGAAATGTTTGTATAATATTGTTATGCACAGAAATGTAGACTATGCACTAAGAGAAACATCTGACTAAACGAGATTAGATAGGAACTGTACCGAACTCTCCTGATGTATGCTCAAAGTCAACTTAAAGAAAGGCTTAGCATGGAACCTGTTCATAATCTTGGAACTGCCTGCATTAAGATCTCCCTGAGAATGTGCTTGCCCTGGCCCCCCAATCTGAGGGCTCAACAGGAACAAGATAAAGAGGGTTCTCTATCAGTCCACACCCATATGCTCTGTCAGTAACAGAGTAAGTAAAAGGAACAGAGTTTTCTTCCCATGCCCATTTAAAGTAGAACATCACCGGAAGGATATCAGTTCATTTCATCCATTGTGTCCTAGAGAAACTGTGTTTTGTTGACCTTAGGCTGTCCATGCAGTCTTGGGCTGCTGGTGTGAGCGGGTGGGAGGGGAGTGCTGGGACTCCCGACTCATTCTTCTGACTCAGTCCCCCAGGATGTGGTGAAGATGTCAGCTTATAATGGGAAGCTTGTCCCCATGAGTCTGGTCTATTCCCTGCAGTTTCTTCTGTCAGGAGTATGTGCCTCTGTTATTTACTGGAGGTGTATTAGTATTTCTTTCAGAAGACCCAAGAGAAATCTGTTCTAAGAGCAGAGACTTTTAGGCGGATGTTACAGAGAAGTAGAATAAAAAGCCTGTGGATAATAAAACTCAAAGGTTCTGATTAATTTATTATTGTAACCAATGAGATCAGAATACTGAAAAATAAAATCCTCTATTGATTGTTCAATAAGCAGTTGGTTTATGAAGATTTAGTTGATGCTTATCCTGAGAGGAAGAACATACTGTGAGGGTACTGTCAAAGATCTTGTGTCTTTAGTTTATCCTATAACGTGCTTTTCTGATTGCCATTGATTGAAAAGAGTATTTATAGAGAAAAAATAAGATGTCTTTGAAAATTAATCAATTTCTTGTCAGTTCAAGGTTGGATATATAGCCCACACTCCAGGGGGATGAATAACAGAAATGTGGGTGAAGGGAGACAACAGACAGTGTAAGACACAAAACAACAACAACAATAATATTTAATTGATCAAGGATTCACGATGGTGGAAGGGTGAAGGAGGGAGAGGAAGAAAGAGAAGTGGATACCAAGGGCTCAAGTAGAAAAAAAATGTTTTGGAAATAAAGATGGCAACCTATGTACAAGTGCTTAATACAATTATGGATTGTCACAAGATTTGTAAGAGTCCCCCAATAAGATGATTAATAATAAAAAGGAAACAATTTCTTGGCAGTCATTATGCCCACTTTTGTGTTCAAACAAAAGCATGATTCTCTGTGACATACCAACAAAAGTATGGTTCTACCTGACATAAAATTTCACCAGTAATGAGGCAGCAGAAATATGTTAATATAAACATATTTATATATTATAGAAATATAAATAACATATAATTCTGTATTTAAATATATTATGCTATAAACAAAACATTGCATTATAATATGTTTATACTAAAATATAAATATTTATATTAGAAGATGTTATAATATATATATTAATAATATTTTGCTTGCAGTCAACTAATCCAGAGTGATTATTGAGTTCTCTTTTTGATTTGCTGCTTTTTAATATTGGAGACATAATAGTGATGGCGATATAAAACTTTTATAAGATTTTTAAAGTCTTCAGGCTAGCCAATGGATAGCTTGGAAACTCAAAAGATAACTTAGGCATAATAGATATCTTTACAGTTTTGTTATTGTGATTTCAGGGCCTGAATTTTGGAAGAGCATTATCAAAAAGAGTTGTCAAAGGACACAAGATATGAACAGGACACATAGATGCCTAAGGACAAGAAATGGCTTCAGGCTAGAGTTAAAGGAAACACAGCAATAAGAAATCCTTACTTACAAGAAATTCAGATCTGGAAGTGTTCTGAGAAAGGAGAGGAAGGGGGATAAAAAAGAAGAGAGGGAAGGAAATATATTCACAAATATAGAATGAGTTACTATGGACAATAAGTATTCTAACGGGCTTATTTCCTTCTTGTTAAAAGAAGAGAGATTTCTTTTTTTCTCCTCCTCGTACAAAAGAACTAGTAGCTTCCGTCTGCTGGTCAACCTCAGCTGCAGGTCAAAAGCAAACTCGGAGCCCAAGGCTTACTGTTCCCACCACTGCGAATCACAAAAGGCCGTTCTGCTTTCCAATCGACAGCAGGCATTTTCTGGAGTGATATGGATAGCTAGCAGAGGAGCTCTTTTTGGCTGGTGACTAGTCACAAACCCAATTCTCCCAGAGACTCTGCAAGGGAGAGAGTAGACACGGCTTCAATTGGGGCACAATTGGCCACCCTCCGACAGGAAGTGAAATGAGGCTCGATCCAGAAACACCAATGGAAAGAAAGCCAGAAGTTTCCGGTGGGGGAAAAAACAAATAGTGATAGTCAAGTTCGCTTGCCGCATGAGATTCGTTTTGGTAGCCCTCAAAAGGGACGTCTTGGTTTAAATAGCACATGATACCTGTGTGCTTCTTCGTTAAGTCACTTTGTTGGATGAGTCCCCTTCCTCAGACACATTTCAGGGGGGCTTCCAGAAGTGTGTGAAGAAGACCCAGAGCCAACATCATTCAGAAAATACACTGGGATTTTTTTTCATTGCTTGCAAAACACAAAGGCGTCAAACTTCAGAAGAGCGGATGTGTCAACTAAGAACAGAGCAGGTGAGATTTAGTGGAAAGAGTAGCACGCAAGCTTAGCAAATTTATGTCAGTCTGCTCTGGATGGAAAGAGAACTGGTTTTTTAATGTACTATGTATTTACAAGGTTTATGCCATGCCTTCAGGCAGCATTGGTAAGCAATGTCAAGGAAAATTCACTCCCTGTTTTTTCTTCAAATCATTGCATTAGGACATAATTCAGACATTAGATCGTTCACTAGTTCAGTCATACCAAGCAGTGTCGTACAATCAATACCACGATCATTTTCATCCTTCTTATACGCCTTGCTATCGGCTCCCCATTAACCCCCTCCCTTCCTTGCTGAACCCCTCAGGAACCCTTACTCTAGTTATGGTCGCTCTGTATTTTTTAAAATTTTAATATAAGGAAACGAAGTTCACAGAACGTCCTCAAGTTTTTATTATCTTGGGGACTGTAACCAGGCAGGGTAGCTTCCTTATCTGGAGTTTATCTCAAAAGGCGAAGATGGTTTTTTCCCCACTGCAGTGCCCCATCCTCCTGACCACATAATGTAGCCTAGGGAGTCAGGGACATCATCTGCTGTGTGGAGATGGCGATATCGGGGTGTATTGGAGATGGGGAGCGTTCCAGTCCCACCTTACAAGTCCCCTAAACCTACTGCTCTCGAGTCCATACCAAGAGAACCGATGGCGTCATTTTTCACCCTTGGAGCAGCTGGTTGGATTGAACCACAGACTTGGTAGTTAGAGGCCCAATGCTTATCCCTTGGCACCGTGAGCACCTCACTGTGGCTGCTGGGGTTTAAGGTCAAGTCTTTTAAGTCACTGCTGCTCAACCTGGCCTGCATGTTAGACATAGCTTGTAGCTTTTTTGTAAAAATAAGACTTCTCAGATCTCACTGGATCTAAGTCACCGGGGCTGGACACGGGTGCTCTTTTTCCAAGCCTGGGACACACAGGCAGGGTGGGGAACCTCCATCTGGGGCCTTTCCCAACATCTTCCGCCCCATGTGTTGCCAGGCCTTTCTTCAGCTTTTCTAAGCTTCGGTGTTAGGGTGGATGCTTTCTAGCTGCATCAACATATTTTCCAAATCCTGCTGAAGAAACAGGAAACCGGCTTGTGCTCCAATTTGTAACCTAAAGTAGAGCACCCTGAGGAGAGTAGGCAGAGCAGGGTTCTAGGAGCCGGGGGGGGGGGGGGGGGGGAAGCATTTGGCCACACAGATTTGAACTAGGAAGACATTTGTTTGGAAACTCCACTGACCATCATTTCTCGGTCTTTGACGTGAATTGATACCAGTGGAGTTTATAATTCTCACCAACAAAGCGATTTTGGCGACATGTTCGGTGCCATGCTTCTATGGAACCTTCCATGCTTCATCCTGGGAAAGGATATGGAGAGAGAATGGGTCTGCGGAAAGCCCTTCAGCAATATATCTCTGAATGTGCCCAATGAGATACCCATCTAAGGGATAAAAATCATGTGCCTTGCGCCAACGCTGGGGACCAGTCCTGACTGCACCCTCGCGGTGATTCATAAGGCACATTGCAGCAGGAAAGGATCTTAGAAATCCTACATGACTTGAAGCAGCAGTCTCCAGACTGAAGAGAGCCAGAATTTCCCATCCTTGCTTGCCTCTCTCCCCTTCAGGTACCAGCTGCTATCATCTGGCAGAACGACTGACCCCTGCAGAAATAGTTAACTTGGGAGAAGGGGACAATGGTATACAGGAAGAAAGAAAAGAGGAGGGCTGGCTATGAGGGGGTTGATAAGTGGTTCATGCTATTCAATATGACATTGGTGATCTGCTTCCCAACATGATCGCTGAAGACAAAGTGGGTGCATAAGCAAATCTGGTGAAGAAAGCTGATGGTGCCTGGCTATCAAAAGATATAGTGTCTGGGGTTTTAAAGGCTTGAAGGTAATCAAGCGGCCATCTAGCAGAGAAGCAACAAGTCGACATGGAAGAAGCACACCAGACTGTGTGATCATGAGGTGTCAATGGGATCAGATATCAGGTATCAAAGACCCAGAACAAAAAAATCGTATCAGGGGAGGCAAAGTGGAGAAACAAAGCTGATTTGTAAACAATTGGCCATCCCTTACCGAAGGGTCACAAGGAAGAAACGAGCCAGTTAGTGTGCAGTATAGCACCAATGAAGTATACAACTTTCCTCTAGTTCTTTAATGCTTCCCCCATCCCCCATCATCACCCCAATTCTACCTTAAATTTCCAATTAGACCAGAGCATGTACACTGGTACATATAAGAGCTCTTGACACACAGAATCCAGGACAGATGAACCCCCTCAGGACTAATAATGAGAGTAGCAATACCAGGAGGATAAAGGGAAGGTCGGGGGAAAAAAGGGGAAACTGATCACAAAGATCTACATGTAACCCCCTCTCAGGGGGATGGACAATAGAAAAGTGGGGAAAGGGAGACAGTGGTCAATGTAAGACATGGAAAAAAATTAATAAATTATCGAGTGTTCCTGAGGGAGGGGGGAGGGAAGATACGGGAGGGGTGAAAATAGCTGATAGAAAATGTTTTGAGAATGATGATAGCAACGAATGTACAAATGTGCTTAACACATTGGATGCATGTGCCGATTGTGATAAGCTCTATATGAATCCCCAATAAAATGATTTAAAAAGAAAAATACATAGGCAATAAATCATAATAACAAAAGTGGTGATCTGGAATGTAAGTCCCCACCTAACTCACAATAAAAAGTGAAATGAAAAGATAGTCGAGTATAGGAAGTACGGCTAGGGCTAAGGCATTAGCCGTGTCTCCAGCACTTTGGCCAACGTCTCCGGTTGGGCTTCCTTTCCATGGCACTGTGGTGGGTGTATGCCCATAGCCTCCACTAGACTGCGGTGTGTGTGATGTGGCCAGGGGGTGGTGGGGCTCTGACATGTGATACATGACAGACAGACAATGGAACCAAGATTCCTTTATTCACACATTCAGCAGTTCCTCTCCCAATGGGATCCAAGAAACCAGCCAACTGCAAGTCTTCTCATGAAGTGCCCGCAGGTCCACCTTCTCTATCAAATCTCATTGCCAGCTGAGCATGTTTCCAAAACTATGGCTCTTGTCATTTGATAGGTTGTTGCTACTAACATTTCACCAGGATAATCTCTTCGATGTTGTGCAGAAATCCCTTTTATCTTCCACATTGTTCCAGTGACAAATTGTTTGCATGATTATACATCTCCAGAAGCAGACGTGTCGCGAGGACAGCAATCTTATGGAAAATTCATAAGCATTGTCTGGAAGAAATTAGCCAGTGGATACAAAGACTGAAATAAATGCTGGGATGATTATTATCGTTGCTGCAGGTGATGAATATCAAGCCCTCATCTCGATCTTTGGACAACTGCAATTACTCTGCAATGAGTTAACTAGCTACTATACACGGATCATGCGCCTCCTAAAAGCCACATCCTACCGGATAACAGACAGAACCAGCCCTGTCTAAGGGGGAACTGGTAGCAATGATGACTGTATAATCCCATGTGAGGGGAGCAAATAGCAGAATTGCAGGTGAACAAATACATTGGATGATGTAAGATACGGCAAAATAAGAATGAGATTATATAATATAATAATAGGGTAGGGTGGATGAGGTAGTTTATTGTGCCAACCTGCCTGATAAACACATGTGGGGTTAATTGAAGGGCGGAGAGATAAATGGCTCCGCGAGCCTCGCCTTTCCAGTTCTCGGGTGTCTTGCTTTGTGATGGTCAGACCAGGGTGCAGCTGCCTTAGCAGTTCCCTGCTTCATCTTGCA
Organism: Tenrec ecaudatus; assembly: GCF_050624435.1. Lineage (NCBI taxonomy): Eukaryota > Metazoa > Chordata > Mammalia > Afrosoricida > Tenrecidae > Tenrec > Tenrec ecaudatus. The sequence continues at coordinate 15,332,057 of NC_134544.1, forward strand.
AGGCTCACTTCCTGCAAGACATCCCCAAGGAGAATCCACATGGACCTACCCTGATGCAGCCCTGGGTGCTGGAGCAGCCGTGTGGAGACCCCTGCCAGCGCTGAGATGCTTACACGTTCACTGACTTGGCTTTCCTCCTGTAGTCGGTATCATTGCGTGTGTTTTGTGAGCTGGAGGAGGACTTTGTGGATTGGTGTTGGACATATGGGCTAATGTTGGATTTGTGGGCTTGGTCAGCACTGGGTTGGGATGTTTTCTTGATGCACACTTAACCTTTATATAAAACTCTCTCTTATACATGAGTTTCTGTGGATTTGTTTTTCAAAAGTACCCAGACTCACACAGTGGGGGAGGGAGGAGATAAAAGAGAGCTGATATCAAGTAGTCCAAGAAGAAAGAGAATGTTTTGAAAGTGACTGTGGTAGCAAGTGTCCAATACTGCTTGATGTGCTTGAACTATGGCGTGCGATGATATCTGTAAGAGCATCCAATAAAATAATTAAAAAAACAAAACCTGTCCCTATCTTTGGAGACTTTCCAACCTAGTTAACATGACTAACGATGAACGGAAGCAATATGAGATCCCTTATAGGGGTCCCTGGGGTGTGTGAATGGTTAGTGTGCTCAACTGATAAGTGGAAGGTTGGAGGTTCGAGTCCCCAGAGGAGTCTGGGCGCAAGGCCTAGTGACCTGCTTCTGAAAGGTCTCTGCCTTGAAAACCCTACAGAGCCTACTTCTTCCCTCACACGGGATCCCCAAGAGTCAGAATTGACTGCCTGGCAACTGGTAGCTCAGTAAAGCCGTCGAAAGCCAGCTCGTGAGTAAGGCGGAAAGCCATGAGAGGAGGAAGCTCACAGGGCGTTTGAGTCAGCATTGATACCAAGCAAGCGAAGAGTAGTCAGCTCCCTGGCCGGGGCAGAGAGCTCCTGGGACCTGGAGAGGCTAGGCCATCCAGATGAGTTGCGGCGCCCACCGTTTTACTGCAGAAAAGGCTAATGGAGCCGTGGTGGCTCAGTGGTTAAGCCCTCAGCCGCTGACTGAAAGGTGGATGGTTCAACCCCATTCAGCAAGTGAGCAAAAGAAAGGCCCAGCAACCTGCTTCTGCGACGATGACCAGATGGCCCCCTGGAGCAGGGCCACTCTGTCCTGTGGGCTGTGATGTGTGGTAGTTACATCATCACTGTCCTGGTTTTATTTCTCTAGAGAACCCCGTCTAACACACTCTGGGTCGAAAAGGACTTAACGTCACCCAACGAGACCACAGTGGACAGTAAAGTGATCCATTTGCTCTGAAAGGCTATTTGAAGAAAACAAACAAAGGATCAGGAAGAGGCAGAGTTAATCAGGAAAGATGGAGAGGAATTTCAAAGGATGAATGGAGGAGCCAGGACATTCACAGGTAAGAGAAATGAACTTCTAAGAAGAAAAAGAACCAGACTCATAGATAAGTAATAAATCTATTGGGTGAATTATTTAGACTAGCCCTTCATAGTACATCAAATGAAGGAAAGAAAGTGTGTTGTATTTCAGAGATTTGCTTCTGCCTTGAATTTTGAAGTGAGGATGTAATTGATAGGTGAGTGGGGTCTTAGGCCTGGGATACCCTTTGGGATGACAGGTGATGGCTGGGGACTGAGGAATGAAAAAATGCCTGGCTGAAAGAATGACCATCATTTAAGAATACAGTTTCCATCTGTCTTAGTGCTTCGTTTGTCTTTGTGCTAATTTAACAGCAATTCCCCAATGGAGTGGCTTCAACCAATGGAAAAGTATTAGCACCTTGCTTAGGAGTTGGAAGTCTAAACTGAGGACAGCAGCAGCAGGAGAGAGCTTTCACTCTGGGGCTCATAGTTTAGGGTGGAGGGTCTTGCCTGTTTTTAATACCCGTGGACCTAGCATCCCTGAGAAATCTCCATGTGTCTTGGTATCATTCGTTCCTAGGGCTGAGGTTCTCCATGCAGACAGCCTTGAGTCAAAAAGACAAGCTTCACCACGGGCTTGTCTTTCTCGGTGGCAGTCACCCGCCTCCTTCTCAACTTGGTTCTTCCTCCTTTCAGCTCCTGTAATATAAAGGTGGTGCGGGCCTCACCCCAGGGACACTGCCCTTAGATCAGCTCTGACCTGAGGAGGGTGTTGTGTCCCGCTCTAATACACTTACCAATAATTGACCAATCAGCATCAGATCACAGCATGATTGCCAAACCATTGGGAATCATGGCCCGGCCAAGGTGATGCATATTGTGAGGTGACACAACTCAAACCATAAAGCCACCCCTTGCCATCAAGGTGATTCTGACTCAAAGTGACCCATCTAGCATTTCCAAGACTGTAAATGTTTGCGGGAGCAGATCGTCCATAGCCTCCTCTTTCTCCTGAGGAGGAGTTGGTGAGTCTGAAGTCCTAGCCTTGTGATTAGCAGCCCGAGGCCTCACCCAAAGCGCCGGTGGTTAAGACGGGAGAAAAACGGGGCTCCTAAACAGGAGTATGAAGCCCAGATTGGATTTCTTTTTAAAACTTGTCTAGGAGGAAAATATTTCTCTCCTGGCTCAGGATCTAACTCTCCCAAACGTGGAAACAGTTTACAGATGACGAGCTCTCAGAAATTGCATCTGGCAACTCCCTAACCCATTTGAGACGTTGCTGAAACTTTCTAACTGTGGTCAGTATGAGGGGACATTTTGGTAGGAGAGAGCAGAGCTCACACTGCCATGTGGCCGCCTGAGGAATCGGGGGCTGTCAGTCAGGGTGTGAAACTGTGACCAGAGTCAGGTGAGTCCACACGTTAGAGAAGAGCAGGATGGGAAAGGGCCACGCAGTCACAGGGTTACACTGCATCTGCAAAACAAGGCCTGGTGCGCGGGGAATCCAGGGCAGATGATCCCTCCAGGACCAGGGGTGTGAGGGGCGATGCTGGGAGGGTAGAAGGAGAGTGGGTTGGAAAGAGGGAACCCATTACAAGGATCAACCTGTGACCTCCTCCCGGGGGGATGGACAACAGAAAAGGGGGTGAAGGGAGACGTCGGACAGGGCAAGATATGACAAAATAATAATTTTTTTAATCATCAAGGGTTCATGAGGGAGGGGGCAAGCAGGGAGGGGGGGGGGAATGAAAACAAGAGGACCTGATGCAAAGGGCTTAAGTGGAGAGCAAATGCTTTGAAAATGATGAGGGCAAAGAATGTACAGATGTGCTTTATACAATTGATGTATGTATGGATTGTGATAAGAGTTGTATGAGTCCCTAATAAAATGTTTAGAAACAAAAAACAAGGCCTCCTGGGACTGCCCGAAGAAGCCAGGAGACACAAAAAGAATCTTCTCCTAGATCCTTCAGAGGGTACACGAGCCCGCACACGCCCTGCATTTGTGCTGCTAGAAGTGTGAGATGATGCATTTCCGTTCCGATAAGCCACCTAGTCTGCGGTCGGTCCGTTGCTGGAACAGCCCAGGATAATGGCACAGGGAGCAAGAGGAGCAGGGAGGGCAGGAGGGAGAGGAGGAGGGAGGGCAGGAGGGAGGGGAGGAGGGAGGGGAGCAGGGAGAGGAGGAGGGAGGGGAGAGGAGGGAGAGGAGCAGGGAGGGGAGGAGGGAGGGGAGGAGGGAGAGGAGCAGGGAGGGGAGCAGGGAGGGGAGGAGGGAGAGGAGCAGGGAGGGGAGGAGGGAGGAGAGGAGGGAGGGGAGCAGGGAGAGGAGGAGGGAGAGGTGCGTATTGGGGTCTTTTTATCTTCCCAGTTCCATTCCACTCAGGGGCCCAAAGAGCAAACTCAGCGAGGAGCTGACAGCCCTGCATACCCTGTTTCTCCCAAATAGCTTTCCATGTTGTGAGCTGCCAAGACAAGTATCAGGCCCTGGGAGCACACACTCCTGGGTGTGGAAAAGAAGAGAATACTGATTGCCGCGTGATCAATGGCACTGTGCGGAGACTGGAAAGCACAGACAGGCGGCGGATCCATTTCCGAGGGTCTTTTCTTTGAGAATGATCTCAGAGGTCGTGGAAATATTTAAGAAACAGTTTATAAATCAGTCCACCTCTCACGGGGGTGTCCGGACTACCAAATGTCACAGCTCAGGTTAAGTCAAAACTGGGACCACCACAGTCCCTCTGTCTGGATGGTCTCAATCATGACAAATTTCTGCCCACTGGAAATTTGGTTATTCTGAGGATTAAAGCGGATAATATTTCCACAGCACTGAGTACTCATCAAATGGGAGCCATTGGGGATTTTTAACCAATCCCTACTTATTAATATTCTATGTGACTTTTTCAGGCAGTCTGTCTTAGTGTTGTGGGTTGCTGTCACCGAAATACCACACATGGGTGGCTTTAAAGGACAGAAATTAATTTTCTAACAGTTTAGGAAGCTAGAGGTCCAAATTCAGGACACCAGTTACAGGGGAAGACTCTCTCTTTGTTGTCTCTGGGGGAGTCTGTGTGCTCCTGGTGCCTTGACAAAGGTCGCATGCACTTCCAGCTTCCCTAGTTTGTGCTTACACCGCTCTGTCGCTGGGTTTCTCTTGATGGCAAAGCCATGAAGACTAAGGTAACGGGTGTGTCCAAAAGGTGAACACCCGTTAAAAAGTCAAATTGTCAAATGGTATGTGATATATATTTATAATAACAAGAGAGAGAGAGAGAAGCGATTGAGGCTGCTTCCATACAACCAAACACTTCAGGAGATTTGGTGTCTTAGTTTGGAAGTTTAGGGTCATGATTTTATGGGACATCTCAGTTTATTGGTCTAATAAAGGTTTTAGTGCTTCTGTTCTACTTCCTAGTTTGTTGTGCAGTGCCTGGCATCTGAAAGCTTGCAAGCAGCCATCCAAGACACAACAATTGGTCTCTATTCATCTGGAATAACCAAGGAAGGAGAGTCAGGAAGAGGAGGAAGCTATGGAATGAGTGGCTAGTTGCTTCCAAGACCAGTAACTCCCTTTCCCATGAGACCAGAAGAATTAGATGGTGCCTGGTTACCATTGTGAAACTTTCTGATCCATCCAAGATTTTATGGGGAATTGGAAGGGGGAATGGGGATCAGAATTTCAAATTCTCCTGGAATCCAGACTCCCTGGTGCCATTGTGGCTGGGCAAGCCCCTGTAACTATGGTCCTGAGATAATCTTCAAATCTTAAACAAAAATATCCCTAAATCTCTTATTAAAATACAATAGTTTAGCTTAGTTTATAAAGAATAATTGATGGATTGTGCATTTTAAAAAAACTACCCCTCTAGGATCAAATTGACAACATCAACTTGAAAAGTTAGATAAAAAATTCAGGACGAATTGAGATTATGTTAGGAGAGGAACAATCTTTTAAAAGAAGGTGAAAATGCCTGCATGCTGTGAAGAATTTAATCATTTAATCTCATCGACCTGTCCCCAAATCTGGAACCAGATGTATTTTCTTTTAGTCGGAAGTTGTGTTTAGAGAACACAACCTCATCTCTCTCAGCATTCACTAATTTTGAGGTTATCATAATATCTAGGTCTTATTAGTGGGCGGGACAAGGAAATATATGTATGAATAGTCAGGTGGTATTTTTATAACATCTCTTTTAACCATGAGTTTCCCTTTCTTTATTTGCACCGAGCTGTGAGTACTCGTCTTGCATCCTGATACTCCCAACTCACATTCAGGCTCTCAAGATTTCCTTCTTAACCTTTCCAGTTACATAGCTCTACCCCTTTCTCTGTGGGAAACATTCCGGTTTTCAACTCCAACCAACAGCTTTCTGAATTGCTTGAAACTCAAAATGTACAGACTCAGAATAACAATTGCAACACTACCATCGACAGACAGCGTGATAACAGAAAGCGGTTTCCTTGTTCACGGCTCTTTTTATGTCCTTAGGTTATGTCTCACATTTAAATTCCTCATCTTAAAAAGTCACTTGAAATAAACCCATTCTGTGTGGTTCATTACCAGCTTGGTTCTCCATTAGGCTCATATGTTCATTTTGCTTTAGGTTTTTTTCAGGATTGACTGTAAAATTTAAGTTGACTTTATAGTCAAAATAGATTCAGACAAGGGTAGTGTCATGGATTTAATTGTGTGCCCCCCCCCAACCCCCTCAATATGTGTCAACTTGGCTGGGCCATGATTCTCAGTGGTTTGACAGTTACGTAATGATAAGATCTGGCAGTTATGTAATGATGTAATTATGATGATGTGATCAGCCAATCAGTTGTAAGGGGTTAGGGTGAGAGGCAACACAGCCTTACTCGGGTCGCAGCCCCAATCTGATGTAAGGGGGGCTTTCCTGGGGTATGTCCTGCATCATCTTTTATTTGAAAAAAGATCAAAGGGGAGAGAATTGAGCAGAGAAAGAGGGACCGGACTACCGCCAAGAAAGATAAGCCAGGTGTAGAGTTCATCCTTGGAACTTAAGCTCCCTGCGCTGAGAGCCCCCTAGCCCTAGGAGAATACCGATGCCAAGAGATCTAGAGATCTCCAAGGGATGTCAGACCCAGAGAGGCTGTAAGGCGACAGGGCCTCGCCTACACTGATGGAGAAAGGAAGTCTTCCCACAGAGCTGGCACCGTTCGTTTGGAATTCTCGCGTCCCCGGCTGTGTGGGGAGAAGTTCGGTAAGACTGTGAAAAAGAGGAAGACCCTTGATGCGCTTGGCTGACACAGTGACACGAGTACAACAGCAATGAGGAGGATGGTGCAGGCCGGGCCAGCGCTTCCTTCTGTTGGACACAGGCTCACCACGTGAGAGCCGGTCCTCGCAACGGCAATGACTGACAGTCGCTTGTGGGGTTTTGGCACTGGATGACTAAGACGGCTAGCTGGTGTCCCGGGCATCTCCAACCTATTCCCTGTCTTCATATAATTTTTGTTTTTGCTTTGTGCTTCCTTCCTTCCTTCCCCCCAACCCCCTCTTAACATTAGCAATTTAGGTCAATAAAAACCCTTGCTTTCTCCACCTGCCTTTCCCCATTTAATACACGCTATAGGTCACTTCATGGGACTGTTTTAAATAACAAGACTCTACAATCCCTTGTCCACAATTTCCAAATCCTGAAAACTCCCCAGCCCCAACTTTTTATTATATGTTTATTATACCAACTCATTTGCCAAAAAATAATCCCTCGGGTCTGAACTCACATAAAGTAGTCTCTTTAGTTTCCATCCTTATGTGTATTTTCGTACTTTTTGATGCTGGCATATTTAATATATTTGACGGTGGGTCCTGCCTTATACCACCAGGAAGGTGTTAGAAAATACCTGGTGTGTGCACTGTATTACCTTTCTGAAATCTGGAATATGATCAATTATGAAACACGTTTGGCCTCAGGGGTTTCAGATATGACATTAGTCGTGTCTGAGTCCCTTCCTTCGGCAGCACCTTCTCTGGGATTTCCTTGAAGCGCTCTGACTCTATCTAGTTCAACCTGCCATTAGAGCGCTGTCAGGTAAACAATGTGACTCCACAGGAGTCCTAGCTTTGTGGGTCCTTTCTCTGTCATCTCAGTGGGCAAAACATGGTCCCAGGAGGGTGAGCGTCTTCCAGGAACAGGAAGCCTGGCCTTCCTCTGCATGTTGTTTTAACAGGGACCCTCACATTTCTGGAGCATCTAGCATGGACGTCTGGACTAGAACCAAAGAGCTGGGGTTGTTGTTGGGTGCTGGTGAGTCCATTCCAACTCAGCCGCGCCGGGTGATGGAGGAGCGCTGGCCCACAGGAGTCTCTTGCAGGCCGTCTTTCTGAAAGCAAGTCTCCAGGTCTTGCTCCCATAGAGCCTCTGCATCGGGTCTACCCACCAGCCTTTCAGTGAGCAGCCAAGCATTTAACCAGTGCCCCACCAGGACTCTTGATATTCTACCAGGACCCAACTCTGCTGGTAAATGATTTGCAGAATCATGTACCTCCTAAAATTAGTCTGTGGTTACTTGTGCTTTGCTCTGTTGTGTGTGCGAGCGGGCATTGAGGCCTTTTACTGCAATAGAGTGGTTCACTGCTCACTTGCTGCTCCTCCTTGGGAGAGGACTATGCGTATTAATCAATGGAGCCATTGGATTTGCTCTTGTCAGTGGATTGTAAATGAACTACTAGGGAGAGCCTGTCAGGGTTCCATGTTATTTCCCATGTCCTCTTTTCCCTCTGCCACATGCTCTTCAGGCCCTGTGATGGACGTGAGGCATGAGCCTTTGTTGCTATCAACCACTGAAGTTTGGAAGATGCTTGTTACCCCTGCAGAATCTAACTTGTACTGACGAATCCTTTTGCTTATGGTCATGCAACCAGCAGTGAGATGTAATAGGGAGCACTGGGGCCTCGTTTTTAACAAGCAAACAACCATGGTCCTTTTGATTTTCTAAAGCTCTCTTTTCTTACTTATCCAATATTTGGAATGGCTTGAGATCCCTAATTAGTATTGATGAAGTTCTTTAAGATCCTCTGCATGTGACAAATATAAAGCACCAAAGCAGCAGAATCGGAGCTCTGGCCCACATCAAGGATTGCGAATCTACTGGCTATCAGACAGCGAGTGAAACAAAGTGACTGTGAGATTTGTAATCTAGGAAGTCGAAGAAGGATGGAAATGAGACGAGAGGTGTATTCTGATGGGACTTGTTTGGTATTTTAATTTTACTCACTTGGACCTGACAAGGAAGGATTTTTAGAGAGAAAAAAAAGGGAGGGGTTCCATTTATCACTCTTTCTCAGTTCTTTTGCCAGAATAAGGGCATGGAAAGGTTTCATTGACTGGGGAAAAAAAGGACAATTTCTAGACTAGAACTTTTTTTAAAAGTTCACTTTCAGCATTGTTTCGCTCTGTGTTTATCTGCTGGTATAAACATGAGGAGTTTGAGTTTAAAGGAACTTCTCTCTTTTTTTCCATTTTATGAAAACGTCTAGAACCAAGCTACCCCGCTCTCCCCCACACTCACACAATGGGGGAGAGGGGCATTAGAAAGAGCTTGGTGTTCCGGCAGTAACAAACCATGAAGGGCTTTCCTCAACTCTCACAATTGACAACGTGAACATAAGGCTCTGGCAAGTGGATGATCCTACTGTGGACTGCTGAACAGTGGGAGATGCCATGATTATTAGGGAGCTGAAGACCTCTCACCCGCCCCCAAATGCTGTTCAACGCTCCTGTTAGTGAAGGCAGGCTCGTGTAAGTGCCCCACATACTAGGAACACCTTACTTCTATTTAAAATAGGAATTGCCTCAACAAAGAAATAGCATGCCTAAATAAATAAATAACACCCCCCCCAAAGAACAAAAACAAACAAGCAAGCGAAAATAGCCTGTTTATCTATCTCCTAAGATGCCATACATGTATACGAGTGCCTACTGTGTGCCACACCTTCTAACACTCATCTCTAGTAGAAGCAAATTAGGAACAGCTGCAGGGCTGGCACAAGATTCCTTGGTCATCTTGGGCTCAACCCATAATTACAGAGCAATGGAAGAGGTTAGAATAGACTTTTTCTTTTAAAAAATCATTTTATTGGGGGTTCATACAAGTCTTATCACAATCCATTCATTCATCCATCCATTGTGTCACTCACATTTATATATTTGTTGCCATCATCAATTTCAAAACATTTTCTTTCTACTCGAGCCCTTGCTATCAGCTCATTTTCCCTCCCTCCCTCATGAACCCTTGATAATTTATAAATTATTATTATTTTTTCATGTCTTACACTGACCGATGTCTCCCTTCACCTACTTTTCTGTTGTCCATCCCCCTGGGAGGGGGTTATATATAGATAATTGTGATTGGTTCCCCTTTCTCACCCACCTTCCCCTTCCCCTCCTGGTATCTCTACTCTCATTATTGGTCCTAAGGGGTTTGTCTGTCTTGGATTTCCTGTGTTTCCAGCTCTTATCTGTATCCATGTACATGCTCTGGTCAGGCCGTATTTGTAAGGTAGAATTGGCATCATGATAGTGGGAGGGAAGAAGCATTAAAGAACTAGAGGAAAGTTGTATGTTTCAACAGTGTTATACTGCACCCTGACTGGCTTGTCTCATCCTGTGACCTATCTATAAAGGGATGTTCAATTGTCTACAGCTGGCCTTTAGGTCTCTACTCTGCACTCCCCCTTATTCACAATGATATGATTTTTTTGTTCTGGATCTTTGATGCCTGATACCTGATCCCATCAATACCTCATGATCGCACCAGCTGGCATGATTCTTCCATGTAGACTTATTGCTTTTCAGCTACATGGCCACTTACTTGTTTATCTTCAAACCTTTAAGACTCTGGGTGAGAGCCAGGCACCATCAGCTTTCTTCACCACATTTGCTTATGCACCCATTTTGTCTTCAGCAATTGTGTCAGGGAAGGTGAGCATCACAGAATGCCAGGTTATTAGAACAAAGTGTTCTTGTGTTGATCAAGTACTTGAGTAGAGACCCAGTGTCTGTCTGCTACTTTAATACCAAACCTATAAATATATGTGCATAGATCTATTTCCCTATCATTATATAGAAATATATTTACATATGTACATGCCTGTTTTTAGACCTCTATAAATGCCCTTGGCCTCCTAGTTCTTTCCTCTATTTCCTTTTTCTTTCTACTTGTCCCACTATCATGTTCAGCCTTCATTCGGGTTTCAGTAATTCATCTTGGTTACATTGCCCTTGATCAAGCCCAATCAGGCCTCCTACACCCTCGTCACCATCAATTTTAGATCACTTGCTGTTCCCTTGTCCCTGGGTTTGTTAATACCTACTTCCTTTCCCCATCTCCCCTTCTCCCATGTCCCCCTGGAACTGTAGGCCCATTGTTTTCTCCTCTTGATTGTTAATCCCGCCTATCTTATCTAGGTAGACATGCAAAGACAATAATATGCACAAAAACAAGATAGAGCAAAATAAAGCAATAAAAGAAAACAAAGTAACAACAACATCAACAAAAAAACAACGACAAAGCCTATAAATAGTTCAAGGTCTGTTTGTTGACCTTTAGGAGTGTTTTCCTGTTGAGTCTGATGGGGTGCCACACCCTGGCCCCACAGTCTATTTTTGGTATTCCCTGGGACTTCATTGCTCTGCTCCCCTTGCTGTTCTGTTGCACTCTCTCAGTGTTTTGCCTCAATGTGGTGGGGTCAGATTGGGCACAATACCTACACTGTGTCTCCAGTGTTGCCCCTGTGACACTATGGGTCAGTGAGAGACGTAGTGTCTTGTGGTGGAGCTGGCCCTATGGTCCTCTTAGTGAATTGCCTGCTCTGAGTGGGAATATCATCCTCAGGGCTTGGTGGGCCAGGATGTACTCCACTCTCTCTCCCTCCCCCTTTGTTCGCTCTTGTGTGCTTTTTATCAGACGTGTCCCTCTCCCTGAGCTGTAGCTTCAGTGCTGTCCTCTGACGTGGATTCTTCTTGGGGGTAGAGAGGGGGGCAGAATAAACTCTTGAAGCACGTCCATTTGTATTGGCTTATAACATCTCAGATGAAAGTGTGCATTGCAAAGACAAGGGAGAAACACAGAGAAGCTTCCAAATGGAAAAGGCTCAAACTGGGCACTGGTGTGGGGATGCCTGGGCCTTTAGATGATTTGGCAACTTCTGGGCAGCTAAGTGGCCAAGATCAGCGTGCTCGTGAGCTCCCTGATTCACCCGGAAAACTTTTATTTCCAGGTAGAGCCTACACTTCTTTTGAAGGATGATTACAGTGACCATGAGGTGGACATCTAATTGACATGGGTTCCAATAACACTACCCTTTAAAAAATGTGATAGTTGTATACCCACTGCTATCCCGTTTCATTCTTGAGTTGTGACATACCTCTCAAGGACAGGTCTGTATCTGTGTGGATTCAATTTTGGTGTCTGTGGGATTCAATTCTTTAGACATCTAGCATTTCTAAACAGCCAAGTATCCTTCCCCATCCATCAGCTTTGGTCATCTTACAGATGTTGGGACAAGTGTTGGTAGGGGGTGGGGCGTCAAGGGGGTACACTCTGGCAAGCAAAGGCTTGCAACTGCAAGTGGTTTCCTTTGTTTAGAGGAAAAAGCAAGCCATGTAAATCCAATCCACCACATTCCTCCCACAAGGAAAAGCCTGTTGGCTGTTGTCAGTGATGCAAGATCTAGGACAACAGACTAACTCTCTGCCCAGTCTTAATTTGCTATTTTATTACCTCCCACAGCAGTCTGAAAGGCTCAAGGAACCCTTCCCTTATGTCATAAATACTTCCCAGCTGTGACATTAATTGGCTAGCATCATTGGGGTTGCCCTGGGCTGCCTCTCAGTGTTGTTACTCCCAAGACCCCAAGACATGAAGGCAGCTCCATGGCCTAGAGGAGTGATTCTCAGCCTGTAGGCTGACCCCTTTTAGGGGTCGAACAGCCCTTTCACAGGGGTCATCTGATTCGTAACAGTAGCAAATTTTCAGTTATGAAGTAGCAATCAAAATAATTTTATGGTTGGGGGTGAGTGGGTCACCACACATGAGGAACTGTATTAAAGGGTTGTGGCAGTAGGAAGGTTGAGAACCACTGGCCTAGAGCCTAAGCAGGTAGATTTCACATATTGTTATTAAAGGATCACTTGAGAAAGGAACTGGAAAAGAAAGATAAAAGCGGGAAATACTAAAAACATATAAAAATAAAGCTTCACCTCACCCACTCCCTTCTGTAGCTTCTGTAGCTCTTAGGTCAAGGTGATAGGACCATCATTTGAGGGAATTTAAGTCTTGGGAGAAGTACAGCCAGAATGCACCTCGGGAGCAAGGATGGTGAGACTTTACCTCATGTTCTTTGGACACGTTATCAGGAGAGACCAACCCTGGGAAAGGACATGGTGCTTGGCACAGTAGAGAGGCGGCGAGGAAGGTGGGCGAACACAGGGGTTACAGCAATGCACTCCAACATAGCAACCCTTGTGAGGATGGCACAGGACCAGGTGGCCTTTCGTTCCGCTGTATCAGAACCAGCTCGATGGCACCTGTCAACAACCACCCCAAGTTCTGGTATGTCAGCTACGAGAGGACTTCCACAGCACTTACTTACCTAGCTGAGATTCGAGGTGGGGCGAGAGAGGCAAATATGGGTACAATTCCAACATTGGTCATGGAAATTACTCATGAAAGATTTCAAGTTTCCTGAAGGATGACAGGAAAACAGATCTGGGGGTAATGAATCACAAGAAAGACTTCTGCTATTTCAAGGCAACAAAACTCGCCATGTTTGATTGGCAAGACCAATTGACCATTCAATCATCATGTAGTGCACAACCGCCGCTACACAACCACTGATCCCAAATCCAGCAGCTCATGGATGTGTGGCTATCAAGGACCCACGTGATTCTCCGGCGAAGTCTATGAAACTAAAACCACGGGGCACCCCTCCTACAAACATACTAGCCACACGTTTCTGTGATGTTACAAATCTTTGTGTTGCGATTGATCAAGACTACTCTCTGCTTCCACTCCAATTTATTTATTTATTTATTTATCCTCTCTGAGAATTTCGTGGAATGAATGCTTTCTAATTCCAGGGTTTATAGGTCACATGTGTGGCAGTGCTGGAAACGGGTGCTCTGTGAAGGGCCAATTTTAAGGTATCCCATCACCTCCATTGAACTTCAGCATAGTCAACCCATCTTGGCCCATGAACTGTGGTCATCCCAGAGGAGACAGCATGGGGAATTGCCATCCATTCAGCAGAATCTTCTGACACAACAAGTTGACAGTGGGAAAAAAGAAAAGAAAGGACCATTGCTCTAACTCTTACCCGGAAGTAGTTGATGAGGTAGTAACGATGCCACTGTAGACCGTGTAAGAGCAGTCACAAAGGGGTTTCAATGCCTCTGCGCATTCTCTAATCCCAGGTTAATTTTGAATGCATTTTCCAAATTAACCAGCCAAAATATTAAATAGGACATGAGGAAAGGGTCTTAGCAGGAACCCCAAATGTAGCCTGGAACAAAACGGTTGCAGCATTTCTATGCATTTGTTTTTAAGATGTATCACCTGTGGATGTTTCTTTGTCTCCTTCTGAACATGCACTCTGGTAAATATTCAGCATTTAAAGGGATCCAAATATAACCGAGACCATCTCTGACTGAAGTACTCTTTGACTCTGGTAGTCTCTGAGCTGCTTAGTTACCATATTCCTCACTTATCCCACCAGGGATATGTTATGCTGTGGAGTAATGAGGTGTCTGGCCCTGCAGCTGAGGGTGCGGAGAAAACTCTCAGCCCTGCTTTGAATAAAACCTGCAATGGTAAAGACCAACCTGAAGAGACTCTCTGCTACCTCTCGGTGTTGTCAGTCCAGTTTTTCCCTTACGTGGGGATCACGTGAGCAACACCCACATTTTCTATGAAGAATCTCAGAAACAAATGTGTCGTTAGTTACCATGAAAAGAAAATAGTAAGCCAATTCTTTTGGATGCTTTCTGGAGTGTGTAATCCTGCCCCAATGCTCCAAGGCAGTTCATGATGATATAAATATGAATGATAATATGGATTTTAATGACAATCATGAGGAAAAGGCTGATCAGTAGCATAAAAATCAAAATCGACCAGTTACAAAATGAGTTAGGTATTGCCTTACTGGCAAAGAGAGAAGGTTCTCTTGGTCTGAAATAGGATTCAGTAAATGAGAGCCCATGGGTCACATTCCATCGATGCTTGCCTTTGTAAATAAAGTTTTATTGAGACACAAGCATGTTTATTGATTGATGTGAAGTCTGTGGCTGCTTTCACCCTGCAAATGCAGATTGGTAGTGTCGAGACTGTAGAGCCGGTAAGGTAAAAACAGTTACCCTCTGGCCCTTGATAGAGAAAGCGTGTCCACCTATACCATGTGAAAGCAAGAGAATGAATCAGGAAGACCAAAGAAGAGTCTACTTCTTTGACTTGTGGTGTTGGTGATGAATCTTCAAAGTACCGTGGGCTGCCAGAATAAGAAGCACATCTGTCTGGGAAGAAGAGCAGCCAGAATACACCTGAAAAGTGAGGATGGGAGATGTTGTCTCATGTGCTTGAGTCATGTTAGGAAGAGGGACCAGTCCCTGGTCAAGGACATCCTGCTTGGTAAAGTGGAAGTGCAGTGAAAAGAGGAAGACCCTGGTCCAGATGACTGGACTCAGCGGCTGCACAGAACAGGAACAATTATGAGGATGGCCCAGGCCCGGGCAGGGTTTCATTCGGTTATACACAAAGTGGCTAGGAGTCACAACCAACTGGATGTCACCTAACAACATCAATCTAGAAGTTTCAGGAGCCCTCGTGGCCCAAATGATTAAGTGCTTGGCTGCTAACCAAAAGGCTGGAGGTTGAAATCCACCTCTCGCCTCTATGAGAGAAAGATCGCAGATCGGCTCCCCTAAAGATTGGAACCCCACAGGACAGTTTTACTCTGTCCCGTGGGTCCGTGGGCTGTTGTGGGGCAGGTGGCACTCAGCAACGGTCTAGAAGTCCTCTCTGGGCTGGATGACACGCGTCTTGGTGGAGCTGTGAAACACATGCGAGGGGATGGGGAGGAAATGCTTTCTCTACAAAGAGCGTTCACAGGAAGGGGACTTTTAATCCCTTCTGATGTTGGAATTCAAGATGGCCACTGTTCCTTTGTGGGACACCTATCGGGCTTTCTACTCCTGTAAGAGGTTGGGCTCCCGGAAACCCACAGAGGCAGTTCTACCGGGGTCTGGAAGTCGCCAGGAGTCAGAATTGATTCACTGGCAGTGAGGGTTTTTATTGTTTTGTTTTTTAAACTGTCCTTACAGTTAGAATGTCTAAAAATCAAAAGAGATTGTGTGTGTGTGTGTGGTGTGGGGGGCGGGGAGCAGAGAATGGTGTGGCAGTGCTGTGTGCTCAGGCTAGACTACATTAGTGGTACTACAGAAGGAAGTGGGTGGGCAAAACCCAGTTTTAAAAGTAAGATTGTTGATGTTAATTGACATCAGATAACAGCTTAATAAGGGAAGTCTCTTTATTTAAACTGCAGTTAAGATCCCAATGGCTTATTTTATGATCCAGCAGGGTCAATTTAAAAAGCAGGACGAAGTTCAAGCACGCTTGGCTTCTTCCCAGCTGCTCTCTGCTCTCTGTAAGCTACTTCCTTCCACACTGCCCAGCCTGTGTGTCTCTCCGGGAAGTACCTGAGCTCTGCCGGCTGCTTCCCATTCACCTTCCCAGGATCATCAACCAACATTTCCCCCACCATGACATCTGTGTGCCTGGATCCAGGTGTGTGCCTGACCATACATGATATACACATGTAAGCTTACATACATGCATGTCGCACACACACTGTGCTTCGCTGCATTATCGCCTAGCTCTCCACGTCTCCGACGCATCCTTGTGCCTCTGGTACATTTGGGTCTGCTCTTTCCTTGCCTCTCGCTCTTGTTGCAACTCCTCTCATTTGCCTCTCCGACTAGCGGGGCTGTAGAGGACATTGTACCAAATTACTTTCCCCTCTGTGGAGCGTGCTGGGAATCGCATGCCTCTGGCTCATTCCTGTCTGGGAGCGTTCCTTCACTATGCCTTCGGCTCAGTGAGAAGAAACTCAAAGGGCCCCATTAATGGCCCACTGTGACGCGGGCCTTCTGAAATACGTGTTTTCATAACCTAGAGGAAAGTGCTAAGTTCCCTAAAGGTCTAGAATCTGCCAGCCACAGGGATGGTTCTCGGTGATTCCGGCAAGAAGTAGTCTTTTAATTTTTCCAGCCACAACGCTGCTACCAGCTCTGTAGGCTAAGTGAGATTAAAGCTAGTTTTATTATTTGGCCAGCTGCTGAAGTACCCGAACACATAATATAAACTTCTTATAAGGAAGGGATGGAGGAAGGAAGGTGAGCGGGAGGGAGAAAGAAAGTAGGAGGAAGTTGTGATAATTACAGTTATGAGTCAAGTTGGCAACATGATTTTTCAGTGGTTTGACAGATATTACATAACCAACCTACTTGTTGTGCTATGATGTGAACAGTCAATCAGTTAAAAGGAGAGTTTCCTTGAGGGCTGTGGCCTGCATCCAGGATATAGAGATACCCTGGCAAAGCTCATCTTCCCTCAATCCAGCGCCCAACTCTGGGAGTGCAAACCAGCAGCCTGTGGTCTGACCTGTGATTCTGGATTTATCAGCCTCCGCCTCCAGCCTGACCCATGGATTTGGGCCTTGCCAGCCTCGACAACTTTATAGAGATAGAAAACCAGTTTGCTCCTCTAGAGAACCCAGCTTGAGACGGGTATAGAGGAATGCCTGGTAGGGCTGAGAACTGTCATAGGTGTATTACAACCTGGCATTTTAAAGCAGATAGCTCGGATATATCGGGATATATCTCTTAGACAACCTATATGCCGTTTTATTGCCTGGAATCAGTGGAGGTCTGCCCTGTTGCATATCCAGTTCGTGGTCAGACTACCTTCTGAGAAGCCACCAGCCACTGGCCAGATGTTGTGCTAGAATGTAAATTTTGAGGTACACCTCCTTGAATCTGACTCCCAGCTTCATTTACTAGCTAGCTCCTTGGTGTTCTCCACACCCCTATTTTCCCATCTTTAAAATGGGCAGACCCAGACGTTGCTGGGTGAGAGAAAGTATTGCGCTGAAGAAAATGACAAATGCCTAAAAAAACACTGTCTTGTGGTATGCGCCCTGTGGCTTGTCACTGGGAATTCTTATCCCTGCAAGCCATTCTAGAATAGAATACACGTGACTCCATCAGTCTCCCGGGGCCACTGGAACAAATCTCCAGGAATGCGATGGCTCAGACCAACGGCTCTGTCTTTCCTCACAGGACTGGAGGTCAGGAGCCTGAAGTCCAGGGTTGACAGGGCCATGTTCCCTCCAAAGGCTCCCGCGGAGAGACCTTCGCAGTCTCTTCCTGCTTCTGGTGGCTGGCAGACCTTGGTGTTGTTGGGTCTGTAGCTGTCTCACTCCAGCCCCTGCGTCTCTGTTGTTACATGGACACCGTCCCTGTGTGCCTGTGTCTGCAAACCCACCTCTTTGTTCCCCTTCAGTCATTTTGACATAAGACTGAACCAGACGATTACAACAGCAGTTGAAATCGCACAACGAAATGGCACGCTTTTGCTACACACAGCCCTTTGCTGCAGCGCACCACGTTGTCGGCACACAATCACAACGACCTTCTGTAAGCTCAGTTTTCTTTTTACTCCCGGTGAGCCAGTTTGGTTTCTGGACACCTTGCCTCGTGGCTGCTTCCTGACCTTCTGGATCTCTTGGTGCTTGCCGAGCCTGCAGGGAGGGGCCCGTGCTTTCTTGGGCCGCAGATGCCCAGGCTTGTGCTAGAACTTCCCAAGGTTCTCCTTCTGAGTCTGGCTGATGACGGAGGGAACTCAAGCAATGGAGTTGCCGACAACTTGGATGTTGGAGAGCTCGGATGCCGCACCGAGCACCGCGCACCACGTAGCTGCGACCACGCGCATTGCCCCGCTGTTTCAGCGGCAATTCCTTCTTGCCGCGATGGACTCTGGCCTTGATCGTGGCCAGACCGAGCATTAGAGTGCTCTTGTGTGCTTATTTTCCTACCTTTTCCTATAAAGGCGGGTAATTCTCACTTCCCAGAACTACACCGCAGCCACCACCACCACCAGCACCGACCACCACCACCAACCACCACCATCACCACCACCACTACCACCATCACCACCACCACCAGCACCGACCACCACCACCAACCACCACCATCACCACCACCACCACCACCAGCACCGACCACCACCACCAACCACCACCATTACCACCACCATCACCACCACCACCACCACCAGCACCACCACCACCACCACCACCACCACTACCATCACCACCACCACCACCAGCACCAACCACCACCTCCTCAACCACCTCCACCTCCACCATCACCATCAGCCCAGCGCGGAGGTCCCAGATGAGCTGAAGAAAAAGGTGACTGAGCAGAGGGCAGCACCCAAACACCACCATAGGATGAAACTAAGGTGCAACGGCCTAGCACTTGATGGCCTGACCCAGGACTTGTAGAGGTTCTCACAACGCTCCGCACTCGGATCTCGGCCAGTGGTGAAGGGAAGGTCCAACTTTCCCTTTCTCTAAGGACATAAGGCATTGGATTCGGGGCTCACCGGAATCCACCTGAAGTTGATGACATTGGCAAAATCCTATTTCCAAATAACATCACAGGGACTGGCGATGAGGTCTTGAAGTGTATCTTTTCTGGAGGGACATGATTCAACCCCAACAGTGACCGGGGCAGAGTCTGTGGTCATGGCAAGGGGGGGCGGGGAGAAGCTCCTCTCCACATACCTGCTCTATGACCTTGGACAAGTCACCGAACACATTTTGTCCTCAGTTTCCTCAACTGTGAAATGAGAAGAGTGGATCTTGCAGAGTCCCTGGTATGGTTTCAGGTAGGAGCGCAAATTTTGAAGGAGTGAGCATTGGGCACCCTAGCAGGCCAAGCTAGGGCACAGGTAGGTGGCACCCCCGGAACATTCAGGGTGCATCTCACCTGACTTGCTGTGCCACAGAGGTCAATCTTTGATCCACTGACTGTTGTTCTCTGTGCTTTTCTCTCATTCTTTAAGCACCGGCATGAAAATGTATTCATGGTTTTGCAAAACCCACCTCGATTGTAGTCGGTTGCACCAAGCCCAGCCTTGTTGTCTTCTCTATTGATGGCAGCTTTTGAACATGATTAAGAGCAGGAAAGAAAAATACAATTGTGTTTTGGCTTTAGTTGAAAAGAACCCCCCGTTAGCAGAATTAAAATGCATCCCACACCTTAGTTGTCCAAATCTTCCAGTCGGACAAATGGTCTCCATGTGATTTGCTGGCTACAAATGGACCTTCAGAATCCCATCTCATTTGAGCCTACATTAAGTTAAAATAATCCACTGGTCTAGCAAATACTCCATAAAGAAGAATGTTTGTTTCATACTTAGCAGGATTTTGAACATACTTTATACCCTAGGGTCTCCCCAGAGCTTTATTGTTAAATAACTTCTAAATCCCACAGCTATTGGAGTCCTAGAAGTTGCAGTGTTTATTATGAGTGATGCTATTACCTAGGAAATAACCAACAGAATCACCTTCATTGTAGGGATTATATTGAATACACCCTCAAAACCGTAGATTTTTCTGTACACATGAAACAATTTAAAATTGCCAAATGGATTACACAGAGTTTGAAAAATAAACAAAGAACTTTCTGAAAAGTATTTTAACATCCTTCCTCAATATTATTCCTATTAAGAATTATATCTATATTTGTGCTATATAATATTATGTATACTATGTTTTGCTTTTTAGTCGAGTTCAGAAAATATGGATTGCTAGGAATAATAGTGACAATAGACAAAATAACAATGCGGAATTGTAATGGAGAATAATGAAGTACTCTGTAGCCCACGACTGAGCAAAACTTAAATAGGCAGTTCATTTTCTGATATTTTAGGGAAGAGTTTGCAAAGGTCAAATTCATCATGCTGCTGTTACTTGGCATTGAGTTGGTGTCCACTCAGAACAACCTATGGAGGACAAACGCAACGCTGCCTGGTCTGGCACCATCCCCACAGTCAGTGCTAGGCTCATCCAAAACATCTGCTGAACCTGCACTTCGCCCAGCATGATGCCCGTCTTCAGAGACCCTCCCGTCTTATAACAAACATGAGGTCTTGCCATTGTTGCATCTAGAGTGCATCTGTTGGCACAGGGTTGTTCATTCTCTTGGTAGTTCGTGGTATATTTAATAATCTTCACCCTAATTAATTCAAAGGCATCACTCTTTGGCTTTCCTGAATGTCCAGCCTTTCTGTATATACGGAGTGGCTTGGGTTAGGTATTTAGTCCTCAGAGTGACTTCTTGGCTTTTGTTTGCTTCTGAACACGTTAAAGAGGCCTTGGGCAGCAGATCTGTTTGCTTTCTTAAATGTTGGGCATTGATTGTGGAGCCAAGTCAAATGACAACCTCTCTATTCTCTCCATTTATTGGGATGTTGCTTATTGGTCCCCTTGTGAGGATTTTTGGGTTCTTTCTGTTGAGGTGTAATCCATTGTGAAGCCTGTTGTCTTTGATCTTCATCAAGAGGTGATTCAAGGCCTTTTTACTTTAAGCGAGAGAGGTTGTGACATCTGCATTTTGCAGGTTCTGAGTCTTCTGCCAAACTTGATGCTATATTCTTCTGCATTTAGTTAAGGTTCTCAGATTATTTGCTTAGCATACAGACTGAATAAGTATAGTGTAAGAATACAACCCTGGAACAGTATAAGGATACAGCTTTGCATATTTTTTTAATGATTTTAAACCACGCAGGATCCTCTTGATTTGATCTGGATATATGAGTTCACTCGTATGCACTTGTTTCAATTTCCCCACAGATGTAGTCCATTTGATTTCTGTGTATTCCATCTGGAGAAGTCCAGGTGTGGATGACACGTATGAAAAGAGACCAGGGAAATATTAAATATCATCAGTCACAACAAGGCCAGAGGCTGACAATGGAATAGACCATCAATTACTCACACAGAAGTTTAAGTTGAAGATGAGGGACATTAGAATAAGCCCCCCAGAGCCAAAGTACAACATTGAGTAGATCTCATCTGAATTTAGAGACCTGTTCAAGGATGAATTTGATGTATCGACTAAGGACCAGAGACCAGACAACTTGTGGGATAATATTAAGGAATCGTACAGGAAGAATGCAAAGGATCACTGAATAGACAGGCAAGAAAGAAAAAGCCAGAATGGATGTCAGAAGAGAAGCTGAGATTTGCTTTTGTATAAAAAATATTCAGCAGGGTTCCTATGATTTTAACACCAATTATAAATTAGTACCATCTGCATTGATTGGGTTTATTTTGAGGAAAACTTTACATTAAAATGTTTAAAAACAGAAAAGTGAGTGAAGGGAGATAGCAGATGGTATAAGATATGAAAATAATAACAATTTATAAGTTATCAAGGGGTCATGAGGGTGAGAGGATAGAGGAGGGAGGGTAAAAAAGAGGAGCTGATTCCAAGGGCTCCAGTAGAAAGCAAATGTTTTGGAAATGGTGTTGGCAGCATATGTACAAATGTGCTTGATACAATGGATGTACGATTGTTCTAAGAGCTGTAAGAGCCCCCAATAAAATGATTTATATTTTTAAAAATCCTGTTAATCCCATTAAATTTTTTTTGTTGTGTCCATGATACCTTAAAAATACCTACTCCTGGTAAACAAAGATTTCACTCTAAAAATCATACTCTCTGGGGCATGCATACCTCTTTCAAGCGTTCCCAGTGCTTAGGATATTGACGTTTGCTGTAGGTTATTTCAATCTCAAGTCAGGAGTCTGTGCTTTAGCAATCTGCCCCATCAGGATTGCTGGGAGGTAGAGCAGTGTCCTCGTAAAGAACTCCTCCCCCAGCCCCACCCGCAAAGCAGGATATACCTGAGTTCAAATGCTGCTTTCTTTGCT
This sequence comes from Tenrec ecaudatus, assembly GCF_050624435.1. Classification (NCBI taxonomy): domain Eukaryota; kingdom Metazoa; phylum Chordata; class Mammalia; order Afrosoricida; family Tenrecidae; genus Tenrec; species Tenrec ecaudatus. The sequence continues at coordinate 15,354,440 of NC_134544.1, forward strand.
TAGTAACCTGTGACCTTGGCTAAGTCTGTAAACCTCAAGTTCCTGCCTATAAAATGGATATTATTCTAGCAGATACTTTATAAAACAGAAGGATGGTAAGGGTTAATAATGGACCGTGCTTTTTAGTGTCCCCTATAAACTAGCTTCCAGTGTGAGCTAGCTCTGGTCTTATCTTCCTGCCCCCAGCAGTGTTTAGCAGCGCAATTGACTTGCACCGCTGATGCTGTCAGTTGGCATCAACTTGGCTTCACCTCAAGGCGACCTCATGTGCAACAGAACCAAACAGTGTTTAGTCGGTGCCGTCTTGTTGATTGTTAGTGTATTCAAGTCCATTTTCTGTCCACTGTGTTTGGGGTACCATCCAGTGGTGGTGGGGTTTAATCTTCCAGTATGCTATCACGCAATGTTCTGTTGCGATTCGTAGTGTTGCTTTTTTCATGGTTCGTTTCAGAAGTAGCTCTCCAGCGTTTCCTGCCTAGTCTGGCTTCATCTAGAGGGCGGTGGACCCTGTCCACCATGGATGGCTCTGCTGGCATTTGAAATAGAGGTGCCACAGGATGATGAACTGGCAGAAGGGTGGTTGCATTGGCTTATAGGAAATTCTGGTAGTTACATAATCTGTCAACTTGCGAAGGGGTGGAGTCTAGCCTGTCATTCAGGTCATAGCCAATCGTGTCTCTGTGTGGGCATGGCCTTCTTCTGAGGTTTCTGGGAACTCTTCTCTTCCTCCCTGGAGACGGGACACACTCTCTGCTTCCTCTTCGTCCTCACCAAACACATGGAACTGTGCTAGAACCCTGGAGCTGGAGGAGCCACTTGGAGACCCCAGCCAGTGCTGAGATGCTTCCACTGCCACTGGATCCACAAGACTTTCCACCCACTGGCCTGTGATCTTCCTGCATTCGTCATCATTGCATGTGTTGTGTGAATCTGAAGAGGAAATTATAGATTGGTATTGACCATATGGGCTAATATCAGACTTATGGACTTGAACTGGACTGGACTGGGATGTTTTCTCAATATACAATTGCTCTTTGATATAAAGCTGTTTCTTATAAACATATGAGTGTCTATGGATTGTTTTTCTCTAGTCAACCCAGACTAACACAGAAATGTTTACTGAGGAAAAGTTAAGTCACCATATTGTGAGTTGGGGCTTTTGTGGAGGTAAAAAGGACATGGCCTCATTCATTGTATCTCATGATGGATTAGATGATCTCTCAGAGTTCTTTTAAGTGTAATGCTAAATGAGTCCATTTTTGCAACTCAACCTAGCCAAATCTCTTGTTTCTAACCACCAAGCAGAAGGGAGATGTAGGATGGATGCAGTTTCCCAACACTGAGACGAGCTCCTGGAGGATGAATGTGGGTGCGTCTCTCCAGCGTCTCCAGACTGTGTGTAGTGAGCACTGACCAGAAGGGTCATCATCTGCTCTTGGTTGGTGGGAATTTTAGGTGGAGAATTTGGTGTCCTGAATGAGCCATTACAGGGCCAAGCGCCAACAATATAGGGAGCTTGGCTACTTACTGCCCAAGTCATCCCTTGAAGAAGTTGATGCTGCATGTAAGACACCTCACATGAGCTAGTACCACTCTCAGAATTGCGGATATGTTCAAAATACTGTTTGGTCCCCACTAAAAAATATTCCCCCCATTGCTCAGGATTTTCCCAAAGACTGCAAACCCTAATTTTGAAAGTAGACGGGGTCCAACAAACATATAAACACACCTCATCTTCATTATCTTATAGCCCCAGAATCCTGTATCCCCTTAGGAGGACTTGCATGCCCTCAAGAATCAAGTATCTACTCCTGTGATTCATATTTTCAATTTTGCAATGTTTTCCTGCAAACCATTTTCTTTCAGGTTCAGGGACTCTGAAGAAAATTAATTTACTTCTTTCCTTTCTGTGGTGTGAGAGGACATGTCTTATAACACTCCATGAGAACTAAAAATGTTTTTCCAGCTTGTAAATTGCTTTTTGTTTATTTAATTTTGTCTTCCACAGACTATCTATTCAGCATATGCCTCTGGGGTCTTTTTTACATTAACAATTCAAAAATCACTGACCTATAATCATATTAAAACTCCCGTTTTCATCTCTGGCTTAGCCGCAATAGAATCCCCTTCCATGAGTTAAGCAGAATCCTTGTGAATAGATTACTTGGCCCTTAAAAGACTAGGGCTCAATGGGATAAGTAGGGATTGTAAATTCAAGTTGTGAACAATTTAAGATCAAAAGGGCAGCATTTACCCAAGGACAAAGTTCAGAGGGTTGGGAAAGGAGGCAGAATGGAAACAGAAAACAGAGAAGTGAGATAGGCAATGGTGCTTTGAGGGAATCCCAATAAATGAGTTGAATCAGAATGTGTATGCAAGGATGTGCTCTCAAAGGTTCACCTAATCCACAATACAAAAGCTTCAGAAAAATTCAAGCTGTGGACTGTTTTATTGTTGTAGATACTGTCACTCTCATCCAATCACAAAGCATTCTGAATTGTATCAGTCTCCTTAGCCATCTCCTGATCAGTTGGTCTTACTCTGTTGGTCAAGATAACAGACCCTTCCATCAGGTGAAATAAAGAAGCTTGCGCTCAGATACCTCACAGGTGCTGAAGGAGACCTGGGTGTTTCCATGATTCAAAATCAAGAGGCCATTCCCAATACAACCTGGGGCTGGGATGTATCACGGAAGCAACTGGTCCTCAAAAATAGTAGCTGAAGCTATGGACGTTTGAAGGGGTGGCTGAAATGTCTTTGTTCAGATAAACTTTGTCCTTGTGAATCTTTGTTGTGCCCCTTGGCCGGCTCAAATATGAAGAACTGAAAGGGTTCGCTGTCCCACAACGTTGACGGCAGGCAAATGTCAAGCCAGACGTTCACGTTAAAGGCAGCTTGACCTAAGCAGCAGCTATATTTTATGATTCGTGTTGAGTGGGAGTTATGTTATGAGAAAAAAACAAGCCGCAGTGATACATGACCGTACAGGCAACCTCTGGGTGGCTATTGAGAACGTTTCAACTGTGATTATCGTTGAGTTTTGCACAATTACTTGGGTTGCCTGTGGTTTGCCAATTCAGCCATCACCATTGCTGGAGGAAGTGACTACTTACCAAAAGCCTCACAGGGTCAAACGAGGAGTTTGGTTTTGCCTGTTGTCTTGCCATTTTGACCTTGCTCAACTGTAAAATCCACTGCCGCGAATGACATTCACCAGGCTGGGTACCCATCCCCACTATCTAGTTTCAAATGTCTTCGTCCTTCCAAACAGAAACTTTAAGCAGTAGTTTTCCATTCCTCCCTTCTCCCACGACTAACCTTTGTCCTCATGAATTTGTCTGTTCTTCATCTTTCGTGTAAGTGGGACCATCGATCGTTATCCTTTTAGATCTCATGCATTCCGCTCAGCATCCTGCTGTCAAGGAACGCCCGGAGCACAGCATGTATTGGAGGTCACTTCACTTTGGGGCTGAATCATAGTCCATGTATGGATAACCCCCCCCTCATTTTTTTACCCTTTTATCTGTGATGAGTGCTTGGGGTGTTTTGCACCTCTGGGCTCTTATAAACAGTGTTAAATGAAATTGAGGTGGCATTTACCGGCTAGAAACCCTGCCAACGAATCGGGATGGATCTGGTGGATGTCAACAGGACATGGCATTCTTTATCACTCTCTTCCCGGCTGGGTCAGACGTTGTTTCCCTGGCCTGGAATGGCATCTCCAGCAGCTCTTGTTGCTTTCAGGTGGCTTTTGGTGACCTGAGCCATTTGTCACTTAGGTAGCTATGACTCCCAAAGTTAGGACTGGACGTCCCCTCTTGTCTAAATCAGCACTTCTCTCTCTTGTTCACGCCGCTGCTTCTCCCTGTGGGCTGAGAGACACAGCAGGAAGGATTCACTCTTGCTTTTTGCCCTGCCCCTTGCACCATCTTCCTGAGAACCTCCCAACCTCTGTGAGGGGGTCTTTGGGCAGCTTTCCTCCCTACCTTGAGTGGAGCCTTCTCTCTCCCTCTTGAGAACTTACTCCACGTCTGTTGCACTTTGAACTCTTTTCTTAAATCGTCTGGAGTAGACGATGGGGTCAGAATTGCTTGACTTGTTCTGCATCACTCAGGGGGCCCAGTGACTCTCCTTCATCTCCTGTGATTCCCGGCCTTGGGGCAGCACCCCAAAACACAGAAAAGTCCCGGCACCCATCTTTATACAGATTATGTGTCCAGCCCCATGCAGAAACTATTCCAGTGTAGCCATGCCACTTCATAAGACCAGAGCGTTTGGAGACCAGCGTAACTCACGGAACATTTTCCATTTCCCGAGAGAGGCGTTACTGCAGAGGAAAGAACAGCTCATGTTGCGCTCAGCATGCTGGCTCTTACATGTTCGACCCAGAGGGGCTGCATGTCGTCTGAGATGATCGCTCTCATGCACATGATAGGATGGCATTAGTGTCCACATGGGCCCCAGGGGTCCCCGTGGGGCAGGCGATGGATCGGGGCCACCTGTCTTTTCTTGTGATCATCCCTAAGGTGGTGGATGGTGGGCACAAGGCAAGAGAAGTTCCAAGCGAGGTGCAATTTTTATTTTCATCTAACTTGTCTGTTGGGAACATTCAATCGATGCGGATGATTTTTGAAGATGGCATAATCTAGAAAATTCAATTATTTTGTGCCTGGAAGGGATTCAAAGATTAAAATGCTGCGTAAAAATGTGTACGTATTTATTATTACAATTAAATAAATGCCGGCTTGGTGCGATTGAATCGCGCTGTCAGAATGGTTGGTGTACCTCTTCCGAACTCTTTCCATGTTATTTTTGTTTCCTTGTTTTCTAATCCCCCAGGCCGAATTAGAAACTACTTTCCGATGGTGCTCCCTGCAGCTTGGTTCTTTCCCCCTCTTTTAGATTCAATTTGATCGGATTTGATTTAGCTTCAAATAGCATTTGTTAAGTGTAAACTATGTGCTACATGCTGTAGTAGCCCCCAGGGAGAACAAGAAGTTGAAGTACACCCCTTCCAGAGAGAGAGAGAGAGAGAATGCATGTGTGAACGTGCACGAGAGCATGTACTGCAAGTCAGTGGAACCCCTTTAATAGAGTTCATTCAGTGGTAAGAACAAAATGCAATGGGGCAGGGAAGAAGGGACACCTGCTATTGCTCTGGGTGCCCGGAGGTACAGATATGGGTGGTGTTGAATTAACTGTGGGTGCTTTCAGCATAGCAGTGGCCCTTCTTTTGGGGAAGGGCAGCCTTCTCCCTGTGGTCACGTACGTGCTCACAACGGTGGCCCATGCACTGACAGCTGATCCTGAGTATTAATCAAACTGTTGGGATTTTTTAAAAATCCATAAGAAACAGCACCAATCATTACAAAGTCATTTTAAATAGAAGACTGTCAAAGTCTGAGGATAGAGCTTCATGAGTACTAGGAAGAGTTTTAATGGGGCAGGACTGGAAATTAAAACACAAAAGGCAGGGGGATAATATCAACTGTTTGCCTTCATTACAAAAAAAGCAGGGTCATGGTCACCCACATTATAGATACATGATGAAATTTTGCAGCAGAATGGAACAATGAAAGAAACATCTGGTTGACTTCTTGTTTATAAGTTTGTCTCACAGTCTACTGAAAGCTCCTGAGAAGCAGGTCCTGGGTTGGATGTTGTTGTCGCCAGGTGCTGTCAAGTCAGTTCCAACTCACAGCGGCCACGTACATGACAGAATGTATTGGTGGCCGGTCCTCTCCCCTCCTCACAGCTGTTGCTGTATTTGAGCTCATTGCTGCAGCAATGGTGACAGCCCTTCTCATGTCGGCTCTTCTTCTGTTCTGCTGACCCTCCAATTCACTGAACATGATTCCTTTCTCCAGGGGTGGGACCTCCCTGATAATATGAGTGGGTACCCCCCACAACAGATTATTTTCCCCAAAGCTATATATTTAATTTTTAAAATAAAATACCCTTATCACCTTCAAAGTACTTTTCATTACACTTAATACATTTGCCAAATCTGCAATTCCATTTTTGGAAACATTTTTCAAACTCATCTCTTCAGATGGCTGACAGCTCCTCCCTTGTTTCCCTTGACCCCTTCTATGTCGTCAAATCACTGTCCTTCAATGTCCCTTTGTATTTGAGGAAACAAAAAGATGTAGCACTGAACAAGGTCAGGTGAATAAGGTACATGGGGCAAAAGAGGCATGATGGTTTTTGTAGGAAGCATCCAGCTGATCAAGGTGTTTACTAATGGGTGACTATTTAGTCCCCTGCGCCTGTTTGTGACTTTGCTGCTAAAAGCATTGAGGGATAACTCAGTTATTTACGATCTCTTTGAGGCTCTCTTGAATCCTGCATATCTGTGTGATTGTCTTTGAACCTAGTGCTTTTATTATTCTAAAGTTAAGAAACTGTGACTAGTTAAGTAACATTTGCATAGATAAGAGTTTAGGAATGTTTAAGTTCTTTGATGTTTGTTTTGTAACCAATTCCCTTGTGTAAGAAGAGTATATAAACCAAGCTTCAAATACACTGGAGACTCCAGTCCATCAGATTGGAGTCCTCCCGATCCCATGCTTTGTACATAGCTTTTTCTTTTCCTTTCATCCGCACGCCTCAGTTCGAACCCAGCTTGATGCGGGATAGCTGGTCTAATCCCCCGCAGGTTTCCCCCCCAAAAAAACTGGCACACTGAAATGACTTGTGAGCAGGTACATTGTCCTGGTGGCAAAACCAGTCCCCTGTCTGCCACAAATCAGACCTTTTTTGTCACACACTTACAGGATCTTTTCAGAACTTCTAAATAGGAAGCTTGATTCACAGTCAGGCCTGTGGAAGGAGCTCCAAAGGCACTAGCCCCTCACATAAGAACAAAACAAATGGCATTGGGTTTTACTTGGGTATCCTCTCATGCATCCAAAGCATCTAAGATGAAATCTTGCTATCTTCATTTTCAAGGAGCATCTTAGCTGTACTTTGTCTAAGACAAATTTGTTGCTTCTCTGGCATCCCCTGTTATAGTTAATATTCTTTGATATCAACATAATTCAAAGGCTGTAGGAGAAAGGCCAGCTCCCCACTAATTGTGGGTTCTATAGGCATAATCGTATGGTCGAGATATATAAAAATTATAATAAAGTCATAGAGAGCATAAGAAAAAGAGGAGGGACTGAAATAATAGAGTCAGACACATTTCATAGTAGCATACTCACCTCACTCGGTGGTCCATGTGGAGCAAGAGCAGAGGGCAGGAGAGAGGGGGAGAGGAAGGAGGACAAGGGGAAAGGGAACAGGGGGACGAGGATGGGGAGCGTAAGGGGTAGCTGAGGAGAGCTCTTTATTGCTAACCAAAGCTTATATATCTTTGGGGGACATGCAAGCCCACTAATTACAGGTAAAGACATACATCACAGGAAGGGGTTGCACTATAAGTTATACAGCAATGAGAGGAGGACAATCTAGGAGTATACATACAATAGGAAGGGAGGGGTTGGGGCACATATGTGACAAGAAGGGCGGATCCTAGATTCAGAATGGCAGCCTAACTTTAGATGCCACTGAGCAGGTTTGACCTGTTTTCTGACTCTCCATGGAAACCATTATCAGTAGGGTGTAACTCCATCTATAGGGACCATACTGATGGCCACACACCTTTAGGGAGAAGTAGCCCATTGTCCTTCACAGCAGGGAGGGGGCCCTACCTGTGGTGGGCCCAGACAGTTGTCTGGCAACTGACTGCCTTCAGAGAGAATGTCTCTAAGCATCTGACCTCCCACCATGTGCTGGCAAACAGCCTCTAATGTTTGGCATGTCTTTGGGGGAGACAAAGCTGGAGAAAAGTCTCTTTATAATCCCACAAAAGGCAATAACTATTATTTTGTTTCCCTTATTCATTGTTAAGCTGTTACATGCATAAGAAGTATTTGAAAATCCCATGACTTAGTCTTCAAAGCATCATATTTATCTTTTTTTCTTCATATTTGATCTTTAACACTTTACAGAGTTCTTTTTGCAGCAAATTTGCCCACTGCAATGCCTTGTTTGATGTCTTGACTGTTACTTCCTTGGGCACTGATTGTGGATGTAAGTTTAATGAAATCCTGAACAACTTCCATAGTTCTGCTTGTCATGATATTATCTATTGGTCCAGTTGTGAGGATTAGTCTTATTGATATAGAGTTCACTTATGCAGTTTAATTGTGCAATCATATGAAGCAGAGTTGTGCAATCATCGCCACAATCAAGTTCAGAAAATTTTCTTCTCTTATTCATTGTTGTTAGCTCCCCATGCCCCCCCCCCCATCCTCCCCTGTCTTGCCTTCATGTAGTTATTAACCTGGTTACTGCCTTGATAGAGCCCTGGTGGCATAGTGAATACGAGTTAGGCTGCTAACTGCAAGGTCAGCAGTTAGAAACCACCAGCTACTCTTTAGGAGAAAGACAGGGTATCTGTGTTAATCCTGGATGACTGTTGTGTTAGTCTGGGTACTTTAGAGAAACAAATCCACAGAAACTCATGTATAAGAAAGAGTTTTATATAAAGGTTAAGTGTGCATCAAGAAAACATCCCAACCCAGTGCTGCCCAAGCCCACAAGTCCAACATGAACCCATTAACCCATATGTCCAACACCAATCCACAAAGTACTCCTCCATCTCACAAAACACACACTATGATGCAGACTGCAGGCGGAAAGCTGCAGTGAACGTGTAAGCATCTCAGCACTGGAAGGGGTCTCCACACGGCTGCTCCAGCACCCAGGGCTGCATCAGGGTAGGTCCATGTGGCTTCTTCTTGGGGATGTCTTGCAGGAAGTCAGCCTTGCAAGCTGAAGCAGGGAACTGCTAAGGCAGTTGAACCCTAACAAAGCAAGAGACCCGAGAACTGGCTCACCGAGCCATTTATCTCCCCACCCCTTAATTAGCCCCACATTTGTTTATCGGCCAGGTTGGCACAATAAACTAACTCCACTATATAAACAAATCCAGAGACATTCATGTGTGTAACAGAGAGCTTTATATCAAAGAGTAATTGTATATTTAAAAAACATCCCAGATCAAAGAGTAATTGTATATTAAAAAATCCCAGCCCAGTGCAGATCAAAGTCCATAAGTTCGATATTAGCCCATATGTCCGATGCCGGTCTATAAATTCCTCTTCAGACTCATGCAGCACATGCAATGATGCCAAATATGGGAAGATCACCGGCCAGTGGGTGGAAGGTCTTGCGGAGCCAGTCGTGGTAGAAGCATCTCAGCGCTGGCAGGGGTCTCCATGTGGCTCCTTCAGCTCCAGGGCTCTGGCTTCATCATCTTAGCTCCATGTGACTTGTCAACAGGAATGTCTCACAGTGGAAGTGTGTGTCCCTCCTCCAGGGAGGAAGACAGGAGTTCCCAGAATCCTCAGGAGAAAGCCATGCCCACACAGGGGAACCAATGGCTACGACCCGATTGCCAGGCTGGGTCCCTTCACTCAGGTTGACAGGAGATTATGGAACTGCCACCATATGCTACTCCCATAAAGAGTCACGGTCTCAGAAACTAAAGCAGGTCCATCCTGTCCTTTAGGGTTGCACTGAGTCCGAATGCGCTCGAAGCCTGGATTTCATATACAGAAAATCATACAAACCACAACAATGACTAGACAGGCCGCAGGAAAACGTCAATCAAAAGAAAAGAGAAAATATTCAAAACAAGGGAGATCAAATGGCAAGGTATTGTATTCTAACTTAACTACACCTGCCATCATTGAGTTTACAGTGCTCTTCATTAGCAAGGCTGTTCACATCCCGGGACTATGTTCTGAGAAAATCCACGGGGGCTCACTCTATGTAGAGGCCCTGCAGATGGGTTAGCGTGTTGTGGAGTGTAGCTGTAATTCATATTGTAGGCCGTAGTCTTTGAATCTCCATCAGAAAGTGCTTTCATGGGCTAGGATGTATAATCCCTCCCCCCCCCCCCAGTTGGTGTCCTTCCTGCAACCTTGGAATGTAGTCTTATTTGGAAAGAGAGTCTTTGCAGACATGATTCCTTCAGAAGAGGTCCCACTGGAGTAAGGTGACCTAGAAACCCAATATGACCCATGGCCTCGTGAAGAGAGAAGAGGAGACACAGATACTTAAGGAAAATCCCATGCGATGAACGAGGCAGCGGTTGGAGCCTTTCATTTACAAGGATTGTATAAGGAACACAGGATGGTTGGCTAAGAGAGATGCACAGATAGAGCATGAGCGCCGGCCCCTTGAGCATCTAACCTCTTGAACTGTGACACAATACATTTTCATTGTGTTAAGTCACCCAGTTTATGGTAATCTCTTATGGCAGCCTTAGGGAATGACTACAGAACCAAATGTTTTTGAACCATTCCGACACAGCAGCAAGTTGAATAGATTATGGGGTTAAAAGGGCGTAGAAAGCAATACAATAAATAAAAGATGACAGATCGAGGCAAAAGAAAGTGAGACAGAGGATTTACAAATGAGCAGAGTCATTTCCAGTGTTGCATGCACTGGGGCAAAGGATTCACAATAAAAACCTGCTTCTGTCCCTTAGACGTGGACTCTCAGCATAGACTGAGGCTATGGCGTCTTCATAGCTGTTGTCGCAGGAAGCAGACCATGGGCCTGTTGCTTACAGTGTCACTGAGTGAGTTCAAAGCACTGAGCTTCGGTTAACAGTTGAGTCAAGAAACCTTGGAACCAATGACAAAGGATGGGATTTTCATTCCTCAAGATTTTGAAAGACCCCCCACAAGTGAAATGGTCTGATTCTGGGACTTTTTCTTCCAAAGTAGTCCTTTCATTTTTTTAATAGCTTATTTTCTTAGTTTTGAACATTTTAGTATTTCTGGTTTCAATTTTGAAAAATTGTGTTTTTCGGATCATGGCCGGATTTTGAAATGTGTGCTTAGCAGGGAGTTGAGCACAGTGTACGGATGGTGTATACAAGACTATGCTAAGATATTCAGGCTTCCCTCCACATTGGTTTTACATGCTTTACATTTCTAAATTTGTCTGTGCTGTTTCTGTTTTTCCTTTATCTCATTCGTCAGACATGGCCCATCTTGCTGGTTTTTCTTTAAACATAAAATCCTTGAATATGTTGACCAATCGCTGATCTTACAATCTTGACCTTGACCTTGGCTATTTTCTTCTTTCTCTTTATTTTAGCATTCTTATTCTCTTTGTCAAGCTTAGTTTCTATTCGCCTTTTTATTGTGATAAAAATATGTATGACAAAACACTGGCCATTTCAAATTTTTTACATGACACGATTTTTACTGACAATAATTACATTTATCATGTCTTATAGCCATCACCACTATCTATTTCCAAAATCTTCCATCCACCTTCACTGAAACTCAGTGTCTCTTAAGCAGTAACTCCCTCTTTCCCTTTCTTTCTACCCTTGCCGACCACTGACCAACTTTGGTCTCTATACACTTACCTGTTGAAGGGTTTTCACAAACGTGGGGTAATATAATATTTGTCCTTATTGTGACTCACTCATTTCACTCAGCACAGCATTAGCAAAGAAACTCGCTCAGAACTCACAGCCATCAAGTTGAGCTGACTCATAGCAACCTTCCAGGACAGTGTCAAACTCTCCCTGTGGGTTTCCAGGACTGTAACTCTTTATGGGAATAGAAAGACTCATCTTTCTCCCAAGGAGCTGCTGGTGGTCTCTAACTGCTGACCTTCTGGTTAGCAGTCAACATGTAACCAGCAGGAAATAAAAGATACTGAAAAGATCTGACTGTAGACACAGATGAATTCAAGTGCTCAGGTGGCTTTATCAGGACAGCTTCGCTTCCCATTTCCACTTTCTTCCATGTCCATCTGGCCTATTTAGGTCTTGGGAAAGAGGGCGACTAGCAGAGTTGGGCTTCCATGTCCATCTCAGAAAGGAAGAGGACTGAGTGTCTCCTAAGAAGGGCTTGCATTGGGCTCACTCGCAATATCTGACCCTTCCTGATCCAATCGCTGTGCCAGAGAGATGCACCCCGGGCGGGGGGGAGGCAGGATGGGGAGGAGGACTCACTCCCACCAATCAACCAAGAAAGGGAGCCTCTGCCACCAGATGAGAGGGGAAGGGTGCTGGATCCAGAAACGCCAAAGGTGAGACCTTCTCTGACTCCCTTTTAGCTCTGGTTTTCCATCGCGTTTTCTCCATTTCCTGATGGTGGCACGCATTGGATGGGATGGTAGGTCCTATCGAGTTAGTGAATAGTAATAGCTAGTTGCCTGTCTCTCTTCGCACTTGCTTGAGTTCACAGCAGGTTCTCCATCTTATTAGTAGTCATCACAGTGCAGGGCACATGGTACAGGCTCTACAAAGGCGTACCAAATGATGCCTGTACGAAAAGACCTGAGTCTGGAGGTAGGGAGCATTGTGGGAAATGCAGATTGTTGCGAGGTTGTTAGGTGCCGTGGAGTCAGTTCCAACTCTAGAGCCCCGATGTGCAGCAGAACGCAATGCTGACTCCCCCTGCGCCGTCCTCAGAAGCTCGCATATCTTTGAGCTCATTGCTGCAGCCCACGTGTCAATTTACCCCGTGTCAGTCTTACTCTTTTTTTGGCTGCTCTGGTGGTGTAGTGGTTACGTGTTGGGCTGCTACTGGCCTTCTGTTTCTGACGTTTGCATTCCGATCACTAGTGATAACAGCTGCATCTTAACTGCATGGTTAATCAATTTCAGACGGCTGCCATTGGGGAAAATGCTTAATTTCTTCATCTTTAGCCTTAGTGGTTGGAGCATATCTTTGAATACTAGTCACATCGACGATCTTTCTTGAAGGCGTGTGGATATTATCCCACCACCAATCATGCTGGACCTTCAGATAATCTTGAAATGCCCTTTTTTTTGAGGATGGAAGCAATGCCATTCCTGTGCACTTTGTCCTTGCCAGTGGTAGACCCTAGGGTGGTCCAATTGTATTGACTGACCAAGGGCAGGTAGCGACTTAAAACATAGCTAAGGATTCTTCAACATTTCTCCCTAATATTCCTCCCCATGCGTGTGGGCTGGGCTGAGTGCCTCCGTGACCTTTCTAATGAAAGGTCCAAAGAGGCACTGCAGAAGGGAGGAACATGCTCCGGGGATAGCTCTTTGCTTTGATTGGAGCAAGAGTCTTGTGAGGACCAGGTAGCAGGCATCGGAAGACCCCAAATAGATAGACACTGTTGAGAACGAGGAGGATCAGAGCAGAGGCACAAAGCCCATCTGTAGACAAAATAGGACATCCCTCACAGAAGGACCACAAGGAAGGGATGAGTCAGCCAGGGTGCTGTACAGCGCTGATAAAACACACAACATTCCTCTGGTTCCTTGAGGCTCCCGCATCCCCACTATCATGACCTCAGTCCTGCCTTTCAGTTCTGGCTAGACCAGAACGTGGCCACAGGTACAGCTAAGAGCTCATGACACAAGACAGACCCCTCAGGAACAGAAAAGGGAGGAGCAATACAATGAGAGTAGGGGGAAGGTGGGGAGAAAAGTGGAGGAAGGGGGAACCAATCGAAATGATCGATGCATAGCACCCCCCCCCCACCCTTAGGGCGACAAACTACAGAAACGTGGGCGAAGGGAGACAGCAATCAGTGTAGGATATGAAAATATTAATTTATCAAGGGTTCATGATGCTGGGAGGGTGGGGGAAGGAGGGAAGAAAGGAGCTGATACCAAGGGCTCAAAGTAAATGTTCAGCAAATGATGATGGCACCATATGTAGAAATATGCTTGATACAATTGATGTATGGATTGTGATAAGAGCTGTAAGAGCCCCTAATAAAGTGGGAAAAAAAAAGAAAGGGAATCTTGTGAGGAGTCAGGCAGCAAAGGGCTGGCCCAGAGACGAAAGCAGCAGGGGCAGTGTCTCTTTCTCACCCAATCTCCTAGAGCAGCGATCCTCTGGGTCTGGCTCCTTGGATTCCTCTAGTGTTTTGCATTCCCGGGTGATCTCATCCAGATCTAGGATTTTAGCACTAATTTCTACCCGGGTTGCTGTGAAATCCCGCCTGAGCCCAACTTCAGCGATCTAGTCTCTCATCGTCTCTTGCTCGCTGATCTCCCCACTTGGCTATACTACCAGCACCTCGAATAGTTGGCTCCTAAATGCATCTTCCAGCCACTGTTCTTGAAGTGACTGCCTTAAATCTCAGTGACAACGCTGCTACCCTTGACATCACCCTGGCTGTTTTCCCTTGGGAATCACTGGGGGAAATCCGCACAGGGAAAATCTCTCCTGGAATTATCCAAGGACACTGTTTAATCCGGAATGGAAGCCGGCTGGGCAATCCAACATAAGCATTGCCCATATCACCACCTCCAGCGTTAGGCAGGCTCCCACACATTCCCGCCATAGACAGGCTTGCTGCTGCCTCTGGAATGGCTCTTAGGTTCCACTGAAAGCAGGCACTTCCCTTTTATTCGAACACTTAAAAAAGCTGCTCCCAGATGTGCTGAATCCATTCTCCTCTGCTGAGATGAGGCTATGGAGAAGGTTCATCCTGAAGACTAATCAATCACCCTGCACTTGCCATCAGTGACTAGGTATGATCCCTTCAGGCTGGGCTTTGTTTTCAGGGCCTCCCAGGTGGTCAGGAGGATCCCTGGTGGCCCAGTGGGTTACAAATTGAGCAGCAGTTGGGACCCCCAGCTGCTCCTGGAGAGGAAGATGAGGTAATCTGCTGTTCTCAAGATTTACAGCCTCAGAAACACACGGGGGCAGTTCTCCCCCGTCCTCTTGGATGGCTCTGAGTCAGAATCGACTCGAGGGTACTAAGTTTGGGGTGTGTGTGTGTGTGTGTGTGTGTGTGTGATCAGCACCACGCCGCAACCCAAAGGTTCTCAACCTGCTGCAAATCAGATCCTCCAGGGAGCTTACAGGAAGCTACTCCAGGTGGCTGGTTCAAACCCAGCCAGAGATGCCACAGAAGAGAGGTCTGTCCATCTGCTTCCACAAAGTGAGGGTGTGTGTGGGGGGGGAAGAACCCTATGGAGCGGTTCTACTCTGTAACACATGGGATCAGGATCAACTCAACCGCAGCACAACTGGCTTTTTGTTTGTTTGTTTGGGGGAACATTTAAAAGGTCCTCTTCTGGGCCAAGATAAATGAACCAATCGACCTCAGTATTGTTGAAAAGTCCACCACTCCAACAAGTCCACTTCCAAGTTGGTTTTTTTTTTTAGTTGAAAGTAGGGTGTCAAAACAGAGATGAAAAACAACAGGCCCGAGACTGGCCCCACGGGTGCTCACAGCTACATTCTCACAGGAGCCAGGAGGCAAACCCATCCAAGTTCGTTCATCAACAAGGGAATGGATAAACACTTGAGGCCTATCCACATGTTAGAATATTATCCAGCCCTAAAAAGAAACGGAATGTCACTGCATGCATGCTAAGACCTGGATGGACGTAGAGAATGTTGTGTTGATGGAAATATACAGATGAAGCAGAGGATGCCTGTCGCGTGAGCTCCCTGACAGGAAAAGTCTAGAATAGGCAAAGGCATCGCGACAGAAGTTGAGGAGGGGGTGCCAGGGGCTGGGGAGAAGAGAAAGTGAGTACTGCGCTCCTGTTTGAGGGCATGAAAGCATTTGAAAGTGGATAGCAATGATGGTTATGTAGCAGAAGGAACACGATTCACGTCACTGAATTTAAACACTTAAGAGCGGTGACAGTGGCAAAGACTTGGTGATACAGTCCCATCCAAAGCAGTTCCTGAGACCAATCTAATGTGCAGTCAGTCAGGTGGCACCCCGCTGGTGGAGGAGAGAAAGGGAGGCCGCCCGACCACCTCTGATGCTGACCTGGTCAGGAGGAGCTCTGCAATTACTATGATCTGGGCGATAATTAACACGTTCTGAGAACCAATTTTCAATTCTGTAAAATGTGAAAATCCTTTCATAGCGGGGTGATGGAAGGAGCAACAGAAACTGGTGTGAAAGGCGACAACTGTGAAGAGCTAGGTATGATGATCACGACGATCATATCCGACTGCTACCTGTCTAATTTTTTTTTAACCCTCTGGCTGCACTGCGGGCCTCTGGGTCTCTGCGCTCCGCCGCCCTCCACATAGAGCCACGGCAGCTCTTCCAAGGCACTCTTCAGCCAACGACTTTTCTGCTTGTTGTTTCATATTAAAATAAGTCCACAAAACCCCAGGTCACTGGGTGCATGCCAACCGCATGGCCACCCGTGGAGCGTGGGACTGCTCTCATGATGGAAGTGCCTTGTCAACGGGACGCATCAGGACCTCTGGGATGAACGAATGGATGAACGAATGAATGAACGAACGAACGAACAAGGGGGAATCACATGAATCAAAAGAGGCATTTAGCTCTGGTGACTCAACTGAATTCAGGGATAGATTTTAGAGGGTTTTGCAGACTTGGGGAGCTGCATATTCAGAATTCTCCAAAAGAAATGCTGTTTCTCTCAGTTGGGTCTTTGAAATTCTGCCTGGCAATCCACTTGATATTGGTAGCTTCGAATTATACACCTAAAGACTGCTCTTACTGAGGGAAGTCGAAACGGATTCTGCTGCATGGGGTTTTCAAGGCTGTCAGTCGTTACATAAGCAGGGGGACTGTCGACTTTATGATTAGCAGCCAAGGCTTAACCCCTGCTCCGCCAGGTGTTCTCTAAGTCCACATCAGCCCTCCCAAAGTTGGAACCTGCCCTCCTTTTCTAGCCTTACACCCTCTTTCTTTACTACAGTCCACACACAGACCACAGGACCCTTTCGCCACCGACCCACAAACGGTGGAGCTCCTGACAGACACTAGTGTGCGTGGACTGGGGGTGAGGGAAATGAGAAGCCGACTCCTTTGGTTGTCCTCACGCTCTGTTTTCTAATGTAATGGTGTGCACTGTGCAGGCAGGTCCTCAAATAGTTCTTGGATAAACTTTAAAAGATGCATGAACATGATGTTATTATTAATCAGGATGATAACTCATTTCTCATATGCCTCATGTTTTGGGCCATGGAACCTGGGAAGTCAGTCTCCTATGCTCAGGAGATTCCCAAGCTTGGCTGAAATTTTCACTGTTACCATTTCTAAATTCTTGATAATTTGGGGGACCCACATTTGCATTTTTATGAGATCATGTAAGTTTTGTAACTGGTCCTGAGAGTAGGTGATAAAGTTTGATTATTTATTCTGTTTGTTTTATTGTTTTTTAAAGGATTTTTAAAGTAGCATAAAAGATGACTAAAATAGAGAAAGATAAAATAAAATTGAAAAGTAACTTTCTAGTGAGGCAAGAGAGAATATGGTTAGGAAGGTGAGACGGAGCCAGGATCCAATTTGTTACATTAAAAAATCATGTCACCAAGCACAATTTGCTTGTAAAAGTAGCAGCCATTTTAAGAAAGAAGGAACTACCATATAAAAAAATTGACAGTATCCATGACTAATAGCTAAGAAAAATACACAAATATCCCGCTAGGATACTGGAGGGGATGCGTCTCTTATGGGTTCTCATAACTAATGACACCATTGGCAAGACCTCACGGTGAACTCAGCAATGCGTGGTACAGGCTGCTATTTTCCTGTTCCTCACACCAGGGATAATGCACAATTCAGTAACACAGCTTAGCATAGTGCCTTGGGCATGGGAGGAACTCAGTCCATCGGTGTTGAATGAAAGAGTGAATGAATGAATGAGGGGGGATAACATGAATCAAAACAGGCACCTAGGTCTGTAGGGGGACTCGACTGATGGACTGCATATTCCGAATTCTCCAAAAGAAATGTTGTTTCTCTCGGCTGGGTCTTTGAAACTCTGCCTGGCAGTAAATTTGAAATGATTAGTTTCTAATAATACACCTAAAGACTGCTCTTACTGAGGAAAGTCAAAACCTATTTGTAGCAGAGGTATATCAGGGTGGTTCAGCTCCAAATATCAGAAAACAATGCGACATGGCTTAAGCAATAAGGAGATTGATTATCTCCCCAGATGAGAAATGCAGAGGAGAGCCCTTTCAGGGTTGGTTAACTCAAAAGGAATGACATCAGCAGCCCGGGTCCCTTTAACCCTGTCATCCCCTTTAGAACGCCCCCCTCGGAGAATCTCTGCTCCTTGTCACAAGATGCTTGCCACCATGTTCACATCCTATACCGATTAGGCAGCATCCAGCAGAAGCAAAGGAATGCCTCTTTTTTTGTGCATTTCTTTTGGAGGGTGATGAGCTTTCTCTCCTTGTGTTTCATGCCCCTAAGCCAGTCACTGGCTAGGGAAATGATGCCCCCAGGAGCGACCGCGAGAGTCGTCAGGGTTTAGCTAAGTCATGAACAAGGGAACAAACTGGAAGCAGAGTATGATGACTATTTCAATAGGCCACAGCCAAGCAGCAAATCTTATTAGAACAGCGGTTCTCAACCTGTGGGTCATGACCCCTTTCACAGGGGTTGCCTAAGACCATCGGAAAACACATATGTCTGATGGTCTTGGGAACCAAGACACCGCTCCTCTATCCATCTCCAGGCGGGTCCGCCCACATGCAGATACATCCATCTACGAGTACTGGGTGTGAAAACTGTTACCCACGCTACACCATGCTTCGAGACAAAATTTCATTTATTTGTCATTAGAAATAAATATTTCACAAAATTTATTGTTTCACAATTATATATTGTTTTGTGATGAATCATTGTGCTTTAATGATGTTCAATTTGTAACAATGAAAATACATCCTGCCTATCAGATATTTACATGACGATTCATAACAGTAGCAAAATTACAGCGATGAAGTAGCAACGAAAATAATTTTGTGGTTTGTGGTCACCACAACATGAGGCACTGTCTTAAAGGGTCATGGCTTTAGGAAGGTCGAGAACCACTGTATTAGAAAAAAGATGATCTCAAGCCACCTAACTGAATATCTCTGAGCCTCAGTTTCCACAGCTGTGAGGAGTCAGTGGGATTAGATTTGCTGTTCTGTGGGTGCCATGGTAGCAGTTTCCCTGGAGAGAGCCCTTACGCCGCCTGGCTGGCTCCCTCCTCCCCATCATCGCTCTGTTTGAGGGCATCATTGCACCCCAGGCCACTGCCTCTCATTGAGGGGCTTCCTCTCTTTTCACTGACCCTCTTCCAAGCATGATGTTCTTTTCCAAGGACCCGCCCCTTTGGATAGGGAGCATTCTGGCTGTATTTCTTCCAAGACAGAGCTGTCTGTTCTTCTGGCAGCCCCTTGAATAAAGAGCAAAGATGTCGCCTTGAAGATTAAAGTGCACCTGACTGAAGCCGTGGTGATTTTCAATCATCCTGGTGAGGTCGTGGTGACGTGCTGGGCTGAGATCCGCAAGGTCTGCATTTTGAAACCCCCAGCCTCTCCACGGGAGAAAGATAGGACTGTCTACTCCCGTGCACAGGGACAGTCTGGGAGACTCACGGGGCCAGTTCTACCCTGTCTCAGGGTTGCCATGTGCCGGCATTGACTCGGCGGCCGTGAGTTTGGTCTTTTTGGTTTTCCTATGCACAGGTAAACTAGACGACAAAGAAGAAGACGCAGGAGACTGGCTGCGTGTGAGTCACGGTGTTGGTGAGGATCATGACTCCAGCCTGGACTGCCAGAGGCAGGCGAAACCCCTCGAGGACCGCGTTAGATGCACTGCGGCACTGACTGGCCTTATTACTGACATTCATAGTACATGCTTTTTAAGCGGGAGCTCTCTTGACCATTTTTCATCCCCCAAGTGTGTAACTACACAATTGCTCCCTCACCCTCCTTAGTTTATCCCTAGAAGGAAGGCCCCAAGGGATCACAGCCCCTAATGGGGCTATCATGGGTAGAGTACAATCATTTGATGTGGGCAGGGATTCTGGAGCTGCGGGATCTTGGGTAAGTCCGATTATGGGCAGACCATATTGCAGTAAAGCCCCGAGTGCAAATTCTCAGGTCATGCCATTAGCCTTGACCCCGCCCACACCCTCTTCCCCAGCCTTTTTATTTTCCATGACTTCGTCGTCAGCCTAAATCTAGCTCTGGCTGAGTTAGGGTCAGTGGGTTGCCACAGAAGTAGGAAGAGTGACTCACAGATCAT
Organism: Tenrec ecaudatus; assembly: GCF_050624435.1. NCBI lineage: Eukaryota > Metazoa > Chordata > Mammalia > Afrosoricida > Tenrecidae > Tenrec > Tenrec ecaudatus. Next base: position 15,374,480 of record NC_134544.1, read on the forward strand.
CCCCTGAGAGGGACAGAGGAAGCATGGCCCTGGAAGAGACTAGAAACCTCCGAATGGTCATTTCAAATGTATATTAATTAAGCACCAGTTGTGATTAGGGCACAGACACTTCTTGGTGGGAGGTGGGTTGTGGGGCGTGATAGGTGGGTGAGAATCAATGACAGTTTTGGTCTTTAGCCATCTAATGATCTCACAGGTACATGAGTGACCCAACTATGATCTAAGGCAGAATGTAGAGAACGTGTGAACGGAAAGAGCCATCAACAAGCACTAAGGGAGCCATGAAGGTCAAAGCGGACCTGACTGTGGAGATGTGAGGGAGCCTCCACGGGAGGGCAGGCCAGGGCAGAGCCGGAGAAGCAGAAGCCCATGGAAGCTTTGTTAGAACCAAATCCGTGAGGGATGATAATGTCCGCGCGGGTCGTGTCGCTGTAGATTTCTACAGTGCAGAAAGAGGAAGTGTGAGCGCGAGCACAGGTGAGAGCAGAGTCGTGGCCATCTGAGCTACAAAGCCGCTCTGAGAAGGTACTGCTGGGCTGGAGCTAAAGTAGTGAACCCCTCCAGGCCTATCGGAAGCGTCAGTGGGCAGTGACAAAGGGGAAGTCCTTCGGGCTCAGTGGCCTGGGTCAAGGCTGTGTCCACTAGTAACTGACCCTGTCATGTGGGGCAAGTGATTTGAAATCTCCAGGCATCAGGTCTCTCATTGGTAACATGGGCCTGATAGTTTGACAACCAAACCACTGATGAGGACATTAAAAATAGTGTGGGAATGGTTAGCAACACTCTCTGGTACAGCCGCGATACATGTTCACTAATGCAAGGGAAATGTCTCTAATGTAGGTGTCTTGATCATAGCTGACATTGCCTTGTCCTGTAGTAGAATAATTTGTGTCCTTTCGATGTCAACCATGAATGTGTCAAACTGCTGTGGATGTTATGGAGGCTGGACATTGAGTGAAAGGAGCTTCATTCTATGTCTTCTCCCAATACCCTCCACCCCTTGCGAAGAGAGCACCTACATTCAGGCAAGAAGAAATGGAAAACCGACAGTCTCTCTTTTTGCAGGGTGCCACAGAAGCTGACCTTGGTAGATGGCCAGAGGTTGTCATCTCTCCTCCTGACCACCAGAGGGTGCCCTGACTTGATCTTTTAGAGACCCAGAAGCAAAAGTTGGCCTCTAGGTTTGAATGATGAGGGCAGGAGGTGGGTGCTGGGTGTGGAGACGATGGGGAGAAAAGGTAAGGTGAAGCCAGCCTGGATCTCAGGCAGGCACTAAGGTGTGAGATGATCTGGTGAAGGTGCAAGCCAGGGATGGGGTATAGATGAATGAACCCTGGAGAGACTGGGGCCAGCGTCTGGGGGGACCCGATGGGTAAGGAATTGGACTCTTGATCCTGGTCTTTTAAAAACAGTAAGTGAAACTTCCTGATTCTTTTGTTACTTCTCAAGGCTTCCTTCTGCGTTCCACTTTCTCTTGGGCAGTTAAGGCATGGGGCTTAATGATCAAATACGTGCTAGGCACCTGACATCCTATGGGAATGAAAGCTAGGGAGGGGTAGGAACTGGACAAGAAGGTAAGGGTGCACCTACAGAGAAAGAGAAGATGAAAGATAATTCTGTTGAGCGCTATACATTTCAGTCCTTCCCCAGCTGATCAATAAGTAGTTGGTCCAATTGATTAGGCAATTGTACAAGAAACGGAGTTCAGTTTATAACAATTTCCCTGCACCCTAGTTGTAGCCAAGACACCTGCAATTTTGATGGGTGTGAAGCTCTTCTTCAATCCCAAGTGTACAAACTTGATGAGAAAGCAAAGACAGCTGGCTTTGAAAAGGCTGTCCTGAGGAACTTGGCATTCAGACTTGACATGCGTCCAGAACACAGCAGTTTGGTCATACTGATGGCCTACCACATCGAGCCACCATCCAGACGAGGGATGCCCATGCCTACAGGCTGTGCAGGAAGTGTTGGCTGTCACTCGAGCCATGGTCACGTAATTCTAGCCAGCTGCTTCTGAATGTGTTGCACATGTCAAAGAGGAAGTTCAAAAGTCAAGAGATGGCTTTAGTCACCCTGTCCCCACGCTTAGAAAAGCAATCGCCCACTTATGAGGGGGCTTCCAAAAGTTCATGGGAAAATAGAATTAAATGATAATGCCATTTTCCCACGATGTTTTTGAAGGCTTCTTGTGTATGAAATATGAAGAGTAGGCAGACACATAGAGATACCAGTTCATTCGTAGTTACTAGGGCTGGAGGAATGGGGAGCTGCTGCTTTTAAGGGATACTGAGTTTCTGTTTGGGTTGACAGAGAAGTTTTGGAAGTAGATAATGGTGCTGGTTGTACAACGGGTGATTATGATCAGTGTTACTGAATTGTACTTAAAATGGCAATACACATAATTTATGCACAACTATCTATTTAACCCCAACTATATTGAACCATGCACACACATATACGTGATCCTGTGGGGTTTCCAGAAGTCTCCAGTATTTTGTCCCAGACAAGACTTTATTGTCCCTAGGTGGTACCTGGCTCTAAGTAGGTAGGAGATTAGACAATGTGTCAAATATAGTATCTCTCTCACTCAGAAACAACTGAGCAGAATAATATGTCTGTTGGGACTGGTTTATGTAGGGCTCAAACAAAACAAAACAAAACAAAACCCAAAACAACCTTAAGAGTCTTGAAATGTGCTCTATCTTTAGTAATCACGATCAGTAAACTACCTTGGACGATGGAGGCCAGCACGATCTAATTTAAGGTGGCTAGCGCCATGTAAGGGGAAAGTAAATTCGCAAATCAATTTGGTTTAAACATCTATTAGGAAGGATGGTAATGTGCTTGCTTAAATACGTCTCTTCAGCTTATCATTGACAGCGTGTCTAAACATGGTCTGAAAATGACCTCAACTTTACCGAGGGATCATTTACCTACCACAAAAGCCACTTGCCTTTCAGTGCAGAATTCCCCCAGAATCCAAGGCTTTTGTAATAGATTGCCCGAGTTATCCTACCAGCACCATAATTTGGCACCAAGGTACGGTTTTAGCATATAAAGCCTGAAGATGTCAAACAGAGCACACATCTGCATTACGGGGCTGAACTAAGACCTGTCTGAGGTCTTCAGTGCCGAGCAGGGCTGCAGGCTCCCCTGGGCCATGGCCTCCATCCCTTCCTTCCAGCTCCTCTTGGTATGTCAGATGCTGAGGATGCAGTGTTGAAAGATGGCCTCCATCCTCCCTCCGCATCTCATGGTTGGATCAGGAAGACAGCCACCAAGAGAGAAACAGGAGCTTCACCTTCTACAGTGGAAGTGTCACCTCTGCTGGGGAGGGGGAGATGGGTTGGAGTGGGGTGGGGAATAGCTTGTATTATGGGATTACATCTCTCTCAGCCTCACTCAGGCTTTTTGGGTTTATGCTCAGTTCAATAAACATTTCTTGGGAATCTGTGCGTGATGCTCTGAACAAGAACCTGTCCCTGCTCTGAGCTAAGCAGCTTTCATTCAATTGCAGGTGACTCAGCAATCAGTCCATGCTGTTGGTCTGACAAACCCGGTGATCTAGTTCTAGTACCTGGATCTTTGACCCTGGTGAAGTCCAGAGCCCCCCTCTGGTACCTTCTTCTGATAATGGGGATGCTCTTTCTCTAGGAATTGACATTGCTTGCTTCCTCATTTCCTTCATGTCTTCTCAAAGAGTACCTTCTCCATGACCCCCACCTAGCCACCTATCTCACATTTCAACATACAGACTTCCTAACCTCTTCCCGGCTTTATTTGTTCTTTCTCCTAAGCCTTTGTAGGGCCCGTGGTGGTGTAGTGGTAAGGTGTTGGGCTGCTAACCACAAGGTCAGCAGTTTGAAACCACCAGCCACTCCTCATGAGAAAGAGAGAGCTTTCTGCTTCCATAAAGAGTTATAGTCTGGAAACCTGTGAGCTAAGCCTTTGCTATTCTCTAACATATGATTTTATTTACTTATTATGTTGCTTGTTGCCGGCTTCCTCTATTAGAATGTAAATTCTGTGAGGGTAGGAAGTCTGATCTATTTTCTTCTCTGACGTAAACCTCAGGCCAGATTCCCAGCAGGTCCAATGAAAGAGCATTTGTTGGGCAAATTCATGGCTCTCTGGATCTTCCTCTTGGTCCTCAGTGCCAGGAGTCCTTCCTGATGACCCTGGTTCTTCAAACCTGGACTGTCCTATCTCATTCCTACCCAAGGAACAGCATCTCAGTCTCTGGAAGTGGTGTCCAATTTGGGTCTTCCATCTTGTCTCTAACCACTGCTTTGTTCCCGGGACTGCCCGATGCAAAAGAGTTTGTTCTGACTTGCTGTTGCCTGCTCTTCCATTGACTCTCATCGTTCCTGACAGCTCCAGCACTGACCGCCAGCAGCCCTTAAGAAATGGCCTATCCCAGCCTCCCGCAGCTAATTAACCTGCTCGGTGTGGTAGCTCTATGAGACCGGACAGAAGTTGGAACACCCAGGAATAAGACACCAGCCAATAGGAAGGAATGACTAAGTGTGGGGGCATTTACCCCACACCCTGCTGCTGCACCCTGTCCCCCAGAAGATTTGCTTGGAAAGCAGTTGTAAGAAGCATTTAAACATTTGGAATAATTACTGATGCCTGAAATTAGCTTCTTGAGCGTAGTCTTTAAAGTCACTCTTTTATATAATCATAATATTTCCAGGCTCAACTTTCTTAGTAAAACGATGGGGCTTATAACTCACCTCTTTGATTCCAAGTTCCTCGCCAACATTGGTTGCTAATGATCCCATGAGCTTCTCATTAAAAAATTTTTTTTCTTGTCCAGAAGTTGACACTGAAACCAGGCAATTTTGAAGTATCGAGTGCAAGACTTGCCCAGACTTTTCAAAGCGCAGAATTCTGATATGACTTTCTTGCCCATCAGGAATACAATGGGACCAAAGCGACAGGCACCAGACAGGTGGCTACAGGAGACAACGCTTTCTTTGGGACACCCCCCTCGCCCCGAGAAGACTGGCATCCACCACATGTGATGTGGCACCTGGTAACCGACTTATCACACTTGCTCAGTGACAGCACTTGTGGAAACACCTCCAGCAAGTTGTATTTGCCGGACAGGACAGGATGGGCCAGCTGCACTCTGAAATTTAGTAGATTATGCACAGCCCCTGTGGCTCATAAAAAAAAACCAACTCACTGGCATGCAGTGCATGGCAGAAACCCTGTGTGTTTGTGAGAGTGCCACTCTTCCTGGGAGTAGAAAGCACCATGCTGCGTAACCACTGTGCCACTAGGACTCCCAGAGTGTCCTTTTCTTTTCATGACCTTGACTGAAGTAGTTCAAGGAGCTAGCTCTTAGGGAAGGAGAAGGGCTTTCTTGCCTTATGGAGTCAAGACCAGGACCCCTAGTGGGGCAACGACTATGCTCAGCGGCTTTCCCAGGGTGGCAGAGTAAAATGATGAGCCTCTGTGAGAGGGACAGAGGTGGTGGCCGACTTCCATAAAGATCAGAGCCTTGGGTACCTGCTGTCGACAGTGCTACCCCATCCTACAGGGCCGCCATGAAAGGAAACTACTGCATAACCATGCTTGGTGCATGTTATTAGGTTCTACCCAGTTGGCTCCCACTCAGAAACACCAAGTGCAACAGTAAACATTGTTGCAGCCACCCTGACAACCTGTCACATGCAGGGTCACCCTTCCACCCTGACCCCGGCCCCCTCCCCATCCTCTACCAAGCACCATGCCCCTTTTCAGGGCCTGGTCTCTCCTGACGTTCTGGACGAATCCACTACCATCGAGTAGACCCGAGTCTATAGTAACCCTCCAGGACACAGGAGGACTGCCCCCTTTGGGGTTCCTTGGCTGTCAATCTTTACTGGAGCAGAACGCTTCCTTCTCTGGAGCGACCTGTGGGTTTGAAGCATCCACCTTGCGGTGATAGCCTAATTCCAAGGTCCCAATTGCCCTTGACATTCTACCCAGAAATCCTTAAAAGTCGTCCCCCACCCCCTAGGGGAGTGGGGGCAGGCACTGGCTGACCAGTCTTTGCCAGCAACCTTTCCCCTCCTTTCTCTTCTGCAGTGAACTCAAGCAGGGGCCTGCTCCTTTAGATTTTCTTGGGGGAAACGGCGGCGTGAGGTTTTTTAAGGTGGGGAGTAGGGTGGGCGCGAGACCCCGAGTTCACACTCCCAGGGAACCCGGTCCGAGGGAGCAGGTGGTGGGGGTGTCCTTCTGTCCTCCTCTCTCCGCACGCAGGACCGCGCCCTGGCTGGACTGTGTGAACTCGGAGGGTGCAGCCAAAAAGTCTCTGCGGTGACGTGCGCCCGGGGCCATCTCTGGCAAGCTCCTCCCCCGTTGGGTCCTCAGACCTGTGCGGCCGCGGGGCCCTCCGCCAGCTCGGACCCCCAGGCCCGCTCTCCCGCTCCTTTCACACCTGGCTCGCGTTCCGGACTGACTCGCGCGCGGCGGCGTGGACGGCGAGGTGATCGCAGAGGGGTCCCTGGGGCTGGGCCGCGGGAGAGCGCGGGAGGTCGGCTCCAGGGACCGACGGACAGACAGCCGCGCGGCCAGGGGGCGGGGAGGTGGAGCCCGGGAGGGCGGGGCCCGGAGTGGAGCCAGCCTCCGCTCGCGCCCCTCGGAGCTCCGCTCGCGGGTGACACAGACGCTTCAGCTCGCTGCCGGGTGCAGCGGCTGGGGCCCCGGAGCGCGGCAGGCAGGTGGCAGCGCTGCCCGGGGCCGGCAGGAGCCGGGGCTGCAGGCCGTTCGCCCGCGGCGAGACTGGGCGCACCGGGCCCCCTGACGCTGCTGCTGCTGCCGCGGGGGACAGGTCGGTGACTTTCGGTTTGTTTCGCGGCGCTGCCCCTCCCGGATTGGGACACCAAAGGGAATTTGTCTTCGGCCCCTGGGCGGCTCCTCCGAAGCCGGGGGTGTGGGACCAGAAGCTGTCGCTGCTTTACTAGGGCCGGTTTGGGACAGCGGATGGGGTGGCGGGTCCTGGGGCAGCGAGAGCCAGAGGAGTTGTTGGGCGACGCGTCACCGAGTCCTCGGATGCACCCTGGAGCCCGGGCCCGGGGAACTCGCCCGTGCCCGTGCCCGCGCCGCGCACCCCACCCCCCGCGCGCTCCCTCCCAGCCCTGGTCGCGCGCCTCCGTGTCCCTAGAAGTGACCCACGCGCCCCCTCTGCAGCCCGGGCCCCTCGGGAGGAGGGGGCGCAGGCGCCGGCCAGATGTTGGGGGTCTACGTGAGGCCACGCGCTTGGAGAAGGGCAGCGCAGGACAAAGCAGGTTGGGATCACGGGGCGCAGCTCGAGCAGCGGTGTTCTCGGGGTCCTGCCTGAGGTGGGGGTAGACTGGGGGCGCACCGCCCGGGTGGCAGAGTAGCGACCTGGGCCGAACAGGGATGGGGACTTGCTGGCGCGAAGGAGAGGAGGCTGGCGAATGCAGCGCTGGCGTGTGCCTCTGGGCTGGGGAGCAGGGGCCCTGCACCCCCACCTCGCGGGTTCACCTAGGACACCTCGCGGGTGTCTGTCTGCTCCACGCCGAGAAGGCCAGCTTCCCCGCCGGCTTGCTTTTCGCAGGGTTACGTTGCTCGGAGCGGCTCTGCAGCCAGAGCAGAACTTGGGGTGGGGGGGGGGCGGGGGAGACTGCGGAGGAGGGGAGGTGGCTATTCATCCGAGGGAGACAATTAGGAGGCGTCCCGCCCCAGCTCGGCCGCTGGCCTTCGCCGCCCTGCCGCCCCCTCCACTCCCGGGGGCCGCGCCGCTGGCCCGCGAGGCGGCCTCGGTTTCTCTCTGCTGCGCGCGTCTAACTCCTGCTGCCTGTGTTTCACTGCAGGCGGAACAAAGCTCGGTCTCAATTGTGTCTCCGGCTTGTCAGCCTCCTGCCTCCCAAACGCGTTCCATTTCCACTTGATGTCACCACGCCGAAGGAGGGGAAAGGGAATCGGTGACAGATTCAGGTACACCCGCCCCGCCCCCAATAGTCTGGGTCGCCGCCTGCGTGCCCCAGGGTCATTTGGGCTAACCGGGTCGCTGGGGCGGTGCCTTCCGCGACCCCGTGGTGTCGGTGGGAAGAAGGGGTGGGTGGGCTGCCAGAACTCCCGGGGCAAAGGAAGAAATTGCAAATGATTTAACACCTTCCTTTTGAGGAAGTCTTTGGGGGCAGGGTGACTTGGGCGGGTGATACCTTCTGGCTGGGGATTCTGATTTCATGGAAGCCTAGGCAGTTGCCTCCTGGAGTGGGTTTGGAGGGATGCCTGCTTTCGTATCTGTAGTGAGATGTTTTGGTTTCCGTTTATCTGCGGGATAGCATTGGTGGCAAAGGCATGTTTCAAGACTGAGAAATGGGAACAGGGCTCAGTCGGGGCGCTGAAACTATGGGGTGACCTTCTAATGAGATCCTATCTCCCCCACCCCCTCCCCATCCCTTCCCAGTAACAGTATTTGCAATCCTAAGAGCCGCCCACCGGGTACGAACAGGAAGTTCTTGGGAGGTGGAAGGGAGCGCCCAGGAGTTTCCTTTGCTACCGACCTCAACCATTAGGCCCTCATTGTGCATCTGATCTTGAGGTGGTTGGTTCTTTTCCAGCCACTCTGGCTTATCTTTCCAAGGATCGTTCATTTCTTTTTGTCTTGGTGTGCAACGTAAGCAGACCTGGGGCTATCTTGACTGAGCTCAGTACTCACGTAACCTTGAGACTGGCATGGGCATCTTCTCCTGGAGGGCGCAGGTCTGGGCATCTCTCACAAGTGGTGGGAGCCTGGAAACGGCCCTAAGGGTTTTTGTGTGTGTGTGTGTGTTTTGTGTTCTGCTAAAGACTGGAAGAGCTGGAGGCCAGAGAGCGGCTAGGTGCTGCAGCAGCACCACTGTTAGGGGACAGGCTTCTCTCTCTCTCTGTCCAAATTCTTTCCTACTGAGTGACACCATTTAGAAGAATGTCAGTCACCTCTGGGGTGGCGTTATCTTGAAAGGTGACTATAAAAAGACATTGGTTGGCATTTCCCCCTTCTCCGCAAAGATTCCAGAATCACCAGAAGTAGACAGAGCTCTCTAGTCCCAGCAGAAACAAAGACCCGTGCTCTGGAAACAACCAGGTTGGCTTCTGTGGTGCTAGGAGTGAGGTATTTGGACGAGTGATTTTTAAAAAAAATATCAGCAATAATGCAGGGCGTGGACGGTGTCACTGCAAGAAGGAAAGCCACGTGACAGGATAATGGGAGTGTGAGAGTTCAATAGGAACAAAGGGTGTGGCTTTTTTTTTAAATAGAAAGAAAAAAATACCTCACACACACAATTACACACGGGAAGACAGCTGTCTGTACCTGTGAATGCAAGTCCCAGAACAAAGAGAGCCACAGTGCAGTGTTCGGCTTCACTGCGGCTTTAAACTGTATACAGTAGCAAATCATGGAATAATACAGCATTGTTGTGTGTGTGTGTGTGTGTGTATGCATATCTATTTTGTCTGTTTATTTTTGGGACGGCGCTCCCGGGTAGCTAGTGTGTTTAGCCTGATGCTGGAGAAGACCTTGAAGTTTTTCAGACAGACCTTTGCCTCAAGTGCCCGAGTCCTTTCTACACGCTCATTAATGCAATCAGCAGATGTTTATCAGGCAGCTGGCAGAGAATGAGCTCTTCAATGGGCGCCCAGGTGTGTGGTAAAAAGAATGACACTCTGTGCTCTTCCAGGGTGGTCGCCAAGTGAAGACTAGATTCTCTCCGCTCTGGATGAAAGAGGAACTAGAGGGAGCGGCCTCTCACTGCTGCCTAGCACCACCCAGGGGTGAAGGCCCCCTGGGCCTTGTTACTTTTGTCCTCAGCAGGGGCTTGAAGGCATCCTTCCATATGAATGGTCAGCTTTCACCTCTGCAGAGCCTCTAGCCCCCTTCACTGGTCAAAGTCCTTTTCTGTCCCTGGTACACTTGAGTTTCCAAACAAATTCTGCTTTTCTGTATTATTTGACTTAGCCAGCAGTTGTGGGAGGGTTCTCCATCTTTGAACCGTGGTGTATCAGCAAGCTAGGTTAAGGGTATGCTGCAGTAACAAATAACCCCCTGATCTCAGGGTTTCAATGTAGCTTGTTTCTCAGTGGCAGACCCTTCTCAGTCTAGTTAGTCACCGAAGGGCCCAAATTGGTGGGAGTTTTATTTTGACTTGTATTTACAAGGTGACTACAACATTGGAAAAGACATGCTGGAGGCTCCTGCCCAACCAGTGACATCATGTGTCCTAGAGGGAGGAGCCCTGGTGGAACATTGGTTATGCCCTTGGTAGCAAACCCAAAGGACAACAGCTCCAGCTTACTATCCACTCTGCTGTCTTGTGTAGTTTACATGTTGCCAGGAATGAACAGCCCCTGGAGAGGGACATCATGCTTGGTAAACTAGAGGGACAGCAAAACAGAAGAAAGCCCTCACCAAGATCGATGGGCATGAGGGCTGCTACGTAAGAGCAATTGTGAGGCTGGTGCGGGACCAGCAATGCTTCCTTCTCTTGTACATATCGAGTTGCGATGACACTGAGCTGTCTCCATGGCACTTAACAACCACACCTGCTCTGCAGGAGAAAGATGTGGCAGCCTGCTTCTGTAAAACCTTACAGTCTTGGAAACCCTCCCGGGGGCAGTTCTATCCTGTCCTACAAGGAGGCTATGAGTTGCAATATTGGCCTAGGCAGGATTTAGATCATTTTAGCCAGAAATCATCATAGGACCCCACTTAATCAAATTGAATATTCCTTGTGCTCTAAAGGAGACCTGGATGTAGGTGACACGTGCTGAGGACTTCTCCAAGGAAGGTGGCCTCGGTTATCAATGTGATCCCATAGGGCCTGGTTCCATGCTCTGTGGGAACTGTGTGTTACGTGAGTACATATTGAATGAAGGATAGAGTATCTGAAAGAATCTGGTCCTGCCTAACTTCTGAGGCACTAACATATCAGCGTCGTGTTGACCAATATGAATGTGGAGTCCCTGGGTGGCAGGGGGTGGGCGGGGTTACACACACAGCGCTCACTTCTAGCTGAAAGGTGGGTGAGCTGAGTCCACCCAGAGGTGACTTAAAGGAGAAGCCTGGCCACCTGTTTCAGGAAGTACAAACCCTTTACAGAGAGATGGAAAAAAGATGCTGGCATTCCTGATCCTGCCCATGGCTCTGTGTGTTCCAACAGCCTGCTATAGCATCTGAGCGCCTATTGGGATAAGTACTTATTTCATGGTTAGCGGTATTCTATTGTGATTGACTTACTGTCTAAATAAGATTCAAAGAGAGGGCGGCACTAAGGGAGTGTTTGTGACCTGCATTTCCTTCAGGTGGCACTTGAGGCCCATGGTTTTCTGCCTGGATCAGCCAAGACTACTAAGACCTGGAATAGACACTCTCCTTACTATCTCATTGTCCAACACTTCCTGAACGCAATAGTAAAAATATCTACCGTCCCGCCATTAGAGTTGGCTGTGATGGTTGTGTGTCAACTTGGCTGAGCTTCAGTCGTTTGGCAGTTAGGAATGATGTCACTTGACAGTTAATGTAATGATGTAGTTATTTTCCAGTTTTGAAATGATGTAATCCTCTCCTCCTGAACTATATGGATAAGTGAGATAGTTGTTGGGTGTTCTGATTCTTAGTGATGCTCTGTACCACAGAACAAGTGGGTGTATGTTGAGGGGTGGTGGTGGGGGTGGAAGATGTTTGTGAGGCAAAGGAACAATTGTCATTGAGTTTATTTAACGCCCAACTCACGGCAGAGACAGGGGCTCCACTCGTGAGTTACTGTCTACTCCTGGGAATGGAGGATACGGCTGAGAAAACTCACTACAAACATTACACAGTGACAGTTATTCCAACATCACTGCGCTTCCTGGGCATCAGGCCTTTTTGTGAAGAAGGGATTGATGGAATGAAGGCATGGCATGTACAGTGTCTTGTTCTGTGTTTGTATTCCCCTCTTTCTGCTTCTTCCCTCATTCTCACTTACCATTGCCAAGGCCACTTTCCCGGCCCAGTTCCCATTGTAAATCCAGATCGCATACCCGTGCCTCACTGAGGTTCTTTAAGAACGTATATACGATTGGGTAAAAGCTTTGACAGGTTCTGTGGAAATAGACAGCATTCTTACGAATGGTTTTGTTCTGTTTACTAACAGATGAACTGTCCCGCCATACTGATAGTCCCACATCTTTCTGAGTTGCTGTTCCCATGTGCCATTCTGACAAAGAATGATGTTTTCCAGTTGTGACTTTTCCATCGTGGAACCATATTACAAGGTGCTGCCTTAGAGCACATGTGCTTGTGTTCATCATCCTTGCCCTTGCTCCATCGCCTTCAGTGGCTCTTGGCCTTGTGGGGGATAAAATTTACCTGAAAGTATTCCTTGAAAGTGTTCTGCAGCTTGACTTTAAACTCCTTTCCAAAATTAACCCCTCTTTAGATAACAACTGTATATTCTAAATTTGGTGGGGGTTTACATTTCAGACAGTCAACTTTGTGTTTACCTGTGTAAACACTAACCAAACCTCCCACTAGTTGACACTTCACCCACTTCTTACTTTCTTTTCTCCCTCCTGCATATCACCCAGGCTGACACTCATCAATAGTCTGGTCTAGGGGACGGCAAACTGTTGAGATGGAAAAGCCAATCCTGTCCCTCACAACAGTTTAAAAATTATTCGAGAACCATATATTTTTCACAGACAAATGAAATCACCATTACTGGAATAATATCCTTGAGAGTTTTGAATTTTCCTTCCCAGCCTCATGTATGTATCAGAAAGAACCTAGGTGGCTCTCCGGCCAAAGCTTGCCGACCGCTGGCCTGCTCTATGGCTTTGTCTCTCTCCCCCTCCTGCCCCCGCCCGCCCTTGTCCTCCTCACCTTGGCAGGCTTCATAGTCTCTTCTCTTTGGTATGAAGGTCTCCTCTTTGGTCTTCATCTTGTGTTTTCCCCTGTAACAGTAGTCTCATGCAGTTTCAGTCCTTTTACTGTTGGCTGATTTCACTCAGCTCAATGTTCTCCAGGCCCATCCGCCATGAGGTGCTTTGTGGCTTCCTCACTGTTTTTTAGGGATGTGTAGTGTTCCGTTGTGTGTACGTACCAGAGTTTCTTTACCCATCTGCTACTGATGAGCATTTAGGTTGCTGTTGTGAACAGTGCTGTTCTGAACACGGAGTCCATATATCTGTCCAGACCCTTACTTCTTTATGTTATACCCCCAGCAGAGGTGGTGTTTGATGGCATGGGATTTCTCTTCCCAGTTTGAGGGAGTACCATATGCCTTTCCACAGTGGTTGGGCATATTTACAGTCCCACCTGCCCTTAAAAATCTCTACTAGCTGTGAGGGCTAACACACCATTCCCCAAAATGCTGTGCACAACTACTTTCTTAGCTCCAGGATATGAGGTGGATTAGGATATTCTTTCTCTTCCTCCAACGCCCCAGTGTTAAAAACTCAAATCATCTCCGTAATCTTCTAAAAAAATTAATTCCATCACTTTCTCCCTAACAGTCCTTAACAATCTCCACTCCTCTCAAGCTCTCTCTGGGAATAGTGTCTCAATTTCTCATTTCATTGCACATGCATTTATTTATTCATTCATTAAGGGCACTTATCATTGATTATTTTGAATGATCACCTAAGATTAAAGCCTTTTCTGTTTCATTAATAGAACAGAAACCTACTCAATCCAATCCACATAACAAGAGATGTATAGAAAGATGTCCTGGCACAGAGGCTTGGTGGATGGGCCCCTCCCAGGTAGTTGCATATTCTAGATGAGGTGGGTGTAGGACTGGGGTGCAGTTCCCACTCAGAGGGTCTGTGGGTTCTCAGATGTGTTTGACACCTCAGCACAGGTTCCTTAACTATGAGGACTGACTGGAGTTAACCCTAGTTTGTATTCCCAGCTGTGTTTGTACAAAGTAAGTACCCTATCGCTTACTGATGGATCTCTGACTACGCAGATGATTTTTCGAGCTACTGTGGTGGAGAAGTGCCCTGGTGGTACAGTGGGTTAAGCTTTGGACTGCTACCCCAAAGGTTGATGGTTTGACCCCACTAACTGTAGGAGAGACATTTACAGGTCTTGAAAACCGACATTCGCAGGTCTTCTCTGTCTATAGGGTCCCTATGAATTGGAATAAACTTGATGGCAGTGATAGGAGCCCTGGTGGAGTAATGGGTTTCTCATTGGGCTGCTACTCTTGAGGTCAGCAATTCAAAACCCCTAGTTGCTCGAAGGGAGAATGATGAGGCTTTTTAAAGAGTTAATCTCAAAAACACTTGGGCCAGTTCTCCTCTGCCCTCTAGGGTCACTATGAGTTGGCATTGACTTGATGGCAGTGAGTTTTGAGTTTGAAAGCAGTGGGCTTATGTGGAAGGAATTATAGACACTTTGGACTGGATTCTTGAAAGAAAGGAAGATAGAAACTCACCTTTAAGACCTTTGCCTGCTTGTATTGCAACGATTGGGTCTTCATCCCAGTGATTGAGAGGTGGACTTTCTCATGGAAGGGCATTATCATCCTAATGGAATTAATATTTTTTGACAGTGTTTCTGGTTTTCAATTTCCATGTTTCAGTTGCCTCCAAAATGATGTAAAGTGAAAACCACTTTCTCCTTAGCAGTGTTTAGCAAGCAGCATAGGGACTCCTTACCCCACCGGGCCGCCCCACGCCCGAGGCAAGCAGGGCGCTGCTGCTGGTGTTTAGCAAGTCTGGGTGACCACCTAGTGGGCCCTCAGTAAGGACATACGTGTTGAAGGAATTGTGGTATCGTTGCACTTCCATAACAAATAACGCCGAGCGTGGCCTAGGAAGTGAGAGGGGACGGTGAGACCTGGGGTCCCACGAAGGCCGAGTTGCCGACTCTTGTAGCATCAGACTCCGTTGCAGCCTCTGTGTCTCTGGACTCTTGCATAGTCATTTGAAGATGGTGGTCGTGGGTTATGAGTTAGGCTGCTACCTAGGTCAGCAGTTTGAACCCACCAGCTGCTGCTTGGGAGTGGTGGTGGGGAGATGAAGCTTTTTGCTCCTATAAAGCTTTACAGCCTTAGAAACCCACAGAGGCAGTTCTACTCTGCCCCACAGGGTTACTCTGAGCTGAAATCGACTCCCTGACCGTGAGTTTGGTTTGCAAATGGAGACATTCGGCTGATGTCTAGAGTGCGTGCTCACACATCCTCCTCTTGACTACCCACCTCCCTCTTTTGGTGGATCCACGTCACGTACCAGGTGATGTGCTTTGCCTTCTGCCCTCAGCCATGATGAGGTTTCTGGGAGCCACCCATGCTGTCAAGTGTGGCTGTGAGTGAGAGTGTTGTGTACAGACAGCATTCCCAGGGCTTCTTCCCAAGGATTCCAGAGGGATTTAGTAAGGAGCCTGGGAATTCAGAGTTGGGGGTGGGGAGACAGAATTCACCCTGGCTCCCCGACCACGCCTTCTCCCTCTGAGTCTCCATTACTGAACCGTGGGCTTTATGGTAATGGACAAGACCCTCAGACAAACCAGGAATTCTTCCACTCTTTAGTCAATGTCTCCCAGGATCGCCCTCTGCGTTGTTCTGGCGCTCCCTGGGAGGTGTAGCTGTTAAGTTGGAGTGCTAGGTTGGTGCAGGCCAGACCCGCAGCAAATCCTTAGAAGTTGACATTGGTTTACTGAGTGTCAGCTCTGTAAATCCGTGCATGGAGCACCCAAAGGCGATGGCTGGGTGCTCCCAGCCCCCTCTCAGGCAGGTTTCCTCACAAGCATGTCTACCAAGAGAGCTTTCTCCGTTTGTGATCCTGAGAAGCCAGATGTTTTCACGGTCTGGTTATGGGTCACCCACAGAAAAGGTCAATCAATACCTTGTCTGTGGAGTCCTGATTGGTTAAGCAAACATTCTATTTATTAAGTTGTCTCCCCCCCTTGGAAAAAAAACACACAGTGGGCTGAATTTTAGCTCGGAGAAGTACTTTCTCCTGCGCAGTCAGCACTTCATTGTTTCCACCCGGGGAATTGGATCTATTAAAAATTAATACTTCACCAATCTTGGTTATTATTATTTTTAAAACATAACAATAACCATGGTATCTGAGAATGGGTCTTCGGGGTTGTCATGCGTCCCTCCAAGATGTTGGTTCATTTATAAGGAAAAGCAGATCTTCCTGAGGAGAAGCGAGCATGCCACATCTCACCCCAAATTCATTTCTGCTTGTTTGTACAATCTGCCCAGGGAGATGCCAGCACTCTGTCTAATAATGGGTTCCTTAAAATACTGCTCCCTGGGTGTCCAGACCAGTCTGCGGTGGAAGCTGGACAAGGGCGGTAGTCCAGACAATTGAGCCTTCCTGGGCGATCGGGAGCTGCAGTGATAATCCGATCTGAAGTCGAGACCGGATGTGGTTTTGAGACTCCCAGCCTCCTCAGCTCTTGTCTTATCCTGTGTCTCTTTGTACTCCTGTGAAGAGTACCAGTTTCAGAAACCCACTGGCAGCAGTTTGACCCTGCTCTGCAGGGTGGCTGTGTGGGAAACCACTCGCTGGCCGTGAGTTTGGTTTTGGTTTTCGGTGGATCGGGGTGCAGGACAGTGCCATTAGACCCCAGAGCCCAGTGACAGCGGGAAGCATGGCGCGGGAGCGGGCGGGGCAGTGGTTCCTTCTGCGGTTTGAGTCAGAACCAACCTCACATGACACCAGCCACACAGTGTGGAGGCCATGGTGGGGGTGCTTTGACTCACCCTGCCCAGGAGCTGGCAGTGGGCCTGTAGCTGGGGGTCTGGCCTCGCCACAGGAGGACACATTCTGCAATTCTCTTCCCACGTTGTCACTACCCCTTGAGTTGGTGACTTGTAAAGAAACAAATGTCTTCCTTTGTTGAGGCTGTTTAGCGCTAGGTGACTGGTGGTGGTCAATATAATCTATAGCACTTAGCTGCTAAACACACTTTGTCGCCCCAAAGCTGGTAAGAGTGTAAGAGGGAGCGGGATGGCGGATGACGGGAGAGAGAGGGGGGAAGGAGAAGACAGCGTGAATCATTGTGTGGGAGGAAGGTATTTTTTTTTTTTCCATTCAATTTCAGCTTCAAAACCCAGGAAGAGTTGTTTACGTGGTGAGTTTGGCTTCTTAATGAAAAGCATCTTGCGTAAAGCAAACCGAAGGGGTTACTAATAATGCTCTAGAAAATGCCATAGGGACCCCTCGGTGACGTTCCTTCCCATGCCTGGTCTGAGTCCACAGTGCATTTCATGAGAACGGCAAGGCAATGAGGGAGGGGTGGAGGCGGGGGGAGGTAATGGTAGTTTGAAGATGATGCTGGTGCGCTGCTTGCTGTTAGCTGCTGTCAAGTCATTCCCCAAGTTAACAAACGCTTGACGGTTGTCACTCATAAGGTTTTCATTGGCTGGTTGTTGGAAGATCACCAGGCATTTCTTCCTCGTCTTTCCTGGTTTGGAAGTGCCACTGAAGCTGGTTTGGCATCATTGCAGCATGCAGGCTGCCACTGACAGACAGGTGATGACAGTGTCTGAAGGGCGCACTGGTGGGGAATCGAACCAGGGTCTCCTGAATGGAAAGCGAGCATTCTGTGACTGAACCACCGACGCCACACACCCAACTGGCAGGCGGGGTTGATTGTGTGCTCTGGGCACCAGGCTCTCAGGTCATGATGTGAGGAGGCAGCAGAGCCCGGAGAGCTGAGGCAATGGGGGTGGGCCCTTTGATCTGAGCCAAATTCACCCCTGGGATTGGGGAATCACGAGAAGATGGAACCATTTTGTAGGAAGTCATGCAGGGATGTAGAAAGAAGCCTGATCACTACCCTGTCCTGCCTTTGGGGATGAAGGTGGACAATATCGGTTTGGTGCTGACTTGGCGCCAGCATCACAGAGTCTATGAAGGATAGACGGCACTTGGGAAATGTGCCGTGCAGTGACTCTGCGAGGCCGGGTGGACACAGTGCTGTAGGCTTTTTGGCCTCCTGCTTGTGTGGGTCTCTGTGCCATCTGGGGGTGTGAACCACCTCTCAAAGCATCCCCTGACCCAAAGCCAGTGCATGCGGCTCATGAGAGCCTCCATGAGACACGGAGGCTTGACTCGTGATACAAACCCCCAAAGCTGCGTCTGAGCAGAAAGCCTTTCCCACTCCTCTCACTTAATGGTTTTTCTACACCAGAAGCTGGAATAAATTGTGTCCCTTCACATTTTCAGTCTTTCACTTGTGCAGCTCTCCTTTCTTGGGACACGTCTTCTCCCTTCTCCTTTCCACTTGTACTGCCCTCTTAGAGCCCCCGACGGCATCGTGATGAAAAGCTCTGACTATATGCTCCCTTTAAGGAGCCCTGGTGGTGTAGTGGGTTCCATTGGGCTGCTAACCACAAAGTCAGCAATTCAAAACCACCAGCTGCTCCACAAGAGAAAGATGAGGCTTTCGGCTCCCATAAAGATTGATACCCAGGTGAACAAGCGGCCATCTAGCTCAGAAGGAACAGAGTCCACATGGAAGAAGCACACCAGCCTGTGCGATCACAAGGTGCCAAAGGGACCAGGTATAAGGCATCATGCAAATATATATATATATATATATATATATATATATATATATATATATATACCATAGTAAATGAAGGGGGAAGTGCAGAGTGGAGACCCAAAGCCCATTTGTCGGTCACTGGAGATCCCCTCACAGAGGGGTTTAGGAGAGGAGATGGGTCAGTCAGGGTGCAATGTAGTACCGATGAAGACCACAGCTTTCCCCCAGATCCTGGATGCTTCCTCCCCCCAACTACCATGATCCGAATTCTACCTTGCAGGACTGGATAGGGCAGAGGTTGTACACTGGTGCATATGGGAGCTGGAGGCACAGGGAATCCAGGGTGGATGATACCTTCAGGACCAGGGGTGTGAGGGGCGATACTGGGAGGGTAGAGGGTGAGTGAGTTGGAAAGGGAGAACCAGTTACAAGGATCCACATGTGACCTCTTCCCTGGAAGAGGGACAGCAGAGAAGGGGGGGAAGGGAGACTCCGGATAGGGCAAGATATGACAAAATAACGATGTATAAATTACCAAGGGCACATGAGGGAGGGGGGAGCTGGAAGGGAGAGGGAAAAAAGAGAGGACCTGATGCAAAGGGCTTAAGTGGAGAGCAAATGCTTTGAAAATGATTAGGGCAAAGAATGTACAGATGTGCTTTATACAATCGATGTATGTATATGTATGGATTGTGATAAGAGTTGTATGAGCCCCTAATAAAATGTAAAAAAAAAAAAAAAAGATTGATACCCTCGAAACCCAGAGGCAGGTCTACCTTGTCTTACAGGGTGGTTATGAGTTGGAGTCAACTCAGTGACAGAGGGCTTGGTTTTGGGTTTATCTGCTTCCTTGAGACCTTTACTAACTCCCATGTCACCTTCTCTGGGGCTCCTCCTTCCATGGTCTCAGGCTGAGTTGTGTTTCCTTCCATGTGCTCTTTTTGATATCACTTACCTCTGTGTATTGTGATTCACGAAGAAGCTGTGGTAGTTACATAATCTGGTGTCAACTTGCAAAGGGCTGGAGGTTAGCCTGTCAATCAGGTCATAGCTTGATGACCTCATTTGGAGGTGCTATCGACATAAATAGCTCACTGGAGGCGGGACACACTCAGACTCTCTGGGAGACATTCCTGCTGACAAGACACATGGAGCCATGCTGATGGCAGCTAGAACCTTGGAGCTGGAGGAGCCACGTGGAGACCCATGCTAGTGCTAAGTTACTTCCACCGCCACTGGATCCACAAGACTTTCCACCCACTGGCCTGTGATCCTTCTGCATTCAGTGGCATTTCATATACTGTGTGAGTCTGAAGAGGAATTTATAGACTGGTATCAGACATAGGGGCTAATATTGGACTTATGGACTTGATCTAGACTGGGCTAGGATGTTTTCTCAATATGCAATTGCTCTTGATATAAAGCTCTCGCTTACACACAGATGAGTGTCTCTGGACTTGTTTCTCTAGTCAACCTGGACTAACACAGAAGCCCTGGTGGTGCAGTAGCTAGGTGCTCAGCTGCTAACCGGAAAAGTCAGCGGTTCAAAGCCCCCAGCTGCTCCCCAGGAGAAAAATAGCAAAATGGTACAGATTGGAAACACCGTCAGACAGTTCTACTCAGTCCTGTAGGGTCACTGTCAGTCAGAATCAATCAGGCAGGGGTTATTTGATTCTCTGGTGGTCTTCCTGTTACACTGTGAATTTTTATCTGTAGGGACCTGAGTTACTGACTAAGCAGAATGAACACACTATGGAATCATGGCCCTATTCAGAGTTGGCTTGAATCCAGCTGGTGCCCAGTGGCAGAGACTAGCTGGGTGCACACCCAACGTGGGCATCTTTGGCATTTGGCACCAGATGAATTCTCTATTTGGGAGCCTGTCTTGTATAATGTAGGAGGTTTAACAGTGACCTTGATATCTTCCCACAAGATGCTGAAGACCCTGTTGTAGCAATCAGAACTAGCTCCCCAAATTATCAAATCCCCCTGTCACTCCAGGGACGGGGGTGGGGTGGGGGGGGCGGGCGGGGAGAGAACCATGCCAGGAGATCTCTGTGCCTTTCAATGGAGCCATGAGACAAGCTCTCACCACTGGTCTGAAATGAGAGGCAGTTAAGAGTGAGTGTGCTTTTCCCACCTTCTGCTGTTCAGCTGCAGGGGGTCCAGTGCAGAACCTGAAACCCTCAGGCATCATGGAGCACAAGGGTGGGAGGTGCCTGGGCCCTTGGTGATCATGTGGAGCAGAATCTGTCCTTCCAACCTGCCTTAGACTGTACCATAGAGAGATCAATGGATGTTTATTTCAGCAGTTGCCTAACTTTCCTTGACTCTTGGGATGAAGCGATCCTGCTGAAGAAGCCACATTCCGGGGACCAGCCATGGGAAAAAGAAATAACTTTTGTTTGCTTGTTTTTTGTATAGCATCAACCGGTCCTATTGCTACAATTCTTATAATTTCTTTATTTTATTAGAAAAAGAGAAGATAATAAGATGGGAATTTAGTAATTACTACCGCCCTAGGGAACAACCTTTGTTATACAGAGAACACAACTTTGCTTACTGAAAGTGAAGAAGACTAGAAATACTCATTGAGCATCACAGCTCAGAGCCTTCAGTGTGGACTACATCTCCACATGAAGAAAACAAATCTTCACAACCGGACCAATAAGCAACATCACGATAGATGGGGAAAATGCTGCCATTGTCCAGGATCCTGTTTTATCGGGCTCCTTAGTGAGGTGCCCATGGAAGCAGCAGTCGAGAAATCAAACAATGTGTGTAATGCCTTGGAAAAATCTGCTGCAAAAGACTGTTTTAAAGGTGTCACGTTGAGGACGAAGGTTTGCTTAACCCAGGCCGTGCTATCTTCAGTCTCGTATGCATGCAAAAGAAGTGAGCAAGGGGACCAAGGACCACGGAACTAAGATGCCTCTGAATAATGGTGATGGCAAAGAAATGAAATATTTTCCATCGTCTACCAGAAGGACAGCAAAACTCTCCTGGACGAAGTGCAGCCAGAATGCTCCTTTCAAGCCAGGATTGCCTGGAGTTTGTCTCATCTACTTTGGACTTGTTATCAGGAGGGAAAAGGGGACTTCATGCTTGGTAAGGCAGAACAACAGTGAACAAAAGCCAGACGCTCATGGGTTAGAGTGTCACAGCGACTTCAACACTAGGCTTGAACATAGCTCGGATGGTGAGGCTGGTGCAGGGCCGGGCAGTGCTTTGTTCTGTTGTTCACAGGGTTGCTATGAATCAGAACTGGCTTCCTAGAACCTACTGTAACAATAGGTGAATAATAAGCAGCTCTGAGCTATAAATAACTTCCGTGAAAAATAATAAAACCAAGTGTTCAGTCATTTTCATTTCATTCTGTGTGGATATGTGTTCTGTAGCATAACCTCAAGTTGAGATATGTGTGGTAGTTTGTATTTTAATGTGTTTTCATGGATTTTGTGGGGGGGGAGCTCTGGGAGTCGGGGATGACAGATGTTGATACCCTGCAGTCACAGCTGCTCCCACATCATTAATGAATAAATCATCGCATGATATGATGATCGCTGAACCAGACACAAATGTACTGAGTCCACCAGCATGCTGTGGATTAGTGTCCTTTAAAAGCTGAACCCAGACGCTTGTTTAGCAGATGCACAGGTCTAGATTTCTTCTGCAGCAATTCGTTGTGTTTGTGGTTCTGTCTATGTAGAGCCAACCACAATGCCTAAGCTGAATGGTTTCACTTTGCAACCATGTGCATGAGAACGCCAGACTTGTTGTGGGAGACAGAGCCTTTTTGTGGATGAGTCCTTGGTGGGTAGGAGCTCTTTGTCTGACTCGGTGGTTTTGCGTTCGGGCTTTGTTTGCCCATTGTTCAAAAAGCCGCCCCAAGTGAGCATCATCCAACTTGTGTCAGTCAGTCAGCATCCATGTCAGGAAATCCGGCCACGTTGGCTAGGTGGAAACTTCTCTCTTCTTAGTCAAAATCTTGCTAGATGTCTTAACTAGCAACTATTTGATTCTATTGGGCTTTGTCCACATAAATAAGAACAGTTCTAGGAACTGCAAACACAGGGAATCCAGGGTGGATGATCCTTTCAGAACCAGTGGTGAGAGTGGAGATACTGGGAGGGTGGAGGGAGGGTGGGTTGGAAAGGGGGAATTGATTACAAGGATCTGCATGTGACCTCCTCCCTGGGGGACGGACAAAAGAAAAGGGGGTGAAGGGAAATGTCGGACAGGGCAAAATATGACAAAATAATAATTTATAAATTATCAAGGGTTCATGAGGGAGGGGAGAGTGGGGAGGGAGGGGGAAAATGAGGACCTGATGCCAGGGGCTTAGGTGGAGAGCAAATGTTTTGAGAATGATAAGGGCAAAGAATGTACAAATGTACTTTACACAATTGATGTATGTATGGACTGTGATAAGAGTTGTATGAGCCCCTAATAAAAAGCAAACAACAAAAGAACAGTGAACACATTGATTGCTCTGCTTATCTGCCAGATTCAAAGTGCTTTGCATATTATAACTTTATTTAGTCCCTACAGCAATCCTGGGGGTATGGAGGTGGCACGATTATGTCTCCTTCTGTAGATGGAGAAGTTAATGCACGGACAGGTGACATGACTAGCCTAAACGCACCAGACAGGTAAATGCCAGGACTGGGATTGACCCTCAGCCCTCAATGGCTCCGGACTATAAACCCAGCCGTAAGTATGCTGCTTCTGATGGCTCATGCGGTCAGTGACAACCTCTCTGAGACCGCCTGGGTTTCCATGGTTTCAACTAACATGTGTAGGTGACGATGGAAAAGAGCCTTTGAGACCTTTGGTGTCTCATGTGTTGAACTTACTCCTTCCCCAACTGTGCTGTCAACTGATCCTCTGTCATGTCTTCCATAACCATTCAGCTGCCTGGAAGAAGGTCCTGAATCCATATGCTGATTTGAATGTTTCCATACAGAGAAGCCCCCTAAGACAGGTTCTCAACCTGTGTGTTGAGATCCCTTTTGGGGGGATGAACAACCCTTTCACAGGGGTCACCCGATTCATAACAGTAGCAAAATGGCAGTGATGAAGTAGCAATGAAAATAATTCGATGGTTGGGAGCCACCACCACATGAGGAACTGCATGAAAGGGTCGCGGCCCGAGGAAGGTTGAGAAACAAGGCCCTGGGAGGTAACCTCTTGAGGGAAAGAAAACGTGTGAGTATAAGGAACTCACCTGCCAGGCGTTTCCATCGGATGAAGTGGTTTTGGGGTCCCTGGGGCGCGAGATCACATCCTGCTGGAGTATTTATGGAATGGCTGGGTGGTCCTGAAGGAGCCCTGATGTGGGGCAGGGGTTACAGGGGAACTCCCCAGCTGCTCCAGGGGACAGATGGGGCAGTCTGCTTTCCAGAAAGATTTGCACCTTTGAAGCCTCCTGGGCAGACCTTCTCTGCCCTACAGGGTCGGTGGGAGTTGGACTTGACCCAGATAGCTGGTGTGAACAGCGAACATGCTTAGCTGCCAATGGAAAGAATGAAGTTCACCCGGAAGAAGGTGCCCTTGAAAACCTCATGGAGCGCAGATCGACGCTGGCACACGGGAGGGGGCCATGGTTGGCACAGACGCAAAGGTTTAGGTACTCAGAATGGCTTTCATTAACCATGTCCTCTAAGGCTAAATTGTTGTTTTCTGGACTTGTGGGCAGCTGGGGATGCCATTCCAGTTCGGTAACAAGATCCGTAACTGCAGGGCGGCACCTTATCTAGTGACTGGCAAAGACTGGTTGATGGATGGCAGAAGGGAGGGTTGAGCAAGCGCAATCAGAGGGAGGATTAGAGAGGTGGGTTGGGGCCAGTCCATGGAAGTCCAGGGAGGGAACTTGGAGATTCATTTGCTAGGAGATGCTGGTAGTTTGGAGTTAGAGAATGACGTGAGTGAGCAGCTATGTTTTGGGAACCTTAACATGGTACTGCTCACGTCGGCTAGCACCAGGAGGGGAGACAAGAGAAGCTGAAGTAAAGGCTCCATCCCTGGGGGCAAGGATCAGGGTCAGAGAGAATGAACGAAAGTCAAGACAGCACACGTCGAAATGGGCTGACTGATTAAACGAGGGCAGGGCGGTCATTGTTACGGTTTTCAAGTCCGAAGTCCGAGGTGCTTCATGGTACGGAAGATGAAAACGACCAAACTTGGGCAAAACATTGAGTCAACGTCGGAAATGGCCGTCAGCAGCGGGGCATCTGTGAGTTGAACCCAGTTTCCGAGAGGGTGAGGGAGCCTCCAGAGAGGACTGGCTAGGAGCAGACCTCAGTTAAAGGGGATGGGAGTCAAATTGAGCAAAGAGAGCCCTGCAGATATGAAAAGCGAGGCACGAGGGGCTGCCCCGTAGGAAGGTCTGGGTTCCTTCCTTCTTCTTCTTCTTCCCAAATGGATAGGGGTTGCTTCGGGATTGACGATCTTGACAACATCATGATAAATGGAGACAAGATTGAAGTTGTTCATTGGCTCCTCCATTGGTGTGTCCGCCACAGAACCAGACGATGTCGTACACTGGACACACTCGCTACAAGCAGCCTCTTTAAGGTGTGAAAATGCAAAGATGTCTTCTTGGCCTGACCCAAGTCTTGGTATTTTCCATCTCCTTTCATGAGAAACTATTTTTATTTTGTGACACGTATACACATTCACGACCTAAGGATACGTGATATGTAAGAGGACAGTTCTATAGGGGATCCTGCCTGAAATGCTGGGAATCTCTCTGGCGGGAAGAACCTCACGTTAACTCACCAGCTCCCAGATGCTCATGGGGCCGGCTGGCTCTGACTTTTCCCAGATAGTAGCCTAGCTTAGAACGCCTGCATTTCCTTACTTCCCTCTGTCATCCTATTCAAATCCCATTCCTCCTTCAATATCCTGCTCCGCTCCCATCTCTGACTCTCTGGTCATCCCAGATCACCATGACCTCTCTTGCCTTGCGTCTTGGATTGGTGCCAGCTGAGGACTCTTGGAAGGTCAGCCTCTTCTTGTTCATTTTTTGTGGCCCAGGTACTTAACTTATTCTTTTGACCATTAAATGTTGGTGTGGACTGTTTTCTTATGTCTCTCACGAGCTCTTCTCCCTGCAACCTCTCCATTGATCTAATGCCTTTTGATAAATCCCCAGTGTGGTTTGTCTATACTGGTACTGGCTGGTTGCTTAAGGATTATGTCACCAGAATGTTTCCTCTCCTCTTGTATGTACGGTGTCTGAGAAGTGGAATCTTGTATCTGCAGTCAGAAGTCTAGAATGCTGGTTACCACCATTGACTTAGTTTAGTGCATAGACCAAGAGGCGGTCACTGAAAGAGAACAAGGGGATAATGTGTGGTTTATGGAAGGTGAACGTTGAGGCCTTTCACCACACTTCATCAGTCTGTCTGCTGCGCGAGCTGAAGGAGGACATGGCATCAGGGTTGGAGGGAAGGCTCATTAAGCCCCTGGCTTGCTGAAAGGGAAGCGGACTGGAAGCACTTATTGGGGAAGATCAAAGGCGGCGAAAATCCTCACAACTAGATCAATAAACAGATCACGATACATGAAGGAAAGATTAAAGCTGTCACGGAGCCCATTTTTTTGTGTCCTTCATCCGGGCCCCAACTCCGAACACACTGCCATTGAGTCGATGCCGACTCACAGCGACCCTACAGGACAGGGTAGACCTGCCGGCAATCAGTGCAGCAGTCCAGAAACGAGATGACGTCTTCCAGCAGACAGCGTTGCCGTAAACTCTCTTTAAGGTGTTCAAATGCAAAGAGGTCATATTGGCTTCACCCGAGCCTTGGTCATTTCAATCACCTCGGACACGTGTGAAACCCCGACAGTGAATAAGGGAGAGCAGGAAAGAAATGCTGTCTTGGAATGGGGAGTTCTTCACTGCCAGAAGAACAAACACGTCTGTCTTGGAAAATGCATAGCCAAGAGGTTCCTTGGCAGGAGAGATGGTGGGAGTTTCCTCCTTGTTCTTTGGGCAGGTTATCAGGAGGGCCAGCTGCTAGAGAATGCATCAGGCATGGTCCAAAGCCGGGGGGTGTGTGTGGGGGTGGAGAAGACCCTCCAGGAAACGGATTGCCATGGTGGCTGTGACAGTGGGCTCAGACATAGCCGTTTAAAAGCTAGTCTTTTGTACCCAAGAGTGCTGAGTTAGAGCCAGCTCAGGGACACCTTCACAACATTCCAGAGGCACGTTGACTCTCGAGTGAATGCTTCTCTTGATCAGGTATGCGACCGTGGTCAGTTAACAACATGCTGTGCACAATGCGGATTTTGGACATGTTGATGGGCGAGAGCAGGCCGTGGAGAAGGACATGCCTGGTAAGTGAGAAAGGCAGTAAAAAGAGAAGAACTGCCACAGGGGCTGCCGCAGGGGCTCAGACGTAGGAACAATGGTGAGGACGGTACAGGACCAGGAGGTGCCAGGGCTGCGGTACATAGGGTCGCTATGAGTCGGAGCTTCATGGCACCGAAGAGCAATATTTTGGCAACAAGGAGATAGTAGGGAGGTCAGTCCTCTTGTCATTTTGCCTTCATGTAAGACCCTAGGGTGGGTGGCCAGGAACCAAAATAAGCTCACAGCCCAAGCGGATGAAATAGTGGAGAAGGCTGATGTTCGTTTTTGTGTTTCTTTAGCACCATGATTAGGCAAAATTCTCTTAGTGTGGTATGAAGCATGGCAAATAAACAGAATGAAAGGACACTTCGCAAGAGAGCCCCAAAGCCAAATCAGCTGCTCTCTAGCCCCTTCCTATCATAGTGACCCCATAGGATGGGGCAGAACTGCCCTGTCATGTCTTATAGGCTGTGATCTGTACGATGCAAATCCTCACATCTTTCTCCTTCGGAACGGCAGGCGGGCTCTACCCGCCAGCCTTTGAGTTAGCTTTGAGCACCTTCACCACCGCACCACCAAAGCTTCTGCACACTTATTGAGACAGATTAGGAAAATCTTTGGGGGAGTACCATGGCTTACATTTTCCCTTCATGAGGTTTATATACTGATAGAGGCTCAGCCCCACTGGCCTCAGGAGACCCCCCAAGTGTTTAGTCCTGGTTTGTAGGATCTACTGTCCTAGATTTGCACCTGCTCCGTTTTCCCCACTTTCTTTGAGTTAGGAGCCCTGGTAGTGCAGTAATTATGAGTTGGGCTGTTAACCACAAGGTCAGCAGTTTGAAACCACCAGCTTCTCTTCAGGAGAAAGATGAGGCATTCTGCAATAGAGTGTTCCAGTCTCGGAAACGCACAGGGTAGTTCTACCCTGTCCTACAGGGTCTCTAGGTGTCAGAATCAATTTGATGGCAGTGAGTTACAGAGACAAAAATGTTTATTTCTTCAGAGAATGTGCTAGGTGGGCTAGTGTCCACAGTTCACTTGGATCATCAGTGTTTCGTGGGTTGGCAGAAAAGGGGAGATGAGGGGTTGGTAGCTCGGCTGCTGTATTAGGCGAGACCTGCCAGCTCTTGGGTGGCAGAGGATGCAGAAGTGTGAGGTACCTTTAAACTATTCACTACCCTTTCATTTTTGACTTGTACTTTTATGTGTTTTTAAAAAATGCCAACATGTATTTGGCACCAATTAAATACCAGATGTCCTCGGACGGTGCAGATGGGTAACTTGCTGGGCAGCTAATTGAAGCGCGGGCAGTTTGAGTTTGCTCTGAGGTACTGTGGAAGAAAGCCCTGACAACCTCCTTCAGAAAAACCAGCCAGTGAAAGCCCTCCCGGGACGGGCCTGCTGCGACACTCCTAGGGTCACTATGGCTTGGAGGCAACAGCAAGGGACATGTTGTGTAGCGTCTACATAATTTACCCAATTTGATCCTCACGATCGTTTATTAGGAGCAGGGTCTGTGTTTAGCCCCATTTTGGGGGGAGGACCGAGCTGAGATGCAGAGATGTTTAGTAGCTTGCCGAAGAATAACTTGATCGTTGGAGTCCACTATGAAGGATTGGCACGCAGAACTGCCCTTCTCGGAACACAGATAGGCCCATCTCTTACGGTGCACTGATCTCCCAGAAGTTTGCAGTAATAGTTCATGAAAACTACCAAGAAAAACACAAGCTGCTGTCGGAAAGGAAACACCCTAATAGCACCCTTCTCGCAGGAGTTTGAAGCCACCCGTAATTGCTAGGAAGAGCGCCCAGTCTTTCCACTGCTGTCAAGCCACAGTCTGGGGAACAGACAGGGGCAGTTCTACCCTGTCCTCGAGGGTCGCAATGAGTCAGAATCCATTTCCTGACAGTGAGTTTAGTTTTTCATGTATGATAATTACTAACTGCAAAGATGGACACGCTACAAACAATGAATGACCAGCAATTTCCAGAATGTTGTAGCTGCCCTTTTACTCTGTGCTTGTCATAATCGAGTTGAAATTAATTACCTTATTGTGACTATTTTGTTTCTACATCAGAAATTGGTCGGGAAATTATAGTTCAACAAATAACTGCTGAAGTCCTGATGATAATTATTTCAATGACATAATTGTGAAAGTAGATAATAATGAGGTTGTGTTGAGGGAAGTCTTTGCTAGGAAACGAGCGAATGCTTTCGAAATGTAGGGCAAGCCAGGAAGGAGGTGTCATTAGGAATGTGTGTAGTGTATCACAGAAATGGGTAGGTTTTCAGGGCTATTTCTGAAGATGAGAAATTGGACTCTTCAGAGTTTAATTCCAAGTTCGTAACCAGACATTATTAAGGG
The DNA here is from genome assembly GCF_050624435.1 of Tenrec ecaudatus. Classification (NCBI taxonomy): domain Eukaryota; kingdom Metazoa; phylum Chordata; class Mammalia; order Afrosoricida; family Tenrecidae; genus Tenrec; species Tenrec ecaudatus. Next base: position 15,403,700 of record NC_134544.1, read on the forward strand.
CGTCAACCACAGTAGAATTTCTCTGACAGCAGAATTTCTTTATATATATCACCAGTGTCAAGCTCATTGTTCCAAATCTGTACTGGAGTGTGTCAAAATAACAACAAAAACCCAAACTCTAAGGTAGAATCTGTGGGTTTCCAAGATTAACTCTTTATGGGAGTAGAAAGTCTCATCTTTCGTCCAAGAAGCAGCTGGTGGTATCAAACTGCTGACCTTGCTGTTAGCCCCATGAGAAACCCACTTCTCCAAGGAGCTTAAGCCATTAGCATCCTGTAGCGTGGTTAGGAGTTGGGCTGAGGCGGCAGCAACAGTTAGAAACCACGAGCTGTTCCCAGGGAGAAAGCCGAGATGTCCCTCTCCTGTACAGAGTTTCAGTCTCGGAAGTCCACAGGGCCACGTCTCCCTAGTTCTACAGGGTCACTAGGAGTCAGAATTGACACAATGGCAATGAGTTTGGTTTGGGAGTTTTGAGAGTCCTCTTCATGAAAAGCTGTAGATTTTGCCACAAATTTTTCTAGGTTCCTAGAGCTTGTGGTTGGTGTGTGCTGTCAAATTGATCCTGCCTCTAAGTGACCTTATAAGACCCAGTCAAACTGGTCTAGAGTGTCATCGAGGCTGTGACTTTAGAGAGACAAAAACACCAGGTATTTTCTGTCCAGAGCCACTGGTTCAAAACACCAACTTTTCTGTGAGCAGCTGAACGCTTAATCATTTGCCAGGATGGCTCCTTGTCAAGAGCTTGCCACCTTCCAAATAAATCACCCCAATTTATAGTTTCGGGGGAAAGACAGAAGAGTTACAGTCTTGGAAACTGACAGGGGCAGTTCTACCCTGTCCTTTAGAATCACTCTGAGTTGGAATCGACTGGATGGCAGTGAGTTTGGTTTTTTGGCTTACTTACAGTTGGGAAAGCCAGGTGTTGCCGAAGTGACTTGAAATCAGTAGTGACCCTGGAGTCGGCCCTGATGGAACACATCATCCTGTTCAACCTGGGTCATGCTCAGGTACCACCTGTGCCTTCTCTTCAGAAGGTTCTCCTCCAGTCAACCTCACTGCACAGGCCTACAGTGTCTGGTTTACCACTGGAGATTCACGCCTTTGGTAGGCAGCGCAGCGTGGTGAGAACCGCATGCGCTTGTGCGCGTTCACTGCCGGTTGAATCCGTATTGTGCTTCTTTCCAGCCTGTGATCCTGAGCAGATCACACAGCCTTTCTGAGTCTCGATGTGCCATGCCTGCCTTGGAGGTCAAGGTCAGGGGTGCCTGAGGTGCATGCAGCATGTGTAAGGTGCGAGGAGCTAAGGAATATGCAGGTGCTCTCTTGTTGCACTCACACAAGGGCCCGCCATGTGAGACAGGGACCACAGGCAGGCCCAGATGGACGGGGGTGAATTGGTCCATGGTCCAAAGCTGGGAGGTTGAGATTTCACAATACGTTTGTCTCCCCCCTTCTTCCCTTCTGGGTTGCATGTTTGTGAGTCCTGTGCTAAGATGTGAGTGCCCTTGGGAAGGGTATTGTGTCACTTCTACACAATTGTGGTCGCTTGTCAGTTTCACCGGGTGTCCAACAGCTTCAGGAAGCAGCTGCAGGGTCTTGGGGCAGGAGAATCTGGGATTAGGAGCCTGGGTTGGTAGAGGGAGTGTGAAAAAGGTGAAACCAGAAGTTGTAACCTTCTCTAGATATTGATTTGCTGTTGTGTGCCAACTCATAGTGACCCTGTAGAATGGAATGAGAACTGCTCCTCAGGGCAGCGGCATCACGAGGGTTGCTGCCACCAAGGGTGAGAACTGATAGCGTCCCTTCCTTCCCATACAGGACAGAGTCCTCTGTACTGCTTGCTCATAGCGTGGGATGTGGTAAATACAGCCAGACATGGCTAACATGTGATATTTCTTAGAGTGTATAAATGCTAATGGCAAGGTTGTTTTACAACATCTTTCTACATTAAATTAGAACATTATTAGTATCAGAGCAGAAATCTTTTATGATTTCCCCCTTCTTTCCTTTAATTACTACTTCACTCTCAAAAAAGATAGTTTCACTAATATGACTATCCACAATTACTGTAGCTAAAGCTCCAGGAAAATTGACAAAAGCAGCAACTATAAAAACACCAGCAGCAACGAAAACAACCACACTTTGAAGCTCCAGCCGATGAATCCACTTGGTTTGAAGCTTCCATGATAATTGGGTCTAACGACAGGTCTGCCCAGAGTGCATTAGAAGGTTCAAAGTCAGGAGCATAGAAAGCTAGCCTTGTAGTAGGTGCAAGCTGGGCTTGTGAACAGCATTTTTGTGGTTGGAACTAAACGACAGGGATATGTGCTAATAAAACATCATCCATTTTATTGGTAGTCATTTTGATGTCACCCCTTCCCCTCCAGTGATGTCCCTGCTAGGCTGTCATTTCGACAGAAGCAGGTGGCCAGGTCTCCCCCCCACCCCCACCCAGGAATGGGTGATAACCCATGAGAGGTTCACTTTGCTGACCTTTAACCAGTGCACTGCCCAGGCTTCCTTGGCTGCGTCACTTCCCGAAGGTGTGGAGGCGGAGACCTCAGGGAAGTCAGAGCCAGACAGCTGGGTTTGTGCTTTGATTCAGTGTCTCTGCCATGGTGAGGGAAATGTCAGGCTGTGTAAGATATGACAAAATAATATTTTTTGAGGTGGTGGGGTGTGGGGAGGGAGGGGGAAGTGGGAAAAATGAGCTGATGCCAGGGGCTTAAGTGGAGAGCAAATGTTTTGAGAAGGATGAGGGCAACGAATGTACAAATGTGCTTTACACAATTGATGTATGTATGGATTGTGATAAGAGTTGTATGAGTCCCCGATAAAATGATTAAAAAAACCCAAACCAAATGTGACTTCCTGAGACTTTGATGCCACAAAGCCGGAAGAAAGGGTCAACCCTGTCTTTTAAAAGGCTTTTCCACACAATACATAACAAATACGTAAGCCTTTAGCTGCCCTTGAAAGCCAGCCTGGGCAATCAGCCATTTGTTCTGATTGGGAAAGTGCAGCAGAGAGAGGGGACCACCCAGCTCTGCCCGCTGTCTATCCCTACATTTCCTTGGACAGCTAGCTGGCTTACCCCAGGAGGTATGTTCGGTGCCCCCCCCCCCAAAAAAAAGGGCAAACTCACTGCCATTGAGTCTATTCCCACTCAACAATCCTACAAGACAGACTAGAACTGCCCCTGTGAGTCTCCAAGGTGGCCAATTTTACAGGGGCAGAAAACCTCATCTTTTTCCTTCTGAGTGGCTGGTGGTTTCGAACTGCTGGTCTTGCAGTGAGTGGCCCAATTAGTAACCTGCTATGTCATCAGGGCTCCTTTCGGATCCAAGGAGGTGAGCAGACTGGACTTAATCTGTTGTTTCTTTAGCTAGCAGATTCTTCTGTGAAAGGTCGCAGTGGTGGGGCTGTGTTTTGTTGCATTTTCTGGGTTTTCTCAGTACAGTGGGACTTTCCCTAGAACTGGGCACTAAGGCAACATCAGACACTTGTCTTTTTGTGGGTCTTGGCCCTCTTCTTCATCTCAAGTGCTGGCTGGCAGGAGCCCTGCTGTTGTGTTGGGTTAGGCATTGGGTTGCCAGCGCCAAGGTCAGCATTGAACGCCCCCAGCCTCTCCATGGGTGAAACCTGCCAGCGTGTTCCATAGCATCACTGTGAGCCAGAATGGAGGCAGTAACTGTCTGAGTTTTGAGCTGAGAGTTAGCTGATGGCATCTGGGTCTAAAGCAGTGGTTCTCAACCTTCCTGATGCAATCAGTTTCCCTTTCTGCTCCCCCCACCCATCCCCTTCACCCTTCCCCTCTGGTATCTCTCCTCCAATTCCTGCTCCTGGGTTACGTGTGTCCCAGACTTTTATCTCTTAGCTTCGGCTGTTTACATGCTCTGGTCTAGTCCAAAGTGAGAGGCATCACTGGGGTCCTGGTGGTGGGGGTGAGGAAGCTTCAAGGAACCAGAGGAATAGTGTTTCATCAGTGCTTTACTGCACCCTGGTTGACTCATCCCTTCCCTGTGATCCCTCTGTGGGGGGATATCTGCTCTGATCCCCTCATTCTTAACCATATTGTTTTGTTTGTTTGATTGTTAAGGGTCTTCTGATGCCTGTTACTTGGTCCTGATGACACCTTATGCTTGCACAGGCTGGTGTGATTCTTCCATGTGGCTTGTTGTTTCCCTTCAACCCTTTAAGACACCAGGCGCTTTATCTTTTCATAGCTGGCCACCGTCTGCCTTCTTCATCACATTTGCTTATGCACCCATTTTGTCTTCAGCGATTGTGTGATTGTGTCGGGAGGGTAGCATCTCAGACTGCCAATTTGTTAGAACAATGTGTTCTTGTATTGAGGGAGGGTATGAGCAGAGGCCCAAAGTCCATCTACTACCTCAGTGTATTGCCATATAAATATATGTACATAGGTCAATAAATTTTTAATCATTTTATTAGCAGCACATATAATACTTCTATTTCTATAGATTAATGTAATTACATATGGACACCCCTATGTCACAGTACTTCCTCTCAGCGAGATTGCTCTTGTGCCAGAACTCCCAGGATCTCTATATGCACCTTGTTATTGTTTTTTATTGTTGTTCTCCCGTCTATGGCGATGTTTGCCTCATGTTCTCCTGTCTGTGGCGATGTTTGCCCATCACACCTTTCCCCCCCGCCCCTTTCTTCCCCCAAGTTCCCCCAGGATCATTGACCCTGTTGCTTTGTCCTCGAGCTTGCTTCCCATGCCTGTCTTGTATAAATAGGCATACCAGCAATGCTTAGTCCAAATAAAATAGAAAGCAAGTCATTAACCCTTGCCAATAAAAGAAAAAGAGAGGAGAAAAAACATAAAAAAGAAACAAACAAAGAAAAACACCACCACCAAAAAAACAAAAACCCAAACCACAAGGACCTTTATGGCTATCTCCCCCTTGGTCCTGGGGGAATTCCGGAAACTGCCCCTCCTAGCCTGAAATCTACTTTGGGGGGCTCTTTAGGGACTCTGTGGCTTGGCTTTGCTCCCTTTGCTGATCTGTTGTGTTCCCTTCCTGGTTTGCCCCCCTGGGGGTGGGTTCAGACCGCATTTCCTCCCTGCTGTATGTCCCATTATGGTCTTCTGTCACAGTATGCTCCAGCAAGGGAGCAGCATGTTATAAGCTGCTGTCGGCCCTACAGTCCTCTCTGTGCCTTAGCAGTTCCATGCCGGACGTCGTCCCCGGCCTTCGTGTGTCACTATGGGGTCTGGACCGACTGTTCCTTTCTTTTTCCTTCTTGGTTTGTTCCATGTGGGCATGATGTCCCGATGTTGTTCTCTGCCGCACGTACTTCTAGGGAGGGGGTCGGTTTGGCTCAGTTTGGGGTCAGCCTTGTAGCCCAATCTTTTCAAGGATTCCTCCTCATGGTTACGTTGCCCTCATGGTTTGGTGCGTTGTCTTGGGGTCTGTGTGCACACCCCCGATGCTGTGGAGACATAAACAATACTCTCCCCCTGGGTGGGCTAGTGCCCTATACCCCTACGCTTGCCTTATCTCTTGATTGCCCTGAGTCAGGACTGACAGGAAATGGCAGCTGGAGAGTGGCTCCCCCTCCCCCTCCCCCATCCAAACCCACTGTCATCAAGTTGATTCTGGCTTCTAGGGCCAGTCCAGTGGGACAAAGGAGAACAGCCCCAGGCTGGCCAAGGAGCAGACAGCCTGCCCTTTATGATCCAGGGTGACTGATGGACTTGAACCACCAACCATTTGGCCAGTGGCCCAACCCTTTACCTTCTCCTGTACCACAGAGACTTGTCTTGAAAATGGAAACCAATGACCTCCTTCAAATGCCCTTGCCCCCTGTCTCTTCTGAAGCCCATTCTGGAGATGGACAGCACCTTTGTTATGCACCACCTGCTCCTAAGTTTCCACCAGCCTGGAAACTCAGGGGCTGGTGAGACCTTGGTGTCCCCTGCCTTTGTTGCCCTTTCGGAACACTTGATTGGAGACCAATTCCCTGCCCAGCAAGAGCTCCGCTCCCTGCTCCCCACCCAGTTCTTCCTTCTGTAGAGGCCAGGAGCCAGCCCCGGAGTCTGCTTTGTGCTGTTTTTATTTTCAGTCTCACTGATGATGTGTCCTCACGCATTCATCAGTCCGAAAGGTTACGGGCCCTGTAGCCACCCGCCCGCCTGCTAAGCAGCGAGGATATTAGCCGGATGGCGAAGAAAGCTGTTGCCTTGGAGACAGTCACTCACTCCAGGAGGGGCCTCGTGCGCCCAAATTCCAGGAACCAGGAATACAGCTTTGACTTGAGGGATGAACGTGGCCCTGAAGGTGCGCGAAGGGCAAAGGGATGCCTGTTAGACACCCCCTGCACCCCCCACCCCCCAGGCAGAGGGCATGGCATTGCTAAGGGAAACTGTGAGTGGTCTGGACAAGCTGGAGTTGGAGTGATGGAGAAGAGGGTGTGGGTGGCTGGGAATGTCACCACATTACGAAAGGACCCGTTGAGCCGGGTGTGGGCCTCACTCTGTTGGGAATAACCCAAACCTGCCACCATTGAGTCAATTCCGACTCGTAACTGTCCTGCTTCTTAGCATCTCTGAGGCCATGAGTCTTCATGGAAGCAGACTGCTGACTCTTTGTCCTGAGGAGCGGGCTGGTGGGTTCAAAAGCCCAACCCAATCGTTAGTTGTCCAGTGATTAACCCACCGTGCCAACAGGGCTTTTTCACTTGGGAAAATGGAGGCAATGAAATCCCTTTTTTCTTTACTGTGTCTGGCATGATTGCACGATGCAAAGCGGGGGGACTGCCCAGAATGTGGTGTGGACCTGGGCTCATCGTGTGAACTTCATTTTCATTCACTGCCTGGCCTGTGCTGGAGGTTAGGGATGCCTCCTGCATAGCTGTTGTGAGGATTGGTGAACCACGGCACACAAAGCTTGGGAAAGACTAGGAAGGAGACTCTTGGCAGCCACTGGGGAGCCTAGGACGGACGTGAGACTCGGTAGACAGGACCATGTGGCATGGCCCGGGACTGCATTTCCCAGAGTGGGGTGCCCTGTGGGACCTCAGTCCTCAGAACTCCTTTGAGTGGAGGGCAAGTGCATAGTCAGGGATATTCCTGTCGCTCTCCTGCCTGTTGACAGAGTAGCCCTGCCCCCACAGTTTCCAAGGCTGTGAATCCTTTTGGAAGCAGAGAGGCTGGTGGTTCAAACCAGCAACCTTGTAGGTTATCCGTCAGGTGCTTCACCGCTGTGCCACCAGGGCTTCCTGCCTGCTTCCCAGACTCCCTACAAGTATGTGGGGGCTTTAGAATGTTAGCGGGAAACAGTGGCATGAGAAGATTGAGCTCATTGACTTTTCAGAAGGGCTAGAAAGAAGGAAGAAGGGGGATTGCAATCAAGGAGATGAAACAAATCGTGTATGATTTGTTTTCTGGAAAACCGATCTGCTCTGTAAATCTTTACCTAGTTCACAATACACGGTTTTAAAAAAAAGGCAATTTTCCATGAACTTTTTGAAGCCCCTCCCTCTTCCTTTGTATGCGCCCAGGGAACCCTAGTTTTGTCTTGGGTTACGATTTGGGCTGCTAACTGCAAGGTCAGCAGTTCGAAACCACCAGTTTCTCTGAAGGAGAAAGATGCAGGTTATGGGAGGAAAGAGTTACCATCTCAAACCCACAGGGCAGTTCTGCCTTTTAGGGGCACTGTGAGCAGGCTTCAGCTCGAGGGCGGAGAGTGGGGTGGCGCAGGAACCCCTGGCTTGTAGTAACAGATCTGAGAGGAGTGACAGGAGGCTACGCACCCCAGACTTGATGACATTTAGGATGTTTTCCATTATCCTGTCTTCTGGACAACTTGGTTCTGTAGGGCTCAGTTGCTCCAAGGGGGACATATGGAATTTCGGTGGATCCGGAGTCGGCTTTCATTCTTTGCAAACCAAACGGGCAATGGCCATTTTTAGAGTTTTGTTCAGGGTTCTTTGTGGCAGGGTGAAGTTGGGGACAGTTCTTACAAGAAGATTTGCCTTCCATTTAGAATTTGTTTCCTGGGAAGTCCACTGGGCTGGACGTCTCAACTCTGATGTTGTAAACACTCGTCTGGGCCACAAATATTAGTCCATTATGAGCCTCTTTGCGGCAATAGAGACTCTTAAGTACTAAATGCCACAACCAAATGGAGGCTGCTAGCAGGGGGTTATCTGGGACTCTGGTTTAGGCAGTTTACGAAACAATTCAGCAAAGTCTATAAAGGCACATGGGGTGGGGGGATGGGGGAACCATACTGCTTTTTTTTCTTGTGTGTGTGTGTGTGTGTGTGCGCGCGCGCGCGCGCGCGCGCGCGCGCGCTGTCAACCGGGTTGTCACATGGATTAGTAATTGAGATAGGAGCAGCCGTGAATCACTGCTGAGATTTTTTGCATTTAATTTTATCCTGGAAGCAATTTCCTTTCACATTCTAGAGCTGGAGCTATCATTAATGAATTAAACATTACTAAACCCAGAGAGCCACTAATTCATTTTGAAATAAGTAGACATTTAAATCCAAAGAAAGCGAAACCCTAAATTTTCATCAGCGTTGTTTAATACTTTCCAGCTGATTGGGGGTGGCGTGTCCTTTCAGGGTGGTACAGTGAATTCCCAGCCTGGTTAGTCGGGGGGAAGAGAGGTGTGTGAGTCAAGTGGGCTCAGTCACCAGTGACTGGGCATTTTTGGTTGCTTGTCTTCTTTCCGGAAGGGGAAAGGTGGGAGTATATATGGAAGAGACTGCCGGTGGGATCAGGGTTCTCCACCGTTGGGTCTCACCAACAGTATTTGTCCGTTTAACCCATTCTTTCCCGGGACACCAACCCAGAGGGGGCTGCCCTCTTGCTCTCATCAAATGTCACTAGTGAGAAAGGACTCATTCCAGGGGCTGGTTACACACAGCCGCAGGTGCCCTGGCCTCCTGTCCACACACTGAGGAAAACACCCCTGCGCTTGCCAGGGGGCACACACGAACATGGCTTGGCACCCTTGAAGTCCAAAACGGAGTTCAAATGGAAACCGTGTCTAACAATTTCCCCAAATGGAAAAGCTGATAAGAGACCCCGTGTTGTGACTGCGCAGCAGTACAGCCTGCGTGGCTGAAGAAGGTGTGGGGCCAGTTTTTCAGCAGCATGTTTTCCGATGCCCATAGATTTGGCTTGTTTTGGACATCGATGGCTTCTAGAACTTTCATTTAACACACACACATATTTTTTCTTTCTTTTTTTAAAGACAATACTTGGGACTGCTTTGCGGAGTCCTGATGGGATGGTGAGTTACGTGTTGGGCAATTTGAACCCACCAGCTGCTCTGAGGGAGAGAGACTAGAGTTTCTATTCCTGTCAAGAGTTACAGTCTTGAAGTCTCTCTCTCTCTCTCTCTCTCTCACACACACACAAGGATCTTGCCTTTTAAGCAGACTGTTGTTGCTTCCTGGGTGGTCGGCCATGAGCAGCTGAGGGAGAAGGCTGAGGTTCAGCCAGGATCTCAGTGTCCTCATGAGAGAGAGAGAGGTGGTCGGGTTGCTAATTCCTGCTCTCCCCGCCTTCCTCACAGTTGGTTGTGAAGAGCAAATGGGTCCAAGGGTGTGAAAACACTGCACCTCTTACCATAGAAAATGCAGGAACCACCTGTGTGCGGTGGAAGGACACCTTTCAGAGAAGGAAAACTCGGACGCTTTCCATTGGAACTGATAGGAAAGGGGTAAGACCACCCTGCCAAAGGTGGAAAACTTGTGAGACTAGACAAGGCCAGGCAGCAGTTCCATGGAGTTCCCGCTCTCTTGGGGTCCATTGTTCCACCCTGTAAGTAGTTGGGGAGAACAAAACTCTGGGCTCAGGATGGAGGAGGGAGGGCTTTGTAAGAGCAGCGAGAGAAGTCTCTGTTCCTATTGTTCCTCCCACCCCTACCCTTCCCTTACACGTGTGGGACATGACTGGAGTCAGTCTAGTTTCTTCGGGGAGAGGAGGTTCTTTTGGAGGGGCGCAGGGTCCCTGTGGGCTTCCTGCAGGTCAATCCGGTTAGAGGCTAGCTACTCTGTAAAATGTCCCTGAGCATGCCTTGAGTTCCTCCTTCCCACTCGGTGAGCCGTCGGAGTGGAGAAGTCTCAGTGACACCTCAGTTGCTCATTTCTCTTGGAGTGAGGGGGTCCCCAACACTTGAATGGGTCCTCAGAAGCGGCTTTGTGATTGTGGAACATGATACAGACAGACAGAGGGTACAGCTGCTCTGAGTCCCATGTCAGGATTGAGAGAGTGAACGTATTTTGCAATGGGTATAGATAATGGGGCCTAAAATCTGTCATAAGGTACACACGTCACACAGCTAACATATTACATACAGCTAGCATATTACATAGACAACAGGTAATATGATAAGCATGTCACATAATAAACAAGTAATGAGGTGAATTATCTTCTTGCCCTAGTGCTTTTTGACCTCCAATGCCCCTGAGCCCTCCCCAGGGGTTGCTACATTTTACGGTGGGTTCACCTATAAAACCTGATTGCTCTTACCTACAGACAGTCTCCAGGACCAGGGAAGAGCCAGACACACAGATAAGTCATCTTATATGGTAACTCCTTTATGACAGTCCCTCTGGGGGGTTCCTGGAGGGACTGTGTCCAGTCATGAGAATGCACAGTCAGCTTTAGTTACGTCTCTTCACTGTGAGGGTCTCCCCCTTCCCCCTGTCAGAGCTGGCTCTCTAGACCTGTGAGCATGAGCACGCGTGCTTTAGCTGTGTGGCATCCTCATCCAGCCCTGCCGTCTGCCACTCACCCCCTTCTCCACAGCGGGGTGGTTGCTCATGGCAGGCCTATTGCAAGGCCAGTTTCAGAGGGCTGGGCTGTACCTCTTAGACAGGAAGTTCTTCCCAGAATGCTTTGCCACACGATGATGTCCCCAACGCATATGTCACAGAGCCCCTGGAATCACGAAGTGGGAAAATCAGGGAGCCCTCACAGTAGTCCCAAAGTGGGCACAACCTAAGCGCACATCAGGGGACGAATGGAGAAAGACACTGCGGTATATCTATTCAATGGAATAGTATTTAGCCAGCGAGGAGACACGGAGTCCTGATACTTGATGCTGCACAGATGCACTTTGGAAACACTATGCCATGGGGGAAAAGTCCATCCAAACAGGACAAAAAGTGTGTAAGGTCCCAACTCAGTACCACTGACTACCTGAAGTACCAACAAATCAGTCTCAGTAGAAGTCCAGCCAGCGTGCTCCTTTTTTTTTAAAAAACATTTTATTAGGGACTCATACAACTCCTATCACAATCCATACATGCATCAATTGTGTAAAGCACATCTGTACATTCTTTGCCCCCATCATTTTCAAAGCACTTGCTCTCCACTTAAGCCCTTTGCATCAAGTCCTCTTTATTTCCCCTCCCTCCCCACACCCCCTCCCTTGATAATTTTTAAATTATTATTTTGTCATATCTTGCCCTGTCTGGCATCTCCCTTCACCCCCTTTTCTGTTGTCCGTTCCCCAGGGAGGAGGTCACATGTAGATCCTTGTAATCGGTTCCCTCTTTCCAACCCCCTCACCCTCTACCCTCCCAGTATCGCCCCTCACACCCAGCGTGCTCCTTAGAGATAAGGATGGTGAGACATCGTCTCCCTTACTTTGGACGTGTCAGGAGTGATTAGTCCCTGGACCAGGACCTCAGCTTGGTGAAGTAGAAGGGCAGCAAGGATGGACACAGCGGCTGCAGCAACAGGCTCCAACGTAACAGCGATTGTGAGGATGACGCAGGGCCAGGCAGTGAGCTGGCTGTACACAGACTCAACATCGACTCGACGGCACCTGACAACAATAGCGTATGATGAAAGTAAGGTGTTTGCGAATGATTGCCAGTGGTGGGAGAGAGGGCCAGGGGAAGCCAGTGCCGGGGGTCCCTGGGTTTCTGTTGACGGTGGTGGAATCATTTGGAAAAGGACGATGGCCAGGGTCTCACTATGAGAAGGCATCGATGTCACTGATTGCACATGTGAAAAATGTCGAATTGGCCAATGTTTTGTTATATTTTTTTTTTCAGACAATGGAGAAAAAAACTGTAAGAATCTTAAAAAAGAAAGTAAAGTTCTTTGGCTCTCTGTAGCAACAGATCCAATTTTCTCCAGTGCCTGGTTTCATATAAGTCAGTCAATGAAGCCTAAAACCTGGAAGCTTAATGGGATTGGTGAGAAATACTACAGTTTCGTTCAGTTTTATTTGAAGCAATTGCTGTGAACGGCAGTTGAGATTAGAATCTGGGCTAATGTTATCCTCTGCCCTGCTCTGACAGGTGGGACAGGTACCTGTGCCTTCTGAGTGGTGAATACTCCCTGTGGGTGACTGGACCGTGGAAACCCCCCTCTCTTTACAGGAGGGCCACAGCCAAGCCCTGGTGGTGGCCCAGTGTCTGTCTGCCCTCCTGTAGCCCGGTGGCCAGTGGTGGGCACCACTTGTGCATAGGAAGCCTGGAGTAGCCCCCCAAATCCGATTCCTAGAATCAGAAGGAAGCTGACCAATCGGAGATCCTGAGTTTAGTCCTGGCTTTGTCCCCGCTTGCCAACCAACTTTAAGCCCATTTCTTATTAAAACGGGATCTCACTTTTCCTCATCTCTGTGTAAAATAGTGAAAATTGCTGCATCATGATGTCTGCAAGGCAATTAATAGGTTGCTGTGTGCGAGCGGCTGGCAGGCCTCACAGAAAGAGTGAGCGGTGATAAATGAGGACAGCGGTCACCAGGCTCATCTCCGGCGTGCCGAGTGTCCAGGCACAGGCAGCAATATTTAGGGAGAACAAGAGCGAAAATGCAGAGGGTCAGTTGAGGATCTGCTGGCTGTCTGCTCGGGGCCCAGCCAGGCCCAGGCTAAATAAGGCCTGGGTGGAGGCCCACCTGCCAGGCAGATGGAGGGGCTGCAGGAGGGCCGGGCCACCACCCACGAATATCTTCCACAAGCACCTTGTTCAATCATGGGGCCTCTCTTTGGGGTGACAGGTTGCAGTGGGAACTACATATCAATAGACAATATCAGGGATGAGTGTCCAGGTGGCTGGGTGGCAGAGACAAACTCCTTATGTTTATGTGTTCGACTGCAGCTGAGACAGATCTAGGGGGCCTGGGGTGGGCACGGGGACTGGGAATGGACTGGCAGGAGCACTAACAGAGGACCCTGGACAAGAAGTCACAGCCAGCCAGGTTGGTGAGACTTGGCCTGGAGCTCCAGAGGGCTCCACAAGGGCTGCTAACTGTCTCCCCTTTCATTTAGAGCTAAAGGAGCCCCGGTGATGCAGTGGTTAAGCCCCCAGCTGCTACCCAAGAGTGGTGGTCGGAGAAGGCAGCTGGGGAAGACAGCTCCCATAGAGAGGAGGGGGGCAGTTCTGCTCGGTCCCGTAGGGCCACCGTGAGTGGGAATTGACTCAACAGCAGACCCTCCCCCTCCCCCGCCCACCAACTTAAGGCTGGCCCGAGACACTGGAGTGGGTGGGCTTACACATGGTTGGAGGAGTGGGGAGGATTCCAGATTGTGCCTGGGAAACGACCTCCCCAGTGTCTCCGAGGGTCGGAGCCCCGCTGTTTGGTTTATGTCTGTAGGTTTTGTAACAGAGAAGGTCCGAGGCTACACTAACCTTATCCCCGCGAGCTAAGCGTGAGCTAGAATTGTTCTGACGGGGTTGTTATCTGATTATAACCACAGGACAAATGCAGCGTGTGGAAAACCCAGTTGGTTGTAGATGCTTATACACTTCTGTGACAGATTTACTTTAAATGACTATTGATTACCAGGGCTGCTGAGGCTGATGGGTATTTTGTGATGTGGGATCATCTAAAACTAGGCACCCAAAGGCCCGGAGTCCTGGTTTTGATGGCTGGCCAAGCTTGAGAAACTCAGAACTCAAGGGATGCAAGGAAAGACTTCTTTCATGCCTCCCAGGATCAGCACACGGCCATCAAGCACGAGCTTGGCTTGCTTATGCAGCAGAAGGAACAGCAGTAGGTTAGATGGGGTACAGCCATGACGTCAGACTGCGGGGAGCATTGTGTTTGCCTGCTGCTGCTTGTAGAGCAAACACCATTGCTGTGACTATTGAGTGTTGACATCTTTTGCCAGGATTCCAGGCCAGGGTCTGTCTGGGCCTTGAGCATTCAGCTGGGCCCACAGGTGGATGGACATACTTCTGACTTCTCACAAGGGTGGTGCTCACTCCTTAGAACAATCGACCATTGACAATCCAGGGCAGCGTTTCCGGTTAGGGAAGAATGGGGCATGGAAGCAGGAGAGAGGGAGGAGGAAGTGGGAGCAATGATGGTACATCGTGGAGATGATACTCAATGGCAGGAAGCAAACTGGGAACTGACGAATATAGTAAACTGATTTTCTCTGGAAACCTCCACTCCATTCACACTAGAAAGTTAAGTTGTTGGGGTTTTTTTTTTTTTTTTTAAGTTCAAAAGCAAGCCTTAGGTGAAGTATATGACAGCTGTTGGTATTAAAACATACTTGAGTTTCTCTATGTGAAAATCATCTCCTGCGGGCAGTGTGGTGACCTGGGGAAGCCATTGCCGATAGAATTTGGTACTCTAGAGTTTTGTTCTTACTTGACTTTGAGCACATGGTGTAACATCCTTAAGTCTTGGTTTGTCTCTCTGAAAAATAGATTTGTTTCTATACTTTCTCCCTCTTACAGTGTTGTTGTTGTTCGACTCTTCGCCACCCTACAGGACAGAGTAGAACTGTCCTATAGAATTATTGAGGCTGTAAATCTAACAGGACCCGATTGACATGTCTCTCCCCTGCTGAGCAGCTAGTGAGTTCCAACTGCCTGTCACCCTCCTTCACCACTGAATGCTTAACAACTGTGCCACCGAAACTCCATTCCTTAGATCAGAGACACCTTATAAGCTCTGTGGGGCCATTGGTGGACAGAGGGCATTTGAGATGACCCACTGTCATCCCACATCCCAGGACTGTCCTTCCACCCCCATCTCTGCCTTGCCCTGAGTGCCAGCTGTGGTGAGTGGCCATAGGACTCATGGAGACCTTGAGAGTAACAGAAGGAAACGGTGCCCAGCCCTGTGCCATCTCCTCAATCTCTGCTGTTTGAGCTCCTTGTCAAGTGATTGGGTTGATCCCTCTTATTGCAGATTTAACATAAACCCTTCATCTATTACTAGTGAGCACAAGAGTGTTGGGACCCCTATTTTTGTAGCTCTCTCAAAAGAAGGATCCTCCATACATTTCTCCAGGTTATTCTCCGGCTTATAGTGTTTTGAAGAGTCTCCAATGTCAACTGTGCTGTCTTCGCTTTGACGCCCCAACTCAATTAGAATCCCATTTCAGATAGAAGTCAGCCAATGCATTTTGTTAATGGATCTTTTGGAAGCTTCTGGAGTAGAAAATGGAAAGAGACCTTGAAAGTTCTCTCGTCCAGCCCTCTCATCTTACAAACGAGAACTCTTGAGGCTCAGAGAAGTGGGGTGACTGGCCCAGGGTACACAGATTTTTAATGGTAGAGTCAGGAATAGAACCTAGGGATCTTTAAATACCCGTGTCAGGGAAACATCTAGTAGTCATGGTAAAGTCACAGGCTCATGAATATGTAGTGGGGATGTCTTCTTCCAGGTGAGCCAGGTTATTTTTGATCCTTTGGTATTTCATGGAATAAGGCAGCCTAATTTTAATTACGTCTCTAGGGTTGACCCCTGGTAAACCAAAGTGCCTTCTGCGTCTCTTCTTGGGGAAAAGATTTATAAAATGTATTGGTTTACTGCTCTGAGTTAGAGACTAAAACAACTTAAAAACAAAGGAATTTAAGTTCTCAGCCATCGAGTCGATGCCGACTCACAGCAGCCTTGAGTTTCCGAAACTGTCGCTCTTTGCGGGAGTAGAAAGCCCATCTTTCTCCTAAAACAGACTTAGACGCCAGAAAATCTGAATGCCTCTTAGCATCATGGGTTCTAACCATGTAAGATTATAGTCTTCCAGCAGGGATTTGGCAGGAAAACAGAATATATTCTGGCACCTGTGTCCACCCGCCATCCCCCCACCATTAGCTTATTTAAAACATACTATTCTGGCTGATTGAAATAGTCTATACTCATATCCACTACCATCGTGTCAATTCCAACTCACAGGGACCCAAGGGACTAGCAGATTAGAACTGCTCCTTAGCATTTGTGAGGCTGTAAATCTTTATTGGGGCAGAAAGTCTCATCTCTCTCCAATGAAGCACCTAATGGATTCAAACTGCTGACCTTGCAGTTAGCAGCTGACTCATAACCCCCTTGATACAGGCTTGTCTCATAACCCACAATGCTAGCGGTTCTCAACCTGTGGGTCGCCACTCCTTTGGGGGTCGAACAACCCTTTCACAGGGTCGCCCGATTCATAACAGTAGCAAAATGACAGTTATGAAGTAGCAACAAAACTAATGTTATGGTTGGGGGTCACCACCACATGAGGAACTGTAGGAAAGGGGCGCACATGAGGAAGGTGGAGACCCCCTGCACGATGCTATCTTTATACAGGTTTTCAAGTCTCGTTTCTTACCATTTGAGCATGCAGGAGCCCGGGGTGATGAGTTAACTATAGACCAGCCAAAGCATGTAACTTGCAGCGACTGGAATAATTGCTTTCTGATATGCCATCAACCCATCCCCCAGTTTCACATCAGCTGCAACCACAAACGTGATGAGTGAGCTACCTGCCGCTCAGCAGTGAGAGATTTGGCTTGGCTTGCGTCTGTTCTCCCATCGTTCAGTGGCTACCAGTCAGCCCTGGTTCATTTTCTTCTTCTTGGCATGTTAGTGAAGGGACCGGTCAAGATGGGTAGTCCCCAATCATCATCAACCCACGTGTGGCCATTGCTACCTACATGTGTAGTTAGACTTTCCCTGGTGTCTCCAGATAACCCAATTGTCGTCTTCGCTACTGCGGGGAAATGGGGGGTGAATCACGGGCAATGAGATGGCCTTCCTTATGTGAGATTCTGGACAGAGTTGACAATTCAGGACACGGTTGCCGCCAATGATACATGTTCCTTCAGACGATTAAGGTATACGTCTATGTCTTAGCTGCACACCTTAGAACAAAATGCTTGTGTTTCCTCCCCTCCTGCACTTTCTTGTGTGACTGATCTCTGTGGTGGCTGGGATATCAGATTCTGTACAGCGAGCCACGGCCTCGGTGCCCTGGCTGATTCTGTTGGACCGGGGGAAGGGTCCAGGGTGAGGTGTGGCTTGTATGGGTGGAACTGAAAGTGTTGGTTCCCTTATCTATGATATAATCACTGGAGCGGAGGGAAAGCTTGGAAATGAAAATAGTACAAGCATCATCTGATCATGGGGGAGCCCTGGGAGTTACACACTCCGGCGTAAGCTCTGCCTGGCCCAGAGGTGGGTCCTGGGCTATCCATGCCTGTTTCTGTGCCCTTGGGTGAAAAGGGGAGGGTGCAGGAGCAATGGGCACAGCAGCCATGGCAGCGATGTCTGCCCCTCTCTGTGGCTTGCTGAGCACCGGCTCTCTAAAGATGTCTCACTCTAATCGCCAGCACCTGTATGCTGGCTTCTGTGGAAAAGGGATGTGATTTAGATGTGACTGTAAATTAAGGGTCCTGAGACTGGGGGATTGTCCAAGTGGGCCCCATATAATTAAAGGGTCCTTATAAGAGGGAGGCAGAAGTCTCAAAGACATTTACAGGAAGGGAGCGGCTGGGTATGCCGTCACGAAAGACGAGGAGCCAGGAAATTTGGGAGGCTTCTAGAAACTGAAAAGGCAGCAGGTCACAGAGCCTCCAGGAGCAGCCAGCCCCACCTCAAAAGCAAAACCTAACTCACTGCCGTGGAGTTGATGTCCACTCCTGGTGACCCCAAAGGATGGAGGAGAAGGCCGGGTCTTTCTCCCTGGTGGTTCCGCCTTCCTGCCCTTACAACTGAAAGGGGACACATTCTAGTTGTTTTTAGCAGGGCTTTGAACCTGTTCCCTCTGCTTCGATTCCCGTGCTGAGCATTCACTCTTACTCCGCCCCGCCCTCCCAGGTCTAGGGAGCCCTGGAAGCATAGCAGGTTATGCATTGAGCTGCTTGCTTGCAAGGTCAGCAGTTCAAAACCAGTGGGCTAAGCAGGAGAGAGTTATAACCTTGGCCATGCATTGGGGTAGGTCTACTCTGTCTTATGCAGTTGCAGTGAGTCAGAATGGACTCAGTGGCACTGAGTTTTGGACCCCAGGTACACAGAATCCACATCTATGTTTAACAAGCCCCCCCCCCACCCCCTTCAGTTGTTAGCATTCACGTGGGGCCTCGTCAGACTGTGGGTTCTGATTCGCTATCTCTGGGCTGGAAAGCAGGACCTTTCAGCAAGGGCTCCCACCAGAAGGAACTGGTCCCAGGCCTCGGTTCTGAGACACTTAGCTTGTGACGAGGAGCCCTTGGTGACGCAGTAGTTTAAGTTCAGCTGCTATCTGAAAAACCAGCAGTTCTGCACTGCCCTCCCTGTGGGGTTGCTACAGAGTCAGCGTCGCCAGTTTGAGGACACACCATCACAATTGCAAGCTTGTGGTCATTTCCTCCTCCGCCCTATGCGTCCCCGCCTCACTGTGTGTGATGGTTAAATGTGGCATTCCACCTGTGTTATATGTTCCCAAGGCGAGGTTTCGGTAGAATGACTCTCCAAAGGGACCTCCAGGTTCATGCGGATGCCTAGGTTCCGATGGGTCTGGAAGACCCAGAAAACCAACAGCCAGGATCTCTGCATTATCTGTGGCCCGTGGCCCGTGGCCCGTGGCATGGGCTCCTTTTCTTTGTAGCCAGTGTTTGCTGCTCTGCGTGAGCAGAGTGAGTCTCCTCCTCAGAACCCGGCAGGTGTGCGCCTTTCATTCTCTGCCAGGGGCTCTCGACCTTGGACGATGATTAGCATCACCTGGGGAGCTCTAGGGGGTGGGGACGGGATGGGGGTGGTGCGTGTCCAGGTGGAGCCTGAGCCGGTGTGTGTGTGTGTGTGTGGGGGGGGTGCTTTCTGGCTCCCCGGGCAGCTGCCGTGTGCAACCAAGCCAGAGCGCACTGGAGGGAGGTGGTGGGGTCTGCTCAGTAAGTTTACAAATCAGTTCTCTCAGGGATCTCTGAGGCTCTGGAGTTCCTGTTGAGCTTCTGGGGGTTTTTGTTTGTTTGTTTTGGGTGGAAACGCCTGTGTGTTCTCGTTTTCTGTGATGCACACACAGCCATTAGTGAGCTTTGGTGTGTTTGCAGCAAGAAATGTCAGACTATTCCGTAGCCGGCACTCCTGAGCGGGGTGACAGATTGCTGTGCCCTGCCGACAAGCTGTAATTCCAATAGGCAAACACTTGGCTCCCGTGATTGCTCCAAGCTTGTCAGTAGCAAGAGCGAGAGGGCGAGGAGGAAGGTTTTGAGAGTTCTTCTTCAAATGACCCAGCCTCTGGGAACTGGAGAGTCTTGTTTGGGGCACAGGTAAGGGAGGAGCATGTGACCCTCTTGAAATTTCTTCCTTTGGGCCACTGTGGCCAGAGGGGTGGTCTTTGAAAACTGCTGCCAGCTGCCTGGTGGTTCTGTGGGCAGACCTGTGTGTGTGGTACGAGGCGGCTCTGTAGACTTGTCAAAAAGGGCCCTGGGCCCCGAATGGCAGGGGATGGGGCCTGCCTTCTGCATGTTGCTGGGCGGGCTTTGTGTATGAAACTGTTTTCTAAATCACAGGTGATTTGCAGATGTTACCATATTTTCAATGTGATTTCTGGGCCAAGGTTAGAAAGATGTGATAAAAAGCCCATAGAATTTGCTTGTTCTACATTCAAGCCTAAGAACACCGTGGAGGAGTCCTTGTTTTCTAGGTCTCTAAGGTAGAGTCTAGGGGCCCTGGTGGTGTAGTGTGTGCTCATTGGGCTGTTACCAGCCAGGTCAGCAGTTCAAAACCACCAGCTTCTCTGTGGAAGAAAGATGAAGCTTTGCCGCCTATAAGAGTTACAGTCTTGGAAACCCACAGGGGCGGTTCCATTCTGTCCTCTGGGATCACTATGAGTCAGAATTGACATGATTGCAGGGAGCTGAGTTCAAGGTACTGGCTCTCCCACCACACCCACAGTGTGCTTGAGTGTGTAGCTCTGGATTCAGTTGTCTTAAGTTTAAACCTTGGCTCCTAAACGTACTGGTATGAGTGGGGAGAGCATGTGGCAAACAATTTAACTTCTCCTGGGCCTTCATTTCCTCATCTGTCAAATGGGCGAAGAGAATGCCCATCTGCTTGTTGTAAGGACTAGGTCATGTTAGCAAGTTCAGGAACTTGGGTGAGAAATCTCTTCCTCCATCTGAAAAAATTATTGAGCGCCTTCTAGTCATGCTGTGAATACCATGTTGATGTGAAGTAGACTCTTAAGGGATGAATGTGAATGGTTTGAAAGCTTGATTTAGAATATGGATGCAACCCCTTGATGGACTCATCCACCATTGGAGACCAGAGTGGCAGCATCTATCCATGGATGATGTCCAGAGGGCTAGGAAAGGTGGGGAATGCGGCCACAAGACCCAAGGAGAATGTGGGGACTAGGGGGTGGTGTGCTCAGGGGATTGCGGTGGATAAGTTGAAACCAAATGGGTATGAGTGGTTGGATATATAGTTGATGATGTGCTCTGTAAACCTTCACCCAATTCCCATACAAAGTTATATGGATGGATGCACGTGGTGGTGGTGATGGTGGGTGCGGGGCTGGGTAAGAAGGAGAACATTGGTGTTTCTGCTAGATCAGAAATATGGGGGCAGATT
This sequence comes from Tenrec ecaudatus, assembly GCF_050624435.1. NCBI lineage: Eukaryota > Metazoa > Chordata > Mammalia > Afrosoricida > Tenrecidae > Tenrec > Tenrec ecaudatus. The sequence continues at coordinate 15,424,479 of NC_134544.1, forward strand.
CTCAAATGACTTATTTGCAGCAACCAGAGTAAGACCATGCTATGTGTCTTGTCACTGTGGATAGGTGGCCCTGGGGACAGCAGATGCCTGGTATCATAATGGTTAGGTGTGTGGCTGCTAACTGAAAGGTTGACAGTTTGAAGTCACTAGCTTCCTCAGCTGGAGAAATACATGGTGGTCTGCTCCTGTAAAGATTATACAGCCTTGAAAACTCTGCTGGGCAATATTGATTGATTGGTTGTCAAGGGGAGTAGACAGAGAAGGGTCCTTGGCATGTGATTGATGGGCTCAACAACTCCCCAGGGCCATGGAATCTAGCTCACTGGTCTGATTGGCAGATACATTCCATCATATATCCAAGCAAATGTTGACTGAGCAAGTCCCTGCCCAGATGGAGCTTCCTGAGCCCAGGAGACTACCTAGTCTAAGGTGGCCAGGACCAGCTCCTGAGCCCAGATGTGTTGGGTGTAAGTCAGAGTATAGTATACTTTTGAAAGGCTGTCTATCTTCAGGGCAGCACCCAGGACCAGTACAGCGCTTTGCTGGACCACCATGAATGCGTTACCTTTCCATAGAAGGTGATTCAAAGGGAATCCCTCTTTCCCTAAGGTTTCCTCGGTACAGAGCTGTTGCACTCCCGTCCAAATCTTGGTCACTTGGGTCTGCCTCACGCAGTTCACATGGGCTTTCGGAGTCATTGGAACGGTTTGCCGATTTGGCCGTGGTCCCTATAGCCATTTGTGTTCTGTTTCGCTCCACTGTGTCCAGACGCAAAGGGAGAATCCCTTTACGGATGCAGGATCATTCTAGCAAATGCTCAAAGGAATCTTGTTCTTTCGCCAACTGCACTTGGAGCTGCCTATGAGAAATGACAGCGAGGATGATAATATGAGGATAATAATAGCAGTCTGCTTTCAGTGCTCACGCTCTGCCAGACGGGGAGGCTCGGGCGCCGCGTGCAGTTTTCATGTTAGCACCCGGCACTGGATGAGGTAGTGCCCTTTTAGTGTTTGCTCTTTGTCCTGGGGATGAGGCGCACCAAGGCATCGGGGTTAAGGACCTCGCCCCACTTCACACATCTGTCAGGGGCAGGTCTCCCACTTGAGATTCCAGAGAGGTCTGACTCATGCCTGCTTTCAACGGTGCTGTGTTCTTGCTTGGGGAGAAATCCACAGCCAGGAGCTTGGAAGAGAACATCCTCTGAAAGACGCAGAGGAAGACTGTCCTGGGGAGTTCACCCTAACCCAGGGGTCCTCAACTTTCCTCATGCCGCCACCCTTTCATGCAGTTCCTCGTGTTGTGGGGACCCTCCCCCCACCAAGCCATAAAATTATTTTCATTGTTATTTCATCACTGTCATTTTGCTACTGTTATGAATCGGGCGCCCCTTGTGAAAGGGTCCTTCGAGCCCCGAAGGGGTGGCAACCCACAGGTTGAGAACCACTGCCCTAACCTGTCCCTGGACAGGCTTGGATCAGGAAGGAGCCATGGTGGTGGAGTGGTTATGGGTTGGGTTGCCATCAGCATGGTCGGCAGTTTGAAATCACCAGTGTTCCATGGGAGAAAGAGACCGGGCTTTCTACTCCCGTAAACTTTATGGTCGCAGAAACCCACAGGGGCTCGCTATAAGTCAGCAGTGACTCAATGGCAGTACGTTTGGCTTTTTTTGTTTGGTATTTATCTTAGGGACAAGGACACATCAAGATTTGCCTCAGGTCCCGAAATAATTTCCAGATAATCCAAAAGCCAGGGCTTCTCAGTTGATGGAGTCGCAATCAACAACAATGGCATACCTTTAAGTCAACTGATAAAGGGTCATCCATTGTGCTGTTGCCGTTAGCCCTGGCCACCCCTGCACAATGGGACCCCTCCTGTGCGGTCCCCATGACTGGTTCCAAATTAGGCATTCTGATCCTCAAGATTTTCCTGGAGTGATTTTCAAAAGTACCTCGCCTTAGTCCATCAGGGTCTGGAAGCTCCCCAGAAGCCTGCTCAGCGTGACAGTCACCCCTGGGCTTTCATGCACATGAGGGGTGTTGGCCAGGGATTAAACCCAGGTCTCCTACACAGATGGCAAGATTTTCTCCACTGAGCCACCAGGACCCCATTGTGCTTCAGGCCACCTGAGACTATAGGCTTTTTATACATTGTTGATTTGGATCCAATTCTCCTTTTCCCATTTTTTGGAAGAAAGCTCTGGCATGGGCTCTGGGCTCACTTTGGGCAAAGCACTTCAGCCAGACCATGAATGCCTCCTTTGTGCGCTGCTGGGGGCCCTGGTGCTAAGGTGCTCAGAATTGGATAGCGAGGAGCTATAATAGCTCAGTGATTGGCCACTTAGTATGGATTTGAAATAACTTCAGAGAAGAATGCCAGATTCTAAAAGCTGTAAATTAGGGGCCGAGGGAAAATTGCTGAAGGTCAACTTCCATGTAGCGAAAGTGGAGATGGCCTTGAAACGAGAGGGGTGGGGCTCTCTGGCCATCAGACGCAGCAACTGGGTCTGGGCGTTTAGCTGTGCTCAGGCCTGGAGGAGCCAAGGGCTTGGGTGGGGGGGGGAGGAGGGAGACTTAGTCCTAGGGTTGTTCTCCCTGTTTCTTGCTCTCAGTTCTACTCCCATTCACAGTGACCTTGTGTAATGACAGAGCAAAACCCAGTCACGTGGCCCAGTCATGTCCCAGCCTCATCTTGAGTCCATTGTTTTGTGATTAGCTCATTCAGTGTTTGTTTTGGGGGACTGGGGGTGGGGGAGTGGGGCTTTAGATGAAGAGTTTCCTTAGGGTAAGAGCTCTGAAGCACTAGGCGTGGGGTTTCCCTGGGCTCTTCTCCACAGGGTGAAGCGACCACAGCAAGGGCCAACCCAGACTTAGCTCCCAACCCAGAGGACCAGCAGTTGATGGGTAGGGGCGGGTCAGAAGAATTACAGTTTGCGGTGACTAACAGCATTGCCGGGTACTCTCCACTTAGCCACTCTCTAGCCTTCCTGGACCCCTTTGGCTTCAGCACCCAGGCAGGCTCCCTGGTCCTTTGACTCCAGAATAGCTTTGGCCACTGGCAGGATAAACAGCCTTCTTCTCTTGAAGAAAGAACGCAGCTAGGCGTCCCTCTTCCTGCATGCATGCTGCTTCCCTGCCAAGTACCAAACCGAAACCAAACTCAGCAACCCTGTAGGACAGGGCCCTACACCCTGGGGATTCTGAAACAGTAAGAAACCCTCATCTTTCTACATGAAGTGGCTCCTGGTGTCCAGCTGCTGACGCCGAAGTTAGCAGTCCAATGTGTAACCAAGACACTACCTGGCCTCCTCCTGCTTAGTAGCCGGTCAGGCAAACTCTTTTCTGGATTTATAGGCTTTCCCTGATTCTGGTGACGGTGCCCTTCTCTGGACCTTGCCCTTGGCACTGGTAAGGGTTTTGCCATCACTGCTGGTCCCTGGCATTGTCTCCCTCTGCATAGACCTGCCTACATCTTCTTCCCGAGACGCTCTTCAAATGCTCCTACGGATGCCACTTTGCAGTCTCATCCAGGTGTGGTGTAATACGCGCGTGGCTGCTGAGCTGCTGCCTATTATTCTGTTACTGACTTCCAAGCTATTACGGGGGAAAGGCCACGGTGGAGAAATAATATTAAATTCTTTTCTTTGACCGTATCTGATGTACAATCGTATAGCTTCTCTCTTAGGCTGTGGGGCCATTTAAAGGTGTGGTGCAATTTCTTAGGTCAGAAGAGCTCTACAAGCATTGATGTCGCTTGCAAGACCTCGTGAGACCTGTGGATAAACATGGAAAACCTGATGGAGTGGGGCAGAGAGAAATGGGGACAGAACTCCTAGCGCCCCTTCTTCCTCGGCCCCCTGAGGGCGTTAGCTGGTTGTTGTGATTGAAACCCCGAAAGTACAATCAAACCACAGCCCTCAAGTCGATTCCCACTCTTAGCGACCCAACAGGACAGAGTGGCACTGCCCCTGGGATTTCTGAGACTATAAATCTAGGTGGGAGCAGAGCACCTCATTTTCCTCTTGGGGAGTTCCAACACTGCTGATCTTATTGTTAGCCACCCAACGTGTAAGCTGCCTCACCACCGAGGCATGGTGCCAGGGGTGCAGCCCTGGATAAACTGCACACGGCGCGTGTGTTCTTGGGAAGCACAGGGTGAGCTATAAGGGTGGAGGCGAGGGGGTCAGGAGAAAAATAGCCCAGGGAGAGGAAGAGGGAGTTCTGGGGACAGTGGTGTCAGTTCTTACACAGGAAGGGCTTCTTAAGTGACATAAGGCAGTGAAGAAGGGAGGCATAGTCAGTGTTTGGGAGAACAGTCTTCCAGGAGAAGGAGCGGTGAGTGCGGAGGGCCCTGGCTGGGGAAAGTGCCAGTGCCGCTGGAGCGGAGGAGGGGGAGGCCCAGAGTTGGGGTGAGGCCATGGGCTTGGTGTCTGTGAGGGGAGCACATGTTGTAGCAAGGGTCTGAGAGGGACAACTTGCTGTGACACAGCCATTGGAGCAGGCTGTGGGAGGACAGGAGCGCTGGGAATGGGAGCTCACCACAGGGCCGTGCCAACAATCCTGGTGAGATGGTTGTCGTTTTGTGGACCAGGCAAGGGACAAGTCGGGGAAGGAAGCTTGGAATCCCGGCGTTCCTAAGGGGCAGGCGTGGAACAGGTTGAGTTGTGAGTTAAGGTGGGGTGACAGATGATCCCCACGCTTCTGAAAGGATGGAGGCGCCGCTATCAGCGACAGGGAGGTCTATGCAGGAAGAGCAGGTGTGCAGTCGGGGAGGCTGGGGTTCCCCTTTGGACATACATGTCCACCTGGAGACAGGGACTAGAGATGGGAGTGGTGAGCGCCACTGGTGACGATTGTCAGTGTTGTGCGTCCTCTGTGGGGTGTGCTTTAGGAACGAGGAATGTTTGCCCTGAGATGGTTGCAAGGGTTTTGAGAGTTAGCCTCTGGGTGGAGTGCCTGCAGGTCCCTTGATTGTGAACCACTTCTGCAGACTTAACAGATTTGAGGACACTTGTGGGTTTGGTTTTGTTCTCTCCACCCTCCCCCACCCCCGCCCCCCAGCCCTCCCTCCCCCACCTCCGCCCCCCAGCCCTCCCTCCAGAGCCAGGAGACTTTTGCCAGTGGTTTACCAGCTCGGAACGTAATTACACCAAGCAGTTTGGGGAGCAGAGTAATGTGTGGGAGCACATTGCAATCGAGGGTCCTAATCACCCACAAACTCAGACCCCGGACGGAGAGGAATATCCCAGTTCCCAAAGCTCAGGCTTGCATAGGAGTTAAGCTTTCCTGCTCTTGGATTTCTTCTTGCTTTTAAACTGTATGCGGGCACCTCTTTCTTATGGACTTCTTGCCCCCCCACCACACCCCCCACTTCTTTTAAAAATTTTTGGATCGTTGTTGTCTGGTTGGCCCTGTCACAGGTGCCCCCAGAGACGGGTGCTCAGGAGCGTAAAGAGAGCCCCGCAGGGGAAGGCGCGGTGTAATTGAGGAGGCCTGGAGCGTGCTAAGAGGGCACACAGAGGCAGGAATGGCTATAGATGCGAGTACGCGGAACGGCCTGGGAAGATCCCATCGGTAAGCCGATGAATGCTGGGGTGGGGGTGGGGAGGTATTTTGTTTTAACAAACTTTTTACTGTAAGTTGGGTGAAGGTTTACTACGGAGCTAGTCAGTTTTCCACTCAACATTTCACACACATTTTGTGTATTTTTAAAATCATTTTATTGGGGATGCTTATAGCTCTTGTAACATTCCATACATCAATTGTATCAACCTATTTGTACATATGTTGCCATCATCACTTCCAAAATGTTTTCTTCTTGAGCCCTTGGTATCAGCTCCTCTTTTCCCCCCTCCTTTCCCCACTCTCCCCCCTCTTGTGAATTCTTGATCAATTATATATTGCTATTGCTATTTCGTATCTTACATTGTCTCATGTCTCCCTTCACCCACATTTCTGTTATTCATCCCCTTGGGGGGTTATATATCCAACCCTGTGAAGGGCTCCCCCCCTCTCTCCCTTCCCCCACGCGATGTGATTTTGATTGCAATGAAAATCCCTGCATTTTACCTTACTTTCTGCCCACGTCTCCTGTTTCTGTCCCACCGCCTCCCCTAATACTTCTGAACTTTAGTGCCCCTTTACTCTGAAACAGTGAGTTATTCTGAGGTGTGCATGTTTCCGTCGTGTGATGGTTCCCCTGGTAGACCTGCCTATGGGGTGGTTCAAAACGGAAGCAGGGCGAGTGACCTCATTTCCAGACCTGAAGGGTGACTAAGGGCCATAGTCTCAGGGGTCCCATCTAGAGAGACTGTAAACGTCCAGCATCGGCGATGAACCAGACCCAAACCCTGACCTGAGTACATTGGTGTCTTCCAGGTGGCCATGCTGGTTGGCCAAGTGTCTTGGCTGCGATATGCCCTGGCGTGGGCCAGTGTGTGGAGTTGGCCACAGCCTGTGAGTTGTCTTCATTGTGGAACCAGGTTTTGTTGGCGACCCCCACCATTTCTTTCTAGCCCACCACAGCCAGAGCTTGCCACCTCTACAAGTGAATAAGGAAATCGTCTCAGGACAGCCTCCCCAGTGGTAGAAAAAGCTTGCAGTGTGGCCGCCATTCCTCATGTCCGTGTGCCCCCATGTCCACTTCTGACCCTTGGGAGGAACTGAGGGAATGAAATGAATGAAATAGGCTCTTTGTTACTTGCCCTACATACATGTTAATCGCTAGGGTGAGTAGGTGAATAAATGCCTTTTTGCAAGGCCATTGTGACTATCTAAAGGTCATGGGAGCCTTTAAAAATGGAGTTAAATGCATTTTGTACATTCCCTGGAGAAATCAAATTTCATTGCATCTTATTGCCCTCCTTGGAGACATTTTCAGCAAACACTTACCTGTAGACCTGTGGTATTGTTAATTTTACTGTTTTCATAACCCCCAGAGTTACTGGGTTGAAATGAGATGAATAATTGATTGGCCTGTGTCGGCTAATGATTTCGGAATGGAAGCTTACCTCCCAGTTGACAAACGCTCCTGGGAGTCTCCGACAGTCCCAGCCATTTCTCACACACCACCGACACATACCCACCACCCACCTTGTCTGACTGCTTGTGGTTGCGGGTAATGAATGGTTTCCTTTTGCCACGATGAAGGATGGAGGCGGCGGTGGTTAGGTTCCAGCGAGTTGATTCTGAGCTGGAGTAGAAGTGCCCGCAGGCCCTCCAAGGCCGCATTCTTCACCAGAGCAGCCCCCAAGTCTCTCTCTTCCAGAGCCGTGGGTGAGCTCCAATGACGGACCTTTCACTCACAGCCAAGGACTTCAGCTGCAGGAAGGGTCTATTTTTCATGGTTTTCTCATACAACTCTTAACTCCTTTCCAGTTAGTTGTCTATGACCGTGGTTTAGTTTAAAGAAAAAGAAAAGAAACATTCATTCATGAATTTGACTTTTGGCTGTTGTCCAAAATGGTAAACATCATTTAGATGGTGTAGAGTTTAGATTGTTGTACGTTTCCGAACACCTGAGCCCTTTGTGTGTGTTTTGAACAGTAGTGGGCAATGCTGAGGAGTTCCGGGTGATGCAGAGGGGTAATGCCTGAGGCCATCCAGCAGGATGGCTGCAGGATCCCCAGGACGAAAACCAGTCTCCAAAGAACCCACCGACTACCGTTGTGCTCTGAGATGAGGTCACTCCGAGTGGGAGCTGACTCAGCAGCCCTCATGGGTCCCTTGCATACATGGTCGGACAGTTAGGAGGGAGAAGCGTGTGCACGACTTCTGTTCTGCAGAGCTGGGTTGCTGGGGTGGAACGGGGTTCCCGGGAGCAGTGGTGAAACAGGAAGTGACTGTGTGACGCTCACCCAGGAAAACACTCAGTAGTTCAGCTTTTGACCCTTTGCCACCGAGGAAGGGCGAGGCCAGAGAGGAGCCTGGTGGGGGTGCTGGGGTGTGTGAAAACAGGTCTCCAGGGACCTCAGCCATTGTGGCTGGGGGCTGGAGTGAAAGCAGCGGCCAGGCTGCCTAAAGCCATGGGCTGCCAATGGGAAGAGACACTGCCGCTTGGATGATCGAAGGAATGTGCCGTTTTTGCATCTGGTGTGCGGTCCCTCATCGTGCTGCAGACGGGGAAGCGACAAAGCATCTTTCAGGCTGTGTGTATGTGTGTGTGTGTGTGTGTGTGTGTGTGTGTCGGTCAGTGCTTATGACCCGGACTGTGGTGCCTGGAAAATGGTACAATGGCTTCTTTACAGCAAGTAGTTCAGCAGGGGGATGGAATAAGGGGAATTGCTGGCTGGGTAAATAACAAAGCGAATAGGAAAAACTTGTGGTAAAAAGAAATGCGACCTCCTGGGGGTAAAAACAACCACAACAGCAAGGACTACGGGATTGAGTTGTGTGTGTGTTGGGGAGTGGTGTGGAGTTTGCTTTTCCCTTCCATGTGCTGGCTTGCAAATATGATAACCTTTTAGTGCAGCCAAGTCCTGGTAAAAAGCTTCGCTCTGTTCATTTACATAGCCTCCATGGCTGATCTCCGTCAGAGTTAGGCAAAGTTGAGTTGTTCTGACAGATGCTGTCTGGCCCCCCCAAACTGTAAATATTTACTATTTGTCCCTGCTCTAGAACCTTCTACTCAAAGCAGCATTGACATCACTGTGGGGGGTGGTGGTTCAGAAATGTAGAATCTGAGGGACCCCCCACTTGAGAACTTGCTTTTTTTTTTAATTGCAAATGAGGTAGGAGTGAATATCTCAGATCATCCTGTTTCTATTCAACAATGATCAAACCTGCCCATAGTTACCTTGTTCCCGCCTCCTTTCTGACTCTCTCTCACTTAAAGGATACTATCTTCCCTTTCATCGAAATTAGGAGCCCTGGTGACATGCACATAGTTTTTATGCCTTTGGCTTGGGACTACAAGGATGGCAGTTCAAAGCCACCAGTTGCTCCAAGGGAAAAAGACAAGGCGTTCTGTTCCCGTAAAGAGTGACAGTCCCAGGAACTCACCAGGGCACTTCCGTCCTTTCCTGTAGGGTTGCTGGGAGTTGGCGTCGACTTGCAGACAGTGAGTTTTGGTTTTCATTCAAGTTATCACCTGTCTGCCTTTAGCTGATTGCTTTCCCGTCCCTCGAATTCCTGGTAGTCCAAAGTCTGTTTCTTGTGGTCTGAAAGCATGTATCTTGATGTTACGTTCTTCTTCTCTAACGGTGGCCTCATGCAATAGCCAGCCTTTGCTGATAGACTAACTTCACTCCGCGGCATGCCCTCCACATCCATCCTTGTCATTAGTGTTTCAGTTTCATCATGACTCGGTCTATACACTTAAGCAAGCCTGCGCATGTCTTTGCATTATTCACAATGGCAGGAAGAGGGAAGCAACCTAAAGGCTCACCAGTGGAAGACTGAATAACCCCGGCTTGGTGCGTGCACACAGTGGAAAACTACATATGATGAAATGTTCATTTTAAAGGCACAGGAACCCAGGGATGGTTGAGGAGCAGTGGCCTAAGTCAAAGGTTTGGATCCTGGGTTTTCCATGGAGAGACCTCAGTGGTCGAATTCCATGCTTGTGAATACATGTGCTTTTTGTTTGTTTGATGGGGGTCTGGTACCTGGCTTCAGATGGATCCAGGCTTGAAGCGAAGGTCACCGGGAGCTACACCAGGAAGAAGCCAGGCCAGGCGCATGCTCACTATTTATTCTTACGTAAAGAATACGGGGCGTGTGGCCCAGCACCGCTGTGGAGTGTGACACTTCCTAACGGTTATTAATGGATACGGCACTGTTTCATGGTTATTGGTTCCTTGAGCCTTAATAGCTAGTGTCAGTCACATCACATTGCGGGGCTGGAGATATTTATTACATGCCTCACCCACCCTGGGAAAATGAAAGCGTGAAGGTCCAAAATGATAGGCCTTTTGGTGACATTGTATGGTCGCCCACTAGAAATCACTGCTAGTTAGCCTGGCACCATGATTAAACGTCCATCATATACAGAAGCGGAAGGGGGTTTAACATCTGGAATGGACCAGGCCTGCCCCAGCCATGGCCCCACGCATCCTCTGTTGGCTCCGCCCTCCCACCTCCTCGTCTTCCATACTGGGTGATAGCAGCAGAGGTTGGGATGTGATTCTGTGTTCCCTAGGTGGCTGCACCACCCTGAAAGTGGAAGCTGAGCAGAAAAGGAAAGGGAAGAATAGATAAGAATGCCTCGTTGCAGAGGCACACAAAGGTGGATGCTCGGACCTAGCTGAGCATGGCTGCCATTGGTCCAGAAGCCCTCAAGGGCCCGTATCACTTTGCTTTACCACCTGAACCCCTAAAAATGTACACCCACTGCTGCTGAAGTCATTTTGACTAAAGGTGAAGCTAACAAGGGTTTCTGAGGCTGTGACCCCTGATGGGAGCAGACCTTCCCATCTTTCTCCCCCGGAGCAGCTGGTGAGTTTGACCCACCACCCTGTGGTGGGCATTCCAGCACTTAACCCACAGCTCCACCCAGAATCCTTTACCATTTAGACGACATGGTCACATGAGATTAATGTGCTTGGGAAGATGGACTATGATCGGTGCCGTTTCCCGGTGGGAGAATTCTCCTCGGACAAAAATGGGACATGGAAGTGCTAGGCCTACGCCATCCTGGGTCCAGGGGTGGAGTTGTGTGAAAGGCAGTCCTGAGCACTTGGGCTTCCTGGAGCCCCAGGAGACCTGAAGCCCAGAGAGAAGGCTAAAGTAGGAAAAAAACACGCGAGGGACATGCCATAGCTGTGTGGAGCTGGAGCAGAGTGTGGGGGGCTTTGAATAGTAGGACTTTCAAGAGGATGCCCCTCCCTGAAACCTCACCTCTTGGGGCCAGGGGCTTACTAAAAAAGAGAAAAGACCAATTGCAATTGTGGGTATTGGATTAGTCATTGCCCCAAGGATTCCTGATTCTGTCTAGTGGGAAGTAGTGTTTAGAAACTAAGACCTGGGAATGAGTGTGGTCATTGTTATGGGTATACAGACTCTGTCAGTGGGCAAGGTTAGATATGTGCATATTAAGCTTAGGTATGTATCTATTAAGTCATGAGTACATTTTATGCTTTTGATCTAAATGCAGAGGACTGTTCTCCCCCACTTCTCCTCATTCCTATAGTGACATCTCTGGCGTAGTAGTTACACATTGGGCTGTCTTCTGCAAAGTTAGCAGTTCGAAACCACCAGTCATTGCTCAGGAGGAAGACAAGACTCCCCACTTCTCTAAGGAGTTATTTTCCTGGAAACACGCAGGGGCAGTTCTACCCTATCCTATGGGGATGCTATGAGTCAGCATCGACTTGATGGCAGTGAGGATTTTTTTTGTTTTTGATTTTTTTAGTTTCCCACAGTGAAAAAAAAAATCTTGCTTGCTAACATCAGTAAAACTGCCAGCACTGTGGGCTCAACCCCCCCCCCCCCACTCCCGGCTCCCCAGCTGTTCCTTGAGAGAAAGATGAGATTGGCTTCCCTGTGAAGGTTTAGTCCTGGAGATCTATAGTTTCACTGCAAGTTGGATTCAACTTGATGGCAGCAGTTTTTTATTTTGTTAGGTAACACCAATATAAGTGCATTTCTGTTTTAGTTTATTATATATCATATAACCAGTTGGCTAAGGGGTTGAGGGTTCAACCCCTATCTAGAGGTGCTTGGTGATTTACTTCTGAAGGGTGACAGCTATGAGGTCGCTGTGTCCGTCTGCATAGACTAGAGAAACAAATCCGGGAACATTCACATGGGTGTAAGAGTCAACTTTATATCAAAGAGCAATTGTGCATTAAGAAAACATCTCAGCCCAGTGCAGATTAAGTCCATAAGTTCGATATTAGCCCATATATCCGATACCAATGTGTAAATTCCTCTTCAGACTCACACAACATGTGCAATGATGCTGAATGCAGGAAGATCACGGGCCAGTGGGTGGAAAGTCTTGTGGATCCAGTGGCAGTGGAAGCATCTCAGCACTGGTGTGGGTCTCCATGTGGCACCTCCAGTTCCAGGGCTCCGGTTCCATCAGTGTAGCTCCATGTGTCTTGTCAGAAGGCAGATGAAGCAGAGAACGGAGTGTGGGTCTGGCCTCCAGTGAGTTATTATCTCCTTCCTGCCTCCAAAATGAATTCATCAAGCTGTGACCTGATTGACAGGCGAGACTCCACCCCTTTGCAAGTTGACAGGAGATTATGTAACTGCCACAGTCCCTGTGAAGCTCAGGTTTTCTGGGCAACACTTAGGGCTGCCCCAAGTCAGAATTGACTTGCAATACCTGGTTTTGTATTTATTTATGTATGAAACAGGAGATTGTACTGATTTTTGAGCTCTACCTGCTTCATGGGAGCAAGGGTTTGGACATCACCTGTCTAGCTCATGTATTTCCCAGCTCTGCCCACTGATGGCCTGGGATGAGCGTCACCCCGGGACAGGGGCACATGCCCATTACCAAGGTTTTGGTTTCTAACTACCACCCTTCACTAGGAGAAACCAGGGCTCTTTGGAGAAATGGGTGATCCCAGGCCTGGGGCAGGGGAAGTATAACCTGTATCTTTTTGTGCTACCAAGTAAGGAATGATGGGGGAAGAGGGCATGTAGATGGACATAGAAGTCAGCCGTTGCCCTGACCAAACTTGGAAAGGTTTCAGCATCAAACTAAATATACCAGGAAAGGATTTCAGCTCCTTGACTATTACAGAATCGGTGGGTCTCTACTAGTAGAAATACATAAGTCAAAGAGCGCATTCTACCTTCAGGCGAATGCCAACTCAAAAGCATATGGAAGAAAAGATGGAATTAAAAGTTTTTGGCACCCCCTCATCGATACAATTAATTCGGGCAAGAAATGTTTTAAAGCTTGCTAAAATTAGTGGGCGCAAGTATGATGCGGAACCAGAATATTTTTATAGCCTCAGAGTGAGTTCCTCTCCACAAAATGCTTTTGGAGTCACTCAACAGTGGAAAAAACCCGGGGAGATACAAGTGATCGGAGATAATGTAACACGGCCACGTATGGGAAGGAAAGTGAAAATTGCAGCATCGCTTCTGCAACCTCCCTGCCAAAAACCCAAACTGGACTGTCTCAATCTGTTCCTGAGAAGACATCAGACAGACCCAGATTGGAAAGCGTTCTACAAAATAACTTACGGTAATTTTCAGAACTACCAAGGAAAGACCGAGTGACGTTTTCCGATTGCAGAAGACTAAAGAAACATGCATGTAAATAGGACGTACTACCTTGGACTCCATCCCTGTGGCAAAATTTGGGTGGAATCTTTAGTAGTGTACCGATATTGATTTATTGGTTTTACTGGCTTTGTGCTGTAGGGATCTGGGGGCCCGTCCACTCCTGTTTGTAGGCAACACACATCCAAGCATGAGGAAGTAATGGGGCCTGGAGCCTGCAACTCAACCACCAAATGATTGGGGGTTGGGCGGTGGGGGCATGTGTGTTTGTTTTATCCACAAAGTGAGAGTCTGTGGGTCAACAATATGGTCATGGAAGTGGTAGAAGATGGTGGCAAAGGTCAACTTGGAAAAGGAGGCGGGAGGGAGAATTGGCTTCTGGTACTGTCTTGAGCAGAGAGGCAAGATCCAGTCGGGGACAGGATGTTAATTAGCACCAAGGACATCAACCTTCAAAAGGGCCAAAGTTACTGAGGCGACAGTGGCTGGCAAGGAGTATTCCTGGTAAAGGACTGAGGAGTAGGGGAGGAAGGAACCCCCAACTCTAAGAGGTGTGGAGGAAAGCCTGCAAGTCCAGAGAAGTGTGTGTGTGTGTGTGTGTGTGTGTGTGTGTGTGTGTGTGTGTGTGTGTGTGTTTCCAAGAAAGGCACCCAGAAGCCAGGTAAGACTCTGCTCAGTGTGAAGGTGGAGCGGAAAGCAGGGAACTCCAGTGGCTCTTGGATGGCAGATAAGCACCGCCTGGTGGTGTGCTGCCCTTGACTGGATGTTCCCATGCTTCATTGATAAATGGTGGCACCCGTTTCTGTCCAGCCTTGGATGTAGGTGTCACCTGGAGAAGGTCTGAGATTTTCTGTAGATGCACAGGGCCATGCCCAAACGGGGAGCTGTTTGGGGGTTTTGGAAGGATGACTTGACACCAGCTCTTGTGACCCCAGACACCAGAACACAAGGAGGCTCAGCCAGGCCTGTGCCATCTTCACAGGGACAAACGTGCTCACGTTCATTGTTGTAGAGACTATGGATTTTGAGCACCTCCAACCTAAACCACAAAGCCCAACCCACTGGTATCAAATCTTTCCTGACTCCTAGTGACCCTCTGTAGCGTAGATAAAGAGCCTTAGTGATGTAGTGGTTACATGTTGGGCTGCTAACTACAAGGTTCACAGTTCAAAACCACCCAAAAGAGTTACCATCTCAGGAACCCACCGGGGTTCCCTGCGAGCTAGAATCAACTTGGCCGTAGGTTCCCCGTGAGTTTGACTCGACTCATGGCAGTGTGTTTAGTGAGGCCCAAACTTATTTGGCCTACTGCCCCCTTTCAGGGGGGACAAATTACTCTGCCTTCCTGACCATTCATAGTACATCATCTGTACTCTGATTAGTACACATCTGTACCTAACCCAGGATAAAGTGTGCATGTCTGCACCCTTGGCAGCCCTTTTGGATCCCCCAGGGGACAGATGAGATCACTCACTCTGGGAAACACTGCCTTGTAGGGTTTCCCAACCTGTATATAGGAGTGCTGGAGGTGTAGAGCTTATGCATTGGGCTGCTAACTGCAAGGTCAGCGGTTTGAAAGCACCAGCCGCTCCTTGGGAGAAAGATGGGGCTTTATACTCCCATAAAGCATTGTAGTCTCGGAAGCCCGCAGGGGAAGTTCTCCCCTTCCCTGTAGGGACACTATGAGACAGCATGAACTGGGTGTCAGTGAGTTTGTTTTGGGTTTGGAAGCTGCACATCTTTACGGGACAGATAGCCTCGTCTGTCTCTAGAGGAGCCACGGATGGATTTAAACCACCAACCTTGTGGTTAGGTTGCAGCGCACTGCTTACCTGCCAATGCCAGCAGGACCCTTGCTTTCCAGCCCAGTGGGCTCCCCTTCCGGCACTCGGTGGACAATTCTGCTGTGACCCATACAGTTTTCACTGGTTAATTTTCAGAAGTTGTCCATCAAGCCTCTCCTCCTAATCTCTTAGTCTCGAAAGCGCTGCTGAAACCTGTCCCCCGTGGGTGACCCAGCTGGGATTTGAAACATTGGTGGCAGCATAGCTATAAACAAGTCCCCATCACGTGACAAAACTGACAGAGAAGTGATGGTCAGAAAGGCTGTGAGGATTTATCCTAGAGAGAGAGGTAAGCTCACACGGAGCTGCATTTCATTCCGTCTTGCTAGTAAAGGTCTAGCGAGTGTGAAGTCCCCACCCGGATGTGTGGACGGAAGGCTGACTCCTTTGTCTTGTGTTCCAGGGCTAATCTTTAGAGTCCTTTCTATTATTGCTGCTCCGGTCCCTTGAAATGCCAGAGCACACGAAAAGCCAGAAGACGTGTCTGAAATTAAGTATGTAGCATTGCTTGTGTCCCATATTAATTCACCAGAGGCGGGCATGGCTGGCGTGTGTTTAGATGCTGTGGCTTACAGAGATATGGGAGGGGAGTTTCATGTGCTCGAAGACCCAAAACCTGTGGGAGAGGCGTGCGTGAGCAGGTCAGTCTAACACAGTGCAGGGAACAGGTTCCTGGAGGCCTGAGAAAGGACTGGGGCATTGGGAAGAAGGAGTCCCCAACTTAATGACTGTGGAGGCAAGTCTTCAAGTCAGTAGGATTGTGATTGTATGTTCGAAGAAAAACCTACAAGCCAGTTAGCAGGAGTCAGGTATGCCCTGGAGACTCGAGGAGCAGAGGGATGGGAGATGGGGCCTGTGTGATCAGCCAGGCCGAACCCCGAAGGCTCTTGTGTGCCATTCCCCAAGCCTGGGAGAAAGCAGGCACTCGAGTGCTGTGAGCTAGACCTCAGCTAGAAACCCTGCCTGTGTGACTAGAAACGCCATCAAGAACAGTTCAAGGTCTGGACGCTTTGTTCTCCTGACTCCTCACACCACTTGCCGAAGGGCCCTCGGCTGCGCTTACAGATAGATGGCTGAGTGCCTACTGAGACTTCCTCCCTCCCGTTTTGTTTTCAAAAGAATAAGCAGGTAGCACAGCCATCACCAAGAAGTATCTATAACTTCACATCTTCAGAAAAGAGGAGGTCTCAAATGGCCCTAAGGGGCCGGCTTTCGGTGTGGCTACATTGATAGGTGCCATGAATCCTGGCAGCAGAGTCTCCAGACAACAAGGACATTCTCCTCTAGGCCCCCCACATGGTTGCCACACCTCACCTGTTCTCCACGGACACAGTAACACCACCTGCTGTGGCCTTGAGGCTTCCCTCCGAAATCCCGGAGCCCATTATGCTTTGTCCGTGCATTGTATGGGAGTTTGTCTCCTTAGTTCCTAGCCATATAGAAGAAGCCCCTTTTTGTCTTTTGTCCCCCACCCCCCCTTTCATTGACATTACCAGTTTGGAAAACGGCTTCTCTGGAGCTCTCGTGCTCAGATGCAAGATGGGCATTTGGCTGTGACGCTTCCTCCTGGGATAAGGTGGTACCTGCCCCATTGCTCAACCCTAAACTGGTATCAGGCCCTCCAGGGAGCTTTTTGAAGATACACACCTTGGGCCCCCACTCCCACAAACTGAGTTGCCAGGGCTTCGGGGCAGCAGCATGGGACTCACCTTGTTCTGTAGCAGTATCAGATGAAGAGCCATGTCCGGCTGTGCATGCAGGGGCTCTGTAATGAACCAGTCTGGAAGGCGGGTCCGTAGAAGCACACTTATATCCAGATCTTCTCACGCTCGTGATTTCTAGGTTACCCACAAGGCGGTGAGCCTAGATCCTCTGGCTTCCGTGACTTTGGAATCATTCTGCAAACGCACACTGAGTGCTTACGGAGTGCCCCCGCTGCCTGTGTACGAGGTCCCCAAGCATCCAAGACAGACTGAGCTCCCTGGTTTTAAGACCTCCGTTCTAGTTGGAGAGACCAGGAGAAACGGAAGCCCAGGGAGAGCCTCAGCCCGACACATGCTGGGGATGCCTGAGGGCTCGTGTCTTTGGAAGCATTTTCCAGTGGGAAGACAAGCAGAAGAGGGTCATCATAGAAAGAAAGGGTCCCAGGAGAGCAGGGAAGTAGCACTTAACTCAAGCTAGAGGGCCATTTCTTGGAGTGTGGGGGCTGGAATTTTGAGGTGAACGTTTCCAGGCCCCAAAGGGAAGGCAAAGATTCCAGAGTCCAGGCTGCGACAGGAATAAGACTGGACACGTAACCAGGGCCTACGTCATCTGCCCAGTGCCCGGGGCATAGTAGGTGTTCCATGAATCCCGGGTCACTGATGCAAGGGTGGCTTGTGTAGAGCGACGTTGACCAGCTTTCTGTGTCACCACACTCAGAGCAAAAGGAGCCGGTGCCCTCATCGTACTTGAATTCTGTTTACATATATATATATATATATGTAAAATGATATATGTAAAATGATATATATATCATTTTATTGTGGCTCATACAACTCTTATCACAATCCATACATACATCAATTGAGTAAAGCACCCTTATACATTCGTTGCCCTTGTCATTCTCAAAATTTGCCTTCCAGTTGGGTTCTTGGAATCAGCTCATTTTCCTTTTTTCCCTCCCCCTCCCTCCCCACTCCCCACTCCCTCATGAACCCTTAATAATTTACACATTATTATTTTATCTTATCTTACACTGCCCAGCATCTCCCTTCATCTACTTTCCTGTTGCCCATCCCCCAGAGAGGAGGTTATATGTAGATCCCCGAGATTGGTTCCCCTTTCTAACCCCCCTTCCCTCCCGGTATCGCCACTCTCACCGTTGGTCCTGAGGGGTTCATCTGTCCTAGATTCCTGTGTTTCCAGATTCCCTTCTGCACCACTGTGCATCCTCTGGTCTAACCAGGTTTGCAAGGTAGAACTGGGGTCATGATAGTTGGAGGGGAGGAAGTGTTTAAGAACTAGAGGAAGGTTGTGAGTTTCATTATTCTTGTCCCTGGGAAAACAGATTTTTCCCCCTCCCCACAAATAGTCATTCGAATGTGAAAACCAGCCCTCCTTGAGCAAGGTCACCAGCGGCTTCACATATTACCCCACTGGAGAACGATGGACAGAAAGAGAAACCTTCCAGTTGTCACCACTGTTTCCGCCCCTGTGTCTGCTTCTCGTCATCCAGCTTCGAGATGGATGACATTTTTAAAATGCATCATCTCTTTGGCCCCAGAGGCCTCGTGATGTTTCACATCAGCCAAAGAACAGCAAACAGAAGACCAACAGATTCAGGCTTGGTCCTGCTGGCCCAAGGAGCGCTTCTGTGGTTTGTCCGTGGCTGTGGTTCTGCAGTCCGCAGAGGAGCGCTCCAATGATTGTGGGGAAGACACTGAGATCCCCTGTGGGGTGGGTCTGCAGCCACGGCTGGGGGACGCTGGGAATCACCGCCCCTTTGTTCCCTGGTCCCTCTTTCGGATGCAGCGTACATTTGACCTTGTTTTATTTCCAGTCACTCAGTAAACGGGAGAGCATTGGGGAATTATTTTTCTGAAATGCACCGGCCGTCTCAACAAACCAATATAATCCGATTCTGGTGACCTGAATCAACCAGTGTTTTGTGAGAAATCAGTGTTCAGCTGACTGTGTGACTCCCATTCTGGCTTCCCTGCTAGGAAACGTATCAGGAGATTCCTGCCGGAGAGAGCTGCTGTTCTCTGTGGGGAAGAGGTTGAGAGTTTTAGGGGAACAGCCGGGGTGGGGGACAAGCCCGGTGCCGTGCGTGGCCTGGCTGGCGGTGATTTGCAGTGTTCTCTTCTTTCTGTTCTGCTTTGATAAATACCGAGCCTGAAGGTTGGTATTGCGGATTTACCATGCTGCGATTGGGGCTCAGAAAACGATAACCGCCCAGTAAAAGTCAGTCACCTCAGAGTGGAGGGAAGGGAGCGATCTGCGGGGCCAAGAGACACAGCGTATTAGCAGCAAATTAATAGTGGGTGATTAAAAACTCATCCCTTTTATCTGGCAAGACCTAAACCAGGTAGGCTCTGGGGTGGCTTTTAAAATCCCTTCAGTTTAATTTGCTGGCCAGAAAGACGATGTTTCCATTTATCTTCTACTTAGAAAACACATGCTTGTTCAATTAGAACCGTTTGTAAAATTCACAGGGAGAATCGGGTTTTGTTTTGTTGGTTGGGTTTTTGTTGTTGTTGTATTTTTTTGATTGACATTTTCTGCCTTCAGAACACTTAGTGGCTATTCTAAGGAGAGGATCTTTACTGAGCCCCCCCCCTTGTTCTTTGAGCTTTTAACAAGAAGCCCTCCCCACCCCAAAGCCAGTTATATGTAAATTTTCCTAATTAATAAAGTGAATCACAGCCTAGAAAATGTATTTTTAAAATCATTTAATTGGGAGCTCACACAGCTCTTATCACAATCCATCCATTGTTTCGAGCACATTTATTACATTTGTTGCCATCATCACTTTCGAAACATTTTCTTTCTACTTGAGCCCTTGAGATCAGCTCCTCATTTTTCCCCTCCCCTCCCTCATGTTCGCTTGATAATTTATAAATTATTGTTATATTTTCATGTCGTACAGTGACCTATGTCTCTCTTCGCCCACTTTTCTGTTGTCCGTGCCCCTGGCAGGCAGCTATATGTTATGATCGGTTTCCCCTTCCCTTCCCGGTATTGCAACTCTCATTATTAGTCCTGAGGGGTTTATTTGCTCTCGATTCCCTGTGTTTCCAGCTCTTATCTGTACCTGCATACATGCTCTGGTCTAGCCGGATTTGTAAGGTAGAATTGGGGTCATGATAGTGGGGGTGGGGGGAGCATTAAAGAACTAGAGGAAAGTTGTATGTTTCTTTGGTGCTGTACTGCACCCTGACTGGCTTGTCTCTTCTTGTGACCCTTCTGTAAAAGGATGTCCAATTGTATACAGATGGGCTTTGGGTCTCCACTATATACACTCCCTCATTCACATTGATATGATTATTTGTTCTGGGTCTTTGATGCCTGATACCTGATCCCATTGACACCTCATGATCACACAGGCTGGTGTGCTTCTTCTATGTGGGCTTTGTTGCTTCTCAGCTAGATGGCCACTTGTTTATCTTCAAGCCTTTAAGACCCCAGACGCTATCTCTTTTGATAGCCGGGCACCACCAGCTTTCTTCATATTTGCTTATGCACATGTTTGTCTTCAGCGATGACGTTGGGAAGCTGGACATTACAGAATGCCAGGTTAAGAAATTGTATTTTTGTTTCCCGGAGGTGTGAGGAGGGGGCAGGTATTATGTTGTAAATAATTTTCCCTCTACAGTTTATGTACTTCACACAATCTTGCATATAAAAATGTGAATAATTCTTATGTTTCCTTGATAAACTGAGTGAGATGCAGTGATTTTTTTTCTGAAAGAAACTGGGCACTTTTAAGTTTAAATCTTATCTACTTAGACGTAGAGTTCCCAGTCGTCCTTCTCGCTTTTCCTGAAAGCCCTTTAGTGGAAGTCTGTCTTCACCAGACAATCCACTCATTAATAACCCATAGAGCTTCATGTAAATAAAATGCTGTGGAAAACCTAGTGTTCTACTAACGATCTCAACTTTTCGTCGAAGTTGGGCTGGGGCAGTCTGGAAATTCAGGCACCAGAGAGCGGCCGTTCCCCTTCCTCTAAGTGCTGAGATGGGCCCTGGGGATTCCCCTTGCTCGCATCTCCCACTGCCCTCCTCTGGCCTTGCTGTGCTCTTTAAAGGCCCTCTGCAGCTTGAGGCCTGGCCAGTTTCTTTCCCACTCTGCACCCTGCCAGAGAAGCTAAAAAATCACACACTGGTGACTGCGAACGTCTCCCCTTGGAAGTCTAACAAACCCTCCTGTTTATGGGATCAAATCCAAGTCTATGGGGTAATAAGGGGAGGGACCCTCCCACCTCCTTCCACAGCTGTAAGGAGCTCTGGCGGCACAGGGAATGGAGTGATGGACTGCGAATCAAAAGGCCAGCAGTTCAAACCCATCAGCTGCTCTGAGGGAAAAAGAGGAGGCCGCCTGTAAAGAGGAAGAGCCTTGGAAACCTATGGGTCAGTACTATCGTGTCCTGTGTTGTTAGGTCCCCATGCACGGCAGGACAAAACACTGCACTGCCCTGCACCAAGCCATCCTTAAAATTGTTCCTAGCTTGAGCCCGTTGTTGCAGCCACTGTCAATCCATCTCCTCCAGGGCCTTCCTTTCCTACACTGCCCCTCTGCTTTCCCAAGCACAGTGTCCTTCTCTAGGGACTGCTCTCTCCTGACAACATGTCCAAATTACGAAAGGTGCGTCCTTGCCTCCAGTGAGCACTCTGGGCCTACTTCTTCCCAGACAGACTGGGCTCTCCTTCTGGCAGGCCAGGGTGCTTTCAAGATTCTTCACCAGCATCCCAATCCATCGGTTCTTCTCCAGTCTTCCTTATTCACTGTCCACCTTCCACGTGCATGAGGCAATGGAAAACGCTATGGGGTTGGGTCAGGCACACCTGAGTCCTCAGAGTAACATTGTTGCTTTTCAATACTCTAAAAAGGGCTTGCCCAACAGATTTACTGAATGCAATGCATCTTTTGATATGGTAACAGCTCCTTTCCTGTGCGTTGATTGTGAACCCAAGCAAGGCGAAATCCTTGACCACTCCAACCTTTGCTCCCTTCATCGTGTGCCGTTGTCCATTGGCCCAAGGGTTCCAGCTCCTGCAGCAACTTTGCTTCTCCTTGCTTCTGTCATCCCAGATCTCCTACCCAATCCTGCCTCATTTGCACAACAAAGACCACCATAGCTGAATATAATTCAAGCCGGTAACAGTAAATGGGACTTCAAAATAAACCCAGGAAATGTTTCCGAGTTGTTCAGTTAGGAAAGGTGGACTCGTGATGGCTGGCACTTGGTCGCACTGCTGTTCGATACCTGGCTTGTGCTTTGCTCTTTCCTTCGTACCCGGCCCAAGCGGACACTCAAGCTGAGCCTCACTGAGGAACCGCAGCCAGAAATACGAAATACCAGGCGGAATGAGCAAATGACAGCTGGCTCGGAGCTGCCTGATTTTAGTGAAGTTGCCATTAGGAATTCTTTGCACCTTGACTTGGGAGCTCAGGGCAAGCTATGAATCATCGGGTGTTGATGGTAGGTAGGGAGATTGCGGCAATAAACACACTGTGCTCTAAGAAATAATCTTAAGAGTGGTTTTTGAATAGACTGATTGGAAGCGATGCCACTAGGCTTCTGGTTTGCCATTGTTTTCTTTATTTGATGGGGGGAGCATTGTTTCCTGAAAAGATATTTTTTGCTGGGTAATTTGAAGAGATTTTCATTTATCATTTTAATGTGTGAAAAAAGAAGTCTTGACAAGTGGTTTTTTTAATTGCTATTGTTTGTTTTTCTAATTGAGGCAAGGAAGACTTTCCTTTCTTGCATATCCTTCCAGCCTTAAAACCCCCCCAAAAAATCAGACTCACTACTAGCCAGTGGCTACGAGTTGATTGGGCTGCAAACCACAGGCCAGCTGTTAGAAACCACCAGCTGCTCCATTGCAGATGATGAAGAGGAGGCCTCCCATGCCCCGAAGGACTGATAGTCTTGGAAACCCACAGGCACATGTCTACACTGGAGGGTCACTATGAGTTGGAATTGACTCAATGGTAATGAGTTTGGTTTTGTTTGGTGATATTCGAGGGGGTACTCCAAACTTTTTTTTTCAAAGCTATGTGTTTAATTTTTTTTTTTTGACAAAACAACTTTATCACCTTCAAAGTACTCTCCACTGCACTTAATACATTTGTGATTCCATTCTTGGAAGCATTTTTCAAACTCATCTCTTTGGATGGCTGACAGCACCTCCCTTGGTTTTTGTCCTTTACCTCTTCTGCATCCTCAAATCGCTGTTCTTTCCTGTCCCTCTTCATTCATGGAAACAAAAAGAAGTCACATGGAACAAGGTCAGGTGAGTCAGGTGCATGGGACAAGAAAGGCACTGCTGATTTTTTGTGAAAAACTGGCGCACTGAGATAACTGCATGAGCTTATGCACTGTCGTAGTGGCAAACCAGTCTCCTGTCTGTCGTAAGCCATTCCTTCTTTGCTGCATACCATTAAGCAGTCTTTTCAGCGACTCTAAATAGAAAGCTTGATTAACAGTATGACCTGGTAGGACGAACTCCAAATGCACTACAAGTCCATTCATGCAGTTGACAGATGTCCAGAATCAGATTTGTCATCAATCGACATTTCACCTTTTTTGAAATGAGAAAGCCACTCCTACACTTGAGTTTTTCCCATAGCGCTATCCTTGTAAGCGGTGTTCAATATCACAACAGTTTCTATGGCATTTTCCCCGAGCCTGAAACAAAACTTCACAGCTGCACGCCAGTCTCTTAAATCAGCCATCACGTAAAACAAGGTTCTAGCCAAACTGCTTTTAAGGAAAAATGCACTGTGATCAGAGAGACCTTTCCCAGGCAAGGCCACTGGGTGCACTTACTCAGAGCGAGTTGGTCGATGCTTGCCTAGCAGGGGAGAAAAGCATACTACAAAAGTTCCGCTTTGCACAACATAATTCCAATTTGGCGGGGGATGGGGGGGCACCCCTTCGTAGTTTAGGATAGAGGAGGACTTCTGGGTGTTTCCAAGACTGTTCATCTTTATGGGAGCAGGTAGCCTCATCCTTGTACTAAGGGGTGCCTGGTGGGTTTGAACTGCTGACTTCGTGGTTCTCAGCTCAACACATAACCCATAGCGTCACTCGACTCCTCTTCCATCTTGGAGGTACCTCAAATTAATGTCACTCTAACCCACACCATGAGCCCTGGTGGCTGTAGTGGGTTGTACACTGGGCTGCTAACAACAAGGTCAGCAGTTTGCAACCACCAGCAGCTCCACAGGAGAAAGATAAGGCTTTCTAGTCCTGTGAAGAGTTACAGACTTGGGGCAGGTCTACTATGTCCACTAGGGTTGCTATGAGTCAGAATTGACTCGATGGTAGTGGTGGGTTTTTTGTTTTGTTTTTTTTACCCAAAACACAAACCCATTTGCTGTCCAGTCACGTCCAATGAGCAGTGGCCCTACAGGACAGGGCAGGCCTGCCCCACAGGGGTCCAGGGTGTAATCTTTACGGAAGTAGACTACCAGGTCTTTCTCCCCTGGAGAAAAGTGGTAGATTCAACCCCCTGACCTTTCAGCAGCTGGATATTTAACCATTGTGCCACTAGGGTTTCTTGGAGTTATACAGTCATTGTGAGCTTACCAGGGGTCTTCAAACTTTTCAAACAGGGGGCCAGTTCACTGTCCCTCAGACCCGTTGGAGGACCAGACTATAGTTAAAAAAAAAAAACTATGAACAAGTTCCTATGCACACTGCATGTATCTTATTTTGAAGTAAAAATACAAAAGGGGGAAAAACACCCAGCGGGTCAGATAGATGTTCTCGCATGTGGCCCTGCGGGCCGTAGTTTGAGAACCCTTGGTTTAAGCCCTGACCTTTTGGCTAGCAGCCATTCTATAGTCATTTAACCATTGTGCTACCCGGGCTTCTTGGAGTTGTGGTTGTCATAGATCACCCATGCTCTGCGGCACTTTGAAGGCGTGCTCAGGGTGTTTGGGAATCTCTGCAGCACGCCTTCTTGGTAAAGGTGACTAGCGACCTTATGGTAGAGATCGAACATTGAGGTGAACCAGGTCAAGTTGCCATTTGTTCAGCTCCTTCATGACCTGCCGTGATGGTGCCAATAAACTTGGAACCGCGTCCACACGGCAGACCATGCAGAGGTACGGTAAAGGAAAGGGCCTCTTTTTCTGCCTCCAGATGTTTGTGTGGCGCGATCCCAGTGGATCCTGAAGCACCGGGTCCTTGTTTCTCAGGGTGAAGCCCCCATACTCTCTGCCGGCATCCACTGAGTTCAGGTGCTCGTTCTTGGTGCTGGTAACTATTCATGTCTATCCCTGGGCTGACTGACCTGTAATCTGAGAGAACAGTCAACGTAAGGAGACTTTACCTTGGGAGAGATGATAGCCTCTTATTATCTGTCCTGAATAATTGTGAAAATATGTTGCATTCTTCAGATGAGCTGAAAGCTCCACCAAGGTAACAGTTGATTGATGAGAGCACAAAGCCGGCTGGGAGGGTGGTGTATCTGGAATAATCAATCTGCTGATTATTATGGTTGAGGGCAGGGCGGGTAGGGAGATCTGCTGGCCTGATCCAGCTGTGACTTGTGGCTGTAAATGCAGTTTTATGGGAACACAAGCCTCACCCATTCTTCGACCTAGTGCCTGTGATTACTGTTCCACTTCAGTGGCAGAGAACAGCCCACGCAAACAAACTAACCAGACCAAAAAACCCAAGCACAAGCTCACTGGCATCAAGTCAATTCTAATTCCTGGTGAGTTTAGAGGACAAACTAGAACTGCCCTTGTGGGTTTCTGAGACTTAACTCTGTATGGGAGTCTCTTCTTTCTCCCTCAGAGCAGCTGGTGGTTTTGAACGCTTGACCTTTCAGGTAGCAGGCCAATGTGTAACCCATGACCCCACCAGGGCTCCTGAAATCCTTACTGCCTTTATAGGGCCACTCTTGCATACCTCTGATGTTGAAGTGTGTAATGGGAAAATGTGACTTACAAAAGAGAAGGGGGTACAAAGGACTTCAGGTTAAAATGTAGTCTGGTCGAATTTCTGTTTGTGACAGGACGCTTGGCTGTGGATCTTGGCCGGGATTGCACAACCCGGTTGATGTCACTGGATTGTACATGGGAGAAAGGTTTCATCGGCAATTGTGGTGCTACCTATGTTTTTACAGCGATAAAACAAATTTGCTCGGGAGTCTGTGGTTGGGTACACATGAGACCGGAGAAGATAGACGTGTGGTTTGCGTGATAAAAATAGCAAGGTGTGCCCAGCCTGTGTGACCACGAGCTGTCGAAGGGATCAGGTATCAAGCATCAAAGAACAAAACATCATATCATTATAAATGTGGGTGAGTGCAGAGTGGAGACTCAAAGCCCATCAGTAGGCAACCAGACCCCCCCACCCCCTTACTGAAGGGTTGTGGGGAGGAGACGAGCCAGTCAGGGTGCAGGGTAGCAATGATGAAACATATAACTTTCCTCTAGTTCTTAAATGCTTCCCCCCCACACTAATATGATCCCAATTCTACCTTATAAACTTTACAAACCTGGCTAGACCAGAGGATGTACATTGGTACAGATAGCAACTGGGAACACAGGGAATGCAGGACAGATGACTCCTTCAGGACCAGTGGTGAGAGTGGCGATGCCTGGAGGGTGGAGAGAATGTGGGGTGGAAAGGGGGAACTGATTACAAGAATCTATGTATAGCCTCCTCCTTGGGGAATGGACAGCAGAGAAGAGGGCGGGGGGGGGTAGACCTCAGACAGTGTAACACATGACAAAATAATAATAATTTATGAATGATGAAGGGTTCATGAGGTAGG
Source organism: Tenrec ecaudatus (assembly GCF_050624435.1). Taxonomy (NCBI): domain Eukaryota; kingdom Metazoa; phylum Chordata; class Mammalia; order Afrosoricida; family Tenrecidae; genus Tenrec; species Tenrec ecaudatus. The sequence continues at coordinate 15,451,003 of NC_134544.1, forward strand.
GAGAGTGGGGAGGGAGGGGGAATATTAAGGGCTCAAGTAGAAGGCAAATGTTTTGAGAATGATGATGCAACAAATGTGCATATGTCCTTGACACAATGGGTGGACGTATGGATTGTGATAAGAATTTACGAGCTCTCAACAAAATGTTTTTTTTAAAGAAAGAAGTATTTCACAATATAAAAAAAAGTCAAGGTGTGCATAGGGGATTTGATTTCACTCCGCCCCCTCCATGGTCCTTGGGAGCCTCCCATAGGTGAAGACCAGGAAGGCCTTTGCTCTCTGGGAGCTTGTTGCTTAGAGCCCCTCGTTGTCTCCCATGCCCAGTTCCCAGCCCTCAGCACCCCGTGTGCCAGCAGGGACTTCAGGGTTTTCCTGGCATTAGGTTGACCGTCTTCTGAGTCTGCCTTGAGTTGCCCTCATGGGTCAGCTGTGGTTTCGGAGCACATAAAGGATATTCCTAGTACTCGCCTCTGACTTGCCTTGCTCTCAGAGAGGCCAGAGAGCGAGCCATGGGCCTGAGTGCCAAACATCCTCACCCACGTTCTTTCTCGTTCTGTGCGATTCCTGTAAGAATCCATCCACGGGGGGCTCCCGCTCCCCACCTTCCCTTTTGCCTGTGCTTCTCAAGTCCGTCATCTCCCCTTTGGATTGCTCCTGGGCCCTGTGACAGCAGGGACTCTGTGTTATTTGCCACTTAAGCCCCAGCATGGTACAAGGTGGGGAGTGGGGGTCCACCAAATACTGATTGGCTGCGTTTCCCCTCTTTCCACCCCTCCAGTACATGTTTTCCCTCCGTCGATGTCCACATGTTGGTAGACTTGTTGGCTTCTTTGGCTTTACCTCGGTGCTCGACTCTGCAGAATTCTGGCAGTCGGGGTAGTGGGACGTCCTCCATTTCCCCTGCTTTCCCCATCTGTCTGCTGGCATCTCTTATCACACCCTCCCTCTGGGAAGCAGGGGCATCCTCTGACAGTCTGTGATGACTTGGCCCTCTTTGATGATCGTCAGCCACTTATTCCTCACCAGACAGACTCTCTAGAGTGGAACTGAGAAATGAAATCGGGGAGGGGTGGATGTGCACCCTTGTAATCATGCTTGCACATCATTTTCTGCACCGAGACTTGAGTGCAGTGCGCCTATAGCTACATAAGTAGGTCTCTGGTGACTGTGGTTCAATTTTTGGCTCTGTGGTAGACCAATCTTCTCAGCAGCTCTGGCTCAGGCATGCCCTTGGCTCTGTGGCACCCAGACCGTGGCAGGGCCTGTCAGACCCACTGTTGTCCCAGTGGGCAGTGATGGCCAGACCACCCCTCTGGTTGCATGCTGAGTCCCTGCAGTGACCTTGGGCTGCTGGCCGGCTGTTCTCACTGTTTAGCCAACAGTGCTCACCTGTCCCCCCACCCTGCCTGCCCATCGCACTGCCCCCACCTCCTGCCTCGAGGTCACCCAAGGCTTTTATAGGGCAGTTTCCAATCTCCACATTCTTTGCAAATCAGGATGCCCAGAGAAGGAAACCATCCCAAAGTTAGCATGATCCGCTGTGATTTGTCTCAAGTCCCGAGATCCCGGTGCCTTCTCCCATAATACAAAGACCATGCTTTCAGCAATTGGACCATAAGGCATCTGGCAATTGTATCCTGAAATGATTGCTCTCTGCTACCAGAGACCAGAGTCAGTGACCACAGCTGCCACCAGCCAGGCCATTTCCATCTTTCCAACTAATCAGAGTGTGTTTGCGAAGATTCAATATAACTAAGTGGTTTTGCCAGCTGAAATACCAAATTAAATGGAATTGTAATCATTTTTGTTTAATCCCATTTCAGAGCCTTGTATTTTCTTGATGAATTAAGTAAATGATCTGTATCAGAAACACTTGCTATTTCCAAAGGAAAACTGAAACCATCTAGTCCAGTGTCTGGTTGAATCTCCAACTTCAAGTTGCTTCCCCGGGCAGCCATTCAATTTAAGGCCCTGGTAGAGGCCATTGGCTGGATTTGTCAGATGGCCCAGAACAGCTTCACAAGGAATCAAACCAAAAGCAACTCGCTGCCATCAAGGTGATGCCGACTCATAGCAACCCTGTTAGACAGGCTAGGACAGCCCCTGTGGGTCTGGAAGCTGTAACGCGTTATGTGAGTAGAAAGCCCCCTCTCAAGTAACACACAACTGCCGGACATGTGTGTTGGAACGTAGGAGGCTTCCCTAGAGCACTAGCAGAGCAAAGTCCTTTTATGCTCAGGTTCTGAACGACCGTATATACTCGAATATAAGCCGAGGCACCTAATTTTACCACAAAAAACTGGGGGGCTTCTTCAGCATAAAATTGCTGCTTGTGTGATCATGAGGTGTCAATGGGATCAGGTATCAGGCATCCATACCTGGATGAATGGGAGGGGGTGCATGGAGTGGAGACCCAATGCCCATCTGTAGACAATTGGACATCCCCTCACAGAGGGGTCACAGTGAAGAGATGAGCCAGTCAGGATGCAGTATAGCACAAACAAAACACACAACTTTCCTCTAGCTCTTTGGTGCTTCCTTCACCCCACTATCATGATCTCAATCCTACCTTAAAAATCGGATTAGACCAGAACATGCACACTGCTACAGATAAGAGCCTGCAACACAGGAAATCCAGGATAGAGAAACCCCTCAGGGCCAACAAGGAGAGTAGAGATACCAGGAGGATTAGAGGAGGGTGGGGTGAGAAAGGGGGACTCGATCACAAGGATCAATCTAAAACCCTCTCCCAGGGCGACAAATAATGGAAACGTGGGTGAGGGGTGACAGAGGACGATGTAAGCTACAGAAAAAATAATCTATGACTTATCAAGGGTTTGTGAGGGAGTGCAGGCAGGGGAGGGAAGGGGAAGAAATGGGGAGCTGATATCAGGGGCTCAAGTGGGAAGAGAACACTTTGAAAATGGTGATGGCAGCATATGTGCGAATGTGCTTGACACATCGGAGGAATGTATGGATTGTATTAAGAGAAGTAAGAGCCCCCAATAAAAGTATTTTTTTAATGTGCTGAAAAAACTCAGATTATACTTAAGTATTTTCGGTAATAAAAGCAACTGGGATTATGTTGAAAACGTCCATGTTGGTAACTTTGGCTATTTTATATACCCCACCCCAGTGGTTACACACTGGGCTGCTAACCATAAGGTCAGCAGTTCTAACCCCCCCCCCAGCCACTCCATTGGAAAGGGGCTTTCTACCCCCATAAAGAATTACCATTTAGTAAACGCACAGGGACAGTTCTATCCTGTGCTACACAGAGGGTGGCTATGAGTCGGAATCCGCTCGATGGCACTGAGACCTGCATCTGTGGAGCCCTCGTGGTGCAGTGGGGACACGTGGGGCTGCTCACTTCAAGGGCAGCAGTGTGAAACCACCAGTGTGCTTACACAGGAGAAAGATGAGGCTTTCTGCTCCCAGGGCGAGTTACACCGTGGGAAGCCCACAGGGGCTGTGTTGAGCTTCCCTGTAGGTTTGCTAGGAGTTGGAATTGACTCTGTGGGCAGAGAGGGAGTAGCAGCTCTTGTAAAAATGCTTACAATGGAATGGTGTGGTCGGTACCCTTGATCCCAAAGTGTGGCAGAGAAGAACTGCTATGCAGGGTTAGTAGGCTGGCATCTTGGCCAGAGCTGATGGCCAGGCCTTTCTCTTGTGCTGCTGGGTGAGTTTAAACCTCTGGCCTTTCTGTGATCAGTCAAATACTTAACCCCTGCATCACTTGCATGCCCTCAAAATGATAAAACTGAAAACAAAACCAAAAATCCATCACCGTCATGATCCCTACTCATACCCGCCCTGTCTATGGTTTCTAAGGCTGTCAATCTTTTGGGGAATTGATAGCCTCTCCTTTCTCCTGGGGAATTACTGGTGGATTAGAACCACTGGCCTTGCACTCCATAGTCCGATGCTTACCTCAGTGCTACCAGAGCTCTTGGAATTTATGCAGTCTAAATCTCAACCCCGCTGCCACCCAGACTATTCCCACTCAGACTGACTCTGGAGTAGAGAGTAGAACTTCTTCTTGGGTTTCTGAGACTGTACCTTCACAGGAGCAGATGGCCTCAGCCTTCTCCCCAGAACTACTGCCGGGTTCCCCTGCTGACCTTGAGGGAGCCCAAAGGCAGCCCTCACTATGCTACTCAGGATCCCTTCTAAAAAGAAAAGCATCACTATTTTGTAATGGCATATTATATTGATTGTAAATAAACTGCAACACATGCACCTTCGGTCTGGCACCGCCCACCATCACTGCCGCCTCATCTCCCTCCCCTGAGCACTCAGCTCTCTGCATGCATTAGCATCAAGTCTGATGCCTATTCCAGGCGTTTGGTACAAAAAACCTTGTGGCCTGGGCACTTTATAGTGATATCATTTATGAAACTAAGTATCATTTCACGAAGGTATGTGTGAGAAATAAGCGCCATGTTGCAAGCCAGTCCTTTTTTTGTGGTGGGGGGCGGGGTGCTCCCTTCCTGGCTAACTTCTTCTCTGGTCAATCTGCTTCTCTCTCTAATCTTGACTTTAGGGGTTCCCCCTCACTCCCTAAGATCACTTGTAGTGACACTTAAAAATGGTTCCAATATATTTCTGTATACACTTGTTCTTTTGTATTCCACCAAAGCATTCGTTCCTTTTAAAGTTTAATGAGATTTTATGTGAGCATCCCACCTTGTTCCTGTAAGGAGAGGGAGGCAAACCCAGGTTGCTAAAGGAGGCACTACACTGAAGGGGCGGATAATTCACAACACACTGGATAAGGAATTCTGCGTTTCATGTCTCCTCCCCTCCATGGCCTGGCTACTTCCCCGGCTTCCTTGCAGTTCGCTCACGTCTTCCAAGTTTATGATGAAAGGGCAACGAATGATTTGCTACTCCCTCCGGCCCGCCGCCTCATAAATTTCTTCCCTGTACCTAACTAATCATCATCATTACTAATTATGCTCCAGAAAATAATCTGAAATGCAGTCCCTACACATAAATCAAATGGAAGCACCAAACACAGGGATGGTTTTTCCCGTTCGGCCTTTGTGTCTCCCTGGCGAGGATAAGGTCTAGAACTTCACTTGGACAGAGTTGGAAATGGAGCCACATAATCTGATTTTAAGGGAGGTTAGCATAAATTAAGTGAATATTACTTAGAACATAAATCATGAATAAAATTGCACATTGGCTTGATGAGAAAGCTGTGGTGGCAGGGCAGGGCCAAGGGAGACCCCATGCACCCCCCTCTGCAGCTGGAACTGATCAAAATGACCTTCCTTCTTGGAGAACCAGGAGTGGCTCTGAGCAGCCCACAGGAAGCATTGTGCCAGGTCAGGAGGAGCAGGGGAGACCACCAGTAGGGGGCATCAGGGAGCCCTGGTGGTGTAGTGGTTATTAGCTGGGCTGCCAACCTCAAGGTCAGCAGTTTGAAGCCAGCAGCTGCTCTGTGGAAGAAAGACGGGGATTTCTACTCCTGTAAAGAGTAACTATCTCAGAAACTCACAAGGAAAGTTTTACCTTGCCCTGTAGGGTCATGAGATAGTTAAGGTTTATTGTGCCAACCTGGCCATTAAACACATGTAGGGTTAATTGAAGGGTGGAGAGATAAATGACTCAGTGAGACTTGCCTTTCTGATTCTTGGGTTTCTTGCTCTCTCATGGTCAGATCAGGGTGCAGCTGCCTTAGCCAGTTCCCTGCTTCAGCTGGCAAGGTTCACTTTCTGCAAGACATCCCTGAGGAGAAGGCACGTGGATCTACCCTGAGCAGCCCTGGGTGCTAGAGCAATCACGTGGAGACTCCTGCCAGTGCTGAGATGCTTACAAGCTCACTGATTCGGCTTTCTTCCTGCAGTTGATGTCATTGTGTGTGTTTTGTGAGATTGAGGACTTTGTAGATCAGTGTCAGACATATGGGCTAATAATGTTGAACTTATGGGCTTGGACAGCACTGGGTTGGGATGCTTTCTTACTGTACACTTACCTTGTATATAAAATTCTCTCATATATATATGAGTCTCAGTGGATTTATTTCCCTAGTTTACCCAGACTAACACAGGTCACTATGAGTGGGCATTGACTCCACAGTCCTGAGTGTGTTCAACTCATTGAGCTTCACCTTGTTCAAGACTGGGACTGGGTATTCAGAGAAGTAATAGAACTTGCTCATCTAGTGACTGATTTGGACTAGAACTGAGGTTTCTTGAAGCCAGGTCTCCCCCCCCCCCACCCACCGGATTCTCTCTTCTAAAGCTGCTCTCCTCATTTTGAATATGTTGTTGCTGGTAGTTGCTATTGAGTTGGGCTCGGGCCCATGGCGTCCTCTGATGCAACAGAACTAAGGTGCCTGGTGGTCGGCCCGAATCTGGTGATCGGTGCTCTGCTTGGGTCTGTCCTTATGGCGGTTGTGTGGCCTCCCAACCCCTCGGGCTCACCTGCCAGCTCTCTTGTGACTCATAAGGTGTCCCTGTTGGGGGGGATGAGGGACGGGGGAATAGATCACCAAGCCTCTCCTTTTACTCTGTCTTGGTCTGGAAGCTTCCCTGAAACCTGGCTCCCATGAGTGACTCTGTTGGTACTGGACTCATTAGCAGCTTCCAGCATCCTACCCACATACAAGTCCCTCGACAGTCTGATGAATGGGTAGGGCACACATACCTGGGGGCCCCTGTTTTGGTGTGCTGTGCCCATTTCTAGGGCCTCCAGAACCAAGTGCCACCCAGCGGTGGCTTCCAGGAACAGAAGTCTGCTGTCTCTCAGTTCTGGGAAGTCACAGCCCCAGTTGAGGGTCTGGTAGGCCCAGCGTTCTCAGGGGAGATTACAAGGCGACCCTGGGTCTGAGGAGGGCGTGGTACAAGTCAGTCTGCTGTGGGGCTCCAAACGATTAAGTCTGTGTCCTCTGCTCTCTCCTCCAGGTCTGAGCGCATGCCAGTCCACTAGATGCCTGTGAGCTGCCGGGCCCCCTCCTGGCACTGGAAGGTCGCAAAGGAAGGGAGCCCCCTGCCCTCGATCCCGGCCTTGGCCTCGCAGCTCCCGGTCCACGATGGAGACGCTGTCACAGGACTCCCTGCTGGAGTGCCAGATCTGCTTCAATTACTATAGTCCGCGGCGCAGGCCCAAGATGCTGGACTGCAAGCACACCTGCTGCTCCGTGTGCCTCCAGCAGATGAGGACGAGCCAGAGGGATGTGCGCTGCCCCTGGTGCCGTGGCATCACCAAGCTGCCCCCCGGCTTCTCCGTGTCGCAGCTCCCCGACGACCCCGAGGTCCTCGCCGTCATTGCCATCCCGCACGCCTCAGAGCACACCCCGGTCTTCATCAAACTCCCCAGCAACGGGTGCTACATGCTGCCCCTGCCCATCTCCAAGGAGCGCACGCTGCTGCCCGGAGACATGGGCTGCCGGCTGCTGCCCGGGAGCCAGCAGAAGTCGGTGGCCGTGGTGACCATCCCTGCTGAGCAGCAGCCTCTGCAGGCCGGGGCGCCTCTGGAGGCCACAGAGGAGGAGCGAGACAGGCGGGGCGCGGCGAAGAGCTCGACCTGGTCCGGGGTGTGCACTGTGATCTTGGTGGCCTGCGTCTTGGTTTTCCTCCTGGGCATCGTGCTCCACAACATGTCCTGCATCTCAAAGCGCTTCACTGTGATCTCCTGCGGCTGAGCGGGCTGCCCGGACCAAGTCTCGTGTGGGTGCCAACTTCGGGGGTGAGCAGGTGTTGGTGACAGGATCCCGGAGAGAAGGGGGGGTGGGCAACACTGACCATGGGGTGTCAAGCCCTGGCCTCGGGGTGGCCATTGACTAACCCGAAAAGACAGCCGTGAAGGGCTGAGCGGGAGGCTTCGGCCAGATTCCAGGCCGCATTGTTCCCGGTTGGACGGTCAACGGCTTCGAAGATGATTGCATGATGCCTCCTCCTCGTCGTTTCTTCACAGGACTGTCATTTATGGTTTTTCAGAATCATGTTCCCAGATAGACGTCAGACTGTGCCAAGCGCGTCCGAGGTGGCCCTCTGTCCACACGTAGACTGCACCAGAGCTGCTCCCTGGGCCGGTAGAACCGACCCTGGGAACCCGTGTAGAAATCCCATGGAGATCCGCCCCCCTCAGTCCTTCCTCTCTTCTTATTTTCTATGCCGCCCCATCTTCCTTTAGCAGCGAAGCCTTTTTCTTCTTCTTTATTAAAAAAAATAATAATACACTTTGAATCACACCGTGGGCCGTTGTTGTTGCGCTTGGAGAGAATATTTGAACCAGTGCGTCCGACGTGTTGTGTTTTGTTGGCACATCCCTGCCTCTTTCCTTTGCTTGTAATCGGAGCTCGCGACGTGTGCTTTAAACGGACCGCCCGTCGGGGGGTGATAAACTGAGTCCTAAGGAGACGGGCCTGATGCCACAGGAAACCCGGATGTCGGTCTTTCTCAAGCCATCTCCCGATATCCGAATTTGAAATGTAAATAATCATGCATTTGTGTGCGTGTGTGTTTGTGCGCGTGTGTGTAGTTTGGCTCACCTTAGTTTTCGGTCTCGAAGCCTGCGAGAAAATAGTGTCTGAAACAGTGGCCACCCCAAACCTGGATGTCGCCCCCTCACTGCGAGATGCCACGTACCTGCCTCCTTTCAAGGGAGCCCCCGGCCGGGTCCTGTATTGAGAAAGAGTCTGTCTTCGCTCACAGTTTGAAAGGACCGCAATCACCGTGCGTACTGTGACTCAGGGGCACACCGGGCATGCATCTAAACAGACGGGCCTGGTTTGTTTTTTGGAAAGATGTACCATGGGAATGAAACCACGTAGTAGGATTCTGGCATCTACTATTGGTGTATGTGAACAAACCTCTTGTATTTAAAAACCTGTTTGTGTTGAAGAAAATAATAAAATAAACTAACCATGGATGTTCCTATTTCTAAGGGACCTGTCCATGATATGTCCTCAAACAGTCCTAAGCCTAGCCGTCTGTAGATACCACCCCCCCCGTGTCACTCTCCTGTTACATGCTATAGTCATGTCTTCAGGCCTGCGTGCATTTGAAAGCAGCTAGGAGCTTTGTGAGGTCGGCTCAGATTTCTTTTATGGAAACCATGAAGCAAGTGGCATGTGACCAGGATGCTGTTCATTAAAAGGTCTCTGTTCTGGGGACAACTTGGACACGGGGGTGGGGATAGAGGGTAAACAGTGGGCAGTTCTAAAAATAAAATAACCCTGGAAGATGGAGAGAAAAAAATGTCATGTACTGATAATACAAATGAGCATCTTCAGGCAGCACAGAATAGGCTCCTGAATGTAATGGGGTTCGTACCAGATAAAAACATCAACAATTGAACGCACAGCTCTCACGAAGCTAATGGGCCTGGGGACTGGATAGGAAACACAATGTCTCAGACCTTCCCCGCGTGTCCTTTAAGATCTTTAGGAAATTAATGTGAAAGCTCAAACTAGAAATTAGGCTGAAATGCAGCTTAATTGTGTAAGCTATTGGGCATTATTCGATAAATAATCTAGGATTTATCTGGTGTTAATAACTTAGATGTCATATTAGCTGAATAATACCCTCTATTACATAAACACTGTTGGGTTAGTGTGACATTCTCCCAGGTGGCTGTCATGCATGTCTCACTTGAGTTCTGTTCCTCCTGGTTGGGAGGGGGAAGCCCCCTAAATCCACAGAAGTACTTCTTTGAGAATGCTACGCTTCAAATGGACGCTACCCTTGCAATGTCCAGCCATGCCAATGTCAGTTGACTTTCTGCGTGCGTTGATATCTACATGCATTTCTATACAGCACGGAGGGAGGGACTGGACTCCAGCACAGGGTGTGGTTGGATTCTGCTTGTTCAGTCAGTTCTGCATAGAGGGGTGGCCCCGCCCCACCCTCCCTGTGCTGTGTGCAAGGCCTTAGAGTATAACAGCTATGCGACTTTTACTTTAAAAAGAACCCCATGCTGAATCTGCAACTCCATCGTGCAAAGTTCATTGGCTCCGTGATAAGCTTCTTGACCTTGCAACCTGATCACTCAAATTGGATTATTTTCCTTTCTAGTGTTGTTGATGTAAGACACATTGTTGACATGGAGCCTGCCTAAAGTTACGTGAGCATCTGCTTGTTGGTGTGTGTGTGTGTGTGTAAGGATTAACTTGTCAGGTTCTTCCAGGCTAAATGACCTGATTTGGCACCCCATTACTCTGGCCTTTGCTGTCATCTCCCCAGCACCAGAAGCCCATCTACCCCATGTGGCACTAGTCTGGTGACGTAACTTGCCAGAGCTCACCGTTGCACGTCAATGAAGAACCATAATGCAATGCTCTGAAAGCACAGCAAGAGCTGACTGCAACCTCTGGGGGCTCCATTGTGTGGAGGAGCTAACTCAGCGAGGCTCACCAAGGTGCGCTGCAGCTTGCTATTCTGCTGCACGGGGGCGTTGAGAATATCCCATAGCTGCCTCGGTTTCCCCTCCCTTCTCCAGCCCGTCCGCATTGCCAGAATCGTTTTATTTTTAAAGCTGATGACCATCCTTTCCTACCATGGCTATTGCTGCCAGGGGGAGGGGGGGTTGCTTTGTGTAGGTGGATAGATGTATTTTCGTTAACGTCTACCTGTGGGAAGCACAAGGAGGACTAAGTTCAGGATGGGAATAGACATTTTAAGAAAACTGTCAAACCGTGTGATTTCAATTTGTAAAGTTGCAGAACATTGATTTTTCTCCCCTTAATATGTAAAGGATGACGAATACTGTGTAAATAGTAAACTATAAGAAGCATGCATTTTCATCTTTGTTAATGATCTTGACATTAGCGAGTGAATGCTTAATATGCCAGGTAGAGCCAAGTCCTCTCTCAAAAAGCATTGTCTTTGGAGATTTATTTTTTTTGGTATAATGACCTGGGGCATCAATTGTGATGAATTTGCAATTGGAATCTCAGTTCTGGTCACAGTTTAGGATCAGAAAGCTGCTATAAGGTGTGGCTTTTACAAATATAATTAAATTTGATCTTGTGCATGACTTAGAGTGAGCCCACGGGAGGTGAAATCTGGGTGGATGCTATTCGGCAGAACTTTGTGAGATGATGGAAGTATTGTATAATCATGTCCCATGCAGTAGCCACTAGCCACATTGGCTATTGAGCAACTGACACAGAGTGAGTGCCTCTGAGGAGCCCCAGTGCCTGCATGTGGCTTCTGGCCGCCATATTAGAATCTGAAGTTCTAGATGGTAGTGCGTTAGCATGTGGCCGGAAGGAGTTAATGAAGTAACAATGTGAGGCAAAGCAGAGTGGGGAAAGAATGCTGCTTTCTGAGCTTACATATGTATGATCTCAAATATGACAGAGTGAAATTTTATTTATCGTCCTTCGGGTTATTAGTAGAAACTTTGGGGCCTAAGGGGTAGTCTGTGAAAAGCTTAAAGATGGCTTTATTAAGCCCCTTTTCTGGGATCATTAGCTGCATGTGAATCTATTGTTCCAAAAACCGTAGTTAGACCGTAGCTGTAAAACGTTTGACTTGCAAACTCTGCATGATCTGTACAGTGAAATTGTGTTTAGGGTCTTGTGGCCAAAATGTAAATGTTACAGAAACAAGAAAACCCAACAACTAAAAGACAAACTGTAAAGCCTAGCGAAACTCTTCTTCCCATTCATCTTCCCCAGACTTCACCGCTGCGTTCGTCAGATGTGAACTAGACCAGCAAACATGGTCTGTGGTGTTCATAGATAGAATTTGTGATTTTGTTTGCCCTTGAAGTCTGCCGGCTTGTTATTGCATTTGGTGCGGGCATGTGTGGGCATCATTTTTCAGATGCCAGACTCAAAAGGAAGCACTATTTTTAGAGTGAGAGTTGACATTCTCGCCTTTTTTTATTTAGTGAACCCTGAGAGAATGGAAGCCTTGCACAAAGGCACTCTTTTTTTTAAACAGTCATTGCCGATGGAATTTAATGACTTGGGGGCTCTTAAAATTAATAGTGTACCTTTTTTCAGTCCGCCTGAGCTTTGCTTTCATGTGCAGATCAGACTCTTCCTGACACTCCAGTATGTATCCCAGTTGTAGACTTTGGTTCCAAAGGAAGAGTTCCTATACTTTTATTTAAAAATCTATGTTGTATAAAAGTTGATTGCTCTACTGTTGACTTTTTTCCCCCAGCTGTAATGTAGACCAAGTACATTTGCTTCAATGTAGTAGAAGTGGGTTGATTTTTTTCTTCTTCTTCTAGAACTTAGCAATGGGTAAGAGTGCTTGTCTTCACTTGCCCGATTTTTGGTTTTTTAATTTTTGCAAAACGAAGGGTAGTTTTTCTTTAGGTATAAGAAGCTAGGCAGCTCACGGCTATACTGTTTCAGATACCCAAAGGTATTGGTAAGAGAGGAGCAATATGCAAACAATGTGCATTTCTGTCTTCTCTTAGAAACCTGACACCTCCAACCAGACAGCATTTGGCTTCCATGCATGAAGTGTTGGCAGTCAATTGATTTGTCATCATTGACCTAGATGGGGAGGCTGTTGCTTGATATTTTCATCTTTCTCAGAGAAACATTGCCCACAAGATAATCTTTACCAAATCAGGACCTCCAGAAAAGAAGGAGGTATTTAAGATGATTCGGTAACTGTTTTGAAAATGGTAGTGTATTTCAAACCTGTTACTAAATTTTGATCAACCTGAAACACATGTTTTTAAAAAGTGGAAATTCAAGCCATTGACTTTTATGACATGATGAACTCATATATCTGTACATGATTTAGCTGTGATTGTTCAAATTCAAGTCATGTTATTCACGTTTCCGGGTTACACAATGTTAGCTGTTAGGTGTTAAATTTCTTTAACACACCAACTACCTTAGGAAGTATCCGAATGCTTGAGCGATCTCAAGTAGATATAAAGGTTGGGTTCTACCTTCTACATTTTCTTGGGAAGCTTTGGTCACTGGAGGATATAAGTAAGTGGGTGGGGGTGCATTTCGTTTCTGTCTTCCGAATGACTTTATTTTTGACTGCTCAAGTGGTCAGGGGTAGGGCACCATGATTTCTGAAGTGTGACTGGTATTTTTGCCCAGGTCTCCTTGTTCGGTTGGATTCATGATATTTTTTTTCAGGATGCACTGCCTGGGTGGGGGGTGGAGGGGTGTCCCATTGTATATATCTCCTTTATAGTGGTGTTTGGAAACTCTCATCTTGATCGCTGGACTTTACTAGCCTAATCTAAGGGTTTGGGTTTTTTATGCGACTCCTACTATGATGCTGTTAGTACAATCAGTATTATTTAAGGCATAGTCCTGGGGACCTCCCCGAAGTTTGCACCAGCATGTCTTTTGGTGTTTGAAGAACTGTACTCTGTGGCAGCTCCTGATCTTCTAGAACATGGTTTTACGTTCCTCGCTGTGGATTTATGGCTAACCGCCTATGTGAATGTCTGCCGTGAGGGAGTGAGTTATTGGGTTGTCCTAAGGAAGAGTTTCCCAAAGTTTCAACCACTTTTTAGTTTGACATTTGTTCTGTGAGATTCCAGAAATAATAGACACAGGGTATTGGTGGGAAAGGAGCTGGAACGGAAAGAAGCAGAAAAAGATGAGTCCAGTGTCCCTGAAAAGGGAACAAATTGGTATTTGTGTGGTTTCTGTTTCAGTCTGAGCTGCGAAACCTACATGGTCCAGAATTTGCCAACTGTGGGTACCTCGAACAACAACTGGAATTGGGGAAATTATTGGTCAACACCTTGCTAGACACTTCACATCTCCTTCTTAAGAAACAGAACCGATGTGTGCAAGACATAGCCACTCAATGTCTTGCCAGGCAGTTTAGAAACAATGGCATCCTGCTCAAAGATGGTGGCCAGCCCTGTCACTTTGCTCTCCACAGTCCAGGCAAATAATCCAGTCACCTGCATTGAGCTGCTGGCAGGGCATTCTATGTCTCTTCTGGGTCTCCCATTCCAGGGATTGGGCCCGTGACTTTTCAGTTATCAATCGAGGCACCCACATTTTGCACATGCCAGCCCACCCTGGCTTCACTTCATTGACCAAACTGAGCCAGTTGGAACTGGTTCAAAGCCTTGATCTAAAGAGGGCATGCTGGGCTGTAGAAAATTCCTGGTAGGATTTTCCTGGCTGAGAGAACAAACCAACTACCGAATAGATCATCCTCTGTGGGAAAGATGGAAACCCGGACATAGGTATTTTGAGTAGACGGGAAATTGGGGTCAGACGGAAAGGAAAGGGCAATTGGGAGCGGGAGTCTAGTCACCACGTCGCATGTCTCCAAGGCAGGGGTCACTCGTGGCAGAAATGAGCAGAAGAAAGCACAGGAAAACCAGACAAACCGTTTAGCCAAGCACAATCTGCCATCCTAGTACCGATCCCCAGATTCCTGAGTTCAGGATATTTACCGTGGAGGCATGATAAAGGGGTGGGGGTTCGGGTAGGGTGGGGCAGGGTCCTCAGCTGATGAGAAAGGCCCAAGGAGGGCCCCCTTGACCCTCATCCTTTCCAGTCAGACTAGCAGGTTTTCAGCACCCTAGACAATTCCAGAGCCCACTTGAGAGTCAATGGGCAAGATCAGGACAGACCAGCTCTCTGGCAGCCTCTTAACCATGGACTGAGATGCCTGCCCCGGGGGCTTGATCCTGACACGAGGGGATTAAACCAGTCAGGAAAATGCTAAATGCATCTTAGGCTATTTTCTGGTCATTGTCTTTTACTCATTGTGTGTGTCTGTGTGTGTGTAAATTCTACCACTTGTGTGCATTTGTGTCATTGGATAGTTGCAGGTGCAGACGCTGATTTCAACTTGAGGAGGTGGTAAAACCCCAGCATAGGCAGGCCGCTTCCCTACCAGAGGTCCTTAAAGCCTTGGTAACACATGCCCCAAATGGCTAGATTAATGCTGCTCAGAGTTCTGTTAACGTGAGACCTTGACATGTTTCATTTACAATTATGTGGTTTATTTCTTTTAGGAGCCTTTCTTTTAAAGGGCCAAGTGGCCCTACAGATGAATGAGCTGCTGGGCTGTGTAGAAAATATTGTCCAAACGTTGCCAAATATTGACTTCGTAAAGGGGATATCCAGCTGCTGTTTATAAATTTGAATGTCTTAAAAGCATTGTTGCTTGCTCTCTCTCTGATAGATGGTGTCTTAGTGAGTCCTGCGTTTTTCCAATGAGCCCAATTTTAATATATGGTATTTTTGTATGCCAAACTGGTGTCTTGTCCTTTGTATATGTGGTAATGTTGATTTTATGACAACTGTTAAAACACATTTGCTATGATTAAAATTCATAAAATGATTTCAAATAGACTCGCGAGTTGGATATTTTTTTCTTCCTCCCCCCCTACTCCTACCCCACAAAGAGGGGAAAAGTTGGCTGGGATTTTCATCATTGTTTACACTAAGAATTTTAATCGACTTTGGTAACAAAGCAAAGATTGTCTCCTGAGCCAAGGATTTTTAAGCAGACGCGATTTCAAGTGGCTACTCTGAGAAGCCCAAGGTTGCCCAGCTGATCAGGAAGCACGAGGTTGCATTCGCAACTGGGGTGTGTGGTTTCTGGTCCCCTCCACTGTTGAGAAAGGCCAGTGACACAGCATCAGACCCCAGGTGGACAAATGTAGGCCACCTTCCCACAAGCCCTGGCCTTGCTGGCTCTGAGTCGGGAAGAAGATCCCACAAGAGGAGGTGTGCTCATCAGAAGAACGGAGGGCATTTGGGTACACCTTTTGGAGTCTTAGTGGGGCCCTGTCTCTAAATGACGGCCTGCTATTTACAAGGTTGGTGGTTCAAACCCACCAGCTATTCTGTGGGGAAAAGAGGAGACTATCTGCTCCCCTGAAAATGTACAACTTTTGAAACTCTACGAAGGGTCACTATGAATCAGAGTTGACTTGATGGCAGGGGGTCCTGGTTTGGGAGTTTTTAGAAAATCCTATCTTTTGGTGACTCCTTGGTCACATTACCAAACTTCAACGTGGTCTGGCCAGGTGGCCTGATTGTAAGGCAAAGGTTATCAAAGTCCGTATTGATAGGGTCTCCATGAATCATAGGCAACTCGGTGGCAGTGAGTTTGAGTTTAAGGTTCAGCATAAGAGCCCCAGAGGGTTAGTAGATTACTTGGTAGTCTGCTCCCCGCATTGTCAGCAGTTCAGGACCAGCCACTCTGAGAGAGGAAGATAAGGCTTTCTATTCCCATGAAGAGTTAGTCTCGGAACCCTAGCAGGGCAGTTCTGCTCTGTGGCTGAGAGAATGGACTTGATGGCAGGGGGGTTATTGGAGTGTAAGCACTCTCTGGCTCTGGAGAATGAAAACCCAGTCCTGAGGCTTTTAAAGTGGGTTTTGGGAGACTCCTTCAATTCCCATCTCATACCCCAAAACTAAACATTGTATTGGGTAGAACAGAGTTTTGAAATTAATTTAACACAGTTAAACTTTTCTTTTTTTAAATCAAAGACCAGTTGTGAATTTCCTCTGTCTTGAAAGGGTGCGTGCATGCGTGTGTGTGTGTGTGTGTTGGGAATTCCCTTCTTGTTAGGTCTGCTTGCCCATGCTTGAGATTCTGTATCAGAAATCAAACTCCAGAACACACTCACGGCCATAAGTGTGTTCCCATTCATTGTAGCCCTATAGGTCAGAGGAGGGCTGCCTCTTTGATTTCCAAGGTTGTAAATCTTTACCGGAGCAAAAAGCCTCGTTTTTCTCCCAAAAAGCAGCTGGTGGGTTTGAACTGCTAACCCTGTGGTTGGCAGCCCAACGTGTAAAATGTTCTACCACTAGGGCTCCTAGAGTGGTGCCGATGGGTCTTACTCTCGGTTGCTCTTGGAGAAGTTGGAGTCTACCCAGAGGAAGCTCAGAAAAAAAGGCCGAGGCTCTGGAAAATCAGCCCCTGGGCAGTGGTTTGACTGGAATTGACTCCGCCTCAAGGAAACAGAAGGCTGAGCTGGTTGGAGGAAGGCAAGAAAGCATTAAGGCTGAAGCTCCTACAGGAGCCCCGTGGCTCCTTGAGGCCAAGACTGGGTCCTATCTCTAGGCTCACCTGTGGACTCGTAGCCTGGTCTATAACCTGGATAGAGGGCAGAGTGAAGGAGAAGGGATTATAAGTGAGGCTAGCTGGGCATCTTGTTCAGGATGGTCCCACTGACCACCCTCTTCAGGAAGCACGCTTGGGTGGCACACATGTCGATTCGCCTCTGGCAGGAGGAGAGCGTGAGGCTATGTCCGCACTAACATCCTGGCCAGTCTGGCTCCTCGCTGCCAAGGAGTGGTGAGTGCACACAGCTGGAGGTCGTGCGGGTGGAGGTGGGTACACAGAGGAATGAGGAGAACAGGACCTGTTCATTAACTGGGCCACCCTGGCCCTCAGCCTTTATAGCCACTCTTTAAATCTCAGGCACCCAGAGGATTTGCACAGCTGTAGTCTGTTTGTTTGTTTGTTTGTTTTTTAATCATTTCATTGGGGGCTCATAGAACTCTTATCACCATCCATCCATCCATTGTGTCAAGCACATTCGTATATGTGTTGCCATCATCATTCTCAAAACATTTTCTACTTGAGCCTTTGGTATCAGCTCCTCATTTTTCCCTCTCCCTTCCCTGCCTTCCCTCCCTCATGAACCCTTGATAATTTATAAATTATTATTATTTTTCATATCTTACACTGTCTGATGTCTCCCTTCACCCACTTTTCTGTTGTCCATCCCCCAGGGAAGGGGTTATATGTAGGTCCTTGTAATAGGTTCCCCCTTTCTACCCCAACTTCCCCTCCCCCTCCTGGTATCACTACTCTCATTATTGGTCCTGAGGGGTTTAGCTGTCCTGAATTCCCTGTGTTTCCAGCTCTGGATTCCCTGTGTTTCCAGGTCTAGCCAGATTTGTAAGGTAGAATTGGGATCATGAGAGTAGAGGGGAGGAAGCATTAAAGAACTAGAGGAAAGTTGTATGTTTCATCAGTGCTCTACTGCACCTGACTGGCTCGTCTCCTCCCTGTAACCCTTCTGTAAAGGTATCCAATTGCCTACAGATGGGCTTTGGGTATCTACTCCACACTCTCCCTCATTTACAATGATATGATTTTTTGTTCTTTGATTCCTGATACCTGATTCCCATCGATACCTTCTTCCATGTGGGCTTTGTTGCTTCTGAGCTAGATGGCCGCTTATTTATCTTCAAGCCTGTAAGACCCCAGCTGCTATATCTTTTGATAGCCAGGCACTATCAACTTTCTTCACTACACTTGCTTATGCACCCGCTTTGTTTTCAGTGATTGCGTTGGGAAGGTGAGAATCATGGAATGCCAGTTTAATAGAACAAAATGTTCTTGGATTGAGGGAGTGCTTGAGTGGAGGCCCAATGTCCATCTGCTACCTTAATACTAAACCTATAAATATATGCACATAGATCTATTTCCCCATCATCATATATAAATATATTTACATATGTACATGCCTGTATTTAGACCTCTATAAATGCCCTTTGCTTCCTGGTTCTTTCCTCTAGTTCCTTCGACTTTCCTCTTGTCCCACTATCATGTTCAGCCTTCATTTGGGTTTCAATAATTCCTCTCAGTTACATTGTCCTTGATCAAGTCCTACCAGGTCTCCTACACCCTCCTTGCTATTGATTTTGGATCACTTGTTATTCTCTTGTCTCTGGGTTTGCTAACACCCACTTTCTTTCCCCTGCCTCCTCCTCTCCCATGTCCCCTTGGAACCGTCAGTCCTGTTGTTTCTCCTCTAGATTGTTTACAGATGTGGTCTCCCATTCTTTTCTCCTGAAGAGTGGCCGGTCGGTTTCAACCGTCGATTTTTAGGTTAGCAGCTAAGTGCTTAACCATTGTGCCACCAGGACTCTATAGCTTCCTATACACTGACACATTCCCTGAAACGAAGGCCTATCTGCCAATGCATTATTTTTCCTAATGCTCTTGCTTCCGGTGATAATTCATGGGAGAAAATTTCCCTGTCATTGTGCACCACGTGACACTGGGCTGGGTTGGTCCACGGCAGGCAGGGAAGGGAGCGGATCCTAGAATTAGACTGAGTCTCTGCCTTTCTTTTTATAGGTTTGAAAACTTTTGCACAATTCCGCTTGACCCAGAAAACGATGCAGCAGAAATTGGATTCAGTCTCTTGTTCCCCCGACCTACTGCTCTCCCCATTCCCATCTCTCTTCACATTATTGCTTTTGACAAATGAGGATCGGTTGAGCAAGGGTGAGTGAGTGTCCAGGTGGATGTGTACAGGTGTACCTGGGTATCCAGAGCTATATACGTACATGGTATGTATGAACATTTTGTGGGCTCTGGGCACAGATTTCTAAGCATGTTAAAAGGATGAAAATCTTCAGAAGAAAGCCCCATGAAGTACCCTTACTTGGTTCCCAAGGAAGGATGATTTATGTAAATCCACAAGGAAAATTTGGGAGAAATACACTCCCCTTCAATCGTTGATTCTTTCTTTGTTCATCAGGTGGTGGGGGTCACGGAGAGGATAACGCTATCTGGGCTGTTCTTATGGGTCTCACAGCCTTGTTGTTGGTGTTAGGTCCATCCTCACAATTGTGTCCATACCGCAGCTACTGCACCGGTCCATCTTGGTGAGGGTCTGAGCCCTTGGCACTGCCCCTCTGGTTTACCAAGCATGATCCCTTTTCCAGGGAAAGTCTTGTAGGAACCCCAAACCAAACCAACTTCTATGGAGTCCGTTCTGACTCAACAACCCTACAGAACAGAGTAGAACTGCTCCCAGGGGTCTCTCAGTCCAAGAGGAGACAGCCTTGTCTTTCTCCCATGAAGAGACTGGTGGGTTCAAACTGCGGACCTTGCAGTTGGCAGCTCAGCAAATAGCTCCTTAGGCTGCCAGGGCTTCTTCTCTTGGAGAGAGAAAGAGAGAAAGAGAGAAAGAAAGAAAGGAAGAAAGAAAGAAAGAAAAAGAAAGAAAGAAATCCCTTGCCATTAAGTTGATTCCAACTCGCAGGGGCCCTATGGGAGAAGGTAGGAATCCCTTCCTAGACTGTAACTTGTTACCAGAGTAGAAAGCCTTGTCTTTCTCCCTTGCCATGGCTGGTCATTAGCAGTTTAGAACTTCTGTCCTTGCCGTTAGCAAGCCAAAGCATAACCACTATCCTACCTGGGCTCGCTTGCAGGAAAGTGAGCCCTTCATAACTAAGCAAATGTTCCGGCTCATGGGGAAGCAGAGTGCTTGAATCACAAACAGGAAAGAAGGTAGGCAGGCTTACCGCATGGGGACAGGGTAGGAGACAGAATCAGAAAAGGCTTTGGGGGTGGGGTGGGGTGGGGTGGGGGTGGCTTCTAGGAAGATGAATTGGGGTTGGTGAGGACCATTTGCAGAAACACTCAAGAAGGGACAATAAGATCGCAAGAAGGCTTGGGGCTTTTCTCAACACCGCAGCTGGCTCTTCTGACTGGCACCCTGCCATTTGTGCTCGGGCTCTGGCACATTAGCTGCGATGGATGGAGTTCCAGGATTACTCCCCAGGTCCAGAAACACCCTTCAGGGATCATCTGACGGCAGCGAACAGCTCCGCAGCCTGCTTCCCAGGTAGCCAATTCCTCAGCCATCCCTGGTGCGGTGCCGCCTCACCCGCCTGGGACAGCTGCAGGGGGAGAGAATGCGCAGACTCTTATTCTCACACGTGGGCTGTCGGCTCCAGAATCCAACAGAGCCAGAGTTAAATATTGCTGACATGAGCTACAGAGAAACCTGATGATGGGGTAGTCTAAGGAAAAGCATTTCCCAAGCTGGATTTTAATTGGTTGAGTAAATGGAGAAAACACTGGGTTAAACAGGTGTTTGTTTGTTTTTTAATTGCCTAACTTTTCAGTCTTTAATAGGTCCAAGGGCCTTGAAAATCTCTAAAAGGGCAGTGTGATTTGTAGTTTTGTGTGTGTGTGTGTGTGAAGTATTTATAGCACCTATGATGAGCCTAGTGGTACAGTGTCTGCACAGTTGACTGTGAACTGAAGACTCCGCAGTTCGAGCCCTCTAGTCGCTTTGGGGGAGAACCACCAGGAAGGTCGCTCCCACAAAGATGCCGGCCTTGGAACGCACATGGGGGCATCTCCAAGACTCCATGACTCTTCTGCAGGGGGACTGGTTTGGAAAGTGTGGAAACCCAGATAATTTATAGCGAGATTCCATTTACTCTTTTCTTCTGCAAGCAGTACAGACAGAAGCAGACCGCATAGCCGGTCTTCTGGAAAATGCCCTCTGAAACCCCTGAAATGCCACCAATCATTGTCACATGGCACAAGGTAATTTGAATAAAACTTCCGGTATTACAGAATGCCTGTTAACGTGTGGTAGAAGACCTTGAGTAACAAAACATACTCACACAACTTTGAGTGACACCTTCTGCCTCACTCATTCCTGTGTTGAAGTAATGATTGAAAACTGGTCCCCCAAGTGCTTACATGTTCATTACTTATGTAGTGAGTGCAGACCATCAGCTATGTTGCTTTTTTATTTTTAAAACCACATCGAACAACTCAAGTGTGTTCTCAACCTTATTGCCTTCAGAGGGAAAGGAAGTGAGTGACCATCAGCACCAGCTGCTCCCTGGGGCAGGGGTCAGACATGCCTCCACCCTCCAACCTTCTCACGATGCTGCCACCACCCCTCTCCCCCGCGGTACCGTCTGCCTCCCAGCTGGGCTCAATAATTCGTTGCAAGGAACACACAGATCTCACAAACAATGCACACAACGATCAGGTGTATTAGGAAAGTTAGCAAGTTACAATTCAGGATCAGAAATGCTCCCAAACACAGTTCTTTGCTTAGAACCGCCTCTTCTCCGCCATGCCTTCTGGCAGCTGTCTTTTTAATCTTTCATCCCTCAGACGAGTGACTTCTTTCGTTCAAAATCAATGTGATAAAGCTGATGTAGGGCCTCCAATAAATGCCCAAGGGCACGCCAGCCTGCCCTAAGCCTCAGCTGGGAGGCGCGGAGCTCTCCTGTGGGTCATTACACCTGGTTCCTCGATTAAGTGCCTGAACAACCCCATTCCACAAGCCTCCAATGTGAAGGCATTCCCCTTCCTGGGGCCAGGAAGTGCCCCCATTCTGCCTTGTGCTCTGGCTCTTGGTTCTGCCACTGCAGTTCCCCTTGGCCCTCTGGTTTCACAGCTTTCTGCTCCTGAGTTGAGGAGGTTCCACACACAGGGATCTTGGGGTCCAAAGGTCTTGCTCCATTGCTGACTTTTCATTCTTGATGGTAGTGAGAATCTCCCTTTCTGCTTCTGAGATGGCTACTTTTAACCCAACCTGTAGGATGACAATTCATTTGTGGAGAGTTACAAAGACTTTGGCTTAAAAAAAGCCATATCAAGTAAGTCACTGCATCTCAATTGCAATGAAAATAACTGAATAACTGTACTAGATTTACCTTAGTAACCAGACTACCTCGTATCAAATTACTATGACAACTTGCGTGGTAAAATTTCAGGCACATTACTCATTATCAATGAGATGTTCCCCCAGCAGGAAACTCTGGGGGAGATGTGTACATCTGCTTTAGCAATATGGGTATGGTGATTCAAACTTGAATATAGTGCAGACACAGTTCAGTCTAATTCCAGAAAATTATAGGCTAGAAATTCATAAATATTCATTACTATGTACCATGGGGTTAAAAGCAACCCACAACCAACTAAATTGAGAACGATGAGCAAAACAAACCAAAGCGTGCTCTTGGGAAGATGAGCCGCTGTTTGAAGACACATCTAGTTCGACGAACTGTGTCAAGAAGGAGTAAAAGGGTCCTTACCCCAGATGGCAGGGGCTTCCCTCTCAGAGGCACATGTAAGACCCACAACACTCCTGCATGGTGACGCAATGCTGGATTCATAAGACCCTGGATCAGAGCCACGGCCAAACTCACAAAGCACCGGTGGGAGTTTAGAGAAATAAAACACGTGACTGTGGAGGTGACTGCACAACTCTTCTCGATGGCAGGGCACCATTGAGTTATAGGCTAGGTGAGTTATCTGTCAATCAAACAGTTAAAAACGCAAATAACACCTCACTGCTCACAAATTTAAAATGAGACTAAACAGAACTCCTCAAAGTGGGTAGTCAGGAACTGATCGTAGGCATTTAAGGAGAATTTTGACAAGCAACATGACTATGAAGCTGCAGTTGGTCCACAGTCCTATACTTTTAGGACTAGCACTTAGAGAGCTGGGTAAACAAACAAAGGCAAAAAACATATATTGTAAAACCCACAAAAGCCAGAACCAGTGGAAAGCAGAAACCTGTCAGAGATGGAAAATGCAAATATTTTCTACTACAGGCAACAAATAGAGAAATGGTAAGACTGTAGGCTGTCAAAGACAGAAAAACAATTAGTCCCATGGTGTTCTGGTTCTCACAGATTTCACTGCACAACTATTGATTTCATTCTATGAGTTTTCTATGCCTCTTAAGACGAGGTTCCACAAGGTGGGAGTTTATGGTGAAAGCTATAAACAAGAGCTTCCAAGGCAAGGCCAGATGACAGATGGAAAGTTTGAAGAGAAGCAGAGTTGGTAAGTGTGAAGTTCAGTGGGGAAGACATTCTACAAGTGATTTTGAACCAGAGACATCTGTCAGAGGGGTGCATACTGATCATACACTCAGCAGATGTGTTAGTCCGGGTAGACTAGAGAAACAAACTCATGGACACTCATATGTGTATAAGAAAGAGGTTTGTGTTCAAGGGCAATTGAATATTGGACTTGAATATTAGTTCATGTCCAATATCAATCTATAAAGTCCTCTTCAGACTCAGGAAACACATGCTGAATGCAGGAAGCTCACAGGCCAGTGGGTGGGAAGTCTTATGGATTCAGTGGTGTTGTGAGCATCTCAATGCTGGCAGGGGTCTCCATGTGGCCCCTTCAGCTCAGGGAACTCGCATAGCTCCATGTGTCTTCTCAGCTGGAATGTCTCCCAGGGAGTCTGTCTGTGTCCCGCCTCCAGCGAGCTATATATCTCCTTAGCACCTCCAAATGAGGTCAAGCTGCAATATGATTGACAGGTTAAACTCCACCCCTTCACTTTTAAGTCTCTCTCAAATTGACAGTGGATTGTGTAACTACCCCAGCCGATAACTGACAGATTGGAGGTTTGAATCTCCCCTGGGGCCTGGTGATCTTCTTCCAAGAAAACCAGGCATCGAAAGCATGGGTTGGCCATGAGTTGGAGACAATCTGATGGGAACTGATTGACTGCTGGTGGAGGAGATTGTGCTGCTTCTCCTGGGAACTGGCCCCCGCAGACTGTGCCTTATCCGTGCTTTGTGCTGATGCTCGGTCAGTGTTTGCTGAATGAATGAGCGGATGAGTCATCTTGTCTGTGGACACAGATTACACAGCAGCAGGAGACTGGGGATGCGCTGACAGTTTGGGAATCCAAGGGATGGTGGGGACTCTCTTGTTTGCCGACCTCATCACTTTCTGCACTTAGATTCTTGCGATTGCTGTGGGAGAAGGATTTGCCTTCTCCTTCCTGCCCATCAAACCCACTTTAATGAGCGGTTCCTGTTCAGCTGTCTGCCTGCAATAAAGTCATTTCCTTTCTTTCAAAACGCTCCTGCTCAAAGCTGACTGGATTGGCAACTTCGCTTGTTAGTCACACTTAACTGATGTCAAGCCTAAGCAGACCCTCTCGCTTTCTTTCCACCGTGTACCGATGCTGTGCGTTTCCCCACAGTCTATCCAGCTAAATACACCAGCACACTCTCCTACGGTTTTAGTTAAGGATGGCATGTGGTGGGGGTGTGTGTATGTGGGGGGGAGGCATTTTAAGTAGGGCCCTCGCTGAGAGATCTCACTGCGCTCCCAGTTCTGGGAGGAGATGTGGAAGGAGAGATGGGTGTATGTGAACATGTGTTTGTGAGCATACGTGAGGGTGTATGTGTGTGAGGGCATGAGAGTGTGTGAAAATGTGTGGGTGTCTGTGAGTGACTGGGTCTGCTAGTCTGGACTGTAGCTGGGTTGAAGTTCACATCCAGATACATACCACTGGTTTCCCAAGCAATGGCCCAGGCAGTCTTCCGTCCTCATTTCAAGTGAGGTCATTCCAACCAGCAGGGCAAAGGAGCAGTGGCCCCACAGGGTGTTCAGGCTGTCAGCTTCAAGAAGGCAGCCTGGCCCATCTTTCCCCAGCAGAGCACCTGGTCGGTTAGACCCACCCACCTTCTGGTTAGCAGCTGAGTGCTCAGCTACTGTGCCTGCCGCTAGAGCTCCTGCCCTGCACTGAACGTACTCCCTGAGTATTGCTTATGCCCCAGTCTACCACCAGCTGCCCAGTGAAAAGATCTAAACCAGAAGAAGGTACTTTAGGCTGATTGCATGCCTCCTATTAAGGGGAATAATAATATTCACCCACAGCCATGGAGTGGATGTGGGCTTGTCAGGACACGACAGGGTTTCGAAGAGCTATACGTCTTTACAGGAGCAGATAGTCTCTTTTTTCTCCCTTGGAGGGGCCCGGTTGGTTCAAACTGCTGACCTCTGGTTAGCAGCCAAATTCATACCCCACTACACCAACCCAGTTGGGGATAATAGTAGTGCCTGGTGTATAGGGTTATGGAGAGGGTCAAGGAGTTAACAGAGTCCTTGGGCCAGTGTGCACTGTCAACATAAGACTACTATGCATATGTTTGTGTTTGAGTACCTGTTCCTCGTTTAGATGTTTTACCCAAGCAGAACGTGGCTAAAAATAAATGAACATCATAATAGAAAAGATGATACCTGGTAAACGAGTTCAGCTGGCTGAAGGCCTCCAGAAAGTTAAAGAAATTCAAGAAGAACTCGATAATTTCATTGACGTCCTTTATCAGGAGAAGTTAATTGTGTTATAATTTCACTCATCGTTGCTTCTGCCTACATATGAAGAAAGAAAACTCCTCCAAAGTCCTTTGTCCTGCCTCTCCTTTTCCTGCTATTCCACCTTTATAAACATGCAATAAAGTCATGGGATAAATATTAAAAATAAAAACTTAAAAAAAAGATGATTCAAGCATGCCTTAGCTTATCACGCTTCCATTTAGTGCACCTGACACGCATTGCAGTTTTAGCAAATTGAAGCTCCGCGGCCACCTTGCACCAAGCTAGTTGACCAGCATCATTTATTTTTCTGACAGCCTGTGCTCACTTTGTGTGTCACATGTTGGTCCTTCTCCCGGCATTTCAACCTTTTCCCTAACGTACGGACTGCCAAAGGGACCCACACACCGGTCTTGGAAGAAGTACAGCCTGAATGCTCCTTCAAAGCAAGGAGGGTGAGACTTTGGACTTCAGGCGCATTCTGTTATCAGGAGAGACACGTCCCTGGCACAGGGCACCATGATTGATAAGGCAGAGGAGCAGTGAAAAGAGGAAGACCACCCGGGAGATGGCGTGACGGTGTGGCTGCAACCGCAGGCCACCTACCCACAAGGCTGAGGGTGTTGCAGGCTCCGGCAGTGGTTCCGGTCTGTTGTGCATAGAGGTTGCTGTGGGTTCGGAACTGGCTCAACAACAGCACCTGGCACGCTGAATGGACTGCAGGTTGGTGTTAACATGACTTTCCTACGCACTGGGACCCCCACAATTGGTGAGTCTCTGTATTATGACATTGGCCTTGTCATGACCTAGAACCACACCTGCAGAGAACTGAGTTAAAGCCAGTTCCTCCTTGCTGCGGGACCTCCCTGGGAAGAAACAGACTTCTTTCTCATAGAGCCAAGTTACAAACTATTGCAACTCAGTGGAGGATTCTGGGATGTGAAGTGAATCGAGGCTGTAGAAAAAGCCAATGGTAATAATGACAGTTATTAATTTTCTGTGCAAATACACTCTTCCTTATTTCTTTCTCCCCCACCCTCTCGTTTTATGGGCACTTATTCCACATATCACACAGTTCAGTAATTCAATCATAACAAGAAGGATCAATACCACAATCAATTTTGGAACCCCCGTTTCTTGCCATTTCCATGCTTGTGGAGTGAGGCCCCCTTCTCCCAACTTCTCTTGCTTTTCCAAAAAACAACAACAAACAAAAAGCCCGCTCTCTTTTCATTCGTTTCCATTTTGCTCTTCAAGACTGAGTGACTTCAGAGACATCTAATTCAACTGGATTTATATGAGAAGCTCAGGAGCTAATTTATTTATTCCATTTATTTTTACAACCTGCCCATTACCCAGAGTTTCTGGGCACGTATAAATGATCCACTTTGGAATGGCAAACAAGAGCTGGAGATAGATGGAGAGCGAGCAAAGAACCTGAAACCATTCGTCACAAGGACTCGTCCCTTCTAGAAATGCTTGGTTCAGGAAGTTTTTCAGTTTGCTTGGATCTTGACACTTTAGAGTCCCATCACTTGTCATTATCTGTGATGTACACACAGACACCAGAAGGGAAGCATTCCTAAGTCCCTGGGCAAGTGGGTGTAACCATCAGAAAGGACACTGGAGCTGGACACGGAGAGGGGCACCTGGAAGCCGGGCTGCCTGCCACTTTCCAGCGAATTAAACGACTGTTTCCTCTGGAGGTCTGTCGGTTGGTGAGTCACAACGAGGAAGACCTTGACTGATGACTTGGGGTGTCCTTGAAAGCACTCAACTGGATGAAAGCTGGAGTTTTAGGGGGGAAATTGAGAGAAAGAAAGAGAAGAAAAGAAAAGGAGAGACAGAGAATGAAGGAGACCCCAGCTCCCAGAGAGGCATGGACTGGAAAGAAACACAAATGGAAGGTCTTCCTGTGCTTCCCGGGGAAGCACTAATGCCGAATGACACTCTCCCAGGAGGCAGCAGGCCGCGGTCAGTCTCCTCCATCCACTGAAGACCCAGGACACCACCCTGGTCCCTGCCACTGGCTGGGGACTTGGAGCTCGCAAAAGGATCTCTCTGGACTTCGGTATTCTCATCTGACAGATGAAGAAGCTGGGCGGCAGCAGAGGTTTTTCAAAGGACACTCCCACTTCAGGGGCTACCGGGAGAGGAGAAGGGGATCGCAGAAGCCCCCCCTCATCCATCCGGCATATTCCTTGTTTGGAGGTAAGGAGCTGTGGAGTCCCGTGGTGGTACAAATTCACCAAAGGTTGGATGTTTGAGTCCACTCAGAGTGCCTTGAAAGAAAGGTTTCGTGGCTTACCTAGATAAATAAATAAATAGATAAATAAATAAGGCACTGAACATTCCAGTTTAACTTTGAGACACAGGATTTTGATGAGTCAAAACTGACATGGGGGCAACTGGCTTGTTTTTCCTAACAATTATATTTTTAAGAACCCATCCAAACCCAACAACCTGAATATCATTCTTGGTGATTCTAAGGTCCTTTGTACTGTACTTTCCATCCTACTCATCTTGGCCCACTGATTCGGGTCGACACGCCACATCTGGGCAACCTCTGCCCTGGGGGTTCAGGAAGCCAATTGCCAACACAGCCCTCTGTGAAGAGTATCCTTACTCTAGCTCCATCGTCTTTATTGTCAAAGTACCATTGAATAAAGGGGCTGATTTGGAAAAGGCACCATCAAAACAACATGCCCTTCAATGGACCAGTCAGCCCACCTCACAATGAAAAACCTTATGACAGCAGCACTAATCCCTTCTTAAAGGGATAAAGCGAAGACCCAGTCATATAGATACTGTGGCAAAACCAGTCAGATTTACTCTGAATGGAGCGTGCTTATCAATGGGGTGCTGCCCTGTTCTATCCAATAGGGTCGCTGTGGAATTGGAATGGAAATGGACAGCGGGTTTGAGCAGGCCTGGGAGCAACAAATAAATGATGTAATTGGCAAGAGGATAAAGATGTGACCATGCCTTCTTGAAGATACTCCTGTTTGGGATACGGGACAATGGAGACCCTCAACAACATTAGTGTACACTCATGAGCGGAACAACACATCACCTCCCAGCTCCCATGGTTCAGAGAAAAGCCTGAAAACAAGTGGGCCTAAATGTGTCACCCTGATCCTTGGGATTTTCCTTCCTGATCCAGACAGACCTTCATGGTCTACTTAGTCTTTCCATCCTCCAGTTTTCCCCGGGCAGTCAGAAGGAGGCAAAGCATTCTGTCAGGCATCCCATAAATCCTCATTGTCCATGGCAGCAGCACTGTGTATGTGTAAGTGGATCCACTGCTTATTTGACAAACAATCCAGGAACTGCCCTGCTTTCCTTACCACTTGCGAGGCAATTTGTATGTAGATCAATGACTGTGAGAATTCTACAGTCAGCTCTAAGTTTGCCTTGAAATGTTTCAGCCTGTGACTGACAGCCCATTGCCAAGCAGATTACGTTTCCGGGGGATGGATAAGCAGGGAAATTGATTTGAGCAGGTAGGATCCCCCGGTGGGGTGGAGGGTAGAGTGGGCTGCAGTAGGACTAGTTCAGACTTTGCTGCTTGTTCTCTGTGCGCCTCTCTCTGATACTCTATTAATAGTGATTGCTCATTGAAAATGTGTTGATGTGGATTCAGCCTCTAGCAGGTCCCCTCTGGCCATAGACCAGGGATGTGAATGGCCTTGATATCATGCAGAATACATTAGAAAATGGATTATTGCAGATGCCGGTAGGTTACAATTTATCACCTTCTCATTTGATCTCCCTTTGGACCCCTTTTACATCGGCTCTAGTTTTTAATGTTTGCTGCTTTCACGTCGATTGAAGTTTTTCTCAGTTTTACTTTATTGTTGGTTTAATGCTTTGTGGTGTATGAGATCTGGGAGGGGTGGATCTTTGGAGACAGTAACTGGGTTGATGGTTCCTTGGGGTGATGGCAGGGGAGGTTCAGGGAAATGGGGAGCTAATAACAATGAGTACAAGAATGAAGAGAATGTTCTGAGATTGATTGTGGTGATGGGTGTGCAGCTCTTCTTGGTATGTTTGAACTATTGAATTGCATAGTTTGTGAATTATATGCCAATCGAACTGTTAAAAATATAGCATGAAAATGTGTTGAATGGGCAACTATAAGGAGTATAGAGAATAATAGAAGAAACACATTATATTTTTCTTCTTCCTTAGAACAACTGCCTTGGTTTATCTATGCCTCGGTATAGATTCCCGTCAGAGTACTCCGATAACTTCTTGACTAATGTCCCTGCCTTCTCTTTTATCTCCGTTGCTAGTTGCCATCAAATTGGTTTCAATTCATGGTGGCCCCATGTACAGCAGAACAAAATGTTCCATTTTCAGGATCATTGGCATGCCTGAGTTCATTGTCATAGCAATCCCTGGGTCTTTTGAGTGCCGTCCAACCTAGGAGCCCTGGTGGTGCTGCTGGGTAAATGTTGGGCTGCTAGCCAGAAGGTCAGTGGTTCTAATCCACCAGTAACTCTTTAGGAGAAAGGTGAGGCTATCTTCTCTCATAAGGATTTACATCCTTAGACACCTAATGTAGGGTTCTCTATGACTGGAGTCAACTCTATGACAGTGGGCTTGGGTCCAACCCAGGGGCTCATCTTTCAGCGCTAGAATTTTCACTGGGAACTTTGGGGATTAGATGTACATACCTTCTTTAGTAGTTTGCCTTGCTCCGGAAACTCCATAGAAATGTGTCCACCATGAGTGACCTGGCTGGTATTTGAAATTCTGGTGGCATGCCTTTGAAAATCCAAGAAACATGCAAAGTACCACAGGATAACCACCGGACAGACTGGCAGTGCCCCATATCTCTACCACCTGCCTCTCGTCTTCTTCACTGGGGCTCTTGTGCTCTTTCAACAAACTCTGTCCCTGAATATGTCCCCAGTGAACATTGGCTTCCGCTCATTAATCAGACCAGACTCCATCCATGGGCCTTGACATGACCACAGGACCTAATGGCCCACTCCTGCCTTCTTCTCCAATTGTTCAGCTCTATTGGGGATAAGCTATTCCTGCTCCCCCACCCCATATTTGAAAGGAATTGACATGTCATTGAAGACTCCAAGCACATTCAGTTTTACTTCTCTTCCCTCTGTTGGCCATTCGGACCAAGATTTAGGTCTGAAGGGTAAGGAATCTGGAGAGTTTTAAAAGAATTTTTTCTTGGGTACATTTGACCAAATGCTATTGCTTGACTTTCAGCATCCAGGATGCTCCTTGAATCTGCTAGGATGACTTCCTTCATCCTCCTCTATGGTACCCAGTGTTCCTTTACTTCAGCCCTCGGGCTCAGCACTCTGGACTTTGGCTCTGCCTCACCTACTTTTATTTTACCATTAGCACTACTTCTAGGGTTCCAGGTTATGTTTCAAGAAAATGGAATTTCTAAAAGTGTCCTGACACGATGGCCATGATTGTGTTTGTGTGTCCATGTGCTGTGCATACCCTTGGTGATGGACACACATTTGGATTTTGATCTTGGTTTTCCAGATAGCGTGCTAAGGCACGTGAAGGTTAAGTAACATCTCCAGAGAGCCCTGGTGGTGTAGTGGTTACGAGTTGAGCTGTGATCCACATGGTCTGCAGTTTGAGATCACCACCAGCTCCTCAGGAGAAAGACTGGGCTTTCTACTCCCTTAA
Organism: Tenrec ecaudatus; assembly: GCF_050624435.1. Lineage (NCBI taxonomy): Eukaryota > Metazoa > Chordata > Mammalia > Afrosoricida > Tenrecidae > Tenrec > Tenrec ecaudatus. Next base: position 15,482,463 of record NC_134544.1, read on the forward strand.
ACAGTGACAGTGTCTGAAACCCCCAGTGAGTTGCTGAGTCCGCATCGACTTGATGGCAGTGAGAGAGAGGCGGGACCAAACAGGTGGAGCGGACGCTTACACTCAAGCATTCTGAACCCAGAGATTCAGGTCAACCAGGATTCTGCTGTAGAAGCGAATGAAAGCCTCGAATGATGTATAGTTGATTTTAATGCTTAAAAAAACCCTTCCTTTTTGTATGTATTTCCCACCAAAATAGGAAACAGGGCCAAAGGAATGATGGAAGAAAGGCACAAAATAAAACATAAGTGGGGAGAAAGGCTATCATTAGTGAAGACAATAACCAAAGCCTACTGTCCTGCAGTCCAGTGGATCTGACTCATGGTGACCACTTAGGAGAGTCGAGGAGCCCCAGAGGGTTCCACGGCTTCACTTCTGTACGAAAGCAGCCTGCCCGGCTTTCTCCTGTGGAGCTGCTAGTGGGTGAACAATGCTAACATTTTGGTGAGCCGCCAGGAACTGTACCCTCTGCGCCACCAGGGATCCTTCCAGCCTTAGCAAACAAAACCACTGCCATTGAGACAGTCCACCCTACAGGGAGGGTCTGAGGCTGTCCATCTTCAAGGGAGCAGACGCACGCTGTCCACCTTTCTTCTGGGTAGTGGTTGGTGGGTCTGAACCACGGAACATCACAGGTAAAAGTCCTATGCTTACCAGACGGTATTATCAGAGAACCTTCTATTCTAAATTTAGAAAGCGCCCAAGCTCACTGCCCACTTGATTCTGACTCTTAGTGACCCCACCGAACACCCAGAAGAGGACTGATCTGGTGGGTTTTGAGGCTATAACTCTTTGTGGAAATAGAGAGCTCATCTTTTTTCAGAAGGAGGAGCTAGTGGTTTTGAACGACTGACCTTGTGATTAGCAGTCCCATGTGCAACCCACTACACCACTGGGGCTCCTCCATCACAAGAGTTTCAAGACTGAGGAGGTACGAGGCTAGTGGAAGCTCTAACATTGGCTCTCAGCAAATGGAGTTTAATCCATCAGGGCCAACCCCTCTTCCGCATCTCTTACAGCAGCAGAGTGCAGGCTTAGGACAATTACTGTTGACAGGGGAATTATGTGGAGAGGGAAAAGCTCTTCAATTTCCTCTCCAAAATTAACAAATTATGCAAAGTGAAAGCACGGTGTCTAATAGCAATTTAACTCCGGTCAAATATATTCGGCATAGAGGAAAGACCGGAGTCATTGAAATGCACAGGGTGGGAGCCAGGGAGGTAAGGAGAGACAAGACAAAGCTGCCCGCCGCGTCTGAGCAGCAAAGATGGAATCTGATTCAGCCACACACTGTGATTTATGTGGCCTGCACAGTGTATGCATTGCCAATACAGAGTTGCCAATATTTTAAAATCCGTTGCCCAACCCCCATACACACATTAATATCATCTTGATTTCTAACTTTAGAAAAAGCACCAAAGTCGCTGCTATGGAATCAATTCTGATCCATAGTAACTCCATAGGACCGAGTAGAGATGCCCTAGTGCGTTTGCAAGACTTCACCAATTCAACATTCAGAACCACTGGAGTGTGGGGTCTTTATAGCTTTCAATATAAAAAAAACCCCGAAACATAATCTGTGACACAGAGAGGGTAAATGACAAATGACCCACTTAAGGTCACACCTCAAGGAAGCCCAGGTAGACCTTAAACCTGATTCTCTGCCTTCAAAGCCACGTACCTAACCACGTTGCTCTGCGACTACTCTGGATAAATATCATCCCAGAGGGGTATTTTTCAGGGAGAAAACCCCCAGAAGGCATCTTGGGTGAAGTGGCACTTGACTTAGATGCATCAATAAGTAAGATTCTGGCAGAGGGCATTTGAGGGTTTTCTAGAACAATACAATTGGGGAAGCAGATGAGTTTGGGGAGCTCTGGTGGCTTAGTAGTCATACGTTTGGCTACTTATCACAAGGTCAACAGTTTGAAACCACAAGCTGCTCATTGGGAGAAGATGGGCTTTCTACTCCCATAAAGAGTTACAGTCTCAATAATAATAACATAATACAATAATAGAGGTTCTGGGGGGGAGGTAGGATGGGGAGGGAAAGGATAAAGGGGAGCTGATATCAAGGAGCTCGAGAAGGAAAACAAATGTGTCGAAGTTGATCATGGCAGCAATTGTACAAGAATACCTAATTTAATTGAATTATGGATTGTTTTAATATCTGTAAGAGTTCCCAATAAAATGATTTGAGGGGAAAAAAAGAATTGCAGTCTTGAAACCTCACAGGAGCAGTTCTAATCTGTTCTGTATGTCAGACTCCACGCAATGGCGGTGAGTTTGGTTGGTTTTGCTTTGGGGATCATAATGGGTCACCATTGGCTTGGAGTTCAAGGCCACCAGCCACTCTGTGGGAGAACGATGAGGCCTTTTTGCTCCTGTGAAGTTTTAGAGCCTTGGAAACCCACGGAGTCAGTTCTAGTCTGTCCTGTAGGGTTGCTATCAGTCAGAATCCACCCAATGGCAGTGAGTTTGGTTGTTTGGGGGAGATTTTGTGTGTGTGTGATACTAGTGTTTGGCAGGAGCCCTGTTGAGTGGAAAAGATGGGAATAAGTTTGGACAGAATATTTGAGGTTTGATTGCCAGAGGTCTTAAGTGCCAGGCAAAGGAGTTTGAACTTTGTTGAAAAAGCAATAGCAGCCATTGAGATGGCTGAGCTGAGAAGGGGGAGGAAGCAGAGCCCTGCGTCAGAAATGAATAAACTATCCGACTGTGTGCAGAAACCGGCTGATGGGGAGCTCAATTAAAGCCCAGGAGTGGGCAGGGAAGAGAAGAAGAAAGCCCTTCTGGAGGGGGATAGGGAGGCAGGAAATGAAAGTAGAATGGGTGGCATTGGTAATGACAATGGGAGGGGTGGGGGAGGCAAAACGAGGGAGGGGGAAGGGGAAATATCAAAGAGAACTCCACCTGGTGAGCAGGCCAAATCATTCTTGATTTTCTTAGAATTTCCATGTTGTTTCTGCTGCTAACATTTATCTCTGACCCCAGACAGGAGCTGAGAAAGGCGTTTTACTGCAGGGCGCCTTTTGAGCAATTCAGGGAGGGCCGGTGGAACAAAGCAACTGAAAGTGTGCGCTGGGCGGCTGCAAATCACTTCTCCCAATGAAAATCTCATTAGCCTCCTATTCGTGCAGGAGCACATTCGCATGGGACTTGGCTTGGCTTTTGTGGCTTGATCCGTTTAACGTGATGGTCTTTTCCCCCCCAGCAGTGTGGCAGCCAGCCTGAAATTTCAATTAGATAAGCCAGAGGTTTACCTGGTGGAGGGGAGAAGGCATTATCTTCCTGTTGCTAGGTGATGGGTCCCCAAAGCTGTGGGTCGGTCTGCCTGGATCCGAGCTCCTTTTTTCAAGTCCTTTTCTTTTGAAAGCAAGCATCAGTTTAAAGCCAACCCCACATGCCTCCCTTGGTGCTGTGCTGAATCAGAAGCTGCCTGACACAAAACCACCAAAGCTACTCACCCTTCCCCCATCCAGATGGCCCCATCTCCATAGGCGATCTGACTTGATAACACCCAACCAAACCCACTGCCACCCCATCAGTTCCCACTCCCAGTGACTCTACAGGACAGAGAACTGCCCCAATAGGGTTTCCAGCCTCTTCACCGTTAAGACTGCTTCATCTTGCTCCGGGGGAATAGCTGCTGATGGGTTGGAACTGCTGACTTTTGGGGGATACTTTAATCCTTAGGCCTCTGCGTGCCTCACTCTGTTGGTGGGGCATTGGTAATGACAGTGATCTGGAAGATTAATGCCAGGAGCCTTTGCATCATAGCCATAGGAGGCGTGGCTATTTTCTTGCCGTCCTGTGATGGGGAGACCAAGGCTCCTGTGGGCTCCCTGGCTCAATGCTACCCAGATAGGAGCAGGCTTGAGGGCCAGAAGAGGCTGCTCCGCTCAGGACAGGACTAGGAGACCTTTGGCTCAAGAACGAAAACCTGACACCACCACAAGCATGGAGATAAGGTGTCATTATGCCTGGGGGTACCAACGAAACAAAATGACATTTCCCCCCAAAGCTGTGTATTTAATTAAAAAACAAACAAACCTTAGCACCTTCAAAGTACTCTCCATTACATTTAATACATTTGTCAGATCTGCCATTCCATTCTTGGGAGCATCATTCAAACTCACCTGTTTGGATGGCTGACAGCACCTCCCTCGTTTTCCCCTTCACCTCTTCTTTGTCATCAAAGCACTGTCCTTTCATGTCCCTCTGCATTCGAAGAAACAAAGCAAAGTCATAAGGAGTGAGGTCAGGTGAGTAAGGTGCATGGGGCAAGAGAGGCATGGTGTATTTTTGCCCCAAACTGGCTCACTGAGATGGCTGTGTGAGCAGGTGCATTGTCATGGTGGCAAAACTAGTTGCCTGTCTGCCACAATTCAGGCCTTTTTTTGGTCATACACAGTTACACTATCTTTTCCGAACCTCTAAATAGAAAGCTTGTTTAACAATCTGACCCGGTAGAACAAACTCCAAATGCACTCTGAATCGACATTTTCTTTTTTTCCTTTGAATCACTTTATTGGGGGCTTTTACAGCTCTTATAGCCATCCAGACATCCATTGTGCCAAACACATTTGTACATATGTTGCCATCATCATTTTCAAAACATTTTCTTTCTACTTGAGCCCTTGGTATCAGCTCCTCATCTTTTCCCCTCCCTCCTTCATGAACCCTTGATAATTTATGAATTAGTATTTTCATATCTTACACCGATTACTGTCTCCCTTCACCCATATTTCTGTTGTTCCTCCCCCTGTGGAGGGTGGTTATACATTGACCATTGTGATCAGTTCCGCCTTTGTCCCCCCACCTTCCCCCTAACTTTGTGATATTGCTACTCTCCTTACTGTTCCTGAGGGGATGCATCGGCATTTTTGTCTGTTTGGGAAGTTAAGGAATTCACAGTTTGATCTGCAGAACGAACTCCAAATGCACCATAAGTCCGTTTGGGAAATTGACAGACATCCAGAACGAGGTTTGTCATTAATTGACATTTCACCTTTTTTGAAATGAGAAAACCATTCATACACTTGAGTTTTTCCCACAGTGCTGTCCTTATAAGTTGTGTTCAAAATCACAACAGTTTCTAAGCATTTTTTTCCTGAGTAGAAAACAAAACTTCACAGCCGCATGCTGTTCTTTTAAATTGGCCATCACAAAAGAATAAGGTCTGAGCGAAATTGGTTTCACAAGAAGATTCAGAGAGAACCTTCCCAGGTGATGGCACTGGGTGCACTAAACCAGAGTGAGCTGCTTGATGCTCACCTAGCAGGGGGAAAATGCATACTACTACGATATCTCTGCCCAGTAGAACTTTTTTCCGGTACTTTTTGGGGGTACCCCTTCATATTCAACCCCCATTAAACAAATCTATCTATCTATCTATCTATCTATCTATCTATCTATCTATCTATCTATCTATCTATCCATGGACTAACCTTACTATTAGGGCTATGTTTTGGGTTAGGACTAGCACTAGGAAATGTTAGGGTTAAGGTCAAGGTTATGGTTTGAGTTAAGGTTAGAGTTGGGTTAGGCAAAGTGCTAGGAATAGTTTTAGGATTACAGTTAGCATTGTGGGAAAGTAAAAGTTAAGATTGCACGTAAGGTTATTTATAGGGTTTAGGCTAGGGTTATTGTTAGCCACAAAAAAGGCTTAGGGTTAGGTTTAGGATTATGATCATTTAAGATTAATATCAGCATTATTGTTAGGGGAAATTTAGGGCTAGTGCTTGGTTTTAAGATAGAGTTAGTGATTTGGATTGGATTAGTGTTAGGGTTAGAGAAATTGTTAGTTTTTAGAGTGCGGGTGAGTGTTTGAGTTAGGGTTAGTGTTAAGGTTAGGATTAAGTTTGGAATTAGTGTTAAGGATAGGATCTGTTTAGGATTAGGTTTGACAAATGTTTGAACAATCAATAGGCTTCGGGATACACTTAGGTCATATTTAAGGTTAGGGTAAAGCAAAAACTTAAAGTTAATCATAGATTTAAAGTAACAAATAGGAATAAGGTTAGGAAGAGGGCTGGTGTTAGGGTTAGCAGAGAGGGACAGTGTTAGGGTATGGGTTAAGCTTAGCATTAGTGTTAGGGTAAGGGATTGGGTTAGAGGTACTAATGTCCGTGTTAGGGTGAATTAGGGTTAGGGTTGGTGTGAGGGAGAGAGTTTGCATTAGATTTTGAGTTAGTGTTAGGGTTAGAGATACATTTAGATTTAGGTTTAGTGTTAGGGATAGGGAGTGGTAAAGATTTAGGTTTCTGGTTAGGATTAAGTCTTTGGTTAGATATAATTTAGGGATAGAGTTAGAGCTAGTGTTAGGAATAATATCAGTGTAAACAGTATTAGGCACTAGATAAAATTAGGGTTAGGGATAATAGTAGTGTTAACATTAAGATTCGAGTAGTAGATAAATTTAGGAATAGGTAATTTTTGAGCCTATATTGAAATGACAATATATTTTCCTCTCCTCCTTCCCTACTCTTTTACCCTCCTCAAACCCAATCTCTCTTTGTGGCCTTTAATTTATCAAGCAAACTTGTTATTTTCTTGTGAAAATGCATTTTATTTTATTTATTTTTAAAAAACATTTTATTGAGGGCTCTTACAGCTCTCATAACAATCCATACATCAATTGTATCAAGCGCATTTGCACATATGTTGCATCATTATTTTCTAGAAACTTCTTTTTAAAAATTTTAAAATCATTTTATTAGGGCCTCATACAACTCTTATCACAATCCATACATACTTCAATTGTGAAAAGCACATTTGTACATTCTTTGCCCTCATCATTCTCAAAACATTTGCTTTCCACCTAATCCCCTGGCATCAGCTCCTCATTTTTCCCCTTCTCTCCCTGCTCCCCTCTCCCTCATGAACCCTTGATAATTTATAAATTATTATTTTGTCATATCTTAGACATTTATTTTTCTATTGAGCCCTCAGTATCAGCTCCTCTTCCCCCACCCTCCACCCTCGTGGCCCCTTGATATATTATAAATTATTTTCTTATTTTACTCTGATCACCGTCTCTCCCCCATGGTTTCTGTCGTTCATCTCCTGGGGGGTAGTGGTGGTGGTGTTATGTGTCAATCATCATGATTGGCTCACCCTTCCTCCCTTCCTCTCCCTACTTTCTCCCTGCCCTCCTGGTATCGCTCCTCCCATTCCTGTTTCTGGATTCTGCCTGTTGTAAGCTATTACGTCTTATCTGTACCTCTCTGTTATGTCTTATCTGCACTTGCTCCTGTCTAGTTCACAGTGAAAGGTAGTGCTAGGGTCGTGGTGGGGGGGGGGGGGCGGGCGGGGAGGAAACCTCAAGGAACCAGAGGAATATTGTGTGCTTCATCAGTGCACCCTGATTGACGTATCCCTTCCCAGTGACCCCTCCATGAGGGGATGTCCCATTGTCTACAGATGGGCTTTGGGTCTCTGCTCCCATCTTCCTTGTTCTCAACAATATGGCTTTGTTTGTTTGTTTTGGGTCTTCTGATGTCTGTTACTCAGTCCCAGCGACACCTCGTGATCGCACAGGCTGGTGTGCTGCTTCTTCCATGTGGGCTTGTTGCTTCTCTGTTACATGACTGCTTGTTTAACTTCAAGCCTTCAAGCAAACTTTTTAAGGAATTTTATCAAATTCCAAACAAGATGTGGAACGTGTTCTTCTTGTTTTCTCCTCTAATTACACTTTCACTTGTCTCCGGTCTGATTCTGGCCAAGAAGTGTATGCTTCAATCCCCTCATCCTACAAATCTCACTTGATTCAGGCAGCTTGAGTTTAAGGCTAAAATCCCACAAACGGAGCCCTGGTGGTATAGCGGGCCACACACTGGGCTGCTACCTGCGAGGTCAGCTGTTTGAACCCACGTGACTCCCCCTTGGGGGAAAGAGGAACATTTCTGCCTCCGTAAGATTTATAGCCTCAGAAACCTAAAGGGCAGTTCTAGTCTGTCTCATTTGGGTGCTATGAATTGGAATCCAGTTGATGCTACTAATTTTTTATTTTGTTTGTTTGTAATCCCCTCAGGGGGCTCTAGTTATTACCTACCCAGGCTTTTAAAGACAGTTTGGGTTTGAGTCCTGGGAGAGAGCTAGTCAGTGTATTACAGCTTCCATTTTTGAGCACATGGTTTTGAGGCTACTGGGGGCAGAGTGGGTGGCGCTTCAGGGATTTGAAAACAATAGCTACTTGGTCAGGGGATGATGAGGATTTCTATTGCAATAAAGAGTTACATTCTTGGAAATCCATAGGGGTAATTCCATCACGTTCTAGGGGGTAGATAAGAGTCAGAATCAATTTGATGGCAGCGAGTTACTGAAAACAGTGAAAACCCACGATCCATTTTGAGTCTCCATGTAGCTCAGCTCCACTGAATTCTTTCTGACCATTCACTGACAATGCGACTCACTTTGCCCTCAGATAGGGTACAGTAGAAACTGTATCACTACCACTCCCCTACAGTCTAGGGAGGGATGAGCCTGGGCATGTCCTTGATGAACTTTAGGGCATTCAGGTTACATAGTCTGAAGTCACATCCTGGTCATCTTGGTCCAAGGGCTCTGAACTAACCTTGTAAGTTCTGCCATCCAGCATAATGAGGGTGTCCCAATCGTGTGATGTATGGACCTCCCTCCAGCGATGCTTCTGTATGATTACCTTTGTTCCCTATCCTAGGTGAAGCCCATTCTCTGTAAACCCTAGGATGTCATTATGACCTCTTACTGATGGCCTCCTCATCTGGATGATGATTCTTTGTCTTGTCTTGGTCGTCTTTAAGACTTACTAAAGGGGGCAGGGGATGGGGAGGAAGGGGATAAAGGAGGAGCTGATATCAAGGGCTCAAGTAGAAAGAAAATGTTTTGAGAATGATGATGGCAACAAATGTACAAATGTGCTTGACACAGTGGATGGATGGATGTATTGTGATGAGTTGTATGAGCCCCAATAAAATGATTAAAAGAACAGAGTTATAATCTTGGAAACCCATAGGGTGCTATGAGGTTGCTGTGCATTGGCACTGACCCCATGGCAGTGAGTGAAACATGATTGTAAAGGAGCCCTGGCGGTGCTGTGGGTTAGATGTTGGTCTGTTACCCACAAGATTGGATGCTCACAGCATCTCGCTGCTTCTTGGGAGAAAGAAAAATCAAACCCAGATCTCCCACACGTCATTGCTGTTAGGTACCATGGAGTCGGTTCTGGCTATTAGTGACCCAGTTCAGCACTCTCTAGTCCTGGATCATCCTCACAATCATGGCTACGTGTGAGCCCCTTGTGGCAACCACTGAGTCAAGCCACCTGGTTCAGGGTCTTCCTCTTGACCTTCTACTTCACCAAGCATGTTCTTCTTTTCCGGGGGCTGGGTTTTCCTGATGAAATCTCCAAAGTACAAGGGGCAAAGTGTGGAACATTTGCCTTCTAAGGAGCATTCTGGCTGTCCTTCTGCCAAGACAGGTTTGTACCTTCATCTGGAAGTCCATGGGATATTTGGCATCCATCATAAGCATCATCATTCAAAGGCATCTCTTCTTCTCGGCTCCCCCTTATTCAGTGTCCAGCTTTTTAGTGCATTTGAGGTGATGGCAAAGACCATGGCCTGGGCCAGGAACACCTTAGTCCTCAAAAAGGTATCTTTCCTTCTGAACATTTTTAAAAGGCCTTTGCCACCCTGGTGACCTAGTGGCTAAGGATTGAGTATTACACAAAGTCAGCAGTTCTACTCCTTTCTACTCCTGTCAAGCCATTAGCTTTGGAAACTCAAAGGGGAAGTTTTACCCTGTCCTATAGGGTGGCTATGAGTCAATACCAGTTCAACGGCAGTGGGTTTGTTTTTATTTTTGTTTCGGGCAACAGATTTGCCCAATGCAATCCAAACATATCTGTTGGATTTCTTGACTGCTACTTCCATCAGCTTTGAGTTTGGATCCAAGTAAAATAAAATTCTTATTTAGTATTTCCTTTGTTTATTCATAACATTGCTACAGGAAAACATTCTTGTCACCCCCATTTTCAGTTTCCTGACAAAAAGCTTGCTCTGAATTCACTGTACTTCATTATAAAAAATAATCAAGTAAATTCTTTTTATTTATGTTAATTCCCCCAAACCAGCAGCCATCCCCAAAGAGCTATGGGCTGTCACTCTGTATTATCTCTGTTTATATGCCTTTAATCGAACAAGGAAGAGAACCCTTCAAGAGCTGTAATAAGGGATAAGACCATTCATTATACAATTTGAAGCCCAAACAGTGCTGGCTAGCAGAGTCACCCGGATTGACTGAACGCCAGGCCCGACCTCCAGCTTTCGCTTGACAAAGGAAAATATTCGGAGAGCCTGGAAGAGTATGGTCTGTGGTTTGATCAGGAATTATTAAAGAGGGTGGTTAGTAAGATGGGCTTTTTCTTTTTAATTTTTAATTAATCACTTTAATGGGGGGCTCTTGCAGATATTATAACGGTCCATAAATCAATTCTATCCAGTGAACTAAAATGGGCTTCTTGCCCCTGCCAGCACTGCACTTCTCGGCCATTGCAGGTTTCTCTGAGCCGGATTTACTTCATGGCTGTGAGTTCTTGTAGAAATGTGTGCCCAGTCTCTGCCCAGACCAAAGGCATCACACTCTCCCAGGGACGGACCTGAGCATCAGGGTCTTCCTAAGCTCCACAGAAGCATGTGAGGCAGCCAGGGCTGTGAAGGGGTCACGTTACAGACCCTACAGCCTTTGCTGGCTAATGGAAGTGGCCACTGATGGCATGTGGGGGAAGGAGCTTACTTTTGCTCTACAGTGTTTATTTAGATGTGGAGTGCAAATGAGGCATGGAGCTACTACAGGCCCAGAATGGAGCTAATATCTGCTAGCGGGGAAGTGCTATCAGCAAAGCATCCATCACAACAGTGGGGTGTGCCGGAGCCTACACTCAGGTCTCCTAAGAATGAGTGCTGGAGACACAGGCCACCCCCCCTCTTTATCAGAGCTTCACTTCCTGGCTGTGAGAGATAGTGGGCTTGCATTTAGCAGCTAGGCACAATGGGCACAAGGAGACAGCCCCTCCCCCGTATGTTTACAGTGAGATAGTGCTGGGTTTGGCTCAGGGTCCTAATGATGGCAGGCACTGAGCAGCCTTCACAATAAACCGCAGGCAGGATCCTAATTAATGAGCTCAATTCACCTGCAGTGCAGAGCCGGCCTTCTGCTCAGGAGAGGCGCGATCAATCCAGCCCGAGTAGGACGTGGGGGCATGTGTGCTCTGCATGTCATGTGACGTCTCTTATCCAGGGCTCTCAGCATTTTGTGCAATGAGGTGACCTCTCACTGCACACTGGGGGAGCGTCCGGATGACATACACTCTGGGCTTGGGCTCAGTCCAGAGATCTGGCTTCCAGGCCTGGCTGGAGGGTGCTGCAGGCAGAAGCCAGAAGAGACAGTGGTGCCTCACACTGGGACCTGGGGCAGATCTCAATCTCCCGGGCTCTTGAGTGTCTCCCATCCTGAGAACTAAATACCCTGTATGGGATTGTCTCCAGGAAGTACCCAGCCTCTCATAGTGACTCCATTCACTCCCCCAAGACCCACCTCCCACCTGTGACTTTCCAAGAGCCCTCAGCATCCTAGTGAAGAGTGTGGGAGCTAGCAGACCTGAGTTCAAGGTCTCGCTGGGTGGCCTCCGGCAAATGACTCCAAGTCTCTGAGCTGTAGTTTTGCTGTGCTCCCCAATATAGCTTTCATCTATAAGGTTGGTGCTATGGATTGAATTGCCCCCCCCCAAATATGTGTGGTAAATCCTAACCCCTTTACCTCAGTAGGAGTCCTGGTGGCATAGGGGCTACATGTTGGGCTGCTTACCGCAAGGCCAGCAGTTCAAAACCAACAATCGCTTCACCGATGAAAGATGAAGCTTTGTATTCCCATGACCATTTAGTCTCAGGAGCCCACAGGGGCAGTTCAACTCGGTCCTGTTGGGTTGCTGTGAACTGGGGCCACCAGCGCAATATGCATCTTTTTGTCTCTAAAAGCAGCCATATCAGAGTCATGATTATGCCTGTTCTAAAATAGCCTTCCCTACAAGGAAGCGAAAATTGCTAGCCTCACAATGAGAACGTATTACCAGTATTGCTGTCCTGGCGGAGATAGCTAGCCTGTCATAAAATAACAAATTATGCCTTGTTTACCAGTGGGATGGGATCTTCTAATAACATATTAGTTAGTCATGTGCCATCTTTCTCTTAAATGCTCTATATTTCACTCCCTTCTCCTCTACCAACGTATCATAAAGTCAGAATTCTGCTGTTATTGACAACGCCCCTGCGATTATAGCACAAAGGTTGCACATTCTAATCCCATTACCCATCAATCTGAGGCTGCAAATTATATGTGGGCCATAATTCATGCTTACAAATGGTGGCCATAAAAGCGACTGTCACCAAGCAAGCAGTAGTTCGTTTCCCATGGGAATTGGGTTCTAATTGAGGGTTGCATTTGTAATCCAGAATGCAATATCAAATAAGTAATACAGATGCAAAATATGTACTATAATATCCCATATACAGAACAATTAACCTTTCCAGTCAATTGCAATAGTAACGCCTGTAAATTGGGCCTAAGTGCCCTGTGCACATTATACAACATATCCCCCAAAGCCTGCAGCGTGCACACGCCACACACCAAAGTTCCCAGGGTGCTGACCGAGAGGTTTGATCTAAAATAAATGCTGAAATTAATTTGAAATTGTAAATATGCAAAACCTTTGAGTCTGCTGTTAGGCATAGAAAAAGGCTTCCGTGGATGGATGTTTGTGCTATAAGACCACTGACCTCAGTATTGGAACAGAGCCCTCAGGGCGTGCAGAGTGACACGCTGGACTGCTAACAGGCCACCGCAGGACCGCTCTTCTTAAACGGGTTCTTGGGGAATGTTCTTACATCCACTAGAGACGCTTTGGGATACTTGGTGGCAGAGTGGGTGAGGGGCTGGGCTGTTAATGGCGGCAAGGTCAGCCTTCCAAATCACCAATTTGTACCTCCGGTAAAGAGTGATGGCCCAGGAACAACCCCCCCCCCCCCAGGGGTCGGGAGGGTCGCTCTGAGCCAGTATGAACTGGATGCCAGTGAGTTCGAATTTCTGCGCGTTGTTCTCTGTCCAGCGCAGTCCAGCTGGCAGTGACCCCATGTGACAGAGTGGAGCCGCCCCTTTGGGTCTGCTAGGCTGTGGCTTTTATTGGAGAAGACAGAGGGATCTTTTCGCCAGTGGAGTTGCTGGTGGTTTGGAACGACTAAGCTCCAGGGTAGCAGCCAAGCTAACCAGTGTGTCATTGGGGTTTGTTTTTGATACACAGAAGGTATTTATCTAAAGGACTTAAACACACATGCACACATACATGCGTGCACAAACACATCCCCCTCAAAATAACCCCCCAACAGCCAGACAACAGAAAACACAAGAATATCTTGAATAATTGCTCAGACAGACATGCTGACAGGCCCTGATTGGCCAAGAGACTGGCCTCTTTATATTTTAAATGGTTTGGGGCGTTTTGACATACAACATGTAATTAAATTCCTCCACAATCCTTTGAGATATGTGTTATCAGTCTTTTTTCTTTCCCTATAAAAAAGGGAAACTGGATGGTGGAGAGGTTAAGTAACCTGAGCGGGAGAAGCAGTCAGTGCTGGAAAGGGAATTCAAACCCAACTCTTTCCATTCAAACGTGTCTCGGTAAACCTGGAAATGGAGACAGAGCTCCCCTTCAGGAGGTCCAGCATCGGGAAGCCTCTTTGGAATCAGAAGACGGGTCAGGCAGAGACGCTGCCACGGTCGCCACTGTCACTGGGGAATCCTCAAGGGAGAGGGAACACAAAGGGTGAAGAAAAAGGAGTTTTTCTGTCCAAAATGACAGGTGCAGCTCCTGAGAAGTGTGGAGACAATGTAGGATTGACTGCAGGCTGTGCCCACACACCCCCCTCCCCCCAGGGACCCTCGAAGCTTCCAAGGTGAGTGAGTCTGGCTAGCGGAGCTGTTGACACGGCCCCAGCAAGGTGGGGAGGCCAGACAATGGCCAGCTCACAAAGGGGCAGCCTACAGATGCTGCCCTGTTCTCCGCAGCTGCTCTCTGCAGATAACACTGTTACTCAATGCAGGTGTCCCCTAGGTCAATTAATGGTCTTCATTTAAAAGAAAACCTCTTCTGAGAACTTAATCTTCATCCGTGGGCTGCGATGGGAACAATTTAATCCAGGTGATTTAGGCCCTAAGGAAGAATTCAGCGAGAAGCAGAGTTCTGGTCTGACGTGCTTACCAGAAAGAAGGCAGCATTGCAGAGATGGCGTGCTCAGTAGGACTATTGTGAATGCTGCTTCCTCTGGATGAGCCTTATTCTGTAGGGAATGGTGGCGGAAATATGCCTTTTCCAGGGGTCTTCTCCTCTGTGGCCCATTTTATCCCAGTCACTGCCTCTTCTAAATTGGTTTGCTCTAAGACGGAGGAGGTGTGACATTTCACAGACTCGGTGGCCTTAAAACACTTTGGTTTTGAAATGACACTTGTGAAATATTCAGCGTTGCCTTCCAATGTTACCCAGCCTTCAGCTCTCAGCTTCGGTGGTAAGTTGAATGCTAGGGTTTCTTTTGACTGTCTCCTGAGTTTTCCTTCAAATAAAACACCCCCTTCTCATCTTCCAGGTGGGAGCTAGGTGGCATTCTCACGTTTCCCTCTCTAAGTCTCACTTCCCCATGTTCTGCTTGCTTCCAAAAATCGATTCAAAATCCTGGCTGCCTTTGCATGATCCTCCCCAACAGAACACATTATTTCTCTTTACTTCACACGGTATAATTGAACTTTCTGCATGAGAAGTCGCACCTCAGATGTTTAGTCTTGGTTTTCACAGTCAATACATGAATAAATTAAAGAGCACCCTGACAGCTGTGGGCTTCTGAGGCTAAGAATCCTTTCGCCTCAGTCACCTGGTTTCTTCCCCCACTCCTCTCTCTTCTGAATGGGAGGTGAATATGATGGGCAGGTCCGGTTTCCTTTTATGTCCTATTAGAACTGGAAGATTAATCATGATCATCAAGCCATCAAAAATGACTTCATCCTAGTGAAAAATTTCAAAGGTGGAGAATTTAGAGTTAGAATCAGGCAGAATGATGGGGCTTTCTCACGTATGACCTTCCATTTTTAAGGCGAGGAAAGGGAGGGTCAGTAAACACTGATTTGTTTTTTTATTCTTCAACTTTTAGGATTACGCTTAACTGAAGATGTGTGATTACTATGATGGTATCTTTTTAATATGTCACTCCATTGCAGCGGTTCTCAACCTGTGGGTTGAGACCCGTTTGGGGGGGTCAAATGACCCTTTTACGACGTCTCCTGATTCATAACAGTAGCAAAATGACAGTGATAAAGTAGCAACGAAAATAATTTTATGGGGGGAGTGGGGAGGGAGGGGTTAAAAAAGAAAAGGATTTTATGGTTGGGGTCACCACCACATGAGGAACTGTATGAAAGGATCACGGAGTGGGGAAGATTGAGAACCACTGCTATAGGACAAGGTAGACCTTCCCCTGCGGGTTTCTGAGGCTATAAATCATTATGGGAGTAGAAAGCCTCATCTTTCTCCCAAGGAGCATCTGCTGACTTCAAACTGCTGACCTTGTGGTTGGCAGCCCAGCATATAACCCACTATGCCACCGTATGCAGCCAGTAGCCGTGCCAAAAACACTGGGATAGAGGTCTGTTTGCTCATCAGGAAAATGAAATAAAACGAGACTTTTCCAAAGACTCAGAGCAAGATAACAGGAGATACCTTATCATACTCATTCCCAATCAAGGAGGCTTCATCCAGTAACAGTGCTTCGGTTCTCTTGGGAAGATTCCCGATCCCTCATTTAATAGGTTAAGATGCTCAAGGTGGTCAGTCTTCCCCTAAAAACGATCTTTTCATTGTTTTTTTTCCACAAACCTTTACAGCCCCCTTGTATATGTAGTTTGGTAGGAAAATGCTTTCAAACTGGAAGATGGGTTGGGTGGGTGCCGTAACTAGTGAGTGGGCCAGGCCCTGGAGAAGCAGTGATTCAGACAGGCATGTTCCTGCTGACATGAAGCTCATAGGCTAAAGGGGACGAACAGGGGCATAACTAGCATCTGCTCTGTTGGATGTTGATGTCTGTGCTGGTGCAGGGGGCACTGTGCGAACACAGAAGGCAGAGAAGGTTTTCCGGAGCAAAGGGGGCCTGGAGGATAAAAATACAGAACAAAAGCTGTCAAGCAGGAATGGCAGTGGAGGCTGGGGATCGGCACAGAAGTTTCCCAGGTAGAAAGGAAGTTCAAAGACTGATAGATAAACAAGTAACATAGGGCCTTCACCGCCTCATAGTCGCACAGACTATTGCTAGTCTGAAACATTCATAAGAAGAGGGGCCGAGGGTTGACTTTGAATAAGGGGATGGTAGATGGGCCAAGGTTGAATACCCCCATCTCCCCTGATCCCTCTCTCCTCCTGCAGAGAAGTAATCCCTTTCTAGTGTAAGGAATTATAGGGCTAAGTCATGAATATAAGGAAATATTGGGTTAGGTTGCGTCGAGCACTTCAAATATCCGTAGGCACTGCCTTTGCAACATCCACTTAAACATGATTTTGCTGGATAGACAAACCACACACAGGAGCAGAAACTATTACAATGATCTCTGCGATAGTAGAGTCAGCCGCTTGATTTCAATTCAGTACGTTTGGGTAAGATCAGACTAATCACTGAGGTTTAAGGAGATGATGATGTTGGTCCTCCGTCCCACAGATAAACTACCACATAGTAGGTCCCCGAATCCATGACACCATCTGGTAATCCTTCTCACTGCCCTGCCTGGTGGAGGGGAAAGAAAACATGGCAGGAATGAATAAATGGCAGAAAATCTTCCTAATCTCTCGGCTCCATAAGTCTTTTTGGAGACCCAAGAGTTGAGCAGTTCAAGGTGGGGAACTGCTGAACAAAGTGTGATTCATAAATATGGACAATCTCCAGGCTTACCATGAGTTATTTGGGGCTCCCACGCAGAACTCATATAACAGAATATGTCGCATTCTTTTGAGAAACACTGATTGGTTTCCCCACATATGTATTGAGCTCTCTTGCACAGCCAGTTCTGGGTTGAGTGCTTTGGAGACTACAGACATGAATAAGACAAGCTTCTTGTCTCCATAAAGCTTACCTTATGGAAGGACAGTGGAGCCAATTGCCAGATCTCTTTCATTCTCTTGGATAAATATGTATTGTCCTTAAGGAACAACACATATTGACAACCTATATCATATTGAAACCAGTAAGTTAATCATTAGGCTAGAGAGTAAATCGTTACAAGAGAGAGTAAAAACTCACAGCCATGGAGGGAGTCTATTCCAACTTGCCATGACCCTGTCTCCAGTTTCTGAGGCTATAGATCTCTATAAAGGCAGGGAGCCTCATCTTTCTTCTGAGGAGCACCCAGTGGCTTTGAACCTGAAACTTTGCAGTTAGCAGCTTAATGATGAGTCAACAGCCTCCCCAGAGCTCTTTAAGAGAAATCCAAGTGGAGGACAGACAGGCAAGCGGACCTCATTTCCTGTCATTTCTTCTGCAACTCTGCAAAAGTATGCATTGTTGTTGTCAGGTGTCAAGTCAGCGCTGACTCAGAGTGACCTAATGTGTAACAAGACAAGACACTGCCCAGTCCTGCACCATCGTCAGAAGTATCGCTGTGTTGGGGCAGCTCGTGTGCCCATCCATCTCACTGAGGAGCTTCCATTTTATTGGAGGCTCTCTCCCAAGCAAGGTACATGCACGACTGACTCTGCTCTCTGCAGAGAGAGACAGGAATGGACCGATAGTCGTGCAACCAATAGAGTAGAATGAGACTAGCCACCACTAGCCATCTCTGGCTTCTCAGATTTACTGTCTCAACTGCTTTTTCCTGTTTCATGAACAAGAATCTTCTCGGGACTTCACCTGATCCTTGCTGTTTCTAAACAATGCTTCTTAACTGACATTTGAGATGATTTAGGAAAGCAACGAACCTATAGAGAGAGGCTTCGTGTGTGTTTATCTTTTGTTTGCCCATCCTAAATAAAAGTGGTGAGATTCTGGTGTGAATTATCACAGGAGAGATGGAGCGTTTGTGTTGCCTATGAGTCTTTTGCTAACAGAATCAACAGAATCACGGCTGTCTGACCCTAAAGACTCATACTTGACAATGATCACTTATTGTCATCGAGGAAGAGATAAACCTAATACTAGTTGAGCGATAACTATGGTGCTGGGTGGGTATTTTGATGACATCTGAGTACACTCTACTGTATGATCTCTGGTTTTAAACACTTCCGGGCTACCCTTTTTCCTACTCATCCCAAGCTTGTTACAGAACCTGGCAGCTGTCAGCCCCATAGCAGCAGGAGGTTGCCAGACTATAGCACATAGCCAATGGTTTCTTTTCTTTCCCTTGTTTTATTTTTTAGGTTGAGTATGTGCATTCCAAAACCTGTGGTTCTTCCGTGGACATTTATTATTATTATTTTGGACACTAAATGTTTTACAATATTCCTAAGTAGACAATATTATCCTTATTTTCAGTTGAAGAACCCGAAGTTCAAGCAAATGAAGAAACTTGTCTGCATCCCCACAGTTAGCAAACTGCAGAGCTGCAGCTTCATGACAGCCTTTCATGTCCCTAAGAGGGATTGAAAGGGTCGAGGCTCAGAAAGCCAAGGGAATTGATTATAAACCACTGAGCAAGTTCTGCAAAGATGGCAGAACAAGTGACAGATGTTAGCTGGAAATAAATGTGGTTTTCTGTCATTTTTGACCCTTTCCTGAAGGGGTCTCTGAGCTTCTAATCTGCAGGGGCTGCCCACCTTTGATAACGTGCTCCCACCTTTGTGGCCAGCCCGCTGCCTTTCCCAGAGTGCTTTCCTGTCTCCTGTCAGGTGGCCCATCCCTGCCTGAGAAAAGGAGCTCCTGTGACGTTTCCAGTGTCTTTCCCACTGTGACCCGTGCACAATCTCTTAGGTTTCTCCTTCACTTTCTTAATTTTTTTCTTCATCTACTATATGATGGGTCTTCAAGGAGCTCATGGTCAACTAAGAGTGACAGGCATCTAGACAGTTCATTGTAATGTGCCTTACAAAGTTCAGTCCCCAATTTAACATTTTATTGGGAACCATTGAATGACAAGGGAAGTTCTTCTGATTCAAGGGCTGTAATGATAATGTTATGTGTCAACTTGGCTTAGGTTTGACTCCCAGTATTGTTTGGTTGCCCTCCATTGTGTGACCTGATATAATTAACTTCCATCTCCTGTGTGGTCAACCCTTACCTCTGTTCCTGAATGGGGCAGGAATAGTGTGGGGTGTCTCTTGTCTCACAGGAAAGCATGGCTCAAGTCTGATCCTCACTCACGCCCCTCCCTTATCAACTCACACCTTTACCAAAGTCACACCCTCCAGCCACATTCTTATTCAAGTCACTACCTCATCTCTATCCCAACTTTACACTGAGGAAAAAAGGATTTCCTTGGGGAGTGGGGGGGGCGGGTACCAGCCACCACAATTGAATAGGTCCAAGGGACAGTTATATAATTGAGGGGTACAATAAAGGAGACATCAGACAAGATAAAGCATGCAATTGCTCACCTCTGGGACTATCATGACTTCAGCAGCCAGATCCGCGCAGAGAGAGAATATATTTCCAAGCAAGGCTTATATACACCCAGGGGCATCTAACCCTGCCCCCCCCCAATTACAGGTAACCACATACGTAACAGGAAGGGGTTGCCCTAGGGGCACACATGTGACAGGAAGGCACATACATAGCATGATGGGCAGGCTCTCAAGTCAAGCTGGCAGCCTAACCTTGGTTTTCCCTGGGGTGCCTTTGGGCTTTCCTTCAGAGGAACAGAGGGAGTGGGCCCCATGTAGGGTGGGGCAGACTATAGGGTCTGATTGCTCTTGATGGCTGCTAACCTTCAGGCAAATAATCTTTAAGCAGTTGACTTCCAAACATATAGTCAGCACCTTAAGTTTGGCATATATTATGGGGGGACATGCTGGGAAACTTTCCTGTTTCCCATGGGGGAGTGACTTGGATCTAATAAGAAGGGGGCTTAAAAATTCATGGAAATATTCTATAACCTTTTAAGTTCATTTTTCCATGAACTTTTGGAAGCTCCTTTGGATATATGTGATTTCTCTGGCAAGGCTCTGTATCCTATGTCTAGTTTGTCTATAACTGATCTCTACTTTGGGGACTTGAGCTAGAAGCCTGTGGTCTGATCTTCTGAGTCTGGGATTCACCCATGTCTGCAGCTCTGGGAGTCAGTTGCCTACCATCTGCTCTGCTAATTTTGGGATGCATTGGCTTGTGTAGCCCCATGAGCTTTGGGATCGACCCAAGATTTGGGACTGGCCAGCCTCCACAACTGGTAGACGATTTCTTTGAGATAAATCTCCTCCTCTTTCTCCATTTATCTAGCTCTCTATTTACATTTACATCTGTACCTATATCTCTACACACACACACACACACACACACACACACACACACACACCTTGTGCTTCTCTAGAGAACTCAGGTTCAGGCAAGGACATAACCCCCCAAAGTATTTTTAGCATCCCTAATTTCTTCTTGGATGGTCAGAAAGATGAATCTGTTCGGCACCTCCTCCCTCACAGGGTCCTTATTCCACGGATGTCCAGGCAATTTTGTCTTTCCGTGACCCTGAGGGAGAGAGCAGCACTGCTCCATAGGGTTTTCTGAGACTGCAAATCTTTACTGAAGCCAACAGCCCCATCTTTCTCCCTCAGAGTGACTAATGGCTTTCAACCACTGACCTTGCTTAACCCACTGGGCCATCAGGGGTCTTTACAAGTGACTCACTACTTTCCAGGTCTAACAGCAAATCTTTATGTGACACTTTAACCTCCTAAGGACACACGAGTGGTGGAGTCATCATACAACCCTTTTAGGGTGCTAGAGGTAATCCTGGGGGTCTTAGTGTGGTGCAGAAGAAATCATGCCCCATGTGAATAGGCTTGCATTTTGTTTAACACTTAAGTGGTACTGCGCAGCACTGTAAACAACATCAGGAACATCTTCGGATTCCCGGAAACAATGTCCTTTTCACAGATAGCATTTGGGGAGCGCCTGAGCTATGAGCAGCAGAGAAACAAAGCTGGAGTGGTGGTGGGGGCGGGGGGAGGGCAGAGGGAGGGGTGTCAGCAAGGAGACCATCATTTCACTTCCCCTGCAGAGCTCTATGCGGTGGGGTCTAGTTTTCATTGAAAGCATGGAGCTGAGGCCATGGATCTTGGTAAGTGAATCCAGTGGGTATTGGTCAGGTGATTTCTGGACTGGCTAAATAACTTAAATGGTGGCCCGTCTGCTGCTTGCAACCAAATTCAAGTCCACTCAGAAGCTCAGAATGAGACTTTCTTTGCAAGTAGAATCTTTGCTGGTGTAATTAAACTCACACGAGGCCATCCTGGAGTAGGGTATACCCTAAATCCAATGGCTGGCATCCTTATAAGGAGAGACATAGAGACACAGAGACACACTCAAGGAAGCCAGCCGTGTGAACATGGAGACAGAAACAGCAGTGATGAGCTATGAACCAAGGAACCCACTTTTGCCCGAGAGCAGTGGTTCTCTACCTGCCTCACGCCGCGACCTTTCATCCAGTTCCTCATGTGGTGGTGACCCCCCAACCATCAAATTACTTTCGTTGCTACTTCATCACTGTCATTTTGCTAATGAATCGACATGTAAATATCTGATAGGCAGGATGTATTTTCATTGTTACAAATTGAACATAATTCAAGCATAGTGATTGATCACAAAAACAATATGTAATTATATATTGCGAAATATTTACGTGTTTTCCAATGGTCTTAGGCGACCCCTGTGAACAACAGGAAATGAATGCCCCCTCCCAGCCCTAGTTATGTGAATGCTGAGGCTGCGGGGCAGAGAAGTTGGAACTTGCAGCCTGACTGGTATTTACTAAGCAATCTGCACCATTAGGTGATGCCGGCGGTCTGTGGAGAAGATCCACTTGTCTTCTCCTCTTAAGGAGGGAAGAAGGAAAAAGAGTATGGCCTCCCAGCAGAAACAGTTGCGCTTAGTAAGAGCTGAAAGATAGAGCTTGTTGTTGTTTTTGTTCTTCAATCTTGATTTCTGGAAACAGTTGATTTCTGAGGACAAAGGGACCCAGGGCCATTGCTGGCTTATCCTTGGGCCCCAGGGTAGCTGAGCGGCGTATACAGGTGTGCCACACTGTCATATGGCTGCTGTAGCTGGAATGTTCCTTTCTCAAAGTTTTTCTTACTAGAAGGGTCCCTAGCTAATGATCTCATGCCTGGAAAGGTCTTAGAGCATTTCAGGAGGATGACCATATGGAAGTGAATGACACCAGGACATAAGACTTTAAATGATCTAGATCCTTCTAACATCTGGGTATTTCTCCCTGAGAGTAACTTGGGCTCCTCTAAGAATGTTGTGCATTCTTTTCTAGCACAAAGGCTATTTCAATAAGCCATGAATTGAATTCATTCACTTCGCTACTCAATCAACATTTGTGGAGCATCTGCCACCTGCTGCACACTGGGCTGGACACAGGGGTTATCAAGAGCTCTCAAGGGGGTCCCAGGCTTAGAAGGTCCCCTCGTGTTCTAGTGTAAGATGCTGCATTTATGCTCACAGTAGCATGGGGAAGAGGGTGCCATTCTTAGCTCTATTCTACTAACAGGGACGCCAAAGCTTAGAGAGTCAAAGGTCATGCCCAAGGTCTTCTATGTAAAACTTGCTTCTGATTTTCATTCTATTCCCAACATAGCATGCTGCAGTCTTACTTTGTATGAACCTTCACAACTAGATTTTAATCAAAATAGGCCAACCAAAGTAAATATCTATAGACCCTTGGCATTTGCCAATTTAACTTTCATTACTTCAACTATTTGCTAGACTATTCTTGGCCACAATAAACAAATGACTTGGGGTAACCATAATTTAGAAATTTAATTTACTGAGATACGATCTGCTTCTCTTACCAAAAGATACTAGGGTATGGGGCAGGTCATTTCAACACAGAATGGCTTACTTAGCCCCTGCATCTTAATGTGCCTCTCATATTTTCATATAAGGTGCAACTATTGGTCTTGCCCCAGCTGGAAAAAGGAGAATGATGGAAATCGAAAGACATATGGGAACATAATGGACCGTGAAAACATCAGTCTTCACGACTCTGAAACCAGAAGAACTAGCTGGTGCCTGCCTACCACTGCTAACCACACTGAAAAGGGCCACCCTAAGCGGGTGGATAGAGTTGGAGAAAAGCCATGAAAGGACCAGCCTTACTGGTTGGTAGAGACTGGAGAAACCCCCACAGCTGTGGCCCTTATGACTGCTTCTGGTCTCAAACTACATTGATCCCATGTTCGAATAACCAACCATTTAAGATTGAGAAGGCAGCATTTAACCAAGGAAAAAGTCCCAAGGGCTAGGAGAGGAAGAGGCCTGGAGACAGGAAGCACAGGGAGGAAGGTGATGGTCCATTGAGGGGATTGCAATGGACGAGTTAAAACAAAATGTGTCATGAAGTGTTGAAGGTAAAACTGAAAGATGGTCTCTGAAAGCCTTGAGCTACTTCACACTGCCAAGTTAAAAACATAAAATTTTCGTAAAAGAAACAAAATAAATAAATATTTTAGAACCACTCTTAAAACCAAATAATAATTAAGCTTAACTAGTAAAAATTGCCTGCTTTAAGCATTACACTCTTTTAAGAACTATCTAGAAGGAACCAAATTGACAACCTGAAAGATTAGGCAGGGACCATAGGTGGCAGAGAATGTAGGAGTCCATGCATATTACTCGCATGTTAGTCCAAGAAGAACAACTCGGAATAGGAGCACAGGAATGGTTACACAGCTCCAAGAACATCATTAGCTTCATCGGATTGTCTGGGTGGAAATTGCTGACGTGATAGACTGAGCAACAATACTAGCTCACATATCACGGCCGGTCTACTAGCAACAGTATCATCACGGCCGGTCTACTAGCAACAGTATCTATGAGCGCTGGCATTTCAAGAGGAAATTCTAAGGGCTGTCATTTGTGAGCATTCATATATTTAAATTGCTCAGGTGGGAATTAAAAACTTGGTTTTGAGACTCAGGAGATGTCCTGAAATTGATACTCTCGTTGGATCATTTCTCCGTGAACATCTGCCCCTCAGAAGCTCTTTATTCAAAAAGAAAACAAAACAAAGAAACAAACCCCCAAACTCACTGCTGTCCAGTTCATTACAATTCCCATCACCACTAGGACAGGGTAGAACTGCCCCTGTGGGTTCTGAGACTTTTTACAGCAGTAGAAACCCTTGTCTTTCTCCGGTTTGAACTGCTGACCATGTGGTTAGCAGCCCAACACGCAACCCACTCTGCTACCAGGCCCCAACCTCCACTGAAGTCATGTTGGGCTTTGAGCAGTCAGGTTCTGGTGTGCCAGACCGTCCATGGGACCCTTCCGGGCCCTGCAGCCGTCTACAACTCCCAGGGGCCAGTGTCCACCCGTAGACAGTGCTGTGCAGCCGCGGAGGTTTGTGATGGTGATCTGCAATGATGAGACAGGTAGAATGAGCAGGTCGCTCAGAGAGAGCAGTTGCAGTCACACCTACTTTGTGGTCTTTTGCTGACAGTAGTTTTACCCTGAGTAAAACTCCCACCCCCCTCCGGAGTTTTCACAAAATCCTACACTTCCACTCAGTGCGCCCTTTGAAAGAATTTGGGTAAGGTTAAAACACTCCAAATCATGTTGCAGAGGTTCCTTTTTGTTTGGATTTGTTGTTGTTGTTAGTTGCCAGTGAGTCTGCCCTGGCTCAGGGCGAGCCCAGGCTCTGAGAATGGATGGATCTTTTTGGATCCACTGGGCTGCTGTTGGAAAAGTAGACCATCCCGACTTTCTTCCTAGCCCGGGTCAGTCCGGAAGCTCTGCAGAATCGCTGTCCATATCTCAGCAACACACCAGCTCCCACTGACAAATGGTGGTGCCTGTGCTTGAGGTGCAGTGACCGGGAACCAAAGTTGGGTCTCCTACATGGAAGGTGAGGATTAGACCACAAATGCCTTCTTATTTGGAATAGCCAAACTAATGTCACTGTCACTGAGTTGATTCTGACTCATAGCGACCCAATAGGTCATAGTAGAACTGCCCCTGGGGGTTTCTGAGACTGTAACTCTTCATGGGTATAGAACGCCTTGTCTTTCTCCTGAGGAACAGCTGGTGGGTTTTGAACTGGTGACCATGGCGTTAACAGTCACTCTATCACCCTATTCATCGGGATAACCCACAATATCTTCATGCTAGCTAAGTCCCTGGATGGTGCGCACAGCTCAATGCTTGATGAAAAAGTTCAAACTCACCTTAGAAGGTGCCGTTAGGTGCCGTCCAGTTGGTTCAGCGTCATCATGACTGCATGTGTAACAGGAGGAAACACCCCTGGCTCTGTACCGTCCTCACACTGGCTCTTACGTTTGAGCCCACCCTTAGAGCCACTGTGTCAATCCATCTCATCAAGAGCCTTCCTCTCTTCCCTGCCCCTCCGTTTTACCAAGCATGATGTCCTTCTCCAGGGACTGGTCTCTTCTCCTATCGTGTCCAAAGTATGTGAGACAAAGTCTCGCCAACCTTGCTTCTATGGAGCATTCTGGTCCTACATTTTCCAAGAGAGATGTTTGTGTTCTCTTGGCAGTCCCCGGTGCTTTCAATAATCTTCACCAGCACAATCATTTAAATGCATGGATTCTCCTTATTCTGCTTTGGTCATCTTTATTCAATGTCCAATTTTCACATGCCTATGAGGTGATTGAAAATACCATGGCTTGGGTCAGGCACACCTTAGTCCTCAAAGTAACATCCTTGCTTTTCAACATTTTAAACGGTCTTGTGCAGCAGATTTACCCAACACAACGTGTTGTTTGATCTCTTGACTGCTTCTGCCATGAGCATAGATTGTGGAGCCAAGCAAACAAAATCCTTGGCAACTTCACGCTTTTTTCCATTTCTCATGATGTTACCTATTGGTCCTGTTGCAAGGATTTTGGTTTTCTTTACCTTGACCTGTAACCCAAATTAAAGGATGCAATCCTTGATCTTCATCAGCAAGTCCTTCAAGTTCTCCTCACTTTCAGCAAGCAAGATAGTGTCATCTGCATATCATCGGTTGTTAGTAATCCTTCCTCCCATCCTGATGTTGAATCCTTCTTCATATATAATCTAGCTTCTGTAATTATCTTCTGAGCATCAAGATTGAATAAGCATGGGAGAGGATACATCTCTGACAAACCTTTCCTGATTTTAAAACCTGCAGCTTGCACACCGCCTCGTGATCCATGCACAGGCTCCACGTGAGCACAATTAAGTGTTCTGGAAGCCCCATTCTTCTCAGGGCTGTCTGTTGTTTGTTATGATCCACACAGTTGAATGCCTTGGCACAGTCAATAAAGCACAAGTTAATCTTTCTGGTATTCTCAGCTTTCACTTGCGATCCATCTGACATCAGCAATCATATCCCTTGGTTCATATCCTCTTCTGAATCCTGCTCGGATCTCTGGAAGCTCCCTGTAAATGTACTGCTGCAACTATTGTTTTATAACCTTCAGCAGAATATTACTTGCATGGGATATCAATGATATTGTTCTATAATTTGCTCATTCTGTTGGGTTACCTTTCTTTGGATCTCTTCCATCCAGTTGGCCAAGTAGCTGTCTACAAAATTTCCTGGCATAAAGGAGTGAGTGCTTTATCAGCTTGTTGAAACCTTTTAATTGGTATTCCATTGATTCCAGGAGCCTTGTTTTTGGCTAATGCTTTTAGTTCACTGTGGACCTCTTCCTTCCAAACCATTGGGTCTTGCTCACATGCTACCTCCTGCAATGGTGGAATGTCCACTAGTTCTTTTTGGTAGCATGACCCTGTGTGTTCTTTCGATCTTCTTTTAATGCTACCTGCATCATTCAATATTTTGCCCATAGAATCTTTCAATATTGCGACTCAAGGCTGGAGTTTTTCCTGAATTCTTGCAGTTTAGGATATGCTGAATGTGTTCTTCCTTTGCTTTTCTAACTCTAAGTTTTTTGATTATTTCACGATAATACTTTACTTTGTCTATTTGAGCTGCCTTTGAAACTTTCTTAAATATTTGACTTCATCATTTCCTCCATTTGTCTTGGTGGCTCTACAGTTAAGAACAAGTTTCAGAGTCTCTTCTGACATCCATTTTGATCTTTCCTTCTTTTTTTAATGACCTTTTGCTTTCTTCATGTTTGATGTTTTGATGTCATCCCACAGCTCATCGGGTCTTCTGTCATTAGTAGCAAATCCATTCTTGAAATGTCCTCAGTCTTCAGATGGGATATACTCACGGCCATAGTTGGGCTCTTGTGGAGATGTTAAAAAATTTCAATTACAACTTGAACTTACATATGAGCAATTGACATTCAGTTCCACAGTCAGTCCCTGGCCTGGCTATCGAGTTTCTCCATTGTCTCTTCCCCGAGATGTAGTCAGTTGAGTTCAGTATAGTCTGCCTGCAGAAGTCCATAAGTACAACTGCTGATTATGTTGTTGAAAAGAGGCATTTGCTAGGAACAAGTCATTGGTCTTGCACAATTCTATCATGTGATCTCCAGTTTCATTTCTACCACAAAGTTCATATTTCCCAGTTACTGCTCCTTCCTCTTTGTTTCCAACTTTTGCATTCCGATCACCCATAATTATCAATGCATCTTGATTGCAAGCAAGTTTTACCGATTTCAGATAGAAGGCATTGGGAGAATTCTCCAGTTTCTGCATCACTAGCTTTAGTGGTTGGTGCATACATTTGAATAATGTTGTATTGAGTGGATTTCCTAGTATGTGGATAGATATTATCTCACCACAGAAAGCCTTGTACTTGAAAATAGACTGAAATGTTCATTTTAAAGATGAATTTGACTCCATTTCTTTTGAATGTGTCATTCCTGGTATAGTAGATCATATCATTTTCTGATTCAAATGGCCAATACAAGTCCATTTCATCTCATTAATGCCTAAAATATCGATCTTTATGTCTTGCATTTCATTCTTGATGACTTCTAAATTTTCTAGATTCCTAATTATTATATTCCATCTTCCAATTATTAAATGATATTTTCAGCTGTTTCTTCTCATTTTGAGCCGTGCCTCATCAGCAAAAGGTCCCAAAGGCTTTCCTCCATCCGTGTCATGACGGTCAACTCTGCTTTGAGAAGACAGCTCTTCCTCAGTCAGATTTTGAGGGCCTTCCAACCTGGGGGCTCATCTTCTGGCACTCTCTCTCTCAGACATGCCTTGCTTTTATTTACTAGGTCTTCAGTACTTGACAGTGTTTTGATTGTAGCCATAGGGTTTTTCAGCGGCTCATTCCTGTGAAGCAGACAGCCTATTCTTTCTTTGTAGTCCTGTTCTAAGTGTGGAAGTGCTGCCGGAGCCTGTTCACGTTGGGTTGCACTCTTGATAGTGGGAATACCAGAGACATAGCTGCCAGCACCATAGAAATATACCCACCACCACTATATGACAAACTGACAGGCACGGGGTGGCCTTGGAAGTCAGGTCCCTGTTTCCTAAAGGTCGCAGCCTTGAAGAGCATGGGGTAGGTCTACTTTGCACCCTGGGGTTACCACGAGTCCTGGTAGTCTTGACTGCCACCAGCAATAGCCGCGTATTAGCTAAGTGCTACTTTAACGGTGGGAAATGGAGACATGCAGCCTGCAAGGTCCCAGTCCCAGAATCCCAGAGCACAGATATGAAGGATTTGGAGTAGAGAAGCAAAAGCTTAATAAGCACTACAAACCCCCCCCAATAAAACCCACTCCAGTGAGTGGACCCCGTGACCCTTATGCTAAAACAGCCCTGCATGCTTTGCCACAAAAGGTCGTTTTGGGGAGTGAGGGGAAAAATCTCATTTTGGACCATTTGTAACCGATGACCCATTGCTAGACAAGGATCCCATGTCCGGCAGAGAGCCAGTGAAAAGGAGGGGAGCCCTCACTGAGGTGGACTGACAATACACAACCATGAGCTAAACACTTTCTTCTGTTCTTCCCAAAGTGATGGTGGGTGGAAACCAACTCAACAGCAACAAACAAGAAGCGCAGCCCTCAATGGCTGACGCATTAAGAAACCATTCTTACTGAGCGTATGGTCATTTCCTTCTGGATGCGGATGGATCGAGCCAATTCTAGGCTTGAGCCTTCTTGATAGCCAGTAACGAGGGGCTTTGACTCATGTCTCTCTCCATCCCTCTATGTCAAGCATAAGACCCTGGAAATGATCTTTAGAGCCGAGGAACAAGTGTGGGTCACATCCTGGGATGAAGTGCTTCTCTTCTACCCCATCTTTGCCAGAGTTGATTCAGCCCAGATGGAATGAAGGCGAAACAAAGCACCAGACATCTCGGTTTCCCATGGAGCTGCCATTGCACATTATCGAGATTCAAGGTGGAGTCTGAGCATGATCAGAAATTCTTTAAGGCAAACCGAAATGCAGCTGTTCCAAACGCCTCAATGCTAATCAAAGCTTTGCAGCAGTCCTTTGGAAGTGGGTAATGAGATTTTCCAGCTGTCAATCATGGCAATTCTGACAGCTTTAATGAGAGTTTGGTTTCAAGTGCACTTCTCTGCAACGTGAGGCCTCAAGCAGGTTTTGTCTTCTTGAAAAGACAACTTGCAGACTGGCACCCAGTTTCTTCCCATCTGGAAGGGAGGAGGTTGCCTAGAAATTGGTCCAGCATGAAATAGTTCCCTTAGGCAGTGGGTCCGTCAAGTGCTGTGTTTCTTTCTTCTCTCCCTTCACACAATGTTTAAAGGCATTTGAGCCAACTATAACTGGTTTTGCAAAAATGATAATTTAGTAAAAGAAAATCTAATTGGTAAAGGCAAGGTGTTTGAGCTTGAGGATCTTAGTATAATTCTGGTAGAACGATGTCCATTAATAGAAACTAGTTAAGTGTCTGTTTGAGGTCACAGAGTATAGTGTTTGTTTCCCTCTCTGTGTACATAGCACACACCTGGACTTAACGTGCATTGCACATTCAGGCAAGTCGTGCAGGGAGGGGTTCAGAGGTTTATAAAACCTGTGTAATACACCTGTTATTTGCATTAAAATATGGTATTCACTGCCATCTCTTTGGAGGTAATGGGATGCGATTTAAATTACCATCTCTTCCCGGCAGGGCTGAGCAGAGAGCAAACGCTTTCCAAGTTTCCTATCATTGTGCCAAGCTTGGGACCATATCTAGTCATCACTTCAAGTCTCACGAGGGCAGAACAGCAGGTGGGCAGGGATTCGGGATTTATAGTGCTACTGACAGCTACCAGCAACACCAGAGTCATAACAAGCAAGAAGAAAGGTGTTCTTGAGCCCGCCAGGGTAAGTAAGAGAGCACACTTTAAAATCCTGCTTTTTGTGACTTTAGACAAAATTAGACACTGTTAGCCCATTGCTGGAGATGAACTGAGCCTTTCTCTAAGGCTGTTATTGGATCCCCAATCTCTCTTTCTCTCTCTTCAGGGATGGTACTCCATCTCTGGGCTCTGTTTCTTCACCTTGGCATTGCTTCTAGCAACGGCAGCCCACACATGCCATTGTCTTGTGTCTATGAGACTTGAAAATAAAAGCTCAAATCTTGGGCCTCTCCTGTTCTGTAATGTGGCCCAAGACTCACTAGGATGACAGAGAACTCAAAGACCGAACAAAAATGTAACCTTCAGTTTTCTCTCTCTCTGTTCCCACGTTGTTGATCTAATAGAGCTCTCTGTGTTAGTGTGGGTACTTTAGAGAAACAAATCCACAAAAACTCATGTATAAGACAGAGTTCTATATAAAGGCTAAGTGCGCATCAAGAAAACATCCCAACCCAGTGCTGCCCAAGCCCATAAGACCAACATGAACCCATTAACACATATGTCCAACACCAGTCCACAAAGTCCTTCTCCATCTTACGAAACAGACACAATGATGCCGACTGCAGGAGGAAAGCTGAGTCAGTGAATGTGTAAGCATCTCAGCACTGGCAGGGGTCTCCACACAGCTGCTCCAGCACCCAGAGCTGCATTGGGGTAGGTCCATGCAGCTTCTCATTGGGGATGTCTTACAGGAGGCGAGCCTTGCCAGCTGAAGCAGGGAACTGGCTAAGGCAGCTGCACCCTGGTCTGACCATCACAAAGCAAGAGACCCAAGAACTAGAAAGGCGAGGCTCACTGAGCCATTTAACCTTCTGCCCTTCAATTAACCCCGCATGTGTTTATTGGCCAGGTTGGCACACTAAACTAACTCCCTCACTCTCCCTGGGGGTGGGGTGGGGCATTGGAGACCAGTAGCAGAGTGGAAGAAAGGAAAGAGGGCTGAATCAATAACATCAGAGAGGCCCACTCGGCCTGACTCAGCAAAGAAGCTATTGGGACCCCCTCCCTGGTTTATACCTCTTAAAACCAAGTCCCCACTAGTTGTCATCAAGTTGATTCTGACTCAGGGGGCCCCATATGTGCAGTGTATGACTGCTTCAGGGTTTTTAAGACAATGCCTTATAAGATGCATATTGCCAGGATTTGTTGTTGTTGTGGTTGGAGGTGCTTCTGGGTGAATTTGAATGACCAGTCTTTTGGTTAATAGCCAAGTACAAACTGCATCACCCAAGGACTGATAAAATAAACAAACAAGCAAACTGACTGCCATGAATTTGTTCTGACTTATAGATACCCCATAGACCAGGGTAGAACTGCCCTTGTTTTGAGACTGAAGCTCTTTATGAGAGTAGAAAGCCCCTACTTTCTCCATGGAGCAGCTGGTGGTTTTGAACTGCTGACTTTGCAGTTAGTAGCCTAATGCTTAACCACTATGCCACCAGACAGAACAGGTGTAACTATAGGAGAGGCCAGACAAGGCAGTGGGAAGGTCTTGACTTTCCTTCCTGCTTTCCCTCACACTCTGGAAAGAAGAATCTTTCTTCCCCCAGGCCTTGGCACTATTTGAATTTTAATCCTCCCCCCAAATTTTAAAAATTGTTTTCAAGTTAATTTATTGATTCTCATAACAACAACAATAATAAAAAATGCAAACCCACTGCCACGGAGTCTATTCTAGTCCATAGTGACCTTGTATCGGTTTTCCAAGCTGTAAATCTTTATTTTGCCCCCAAAGCCATTTTATTGGGAGCTAATACAGATATCATATCATTCCGTAGTTCAATCACACCAAGCAGTGTTGTACGACTGCTACCTTGTTCTTACTTTCTTTCTTTCTCTGGCCAACACGTGACTCTCTCCTCCCATATAGAAAACAAAACAAACAAATATCATTTGCTGAGCCATGCCACTCCTTCAAGACAACTGTCACAGTTGGGTTTTGCATCAACTTAGCTGGGCCAGGATCCTTAGTAGTTTGACAGTAAGGCCTGCCTCCTAAGGTGCAGGTCGCAGCCGGACGACATTAACCAGGGGATGCGGCCTCTTTCATACCTGAGTAGATGCTGTGAGGAGCCGTCTCTCCTCGGCTTCCTCCTGCTGTCCTAGATGCAGGTGGTTGGGCCCTGGGGACTTAGGTTGGGGGTCTGCCATGAGGCATGCCCCCCTGGGAGTTGTTGGTGGCATGCTATATTGTCTGCTTTGGTACCACTCCACTCCGCCTCCATTGGCCTAGGATCTTTTGGCTTCTCAGCCTCAGGCAGTGACGTGAGGTGGGGTGGGCCTCCAGGTGATTGAACCTCTAACTCATGGACTTGAGCTGGACTGGGCCTGCTGCTGTAGGACCGCGTGGGATATTGGCTTCTTCTTTTGAAAATAGTTGTATTGGCATATAGTTCACATCTCACGCAATTTAATCATCAAATCACATCAAGATTTGTGCCCTCGTCACTACCATCAATTTCAGAACACTTTCTTCTGTGCACCCTGTTAGTTCCTCATTCCACTCGCCACCCACCCCACCCTCCCTACCGTGCCCCTAGGTGTAGTACAGATCGACCTACTCTGAATTTCATACACAGAAAAACCTACAGAATACCAAAGGGAAGTAAACAAGTAAACACCAACCACAATGGCTAGACAAAGCATAGAAAAACTTCAATCAAAAAGAAAGGCAGATAATATGAAAAACTGAAATAACTTTACAATGGATCTAACGGGAGATGGGATGATAATTATTGGGTAGCCTTCTTGATATGAATTTTCCCCTTAGACAGATTTGAGTGCCACTGATTCTGTTTCTCTAGACAACCACAACCATATTAATATCCTTCTCCAGACACCCCATCACGCGCACGCCCATGGAGTCCATGCTGACTCAGCGACCTGCTGTGGGTTTCCAAGTCTGTAATTGTTTATGAGAGTGGAAGGCCCAGTCTTTCTCCTATGGAGCTGCTAGTGGTTTCGAATTGCCCACCATGCGAATCGCAGCCCAATGGGCCACCACCGAGCCACCAGGGCATCACAGAGAGAAGGCAGGGCGTGTGTGGGCTGGAGCTGGGCCCACAGCATAGCCTTCTTTCCAGCCACATCTAGGAAGGCAACAGGTTCTCCTCCTCCCACACATTTGGTCCGGAAAAGCAGACACTTTGGGACCTGGTGTCCCAGGCCCTTTGCAGGGCACTTCATCCAAGGACTCTGCATGGCAGCCTTCTCCTCGGGGGGACTCACTGTCCCCTGGTGCTGTCCCCTGGTGCTGTTGGTGCTGCTGCTCTGGAAAGAGGGTGAACCAATTCCCCCGACTTCCATGGATGCTGACCCCTGGCCCGTGGGGCTCGGCACAGCATCCTTTGGTGCTGCTTGCAAAGCAGCTCTGAAGTCCTCCTCAATGGAGTCAAAGAGGCAGCCAGGCTTCCAACTCTCATAGGGCTGTGCTCATGGGAGCCCAGAAACCTTGGGTTCTGGTCCCTAGAACACTGGAAAACCCGACCTTGGGACCAGACCAGCTGCAGTGGTGACCTCATGGGTGTCAGAGCAGAGCTGTGCTTCACAGGCGTTTCTGTGGTGATATGTACAAAACTAGATAACCAGGCCTTTCTTTGAAGGCACGTTCACCTCCGCGTGGACTCAGACCATGGGCCGTTGGCTTAACAGCTGGAGCATACGAACCGTTTACACCACACAGGACCTCTGTTTAGGAACCACGTGGATTAGCTTGCTGAGTTATTTCCAGACTTGGGGAATCTCATGAACACATCAGAAGCAAGCCCTGGCCCTACCCTTGTGTCTGATGAGCTCAGAAGAGGTGCTACCATGCCTGTTGTTGTGGACGTGATGGGACAGGTTGACAAGGGTGTGTCTGGTGCTCTCTGGGGCCCCGTGACCCTCTCTGAATGCCCCATACCTTCACTGTCTGTGTGACACTGAGGCACAGAGCAGCAGCTCAGCATGGTTGACGCACAGCCCACAGCCTGCAGCTCGGGGGCAGTCTGTCTGGAGACAAGATGCAGAGTCTATGGGCTACATGTAAACAAATGTGGGAGTGGCCGGCAGTGGAACACTAGGGGCAAAGGGCCTGGGAAGCAGGCTTTGCTGATCAGGAAGAGACTAGGATAGAAAATGAATAAAAGGTACAGGAGACAGGTGGTCTCAGGAAGTCCGGCCGAGAGACCCATTGGTTTGTGGTCACCATGGCATTTGTGGGTCCAGGGGTTCCACATAACTCTACCAGGTCAGCTGTTATTCACCAGAAATTGAGGGTGGGACTTGGGCTATTGGGCCCAATCCTTGTCGGTGGTAGGATGATCAAGCAGGACTGAGAGGAGGGCCAGTGAGTAGGCCCCGGCCCCAGGCCCCAGGTTGGAATTGGAGGAGAAGCAGGCATAGCAAAGACCAGAAAGACGGAGCGAATGCAGCCCCTACTCAAGGTCAGGGGCAGAAGCCTGGAGGAAATGACACCTCGGCAGGCCTCTGAGTCTGATCCACAAGCCACTCTGGGCCCCTTCCTGGGATCCCCCAGTGAAGGAAGCCGAGCTTGGATGAAAGGAAGGGCTTCTGCAGAGGCCGCACTACGGGCGATCAGGGAGACTGGGGGCTCTGGGGAGTCACTGCATCCATAGGCGAGCCCCCTCACAGGTGGGCTAGGAGGCCTGAATGAATGCAAAGAGGTGACAGGTGACTGAGGTTTGTCCCTGACTTGAGCGGCTTCTTGCCCAATGTTGTTTCTGGTCTGCGCCCCGGTTCTTGGAGGAGGCACCACACCGGATACTCCCCTCCTGACATGTCCCCTCTGGATCCTGACCCTGACGACCTGTCAGGGATCATGTCTCCAGCCCGCGGACCTCCTTCCTTTTCTCCTTCCATCTCCACGGCAACCCAGTACCTGCTCCAGGTGCCACCAACCTGGCTGAGACCTTTCACACCCATCCACGCCCACCCAAGTCTGGCCTATCTGGTCCAATGCCATGCCGCTCACCCAGGAGTCCTCTCCTTCATATGTAATCCAGCCACCCCCATTGATGGGCCCGGAGTGTGCACACCCTGAGGAGAGCTCTGTATGCACCTGTGTGTTAGTCCGGGTAGACAAGAGAAACACAATTCATAGACACCTGTAAGTGTGTGAGAAAGAAGTTTATATCCAAGAGCAATTGAATATTGAGAAAACATCCCAGCCCAGTCCAGATCAAGTCCATAAGGCTGCTATCAGTGCATATGTTTGATACCAATCTATAATTTCCTCTTCAGACTCACAAACACATGCAATGATGCCGAATGGAGTGGGTGGACAGTCTTGTGGATCCTTCTCAGCACTGGTGTGGTTCTCTACGTGGCTCCTCCGGGTCCAGGGCTTTCGCTGCCATCAGCATAGCCCTATGTGTCTTGTCAGTAGAGAGCCTCTCGGGGCGTGAGCATGTGTCCTCCCTCCCATGAGCTATTTATCTCCTTAGCGCCTCCACATGAGGTCATCAAGCTGTGACCTGATTGACAGGCTAAACTCCACCCCCTTCACTCTTAATCCTCAAATTGACACCAGATTATGTAACTACTACCATCTGCCATGGCTGCGGAAGCAGATGACCACAAAGTGGGTGGCAGATTTCTCAGAACAGGAGAAATGCATCATCCTACAGCTCCAGAGGCTTGAAGTCCAAATTCAGAGTGTGGTCAGGACCATACACTCTCTGAAGTTTCGAAGGGAAGATCCTTCCTCATCTCTTCCAGCTTCTGGTGGCCCAGAGCACCCCACGGCTTTTAGTGCCACACTCCAGTCTCTGCCTCTAGCATCACAGGACCATCTACCCCGGCGTCTTTATTTCTCTGTCCTCTTTGCTTTCCAACCCCAGTCAGAGCGGGTTCGTGCCCACCTGCTCCACCTACTTAGCGAAGTAGAAGGGCGGTCCCAAACAGGGGGCGGTGGGGCCCCAGGGGATGGGGCCCTCCACACGATGGATGACACAGTGGCTGCATCTGCGGGCTCACACATGACAGCGGTTGTGAGAATGGCACAGGACTTGGAGGCATGCGGGCCTGTTGCCCATGGGGTCATGATGAGTCGGAACCAACTTGATGGCACCTCACCACAATACCAGCTCCATATGCTTCAGATTGGTGTGCTCATGACACCTGCAAGGACCCCATCGCTAAATCAGGTCATTGTCACAGGCATGGGGGTTAGGACTTAAACATTTTTTTGTGGGGCACAGTTCAACTCATAGCACCTCCTTTCTGTCTTGGACACAAGGTCCCCTCTCCGGGGAGGCGAAGGCTAGCACAGGGTGCTTCCTATTGCAGTCCTATGGAAGTGTGCACTCCAGGTGTTGGGCCTGAGCGGCGTACCCTGAACCTGAACTTCCTTCCAGCCCCCAGGCCTCCCCAGCAGTGAGTCCCATCCCCTCAGTTCCTACCACTGGAGATGAGTTCCAGGGTTGTCTTCTCCAGCGAGACCACACCATGCAGAGCTTCCCCAAGCATCAAACCAAACTGAACTAAACCCACTGCCTTTAAGTTCTTCTCAACTCATAGCTACCCAATAAGATGGCACTGCCCACTAGGGTTTCCAAGGCTGTACTACTCCATGGAAGCCTATAATACTCTGCCTCCTCTTTCATCCGTGGAGCAGCTACTGGGTCCAAGACCCCAACCTTTTGGTTAGCAGCCAAGCACTTTACTGCCAGAAGCAGTAGTCACCTCAAAGGAGCTGTTGGTGGGATGGCAGCTCTCAAAGGGAACGAGAGGACATCACTTAGATGATGACCATGGAACAGGGATGCTTAGGGATTATTGTGTGACGGATTTGTGTGGCCCCCTGTGTGGCTGGCTTATGGACTGTATCTGGGTCTAGTCTCCAGGGGATACCTTTGGATATTGCACAAGGGTCCCCTCAGGCCAGGGTCCCCTGGACAAGGCAGGGTGAGCAAATACCACCGATACTGCGCATTGTTGGACCGGAGGAAGGCTCCCTGTCTTCTCCTTCTTTTCCACTTTCTCCTCCTCTTCCTCCTCCTCCTCCTCCTCCTCCTCTTCCTCCTCCTCCTCCTCCCCCTCCTCTCCTCCTCCTCCTCCTCCTCCTTCTTCTTCAAAAAGGAAATAAGCATGTAATACAAAGAGAAACACCACTTGGTCCCATTTCCAAGGACAATGGAGCCTTGGCCTGTCTATATGTCGAGATCCCTGCAAAGAAGACAGCGTGAGAGGTTTGAAAGCTGCGTTTTGCTTTATTCATACATCTCTGTGTCTAGGTATGTCTGAACATGACTCCCAAACCCCAACCCAAGCACATTGGCCTCAAGTCAATGACGATACACAACAACCCCATAGGACAGGGGAGCACTGCCCTTGCATGTTTCTGAGAGTTACTCTTTATGGGAGTAGAAAGTCTCATTTTTCTCTTTCAGAACAGCTAGTCATTTTGAACTGCTGGCCTTGGGGGTGAGCAGCCTAACGTGTAACCTGTGTAACCACTACACCACCAGGACTCCTTGGCCATAACTAGGGATGGCGAATGAGGCAGAGATGGTTTTTTCTCATGCCATTTGGCCTGTTGAGTGAGTTTTATATTTCTTTGTGGTCTAGTGGTTCATAGAGAAATCCAAAAATCCCAGCCCACTGGCATCAAGTTGATTCTGACTCGTCGTGGCCCTGTATGGGCGTTCCGAGGCTGCGCATCTTTACGGGAGCATCCACCTTCCTCTTTCTCCCAAGCAGTGGCTGGTGGCTTTCAGCTCCCGCTCCTGCAGTTAACAGCCCGACACTTACCTAGCAGCACCACCCAAGAGGGCTTCTGGGAGGCGGTCTGGGTTGCAACCTGGCTCTGCAGCTCACTGGTCTTATAACTCTGCCTGCCTTGGTTTCCTAGTCTATCGAATCTGACTCAGGGTCTTACTGATCTCCTTGGGTGCCTGCGGAGGACAGATGACTGAATGGCTTAAAGGACTTACAAGCAGGCAGGGCACATCGGAAGCATTTAAGAAGCATTAGCTTTATTTCAGGTCATGCTTTGTAAGAATTTGCCATCTTCTGCTTTTGAAGGTGCGGTGCTATCTGTGAGCAGCAGCGGGGCCCCCATTGTCAGAGGAATAAGCCAGACCAGGCTCTGCAGCCCTGGCGAGCGATGGGGCAGCGTGCTTAAAGGAAATTCTTTTTGTGAATGTCTGCAGAATATTTGTTCTTCCTCCTAAGACTCTCCTGCTCTGCTGTCACCTTTTAGAGGACAGGGGCCCAGTAACCATGGTCACGGTGTCCCCAAAGGGGTCTGGGATTCTGTATCTGGAATGTCCTTGAGCAAAGTTGGCTTCACTTTCCCTGGCAGGAGGGATTGCGCTAAGGAATCCGTCAGTGGCCTGTTTGTAATGCTCAAGCCTGGAATATTGTGGAGCCACATACAAGTGTTCCTAGTCTTTGTTCTTCTAACCTGTTGACCATCCTAAATTGTTAGTAGCGCTGTGGTCAGCCTTCCCCCCAGCTCACTACATCATGATGATGACCACCGAAGGACCTAAACTCAAACCCATTGCCAGGAAGTTGGTCCCTGCTCCTGGCGACAACGTAGGACTGAGTGGAACTGTATTCTTTTACAGCAGAGGGCTAACATCTTTCTCCCAGCATGCCTCTGGGGTCAGACCTCCCATCTTTGAGTTTGCAGGGGTACACTTCGCACTGCACATCCGAGGCCCCTTCACCAGGAAAAACTCTGTGTTCACCCAACAAACAGTCAAGAAAACAGGCAGAAGGTCATCCCCACAGTCTGATTCTACAACCCCTGGACCACCGAGGGGGTAGTCCTGGTGGCACAGTGGGTTACTAACTTTCAGGACAGCAGTTCAAAACCACCAGCCCCATCCATGGGAGGAAGACAAGGCTTTCTACTCCTATAA
The DNA here is from genome assembly GCF_050624435.1 of Tenrec ecaudatus. Classification (NCBI taxonomy): domain Eukaryota; kingdom Metazoa; phylum Chordata; class Mammalia; order Afrosoricida; family Tenrecidae; genus Tenrec; species Tenrec ecaudatus. The sequence continues at coordinate 15,521,877 of NC_134544.1, forward strand.
AAATTCACAGTATGGGAAACCCACATTTCATCACATAGGGTCGCTCGGGGTTGTGATCGATTCAATGGCTGGGAGTGTGTTTCTTTGGGATTGGGCCATGGACGCAAACATCATTTCCTCTGTGGTCCATGTTCCATCACCGTGTCCACAGACAGCGACTCTTCCCTTGGCCTATTGCTCTTTGTCTGGGGAGGGTAGTCATTGGGGAGCAGGGATGATGCCCAACACCCAGGCATGCTGACCCAGGCTGGCCTTTGAACAGGACGGTCCTTGGATCCTGTGTCTAGCTAACCCCAGCGTCACAGCAGATGGGACGTGCTTGTCATTGCTTTTGCTTGTAGCCACGGAGGCCACTCGGAATGGACCCTGATGGCTCTAGGAAGCGCGCGCGCGCGCACGCACACACACACACACCCTCAGATAATAACTAAAAAACGAGTCACACTCATTTCTGCCACAAAGCGATGCTGTCTCTCCAGGCAGCCAAGACTCCTGCTGAAAAGCAGCGAGATGAAGTCACAAGGTTCAAGGAAACCCACAGAACGGCCACCTAAAAATCATACTGCTCTGTCCCCTGGAATGCCACTCTCTGAGCAGATGGGTTTTTGTTTTCCTTTCCCCTGCAGTGGCTAATTACTGAGGCACTAACCTAATTATCTTCAGATACCTGACCCCCGAGAACCTCGCTCCTACTAAGCCTTATGTGCAAAACTGTCCTTTCTGCCTCTTGCTTTCACACAGAAATGGAGTCTCTTCTTCTCCTACTGGGAAAGAGGTTGCCCCTTTAAATATAGCTCCCGGGACTGCCACACGGGATTCATCCGCCAGGAGAGCACGTGATCAGAGCGATCCTTCTGTAAACACCGCCGTTTCCATTTCCCTGCAGCCAGACAATGAGCAGCTTTCCTTCAGCCCAGCCTGAGCCATGGCCTGGTGCGCCCCAGCTTTGGTCCAGCAGCACGGAGGCTTTTACATGCTCCCCCACTTCCTGCCCTTCACAGGCTGCTCGTTTTACTCGTGACCTGCTTCCTGCTATTCGGGAATGGCTTCGCACTAGGCCTCCCCAAAGAGGGGAACCAGTAACCTCAGAAGCTCAAGCCAAGAAGCTCGAGAGAGCGGCCAGATGGCTCTTCCTCTGCCTGGTGCCAAAAGTGTGGCTTCTCTCTGGACGCAAGACTTTCCACCTGAAGCGGGAAAATGATCATCCGGGCAAAGACATCATCTCTAACTCATAAAAAATGACTGGAGATTGTTGGGGGTGTGCATTGAGTCTGCCTTCTCGAGTTGTTAAATTGTCCTAGATCCTGAGCCCCAGAGAAGGTGGCCAGAAGGCCCAAATAGCTACCAGATGACCCCTCCCCCCCACTGCTCCCCATTGTTCCATAGTCTTGAGGGAGGTGACGTCCTGGACATGCTGCCTTGAGTAGGAACCGGTAGAATGGGGGTTCTGAATGTGCTCTGCATTTACGTAAAGCTCCCTAAGTGGCCAGTTTGGAAATCCTCCTAAACTCTACAGTAGATGAAGACAGACGCAGGGTCGGGACAGACTCACTTGTTCCATTCTGGTGCAAGTGTGAATGTCTTTATTTAGGAATTCAGACAGGTGCTTTGAGGAAATCAGCCCCAGAGGAAGCTGGGTGTTCTCTGGCCCGGGCTCTGTACTAGAAGTTTCTGTGCGTCAAAGGAAATAACTGCATTCTGTTTCAGTTTACACAGAGCTTCCGAAGGACACTGAAGTGTCTGCTTCCCCAGTGGGTTCACTGGCAGGGCAGCTTCTGACTGAGGAAGAGGAGGCTGAGCATCTACAGATGCCTGCTGGGAACATGCCAGGATCTGTCATAAACTCCCATGGGTTCAGGACAGACAGGCGTTTCTTGAAAGAGTGGAAATTAGCAGGAGCACACGAGACATCCAGACCAATGAACCCGTGGGGGGAAAAGTACAGCCAGAATGCATCTTCACAGACTCCAGACTGGTGAGACATCTTATGTAGTCAGAGCATTTTCCCCCCCAGTAAGTACCGGTCCCTAGAGAAGGCCATCCTGCTGGGGACAGGCGAAGGTCAGTGAAGACAGAGGGAGGGCCTCATTGAGGGGAATGGACCCCATGCTGCAGCACTGGGTTCGAATAGAGAACACTTGTGAGGTTGGGCCGGGCCTGAGCAGTATTGTTTGTATTATACATTCGGGTCACTATGAGTCTGAACTAACTCAACGGCACAAACAACAACGAGAGGGAAGTCATTAGGGAGTGGTGAGACCAGGTGCCAGCACACATTTTAGGTAAGAGACCACTACCGGATGATGGTCAGTAGTTTGACCTTGGATGGCCATGGCATCTCTGTTGTGTCCAGAACTTCCCCTCTGCAAGTGCAGGAGGAGAACAGTCATAGGTGATGCAGAATGGACAGGGTGGCTGAGTTGCCACAAAACGGAATTTCCCGACTCTGGACCCAGGATTGCATGTCATTTTCATATGTCATGAAGGATTTACTTTGTAATATGATTCCAACTCACCACCAGCAGGTCTATCTAACTCAGCGTGACCCTATTGGACAGGGTAGGACTTCCCCATATGGGTTTTCAAGAGTGTAACTTTTTAAAAACATTATTTTACCGGGGGATCTTAGAGCTCTTATAACATTCCATACAGCAACCGTATCAAGCATATTTGTACCTAGGTTGCCGTCATCATTTTCTAAACAATTGCTTCCTATTTGAGCCCTTGGTGTCAGCTCCTCTTTTTTCCTTAGGGGAGGAGAAAGCCTCATCTTCCTCCCAAGGAGGGACTGGTGGTTTCCATTTGCTGACTTTGTAGTTAGGAGTCCGGGTCACCACTCCGCCACAGGTGTGTGAAGGTGATGTTTAGCTCATGGACGGTTCAAAAACAGATGGTGACCCGAGTGGGTGGTTACTTGCCGAGCTCTGGTGTGACAAGGTGGCGTAAGCTAATGCAGCCACCAGACTCCAAGACAGGACTTCTTCAGGAGAGCCTGCTGTGATCAAGATGATGTGCAGCTTAGATCAGAAGAAATAATGAGTGCAGCATTTAAGGATTGTGAAGAAAATATTCATAGGTATCACTTATATCCACATTCCCCTTCTGCTGCTCCGCACCCCACCCTGTTCCACACCCCACCAACTATAGAACGTGTCATGTCTAGTCTGTCTCAGTGTTTCTCAATGTGGTCCTTGTCCAAGCATCATCTGAGAACCACTTAGGGACACATCTTCTCAGGTGTGATCCTGAGTCAGAAACTCTGGTGACCAGTGCCTACAGCTGTATTTAAAAAGCCCTCCTAATGTACCTGTTTTTAGTAGCTTTCTACTATACCAAGCAGGATGCCCAATTCTAAGGCCTGCTCTCTCATGACAACGTGCCCGAGCACGTGAGACCAGGCTCACCATCCTTGATTCTAAGGAGCATTCTGGCTATACTCCCTCCGGGACAGAGCTGTTTGTTCTCCTGGCAGGCCAGGACATTCTCAGTATTCTTCAGCAGCTCCAAAATTCAGAGTGCTTACATTTGTCTGCGGTCTTCCTTACTCCTTACCCAATATCCCCAGGCATGTGAGGTTGGGGAAGAAGTATGAAGACGGTGCAGGGTAGAGCGACGTTTCACTTTGTTGTCTACCAAACGTTGTGAGTTGGAACCGACTCCATGGCACCTAACGACAGCAACACTAATCCCTGGGAGGCTAAGAAATACGCACAGTGGAAGCACTGCTCTGTGGGAAGAGGAGTGAGGACGGCCCTGCTTTCAATAGTAGCTTGGCTGTAGTTCCGTCCAATGACCATGAACAAGCTCCTGAGCATCCACTCTGTCTCCTTCTAGTGAAAGTGAGGGTGTGAGTTTAAAGGACAGCAAAAGTGGAAACCCATATTGGATTAGTCACTTTGCATGTTATGGGAGATTTTATCCTTCGTGTCAAAGGGAACTATCCTCTCTACCTCTCTGTGCTATTTATGATGACCATGAGCTCCAGACCCCTGTGGAGATGGATGTTTCACAACCTATGTTGGTCCTGAGGCCTGATGTCATGGCACTTTGCTGTTGGGAGACCCTCCTGGACAGACAAGGGGAGCGGCGAGTGCTGGATTTGGGTACAGGGTCTGGGTGAGCCCAGAAGATGGAGAGAGAGATTGGGAGGGAGGCTTCAGCATGGAGAGTGGTTCTCTCCTGATGATCAGCCAACTCACTGTCACCGAGTTGATGCTGACTCATAGCAACCCTATGGGACAGGGTAGAACTGGCCCTGCAAGTTTCTGAGACTGTAACTCTGAATGGAATCGAAAGCCTCATCTTTTTCCCATGGAGTGGCTGGTGGTTTTGAACTGCTGACTTTGTAGTTAGCAGCCCAATGTGTAACCACTATGTCATCAGGCCTCCTTGATGGTCAAGGGAGTAGTGGTCACCAGACTTTCCAAACAGGTAGCTGACACTCTATTAGTAGAAATGCGTCCGTTTGACATTGTCTTCTGTCAAGATCAAGCCCTTCCTTGTCTTGGGCCTGCGGTCACTTTGGCTTCACCTCCAGAGCTGGACGTATCTGGCAGGAAGGCAGAGGAAAGGATTGTCTTGCCAGCCTTTGGCCACAGTGGACAGAGAAAAGAGTGGACAGTGAGACACTACAACACTGCAGCCATCAGAGTGTCTTCAGAGTTTTAGCTTTCAGAAATCTTGATCTTTCCACGGATTTAAGATGGCTGGGTTAAGCCCATTTTGTTTCCGTGTCAAAGGACATGATGGCCTCAGTTTGGTATCTGGCCTGGAGTGAGGACCGCCGCAGGATCTGAGGTGAGAGGTGGACTCATGACTCCAGCTGAGAGTGTGATTGACAACACAGATTCCTGTGGCAGTGACTGCCTTCTAGCCTTTTGAAGACTGCCAAACGTGTTCGCTTGAAAAGGAATTGTAATACTATGGCAGGGGCCAAACCCAACCCAGGGATATATATGGCCGCCAACTGAATAACTGAGAGAGAGAGAGAGAGAGAGAGAGAGAGAGAGAGAGAGAGAGAGAGAGAGAGAGAGAGAAAGCCACGGGTTTGGGGAAGCAGGGCACTAATCCACCCAAGGGGAGGGTATTGTTCATATCTCCACAGGAGAAGAAGAGAGAGACCAGGCTTCAACCCAATACACCAAGATGTGAATACAACATCCCAGCATGTACCAGGGAACCAATAGAGTGGTCTGTGGGGCCGGCCCCAATCCTGACTATGTGCACAGTGCCTGCTCCTCGCCCCCCTCAGAAGAATGCACTTCAGAGGACAGAACTAGAGCTACAGCTTGGGGGAGAGGGGCATGTTGGATTAGAGCACATGGGAGAAATGCAAAGGGATGGAGAGGGAGGAGAGGACATTCTAGCCCACCAAGCCCCAAAGATGATGTTCCTGCTTAGAGCAGACAATGCACCAGGAGGACTGTAGGGCTGGCCCCATCATGGGATACGGTGTCCCACACTGAAGCATGGCGCTGTGGTGGACAGCACTGGAGACACAGGGCGGGAATAGTGCACGGTCTGGCCCCATCACACTGGGGCGAGGCACTGAGGGCATGCAGCAGAGCGGCAGGGGGAGCAGAGTGATGAACCCCCTGGGGAATACCAAAAATAGACTTTGGAGATAGAGTGTGGCACCCCATCAGATGTGACTGGAAAACACGTAAAGGTGATCAAACAGACCTTGAACTATTTATAGGCTTTTCCATTTTTGGCAGTGTCTTTCTTTTTGTTACAGTTATTTTGTGTTTGTTTTTTGCTGTTGCTATTGTTTTGTTGGTTTATACTTCCTTTGTTGTTTTATTTGGCTTTGCCTGGTTTTAGCATTTATTAATGTATCTGCATGTCTATCTAGATAAGATAGGCGGGATAAATAATTCGGAGATGAAAAGAATGGGACCAGTGGTTCCAGGGAGATACAGGAGAAGAGGAAGAGGGAGAAAGGAAGGGGGCAGGGAGGATCAACCCAGGGACAAGGGAACAACAAATGAACTAAAATCAATGGAAGGAAGGGCATAGGATGTAGGGCTCAATCAAGGGCAATGTAGCAGCGAGGAATTACAAAACCCAGATGAAGGCCAAACGTGATGGTGGGACAAGAGGGAAGTAAAAGGAAATAGAGGAAAGAATCAGGAGGCTAAGGACATTTATAGAGACCTAAATACAGGCAAGTATATATGTAAGTATATATATATATATATATATATATATATATGGAGTAATAGAACTATGTGCTCATATCTATGTTAGGAATTAAGGTTGCAGATGGACATTGGGCCTCAACTCAAGTACTCCCTTAACACAAGAACACTTTGTTCTAACAATCTGACATTCTGTGATGCTCACCTTCCCAGCATGATCACTGAAGACAAATTGGGTGCATAAGCAAATGTGGTGACGAAAGCCGATGGTGCAAGTGGTCATCTAACTCAGAAGAAACAAAACCCACATGGAAGAAGCATACCAGCCTGTGTTATCATGAGGTGTCGAGGGGATCAGGTATCAGGCATTTAAGACCCAGAATAAAACCATACCCAAGGTGAAGTTGGGGGCATTGAGTGGAGACCCAATGTCCATTTGTAGACAACCGGACATCCTCTCATAGAGGGGTCACAGTGAAGAGATAAGCCAGTCAGGGTGCAGTATAGCACCGATGAAACACACAACTTTCCTCTAGTTCTTTGGTGCTTCCTTCACCCCACTATCATGATCTCAATCCTACCTTACAAATCGGATTAGACAAGAACATGCACACTTCTACAGATAAGAGCCCACAACACAGGGAATCCAGGATAGAGAAACCCCTCAGGGCCAACAAAGAGAGTAGAGGTACCAGGAGGATTAGAGGAGGGTGGGGGGAGGAAGGGGGAATGGATCACAAGGATCAGTCTAGAACCCCCTCCCAGGGGGATGAATAACAGAAAAGTAGGTGAGGGGTGACAGAGAATGATGTAAGATATTGAAAGAATAATCTATAACTTATCAAGGGTTCATGAGGGAAGATGGGTGGGGGAAGAAAGGGAAAGAAATGGGGAACGGATATCAGGGGTTCAAGTGGGAAGAGAATGCTTTGAAAAGAATGATGGTGGCATACGTGAAAATGTGCTTGACACATTGGAGGAATGTATGGATTGTGATAAGAGATGTAAGAGCCTCAATGAAAGTATTAAAAGAAAAAGAAAGAAAAGGAGTTGTATTTTTTACAAGGAGCAATTTGATGAAAAATGCTGCCCCTTCTTGGTGGCAGCCTTCCCCCAGGATCACGGCCACTGCTGCCAGTCAATCCTGAGCCCTAGCAACCCTACCGGATGGGGTAGAGCGACTCTGCAGGGTTTCCAAAGCTGTCTGTCATATTGACAGCGGCAGACTTTGTCCTGAGGAGAGGCTGAGTGCTTCACCGCTGCTGGGAGCAGCTCCCGGAGTTACAGAAAACCTCCAGAGGAAACCGTCCTCCTGCTTGTGCTGGGCTTCAGGAAGACTGTGATCTCATGACTCATTCACAAACTCAGGGCCCACGGCTCTGATAAGAATGGTTTTTGCATTGTGAGAGGACTGTTACAAAGACTCTACATATCACAAAAGGTAAGTGGCAGACATGACATGTGGCTCAAAGGCCCACATTCACAGATTGCCCCTTCCCTGCCCTGCTGCCATTTTTTCAAACATTCCCCCCCCCCCCGGGCTGTTTAGTTATAAATAAATGTTGTTGTTAAGTGCCATTGAGTCGGTTCCAACCATAGCGATCCTGTGCACAACAGAACGACACACTGTGTGGTTGTCACTAATCTGGTGTCAGTTTAAGGAGTAAGAGTGTAGGGGTGGAGTCTAGGCTTTCAATCTGGACATAACCAATGAGACTTTTGTGTGGGCATGGCCTTCTCCTGATAATTCTGGGAAATTTGGTATTTCCTCCTTGGAGGCGGAAGACACCTCTCTCTCTCTGCTACTCCCTGGGAGATATTGCAGAACACAAGCCACATGGATGCACACTTCCAGACCTTGGAAGCTGGAGAAGCCACAGGGAGATCCCTGCCACTGCTGAGTTGCTTGGAATGCCACTGGATCCAAGGACTTTCTACCCACTGGCTTGTGATGGTCCTGCATTTGGACTACACATTCATTGTATGTGTTTTATGAGTCTGAAGAGGACTTTATGGATTGGTATCAGACATGCGAGCTAATGTCGGATTTATGACGATTTATAATGTAACTGCTCATTTCTTGTATTATCTATCTGTACATAATTTAACAGTTCATTTCTTGTGATATATATATATATATCAGCAATCTGGTTTTATCTCTCTAGAGAACTCTGTCTAACACACATGGTGTCAATCCATCTCAGGGAGGGCCTTCCACTTTTTTGCCAGCCCTCTACTTTACCGTAGGACTGGTCTTTCCCTGACAACATGTCCAAAGTATCTAAGAGGAAGTCTCGCCATCCTTGCCTCTGAGGAGCACTCTGGCTGCAGTACTTCCACGACAGATGGGTCTGTCCTTTTCGCAGCCTGTATAGTACTTTCAATATTCTTCCCAACATCACAATTGGAATGTACCAATTGTTCTTTGGTCTTCCTTATTCAATGTCCAACTTCCACACGCCTATGAGGCAATTGAAATAAAGTTGTGAGTAAATATATAACATTATAGAATAATTATATTAATTGTAATAATATTTGCTAATGAACTGTTGTGCAGTTTAGTGACCCCAGTGAGACTAACCATGTTGGGTAACTCTCACCGGTACCTATCGCTCCATTTTCCATCCCCATCAGCAGCAACCCAATGCCCCCTTGGCTTCTCTTTTCCCTTCCCTCCCACGCTTGGTCTTTGTACATTTGCCCATATTAGATAATTCATATGAGTGGCTTCATGCAGCTCGTATTTACCCTTGTGTGCCTGACTTGACTCTTCTTAATGTTTCCAGAGTTCACCCATGTTGCAGGATGTATGGGAACATCATTTCTCCTTGGGGTTGGAGAATACTCCCTTGTATATGCATGCTACCTTTAGGTTCGCCACCTATCTGTTGGTGGACATCTCAGCAGTTCACTTTTGAGCCGTTTACAGACAGTTTGCTGACCTCTGGCTTAGGCCACGTTGACAGTCAGACCCCACAGCTGGAAAGGAAAAGGAGGGCCTCTGAGGGTCTTGAGGATTGAATTGTGTCCCCCTCCCCCACCCCCAAAGGATGTGTCAACTTGGCTGGGCCATGACTCTCATTCATCAGTCTGGAAGTTATGTGGTACAGCAATCTCCCTCATAATGTGATCTGATGTAATCAGCTAATCAGCTGTCAGGGCGGTAGAGTGGGATGCAACATCTTGACTCAGGCCACAACCCTGAACCAGGATAAAGGGATTTTCCCTATGGTGTGGCCTGTTGGTATAGTGATTATGTGTTTGACTTCTCACGGCAAGTTCATCAGTTTGAAACCAACCATGGACCACTCATTAGGAGAAAGACAGGACTTTCTACTCTAGTAAAGGGTTACAATCTCAGAAACCCACAGGGACAGTTCTACCCCATCCTATAGGGTCGCTATGAGTTGGCATTCACTCAATGGCAGTGAGTTTGAGTTTTTTGAGAGTGGCCTGCATCACCCTCTATCTTGGAAGAGATGAAGCAAAGAGAGCCGAGCAGAAAGAGAGAGGGACCCTGGTACCTCCAAGAAAGAAGAGCTAGGAGCAGAGCACGTCATTTGGACCTGGGGTCCCTGTTCTGAGAACCTCCTAGACCCAGGGGCAGATTGATGCCAAGACACCTGGAGATCCCCCAGGGATGCCTGGCCCACTGACATGGAAAGGAGCCCAGGGCTTTCCATCAAAGTTGACAGAGTTAAAGCCTTCCCCTTGAGCCAATGCTCTACATTTGGACTTCTAGGCTCCTAGACTGTGAGAAAATACATTTCTGTCTGTGAAGCCATCCACTTGTGGTATTTCTGTGATAGCAGTGCTAGATTACTAAGATAGCATGTTACAGCTCTGAGTCCAGGGGGGCAGCTAGTGTTCCAAACCTGGATGGGCACTGAGTCCAAAGAGAGGACTTAGGATACAGCCATCTGTGGCCCTCACCATGGCCCTGCAGAGTCAGGACTAGGAAGGACAAGAAGCCTGGCCTTGGGGCTGATGCTAGCAAACACACCATCTCCTCTGCTGTCATGAGCCCCAGGAGGGATGCTCTGGCAGGGACAGCTGGCTCAGCCTGTGGGAAGGGGAGGAGTAGGGCATTCTGGGGACAAGGTTATGAGAGCCTGGCACAGGCCTGGGAGGTAGGTGAGGACTCAGCAGAGAGCTTTGACTCTGGGAGCTGAGGCTGAGTCTCACTCAACAAGCTAATCCTAGAGCTGAGTGAAGAGTTATTACCAAGGGGACCTGCACTTTGGGCTGGCATGAGCCTACCATTGGATGACCTACAGCCACCTCTCTGAGTAATAGAGTCATGAGTCCCTCACTGCTGCTGGGAAAAAAGAGACAACTTGGGCCCCCCTGCTTGCACCCCCCTTTGTTTAGGTTAACAGTGTATGTGTCTGACCTCCACATTTATGTCTCCTTTTGCTCTGAATAAGAAAGAAAAGAGATCCAGAAACCAGGCTTCATACAAAAACACTTGGTTTTGAATCTTTCTTTTCCTTTTTGGGCGCTGCTAGCCCGCAGAGGTGCCTTTCTCTAGGGAACGGGCCTCCCTCTTCCCCCGAGTCGGGCTTGGTTGGCTTTGTTTGGGTGGCGGACATCTGCCATGGATGATAGTGTCTGCAGGGATTGGCGGTGGCTGTGGGCCTGAGCATGGGTTCTGGGGTCTGGAGCCAGGCCAGGCTGTCTTAGCCGCGTGGGGACTCCCACTGTCGGAGAAGCTGGACTGTTGGTTTCATTTTCCTGGCTTGCTTGAAGAAACAGGAGGGGTCAGGTTAGGGGAAGGGTGTTTTCAGGCCTTGAATAGAAGGGACATTGTCTATGTTATGCCCTGCTGAGTCCCCACTGCCCCTAACAGTGTCTGCCCCACGAAGGACGCTCCCTGCCTGCTGATGTTGGGCATATTGGAAGCCCAGTTTGTAAGGGGAAACCAGGTCATGTGAAGAAGGGAAGCTGTTGGTGAACAGCTGTGATAGGTCCAACCATTGCTTTGGGAATTTCTTTCCTCTAAGGACCATTCTTCCCATTCTCTAGCACCCCTTGTATGTCTCTTACCCTGTGGGAAAGACAGAACTGTGTACCTGCCTGAAGTACTAACCCTCAGGGTAAGAAAATAAGTCCTGCACCTGTGTTCTGGTGCCTGGACTCGCATCTCCCCTCAGCCCTCCATTGCTTGGGTGTGGTGCTGAAGAGAACATCAGCTAAGGCTGTAGGAGTCGGGAAGATCTGCGTGCCGGTCCCGACTCTGCCAAGTCCCAGCGTTGGGCCCTCACACATGCTACGTCTTCCTTCTGAAGGGTACTGCTTTTTTGTTGTTGAGATCCTGCACATCCCACCATCTGCAATCCCGTAGTCTGGACACACTCAACTTTTTGTGATATTCACCAAGTGATGCAGCCATTTCCACTCTTATTTTCTGAGTTGTTTCTACCTCATTAATATGAACTAATTGGTCCCCTCAGGTTCATGCCTAATCGATCTAGTTGCTCTTATTGTGATCTCACAGAGATCCACTCAATTCGCTGCCATTGAGTCGATGCCGACTCATAGCGGTCCTACAGAACAAGGTACGGGTGCCCCTGGGAGCTGCTGACACTGTAATTCGTTACAGGAGTAGAAAGCTGCCTCTCTCTCCCATGCAGCAGCTGGTGATTTCTAACTTCCGACCGTATGGTTAGCAGCCCAAAGTATAACTACAATGCTAACTGGGCTCCTCACCCACAGATATACTTCTGGAAAAAGGGTAAAGCCCAAGGCAGACATTCTTGACTACTTAAGCTAGACTTCAGGAGATACTTCTTAGTGTAAGCTTAAAGACTCTCAGAACAATCATGTCAAGGATTCATCCAACTCTCATGACTCCAGAAAATCTGGAGTCTATGAGAACTGAAAATTCTGTTTAGCATTTCCCCCCTTTAGATCAGGATTCTACTGTGGAATCTTTGATCAAAACGTTCAGGGATGAGAGCTGGGCACCATCTAGTTCTTCTGGTCTCCTAGCAAAAGAAGCAGTTGTTCGGGAGATAAGGAGCTGCACATTTCACTTCCTCTTTCTATTCCCCACTCTCCCTTCTCTGCCATTCCAGGTGAGTGGAGACCAATTGTTGGGCCTTGGCGCTTGCAAACTTTAGGATTCAAGCACTCTGTAGCTAGGAGGTAGAAGAGAAGCACTAAACACATTATTCGGCCAATTAACTGGCATGTCCCATGAAACCATGACCCTAAGGCTCCAAACCAAGGAACTAAATTGGTTGTCAACATGTGCCGAGGCATCTTATTTTCATGCTCAAAGCCACTGCCTTCATCTCCGGAACGGCGAACAGCAGTGTGCTTCTCAGAGTGCTGTTATGAGGAGGAACTGACATGAGGCACACATAGGCCTAGCAGGGAGTTTACTGCATTGAAATCCCTTTTTGTTTGGGGCTCTGGTCTTCTGTGCCTGGAATGCTGCCTGGAGTACTTTCTCGTTCTCTGGAGCTGGTACAATGGTGCTATTGCTCCCCTGGGTGGACGCACCAGCCACAGGGTCAAGAAACCTTTTTCTTGCCCAGGGCCATTTAGATATTTAAAACACCAATCTCGGGCCATGCTGGTCAAACATTTAATGAACTCACCCCTAATATGATGGCTGGAACTGCTTCTCCTGGGTGAGGCATGTGCTGTTCACTGGTATGGGTGATTCTAGGGCCTGAAACAGCCTGTGGGCTGGATGCTCCCCATCCCTGCTCCAGGGGAATGTACCCTCTGAAACCTTCCCCCGCTTTCATTGTCTCCCCGCACCCATCTCTCCTTCTAGTATTACTGAGGCCCATTGCCATGTCCCTCTCATCTCCAGAACAATAAATCAGCTGCCACCATGTCAATCTCATGTCTGGCAACTTTCCCCCTGTCAGACTGCATCCCCAGGCTTCCCGCCAGCCGGGTTGTCTGTAGATTGCCAGGCTTTGTTTCTGGGATGCTTCTAGATCGACTTGAACTTCCATCCTCTTGCTAGGGGCCAAGCATGTTAATTGTTTGCTACGAACTAATCTCCAGACAAAGAGCGCCTTGAAATTGGGCTTCCGGTTTATTATGCCCACTACCCCCTGCTCACGTGAATTTTGGGGTATGATGGTTAGGTGTTGGGTTGCTAACCACAAGGCCAGCCATTCTAAACCACCAGCTGTCCTGTAGGAGAAAGATGAAGCTTTCTACTCCCATAAAGGGTCAGTCTCAGAAGCCCGCGGTGGCAGCTCTACCCTGTCCTACAGGATCGCCATGATTTGGGATCGCCTTAATGGCAGCTGAGTTTGAGAGGAGTACAATTGTTACATGAATGGAAAGCGCATAGCCCATTGTGTAGAGGCTGGGAGATGGTTATGGGAAATCTGCCTTTATTTAAGGTCAGAGGAAGACTCTGGGCTAAGTCCGATGGGATATGTTCCAAATGGAAGAAAGAAGAGTTAGAGAAGGAGCAGGGTGAACAAATTCTACAGCATTGCTATGTTGCCTATTGTTTGCCTTAAAGCACATCTGTTTTAAACATGATGAGGATGTACATTTCTAGTCCATCTACATGATAGGCATTGCTGTTTAGCATCAGATGCTTCTTAAGTCTTCTAGAAGTAGTTAGAGGTAGTTCTATTGCATTCTGTGGGAGAAAGAGGAAGCTTTCTACTCCCATAAAGAGTTACAGTCTTGGAAACCTACAGGGGCAGTTCTGTCCTTTCCTATAGGGTGGCTTTGAGTTGGAATCAACCCAACAGCAGTGAGCTTGGAGCTCTTTTATTCCAGAATCTCTTACTAGCACTTCAGTTCATTAGTCACAATGAGTACCAGAAGGCTGGTTACTTAGCATAGTGGTTGTCCCCCTTTATTTTTCCATTGGTGTTGGTGAAACGAGATGTGTGCAGTGGCTTGGATAAGAAAGGCATCTATATCCTTGTCTGCTTGAGCAGGGGGTAATCCACTCAGCTCAGACCTTTTGGAATGCCAACCTCCCTGCACCCCTTCCTAAGTCTTAGAATTCCACCAGCTTTGAGTCAGTTTGCTTAAGCATTCTGTTGTCTGACCAATTAACTGTATCCTCTATTCATTTCCTGCCACATCTGCTTCCAGGGAAAGGATAGCGAGCTAGGACTTTGACGAGTGATCAAGCCAGGGGGTCGCGTGTGTTTTGGTTCCTGCTTGCTGTGGAGTGTTTGTGTGTATCAGAACCTGGTCAGACTTGTTTTCACTGTCACCGAATGCCTGGCACAGAGAGGTGATAGGAGAGGAGGTTAGGGCCCTTATCCTTTTAGCCACCGAAGGCTGCGGTGATGTGCCTGAGAACTTAATTCTGTAACAGGGAGCCATCAGTTCATTCAGGTCCGTCTGAGTGAGTAGGTTTGGGGGCTGTAGTAGCCATGAAAATGGAAAATAATAAATGTATGTGAAGAGTCCAAAGGAGATCAGAATCAGCAAGATTTGGCGCCTGACTGAACACAGCTGCAAGGGTACAGGGCTATCAAGAGGACGACCATAGGCATACGGTGAGGAGGAAGTTGCAGGGTACATTCCACATGTGGTCCTCACAGGAGCCCCCAGTAGTGGCTTGCATAGTTATTAGAAACAGGCACAGAGCTATAGAAAATATGAGTGTTTTATCCAACATCACAGGCCCAAGAAATCAGCTTTGGAGTTCAGATTCTCGCTTTCAGATTCCCACATCAATTCCTCTTGGAATTACATCATACAGATGCCAAGATTTTTAGGTTGGATGACCAGGAGAAGTGGGAAGAGGGTTGAGGACCGGGGAAGGAAGCAGGCTGTACAAAGTGACAGAGTGGTCATCTCTGATGGAGAACACATTGGCATCTCGAAGGGGGAAGGGGTTCTTCACCCCAGGGAGCAGTCCCAACACGGGTCTTCTTGTGAGAAAGGCACCGTTTTTCTGGATCCCAAGAGTCTGCTTTGCCAGGCTCTTACCAAAATCTGAGGACAATCCTGCATGGGATTACCAACTGTCTCTCTAGTTGACTCTCCAGACTGAAGAGCTGCTTCTTGGATCCTCTTTTCTGTTTTTGATTCAGCCACACATTCCCCACCCCATCCAGAAATCAAAAGGGCCTTGTGCCCTATGACTTAGCTTGAGCATCAAGGAGAACCTGAGCTGTAGAAGATATTTTCCTTGGACCTGTCACTGTTGATTCTTGGTGACTCTTCTGAGGGTGATACAACAGGCCCTTTGTGGTCATCTCGAGGGGCCTGGTTGAGCACGGTCCTGCTGTTTTGAAACATAAGTAAGTAGGTAAGAGAAACACCACATTATTTGTTGTTGACGTCCACAGCCCCATAGAACCAAAGCCAGCACACAGCACCCTGGTTTGGTCTCTTACTTGTCATCTCTCCCCTGTTGATCAGGGGGTTCCAGCTCCCCCTGCAGAGCCTTTTAAACATACAGATGCCTGGGTCCAGGCCCCGATGGTTCTGATTGTGTCGATATGAAAGAGAGTCTGTTTTCCTGCAGCGTGTTGGCTATGTTTATGTTTAAGGAACCGTTGCTCCTTTGTTCTAGGACAAGCTACAGGCTCGAGTGAAGATAGAACTTTCCTTGTGTTCTTTGCCAATGTCCGTTTGGTTGAAGCCAGGCATCCGGTTACCAGTATATTGCCTTCAGGCCTAGTCTAGCTCTGCTCTGCTCAAGCTCTGCTTCCCCAACTTTTCCAGTTGGCCTCAGTCTTCTGTTTCTCAGTTGGCCTTGACAGGCTTAGAGGAAACCTTGGAGACATTTCCGCGTCCCATGAGCAACTTAACTTGACATGCAGCTCTTGGCAATAGGACTGATCGGAGAGAGTCTGGCAGGGGCTTCTGAAAGGTGTGCCTGGCTAAGAAACTAGCCAGAGAAAAGGAGACTGCAGGAGAGTAAACTCTAAGGTTGGCTGAGAGCTGCAGCCACATTCTGCTTTGCCAGTGCTCTAGTTTGAGGGATAAAAAATGCCTGCCATCGGGCAAGAGTTGGCCCTTCAAACTCTTAGTTCCGGATTCTGTACTTTAATTGTTCCAGGGGAGATGTAAGTGTCCCTGGGTGGGCTGTATAAATCTTAGTCTTACAGCTCTGTGTGGATGAAAGTATTAGCTCCTCTCTTAGAAGCAGGGAGGGGTGGGGGAAAGAGTGACGGCAGGTGAGGAAGGCAGAAAGGGTTAGGCGCGGCAACTCTAGAGCCCAGATATGGGGAGGGTGTGGGATGCAGGGCAGCAGGCTGAGGAAACAATGACCTGAGCTGACATGTTCCCTGGGAAATCTTTCACATCTATGCCTTGAGAGGCATGAATACCTGCCTGTCTCCCATTCCTTGAAGTGTTGTTTTTTTTAATTGCTTTTGGTGTTCCTTGGTAATGTTTTGAGAAAACATGGGGGAATCTCAGTAGGAGGTCCTATGCCCATATGAATCACCCAGAAAATTGTTCTTGACATCACCTCGTGCTGGAATTCCATAAGCTGGATCCTCCGGGGTGCCAATCATTTGCTCATGCCCTCCAAGTGATCCTGTGCATACAATGACTCATCTTCTATGGAGTGGTGGTGGTGGTAGTGATGTGTGTGTGTGTGTGTGTGTGTGTGTTTAAGCAAGTGAGATTGAGTCCTATTTGTGTCTCCAAGAGGCCTTCATTTAGTGTGGACCTTCTTCCCAGCCAGGAAGCCAAGCCCATAGATGGAGCTAAAACAGTGGTTCTCAACCTGTGGGTTGGGACCCCTTTGGGAGTTGTCAAAAGACCCTTTCACAGGTTTCACCCGATTCATAACAGTAGTCAAATGACAGTGATGAAGTAGAAATGAAAATCATTGTATGGTTGGGGGAGTTCAGCACAACATGAGGAACTGTGTGAAAGGGTCACGGCATGAGGAAGGTTGAGAACCACTGCTCTAAAGGAATCCAGGGGTCCACAAGCAGGTAGTGGGGGAAATTGTCTTCTCTTTCAAAGCCCCAGGAGCCCTGAATGGTGGACCAACGGGGAGGCCTGACCTCTGTCTAAACTTTCCTTCTACTCCACTTCTCCCATGCACGGCATGGCCGATAACCAAGTGCCACCAATGAAGAACCGTCCACTCACGTGAGGCCTCTCCCGGCATGCGCTTCGAAACAAAGCTCTTGCTGCTCGGCCTTTCCCCTCGGTCCTATCATCTTCTCCCTTCCATTGGAGGGTGCTGACGAGTGAGCAGAGTGAGCTGGGGTGCTCGGGATCGGGAGCCGAGGGTGGGGTGGCTAACTAGTGAGCTAGGAGGCATCTCTGGTTGTTGGGGCAAACACAGATGCTAATGGGCCATCGGACTGCAGAAACCACAAGAAGAGCAAAGCGGGTCACTCCAGCTCGTCTGGGAAGTGGCACTGGCTGCCCTTCCAGCTCTTTGGGAGGCCGGTTCAAGGTAGCTAATAAGTAACTTGATGGTGAAGATTTTTTTTTTTGCTACATACGTGAACTTAACAGGCAGTTTAATTGTAGTTGCATAAGCGAACCATGTAATCACAAATTGGGCCCTTTACGTCTGTCACCTGCCACTAAGAGAAATGTTGAGTTAGAATCCTCATGCTGGCTTGGGGTAATCCTGGAGCAAAGAGGTTTTTAAAGCAGGAGAGGCTCTCGTTTAACCCCGAAAAAATTTTTTTTTTAACTTAGAAACCTTAAGATCCCGTCTTGCCTGAGTCATCCGACAATTCCCCTCTTCAGGATCCCTCTGTTAGCTTGTCTATGGGTGTCTAAATCCCAGTGGCTGAGTATCGATTGGCCTCTTTGTTTAATTACCCAGCAGAGCGCACTCTCAGCCAATCAATTTTGCTCCTGAGGTGCCAGCGTCCTGCTGCTGAGGGAGGAGGGGAGCAATTAATCCTTGTTTGCTTTTAAATTCCTTTTCCGAATGGAGCACGTTCACACACAGGTTAATATTTAAATCCACCTCTCCTTGCTGCTTCCTTCCCTGCACCCCGGAAACCCCAGTGACACCAGAACCCCATAGCCACTTCTTACTGCCATGCAGCCTCATTCAATAGCTTGGCAAACACCTGACTCGGTCACTTCCCAGACCTCTGCTGCCAACAGTAGTCCAAGTCTCCTCAGTTTTCGGTTCCCGTCTGAAGTCCCTCGGAGCAGAGGCTGGCAGGAACTGCTGACCCCTCGCCATCAAGTGGGAGAAGGGCAGGAGAAGAACTGCTTTGGGGAACATTTGCACTTCCGCTCCCACGTCCTCTTTTCTCTTCAGGGACAGGTACCAGATCTGGGCCCTGAAAGTCAAAACCAAATTCACTGCCACCGAGTCCCTTCTGACTCCGAGTGACCATAGAGAACAGGATGCAACTGCCCCTTGGGTCTCTCTGACTCAAATTTTAATGGACCTTGTTGTGGTGAGGTGCCACTGAGTTCCAACCCATAATGACCCAATGTCCACAGCCCGGTCCTGCCTTGTCCCCCCAGTTGTTCCTATGCCTGAGCCCCTTGCTGCAGCCACGGTGTCAATCCATCTGGTTTAGGGCCGTCTGCTTTTCCTTGCTCCTCTGCTTCACCCCGGGGACTGGTCTCTTCTGACGTATGACCAAAGTAGCTCCCTCCTTGCCTCTGAGGAGCATTCCTCTGGCTGTACTTCTTCCCCAAACAGATGGTACTTTCAATATTCTTCACCAGCACCGTGGTCCAAACACGTTGATTCCCTTTCAGTCTTCCTTAATCAGTGTCCAGCTTTCGTATGCATACGAAGCTGTGGAAAATCCCATGGCTTGGGTCAGGTGCACCTTAGCCCTCAAAGTAACATTGTTGCTTTTTGCGATAGTTTATTGTGCCAGCCTGGCCGATAAACACAAGCAGGATTAATTGAAGTGCGGAGGGATAAATGGCTCGGTGAGCCTCGCCTTGCTTGTTCTGTGCCTCAATTTAAAGGGGTACACTACCTGTGGGATGCCTACCTAGCCTGTGGACTGTGTAGCTGTAAGTTGAGGTCCCTTTAATCCCACAGGATTGGAATGTTCGTCTCTGGAGCTGAAGACCGACAGTTGATGACCTGCCTTGCTGTTTGCTGCCTGGGTATATATAGCCCAGCTCTCTCTACAGAAAGGGACTGGCAATTGGAGACTCTCAAGCCTTAAAGGACTGCTAGTGTCTCACTGCTTTATAATTTAACTGTTAATTTCTTGTATTATCTATCTGTATATAATTTAACGGCTCATTTCTTGTATTATTTATCTATCTTTATATAATTACTAGCAATCTGGTCTTATCTCTCTAGAGAACCCTCTCTACTCTAAAGAGGTCTTGTGCAGCAGAAACACACCATGCAACACACTTTTTGATCTCTTGACTGCTGCTTCCATGAGCATCGATTATGGGAGTAAACGGCCTCATCTTTCTCCTACAGAGCCATTGGTGGGTTTGAACTCCTGACCCTGTGGTCAGCACCTGGTTACATCATCATGGTTCCTTTCTTTTCACTCAGATCCATTGGGTTTTAGTGGATTTCTCATGGAGGAAGAATCGGAATTACACATCGGGGGCCTATAGACAGATTGCTGTTAGTTGCCTTTGAATCGACTCAGAACTGCTCCCTGGGGTTTCCCAAGCGGTGACCTCTTAACAGCAGATCTCCCAAAGCACCTCTGGGTGGGTTTGAATCACTAATCTTTAGGCTAGCAGTCCAGCACTTACCCATCTGTATCACCCAGGAAGGTCAAACTCAAAAACAAAACCCACTGTTATTGAGTTGATTCTGATCCAAAACGACCCTCGAGGGCAGGGTAGAACTGCCTCTGTGGGTTTCCCAAACTGTATATCTTTATAGATGTAGACAACCTCCTCTTTCTCCCAAGGAGTGCCTGGAGGATTTGAAATGCTGACCTTGTGGATAGCAGCCCAACTCATAGCTACACTGCCACCAGCACTCCTTGAGAGAGTTATAATATCAGCCTCAGTAGTTGTTTGTTTATTTATTTAGGTCTACAGAGTGATAATGAATGCTGTAGGTGAGTAAGCATAATCTCAACGCTGTTTAATGCTGCTTTTTCCTTGGCTGTGGGTTGGGTTGCCAACTGCAAGGTCAGCAGTTCAAAACCACCAGCTGCTTTGCAGGATAAAGACGAGGCTTTCTATTCCTGTGAAATGTTAGTGGTCTTGGACACAGGGACAGTTCTCCACTGCCCGACAGGGTTGCTCTGAGTGAGAATCAATTTGGTGGCAGTGAGCTTGAGATTTATTTGGAGGCATGAAATGTTTACATGCCATCGAGGGAGGCGACCAGCAGAAGGGAGCCTCCTTCTGAGAGACGAATCTCTTCTATTCCCAGCACACTAACTTGGCTCTGATCATCCGGAGATGGGAAGCCCAGGGATCTGTGGGGTGGGAATTTGGACTACCTATCAAGGAGATGTGGTGAGGGTGTGGACTGGTTCAATGCTACTGAACTGTGAGCCGCATCTGCACACACTGACTCCTGGGGCAGTTGCTTGGGTATAACCTTGAAGTCAAAGATCAGTCAGAAGTGCTTTAAGGAGCTCCCGGGGGAATCTTTTACAGCATTCGAACAGTCTGCTTGTATTTGGCTAATGTGTACTTCCTTTCGCCTGATAGAGTGCAAAATGCCTTCAGACCCAGGAAAGGCCCCCCTTGGGATGCTGTCTTCTGTTCTTTCCCTGGATATTGATGTCCTGGGATTTGGTTGCTCTCAACTTGGAAACTGTGCAACGCCAGCTAGGAAGCAGGCATCAGACCTCTGGGGCCTTTGATCTTGTGTTTTTTCTGCTGGGATGTTTAATGTGATTGTTCAAAACAAATGCTCCCAGATACTTTTTCATAAGGCCACTTATAAATATCAGCAAACTCCGAGTAACAAAGAGTTTCTAGTCTTTCTAGTATACTATAGAGAGAAGCCTGGAGGAGTCTCAC
This sequence comes from Tenrec ecaudatus, assembly GCF_050624435.1. Taxonomy (NCBI): domain Eukaryota; kingdom Metazoa; phylum Chordata; class Mammalia; order Afrosoricida; family Tenrecidae; genus Tenrec; species Tenrec ecaudatus. The sequence continues at coordinate 15,542,891 of NC_134544.1, forward strand.
TTCTTCATCAGGTACCTCTGGTCCCCAGGTCCTGTGGGCTCTGACAAGTGCATATCTGACCCAAGAGGATTTGCTCCAGAAGGTGCCGGTGGGGTGTGGAGATGCTGCAAAAGACTGCAGTGGGTATGGAAATACATTGAGCGAATACAGATGAATGCTGGGAAACCAACACTCGCTGCAAGGGGGGTTTGTGTGTGTGAGATGGGTGGGTGGAGACAGGAGTTCCCAGGAGGAAGGTGTTTTTCCCATTCAAGTTTATGGGGCTTCTCAAGAAGGCTCCATGGCACAGTGAGTGAGGCACTGGTCTGCGAACAGGAAGCCTGGGGATTCAGATGTGCCAGCCACTCCTTGCCTTGTCTGCTCCCGTACACATTCAGACACAGGGTAGTTATGAGTCAGATTCAACCCAGTGCAGTGAATTTTGATTTGGGTGTCCCCCCATGTTATTTTTCAGGGTGTTTGTTTCATTCTCAAATCATGCCAATCTTCTCCAAAAAGCTGTCAGGATAGAACAAGCGTGGAGGGACATGTGTAAACCTAAGGCAATTGGCCAGAAGTGAAAAAGACAATGGAAACGCAATCTCTACGGAGGTGGTCAGAGCCTTTCTGTCTTTGGAAATGAAACCATTTTGGTGACATCCATGGGGAGACCCATTGTGAACAATAGTACTGCAGGCGTGGCACCTTGGGAGTCCAGGGTGGAAACTGAGCAGGAATTTGACTCAGGCAAAAACCAGAGTGGTGCAAAACTTGCAGAGACTTGTCCTCAGAACAAAAAAATCAATACCCTTCATTCAAGCACCTACCTGAGACTGAGTAAGGGACAAATCCTAGAGCCACTGTCAGAAAGACCTGACCAGGGTCTGATTTCACTCAAGCCTGAATCATGGCCTATCCTTTTTCTGTCTCCAGAGATGCCTGACTAGGAAAAGCTTTATCTGAAATGCTGAATGTGACAGGATGCCTTAGAATTGTGAACTCTTCCTGCTGGCTGGGGTCTCAGGCATTGTATGCCTCACCCCCTGTATTACAGCGAGTTTTGTAGAGACGCATATCCAGCGACACTCATCTATATGTAAAAAGGAGCTATATAGCAAGAAATAATCTTATACCAAGAAGACATCCAGGCCCAGTCTGACTCCAATGCTTGTCTAATGCTAGTTGATTTTGTTAAGCAGGGTTCTCTGTCAACTCACTTTCATGGGACAGTAATATACTTGAAGTCTTCAACGCAGGTGGGCTGCCAGGTCCAAGGTCAAGGAAGCAGACAGCAGAGTCCTCCCTTGACAAAACAGGCAGAGTCAGGCAGCAAACAGCAGGTGGGTCAGTGGCTCTGGTGCTGAGCAAAGCAGGCCTGGATGGATATTGAACACAAGCAATGCAACGTGACAGGATCCACCAGCCTCAAGCTCAAGTGATGTGCCAGCAGCATGGGGAAGCAGATCTCAAAGGAGCCTCAAGCTCTAGTGACGTGATCCAGGGGTTGATTTGGCTCACAGGTAGTCTAGCACACAGGCTGAGGCAGAGAACTAGCTACAGCAGCAGCAGCATGCTGGTCTGATCACCAGAGAGCAAGAGAGGCAGGTGGGCCTTGCAAAACCATTTATCTCTTTGCTCTCCAATCAAACTGCAGCCTGATTAATCCCATATGTTCTTATTGGCCAGGTTGGCATCATTGCCCCAACTCTCCCATCCATACATCCCTCTTCAAACTCACATAGCTGCAGATGATGGTGCAGTCAAGTCATACAGAAGGCAGGAAGACCATGAGCTGGCGGGTGCATGGCGTGTGGATCCAAGGTCAGTGGAAACATGGCTAGGGACCTGCAGCTCTTGGAGTCTTGAGGCCCACATGGGCCACCCCTTTACGAGGGGCAGAGAGAGAGGCAGGCCTAGCGTCCCTCATTGTCATACCAAAGGCCACACCCCCAAGGAGGTATCTCAAGCTACCACTAGACTGAAAGACTTGACTCCGCCCCTAGCCAGGAGTATCTCATTGGCATAAAATTATCCAACGACCACAACACTCTTTCTTTTGGATGGAGAAAATCAGGAACCAGAGGGAAGGTGTGATCTGCCCTAGCCCCCGCTGCTAGTCAGTGAAAAAGTTGGGAAGTAAAACCAAGGTCATTATTCAGATAGTGTCCACAGAGAAGAAAGAGAACCAAAACCAACATCTTGAACAAATTCAACATTTGTTATTCTCCCACGATGAAGAGTCTGTCCGTAGTCAGTTACTGGCATTGGTTGTGAGGTCAGGAGAATCAGGCTGGCGTCTGAGACTCCCTGGGCCTTCCCTCCGGATCAACCACAAGATGGTTGCCTCAGAAAACCAGCCCAGCAATGGGAAAAATAGGGGCCAAATGGCTCATTGATGACATCTGCTTGAATTATATTTGCTGCTCATTCCTGGCGTGTCTCTCTGTATGTTGTCTTCAAAATTTTGAAATAGACCTATTTTGTCATTGAGAGAAAAAGGCCATGGGCCACAGAGTCAGAAAGACAGGGGAAATGTTGTTTTTACCACTCCATCTGTGGAAGTGTTGGCAGAGGTAATGCTCCTTTGGACCTCAGACTTATGTCTGGGGAATGGTGCTCATAGCACGGCTGCCATGTTTCAACGTTCCTGGAATTGCATCTCATGGCCCAATGGTGAGAATTACATTGGAGAAACTGTACAGGGTACTGAATGCATAGCAGTACTATCATGAATGAACTCTAGACATTATGTGGGAACTACCTTGCACTCTGACATGTATCAAAAGTGTCAACCCCATTCCCTCTCTCCCTCATCCTGTAAGAATCAAATGGCTTGCTGAAGGTCACTCATGAATAACTGAATAAGGGCTGTATGCATGGGTCTGTACCGGATGGTCGATGAGATTTTATAGAAAAGGCTCATTAAATAAAAGAATGGCCTCTACTTTAAACACATTTAAAATGGAAGATTCGGATAAAACCTGTATGCATGTATGCTGTAACAATGGCAGGCAGGCGGCACCTGACCTCCCCTGACTTCACTTGGAGGGAGGAGAACCAAACTCTATGTCAGCCTAAGGCTGGTTTCTATGAGGTAAAGGTCAGACATGCCTCCACTCTCCAACAGTTACCAATTTGGATGCCAATTATCCCTCCCATGGCTCTCTACTTCTCTTCTGAGTTTGATGAGTTCTTGTGATGACCACATGGAACTCACAGATAATTATGGGGTTTATTAAGGAAATTAACAGGTTACAATTCAGGATCAGAAATGTTAAGGGTACAGTTCTTTGGTCTACAGGCATCCCTCACTTTGGTATTTAGCTTCTGCCCTGCTCAGGCAACTGTTACAAAACTCATTTAGAACTGCTTATGAGTACCCCAAAGGCACTTCACTCTGGGGGGGAGCCTTCTGTTCAAGGCACTCAGATCCACTTCCTCTTAAACCCCCCACTCTGCTCTGTCTCATGCTATTGGTTCTTTGCGGTACAGCCTCTGCTGCTGCTGTGTTTCTGCCACATTTCTGACTCATAAGCCCCTGTCTCCTGGATTGAAGATGTTCTGTGATGGAACTTCAGGTCCCTGGTCTTCTTAATGGTCACTCCTGCTTCAGAGATGGTTCATTTTAAACCAGGCAGAAGAACAAAAGTGATCAATCCCCTCGTTACAGTTCCATATACCACATATAAGCAAGTATAGGCTGACCCAAATATCAGCCGAGGCACCTAATTTTACCACAAAAACTGCATAAGAAATGTGCTGAAAAACTCAGCTTATACATGAGTATATACAGTATCCCATTTCTGTGGTTTCATGATGCCATTTGGTGGGAGGTACAAGGCCTATGGCCAGAAATTCCATAGTAAGTAACCCAGCATACCACATATGCATATTATTCAGTAATAAAAAGCAATGAACTACAGAAACAAATCACTGTATGGATGAATCTCAAAAGCACAAGTGAAAGAGGCCGAAACACGAAAGATTCAATGCTGTGTTTATATTCCCAGTTCTCAAACTGGAAAACTATGGCAAAAGAAAGCAGGTCTGTGATTCCAGAGTATGGGAGTTGGGGAAAGGATTGATTTGCAAAGGGAAATAAGGGAACTTTTTGAGCTCTGGAAATACTCCATATCTTGATTGAAGTAGTGACATTGTCACCATTGTTGTGTGCCATCAAGCCAACTGCAACTCGTACTCACTGTGATAGTTAGGTTTTATGCCAACTTGGGTGGGCCAGGATTGTCCCAGGCTAAGACCTGACATCGTATGGTCAACTCCATGATGTGCTCTCCTGAGAAGCAACCAAGCAGTTCATCTGGTCACAGTCTTGATACACTCCAGGGAGATTTCCTTCAGGGTGTGGTCTACTCTGAGTATAAACTGACTGTGTGGAAGCTAGCTCACGTCCACGGCTGGATTTGCATCCTGTTGGTTTGTTGGCCTCTGTTGTAACTGCTGCCAATCCCAGGAGCCATCAGTGGATGGCAGACTTTGGATTCATCTGGCTGGTCTCAGAGTCATTCAGCTTGGTATATGCGAACCTGTGGGCTTCCTGCTGCATCTTCCTGTTTTCTGTGCCTGAGGAACTTCAGGAGTCAGGAGAAGCCTTCAGCTTGGATTGGACTGGACCTACCCATTCCTACAATGGTGTGAGCCATTTCTGGATAGAGATCTCTTTCTACACACACACACACACACACACACACACACACACACACACACACACACACACACGTCACTGGTTTTGCTTCTCTAGAGGACCCTGCTGGCCAGAGTGACCCTCTAGGAGAGTCAAACCACTGCACAGAGTTTCCTAGGCTATAATACTTACAAAAGGCGACTCCCCCGAGCTTTCTCCTCTGGCTCAGCTGGAGGATTTGAATGCCTGACCTTTCCACGAGCAACTGAGCCCTTCACTAGTGTGTTCATCAAAAAGCACACTTCAGATGGATGGTTTCTCCAACACTATTTTAATGCTGGGGAAGCTGATAAAAATGGTGTACCTCTGCTTTGGACCAAAGCATTGCAAGGAGACCCTTTTGATTTGCAAGGACACCATTGCATCTGTCAGGACGAATGCTATCTGCTGCAGGTTAAAGCCTGACCCTTGGGCTCTTTCATGTGTGGAGTACAGTTCAGAGCTGGGTCACGGAGGACAGGACACAACCAGAGACCTAGCCCTACGGAGGGGATTCTTTGTCATAGGTGTTAGAAGACCATCTTCCAAAAAGATCAACTCAAAGCTACTCATAAGGACTTAAAAGTGAAATCATGTTAAAGATTTCCTTTCACTCCTAAGGAGAAAACCAGGCAGATGTTATAACAAGTAAGGAATAAGGTGGGAGAGTGGGGAAATCAAATAAAAAAAGAACAGAGGAAAATTGAAATGGATTTATTCTATGGTCAGGGCAGGGAGCCATCCTCCCACCAGATAGTTTTCATTGGAATGTCTATAAACAGGAATATTTTTGCATTGTTTTAGTTACCTACAATTTACAGAGTTGTGATCAGGCCATGCTCTACACAATGCCCATTTTTCCATTGAAGCACGCATTGTTTTCTCCCTACCTGGAGATTCTGGGAAGGATTTCTCGAGTCACATTAAAAGGCAGCTGCCTTTTTTTGTTGTTGTGGATTTCGCTGCTGCTTTTTGTTCATCTTGCAGGCTCTACCCTTCCTCTCAAAGTCAACAATACTATGGGACTCTCCCTCCCCATGCAGAATGCATTTCTGAAAGTATTCTTTGGTGGGATACAGATTTATTTTCCTGAACACCTTGAATAACTTTGCTGCCCCAAGTGGTAAGTGGCCTCTTGTCCACCAATCACATTCATGCCGTTTTGACATATCACCGCCCTGAGAATGAGTAGGCAGAGCACCCCCAAAATACCGCCCTTGGTCAAGGTAAGGTTCTTGCCTGTCTGAGCCGTTCCAGCCCTCCATTCTCCAGGCTCCATGGGCCAGAGAGGGTGATAAATCACACTAATATCTACACTTCTATGACTTTGCAACATAAATGCTCACCTGAAAAACGTCTGTATTTTCTTGGATCAATTTTTATTACCCTTCCTCTTCCCCATACTAATAGCACTGTCTATAAAAAGATAGTTGAAATAACCTTGTGACATAGCCTTTAGAATTATATGCAGGACCCAAATAACCAAATATCTGAACAGAATACAAGTGACTTCAAATTCAATTTGGGGTGTTGTTATAGTCATTAGGAAGCGAAAAGTGGTCAGGTGGACTTTACATTCAATCTTTACTTTGCTACATACTATTCCATGACTCTTAGTTTTCTCTGTAATATGGAGATGATATCAACCTTTGGTTAGGAGGCTGCAGGGATTAAATAGAAAGGCACACACACTATTTAGGTCATGCCTGACAACATATGTTGTCATTAGGTGTGGAGTCCATTTTGATTCATGGGGACACAGTATAATAGAACAAAACACTACCAAGTCTTGGGCTCTCCTCACAATTGTTATGTTTGAGCCCATTGCTGCAACTATGCCAATCTCTCTTCTTGACAATCTTCCTCTTTTTCTTATTTTAAAAAATTATTATTTGGGAGTTAATAGATGTATAATTCCATAGTTCAACCACATCAGGCAGAATTGTACAGTTGCTACCACAATCAGCTTCCAAACATTCTTTTTCTTCCTTGACTCCTTGACATTTTTCTCTTTTATACACCCCCCCACCACCTCCACTTTACCCACCCTCCCCCAAGACCCTTATTCTACTTGCTGTCCCTATAGGTTCATCAATCCTGGGTTTCATATACTAAAAAACAGAAAAACATTTAGCTCATCTTCAAGAGAATGACTTCCAATGACATAACACCTCTGAGATACAGCCTACTATAAACAAACACAAACAAAATAAAAGAAAAATACAGAAAATATTGAAAACCAGATCAGGTTCAGCAAGCATCAGAGAGGGGATCAACTGACAGAGTTTTCACTGTTCAAGTCAGATTTATGCCTTTGAACTCCTGTGCTCCTCTCTCCAATGCCTTCTGTTTAGTAACCACTTTCCTCCCTTCCCACTATTGGGGATAGAGGGAGTTCACTGTGGCTTATTTCCTATGCAGTTCCCACAAATGAGTCTTGGGGTCCCACAGTCATCCCTAGCCTTCTGCAAACTGGATTCTCACAATTTAGGCTCTGATACTAATCCATCCTTTGACTTTGGATCATATGATTTACAATCCTTCAGTGACTCATGATGGCGTGCTGCTTCCATGTGGACTTAGCTGACACCTCACTTAAATCACTGCTTGTTTGGAGACAAGCCTTTAGAGCAGCTGTTCTCAACCTGAGGGTTGTGACCCCTTTGGGGGTCTAATGACCATTTCACAGGGGTCTCTCAATTCATAACAGTAGCAAAATTACAGTTATGAAGCAGCAATGAAAATAATTTCATGGTTGGTGGGCCACCACAACATGGGGATCTGCATTAAAGAGTCGCAGCATTAGGAAGATTGAGAACCACTGCGTTAGAGGGTCTTCTTATTTTCTGGTGGTCTTTGACGGTACCAAGCATTATGTTTTTTTTCCAGAGACTAGTCTTTCCTCAGAGCATGTCCCAAGGAAGTGAAGCAGAGTCTTGTCATTCTCACATCTAAGGAGAATTGTCTGTACCTCTTCAAGACAGATTTGTTTATTCCTTTGGAAGTTCATGGTCATTTCAATATTCTTTACCAAGACTATGATTCAAGTGCATCAGTTCTTCTGTGGCCTTCCTTATTCTTTGTCCACAAAGTCTCACAGATGTGTGAGGTGATGGACAGTACCAGGGCTTAAGTCAGGCACATCTTATTCCTCAGAGTGACATCCTTGCCCTTTACGACTTTAAAGACGTCTTGCATGGAAGATTTGCCCCAGGCAGTGTATCTTTTGGGTTCTGGAATGCTGCTTCCATGAACATTGATTGCGAATCCCAGTAAAATGAAATCCTTGACAATTCCAGTGTTTTCTCCATTTGCCACGATGCTGCTGTTGGGTCAAATTGTTAGAGTTTTGGATTTCCTTTCCATTGAGTTATCCATCCTGGAGGGTGCAGTCCTGGATCTTCATCAGCAAGGACTTCAAGTCCTCTCAGGAATACACTTGCCTTAGTCTCCTGAGGGGGTCCTCAGATAAAGATCCAATCGAAACAATTGCTTCAGGAGGGATCTGCCGGGTCAATTCAATTCAAGGCAAAGCTGTCAGCTCAAAAGGTTGTGAGAACCAGTTTTGAAAGGATTCCCAGGAGGTAATCCTAACACATTTTCTCAACCTCTCCCTCTGTCTTCCTCTTCTCTCTCCATGTCTTTCTGTCTCCCTCTTCTCTCTCTCTCTCTCTCTCTCTCTCTCTCTCTCCCTCCTTCCCACAGGACAATAATGATGTTTATTAGGAAGAAGTTTAAGGAATATTGAAAATTGCTTGGGTGAGAAAATGAATTGTTTGGGTTTTTTGTCACTACAAAGCGCTTAACTCTTTTTTTGAGTAACAAAGGCTGTCCTACGGAGAATTTCATTGGGAGCCCTGACCCTGTCCACCCTACAGCCCCGATCTTTGCCCTTTTAGGTTATTTTTTGTTCCTGGAACTCAATGAGCATTGAAAAGTGACAGGATTTGAGTCCATCAAGGATGTCCAATCTGCTGTTTTGTTGTGATCGAAATCTTTAAGGATAAAATTCTTTGCATAAGGGTCAGAGAGCTGGAAACACAACATTCAGCTGTGGATAGACTAGATGGGAGGATATGTTGAGAAACAATCACTTCACATGTTGATATTTTTGCTTAATAAAAGTCCGATGATTTTGTAAGGAGCCGTAGTGGTACCTTACCCATGGTTGTTGCAGCAACAGACTGACCTGTGTTGCTCTCTGTGCTCCCCAGTACCTGCTTGCCTTTGATGGACGGGTTTGAGGATTTAGAGAATGAAAGCTCAATATAGTTATTAGTGTCAGCTCCTAGGTAGTCTGCTTACTCACCAACTCCATTTTGTCAAATCTTGAACTTTAGACTCCTGCCTAAACACAATCTTTGGTAGAAGCTACCTCTTTCCCTGTAGTCTTTAAGACTGACAGAATTTTCTGTATGTTCTTAGCCATCGGCACATCTTCATCTTGACTCTGTCCATTATGCCTATGTCTCAGCCAAGATTTCCTCAGCACTCTTCCAGGCCTAGCATTGGACTAGGGCTCAGAGGACAGATGCATAAACAGAATATAGTTCCTGCCCTTAAATTACTCATAATCTAGTGAAAGAAGAAAGTTGAAAGTCAAGACAAGCAAAGATGACACCATAGGATGAACACTTCTTAATACGGGTGAGGACGGGTGCTTGGCAGCTCATTAGAAAGGTTACCACCTAAGCCAGGGAGCAGATCGTGGGAAAGGCTTCCAGGATGAGGTGATGCTTGAGCAGAGTCTTATCATTGATCAGAAGGAACTGGTCCATGGCTTTCCAGGCAGATGACATGCTGAAAGACGCAACGATAGGGACAATGGGGCTTGTTTGAATGAAATGCAGGTACATTTTGAGATGTTGAGATATGAGAGCAGGGAAGTAGTAAGGGTCAAATCACGAAGATCGTGCTAATTTTGCTAAAAATCTGAACTGTAATGGAAGAGAGGGTCGAGCCCTAACTGATTATGGCAACAGTGTCATATATTTGTAAATAAATTGAGAGAAGCCAGAAATCAGGGAGATTTCCAAAGGGGACAGCAAAAATCGGAATGGTGACATCAAAGTACACCCTGGGAAGTAAGAATCAGGAAGAATCTATGGAACTTCTTGGCGATGGCTACAGCGCCGGTCAGGCTACCAAGGGTCACAGAAGTGCAGGAATGGGGAATGACAGATGCCGTGATCTTGGGAGTGAATCGGAGGTGAGGCTGGGGTGCCAAGTATGAAACACAACTTCCAGAAGCTTGAGGGTGAAGACAAGATGAGGGAGGCGGTGAGAGTTAGATGAGATCACTGGGCATGGCGTGTTGTTTTTAATGCTTTTGTTTACTTTTTAAAAAGGCTTAAATATTTGTTTTTAATGGGTTTAAGGCAAAGTTATGTGGGGAGAGAGAGGGGAGCCATCGTAAGAAAGAGAAAGAGAGAGAATGGAGAGGGGGAAGAATTGACGGGATGAACTAGCTCTCTGAGAGAGTGTGAAGAGAGAGTCTCTTAGTGGGAATTGACATCCTCCTTTCCTCAAGGCGGGCACTGAGCGCAGGTGATGGATAGGAAACGGATGCGTTCCTGGCTATTTGATGCTGAGCTTCATTTGTTCCGGTTGGTAGAGACAAGCCAGTTTCTCAGGAGACCAGGGTATGGAGTCTATACACTGGAAAAATTTGTGGAAGTTGGAAAGAATTATTATGAAGAAAGAGAAGCAGTTCAATTGGAGTCCACAAAAGGAGTGCAAAGCGAAGCTTAGAAATAGAACCGGCCTTAATTCCCAGTGCTCTGGGATTTTATTTTCCTTCAATGATCTCCAGATGCAGAGTGGGTGCAAGGCAGTGGATAAGGTCATCTAACTTTGGAGGTTTGGAGGTTATGAACCTCTTATTCTCAGCTTGTCCAAAGAAGTGTCTTAGTCTAGGTCAGCGGTTCTCAACCTGTGGGTCACGACCCCTCTGGGTTGCCTGATTCATAAGAGTAGCAAACTGACAGTGATGAAGTAGCAACGAAAATAATTTTATGGTTGTAGGGTCACCACAACATGAGGAACTATATGAAAGGGTGTGGCATTAGGAAGGTTGAGAACCACTGGTTTAAATGATTCATCATTTTGAAAAATGGGACCCAGGAGACCAAGTGTGGGGGGAGAAGCATGTAGTACAGTGGGGCCGGGCCTCTCTGACTTAAAGAAAACCTTTCTCTCCGTTTCTCTTTGGTGTGGCATAGAACATACCTAATGGAAAGCGTGTGAATCATAGTGTGTAGCTCCCTTCTGTTTCAGAAAGTCAGTAGGCAGGGGACCCCCCCCCCCCCCCCCGCTCCCGTTTCATCGCTGTTTGTTTGTTTAAGTAGGGATACATGAAATCCCATTGTGTGTATGTTCCAGAGTTGACTAGCCATTCCTCCACAGATGGGCATTTTGGCTGTTTCCATGTCTTCCCTCTTATGGGTAGCACGGTGACACACAGGGCGCGCACACGCCTGTTGCTGCTCTGTTCTTCGCGGGTAAATCAGGAGCAGAGGCATTTCTGGGTCGTGTGGTCTTTTGGTCACATTTGTTGAAGAAAGCACCATCCTGTCTTCCGTGGCAGCTGTGCTCCAAAGCAAACCTATGCCTCTTAGACTAAGGCCCTTTTAAGTCAACGCTCTGTCTTTCATCAGTAATTCAGATACTGTAAAATCAAGCAAATGCACGTCATCGGAGAGAACGGGGAGCCTGCAGCTAGGACACCACATCTCAACAGCCGCTGCCCTGGGGTCCACACGTTCTCAGCACAGGCGTCTTTACTGAGTAGTCTGGGGGTAAGGGTGGGGAGTAGGGGTGATTGCGCCCCACTTGTTTGCTCCTCTCCTTGAGCTCATCTGAACGCTTGGGCAAGCCTACGTACAAGGAAGAGAAACACACCTGCGGAAGGGTGATGAAAGCTCAGCGAAAGGGCAACAGTTCCGGCCAGGCCTGGCATTTAATATAGGACACGGACCAATGCCTACCTCTACTGATGGCAGCAATCAAGGGACGTGGTGCACCCTGGTGCTAAACCCGCTGGAGGAGGAGGAAGGGAAAAGCCCTGGGAAGTGATTTCTTCTGGTCCTTCTATGAGTGGAACCCAGGGGGCCAGAGTGTCAATCCCTCCATCTGAAATGCCCAGGTGCCTGGTTTTTCACTAACGCCCTTAAAGAATCTGCTCGCACACAATGCAGGATTTGTCTGGGAGCCCTTAAGGCTCCCTGGCTCGGTGCATATGATGTAATCCTCGCTCTGTTCCTAAACATAATCTGCAGCACAATGGAAGCATTTTGCCCTTCTGGAGAGAAGTCCTGAGAACAGGCTGAGGCCCGGTAGTCAGGCAGGGATGGCGAGGGATTACTCAAATTCGACTTTGCCGTGGGTATAGCACGATCCTTGGGATTTATGAGGACTTATTTTGTTGTTGTGATTTATGAAACCCATAGCCAGATTGGAGTTTCAGGGTGAGAAATTATTGATGATTTTCTAGTATTTTAGTACTGAATCCCTGGCAAATGGAAGTGCGCTTGAGTGTCAAGTGTTTCTAAGATTCTGGATGGTATTCCAGGCTGTTGATGCACGGTGCCTAGAATTGCAGTGGACCTGCATCTCCGGTGACCTTTCAGGTGTCTTGACTAGTGCCAGGTATGGCTGTGCAATGACCTCTTCCACTTAGTCTTGACTCTGTCTGCTCCATTGGTCCAGCTGTTACTGTTTCTCCCCCATCATCTGCTTGGAGTTCGAAGACATAGCTGAGCTGGACTCTTGCTTTTGAATGGAGAAGCAACTATGTGCACATGGTTTTCCAAGGAATTTTGCTCATTTGGTATCTTGGAGCCCTCACTGTGGTCCCAGGCCAAGTCTGGCGTGAGAGACCAGTAACCCAGCCTGAGGAGATTCCGCTCCCAGGTCAAGTTCCCACAGGCCACAGCCGCTCCCACGCAGGATGACCTCACATACAGGAATCCAAGAGACTGTCAGGCATGTCCAGGTGCTGGCCTGTATGTGCCAAGAGAAGCCTTTCACTGGCTGTAATGGGACCAGGTTCTGCACCTAGACCTCTTCCTTCCAGAGCCTTTGGGTTGCTGTTTCCTTAAACATAAAATTGCAACTACCACGTAGGAGCTCTGGTGGCACAGACGGTTCCATGTTGGGCTGCTAATCACCAAGTCAACAGTTCAAACCCAGCAGCTGTGCTTCGGGAGGAAAAATAAGCTCTCTACTCTTAAAAATACTTAGAGTCCTAGAAACTGTATGGTGCAGTTCTACCCTGTCCTATAAGGTCACTGAGGTAGTTAGTTTATTCTGCCAACCTGATCGATAATTGGGGTTAATTGAGGGGCAGAGGGATAAATGGCTCAGTGAGTCTTGCCTTTCTAGTTCTTGGGTCTTTTGCTTTGTGATGGTAGGACCAGGGTGCAACTGCCTTAGCCAATTCCCTGCTTCAGCTTGCAAGGCTGATTTCCTGCAAGACATCCCCAAGGAGAAGATGCATTGGCCTACCCTGATGCAGCCCTGGGTGCTGGAGCAGCCCTGTGGAGATGCCTGCCAGCACTGAGATGCTTACACGTTCACTGACTCAGCTTTCCTCCTGCAGTCGGCATCACTGTGTGTGTTTTGTTAGATGGAGGAGGACTTTGTGGATTGGTGTCGGACATAGGGGTTAATTTTGGACTTGTGGGCTTGGGCAGCCCTGGGTTGGGATGTTTTCTTGATGTGCACTTACCCTTTATATAAAACTCTCTCTTATACATATGGGTTTCGGTGGATTTGTTTCTCTAAAGTACCCAGACTGACACAGTCACTATGAGTCAGAATTGACTCATGCAGTGGGTTTGGGTTTATGACTCATGCAGTGGGTTTGGGTTTATTCAGGTTTATGAATTCATTCTTCTCACATCCACCTAAAGCTTGTCAGGTGCCTTGCAGGTACCAACCACAGATAAAGTGATGACGAGATAATTGTGATCAAGGTAGACGTGGTCTATTGGATGTTGTTACTGGGTGCTGTTGACTCAGTTCAGAGCCACAGCGACCCGTGTACTGCTGAGCAAACCACTGCCCAGTCCAGCGCCATCCTCATAGTGGGCAGCCCCTGTGCCGATCCATATTCCCAAGGGCCTTCCTCTCCTTTACCAAGCAGGATGTCCTTCTCCAAGGATTAGTCTCTCCTGACAACCTGTCCAAAATATTGGAGATGAAGTCTCATCACGCTTACCTCTAAGGCACATTTTGGCCTTACTTCTTCCAAGACAGATCTGTTTGTTCTTTAGGCAGCCCACAGTAGTCAGCATTCTTTGCCAACACCATAGTTCAAGTGCATCGGTTTTTCTTCAATGTTCCTTGGTCAATGTCCAACTTTCACATGCATAGGAGGTGATTGAAAATCCCATGGCTCGGGTCAGGTGCACCTTAGTCCTCAGAGTGACATCTTGCTTTTCCTTACTCTGAAAGAGGTCTTGTGCAGCAGATTCACACAATGCAATGAGTCCTTTGATCTCTTGACTGCTTCCTCCATGAGCATTGATCCTTGACAATTTCAGCCTTTTCTCCGTTAATCATGAAGTTACCTATTGGTCCAATTGTGAGGATTTGGTGTTCCTTATGTTGACTGGTAACCCATACTGAAGGTCACAATCCTTGATCTTCATCAGCATGTGCTTCGAGTTCTTACTTTCAGCAAGGTGGGTTGTTAATAAGCCTTCCATCAATCCTGACACAGCATCCATCTTCATATAATCCAGCTTCTCTGAAGATTTGCTCAGCAAACAGATAAGTATGATGAGAAGATACACACACACACACACACACACACACACACACACACCCCTTTCCTGATTTGAAACCATGCAGTACTCCCTGTTCTGTTTGCATGACTGCCTCTTGATCAAAATAGAGGCATCGCATGAGCACAATGAAATGATCTGGAATTCCCATTTTCCCCAAGGCTATCCATAGCTTGTTACGATACAGTCAAGTGCCTTTGCGCAGTCACTTAAACACTGACACACATCTTTATTGGTGTATGGCATTCCTTGCTTTCAGCCATGATCTGTCTTATGGCAACAAGGAGAGCCCTTGGTGACCGTCTGCTTCTTCCCCGGGCTTGAACCTCTGCTCTACATGCTTGCTTCTGGTCCAATCTGCTCTTTGAAGACTCAGAACGTATCCTCCATGGGTGTGGGCTTCTGTATGGAACAAAGAAAACCCTATTCGAACCTGAGATATTGCATCTACAGGTGTGAGAATTAGGAGTCCAACACACGTGTGTGTGTGTGTGTGTGTGTGCACAGCTCAGTCCCTAACCACTGATAAGCCTTAAATAGCAAGTGGTTAAAAATTCTGAAATATTTCCATGGAGTTATTAAACAGACACTGGAAGCTTTATGAGACACCTACAAATACAAAATTCCTGCTTAATGGAATGGAGCTTACCCCAGAAGTAAGCACAGCAAAGGGATTTGAAGGAAGAGGGCAGGGCAGCAGGGAGGGCTATGGGCAACATGGACTTTGATGTCATAAAGCCATCGCAAACTCTGGAACTATGCTGCGATCGCCTCTGGTGGCAAGATGTTAGTCAATCGGGTCCTGTGAGGGCAGTTTCCAGAACAGGGACGTCCTGTCCCGCATTTTAGGCCATAAAGCTCCGTGTTTACAGAAACAGCACTGTGCTTGGCTCAGCAAGTCGTCACTGGCTCTCCTTCAGTCTTTGCTTATCGAAGTACTTACGTGAGCATTACTACACAAAGAAAACAGATTTCATCCTTACGCTTAACTTCATTTCACGGTGAGTCAGATTTCTTGGCAGAGGTGACTGTTTAGGTGTCTATGTTAACCATGAGGGAGCCCTGGTGGTGCAGTGGATTAAGCATGGGTCCGCTGCTCATGGCCGAGTGGCGGGTTCCCACCCACCAGCTGCTCTGTAGCAGAACGATGAGGCTGTCTGCTCCCATAAAGCTATATAGGCTCGGAAACCCCACGGGGGCAGCCTATGAGGTCCGAGAGGGCTGCTATGAATCAGAACTGGCTCCCTGGCAGTGGGGTAACCTGATAAACCAGGCCATGCAAATCAGGGTGCTAAATGTTGATGTTCCTCATTTGCATGCCTATGTAGTCCATGTGTTCTCTACAACAGCAAGCTTGCATTACGAATAACAGTTGTAACCCTTCAGGGTTATTCAGCCATCAGTGGACTCTGATTTATAGGGACCAGACAGGACCGAACAGAACTGCTCCATCGAGTTCCTGGGGCCGTACCTCTTTACAGAAGCAGACACACTTGTCTTTCTCCAGAGGCGCAGCCAATGGGCTTGAACTGCTGACTTTTGGGTTAACTGCCAAGTGCTCAACTCACTGTGCCACCACGGTGTATGTGCATGTGCACACGCGGATCCATTTGAATTCGGTTCTGTGCATTGGTGTCTGAACTTTATTTCCCTGCAGGTGGGTGTCCAAATGCCATGATGTCATCACTGATTCTGCCAGCACCCCCTGGATGGCCACTTAAAGCTGTTTCCTTTGTCATCGCTTTCGTTTGCTTTGACAAATGCTTCTATAAATAAAGATCCTCTGAGTATACAAAGAAGCCACATTTGATCTTTGCATTTAGCACCCCTCTGACCTTGAATAAAGGAAAATTGGCCAGCTTTGTCCATTTGTAGAGGAGCAGGAGGTGGTGAGGGGGGGGAAAGGCAGACCATGGATGAGGTCAGGGTTTTGAAAGAAGCCTTTTTGTTAGAGGTTGGTTGAGAAACAGAGGATCCTGCAGCTGTGCTTTTAACTCTGAGTTGACCAGACCACAGATTTTGAAAACCTGTTTGAGGGAAGGCACCGAGTTCTCTTCTGTTTCGTGTAAGAACAGGTGGAGAAAGCATTTTCTCCCTGATGCTTCTACGAGGAAGGCCCCCTTAGGGCATGTCAATGTTCCCTTAGAAGAGTGGTCCCTGCCTGGGCTCACGTGTGTTTGACCCGCTCCTCAGCAGGGCTTCGTAGCATTTGGGAGGAAGATATCAGATGATGTCGTGAATTGGGTTCATGCATTCACTCCCAAGTGAAGCCCTTTGTCAAGCTCATGTTCACACTCACCATTCCTCACCCCCAGAATTCAACCGCTTCCAGAACAACTCTCATGGAGTTAGCAACCATACAGTGAGATTTCCTTCTCTGAAGTTCGAAGAGGTTCAGACGACAATAAGCAAACATTCCAACGTCCCAGGTGGCATCAAGGTTATGTGGTAGGCTGTGGACCCCCAGGTCAGCTGTTCAAAACCACCAGCCCTCCACGAGTGAAAGATAAGCAAACACCACATAGCTCAGAAAGTACAGTACAGGTTGAAGTTGACGACAGAAGTAGGCACTGAATGTCTCTGTAAGACATTCAAGACCTCTCTCTCTTGGATCCCCGATCCCCTGCCCCACATAGCAGGTCCTTATTCCCTCAGACACACTCTGGCAGAAGATAGATTTATTTAATGGAAAACTTGGAGAGGGAAGATATGGGCCAGGAGATCTTAATACATGTCGACACACTGAATGGATTTACCCCTAGCATTTTACCTGCAGGTTCCCAGCCAGGCAGACTCATCCAATGCAGACAACTATTGGGAGAACAAGAAAATGGTTGAGGCTCCATATTTCAAACCTTTCCTATGCACACAGCACTTTTAATCAACTTCTTAGTACTTAACTCTTAAATGTTAAGGGCTGGCTGCAGATCACCACCCAAGGAAACCATTCTCTCCCGTTGGCTTGACCTACCCTTTCACTTCATTAGCATTGCATCTCCACTTGGTCCTGCCACCTTCAAACTAGTACAGAAATCTTTTACTATAGAGAAAAACCAATGAATCAATATGTATACCATAAAATTCTTAGAAGAAAACATAAAAGTAAAATTTTAGGACCTGGTCTTAGATGATAGTTCTTAGATATGACTCTAAAAGCACAAGCAACAAAAGAAAATAAATAAATTGCACCTCATCAAAAAGGAAAACTTGAGCATCAACCAAGTGACGGGATGCACAGGAGCTAGGAGACATGCTTTGCAGCCACGCATTGAATCAGAGGTCAACATTTGGCACACATAAAGAACTCCTACATCTCAGCAAGAGAAAGACAAATAACCCACATTTTGAAAAATGGGCAAAGGACAGGGGTAACTATTGCTCCAAAGGAGATATGCAAGTGGCTAATTAGCACAGGAGACGATGATTAGGGAAACACATGCTAAAACCCCAGTGGGATGCCGCTCTTCATCCCTACCAGCTGGTTGTTGTTAGGTGTCCAGCCGGGTTCTGCTTGGTCCTGCATCTGCCTCACAATTGTTCTTATGCTCGAGCCCACTGTTGGGTCCACTGTGGCCATCCATCTCATTAAGGGCCTTCTTCTCCTTCACTGCCCTTCCACTTTATCAAGCATGCTGCCCTTCTCCAAGGATTGGCTCTCCTGATAATATATCTAAAATACACGAGATGACATCTTGCCATTCTTGCCTCTAACGAGCATGCTGGTTGTCCTTCTAAGACAGATTAGTTTTGTCTTTTTTTTTCTTTTCGTAGTCAGTGATACTCTCAATATTCTTTGCCAGTACCGTCATTCAAATGGATTGAGTCTTCTTTGGTCTTCCTTAAGTCAACAGAACGCAACACTCCCTGGCCCTACGCCATCCTGACAATGGTTCTGATGTGTGAGCCCATGGTTGCAGCCACTGTGTCAATTGAGGGCCTTCCTCTCTTTTGCTGCCCCTCTACTTTCCCAGGCCCGATGACCTTTCCCAGGGACTCTTCTATCCTGGTGACATATGCTAAATGCATGAGACCAAGTCTCACCATCCTTGCCTCTAAGGAACACTCCATCTGTACTTCTTCCAAGACAAATTGTTTTCTGTTGGCAGTTCATGGCGCTTCAATAATCTCTGCAAGCACCAGAATTCAAGTATATCCATTCTTATTTGTTTTTTAATTAAAAGATGATTTTATTGGGGGTTCTTACAGCTCTTATCACAATCCATACATCAATTGTATCAAGCATATTTGTCCATATGTTGCCATCATTAGTTTCTAAACATTTACTTTCTATTGAGATCTTCCCAGTCTTTCTTATTCAATGTCCAACTTTCACATACCTATGAGGCAATTAAAAATACTGTGGATTGTGTCAGGCACACCCTAGTTCTCAAACTAACATCCTTGCTTCTCAATACTCTAAAGAGGGCAGGTGCAGCAGACTTACCCAATGCAATGTGTCATTTGATCTCTTGACTGCTGCTTCCATGAGCACTGAGTGTGGATCTAAGCAAAATGAAACCCTCAGCAAGTCCAATCCTTTCTCCCTTTACTATGATGTGACCTGTTGCATTGACTTGTAACCCAGAGTGAAGGCTGATGTCTTTGAGTTTCATTAGTAAGTGCCCCAAGTCCTCCTCACGTTCAGCAAGCCAGGTCCTATCTCTGCATTTCTCAAGTTGTTAATAAGCTTTTCTCCAATCCTGATACCACATCTCACCCCATTTACTCCAGCTTCTCTGATGATTTGCTAAGCATGCAGATTGATGACTGTTCTTGGCAAAACAGAAAGCATCAAGTGTTAGCGAGAATGTAGAGCAATCAGAACACTCCTCCCCTCCTGGTGGTTTCTTGAAAAGTTAAACAATGGCGCAATTTCACTGCTATGGACATACTCACAGCACAGAAAGCAGGAGCTTACATTCTCTCTCCTTTTTCAAACAGCTGTTGCAAAGTTTTTTTACCCTAGACTTAAATTTGTACAGAAAATATTTTTCGTTGGGGTAGCAGCTCTCATGAATCCCTCTCCTCTCCTCTCTGTCGTCTCCCACACCCTCCCGTGTCATGTCTTAGTTTTGCAAAAGTCATAAAGATGTTGAAAAGGCTAATTAAACTCCCACTGCTTACCCATTCTGCGAAGCTGTTTTATCTCTGATGTCTGGGGCTTTCAGGACATTCCGCCAAGCAGGCAAGGATGCTGGGGCAGGTGACTTTGGTGCCATGCTGTGGCTAGAGGTGGGGACAAGGTGGCTTCCTTCTTGAATGTTTCACTTTCCTTCAATTTTTAAAATTTAAATCATTTTATTGGGAGCTCTTACAGCTCTTAGAACAATGTGTACATCAACTGGATTAAGCACATTGTACATATGTTGCCATAATCATTTTTTTCTTTATAAATTACAATTTTTTATTAATCATTTTTGGGGGGCTCTTATAAATCTTATGACAATCCATCATTCAGTTGTATTAAGCACATTTGTACATGTGTTGCCATCAACATTTACAAATTAAAATTTTTAACCAGTCATTTGACCTCTTTGATCATCAGTTTCTTCATCTCTCGAAAGGACATAACAATAGAATTTATCTCTTTGAATTGTTGTTGTACCATCATCATTTCCAAACCATTTTCTTTCTACTTGAGCCCTTGGTATCAGCTCCTCATTTTGTTCCCCTCCCTCTACCATGTCCCACCCCATGAACCCTTGATAATTTATAAATTATTTTAATTTTCATATCTGATACCATCCACTGTCTCCCTACACCTACATTTCATCCCCCAGGGTATGTGTGTGTGTTATACATTGATCATTACATTTGGTTTCCCCTTTCTCCCTCTTACCCCCACCTTTCCCCTACCCTCATGGTATCGCTACTCCCTTTATAGTTTCTTAGGGGTTTGTCTGTCTTGGATTCTGTGTGTCGAGAGCTCTTTTCTGACCAGTGTAAATGCTCTGGTCTGTCTGGCTTTGTAAGGTAGAACTGGGGTCATGATAGTGGGGAGGGGAGGGGGGATCAGAAGCATTAAAGAACTGGAAGAATGTCGCGTGTTATGTTAGTGCGATATTGCACCCTGGAACTCAGATTCTTATATACTATTGTCCACTACCACATTACTCCCAACAGCAAAAAGGTGGAAGCAATCCAAGTGTCCAACAACAGATGACTGGATAAACAAGGCTGAGTACATACAACTGTGCCATGTTAGTCATAACGTGATCATGCCATAACATGGATAACCTTACACATACATAGTGAAATAAATCAGCAACAAGAGGACAAATATCACAGGATCTCACCTAGATGAAATGTCTAGAATAAGCAAAATGCATAAAGACAAAAGTTCATTGGTGGTTACTAAGGACTTGAGGGGTGGGGAAGATGGGAACATTTCTTAAAGGACACCATTCTGTTTAGGATGATGAAAAACGTTTGGGAATGGATAGTGGTTATGGTTGTGAAACACATCAAAATGGTCAAACTGACAATTTTATTTTTTTATTTTAATCATTTTATTAGGGGCTCGTACAACTCTTACCACAATCCATCCATACATCTTTTGTATGAAGCACATTTGTATACTCATTGCCCTCATCATTCTCAAAAAATTTGCTCTCCACTTAAGTCCCTGGTATCAGCTCCTTATTTTTTCCCTCTCTCCCTGCTTTCCCCTCCCTCAAAATGGCAATTTTGAAATATATATTTCATCATAATATTCTAAACAGCAAAAAAAGAGACTTGAACCCATGTTCTCCTTTGGTTACTATCGCATTTCTCCCATCTTCTTCGTATTGACAAGAATTTGACTTTTACTTCTTTTCTCTCTGTTGCTCCCTTGACCTGTGCCGATTGATTTCTCTCTACCTTTCCACTGAACCTGCCGCTGGCGCCTAGCAGATGTCCGCTTCATTGTCCCCGCATGGCTCTCCCGCCTATTCAGTTGTCCAAGTACACTGATTTCCTCCAACCAGGATACAGGATGGCGTTGTCCAACAGAAGTCTTGTCCTTGGGCTCTCTTATGTACATTTGGAAAATAAGTCTGACCAACTTAGGAGAACAGCATATACATGATTCTGCTATTATCCTGGATCCAGCAAGAGCTGGGACTTCCGAAGAGCAGACTGAGGCCCCAGGGTGCCGGTGTGCAGACTGGGTCTGCATCAGGAGACCATGTGTGCAAGCTCTCTGTGACCGGACTGGAGCCTTCTACTCTATCCCACAGGTGTGAGGCACCTGCTGCCACAGCAGGGCGTAAGGAAATGAGGTACTAGAATTGCCACCTCCTGAAGAAGGTGAGCATCATGGAATGCCAATTTAATAGAACAACGTGTTCTTGCATTGAGGGAGTACTTGAGTGGAGGCCCAATGTCCACCAGTCATAATCTTCTTGAGCACACACAACATCTGTCCAAAAGGAAGAGAAAGACAAGCTCTTCATAACAGTTTCATTCTTTTTCTTATAACTATTAGTAATTGTGAAAAAATCTGGCTACTCTTCATCACAGAACTGCATGGCCAAATATATTGTTTCCCTGACTTCCGTTTTCTGAGGATGCTTGGGAGCACAGTGCAAACTCATCCCCCCAGCTCACTGATGTACTCTGAAATTTCCTGATTGATATTGAGTACTTTTGTTTCCTGGGGTAGGAAGAATTCATTAGCACTGAACATATAACGCTTCTTATTGAACAAGAGAAATAGAAGTAGTTCTACGTCATCTCTGGGGTTCCTACTTCCTCTCTGAGGAGGGTTGAGCTACTCTGGTAGTTCTCATGTAACTGCGCATGGCCACTGCACATGGCAAAAAGCTGCCTGTGTAGCATTCCTTCCCCATGCTTGCAACTGGACTTCAGTTTTATGATCTATGGACCTGTATTTCCAACTGAGTAAGGAAGACGTGGCTGCTCCTTCTCAGTAAACCGTCATCTTTCACTTCTTCCTCCGCCTGCACCATGATTGCAACATGGGGTGCTCTTCTGTCCCTCATCTGTCAGACTGTAGTACAACTTCCGCTCCAGACTTGGTTCTTTGTAAGGCGCACACTCATGCGCGTGTGCACACACACACACACACACACACACACACAACTTTGAAAGGTCCAGACTCCATTCTCCAAACGCTGCACTTTAGTTCCTAAGTCTTCCATCCCAGGCTCCATTTATTGATTTATTTTTAAAGATAATTTTATTGGGGGCTCTTACAGCTCTTATAATAATCCATACATCAATTGTATCAAACATATTTGTACATATGTTGCCACCACCACTTTCTAAACATTTACTTTCTATCTAAGCCCTTGGTATTAGCTCTTCTTTTTTCCCTCTCCCACCCCCACCCTCAGGACCCCTTGATAAATTATAAATTATTATTTTAATATCTTAAACAGATCTCTGTCTCCTTTCATTCATGTTCCTGTTGTTTGTCCCGTTGGGTATGTGTTTGCAGGGGGATTATGTGTAGATCATTGGGATCAGTTCCCCCTTCCTCCCCTCCTCCCTGTACCTTCCCCCTACCTTTCTGGTATCTCTACTCCTATTTCTGTTCCTGAGGGGTTTATCTGACCTGGATACCCTGTGTTGTGAGCTCTTATCTATACCTGTAAACATGCTCCAGGCTAGTCAGAACTGGAAAACTGGGTCATGATAGTGGGGGGTGAGGAAGCCTCTTTGAGGAAGCCTCAAAGAACCAGTGGAATAATGTGTGTTTTGTCAGTGCTATACTGCACCCTGGTTGACTCATCATTTCTTTGTTACCCTTTTGTGAGGGGATGTTCTATTGTCTACACATGAGTTTGGGGTCTCTGCTTTGACCCCTCTTGTCCTCAACAATATATCTTTTGTTTTGTTTTGGGTCTTCTGATGCTAGTTACCTGATCCCATTGACACCTCATGATCACACAGGCTGGTGTGTTTCTTCCATATGGGCTTGTTGCTTTTATGCTAGATGGCTGCTTGTTTATCTTCAAGCCTTTAAGACCCAAGACACTATATCTTTTAATAGACGGGCACCATCAGCATTCTTCACCACATTTGCTTATACACCCATTTTAAGACTATAATTCTTTAAAGGAGTAGAATGCCTCATCTTTTCCCAGAAGAGATGTTCATGAGTTTGATCTGCTGACTTTGCAGTTAACAGTCCAATGCTCAACCCACTAGGCCACCAGAAGCCAACCACCAGCAGCTCTTTCTTCATGGCTCATTGATCCATGGCAGGCTCTGACTCATAGTAACTCCACAGTGTGACCGAATACAGATGGTACCCTCTAGCACCATCTTCATCATGGCAGGTATGATTGGCTACTGTTGATAGCATTTTGGCAGCTAATGTTGTGCTTTCCAAACCAGGAGTCTCATCTTCCAACACTGTTTAGACCCCGTTCTTTCTTAGGTGTAAGGACATAAAGAGTGTAAGGCCCAGGAGTAGGGAACACCTACATTAGACACCTCTCAGTCTGAGGAAAGAAACCTTGGTAGCATAGTGAACTAAGCATTGGGTTGCTAACTCCAAGGTCAGTGGTTCAAGTCTCTGAGAGAGAAAGATAAAGCTGTCTGATGCCCCGAACACTACCATTCTTGGAAGCTCTATGAGGCAGTTCTACTCTGCTCTACAAGGCTGCTGTGAGTCGGAATCCACTCCAAGGTTCTTTTTGTGGGCGAGGTAGGCCTGTTGGGGCAGAGATTAAGTGCCTGGCTGCTAACTTAAAGGCCTTTGGGCCAACCCACCAGTGGTTCCATCAGAATGAAGACCTGGCAATGTGTTTCTATAAAGATTACAGCATAAAACGAACAACAATAAGAACAAAAATGAACCGACTGCCATCCAGTTGATGCAGAGTGACCCGAGATTGGATTTTTTTTGAGGATCAACATCTTACCAGGAGCAGCCAGCACCATCTTTGTCCTGAGGAGTAACTAGTGAGTTTGAACTGCTGACCTTATGGTTATCAGTCCGAAGTTTACCTGAAAGTGTCCCTAGGGCCCCTTTTTTGTGGTTGCATGCTCTTGAGTCATCCCCAACTTATATGGACCCTGCATGAAAGAAGGAAACCCCGCCTCGTTCTGTGCCCTCTGCACAAGTGTCTCTGCCTGAGCCTGCGGTTGCAGCCATTGTGACCATGCATCTTGTCCAGAGCCTGCCTTTTTCACTGCCCCTCCATGCTACCAAACGCGAGGGCCTTCCCCAGGGACTGGTCTCTCCTGACCTTTCCATGTCCAAAATATGTGAGCTGGAGTCTTGCCATCCTTGCCTCTAAGGAGCTCTCTGGCTGCACTTCTTCCAAGACAAATCGGCTTGTCCTATTAGCAGTCTACCTTGTGCTTTCAGTACTCTTCCCAATATCACAATCGGAATGCACCGACTGTTCTTCGACCTGCTCTCTCTTGATAACACATCAAAGTCCGTGGTCCTTAGGCAACCTCCCAGTGCCCTCGCTAGGTCCCAGTGCGTCAGAATCGGTGTCCTGACACATGGACAATAGGTCAGAATCAGCAGACCTTTGACCCCCACCCTCACCCCTGCCCTTTGTAAAAACTCTCATTTCCCAGACTTTTTTAAGCCTGTAGTAAAATTGAGATAATCACACAATACACTCCATACTCAGCTATTATTCACCCCAATTCACACAATTGTTAGTTCTCCGGCATTTCCCGCCCTGTTCCCTGCCCATTCCCAGGCTGGGAGCTTTTGTTTTGGAAGAGCTGCATCTATCACAGACCCTTCACCTATAAACACTTAATCATAAATTTCCTTAAAAAAAAGAAGGCCATTCAGTATAAGGTACTGTTATTCTCCAGGAATTAAACATTGATTCCCTCGGGTCATCTAATAAGCAGTCCGTGTTGTTGCTGTTCCTATGAGCCGTGGAGTCAGTTCAGCCCCATCATGGCCCGTGGACAATGGAAGGAAACACTGCCTGCTCCTGCGCCTCCCTCACCGGTGTTGCTATGTGTGCGCCTGCTGCTGCAGCCACTGTGTCAATCCATCTCCTCCGGGGGCTTCCTCTTTTGTCGCTGCCTCTCTACTTCACCAAGTAGGATGTCTTGCTCCAGGGACTGGTTTCTCCTGAGAAAAGCCCATATTCAAATCTTAACAGTCTCCAAAAGTCTTTTGAAGGTTTAAAATTATTGTTTGTTTCTCTTTAACCAGGGCCAAATAAGTTCATACATAGCCTTTGATTATTTTCTTTCTTCCAGTACTCCTTATCCAGATACTAAATTCTAGAGAGGATCAGTTTAAAAAAAAATTTTTTTTCCCCCATGAGAGTGACCTTCTTGAAGACTTCAGGATGACTATTTTGTTTACGGTCCCTCACTGCCCTCATTTTGGATTTATCTGATTGCCTTCATAGGGTTGGGTTCTGGTTAAGCCTTGTCTTTTTTGTTTTGTTTTGATCCAGGCTTTTCTTGGAAAGATGACTAAGTAAATAATGCATGTTTCCAGTTACATCGGGTTAGTTGGTATACAATGTAAGATTGGTCCCCTTATTGGTGATGCAAAGTTTGATTACTATGGTTTCTAAAAATTTCTCCATAATAAAGCTATGTTTTTCTCTCTGTAGTTAACCGGTACTCTGCAAGGTAATCATTTGAAGCCATTTAATATAGTATATGCCAGCAACTTTTCACTCAGTAATTTTAGTGTTCATTGAGCACTCTTGCCTCAATTAATACTTCCTTGGATGCTAGCAAACTGATGATTTTCTAATTCCATCTCTGTGTATTACATAATCCTGTGTATTAGTTGGTATTCTTCTTTTAAAAACAAACACACACACACACAACAAAAACAAAAAAACCCCAAAGCTTTCCCTGTACCTCTTTTCTCAGTGCCAGGACTTGAACATGCTTTTTGGTAGTGGGCCCTAACTCAACCAGTTGTCTCCCATCTGTGCCCCTGCTTCTTCCACTCTGGAGAGTTCCATAATTCCAAGCAGCTTCTGTCCAAGATGTCAGAATGTGTGCACATACCTAGCCTTCCCTCCAAAGGCATCAAGATGGAACATTATGCTTAAAAATCTAAAACCAGTCAGAATAGCTTTTGAAATGAAGCAGAAAGTCATAGGGGTGAGAAGGAGTAGCTGTCATGTGGCCCCAAAGATTTGGGATCAGATAAATGCAGTGGGCACAGGCTTCAGGATTGCCTGGGAAAGTCTGCCGAGTGCTAAGTTTTCAGGATGATGCTAAAGAATGGGGCCTGAATTAGCACCTTTGAGGAGACCACACAATGGGTGGTGACTGGAAATGAACAGTGCCAGGAGGAAATAGAAGCCATGTGCAAACCAGGAGCACAGCTGGCACCACATAATCATAGCACTTCCCACTTAGGGTCGGAGCCCGAAACCACTCCATCTAAGGATATTAGACCACATTTGCAGAACGTTAAGCTTGCAAGTGCTCAGCCCCCGCTCATTGTGCAGGTTAAGCAGGATAAACTCAACTATCAAACCCCACTTCCCGATGTCATCACTCATTTCCTAACAGCTCGTGATTCAGCTACTTATTGGTAGACACTCTTCTAGGTATACAGGGCAATGGATTGGGAGACACACAGATATAGAATATACTAACAACAAAGCAAAACACCTCACTGCCATTGAGTTGATTCAGAAGCAAAGCAACCCCATAGGACAAGGTAGGACTGCCAAGTGGGTTTCCAAGCCTATAACTCTTTATGGGAGTAGAAAGCTTCATCTTTCTCCCATGGAGTGGCTTGCGGTTTAGAACTGCTGACCTTAGAGTTCGCTATGCAACCCATAAATCACTATGCCACCAGGGCTCCTATGCTGTATGTACATATGGTATTTGTATACATTATACATGTATGCACTTTAAGTGCTGGGAAGAAAATATGAGAGTCAAGGGGTTTCAGAGGGACTAGCTTAAATGAGATGATCATGGAATGCCTGAGGGGGGTGGTGTTTAAGGAGAGACCTGGGTAAAATGAGGAACATGCCAAGTGAAAATGTACCATAACTGCCAAGCGTGGGACACAGAGCCAAAGCTCTTAAAAGCCAGTAGTGAGAAAAGACCCGCTACGAAGAAAAGATGTCCACCCAATGAACTGCCACCTTCTCCATAGTCAGTTTGAATGTACCCACGTAGAGATCCTGCCCAGGGGAGGTGGAAAAGTCCGTGCCAGCTACACACAGTGGGAATGTGTACAATCCCAGAGCCTTGATGAAAAAGCTTCTCAAAGACGTCGATCTCAGGGAGAAGCAAATGAGTTCGGAAGGCATGGAAGAGAAGAAGTAACAGTGAACAAAGAAATAAGAGAAACGCATAGCGGATGGATTGTCAAGCGTTTTCTGTATTTTAAATGTCTTGGACGTACGGCACTAGAAAACGCCTGGAAGATGGGAAGTTTAAGGTCCTTGTCTTGAAGATGGGGCGAGGCATTCAGATTAAATTCAGACCTGGTTAGAAAAATGTAACACTCCTCCTTACACTTCCGGGACGAGATTCCATTGGACCTTCCCCACCAGTCTTCTCCAGTTACCCCACCGGCCTTTATTTATCTGCTCAACTCCTTTAGCGCTTTCTTCCTGTCCAGGCAA
Organism: Tenrec ecaudatus; assembly: GCF_050624435.1. Classification (NCBI taxonomy): domain Eukaryota; kingdom Metazoa; phylum Chordata; class Mammalia; order Afrosoricida; family Tenrecidae; genus Tenrec; species Tenrec ecaudatus. The sequence continues at coordinate 15,570,892 of NC_134544.1, forward strand.
TTGAGCTCATCACTGCATGGTGTCACTTGCTGAGTGCCCAGGCTCTCCCTCCCTGGGGATTAGCAGGTGGGGGGCTAGGGGAGGGGTGGCTGTTGAGGAAGAGCACCCGGCTGAGGCCCTTCTTCTCACCCTGGCACGAAGCATCTCTGCAGAGGAGTCCCTTTCCAGGTTTCAATTTCTTCTTGGTCTCCATAGTGAGAGGATGCAATTAGATGACACCAAAGATCCATTGGCTGGGCCTTCAGCTCCTTTTCCGTATTGCCTGGGAAGGCACTGTCCCACGAAATGATAGTGACAGGACAGTAACAATGGGTAAATATTATAGCTATTTCCTGTGCACCCCCTTTTCCATGGAGGGGTTCTTATTACTCTTCCCCGTTAAGACTCCCAAGCAGTCTCCTGGGAGCACAGTCTTCCGTGGCACGCTATCACCGGAAGGGTCTGCCCTGGGCTGGACTGAAGCCTTCCCTTCTCCTGGTGGTCTGGGTTTAGTGCTCACAGTATTTTTAGTTACTTCTTTCTCTGGTTGCGTCCTCTTCCGGTCCCTTATCCACTGACCTTCTCCCTGGATTCTGAGCCAATGATTTAATCGTACCTTTGATACCTGTCTAGTCTTCGTTGAACTTGATCAGACTCCATGCTCCGCTGATCGGGTTTCAGATGCTTACTCTGCCCAACAAACTCTTTCCGCCGCCTTGGCAGCTTCTGTGCTTTTCCCTCATCCGGGTTGTCAGCCTCTTTTTAGCTCTCCAGGTCCCAAGTGCTCACCCACTGTCCATAACACAGACTGATAGCAAAACCCATATCACTCTCACTTGTGAGGGCTTTAGACCTCCCTGGCATGTTGCAAAGTGTTTAAAAATCTATAAGGGAGATACCTTTATCAGTCTGTTCCCTTGTGACCGTTTTCTCCATAGCCTCACCGTCAGGAGCGAACAAGGTTTGGTGGGGGTGTGCTTTCAGTGAGAACAGTAACCTCTCCTTTGCACAAGCAGCAAGGCACTGATTTAATTCTATGACTCCATCGACATTCCTTTTGGTGCATTTTGGGGCTGGGGGTGATTTTTAACCAGTAATGGTTTGTGTTTTCATTTAGTGAAAATATGTCATGAGCCAGGTTTATGTCCAAATTATGTGCAAGGAGCTGTACCCATATTTGAATAGGTAAGAAGCTCTATAAATTATCTGTTGCTGTGTAACAAATTCCACAGTGCAAGTGATTTAAGAAGGCCTGCTGTCTATGGGATAAGTACTAGACTGCGAACCACAATGTCAGTGTTCAAATCTAGCAGCCGCTCCCCAGGAGGAAGATGAGGCTGTCTGCTCCTGTAAAGATTTACAGCCTCTGTAACCTGACACGGGACCCTGGAGTGCTGGGTTCAACTTGATGATAGTAGGCCTAGGGTGTTGTTGTTTTTTTAATTACTTGAATGCACACACACATCTCTTACAGTTCCTGTGGGCCAGGCGTCCAGGTCTTCTGCTTCAGGATTCCACAGGGTTCACTTAGATGTGGTCCCAGGGCTCGGGCCTCATCTGAAAGCTCAACTGGAGAAAGATCCACTGCTCCACTTCTAAACTTGCTTGGCTTGGGCCAAATTCAGTTCCTTGCTGGTGGTTGAACTTGGGGATGCCCCATTTCCTAAGGTAGCATAATCGTGGAAGTGACTTTTTACTACTTTTGTCATTGTCTCATAGTTAACAGCAAGTCCAAAGTTCTTTCCATTGACCGGAGGAGGCTTTTACACCAAGGCCTGAGGCAGGGGTTATGAATCTGTCGGTACCAGGCAGCAAAACATAGTGGCAAAGACCTGGATTTTGGAGCTATCTGTCTGCTTTCAAATTTCAGTGTTCTCGATTAGTATCTCTAGCTATCTGTACCTCAGTTTCTTCATTTGTGCAGTCAGTGTAGTAATAGTCCATACCTCATAGGTTTGTTGTGAGGACTGTATGAGTTATTATATTTAAAGTGCTTAGAACACCCTGACAGGTAGAAAGTGCTATGTAACTCTTATCGACTGCTAAACTTCCTCTTTGCTGCTTTTATTGCTAGAGAAGTACAGCAGAACTTGGGAGACGTTCCCTTGTTCCTGGAGAAGATTTTGTAATCTAAGCGGTGGTGCATTTCAGTCCAAAAAGGCGTCACACACACACACAGTGGTTTGAAGATAATCACAATGAAGCCGAGAGTTACAACAGTTGACAAATTGCTTCCTATTGATTTATGTTGAGCGCCTCAAGGGAAGTGTGGAATGCCACAAAGGCTAACTAAAGTGGCTAGAGACAACGTTTCAGTTGGAAGAGCCTTTGGGGACAATTTGATACTGTACAAAGTGGTTTCATCTTTAGGATCAGGCCATCAAATATTTATGGGCCTTTAGCAAAGAATGCTGTCCTTCTGCTGGCTTGTAGAATCTGCTAGGAGAGTTCTGAATGAAAACTATTGCCTAACTGGGGCCGTTGAAAAGGATTTGATGTAACAGATGGTCTTTAGAGATAGTGTAGATGGAGAGAATAGATGGGATTGGCTCCGGCAGTCTTCACCTAGAAGTTGCAAGCACTGAGTTTGCACAAGGTGAAAATGGGGTCAGGGGAAGGAGAGGGGGTTTGGAACAAACTCAGAAAAAAATCTCCAGGCTGATCTTGCCAACTTAAGGAATCCTGCAACGATACTGATGGTTTCAAAAGTTTAAGGGCAAACTGAGTTGAACTGGTTTGGAAATCGCATTTCACTATTTTCAGCAAGTTTGGGGAAAGACAGATGATTTTGTCTCCTCCCATAGCTGTAGCACAGACCCAGGGGGGTGTCAGCTAAGACAGATGCAAGAGCCTGTCGCTAGGATACATGGCGAGGGACAGAGCTGAGCTAGCCAATGGGGACTGCTCAGCGTAAGGGCTCCCACGAGCATTGCACTGCACTGCAAGCACCAGGACAGATAGCCGGCAGGACTAGAAGGTTAAGGGGCTGACTCCTCAGTGTAAGGAGAGGGCTAGCGGTACACGACCCTGGACAAGCACAAGCGATGGCAAATGTCATCAGAGACCCACGTCCACTGAGTTTCCTTCTCCCTGCCTTCGGCCGTTGCTCTCATTTTCATAGTCTCCAGAGGGCTGCTGCCGCTCCCGCGTCATACTTGCTTTAGGACCGAGGGGCTCCAGGGCAATTGGCTCAGGAGCTCTGTGGTCCCTCTATAAACACTTTCCCTGAAAGCTGACTAGTGACATTTTCGGTCATTTCATGAGCTAGACCTGTCACTATTTGGTCTTTCCGGCCTCTGCAGGGAAGGAAAAGCGCTGTGACTGGTTGGGATTTCCAGTCCACAGGTCGCCCCACAGTAATATCTGCCACTCCACGCACGTCTGGTCACGCTTGCGTGCGCGTCTCTGGCTGGGCGTCCAAATGGGAGCCAGGCGAAGGTATTTCCTGGTGTTGCTGAGAATTCGGGTCATTGGATGGTCGACCCTGTCTGACATTCGGCTGTGTAGAGAACGACTTCATGGACAAGGATGATGCTTCATAGTGAATGTCATTAAAGTCACGGACTCACACGGGGAAAAAACAGAAAAGGTTAGAAATGGAAATTATTTTTGTGGCATGCATTTCATCACAATAACATCGCAGTGGTCACGGAGCGACTCTTACTTCTAATCTTGGTTACAGTCACGAGGGCTATTCAACGTTTAGTAAACTGTGCCCAGGGGCCCGGCGGAATGAACCGGGGCTACCTTCTGGCCCAGAGGAGAGTCACCTCATGGAGTGAAGGCTGCGTCTTTGTTCCTTGTTTTCCGCGGGAGCAGAGGCCGCGAGCTGGCCCGAGGCGGGACTCCATCAACCCCGAGTCAGCAATCTCACAGCCTCCCTCTCTGACTGTGTTTCTCTCCCCTGGCCAGACGGCGAGACCCACGCAAGCAGCCCCGTGGCAGAGACCACCCATCCCCTCGCAGAGCGCATAGAGGTTCTCTGCAAGCTGCAACGCCGCTGCCTCGTTTCCACCGGAAGGCGCGATGTGCTCATTAATAAGCCCAGGGTAAACACCTCGCGTCCCAGCCTGGTTCAGCGCCTGCTCAGTTGTGTGTGTCGCTGTATGTCTTACACGGGGATCCTTTGCTAACTTACTCTGACCGTGGTTATTGTCATGTTGCACAACAATGAAGGTACTTTGCAGGGATTTCTTCTTGATGCAAGAGTGGCGGGGGGGGGGGGGGGGGAGTTAACGGGAAGGGGGGCCAGAAGTAAGGATCTGATTTTCCTTGGGAAGGGGCGTGTGATGAAGGGCAAGAAGACATGGCACAGCCGTTCAGTGGGTGGCTGGAGGAAAGGGGATGGCGTGTGTGTGTGAGCTCAGCATGGCGGGCTTGAATACATGCCCTGGCCTGATCCCTACGGAGGCAGTGCCAAGGCTTTGAGGAAAGCACCTAGCTGACCAGGAGGCAAGCTTGCAGGGCGAGTGTCATGCGGCTGACTGAGTCCAAGTATTCTGTCCACATTTGGCCAAAGCATAGGGACACCCCAGTGCCCGAAGAAGAGACTGCTTTGGACCAAGATGGTGTACAAATTTTTGTCAAAGTCATTATTTTGATAAAACAGTATTACATCTTGGGTCTCTCCCCCCACTCCCCCTCTGTAAATGTTAATCTGTGAAAGACTATTGATTTCCTTTGGTTTGAAGCGCTAAAGTGCACTTTCTCAGACTCAATTAGAACACATTTTTCCAGTGGGCAACGATCTTGATCACATTGACATTCATGAGATGAGCCTGTGCCCCACTTGTTGTTTAATAAAAGCAAGGGAATCCTGGGATATTATTCCGTCGGAGTAGCCCATCACCCTGGGACAACATTGCCACTGCAATCCCATTAAACGCTCTAGCAATTGGAAGGGAAGAAGCAATAATAAAAAAAATTGTTGCTTTTAGGCAAGAACTAGAAAGCACTCGCTTGTCATCAATATCCTCTCTTGGCCATTTAATCAAGAGTCGCAGCCGACACGCTCCAGGCGGCCAGAGAAGCTCTGGGTCCCACAAGGAATGACCATGATGTCTAGGCTGACAGCTCCCTCAAGGAGAGAGTTACCATGCGAGTCTTCTCTAGTGATTTCTAGAGCGTCCCTTCTACCTTGAATTCAACTCTCGTTAGCACCCTCTTCTTCCGTTTGGCGCATCGATAAGCATGCTGTGCCAGCATTGTGCTAGAGCCCGGGCACCCATTTGGTTAAAGTCATATTACAAGCCTCTAAGGAAGGTAGTCTACCCCCTTTTATCAGTTGATAACACAAAGCCTTTTGTTCAAGGTGATACTCCCAGTAAATGGTGGAAAGTAGGGTTTGAAAGCAGTCCCCTGTAAGGAACTGAGGAGCACTCCATTTGGGACAGTGTAGTATTGGCAGGAATCGGAAAAGAGCTAGTGGTTAGAACCTCCCTGGAAGGGTGGGCACGAGTGAACGAGGGACTTGTGTGAGGGCTGGCAACCTGGCCAGTGACTGACTCATGCATTCAGAGGAAAGAGCTCAAAGCTATAAGCCTTGGGCTGCCTTTGTTTTTCTGGGTCTTGTAAGTTTTGCCCTTTTGAGAGGATACAATCTTACCTCTTTCCTGTTTCTCTCTATCCCAGTGGTTCTCAACCTTCCAAATGCCATGACCCTTTAATACAGTTCCTCGTGTAGTGGTGACCCCCCAACCATAAAATGATTATTGTTGCTACTTTATAACTGTCATTTTGCTACTGTTATGAATCATAATGTAAAGATCTGATATGCAGGATGTACTTTCTTTGTTACAAATTGAGCATAATTAAAGCATAGTGATTCATCACTAAAACAATATGTCATTATGTATTTTGAAATATTTACTTCTAATGACAAATAAATGAAAATTTGTCTTGAAGCATGGTGTATCATGGGTTATATTCTTCACATCAGGTGGGCATATCTGCATGTGGGGGGACCCACCTGGAGCTAGGTAGAGGAGTGGTGTCTCGGTTCCTAAGACCATGGAAATATGTGTTCGCTGATGGTCTTAGGCACCCCTGTGAAAGAGTTATTCGACTCCCAAAGGGGTCTCGATCCACAGGTTGAGAACCGCTGTTCTATCCTCACTCAGTGCCATCGAAGCAATGTTCACTCATAAGGACTGTATATAGAGTCTCCAAGTCTTTATGGGATCATATAGCCTCAACTTTTTCCTGTGGAGCTGGTAGTGGGTTTGAACAGCAGATCTTGAGGTTAGTAGCCTGATACTTGGCACTACCACCGAGGCTCTTTTTGCTTTCTATTATGGGACATATACAAGCTTTCTTTCTCTGACAGGTTTCTACTATGCACTGTTTCTACCTTTCCCAGATTGTACTGCTATCATCTGTCACGAGGTGAATTTAGATTTGTGCTCCTCTTTTTGAAGGTTTTGAGTCAACATAGGATGGAGTGAGGCGTAAACATGTGAAGGATTTGCGCTCTGTAGCCAGAAAGTGTGCTCAAGGGGAAAGGGAGTCGCAGTGTTTGGTTTCCTAGATTATTTCCTGGACTACACCTATGGGTGCCCTCCTCTCATACTCCCTTCTCCACAGCATCTTTCTCAGGCCATCTGCTTGTCCAGAGAATGGAAGCCCAGCAAACACAACGTGGACATCAGGAGGCCAGCCCTGGGCCAAGGTTGAGGCCACATCGAACCTCTGGGATGAGGAAACTGACATGGCCCTTCTCCAGGGCCCACTCGTTCGGACTGACCCTCAGGCCCAGTTTCAGCCCTCCTGTCGGTCCTTCTCTGACCTCTCCAGGTTCACCTGCCAGCCGCAAAGAGGCTCAGACAACTGTCTTTCTTGCTAAGGAAGCGGCATCCCCCCTTCGTGTCATGGTTGCCGCTCAATCAGACGGAGCTCATCGGTGGTAGTTAGCTGAAGGTTCGAGTGAGAAGACAGGCTGGTGAATCCTGATGAGCCCGCACCTTGCTCAGCCTATCACCGCCTTCCACCGGGGCTCTGCAGCCCTCACGTGTAGCCAGAGAAGCTCTGGGTCCCACAAGGAATGACCATGATGTCTAGGCTGACAGCTCCCTCAAGGAGAGAGTTACCATGCGAGTCTTCTCTAGTGATTTCTAGAGCGTCCCTTCTACCTTGAATTCAACTCTCGTTAGCACCCTCTTCTCCTTCACCTTCACCTTCACCTTGGATCCTGGTCCATGTGCCACCCATCCCAAGTGGCGTCCCATATGAAATGCATAGGAAGAGAGCTTGTATTGAATAGATAACCAGGAAGCAGGAGCAGCCAGGGCATGTTTACTTACCCTGTGAGTGCTTTTTATTTAGAAGAGGTGTTTTTTTCCATCCCCTTAACCGAAAGAACCTTTAGTTACTGCATAATGAATATTTTAAAAATCTCTTCTCGTGACCAGAGTCAGGAATTTTTCTGTGTTCCAGTTAATCCAGCTCCTCTCGCCAAGGAAAAGGCTCACAAAGGATAATGCTAACATAACTTTTCTGGTTGATATAGAATCTCAGTTTCTTTTATTGAGAGGTTCAGGAAGGATTTCGCCCCCCCCACCCCCTTTTAAGCGGGTAATTGAAAATGGAGAGGGAGCTCTGGTAATGACCTTGAGGTTTTCCTGATGCTAAGAGGCTCTGCAATGGCCACCACATCTGTGGTCATTTTGAGGTAGTTAGATACAGGCCCTCAAGGAAGTACCAAGAGAAGAGGGCCCGAGTCAGGGCAGAGGGAAATAGCCTGGAACAGGGTGCTTGTACTAATGAAAATGACAGCTCTTTTACTTCTTTGAGAGTTCGGAGACCCAAGACAAGTTCCCTAAATGGCTTCAGCCAGCCTGATGCAGAAGGGAAGATGAGAAGTAATGGCACTTTCACTGGAAAGCTTAAAGCTCAATTAGCTCTCAGGTTGACTGAGTTTCGTTAATGCATCAGTGAGATTCTGGGAAGGCAGGCCAGACATGCAGGGCGCTCTAAGTTAGAATGAAGAACACAGGGAAAAGAAACCAACCCAGGTGATTTTTTCCCACATTTTGGCCCATCTGGCACTTGAGCCATTTCTGATTTCTTACCTTGTTAGCAGGCTCCAGGAGAAACTTGGTACCGTCGCCCGTTTACACTTGTGATTAATTTTCTATTACCCAGGACGCTGTAAGTAAATGGATTAAAGAACCATTTGATCTTCAAAAAGAGGTTTATGGTTGCTTTGATGATTAAATACCCAGGGGACACAATGGATTATCATGGATAATGGATTAGAAGAAGTGCGATATTAGAAATGGCCTGTCGTCCTTGGCCATAGAGAGATGGTGCTGAGTGGCTGAATAAGGACCAGGCTGTGCAACTGAATGAACAGCAGAAACACACCTTGAATTTCGTTTGCTCCAGAGAATTTATTCTTCTCACTTCCGGAAGGAAAGTCCACAGACTTGTTGATGAGGCTTTGAATATAACCTCTACTAGCTCAAGGTGCTAAATACTTGGGGAAGTATCTATGGAAGTATAAGTTCAGAGCTGAAAAAGAACTCCAAAAAAAAAGTTTACTACAGATGTACCTTAGTCCATTGAGTCTCTGCGACGAGCACCAGCCCATGAAGGGAAGTGTCCATACTGAAGATCCGCCCAACTGGTTTCCTCGTTGCTACTCTGTTGCTGCTCTCACATGCTGTCAATTTGGCTCTGACGTCTATTGTCCCATGTGAACACAGCGGAACACCGCCTGGTCCTGTGCCAGGCTCACGGTGGTGATGGTTGAGCTCACTGCTGCAGCCTCTGTGTCAATCTTTCTCCTTGAGGGACTTCTTCTTCCTCACTGACCCTCCACTTAGCCAAGGATGACATGCTTTCTCTAGGGACTGGCATTTCCTAACATGTCCAAAGTATGTGAGACATTACCTATAACTCAAAAAGAGGACGTGGACTTAGGGATAACATAGCTGTTGTCAGATGGATCTTGGCTGAAAGCGAGAATGCCAGATGTTTACCTGTGATTTACCGACTGTGGAAAGACATGAAGCTATGTAAATTACAGCTGATTTGGTTCACATTTCTAAGAACATTTCATTGTGCTCATGTGAAACCTGAACATAAAACAAGAGGTGATCGCTGGAACAGACTAAGGGGTTACTGGGTAGTTCAAACCAGGAAAGGTGTGAATCAGGTTGTGTCCTTTCACAATACTTATTCATAGACATCTTTTAAAAAATCCTCCCATCTTCCCTCCGTTCCTCCTTTGTTGTGCACCTTCTTGCATATAGAACTTTACAGTGTTGCAGCCCAAGGTTTGACACATTTTCTTCAACCAATGGTCTGAGAAGCTAGATTTCAAGATGGGAGGAGGGCTCATTCACAACCTGTGGTGCGAAAGTGACACAGTCTTGCTTGCGGAGGGTGAAAATGACTTGAAACACTTACTGATGCAGGTTAAAGACGACAGCCTGTAGTGTGGATTGTGCCTCAACATAAGGAGAACAAAAATGCTCACAACTGAACCAGTACGATTGAAGTTGCCAGGGATTTTTATTTTAGCTAGGCTCCACAATCAAAACCCACACAAGACAGCCAAGAAATCAAAATGCACATGGTCCTGGGCAAATGTGCTACCAGGGGCCTCTTTAAATGATCACAAAAGCAAAGATGCTACTTGGAGAGCTTGCGTGCCCCTGGCCCAACCCACGAGATTTTCACTGACCTCTATCTACACAGCCTGGACGATACATAAGGAGGCCCCAAATCAAAGGGGGGCCTTTGAATTGTGGTGTTGGCCAAGGATACTGGCTAGACCGGGGGCTGCAGGAAGAACAGACATCCCTATCTTAGAAGAGGTACAGCCAGAATGCTTCTTGGAACCATGATGGCTAGACTTGGTCTCCTCTACTTTGGACACATTCTCAGGAGGGACCAGCCACCAGGAGAAAGACATCGTGTTTGGAATAGTAGAGGGTCAGAGAAAAACAAGGACGACCCTCAGCAAAATGGAATGTCAGTTGCTGTGACTGTCGGTGCAGGCATAGGACCAGGCAGTGCTTCATTTCGCTGGGCATAGGGTCACTGGCACTGGAATTAATTCGATGGCATCTAATACCAACAAAGGTATCTAAATCCTAGTACCTGAAGCCTGTGACTATGTTACCTTCACAGGTCAATGGGGCTTGGCAGGTGTCATTATGGATCTTGAGATGGGAAGATTTTCCTGAAATATCTGCGTGGTTCCAATGTAATCAGGAGCCATCCTAGAAGGAGGGAGGCCGGGGTATGGGAGTCAGAGAAGGAGATGTGATTATGGAAGTAGAGATCAAGCGATGGGAATACCAAGCCTAAGAAATGTGAGAAACTCCTAGAAGCTGCTAACGGGCAAGCAAACGGATTCTCCCGGAGGGACTCCAGAAGGGAGATAACCCGCTGGCACCTGGACTGAGTGTGGTCATCGTCAATGTTGAGTCAACTCCGACTCAGGGCGACCCTGTATAATGACAGTAAAACAGCCAGGCCTTCCTGTCTTTTGCAGGACTGCTGGCTGTGTGAGAAACTGGGGTTGCAGCGGAGTGCAAACCAGGGACCTTTTGGTTTTGACCTTGGGCTGGCGTTGTTTGATTTTTCCTTCCCACTTGAGAAGTCGGTGGAGGTGCGGGGGCCACCTCCTCACCATTCTGACATAGAGGAAGTACCTTGGGCATAGGAAGCCGGAACTTCTACTCCAGAAAAGTCTTGGAAACTTACAAGAGCAGTCCTACAGGGTTGCTATGAGTCGGTGTCGACTCGATGGCAGTGAGCTTTGAGTTGAGGCCCTTGTTTAGCCGACGCTGAGTGCTTTAAGCATCCTTCCCCTCCTCTTCTTTTGGTGCCATTCTTTGAAAACCAAAGCTGTCCTACTGGAAAGTTTGCTGTGCTTTGCAGGTGGAAAAACGAAGGAAAGACTCAAAGCAATGGAAGAATTGTAGTGGAAAGAAGACAACTAGCAATAAAAGCCGAGGATCTGCAAGGTCAGCGTCTCAAGGCAAGAAAGACTCCTGAAAATTGGTGGTAACACAGCAGATACAACACTTCCCACCTGAAGTGACCCCTGAAGCGACAAGGTCAGAGAGTTTTAAAATTACCTTTCCCCGGATGATAAACTAGAGTACCACCCACCGTAAATCGAACCACCCAGTGCAATAAGCCAGCAGGGCTTGAAATGGAAACAAATTTCAAGTCTCAACGCACTCTCCACCCCCATCTCTTCCATTTGAAGCAGAAAGACAAAGCCATTTCTTTCTATCCCCTTTAAAGGCCATTGTTACTCCTTTCCTACATTTCTTTCAATCGAACATTGTTGCTGTTTTCACACCTTAGGGTAGGCTTCCCCAGGCAGGTGAAAATCCAGAGCAGAACAAAGAAGCATAGCCAAGCCAATAGGCCATTGGGGTGGATATTAGCAAGGCTGGCTTTGCTTTCCACTTTTTAAAAAGCGAATCCCGAGCCAGAGCAAAACAGAAAGGAAGAATCCACTGTTTAATGCAGGCCATGTGTGTGTCCTTTCCCAGTCTTGTTACCCAACCAGGCTTGGTGGTCTTGGTCTTGGTCACGGGTCTCTAGAGAATTCCTTGGAGCCATTCCGCCCTGGAAGGGGAACACCTACTTTTTCATCCAAATGGCACCCTTCTTTCTAGACTTTCCACCTGACATTTTAATTACTTAATTGCACGGAACGGATTTTTTCAAAATGCGTGGTAGCTAGCGGTGAAGCTGTGGGAGAGCGGGTCAGCTCATCTAGTTGTTCGTTGCCTCACACTGCAGTGGTGGGCAGCTGCCTTCACATAGAAACCCAAACCAACCCACTGCACTGAGTGGATCGTGACTCCTGGTGACGGTACATATAGGCCTTCTGAGAGTGTAAACCTTTATGGAAGCATAAAAGTTATTTTCTCCCATGGAGCCAAGGGTGGGTTTGAACCTGTAATCTTGTGGTTAGCAGTCCAACACTTACCCAGCACGACGCCTCCTTCACATGTAGCAGGTTTTCGATACATGTTTGATTTGGCTTGTACTTGTTACACCGAAGGAAGGTTATTGTGTACTGACATTGTTTTTAGACGGGACTTGAAGACATTGATCCAACATACACATTGTGGGAGACTCTTCATTTCACCAGCCGGGTGTTTCCATGGAAGGAAAGTTGAGCCTTTGGGGAAAGGAGAGTGGGTTTCAGTCAGTCCTTCCTGCAATTGTTCTCTTTCAGATCAGCTCCATGTCACAGGGGCTGTGTTCGGGTGGGTTCTTTAGCATAGGGGAAGTAGGACAGGCTTGTCTGCTGGGGTGTAAGCTTAATTCATGGCCAAAGTTCTATGAAGTCCTACTCACTGCAATCCAAGCCACATTGAAAATTGTATCAGGACCATAGAATAGGAAAATATTAAGATTAATACCTATATCTTGGCTTTCTGCACAGAAAAGTTGTTCTAAAAATAAAGGAATAATAATAATAATATATTTAATACAATAACAAGGGTTCTTGGGGAGGGTGGGGGAAGGTGTGGATAAAGGGGAGCTAATATCAAAGAGTACAAGAAGAAAGAAAATGTTTTGAAAATGATGGTGGCAACATATGTACAAATGTGCTTGACACAATGGATGAATGTATGGATTTTGATAAGACTTGTAAGAGCCCTGGGTAAAAATATTTGGTAATAAAAAAGAAAATGGTGACAACAATTGTACAATCATGCTTGATATAATTGAACTATGGATTGTTAAAATATCTGTAGAGCTCCTAATTAAATGGGGAGAAAAGAAGAAGGAAAAGTTATTCTATCAATGTGTTATATTTAAAATATATATAATTAGATCCAATTTGGTTAATTTTTATTTAGAAGTTGTACATGGTTATTTTTAAGGACTGTAGGCATCTCTCTCTCTCTCTCTCTCTCTCTCTCACTGCCATCAAGTCCATTCTGACCCCCAGGGACCCCGTAGGACAGGTTAGAACTGCTCCTGTGAGCTTCTGGGACTGTAACTCTCTAGGGAGTAGAAAGCCTCATCTCTACCCAAGAAGCACGACCCAACCCCTAAAACCAATGGCACCAGGGCCCCTGTTTTCTTTCATGTAATAGAGGTTTTGCTGTCAAGGAAATTCTGGTCCCCTTTGTAAATTTTCCTTCTTTGTCTAATTTCTGCTCCAGATTGGGTAGTATTGCTATTTTTTCGTCTTTAAATATTTGGTAGCTGTCACCAGTGATGCTATCTGGTCTTTGCGTGTTGGGAGAAAGTCTTAACCACAAATTATTTTTTTTAAACCCAGAGCTATGCAATCTCACTCTTTGGTATACACCCTAAAGAAATCGAGGAAAACCAAAACAGATACAGGCATACCTATGTTTATGGCGGCACTTTCTATAACTGCAAAAGCATGCAGACGATCAAATGCCCTGTCTGTAGTGGGATGGCTAAGCAAGCTCTGGTGCCTGCACACAGTGATGAGTCTGTCAAACCACTGGTGGCCTGGGAAAGACTGGAGGAAGGGATGCCCAGCCAAGTCCGTCAGTCTCCTACACATTTCACGACCCCAATGGTATAGACAAAGAAGTAAGAATGTTTTTCACACCAAAGGATAAGACTTTAAGATCTATGATGAGACAGGGTGGGTGGGAAAGGGACAGGACAGGAAGGTAAGGAGGGAGGGAGGTTGTGTAAACAAAATAAAACACAAAATCACGCATGTGGGAAATAGTGTGTTACTGTCACTGTTTTGACGAGACTGTTGTGTAATGACATGTTTGTTTTCATCGTAAGTGTTGCATTCCACAAAGAAAAGGGAAAGACTAAGAAATAAATTTAAAGAGAGAGAGAGAGAGACCAGTCTTATAAAACCGTCCAGATTCCTTGCCCTTCAGACCTAAACACTGCTCTGAGTGCTTAGCCAGGAAGATGGAAAGGGAAACTGACAAATTATTTTGAGACACGTAAGCCAGTTAAAACAGAGAGAGTTATAGAGCTATTGAGGCTCTCTGTTCTTCCTGGGTGAACTTTGTTTGCATTGCTCATAAAATGGATTCATTGTCTATAAATTGATAAATATATTACCTTACATTTCTTTGAAAGAGTCCTGTGTTTTCCTTTTAGTATCTGTAGCATGTATGGAAAGGTCACTTCTTTTAGTCATGATATTAATAAGTTATGTCTATTCTCATTTTTCCAATCACCCTGTCTAATCCAATTTCTCAATTGTATTAATCTTAAAGAACCAGATTTGGTTTTATTGACCTTCCTCTATTTCCCCTCCCCCCGTTTTCTTTTTAATTAACTTCCATTCTAATCATTATTATTTCTTTCTTATATGTACTCTAGACTTTCTTTTATGCTTTTTTCTCTTTCTTTAAGATGGAAACAGGCTGTTGATTATACAGAGGATACTTTTTCCCCTTCTAACATGGCTATAAAGTTTTCTCTATGTACTGCTTTAGAAATATCTCACAAAATTTAAATATTGTATTTTCATTTTAATTTCTTTCCAAGGATTTTGTAATTTTTCTTTCAATTTCTCCTTTGGTCCATGGGCTTTTTAAGAAGTGTTATTTTGTTTACAAATATTTGGGGATCTTTCATTCTTTAATTTAATTTAATTCCATAGTGGCCAGACAACATATTTTGCATGACTTGAATCTCTTCACATTTATTGGGACCTATTTGGTAGCCCAGAATATGTCTTGGTAAATGTTCTTTGTGTACCTGAAGATAATAAGCATTCTGCTGTCGATGAATGGAGTGTTTATATAAAAGCCAATTAGGCCAACTTGGTCAAAAGTACATCCTCTTCTCACTTATTATCTCATTATCTGGCAGTTTGAATGTCAATAATAAAGCATCTATGAGATGAGTTTTCACATCAGTGGCATCTGGCAGCCATGAACACCGAGGTACGCAGTGAGAATGATGCTGGCTGTCAGGGTTGGGGTTGCGTCGTCTGGGCTGGGCTGTACGTCTCAGTGACATGGTGGTTTTGTAACGATGCCGTTGGCAGCTGGGTACTGTTGGGGCCACTTTCCATTTCTGAACCTGAGGTAGTCATCGTACATTTTTGCATAATGCCCAGTTTCACATACTAGCTAATCATGCCCATAACTGAAGGGCTGTGCGGTTGAAGTCTCCTATGGCTGCTACTCGTGCTTCCAAGTGTTGCGAGTGGAATATTAAAAGTCGGTGACATTTGTTGTCAACTGTTATTTCTACTCTTGCTCTTTTTGTCCTTCTCAGTTAAGACCTTTATAAAATCACTTTATTTCTATACTGGTGGTGCTTCAAGAGATAGGACCTAGACACATATTGTTTCGGTTCGCCACCCGTAAGCAGAATTCATAAGTAAACTCCCAAGGTCTTTCTACTCTTCAGATTCTAGGACAAAATCCATGTGGGCAATGAAGTGGCATAGAGGAGATCCAAAACTGGAAAGAAAGAAAGAAAAAAAACCCACACATACAGACGAAAGCATGCACAATAGAGCAACAGGGAGCTTTTGTTTGACAAGGAATGTTCTTAGCTATATAAATAGATCTTTAATAACAAGGACAGATGGGGGACTTTTTTCTTTTTGGAGGTTACCCAGCTTTCCAGTTTTTGAAAATATAAGTAATCAGATGCCAGTGAAAAGAAACTCACCTTGTGTGAGGAAAGAAGAGAAGATACTGCATGGTGAGAAACAGCTACTCAGAATTGGGTGACCTGGGTTGATTTGAAAAGAACTTTCTAATTCTGGGACTGTGTAAATTCATTCCTTAAAAATTGCTCATAATGGGGGAAATAACTCTTCAGTGAAAACTGTAAGCGTCAAGAAGCCCCGTCAGCTATCTGTTTCAGTTAGTGACAAGGAAGAGGAAGAGGACGGAAAGGAGCACAATTTAAAGTGAGCACGGTGGGCTGGTGTCTGCAGTGCACTCTCCGAAGTATTGAAAACGAAGCAAGAGCAGACGCACAGACGGGTGGGCAGTTGAGTAGACATGCGATAAAGTAAGTCAAGAGAATACGAATGGTAGAATCTAGGTTATGAGTACATGAGTGCTCACTGTAAAATTCTCTCCACTTTTTTCTATGTTAGAAAAATTTCATAATACAACCATGGAGACATGAATATTGTGGTGATAGAAACTGCGACAAAAGAAACCAACTGCTTCCAGACATGTACTAATCAGACAAAACAAAGCAAACTCAGAGAGGTCACTGCCGCATCGATTTTCTTGGAGAAACATCTCTGTGGGCTTGTAAGATTTTACCTTTGCTTTGTTAGAATGATAGGTAGACTTGGTGTTGGAGCCCCTTGTGTGTACAGATGGTTAAGCATTAGGCTTCCAACAGAAAGGTTGAAGGCTCAAGTCTCTCAGAGGCACCTTAGAGGAAAGGTCTACTGACCTACTTCTTAAAAATCAAACCCACAGTCATCTCATGGAGACCCTATAGAACTGTCCCCATGGGTTTCCAAGACTATAAGTCTTTGCAGGAGTAGAAAGACCTGTCTTTCTCCCACAGAGTGGGTGGTGGTAGCAAACTGCTGACCTTTTGGGTCACAGCCCACTGCATAACCACCAAGCCACCAGGGCTCCCTCTAAAGAAATCAGCTCCTGAAAACTCTATGTAGCACAATTCTACTGTGCCACACAATACAGTTGCCACAATTCTATTGTGCCACGCAATAAGGTTGCCATGAGTTGGAGTTAGCACAGGGGAAACTGTTGTTTTGTTTGTTTCATGGCTTGACCCTTTCTGGCAGATGCCAGGGAAAAATTTTTGCAAGACCAGGGGCTTCTTCATTGCCAGTACTTTTTTTCCCCCAACAATGTAAACAGCTGCTACACACATGGACCTCACCAGATGAAACACGGAGCATCAGATCGACAAAATCTGTAGGAAGACACTATGGAGAAGCATCAGTCCCACCATGGGAGAAAGATGAGGCTTTCTACTTCCATAAAGATTTCTAGTCTTGGAAACCCACAGAGGAAGTTTCCTCTGCCCCATACAGTTATCATGATCCAAATTGACCTGGTGATAGTGTGCTTTTTGTTTTGTTTTGTTTTGAAGTGCAGGTTGACGTTGAAGAAGATTAAAATGCGAAAAAGATTAAAATATGAAGAGCTAAAAATGACCTTGAGTATGTCTATCTCACTTGGACTTTGAGCACATGTCAAAAATAGATTCACTTCATTGAACATTCATGAAAGGAGACCTTACAAGGTGGGAATGACACCAGTCCCATCATATAAGGAGAAAGCAAACCTCATGAAAAAGACAAGAAATTAAGAAAAGGCAAAAGGAGAGGTCAGAAGACACTCTGAAACTCGCTCTTGCCTGGAGAGTAGTTAAGCCTCTGGAAGAAACGATGAAGTCAAAGAGCTGAACAGAAAATTTCGAAGTTCAAGAAGACAAAGCAAAACATTAGATCGATATGTGCAAATAACTTGGAGATAGAAAACCAAAAAGGAAGAACATAGTCACCCCATATCAAGTCGAAAGAACTGAAGAAAAAATTCAAGCCTCAAGTTGCAATTGGGATCCTATGGAAAAAATATTGTAAGGTAAAGAAACATCAAAAGAAGATGTAAACATTTACATGGAGTCACTGTATTGAGAAGAACCGGTCTGCGTTCAACCTTTTCATGTGGCAGCATCTAAGCAAGAACCAGTGGTACTGAAAGAAGGAAGCCAAGCTTCACTGAAAGCATTAGCCAAAAATAAGCTCCCAGGACTGATGGAATATCAGATGAAACTTTTAAAGAAGCTGATGGAGCACTGGAAGCACTCACTTGTCTGTGCCAGGAAGTTGGGAAGACAGGTAGCTATGTGGTCAGTTGGTTGGAAGAGATCATGTTTGTACTCATTTCAAAGAAAGGTGACCTGATAGAATGGGGGCATTTTAGGATGATACCATTAATATCACATGCAAGTACAATTTTGCCGGAGATCACTCAACAATTGTTGCAGCAGTACACTAACAGGAAGCCGCCAGAGGCTCATGTCAGATTCAGAATAGGACATGGAACGAGGGACACTATTGCTCACATCAGATGAATCTTGGCTGAAAACAGAGAGTACGAGAAAGATGTTTACTTGTGTTTTATTTACTATGCAAAGGCATTTGCTTGTGTGGATCATCACAAACGATGGGTAGCATTGAAAGAATGAGAATTTCAGGACACTTCATCGTGCTCATGGGAACCTGTGCACTGATCACGAGGAAGTCACTTAAACTGAACAAGGAGGCACATGGAGTGTGGCCAGGAAAAGTTTGGGTCACGGTTGTATCTTTTCACTATCCCTATTTAATCTGTGTGCTGAGCCAATAATATGAGAAGTTGCATTATACAAGAAAAGATTGTGGCTATTTTCTGTGGTGGGTTATTAGTTATTTTTTTTACATATTAGGGTTTATCTCTGTTGGAATTTGTCATTGTTGTTAGGTTTCTTGACTTATATGTATTTTTCTTTTTGGTATATGAAATCCAGGATGGATGAATCTATAGGGACAATAGGTAGAATAAGGGTTCCTGGAGGTGTGACAGGGAAGGGGGGATGGTAATGGGGGAGCTGATGTCAAGAGTACAAGACAGAAGAAATGTTTTGAACTGATTGTCATAGCAATTGTACAATACTACCTGATATGATTGAACTATCGAATGTTATGATGTCTGGGGTAGGTCCCAATAACATGGTTTGAAAGAAAAAAGAAAAGAAAACTGTAGAAAAATAAAATAAGAAGATTGTGGCAGCAGGATTGGAGAAAGGCTTATTAACAACCTATGATATGCAGATGATACCACTTTGCTGGTTGAAAGTGAGGAGAACTTGGAGCATTTGCTGATGAAGATCAAGGACTGCAGCCTTCAGTAGGGACTACAATTTAGTGTAAAGGAAACCAACATACTCAAGACTGGACCAGTAGGTAACATCACGGTCAAAGGAGAAAAGATTGAAGGTATTAAGGATTTCATTTTGTTTTGGTCCACAGTCAATGCTTACGGAAGTGGTATTCAGGAGCTCAAATGTTGTATCGTATTTGGCAAATCTGCTGTAGAAGACCTCTTTAAAGTGTTGAAGAGCAAGGTGCTACTCTGAGGACAAACGTGTGTCTGATTCAAGCCATGTTACTTTAAATGGCCTCATATGCATATGAAAGTTGCACATTGAGTAAGGAAGACCCAAGAAGGGTCTAGGCATTTGCATGGTGGCACTGGAAGCACAACAGAAGTGCCATGGAAGAGTGCCAAAAGAACAAACACATTGGTCTGGGAAGAAGTCCCACCAGAATGCCCCTTAGAATTGCAGGTAGTGAAACTTTGTCTCATGCACTTTGGACACATTGTCAGGAGAAAGCAGTCCCTGGACAAGGACACCAGGCTTGGTAAAGTTGAGGGACAAAAAAAAGGAGAAAGGCCCTCACCAAGACGGACTGACACCGTGGCTGCAACAGTGGGCTCAAACATAGAAGCACTGGGAGGATGGCGTGGGACCAGGCAGTGTTTCATTCTGTGGTTCACGGTGTCCTTGTTTGTCAGAGCTCACTCGATGGCATCTCACAGCAACACCTTTCCTGGCACTTGCTTGGGTCTTCTAAAACTCAGATGCGCTAAATTTCCCCTCTTTATTAGAGGCTCCCAACCCATGGCCGTCAGGCTTTCATCAAAGAAGAAGTGTTACAAAGTTTTAATTCCCTAAGCAGATGACAGTATGTACCAATCCAAGAAAAGGTTTTCTAGGTAGTCCACTCTTCCATCGTATAATATCTAACCTTGCCAGTGTCAGTTGGCAGGTTCCGATGGTTAGAGCGTGGTACTAAGGGGATCCAAGATGCATTGGCCAAATGGCCTTCAGCCTAACGTAGTATGATTCTGACTTGATATCAGAATGATGGGTTCAATCATTACCCGGGCCAGGCTTATTTCATATGAAACTATTAACCCATTGGCTACCAAAACAACCCCAATTCTAGAGTTATTGTTTATAGCTGTGCTCTTTGTCATAAATGGGAACTTAGAGAGAATCTACCTCAACAGATTCACAAAACAGAAGGAGACAAATGAAGCTTTCTACTCCCGTAAAGAGTTACAGTCTGTGAAACCCACAGGGTCACTATGAATTGGAACCAACTCTATGACAGTTTTCTTCTTTGTTTTCTTTTGGGGGGGCGTTCTAGGGGAGAATTGGAAAGCAGGAGCACTGGTGGGGTAGTGAGCTGCTAACCGCACTGTCAGCAGGTCAAACTCACCTATGGGAGAAAGTGGAGGTTTTCTTCTCCAGTAAAGATTTAAAAATTCACGGAGCAGTTCCGCTCTGTCTTAGAGAGTCACTATGAGACAGAATCGACTTGCTGGCAGTGAGTTTTCTGGGTTGGGAAACAATTTACTCATGGGTATAAGGAACATGTGATAGGATTAGCTTGCTAGTAGCAAGCTACTAGTAAATCTGAGTGGAAAACAATTTTCCCTTTAGAAGAAGAATATTTTAAAAATATATTTTAAAAACTAATGGTATTGTTGAAAGGATGCAGAGAGACTGTGCAAGGAAAACTGTACGCATTGCAGGTAGGCATGCGACCACTCTATGTATCCATCTGTTCTTAGGCTGAAAGATGTGACCGCTGTTATTTGCAAGATTGTGTGCAATGTGGTTGGTGCACAATCAGTGTTACTGCTGTAATCACGGGGCTGCAAGGGGCATTATAATGCTGAGCTGCTGTTCTCACTGACATGGAGCCTGTTCCTTAGCGAATAACCTCCCAAGAATCCTTGGACCACATCGATGTTTACCATTCTACAAAGACAGCTGTTTTCCTCTCTCTTGGATTTGATTTTTGTCTGGTTTTGGAAGCCCTGATGAATTTTAAAAAGTCATTTGAGCATTCAGATGTGACATATTTTGAAGGATTTCTGTGGCTAGTTTAAACATTTATTAGAAGGAACTACTTACATGTTGGAACTAGAAGAAAGCTTGATTACTTTACTGCCATCCCCATTCATTATTAATAAGGAAGTGGAGGTCCAAGGATATATGTGATTAGTTTAAGACTGTGAGCAGAGCAAGCTCTAGATTCCAACTCCCCTAATCAGTGGCTGGCATAAATTCTCTCTGCTGTCTCACTAGTCACTTGGAAAACATACCTGTCCTGGTTTGGAACAGGTCTCACCTGCATTAGCTATCATTTTAGAATAAACTTGTGTATACTCCTCGGGGAGAAAATAGTTTAACACCACCCCCCTAAAAAAAACCTCTTTCAACACATAATAGTTATAATCATAACAAAATAAACAACCCACTTTGAAAATGGGCAAGAGGCACACTGGTGTTTATGGTAACATTGTTCATAATAGCCAAAAGGTGGGAACAACCCAAGCTTCTAGAAACAGTTAAGGGGATAAACAACATGCAGTATGCTCATACAAAACAATATGATTTATCCCTAAGAGAAATGCCAATGAGTATAGAAAGGACTACAGATTCCAGAAGAACAAACAAATCTGACTCGGAAGATGTCCAGCCAGAATTTTGGTTTATATTGTTTTCTTCGATTTTTGTTTGTTCATATTAGAGGGTATCTCCAAGGTGATATGTCAATGGAGGTCACCCTCTTGAAGCTGTGTTACAGGCTTTTCCATTTTTGGTATATGAAACCCAGGATCAATGAACCTAGAGGGACAGCAAGTAGGATAAGGGGTTTGGGAGGAGGGGCGTACAGTGGTGGAAGTAGGGTAAAGGGAGGTGATGTCAAGGAGTCCAAGAAGAAAAAGGATGTTTAGGAAAACTGATTGTGGTAGCAATTGCATATTTTCCTTGACGTGATTGAAATTTGGAATGATATTCTATATGTATTAAATCCCAACTAATAATAATAAATATATATATATTTAAAAGAATATTCCTTAGAAGTAAGAATAGTGAGACTTCATGTCACATACTTAGAGGTGTTGCATCAGAAGAGACCAATCCCTGGAAAGGGACATCCTGATTGATAAAACAGAAGGTATCAAAAAAAGAGGAAGACCCTTGACATGATGGACTGATACAGAGGGGCAGCAGTGGGTTTGAACGTAGCAACAATGGAGGGGACGGTGTGGGACTGAGCAATGAGTGGTTCATTCTGTGGTACTTGGGATCACTGAGGGTTCAAAGAGACTTGATGGCCCCTAGCAACAACCTAACAAGGAGTAGCGAAGGCCTGACACAGATAAACCTGGAAAATATGCTGTATTAAATAAGTCTGATACAACGATGAGCTGAGAGGCTGGCAGTTTGAAGGCCCCTATTAGCACCTTGGAAGACAAGCCTGGCGCCCGACTTCTGAAATGTCACAGCTCAGGAATCCTGTGGAGCAACTTGACCACACACAGGGGCCACCATGAGTCTGGATTGGCCTGATGGCTGCTGACATCAACAAAGAGGCTGTGCACGGGCTGGGCTGTGAATGTCTAAGAGGCACGGAGTGTCTGTCTGAGGGAATGAAATGCTTTGGGAAACAGAGAGTGGTGATGCTTGGACCACACGATGAATGTAGTTAATGCCTCTGGATTGTGCACTCAAAAGCAGCTAATAGGCCATATGTTTGGTCTTATATACCAGGGCCTTCAAAACGTTCACAGGAGCATAGAATGAAATAATAACAGAATTGGTTCATGAAAATTTCAAAGCCTTTTTGTAATATTACCATCATTAAGGTCCAAAAGACGAAAATATCTCATTTTTCTTTTTTATTCATTATTTTATTCGGGGTGGGGGCTCTTACAGGTCTGATAACAATCCATATGAAACTATTTCTTAAATGGACAAACATTTAGACTGACACTTCACAAAAGAAAAGATGAGCAGCCAAAAGGTTCATGAAAACCTGTCACCATCACTGGTCAGTGGGGAAATACCTGTGAAAACCACCGGGAGCTACCCTACCCTCTACTCTTCCGGCCTGGCTTAGAGGAAAAAAGACTGGCACTGTCAGAGAGGCAGGCCCGCCAGGACAGGGACCAGATGGACCAACACGAGGGCTGCCCCAGGGAGTTCAGCCCAGGAACACCTAGGACAGCACAGAAGCGCACAGTGGTTCCTTCTGCTCTGCATGGGCTTCTCGGGATCGGAACCGACTCTATGGTACCTCAGTAAAAATTAGGGTTTGGAGAGACCGTGGACTAAGCAGACCATTCATACTCTGTTGATGAGAATGGAGCACAGTACAAACCTCCTTGGCAGCTGAGTATAAAGCTAAATACACTCTGGGGTAAAACACGGTTCCCCCACAGGTGCACACACGAGCTAGTGCACATGACCGAAGCAGCTTGATTTGTAACCGTTAAAAGGCCAGGAGAATCCCCAGGTCCATCTGCTTGCGGGTGCATAGATAAGCAAACGGTGGGATCTGCTTACAAAGGCCAGGTAGATTCAGCTTTGAAGAGCAGCAAGCTGCAGGTGCGCGGTACAGTGTGGGTAAATTGCAAAATATTACACCAAGTGACCGAAGCCCAACCCAGACAAAAGCATCGTAGGTGACTTGGTTCTATCAATTTCTAGAAAATGCAATCGACTCCTGCGGCGTAAGTCTGAGCAGTGATTGCCTGGGCCTCGGGCTGGGCGGGCAGAGGGGACTGCCATGAAAATAAGGACCTTGTGGTAACAGAAAGGTTCTCTGTTTTGGTTCTGATGCTGGCCCAGTGGGTGAGTGCTGTTGGCTGCACTGAGCAGGTCCCTGATGCACTGCGATCCCATGGACAAACTGTGGCACACTGCTCAGGCCCGGGCCACCCCCGTGATGGGTGGGGGCATGAACTGCTCTGATTCACAGGGTTTTGCACCGGCTGGTTCTGTTTAAAGTGAATCATCAGGCTTTTCTTCCGAGGTGCCCCTGGATGGACTCAAACCTCCAACCTTTGGGTTAGCGGCTGAGCACAGCAGAGTGTGTGTTACCCAGGATGCCCCCCAAGGGAATGAATTCATTTATGTGGGAAAGCTTCACACAAATTGTGGGAATGCTTCACTCAAATCTCCAGAGTTCTGGCTGTCGAGGAAGTTCTGACTCATGGTGACTCTACAGGATAGAGTGGAACTTCTCCATAGGGTTTTGAGACTGGAGATCTTTAAGGGAAATGATAGCCTTCCTCTTCTCCCATGGAAAGGCAGGTGGGTTCACATGGGCCCTCTTACGACTGGCAGCCCATCCCGCTCCCCTCTGTGCCTCCAGGAATCCTTTGGGTACACTTTATTGCACACATACACTTTCTCATTGAAGGGCATTTGAAAAAGCAGCGGTGATTTCTGAGACACAGATGATCCCTGAACACAGAGGACGGCTGCCAGGACACCCACCTTCCATGTTCTCTTCCATTGATCCGGTCCCACGGAGCCCCGTGGTGTCATTGCCGCTTAGAGGATCGAACTGTAGTTGGACAGTAGTTGGCTCATCTTTGTAAGCTGCAAGAAGGCTAAATAAATGAAAGTAAGGGAAGTCGTTTTCTGGAGAATTCATTTTTTGTCCTTTTTGCTTATAGAGTTGCAAGTCATAGTCAAAACATTTAAAAAGAGAGAACGAGCTATGGAATTGTTCCTCCCCTAATTTTTTGCTTCCTAAATAGCCCTGCAGTATTTAGTACAAATCAGTCTTGGGTGTGTGTGTGTGTGTGTGTGTGTGTGTGTGTGTATTTGTACCATTTTACTAAGGAAGAAGCTTTAGTCTCTTGTGACCAAGGGTTCTTTCTTGTCCTTTAATACTCAGCAACTTCTCAGGAGGGTGTGTTACGACCACCTCCATAGACAGCCCACCATAAATTGTTTGCCTTTCCCCAAACATACCAATAAGTACGACCCAGTATTGCCTGATTCTGAGGTAGGGTATCTAAGTGGCATTGTCAGGTAAGTGTTGGACTGAGAACCACAAGGTTGGCAGTTCAAACCCACCAGTAGCTCCATGGGAGAAAGATGAGGCTACGTGTTCCTATAAATATTTATAACTTTTGACACCCTATCTAGGGGCACTATGAGTCAGACTTGATTCCCTTTTGGGTATACCTTGAGAAACAATATTATTGAGTAACTTTATTCTTGAGATTTACAATTTCACTTGGAATCTGTCTTATTTTCATTAAAGCTACAATCAAATGCACAGGGGGGATTTTATTTTTCTTTTCCAAGGCAGATGGGCTGATTCCATCCAAAAGTCAGGATGAGATCCATGCTCTTCCTGGTTGATGTAAGACAACAGTATTCCGACGCGTAGCTTGCCTTTGTGGGGATTTGGTTGGGGGCCAACCCTCCTACATTCTGACATCTACATCTCAGGCTGGTTCTGAGTTGTATCTTTTTTTGCTGTAAGAAGACTGAAACCAGAAGTATAGTGCTTTCTACAAATCCTGTGAGTTGTCCTAGTGCATTAATGAACTTGAGGGAGTAGTGGAAGTTAGGAAGTCAGAAGTGAAGGCGCTTTGTGGACCCCAGAGCTTGTAGCTGTCGTCTGAGGTCTTGGACCAACTCAGCAGCTGGAGGGCTGTGCTTTTATCGTGGGAGCGCTGACCCAGCTCTGGGGGGCTAGCACCAGAGAAGGAAGGGTTGTGTGCAGGGGGGCTGGGATCAGAACAGAAGTGGCAGAGAATCCAGAAGTGAGGATTTGATAGGCCCCTATGAGGTTTCTTAGCCCCCTCTCCCACTCTCACTTTTCCTTTTTTTTGGTTAAAGTTCAAATCTGACACTTATGCTAATTCTCTTTTGATTGGAACTGTCTGCTACAGCTGTTCACCTTTGTCTTCCTCTCCTGCTTCATCTTTCTTTGCCTGCTCAAGCCTTCCATATCCTGAACCATGGGCCAGGTTGCTCGGGTCGCTCAAGCCTATGAACTACACCATCCTTTCACCTCCCTGCAGTTTTCTTGTCTAGAGGATGGGGATGAAGGACACAATTCAATCATGGTGGGGAGGTGTGGATGAGGTATTTTAGAGATGTCAAGCGAATGATCCTCAGATTTATGAATGATATTCTGAAGCACAAAGAGAAGGCCATGGCCAAGCTGGCCATCATTGTCTGAAGGCCATGTCTAGAGGCTGCCCAGGCTCAATCCATGCACTATCACAGACAGTCAGCCGTAACATCCCATCCAGCATCCTCCCTGATGAGTTGGTTGGGGCCATGAGTGAGTAGGGGGTTAAAAACAGGTGTCAGATCCCCTTACAGAAGGGTCCCAAGAAAGAGATGAGCCAGTCATGGTGCCATATAGTACCAACTAAATATACAACGTTCCTCTAGTTCTTTAATGCTTCCTCCCACTCCCACTATCCTGACCCCAGTTCTACCTTATGAATACAGCGAGATCAGAGCATGTACGCTGGTACAGCTGAGAGCTGGCAACACAGAGAACCGAGGGCAGGTAAACCCCTCAGAACCAATAATGAGAGTAGTGATACCAGGAGGGTTAGGGAAAGGTGGGGGAAGAAAGGGAGAACCTATCACAATGACTGACATATAACTCTCTCCCAGCTCTTTGAGGAAGACACGTGCTCCGTCCCCGCTCCCATCCCTGACTCACCGCTGTTTGCTCTCGCGGAGGAACAAGTTGGTCAGGAAGTGCCCCACCGCCATGGCATTTAAGGACACCGGAAAGACACCTGTGGAACCAGAGGTGGCCATTCACTGAATTAGAATTACTCTGACCAGCCGCAACGTGACATCCTTGGAGAAAGTGTGTGCTGACTTGATCAGAGGGGCTAAGGAGAAGAACCTTAAAGTGAAGGGACCAGTTAGGATGCCTACCAAGACTCTGAGAATTACGACCAGGAAAACTCCCTGTGGGGAAGGTTCTAAGACCTGGGATCGATTCCAGATGAGGATCCACAAGCGTCTCATTGACTTGCACAGTCCATCTGAGATAGTGAAGCAGATCACTTCCATCAGTATTGAGCCTGGAGTAGAGGTTGAAGTCACCATTGCAGATGCTTAAATCAACTATTTTAATAAATTGATTTATCTGTTGGTTAAAAAAAAAACAAACCTCTCCCAGGGGGACAAACCACAGAAAAGTTGATGAAGGGACAATGGTGGGTATAAGTCATGAAAAAAAATTATAAATTATCAAGGGTTCATGAGGGAAGGAGGGAGGGGGAGGGATGAGAATGAGCTGATACCAAGCGCTCAAGTAGAAAGAAAATGTTTTGAGAATGATGATGGCAACATTGGTACAAATGTCCTCGACACAATGGATGGATGGACGGATGGACGGATGGATTGTGATAAGAGCTGTAAGAGCCCCAATAAAATGATTTTTTTTAATGTCTGGTACCCAACCACAAGGTTGGCAGTTTCCAATCATCAACTGCTCTTCAGCAAATAGATGGGGCTTTCTACTCCTAAAAAGATATATAGTCTTCTGGACCCGCGGCCCCGCCTCAGTAAGGAGGCCTGCATTGATCCCCTAGTTGGGCCTGGTCCACCGACCCCCCACCTCAAGCGGTTTGCTGTAAGAACTGCCTGGGAAGCTGCATTTTTATGTGTTTCTGCTGTATGATAAAGAAATACTTGACAAATGGCTAAGGAATATGAAATGAGATTGCTGGATTCTCAGTAAATACCAGTTCCTGTGAAGTGACCATTTTACTCACGATTCTCCTGATATCAGATGGGCTATTTGATATTTGAGACAAACTTCAGTCCTAACAATGTTTTCCGTATCTGATGACAACCAGGAGAAAGATGCTTCCGAAAAAGGTCTCAGAAGGCAAAATTAGAAAATGAAGTGTGCCCAAACGCCAAGTCAGAAGAAACATTAGTATCAAATGAAACAAAGAAAAACACAGTTAACCCAGAAGTGCTCCCTAAATGTGCAGATTATTTGACTCACCTGGGTAGGTGACGCTGCCTGCGCTCCAAACAGAAAGAACACAAAAGAATGGATTGACTCTTAATCTGGTTAAACGAGATATTGAAAACTCGGTGTCCACTTTGGAAACCTCATTGAACCAAGGTATTGGCACAGGTGGTTTTCACACAGCTTTTGAGAATATAGATTCTACCTCTGTTACTTTGACTATTTCAGATTCACAAGATACTCAGTACTTTATGGAAACCCGAGAAGTGTTGGAAATAACTCTCAACCATATTGCTAATTCAAAATTTACAGATACTTCTGTGGAAATTAAGTCAGCACAGGAACCTCTGACCTTATTCAGCACAATTTCTCAAACAGTTGGAGAATGAAGGGCAAATAAGGAGTCTGTTATTGCAGTTTGTCCCCACTGAAAACCCCAGGCCTAGAGCGAATTGTTTTGTGCCCGCCCAATAAGAAACTGTGGAAATGGAGGACCCAGACACCAAAGACTTCTTCGACACGGATGCTGACTCTAGAGCAGAAGTTTTGCAAATTGAATGTGCTTACTACGGACAGCACATAAATAAGGAACTTCCATCTTTGGCAGAAAGTTTCGAAGCTGCCATCCAAGATAACTCTTGTTGAACTACAAGAGCAGTAGGAAGATGAAGGTCTTTGGAAGCTCCAGCGAGGCAGCAACCACAGGAAAGCTGGCGCTGAAGCAAATGGCAAGCTGTGGAAAACTGCTTTCGCAATGTACGAGTTACTATGCTGTAAAGACCTTTTAAAGCTACACGGTTCCTAAGGTTGTGTGTGTGTGTGTGTGTGTGTGTGTGCAATCAAACCAAATTATCTGTAAAGTGAACTTTTCCTGTCTGAAGCGCTCGTCGGACTGAAGCTATCCAAGCCTCCAGTATGATGTACTCCCACACTTTCTGTTGCTGTAAAGCTCATTTTAAAGAAAAATTCAGAGAACTGTTGGTTCTGGAGAAAACAGTTTATGTCATTCTTTTTCAAATAGAAGTTGCTTATCGTCAATAATGCCAGCAAGCTGTTAGAGGAGAGGAAACTGTGATGATGGTCAGAAGAGCCCAGAATAGAAATCAGGCCCAGGAATCGATCCTAATTCTACCATTGGCATAAAACGTAGGCAAGTTATTTATCAAGCATGAGCCCCAGTCCCTACTCTGTAAAATAAGGGCCTTTCGTTACATCTCTGGTGTTTCTTCCCTTTCACACTTTTGACCAAGTATGATTTCTGCGTATGATAGTCTATATACTTCCTAAGAGGAGCCCTGGCCATACAGTCATTGATCAAGGGACTGTTAACCGAGAGGCTGGTGATTTAAATCCCCCAGCCACTTACTAGGAGAATGCTGTGATATTCTGCTTCTGTAAGGATTTTCACATCTTGAGAACCCTATTTTTTGGGGGGGGAGGTTGGTTTGCACTCTGTCCTTTAAGGTCACTGTAAGTCAAAATTCCCTTATGACCTTGGGCTTTCCTTCATATTAATAGAAGTCGGCTAGAACCAAATATAACTAGCTATTGGAATAGCTCCAATAATTATTAAAGTCTGTATTTAACATTTTGGCTATGATTTCACACTTATATTATAAAAGAATTCTTTGATAACTTTATTTCAGTTGAAATAAAATGAGGATCCAGTCACAAGTCCAGTTCTTAGAAATACTATAAACATTGAAGAACCTGTATGTCAGTATATTGTATATGATTGACACTCCTAATATATGATTGTTTATACTTTTAAATGAACTATTTATAGCTATATTAATAATTCAAATATGGAAATGAGGTTAAGTATATTTTAGAAACCATAGCCTACTTCTTAATAAGTATAATTTTTAAAGTATGTGCCTGTGTCATTTTTAAATCACAAAAACATAAAGTAATATGAGGGACTTCAAGAAGTATGTGGAAAATGGAATTAAAAGGTATGGAGAATTTTCCATGAATTTTAAAGCTCAATACTTAAAATTGTACATTATTACTCAGGTGAGTTTTACTGAGATTTATGAGAAATTATAGAAATGGCGATGATAGCCTCAGAATTAAGAAGAAAAGAGAAGAGGTGATGATACAAATAAAAATACCATTTAAATCTAAAAGAATTTAAGAAAAATGAATATAAAAGCAAAGACTTAGTGGTAATAACAAATGTGAAAAAGATAAGTGGCATTTCCTTAAAATTGTGAGTCAATAAAATTAAATATGTTACTAAAGAGTGTCTTGTGGTGTTAGACAAGTTCATATCAGTCCCATCTGTAAAGTGAAAGAGAAGGTTTTTACCTTGCATAGTAGATTTGAGAATTCTATAAGGGAACTTGCTTTTGAGCCTGAAAAATAGGAGGTACTCAATAAACTCGGTGGATGCTGAGCAGCAAATAGTATACTGATTGTTTTAGAAATGCATGCTCATTGTTTGGGGCCAGGTTTCACTCATTTTCTTTAGCCTTATAAAAGTAGTATATGAATGTGTGTCAGCTAATTATAAAATGTTGCTAGTGGTGTCTTTTTTTGGATAACCGGGAGAAAAAAGTTTACTAGCACTTTTGAATAAATTATGATATTTGGTGGAATTAAAAGAAAACAAACAATCCAGAGTTACAATCTCTAAACACCCCTGGGGCAGTTGCACTCTGCTCTATAGGGTCACTCTGAGTCAGATTTGGCTCGATGGTAGTGGATTTGTGTTGAGCTGAGTTTGAGTTGAGTTGAGTTTGCGTTGAGCTGCGTTTGCGTTGAATTTAAGTTGAGTTTGTGTTGAGTTGTGTTTGAGCTCAGTTGAGTTGAGTTTGAGTTGAGTTGAGTATGAGTTGCCAAAAGACAACATGACCCAATGCAATGGGAACCTTAAGCTTTCCACCTCTTCCTTGTTGCTCGACACCTCACCCAGGCAATTCAAAGGAACTCTTTGGGAAGTGGCCCTCTCCAGTAATCCGTTTCTGAGTCTATATTTGGTTCTGACTAAGCTCTGTAACAGTTGGATGAGTCAATGTTTTGGGCGGGGTGGGTCACTCAGGGCTGTGGATTAGCTCCTTTCTCAGAGGACAGTGTGAGTCTGACTTCTGTCTTAGTCAGGCTGGGTCCGACTGCAGTCCAGGTAAGAGTCAGGTTGACTCAGCCTCATCACCCAGCTGCACTCAGCCTTGGCAGAGCTCTTAATGAAGGGCTACAGTTGCTAATTGTTGATCTGGTTTTTGCATGAATCAGTTTTGTTTCCAAAAACTGACCCATCTGATCTGGGTGGAGGCTGAATTAGCAAATACACGAGGAAAGGAAAGCAGCGGGATCTTCTGTTGAGGTACACGAAATGTTTTCAGCCCATAGTAAGATTTTTAACTTTTCAATTAAAGAGGAGGACAGATCCATGACCTCTGATGGCTTCTGCCCCAGGACCTTCCGAGTGTTCACATCCTGTGAAAAAATGTCCCTTCTGCAGCCACTGCTTGGTTCAGCAGTGGTAGCCGAGGCCACTGGGAGCCAGCGTCCAGGAGAGGATGACCACTGTGCTGGCTGTGGGCAATTGTTGGACCGCACTCATCAAGGAGAGGGAAGAGCAAGAGTGTCTACAGTTAGATTAAGTCTTTTCCTTGCTCACTGGGCATTTTTCAAGGGGTTCAGACATAAGGGTTTACTGTGGGCCTCACACTAGGTCCATGAGGTAAGTAGAGAAAGGGATAGTCCTGTTTTGTAGGCGAGAAAACAGAGACTTGGGGACTTGCCCAAGGTCCTGCAGCTTCTTTAGAAGCAGAACCAGGGATCAAAAGGCACTTTGGGGTTCCTAGTACCTACTTCTTGCAGATTAGGTCTCTTAGTAGAGTCCTTCCTAGTTTGCCCCTCTCTCTTTTGCCCACGGAGGACTATTAATCAATAGCATCAATGCGGTATGCTTTATGAGGAGGTGTCCACAGGGCCATGGAAAGTGGAATTGGAATGGTAATGGGATTTTTCCCCCATGAATTTTTGAACCTCCTTGTTTTAGTCAGGTTCTCCACAGAAACAGAACATGTGTACATGTATTTATCCCTCTTTGTATGTCTCTAGATAGTTATACACATACACACATATACGTGTATGTGCGCGTACACACACACACAGATATATTGAGATGATGATTTTGAGAAACCGGTTCATGGGATTGTGGGAGCTGAAAAGGCCGGCGTGTTACACCAGGCTGGAAACTCCTGCAGGCTGTCTGTTCATACCCTTGAGGAAGATCCTTCATTTCAGAAACATCAGTATTTTGCTCTGAAGACCTCCAATTGATCAGATGAGGCCCACTCACATCATCCAATTGGTAAATGCCTTTACTTCATGTCAACTGAGAGTACATTTCAATCACATCCACAACGCTCCATATCAGCAATATCTAGACAGGCACCTGGTCAAATAACTGGGCACCTTCTGCCTAGCCAGGCTGACATAAACTGAAGCATCACAATTGCTATCACGTTTCCTTCCCTGAAGGTGTCTGGGACCACAGGATACAATGCCCTGGAAGCAGTGCGCCAAGTCTGACCTCTTGGCTTTCTAGAACCCTCTGGGAAGCCAGTGGGCACCGGGCTTGGCTCCTCTGCATCCAGGCTGCATGCATGCAGAAGGCACATGGCCCTCTGAAAACCCTCTCCACATTGTTGCTGTTTTATAGCTATTTACATAAAAATTATAGGTTATGTTTAAAATTTAAGACATTCCTTTTAAAATGATTTTTACTCTGTAGACTGTACCTCTTCTGGACGTTAGCATCTCCGGCACTAGTTTCTGCAGTTCACCTTCCCCAGGTAGGTGTTGGCTCATGCCTAGAGTTTTGCAACTCTAGCACTGGGTTTTGTACAAGATGGAGAAGTGGATTCACATGCACATTTCTCTCCTGGCCTGTTCTAAGTCAACCAGTGAGCTCCATGAAATGTCCTTTAGGGATTTCATGGGAGCTAGGCATGTCAGGAGGAGAAAGCCTAAGTTTTCCACTGTCAGCACCAAACAGGTTGTCTCTCAGGGTCCTCTGGGCAACACTGACTTGCCTTGGTCACCTGCGAGGGTGGATATCCTTTTGAAATCCATTTGGCTAGAGGTCACCCACCTAACGTCTCCTGCCCACAGACAATCCTGCCCACAGACAATCCTGCCCAAAGGTGCCACCAAACTCTACCAAATGCAGAGCGCCCGGGGTTTCTCAATGAACAGGCGATGAAATGTGCCTAATTGATCACAGTTTGTGTTCCCATTATCAAAGCAGAAATGTCATAGATCTGATTCAGAAGTCCGAGTGAAGGGGTGGGCCTCCATGATTTCTGGTCAGGTGTCAGTGTGTGGAGATGCCACTTCTCTCCCATAAATGGCAAGAACTTGATGGTAAGTGATCATGGTCACAAGTTGGGTTGGAATCAGGATAGGATGCCTAGAGTCACTCTGAGGTCACTGTCGTGGACTTTCTTCCATTCTCTCTATGGCCCGCCCAAGCCTATCAGGGACCCAGTGAGGAGAAACAGCTCTTGGCCGTCAGGCCCAAAGGTCTGTCCCTGGACCAAGAGGCTAAGTTCTAGGATTGCCTTCGTCACTACCTTGGGCAAGTCATTTGCCTTCCTTGACGCTCCCTTTCCTTCCATACAGAGCGGAGAGGCTCCCTGGAGCTTGACTTGGCTAGTCTCTGATAGCCTCCAAAGCATTTTGCTAGCTCCTCTCCAAGACCAGACCTACAGCCTTGTTTCCACAAGCACGGTTTCACAAGGGGATTGCCTTACAGTTTCCAACCATATAGGGCTGAACCGGCTCCGCCAAAAAGAAAACATTCCTCCCATGAATTTCTTCCTGGACTTAATTTTGATCAAATGCCAGGGCTGCGATGGCATTGAAAAGAAAAAAGAAAGAAAGAAAACTTGCTGAGGGAAAATTCCCTGAACTTTCCCCCTTTGCCCTGTACTGATTTTCATGCTGTGGTGTGCTTCAATGTACAACCAAATTGTTAATGTTTTCTGTTTAATAAATAGAACATCTGTAACCACCCCTTCCTGATGGTCTCAATCAGCTTGACGATTAGCTAACGGAGGACTAGTTTGAACCGTGGGACCCAAGGTCACTTTCACTGTTCTCCCATTTGCATTCTCCATATAATTCACTATGCTAATGCGGTCTCTGAAAACACACTGCTTTAAATGTATCATTGCTCTCTCCCTTGGGCCCAGAGAAAAGAGTCCAGCTCACACCTTACAGAGTCCTGCGCCGGATTAGCACGATGATTCATATTTGGTGAGGTGTGCTGCTGGGACTCAAAGAGTGACATTCATTTATACCTTCAAAATTAATCCTCAGAGCACTGATAAATGAGTCACCATGCACTGCTGGCTGCCCGATGACCTAGTTTGGCCTCCAGAGCTGAGAAGGGCAGGAGTCTGAGAACCTAGTGTAACCTGGGCTCTGTTCTGAGCTTCAGTAGGCGCTGGGGTTGCGCAGGGCATGTGCTGGTGTGGATTGTACCAAGGGGCAGCTTGTGGAGGCAGGAGAGAGCTGATTGGGGACTTTATCAGTGAACTCTCGCTGCTCCCAGAAGGGACATGTTGTGTGGTTATCTCTGTTTAGTTAAAATAATTACGGGCCACAAAATAAATCCTGACAGACGATGTGTCAAAGCTGGTGACTCCTGGACTTGTTGGCCACCCCCCTTGTATATTAGGTACTTTCTACCCTCAAGCTTCATCCCTACCTCTGTCCTCAATTCTGAAGAGGCTGTCATTTTTTCCCTCCCAATATTTTTCTTCTGAAAGGGTTGTACGGTTGGATGAAAGTTTCAGGGAATTAGTAACCATGGCAGAGTCACTTTTCTGAACGTCTTTCTTCAGGCTGAATTTTCTCACGTCTTCAGACCTTCCACCTTGGTCTCCCAGGAGCCCCGGTGATGCATCCACAGTCTCATTTCCCTCCCTTCCCTTCATTGCTGGCTCTGTTTCCTCCACTCAGAAAGGATGGAAGAAAAACATCTTAAAAATCTACAAGGACGTCATAGACTGGCGATTCAGCCTGGCCCCTCAGGTAGAACACATAGGGCACGAAAGAGTTAAGCTGTGGGCGGCTGTAAACAGAACAAATTGGGCGGGCAGCTGGCCAGTTGCCCTGGATGGAAGGATGGAGGGGAAAGGGCAATGGCGATGTGGCAAGAAGAAGCAGAGGCTAAAGGTCTTGGACGCAGCAGGCAGACGCTTCCAATGCACTCTTCCTAACCTTGGCTGCCTCCGTTTTGCCAACAAGTTTCTGCTGAATTGCAAACAGCCCGTGAGAGTTTTGGAGACTTTAATCCTTGATATGCAATCTAAAGATGGAGAGATTATATTTTCTCTCTAATTAAATCTTCCTCTAGCCTTGTGTGGAGTGCCTGCAAGGTGAGGAGGCAGTAGGCAAGACCCAGCTTGCTGTGTGGGGCAGATTCCCGGGAAAGGCAAGAGGGAAACGGGTGGGGTGCATTTTCCCTGAAATGCTGACGTGGGTGTGTGTGGACCTCCAAACGGGGCCATCTGCATCGAAAAGGACATAGTGTTGTCAGGACCCATGTGTGACATCATGAGTGCAATACAACCAGTAACGGAAGCATAAAAGTATACGACGACAAAAGCCACGGGTCCTACACATTTATATGAGTTTCTTGCCCTTGGGGGGAATGTACTCAAAGTTCCTGGGGTGCCCTCTGTTCTCTCCTGTGGTCACCCCTTTTATCTGAACACACTCATTTGCTACATGATTCTATAATGTTAGGGACTTTAAGTTTTGACCCATTCCTTTTGAGGAAACAGAGGCATGGAAACGTAAGTCACCCCTTCAAGGTCAGACAGCTAATTGGTAGCAGAGAATCATGTCTGCTACTTGTCTGCTGCGTACCCAGCCTCGCGCCTTCTGTTCTGAGCGGGTCCTCTTCGTTGCTTTCGCTTTGCTTTCCTTGGTGGCTGGCTGCAATCTGTGCTGCAAAGTCGACACGAAGAAGAACCATTCTCTTCTTCACTCGCGGGGAAAGATGGGGTGAGCAGGGAGGAAGAGACGAGAAGTGAGCCCTTCCATAAGTTGAGTGGCTCAAAGGGCACCCCACACCTCCATTTGTTCTAAAGACCTTCCATGCACAGATGCTACACTGGCTGATGCGGTGCTTAGAGTTTAATCCCTGGGTGTGGAGTAGGGCCAGTTCACTAAGGAGCTCTCCCTCCTGAGACGAGGAAGGAAACATTGTATTTGAAGAACACAGGGGAAGGGTGCATGGTGCTACTAAATACAAGGAATCGCCAATAAGTCTGTGGATACATTGAATAAACACAATGTTGCCCCCCCACACACACACTTTTTAAATTTAAGTGTAGTAGCCAGTGCATTTGGCACCCAAAAGTAAATGAGGAGCTGAACACCGCTCCATTTTGACCAAAGCAGGGCTTGGACACGACACCCTGGCTAACAATCCTTGCAGTCCCTAGCACTTAGTAGCAGAATAATTCATTTCCCATGCAAAAGAATGGGCTGCAGTCTAGAATGAGTACTTTAAGTGGCTGATTCTGTAGCCTTTTATTAAGAACCTGGAAGCTAAACCTTCAAAGATGTGGTTGGTAAAATCCTTCTGCAAAAACCTTCATCTAGAGAGAAGAGAACCTGAAACGCTGTAGTTAAAACTCAGTGGAAAAGACCAGAAGCCAGCTGTTGTCATTTGGTACCACCGACTCTTCGTGACCCTAAGATATACAATAGAATCTATGTAGTAAGCCTCAATAAAGTTTGAAGAAAATGTGTTTTTACTATCGTTTATGGGCCAGGTAGTATGTTTAGTGATTCACTTGGACTCTCTCATTCCATCCTATCCCAAACCCCATTCAATTCAAACCGTTATTGTCCCCAAATTATAAGTGAAGACAGTAAGGTTCAGGTCAGAGGATACTGTCTCCACACAGGGTGCCTTCATTTCTTTTTTTTAATTAGGGGCTCATACAACTCTTATCACAATCCATACATATACATACATCAATTGTATAAAGCACATCTGTACATTCTTTGCCCTAATCCTTTTCGAAGCATTTGCTCTCCACTTAAGCCCTTTGCATCTGCTAGCTGCAAGTTTGAGAGGGTTTCCAGGCTCAATAAGTCACGAGAAAGACACTCATTACTCACTGAAAGCTGTTACACACACAGCAACGGTTTCTTCCAGAGAAAGGATACAGATGAAGAAAGGCCAAAGAAGAGATCAATAGGATAGAGCCAAAGTTTCCAGACACAACACTTCCATTGTCCTCCATTGTCCTCTGTCCAAGGAGTCAAGAGCCATTTTTCTCCTGGCATCCGTGTATAATAGCATGGCACAAAGTCTTGCCAATGACGGAAGCTCACCTGAGCCTCAGTGTTCAGATTTTATCGTGTCTCCACAGTGCGGGCATGCTGGGTTGCTTTTAGCGGATCCCAGCCTCCTCTCTCTGGCCCTCTGGGTATGAATCAAAGCCCCAAAGTTAAATCACATGTTGATATTTCTGGCATGCCAGCCACCACTCTCATCATTCCAAGGCTTTACAGATTACCAGAGCCTGAGAGAAAAGGCCAAAATATGTGGTAGTGAAGATTAAATCCAATATCACCCAGGGCTTGAGAAAATGGAATGACACACCAAGGCCATATGGCTCAACCAAATATTTGCAATGACTGGCGTTCAGCACGTCCTCATTTTCTTCGATGATCGGTGTAGAATAGAGGAACTATTGTGATTGGTTCTGAACCAGACGGAGATCAAGCTCTGGCTTTGCTGTTTACTACTGTGTGATTTGGGGCAAGATACCAACTTCTTGGTGGCTCGGTTTTCTACTCTATTAAATGAGGAAAATGATAAAACTGAAGTCATGGAGTCAGTTCCTGTAAGTCAAAGCACTTAGAAAAGGGTCTAGCACAAGTCAAGTGCTCGGTAATTAAGCAAGAGAAAAGTTAATACCCCAGAAACCCAAACTTGTCCACAATCCTCTCCCACACCTTTCTCCACACCTCCTTGGGCAGCTGTTTTTATATGTTTCCCAGTCTTTACAAACAATAATGGCAAGTGAATCATATTGTGCACAGCCTACCTCTAATTATACTTAGGATTTCCACCAATAATTTTTGAATGCATAAGGAATTTAAAAATCCTTTAACTATTGAATAAATATGGAAAACTGAAGCAGGAAAATGACTACGTATTTTGTTTCCACCGGCCTTTAAATTTGTGAGCAATTAAAAGCCACCTGGGTTAGAAAAACAGACAAGGCCCTTTGGACTTGTTTAAAGTCACAGTAACAAACATTGTCTGTCCCCCTGCACAGCCCTGATCCAACTCTGGATTCTGTCCTCACTCTGGAGAATATTATTTGTCAGGAAATGCTGCTTTCCTAATGTCAAGGAAGAAAAATAACCTTGTGGAAATTTCTGCTCACCTCAGTGGCAAATTTCCAACTTTCCAATTGTGAAGCTGTAAAATGCTGTTTTTAGCTGTTCAGCCCGGACTCCAAAGGCTTGTTTATAAAGCAAGAGATGATGATTCCTTGTATACTCAATTCAAAGGAAAATGAGAAGAAAGTCCTACTGTGTGACAATCCTACTCCATCTGAGTTAGGAGGTGGAAAAAAGATGTCATTGGAGTGTCTCGGGTCCTTCAGTCGTGCAGGACGGGGAGGCAAGGAGCATGGCGGCTGCCGCTCCATTGAAGGGATGCAGAAGACGCCAGAAGCACTGCACTCTGGCTGACCTTGATGAAAAATGGACAGAGCTTGATTTGTGCCTTTCATGACTTCTGGGGTGCACCCTGGTGGGGGAGGCATCTATTGTGTGACCCAGGTACACATTGAAGATTGGTGTCATAAGAAATTGATGCCGGCTCAAGCCTGTAACGCATGGGTTCAGTTCACAGTAGGGGACCTAGTCATCAGTTTTCCATCTCACTCCAAAGTGCTAAACCAAAACCAACTGTGTGGCTATCGAGTCTATTTGAGACTCCTAGGGACCTTCAACAGGACAGAGCAGAACTGCCCTCCAGGGTTTTGGGGGCTAGGAATCCATTCTGGGAGAAGACTCCGCATCTTTCTCCCACAGAAAGGCTGATGGGTTTGAACAGTCATCCTCTCAGTCAGCATTCGAGCACCCTCATCTCTGTGCAGCCAGGCCTTCGTAATCCATCTTGTTCAGGGGAGAGGAATTGACACATAGCTGTGGGAGGAGGCAGGTGGAAGCACCTGCAAACATAGTCCAACAAAAATAACGCTTTTCTCCTCCTTTCTTTTTGAGCTGAGACTTTATTGATTAAGCTCATCCTACCTGCCATCGACAGAAGTCTTTACGTTGCACGAGATCTGAGTGGCATCGGCATGACTTGTTCTTGGAGCATCCGAGGAAGGTATTAAACTCAATTCAGGATAAAGACACTGCTGTCGCAGGTCAAGGAGGTCGTTGACCATGGGTGACCGGGAGTCAGGCTCCTCTCGGCTCGGCTTCTCACTCTGTTCTCTTAGTAGTTCTTTCAAAGCCATTCCTCGTGATAGGAAGGAGGCAGAGATGGTGGGTTGAGTGTCAAAAGTCCATGAGCTCACAGCTCCTTTAACATGCCCGCTGCAGCTTCAAACTTCTTCCTCGTGCTCTTTCCCAGAGCACCTTCCAGCCCTCCCCCCCACCCCACTCCACCTCAGACTCGGAATTGCATTAGGCGGCATGCCGCTGAAGTCCATGACGGGCATGGTGGTGTCTCTCTGCTGAATTCCTTCCATCTGAGTGCCACCTCATTAGCTTTCAGGAGGAGCACTTAGTGGCTCCATGAAATGTTCCTAGCTTATTTTGGTTTCACCCTTAAGCAGCTGCTTAATTGGCTGGTTTCCCGTGAGATCAAACATTTTCCTATGGTGGGAGTGCGGAAAATTAATAGCTTCTGGAATATAAAACAATTGAGTCGGGGTTTGGGAAAGGATTCTTCCTTTTTCTCAGGTTCGCTCTCCTTGGAAGGGGCTCTTTCGTAGCACCTGGGGGCCCTAGACCTGCTTCTTCAACATTGCCTGGACTTACCTCCTGGTTACTGCCCAGTGAAACCTCCTGGTTTCACCAGTGAAAAGCAAACCAGTAACGAAGACGACCGTGACCATCAAAAGGAGCGGGATCCCATATGTCAATTTCCAGTTCACCTGTGTGTGTCCCCTTCCCTGCTGCAGGGAGCCTATGAGCTCCCTAGGCCCGTGCTCTGAGGTTAGTTCAGATTCCCTCCTTGATGGTCCTGCTGGTTTGAGGTTTAACTTCTAGGTCTGTGATCCACCTTGAGTGTATTCTTGTGCATGGGGTGAGGTAAACGTCATTTCATCTTTCTACATGTGGATGCCCGTTGTTTTCAGCACCACTTATTAAAGAGGGCATCCGCTTCCCACTTGATGTTTTTAGGACCCTTGATGAAGTTCAGTTGTCTATATGCTGATGATTTTACTCCTGGGCTTTCTATTCTTCTCCACTGCTCTGAGTTTCTATCGTTGTGCCAGTACGTATGGATTGTGATAAAAGTTGTATGAGCCCCAATAAAAAGATTTATTGATTATAAAAAAAGGAGCGGGCTCTCCGGTGCTAGGTCAGGGCTCCCAAACGCTGGGGCAACAGTACCTGTTCCTGGGAGCCAGCGCGTGGGGCTGCTTCGGGAGCCATTCCTTGTTGTCATGGGTCATCTTCTCTTTTGTGTTCGTAAGCAAAAGAATTGGCACAAAAGAGATGCATTTGTGAAAAGCAACCAACTCTTTTCTATAAAGCTCCTTTCCCACTCTCTGGTGAATAGCATACTAAACAGTTAAAACCTATAGAGCCTCTGTTTTAAGGGAAAACACCATGGCTTCCAGTTTCCTCCCACCTGTTGACGACTGGTTAAACATTCTCTCTCTTTCCCAGGAAAAGAATCCTCTCTGCAGCTGATCATCAGAACTGTCTGTCCCCCTCAAGTCAGGCATGCCGGCTCCTTTATTCACCGTGTTCGATGAGTCCCATGCCTCCTGCCGGTGCTGTGCATGTGGTAATGTATTAGAGCTAAGTCTACAAGAGGCTATGGTTTATCATGGATGCCCTAAATCCAAAGATGAGTCTCTATATGAGTTCAGTCTCTATAGAATTTCTTCTGACCATCAAGCAGCAATGTGACAGGCTTAGGGAGCTTGGTGGTATAGTGGTTATCCAGAGGGGTGCTAGGTGCAAGGTCAGCAGCTCGATACCTCCAACCGCTCCATGGGAGAAAGGTGAGGCTTTCTACTCCCATAAAGGGTTACAGTCTCCGAAGCCCAAGGGGGCAGTTCTATTCTGCCCTCTAGGGTTGCTCTCTGTTGAAATAGACTTGGTGGCTATTGGCGTTGGGTGAATAGCTTTGGCTCCAGCAGGGGGCGTTACACAGTGGGATACTGTCACTTGGCCACTTCAGGGAGAGGTGGCATAGCCCTGAGGAGCTTACCCGGATGTGCTCTTAATGGAAATTGGGGCGCTAGGGTCCCAGGGTTGCACCTTGACTGCTTGCTCAGAAGGCCCTTAATCAATCTTGTCAACTCTTCTATTCAACCCAATCAGGGTCCACTTCCTGCTTCTGCCGACCCACCTGTGACTGTGATGTATTGATCTGCCACCAGTAGCGCTTTTGCGACAGTTTCCTTTGCCGTCCCATATCCTATTTAAGGCTCTGATCTGCTGCAGACCCTTGGACCCCATTACAATGGTGTGCTAATGGTCTCCCTAATCCAGATGATGCATCTTTGCCTTGTCTTTTCCTGTTTAAGACTTAGCATTTTCCTTATATGGCATTAGAAATCTAAGATCTCTTTTGTACCCTCAAACAGTGATAAGCACAATACACAATTCCTACTTCTGAGCTTACAAACTGAGGGAGAGACAGATATTCACAATAATCTGTATGTATGTTTTTCTATGCCTACATCTAAAAACAGTTACTATTTGAGTCTATTCCAAATCATGGCCACTCCGTGTGTGACAGCATAGACCTGCGCTCCAGGGTTCCCAGTGGATGGTTTTGGGGGTTGATCCCCAGGTCTTTCTTTCAAGGTGGACTCTAACTCCCAACCTTGTGGTTAGCAGCTGAGCACATTCCGGTTTGCCTCAGCGGGGGACCTCTCTATGTGCATATGTGTATGTGTTATACATACACCCAGAGACAAAAAAAATGCATGCAGAGACACAAAGGACAAACTGTGATCAATGATATCAAGGAAAACAAATGAAAGAGCTAATTGGGAAATGTCCTTCCTAAAGAAGTGACTTTGGGCCGAGACTGGAGGTGACGGTGGGCATTCAGCCTCGTAGTGAGTGACTCATGGGACATACAGAACGCACCCACAGTAGCACGCAGATTGTGACACCCGTCATGTTTAACATCATTGTGCACCTCAGAGAATTGACCCTGTGATCCGAACTCTGTTGAGGGGGCCCCGTTCCTTATTTTCTCTGACCTCAGGTGCTTTCCCCTGCAGTGTGGTAGAAGGTTACATCATGAGAATAGAGTTCCTAGCATCTTCAAGAGGAAAGGGGCAGCAGGACGTGCTGGTGGAAGATGGGATCTTAGATGGAGCAGCGACCCCAATCACAACAGAATACAACACTGCCCAGGCCTCACAACTCTTCTCTGTGTGGGTCCATGGCTGCAGCCACCGTGTGAGCCCATCAGATACTGAAATGATGGCGTGTGGACTAGTTCTTTCTGGCCCAGTGACTCTGTGCGCTCTTTCCATCCTCATTACATGCTTCCTGCATCACTCAATGAGTTTGCCCATAAAAATCTTTCAATATTGCAACCCGAAGCTTGAATTTTTTCTCTAGTTCTTTCAGTTGAAGATATGCCGAATGGGTTCTCCCTTTGCGGTTTTCTAACCTTGGGTGAGAAGCATCATTTCTTGTGTTTTTAGTGGTGGCTTGTTGCGTTCCACTGGTGGTTTGTGCGCTTTCTGGGCGCAGCTGTGTCTGAATGCCCAGCTGGGTTATTCTAGTTTTTTCCGACCCGGACGGCTCGTTCATCTCCCAGCACCGTGTCATGCTCTCGTCTGCCACGATCCATAAGGCTTTCATTGTCGAATTTCAGAAGTCGGTCACCAAGCCTTCCACGCTCGTCTGTCTTAACCTGGAATCCGTCCCCTCCCCCGCCCCCCGAAGCTGTCCACACGAGCTGACCCTGCTGATGGTTACAGTCCCAATGGCACAGCTTCCAGCATTTTAACGACACACACACCACCAGTCTTGGTTTTCTGCCCGACTAGTGAGTCCTTTCTCTGTGCTTCTGTATTTCTGTAAAGTCGATTCAGGAGGCCAGGGGGTGCAGTGTTCAGCTGCAAGCGAAAGGTTGGGGGTTCAGCTTTACCAATCTCCAATGAGAGAGTATGGGGC
Organism: Tenrec ecaudatus; assembly: GCF_050624435.1. Classification (NCBI taxonomy): domain Eukaryota; kingdom Metazoa; phylum Chordata; class Mammalia; order Afrosoricida; family Tenrecidae; genus Tenrec; species Tenrec ecaudatus. Next base: position 15,614,045 of record NC_134544.1, read on the forward strand.
AGTTTGCAGGAAGGGACTGCAGCCTTGGAAAGCCTGTAGCAGTGTTTCCCAAAGTGAAAAATACCACCCCCAGCGGGGTGCTAGAATCCCTGGGGATGTGTGCAAAAGCCTGTACCTACACTGGATCCTGGATTATGGCTTATAGTACAAAAGTTTTTAATTGCCAGGAGGGCCCTGAGTAATTTTTTTTCTGACTAGTGGGCAGTTGGGGACTGCCCTAGAGACAAGTGCTACTCTGTCATACAGGGCGACTATGAGCAAACATGCAAAGGGCACTTGAAAGAATGGGCCTTTGTTACTGGGCTTCCACAGAAGGCTTTGCTTCGCTTCAGAATGTTGTAGAAATTTTCTTTTGTTTGCCTTGCGAGTAAATAATTGTAGCTAATACTAAACATCTGAGCTACAGTGGATTAGATGTTCAGAAAGTCTACTTAGTACACTGTGAGGTATGTCTTCTTGTCCTCTGTCCAAGGTCACGTGGGAAATAAGAGATGGAGACGGAATCTGAATCCAAATGGTTTCAAGGTCAGCACTCTTGACCATTACCTTGACCAGGGGTTTGAACCGGTTCATTCTGGTCCAAGCCCCTTGTTGAGAATTGGTTTTTCTGCTCCAGATAAGGTGAAGCAGAATATACATGGTAACAAATCCCTAAGTGAGTCTTATCAACCCCCATGGGGTTCTTAGTTACATATTAAGACACAGAATGTACCAGTTTGAAGCCCTGCCTCTGACTGGCCAAGGGAAGCTCTTGTGACCCGAGTAACCTGCACTTTGGTTCTCCCGTGGAGCCTGTGCTCATTTCCATCTGCTCCAGCCGTGGAAGACAGCATGACACCACCTGAGGGGAAGCCACTCTCTGAATGTGGCCACTTCCATGGGCTCCCATCCTGTGAATGACTACACATCCTCTTTGGTTTCCGGCTTGCTTTTTCTCTTCAGCTTTTCCTCCATTCTGTTAAACAACAACAACAACAACAATCCTCTTCTGCAACTTGATTATGCTCCCTCGCTCTCTAGGCTATCCATGATGGACAATGCCGTCATCCTGGCTAATAAAAGCAAGAATTCCCAAGACGTTTTGTTTTTTTAAAACAATTTATTAGGGGCTCATACAACTCTTATCCCATACATATACATACATCAATTGTATAAAGCACATCTGTACATTCTTTGCCGTAATCATTTTTTTCTCCTCTTTTCTTTTTTTACATTTTATTAGGGACTCATACAACTCTTATCACAATCCATACATATACATACATCAATTGTATAAAGCACATCCATACATTCCCTGCCCCAATCATTCTCAAAGCTTTTGCTCTCCACTTAAGCCCTTTGCATCAGGTCCTCTTTTTTTTTCCCCTCCCTCCCCTCTCCCCCCTCCCTCACGTGCCCTTGGTAATTTATACATCGTTATTTTGTCATCTCTTGCCCTATCTGGAGTCTCCCTTCTCCCCCTTCTCTGCTGTCCCTCTCCCAGGGAAGAGGTCACATGTGGATCCTTGTAATCAGTTCCCCCTTTCCAACCCACTCACCCTCCACTCTCCCAGCATCGCCCCTCACACCTTTGGTCCTGAAGGTATCATCCACCCTGGATTCCCTGTGCCTCCAGCCCTCATATGTACCAGTGTACAGCCTCTGCCTTATCCCGCCCTGCAAGGTAGAATTCGGATCATGGTAGTTGGGGGGAGGAAGCATCCAGGATCTGGGGGAAAGCTGTGTTCTTCATCGGTACTACATCGCACCCTGACTGACCCATCTCCTCTCCTAAACCCCTCTATGAGGGGATCTCCATTGGCCGACACTTGGGCCTTGGGTTTCCACTCTGCACTTCCCCCTTCATTTAATATGGTATATATACATACACACATATATACATACACACACACACACATATATATATACATACACACATATATCTTTTTTTTTTCATGATGCCTTATACCTGGTCCCTTGGCACCTCGTGATCGCACTGGCCGGTGTGCTTCTTCCATGTGGGCTTTTTTGCTTCTGAGCTAGATGGCCGCTTGTTCACCTCCCAAGACGTTTTATGGAGAGCTAGTCTGTTTTAGACTTGGCTCTGCCACATGATGACTGCTTTCTAATTCTTGGCACTATCTTGGATAAACCCTGACCTGTTCCTTTGTCTAAAGACGTAGTCCACGTCAGTCTATTATACGTGCACCTTGATGTTGAATCTGAAATGAGGGTGAGTTAAACATTCCTTCACTCAACAAACATGTGCGAGGGCGCTCTGTTTGCCTGGCACCGTGCCAGGGTCTAGGGTGCAAAAATAATATTATGATTTAGAACATCCCGACCCAGTGGAGCTGGATTCCAATCACACCCTTCCCTGTTCTAGTTGAGAAGCTTGGGAAATAAGCCTCTGATTTCTGATTCAACATCTGGAGCAAATAAAGAGTCTGCTTCATAGGACTGGCTGTTAGGCGGATGGATGAATTTTGAGTACAGGCGAAGCACGTAGCCTCCTGTCATCACTCAGTACCACCTACTATTACTATTATGCACGGGAGACCAAGGAGAGATCAACTCTTGCCCCAGTGTAATTTATTTCAACCAGCGCATACATGCATGTGCACGTGCATACATACCTGGGAAGCGTGCTTTTTTCATATCGGGGAGAAGAAGGATGCCTATTCAACATAGAATTGTTTTTCTAAAATTAAAGCATGCTTTCTCCATATGGTAGAATGACAGGCAGCGGGGTTTCGCCCTCTCTCTGATGTTGGAGAACGTACACGGGAGCCGAGGCACCCACCGTGGGTGCAGGGGCTGGGAGGAACAGCCCATCTCACACAGCCTCTGGAGAGGACGTTTGTTTGTCAGAAGCTATGGCTGAGAGAAGAGCCAGCACACCTGAGCCAGAGCCTGGCCCCTTTCCTCCATGTACCTGAGTCTGTGAAAGTGGGAAGATGGCCATTTGCATACAGATGCAGTGGTCCTCCAACCCAGTGGTTGCTGGGTTTCCAGAGCAAAGGCAGACATGGCCCAGTACTCTATGCGCAGAGCAGATGGACTGGACAAGCTCAGGGCTTGGCCATGGACCTGTCCACTGGGGTGAGGTTGGTACTCTGCAGAAGACCAGTAGCTGGGATTGGTCTGAGGCTTGGTGTGGTGTCCAGGGCTGAGCCTCTGAAGGATGGGTCAGAGTTGTGGTGGGCACTCAATATGGGGTGGTAGCTGGGTCTGACCCCAGAGGTCAGCATGTTCCAGCAGGCAGAGCAGTATGAAAGAGATCCCGGGGCAAGTGATACTCAAAGTCCAGCAAGAGAGGCTGCTGGCTCAGAGAAACCCATTCGCCACAGGGAGCAGGGTCCTAATTCCTGGGTGAGGACTCAGGAAGTGGACTGACAAGAGGAGGGCTGGTCTTGTTTGCAGACCTTGACCTTCAGTTTTCTGCCACTCACGGCCTTTGCGATAGGACTCAAGGCCAGAAGGTATCATGCATGACAAGGCCAGAAGTACTCAAACACAGCTGTGTCAGAGCCTTCTCAGCTGGAGGTGGAGCTGGAGCTGGGGGCCGGAGTCCAATGTTGCTTGCTATGAGGAATGAGGAGACACAGGGACCGGGAAGTTCAGAATTCCTTCCTGAATCGGCACTAGCGATTCCTATTCTCCCCTCATGGGCTTGTTTTCTAGTTATGTTTAATTCAACTAGTACTCCATGTTGCTTTACTTAAAAAGAAAAATTCCAACATATGCCATTTGAACCTAAATGCCCAGAGCAGCCCCTCTGCCTCAATTAGTTTCACTGTGTTTCGGATGTAAACCATGTGATCAATTTACTTTTTAAACAAGTCTGTATGTCTTTCTGGTAAATCGATGCACTGAGGACAAGCCTTTGAGGATTGTATTTTCCAATTTGGGGTGTTTAGGAAGCAGCCCTTGTATTTAGAAGCCCCCCTTTCAAAACAAACAAAAATTGTTGTTGAATTAAGCAAGTGATCACATGGATGATATTTTTTTCTCATGAAACATACACCCCAAATTTGAAACAGCCATCCAGAAGTTCCTTCTGGAAAAGACCCCGAGGTTGTGTGCAGAGCCCCCTGCAGAAATGGTGCTCAGGAAATGTCAGACATGACTAAGAGGAGGGAAGACACATAATTGGTCATACCCTCCCCACCACACCCCCAGATGGAGAGCCCTGAGCTTGAGCACTTTGTTCGTGCACTCAAAGAGGACCAACCCACGGATAGGTCCCAAGGACTTGACAGCAGCGACCCGTGGCTCATTGGTACAGTGTCCTCAGCAGTGCAAGCAGCTCAAGGGTCCATCCTCAGATGAATGGATGGATGAGTCCCAAGAGAAGCGAAGCTCGATATGTGCTAGGACATAGATGAACTCATCCGGAACACATTATGTTGAATGGGATAAGCCAGGCTTGCAGCACCCACACAAATATCTAGAATAGACAAATGCATCAAGATCGAAGTGTGTTGGAGGTTCCCGGAGATGGTGAGCCCAGAGAACAGAGAGCTGTTACTTAAGGACCAGACTGGACATAGGGGTGTTTCTGTGAGCCAAAGGGTGTCAGTGTAGATTAGAGATTTATCCCCCCACAAAGTGAGGTGCACAATGAATGTATTTGTGATCTTCCCTACCACGGGGGCTAAGACCACGATAGGAGGCATGGCACTTGTGTTTGTGAGAATCAATCTAGGTGTCAAGAAAGGATTTTTGTGGGTTTCTTCTGATCGCTTACCGCACTTTTCTGTGGGTTTACAGGACTCTCTTCTCTTCCCTATATCCTCTTTTTTGCTTTTATTTCCCATTGATTCCTCACCTTCTCAGCCAACCCTGTCCCCTTTACTGCATTGTTAATTTTTTAAATCATTTTATTGGGGGCTCATACAACTCTTATCACCATCCACCCATCCACCCACTGTGTCAAACGCATTCGTACATTTGTTGCCATCATCATTCTCAAAACATTTGCATTCTACTTGAGCTCTTGGTATTAGCTCATTATTTTTTCCCTTTCCCTCCCCACCCTTCCTCCCTCTCTCAGGAACCCTTGATAACTTATAAATTATTATTTTTTCATGCCCTACACTGTCCGATGTCTCCCTTCACCCACTTTTCTGTTTGTCCATCCCCCAGGGAGGGTGTTATATGTAGACCACTATGATCGGTTCACCTTTCACCCCCACTTTCTCCTTACCCTCCTGGTATCGCTACTCTCATTATTGGTTTTGAGGGATTTATCTGTCCTGGATTCCCTTTGTTTCCAGCTCTGATCTGGAAACATCAGTGTACATCCTCTGGCCTAGCCAGATTTGTAATCATGATAGTGGGGTGAACGGGAGGAGCATTAAAGAACTAGAGGGAAGTTGCATGTTTCATCGTTGCTACACTGCACCCTGACTGGTTCTTCTCCTCCCTGTGACCCTTCTGTAAGGGGACGCCCAGTTGCCTACAGATGGACTTTGGGTCTCCACTCTGCACTCCCCCTCATTCACAGTGATAGGATGTTTTGTTCTTTGAACTGCATGGTTAATGCATCTCACCGGGTCCTACAGTTTTTCTTGTGAGCTGTCATTGCGCGCCTTCAGACTGAGAGAGGCTGGCAGGAGGCTCTTCCTTTTGAGGTGCTCAGAAAGGGGTGGCTGCTGGTCGTTTCCACAGAGCCTGGAGAAAGGGAGCTGCCACCAAACTTGGGGGGCGAGCCTCTGCCCTGGACCTTTTTGCTTTTCCTAAGCTGCTGTGCAGGCTGGCTCTAAGAGTCTGATTCAAACCGAGCAGGAATGAAAATAAAGTTACCTTAAAATAAGTTACCTTAACCTCTGGCACTGTTCATTTATTATTATTATTTATCCACATCTGCACGCTTTTTCTTTATTGGTTATGAAGGGTTATAAAACCTAACCCAGAACCACACCACACACACACGCGTGCGCACACACACATTTACATGTAAGTTAAAAAAAAAGTATTGCCATAAAATTTTAGAAATCTTTATGGACCAGAAATCTCAAAATGGGAAGCCACTGTTTCTGGACCCTTTCTCTACCTAAGTGTCTGTCCGTCTGCAGGCAGTGATTCCATCTCTCTAAGGCGTAACCCTTTCCACCAAGATTTCTGTGCTCTTTAATTCAAACCATGTCAGAACTACCATTGGTCATCCTCCGGGCACTCAGATTTTGCTTCTTTGGATTTGGGGAACAACAAGAAGAAGTATGAAGAGGAAAATCAGGTCGGTAGCTGGGAGGGGTAAGGCTTCTCAAGGCCACTCTCCGAGGACAGCCTTGCTCCCCTGGAAGACTGAGCAGCTGATAATCGTCATGAAGAAATTCCTTGGCCCAGCATTTCTGGCCTTTTCCTCATCAGTGCAGTTTCTCATTAAAAAAAAAACAACAAAAAAACCCCAAGACTTCATAACGAGCCCCTGTGTCATTTAAGAAAATAGACTCCGATGACCTCTCTGGAATTCCACAAACCAGTCCCCATAACCTTCTGAGCGCACCTGTCTGCCTCTCATTTTTAAGTGATGCAGCAGATCCTCATAAAGGCCTATTCAGATAGATTTTTAAGGCACACTATGGAGACAAGGACAAGTGTGCTACTGAGAGAATCTGTCTGCAGCCATCCACTGATTGCAGATTCTTTAATTAAGAAGGTTTTGCTAGGAAAAAACCCAAGTGGATATGAACTGACATCCTCACAGCAATACTTTTGGCTTTGTGTGCATGTGCGTGTGCGTGTGGGAGAATGATTCAGCAGTGATACTGTATTTAAAAAGTCACCGAGAACCTTGAATCAACAGGCAGTGTGTACTTGGCAAATTGTTGAACGGCACCCTCTCAAGGGCGGTTTGTTTACGCAAACACTGTCACTAGATTGGGTTCTCCATACGCACCTGGACTTGCAATAATAGAAAATATTCCCAGCTATGTCGTTTTATCTTTTTCAAGAGAGAGAACTTAGAAAAGCTTCCTGCCAACCCCCCATTCTCTCCTTAGAATCATTACAAGAAAGAAGTACATTCATGGAGCAGTCTAGTCAAGTAGATGATGGGCCTCTTGCTTGCTCAACCCTACCTCCTGCCCACCCACCCATACCACATCTTGGGCAGAACCTGCATATTCCAGGGGGGTTGCTAAATATCATGTTGCTGTGCGTTTGGGGGCTCATGGGGGAAGTGGAAGAGCCGGGTCAGGCTATGATGGCTTTGTCCAAGGATGTAAAAGTTAACAATGGATGAAACAGGCTCATTCTGGTGACCGCACCATGGAGGAACCAAAGTCCTCAGCGCTTGCTGCTGTGGCCCATGCAGTGTTGCTGCCTGAGCTTTCCATTGCAGTGTTCTCCCGGCAGGCCTGGCCTGTCCTCTCAGTGTCCTCTAGTCTGAGCATCAAAATAGAAAATCCAGGCTCACGGTGAAACCATGTGAACTTGTTCGTGACAGAGTAGGAAGTCAGCACAAGCAAACCTGGACTTCACTTGGTTACTGGGGACTCCATCCCCATTCATACCCACTGCTGCCAAGCTGATTCTGACTCACAGTGACCCGATGGGCACTACGGACAGAGGAGAACTGTCCCTGTGGGGTTCTGAGACTAAATCTTTACAGGAGCAGAAAACCTCATCCTTCTTGCCTGGTGGTTTTGAACTGCTGACCTTGTGGAACATAGCCCAACTCCTACCCCACTACCTGTTTATCAGGAAAACTCTCTGACATGTTGCTGGTTTTTATGTGTAGAAGTGGTTGAATGTATGTATATATTTTCACCCAAAATAAAATTGTGTTAAAAAGTGATTCTGGCTTCTCCTCTTCCCTCTCCTGGCTCCCAAAACAAGCCCTTGACTCTTCTGAGATAAGAAATTATACTATCTGGTAAGCCCCTGAATTACTACCTGCAGCTGTGCTGTTCCCCACAACCCCATTACCCTGCCAACGGATGAGAATGTGGCTGCTAGCCAGAGATCTGAAGCAGGCCGGGGATCCAGGGCACAGCTCTTGTCCCTTGGCTGTGGGTACCAAGCTAAGTCAGTGTCTGAGTACATCCTCACCTGATAGCAGCAAAGTGGTCAGATTGCTCACCCTCATATCCCCTTCCAACTCCAAACATCAGAAATATAGCCAGTGTGACCCTGAACAGCAATGACAACAAATTATGCTCAAATTATTTATAATTTCTCTGTACTGGTCCTCAGAACATCTAATATTTAAAAAAAAGAGTGAATGGATATGAATTGATCCATGAAATCCTTACTTTTAATTATTTATTAAAACTATTGATATTTATTGGTTTAATGGTAAAAATAGGTTAATAATATCTGAGTAATTATTACTGCTAAATTTTTGTGTGAAATTATGCTTTCTATTGAGTCAAAAATTTATATATTTATCAATTCAGCATTTCAAAGTGAGAGATTATTTTTAATATTTTTCATAACTTATTTCTGTTTATCTTTCATGATGTAGTAAAATTTTTAAATGTACTTTATTTAGAACTTAGTGTTTAGAAGCAGAAAGATATACTAGAATCTTGCATGATTTAATCAGTTTGTTGCATAAGTTGCTTCATTTCTCTTAAACTATTTCCTCATTGGAGTAATGATATAAGTAATATGTATCCTAAAGGATTATGAGTATTAAATATAATAATATATATTAAAATATGCAACACAGAGACATATGATAAATGTGAGTTCCCTCAGTTGCTTTTGTTAGCAAATAATTTTTCATTTACCCACAAGTTCTTTTTATTTATTAAAGTATTTCTAAACCCAAGTCCTAATCATATGTTATTTTTAATATTTAGATTAATGTTAGTGATTAAGTGAGACTAGGACAAAATGTGATATTATATAATTTTCACATACTATGAGCAATTCATAAAAATAAAATATATGTTTAGAGCCCATGAAAGATTATCTTCCAGTTACTGTTAAAATTTTGTCTATTAAATAACATAAGCTTGCATTTTAGCTATCTGGGAGTGAAATAATAATAAAAGGTACAAGGTAGCTTAAGAATCTATATTAAAAAAATCATATGAAAGCAGTTAAAAAAAACAACAGATTGTGACCACGAAAGTGGCCTTCCTCCTTGAAGATCCCACAGGGTGCGGTTCAGAAGCTGACCAGCATCTCACGGCTAACCATCTCAGCTCGGTCCTGGTACTTAGCAGACCCCTGGGTGTAGGCTTGAGGGCAGCTGCTGACGCAGGTGAAGTTGGACACTGAGTGGCCTGACTTGACGTGACATATGGGGCCGGATTCCCCAATAAGCAAGTGAAGCACTGGCCTACTTGTACTTACTTTGTGCACACTTACTAATCCATAGGCAACAATTCCACATGTTTTCATCGCATCAAGATTCTGCTTACTTGTAGATATGGCTGGTGTCTGTCTCTCTCCCAGCTTCCCAGCACCTTTCCACAGTGCCAATGTCTCTTTTCAAATTGATGAGCCCTAAGCATTCTGCTGTCCTAGTGGGCTACATACAGACTGAGCTACTAACCTCAGGGATGGCAGCTCCGGAGGGGAAACATGAGGCTTTTATCCCTGTAAAGATGTGTAGTCTTGGAAACCCACAGGGGAAGCTCTTCCCTGACCTATAGGGTCACTAGGAGTTAGAATCAACTTGACACGAGGCCGTTTGAACAGAGATGCACGGAAACCCAGCATGCCAGGAAAGCACAGGGTTGTTTGTGCTTACTTCCTATTCTGTAGTGAAAAACTTCACGTGGGTTTCACTGTGGAAATGCTCACTGCACATTCGTAAGTAAGCTTGTTTTGGGTGAACCAACCCTGCCTTGGAACCTAATCAGAAGTGGCTTGGGATCTAGCCTACCTACCTGACACAGCTCATCTGTCAGGGGTCCTGAGTGATGCTACAATGCTGAGTAGGTGTCAACAGAGCTTTCAGACGAAGACTGGCTATTTATCAAGGCTTGGCAACCTATTTCTAAACATGAGCCACTGAACATCCCGTGGACCACAATAGTCCAATCCAAAGCCACTCATGGGGATGGCGCAGAAGCAGGCAGCATTTCCCTGCTAGGTGTGGGGTTGCCACGTGGTGGGGGCTGGCAGATCCATGCAGCACTTTTCATGCTTATTATGGATTAAGAGGTGTCCCTCAAACCTGCGCTTCAATCCTAGCCCTTGAACCTGTTAACGAGACCCTGTTTAGAAACAAGCTCTTCTTTCGAAGAGGTTACCAGTTAGCTGGGATGAGGTGAGTCCTCACACTGACCGGTGTCTTTATAAAAGCGAAGGGACCAGCAGCAGGAAAACAGCCACGTGGGGATAGAGCTGCAACCCAAGAAATTCTTGGACCAGCAGAAGCCATGGGAGATAAGGAGCGTTTCTCAGTTTCTTGGGAGAGAACGTGGTCCTGAGGGCCTCATGCAGAATGTGGACAACTACCTTCCAGAACTGTTGTTCTAAGCCACACAGCTTGTGAAATGTTGCTAAAGCTGTCCTAGGACTCCAATATGTGACCAGTGTTCGAACTGCCTTCCCCTCACCACTCTACCCCCAATCTGTGTCAACCTGGCTGCTCCAGGATTCTCAGTATTGTGTAATTCTCCTCCATTTTGTGATCTGATGTAATTAGTCTATGTTAATGAGGCAAGATTAGAAGCGGTTAAATGAATAGAGCAGGGTGTAATCTGCATCTTGAGCCAATTTCTTCTGGGTATAAAAGGGACTCTTAGGAGCTCTGTTGTTGCTGGTTTGGGTAGGTGCCATTAAGCTAGTTCCTATTCAAAGCGACCGTGTACAGCAGAATGAAACACAGCCCGGTCCTGTGCCATCCTCAGAATTGTCAGATTTTAGCCCATTGTTAAACTGCTGTGCCAATCCATCTCTCTCAGAGTTTTCCTTTTTTTGTTGTCCCTTCCCTTTAACAGGCATTACGTCCTTCTCCATGGACTGATCTCGCTTCATAACATGTCCAAGTACACGAGAAGAAGTCTCTCTAGCTTCACTTCCAAAGAGCATCCTACTTCTATTTATTGAGACGGCTTTACTTGTTCTTCTAGCAGTCTGTGGTATTTCCCATTTTCTTCACTGACACCTTAATTGAAATGCATACTGCCTCCCCCTGTGATCTGTACTTATCGTCCAACTTTCATGTGCATATAAGGTGATTGAAAATACTCTGAATTGGGTCAAGTATGCCTTATCCATCAATGTGACATCTTTGTTCTACAACCCTCGAAAGAGGTCTTGTGCAACAAATTTACCCAACCTAATATGTCCTTTGAGTTCTTGACTGCTGCTTCCATAAGCATTGAATATGGATCCAAGAGAAATGAAATCATTGACAGCATCAATCTTTTCTCCGTCTACCCTGATGTTATCTATTAATTAGTCTGGTTGTGAGGAGTTTTGTTTTCTCTGCATTGAGTTGCAAGTCTTGATCTTGATCAGCAAGTGCTGAAAGTAGTTCTGGTTTTCAGCCAACAGGATGTGTCATCTGCATATTGCTGATTGTTAATAAGCCCTCTTCAATCCTGATGCCTTGTTCTTTTTCAGATAGGCCAAACTCTCATATTCTTTGCTTCACATACAGATTGAGTAAGTATGAAAAGACACAACCCAGACACATGCCTTTCCTTATTTTAAACCATCATTCCCTTTTGAGATGTAAATGGATGAAACAAGTGGCCTGCTACTTCTCGCAAAGAAGAACTGGGAACAAAGTGCATCCTTTGGACTCTGGGTCCCTGGGCTGAGAATCTCCTAGACCAGTGGTTCTCAACCTTCCTGATGCCACGACCCTTTAATATAGTTCCCCATGTTGTGGTGACCCCCAACTATAAAATTATTTTTGTTGCTACTTCATAACTGTAATTTTGCTACTGTTATGAATCGTAATGTAAATATCTGATATGCAGGATGTATTTTCATTGTTACAATTTGAACATAATTAAAGCATAGAGGTTCATCACAAAAACAATATGTAATTACATATTGTGAAATATTGATTTCTAACGACAAATAAATGAACATTTGTCTTGAAGCATGGTGTAGCATGGGTAACAGCCTTCACGCTGTACTCATATGTGGGTGTATCTGCATGTGGGTGTATTTGCCTTAGATGGATAGAGTATAGGTGCCTTGGTTCCTAAGACCACTGGAAATATGTGTTTTCCAATGGTCTTAGGCGACCCCTGTGAAAGGGTCATTTGAATCCCCCAAAGGGGTCATGACCCTCAGGTTGGGAAGCACTATCCTAGACCCAGGGGAAGATGGATGTCAAGATACATGAGGTTTGACTACCAAGGAATGCCAGGTCCACAGGTGCTGATAAAGAGCTTCCTCCTAAACTGTGACCCAACAGAGGGAGGACCTTCTCTTGGAGCTAGTGCCCTGAATTCAGCCTTATAGCTTCCTAAATGAGAAGAGAGCACCTTTCTGTTGGTCAAACTCATCCGCTTCTGGGGATGCTGCTATAGCAACACTGGGTAACTCAGACATACTCCCTCTGGTCTAGACCGACTAGCTGTATGGTGTTGGCCTCAGCTTCCTCTCTACGAGAATGAGGAAGTTCATCTTGTCTTATAGCCCCTTCAAGCTGTCATATCCTCTGACACTAATTCGGTGTCACCTTTCCCTCAGTCAGCTCTAGCTAGGCCAAGCAGAGCAGCCAGGCCCCCAATGCATTGCTGCCATGTATGTCATCTGGGCCATTGGGGGGACCACCCTCACTTTCAGGTTAAAAGAGTGGGCAGGCAGCTCTTCTTCCAAAAGGAACCTCAGTTGCTCTACAACCCAGAGAGGAAACCAGGGGAGAGCACCCTTTTGCTAGAAGCTTCCATGTGGCATGTCTTTCTTCCCATAGCCAACCTGAGATCTGTTGGGTTCAAAAAGAGGGGATTTCTTAAAGGGTGTTGTCAGTATATGTGCATTTTTCAATCCAAGCAATACTCAGAGCAGGTTGAGCCAAAGGTTGCAGTTTGTGAGGAGGAGGCAAGTGAGAAGTGTGTTTTCTTTTAACTCCATTTAAGCACTTGGTTCCCTTTGAATCAATATCACTGCGATTGCTTGCCAGAAAGCGACTTTAATAGCACAGATGTGTGCGGCTCCTAGGCCAATGTGCTATGTCTGAAAGGCTGACGAGGCCAGGAGGGCAAGTCCCTCCCTGTGATGTGCCAGAGAAGACTGCTCTCCATTATTTACCTTCGGCAGGAAACTTCACCCCGTGTGTGGCAACTAGGAAATTAGGAGCGGGAGACCTTTTCTGCAAACACACTTGTTTTATTTTTCTTTCTTGCTCTGCTCAGGCTGCCGGAGAGAATATCCCAATAGGTAGTAGCTATTGCACCATTCCATGGGGAGGGCGTGTCTGAGGGTGCGGGGCAGCCTCTCCTCTCCAGAGCTCCTGCCATGAGCTCCAGGCCTCGGGGACCAGCGTGGGGTTCGAACTGCTGGCCCTACCCCTTTCAGGTAGCAGCCCAATGCTTTATCCACTGCGCTACCAGGGCTCCTCCAACATCACCTCAGCCAACATCAGTTTGCTCTGGGGGAAAGGACTCTAGAGGGAGGGGCGTGGTCTCTCCCGGAAATTGACAGGTGATCTATGTTCCTCGGGAGGGCGCCTCTTTTTCTTGCTTAGCGCCAGCACTCCGATGGAAAATAACAAGCAACATTAGCTGGAGGGAAAATAAATAAGTTAAGGAATTCAAAGTCTATTTCCCAATTTACTCAAGAGCCTGTTTTCGGTGTATAAATCAGCGCTTATTGGTTTTTGCTACTTAAAAAAATGGCACAACGTAGAGAAAAATGAAAAAGATGCATCATGTGAAAAATAACTATTACATATGTATTGCTTCTAATGCATCTGTCTTCAACGCTCCTAGGAAACAGAAAATGAGCGTGCATGCTAGTGCATCGAAGCAGGCCATAGCATGGTTGCCATTGTTTACAGTAACCTAATGTGAATGCTACATCTGTTGGGCATGATCCAAGAACTGTGTGTGGTAGTCACGTCATCTGGTGTCAACTTGAGCCTATTGAGTGTGAATGGGGTGGAATTTACTGTGTCATTCAGGTCGCAGCTTGATGACCTCACTTGCAGGTGCTAAGGAGATAAATAGTTCCCTAGAGGCCAGACCCACACTCTGCTGACAAGCCACATGGAGCTACAGTGATGGAACCAGAACCCTGGAGCTGGAGGAGCCATGTGGAGACCCATGCCAACGCTGAGATGATTCCACCGACACTGGATCCACAAGACTTCCCACCCACTGGCCTCTGATCTTCCTGCATTTGGCATCATTGCATGTGTGTTCATCAGTCTGATGAGGAGTTTGTAGATTGGTATCAGACATGGGCTAATATCAGACTTATGAACTTGATCTGGACTGGGTTGGGATGTTTTCTTGATATACAATTACTCTTTATATAAAGCTCTCTCTCATACATGAGTGTCCATGAATTTGTACCTCTTGTTAACCCAGATGAACACCCCGTGTCAGCTTCGAGTTGCACTGGCCCCGCCTTAGGAAGTATAAGAAGTCATGCAGGTGTGTTTCTGTCAGGTGCTGCAGAGGCGGTTCCAACTCATAGCAACCCCAGAAAGAACGAAACTCGCCCGGTCCTGCACCTTCCTTAGAGTGGTTATGTTGGAGTCTGCTGCAGCAGCTACTATGTCAATCCATCTCCTTCAGGGTCTTCCTCTTTTTCACGGACCTTGATGCTCTACTTCACCAAGCAGGATGTCCTTTTCCAGGAGCTTGTCTCCCCTGGCCACATGCCCAGAGTACCTAAGACAAAGTCTCACCATCCTAGCTTTTAAGAAGCATTCTGGGTATCCTTCTTCCAAGACAGATTTGTTTGGTCTTCCAAAAGTCTGTGGTACTTCCAATATTCTTTATTCTTTAAAGTGGACTTAAAAAAAACAGGAAGTCCATTGGCTTTGCTCCAACTGATAGCAACCCTCCAGGACAGAGTAGCACTGCCCCATACAGTTCCGAAGGCTGTCCTCTTTAAACAGCAGACAGTGACGTCATTCTCCCACAGGGAGGCTAGTGGGTTTGAACAGTCAAACCTTTCTGTTAGAAGCCAACTGCTTTAACAACTGTGCCACCTGGGTTCCTATTGACCCTTTCTTCTACTATCCACCTATGGTCATCAAATCAAATCCCACTTATAGTAACCCTTTATAAGGTTTCTAAAGCTGTACATCTTTCTAAGAATAGATGGCATTCTCCACCCCAAAGTAGATTCTGAGTGCAGAATATGAAATTGCGTGGGGATTGGGCGGAAAACTCTATTGGGTTTTGAGTTGAATCTTTAGAGAGACCTGACATGGTTCTTCCAAGGCAGCAGAGGCAAGCATGTGCACTTGGGGCCCGAGCTGCAAAAAAACTGAGCAGGGAAGACAGTGAATACACACCCTCCCCTGCTCACTGCTCAGAATGGCTGGGCTGCTGCTGGGTCCATCTCCATGAAATGGCCAGTCTTCCTTGAGCCTTGACCCATGAACACAGTGCTGAGTCATTACTAGAAGTCAGTGGAGGTTTGCGTGTCGCTGTGATGGGGAACAGGTTTCAGCTTAGCTTCCAGACTGAAAGAGAGGAGGAAGAATGTCCTGGAAATGTAGTTCCCCAAATTGGCTCATGAAAACCCTGTGGATCACCGAGGGCTGATCCTGTTGCACGTGGGGTGGGGCTTCCCCCAGGTTTCAACCCGTGGAGTCAAGGTCAATACAGCAAAATTCGTATAGACCAGGGTTTTCAAAATGTGGACATACCAGAACAGGGAAACACGTGTAAAAGCCCTGGTACGGGAGACTGGTATGAGGCACAGGCATCCCTGTCAAGTGATTGGAGTATTGCCAAGGCCCTTGTGGTAGTTACATAATCTAATGTCAATTTGAGGATATTCAGAATGAAGGGGTGGAGTCTAGCCTATCAATCAGGTCACAGCCTGATGATGCTCTCTTGTGGGTGGAGCCTTCTCATGAGGATTCTGGGAACTTCCTCCTTTTCTCCTAGGAGGTAGACCAAACTCTCTCTGTTTCACATTCCTGTTGACAAGCCACATGGAGCCACACTGATGGCAGCCAGAGCCCTGGAGATGCGTCCACTGCCATTGGATCCACAGGATTTTCCACCACTGGCCTGTGATCTTCCTGCATTCTACATCATTGCATGTGCTGTATAGTCTAAAGAGGAATTCATGGGTTAACATCAGATTTATGGGCTAACATCGAACTTATAGACTTTATCTGGACTGGGTTGGGATGTTTTATTGATGCATAATTATTTCTTGATATAAAATTCTCCCTTGCACATCTATGAGAGTCAGCAAATTTGTTTCCCTAGTGGACCCAGTCTAACACAACTATGAAGAGCAAGACATTCAAAGTGGTGGCATCAGCTGCCATGTTGAGTGGGGGTCGGCTGCTTCTGATTCTGCCAATCAAGAGATGTGATTGCTCTCCAGTGCACATCCCCCCTGGTTTTCTAAGACATGTGCTAATGAGACAGGATGCATGTGAGTATATCTGAGTCACCCAACACTTTACAAGATGGTGTGAATCTAGTTCCCTCCTTGTTGTTGTTATTGTTGTTCAGTTCTGGCTTACAGCGATTCTGTATACATAAGAATGAAACACTACCTGGTCCTGCGCCAGCCTCACAATTGTCCCTAAGTCCAGCCCATGGTTGCAACCTTTGTGTCAGTCCATCTCCTTAAGGCCTTTCCTCTTTTGTTGCTTCCCCTCTACTTTGCCAAGCATGATATTTTCCTCCAGGGACTGGTCTCTCCTGATAACATGTCCAAAGTAGTAAGGTGAAGTCTTGTTCTGCTTGAGTGAGCTGAGAAGAAAGGGACAGGACTATACCAAGAACAAAGAGCCGGAGAGCAGAGCATCCTTTAGACTGTGGCTCCCTGTACTGAGAACCTGCTAGACCCAGAGGAATGCCAAGACCCAAATCAATGCCGAGACACACGGAGCTCTGCAGGGAATGCTGGGCCTACAGATGAGGAGAAGAAACAAGGACCTTCCCTTAGAGCCAAGAGAGAGAAAGCTGTCTGCCCTGAATTCAGACCTCTAGTCCCCTAAACTGTGAGGAAATAAATAGCTGCTTGCTAATGCCATCAACAACCAAAGAATGAGTGAGTCAGCATGGACAGTGATTTTTTTTTTTTACTTTGCTAAATCCACCTTTATTTATTTATTAGA
This sequence comes from Tenrec ecaudatus, assembly GCF_050624435.1. Classification (NCBI taxonomy): domain Eukaryota; kingdom Metazoa; phylum Chordata; class Mammalia; order Afrosoricida; family Tenrecidae; genus Tenrec; species Tenrec ecaudatus. Next base: position 15,631,221 of record NC_134544.1, read on the forward strand.
TCATTTTATTGGGGACTCTTACAACAACCCATAAATCAGTTGTATCAAGCACATTTGTACATATGTTGCCATCAACATTTCCAAGACATTGTCTTTATACTTGAGCCCTTGGTATCAGCTCCTCTTTACCCCTCCCCCCACCTTTGTGAACCTTTGATAATTTATAAATAACTTTTATTTTCATATTTTACACCATCTGTTGTCTCCCTTCACCCATGTTTCTGTTGTTCACCCCCCTGGGTGGGGGCTGTATGTTGATCATTGCTATAGGCTCCCCTTTTTCCCCCAACCTTCCCCGTATCATCATGGTATTGATACTCTCAGTATTGGTCTTGAGGGGTTTATCTGTCCTGGATTCTGTGTGTTCAGAGCTCTTACTTCTACTAGTGCACATCCTCTGGTCTAGCCAGATTTGTAAGGTAGAATTGGGGTCATGATAGTGGGGGGAGGAAGCAGTAAAGAACTAGAGGAAAACTGTGTGTTTCGTCGGTGCTCTACTGCACCCTGGCTGGCTCATCCCTTCCTTACGATTCTTCTGTGAGGGAATGTCCAGTTGTCCACAGATGGGCTCTGGGTCTCTATTCTGACCCTCCTCATTCGCACTGAAATGATTATTTTGGGTATTCTGATACATGATCCTGTTGACACCTCATGATCACACAGGTTGGTAAGCTTCTTCCAGGTGGGCTTTGTTGCGTCTCTGCTAGATGGCTGCTTATTTAACTTCAAGCCTTTAAGAACCCAGACTGTATATCTTGTAATAGGTGAATATCATCAGCTTTCTTCACCACATTTGCTTATGCACCCATTTTGTCTTCAGCAAACGTGGTGGGAAGATGAGTATCACAGAATGAAAGGCTATTAGAACAGGGTGTTCTTGCATTGAGGGAGTACTTGAGTAGAGGCCCAATGCCCGTCTGCTATCTTAAAACTTAACCTATAAATATATGTATATAGATTTATATCCATATCATTAGATATTAATATATTATATGCCTATGTTTATACCTCTATAAATGTCTTTGGCCTCCTAGTTCTTTCCTCTACTTCCTTTTACTTTGCTCTTTGCCCACTATCATGTTCAACCTTCTTTCGACTCTCTGCACTTCTTCTCGGCTATACTGCACTTGATCAAACCTCACCAGGCATTCTATACCCTCCTCACCATCAATTTTGGATCTCTTGTTGTTCTCTTGTCCCTGGGTTTGGTGGCTATCCCCTCCCTTTCCCCCATTTTCTCTTCTCCCATGTCCCCCAGAACCATCAATCCAGTTGTTTTCCCCTTGGGATAGTTTATTCTGTCTATCTTATATAGAGAGATGAAAATGGGAGAGAGAAATAGCCTATGAATAGTTCCAGGTCTGTCTGCTGACCCTTATGAATGTGTTCTGATCAGATCTGATGCAGTGCCAAGCCCTCCCCACAGTGTCCAAAGTCTATTTTCAGAATTCCTTGGGGGACTTTGTTGTTTTGCTCCACTTGCTGCTCTGTGTGTTCCCTTTGTGTTGTGCCCTGGTAGGTGTGGTGGGTGGTGGTGTCAGACCAGGCACAATTCCTGCACTGTGTCTTTGGTGCTGCCCCCCAGATTGCTGTGGGTCAGTAAGGGACATCGTGTCTCTTGGTGAGGTCAGCTGTACAGTCCTCTCTGTACATTGGCTGCTCTGAGTGGGAATGTCATCCTCGAGGTTTGGTGGGCCACGATGCTGTCCATTCTCTCTCTTTCCCTTTTAGTTAGCTCCTGTGTGCTCTGGGCAGACCTGCCGCTCTCCATGGGCTGTACCTTCAGTGCTGTCCTCTGTAGTACAATCTCATGGGGCGGGGGTGAGGCTGGGGAGAGGGTTCAACATAGCTGAGCTAGGGCCCCACAGACCTCTCTGTTAGCTCACTGCTTCATGCTGGTATGTTGCCCTCACGGCTTTGCACCCAGGTTGAGGTCTGGTCTCTCTCTCCGTTTCCTAATCCCCATGGTGGATTAGTTCCCTATTAACCCCAGTACCTTCCCCCCACCCCACCCCCATTTGTTGCTCTCTGGTTTTTTAAAATGGGTGATCCTCAGGGTGTTAGGTGGTATCTTGTAGTTGTTTTAATGTGCATTTCTCTGATGCCTAATGATCGTGAACATTTTCTCATGTGTTCATTGGCCATTTGGGTTTCCTCCCCAGTGAAACTTCTGTGCAGGTCCTTTGCCCACCTCCTCAGGTGGCTCTGTGCTTTTGGCTTCTTGCAGGCTAGTAGGGTATTGTCTATTTCAGTAATACGCCCTTTGTCTGATGTGTCATGGCTAACGTTCCTCTCCCAATCCTGGGCTCTCTTATTACTCTCTTGGTGGAGTTTTCCGATGTACACAGGTGTTTTTTCCTTAGTGTAACCCACTTACCGATTTCAGGTTCACCTGTGTGTGTACCCTTCTCTGTTGCAGTTGGCCTATGTATTCCCTGTGCTAAGGTTCTCAGGTCTGTCCTGATTCCTTTGTTGATGGCCCTAATAGTCTGGGGTTTTACTTCAAGGTCTGTGATCCACCTTGAGTTTGTTCTTGTGCATGGGGTGAGGTAAAGATTTTGCTTCATTTTTCTGCAGGTAGATATCCATTTTTCCAGTGCCACTTGTCGAAGAGACCATTCACATCCCATTTGATGGTTTGGGGGCCCTTATCAAAGATAAGTAATCTACATACTTCTGGTTTTGTTTCTGGGTTTTCTGTTCTTTTCCATTGTTCTGAGTATAGGACCATGAGTTTTGGTTAAAGCTTTCTACTGTGGTGGTCTGGTTACAGCTGCAGGAGATTACTAAAATATGTGGAGACCCTTGTGTGCCTATAGGAAATGTATGGGGTCCATTAGCATAATGCCTGCAGCCAAGAAATCTGTTAACGTTTGGTTTCACTTACAGGATGGTTTACAAAATGGTCTTTCAGGAAACAGTGGTTTTAAAACAAAATGCTCTGGGGGTGGGAGATGGGTGAGTTTTTTGGATTTGAGAAAGTATCTACTACTTCCCAAATGGCCAGAGGACTCTCCTTCAGAAACACTGTCCAGTTCTTCCTTCCACCAGGGTGAGGAAGCAAGAAGGGAGAAGGTTGCAATGTGGGAGTCTGAGGAGATAGCATCCCCTCCTCACCTGGTGGTCTGCTGTCATGTAAATTGCCTAGGTGGCGTTGAGAGTCTTCCTGCTGTCCAGCCCTGACTGTGGACCTTCCCAGAGCACTGCCTCAGGAGCTGTGTCTGTGAAGTGTGGGGGTGGGGAATGCTTGTGTTCTGTGTTCTTTGCAGGGTGACCAGCTCTTGCTGCTTTGCCCAGGATTTCCCCAGGTTAGTACTGGACATCTCCAGTCCTGGGCTTGGTGTGTGTGCACGTGTGTGTGTGAACATCTATTTGTGGATCTGTGTGTGATGTGTGTACACATGTGCACATGTATATGTACGTGCGCATGTGTGTGAATGTGTGGTGTGTATGTGTGTGGTGTGTATGTGTGCATATGTTTATGTATATATATGTGTGTGTGAATGTGTATTTATAGGTGTTTGTGCATGGTGTGCGTATGTATATGTGTGGTATGTGTATGTGTGTGTATGCATGTACATGTGTGCAGTTTGTGTATGTGTGGTATGTGTATATGTGCATGTAAATGTGTATTTGTGTATCTGTGTGGTTTATGTGTGCGTGTGTGCATATGGTGTGTGTATGTATGTGTGCGATGTGTGTGAGTGTGTGTGTGTGTGTGTGTGTGTGTGTGTGTGTGTGTGTGTGGTAGACAGGGTGAGGCAGATTGTGGGGAGGAAAAGCAAAGCATTACATCTAATCTAGTTTTGCAAAGAGAGTGATTTCCTTTATCTCGGCAATTCCCCCTCTGCTTATTTTCCTTTCCTCTTATCTGTTTCCTGGTGGCAAATCTCATAGGAGGAAAATGGACTGCGGCTGGCGGGGTGGGGGTGGGGTGGGGGGATGGGGGGCAAGGCAGGACTGGGCATGGCAGCTGGGTACAGGGGCTCAACTTGCAGCTGACCCAGAGAGAGGAGATCCCTGACTCAGCAGGTGCTGGGGGCACCTTAAACAGGCAGGGGGCACGGGCTGACACACAGGGTTGGGAGCTGGCCTGGGCCTGGTGGTCTGAGAGTGGAGGAGCCTCCCCTGAAGGTGCTCAGTGCTCCTCTCTGCGGCCCGCCTCCCCACCATGGACTTAGGAGGATGAGTCCACACCCTGCAGAGCTTAAGCTCGGGGCCAGGACCTGGACAGTGCACCTCTCCCCACACTTCTCCCCACCCTGCTTCCCTTTCTTATCCCCAGGCAGCCTTCACCCCTTTCTTTCTAGAACTCCACTCTGCACAAAGTCCTGCTCCCTACAGCCCGAGTGCCAGCACTGCCCCCTTGTGTTTCACTCTGGGAAGAACTCCATGCACGGCACTGTGGGCACCTGTATAGAATCAAAGGGGTACATGAAGGGCGGGCAGAAGGACTGCATGTCCACGGGGGCTAGATTTCAGATAAGGCAGCCCAATGGGCATTGGGGAGACTGTACTACGCTGGCTAACTGGGGAATTTCCTGAGAGAACCCTTTGGTCGTGTCTATTATAAAGAGGGTTTTGGAAACGGTTGGCAGGTTTTCTTCCAATGTGTCTCCAGTATTCCAGTTAGCAGCCCAGGGTGTTAGTCACCCCCAGACTCCATAGGGAGCTCCTGAGGGTCTTCATCTTCAGTTTTGCTAAGTACTCAAGGGTGGGTGCTGTTTCTGCCAAAACAAACAAACAAACAAGCTCACTGCCAGCAGTACATGCAGACCCACAGGGCCCTTACAGGACAGGGCAGAACTACCCCTGTGGATTCCTGAGATTGTGACTCACCTGGGGAGTGGAGAGCCCTGCCCCCCTCCCTCAGAGAGGCTGCTGGTTTCAAACTGCTGGCCTTGCAGTTAGCCGCCCAACGGTTCACTAATACACCATCGGGGTCCCAGGGCCTAGGACTTATGTAGATATGTACTGGAATCAGATCCATGTCATATTTCAATGTATGTGCATACCATTAATATGTATTAATTTTACTACATGACTGGCACTGTTGTTAAGTAGTTCGTATGTGTTGCTGTCTTTAGCAGTCACTAAAGAAAGGGTGTGAAGTCAAGTCTGACTTCCTCCAGCCACACACAGGAGGAGGATCCAACTCCACCCCAGCCCAAGGCCATTGCCACAAGGCAGAGGTCAGCCCTACCTCCACCTCCCTCAGCCACCCCTCCCCCAGCACTCTACTTCTTGACTGCAAGCACCACAAAGGACTCAGGTCAGACACACAGTGATAGGCCTTCTTAGGGGAGCTCACCAGTTATACCATGGTCAGGATACAGGGTTGTTTGTTCATCCCCCGTGCCTCTTCTCAGCCATGCGGGCAGGCATCTTTCTCTCTGGTCCTCAGCCTCTTAACCACATGGTCCCTTGGCCTTGTTGCGTGACCTCACCATCTCGGCACTGCTTCTGTGCTCTGTCCCATGGTTTCAGTGCTGCGTCCTCTGGGGCACCTGCTACTTTACCCAGGGACCTCGCACAGGCTCCACTGTTGGCACTTCTTTCTGTCTTTGATTAAATACATACATACATACATACATACATATGTATACTTAAAATATTATATAGATACTATATTCTTCATTAAATTTTTATGGACCTATAATTCATAGATCATATACTTCCGTAGTTCTGTCACATTAAGAAGAGTTATCTAAGTGTCACTACAATCAGGCAGTTCCGGAATATTGTTTCCCTCTTGTATTCATTATTTGTTTCCCATGTCCCTCCCCTGTCATATCCCCAATAAGCTAGGACATCAGTTTCTGTTTCTATATCATTGTCTATCCTGAGCTTCATATATTGGAAAACATACAACACCCCCCCACACACAAGTCTTTATATTATACATATAAAGAAGAAAGAAAAGATGAACAATACTGGAATAAACCAGAGGAAAACTTCAATCGAGATACAAAGGGAAATATGAAAAACTAGAGCAAATTTAAAATGGGTCAACAGGGATCTCCAAGGACCAGGTTTCACACTTTAACCTGGTTACATCTGCCACAATCGCGCTTGTTGTACTTGTCTGTCTGCTAGCAAGGTTGTTCACATTCCCTGAGTGTGGTCAGTGAGGAGTCACCATGAGCTTAATCCATGGAGGGACCCTGCAAATGGATTTGGGCCTCTCACTGTTATCCAGAGCCTTCTGCAAATTGAGCATTCCCAATGTAAGCTTTGGTGCCTTTCTGTCCTTCAGATTTGGATTTTGTTGTTTGTCATCCTTGGATCACACAGGCTGGCGTGCTTCTTCCTTGTGGACTTGGTTGACACCTCACGGAGCTGGCCACTTGTTGGAATGCAAGCCTTAAAGTCGCATAGCACTATGCATTTGACTAGCTGTGCCCCATCTGGCTTCTTCACCACATTTTGCTACAGCACCCCTAGCTTCAGCGTTCTCTCCACGAAGGAGAGGCTCAAGTAGGGGCCATGTCGAGTTGCTCTTACGCTGGGGCTGGGATTTAGTGTGAGCTGGCTCTTCTTTCTTGATGGTCCCTGGATTCTCTCCCCCTGCTTCTGAGATGGCTCACTTAGGAGCCCAGAGGAATAGCAGAATTGGCCAATCGCCTCTATTAGTGTTTCACACACCCATTTGCATGATCCCACCCAATCATGGCGGGAGTTACAAAGATGTGGATAGAGGAGTCATACCAAGTAATTTCACTTCATCACAGTCACAAACACATTATAAATTGTCACTTCATTTTTCATATGACATGGAGACTCAGGATAGACCAAAGTCTTGGGTCCACAGCACTTTCCTAGTGTGCACCTTCTCCTTCTCCCATTTATATCCATCTGTGTGTCATCTCCACCGGGAGAAAGTTGAGGCTGTCTGCTCCTGTGAAGGGATCCCCCATATAGAGTCACTATAGGGAGTCAGAATTGACTCCAGTGCAGTGGTTTGTTTTGGAGGGGAAATGTGTCATCATAAGGCGAGAACATCTGCTATTCCATGATAAAATACACATTCTAAATCAAAATGCCACTTAAATACTTGAGTTGTCATTCACTGTGTTGGTTAGGTTTTAGGCCCACTTGATGGTACCTGTCTGGAGGTAGGGGCGGAGTCCAACCTGTGGTAGCCTCTTGATGCCTCCTTCGGAGCATGGCCTCGATACAACCCAGACACTGGGGACTTCTCTCTCCCACTCTCTGGCCCTTCACCTGCTCTGCTTGCTGGGATTCTGTGTCTGCTTACATAGGCAGCCCCATGTGGGCTGCTGACCTGGAGAGCTGTCTGCATTCTGCCATGCTCCCACCAACCTTGGATCCATGTGATCTCCCTGCTTCCTGATTCCCCTTTCTGTATCACCGGCTTGAAACTATGTGAGTCTGAAGAGAGTTCCGGTTAGCATCAGGCCCATGGACATGAATTGGACTGGGCTGGGGTGTTTTCTCAATATAAATTTATTTCTAGATATACATTTCTTTCTTACACAGGCTTTGTTTCTCTGGACATCCCAGCCTAGCACATTTACAGAACATGAAATTCACCCTCAGAATGAGCACAATACTGTGTTTTTAGTAAGTCCACAAGATTGTGCAACCATCAAACTCAAAGCAACAACAACAACAAAGTCCAGCTGCCATTTAGTCAGCCCCAACCCACATGTGTCACAGTAGAACTTAGCCCTGTAGGTTTTTAAAGAATTCTTTATTGTTGATGAGAATATACACGCAGCACAAATACACACTGATTCAAGGGTCTGTGCGTACATCCCTGTGACGTTGTTTTCATGCTATATGCTGTAAAACCACATTTATCTTCTTCTCTGAGTTGCTCCTTCCCTATGGACATAGGCTCCTTGCCCCCTAAGTTTCCTATCTAATGCTTCAAGCTGTTGTTGTCAACTTTAATCCCATATGGATAGATCTAATCCATAGGGTTGTCCATGCCTGATACGTCAGAAGAAGATCACCAGCAGGTTCATCCCTGGAGCTGTGGGTGGACTTGAACCTCCAACATTTCAATGACTAGTTAGCCATTTACCCGCCCAGGAAATCTTTATGCGTCACCATCATTATCTAATTTTAGAACACTTGTAACACCCCCAAAAGGAACCCCTTACTCATTAGTAGTCACTCACCATTCCTCTCCACCCCTCTGCCCCAAGCCCACATCTCATCCCCTGGCAAATATGAATCTTTCTGTCTCCATGGCTCTGCTTTTGCCGGACATTTAGTATCAATAGAAACACAATATGTAATAGTTGGTGTCTGGTTTCTTCATCTAGTCTGTGTCCAATAATCACTCATATTATAGTTTGTACTTCATTCTGTATGTTTGTTTTTTCATTGTGAATGTAATGTTTCAATAGTGAACATGCAATATCTCCATGTAAATGTATACATCATGAAACCATTCACCAGTTCACCCTTCTTCACATGCACGAGTCCCGTGACATTAATTGAGTGCACCATGCTGTGTTATGCTGCTGTCATTTTTCTGGCTGACTCTTCTTTTTTTTTCCCAGCCCTCCCTCCCCCCACCCCTAGGCCGACTCTTCTTATTGTAAAGGGTGCTTCCAATCCGTTTAGCCATTCTCTCAATTTTGGTTGTCTCCACTTTTGGGGTTCTTATGAATAATTCTGCCAAGAACATCCCTATACGAGCTTCTGCGTCGGCATATGTGTTGAGCCTTAGTCAGGGAGGCGTCGGTCAAGTGGAAACTGGTCACTTTCACTTTGTGAGGAACTGCCCAGGTGGCTGGCCCTGGTGTATTCCCACCAGCAGTAAACAAGCGCTTCACTTTCTCCATGTTCTCTCCCACGCGTCTTGCCCTTTTCACCACAGCCATGCTCATGCGGGCAAAGTTGTGTCTCATGGGAATAAAGATCCCTCTGAAGGTCTCTAATAACTTGTCCAGCACTTTGTAGACATATCTCTGAACTTCTCATTCCTTTTAGCATTGCTCCAGGATCCTGAGGTTTTCTGCTCCTATAAAGAGTAACTGTCTTGGACGCCCAAAAGGGCAGTTCTTCCCTGTCCTATCGGGTCACTATGGGTCAGAGTTGGCTCGCTGGCAGTAAGAGTTTAGCTTGTAGTTCAGAACTTCAGTATGATATTTTCCATGACCCTACAGTAAACACTTCTATTCACTAGTCATATAATTTTGTACAAGGAGCTATTTCTATCATTGAAAGCCTTCAAAATAAAAATTACTCTTGGACCCTAGAGATTCCCTCTCTGGTGGCCTGGTATAATTTTTGTGTCCTGTCACACTCTCTATGACAGATGTGTGACCAAATTGGGCCCTGTTAATAACTTTGCTTTTTTAATTGAACTTTTACCCGTCACGGGCTGAGGGGCAGGTTATATAGCTGGTTCGGAGTTAATTACAACTGCCATTATTTTTTATTTGCAGTGCCTGAGCAAGCAGTAAAACAGCAAGTTAAGTCACATTTGCAATGGGACCATGACTCAATTAGCGGTTTTGAATAATAGGCAGTGGTAATTAAGGTCATGACAATTGCAATAGCAGCGTTGAGGCAGCTGGACTTCAGCAAGGGCTGCTTCCAAGCAGATCTCCTGGGTGGGGGCTTGGGAGGGAGGTGGAGCCAGCCACCTGCCCACTCTCTCCTCCATCCTTACAAACTATGAGGAGATGGAATTCCCGAGAACGTCCTATGTCACCTGTCAACCTCAACTCAGCAGCCTCCGTTTGAATGGGATCAAATTCCACCAGAAACCTTGTAACACGTCCAGTATCTGAGTTTCCAGTCCATGAATCCATGTCAACGACAAGCCAGGAGGCTCCTGAGGCAACAAGCAAGCATTAGCATGTAGCTGGATAGCTGTAGCAGTCAAGGGGCCATTAGCAGCTCTTTGAGTGTGAGCCTTGAAAACTCAAGTCTATGGAAAGCCTTCCAGTCTGTGAGTGCATGCACCCATCTTAAGGATAAGAAGATCGAGGCACGGCATGGTCATGTGATTTGGGTATAGCTTCGCCGGTGGCGGTTCTGGGCAAAACACCTGGTTCTGACTTGCGATTTGAGCTGCTCGTGTCACTGTCTTTCCTGAGCCACAGACACACGTAAACTGTGTGAACCCTTGCCTCTATGCTGATGTTTTATGCTGCCGATAGAAACGTCTCGTTAGGGAATAAAGACAACAAGTGATCTGAAGGATGCAGCACACTGAGCATTTGGAGCAGGAAGGGCTACACAGCGGCAGTGCTCCCGGTTGATAGCTGTGTTCCAGGGGCAGCAACCCTCCTTGACAACGAGGAGAGGTTGGTCGAGGAGAGAAAGATAGAAGGACAGGGTTGGAGATGCGGTCATCCTTTCTCCTATGCCCTTATCCCTTCAGTTCCAACCACCCTGAAGCCCAGTCTGCACCTGAACTACAGACTATTAAGTTGTCTCAGTTTGTAGATCCTTTCTCTCCAGGGTTACAGTGATTCTACTGGAAATCTTGAGGCTCTTGCAAAGGCTAGTTGTCACCCTTACCCTAAAAACTGATGTGGCAATCGAAGTCCCTGGAGGCTACATCTGGAAGTGGTGGCAATGTTGTATGTTTTGCTGTATGCATTCTTAGCAAGCACAAAATGCATCATAATAAACACACACACATGCATACCCAAAACAGACTAAGTAGAAACAAGAGCCAGAAAAACACACGGACAGGGACAGGCAGCCCCCACCAGGGGCAGAGAGGGTCACCCTGCAGCACTGAAGGGAAACTTGGAAGGAAGGGGGTCACCAGGAGAAATGACTCGAGGGCCATGAGAACTCAGCATACATGACGGTGAACATTTCTTCGTGCTTCTTGGTCTCCTGAATGTCTGGTGAAGTGTTTGTCCATGGTCTCTGTCCACTTTTTAATTGGGTTATTTGTCTATTTGTGGATGAAGTGGTGACGTTGGCTACAAATGTTAGAGATTAGCTCCTTGTCCGATAGATTGGTGGCATTCCCGCCTCTGCCCACACCCCCGCCCCCAGTTAGTGGATTTTCTTTCCCTCTGGGTGCAATCTTTTGATGAACATAGGTGTCAGAGTTTTAGGAAGTCCCATTAATCTATTTTGTCTTCTGCTGTTTTTTTTCTTTCCATTGCATTCGATAGCGTCAACCCTGAGTAAAGGCCTCTTCTTGCATAGACTTCCTGTGATCCCACTCTTTTGATGACTGTAGACAACCAACTTTGAAAATGTTGAAGATGGAAGCAGGCCTTTGCAATCTCTGCCTACTCACCATGGAAGACATGATCTCAACCCAGTTATTCTCTCCCCTTTTTCTGCTTGTGTGTGTGTTCCTCTCTGTTCTTTTGGGATTTCTGCTCCACCTGAGATCTCCTGGGGGTCCAGCTATAAGAACACAATCAGAGGGCACACATATTTAAGTCCCTACCTCCCTTCTCAACATCCCTAAGAAATTCAGGTAGAGTTCTCGATCTACACCGGAAGTTGGTTTATAATCAGAAGAAACGAAGTTATGAACTCAACTTCAACCATCGCCAACCATCTGCTACAGTAAAAGCTGTGAAAGCTGAAACCTGGGTACGGTACAAACCTGTCAGAGAAGGAAAACCCACTGAGTGTTTATGGGGGAGGATTCTTAATAGAGAGATGGAAAACGTTTGAGTCCCGGAAAAACAAAGCCGTCTCTTCCAGCTTTCCCATCTTTCACCACCTTCCACCTTTCTCCAGGATGAGGAGACAGCAAAGGTGCTCGTGGCTTGAGTCTGCCCAGAGTGGCCTCAGAAGGAAGTACAGGCGCTCTTCTTGCAGAACGTCAGCTACTCATATGCAGTTCTATTCTGACGCACATGGGGTCTCCCTGAGTCATGCTCTACTGAATGACCACCCACGCTGGAGCTATCTGGGAGAACCTGGGCAAGGAATATGTTTTCTGGAACACAGAGAAGTAGGTAAGCCTTCTATTGTTCCTGCTTTTAAGGAACCGAGCGTGCAAATAAAAGTCAGCATCATGGCTAGAAGGGTCTCTACTCTATTTTGTTTGTCCACCTTGATCATAAAGCTTTGGGAGCATGCACCTCCCTGAGTGAGGAGCCCTGGTGGTGCAATGTTTAGCTTCGAACCAAAAGGTTAATAGTTCGAAACCACTAGCTGCTCTGTGGGAGAAAAGGACGACTGTTGTCACCCAGCCTGTGCTGGTCCTAGTTTAGCAGCCAACTGAAATAAAGAGAACACTGCATGCTAAAGAAACAGAAAGGGATTGTTTGGGCAGAGAAGGAGCGTCGAGGGGTCTCATGAGCAAAATACCATGTGCACCTGAATCAGAGGCACCTGGGTCTCTTTACCACCATGGGCTTCCAGGATTCTGTCTTCTTCCTGCCCCTTTAACCTCTGTCCATACAGAAAGTTCTGGTTAGAGAGGCGTGTTCTCCAGATGTTCTCTGCTGAGAAAGAGACGCAGGTAGAACAGTCAGTCAGATGATCTGGTCCCTTCTGGTGACTCTTGGTTGAAAGTCTTGCTCTTAGACTCATATTCCATACTGGGGAGACCATGGGGCCATTCTTTTCAGAAGGGTTTTTGGATGGAACTAATTACCAGGATTTTTCACAATGGATGCTTTAGGTAATAGAAATGTAGGTCACAGGGTAACAAAGTGTGGGTGGGAGTGGGGGTTGGGGTGGGGGTGGTCGATGACTCATAGCAAAGGGGATATTGGTCTAAGAGTTTCACTAGCTAGTGATCTACTTCCTAGATTGTTGTTAGGGCCCATTGAGTGCGTTCCAACTCGTAGCTCCCCTGTGAATCACACAGAATGTACCAGTGGTCCAGTCCTGTGCCATCCTCACAATTGTTGGTATGTTTGTTACAGCTCCTGTGTCAATCCATCTTTTTGCATAAAGTATTTTCCTCTTGGGACAAGTCAGTCAGGGTGCAGTATAGCACCAAGGAAACATATAACTTTCCTCTAGTTCTTTAATGCTCGCCCCCACACACCCACCTACTATCATAACCACAATTCTACCTTACAAACTAGCTAGACCAGAGCATGTATATGGGTACAGATAAGAGCTGGAAATACAGGGAATCCAGGACATATAAACTCCTCAGGATCAATACTGAGAGTAGCCATACCAGGAGGGGAAGGTAAGGTGGGGGAAAAAAAGGGGAACCAATCACAATGAACTACCTATAAACCCCCCGCCCCCAGGGGGATGGACAACAGAAAAGTGGGTGAAGGGAGACACCAGTCAGTGTAAGACATGGAAAAATAATGATAATTTAGAAATTATGAAGGTTCATGCGGAAGGGAGGGTGGGAGGAATAGGACGCATGAGGAGGTGATACCAAGGGCTCAAGTAGAAAGAAAATGTTTTGAGAATGATGATGGCAACAAATGTACAAATGTACTTGACACCATGGATGTATGCGTGGATTGTGATAAGAGTTGTATGAGCCCCCAGTAAAATGATTTAAAAACAAAACAAAACAAAAACATTTTCCTCTTTTCCACTGACCTTCATTTTACCAAGTATGGTATTCTTCTCCTGGGACTGGTCTCTGATAACGTATCCAAAGTTGGCGAGACAAAGTCTTACTTACCATCCTCACTTCAACTAGCGATCCAGCTGTACTTCTTCCAAATTAGATTCATTCATTCGTCTGGCAGTTCCTGATCATTTTCACCGTTCCTCACCAACACCATAATTCAAGTAAGACCCTCCAATTCTTTCCCAGTCTATCTTATCCATTGCCTAGGGTTTGCCCAACTAGGAGACAATTGGCAATATCATGGCTTAGGTCAGGAACACCTTAATCCTCAAAGTGACACTTTGCTCTGGAACCCTTGAGAAAGGTCTTTCTTCTGCAGCAGAGTTTCCAAGTGCAAATTCCAGGAGAGTTTTCTTAACTCTGGGGGTCCATGAAATGGTGCAAATGCACAATGCAAACCCTGTGGGGTAGTTCTTCCCTGTCTTGGAGGGTTGCTAAGATTGGGAATTGATTAGACAGCACGCCACACAGCCAAGGGGTCTACCAGGAGCCCTGGTGGTGCAACAGTTAAGTGCTCTGTCAGTAACGCAAACCCACCCAGGAGCTCCAAGGGAGAAAGACGGGGCCACAAGCTTCTGGAAATGCATGGCCAAGAAAGCCCGATGGGACAGTTCTGCTCTGTTACACGGCTGTCATTGTGAATCCGAGTGGGCTCAACTGCAAATGACAATGGCGCTCCCTAACATTTCTGCAGGGGCTTCAAAAACTTCATCCCCAAAGTCCTATTACCTTTTCATTCTATTTATCTGCGAGCTTCTTGAAGCTCGTATATATGTGTGTATATATTAGAGCTTCCATTTCTGAGCACTACATTTGCCGACGGCTTTGATTTACCGTGGCGCTGCCCGAAATCTGAAAGGTAGGAAGATTGGGGATAAAGGGGCTTGTCTTCACCAAAGGTCTACAGTAACCCAAAATGGGCAGGCCATGCCACAATAAAGGGGTTGGAAAGGAATCAGGCACACATTAGACACCTCTGAGGACAATCCAAAGCTGAGCATGCTCAGACCCCGGTGACCTAGGCCCAGGTGGAGACCAACCTGAGCGCACCCACACTAATCACCAGAGACATTACATCACACATGAGCACCTGAACTCAGCCACTAAGATCGGCAATACCCTCAGCCACGCTCCCCCTACCCTTGTCCCCACACCAGTGGGGATAGGAGGGGATAAATAGACTGAGGGCGGGCTGCACCCTCTCTTGCAGGTTGGAGTGTGGGGTCTCCCCTCTCAGGGCTCACACTCTCTCATTCTTTCCCGAGCTCTTTGCCCTTTTTAGGTCTGGAATTCCTCTTCTGGCTCTGTGGACTCCACTTTCTGGCCATTTTCCACATGGTTTTTGTGCTTCCTGAAAGCGGCCATCTTCAGTCTGCACTTTCCCCCGCCCCTCCCCCCACGCCCCCACCCCACCTACCCTGCGGCCGTGCATGCTGTACCAGAGAGCGTGCCCTCCCTGAGACTGTGCTACCTACAACCGCCCTTTCCTTCTTCAAGGTTGCTTGGATTACAAAAGTGCTCCTGCTGCGTGAATTCTTTCAGTGCCAAGAACCAAGATAAACCATCCCAGAAACCTAACAAATCCATTTATGGGTCTTCCCATAAATTCCGCCTGTGTTGAATTCCTCTGACCATGAACCAGCAGGGTGCTAGCGTTGCCTTCAGGCAGAGTGCATTGCTGTTCCTCTTTAGCTGGTCTTGGGAAAAGTGACAGGGCCTTGATGGACTCACCTGGGTGTGCTTTTAATAGCGTTTGGGGTGCTAGGGTCACGTGATCATAAGTCATATCCTGACGACCTTGGCGGAGGGCCCTGAACCAATGTTGTAAGCTCTCTAACATAATGTATGTGTCCCAATCATGGTCCTGCTTCTGAATCTGTAGTCCCACCTGCAATTATGATGTACTGATTTGCTACTAATGCTTTTTTGACAGCGTTCCTGTGGCAGTTACATAAGCTGTCAACTTGCGTGAAGGGTTGGAGACTAGCCTGTCAATCAGGTCATAGCCATTGAGGCCTCTGTGTGGGCATGGCCTTCTCCTGAGGATTCTGGGAACGCCTATCTTCCTCCCTGGAGGCAAGACACACACTCTCTGCTTGACATTCCTGATGACAAGCCACATGGAACTGATGGAGCCAGACACCTGGAGCTGGAGGAGTCACATGGAGTCCCCCCGCGTGCAGTGAGACGTTTCTACTGCTACTGGATCCACACGACTCCACTACTGGCCTATTATCTTCCTGCATTCAGCATCATTGCATGTGTTGTATGAGTCTGAAGAGGAATTTATAGCCTGGGATCAGACATATGGGCTATTGTTGGACATATGGGCTAATATTGATCTGGATTGGGCTGGAATGCTGTAATGTTTTCTCAATATACAATTGCTCTTTTACATAAAACTCTTCCTTATACACATATGTGTGTCTGCGAATTTGTTTCTTAGTCAACTCGGACCAACACAGTCTCTTTCCCTCCTATGACTTTTATAAATATCCATATCTCCAGACCCTTGGACATTATTAGGACCTCATGCTAATGATCTCCGTCATCCAGATGATGTTGTCCTTGTCTTGCCTTTTCTTGTTTAAGACTAAATTAATGTTCTTCTTATGATAAAAATGGGGTGGATAGACAAGGGAGCTGGTGGGCGGGAGGAGCAAATAAGTCCTGGTTATCTATTTTATCACCATGGGGTTCTGAGTTCTAGCAAAATAAAAGTCCCAGGAAGCCGCAGGTAGTTCTAAGCTTCCCAGCTGAGCCTTTGTCTACTTTGGAAGGGAAAACATTTTGGGAATATACAAAGAACATTGTGCCCTCCATCATCCTCAATTTAAGGAGGAGGGGTGGGGACGGGGTGGGGAAAGAGCTGTGGAGTTAGAGATCATTGGACGAGCGCCATGGTTTTTGTTTTTCATTATTAAAAAGCATTATATGACATTCAAAGACAAAGCCTGCCTACGGTCATGAAAGGTTTGCAGGGAGCCTGCAGGATCCCTGTCATCCCAACACTAAGGACGCTTAGAAAAGGGAAAGTTAACTTTTATTTCAAATGACTCCTGGCTCCAATGGATTGAAGATGCAAACCCAGCTTGCCTTCATCTCACTTAGATGTGAATTAAACTTCCCAGCCAGCAGCAGGTCGGGCTGGAACAAGCTCCCTGAGGTAATGTAAGGATTCCGGTAGAAAGAAAGGAAAAAGGCTTGGGCTTCTGGAGTGAAACATTCATTGTTATGCTAATGCAGCGTGTATTCGGGACCCTCCTCATCTCCGCTCATAACCGCTTCCACCTATTTGGATACTAGAGGTTGGACCAAAGAGCAGGGAGCAGTTAGGATCTGGCTCTGGGCTGTTACAGGGGCCTTTGCAAAATAGGGTGACATTGTGACTCTTGTAGAGATATACAAATAAGCCTTTTTATTTCAGTCACTGGCTGACGAGGAAACTGGTGAGGTGTTAACACCAGTTCAAAGGACGAGTGAAACCAGCACATAGTGATCCGGAGTAAAGAGAGGTTGGCCTGCATACGCACACCAAACTCCTTCCACAGGGTGAGAGGGAAGTCCACGGAGCTTCTACCAGGTAGGAGATCCTTGGCATTTCTAGAGGCAACAATCACTTTGCTTTTCTCTCCCGTCACACAATTTAAGGACGGTAAAATAGCTCCTTTGCAATCAGATAACTCAGAGGAGTCCTCAAGAGTCTAGTCATTGCATAGGTTTTCTCTGAAGTTCACGTTTCCCTCAATTGCTTAATGCCTGAGGTCAATGCGAATGCCCACGCCCTGGAGTTGTGAAGCACAGGTGCTACTGGTACATTAATGGCGCCCACGCCCATCCTCCCCACCTGTCCTTTAAAAAAAAATGTAATCGTTTAGGGGCTCATACAACTTTTATCACAATCTATACATACATCAATGGTGTAAAGCACATTTGTACATTGATTGCCCTGATCATTCTCAAAACATTTGCTCTCCACTTAAGCCCCTGGCAACAGGTCCTCATTTTTTCCCTTCCCTCCCCGCTTCCCCCTCCCTCATGAGCCCTTGATAATTTATAGATTATTATTTTGTCATATCTTGCCCTGTCCAACATCTTCCTTCACCCACTTTTCTGTTGTCCTTCCCCCAGGGAAGAGGTCACATGTAGATCCATGTAATCGATTCCCCTTTCCAAGCCACCTTCCCTCTCTGCTCCCAGTATTGTCCCTCACACCACTGGCCCTGAAGGGATCATCCGCCCTGGATTCCCTGTGTTTCCAGCTCCTATCTGTATCTGTACCAGTGTACATCCTCTGGTCTAGCTGGACTTGCAAGGTAGAATTCGGATCATGATGGGGGGAGGGGAGGGGGAGCATTTAGGAACTAGAGGAAAGTTGTATTTTTCATTGTTGCTACATTGTACCCCTACTGGCTTGCCTCCTCCCTGAGACCCCTCTGTAAGGGGATCTCCAGTGGCCGACAAATGGGCCTTGGGTCTCCACTCTGCACTTCCCCCTGCATTCACTAGGGTAGGATGTTTTGTTCTGATGATGCCCACCTGTCCTTTCCGTGGCTGCCAAGAAACCATCTTAATGTTTCTGGAATCCAGATGTCTGGCTTTCCTGGGGTTACCGCCCAGGCCACTGTCCTTCGGGGTCCTCGTGAATCGTATTTTAGATGCCAGTCAGTTGGTTCTGGCGCATATCGACTTTATAGACAACAGAGAAACAAAAATCCACTTCCTAGGGTGTGCTAGCCTTACAATTGTTATGTTTCAACCCCCGTTGCAGCCACCGTGTCAGCCCATCTCCTTGAGCGTCTTCCTTGAGAACTTTGAAACTTGAGCCTTAAATAAAAGCTTCCTAAAATCTTCTACTGAGTCAAACCGGGGAGTATGTTTGCTTTGGGCAAGGTGCGCTTTGGAAGAATCCAGTAAGTTTCAAGGAACAAACTCCAAGGTTCATCCTGGGAACTAAGTTTGGGGTACATCAATCATGATTTTAATTGTTCTTCAAGACAATGCTGTATGGAAAATCTTTCCTGACCACAGACTTGTGAATGGTTTTGGTCCAGATATTTGTTCCCGGGTAACGCTGATGCGATTTCTTGTGAGAGTGTCGTGAGGTTTGCTCATCTTCAGAATGATTTTCCCCTTAGGAACCCCTTGCTTACTCTAACCTGGGCCAGGTGGGCTTCTGCCAGCCAATAGGGTCAACACCTGGGCCAGGTGGGCTTAATTCAGCCAATGGGCTCAATCAATACCTTCAACCACACCTCCCAGCGGAAGACCCCAAATACCGGGACCTTGAGACCACCAGCCCCTTCAGCTGCTTCTCTGCCTTCCCCTGGTGGTGCTGCGGGCTCTCTCTGTGGCCACTGTGTGGGTGTGCAGTCCCGCGAGTTGCCCGTGTTCAGTGACTGTAAAACCTGAAACTTCTAGCATCCGTTTTTTAAAATGAAAACCCACCTGGATCACAAAACAGCCATCAGTGTGAATTCTTGCTCAAAATCAAGAACCGAGGTATTTCCCACTTGAGAACGCTAGCATAACCGAGTCAGTGGTGCCTAACCGTAACCAGTTGCAATGCTGTCCTGATTTGCAAATCATATGTGCAAAACGCTTCAAGTCGTTTTGCTTTATAGCTTGACTGCAGCTGCGTGACTCGAGCAAATCGCCCTCCCCTATGGGCTCCCCTCCCCATCCCTGTGGTGGTGTGGCGTCGTGCAGCTGAGTCTGGCTTAGAGTTACCCTCTAGGACAGGAAGGAACCGCTCCGCAGTCTCAAAGGCTGTACATCTCACGGGAGCTGGTCCCCAGGTTTTCTCTCCCCAGATCTGCTTGTGGGTTTGGAACCTTTAGCCTTTTTGTTAGCCACCGAGACCTTGACCAGTGGACCAAAGGTCCCCTTATAAAACGCTTACTTCTATCACGAACGTTTGGGCTGCTTTTGTGATGCCTGGAGAGAGAGGGCGCATTTTCTATTATTTTGGTGACCTCGTCTTTGTAGTTGACTGGAGGGCTTTTGAAGGAGACCATTGTGAGGCAGACCAGGAGAGGATGCCAAGTTCAGAATAGGAAAGAGCTGTGATGGGATGTCCTACAGCATTTTAGGAGGGGTGACCTTGTGTGCACATTCTTTCTAGGACTTGGAGTCCCCATCCAGTGGAGGGAGCAGCAGAAGAAAGGACCCAGATACTGAGATGCTAACACAAAGGGCTGTGGGGTGAGGACGACAGACGATACCGTGGAACGCCAGGAAAACAAGCAAATCCACCTTGGAAGAAGATGCAGTTAATGCCCTTCATCCAAAATACTGCATATTCAGAACCTCGTGGAAAGCATTGCGAGTTTTAGTGATATTTGGGGGAAGCATTTTATGTCCTTCATCTCAGGTAAGAATGGCTTTTTCTTCATTGTTTAGTTTACGTCAAACCAAACCAAACTCACTGCTATTGAGGTCATTCTAACTCAAAGCAGCCCCATGGAACAGGGTCGAAACCCCTCTGGGTTTCTGAGGCTTTACGTCTTTACAGGAGAAGATAGAGCTCTCTCTTTCTCCCACAGAGTGGCTGGTGGGTTTGAACGATTGATCTTGTGGTTACAGCTCAGTGTGTAGCCCACCTTGTCCCCAGGGCTCATTAATTGAACTGCTGGTTTATTGAGAACTTGTCAGACTACCAGCCACTGGAGTTGGGACATAGGGGAGTAATCCACAAATAAGAATTAAACATAACCCTTCAGAGGTTATTTGTGGTAAACTGAGGACTTGGTAGAAAGTATTTGACCTTATTTCTGCACTTGCAAACACAGGCATGGAAACTAGCCCAACATTGAGAACGATCGCCATTGTTCCAAGATAGCAATGTTTTCAAATACATGTTCTCTGGGCTGAATAATGTGCCCCCAGAAATAGCTCTCTATTAAGGAGCCATCTTCAAGGAACTGTCATAATAGACGAATCGTTTCTGTGTCTGGCTACTTCACTATGCCTGAAGGTTATCTGTTGACAAGAGCAATCAGATTCTACAGCCAATCCATGGTGAAATTAGTAAACTCTGTTTTGATGTCTCTTGCTAATAGTGACCAGAGATTACTACCCCTGGGGAGGGATCAGGGCGTTTGAAGTCAACTAGCACTAGGTTAAGATGCTGACTCACTTTATTGCTTATTTATTATGTTATCTGCTTATGATATCACCCATAGGCTATGTAATATGTTATCTGTATGATGTGCATGCCTTATGAAACACCTGTAAGCCCCATTACATATACCCATGGGAAAATCCATGCTTGCTCTCAATCCTGGCATAGAGATGAGGAAGCCCTGCACCCCACTCTCTTTCTGCCTTATCTTCCACAAATGCAAGCTCACTCCTGTGGACCCGTTCGTTCGGGTGCCGGGGCCCCTGTCCCCACAACAGTTCTTACTGTTATCATGCGCCTTCAAGTCTCCTCCAGCTCGTAGTGACCCCAGAAGTCAGAGCAGAACTGCCCCATGGAGTCGCTAAGGTTCTCCATCTCTACAGAGGCAGGTTGCCACTTCTTTCTCATTCAAATTGGCTGGTGGGTACAGACTGCTCACATTTCAGTTGGCACTTAACCATGGTGCCACCCGGGTTTCTCTTGGAGTTTATTAGTGAAGGGTAGTTTTTTGCACTAGTAATGACCTGTTTCAAAGGATCATCCTTTCAGATCCCCTTGGAAGGCTTCTTTGCATCTGTGTTGCGAAGACAAGGTAGTATGAGGAAAGGAAAGATATACAGGGTGAGTGACGCTCCCCAGGTTTGCGTGAACCGTGAGCGACCCTGATAGTGCAGATAGTACAGAAGTTGGTCTTTCATTTCCCCACTCTCAATGTGCCTTAAGGACACCCAGTGGTGCTGTCTGGGTCGCACTGGGCTACAGAGTCAGTGGTTCAAACTCACCGGTTGTTCCATGGGAGGAAAATGAAGCTGCCTGGGCCTGTCAAGATTTAGAGTCTCGGAAAACTAACACAGGGTCATGGTGAGTGAGAAGCGACAATCAGTGACACTGGGCTTTGTATTGCTTCGATTGAAGTGGCACCGTGGGTTTATATGACTGTGATTGCCCTTCTCTGTCATCCAGATTGCACTTTCCCCCAGAGATTGTGTAGAGGCATCCGGCAAGAAAATAACTTCAGCAACCTTATTCCAAGTAAATCTAGACTCAAACCAGCCTGTTTTCAAACAGCGATGCTTGAGGCGGACTAGTTGGAGGCTGACTAGTTGCCTGGGCTGTGCTAGAGACTCCAGAATGTGCGAGGCTGCAGGGCCTGCTTGCTCTGGCCTCCGCTCTCATGGGCGCGTGGCATTTTGTGTGTGTTTTGTGCTGATTCAAGTTCTAATGCTAGATCTCCTTAGGGCTCGTGAGAAGGAGCTAGGACTGGGTGTTACATATTCAGCACTTTGTCTGTTTTCAAAATTTCCGCCTAGGAGGAACTCTACAAATTGGTCCTGACATGATGGAGTCCATTCTTTTAACAGCTTTGTCTCACCGGTTTTGTGTTTTGCTGAAGAGAAAGCAGCTTCCCGTCTTTCGATGTAATGGGGCAGGAGGAGAAAAATGGCTCTGTAGAACAAACCAGAAGCAAAACTGCAAAGAGAAACAAATGTCTGAGAACTTCCTTAAGAGCTCGTTGGGCAGAAGAGATGTTAAACAACACAAATTCACTTCCTCGCGGGGGTGGGGGGGCATGTTCATCTTCCCCCTTTCTTTCAGTATTGGTATTTTTCTTATAGGGTCAATTCATGGCTCAAGGACAGGACACGGATTGATTCTGTCCGATGCAAGTCTTCTTGGAAACTGAAAATCAGGTTGGGTACTAAAAAGGGTGTCAATACCCTAATAGATGAGAAATGAAGGTGTTCTTCGGGTGCAGGCACCATGTCCTATTCATTGCTATGCCCCCTGAGATGACAAGCCCAGCTACTCGTACGTCGCAGATGACTGATAAAGGTTTATTGAACTGCATTAGTGAGGACAGGCGGATCTTGGGATTTGATGTGTGTTCTTCATCTTTTGAGCATAGTCAAGGACGGCGATGGGACTTTTGGGGGATGTGTATGCATGCTTGTTTTGAACTGTATTTTTGGAGGTTTGGACAGGATGATTTAATCAAAATGGCAAAAACCACAAGGGCAAAGCTAATTTACACTTTGCTCTATTTAAATTAGACTTTAGGGTATGCTCACTCGTCTTACCTCATTATTATTAAGCAATGAACATATTTGGAAATGAGAGTTAGGTTCCTGCAGTGGGGAAGGCCTAGTTCAAAACAGGGAGACTTCTGGCATTTTCAGGAGGACTAAGTCTTACAAACACTTACCTTAGCAAGTTATAAAGTAAGGCTTCAATATGACCTTGTCTTGAAGGAATGGAGTAGCCAGATCTGTGATTGGTTTTTCTTATATCGCTAGCCAGTCTGCTTTTACCCCCAGTAAAGTTATGGCCAGTGAACTGTGCTTCCTTCCAAACTGGAAATAGCTCTTGCGGTGGTCATGCTTGACCGGAGCATGTAGCACAGCCGAGGGGACAGACTGAAAGATGCGGCTCACTTTGCCACTCAGGATAGATGGTCATTGTTTTGTGGTAGAAAATAGATGTGGAGATTTCTCGAACAAATCTGATTTCTTGGAAATACAAGCAATTGCTCCCACTGGCGTACTCTGAAAGCACAGTGTTACTTGCTGGAATAGATCACAAGTTGACATTCCATTTCCAGGCTGGAGGGCTGGCATTTGCCAGTGCCTCAGAGGCCAAGGAGGCCGAGATCAAATAAGGCAGCCAAGGAGCTGACTTTGGAAACCACCGCCTTTGCATATAAATTCTAGGGTCTTTAATAATAATATGAGATGATTTTTGTACATTAAAATTCCCCATTAGACATGCTGACTATAGACACCCAGGTACGCCAGGTGGAAAAAACACGTAAATATACTTTGTTATAAGTTGACTCGAGCCCTGGATGATGCTGCAATTTGCTCTGAAGATCATTCTCTGAGACTCCGTTTCTCCCCTTGATTTGACACACCCCAAATGCATGCCCAATTTTTAAAGATAACATCCAGGATTTTTTAAATGCCTTCCATGCAGAGGGAAGTGGGCAAAGCATAGAGACCCCTAGAGCGGAGGCCAGGAAGGGGCATCAGGATCCCATGGGAGTGAGTGTGTGGTGAGTGAAATGATCTTGAAAGAAAGACCGAGGAGAAGTGGGGTGACTGAGATGTGGGGGGACTGGGTTGAATAGGGTTGGGAATGCATGTTGGAATTCGGCAGGAGAATGCTTCGACAGTGTGAGGCCACGTGACTTGATTTTCCATAAATTCCCATGACCTTTGGTCTTGCAGGCAGTACAGAGAGAGTATTCTTCTTGAAGTGTACCTTCTGAGTTGTGGGGCAAGTCAAGGTCTACAGTAGACTTATATCAGCACTTGGAATCAGTACTTTGGATTTGTCTGTGAGCAACATAGATCACTTGAAGAGCCTGGGCATGACACACGGGCAAGGTTAATTTAAGTAGTTCTGGGAGAGAAATAGAATTATTTCTGTTGTTCTTTCAACGGAATGGATGGAAGAAAGCGATGGGATAAAGATGAAAATCTGATTTTAATATAGGATGGCATATTTTAAAAAGGATACTGGAAGCAGAAGACAATTCCTTTCTTCATCCTTTTAAAAAAATTTTCCAAAGATTCTTTTAGTACGGAGGAGCCAATAATGGATTTAATTATGAATTATCAGAGAAAATAATTGGAGAAGACTAAATAATTAGGTGCCTTCACGTTGGTTTCAACTCATAGAAAGCCTCTGTACAACAGAACAGAACACGGCTTGTTCTTGAATGAAACACAATTGCCCTTATGCAGGAGCCCATTTTGCAGCACTGTTGATGATTCTCCTTATTCAGTGTTCAACTTTCATATGTATATGAGGCAATTGAAAATACCATGACTTATAGCCTGTGGTTCATTAGTCCCGTGGACTAATTGCTCCCTTAAGGCTTTGGCTTTATGCAATCTTCTTTGTTCTAGATAGGAAGCGATCAATACTTGTTATTAGATGGCTGCTTAGCTCTTCTTTCTTGGTGGTAGTTGGGGCTTTCCCTCTCTGCTCCCTCT
Source organism: Tenrec ecaudatus (assembly GCF_050624435.1). NCBI lineage: Eukaryota > Metazoa > Chordata > Mammalia > Afrosoricida > Tenrecidae > Tenrec > Tenrec ecaudatus. The sequence goes on from NC_134544.1 coordinate 15,655,864, forward strand.
TATCTTCTTTTATCTCTTGTAAGATAGATTCATATGCCAGGGGAAATCCTCTTACATCAGGTTGGAGCTGTGACCCGAGTCAAAGTGGAGTGTTGTATCCCACCTAATTTCCTTACATCCAGGACGGATCACATCATGCAGGATGATAACCTCATTGCAAAACTGGCAAACCACTGAGACTCATAGGCCAGTCAAGCTGACACATATTTTAAGAAGCCTCAATTCAATCCATGACAGTCTCTGTAAGTCTGAATTGTTTCAAGAACACATAACAACAAGAAGCTGCACATGCCAGGCTCTGAGGGAAGATGTTCCATCTGCTACACAACTCTATTCAACCAATGTGAACAGACCAGAAAATCAGGGAGTTGGGCAGTTCTATTTTCTTCAGTTTATTTTACTTAGAAATATGGGATAATTCTTTCCCAATAGTCCCCATACTCATAGCTTGCTCAATAAAAAGGCCCTGGACAAACTCCAAATGGTGCCTCTTTCACAAACATTATAAAACACAGCACTTAGTGTATTGACTAAAGTAATGAACCTACCAAAGGTTTGCTAATGTGCTAGAACATTTATCAACAAGCCCCCGGGGCACCAGCATCCTTTTCGACACCCCAGGCTGCTTGCTCTTTCTTGTTCATATTGGGATCCCCTCCTTCTCGATGATGCGGGCGTAGCCTCTTCTTCCCTCTTGCATTGACAAGGAGGAAGCTCTGGTGAGGTGGGGACAGAGGAAATGACAGTGGCGAAAAGAAGGATGATGATGAGGAAAACGCTGCCTGAGCAAGAAGAGACGAGCATCAGAGACGGGCATTTCGGTTACAGCGTCAAGGGCTGCTAACCACATCAGCAGCAGTTTGAAACCACCAACTGCTCCATAGGAGGGAAAGACGAGGCTTTCTACTCCCGTGAAGAGGCCCAGGCTCAGAAATCCACAGGAGGAGTTCCACCCTGTCCTACAGGGTGGGTAGGAGTTAGAAGCCACTCGGTGGCAGTGAATTTGGTTTCCTATTGAGTCAGGTCAAGTGGTTACATGAACTGCTCTCGGGATAACTTTGGGGACCTCCCAAGAATAAATGTGTGATTAATTTGAACACTAGTTGCCTAATGCTGTTGGAAGAAATTACCACAGATTTAGTTGCTTAGAATAACAAAAATGTATGGTCTGGCAGCTCTGGAGGTTAGAAATTCATGGAGCTAAGTCTAAATCTTGGCAGGGCTAATTTTCTAAGGAGCCTTCAGGTGAGAATTTATTTCTCGCTTCTTCCAATATCTGTGCCTGAGGGCATCCCGTGGCTCACAGCCACATCACTCCTGTTTTTTTGCTATCCTCCCATTCCCGTGTTCTTCTTCAACACTCCTAGTTCTTTCTGCCTCCCTTTTATAAAGGCCCAGTTTGTTTTATAAAAAGCACATCTTTTGCTCCTCATCTTTAACTAGTTGCCAAATATTGTGGATCCTGCTTCTAACCTCAAGTTTACCGTCTCCTTTCTAATTGCTATCATCAGTCTGATCCTTCAGCTGGAGTACAACCCCGATCTTCCCACCAGTCTTAAAACGCCCAGCTCCTCTTTGGCCATCTCTTATAAAAGTGCCAAGAGGACAAGGAAATGTCTACCTGCAGCCAGGGAGCCATTTGTCTCCAGAGGACAGGGACAGGACAGAGCCTGCCACCTCTAAACATCAGCGAACATGAGGTGCTCAGGGAGGGTGAGAGCCAAGTGGATCTAGTCACCAAGCATTTCCAACTAGGTCTATGCCTTTTTATGATGGGGCCTCAAGAAGTTTGTGGAAAATAGAATGAAGAGTAAATGGATTTTTTCCATGAACTTCTTGAAGCCCCTTCGTATATGACCCAGTCCATGGTCTGGAATTCTGATTTTATCTGTAGCTTCCACAGCATCCTTCCCTCCCCATCATCACTGACTGGCTTGATCCTATCATCCTAGGCATTGTTGAGAAAATAAAAAATCATGCCCACAAAAAGACTCCGCTGTACCAAGATAAAAGATAGAGAAAAAACACTTATTACTGAGGATGCTTCTTGGCTTACATGGGGGCATGGAGTCTGCACGAGAGTACAGACAAAGTCTGCATAGAATTCCACATCAATACAGCAGAGCAAAGAGCAACGAAAACATCTCTCATCTCTGCCAGTGACAAATGGCTATACCTTGTGCTGGTCTCCTGTTCACCTCGTGAGCGACTCCAGAGCTAATTCCAGCAATTCCAAGGCTCAAAAGGCTCATGACCTTGTATTGTGAAAATAAAAAGGTCAGACCTATTGGACCATTTATAGTTTCAAGGAGACACCCTATGGAGGGAAACTTAGAGGGTGTGAAGCAGCTGCCTACCTGTACTTTATAAAACAAAGGAAATCCATCATTTTAGGCTTCCTGCAGTGAGATGTGATTTTTTACTGCCCCTCTGTTCAATGGACATGCATGTGTTTCATCATCTTTTATTAGAAAACCTACCCAATTCACATTCAAGAGTGTGTTTAAAACCAAGAAGGGCACATCTTTCCAGTCCTGGGGTTGCCTAGGTACCTCAGAATTGTCCTGGAGCAGAATCCGCAGCATCGGCTGTACGTTATGTGGACATTCTTGGGCCCTCCCACAGATAGTCTGACTTGTTGACGGTAGGTTGCAGCATCTGCATTTGACAAAAACAAGTGCTTCCTCAAGGTTCCTAATACGTACAGAGTCAGGTTGAGACCTGGACCCTGATAGACCAGACGGGGGCCAGAACTGGAGACATGCTTTCTGGTCTCCATATTGGATGATCTCTTTTCTTGGCTCAAGGTAAAATTGTCCTTTCACTAAACCGGCTAAAATCTGGGCAGTAGCTAATTCACAAATTACCTTGTGGACCAAACTGGTAAGGTGTGTCACCTTAAAGACAGTAGGCTGGGTTAAGTTCCAATTCTAAAGAAGCTTTCACTCATCAGATTGTAACTTGATTTCCTCTGGTTCTCTTTGTGCATCTGCGCATACTCACCAGCTTCACTCTGCACCACTGTCCTCTTGGATACGCACTGTGTGGTTAGTTGTTATGGAATTGACTCCTTTCGTGGTGCCCTTCTGTTTCACAGAGTGAGCCATGGCCCATCGATCTGCATGACCGCTGGTAGCTTGGGGTCCATCATAGCTGTTGTGCCAGTCCACTTCAGGAGGATTTCCCTCATTTTTCACCAGTCCTCGAGGTTACCAAACACGCTGTTTCTCTTCTCTAGTGATTGATCTTTCCCGGTCACCTGTCCAAAGTCAGTCAGCTGAAGTCTCATCATCCTTGCTTCTAAGGATCATTGGAGTTACATTCTTTCTAAATATTCAAGGTAGACAGGTATGAACAGAAATGTTAAAGCAAACAAAAGAAAATTATCGTCTGTGGTGAGCTAGGTGCCTTGAGAAACATTTGGGACAAATCTCTATAGTTTGCTAACTTTCCTCTTTTATCATAATGCCCAGCTCCTTAGGTTTCTCTCTCTCTCTTTACACACACACACACACACACACACACACACACACACACACATCTCTTATGTAATTAAAATTCATACTTTTAAATGTTGTGAAAAAATTTGTAAAAGCTAATTTCTTCATCTCCATCATTTCTCTGCCAAGTATGTGATTCAAGCAAGACAAAAAAGAAGCCCACAACAACCTAAAAAACAACACAGCCCCTCAAAGATGTCTTATTTTCTACCCCCCCCCCCTCTGTCTCACACATCAGACTGTCAACAAGTAAGCAGGGAGGTGAAGAGACAGCTGGGATTTCCAAGGAAAACAGAGCCCGGTGAGCGGAGATGGGAGCAGGCAGGGACGTCTGGTAGGAGGCAATCTCCCTCTCCCACAGACTTCTGGGAGATGGAGCAGTAACAGAGGCTCAGGCTCACTGCCAACCAGCCCGGGTGGTATCCCTTGAAGTAAAGCACTGCTAAGTCCCTGCATGGCCAGAGCTGGTTTGACAAGCAGGAGGGTTTAGGTGGCCTGTCTGTACTTGGAACAACCTTGAGGAAGAGGAAAGTCAAGGCCCAAGGCCTTGGGCAAGTTGCTTCTTAAAGGTGTATACATTTAAATCCTGGTGCGAAAGTATCTGATTTTGTGCCATTACAAATGTGATAAATATCTTGCTTTCATGATTCTGGAGTTTCACTGGCCACACAAAGTCAATAGGAAGCTTCTTTGTTTCTGTTTTTGGAATAAAAGGGATACTCTAAACATCGTAGATCAGAGTTTAGGGACTTTGAAGCCATCTTGCTTGGATGTGGTGATAACCGTGCATGATTACCCAGTAAGTAAGGTGAGTCCGGACTGATGCGTGCTCTCACTTACTAACCTGTGATGAACAATTTCCCATTTGTTCCCACTGCATCAAATAGGTCTGGCTGGCACCTGGCTCCCTCCGCACCTCGCAGCACCTTCTGGCAGAGCCAAAGCCTCTTTTCCAGTGGACAATTCCTGACAGGGATGCCGTGCCCAGGAACTAAGGTCAGCATGGGTTCTGTGCTTACTTACATAAGCAGCAGCGAACCCTTTCACCTGTCTTCACCCCGGCGGTTTATCTGGTCATCTGCCGGTAGGAGCCCTGGTGGTGGCATGTTCCTCGTTGGGCTGAGATCCTCAGGGATGGCAGTTCAAAACCACCAGCAGCTCTTCAGAAGCAAGACTGGGCTCTCTACTCCCGTAAACAGTTCCAGTGTCTGAAACCCACTGGGGGTCGGCATTGACTTCATGGCAATGAGCTTGGTTTGAATTGGCTGGACAGACAAACTGGTACAGCCCCAGACCCCACGTCGCCTAGAGAGAGAGGGGGGGGAGGGGCAGGCTTTGCTGGCGTTTTTCTCGTAGAAATGCTTCAGGCTGAAGAGGGGTGTAGGCACAAGCCCCTGGGGGGGCCCCATTTCGGGGCCAGTGTACACTGGCATGTTTCGGAATGGGGATGTCCCCCGAGGTTTTCTCCTTGGGGCTTGGGAATACGGTGCCACGGGTTCAGTAATAACCCACTTTCCCCAAATGAAAACCAACCAACAGACACTTTTCTTCTTTTCTTTAAGTTACAAAACAAACCAACAGCTGCCAGAAAGGCCCACAGCCCTGGTTTCAATTCATGGGAGGCCTGTGTGTGGCAGCAGCCACTTGGAGGAGGCTGACCTGACAGATGGGCACAGATCAAGCCACAGGGAAAGCGGGCAGATGAGAAATGGGCTCCGCAGGCAGTTTAGATCCCCTCTTTAATGACGCGCCCTGCTCTCTGCCGGCTGCGGAGCTGGCTCCCGGCTCTGCTCTGAAAAGCTGTCAGTTCACACTGTTTTCTTTCGGATGCCTGGTGCCAGCTGCGCGTTCTTCCCCCGCTCAGGCTGGCTTCGATCTTCCATCCTGCCTTCTCTCCGTCTCCTACAGCGAGGTTTTTGCCCGGGAGAAACAAGGGCATTTCCCTTCCTCTTGTCAGCTTCCTGACCATTTTCTTGCTATTAATGCTTAACAACTTTCCAGCCTCTGGGGAGGACAAGTACCTTTCTCCTTTTCTAGAAATTGCTGTGCGCTGCAAAATGAAGGACATTAGCCCCTTCCTATTGGCGCCCTCCGTAAAACCCGGCAGTGTGAGACAAAAAGGTCAAGCATTCCTTAAAAGCGTGCATGAGAAGTTAAGGGGACAGGGAGAGGAGAGTGCTGGGAAGGGGACAAACGGAACACAATTAAGGGAGATGTTGACACACTGTGGTAAATGTAATGAATGTCACGAAGCAATTTGTATGGAAATTGTCCAATGGGAATCTCAGTTGCTGTATAAACTTTCACCAAAAACTCAATTTAAAGACAACCATGCTGTTTGCCCTGCCAGGTGCTAAAAATAAGACACATAATGGATCTTGCTCTCTCTCTCGTTCTCTTTGGAAGAACTTTACAGATGGATCGGTTAGTTCTGCCCTGCATCCTTTAAACAGCTTTTGTTTCCTACTGTCCAGCGTGGTCACTTGGCAGGTTAGTTTCCTTGAATGAATAGGGGTTTGGGAAATAGCCAGGTCTTGGATTGCATTCTGGGTCTGTCACTTATTAATGGAATGACCTTGGGTAAACACTAGTCCTTCTGAGCTAGGGTCTTCAATCAAATAGCTGTTGCTTCCTTCTGGGGCTATGGAGTCCCGGTGACAATGTTGGGCAAATGCTGGGTATCACTTGTTGCACTGTGCACTGCAAGGTTGGCAGTTCAAACCCACCAGCTGCTCCACAGAAGAAGGATGAGGCTGTCTGCTCCTATAAAGATTTACAGCATTAGAAACTATATTAGGGGTCACTAATGATAGAGAGGGTAAGAGTTAGTCTAGTTGCTAATCCAAATACTAGAAAAATAACAATAACAATTTAAGATTTAGTCTGTTAAAAATCTAAAATGTAACAGCAGTAAAAATGCCCTTTCAATTTAATCAGTTAGGGATGTCCTGACTCAGGAAGGATGCTAGCTAGACCATTAAGATAAGTAGGTAGATATGAAGCATATCCATTCAGAGACCTCGGATGTGGTGGCCTGGTAAAATTAGGCATGGAAGCAACACCCCAGTTTAGATAAACAAGGGTGCTAGAATTGCCTCGATGGCAGTGGACACCCTGGGTGCTTTCAGAGAGACCCCAAGGAGAGCCTCCTTCAATTTTTCCCTAGCAGCAAGTGGCAAGGTCATGTCCACAGCCACGGAGTTTGAAGTAGATCAGGATTTTCCCCAGTGGCAGTGCTGAAGGTTTCTCTCTTCTTGCCCCAGAAAGCAGAGCTGCAGAACCAGAGGTGACTCTTCTGGTTTGGAAAAGCTTTTCCTGGACCTAAGTCTCCACGGGGCTCTTGGTCCAGTTGTGTTGGGGGGACTAGGTTTGGGGGATCACATGATCCTGGAGGCACCCCCCACCCCACACACAGGCATTTCTGCTTTCTCCTTTTCTGTACACCTTTCTGGGGATGGTAGGAAGGAACCTCCTAGTGGTGCAGTGGTTAAGCACTTGACTGGTAACCACAGGTCAGCAGTTTGAAGTGACCAGCTGCTCTGAGGGAGAAAGATGTGACAATCCACTTCTGTAAAGATGACACTCTTAGGAACCCAATGGAGCACTTCCACTCTGTCCTATAGGGTCACTATGAGTCAGAATCAACTTGGTGACAAAAGGCTTCAGTTTATTGGTTTTGGGGGCTGTGGGAAGATGTAGTCAGAGGACAGATTTCAACTGGGACTCCTTTCTGCAGGCAGTCCAGGCAGGATGGAGGATCAAAAAGCTAAACTGTACCTTCTGAGCTTGCCTCTAATTCATATAATTCAGGTCTCAGGCCTCTATCCCCTCCACAGAGACCCTGCCCAGACCAGGCAGTTAAAAGAATGTGGCAGAATTCTTGGTGAGCAAGTTCTAAGCCCAGGTCAAGAGACCTTGCAAATTTCCACCTTTAACTGGTAATTTCTAATGCTTTGCCACTGCTATGAGAGACCTCTTGTTCTCAGGGTGGCCGAGGGACCCCTGATGTCACCGGGTTGGGGGGCAGGGCTGTTCTCCAGCTCTATGAAAGGAGGGCTCTTGCCTTCAGCTGCTTGAGGATAATTAAAAACTGCAAACCGTCGAGTCTGTTCTGACTCGTGATCCTGCAGGGCCCAGTAGAACTGTCTGTGGATTTCTGCAATTGTCAGTCTTTATGAGAGAAGCACGTCTCATCTTTCTCCTACCGCGCAGCTGGCGCTCTTGAACTGCTGATCTTGTGGTGAGCAGCCCCTATGTGCAATGCCATTCTGCTTCGACCCTGGTCCCTTGGTCATCTCTTCTCAGCACTGAAATCAGAGTGGGGCTTTTGATCGTGTCTCCACTGGCTCAAAATCGTTCCAAGGCTGCTCTTATTCAGATTAACCCCCCAAATCTGTATGCTATTTCATAGCACCCCACACCACCCGTGCCCCCACCTCCACTGGCTCGCTGTCTACATCGGTGACCATGCCCTCTCTCTGCAGTTCTGCTCCCATCGTCCTGAGCTCCTTGTTGTTTCCCGACCACACTAAGTAAACAGATGTCCCCACCCCTATGCATTTGCTGCTCTCAGGACCTGGGAAGTGTTCCTCTCACATAGGAGAGGAACTCAAAGTGTTCATGCAAAAACCCAGTTATTTTTCCATCCCATTTTCCCATGAACTTTTGGAAGTCTTCTCTGTTTGCATGTTCAGTGCTTTCCCTTTCTCTGATCTTTACTGAAATGCCATGTTGGCAGCTAGCATCCCCTGCCTGATGGCGAGTCTTTCTTTACCATGGTCCACCCCCTGGTTTGTAGATATTTGTTTGGTATGTTTTTCATTAAGTCTTTCTCTCCACTCAGTTAAGTCCTTAGAATATAGATCTTTTAAGTGCAATAGTATAGTTATTGATTATTAATTAGTATGTAGCATACAACTGAATTTTAAAAGCAATATTACAATTTTTGATAGACAAATTCTGATCATTGAATATGTTTACAAGTTGGTGCTCTGCACAGCCTGAATATTTAGCAGTGGTGGTCAAACAGCCCCATGCTAGGTTCAAATCAGACACCACCATTTTTTTGGAAGAATAGTGTGATATATATACTTTCTACAAGTAGGATGGTACATGTAGACAAATACACCTATATTTATATAATTTTAGAGTTATATATTTATAGTGTGTGGTAGACAGGGTTCTCTAGAGAAACAAAACCAGGACAATAATAATTTTGTATATGTTTATATGGATAGATAGATAACATAGGAAATAAAGAGTTAACCAATCTATAAAGCAGTACAATGGCTCAGTGCAACTCACTTCTGTGAGACAGCTAGTACACTGGCAGTCCTTCAAGTCTTGAGGGCCACAGGGCAGTCCTCCGTGAAGCAGTTCAGGCTATCCGGCCACAGGAAGCAAACACAAGCAGGTCATCAGCAGTCAGCCAGATGACAGGGTATGACAGTCCTCAGTTCAAGAGCTGTACCTTCCAGTGGCGTGGCGAAGCAGGTCTTGAAGGAACCTCCAGTTACAGCGACACAGTCCACGGGTAGGTGTCCCACAGGTAGTGTAGCTTGCAAATGTAGGCACAGAACAAGCAAGGCAGCCATACACTCATCCAATAATCAAAGAGCAAGAGAGAGAGACAGGCAAGGCTTGCCAAGCCATTTATCTCTTCACCCTTCAACTAATCTCACATGTGTTCATTGGCCATGTTGGCACAACAAACCGACCTATCACATAGTTATACTTACATATATCCAGTTTGGGTTTTTTCTTCTTTCCTCTTTTTCCTTTCCTCCTGCCCCACTATCATACTTATCCATCATTCACCTCTCAGGCACTTTTCTTTAAAAAAATCATTTTATTGGGGGCTCATACAACTCTTACCACAATCTATCTATCCATCCATCCATGTGTCAAGCACATTTGTGCATTTGTTGCCAGCATCATTCTCAAAACACTTGTTTTCTACTTGAGCCCTTGGTATCAGCTCCTTATTTTCCCCTTCCCTTCTCACTCCCCACTCCCTCATGAACCCTTAATAATTTATAAATTATTATAATTTTGTCATGTCTTATACTGTCTGATGCCCCCCTTCACCTACTTTTCTGCTGTCTGTCCCCCAGAGAGGGGGGTTATATGTAGATCCTTGTAATCAGGGCCCCCTCTTTACCCCATCCTCCCTCTACCCTCTTGGTATCGCCACTCTCACCACTGTTCCTGAAGGGATCATCCGCCCTGGATTCCCTGTGTTTCCAGTTCCTATCTGTACCACCGTGTATCCTCTGGTCTAGCCAGATTTATAAGGTAGAATTGGGATTATGATAGGGGGTGGGTGGGGTGGGCGGAGGAAGCATTTAAGAACTAGAGGAAAGTTGTATGTTTCATCATTGCTACACTGCACCCTGACCGACTCATCTCCTCCCTGCGACCCTTCTATAAGGGGATGTCCAGTTGCCCACAGATGGACTTTGGGTCCCTACTCCGCACTGCCCCTCATTCTCAATTATATAATTTTTTGTTCTTTGATGCCTGACACCTCATCCCTTCAACACCTCGTGATCACACAGGTTGGTGTGCTTCTTCCACTGGGCTTTGTTGCTTCTCAGCTACATGACCGTTTATTTTCAAGCCTTTAAGACCCCGGACACTATATCTTTTGATAGCTGGACACCATCATCTTTCTTCACCACATTTGCTTATGCACACATTTGTCTTCAGCAATCATGTCGGGAAGACAAGCATTGAGGAATGCCAGTTTATTCAAACAAAGTGTCCTTGTATTGAGAGAGTACTTGAGGGGAGTCCCAGTGTCCATCTGCTACCTTAATACTAAACCTATAAATATATACACAAAGATCTATTTACCCATCATCATATAAAATATATATTTACATATATATATGCCTGCAATTATGCCTCTATAAATGTCATTTGCCTCCTAGTTCTTTCCTCTATTTCCTTTTACTTTCCTCTTGTCTTACTATCATGCTCAGCTTTCATTTGGGTTTCAGTAATTTCTCTCGGTTACATTAACTTTGATCAAGCCCTACCAGGCCTCTTACACACTCCTCTCCACTGATTTTGGATCACTTGTTTTTCTCTTGTCTCTGGATTTGTTAACACCGCTTCCTTTCCCTCACCTCCCCATCTCCTGTGTCCCCCTGGAATTGTCAGTCCCATTGTTTTCTCCTCCAGGTTGTTTATCCAGCTATCTTATCTAGATAGACCTACAGAGATAATAATATGCACAAAAACAAGACACAGAAAAACAACAACAACCAAAAGAAAAGCCTGTAAATAGTTCCAAGTCTGTTTGTTGACCTTTAGAAGTGTTTTCTGGTCCAGTCTGATGGAGTGCCAGGCCCTGGCCCCAGAGTCTATGTTTGGTACTCCCTGGGGACTTCCTTGCTCTTTTCCCTTTGATGTTCTGTTGCACACCCTTAGGGTTTTGCCTCGGTGTGGTGGGGTCATATCGGGCACAATTCCCACACTGTGTCTCCGGCGTTGGTCCCTGTAGGGCTATGGGTCCGTGAGGGATGTCATGTTTTGTCATGGGACCAGGCACTTTTAAATTGATCAAACACGCCCAGGAACACTACACCCTCCTCACTGTCCATTTTACAGCCCTGGTTCTTCCCCTGTCCCTGTCATTATTGGCTCACCATTCATCTGTCCTTCCCCCGGCCCCCAGAACTGTTGGTCCCCTCACTGTCTCCATGGGATTGCTTATCCTGCCCATCTTATATAGACACACACACAAAATAATAAAGAACAAAAATAGTTCCAAGTCTTTACCACGCAGGACCTGTTATAATCCCTCAGCCCAATCCCCTTTTCTCTCAGAGTTCCATATTCTGGGACTTGCTTGCCTAACAGGACTTACACGCTTTTAATCCTCAGTCTGCATGTCCAAGAGGTGTGCATCCTCAGGTCCCTCCTGCTCTTCCTGCAGTCAGGGATGGAGCAGTTGAATGTCACCCCGTCCCCCTGCCAGCCCATTACACCTTCAGACTTTCAGTGTGCACCCCCGTGAGTAACGCCCAACCAGATGGGACAGTCCCTCACAGAGGGGCCCTCAGAGGGGATGATGAATTCAGGCTGCAATATAGCACTGATGAAACACATACGTATCCTCTGGTTCTTTAATATTTTCTCCCCTTACTATTAATGCTAATGGTTCACTTCATTAATACTGTTAGATCTACGTATCTTCATCTGTGTAGTTAAGATCATTGAATGCAGTCATGTCAGGATGGATGACCCTTCAGAAATAGCAATGGGAGTAATGATTCCCTGTGGATATGGACAGACAGTGGGGGACGGCGGAGTTGGTAGCATTGATGACCATGTAACCCCACTTGAGGGGAGTCACTAAGAGAATTGTAGGTGAATGGATATATTGGATGCGGTAAGATATGTCTAAATATATAGTAATAATAAAAATATTATGTAACAATCATAACAAGGGTTCCTGGGGGAAAAGGTGGGGGAGGGAGGAGATTAAAGGGAAGTGATATCAGAGTTCAAGAAGAAAGAAAATATTTTGAAACTGTCATAGCAACTGCACAAATATGCTTGATCGATTTGAATTATGGAATGTTATGACATATATAAGAGCTCCCAGTAAAACAATAAATTTTAAAAATGGTACATGTAATACGTGGTACATGTGAAATTAGTAAATAAAACCATAGAGTAAAGATGATTTGTATATACATATATATATTTTTTATATATACCATGATTTTAGCAAAGTTATTTTGGCAATGATTGGCTTTTTTTGTCATACATTTTTGGAATCCATACCCACTCTCATAATTTCTACAGTTTATTTAAAAATAAACTAAAATGTTTTAAGTTCTAATGTTAACTCCATCTTTCCTCTTCCATTAAGAAACTAAACAAAACAGGAAACCTGCTATCATTTAGTCAGTTCCGACTCATGGGGACTTTGTATGTGGTCTCTAAAACTGCATCTTTATGGGAATAGAGAGCTTCATCTTCTTCCATCCTTTTGAGAATGATCCCCACCCCCCCCCAAGCCACTAATGTCCAGATTGGTATGTTCCCTTCTGTTGAGAATAGCTGCAGTTGTTCATTTGCTATATACCCCACCAAAGGAGATAAGACAGATGGAGGGTATAGCATCACTCATGGGCAGAGGAGCTTGGGCTCAGAAGGAAAGCCAGACTTAACCCCTCTCAGTTGGGTAGAGGGGCAGAACAAGGGCTAAAACAGACTAATTTCTCTGTTGCTACATCATATTTTTTCTCAGCGATGAGAGTGGATAGGTGCTGGAGTCAACATGAATTTTGAATGAATTCCCTTCTTTGAAGAATGTGAACCCTGTAGCCCCCGCCTGGCCGTTGTGATATGAGAAGACTCTTGTTTCCTTTTAATTCCTGTGAGCCTGGAATTCCTTGGAGAGCTCCATGCGTCTTGGCATCATTCTTTCCTTGAGTCTGGGGGTTCACAGCACAGGAGCCCTGGGCTCAAAGGCCACCTTCTGCTCCTGGCTTTACTGTCTTGGTAGTAGTTGACAAGGCTGGATCTGTCTGTCAGCCTAGACTTTAAAGCAAGCCCCCTTTCTTTCCTGGTCTCCTTTCCTCTCTTCCCCCACATGGAAATCCTCTCTCTTCTGGAACTCATACTCTGCTGCCAGGAGGACTGAGATTCCTTGATGCCCTTGGGTGGAATAATGACTTTTAGGACCTACTTTGCCTATGCTCTTCCCAGCCTCATGGATATCTTTGCATATCCTCTAGTCCATTTCCACTGGGCCTTCTCAGTAGCCTGAGGGACAAAGAAATGCTCACTGTTAATAAGTCCCCTAATCTCTGAACCAATAAACCAACAGCATTCATATAGTGTGCCCATATATGGTGTCTTAGAAAAAGTTTAAGGGCAGATGAAAACAACATTGGTTTAAGTTTAAATTCAAGGAAGGAATTCTTGATTGTGTGGGAGAGAAAGAGTTCTAACCTTGATGACCAAAGGGAAGACTGAAGCCTCCATTTGTGCAAGGACAGGTGAGTTATGAGGGAGCAAGGCTTGGGGACTTACCTTCCATTCTAGCCTTTCTCACAGTGTGGAGTTGTTCTTCCATGGGCGGGGTTGGGAAGGGGGTGGTCTGCACAAATATCTCTGTTCTCTCTCTCTCTCTCTCTCTCTCTCTCTCTCTCTCTCTCTCTCTCTCTCTCTCTCTCTCTCTCTCTCTCTCTCTCCTGGATCATTCCCATGGGTATCCAACCACATTTCATTGTTAGAAGTTGACTTGTGTCCCCTCCAAAGATATGTGCAGGTCCTAATCCCCAGTCCCCATGCATGTGACTTTGTTTGAACTGGCACTTTTGCTGATGTAGTTAGCTGACACGAGGTCCTACTGGAGTAGGGTGAGCACTAATCTACCAGAATCCTTGTAAAAATGGAGGCAACACAGACACAGAAAGATACACAGTGAAGATGGTATGTCAAGACAGAGATAGAGATTAAAGTGATACGACTACAAGCCAGGCATGCTTGGGGCCATCAGAAGCAAGGAAGGGTTCTCTCCTAGAAGCTTCAGAGGGAGCATGGCCCTGTGGACACTTAGATTTCAGACTTTGGCCTCCAAAACTGTGAGAGAATGAATTTTTGCTTAATCCATCTGACTTTTTGTACCTTGTATAATTTCCCTTAGCAATGAATATACCTATTATGTCCCATGTCACCATCCCTTTCTTTCTCCACACTTCAACTCACTAACATTCCTCTATTTCTGCTACCATTCCCTTTAACCATCTGTGTTAGTCCAGGTTGACTAGAGCAACAAATTCATAGACACTCACATGTGTATAAGATAGAGCTTTATGTCAAAGAGCATTTGTATATTGAGAAAACATCCCAGCCCAGGCCAGATCAAGTCCATAAGTCTGATATTAGCCCATATGCCCGATACTAGTCCACAAATTCCTCTTTAGACTCTGAACACATGCAATGATGCCGAATTCAGGAAGATCACAGGCCAGTGGGTAGAAAGTCTTGTGGATCCAGTGGCAGTGGCAGCATCTCAATGCTGGCACAGGTCTCCACCTGTCTCCTCCAGCTTTCTAAGTGTTTCAGCAGTAGGAAAGTGAAAGCAGAATGAGAGAGTGTGTATTCTGCCTCCAGGGAGGAAGGCAAGAAGTCCCAGAATCCTCAGGAGAAGGCCATTCCTACACAGAGGCCTCATTGGCTATGACCTGATTGATAGGTTAGACTCCACCCCTTTGCTCAAGTTGACAGTAGATTATGTAACTGCCACACCATTTCAAGAGCTGTCTGTATGTGATGTTTCAACTCTAATCAATAACTCCCATGGCTGTGTCATAGAGGAGGAATCAAGGATTTTTCATATTCAGGGCCAAGGGCAAACATCAAAGCTGGCTGTATTGCTGAATGGGAACCATTTTAATAATCAATTTTTTATAACAATTTAAATTGTAAATTAGATGGGAATTTACATTTCAGATCATCAGCTTTGTATTCAACAGCTAAAACCACCATTCAACGCCGCCGCCGCCCCCGCCCCCCCAGTAGTTTAATCTTCACCTGCTCCTTGATTTCCCCTTTTGTTCTTGGGACCACCACCATTACCACCATTTCACCCAAGTTAACCCCCATCACCAGTCTTGTTTTCAGGGATGGCAAGCTGCAGCTCTTGCACAATATGTGGTTCTTTCCGTATATACAGGTGGCTCTGAAGTAAAACTGAATACTCTTACAGGCTATTATTCAGATAATGGTGATTTCATCAGTTTGTAAAAATATATTTCTGACTCTTAAATGGTTGTGAGGGACAGGATTGGCTCTCCATCTCAAAAGTTTTCCAAGCTCTGCTCGAGTCCATTGCTTTATTTCCCTCCCTTGCCACCCTTCCCCCAGAAATTTCTAAAGTCTCTTCCATTTGGGATGAAAGTTATTATCTTGTTTTCAGTCTCTCTGGTAGTTACACAATTTCATGTCAACTTGATAAAAGAATGAAGGGGTGGAGTCTGGCCTGTGAACCAGGTCACAGCCTGATGATCCCTCATTGTGGGTGTGGCCTTCTCACGAGAATTCTGGGAACTCTCTCTTGCTGCTCCACATTCATGTTGACAAGCCACATGGAGCCAAGCTAATGGCAACCAAAGACATGGAGATGTGTTCACCACCATTGGATCCGCAGGACTTTCCACCCATTGATCTGTGATCTCCCTGCCTTGGGCATCATTACATGTGCTGTGTGAGTCTGAGGAGGAATTTATGGACTAGGATTGGATTTATGGGCTAACATCGGACTTTTGGACTTGATCTGGACCGGCTGAGATGTTCTCTCAATATACACTTGCTCTTTGATATAAAACTCTCTCTTACACACATACATGAGTGTCTCTGGATTTGTTGGCCTCTAGTCAACCCATTCTAACACAGTCCACTCCCCACCCCCTATAACAGTGGTCTCATTTAGTATTTGTCTTTTTAGTGTGATTGGGTAATTTCACTCAGCACAATGTTATGTAAATCCATCCATGACATGGGGTGTTTTGTTGTTTCACCAATGCTCTTCTGTGATGCCTAGTATCCCAGTGTGCCTGCGCACCCAAGGTTCTTCATTCAAGAAGTTGTTTCCAACTTCTTGACTTTTGTAATCATGTTATGATGACCACGGGTGTGCATCTGTATGTGTTATGACTCTTAAATCTTTAGGATCTATACCCAACAGAGGGACTGTTGGGTCAATGGAGTATATTTTTAAGAAAATAGACTGGGTAACAGAAAGGGAGAAGAATCCCATCAGATTGCTCTCCTGTTGAATTCTGAGCATTTTCTCTGTCTGTTCTGCTTAGGTTTTATTTTCTGCTTGGTTAAGTCAGTTATTTCCTCTTTCATCTATGTACTTTAATTCAGAGTCTGCTTTCCTTTTTTTAATGACTCTTATCCCAAAGTGTTGTTTTAGATATTACTCCCTGGGTTCATTTCAAAGTGTTGATATGCTGTTGTCTATCACTGAGTTCCTGAGACTATCTACGCTAACGATTCTCAGCCTGTGGGTCGCAACCCCTTTGGGGGTTGAATGACCCTTTCACAGGGGTTGCCCAATTCATAACAGTAGCAAAATTTCAGTTATGATGTAGCAGTTAAATTAATTTTACGGTGGGGGGAGGGTCACCACAACATGAGGAACTGTCTTAAAGGGTCACGGCATTAGGAAGGTTGAGAACTACTGGTCTACAGTCAGTTTCAAAACCTGTTCTTTTTTCTTGAACTCTTTGATATCAGCTCCTCTTTATCTCCTCCCTTCCTCATCCCTAGGAGCCCTTGTTGTTATTGTTATATATTATCAGTAATATTCTATTTTATATGTGTGTGTGTGTGTTTCACTGACAATTCTGTTATTTCCTCCCCTTGAGTGGAGATCATTGCTCTTATTAACCCCTCCCCCCATCTTCCCATATCCTCAGGGAATCCTTACTCCTCTTGCTATTCCTGTGGGGCATCTATCCTGGCATTCCTGCATAGAACAATCTTACTTACATGCTTGGACATACGTAAGTCTAGCAGTATTAATGAGGTGAAACATAAGCCCTAATAGTAAGGGGAGGGCATATTAAAGAACCAGAGGATAGTTATGAATTTCATTACTGCTATGCTGTGGCCTAAAGTCCTCATTGTTCCCACACAACCCATCTGTGAGGGCCTGTCCAATTTTCTTGCAGGTGTGTTTTGGGTCTCTACTTTGTCCATGGTCCTTCAGATCCATTTGATTGCTTGTTTTTCAACTTCGGATACCAATTTCCATTGACACCTCATGATCACACAGACTGGTGTGCTTCTTTCATGTGGGCTTTGTTGCTTCTCTGCCAGATGACCGCTTGTTTGACTAGAAGCCCTCAAGACCCCCAGATGCTATAATGCTGTACACACACACACACACACACACATTCCAAATATAAATGATGTTCTGACCCAGAGTAGATGAATAACTGCTAAGTAGTGAGCAGGACTTGTTATCATTCCTCAGCCCAACCCTTTTCTTTCAGGGTTCCAAATCCTGGGACTGGATTACCTAACATTGCTTATACCCTTTTAGGCCTCAGCCTTTGTATCCAATAGGTGCACCCCCTGCAGATTCCTATTGCTCTTCCTGCAGTCAGGGATGAAGCAGCCTAGTAACCCCACCCCCACCGTGTTACACCTGTAGACTTCCAATGTGGCCTCCTAGTGAGAGTAGCCCCCAGCCAGTTCAGGGTGAGGTGCTAGGTGCTGTCCCAGAGTCAGAAGCCTATAATCGGTATTTCTCAGGATCTTCAAGACTTTGCTCCCATCCCTGGTCTGATGCATTTTCCTCTTGGTTTGCCCCCATGTGTGCATGTCAGACAGACTGCACTCCCCGAACTGTGTCTTCAGGGCCATCCTCTCTAGTGCTGTCATCTAAGGACAGGATGTCACATCTCAAGCTGAAGCCAGCATGGCAGTCATCTCTGGGGACAAGCTGCTTCATGCAGGAACTACCCTCAGTGACTGGCATTCTGGAAGGAGGTCTATTCTTGGTCTCCCTTTCCTCTGGGGACATAAACAATACCCTTCCCCCGGAACTCACAGTTATTACCATGTAAATTATTTTATACCTGTGTTCGGCAGGGTTCTCTGGAGAAACAAATCCTTCACACTTATGATTATTTATATATAAAAGGATAGGTTTATACAGCGAGAAGGAATGTAACAGCTAATTAGTCCACATGGGAGTACTGAGGGTGCAGTTCAACTCACTTTCGTGGAACAGTTAATGTACTGAAGGTTCTTCAACTCACATGGACAAGGTCAAGGAAGCAGACAGCAGAGTCTGCCCTCAGGAAGCAGACAGCAGGATGGGCAGCAACAGTCAGTAGCTCAAGAGCACAGTAAAGCAAGCCTCTCTGGGGTCTCTAGCTTGAGCTATACACAGCAAGGCAATATGATCCACAGGTTGGCTTAGCCCACAGTTAGTGCAGCACACAGTTGAGCAAATAGCTAGCTTGAGCAGCAGCACCACTCTGGTCCGATCAGGGAGAAAGAGAGAAGAGGGCTGGCCTTGGAAATCATTTAATCTTGTCACCTTCCAATCAAGCTGTGACCTGATTAAACTCTGCCCACATGTTCCTATGGAAGCCTAGTTGGCACAATAATTGTCACAACACCTGGCAGCAATGTCATTCAAGCATTCATAAAACCATGGTGCAAGTTAAGGATGTACCCCCAGGCCAGTGCTTGAAGGGATTTACCAGGGTCTGTAGCGCTTCTCACAGGGGCTGTGCACTCTGGTAGGGCGGTAGTGTTGGCAGCAAGTCAGTTGGTGAGCAAGTGGCCTGATGCTGAAATACTATGAGCTTTCAGAACTTGTGAAGAGACAACAAAGTTCTGATTGTTACCACTGGTCAGGATCATAGATTTAAGGTGGGACAGAATTAAACACAGCCCAGTTTATCAAATACCTCACCAGGGCAACATTCCCCAGCTGGAGAGCCTTGCACTTCCCAGGGCTCAGAAGAGCAAAACCCAAGGGAAACAGCAGCCGTGCAGCCCTCAGAGTGATGTAGCTTTAAATCTGAGCTTGAAATTGCAAGAAAAGATGGAAAACGCCCATTGGATTAGCAGGAGCAGGATCCTCATAGCCAATGCATCTTTCACAGGTGCCCACTGGGGCACATATTTGATCCAGAAGGTTGCAAAGCCCTCTGTAAGATCCCAGTGTGGAAGCAAAACCAAGAAAGTATTGAAGGATGATGTGCAATCAATGTTTAGATTCACTTGAAATTATTACATGAAATCATGACATAACTAGCTTTGTAAACATGCAACTACTTAATTTTGTGAGCACCATGTTGCCGGTTCAGGCTTTGATTCTTAAAGAATGAATTTCCTTTGCTGCTAAAGCTTGTTACAGGGTAATAAACATAATAATACAATGAACAAAATAAAAGGTATCTTTTCTTTTACACACACACACACACACACACACACACAAATGTACCCCCAAATGTATTGTTGTTGAAGGGAGGCCTATTACAAAATGCCAGATCATAGGGCCAGCAGTCCTGATGGAGCCGGATGCAGCTAATGGGAGAAATAGCACTCAGTGGAGTGTTAGACATTGTGCTGGGCCTATCAAACAGGGCTTTGAAGCAAGCATGTGCTATAAGCTGCACACACGCTTGGGGAATGCATCTGTCTTATATTTATTCCGGAGAGAAAACCATCCTTGAATTATGCAAATTCAAATTATACAAGGTCTTCATAGATACAGTCATTCTTTGAAATAAAGTTTCTGTGTTTACGTCATTAAGAAAAAAAATCCACGCTACCAAATAAGTAAACAAATAAATAAATAAATGAAAGGAGTCAGCCCTGCTTGGCACTTAAATACACAAATCTCTGTTTGTCTTTTAAAATAGGAAAACTGCATTTTTAGAGTATGCAATCCGTCAGTTTGAATTGCTTAAAAAGTGCTTAGCAGAGCCCCCTGTGCAAATGCGTGCAAAGGAAATGTTTCTTGGTGATAAGAATCAGGTAGTTAATATTTCCAAAGCATTTTTTCTCAGACATGTGAGGAGCTAAATTAATTTCCTGGAAATGTTTAGGAGAATGCACAGTGATTAATCTCATTCAGCTTCTTTTGAGTGGGAAAATCAGTGCCATGCAACCGTGTAATGGTCAGCTGTCGGGAGGTGATTTATGCCATTTATTATTTTTAAAAGGAGGAATGTTTTGCATTAAAAAAATTGTTTCCTTGTGATAACCTCGGTGGATTGAAATCCCATTTCTGGCTTGCCCGTTGTCATGAAAACGGGTTTGACTTTTCAAGAGCAGCCGTGTGATTTGTGCACGCTGTTTCCATTTGTGATGTGTCAGCCAATGATCAGCTGATTTAATAACAGTTAAGAACCTTCGCTGTGCAGGCTTGACGGAAGCACTGTTTCTTTAGATCAATAGCATTGCCCAATTTTACTGAGGAAATAAATCATGTTGCCCTATTGTTGCCAACATGTGAGGGTTTTTTGGATCAATGGCACCAACCTATGTTATCTTTGGAGAGACAGAGGGAATGTAGGCCATCAATCAACTCAACTTTAATTAAATGCAATTTAATGGACTCCTGCCTAATAAAGAGACCACTTAGGAGAAAGCCAGGGCTGAATCCCATGGGACTTCCCTCTCACCAACAAATAGCTAATCCACCAGGAAGAAGCCAACATCTCCACGGCTGGCTGAAAGGTGAATTTCTGACAGGGCTTTCTTTTCTGATCTTCTTGCTCTGTTCTTTCTCTTTTAATATGAGCCACAGCTCGGGATCAGGGACTACATCGATCTTTCATTAGATGTGGGTATAAATAGAAGCCACGGAGAACTGCTTTCTTTTCCCTCTATTCATCTCATGCGCCCCCACTTGGCTTAGAAAGGACACCGTGCGCACTTCCCTCTGGTGCACAACAGCGTGAAGGTCACATCTGTGGGCGATGCCTTGCATGCTCTTGTAAGTCCCCATTCCAGTGTGTTGCCTGCTGCCTTGCAAGGGTGGCTAGGAGTTGTGTAGATAAGAAGTTGAGCTGATGATGGGAAATGTGGAAGGGCCAGTCTCAGAACTGGGCACGTCCCTTGGGCTGTGTTGGGTGCAGTGAAGTGGAATGATGGGGTACAGAAGGCTGAGCCCTTACCTGGAGCAGGCCAAGGTCGATATTTGGAAGATCCTGAGTTATGGCTTGGATAGTTGGAAGTTCTGTTGCTTTTCTAAGCATCTATATAGAAAGGAAAGAATGGTCATTAGCTACCTCACCAGCAAAACCCTAGTCATTGGTCAAGAGTCCAGCTGCAGGGTGAGACTCCTGGGAGGTGTTGACCAGAGCAGGGCAGGGTGGCTTCCCTTCATAAACAGCCTTCTTGGGCAGAGAAGATTCCGGTCTAGAGAACTGCTTTTGGACTACTAAACCTTGGTTTTAATTGGGATCAGAGGTCAAGGGCAGTGGAACAATCAATATAATGGAGTGCCGAGTCTGGGAGGATTGGCTTGCATACCGGGCTAGCTCTGAGCCACAGGTAGAGAAAATCTCTACAGCTGGGAAAAGGGGTGTGGAGGAACACAAAAAGTCTTGAGACGCTTGGTCAGCTTCAAGCAGTTCTAGCATTGAGGCTCTGATTCTGCCTACGGGGATTGGGACTTTGCTCCAGTGGTGGTCTCACATATGGCAAAATGACTGTGCAGTCACCAAACACATGCTCTGGGTTCCTCTCCCAGGACACCCAAGAGGACAGCGTTTTGGTCTCTCCATGCTCTCTGGAGATGGCTCATTCTCGTCTGAGAAGGTACTATCAAGAACTTTACTTTCACTTACCAGGGGGGAAAAAGACCATATTTCCCAGCCTCTGTTTCTCCATTTGCAGCTGTAATGGTGTTACCAGTTCCAGGTGCCTGTGTCTCATAGTCCCTTCCTATTATTGGCTAACCGAAATGTTTGTCATTGCCCCATGACATCAGTAGAACATGGCATGATGGGAAACCTAAACTTTGGGAAACACCCACAGGTGTGTGTAATTCTATACAGTTATAAGCTGAAGGAAAACCCAGCCAAATTGTATCATAATAAACCAAATGTTATTCCAAAGTGCACGTGCTCAGGGCTCACTCTTTCCCTCGGACTGTGTCCTGGGAACTGGGTTGTAAAGCAGATGACTGTGGAAGGCAGGTTGTTTTAAGGACTTTGGTGATTACGTTTTGTTCCAAAGAAATTATGGACCAGATGAAGAACATGTGATTAAGATAAAACCACATCATCCATAAACCTTTATAATCATTATACATAGTAAGATTGTGCTGTAAGTCATAAAACAGGCACACGTACTATGGACGTGGATGGTAAGATAGGCACTAATGTTGTACATCAAACTGATCCTCACCTGTCAGTTTCTTGTACTGTGATGGCTTTCCTGTTGCTATGATGCTGGAGCTATATCTCTTGTATTTCCAAGGCCAGTGGGGTCACCGAAGGTGAACAAGTTCCAGCAGAGCTTCCAGTCTATTATCAGACCACTAGAAGGTATAGATTGTCTCCTGATGAGGGATTAGCCAGTGAAAACATTATGAGTAGCAGTGTAGCATTGTCAGTTCCACCAATAATAGCCTTGTGAACAGCAGTGGAGCACATAGTCAGATAAAGTGCTGGCTGATGAATCCCTCGGGTTGAAAGGCACGGAAACTATGAGAAAGAGCTGCCTTCTCAGAGCAGAGCCCATTATAACGATGTGGATGCGGTCAAGTCTTTGGGAGCTTCATTTGCTGAAGGGCCATGACTTGAAAGGAAAGGAAAAACCTACAAACATCTGTGAATAATTGGAACATGTAATGTTCCAGGTATGAATCTAAAAAAAAATTGGAAGTCATCAAAAATGAAATGGAACACATAAAGATCAATATCCTAGACATTAGTGAGCTGAAATGGGCTGCTATTGGCCATTTTGAACCAGACAGATGTAATTTACTCTGCCAGGAATGACAAATTCAACAGGGCTGATGTCATATTCATTGTCAAAAAGAACATTTCAAGACCGATCTTGAAATATAATGCAGTTTGTGGTAGAATAATATCCGTGTGCACAGAGGAAATCCAGTTAATAGAACTATTATTCAAATTTACACATCCATTATTCAAATTTAAAACCAGTGATAAATAAATTTAAGAATTTTACCAACTCCTTGAGTGTGAAAGTGATCAAACATGCACTCAAGGTGGTTTGATAATTATTGGTGATTGGTATGCAAAAGTTGGAAACAAAGAAGGAACAGTAGTTGGAAAATATGCCCTGCTGATAGAAATGAAACTGGCATTTGCATAATAGAATTTTGCAGGGCCAGTGACTTCACTGCCAATAGCTCTTTTCAACAACATCAATGGTGATTATACACGTGGGCTCTGCCAGGTGGAATACACAGGAATCAAATGGACGATATCTGTGGGAAGAAATGACGAAGAAGCTCAAAGCCAAGTGTGTTAGGCCTGACTCTCTACGAAACAAAACCAGTGACGCTTGTATGTGTTGTCTAGAGAAAGAGATGTATATGAAGAAGCTATTCTATATTGAACCAGGCCTGTCCAACTTAGATTCCTGCGTCCAATGATAGTCTGTACGCCCCTCTTCAGATGGGGAAGCCACAGGCTGGTGGGCAGAAGAGTGAAGCAGGATGACCACAGGCCCATGATGGCGAGTCATGGTGGGGACGTACCAGGACATTGGTAGCTCTCGGGGTTCGGTGGCCCATGTGGGGCCACCCACTGAGGCATGCAGAGTTCTAGTGATGTTCTAGAAAGGAGGTGAGGTGTTGGAACCAGAGGGGCAGTTCCCAGAGTCCTCACCCTCAGACAAAAGGCCACATGCCCATGGCGTTGTCACCAAGTCATCACTTGCTTGACAGATTTAATTCCAGCCCTAGCACTGAGTGTCTAGTTGACATGAAACCATCCAGTTACCATACCAAACCAGGGACTGATTAAGGAGTGGTCCATCAATTTCTCATACACAAGTTCAATTTTAAATTGAAGAAAACAAGTCCATATTAGCCAAAGCACCTTGAGTATATTATATTCCATTGGAATTTAGAACACTTTTCAAGAATAGTCTTGATACATAAAACACCCATAACCAAAGACCTGATATGCTGTGGGATGGCATCAGGAACATCCTACATGAAGAAAGCAGGAGGTTACTAGACGGGAAAGAAAAGATCAAAATGGATGGCAAGAAGATTCTGAAATATGTACTTGAGCATCGAACAGCTAAAGCAAATGCAAGAAATGATGGAGTAAAAGAACTGAACAGCAAGCTCCAAAGGGCAGCTCTCGGAGGAAAGCTATTCTAGAGAAATGTGCAGAGACTTGGGGTTTGAGTGCACGAAAGAGAAAGGGAGCACCTGCTCCGCGTTTCTCGGTGGAAGGAACGGAAGGTTCAGGCTGCAGTTGTAATGGTGAAAGCTTCCACGCGCAAAGTGCTGACGATGCAGGACGCATGGAAGAAGAAGAACGGAATACACAGTCACAGGACCACCAGTAGTTGGCTGAAACCCAACCGTTCTAAGAGGTAGCACAGGATCCCTAGCCAACGATACTGAAGGAAGATGTTTAAGTTGACCTGAAGGCACTATCAGTAAGCAAGGGTCCAGGAATTGAAGGCATGCCGATGGAAATGCTTCAGAAAACGGTAGAAGCACTGGACGCTCTCAGTCCTCTATGCCGAGACATCTGGCCAACTGGCTGGGAGAGAGCAAAATGTATACCCATTCCTAAGAAAGGTAGCAATTATAGAGCTATATCATTATGTAGCATGCAGGTTAAGTTTTGCTGAAGATAATTCAACAACTGCAGCAGCAGCATGTCAACAGGGAGCTGCCAGAAATCCCAGCCAGGTTCAGAAGAGGATGTGGAACAAGAGATGTCATTGCTGGCATCAGATGGATCTGGGTCAAAAGGAGAGAACCCCAGAAAGATATTTACTTGTGTGTTTTACTGACTATGCATTTGACTGTGTGGATCATAACAAACTGTAGATAGCCTTGAGAAAAATGTGAATTTCAGAATACTTTATTGCACTCATTCGGAACCTATACATGACCAAGAGGCAGCGTTAGAAGAAAACTAGGGTATGCTGAGTGGCTTAAAAATCTGGAGAGGTGCGTGTCAGGGTTGTATCTTGCACCTCATTCAATCCTTTCATGCTTATTTAATCTGTCTGCTCAGCAGATAATACAAGGAGCTTGACTATTCGAAGAAGAATTGGGCATCAGGATTGGAGAAAGGCTTACGAAAGATTACGCCGATGAAACAATCTTGCTTGCTGAAAGCCAGAAAGACTTAATGAACTTGCTGGCGCAGATCAAGGCCTTCCAACTCAATGTAAAGAAACCCCATAACCTCACACTAAGACAAATAGATAACATGATAAACAGAGAAAAGACTTAAAGCCAAAGATTTCATCTTGTTTGGATCCACAATCAGTGCTCCTAGGAGCTGCCGTCAAGACATCGAAGGATGCATTGCATTGGGGAATCTGCTGCACAAGGCCTCTTTGAAATGGTGAAAGGGCACGGATGTGACTTTGAAGATTCAGGTGTGCCTGTCCCTGCCATGACATTTTTAATTGTCCCATATACATATGAAAGTTTGACATTGACTATGGAAGACTGAAAAAGAATGGATGCATTTGAATTATGGTATTGGTGAAGACTTCCTGTTTCCAGAGTCCACGGAGATGGTGGGGTGAGGTGGGAATAGTCTGGACCCTCTCCACCTTGACAGTCAGAGGGAGGGCTGGCCCCAGGCTCTACCCCGCCGATCCTGCAGCCTGGGAGTTGGGGCAGGATGCAGAGACACCTGCAATTGTGTCCCTGTGGTGGTCTGCGTTAGTATGGCTTGAGTTGTGGCCCTCGAAACCAGAGAGTTAGTTTAATTCCTGTTTGGAAATCTTTTTGTTTTTTGATTGTTATGTTAATAATGTCATAATGGAATCCCTGTATTTAATTTCTCATGTTTGGTGTCTTATAAAGTGGGAAAACAAACAGGGAGAGATGACACAGCAGGGTGAGGGGAGACCACGTGTGGATCTAGCTACAAGTCAGAGAATGCCAAGAAATGCTCTGGGCTAAGGCAGCTGAATGAGACAAGATTTCCCTAGGCAGGGGTGGGAAAGGGATGGGGTCTGGGCATGGGGTGGGGGGGAGAGAACGAGAACGAACGAACTAAGCTCTGTTGATGCCCTAAACTCAGACCCTAGCTTCGAAACCTGCGAGACAGTTAATTTCTATTCTTTAAATCCACCTTCATGCGGGAGCTTTGTTCCAGCAGCACTAAGTCCCGCCCTGAGGGTTCCGTGTCCACCTTGGCCATGAGGGTCCGGGAGCCTGGTGGGGAGTGTCTGTTGGATGTGGTTTCAACAGCAGTTCTCTCGGGTGGTTTGTCCTTCTCCTCTCCTCGGGGTTCCTGAGTATTTTCCAAGTCTGCTTCTCCAGCTATCCGGTGGAGTCTGCGTGCTACCTGGCATCCTTCCGTTAGCTTTCCTTTCACATCAGTTAACCCAGGTGGCTTCCGTGGCTTGCAGCAGGAGATGGAGGCTGGGAGGATGGAGTAGCTGAGTGTGCCTGGGGACGTGGAATAGACATTTGCATAAAGGGTGGAGCAGATGAAAGACTGAGATGCTGGAATATGATTCCCAAGGATTTTCTTTGTGTATCGGCTGCCCTGCTGGCAGTGGTAGTTTGAGGCCGTGTTTAAGGAAGAATCCTTATGCTTTATTCTGGGGACCTGGGGGCACAAGGTTGATTGGTCAACCAGACATTGTATTTGGCTCTTGTCTTCTGATACGAACATCTAGGCCTGAATGTTTAGACTCAAACTACCTCTCTAGAGTCCCTTCTTTGTCCACTTTTGTTGAACTTCCTATTACAGCTCTGTTCCCCACTTGTCACCTGGCCTCCGCTGGGGGAATGGACCTCAAGAGGCCTTGGACTTTCATCCTAGAGACCCTGGAGTTTTCAACCTTTGGGTTGTGACCCCTTTGGGGTAGAATGACCCTTTCATAGGGGTCGGCCAATTCATAACAGTAGCAAAATGACAGTTATGAAGTAGCGATGACAATAATTTTATGGTTGGGGGGTCCCCACAACATGAGGAAGTGTATGAAAGGGGCATGGCATTAGGAAGGTTGAGAGCCACTGCACTTAACCAATTTAAGTAACTAGAGAGCCGTCCCAGTGACTTCTCTCTAGAGGAAAATCCAATCCACAGCTCTATTCTGACTCCTAGTAACCCTCCAGGGCAGAGTAGAACTGTTCCATCAGGTTTCCAAGATTGGAAGTCTTTACTGAAGCAGATGGTGGGTTCAAACCACTGATCTTTCACCTGGCAGCCCAACCCTTCACCCAAGGGACCACCAGGACTCCTCCAGACCTACCAAACCTAAACCAAACCCAATCCGCTGCCAACAAGCAGGTTCTTCGCGGGTATCAAGTGACAGGCTCTCTTGGGAAGCGCAGCCTGCCGTCTCCTGGGAGGATGGCAGGAGTAGCCCTGACACGAAGGCAGGCAAGGACATACATACCCTCGGAGATTTGTGACTGGGGTTGGGAGAGCACCGTGTAGTCCCCTGATTGGCAAATTCGAAAGAAGGGGATGACCTGGCTGATGACGCACCTGGGGAGACTGTTGGCACTCGAGGAAAGGTGGGGTGGTGGTGGAGAGAGTCTGTAAGCAAGAAGCCTGGAGGGTGCGGGGGGGGGGGACTTGGAATGGTTAGGCGAAGTTTTACACTGAGTTGAACCCATGAGTTCTGACTCAGGGCAACTCTCTCAGGCAGAGGAAGATGGCTCCCTAAGGTTTCCCGGGCTGTGAGCCCCTAAAGAGCAAAAAGCTTCATCTTTCTGCATTGAATCAGCTGGTGGGTTTGGATGCTCACCGTACATACGATGAGCAGCCCAACCCCTCCACAGCCAACCAACAAGGCTGCCCGAGACCTGCCCGTATCCTACAGTCTAAATGGCTATTTCTTGGCGATAGTACATTAGGTAGTTGGGGGATCTTCAATGTGGGCATTAACTCAGCTTTTGGGGTCTTGGTCCCACCTGTCTAATTTCTGGCCATGGGTAGCCTCTTGGGGAGAAGGGAAGGTTCTTTCATTTCCTAGAAGCTCTGTACCTGGTACAGAGTACATGCTCAACCTCATTGGTTTGTTACTGCGGGGGGGGGGGGGGGGAGGATTCTTCCTTTCTAGCCTACAGCCTAGAAAATAGTTCCTAATCATCCAGCCAGAGAGATTTTAGAATGGTGAGAGTTAACAAAGGGACAAGCTGTTTGAAGTCAAGAACCACATCCATCTGTTCATTAGGTTATTTCAGATACGGGTCTTTGACTCTACCAGCCTTGAAAACATCATGAGAGTTAGAGTTTCATCAAAACAGAGTCAGTTTATTACTTTACCACATGTGAACACCTGGTTCTGCAAATAGCATTCCCCTCCTGGGTACGGCCCAGATACCTACACTCATGTATATAATTAGACTTCACGGGAAATTGTATGTCCCTAAGGGATATTTCTAACAAGCGATGGTAGCTTCACAGAAATGCCGCTCCTCCCTCTAGGGAGAAAGCATATTTCTGTTCAGCTCTTGTCTGGGATAAAATAGGCCAGCAACGGGAGTTTGATTTGGGGCTGCTAGCTCTCACGGAATTTTGTTCACAGCCTGGTCTCCCCTGAATTCAGAAGGCCTCCACTCCTCATGACAGTGTCAGTGAAGAGTCATCTTTACCTTGGTATGACTCCAAATGCATGCATGCTCTTTCCAAGGCATTTAATGATTTGAAGTTCACCTTAAAATGCATTCCCCATAAATGCGTAGAGACTGAAGTTTATTATCAAGGCTCGGGGTGGGTGGGAGAGAGAGGATGTGAGTAGTGATTTCTTAAAGGGTACTGAGTGTCTGTTAAGGTCGATTTATTTTCAATGGAAAAAGATGTGATAATGGTTGTGCAACATGGGAAATGCAATTAATGCTACCAAATTGTACGGATAAGTGTGTTTTATTGACTATGCAGAGGCTTTTGATTGTGTGGATCATGCAAATTATGGATAGCATTGAGAAGATGGGAATTCCAGGATATTTATATTTGTGCTCCTGTGGAACCTATATGTGGTCCAGAAGGCAGTCGTTCAAGCAGAGCAAGCAGATCCTACTTGATTTAAAATCAGAAAAGGTGTGCATTGGTGTTGTATCCTCTCGCTATATTTACTCAGCTTCTACACTGAGCACATAAGCCAAGAAGCAAGACAATATGGAAGAAGAACAGGGCATCAGGATTGGCTGAAGACTCATGAACAACCTGCAATGTGCAGATGACACACACTTGCCTGATGAAAGAAAGTCAAAGGACTTGAAGCGTTTACTGATGAAAATCCGGGAACAAAGCCTTCAATATGGGTTATGCCTCAATATACAGAAATAAAAATCCTCCCAACTGAACCAAGAGACAGTATCATGATAAATGGAGATTAGACTGGAGTTGTCAAGAATTTTATTTCACTTGAATCTGCAATCAACACCCATGAAAGCAGTAGTCAAAAAAATCAAATGACATGTGCATTGGGCAAATCTGCACAAGACTCCTTTAAAGTGTTCAGAAGCAAAGATATCCCTTTGAGCATTAAGAGGGCCTGAACCAAGCCATGGTATTTCAATCACCTCCTGGGCATGCGGAAGCTGGACGATGAATAAGGAAAGCCAAGGAAGAATGGATGTCCTAGAATGACAGTGTTGGGAAAGAATAAGGAATCGATCCTGAACGGCCATAAGAACAAACACATTTGTCCTGGAGGAAGTACAGCCGGAGGGCCCCTTAGAAGCAAAGATGGCAGGACTGTGTCTCAGGTCCGTTGGACATGGTATCCAGAGAAGCAGTCCCAGAAGGTCAGTGAAAATGAGCACACTCCTCAGTGAGATGGATTGATCCACCCAAGGGCTGCAACGTTGGACTCAAGCAGGCAACAGTTGTGAAGGTGGCAGAGGACCGGGCAGTGATTCACTCTGTTGAACAAATAAATTATGCACATCAAGATGGTTTCATGGCAAGTGCTTTGTTCTGTTTCTTTTCTCCATCTTTGGCCTTCAACTTCCCAAGAACATTTCCACGTCAGGGTCTTTGCAGCTCCTCTTTCCTCTGCCTACAAAGCTCTTCTCCCAGTTACTTACCAGGTACTGACATAGCTCCTTTCCTTCCTTCAAATCACTACTCAAGAGGTTTCCTCAGGGAACGTTCTCCCCACTCCCCACCCCAAGTGGCAACTCTATCACTCTACCCCCTGTACCTGCTCAGAAAAAAGATAAAAGACTCATTTTCAAGGGAAATGAGAACCAATGTACCAAATCATTGTTTAATACCTGATCATTAATTATCATTTATCCCAGACATAACTTCAGTAATTTAGCCTAAAAAGTACTTCCATTATAGCAATGCAGAAGAGTATTTGTAATAGCTTTATTTTCCCTGTAAGTGTATTAATTTAAAAGGAAATTGGCATATATTCATATATTAAAACTATTAAGAAAAATTCTGACAAGTATTTTCAAAGTCCTGTTGTTCTCCCAGTATAACCACCCATCAAAACCCATTGCCATGAGGGAGGGAGGGAGGAGGCGGAGGGAGGGGGAAATGTGAGAGGCTGATACCAAGGGTTCCAGTAGAAAGAAAATGTTTTGGAAATGATGAGGGCATCAAATGTACAAATGTGCTTGACACCATGGATGGTTGTATGGATTATTAAAAGAGTTGTACGAGCCTTCGATAAAATGATTTAAAAACCGAAAAAGAAAACCCATTGCCATTGAATGGCCATAAAAGGAAGAAAAGTAAACTTAAGTCTGACTGGGATTCTTTTGTGACTTATGTTTGTTTCAAAAACAAAAAACTGTAAGAACAAAACAACAAAGAAACACTTGCTATCCAGTCTATTCCAAGTCACAGTGACGCCACAGAGCTGAGTAGATCTGCCTCAGGGCGTTTCCATGGCCACACAGGTAGCTCCCGACTTAGGGATTTGAGGAAAGATGAGCTGCACCTACAACTGTCTGTTGGAGTGTTTTTGTTACATCTTATCATTGGCAACATCCATTTACTGATCAGAACACTACCGTCTAGCAGGCTATGGCCTGGTCTACAGTGAAGCCTGGTCGATGTAGGTGTTGGGAATTGTAATGGATGCAAGGTTGGACAATAGTCAACCCTAAAGACGTACCGGACACACCCAAGATGACTTTTGACTCTGACTTCATAGTTACAAAACTGGCACTGAGCTCACTGTAGACACAGCAGTGCTATCTTACTCAGCATTGTGTACCAAGTTGTTCACGCTTCTCTGCCATTCTGCATTCCTTCTGTTCCCTATGATATGTCTAGCAATAGGAAGTCATACCACCGTAAATTCTAATCCCCACAGAAGGTGAGAGAGACTCTAGACATGGATGTAAAGATGAAGCCTAATAAAACCTATGATGATGGAAAGACAATGAAAAGACAACAGCAAAATAGATCTACACCGATCATATAGCATTTAAAGCATTTTGGGGCTTCCCACCAAAAAGTCAGTGGTTTGAACTGACCAGTGCTTCACATAAGAAAGCGGTGATAAGGGAGCGGGGAGCGGGGGAGGGAAGGGGAGGGAAAAATGGAAAATGAGCTGATTCCAGGAACCCAAGCAGAAGGCGAATTTTGAGAATGATGAGTGCAACAAATGTATAAGTGTGCTTTATACAATTGTTGTATGAATGGATTGTGATAAGAGTTGTATGAGCCCCAAATAAAATGATTTAAAAAAAAGCTGTAATCATCTACACTCTAAATATTGTAGACTTGGAAACCTTCTGAGACAGGTTTGCTCTCTCTATAGGATTGCTATGCATTTGGATTATGGTGCCGGTGAAAAAATATTGAAAGTACCATGGACTTCCAATGGGACAAACAAATCTGGCTTGGGAGAAGTAGTCAGAATGCTCCTTCGAAGCAAAGATGGGAGATTTTGCCTCTTGGACTTGGGACACACTATTGGGAAAGGTCAGTCCCTGGAGAAGGACATCATGCTTGGTAAAGTAGAAGGGCAGTAGAAAAGGCCCCCAACACGATGGATTAACACACTGGCTGCAACAATGGCCTTAACTATAAGAACAACTGAGAGGGTGGGCGGTGTTTCATTCTGTTGTGCATGTGGTCACTACGAGTCAGAACTGGCTCTAGGACACCTAACAAAAAGACATAGGGTTGCCGTGAGCTGGACTCAACTCTAGAGCAGTGGGTTGGGTTTCGTTTCGGGATGAGTGTGTTGAAATATATCTGTAAGTTTTTATGTGATATTTCCAACTCTCAAACAAAAATAGTCAATTTATAAAGATAACTGACAATAAAAGGCAGTAACAGTGAAAGCTGAAACAAGAAAAATAAGGCATCTGATTTATGGCAGAAACAACTTGCAATGGAGCCATTTGAATGAGACCCTGCTGTAAAATGGGGACTCCCTGTAATCTCTCTGATGGCGGAGGTCACATCTCTCTCCCGTGGAGCAGCTGGCAGGTTGGAACCTCTGACCTTCCAGTTAGCAGTTGAGCATGTAACCACTGTACCATGGGGGCTTCTCCAAATGTACTTACAGTTCCTGGAATCTTATGCAACCTCTCAGGTTTGCTGTGAATTTGAGACCTGCTCGACAGCAACTGCGGTAATCCTGGTGTTTTAGTGGTTATGAGTTGGGCTGCAATCTGCAAGGTAGGCAGTTCAAAACCACCAGCCACTTTTTGAGAGAAAGATGAGGCTTTCTACTCCTGTAAACAGTTACAGTATCGGCAGCTCACAGGGCAGTTTTACACTGCCCTATGGACTCACTGTGGGTTGACATTGACTCTGTGGCCGTGAGTTTGAGTTCTATTTTCATTTTTTTGACAGCAATATGATTAGTCTGTCTCTATCCCGGTGTATGTTGAGTTCGTCTGTTTCTCTTTATAATACAAATGGTAGCAGACAATAATCATTGTTCTCCATCTTGCTCTTTTCATTTAACATACAATTTAGAGATCATTTCACTTAACTGCAAAGAGGGTTGGCTTCATTTCTTTAATAGCTCTGAATTATTCTATTTTATACAAATTGCCAATTTTCATTTAAGCTATTCTCTACTGATATTTATATTGTTTCCAATTATTGCAATTACAAATAACAAAATCTTATACGTGGGCAAGTGTAAGAGAGAGTGACGTTCTAGAAGGATGATAGTCGAGTCAAAGGGAAGACATATTTGTGCTGTTGATGGATGATGCCAACTAATTTTTACATTCACAAATTTTGAGAAAAGTAAATCAGGCGTCCTTTACTAAGTATGCTAAACCATGGTTTATTTTACAGAGTGCTTCAGGGTGTATTTTGGTTTGCTTAAAGATTTTTCTCAGGGCAGTATTTTTGGGTTCATCCAGCCTCAAATGGTTCCAGAAAGTCCATTCAATTTTAAAATTCTGTTCTGCATTTCCCCCATTTTGATCAGGATTTTTCTCCAGCGTCTTTGATCAAAACATTAAGAAATGGTAGTGAGGCACCATCCAGTTCTGATCTCATGGTGAAGCAGGCTGTTGTTTATGGAGGCCATTGGCTATGTACAATTCATAGGGTTTTCATTTGCTGACTTTTGAAAGTCTATCACCAGGCATTTCTTCCTAGTTCAGCATAGTCTGGAAGCTTCGTGGAAACCTGCTAAGCACCAGAGCGACACAAAAACCTCTGCGGAAAGGTGGTGGCTGCCCATGGAGTACACTGGCCAGGAAGAAAGGCCGGGTCTCCCTCAGGGCAGGTGAGAAGTCTACTGAGCTGCCAATACCACCAAGAAGATGATGCTGGGCTTCTCATGTCCTTTCTTTAAATTTAGAAAACATCTTAATAATAAGAAAATAGGCTCCACTGTTATATTTATCCCTTGGACTTCTCCTCGATGCTTCTAACTTCAGATTCCTTCGGAGTGGGTGGAGGTGGGGTGTTTACAGAGACACCTGTTAACTCTGGCTGTGGGATCCTTGGAGGCAGCTGGACGCGGCCTCCTTTCATAGACGAGGAAGGTGTTACATGTACGCTCTTTGCTGCAGGTGCGATGCATAGGGTTCTGTGGGGGACGAGCTGTGGGCAAAGGTATTCTTTGTCTGCAGTAACATTCGGAGCAGTCCATGCTCCAGAAACTATCCCCAGTATTGGAACCCATAAAAGGGAAAGTCTAGGGTAAGAAATCTCTAACTATAGACTAATACAGTCTCTTGCCTGGTCAACTGATCGCCCACCCCATGGGGATCAACCACTTGTCACACGACCCCAAGGAATATTTGCGGTGTGTTTTTGCTGTGTAGTTTGGCTCTGACACATTTATGGGGTTTTTAGCTCAATTATATCTCAGACTTCTCTAACCCATCTTGTGCATGATCTTTGGAGATGGGCCTTCCTCTCTATGGGAGGGAGATAATTTTTAACAGCCTGGTGATTTTTGTTTCCATGCATCCTCAGGGATCTGGTTCATTTTAGAGTTTAGGAAACATTATTTTGGGTTCTTTCTATGTCCCAAAGCCACCGGGACCCAGTTGCTAAACCAATATTAGGGGAATCTGTGACTCCCAGGAAGAACAGAAATAATTCTGAGGAGGAGTGTTGTGTGGAAAGGCTCCTGATTTGCTATAGAGTTTCAGCTCGCCTTATCTTGAAACATTCTTTCTAATTTATTGGAGACAAATAATACAGGGTGATAGTGGGTAAGTATGTTTATAAGAGGGTGTGGAGAGAACAAAAGGTCTTTGGGGAGTAGCCAAGTTATGCAGTTTAGGAATCCTGGCCTTGTGTGCAAAGCCAACCTGCACAGGTTACTCCGTGCAGTGATCTTAACAGCCAGCTGGGAAAATAAAACACAAATCAAAGGTGCCGCTCTCCTCACAGCTAATCCCTCCGATTTGGAAACTGCAGTCCTGGCTGAAGCCCCTCGGGTCCTCTTCAGTTTTGGACTTCTTTGGCCCCACTCTGGAAGTCCGTGGGGGAAAAACAGGTGTCCAGCAATATCACCTGGTTGTTGCCAGTGTTGTTAGGGGCGACCCATTGGGTTCTGACTCACAGTGTGCCCGTGGACAACCGGACGGAATGTGGGTCAATGCAGCACCATCCTCACAGTGCATGGGTTGCTGCCCCTTTTTGAAGCCTGGGACTGGGACCGCTGCCAGACATGTCAGACATGCTATTTCCACTTCTTCCTGTATCCGAGAGGCTCCCTACAACCCAGCCTTGGAAGAGTGATTCCTGCAACTTCTAAGGATTTGGTGAAACATTGTTGTTAGGTGCTACTGGGTTGGTTCTGACCCTATATTCAAAAGAATGAAACACTGTCCAGTTTGGCTCTGTTCATTTGCTTTGTTGTTGCCGCTACTACCTCCAGCCATCTCTCGAGGGTCTTTGTCTCCAGTCTTCTACTGTACCAATCATGCTGCCCTTTACCTGGTAGTCCCTATGAATTCCATGTCCAAAGGATGTGGGACTTAGTTATGCCATCTGGTTTCTAAGGAGTCTTCTGCCTGTACTTCTTCCAAGAGAGATTGGTTCATTTTTTTAAAAATATTTTATTGGGGGCTCATACAACTCTTAACACAATCCATACGGACATCCATTGTGTCAAGCACATTTGTACGTTTGTTGCCATCATTCTCAAAACATTAGCTTGCTACTTGAGCCCTTGGCGATTTGTTCATTTTTCTGGTAGGCCATGGCATATTCAATATTTCCACCAACGCCCTCATTCAAGGCCATTCAAATTCTCTTCCGGTCTTTCTTAAGCCCTTGTTTAGCTTTTGCATGCCCATGAGGTGAATGGAAACATCAAGACAGATCAAAGTGTTGTCAAAGTGATGTCTTAGCGTTGGAATCTGGCAGACAGGTCTTTGGCAGGAAGTAGATTGACCCAGTGGCAGAGGTCCTTCGTCTTTTCCCTGCTGCTCCTGTGGGTACCGACAGTGGATCCAAGTAAAATAAAGTCCTTGACGATGCCCACTTTTTTCTCCATTTATCATGAGATTGCCTTGTTCTGTTGTGAGGATTTTTGTGGTCTTTATGTTGGTATGTGATCTGTACGGAAGGCTACGGTCTTTGATCTTCCTCAGCAAGTACGTCCACCCCTCTCAGCTTTCAGCTAGCAAGGTTGTGTGACCTGAGGAACATAGGTTGTCAATGAGTCTTTTTGCAACCTGGGTCCCACGTTTGCCATGTATTTCATCTTCCTGGCTTACTTGCTCAGCATTCAAACTGGATAGAGATAGTGAAAAGATACAGCTCCGATGCACACCTTTCCTGACTTTAAGCCACAGGGTGTCCTCTTGTTCTCTTTGAACACCTGTCACCTGGTCTGTGTCCAGGTTCCCCATGAGCACAATGAAATGCTCCCGAATTTCCATTTCTTGCGATGTGTTATCACACTTTGCTGCCACTTGGAAACGGGGTGTGTTCCTCATACATCCTGAGCCTCCTGTCCCCCTGCTGCTGGTGCAGGGCTTCCAGGGCACAGGGCTTGGAGCCAGGACACCTGGTACATGCAGCTGGGAAGCTGGGAGGCATGTGCAGGCTCGGGAGGAGGAGGCATGCCCTCCTGTGGTGTGGAAAGCAAGGCTGCCTGCCCAGAGAGGGACTGCCCAGGTGGGCGAGGCAATATTTTCTCTACAAACCTTGATGCTTAAATGTAAACAAGCCACCCCCAGACTTTAACCACTGCTGCTCTCCCACCTTCTCCCCGAGGGGAGAGAGATGCATGCTGGGGGAAGGGAAAGAGGAGTTAGGGGGTTCTCCTGTTTCTGCTTTTATAATACTGCCTAACCCAGGTCCCCATAGATGGGCACTCACCTGAAGAAGCTGCCTGTCCTAGGGGAACCGTCCATTTCTGATCAGAAGGCCATAACACGTATAATGTCCACAGCTTCTTGCACATGGTCTGATCACGTGACTTCCATTCCTCCAAGCTGTCTGTGGTTCTGTCTGCAGTGCTGCTCCTCAGTGTGATGTACACAGCGCCATCTCCCAGCAGTGTCCAGTTCATTCAGGACTCTCTGTGTTGTGGGGGCACACAGGGAAAGCCCCACCCCTCCCATGAGCTCAACTGCACATCCCACTGGGAGCCCCTCCCCTCCCAAGAACTCAACTGCACATCTCACTGGGCAGCCAATCTCTAAAGACACCTTGGCAATGGCGCAACTGACTTGACTGTTATTTTATGTTTTAGAGCAGTTTTGTGTCAGACCTCTTCATTTTCAAAATGGTGTTTCAAAGTTTATCTTTCCACCTCAGTTGGAGCTGAAGTTAGGAGTCTCTCTCTCTCTCTCTCTCTCTCTCTCTCTCTCTCTCCCTATCTCTCCACACCTCTCTCTCTCTGTGTGTCCTTGGATAACATACTTAAATCCCCATCATTACTAGAGCATACAATCCATTTAGAAAGTGGTATCTGGAATTTTTTTAATAGAATGAAATAAAAAATGCAGAGGATATTTCTTATAATAAAAACAATTTCATTAAAATATTTGTTCTACTTGTGTGTTGTGCTGCAACATAAAAGTTATTTATTTAAGCAAAAGCTCATGGACTGCTGGTTATGTTCACAGGAACTAAGAAAGGCCCTCCTGTTTGGGGACCAGCAGAAGATGGAGTAGAGCAGAGGGGAAGGGACAAATGGAGGGAGAGGGGGCTCAAGTGACTCCCTGCTATAGGTTTGTTGTGGAAATATGCTTGTCCCCAACCCTGCCCTGTTTCATGCTGGTCCCTCTGACACTGCGGATGTCTGAGAGAGCCATGTTTCTGCACCAATGGCGTTTGTGGTGATTGGGGTTGTGTTCCGTTGGAGCTCAGCTGAGAACCTCCGAGGCACAGCCATCTTTTGATGTGTCCTCTTTGGGGTACACATCTGGGTCTCTTCTGGTTGGGAGTCCTCTCACCTGGCTCAGGGACTGCTCAGGACATGGGTCCTGCCAACATGTTTCCTTACAGCATGTCATCTCTTAGACCCACAGTGAACATGAGGCCCTTTAAAGATACCCGTACGTGTCAGTGACAAATATTTAGGAGCCTCTCCCCTCCTTGTCTTCCTTCTCCCATGACAAGGATGACACGCTGCACTGCCTGGCTTCCAGCACATTCTCCAAGAGTCTTCTTGGCATGACAGTCAGGGTTCAGTAGTGCTCAAGCAGCCCGGTGACAACGAAGATGATCGCTTTCTCTTGTGGGCGGCACCATCCCCAGCCTCAGATTGAGGTGAAGAGTGGCTTTCCTCCGGGAGGGAGGAGACTTTCCTCCTGAACATTAAAGAACTGCTTGCAGTGGGGTCCACCTGACCCATGGGAGCCGCCTGTGTATCTGAGTAGAGCGCTCTTCATGGGAATTCCAATGCTAACTTTTCTCAAGTTGGCCCCCAGGCCTTTCTTCCGAGGAGTCTCTATATGGACTTGCATCTCCAACCTGGGGGTTAGCAGCATACTGAGCGAACTGACCAACTGCAAGTCCACCACCACCCTCTCTCCCTTAGGCTCCTGGGGCAGGGCAAGATGGGTTGAACTCGCTTAGAATTCTCCTCCCTACAGGGAGTTCTTTGAACTTGAAACATCATGGGGGAATTAGAGTCCTCTTTGCCTTTAGCTGTTGGCCTGAACCGCAATTCAGCGACAACAGAAAGAAGACAAAATCCTACTCAGTATCCTGCTGCACAACTCCAGCTCACTGTAGCCAGTCTTCCGAGAGCCTTTCCCCCAGCTATCCCGGTCTCTCAGGCAGCCCCTCTTGTGAGAGCTTTACCCCTCAGGCCTCTTGTCTTGTTACACCATTCTTTAGGACATCTTGAACACTTCCCTGGAAGGGAAGCCCAATGAGTTGACCTCCACTTCCTTTGGATCCCCTCATTTGGC
The DNA here is from genome assembly GCF_050624435.1 of Tenrec ecaudatus. NCBI lineage: Eukaryota > Metazoa > Chordata > Mammalia > Afrosoricida > Tenrecidae > Tenrec > Tenrec ecaudatus. The sequence goes on from NC_134544.1 coordinate 15,694,852, forward strand.
CTCCCTGTCTTGATTTGCTTTTAGAGCAGCGTGGAGCGGTTACTTTGTAGGACTCCTCATAAGGGAGGCCTTCACCAAGGAGGTGGGAACCATTCCCGAATCAAATGCGGCCCAATCCTGGGCCATCTTCCTATCATCCGTAAGCAATGTTCTATTGTCCTCTATAGGGTTTGCATTTTTAAAGCTTTTAAAAAATCTCAGTCAAAAGTTAATTTACAGAGAAGACTAGCTTTCCATTCAACTGTTCATACCCAATTTATTTGTGACATTGCTTGCAACCACCCACAATGCACAAACACCATTCTTCCCACTTTGTCCAGAGCGTTTTCATTGGCTCATTTGTTGGGAGGCAGGTTCGCTAGACCTTTCTTCCTCATCTCTCTTAGACTGGAGGCTCAGCTGAAGCCTTCCTACCATGGGGGATCCTGATGGTGGTTGAAATACTGGTGGCATGGCTTCCAGCAACATTGGAACGTGGAAGCTGCCCCAGCAGGACACACTAACACATGGGGATGGGACCACATACTAGTTATACAGTTATATATATAGCTAGTTATATAGACCCCATGCTCCACTGTATAGTGGATATTCAAAGCTATTGACATTGAACAGCGAAAATGAGCTTCTTGATTACCTGGGAAGAATCTTGTGAGCTTGCTAGTTGCAGTTTAGAACTGTCATCATGAGCCAAGGACTGCAGACTGCATTTCAATGTTTCTTATGTTGACTTCGACTTTACACAATGTTCCAGCTCACTTGGCTTCCTATGAAGCATTTCTTTTGTCTTTGAGAGAGCTGAGTCAGTTAGATCCAACAGAGTTTTCTCTGTGTTTTTCAAATAAGTGAAGTGTTTGCAAAGGGTGAGCGACTTGCCCACAGTTTCCTGGCTAGTGAATCACACACAGCGTGCACCCTGTTCCTTAGAAATTTTCAGAGCTCTGGTATTCCATCTGGTATCACGCTTTGTGGGGAAGTAGATGACCTCCCATACTTCCCCAGGCTCTTCAGTGCACTGGAGGGACTACTGTCCTCTCTCAGTTGTGGACTCAGCCTCCAGCGGGCTGGTGACTCGCCGAGTGTGTGACACCGGGCAAGCCATTAACCTGTAGCCACATCTCGGCTCCTTCATCCTGAAAATAGAGATGATAATAGATGCTGCTGCCTTGAACAGTGTTGGGAAGATTAATGAGACAGTGCAGGGGAAGTGCCCTGAGCTTCTGGGATGAAAGGCTTAGGAGAATCTCTCCGTCTAGTTATAATTTCTTAACAGTCTCACTGGGTCCTCTGCGAAAGCCAGTGCTTGCTTCTAAAATTGGAGCCTAGGCCCACTTGGGACCACACTCTCCCTTGAGCTGGCAGCCCTACCTGTCTCCCTCTCGGGCTGTTCTGGTCTTGATGGTGCTGCTCTGCCCATGACGGTCACTGTTCCCATCTAATGTGCGCAGAGGAAGGAGCCAGGGTAACCTGCTTTGGGTCGGAGTCAGCTGGGATCCAAGATGAGCATGCGGTAGAGTTCTCGTCAACAAGAATGTATGTTGGGACCCTAAAGGAAAGGTTTCTCCTCCCTAGTCAAGATGAGGACCCACAAGGGCACCTCTTTGCCCAGCCAGTCACTGCTTCCCGCCTGTGGGTGTCTGATGCGTGGAGCTGTTCTTCCCATCTTGTGACAAGAAAGCAAAGTGAAGCCAAGTTCTTCTTGACGCCATGGCGTCCCTGAAGCAGCCTCAGAGTTCTGGTTTGTGAGTAAATGAGCTCTTCACTTAACCCTTTCAAGATGGAATAGTTTTCTGCTTTTTTAAAAAATCAAAACCATGTATCTGTAGTAATGGGGGACATTTTGAATGAAAGGAAGGAAACAAACAAGGTCTTGGGGTTATAACGCTTTTTTAATACAATTAGTGAGACACACACGTTGCTGGGTTGAAAGAAGCCATTTCTTCAGATTCATGCAGTTATACAAGGCCTCCATCAGACGGGAGCTTCACAAACAGCAGAGAGGCCTCCTCTGGCTACCCAAGGGAATACACACTGACTCAATGCCAATCACCATAAGGCAGCGATCAGACAGGTCTCCACCTTCCATCTTGCTTCACCTATTCTGACACTAACCCTTCCTCCCATGACACGCTACTTCCCTATTGGATTCAAGAGTCCCTTGCAATCGTTACACAGAACTCAAAGACAATCCTCATGATTAAGGGGAGTTAACAGGCTACCACAAGTGAGAAGCCAGAAACAAAGGCATGGTCATTGGTCTACATCCCCAGGGCTCTTCAGCCAGCAGCCAAGTCGTCTGTCTCTAGCCCTCAGCCCCCCAGCTGCATGGTGCCGTGGCCTTTGTCTTTGTGGACCCAGAAGTCAGTTTACTGCTGGGCCTCACCGTCTTCATCTCGGCAGCGCTCCTCGGTTCAGGCTCACGCTCTCCTTGCCTCAGCCTCTGGTCTCAGCCTGGCTCTTTTGCTCTGTCCCAAGGTCTCTGTGCTGTCTCCACCACTTTACACAGAGACCTTGGACATGCTCCACTGGCGACTCTCCTTCCTTTATGGTCTTGGGACTTCTGTGTGCTTCCGAGATGGCTCTTACACACAGAGGCCTGGCACTGATGGAGGTGTGGTGTTTACCTTTCAGCAGGTTACACCCACAAGGAAGCAAAGGGTAGTGACTTGGTTCATGCCTTCTAGTAAGACGGAGACTCAGAATGCCTCCCCCTTTCATCCTGCCTATTAGCATACAGGGAAACTCCCTGTAAAATAAGTATATAATGTGATTACAGCATAGAGGCTAGAATTTATAATGTGTTATATAAGGGATTATGGCTAGAAGGGCCATGTTAAGTAATTTACTGTATTTCATCAGCACACACTTCAAGAAAGCAGCTTTCCGGACACTATGTCTCATGGGCCACGAATGGGTTAACCCACTGTCAGTATTCTTCTTGATCATCAGAGCCCTGTTCGTGGTGCTATCAAAAGTGTCCTCACTGCAGTGCCCTGGCCATCGCTGCAGTGGAAACCTCCGTGGGTCATGCTGGATGGTTATGTGACTCTGAGGGGCCCATCATAGATAGCCAGCTACTCTCTCTTCATGAATATTCAATCCGGAAATGAGTACAGGGACTTCCTTTCATTTCAGAATTACAGTGGATTTGGGTACCTGGAATAAGCCAGGACCTCCAACATTTAATCATTAGCCCTGGAAAGGAACTAGAGAGATTTACTGGCTTGTCTCCAAAAGCAATAGCTCGTTGGAAGCAAGTCTAGATCTTCAGGCCACCTCCCGGGAGGAGGGCTGATGTCCTGAGACCCCAAAGAGGCAAGTAGATAGCCTGAGCTCTTCAAGGAATGAAAAACTAGCTAGCTAACGAAAACATGTCCAAACACCACAAATTAGGGAGCTGAATGGCGGGTGCAAAGGAAGCTTGTAAGGGCCGCTTGTTTGACTGGCACCGGTGATTCCAGACAGTAAGTGGTTTGGGGAAGGCCGTAACTGGCATTCTCTCTGTGCCCGGAGACACAGATCTGTGTTGGGGTTGTGTTCCAATGCAGAGAAACTGAGTCTCCCTGGGATTCAGTGTGCTGGTTCTTAGGTAATTCGGACCTTTTCCCAGCCCACATGAGAACATTGGCTTTGGCTGGTGCTTGGAAAGGAAGTACATATGGAAGCCAGTGGAAGCCACCTGAAAGCCAGCTCATTCAGGTGTGTTGAGGGATGTGGTCTGCGCACACGTGGAGTCCTGGAGAACCCGGCTGAGTCCACATGGAGCCTGACTCTTTCAGGGGAGGAGGGCCCTTTTAGCTTTTACTTGTGCCTCTTAGGTTTGGGGTTTCTCACTCTGCCTGGGATGACTAATGATGTTCTGTGGCTTCCAGTCCCCAAGCCTGACTCTGGAGATTGGCTGTTCCTTTGGTTGACGTGATATGATTATCGAAGGGAATGGCCTGAATGGGCCAGGGAATTGCGGGCACCCTTATTTGGACCAACTGATGCAGATGGACTACTCACGAACGTGGCCCAGTTTTTGGTTTGGTAACCTGTCATGGAGGGAGCCAACACTAGCAGACCTAGTAATTCACTTATTCTAGATCACTGTGCAGTTGAGGTGAGAAATTCAGACAGTTCCTAGTTCCACTCTAAGGACTCGAGATTAGCTCACTGGATGCGAGAGGACTCCGAAAACCTGGCCAGACCTTTCTACTGCAATAATAATGTGTGGGGGTTGCTCCTCCCCGGTGTTTCTAGAACCCTTGAAAGTGTCATGTGTGCAGGAGTCCACAGGCATCTGGGGTAGTTATGTAATCTGGTGTCAATTTAAGGATAATGAGTGTAGGGGTGGAGTCTAGCTTTCCAATCAGAATATAGCCAACGAGGCTCTGTGTGGGCATGGCTTTCTCCTGAGGATTCTGGGAAGTCCTGTATTTCCTCCTTGGAGGCGGAAGACATACTCTCTCGGCTCAGTCCCTGAGAGACGCTCAACTGACAAGACACTTGACGCTATGCTGATATAGCCTGTGACCTCTGGAGCCAGAGAAGATACGTGGAGACCCCTGCCAGCGCTGAGAGGCTAACACCGCCACTGGATCCATAAGGCTTTCCACCTGCTGGCCTGTGATCTTCCTGCATTCGGCATCATTGCGTGTGTTTCGTGAGTCTGACGAGGACTTTATAGAGTGGTATCAGACATACCGGCTGATATCAGACTATGGACTTGATCTGGACTGGGCTGGCATGTTTTCTCAACGTTCAACTGCTCTTTGATATGAAGCTCTTTCTTGTACACACATGCATGCCCATGGATTTGTTTCTCTAGTCTACCCGGACTGACAAAACACACACGTACCAACACAGGCTGTGACGATGCTTAGTGTCAAGAGAGATACGACCTCCATCTGTCAGAGCTCAGAAGTATGGGCGTCCTTGGGTCAGGAGGCTTAATGAGATGGGGGAGGGGCCACCGACAATCCTTACCTATTATTTCAAACATGCATGCTGACAATTTCAAGGAGAAACGGGAGAAGGTAAATTGACCCAGTGAAAGCATTCTTGGGCATGGAAGCAAACAACCGAAGAGCATGTATTTCTGTGGAGGCATCAGTAGCCAGCAGTCTATTTAGATTAGGGAGTTTCTCTTTTGAAGAGGATTTCTGGTTTGGTTTAGTTTTTGTTTTGGCGTCTTGCTGTCTTTGTTAGGACATTCTCTGGTACTGGTTGCCGTTGGTAGGTGCTGTCATATTGTTCCGACTCACAGGGACCCCGTGTGGAACAGGAAACCCTGTCCACCCCTGCACTATCCTCACGACCTTTGCTACGGGTGAGCCACTGCGGCAACCTCCGTGTCAGTCTCTCGTGTGGAAGGGCTTCCTCTGCCCCAGTGGTCTCTAGCTGGCCAAGCATCACGTCCTTCTCTGCAGACTGTTAGCTTCCGATAGTGTGTCCCAAGCACATGGGACAAAGTCTCGCCACCCTTGTTTTGAAAGGATGTGTTTTATTTCCGTCTGGCTGTCCTTTCAAGATAGATTTGCTGGGTCTTTGGGTAATGCACAACATAGTCACTCTGCTTGGCCCACCATCAGGCAGAGGCCTCAGTTCTCCTCCGCTGCCTGGCTTTCCCACGTGCATACGGTGATTGAAAAGACCGTGGCTCAGGGAGGTATGTCTTATCGCCACAATGACGTCTTTGCTTTTTAACACTTTAAAGAGGCCTTTTCCAAGACCCAAGGCACTGTGCCCTTTCTGATAACATACATAAAGCACGGGAGATAAAGTCTCATCATCCTAATAAAGAGGACACCAAAGCATTTTATCTACGTTGAGCTCCATATTTATTCATCTTATTGATTTAGCCTTTATTACAAAAACTCGGCCAAGGCCAGCCAAGCGATACAATTGATGTGAGCAAACCTTGTTCAGCTGAGCACCTTTCTCCTGTGTTTTAAGTCTGGAGAAACCCTAGAGCAGGGGTGTCAACCCAGTGGCCCGTGGGCCCCATGCAGCCCCTGAGGTGATTTTTTTTGTGGTCCGTGATGCTCTAAAATACAATGAAAATGGAAGAAATTGTTATGAAAAAAAGAGTGCTTAGGGGAGATCGAGGCACTGCACACACAATTCCCTCATTAACCCTTTAACTACCGAAGACAAGTTTACAGGTGGCCCAGTGCCTTTCCTGGGGGCCTGTGGACATGTCTAAACGCACTAGCTGAGTCCCAGTGATGTTTGGAAGGGATGTGTCTGCCACATTCAGTGTCACGTAATGTAAACAGATCCCAATAGCGAAAAGGTTAAAAAGAGCATGCTGGGTTGTGCTATCATGAATCACACCTAGCGACAGTCAGTGCTGGTTACGATTGCGCATCACGTTTGTCAGCTGTCCAACATTTTGGGTTTTTATTAGTTACTTTGTTATATTTTTTTGGTCACAACATAAGTGAAAACTAGGAGGAGGAAAGCACTGGCAAATTTTGGGTAAAAAAGAATAATTTTTGTTTTATAAATACAATAAATAAAATAGATTTTTAAATAAAAGCAATTATTTAATTATCCTATCCATATTCCTGAATCCTCACTTCAAAATATAAATTTCACAAAATTTGTAAGTGTGATGTGGCCCATGTGAATCTTGCCTGTTGCACCCAATGGCCCGTGTTTTCATCGAGCTTCACACCCCTGATCTAGAGAGTCATCTTTTTTCTTTTCTGCTGTAGGTTCCTATTCCTGCAACCACACATTTATTTTTGTTTTTTCTCTTTTAGATCAAATTGGGCATTCCCATCCTTTCTTCCTCCCTGAAAGTTATGTAGTCAGTCAGAGGGAAAGAAACCGATGAAAGGGATACCAGAGGGTGATCTCAAACCACGGTACATTTTAAGGGATTTGCCAGTGAATTCCAACAGCGGTGAAGGCCCTGGAATGTTGCCCCAAACCAAGAAACCTTTCCTTTTGTTTTCAGTCTTCCCCAAAGGGATGCTTTAGTGAATCATAGCAGTAGACTTTCTACAGGTGCTGCTGCATGAGTGCCACGAAAGAGCCAGTGTACATTCTGAACAGACTGCTTCCCGGTAGGACACGGAGCATCGAGGCGGTCCTCACGGGGTACTTAACAATTAGAAAGATGAGCCGAAGTTGACCTTCCAGCATGCATGTATGATTACTTACTTTACCTGCTCACTGTCGCAGTGGGTGCTGCCACAGGACCTGTGACTAAAAGCCTTGATAAAGACTTCTCTGCCAAGTCCCATAAATAATCCATTTGCCAAAAGTGCACGAGATGTTCGCGGCATATGTTGAGATCCATGTGGGATTCGGAAGGTGGTAAGTGGCCTTGAGTTTGCAGGGATTTGTATCCAGTTTGTAAGCACAGGACACACCACAAGGATGGCAGCGTGCCAGCGTCCTCCGGAAAAGGTCCCCTGCTCTTTCCAGGGCAGATTTACCTGGGCTGCACGAGGTCCCTGAGAATGAGGTCCCATCCAATGACATCTCTCTTCTTCTTTTTAATCCTTGCCTCGTCATCTAGAGAGACCATGGCATTAGGATAGAACGTAAGCCTGCAGCTTCGCAAGTATGACCACTCATGGTTTCTCCGATGCCTCATGACAGGTCCCTTCACCTTTCTTTGCTGCCCACTTGCAAGGCCAGTCTTGAGTTCTCTGGGGCATATGATGCAGAAGGACATCAGCAGTCAGTGGCCGATAAGGTTCCAGAACTCATGATAGGTGCTGGGGCTTCTAGAGGAGTTCTTGGCATCAACACCCAAGGTGACTGTCACACACACACACACATGCACACACATGCACACACACGCACACACACGCACACACACACGCACGCACATACACATGCACACACACGCGCGCAAACACACACACGCACACGCACGCACGCACATGCACACGCACACACACACACACACACTCAAGGGGGCTTGAAAAAGATCGTGCCTCCGTTCTATGATCCTTTCATTATTGTATTTGTAAACGAGTAACAGGAGGGTTTGCCACGTGTGGGCTGAGTGGCAGGTTAGAGGATTCCCACAGCTCTGCGGGTTTCTTTCCCACGAGATGCCATTCCCCCCTCCCCAGAATTACTTTTCCTGTTTGTGTATTCATTCATTCCAAACCAGTTTCTCAGGAGCTCATCCAGATAGCAGACCCTTCCATTGCAATTTCTCGTGTGATCAGTTCCCACCTATTGTCTTCCTTCTGGATCTCCTCGCTATCTGGTCCCCCTGACCCCACGCCCCCACCCGCAGTGACCCCCCCCCCCTGCCAGGCCCCACCAGCAACTCTTATTCTCGTTGTCTCCGTAGATTCACCTGTCCCGGTTTCATACACCAAAAGACCTAGGAGAACACTCAACAGAACGTCAAGAAGGCTCGTGACAACGACAAAATAAACAGAGACAAACCCCAATATGAAAAATGAGGAAAACCACAGAAAATATGAAAACCACTTCATGCACATAGTGTTTCAGAAGGGAGCTCAAAGGACAAGGTTTTAACCATCCATATCAGATTTATCATTGTGATCTACTACCATCATCTCTCCAATCCTCTGTCTGATTACGAGGTTATTCCCATCCCTCACCTAAAATTAGAGGGAAATCACTGGAGGCTTATTCCCTGTGTTGATCCTGCAAATGTATTTTGGGCTTCCACTGTCATCCATAGCCTTCTGAACACCAGAATCTCACAATCTAGATTCTAATACTATCCCCTCCTTCCGATTTGGATGATGTCATTTACAATCCTTGGATCACAGATGCTGGTGTGCTTCTTCCATGCGGTTGATGTCTCACTTAGACATCATAGCTGTTTGTTTGCAAACAAGCCTTTAAGACCCCAGATGCAGTTCTTTGTGATAGCCGGGCACCATCTAATTTCTTCACCACACTTTGCTATAGCGCCCATATCTTCTGTGTTTCCTTCATGAGGGTGAGTACCCATGATCTGTTGAATTCCATCTCCTTTTCTTATGGTTTGGGTGACATTTTACAAGCAGCTTAGTTTTCTATCAATAATCGGCTCACATTTTGTCTCATAACATGAGCAGCGATCTTCTCAATGTAACAGCTCTCTTCCCACTTTTCTCCTGGGTTCCCCGATTCCTTTGGTCCATCTCTCTGTTCCCTTCCAGCCTTCTGAATTTTGTTCTTGGGCAAATGCTGTTCTTCTGGTCTCTCATGGTTGCTGCTTCTTGGGAGTATGTTTTTCCTGCCTGTGTTATTGTTCACTTTGCAGGCCAAAGGGTGTTTAGCCGAAGGGTGACCGTCTTATGCTGTGACCTGTGTGTGAAGGCCAGCTAGCATGAGACCTGCATGCAGTGTGTGCTTTGTGGTTGAATGTTCCTGGTCCTGATCTCTCTGGCTCAGTTGTGGTGTTGGCCTGGAGCACGTTGCAGAGGCCTTGTCTTGGGTGTCGTTCAGGTTCATATTCTGCTAAAGTCTCTCACTGGGGAAATCCATCTAGTACCGAACATATTATCCATCAGTCCCAGTCCTAGTGATGGCCAAAATCATTTACAAATGTCAGAATCTGAGGCTGAGGATGTAAAGTATGGAGCTGATGCTTCCTAGTCGGCCGGTGAAGAATGATGGTTTGGACTTTGAGATTTCACTACATATGGGCTCCGCAGGGAAGGGGATACACAGAAGCATGCCTGGGGCTCCGGGGCAGCAGGGCATGCCAAGTACGAAGGCAGAGGGAGCTCCCGACCTGCTCTGGGAAGGTCCATCCTCTCACTTCACAGCGCAGCTCTGCCCCTGCAGAGACAAGGCTACGGGGGGGGGGGGGGGGGGGACTTTCTTATGCCATGTCCATATGCTCCAATCAGAGTAGAGGGTGGAGCTTCTTTCTGCACCCTGTCCTTTTGTCTTGGTGTCTGAGAACTCCCGGCTGCTCTGTGTTGTCGTCTCCACACATGCCTCTCCCATTCCCTCCCCCCCCCCCCCACTGCCTTCCCTGAGCCCTCTCTGCACTGGCCCACGCCTATGGAGTCACATGCATGCAAGTGTCTCTGTGCAGCCATCTGGTGATTCATTCTCCCCCTGTCCCCTGCCTGCCCCTGGGGAGAATGCTGCTCACACCATGCCAAGTCATTCTGGGAGGGTGGCTACTGCCAGGCTAGTGGCAGCTTCAGATGTCGCCATCATGTACCCAAGCCATGTGCAAGAAGCTGAAATAGAAATAGAATCACATGGAAATGGACACATTAGCTAGTTCACTATGAGGTTAACTAATGTGCACGGTAAGTGCGCGGTGGGCTCTAGAGTCATCCACATTAGCAGGGGCATGCCAGTGAGTCATACCCAGTCCTCATTTACGTTAAAATAGATCTTTGGGAAAATATTGTAAAAGTGGATAGTGAAGTGAAGAAAGAATAACTTTTGCACAACAAATGGTGTGGGAAACAGCTGGGAAAAAAACAAGAAAAATTAAAAATATATATCTGATTCATATATCAAAATTTATGTAAAAATAAACCTTGAGTGGATGATATACCTAGCTATAAAAATCAAACGTATAAAACTTTGTAAGAAGAGATGAGAAAAAGTCTTGTGACCTTGGGATTCAGTGAATATTTGTTAGCTAGGAAATCACACGTACGACCCACACAACAAATGGGGAAAATGGGCCTCATAAAACACAACACAAACCCACTCTTCCAAAGACAATTGTCACAGATGATAACTCACAGGCTGGGGGAAAATCTTTGGAGAAAACCATAAAAGCTTTCCAAACTCAATGATAAGAAAATAAGTGACCCCATTTAAAAATGGGTGAAGAATCTGGATATGCCAACAAACATAGGCATAAACAGATAGCATGAAAAGCTGCTTCCCATAATTAGCCATTATCCCAATTAAACCCACTGGCATGGAGTAGAATCTGACTCATAGCCACCCAGCAGGGCAAAGTCGATGTGCCTCTTTGGGTTTCTGAGACTGTAAATCTTTTCGGAAGCAGAAAACCTCATCTTGCTCCCCAGGAGCAGCTGTAGGTTCGAACTCCTGACTTTGCAGTTAGCAGTCCAACACACAACCCACTAAAGTACCAGGCCTCCTTTCGTTTGTCATTAAGGAGATACAAATGGAAACCTCAGTGGAAAACGAATATACTTTTATGATAAGGGCTAACGTGACAAAGACGGACTAGACCGAGTGTTGGAGAGGATATGAAGGATCCAGAACTGGTGATGGAATGTGAGATGATGAAAGCACTTTGGAAAACAATGTACCGGTTTCATAAACAAAAAATATCTACCACGTGATCCAGTCATTCCATTCCAGGCATCTTCCCACAAGAAAAAATAGCTTGTATACAAAAACTTCAAGCATGAGTGTTCACAGAAACTTTACTTTTAATAGCCCCAAACGGTGGACCACACAATGTCCACCAATAGTGAATGAATAAACAAATTACAATAAATCTATACAATGGGACTACTTCACAGCAATAAAAAGGAATGAACTTGATATATTGATGACTCTCACAGTAAGTATGCTTAACAAAAGAAGCCAGACCTCCTCAAAAGTACATAAAGCTAAAATATGCAAATTAATTTATAGCAATAGAACACTTTGGATGCTTGGGGGAGGAAAGGAAAGTAGGGGGTGCGTGGGATGGAGGCATTATTTATGAAGAAGGATGAGAACACTTTATAAACATTATAGATGTGGAAATTATCTTTATTGGTGGTGGTGTTAGGTCCCATCCAGTTGGTTCCAACCTGTACTGACCTTGTGCACAACAGAACAGAACACTGCCTGGTCCTGTCCCACCCTCACAATTGTTCCTGTACTTGAGCCCATTGTTGCAGCCGCTGTGTCAATGCCTCTCATATAGGACGCTCCTCTTTTTCACGGTCCCTCTGCTTTCCCAAGCATGGTGTCCTTCTCCAGGGACTGCTCTCTCCTGACAACATGTCCAAAGTACCTGACTGAAACCTTACCATCTTTGCCTCTAAGGCAGTGGTTCTCAACCATCCTCATGCCGCGACCCTTTCAGACAGTTCCTCATGTGGTGGTGACCCTCCACCCATAAAATTATTTTTGTTGCTACTTCATAACTGTCATTTTGCTACTGTTATGAATCAGGTGACCACTGTGAAAGGGCCGTTCGACCCCTAAAAGGGTCGAGACCCACAGGTTGAGAACCGCTGCTCTCAGGAGTACCCCGGCAGTCCATCTTCCAAGGCAGATCTGTTCGTTCTTTTGACAGTCCACGATATTTCAATACTCCTCACCAGCACCACAATGTAGATGCACTGATTCTTCTTTGAGCTTCCTTACTCGATATCCAACTTTCACAGGCATATGAGGGAATTGAAAATACTATGGCTTGGGTCAGGCACCCCTTCATCCTCAAAGTAACAACACCCTTGCTTTTCAACACTCGAAAGACGTACAGATTTACCCAGTGAGATGCATCTTTTGGCTTCTTGACTGCTGCTTCCACGAGCGTTGATTGTGAATCTGAGCAAGACAAAGTCCTTGACCACTTCAATCTCTTCTACAGTTATTATCGGTCCCTTTGTGAGGACTTTTTGGGTCTTCTTTACCTTGAGTTGTAATGGGTGCAGCCAACTATCGGAGTTTATCAAATTGTATACTTTAAGTATGTGGAATTTATTATAAGTAAATTATAACTGAACAAGAGATATTATAGACCCGCTGGACATTTTCCTAGCAGGAATATTTTCAAGAAATGGTCATTTACTTCTGAAAATCCCTAACCAAACCAAACTCACTGCCACCAAGTCACTGCTGACTCCTAGCGTGCGACCCTCGGTGGGTTGCCAAGACAGGAACTGTCGACAGCAGGAGAAAGCCCTGTCTTCTCTCCCGAGGAGCCGCCACTGGTGGTTTTTGAATTGCCAATCACGAGGCTGGCAGCCCAGTGCCTCTCCACTATGCCACCAGGAGCTTTCCTTTCTGCGAGCTCTGTGGCTCTGCTGTTCATGGCAGTCCGGTTGGTTCTGGTTCATGGCCCCAGTGGGTACCACAGAAGGGAGCACTGCTCGGCCTTCACAGCGGTTCCTGCGCTTGAGGTCATCGTATTGAGAGTGTCCCACCTTTTCATGGACTTGTGACTTTGCCAAAGGGGAGCTCCTTTTTTAGTCCTTGAGATAAAGTCTCACTCCCCTTGCCTTTAAGGAGCATTCTGGTTCATTTGCTCAAAGACACTGTGTTCTTCTGTCAGTCTATGGTACTTTCAAGATTTCTCACTAAGACCGTAATTCCAATGCCCCAGTGCGTCCCTGGTCTTTACTTATTTTCTAGCTTTCACATGTATCCGAGGTGACTGAAAATACCATGGCTTGAGCCAGACCCATTTGAGTTCTCAAAGTTCCTGCCTTTGCTCTTTAATACTTTAAAGAGGTCCTGGGCAGACTTTTCCAATGCATTTCCCAATGTACGTCATTTGGCTTATTGGCTGTTGCTTCTATAAACATTGATTGTGGATCCAAGTAAAATGAAATCCTCAAAAACTCCCTTTCTTGCTCCGTTTATCATGATGTTGTCTAATGCCCAGTTGTGAGGATCCCTCCCCCCTTTTTTTAGTGTTGAGGTGTAATCCCCACTGAAGGCTGCAGCTTTCTATCTTCGTTAGGAAGTGATTGGTTTTCAGCAAACAAGGCGATATCACTTGCAAATCTCAGGTTGTTGGTAAGCCTTCCTCCAATCCTGATGCCAAGTTCTTCATCATTCGAACTCGGATAGTTCAGCTTCTTGGGTTATTTGCATCTAATTTACTTAGAATGTAGGCTGATTAAATATGGTAAAAAGATACAACCTTGACTGACACCTTTGCTGATTTTAAACTGTGCAAGATTCCCTTTTTCTGCTAGAACCACTGCCTCTTGGTCTGTGGACAGGTTCCACAGGAACATAATGAGTGTTCTCGAATTTCTATTCTTCTATGGTTGAATGATTTTGCAATGAACACAAACAAATTGAACATAAGTAAATGTGTTTCTGGTAATCTCTGATTTTAGCCAAGCTTCATCTGACAACAGCAATGATATAATTGGTTTCATGTCTTCTTCTGGATGTAGTTTGAGTTTGCGGCCACTGCCTGTCCATGTACACCCTCAACCATTGTTGAATGATCTTCAGCAAAGTAAACTTGCATGAGATATTAATGATATCATTAGATAGCCTCGAATTCTCTTAGTTAATTGGTCAGGTAGTTGTCATCAATTTTTTTTTAGCAGACTAGGAATATTTCCAGTGCTGCATGACTTTTTGGAAACATTTCAGTTGATTTTCTGTCCATTCCAGGAGCCTTGCTTCTGACTAATGCCTTCGGCACAGCTTGGACTTCTTCCTTTAATACCCTCGTTTCTTGAGCAGATATTATCTCTTGCAACGTTCAGTTGTTGACTATTTCTTTTTGTCACCATGAATCTGTGAATTTCTTCCATCTTAGTTTGGTCCTTCCTGCCAAATTATTACCCCAGAGTCTTTCTATATGGATCGTTTAATTTCTTGAGATTTGCTGAGAGTGTTTGTCCTCTTTGATGTTCTAATTCCTGGTCTTTACACATTTTACTCTGATGCTTTCTTTTGTCTTCTGGAGCTGTTCTTTGAAATTTTCCATTCAGCTCATTTGCATGATCATCTCTCCCATGGCTGTTTTGACTACACGTTCACAAGGAAGTTTCAAAGAGTCTCTTCTGACATCCACTTTGATCTCTCCTGTCTTTTCGATGGCCTTTTGCTTTCTTCCTGTATGACTTTCTGAATGTCATCTCACCACTCAGCTGGTCTTTGGTCATTAGTTTTGAATGTGTCAAATGTGTTCTAAAATGTAATGGGCATGCGTGTGTGTGTTTGTATCTGTGTTCATGTCTTTTATGTGCACCATGCGTGTCAATGAATGAGTATATATATATTCCGCTGATCTGGGATAGTGCATTTGGAATTCATTCCACCAGGTTGATCTGTTCATCAAGATTTCTATTGAGATATTATGAGAAGATGGCATAACAGTGTGCAACAAAAAAGGTCTGGTTTGTGGCAGATGGAGGACTGGTTTTGCCACCATGACAACGCATCTGCTCACACAGCCATCTCAGTGCACCAGGTTTTGGCAAAAATCAGCATCCCTCTCTTGCCCCACGCACCTGACTCACCTGACCTTGTTCTGTATGACTTCTCTTTTTTTCTGTGAATGAAGAGTGATATGAAAGGACAGCGATTTGATGACATAGAAGAGGTGAAGAAGAAATGAGTGAGATGCTATCAACTATCCAAACAGATGAGTTTGGTAAATGTTTCCAAGAGTGGAATTTTGCAGATTTGACAAATGTTTTGAGTGTAATAGAGTGTGATTAAGTTATTTTGTAAAAAAAAAACAAAAAAAACTTAAATACATTTAAATACATAGCTTTGAAAAAAACCACCTAGGGGGAGTATCTCCTCATCTGTTTAAATATGGGTGTGTCCTTGTCAGTGTGTGCGTTTTTCTTAAGAGCGCTGGGCTTGTCATCAGTGCACCAGCGTGACACTGCGTGGCTCTGACTTCAGGTGGGGTAAACTCAAAGCTGTGCTTTGGCACTCACAGGCTTGTTTTAATTTTCTTCAGCTTCAACCTGAACTTACAAATGACTAGTTGCTTTTCTGCTCCATAGTCATCCCCTGGCCTTATTTTGGGGTGGATGATATTGAGCTGCTCCATGGTGTCTGAGGTCAATGGAGATGGTGGTGGACAAATCTGACCTCCTCTGGCTTCTCTGTGGCCATGAGGCAGGGGACAGACATCGTTCCTTACACATCTTCTACCCGACACCAACCATTCCTCCTTTGGCATTCTACTTCTATGCTGGGTTCTAGAATTTGTTGCAATGGATAAACAGAACTCACAGACAATACTCGTGATTTAAGGAGGTTATTAGGGAAGTTAATCGCTTATCACAGATCAGGATCAGCAACCAGGAAGGCTACAGTTGTTTATTCACACAGCACTGAACCTCAGCTGGTGGCAGCCGAATCTCTCTCCAGTTCTTGGTCTGTCAGCCACATGGTCCCTTGGTCTTTACCTCCATGGATCATGATGCCTGCCTGTCTGTCACTGTGTCCCACAGTAACACAATCTCTGGCCAGATGAGGAGAAGGTACCCCACAGTCTCAACATTACTTTACTTGAGTCTCTGTGTCACAGTGTCTTGTGTGGGAGGCCACTTCAGACAGAGCTTGGGGATATGTCCTTTCTGAAGCCAAGTCATGTAAAATAAGTTCGCTTTTTGGCCTGGTTTTCCTGTAATGTCCATTCTTGGAACCCAGCTCCATGTGTGACAAAGTCCAAGCAGCCATGGGAAGAGGTCCCCCAGAGAGGTTCTGGCTGCCACGCCCATCTGATCCTAGTTGATAGCTAACATTAAATACCAGGCATGTGAGCAGGCAAGCCTTTAAAGTCTGCTTCTCAGTTGGTGAATCACAATCAGCCTTGAAGACTTCCCAGGGGAGGCAGTAGGCATTGCAGAGCAGAATCTTAAAGGAAGAACTGGAAATGCTGAAAGAAAGAACTATGAACCAGTCCATCTGAAGACCGAGAAAAGGGTCTATTGGTTGTTTACTGATTCCTGAGAGTGTCCACTCCTAGGGAATGGTGCAAGTTTTCCTGGATGCAAGGTAGTCTTTGGCATCTGCATCATGGGAAGATCTCCCTCCCCCCCCCCTCTCTCTCTCTCTCTCACACACACACACACACACACACACACTCACACACAACAACAACACACATACGCACACTGCCATCGTACTGATTCTGACTCACAGACTCTAGAGGATGGGGTAGAACTGCCCCTGGGGGTTTCTGAGACTGTAACTCTTTATAGGAGTGGAAAACCTCGTCTTTTCTTCACAGGCGCTGAAAAATAGACACGCAGACAAGTCTATCATCAGCCATCCTTACAAAATCAAGGGTGTGGTCACAGAGATGGAATAGGATTTACCAGTTTCTTGTCTCAGTGAATTCATTGAGGAAAAATATCTGTTGGGTTGATGTCATAGTTAATTATACTTCATATAAATTACTACTCAAGGTAGTTTTGTTTGTGTGTGTGTGGGGGGGGGGTGGTTTCAGCAAGAGGCAGCTACAAACCCTATGTAGGCAGCACTCTTAAAAGCAGGCCTCTTGGCCTCATTTTGCTACTCCTGGATTCTTAACAACTAAGCAGAGGGCATTTAAGCCCGCTATTTATACCTTTCTTTCACTCTTGCAGGAAGATGACAAATGAATTTGTTAAGAATGGAGCTGGTCTAGGGAGAACAACGTGTAGAATGTGCCTGTGCTCACGTGGTTTCATCACCATCAAGGACAAACTGTGACGGTTTGACATCAGGTCTAGTTCGGCATCCCCACTGTGCCTCCGCCGATTTTGACTTGTATGATTTATGCTGTCAGGATTTATAGATTTTTTATAGCACGAACCACCCTCCTTTGAAAGACTCTTTGGGGCTCTTCTGCTTCCTTGATTCAGAAAACGCATTGCACCTTTTCATCTTTACCTGTATGCCGCTTGAAACACCGTTCCAGGTGGAGTCTTGTCATGTGGTTTCTGTGGATGTGTCGGTTGCCTTCCAACATGTAAATTATAGACCAGCAGCTTCATCTGTTAACAAAAATTGCTAGAAAATTTAAGGCTCTTGGACGTATCTCACCACAGCACACACATTGTCTGATGGTGTAGTTTTTTTTGTTATTTCTTCCTGCGGGACCAGCATTTCTTGCAAACTTCAGCAACTGAGAGTGAATTTTAAGCCTCACTTGGCGGAGGGAGCCTCTTTCAGTTTGAGGGTATGTGAGCTGAAAATGGATCGGCTTGTCTGGGCCTCATTCCCACTTCCTGTATTACACCATTAAACATCCTCCCAGGGACCCGAAGCTCCAGGAGATACTGTTTAATCACTTCCTGCCCAGTATCTCCGGGACAATGTTTGCAGGATGTGGTGCGTGATAAGCCCCTCCGTGGTTAGTGGAACAGCTGTTCCCAGCTGTAATACATGCAGCACCGAGTGAAACAGCCACACTTGCCGCAGTGCTCGTGGCAGAGAGGAAGCAAGTGAGAGTCACATAATGGGCACATTATAAAGCCGCGTTTGGTTTTACTTTGGCCCTGCTGATTATTTTTAGATCACACTGTACCTTCAAAGTAGAGATGAGAGCCGCTTCTCAGGGGAGGAAACTGTTTGTGAGCCTGGATGCAAGCAAGTGGTCTAACAAATCTGCGTGTGTATGGGTCAGACAGAGAGAGGGACAGACAGACACTGTGGTTGACTACTCAGAGATCTCCAGGTGGACTCCAGGAACCAGCAACACGAGCAGCCCCGGGGACCTTGCTGTTTTGGTGCTTCGGCTCCTCGCCACCATATTTGGCATGGCAGGAAGCACGGCCTGGCCCTGCACCACCCTTGCCTCGGTTATGTTTGAGCCCATTGTTGCAGCCGGTGTGTCCATCCATCTCTACTTTGGTTTTTCTCTAACCTTCTACTTTACCCTGAGTGCAAGTTTATTGTGCCAACCTGGCTGATAAACACACGTGGGGTTAATTGAAAGGCAGAGGGATAAATAACTCAGTGAGTCTCGCCTTTTAGGTTCTTGGGTCTCCTGCTTTCTGATGGTCAGACCAGGGTGCAGCTGCCTTAGCCAGTTCCCTGCTTCAGCTGGCAAGGCTCACTTCCTGGAAGACATCCCCAATGAGAAGCTGCATGGACCTACCCCGATGCAGCCCTGGGTACTGGAGCAGCCATGTGGAGACCCCTGCCAGCTTAAAAGATGCTTACACATTCACTGACTCGGCTTTCCTTCTGCAGTCGGCGTCATAGAGTGTATTTTGTGAGATGGAGGAGTTTGTTGATTGGTGTTTGACATATGGGTTAATGTTGGACTTGTGGGCTTGGGCAGCACTGAGTTGAGATGTTTTCTTGATGTGCACTTAATCTTTACATAAAACTTTCTCTTATGCATGAGTTTCTGTCATGTTTCTTTAATGTACCCAGACTAACACAACCCCAAAGGGTGTCCTTTCCCAGAAAAATGGCCTCTCAGGATACCATGTCCCAAGTCTAGCCATCCTCACGTCTAAGGAGCATTGTCAGAAATACAAACCTGTCCAGATCCACTCAATCAGACCCTTGGTGGTGGTGGTGGTGGTGGTGGTGGTGAGGAAGGCCCAGGAAGCTGTAGTTTAACAAGTCCTCCAAGTGATTCTGAGACACATTAAAATTTGAGCAGCATTGCTCAATTGCTATATATCAAGTATGTTATTCCTAGTTTGTCCTCATTTTGTGAATCATCCCATCCTTTAGTAATAGGATGTCGAAGAGAGGTCGAGTCCATCTTTTGGTCACTAAATTGTTATTAAGCCCTTCCTATATGTAAAGGACGATTCCAACCACTGTGGGGAAAGGAAAGGTGGGGAAAAAATATGACCTCACCCTTCTCCGAGCACATCTGAAGCCGATGAAGGGCACACCCACGGTTTGCCACAGTGCGGGGATCCAGTCTGCCTCCTTGATGGCTGTGGCTCCTGCCCTCTCACAAAATGAAAAACCCAGATTAAATTCGCCACAGAATCATTGATGTTTTACTGCATCCTTCATCTTTTTTGGAGCTGGGATGATGGAGGGTGATCATCGGAAGGTCACTAGTTTGAGCCGCAACATTCACCTGGCTGGGGACTGAAAAAGGATGCCCACCCCTCCTATTTTTTCACCGTATGAATCAGCCCACCCAGGAACGCAAGGCTAGATCACGGTCTGAAAAGGTCATCCTTTACCTGTTCAGCCAGTAAACAAATTCGCCAGACTTCCCTTCTATTGGACTTTTATTAAAAGAAGTGCTAAGGTACTGAGATGCAATGCATCATATTTATTACCAAAATTATTAACAAATATACAAAACTTATACATGTAATTTTCTTACATCCATTTTATTCTGTATAATACTGATTTTTTGTTCAAGTAGGTTATCTACAGTCTGTAAACATCCCTTGGGTTTGACCTCACACAGATTAGGAAAACCCTCTAACCCATGCTTTCATCAGATACTTCTTTTTATTTGGCTTCCGTTTGTAGCATCTGATCTTCACATTTGGCACATGGAAGAGACTCCGACCGTGCAGAAGGAGCAGACGCTCTGCTTTCCTTCGGAACCACGTGACGGGGACACAGTTCAAAGCGCTGAGGGGAGAACGAGAGCACACGCAGTTGGAGTAGCCCCGGCTGCCATGCCAACAACCCTTGGCTTCAGCCATTAGGCTACCTTGAGCACGAGGTCTGTGCCTCTTCCTTCTCCCACCCTCCCTTCCCTCCCCTCCCCCATGCAAAGCGGATTCCCTCCGTCCTGGAACATCTCGGGTAATCTCACCCGAGGAACGATTTCCTCCGTGTCCTTTTGTGGGGGTTGCATTCTGTGGGGTCACGAGCCAGTGGAACGCTTAGGAGGTGACTAGTGGAAGGTAGAAAATAGGTAAGATGACCATGGAACTTTCTAGATGCTTTCAATTTTCCACCTCTGAATTTAAGGGCCGAACCTCTTTGTGGTGGCCAAGGCACAAAGGCCTTGGTGACTGGCAAGCAACAACAACAAAAAAAAATAAAGAATAAAACAAAACAAAACCCCAAATCAAACCCAACCAACCCAAGCGTGCCCTAACACCTCGGTAAGACGAAGCTTTTGAGCGCGCGATCTTGAACGCAACAATGAAAGAAAAAAGGAAGGAGCGAGCTGGGTGGCTGTGGTCCTCCTCTCTGCGGTTCCGTTTGGATCTGTAGGTTCTCCTAACCGAGTAAAGCTGATCCCGAGAGCGCCCTGCCCGGAGTCTCGCTCGCTCTCCGAGTCCCCGAAGCGCGTGCGGAGCACGTGCCGCCTCGGCGCGTCCCCTCCCGGCTTCCGTCACCACCGCGGCAAGGGCCCCTCCGCCGCCCCGTAGAGCTCCGCCAGCTTCCGGAAGCGGGGCCCCCAGTCCGTGAGGAAGTCGAAGCTCTGCTCCGAGTCCGAGGTGGCCGACTGCAGGGAGCTCAGGGAGCCGGCCAGGGAGCCGTCGCCCTCGAACATGTAGGTCTGCAGCGAGTCGAAGGGCGGCGCCCACAGGTCCATGTCGGCCTCGTAGAGCTTGGCCAGCACGTAGCTGTGCACGGTGCTGCTCACGGCGCACGTCTGGGGCACGTAGCGGGACAGGCTCTCGATCTCGGGCAGCATGTCCTGCCGCGTCTTGGCGGCGCCCGGCTGCGCCTCCCGGGGGTTCCACAGGGCGGCGATGTCGAAGGCCTCCGTGTCCTCCTCGCCGCCGCCCTCGTCGTCGTAGCGGACGATGTTCTCGTGGATGTTCTCGTCGTCGTCGATGACGTAGGGCTGCTTCCGGTGCCGCCGCATGGACAGGATGAGCAGCACCAGCACTGCGGGGCAAGGGGACGGACAGGCGGTTACTGGGGTGTGTGACCCCAAACCTAAGCAACAGAGAAACCCGATAACTGCGCCGAGGGACAGGGTGGGGTGGTCTGTGGGCGCTGGAGCCAGCGATTCTGGAAGGGCCTCCACTCCAAGCTGCCCTCACTGCCACTGTGGGTACGGCCGGCTACCGGTGGCACGTCCCCGGGACCATGCTCTGCATCTGGTCACAGGGCCCTGGTGGCCCAGGGGCTGAGTACAAGGTCGGCAGTTCAAACCCACCAGCCACTCTACTGGAGGAGGAGGTTGTCTACTCTCGTAGAGTTCCAGTCTCCGAACACCCCGGGGGCAGCTCGACCCTGCCCTTTACGGTCGCCTGAGTGGCCCTGGGCATTGACTCATGTGCTTTGGAGACGTGCTAAGGATCAGATCTTGCCCTCTGAGTCATCGCGAGTAGACAGCTTTCCTGTTATAATGTGGAAATCTTATTAGGTAGGTGCAATCTGCCTTATTACATTAGCATCACAATTGGATTCTATTCTATAAATATAATATGCTAATGCTTGTCAAGATAGATGCATATAGAGGCACATGCTAAATATGAGCCAACGGCATGGTCTTTCTTATACCTTCTCTAATAAACAAGAGGGAGCATCAAGTGACCCCTCTCCGGTAACTTGATTCCCCTGGAAAAACCTTCCAAATCACAGGGGGTGGGGTGGGGGGTGTGACTTCCTGGCCCCCGAGCAAGGAAGGGACTAGAGCAGCCCTATTTGATATGATTCATCACATTATCGAAGAAACACCATGCTGTGCGATGTGCCCGCGCAGGTCTGGTGAACATTTTTATTCTGACGAATGCATTTTTTACCCCTAGGCTGTGCCCACTGGGGTTCAGGGGGGAGAGCGATCATTCCAGTGAGCTGTTTCTCTCTGACTGAACACGTTTTCCAGGAAGTGGGTGGAGGTTTGAGCTGTAGAGCCGCTATTGATTGTTTTCTCTCTGGCGTGCTTGGTTACAGCCAGTGGACAGTGACGGCTTGACAACACTGCAAAATAAGACCCCAGTTTATCCCGGGGGGAACCAGACTAGCGAGTGCAGCCATCTGTGCCGCAACAGATTCAGGATCAGCCCCTAAACTTCACAAAAGGGCTTTGGGGAAATATTTGAATGGAGAGTGAGACTTTTGTAAATCGCAATTAACGCTGTTAATACTGAATATTGTCCCTAATAGTTTGGGAGACTGGATGTGTACACAGGAAATAATGATGAACTCCTTTATATCTTCTTTATGTGCAAAAATAGGTGCGGTCTGTAAGCGCTGTGGGGTTTCAGAAAGGAAACCAATAGGGGTTTAAGGGGGGCGGCTTGAACTGGATCTGGATGGTTGGAGCTGATGGGTGGGGGGGTAGGTTGGAGTATTGGGATGTGAGGTGCTGCCATTGTGAGACCCAGTAAACACTGACTAAACCTAACTAGTCTTTATGCACAGTGGGAGTTTACAGGGTTAAATATGATCATGGTTTCTTCTCTCATTGCCTTGCCATCTAAGCAGATTGTAGACTTACAGTACCGGTAATATCAGCCAGAAATGAAAAGGGCTATCAGAGCTGCAAGTAAAAATCCCAAACCCATTGTCTTCAAGTTGATTCTGACTCAGAGCAACGGGATAAGACAGAAGTGCGTCATTGGGCTTCGGAAGCTGTGATCTTCACAGATGTGGACTTTCTCCCTAGTGACAGCCGGGAGGTCTGAAACATCAACCATTCAGTTAGCTTAAGTACGGTTCCACCAAGAATTCTTTGAGCTACACGTGTTGCCAAAAGAGTACAGCGGCAGGTCTGTGAATTTTGCCAGGGCAAGCGGGAGGGGCCGAACACGGCAGGCTAGAAAGGGGTCTCCAAGATGATGTGGGACTTTAGGGTAGTAGGAAAACATTAGGACTCAAAATCAGAAACGTGTGTGTGTGCTGGCGAGAATTCTAATGGTAAATGGAGTTCCCAGAACTGTTCAAGATTGCTGACTGAAGTGGTGGGAGCCAGAGGCAACAGAGACTGGCATGGAGACTCAGGAGCAGTACGGAGACAATGGGATACCTCCTCCTCCTCTGGCCCCAGACATTGTGAGAAAGAGTGGCAGGTGGACTTCTTTGTCCGCGAGGCACAGGTTAAGAGATCATGTGACTGAAAGGTTGAGGACCAAAGAAAGCCTTGGCTGCTGGCTGAGGGAAGTATTGCTGTGGAGCAATGGCTATATCATTATTGTTTGCGGATTCTGACTTGTGGTAACCTGTTAACTCTCACAATAAGACCCTTATTGGGGTGGGGTGGGGTGGGGGTGAGTACAGGCCCATCTCTTGAAAAATATAGATAATATGTGTCTTAATTTTGAGGTAATTTGATTTAAATAAAAAGTGGCTGCACAACACCCTGAAAGTAAAATTTTTGGGGAAAATAGCACCAGTCACTTGAAAGATTTCAGTGGCAGAAAATTATGGATTCTATGGGTGTTTGCATTTTAGGTCCTACTTTGATTCTGAATCGACAGGATGATAGTGGGGTTGCTTTGGTGTAGGCATAGTGTGGAAGGGCCTAGGAGACCTTCCAGAAAGTAGATGCACATTTGAGATGGAAACCTACTTGCCTTCACAAGGCCAGAATTAAATATGTTTCCTTTCCTACAAAATGTGTGGTGCTTTGTTAACAACTCAACTGCCATTCATGCCTCCGGTCACCCTGAGTCGCACGAAGGGCATGCTGGCTTAGTTGTGGGTGGAGCCTAAAAATACTTGTGCTTGAATCCATGAGGATTTAACAGCAGCTCCTCTCAATTTAGCTCCTGAACACTTTGTGTATACGTAGTGCATTTCAAAAGACAGGGCAACAAGAGTCTGACTCCGCGCCTGCAAACCTTTACCAGAGCAGATAGCTGCAAGTTCCTCCTGTGTAGCCAGTCGTAGGTTTGATCTGCCAACCTTGTGGCTAACAGCCCAGTGCTTATGCGATAGCTCCACCCAGGGTTCTCTATGGGCTTGGGAGTGATGAACTCACTGTCCCTTGCACAACCTCCACTGCTAACAGTTGTACAGTAGTCTGTTAGTAATGATGTCCCCTTACATGGGGCCACGGTGAAGTTAGAACTTAGGCAGTTTGCAAAGACAGAGGAAAGGCAACCTGTCCTGAAATTTCTCCTCGGAGCTGGAATTTTTAAAGGCTTTACTGTTCTTCATTCAAGGGTACCGAGTGCCACCTGGTGGACACTCACAGAACTGCAGAAAGATGCTGCTTGTCGTAGCTGGGAATCAGAAATCTTAATTTGCTCTAATACCAGGGCTCCACAGGGCGTTACTATGAGTCAGCAAGGACTCGATGGCAGGGAGTTTTAATTTTTTTAAAGAACTTAGAAGGTTATTTATATTACACTCCTTTCATGTAATTGAACCACATCTCTTATGCTAAAGGCCCACATAAACAATTCTTCAAGTGCTAGCTCTTGGCTCTCTCAGGAACGTCTGCCATTGGTCTGTCCATATCTCTTGGTGTAAAGGTGAATGTAGAGTTCAAGGATGAGGCCTCTGGACATCTGCACGTCTGTTCTAAAAAATGCAAGTGCCTTGCTGTTTTCCCTAATGGGAAGTGAAGATTTCTTCTGCGTTGGATAATATAGCCATTCATGAAGTCCCCCTTTCTCTAAGCAAGGTACATTAGCTATGGGTAGATTCAGCGAGAAGAGTTGAAATGCATGTAGCCGTTTCCCTGGTCTCAAGAGTGGGTCCAGGCATTTATGTTACTATTTTTTTGGTGAGGGGTGTGGAGTTAGCTAACAGCTGGTCGGTCATATGGTCTTAAGCACAAGGGATGGGTGGCTGCCTCACAGTGATTTATGCTTAAACAAACCGTACTTCCATCCAGTTGCTGCTGACTCTTAGCAACCCTGTATGACAGAGTAGAACTGCCTCTAGGTTTCTAGGTTGTAACAGATGCCTGGGGACAGATGGCCTTAATGTTCTCCCTCGGGGCAACTGGTAGGTTTGAACTACCAACTTTGTAGTTAGCAGCCTAACGCCTAACTCGCGGTGCCTTCATGGCTCCTGCTCTTCCACTAAAAGAAATATCCTAGGCTCGGTTTAGTCTCTGCTCATTGGTAGATTGCCACAGTGCTTGCCTCAGACAACTTATTCCCCAAGAAATCCATCTTATCTGTCTGATCTACTCCAGGGAGTATGGGTCCTCAGGGAAGTCTTTCTGGAGCACCCATCCTCCCTGCGTCTCGGGACACTCTGCCCCCGTCCTTCACTGTAACGCGTGCCACCTGATATACCATAGCAGTTTTGTGCATATTCACTTAGATGTACTCTGAATGACAATGCAAATCCCTTGATAGTAGGGATCTTAATAGGTTCACTACTTCCTCTAGTATCTGAAGCAGTGCCTCCCCTGTAACAGGTGCTCAGCATCAACTTGTTAAGTGAGTGGTTTTGGAGAATAGGTGTTTGGACACAACTGGAAAAACCAAACTCACTGCCATCAAGTCAATTCTGACTCAGCTACTGTAAAGGACAGAGCAGTAGCCCTGTAGATTTCCAAGACTATACATTTTATGGGGAAGCCTCATCGTTCTCCCAGGGTGGAAAGGACAGGCTAGGACACAGCTAAGGTCGAATTGGCCCCAGTCAGCAACCTTAAAAGGGGCATCAAAGCCCAGGATGGTGGATGGAGGTGGGGAGAAAAGCCACTCATGAAGGGGAGCAGAGCTCTGAGAGGAGGGGGGGGGGCTGCCAGAATTCAAACTTATGTTTTTGTGCAAGTTTTGTTCTGTTAATTGGCCAATTTAAAGTTCCCTTAAGCTGGTCCCTTCAGCACTCTCACTTGAAGCGTGTCCCTGGATGTACTGCTCCTGGACCATGAGCCCCAGGAAAGGGAGACCCACATTGCCCTGATGTGAGAGGGTAGCAGCTTGTGGCACCAGGGTGACACAGCAGAGGCCTCTGCCCCTGCAAAACCTGAACAGGAACCCAGGGCAAGTAGGAGGCATCAAAAGCTGCAGAGCCCAATTTTAGCTGCCCTGTAAGTAGAATCAGCTTGGGAACAGTAGGCTGGAGACCCCAACTCCAAACCAAACTCACTGCTGTAAGAGGACTCGACTCAAATCAACCCTTTGGGGCAGGGTAGAACTTCCACTGTGAGTTTTGAGGGGAAAGTACTATCTTTCTCTCAAGGAGCACCTGGTAGTTTCGAACCTGGACCTTGTGGTTAGCAGCCCAACATGTAACCACTATGCCACCAAGGCTACTTATACTGGAGACATGGAAGGTTTTTCTGGGTGAGATCAGTTGCGGCTTTGGTCTGAGGCCTGGCCCAGCCATTTAGCAAGGGGTTTTCCATCTCTGAGCCACGTTTGCTGCAGGTTGAGAGGGTATTTGCTTTCAGGGTCTAGTATGCAGTACGGCCAGTTGAACATGGAGCACAGCCAGCTATGATTCCAATTCCTTTCCACCCCGGGATGTAGGTGTAAACACCCTGATTGGACCAGCTCAACGGGTGCATGAGTGTGGGGGCCTGCTTTCTGCTCCCAAACCTGAAAACAAGCCGGTGCTACTTCTTGACTCCTGGCGGCTAGTTCACAGGCTTTATAAGGGGCGAGGCAGGGGTGGTCGGGCAGGGTGCCTTAAGTAGGCGAGGCTGTGCAGGCTAGGGCTGCTGCTGTTGTCCTGGTCTGAGGCTCCCGAGTCCTGCACTTGGGGATGATCAGGGGAGGGCACCAGGGTCTTGGGGTGGGGCTGCGTGTATCAGGCTTGCTCTGTCTCTGAGTTCCTTCACTGATCCCTGTGTGCGTAACTACTACTTATCTGAACTGAAGGGGCTGACCCAGGAGTCGGCAAATTTTTGAGAAGGAAGATCCCATCCTGTCCCTCACACCCATTTAAAAATCATTCATAAAAATAGATGTTTGCAAACAAATGAAATCACCATTATCTGAATAATATGCCTCCAAATTTTCAGCTACTTCGAAGCCACATGTCTGTCCTGAAAGAGTCACCTGTGGCTCAAAAGCCACTGTTGTCCCACCCGAGGTCTGGAAGAAGAGGTCCTGCCCTGTCCAAAGTAGCACCGAGTTTCTGCTTCTGTGCTGAAGTCACTCCTGAGAGGGCTGACACAGACGTGTCTGTCCTATGACTCTCAGCACTGCGCCAGGCCCCCAGCACATAGTTGGTGCTTGCTGACTGCGGCCTTACAAGGCATAGGCCCGGTAAGAACGGGTGCTGTGCTGGTCTCTGCCTTTCCCCCTCCCCATCTCAACTTTCCAGAAGCTCAGCGCCAGTGGCCACATACTCACCCAGCAGCACAAAGATGCAGGCCAGGATGGCAATGAGGGCGCCCCGGCTCAGGCTGACTGGAAGCATGTAGGCCTCGGGGCTGCAGGACATGACGTGGCCGCCATCGTCACAGCTGCACACCTGGACGGTGAGCGTGCCCGTGCTGCTCAGAGCCGGCTGTCCATTGTCCAAGATCTGGATGGGCAGGTAGAAGATGCTCTGCTCCTGCTGCCGGAAGCCGGACCTCCTGGTCAGAATCCGGGCGGTGTTGTCTGAGGAGGTCAGGGGTCCAGGGCGGGAAGGAGGGAGAGAAAAATGGAAAGGGGAGGAAAAATGAAAGACCCAATCAGTGAACTGATTTCTCCGGGGGTGGGGTGGGGGGAATTGAGGGTCAGAGTGGTGTGTGGACAGAGGAGGGGCAATCTTTCAGTGCAGCCACCTCAGGCCCGGCCTGGGCTTGCATTTGCATTTAAAAGCCCTGGTCTTTATTTGCTTCTAGGCAGAGCCCAGAGGCCACAGCAAGAAACCTTTCCCCCCTTTGCCTGCCTTACCCTTGGGACACAAAAGTGCCTAGGGCGAGCTGTCAGACTTCAGATCCAACTCAAATGTCCCCAGGAATGTTTGACAGAAATGAGCAATCGCGGGTGACTCGTGGGCCCTTTGATCCTGGTCAGCAGCTCCCAAGGCCCTGCTGCTGCTCTGTGCCCAGACCCCCTGCTGCTGGTGGTAGGTAGCTTGTCTTTGCCACTCTCCGCCTTGGCTGGGCTTCTCTCCATATCCTTTTATGCCTCTGCAATGAGTCACCAGGTCCTCCTGTGCTCTTTGAAGAACCTCACACAGGTTCACATTGGCGGCAGAGCATTTTGAAAGCCCCCAGTCACACGACATGCCCTGTTGTTCCTTCTTCTTGGTGGGCTGAGTGTAAGCATTAAATGAACTCGGTGAGACTCCCTACTTGATCAGGAACACTCACTTCCTCTGCCCCCACTGCCCTCTCACCAGTCTTACAGGGGGATTATCCAAACTGTTAGGTGTGGTTGAACCCCATGCACAACGGTCGGAAACACTGCCCGATCCTGCGTCATCCCCACAACTGTTCCTGTGCCTCAGCCCATCGCTGCAGCCACGGCGTCCGTCCCTCTCCATGAGGGGCTTCCTCTTTTTCGCTGCCCCTCCACTTTACCAAGCACGATGGCCTTCTCCAGGACTGTGTTTCTATAAAGCTAATATGTAATATATTAAGCTAATATCATGATCTGGGAGCCCTGGTGGCATGGTGGTTACGCATTGGCCTGCAATCCACAAGGTCAGATGTTTGAAACCCCCAGTTCCTCCAAGGGAAAAATATGGGGCTTTCAAGTCCTATTAATAGTTTCAGTCTCAAACTCACAGGGACAGTTCTACCCTGTCCTGGTTTGTTATGAGTCACCATTGACTGGATGGCAGTGAGAGTGTCATAATCTGGAGCTTTTAAAAAATTTTAAAATAATTTTATTAGGGACATATACAACTCGTCACAATCCATACATACAACAATTGTGTAAAGCACATTTGTACATTCATTGCCCTCATCATTCTCAAAACATTTGCTTTCCACATAAGCCCCTGGCATCAGCTCCTCATTTCCCCCCTCCATCCCTGTTCCCCCTCCCTCATGAACCCTTGATAATTTATAAATTATTATTTTGTCATATCTTACACTGTCCGACATCCCCCTTCACCCACATTCCTGCTGTCCTTCCCCCAGGGAGGAGGTTATGTGTATATCCCTGTAATCGGTTTCCCCTTTCCATCCCACCCTCCCTCCACCCTTCTGGTATCGCCACCTTCACCACTGGCCCTGAAGGGATCACTTGCCCTGGATTCCCTGTGTTTCCAGTTCCTATCTGTACCAGTGTACATCCTCTGGTCTAGCCACATTTGTAAGGTAGAATTGGGATTATGATAGTGGGGGGTGGGGAGGAAGCATTTAGGAACTAGAGAAATCTTGTATGTTTCATTATTGCTACACTGCACCCTGACTGGCTGGTCTCTTCCCCGTGACCCTTCCATAAGGGGATGTCCATTGCCCACAGATGGGCTTTGGGTCTTCACTAAGCACTCCCCCCCATTCAC
The DNA here is from genome assembly GCF_050624435.1 of Tenrec ecaudatus. Classification (NCBI taxonomy): domain Eukaryota; kingdom Metazoa; phylum Chordata; class Mammalia; order Afrosoricida; family Tenrecidae; genus Tenrec; species Tenrec ecaudatus. Next base: position 15,724,672 of record NC_134544.1, read on the forward strand.
AATGATATGGTTTTTTGTTCTGATGTGCCTGATACCTGATCCCTTCGACATCTCGTGATCATGCAGGCTGGTGTGCTTCTTCCATGTGGGTTTTGTTCCTGAGATAGATGGCCTCTTGTTTACCTTCAAGCCTTTAAGACCCCAGACGCTATATTTTTTGATAGCCAGGCACCATCAGCTTTCTTCACCACATTTGCTTATGCGCCCACTTTGTCTTCAGCGATTGTGTTGGGAAGGTGAGCATCATGGAATGCCAGTTTAATAGAACAAAGTATACTTGCATTGAGGGAGTACTTGAGTGGAGGCCCAATGTGCACCTGCTACCTTAATACTAAACTTATACATATATGCACATAGATTTATTTCTACATTCTCATATATACATTTATATATGTACATGCCTTTATTTAGACCTCTGTATATGCTCTTTGCTTCCTAGGTCTTTTCTCTATTTCCTTTTACCTTCCTCTTGTCCTACTATAATGCTCAGCCTTCATTTGGGTTTCAGTAATTCCTCTTGGTTACATTACCCTTGGTGACACCCTACTAGGCCTCCTATACCCTCCTCACCACTGATTTGGATCTCTTGTTCCTGGACTTGTTAACACCATTTCCTCCCCCCCCCACCTCCCCCTCTCCCATGTCCCCCCAAAGAACTGTCGGTCCCGTTGTTTTCTCCTCCAGATGTTCATCCAGCCCATCTTATTTAGACAGACCTGCGGAGATAATAACATGCCCCAAACCTAGAGAGCACAAACCCAAGCAACAAAATAAAACAAAACAACAAGCCAATGACAAAAATCAAAACAAAGCACAACAAGAAAGAATTGGAATTAGGAAATTTTAAAAGTCATTTTTGCCCTGTGTTCTCACTTCTCACCTGCCTTAGAGGAGGTCTGCATTCCACAGACGACAGATACTACAAGCCTCAGATTATCTGCAGCAGAGGAAAGGACTGCGAGAAAGGTCACTACTGTTGTGCGGTGCCATCGAGTCTGAGCCCCGACCCTAGTGACCCTATGCACTGCAGAGTGAAAGAAGAGCATGGCCCTGCGCGTCCTCACCACGGTTCCCGCGCTCGATCCCACTGAGGCCACCACGGTGTCCTTCTCCTGGAAGGCCGTCCCTCCTTTGCTGCCCCTCCACTGGACCAAGCATGATGCCCCTCTCCAGGGACTGCTCTCTCCTGACATGTCCAAGGATTGTAAGACAAAGTCTTGCCATCCTTGCCTCTAAGGAATATTCTGGCCTTCTGCCAACAGAGAAGGGATGGGACATGCAAAATCAGCTGTCGAATCCGGAACCACATATGAAAATTCAGGGCAAAAATCATTAAAAATCCCAGGTCATGATATTAGCCCACTATCATGACTTTCAAAGTGAACACAGAAACCTCCCTGGGTGTGCCTCATTCTCATAAGCGGAGTCTAGAGCTTCAAAGACTTCTCTGAGCCAGATCAAAGAACCTTAATGATCATCAGTTCTAAGTGTCAAATAAGACAAACTGTGGGGGCGTGCTTTGGAAGCAGCCGTGGGTTCAGTCCACGTGGTCCTCATAAGGCTTTAGGGCCACAAAGTCAAAAGCCAAAAGCTTTTCTGGAGATAGCCCTGCTGTGTTCATCACAGGACGCCGCGTGTTGGGCGCAGGTCTGGCCAGTAGATCTACCCGGTCAGAACTTCAGTGACGAGTCCTGAGTGATAAGGCCACAAGAAGATTCAGGAGGATAGACTTCTGGGTGAAGATGTCCTGCCCTGTGTTACAGGAAGCTTCCAAGAGACCAGTCCTTCTTGTCTGTGATGGCCCTGTTCTACCGGACCATCCTTTTAAGGTTTGGGCCCATGCACTGGCACCCCAAACCATCTCCAAGAAATGGGCAGCATGTGGCTGCCGGTGCTCTCTCAGTTGATTCTGAAGCCAGAGTGAAGGCAGAGAATGCCAGGTAGCTGACAACCTGAAGAAACATAGAAAGTATGTTCCCTGGGGTGCAGGCAGGGCTTCGCTGGAAGCGGAGAGAGGCTGAGCTAGGTACTGTGGCCTGCTGGGCATCTCAGGACATGGGACTAGGGTGTTTGTTTTATAATTTAGATTGTCCTTCCTTCCAGAAGTCTCACCTTGATTTTAGGATAACTTGAAGAGGGTTACAAGTGTGTCGTGGCTAAAGCCCTTGCCTGCCCACCAGCTGCTCTGAGGGAGACAGATTCGGCAGTGTGCTTCCTCAAAGAGGGTGGCCCTGGAAACCCTTTTGGGGCATGTCTACGCCAATCAACTCAACAGCGGTGGGTTGGCTTGGGATTTTGGTTTTCGGGGTTATTTTTTGGTTTGTTTCATTTTGTTTGCTTTTTTGGCAAGGGGATTAAAGGGACGGCTTTGGTAGAACCTTACCAGTTAGAAGGAAACTGTTTTAGGATTCTCAAGTTTTACCGGAGAAGACAGTGGTATGGGGATGGGAGGCCGCTCAATTGCTTTTGAAGTAAGTCTACAATAAATTGATGTCTGAGAGTAAGATCAGGAAAGCTTCCTCATGACTTGGGTTACCCTTCATTTAGCTTGGATTAAAGTGACAATTAACATTTTCAAAACCAAACAAACCAAAAAACTCCCTGCCATTGAGTAGATGCTGATTCATAGTGACCCTATAGGGCAGAGCAGAACTGCCCCTGTGAGTTTTCCAAGAATGTAATTATTTACGGGAGTAGAAAGCTCCATCTTTTTTCCTTGGAGCGGCTGGTGGTTTCAAACTGGTGACCTTGAGGATCATAGCCCAACACATAACCACTACACCACCAGGGCTCCCTAACATTTCAACGTTGGAAAGAAAATGAGCTGGTAGCCCAGGGACGTGATGGCCTCCACCGAGTCAGCAAGTGCTTAGGTAGCTGACTTAGCTGCCTAAGGGGTTCTCTCCATAGAGTCAAATGGTTTTCCAGGTGCTGCGACCTGTTTTGAAGGTCTCTTTCTGGCTAGAGAACAAAAGTCCCTCCTTTGTCCATCAAAGTCCAAAGAAGTGCTCTAGGCCTATCAACCCTGTGGGTGGCTGGGAGTGAGGGCGAGAGGAGACGGACCTAGGAGTCTCGCCCCAAAGCTGCAGTAGGCAGCTAGTTCCAGATCTAAACGATGCTAAAGAAATCAAGTTCTTCCAGTGCTGGAGCTGGGCGGTTTGTCCATTTGCTTACTGTAGGACACTGGTTAAAGTGCCCAGCTGCGCGATGAAACATCGATGTGAGAAAGATGGGCCAGGCTGCGTCTGTAAACCCTGTGGGACAGTTCCACTCTGCCCGAAGGCGTCACTGAATGGGAGAGCCAGGGGTTTTCCCTCTTCTACTTAGCCATCTTTTGTCTTCCTTTTGTTCTGTATGATTTTTGATCGATCGATCACTGTTTTTACCTTGCCCTTTGGCCACTTTCTTGGGCCTCTCCTCGATTCCTCCCACAGTTACAGAACATCTTGGAATGGAGGGCGCTTTGGCATCTCAGGCCTCACTGTACAGTGTTTGGTCCAGAGCATGCACCCTGTGAGCACCCTTCACCAAAGACTGACTGCCCCAGGGGAGCTGGCGAGTCAGCAGAGGGCAGCCCTCCTTGGATGCTCGCAAACGGAACACTTGGAGCCACATTAATGTCCTCCCTGCGCTCTGACAGGCGATCTTGGATATGCTTTACACGTGGTGGCGATTGTTAGTGGCTGTGGTCCTGTCAACTTCGACTCATCAGCTCTATGCCCAGCATAAGGAAAAGAAGACCCAGTTCCGGCACACCCTCATCATCGCTCCCATGTTGGAGCGCACTGTTGGGAGACACTGCGCCAATCCATCCAGTTGAGGAGCGTCTTCTTTCCGTTGATGGTCTATTTTACCAAGCTGATGTCCTTAGCCAAGGCCTGCTTCCTCCTGATAACATGTCTGAAGTACATGAGATGAGGTATCCCAGCCCTGCTTGTCAAGAGCAAGCCAGCTCTACTTTGAGTTAGGCAGATTTGTTCTTTCTTTGGGAAACCCATGGTGTATTCAATACTCTCCACCAGCAGCACAGTTCAAAGGCATCCATTCCTCTGTAGTCTTCCTTATTCACTGTCTAGCTGGGATATGCAGGAGGCGATTGAAAAGGTCCCGGCTTAGGTCCGGCACACCTTCATCCTCCAAGGGACAGTTTGGCTTTTTAACACTTGGAAAAGGCCTTCATGCAATCAGCCGTATGCCTTCCTTACTGCTGCTTCCATGGGTGCTGATGGAGAGCCAAGTAAAACGAGATTCCCGACAAGTTCAAGCTTTTCTCCATTTATCCTGAGGTTACTTATTTGTCCAGTGGTAAGGATTTGTGTTTTCATCATGTTGTGGTGTCATCCATAGTGAGGGTGGTGATCTTTGATCTTTGTCAGCAAGCGCTTCAAGTCCTCTTTGCTTTCAGCAAACAGGGTTGTGTCATTTGCATATCGCAGGTGCTCAATGACTCTTTCTTCAAGCCTTATGCTGCGTTGTTCTTCAGATGGTGATCTGAGCAGCACAGAAAAGGAATACGTATGTTGAAAGCATATGACACTGATGCACACCTTTCCCACTTTTAAACCATGCAGTATCTTATTCTATTTGAATGATGATTACTTCTTGGGTCATTTTATAGGTTCTACATTGTGCTCTGGGATTCCCATCGTTCTCAATGTTATCCATAATTTGTATACTTCTCATAGTTGAATGCCTTTATATAGTCTAGAAAAATAAGTAAACATCTCTCTGGTGTTCTTTGCTTCCAGCCAAGATTAATCTGAAATCAACAGTGATATATTTTGTTCCATATCCTCTTCTAAAGCAAGCTTGAATTTCTGGTAGCTCTCTATTTATGTACTACTCGGTTTTTAGATGAGCTGCAGCAGAACTTTACTTGCATGTGGCATTGATGATACTGGTAGGGAATTTCTGCACTCTGCTGCACCTCTTTCTTTGGAATGGGCACAGAGACGGCCATGCAGTGTGTTCGGAATTTCTTGCCGTAGGACAGTGAACATGTCCAGCATTGCATCTGTTGGTGGAAACATCTCAGCCAGTACTATGCCAGTTCTCAGAGCCTTGTTTTGCCAATGTTTTCAGTGCAATACCATTGGTTATTAACCAGATGCTGAATAAGCTCCTGAAATGGTTCCTACTTCTGCGCTCCAATCACCAGAATTTATTTCTGGCACAGTGACTCTTTGTATCCATTCTATCTTTTGTGGATGCTTCTTGGATCATTTGATATTTGACTATCGAGTTCTTCATCATGGCATCTTGAGGTCTGAAATGTTTTTGTTATTTTTTTTTCATCTAAATAAATTGTGAGCGTGTTCTTCCCTTTGGGTTTGGCAATTCCAGGTCTTTGCGTACTGCATTGTAATACTGTTTGTCATCTTCTGGACTTCCCCTAAAGCCTTGTTCCCAGCTCTTTCACTTTATCAATACGCCCCTTTCATTTTATCCTCCAACATAATTTTGGTTGTTTCTTTCATTCCTATCTTTCGATTAATCTTCCGATTTCTTTATGTGTGTTGTCCTTGATGTCTTCTCACCACTTGTCTGATTTTAGCTTATTCATATTCAGTGAATTAAATTTATTCTTGAGAATGTCTCTAAATTCAGGTGGTGTAGACTGACAGTCATGATGAATTGTTTTTAGTTTCTTCAGTTTGAACTTGGCACAGGAGCAATTGTCGGTCTGTTTTGGAGTCAGCCATTGGCCTTGTTATGACCAATGACAGATGTAGGTGATTTGATCCGATATAGGTTATCTGGTGAGGTCCTATCCTGTTCAGTGAAGTCTCTGCATAGTTACTGTGTATGTTTTTGAAAGAAATGTGTTTGAAATGAGTAAGTTACTGGTTTTGTAAAACTATATCATGTGGTTTGAGGTATTGTTTCTTTACCAGGGTCATGTTTTATAACTACTGACCCTTCTTCTTTGTTTCCAATACTTGCATTCCAGTCACCACAATGATCAGTGACTGCCCATTTGATGAGTTTCAGACTGCAACAGTTGATAGAACGTTTCAGTTTCTTCATCTTTGGTTTGTAGACACGATTAATAGTTGTCTTACCTGGTGCTTCTTGTAGGCTGGGCATAAGGCTTCCAGGGGAATCCCAGAAGACAACGGACAGTATTACAGTGCAGTACGCAAAGACCTGGAATTGCCAAAACTAGAGGGAAGGACATAACATGCTCAGCACTTACTTAGATGAACATAGCTGTCTTACCTGGTGTTTCTGCAGGCATCTGGATAGTATCCCTTGACAGGATTGCACTTCAGGATAAATCTGGAAATGTTCTTTTTGACAATGACAATGAACTTCCTCTTCAATTGTCCATTCCTGGCTATGAACCGTGCGATTATCTGATTCAAACAGGCCAGTCCCCGTTCGTTCAGTCCACCAATGCCTAGGATACTGACCTTTACACATTCCGTTTTGTTTTTGACAAATTTCAGTTTTCTTAGCCTCATATTTTGTGCATTCCACTTTTTGATCAAGGCACGGTGTACTGGCCAACATCCAGCCCAAACCCTAGAAAAGCATGGAAAGCCATCTGTCCACCTGCTTACCTTGATTGTCCCTCACGGTGAAGTTGGGGTTGTTAGCGGCCTCGGGAGCCAGGCTATAGTAGAAGTGCTGGCCATGGCGCGGTTCATCTTGGTCGACAGCACTCACCGTCTGGATCAGCTGACGGAGGGGACATGGTATCAGGTGAGTGAGAGCCAAAGGATTAAAGTTCAGGATCCAGTGAAACCCCAAACCCCAAAGTTTAACAGCAGATTGTTTCTCGAGTGACAAGGACACCATGAAACTCACTAGGAAGTTCTGATACCACCACACAACTCAGGATTTCATTTCGGTTTATGGTTCAATCTGAGGCCCCGATACACAATCCATGGTTGTTGGGTGACTTCCATCCTAGAGCAACCCTCTGCGACACTGGAGACCTGCCGATAGGGTTTCCAAGGTTGTCAACTTTATAAGTCACCTGCCCATCTTTCTCTTGCAAATCAGGTGGTGAGTTCGAACCACTGACCTTTCTGTTAGCCAGCTGAGTGCTTAACCACCATGCCACCAAGGGTCTTTGATGACCTTAATAGGCACATAGCCAGTACCTCTGATATTAGAGATCAGCATAACTTGTATTCACATACCAAGGTCAGACCAGAGACTTTCCTTAGACCATGGGTACCACATGGTCAGGCCTGTCTCCAATATATTTCTCCTCCCACCCTGGCCTACTTAACCTTCTTATTTGGGCTCATTTTTTAGGATTAGACTGCTGTCTCTGCCCAGGAGACACTTGGCCATTGGCTGTGTGAAACGCAGAGATAAGAACCCCCAGGGAATAGGCCACGGGGCAGGCACATTTTGTTGGTGGGAGGGGGAGTTCAAGAAGGTTTGGGGGCACATGGCCAGGCGAGAGTCAGAGCAGAGTTGAGGACAGGAAGCAGCAAGAAGTGGGTGGTGACCTTTTGAGGTCTTGAGCCAAAAATCCACCCTTTCCACAAATAAGTTGCTATATTATTGAGGAAATGGGGATAAGAAAGCAATTAGAGAAAGTCATGGGAAACAGGCAGTGGAACATTAGTAGATGGAGAAAAGGCTGAGAAGCGGCCTCCTTCCTGAGTGCCTGGATCTCCACCCACAAGCACAGACCCTCCAGGACCTCATCTGAAAGGCAGAGATACTTCTGCTTTTGAGGTCTGACTGTGCTTCTGCAAAGGGAGAGACTGTAGACCTCATGGTTGCCTTGAAGCTGAGCTTGCTTTTTCTCCATGTCTCCCATCTGTACAGTAGGGAGGTAGTGCTACATTCACGGCACGCGGAAAGCAGGGGGGCCTGTGTCGGCTATGGTAAAAGTTGCTCACACCCCCCTTCAGTGAAGGGGTCCCCTCAGTTGCAGACAGCCACCTTCCCCAGATCACCGCATTGACTAACTGATTGATGCCATAGTCTAAAGGCTGGCATTCCATCATGACTCTGGATAAAAGCTAGTTCCAGAATGCTCTGTGAAACCTGCTAAGGCTGTTGGTGGGCTGGTACAGCACTGTCACCGGGGTTGGTGCTACCCAATGGGGTAGCTCACGGTGCCATTGCCTCTTCAGCTGACATTCCCCTCACTCCCACCCACCCCATGGCTCCTTGAAGTGTGTCCTCTCTCCCATTGACCAAGGTAGAGACTTGTGACTGTGTGTCATGGTGAGGTGGGGGTGAGTGGTCAGGCTGGTTGGTATGATGGAGCAAAGTTGTCCTGCTGGGTGAGGCGCCCCCAGTCACACTCCAGGCATGGTCTCATTTCCTCCTCTGCAGGTTCACGGGGCCATCAGCCTCCACCAAGTTTACTGTCCAGCTTCTTTCTGAGGTTTCTGGGCAGCTGCTCCCTGAGAGGACAGTGCCGTGCCCTGTGACTGGTGCCGACACAAAACTGAGGACAGTAGCTGGCACACTACCACGAGGATGCCTCGTCGGCTATAAGCTGCTGCGCTACTGATTCAGCTGGGGGATGCTGAAAAGGCTTGAACACATTTCCCAGACTGAATCAAAGCGTTGGATTTTCATTCTCTTGGGCTAAAGATGACAAATGTGACAGATTTGTGGCTCATGCCACGAACTCTACTTTAAGTCACGGGTAAGCTCTGCTTCAAAGCACTGTGTAAGAGATCATGAAAAGATGGATTTAGAAATGGCAGCTGTCAGGGTGGGACCCTAGAAATGAGCGGTGGTTACAGCCAGCCTCACAGAAGGCAACCAAAGCCCCACTCCTGACGCCTTCACGAGATCTGAAGTGGCTTATGTTTGGGATTAGGGGAGTGGTTTAACGTACATTCTTATTTATTGTCCTCTATAGTATAGATTAAAAATCCCTTCGGTCACATTTTAGGAAAAAAACCCAGGGCTTTCTACAGCCGTAAAGAGTTACAGTCTCAGAAGCGCACAGGGGAAGTTCTGTCCTGTCCTTTAGGGTTGCTGTGAGTCAGCATCGACTTGATGACATGGGTTTGGTTTTCTGGTTTTGGCATAATATAACCCAGAACGTATGAAGGCAAAGAAAGGCTCAAATCCTTGTGCTCAAAACTCAATTGCCTTTGCATAGGAACGGATGCTTTTTTGCATCCCCCTGCTCCCCCACCCCGAGTGCTTAAATCTCTGTTTACACCCAGACCTAACTATGCATGGTGGTAAACGGACACCTGCAGCTCTAATTCTTTCCATATTTACATCTTATAACCATTTCCTAGTCTGGAAAGCCTCCACTGTAATTTTTATTAGCTACACAGTATTTCAGGTCTTTCCAGACTAGAAACAGAAGTAGAAGTCAGATCTTCCAAAGTGGTTGAAAGTACATTTCAGGCACGCAGTGGGCCACTGCGATGAGCGACGAGCGGCTGGGATGGACGGAAGCTCTGTGGACGCTCTTTCTCTGCAGGATGGACCAAGCTTCTGACTTAGACAGGGAAGAGAAAGAGGCATCATGGCAGAGTTCCATGATTTGGGAAGAGAGTTTCCTTCTGGCTTGCAGGCAGATGTACTCTCCGAGCTGTGGGACGCTGGAGCTGATAGTAGTGGTGGGGTGGGGGTGGGGATGGTGATGTGTGTGTGTGTGGTGGGTGAGGGGGGGTGGTGGTGGTGGTGGAATGGAAACTGAAAGCAAGCATCCCATTTGCTTTGGGAGGCCCAGCTTACCAAGGTCTGAGCTCATTTCTTCTCACCAGCCCTTAATTCAAAGAGGACCCTATAGCATTGAAATGTCCTTGGCCCATTTCACCATGGCCACTGGTCCCCAGGATCATAGGCTTTTCTCTGGGGAAAAAATGAGGCCTATGTTGAGTGTTGGGGGGGATTGCGAAGAGGAGAGAAGTGCCTTACAGAAGCAGGAGCTGGCCTGTGGCCTGAGGTGTGGAAGGAGGCATGATACAGTGGACAGCCTGGCCTAAAACACACATCACCACATGGCCATGCCAGAGTCCCTGTGTTTCTCAGTAACTTGAAGTCTTCTCAGTGAAATGTCCATTTAGGTTTCCAGGCCCACTCTTAGAGCTCTAAGGCCATCACACCAGAAATGCCACATGCGGGCGGCTTTTGCAAAAGACATAGAGGTTCTCCCAAGTTAGGAGACTAGCAGTCCACATTCAGGGATCGCTCCTTAGGAAAGGCTCGCTCTCGCACTGTTGACTCTAGGGTGGATGGGTGGGGGTTCTCTCTCTGTTATCTCATGTGCCTTCTATCCCCATCTCTGTTTACCTCAAGACTTAGCCACTCTGTTCTTTTTCTCCCTCAAGAAAGGTTGGTGTCCGACACACCCTGCAGTAGTACTGTCACATAGTCATAATGAAGAAGACCCACTCACCCAGCAGGGTTAGGTCCACAGGTGTGGGGTTAGAAATTACAACTCAGATGGGGGACACAATTCAATCCATGAGGCTCTTACTTAAACACAAATTTGACAAGATGGTGGGACTAAAATTATTTCCAACAAGTAGGAATTTGTTCCTTCAGGTTAATTCCCTCCCCAAACGGAACCACCTGGCACCCTGGTGGCACGTAGGGTTATGCATTGGGTTACTAATCCACAAGGTCAGCAGTTTGAAACCACCAGCTGCTCCACAGAAGGAAGATGAGGCGTCTGCTCCCATCAAGAGTTACCGTCTTGGAAGCCCACATGGGCAGTTCCGCCCTGTCCTGTAGGGTCGCTGTGAGTGGGAATGGGCTCAATGGCAGGGAGGTTTTTAAAAATTTGTTTGTTTGAACAACACTAAGAACTGAGTGTTTTAGGTGAAAAGGAATGAGAGAGAGAGTAGGGAATTCCCAAGTGTCTGAGACAGGCCATTCCCAAGCAAGATGCTTGCTGGCAGAAGCAAAGAGAAGTACAAAGAAGCACAAAATTAGTGAAAGTGTAAGGAACCCTGGCAGCATATTGGATTGTATGCTGGACTGCTAACCACTAGATCAACAGTTCAAAACCACCAGGGGCTCTTTGGGAGAAAGATGAGGGTTCCTGCTCCCGTAATGATCAGCAGTCTCGGAAACCCCAGAAGCAGGTCCACTCCGCCCAATGGAGTTGCAAGAGTCAGGATCAACTGGATGGCAGCGAGGGCAGTTTTTGGTTCGTACTGCAAAGTGTCCTCTGGGATTGACGCTCAGCTCTGGGAAAAAGAGGACTCTTCCTGCTCCCCCCTCTCTCCTTGGTCCTTCCCTTTAGACACCAGAGCACATGGGGGTGGGCGGGGCATGTTACAGTTGGCACCATAGAGTTGGCGACAAGGCGAGGAGTGAGCGGATGCAGCCCTGTGCATGTCTTGTTTGGACTGGACAAAGCCTTCGAGGCTGCCAGTAGTCTTAACAACTGGTGGGCAGCTACCATTTCAGGGATGCTACACGCGGTGAGCTGCCACCGCATGCTGGGCTTGACAAGGTGACCGTCCCACACGTGCCTTACCTGCCCAGCTTTGGCATTTTCACAGACAAAAGCTTCATAGAATCTGGGGAACTCCGGAGCATTGTCATTCACATCTAAGACTCTGATGGTGACGGGAACACTTCCAACCTGGGAGGGATTGTCTAAAGAGAGCACATGACAAGCAGAGTGAGGGTTCAGGCCTGCGGGCAGAGCCACACTTTCTTGAAAGGACTTGGCAGGGTGAATACAGCAAGGATCCAGACGTCGCCTGCTCAGCGCGTGGCCTGAATGTCCGCAGCCTGGGCAGTGAGGCTTCTGGGCTGGGGAGAGAGTGGTACCAGGCGTGTGAGGGGACAGTGGAGGCTGGGGAAGAAAGCCACCCCCCAAATGAATCTTCCAGAGGGATTCAGAATCTGTCGCTGGGCTCACACTCAGGCTGTAGAATGAAAGGCTGTCTTCTGGGCTGGAGATCAGCCCATTTGTAATCTGATGCATACCCTGTGTGGCTCTACGCGACGTTATTGCTGTGAAGTAATCCATTCTTCTTTGAATTCTATTTCAAAAGGTTTCAGGCTAGTCACTGGAATACAGATAACACCATATATTCCCTTTTGCTTGGGGATGTTATAGGGTGGAGGGGATAGGGGATATTACAGGATCCTGCCCCACCACTCCCTGGACTCTGGCAGGGGCAGCACAGGCATTCTTTGTCACTTGGGGAATTTTGGCTTTGGGGTCCAAGTCCTTACTCACCCCCGTCACAAGGAGACAGTTCCATAGCCCCGCTAGTGTGTTTTGGTCACCATCACGCCCCAAAGACAAACACGGAATTCCAAGATGTACCAATTGTTCTTCATAGGTAATTGTACTAGTTCACAGGATGGTTCATTTTTCTTTCTCAAAAATAGTTTATTTACCCCTAAAGGCTTCTATTTAGCTATCAGAGTGTCAGCATACCGGTAATTTAAATGTTTCCCCCTTCACTATAACAATGATGTTTGATGCCTGATTCAGTCGATATATGGATTGTGATAAGAGTTGTACGAGCCCTCAATAAAATGATTAAAGAATACTGTTTGTTGACGGAAGGAATCATGGAAAGTCCAGAGAAACATTAGTGAGTCATTATGATGTATCACACCATCACCAGAGCTGTTACGTTTAACAAAACTTATAAGAGTCTAAAACAAAACAAAACATGGAGACACACACAGTTAAGCAAAATACAAAGCTGTCACTATTATCCTGTGTCATCGAATATACTTGGAAAGCTTAGGTATTACATGGCTACACTATAATTTATGTAATTCTTATGGAGCATTTAGGTAATTCCCATTCCCCCCTATAATTAAATAACAGTGCAGTGGGCATTTTGGTACATAAATCTTTGCTGATATGTATAATTATCTCTTGAATACAATTACTAGCAGAATTAGTGAGAAAAGTCACGTGAATATTTTGGACAATATTAATACACATTGCCAAATTACTCTCAAATAGCTATCAATAGGTTAATTTGTTGGCCATTTCCTCCTATACATTTACCATCACTAGGTCTTATGGAAAAATGACAGCGCTATCTCAAATTTGGCTGAGTTTAGTTCATTTTCCATTTCATTTGTGAGCTGATTATGTTAATAAATCTGCCTTTCATTGTAAGATGTTTCGAATTCTGGATGTCTATGTGCATATGCTAAGGGTCATAGGTTGTAAGTGCTTTATTTTGTCCAAGAATATCGTTACATGATTCGTACCAGTCATATTGATACCTCCTACACGTCTCAGGAATCCCCTTCTACCACTTCCCTCGTAGGAAAGTCGAACTCCCTGGGTACCACTGCTTTCTCCAGCTTGTCTGCTTCTATCGCTAGCACTGGGCTCCAGGAGATGCTCACTGAGTCAGGTAAGGTAACCCCTGACTTCCATGCCCTCCACCGAAGAACATGATTGCTGATCCAACACAATTTGGACAGTTGCAGGCACATTTGCATCTTATCGCCCGGGCCCCCGTGGCACTTACTCATCTCCATGGCAAGGATAGTGATGTTGTGCCATGAAAATTCTTCCCGGTCCAGAGGCCTCGCGGTCATTAGGGCACCTGTAGTGATGTCAACATAGAAGAACCTTCCGGGGTCACTGCTTCTGTCAATGGAGTATCTGCAAACACATGGGTTCAATAGTACACTGTGTGCACACGTGTGGACCCCACTCTACCACGCCCCATGCCAGAGAAGTGAGGGTACCTTGCGTGAAAAACTCAGCCCGGCCAGTGCTGAGTGTTGGGTGCTGGGCACCTGTGTTTGTTATTTGGTCATATCCGAAAGCCAAAATACACTCACTGCTCTCACTTTTCTGATTCATAAAATGAGCTCAACAGAGCGCAAAGCAAACAAAACAAACAAAACCACCTCCTGCGCAGTTATTTAAAGACATGAAAGCTATTTAACAAGTTATTTAAAACTAGTTAAAGCGTAAAAGTATACTTTGATCAAAAAGGGTTTATTCTAATGAATCCTTAAACGTTAACTAGACCCAGCAAAGGCAACGGGCAGACGTGTCATTCAGTGGTGCCCATCAGTACCCATTGCTTTGAGTCTGTTCTGACTCCTGCTGCGACCGTGTGTGTGAGAGTCGGACTGTGCTGCAGTGGGTTTCCGAGGGCGGCAGCTGTGATCTTGTCAGGACTTTCTTCTGAGGCGCCTCTGGATGGATTCAACCCTTTGGGTGTTAAGGTACATGTTTAGCTGTTTGTGCTGCCCAGGGACTCTGCACCTTGAAAATAATGTCCCCGTTTGGGGAAGGGTAGAGGAGCATCATCACCTGTTGGGAAGGGATGGCTAGGTGAGCATCGGCCCTGTGTGAGCATGCTTGGTCGCCTGGCAGATGCAGAAGTGATATCTGCCAGGAGGTGAGCCCTTATGTCTGGAGTGCTTTCAGGAGGTGGACTACATCTGTCGAGGTGGGCAGAGCTTGCTGGGAAAAACATGCTCTCTTATGAATGGAGCATAAGAAGGAGATCTTCCACAGGCAAAGTGGCTTCTTCTGTTCAGGCAGTGCACTTCGGTCACCACCTGCTCCCTCTCTTGTTCAGTCTGGACCCTGATGCTGGATGAGATGGATACTGGACAAACACCTGAGCCTGACAGGTGCAGAAGAACTCTCCTAGGAGTGCAGCCTCTGAGTCCTTAGTGCACTTGTCCTGGGTAGGATCTGTAATTCCTGCTCAATCTGAGCTAACGCTATGGGTTAGCTCACCCTTTGCCCTTGGAAGATTCAGTGGTTACAGAGGGGTGCTCAGGCATCTGCATGTTTTAGCGCTCCACAAGGGAATCTGATAGATAGTCATGGTGAGAACCATGGCTGAGAGCCCGTGGCCACCTCGGTAATCGGTGAGCATCACAAGCCCTGTCATTTACTGACCACCAGGCACTCACCATGTGCTGCACACCTAGCTCCTTAAATCCTTACCAGCTCTCTGGAAGGGAGGTGTGTGGTGCAGTGAGTGACTTCATATGGCCCTTCTAGCGTTAGTCTTTGTAGCTATCCACTGCCATCAAGTTGATTCCTAGTCCTAGCGACCTTATAGGACAGAGTGAAACTCAACTGTTCTTTAAGGTTGCCAAGATGTAAATCTCTATAGGAAAAGACAAGCTCATCTTTCTCCCCGGTGGGGCTGGTAGGTTTGTGGTTAGCAACACAACATGTAACCCCTTGTCCTACCAGGGCCCCGTCATCTCTGTAACTCCTATCAAATGACAGAAGAACTATACCAATGTGAGGTCCTTCTGGCCACCGAGGGGATTGGATAGTTTGCCAGGTGTCTAAATGGGGTGCAGGGCACCCTTGTGGGGGTGGAAGAAGCCAAAGCCATCGGGCTTCAGCTTCCTGCTTCTACCAACCATGTCAAGCTGCCTTGCGGACCCCTGAGATGTGTGAAGTTCTTTAAAGAACAAAATAAATACATTCCTCTTTCCTAAGGATAAGTTATCGGATGCTATTCAATCGTTAACTTTTTATAGAACACACTTAGGTGGACAAAGTTCACTTAAAATTAACCGAATATTATTTTCTTTTCTAGGCATGATTAGTGATTTGGTTTTAAATGTACAGACTCTTTTAAGAAGTGAATTTTCTCTAGGCAAATACATCAAAACTCAAACTCAGTGCCCATGAGTTGATGCTGACTCACAGCGACCCCAAAGGACAGGGTAGACCTGCCCCTGTGGGTTTCTGAGACTCACTTTTATGGGAGCAGAAAGCCTTCTCTTCCTCTCTTGGAGCTGTGGAGTGGCTGGTGGTTTAGAACTGCTGACCCAAATGCACAGAGACCCAAAAATTTATCTAGGGAGGGAAAATGGGAGTACCTGCTAAGCAGTACAGAGTCCCTATTCCAAGTGATGAAAACATTAGGAATTGGATAGTGGTGATTGTTACCCACTAGATCATACACACAAAAGTGGCTGAAATGTTTTGTTACATATTTCTCATCACCATAAGAAAACAAGTTGCAAACCGAGCTGATTACAGGAACCCAAGTGGAAGGTGAATTATGAGAATGGCGAGTGCAACGAATGTATAAGGGTGCTTTGCTCAATTGATGTATGTACAGATTGTGATAAGAGCCTTATGAGCCCCAATAAAAAGATTTAAAAAAAAAGAAAAAAAAAGAAAACAAGTTGAGTTTTCTAGTCGGGAAAAAAAAAAGAAAAAATGCCAATTGGCCCTGACGACTTTATTTCAGCTAGGGCCCCTCACACAACAAAGCCCCCACCAAGTGGTTCACGGGGCCTTAAGCTGATGGAAACTCTCCAAACGGCAGGCCCAGGGCCCAGGATGAACTTGCTCTCCACCGTGAATGACGCAGATGGTGTGGGATATGGAGGCTAGAAATAGCCAAGTGCCAAAACCTGTGCCAGTGCTGCCTGGTGACCCTGAGTCCAAGGAAGAGTCACCTCTGTCACTGTGCTGAATGGAAGTCGGGGACCAGGGTCAGGGGTCAGAAGGAATGAAAGATGGAAAACAGAGGAATGCAGGACACGTTAGTGAATTCCATAGGTGGTTTTCCTGTCCTCACACTTAGGGTCCTCACCTCCTCTGAGCAGACCTGGCATCACACACGCCGACGAGACTGTCTGTGGTGAGCCCCACCGGCGACTGGGGGCTCCCTGTGTTTGCTTGGTTGAAGACATTCCAGGATTCTGAACGATTTGGAGGCAGGGTTTCTCAGCAGGCACGCTAACTCCACACTTAACCATGAAGAGCCGAGCTCAGGGCCCAAATAGTTCAGGCTCCTGTTGCCAGAAATTCCTTAGGCAGGGAATGTGCTTTCCATATAAAAACCAAACCCACTGCCATTGAGTCAATGCTGACTCCTGGTGACCCACTATGGATTTCTGAGACTGTTTATGGGAGTCGAAAGCCCAGTTTTCTCTCTTTTTGCTGCTGGTGGTTTTGAACTGCCGGCCATGCAGATCACAGTCCAATGCATAACCACTATACCACCACATAATTACTTTTAGAGATTTAGGTATGTACCAGTGGTTGGTGCCTTGTTCATATGCTGAACACACATGCCATCACCTTTCAAGGAACATTTTAAAAGCCCTTGTGTTCTTTTTTAATGTTAAAAGACTTTTGATCTGTGAAATGCTCTGTTTGTGGTGCCTTGGAACCAGTACAAAGTGGCAGGGCTCCCTAGCGATGTGCAGGCCCCCTTTTTGGTCATGAAATGTGGAGGAGTGTGTATTGTGGACAGTTGGAGTTGCATATTGTGCCCCTGCCCGAGTCCCTCTTCCCTCCAGCTAGCACTGCCATTTTGCTCTTGCCAGTTCCTCTCGCAGGGCAGAGAGCCTGGGCCCAGAATGAGCCCAGTGTGCTCTGCCCGATCACTCTCGATTGCTCCTGATTAGGTGGCATCCTAGTAAGTTATATGCTAGGCTGCTAACCACAAGGTGACAGTAGCTTGAAGCCAGCAGCCACTCTGGAAGAAAGAAGAGCTTTCTACTCCATGAAGAGCTACAGTCTTGGGAAACCCACATGGGCTACTCTGTCCTAATGCTCCAGTTGGACTGGGCAACTAAGGTTGTCATCTGGCCCCTCCTCTGCTGCCTCTCCTAGGCCTGGATTCAAGGGCCACTTTGTCCTGTGCTAGGAGTATCCTGGCAGCATAGTGGTTGAGAGCTGGGCTGCGATCTACAATGTCAGCGGTTCAAAACCAGGAGCCCTTGGTGGGAGAAAGCCCTTGGGGGGTGTTCTACTCCTGTAAAGAGTTACAGTCTCAGAAACTCACAGGGCACTACTACCCTGTCCTGGAAAGTCGCTAAGAGTCAGCATCCACTCCAGGGCAGCAAGTGAATGAGTGTGATCTGTGCCAAAGGCAAGAAACTGTGCTGGCAGATCACCAATTAGTGGACTCAGGGAGAAGGAGCCTGATTCAGCTGGTTCGGCACCCAGCTTCCCTGGGATCCGATTAGGTGATAGTTCAGAGTTCTCCCCGTGGAAGAGAACTGCGTCCCGGGCCTGCCATCCTAGCAGTGGGCTGAAGGTGGACAGTTAGCTGGTGCTCAGGGAGCAGGAAGCGCCTGGCGCCATGTTGAATGAACGAGTCCTGTGAGGCATGGACTGAGGGACTTAATCTTGACCTGGCTTAGGGAATGTCCTGGACTTCAGCTGGTTCCTCCCGTTGGAGACTGGGGCAGGAGTGAGGATGCTCTTCTTGAAGACTTTCCTCCTCCTCTTCCTCCTCAGGGGTACTCTACTGTAGTGGGACCTTGGTTGTGGAGAGTCAGTCTCTCTGTCTTCTGTTCTTAATCGCTTGTGGCTGCAGGTTCCAGCTGATCTTAAAGTCCTACAGATCAAGCCTCGATAAGAAGAAACCCTTTTGTGTTGAAAAAAAAGAACAAGTGATGGCCCAAAGGATTTCCTCACTTTGATCCTGTAGGTGGTGGATGTGGGCCAGCTGGTTTCCTATCTCATTCTTAGACAGACTCTTCAGGTTGAGATGAGAACCTCCATCTTGACTACTCCCAGTCCTGTGTGCATGTGCGTGTATCCTGACTGTTCCGCCCGTCCGATTGTTTGTCCTTCAGCCGTGTAACTCCTCAGTGCACGTTATTAACAGTGATGCCCCTTCCAGAGTCCGCGGTCAGACTCTGGAAGGAAGATGTGGGAGCATCCATGTGGCTCAGGGGCATCAGAAAAACACATGCTGATACCTTCTAAGCATGGGTTTGTCTTCTTTCAAAGAGCTTTCTCCCTTAAAGGTTTCCCCTCAAGTTCCCCCGTAGCTTCTGTGCTGATGTGACTAAATGAAGGTGATCACAAGACCCGCATGTCTTGGTGACTGAACACAGGCATTTGCAATCTCCTCTGCGTCTTTGTTGCTGTGGTCGCTTTCGGGTTTCTGCTTCCCACCCCATGCTCTACTTCAGAAACTTTCATAACGGAAAGATTAACCCCACAAAATCACGTCAACCGTTTAATGCCTGGAAATGTAAAATGCTTCCTGGTTGGTCCAAGGAGACAGATTTCCCAAGAGCACCAGTGTTCTCTGGAGAGCTGCCGCCTTGCTCAACGGCAAAATTCCGTTTTCATTAAATTCAAAACAGCACTAAGCGAGGAAAGTAGCCAGTGGACAGAAAAAAAGCATTGGATGAACCAGGGTGTGTTTAAATGTGTCATGTGCACTAAAACCCCAGCCTCATTTCACTGTGAGGCTTTCAACAATTATTGTGACAGATGGTCTCAAACAGTCTTGGACGCCTGCTCTTTTGTGTCAAGCTTCAGAGGCTTGGTAGCTGCTCGGGAAGGTGGAGGTATCAACCTGTCCACCAGCTGTTCGCACTTCGGGTCCAGAGTTGATGGAAAATGGCCCTGACTGGGAGAGCAGTTTCCCTCTCCCCTCTTCTCTTGTGGGAGAAGCATCTTGGTTGGGCTCTCAGTTCAGCACATATTTTGGAGGTAGATACACCAGGGTTTATGATGCAGAGCCCTCTCTGGCCAGTCTACAGGGAATCCAAACCATTGACATCAGCAGGAGTGTCTAGGTTCTTTCTGTTGTATGTCGTCATGCTGGTTTACCGTCCCACCCTATTCCCGGTTTTTTTTTCCTTTTTAAGCAGACAGTGTCAAAGGTTCGTAAAAGTTGAAAGAAGACACAACAATCACCTTTATATTCACCACTAGGAATCAACAATTCTGGTTCAACATTTGTGGGTGTGCTTATGCATTCATTAAAATGGTGGGTCTCGACCA
This sequence comes from Tenrec ecaudatus, assembly GCF_050624435.1. NCBI lineage: Eukaryota > Metazoa > Chordata > Mammalia > Afrosoricida > Tenrecidae > Tenrec > Tenrec ecaudatus. Next base: position 15,744,320 of record NC_134544.1, read on the forward strand.
GGGGCAATTTTAGTGACCTCCCAGGAATATGTGTGGCAATATCTGGAAGCATTTTACCTGTTACAACTCAGGGAGAGTTAGCGATATTGAATGAGTAGAAGCGGACGGTGCCGCAGAGCATCCTGCAATGCACAGGGCAGCCCTGCGAAGACACACTTCTCAGTTCCCAGCCCAACATGTCCGCCATACTGTGGTCGAGAACTACAGAAGGACCTCAGAAGACAACTTGGGAGTGTCTCCACAGATGGGATAGGAAAGGAAGATGGGAAGGGAAAAGGAGGCTGCTTTCCTCCCGCATACACAAGGCAACCCTGAGCAATATAGGGAAAAGGTGAGATCTCTGTACAGACCTGATAGAATTGTTGGTCACATCTGGGTCTTTGGCCGAAATGATCTGGATGGTTGTGCCAATGGCCACATCCTCAGGTACCTCCACAAAATAAAAGGCAGGCTCAAATATGGGGGGCTCGTCCACGTCTTCCACGCTGATGTGCACTGTTGTAGTGTCCTGAAATGGGCCCAGGTTCAGAAAACGCATCTCCAGGTGAGAGTTGGCGCCCTCCACTTTTAAGGTATAGCTTTTCTTGCTTTCGAAGCTCAGGGGCTGAGAAGAAATGAAGGAAAATGGATAAAATGCCAGCATATATGTCAGGCTGATTCCTGAATTCATTAAAATGCTAGAAAAGAGGTCAGGGGAATTTTTCTCTTGTTCTATCGCTTTTACTATTAATGTCAGGTTCAACACCTTGGGAAAAGAGGGTAAAGAAGATGTTAGAGGCGTTAGTTAAGAAATCCATTTTGGTGGTTGTCAAAGCCATTGTACTCTGGTTAACTTGGCTTTAATGTGTTTAGTCTTGAATCAACATGACTTTTAGATAAGGTCCCATGAATGCCCTCACTCCAGATCCTGGATTGTCTGTCTGAAAGTTGAAAGTCTTATGTCTTGCAAAAGCTATTCAACTAGGGTGACTGGCAATGTAATCTTTAGAAATGCTTAGTCATTTGAAAAGATGTCACGATAATTATTCCACTTGAATTTTAAAGACCATCTCACTTCTAACACTAGTAACTGACAAGTTGTGGGATAACATTAAGGACAACATTATCTGAACCCCTTCCTCACACCATACACTGGACATAATTTGAATTAGATTGTCGACTCAGAGCCAGAAAGCTTCCAATAAAAAGATATGATGGCATATATTCACCACATAGAAAAAGCACACATCATGAAAAAAAAACAAACAACTAAAGACACCAGAGGGCATTTAAAAGACAGGAGAGAAAGACCCGAGTGGCTATCAGGAGAGGTTCTGAAACTTGCTCTTCAACATAGTAGAAGCTAAAGTGAGTGGTAGAAAGGCTGATGTGAAAGAACTGAACAGAATATTTCAAAGAGTGGCTCCAGAAGACACTGCCTAATACTGAAATATATAAGGACCTGGAGCTAGAAAACCAAAAAGAAAGAACATGCTCAGGATTTCTCAAACTAAGAACTGCGGAGAAGACCTGAAACCTTGAGTTGAAATATGGAAAGATTCAGTGGGCAAGATAGTAAATGATGCTGGAAATATCAGAGGAAGATAGATGGAAGGAATGCACAGAGACAGTGTACCAAGAATAATTGATGTTCATCCATTTAAGGAAGTGGCATATGACCAGGAACTGGGGATCCTGGCGGAAGAAGTCTGAGCTGTCCTGAAAGCATTGATGAAAAACTATGTTTCAAGAAATGGATAAAGGGCTGGAAACCCCCACCTCCTCTATGCCAAAAAGTTTGGAAAACTGAAAAAGATCTATGTTCATCCCCTTTTCAAAGAAAGGTGATCTAATGGAATGTGGAAATTATCAAACAACATCATTGCTATCACATGCAAGTAAAATGAAGATAAAACAAAACTGAATACGTCAACAGGGAACTGCCAAAAATTGAAGCTGGATTTGGAAGATGTGGCATAGGGCTATCGCCACTGACTTCAGATGGATCTTGGCTAAAATCAGAGAATACTAGAAAAATGTTTACCTGTGGGTTTTTTTTAAAACTAGGGAAAGCATTCTAAGTGGATCATTATAAATTATGGATAACACTGGGGAAAATGGGAGTCCCAGAACACTCAATTGTGGTCCCACAGAACCCGTATCGAGAACAGAATCAGGGAACACTGTGTGGTGTAGCATCAGGGAAGGTGTGTGTCAGGGTTATCTCCTTCCATCAGACTTATTCAGTGTGTATACTGAGCTGTAGTCTAAGATGCTGGCACATCTAAAGAAACATGTAGCATTAAGATCTAAGACTCAGTAACAAACTGCAGTAGGCAGATGGCACAATCTTGGGTACGGCAAGTGAAAAGGGCTTGAAGCATTTATTGATAAAGATCCAACACTGCAGCCCCTGGGAAGCATGACACCTCAACATACTGCAAACATGCCAACACATGGACATGCTCCGTGGAGAAAAGGCTGGAGTTGTCAAGAATTCCATCTTACTGGCATCTACAGTCAGCATCCATGGAAGCAGCAGTCGAGATATCAAATGATGAATCGGATACATTGGCTGCAAGAAAAACCTCTTGGAACTGTTCAAAGAGCAAAGGAGTCACTTTGAGGGTGAAGGGGCACCTGACCCAGCCACGGCACTGTTGGCCACCGCCCCTGCAGTGAAAGCTGCAGTGTCTTAACGACGACCACAGAAGAATGGATGCCTTTGAATCATGGCCTTGGATGGAAATATGCCACGGCCCGCCGGAAGAATGAACACTTTTATCTGAGGAGTTCAGCCAAAATGCTCCTTAGAAGCAAGGATGTGGAAACTGTCTCACCTTCTTTGAACCACATTTTCAGGAGGGCCTAGTCCTTGGAGGAGGACAGCAATGAAGAGGAAGAAGCTCAGCGAGATGGAGCGGCACAGAGAGGGTAGCAATCACCTCATCCACAGTGACGGTTGTGGGGATGGCACAGGACCTGGCAGCATTTCATTCTGTCTCACACCGAGTTGGCACTTTCTTGCCAGCACCCAACATCATGACAAATCTATTATTTTTAGTACATCATTTTTTGTTGGGGGCTCTTACAGCTTTTATAACAACCCATACATCAAGCATGTTTGTACATAAGTTGCCACGATCATTTTCAAAACATTTTCTCTCTATTTGCGCCCTTAGTATCAGTTCCTCCTTTTCCCCTTCCTCCCTCCCTCACCACCCTAGTGATAAATTATAAATTATTATTGTTTTCATATCTTACACTGTCCGCTGTCTCCTTTCTGTTCCTGAATATCCATTCACCTTTCCCAGGACTTAAAGGGGAAAAGTAACTGCTTCTTCCATCCCATTCGCAAAGGGCCTTCTCTTTCTTTGAGTTCTTTGTTTCAGCATCTGGCCTGCCAGGCTACTTAGGTGTAAGTTTTCATTAGTTTCCCCCTTTACTGGTTTCTTATCCAGGACAAAGGCAGGAGCTTAAGAATTATCATAGCTCTCTGTTTGGGTTCACAGGATACTGGGGCAGAGCGATCTTTCCCATTGTTTAAGTACCTCAGTGATGGTTTTGTTTCAACATCTCATTGTCCAGTTGAACAAACAGAGCCCTCCGCTCCCCAGAAGACTTGAGTGAGCTTCCATGGCGCCTCTGTGTGTGTGCTGGAATACTGGTTTAAATGATTTAGTGCCTTATCCAGAACTCTTTGCCAAGACTTCAACTTGGTCTACAATTCCATCATAAAGTACAGTTTTGGCAATTCCCTTTTTTGACCTCTCTTTCCCATTCAGAATGTTTTATTTCAAGATAAATATAGCACTTCAGGGAGAAAGCGAGCATTAAGTGCTGTTTCTAAATGATAATCTGCTATCTTGAAGCTGACAAAAATATTTTAAAATGTTTTATACAGTAATTTCAAAGCATTGTCAGCAATAAAGAAAGAAATTAAGTCTGTAAAATGCTTACAGTGGACAGCAGAGCAATTTTACTAAAGCTTAAAAGTCCTGTGTGAACACATTGCTGACAGTTATTTTTCCAGGTGGACATTCACGCAGTCGTTTTTCATGCCACGCGCTGAATTTTATGTTAGAAACAAGCCTATGTCCATGAGAGCAACGGCTTTGCTTTTGAGAAATAAACTGAAGTCGGTATTGCTTGAACTAAATTTAATGTGCTAAAATGTTAACCAAGTCCTTTTGAATGCTTTTGTTACTTGGCTTCCCCTGTCCAGCATTTATTTAGTGCTGGGCCTTGTGCTGCAGGTTTTATTTCTGCCATTTTATTTATCTTTGTAAAGGCCGTGAGGAAAACGATTCATTTATTTAAGGTCACATAGGTAGTAAGTAATGGAGCCATAAGTCAGTTCCAGGTTCGCCTGGCGCAAAATTGGTTGCTTCTAACATTAACAAGCTTGCTTCGGCTACCAGAAATGCCCTGACCTGGAGAAGACTGGCGAGATTGGTGATGCTTTCGAATGGCCACGCTTAGTTAGAGCAAGCCACCCTCACACCGAGCTTGCAGGTGAGCTTCATATTTGGGGGCTGCTGCTGGCATGGTGACAGACAGACTTCAAGCCCAAGCCATGCGCTCCTTCAGACCCATTTCCACCGGCCACATTTTCACACACGGAAATGTCACTCAGATTATATGATTGAAGGAATAAGCTACCATTTTCCTATACTTGTTTTCTAAATCTAGACAACTCTTTGGGAAAATTTTATGTAGGAACCTCTCTCCTTTTAGAAATTGTTATTTCATGGTTGTGTGAACACATACATAGCAAACATACACCAATCCATGTCTGGTTCAGTGACGTGGACTATATTCTCTGTTGTACAATAGTCTCCATTTATGTAAGTTCAGGGCCCCTGGGGTTCACATCTCGTCTTCGCAGTTGCTGTGGTCCATTTGTGTGTGTGTGTCTGTTCCTCAAGGAGCGCTTTACTAGTTAAGCCAAACTAAGGTTTTAAGATGTCAGGGAATATTTTTGGTTTAAGGTTTAAGAATGATCTCAGGCCAATTGCTTCAAGGTTCATCCAACCTCCAAGACTCCAGAAAGTCTGGGACCTATGAGTATTTGAAATCATGTTCAACGTTTCTTCTCTCCTGATCAGACAAGATGAATTGACACAGTGGCTGCAAGCAGGAGCTTGGGCAGAGAAAAGTTGTGAGGCTGGGGCAGGACCAGGAAGTGTTTTAGTCCGTGTTCTCAGGGTCACCGTGGGTCAGAAGTGCCCGGATGGCACACAGCGGCAATGACGACGACTACAATGACGATGGTCTTGAATATTTTTTCCTGATAGTTTCGTCTACAGATCTTAAAGTTTTAGTTTTTACATTTAGATGCATTATCCATTATGAGTTTATTCTTGTGAGGTGAAGCTCATTTTATACACATGCCAATTTTTTTCAGTACCATCTGCTGAAAAGATGAGACTTTTTAATTACTACAGAGATTTCTTTTTAAGTAAATCACTTCAGATTTTTAAATGATCTCCCACATGTTTGTTCTTAAATTTGAAGGAAAACACGGGTGGGCCCTTCTTTTTAGTTACCCATATTTTATACATGAGTTTGGCTTTTCCTTTTTGGGTGATTCTGTTAACTTATTCATTGTGAAGGCCATTTATTTTCATGTACACAGTAGTAAGATAAAAAGGCAGTAATACCTGAGAACCTAACTCCCAAATTCTAGAGATTTTCTCGAGTTTGGAGCACCGAAAAAAAAAAAAAATCCAGCATATCCTTGAAGACCCAAGTAGAGAGAGTTTCTCCTCCCTTCCCATAGAATCTAGACATATATGCATGAGAGTGTTTACATTTTGAATTACAATAGTTTCCTTCTGGGTCGATCCTCCTCATCCAACTCAAGAACAAAGATATGGCTTGGATTTCTATTCCCCAGTCACCAAGAGGGTTGTTAACACAACAGTATAAAAGACTATAAAAAGAACAAGAGGACCCATAGTTTTAATCAGTAACAGGAACAGTTTAAAGAGTTTTCCATGTGAATACAGACACGCAGTGGCTGAAGGGCGATGTCCATAGGCTTTATGTTATCATGGGATATTGATTCTAAGGGGCACACTTTCTCCCTCATTCTTAGACATTTGTTAATAGAGCTGCTTCTCTGATTAATGGCACCTTCTAATTGTTGCACACCCAGCAGGAGAGGGGACATCACTGTCACTGCCTGAGCAAGCCGCACTTGGTCAAAACTGTTGTATTGTACAACTGCCATTGACTTCTGCATGTGTTGAATTCCAAACTGTCTTCAAAAACATTGTACTATGATTTGGCATTGAAACAAAAGTTGTTGTGTGGGCAGAACAGATTGGAAACAGCACCAGGGAGCGCATCTAATATTAGTGAAGCAAATATGCCCCAGCTTTGCCTACAAGAGCGCTTTCAAAAACAAAGAACTAAGAAAGCATGTCAACATTTAAGTTGGCTAGCTTTTTTTTAACTGGTGCATAATACATTTTTTTACGAAGACAAATATTACAATTCATGGCATTTTAGAAGTGCTGGAGGACAGAATCTTTGCTCGTGGTGTCTGCTCTGCTGAAGGGGTAAACGGCCTTTGAAGAGTTGCTTATTGTCCATGGCAAGACTGACTGGAGGATGAAAACGCCCCCTCCTTCCAATCATAAAGACCGTTCTGAGCCATATGTTTCAATGTTTAGTTCCAGCATTCAAATTACAAGGCTGAAAATCAACTGATTGATTCCTTAAAAGGCCCCCAATTACCCAAGGTACTAGATAATCATCAATGTGGTCTTACGAAGACCTCATTCTAACAGTTCACAGTCTTTCGTTTTGAAGTAGTGTGTGCTTTTTCAGACAAATAGTAGGCTTAGGGAGATCAAGGGAAAGCAGAACTTCTGCATGTCCATTTTATTTGCTGTGATTAAGGACCAACTAGGAAGATAGTTGTGGATCAGGCATCCGGGTGACTATTGTTCCAAAGGTACAGACTGAGCAGTCAACATCAAAGCCAATCTCAAGAAGATGGTGCCGAAGGCGAAGAAGGAAGCTCCTGCCCCTCCAAAAACGGAAGCCAAAGCAAAGGCTTTAAAAGCCAAGAAGGCCATGCTGAAAGGCATCCACAGCCACAAAAGAAAAAGAAGATCCGCACCTTCTGGTGGCTCAAGACCTTGAGACTAAGAAGGCAGCCCAAATACCCTCGGAAGAGTGCCCCCAGGAGAAATAAGCTGGACCATTATGCCATCATCAAGTTCCCCTTGACCACAGAGTCTGCCATGAAGAAGATCGAAGAGAACAACACACGTGTGTTCAGTGTGGATGTCAAAGCCAACAAACACCACATCAAACAGGCTGTGAGGAAGCTCTATGACATTGACGTAGCAAAGGTCAACACCTTGATTAGACCTGATGGTGAGAAGAAGGCGTATGTTCGACTGACTCCTGACTATGACGCTTTATGTGTTGCCAACAAAATTGGAATCATCTAAAGTGAGCCCAACTAGCCAATGCTAAATAGAAACTTTTTCAATATATATGCATATATATGTGTATGTATGTAATATATAATATATATATACACAGTCTCACTTCCACGGAGTCAATACTAACGTGTGTCGACACTATTGGACACGGTAGAACCACACGTGTGAGTCTCCGAGGCAGTCAGTCATTATGGGAGTGGAAAGCCTCATCTTTCTCCAGAGCATGGATATCTCTTTCGAATGGCTGACCTTTCGGTTCACAGATCAATGAGTAACCACTACGCCACTAGTCCTCAGCCTATAAATATACTCATTAGATATGTCTTGTTCATTTACTTAATTCATTGCCTTCTTAATCCCATTTTCAAAATGCCCATGGCAAAATTGACGTTTTAATAAATTCGGGTATAATTTTAATAATGGTTTGATTCTCTTTCTAGGTGAGGGAGCTGAATGGAGAGAAGACATGTTTTAACCCACCGTACCCCCAAGGCCCCTTCTCAGATGGCATAAGCTGTCTCGTAATTTGACTTACATTGCTATCTTACTTCAATGATTTATCTAACAAAATATTTTAAAGTATAAAATAAAATGTATATACTTCCCAGTTTATACATTTTATTTTATACTTTAAAATAGCTCTTTTTCTGATGGCTTAATTTTTAAATGGAGCCTGGTGGTGTAGTGGTTAAGCATTGGGCTTCAATCTGCATGGTCAGCAGTTATAAACCACCGGCAGCTCTGCTGGAGAAAGATAGGGCTTTCTACTCCCACAAATAGTTTCAGTCTCAGAAACCCACTGGGGTCGCTATGAGTCAGCATTGAGTTGATGGCATTGAATTTTTTGCAGGGGGCGTTAACTTTTTATAACTTTCTAATAGGATTATTATTTGCATAGAAGCAATATTAGTTATCTACAACTGCAGGTATTTCCCTGATTTACAGTTACAGGTAAGCGATGTATTATTTATTATTAACTTGTGAGGCATGCCACATAGTAGACAAGTGTTTTTAAATCTGTGCCATATACCAAATTGATATTTTTTGTTTTTTATGACCCTAACACGTGTGATTTTCAGAGAAGAAGAGTAAATTAAGAAATTTCAATATTTAAGTTACAGATAAAAAATTCAGCGGTCAATGTCAGCATAGTGCCCTGTTTCTGGCTGGATGTGTGCTGGCTGCAGAGATTTCTGGTTGGTGGGACATTGAATGAATCTCTTCTTCCACTGTATTTAATCCCGCTTCACACAAATCCAGGAAAACACGTGAAGTCTCCTTCCCTTCTCCTTTGAAACACACTCCAATGAGCGCCACCCTCCCATCGATGGCCAGGATGGTTCTAGCCAGTTCACGAATGAACTAAAATCCAAGGAAGGTCCATTTCTAGTGCTCCACCCTCCAGCTGCCTTCATCACGGCGACCACCTCCTTCTTTTGGGAACCCTTTCTTCATGGCTTCCAGGATCCCTCCTTCTCTTGGTTTTCTCCTGCCTCTCTGCTCTCCCTTCCGTCCGCCTGCTTGGCCTGGCCCTTCTCCTGACCTCTCAGTGGCAAGGCGCCTCGGGGCTCATTTAACTGTTTACTTCTTTGTGTAGGCACTGCCTTTTGTGTCCCATTCAGTTTTTTAATAAGCATCAAAATGCTTATTAGAATAGCAAGTGCTCATTACACATTGACATGTCCGACCCAGAGCTCTTGTCCAGACTTCAGAATCATGTATGCAACTACCATTACCCATCACCACTTGGGAGTCTAGTAAATACTGGAAACACCATCTGTCTAGAAGAATTGATGGCGGAGGAGAAAATTGAAAACATTGTGGACTACTAAAAGGACAAACTGATCTGTCTTAGAAGAAGTACAGCTATAGTGCGCCTCAGAGGCAAGGATGGCGAGACTTTGTCTTACATACTTTGGACATCTTGTCAGCAGAGATCAGGGTCTCATGTCTGATAAAGTAGAGGGGCAGCAAAAACCAGAAAGGCCCTCAAGGAGCTAGATTGACACTGTGGCTGCAGTCATGGTATCAAGCACAGGGACATTTGTGAGGATGGTGCAATACTGAACAGTGTTTAGTGTTATTGTACACAAGGTCGCTATGGGTTGGAACCAACTCGGTGGCACCTATCAACTAACAAGTCTAGAGCTGAATACCAATGTTTGCCACCCTCTCCCTGTTTGACTTGTGGTCTTTCCCATCTCGGTTAATGGTACTTCCAGGCCTTGTGTCTTTGTAGACTCCCATCTTTCTTTCACATCCTGATCCAGTCCTTTAGAAGAGCTCATTGGTGCTGTTTTCATGATATATCCAGATGCCAGGCATTTCTCACTAACTCCATTGCCTCAGCCATGGCAACAGAACCAACATCTCTGTCTGGATTATTGGGAAAGCTTCTGTATGGTCGCTGGTTTCCATCCATGAAACCACATCTGACCTATAAGATTATGAGGGTGGGGGTGGGGGAGATTTCCAGCATCAGCCTCATCTGTGGAAGGCTGCTTCTAATAAGGGGAAGGTCAGACACGCCTCCATCCTCTGCCCTTCTTTACCAGGTCTGCTGCTGGCCATCCCCCCACAACGCTCTCTGTATCAACAGGGCCTGATAGTTCATTGCAATGGCTCCACAACTCATGGGCAGCACTTACGATCATGGATCACGAAACCAGGTTTCAATTGAGGATCAGAGAGGCTCAGGATAGAGTTCTTAAGTGATGAAGCCCCACCTCTGTGTTGTCCACTGCCAGGCCTCCCTCTTGACAGTTGACCCCTTGGCCTGGCCTCTTCCTTGCTTGAGAAATGATACAAAGCTCTTTCAATTCTGTTAATACCTACCCAAAGACACTCCACTCTACTCTGATTGGTGATAGCTCCCCAATTAGCTATATGGAGGTACCCCACTTCACAAGTGAGCCTCCTGCCTTTATTCACTTGTTAGGCCAGAAAGCCCAGCGCTCTGCTTGTGCTCTGGCTCTTGGTTCTACTGCTGCTCCTCACCTGTGCCTCCAGCTTTTTGTCCCTGGACCCACTGAGAAGCTTCAGTGCACAAGGACCTCGGGGTCCAAAGGAAGCACTGCACTCCCAGAGAAGGAAGACAAAGACTTTCTTGATGGCAGTGAGATGCCCCTTTTTATGCTCTGACATGGCATTTTACACCAGCAGGATGGCCTTGTGAAGAGTTTTGATAATCCCAGTGAACCCTGTTTCGCAGTCCCTCAGAACTGACTACTGTAATCCCGTGAGCATCTTCCTCCACCTTCTCTTCCCCAGACTCATCGGGACGAAGTCATTCAGTGAGAGTTATAAAGTCCATGGCTGGGAGAGTCACATTAAGTGATTCACTGTACTGCTCCATCCTTATCCCCACATAGCCTTTTCTCAACATCGCCTACAGAGTAATAATTACTGTGAAGTGGAAGCCTGCTCATGGTACACATCTGCAAAAAAATATCCTCGGTGTTTCCTTCCTTTGCTCAGAGTAAAAGCCAATGCTCCTACATCAGCCTATAAGGGCCCACACGATCTGCCCCCTTCTTAGTTTTATGATCTCCTCTCCGACTGGTCTCTGCTCCCCTCGGTCTCCTAAACTTCCTTAATGTTCTTGAAACTCTGTTCTACCTCAGGGCATTGGCACGGCTACCCCCATCACCTGAAACGCTTCCCACAATCTCTCCATGGTCCATGCCCACATCTCCAGGCAGCCACACACAGTTCTTCTCATCAGTTATTTAAAGAAGTTTGCCCCGAACATATCCGAGAAGGCATAAAGAGACTTCTGGGAGGAAGGATGAATGAAAACGGAAATCCAGGAGCAAGGGAGAAGACAGCCTTCACGCTGAGGGAGTGCAACGGTTGCCATGAAGCAAAGTGTGTAGAACACTGAATGGGAAACAGATGTACTCTCTAAAATGTCACCCAAACTGCAGTGAAAGAATGTACACATAGATCCTCCCCCCAACCCCCCAAGTCACTTACAGGGCACCTCTGAGGGCTGTGGATTGCCAACCCTGCCATCTCCAAGCCGTGGTTCTTCTCAGTCCCTTTAAGACTTTGCATAAATGGCAGTTCTCTATAATGCCACGCCAACCACCCAATTTAAGTCTGACACATTTTGGCTCTTTGGATGTACGTTTTCCTTCTGTTTGACCCTTGTAATCCTTTTAGTCAACTCAAAGCCATCAAATTGATTCTGGCTTGTCATGACCGTGCAGGGCATTCTAGAACTGCCCCTGTGGCTTTCCAAGACTATAACTGTTTACAGGAGTAGAAAGCCTCATCTTTCTCCTGTGTTTGAACTGCTGACCTCATGGTTAGCAGTCTGATATGGGTAACCCATTCTACCACCAGAGCTCTTTCCTGGAGTCCTGACCACCTCATCGTATGCCACTTCACTGGCTGGTGGTTTAGATCATCACCTTCCCCTCCTTAGAAGATCAGCCCCAGAAGAGACTTTGACTCTTCTACATACTCTCTGTGTGTGAAATAGAAGAGCAGGACAATTATGGGAATGCATTTCTCAAACATAAGAACAGTTCTGAGGATGGTGCTTCATTCTGTTGTCCATATGTTTGCTAGGAGTCACGACTGGCTCGTTGACACCTGACAACAATAACCACACAGTTCATCAGATCGCTATTTACTGGGCTGTTCAAAGGAGCCCTGGTGGGGGAGTGATTACACATTGGGCTGTGATCCGCAGGGTTGGCAATTCGAAACGACCAGCACTTCTGAGGGAGAGACATTGGGCTTTCTACTCCTGGAAAGAGTTACACTCTGGGAAACCCACAGCGGGATCTCTGTGAGTCAGCATGGACTCGATGGCAGTGAGTTTGGTTTGGAGAGACTGATAAGCTTCCATTTGAAAAACAATCATTCCAGGTTGAGTCTAGCCAGGCGAGTTCCATGGGTCATATTGAGCTGCTCGCTTATGTTCAGGAAGCTTGGCACCCTGTGAATCCAGGTTTCCAGTGAAAGCAGCAGCCCAGTGAATGTGTATGGATCTTCAAGGAGCAGTGAAGGCCCGGCGGCTCCCGAATGTTATTGCTTGATTCAGAAACAGTATGATGGCTTGCTTTGCTTTTTACTTATGGGACATGACAGTAAAAGATGGGAGTTATTCAAATGAAAAGATCAAACAAGCCATTAACATTATTAGAAGTAAGTCACAGCCATGTTTTAAGTAGCTACACAGTGAACTGGATGAGATACCACCTTTAGAACATCTTTTCATCATTACTGGGTACCCTTACTATACAAGATAGCACAGCTGGTGTTTCAATGTAAACAAAATTGAAAAATAATAGGACACACACATTTCAGCAGCCTATCCTGGCACTCATGCACATTCACAGCATCTTGAAGTGACCTAATAAGGGAGTAGTTGGGCTACCTTCTTCACTGTTATGATGCCGACTTGGAAATTGGGGTCCGTGTTAATGTCAAAGGTGTCTATACCGTCTCCATCCACAATCGTGTACTTCATTTCTGCATTGACGCCTTCATCTAAGTCCTTGGCGAACACTCTCCCCACAGTGGAGCTAATGGGAGCAGATTCCAACACGCTCATCTGGTAATGCTCTGTGAAGAAAGGAAACATGTGTGCTCGGTAAACCTCCCAGAGAAAACACGCCATGTATCATCCATATCCTATCAGGTATACTCTGAAGAACCTCTTTTCTCTTGTCCAACCCTAACACTTCAAGTTCAATGTTACAGATGGAAACGTGATACCCAGAGCTCAGAGGACTTAGCCTTGCCCTGGCTGTTCCATAAGAAGAGCCCAAACAGCTCAGGCGAAGCCCAAGAGCAGGGATCCAGCTTCGGAGTGGCAGGAAGGAAGTGCCTCACCGTGCAGGCATTTGGCATCACCACTGAACAGAAGGGTTTCCCCGCATGCCAGTTCCTTCTGAGAAAGAGACCAGAACTTTGTGGTCCCAGGTACCTGCATTCTGTTCACCATTCAAATACCTACACTTTCCTTCCGACCTGGCTGAGTGTGCACCTCTCAGTCCACTTGCTCAAAGCTCACGATGACCAGAGACTTATCAGGAGGCACAGCTGCAGAGTGTTGGCTGCCTTTTCTTGTAGGGCTGGGCACGGTTTCATTTCCACGGACAGACTCTGAGGCAGCGGCTCCCCCTCCCCCTGTGTCACAGCTAACAGGTCCTCACTTGATGCAAGCGCTCAGCATTGCGAAGGCCTCCTTTCTGATGTGAACATCCCACCTGCAGTTAAATGCACCCCATCTCCACCCCCGTGAACTTGTTATCTTTGCTAGTGGCATGCTGAGTTCCACAAGGTCAGCAATTCAAACCCACTGGCTGCTCCTAGCGAGAAAAACAAGGCTGTCTACTCCTATAAAGAGCTACAGTCTTGGAAACCTGCAGGACCAGTTCTACCCAGATCCATAGGGTTGTTATGAATCAGAATCAGCTCAATGGCAGTGGGTTGAGTTTTGGGGTTCAATTTATTGATGTTCATTATTATTTTGTCAATCGTAATGTAACTAACAAAATCCTGCATTCACCCTTTCTGAGTGAGTGACTTCTTTCTGCTCATGGCTTCTTACTTGAACATGCCTTCCAAGCTATTGGGAAACCTGGGGTTTGAGGGTTTGGGTACCACAGAGAGGTGGAGCAGGCAGCTCACAGTATCTACCACACACACAGAAGAAATGAAGCCTCTTCTTTGCACGTGTGGTCCAGGGAAGCTCAGATGCCTATAAGATGCCAGGAGGCACTTAAACTTCCTGGTCTCTGCCCATCCATCTCTAAAGGATCAGACGGATTCAGCATGGCTACTGCAGAATTTTGGAGAGAAGCAAACAAGTATCTACCCCTACACAGGGGGCTTCAAAAAGTTCGTGGAAAATGCCATTATCTCTCAGTTCAATTTTCCACCAGCTTTTTAAAGATCCTTCATATATTTCTCTGTCACTGTAAGGTAAGTCTTGTAGATGTAAATATGTGCAGATGACTTCTATGTATTATATTTCATGTTTGAAACAGCTAGATTGAGATTTTGATATGCCATTGTATTTGACCCAGTTACAAGTGAATGAGCTCCTTAATGCACAATAGTAGGAGTGTCATTTTGTCAGGCCCTCTTGTAAGCGGTTAGAGTGACACATTGTAAAAGAAGGAAAATGAAATTCCTGGTCAACATTCGAATGAAGAGTTAGAAAATTCATAGGCAGAAGATCTTATCACAGCTCTGATGTTAGCAACGAGATATCATTGAAATTTGCTGTGTTCTAACCATAAACATGCCAAGCTAATTTTCAAATAGTCAAGTAAAACAAATTCTGCCTAGTGGTGCTTACAAAAATCTGGTGCTCTCAGGAGAAGACAGTATGAATTATCTGCATAAAAATATAATTTTAACAAGTAGATGTGAACTATTTAACGGTAAAGCAAATTAAAAAAAAATCCAAACTAATGACAGTTTTAGAGGAAGTAAAGATAAAGTGCCAAGAATGTTTGGAGACACAGATGTAAATTTTATACATTGCCATTTTGTCTTCCGTGCAGTATGGCCCATACCTGCACTCCATTTTATGTTCCCATTATCAATCTATTTGAGAAAGCAACAACTCAATACACAGGTTGTATGTTGTAAGCACTGTTCCAAGTTGGGTTGGGTGGTCAGATCTAAAGCCCCTACTGTCATCATGCTGTTTTCTGCCTTTGTGAAGCTGTAATGTTTTGTGTGACCTGGCTTTCCTATCTTATGTCCAAATGGGTATCGTTAGGACCCACACAGTAACTCAGGACATGTGTCCCCTAAGCCCCCTTTGCTTAGTGTCACATTTGAAAAGCAAACTCTGTTCACCAGAAGCAAAAATGCTCAACCAAACTCACTACCATGGAGTTGATTCTGACTCTCTGGGGCAGAGGTGAAATGCTTTGTGGGTTTCTAAGACTTCAAGTCTTTACAGAGGGTTTACGCCGCTTAGCAGCTCATGATGCCACCAGGGTCCCTGAGGGCAGTTGAAGGATGTTAGACAAGGTAGTCTGTAGTGAGCACAACACAGTAATAACGTGGTCAAGGGAGAGGCAGTGTAAAAGAGGAAGGCCCTCAACTGGACAGATTGACGCTGTGGTTGCAACAATGGGCTCAGGCACAGGGGACGTTTGTGAGGATGGCGCAGGGCTGCGCAGGCTACACTAGTCTTCCTGGTTTGGCTGACGCAGTCCAGTGGGCTAGTCTTGAGCCTGCAGGACCCATCACTGGTGTAGGCACCTAGTATCATTTTGAAATGCTCATTTAGTCTCTTGCCTTTTTGTTTCATGAACTCCTAGGAACTTTGTGGACAATAAACAAAAATCCCTCCTGTCAAGACCTTGTTTTGGCTCATGGAAAGCCCATATTGGGTTTCCTTGATCATATTTTCACAGGCCAGATATCTCCCGCTGGTGGGTTTGAACCACCAACCTTGCAGCTAGTAGTCCAACACTCACCCAATAGTGCCACCAGGGCTCCTATTTATGTACACTCACACAAACCACACTCACTGCCATTGAGTCCACAGCGACTCAGCAATCCTCTAGGACAGGGCAGAACTGCCCCTGTGGGTTTCCCAGACTATAACTCTTTACGGGATTAGAAAGCTTCGTCTCTCTTTTGCAATGAGCAGCCCCAAAAGTAACCCACTCTACTATCAGGGTTCCTGTATATGCACACTAGTTGCATGAAGCATTTGAGCTTTTTATGTACTTACATGGATGTGACAGATGATTCACTCGGTGTTGTCACTAAGGTTGACAGTTCCCCCCAAGGGCGGGACTCTTTCCATACCGGATCATATAGAATCCTTAGAATGTTTATTGTCGATTTGCACCATAGAACAATGTGTGATGATATACTTGTAAGTTGCTCAAATGTTAGATTTCTAGTATTATATGAAAACTAACAAAACTTAAAAAAAAATCTTTCCACATTGGATTTCAACATTCTGAGTTACAACATGATCAGTAATGGAGTGGAAGCCTGTAATTAAAAAAAAATCTTCTCCCATTCTTTTGAACTTCATTCTAAAAATAGCAATGGATCTATGTCCATAAATAAAAATCACCACAATATTGTAGCTAAAATCGGAAAAGTTGACAAAGCCAGCCCCAATGAAAACGTGACAGCAGCCCGTGCGGTTCAAGAGGCATCTCCTAATTGACAGAGACAGTGCTGGAGTGATCGAATTAATCTGCTTGTGAGGGGTTCCAGTATGTGGCACAGCTCTGGCTCTCAGGAGGAGGGATGGAGCCAGCACCCATGTATGCTGAGCACAGCTCACAATGTGAATGTTCAGTGGGAAAAACTTTGTTGGTACAGGATACGAATCTCAGAGAAATGGAAATTTATGAAAAAATGTACAAAGAATGAACATGTAGCATCATTGGAGCCCGCGAAAAACTTGGCTGAGGGTCAAAAGCAAATTCTTCAAGCAAAATGAATGCACCACGATTGCCAAGATGATGATGAGCTAACAAAAGCCAGCCAGCATCAACCAAACAGGCATGACCATTAAAGGCACTAGCAGCATCTTTCACCTATGAAAGAGAGTCTTGGTGATACGCTGGCATGGAGGCATAAACAGTTTTATGCTCTTCTTAGAACCATCCACAAATTTCAGCAAACACTGGAAAATGATGGCGAATCCTCAGAAGTAGGAAGAGCTCCAGAAACAACCAAGGAGACAGATCCTTTGCCACAGACAGACTAATCTCCAACCTTCCCAGGAATACTGACTGAGCTGCACGATCTTCGTGTGTTTAGAAATGGATGTGTTCTTTGAGATACTTGAAATCTCTAGTGAGACACTTTGCTTTTAAGACTTTTTTGTGCTTCTGCACACAGCAGGAAATGACCAGCATAGATTTGGTTTTATCCAAATTCATTTTCACTCTTAAGCAAAGGTTCACATGTGTTTAATAAAGTGTTTGCAAACCATTATAACACCCCCCCTCCAACCAAAACAAAACAACGAAACACTGGCAGCAGCAAAATCAACAGCGTGTGCTTGTAGCAGCTGCAAACAAGACCATGTGATCTGAACCGTCGTCGTGATGGGATAATAATGGCCGCTCTGGACAGAGTGGACTCAAACTCAACATCAAGTCAATCCCTACTCACAGGGGCCCGTCCATGGGACAGGACCGAACTCCTCCTGTGGGCTTCCCAGGCAGAAACTACATGTGGGAGTAGAAGGCTTCTTCTCCCTGGACTGTCTGGTGGTTTCCAACTGTGACCTTGCGACTGGCAGCCTAATATGTAACCACTACCTCACCAGGGCTCCTCTAGAAAGGATTAGAAAGTTCAAAAAGTAGACTAGCTTAGAATGTTAGCCTGACAGGTATGTCAATGAAGGCAAACTGGGCTAATGGGAAATGATTTTGTTGGAATTATAGCGGTGCGGACATTGCTACTGTGACACCGCACAAAGATTCATTGCCTATCATTTCTGTGTCACATTCTGACAGGGTGACCTGGTGTGATCCCCACCCCATGTGCCACCTTAGTGATGGCACTAGGTTCACCTGGACTGACTGGCTCAAAATACAGTTATTCTTCAGAGGGTCTGGCTTGTCCACTGCTGTTTCTAGAACATGCATGCTGTATCCTGGCTTCCGGGGCAAGGGCCTTAGCTGAGAGTCTTCTTCCATGCTCAGTTCTCAGCTGCTCTCTTTAGGCATTTGCTTCCAAAGTCTATTCCTGCACCCCACTCCACAGTCAAGGCTCTGACTTTTCCCCTTTAGGACATTCCATCCGAGAGTCCTGCTGCCCCTTCATCTTCAAATAGGAAGTGATCTTCCTCCTTACCCGCTGCTGGTTCCATCATGCCTCTTCCATTGCTATCGGCAGTGAAATCTTGCTCCCTGTCAACCAGGCTTGAAACATCTTTGCCATCTTTGGCTCCACTTTCGCCCTCCATACCGTCCCTCAAGAAGTCAAAAAGACCCTCTGCTCCGCAGTCCTGCCTTCAGTCCTCACCAACGCAAACTCCTCCACACCATCAGCCTTCCAACTGGCTCCCCTGCTTCTAGTCCCTCATCCTTGGCAACCCGTGCTGTGCACAGCTACCAAACTTGTCTTCTTTACAGCCCTCCACCGCTCAAATGTTTCCAGTGGGTAGCCTGAGAAAGAGAGCAACTTTGGAACACTGCAGCGCAGGCTGAGATTTTAGGAGGGTCTCTTTGAACATCACTTTATTTCTGCCGAATCCTTTGCATCTTTGTTATAAACATACTGCTTTCCCTGTACCGTGTGTGTGTGTGTGTGTATTTGTTCTGACTTCCAGCTTTCTGTTTAGATGAACTCTAGGGCAGCAGGGATTTTATCTGTCTTGAGAAGCCCTTGTGGCAGAGTGGTTAAGCATTAGGCTGCTAACTGTAAGGTCCAAAGTTCAAATCCACCGATTGCTCCAAGGGTCTAAGATGGGATTTTATGCTCCCATACAGAATGACAGTCTCAGACCCTTACGGGGAAGTTCTATTCTGTCCCATAGGGTTGATATGCGTCAACATTGACTTGATGACAGTGAGTTTTTATGCCACTCCCTGTCCCATGCCTGGGTTGATGGCTAGTGCCCATTTCTTTTGAATGCACAGGTAGCCCATCCTGGGCTGTTTTCCTTCCTGGCTGTTTAAATCCCTTTTCTTTTACAGTCTGAATCTTTCTCCGAGGCCCTCATGCAGCTCTGCTCATTGTGAATCACCACTCTGAACAGCTCAGGTGGCACTGGTCTGCCTTGTGCGGGTCTAGCACCTCTGCTCCCCAGGTGGGAGCTATGCTTTATAGGAGCAGGCACTGGAGTTCCAGCCTCTCCTCTAACCCCACCCCCACCTCTTGTGTGATTACATAGCAGATGCTCAGTGCACACCTGGGATATGACGACTTATGGCTGCCATCTGGGTTGGTGTGTCTACAGCTTTGGCTTCATTTCAACTTATGCATTGTCCAGCTCCAGTCACCAAACTCACTGCCACTGAGTCAATTCCGACTCATGGCTACCCTGTTGGTCAGGTTAGAACTGCCCGTGTGGATTTCTGAGACTACATCTTTATGGACACAGAAAGCCTTGTCTTTCTTCTGCGGAGTTGTGGGGGGCTTCAAACTGCTGACCTCGCAGTTAGCAGCCCCATGCATTAACACGGTACCACCATGCTGGTCTGACATGCATGACCAAAGGGCGGGGAGATTTCGCCCTAGAGGGCAACAATTTGTCTGGGAGGGAGTGAGAAAAAGCTAAGCTATTCCATTGGTTTGTGATGGTGTGATGTCTACTGTACTCCCCATCATTCCTTAGTTTGTAATGTGTGGGTGGTGGTGGTGACGATGATTTGGAACAGATGTTTAAAATGACCCTCTGACACTTGCGTCCATGAGTTTGAGCCAGACCCACGGCCACTCCACCATGTGGGACAGGGCAGGACTGTGTGACCTAGGGTTTCCGATGGCTTTCAGAAGTAGATCCTCAGGTCTCTCTTCTGAGGCATCTCTGGGTGGCCTTGAACCCCCAGCCTTTTGGTTAGCAGGTGAGTGAATGTGTTACCCCCTGTCTTATTCAGGTAATACTCAAACAGCTCCTAGAGGAGGTGGTCTTCCGAGAACCACAGTTGGGGTGCTGTGGGGAATTGGGGCGCCAAAGGGCGATGGTTAGGTGACAGGGAAGGAGTGCAGGCATCATGGGACATAAGCAGGGTCCAGAGGCCTTTCCAGTTAACTGGGCCTCAGCAGCGCCCCTGGCGGGAGTAGAGCTTACAGGCCAGGTACTCACTCTGCGGGAAGCGTGGAGGGTTGTCATTAACGTCCGAGAGGGTGATGTTGACAGTTGTGGTCCCAGCCAGGCCTCCCAGCTGCCCGCCCATGTCCTTGGCCTGGATAATGACTTCATAGTACTCCTTGGCTTCCCTGTCCATGTTCATCAGCGCCGTCCTGATGACACCTGAAGGACACAAGGGCCTTTGGTTTTGCAAACCAACCCACACCCACGCACTCGTTTTCAAACGACTGCATCTATGCTTCTTTACATCTAAAGCCGAAATGCACGTCTCACATGTTGTGCTAAACTTGCACAAGGTCAGAATCGCCTCTGCAACGAGGCGAATCCCGCACAGGTCTGCTGCGGCCCCCCCCACCCCCCCACCCCGGCGGGCTCCGCGGGCTGCAGTACCGGAGTGGAGCAGCAGGTGGCAGCAGCGCCCCTCGGATGGACCTGGTCCCCCCCCTCCCCCCCCCCGCGGATGTGGGCTGCTCGGATTCACCCCAGAAAACCGGGCTTCGTGCCCTGAAAACAAGGCCTTGTGCGTCTGTAAATCTGGGATTCGTAGGATCCCTTTCCGTCCTTTCTTTCCTCAGACCTCGAAAGCCCTAACAGTGTGAATGCCTTTTCTTTAGGAAACTCATTTTCCTAGGTGGCTTTTCCTCCTTTGCCTCCCAGACACCTGCAAGTAAGGGTGGAGTTCTGATCCGATGTCCCTTTAGTTAGCTTTGCCTTCCGTTGGGTTACCTTCTGCCTACCTCTGTGCTCCCGAATTCCCCGAAGAGGCAGGTGCCCTGTGTGTTATATGCATCAGGCCTGAACTTCCCCAGGGCAGATGTGTCACCATGCAGGGTGATGAACAACCAACCAAACTCACTGCCACCAAGTGGATGCCCACTCCTGGCGACTCTCAGGACAGAGGAGAACTACCCATGTGGGGCTTTGAGGCTGTAACTCTTCATGGGGCCGGTACCAACTTTCTCCATTGCAGCACCTGTGGGTTTGAACCTCTGACCTTGTCGTTAGCAGCCCATCTGTTCCAGAACCCAAACGCACAGCCATCGAGTCAATTTTGACTCACAGAGACCTATTGGAAGGACAAGAACTGCGCCGATGGGTTTCCGAGTCTGTCACTCTTTATGGGAACAGACCGCCCGGTCTTTCTTCTGAGGAGCGCCGGTGGGTTCACACTGCTGGCTGTCCACCACAAGGCTCCTACTGCTAGCCTGGAGGGGGTCTAAAATGAAAATCCACTTCAACACGTTGTTTTGATCCTGCTGGGGATGGAGATATGGACTCCCATTTAGCCTTTGACTTAGAGGAATTGGGCTGTGTGTGCAACCCCAGGCAAGGATTCAGGGCTCATTTACTTCAACTTTACAGCAGGATGCTTGGCCAAGAAGACCTTCTGCTTGAAAAGAGAAGGGGCTGGGAGCACTGCCTCCCTGAACTCAGCCCCTTTTATGCACAGATTATATTATATATAGCAAAACCGTGCGGAGATGAAATGTGCAGCGTTCGCTTTTTGACCGGGCCGCACGGGCACGCAGCGTCACCCTTGTTCCATGAATCTTTGGCCTTAGCACAATAGCTGACCTTGGGAGTTGTCATTGTCATGTAAGACCCTTCTCAGGAGACGAGCGGCACGTTGCCCTCTTCCCACCTGGTGAGCTTGGGAAAGTTACTGTCCTCTAGAAGGCCCTGTTTCTTCCCTCCTCCTAATTTATACTCCGCGCTTCCTGCTTTTATGATGGGATTCTCTGGATGCCCAGGTTCCCTTTGGACTAATGGGAAATGATCATCATGATCAGTCCTACCGGTCAGTTACAAATGGAAATGTGTGGGCAGCCTCTCTTTTCTCTCTCCTGGTGGCACCCTGGGTCACAGATGCACGAGGTCGAGAACCCCAGGTCCGGGGATGGAACCCACCAGCCGCTCCCTGGGAGAAAGAGGAGGCCCTCTGCGCCAGGAAGGATCCACAGCTTCGGAAGCCCTAGGAGCAGGCTTGTCCTGTATGGTTGCTGTGCGTGGGAATCCACTCAATGGCAGTGGGAGTTTGTTTCGAATCCCCAAGTTCACCAGATGGTTGGATCAAGTGGATTGATGTTCAAGAATGTACATTGAAAAGGGAGATGGCCTGGTGGGGGTGCCCGAAGATGGTGATACAGGAATGATGCTGCCCCCCTCCAAAAGGCTCGCGACCCTTCAGAGAGACTGTCTCAGAACCCGCTGCCATCGAGTCCTCTGACTCACAGGCACTCCACGTGGCCAGGAGAGATGGTCTCTCCGGGGTTTTCAATTCTGTGGTTTCTCAGAAGTAGATTGAGAGGAATTTCTTCCCCAGTAGTTCTGGGCAGACCCAACCAGCATGCCTTTGGGGTAGGCAACTGAGTTTGCTCACCCTTTGTCCCACCCTGGACCTCCAGAAAACAAACAAACAAACAAACAAACAAACAAACAAACAACCCCTTTCGTCCCTGTATCCACTCGCTGTCCTCGAGCCAATCCTCACCCATAGCAACCCTCTAGGAATAGGGTGGAACTGGCCATGCTAGTTAAGGTTTATTGTGCCAACCTGGCTGAGAAACACATACAGGATTAATTGAAGGGCAGCTTAACTGAAGGGCAGAGAGAGAAATGGCTCAGTGAACCTCGCCATTTGTTCTAGTTCACTTGTCTCTTGCTTTGTGAATGTCGGACCAGGGTGCTGCTGTCTTAGCCAGTTCTCTGCTTTAGCTGGCAAGGTTAACTTGCTGTGAGACATCCCTGAGGAGAAGCCACATGGTCCTCCCCTGATGCAGCCCTGGGTGCTGGAGAAGCCGCGTGTATACCTGTGCCAGCGCTGAGATGCTGGCACCACTTCTGGATTCAAAGACTTTCTACCCACTGGCCTGTGATCCTCCTGCATTCAGCATCATTGTATGTGTTTTGTGAGTTTGAGGAAGACTTTCTAGATCATGTCGGACATATGGGCTAAGAAAGACTTATGGGCTTGGACTGGACAAAGTTGGGATGCTTTCTGAAGGTAAGCTCGCCCTTTGTAGAAAATTCTTTCTTATACATATGTGAGTTCCTGTGGCTTTGTTTCCCTAATTTACTCAGACTGACACACTGGACCTGGAAGGTTCTGAGACTGTAGCTCCATGGCAGTGGAAAGCCTCATCTTTATCTTGTGGAGCAACTGGAGGTTTTGAACTGCTGACCTTGCAGTTAGTAGGCCACTGCGTAATCACTATGCCACCAGGGCTCCATTAGCCCATGTTCCTGGGTAAATGTGAAGGAAGTTCTCTTGGTTTGTTCCCTCCTGGACAGGAAGACCCAGCCCACTGTCTGGACTCCTTGTTAAAGCTGCCGACCCAGGGCCTGCTCGGAGGCAATGTCCAGTGGTCAGCACTCTGTGTTCCCTCATCCAAACCTGCCCAGCAACCATCCGCTCGGGCTTTGCCCTCTGCTTAGTGCAGGGCAGTTTCCATGGAAAGCATGTCTGACCATGTGTCTGGGGGCTCACCCACCATGAGATGAACCTTGTTAGCTCTCAAGTTCCCCCAAAGTCCTTTCTTGTTTCAAAACCCATGATTCTAGTGCTGTCACAGGTCCAGGTTAGCGAGTTAATCCCCTCAGGTTTTCTGAGAGCTTGTCAGGGAAGAAATAGCACCACCGGATTTGGGAGGTCAGTGAGAGGAGGCTGTTGGGCAGGCGGTCTTTTGGCTTCTCTGTCAGACATGATGCGCCATCTTTGCATAGCCTGCGCTGACTCACGGGGCAGGCTCAAAGCTTCTAGCACCTTCTCAGGTCAGGAGCTCCATGGAAGGTCATTGGGCAGGAGGCCCACGGCCCTTCTCACAAAATTGCTATGAATGATCAGGAGGCAAAGCAGTCCTGGGGCTGCTGGGGCTGGTACCTGTTCTGGAATCCACCGAGAAGTACGGCTGGCCCTGCAGGATGCTGTACACCACCCGGGCACTGTTGCCGTAGGTTGGGTCGTCCGCATCAGTGGCCGTCACCTGGATAACAGAGGTCCCTGAGAAAGAGAGACAGAGAAACCTGCTGGAGTCGACCTGCTAGTGGCCAGATTCAGCCCTGCAGAGGCAGCCTGACATTAATGATGAGTGTGTGGTCAGGTGTCCGTGGGAGAACCCCTTGTCTAAGCTGGGTTCCAAGTTCCCAGCATGCCCCTGTGTTGTGGGGGTTATTTGCCTGGGCACCACAGCCTTTGGCTTGTCATAGCTCTTTTGATGACGATAAAAATGAAGCAAACATTTTAGGATGTAAGCACTTCTGCCTGTCTTGTGTCCACCTACCTACCTACCCTACCTACCTACTTATTTATCTACCTGCCCAAGCAACCATTCTCTCTAGCATCTATATTTTTATTTTGTTTGGTTGCACTTTTGAAGACTCAGAACTGATCACAGCCTTCAACACCCTCCTGATTCCTAACCCCTCAGATCTCACCATTGGGATGAGTGGTTCCGTTGAGGAAGAAAAGTAAAATGGAAGTGGACTTTGATTCTTTGGTGATGTACAAGTTCGTTTCACACACACACACACACACACACACACACACACACACACACACACACACACGTGAGTTATTTGTCTGGTCAGTTCTTAGTAACCAGTGAGCACAACACAGCCTTTGGCTCATGAGGGCCCTCTTGATAATGACCAAAATAAATCAAACATTTTATGAATAAAAAAATCTTAGGAATCAAATACCTGTCATATATCTACCTACTTACTTATCTACCTTAATAAAAAGATGTGGAAACGATAACAACAGTTGGCTCATTTTTGGATTCTGGCTGAGTCCAGTGTGTACATTCGATGGAGGGCTTGGCTACCCCTCTGGGTCAGCTCTGGGCTCCTTTCGCAGCACTGGGAGTGTGTGGGAAACAGAACCAGGAAGAGAGTGTATGCAGACAAACTCAACACTAAGGCGTGAAGGAGTCTGGGAGGTCGAGGCTCCTATGAAGGGAACCTTCTTGTTCATGGATTGGACATGCGCTCCAGTCATAGTCTCCTAAGTTATTCCTCACAGTGTCTCCCTATCATAATGCCAACTTTAAGGTGCTGTTTGCAAACACATGGTTGCTTACTATAAGTTTAAGGTTGCTTAAAGGCTATCCTCCTGAAGGTTGTCTGCCATCAAAAGCAATCAGACCCTACTGTCTGTCCCACTCAAGTAGGGCCCACTCATTTCTGCTAAGGATCCTAGATTGTTCCCCTGGGGAAGAGCTCAAAGACACCTAAGGTCAAGCCAACTCAGGAGAATAAGGTTAGGCTGCCAACTTGACTCTAGAGCCTGCCCTTGTTACCTTGTGCCTTCCTGTCACATGTATGCCTCCAGCACAGTGGTTCTCAACTCTCCTAATGCTGTGACTCTTTAGTACAGTCCTCATGTTGTGGTGCCCCCAACCATAACATTATTTTTGTTGCTACTTCATAACTGTAAGTTTGCTACTGTTATGGATTGTAATGTAAATATCTGATAGGCAAGATGTATTTTCATTATTACAAATTGAACATAATTAAAGCATAGTGATTCATCAAAAAATAATATGTAATTATACATTGAAATATTTATTTTTAATTAAAATTAAATGAAATTTTGCCTTGAAGCATGGTGTAGCATGGGTAATGGTCTTAATATAACAACGGTAAACTACATTGCTATTTTGCGATAGTATGCTTAAAAAACCAAAAAGACGTGGGAAATAAGCGTTTTCTGAAAGTCTTAGGTGACCCCTGTGAAAGGGTTGTTCTACCACCAAAGGGGTTGCAATGCACAGGTTGAGAACCGCTGCTCTAGGACAACCCATTCCTATAGTGTGTATAACCCTAGCTCATCCCCTCATGTTATGCATATGCTTTTAATACACCCCTTCCTGTGACGTATGAGTTTACCTGAGATTATCTAAGTCTGTGGGTCAGTAAAGGGTGGTCTCCTTCTGGTTCCGGCCATCGTGGAAGAAGGTGCGCCCTTGTCTGCTGTCTCTTTATCTCACCCCTCAATCACACAACCATCCTCTGGACCCCTTCTGTGGTGGGGAGGCTGGTCCCCTACACAAGTGCCCCTCTGCACATGTGCTGATACCCTCGTGGATGCACCCCATCTGCAGTGGTTGCTTGTGAGGCTCGGTACATCGCCACCTACCTACTGGAGACATCTCTGGGACAGCCGCCACGTACGGCCCATCGAGGAACTTGGGCTCGTTGTCGTTGATGTCTTGGATTTTGATGATGAACTCAGACTCGGGCTCCATGGGCCGGCCTGTCCGCCGGTCCAAGGCCTGGGCTCGCAGGGTGTACTGGGCCCTCTCCTCACGGTCCAGCCTCTGGATGGCGTGGATGTCCCCTGTGGTGTCGTCAATGGTGAACACGATGCCTGCGCCCTCTCCAGACAGGATGTACTTGATGGACCCATCCCCCCTGTCCATGTCCGAGTGAAGCTGGGGAGAGAGCACCAGAGTCGCATTTGGGGAGGAACAGGCTAGGGACATCGGTGTGGTGCCGAACTTAAGACCGCCCTTCAAATTGAAAGAATGTTGGGGTTTTTTTTTTTCATTTAAAAAAATTGACGTGAAAAAAAAGCAGGAAAAAAATGAAAAAAAATTGGCGTGTGTAATATGTACAGCTCAAACATACTCATAGATTCATTCAAGGAAGAATCCCCCACACACTCCAAAGTTTACAAAGTCTGTCTGCAAAGAACTGACAAGCATTGGACTTGATTGTTTCAAAAAATACAAGTTGAAGAATAGACAAAGAAACACACAAACTCACCGTTACTGAGCGGATTCAACTCAGAGCCAAGCCTAGAATAGGGTCGAAGAGCCTCTGGTCTGCCGGCCATATGAGGCCCACGGAATCATCCATACCAGCGCCTATCACACACCTCACCAAAGAGAAGCCGTCTCAGCCATCACAGGCCTGATACTATACAGAGGCAAATGTCCCTTGGCAGAAAAAAGGTTTCCCACCTCTGCCTAGAACAGTGGTTCTCAACCTTCCTGATGCCGTGACCCTTTCATACAGTTCCTCATATGGTGGTGACCCCAAACCATACATTCATTTTCGTTGCTATGTCATCACTGTCATTTTGCTTCTGTTATGAATCCAGCAACCCCTGTGAAAGGGTCATTCAACCCCCAAAGGGGTCACAACCCACAGGTTGACCCCTGTGAAAGGGTCATTCAACCCCCAAAGGGGTCACAACCCACAGGTTGAGAACCGCTGAACTAGAAAATGGAGTAGAACTGCTTCCTAGGTCTTCTGAGACGGTCGATGTCTACAGAAGCAGACTGTCGCATCTTTCTCCTGTAGAGCGGCTGGTGGGCTCGCTCGAACCACCAGCCTTCAGTTAGCAGGTGGATGCTCTAACCAAGGGATGTCCAGCACCCTACATTCACTGCTGTGCTAGAAAGTCTGAGAAATGGGGTTCCTGGAGAATGCTGGCCCCAGTGAGGGGGCCTGTGGGCAGGAGCCTATCTGGTCAGGAGGAGCCAATCTTTCCTTATCAGCGTTTCTGCTGACCAGATGTGTCATACCCGGAAAAAGGCAAAAGGGCTAAGCCTAGACACCAAGCAATTTTAAGGATATTTGTTGTGAAATAGGTTCTGAAGTTTCAAAAACGTCTTGAAGACTCAGGTTGGTTGGAAAACTGAAATAGCTCAGATGTGGTTACGGCCATTATCCCAGAGATGCTAAGGGACCTCTGGGGATTTCTGTAGCACTCGCTCCCTGGTTGTGATCCTAGGAATCTTTCAGACGTCAAAGGAATTTAACTCCTGACTATAATTCTTTGTCACCATCGTTGCTTACCCTGGTGGGGGGAGTTTCGGGCTCATCATCAAGCCACCCAGAGCTAAACATGGAAGCAGAGTTGGGGACATGCTCTATCCAGCCAGGCGTGCATGCCCAGCCCAAGACTGTCCTTCCCAGACCACTTGGTAATGACTAGAAAGAAGTCCAGGGATGATATTTTTAGGCTAAATCCACCCATGCGTTTCTGGATCTGGATTTGCCGACAGTGTATACGGATGGAAAGAAGATGGGTGTGTTTGCCTGTGGGTTCTTTGGACATCCCTGGGGTTGGCTAGAATGAAGGACAAACCTCTCTTGGCAGGAGAACGCGTGCTCCCGAGGGACATTCTGGCTGTGCTCCTTCTGAGGCAAGTTTGTTCTTGTGTTCTTCCCATCCATGGTGGAGCTAACAAACCCATCATGTCGTGTTCTCTCCATGTTGTCGGGAGGGACCGGTCCCTGCAGAAGGACAGGATGCCTGGGGAAGCTTCGAGGGTCAGCCACAAAGAGGAAGCCCCTCAACGGGATGGACTGACACAGTGGCTGCCACAGTGGACTCAAGCAGAACAGCAATTGTGAGGATGGCACAGACCTGAGGAGTGTTTCAATCTATGGTACTCCAGTCCTTATGAGTTGGAACTGACTAGGGAGGACTGAATAACAACAACAGGATCACAGTTTCTCTCTCTTTCTCTCAAGGGACAACAACAAAATAGCTAAATGAAGCTAGCTAGCCCCCACTAACTCAGTCGTTGCTAGGGTAGTTAGGACTTCGTGTAGTTCAGGGACTAAGATCATGAGATAAGTTTATAAAAAAAAAACAACAACCAACATGAGCCCAGAAAACAAATTCATCTGCCTAGTAGCACTGTCTATAAATTCAAAACAAAGACACACTCACCACGGTCAAGTCCATTTGGACTCATGGCGGCCCTCGGGCGCAGGGCAGACTACCCCTGTGGATGTCTAACACTGTAAATCTCCTGATGAGAGGTTGGTGGGTTTGAACTTCTGACCTTGTGGTTAATAGCCCGAAGCTTAACCCACCCCGCCCCCAGCACCAGTTACAAACTGAGTGCCCTTGACAAGTTCTTTACCGTTTATAGCCCTCAATTTCCTCCTCTTATCCCCGAGGAGCACAGGGTGCACACTTGTCTTTGGGGGGGCTCTTGTGGTCATTAGAGATTAATGTATGCTAAGCACCTAGCCCAGTGTCTTTCCCATAATAGGAGCTCTGTAAACAGGGCCCATTTCGACGCTGATGGGTGTGCATAGGCAAGAGGGTATTAACCCACCAGATTGTCTCTGCTCCCTCACGCTTCCAGCAGAGGAGGCACAGCAACCCATGGGCTATTGGCTGTGTATTGTCCAAAGGCAGAAGCTACAGAAGGTGGCCCCAGGCATTGCTGGCAGTACGGTATGGGGATCAGGTACCAAGGACCCCAAGAGGACACCAGGAGCTATAGTCCCAGGATGCCTGCCCCAGGCTGGCTGTGCAGGTAGTGACTGATTCAGGAGGTGACCTCACGCGACTCTTGGCCAAATCACGCAGCAGCGTGTTGGCTGCCGGGAGAAACTGAGCTGTGCGCTTCTCGGAGCCAGGAATTGTGAGGAAAAAACTGACAAAAAATAGCCCTGTGTCCACGCCTCCCCTTCCCACTTCTTTTTAGAATCTGAATTTCTTCATTCCATGCACAGTATTATTCTTTTTTCTTCCACAATTCAATTTTGCTGTTCTGTGTTAAGCAAGCGGAGGTGTCCGGCTGGTGGTTTGCAGAACAGAAAGCCGTTCCCCTTAGGTCTACCTGCAGGCCATGCAAACCCATTCCATTCGGAAGCAGGTTCTCAGGCAGAGGTGCACAGGGATCCAAAGGATTTTTAATGAAAACATAATATGTATGTATGTATTCGTATGTATGCAGTTTATACAAGTCTGTGGAAAGTTAACCAATAGGTATGTGTATATATGTATGTATGTATGTATGTATGTATGTAGTGTAAGCAGCAAGCTATTACAGCAGCGGATCTCAACCTGTGGGTCGCAACCCATCTGGGGGTCAAACGACCCTTTCACAGGAGTCGCCCAATTCATAACAGTAGCAAAATGACAGTTATAAAAATGAAAACAATTTTATGGTTGGGGGGGTCACCATAACACGAGGAACTGTATGAAAGGGTGGCAGCATTAGGAAGGTTGAGAACCACTGTGTTAAGGGAACCCTGGTGGCTTAGTGGTTACACATTGGGCTGCTAACCTTGGGGTCACCAGTTTTAAACCACCAGCTACCCTGCAGGAGAAAGACTGGCTGTCTATTCCTGTAAAGAGTTACAGTCTCAGAAACTCGCCGCAGGCCTTCTAGCCTGTTCTACTGGTCAGTATGAGTGAGAATTAACTCAATGGCAGTGAGTTTGAAGCATTTTTTATTAACCACAAGGTCATTGGTTCCAAGCCAACAATCCCTCCATGCAAGACAAATGAGGATGTCTGCTCTCATGGGGATTTACAGGCTCGGACACTCTGGAGCACGCACACAGTGAACATGGCATTTATCAACTCAACTGTTTTGTGAGCCTACTGGGATCCTCAGAGGGCAGTATAAGCCCTGCCCTGGGTGAGTGTTAAGCAGGCCAGGGAAGCAAACAAACAAAAGACAACACAGTCACTGCTGTCCATTTGACTTAGAGTCACAGTGACCCCGAGGGGCAGAGTAGACCTGTCCCCCAGGGCTTCAGAGATCGCCGCCTCTGCAGACACACACTGCCACAGCTTGCTCTCTCGGGGTCGCTGGCAGGTTCCAGCTGCTGATGTTTGGGTTAGCAGAGGAGCACTTCACTGTTGCGCCACGCGGCTCCACACACCCCTCAGCTCCCTCACTGCCGTCAAGTGGGTGCTGATGCACAGCGGCCCTATGGGACAGAGGAGAACTGCCCCTGGGGGTTTTGGAGACCAAATCTTTATGGGAGTAGAAAGCCCTGTCTTTCTCCTTAGGAGCGGCTGGTGGCTTAGAATTGCTGACCATATGGATTGCTGCTTAAAGCATGACCACGGCAGCATGATCGGGTGACCGACAGGAAGGTAGAAATCGGGCTGCTGGGAAGACCCTGGAGTCTGAGTGACCCCCTCCCCCCCCCAGTGATGTCAGAGGGGCTGGGTAGGATTTCCCATCAGCAGACTTTGTTGTCATCTGTCTTGGCAGAAGAATTTGAAGAACTTTCTAGACTAGTGGTGACAGAGAGATAGGGACCTTATAGTAAGAGCTCAAGGAAATAGCACTGCAGGGATGGAGCAGGGGTAGGGCCCAAACCCTCTGTGACATCATGTCCCTTTCATCTTAGGGAGCTGGGAAGCAACTTGGCAAAGCTGCTGAGGGAGGGAGGGAGGGAGGGAGGGAGGGAGATAGAAAGAGAAAAGATGAGAGAAGGGGAGAAAGGTCCAGCAGGAACTCAGACAGCCAGAGAGACTGCTCACATGGCCCTGGTCTGCAGTTGGCTCCCGTGGAGAGAGGCCAGGGGCCAGCAGGAGCCACAGCTTGTTGAGGCAGCATGGGCCTGCTCTTGGAAGTCAGGAGGCGCAGTCAGTTCTTGCTCCTCGTTTCCCTAGAGGAGCATCTCCTCCCCTCTACTCCCTTCCCCACTTCTCCCTGTACTGTGGGCAAGGCTCTTTCTTGGTAGCAGGGATGGGGTACCATGTGCCTGGTTGCTGAGCACCAAACATTCCTGAGTCCCTTCAGCCCAGGCCGTGGGGCACTCTTTGCTGGGCTTGGGTTGGACCCACATCCATCAGGTCCTAACAACGTACGCGTGTATCTCCTTAGTTCATTGCCCTCCTACCTGCCCATCTCTCCCCCTGCCCCTTGCCAAGTGGCATGATATGGTGAGTCATGAAGGAACTGCCCACCACCTCATCCTGGTCTTCCTGAGGCCAGACTCACCTCTCACACACAGGCCAAGACTCGGTGGGTTCCCACTGGCCCCACACGCCCCCTCTGTTCTCAATACAGACACAGCCTGTGTGGTGGCCTCCAACTCAGGGTGATTCTGTACGAGAGACTAGAACCGCCTGTTGGAGTTTCTTGATGGTCATCTTTACGGAGCCAGCTCTTTAGGGCCTTATTCCTTGGAGGTGCTGGGTGGGCATCAGCCTGTCACACAGCACCTGCTCTACCAGGTTCTGTTCCCAACTCTGGGCATGGCTTTCGATGGTAGCCATTATTCTCCTAAGGACCCCCAAAAAGGCCGTGACCAAGCATCTCCAATGTCCTACATCTCCATTTCCCATACACACTGTCTCCCACCTCTCCTTTCTTCCCTCAGTTCCACTTTACAGATTCCTCCCTCACCAGGATAACCTGGCCTCCAGAAACAGATAGCCATTTAAGTCACCAAAGGCAATCTAACTCTGAGCTCTCATAGTTTGGAATTTCTCCTTCTCAGCCATGTCCCTGACTATCAAGAATAGGAAGCTCGGCCACCATGGGCATTCCTGAGAGATGGTGCAGGTCACGGCTGCAGGAGCAGGCCTTTGTCTTGGAAGATACCCCACATGTCCGCATTCCCTGTGCCATCACTCACTTGGGTATAACCACCTACCTGATGTGGCTGCATCCTGTGCCACGTAGACCCTGTGCTTCTAGATTAGGCTCCCTCTCTCCACTTCATCCTGAGCCTGAGCGTTGTCACATGCAGGTGAGACTTAGGAGGAGTAGCTGGTCCCCCGTGTCAATTTCTCACTGACTTGGACGCAGATCAATCCCTTGCTTGACTTTTGAGAACAGCCCCCTGGCCATCTAGCAAAGTTCATCTCACCAGATGAAAATGACTGTTTCAGAGAAGCTGGCGGACTTCAGTTCCCTAGAAATGCTATCATGTGTAAAGGGAATGGGGATCTTAGCTAATACCTGATCGTGGCTTTTTTGGTGTACTATAATTTTATTCTGTTGTGCATAGGGTTGTCATGGGTCAAAACCAACTCGGTGACACCTAACAACAATTTGATTTCCTCTTCATGTTAGTGTGTATGTGTGTGTGTGTGCGCGCGCGCATGTGTGTATAATTTCTAGGTTCTGCTTCTGTTCATATGGGCCTCCCCCTTGTAAAGGTTGGTGGTTTGATCTCTGCAGAAGATCTGGCAATCTGTGCCTGTAAAGATTAAACTCAAAGCCCAAGGCTTTTGATTCGGACCCAGGAAATCCTAAGGGGCAGTTCTGGTCTGGTACATGGGGCCACTGTTAATTCAAATTGAATAAGGGGCATCGATCACCAACACACTTCAGTTGTTCCTCTAACCGCACATCGATGAGCTTTCCCAGTGAAATCTAGGAAGAGCCCCATTACTTTTAAAGAGCATGTCTGTCCTGGAAATGCCAGCAGGACATAGGCGTGTCGGTGAGCCGGGGAAGTAATCGGGAACCCCGAAGCAGCTGGGCTGGAGAAGGCTGGTGTCTTCCAAGAGCTCTGGCACCGTTGTTTCTTGGTGCTCTCATAAAGCCCACGGGCAGTTCTGCTTCATCCTACAGGGTCGTCCTGGGTTGGAAATGACTCAGTGCCGGTGAGTTGTTTATTTTGAGGGGAGAGCATCCTCTGTCTGTAAAACTTTTCTACTAGTGCAAATCTATAACTTCTTGTGGCACGTTTGGACATTGAACATTGGGTTGGCCATACAATTTTAGCCAAAAGCAAAACAAAACCCCGCAAAATCTTCGCTGCCATTGAGTTGATTTTGTCCAATCCCACAGGACAAGGTAAGATTACTCCTATGAGTTTCTGAGGATGTCATTCTTTAGGGGAACAGAAAGCTTCATTTTCTTCTTGTGGAGCAGCCGGTGGGTTTGAACCACCAACCTGGTAGCTAGCATCTCAATGCGTATGACATTATACCACCAGAGCACCTGAGGATTTTAGCAAGGGACCTCCCAATGTTGGTGGATTCTCCTCGTCCGATGAACTTGCCACTAGGGTAGGAGGAAGAGACCGCCCACAGAAAGGCAGGGGGACTTGGGAGACAACAGCATAACCAGCTTTGAAGGGGCCTGGCTTCAGAGGAGCATCATTGTGTCAATTCAATCAGGGAGCCAGAGTTGAATATGGAGGATTGAACAGGCTACATGGGAGCACCCAGGTATCAGATGCTGACTCAGGAATACTGCTATGATCCCTCTAGCCAAGGGAACAGAGGAAGAGGTTGGAGCATTTGGAACCTAACAATTTTTAAAAGGGGACTTTAAGGTTAGCGCTGAGTCTTCTGAGGACAGGGTGCTGCCCACCTGGGCTGGTGCTTCGAGAGCTTAAAGCAGATAATCTCTTCTACCTTACCCACTGAGGAGGGGTCTGTCAGACTGGTGGGGGCTGTTATTTCTGAGGGCTTGTAATGAGGTTGGCTGTGGGAGAAAACATGGAACCAACTGCTGGCAGAGTGAGAGGAGCATCTTGGTCTCTTTCTAATGCATCCTCCTGGCAGATCCAAATGGGAAGCTGGCTGGGCAAAGGAGCAATTGTGGTTTGGTGAGTCCCAGCCACGGGGCCACAAATCAGAGTGTGAAAAGGTGGATCCAGAGCTGAGTCACCAGTCTCAACCAGCACAACCGCGTGCATTCAGTCTCAGGGGCTGCCAGGCCCAGAGCAGGCATTTGGCCGAGAAGGCGGCAAGGAAGGGACACTAGCAGCCTTGCTAGAGATCAACCAGCAAATGGGCAGGGTGATCAAAATGTGTCACACACACTGACCCATATTTAACTTCACAAACACAGGCTGGGCATCGGCTGTTCTGAGAAAGGTCAGGGGCCTGTGGAGTGGAGTTGCCAGAACATCGTTATGCACAGTCTTGGGAAAACACCCCACCCCAAACCTGGCCCTATCTCCGAGACAGACTAGGACCTAGCAGAAAATCCTTCTTGTCCTAATCATTCTTTTGTTTTACTATCTGTAGCCTCATGAGCAGCAAAGGATGGCAAAGGACAAGCTGATTGTGAGACACCCTGTTGTTTTAGGAAGTTGCAAACAATGGTGATTTTCACTCTTTTTGTCACCACGCCTCCCATCGTTCTGAGCATGCAGTTAAGTGCCCACAGCTTATGGTCAGGAGACTCCTGTGTGGTCCTACCTTCGGTCGGGGTTGGCAGTGCAGCTGCCAGCAGCAGCACATCCTCTCAGCATGCCCACCCCCACCCCCTTGCATCTGTCAATAGAATCTTGAGCGACTTGACACTACCTTGTCCCTGGGAAGCCCAGTGTGGATTGTATAAGGCCACACCAATTACAGCTCAGCACTGTTGCCAAACTCCTTTCTGTAATAAGCAAATACTTGGGCCGCCTCTCCAAACAGCCATCTCCGGGAACCCACTGGGACAAGCTGAAGACCCCACGGATAAAGGGAATGAGAGGGCATTGAGTCTCCTTCAAAAGAGAGTGTATTTGTGTGTGTGTGCTTCGGCACTTGTATAATTGTCATCTTCATGGGTGGTCACACACTCAGTGCAGGCTCAAGACAGACACTGGGTGCCAGTGTCATGGCTGTTGAGAAGCCTGGGCGGCCAGCACCCTGGGCTGGGATAGCTAACCGTGAGTGAGAGAGGGTGCTCAGAGAGACCCGGGCTCAGGCTCAGGATGCAGTCAGTCTAGGCTCCCACCATTCACCCATTGGTCTGTGCAGGCTCAGGGCAAAACCTAAGGCTTCTGCACACACAGGGCATCGGCAAGGAGAGAGCATTGGCTTCAGAGACCAAAAGATGGAAGCTTCTCTCCTGGCTTTTCCCGCCACCTTCTGTGTGATTTTGGGCAGTGAACATAGCCCCTGTGAGCCTAGTGCCCTAGGCTGATTTCATACAAGCAGTTCATTCTCCTCACCTCACAATAACATGGTGACCTCCTCCTTTAAGCAGAGAGCATGGAGACTTTGAATGTGCTTTAACAGAGAGGAGGGCAGACAGCACGTCCTGGCATGTCTAGGGGAGGGACAAATGTGGGAGGGACAAATGTGGTGTGTGTTGGGGGCCAAACAGGAGACCAGCATGGCTGGGGCCTGGACCTGATTTGAGAGATTGTGGGATTGGGTAAGAGGGCTTTTCTGCTGGAAAACCTTGAACTTGATGCAAGAACTGCTGATAAGCATTTAAGGGCTAGAGTGCCTTCTTCATCAGAACAGCGACATTAATGATGGAAATGAGTTCCAAGGAGATACATATGACGAACCCTGGGGAGGGGGAGAATGGAGGGGGCTGTCTCTCCATGGCAGTGGGGGCAGGGAGGTCCTGCTGGGCTCATCTAATTATGAAGACCAAAGGGGATGATGGAGAGCCTGGAGAGGAAGAGATGAAGCTAAGAGACATTGACAAGGAGTTCTTAACAGGAAGGACGAACAGATTTGTACAGGAAGAGGAAGGAAGGGAGGGAGGGAGGAAAGGAGGAAGGAAAAGAGAGAAAGGGAGAAACCAAAGAACCATCGCAGGGTTTGAGGCTGGCAGATGGGCAGCTCTGTTACGTATTGTGATCGTGAGTTGCAAATTCCTGGCATGAACTGCTGATACTAGTCTTACTATTACAATGAAACCTGTGAAAGCGGGAACTCAATGGGGTTGCCTTGTTTTCCCAGGTCTTGAAAGTTTTCATCCTTTGACAGTGGAGTCTTACTACTTTTCAATTATTCCTTTACTGGAAAACATTTGAGTTTTCCTTCTCTGCCAGGTTTCTGTGGTTGGAGAGTTTACAGTATTACTACTATTACCACCACTACCACTACTACTAGTAGTACGACTGCTACTACTCACGACTGAGTCATGGTGATTAAGAACTCATTGTGGACCAGGTACTGTACTGAACGCTTAATAAATATTCACTTTGATCCACAGGAATCAAATTGACTACCAATTCATGTGGAAGCCCAATATCATCAGTCAAAACAAGGACCGGGAGGGACTGTAGAACAGAACATCAATTGATTATGTATAAGTTAAAGTGGAAGTTGACAAAAATTAAAACAAATCCACCAGAGCCAAAATATGATTTTGGTATACCGCACCTGATTTAGAGACCATGTTAAGAACTGGTTGACTAATTGAACTCTAACTGATTTGTGAAATAATATCAAGAACTTCATACATGAAGAAAGCAAAAGGTCATTGAAGAGACAGAAAAGACCAAAAGTGCTCTTGAATTTAGAATAGTTAACGCAAATGGGGGGGAAATGTTGACATCAAAGAGCTAAACAAAAAATTTCAGTGGGCAACTTTAAAAGATGCAGATATACCTTTTGGAGATAGAAAATTTCAAGGGAAGAGCTGGAATAACTGAAGAAAAAATTCAAGTCTAAAGTGGCAACGCTGAGTCTATTGAACAATGCAGGAAGCATCAAAAGATGACAGAAGGAATACAGAGTCATTGTACACAACCATTTCAAGAGGTAACATATGATCAAGAACAGATCATACTGAAGGGAAAATTCCAAGCTGCACTGAATGGAGTAAGAGTATCAAGGTCTGAGGATTTGACAGAAAACCAACTGAAATGTTCCAAAATACTGATGCACCTCTGGAAGCACTCACCAGTCTATCCCAAGAAACTTAGAAGATAGCTACAGGGCCAACCTATTGTTAAAGATTAATATTTGTGCCCATTTAAAAGAGTACTGATCCAAGTGATAGGAAAAATTATCAAACATTATCATTAATATTACATGCAAGTAAGATTTTGCTGACAGTAATTAAAAATCCACTGTAATAGTACATGGACCTCCCAAACATTCAAGTCAGATTCCGAAGAAGATGGGGTCTTGGGTATCAGATGGATCTTGGGTGAAAGCAGAGAATACTAAATACTAGAAAGATATTAAAATATATTACATTTCATTGGCAACACAATCACATTAAACTGTGTAGAGCATAGCAAACTCAGGATAACATTGCGAAGCACGGGAATTCCAGAACATTTTATTATCCTCATGCTGAGCTTGCACATGAACCAAGAGGCTGTGGATCTCTAAGAACAAGGTTTCAAATAGGATGGTGTGCATCAGAGATGTATCCTTTGACCAGACTTCTTCACTCTGTCTGCTGAGTCAATCTGAGATGCTGGAGAACATGCCATCAGGACTGGGGGAAGGCAACCTGCAATAACCAGATGACACGATCTTGATCGCTAAAGCCAAGGAGGTCTTCAACTACTTATTGATGAAAATCAAAGACTACAGTGTTCAGCATGTATAACAACTCAATGTGAAGGAAACAGGAATCCTCACAACTGAATCAATAAATATCTGTGATAAGTGAAGAAGAGTTTGAAATTGTCAAGGATTTCACCTTGCTTGGGCTAAAAAGCAATGCTCATGGAAACAACAGTCAAGACATCAGACAACATACTGCTCAGGGCAGGTCTTCCTTACAAGACATCTTTAAGGTGCCAGAGCAGGGCTGTCACTTTGAAGACCAAGATGAATCCGCCCCACGCCATGGTATTTTCAATCATGTGAATGTTGGATAATGAAGGAAGAAAACTGGAGAAGAATGGTGCATTTGAACTATAGTGTTGGCGATAAACATGGGAAGTACCATGGATTGCCAAAAGAACACATCTGTCTTCGGAGAAGGATAGCCAGAATGTGTCTTAGAAATGAGGATACAGAGACTATGTCTCATCTACTGTGGACATGTTATCAGGAGAGTCCAGTCCCTGGAAAAGGATATCATGGCTGGTGTAATAGTTACATAATTTCATGTCAACTTGGAAGTGTCGGGTGGAGTCTAGCCTGTCAATCAGGTCATAGCCTGGTGGTGTCTCCTTGTGGGCATGACCTCCTCAGAAGGAGGGTCCTGGGAACTTTCCCCCTCCCTCTCTGTCTTTACCTTCCTGCTATGGAGTCACTTGAGGAGCTGCCAGAGCCACTGCCATTGGATTCACATGACTTTGCACCCACCGGCCAGTGATGTTTCTGCATTTGCCATCACTATTGGGGGCTGTGAGGAATTTATGGAGTAGTATCAGACTTAAGGACTAGTATTGGACTGAGGGACTTGATTTTGACTGGGATGGGATGTTTTCCTGATATATGACTACTTCTTCTTGACACAAAGCTCTCTCTCACACACATGAATGTCACTGCGTCTGTTTCTCTAGTCAATCCAGCCAAACAACCTTGGTGAAGAAGGTCAGTGACAGAAAGAGGAAGTGCTTTGATGAGATCAGTGGACACAGTAGCTGCAATCCTGGGCTCAAACATAACCACAAGTGTGAGCATGGCACAG
This sequence comes from Tenrec ecaudatus, assembly GCF_050624435.1. Taxonomy (NCBI): domain Eukaryota; kingdom Metazoa; phylum Chordata; class Mammalia; order Afrosoricida; family Tenrecidae; genus Tenrec; species Tenrec ecaudatus. The sequence continues at coordinate 15,783,556 of NC_134544.1, forward strand.
GGTGGGACCGCTGTTTGTGTTGTCGAACACAGGCTTGCACCTAGTGAGAGCTGTTCCTTTCTTATCTAGGAAGTCCCTTTTTGAGCATCTTTTGTGTGATAGGTGCTGGAGTATGCTTTAGGTGTTAACATTAGAGCCAGGTCCTTGCCCACACTGAGTTTACAATCTAGTCAGGGCTTCACACAATAAACATGTAAATAAAGAACATAAATACTGTTAGTGGTGATTGGAGACGTGAAGAAAATAATGGTAGTGGTAGTGTTTACCAGAGATGCTGCCTTAGAGAATTGCCCAGAGAGGTCTATAGTTACCTGTGTCCTAAAGGATGGAGTCCAACCACTGGGAGAGAGATCCAAAACCAAACCAAATTCGGTGCCATCAAAGCGATTCTGACTCATAGTGACCCTATAGAATGTGGTAGAATGGACCGATAGATTTCTGAGGCTACAGCCGTGTACAGAAGTAGGACGTTTCATCTTTCTCCCACAAGCCAGGGGGAAATCCTTTCATTTGGGGGCCAGAACATTCTAGGACCCGAGGCCACATCCCTGAAACATGAGAGCAGAGCAAAGAGTCACTGGAGATGTGGTGGGAGCCGAGGAGGTGGCTGGGCTCTGCCTCGAAAGGCTGGTGAGCTGAGGTGAGGAGCTTGGGTGATCTAAAGCACGACGGGAAACAGCTGAAGAGCTTCAGAGGCAAGACACGATCTGACTCACGTGCACAGATCTTGTTGGGAGGGCGGAGAGTGGGGACAGGAGACAGTGGAAGCGTCAAGTATTTGGGCAAGTGAGAGATAATGGTGGAAGTGGAGAGGAGAGCAGCAACGGACTCAGGAGTTATCCTGCCGTAGCATGAATAAAATTTACAGGTGGAGAGAAAGTGTGTGACTGGGAAAAGAGAGAACAGCCCCCCGAGCTCTGATTTTAAGACATGCTGGGTGTCAGCCAGCACTCTTGGTGCCAGACCAGGTTTGGGGGTGGAAACAAGATTCCCTTACTGGCCATGCCATGTCTGGGATGTCAACGAGTTATACACATGGCACTATCACACAGGCAGTAAGATTTTTGAGTGAAGCTTAGATGTTTGGTCTAAGTCAAAGATGGAAGCCATTGGGTTTGAGCCATTGGCATAGCGATGTTACTACAATCACAGGGCAGACGACTGCACCCAGAGAACAAGTGTGGGCAGAGATGAGGGTCACGGTGAAGCATATAAGACCACCAGCGACTGGGGTCCTGGAAGGAGCATGACCACAAGAGAAGCTGAGAAGGGACGCGGAAGGTCAGGGCACTGGAGTGGCCATCAAGCGAGAAAGGCAGGACTGGTCACAAGTGTCCAAGCCTGCTGTTGAAAGGATCTGAAAGAGGAAACCACTGGGTTTAGTTGGTAGGGAGGTCTTGAGGGACAATGGATGCAGGTTTTCAGTCCAGAGGTGGGTGGGGGGAGGGGGCAAAAGTTAGGTCACGTGATTGGAATGTGAATGAGGGTTCACCGTGTACAGACAACTCTGGACAAATATTCATAGCACCTTACACCCCAGTTTGATGGAGCCCTAGGGTCCAAAGATTGAGTGTTTGGCTGCTAACTGAAAGGTCACTGGCTCCGAGGGAGCAGAGACTTGTCAACCTGCTCCCATGAAGATGACAGCCCATGGGACAGGGTCACTATGAATCGGCATTGAGTCAATGACTACAAAACAGCAACGAATCCCCCATTTGATGTTAGAGAAAACGGCACTTCAGAGGTCTTGCTGATCTTCCAAAGTCACTCAAAGTACCTTGCAAAGTCAGAGGTTGAGCCCACAGTTGTCTTGACTCAACCCCAACTGCTTCCCTCCTGTGCCCCACCAGGGTCTAAGTTTCTTAAGTTCTGAACGAAGGTTTCATTTGCCAATTAGCTCCCTGCCTCCCATTTTCTCTCCTTTGATTGCTCTCACAAAATGACCTCTGATTAACATCCCAGGGAAGCCACCCCAGGATAAAGCCAGGATTCAAAAAGAAACCAAGAGAGATAAATCAGGGGGAGTCACGTGGGACATTTATAAATATATTCCCTGTTTGTCTCTGGCTGTCCTGAAACACCTGCGAGGTAGCGTCTTCTGAAATGAAGGATGTTTTATTCCCTTTTTCCCCCCTCCCATTCCATTTGGGCCTCAGGCAATCCCTGTGAAATGCTTTGGGGAAAAGCAACCACCCCACGAAGAAAGCAAACACAAACCTGGCCCCACAGCGGCTCCCAGCTTCTTTCTCGCCCTATCACTTTCCCCAAAGACTGAAGTGGCGCCACCTCTTGGGAGACTGCGGGGCTCTGGATGCATCGAAGGAGGCGCCTCCCCAAACCCAAACCTACTCCCCCCTGCCCCCGCCCTCAGAACAGAGGTAAGCTTGTCTTGCTGACTGGTGTCTGACAAAGCAAAACCTTTGATTTCCCCAGCAGTCATATAACATTGCCACCGTGGGAAAATTCCACACAGGCCAGGCTGGGTGAGCGTTCCCGAACATCCAGTACCCTCTGGACCCTTTTATCTTTCTCTGGGCTGGTTCTCACCTTGCCGACATACAAAGGGTCCGACCCCGTGTACTCTTCCAGGACAAAGAACTGGTTCCAAACCCAACTCCTCTTTGCCCGCTGGTGGGACTGCAGCTCGTCTGCCAGGTGTGCCCCTAGCTGGCCTCCTGAAGCTGGTGTCCCCAGGAGAGTGGCGGTCGTCAGGTTCATCAATCCCCAGGCAAACAAGGACATGCCAAGTCCCAGCCAGCGCTTTGCATTGCTCATTCTACCAGAGGTCCGCATGGGATCACCAGGGCTTTGGAAAGCAAAACGCCGGATGGCCCGCGCTGGAATGCGAGTCTTCTCTAAATGTTAAAGTGGTGCAGCTTCTTGGGCCCGTGCGCTGCGCAAGAGATCCTGCCTCACAGCCGTCCGCGTCCGTGTCCGCGTGCAGTTGGCTTGCCTGTCAAGTGAAAGGAAACAGAGTGAAAAGAAGGCGCATTCTTTCCCGTGGGCTGGCAGTAAGCTTGCAGTTGTCAGCTGGGCTGCTAACTGGTAAGGTCAGCGGTTCGAAACCACCATCTTGCTTGGCAGGAGAAAGACGAGGCTTTCAACGCGTGTAAAGATTACAGTCTCGGGAAACCCACAGAGTCTCTCAGAGTCGGAATCGACTCGATGGCAGTGAGCTTGAGCTTTCAATGTGCCTTAGAAATGTTTGAGAAATAACTATTTTGATTGAAAAACCGTGAAGATAACTTATCTTGCCATAATCAATCCCAAACTCTTTGGATAGGAACTTCTGCACTAATAAGTAGAAGGAGTACATTTCTTCTCATTTGGTACCTTAGCTTCAGGATGATGCTGTATTATTGATTGGCTTGAACTAATGGTGTACTCTTTGAAATATTTATGCTCAGACAGCCTCCTGAACTTTAAAAAGAACACTCATTTCCAAAATGTACAGCAAATAACTAATATTTTCATTAGCCCACATGCTTTTCTTGGCTCATTAAAAGAAAACAAAAGAAAAATCAAGTTATCCTGTTTGCTATCCATAATTATGTCTAACTCTGTTACTCAGGAGCCCTGGTGGCACTGCTGTTAAGCACTCAGCTGCTAACTGAAAGGTCATGGTTCAAATCCACTAGCTACTCCAGAAGTTCTCAACCTGTGGGTCTCGACCCCTTTGGGGGTCAAACAACCCTTTCACAGGGGTCATCTGATTCATAACAGTAGCAAAATGATAGCTATGAAGTAGCAACAAAAATAATTTTATGGTTGGGGGGGGTCACTACAGCATGAGGAAGTGTATGAAAGGGTTGTGGCATTAGGAAGGTTGAGGACCACTGAACTACTCTATTGGAGAAAGAGGTGGCACTTTGCCTGGGTGAATAACAGCCTTGAAAACCGCCTAGGGCAATTCTGTCCTGTCTTACAGGGTAGCGATGGACCAGGCTGGACTTCATGGCAAGGTGTTTGGTTTCAGGTTTGCATGTTTGGTTTTTAACTGATGATCCTAGGCATCTTGGACTTCCTGTACAAGCATCCAGAGACCCTTCCTGACTTTGATCCTTCTCTGAGCAGACAGTGGGACTCAAGATTCCTAGCCTACTGAGTCCCTCTCAGAACTGGACAGGGGCTGCCCAGGCAACCTCACTAGGATTTGATTGGCCAGTTAAGCACGATGTCATTCGCAGAAGACTTGAAAGATCTAAGAGTCACTTCCCACTGTGGGCATGCTCCAAACCAAACTCACTGATATCGAGTCAGTTCTGATTCATAACAACCCTCCAGGAGTTTCAGGACTGTAATTATCGAAAGGAGTAGAAAACCTCATCTTCCTCCCATGAAGCAAATGGTGCTTTCAAACTGCTCACCTTGCGGCTAGCAGCCAAATGCATAACCCTACTATCTCACCAGGGCTCTGTGAGCATGCTGGAGAGTCTAAATAACATATTCTGCCCCGGAGGGACAGACTGCTTTAGGTAAAGGGACATGATGCTACCATGGGGACACCTTTGCCTCAATCCATTTTTTGTTGCCCCGAGTCTTATGAGAGGTGGCCTCACTCCTAGGCATGCCACTCCAACCTCTGCTTCCCTTCCTTGGCTGGCGTTAGTGCAGTGACAAGACGCTCAAACCGCTGTCAAACAGCCCAGGTGACTCCTGCGGGCTTAGCACTTCTGTTAATTTAGAGACCTGCAGTCTCCCACTTCTGCACGTGGGCTTTCAGACTCGAGCATCTGAACATGCTTCCTTTCAAACGAATGCACTGAGGCTCCCTAGGTGACCACCTTCCACCCGCCACCATCGAAACCGGGCTGCTGTGATTGCCTCACCGATCTTCACAACTGCCACAGCCAAGGAATGAACAAGATCACCTTCCCATCCACTCGTGCCACATTCCACTCAATTTCTGCCCAAGAAGCCCATTCGGTGACAACTGATTAAAAAGGAATAAAAAGCTGGGAAAGGGCGCTAAAGATGTTATTTTTTTTAGATTTGGGTAAGAAAATGGCGAGCTGTGCCTGTCAGTAGTTCTAGTTTTAAAGGCAGATTGGTAACAAAAAGTAAGCCAGGTGTGCCTCAGAGGACGAGAGGCTTGTTAATAAAGAACAATGGTCCTGCTGGCAGGTGGCTTACCAAATATTAGTAGGTCCCTCTCTCTTTGGGTGAGTGGTGGACAGAAACCCAATGCTCACTTCTCTGATACCTGACAAGAGGAGGCATTCTGAAAGAAAGAGCCTTAGCCCAGGAGATGAATTGATGACAAAGGCTGGTGAGAGATAGCTGGGTGGTTTCAGGGTCTTGCCGGACAAACAAGGAAGCAAGCAGTCTGATGCCGCATGCTGTGCTTGGTGTCAAGGGTTTACCTGTCCGTATGTCCCTGAAGAGTACTAAATTGAGAGTCAAATATTCTGGCACCTGGTCTCATCTTGATCACCTCTGACTTGTTCAGAGTTTCTGAACTTCAATTTCCTCATCTGAACAATGCTCCTCTTGCCCCGCGCTTACAAGGCTCGTGTGTGAGTACCAAAGGATATCACACATGCAACCCAGACCCAGTGCCTTCGAGTTGATTCTGACCGAGGAAGGCTTTCCGAGGCTGTCGATTACTTGAGCAGCCTGCTCTTCATGCTTCTGTAGAGCCACTGGTGGGTTTGACCTAGGGGTTAGCAATCCAACGCTTCTCCGGCAGCGTGGCCACAGCTCAGGAGGCAAAGTGCTCTGTAATAAGCAAGACACCAGTTGGCATTTAAATAGCTGTTTAAGGAGACATGGCCTGTGTCATGTGTGAAAGTGATGGTGCTGAGCTCCAAGCATGCACTTTATCGGCACTTTGGGGACCCAAATTTTCTGTATCACTAGCTCTGCCATGTATCATCTGACAGCTCTTTCTATTTGCCAGAGGTATTCCCTGGTAGTAAAGTCTGGCCCACCCTAATTCTGTAATAACCAAACATTATTTCTTTCTGTCTGAGGAAACTTAATTAAGGACTAACAATGAGAAAACTCTTCTGGTATAGTGAAAAATTCTTTCTCGGATTGATTGTATTGATTAAAGATAGAATCCCTATCTATTCTATGTAACATATCACCTTCATGCATGCATCTCAGGGGCCCATGTATTTTCTACGCTCGAATGTCTATTCTGTTCTCTGACAGTTCTTACATCTGGCCTTGGATGCATGCGCACCTGTCTGTGGGCTATGCAGATGGCCTTCTGCTAGTCACACTGGGCACATTTTCTTTGCAGACCAAGGTCCGTGGAACTGTTGAGACCTTTCACCAAGCAATGCCCCTTTGATTGCTGAATCTTTGGCTCCACAGCAGTTACAAGAAGGTTTGTCCATCAGGCTGGCAGCTGCTCAGTGGGAGAATGAGGTGGCTTCTTCTTCTGTAAAGACAGGCAACCCCGTGGGGAGGTTCTCCTCTCTCCCGGAGGGTCACTCTGAGCCAGTATCGAGTCAGCATGTTTGTTTGTATTTTCCATTCCTTCATTTTCTCCCATGGCTTGCAAACTAGGCATGTGCTTCTGTCAGGGAAACTCCCTGGCGGTGTAGTAGGTCATGAACCGGGGTGCGAACTGCTAAGTCAATAGTTCAAACCCATGAGCAACTCCATGGGGGAAAGAGGAGTCTTTCCACTCCCATGAGCACATCCCATCTCAGAAACCCACAGCGGCGGTCCACCCTGTCACACAGGATCACTGTGAGTCAGAATCCACTCTCTAGCAGTGAGTTGGGTAGAGCCCCAGGGAATGAGTGCGTTGTTTGGGGCCTTTATGATGAATATTTTGTAGGCTGCTCCGTAGGTGACCCCTTGCGCCCCCGTTCTCTTTCCTTTCAGCCAACACCTACAAAGCTGGCGTCTGGTCCTTTAGGAAGGACCTGCGGAGCCCTCCGTGATCTCTGTGAACGCTGCTGGTCAGCCTGCCCCTCACACACTCCCAGGCCCCGAAGTGAGGAAGCCCAGCAGCATCTGCACACCCCTTCGGTGTTAAGTAACTCGATTGCTTCTCTTGATGGAAAGCACTTTGCTCCTGCTTGCTTGGGGCTGGATGCAAGAAAAAAAAAAGAAAAAGAAAACGATCCCTGCCGAACTTTTCAGAAAGGAAAGCCTGGTCATACAACCGTGCCATTCTTCTCTTCTCAACCAGAGCGGTTTCTATACAGGGCCGAGAAAAGCAGTTCTACCAGGCATGTTAACCAGTTTATGATGATTATAAATGATACACTGCTCACAGTCATGATTTCTCCCCCATGAAATGTGACTAGCTAGTGCGCATTTGGGGGTGGACTAATTGCTGTCATTCTCATAAAGGGAGACATTAATGTATGTCTATCTGGGTAGACAGATATGTTTTTGAAACACTCTAAAAATACATTAGTGGAAATTGACTTCTGCATGAAATGATTCCTTTAAAATGTTCTCCCCTGCCGCCGCCCTCCCCACCCCACCCCTCCCCACCCACGCCACGCCTATCCTGCCCAAAGCTCGGTCATGAAAACAGTGGGAAGAAATGACAACTGCACATACTGTGTGTGCTCAGTGAATGATTGTGACTCACAATTGTTGTGATATTTAAAATGTCAGGGGGAAGGCCATGGTTATTGATTTTGCCTTACAATGAACGGGGCTTTTATGGTTTCTCCCCCACCAACCCCACCCCTATTTCTTCCTCACTGTTCCTTTGACTTAGCCTCTCAGCCTTAATGGAAGTGCGACACAGAGGCGCTCGAATGGCATCTCCATGGAAGGCAGCAACTCCGCATCTGGAGGCCTAATTTTCCATTTTAATTTTCTCATGTGGCCTGGTGTCTTTTCAGAGTTCAATATAATGGTGGGCTTTTTAGGTTTAGGTAGGTGCACTTCTTTAAAGAATCACTTTTACTTATATAAAGAGCTTCAGAAATGTACTTAAAACAACAACAATAAAAACTCTACTGAGATCCCAGATCTCACGGCGAAACAAGACAGTGTAGCATATGGCACCGCAACATTAAATCAGAACCAACTCAAGGTCACCAACATTTCCACCTCCCAGTCAAGTCTCTCTTGAGACAGCTGAGCAAATTCCTTCCACTTGAGTGGTCAGAACTCTAAAAGGGCAGCGCTGAAGGTCCAGAGACTGGCACGGGTAGTCATGGGCATAAACTGGAGAGAAGTGTTCATACAATGGTCACCTGTTTGGATATTTGTGGTTCATAAATTGCATTGTGGAACACCATAAAGACTCAGTGCCTCTGTGCACAAACTTTCAACATTCCCAAGTAAATCTGTCTGTCTGCACTACCAACCTGCAGAGACATTTGTACAAAGGGTGCATAGTGTGCTTCTGTTTGCTGAAAGATGAGAGCACTGTCTGACTGAAGTCTTTTAAAGGGGCTCTGCTGGTACACTGCTTCAGCAGTCAACTGCTAACCTAAGCCTGGCAGCTCTGCAGGCCTCCTGGTGATCTGCTCCTCTAAGGATGACAATGTAGGAATGTTACAGGAAAGACAGAGAGACAGAATGAAACAGATATTGATAACAATCCTGGAAACCGGAGCTTTTAGGGAAGGATAGAGAGTGGATTGACTACCAGCTAGAAGAAGCTGAATGACTGTCGTGAGAGAGGGCCAGTGGGTGAGTTGTTGGTTGGCCACCAGTTAACGGAAACACTGTCCTGACAACACAGTGCACAGCTGTGTCTTACAAGGAGGACGTTATTAAATTCTCCTCTCCTTACTGCTGTTTGCCTCCTCTCACCCACTTTCCCTCTTCTTTTCTTCTTTCTTTTTGCTGTTCCTTTTTGTCTTCCAAGCCCCCACTTTGCCTTGCCTGACAAGATACAGCAGCCATGCCCATGTGCTCCAGTCACACTCACACTTCCCGTGGCCCCACCCACTGGGCGAAGGCTACTAACTACACTTGTACCACCTGATCATCAACAGATATTGGTCAGCACCAGCCCAAACAACCTTCAACTGTGCTATGGGAACAGCAAAGGGTAAACTATGTACACATCGACATTCGCTAACACCCACCACAAGACAGGTGGTGGATGCATAAGAACACACCAGCATACCATTATCAATTAAATACCAAACATCAGCACCACTGTGCTGCAGAGGGAGAAAATTTTAGTTCACAGGAAGAAACAAGACAAATAAGGGTTCAAGCACAGAGCCAGAAGACCTATCTGCGGGTGAAATGGCATTATGATCGCCTGATAAGGAATTCAGAAGAATGATGTTTTGGAACTTTTAAGGTAGTGAGGGAAATATTGAGAAAGTGGCAGAGAAAAATCACGGAAAACAACCAAAATATTAGAAGCATTCATGAAGCCTCTAAAAGAATGAAATAAATGTAAAGATCCAAAACAGCAAATGGAAACATATAAGTTAAATATTAAGATTTCAGAAATAGACAATACATTGAAAGGGCAAAGGAGTAGACTTGAATAAGTTGGGCAAATTAGCTTGGAGATAAATCTCTCAATATTAATCTGCTAGGGAACAATTAGTACAAAGAATGAGAATTCCGAAGAAAGCCTGAGAATGATGTGGGACAAATGAAATGCTACTTAGAAGGAGAACCAACAAGATTTCAGTTTCAGCTCTAATTCTGCAGCAGAAACTCTACAGGCAAGAAGGCACAGGGCGGCACATGTATAAAACTCTGGAGGAAAAAATGATGTCAACCAAAAATCACAGTCCCAGCACATTGCCCTTCACATGTGACAGTGCAATCAGGACATTTCCAGGTAAACAGAAATTAAGAGAATTTGTAAAACTGGGCTGACCTCATAAGAAATACTAAAGAGGTTTCTTTGGACAGGAACCAACTTCATCAAACAAAACCTGAGATTAATGTACATGACAACACCCCCGTTGAGTCAATCCAAATAAAAGTATCCAAAGTAAAACAAAGCTACGTGACTAAAAATAAGGAATCAGAGAGCTCAATTTTTAATGAAGAATTAAAAAGTAAAGGAAGGATGTGTGCAGTTACATCACTTTCAAAGGGAGAGGAAGTCAGGTCGGTTTAGTGAAAGGCAACACACGGTAAGAAAGGAAGCTGACCAAGAAAATGATGGCGAGTGGTGGTGCTGGAGCAGGACGATACTGGACAGCATGCGAGAGTTCAGCAGAACAGAAGTCAGTCCTGTTGTCCACACAAACCTGCAATAATGGTTCTTGGAGTAGATGCCTGGGTAGACTCTCAGGCTAAACCGGTGTGGGTTTGGCAGAGGATCTTTGTACATGAGCATACAGGGGCCAAGTTTTGAAAATCTTTGAGAGATAATTAAACACCTTGAGGGGGATGAGTTACTAGGCCTAGGGGCACAGGACCCTAGTCTCAGTCTCAAGATCAATTGGCATGATGTTTACCACAAAGACAAATTTCCACATCTTCCTTTCGTGAATAGTAACCGGGAACTTCAAAGCACACCAACGATCATCTCAAGGCCACTATTGGTTCCTCCCTGTGCACAGGAAATAACAGTGTTGAACAGCAAAGACATATGCAAACAGTTCTTCCATTGCACTCATGGACCACGTGAGGACCAGTCTCCATAGCCCTCAGATCAGATTCCTGGCTACCACGATCAACTGCTCTGAAAAAGGATCCCATTCATATAGGCCTGGATAAAATGGGAGAAAAACGTAGAAATTCAAACAATAAAAATGACTGGGCTTAGAGATCCGAGAGAGATTGGTAGAACTACAAAGACTCAGCCTGCAGGTCGGGGACTAAACTCACCCCAGGGTTCCATTTGCAGCCAAACAATGGGCAAGTCTATAAGTAGAACATCCACCTTAGAATAATTAGCCATCTGAGATAAAGTTCAGAAGGATAAAGGAGTGAAAGGAGGAGGACAGGGAACCAGATTGGAAATGGAATCAGTGACGTTCCATTGAGGGCATTGCACTCAGTGAGAGGAGACAAAATGTGGATGAATTGTTGATTGTAAAACTGACTATCCACTCTGTAAATCTTAATTTAATTCAAAATACACATTTGACCAACAATAATTTCACATTTTAAAAATTATATGAATGAGAGAATATATATGTAAAATGTCTTGGTCATGAACCAAAATACTAAGGATTTAAAAAATATTTTCAGTGAACTCTTTGTATCACATGGGAGGAAAACTTCCCCATATATGTGTGAATAAGGGAAAAAATTACATAGATACAACATTTCCCATCCATGACTGGAATTAGGGCAACCTTTGCATGTGTTCTTTGAATTATCTTCGTAATGCAAGGTTGGGAGAGTGTCCAAAGCATTGATAGAATTAGAAGTGACACATTGGGCCCCTATGAGTCGGAACTCACTCAATGACACTTAACGAACAGCGGGATGTTGATGGTCTTGGGCGGACGAAAGCATGATGGACAGTTAGATCCTTTTGATTAAAAGTTGGCTCTGAAAAACTAGATCACCCATGTTTCTGCTGTTCATCCCCCTCGGGGGGTGGTTATGCCTCAATCCTGGGAGACAGTGGATGGTGTAAGAGATGAAAATAATAATTATTATTATAATTTATCAAGGGGCCATGAGAGTGGGAGGTTTGGGGAGGAAAAAAAGAGGAGCTGATACCAAGGGCTCAAGTAGAAAGAAAATGTTTTGAAAAGGGTGATGGCAGCATATGTACAAATATGTTTGGTACAATTGATATATGGATTGTCATAAGAGCTGTAAGAGCCCCCAAATAAATGATTTACTTAAAAAAAAGGAAAACCAGGTCAACCCCGCTGTAAAAAGCATTCTGTATCTCCTGGGCCCATGCTGACCCTCTGGCTAGAGATTTTCTAGCAGCGGGAAGAAAGGAATCTCCACTTTAGAAATCCATTCTCTCCAGTTCATGCTCGATTCCTCCTTGCTTTTCAGTCTGTTATAATGGATTTTTCTAGATGATGGTGCTCTGTCCGTCTCTCTGTATTCTCCGTGGCTGGCAAACAGATTCTTGCTGATCTTTCTCACACATCCTTTAGTATCTAGTAAATGTTTCCATCCTAAAGGAGCTAGCATGTTTTTGACCTACTTATCCTCCCTCCAGTTTTCACTTTTAATCACACTAATGAAACCTCAGCTCAGTCCACGGGCAAGTGGTCTGACCACAGTTAGACCGAAATGATCAATTTTGACTTGTGAGTGTTTTCCCACCTGCTCACTAATTTCTCATTGATAATTGCCTAAATTTCGTGCTTGTTCTTTTAAAACAGGGAACCTTAGGAATGTGGGACAATCCTGTAGAAACCTTAGTCTTGTAAAATTCCTGTGGATGAAGAGTTTTTGGCAAATGTTACATTTGAGCTCTCAAATCAAGACTTCATCTATTAGTTTGATCAATATTTGAGTATCAGAAATGTACAATCAAAGAATGGATTTTGCAGCCTAACAAAATTGATTTTGAGTTTCAGTACTCATATCTACTATCTCTGCTACCTTGGGGAATTGATTTAAACTCATTCAGGCTCAGTTTATTCTCTACAAACCAGGGATAATTTTGGACCCTACCTCAGAAGGTTGTTTTGTGAGAATTAATTGAAAACTATACATATGGAGCTCTTCGCATGGTGTTGAGCAGATGATTAAAGTCTTGTGTCTGAAAAACAGTAGGTTATGAATAAGCGTTTGTTCCTTTTCTCTCCATCAAAGAATTTACATCCAGGTAGGGCGATCCAGCTAGTAATCTGAGTGATAGAAATAGTTAGATCAGGTCTAGGCGTGATGCCACTGATAGTTGTGCCACCAGGAGTCCTGGTAGCTTGAGTAGTGGATGTGCATTGGCTCCCAATCTTGAGATCAGCAGTTCGGAATGACCAGCTGCTCCTCAGGAGAAAGATGAGCCTTTCTATTGCTGCAAAGAGCTACAGTCTCAGAAACCCACAGAGGCAGTGTACTCTGTCCTAGAGGGTTACTATTACTATGAATCAGGATCAACTCAATGGATCAGTGGTTTTTTCGTGTGAGTTGTGTCACTTTAATGACTAAGGTGCATCTGATACAAGCCCTGGTCTTTCCATTACCTTTATGTGCAAAGAGAAGGGAAAAGAAGACAGAAGAAGCAACGATGGCTTCACACTCTGGTGGGCAGAGGACTGAATGCAGGCAGCCCTCTGAGCTACTGCAGGTTCTGTCCCAGACTACTGCCGCAAAGCAAATAGCTCAATAAAGCAGTTCATATACATTTGCTGTTGTTGTTTCCTACTGCATGTACAAGGAACCCTGGTGGTATAGTGTTTCGACAAATGTTGGGCTGCCAACCACAAGGTCAACAGTTTGAAATCCCCAGCTGCTCTTTGGGGAAAAGATGGGTCTTTGTACCCCCACCGAGAGGTACAGTCTCACAACCCCCAGGAGCAGCTCCACCTGGTCCTCTAAGGCCACCTTTACTTGGAATCTCCTGCATGGTGTTAAGTGTTTGGTTTTTGTGACTGCGTATAAAAGTTATGTTTATATCATACTGTAGTCTGTTGTGTGTGCAATAATAGCGCTATAAAAATGTTGAGCTGTTTTGAGAATTACCAAAAATATGACCAAAACATGACGTGAGCACATACTGCTGAGATAATGGCACCAAGGGATGCAGGGTGATCACAAAACTTCAATTTGTAAAAAGAGTAAAGAAAAGAGGGGGAAAAAAAAGCAATCCTTGTGAAGTGCCGTAAAGCAAGCGCAGTAGAGGAACAAACACGTCAACAGCACCACCAGACTTTCCATAGACAGACGTGTGTGGCACGACTTCGCCCACTTGCTTGCTGCGGTCAGGTCAGCAGGAAAGAGCAACGACTAGGAGGGCATGGTGGTTCGTAGAATGAGGGCAACGTTCAGTGAGACGGGTGCATACAATAGCCTCAACAGACTCAGATACACGACCATGAGTTCAGTGCCGGCCCAGGCAGGGTTTTGTTCTGTTACTCCTAAACTGCCCTAAGCCAGAGGTCTCATTGGCAAACAATGGCAGTAGCTGTCACACAGCTGCAGGAGGCATGGAAGCAACAGTGGCAAGGTAATCACATGTGGTGTTTGTGTTAGACAGCTAAGTAATTTACATTTCCTTTACCATTTAATCTCTCCAAGAACCCCTCAAAGGGATTGTTTTCCCATTTTGCAAAGAAATCAACAGTAGCGGGGTGGGGGTCAGTTCCTGCAGACTCTCAGAATGGCCAGTTGTGCACCTCTCTTTCCTGGCCACTGTCTGAGTCCTGGTCGCACGGGAATGGGCAGGCGTTTCAAATTAGGGAACTTCCCTCCCCCACACTCCAGAAAAGCAGTGGAGTAACCCGTTGCTACAAATCAACAAACAGAACAGAGGCTCAGAGGGTGAAGCTACCCAGCTAGTCAGAGGCTGAGCTGGGAGTCTCCTCAGGAGTGGACCACACCATTGCACATCTGACTCCTAGTGACCCTATAGGGAAGGATGGAACTCCCTGTAGGGCAGGATGGAACTCCCTTTGTGGGTTTCTGAGACTATAAGATGTCCCCTGGAGTTTTCGAGACTGTTAAAGTTTACAGGAGTAGAAAGTCCTATCTTTTGCGGGAGAAGCGGCTGGTGGTTTTCAACTGTTGACCTCGCGGATCACAGACCAACACAAAACCACTACACGACCAGGACTCCATCAAACCCCACACCAAACTCAGTGCCACTGATCTATGCCGACTCAACACAATACCCCTGTGAGTTTCTGAGACTCTGTTTATGGGAATAGAAACCCTGTCTTTCTCCAAAGGAGCTGCTGGTGGTTTTGAACTTCTGAGCATGTGGATCAGGCATCTGGGGAGTCCTGGTCCTTCCCCAGAGATGGGCATCCAGGGCTCCACAGAACCGTGAAAACAAATTGCTGGGCAAGGTCAGAGGAAGGAGCAATGTCTCCATGGGGTGAGGTGTTTACAGAAACACATTGACTAGACTTTGAAGATTGAGGAGACGGGCATTCCAAGCCCAACATGATGCAGTTGTAAAGGAGCAAATTCAGAATATGAGGGCCTGTCTGGAAGAACAACACATTCATTTATTTGTGTGTGGGGGGGGATCCTTTCAGAGGCATTCTGGGAGACAAGGCAGGACATACAGGCAGAAACTTGAAAACCGTTGGCTATTGGGCTGATCTGTTAGGGATTCTGTAATTCCCATGGCTTTTGAGCATGCAGAAGGGATGGGATCGATTTTCCTTTGTAGTGTTGCTGGGGAGGTATGGAAAGTCTGCGAGCAAGTCGTTTGAGAGGCTACTGCACCAGTTCAGGCAAAACTGGTCAGGAGAGCTCCTACCAGGGGCTGGAGGAGGAGAAGAGCCGAGCTGTCTGGAATATTGAGGAGGCAGGCTCTCTGCTACCTGCTAATGAACCTAGAGATGAAGTCAGGGGAGAAGGTAGGGAGAGATGAATCAAAGAGGACTTAAGCTTTTCTCTTTGGACAAGGCAGGGAGTTGGGAGGAGGTATTAGAGGCAGGGTGATAAATTTGGTTTTCAACTTAGGGATAAAAAATTCATTGCTCCCCACCTGATTATTTAAAGAGGTAAGAACCTTGCTGGTCTTTGTAGTCCCAAACTTCAAAGCAGCTTTGGGCATAAAGGAAAAGGATGTGAGCCGCTCTCCCTGGCAGCACTCCTGGCCTTGTACGGCGGGCACCATGCCGAAAGCAGCCTGGCTCACCAGTGAGGCCCCTGTGCTAAGTGGCTTTTCTGTGCAGACTCTGAAACTCAGCCTTGAACTTCAGCCCAGCCAGGGACTCTCAACTTGTCTGCTCTCAGGTGTTATTTCTTTTGCACCACCCTCCTCCTCCCACTAGGATGGAGAGAGCTTTGCCTCTAGACACACATACAGAGAACGCAAGGTAATCTGTTCAAGGCAAAGCCAAGGAAAACCCAAACAACACCCTGCCTTCGAATTCCATGGTGAATCAAAACAAACCTCTCATGGGTGTTTATCATTCACCCTGTTGAAGGTAAAGACAAACTCCCCTTCTATTGGAAGCTTTGGTTTCAAACCACTTCTAGCCTTGCCACTCCAGGTTGTTCACTTAACCCCTTTGAACTTCAAAAGGGTAGATTCCTACATGGTTCCTCCCCACCACTATCATGATCCCAATTCTACTTTACACTTCTGGCTAGACCAGAGGATGGACACTGGTACAGATAGGCATTGGAAACACAGGGAATCCAGGGCGGATGATCCCTTCAGGACCAGTGGTGAGAGTGGCGATACCAGGAGGGTGGAGGGAAGGTGGGGTAGAGAGGGGGACCTGATTACAGGATCTACATATAACCTCCTCCCTGGGCGACGGACAACAGAAAAGTGGGCGAAGGGAGACGTCGAACCATGTAAGATATGACAAAGTAATAATTTATAAATTATCAAGGGTTCATGAGGGAGGGGGCAGCAGAGAGAGGGGAAAATGATGAGCTGATGCCAGGGGCTTACGTGGAGAGCAAATGTTTTGAGAATGACGAGGGGGTAACAAATGTACAAATGTGCTTTATACAATGGATGTATGTATGGATTATGATAAGAGTTATATGAGCCCCCAATAAAATGATTAAAAAAGTGTGGTGGGTGGGGGTAGATTCCTTCTTTAAAGAATCCATTTACAAATGATCCTGGACGAGGCTTTCTGCTCCGGTAAAGAATTAGTCTCAGAAACCCCAGAGGAAGTTCTCCCCTGTCTTAGAGGGATGTGGCAAGTCGGCAGCGACTCAATGGCAGGTTTTGTTTTGTTGTATGTGTAGTGTAAAGGTGACGTCATGGGCTATTTAGGGTTTAAAATTTGTTTCTAAGCAATACATTCAGGTTTCCTCCAGTGTCAATGTGCTAGTAAATCTGATTTCTAAATTAAGTCCGATTTCCAATAAGATCCTACCCCCCACCCTGTGGCTGATATTCTTTATTTTAGTAGCTACTCTGTTGTTGGGCTGCATCTGCAGAGAGAATTTTCCAGGCTGTCGTCTCCATGGGAGCAGATGGCCATGCCTTTCCCCTGAGAATCCACTAGGTGTGTTCAAACCACTACCCTTCTGAATCAGGCCTTTTTATTTGCCACCTGCTAAGGTGCTTAATGGATTCGTAAAGAGTTTTGTTGGCGTATAATTCACATATCACACAATTCAAGAGCTGAGCCACATCAAGAGAAGCTGTGCAAGCAGTTCCCCAGTCTGGTTGAGAGCATGGTCTTCATCCTGTACACAGTGTTATTAGTTATCCCTTTCCACCCCACCTCCCCGCCATCACCTCAAGGAATCAGTAGCACAGTTACTGTTGCTATAGATTTCCCTCTCCTGGATGTCAGGTATAGAAAACCATAGAAACACAACAGCCAACGACAATAGCAAAGTGAAACAGGAAAACCTCAAAGGAAAGAAAGCAGGAAATATCAAAAACTAGAACAAATTTAAAATGGATCTAAAGGGAGAACAGATGAGAAGGTGTTGAATTTTAATCTCACTGCATCTGCCATCAGCCACTTCCCAGGGCAGTGTGCATGGTGTCACGGCCTCACACCCCAGTCCGTGGCCCCAAGGGATTCGACAGAGGCGTCACCCATGTGGAGTTCCCCTTTAACCCTTAAGAACAAAACAAAATGGAAGCCACTGTAAAATGGGTCAAAAAGGAGCTGAAGTGATATTAAGTGATATTTTAACCTAGCTACATCTGCTTCCATCAACCTCACAGTGCCATCTGTCTGGTAAAAAGGTCTTCACATCCCTCAACTATGATCGGGGGAGTGGTGGGGGAGGGCGAGGGGGATTCACTTGAGGCATAATACGTGTGGGGACCCTGCAAATGGATTTTGGGTGTCCACGGACATCCGTAGCTTTCTGCAAACCAGGTGTTCACTACTTAACCTCTGTTACCATTCCTTCCTTCAGATGGGAATTTTATTATTTACAATTCTAGGGTTACAGAGACTGGTGTTCTCCTTTCACGTGGATTTAGTTGATGCCTCACTTAGATACTATTTAGTTGATGCTTCACTTAGACACTATTAGTTGATGCCTCACTTAGATACTATTCTGTCTGGCTAGAGAATAACCAGACATTATCGAGTTTCTTCACCACACTTTTCTATAGGATCTATGTAGATCTTCAGCGATCTCTGCCTAAGGATAAGCATCAAGCAGAGCCACGTCATAAGAACAATTATTCCTTGATTGGGGCTAGAATTAAGTGCAAGCTTTAAATGTGATAATGCACCTATGTCTCATATATCTCTCTGGTTCGTTTTTGTGACATTGCTGTCATTTATTTAGAGAACATTATCAACCATTTGCCTGGGGCATCCATCAAGTCAGTGGTGACTCATAGTGGTCCTACTGGACAGAGGAGGGCTGCTCCTGCAAATTTCGGAGACTGTTCATATTTATAGGAGCAGAAAGACCCGTCTTTTTCCTTCACAGCTGCTGGCGGTTTTGAACTGCTCATCTTGTGTTTAGCAGCCCACTACACATGATAGTGTCATTAGTTTAGCTAAATAGTATAGAATTTAAAACATGATTGAGAAAAGGAAATTATATAAATATAGGCCAGCGATGAACCACAATACATGAGTTGCTGACTTGTAACAGATGAAACATTGGGGGTTGGAGTTTGGGCAACATTTTTATTAATGTTCATTCATGATGGCAGAGCCATGCCGAGCAGATGGCTGTTGGTCATATGGAAGCAGGGAGGGCATTAAAGCAGTAAGGGTGTGGTAGTTCTGGGACACCAGTCATCGGACATCCTCAAAGGCACGAGATTAGGAGGAAAGTCTATGTTCCCCAGTTCTAAGCCCTTAGGCTAGCGATTCTTCTTCATATAGTAGAGGGTTTTGGCCTTAAGTGCAAAGGCTGCAAGTGAGTTTGCGGTCGAGCCCATTAGAGGGTTTCCACATCGAGCCCTCTGGTGTGATCTATGAAGGATGTTGTGTGCCTTACAAGAACAGACTTGAAAGTCCCAGTAGCTTATGCACACGGACTAGGTCACCAAGAACTTCAAATGAGTGAATTTTAACTGAGTGCCATTTTATTTTTAGCCTATAAGATACTTAAAAGCCTGTTATTATTTTTATTATCTTTAATCTTTTAATTTGATTTAATTAATATTTCTTCAATACCAACCTCAATATGTGTTCTTACCAGCAGCACATTAGAAATAATATTAAGAGGCCTATATAATAAAAGTCAGTATAAAGTTCATGAAAGTAAAAGCAGCACGCACACACACCAGTGAGTTTTCAATGAACAATTGTTTTGTTCTTGGATAGCAAGTGTAATAAACCCTAGACTGTCACACACACTCGAGACCTGTGGCTTTGCCTATTGCAGAATCATAGAATTCTTGGCGGGAGTGCTGGGAGTCCTTAAGAGGACATTGGGATTCGAAACATTACGGTGGTTTAAGCTTAGGAGATTTCTTTCAGTTGCTTAGTTACAAGGCTCTGCCAATCAGATTGCTTAGATGTCTACCTCCTTCATTTAAGGGCTGACATCAGACTATCTCTTTTCTCTAATTTTTTTTCAAAGTTAGTCCCACCTGCTTTCTATTGTTGTATTTTCTGTGAATTCATTCCTTTGACAACCTCCTTATTCTTGAACCTACAGCTTCTTGATTTGTTCAGACTTCACCATCTGATTATACTGATGGCTGCTTTTACTATGGTCTATATCCTTCTTTAACTTCTCCTTCCCCATGAGGTCCTGCCTGTGTTTCTCATCCATTCATTCATTTACTCACTCACTAGTTCCTTTGAAAAACACTTTACTGGGCATTATTATAGATGATCAGCATTATGATGATGCCTTTGGGAGTAAAATGGACTAATTGCCCTCCCCGAGTTCATAGTCCTTTGGGGGAGATGGACTAGTAACCACCCAACTGCATTGAGTGGAAGGAAGATTAAACAGTAAGTCCATGAAGAACCCAGGAGGGGCACCTGGACCAGAATATGGGTGAGGATAGAGTCAGGAAAGTCCTCCTATAGGAGATGAAGCCAAGGATTGTTTCAGAAAAATACTATGCATTCCAAAGCCAAGGCAAGAGATGGAGGGATGAGGAAAGACGAGGGCCCATGAGGGGAAGCGAATATCTTTTTTTCTGGTTCCTGTCCCTGAGTGCATAGTGGGTTATATGTTGAGATGCTAACTGCAAGGACAACAGTTATAACTACTAGGTACTCGTGGGACAAACATCAGGCTTTCTACTTCCATAAAGAGTTACAGTCTCATGCATTGAAGGATTTCATCAGAGTATTGAGACAGCCCACAGACTGGGAAAAGATATTTAGTACTACTGACATATCAGACAAAGGTTTTATCACTAAAATCTAAAGAACTCTGTAACATTCAAATAAGAAAAAAAAATGAATAACCCACTGAGGAAGTGGGCAAATATCTTGAACAGAAGATTCACAAAAGAGGACACCTGAATGGCCCCATAAACATATAAGAAAATGTCCCCAATCATTAGCCATCTGGGAAATGCAAATCAAAACAATAATGAGATTCCACCTGACACCCACAAGGATAGCCCGATTCAAAAAAACAGAAAGCAACAAATGTTGGAGGGGGTGGGGAGATAGGAACTCTCATTCACTGCTGGTGGTCTTGTAGATACAGATAGTCACTGTGGAAAGAGATTTGGTGATACCTAACATAGATGGCAATTGAGTTACCTTATAACCTAGCAATTCCACTACTCTGCATATACCCAAACGAAGTAAGAGGCCATGACCAGACATCTGTGCTCCAGTGTTCATCACTGCATATTTCACAATTGCAAAAAATTGGAAACAGCCTACATTTCCATCAAAAGATGACTAGATTAGAAACTCTGGTCTATGCATACAATGGAGTACTACACATCCCTAAAAAACAGTGAAAAAATGATGAAGCACCTCGTCTCATGGAAGTTGTTGGAGGACATTATGCTGAGCAAAGTTAGCCAAGCATAAAAGCATGAGTACAATATGTGTGCACTGGGGGAAGTTCAAACAGCAGCATGGGTATAGGGGCCAATGTACATACGCACAGTTCCTGGGCTGAGGACCAGATACTCTGGCAGGAGTCAGACCAAACCCTATGATGCATGCATCATCAAAAATAAAAATATAAAAAAGATGCAGAGAGCACCTGTGTGGAAAGACATCTTCCCCGTGTCCCCCTCTCCCCGCTCCTATGTCTGTAAGGTCCACAGAAGGGTGGGGGAAGAAAGTAAAATGATGGCAATAGAGGGGCAGGGCACTGATCCACCCAAGGCGAGGGTGTTGGTTATATCGCCACAGGAAAGGGAGAGAGAGAGTAGATCTCATTCCAATGTGCCAAGCCTTGTGGGCAATGTTCCTGCTCGGAGCAGCTCATTTACAGAGAGGTCTGCAGGGCCAGCCCCAGCCTGAGACAGGACATCCTCTCCTAGGCGAGAGTGCTATAGAGGACAGCACTGAAGATACAGTTCTGGCATGAGGCCTGTTTGACCTGCTCACATGGGGCAAACCAAGAGGAGAGTGCCACAGACCAGTAATGAGAACAAGGCCAGGAAGTCCCTGAGGAATCCTGATTGGAGACTTCTGACTCAGGGGGCAGCGCTTGGCACCTCCTCTGAACTGGTTGGGGCATATTCACAAGGGGCCGCACTGAAATTCTACAGATGTAACCTGGTGGGTGGTGGGGCACTAGACCACTCCATCCTTGATGGAAGGAACAGCAATGGGGTCTTGTAAAAGGTGTGCCCCTCAGACACAAAATCTGAGGACTAAAAGGCTGTAAGTGCTATTCAGTAAGTGGGACCTGGGTTATGGATCCCTGAAAGAAAAGGGGATTGGACTGATAGTTTATAAGAGGGCCTGCTTGCTATTAACAGAGGGATAATCATCTACTCTGGATCAGGACAGCAGTTAGACTTGGAACCACTTATGTGGTCTCTCTCTCTCTCTCTCTCTGTCTGTCTGTCTTTTTTCCTTTTGTTGTCTATGTATACAAGATAGGCAGGATAAATAATCCTAAGGAGACAGCAATACGATAGACAGTTCTGGGGTGGTATGGGTGAAGAGGAGGTTGGGGGAGGGGAGCGATGACCCCAAAACAACAGGGACAGGGGAATAGCAAGGGATCTATAATTGATGGTGAGGAGAGTGTAGCGTTCCTGGTTGTGTTTGAACACCTGAAATTTATTTGAGAGGAATTACTGAAAGGTGAATGATTGGTAAACATGATACTGAAGCAGGAGGAAAGAAAAAAGAAAAAGAGGAAAGTAGAAGTAAGTAAAAATTATGTATATAGTTATATATAGTAAAAATTATATATATGATATATAATATTTATACCACTAAATACAACAAGGAAGCAGATGGACTTTGGACCTCTACTTAAATCTTACCTCAGTACAAGAATGGCTTGTTCTAATAATGTGGCAATGTAAGATACTCACCCATTAGACATATTTGCTGAAGACAAAAGGGGTACATAAGCAAATATGGTGAAAAAAGCTGATGGTGCCCAGCTATTAAAGGATATAGTGTCTGGGGTCTTCAAGGCTTGTAGTTAAACAATGGTCATCTAGCAGGGAAGCAACAAAGCCCACATGGACAAAGCCCACAAACCTGTGTGATTTTGAAGGAATCGGTATCCCAAAAATAAGCAATAAAATTGATGTGGAGTGTGGACAAAGTGGAGACCCCAAACTGACCTGTAAGATAATTGGACATTACCCACAGAAGGGCCTCATGGAAGGGATGATATATCCAGAGCTCAGAATAGCACAGATAGAACACATAGCTAGCCTCTAGGTCTTTAATATTTCGTCCCCTGACTATTATGGTCTTCGTTTTACCTCATAGACCTGCATACATGCGTACGTTGTATAATTAAGATAGTTTGATGCATGAAATCCAAGATAGCTAAACCCTTCAGAAATACGAATGGGAGTAAGGATTCCCTGAGTGTAAGGGAAGAGAGGGGTGGGGTAACCAATAGCAATGGTGACTGTATAATCCCACTCGAGGGGAACAAATAACCGATTTGTAGGTGAACAGATAACATTGGATGGGGTAAGACACTGAAAAAAATTTTATAAAAGGAATAATATATAATAAGGGTTTCTGGTGGGTAGGGTGGGGGAGGGAGGGGATAAAGGGGAGCTGATATCAAAGAGTTCAAGAAGAAAGGGAATATTTTGAAAATGATGGTTGAGCAATTGTACAATGATGCTTGATCTAATTGAATTAAAGGGGTGGGGAAAAAGAAGTTTAAATATTTCTCAAAAGCAATCTTTCAGTCTGAGGGGCCGCCCACAATCCCAACTATGTGGACAGCTGCCCCGCCCCCCAAAAGAATTTATTTCAGAGGACAGCACTGAAGCAGCAGCTCAGGTAGAGGGACATGTCTGATTAGAGAACAGGGGAGCAGATGAAGAGGGAGGAAGAGAGAGTGGAGCACACATCCTGGCCCACTAAGCCTTGAGGACGATATTCCTGCTTAGAACAGCCAATCCACAGAGAAGACCATATGGCCGGTCCCACTATGAGACAGGACATCCCTCACTGACCCATAGCCCTACAGGGGACAACACTGGAGACATAGTGTGGGAATTCCGCCTGATCTGATCTCACCACACCGAGGCAAAACACTAAGGGTGTGTAACAGAACCGCAAGGGGAACAGAGCAACAAAGTCCCCAGGAAATAGCAAAAATAAACTTTGGGGCCAGGGCTTGGCACCCATCAGAATCGACCGGAAAGTACTCCTAAAGGCCAACAAACAGTTCTAGAACTAACTACGAGCTTTTCTTTTTTGATTGTTGTTGTGTTGTGCTTTGTGATTGACTTTTTGTTGTTGTTGATTTGTTTTATTTTGTTGCTTGGATTTGCTCTGTCTTGTTTTTGTGCACGTTATTATCTCTGCAGGTCTGTCTAAATAAGATAGGCTAAATGAACAATCTGGAGGAGAAAACAATGGACGGACAGTTCCAGGGGGACATGGGAGAATGGGATATGGGGGAAAGGAAGTGGTGTTAACAAACCCAGGGAGAAGGGAACAATAAGTAATCCAAATCAGTGGTGAGGAGGGTGTAGGAGGCCTGGGAGAGCATGATCCAGGGTAATGTAACCAAGAGGAATTACTGTAACCCAAATGAAGACTGAGCATGATAGTGAAATAAGAGGAAAGTAAAAGGTAATAGAGGAAAGAGCTAGACAAAGGGCTTTAGACAAAGGGCTTTTATAGAGGTCTAAATAAAGGCATGTAATATGTAAACATATTTATATGAGGATGGGGAAATAGATCTATGTAGAGAGATAGATAGATAGATAGATAGATAGATAGATAGATAGATAGGTTGGGTCTCCACTCAAGTACTCCTTCAATGCAAGAATACTTTGTTCTATTAAACTGGCATTCCATGATGCTCACCTTCCTGACCCGATCACCGAAGACAAAGCAGGTACATAAGCAAATGTGGTGAAGAAAGCTGATGGAGCCCAGCTATCCAAAGATACAGCATCTGGGGTCTTAAAGGCTTGAAGGTAAACAAGCTGACATCTATCTGAGAAACAACAAAGCCCACATGGAAGAAACACACCAGCCTGCGTGATCACAAGGTGCTGAAGGGATCAGTTATCAGGAATCAAAGAATAAAAAATCATATCATTGTGTGCTCACCTCCCGATATGATCACTGAAGACAAATGAGTGCATAAGCAAATGTGGTGAAGAAAGTTAATGGTGCCCTGCTATCAAAAACAGCGTCTGGGGTCTTAAAACTTGAAGATAAACAAGTGACCATCTAGCTCAGAAGCAACAAAGCCCACATGGAAGAAGCACACCAGCCTGTGTGATCACTAGGTGTTGAAGGAATCAGGTATCAGGCATCAGAGAACAAAAAATCATATCATTGTGAATGAGGGTGAGTGCAAAGTGGGGACCCAAAGCCCATTTGTAGGTAAGTGACATCCCCTTATGGAAGGGTCTCAGGGAAGAGATGAGGCAATCAGAGTGCAGTGTATCAATGATGAAACATGTAACTTTCCTCTAGTTCATAAATGCTTCCTCCCTACCCACTATCATGATCCCAATTCTACCTTACAAATCTGGCTAGACCAGATGTACACTGGTACAGATAGGAACTGGAAACACAAGGAATCCGGGACAGATGATCCCTTCAGGACCAGTGGTGAGAGTGGTGATACCAGGAGGGTAGAGGGAGGGTGGGGTAGAAAGGGCGAACCTATTGCAAGGATCTACATATACCCTCCTCCCTGGGGGACGGAAAACATAAAAATGGGTGAAAGGAGACATTGGACATTGTAAGATATGACAAAATAATAACTTACAAATTATCAAGGGTTCATAAAGGAGGGGGAAGTGGGGAGGGAGGGGAACAGTGAGGAGCTGATGCCAGGGTCTTACATGGAGAGCAAATGTTTTGAGAATGAAGAGGGCGATGAATGTACAAATGTGCTTTATACAAATGCGCTTTATACAAATGATGATGTATATATTGATCGGAGTTGTATTAGCCCCCAATAAAATGATTTTTTTAAAATCAATCTTTCCTGGCTTTTTGAAATTCAGCCACAAGTCACAAATCATCTTTTATGTTGTTCAGAGTGTTTTGGAGTGTAATCACAAGCTGTCAAGTCTTAGTTGAATATAAGAAAAGAACTACCATGATCCTGGATAAGAAGACTTATGGGTATGAATTTTCCTCTAACATATACATTTCAGATAACCTTAGCATGTTTTTCAGTGGTGATTGTATAGTGTTAAGGAAATAGAGATGTTTGGGTATAGAGCTATGGTCATCTAAGTTCTAGAATTCTAAGATCTAGAATTCCTAAAGCTCTCAAGGTCTACTGTGTAACTGCTCGGCTCTGTCCTTACCACTGCCTTCCTGTCAGCATGTCATACTGAGGGACTGGCATGTGGCTGTGAAGCTGGAAGCTTTGGTCCCAGTATTTCAAATATCAGCCAGGTACTCTTTGGTGGACAGGTTTCAGTGGCTCCTTAAAGGCTCAGACATACTGGGAGGACAGGCCTGCTGGTGGACTCCTGAACATAAGCCAATGGAAACCGTGTGGATCACAACCAAACCCTGCCTGATGCAGAGCTGGGGATGAGGCACTGGTTTGGAAGACACCCAGCACATATAGTCGCTGCCACAAGGGGCTCCAGCAGAGCAGTGGTGGTGAAGAGGCTGCAGACTGAGTTAGCTTCGGTCATCAGCAGTGCTTCATGCCATGTGCATGGGGTTCACCACAAGTTGGATCTGACTTTGTGGCAGTTACCCACAATAATCTCCATGGGGCAAGCCTTGGATAAATGTCTGTTTCCAGGCTGTTTTTATGATCAGATAGCTCTTCTGTACAATTCTTTAGTTCAATAGCTGGAAGCAACTTTCAAGTCAATGTGCAAGAGGATCTTTGTTGGGGCTCTGGATGCATTACAGAGTCTATCTCTACTCACAGTCCTTAAAAAAAAAAGTTGTTTTGTCCAATGAATGCTGGTGGGATCAGCTGTCACTAAAAGGTCAGCGGTTCAACCCCAACAGCTGCTCCTCAAGAGGAAGTCGGGGCAGTCTGCTTCATAGCCTTGAAAATCACAGAGGGCAGTTCTCTGTTGTGTAAGGCCATGAGTTGAAATTCACGTATCAGTCATGAGTTTGGGTTTTGGTTTAGAATTGTGGACCATATATTTTAGTTTTCATTCTTCTTTGGGGTGTTCTACTCTATGCACAGGGATTTGGGGGTGGGGGTGCAGGGAGGGAAAAGGTGTCCCAAATTGTCAAGACAATATGACCCCAAACCAGATGCTTCCAATGAAGTGGCACTGTCCTGGGTCCCAGTAGTGAGCAGTGCACCTGAGGAATGAGAACCGTTCTGAGTCCACTTTCTCAGTCCCTGGGCTCCTGAGGATCTCTTTGGTTTTGACATCAAGCCGCAAAGTGGACTGAGGTCTGAATCCAGCGACAAAAGCGTACTTTACTCAGTGAAGGGTGGCTGATGCAACCAGCAGTTCCTTCCCCACTTGAGCTACTACTGGGTCATTTTGGCCTACCCTCTACTTCTCTGGCTGTCTGTTGCTATTGAAGACATCACCGCAAGAGTCAGCAGCTTAAGGCCGCAATCATTTAACGATAGCTCCTGGCTTCTGTGGGCCAGGCCTTCTGAGGCATCTTGGCTGGGTGGTTCAGGCTTGGGCTGCTCAGGCATTTGCAATCAGATGGTGAGGTAGTTAGTTTATTGTGCCACCCTGGCCGATAAACACATGTGGGGTTAATTGAAGGGCGGAGGGATACATGGCTTGGTGAGCCTCACCTTTCTAGTTTTCAATTCTCTTGTGATGGTTGGACCAGGGTGCAGCTGCCTTAGACAGTTCCCTGCTTCCGCTGGCAAGGCTCACTTCCTGCAAGACATCCCTGAGGAGAAGCCACATTGACCTACCCTGATGCAGCCCTGGGTGCTGGAGCAGCCGTGTGGAGACACCTGCCATTGCTGAGCTGCTTACACATTCATTGATTCAGCTTTCCTCCTGCAGTCGGCGTCATAGTGTGTGTTTTGTGAGATGGAGGAGAACTTTGTGGATTGGTGTCGGTCATATGGGTTCATGTTGGACTTGTGGGCTTGGGCATCACTGGGTTGGGATGTTTTCTTGATGTGCACTTACCCTTTATATGAAACTCTCCCTTATATCTGAGTTCCTGTGGGCTTGTTTCTCTAAAGTTCCCAGACTAATACAGATGGTGACTAGAGTTAGAATAACATGAGTCTGTGCACACAGCTGGGGCTGCCTGGGCCTCTCTCTCTCTCTCTCTCTCTCTCTCTCTCTCTCTCTCTCTCTCTCTCTCTTTCTTCATCTACAGTCATGCCTCACTTAAGGTCCACCAGACATTCTGTGAGTAAGACATTCTGTGATTTTCTCACTGGTCCTTTGACAGCTGGGGGAGTTTTTTCTTTGTGTTTGAGGACCCTTGTGGTTGTCAAGTGTGGCATGCCTAAATCATGCAATAGCATCCACTGGTTTACCCTTGCTGACTTACCACCTTCACGTTGTTTGAGAAGCTTTGTTTCCCTTCCAAATCGACACTTCTTGGCTCATTTCTGCTGCTCTCATAAGCACTGGTGTTGCTAAACTTGGGAAGCATGATGCCTTTCATAGTAATATTTATGAAAGAAAATTAAACAGAGATAATATGACCACTCTCATGAGACAGCCGATACATGAGATTGGAGGCTGCTACCTACAAGTTTGGTTAGCTTTTGGGTAGAAGACACAGTCCAGTCCATGTCTAAGCCAGCCACACAGGCATTCACTATGACTGTCAGGACACATGCCTTTACATTATACGTATGCTGTACCATGATACCCTGAAAGTGTAATCGAGTTGTGTACAAGAGACAGGGCATACTCATGTTGCTTGTGGGAAGCTATGAAGTTCATTATATCTAATTCTTGAGGGAGATTTCTGAGCTCTGTTATAACCTTGTGGGTCCATGGATTATTGATGTTGGCTGAGCAGACATTCTGTGTTCCATGCTTGTATTCAATCCCTTTGGGCTTCTTTACAGCAGGATGGCTTTTGGGAGTGCAGTGGATGCTGACAGCCAGCTCGGGGCCGTACCAGAGTGCTCTAGTACATCTCAGGACAGAGGCCACATCACCGTTCACTCCCTGGCCTCAGAATCCCCGTAGCACGATTCCTGCAGCATTCTGTAGCTCATGACCAAGTGCCATGGCCTCCCGCGCTCACAGGGGAAGAAACTAGAGTCCATCTCCTGACCGCAGGGTGGGAAGGGCCTAGAGAGGCATGGGGGGAGAGGGAGCCAGCTAATCCTCACCTGGACTTCCAGGGTGGTCAACCCAATGCCAGAGTACCTTTATAATCTCACCCTAACAAAGGGCCAGCTCCTGTCCCCAGAGAAAAAGCAGTTTCTTATATTTAGAAAGGGATGGTGTGAAGCAAGTATTCTTTCATCGAAAGAGACATATTCAGAACTGGTTTTGTCAGACTGATCTAATTTCCATTTACTTCATGACTGAGATCAGTGCCTCTAAAGCCAGGGGGAGAAGGGCAGTTGTAGTAATCTCTGCACGCTAGCATTTTGATATGAGTGCTAGGATGCTTTTAACAAATGAGAAAGTTCGGCTTTGCCTGTTCCCTGCTGAGTGACTGGGAACTCTTATCAGTGGATAAGTGTCAACTTTAGTGCAAGAACTATCACCTGGGAGTAAGTTCTGGAGACAGCATGTACTCATTCCTAATTCCGATACTCTCTACAGTCATGAGTAGTCTTGAATGTCTATGTGAGTGGGGCATGGAGCAGCTACATGAGGGAAACATACTGCTTAGCTTTAGGCATTGGGTGCTGATGAATTGGATACAGGGGAAGCAAACAAAGCGGCGACACATAAAGTGGGATCTAGTAACATCTGGGATTGAGAAACTCATTGGACAAAGAGAGAAGTAGGGGTTATAGTGTATATCACTTCCTCCCAGACTGATCCCCTGCCCCGCCTCCTGCCTTTTAAAATATTTTCTCTTTGTGAACTCTTGGCCTGGCTTACTCTAGTCTGATAAAATGGCACTTGTCACCATCAACTAGAAAATCCAGAAGTCAGATTCTGTCTGGCTCTCTACCTCTAATATTTGCTCACTTTGATCTGTCATGTTCTACTAATTCTACCTTTAAAGTCTTCCTCAAATCTATCTTCCCTCTTCATCCCTGCTTCCCTGGATTTACCAGTTACCTGTTGGTGCCCAGTTGTTCCTTTCCCCTGATTATCCCAAAGGAACAGTGCTCCATACCGTTTCCATTGACTGCTTTTCTGGGAAGTAGACGACCCACTCTTTCTGCCAAGGCACCACCGGATAGACGCAAATGTTCAGCACTTTGGTCAGCAGTCCAGCAGGGTAACCATTGATTCCGCCCAGTTTCGGCTTTTTAAACTTCATCCCTGTATCACGCAACCCAAACGAAACTCACAGCCATTGAATCCTTTCCGACTCTTAGTCACCCTCTAGGAGGGCATAGAAGTGCCCCTATGGATTTGTGAGATTGTAACTGTTTACAAGAGTAGCAAGCCTCATCTTGCCCCCGTGCAGTGTTTGTGGTGGTCTGGTGCTGACTTTGGGGACCACAGCCCAATACATAACCCTTATGTCACCAGTGGTCCTCATTCTGGTCCTAGTTCCCATCTGCCAGAGTGCTCTTATCACACCAGGCCACTCAGCCACTTCAAGTGCTCCAGTGGCTTCTTAGCTGGGGAAATAGAACTCCTTGACTTGGCACGAAGGTTTTCTGGTCGGGTGTCTCCCTACTTTTCATAATTCATTGTCCCTGCTCTGTACAGTTTCAGTCCACCAAAGTAATCTCTCTCTGTCTCTCTTCTATCTCTCTCTCTCTCTCTCTCTCTCTCTCTCTCTCTCTCTCTCTCTCTCTCTCTCTCTCTCTAATGTCTTATTGACTGAACTCCGGTAATACTTGTGGCAAACCAGGAATGTTAACGCTTCTGTCTGGAATAAAGTGGTTTCTGTATGGGAATTGCTGTCTGGTTCCCCTGTTTTGATGCTGTAACAACCCCCCATTTTTATTTCCTCCTGTCCCCCCTCCACTCTCCCTTGCTCCCCTCCTCTCTCCTGTTCTTCCTTCCTTCTACTTACACGCCATTTCATGGTACCAATGAAGATGGCCAAGTGTTACTGATGGACACAGCATTAGCAGTTCAAAGTCATGATTGTTCCTTTCTATGGTGGCCAAGACATGCTGTCTCGCCACAGAGTGACATAGGCTCACATGGACCTTTTACAAAATTTATTATCTCTTCTACAAACCTTTTCATCTTTCCTATATAGTAAAGGGCACAATCTATAGCAACCATATACATTTTCGTTCTTGACTTGAAGGCTGAGAACCGTGGAGCAGGAACCAATCCACATGCTTTGACTCATGCTAAGGAAACAGAGATTGCAAATATTTCCCTTCAGAGTAAGCAAAGTCAGTGAAGGTGGAAGAGAGAGGGTAAAAAGAGAGGCTGAATAATGGGAAATGCATTCTGAGGAATCAGACGGATCCCCGTCTTCATAGCCAATTTAAATGACAGAATTGGTTTATAGCATCAAGTTAGAAGTAGAGAAAGCTATAAAAGATCAAGCCCACAAGTTGGTTCAAACAGGACATCCACGGACTGATGCCACATTATATTAATCTGATTACATATAATAGAGCCTGCCCGTGCAAATCCTGCTGGGAGTTGTGTTTAACCAGACGCTTTGATATTATTTGATCGAAAGCTACTTTGGACTCAAAAGCATCACAGACAGCAATCACTTGCGCCTGCAATCCATCTTAATCTGCTGCAGAAACCAGTGTTTTATACAACCCCCATCATAATCTACTCCCAAATTATAAACATGGGCCAGATGGCTGGGATTTCAGATGAGCCTCTTCAGAAGCTACAGACTGAAATTTGACTCAATTCTTCACCAAGTCCCACATTTTGACTGTTCACTCAGCAGCTCCTCGTCAACCAAGGCAGGGGTTCTAATGAATACTGCGGCCAGCAATTAGCAGCCCTCCCATGAGGATCTGAAATCTCCATCGCAGATAGGTTCATCTGGTTCCCACAGGAACCAAATGGACAGCTCCTTTCCCAAGATCCCCTCTCAAGGCCACGCACCCATCTCAAATGCTCCGGGGACATCCAGCCCCAGGAAGAACAGTTGGCATGAGCAGTTGTGTAACTTACTTTTTTCTCTCTAGCTTCACGAGGGTCACATCACGCTGCCTGTACCCATTGCATGTCACACACCAGAAAGGGGTGCTTCTTTTACCAGCTTGGGACGGGGACTTTAAATTATAATCGACTCCCAAAGCGGCCTTTCACTGGGTGGAATTTGATTCAATAACTTACAGGGGATAAATCAGCCTGGGCCCAGCTCTTTCTCCCTCCAAGTGCCTGGCGTCTCTCAGAGGAGGTGGGACCCAGCCAGCCCTGAGTTGCTGATGCAACCTAATGGCTACTTGGGAAATCAGGGAGAACAAAGGGCCTCACTGAAGTTGAGGTGATTAGTGGCCAATGATGTATGAGCGTGGGAGGGAGCCTGGTGCATGCAAGGAAAGGGGGCTGGCCGTTGTTGCCCTTGTCTCATGGAGGACAAAGGACTCTGTCTTTAAACATATGAGGTCCCAGGGGATTTCATAACAGACGCCTACTGAGAAGGACCATTGGCAGCTTTGTACAGAAAGAGCTAACGTTCTTCAGACAGGTGAGTCTCCACCTGGAAGAGTTGAGAGGCAAATCCCCACTAGCTACTTGTGTGTTTCAAGAACCCAAGATCCAGACTGAGAAACTGTGTGCCTCTTTCCAATCGCAGTGTGCTGCGCTTCCAGTAAGAGAAAGCAGGCACTCCGTTGAGCTGCACTCTCAAATGACTGTTAATTAAATAATACTCCCTAAGAAATCTGTCATCACGGGCAGCCAGGGAGGGGTGTGTGGAGCTTGCCGGAGGCCGCTCACGCTCCAGCAGAGGACTCTTAATTGCCACAAGAGGTAATTTCACTGGGGACAGTAACTCACTCTCCCCACCCCTGCAGAGTTGTCAAGTACATTGTATATCTTCAACTTTTCCTTTTTTCACCGGACCTGGAGTGTCACAGGGCTAGAAGGGATCATTCCCTCTTGGCCCACCACTGAATGAGTTGGTCTCTCCATAATGGAAGGGGGTGGGAACACATGTTGTTACTGGAGCTGTCATTCCTAAACCGCCCCCCCCCCTTTCCCTTTCAGACAAGGAGAAGTAAGGAATCCAGATTTTAAGTCAACGTGCCCACATTACTTATCCTCCAAAGGAAGTGACCTTGCTGGTATGCCACCGACCAAACTCTGTCTCCTAATAGACAGTGCTGGGGGGGCTGAGCCAGGGTCAGCAGAGACCTCTGAGCTGGGGGCGGGTGAAGGCTGCCAGCTGCAGGGACAACCATGTGCTTTGCCCTGGAGTTGAACGTGACCTTACGGACCAATATTTTTCTCCCATTCATGAGCAGAGAATAAAGACAAATATTAAGAAAAAGCTACCGTCCCCACCACACCCCCTTCCACTGTTCTCAAAGCCCCCACATCCCATTTCAAGGAGAAGTGCTGTCTCAGCGGCTTTTCACAAATGGCTTCTTCTTTTTCACTAATGGAATTCACTTCTCACCTTCTGACTGGGGCTTTGGTTTTTAAATAAAGTTATAGACTTGTTTCTGGGGGATTACGCTGTAGAATGCTACTCGGTGGTATTTCATCTTAACAGTTGCATTTGCCTGAGAGAATGGCCAGCTGTGCCTTAGAGAAATGAGAGAGAAAGAAAAAGAGAGAGAGAGAGAGAGAGAGAGAGAGAGAGAGAGAGAGAGAGAGAGAGAGAGAGAGAGAGACTCCTGATGTAGTCCAACTACTGAGCAGAACTTTCCTCAGCGTCCCATTTCAGAATCATGGCAGTAACCTTTTAACTTCATAGTCCTGTTGCATACGAAGGGGCTTTAAAAAGTTCATGGGAAAATGGGCAGGAAGATAAGTTTGAAGGCCCCCTTGGATCTATCAGTGTGCCATCATCAGCAGACTGTCCAACGTTCCTGTGACCCAAGAGCTTGCTTCCTCTGCCCCATCTGTTTCCACCCCTTCTCTGCCTGTGCAGTGCCACTAGATCTCCCTCCACTCTCCCCTTCTTTCCTGGGACTTTTCTCTCTCTTTCTCCCACGAAGACATGAATGGGCCAGCATCTCCACCAGTATGTCCAGACATGGCCAACTAGCCCCGGAAAAAGATAGCGCCCCCTTGTGTCCGAGCCCTGGCTGACTGTGCGCCCTTCCGCACCCACAGGCAGGGCCTCCTCAGTGGGAGCTTGGTAGCAGTTGCCAGGACAAATGCAGCTCAGGCTGCTTGTTCCCTTTTTGCTCTCCAAAAGGGAAACAGAGAGCATGGGGGAGCAAGACCATTCGGGGCCAATGACAACATAGTGTGGAAGTAAGATTCGATACAGCATTGCAGACGACAGTCATGGAGTCCATGGGAATAAGACGAGACCTCATCATGCCCACGCCTGCCAGGTCAAGCTCCCTCCCCCCAGCCTCTGACCATTCTGGGGTGTACGGTCTGCATGGTTCTAGGCGGGGGCACTACTGGAACCTCTGCATGGACAGCCCTTGGGGTTGAGGGGAGGATGGACAGGTGAGACAGGCCAGCGCTGGGCTCTCCTTGGAGCTGGTAAAGAGCAGCCAAGGACGTAATCACATTGTTTTCAGTAGGCTGCAGCCAAGACCAAGACTACCTTTGGCAAGCACGCTGAGGCGAGGTGAGAGCGACTCCTTTGGAAATGCGGTGGCACGTTTCCCTGCAGGCATCTCCATGAGAGGGTTTATCAGTCAGTTCTGGACAGGCCTATGAGCCTGGGGCATCTTCACTCCACCCCCCTTCTGTGATTGGCACAGACTTCTGGTACAGGTGTCTATAAGGAGCTGCTGGCTTTGATTCACTAAGTTTACAAGGATGCAGGGAGCTGGGAGCCATAAAGGGGACTTTGAAACATTCATGGGAAAGTTCTATTATTCCCCCCCTTTAAAAAATATAAATCATTTCATTGGGGGGCTCTTATAGCTCTTCTATCAATCTGTAAACCAATTGTATCAAGCACATTATTACACATGTTGCCATCATCATTTTCTAAGTATTTTCTTTCTGCTTGAGCCCTTGGTAAATTATGTTATTATTATTTTCATATCTTACACTGTCCACTGTCTCCATTCACCCATGTTTCTGTTGTTCGTCCCCCTACCCTCACTGTGTCTCTATTCCCATTATTGTTCCTGAGGGGTTTATCTGTTCTGGATTCCATCCATGTGTCTAAAGCTTTTATCTGTACCAGTGTACTTGCTCTGGTCTAGTCATATTTGTAAGGTAGAACTGGAGTCATGATAGTGGGGGAGAGGAAGCATTGAAAACGAGAGGAATTTTGTATGCTTTGTGGGTGCTGACTCTTAGGCATGTTTTCCGATTGGGTCTGCTGAGGTGCTGTTTTAACGATTCCCTAGAGACTTCATTGTTCCCCTTGCTGCTCTATTGCGCTCCCTTTGTTTTCGCCCCTTTGTGTGTGTGTGGATGTGTGGGTGAGGTAGTGATGGTTTCAGACCAGGTGTAATTCCTGCACTGTCTCCAGAGCTATCCCCTCTAGTGCTGTGGGTCAGTCGGAGGATTCTATGTCTCATGGTGGGGCCGGCCCTATGGTCCTCTCTGTACATTGACTGCCCCAAGCAGAAATGTCCTTGAGGCTTAGTGGGCCAGGATGTGGTTCTCTCTCTCTCTCTCTCTCTCTCTCTCTCTCTCTCTCTCTCTCTCTCTCTCTCTCTCTCTCTCTCTCTCTCTCTCTCTCTCTCTCTCTCTCTGTTTGCTCCTGTGTGATGGTCTGGGCAGACCTGCCCCTCTCTCCAGGCTGTATCTTCAGTGCTGTCCTCTGTACTGCAATCTTCTGGGGGAGGGGTCGACACAGTTGGGATCGGGGCCAGTCCTACAGTCTTCTCTGTTAGTTTGCTGCTCCGTGCGGGCATGCTGCCCTCTAGGTGTGACACACCCAGATGAACTCTGGTCCCTCTCTCCCTTTCCTCAGGGGACTCATGCTGCACTTGTCCTTTTATCTTTCATTCAATTTTTCCATGAACTGGAAGCTGGAAGTTTAAGTCTACCTAGTCCTAGAAGCATTGGGGAGAAAGGCCTGGCTATTTACTTCAGAAAAATCAGCCATTGAAAACTCTGAGGAGCCCAGTTTCTGTTTGAGACAGGCGGGGTGAGTCAGGACTGACCTGAGGACAACTGGGAAGAAAAATATACACACCCATGCATTCATCCTCCTGAGCTTGATTCTAAAAGGGAAACACCTGGGCTAGGCACTGGGGTCACATGAGTGACATCCAAGACCAAGCTCTGTGTCATTAGGCCATGCTAGCTGCTTGGTGGGGAGAGGAGATGGGCTTTCACTCGCTGTCTTCCAGCTGCTCTAGCAGCCAGACCACCTGCCGTGCGACAGCCTCATCGATTTTATTAATAATATAATTGTGTACACATTGTGAAGTGTGCACTTGCATCCTTGTTCTCATCCATGGGGGTTGGGTTTTGCTCATCTATTTCCCAAGCCACTGAAGGAGGACAAGGGGCTAAGTCAGGCATGGGCAGGCTTCTCGTCTGCCTCTGCCTTGTCAGAGGAGCACAGCCAGGCCAATGGCTGTCACCTTGGCCACCCCTGCCCCTGACTTGAAACCATCACGGCATTTCCTCTGGAGAACCAGATACAAACATTGACTCCTGCTTTCCAGAGTGCGGTGCTGTAGGGAGGCTTGGCCAACTTGGTGGCTGTCCTAACCAGTTTGTATGTGAAGCCGTGAATCTGCAGCAGTCACCACAGAAGCAGTATGTGGCCTCTGTGGAGTGTGTGTGTTTGGGTGTGCCCTGTCACAGAGCGGTACATGGCAGTGGGGTGAGTGGTAGTGGGTTACCTCCTGCGGAAATCAGGGGGACAGATGATTCATAAAGCACACAGAGGCCAGTCTTAGACATTTCTAAGGGGACACAGCAGTCAGCAGAGTGGCTTCTTGAGGAACTTTATTAGCGTCACCCACAAGCTACAGTTTATGATAAGTGGCCACCAGGGCTGCCACGGGTCGTGGACAACGGCCAGCTTGCTGCAATTGAAGCCCGCTTACAGGAAAGTGGCCCCCTAGGACACGATGTATGAGGTGTGGGTGACGGTTCGTTATCTCAGCTGGTTGCGGCGCACTGATTAGAAATGGTAAGTCTTTTAACTTCGAATTCAGGGAAGAAAGATAGTAGGGCCCATTACAGCTCAGCCTCCAGTAGCTCTACTGGCAGGAGAGGGCAGGAAGCGGAAGACAGTTTGGGAAGGCGAGTTGACACTCTCTCACCCTGCACCCTCCGTGCCCAGTCCCCACGCAGGTGCTGGAAGGCAAAAGAGCTACTTTCAGACGAGATAGTGATTTGAGAACTTTAGCTACTCAAGTGGTCCTTTCTGTGCTCACCACGTGAAAAGAAAAGGCCAGCCAGGCACGGAGGACATACACCCCCATCTGTGATGGAATCGTGGTTGCATTCACAGATACGGTTGAGGCATATTAACGCAGCCATGGGAGTCATCCCTGAGAAGGGACACTGGTCTACAGAAGCACCAGTTGGCATTCATCTGGGTGCCTGGGTTCGAATCTCAGTTTCACCTCATGAGGCCTGCAGGCTGTGTGAACCTGGGGTGTGCTTCACCCCCTGGGCTTCTGTTTTCCCATCTGTGATGGGGAGAGAACAGAACCTGGTTGCAAGTATCTATTTTCCAAGTCACATACACTCCTGGGAGGCTCTGGGAGCAGCACCGTGCATACTCCATAGACATTAGCTGTTAGTTCTAGTGCAGACACCCTTGTTGATGCAAGCCACTGATGTGCTTGGCTGCAAACCAAGCAGTTAGTGGCTCAAGTCCACCAGAAGTGCCTCGGAACACAGACCTGGAACCTTGATTCTAAAAACATCAGCCGTGAAAAACTCTTCGTTGTTGTCTGCTGCACACGGAGGTGCCGTGATTTGGAATCTACTTGAGATCTTGCTTTGATCAGTACTCAAAATCTCAAACTCACCGACTCAGAGTGATCCTGCAGGACAGGATAAAACTGCCCCTGTGGGTTTCTGAGATTTTAAATCCTTGTGGGAGTAGACAGACAGCCTCATCTTTCTCCTATGGAGCAGCTGGTGGGATCGAACCCTGGCCCTTAGGGTTAGCAGCTCAGTGCATGTCACCAGGGCTCCTGGAGGAGAAATAATCCAGGCCCTGGATTTGGGAAGAAGCAGGCGTGGACTCCATTCATGTATTCATTGGCAAATCATCAGACACTTCTGATGCTCACAGAGATTTTGTTTCAATGCACAGAAGTGACAGTGTTACTCTAGGGATGTGATCAGCTCACCTGTGCAGCGTGTGAAGCTGGACCATTGGGTCCCACGGGTGCTTCATCAAATTGCACTCTTTCTCAAAGTGGGAGCGACGGCTTTCCTACAGTGAAAAATCTACACTGTCAGCCACCCATGGTCACTGTTTGGGGCTTTTCCTTCATATTTTGGGGGAATGGATCTTTCTGACTACTTGAGGTATTCACGTCAGTCCTTGGCCAGCAGGGTGGTTTTCCCACGATGACTGGTGGACAGTGGGAAATGGAAGTCTGCTAGTAATGTGCTGTGAAGTTCCATGTGGGCCAGGGGAAGACCATGAACATGCTTCTTCATTGTGACTGTTCAGAAAGTGTCATGTTTGCCAAAGGAGAGGAAGGAAAATTTTATCTGACAAATTTCCCCGTATACTTAAAGAATTAAAAACTGTGGTAGTTACATCATTTTGGTTCAAGTTGAAGGTATTAAGAGTGAAGGGGTGGAGTTTAGCCTGTCGATGAGGTCACAGCATGATTGGGGGGCCACCAAGATAAATGGCTTGCTGGAGGCCCCCACCCCCAGCCTGTTCCCCCACTTTCTCCTTCTGGTTGACAAGCCACATGGAGCCATGCTGAGACCTGTGAGAATCCTGGAGGTGCTTCCACCACCACGGGATCCACAAGCTTTTGTCCCCACTGGCCTGTGATCTCTTTGCAATTTTACATCATTACATGTGCTGTGTGAGTCTGAAGAAGGATTTTTGGACTAGTATTGAACTTTTGAGCAAATATGGGACTTATGGACTTGATCTGGACTGGGTTGGGATGTTTTCTTAATTTACAATCACTCTTTGATATAAAACTTGTCCTTATACATATGAGTATCCCTGCATTCATTTCTCTAGTCAACCCGGCTGAAACACACACACATACACACACACACACACCAAAACTTGACTTGACTGTACACACACACACACACACACACACACACACACACACACACACCAGAAACTTGACTGTTGTTGAGTTGATTCGATGCATAGCAACCTTTAAGACATTGTAGATCTGCCTCTGTGGGTTTCCAAGACTATAACTCTTTAGGGGAGCAGAAAGCCTTATCTTTCTCCCACTGAATGGCTGATGGTTTTGAACTGCCGACCTTTCTGGTAACAGCCCAACTCTTAACCCACCATGCTACCAGGGCTCTACGGAAAGAATACAAATAAAATTGCCAATAATATAATGCTTTGTGGTAGATGGCAAGGAAAAACTCAGTGGCTATGGGAGCAGTATGTCTCCGCCACAGCAGACACACCATGACGTAAGTAGATTCTCTGTGGGTGCTCTGCCAGACATGGAGTAGGGTGAGGGTCAGATCAGGGTCAGATCATTGCCTTGTAGGATAATAGCTCCCTTCTCCTCAGGGGAGACCTCCACCCCCATAGCTCCCTTCATAACAAAGGACTCTCCTTTCTCAGGTCAGAGTTGTTTGGATGGAATGGGGTGGACACGGATTCAAGGTGAAGGCTCCTTGCACAGTGAAGCTGGGGATTGCAGAGGTGGGTGCAGAAGTCAAAGGAAAAGAGGGGCAGGTGGGCCGGGAAAGAGGAGGAGCCTCAAGAGACAGAACTCAACCTCCTGCCAGTGATTTTTTTAGTGACATGCTAATTTCCCTTTCTTCCTTAAAGTCAGCTTGAGGGAATGCTGGTTTCCTCAGATGGAAACCTGAGAGGTGGTGCTAGCTGCTGTCCAGTCAGTTGTCTCCAGGTGCCCCTCGGCATTGGGATGAAGCATGGGCTGTCCTCGGCAGACCTCAGGAGTTCACTGCTATGGTGATTGGATCTGCCATCTCGGCACACCTCCGTGCTGGTGAAGAGTATTGAAAGTACCCGGACTGCCAAAAGAACACACAGATTGGTCTTGGAAGAAGAACACACAGGATGCTCCTTAGAGGCAAGGAGGGCGAGATCAAGGCTCACATGCTTTGGACGTGTTGTCAGAAGCAGTTAGTCGCTGGAAAGGAAGTCATACTTGGGGAAGTAGAGGGGCAGCAAAGAAGAAGGCTCTCAATGAGATGAATTAACCCAGTGCCTGCAACAATGGGCTCGGACATCAGAACAATTTCGAGGATGGTGCAGGACCGGGCACCATCGTAGTCTGTTGTACAGAAGGTTGCTATGAGTCAGAACAGATTAAGTACACCTATCAACAGCAGCGGCGGCAGCAGCGGCAATCGCACCTATGTCATGAGGAACTGGCCTGAAGGTCTGCAGATGGGGAGATATGACTTCAAGATGTTATCTGAGTCAACCCCCATTTCCCACCCTGCTCTGGGAAAGTTTTGAACACCTTTATTAATAAGGTGAGGAGCCCTGGTGTCGCTGCTAGCCCCAAGGTTGGTGATTCAAATCCACCCAGCTCATCCTGAGGAATAAGATGAGGCTGTCTGCTCCTGTGAAGATTTAGTCTTGGAAACACCATAGGGGTGGTTGCTATGAGTTGAAATGGACTTGGTGGCAGTCGTGGGTTGAGTTTGCTTTGGTGACTAAACAGGTGCGCTGCAGGTGGTCCAGTTGACACAGCAGGACTTTCGAAGACAGGGCAGTGACATCATGAGCTGCCTGTGTTGTAACTCTGCCTGGCTTAGAAACTAAATTCAGAGATGAATTTTGTAATACTAACGTGGAAGGAGACACAATAGAACACACCCTGTAAATGAAACGGCTTGTCTTCTGAGTGTCTGGACATAAGGGTGAGTGCTTAGGAGATAAAGAATTTTTTTTCAGGTGGTCAGAGATTCCCTCTCATAACTACTTTTCATAGATATTTTATTTGTCTCTATTTTTTAAAAAGTAATGGCTTGTGCTTCACACGGCGAATAGAAACAGCTGTTTTCTGGGGAACATGCTCTACATGAAGGAGCCCTGGTGGCGTCATGGGTGACAACGCATTGGGCGGCTGCTGACCACAAGACCAGCAACTTGAAACCACCAGCTACTCCATTTGAGAATATTCTGAAAGAATTATAGTGTCAGCAACCCACAGGACAGTTCTTCTCTGTCCGAGAGGGTCATTGTAAGTCAGAATCGACTCGATGGCAGTGAGAAGCTTTATATTGTTTGTGGGGCCACTCTACCAAACTGCCTCTTAGGGCAGATTCATGCTATTGGTTTGTACTCACAACTGCCCCCTTCAATCTCCTTTCTACCCACCTGCTGTTCAACCTTCTTGTTTCATTTCAATGCCAATGTCTAAAATGAGCTCTTAATATTCACCTAGGTTGATAACAGATTCCTAGCCCACATGGTTCTTTGTGAAAGTTAAGAATCATTTTCTTTCCAAAAGGTTAACATTTGGAAGGGTGCTGGAACTCCAATGTTATTCATGTTTGCAAGTCTGGAAATTATGACCAAATCCTGGAGTCCCTTTGCCCTTCCTGTTTTATGTTTGTCAGTGTGACGGCTTGTGTCCTCTCAGCAAAAAGTTCACCCAGCCAGAAGACACGGATAGGATCATTCATTGTAAGACAAGGCAGAGGAACTAACTGATACAAGAGGATGGTGGAAAGTGGCCCAAGGGTGGGGCATGGCTGGCGTTGCCAGAAGAAGGCTTCAAAAAGTTGGTGGGAAAATTCCATGATCTTTCCATTCCATTTTTTCCATGGCCCTGTTTAAATCCCCTTCATAGCTAAGGTGCTGTCATTTGCTTCTGATATAACTTGGGTCTTAACGGTTACAGGGAGCCACAGTGTACCCAGGTGCACAGCCATGCATATCAGCCACGTGCTCAGCAGCACCCTATTTTATTAAACATTTTAAATACTATCAGGGCATGCTCTTGGGAAACCAGGCCAACTGGGATGAGCACCTCGAACATGATCCTTAGGATTTACTTGGGGGCTGAAGTTGTTCAGACGACTAAATGATTGATCACATGCATTCTGATGGATAGTGCCAGTTCTTGAAGTTTGGTATGAATCAAGATCATCGTCATGCAGTGATAGATACTTTTGAGGATTTTCTAAATATGCTAAGGGCTTCATAGATTTTTGGGGGTGATGGGGGAAGAATGACTTCTATTTAAAAAATCATTTTTATCCAGACCATGTTGTAAGGTTCCCATTGTGTTCAACACGCCTTGACACCAGCCTCAGTCCTGGGCTTGTTCTTAGCTGTCTGAGGCGAACACTCCCTCGGAGTGCCAGGTATGTGGGTGGGGCTGCTTCCCATCAGAGCCCGTGTTCTGGTGAGGGGTCTGTCTGGTGAGCACAGCTCTGGCAAACATTGCCAGCTCCTGTGACGTGCTCTACCCTACCAGGCAAGGCGGAACAGCCAAGTGAATCAAAGCTTCCAGAAAACCGATGGAAGATCATCTTCCTGCAAAGCTGCCAGTGACAAGTGGAACTTTCCGTTTTGAGTTTTAAATAGGGATAAGCAAACAAAGGAATCCTGGCGGCTCAATGGTTAAGCACTTGGCTGCTAATGAAAGATTGGGGTTCCAACCTACCAGCCACTCTGAGTATGAACAGAATCGCTTCTATGAAGACTCAGTCTTTAACCATTGGCAGGGCAGCTCTGGCCTCCAGGTCACAGTCATTGGGAATTGACTTGAGAGCACACAATGAGGGAAGGACCTGGGAGGCCCAGGGTGGTTCAGTGGGAGACTGCTCACCTTCCTCCAGGAGCCCTGGTAGCATAGTGGGGAGCCATTAGCTGTCGATGGCAAAGTCAGCAGTTCAAGACCACCAGCCCACTGTGTGGGAGAAAGATACTACTTGGTACTCCTGTCAGGAATTACAGTGTCCGAAACTCACAGTGGCAGTTCTACCCTGTCCTACAGGGTGACTATGAGCAGCATTAAGTCAATGGCAGTAAGTTTAGTTATTTTTAATATTTTTTATGCAGGACATCCAGGTTTGATCCCTGGCCAGTGCACCTCATGGCCAGTGCACCTCAGTGCAGCTGCCATTCATCTGTTAGCGGTGGCTTGTGTGTTGTGCTCACACTGAACATGTTTCAGCAGGGCTTCCAGAGTAAGTTGGACTAGGAAGAAAGGTCTGGTGAGCTATTTCTGAACTTCAGCCAGTGGAA
The DNA here is from genome assembly GCF_050624435.1 of Tenrec ecaudatus. Lineage (NCBI taxonomy): Eukaryota > Metazoa > Chordata > Mammalia > Afrosoricida > Tenrecidae > Tenrec > Tenrec ecaudatus. The sequence goes on from NC_134544.1 coordinate 15,826,554, forward strand.
GCCCTGTGGATCTAACACTATGATGCGTGCCCTGCCTGCACCGAGTCTCTATGAACGACAACAGTAAAGCCATGGGGCAGGTAAGAACCACAACCAAGGGGGCGAACCCTCCGTGTCATGTGTCTGGTTCTCAGGGAGTCCCAGGGTGAGGGGTTCAGCCATGTGTGGACAGGCAGGGCAGTGAAGGCAGGGAACGCTCACACGGCAGGCCAGAGGATGTTCAGCGTTTTCACCTTTCCCTCTCATGTTCCTGTGGATTTTTTTGGAAAGTTGGGCACAGATAAGCATGCTGCATAAGCAGAAAAACCCGGAGCTTACATAAAGCGCATAATGACGTTATCAATAAAATTTAAAAACAGAATTACCATAGTGGTCCATATTTAATTATGCACATACTCCTTACTGTGCTCTGTGGTAATCAAGGCGAGCGGATGGCATAAACATTGTAGCGGGTGTTACTTTTAATAGAGATGGGAACTAATATTTATTGAATCCCTAATATCTGCCGGACTCCACGCTGGGTGCTTTGCATATGCAATCTCAACGTCTATATCTATATCGCTAAGCAAAGCACTTCTCATCAGGGTCACGGGAGAAGGAAGAAATGGCATTCCCTGGGTTTTCTGACGAGCCAGGAGTCCGCCCCTTTCACAAGCCCACAGGCTCTCTACCACACAGTGGCCTGCTCCATCGCCCTGCTTCAGGAGTTTGGGCTTTGTGGACCCTGCAGTCGTAGTCACCTTAGGCTCTGGCCTGGCAGCACCCACATTGTGTTTGGTTTTGCCTCTTTCCCTCTGAGTTGCCAGGTGGCTTGACAGGTCACCCACCACCCTCTGATGGGGAATTCAGTTTGAAATGAGGCCGCAGAGCTAAGCCCCCACCTGTGAACTTCAGGGATGGTGAGTCCTGGAGACTCCCTGTTTCAGCCCCAGCTTTGGCTGTTCCTCCCAAGGGAAAGGGAGGAAGCTGGACAGTGTGCTCTCTGAGGGCCTCCCATCCCTAGCTCTCCCCTCGATCCTGTACAAGCACAGTTCTTGGCCACTGCTTTCTGAGAGCTCAGTTATTTACCTTTCTGGATTAGGAGACCTTTCAAAGCTGATCACATTCCCACTCCCCTCCCTAGAAAAAAATCAACTTAGATTTAGACTTCAGCTGGAGACTGCTTGATTTAGAGATGTCCACCAAACCCTCTCTGCTAGGGGTCGATTCCCACTCCCACTGGCCCTAGGGAATAGAGTGGAACTGCCCCATGGGGCAGCACGGCCATTCATCTTTACCGGAGCAGAAGGGCTCATTTTTCGCCTGAGGAGGGGCGGGATGTTCACACTGCTACCCCTTTGCTTAGTGTGTAGTCCATTAGACCACAGGGCTCCTTAGAGCAGCGGTTCTCAACCTGTGGGTCGCGACCCTTTGGAGAGTCACCTGATTCTCACGGCATTAGGAAGGTTGAGAACCACTGCCTTAGAGTGTCATACAGGCACCCCCTGTAACGAATTCCCTGTAAGGACAGGGTGGGTGGTTCAGGAGAGGCTGTCTGCCTCCTGGGAGCCGCGGGGTGGTGCAAGCACTTAGGCTCAGCTCTTGACTGGAAGTTGACTGCATGAATCCATGCTGAGGCACCTTAGAAGAAAGGCCTGGCTGGTGATCTCCTGGCCAGGGAAAGCGGGACTCGGGGACACACCAGGTCACTACTAATCAGAACCCACTTGACCCCAACCGGTTGGTTGGTTTTGGTCTAAACCAAAAACCAAACCCTGCCATTAAGTCAGTTACAACTCACAGGGACCCTACAGAACAGGGTAGAATGGTCCCTGCGGGTTTCTGAGGTGGTCACTGCTTACAGGAGTAGAAATCCTAGTTTTCTTCTGTGGAGCAGCTGGTGGTCTTGAACTATGGCCCTTGCTAATCACAGCCCAACCCATATCCACTGTGCCATCAGGGCTCCTTGATTTGGTTTACCAGATGCTTATTCCTTATTGTTAACATGCCCCGCTGGCAATTGGAAACCATTTGTGCTCTAGCCCACAGTGCGGGATGAGGTGTCATTGTTAGGAGCTGCCGAGTCTGCTCCTGAGTACATTCTGGCCCTGTGGGCACCAGAATGAATGCTACCCGGTCCCGTGCCATCCTCATGATTACTCCCTTGTCCAGCCTGTCTTGGCAGCCTGGTATCAATCCATCTTGTTGAGCGCCTTCCTCCTTTTTGCTGCCCCACTACTTTACCATGATGTCCTTCTTCAGGGACTGGTCTCTAATGGCAATATGCCCAAATACAGGAGAGGAAGTCTCGGCATCCTTGTCTCTAGCATTCTGCTTATTCCTTAGGAGGGTTCTTTCCTTCACTTGCTGACTTAGGATGTCTGTCAGGCCACAGGAGGTGAGGAGGGGGAGTCGGGTGGTAGGAGGACAAGAGCATTATGAAATTTGAGACATTGGGAGGGAGGGAAGGCGGCCTAGCTGGGGAAGTGGACAGTCAGTGTGGGCAGCTTTGCTGCACGGAGTGTGGCTTGGGTCTCGAAGCTTGGGCGTCCGTGAGCAGCTTGTCAGAAGGTCAGGTCTGGGCCCAGGCAGACTGTGTACAAATTCACGAACACCGAGAAGAGCCCGTGATGGGTGTGCACTCTCATCTTGAGGCCAATTGGTGCATAGTTCAGGTTCCCAAACTGGTTTGTCCCTTTTTAGAAAATAAAAGAATCAAACCCTCAGCAACTCCCAGGCAATTAAGTAGTTTGTGTTACAGCCCAGAACCTAGGATAAAGTATAGGTATCTGCTTCTGCAGCCCCAAGGACCCATTCCAGCATCCCTGCAGGGCAGTACTGCCTATTTTGGGAAACATTGGTATATAAAGAGGACATGAGGCCAAGGTCAGGGTAAGGCAGTGATGAAAGGACCCCATCACCAAGAGGGGTTGTTGAGAGTGCCCAGGAGTGCCCACAGGGGACAGGAGAGGTACCAGACAGGCAAGTGGGGAAGAGACTATAGAAATCATGCCCCTTGAAGGCACACTCCGAGGGGAAGGTGGGGAAAGTGTACAACCATATCTAAACACAGAGAGAGTGTTACAACACCAACAGTTGTGAATGGTACACAGCTGAGGAAGGAGGATGTTTTCCGAATTTCCAACTGGTATCAAGGAATAACTAATTGGGCCTGCTATATTATTTATGGTATTTATATAGTAATTTGACCCCAGGCAAGTTTCTCCCTTTCCCTTGATGAATCTGTGGAATGCCTCCTAACTTTGTTCTCTTGAGTCCTGTGCCAGGTGGAGACCGCTGGCACTACCATCCCTGACTGCCTCCAAACTCCTTGTCATTGAGTTGCTTCCAACACACACTGACTCTGTGGGAGAGAGTAGAACTGTCCCTGTTGGTTTCCAAGACTAACTGAAAAAAAAAAAGCCTTATGGGCATATATTTTACATAACATATCAGCTAATCATTCAGTTATATCAAAAATGTTTGTGCCATCATCAGCACACAACCAATTTCAGAATATTTTCTTCTTGTTGTCATTGTTGTTTTGGCTCCCCGTTTCCCCCATCCTCCCCGGCCATGACCCTAGGCGATTGTCAATCCCGCGACTGTCTATACATCTAGCTATCCTGGGTTTCACATCCAGAAATTCATACAAGACACAAACGGGAAGCAAGCAAACAATGACTAGACAAAACATGGAAAAATCGCAATCCAGAAGAAAGCTGAAAAGATTAAAAACTGAAACAATTTAAAATAGGTCCAAAGGTAGATATTTTTGACATAAATACATCTACTTGGACAACGGACTGGAAGAGATTCATATTTGTACCCATTCCAAAGAAAGATGCCCCAATAGAATGCTCAAACTATAGAGTGATATCAAACACATGCAACATTTTGCTTAAGATCATCTAACAAGAGTTGCTCGAAGCTACATTTGCAGGAAGCTACCAGAAGTTCAGGCTGGACTCAGAAGGGGACATGGAACAAGGGATATCTTTGCTGAACTCAGATGGATCTTGATTCAGAACAGAGAATATACCACCACAATATTTACTTGTGTTTCCCTGACTAGGCAAAGGCATTCGACCATGTGGAGGATAGTAAACTGTGGATGACCTTGAGAAGAACAGGAATTCTAGAACATTTCATTATGTTCACGACTAACTTGTACACGGATCAAGAGGCAGTTGCGCAAACAGAACAAGGGCATACTGTATGGCTTAAAATCAGGAAAGGTGTGCCACAGAGTGGAATCCTTTCACCATAGTTGTTCAATCTGTAGGTTGAACAAATCCTCAGAGAAGCTGGATTATATGAAGAAGAAGGTGGCATCAGGGTTAGAGCAAGTCTTATCAACAAATTAGGATATGCAGATGACACAATCTTGCATGCTGAAAGTGAGGAGGAATTGAAACACTTGCTGATGAAGATTGTAGCCTTAAATACGAATTATGAATCATTATTATAAAAAAAGGCCTAAATGCTTGCAACTGGACCAATAGGTAACATTGTTATAAATGAAGAAAAGACTGAATTTTGTCTTGCTTGGATCCACAATCAGTTTTCATGGAAGCAGCAGCCAAGCGATCGAGATTCATTGCATTGGGTAAATCTGCTGTACAAAACCTTTTTAGAATTGAAGAGCAAGGATGTTACTTTGAAGATTCAGGTGTGCCTGACCCATGGCAGTCTCTATTGCCTCGTGTGCTTGTGAAGGTTGGACACTGAGTAAGGAAGACCAAAGGAGAATGGATGCACTTGAATGATGGTGCTGGAGAAGAATATTGCAAGTACCATGGACTGCTCAAAGGACACTCCTTTCTGTGTTGCAAGAAGGGCGGCCAGGGTGCTCTTTAGAGGAAAGCATGGCAAAACGTTGTCTTCTAAACTTCAGATATATTTTCACGAGGGACCAGTCCGTAGGGAAGGACATCATGTTGGGTAGAGAGGCAGTGAAGGACGGGAAGGCCCTCAACAAGATGGATTGACACAGCGGCTGTATTAATGGGTTCAGGGATGTGGATTGACACAGCGGCTGTATTAATGGGTTCAGGGATGTGGATTGACACAGCGGCTGTATTAATGGGTTCAGGGATGTGGATTGACACAGCGGCTGTATTAATGGGTTCAGGGATAGGAACACTTGAGGGTGTGGTGCAGGACCATGCAGTATTTTATTCTGTTGTGCAGAGTTGTCATAGGTCAGAGCTGACTTGATGGCACCCCACATCGATATCTGCCACAATCTCCTTTACAATGTTCTCTGTCTGGCAGCGTCCCTCATCAATGGTCAGAGGGGAATTACTAGAGACTTAATCTAGGCGAAGACCTTGCAGATGGATTTTGGACTTCCACGTCATCTGTAATCTTCTGGAAACCAGGTGTTCACAGTGGAAGTTCTGATACCATCCACCCTTTGTATTTGGATTTTATTACTTACAATCCTTGGATCACACCGACTGGGTGCTTATCTTATGTAGATTTGGTTGACACCTCACTTAGTTGATTGCTCGATGAAAGACAAGCTTTTATTCTTTCTGATAACTGGCCACAATCTAACTTTCTCCCCACACTTTGCTTTAGTCCCCATATCTTCCGTTAGCTCTTCATGAGGGCAAGCTTTGAGCAGGGCTAAGTCATGAGAATGAATGGTTCTTACATTGGGGCTAGGGTAAAGCATGAGCTCAAAATCCTTACAAACATCCATGATTTATGTATGTCCCTGGTTCACGTTAGAGACGTCAGCATCATTTTATGACAGGGAACAGGATAAATCACCCCACTGGGGCATCAGGTAATTCTATTGATAGTGTCATTAATTTATTTAATGATAGAGAATTTACAACACTGTGGCAAAAAGGAGATTATATAAGTACAGGCCAACTTCAGACTGCAGTACGTGAATTGATGACATGTACAGGTAAAATTCTTAAGTGACTGGACACTATCTACACAATGAAGGTTGAAGATAGGACAAACTTTCAGTAACACTCACCCACAAAGGCAGAACCCTGCCGAACACATTAATACATGTCATTAGAGAGCAAGGAGGACTTGCTGTCTAATAATATTAAATATATGGAAGTCCTGGGCCACCATTCACTGGGCCCCCCTCAAAGCAAGAGATGTGTACCACAGTCTAATGACGGCAGATTCCATAACCCTGTGATAGCGATCATCTACTTCTTCCCACACTAGGTGGTTTCAGCCTTAAGGCCAAGAAAGCAGTTCTTTAAATCTGCTTCAAGTTTGTAGCTCTTGAAGGGCTGAGATCCTCACTCCCCCACCCCCCCCCCATGGAGAGGTTTCAAACTGTTGACCTGGTGGACCACAGTCCAGAGCATAACCACTATACCACCAGGGCCCCTTTCAACTGCTCCAGAGTCCCCTGTGTCCTTCGTACAGGAATCTCTACCAAATACCTGGTGGGCACACACAATACATGCGCAGCTATTGCTCAAGTTAGAGTTGGTTCTTTTTTAAGAAGACAACTGAAAAGGAACTTTATTTTGATTTCAGGTTTAGAAGGAGTGGAGTACGATCATCTTGGCAGATTTACAGGATGCATTTGGTCACTGACAAAGTACTGTTGGTTGTGGGGGATGTTGGGTTGGCTTTGGACCCAGAGTGATCTCATGTGACAGGTAACCTGGGCATGAGGTCTTGTAAACTTGAGGGAGCTTTTGATGGCTTCAACTCGCCAACCTTCTTGTCAACAGCTGGGTGCTCACCTGTTTGTAATGCTGCCAGGGCTCCAGACAAAGTGCTCGCCAGGCTGAATTACTTTCTGTAGTGAGTGATTATTTTTACCCAATCTTGAATTAGTTTTCTGTACTCCTGTTTGGGGTGGAACCCTCATTTTAGTGATTAAAAACAAATATTTTTTTCAATGAATTCTAATTCAAATCCTCCAATTACTTAGGCCACTTATATCACCAATATACAGTAGAACCCTGGTACTCGACTGCATCAGTACTCGACACAATCCAATTTTGACTTGAAATACCGAAAAATTTTTGCATGGGAGCTAAAACAAAACATCAAAATCCGACCTGATGCACGTGGTTTTTGTAAGCAGTTTGTGTTTCGGTCACTCGGCATTAGGTGGTATTGTTAGTATGCATTGTTTAAACCTTTTGCGGCTGTGTTCTAAGCATTTTGTTATAATTTTATTAGTTTTTGTGGATTTTTGTACTGTTTTTAGGTAAAAAACTTGGGGCCTAGAAAGAGTTTTTTTTTTTTTAAAGACTCATCATGATAAGGAACTGGTTAACCATGTTATTGATATTGTTAATGAAGCTTTAGTAAAACCTTTCAGTAAACACTTAAGGAAATGACAACAGCAGACCACCTTAGACAGACTTTTTTTTAAAAAGAGGAAGCCAGCCGGGCCTAGTGGAAAATCGCAAAGAAGGGAAAAATCTAAACGGCAGCTACCAGTTAATTTGATGGAAGGGGACTCCACTTCCAAACAATGACTCTCTCCATCCCTCCTCTCCACGTTGATGTCCACAGATACAGATCCTCATCAGTCTCAAGGTATGGGCAATACTGTAGCTGCTTAAACCCTTTTTATGTTGTTTTTCTTATATAAATTACACTATTCAACTCTGAACTCATTTTCATAAAATTGTGTAAAAAGGCTAGGTTAGGGTAAAAACTTGGCAGCTGAGAATGGATTAGTCCATTTTCAGTTATTTCCTATGGGAAAATTGATTAGGAACTTGACTGCATCACATCTTGATGCTCCTTTTAGACTGGATTAGCGTTGAGGTCAGGGGTTCTACTGTACTCTGGAGTTCAAATTAACCTTTGCACTAGCTGTAAAACAAACCAATCAAAATCCAAACCATAAAAATATACACTATTTTTCATTAAAAATTGAAACACTAATTTTCCTTATCCTCAGTGAAGAGTGAATACAAATAACCACGCCCTATCATGTGCTAAGGGAGCTCTGGTGGCTTAGCATTGGGCTTATGCATAAGGCCAGCAGTTCAAAACCACCAGCTGCACTGAGGGAGGACGGGGAGCTTTCTACTCCCGTAAAGAGTTACAGTCTTGGAAACCCATAGGGGCAGTTCTATCCTGTCCTACAGGGTCACAACGAGCCAGAATCGACTCGATGACAGTGAGGGGCTTTTTGTTTTTAACATTTGCTACCTGAGATATTCTAATGATTCTGATTCAAATGCATTGAAAGGCTTACGTACTCCCAAGTCCATAGATTACTTGAAGTATTGGAGAAAAGTATTTGAATACCATTTGGTGTGAGTGGCCATTGGATCTATTCGGAAAACATGGCAGACATAGGAGGAAAACCTAAGTAGCTGAGAAAAAAGGAGGCTGTCAAAGAGCTTGTGTGATAAATAAATCACGTAGTCAAAGGATGTCAGAGCTCTTGGGTGTACTTTGAATGCAGTGAGCCTGATCCTGCAAATTTCCTTCAGGGAACTCGCAGGTTGAGAGGGTAAGCCCAGGCCTTTGTCAGCTGCAACAAGTCAGCCAGCTTCAAGACACAATGAACTGGGTCAGTGCAGTGCATGCAATGGTCCTGCTCACAGCCTTGTCTTTGTGGACTGCCCGTGCAGCCTCTCCGTGGCTCAAAAGGTTCACAGTCCTCAACTGCCATCCGAAAGATTAGAGGTTCCCATCTACCCAGAAGCTCCGCGGAATAAAGGCCTGGCAATCTATAAGGAAAATGAGTCATGGAATACCCTATGGAGCACGGTGTCACACTGACAGTTCGATTAGCTATGCTTTTGGACCCTAAGACAAACATCGTTCTCCTACGTGCAATTGAACATGACGTCGGTTGGTCTGAACTCCATGCCAAGAAGCCCGGTGAAGGGCTTACTACCCACCAGCTCTGCCATGTGAGCACCCTCGCAGAAGGGCACCGTCAAGGCCACTTGCATTTACCTTTGTCCCAAATGGTTTCTTGACTTTAAGATGCCTGTGGAATTTCCAACTCAAAATGCTAACCCTTTCCAGTGAGTGCAGTGTTCCATACTTGAAAGTCTGTTAATGACTGTAGATCGTTCTCCCGCACCCTCCACCCGCCACACCCCAACCCGCAGGCCAGTGTGTGCTTTGCTACAAGAAGGGTAATCAACTCCAATCACATCGCACAGAGAAAAGGGAAAACAGTACCCACAGTAGCCTTTCTTTCAACAGCTGGCAGGAATGGGAGGTGTGACCCTGCTTTCTTCTACAGCCTCATCTCCCCAGCCACCAGGTCTCCCGGATGAGGGGAATCTGTAAAGAGCCAGAACTTTCTGGTTTCCCTGATCAGGTTGGCACCAGTGCTCGCTAGGAGGAGGGCCCTGAGGAGGGACTGATTGCACAGGGGTGACGACTTTCCGTTCTCCAGGGAGCCTCAGGGTGAGGTATGACAGGACTTCTCCAACCATGAACGCACACTGTTGCTAGCCTCTGTGAGCTGATTTCAACTTGTAGTGATCCCATATAACAATGGGGAATAATCCCAAAGTGTTTTCTAGGATATGATCTTTAAAAATTTTTTTAAAAACTTCATTATGAATTAAGTGAAGATTGACAGAGCAAATCAGTTCTCCATTTAACATTCATATACATTTACTTCATGTCACTGGGTGCTGGCCCTTCAAGGGGCATCTCCACCCCACTTCCTCTCTGTGTTACCGGTTCATGCCTCTCCTTTCCCCCCCCTTTCCCTGTCTTCGGAAATCTGACCTTGGGCATCGCTTCTCTTCTGATCTTGAACGGTGGGCTGTCCTATGCTTATCCCCCTCATGTTATCGCTCACCTTACAGATCTGGTGGCAGGTATGTATCCAGCAGACCATGGTCCATCCACACAATGAACCATTGTGAAACGTTAGAGAATGGTGATGAATCTGCAAAACTCATTACGTGGATGAACCTGGGGGATATTATGCTGAGCGAGATGAGTCAATCACAAAGAACACGTATTGTAGAAAATCACTATTGTAAAAGCCAAAAAGGCATTCACATTAAACGGTGCATGCTTCGATGGGGCCCAGGGGTAGGAGGGGAAGGGATGGTGAGTTACTGGTTGCTTGGTGAAGAGGAAGTCAATGTGCAATAAGAGGGAGGTTGGTAAAAATGATGGAGGCACCAGGAGGATTAGGTGAGGGTGGGGAGGGAAAGGGGGAATCAATCAAAAAGATCAACCTAGAACCCCTCCCAGGGGGACAAATAATGGAAAGGTAGGTGAGGGGTGACGGAGGATGATGTAAGATATGAAAAAAATAATCTATAACTTATCAAAGTTTTGTGAGGGAGGGTGGGTGGAGGATGGAGGGGGAAAAGGGGTAGCTGACCGGCTCAAGTGGGAAGAGAATGCTTTGAAAATGATGATGGTGACATATGTGAAAATGTGCTTAACGCACCAGAGGAATGTATGGATTGTGATAAGAGATAGAAGAGCCCCAATAAAAGTATTTAAAAATTAATATTGGAAGAAAAAGCTGTAAATAGATTTTTTAAATGATGGAGATAGGAGAAGACACTGAAGGAGTGCAAGAGCTACAGGAACAGATAAATCCTGTTACATACGCAGTCCTTCAGTAGTTTGATCTGTGAGATGATACATGGATACGTAGGCAGAATGACCGAGTGTGGGAGGGAGGGTGGGGACATTCCATGAATATCACTGTTCTGTTTCTCTATATATTTGAAAGTCTGTGATTACCTTTGCTGCTAATATATCCAGTAATGTGGTGGAACATACAGGGGGTAAAGTTATGAAAACTTCTTACCTACCGTATATACTCGTGTATGAGCCGAGTTTTTCAGCACCAAAAAATTTGCTGTAAAACTGGGGTTCGGCTTATACATGGGTCAGTGGTACCCCAGTGAGGTGTAACATCTCTCTGGGGTCCCCCTAAGGTAGCAGGACAAGTACCCATTATCTTGCGGGTGATTGCAGTTTCTCCACTGTTCATTCAAAGCCCTGCTGACACTGCAGGGCTTTGAATGTTTGTTTACTCACATCTAACCAATCAGAGCCATCCTATGACGTGTATCTTTGAATAAGCCTTTTAAAGACTGTGTGCGAAGGATGTGGCATGAATGGATGTCATCTGGTCAAGCCCGACTAACAAAAGGAGGAAATCTCATGAAGCCTGACATAGAGTTAATAGCAAAGTGGGTTCGAGATGCGTGGGAAGATATTCCAGAAGACATGGTGCGACGTGCCTTCCAGAAATGTAGTATTAGTAATGCTGTGGATGGCAGTGAAGACTGTGCTTTGTATGAAAATGACAGAAGTGATGGTGATGACGGCGATCTCCGTGAGGACAGTGTCTATGATGACCTCACACCAGCTGAAGCTCTGCATTGGAATACAGATGATGATGAGGAATCCCGTTTTGAAGGATTTTCACTCTTTACATTTTAGCTTGGTTTTTGATTGAGCTCAGGAAATAGTACTCATAAGGTATCATTGTTGATACCTTATTGTTTTTGTTGAACCTATTTTTCACTTACTGTGCTGGTTTACTAATGTTAAATGACTTGTCATTTTATTTATAATAAGTATTTAAATACATTACCCCACTGATGTCTCAATTTTTTTGGTAATTTTATTTTCATTTGTTTTGATTATTGAAATTCACCAATAGCTTCTGCAATTTCCACCCTAGGCTTATACTCAAGTCAATCAGTTTTTCTGGTTTCCCAGGTAATAATTAGGTACCTCGGCTTATACTCGGGTCTACTTATATTAGAGTATATACGGTATTTTCAGCTATCTCGAGTGAGTGAGTCCCTGGCCTAGAGGCTCAGGATGATGGTCAGTTGACACAGCACAATCCCCAAGGCCTTAGTTCAATAGCCGCCTGGGGTAAGTAGCAACTGGGGCCTTCAAAGCTCCAGAGTGACTGCTTAAGGTATGACAATTGGTCTCTCCCCATCCATAAGAAAGAAGAGTGATAAAATACAGATGGATGAACAGACCTGAGCCCATTAGTCAGCTCCAGACCAAGACTATGTGGTGCCTGTCCACCCCTGGCAACCACTCTGAAAAGGATCACATGAGAATGGCTCACTGCCATCAAGTCATAATGTAGAGTGGGAGGAAAATGTGGAATAACATTACAAATCATAAAAAGCCCAGGCTTTTCATTTGGTTGGAGACTGATGAAATCCCTGAGCCCCGTGAACCTCTTGGTTCCCCCAACCTCAAACTTTTTAAAAACAGTTTTATTGGCACTTCTCACACATATCATGCAATTCAATAGTTCAGTCATATCAAGAAGAGTTGTACAATCATTACCATAATCCATTTTAGAATATTTTCTTCCTTGTACTCACTGTTATTCATGTAATTATTTTTAAAATTGTGGCAAAAATACACACACAAAAATTCTCAACTTAAACAACGTCAACAAGTACAATTCAGTGTAATCAATTATACTCTTTGTGTTGTGCAACCAATATTGATAATCTTCCAAATTATTCCACCACCATCACCATAAACTCAATGTTCTCTAAGTAAAGACTCTTCCTCTTCCTCCTTCACCCATGATAACCATATGTCCAATTTGGTTGTATCTTCTTCTTCTTCTTTTTTCTTTAGTCACCGTTTAAGTCTGGAAGTGAACTCCCCTGCATGGCTCAGGTATCAGGCAGACAATAAAAACCCAAACAAAACAAAACACCTCGCTGCCATTGACCCCATTCCCCCTCATAGCGATTCTGTAGGACAGGGTACTTTTGTGGACTTCTGAGACTTAACTCTACAGGAGTAGAAAACCTCATCTTTCTCCCAAGGTGCAACTGTTGGCTTCGAACTACTGACCTTGTGGTTAGCAGCTCAACAGATAACCGTGATGCCATCAGGGTTCCCAATACATATGTCGATAAGGAGAACAAGAACACTAGGGAGGTACACACACCTTCGAATAATCAACCATTTGAGATCAAAAGGATAGCATTCCCCCAAAGTTTAGAGGAACTAGGAAATAAGTTGGGAGACAGGACACACAGGGAGGAGGTGGGATAAGAGATGCTACCTTGTGAGGATTATAGTTAATGAGATTGTGTTAGTCTGGGTAGACTAGAGAAACAAATCCATGGACATACACATGTATATAAGAAAGAGATTTATATTCAAGAACAATTGAACATTGAGAAAACATGTCAACCCAGTCCAGTCCAAGGCTGTAAGTCTGATATTAGCCCATATGTCTGATACCAATCTTTAAAGTCCTCTTCAGACTCACAAAACACATGCAATGATACTGAATGCAGGACTATCACAAGCCAGTGGTAGAAAGTCTTTGGGTCCAGTAGTGTTGTAAGCATCTCAGTGCTGGCAGGGGTCTCTCTGTGGCTTCTTCAGCTTCTGAGGTCTGGTTTTATCCATGTGGCTTGTCTTCTGCAATGTCTCTCAGGGAGTAGCAGAGAGAGAGAGAGAGAGAGGTGTCTTCCGCCTCCAAGGAGGAAGTACCAGATTTCCCAGAATTCTCAGGAGAAGGCCATGCCCACACAGAGGTCTCATTGGCTATCTCCAGAGTCCACCTCAACACTCTTAATTCTCAAATTGACACCAGATTAGGTTACTATCACAGAGATGAACCAAAATTTGTAGGAATTGTTGAATGGAAAACTGATCCGCTCTGTAAATCTGTATTTCACAATGAAAAGTAAAATATACATGAAAATAAAATATATATATGAATGAGATAAAACGTTACATTTAATAAGCAAACTGACCTGGCAACTGGGGTTAAGAAATAATGACATTTGTGGAAGAATAGATTAAATCAACATACATAGCAACGTGCCACTACAGAGAAAACACCTGTAACTGAGTAGAGAAAAGGAAAGAAAGATCTATATCTACATTGAACACACAGTCCGTGATCAGAGAACTCAGAGTGTAATTTATTTGAGGTTGGAGTGTCCCTAGTACGGGGGTGGGGCTTCAGAAATTTCATGGCAAGAAGGAGTTGAAAGATAATGTGATTTGCCCATGAACTGTTGGAAGCCCCCTTGTATTTGCATAGCACTAAGCTAAGTAATGGTTGGAATGATAGCAAATTGAACATTTTTAATTTCCAGCATTGCAAATGCTCTAAATAAAAAAGATGGTAGCGATATGACAGAAGCTATTATATCCAAAGCAGCACTCAAGACTGATGGATATAATGTCCCACTTAGGAGCTATCATGGTTCAATTAACTAGGTGGTATTAAAAAGAAGTTTCTTAAAACACTTAAAGTTGTAAAGCTATTCAGAAATAGATCTGTGCCTCTCAAGCAAACACAAACAAGGACTGGAGTCATTTCGTGGATAATAAAAGAAATGATCCAGTTCCAGCTCCAGCTCCCCTCGGATGAGGGTTGAAGCCACAAATCTATGCTACTTTATGCAATTTGCATAAAATAAACTTAAATTTGGAAGATTTACTCTGCCATCACCTTCCCACACAACAAACACAAATCCCGGGTAATACGCCTTCATTAATTCACGTACAATTGGAGGGCTGGCTTCTGCTCTTGGATGTTGATGCACCATCTCCCTTCCAATGAAGTGACTGCTGAGAGGCAGCCAGCCCTCCTCACTCCCCAAAGGACTCCCAGTTGTACACCATCTGAGCCCTCCAGCCTGATTCCAATCCCCCACCCCTGTTCCAAGGTCCATGGCTGTGCACAGAATCCAAGAGACTGATGGAGAGCAATTTCCTACCTCCATCTGGCAGGGTGCAGACCCAGCTGCTTGGCTCCGAGAGGAGGGGGTCATGGCTGCCCTCACGTGGCATGAGACGCTCTCTGGGGTGTCTCTTTCCTGGGCACATTTCCTGACCCTGCTTGCTTTCCTCCAATATTGCAAGGAGTGGATCTAATGCATTATGATGGAGAGCCAAGTAAGTCATCAACACGTTTTTGATGTTTTGGAAAGAGATATTTCGATTTCTCCACTATTCCACCTCAAGAAAGAAAATCCCATTTGGAGGTAAAGGAGATAATAGGTATTACAGGAGCCCTGATGCTGTAATGCAGTGGTTCTCAACCTTCCTAATGTCGCGACCCTTTAATACAGGTTGAGAACCACTGCGGTAGTGGGTTATGAGTTGAGCTGCTTGCTAACCCAAAGTTCAGTGGTTCAAATCCATCAGCCACTCCTTGGGATAAAGATGAGGCTGTTTCCTCCCACACAGATGAACAACCTCAAGAGACCCACAGGGGCATTCCCAATCTGTTGTAGAAGATCGCTATGAGTCGGAGTCAACGTGATGGCAGAGAGTTTAGTTAGGGTGTATTGGTCCTGTGAAGTGTTAGGTACTGGACTTCTAGGTGGCAGTTCAAATCCACCAAGCCACTGAGTGGGAGAATGTTGAAGCTGTCTGCTCCAGTGAAGACTCACGGTCTTGGAAACCCTGTACAGGGTCGCTATGAGCCTGAATTAACTCGATGGCAGTGGGCTTATTATTTTGATGGGGAAAGACATTGGTTCAATAGGAGTCTTGATGGCACTCTGGTTAAAGCAGTTGGCTGCCAATGGAAAGGTTAGTGGTTCAAACCCACCAGTCACTCTGTGAGAGGAAGGTAAGGCAGGCTTCTTCTGTACAGACTTACAGCCTTGGGAACCCTCTGTGGGTAGTTCAACTATATCCCAAAGGGTCACTGTGGTTGGCACATACTCGTTGGCAGTGGGTTTGGAGTATTTGTTTGGTATTGTAATCACTTAGAGTAAAATGAAGGAGGTGGAGAGGAAGAGAAAGGAGTGACAGATGACGAGAAGGCCATCAGACTGTCTATGCTAGACTTAGCTGGAACATCTGCAAGAGGGCCTGGGACTGTGCTGAGGTCCCCCAAGTTGCTCCACTGCAGCAGCAGTGGAGAATCCCAGGCAGTGGCCACTCCAGGCCTGGCTGGATGACTATAGGTGGTGGTACCAATGGCCTAGAGAACCTTCCGTGTCCTCTGGCGTGATTCCAGAGAGCACTTGATCTCCATACCCACGCCCAAAGATCAAAGACCTATTAGCCTATCAAAGGCATCACCCTATGTCTCTTTTAGACATTGGGGCAGCACAAGGTCAGCAATTGGAAACCACCAGCTACTCCACAGCAGAAAGACAAGGCTTTCTATTGTCAAGATCTGCAATTTCGGAAACCCAGAGGCAATTCTACTCTGTCCTAGAGGGTAGCTATGAGTCAGCATTGACTGGATGGCATTGAGTTTGCTTTGCTGAGTTTTGGAGTGTGTGTTCGTGCATGGGAGATGTTCTACTGGAAATGGAGTCATCAAACAAGAGTCCTCCTCCTCCCCACTCCCCCAATTTTTTTTTAAGAGAAAGTATTTCTATTACAAAAATGTCCTGTAACCAAACCTAGGTTTTTGCAGTTAAATTGTTTAGCTCTTAAGATATCTTCCAAACTTTTATTTTAAAATAAGTATTAGTTACGCAACTATTCAGTTTTATTTAACAACGAATAGTTTTTATTTTTAAACATAAAGGCTGTTCCATTAAAGTTCGGTCCTGCTTGCTTTGTAGGTAACTCCCAAACATGAGAAGTGAACCCTCTAGTGGTGTCACCTATGAACAGTAATGAAAGACAATTGAAGAACCTTCCAAAGCCTGGAGCGCACACAGTTTGCAGACAGGGTCCAGGTTGACAATTGGAAAGATGTGAAGGAGATTTTGAGTCAACTACCATCAACTGGACTAAATGTATTATTTACCAGCCACTAGGAGTCCAAACCCTCCTATCGAATAAGGGAAAGGGAGCCACAACATCTTCAGGATAGAGGACTCAGGTGAGCCACCCATTGGAGAAGATGAAGCTTATTGAGTGATACAGTCTTAGGAGTTAGTTCAGTTTTTAGCACTCTGTGGGAGTAAGGTCTACACTTTACAGTGAAGAGGGATCGAGTTTTAAAAAACCAGATTCCTGTTTATGTATTTTTCAATTTCTGGTTAAAAAGCTCTTTCTAAGAGATGGTCAACAGGGAAATGACACCACCTGTAATCAAATTCACTGTAATCAACACAAATTTGAGATAAAATTAGAAGGTCACTGTTGCAATTGTCTTTTAGTATAAGCACGATCACAGGATTGATTGATGGTAAACATTTTTGTTGGTTTGTTTTTGCTTTTGCTTGTTTGACTTCATCCCCCGTCACATCTCCCCAGTCCCACATCTGGTAGATCACGTTACCCTTGTTGAACTCCTTTCCAGATGCTTAGGGGACCCACAGCATGGCCATGTTGTGAAGAGGACAGTGTGACCTTCCAATGCTTTTATAATTAGACAAACGGAAGCGACCCAAAACTTACGGGACCAATGGCTCAAAAGCGGTGTCACTGTCCCCTCTTCCAAATAATAATCTCATTCATGACTCCAGACCTTGTTTTGCCAATGACCCATGTGAAATTCACTCATCACTCAGGCTTTTTTCCCCTCCTTATTAGCTACACTACAGACTTTATGGTATACGCCCCGGTGGCCCCTACGGCTGCTCTTCTCCAGGATGCAATGCAGGAGCACAGCGCACAGTGAGTTGTCTCGTCATCTAACTCTCCTCTAACCAGAGGCGCTGTCTGAGCCTGTCTTGATCCTGTCTTTGGTGATTTCAGCAATTCTAAGAGTACTGACTGGGTGTTTTGCAGAATGCCCAACCGTTGGGTTTGTGTGAAGTTTTGCAAGCTGTCTTTTGCAGAAGTCAGGCAAAGGATACCCAACATCTCTCTGCATTATGTCTTACAGCAGCCTATCAATCTACATCTCAAAATTAAAACAATAACAGCAAACTGTAATGCAATTTAAATAAATCCACAAGTTGGGCATTTGAAGCAAAAGAAGCCTACCTTTTTACTGAAAAGACTTCCGTTCAAATTTTTAAAAAATCATGCCTTATGAGTGTAACAAAAAATGAGCAAAACATTGAGGCAGGGAGAATGAAGAACATAACAGGGTGTGCACCTAAAGTAAGGAAGCATCAAGTCACACATCATGGCTTCTTTGGCTTTTATGGGGAAACCTTTCTAAATAGAACCCCTAAAACACATTGTGCCTTTCAGTGTTAAACAACCCGCTCTGTACACATACATATATAATGTGCACACACTCATCATAAATTGTACTGATACAAAAGATGTCTACCAAAAATACACATTGGTGTTGTCCATCCATAGCATCAACAGACTCCTGCAGACTGCCTCTCCGGCTCAACTTTGAATTCACGACCAGGATTTGACAAGCAGAGTTGTAGCACCGTCTGCTCCTTTACAAATACATTTATTGTCACTCGTTCTGTTAGGAGACTTACTGTTAAACCATTTCTCACCCTGTATAAATTATTAAGTACACAGAGAACTTTTTCTTAGCTTTGTCACTAAGTGAAGTCCTGATTGATAACACTGTATGATTTTTGAGTTGTAAATACTCTCACTGTGATCAATTTCTAGCTGCTGAAGTGAAGCCAGTGCCCGGGGGGCTGGGAAGCGGCTTGTGGTTGAATATTTCCATGTAGCGCCCCACTCTGTCGAGCTTAGAGGAGTACTGAGCTCAACAACATAGGTACTAACAAAGGTAAGGAAGAATGAGGAGGCGATGTTAATTATCTATGCTTTTGATTGACACCATTAATGTAACCCTAGGTTTATCTAGTTCAATTATTAATAATGGCTGCATTTTACAATGGATTTTTTTAAATTCCTGAAAATTTGCCAATTGGCTCTCAAAAGCTCTGTGAGCGTCGTCCAGCCCATTCAAGCCCATTCATAGAACCACAAAGTAACAGGTTGGACCATTTCTGAAGTGGTTAAACCCTAAATAGAGCGGGAGGAAGGGAAGGGGCGTGGTAGGCAGAGAAAGATAGATAGGGAGAAACAACAGAAAATAGATTCACTGTCTTTCTGCATGGTGAGCTCAGAATACAGAATTTACCCACACTGGATCAAGCCATTTCCACGTTCCTCCCATTCACCAATTCAGCACGTAATGATTAGAAGTTTCTGGGAACTAATTCCACAAGCATATGAAAAAGCTCTGGTGCGGTAGTGGTCACAAGTTGGGTCGCGATCTTCAAGGTTGACAGTTTGAAACCACCAGGCACGCTGCTGGCAAAAGGACATTCTACTCCTGTAAAGAATTGCAGTCTTGGCAACTCACAGGGGCAGCTCTACCCTGTTCTATCGGGGTTATATGAGTTGGCATTGACTCGATGGCAGTGAGTTCATTTTGTGTTTTGCTTTTTGGTTGAAGGATGTGTAGGGAGGAGGTCTGCCTCAGTGATTTTATGGTAACAAAACACTGAAGAAAAACTAACCAAACCAACCTAAATCCCATCAGTAGTTACCAATGAGAAATTGAGTCAATCCATGATGGTTCTTTGAAATAAAGGAACACAATGCAAATATTAAGAATGAAGCTGTAGCTTAATGTTAATTGTAATGGGAATATGCGCACGGTACATTTAAAGAGCAGAGATAGCACATTTTAAGAGTGGCTGTGGACGGATTCCATTTTGCAGAAAATAATTCTATTGAAAGATCGCAGTCATTAAAAAACCCATGGGCCCTTGGTTAGTTGGCCTCTATCCACCCAATGTAGCTGGCTTTGGTTTATGCACAGATAGGTATTGAGAAGGCCTGGAGGGTATGAATAGAGGCCAACCTCTGTGTTCTTCATGAAGGGCATGACAATGAACATGCATTGCCTCTCTAATGGAAAAGATGGCGCTCTTGACATTAAAGTGGGTGTTGTACATCCCATCTCAAAGATGAAATTTGTTCTAGAAAGAGGTCTTGGAAAGAAAAGTTTTGGTTCATAATATCATTACTTCTAGGTTGTGATCTACTTCAAATTTTCTACAAAAGGTAAAGTAAAAGATAAAAACAAAGAAAAGGTAAAAACAAAAGGGTTTGTATTTCAGCTTCACTGTCTAGTGCTGTGGCTCTGTTTCAGGGGGTTACCCACCCCGAACCTGACCCCCATATCCGAGGAGCAGGATAGACTGACTGTGTTCTAATCCCCAACAACCACTCCTCACTGGTGACCAATTACGTAATGACTCTGTTGTTGATTTCCCTACCTAAGAAATGAGGAAGCTGGTTATATAGTAGCATCTACCTCATAGGGTTGTTGCATTAAAATAATTAAGATACGTAACACATCCATATCTTGTTGTTAGGTGCTGTGAGCCAATACTGAACTCAAGTTCAGACTCCTACTGAAGTCAAGTGACGGAGTAGAACTGCCCCCATCGTTTTCTAGGCTGCCGAGCTGCGCAGATAGGGTTCAACCAGCCACTCTTTTGGCTTCTGAACACTTAACAATTGCAGCACCAGGGCATTCTAAAATTCACTGCCGTGGGGCTCCTTCCAACTCATAGTGACCCTTGTGGGGGCAGTTTATGTTTATTAGCTCAGTGCGGAAACGCTAGGCTACTAGCCAAAGGTCAGTGGTCTTGACCGTGGGAGAACAATGTGGCAGTCTGCTTCTTAAATATTTTCAGCCTTGGGAACTCGATGGGGCAGGTCTCTGCCACCCTCTAGGGTTCCCAGGAGTGGGAATCCACTTGGTGGCATGAGTTTGTTTGGGGGTTTGGGTGACCTTTATGGAAGCCAGCAGCCACATCTTTATCCTGCTCCAAGTGCCTGCAGTTCCCAGCCAATGCTCTTTATCACCGTGCCACCCGAAATGCCCAAACAATACCTGGTGTTCAGTGAGATTTGATTATTTTCATATCTGCAGAATGGAATGGTGATGATGATGATGTTGTTCATATGCTGCAATGCCTTGTGGTGGAGATGCAATTTAACAAAATAATAGATATTTAGGAAGCAGTCAACAAACACAATGTGAACCCAGACTAGCCATTCAACACATGAGAACCCAAACTACAATTGCCGTTGTTTTTAAAATTCTTTACCCCAGAGAACAGTCGATATAATTGATCGCACATCACATCCAGAAAATAGATAGCAGAAGACTGATTGTACGCAGGACTCTTGCTTTTGATTCACGGAAGAAAATGCCCCTCTCTGTTTAACCAATTCAATATATTTTTCTGTCTTAAACTCTAGGCCGTTGTATTAAACACTACAAATATTTCTGTATAATTTTATTTCCAGAAATCTCTATTGGATCATCGGACTTCTTTATTACGCCATTAACTCAAAACAATTTGTACTGCCTCACTTGATACTCTCACGAACAGAAGCAAAATAATTATTCAATTTTAAATAATTTAGACTGTCGTGTTCCCTACCATTCTGTTTATTTGCACCACGTATGATTCTGTGCACATGGCTATCAGATGCCCACCTGCTTCTTGGACTTCTAACGCAGAGCCATTTACCATGTGAGGAGCCCGACACGTATATATTACCGCTATGTTTTAATTTAACACATGACAGCGAAGGGAGGCTGAGTGACAGATTATATTTAGTCACAAATAAGGAAGAACTCATTGCTGAGGAGTGTTCACGTCACAGGTGAATAGCAAAAGGGCTTTATTCCTTTCCCTGACAGAATAAATTTATCTCTTTAAAAGTCACCTTTATGCTTTCTACTTATCACCAGGAAGGCTGCATTCTGCATTTCAGTTTTATGTGGACAAGACATTAATTCTAAGTGAAAGACATTGTTCCGTGCTGGAATTAAATGAGGTCGTTATTGGTTTGAGTGGGGAAGGTGGAGGGCTTAGGCTCCTGGTTGGCTTTAATGAGAAAAGTGCTACGTGAATATGGGCCTCGTAACATTTTTGGCTCTGGAAGGAAAATATAAATGAGGCAATGAAGTTGAAAGCCATCATCAGGCTCCCTAAGTACCTAGAGTCAGGTGTTCATCTGCTGCCATCAAAACGGGCTGTGAGAATACATCAGCCCTTTCTCAGGCAAGAGATTGATATGGTCAGTAGGAATGGCTTTTGGAGACAGGGCTGAAAGGACTTCAGAGGTCACCTAGTTTAAATCAGAGCTTATGCCTTCTGGCTGGATCTATCCATTTGCTTAATTGTCTCCAGAAAGAGATTCAGTCACTTCCTCTTATATGTAAATGCCATCAAATTGGCTTGGCAAAGAGAGCGCCTGGAGCTGGCGATTAGAACAGGGTGTTATTTTTAAATGACCTTAACTAGTCTCATATCCGAGTGGAAACAAATGGGGGTGTTGTTCAAATAAGGCCAAGAAGACCAATTCATCTACACTCAAAGTTCAGCAGCGTGCGGATGATAACTAGATAGTGCCCATTTCCTCTTTCTCACTTCCCCTTCACTCCTCAAACTAGTGTTCTCTTGGCTTTTGCCTTGTCTGATCGCTTGAAATGGCGTCCCACCCCATCTGTGGGTGCTTTTAGAGTTTGTATCATTTGACCACTCTGTCATGTCTGGGGAGAAGGATGGTTCTCACAGCGAGGCCACCTGCTGCTCTCTCACTGTTACATGGTGGCCTTGGGGGCGGGGCGGGGCTTTCTTTTCTGTCACTTGCTCTCTGAGGTCAAACTGTCCTGAATATATCCTGTTTCTTTTGATAATTAGCGAGTGTTTGGCCATGGCCATCACATTTGTTTTCCGTATATTATGATTTGATGCCTGGAAATATCAGTATGAGTTAGGTCCAGCCAAGCTAAACGAGAACTGCCGCATAGGTTTCGAGGCTGTTCCTGGTTAAGAAAGAGGACCTTCACACCTGTCTCCTGCTGAGCAGATGGCGCATTCACTCACTGGCCTTTGGATCCGGCTGAGTGCATGCTCATTTTACCACTCAGACTCCTGATGAGTTAGGAGGCAAACCTGTATATCACAGATGAGAACATTTTGTTCCTGTCTTCGTTGTTTGGTTAAGTACTTGCCACTTGGAGCCAGCGTTTCAGACCAGCGTTTCAGCCAGCTTGGTCAGGTGCAGCATCAAAGCATACTGCTGAGGGCAGCATCCCTGGGGCAGAAGAGGGCTGTTCAGAACCTGGGCTGCAGCCTCATGAGTGGACAGTGAACTGGGGGAGGTGTAGGGGATTACTGGGATGGGCAGGCTGGGAGTTCAAGATTGGGCTTATACACGTGTGGGTTGGTGTGCTTGTAATTGTCAGTATCTCCAGAGAAGCGCAAGTAGGAGATAATATGCAGAGAGAGGGATTGAGAGATTGAGATTGAGGTCAGTTGGCTCATGAGTTTGGGGGATCCTGAAAGTCTCAAATGTGTACAGTAGGAGGCAGGCTGGAGACTCAGGCAAGATGTCTATGTGACCGTCTTGAGGAAGAATTCCTTCTCGATACCAACAAACTACCTTCACAGTAACATCTCTATGAGTGTTTCAGCAAACATCTCTATGAGTGTTTCAGCAAACATCTAGAGCTTCGTTTCTCAATGTGGGGGTGTTTGATGGAGTGGGAGCTGCCAGAGCAGGGACCTACAGTTCATTCTGCAGGGTTGGCTGTAGTACAAAAACTTTTAATTCTCAGAGGAGGGCTGAGTAATTTTTCCCCCTGAAGAGGATGGGAACCTGTGATTTAGAACACTCATTAGATATTTTTAAAATTCCATCCCACACCCCCAAGTTTGAGAATTACTGTGCATTCTTTGCAAGAGAAAACTTTCCTGTGAATCACAATCCTAATGGTTGGGACAGATGCTTTGTACAGAATGACAAACGTAGGCCATTGCTGCCAATACTTGGCTAACATATCTAGCAACTTGCTTTGGTGAACGCTCCATCAAAAAATGCCTTGGCCCCATTCTGTTTCGTTGGGACTGGCCTTCGTTTGGGACCCAACTGTGGTGTTCTGCTTCTGAGTCCTTTCAATTTTCACCGTTAAACTAGCCAAATGGTCTAAAAGAGTTTGAACTCTGGAGTTTGTTAGATTTGTGTGTAGTTAATTCCTGACTGTCTTGCTAACCAATGGTGGAGTTTGGGGCAAGTTATGTCATTTTTTTTTGTTCTTGTACTTTAGAACGAGCTTGAAGGGTGGTTAGGTGTTAGAAATCGCATGGGTAAGGTACAGCATATTGACTGGCCCACGATGTGCTCTTTGTCACATATTTCATTGGGCAGATATTCCGCACAAGACATCTTTAAAGTGTTGAAGAGGAAGGATGTCATTTGGAGGATTGAGGTGACCCAAGCCCTGGCATATTCAATCACATTTCAATCATAGGCTTTGAAAAATGAACCTGGGAGTACAGAATGGAGACCCAAAGCCCATCTGTAGGCAATTGGACATCCTCTTACGGAAGGGTTACGGGGAGGAGACGAGCCAGTCAGGGTGCAGGGTAGCAACAACGAAACATAAAACTTTCCTCTAGTTCTTAAATACTTCCTCCCTCCCAACTTTCATGATCCCAATTCTACCTTACAAATCTGGCTAGACCAGAGGACGTACACTGGTACAGATAGGAATTGGAAACGCAGGGAGTCCAGGGCGGATGATCCCTGCAGGACCAGTGGTGAGAGTGGCGATACCGGGAGGGTGGAAAGAAGGGTGTGTGGAAAAGGGAACCGATTCAAGGATCTACATGTGACCTCCTCCCTGGGGGACGGACAACACAAAAATGGTGAAGGGAGATGTCAGACAGTGCAAGATATGACAAAATAATAATTTATAAATTATCAAGGGTTCGTGAGGGAGGGGAAAAGTGAGGAGCTGATACCAGGGCTTTAAGTGAGGAGCAAACGTTTTGACAATGATGAAGGCAATAAATGTACAAATGTGCTTTATGGATTGTGATAAGAGTTGTATGAGCCCCTAATAAAATGATTTTAAAAAGAAAGCAAAATGAACCTGGGATGAAGAAGACTGAAGAAGGATTGATACATCTGCAGTATGCTGCTGGCAAAGAATACAGAAACTGTTGTGGACAGCATGAAGAATAAGCAGATCTCTTTTGGAAGAAGTACAGCCAGAATGGTTCCTAGAAGTGAGGATGGTGAGACTTCACTGCACGTATGTTGGAGATATTATCTGGCGGGACCAGGTCCGGGAAAAGGGCAGCATGCTTGGTAAAGTAGAAGGCGCTGATGAGCTGGATCGACACGTTGACAAGACTGTGCCATGCTTTGTCTGGTTGTCCCAGGGTTGCTGTGCATTTGAACGTGCTCAATGGCACCTACCAACATGATCGTTGCTAATATGATAATTAGTATTATAGAGCTACATGCATTCTGGCTAATGGCAGGAGGGGCAGTCAAGAAAATGCTGAGTTAAGCATTGAAAACTTAAAGGGAGTTGACAGGAGGTCCTGGATAAAAGGAGCACATGGCGTTAAGGTTTGGAGAAAGATGAGTGATATCAACATGAAAAGGCGAAGTTTTTGAGTCCGGAGAATAGAACAAAAGTTTAGAAAAAAAAACTTTTTTTTAAGTAACCCCTTTTTTTCCTAGTACCAGGAATAGGAGGAAATGGGCTAAGGAGAACAGAAAAAGAATCAGTTCCTAAATATTAGAAAAGGTCACAAGACTCCAACCTTATGGATCTGAAATGCTGAGCCAACAAGGGAGTTCAAAGGACTAACAGGAAAGGAGTGTGATTGACCAGCAGCATCAGCGTTTGGACTTTCAGTAGAGAAGAGGGAGCTGGGCCCCAGGCTTCCTTCAATAGGCAACTATTGGCTCTTCCATAGCTCAGTCTTCAGCTCCCTCACAGGCCGCGTGCCTAGGAACACGTAGGACTAGACACCACCTACTCATCCTCCCCGCTTTGGGCTGAATCACTCCTGAATTTCTTTAAACTGAGGAATCTGGTCTCACCTTAAAAGACCTCCCTCCAGTCAATAATTTACTACCCAATGTCTGGGAACTCTCATCCCCAAATTCTCCCTATATCTACCAAAGCCAGTCTTTCCCACAAAGATCCTGATCATTACCTTACCCTACTTAACATCCCCTCTGACCTGGATATGCAAACAAGGTATATATATATCTCCCCAACATGCAGCACATTTGTTACTGTGTACCACACGTACAACTGCCAGTTGTTTTGCTTCAGGAAAACAACAACATTAGATTGATAATAAAAAGAAAGCTGGAAAGAAAGACATCTTTGACTTATGTCAGAAGTCCCTTAAGATGGAATAATTGGACTGGAACCCAGTGGTTCATAAGTTGGGGACTACCTGTGCTCAGAAGTGCCCCAGGAAGGTATTTTCCAGTCTCTAAACCAAACCACACGTATTGCTGGTTAAGTCTATGCCAACTCGTAGGGACGCTTCAGGTCAGACAGTAACTGCCCCATGGAGTTCCCAGGGATGTAATTATTTCTAGAGGCCAGTTGTCACAGCCTCCTCCCATGGACTGGTTGGCAGGTTTCAACAGCTGCCTAGTCAGCTGCCCTGTGCTTAACTCAGCACCATTAGGGCTCTTTCCTGACTCAAAACATTAAAAAATATTTTAAATCTATTTAGTTAACATGTGTATACATATTGCCATATACCCGCATCTTTGATTCCACACCATTGGTTCTTCTAATATTTATTTGGTATCTACTATTTAATCAGACCTGGTCTAGCCATCCTGTGTCCTCCTGCAGGGTCCAATCTGTGGTGTTCCCTGAGGAGGGAGTGATAATGTAGAGGAGATAGACGGCAAACAAATCAACAAGTAGCATGAGAAGAAATATCCATGGCATGTCCTATTTATTTACTACCAAACTGTCAAGGGCCCAGGAGATGACAGGTGCTGGGAACAATAAGAGAGGGAACAAGGCATGACCCTGCATCACTGAATGCCTGCTTACCCACCCTGTAGACGCCCATCCGTTGGAGATGCAGGTTGACTCCCCCTGCCCTGACTGTCATGGCCCATCCACCATTTCCCCACCGAAGTCCAACTCTCAACTTTCCTCTTTCTACCCTTACGGGCACTACTGGTCAATTTATGTGTGTGGCAGAGTACCAAGAAGATTTCCTACACTGTCTCCCTAGAGAGAAGAGCTCCCCAAGTTGCTTGTATCACCCCAAGTTGCTCTACTTCCCGAGTAAAGAGAATCAGTGTGGAAAAAATATCACCAGAACTAAGTAGTATCCCAGTGATAGCCTGGGTTTACATCGTCATATTGGTTTCTGATATTGTCCTAGACAGACGGGGACAAAGCATTCATGGCCAGGCAGCAGTCTGTGGACTATACTTTGAAGATCGTAGATTGTTCCAGAGCACAGATGAGGACTGGAGATCCAATTTGCTATACCCATCCTGCAGATAGGATTTCTTTGACCTGCACAATGTTGTCCACGCTTTTAAATGTGGACAATTCCATATATATTCCACATGACTAATGCTTTCCAATAATTCCTTTATTTTGTGCCCCTCCACCATCTGTGACCTTGGGGTTCCACATTTCTGTATGGCAACAGTTATATCCAATGGAAAAGTGGCTATTCTTTTTATATATACATGCACACACACACAAATACGCAGGGCATGTGCCGCGCGGGACCCCTGGGATCCCCTTGATCCTTCAGTACATTTGTTGCCTGCTGGCCCTTCCAGCATTTGGTTATAACCTTAAGGAATCATGGAGCTCACTTGACCAAGTGTGCCCAGCTCAGCCCAGTGAGCAGGAAGACGAGGGGAGGATGTGATGAGGAACGTGTCTCCTCCTCCTCAAGCTGTTCTTCCACATCCATGCATCTACCTGCTCACGAGTCATCCCTCGGGTTCTCTATGATATCAGCTCAAAACTCACCATGATTAGATTGGAGAGGAGGGTTGAGGAAAGGTGAAGGTACACATGCTCATTCACCTACAGGAAGTGTATCCTTAGGTAGTTCTAACCCATCAAGCACTAGCTTTCCAGGGGCCTGGAGAACCTCTGACATCCCTAAACCTGGGAGCAAATCAGCCAGAGCCTCAGACCTCACGGATGCCTCCGAGGCCAGGGCTGTGTAACCCTGCGAGCAGCTCAGAGATGAAGTCCCATTAACTTTCCGCAGAGAGCAGCTGACATCAAAGGACTGTGCTTTGCCTTGTGGTTTTCTAATGGTTCAACAATCTTCTTGTTACAAACCTCATTTCCCTGCTCCCTTTAATCCTTGCAAACGTCACAAAGTGGTGTTTGATCTGAAAGCACATAATAGTTTCCAGTTTTAGTCAGATTTCTTGATGCTATTTCCCAGGGTTTTCGGTTGAAAGCCTTGACTGTATTGTCTTGTGGCAAACCCAGTGACTAATGGGAGCCGATCACTCTAAGCGAGGTCTTGTTGGGTGCAGGAGGCTTGACTTTGGGTCTTGCTTATTGAGCCAGACTTGGGTAAAGTGTTCTGGAACCAGAGTGATGTCCTATGATAAAGGCCTTGCCTGATCATTGTCCTCCCCACAAGCCCCAGGATTGATATTTTGTTTAGTGGTTCCTCTGCTCTCTTTTTTTGTGTGGCATTTTTTTTTATTTACTTATTTTTAATTTATTTTTTAAAATGTATTTTTAGTAAATACTCTTATTGGGGGCTCTTACATCTCATCACAATCCATACATTCATCCATTGTGTCAAGCACATTTGCATATATGCTGCCATTATCATTTTTAAAGCATTCTCTTCCCACTTGAGCGCCCCCCTTTCTTCCCTCCCTCCCCCCTCCCTCATGAACCCTTGCTAAGTTATAGATTATTCTTTTCATATCTTACATTGTCCTCCATTGCCCCACACCCACTTTTCTGTTGTTCGTTCCTCTGGGAGGGAGCTTCTAAGTTGATCCTTGTGATTGATTCTCCCTCTCTCTCCCCACCATCCCCTAATCCTCCTGGTATCTCTACTCACCTTGTTGGCCCTGAGGAGTTTTATCTATCCTGGATTTCCTGTGTTGCAGGCTCTTATCTGTAGCGGTGTGTATGTTCTGGTCTAATCTGATTTCTACGGTAGAATTGAGGTCATGATAGTGGGGAGAAGGAAGCACCAAAAAACTAGAGAAAAGTTGTATGTTTCATCTGTGCTGTATTGCACCCTGACTGGCTCATCTTTTATCTGTGACCCCTCTGTGAGGGGATGTCCAATTGTCTACAGATGGGTATTGGGTCTCCTCTCCATGCCTCACTTCCCCCCATTCACATTGGGTATGATTTTGTTCCCGGTCTTAGAGCCTGATCCCATTGACACCTCATGATCACACAGGCTGACTTCTGGTGACTTCTTCCATGTGGGCTTTGTTGCTTCTCAGCTAGATGGTTGCTTATTTATCTTCAAGTCTTTAAGACCCCAGGCACTATATCTTTTGATAGCTGGGCACCATCAGTTTCCTTCACCACATTTTCTTATACCCCCATTTTGTCTTCAGCAATTGTGCCAGGAAGGTGAGCATCACAGAATGCCAGCTTGTTGGAACAAAGTGTTCTTATGTTGAGGAAATACATGAGTCAAGGCCCAATGTCCATCTGCAACCTTAATTTTTAAAATATAGATATGAGTACATAGTTCTATTCCCCTCTTATTATATATATATTTACCTATGTACATGCCTGTATTTAGACCTCTATAAATATCCTTTGCCTCCTGGTTCTTTCCTCTTGTCCCACCATCATGCTAGGCTTTCATTCGGGTTTAGTAATTCCTTGCTGCTACTGGGGGTATACAGGAGAAAGGGAGATGGGAAAAAGAAAGGGGCAGGGGAACCAACCCAGGGACACAGGAACAGCAAGTGAACTAAAATCAATGGAGAGAAGGGCATAGAATGCCTAGTGGGGCTTAAATGAGGGCCATGCAAGTAATTATTTATTTATTTTTATGAGCATCTTAGTTATCTAGTGCTGCTGTAACAGACACCAGATGGTTTAAACAAACAAATTTAGTCCGCCATTGTTTGGCAGCCTGAGGATCTGAATTCACATGTGACAGGAAGGCTTTCTCTCTTTGTCAGCTCAGGGAGAAGGTCGAGCTCTCCTTTCAGCATTGGTGGGTCTAGTGTCTCTTGGAATCTCTGTATGGCTTCTCCTTAGTCTTCCCCTGTGTCTTAGATGGTCACAGAACAGGGACTCTGGGTCTTAAAGACCCACTGTGCCCAAGCTGCTCTTTCTTGGTGGTCCTGAGGTTCCTCTGATCTCTGCTCCTTTACATAGTCTTTATATTGTAGAAGAAATTGACTCAAGATACAACCCAAATCTATGGATTAAATCCTGCTTTGTTATATGAACTATATAAGGAAGAATATGGTATCAAGATTAGAGGAAGGATTCTTTAACCCCCTGCAACACACAGATGATACAACTTTGCTTGCTGAAAGTGAGGACTTGAAGCACTTGCTGATGAAGATGAAGGATTGCAGCCTTCACTACAGATTACAACTCAATGTAAAGAAAAACACAATCCTCACCACTAGTAGGCAACACGATGGTAAATGGAGAAACAATGGAAGTTATCAAAGATTTCAACTTGCTTAGTTCCACAGTCAGTGCTCATGGAAGCAACAATCAGGAGATCAAATGGCACAATGCCTTGGGTAAATCTGCTGCACAAGACCTGCTTCAAAATGTTGACAAAACCCGAATGTCATGTAGAAGACCAAGGTATGCCTGATCCAAGCCAGGGTATTTTCAGTTGCTTCATAGGCTTGTAAAATTGGACATTGAATAAGAAAGGCCAAAGAAGAATCATAGTATTTGAATTTTGGTGCTGGTGAAGATTATTGAAAGTATCATGACCTGCCAAAAGAACCAACAAATTGGTCTTGGAAGAAGTAAAGGCAGGATGTTCCTCAGCGACAAGGATGGTGAGACTTGGTCTCATGTATTTAGGATATGTTATCAGGAGGGAACCGTCCCTGGAGAAGGACATCAAGCTTGGTCCAGTAGAGAGGCAGCAAAAAAGAGGAAGGCCCTTGATGAGATGGATTGATGCAGTGGCTGCAACTATGGCCTCTCCCATGGAAGCCAGGAACAGGCAGTGTCTCATTCATTCTGTTGTAGGCAGTGTTGCTATGAGTCAGCGTTGGCTCCACAGCATCAAAGAATAGCAGCAACATTATCCTGCCCCTTAACGGAACTTTCACAAATCCTACTTCATTACCATCAGAGAGTTTAAGACTTGCAACACAGAGGATCATGATATCAGATCACAGAATGGCAGACAGTGATGTAATGCTGATAGTCATGGCCTTCCCAAATGGACTTAGACATTTGAGAGACACAATCCAATCCATGAATACAATATTGGAGAGGAGTCATAATAAGATTTTATGATTCAATCTAAAGCTAATTGGGTTCATAAGTATAAGCAAGCACGGCCAGAAGAGGAACACAGAAAATGAGATTGTTTGTGAACTCCACGTAAACAGGAAGCCAGATTGGGAATGAGTTAACAGGGAATATGGGATTATGTATATGAGGCTTAACTGTCTTATTAATCCAGACCATACACTTTTGGAAACACATTGCGTCCATAAGAAAATAAAGCAATTTCACCCAATGTAAAAATACCTAAACAGCACCGAAGAATGTTGAAGGGAAACCAAATAAAGAAAAGAGCCAAGTTGGGTCCGAGTAAATATTTAAATAAAGGGAACTCCTAGAAAGATCTCACTGCTTGCTTGCATGACTAGATCTAATGGGCACAAAACCTTTTCAATATTTATCCCTGTTGCTTTGCCATCTTCCTTATAAATTATTGAACACATCTTGGATGTAAAGCTCACATTTGTTGCTTGTTTGGTTTGCATCATAATAATAACAATAATAAGTAGACTATACCTGGATGAGTCCCAGCCCTCAGTTTGGGCTTTCTTAAGTTGAGTAAAATTGATTTATCAGGCACACATGAAGCATAGATAAGATTTCATTATTTCAAATTTTGTGTGATGAATGCAGGTAGAGAATCACAAAAGTGAGCTCATAAAGAATGATGTAAAATGTGTTAGTAGTTAGACTACTATCATTGAGTTTTAAACCCAAACCTAGGTGTACATCAAGTCATCATACATTGCTTCATCTGGGAAATCAAAGTCAATTTTAGGGAAAAGATGTTCTGGAAAGTTGAGAGACTAGAACTTCGCAGGGCAGGAAACTAAGAATATATGCCCCTAGGATCTATCATTTCAAAGACGTAGAGATACTAAATCAAGACCTATTCATAACAGTCAGCTACTCTCTGTTCTGTGTGGGATCCTTAGTTTGCCATTCCATTCTCTGTGCTTGGAGGTTGTGTTCGACTGATTTCAAATGGGGCTGCAGTCCTTCTGCCTTCCCCGATTCCAACACTTCTGCAATGACACTTTGCAAGTCCACTCATGGAAAACTGAAGTCTGCTTCCACACCTCTTTGAATCTGGGTTGACCTAGCTTTGGTCAGTAAGATGCAGCAGAGGTGATGGTGGATCATTTCCAATCATAGTCTTCAAGAGACTGCACATTCAGAACAAGCCCATTTTCCCAGCCAGTCTCGATAGGCTGGAGAATCCAAACAAGATCAGAACATGTTCTTCCGTGGCTATAGTACAGTGGGTTCTTGGCTCATGATTCATGAAAAGAAGCCTCGGTGCCATAGTGGTTATGTGTTGGGCTACTTCCTGCAAACTCAGCAGTTCAAAACCACCAGCTTCCCTCTGCGAGAAGGATTGAGCTTGCTACTCCTGTAAAACGTGACAGTCTCAGAAACCCACAAAGGCAGTTCTTCCCTTTATAGGATTGCTATGAGTCAGAATCAACTCAGTGAATTTGGTTTTTTATAGGTGTCTGAATAACTTTCAGTGAATTCAGTTGCACCCAGAAGAGCTGTTCCAAAGGTTTGGGTCTTAGGAACAATGTTATAAGTATGTTAAAATTATGTGCCAACTTACTGGACCATGATTCTCAGTGGCTTAGCAATTATGAAATAGTAGTCACCCTTATGAAGAAATCTGCCAGGAACAGTCAATCAGTTGAAAGTCAGTTTCCTCAGGGGTGTGGCATGCTTCCGATACATGTGGATGTTTCGGCAGATGTTCTTTTTTTTTTTTTTTTGCCGCCTCTGGCCCATAATCACCTGATCTTGAGTTTTTCTGGTCTTTAGCCAGTGACCCACTGTACCGCCTGCCAATCCTGGGATTCACTATTCTCTTCAGCTTGTGAGTCAGCAGCCTGCCCTCTTACTTGCTGACCTTGGATTCATCTGTCTCTGAAGTGAATGGCCTGCTGTCTTATCTGCTGACCTTACCTTCATCAACCCCTTCAACTCCTTGAGGAAAGAGAAGCCTCCAGTCTGACACCTGACCCATGGGCTTGGAACTTCCCAACCTCTACAATCATATGAACCATTTCCTTGAGATACATTTCTCGTTATAGGTATAATACGTAAAGATCAGATTCCCTGGTTTTACTTTTCTAGAGAACCCAGCTTAAGATAAGCAATAACATGGACGTCTTGTTTTAAACCATATGCTTATCTTGCTCTGTTACATAGCATTATGATGATGATAGATAGTTTATATACACGGAGTGAGTTAGTAAGCTATGGTAGTAATAAAACTGTATAAGACACAATCCCTGAAACTCAGTGGCTTCAATTTATTTGGCTTTCTTCTTTCTTTTAATGTTTGAGCTTGACCATGATCACTCTACTTCATGCAGTAGGTAAGGTTTGTGTCTGTTTCTCTCTCATTCTGGGATCTGAGTACTCAGGTCATGTTTTGTTCGTGATGGAGGGTCGCAGAAGTCAAGCCAAGGCATGCAATGGATGTAAAGTCTTTACTTGCATCTTGCTTACTAGCATTCTATTCGGAAAACAAGTCATATGATGAAGAAAAAGAAGACTACACACTGGAGGCCTTGTCAAGTCAGATGGCAAAGGAGTGATGCATCATCCTAGAACAGGAAAGAAAGCGGGAATGAAGAACAACAATTGGCCACAGGTGGAACTATTCTGGTGGAATAGGGACACTGTGTTTTGAAATACTCAAAACGACCCAGTAATACAGGAAAGGGATTTTGCCCCCCAAAAGCCCGAATAGTCCACCACATGGCTGTGTTACACTCTTTCATGTCGGAAAGTTTCAGAATCGAGGCCTTGCTTTTTGTCGTTGGCCCTTCAACTCGCTTCTTTCCATGACAGGTCTTCATCAACAGACTTCCCTTGTACTATTTAGGATGTATTGACAGTTACAAAAAAACTTTTCTCTGTTAGGAATGAATGAACACCAGAATCTCATCTAGTTATCAGAAGAAACTGGTTTGAAAGAGCGCTGAAAACTGAAGTTGTTGTTAGGTGCTGTTGAGTGGGTTCCAACTGATCATGGCTTCCAACAGAAGGAGACGCTGCTCAGTCCTTCCGATCGTTGCTCTCTTTAAGTCTGTTGTTGGAGTCATTGTGTCAATGCTTGTCCCTCTCCTCCCGTGACCCTACCCTTTACTCAGTGTGCTATCCATCTCCATGGACTTTCCTTCCTGACAACACGGCCAAAGGAATGGGGAGTAAGTTTTGCCTTCTCTCTATCCTCTCCTTGAAAGAGTATTCTGGCTGCACTTTCTGTGTGCTTTTCTGGTGGTCCATGATACAGTTGATAGTCTTTGTCAACACCATAATGCATATGTTTTCACATGTACAGGAGGTTATTGGGGAAAATAATCATCACCTGGGTAAGGCACACCATATTCTTCAAGGGGTCACCTGTGCTCCTTAACACTTTAAAGAGGTCTTTTCTGCAGATTTACTTAATGCAATGCATCCTTTGATTTTTGACTGATGTTTCCATGAGGATTGTTGGGGGAGCTAAGTAAACTGAAATCCTTGATAATTTCAATCTTTTTGTCACTTCTCACTATACTATTTGTCCACTTGTGAAGAGTTTTGGCTTCTCTTTTTTGTTTTTTAGATAAGGTGTAATCCATAGTGAAGATTGTAGTCTTTGATCTTTATCAATAAATGCTTCGAGACCCCTAGACTGTCAGCAAGCACGTTGATGTCATCTGTCCATCATCGGTTGGTTATTAACCTTTCTCCCATCCTGATCCCAGTTTCTTCTTCAACAAAGTCCAGCTTCTCAGGTGATTCACTCAGCATCCAGATGGCAAAGGTATGGTGAAAGGAGACAGCCAAATGCATGTGTCTCCTCTGTTCTGTTCCAGTGACTATATCTTGTTCATTGTGTAGCTTCCTCATGGACACAATGAAGCATTTTGGAACCCTTATTCTTCGCAGTATTTTCCATAAGTGGTTACTAACACACAGTTTGGATATCAATGCAGAGTCAATAAGACAGGCAAACATCTTTCTGATATTCTCTACTTTCAGCTAAGATCTAGGTGACATCAGCCATGGTATCTTTCATTCCACACCCTCTTGTGAATCTGCCTTGGATTTCTGGCAGGTTCCTGTTGTGGAACTACTATTTTCCCTTAAAAAAATTTTTTTTTCACTAAAATGCTACTTGTGTACGATGTCAATGGTATTGTTCAATAATCTCCGCATTCTGTTGGGTCAGCTTTCTTTGGAATGTGCTCAAGTATGGATTGAAACACTGTAGATAATTTTAGTCTGTTTGCTCTATAGATTTGTCCTTTCAAGTTGACCTCTATCTGTCTGCCTGGCTGTATGTCTGCTTTGGATGTATTGGGTCACCTGTGTTTGGGAGACACTCACGACCCTTTCCAGAATCATTCATCACCTCTACCTTCTCTGAATCATCCCTTCAATCTTTCCTGTTGCCAGACAACAAAATTGGGTGACTGAATTCACCAGCGAATGGACCAAGTGGACAAAAGAGAAGCAGCAACCCAGTCCTGGGCATGTATGAAATCAAGGAGGAGCATTGTGATATCCTTCACTCTCAAAACCACTTGTTGACATCTAGTCCATTCAGACCCCTGAGAACAGGGTAAACTGCTCCCCATGGATTTCTGAGACTAACTCTTTACAGGAGTAGAAAGCCCTGTCTTTTGGCTGGTGGTTTTTGAACATCTGACTTTGCATTTGGCAGCTCAATGAATATCCACTCTGCCAGCATGACTCCCTTCCATAAACACCAAACTCATGGCCCTGGAGTCAAGCCTGACCTACAACAGTCCTGCATGACAGAGTAGAATGGTCCCTGTGAGTTTCTAAGACTGGAATCCTTTATGGGAGTAGAAAGCCTTATCTTTCTCCCGAGGAATGGTTATGAACTATTGTCCTTACAGTTAGCAGCCCAACTCGTAACCACTCTGCCACCAGGGCTCCCTTAGGTGCAATCAGTTATCAGAAAAGTCTAGGAGCAAGAGAGCAAGAGACAGGCACAGCAGCAATCAAGGATAGCGAACTAACACAGACCAGAGCATGGAGAAGCAATGGAAACAGAGAGACAAGCAGGAAACAGAGCCTAGGTGTGGGAGAGAGGAGACCTGCCCATGAGGCTGAATCACACCTCTAGAGTCCCCTCCAATTCCCTGGTCTAACCTCTGAATGTTTCTTCTTGGTCATCACAGCTTAGCAGTGTAAGTCCTCTGGGCTTGGTTGGGGAACTGTTGCTAAGCACATGAACCCAAGATGATTCCCCTCTGAGAATTCCTACTGACCAAACCTGAGCATGGAATGACTGCACTGAACAGCGAATTCACCAAAGAGAAAAAATGAGCAGCAGCACACACTCTAAAGCTAGTATTGCTATGGAAACCAAGAATGCCCCCAACTGGAAAGGAACCTCTGGTAATGCTCAGCTTGCTCTTGTCGCGGGTGAGATGGACATCCGTCCAAATGATATGACTTGCTCAAGGTCATGTGAAGTCCAGAGTGATTATCTGAAGGCAGGCTTCTGACTGAAAGAGGAGCAGTGCCCTGAACTTGGAGCTTTGCTTCTGCACAGCCCTTTTGAGGTGCTGAGGGGCTGAACGGTGACTGCAGCACGAGGAGCATCAGGAAAAATGCCACAGTGGTGTTCTGCGGCATGAACAAGTTCAGGGGTCCTTTCCACAGGCAGTCATGCTAGGGCAACTCAGAACAAGCTTCCACACTGCCCACTGTCAGTTCTCTGTGTTATATGGGACGTCCCCAGGGCCAATAATATTTTATGTATCTCATCATGAGTGAGATTGTAAGGGCCATAAACAGCCTGATGGAGGAGGTCAGTGAGCATGGCAGCTCGAAGATCACATGCCCTCAGCTGCCAAAGCTCAGTGAGGGAAAGGACAAGGAGGCTTTCTGCCCGACACGCCCTCAGGAAACTCCCTGACCCTGGGCAGAACGTAGAGAGACGGCTCCCCTTGGTACTTTGTTCTGGCCAAAGACATGCTTGCCCTTGCCGCACACTGGTCACTCTGGCTGCTCTGGATTGAGTGTTAACCATGGCTGTGGGACACTTCATAACGCAGGGAATGGGGGGAAGTGGCCTTCCCACCTTGTACCACAACTTACTGAATGATGCCAACCCCTGATCTGTTTACTTTTTGGTCCTTAGCATTACCTTAGGAAGTAGGTATGCATGCTTCTTCGCCACGAATAGCAGAGGTGACTGAGACGGAGAGAGAGGTTACCTAAAATGCCTCAACGTCACTGAGTTTCCCAAACGGGCTTTACACCCACAGGCAGGGCTCCAAACCCCTGACGCACAGTGTTCTCGGCCATCAGAGTCTCTCTGCAGACACAGCACCAAGCAGAAAAAGGCTGATGACAACTTGCCTAGCTCGCCTGGCTAGCCTGGGGTGGGAGTGGAGTCTCCGTAGTTCTCCTCCCTGTGTGAGGAACCACCCCTAAGACGAAGAACACTGAGAAACATCTCAGGTTATGGATGCTGAACAAGATAAGGGAGCACCTTTACCCCAAGCTGATGTACCAAGTATACCCTGCTTATGCCCCAATCATAGTCTGCTAGCATCTCAAACTGGGCCAAATTTAATTTCTGTGTTGTAAAAGCCAGTCAACTGTGATAGTTTTGGTATGACAGCACTTGAAAAGCCAGTTGCGCTCCCCCACATGTCTCCTAGCTAGACTGTGCTCTTCATCGGGGCCAGCTCACGATTACATTTGTCCACCTGCATCCAACATCAAGCCCGACACACACCAGGCCCTCTTTGCAATGTGAAGTGCCCTGGGGAGGATGCAAACACTTGCCTCCCTGACAAGGACCTAGGCCGGGAGAGCCCTGGGGAGCTGGGAGAAGAGGGTACGTTGAAGGAAGAGGACCAGAGGGCAAGACAGTGGCACGTGCATGGAGACATTTTGCCAGTGTGTTCTAGGATTGGCAATGTCACCTGCAAATATCAGCTTCGCCCAAGGTCACAGAGATCAAGTAGTAGAGTTAGCATAAGAACGTGGGGAGTAGATTTGTTCACAACTATTGAGTCTCTCTGCTTCTTGATCTATACAAGGATTGTGGTTATAGGAGTTTGGGGAGCCCTGGTGGCATCACGGTTGAGTGCTTCACTACTATCCCAAAGACCAGCAGTTCAAATCCAGCAATGACTCCGAGAAAGATGTGACAACCGGCTTCTAAAATATTGCAGCCTTGGAAATGCCATGGGGCAGTTCTGCTCTGCCCGATATGATCACTGTACACTGGAATGGACTCAAAAGCAGTGAGTTTAATCTTCAGGTGGGAAGTGTTGTGAAGATGTAATGAGAATGTACAAACAAACAGAACCGAGTCGCTGCCAGCGAGTCCAAATGTTCCCTCACAGCGACCCAGTGGTACCGAGGAGGACCCCCACCCCTGTGGTATTTTGAGACTGTAACTCTTTACAGGTGGAGAAAACCTCATCTTTCTCGCCATAAAATACTGGTAGCTTCAAACAACTGACCTTGTGGTTTGCAGCCCAATGTAAAAAGAAGCTTCAAACTTTTCAGTGAAAAAAAAAATCAATGATCTTTCAATACTATGTTCCCAAGAACTTTTGGAAGCCCCTTTGTAGTGTATATGGTTGTCTATAATATGGAGTGCAGCGGGTTAAGCATTGGGCTGCAACACACAAGGGCGGAGGTTCAAACCCCCCAGCCACCCCTTGGGAGGAAGATGAGATTGTCTGCACCCATCAAGGTTGACAGTCTGGGAACCTAGGGAGCCGCTCTGTTCTGTCCAGAAGGGCTGCTAGGAGGCGGAGTGGCTCCATAGCAGTGAGTGATTGTTTTCCTGATAAGTATGACTTTTCATCCCGTCCCCAGACAGGACACGTTGGAGGGGTTTGCATGCTGTGTTTTCTCCCTCAGTCCTTTTCACGGATGCCTCAGAGAAATACTCTGAAAGAACTGTGAAATTGACTAAAAACTGGAAATAAATTCAACTCATGTTCATTTCATGGGTCAAAAGTCTAGATACCTCACGGTATTAATTTGCAGTATCTTAATACTTTTCATCAATGCCAGCACCGTTATTCATGGGCTGCAGGAGGGGAGCATCGTGAATGAAGATGCGAACTCTGCCCACAGGTCACTGCTGAGGAAGTACTGCTGTCGCGAGAGATGCGGCAGTCTCTTATTTCGGGGGCTTGGGTGTCAGTAAGTACTGACTGTGCTGGCCTTGGGGCCCTGGGTAAATCATGAAACATCTTTATGCCTCAGTTTCCCATCTGCGTTGGTCAGATCATCATACTAGCTCTGTTGCAGGAGGCCTGCAGGTGGAAAGTGGGGGCAGCTGAGAAAGCAGTCCAGTTCCAGGTCCTTGGCTGTTCCTGTTCGTTGCTGTAGAGCTGGCTCTAACTCAGGGAGACACCTCCATGCACCGGAGAGCAGAATGCTGCCTGGAGCTCATGGAACAGTAAGAACCCATGCTACTCAGGATTGTTGGTTCTGCTCGACTCCACTGTTATGATGGCCACTGGGCCTGATGAGTGGCTTCTGGCCCAGCCAGTTGATCTTCCAGCACTTAATTCCAATCCATGGTCATAAAGTCAATTCTGCCTCATAGTGACCCTATCAGACCGAGTA
Source organism: Tenrec ecaudatus (assembly GCF_050624435.1). NCBI lineage: Eukaryota > Metazoa > Chordata > Mammalia > Afrosoricida > Tenrecidae > Tenrec > Tenrec ecaudatus. Next base: position 15,866,269 of record NC_134544.1, read on the forward strand.
GAACTGCCCCTTGGGATTTCCAAAATTAGACGCCTTTATGGGAACAGAGTCTCATTTTGCTCCCTTGGGGAAATTGGTGGGGTCGAACTGTTGACTTTGTGGCGAGCAGCAGCCTATGGCATCCCCCATAATGTCATCAGAGCTCCTTCCCAGCACTTACAGAAGATAGGATTCTGTTTTGGATTTTGGCTAATTTTCATTGGCTAATTTTTGGAAGGAGATCTCCAGGTCTTTCTTCCTTGTCTGTCTTAATTGTGAAGCTTTTCTGCACCTGTCCACTGTGATTACCCTACTGGTCATTAAAATACTTGGTGATGGGATCCTTAGTAAGATCTGGATCAACGGGCTTCATCGAAGGATTGTCAGTAGACACTTTCTCTGTATAGCTTATAACCCAACTAGAGAGGCCCATTCCACATTTTATGGTGATTTACCTCCAGATCAAATCAATATGCCGTTATCACTGCTTACACTGCCAGGAAGGAGCTCTATGGAGCTGTTGCTTAAGCGCTGGTCTACTAAGCGCAAGGTTGGTGGTTTAAATCCACCAGCCACTCCATGGGAGAAAGATAAGGCTGTGTGCTCTCATAGAGATTGGCAGCCTCAGAAACGCCATGGGGCACTGTGGGTTGGACTCGGTAGCACTGACTTTGGGCTTTTGGTTGACACTGCCAGGGACGGGGTTAGCTGTGTCACTAGGGAGTGTCGTGAGGTGAACCAGTTAACTGACAAGAAGATTGATATCATCCGTCCTCCTGTAATTCATCCATACACTTCATGAGTTCCCTCCCACCCCACCCCACCCCATACTGAGTGCTACTGCAAATATATTCAGCAAGGTACACATTGCGTACGGAATGCCTCTGTCCTGCCGTGTAAAGGGCTATGGCGACTATTGTGCTAGAGCTCTAAAGAATCTACGCCTATGCACTGCTCCAGCAAATCAGTCCTTCGATTTTCCTCTCCAAAGCAAATTGAGTCAAACATCCAAGCACTCGATATCTTCTCTTTGTGTTCTATTGGCTCTACCTGAGTCTCTTGTTTCCCGAGAGTACATAAAAAGCCTCTGTTTTGTGGGTTCTTATTTCTCAGTTGGGAAATACAAAAGGAGCCTCCCCTTCCTTATTGAACCACAGAAACGACAGCAACGTGCAACGTATTCCCAGGTAGAACAGCAGACCCCAGAGCGTAAGGCAAGTAAAAATTATAAACTAATACCTTAAATTCGCATTTTGATAATCAGTGCTAAATTTAGCTTAGTCCTTCCCTTGAGCTCACAAGGCCTCTCCATTGGTCTCACCGCCAGCGGCACATCTCGGTTGAGGAACACGTGCTCTGGAGACCCGGGGTCTTCCAGACGTCATCGACTCATTCTTTCCCTTAGCATTGCCACATTTTCGTGGATGAGATGGGAGCAAAAGAATAATGACAAGTCGCCAGAGAATGATAGCACCCTGGGGATGGTATAAGCTAGTGTTAACATGATGTTCACTAATTATATGGTGGGGGGAGGAGGATTATGAAATTAAAAGATAATGACAAATCTCTGCTATTTTTTGAAGCCCCCGGGATCATTTTTAGCAGTACATATATTTTTAAAAATAGATTATTTTCATTATATTTCCTATATACCTGTGCATCCATGTATATACTGCTGTAGCTGTCCTATGAGTACATGTACATATTCATCCATAGCTACCTGAAGCCAACATGAGTGCACACTCAGGTATCTGATGCTCATCCAGAACCACAGGGCTTTCTAGCCTTTGGCCTAGCCTACCTGTAACCTCCCACTCCAACAGTGAAACTTGGATTCTACTTGCCATCTATTTTACTTACACTCAGTTTGGGTGAGGGGGTTGAAAAATTGGTACTCAAGAGTGTTTGGGAGCTTTAGAGAAACAAATCCACAGAAACTCATGTATAAGAGAGAGTTTTATATAAAGGTTAAGTGCACATCAAGAAAACATCCCAACCCAGTACTGCCCAAGCCCACAAATCCAACCCATTAACCCATGTGTCCAACACCAATCCACAAAGTCCTCCTCCATCTCACAAAACACATACTATGATGCCGACTGCAGGAGGAAAGCTGAGTCAGTGAACATGTAAGCTTCTCAGTGCTGGCACCCAGCTGCTTCAGCACCCAGGGCTGCATCAGGACAGGTTCATGTGGCTTTTCCTTGGGGAAGTCTTGCAAGAAGTGAGCCTTAACAGCTAAGCAGGGAACTGGCTAAGGCAGCTACACTCTGGTCTGACCATCAGAAAGCAAGAGACCTGAGAACTATAAAGACAAGGCTCACCAAGCCATTTATCTCTCTGCCCTTCAATTAACCCCACATGTGTTTATCGGGCAGGTTGGCACAATAAACTTTATATCAGTCCACTACTCGATACTCACCTCATGAAGAGATTTCTGAAGGTAGGGGTGCTATAGAAAAGGGTGATGAAGAAGCTAGATGGGGCCCAGCTATCAGAAAGAATAGTGTCTGGTGTCTTAAAAGCTTGTCTTCAAACAAGCAGCCATCTAAGTGGTGTCAACTAAGTCCAGATGGAGGAAGCACACCAGCCTGTGTGATCCAAGGATTATCAATAATAAAATATCCAAATCCAAAGGAGGAAATGGTCTCAGAGACTGAATTGTCAACATTTTATTTATAGAAGGCTATGGATAGCAATGGACGACCAAACTCCATTCACAGGTTCCCCCCGTGCCCACAGTGCAGATATGAATAGCCTCACAGAGAGCAGTGTAAAGTTATCATGGCAGATATAGTTCGGATAAAATATAACACTTTATCATTTGATCATCCTTTTGACCCATTTTAAAGTTGTTTAGATATTTAATCTTTTCTCCTTTCATTTTAATGAAAGTGTTTTGTTTTATTTTGTCATTGTTGTTGGTTTTGGTTTGTGTTTGTATGATTTCCTGTATATGAAATCCGAGATAGGTAGATTTTGGAGACAGTAATTGGATGAATAATTACCTAAGATCATGGCAGGGGAGGCTTGGAGAAATAAGGAGCTCACAACAATGGGGACAAGAAGGAAATGTCCCAAAATTGATTGTGGTTTTGATTATACAACTCTTCTTAATATGAGTGCTATTTAAAAATAAAGTGATAATTTTCTATAAAATATAGGTTTGAATGATTAAGTCATATGATATGTGTATTATATCCCAAAATAACTATTAAAATTAAATAAATTAAGTAAATCAGCAACACACACACACACATCAGAGCTTTATGGAAGCCAATTTGGTAAAATTTATCAAGAACCTTAAAGCAATCAGGTGGTCTAATGGACAGACAAAGCAGTTCCCAATGGAAGAAGCACAGAGGCCAGGACAGTAGGAGCAGGTCCCCCGATGCAGGGCGAGAGAACTAGGAGAACGTATTGGTGTCTGCCTCCCCGGCTTCATTCCTCCTGCGCTGCTGAGAGCCAGGGTCTCTGACCGCTCCTGGCTGGGCTGCAGGCCTGCCCGGCCGGAGATGGAGGGCACAGCAGCTGATGAATGAAGGCAGCCCACTTAGCTCCTTACCAGACTAGCTCCCCTGACATTTTCTAGGAGATTTGTTCATTGTCTACCTCTGTTTCCAGTGGCTTGGTCGTTATTGAGGATCCAAAGAATTTGTAATCGAGATAATATAGGAGCTTTAGGTCTGAATCATGGCCAACCTGCAAAACAACTCTGTACTTCTCAAACAAACAAACAAAGAGGTCCTAGGAGCAAGCTGCGTATTCTCTGGTCACTGAGCTTGCTGCCGTGGGGACATCCAGTAGGAACGAGTGCTTCCGCACAGTCCTGTGCGAGGTGACCCAACACACAGGAGTCCCAGTGTATGGGGTCTGTCTTTTAGAGTCCAGGCACACTTCCTTCAACTGGGGTTTCCTTCATTGCACCTTACAGATGTTGTCTTCTTCTTCTTCTTCATTTTGTCCAAATGGAAGGTTGTGGCCACTCTGTATTGAGCACATCTATTGACACCATCTTTCTAACAGGACTTACTGGTCTCTGTCACTGGTCCTCCTCACAGTGGCTTCTCATACTGCATGGCAATGGCATGCTGGATGGGAAAATACAAGCATAACTAACATCTATATGTGCTTGGGGGTGAGGGGAAGGATGGAACTGCTTGATGGAGGCAATTTGGACTTGCACCAGCAATGCCACGGCCTGCCTGCATCTGTGGCACAGAAGCAGAAGTCTGGTGGAGGAAGAGAGAGAAGGGTAACCATAATTCCACACAAGAAACAATCGTTGCCAACCATAGCTGGGACATAGCTGTAGGTGGTACTTGGAACTGCAAAGTCAGCTGTTCGAAACCCACCAGCTGCTCTACAAGAGAAAGATGGGGCTTTCTACTCTGGTAAGAGCTCTGGGACATAGAGGTAGGTGGCCCTTTGTGATTAGGCACAGGGGACTCCATGAGCAGCAGTTGTCACTGTTGGCACCTTCAGTGGGAAAGACATTCAACACAATGGACCAGATCGCAGAAGCAGGAAAGGGTTGATGGTGTCCCCTGGGTGTCAGGAGGATGAATTTTTGGACCCAGGAGCCCTGAATTGAGAACCTACACATCTGGGAGAATGATGCCACAAGACCTGGAGCTCTCCGAGGAATGCTGGGGCCCCAGATGATGAAAGGAGACGAGGTGGTTCCCCCAGAGTGGGTGGAGCAAAATCCTTCCCTCAGATCTGATGCTCTGAGTTTAGACTTCTAGTTTCCTAAACGGTGAGAACTTTGAATATTGACTATGCCATGGACTGCCAGAAGAACGCAGAAATAGAACCAGAATGCTCCTCAGAAACAAGGTGCCAACACTTTAAAGCACTTTGGACCTGTTATCAAGAGGGAGCACTCCCTGGAGGACATTAGACCGATCCAGTAGCAGGTCAGTGACCAAGTGGAAGACCCTCAATGAGACGGACCGACACAGCGGCTGCAACAGTGGGTCCCAACATGACAGTGACGGTGAGGATGGCTCAGGACCGGGCTGTTTGGTTCTGGTTGTTGTTTCCCCGAGAGGTGGAACCCAGTGGATGACACCCGACACACCATGCTGTGAGAGAATAAATTTCTGTCTGTTCAAAAACATGAAAATACTTTTGGTATTTCTGTTACAGCCACATTAGAACACTGAGACACCAGTGGTAGGTATTGGGATATTTTTAAATTTAAAAATTTAATCATTTTATTTGGAACTCTTTTTTTAATTAAAGATGGGTTCTGTTACTTTGCATTTTGAAGTTAGAATGTCATAGGAATTAAATGATTCTTAAAGGCATTTTTCTTTTATTTTTTCAAACATTTTATTAGGGGCTCATACAACTCTTATCACAATCCATACATACATCATTTTCAAAGCATTTGCTCTCCACTTAAGCCCTTGGTATCAGGTCCTCTTTTTTTCCCCCCTCCCTCCCTGCTCCCCTCTCCCTCATGAGCCCTTGATAATTTATAAATTATTATTTTGTCCTATCTTGCCCTGTCCCATGTCTTCCTTCACCCATTTTTCTGTTGTCCGTCCCCCAGGGAGGAGGTCACATGTAGATCCTTGTAATCGGTTTCCTCTTTCCAACCTACTTTCTCTCTAGCCTCCCGGTATCACCCCTCACACCACTGGTCCTGAAGGTATCATCCGCCCTGGATTCCCTGTGCCTCCAGCTCCTATCAGGCATTGGGATTTCTAATGAAAAGCAGAGTGAAGTAGAGAGAGTAGCCTGAGGTTACACACGATCAAAGAGAGCTAGATTCCAGATTTCTCAAGAATTTTCGCTCTCACTCTGAACTCTCTATCATGAATGAACGCTGCCTAGCAGTAAAGTCAAATAAACACACACACACACACACACACACACACACACACACACACACACACACAAACCAAACTCACTGTTGTTCGGTTGATTCTGATGCTCCGTGACCTCTAAGACAGGGTGGAACTGCTCTGTGGATTTCTGGGACTGTTGGTCTTCATGGGAGTGGGAAGTCTCATCTTTCTACAGTGGAGCAGCAGGTGGTTTCAAACTGCTGATGTTGCAGTTAGCAGCCCAATAGGCAACCCTTTGCCTCACATCTGTTGAAATCCCACCCCGTATACTTGAGAATTGTATCAGGTTACCCAGTAAGCAAGGTGTGCACCAGTTTTACTTGTTTACTGACTAATCTGCCCCTGTTTGTGGATGTAATCTCATTGGAGAAGGGGTTTTCTTTTTCATGCTCATGGTCTATCAGTGTAACTGAAAATTAAAAGAACAAGAAAACTCACTGAGTCAACACTGACTCATAGAGACTGCTTGTGGGTACAGACTGTACCTGCTATGGGACTAGAAAGCCCCGTCTTTCTCCCAGGGAGGTGCTGGTGGTTTCAAATCGCTGACCATGCAGGTCCCAGCCCACCATGTAACCACTACCCCACCAGGGCCCTGTGCTACCAGTGTGGGTTGTGTTAGCTCCAGAAAAGCCTGAAAACCCTTTCCGTGATTGAAAACAGTTGGCAGTAGAAAAGGCTGAAGGAAAGACTTTTCAGTGGTTTACAAGCTTCACTTCCGGCGAATGAACAGCGACGATGATGAAGACTTTGTTGTGAGCCGCTGCTGGCTCACTTCCACTTCTTTCAAAGCGGGGTCAACGTTTCACAACATTAAAGGGCAAGTGGGACATGTCCCTAAGTGGGATGTTCCCAAACCCAGGACCGCCTGCATGTTGCATCCCCTGGGGATGCAGCCTCTGCATCCTCGTCATGTGGAGTTCCCGGGATTTTCTTGTCTGTCTTCCTCTGCCTGAGAAGAGTAGTCAGCAGACTCTCAGTCAACAGTCTACACATCTGATTCCAGCGTCCCGAGGGCTTTTGCATTTTCCTCAGAAAAACAATTTCCAGTTTGCCTTGCATTTAGAAGTCAGGCATTTCCAGAAGAGGAGATTGTTGAGTCCAAAAGATGAAACTCGTTGCTGTTGAGTTGAATCCTAGTCACCATTGCTCCATGTGGCAGAGTAGAACTGCCCCGTAGGTTTTCATGGGGCCTGGTGGCACAGTGGTTAAGTGCTCCGCTGTTAACTGAAAAGTTAGTGTCTCCACTTCACCAGCTGTCCTATAATGTCACTTCTGAGTTGGAATCAATCCACAACAATGGGCTTGGGTCTCTTTTGTTTTGTTTCTGGAAAAGCTTTACAGAAAGGACCCCAGTGGCCTAAAGGTTAAGTTCTTGGCTGCTGAAGAAAAGACAGGTGCTTCGAACCATACTGGCTGCCAGTGAGTTAGTGCTGACTCATAGTGACCCCTTGGGAGTTTCTGAGACTCTGTTTGACAGAGTAGAAAGGTCAGTCTTTCTCCCACGGAGCTGCTGGAAGTTTCCAACTGCCGACCATGTGGAGAGAAGCCCAGTGCGTCACCACTACACCAGCACAGCTCCCTGGTGATTGGTTCCTCTGAGGGCTACAGCCTAGGGAAGTGCAATGGGACAGTTCCTTTCTGCCTCCACAGCCTTTCCGAGTTGAAATCCAATCACTAACAAGGGGTGGAACCTGGACAGGAGCTGGTGGCTACACCTGTCTCTCACCGAGTGTCTGGGGCCGCTGGCTTCTGATTGGCATTGCATCATTAAGGCTTCTTGATTACTGGGTACTCGGAGAGAGTTTAGAAGTATGACATCTTAATATTCACCCTATTATTGGTTATACTTTTCATTGTGAAAAAATGGGGTGAAACTGTCAGCTTTTCAAATACCATCTTTGGAAAATGATCTGATTTTAGGTCATTTTCTTTATTGTTGGAAAGAAAAATATTGAAGGAACAAGGAGAAATACTTGAGTTCGTATGAAATTATATGAGCACAGGGCATGTCCTCATATTCAGTTGTATTCCAATCTTATTCCAGTAAAACTTACAAAGCAACCTCTAGCATGTGTCAACAACAAGATTATGCATGCTGGGAAACGTTTTTTTCCCAGGCTGTTTTGACTCATCCTAAGTCAATGCTATCTGACATTAAATAGCATAAGCATGTACAGGAGTATAGATGCAGAATTAGTAGCTACCAGAGTGTAGATCCATGATCTCCAAGGAGAGTGTGATTGTGGTGGTTGCCAGGTCATGTTGAGCTGCTCCCAACTCCAGGTGACCTCTGCACAATAGAATGGAGCAAGGGGCCCATGCTGCCCCATCCGCACACTCATCGCTCCATGGAGGCCCATTGTTGCAAGCACGCTATCAATCCATCTGTCGGCGTTCAATGATTTGATGTCACCTTGAAGATGTAGGAAAGTGTAAGGGTGGAATGGAACCTGTCACAGACTGATGATGCCTCCTCAGGGATGTGGTCTTCTTAGGATGAGGTCACTGGGAACCTCTCTACCTGCTCCCCCTCTCCTTTTCATCTTCCTGCTGGATGGGACTCTGCCACTGACCTGGAGAGCTGCTGGAGTCCTGCCATGTTTCCACCAACCTTGGATCCACACGACTGCACCCACCAGCCTGTGATCTTCTGCATTCTGTGTCACTGCATGTGACTGTGTGAGTCTCAGGAGGGACATACGGACTAGTCTCAGATGTATGGACTTGAGTTGGACTGGGATGGGATGCTTTCTTGATATATAATTAGTCCTTGATATAGAGTTCTTGGTTATACTTAGACGAGAGTCACTGGATTTGGTTCTCTAGACAACCCAGCCTAATAGACCATCACTGAGGGTTTTTCTCATTTTCATTGACCTTCTGTTGTACCAAGCCTGATGTCTGTGGTCGTCAGATGATTTTAGGTCAACTGGAACCTATATGAAAGTGCAGGGGTGGTATCTAGTGGTATCTAACCTTTTGAGCGGGTCGTATAGCCTGATGCTATCTCCTCGGGTTTGTGGCCTTCTATAAGGAGAGTCCTGGGACCCAGGCCCATCCCCCTCACTTCCTTCCTGCCTGATGGAACTCTTAGACACTGACCTTGAAGCTGCCCAAGCTGCCATGCTTCCACAGGCTCGGCACCCACCTAGCCTGTGATCTTCCTCCATTCTGCATCATTGCATGTGGCTGCATGAGTCTGAAGAGGGACTGATGGACTTGAGTTAGACGGAGCCAGATCACTTTTTTGATAAAAAATTACTTCTTATTATAAAGCTTTTTCTTATACATATCTGAGTATCACTGAATTTGTTTCTCTAGTGAACCCAGCCTAACACAATATCCCTCTCAGGGACTGGTCACTCCTGATAATACGTACAAAGTACTTGAGATAAAGCACTCTTGCCATCCTGGCTTCTAAGGAGTATTCTAACTCTACTTTCTCCAAGAGATAGTTGTTTGTTCTTCTGGCAATATAAATAGGTAAGAGTCTTTCATACTCACTAGTTACAAGTGTATATAACTATGCAGCATACATATATATAGAGCATATATACTAGTTATGTGTTCATTTATGTAAACATAATTATATATTTGACATGTACTTACCAAGGTAAACATATAAGCATATATTTATATGTTCGATCTCCATTTATATAAATATAAATGCAGAAAATATTGTGTTTGTTCTTAATGTATGACATGATGTAAGGATAATTTCCTGTTAGTGCTCATCAGATCTAGCACTCACAGTGTGATGATCTTTTTTAAGATCTTGGCTCTCATACTGAGTAGTAATATTAATTCCCTAAAATGCAGAAACCATTTGGGGGTGGATTGTTTTTTCATTTAAAGTAATTAGCAGATTTAACAGCGTAGTTGTCTTCTCACAACAGTGGCCCTCAGAAACCCAGAGCAAGGGTCAACACAAATGCTGAGCTAACTAGAACGCAATTAGAGAAATTCTCATTAAGTTTGCTCTTTTGTTTTTACTTGTAGCACAAATTTTTCCCAGTAAAACACTAATTTCTAACTCAAAAACTAATGTCAAGGAAGAGGGGGATGAAAGTGAGAGACAAAGTAAAGCATTTGAAAGCCTTAAGCAGCTTATGAAGAAGCCATAGTTTGCTTTGGACTAGAGGCAGCCAACTGCTCACCCCACAGCTGTGTCAGGCAAGCTCAAAAGAATCTTCTTGAAAGAGAAATGAAATATAAGTTTAATTATGTCTTTAAGCTTATGTAAGAAATCACTTTTCTATCCCATGGAGCCAAAGAACCACTCCTGCTATTTTAATATTTCATTTCAGTATTTTTTTACTATTACCACCCTGATTAAGGTCATGAATGCATGGACTTTAAAACTGTATTAATCCCAAATCAATATGCTTCCTTTTTATTTTAGATATTAAACATGATAAGCATGGCTGTGTGTAGAGTACTGAAAGCAGCTTGGAAAAGGAGCTGATTTTACCGTATAGGCCCTGTTGGAAATGGAGTGTGTGCATCGATGAAAACTGTACCCACTCCTACATTATCAACACAGTTAGGTTCCAAACACCAAGTCATTATATGAAAAATCATTGCTCTGTGGATATGGAGGATGATTACATCAGCACATAACTGCCAAGCCATATCATGTGCAATTGCCAAATGCCATCGTTACATAACTGCCAAGCCACTAAGAATCATGGTCCAACCAAGTTTGCACTAACTTTAACCAACACGAAACAGTGACCGAAAAACCACTGCAACTGATTTTGTCCAGGGGAATTTTTAAATTCTGTGTTACTGTATGCCCTATGAAACACCACTCAGGGTAGTTTCTGTTTATGGAGGGCCCACACACCCAGCAGTAAACAGTGCCTGCCTGCACGATGACTCACTAGCCCCCTTAAGCCTCCCTGCCGCCTGGACTTTCCTTTTGGAGTAGGAAAGCAAGTGCATGCCTCTGGTGACCATAGTGAATTTGCAAAGATAATCAGAGAGAATATTATGGATTTCATTGGGAAAAATTAATGTGTCTCAATGTTTAGTAGATTCTATTTCATTTTCTCTTTGTGTCCACTCTGCTTCGTTTATTACCCACCCACCCCTAACCCCGCACAAAGTTTTAAATAGTTTCTTAAATGCTAATTCAATCACTTCACTACTCTTACTGTTGATCAAATAGTGTCAAACTTAATGACTTATTAGCTATTCAAATTTGGAAAGATTAAGTACTGTCCCGAACTTTAGCTTTTTCCAGTTGGCCCATCTTTATCTTGGCTATCAGACAGAAGCTTTGAACACTCAGCTAGAGACGTGGAGGTGACTAGGATGCAGGAGAAATAATTGCACTTTCTTACTAGATGGCAAACTCTTCTCATGAGCACCAGGGGTGGTTATCCAGTAAGCCAGGGCATACTTGTGCTTGCTTTGTAATAGGTAGTGAACAATTTCATGTGGAATTCACCACATCTTTCATCTTTGTTGGGGTGAGTAACTTGCGAAACTGGTCACTACAGATTAGTAAGTTAGCACAAATAATACTGTGCTTACCTTGCTTATTGGGTAATCTGCCTCAGGCACCAGCCCTAGGCACCACATCTAGAACCTGCTTGGATGCACTGTTTTGAAAGAAGACAGGAGGAAATTAGGACAGTACAAACTAATAGCGATCCTTATTTTGATGTTTTGGTCATTCCTGTGGTAGGCGAGGGAATATGTTGCAAAAAAAAAATCCCGTGATATCAGTAAGGCTACTGATCAATCTGCACATGCCACCTCGTGCAGGAAGAGGAGCGTCCTAGTTTCCCAGGACTGTTCAGAGAAAGGGCCACAAAGGAGATGGCTTTCAAGAACAGCAATTTGTTTCCCAGCTTTGGAGGCTGGGAGTGTGAATTCAGGGCATGGGGGCCCTACACTGTCTTGTTGTGTTCTATGGAATGACAAAACCATTTCATTTCTAGAATCCAGATTTCTAGAATGGGATTGAGGGGAGCCCCTATGCCATCTTGTCCTTTGGTGTTCTTTAGAAGCTGGAGCCTTTAATGGACGGGTTCCTTGGAGTCACCTTGAGGTCAAACCATAGTCTTGTAGTGGATATGCTTTGGGCTGCTCACCGCAAAGTCAGCAGTTTGAAACCACCAGCTGCTTCAAGTAGAGTTACTCTAGTCCCATAAAGCGTTGCAGTCTTGGAAACCCACAGGGGCAGTTCTACTCTGTCCTGTAGGATTGCTATGAGCTGGAATTGACAAGATGGCCATGAGTTTGATTTTTAAAAGCAGTTTCATAGAAACCAATTTGCCTCAGGCATCAGGCTCCTTTGGAGAATTATCTAGGCACCATCAGTTGAGAGGAGCAGGAATCCCAGGATCTCACTGGGAAATCTCAGACTTGTACTCACTGGATTTGTTTCTTGAAGGGCCTGGAGTCCTGCAAATGTTCTCATGCTGAATCTAAGGAGTTAGCATAATATGGTCTATATAATCAGCATTCACTGTCCCCTTTCCTATATGCTCTGCTCGGTGCCTCCCAATTCAAAATTACAATAGATATATCCTTTTATACGAAACTGTGTTGTTTTGCTAAGCTTTAGGCTTATTGACAAGGATGACCCATCCTCATCGCTCTCAACTTCTGGGAGCCCCTGATGTCTAGCCTACAGTCCCCTGGTTATAGCTGCAGCTTCACGTGTTCTACCCTGTATCTCTCGGTACCTGTTCTCCACATTTACAGGAGGCCACTTAGATGGGGTCAGGACCCGCTCAACTAGTCTGACCTTAATTAACTGACCTGATAATATCTTCAAAACCTCTCTTTCCAAAGTAGGTCGTGGTCTGTAAGCTAGGGACTAGGACTTCAACATGCCTGTTGTTTTAATCTGTAACAAGAATGTATTTAAGTCATAGAGAGAGCTATATCAAAGCCCGGCTTAGAGCTTCAGTAAGAACATCTTGGTCAGGAAATAATGGAGAGCCTCTGACGAGAGGATTTACAGTATATTGTTACCTCCTAAGTACGTCATTTTCATTGAGAAGCAGCCATTCATAAATTAGAGGACAGATTTAAACTGCTTATTGAGCTCAAAAGGCTGATGGACTAGACAAAAATTAAGGCGGGGAAGCTTTGTAAGAATCATGCCAAGTACCAAGCCCGAAGGTTGGAATAATGTGACGAAACAAAGGCTGGGAAAGGTTTCCTACACACTTGCAATAGGGGGTGTCCAGTGGATTCTAACTCACAGGGAACCCACATGAGAGCTTAGAACTGCCCGGGGCCTTGGTCTAGGTTATAATCTTACAGAAGCAGAGTGAAGGGAGTGGGGCGGGTGGGGGAGGGGAGGGGTGGCAAAAACTACCAGAACCATCAGCCTTTTGGTGAGCAGCTAAGCAGCTCACCGTTGTGCTACCAAACTCAAAGCCAAACCCATTACCATCAAGCCCATTATGACTCATAAGGTCTTTGGGTTTCCGAGAATGTAAATCTTTTGGGAGCAGAAAAAAAAAGCAAACAAAAAATCCCAAACTCACTGCCACCAGGTCGATGCTCACTTGTAGTAATGCTTTAGGACAGGAAAGAGCTGCCTCCGAGTTTCCGACACTTGTAACTATTTAAGTAAGTCAAAAGCCTTGTCTTTCTCCTGGGAAGAAGCTGCACCTTGCAGGTCACAGCCCAATGAGGAGTCATTATTCCATCAGAATAGAAAGGCTTGTCTTTGCCTTCCCAGTGGCTGGTGGGTTCAATTTCTGACCTTGGGTTTCACAATGCAGCCCACAACCCAGTAGGCCACCGTGGTCCCCGCAGGACTCCTGAATTGCTGCAATGGTTTGTGTAAATATGGCTGCGATGTAGTTGATTGCAAATGCCATGTGAGCCCACAATCATGTGACGGGGCTACAAAAATATTGATGTGATTTGGACTGCATTCATAAATGATTAACCTTGGGCTTGTGGCTCAGGGAAACACAGATATAGTATACACATTTTATGTTTGTGTATGGTCTTTGGAGACAAAAGGGTTCATAAATTTTCTTAGATTTGTGATGAAAATAATGACTCACAAAATATTAAGATCTAAGAGTTCAGGACAAGAGAGGTATTAGTCTTCATATTGTGTACGTAGATCAGGTCAAAGCACACTTGTACCATCACAATTGATTCCTAGAAATCTATTTCACCAGGGACAGTGATGAAAGGAAGCGTCTCCATGAGGCAGACTAGGAGAGTGACTCGGAAAGGCAGGAGGGAGGAACCGGAAGGCTAAGCTTGGAGGTTTTATAGAGATAGTGCAAATGGCTTTGGGAAACAAACAAACAAAAAGATGATTTCAGCTGGAAAATATACATTCACCTATCCTCCATCTCTGGTCTTGGTGGCACAGTTGGTGTGGCCTTGGGTTGCTAACTGCAAGGTCACTGGTGTGAACCCTCAATAGCTCCATTAGACAAAAACATTACTTACTGACTGTTTCTTCAGACATTTTAAGTCTCAAAAACCCAACAGGACAGTTCAACCTTGTCCTCTCATATCATTATGGACTGGAATGGATTCTTTGGAAGTGGGTAGAACTGGCGAGTATGTGTAGAAATTCAGATTCAACTATTAGTGGGTAGAGGATGCTAATCAATGGTAGTGTTGACTAAATCATTGTTGTGGTCAAGTTTTAAGAATTTCAGATTAGCTTACGTGTAATTTTGAGAAATGTTGTGCACAAGTATGCATGACCAGAGACATGGATACAGAGTCCTCCACAAGGATGGTTAATAGGATTTTTAATCGGTCTGCATGGAAATACTTTAAGAATGGAGGCACTGCGAGCCACAAAGTCAGTTGCGGAAAGCTAGCAGCCAGCCGATACTTGGGAGAATGACGAGTCTCTCTCTTCCTGTAAAGAGTTACAGTCTCTGAAACGGAGGGGCTTACCTCTGCCCCATCCTGCAGGGTTGTCATGGGTGGGGATGCATTTGACGGCAGTGAGTGAGAAGTAGACTGACATACAAGCATCCTGTGGAATAGGAAGCTGCCATTCAAATGAAGTGGCCGAGCTGTAGGTTCTGATGTGTAAATTTCTTCAAGATTTGCCAGGTTGAAGAAGAAAGCATATTGCAGCTAGGATTTAAGTGTTCTAATTTATGGAACAGCACATACAGAACTAATGACAACTCCCCCTATGTACACCAAGAGATAAAGCTATGGAATAATTGACACCAAGCCGATGATAGACCCTCTGTGAGATTCAGGAAGGTCCAGGGGATGCTTTTACTTGTATAGATAGACTTCTGTTTTTACATAAAAATGCCTTTTAAAAAAGATCATTTTATTGGCTAAAATGATTTTATTGGATAATAAAAGTGGTTCTCTTGAATAGAAGAGAGTAAATAAAAAGCGAGAGGGCTCATGCATTGAACAATGGGTAAACAGGTCTTTGATAGCTGTGACATAAACTGGTAGTTGATTGTAAATGCCATGTGAGCCCACAATCAGGTGATGGGGCTACAAAAATATTGATGTGATTTGGACTGCATTCATAAATGATTAACCTTGGGCCCGTGGCTCAGGGAAATTACCATGGATCACAGCTCTGCCCTGGCTTCCCTGGGTTTGTCGGGAGTCAGAACTGCCTTAACAGTACTCCGAGGAGACTATAAAGAACGCCCAGCAAGGGCCGTTAGTTTCTAACCATGTCAGTGATATAACCCTGACTCCAAAGACAAGTGTATGTCATTGTTATGTCACCAGAGCCCGTTGGATCGAATGTAATTTTGGAATCTAGTTTTCAAGGAGTTCTAACTTTTTATAAGGACTGCCGCAGTATGGCTTTCAGCAGTGCTTAGAGGGCTTCTGGAGAATAAGAGGTATTTTACCATTTCCTTGACTAGATCAAGCAAAACCAAAAACCAAACTCACTGCCATGGAGTCAATTCTGACCCATAGCCACCCTATAGGACAGAGTAGAACTTCCCCTGTGGGTTTCTGAGGCTGTAACTTTGTTTTATAATGGGAGCAGAAAACCGGGTCTTTCTTTATATCTTACAATTATTATATGGGTCCGATTCCACTATGGGTCCATTCAGCTCTTTGGGAAGTATAAGATACTTTGAGACCTTAGTGACGCTTTTCAAAGTATATGTCTAAGAACATTGTGCTGGTTTATCACATCTGGCATTAGTTTAGTATTACTCATCATTTTTTCGAAATTGGGCTGAATGGTTTAAAATAATAAGAAAATATCAGAGTGATTAAATCACCTAAATGTGAAGCCCAAGCCAACTGGTAGAATAGCAAGGGCAAAGTAAACCATCTTCTTTGCGCTTTCTCCCTGCATGGACCACACCACTTGCCGCATCAGTCAAAAGTGGTGCAACAAAAACTAAGTGATGATGTCCTTTTGGTCGGCTTTTAGCTTTGCTGAGAGCAGTTGAGAATTCAGAATGTTTCATTTTCTGCTCAGTGTGGCAAAGGGAAGAAAATAGAGGAAGCCGGTTCAAAATGACGATATGACTTGGCAGATGCACACGGAGAGGCAACGAGCAGCCTTCCAATTCCGAGTGTTGACGCTGCATCTGGCACATTGAGGCTTCCGGTTGGCAATATTTTGGCTAAATTTTCTCCCACTCAGAAACGGATGCGTGCACGGTATATTTCTGATGGCACATTAACCCAGAAGGACATCAATGCCCAATATTTTGCGACAGGTCTTGCCAAAAGGCCATTTGGCAGTGATAGCACATCTCGACAAGGCTTGTCCACCCAGACCGACTGGATCCAAAGAGGTGCGCTCTGAGTGCTTAGGAAACGTCCAGCCCTTTGCCACCATTTTTGAGTTCTTCTGGAATGGAAGAGCTAAACGACTTGGAGAACATCTTTGAAAGGGCCTATTGGCTCCAGATGATAAGTAGCAACAACCCTAATCGTCCTGGTGTGCGAAGGTGTGTGTTGTCCTGTCTGTACACATAGAAAGTCCCTCAGGTGATGAAAGGCCCAGTTCATGAGGAGGAGTCCCGGGCGGTGTCAACTGTTAAGTGGTGGCAAGTGGTGGCCTCTGCACCGGACATATGGCATTTAAAACCCGCCCCAGGCGCCTGCCTCGAGAGACAAGCCTGGCGATTAGCTTCCCCAAAGTGACAGCCTTGGGAACCCCCCTACGGATCTGTTCTGCTCAACACACGGGGGCTTGCCAGCAACGAGCGATGACAAATAACCACAATTGTTGAGGACGTGGCAAAAAAAATCACAAAAGAGGCTGCTACAGGGTTTGGTAAGCACATCCTATCAGAACCTCTGTTTTTATAGTGATGTTGACTCATTCAATACATTGGTTCTCCTCTGCTCACAATGCTTAGCTCCGCCTCTCTGGAAGTCCGGTAGAAGTTCATCAATTAAAGCTCAGGCTACTTTTGATAGTGTTCGCTCATGAAGGACAGGCTCCAGTGTTACTCGTGCGGTTGTTTTGGGTCTTCTCTTTTTGGGGGGTCTTCTTTGAACTGTCAGATCCAATGGCTGCTCTCTGTAGCCAGCGACTTTGGAGCCAAGCTGCACGGACGCTGAGTCTGAGTTCTACTCGCACTTGAATATTCAGTGTCCCAGACCCTGGAGCCCAAACATCGCCTCCGTTCCTTATGCGTCTGGTTTCCAGCTGGTTTGATTTAATCCCCACACCACCCATTGTCCCGTCCACACCCGCGTCTGGCCATACTGGTCATCATTTATGTTGCAGTTGCCAGTATAGAAGCAGAGGGACTCGTGAAGCCCATAAGAAGACTCACTTAGATGTAAGAATTTCAATGAGGGAAATCTTGATGAAGGCCGAGGGGCATGAGAACAATGGAGGAGGTTGAGAAAGGACTGCATCTGCAACGAAATGACCCCTTTCTCTTCCTCTGCTGAGGCTGAGCATGAACTGGTTTCCCGGTTTCCCGAGAACCGCATTTTCTTCAGCATCGCGCATTACGCTAAGATGTATGGCTTTTGTATAGTGTACTCTGGCTGACACAGGAAGCACGTCTTAGACATTCCCTTTGCAATTTTCTGTTGGTATGCTTAATGATACCATCGCTTTTCTAAGTAGGTTCCAGTTTTTCTAAGCCCCCCCCTCAGGAAATGAGAGTGCTTTTGTACACTATTCATTGCAGGGGGTTTCTTGCAAAACAACAAGGAAAAAAAAACTTAACACTTCCACCAATGAGGTCTTTTCAGAACACCTACGGATGATATGAAAAATATATTGTTGAGCACTGTATTGGTGTCAACAGAACTGTGCGTTTCTCCCCTGGTGTGATGTCAGGACAATGGAGTGCATCTTCCCCGGCGCCAACTCGCTGGAATAAAGGCCCCATTCAGAGAGAAACCCTCTGACGGTCACAGTTTTTAGGAGTTTTTATGCATGGCCGCACAAGCTTATAACTTGAAACTTTTCTTCTAAGGCATAATATTCTCTTCTCCTCGCAGCTGAGCTTTCTGATTGAAAAGCGGACATTTTCATATCTGGCAGCTCAGACATCTGTTCATTCTTTGCCCTAAAAGTAAAATTTTAAAATACAAAAACAAGCATTCTGGAGTGGTTGCAGCCCAAGGAGTGAGCCCACTGCGTTCATGCTTCCTTCTAAAATGCCTGGTGTGAGACTGAAGGCCGAATGGGCACCGCATAGGTCCCGCCAGATTCTCAGCCCCCTCTAAACAAGGGCATACAGATGGGGGCTGGGCAGCACCATGGGACGCTTAGTGATGCTTTCGACTCCACCTGTATTTATCTGTTTACACCCAATGGGTTGTGGGGGCTTGGGGGTAAAATGGAAAACAAACACTGGCTTAATCCGGGAATTCTTCTCTCCACCCAACTCCAACGTCTTTCTTTTTTTGCTGAGCTTTTATTTCTCTAATTGCAAAACTTCATTGTGACTATTGGAGCCATTGGGAAACACAAATACAAAGGATAAGCAAATACAAGGAGGGACAGGGGCTGTGGTGGAGTGAAGCTATCGACTATAGCTGTTCAAGTCAAGTCTCCAGAATTCCCATTCAGTGACTGGGTGGGACTATGCAAGCAGGGCGTGTGTAACAATAATAGAGGTGATTAGTCAGTTTTTTTGTTACCCCCACCCGACTGTCAGGATGAGCCATGTTTGAAGGAGCAGCAGAGAACCCCTGGCGATGTCTAAGATCTCTGTCTGAAGTGGAGGAGCCCACCAAGACCAGAGGCACCAGAGCCTATTGCGTAGCTGCTCCTCATCTGAACCAAGACTATGGTCTGCGTCACAGAATAACAGGCTGGCTGGCTTTCTGGCCCACGGAGGTGAAGACTGAGAGGCTGAGAATCAGAAAGAGACATAGTTGCTGGCTATGTTAGGGTGGGTCCACTAGTGAAACAAATTCACAGACACTTGTGTGTATAAGAGAGAACATTATATCAAAGAGCAATTGTATATTAAGAAAATATCCCAGCTCAGTCCAGATCAAGTCCATAAGTCGGATATTACCCTATATGTCGAAAAAGGTCCATAAATTCCTCTTTAGACTCATCATGCAATGATGATGACTGTAGGAAGATCACAGGCCAGTGGGTGGAAAGTCTTGTGGATCCAGTGGTGGTGGAGGCATCTCAACCCTGGCATGGGTCTCCATGTGACTCCTCCAGCTCCAGGGCTCTGGCTCCATCAGTGCATCTCCATGTGGCTTGTCAACAGGAATGTCAAGCAGAAAGTGTGGGTCTGGCCTCCAGTGAGCTATGTATATACTCCCTAGTGCCTCCAAATGAGGTCATCAAGCTATAACCTGATTGGCAGGCTAAACTCTGCCCCTTCACTCTTATTAGTCTCAAGTTGACACCAGCTTAGGTAACTACCACACCACTTTTGGAGGCCAATAACTGTATCCTTCCTGTTTGCTACATATTAACTTCCCTAATAAATCCTCTTAACCCTGAGTACTGTCTGTGACTTCTGTGTGGCTATTACAATGAATTATCAAACCCAGCATAGATGCAGAGTGGCGTGGGAGGAAGCATTGGCATCAGAATAGGTAAAGAAGGAGGGACCATGGAGGCAGGTCTGAAGGTCTGACCCCTACCTCATGGTAATAGAGAAGCCAGAGGGGATCCAATACATCTCCACCCGTTGCCATTGACTCCAGGGACTACACTAATAATGCCCCAAAGTGACTCAGCACTCTAGAGAATTAAAATGAATACCATTTGAATGGAAGTCGAATCTCTGTGGAGAGAGACTCAAAATGGATTTAGAAGCCTTCCGTAAGCCTAGTGCTCAACATGTAAGCTCTAATACGTATGAGAAGACCTTCTCACTTAAAGCTCGCCCCAAAGAATACCCAGTTGTGTCCAAGCCATTGTTTCCCCATTCTATCCTTGTTGACACTGATTTTAAGTATCAACTTAATATACCAAATGACCATATGTACTAGAATCTCTCTGTACAGTTTCTGGTCCAATCATAGACTGTTTTAATTTTTATAGCCTTAGAGTGTGCTTTGCTATCTGAGGGGAAGGGGAAGAAGAAAGACATAAATTATTTCCTTAAGTTGCTCATATGCATAGTTTAATATATATTATTTTAACTGAGAACTTGATAGATGAAAAATACACCCTCATAGCTTTATCGGGCACTTATTTGTACAATAGGATTGGGAGGGGCTTTGGTGGTATAGTGGATTACGTGTTGGACTTCTAACTACAAGGTTAGAGGTTCTAAGCCTCCACCAGATCCCTGGGAGAAAGATGAGGCTTTTTACTCCCGTAAAGACTGACAGCCAGGGAAACCCACAGGGGCAGTTCTACTCTGTCCTGCAGGGTCACAGTGAGTGAAAATAGACTCCGCAGCCGTGAGTTTGGTTTTCAGTAATGTTTTTTGTTTGTTTGCTTGTTTTCATGCTTATTCTATGGTGCAATTTTTTTAGTAGTCTCAATACAGTTAAACATATTCATCTTAGAGATTCTGTAAGCTTCACAGAGTACCACGGACTGCCAAAGAACAAGCCCATCTGCCTTGGAAGAAGTACAGCCAGGATGCTCCTAGAGGCCAGGATGGCCAGATGTTGTCAGGAGCGTTAGTCCCAGGAGAAAGTGCTTGGTAAAGTCCAGGGCAGGGAAAGAGGAAGTGACTGGAAGAGATGGATCACACAGTGGCTACAACAATGGGCATAAGAAACTGTGTGAGGGTGGGGCAGGGCCAGCAGTGTTTCATTCAGTGGTACCTGAGGTTGCTCAAAGGTGGAAGGGACCCAAGACCACCCACCACCAACACAAACACTCCTTCAGCGCTGCTCACTCCTTCGCGGAGGGGAATAGCATGGCTGATCCAGGTGCAGCGCCATTCTGAAACAGAGAACGAAGGAGCTTCCTGTCAGCAGGATAACCATCATGGTTATCTCGGTTATCAAGTGCTGCTACGGCAAGAAACACCACCAGAGGGTGGCTTTAACAAACACAGTTTAGGAGGCTAGGATTCTGAGTGCAGGCAGCTAGGGAAAGCCCTCCCCTCGGAGTCAACTCTGGGAGAAGGCCCTTGTCGCTGGTCAGTTTTTGTTTCTTGGATCTTTGGAGAGCTCACGTGGTGTGGTGCATGTCTTCCCCCATCACTGCTGGCTTACATACTGCCATCGAGCCAATGGCAACTTACAAAGACCCTATAGGACATGATGGACCTGCCCACGTGTAATTCTTTATGGAAGTAGAAAGCCCCATCTTCTTTGTCACTGCTGGCTTACCACTAGCTTAATCTGCTCCTAAATCTCCAAAGAGATTGATGTAAGACACACCATACACTAATTCAGTCTTATTATCCTAAGAAAACTCATTCCCCAATAGAATTATAACAAAAAATGTAAACAAGCCCACTGCCATGAGTTGTTTATGACTCATACAAACCCAGACCAAACTTACTGCCAGCATGTTGACTTTGATTTATAGTGACTGACTCAGAGCAATCCTCTAGGACAGAGTAGAACCGCCCCTGTAGGTTCATGAGGCTGTCAATCAATCTCACAGCAGCAGAAAGCCTCATCTTCCTCCGGCAGCATCACCAGGGGAGTAAAACTGCTGACCTTGTGGTTAGCAGCCTAACATGTAACCCCTATACCATTTATACCTATAAATAATTATTGGGGCAGACAGCCTCAGTTTTTCACCCATAGATCAGCTGTTGAGTTTGAATCGTCTATCTTGTTCTTAGAATTACAGCCTTGCCTCCAGGGCTTCTTAACCACAGATATAATGACTGTGATTTATAACACTTATTTCAGGGACACCATTTGATCCCTAACAGAAGCCAGCTTTGATTCAGCTCTGTCGCCAAAGCTCTCTGTCCATCCCTTCCCTTACACAGTACTCTTCACATTTCTTTACAGAAGGCATTAGGCTGACTTCCACTCCTCAATGAGGAACCAGGGGCCCAGGAAGTGCATGACCTTCCCAAGGCCATCTGAGGAACAGTGTGACTTCCTGGTCCAAAGGCAGGATGAGACTACAGCCACACCTGCCAAGCCATTCCTTTCCCAGGATGGCTGGGGCACTTCGAAAGGGCAGTGGTAGGTCTGAGGGCTTTTGGAAGCGTGGAGGTGAGGACAGGTCAGAAACACGCCAGGGATCTCCCTTGTCCACGACAAGAGCCTGTAGGGCACTTGCTTTGTTTCTGGTGACAAGCTATCAGTGAGGACATTTCTAAGCAACCATCTCAATACACTCCCTCCACAACACACATCTCTTTTAAAATGATTACATCCCTTGTCTCTGCAAACAGCTACCCTCGCCTGAAGGGATAGGCCAGACCTATTTATTTGTAAACACACAGACACATGTCTACTATGTACGCTTTCTTTTTACCTTGGGAGGAACCCTGGTGGAATTGTTGGACTGTTAACAGCAAGGTCAGAGGCTCAAATCCACCAGCTGCTCCTCTGGAGAAAGATAGGCTGGCTGCTAACACAGAGATTACAGCCAACCTCCAAAACTCTATGTAGGGTTGCAATGCATTGGAATCAACTCAATGGCAGCAGATTATTATTATTATTTTACATTGTAATGTTAGCTGATGACAAGCTGGTAGTAAAATCAGAAATGTTTGATCTGTCATCATCATCTTATTCATATTATCTTTTATCTACACCGGTCAACTTTGTGAAGTTTAGTTTCATTGCAACTAGATAAATGATTTGGAAATGCAAACAATGCAAGATGCCCCTTTAAACAAAGCACAGCAGGTGGCCACTGCTTATGGTTTCCATAATTGAAGAAATTAAGAAGATCAAGAAGTCCAGCTGGAGTTCTGGTTGCAGTTCTATTTTTTACTAGTTTTCTATCAAAGGCTTAGAGGTAAAATGCGAGGGCAGCAGAGAGAAAGAAAATAGATCTAAAGCTAACTTTTGTGTAAGAAACAAGTCCTAGATATATTGATTGGACCTTGTACCCCTTAATCCACTGCCCTCAATTCAATTCCAATTCATAGTGACCCTACAGAATTGAGTAGAACTGCCCCATCGGTTTTCCAAGGCTGTGAATATTTACTGAAGCGGATGACCTCATGATTTTACAGGCGGTGTGGCTGGTGGATTCAAACTTATGATGGCCGTTCTTTTAGCAGCTGAGCACTTCATTACAGCACCACCATCTCTTTGAGGAAAAACGCAGCAGTGAGCAATACACCTGCTCAATCTCAGGGTGCTTCATCTGTTAGTATCTGCGGACTGGAGATCCACTTGTCCTGGTTTCTCCTTTGTTCTGAGCAAATGACACACCCCAACCAAAAAACTTATATGCCATCACCACTTGTGGTAGTTACATAATCTGTTGTCAACTTGAGACTTAAGAGTGAAGGGGTGGAATCTAGCCTGTCAATCAGGTCAGCTCAGTGACCTCATTTGGTGACACCATGGAGATAAATAGTTCACTGCAGGCCAGATACCCACAGAATCTCTGCTTGATATTCCTGATGAGAAGAGACAGGGAGCTATGCTAGAGCCCTGGAGCAGGAGGAGCCACAGGGAGACCGACACCAGTACTGAGATGCATACTCCGTGCCACTGGATCCACAAGACTTACCACCCACTGACCTGTGATCTTCCTGCACTTGGCGTCATTGCATTTGTTGTGTGAGTCTGAAGAGGAACTTACAGACTGGTATCAGACACATGGGGTAATATCAGACTTATAGACTATATGGACGAGGCTGGGATGTTTTCTTAATACACAATTACTCTTTTATATAAAGCTCTTTTTAAACATTTTATTAGGGGCTCATACGACTCTTATCACAATCCATACATATACATACTTCAATTGTATAAAGCACATCTGCACATTCTTTGCCCTCATCACTTTCACAGCATTTGCTCTCCACTTAAGCCCTTTGCATGAGGTCCTCTTTTTCCCCTCCCCCCTCCCTCATGAGCCCTTGATAATTTATAGATTATTATTTTGTCATATCTTGCCCTATCCGGCATCTCCCTTCACCCCCTTCTCTGTTGTCCATCCCCCAGGGAGGAGGTTACATGTAGATCCTTGTAATCAGTTCCCCCTTCCCAAACCACTCACCCTCTTCTCTCCCAGTATCGCCCCTCATCCCCTGGTTCTGAAGGTATCATCCACCCTGGATTCCCTGTGCCTCCAGCTCCTGTATGCACCAGTGTACAACCTCTGCTCTATCCAGACTTGCAAGGTAGAATTCGGATCATGGAAGTGGGGGGGGGGGGCGGGAGGAAGCATCCAGGATCTGGGGGAAAGCTGTTTTCTTCATCGGTGGCACAGCGCACACTGACTGACTCATCTCCTCCCCTAGACTCCTCTGTGAGGGGGTCTCCAGTGACCGACAAATAGGCTTTGGGTCTCCATTCTGCACGTTCCCCTTCATTCACTATGGTAAGATTTTTTTTTTTTTTTTTGGTGATGCCTTATCCCTGATCCCTTTAGCACCTCGTGATCGCAGAGGCTGGTGTGCTTCTTCCATGTGGGCTTTCTTGCTTCTGAGCAAGATGGCCGCTTGTTCACCTTCAAGCCTTTAAGACCCCAGAAACTATCTCTTTTGATAGCCAGGCACCATGAGCTTTCTTCGCCACATTTGCTTATGCACCCGTTTGTCTTCGGCGATCGTATCATGGAGGTGTGCACCTGATGATATGATTTTTTGTTCTTTGATGCTTGATAACTGATCCTTTCGGGACCATGTGATCACACAGGCTGGTGTGCTTTTCCATGTGGGCTTTGTTGCTTCTGAGCTAGATGGCCGCTTGTTTATCTTCAAGCCTTTAAGACCCAAGACACTATCTCTTTTGATAGCCAGGCACCATCAGCTTTCTTCACCACATTTACTTGTTCACCCGCTTTGGCTTCAGCAGTTGTGTCAGGAGGGTAAGCATCATAGAGTGCCAATTTAATAGAAGAAAGTACTCATGCGTTGAGGGAGTGCTTGAGTAGAGGCCCAAGGTCCTTCCGCCACCTTAATACTAAACCTATAAATATATACACATAGATCTATTTCCCCATCCTCATATATATTTGCATGTACATGTCTTTGTCTAGACCTCTATAAATGCCCTTTGCCTCCTAGCTCTTTCCTCTATTTTCCTTGACTTTCCTCCTGCCCCACTATCATTAAAGCTCTTTCTTATAGACATATGAGTGTCTATGAATTTGTTTCGTTAGTCTACACAGACTAGCACAACACTCATCACATAAAAAAAGAGAAGAAAAAAACAAACACACAAAAACACAAAAATCCAATACTGTTAATTCTATCTCAGAAATACACCTCAATTCTTAATTTTCTCAACTTATCCTGCCTCCATCTTACTGCAAACTATTATCTCTTACCCCCCACCTCCCAAATTAGCTAGCTGTGTAATTGCCCGCACACTTTCTTATATCTATTTCCCTGTCTTCTACGATGCAGTCCTGGGGATGTGGTGAGTTATGCATTTGACTGATAACCACAAGACTGGTGGTTCATAACCACCAAACTGTCCCGATAAAGATTGACAATCTCGGAAATCCTGTATATGGGGAGGCGAGTCAAAACCAGCTCAGGAGGTGGAGACTCTTGTTTTTTGAGATTCTATCTATTTACTCATTAGCCTGTATGATCTTTACTAAAAAGTATTATTATTTTGAAACATGTTAAGGTTGAGATCATTTTACACTTTTAAGACATATTACAAATATTTCTGTATATCTCTGTCTCCCAAGTATCCATAAGTTAACATCCTACACTGCTGACTGCCAGTGAACTGACCTTGATGCTGTCCTACTCATAAATCTACAGATCACGTTAACATCTTACCAGTGTCTACTAATGTTTCTCATCCCGGATAGAGTCCAGGACCCCACACAGCATTTGGTTGTTCTATCTGTTTCAATCAAACTCACTTCCATCAAGTCAGTTCTGACTCACAGCCCCCTGTAAGACACAGGAGAACTGCCACTGTGGGTTTCTGAGACTGTAATTCTTTATGGAAGTAGAAAGCCTCATCTTTCGCTGAGAGGCTGGTAGTTTCGAACTGCTGATCCTGCAGCTAGCAGCCCAATGAAAAACCACTATACCACCAGAGCCCTAAGTCTCCTCCAATTTGTGTAAAGTTCTTCTGTCTTTGACGTTTGTGGCCTTGGCCCTTGGGAATAGCACTGGTCAGGTATTTTGTGGACTGTCCCTGAGTTTGGGGAAGTCTGAACTCTCCTGTGAATGCTGTTGTGAATTGCCAAGGAGCTGACCCCGCTCCTGGTGACTCCCTGTGATGGACATATGTACTATTGGCAAGAATGACCCCAATGTGATTCACCCACCACAGTACATCATTTTGGCTAATGGAGTTCCTTGTAAATATGTAAACTGGCCCCCGAACAATCCTGCTTATAAGCTTTCAATGGGTTTCGATTTTTGTGAGAGCAAAGTGCAAACTCTCCGAAGACCCTGGACAATCTGGGTTCTGTCTCTTCTTTCGTCCCCTTCCTCTCAGAGTGAGCTAGCCTCTTCTCTGCTGGCTCACCATGACTTGCTGTTGAGTCTTGAAAATACGGCACGTACAAAACCCGTGTCCCCTCAGTCCTGTGTATTTGCTGCAGCCTCTGCCTGGAATCCTCTTTCTCCACCTCTTCGCGTGAGCGTCTCTTCCTCCTCAGCACACTGAGCTTAGAATCTTCTGGAAGAGGCTTGTCTTAGCCACACCATTCTGTAGAATTTGCATCGCCATCTGTAATGATTGTATTGATTGAATTGATGAGTTGTTGATAGTCAGCTCCCCCACACTGGAGGAAGGGACCCGACCCCCTGGCCCCCATCTGTCTTCTTCTCAGCTGAATCCTTCATACCTGGAACAGTGCCTGGCACATCATACGTGCTTAATGAATACTTGCGGAATGAATGAATATGATGGAGTGAGCTGGAGGTCAGTGTCATTACTTAATGAAGATGCATGTCTGCTTTCATTGCTGTCTGTACCAACTTTTGGATGCTTCAACCAACTTTAGTTTTAGTAGCGCGGGGATTCAATAAACACAAGAATAATAATACAGAGGGAGAAACACATGGAAAATCCACCTTCATGCACGAATGAAAATAGACCCCGAAACTTGTTTTTCAAATAAGAAAGGATACAGCTTTCGTTTGTTCGGTTGCTTTCGTTCTTTCGGTTGCTTTCGTAAAGATGTTTTTCAGAAAGGTGCTCATTCTGCTTGTGCTGCTCTGGAGACGGCTGGAGCCACTTGATGGTGGGATTGACTAATTGGCCAGGGTGAACATCAATCCATCTTGAATAAAGAGCAGGCGAAGAAAGCCCAAGGCAAGGAAGCAGAGATTCCGATGGTTTGGTGGAGTTTGATTGTTTTGTGTATTTACTAGGAATCCTCACATCCCCACAGTCAAAGGTCGGGTCTTCTGAAAGATCCTCCAAGAGAGGGGAAGGCGAATTGGCCGTCCTGCCATCTGAAGCAGATTCAAAGCAGTGATCTTCAAACTTGGGCCACCACAACTCCCTGACTAGAGCTCATCCAACACAACCTTCTGGACCCTACTTTATTCAGTGGGTCTAGGGCACAGCCCCCATACATTGAATTTCTAACAACTCCCCAACCCCACCGCCGCCACCACCAGAGAAGTTGGGGGTCCAGATACCACCTTTTGAGGACCATGGCTTTAACGCATTGCTTGACTTGAAGAAGGTGATAGAAATGACTTTTTAAAAAATCTTTTGGGATGGTTATGTCTTTAAAAATTGAACAAATGTTGCCTTTCAAAAATTGCCAAGTGAAAGGGTTTCACTCAGCCCCTCCATCTCTACAGTTCAACTATTATCTCTTGAGCATGTCTTAATCACACTCATCATGTTTCATTTAATCTTTATAGTCATGCACAAGGGTAAATATTATTCCCATTCTACCCAGGTAGAAAGAGGTTTGCAGGCAGAGTAGACTATACATTGAGCCACAAGGTTGGTGGTTTGAAGCCACCAGTCACTTTTTGGTATAAAAATAAGTTTATCTGATTCCTTAAAAATTTAAAGTCTTGGGTACTAAAGGGCCAATTCTCTTCTATCCCATGGGGTTGCTATGAGTCAGAATTGAGACAATGGCAGCAGGTTGGCCCACAATTAAGCTTCTGGGGACCAAGCTTTCAGTGGAAAAGCTAAAATCTCAACAGGGTTCACTGATTCAGGAGTAGACTTTAGTCAGTGTGCAACTACTCAGCCAAGACAAACTAAGACTCTAGAATTTAACGCTAAGAGTGTTCTAATACCTTGGAGTGTTATGCGACTGAGGTGGAAATGACCTACTAGCTTGGGGAGAGCCTGGCTTGGGGAGAGCCTGGCACAAGGCTCGCTGGGATCGAGAGTCTTAACGAGAAGTCCAGCATCTTGTACAGATCGAGTGCAGGTCTCATGCTCACCAAGAAAGAGGGTGGTCTTCCCGGCCAAGGGGGCTGGAGTATTTTAAAGTGAAAGCAAGCAAAACAATCAACAGCCATTTTTCCACATGAGACTTCATGATTGATCTAAGTTGAAAGCCTTTAAAAAATTTTGCCTAATTATTCACATAATTCAAAGACTTCTCTATCCAGTGACACCCAAAGCAGTGGGAGTCTCCTTACTGACCCAGACATGCGTGAGTAACCTTGAAGACCTGTGTAAAACTGAAAACAAGGAGCAGATGACTGGGTTCGTAGTTGCCCCCCGTCTCTAAGCCCAGACTGATGACCAGGGGGAAGGCACACAGACATTCTTTATATGGCCTGCATATTTTCACCTCGTATGGCCCTCATCCTAGGACCATAAAAATGGTTGTGAAAATTTATGCCATATTAGTCTGATTAACACTGGGGTGGGTAAAAGAAAAAACGATTGAGGAGAAATATTTATTTCACAAGGGTAAAGACTTTCATATACAGAAAGCTGCATAAATCTGCAGATGTTCTAATTAGATTCAGCTGAACTGCTTCAGCATGCAGGCTAACATGGATTTACTCTGCCAACAACTAAGAATAACTTTTCTGAGGCAAAATATGCTCAAGCTCCAATATTGAAACATAAAATACCCCAGCCCCGGGGATAGCTTTCTGTTCACATCATTTCTTCATTGGCTTAGATTCTCCCAACACTTAAGTTACTCCTTTATTATCAGATTTTAACGGAATTTGCTAAATGGTACCCTGATGATTGTCTTTCAGGCAACACTTACCTGGAAGCCTAGCTTCTGTGAACAGTTCAACATTCACCTTAGATCACTAGAACATCGTCAAGCAAGTTATTCAGACAGTGTTTAATTCACGCTTGGGGAGTCGTTCCGGCTGCGAGAAAACCTGGCTCGTAAAGAAGATGCCATTAAGGAATCAAGGGAAGTACCTCGTGGGGTGTTATTGTCAGCCAACTTCAGTTCTCCTTTTTTTTGAATATACATCGGTTTTCCATCTCAGGATGGTTCTTCCAGCGTACTGGCAGGGTCATCTCCATTGTCCTGCTTTTGAAAGTCATCCATGAGTCTAATCAGAGCCCTGGAGGTCCAGGTTGCCACCAGGGTGAGGTGTGATCTTGCCTTTGACTTGGGGAACTCATTGTGGGTGGTGCCCTTTGGTGTCCAACTTCCAAAAGTATTTAAGTAAAAATACTTTACACTTAAAGTGAACCTGGGCATCAGATGCAGCTTGGTGTTTTGATGTAGCTGTGCTTTGATCTTAGATGGCAAGAATGTCGGAGAGAACTTGTGAGGGAGAGGCTGTGTCTAGAACCTCTGTCCCACTGACTGTCCCTCAGAGAAAGCTGCCTTCGGTCAATACTCTCTGAATTATACTTGGTAAGCCAAACTATTTGCCTTAATTAAAATGTTGGCAGGCAGTCTGTGTAATTTCATGCCAAGGATTTGTTATAATCGCCTTGTTTTATGACTCCCTGATTTGAAGAGGGAAAGACTAATTTCACAACCCCTTCTGAAGGAGTCACTTGTAAATGCCAATTTTATCTCCTTAACAATCTTCTCTTCTCCCTCTCCTTCTCTCTCTCTTTGGCTACCTGAGAATTTGCAGGGAACAAACAGGACATACACCGCTCAAGTATGCTGTGTCTGAATCCATGAGTAAAAACAATATAGTTATGAGAGGCATTTGCAGGAAATGGAACGGATGGAGATGCTTACCGTAGCATAAGCATTGGTTTGCAAGACAATTAATATAGAAAACCACCATTATATATAGACTTAGCAGTGAACTATGACTGAAGAACTGGAGTCAAGATATTATCAACCATGTAAACTCATGCCACAGCATTACCCAAGGTTATCCAATGTCAAAGTCACATTACCTTGTGGTCTCATTCAATAAACTAGATCACACATGTGAAAAACATAATAGTGCCTGGCACAAAGAAACGACAAGCACAACCACAAAACACACACACACACACACACACACACTCACACACATGACAGTATCTTCAGTGAGCAGACTCTGACTCGGACAGCCCTAGGAGTGTCAGAGTACAACCATGCTGCGAAGAGTTTTCTCTCTTTCACATTAAAAAAATATGTTCTTCTTATTAATGATCACAAAAGCTTCATATCTACTCCTATCCAGAGTGAAGGTGGTACTGTGTTTTCTCAGAGACTTTTGTTGGAGTCTAGATTTCTCTTGCTGCTCCCGGGTGGTACCTGGGACTCCCTAGATTTACTTCAAAGACTTGCCGGCCTCTGGGAGAGAAAGGCTTCGAAACCAAAGCCCACTTCTTCCTGTTACTGGGCTAGGCATTCCTTTATTCAGGAGGGATTGCTGTGGAGGCTCATTCCTCTCTGGAAGCTCATGCCAAGAAATTGGAGGGGGAAGATGTTTGTTCATACAATTCTGTAGCTGATTTTTCTTTTTTGGGGTCCAGCGATTTGCTGTTCGGATTCCTGGTGGCACAGTGGTTAAGCACTCGGCTGCCAACTGAGAGCACAGTGGTTAGGACCTACCAGCCACTCCACAGGCGAGCGATGTGATAGGCTGCCTTTGCAAAGGTCTCAGTTCTGTAGGACTTTCAACAGCTGGACATTTGGAAATACATCACAAGGCCTTTCTGCTCAGCTGTCTCTCAGTGGATTTGAACTCCCACATTTTCTGTGAGCCACAAAGCAAGGGAAGCCTTTGCACCACTCAGGAACATACAAAGAACTCCGTCCATGGGAGCTTTCCTTGCCCGTTTTATATCCCCCTTCTTGTTTCTGGGGGTGCTTCTTCTTTTCTCACATCCATGGAAGAGCAGGTTGAGTTTCACAGGAAGATGGAATTAGAACAAGCTGATTAGAATGCTTTGCAGTGCATCACCCAAGGAGATATTGGCAGAGGACTTGGAACAGGGGTGAGATGCGAACAGGGCTGATTAGTGCCTCTTCTCATTCCAAGACCGCGTCCTCTAATAGCTTGGGTTCTGGGGACACAGCTGCATGCACGCATGGTGGAGTCTGACATGCCGGAGCAAGGCTTGATTCCAGGGAGAACCAGCTTGTCAATGGCCATCAGATGCCCTCAGCCCGAGGAGGCCAACCCCTCAGTTCTAGGGCCATGTCCAAAATACACCCACGTGACAGACACTTTCGTCCTTCCCGCAGACTACAGGTGGTCCCTGAGTGGAAACATGTTTGAGTCGTGATGAACTACAATTATAAGCGGCGGTTATTTATCTGTTTATTCGTCCCTTGTCTCGTTAGTAGCATGTGCAGCGTAGAGTGCTTCCGCGCAGAATTTGCTGATGCGCTAATGCTCAGCTGTGCACTCGCAGATGTCAATGTTATGACGTACTGCTTAGAGCACTGCCATACAGCAGGCTGTGAGCAAAAGAGAGGAGGGGCAACTTCATCTTGCTTCAGAATCAACTCCACCCATTGGTGAAATGGAGCCCTATGAGAAGCTGGAGTCTGTATCTCCACCCCTGTTGTACGGGGCTTCCAGGTTATGAGAATCATCTTTTGGTCTTTATCCATCGAGTTCACAGTTCATGTCACTGAGACATCAGAAACTGACACCCCCTCCATAAGGTGTGAACATGCCACCCAGTTAGACTGCTGTTGGGACGCTCTCCTAACTGAACGTCTAAGTTAGCTTTCATTATTGGCCAACTTCCCCACCACTCTCGCACCCATTTGATACTTCTACCAAGAGAACCCATCCCTCTGTGGTGTGACCCTAGAAACACAGTAATGCTGCTATAGGATTGGTGTAGGCACTGGATTCAGGCAGAAGCACTTTAGAAATCCCCCCCCCCACCCTTGTGGTCTCGGCTCATGAACAGGAAGTACATTGTCTAGCAGGATTTCCTTCATGGACACGCAGTCCATCTCCCTCAGCTCATTGTCTCTCGGATATCATCTCAGTCACGTGGCACTTACCAAAGCGCCCTGTTCTGCCTTTAAGCTATTCACAAGCCAACCGAAGAGAGAATCGATCCTTACGTTGGCTCTTATCTCATTTACCGTTATCTACCTCCAAGGTAAACAGTCCCCACTCTGTGCTGTGTAGACTTGCCAGTCTAGACAGAATTCATGATGCTCATTAGGAGGCTGGTGAGGCCCCTTGGGCTTCCCTGGCTGGGTAGTCTGCTGCCACAGTTTCCCTCTTCTGATAGAATGTGGAAGGAGGCTGAGACACAGGTCAAGTCAGGGAGAGGGACATGCGACAGGAAGCAGCCCTATTGTCCTTTCCTTGGTAACAGTCTCACAGTACAGCAACACATTCAGCTCCCAAGATAAAAGCAGGTGTTTCGCTTTAATTAAGACCCACAAAGACTTTTCTGTTCTCAATAGGCTTATATTTTTATTACACTAAGGTAAGGAGGAAAAGAACATTATCCCATTCTATGCATAAAAATAAAGATTCAGCATGAACTGCATAATTAAGAACTGAAAGGGGGGAAATGCAATTCAATTAAATTTGACAGAATAATACACGGAATCAATGGCTTTATTTGGTGTTTAATGATGATACTGTTTTCATTTCATTATACATGAGTCATAACCAGTTTTGCCTTACTTTAATTGTATTCCTTACAGAAGAAACGGAAGTATGCAATTTGCTCTAGGCTCATCAATTAACAATAGGCTAATTAAAGATGATCATAAATTGATCCCTGAGACTAGACCCCCAATTTCCCCCCATTCTAATATATGGCTTTATTGGGAAGGCGGGTGGGCTTGGGCAGGGGTGGAGTGAGGCATCGGTGAGAGCAAAGGCGGGTGAGCAAAGGTCAAGGTTGATTACCATGAGGAAGCAATGGTGACTATCAATATGTTTTCCAGGAGGGGAATGGGTGCTATGACAATGCATTTTTTGGTCCAACAAGCTGAACAAAATATGATGGGCTTTTGAGTAGGGAGGAAATGCTAGCTTGAGCTGCCGATATCAAACGAATCATGATATCGACACACCAAATTGTGTACAACAGGGAAGTGCCATTCCTACTTGGGGATTTTGGAGTTGGGACAGGAGACCCAAGGGAAGTAGAACAAAAGGGAAACTGTGGGGAGTTACACTGTTTGACTTCCTCATGGGCTTCGTGGTGGTGTCTACGGCACATTGTTGTTAGGCACATTCATTAAGGCACGTTCATTCCAGAAAACTTCTGAGAGGTTCCATTCAGTGGAATGCATGCCTGCCTGTGCTCTCTGGACCCAGCTGAGACTCCAACCAAGAGCAGAGAAGAGTGAGTAATTCTGGGTTCTGACAGTTGGTCACAGCCCAAGGTAGCTAGCCTATCTTTAGTCCCTTAGTTGAGCAGGTAAACATTTCATACTCCTTATGTTGAGTCAACATCAAGTATCCTGTATAGACAAACAGGGTCAAGACCTCCCATTTCCTCAGGGCTGCTCCGCTCTCCTGAAGAGATGATAAAGGGTTGGCTTGGCTCACGTGACCTAGTGCTTGTGTGCCTATTCAGGAGTCTGACAGGACCCTTCCAGTCCCCTGAGTGACTAGTTCTGCCCATCTCCCATCTGTCAACTCCCATCCCCCATACCATAGGTAAGTAGGCTAGATATTCCATAGAAAACAAACCAAAAACGAAACTCCCTGCCATCAAGTCCATGCCAATGCATTAACCCTATTGGATGGGGTAGAACTGGCCCTGTGAGTTTCTAAGACTGTGACTGTTTAAGGCCGTGGTTCTCAACCTTCCTCATGTGATCCTTTCATGCAGTTCCTCATGTGGTGGTGACCCCCCAACCATGAAATTATTTTCATTGCTATTTCATCACTGTAATTTTGCTACTGTTGTGAATCATAATGTAAATATCTGATATGCAGGATGTATTTTCTTTCTTTTTTTAAAAAATCATTTTATTGGGGGCTAATACAACTCCTATCAATGGATGTGTTTTCATTATTACAAATTGAACACAATTAAAGCATGGTGATTAATCACAAACATGTAATTATTTATTGTGAAATACTGATTTCTAATGACAAATGAAATTTTGTCATGAAGCATGGTATAGCATGGGTAACAGTCTTCACCCTGGGTATGCATATGAGGGTGTATCTGCATGTGGGCAGACCCACCTGGAGATTGATAGAGGAGTGGTG
This sequence comes from Tenrec ecaudatus, assembly GCF_050624435.1. Taxonomy (NCBI): domain Eukaryota; kingdom Metazoa; phylum Chordata; class Mammalia; order Afrosoricida; family Tenrecidae; genus Tenrec; species Tenrec ecaudatus. The sequence goes on from NC_134544.1 coordinate 15,901,118, forward strand.
TCTTGGTTCCTAAGACCATCCAAAATATGTGTTTTTTAGGTGACCCCTGTGAAAGGGTCATTTGACCCCTAAAGAGGTTGCGACCCACAAGTTGAGAACTGCTGGTTTAAGGGAATAGAAAGCCCCCTCTTTCTTGCTCAAAGTTGCTGGTGGTTTCGAGGGGTCGGCATCATGGTTAACAGCCCAAAGCCTAACCACAATACAATTAGGGCTCCTCCCATAGAAAACGACTTCTTCTAATTCATTTCCTATTTTCTGACATCAGAATTATTCCCTTTGACTGGGCCAAGGTAGTCTGTCTGTCTGTGCCAATGGTTGCTTGATAATGACTGGAGAGGATCCCAAGGCTCTCTGGGGACACAAGGTCAGCAGTGCGAATCAGCCAGTTGCTCCTTGGGAGAATGAGGAGGCAGGCTGTCCGCTCCTATAAAGATGTCCAGTCTCCCATCCCCTGAGGAGCACCTCTCCTGGGTCCCGCCAGACGGGGATGAGTCGGAATCCACTCGATGGAAGGGGGTCTGGTTTGGGTTGGAATGGATCAAAGCAACACAAAACAAAGATAAACGTCCACATGCGGAAACCCTCGACCCACACAGCAAGCACGAGGGCCGGGCTCCCACGCTGTGATAGAGACACTCACTTTCTTCACCTGGGCTCATCTTTCAGAATCGACTTAATCTGACACGTTTTACATGTTCCTTCTTTCCATTTGTTTTGTTTTTAGACATGGAAATGTGAGACGAGAGGAAAGATTTCCCCGTGTTTCCGTGAGTCATGTGACTCAAATTTTGATCTCCCCAACCAGCTAGATAGGTAACTTGGGCGATCTCAGGGCTGTCAATTTCATACGTATCGATGTCACTTTAAGGAGGCCTAAATCCTATGGCTGCCAGGCTTTTGTCAGGTTCTGGGATCATGGTTGGCAGGTTGTTGGTGTCTTGTAATGATTCAAGACAAGAGCTTTCAGTCATAGAGCAGAGGACACTATAAAACGGCAGTAAATAAGCCATGCGCTATGATTTATGTACAAGTTGTTGCAACGAGCATTGACCCATCTAGTCCATCTTATTCCCGGTAGCCCGCAAACAGTGCCATTCAACTCTGAAGTAGCTACCCAGGCGAGGGAGGAACACTGTCAGCTTTTTTGAAGCCTGTAAGCTGTGCTGCCCATTTAAGCAGTCTAGCACATGACCTTGATCTTGCTGTACTCTGCTTCAGCCAGCAGAGCAAGCCGGCCATGGATGTACCATGTGTACGTGTCTGGGATGCATTCGGCTCATTCATTCTCTTGTTGGCTGGTTGTTCTATAAAATAAATGTACTTTGCGTCTACAGTAGGTACTGGCCATTAGACTGTGGGCTAGGTGCTCGGTGTCATGAACATTTTGTAACACATAGTATGCACTGGGCCTTCACCTTTTCATTCTCAGGACAAGCTGATCGGGGAGAGGGGCTGGGGAACTCTATCACAGAAAGGTGATACGTTTGCCCACAGCCAAACTTATTAACTGGTAACTGGCAGAGCAGAGTCTAGAATTCAGGCAAGCTGGCTTCTGATGAAAGGCTCGCGCTGTCACCATGACAGCTATCATGAAACAGACAACGACCAAAACATGATGGGACAAACAAAAAACAAAACAAACAAAAACCCCCTATGAGTAGTGATAGGGCCCTGAGGGAAACGGCCGCATGATCAGGGCAGGCTTTCCTGAGATACTGACCCTGAGACCAGATAGCTGAAGAGAGCCGGCCAAGTGGAGGCCAAAGGGAAGTAGCACGAGTGCTCAGGGAACCCGGTGGAGGCCGGTGACTGGAGCGGCTGGACTGTGTTGGTGGCCTCAGGAGGGAAATCGGGCGACGGATAGCTTCACAGAGACTCTGGTGCCCCAGCATGGCACTGAAACCCAAACGGGTCCTGGACCTGAGAACACAGATGGTGGGGAGAACAGCCAGGTCGGAAGGGCTCGTGCAGGCAACGTAAGGGATGGCTCCGGGGAGGCTGTGTTGACGATGGAATATGTCCTCAGCCATGTTTTGCTGCTGTGAAATCTCCCTCCCACCGAACTGTAGGCCAACTGCAGGGAAAGTAGACTCATTGACTGCTGGGCCTGAAATGCCTGCCAGCCCTGCCGAACGGAGGTGCAGAGTGAAAGTGGAATAATGAGAAATCATGTTGGTCCCTTGCACATCTGAGTGTGAAGACCCAGCGTCCTGCCTGCTCCATGTGGAGGCCTTTCCAGGTGTGGTAAAGATTCAACCGCTGCAGGGATTGCTGTGTCTGAATTCTGGTGCTGGCAGGGGACATTGAAAGCACTTTGAACTGCCAGAAGGACAAACAACTATGTCTTGAAAGAAGTACAGCCAGAATGTTTCTTCGAGGTGAGTATGGAGAGAATTTGTCTCACAGACTTTGGCCATGTTATCAGGAGAGACTGATGCTTGGAAGGGAACCTGGGTAAAGTAGAAGGGCAGTGAAAACCAGGAGCTGGATGGACACTGGCTGCCATTGTGGGCTCAGACGTAACTACAAATGTGAGACTGATTCAGGACTGGGGGTGTCGCCTTCTGCTGGACAAGGGCGGCTGTGACTTGGCACAGACTCCACGGTGCCTCACCACCCCCTAACATCTGTGCCACGGACTGATGGCACACCCTCGGGTTAAAGTCAAGGAATTTGGAGACAACGTACAAGGGGGCTGCAAACAAGTTCAAACACAGAATGAAAAGATAATGGAATCTTGCCACGGACTTGAGAATATTAGCCAGAAAGTAGATGCTCTCTGAAGTCCCAGGGGTCATTGGAAATAGCAGGGGACTCACAACCTGGAATTTTAAAAAGCACAAGAGACTGTTTTGAATCCTCTGGGCAGATAAAAAGGGCGTCTTCAGAAGAAAGGGAGAATGGGTGAAGGCGCTCTGGGATGGTATTTTGTTGTTCTTGTTAGTAAATTCAATTACGGATCATTGTCAAGAGGTGTTGTCCAAAGACCAGTCTCTGCAGAAGAACACTGTGGAGGGGCAGCCGGGAAGAAGGCCCCCGATGAGACAGAGTGACAGCATGGCTCCCGACAAGGGGCTCAAACCTAAGGACAGTTGAGAGGATGGCACTGGACTGGGAAGTGGCGGTGTGTTCTGTTGTACACTGGGTCATTGTGAGTCGGAACCAACTCAACAGTACCTAACAGAAACATCTAGACAGTGAGAATTCTGAAAATAATTTGATGGCTTTGAATCTATTGCCGCCTGCAAGACGTCTTCCAGGCTAGCTGTTCTAAAGGAAGAAGTAGTCTAGGAGAACCTATTCCTGGCCTTGCGGTGTAAGGGATCTGACTCTCTCAGGAGCTGTTGCTGAGTGCAGGTCCGCGGGGAGCAGCTTCCTCAGGGGAGAATAGAGGCTTTCCTTAGGTCAGAAGGTGAAAGAGGACACAAAAAGGTAGAGCCCATGGGGGAGTCTTGCAGACAGTCGTAAGGTGTGTCCCCAGGGCCCAGAGATGTGCTGGACAGGTAGGCAGGGTGAGGCGGGTCAGGTGAGGGGATGTAGATATTGGTGATAAAACCCCAGGAAGCCTGGCTTGCTGCCAGGGAAGGTGGTCCTAGGGCATCCCCAAAGGTGTTCATGACAAAAGCCCCCAGAGAGGCCACAGTGGGGTTATAGTGGGTATCAGGGCGCTGCTCAGACATGACCATGCACACGCCTGGGCTTGAACACTCCGGCCTCTTTACTGGGGATAGCTGGGAGCCCAGGTGCTACAATCACTAAATAACTGGCTCCCAGTGGAAAGGCCAGCAGTCCGAACGCACCCACATGGCTCCAGCAATTAGGGAGCACAGCCCTAGCTGTCCACCCCAGCAGGGATCCGAACCAGCATTGACCTCCTTGGGGCGGTCAGAAGCACCAACACACTAGTGAATGATACCACACTCCAGGTTTCCAAAATCGGTGGTGGTGGTGGAAGGTACAGGTAGAGAATGAAACACGCAGACAACGAAACCCCTAGGCTCTGATGCGTGCTGTGCATGTGGTGCACACGGCCTCTTGCACACGTACATTCAAGAACTCTGAAAGGGAGCGTGGGGACTTGTTTTCTCCTTTTGCAAGTCAGATATCCCCTTTTCAGGGATATGAAATGATCCCTTGGGTTTTCTCAACTGTAAGACCCCCTAATTATCCCGTGTGTGTAAATATGAGTATATAAGGGCATAAGTTCAAGTCCTTCTTCCTCTCTGCTGGAGAAAGATGAGGCTTTCTGCTTCTATAGAAATTCTTAGTTTTGGAAACCCATGGGGCAGTTCTACCCTGCCCTACAGAGTCATAGTGAGTTAGAATCAACTTGATGACAGTGAGTGACATGTACAGACCTATTTTTCTCTGTCAAATGCCTTTGAAATAAATCATGTAAAACTATTTTAATCTAACCGATCAAGGAAATGATGACAAGAGCTTGTGAACCCATCCATTAACCAAACCCACTGCTCAGGAATCATTTTGACTCAGAGATCCCTTGGGTCATGGTGTGTTATTCATTGGGCTGCAAACCACAAGATGCAAATTTGAAACCACCAGCCACTCCTTGGGAGAAAGATGAGGCTTTCGACCTCTATAAAGAATTATAGCCTTGGAAACACAGAATGGCAGTCCCTCCCTGCCCTATAGGGTAGCTATGAATTGGAATCAACTCAGTGGCAGTGAGTGAGTGAGTGAGTGAGTGAGTGAGTGAGTGAGTGAGCGAGCCACACTACAGAACAGAGTCCATGGGGCTGTAATCTTTATGGAAACAGACTGTCACATCATGCAGCTGGTGGGTTTGAACCACCGACCTCTTAGTTAACAGTTGAATTACTTTAATCACTGTGCCACCATGTTTCTCAGCTGGTGAACATAAATTGGGAAATACTGTTTAAAAGGTGCCATAGATATTTATATCTATAACAAAATGATGGAACTGTTGACTAAATATTGACTATAAATCTTCAACCACCCACTACACGCAGGTGTTAATCAGCCTACAGCTATACACAATTTCTATAATATGCATCTGATGCCAAAATACACTCTTTGAAAACACGGGCATGCCTCACTTTATCGTGCTTCTGTTTATTGCACCCTGCAGATATTACAAGTTTTACAAACCAAAGAGGAGTAGAAAGCCTCCTCATTTTTCTGTGAAGTGGCTGGTAGTTTCAAGCTACTGACCTTGTGGTTAGCAGCGCAACTCGTAACCACTACAACACCAGAGCTCCTGCATGTACACCGGGAAATCCCCACATTCATCTTACTCACTTCCTACAGTGGTCTAAAGCTCAACTCAAACTCATTGCCACCGAGTCTTATGGAAACCCTATAGGACAGGGTAGAAGGGCCTTTCTTCCTCATAGCAACTAGTGGTTTCTAACTGCTGACCTTGTGGTCAGCAGCCTAGTACATAGCCCACTATGCCACGGAGGCTCCTACAGAACGCACATGTCTGGGCCCAGGTTCTTTCCTGCTTGCATCCCTGCAATTCCAAATGTCAAGGTACTGTGCGGTGCTGGGAGTCCTAAAAGGAAACCTGATGACTGTGTGGACTTGGTGAGCATGTGTGGACTTGATGGGCATTGTCCTACTCAGTGCAACAGCCCAGGAAAGGAGGGAGTAACAGAAGAGGAAATTGGTCTTCCCAGTTTTCATTTATAGCGAAATTAATTTCCCCCAAGGAAGTTGAAATACGTTAGGGATATTTCCTAAGAGAAATGTCTTGTCCACACAGAATTTCCAATTGAATGTGTGCAAATGGAAAAGAGAACTGGCTAGGTTGTTAACATACGTACGGAATCAAGCCTCTGGTCCGGTATTTGGGACCGGAATCCGGAAGTTTGGTTCCCCTGACCCAGGCAGCAGTTGTGCTGCTTGTTTCTGACAGAGGAACCATCTCCAGACAAAGGTCAGTTAATCGTCTGAGTTGAAGACACATAGAGTAGAATCAAAGCCTGTCACCATTTTTATGGTTGGAAATCTTTGATGCATGCATATATATTCATATACAGATTTTGTATTGTCATGAACCAGCAATTTTACTTTAGTTCCATTGTAAACGACTGCCAAGAAGACCTTGAATGCTAAGTGTCTGGTTACTCCTTACTGTATAGTTTACATTTGATGTCAAATGAGCTCTTAGGAATTCGGTCCTGGTTGACTCGCTCACTAATGCTGTCGTTTCTATGTGCCCTTGAGTTAGTTATGGCTCTTGGTGACATGACAATTAAGGTTTGTATCAACTTGGCGGGGCCAGGATTTACATCTCTAAGCTTGCCTGGTTTAAGACAGTGGCTCAATTAATAACCCAAAGACCAAACTCACTCCTATTGAGTCCATGTAAACCCATGGAGACACTATAGGACAGGATAGAACTGCCCCTGTGACTTTCTGAAGCTAGAACTCTTTACAGGAGTAGAAAGCTTCAACCATGCACAAAATTTCCATTTTCCACTCCCTTGCCAACACTGCATAATATCAGTCTTTTAAAATCTTCCTTTGTTAGTAAACAAAGGTATTCAGCAGTTGAACTTACCTTCTTTACATTGCCAATAATACTGGCCATCTTGTACCGTATTTACTGACCACTAATATTTACGCTTTTGTGAAGATCCACTTCCTTCACCGCCTGATAGGCCATTCCCCTTTGATGGGCCACTCCCCTTTGATAGGGCTTAGTTGGTCCTTTTGTAACCCAGTGTCACATACAGGTTGCAGTAGGTCTTGGGGCCCATGCGTGGTCCACAGCATTCACGCACTCAGCGGCTAACTCAAAGGTTGGAGATTGGTGTCTATCAAAAGATACCTGGGAAGGAAGGTCTGCTGTTCCATTTCTAGAAAATTAACCACCAAATCCCCGCGGCTCACCATGAGCTGGTGCTGACGTCATGACGAGTAGGTTGATGTCAGCCATTTTCAGAATAAAGCAAAAGTCCTTTGCTCCTGCAACCAATTATCACGTTTCCTTTCTTCCTTTTGAAGCGACTGTTCTTGGTAAAAGTTGACTGCATTCATTCTGTCTTCCTATCCTTACCCACCTCCCCTTTTGGGAGAAGGTAAACTTAATGAACTTGCCCCTCTAGAGTGTGGGGGGCTCGGGGGTGGGGAGAGCTTTGCCTGGTAACCATGGCTTCCCTAGCACTTAGAACCTAGCACATAGTAGGTCCTCAATGAATATTTGTTGTATGACTGGTCTAGAGCTATAATGATTTAGAGGATAATATTACATCTATCTTGTAATGCCTCATGTATAGATGAAGGATAGGTCATAATCATATGCTAAATCTTACTTGATCCCAAATTAACTGGCTTTCAGTCACAATTAAACAAAAAACAACATTATAATGGCCCTTAATGTAAGAGTAAAGGTAATCTATAGATAACATTTAATTTCTTCCCAAACCACAACAGGATATTTTTGTAAAACTTGACAAAATAATTCTGAAATCCATTTTGAAGAATAAATATTTTAAAATAGCTAGGGAATTTTGACAAAGAAGAGTAATGTGGGTAAAATTGCTCTACCAGATATAAAAATGTGTTACAAAATAACAGTAATTAAAACAGTGTGAATCTGGCATAAGGACGAGAGATCAGAAACAGAATACAGAGTTCAGAATTGAGCTCAAATCTCTTGAGGGGTTTTGTAAATAATGAAGACAGCGTTTCAGATTGGGGAGGGAAACACTGATTATTCATTTAAAGGCATTGGGATAACTGCCGAGGCGTTTTCAAAATAACAAACAAGTAAATAAAAAAGCAGCCCTCCCTTACCGCACATACCAAATTCCAAGTGCATGTGTAATTGAAAATAAATTATTGGGAAATCTGTTTACAGCCTTGGAATGAGGAAGGCCATTCAAGTATCCCAACAGGGCTAGAGCCACAATGAAAACCACTGACAGATGATACATTTAACAACCAAATGATAGATGATACATTTAACAACCAAATGATAGATGATACATTTAACCACCGAAAAGTGAGAGCGATTATATGATAAACACAAAACTAAATAAAACAAGCAAAACCTGAAAACCCTACAAATAGGACTAAAAGGTAAACAAAATACTCCATATGAATACACTACCGGCCCTCCTTGGGGACTCCACTGTATCATATTTACAGGATGCAAAATGACTCCCAGAAAAGAGGAAAACACATACACAGCAGAGGAGAGATGCACTTGCAAGGTCTAACTCCTTGGAGCTGGCGTGGGTAGGATGCAGTCTTCTTGTAGAGGGTGAGCCTTTGATGAAAAAGCTAATAAGAGGATCTTTGCGAGTGTGGGCACCGAGACAAATGGACTGGGTGCCGATTTTACTTTGAAATTAAGGAGTTGCCTTTGCGTGGGAAATAGCCAAATTTCAAACAGTGTGCTAGTTGTCCATCCAGTGTGCTAGTCCAGTGTGAAGCTTGGCCATCTTAAGTTCTTTCTGTTCAATATAACGTTACACCGCGCTGAGAACAAGGACTGCGATGGTGCCTGGCACCTCTCAGGCCCTGGATCTTATTGAATACAGGAATTAGTGAATGAGATACTAGGGCTGAGTAGAGTGTTCATTATGCAAGGTGATGTCGTGTCTCCCATACAGGCTTGTACAGATTCTTAGCACTCTGTGTCAGTGCGTACTCTTTATTTATGTCTTCCACCTGGAAGACCAGAAAAGACATCGGGCGTGGAAACAAACTGGGCAATTATCTGCTTCTCCCCTGTTTTTCTCGTCGACAGGAAGCCACGGGAACAAAGCAATCCTTTCGAAATCCCAGACTTTCTGTTCCAGGAAAGGATCTCTGGAGCCGAGTTCATGGCCAGGATGATTTGGGACTAAGCAGATGAATGTGGGATGTGGGAGGGAAAAACCTTCCTACCAGCAACCATCCCTTTGTTGCCATCTGCTCCTTTCCTGTGCCTACTGGGAACAAAATTTAGAAGCCACGTGTGTGTAAGACAGACTCTTAGGTCTTTTAACACTTGCACCATCCAAGATACCCATTGTCTACTTTGATGTAGAAACTTGTCGACACAGCAAATTCGTTTACCTTCAAGAGTTTGTATATAAGTTGATCCCTGGCCCGGGTGTCTGTGGAATTCATCTAATCTGGTGTCAGTTTAAGGATTAAGAGTGTAGGGGGGGAGTCTAGGCTGTCAATCTGGAGACAGCCTATTAGACTTCTGTGTGGGCATGGCCTTCTCCTGAGAATTCTGGGATATCTGGTTCTTCCTTATTTGAGGTGGAAGACACTTCTCTCTCTCTGCTACTTCCTGGGAGACATTGCAGAAGACAAGCCACATGGACACAACCAGCCCTCGGAAGCCAGAGAAGCCACAGAGAGACCCCTGCCAGCGCTGTGTTTCCAATACACTGGATCCAAAGACTTTCTACCCACTGGCCTGTGATCTTCTGCATTCGGTATCATTGCATGTGTTTTGTGAGCCTGAAGAGGACTTTATAGATTGATATTGGAAATATGGGCTAATATCAGACTATGGACTTAATCTGGACTGGGCTGGGATGTTTTCTCAATGTTCAATTGCTCTTGTATATAAATCTCTTTCTTATACACATATGTGTGTCCGTGGATTTGTTTCTCTCGTCTACCCAGACTAACACGTGACCTTTCCCACAGTGTGCTAGGGCTCTTCCCCATTTCCACCCCTTGCTTCCTGCTCCCTTTGTCAGCACTCTCTATCCCTTCTGGCTTCTTCTCATCTTGACTTTGGGGCAAATGTGGGCCTTTTGAGCTTTGATCACTGGTTATTCTAAGGAATCCATGCATTGGTTCCTCCTGGGCGTTATTTCTATTTTATTTGCTATTGTTTGGCTGAAAGGTGAAAGGTGGTCCATGGGAATGGCTTACGTTCCAGGTGTGAAGTGTGTCTCAGGGCCATCGTCCCGGGCTTCCTCTTGTTTCTGTTAAATCTTGGTCTGTGTGTGTGATTTTTTGTTCTACATTTTTCCCCCATCCTGCCTGGATCCCTCTGTTGTGGTCTCAGGTAGAACTGTAGTAGGGCATCATCTAGTTCTGGTCCCAGGGCCCCATGTTACCTGTGAGTTATGTGCCCTATTAGTCCTTGGCACTCATGGCTCCCTCAAGTCCTTGGTTTTCTTCATCTCTTTTGCTCCAAATACGAAATGACCACTGGTTGTTGTGTCATTTGGCTGCTTACAAACTTTTAAGGCTTCAAATGCTACTAACCAGAGTAGGATACAGAACACTGTCTTTTTTAACTATATTGTGTCAATTGATATAGATATCCCTCAAATGGATGGGGCTCCACCTTTGAGTCTAGGTTTCTGGTTTGTCTGTGAAATTTCCATGACTGTGTCTCTTGTGTGTTCTATTTAATTAGATTTTAATAATCACACGAAGTAAGAAAAGAAGCATTATTTTTCACAAATGAGAAAATTGGGTTTACCGACTAAATGACTGACTGTAAGGTCTTAGCTAGTAAGTAGAGAAAGGGGGTTGGGAGCTGGAGTATTCCATCCCTTACTCCATGAGCCCTTTTATCCACATAAAGCCTTTTATCCACATAAAACCCAAAAGGCTTTGTGTTGGTCCAATACAGTCTATAGAGTGAAATCTGTAGGGACCAGAACTTAATGGGATTGTCTGTTTTTTAACCTGGCATTGCAAGTGCTATGTCTTTGACAAGGTGCAGTCTTATGCCTTTTCCATGACTCCTTTTCATAGAAAATATTTGCATTTTCCTTCTCTGTCAGGTTTCTGTCTTACTCAGGCACCAACTTTCACATATTTTTATTGCCTGACAATTCACATCTTCACACTTGTCTTAAAAACCACTTTAAAAATGTTTTCCTAAATGTTGCTCTACACCTGAATTAGCTAAGTTACAGAACCTTTAATCAAATTGCTAAGAAATAATGAGCTGTGAGAAATCATGATAATTTCTCAACAGAAATCTCTAAAATGCAAATCAAATAAATTGACTGAACACTTAAATTTGTTTAATTTTGAAATCAGCTTCATTTCTGAAATAATCCTCACATTGAGATAGATGAAGCGTATTTAATGTAGATCACATTAAAATAAGAAATCAATTTTTAGCCCAAATGCCTCACCAGGAACTGAAAGTTCAGCATGATGAAACCTTGGCATGGGAAGGGCAATAATCGGGGTGGCCCCATCAAAGAAGGATTCGAAATTCAAATCAATGGCCCTTCCCAGGGAAGCACGTTCTATACTTTCTTGCTTGAATTTTCCCATACCGATCCTTCTCTTAACACGCTAAAATTACCACTCGTCCTTCAAGGCCCATTTCCTAAGCTGTTCTGTCTGTGAAGCTCTCTGGACCCGTATCTCTCATTCCTTCCTGGACAGAGTCCACCCTCCCCTCCCCTGGGGCTCTCCTCAGATACTGCCCTGAGCAGGGGACCCGGGCCCTCACCTTGGGGCTCGTGGGGCTCCCGGTCCTTCTTGGAGGGTTTTCATGTTCATTAAAGCCGAGAGAATTGCACCTTTTATGGGTATGTCATTCTCTTTTTAACCTATGTGCACGGAAATGAAGTTTCGAAAAATACAGGAAACGAAACGAAGAGAATCATTTCAGTGACCTATTGCAGCACGAATGCCATCCCTATGTGTAAATTGGGGGGATGGATTTGCTATGAACAAATAAAAGTCTAATTTAATTGGATTCCATTTGCTTTGGGTTAACTTTGATGACATAAAAGGCATTGTTGATTTCCAGGTGCTAAAAGACTATCTAATTTTCTGTCTCTATTGCTTAATGTCTTGATAGACTATTGGAAGACACATATTTATAGTTGTCATGTAGATCTCTCTATATACACATACATTGTTGTGGTTGCTGTTAGATGCAATTGAGTCACTTCTGACTCATAGCTCTTCTATGTCCAACAGAACAAAGTGTGAGTACTATCTAGTTCTATACATTGTTCACGATCATTGCTGTTTGGGCCTCCAGTAGCAGCCACTGTGTCGATCCGTCTTGTGGAGGATCTTCCGCTTGGTCACTGACTCTCTACTTTACCAAGCACGCTGTCCTTCTTCAGAGACTGGTCCCTCCTGATGACATATTCCAAGTACAAGAGACGGTCTTTCTCCATCCTTACTTCTAGAAGCCTTTTGCCTGTAATCCTCCCAGCCAACTCTATTCTTCTGGCAGTTCATGGTATAGTCACTGTTCTTCTGCTGTGGTAGTTACATAATTTCATGTTACTTGATAAAGAAAGTATAGGGGTGGAGTCTAGTCTGTCAGTCAGGTCACAGCCTGAGAGTGCCTCCTTGTGGGTGTGATCTCTCATAAGGAAGATGCTGGGAACTTCCTCTCCCTCTTTCTACTTCCCCTTCCTGTTGACAAGCCATTTGGAGCCATGCTGAGACCTGAGAGCCCTGTGATGTTGCCACCACCATTGGATCCACAAGACCTTGCCCCCACAGGCCTGTGATTTTTTTGCATTCTGCATCATTGCATGTGGCCCTTTGAGTCTGAAGAGGGATTTATGGACTAGTCTCGAACTTACGGGCTAATACCAGACTTAGGGACTTGATCTGGACTGGGCTGGGGTGTTCATTTGATATATTATTACTTCTTGATATAAAGCTCTCTGTTCTACATATATGCGTGTCTCTGGATTCTGTTTCTCTAGTCAGTGCAGCCTAACACATGTGCCAACGACAGAATTCAAATGCATCAACTGTACTTCAATCTTCCTTATTTTTTGTTCAGATTTAACATGCTTAAGAGATCACTTTAATGAATTGTTTTAGAACAGATGTGCCCAATGCAATATGCCATTTGATTCTCGGCTGCTGCTTCTATGGGCATTGGTCATGGACCCAAGTAAAACGAAATCTTTAATAACTTCAATATCTCCTCCATTATCTTGCTTCTTGATTCAGTTTTATTTCTCTTGCATTAGAAACATACTGAAGTCTGTAGTCTCTGATCTTCGTCAGGGAGTGCATCAAGTTCTCTTCACTTTCAGCAAGCAAGATTGTATTGTTTCCATATCATAGATTGCTAATGAATCTTCCTCTAATTCTGATGCCATATTTATCTTCACATAGTTCAGTTTCTCAGACTATTTGCTTAGCATCCAGGTCAAAGAAGTAAAGTTAAAAGATGAAACTCTGATGCACACCTTTCTTGATTTTTAAACCACGTAGTGCCTTCCTTTTCTGTGAGAACAATAAATACTCTTGGTCTGCGTGCAGGTTCCAGATGAGCACAATCCATTAGGAAGAAATTATCATACTTTACAAGGTATTGCATAATTTGTTATAATTTCACAGTTGAATTTCTCTGCATAGTCAATAAAACAAAGAAGCAATCCTTCTGTTATGCTCTGACTTTAGGTAAGATCCACTTGACATAAACAGTGATACCCTTTTTTCACATCCTCTTCTCAATTCAGCTTGAATTTGGGGACAGTTTCCTGTCCAACAGGACTGCGGCAATGCTTCCTTAATTATCTTCAGCAAACCTCTGCTTGCATGCGTTATTAGTGGTATTTTTCAGTAATTTCCACATTCCGTTGGATCATATTTCTTTGGAATGGGCACAGATGTCTCACACTTGATTATCCAAGTAGCTGTCTTCCAAATGTCTTGGCATATTCAAGGGAGCATTGCATGGTTTGTTGAATTACCTCAATTGTTATTTTATCAGTTCTTGGAGCCTTTTTTTCTGCCAATGCCTTCAGTGCATTTCGAACTTTCCTTAATACGTTGATTCTTGATCATGGTATCTCTTGAAATTGTTGGATGAATGTTTATCAGTTCTTTTTGGTACATGACTCTGTGTATTGGTTCCGTGTCTTTTCCATTCTCTCTGTGTCATTCAGTAGTTCTGCCCATAAAATATTTTGATACTGCAACGCGAGGCTTATTTTCCTCTAGTTATTTCTCTCGAGAACTGCCAGGTACAGTTTTCCTTTTTATCGGAAGCACCTAACTCTCAAAGTGACGCCCTTGCTCTGCTATCACTTCTGTTACCAAAGCTTTATTCTCCAGCAGGGTCCTTCTTTGTCTCCCACTTTGGCATTCCAATCCCAATAATTATCCTTGGATCTTCATAGCACAATTGATCACGATGCAGAACATGGTAAAACAACAACAAGAAACCCCCCCAGTTTCTTCATTTTGGGATTTTTGGGTGGATTCCGTGTTGGATCCTTGCAGAAGTGTGAGCTTTCCTCTGTGATGGACAGCATTGTACTTGCCCGTGGATCATAAATGTTCTTTTTCACAATGACAATGATACTATTTCTCTTCAATTTATCATTCTAAGAATGGTAGATCATTAGACCGTCCAATCCAAAATGGCCAATATCAGTAGCTCGTAAGGTCACTAATGTCTAAAGCATTTATATTCAAGTGTTTGCTTTTATTTTTGAAACCTTCAAAATTTCCCAGTTTCACACTTCATAAATCCCATGCTCTGATTATTAATGGATGTATACAGCAGTGTCTTTTGATTTTGAGTTGTGCCCCACCAACAAAAGAAGATCCTGCTAGTTTTACTCCATCCACATCATTACTGTAGACCCTACTTGGAAGAGGTTGTCCTGACTCAATAAGATTTTGAGTGTTTTCCAAATGGAGAAACCCATCTTCTGGTATTATATTCCTGTTATTTATAGGGCTTACCCTAGCCAGTCTTGAAAGATGCATATATGACTAGTTCTTTCTCCCTAATGTGTCTCAGCCAGGAAGCCCTGCTGAAATCTGTCTAGCATAGGTTCCCTGCTGGTATTTGAAATACTGATGGTGTGTTAGGCCAGGTTGACTAGATAAACAAATCCAGAGAAATTCATATGTGTATATGAGAGAGCTTTATATCAAAGAGCAATTGTATATTGAGAAAACATCCCAGCCCAGTCCAGATCAAGTCCATAAGTCTGATATTAGCCCATATGTCTGATACTAGTCCATAAATTCCTCTTCAAACTCATGCAGCACATGCAATGATACCAAATGCAGGAAGATCAGAGGCCAGTGTGTGGAAAGTCTTGTGGATCCAATGGTGAAAGAAGCATCTCAGCAGTGGTGCGGGTCTACACATGGCTCCTCCAGCCTTCTGAGTGTGGCTCCTCAACAGGAAGACCAAGGCAGAGAGAGAGGAAGTTCCCAGAATCCTCATGAGAAGGCCATGCCCACAGGAGGCAGCATCAGGCTGTGTCCTGATTGACCGGCTAGACTCCACCCCTTCATTCTTAATACCACATCACAGCAACAGGCAAGCCACCACAGCTGACAGATGAGTAGTTGATACCTCCGTATTTACGAACATTTAGACACAGAAACGAGTTTGTTCAAACTCTGAATAAGCTGCTCTAGAATTTACTTTGTGAATGAACTTGGACTCTGAAAACCTTATGTATCATAATTAAGACGGGAATCTTTATTCGCTCTGTGGTTAAGCTTTTGGCTGCAAAACACAACGTTAGCTGTTCAAATCCGCCAGTGGAGCACTGGGAGGAAGTCAGGAATCTGCTCTCATTAAGCAGTTCTACTCTGTCAAATGGGGTCACAATGACCGAAAAACTCACGAGCACACAACATCATCAAGACATTTATGCCTAGTTTAAGGAATTTTAATCCCTTTGTCACCATGTCTTCATCTGAGTGTGCAAAACTGGCATGGCTCCCAAAGTGGGACTCCTGGTCTCACAGCTGATGGTCTGAGAGGGATTGCGAACAAGGACCGAACATGTCTTGGTGATGGGTCCATAATGGCTTAAATATGAGCATGGGCCCTGGCAATGATTCCCCTGCAGCTCCACCTTGCTCTAATCCAGGTGGTGAGAACGATGGCTCCAGAGCAGTAGGAGAGCCACACCTGCATTTGGGCCAACACCTCCATCCTTGGCTTTGGGTTACTCTCATGAGCATCTCCTATGTGACAGGAGTGTGTTCATGTGTGGAAGCAGAACAGAACTACAGAGGAGCATACTTGAAAATGCAGACTATTTCAAAACTTCCACCCACAGGATACCATTAGTTTAGACCGTCTTGTCTTATAGCATTTCTTTAGAGTATGGAGTGTGCATAAGCCTTGTGTAGAGAATTTGGAAAGCACACGAATGTATGGAAGATGAAAATCAAAATCAACCAAGTGCTCAATATACTTAAATAACTACTGCTGACATTTGGAGATATTTACTTTTCTTTTATTATGCAGATATGTTACTTACTGTGCACACGTTATCAGCAAAAAGCGGAAGACTCTCAACAAGATGGACTTTCACAGTGGCTTCACCAGGGGGCTCAGACTTAGCAATGATTGTGGGAATGGAGTGGGATGAGGCAGCCTTTTGTTCTATTCCACACAGGGGCACTATATGCCACAACCATTGACATTTAGCAATGCAATTATAAGGATTATCTCACTGCCATTGAGTCCATGCCTACTCAACAGTGACCCTACATGACAGCTTAGAACTGACACTGACAGTTTCATAGAAGTTAACTTTTTACTGGAGTAGAAAGTCATGTCTTCTTCCTGTGGAACATCTGTTGGCTTTGAAATATTGACCATGAGGGTCATAGCTTCAGAAAAATCAATGCATTTGAATTATAGTGCTGGTAAAAACTATTGAAGATACCCGTGACTGCCAAAAAAACAAAGAAATCTATATTCCAAAACATACCACCAGAAGGTTCCTTCGAAGCAAGGATGGTGAGAATATGACTTGCGTTCTTTGGACATGTTATGAGGTTAGAGAAGTCCCTGGAGAAGGACATCATGCTTGGTAAAGCAGAGGGGCAGTGACAAAGAGGGAGACCCGCAGCAAGATGGATCGACACAGTGGCTGCCGCAATGGACACAAACATAGGAACCATGGTAAGAAAGGCACAGGACACGGCAGTGTTTTGTTCCATTGTACATAGGATTGTAATGAGTCAGAATTGATTCTAAAGCACTTAACAGCACCACCAGCATTTTGTTGGGTTAAAGTTCTGTAGTTTATAACTGGAATCGATAGCTATTTTTGTGTACCTTCAAATTGTATTTGCTTTGCTTTTTTTTAAGGTAGATTAGAATGGAGAGATTTTAATAACCTTCAATTAGAAGTTAACAGCTTACATAACCAGTTATTATTTGAGGTCCGAACCCAAATGTTAAGAGAATCCTGTAGCCTCTGCAAGACAAGTAACAATTAGAGTTTATCTCCTTTATTTATCAGCTATTGATTTAATGCCCACTGATGCAGTTGAAAGCCATTTTCAGGCAGTCTTCTTAGTCACAAAAGCAAGGAACAGACAGACTTTCTCAGCGTTATTGGGC
Source organism: Tenrec ecaudatus (assembly GCF_050624435.1). Lineage (NCBI taxonomy): Eukaryota > Metazoa > Chordata > Mammalia > Afrosoricida > Tenrecidae > Tenrec > Tenrec ecaudatus. The sequence continues at coordinate 15,918,411 of NC_134544.1, forward strand.
CCAACTGGGTGCGAGAATATGGTACACAGAGAGGTCAGACTAATGGTCAGTTCCCTTGGCATAAAAACCCCATTACCATGGAGTGGCTTGTGACTCATAGTGACCCATGTGGATCAGAGGAGGATTCTGCTCCATGGGCTTCTCAGTGGACGGTTTTGTTTTTTTTTAACTGGATGGAGAAATGTTTCTTCCAAGGTGTCTCTGAGTGGGTTTGAACTTCCTTCCTTTTGGTTAGCAGCCAAGTACAATACATCTTTGACAACCCTGTGAAGCTTGTCTTGGCGTAGGATTGGCCATTCTTGTCATCTTCTGGAACTTCACTCAACAGCTTACAACTGGACGACACCGTGGGCTGTTAGCGGAAAGGACAGTGGGGCCAACCCAGCAGCTGCTCAGAGCCAGAAAGATGAGGGTGTCCGCTCCGTACAGATTTATTTTTGGAAATCCTTTTCAGGATTGCTGTGAGTCAGAATTGACTAGATGGCAGTGAGTATGGAGTATATTAATTTAGGATTGAAATTAGATTGAAGAAGGACTACTAATCAATGCCTCTCTCGTTTTCTGTCTCTTGACAAGACACAATGAAACAAAGTTATGGGGGATGACAATAGATGACTTCATTCTACTTCATTTTTGGAATGAAAAGTGAATGTAGCATTTTCTGAGTGTTTTGTTGTAAAGACATCTCTAATGTAAAGAAAGCCGTGCTTGCAAGAATTTAGTAAGTCTTTACTGCTGTTCTTCATAAAAACGAAAGAGCCACTGCCCCTTTGGGCCTCCAGTGGACGAGGAACTTGGAAGAAGTAGGTTTGGTGGGGGGTTCTTGTCAGAGAAGAGAAGAAGGTGCCTGTGACAGATTTATATGCTGGTGGTAGGGGGTGGGGCGATGCGTAAGGTTGTTCCAAGATTTGGCATTGTCACTAGCTGGGAGCTTGGGACCATGATATCACTTGGTAATATTTAACCCCGTACGGGCTTCCCCGCTCACTCTGGAATCCCATTTATGCTGAGCTCTATCTTGGCTGCAGTCACCAACTCTTTGACCAAGAACCCACCCCTCGCCTTTTCCTTCTGCACACCTGGGGAGGGGAAGGAGAGACTTCTTTTAATATGCAAAAAACAACTTAAATATTCAGTATCTCTTTTTCCCCCTGTTACTCTCAGTGGAACATAAATATTTCAGATGATTGAAAAGTCCCACCTTCAATATCAGACCTTTACAGAAGTGAACGTTTTTATGGAACAAATTCTCCAAATGACCACTTGTCTTTAAAAACAGGCACTGCAGAGCTAAATTGATTTTTTTTTATGATTCGATTCTTTCAAATAAGCCTGATGGATGACGCTGTGCTGTGATAATAAAAGTGGGTGCTTATCAGGTTCCTCAAGATGGACCGCATGCTGTTCTGAGTGCTTCATGAATTAATTTGCTCCTTTCACCAACTCGATGACAGAAGTCCAATCATGATTTTGCAGAGGAAACATTGGGAAATTTGTCTCAGACCACAATCGAGCAGACAGAGGAGTTGGGATTCAAACCCATGTTGGGGATGTTTAGAATCTGTGCCTTCCCACCGCCCCCTGTTCTTCCTTGGCCTCCACAGGCTGGATCCCTCCAGCACTGGTGCAGGCCTGGGTCCTGCTGCTGTGCTTCCGGAGCTCGCTCCTCCTCCTCTCTGGTTAGGCATCTCTGTGGGCTTCCTTAACGTCACCTGCTATTTGTCACCCTGTCCCCTCTTCCTCACTCTTCCCGTCTTTCCATGTGCTGCTAGTCATTGGCTTTTGCTGAGAAATTGGAACTGAAAGAGCTAGTTAGATGTGTGCATCAAACTGAGTAGGGGCCTAACGTGCTCCCTTAGAAGGTACGGGGGTGATAAGTGTCAGTGACTCTGTGGACAGTTTTGCTTTTTAAATGTGTACAAAGCCTTGGTTTCAGGGGCAAAGGGAAAGCCAGCAATGTGGCCATGCCTAGCTAGCTGCACAATAAGAGCCGCTGTTACATGGTAAGTGTCTACCGTCGCTCTACCCTAGGATTTAATGCCTGTTACCTCATTTAAATCCATTGGCAACTTGCCACATGAGGGAAATTCAAAATGTTTGTGGCAAATGGAATTGAAAGATAAAAATAAAAAATATAAACTTTGCAAAATGAAGCCCTGCTTGAAACGAGATCTCTATCTCTAAAGTGCTGGTTTCTTTAGGCCATTGTCCCACAAGCTTTCTGAAAGGATCCATGCTTGTATCAGTCTTTTAGCCAAGCTGTATAATCAATTTAAATGTTCTTGTACAAATTTTAAAAATAATTTGATTTTATTATGAGGCAAAATTTCCCCCCATACGTTTATCTTCCATTTGTATTTCCTCTGTCATCTCTTTTAAAAACGATCTTTTTATTGTAATTTAGGCAAAAGGTTAAATCATAGATCATGAGTTTTATATTCAATAATTTTGTTTCAACTCACCCATTTCAATCCCCTCAATATATTATGCTAACACATCCTTCTACTTTCCTGCTTCCACACCTCCTTTCTTCCCAATGCTCTGTTTTTGGATAAATGCTGCCCTTTTGATTTTACAAGGCCCATTACTCTAACAAGACATTGGATCCCATTCTCGAGCTGAGTACTGACGAAGGACTCTAGTGGAGAGGGTTCTATCAGTCTCTAGTTGACCAATAAGCATGGTCTCTTTCACGATTTTGAGTTCTGTTCTGCATGTTTTTACCCCCAACTCTATCTAGGAGCTCATAGTATGATTCTTTTCAGAGGAATTAGTGGTAGCCAGGCACTATCTCGCTTTCCGAGACTTAAGGTTAGGGACATTGAATTGCTTCCATATGTCTTTTGGGTTTTGTCACTCTTCTTATCTCTGTATGGACAGCGACTAATATTGGCCCTGGAGATGGCTGCTCGTTTTCAGACCCTGTTCCGACTCACCAGAGTGGGATGTAGAGCATTTTCTTTGTGAACCATGTGAAGCTAGTGAACCCTTGTCTACTGAGACCATGATCCTAAGCCCAAGGCCCCGTGAGTCCTTCCCTCAAGGTGTGCATTACGTATAAAAAGTTTTCCTAACTTGGCCCTTCTGTGTTCTACCACCTTCTTGGATATATTTACAGCAAAGGTAAATACACAAACACAAATATCTTCTGTGAGACCTACATCTCATGGGTTCCCAAACTTACATGGCCTATTGCTCCCTTTTCAGAAAGCAAAATATAACAAACTCATCAACCCCCTGGGAATGAAACATGTTTGTATTGTAGCCCATGGTCCTGGATGGAGTGCAAACAATCTACTTTTGCCGCCTCTCTGCGTGGCTCCAGCACATCTCACGGGCTAGGATTGACCCCTTTGGGAAATACAGCTAGATATCGATAGACTCGTGGGTGTTTCCACTCTCCTTCCCATCGCTGTTCAGCCTGCATGTCTACCCAGACATCACTTGTAGATCACCACCATTGCAAGATTGCCCAAGTGAACAACCTTTGCCTCTGTTGCCTTTACCTCTTGCAAGTCTCCCAGTGACTTCCTCTGCCTCCATCGTTTCCTCCTAACCTCCCACTCATTGAATTTTGCCTTCCCCTTCATTCAAGTTGACATTTGCCCACCCTCTCCCCCTGACTTGCCTTTCCATTTTTCCCCTCCATACCCTAGGTAATCATCAAAGAATGCCTCTTTTGTGTGTGAAAACCTGTTCTTGACTGTTTTATAATAGTGGTCTCAATAGAGTGGCATTCATGTTGCTCTGATAGGGGCTCTTTTCAAAGTGATGCCTACCCTTCGTGGTGCTTCAATTTAGATTCTATTCAGACACAGCAAGATAGCAGGAGCTTATTCTGGTGCAAAAAAAATACACGCATAGCTTTATCATTATACATATACTTCCTTGAATCTTTTAAAGAACACTCGGACTCTCCATGTTATAGAGTAAGAGAGTATAGTTCTGGGAGGTTAGGGGACCTGATCAATTTTTATAAAGCTAATAAGAAAAACCCAAGTGTATTTTACCTCAAAGTCCTTGCTTTTCTCATTCCTGCTTATTGTTAGTCTCATCACCGTGGGGTATTTAGAGTTATGTTAGGAAGAAGCCCTGCTGGTGCTGATGAGTGTGTTGGGCGGTTAACCACAAGGTCAGAGGTTCAAAACCACCATCAGCAACTCCTCGGTTGAAAGATGTGTCTATCTACTCCTATAAAGATTTTCAGCTTCTGAAATCCCATTCAAGGTCACCAAGAGCTGGAATTAACTCAATGTCTGTGGTTTGGGGTTTGGTGTGAAGAGTAGATTTCATGACCAAAGTGATTTGAAGTTTTATGCCAGAAATAGGTTAGTATAAGATATGTGGGCAAGGCTAGTTCAAACACCCTTCCATATTTGTAATTCTCAGAGCAAAATGAGATTGTGGGTTGAAGTTAGAGACATTGAATAGCTAGAAGCCCACCTCAAAATTAGTGCAATGGGGCATAAGGTGTGAAGAAAGGCACAGAAGTAGAATGAGCGGTAAAAAAAACAAAGCCTGGAGAGACTTTGAGCATTAACAGAAGCTGTGACCATCCTGGGAGGTAGTGATGGAGCCAGGTCAAGGGTGGCTTTCACACCTCTAGAGCATCTGGTCTGGTGAGTTCCATTTGAGAGAGATCATATGCAAGATACGGAACAGGGAGAAACTTATGAGGGAAGTGAGTTTTGAGTGTGGTGAACTTTCAGGGTATCCAGGAAGAAGTGTACAGGAGAGATATGAAAAACGAAGTTCTGTTGTCTGATTAGGGGTCCTGGCGATGCTCGGGTTATGCTTGGGCTGCTAGCCACAAGGTCAAGAGTTTGAATCCACTAGATGCTCCACGGGAGCTTTCTATGCCCATAAAGGCTTTCTGTGCCCATAAAGGGTTAAAATCTCAAGACCGCACAGGGACAGTTGCACTCTGTCCTATAGGATTGCTGAGTCAAAATCCATTCAATGCCAGTGACTTTGTGTTTGGTGACCTGATTATCTTTATAGATCTTAGAACCTCTGCAGCATAGATACCCAAATTTATTTTGCCTACTACCCCCTGTTCTGGAAGGAAAAAAATTACTCAGCACCCCTTGGGCAATTAAAAAATTATGACCCATAGCCCATAATTCACTATAAATTGTAAGTATCTGCTTTAGCAGCTACCCACCCCCTCATTGCACTAGGACCTCCACCCCACCATGGTATCACTCACTTTAGGAATGACTAGGAATCTTCCGCAATAGCCACTGCCACCAGTAGATTCCAAGTTTTTATCAGTGTGAGGTTTTTATTATTATTATTATTATTATTTCATTGTAGGATTTCCAGAAAGAGGACCATATTTGGATCTTATCTGAAACTGCTGCTGTCGACAGAGTTCCTCTGAGGGGTCCTCTGGGGGACAAAGACAATACACACAGTAGCAGGCTCGTAGTATGGGGATGACAGTGAAACATAGCAGGACCCTTGCTAACATGGTTAACTCCTGGATCAAACCTTACCTGAAGCTGGATACACCTCAGGACGCCAGGCGATAAGACAAAACCCAGTCTTGTTGATTAAACCAGGCTGGGCTGGATTTTCTGTGGCAGGCAATATGAAAAATTTTGGAGACTCAGGGCAATAAGACATTCCATTACTTTCTTGGGCTAGCAAGGAGTTCTACCTTCACTTCTGGTTATGTAGTACTGAGCATGACTGGCACACTCTGATATGATTTTTAATCTTTATACAGATTAGTTTATTTAATCGAGACAAGTAGAATCAGACTTGTCTGTGTAAAGAAGGCCAGGGGGACAGGACGGCCTAAAGACATATAACTTTGAAGTTAGGTGAGAAGTTAAAAGAAATGTCGCCACTCCAGAATCTTCTATATTTAGGGACTAGAGCAACATCATTTTTTCATTTTCTTCCACTGCACACAGGACTCAATGTAAGATGGTCTATCAGAGATTAAATGAAGCATTTGCCTCACCTAACTTTAAATCCATGATCTGTTCAGGGTAGGTCTAAAAATAATCCCTCCTGTACGAACACAAGTGCCAGGGAGTCTGACTGCCCCGTGTTTCACCTCCAAGTGTCTTTGTGCTCTTGGAAGGACTGGCAAGTGGGCAGTGTTTAATTTTTCTATAGAGTGACTTCCTTTAACATAAAGGACACAGGTAAGCAGAGCGTGCTGGAAGCCAGCTTCCCTGGAGTGGGCTCTGCCTCTGTCTTCAGGGGCTGTCTGATTGCTGCCCATCACTGAACAATAAGGACATCAATAATATTAAGGGCTAATGAGCATTTTGTAGTAAACACACTGTTCATTGCCCTAAGGCAAGGGGTGGCTGCATCCCCACTCTGCAGACTAATTGCCTTTCAAAATCAGAACCCATTCATCTTACTTCAGCAAGAAGGGCCGCCGACTGACCAAGAAAAGACTTCCCTGCCGCTGTTTCCAGAGCCCAAGCCTTGTGAATGCTGCTGGTGAAACTTGCAGAAATTCAAGCACGGGACTCTGAACCGGGTTGAATTTTACCTGTGGAGGTGGGGCTGGAGTGGGACACAAAAGCAGAAAACAACTTTTCACCTGCTGGGAAGACCCAGACTGAGCTTTCCCCTGCGTGTCCTCTCTGAGCCCATTTTTCTGGGGTGTGCCTTCAGTTTTCATCCCTCCGGCCCCAGGCGGTGCTGCAATCGCCACGGTTACGTCCCCATTGCACCACGGCCGGAAACACACTTTGATTTCATTTTAATCTTTGCAAGCGCCAAAGCTAACTGTGGATAAATCTAAGAAGACTTTTTATCAGGATATTGACCCTTCTCCCCAGAAGCACCCCCTTAGGGGTATTTTCTGCCACCAGCCACGTTCAGAACTTCCTCTAACCCACAGTGAGTAACAGCAACTTCAAACCCACAGACTTGTCAGGACGGATGATCCTAAATCGCCTGCATTCTGGCTCCTGACAGGACACTTTGCCTCCAGGCCTCAGGAGCACTTTGCTGCTTGCCTTAGCCCAGGGCTGATGGTGAGCTGACACAGAGCCTGGGTCTGGCTGATAATGGTCCACGTCATTTCCATCCCAGTGGAATCATCAAACACCTCCTGACCTGTGTTCTCCCTCTTGGTGTGGTTGTTGCATTGACATAGAACTGACAGCGTCAGGGTGCAGACAGCACCCGCACATTCCAGTGACAATCACTGATGTGCAGAGACCCCACATGAGGGAGATGGATTCGCATCCCAAGTCCACCCATGGTTTTGTGAGCGAAGTTCCTCTCTGTTTTCTTCACTCTACTTAACGCACACACATGTTTCAATGTCGTGGGAAGTATGCCGGGCAGAATCTGAGAATCCGGGAAAACCTCCATCCATGTCTCTTTGGTCCTAAAGAATGTTTTGTAAATTTTCTACTGTTCGACTTAAGAATTGGGCGTCAAAGGCTGCCCAGTTAGCATATGCTGTACCTCAGAGCCAGGGAAAGCAGAGCCACACAGCAGAGGGAGTTTTCTATGAAGGTTTGCTCTTAATGGGTCTGCCTGAACCCCATTAAAATGTCTACATTGCCATTTCCTAAGAAGCCTTAACAAAAATGTCAAGGAAACAGAATGAGACTTTGGAGCAGGTGAAATTATATGGGTCCTGTACAAATTAAGTCGGAATTGCTTGATTATTAGGCTTATCTGATCAATTAAAATAGCTAGTTGGAATGAAAGAAATCCACTCTTCTGGTGTAATTATCTAAGCTGATTTTCTGGGTTACACTGTCTACGCCATGATCGTTTCTCTGTACCAATTCAAGAGATTCCGACAGTCTAACCGATAGGCCCATCTGTCAATTATTTTGTGAAGGGACAAGCCTAGTTGTGGATGTTCTTAATATTTTATTCTTATCATAAAATCTAAGTATCTCAGATCGTCATGAATGTGGTATGAACTTAATTGTTACATGTCCTCCCGCAGACCATTTGCAGTCTATACTCTATTCCTGTAGGGAGCCCTGAATGTCTCATATTAATTATGCCTGGAGTGTGGTTGGAGCCTTAAAACAGATCCCAAGTCACGCTGAAACTGAAGTGCCAAAAATTAGGCAAAACAAAAAGCCCAGACATTTCCACCATGATCTACTTGATATTTTGTCAACTGCGACTTCATTCAGAGCTTTTACTGAAGAGCATACGCGCAGGTGACAGATAACCAACGCCAACATATTTTGAAATGGAAGGCATCTCTTAATCCCATTGTGCCTCATATGCCTGGGAAAGCGGAGCCATGAGCAGGGCAAGCTGGAGATGAGGTGGTGCCTTTGGCGACGGTGTTGGTGAAGAATATGGGAAGCCTGTGCACTGCCATTAGAACAAGCAAATCCACTTTGGAGGACATACACCCAGAATGTTCTTCAGAAGCAAAGGGAAAGACTTCATCTCATTATGCTCGGTAAATCGGAGAGTCTGAGAAAATGAGGAAGATCCTGAAGGTGACGGGTTGCCAGGGGCTACAGCAATAGGCTCACACATAACAACACTTGGGAGGAGGCTGCAGGACTGCGTTTCTATTCTGCTCTAAGTAGTATTGCTCCGAGTTGGAACCAATTTGCTGGTAACAACAACAACAACATTGTGTTAAAATTGGTTTTCTGTTTTTGTTGTTCTTGGGGGGTCGGCATGGGATCCTCATTAAAGTATTTAGTAGAATTCGGTTAAGCTGAATCAATAACGAACAACCTGCTAGTTAGTATTTTTAGGTCAATTTTTTATTGTAGACATACATACCGTGACACATAGGTTATCTCAAAACCTATGCGGAGAAGCCTTTTCTGAATCATTGCCCCACCACGAACCAAGTTTGGTCTTTTCGGATGCCACCAGCAGTGTAACAGGAGGGAGGGGCACCAGAGGGGGCCTAGATCTCTAGCGAGCATGCCCCATTTGCCCTGTATTGACAGTCCATTGCTTCCAGGAGCACCTTCCCTTGAAGAGAGTTTTAGTAGCCCATTTATTTGTTGGTACTTGGGGTTGATCAAATGAAAAGACAGTAAGTGATCATAGACCCAAACACACAATTATTTCCCCCAAGAGTAAGCCCCCCAGTGTAAAAGAGCAGAGAAGCAGCTAATAAAGCACTCAAATAAGCAAATGAGACAGGGGTTCCTAATCCTGCTTAGGTGACAGCCCAATTTCTCTGTTGATCTTTGTCCAGATGGGAACATCACAACAAAAGAGAGAAACAGCATGGACTCCATCTCACTTGAGTTTAAGGAGATAAATATGTACCCTGCAACAGAGGAAACGGGGCTGCTTGCACCAACAACTACACACAAGGGGTTGAAGATCTCTAGCAGAAAGGACGGCCTGGCTACCACCCTCTGTTTATCTGAAGAGACACAGCACACTGCCATGGAGTCTATACGGACTCCTGGGGATGCTCTAGGATGGGGTGGAACTGCCCCATGAGTTTCTGAGACTGTAACTCTTTACGGGAGTAGAAAACCCCGTCTTTCTCCGTCAAAGCTGTTGGTGGCTTTGAACTGCTGACCTTGTGGATCGCAGGCCAGGGTGTCACCACTGCGCCACCAGGGCTCTCACAGAAACACAAGGCAGTATCATGTGGCCAGTGCCAAGACTTCAGTCTGTCAGAGTAGCCTGCAAGCCTCTTGGTGTTCTCTTCCCATAGTTCATCGTAATAGAGTGTATCTGGGCACATGACTGCCTGGCTAGAGACCTCATTTCCCAACATCCAAGGAGTCATGGTAGCATAGTGGTTACAAGTTGAGCTGTGATCCAGGTGGTCGGCAGTTCAAAACTACCAGCAGCTCCGCAGGAGAAAGACTGGGCATTCTACTCCCATAAACAGTTTCTACTCCCATGAACATTGGTCTGATGGCAGTGAGAGTGAGAGTGAGATCGAAAGGCGAGATCAAGTTCTCCCTGGTGAAAGTGAATGAGTATACCAAGTGTAACTTCTGCGTAACTCACTGACATGGAAGGGTCGTGCTCTGGGCATCTCCTTTCCTCTTCCCTGTTAGAAATATACACTGGAAAAGGGGTGTGGGAGTGTCTTTGACCAAAAGATGGATTCAATTCCTACCTGCTGTGCCTGTGAAAGAGGGTCTTTGACCATATTACCCATTGATATGGGCAATGCTGGAGTAGGCTGGGTCCCAATTCAATATGGCTGGTGTCCCCTCTGGCTTTTGTTTATTCCCATAAATGCAGATAAAATAAAATTAATGTTTTGAGACATAGAGAGGAGACCATTATGGGACGATGGAGGCAGAGATTGGCGTGATGGAGCTACAGGTCAAGAAATGTCCAGGAGCCACCAGAAGCTGGGAAAGACAAGGGGGAGTTTTTTCTAGAAGTTTCCAAGAGAGTATGGCCCTGCTAACACCTTGATATTGAACTTTTGGCCACCAGACATGTGAAAGAATAAGTTTCTATTGTTTTAAACCACCTAATATGTGGTTGTTACAGTCGTCCTCAAAACAAACAAACAAACAAACCCCTTCACTGTCATCGAGGCCAATCCCACTATAGAAAACTTATAGAACAAAGTAGAAATGACCCCTTTCAGGTTTCCAAGACTATAAATCTTTACAGAGATAGTAAGCCTCATCTTTCTCCCATGGAGTGACTGATAGGATTGAACTGGTGACCTTGCAGTTATCAGCCCAATTTGTAATCCACCAGGTCACCAGGGATTCATTTAGGAAACCAAGACACCTTGTAAATTCTACAGCCTTCTGGACTGAAGGAACTTGGGTCCCTTGATGACTTCAAAGAGCAGGGTTGCCTCCATTTTCAACTTCTGTTTTGTTGTTCCTCTATCAGTGTCACCTTCACCCACCCTGCTATCACAGCTTACCTCTCCTGAGTAAAGAAACAGCAGCAGGGTTCCTCGGTTTATCCGGTTGACCCTTCTAACACCATTTCACCAAAAATAACACCCGCAGGCCTGCCCACACCTCTCTTTAACCATTATCTCCTAGAATCCCAATTTTGTGGGGAGAGGATAAATCCTAAAATAGCTTGCACATTATAAAAAGAACCGTAGGAATAAGTTAAAGCTTACGCATTAGGTAACTGACCTCAAGATCAGAAGTTCAAAACTACCAGGCACTTGGAAGAAGATAGATCAGGCTTTCAACTCCTGTTAAGAGTTACAGTCTCAGAAACCTACAGGTGCAGTTCTACCCTGCCCTATAGAGTCACTGTGAGTCAGCATAGACTCTGTGGCAGTCCGTTTGGTTTGGGTTTATACTTTCAAAGAGCTCTCTGAGGTTATGTATTGGTGCTAAACACATTTCACTGAGAGAGAAGCTGCCTGCTTAGTCCTTTTCTTAACAGTAATGTTCAGAGTGTAAGAATTTTAACATGTTTATTTTCTTTCTTTCTCTCTCTGTACACACACACACACACACACACACATCACTCTATGTGTTATAACACCACACTATCTGTGTTATAAGAACAATAAATTAGAACAGCTAACTTGTAAATCCACGAAGACAAAGGGGTCGCTTCTCCTTCAGATCTGGAAACTCTAGTTTTCAGAAGCTAAGAATGGATCCTTGTTGCCCATATTGAGTGCTAGGAGTTCTATCTTAGTTAACTCTCGTAACACCATTGGCCAGTTCAAGAAAAATATGACTTTTAATGGAATAATAGCTAGCTGAGGACATTTTATATCCAGATACAAACTCAAGCCCATAAAAATGCCCATGTAAAAGTTCAACAAAGATATATAATCCAAATTCTCTTTCCTCAGAGAGGAATGGGTTGGTTTCTAAAAAACACTATTTTAATAGATTTCAAGAGTCCGACCTTCCAAACTTTATACACGTGGGAGGAAAATAAGGACAAGGGCCACCTGACTATGTATAGATCTATGCATCCGCTCTGAGGTGCGAACAGGATCTACTGGAATAGACCTGGAGGGGAGCTGACTTCACACCTCCTGGTGGCCCTACTTGTCTTTAGGGGTGGGGGCCAATGCTCCTCTGTGGCACAGGATCTCCTTTGTGAAAGATTTGACAGTTCCTTCCAGATGTTCAATCTATTTAAAAACACATTCTATCAATGGGTGATATTTGGTATTCAGGTCAAGCAGTAAAATATACTTATGTGTATTTTATGGCTCCCTATATAATTAAACAAGTTATATTTTCAGCAGTTGCTTTTCCTTAAGTCAATAGATAACTCCTTCCTTCCTCCCTGGGATCTGCTTTGAAGCTAACCTGCTTCCTAGTGGAAAACAGAGAGGAAGCAGAGTCTGAAACCGTTATTAATGGCTTACAGTGCTACATGGCCCAGTGGTCCCCTGCCCTTCCATCGGCCTGCTTCCCTTCCCTCCTCACCCCATGGCATTGCCGTAGGCCGCCGACAATGGATGTCTGCTCTGGATGCCCACAGAGTGGTGAACACCAGAGGCTTGAGCGGCATCAGGCTATGTTTCTCCATGGCTGTTCATCAGAACAAACAATGCTGCATAGGAAGACCTTTTCTCCCCAGGCCTAGGCCTCAATTGGTTTTAGGTCAGTGTCAGGGAGCCAAGAGGAAGGGGTGGCTTGGCCAACACACTCACCAACATTCTGACCACTCTCCGAGAGAAGTGTGGCTTCACCCAAGAGCCGCAGATAAAACTGCTGTGTGAAGAAGACAATCACTTCTCTAGTTTAGACGGTCACTGACTTATTAGGTGTTGAATTACATTTTTTTAATTAAGAAAGCATTTTCTTTGGGGAATCTTACAGCTCTTATAACAATTCTAAAACATTTTCTTTCTGCTTGAGCCCTTGGCATTAGCTCCTCTTTTATCCCTCCCTCCCCCACCCTTCCACTCTCATAAACACCTGATAAATTGTAAATTGCTATGGTTATTTTCATATCTTACACTGTCCACTGTCTCCCTTCACCCGTGTTTCAGTTGTACTTCCCCCTGGTGGGTAGGGGGTGGGGCATGTGTTAATACATCAATCATTGAAGTTGGTTCCCCCTTTCTGCCCCTTCTCCCTGCTCCTTCCCCTTCCCCTCATGGTATCTCTACTCCCATTACTATTCCTAAGGGGTTTATCTGTCCTGGATTCCGTGTGTTGAGAGCTCTTCTCTGTACCAGTGTACATGTTCCAGTTTAGCCAGATTTGTAAGGTGTTGTTTCAATTAAAAAAATACTCAGTTAAGTCCAATAATAGTAAGGGAGAATGATAGGCAGGAGGGATACAATTGGGAACTGTTTTTATTTATTTTTTTCCTTTTAGACAAAATGCTTGTTGACCCTTGCTCTTCAGTGGATTCCCTGTGAGCAACCCCAAAGGGCAGAGTGGAAGTTCCCCACAGGGTCTCCTGGACTGTCCTCTTCAGGGGAGAAGATCACCCGGTCTTCTCTCTCACAGAGCCACCACTGGGGGTTTCCAAATGCTGCTCTTCCCGTGAGCAGCCCTCTGCCCAACTGCCTCACTGCCAGGGCGGCGCCCTGCACAGAGATGGGTTAGCTGCCTGCACCAGGAAAGACTTCAGGTCATGGGAACCCAAAGGGGGTTCTGTCCAGTAGGGTGTCTGTGAGTCGGGATTGACTCAGTAACAGTGAGTTTGGCTGTAGGCTTCATATCAGTGGATGCTGTTATGCGCTGCGGGTCAGTTCTGGCTCGTGGTGACAAGCACAGAACATGGCCATGCCAGTGCCGCCCTCACAACTGTTCTTCTGCACAAGCCCAGGGTTGCGCCCACTGTGCCCAAGCCCTCTCCTTGAGGGCCGTCCTCGTTCCTGCTGATCGAGCACATATCTTTCTGTATACCTGCATGAAAATGGTGGTAGTTTTAGTTACAGATTGTGTTCAAAGGGATAGACGTGTGTGTGTGTTGTAAGAGAGGCACAATAACTTTTAAAGAGCTACAGGAGTCCTCTCCTTTAGAAAAGACCACATTTGTTATTCTTGGAGAAGACAGTATGGTAGATATTGTTAGTTTAGTTGTGCAGATAAATAGCAAACGGGGACGTGCTTGGGGGTCACCCTCTTGAGTTTGTTTTACAGGTTTTCTTGTTTTTCAGTATATGAAACCCAGGATTGACGAACCTATAGGGGACAACAAGTTGAATAATGGTTTGAGTGGGGGGTGAGGGGGTGGGTACAGTGATGGTGGTGGAGTAAAAGGAAGCTGATGTCAAGGAGTTCAAGAACAAAAAGAATATTGTGACACTGATTGTAGTAGCAATTGTACAATATTGCTTCATGTGAATGATATGATATCTGCATTAACTCCCAATAAAATGGTTTTGAAGAAAACCAACGTTCATGGAAAAGTGGAATGGAAAGATTTTCCCACAGACTTTCCCCCTTGTGCTTACTCATCACTCATAAGAAGTGCCAGTGATGTCAAAAAGTCTCCATCATCTTTCTATGCCACTGCTCCAAGACCCTTTAAAGCTCCTGTATTGTAACAGCAGCGTGGCAACTCGAGAGAGAGACTTCATTGTTAACCATTGCACTAGGCTGTCTTCACCGATCTTCACACCTGTAGAGTAATGGCCATGACGTCCTCTTCCAGCTCTCTCTGTATTGAAATACAGGCCACTTTGGGTCTGAAAGTCATTATGGATTTAGATGGGATCATGATGAAAGAAGATCAGGTTCAGAAAGGAGAGCTGTCCTGCATTTTCTCTCACTTTATTTTTGAGAAAAAGAATAGACTGCTGACAATATCTTAGCCTTAACAGAAAGCTGTGGGTTGACAGACTTGCACGTTTGTTATGTGGGTTATTGAACCAAATAGATGCCTTGTTTTTCAGGACACGGCTCACCCCAAGGAGAAGGAATATCCGGGGAGCAGTCTAATTTCTCCAGATACCCAGTGGGTGATGGACTGGAGAAGGCAACTTCCTTCACAATCAAGTGGGGACCCAGGGGATCCCACGCACCAAGGCGGTGATTTCTCCGGAACGGGTGGTTCTGGCCCGAGCAGGTATAGACAGGATGGCGGGCATTAAAAGCAACCACTCTAGTAGCCATCGTAGCTCTGCTTTACTTCATTAGAAACTTCGTTTCATACAAACTGTTGGGACCAGAGGCTGCTTCAAGCTTTGGGCAGAGCACCCAGGAGAAAACGCATCAACAACCATGTAGAGTAGATGTTGGTGGTAATTACCAATGGAGGGCCCAGCTGGCCAGCTGAATGCCTCTGACATTAAATGGAAGGTCCTATAGGACTGGTTAGAGCTCTTGAGGACAGTGGCTTGAGAAATGAGGGGGAAGCTGATGGGGGTAGTTGGCTCAAGTCCCATGCTATAGTAACGAAGAAATATAAGATACGGGTAATCTTTGATAGAACTAGACTATTGGGATCAGGAATATGTGGGCTGAAGGCACCATGAAAGTCAGCCCTACTAGAAAGAGTAAAAACAACACGAAACAACCCCTCCCCCCAAAACCAAACAGGTGAGTACACTGAATTGGGAGATGATGAAAGAAGAGAAGACAAGGTAAAATTCTACCTTAGACTTGCCTTCTATCAGGCTGAGCGAGCTGATGGTATAAAGCGGGCCATGGACCATCTCAGACAAAATGTGCAGGCTGGAGGGCTCCCAGAAGTGCTTGGGAAAATTCCATTTTCTCACAAGCATTTCGAAGCCCCCTCATATGTACACCGTGTTGCAGTCTAAATCCGAGGCCGTCAGACTTTCCGAGGAGGGCCAGACAGGAAGTATTTTGGGCTTTGAAGGCCATATGGTCTCTGTCACAGCCGCTCAACTCTGAAGTGGTAGCACTGAAATAGCCATGGACAATCCGTGCATGACCCAGTGGCTGCGTTCCAACAAAACTATAGTTATGGACACTGAAATTTGAATTTCATATAGTTTACACACAGCACAAAATATTCTCCCTTTGAATTCTCCCTCCCCTCCAACCATCTAAAAATGTGAAAATTCATTCTTTAGCATGCCAACCTTACAGACATAGGAGATTCTGCCCCGCATCGAGCATTCTGAACACTGTGGGGGCAAGGGGAACACTTGTAGAGTGTTCTACTAAAATCTTCCCTGAGCATTTATATACTGAAATCAGTGTTATTTTTTTATAAAATATTTTTTTCTTTTTCTGGTACGGTACTATCAAATTAGAAATGAGTGGAACGTTAGGCCTGACCAACAGACACAGAAAAAAATTAGCACAGATGTTCTGTGCAATAAAGCAAAACAGAATTTAGGACATTGAAACTCTAGGGAAAAGAGATCCTGAGAAATTTCTAGAAAGCTGGGAAAAGCAAATGAAAACTTACAGTATAGCTTCCATTATTTATAATTTTTGAATGAGTAAAACATCGTGGTTAAATTATCTTTAATTATGTGCACTATTTATATACATAAGCAGATATTTATACCACCAGTAACCAGTTGCCATGGTTGTTGACAACTGGTAGCAACCTCCTGTGCATGGGAGAAGGGCTGTGCTCCACAGGTGGGGCAGTTACATAATCTACTATCAATTTAAAGAAGGGGTGGAGTCTAGCCTGTCAGTCAGGTCACAGCTTAATGACCTCAGTTAGAGGTGCAACAGAGATAAATAGCTCAGTGGAGGCTAGAGACACTCTCTTGACTTTGTCTTCCTGCTGACAAGACACAGGGAGCTATGCTGATGGAAGCAGAGCCCTGGAGCTGGAGGAGCCACGTGGAGATCCACACTAGCACTGAGATGCTTCCACCGCTTGTGATAAGACTTTCCACTCACTGACCTGTGATCTTCCTGCGTTTGGCATCATTGCATGTGTTGTGTGAGTCTGAAAAGGAATTTATTGACTGGTATTGGGCATATGGGCTAATATCAGACTTATGGACTTGATCTGAACTGGGCTGGGATGTTTTCTTAATATACAATTACTTGTTATAAAGTTCTTTTACACACATATGAATGCTATGAATTAGTTAATTCATTTCTCTGGTCAGCCCGGACTAACACAACAGGGTTTTAAATAGCTATATTACTTCAGAAGCAGGTATCCAGGCCTTTCTTTCAGTGCACCCCTGGCTGCACTCAAATCTTTTGGATATATTTATGTATTCTGCCTAAATGTACTGAGTCAAATATATACAGGCTGGTATAAGTCCCCCACCCCTACTCCCTCTGCACTTCAACCTTATTTTTGCTACAGGGATGGCGTCTCAACTAGCAATTTCACTCCCACAGGGATTTGCAAGAAGCTGACCTTCAAGAGCAAGGAGGGGATCGGCTGTGACTGAAATATTGCTCTTGAAGTCAGTGCCTGTCTCAGTGACGGAGCTATCAGCAGGTAGCCCCACTCTGCGGGACTTGTCGGGAAGCCGCGTGGATGGCAGGTGCGTGTATTCTTGGACCATAATGAAAGGAGAGAGACCATTTGGAAAATGCGAGGCCAATAATCATATTTGTCACACATTCCGCTGTAGGATATAAAAAGTCATTGCTTTCTAGCTCCTAATGAGCTATTTTCTTTCGCCCACTTACTAGGCTTCCCCGAGACTCAGCCCTGTGGGCAGCTGTCAGTCATTAGTGTGTAAGGACACAGAAGGGCACGGCTATTTTTGGAGAGAAAATACCTCATTTTCCCTTTAGTTCTATTAAAGAGAGGTTCGGGGCTCTGACATCCAAGGCAATGTATATTTCATACCCACCCATATAAATGGATTGCCAAATAGATGTGGCCTCATTTCCAAGTCCAACCTCCCCCATCCAGGAAGCACCATGTTCCAGGGAAAGGCGCAGGATCCCATAGGAGATTGTTGAACTTCACTCTACGACACCTTTAACAAGGGGCAACGCAAGACACACACCTTTTCATGATCACCAGTTAATTTTTTTCTCCAGTCAGAAACAAAACCCCCAAACCATTCAAGCAGTACTAATGAAGAAATATAATCCCCACACTCCCCCGCCAGGCGCCAGGCAAACTCGCTGTGATTAACGAGAAGTACGTACATCTGGCGGGTTAATTGCAGGTACGAGTCCTCCCGCCCCGGGTCTTTGGAGCCCAGGCTTTACAAATGAAAGAAGAGGCGATCTGGCTCTCTAAAGACACTTTCTGATTCTGAGAATTCATTCTTTGTTCGTGAGATCTAATTAATGATCCTCGCTTTATCAATGGAAAGAGTACAATAGAATTTATTATCGTCAATGATTATTTCAGGAGCTACCTGCCTCATCTCATTTGTTTTTTGTTTTTGGTTCCATGTTTGAGAAAAGCTCACTTGTTTTTTTAAAAGGGTGCTCTGTGACTTTTTTGTTAAAGTTAAAAATCGATCTGCTAGTGAATGCCATTTCAAACAGGCTACCTTTTGATGTTGATCCAGTATTGGACGGACCAGGACAATAGAAGTTATATGGAGATCCTACGGCACATGCAGGCCAGGGCCCTACATTCAGCAACTCTTAGACTTACCTGGATCAAAAACATGACTGTTGACTGAAGTAGCTATAATCTACTTTTTTTTCCTAACACCATTTTCTGTGGTGAAATATACAAAAAGGTTCACAGTTTCAACCATTCCAAAGAGCAGAGACATTGTCTGCAGTCTTCACGCTGTACAACCGACAACATTGTCTGTTTCCAAATAGCTTGCTCTTCCTTAACAAACACGCAGTCCCCCTCCTGTAATACTATTCCTTCGCCCCACCTCCCCCAGGTGATGACCAATAAACTATGGTCTCTATGCATCTGCCTGCTCTGAATATCTCATCAAAGTGGAATCATATACCTATTGTCCCTTGGTGTCTGCTTGTTTCACGTAGCATAACGATTTTAAGACAGATCCACGTTGTAGCATGTATCAGGACTTCTTTTCTCTTACCGGCTGAGCTGTCCTATCCACCCTCTCTCTCTCCTTCCTCTGTTGATGAGTGAGTGGGCTGCTGTCCACTTTGGCTCTGGCAAAGAGCACTATTCTAAATGCAGATGGACAAGAACCTGTCCGAGACTCTCCTTTCAATCCCTTTGGACAGCTCGCGAGGAGCGGAATTGCTGGGTCAGGCCAGTCGACAGGCGCATTGTGAGGAACTGTCTTTCTGGTTTCCACAGCGTGGAGTCATTATACAAACCAAACAGCCATCGATGAGGAGGATTGCAGACCCTTCACATCTGTGCCCACTCTTGCTGTGTTCCGCTTTTCCAACAATGGCCATCCCACTGAGGGGGATATGGCATCTCACTGCGGGTATAGTTGCATTCCCTTAATGACGCTCGGGAGCCCTGGTGGTGCAGTGGATTCCTCCCCCGGCTGCTAACTGCAAGGTCAGCAGCTAGAAACCAGCAGTCTCTCCCTGAGAGAAAAAAGAGGCTTTCTGCTCCTGTACGGACCTAGAGTGGTGGTTCTCAACCTTGCTCATGCTGCGACCCTTGGATACAGTTCTTCAGGTGGGGGTGACCCCCACCATAAAATCATTTTCATTGCACTGCAACACTGTCATTTTGCTACTGTTATGAATTGGGTGAACCTTGTGAAAGGGTCGTTTGACCCCCAAAGGGATTGTGACCCACAGGCTGAGAACCGCTGACCTAGCATCTTAGAAATCCACAAAGGAAGTTCCGTATGGAGTTAGAGTCTTAGAAACCCACAGAGGAAGTTCCACTTTGTCCTGTAGGACCAATTGACTTAGCAGCAATGAATTTGCGTGTGTGCGTTTGTGGCAATGACTCATGGCATTTTGCATCTTTCCATGTGCATAATCACCCTCTGTATGTCTTCGTCAGTGAAATGTGTACTCACTCCTTTGCCTCTTCTTAAAATAGGCTGACTGCCCTTTTTTATAATGGAGTTGCTGAAGTTCCTTTGATATTCTGGGACCCGCTTTCAAAAATCTAAAGTAACATTTGAAATAGTATTTTTGAAAAGGACAAGGCAGGCAACATACACTATTAGTTTTCAAACCTGCCATGCCATGCTGAAGATGGGAGACTTCCTGCTCCTTGACTTCTTAGGCACAAAGGGCTTACTAATAGACAGAAAAATAGAGAAAGCTGGTGTAAAGTGTGAAATGTCCTAACAAGAGCAAAAATCCTTAGTTATAAAAATTTACAATCCAGAGGCCACTGTTGGCAGTGAACATCGAAATACTGCTTGTGGTCATTCCCTGCCACCAAGAAGAGCCCTCATTCTCAGTGATCCCTAGCAAATCGGTGGCCCCTCTGGTGCCATCCTCATGGCAGGTGGCAGGTTGGTTGGATTGTTGTGAACCGTGGGATTATCACAAGTGGGTTTTCAGGTGGAGATGACCAAGCCTTCCTTCCTATGCTGCCTTCATCTAGAGCAGGGGTGCTCAACCTTCCTAATGCCGTGACCCTTTAATGCAGCTCCTCATGTAGTGGTGACACCCCCAACCATAAAATTATTTTCATTGCTACCTCTTCACTGTGATTTTGCTACTGTCATGAATTGGGCGACCCCTGTGAAAGGGTCGTTCAACTCCCCAAAGGGGTCTCAACCCACAGGTTGAGAATGGCTGGTCTAGAAGCTCTACTAAAATCGCTAAGCATCATTGCAATGTGTAAGCCACTACTGACGTGCTGAGGCAACTGGTAACACATTTGTTATTGAGATAAGTCATAAGAATACACTCTTTCAATCTTGTCTGGTACAGAAGATCCTGTGAGAACCATAGCACAATGTCTTGCATATCTCGGTCCCACACATTTTTCCTTCTTTAACAGGTTTCCTTCTTACACAGATTCTGGCATTCACGGGTTTTACACCACAGGATGTCAGGTAGCCTACTAAGATTATGGCCTGTACTCAGGAATATTGACTTTTTAATTACTTTACCAAAGATTCCACATTCACTACCATGGAGTCGATTCTGAGTCATAGTGACCTTCCAGGGCTGGGTAGAATTGCCCCTGTGAGTTTCTGGGGCTACGACTCATCAGGGGAGTAGACAGCCTTGTCTGTCTTCCGCAGAGCAGCTGCTGGTTTCAAACTACTGACTTTGCAGTTAACACAAAATGCAAAATCACTATGCCATGCCACCAGGCCTTCTCAAAGATCACACACAAGTACACGCCTACTCACACACATGCATACACCTTTATAAATAATTTATAAAATACCCCATGTAACCTCAAAGCCTATATGCATCTTATTTGCACTTGGTTGACCAATTGCTTCAGTCCTTATTGAATCTGTTCTTCCTCTTAGCAGATCTTGCTTAACAGTTATCTAAAATATCAGAGGCACTAACATTCAACATGCACCATGTTTCCCAATAGGCGTTTGAAATGGATTACAAAGGAGAAAAGTAACAAAAGCCAGAAGGAAGTGAGCCTGATGGGCAGGATAATGCCCCTTCCCTCAAAGAAGTCCACATTCTTTTTGGTTTTGTTAGTTTGTTTTTTGAAGTCCACATTCTTATCCTTATACTCTGTGAATGCTGGTAGATGCCTCGATAAAGGGGGATTAAGATGGCCAATCAGCTGACCTTAAAATAAGATGATCATGTCTTATTCAGATTATTGTCCTTTGATGCCATCCCGTCAATATTTGACAACTAGAGACCTCAAACCCAAACCTGGTGTTGTGGTTACACGTTAGGCTGAAATCTGAATGGTCAGCCATTCTAAACCACCAACAGCTCTGCAGGAGAAAGACTGGGCTTTCTACTCCCTTAAAGAGTTACAGTCTGGAAAACCCACGGTGGATGGGTTGCTCTGAGTCAGCAGTGACTCAATGACGGTGAGCTTTTTCATTTAGAGAGATCTCAAGTGACAAAGTAGAACTACTCCATAGGATTTTCTACACTGCGTTCTTTATAGAGTAATTGATTCAGCATTTACTCGATGGCAGCAAGTGTTGGTGGCACACAGTAATACTTGTTCTGCAGCTACATGAAAGGTGGAGGTGCAGACCCCTCAGCCCACTATTTAGAGAAAGATGTGTCAGTCAGCTTCTGCAACTCTACGTTGCCCTCCCAGTGGGAATCAACTTAAAATGATAGATTGGTTTGCTTTTTATCTTTGGCAGGGCAGTGGGGTTGGTAGGGATTGCCCAGTGGGTTCTGACTCACGGTGACCACTGTGTACAACTGAATGAAGCGCTGCCCGGCCCTGCACCGTCCTCACTGTTCTTAGGTTCAAATCCATTGTTACAGCCTCTGTGTCTGTCCGTCTTGTCGAATGCCTTCCACTTCTTCATTGCCCTTCTGCTTTACCAAGCAGAAGGTCCCTGATAACATGTCCAAAGTCTCACCATCATGCTTCTAAGATGCATTCTAGTTGTACTTCCTGCAAGACAGAGAGCGTTGCTTGTTCTTTTGACAGTCCGTGGCACTGTCACTATTCTTCAGCAACAATGTCATTGAGATGCACAGATTCCTCTCTGGTCTTCCTGAGATAATGTCTAACTTCCACATGCTTATGAGGCGATAGAAAATAGCATGGCTTGGACCAGGAGCACATGAGTCCTCAAAGTCACATCTTTGCTCTTCAACCCCCTCCAGAGGTCTCGTGCAGCAGATTGACCCAGTGCAGTGTGGTGTTTGATCTCTGGACAGCTGCTTCCTTGGGCATTGACTCTGCATCCAAGCCAGATGAAGTGCGTGCCAATCTCCATCTTTTCTCCTTTTATCGGGGTGCTATCTTGCGGTCCAGTTGTGAGGATTCAGGTTTTCTTTACATCGAGTTGTAATCCATCATGAAGACTGCAATCTTGTTCTACATCAACCAGCATTTCATGGGAACAGGGGGCCCGTGGGCCCATCATCATCATCATCAGGACTTTACTGTGAGAGAGGGCAGCAGAGGAATCAGAGTGAGGATGATTTGAAGTGAAAGCCTCAACTAGCCACTGCTGCCTTTGAAGACAGAAGGGGGGTTGTGAGCCAAGGAACGCAGTAGGGTCTCCAAACCAAACACAACCAAACTCATTGCCATTGAGTCCACTTCTGACTCACAGTATGTCAGAGATGAGACTCCCATGTGGATCTCCAAGACTATAAATCTTTATGGTAGTAGAAAACCTAATGTTTTACCCAAGAACCATCTGGTGCTTTAGATCTGTTGACCCTGTGGTTAGCAGACCCCGTTGGGGGTCGAATGACCCTTTCACAGCAGTTTCCCAATTCATAACAGTAGCAAAATGACAGTTATGAAGTAGCAACGAAAATCATTTTATGGTTGGGGGTCATCACAACATAAGGAACTGGATTAAAGGGCCGCGACAAGGGGAATGTTGAGAACCACTGTCCCATGGGGTCTCTATGAGTGGGACTCAGTCCTAGAATGGCAGTGGGTTTATAGGACTCTGGTGGACTGAGTATGTATTCATGAACATTTCTGTGGACCTCTCCTGGCTACTTAGGACTTTCCCTCCTTCCATGCCTCTCACTTCTTCATCCTTTAACTTACTTTTTGGTCTCTAATTGCACTCTCAGGGAGGTGGGGTGGCTGACTATGTGCTTAGCTTCTTACATCAGAGGGTCTCCAGTTGCACTCTCAGGGAGGCGGGGTGGCGGACTATGTGCTTAGCTTCTTACATCAGAGGGTCTCCAGTTGCACTCTCAGGGAGGCGGGGTGGCGGACTATGTGCTTAGCTTCTTACATCAGAAAGCTCTTGTAGTTTTAGTAAAGCTTCAAGGTGCCTGGCCATCAACCTCCTGGTAGATCTTGTTGAAAATCATGGATTTTAAAACATGAAAATCACGCTGCGGTTCAGTGCCGTGTTGGACATTATATTATCACAAGTTTTCAGTCTCTTTACAGAATAGGATTGGCCTAGAAGGGCCATGTGTTTCACATTTATAAAGTGTTTAAACAATTTAGGTAAACCAAAATTTTAGTAGACTTATTGGGATCTAATTGGTACATTTGTAAATTAAACAAAACAAAACCTAAACACTGCTTGCAACATTGTATGTTTTCAGCCACTTATGAGTTTATATACATTGTCTAAAGTGATGCTGTAACCAGCATTCGTAAACATAGGTTGTTAGGTGATCTTAATCAATTAACCTGTAGCACTGAATTCACAAATTCCATTAGGTTCTAAACAGGCCCCTGAAGCTCCTTACCAACATATTACTCATTTCTTGTGTAAATGTCAGGGGCCAGAGAAAAGTCAACATACATTCTGCCATTTGGTCTAAAGCAAGGGATCCAAGCCAACCTCGTTAGTGTAGTCTGTATTAGCGGTAAGCACTGCAAATATTGAGGAACTTTCTGGCAGTCATATGGAAAGGGCTTTTGCTTCCTTTTTAGGCTCCTTTTGACCATTTTCAGTTCCTTATACTTTATTAAAGTGCATCAGCTATGAAGTGAAGGAAACATCTTTAAAATTAGTGTTTGTGATCTGACTTGAGTATCAGCTCTTTGAGATGTGCGTTAAAGAATTAGACATGCATGTTTTATGTCAGGTTCTGGGTTGTTGTCTTTTTTCCATAGCAGCTGTCATTTCAAGCATCCTTTAGTAATTATAATTTGAAAGCATTTGCTATACATCATAATCTAGAAAACGTGAATGCCACTTGAACATGTACAGTGTTGCTCTCCCATGTGTACTAGCCCACACGAGCACACATCTATTAACTTTTCATAATTTCTTTTTCTAATTTTATTTTCAATAGTGAAGCAAAGCATGGATAAGTAAGGGAAGGGCGGGGATGGATGGAAGTCTCCCTGCTTGGTTGTATTTTATCTGGAGACTATCTACTAACTGTTACTTTATGCAATGCTAAATTACTGTGAAAAACCGTGGAATTACAGATGAGACTCGTGGGAATACAGAATGAATAAATTAGGACTCAAACAGGTAAAATCAATTCCTAATTCTCCTTCTACGTTTGGCCATCTGTGGTGGGACTGCAGCGGTGTATGTGGGATTGTAAAGCCATTTCCAAGAGGAAGAAAATGGGCCTATTGTGTGCCTTAGGATAAAGGGCTTCTGGAGGCCTTTTTAGAAAAAGGTGCACTTTTTTTTTTTAAGAAAGCATTTCCTTATGTAGAGAAAGGGAACATCTTCAAAGAATTGCAATTCTTAAAGTGCACAGAGAAGAAGCAGGGCGAGTTGCTTTGAAAATGTTTGACACGTTTTCTATGGCGATAACGGAGCAGAGCCAAGGAGCACCCAAAAGCTTTGAACCCCAAAGAGAAGAAAGCAAACCGAAAGAGAGCCAAGCAGGACCCCAGGGCCATCCGATGTTGGACCTGGGAGAAATTACACCTCACACTCTATCCTGTCTCCGTGACTGCTGTCACAAACTACCAAGAAATGAATGGCTTTCAGCAATGCACGTGTGCTTCCTTTTGGTTCAGAAGACCAGAACTTGGAATGACCTTTCACTGTCTTGAAAGCAAAGGGGAAGGCAGGCAGGATGCCCCCTACTGCAGGTTCTAAGAGAAGATCCACTTTCTTGCCTTTCAGAGCAGTGGTTCTCAACCTTCCTCATGCTGCGACTCTTTAATACAGTTCCTCATGTTGTGGTGACGCCCCCAACCATATTATTTTTTGTTGCCACTTCCTCACTGTCATTTTGCTACTGTTATGAATCAGGCAACCCCTGTGAAAGGGTCGTTTGACCCCTAAACGGGTCATGACCCACAGGTTGAGAGCCACTCCTATAGGACAAGTAGAATTGTTCCTCGGGGTTTCCTTTATGAGAGTCCACTACCCTCATCTTTCCCCGTGGTGGATTTGAACCAACAACCTTTCGGTTAGCAGTCTGATGCTTATTTCACCGCATCACCACGGCCCTAAACATGGATTGTCATCATTTGGTCATGTTACTATCTCTAATAATTAATGTGTTACAAATATCATTTTAAACATTTTAATTCAAGTAGATTACAAAAAATGACCCCCCACACACCTTGTAAATTGGGTTGAAAGTACAGTTTGAAGCTATTCCATTAATATTCCACCACAAAAGTATCACGCAAGTAACTGCATGGCAAGACGATATGCGTGACCTCTTCTCTTTCTCCCTCTGATTATTCATTTTATCTCTATCAACTTGGCTAGGTGATTGTGCCTATTTCCTTGGACAAACATTGGTCTGGATGTTGCTATGAAGGTATTTACATGTGGTTCATATTTTATTCAGTTGACTTTGAGTAAGACAATATATCCACAGGGAACTGCCAGAAATTCAAGTTGGATTAAGAAGAGGACATGAAGTTAGGAACCTCATCAGTGGTGTCAGATGACCGTTGGTTGAAAGACGGGAATATACATAGCCAATGACCTGTGTGTTATTGACTATACAAAGGATTCAAGTGTGTGAATCACAACAAACTGTGGATACCACTGCCAAGATTCAGAATCCAGAACACTTCCTGTGCTCATGAGGAGCCTGTGCTTAGGCTACCAGGCAGTCGTCCCACAGAACATGGGGATGTTTTGTGGTTTAAAATCAGGGAAGGTGTGCAGCAGGGTTGTATCCTTTCCCCCATATTTATTCAAGATCTATGCTAAGCAAATAATCTGAGAAGCTGGGTAACATGAAGAAGAGTGTAGCATCAGGATTGAAGGCTGCCTTATTAACAACCTTCGGCATGCAGATGACACACGCTTGCATGCTGAAAGGGAAGAGGACCTGAAGCACTTGCTGATAAAGATCAAGGACTGCAGCCTTCAGTTCAGATTACATCTTCACACATAGAAAGTAAAACTCATCACAGACAGACCAAAAAGCGACATCTTAACAAATAGAGAAAATATTGAAGATGTTAAGGATTTCAGTTTACTGAGATCCACAATCAACCTTCAAGGATGCTGCAATCAAGATATCAAATGATCGTTTGCATTCAATACATTGGTTGCAGAAGACCTTGTTAAAGTTTTAAAAGGCAAACTTGTCATGTTGGGGATGACAGTGGGCCTGAGCCAAGCTATGGTATTTTCAAACACCGCATATGCATGTGAAAAAGTTGAGCAATAATAATTAGGAAAGACCAAAGAACGGATGACCTTGAATGATGAAGCCGGCGTGCATATTGACCGGAAGCAAACAAATCCATCTCAGAGGGAGTACAGTGGAAATGTTCTTTGGAAGTCAGGATGGCAAGATGTTGACGTATGAGAGAGAGTCATTCCCCGAAGAGCATTCTGCTCACTAAAGCAGTGGGCCAGTGAAAGAGAAAGCCCTTGATTGGGATGGATGGACCCAGTGGCTGAAACATCACCGTCGTGAGGATGGCATAGGAGTGTGGTACATGGGGTCACTATGTGTTGGAGCCAACTTGATGGTACCTAATAGCAATAGCAACTAACCTGACTGCTCTTTCTAATGTGAGTGGGTCATATTCAGTCTGTTGAAGGGTTAAGGGGAGGGGGGATGTTGAGACAGGGAAAAGGTTAGAGGAAAAAGGACACGCTATATTCTGATTTAAGATAGACGCCTGTAGTTTTCAGTCTGTTACTGGACCTAAGGGTATTATGTCAATCAGCCTCTGCAATTGTCTGAGTGAATTCTTAAGTTCCATCTTTATTGAACTCAATATAGATATAAACCCAAACCAACTCGCTACCACCCAATTGATTCTACTAGTACTCCTATAGACAGATACTAATAAGAGAAACAGATTCACTATCAAGTCCATTCTGACTCAAAGCAATTATATCGGGCAAAACAGAATGGCCCTTGTGGGTTTCCAAGGCTGTAGATCTTTGGGAGCAGGCAGCCTCCTCTTTCTGCCATGGAGCAATTGGTGGGTCAGAACTGCTAACCTTGTGGTTAGTTGCCCAAAAGAGTAACCCAGGACACCACCAGGTATCACGGTAACCGTATCTCTATATTCCCTGTTAGTTCTCTTTCTCAGGAACACTCTAACTCATATTCTCTTTCTGTGCCACCCCACCCCCATTCCACCCTTCCCCTAGCAATATACAGACTTACCCAGGGGAAGGCCACCCATCTGTTTTCATTTAGGGCATGAAGTAACACACTGAAGAAGGTCAATTTTACCTTCTATGAGCTACCACCAACTGTCAGGCAATAAAAGGCTGTTACTACCAGGCGGTGGGATGAATTCCCTACCTCTTGTTTCAAGCGGGAGAAAATGAAATTTTACGGACCTTCTTCTTAAATCCACAGCGAGTCGTGATTCTCGCCGTGGCATGCAGCACAAGCCCTGAAAGGAAGCATCACCTAAGCCACCTGAATGTTCCAGATTTGCATTCTTACCTTTCAGTCAAAAAAGGCTAACATGGGGAAAATGTCCGGAAGCATCCCTTTTCATTTGTTAAAGAAAGCCGCCCCAAACCTTCCTGGGGAAGGCTATCTTTCCCTTGTCCTGACGTCTCCTCTTTGTCCTTTCTTATTCTGGGTTCTTATCCTTGAAAAAAAAATCCCTTTTCCTTTGGCCCCATAAATGAGCCTCAGTGGACAAGGTGATATTAGACTGCACTGTTCGATGGAGAGGAGAATTCCTTAGTAGAAGCCTTAAGTTCTGCTAAAAAGTGAGTCACATGCAGGGCTTTGGGAGCACACCCCCCACAAAGTGCCCGCCCATGGGAATGGGAGTGGTGTGTGCTTTTGCACACTACGGGAAATATTTGTAACCACCATTTGTTGGAAAGGGTCAGGAAGAAAAGAAAAACCCGCTTATCTGAAAGATAATCGAATTAGTTAGCACCTTCATGACCCAGTTCCAAAGACCAGTGAGATTTCATACTCACGCTGTTGAAAAGTCGGACGCATAGAAATCAGGGTTAAGTCCACATTGCTAACATCAGTGTGGAAAATGTATTATTTCTGTAAACTGCAACTGCGATTTTCAGTGCAGCTAAAATACCTATGATTTTCAGCGCAACTTAAGGAAAGGCCAGCCACCCTTATTCCCTCTGCTACTAGCCCTGTGGGGAACAGAGCTGGGAAATGTGCTGGGGGGCTTTGGCACTCACTGCTCCTTGTTTCTGGAATGTTCTCATCTTAGATACCAGGCAAATGCTTATTCATTCTCCAAATGTATTCTTCCTTCTGAGGTCTGACTCAGAGCCAACAGGAAGGCCACATACAATGCCTCTCCTTGGGGTGCATGGCACAGCCCAGCCACTGTGAGCCCTGGCACTGCCCTCTCATCATCCCTTGGCCCACACCTCTTCATCCTAACACCTTCTGACTTGGTGTGGTGGCTGATCTTGAATCATAGGAGAGACGGAGAGTGCTTTAAGACCTGGGCCAATTCTCTCACTTTGTGTTCCTTCTGTAAGTGGGCGTGAACCAAAACATTCATTCATCCAGACATCTCCATCTCCCCTCCTTTCAGCAATCTAATCTCTATGATCACACTCCTTTGAGGACAGGTTTAATTGTCAAGGCATACCCCTCTAACTTGCCCACTTTAATAAACCGGAGCAACTTTTTCTCAAAGAGTAACTTAAAGATCATTTTTAAAAGTGTATCTACAGATCATCTGGAGAGCAGGACGCTCGTTCTAATCCAAATACAGAATCTTGAAGAGGTGGCAATGTTTTAGACATGAGCCCCAGTGATGCTCCAGAGGGATGTTAACAACCAAAACCTAGTTTTTCTAATGATGTTTTATTTGACACTTGACTGGCAGGGTCTACCTTGCTCAGGGGATGGCTGCTAGTGTCAGTTGTCACTCTGTGCCTGGGGACAGGGCTCAACTCAATGAGACAGGGAGAGCCCGGCAGTGGCAGTTAAACATCGATGATGGAATCGGGGCTGATGGGGGAATTGTTGCGATGATGGATGATGTCTGAGCTTCACTGATGAGAACCTGAGGCCAGAAAACTCAGCCTAGGGTCACATGTAAGAAACATCTGTTGCTTTCAGATATGCCAGTTTTCAGTTTATCCCATTGTTCTTGTTTCTTTAGTAAGAATCCTGAAGAATGGGGAAAGGAGCTGATTTGAAGCAGGGGGGTGGGAGGTAACTTTTTCTTTATATCATGCTTAAATACAGAGTGAAAGCTATAAGATTGTGGTCAATCAACTAATCTTGTAAAGTCATTGCCTATGGTAGTTACATACTCTGTTGTCGTTTTGAGACTTAAGAGTGAAGGGGTGGAGTTTAGCCTGTCAATCAGGTTGAAGCTTGATGGCCTCATTTGGAGGAGCTAAAGAGATAAATAGCTCACTGGAAGCGGGACACACGCTCACTCTCTGCAAGACATGCTTTCAGACAAGACACATGGGCTAGAGCCCTGGAGCTGAAGAAGCCACGTGGAGACCCCTGCCAGCACTGAGATGCTTCCACTGCCACTGGATTCCCAACATGTTTTGGGCTGTACAACCATTCTCACTCTCCTTGTCTGAGTTGTTCCTCCCTCATGAACAGCATCCACCGCCTCATAAGTTTCTGTCTAACCTTTTGAGTTTCTGTTGTCAACTTGGTCCCATATAAACAGTTCTAAAAAAAGTAAAATGCTCAAGGTAGACTTTTTAAAATCAGTTAAGCTAGATTCTTATTGTTTTAAAATGATTTTAATTGACTTTGGATTTAAATTTAAGGTGAAAGAGTATCCTACAGCATTCATTTTGTGGATCCACCCACCTCCGTGGCTCCAGAAAGCCTAGGGTCTGCGAGAGACTGAAATTGGACGTTCTCCTTTTGATCAAGCTCCGCCCATGACAGTGAGTCTGGTTTGATCACAACGTTCAGTATGATCGTTACTTTCGTCTAGTTCTTCGGGTCTCATGGAAGAGACCTGCACATCCCATATCCTCCTCCTGTCCCTGACACGCCTTTTCTGTCTGTTGCTTCAGATGGAGAGAGACCAATTGCTGTGCCTTGCAAGATTTTAGGACGTGAGATTCTATTCAATAAACTAATAGATGGGACAGAAGCACTAAGCATATTATTTGACCACTTAAGTGGGATGTCTCATGGAAACCGATCCCTCAACCCAAGACCAGGAAGTGTTTGGTTAGACAGCAGCCTTAGCAGCTACTCTGTTTGGTGTTGCTTTTGTAACTATATCTATCCCACAACTTTTGCCTGTTCAACTTTTACAGGTATAGAACTTATTGGCAGCAATTACAGTAATCGATTGTGCAGCCATACTCATATGCCATGTGGTTTTTTAAATCACCATTAAGCCCCGCCCCCGGTCCCTCCCCTCTTACCCTTGGTCACCACGAATAATGCTTAGTTTCTATCCATTTGTTTTCTTTGGTGGTTTTTTTTTTTTAATAGGAGCACTGGTGGCATAGTGGGCTATTGGTTGGGACGCCGTCAAGGTCAGCATATCGTAACCGCCAGCTGCTCTGTGGAAGAGATGAGGCTTTCTACTCCTATAAAGAGTTAGTCTCTGAAAACCACAGGGACAGTTTTACCTTATCCGATAAGGTCACTATGAGTCGGTGAGATAGTTAATGTTTATTGTGCCAACCTAGCCGATAAAAACATGACATTAATTGAAGGGTGGAGAGATAAATGGCTCAGTGAGCCTCGCCTTTCTAATTCTCGGGTCTCTTGCTTTCTGATGGTTGGACCAGGGTGCAGCTGCCTTAACCAGTTCCCTGCTTTAGCTGGCAAGGTTCACTTCCTGCAAGACATCCCTGAGGAGAAGCCACATGGACCTACCCAGATGCAGCCCTGGGTACTGGAGCAGCCATGTGGAGACCCCTGCCAGTGCTGAATGCTGATATATTTACTGATTCAACTTTCCTCCTGCATTCGGCATCATTCATGTGTTTTGTGAAATTGAGGAGGGCTCTGTAGATTGGTGTTGGACATATGGGCTAATGTTGGACTTATGGGCTTGGACAGCACTGGGTTGGGAAGCTTTCTTAATGTACACTTACCCTGTATATAAAACTCTCTCTTATACATAGGAATTTCTGTGAATTTGTTTGCCTAGCTTACCCAGACTAACACAGTCGGTATCAGCTGCAGGGCAGTGAGTTTTTCTGTTATTTGTGGTTTATGTAAATGAGCTCATAGAACACTTGTTCTTTGTGTGATCGGTTTATATAACCCAGCGTAATGTCTTCACATTCTGGCCATACTGTAGCACGTATCAAGCCTCCGTTTCTCCTCCTGGCAGAGTGGTTATTACTTGGTATGCCTGAGCCACATTTTGTTTATCCGCTCATCTGTTGCTGGACGCGGAGGTTGTTTCCACCTTTGGGCTGTCATGAATAGTTCGGCAATGAGCAGTGTCTTTTTGCGTCTCTTCTTTCAAGCCTTTCAGACGTTCATCCAGGGCTAGAACGGATGGGAATGAGCTGGCTTGTTAAAAACAACATTCCATGCCTCCAGCCTCTCACGAAGAATATGTCTCTGCTTAGCACTATTTTCGCTTCCCCTTTACCCTAAGCGAATCCATGTTTCCCATCCTCAGTCAATAAAGTTTCAGTGAGAAGAAAAAGGAATTCTTAGAAGATTAGCCATCAAAGATTCTTATGTATGCCCATGAAGAAAAGGAAGGAAAAAAGGTTTCTAAACTCGGTGCTTTTTTTCCCTCCGCTGCTGCTTGTGTGACTTTTTTTTGCGGGGTGGGGAGGGTCACCTCAGTGGAACAAATGATTATAAAGGGAAAAAAATCAAGCCACAAATCATTGGGAGAGCTGAGCATAATAAATGTTAGGTTTATAGGTGGGACAAAATTAACGTGACATCCCAGACTAGCTACAACCCACTACAAAACACATTAAGGAGGGTGCAGGCAACGGACGGAGTAGGAAAGTCACAGCAAGGTCATGGATCCTACCGGCCAGGTCTTCCTTTTCTCTTGCTTTCTTTCAATTCTCTTGTCTGTTTATGTCACACGTTATCATACTTAAAAAAAAATCACACTTGAAAAAATAAAGTAAATGATACCACTAGCTCCTGCCAGATTGTCTCCCTTGTGGAGAAGCTAGTGAGTTCAAATGGTGGGTCTTTGGGCTCACAGGAAAGCAATTAACCAACGGCACCGGCAAAGCTCCTGCGATACAGATGATTGGGCTCGAATTCTTGGAAAACCATTGTTCTTAGATTGCAAAGAGCAGGCCATGCTGGCGCGCAGTTCTCTCGTCCTTCACTCTTTCCTTTTCTTCCTGCCTGGACCGTGGACACAGTGCCTGGGGTGAGAGCAGCCGTTCATCAGCTGTGTGGACAAAAGCCACGTGCTCAGGATGGCAGGGCAGGGAGCCAGCAGGGAGTTGGATTCCTTAATGACCTTGCTGAGCAGCCCGACCTACCAGCCCTGCGTGGTCAACTCCAGGCTTCTTGTTACATGAGAAAACCTGCTTGACTGCTTTCTGGTTCAGCCGTTGGACTGTTTAAGCCCTATGGCTGCACTTCCAGTGCATGCAGCGGAAACATAAATGGCCAATGGTCAGATCACGCAGGGTTTATTGGTCACAGCACAGATTTTGGCTTTTATTCTATTTGCAACAGGATGCCTCTGCAGGGTTTTCACGCAGAAGCATGATATCACCTAGCGTATTCTTGGAGAGATTCTGTCTGCTGTGTCTAAATCAGACAGTTGCAAGGCAAGATGGAAACAGAGACCAGTCAGCAGGCTGTTGCAAGAGATGACGTTTTATTGCAAGCATTTTGCTGTAGTTGAGCCATCAAAATAAAGTATTGAATAGTCTATTTGGTGGGCTGGTTGCCAAGTTCCTATGTATCAGGAATATAAGCTAAAGAGGCAGGTGTAGAAGTAATGGTCTAGTGGAATAGAAGACATCGCAGGTGCTTCCAGGACCTTTCAGCAGTGCAAGGAGACTTGGGTGTCTACTTTTACCTTGTAGATGTCTAAATGACCATGGTAGTTAATTAGTACCTGTGTTTCACATTCCCCACCTGATCTAGTTTTTACTCACTGTTGTAAATCTCCTATCAATTGTCTTACTTTCAATCTTTTCTCTTTCCCTTGCGACCAAACCCAAACCAAACCCACTGCCATTAAGCTCGTACTGAACCACAGAACAGAGAAGAGCCAGTCCCATAGGGTTTCCAAGGGTGTGAAGCCTCATGAAAGTGAATGCCTCATCTTCCTTCCCTGGGATGGCTGGTAAGTTCAAACCACTGGCCTTTTGGTAATCGGCCGAGCACTTTAACCGCTGAGCCAACAGAGCTTTTTCATAGTGTTCATGACAACATTAGTCAGAGCTGTCGACCCAGCTAACCAAAGGCTACCTGCCGTGAGGGTCATTCAAGTGAAAAATAGGCGAACTTAGAAAGTTGATTGAATGGGGCTTCTTAACTGCCTGTGAATTGTGATTAGGTTGAGAATTAAAATAAGATGATGAGTATAAGTTAAAAAGATCATGTATGTTTATCCTACAAACTATGGACTAGAACGTGGTTTCTTTGTTTTTCTTATAGCAAGGCTGCGTAGAAAAATAAATTACAAAGAGAACATATGTTCCTCATTTTAATTGTACTATCCAAGACCTGAGAAATAAAGATTTTGTTGGAATACTATCTGACATCAATACCCAGTTACAGATTTTGGATCTCAGGTTTAAGGGGAAACGGAACATCTGAGGGAAAGTGAAAGCCTACACAGAGGACAGAAGAGGAGTCATCGCGTCCAGTCCCCTGATTATATCTTCAGTGTGGAAAAGGGGAAAGCTATTGCAGACACTGGAGAAATAACTGACAACTCTAACAAGAGTAGCTGTTGAGAAGAGCGGAGCATTGTATGTTCACTGGGTGTGAGCAACTGCAGACATCGCTTTACAAACCTTTTCCTGGAATCACAGCATTTGAGAGCTGTAGGACCCTTGAGCTCACGCGGGTCAGTGTAGAAAAGGAAGCTCTCTGAGAGGCAGGGCCCCTCCTTACTCTTCCTCAAGTCAGCCCTGGTGCCAAGAGTTGTTTCTGGGATGAGTGTGGAAACGTGTGCATGGAGATGACAAGGGGCCTGGCCAGGTCAGGGAGAGGAGGAACCAGAGCACGAGCCTCCTTCCTGGCTTCAGTCAAATACAATTTTCCCATCTCTCTCTGTCAGCCTCATTCTAGGACTTTTATATGCTATGCAGCTGCATTAATTTACAATACTCTAGAAAGTTATTTTTCCCTACTCATGCCTCTGTATGTGAAATTCATGAAATCGAGTTCCACACGAGTCCTTGTTTTTCTTTAGTTTTGTGTGTGACAGAGAGAGGACCCGGGCATGTGACTACTTCATAAGGATCTGTGTTTCCATGTGCCTCTGTTTCACTCAGAGTCTATTGCTCCAGTGTAGAGATTTCTGAGGACCTCATTGGCCAATTCTCATGGACCAATGACAAGGATCGTTAATGATGTGATAGAGAATGACTGCGTTTTACAAGCAAAACAGGCTACATGTGTTTTCCTTTTGGCTCAAAACCTAAAAGGATGTTGTCATTGTCGGGGGTAGAGGTGGGTTTTTGTGAACCCTTAGAACCCCAATATAATTTAAGGAAAGCAATCTATCAATATTTTGCAAATTCACTTCTGTTAAAATTTAATGAGTGCATACATCAACTGTACTTCCTTTTGTATTGGATTTTCTTCTTTTTCTAAAAATGAAGGCTATGTTAGTTTATCTACTGAATACCAAGAGTAGCAAGATCGTTTGAGCTTAAGAAATCTATTTTCTTTCTCATGATAGCCTTGTAAATTAAAGGGTGGAAGATGGTATCAATTAAGGTAAAATGTAGTCAACCTACAAACAGTTTTGGATACTGCTCAGTTGTAATCTGTAGAAAGTCCTCTAGGGATGGGGCAGTGTTTTGGGATTTGACCTTCCAATGACACTATGCCGTCCATTCTGCTTGGCACTGGATGGTCCAAGTGCTTGTGTCTCAGCATAATTATTTACAGCATTGCCTTCTCCCCACAGTGCCCTGGTTTGCACAACAAACTACATGTCTGTCCTATGTACAGGTGGCATCTATCTGCTAACATGAAGTTGGAAGAAGTGGGGATTTGGTGGTAGAGTTCTTGTCTTTCATGCAGGAGATTCGGGCTTGATTTCCATCCAAAGCACAGCCACCACCTGTCTGTAATCAGGTGTGCGGGTTGTCATCAGGCTGAGCAGTGAAATGCTAAGACTAAGACCAGGAAAAAACCTCTAGTAACCTGCTTCTGAAAAAGCAGTCTTGGAAACCGTTCTGGATCACAGTGCTATGTGGTGCCTAATCTTCATGCGTCGTGGGCGACACAATGGCATCCAACATTGGTACCAACAGTGTGCAAGCAGAAGTCGTTAAATATGTGTGCATGCCTCAGACTTAGGAGAGGATAGCCCCAAACATGACAGAACTGAAGAGTTTGACAAGTTGGACAGATGGCATAAAACAGAAAAGATGAAGCGTATTAAAGTCTAATGGGAGAAAATTGCATTTAGAGCCTCAAAAGTAGTTGTCAAAGCATAGGATGAGGGAAACGTAGCTTAAAAGGTGTTCATCTGAACAAGTACTGGGGCTCTGGGGTACTTGGAGGCATGGATAATGTTTTCCAACAGTGTCATGAAGCTAATCATACAGCCAGGGAGGGCATCGAATGCGCAGTCAGTAGGCCAGCCCTGTCCACAGCACTGGCTGGGGTGGTGGAAATGCTCCCCACATACACCCCCAGGTGTCTTTACAAACCACCGGTGGCTACTCTGTACCGGAAACCCAGCGAGTGCGACTAAGAAACCAAATGTTTAGCTTTATTTACTTTTCAGTCATGTAAATTTACCACGGAAGAGTCACAGGTGGTTCTAATGGGTATTGGATTAGACTGGACAGTGTGGGCTTAGATCGAGAGGTCCAGGTTGAGGGCGGGACAAGACTAGGGTTGGGTTGACTAGGTGGTGTGCATTTGAAGAACTGCTGGATGCAGCAGACCAGAACTTTTGATGAATGCCCACTGTGTACAAAGCACTGTGGTAGCAGCTGGGGCAGGGTCTTCCAAAGGCAGTCAGGCTACCTGTGCAATCCCAGACCTCCCATCTCCCAGAGCAGTGGTTCTCAACCTGTGGGTCAAGACCCCTTTGGGGGGTCGAAGGACCCTTTCACAGGGGTCGCCCAATTCATAACACCAAAATGACAATGATGATGTAGCAACGACAATAATGTTATGGTTGGGAGGTCACCACAACCTGAAGAACTGTATGAAAGGGTCATGGCATGAGGAAGGTTGCGAACCACTGCCCTAGAGGAACCAAGAGAATCACAAGTAAACAAGCCATCGCCTCTGGCTTGAAGCTAGCAAGAAGTGAATACCAGTCGCAGGCATTGTAGAAAAAGTGGGCCTTGGAAAGCAGTCAGATATAGAGAGCTAGAGACCAATATTTAGATGAGAAAAGTATAGATTGAGGAGAAGGATGCTGGTGTGTGTGTGTGTGTGTGTGTGTGTGTGTGTGTGTGTAAAGAACTCAGTTGGAGAGAAGGCTTCGGGCAGATGTTGGGGAATCTTATGTCACATCAAAAAGTTTGACTTTGTTCTCTCGCCAATTAAACGAGCGTTTCCAAGTTGGAAATGGATGTGTCAGACTGGTGCACACATTATGGAGGACGATTGGAGGTCAGGGAGCAGATGTTAGCCGGTAGCCACAGAGTCAAAGCCACAGGCAGAGAGTGAAGGTTAGTAGAGATGACAACTGGGAGAGCCTGCTGGCTTTGGTTATGTTTGAAGAGCTGCTCCCTCAGAGGGCCGAGGCGTACTCTGGCAGCACTGCTGTGGTTGTAGTGGCTCTGGAGCCCCTTCAGACTCACCCAGAAGGAAGCCCTGCCAGGCCCTGTACCTCCCAGTTGTTAGGCTCAACTCCGTCGTTGCAGCCCCTGTGTCAGGCCTCTCATGCAGGGTCTTCCCCTTCTGCACTCACCCTCTGCTTTACAAAGCCGGACGATGCCCTTTCCAGAGACGAGTCTTCCCTGGTGCTATCGGAGGTTACGTTTGGGCTCCTACCTGAGAGGTCAGCGGCTCCACCTCACCAACTTACTGCAAGG
Organism: Tenrec ecaudatus; assembly: GCF_050624435.1. Lineage (NCBI taxonomy): Eukaryota > Metazoa > Chordata > Mammalia > Afrosoricida > Tenrecidae > Tenrec > Tenrec ecaudatus. The sequence goes on from NC_134544.1 coordinate 15,956,203, forward strand.
AAGCAAAAGGTGACTCTGCTCTTGTAAAGGTTTGTAGCCTTGGAAACCCAAGGCGGCAGTAAAACTCCCTCCTCCAGGGACGCTGAGTCCCAGTGGACTCGAAGATGGTGAGGTAGGTTTGGTTAGGGTTTAGTGTTTCCTAATAATGTGTACAAAGTACATCGAAGGCACATTTGTTTGTTCCCATAGCAGTCTGTGGGACTTTGGGCATTCTTTGCCAACACCAGAATCCAAATGCCTCGATTCTCCTGTGGTCGACGTTATTGACTGCCCAACTCTCACATACCTAGGAGTCCATTGAAAATAGTCTGTCTTGGGTAAGACACACCGTCGTCTTCAAGGTTGTGTGTTCTCTCTTTGCCATTTTAAAAAGGTCTTTTGCCGCAGCTTTGCCCAAAGCAAGATAGCATTCAGTGTTTGGACAGTTGCTACCATGAGTGCTGATTCTGGATCCAGATAAAATGAAATCCTTGACAACTTCAATCTTTTCTCGGTTTATGATCATTCGGTGTATTGGTCTAGTTTTGAAGAGCTTTGTTTTCTTTACTTTGAGTTGTAATCCACCATTAAGGCTGCAGTCGGTGAACTTCATCAGCATATGTTTCAGGTCCTCCTCACTATCAGGAAGCCAGGCGGTGTCATCTGGATATCACAGCTTGTTAATAAGTCTTCCTCCAGCCCTGTGCATGCACAGGCAGGGTCTTCCCGAATAACGCGGGCGGTTTTCTAATAGTGAGAACTTCTATGCAGGCAACAAATGAGTTGTCACATGTTGAGCAAAGCTTTGGCCACCTAAGGATTTTGTAATAGGATATTATAGGGAAGAATCTAACTGGCTTGCTGATTTTGAGGTTTCCGGGACTGGTCAAAGCGGATAAAAGGAAGAATTAGAATAGCCATCTTTTAATTTGGCCCAGAGTAGAAATAAGCACCTTTTCACAATACTTTGCCCTCAGTTGACAGAACCCTGAAACACTATACAAGGGACTCATAAAAATCTATTGATAAATTGATCATTTTTGAATTCCGGTTTTCATGAACTTCTGAAAACCTCTTCATATTATCATCACCATTTAAAACCAGAAGGCTTATTTCAATATCTGCCTCCGCCAAATAAGAAGGAGATACTTTTAAAATCATGTATGCTTCATTCCCAAGAAAAGATACCTTCTTGTCCCCACATCTGTGCTATGTTCTCTGAACATTTAGGACTGGCAAATGCTAATAAGCAATAGTTATTTATACTGCAATAATAATTAGTGTTTGATTAATTCTGATAGGCAGATAATAGGGTCCACCAATAAGCATCCTTAATATTTCTTAAATTTATATTGGGAAAATCATCATGGCTGTGGCAGTTACACAATCTCCTGTCAACTTGCAAAGGAGTGGAATCTAGCTTGTTGATCAGGTCGCAGATTGATGACCTCTCTTGGAGGTGTGATGGATATTAAAACAATAGCTCACCGGAGGCCAGACAGATAATCTAGGCATCGTAATCCTGATGACCAGACAAATGGAGCTACGCTAGAGGCCTGGAGCTGGAGGAGCCACATGTAGATCCACGCCAGCACTGAGATGCTTCCACTGCCACTGGATCCAAAAGACTTTCCACCCACTGGCCTGTGATCTTCCTGCATTTGGTGTCATATGTGCTGCATGAGTCTGAAGAAGAATTTATAGACTGGAAACGGATATATGAGCTGATATCGGATTTATGGACTTAACCTGGACTGGACTGGATGTTTTCTTCATGTATAATTGCTCTTTGATATAAATTTCTCTCTTACACACTTATCACTGTCTCTGGATTGGTCTCTCTCATTTACCTGGACTAACACAATGGCATGAATAGCATCAAGTCAGTTCTGACTCATAGCAACCCTATGACTCTGTACAATAACCCTCTGCACAATATAAGACTTGCCTGCTCCTGTGCTATCTTCACCATTGTTGCTATATTGGAACCCATTTTTAGAGTTACGGTGTCAATCCATCTTGTCAGCACTCTACCTCATTTCACTGACCCTGTGCTTTAACAAACAAGAGAGGCTGGTACCTCCTGATAACATCTCCAAGAATACATATGCTTAAGTATTGCCACCTTGTTTCTAAGGAGCATTCTGGCTGTACTTCTAACAAGATAGATTTGTTTGTTCTTCTTCAAGTGACATATTTGATAGTCTTCACCAACACGATAGTTTAATCCGAAGGCATTGATTCTTCTGTCTTTCTTATTTATTGTCCAGCGTCCACAAGCATATGAGGTGAGTGAAAATACCATGATTGGGATCAGGCCTCCCCTTAGTTCTCTAGGTAACGTCTTTGCTTTTCAACATCTTACAGAGATCATTTGCAGCAGGTCTGCCCAGTGCAGTCTGTGATGAGATTTCTTGACCGCTGTTACCATGGGCAATGATTTATAGATGCAAGTAAAACGAACTCCTTGACAACCTCCATCGTTTCCCTGTTTAGAATGAGGCTGCTTGTTGGCCCAGTTGGGAGGATGTTCGGTTTGTGTTGAGGTAAAATCCGTTCTTGTAGGTTGTGGACTTTAACCTTCACTAACTGGTGCTTCAGGTCCGGTTCACTTGCAGCAAGCAAAGCTGGTGGCATCTGCATATTTCGGGTTAATGAGTTTGCCTCCCATCCTGATCCTTTATCTCCTTGATGTCGTTCTAATTCTCCAAATGTGTGCTCAGCATGGCCTGTGATGAAAGAAGCAGGAAGAATAAGTAGGATGAAAGGACCTTCTTTCCTTGTTCTGCTCAACGACTGCCTCTTGGTTCAGTCTGAGCACAATGAAATGTCCTGGAGTTCCCATTCGTCAACGTGTGATCCATTATTTCTTAAGAGCCACAGTCGAATGCCTTGGCATCGCGAATGAAACGCAGGTAAATATCCTCGCATGCTCAGCTTTCAGCCGAGATCCATCCAACAATCAGCAGCAGACGCTCTGGTTGCAAGGACCTCTTCTGAATCCAGTTTGAATTTCTGACTCTTCCCTGTTGAGACATCTCGGAATTATCTTCAGGAATGTTTCCCTTGCGTCATGCTAACCTTCAGCAATTAGAGCATGGTAGAAAAGAACTGGAGCCCAGGTACAGATGATGTGGTGATGTTGCTCTAGAGCCTCCAGAAACAGCGAGGAGAGAGAAGTACCAGCCACAAGTCATTAGCAGAGAGGGCAGAACTTTCCGTTTCTTTATTATCATACATTGTGAAGCGTCATCGATGCATATTTTATCACACCGCTCTTGGCATATGTGATCTGTAGTTCCCTCGCGTATCCCCACGGCCCTCAGTTACTGATACAGATGATCAAGAATTCCTTTTCTGTGCCCCTCAACACCGCCACAGCTCAGATTGAAATGAACATCTTTTACACTGAAATTCCAGTTGCTGTCACAAACAGACATGACAGCTGGGGAGAGAGGCGTGTTTATCCGGTGATTCTGCACGTCTTAGGTTCATGATGGTTTATTAAGATGTGTACTGTGAGCTCCTGGATGAGGGGAGGCTGAGTTCTTGCACGGTGATTATCGTCTGAATGGAGGGGATGAGGGTGATGAAGGTCAGAGATGAAAAACATCGTCCAAAGGCGCATCTGCTGGAAACCACGAGCCGTGATTCTCAGGAAACGAGCCTCGATCAGATTGCTGTTTCATACGAATACCCGCTTCCCATGGTGGCGCCGTATTGGAAGCAGCCTCGGTCTTGCTCTCTCTCACCACCTAATGAGACCTGGGATGTGGCGGGGCTGGTGCCGGATATTTCTGAATGTTTTCTCATGCCCTCCTGCAAGCTGCTGACATAACTTCCATGGTCAAAGGCACACGATGTTTCTACATCATTTCTGACACTCTGAAGCTGTGGCGTTTTCTACGATCCTGTACCATCTTATTGTTAATTTTATAGTTGTGTCGGCAAGAGGAGTGTGAGGAGGGGTGGGGAACACGGTGTGATAGTGGCAAAAGTCATGTCATGGGGGTCCTGGGATCTCGTCTCAGCTTACTCAGGTCCTATAGATTCTCTTGGAAAGTCCCTTAAACTCAGTGGGCTCAAAGCACTATTTGGTGATGCCTGAGCTCTGGAGTCAAGGTAAGTGTGACAAATATATTCACTCTTAATGTGTCTGTCATTGTTGAAATGGCCTTTGTCAATTCATTTATTTCCGTCTCCAGATCGTGTTAATTTGCGGTTATATAAACCAAAATGATACTTAAGGTGAGATTGGCACATGAGATAGATGAAAAAAATCCCATTTTAATATTGTTAGCCCTTGTTTCCTTTCCTCCTGTCACAAGGAGGTAGAAATTCAGATGTATATGTGACCCTTTGAAGAAGGCTCGGTGGTCCAGTGGTTAAGGCCTTGGTTGCTAATCTAAAGGTCAGTGGTACGAATCCACCAGCCCTTCTATAGGAGAAAGATGTAGCAGTCAGTTTCCATGAAGAGGACAGCCTGGGAAACCCTGTGGGACAGTTCTCCTCTGTCCTATAGGGTGGCCATGAGTCAGAATCAATTGGAGGAGAGTTGTTTTACTGATTTGGGATGTTGCCACACATGGGTGGGTTCGTCTTGGACTAGAGAGAGATGGTTTGCATGAAGATATTCCAATTCTTACTCCAGCACTCCTGGGTGGGGAATCTCTGGATAACTTTGGGAAAATAGCTGTCGCTGCACTGTGTAGGTGTGGATCTTTAAAAAGCACATGCTAGCAACAGTGGAAAGGGCACCCTCTTTGCACCGCAAAACCAGAGTGGAGTCATTATGGAATGTGTAGGCAACCTTCACTAATAACTCAGATTCCTTCTAAAGTAGTCTCTTCCCTGGATGCGTCATACACACACATCTTGACCTGGGAAGGATATTCTGAGTTGGACGCTGCACGAGGTTCAACTTATAAATGAGTATTTCAAACTGCTACCAGCTAATGAACGCCTCTTCTTTTCCTGGGAAAGTGCCAGTCTCGAAGGAATAAATCCACCTGTTCATTTTGGACTTGGGGTTGGCTCTGCTCTGAGGAGACAGATGGTGAAAGCCACGAGGAAAATGGTGGAGCGGGGGCAGCACAGTGGATACCTTTCCCATGATGTCGCCTGCTCCCCGATAGCCCAGGGACAGTGACTGCTCTGGTAATTCCAATGGTTGTCTGAAAGTGACCGCTTGACATGAATGTACCCTTTCACCCAGGTGGTTGGCAACTTGAAAAGCAGAGCCCCCAGGCAGTTTAAAAATAAGTTTATTTCCTCCAGCATTTTACAACACCACATCTGGATTCCAAGGACTGAAAAGAAAGTGAAGTTATTCATACTAAAATAAAAGAAAAAGAAACATTTCCTCCTTCCTACACAGCCCTGTTCTTCTCTCTGGCTTCCATCCCTCCATATCAGCCCTAGTATACCTCCTTGCATTTGGTCTTCTACCTTTCCTGAAATGACAATTCTACTTTTATTTTTTTCGTGGCCATGGGTATCAGACAATGTGCTGGTGGGAGTGTGGGCTTAGAATAGGCACCCCCCCCACACACACACACCTGACATGAAACGTTCCAGCCGTCTTCTGCAGCACTAGCCCATTGATATCCAGGAGCCTCCATCAGGGACCCTAGTGTATACTCCAGGGATGTCCCAGAAAGTACACCCAGTCTTTTTTGAAGAAGACTCTGACTCAGTTCCACCATCCACTGCCTGTATACACTGTGCACTGGGTCGGAGTCTTCTACTAATGTGGTGATGGACACTCTGCCCCTGGCCTTCCAAATACCAGTATGGTCACCCATGGTGGAGCTTCCAACCTAAGACAGCACTGCTATTTTAAACTTAGCCAATGAAAACTGTAGGGGTCACATCCCCATCTGTCCTCCAGAGTGGTGGGAGATGAGCCCTTAGGTGGATGATGCTCAAAAGAAACGGTGGCCACAACAAGGAACTGGAGGATGCCACTGGTCGGAAAGATGGTACAGACAGGCAGCATCTCGTTCTCCTGTACAGAGGCTCATCCTGAATCACAGCGGACTCAGTGACAGATGACCATGTCACAGTGAAGGGGAGGGAAATATACATCGGAAACAACAACGGTGACACACTATCAAACATCCTGCACATAAGGAATTCACTATAGACGAGGACATCCAAGTCTGCGGGGGCGGATCGGCGAAAAGGACAACTAATTACATGATGCATCATTCAGGAAGAGAGGCTTTGAATCGGCTTCAGTTAAAGAAGGAAAGATGGAAGGGGGTGGGGTCCCATATGTCAAGAGAGATGCTGTTTCCTCAAGATGGAGGAATCTGGGGGCAGACGCATTCCCTGAGAGTGGAAGAGGAAGAAGAAACACAATCTGCAATCAGCCAGAGGCAGGAGAAGGACAGCTGGTGGACAGCTCTGACCATGACACAGTGCGCAGGAAAGGGACCTGCACATTCCTCCGCCAGCCGCAGAACTACAGCCCGGCTGCGTGCTACCACATGGCTTCACCTCGGAAACAGTATGCGGAGTGAGAGACCGCAGCAAATTCTACGTTCAAGAAATGAGTGGTGGCATTATAAAGGACAAGGATGGGTGGGAGGGAGGGGCCAGTGGACACCTTGCTGAAGGAGCGAGCACTGAACGTCTATGACTCACGATGATTGAGTCAATTCTGACCCGTAGCTCCCCTGTAAGACAGGGTAGAACTGCCCTTGTGCGTTTCCAAGATTAATTCTTTAAGGGACTAGAAAGCCTTCTCCTTCCCCAGTGGAGCAGCTAGTTGTCTGGAACTGCTGACCTTGTGGGTAGAAGCCCAATGTGTAATCACTGTGATATCAGGGCTCCTGTTAAGGGCAATGGAAAACTTTGGAAACTGCTAATGGAGTTGAGTGAATGGTACAATGAATGTTAATTAATGTCATCAAATTGTACATGTGAAGTAGGTTGAAATGACAATGACTTTGTTATGTCATATTTATGACAACTTTTTGCAAAGTAAGGCCTTAAGCATTTAGGGAGTGCCTTTATTGCTTTAAAATTAAATGAGCCAGACAACGTCTCGATTCTTTAATTGGGCGAAGCACTGGAGAGAGGGTAGCAGATAATTATTGGCCAAAGTAAATCATACATTTCGAGAAGACAATAGCAACATGTCTTCCTGGAGAAAGAAGTGTGTTGTCCTTCAGGTTCTTTCCAAACATCTCTCAAAAGCTACCTGTGGAGTTTCCCTTCAGAATGATATCCAGAAAACTCAAGATCGTCTTGGAAGGTCATATGGAGGAGGGGGGAGGGGAGATAAGAGGTACCCTGGCCGCTCCAAGGAGAATCATTTTTTCAAGTTAATTGACCTCCCCTCATCTTCTTAATCATAGCTTTGTTGCCAGTCATTCAGTTTGCATGCATAGAATCCCTTGGAAATAATTTCTAGTTTAACATCCCTGTTTACCAAGAACCATTGAACAGAGATGGTGCTTATGTGTCTGGGGTAGAGGGAAGCCGTCTTGGCACGCTTAGAGTCTTTGGCAGGTGTTACCAGGGTGAAATCTTTCTGGGATGACCCTTATACCACCTCCTCCCAGCCCTCCCGTCAGACCCACACATTGATCAAAGCACAAACACTTCAATAATGCGAACAAAGAGAAAGACCAAGAACTGGTGGGGAGCTACTGGGTTACCTGGTGTGCTTAATGGGAAGCAAGTCCAGTCCTAGCCTGGTGAGCCTGGCCCATCAGTGCCAAGAAGGCCATGCAGGGGAGAGGAGAGTTGAGTACAGAGAAGAAAGGAGCAGGAGCCACCTCCAGGTTTGGGCATCTGAACTCTACTTCTGAGGCTTCCCTACTTCAACAGAGAAGCTAACTGTTGGATTCCTGCAACTTGCCTGTCTTCACATCCAAAGCCAGAAAACACTTTCCAAGTCAGAATTATTTTGGATCATTTACAATTTCACATAATCCTGATCTCTTCTCTCAATTAGCAGAGATAATGATCATCAAATTAAACTGTGTAATTAACCTCCTATCTACCTAGATTCCTCTTTGTGCCAAACCTCAGAAGAGGAATGCATGTGTCAGACTTGTGTTATATTTTACTATTTCAGTGTTCCTTGAAAAAAATCTAACGCTCATAAATAAAGTATACTTGTCAGAAGCTATGCCTTTGAATTAAAAAAAACAAAACATTTTTCTAGTTTCCTTCCATAAATTGTTTGTTGTTCAATATGGTTTTGATTTTTCAATGCAGTTATTTATTTCTGATATTTTCGATTTGGCTTAAATACTTTTTACCCAGCACCAAATATAGGAAAGCTTTCCTTTTAGCTCAAAAATGCAATAGTTATCTTTGGGACCTTCCTTAAAACTTTACTAATGCTCGGGGGTGCGGGTCGAGAAGGAAGGGAGGTCAGACGGTCATTGAATTTGAGTGTGGCATCGTGGGATACTCTCTGGGCTGCGAACACCACGGCCTGCACTTCCAACTTACAGCTGCTCCCCTGGCAAAAGATAGGGCTTCCTGCTCCCGTCAAGATGCACAGCCTCCAAAGACCAGAGGAGCAATTCTACTCTGTTCCGTCAGGTCGCTATGAGTTGGCATGGGCTTGATGAGAGTGAGGGATTTTTGTTTTAGTCTTGTAATGAGACAGTCTTGAGAATGCCTCTGCTTTCTGTTCTCAGGATGAGGAGTCAATCTGCCTTGGGGGCCGAGATGCACGACGAACAGCAGAATCAGCAGTGTAAACCCTCCGAGGAAGACAGGTGAGGCTTTCTGCTTCTGGAAAGATCGACAGCCTCAGAAACCCTCCGTGGTGTTGCCATTGGTCAGAATCAACTCGGTGACCATGGGGCTGGCGTTGTTGATTTAGTTATTTACATCACTTACTCCTTTTCCAGTTACGCAGACACTTGACCACCGTCTCCTGAAGGAACAGGAGCTGAGATACCCATTTCAGAGGACTCTGAAAGGCGGTAGGGATAGATGTCATCACGGCTTTTGCCACACACGGGCAGCCCTGGTGGCATCGTGGGTTACCAGGTGGACTACTAAGGACAAGGTCAGCAGGTTGAACCCACTAGTCTGCCTGAGGGAGCAAGAAAAGGCTGTCTCCTCCTATATAGATTGAAACAACCCTCGGGGCAGTCCTACTCCGTCTTAGGGTGGCTGTGAGTCAGAATCGACTCACTCGGCAGTAAGTGAATTTGACAGACATTCGTCACAGACGTTGGAAAGCCCAGAACCAAGTGACTGGCAGCAATGTTTGCCCCGTACATTTTTAGCACTCAAAAGTTGTGAATCTCCACAGATTGGAATTTCTGTTTCTTACTTTTCATGTCCGTCCCTAACCTATTCTATCCTACATTCTGAGTAGGTCTTATGTAACTTATGACCCACTTTGATGGTTTTATGTGACATGTTTTGTTCTTAGCATAATAGAGAGGTTTATCAGGATTCATTTTCTTTAAGGAGATGTCTAGGTTCTTGCTTCAGAATATTTTCAACTAAGAACCATATCAAGAACACGCTTGAAGGAACTTTCTCTCTGGAAAAATTTGAAAAGTTGTGACTAAAATCTGAAACTCAGTTAATAAAACATCAATGTACTAATCTCCATTCTACTGCACAAAGTCCATGAAACGTTCTTCAAGCCATGAGTTGACAAGCAGAATGTTAGGTACCCTGATGAGTAGATGTGATGGTAAGAGGCTCCACAGAGCCACCATTGCAACCTCAGCTGCGAGCACAGCCCGGGACAATTTCATTAGGAGCAGGAGACACTGGTCACTGACAGATGCAGAAACGGGCTCTTCGTCCACGCTGCAAGCCCACCAAACCTCCTGCCTTTTGGCAAAACACCCACCCCGGCGAGAGCTGCACGAGCTGCCATTTCCAGGCCTCTGATAAGTGGCTGGGGCCTCCTCTGACAGCTGCCTTGGTGCTTGGCAAGAGTGCACAACAGAATTCTGGGCTTCGAGAAATGCTCCCATGCCTGTGAGCACCCGGCAGCAGTGATTTAGACAAGCAAACGCTGTGGTGTGTTTCAGCTCCTCGCTGACCATCATTTGGAATGGTGGCCTGAGCAGCAGTGCGGGAGGGACACCCCCGGACCTCATTTGCAAGTTAGGAGGGTTTTGCAACTCTGAGCCTGTGCCCAGGCTCCCTGGCAAGGTGAGTTAATTCTCCTCATTTTGACACTGGGGTAATAAAAGTAGACAATGTCCTCTCAAAAATCAATCTAGTACACACACACGCACACACACGCACACACATGTACACACACACATAGAAACTCTTAAAGCCAAAGCAAACTCGAACATGTTAATCACCAGATCTAGCATTTAAGGAGTTTAAAAACAGCAACCACAATCGCAAATGGTACAGTTATCTAAGAAACCAACAAAAACCAAAGAAATGCTTGGCCGTTAGAAGTTCCCGAATTTGTGGAAATGAAAGTTATCCATCTTGTTTTTCCCACTAGAACATTTCAGCCTGGAGGCTGGGGTTCTGATTTCTTAATTTACAGAATAGCATCTGAACTACCATCACCAATCTCTCCACTAGAGACATAAAAATGAAACATAACAAAAACACCTAAAAACCTTATTTTGCTCATTTCCTTAATTTAAAAGCGACTCGTGGTAATTTGTAGTATGTGAAGGGAGTAACATCCTAGATAATAGAACACAAGAGCACATCATTTTTAAAACCATATACTTTGGAAAATGTTTTCGGGATTTGGATTTAAGTAGGCGTGGGGCTTTTACTCAAGTAGGTATCCCTGCTGCAAGCAACATAGCGCATCCTTGCAGAAAGGCTGAGGTGGTCTAGTATGGTCGTTAGTCTAGTATGGTCTAGTATGGTCGTTACTTGGGAAACTGGCAAGCTCTGGTTAGGGTAGTAAGGCTAGGATGACTAGCAGCATGTCCTGTGTCCTGACACTCATTATTTCAATTCTAAGTGTCTCGGTTTCCTCCCTTACAAAAGGATCATGGTAGCAGTTCCTACTTCCTGAGTTGCTTATTAAGGAGAGATGGGATAAAGCCTGGGAAGTACTTCATAGAGACCTTGACATCTTGACTGACCCTTCTTCTGGGGAGAACATGATCATTAAGATTTTCTGTCTTCATAATTCTATTGTCAGTTATCCTGTACCCTGTATCCTGCCCCTGGTGGCAGAGTGGTTACCTGTTGGGCTGTGAACCACAAGGTCAGTAGTTTGAAACCACCAGCCGCTACTTGAGAGAAAGGCTGGGCTTTCTACTCCCGTGAACAGGCACTCACAGGGGCAGTTCTGCCCTGTCGTATCGGGTCACTGTGAGTGAGTGTCAACTTAATGGAAATGAGTGGTTTGGGCTTTATAGAAATACTGATTTTGAGAAAATGCAACTTTTGTTTTTCTTTAAAAACATACAGAATGGTTTACATGGTAAACAATAGCCTGTGAGGAAAGTGTCTTATATATAAGGAGCTATAAAGGATCCTGAACAACCTCTAGTATCTTCTATCGGATGGGTTCAGATGCCTATAGAAACTCATTGCTCAGCAGTTTCCCCTTCATGACTGGGAACACAGCATTCCCCATGGGGCTCATTCCAATGTAAGACAATTCATCACTAGGCTGGGGTACAAAGCACTTCCCAGTACTTTCTACACAGTGGCCTTGGTCCAGGTCTCCAAGGGAATGAGGAATGGACTTGTTCTCTGTTTCTCGTGATGCTCCAGGTCCCAATGTGGTCCTTCTGAATCTTTTCTATCTCAGACCTGTCATTCTGAAAACCTTCCAACCATTTCGTTTCTGAAGGGGAAATTACCAAACCTTCCATAGGCCAGTGGCTGCTTTCTATACGTATCTCTCACATGGAGTGTGATGTATGATGGATACCAGGGTTTCTGAGCTGTGCCCTGACAGACAAAGCAAAGCAGCCTGGACCCGCAGCTGGAAGCAGTGGGAAGAGTGGGCATCAGGGAGCCCGGGTAAGCCCTGGCTCTGCCTTTCCCAAGTGGCGTGGCCTTGGGTGGCAAGTAACAATCAGCCTGCACCTGGCCAGTTTCCTCATCTGCATAAATATTATTGTCAGAGTCTAGGGCAGGAGCTGGAGGGACAATTAAGTGACCCACAGTGCATCTTCAGAGCAGTGTCCCTGTCCTTTGTGATATGTAATGGTGGGTGCAAGGCATTGTCAAAACCCATGAGCCTATACAACACCAAGAGGGAGCGCTAATGTGAACTGCCAACTTAAAAACAATGTATCGACATGGCCCATCGTTTCTAATAAATATACCCCAGGGATTTGAGATATTAAGCCTAGGAGAAAGAGAGGCCAAGTGAAATACGGCTGGGTGAGAACTCTGTGCTATCTGCACAATGTTTCTAGAGACTTCAAACTCCTCTAAAAGGGGACATTAAAACTCTTCCTTGCTCCCCCACCATTATTTTTGTTCTAGTCCATCTGGCAATTTTTTCCATCCTATTTCTTCACGTAGGAGACCTGGCGCCATAGTGGGGTAGCCATTGGGCTGCTCATCACAAGTTCAGCAGTTCAAGCCCACCCACCTCTTTGGTGCAGAGAGATGAGGCCTTAGAAACCTTAGGGAGCAGTTCTAGGCTCTCCTGTCATGCCTCTAGGAGTCAGAGTTGACTCAATGACAGTTGGTTTGGCTTGGGTTCTTCATCGAATGATTTCATTACATTGGTAAATATGATTGATATCCTGCTCAAATGGACATCCATGCCATCCATTGAAGCAAACGGTGATACAAGTTCGGTAAAAACAAACAAACCATTAAAATCTTGTGCAAGGTAAACCAGGAGTTCATGGATTCATTAAGGCAGTACTGGTGGAGCACCGATGGTGGGTGCAGTGTGATGCTAGAGCAGGGGTGAGGAGGGTCCAGCCCACAGAGGGTGGTAGGCCCATAGCATCCACCAGGCCAGCTCACGTCACACACCTCCCCAAAGAGAAACCTTTCCAGCCTTCACATGTTCATTCAGTGTTTGACCAGTGTGGCCACAGATGATGTTATAAATATCTAAATGACCCTGGGCAGGAAAAAGGTTCCCCATCCCTCTGCTAGATGAAAGAAAGGGTCCCCAACCCTGCCCCTCTGGTGAATAATCTAATCATTAGCATTCTTTGTTTAATTTCTTTTTTTACTGTCGTAGCAAACTTTGTTGTTACAAAGATATAATCACAACAATCTCTTCATAAACCAGTTTGGTCCCAAAAGAAAAGGAATTCAGTAGAGAAAGATATAATCTCTCACAAAGGCATGTTGATGTATAATAATTGCTCAAGACAGTAGCTGAGAGGAGTGACTGAAACCTGAATGAAGGCCGAATATGATAGTGAGACAAGAGGAAATTAAAAGGAAATAGAGGAAAGAGCTAGGAGGCAAAGGGCATTTATAGAAGTCTAAATACAGGCATGTACACATGTAAATAAACATATATATAAAAACAATAGGGAAATAGAGCTATGTACATGTATTTATAGGTTTAGTATTAAGGTAGCAGATGAACATTGCCCTCAAGTGCTCCCTCAATGCAAGAACACTATGTTCTAACAACCCAGCCTTCTGTGATGTTCACCTTCCCAGATGTGATCACTGAAGACAAAATGTGGTAAAGAAAGCTAATGGTGCCTGGCTATCAAAAGATACAGCATCTGGGGTCTTAAAGGCTTGAAGATAAACAAATGGCCATCTAGCTGAGAAGCAACAAAGCCTGTATGGAAGAAGCACTCCAGCCTGTGTGATCATGAGGTGTCCATGGGATCAGGTATCAGGCGTCAAAGACACAGAGCAGAAAATCATATTGGTGTGAATGAGGTGGAGGGAGGAGTGGAGACCCAAAGACCATCTGTAGACAATTGGGCATCCACTCATGGAAGGGTCACAGGAAGAGATGAGCCAATCAGGGTGCAGTATAGCACCGATGAAACACTTAACTTTCCTCTAGTTCTTCCTCCCCACAACTATCGTGACCCCAATTCTACCTCACAAATGCAGCTAGATCAGAGCATGTATGCTGGTACAGGTAAGAGCTTGCAACATAGGGAATCCAGGACAGCTAAACCCCTCAGGACCAATAATGAGAGAAGCAATACCAGGAGGGTAAAAGTAAGGTGAGGGGAGAAAGGGGAAACAGATCACAATGATCTACATACAACCCTCTCCCAGGGGGATGAACAACAGAAAAGTGGGTGAAGGGAGACAGTGGTCAGTGTAAAACATGAAAAAAAAAATTATCAAGGGTTCATGGAGTAGGGGTGGAGGGAATGAGCTGATCTCAAGGGCTCAAGTAAAAAAATGTTTTGAAAATGATGATGGCAACAAATGTGCTGGACACAATGGATGGATGCATGGATTGTAATAAGAGTGATAAGAGTCCCCAATAACATGATTTGAAAAATAAATGAGACTAAAAAATAATTTTTCTCCCAAGCTTTTCTCTAATCATTTTGACAAACCATATATACGTACATACGTACCATGGCTCACAGAACCATGGAGGTATGACTCGGAAAATAGCCTGCCCTTAAATGGAAAATGAATGCCTTGGTAAGTAATGCCTGGAGGTTGAACTTCGCACGATGGTAGGGGCTCTCAATTGGGGGCAGTCTTGTCATCGAGGGTCATAAGACAGTATCTGCAGGCTTGTGTGGTTATCACAACTGGGTCGGTGCTACTTGCATCTATTGATTCGAGTCCATGGGGATGAGGCTCGGGGTCCTCCCATGCACAAGGCAACCCCAAACTCAAAGAATTATCAGGTTCAGAATGTCAATAGGGCCAGGGTCCAGAAGACTAGTAAATGGTGGCTACTTATTTAATCCTGCATCTCAGTTTCTCCATCTGCAAAAGGAAACCCATCACAATCCTAACTGTGCAAGGACAATGATGATGCACCTGGAGCACGGAGCACAGTGTCTGGCGGACAGAAGGACTAACTACATGGTTGCTTGGATGGCTCCTTTTCCAACTGCCCCACATTTGAATGGACACGAGCGGACTCTATAAACCATCAAAACTTAACAAAGTCGATTTCTCCTTACAGTGACCCTATGGAACAGAGTAGAACTATCCCCACAGGTTTCCCAAACTGTAGTTCCATACGAGAGCAGGAAACTTCATCTGAGGGGTTGGTGGTTTTCAACGGCCAACCTTGTGCTCAGCAGCCCAGCACATTACCAGCATGCCATTGGGCGCCCCAGTGAGCTATAGAGACACACCCCAAACACAGCACTTCCCCGTCATAGAGCACTCTGTTGTTTACCTGGGTTTGGAGAGTCAGCCCTACGCCGTTTGATGTCCCAGTGTTAGCCTGCTTCATGAACTGGGTGGCATCTTCTGAAGTAAGCTGTCTGAAGTGTTCCACAGAAAGGCTGAACTGCCAAATGGATCAATATTTTCAGGACGACTCAAGCAATAAGCCTCACACTTTTAGACTGAAATGGATGTTCCCCACATCATGGCGATGAGCCTGTAGGCGGTAGGGGAAGCTGATCCAACCAAAGCACGTTAAACTATCACGTTAATCAAGATGCACTTTGACTGTTAAATACTATTTCCTTGTTAGAGGCTATTTGCTTTAAATATGATTTGTAGTGATATTAATGATAGCACACACAAAAATGGTATTTAATTGTTATTTATAAGATGTGCATCCCTGGGTGTTCTTTCAAGTTTGTGAACAGTACACGCAGAGATTTAGATTCTTTTGTTTGTTAAAGCCTATAAGACATACTATGCTCCCCGGGTGGCGTCTGCAGTGTCATGATGGTGTGTTGGCAAATTCAGGCTCCAGGGGATGAAGTCTTTGATTCAGAGGATTTGGAGAAACGAGGTTGGAAATAGCATGGACAAAGGCGAGCCCTCAGGTCTGTGTGGGGACTGATTACAGGGAAGGCCGCAGCAACCAGTTGGTGTCTCCATCTTTCCCAATGTCCTCAGAAGGTGGTCGGTGGGTCATACTTCCATTTGTATTGAAAATGACCTCCTTACATGCTGGAAGGTCACATGAATAGTTTGTTCTTAATAGATTACTGCTTCGAGTCCACCCAGAGAGCATCACCTTGGAATAGCAGCTTGGGGATCTACCTCTGATCCATCAGCCATTGAAAACCCAAGGCAGCATCGTCCTCCTCAGGCACACAAAGGGGTGCCCTGAGTCGGAAGGGACCCGCTGGCAGCTGGTAGGGGCAAGAGCAAGCCTCATCCCTTTCAACACATTTTGATCCTCCCACCAGGCCACTAATAATCTTTCCCACTGAAAAGCACACATTGGGTTGCCTTTGAAAATCTCGATGAAATTACTTCTAAATGAAATTGCTTTAACCAATTTCTAATTAAATTGCTAAATGAAATTACTTCCGTTGGTTTAAAAACAAATGGCAGTACATCCATCAATTACTTCGAACGTGCTTAAGCTCACCCCATCTTAGGACTGGATACCCAGGGCTCAAAGACACCACATTTGCGAAATGAAGTGATAATGCACAGGATCTTCAAGGTGTCCGCTTCCACAGGGAAAATATTAGCCAGACACTAGTTTCCACCCCCGATTGCTAGGAAAACTTGCATGTACTTTCAGGCTCAGGTACATGCCTACTAGGTCTATGGAGCAAATGAGGTCAACTGTTACTTGATAAACTCCTTTTTAATCTGCCGGAACAAAGCAGAATTTGAAGTTTGAATCCACCCAAGCATCTCAGCTTTCAGGACACGAAAGCGGCCCAGCACGTCTTCCTGTGCTATTTTGACCACAGCCTTAATTCTAATCCTGGCAAACAACTCTCCCAGGGAACAAGGGGTAATTGAATCCTCATGCTAATTCTATCCTGGTTTTCTCTTGCCTGCTAACTCCCAATTATGCCAACACGGTGCACTCTGGGCTGCTCTAGGAAAGCTCTCAGACCACCTTGTGCATTCAGCGAAGGTCAAGCCTGAAAAAGAAAAGTTAAAAGGTCAGGGATTTACCTGGGGATCACTCCTCAGGAGGACTGTGCGTTTTGTTTTGTGCTGTATTCTGGGAGGGATAACCTAGCAGGTAACAGGTAGCCATGTCTTGGCCACATGTGAGTTCGGTGTGAGGCACACAGGATGACAGTTTGGTCCCTGGGCTAGCTGTGGAGCAAGTCATGCAGTGGCACGATAGGCCTTGGCCATTCAGCAACATGTCAAACAGACGTCTGTGACCAGAAGACGCAGCCGCTGCATGGAATGAGATGATCATTTTATTAGTTTCCCTTTAATTAGTGATCACAGCCAAGAACATGCCGTCCTTTGGTCATTATTAGTTCAAGGATCGGTCCTTAAGGAACGGAATCTGTTTGTGGGATGACTTGTTTGGAATAAATGGCCAATAGGTAACAGTGTCATTTTGGTTATGAAGAGATGCAGGGTTTCTGTAACAGCTCAGAGTATTAGCAAATTCAATAGGTCAGTAACGAAGGGAGGGAGGAACCGTTTAGCAACCTCAGGAGGCACTGTCCTACTCAGACGTACACGGGGTCCCAACGGTAGGAATCGACATAGTGACAGCGACTTCATTTTGTCTTCTCCGTTTTGTATGGCATCACTAAACAGTGGAGTACATGACTTGACATCTTTTCATTTAAAAAAATTATGATTTCATGAAGAGACAACAAAAAGAAAATCTTAAACTTAAACAGTCCCTGCATCCTTACCTCCCTCATGCCCACACCGGAAAATTGCCAATAATTGTTACTATTGATCACAGATTACCACTGAAAGTGGAAAGAAGAAATTTGAAATACCAAAGACCAGTTCAGTTTTTGATTTTAAAGAAGATAAATCCACCCAAGGTTGCAAAGTCTACCGACTCCAGGTTGTTCTACACACAGAAAGCATAAAGAACTCTATATTGGAAATCTATGCATAAGTCTCGGGGAGGGATGCGAAGAACAATTTCCCTAGGGTCGGGCCAACTTGTGTAGTAACTCATGGCATCAACTCCCCAAACCCCCCTCATGGACCTCCTTCATACCAGACCCTATGAATGTTTCATATCCATTTTCATCAGAGGATATTACGTGGCAGATCTAGTCAGATATTGCTTAAATGTCACACTTCTTAGATTGTCTGAATACCAAGAGCAAAGCAGTTTTTGTAGACGCTTTCCACATTGAACCCTAATTCTCTCAGTTACAACATGATGTGTCATGGAGTAGAAGCCTTTCTTATTGTCTTCTTTGTTTCCTTTCATTGCAACTTAGTTTTCAAATCTATCTATCTCTTGATACAGGTTTAGAAATTGTCATTATCACAACATTAGAAACTCTCATTATCAAATTCTCATTATCACAACCAAGTACCAGAAAATTTAGCAAAATCAATGATCACAAAAACAGTGGCCACCGTGAGAACAGCAGCAGGAGCTTGCAACCAGTGCAGAATGAGCCACGTGTGGATGGGCAGTTCCAGGACAGTTCTAACCGGAGGAGATGAGAAGGCCCAAGAAGGAAAGCAGCATCGAGTTTGCCCCTTGCTCATCTATGGATAAATGTAGACTGGGCTGATGAAAACTATTTTGGGTGTTAAAACTACAGGGCTTTTCAAAACTAAAAGCACAATCAATTTCTGCTGACACACGGCATAAGAGTTTTTATAGACATCATGCTGGCTGTGCCCCCTTGGACTGTCACCCAGCATGGTCTGTACCCCCTGGGCCCTTCTAGTGACACCACTGAGAGATGCCTTTCTCAGGCAAGACTCTTCTTCAGCCTCAAGGCGGACATGGCATTCGTCAGAATAAATTCTAAACTTCGGGTTTGGTTTCCAGACATCCTGATGTCTGGAGCTGCCTGAGACTCCGAGCGACCCATGCTTACTGCTGTGGTGATGCTGTGGCCACTTCCCTTTCCATAGTTTACAAAGAGGCACCATTGTCACGGCTCCCCTCACTCTTTTGGCTATTCTCTGACGTATTTCAAAGATCAAATCCTCTCTCTTTCATGAATTCTTAAACTTGAAGAAAAAAAAAGAAAAAGACATACCTTGAAGTGAGTCAGATCACTTCTAGCTTGCGGTGTGGTTGGGTAATGCATTGAGTTGAATATTCTTGAGGTTCTAAATTTAAGTTAATCCATATGTAATTAGGAACATTCTTAACTCGACAGCCCTGGTTAGCAAGAGATTGGCAGATAATGCTGGGAAAAATTACTCAGCAAAGCACGAACAGCAATTGGATGAGACCTGGCTAAAAATCCCGTTCCAAGGGGTTGTCTCCACAACTAGCTGTGGTGGTGGTCTGTGTTTCTATATTTAACTGCTGTGGACCCTGCGTCATGTGCAGTGGAGGTTGGTCTTTCAAGAGCCATGTAGTCCCCTGAGTTGATGTCAGGCAGTGCTTTTTAACACTTCCTTGAGACTTCTACCTGGGTCATATACTGTTTGATCCCCCTAGACACGAGGAGCTAAAGACTAGGAAAGACAGGTTTTGCTCTTGCGCCCATGAATAACTCTCTTAGGGAACTAAATATTTTCTATTTAAGAGACTTCTGACTTTATGTTAATTTATTATGCCAACTTTATTATCCAGCACTTTATTCCTGGGGGGGGGGGGAGAGTGGGGGGAACAAACCAATTAGACTTAACACTGACACTTAGAGACGATGGTCCATTTAAAATGTAAACGATGAGAACTTTGTCCATATGTTGTGTTAACAAACGAATGCAGGGTGGGTCTGAACCTAATGAACATGTGGTTCTTTCTTTTCCTCTCCTCAGACACCATGGACCTAATGCTCTCCATCCACCTCGATGCCTTTCTTCATTTGGGGCAATCATCGCGGAGGAAAGTAAGGCAGTGACTAACAGTAAGTCGTAGTCCATGGTTTACGGTGACTAGATGCTCAGCTGCGTGAACACCGCCTTTATCACTTAAGATATGTTTCCCTTTGTCTTTAAATTAGTATAGACATATAGAGATGTTGTTTCATCCATGAAATACCAAAGATTAATGATGAGTAATTTATTTCACAATAGAAAATAATCAATATCCAAGTTGGAATATCTCCTACTCCAGCCTCACAAGCCAGTGTAAAAGTGAGGTGTGGGGAGTAATAGCATCTGGTGTGAACCACCCCGAGCAGAGGACCTGGTCAGCAAGGTAAGCACGGGCTCCTTTGTGCTTACTAACTCATGTGTAGTGAACAGTTATGCATGCTTCTCACCACAAAAGATGTGTAACCGTTTGCTACAGAAGAGTAAATAAGCACAAGTAAGCCCAGGCTTACCTTGTGGCAGGGGTCTTCGACCCTGTGAGGGACTGTGAATTTGAAGAGACTTTGCTTGCTTGTATAGAGTCATGCTGTGGGCTTGGGTGGGAGACAGATTCCAAGCAGATGGAAAAGGACAAGCTTGGGTGTGGTGGTGGAAAGTGGTGAAGTGGGTGAACACAGATCAGGAAGGAAGCAGGAGTCAGCCTGATTTTCTTTTGCTGCCTGGGTAATCTCACCCTGTGAGCCACAGACAGATCTTCTGTGGAGCTCCTGCCGCCGAGGTCTACACCCACCAAAAGTCTATTAATTAATCTCAGACACGACCTAGCATGCGCGTTCTTATCACCGTTTCCTATATTCCGTTTAGGCGGTGGGACATTTTGTCTGTGTCCCGAGGGGAACCCGGAGGGAGGCAGCCGCCGCCGGGCCTACCTAGCGGTTCTTCAGGGTGCCAGGCGAGAGTGCTTGTTTTGTTCTTCTTCTTCTTCTTTTCGGAAAACCAATCAGGATTTTTCCCAAAGTGCCATCAAAATGAAACAAGTGAGGATGAAAGGGACAAATGTGACTTTTCTCTTTCTCCCTCGCTGCCCTGCACCACTGACGGCTGCACCACCAGATCAGAATGAACAATTAACTGCCTAATTATTCTAGTCACACCAGCCCACAATGAAATCTTTATTCCGTGTTTACAGCCAGCATTGGCAGAGGGTCTTGCAGTTTCTAAACTCAGAAGAACTGCCCTTTGGCTCCTCTCGGCCTCAGCTGCCTTGGTTTCGGTGCTGGATGCCAATACTCAGGCTTCTTTTTCTTCCAGAGTGGATATTTTTTTTTTTAGGGTGAAAAGACCTATTCTCATCACTCCCCCATATATTCTGACTGATTTATGTTCCAGTTTCTACAGCCCTTCCTTCCGTCTCGCTTTACATTTCCCCGGCCTCCCCAGAACACCACAGGCAAACCCCCGTGTCCAGAACTATACAATGCCTAGCCACACAGTGCTCCCAGAGCTGAGGGGCAGAGGAAGACAGCCACCGGCGCACACGGCTTGGGAAGTCAAGGAAATCCCACCCACTTTTCTAGCTCAGAAAGGCTTTCCGTTCACTGCCCCATTAGGGGAAAACAGCCCCACTCTTCAATGGCTCTCTTGATGGCTTCCAACTCTTTACTGAAGTTCACCAGCAGCTGCAGGTCTTGGAGCATCTTCAGAACTGTGGGGATATTTACAAATATCGAAGGGGTTGGGTGGATACATCTGTGTCCCTGGGACTGGGAGGGGAACTTCATGGAAGGGCCCAGCAGAGCCTAGAGACACAGGAACACGGGGGACCAGCACCTTGGTTAGCGCTCCTAGTTAGATCACCTCCTGCGGTGCCCTTCCTGAGTGGAAGCAGAGGACACCCAGCATGGGCAGTGTGGTCTGAAGCTGCGCAGTCACTTCCCCAGGCCCAGCCCCGTGGTCTCTAAGGAGGGGGGCCTCCAGCTTCTCAGTCCAGTCTAAGAGCACTGTGAGGGCGATGAGTCCCCGCACCCCTCCTGCCTTACCGCTCAGCCCCTAGCACGTAACTTCTTTCTCACATTGCCTTTCTGGTGAGAACTGGGTCATAAAAATTTACAGGGGAGAAAGGTGGAGGGGGGGGGGGGCGTTTCAGTAGTATAAACACTGATTAAATTCCCAGGCACCTCTCCCCAAATGAAAGATAATTTTTTCCCTCCAAGTCCGCACGCGAATGTCAAGAAGGCCAAGTCATTTTTACGTTTGAGCTTTCACATTGTAATTTTACACAGCCACATGGTGCACATGCTGGAAGCGCCTCTCCTGGACCTGCAAACTTCTCGCCCAGCAGAAAACACAGGCATTTTGCAGACGGCCTTTCCCCAAGATTTTCCCAGCGTTTTGTGGAGACGAAATTAGATCATCTGACAACTGTCCCATTAGGAAGTTGAGCCCTCTAACCCACTCAGGTGCGAATTTGCAAAGGGAAATCAGAAGTACTGGGAAGGAAGGTCAAAGGAAAGTCAGTCCCAAGAGCCTAAGCTGAGTCAGAGCGTCTTTCCCATTTACACTCCTTCCTACTGCTCTCCATGTGTCTCCTTTCCCTTTCTCTCCCTTTGGCAGGGGATCTGGGCCAGCTTGGAGGCTTGACCTCCTCCCCTGTGCTGAGCTTCCCTCTGATCCGCTGCTCTCCCACAGTCCTCTTGCCTGTGCTTTGAGTAGCCAGTGGTCCAAGGCTGCTTGGAGGAGGTCCACAGGCCAAGCCAGGGCGAAGGGACCACAGGTGTTCTTCATCACCTGCCCCAGGGTTGAGTGCCTGACCACGCCAGCCACAGAACCCACATAGTGTGACTTGCCACGATCCTACTAATCTCTAAGACATAAAGATCTCCCCAGACGACAAATGCTTCACAGGCAGCGGCAGAGGGGACAAGTACAGAGTTCCAGAATGGCCATCCCTCTGTGGTCCAGGAACCAGAGAAGATCATATGCAGGCAGAACTACGTTGTTAGTCTCAAGCTTCGGTGCAGACCCTCAAAGACAGCTGTGGCTACTTTGTTCTTATGGTTCTTCTTGTGTGGCTCTTGAGCCGGCTCCCAAAGATCCCCAAAGCTCTCACGGGTAATTTTCTCTAGTGGGGGTACTCTTCACAGACTGGACGTGAGCCACGGGGTATTTTATTTAGTGGGGAGGAGGCTCTCCTTCCAGGAAGACCTATGGCAATCTAAGGACCAATTCTTCCTAACATGCACGCTATCAACAAGAGAACAGTAATCAAAAGGGCAACATCACCGTCCATTCCCAATAGACCATGCCCTCCACAGCCCAGTGCTCTGCTCTGCTCGCGGTCGCTCCGCGACACTCAGCAGGGACAACAAAGGCTCCGCGCCTTCACTTTGCTACGCTCTCATCCCCTGAGGTCGACGGTTGGGCAAAGTCTGGGGCGCCAGATTCAGTCCAGACCCTTCTCTCTTGCTAAGGGTCAGGGAACACCAGACATCAGCATGTCCTTCCTAAAGCTGAAACTTTTACCCGATCTGACACCGACCCCACCCCCACCCCCTCTGCCCCCTAACTCTGGCTCTGTCCCCACCCCCACAGCAACTACAATAAGCAAAGCGCAAACAACCAGCAAGCAATTTCGACCCTTAGGGCCCGGAGACAGGAAATCGGGGGAGTCGGCGATGTCCGGCAGGTGGCGGGGACTCCAGTCCCCAGCACATTCCTCTCCCACGGCTGCACTCCGGCGGGGGCCAGGCGGGAGCCAGCAGATACGACCCCCGCCCGCAAGCTCTCCTGTCCCAGGGTCCCTTCCAGGATCGCAGCCTGGGCACCCTGCTCCCCTAGGCAGCCGAAGGGAGGCGCCACCACCCACGGGACAAGCGAGAGGAAAAACGGCCAAGCGCCCTGTCCCTGTCCCACCCCCCTGTGCACGCAGCCTCTGCTTCCTGCCACGCGCCGCTCTGCTCCAGGGACTGCGCCCCCGGCCTGGGCGGACCTCTACCCACAAAGTCGGAGAAGTCCAACTCCGAGTGGCCCTTGTGCAGGGTACAGCCTCTAGGACCGCGTGATGCACCAGGGGCGGTTCCCGAGAGTGCTGGCACCCTGCGCCCCAGCCGGGGACAGTGCTGGCCTGCCGCCCCACTACCCACCTCCACCTACCCAGTGCTCATCCTGCGCCGGGGACAGCAGCGCAGCGTCCAAGCCCTGCGCCTTACCTGGCACGCCGCCGGAGACTCTCCGGGGATGGTCTGTCCAGCCTCCTCCGGGCCGCGTCCGGCTCACATCACTGCCTCCAGCGTTGACTGCCCAGGCTCCCTTGTGTCCCCACTCACAGCGGTGCCCCCGCCCCCCACCCCCCAGCGCTCTCCGTCAAGTGTCACCGCTTGGGTCTTTCTTGAAGTCTCCGCGAGGTCTCCAGGAGTTGGGCTGCGCTGTCTGGCGCGCACCCCTGCGCCGCTGCCCCGGCCTGGCCGCTGGCGGTTTCCTGGACTTGGTCCGTGCCAGGAGCAGAGCCGCCTGCACTGGTCACAGTTCCCTGAGCGCAGCCCGGCGACCGCGTCCCCTCCCTCTCGCTGTCCCTAGCCCGAGTGGCTGCCGCCTGCCTGCGCAGCGAGTCCTCATTCCCCTGCTCATGAATATTCGTACAGAGGCCAATGCAGGGGAAGTAAATTGAATTAGCCAATTGGTGCCAGGAATGTGTGCCCTTTCCTTTGGAAGAGCTGTCTGGAACCCCACCAGAGGAAACAATTAGCATCTGCTTGGCACCCTGTGGTTTAGACCAGCGAGGGGCAAAATGGGTTAATTCTTTAAATGCAGTTTAGATACCTCATTGAAATGTTTCCTCTCCTCCATTGGCTGAGAGAGTAAGGACGTGTGAGAGAAGAGCAGGAAGGGGTAGGTGGGAGGACTGGGAGGCGTATTTGCACCCAAACTCTCTGCAAAGTTGAGGTGGCTTCATCTGCTGGCATTCATTAGGGATTCTGGAAGGAGAGACTGAGAACCACGGGAAAGAATGAAATGGAATCTGGAAGGAGATGAGGCTCCACGGGGTTTGACCTTGAGAAGATAAAAAAAAGTTCAGCAATTTAGAAGCAGGGTGCTCTCCAAGGAGGGGGTGAATCCTAGGAGTCACTTTTAGGGAAGTTCTCCAAATGTTCAGTTTTCCTTCCTTGGTCCTCAGGATACGATCATGGAGTTCAGGGGGCTCAGAAGGGTGGGAGCAGTAGGAACCTTAAAGGTCAGTTTCAAAGGAGACCAAAACCATCCCCCAGTGTGAACACGCAGCAACCGTGAAAACAGGAGGCTGCTTTGCTGAGCTATTCTTCCACTTCTGCCCTTCCAGCATCTCAGTTCTGAGATCAAAGGAAGTCAAAGGAAGGGGCAAGGCACTGCTCCCTCCCAGGGTGGGATGCCAGGTGCTTCACAAACCTCTGTTTGAGCAGTGGGTGGCTAGGATCTTTGCCCAGTTCAGCAAACGCCTCTCTTTACCCCTTTCCAGTGTAGTCCCCTTGGGATTGCTTCCCTGGCTGGGGGCTTTCTAAATAGCCAAAGTTACTCCCATTGAACTGATACATTACCAAAACATCCACTTGTATAAATGCTTCATTGTAGGCAAGTGAACTATGTGTACAATGGATAAGATTCTGTTTGTCAAGAACCCATAAAACTCCCAAATGTGTGACGGTAGAAACACGCACCTTCATCAAAGCCATTGTGCCTGATCTTAAGAGGTTTCAGGCAGACCTAGAATAAGGAAGTCAGTCACAGCACTCAGGTGACCCTTAAACAG
The DNA here is from genome assembly GCF_050624435.1 of Tenrec ecaudatus. Classification (NCBI taxonomy): domain Eukaryota; kingdom Metazoa; phylum Chordata; class Mammalia; order Afrosoricida; family Tenrecidae; genus Tenrec; species Tenrec ecaudatus. The sequence goes on from NC_134544.1 coordinate 15,981,695, forward strand.
CATGGGTTTGAACTGCGTGGGCCCACTTACATTCAGACAGGAGAAAGACTTGGCTTTCTACTCCTGTAAACAGTTACAGTCTCAGAAACCTACAGAGGGTCACTGTGAATCAGCATTGACTTTGTCAGTGAATTTGATCTGGGTTGGTTTTTATATATTTACACACACATATACACGCACATCTCCTGGTGGAGTACTGATTACAAGTTGAGCTGTTAACCACAAGGTCAGAAGTTTGAAACCACCAGCTGCTCCTTGCCGGGCTTTCTACTCCCATAAAGATTTATAGTCTCAGAAACCCACAGTGTGCTGTTCTACTCTGCCCTACAAGGACACTATGAGTCAGCGTTGATTCAATGGCAGTGAGTTTATTTTTTTTTAATATGTGTGTGTGTACGTATACACTATATATATATGTGACAGTTACATAATCTGTCAATTTGAGGAAGGGGAAGAGTCTAGCCTGTCAATCAGGTCATAGTTAATGAGGCCTCTGTGTGAATAGGGCTGTCTCCTGAGGATTCTGGGAACTCCTGTGTTTCTCCCTGGAGGTGGGACACATTCTCCCTGTGAGACATTCCTGTTGACAAGACACATAGAGCTATGCTGATGGAGGCAGAGCCCTGGAGCTGTAGGAGCCATGTGGAGACCCACGTCAGCACTAAGATGCTTCTACCACCACTGGATCCAAAAGACTTTCCACTCATTGGCCTGTGATCTTCTGCATTCTGCATCATTGTATGTGCTGCGTGAGTCTGAAGAGAAATGTATAGACTGGTATCAGACATGGGTTAATGTCAGATTTATGGACTTGATCTGGACTAAGCTGGGATCTTTTCTTATTGTGCAATTGCTCTTTGACATGAAGTTGTCTCACACATATGAGTGTCTCTGGTTTTGTTCATCTAGTCAACCAGACTAACACAGTCCATGTGCCATTTGACACGAATCTCCATCAGAGCAATTAGTCCCTCTAGTACAATAAGCGTCATAGTAAGTGACGATGTCTTTCTCGTAGTTCTCATCGCTGCGCCACATGCAGTGTCACTGGTGGTGCTGGAAGTGCTCCCCCGAAGCAGAGCGAAGTCATGCCATCACAGAGAAAGCCCATTGGCGTCGTAGATTGAGGTCTGTAGCTGCTGTTACCTGCAGTTTAAGGAGAAATGAATCCAACTTTAAGGATCATTGTCAAAAAAGGAGAGCCGGACCCCCAAACCTTGTACTTCTTCTAAAATCACTTTTAATCTGCTATCGAAAATGCAGCTTGTCTGCGGGTGCAGTACACAATACTTAGACAAAGAGTATGCTATGAATTGTTATATTATAGTAGGGCTTCTGGTCAACAGTTGGTTAAGTCTGGGGAGGGTCCAAAGTTATAAGTGAGCTTTCTGCTGAACAATAGACAGTTAACATCCCTAGCCCATGCATTGTTCGAGTCAGCTGTAATTATTAACATCGGAGAAGCTAATGTTTATTGAGGACTTCTTATGTGATAAGCATCTTGTGGTACCAGACTGGTTACGTGTTCGCTGCTAACCATATGGTCAGCAGTTTGAAACCATCAGTCTTTCAAAAATAAAAAGACAAGGCTTTGTACTCATGTGTAGGTACAGTCTCAGAAACCTACAAGGGCAGTCCTATCCTGTCCTATAAGGTTGGCTATGAATCAGAATTGACTGGATAGGAGTGAGATTTTCTTTATTAACAGGAGCCATGAGGTGTTTTGTTTTGTTTTGATTTTTATAGGAGCCCTGGTGTCCTAGTGGCTAAGTACTCAGTTGCTAAAGAAGAGATTGGTGGTTTAAACCTATGTGCGGCTCTGGAGGCAGAAAGATGTGGCAGTCTTCTTCCGTAAAGATTACAACCTTAGAGATACTAGGAGGCAGTTCTACTCTGCCCTCTAGGGTGACAAGGAGATGTAAACCAGGTGGACGACAACGGTTTCCTTGCTTTTTGTTTTACTATTATTAACAAGATAGGGAACATTGCATTTTTTCCTGATTTTTTTGTAGGTGAGACAGCATTAGAGCTTTTTCAAGTGTTATATTTCAAATTTGGGTTAAAGTAGAAGTTTCAGATATTACAGGAAGAGAGCAATTTTACTATTACTCTTTTAGATGTAAACATGGTCAGAGTAAGTCTTTGAATTTTGCAGTTATCGACTCTCTACAAAATGCAAGGCACGCATCTATTCAAATGCTTCTATTGAAGTTCATAGTCAAATCACTTACAACAGTTGAACATCTGTCATAGTTTATTCCCAGAAACTTTGGGTGATCCTCCCTGGATTAAATACTTGTGATATTTCCTTACCATTATGCCTCCCTAACAATAAACGTTGATCCTGATTCATACCAGCAACTCTCTGGGGTTTCTGAGACGCTAACTTTCCATGGGGTAGGAGCTGGTGGACTTGAACCGCCGACCTTGCGGTTATCAGTTTAACACCTAAGCCACAGCACCACCAGGGCTTCTTTCCTGAATGATGGACTCTTCTTTTATGGAGAAACTCTCTTTAGGATTTAGAAGCAAATTTTTATGGGAAGGTTCTCAGATGGTAGAGTGCTTCCATGCTTTCAGATAGGTGGACAGCTGCACTGCGGTAACCTAATGTCCAGGAGAATGAAACATTGGTTGACCCTGCATCGTCTTCATGACCGGCTGTCATGCTTCCCTGTGTCATCACGGCTATTGTCGTAACCCATCTCCTCACTCTTGACGGCTCTCTGCTTCATTATGCTCCTTCCCAAGGAGCCCGAAGGAGGGGAAGCAGGCGCTGTAGCATTGTGCTCCCTAAGGCTTGCAATGCCTAATTGTTGTAAGTCGATCACGGGGCCTTTCTCCCCAATCTTTCCTCGTCTGGAGGCTCTACTGAAAGGTGCCCACCACGGGTGACCCTGCTGGTATTGGAAACACCGGTGGCATAACATCCAGGCCCACAGCAACCCAGATGTCGCCACAATAGGAGGAACTGACAAGGCAACAAACCACAGTATGACACACAATTGGGGCTTGATTTTGGAGAGCATGAACTATGACCAGGGTGAGTGCTCTCCATAGTTGCTCAAGAGTCTCCATAGGAAGTATGGTGGGAGGGCTGCTGGTGTCAGAGGTGGGACACCTGGACTGGGTGGGGGCATTGAGCACTCACAGGCAAGCCATTCATTCACCTCTTGGGTGACGCATGTTAGCAAGACAGAAATAATACCCTATTCATGGGATGCTCCACCGTTTCCAAACTGCTTTCCCATAAGCAAGCTCACCCATCCTCCTGGCAACCCAACCCAGCAAACCCAACACTGTTATTCATATTTCATGGATGAAGCATCTCAGGCTCGCTGGGCTTCACTAGCACTCAGAGCTTCTCCAAGGAAGGGACTGGGCAAGAACGCGAATCCACTCACACTCGCTCCATGTGAAGCCTTCTTTGCCATCTTCTCCTTCCCCCGCCCCCTTCCCTTCCGTCACTCCTCTGCCTTTGGAGATAAAGTTTCCTCCTGTGTACTCCCCTGGGGGACTTCTAAGACACAGAAAGAAATCCTTAGAACGCAATGTGTTGTCTGACCACAAGCCAGAAGCAGCCTGGAGGCAGTGATGCATCCCTGCAATTCCACTTACTACAGAGTATGGGGACACATTGAGAACGCCCCCAGGTCAAATCAGGCTCACTTGGGAAAATGTGTCCCTGTGATTTTACTAGGTTACTAGAATTATATGCAATAGTTGGTAGGTCCTTTGGGAATTTTAAAGCGCCTTGAGATGATTGCTGTTTGTAGTGTATTGTTATTATAAGTAAATGACAGATTTAGGAAAATACAAAGTAACTCTAGCCTCTGGTTGATAAATCTTATAGGTGAGAAAGTCTGAAAAAAATTTTTAATTAAAAAAACTATCTATGTATCTAGTGTCAGCATCTGTTATTAGGGCATGGATGGATAACACTTGCTCACATTATCATCGTCTGGTTAATGGTAGTACTAAACCGGCCCATTAAGCAGGAAGGTATTAGTCTGGGAAAGGTGAGAGAAACAGTGAGAGAGAGAAAGAGGAGACACACACACACACACACACACACACACACACACACACAGATCCTTTTGTAGTTTAAGTGGGCATTCTGGGAATGAGCACCTTTAGTTGCAGGTAGAGCTGTATTTCTCTGAAGAAGGGACCTGCCTTTGTCATAGAAGATGATCTTTTTTAGGTGCCCTCAAGGTCATGGAGTTAATGACAGAGCTGGACTCCTGACCCTTGTTCAATACTGCTTTCGCCACACCACCATGACCCTGATAGACAGCAGGGGCCCTTGTGGTGTGGTTTATGGTTTTATGATGGAGATGAGAGATAAGCACTCAATACCTCCTTATGAGTCTCACCTGAGTCAGCTAATATTCTGCTAATGCAATTCACTCATCTAGATTACCCAGTGTTATCCATTCCAGATATTTTTGGATTGGCAATAGTAATTATTTAATAGAATTGGTGACAGTGACAGCGGTGCCCTAAAAACCCTCTAGTGGTCTCAGCCCATCTTTGCCATAGATATTCATTACTGCACAGTTGTTAAAAAAAATCACACCAAAAAATCTCTCTTTCTTTCTCACATAAACAGGAAATCCTGTTTATCCCTGACTCTATTTCCTAACAGTACAATGAACAGCTCAGACCATGCTCCTATACTGACTTGATGAAGGCCATTTGGTTACCTGACTTTTGTTTTTCTGTAACTGGCATGTTCTGTGTATGCTTTGACTCTGGTTTAATCAGCCATTCTCAGGAGAAGGCACAGGTTCCCTCCCTGTTGACTGCTGTCGATTCCTGTCCAAATCACCCCTGAGTTTCTGAATATAGTACGGAGAAATGCCTCTCACCATCATCACCTCCAAGTCCAACGGGCCACAGAAACACAGTGCCTGGGACAATGCTTTGTGATGTTCTGGCAGTTGTCACTCCTAGTCCAGTTAGTTGGATCGGACAAGCTTGAATACAGTCTCTGCTATACAAGGTATTTTGCTAGCTGCTTTTTTAGATGTTTCAAACACTAATAAAAGCCAAGGACTGCCCTTGGGGAGTTTATTATCTAATGAGAAAAGGGCCTTGGCATTTAGCAAAGCAGAACAACTCAGAAAGATCGGGATGGTTTCTATTAACGGATCAAAAATGAACTTTTGTGGGCATCCTGAGTTGAGAGAAAGGTTCCTTTCAGTGGGGAAGAGACAGGGAAATCTTCTATGGGAGAAGCATTGAATGTCTGGGTTCTGGCAAATGTTTGGCTATAGGAAAAAGGATCATTGCCATTCCAGGTCATCCACAGAATGGATTTGAGGGACTTCGGTGGCTTCACATCACCTGACTACACATGGCATCCTTGGGGGCAATGATGTTTTGGTGTTAAAAATCTCACCTTCTCTCCTGGAGACCTGGCTTTGATTTCTGGCCAATGCATCTCATTCGCGGGAACTACCCATTGGTCACTGGAGGAGGGTGGCTCCTCTCAAGGCTCAGCGGCATCAACAGAGCGTCCAGAGGAAGTGAGCCAGGAAGAAAGGCCAATGGTCTGCTTCTGAAAATCACGGAATACTGCCCTGAGAATCACAACGGGTGGGTGTGCATCCGATTGGGGAGATGGTACAAGATTGGGTAGCAGGTTGTTCCTGTGTGCCCTGTGAATTGGGGTTGGCTCAGCAGCAGCAGCACCAATAGGGAAGGAGATCTGGCTTGGGGGGTAGGGGGAGCTGAGAGGGCCTTGGAGCACATCTGGAGGAATGGATGTGCTTGTCTCATAGGCAATGAAAACGATGTCACGTTTGAGCTGTGACACAACCACACCTGTGTTTATATTTGAATGGAGAACAATTTGGAGGTGGGAGACTGAAGGGATGGAGACCAGCTGGGAGCCTTGTAGTCCCCGAAACAAGATGGAATAATGGCCTGAACTGGGAAAGTGGCAGAGGAGAGAGAACAGAATCATGGTGCGGGCATCAGCATTTGTTGAACGAATGTTCTCGAGCGCCAGTCCTGGATGTCTGTCTCAAGAACCAGGCCAGGCCACACTCCCACCTGCACACACCCAGTGAATAACTCAAGGGTGCAATTTAGTTTTCCTCTTTGTGTCTCGGCTCCTAAGTCCATGCCAACCTTTCTGTTGGCATTGGATAACTGTTTGCTAAAAGGAATAAAAAATAACTGATGTGGGGCATCGGAGTAAATGAGGGATTGCAGAATACTGATCCTGGCTACTGCTGGTTTCTGTAGGCAGACCACACATTTTCTCCTTTGTCCCTTGCTAACTGATCTTGGAAAGAAGAGCAAGTCAGGGCTTGATGCTGACTCTTGGCTGTAGAAATTTCAGAGGAGGGTCAAAGAGTGATCTTTGGAGCTGGTGCTGGATTCACCTGAAATTCTCGGCGAGATACAAACCTCTGGATATTTCCTCCATGTTCTCTTGGTCCATTTAAGTAGACATGGCAGGCAGAATAACCGTGTAGTAGTTACATAATCTTATGTCAACTTGAGGGTATGGTGAGTGAAGGGGTGGAGTCTACCTGTCAATCAGATCATAATCAATGATGCCTGTGTGTAGGCATGGCCTTCTCATGAGGATTCTGGGAACTTCCTCTCTCCTGATTCTGCCATCAGAAGAGATGGACAACATACTCTCTGCTTTGGCTTTCTGTTGAGGAACCGAACTCGGAGAGCCAGAAGAGCCAGAGTTGAGGTGCTTCCACTGGCATTGAATCCACAAGGCTTTACACCCACTGGCCTCTGATCTTCCTGCATTCTGCATCATTGCATGTGTTGCATGAGTCTGAAGAGGTATTTATGGACTACTATCAGGCATATGGGATAATGGAATCATGGACTTGATCCAGACTGGACTAGGATGTTTTCTCAAGACACAATTGCTCTTTGATATAAAACTCTCTCTTATACACATATGAATATCCTTGGATTTGTTTCTCTAGTCAACCTGGACTAACACAAATGGTCTCCTGAGGAGGTTCATATCCTTATCCCCAGAACCCGTAAACCTGTCTGCTTACAAGGCAAAGGGAGACTTGAGATTTCAGATGGAATTGAGATTACTAATCAGGGAGAAATTGAAGCCAGAATCAGAAGAGGACTTGACACTAGGCATATCACAGCTGATGTTGGGTAGATCTTGGCTGAAATAAAGGCCAGAGAATGCTATTTACTTGTGTTTCCTGAATTATGCAAAGGCATTCAACCGTGTGGATCAAAACAAACTATGGATAACATCGAGTTGAAATTAAATTCCAGAACCCTCCATTGTATATAAAGAGCAAGAGCCAGTCATTCAAACCAAGCAGGGGCAGAGTGAGTGGTTTAAAATCAGGCATGGTGTGTGTCAGGGCTTTATCCTTTCACCAGGGTTACTCAGTCTGTGTTGGACAAATAATCCAACAGCCTGGACTCTTATGAAGAAGAACAAGACATCAGGACTGGAAGAAGTCAAGAAGCCAAACAGCCCCATGCAGTGGGCAAATCTGCTACATAAGATCTCTTTAAGGATTGAGGAACCAAGCTGTTACTTTGAGTTCTAAGATGAGACTGACCCAAGTCATGGCATTTTCAATGGATTCACATGCATGTGAAATCTGGAGAACAAATAAGGAAGACCAGGAAAGAATCAGTGTGTGTCGGATGGTGGTGTCAGTAAAGAGGACTGCACAGGCAGTGAATGGCCAGGGGGACAAACGTCTTATAAGGAGTCCAGCTGAAACACACTTCCCAAACAAGGATGGGGAGACTTTGTTTTGAGTACTTTTGACACGCTGTCCTAAAAGACTAGTCCCGGGGAAAAGGATCTCATGCTCATTAAAGTGGAAGGTCGATGAAGTAAGACTCTCAAGGCGATAGATTGATACGGTGGCTGCAGCCATGGGCTCAAACACATAAGTGATTATGAGAGTGATATAGGACCAGTCGGGTTTTCATCTCTCTCTTTCTCTTTCTCTCTCTCTCTCTCTCTCTCTCTCTCTCTCTCTCTCTATCTATCTATCTATCTATCTCTATCATCTCTATCTCTATCTCTGTCTGTCATCGATCTATTGATCTGTTGTATATGGGAATCCATTTGGTACCTATCAACCACAAAAACAATCAGGGTGATGGTCTGAGATTGCCCAGATGGGTACCCTGTCATCAGAGGGCCCTTACAAGAATAAAAGGGAAGCAGAAGAGCAGAGTTCACGCTGATAGAGTATGTGATTGTTCTTCCAGCCCTGGCTGGTTCAGAAGACTGAGGGAGAGCATCACACACCAAGGAAGGTAGACTGCCTCTACCTTGCTAGAAAATGCAAGGAAACAGCTCCTCATAGAGCATCCCAAAGAAACACAACCTGCCGACCCTTTGATTCTAGCCCGGTGAGACTGTGTCAGACTTCTGACCCACAAGGTGTAGGAGCATAAACCGGTGTGCTTCAAATGATGAAGTTTGTGACACCAACTTATTCCAGCAGCCATAGTAGAAGGACAGCCAGCATGCTTAGCACTTTGGTGTATTCATTAGAATAGATTCGACACATTTTTACAGTGCTTGATGCCCCAAACGACATGAGTTATGATTATAAGATAGTCCTGAGATTCAACTCTAAAGCATGTATTTTGTCATAAAATTGCAAATTTGGCCCAGAATTTAATATACCTAGCAGCTTTAATAGTGGGGAGCTGCGGAGTCTGTTGGTCTTTGATTAGGTCACATTGTGTGCCAGGCCAAGGTGTCCTGGTGCTATCGTGGCATATGCGTAGGTCTGCTAATTGCAAGGTAAATAGTTTGAAACCACCAGCTGCTGCATGGGACAACAATCAGGCGTTCTATTCCCATGAACAATTCCAGTCTGGGAAACACACAGAGGCAGTTCTTGCTGTGAGTTGTGTTTGTTTGAAGTCAGGACGAAGTCAGCGGGTTTACATGAACCTTCTGGCACTTTCCCACATGGTGCTCAGAGACACACCAGCAACATCTTACAAGTTGTAACATACAGAGTTTGGACCAACAAAACTCACCATTCGCATCATCTCCGGGTTAAAGTCACAGAGCTGGTGGTGGTTCTGACCTAATAGCCGCCATGCTCTAATTGTCAATGTTACCGCTTGATTTCAGGGAGTATGTCTTTGGGGAAGGTATTGAAGTTGTTTCTGTTTCACTTTAGTTATCGTTACTCACATTGCATGCGTCATGAGAGCTAATGGCTCATCGAACACAGCGAGAGCAGGAGTGCTATCCAGTGCTCTCTCTAGATGAGAGCTGTCAGGGACTGAGTGGGAATCTCAGTTCTCCGGCAATGTCAGTGGTTGGGCTGAAAGGCATCGTTTGGATGCTTTATCCAAGAATAGAGCAAGTGGTGGGAAAAGAAGCATGAAACATACTCCCTGTTGAACCCATGCAGGCATTCAACATGATACACATGTCTAGAGATCACTCTTCATTCATAAAAATAAATCCCTTAGAAGCAGAACAAGGTGCGTGCTGCTGGGGGCCCCATGGCTGATAAGAACCTGAACCCAACATTAATCTCTGTTGAAGGAGGAAAGCTCTCACCATGTAAACAGAACTGCTGTGATTTTTGGATATCCAACTACACCAAATGTTAGGCGAACATAAAGCAGCCTAAAAATAAAGGATAAAGCTGGATGACTAATTTTATGTGGTGAGGCTTAGCAGATGAAGGGAGCTCGATTTGCAAGTCCCCTTGTAAGTAAAAACACTTTGTTATTCTTGACAGTCTTTTGCAACCCTTATGCAACAAATAATTGCGAGCAACAGCTCTAAATATGCTTATTGATGACCTATTAAAGGCAATGTTATAGATTATATAAATTTAAGGAATTAATGAAGGATAGCACCGGGAAATGGAGACCCACTGTGTATATATTTTTGCTTCCTGTACCAAAAACTAACAAAGTGAAGACAATTGACCATAGTGGCTACCAGGGCTATTGCTGGAGTCCTACGGTCTAAGTTAAATGCCAACTGAGCTACTTGCTGGTCATGAGCGCAAGTTCTCTAACCTTGCCCTGCCTCTGACTACCCATCTGTACTGTGGGTATAATAGTAGGCGCTACCTCACGGGGTTCTGGTGAGGATTCCATTAGGCAGTCCGGGATACTTGCTTAGACGTATGAGCACATAGTTGGCATACATTAAAGATGACCTTCTATTCATAATAAAAAAGTTATACAAACCCTGGTATTTCTATGTTTTTTGTACTGCCTTTATCAAGAAACAAGGTCACACTACTTTGCTCGGAATCAATTATAGCTATTAAAATAATAAAAGCCCAGGTTTGTCTAGTGTACGGAATCTTAAAAACAAAACAAAACAAAAAATGACTTCTATGATGTCAGTTCTAACTTAGAGTGAGCTGATAGGGCAGGGTAGAACTGCCCCTGTGGGTTTCTGAGACGGTCACTCTGATGGGGAGTAGAAAGCCTCATCTTTCTCCCAAGGGGTCACTTGTGCTTTCAAACTGCTGGCCTCATGGTTGGCAGCCCAAGGCATAACCGCTGAACCACCAGGGTTTAGAGCTGGTCAAAACCACCCCTTTCACTTTCCTGTTGAAAACAGTGAAGCCTAGAGTGTCAAAGGCAGCCCCCAAAGTCACACTACTTATTCCTTTCCATGTGGTTATGAGGTCATGCCCTTCCCACAGGGATTTGTGAATCCCACCCCCTTTACAGAAAGGATTCATCCCATTTGTTCCTGCAAAGGCTTTGCCTGTGTGTGAAGTACAGAGGGGAAAGGCACACTTGGCCAGAGATCAAGGTGGTCTTCATGAAAGGACAGGGTGCCCGGAACCATCCAGCCGAGGCTGTCTGGAAGGGACCACTCTGACCTCCCATAGGACTAGAGCTGCCTTCTGAAATGTGCACACATCTGATAGACCTCAGACACGTTTTTCATTTTATTTTTACTTCCATTTCCTAACCTGTAATTGGACATCTGATCAAATTGCCTCCCAGTGTGATCAAGAGCCCAAGGGAGACTTCTATGTGAGAGGCCACCAGGGAGAGACTACGGGCGGGGTGCTGCCTGGCTTGTGGGAGGTGGTTTAAGGTGATGAAGGAAGTAGGGAGAACTGGGAGATGTGGACTTACACCTGTGAGGCCAGAATCTGCATGAGTTGCCTGTCTTGGCAGAGTCAGATTGGACGTGACTTCTTAGCACTGCCAGAGTCCACTACTAATGGTGCTTTTGGAGGGGTGAGGAGACCGAGGACTGTGGCAGAGCTGGATAGGGTGAAGAAGAGCAGGGGATAGGAGAAGGAGAAGGAGAGAGGAAAGGCATGGCTGAGATCCACGTGACTGGTTCGACGATTGTAAGTTTCATATATAACTTATAGGTAGGAGCTGTGGTGGAATTCTTGCCTTCCAGACAAGAGACCACTGTAGTCTGGTTGCTGGTTATTGCTCCCTGTGCCCATTCACCGCCTCGGAGGTTGTTATGATACAGAGGAGCTTCCAGAGCAAGACAACCTAGGAAGAAAGGCTTGGTGATCTATTTCTGAAACTCAGTCCACGTCTGAAGTGCAGGCCAACACAGGATTGAGTCAGGCGTCTGTTGTGCTTTCTTCCTTCTGTGCCCAGGGTCCCATGAGCAGGACCTAACTGCAACCCAGAAAGGAGCAGAAGAAGAGGTAACAGAGAAAATCTGGGGGAGACCCGGGGAAGACCATCATGGAGATGCTGCCAAAGGCACATTTGGCTCTCAGGATTCTAACTATCCGGATGGGAGCTGCAGTCCAACAAGAGATTACACAGTTGGGTACCCTGACTTTCACTTCAATTAGAATATATCCAAGGGAAATATTTTTCAGTGAAGCAAATCTTTCTCACCAAGACATTTGATGTGAGCTCTCGATCAATACAGAAATTGATTTATTTTGGAGATTTTATAAGAGAAAAAAAGGGACAAGACTCTCAGGAGAAACTTTTAATGTTACTTAGCATGTTTGTGAACAAACAATTCTCACTATCCTTGTAGGGTCATATTTTGGGAACTGTGATAGGTTTATTGTACCAACCTGGCCAATAGGAATATGTGGGATTAGTCAGGTCATAGTTTGATTGGAAGGCAAATTGAGAAATGGTTCTGCAAGGGCCCGCCCCCCTCTCTCTTACGCTATGGTGATTGGAACATTCTGGAGTGTGCATGCTGCGGCTGTAGTTAGTTCTCTGCCTCAACCTGTGAACTACACTACCTGTGGGCCAGGCCAACCTCTGGATAGGGTCTCTAGAGCTTGAGGCCCCTTTGAGACCTGCTTTGCCACGTTGCTGGTGCATACATTGCTTGAGACTGCTGGAATCTGTAGCCTTTCATTGCTTGAGTTCATATTCCAGCTGGGCCTGCTTCACTAAGCTTTTGAGCTACTGACTGTTGCTAACCCACCCTCCTGCTTGCTGCTTATAGGCAGACTCTGCTTTCCTTGCCCCAGGGAGGACTCTGCTGTCTGCTTCCTTGACCTTGGACCCAGCAGCCCACATGAGCTAAAGAACTTCTCGTATATTAACTGTTCCATGGAAGTGAGTTGAACTGAACCCTCTGTACTGCTGTGTGGGCTAATTAGCTGTTACGTTCCTTCTTACTGTATAATTGTCTATCTAGCTAGCTAGCTATCTGATTCTAAGTGTCCTGGTTTCATTTCTCTAGAGAACCCTGCCTAACACAGGCACCCTCAGTTTGATTCCGACTCTCAGCGACGCGATGCGCAGCGGAAGGAAGCACGGCCCAGTCTTGCATCATCCTCCGATTATTGTTATGTCGGAGCTCGTTGTTGCCACCACTGCAGCGATCCATCTCATCAAGCATCTTCCTCTTTTGTTGCTTATTTGGGGGATAGTGGGGTATTTTGGGAAGAGGTCAATACCGATTTGGGGGTGCAGGACAACGTTCGAGGGAAGGTGGAGCTCACCACAAGTGTAGGAATGGTCCACATGAAGAGCAAAGGACTCTGGGTGTATGACAATGCTGAGGAAGGTAAGGCAGTGCCAGCAATAGTCATAAGTGGCGTCTACTAGCTGACATCTATTGCACGTTCCCAGAGTCAGTATTGGTGGCCATTGTTTCACTAACCCTGCCCCGCCACCATCGAAGGCAGGTACTTTTTTCATCGGCACAGATGAGGATGGTGAGGCTGAGAGAGGTTAACTAGCTAAGAGGTTCCAAAGACAAATGGATGAGAGGTGTAGCTTAGGGAATCATTCCAGTAAATTTGCTGTGAGGTGCAGTCTTTCAGGCGGGCACCAGTGCACAGCCTGACCTTTCTGCCGATAGTGTCGAGTTTTTGTGAGGTGAGTCTCAGGTGTGTGGGATGGCAGCCCAGCAGCAGACAGCTTCGACTCCAGCTGGTGCCACCTGCCCTTATTGATGTCAGCGCACCACCTAGAGGCAGAAACTTAATAGTATGGGGGGTGGGGGGTGGGGGGGTGGAGGGCGGACAGAACATGCCAGGGAGCGGGATGCAGAGTTATGACTTAGCAGATAATCCCAAGTCAGGGGAGGGCACAGGTCTCATGAAACCATGTGTAGAGCGGATCTCGGAACAAAAATTTCATAGGGACAAAAAGGTCATGGTGGCTCCCTAGGGCTGTGGGTGGAGTGACTCTGAACCAAGTACTGAGCTGGTGAAGATGGACACACAGGTATAGTTTGTGGTGATGGCGGAATGCCATGATGAATGTTATTAATGTTGCTGAATTGTATGGGTCAAAAAATGGCTGAAATGGCAACTGGTATGTGATATATGTTTCATCACATGAATAAAAAGAGTAAGAATAGGAGTTGGCGAGATGGGACACGGGGTATTGAAGGGCGGCCGGTTTCCTGGAGATAAGATGGGGAGCTGCCAGCAGCAGGGGGTTAAGAGAGCTCCTGCAGAACCAAAGGAGACAGGGATCAATTGCCTGAGCAAAGCCAGGTCCAGGTGGGAGAAAGGAAAGAAGGGGCTTGGAGAGCGATGAACTGGAAGAGAGAGCCGAGACAGGGGAAATGACTGAGCCGTGGAATATGGAGCCCAAGTCCCAGACAGTGAATAGAGGAGGGGAGAAACAGGATGGCTGGAGAGTGACCAGGAGGTGAGGTGGCTGTGCGTCCATGGTCTGGAGGACAGATATCCAAGGAAGAGAGGGAGCGGGCCATGGGGTTCCGGGAGTTCTTCACGGGCAGCCACAGGCTGAGCCGAAGCATCAGGGGCAGCCTTCCTGTGAAGCCGGCATGTCTGCCTATTACAGACAGTGTGGTGGTGGTGGTTGCTGGTTTATGTGCTGTCACTCACAGTGATCTTACATATGACAGAGTAGAGTTGTCTCATAAGGTTTCTAGCCCGCCATCTCTCTGGGATCAGCTTACCAGGTCTTTTCTCCCTGAGAACCGGTTGTTAGCAGCAGAGTGCTTGCTTCTCATGCCACCAGGCTTCGGGTCAGACTTGGGCACCCACTGTGTTAAAAATGTCCGGGATGAACTGTAGGATGGAGGTTGCATAGTCATGCACATGAAGCCAGGACCAGGCTACATTTGTAACATTGAATCATGGTGGATCCACTTTCCTTGCTCCATACAGAACAGGAGGGGATCTTGGGAACGGTATCTTGGGGCTGCAGGGGTGGAGTGATAGAAGTGAATGAACACAGAGATCTACTGAAGAAGGCAAGCATTCAGGAAATGTAAGAATATGGATGTAAGTATCTCTCATGTCCTCCTCTTTTAGCTTCTCTGTCTGTCTGTCTGTAAACACATATACAATGCGGTAAATACAAAAGTATTTTGCTACTAGGGTTCCAGTTTATATATGCCTGGTTGGAATTCAGTTCTTACACTGCATAGGCTTAAACATGTCTCTGTGAGTGGTGAGTGGATACAGACAAGCTCTTCCAGGAAGATACTTGGCTAAGTCTTGTTGGGGTGCCTTCCCCGCCACCCACAAAAAGTGGTCCAATCAAAACAGCTTCTGAGGGGATCTGCTGGGCCAGTTAAAAGCAGAGAGGACAGCTCAGAATGTACGGTGACTGGATTTTAAATTTCCAAAGGGGGAATCTTGATAGATTGTCCTGGGGGACGCAGCATAATCATGGGGGTTTATTTAGGAAGACATGGTTAGACCTTGGGAAATGAGTACAGGCCAGAAGAATTTCAGTCAGGTATCGTCTATCCTCACAAGACTTTGATGAGGAATCCTCTCCCCACCCACCCTATAGGTCTGTTGCTGCTTCAGACTTCCTCTTATTCCCTCAGCTCACAGGAAGAAGCCCCGGTGCCTCACCCCAAGGCCAGTAGTTCAAAGCCACTAGCCACTCTGAGGGGGAAAACAAAGTTTTCTACTCCCATCAAAAGTTCCAGTCTCAGAATCCACGGGGGCGTCGCTAACTGGTCTAGCAGGGCGCTCTGAGTGGGAATCTCTCGGATGGCAGTGAGAGCGAGACCCTCCAGAGAACATGCATGGCGTGGGGTCTCTGGAGGGTGCCACGTTGGTTTGGTGTCATCTGAAGAGTGGGAGGGTTCGAGAGATGGAGATGCAGCCCCCACCGAAAGCACCGAGCTGGAGGGAGGGGCTGTAAAGAAATAGCAGTTCCACGTTTGGCTCTGGTTGGTTGATGAAAGGTGTCTGTGATGCTGGATCAACGGTGTCTGACTTGCTCTCAGACTAATGTTGGGCGGGTGCCTCCATGTCCCGAGAAGCACTTTCAGTGGTTCACATGCAGCCCTCACTGGTGTGGCTGTTGCCATCCACAATCCCGATGAAGATACAGAAACCAGAGAGAGAAAGGACGTGGCCTAAGGAGACACAAGTAACAAGAGAGAAAACAGGAAGGGATTTGAACCCAGATGCTTGCCTTTCAGAGACTGCATTCTCCCCGACACTCCACAGTTTTTCAATGTGCACCTGTTTTGGGCCAGAATATATTACTCAAAGGGCCAGTATCCCAAAAGAACAAATTGATGTAAGTATACCTAGAAGGATACATTCTGACTGCAAGGAGGCAGGGGTCCTTTTGTTCCCAGCCTGCTCTTGGCTGCATTCGCAGGCTAATTCTAGCTGTGATTGCCTAACAAATTAGCCTCAAGGTGCTGGCTTTAAAAAAAGGCCCTATGGTGCAGGGAATTAAGCATTTCTGTCTCTCCCCCCCTTGTTAAAACACACACACACACACACACACTCACTCACTCACTCACTTATTGCTAATGAGATGGAATGGCTTTTGCCTGACCTTTTTTTCCCCTTCATCAACTTTACCCTCTATCTATGTAAACCCTTCTGTTATTTATTCTCTATAAATTCATCCTTAATTTGGCCTCTGATTTCTGCTCTTAAGCACAAGACTTGAGTGCTTGCCTGGCTCATCGCTTCTTGAACACCTTAACCAGCTGCCTTGTCAGTTAGGGCCCCAAACTCCTTAAGCACATTCAGAATCAATCAAATCCATCACCCACGTTTCTCTATCTCAGGGAACTTTCTGGAACACCTGTTCTCCAAGTTGCATAAGTCAGAAACCCAAGAGACACTCTTAACATCCAGGAAGTCACTGTAACCTTCCCATTCTAATTCCTAATGGGGTCTGGATGCCGCACCTCCTTTTCCCTTTTCCCCAACGCCATCCTCACCAATGCAGGGCCTATTCCTCCCTTTCCTGGGTTATGAAAATGGTATTATTAAAGACTCCCTGTTGGCGATTCTCTCTGCGTCAGAATCAAGTCAAACTCAAGTTTGAGTTTGGGCCTGTGATTTCGTCTCTCCTCTATCAAGCTCTCTCCTTAGAGAAGGGAACAGCTTTGGAAGGACATCGTGCTCGGTGAAGTATGGAGTCCAGGAGAGGGAGGAGGAGTCTCAGTGAAGTGGACTGGCGCGTCACTGCAACAAGGACAGGCATGGTTATGGAGACTCCGTGGCACCTAGTGTCATCATGAGCTGGAACCAGTGCAGCCACTCCTGACAACAAGGACAACAACAGGGGGAGTGGCTATTTTGTCTACGCTCCTGTAGAGTGTGAATATTCCATGACTCCACCATCATGTTTGGTTCAAATTTTTATGAACATCCCAATGGGGAAAATAGGCTAATTTTAAGACCAGTTTTGCTCTCAGCCTGAATACGTGGTCAGCTGCTTCCAGATTTTGTGTGATTCTCTGCTAGGAAGGTAGTATGTGATAATGGAGACAGGGAGCCTCTTCTTTTACCTGCCTGGTGGAATGGAGGTGCCTGGGGAACAAATGGCGTAGAAAGCACTAAGAGACATGCAACTGAAGGGCTGTCATGAGGGGAACAACGGGACCAAGGAGCGAGGCTGAATCTCTCACAGAGAATCTGGCAAAGTTTCTCAGAGATGGTGAAAGAGGTCTGTACTTACAACACAGAGATTGATGGCTTTGAGAGTGAGAACATTCAAATGATCCTTAAAAGACTCCAGGAAAGAGTAAATCTAGGGCGAAGCACTGAAGTCAGATGCAGTGTTTTATATAGCAGGTGTCTGCATAAACCCAATGCAGTGTTCCAGAGACAGGCACATTTGCCCAGGAAAGAAGTGACAGTGCATCTCGCCTCCCCAAATATCTCACTGCAAAATATTTTTGGAACCAAGCAGGCAAGTTTATAGGAGAAAGAAGATGAAAGTAGAAGTGACCACAAGACGATTCGTTTAAAAGAGAAAGACTTAAAACAAAATAAAATCTTGCACACACCAAAAATGCCCACAAGATCTGAGGTGGTAATGCCTCTCTAGTCTGACATAGCACTAATGTGGGAGGTGGTGAATTTACTGAATTGTAACCTTTTATTAATTGGAGATTGGACTTATTAAACCCCAGAGCACTGTTTATATGGGTAAGCCACATGAAACAGTAATGATACAAAAAGGTAAGAATATAAAATAAATGAAATGTGAGCAGATTGAGTTTACAAGAAATCGATACAGCATATTCCTAGAGATGCACTTTGGGGAAAACCTTCATCTATACATAATATACGGATTCTATTTAGAATATCTTCAGTGCTAGGCAATTAAGAGAACGATTTCAACAAACCATGGTGCTTAGGTTTTATGCCAACTTGTCTGAGCCAGGATTCTCTCCTGATGTGATCTAACAGCCTGGTCAACGCTATGATGGGATCTTCAGAGAAGCAGCCAAGCAGTCGTGGGGAGAATAGAATTCCTTAATCTGGTCAGAGCCTTGACAAGATTGCGGGAGGTTACATTAGTGTAATGAAAGTGTATGGAAGTGAGTCAACTTTTAAGGCTGGCTCTGGAGCCTGCATCTGATTCATTGACGTGTTATATCATCTACCAATTCCAGGAGCCATCAGCAGACTGCTGAACTTGAAAATTCAGTTTACCTCGGATTCATTCAACTACGCATCCACCAGCCTGTGACCTTCCTGCTTCCTATTCATTGGCCTGTGCAGTTTCTGGGGTCAGGAGAAGCCTCCAGCTTATATCTGATCCATGGACTTGAACCAGACTGGATTTACCCACTTCTATAACTGTGTGATGCATTTCTTGATATAAGTTTCTTTCCATACATACACATACACATGAGCATCTCTGGTTTTGCTTCTCTTGAGAACATAGCCTAATACACAACTGAGCAAAGAAGCACCATCTATTGTTTGGAATTAATAGGATCCCAGGCCTCCTATGTGCGGCTCCCGTGGTAGGCTTGATGGTGAGGGGAGCTTGAAAGTCACCTGGCTTTTCAGAAGACTCGGGTGTGCTTCAGGTGGCTGGGGATGAAGCGTGTCACTTTAGAGCAACCAAGAAACCTGTCAGAGGTAGTGGCCATTTATAACGCTCGCGCTGTGGTTATGAAGCCAACATAACAAACACACACCACCAAGTGCTGTCAAACAGTGATTTCATTTTCCCAAGAACCAAACCATTAGGGACTCATTTTTGTTTCCGCATCAGAACTGAGCATGTCGTTCATGTTTCTGTCTTCACTTTGCAGCGTGCTCTTTGCGATCAGATCAGGCCAACAAACAAACAAAAACAAATAAGCAAGCAAACGAAAAGTACTTGCCAGACTGATCACCAGTGGTACTGAGTCTTCGAGAACATCTGTGCCTTAATTATGATACTCA
This sequence comes from Tenrec ecaudatus, assembly GCF_050624435.1. Taxonomy (NCBI): domain Eukaryota; kingdom Metazoa; phylum Chordata; class Mammalia; order Afrosoricida; family Tenrecidae; genus Tenrec; species Tenrec ecaudatus. The sequence continues at coordinate 16,000,786 of NC_134544.1, forward strand.
GTAAAGGGAAAGCCATTAAGGAGAAGCACCGTGCTGGCACTGGATGGACGAGCGGAGGAACAGTGTTAGTTCAGCTGGATGGAGAATCCTCACCTCCCCTAGGGGTGGCTGGTTTGAGTCCCAGCCAGGACACATCATGAACAGCCACCATTCATCCGTCAATGGAGGCTTATGTGTCACTGTGATGCTGAACAGCTTTTTTTTTTTTAAATCATTTTATCGGGGACTCTTACAGCTCTTATCACAACCCATCTATACATCCATTGCATCAAGCACATTTGTACATAGGTTGCCATCATCATTTTCAAAACATTTTCTTTCTATTTGAGCCCTCGGTATCAGCTCATTTCCCCCCTCCCAACCCCTCCCTTCCTCATGAAACCTTGATAATTTGTAAATTATAATTTTTTGTCATGTCTTACACCGACAGCTGTCTCCCTTCACCCACTTTTCCATTCCCTGGGAGGGGGGTATGTGTCCATCATTGTGATGTGTCCTCTTTTCTCCCCCCACCTTCCCCTACCCCTCCTGTTATCACTACTCCCATTATTAGGCCTGAGGGGTTTATGTGTCCTGGATTCCCTGTGTTTCCAGCGCTTATCTGTACCAGTGTACATGCTGTGGTCTAGCTGGATTTGTAAGGTAGAATTGGTATCGTAATAGTGACAGGGTAGTGTGAGGGGCGGGGAGAGGAAGCATTGAAGAACTAAAGAAAAGTTGTATGTTTCATCAGTGCTATACTGTACCCTGCCTGGCTCATCTCTTAAAGGAATGTCCAATTGTCTAGAGATGGACTTTGGGTCTCTACTCTGCACTCCCCCTCATTCACATCGATATGATTTTTTGTTCTGTGTTTTTGATGTCTGATACCTGATTCCATTGATACCTCATGATTATACAGACTGGTGTGCTTCTTCCATGTGGACTTTGTTGCTTCTCAGCTAGATGGCTGCTTGTTTATCTTCACCCTAGATGCTGTGTCTTTTGCTAGTCAGGCACCATCACCTTTCTTCACCCTATTTGCCTGTGCACCCACTTTGTCTTCCGCAGTTGTGTTGGGAAGGTGAGCATAATGGAATGCCAGGTTATTAGAACAGTGTTCTTGCATTGATGGAGTACTTAAGTAGAGGCCCAATGTTAATCTGCTGCCTTAATACTTAACATATAAATATATGTACGTAGATCTATGTCCCTATCATTCATTATATATAAATATATTTACCTATGTACATGCCTGTATTTAGACCTCTATAGCTGCCTTCTAGTTCCTTCCTCTATTTCCTTTACTTTCCTCTTATCCCGCTCTCATGTTCACCCTTCATTTGGGTTTTGATAATTCGTTTCATCTACATTGTCCTTGATCAAAGCAGGGGGAGAGGGGGAGGAAGGGGGAACCAAAAACCCCAGAGACAAGGGAACAACACGTGATCTAAAATTGATGGCGAGGAGGGCTAAGCAGCTTTCAATGTAGCTTCCAGACTAAGATGTACTGTAGAGAAAGACCTGGCATTTTCTCTAGCAAAATCAGCAAGTGAAAGCCCTATGAATCAAACCGTCTGATCTTGTGCACAGTGTGGTCGGCAAGTGACAGAAACAATTAGAGGAGCACATTGCTTGAATCAGAGCACCCAGAAGATACTGTCTCTGGGATGGTCAGGGCCTTGGGTAATGTGACACAAGGTACTTGTACGCATGCGACTTCCAGTCAGCTCTCTGGGAAAACCAGAGAGCCTGCTCCATCAGATGCTTGGTATGGGCACCTGGTGCCTCTTGTCCTGAGCCTGGGCCTTGCTGCAGTCTGGCCAAATGGTGACAGCTGGAGGGTCGTGGACTCTAGCCTGGGGCTGCAGGACATTTGGACCACAGGCATCACCACTCAACATACAGCCGGTGGACAGGGTCCAGGCTCCAACAGGACATGCCAGGTTGTTGTGTGTGGCTGTCCTAGAGGATATGGAAGCAGGACACACTCCTCTGTCAGGGCCAGGGACACCACAGGAACAGTGGGCCCTGCCCAGCGTGTCCAGCCGCACCCCAACCAGGCTTTCTGAGGTGTAATGCGTCAGGTCTTCTTTCTAGTGACTGCCCCTGATCTTGGCTATTTGCTGGACGTTGGTGCTTCCCATCCACCCAGCTGCCTGGTGATCTCATTCTCTAAGATCCCAGCCATTTGAGCATCATGGGTGGATCTACTCGGACACACCAGGGGCACCGTGACAGTTGGCAGCAGGGTCTGATGCTTACATTTTACTGAGAGATGAAAACAACTGGTACTTCACCATGAGGTTCCTCAAACCCCAAACGCACTGTCAGGGAGTCGGCTCTAACTCATAGCCACCTCCTGGGCCAGGGGAGAACTGCTCCTGTGGATTTCCCAGACTGCCGATCTTTATGGGACCAGAAAGCCTGACCTTGCAGGTTGCAACTTAAAGTACAACCCACTATGCCACTGGAAAAGGCCAAGTTCTTTTATTTTGCTCCCGATTTTTATGAGAGAAATAGAAAAAACTGGAAGAAAATTTGTTTTCTGAGCACCCAAAATACAGGTCCAGTACCAATAACTCCAGAGGCCTGCAGAATCATCCTTTTGTGCATTTTCTCTGGGGGAACAGGATTTAGAGAGTTGGGAGAAAAGAGTAACCGATTTTTAAGAATAAAGATTTGCTTGTGTCGGACAGGTGGAACCCCAAATAAGGACTATGATTAACATACTAGCTGATAGTGTTTTTCTCCATGTTTTTGAAATATTTCAAATGGGCCCTTCGGTCTTGCCAGGGGATCAGGCGGAGGAGATGTTCCAACGCCCATCGCTGCCCAGCTATGAGTGCACTCCATTGTGCTCGCTCGTGGAGCACCGGCAAGGATTTTTCATTAAATGCATCATTTACAGCTCGCCGCAGTGGTCCCACACAGTCAATACATATCCTTCGCAGGAAGCAGAGAATGAGGCATGTGAAAGTGTGCGCGCGAGAGACTGAGCTTGCAGCCAGCCACAGGCAGGCGACCCTAGTGGTGCTCATCCATCCCAGCCCTGCGGCCGGGCATTGATTGTAAGCGAACAGCCAGTGTGTGTGTCCGCACATCCATCGGCCTCATCAGGGCTCACTGGGTGCCCTGGACCTAACTTGGGAGCCAAGCAGGTTGTGGTGGGCAGGTGCGATTTGGAGGGAGATGAAGAGACCAGATGGGATCATTTCCCTGTATTTTCGCTCCCAAAGCCGTAGGAAATGCCGGCTGAAATTGAGTGCAAGAAACTTTTCTCTTTCCCAGCAACCGTCAAAACCCACCTTCAAGCTTCCATCAGTGAAATATTCTTAATGGTTTTAAGGGTTGGCATTTCAGGAGCAGTTGCTTGACTCGGCCTTAGACGGATCTTGAAAAACAGTGCTGAGCACACATTTAGTAATCCACTTGTTAAACGAGTCCGGAAGCCATACTATGTCTGGGCACTGTGTGAGGCACATGGGATACAACAATGATATGAACAACTTGATAGTAAGGCATCACTTTCCTCAAGAAACGTGTTACCCAGCAAGTGAGCTAGCTACCGGAAGGCTAGAACATGCCACTGAATGTGCACTCAGGTGACTAGTTCAGGAAGGTGAACTAGTCACTGCCACCGAGTCCTCTCAAAGCGAACACTCTAGGACAAAACTGAGCCACCACGGTGCATCTGTGCAGAAGCAGGCTGCCGCATCTCTTTCCCAGGGTTAGAGCCTACGACCTCGTGGGTTACTCGTGGACCTGTTGTTAGCTGCTGGCAAGTCAGTCCCCAGCTCACCCCAGCCCCACGCACAAGAGCCTTGCCGTCTAGAGGGGTTTTGCTGACTAGCTCTGAGCCATGTTTCCTTAGTCGGACTCACTCTGGCGTCTTCAAGGAAGCCTGCTCATTCGGAGACAGGGGAATCTATAAGCCTCCACAGCCAGATGGAAGGGGGCTGTACACGATGTGCATGGGCCAGAAATGGACCCTGGCTCCCCACAGGGAGTAAAGGCATCTTACCAACCCTCCCAGGTTCACCGCACAGGAAACACAGCTCACCAAAAATGCCAGAGTCCCACCAGGAGGGGAACTCGTCTAGGCCAAAGGGTTACTGGTCTTACTTGACAGTGGCTTGGACCACCAAGAAACACAAATCTACATTTTTCTTGTGTGAGGGTTTTAACATTTTAGCTCAACTGGCTATCACAGGACCATGGCAGGGCACGTTCCCTTTGCCCTCAAGAAGGGAGACACGTGACCCTTCCTAAACAGTTGGTGACCCCCCATCAGTAATGGTCTCTTCTTTCCACGTTGACTATTTATCTCTTTTGGTTTGACAGTTGTTTTTGAGAGGATCCTGAATATGTCTACAAGAAAGAAATATTTCCCAGCATGCTTTATTTTTAGGGTAAAATGTTCCCTTTTCCCCAATGATTTTTGGTGGTTTCAAAAACAGCAGGGATGGTATGATGATGGTAATTATGGGGAAAGTGAGCCCGGTAGGGGAACCTTGTTCTAAAATAAAAAAAAAAAATCCACACCAACACAGGCTTCCTTGTCCTACCTGGGTGGCAGCCACGTGATCACAGACTTACTGGGGAAACGGGGGGGCTCCAGGTGCAGTCAAATGCCCTCCATCCTACCCTGGTTTCGCAAAACCACGAGAAAGGTGAGCTATCCACCTGATGTGAAATCAAAAACAAAGAGGTTAGAATTTGCAGGGAGAAGTCAGACTGCTAGCTGCCTGCTCTTTTTATTTGTTTCTTGTTCCCTTTTGTGCCCTTGGCCACAATGATGGGGAGGGCGCAGGCACACCTGCTGGCTTGGCATCACCCGACTCCCCTGGAATCTTTGTTATTGCCAAAGCTCATCCAAAGGTTTTGTTTTGCTGTAAAATTATTTTCCATTTGGGCACTGCATCAGACCATTTGCTTCTTGTGCGTATACACTTGGGGTTTTATATATATATACTGTTTTTCCTTTTATCCGTGGTCTTGAATGGGCAACAGAAATGAGGTGGGTGAAAGGTGTTGAGAAGGGCAAGAGGAGGATGAGTGTTATTATTTTAGGAAAATCATGAGGAAGGCGACCGGGACAATGGCTGTTTAAAAAGCTACTTAGAATGGCTGTCAGATGTCTTCTGAACCATTGGGTGTCTTCTGGGATTCAAAAGTGACTTTTGAGATTTTTTTTTCTGGTGGTTTGATTTTGGGCTTACACCAGTCAGTGTGTAATCTCATTTCTATGATTCTTCAGTATAAAATGCTCAAATCTGAAGAAACAAAAAGCTGCTTTGCTGCCACCAAATTATGCATTTTTCATTTGAAAAACTTTCTAACTTGACTATAAATAAATCAACTCTAGGCCTGAATAAATAAAGACCATTTTTGTTGTTGTTGATTTTTCTTAAGATGATGGTGGCATGGCTTCAGTGGCTATTTCTCTGGTTGAGAGCAAAACAAAACTTGCAACAATTTAGTCATCAAAATTATTGAATTGTTTTTTTTCAGTGACATATTTGTAGACATTTTTCTGCAATACTAAAACTTTTGCATATTTCACACCCATGTAAAAGTTTAAAATGCAAAATGGATACACAAATACTGAAAGCAAGGAAAAGACTAGAACCTGGTTTATGCCAGATGCATAATCAATACCTGTTGAATGTGTTTGTACTTGAAGGTAGTTTACAATTTTAATGTACTGAGTATTTTCCCAGCACTGTGATGTATATCTTTTGTAGAACATGGCTGTATGGAGATATAATTTACCTTTCATGTAATTCATCCCTTTGAAGGTGCAATTCAGTGATTTTAGTATAGTCATAGATATATGCCACCATTATCCCAGCCAATTTGGAATCATTTCCATCACCTCAGAAAGAAACTGGTCCCCGTTACCCTCTTGTACTCCTTCTCCCCCACTTAGCCTTACCTATTGTCGTGACGTTCATTGTACATCATCAACCCCAGAGTGGGACTATTGTGTAGAGTTGTCATTTGTATGAGAGCCGACTGCCACAGCTTTCTCCCATGGAGTGGCTGGAGGGGTCTAATGGCCAATCGTTCCATCAGCAGAGCGCCCCCACAGCTCCTGTACTCTTAAATATACAGTAGTCTACTTCTTGTCTCGATGAGTTTCTTTATATGGTTTTATGAGTGGCATCACTTAACCTGCCACTGTTTATGCCTGGCTTCCTTCACTGAGCATAAGGTTTCCAACACTCATCCAGGTTGAGGTATCTATGATCTATGTGTTAAATATTTTACACACAGCTTCTCATGCTCATTGTCAAATCAGCACAACAGCCTTTTGGGGTAATTACTATTTTGCCCCCCCCCCCACATTTAACACATGAACAGAAGTGAGCCTCATAATTAAGTGACTTGTCCAAGATCCCCCCAACTCATCAATGCCTGGAACCAGCACAGGGCCATACCTCAGTCTGTGAGTCGTAGCTCCCAGAGTCTGGGAAAGTCTAAAACTTGGTGTTCATTCCAGAGAATGAGGCTGAAGAGGGTGTCAGCTGTTTTCTGTTGTCACCATGGCAGCGGGCTGCAGAAGACGCCCAGATGGAGGTCCCTTGGTGGCGGGAAGGCTTCATGTCTGCAATGTGTAGCGCACTCTGGATGCCCTTTGGAGTGCATGTGGCTCTTAGGCTAAAGCTTGGGGTTTCCCAGTGACATTGAAAGTGGACACCCGCTGGGGAGAGTGACTCCTGGCTTGTGTCAAGGTTATTTGGAGGGCAATCTAAAGTGGAAGGGAAACATGCCCAGGGGACAAGCAAATACCTCCCTCCACTTCACCTCTGCCAACCTCATCCACCAAGATAGACTATGATCATTTTCTAGAAATCTCCTGCAATTTTCCCTTTTGTGATTTTTTTCACCCCCCAAGTCACAGTGTTTTGCTGGTTTATTCCTATTATACTTGTGGGAGGAGGGTAAATTTCAGAGTAGAGAAGCGGTTATGTTCACTGTGAGAGAAGACCATGTGATGACTCTCCGTGGTCAATGCGACTGTTTGAATTGACTAAAGAAATAGTTTATGGTAGCCTATGAATGTAGACTCACTGCCATCGAAGCAACTTTGACTCACAGCAACCCCCCCCCCCCCCGTTGGTTTCTGAGACTGTAACTCTTTACGGGGAGTAGAAAGCACAGTCTTTTTCCCTCAGAGCTTCTGGTGATTTCAAACTGCTGACCATGTGGATCACGACCCAAAGTGGTGGCGTTACCACTATCCCACCAGGGTGTACCGGGAAGCACATGTAAATATATGGATGTGCATATATTTGGATAACTGTGTAGCTGGTGGTATTTGTGAACATCGACGTTTGTGTGAGCTGCTTATGTGCTCATCTATAAAGTAAAAGACTCAGAGGCACAGTGACAGGCACTTCCTGTTGGGTGCCATTCGGTGAGACCTGACTCATCAGGACCTGTGTACAACAGAAGGCTAATGTTGGAGTCCACTGGGACAGCCACCATGTCAGCTCATCTTGTCGAGAGCCTGCCTCTTTCTAGATGCCCTCCTGCTTTTCCAAGTTTCTCCAGGCACGCGTCCCTCCTGATAACACAATCAGAGTCCATGAGATTCAGTCTTGCCATCTTCACTTCTAAGGAACTGTCTGGCTGTCCTTGCAAGGCCGACTGGTTTCTTTATCTGGCTGTCTATGATACTTCCAATATTCTTTACCAGCATCGTCACCCAAATCCAGAGATTCTTCTTCGGTCCTCCTGACTCCAAATCTCACATGCATACAAGGTATTGAAAATACCATGGCTCAGGTCAGGCCCACCTTAGTCTTCAAAGTCACAGCTTTGCTCTGGCATCCTTCTATGACTTGGCTGCTGCTTTTGTGAGAACTGATTGTAGGTTCAAGCAAGATGAAATCCTTGACAACTTCAGTATTTCCCTACATATAACCAAACTTCTTATGGGATTGGTTTACTTAGTTTGAGGATGTAGGATCATAGTCTCATATAACAACTCAGTCAACAGTCACAAAATAAGGACAATCCTAGTTTGTCATCCTAGTTTGGGGTCTTAAAATCTTGTGAGCAGCCACCTAAGATACCACTACAGGTCTCTATTCATTCAGAACAAAAGAGAAAGAAGGGAAGCGAACATTCAAAGGAAAAAATTGTGTAGAGAAATAATCATCTATTTAAATCATAGCTGACCTACCTTGAGAAAAGAAGAAGTATATAGTGCCCAGCTACGACTGCCTACCATTTTGACCAGGGACACAGTAGATGGTACCAGACAGCATGGGGGGGAAAGTAAACAAAATTCAAATTCCTAAAATGCAAAAAAAAAAAAAAAAAGTCTGACGTTAACAGACTAGTAGAGACTAGAGGAATCTCTGAGACTTTCACCTGGGATGCTCTTTAAACCTGGAATCCAAACCACTAGTGAGGGTCAACAATCAACCGAAGGACAGATCGATTCATAAGCAATGTCCCCCGTGACTGATACATCAACCATGCAATACCCGTTGCACACCACCACATAATCATTTAAATGAAACCAAATGGAACCATTTACCTTAGACCAAAGACGAGAAAGTACAGGGACAGGACAGTTAGAAGAATGGAATCAGAACAACCAGAAAGGAAATAATGTGAGTGCTGAAGTATCAACATTTTAACCATTGTCACCGAACGCTGTGTGTAGACAGTATTAAAGGACTTAATTCCTGTGTGAATTTTCACTGAAGCCACAGTTTTAAAAAGTGCAGTAGCCCCGAACATCCCCAGGATCTCATCCTGGGCATTAAAGGGAGAGGACCCATCCCTTGTCTCTAAAATCTCTGCCTTTGGGGGTGCTAGTGGAGGGACATCTTGTCTGTAGGGACACTGCCTTAGAGGGTAATAGGAGCCCACAAGATTCGAGTATAGGACCCTTATCCAGCACCAAGCTCTGATGGACTACCTGCCAGCACCGCTTCTGTGATGCTGTCCGTCAGTTGGGGCACTGTCAATTGATTTCCAAGACCAAGAAATACTTGTGCCTTACCCAGGCCAACGAGTCACTTCTAGAGGAAAGAGCTAGCACGGCCCTACCTTCATTCAACACAAGCCCCTGGAGCACTTTCCCTGTGATCCCTTCACTCCAGGCACTTGGGACACACCCAGGAGCGCAATCCCCTGCTCTTGTGCAAACCTTATTCTTACGTTTCCCGAAGGCCAGAGCCCTCGCTTTGCTATCTCCTTATTCTACTCTGGTAAGTATGTTTTTAAGGCATTTAACTGATAATTAGAATCTCCTTCAGAGGGAAACCTGGGCAGGTTAAAAAATTGAATCCATTTTGCCACTTTATTTTGGTTCTGTTAAAAAGAAATTATATGGAGTTGTGGTTTTGCCTAATAGAGAAAACGCAGGTTTATTTTTTTACATTATGCTCATATTTCAATTATCTATGCTAAACTTCTCACCTATTTCCAGGGATAATTTAGAGCTGGCTTCACTTCTGGAGCTTATTCTGAATGGGTTTCATTTTTGTTTGCTTCAATATCACTGTCAAAGAGGAATCAGGAGACTTCCTCAGCACAGCGTAGAGAGGGGCGCATCTCGCCGTCCTTTTTCTTCCGAAGTATGATCTAGATCAATTTGTACATAGTTTATTTCTACCCATCACAGCACAACACAAGGCACCTCAATTACCACAGCAACGAGCGAGCAATGCAACTTTATCATTTCAATCCTTCATCCTTTCTCTTTGACTTGATGGGTGTTCTGTGTAGCATATCAGCAAAAATCTCATCAACTCAGCCTCCCTCAGGTTAATAAATCTCAGTCACAAATTAATCTCACACAAAATGAAAAGAGGAAGATCACAACAGGAAAGAGCTAATGGCCACAGTCAGTCACCGCTGTATTTCCACAAATAAATGCTCACAGGCCGTAGACGTTTCCTGATGATTCATCCAGTGTCCGATTGGACCACATTGGGCTGTGGCATTCATTCCTCTGACTCTCATGATTCTATGGGGCAACGTGAACTCCAGGTGACGGCGTATCCAGCCAATGAATTCCTTGGCGTCCCAGTCACATCAGTAAGAATTAATGTGGTGTGGCGTCCCAGTCACGTCAGTGAGAATGTTCATGTGACCTAGCTGATGACTGTGTTCTTTGCGTAACTTGAGCTTTTGACAATCCAGATCTTTCTTTTGTGCCATTTGGGTGAAAGCTTCCAAAGCAAACTAGTTCGCCACATCACGATTGGCACGCCGTTTGCTCTGTGACATTGATTGCAATCCTCGCGATGGAATAGTGCTCCTCCCAGTGCTTCTGTTCCCCTCCCTCCTTCCCCCTCCTCTTCCTGCCTGCCTTCTGAGCTCGGTGTCCTTCTGATCGAGGAAGGCTCATAGGCCCCCCTTGTGTGATTCTTCACCTGATGGGCCTGCCTCTGGTTTGGCTGAAAGTTGAGCCGAGGGAGTGAGTTCTATCCCAGGCTTGAAGGGTCTCTAATAGCCATAGTCTTGAGGGCTCTGTTGGTCTGTCAGGCCAGTGAGCCCGCTCTTCTTTTGTGATTCTGAGCATTGTTCCACATGTTGCTCCCACTCTGCCTGGGGCGCTCTAGAGTGATTCTTTTCAAACTTGAGTCGTGTTCGCTGGGCACCAGCTAGTTGTTCTGATCTCTGGGTCATGGACGCTGAGGTTAGACTGGAGTCTATCTCCTTGTGTCTCTGGTTCCCTGTACCTTTCTTTGCCCTGAATGGGGGAGAACAGTAGTTACACTGGCTGCGGTCTCTCAGGAGCTTTTATGACCCCAGCTGCTGCTTCCCAAAGTAGATGTAGGACATTGTTTTGCATGAGTCTTTCTTGTGGTGCAAGTATTGGAAGAGAAATGATTGCCTTTCTGTCATGAAGCTGGAGATGTCCTTTTGAATTCTTTGCACAACCCAGATCTCCCTTGGATGAGTGAGATAATCGGTTATTCCAAAGTTCTCTATTCCTAGTTGAATGGAAAACTCGCTGATACATAAAGAAGTTGTCTGGCAACAGTCTAAACCAAGGGAAACAAAAAAATCATCTATTGTGATCTTGGCAAACTACTGTCGGAAGAAATAAGGGAATAAAATAGAAACTGATTGTTTCTTTTCTCTCTTTTTTTTTTTTTCCTTCTGAGCATCCAAAGCAGAGGCCAAAGTGCTGAGACAATGCTGCAAATGAGGACATTCAAATACAGCTTTGAGGGCACCAAATGTGTTTCTTGAAATATCAATGATCTCTGGGGAACTTTTGTCAAGGGACGGTAGCCAAAATAACCTCATATCCAAGGGCACATGGCTAGCTTTTAAACAGAGTTTAATTCTGAATCACCAAAATGCAACATTGATTATAAGTCATCTATGTTTTTAAAAGTTCTAAAGTGGGTTGTGTCATATTATACTAAAGCGTTTGTCACTCAAAGGAAAATAAACTCTGAGCACATTCTTTAAAATATTTCAGCAATCTGGAAACCAATTAAGATGATATGTTATTTCAGGGGCCAGCCTCAGAGACCTTGAAGTCGCCAATTAAAAAGAAAAACCATTAGAATATAAACACATTTTATCTTCTTTCCTTTAATTTTTGGTTTAGTACACGAAGCCATCTGATTAATATTTGTCTCTAGTATTGTATTCAAGATTAGCCCCCACAATTAGGTTTTCTGCCATTTATTTTTTAATTCTCCCATTACCTGTGAAAAATAACTCAGAGGTGGCATGATGGAGGTGGGGCAATGCTATTGCAGACAGCCATGGAGGCAGGTGCAGAAGGTTCTGGATCATTTCACATGCCTTTCCTTGTCTCTGCCCTATTTCAGCTCGAAACAGAAGCACCCAGCGACACCCAGACTCTCTCTGGTCTCTTGGATGTATCATCTTTGTACCCTTCCTTCAGTTTGATGAAGGAAGACTGTAGAGATTTGGGGGCATTCCAAGGAACACAATAGCAAGAGCTACCTGATAGGATGCAGGAACCTGTGTGAGAAGCACACATTATTTCAGGAGCAGGCATGGTACAAGAGACACATCTTCAGACTCCAGTGACCTCCCTGCCCAGTTGCCATGGAGTGAACTCTCCACTCCTGCCAACCGGCCCCCTGGGTGTCAGAACAGAGATCTGCTCTCCAGAGTTTTTAGTGAAATAGATTACCAGGCTTCTCTTCGGAGCTGCCTCTATGTGCTCTTGCATCTCCATGTATTCAGTTAGGACCCTCGGACATTGAACATTTAGCTTACCCAGGCCCTCCAGACTACTAGCAGGTTGGTTTCAACCCTAAGGTGTTGAACCTATGGTTCTTGGGAATATTTTAGTTCTGGCTAAATTTCCTGGTTAATATTTTCTTTTATATTTCCTATTTTCTTTTTGAACCTGGACCTCGAACTCTGAAGTAAGTGATTGTGTGCGTGTGTGCGTGCATGTGTGCATGTGTGTGCGTGTGTGTGTGCCATTCAGCTAGAGAGCACATTTTCAAAGCCACTGTAGCGATATAATCAAGGGCTCTCCTTTATTTCACCCAAAACACCATGGTGCAGGCAACTCACCATGGTGCTGATGGTTACTGTGACCACAAACTGTAACTGAAACCACATCACTTCCACAGTAGCCCCACTGCTGGCAACCCAGAATACTATTGAATCATTTTGACTCACTATTTATAAATGATCTTTAAATCACTTACTATGCATAGGACAATGTTCTAAACCAGGAGGCAAAAACCATCTTCATTTGTTTTGTTTTTTTGCGTGTAAAAGATAGCAATATTTTGACCTTTGTGAAATTGCTGACCAGGTGGTTCCTGTTGCAACTGCACAACGTGGCCAGTCCTAAACTATGTGAATGACCGAGTGTGGCTGCGCTTGGGATCTGTGGACACTGGAACTTGAATTTCAGACAAGTTTCTTAGGTCACAACATCTTGTTTTAGTTTTTATTTTCATTTTCTTTAATCATTTAAAAAACATAAGAGCCGTTTTTAGCTTGAGAGCCATACAGAAATAAATAGTGGGCCTGATTTCTCCAATGGGCTGTGCCTTATAAAGCCCCTTTCTGGGCATTAATTAAGGATAAACAAATTGAAGTCAATATTCTGAACAAGTTCATATGAGTGATCTAAACAGATTAATTTAAACTTATTAAAACATTACTAAGCAGTCTGCCCCTGCCCCCTGAAATTTGGGACATTTGGCAAAGTAGCAAAGAAAAACTGCACATAGTTTTTATCATCACCAAAATATAGCTATTTGCACATTTAGCTTTAAAACTTCTATTTCTCCCTTTTATTTCCATGTCCTTGTTTCCCTCTACTTTTGTGATAATTGTGATAATTATCCTGTGAGAACTTTTGTGATAATTGGGATTTTGTAATCTAAATTTTTACTTAGTTTATTGTCCCATTAGACTATTTTAGCATTTTAAAGTGTTCAGTATTGAATGATACAGTTTATAGCATCATTTTAAATTTATTCAACCCCTGTTGTTTTTCATATGAGTTATTTCATATTTTCAACTGAAATGGATAATCTGCATTGAATAACTTTTGACGTACCTATTCTCATACCTGTAGGTTTCTTTAGAATACATTTCTACAATGAACCAGCAAAATAAAGACTGCCAATATGTTTTATTTTCATTTGTGCCCCAGAAAATATGTGCACACTTACACTTTCAAATAGCAATATAGAGAGATACCTAGGTAACCTTGTTTCTCTGTCCTGGTAAATTACCAATAAAGCCAATAGAACGAAGAACAGGAGGAAGAGAGAGGGAACCATGCCTTTTATTTTGTAAAAATTTTCAAAAGCCAGAGGCCAAAGGAACTCATTTTTCTATGAAGTTTTCAAGAATTCCTCTGTGAAATAATTTTTCTTTTAACATTTTCATTCTGATTTATTTTTATGTTAGTTTTCCCTTCTCCCTTTTTCTTGGGGGATATCCTTATCAGGAACAGCTTTTCTCGGCAATCTTCCATAGTTGCCCAAACTTGTGCTGCAGCCATACAGACATATCTCATTGAGAGTCTTCCTCTTTGTCTCTGACCCTCTGTTTTACCGAGCATAGTGTCCTTCTTCAGGTACTGGTCCCTTCTAATAACATGCCCAGAGTACAGGGGATATAAATCACAGTTTAAGAATCTCCTTAATAGAAACTTTATGAAGTATAAAATAAATCTTCAACTAATTTCTGATGTTCTCTTCATGGCTTTGCCATTTTCCCCACTGAGATACAAAATGTTGGACTTTCTTAACACCCTCTCCCCCAAAGTATAGATATGTTCATGTATATATGCATATATGTTTCTCTCTCCCCCTTCACCTCCTGCCTATGGAGAAGCCGGTGGTTTTGAACTGCTGATCTTGTGGTTAGCAGTCCAGGGCTGTGCTTCCCTATAGGGTCGCTATGAGTGAGCATTGACTTGACACCAGGAAGTTTTTATATATTTTTTGCAGAGCATATATTGGGAACTGAAATTATTTTATTCATTTATCAGTTTATGTATTTATCTCTTGTATTCTCCAGAGAAATGTATAAGCTCACTGATAACAGACAACTTGTATGCCTAATTCACCAGCTCCCAGAACATTATGTAAAATGGAACTCATACCTAATGAATATGAATTGAGTACATCTTCTCTTTCCATATCCAATCTACACTCATATTCTGTTCATCTTCTTACTAAATACTTCTCACGCCTGTCCCTTTTCCATCACCTTTCTTCATTTCAGTCTGTGCTTTAAACAAAACAAAGCAACTTCTTAATTGAGAGCTTATCCAGGCACGTCTGTGCTTTTGGTCCTCGTCCCTAGATGATGCCTGGGTCCTTTTGCTGCTCATCGGCTACTCATTTACCTTTTCCTGGGATTCAACCCAAAAACTTTGTGAGTGACATATTCGCTCCTGTGATTTTTCAGGTTTAAACACTTTAGTGAGGTTTCATAGGCTGAATGGCCCCTGAGTGGGGCAGCTTCAGATCCGCATCGTGTCGTGAGTAGGATTGCTTTCCATTGACCCTGCATTGCGTTCCCCTGGCCTGAGCCCTTCCCTGGGGCCCATCAGCGCACACGTGGAAAGGAAGGTTCCTTCCCCTCTGCTAGCTTGTTCACGCTGGCCAACTGAAGCCTTCTGCAGGCAGGGGCCTCTGACTCCATATTGGTATCCCACCTGCAACCAGAGAGGCAATGATCAACATAAACAGGAAAGGAGAAGCCGGGAAGACTGAGTGTGTTAGAAGGAAAAGAAAGGGAGTGAGCGGATGACTGTGCATGTCCCTGGGCCTCAGGATAATTGAACTGAATTCCATCCTTCTCAACGGAGGGGTGGGTGATGCATTTCTTTTTGGTAAAAATAACTTTTGTAGGGGTTTCTGTGCCTTTCATCCAAGATTTCTGATGAAAATAACTTGGTCCGCAGACATTTCTACAGTTTGACCACGTCTCAGTGCTCACCCTGAGCCTTTCCCTCTGCTCCCACTATGCTAGCATGCCTTCCCAAGGAAGCTTCATCCCCACCAGGGCCTTCTACTTCTGCCATTTCCCGTGTCTGGCGCGGCCTCGCTACTGCTTTCTGCTTAAGTCTTTTCTGTTCTGCAAAACAGAATTTTCTTCTTCTTCTCCATCGAGTCTCAGGAGAAGGGTCAGCCCACACACAGTCGCTTTCTCCTTTGAACCTCCCTAGCGTTTGTTGGCGGTGACATTTCTTTAAAAATAACTGTACACATCTTCTGTTTTTACTGCTCCTGATACTTTATAGTGTTTATCAGCGTGTCAGAAATGCCACTGGGTCTATAGAGGCCAGGTACGCAATGTGGATCCGAACATAGGGCCAGAGCGGAGAAGCTGAGGAGCGGTAACATGGCGACAGGGAAGGCGTATAGCTCACCTAATGGCATTCTTACTTCAACATTTCAGAACCAGTGAGTTGGCCAAATGAACCATGCAGGCTGGACTTCATGCCCGGCGGTCCGATGACAGCCTCTGGGTTTGCAGCCTCTTTTATTTATTTGTAAGCATTTAATTTTATGTCTTATTGTCCAACTGTGTTTCAAGGGCATTGGAGCCAGTGTCCATACATTCCTTATCTCCTGCAATGCCTGCGACGCAATAGCGCCTCAATATGCACTTGGTGGCGGATTGATGGTGCCGGCAGTGCTGTGAGGTTTATGAACTCTGTTTCCCCCACCATTCACCTGCTCCACGGGCCTGTCTCTGAAAGGATGTCTTAGCAGGGAGAAGTGAAGGTTGGGTTGTTCGGTATTTACTCTTCTTTAGGGGACAATCAATGTGACAGCCTTAGGAACATCAGTTTGCAAAGGAAGTTAATTTTCTTTCTCTCTTTTTTAAAAGAGGGTAACATATACCATTTGAAAGTGCACATGTATTTTTTCTGTTAATATCTCACAATCGTCAGATTTCAGAAGTGGAAGGGACCTTATAAGCCATGCATTTCCATATTTTACCCAGGATAGAATGTTGTTCACAGCTCCATAAGCGATGCTTCCTGCTTAAACTTTCTCAGCTCAATAATTTGTTGAGAAAACCCACTTCTTTGTTGAACAGGCCAAATTCGACAGCCTCTTCTCACTGCTAGGTGAAATTGAAGCCCGCCCCTCTTAACCTTACTGTTTTTATTTCTAGTTAACAAAGAGACAATTTCCTGCAACAAGTATGCACAGATATTCTAGATCCAGAAGATAAATGAACGTGTGATAAAACATTATACCAAGCCCAAATCCTCTTAGTGCTTGAATCCTCATGACTTTCAGAGACCCATATACTCGCTGCCATTGAGCCAGTGCTAACCCACTGTGACCTCCCCCTCCCCCCGTGGCTTTCTGAGACTGTAACTGTTTACAGGAGTAGAAAGCCCAGTCTTTTTCCCTTGGAGTTGCTGGTAGTTTTGAACTGCCTACCACTTGGATCACAGCCCAATGTGTAATCGCTATACCACCAGGGTGCCTACAAGAGACCCACATAGGATGTAAGAAAGAACAGACACACTAACTTCCAATTATGCAGTGCTAAAGTTTATAGAGGACTTTAAATGCATATTATTGGATGATGCTCAACATTCTGGATCAGATAGTGGAAATATACGTGATTCTAATTCTTAGTTTATCCTATTAATAGTCAGCATGTTCAGATGGCCCTTTATGCAGCCGCTCTATAGAAATGAGATGAACCCCTTTCTCATCACATGCATCAAGAGGGCACAACAAAGTGGATTATTGGCACGATGAGGTTTTGGGGGGAAAGCAAGGCAGGTTGCAAGCAGGTGTGAAAATGGCTTGAGCGAGCCCAAAGGGGTGGCTGGCGTGTTGGTCCAGGTAGACTAGAGAAACAAATCCAGAGACATTCACATGGGTATAAGAAAGAGCAGTTGGATATTGAGGAAATACCCAGCCCAATTCAGATCAAGTTCATAAGTCTGATATTAGCCCATATGTCTGATACCAGTCTATAAAGTCCTCTTTAGACTCCCAAAACACATGCAATAACACCGGATGCAGGAAGATCACGGGCCAGTGGGTTGGAAGTCTTCTGGATCTAGTGGCGTAGCACTGACAGGGATCTCTACGTGGTTCCTCTGGCTCCAAAGTCTGCATCAGGGTAGATCTATGTGGCTTCTCCTCAAGGGTGTCTCACAGGAAGTAGACACAGAGAGAGTCTCTCCTGCCTCCAAGAAGGAATACATGATTTCCCAGAATTCCAGGAGAAGGTCATGCCCCCACAGAAGCTTCATTGCTTATGATCTGACTGATGATTAGAAACCATCACTTCACTCTTAATTCACCCAAGTCCCAAATTGACATCAGATTATGTAGCTACCACAGCTGGCCATGGCTTTTGTTGTCGTCAGTAGTGGAGGGCATGGTGAAGGTTTCCATGCACGGTCCGTACTTGTCTTGATTGTTCTGTTGGCACCAAAGGAGCGAGTGCCTGGGCTTCCTAAGCAGCTTGCTCAGAAGTGGAGCAGGAAGGGAGTGGCATTGGTGGGGCTTAAACACTACTAGCGGGCAAGCATTGAAAATGGACTCTAAACAAAGCTAAGGTCTCTCTTAAAGAGCCCTGACAGTGAAGATGTTAACCTCAAGGTCAGCCAATCAAAACCACCAGCTTCTTTGTGGGCGACAGATGAGTCTTTCTACTCCACATAAAGAGTTACAGAATTGGAAAGCCAGAGGGGCAGTTCTGTCCTGTCCTATTGGGTGGCTGTGAGTTGGAGTTGACTTCACAGCAGGGAGTTTGTTGAGTTTGGCAGGTCCCTGTTTGTGCTTGTCTACTAACCTCAAGGCGGGCAGTTCAGCACCCTCCTACTCCCTCATCCCTAGTGGCACTGTCGGGGAACGGCCTGGTAATCTGTTTCTGAGCGTTATAGCCAAGAGAACAGAATGGAAGCCAATTCTACCCTCGCACAGATGGCTTGCCGTGGGTCAGAATCAACTGGATGGCCATTTTACTGCTGTTTAAAAATGACAATACCGAGTTCGCTTTTTAGGTAAACTAAATTTTTTAGGAGTGGGGGGTTAGGCTGGCATTCATTATCTCCAGGATGAAGAGCTCACCGACATCTCTCTCAGTGGTCACCTAGCTTTTACTTTTCTTTGCTGTTCTTTCCTGCCCCTCTATCGTAACCTTAATCTCCTCCTATGCGTGTGAAAGTCAGACACCGAATAGGGAAGACCGAAGAAGAATCCATGCATCTGAATTATGATGTTGGCAAAGAATCTTGGAAATATCACAGACTGCCAAAAAACCAAACAGATCTGTCTTGGAAGAAGTGTAGCTAGAATGTTCCTTAGAGACAAGATTAGTGCTAACTTTGTGCATGACAGGAGAGACCAGTCCCTGGAGAAGGACATCAGACTTGGCAAAGCAGAATGGCAATGAGAAAGAGGAAGCCCTTGGAGAGATGAATCGCACAGTGGTTGCAACAGTGGACGGAAACTTGAGGGCAAAGATGCGGATGGCGCCGGACTGGATGGGGTCTCTTCTGTTGAGCGTAGTGTTGCTACGAACCAGAACTGACTCCAAGGCACCCAATAACCATTCTCAACATGGTGGCAAGGGAATGTTGAAGAATTCGACTAAGACTGGCTTCTTTTATTAACTTTAGATCACTATTGATGCATACCCATGTTAAACAAATATGTTTGTACTATGTGCAAGTGTGTGTAATCAGAGGGGTCTCCGTTTTTTCTTTTCTTTCTCTGTTGGGTGTTGTTTTTAAAGTTTTTCTTTAGGTTTTAAACAGCTTCATTGACACTCGTGCAAGTCAAAAGTCATGCCATTTAATAATTTAAACATATTTTAAAAGAGTTGTGCAGTCATCACCACAATCAGCTTTAGGTACGAAGTGTTTACAATCATGGCGCCAAGTTGTAAATAAATAACGAACGAAACGGAACACGCCCCAGCTGGAGGGAGAATGATTGCAGAGACGCAGATGAACTTGCACACCGCCTCTTTTAGTGCGCGTCATTGGCGTGGGGGTCTAAGGCTGAGCTCCTCCGTGAGGCAGGCTGTTCGTAGCATGCAACCTATGAGGGGCAGTCACGGGGGTCTAAGGCTGAGCTCCTCCGTGAGGCAGGCTGTTCGTAGCATGCAACCTATGAAGGGCAGTCACGGGGGTCTAAGGCTGAGCTCCTCCGTGAGGCAGGCTGTTCGTAGCATGCAACCTACGAAGGGCAGTCACGGGGGTGAGAAGAAAATCATCCATCGCGTTTTTTCTCTACGGAGTTCAGAACCAAATGCTGCCTGCACCTGGGCGTTTCCAAAACCGGAAAAGAAGTATGAAAAGAGAAGTCTGTCTCCAAAGAGATTAGCTGATCCTCACTTTCAATCTTTTTTTTTTAATGCTGATTTGTTGTTTTCTGTTGTGTGTGCCTCTGTGCAGCTGTCTCTCCTCTTTCTCATGAAAGCAGATCTGGATAAATAGTGGACAAGCGAGCAACCTCTCACCCATTCCTGATGGTGAGGAACCACCAAAAATAGCGTGTGTGTGTGTGTGTGTGTGTGTGTGCGATGTACCGAGTGAGTAAACACACGTAAATTAGAGGCTTAGTGAACCTTGAGCTCTGGTGGCACAGTGGTTACAGATTGGGTTGCTAATCACTGGGTCAGCAGTTCGGAACCACCAGCGACTCCTCAGGAGAAACCTAAGGCTTTTTTCTCCCACAAAGAGTTAGTTAGAGTCTCATAAACCCATAGGGAAGTTCTACTCTCTCCCATGGGGTCGCTATGCGTGCAAGTTGACTCAACGACAGCGAGAGAAAGAGAGGGCAACCTTGCTCATGATTTTTAAACATTGAAATGAGACTCTGTTAGGTGCCAGGAGCCTAAAGAACAGAGCAAAGCGTACAGTGAAGTCAAGTCTCGGGTAAAACGCACTCCATTTCAACAGATTCATACCAGTTCACTGTATCTGCCAGGATGCAGTTAAGAGACGCATTGTCATGCAGTGTGCCAACTTCAGAAGTACCCAAGACGTCCTGCTTTGCTTTGAGATTCCAGGCAAGCCCTTGGCTGACTGTTGTTACTTTCACAAACATTGTATGCCAACATCATCGCTCCCGGCAGCTAAATACCAAATGTGAGAGGCTGTGGGAGTCTCCGCTGGAGCACGCTTGCACCATGATATTTTCAAACCATTGGCATGTTTTACTTAGCATTCGTATAGGGCTGCATCCCGAGGGAGCGCTTTGCCTTTTCCTTCATTAATAATCTTACCGACGGCCCAGTGAGAGAGGTTAGTGCTCTTGGCACTGCCTCACACCTGGGAACACAGAAGCAGAAGGGGCTTACGCAGCCAGGTGACAGTATTTGGATACCAGAGAGAGAGATGATCGCTTCTGAGTTTCCCATCTGTCAGTTAGCCACTTGGCTTCTGCTCTTCCAAGCCTCATTATTTGTATGAAGTCAAGAGAACGCTTAGCCCTCTCCCCCTTCACCACCACCCCCCAAATGCGTTTTTAAATAGGAATCAGATCAGAATTCAATGATCTCTCAAGAGAAATATCCTTCAATTGATTAGTTACTGTACAGGTATTTCCCCCTTCATTCCTATTGCATATTTTCCTATACATAGTGCAGAGGGAGGACTTCTCTGTGAAGCTAGCCAGAAGTTTGTGGTGTTTCAGAGAGAGGGGGGAAAAAAACTGAAATATCTGTGGAAGGTCTTCAATTTGACAGCTCAAAGTATTGGATTTGGAAGTGAGAGAGCCAAAAAAGAATTTCTTCAAACCAGAGGTACGTCTGGGAAATAGTACAAGTGATAACAAATGGCAAACAAAGGCCTTGGGGTGGAGGTTGCAGACGGAGGCATAATTAGTGCATTAGGTAAATGCTGACTAGCTAATACAGATCATTTCCATGAAGTTTTCATATGTTTGAACTAACAGCCTTATTAGAAAAGCCACTGTCTGCCATTAAACAGTTTTAGCTTTATCTCTCTCTCTCTCTCTCTCTCTCTCTCTCTCTCTCTCTCTCTCTCTCTCTCTCTATCTATCTATCTGTTAGTTGGCAAAATGCTGTGGTCAAACCAAAGGGATTCTGATGTTTTTCATGGCAGCTATTGTGGGATAACTTTTTATAGTACACGCTCTCTCATGGGGCACAATTTGTGAATTTTCTCAACAACAACCACAAAAAAAAGTGACAGTCAACAGAAGCTGGTATTTGTGGACTTTACTCTGTAAAAATAAATGAACTAGCTTCCCTGAAAAATAAAATTCACAGCTTATCAACATTCAAAATAGAAACAAGTTTCAGGGAGGATAAATGGACTAGAGAGATGTGAGTGATGAGGTGTCACGCTTTTATGGAACCTAATTTAGAAAACACAAGGGCACTTTTGTGTAATTTGTGGCGGGGGTACAAAGTCATCTTAAAGACATCACCAGCCAGTCAGTCGTCAGGCCATCGGAAGGCGTCAAGATGAGCTGCCGCTCTCTCTCTGCACCCTTTCAAGACTCCTACTTCCAGTGGAGGGCGCTCTTCTACATGCCCAGCCTTTTCTTCTGCTTTATATTGTCTGAGCTTCTTCAACAAAGTTTACTCGTGACTTTCTGACGTCTTTCCTGATGACCCCATGGGCCAAGGAACCCGCCCCCCTCCCCTCGCTCCACTGGCCACCATGAGGTCTGATGATTCACTAAGAGTCAGGATTCAGGGAAAGCCGTTACACTTCCCGTGGTTATGCATTATTATAAGGAGGCACATGAGTCAAAGGACAGAAGAGGCCAGGTCTAGGTTGTCAGGAGTTCTCTTCCCACGGAGTCCTTGAGCTACACTTCATCTTCCCAGGCCTCAGAGTCAATCTAGGCGTGTTGTAGTCAGCCAGGGAAGCTCGCCGGAGTTTTATGGTTGAGGGTTTTTTTCTGGAGTTTCGTCATATAGGAAAACAGTGCTGGTGTGACTGACCTCAACTACTCAGACTTTTAGGAAGCAAAAACACAGTATTACCCTAAGTCACATTGCTCACGTAACCGGACGGATCTCACTGTTCCCAAATGGCTCAAAGCCGTGGACAGAGAAAGCACTCTTATCACGTGGAATATGCCAAGGCCTGAGAGTTCATCCTTCTGGCTCTGGTCAAGGGTCAATTCTGAAGACAAGTGTTTCTTGGGAATGTGTACGATTTGAGCAATTCACATGACTAGGGTTATGCCTCTTTGTCCTTGGTCTAGATTCCTTTATAGCAAAATGATCGTCTTTTTCTGAGTACTTACTTGTAGTACAATATTTATATAAAATAGAGCTATAGAACCAGTTTGACTCTTCCTGCTCTAACATTATTTGTAAAAAATCAAAATAAAACATTGGGAAATGCTTGTACAGATCTATTTAGCATAGCGATTCTCTGACGGTTGGTCACCTCCACTGCTTGGCTATGTCTGTCACTATTCAGCAGTATGACATCCTCAGGAGGATTTAAATGGATCTCCCTATACATCTGATCATCAGTATCAGTGTTACCATAACTTTACAAACTCACTGACTCTCATTGAGCCCATTCTGGTTTATCTCTACCCGATTCAGCAGTGTTTCTCAACCTTCCTAATGTCACAACCCTTTCATACAGTTCCTCATGTTGTGGTGACTCCCAACCATAAAATTTTTTCCTTGCTACTTCATCACTGTCATTTTGCTACTGTTATGAATTGTCATGTTAATGTCTGATTTTCAGGATGTATTTCAATGTTACAAATTGAACATAATTAAAGGATAGTGATTAATCACAAAAATAATATATAATTATATATTGTGAAATATTCATTTCTAATTACAAATAAATGCAATTTTGTCTTGAAGCATGGAGTAGCATGGGTCACAGTCTTCATGCTGGGTACTCATAGGTGGGCGAATCTGCATGTGGGTGGACCTGCCTGAAGACAGATAGAGGAGCGGTGTCTCAGTTGTTCCTAAGACCATCGGAATTATGTGTTTTCCGATGGTCTTAGGTGACCCCTGTGAAAGGGTGGTTCAACCCCCAAAGGGGTTGCGGCCCACAGGTTGAGAACGTCTGTGATACAGTATCGGAGGTTGAAAATACTTAAGGAGCAGATAGCTTCATCTTCTTCCTGAGTCCAACCCTCTCCCAACAGCAGGCTGCTCACCTTTACAGTAGGTAGTTAAATTGGACCTACAATGCCAGTATTATCTCATACTGTAGTAGATATCTTGATAATGATGTTGGAGAGCTTGCTCTCAATAACAATGTTAGAGAGTTGGGTCATCGTGCAATTAATTTTTTCCCCAGAAGTAATTAGTAAGAACTGCAGAGATTTTCTCTATGCCTTCCCAACGGAAGCAGCCCTTGCCCATACACCAGATTATGCATATTAAGGACAGACATCCATAAGACTGGCCGGAATTTGGTTATTTCTAGGTTCCAAGTAGTTTGGAACAAAGCACATCATTCAGCTTTGGTTCATAAGCTTGCATTGAGACTGATACCCGTTACATTGTACTATATCACAGGCCTGCCCCCTTCCTATAGTATTGTACAGTGTTCCTCTCCCTGCCACCTGTGTGATATTTGATATCAGATCCTGATCTGCTCTCAGACACCTGGCAGTCATGATACAATGATGTACATTCCAGGAGCACCCAGGGAACATCCACAGGTCTGCTTGGTCACAAGATTCTTATAAACGTGTTCCTGGTGTCTCGGCAGCTAGAGGGAGGGTCGATGCTTTGTACCTACTCTAGTCTCTATCTGGAGTAAAATAGTCATGAGGCTATGCCCAGGAATCCCCTCTAGTCCATAGATAAGTCTTTTTCCTTTGAATGTTGTTTCTCATTAGGAGGGACTTCAGTTGTTCCCACGGTGTCTAGACTGGTACCTGTGTCCTCCTATCCCCACTCCCCCACCCCAGCCACTCCCCAAGCTTCTTTGTATTTGACGCCTCATTTCCATCGAATACACAATCTGGTTGGCTTGAAAACAGTGTGCATTTATTCTATCCTACAGTTTTGGAAGCTGGAACTGAAAGCGTCGGGTTTGTCATGCATGCCATAGAAGATAATCCCTCCGTGTCACTTCCATCTGCTGGTAAACCCAGTATTCTCTGGCTTGGGGCAGGATAACTCCAGTCTCTGCTTCAGTTTCCACCAGCCATTCTTACTTGTGTATCTCTATTCTTCCTCTGTGATAGCAGTCACAAAGAGATTAGGGCCCACCCTAATGCCTTCATCTTAAATCGTTACATCAGCAATGATTCCGATAAGTTAGCCTCCATAGGGACCAGGTGTTAAGACTTCAGCATTGCTTTTGGGAGGCTACAGTGAAATCTCTCAAATGAGTTATTTGCCAGTCTGTCCAGAAACCCACACAATGGCCTCACTCTCTTGCTGATCAATCCTTTACAAACCCTCTAGTTTGTTCCTGTGTAGTAGGATGTCTGACAGTCTCTTCCTGTGGAACCGGATCCCTGCTAGCACCCTTTGAGTGACGTCATCTGCAGTGAGGACCCAAATCTTGATGTGTTCCGCGTGTTCACTTGGCACAAGGGAAACATCACCATCCTTGCCACAGCCCATAGTGGGAGCTTGAGGGGGCCCACTCTTGAGGGGGCCTACCCTCTCTTCCTCTTCCAAGGTTATGAATATTACCTATTTTCAAAGGTTCCCAGACAAGAAGGGCCACAAGTATATGTTCATATATGCTTCAAACTCTAGAGCAGTGGTTCTCAACCTTCCTAATGCTGGGACACTTGAGTACAGCTCCTCATGTTGTGGTGGCCCCCCAACCATAAAATGATTTTCGTTGCTACTATTGTGAACCAGGTAACCCCTGTGAAAGGGTTGTTTAACCCCCCAAAGGGGTCACGACTCACAAGTTGAGAACCGCTGCTGTAGAGGGCACCCGACACATGTGCTCAGGAGCCCTGTTGCTGCATGTAGCTCTAACGAGCCAGCTTCTGCAACAGTGTGGACATACAGCTTAGAGAGAGCGGGCCATTCTCCTTAATCGCCCGCCCCCGCCCAGTGAAGTGGGGAGGAGGTACCCATTCCTCCTGACTGCCAAGTCCAGGCCACTCTCCCTTGAGGATATTGTCACCCACTTTCTGATCCGGATTGGATTTTTCCATTGGGAATTCCTAAGCAGGTTGACCTGTCAGCCTCACAGGTACAGTGCACCTAGTGAGTTGGACTGGCAGGAGCTCTGCCCTGTTTCCTGGACCAAACGCAGCGCAACCGCAGCGATTTTGACTCCTCCTGAGCCTCGCTGTAAACCTTTCAGGGAGCGGAGAGTCTTAGTTTCTCCCGCGGAGCAGCCCACAATGCTACCAGGGCTCCTTTGTTAACTTGTCAGCTGGCATGACAGTGATTTTAACAACTTTCCCACTGAGTTTGTTCTCCCTCTGTGGGCCAGAAGGGACTGTGGAAAAGCAATATGTTATACTCCCTTCACACCGGTTCAAGGATGTTAACATTCTAACTAATAGCACAGCTAATTTCTATACTCGGGAAAATGGAGACGAGCCAAACGTTATCAAAGGGTCTTTGCAGAGTCCCGGTGGGAGGTGTTTTTAACATGGCCTTTCTCTCCTTCACTGGCTGTGATGACTTGGTATGCTTATGTGTGCAACCCCCTGTAAACTGACCCGTCAAGACAAATGTATTTCTGTCTGTTTCATCTTTAGCACTACGGTTTTGTAATTCCAAGAAGGGATATGTTGGAGTCAGCGGTCTCCATTGTGTCATTTCCCCCAATGTAGCTTGGCAACTTGCTCTTGATTACGAGGTGAGAGAGCTGGGTCTGAACCCAGGAGTTCTCCTACTGACGTCATGTGGACGAAATTTTAGCTTCATTTTTTCTCAAGATCTTCACAGCTCTTGGGTTGGCATAGCAATCAGATTCTGTTTCTTACTTGGTTAGAGGCAATGCGATCGTGGTGGCTGTATAAAGATTAGTAATTGAATCCCGGAGCTTGACTCCACCATGTTTCAGGAAGTAGGGACCTGGAAAGCCCATCTAGTGACTCTGGTACAAAACACTAGGGTCTAAATGGAAAATTGTGTGACCCACTGAGGATCCCGAATAGGAACTGTAATGCTCACATCGACTTTTCAGGACTAGTTGGGATAAAAGATCTCAGCTAATTTTTTTTTCATGACCAGTGTCCAGGTGGATAGTTGGAGTGTGTGTGTGACATATTACCAATAGCTTAGATTATTTTATTGTGTTATTTTAATACAAGAAGGTAGCTTCTTATTGAGTCACTAGATGATAAGCTTTTGGAGAGCAAACATTGTATCTTGTTCACCATTTTCTTTCAAGTTCCCAATGCACAGCGCCTTCCTTGTAGTTCCAAGAACAATCCAAACTCATGGCCATCAAGTTGATTTAGATTCTCAGCAAGGCAGTCATACAAACCCAGTAAGTATCTGGGAATGAAATTAGACCCCTCTGTTGACTAAGGACCAGGTTCTGCTCTAGGTGTTTTATATGGGATAACTCACTCGCTTGAAAACATAGTGCTATTGAGGTACATACAATTACTAGCTCCATATTACCACCAAAGAAACGGAGAACAGAGAATGAAGTAGCTTTCCAGGATGACGTTGCTAGTAAGTGACGGAGCTGGGATTCAAACTCAGTGCAGTATTAGTATTCTAAGGCTCCTGTAATAAAGTAGCACAAGTGAATGCTTTTATACCCCAGAACTCCATTGCCTCACAGTTCTAGTGGCTAGTGATCTTGAAGCAAGGTGTTGTCAGAGCTATATTCTCTTCAAAGGCTTTAGAGCAGTGGTTCTCAACCTTCCTCATGCTGCGACCCTTTAATCCGGTTCCTCATGTTGTGGTGACCCGCAACCATAAAATTATTTTCGCTGCTACTTCATAACTGTAATTTTGCTACTGTTGTGAATCATAATGTAAATATCTGATATGTAGGATGCATTAGGTGACCCCTGTGAAAAGGTCATTCTACCCCCAAAGGGGTCAGGACCCACAGATTGAGAATCACTCCTTTAGGGCAAGATCTCTTCCTGTCTCTCACCTTCTAGGAACCCCCCCCCCGCCCCCCCCAGCACTCTTTAGTATGTAGATGGTCTTCAAGTGGCCATCTTCCCTCTGCCTCTTTCTGTGTCTTCTCTTTTGAAGGAAAGGCAATCAGATTAGGACCTACCCTATCACTAACATCTTCAAAGACTCTATTTCCAAACAAGGTCATCTTCATGGCTACTAGAGAACAGCCCTTGAAGATATTATGTTGGAGGATTCAATTCATGTCACTATGCTAATTTCCCTCTTGTCATAAAGTAGGATGGCTTCCTATTCACATTGAAGAACTGCACAGCTGTAGCTTTATATTATTAGCAGGAGGTTTTCTACCCTCCCTCCCCCCCCCCCCCGCTTTGTTTTTTTAAGATTTGAATAGAAAAAGTAAGTTCATTGAAGTGGTGTGGGGGTTGGAGGGTAGAGGGGATTGTACTTTGGAAAAGAAATCCAAAGGGCCCTTACCTAGTCTAAACAGCCTCAAAAAACACAAAGGTGAGCCCTATATTCTGCTACTGTCAGACCCCCCGCCCCCCAGCAGCTGGTGTTCAGGCAGATCTGCTATTGACTGCTCCTCTGCAGGACACCCTCTTTTCAGGTATGTGCACCCCAGTGCCGCAGACTTCATGCTGTGCTCAGAACCCAAACTCAAAAGTCTATTCATTCACTGTGGGGCTGAGTGAACATCCTCTCTTTCTTACCCCAGCCATTTCATTATCTCCAATATCTCTGGCCTCTTCCATGGTTTGGGGTTTTTTTAACGAGTTTTTTCTGCCTTTCACCTTCGTCTGTGCTGGAGCAGTATGGGGGGAAGGAAGCCTATCTCCACCTCTCTCCTGCCTTCCCTTCCATTATCTCCTCTTCCCCCCTTGCTAGCCTCTGAAGAGCAGTTTCTAGGCCAGCTTCGGATGGAAGCTCCGCTGGAACGGTTAGAGCATTGTAGCCGCATCCCTAACACACAGGTGGGTTGCATGGAAAAAACAAGCAGCGTATGTTCACTTGTCAACTGCTCTCTCCGGAGATACCTTTGCAACTGTGTCAAAGGAAAAGTGAAGAATTTGGCATAGTTATGCGTGCAAAATTATCTCCCAGCGGGGAGGGAGCAGTTAGAAGGTGCGAGTTGTTTGAATAAGAGCACAGTGCTGGCTAAATCTCTGTGTCGCCTCCGAAGGCTCACATGGATACCGGTACGACATTGGGCCCATCTGCTCTTGAGGTGTTGTCCCCTCCCTCTAAAGGACATCTTGCTTGGCAACAGTCATGTTGACATTAGAATCACACCAGGGATGTTTCGTGAACATTTTCAGGGGCTTGAGTAAAAAGCTCATCACTGCAGACCAATAATACAATGAAAAACATGCCTTCCACCCAAGCCCTATGCCCCTAGGATGGACAGAGGACCGATTGCCTCCCAGCAGAGCCACGGTCTCCGCGAGACAGAAAGTAGAGAAGAACTCGAGACACTCACATGGAAGCGAGTCAACTGAAGAATAAGAGAGAGAAGACAGAAAAAGAGGAGGAATGGTACACTCAGTCGGCTTAGGAATAAGCTAGTCTGTGTTTATTCCCCAGCCCAGTACTGTACTGTGGAGATGTGTGTTACTAAACTTTTGGACATGATGACATTAGTATTTTAAATACCAGCCAAGTCACCCTTGATGGATCCGTTTCATCAGAGCTCCCAAATTAAGAAAACCTAGCAAGAAAGGTCTGGCAATGTACTTCTGGAACTTGGCCAATGAAGCCCTTGTGGATCACAGCAGAACATTGTCTGATGTAGCTTTGGAAAGCCAGAAGGTACTCAAAATACACAGTGGCCAGCACAATGGATTTGAGCGTACCGATGATTGTGAAGATGCCCTGGCACTGGATAGCATTTTGATCTAGTCCCTTGGGGTTGCCGTGATTTTAAGGCATTCCAAAGGCGACTACCGCCACCCCTATGTTTGTCCTTGTAGTATGAAGCTAAAGGAGGGCTAGGAAGCCCCTATTTCCCTGTTATGAAAGCTTAGATCACACGTCAGAGCACAAAGGTTGCCAGGCACCTCAATAAATTAGTGATCCTTAATGAATACACTTCTTCAATTGAACCCTTTCGTCGTGTCTGAGGTGTCTCCTACCCACAATTCTAGTATCTTATTCTTAAAATCATTCAGAATTACATTGTTAGCTCTTCCAATTGCTGTGGAAGGACCAACTACTACACTCGAATCAAAACTACAAGAGTTCAGTTCATTCACCATTCAGCCAATCGTTACTAGTGCCTGCCTTCAGATACATAAAGAGCTGGAGCCACAGCCTGTAGGGAAGGTAGAGTTCTGCTAGGAAACAGCAGCTGCTTCCCCCCGCCCCCCTCCTTCTGTTTGAGGGTTTGTAGAACTCGCCTGTAGAACTCTTTAGGAAAGAGCATCTGGGTTCATGCGAATCCAGCTCTTAAATCTGTGCAGCAGCCATGCTTGCAAAATCCAGGGTCTATTTTCTGTTGCTCTGACGAGTGTTTTCCTCCTCTGCATCTGCGCCCATGGTCCGGCTGGCATATTTATATCTGGATCCCATCCTTGAATCTAGGGCATTCTCAATGGGTGACTTCCTGTGGAAGATCCACTCGAGCCAGGACTACAAGTACCTGGAAATAAAGAGCGAGGGAAGCAAGCGCCAAGCGGGGACTGAAGTCATCGCTCAGGGAAAGTGGATCACCACCAGCAGCTCCATGGGAGAAAGACTGGGTTCTTTCCTCCCCTCAACAGTTACAGTCTCAGGGACCCATGGGGGGCAGTGGAGGGGGGCCACGAGCCAGCATGGACTCTATGGCAGGGAGTTTGAGAACTCACTGAGTAAAAAGGACGGTAAATACAGGCAGTCCCTAGGTTACAAATCAGGTCCACACCTGTTTCTTCAGTCTAGCCCCAGCATCGGTAGGTAAGTTGGAACAGGTACGGGTGGTTCTTCGTGAGCCTTATTCAGGTGCAGAAAAGGCCCGGAGACTTTTCAGTGCTTTGAAAGCTGCATGTGAAACCAGTGAAGGTGATTGTGATGAGGAATGTGTGGAAAGGACGGCTTAGCAGGATGGTGGCCCAGCAAAGATAACTTTACAGAACATCAAGGGCAAGTGGAACTCATCTGACCTAACCTAGCCTTTCCATCTGTAAACATTCTGGCTGTTTGGAAATGAATTCTTGTTAATAACATTAAACAGCACTACCATGAGAAACTTGTCTATCTATTAATATTGAAAGATATTTAAAGTTTTGCTCAGTGAGAAAAGCATTGTGCCTGATGAAGATGAGGAAGATGACGGTAGCAGTGAGCTAGGATAGTAATAATAAAGGTGTGAGATGACGTCCACTCTCCCACTCGACGGGCGTGCATCGTGACCAGAGCACTGGTTGTTTTGCCGTCATGGTAACAGAGGGGTAGTTGAGTGACAGAGTGTAGCCATCAGTTTCTGGTGGGTGTGTTCTGGGAGCTAAGAGCTGTGAAACAGTGGTTACTTATTGGGTTGCAACCCACATGGCCAGCAGTTCAAAACCAGCTGTGAGGGAGAAGACTTTGGGCATTCTACTCCCGTAAACAGTTACAATCTCAGAACCTCACAGGGACTCGCTACACATAGTCAGGTTAGACTGGATGTCAGTGAGCTTTAGACACCCTAGCACAGGGGTTCCCTGGTGTCACAGTGGTTAAAGCACTCAACTGCTAGCCCAAAGGTTGGTGGCTCAAGCCCACCAACAGCCCCATAGGAGAAAGAAGGCAGTCTGCTTCTATAAAGAGCACAGCTTTGGAAACACCTGGAGGGCAGTTCTCGTCTGTGAGTAGGGATTAACTGGATTGACTTGGAAGACTGGCTTTGTGATTCCGGATGATCGCAGAGGCAGGGCCTCCTTTGCCGGACACTGCTACGGTGGTGTTCTGTGAGTCAGCTCTGGAAACCCAGCCTCCAGTCACCTCCTCTTGCCCTTCTTACAAAACTTCTATAAGCTCCCAAATCTCTGTATTACATCCCCCTCTGATTATGATAGTCAAGTTTCTGATATTTGAAACGGAACCTTGACTGTCAGATATTTTTAACCCTATTGTACAGAGAGTAAAGGTCTCATAACTAGTAAGTGGAACTAGGATTTAATACATGTTTGTTTGCTTCCAGTAACCTTCATCTAAATGCTATGGTTGATCACAGATAGCAGACATTTACATAGGATTTAACATGTGCTCCCACCTCTTATCTGTCAGTGTGTCAGATGGTGGTGGCTTGGGTATTTCTCTGATGATAAAAGATATGCCACTGGTATTTAAAATGCCACCAGGCTCTCTGATAGTGGTCAGGTTTAAGCAGAGTTTTCAGACTTTGACAGAGTAGGAGGAGGGATGTGGCTCTCCATGTCTAAAAATATTGACCTATGAAAACCTTAGGAATAGCAGCAGAATATTAACTAGTATAGTGCAGGAAGCTAAGCCTCCCACATCAGAAGTCACTTGAGGTACAATTAGAGAAGAGCTATATTCCCCCCAAAGTACCAATTCAGACTAAAACTCAATGCCATTGAGTCAATTCCGACTCCTAGCCTCCTGATAAGATAGAGAAAAGAACTGCCCTATCGGTGTGTGAGATTGTAAAGATTTCCAGAACTAG
The DNA here is from genome assembly GCF_050624435.1 of Tenrec ecaudatus. Classification (NCBI taxonomy): domain Eukaryota; kingdom Metazoa; phylum Chordata; class Mammalia; order Afrosoricida; family Tenrecidae; genus Tenrec; species Tenrec ecaudatus. Next base: position 16,032,902 of record NC_134544.1, read on the forward strand.
GTATCTTTATCTGTCTGGTCTTGCGGTGAGCAACTCCGTAGGTAGCACACTCTGCCACCAGGGCTCTTGGTCAAAGCAGAGTTGACTGGGATGGCATGGATCCAGGACAGCTTTCAGGACCTTCACTTGTTGATGTGGCATGACTCGAAGTAAGAAGTATCAGCTGTAAACATCCATTAATAATCAGCCTGTGAAATATATGAAGTACGAGTCTAGAAAAAATGGAAGTTGTCAAAAATGAAATGGAATGCTTGAAGATTGATACCCTAGGCTGAAATGGGCTGGTATTGGCCATTTTGAATCAGAGATGGTCTAGTATAGCAGCAATCACAAATTGAAAAGGGAGGGTTTCGTATGTCTTGTCAAAAAGAACATTTCCAGATGTATCCGAGGTGTAATGACGGGGAAAGGATAGCATCCATAAAGCTAAAAGGAAGACCAGCTGACCCAACTATTATTCAAATAGATATGACAGTTCTTGCCGACGATGAAGACATTGAAGATTTCTACCAATTTCTGCAGTCTGAAATTAATCAAACATGCAATCAAAGTACATTGGTAACTACTGGTGATTGGAATGGGAACATTAGACTTAGCAAAGAAGAATCAGTATTCGGGAAAAGCAGCCTTGGTGAAAGAAAGGCATCAGAGATTACATGATAGCGAGACAAAGGACCTATTCAATGCAAATACCTTTTTTGACAACATGCGTGCCAACTATATACATGAAACTCACCAGATAGCATACACAGGAATCAAATCTAGCCCGTCTGTAGAAAGAGACAATGGAGAAGCTTGATATCATCAGTCAAGACAAGGTTAGAGGCTAACTTTGTGGAACAAGCCATCCATTTCTCACATGCTAGTTCAAAATGCAGCCGAAGAAAATTAAAACAAGTCCACAAGAGTCAGAGTATGACCTTTTAGAAACCCCAAACCCACCAAACTCACTACCTTCCAGTCGATTCTGATGCATAGCTACCCTATAGGACAGGGTTGAACTCCCCCCTGTGAGTTTCTGAGACTACAACTCGTTGCAGGCCTAGAAAAGCCACATGGTTTTTTTTTTCTTTCCTGTGGAGCTGAGGTGGATTTGAACTCCCAACTTTGTTGTTAGCAGCCCAATATGCATCCACTATGCCATCAGGGCTTAAGGTTGCACTAGGCTTCCACTAGAAATGCATTTCGTCATTTGGTTCCACACTACCACCTCACTTGAATTTCGAGACTGTCTCAAAAATAGATTTGATGCACTGAACATTAATGACCTAAGACTAGATGAGGGGTAATGAATCGAGGGCACCATTCGTGAAGAACACAGAAGCTCACTGAAAGAGAAAGAGACGATGAGAATGAATGTCAAGAGGCTCTGAACTTTCTCTTGAACGTAAAGTGAATGGAAGAAATGATGACACATGTGTTCATCTGGGATGACTAGAGAAACAAATCCAGAGACACTCATGTGTATAGAAAGAGTTTTATATACAAGAGCAATTAATATGGAGGAAAAAATCCCAGTCCAGTCGAGATCAAGTCTATTAGTTTGATATTAGCTCATATGTCCTATACCAATCTATAAAGTCCTCTTCAGATTCATGCAACACATTCAGTGACGCTGAATGTAGGTAAGATCACAGGCCAGTGGGTGGAAAATCTTGTGGCTCCAGTGGCAGTGGAAGTATCTCAGCACTGGCAGGGGTCACCACGTGGCTCCTTCAGCTCCAGGGCTCTAGCATTGCACCAGGGAGCCAGTGGTGGTAGAAGCATCTCAGCACTGACAGGGGTTTCCACGTGGCTCCTTCAGCTCCAGGGATTTAGTGTAGCTCCATGTGTCTGTCAGCCAACAAGCCTTGCAGGGAGTGAGCAAGTGGCGTAGCTCCAGAGAGCTATTTATTGCCTTAGCACCTACAAATGAGGTCATCAAACTGTGACCTGATCAACAGGCTAAACTCCATCCCTTTACTCCTAAGTCTCAAATTGACAACAGATTATGTAACTACCACAACATAAGAGAGTTAAACAAAGCTATTTCCAGTGGTAACTAAGCATTAGAATGAACGGTGCAAAGGCTTAGAGTTAGAAAACCCAAAGGGCTGAACAGGCGTAACATTTCTCAAGCTGAAAGAACTGATGAAAAATCTCCATCTCAAGGTGCAATATTGAAAGATTCTGTGGATAAAACATTGACAGACGCAGGAAGCAACCAAAAGTAAGAAGAAATACACAGTCACTGTACTAAAAAGAGTATATCAACATTCAACTTTTCAGGTGGTAATATATGAGCAAGAACCAGCGGTATTGAAATCCAAGCTGCACTGAACGTATTGGCAGTAAACCAGGCTCCAGGAATTGGATGTTTCAACAAATGGATGCAATGCTGAAAGTGTCCACTAATCTAGGACAGGGCATTGGACAGTAGGCTACCTGGCTAATGACTCCAAGAGATTACTCCTGTTCCCATTCCAAAGAGAGATGGTTCAGCAGAATGTAGACATTGCAGAACAATATAATTAATGTTACATCAAATAAAAATTATGCTGGAGGAGATTCAGAAATGGTTGCAGCAACATATGTAAAGGGAACTGTCAGAAATCCAAGCCTGATTCAGAAAGGATGTGAAATGAGAGAGAGAATTGCTGGCATCAGATGGACCTTGACTGAAAGCAGAGAATGTCAGAAATATGTTTACCTGAATTTCATTTACATTTCATAACACTGTGGAAAGTGGAAATTCCAGAAAGTTTAACTGTGCTTATGACATACCCACACATAGAACAAGAGGCAGTCCTTTGAACATAAGCCACAACCTTGCTTCTGAAAGCACAGAGGGCTTGGGATACTTACCGGGTGAAGATCAATGATTGAAAGATTGACCATCCAGAGGTGTTGCGCCTCCACTTTGTTTTTTAAAAAGGAAGAAGCTACTCACAACTGGACCAATAAACATCACGAAAAATTGAGAACATTTTGAAGAAAGATAGGTCCGTCTGCTTCTGTGTAGAATATAACTTTTCAAACTCAACATAGCAGTTCTGCTGAGTCCTCCTGGCTTGCTATGATTCCACGTCAAAGCTACAGCAAGAGTTTACATAGGGATGGTCCATTCACAGTGCTATGAATTTCATGATGGGAAATAGCCTATTAATTATATAGTCCACGGACTTGAATTCTCTCTATGTGTGCATTGCTATCTAAAGTCTCTGTGTGGTGCAATGCTTAATGTGGCCAGGTGTGCCCTGAAAGGATGAGACTCCGGGTTGAGTAGGTGCACCTGAGAAGATAGGTCAGGTAGTCTACTTCTGAAGAATCAGCCATTGGCTGCCTGCCCTGTGAGTCGCTAACACGTGGAGTTGACTCAATAGCATCTGGAATTTTAACCCTAGAGCTGCCTCTAGACCAGTGGCTCAGCGGTTCTCAACCTGTGGCCGAATGACCCTTTCACAGGGGTCTCCCGATTCATAACAGTAGCAAGATTATAGTCATGACATAGCAATGGAAATAATTTTATGGTTTGGGGTCACCGCAACATGAGGAACCGTATGAAAGGGTCGCGACATGAGGAAGCTTGAGAACCACTGCAGAGGCTCAGCATTTCTCCAGGCACCCCTTCTCTGTTTGGCCAGGATCTCTTAGTGAAGCCGCCCTAGAATGGCACCAAAATACACATGGTTGGGACCCCTATTCAGTAACCCTGGTGAGAACACACCAGCAATTACATGGACAATAAATATCAGGCCTCCTGGACTCTTCTTTTTAGGAGACTCATTTCCTATTCCTTCAGCACCTGGTCAGGATTTCATTTGCCCTCAATATAGAGACAGCTTAGAACTCATGTGACCTGCGCACACTATCGGAAGGTTGATGTGAGTGGTAACAAGCAGAGCAGGCCTTCGCCTGATTGAGATATTGAATCCATTGGAAGAGTTCCATTATTGATTCATATTGAAATTTGAGTCAATTAAACCTGTGACCTTCTTGGACTCTTGTTGCTCTTCAGGATGGTCTGTCCTTTCTTGCAATTCGTGGTGGCTAGGACTTCTCCATCTGGGCTAGCCAGACAGGATCTCTCTTACAGCTCGTGTCTCATCAGGGCCTTTACACATGCCATCCTGTCTGCCAGCTGGGGGGCATCTCATTCTCCCTGGCCCCTTGCCCTGCACTCATGCTTCTTGATGTTGTCTTCTTTGACTGGTTATTTGTATACATGGCGTCCTTTCGGAGCCTTTGCTGAATAGCTCCCTGATAGGCACCTCTGAGGCTTTCTGCATGTCTCTCCGCCCCCCCCCCCCAGCACGCACCTCAGTTGTGATCGCTGTGTACATGCCATTTCCAAGCACGATGAAAAGCTGTCTGCTTTTTCAGGTTCATGTTTTAACCCACAGTTCCTGCTCCATATGCTTACATCGACTAATAACATAGGACTTTACATAATTTTTACTAAAGATAATCTTATTAGATATGACCCATTTAGCCTATGGAGACATTTGGGATTTGTGACTGTGTGTGGATAACATTTGCCATTGGTGCTAATGAAATTTTTTTAACATACTACCCATGTTCTCATCCAACTGATGGATAGATTTCTGCATCATATTACTACTGCATTCCCTTTTAGGCCGATGTCAACATGCTGAGTTATGTGTGTTCAAATAAGATTGAATTCACTTTACTATATGACCGTTCAAGTAATGTTTCTTTAGCTTGTCTGTGTGGTATCAAGATCGACCCTAATTGAATTTTTATTTCAGAAAACAACTAAGTCTTATTCCCAGAATACCTTGTCTTTAACATCTTAAAAATTACTCTGAGTTAGTCATTATGAAGCAGCTTCAAATAAGCATGATTTCGCCTCCTAAACTCTTCTTAATTTTTAATGGAAAGTTGCTTAAGAGTAATGCCATGCTTATTGGTCTGTCGTTCTTTTTAATGCCTTCTTATTTTGACAATTTTAACCAAAGAAAAATGGAATGAGTATACAATGAAAATCCATATACTCTTTTTATAAAAAATAATCTTTCAAGAAAAAAAATAAACGATTATTATGGAAACCATTCATGTAAATCATTCTATTAGACTCTTGGGAAATGCATGCTGTCTAGCATTCAGGCACATAAAAGTATGAAGTCAAACAGAACCTCAAACTATGTATTACATCTTTATATATGTGTCCTGCAATTGATTTCAACTGAGTGTAACACCATATGTTCTGAGTAAAAAAAATGACTACTTTTTTTGAAGTAGACTGCCAGGACTTTCTTCCGAGGTACCACTGAATAGGTGAGTTTGAACTATGAACCTTCCAGTTAATCCCCAGCACTTTACCATTTGCACCCCCCCAGGATGCCTCCATTTTATTTATTGACTTTTAAGTGACAGGCTAGATGAGCATGTACAGGGAAAAATGGGTTTCCACTCAATCTTTTGCGTAGGTTTTATTTTGTGATATTCAAGAATCTGTTCAGATTTCAGTATCCATCCAAACATTTGTTTCTTTTAGGATTGGTTTGGCTGCATTGCATTTCACTCTTTTACCCATTATTTTGCTTTCTTTGTCCTTGGTATATTGATTTGGACGTCAAAATACAAAAGTATTGGACTTTGAATGTTAGAAATGTTGTAATCCATCCATTGATCACACTCTTCCTGCTTCCTCCCTGGGCACGTGCCTTCTTTCCTGTCTCTTCATACCTTCTGAGATTTGGTTTCACCTCACTGGTCTGCTCTACTTCTGTCACCCATCTATATTTTACCATGTTTGCTTCGTCTCTCAATCTCTCTCAGTCTCTATAGCTACCTTTAAATAAATTGAGCATAAGACAAACAGCCAAGAAGAATATTCCTCTACATAGCCATAAAATAATTGCCATGCTTAAGAAATGTAGCAATCATGTGACCAAAGATCTGACCCATTCAAATTTCTCCATTTGCCACCAGGATGTCCTTCAAAGCAGGATCAACCAAGGGTTACTTGTTACATTTACTCCTTCTTTTGTCCCCTTTAATCTAGAGCTGTCTTCCTAGTCCGTCTTAAAGAACATGGACACTTTTTGAAAGGGAAGTTTAGCCTAGTTGCTCTGCAGAATGTTTCTCCGTTTGAATTTGTCTCTTCCCTCCTGCTGAGGTTTTGGTTAAATATTCTTTGCAATCATGTCTTTCCCAGGACTTTCCATCTGTCTGCAGGTGTTGTTCTTTTACTGAATTATTAGTGATTGTAATTTGATCTCTTGGTTGTGGTGCTGCCACTGGTAAGATACGGGCACCCTTTGTAATTAATAATAACCCGTGGGGGATGGGCAGGGTGGTACTTTGAAGTCTGCTTTTTTGAAATTAGAATTACCTTTGTGTGTTCTACAACTCGGTTCCCTCTTTGTGAGCCTTTCTTTGAAGCATTCCTGGGTCCTGGTGGCCTCCCTCAAGGGGATCCCAGCTCTCCTTCAGCATAACCGCTCCCTGCCAAGGCAGTCACCAAGTGTGACATTGTTTTCCTCTTGCCTGAGTCTGCCCAGTGGTTCCCATCCTGCCGGCCAGTCTTTTTTGGAAGCATTCCTGTGAAGAGGTTTCTTCCCAACTCTGTTACGATTTCATTGTCAGCCAAAACATCTGTTTCTCTCAGGATCGGGTGGGTCCCATCACATTCCCCTGTTTCCCTCACGGTCTTGTTTCCTTTGTCCTCTGCGTATTTGCTTCACCGCCAGCGTATTAAAGTGTTGTGTCTTGAGTGCTGGACTGACTGACACGGTGTGCCAGGCGCTGTCCTTCAGAAAGCATACCCTCTGCCAGAACCACCTGCTTCAGGAATATTTCAGGGGTTGTCCTGGAAATCTGAGTTACCTCTCCCTTCTCCTCCTCCCCTTCTTCCTTCCAGTCAATGCCACCGTTTCCTTCCTGCTTTTGCAAACTAAACACCTTCCTGCCACCTCAAGAGTCCTTTCTGCCCATGCCTTCCTAGACATCTCTTTGTGGAGTCCTGCAAACCGCTCCATCCTTCTACAGTGGCGCCTCCCCATGGCTTTCCAGACTGGGCACGCCGCTCTTCTTTAATAGATGACTGGACTTCTCTGCCCACCATGATGCCAAGATTCCTCAGAAATGTAAGAGCCACTGCTTGGCCTCTTAATATTTTGGTATGCCAGGCATTCCTGAACATACATTTAGAACCACTTTCATTTGACCGAATTATGGAATCTTGTCATAGGTTAGAAAATCTCACATGATTTGTCAGTCACCATGCATGCCAAGTTGTGGTCTCCCGCACAACCGGCAGTGCAAACCCCATCTTTGGCTTTGAGTTTCATGAAACAAGCTCCCCTTCACCCACTGCTGTCGATGTTGCTGTTTTCTCCTCGAACCCCGACCCCCAGTGCCTTAATGGGTGTCAGAGTAGAGCTTTGCTCCACTGGGGTTTCAGTGGCTGCTTTGGGGGAAGTAGATCATCAGCCAATTATGTTGAAGTAGCGTTCAGCATGGACTTGAATCTCTAACCTTTTGGTTCAAAGCTGAGCACACACACCATTCACACCACCCAGGGACTCTCGGGTCACAGACACAGGCCAAGGTTACAAACAAAAAAGGGAGTGCTCTACCCCATAGGGAACGTCAAAACTATCGCCCACTGGCCTGGATGAAGAGAAGAGCTCTGTGCTGGGAGCAAGGAGGCTCCAGAGCTCAGAACTCAGTGTCAGAATGATGCTCTGCCCCAGGGCAGAGCTTCCTCTTTTTTCCATACACAAAGAGAAGCACTTTTGAATTCCAATTAATCTCATATTCTGGCCTGAGCTCTGAGGGGATGGGAGAAAGCACAGTTGTTCCCTTCCACCCTTGGAGACCCCGTCTACCCTGGAAACCTCCCTTGTGTCTCTTTATGCAGGACTTGAATATGACAGGCAGACAATCAGGGCTTTCTACTCCTATACAGAGTTACAGTCTCGGAAACCCACTGGGCAGCTCTGATCTTTTCTATAGGGTACATGAGTTGGCATTGACTCCATGGTAGGGAGTTTAACATGACACCCCAGACCTGCCCACCCTCACAATTGGTGATTGGAGTTTGGCATTTTCAGACTACCATTAACCTTACAGATCCATAATTAAAGCGAAATAAAATGAACAACTTTATTCAGTGTTCATCTCGATAGAATTTTGACAAGTGCGGACACCGGGAAACTGCGATCCAAAATAAGACAACGGGGAGTATTTTCACCACCTTTTCCAGTCCAAACCCCACCCCACCAAGAAGCGACACCTCTGTGACGTCTGTCTGCACAGATCACGGCTGTTAGATTTGACTGTGATTGACCGTGGAAGCCAGACAAGTGTTTATTGTCCCATGTGGTGCAGGGCATCAACCAGCATCGTGGTCGCAGCCCACTAGATGCCAGTAGTCACTCCTCCGTATCAACTATGCCCCCAAACATGGACCCGCCTGGCCCTGGGGAAGGGGCAAAATCCATCATTTACTATTTTGACCTTTTCCTTTCCACCCTAAGCTCGTGGGTTCAGGGTGTATTTTGTTATTTTAGGTTCTGTTCAAATAACCTTGAAACTTCTGTAGAGGAAGCTAACAATTAGTGAATATTTTAGATGATTTGGGTTCTTACGATGCTCTTTCATTCTATGGGAGCCTTGATCTCTATCCTTCATTTATGAAGACCTGGGCCCAGTCTCACTTCACAGAAGAGATCCCCCCGGACTCCTGCTCTCCGCAGTTCCCCGGAGCCTCGGCGGAGCCTGGCATTGCTCACCCGAGCTCTACAGAACAGAGGCTGTGTAACTGGGGAATATCACTCTCGGGTACATGCTTCTCCATTCCGCCCAGATGCTGGCACACATCTAAATGCAGAACGTGTCTAAATGCAGGTCAATGGACAGCGTGGGGCTTGTTTCAATAGGAACAGAGTCTAAGACTTGCTTGCTGGCTTAATTCCCCTGCCGGTGTCCCGAAGACAAATGGAGGTTCTGTGCAGATTGCTGTGTCGCCTGGTTAGCAAACACTGATGTTTGTCTGGGTCTTTGTTGTTAGCTGTTTGTTCCTTTTCTTTTGTTTCCCGTCTTTTGTTTGAAATCCTTTGTTGGGCATTAATACATAAAGAGCCACTATCTAGTGAAAGGCTTCAACTGCTGAAATACAGACAAAGTTTGGGGAACTCTGAGATATTTGCAAGCGGATTTGGGATATTTGTGAAGAGTTAGTGACCAGCCCATAATGTAATTGATTGTGCACGTTAAGGAGCCCTGGTGGTGCAGTGGGTTAGATGCTGGCTGCCAACTACACGGTTGGTGGTTCAGACCTATCAGCCACGCCTCAGGAGAAAGATGAGGCCATATGCCTCACAAAGATTGACACCCGCCAAAACCCTATAGAGGGTCAATGTGAATTGGAATCAACTCCTCCACAGCAGTGGGCTTGGTTTATTTGGGCTTAGCATTACTGAACACACACCACGTAAGATGCTCCTGTACTTGATGTTTCCACCAGCAGTGGAATAAGCAGTGGATAATCTCTCCATTTTAGAGATGAAGAATGTAAGTTCTAGAGAGGGTAAATCAGTTTTCTGGATTTCACACATGTGCAAGTGGTTAGAACATTTTAGAGTCTTAATAGCCATCAGAATGAGTATGGATACTCTGTGAGTAATGGAGAACCTGGGGTGCAAAGCGTTAAAAGCTAGACTACTAGCCGAGAGGGTGGTGGTTGGAATTTACCCCCCCCCCCCCAGGTGCTTTGGAGAACTGGCCTGGAATTCTGTTTCCACAAGGTCACGACCTTGACACCCTATGGAGCACAGTTGGAATCTGACACACATGGGTCACCAAGAGTCAGAAATGACTGAACAACAACTACAAGAACTTCATATAGCATCAAACCAACATAAACTCACTGCCACCAAGTCCATTCGGACCCACGGCAACCCTACAGGACAGTAGAACTGTCCTTGTGGGTTTCCAAGACTGTAGCTCTTTACAAAAGTAGAAAATCTCATCTTTCCCACCCTGATTGGCTGGTGGTTTAGAACTACTGATGTAGTGGCTTGAAGTCCAACGCATAGCCTACTCACAGTCCCCACTATTGGCTCAATAGCACCTGCATCCTCGCTATAAAATTTTGTAAAATGCATGATTCTGTTTCATCAATATAAATCTCCCCTCTTCAAGTGGTATGGCTCTTATCTCCATTTTAGAGGTGGGTAAATGAGGTTAAAAATTACATGCGTAAGAGTAAGCAACGGGTAGGGAGCAATGCATGATTAAAATTAGGAATGGCAACTCCAGAGCCTAAAGTCTTTCACTCTCTGCCGAACTGTCACGTGTTCTGTTGAGAGGTGTTTGGAAGAAAGGAGGGAAGACCTCATGGTCCAAATTGGGTGCACTCTTGACCAGATGTGTGCACGTGTGTGTACACGTGTGTGTGCGTGCACGTGTGTAGGGTGGGGGTGGGGTCTTTGCACACAACCCTGCTGTCAGGTGACTTCCCATCTGCAACTGCTCCTGAGGTCCCTCTCTTTGGGCTGGCCTGTTTCCAAGGAAACCTGGAAAGGCGCTGGACCTTTGGATGTAATATTCTAATCTGTATTGACAAGAAAAGGATGGGAACACCTGGTTATCTGCTCTGCTCAGACATTGTTTCCTGCTTCTCTCACCCTGATGTAATTGAGTTTTAGGGCAGCTGGTTCTGGGCTTCCACAGCCTCTAAGCTTTGACTGGAAGCAGGTGACTCAGGGCCATAGTTATCTGGATCTTGACTCTGTATCCTGCACACATCATCTGGGTGCTGGGCACCTCGGCTGGCATTGGTGAGATGTAATCTGATTTAGTCTTGTTGGGTCTCCCCTGGAGAACAGGCAGGTGCTCTCTTTGGAAAGTGTCCTGTTTCCCACCGGCCCTAACCCTTGAATGACCAAAGACTGTGCAGCCTCAACCACTACCATGCAGGATGGCCTAGTGGCTAAAAGTATAGTAGACCCTAACACTTGACTTCTGAGGTTTGAATCCCAAAGTGATGATGGGACTTTGTGCAAGTTCGAATTCCCTGAGCCTCACCTTCGATTCTCAATAAAATGGGAATAATATCAGTAGCAGTTCTTATCTCATGGGGCCACAGTACATTCTGAATAAGATAACCCATTTGCAGAGCCGAAGAGCAGGGCTCGGCCATCATGTTGAGGCGAGGTATTGTGAGGAAGAGGAAGAGAGTACATGGGAATGGCAGAACGCTGAATTGTGTGGCTCTTGCAAACCAACGCCCTGGGTTCTAACTCTGACTTCACTAACTCTCATTCTAACGCGTACTGGCTAAGTGATGATGCAAAGTGAGTGACATTAAGGCTACATGGAGGCAGAGATTTCATAAGTAAAAAATCAGAAGCATTATTTTATAAAATATTCAGTAGATACTAATTTGAAAAAAATCTACTATGGAAAGTTTGTATTCTGTCTGAGCCCTGAAGAGCCTTCTAACTCATATGGAATAAAAGTGGTAAATGTACTTGAAACCCACACACGTGATAAGAGCCAGATTTTATGGAAGTATAGTCTGGGAGCCAGGGTTTTACTCCAGTTGGTACTGGGAGGGAAGCATCATTAAGCAGGATGAGGAGCATTTCCCTAGGTAATATTGTTTTGTGGTGGGAGGTGATACTGGCAGAGGAAGCCACATAGGTAAAACCAGGAGAGGTCTTCCTAATCAGCCATTGATACGTTTTGCTAGGCACAAACGTGGATGAGTTCAGGAACTGTGAATTTAGGAGAATCTGTGCTAGGCCTGGTTGACTAGAGAAACAAATCTATGGGCACTCATATATGTATAAGGAAAGCTTTATCTCAAGAGGTAGTTACATATCAAGCAAATATCCCAGTCTAGTTCAGAACTAGTCCATAAGTCCGATACTAGTCATGTAAGTCTGATGTAGTCCACAAATCCCTCTTCATACTCACACAGCCTCATGCAATGATGATGAATCCAGGGAGCTCACTGGCCAATGGGTGTAGAATTGTGTGGATCTATTGGCAGTGTCTCCGGGAGCTATCCGAGTGACTCAACAGCAGGGAGGTGAAGGAGAGAGAGAGAGGGAGAGGGAGAGAGACCAGAACGCTCCTTATGAGGAGGTCAGGCCCACAATTCTGTAACTACCCCAGCAGCCAAGACAGGAGTCACAGTATGACTGGCTTTCATGGGGGTGGGAGAAATAAAACCATCAAGATCAAATGTTCCAGGGATTTACCTGCCTTTACTCCTACTCCCACTCTCTTCTCCTCTGTTCATTTCCAGGTTGTCTAGTGTGGGTACATTAGGGAAACAAATCCACAGAAACTCATATGTACAAGAGAGAGTTTTATATAAAGGGTAAGTGCACATCAAGAAAACATCCCAACCCAGTGCTGCCCAAGCCCAGAAGTCCAACATTAACACATGTGTCTGACACCAATCCACAAAGTTCCCCTCCATCTCACAAAACACACACAATGATGCCGACTTCAGGAGGAAAGCTGAATCAGTCAGCATGTAAGTATCTCAGCGCTGACAGGGGTCTCCATATGGGCGCTCCAGCAACCAGGACTGCATTGGGTTAGGTCCATGCAGCTTCACCTTGGGGATATCTTGCAGGAAGTGAGTCTTGCCAGCTGAAGCAGGGAACTGGCTGAGGCAGCTGCACGCTGGTCCGACCATCAGAGAGCAAGAGACCCGAGAACTCAAAAGGCGAGGCTCACTGAGCCATTTATCACTCCGCCCTTCAATTAACCCCACATGTGGTTATTGGCCAGGTTGGCACAATAAACTACCTCACAGATTTTGTTTGTGTGATTTTCCCACTCTTCAATTTTTTTCCCCCCTTCACAACTTTGGGTGTGTAAACTTTTGTAACAACCAAAGGTCACTTTATCCCATTGGCTCCATTCAGCTTCCACACACAGTGTCAACCAGTCAGCCTCTGAGCACACGCTATTCAGATCCCGGGTGAAATCTGCTCGGCCATCCCATCTTTTTTCATCAGGGGCAGGGATGAGCCATGCCAGTTCAGAATTGATTTATTTTGGTCAGACACTGCCCTTTATTCAGTCAGCTGTGACTAGAGGGGGCAGCATCGTGTGATATTAATATAACTCAAAGATGAAACAACCATTCTTGCTGAAAGTGAGATGACTTGAAACACTTAGTAATAGAGATCAAAGAGTACCACCTGCAGTTCAGATCCCCATGAAGAACACAAAGACCGTCACAACTGGACCGATAAGCAACATCAGGATACATGGAGGGAACATTGAATTTGTCAAGGATTTTGCATTACTTGGATTCATCACCAAGGTTCATGGAAGCTGCAGTTCAGAAATAAAACCACTTATTGCGTGGGGAATCAATAAAGAGAAGACGTTCGGCAAGACAGGTGACCTAGTGGCTGCATTGATGGACAGAATTATAAGAACAACTGTGAGGATGCACGGGACAGAACAGTGTTTCGGTCTGTTGTACATGGGCTCGGTATGAGTTCGACCAACAACAGCCACAACATTGTGTCTTTAAGTGGGAGAGAGTACAGCTGTCATTTTGATGAGTGGGGCGTGCCTGACTGATTCAAACCATAGTATTTTCAGTCATCTCATACGCACATGAAGTCCTGCCAATCGATGCAGAGACTGGATAAGAATTGTTGCATTGAAATTATGGCTGAGAATGTTGAAAGTACAGAAGAAGAAGCAAATTTGTCTTGGAGGAAGTATAGCAAGAGTGCTCCTTAAAAGGATGACTTGTAACATCCCCTTATAGAAGGGCCTCAGGGAGGAAACAAGCCAGTCAGGGGTCAGTGTAGCAATGATGAAACATATGACTTTCCTCTAGTTCTTAAATGCTTCCTCCCCCCAGTATCATGAATCCCAATTCTACCTTACAAATCCAGCTGGACCGGAGGATATACACTGGTACAGATGGGAACTGGAGACACAGGGAATACAGGACAAATGAACCCTTCAGGTTCAATGGTGATAGGTGTGATCCAGAGAGGGTAGAGGGAAGGTGGGCTAGAAAGGAGGAACCAATTACAAGGATCTACATGGACCCTCTTCTTTGGAGGTCATCAACAGAAAAGTGAGTGAAGGGAGATGTTGGACAGTGTAAGATATGACAAAATAATAATGACTTGTAAATTATCAAGGGTTCCTGAGGGAAGGGGTATGGGAAGGGAGGGGAAAATGAGGAGCTGATGCTTAGGGGCTCCAGCGGAAAGCAGATGTTTTGAGAATGATGATGGCAACAAATGTGCAAATGTGCTTGACGTAATGGATGTATGGATTGTGATAAGCATTGTACGAGCCCACAGTAAAATGATTTTTTAAAGGATGATTTGTAGACTTTGTCTCATGTCCTTTTGAGTATGTCATCTAGACGGCCAACTCCCTGGAGAAATATACCATGCATGGTAAAGTAGAAGGTTGGTGACAAAGAAGACCCTCGAACCACCCCCTGGTGGCTCGTGAGGATAGTGAGGATCAGGTAGCACTTTCCTCAGTTGTAACTAGGGTTACTATGACTGGAGACTGATTTGACAGTACCTAACAGCTAACATCAAGGGGTTTTCCTAAGAACAGGAGGTGCCCAGAGAGAGGTCATCGGGACTAGAGGTAATCATCAAATCCATCATAGAACAATATCATAGAAGTCAAGAGACTGGACTACATTCTCACTATACAAGCAAAGTATTGATGACATCATGGTACTATTCACATGCCATGAATGAGCAGAAACAGAGGTTTTACAACAGGTAATGTACCCAGGGCTCCCTGCACAGGGTCCAGACAGGACATGAAGATGCTCCAGCTTCTTATAAAACTGTACAGAGGGCAGCACCAACACAGACCGGAGATGCGGGCGGACTCCAACAATGCGAGAGGAAGGGAAGAAACTCACTATACAGTTCTTATCCTTCCTCTTCATCACAGATTATTTCAAGCTACAATAGTTTTATAGGCTCTGAGGAGACCACCTGCAAGACTGAGCCCCCTCAGTAACGCCCGCCCCTAATAAGGTTTTGTTCTCCCTCATTTCTGACATCATTTCTTCTGTTCCTTCACTGTTTTCATGGGTCCCCATCTTCCATACAACATGCGTTAGTAAGCTTTCCTAAAGGCTTGTTTTCAAGGGGACTGGGCTAAAATGCCTTTATTAAACCTACTGGCCATTGTTCACTGCCACAGGGTACTTGCAGCGAGTAAATTGTGCCCTAGTTGTGGTAATTCTCAAAGCATCATCTCTGGGCCAGTGTTAGTAATAGCATTACTTGGGGTGTATTAGAAAAGCAAGTTCCCCTTACCTACGGAATCAAACATTTGGGGAAGTTGGAATGAAAATAGAAACATTTCCATGAACTTTTTGAAAGTCCTGCGTGTGTGTGTGTGTATGTGTGTGTGTGTGTGTGTGTGTGTGTATGTGTAGGCCCTTCTCAATACTTGTGTGTCTGTCATACTGTGGTGGCTTGTGTGTTGCTATTCTGGTGGAAGCTGTGCCACCAATATTTAATATACCAGCAGATCGCCCAGACTATGCAGTGACAACGATGATGAAGAAGAAGACAAAGAAAAGCCAGTCCAATTATAAGAGATTAGCCAGTGAAAACTTTATGAATAGCAGTAGAACTTGGTCTGACATACTCTCAGAAGATGAGCTTCTCAAGTTGGAAGGTGTTTAAATTATGACTAGTGTGATAGTTTAGGTTTATTGTGCCAACCTGGCTGATGAACACATGTGGGATTAATGGAAGGTTCTGAGCGATAAATGGCTCAGTGAGCCTCGCCTGTCTGGTCTCTTGCTCTCTGATCATTGGACCAGGGTGTGGCTGCCTTAGGTAGTTCTCTGCCTCAGCTGGCAAGCTTAATTTATCTCTGAGGAGAAGCCACACGGACCTACCCCGATGCAGCTCTGGGTGCTGGGGCAGCCCCATGGAGACCCCTGCCAGCGCTGAGATGCTTGCACACTCACTGATTGGGCTTTCCTCCTGCAGTCGGCATCATTGCATGTGTTTTGTGAGATTGAGGAGGACTTTGTAGATCAGTGTCACACATAAGGGCTAATGTCAGACTTAGGAGCTTGGACTGGACTGGGATGCTTAATATAAATAGTACAGCCTGGGAAAGATGAGGGACCTCTTCTGGAGGGTTTCCACGGGTCTGAATGGACTGGCCAGCATTGTGGTTATTGTGGAAATGTTTGAAAAACATGATTCCCATCCAGTGATCAGAAAATTACTGTGTCTGGGCCAGATTAGTATTTTTGTAAGTAAAGTTCAATGGGAATATAACCACACCCATTTATGTGCTTTTAACCTATATAGCTATTTTTATAACACAGTGTTGACTAGCTGAGGAAGTATCAATGATGTACTGCGTGGACCTCTAGGAAAAAGTTTGCTGACCTCTGTTCTAGGCACTGGAGTTACGCATTCACCACGAGTCCGTGTGCTCATTCCCAGCGTATTTGTGCCCCATGTCCCTGCCCTGTTCGCACACTCCTTGAACCTGCTCAAAGTTATATGCACCAACACTATGTATGAATCAAACAAGCGATTAAGAACTGGGAGTTTGTTTTTATGAGTGTTTTGGAGACACTTTTTCTTTGAGAGGTAAGTGGCTAAAATACATTTCTGTGACATTCATGTATAAAATGTAAGTGTGAAATACTAGAAGGAAGTGATGGAAGTGGAGGGAACGTAAATTCATTTAAAATGACTGCAGCTTCTGACCTCCCTGTAAACAAACCAGAACTGGAAATTGCAGGGAATACTCCACGGGTGTGGTTTAGAGAAGAATGGTCAATTAGAAGAGTGGCCTGTAAAAACTTCAATCAAAGAAGAATTAGGCTCATTAAAAAGGTGAATAAATAAATACCATCTTTCAAATTAAAGTGTAGATGATATGAGTAATGTTCTTTTGTGAGTTCAAGTTTAAATAACCATTTTGATTAGATAATTAGACAGTCACCAAGGCAGATAAATGGGTTTCTTTCGGTAAGTGCAGGTAGAATATCTAAATGTTACATCCGTAGGAATCTACATGTGTATTTTGCACTTCACCGGGGTATATAGCAGTTTCTCAAGTGAGGCTTCTTGAACTCATACATCAGAATCACCTTATTAAAAATATAGACAGATGCTTGGAGAGGTCCTTAAGAACCTTGATTTTAATGGCTCCCAGGTGATTCCTAAACACACTGAAAAGCCAGTGATATAGAATAATCACTCATTTAATTATTTACTTGTAGTCATTTAGTAAAATGCAACTCAATCTCAAAGGATTCTGTGAAATCAGTTAATGCATAGCCCTAATTTCATGTATTAACTTTTTGGAGCTGTATTAAAATGAGATAATACCCTCCTTAAATTCATAAAATAGATGAAGAAAGGTCACGGAGGCCTGATCTCCTCTGACCCCCACACAAGGGGAAGAGACCCCATTTCTCGCAGTCCAAGACTGATTCTCATGAGTTAGAGGTCAGACATAACTCCACCCTCCCACCTACCTTTGACCAAACTAAACCAAACCAAACCAAAGTCACTGCCATCTGATCATTGCGGACTCATGGGGACTCCTGTGGGCGTCTGAGACTGTCACTGTTTATAGGAGTAGAAAGCCCAGTCTTGCTCCCTTGGAGCTGCTGGTGGTTTATTTCACACTATTTTAACACCTCCGACAGGACACTACATCTCTGCTGGGTTTGAAACTCGGATGCAGTGGCGAGAAATCACAGATTATGGGGTTTATTTGTGAAGTCAACAGGTTACAAGTCAGGATAAGAAATGTTAAGGGTATTTTCCTTCTAAGTGCCTCTTAGCTGTGTCGGCAGGAAGTTCTCGCTCATCATCAGCCCCTCTCCCAAGGGGCCCTGTGGTTGCTGCCTTTCTTGGGCCAGTGTTAAAAGCCCCTTCAGCACTGCTGAAGACACTTGCTGTGACTTTCTCTGTGGGCAGGGAAAGCTGGTGCTCTGTGCCCTGGGATCTGTGTGCCATTGCCTGAGGTCCTGCCACCTCTCCACACAGGAATGTCAGATCGACTTTGCTGGTGACTTTATGGTTGTGATGTGTTCGCCTCCTGCTCCTTCGATGGCACCTTTTATACCCAGCTGAGTGGCAAAACTGACCGATCCCCTCACAGTGGTTCCACGCACCCTATTTGCATCCTCTGAGCCACTTGAGGAGAGTGACACTGGAATTTCACTTCAGCCGCGTTGGAGACAAGCTCACAGGATAAAAGGGTAGGTAGTTTTGGAGCTGCTTCTCTTTACTCAAGGACGTCTTTACCTGGTGTCTAGGTTTCCTTGGTTGTTAGAGGGATCCAAACTTGAGGGCACTGTAGCATTGTAAATGCACAGCAGAGTGCAGATGCATGCATGATCGTGCACGTCATGTGGTTCCGTGCTGTTTGAGGACGCGCATGTAGAATACAAGGGCCAAGGCATGGAAACTAAAGAAATGTGAAATTTCAAAGTGCAGCTTCCAACTTCAAGAGGCAGGGCACTAGTGGATGGCACCAACCGTTCACGAGAGAGCAGAGAAGAGCGCTCCTGAACGGGTCTTGCAGTGGGGCGAGGCTTCCAGTTGGTAAGCATGCTTCCTGGGTATAAGCAGAGAGTGGCCAGTCCGAATGGGATCACTTGAAGAGCCAATGGGCGTTTCCTGGAGCTCAGGACATTGAGGTCTAGTGTCTGATTTGCTTTTGAAAATGCAAAAGCAGTGTCTGTAGAGTGTGTGTGTGTGTGTGTGTGTGTGTGTGTAAGATAATATGTGACACTGAGAGAATGTATGTGGTAAAGGAGAAGAGAGAAAGCCGAGAGGTCTGCCACCATGAGGAATATTTCTTGAGGACCAAATGTGGGTATCCCTGGGAGAGAACCTGGCCATACGTCTTCCCGGGCCCTGTGAACACCATTGAGGGCAAGGAGTTCATCAGCATGAAGAGCCTGTGACTTTTGTGGACCAGGCACCAGCAAAAAACAGTTTGGTCAGAAGAACCTAAGTAACCCTTAAGGGGGGAAAAAATCCCCAGGAGAGGAAAAACCCACGTCCAAGAACCATTGAGGCCACCGTGCTCCATGTCCCAATGTCGCGAAAGCTGCCTTCCACCCGAGCAGGCTTTTCCAGCCCTGGCCCTTGCTTGTTTCCCTCCCTCTCCACCCCAATGTGAGCACAGAGGACATGGAGCTGGGGAGCAGAGAGGACATGAGCAGAGGAAGAGAGCAGACGTTGACAAGTCCTATTTCTCTCTGAGACAGGAGCCCAGCTCTCTCTGCCAGTTGCCACTGAGTCAATCCGACTCATAGCGACCCCTGTGGGTTTCCCAAACTGTAACTGTTTACGAGAGTAGGAAGCCCAGATTTTATCCCGAGGAGATGCTGGTGGTTTTGAACTGCTAACCAAGCGGATCGCAGCCCGACATGTAACCATTATACCACCAGGGTACCTGTAGGAGCCCACCTATTACCTGAGGATGAGCCAGGAATCCTGTCCTGCCGGAGTTTTCATCCAGTGAGGAGGGGAATCTCCCCATTCAGCAAACCCAAAGGACTTTGGGAGAACACTAGGCTGTGTCTCATTGCATCCCACCATTCGCTGGTCAGCGTGCCAATGACATATCTTTGCATATTAGAATTTGGTGGGGGATTTTTCAGGAGCGGTGGGCCATGGATATTTTACATTGCTTGAAGAGAACCCCATAGCCAGTGCTCCTTGGTAGTGACTGTGCAGTAAAACTGGCTTTAGGATCACCTTTGAGGGCAGATACAATCAATTGTCTGCCTGAGCTGGTCTTTAACTAAAGGTCAAACAAATTTTTCCTAGACATCCCAGGGAGAAATATTTTTAAAACCCACATAATTGTCCCACAATGTCAGGAGGCAATATTTTCAGCATTTATGATCTTACATGTTCCTGAACTTAACACCATATGAATCGCCCCTTTATATTATGTCCTGTGCTAAGTGATCCTGTCTTTTGCCGTAACCCAAGTGTGAAAATTATACTAAAATATTCACTCACTTACAAATCAGGCTCACTCCTTGTGCTGCACACTTTCTGTCCACCATCATCTCCAGGTCTGCTTCCTTCCCGTCTCCACGCAGCCCCACCGGCTGCTCCGAGGTAGAAAGATGAGGCTGACTCATCCCGTGTAGTTTTACAGCCTCAGAAAGTCTTGGGAGCAGTTCTCCTGTGGCCTGTCGGGTCATCATGAGTCAGAATTGACTCCATGACTGTGCATTTTTGATGGATTTACTCTGGTCTCTCGTCTTCTGGCTTGTGCTTGGAGGAGGTTGCAGGAACTCAGAGTGAAGAGTGGGGATTTGCCCCAGATATAGCTCCTGGAGGCATCTCCGCATGCAGGTGGCTTCCTCCACTAGAAGGCCTCTCCTCATAGCTCTTTGTCTTCCAGGGTCTAATAAGCACGCTCCTCCTCACCCCTTCGGGCCCTGGAGTGTGCCTTCAATAGCTAGTGGTGCTGTACCACAAAGTATCACATATGGGTGGCTCTATGGAACAGGCATTTATTTTCTCACAGTTCAGGAGTCACGAAGCACAACCCAGAACATTGGCTCAAGGAAGAGGTCCTTCTCTGTGAGTATTCCTGGGAGTTCCCAGTAGGCCCGTGGTGTGGTATCCTTTCCCAGTCATTGGCATCTGTCTGCCCCCCTGTTGTGTCTGTGTGTGTTTGTGTGTCCTTTTTAAAAGACACTTCTGAGTTATTAGATATAGAACCCACCCTTCTCAGGTATGACCTCATTAATATAACAAAAGGAATCCCTCTTGGGGGACCAGGGTCAATTAGCATAATAGTTCATAAAGATAGTGTTCTTTATTTTCTTTTGATAAATATCCATTGGGGTGTTCAAAGCTTCTATCTAAAGTGAAATTGCTGGTCTTAACCAGAGACAAAGAAAGCGGAAGGTAGTCAAAGACAGATGGGAGCAATTAGTTGAATGAACTGATAGACCACTGGAACCCAACCTCAGTGACCTTGAGAACATAACTAGAGGGTGCTTGCCTGCCACTGCTGATTGCTCTGAAAGGCAACCCAAATGTGGGAAATGTGGAAGAAAACTCCAAATCACACACACAAAAATCTAGGTTTACTGATCTGATAGAGACTGGTAGGATCCTGAAGACTATAGTCCTCAGACAAGCCTGAAATCGAATTCACCCCTCTGACTCAACTTGCAGCCACAGAAGAGTCAGGCCAAGGGGTACCGGTGGCGATGCTGTGGGGTGTTAACGACAAGACCATCAGTTCAAAACCACCAGTTTCTCTGAAGGAGAAAGATGAGACTTTCTGCTCCTGTAAAGATTTAGTCTCGGAAACCCACAGAGGTAGATCTATGCTGTCCTATAGGATTGCGACGAGTTAGAATGGCCTCAATGGCACTGAGATAAGGTAAGGTCTGTACTCCTTAGAAGCCAATCATACGAGATCCAATGAGCCACATTTATTCAGGGACAAAGCTTGGAAGGCAAGGAGGGATAGAAAAGAAGGGCGATGAATGGAAATGGCAAACTCTGGGAGAACGAACGTGAGAAGACAGCTATTACATTGTGTTGATTGCAATCAATGTCTCCAAACAAAATGTGTATGAACTGCTGATTGGAAACCAATTTGCTCTCTTCACTTTCACCTGAATGACAATAAAAATAATGGTAAACCCGATCTCCAAGCAGGGTCGTGTTTACAGGTGCAGTTAGATTTCAACACCAATTTGGTAGGGTCACAAAATGTACTCTAATAACAGGGAGAGAACTCAAACTCAATGGCGGTCAATGGCGAGTTTCTCTGATCCCCTGGGATCTCGCTTACATTCACCCACAGTGATCAACCCCCACCCCCACCCACCCCATTTGCTCAAGCTTGAGCCTTCCATTTGCTTTCTGCTATAACTCTGAGATGCTGTCAATTTCGTTTGTCATATAGCAAACACAAATAAATAACTGCACACCCTGGGGCTGCTGTAGCAAATGACCACACATGTGGTGGCCCCAAACCATAGACTGTTCTCTGGTCATTCTGAGGAAGGTCCACGCGCCACCTGAGCACCCTAGGGAAGAACCTGTCAGGGCATTCTTCTTAGACTCGGGTGTCACTCCTTAGCTTGTGGGTGCATCATTTCAATGTCACTCTCCATCCTCATACCACCTACTTTTCTTTGTCTCTGTATGTCATTGTCTCTCTCTCTTCTAAAGACACTTTCAGAGTTAGGGCCCACCCTAATCCCGGATGATATCCTTTCTTACCTGCCTACTTTCACAAAGACACCATTTCCAAATCAGGCCACATGCTGAGTTTCTGTCTGGACGTGGATGTGTTGTTGTTATTGTTGTTGGCTGGGGGGTGGAGAGGCACCATTCAACCTGCTACACATATTTAAAATGGTGTTTTCCTCATGAGAAAAGAGCCATAGGAAGGTTTTCTTTTCTTCCCCTTCCCTCTCAAGGTCTTTTCCTTCTTGTCTTGTTCTTCTGTTCTGCTTTTCCTGGTACAGGATCAGAACATCCCCTCCTTAGCTGAGCCTAGATTTTCCTGCCCTTCTGTTTCTTCCTTAAATTAACTTTGATTTAAAGTGAAACTGAGAAGTTCGGAGCCTGAGTTATGCTCAGGACCTTTCCCTCAGCTTCTCTCTTTCAGCAGCTCTTTAGATGGAGCTTTGCTGAAAGAAGAAGTTTGCAATTGAATAGAAGACTTCTACTGCTTAACATATGTTAAGAGACTAATTATTCCTTTCAAGTGTAAATATGAGGTAGTTTCAAAAAGTGAAAAAAGAACTTTCAATATCAACCACCACAATTTTTTGAAGCTACCTCATATGTTATGTCTATCTATCTATATATCTATCTGTCTATCTATGACTGGATTAAGAGAAACTAAATCATTGAAGCTTTCGGTAGAGAGATTGATATATTGATGGATAAGGGTTTATTTTAAGGAAATCACTCATGCAGTTGTAGAGACTGGCAAGTTCCAAGTCTGTGGGTCAGAGATCAGGATAGAGACTTCTACTCTTTCTCATAGCTAGAGGGGCTGATGAAGCACCTGCCAGTGGGTAACATACCAGGTTTCTGATGATTCCAGCATTGCCAGGCAGTACAACCAGGTCACTTGCTCAAATGCAAAGAACCAGAGGTGAAACCAGGTGCAGGATTCAGATCCAGCAAAACTGAAAGCAAGCTTTTCCAGAGCAGACACACATATATTGGGATCCACCCACACCTACAAGGAAACTCCCCTTTCAATTAGTTACCTGCTCATAGCAGATTTCATTATGGAAGTATCACATGATATTCTATATTATCATGGTGGGGGGGGTTGATAATATCTCAATTGCCTGGCTGAGCCAAGTTGACACAAAGTTATCCCAAAGGGTTAATACCTCATTGATCATCACCAATTCATAAGAATTCTTCCGAAATACAGATAAAAGTTTCTGGGGGTAGCGGTAGAGGACCAGGTTGAAGTCATTGGTCCTTAGGTTTGTAGAGACAAAAGGAGGATTACATAGTCACTCTTATGATAGAATGTTTTAAAAAGGGCTGTTCTTTGTGGCAAAAAGATCTGATAGGTCCCCCCGCCCCCTATTATCCTCTGACTGTCCCATCTGGATCAGGGTCTGACTCCAGAGCAGGGAGCGTCGTAACCACAATAAACACTTGGTGTCTGAGAGAACTAAGTCCTCATGATCTCTGCTCCTGCCTGAAATCTGGTCACCACCCCTTAGACCTCCTTCTCCTCGGTCCCCACATCCTGTCCATCACCAGGGTGTCTGTGCTTCCTTTCTACTTCTGCTCCTCCCCAGGTTGTTCTTCCACCTTGAACACACTTCTTCCCATTGGTCATTTGACTCTGTTCTTCAGGACTCAGAGGAAAGTTTGCTCCTTGAGAGATTTTTTAAAATTTAACTTTTGCTTCATTATGCTCTCGTAACCTATCTTTTAGCTTCCTTCATAGCTGTTAACATGATGTTGAATGATAGATTTACCTGTGGTGAGGAGTTTAATATGTGACTCTCTCTGGATGCTTTTACCTCACTAAGGAAGAATGACTCTTTGGCTGCCCTCGTATTCTTGGCATGTAGAATAGTGCTTGACATATAGTAGGTGGCCATTCTATATATATTGAATGCATTCATTAATCCCAACCCCTTTCCTACTTAACCCAGAAGTTCAGGCTTCTAGTTCTTTCTGGTCTCTTTTTCCCATCTCTCACATCCCTCTCCTTCCCACCATTTACACTGCCCCTACTGTGGTTTTTGCCAAAACATCTCCCTCTTGGGCAGCAGTAGCAGGTTCCACATTGGATTTGGCTGACTCTTCACTTGCCTTGTGACTTTCAGGGCTGCCTGATGTTCTCAGTAAGAAGCCTAAACTTCTTAAGATGGCTGAAGTCTCTTCCCCTTGTTTTTCATAGTAAAATATGTACAACATAAACTTTTCCATTGGAATAACTTTGAATGTACAATTCAGTGAATTAATTACAGTCAGGGCGCTGTATGGTGACCACGATGATTTCTTTCCCAAACCCTGCAGTACTACAAACAGAAAGTCTTCCATGAAGGAGCAACTCCCTGCTCATCTCCCCTTCAGGCCCTGTAAACAATTACTCTCCTTCTACATTTTCCTATTAGACATATCTCATACAGTCTACAATGCAACAATGGTACATCTCCAATGCCCATGGAGGTATCAGGAAAGAGATCAAATGACACATTTCATTAGCAGACCTGCTGCAGAAGACCTCTCCAAAGTGTCAGAAGCAGAGATGTCACTTTGAAGATTAAGATGCATCACCTGACCCAATTCATGACATTTTCAATCACATCATATGCATGCTGAAACTGCTGGACAATGGGTAAGAAAGACATGGATGTCTTTGAATCATGATATTGGTAAATAATATCAAATATACAATAGATTGCCAGAAGAATGAACAATTCTGTGTTGGCAAAAAAAAGTATAGACAGAATGCTCCTTAGAAGTCAGGGCACGTGAAACTGCATCTCCTGTGCTTTGGACAGGCCATCAGGAGCCATGGTGACATAGTCATTATGTATTGGGCTTCTACCTGCAAGGTCAGCAGTTCAAAAGCACCGGCCACTCCATGGGAGAAAGACAGGAATTTCCCTCATCCCACCCATGTTACATCTTTACAGTTTTGTAAACTCCCAGGAACAGCTCTATCCTGTGCTGGAGGGTTGCTAGGATCAAAAACAAACCGAATAGTGGTGAGTTGGGTTGGATTTTGATCAGAAGGGACCAGTCTCCGGAAAATGACTTCATGCTTGGTCAAACAGAGGGTCAGTGGGAAGAGAAAGGGAGACCTTCCATGAGATGGACTGACTCAGTGACTGCCACGAAGGATTCAATAACAGTTATCATGTGAGAATGCTGCAGCATCAAGCAGGGTTCCGTTCTGTTATACAAAGGGTGACTGAGGGAATCTTGGGTATTTGTCACCTTTTGACGATTATGATGAATGCTAAAATGAACACAGGTGTACAAGCATCTGAGTCCCAACCTCAAATTATTCTGCATCTATACCTAGAATTGCTGGGTCATATCGTAACTCTTTATGACTTGAGGAATTGTCCAACTGCTTGAGGAATTATTCAACGTTTTCCTGAAGGCCTTTTAGGAATGAATGCTTGCCTTCCACTTCAGCCACATTTTTTGGTTTCTCTTCTCTAGTCACCTGGGATTGATTTCTAAGGTGTTGGTTGCTATTTCTTTCTCTCTTTTGAATATTTCCCAAAGCTAGGTTCTCAGCCTGGTGTCTTTCTTCATCATTTCTCTCTTCCTACTTTTCTTTCCCAATTGATCCTTATTACTCTTCCTGTCTTCCTATGCTACTTCCTTGGTCCCAGTCCTCATTCCTGAGAGCACCTGTCTATTAATGGCTCTGAAACTCCCCTATGTAGTTCCTACCTGATGGCACTCACTCTGTCTCTCTTGCCTCTTGTCGTCTCTGACTCTCATTGTGTGGTCGGCTCTGTGAGGGCAGATGCCAAGTTGGGCATTTTCCACATATGAAACACATTCTAGAGTTGAACCCAGGGAAAATCCTTGATAACTTTTCCTTTAATGAAGGAAGAGAGAGATGATATTGAGGAGAGAAGCTAGGATGTTATTTTAGAGAGAATAGAAGTAGACAACCTGTGACCATTATAGAGATATTAATTTGTGCCCCCCCCCCATCACATACACACTTCGAAACAGAATTTCAAACCTGGCAATGGTTCATCTCAGGAGAAGCTTCAGAGGGTGGTCAGAGAGCAGGAACTTCTTGAAACTAAGGCTGATTCATTCTTTTCTGGGAGCCAAAGATCATTGGCTAAATGCTTCTGCATATTTCAGGGAGAGAACACACTGAGGAGTATTCTTTGGAAGGAAGCAAAAGAGGAAAAAGAGATTGCCCTAAGGTGGAAAATAGTGGGTATCTGTAAATTTAGTCTAAGAGTAGAACTTACTTCCTGATAGTTCCTAAAGGCAATGGCAAGAGGTGAAGGTAGGTCTAGGGATGAAACTTGGGGTTGACCTTCACATCACCAAAGAAATGGAATACGCTCTTTGTGGGATCTCATCCTTCATGTACAGTGCACGCAGTAAGCCAGGGGCTCATAGAAGCAGAGGTAATGCTTGAATCCAAAGCCCTCACTGCCATCCACTGAATTCCAACTCATAGGGACCCTATAGGGTCCTGCGGCTGTAAATCTTTACAGGAGTGGCCAGCCTCATCTTTCTCCTGTGGGTCAGCTGGGGGCTTGAACTGCTGACCTTTTAGTTCACAGTTCAACACTTACCTGATAGCCCTTAAGGTAATGCTTTAGATGACACCATTATAAAGGGGGAAGGTGTTTCAGAGAGTTGATGGGGAACATGGAATGAAAAGACAATGGATTCTTCCCTGCAGATGTTTTGAAGCCTCTGGTTATGTTGCAGTGGTTCCCAAGGGAATGGCCCTCTCTGAAAAGACTTCTGTCTTCTCTCCTTGTCAGTCTGAGCATGGCATGCATTCTCCTTCAGTGCGCAGCTTCTGGAAGTACTGTCCTTGGTGCTGAAGACAGCCCTGAACTCTGTGCGCTTCACCTTTCTATTACTCCGCGGGTTCAGAGGTGGATGCAATTTGTATCATTGAACAAATGCCGCCCTTCTGATAGCTGATAGCACTTATTTCAGTGGAGATATAATAATAATAACAATAATAACTAATAAAAAGGAATCCACAAAGTCATTTTGAGTGCTCTCAGTGTGGAAGTTTCTAGATTTTGAACAGGCTAAATGTACAACATAGTGACAGTGGTTATGTAGCCACAAGGTCTGAAGTTCAAAACCACAAGCACGCTCCAAAGGAGAAAGATGGGGCTTTCTATTCCTGTTAAAAGTTACAGTTTCAGAAACTCACAGGGCTACCTTGCCCCATTCGATCACTATGAGTTGGTATTGGCTCTCTAGCATGAGTTTGGTTTTGGGTTTGGAAGTGCAGTGCATCCTCAGGTAATGTACCTTCGGAGGAAAAACCTTGTATAAATCGCACATGCCAAACTACCTGAGTCATGTTGAATAGATCTTTAAGACAGGCTTGGTTTAGATTTAATGATGTATCTTCAATGTGGGTGGAGATTGGAACTTTAATTAACAAAGAGAAAGCCAGGATTCTGAGGTAAGGAACAAAAACGGTCCTTAAAAGTTGAAAAAATGGGGGTGGGGGGAGTTTAAAAAAATGTACTCGGTTTGGCCTTCAGTGGAAACCACTGACTTGAGTGAGTGAGACCCCGAAGGCACCGAGCTTGAACTTGCTTAAGAGCATCACTGGATTCTGCTCTTTCTTCTTTCTTGCTTGCACCCTTCTCAACAAATGCCATCATAATAATAATAAAAATTAAATTAAAAAACCATAACAAAAAAATGACTAAATCAGGTGCTCTTAACCTGGTTAGGAGAACGGCTCCCACCACGCCGCATACACACAGCTTTGTATTACCATTGCTGCTTTTAATTAGACAGATCGTCAGCATCTTTATGGACTAGATTTATTTTCTTTACATAATAATCCCTTTTAAAAATAGGCTGAATAATCAAAACAGAGATACATTGATATTATTTATACCAGCTTCTTACCTCATATAGTAGCACCCTTCTGGTGCAATAGAAAACTGTAATTGTTGGTTAGCATCAGTGTCAGGTTAAAATAACTCAGCGCCATATTCTTATTTATGAATCGCAATAATAATATCATTTAAAATATTCCTTTTCCTCTGGAGGGGGAAATAATCTACTGTAACATTAAGCCCATAAGCACTGCTCTCCTTCTAAGAGTGTTGATTCATGGCCTGTCTTTTTTTCTCAATACTAAACTACTCTAATTCTCCTTTAACTGGTCTCCCCACTGGGCAAATTTAACCTCCAAACAGTATAAAACTCGGCAGCGCATCTTCCCGTTTGAAACCAGCTCAATCTGCATATATTCTCTTCACTGGCAGAATTTACCTTGCCTTCCAGGAAAGCTCCACGGTGATTTGCAAATGGGGCTGCCCAGTCTTTGGCAGTTTCTGAATTTTGGCTCCCTTCTCCCTCCAGGGTCAGCAGATAACACCTCCTCCAAGCCCCCAACCAAGGACCTCTTAAGAACTCAGCATTAATCAGGCAAGCTCCAGGCTGAAGGCTTTGGCATTTGTTGCACTGACACTTGGAATATTTATCTTTTAGCCAGGGAATATTTGACAGTCTAGTTTTGAGTTTCAAATGAGATGAGAGACTTTTTTTCCTGTTCAGTTTAGCTGATAGCGTGCTACTTAAAAGGGGGGCTAACTAGTTGTTCTTTCCCTCCCTCCCTCCCTTTTACTAAGAGACTCCGTGGAAAATAAAATTTAATATATGCTCTTGAGTAAAATTTCCAATTTAACTAGAGCCTGGTTCCAATTTCCGTGGGCTGTTGAGGGTGATAGTCCAAATGCTACCTGAGCAGAGTTGTAGTGGTTGGTTGAGTGTGTTTTGGTACTGGGGATAAAAATGGATGAAAAGCTCATGAAAAATGTCAGCAGTTCAGTTCTGTGTATGAAAAATGTATGTCATTCACATGGATAAAGACACTCTCTCTCCACCCCTTTTTCCTTGGGCTTGATCTTTGCTGGCTGGGATTCTAAACACCATTCTTAAGACCCAAATGAAGGGTAATTTTCCCCATCCATCCACAGGTAGCTCACATCTTCCCTTCTCAGGGAAACCTTTCTCCATCCTACGTTCTTCCTCCTTCTTTCCCTGATTCCAGAAACCACTCAACTCACTCCCTTCCAGATCATCTTTTAGAACATGAAGCTGCTTCCTCAGTTTCTAATTGTGAGCGCTCGCCTATAAATGCTCAGGGAATCAGAACCCAGCCTTCTTCATCTCCAAAGACCAAGTACCTGCCACAGGGATAAACATGTATTTGCTGATTGCTAAGTCAATAAATGCTCACAGAAAGTTGAATAGGTACAACTTTTGGAATGTGTGTTGAGGGGCCCGTGTTGCTCAGGATAGGGAGCAGAAACTGGTTCTAAGAGTTGCATACACTCACTGAGGAGCAGAGGGGAATCAGGGGGTTGCCCCGCATGTGAGATTGGGTTCTCTAGAGAAACAAAACAAATGTAGCTTATATGGATAGGTTACAAAACTGTGGGTCAGATGCTAGGCTGGAGACTTCTCCTTACCCATCAGCTTCCGGTGCTGATGAATCCAAGATTGGCAGGAAGATGACAGACTGGTAGCCAAAGAGGCAAATACATCCAAGGCAGGTTGCTGATGATGCCCAGGACAGGCAAGCAATATAAAAGGCCATTGTGTCAAGTTCAAATCAAGGTCTAGACTTGGACTTGTCCATATCAGCACATACATGTTGGACAATGAATTAGAAGGACCACAAAATAAATGATGGATTTGAAAAATAATGTTGACAATGAATATTGAAAGTACCCCAAACTGCCAGAGAACAAATAAGTTTGCCTTAGGAAAAGTACAGCCCCAATGCTCCTTAGAACCAAGCATGGTGATGCTTTATCTCATGTACATGTTACCATGAGAGACCGGTTCTTGTAAAAGTACAGAGTCAGCGAGTTGATGTGATGGCTGCCACTATGGTGAGAATGGAGCAGGACTGGGCAGTGTTGTAATCAACCCGATGGCACCTAAGACCAACAACACGGGGGTTAGTATTCAGGGAAAGGCAGAAGGGTAGAATTATGGTGAACACTGGTCTCTATCCATATCTGCTTAGTACAGTAGTTCTCACTCTATGGGTCATGACCCCTTTGGGGGTAGAACGACCCTTTCACAGGGTCTGATTTGTATCAATAGCAAAATGACAGTGGTGAAGCAGTAACGAAAATCATTTTATGGTTGGGGGTCACCACAACATGAGGAACTGTCTGGAAGGGTCGCGGCATGAGGAAGGTTGAGAACCACTGGCTTAGCAGAATTGGGGACAATGGACACAGTCAGAGGTTGGAAGTGTTGCAGAGAGAGTAGAAAAGTGGACACAATGCATTCATGGTTTTTTCCATTGAAGGTAAAGATGTTATTTTTTGAGAAACATCATTCATACTGCACATTTCCTCCCTCTCATCCTAGAAACAAACAAGGGAGCATGCAGTCTCTTTCAAAATCATGACACATGGAAGGTTAGCATTAGCTCGCAACATTAACAAGTAAAGGGGAAACATATTTACTCTATGCCTCTTTGGTTGATGTTTTCTCCAAGTGATATTCCATTTATATTACCAAATCAGTATAAACCAGGAAACACTATATAACTAGTGGTTGTTGAAAGTGGAGGGGTCTTCTTGTCTTCTCTGTAGCTGTGTGCCTCAGATCAAGTACGCTCACATTGAAGCAGATGATGCACCGGCCACACAGTGGTTGGAAGTCTGAGCAGTCTGCACGCTGTGGAAGGCTACCATGACCCATAGTCTACATTGATGTTGTAAAGTTTGCTGATGGTCTTCGTGGGTATTTGGCTTTTGGGGCAAGTAGTGGGAGGGATTCCAGGAGCCATTCAATGGATGATCTGAGAGAAGTCATAGGTAGGCATCTAATTTGGAAGGTGAAGCCCTGCAAGAGGAGAGTCTGAAGCATGAAGAAACCCTTCCCTTCAATACCCCAGAGGAAAGCCTTCACAGGAGAGATGCTAAAGAAATGTATGACCAATGAAACCCAAACCATGAATTCATCAGCAGCAAGACTCTTGATGCAGTAGGGCTGAGAGAAAAGAGAGTTCAAAATGAAGATAGGGAGTCAGATCTGGAAGAACAAATCAAGCTCAGTGAGTGAAACTGGGTTTTTAAGACTGAATCGTCCAAACCAGTCACTGGGCATCGTCCTGGGATGGACCAAGATTGAGTAATTCTTGTTTGCTTCATACTGAGCTGAATGTTAGGCAGCAAGGTGGTACACATTTAATATAAAAAATCTATGATTTCATATGGAAATCACTTCTCTACTTTCAAGTTAGAGGCAGTGAATTAGAAAAGAAATAGGTGTGTTTGTTGTATTTAAAAGCGCATGGGTTCTAGTGGGCATTTGTCAATCATTCGTTGGCTGTCAAGCATAATGTGTAGGAGCTCATTTCATCCTCACAGTGGTACATGGCAGATTTGATTAGTATGCCATGTAATAGAGGGCCCCTCGGGCCCAGGGAGATGAACTTCTACATGCACTACAGCTTATGCCTGGGGAAGGTATAATTCAGTTCCAAGGAGTCTTACTCCTTCATCCATGCTCATAGCCCCGCTCCAAACTGCATTCCACCTCCATAGTGCAGTTGCAAGTATTGTACAAGCATCCTTGAAATTAGGAGCTTAGGACCGCTCTTTAGAAATAGAATTCCACGTTTAGCAAATCGTTAGACAAGTGTGCACTTTGTTGGCTGTTAGATATAAGTCTCATGTGACCACCATCTATCAGAAAATGACCTTCTGAAATGAACAGGCACAAGGACATATTGACTTCGGAAACCTGAATGTTTATATTTGACTGATTTCATATGGGGACTAATAAAAATAAATGCCATCAGTCGCTTCCTGTATTGTCAGCAATCCTTAAACCTTTACCACATTCTCTGCAGGATTAGTTTTAGAAACTGGGCACCACTAAGCCAAAACAAACAAACAGCCTGTTACTGGTGAGTGGACTCTAACTTGGAGTAACCCCATTGAATGGAGTGAGCATTTCAAAGAGGCTGTCAGTCTTGGCAGAAATACGCTGCCATGTCTTTCCCCCAGAGGGGCTGGTGAGTTTGAACCACTTGCATTTCTGTGTACAGTCAGGCATATTAACCCCTGCACCACCAGCGTGCCTTAGGGACTTCTACCAAACATTAATTATCATTGCACTTTAAAACAGGAGGGAAAAAAATGTGGCTAACTAGACTGTCCTAAAAAGAAAAGACACGTACACTAATTTGATCTTTGGGGTTAATTTATTTTAGAATCCTCTGTGGTAACGTTAATCTCCAATAACTCATTTCACGTGGCATTGGATGCCAAATGTATTTTCAGAGGAATCTGATTGTAGCCCAGTGTGAATTCTCTATCTTTATTTAAATGTTAAATGTCACAAAATAGGCCATTTCACAAAGCAAAGAACATTTCTCATAGCTTAAAAAATGCAAGTAAAATAGCTGGTACCTATTAAGTTCATGTTATTAATTTGTACTCTTTTAAGCGATTTAAAAAGTTAATCTTTCATTGTAGTGTTTCAGATATTTCTACCCCATACTCCAGAATTGACATTAATCTCCTGGAGCATACGACTAAATACACCATTCGTTTATTTCTTCAGCGGTCTCAGTTCTCCCTTTGTATGTTATGCGTAGGGAAGGTGAGCTGACCAGAGCAAAGTCGGCCGTTAACTATGTCACCGTGATCACACAGGGGCATGGGAAGCATGGAGGGGTAATATTTCCCCGCATGTAATAGTTTCAGTCACTAAGCAGACCGTCCTAGTGTGGGACTGAGAATCTAGACGGAAATCTCTCTAGCGTCGATGGAATTTGTAGTAATTAGGAGACTGGAAGTGCTGCCCTACAAATCACCCTTTATGACATAAGGTTGGGGCAGCTGTGCATACTAAGTAACACGCCCTTTCATTCGCCCCTAGAGTTATGTGCCATGAGAAGTTAGTTCTTGGTTAAAAAGAAAGAAAGAAAAAAGAAGACTCCTCCTAATGGGAACTTCAGGTGTAATTCATGTGTGTTTGTATCTGGGCTTAGTCAATCTGCTTACAACATAGCTTTGTGATGTGTTTTTTTCTCTTCAGGTGTTGAGTAGGTTATTACACTTAGGAAAGAAACTCCCATCCATGGGGGGTGTCTTTAAACATGTCATTGTAAGCTGCTGCTGGGTCCTGGAATCAAACAATACTCAGTGTGTCAACTCCATGGCTGGCATGGGCTAGACACTTATAAACCAGAAGATTTTCATAGGCTGATTTTCAAAACATATTACCGGGAGTTTTCTTCCTAGTTCCTCTTAGCCTGGAGCATCCACTGAAACTTGTATAGTATCATAGCAACCCACAAACTTCTACTGACAGGCAGGGGTTGGCTATGGATGAGGTGCATGGACCAACAATTGAACCTCGATATCTTGCATGGAATGGAACCACATTCAAACCTGAATGGCCTGTCTACACAATGCCACTGAGTTGATTCTAGCTGCTAGTGACCCAATAGCACAGAGCAGTTCTGTCCCTGTGGGTTTCTGAAACAATGTCTCTTTGCTTAAAAGAGCAGACAGTCTGGTCGTTCTCCCATGGTATGGGTGGTGGTTTCACACCACTATCTCTGTGATTCGTAGTCCACCTTGGAAGCCACTATCCTATGAACCCACTGAGTCTCCAGGGAAGAGTAGAGATGCGATAGTCAAAATGACAAGCACAGTCTGATAGGTACATAATCTGGTGTCAGTTTGGGACTTGAGAGGATTAAGAGTGAAGGGATGGAGTCTTCGTTCCGATATATACATACACTCTAGACATGTGAGCGACCCTTTCAGTCACCCTTAATGTAAAACTCTCTCTCATACACATATGAGTTCCTACGGATTTGTTTCTCTAGTCTACCCGGACTAACACACACATACACAGTGTCTAATTTGTAGGTAGATCTGTGGAATTTGACTTTCGGGGGCCTCCTTTCCTTAACCTGTTCTCCCTCTAACTCTGTGGGTTACCTTAGGGAGCTTCTGATCTTTAGTGATGCAAGTTGTATAATATTGACCCGTTTCTCTCTCTAATGGCACAGCATCATGTAACCCCAGGGAATTAAACCTGGGCTTCCAATTGTAAAGGCCTCTGACTACTACAGATGCTGACTCTTCATCTATCTGTGGTGACCTCTGACTGCCACCAGAGTTTCTCTCTCAAAAGTTCACAGAGACACAGGACAACAGAGCAGCGATGGCTTTTTGCTATTGCATGGTTTCTTAAAACTGTAATTTGTAAAACATGGTTATACAGCTGGTACAATCACAAGGTGTCAAAGGGATCAGGTATCAGGCATCATCAGAACAAAAAATCTTACCATAGTGAATGAGGGGGGGTTGTGCGGAGGGGAGACCCAAAGCCCATTTGTAGGCCACTGGAGATCCCATGCAGGAGGGGTCTTGGGGAGGAGATGAGCCAGTCAAGGTGCGATGTAGCACTGATGAGAAATACAACTTTCCTCTAGTTCCTAAATGCTTTCTCCGCCCTCCCATTATCATGATCCAAATTCTACCTTGCAAGTCTGGCTAGACCAGAGGGTGTACACTGGTACATATAGGAACTGGAAACACAGGATGATCCCTTCAGGGCCAGTGGTGTGAGTGGTGATACTGGGAGTGTAGAGGGAGAGTGGGTTGGAAAGGAGGAACTGATTAAAAGGATCTACTTGTGACCTCCTGCCTGGGGGATGGACCACAGAAAAAAAAGTGGGTGAAGGGAAATGTCGGACGGGGCAAGATATAACAAAATAATAATTTATAAATTATCAAGGGTTCATGAGAGAAGGGGGAGCGGGGAGAGGAGGGTAAAAAAGAGGAGCTGATGCCAGGGACTTAAGTGGAGAGCAAATGCTTTGAGCATGATGAGGGAAATGAACATGCAAATGTACTTTACACAATTGATGTATGTATGGATTGTGATGAGAGTTGTATGAGCCCCTAATGAAACAATTTAAAAAGTACAAAAAAGCACAGTTATAATGTGGCAATGATGTATCTTGATTGATTAGTCGAAACATAGTTACCTACTTTGTGGATGAAGTCTTTCCGAGTATGAGTGCTTGCTTTGCTATACAATCTTTGGAATCTGGAAACACCAAGGAGCCAAGTCTTCAAATCATCATTGACAACCAAACCCACCCACAGTCGTTGAGTTGATTCCAACACTTAGCGACCTTACAGGACAGAGCAGAATTGCTCTCAGGGTTTCTGAGACAGTAACTTTTCACAAGCACAGAGAGCCTCGTCTTTCTCCCACAGAGAGGCAGGTGTGTTTGAACCACTGGTGTTTAGGTCGTAGCACAGCAAGGAACCGGCTGCACCAGCAGAGTTCCTGCATGGCAGCCAAGGGTGCAGGAAGCAGAGCTAAGAAGGTCGGTGTCATTTGTGTGGTCATCATTGACTGATTGATTACATGGCCTTACAACATGCATCATCCTCTCCAGACTAAAAACCCCCTAGGGCAGGCAGAATTTTAAAGACTGAATGGATTATTCACCCAAGAACAGAGTCGACTATTTCTTAACATAATCCTTGGCTTTGCCTGTGGACCCTTCCCTACCATCCCAGAGAGGTGAGACCCTTGTTGTGATTCCCTGGGTTCCATCCAGGAATTTATTTTCTATGAAAAATGTCTTAATATTTCCCCCATTTCCCCACAGTCTGTGAATCTGCCCGCTGCCATTAACTTAGACCCAAACCACACAGACCGTGGGCAAAGATATAATCAAACTGCCATCAAAATCAATACAGTGATGATGTTTATTTGATTTCCATCATTGGCCGTAGATGAGCTTGAATATGGTCCTTACTTCATGGCATAGTGACAATTCCACAGGACTTTATTATTATTTTTTTGAAAAGCATTCATTTTGTTCACTGACAGTGATTTCAAACGACTACATGCAGATGAGTAGAGGCACCTGTCATTCCTGCTGTCGAGTTCCAGTTTGATATCTCATCTGGAGCCTTCAAGGACCCCACACTGAAATTCCTACCAGAATCTGCTACTAAATTTGTTGTACGGGTGTTTGTTATCAGAGCTGACACAAGGATTTGAAGTCATAAACCTGAATTGGAGATCCGATTTGCCTTTGACTCTCCTTAGTGAACCAGTGTAAGTTTTCTCATACCTGGCACCCACTTCCCCTACATCTGGAAAATAGCATCCCAGGATCCTTTGAGAGCTCTGCCCTCCATCCAGGTGGTCAGGATAAACCGACTCTACCTTTCAGGATCAGGAGGGAGATACCTCAGCAATCAGACTGTTTTACCTTTTTGCTATAACGTTCAATTCAAGGATGGCATGGTGACTCGATTCGAGTTTTTACACCTAGAAAAATGCAGATAGCACTAATTCTTTGTCTATGTTGCTAGAACAGTGAGAAGAGGCTTAAGCCGCTGGCAGCAGTTTTGTTACCATGTGTCAAGAACCTACCAATGTAGCCCACACCACACAGAGAACAAACAGAACTGAGAGATGGAGAGAGGTGAGGTGCCAATGACATTGCATAAAGCTTTGGGTCTACTTTTGCCTAAAGCTATTCCCTAGAGTTTTCATCTCCACAATCAGTTCCAATAAACGATAATCACGGAGCCACTGTGACACGACAAATAGCACTGACTGCTAACCAAAAGGTTGGTGGTTTGGCCCCACCCACCCAGGGTTCTCTGGCAAAAGATTCAGCAGTCTTCTCTGATCAAGACCCCATGGGGGCTGTTCTATTCCATTAGGGAGGCTGGGAGTCCAAAGGTGACTTGGCAAGAACCAACAACAGCAATAGACAAAGAGTTAACACTTCCACCTCTCCTTAAGACAATTTGAGATACATTGTAAGAATCACAAATGATACAGAAACAGTTTTCTTATTAGGTAAAATTAGACCTAATTATGGCATTGCGAGGGAACTGCATGGTGTGGTAAGGGTTCCCTGGTGGTGTGGAGGTCATGCATTGGTGTCCTAACTGCAGGTTGGTGGTTCAAACCCATCAGTTTCTCCATGGGATAGAGATGAGGCTTTTTGCTCCTGTAAAGAGGTAACGCCTCAGAAACCCACAAGGGTAGTTCTACTTTGTCCCACAGGGACCTTATCAGTTGGAACTGATCCAATGACTGTTTGTTTTTATCTGTGTGGTTAAGGACACCTAGTAGCATATGGAGGTATTGTTTTCCAGAAAATCATATCAAAGCCTTGATGGAATTAGATGAAGCATAACTAAATAACATGTTTTCTAGCAGCTACTTTTATAACAGATATTGTATCCTTGTACACTGAGTGCATTCTATAGCTGGGCTTTTAGATCTATTCCTTTATGTTGTATAGGCGGCCTGGGGGGTACAGTGGTTGCTAACCAAATAAGGATTTACAGCCTACGTTCTTCTGTAGTGTCGCTATAAGCCAGAATCAACCCAATGGTAGGTTTGAATGGTTTAATAGTATAGCTTGATGACAATTTTTCAAAGATGCCAAACCCCTTCACCACCTCCCTCCAGTATTTTGTCTATTTGTCCATGGCAAGTGTGGTAACCGCTTGCTTTCTAAACTGTATTCTGAATACTGCATTGGGTCTTATATGATCTAACTGATGTCTAGGAGAATTCACGCATTTGGGTGATGGTGCTGCTGGTGCAGAATATTGGCAGTGCCGTGGCTGCCAAAAGAGCAATCACATCTGTTTTGGTAGAAGCATAACCGGAATGCTCCTCAGAAGCCAGGATGGCGAGACGTGGTCTCGTGCGCTTTGCACATTGTATCCGGAGAGACTAGTCCCTGAAAAAGGACATCACGTTTGGTAAAGTGGACGGGCAGTGAAGGTTAGGAAGGCCCTTGACCCCATGGACTGGCACAATGGCTGCAGCAATGAGTTCACGTATAAGAACCATTCAAGGATGGCACAGGGCCAGGCAGTGTGTAGTTCTGTTATCCATGGGGTCACTATGAGTCAGAACCCACTTGAATTCTTCTCGACCACTTCTAGAAGAGAGACTAGGCTCTATTGTTCTGAGCCCCACATTGAGTCTTCTATTATCATTTATTGAACTTTGCACCTGGAATGAACTCGTAGGAAATCAAGAGCATACCCACAGTCATTTGCCTGAAGGCGGAATGTACTCTTTTTAACGTAGTAAATGAAGGCATCAGTAAAGCTATTCAGACCGTGGTCTGATGTCCACTTCCCCATGGCATTTCAGTAAGTCTTTAAGCAGGAGGACGCACTCAGTGGGTTCCTGCCACATGTAGGCTCTATTATAGGTATTGGGCACATGTAGTCCTATTGAATTCTCATAAGCCCTGCTCACTAAGGCCATGTAGCTTGGATTTTCAAAAGTGGAACCTGTGACCAGCGTATATTGCAAGTTACTCGACTGGGATTAAAACCTGTCTTTCAAATCGGGATCCTCAACTGGCAATGTCTCCATGACAGTGTGCCAGGAAAGTAGTGTCATCCCAAAGCCCAAACTGGGTGCTTCTTGAGGAACTGAATCTGCAGCTGACCACAGAGAACGCCTTGGTTCCTGCTCACCGTGAAGACCTATTGGTAGAACTCCATGTTAAGGCGATGCTGTGGGTAATGTGGAGTGTCATCCTGCTCCCTCTGCTGGACTAGGGTTCTCATTCCCCCGGCTTCTGCAAGCACTTACCACCATGTCTCTCAGCAGACCCTCTCTGTTGGGATCTGCTTGCCTCTACCCAGGCTTTACCTCTTCCCTCTTCTTGCTTAAGGTCTACCACACTTCTTGACCTCAATCTGGGAAACTGGAGAAACATCCCCATTCTTGTGGTGGGGTACCCTGAGGAGACCTCTACTGAGACTGTTTCACAGTTTAACTCCTCTCTTTGCCCAATCCTGCCTTTCTTACTCCCTTATGTGGGTGATTGGTTCCCAAGAGCTACCCACTGCTATTGACTTTATTCCAGCCCTTACAGACCCTATAGAAGGTTCCCAGGACCTCAGGTCTTTAGATGAGCAGACAGCCCCCTCTATGTGCCACAGATCACCTGGTGGGTTCAAACTGCCAACCTTATGACTGGCAGTCCAATGCCTAGCCCACAGTGACGCCCCGAAATCTTCTGCATGCAAATTCCTATCTCACGGCCCATCCCAGGAAACCTCACCTAAGCTAGCATCCATTTGCTTATGCATTGTTCATTTATTCATCTACCCTTCATTGGCCATTCATTTATCCATCAGTTGCCTATGCAACAGGAGCAATAGAAACATGTAAGACATTGTATAGTTAATCCTAGCTATTCATGTAACAGAGATAAAAGCCAAAAAGAAATTCTAGAGAAGAAATAGTAAATAACCGAGATCATCTAAAGCAGAAAGTATTTCAAATAGGTTTATTGAAATCCTGTTTAGGCATCCACTGTGTGCCTTGAAAATAAACAAAAAACTATATTTGCTCTGTAATTGCTTGAATCATACATCTTTTACCTTGATTAGCAATTTCAATCAACCAAGACATTACTGCATATTTTCAAATAAAAGCTGCATATTTCTCCACCAGAAGTCCTCTATTTAACCTTTTTACTTTCTAACCACTCTTGATTTGCTAGAATTAGGTGGTGTTATTGCTCATAAAAATATTAATTTCTCAAAAATTGCAAAACCTCTGCAAGAATGAATCAAATGAAATGGCTAAGGGATTTCCTATTCTTTTGTATTTAAAATGCTATTTCTATTCACACCCTTTGATTTCTAAACTTATTTTCCTTTTGTCCTTATGTTAAAAGAAAAAAAATTTTTTTAACTAAGCCTACAGTTTTCTGACAGATTCTTACACTGGGTGTTGCAGTCAGAGGGTGTGTTAGGCAGTTTCTCTGGAGAAGGGAACCCCATAACTCTTGTCTATGTATGTCCATCGGAAGAGTTTTTAAAGACAGAGATGGGGAACTCTGTTGTAGAAGTGAGTCAATCCAGCCTGTGCATGTCTGTGGGTCAGATGTAAGCTGAAGGGTCCTCCTGGTTCCAGTAGCTGCAGGGCCTGATGCACCTGAAAGATGAAGCAGGAAGCTGCAGAGCTGAATGAATCTGCGCTCAACCAAATGAATCCCAGGTCCCAGACCTCTGATGACTACTGGGATCACCAGGAGATATAACAGGAAGCCAATGAACCA
Source organism: Tenrec ecaudatus (assembly GCF_050624435.1). Taxonomy (NCBI): domain Eukaryota; kingdom Metazoa; phylum Chordata; class Mammalia; order Afrosoricida; family Tenrecidae; genus Tenrec; species Tenrec ecaudatus. Next base: position 16,073,264 of record NC_134544.1, read on the forward strand.
GAGGCCAGATCCAGATCCAGCAGTAGAAGTGAGCTGGCTCACAAACACTGTCTGTTTCTACTAAGAGGAGGTCACTTCCAAGTGTAACCTCTCCCAAATAACATCAGGGCTGTGGTGAGATTAAGGAGTCATTTCTCCCCACAACAGCTTGCTTGGCTGCTTCACTGATGATTCTATGGTAGCGTTGGCCGTACTACCTGAGACCATATCATGGGAGGATCCTGGCCCAGCCCAGTTGGCAAAAATCTCACCTATCACAACGGACATTCCACTGTGTTCAATGACTATGAAGTCAATTGCCAAGACATTCTTTTAAGCCTCTAGGTGGACTTGAACCTCCAACCTATGTTTACTAGCTGGGCACTTTACCTCCCACAAAGTCTCCCTCCCAGTTTAGAATATTGTATTTTGATATTAAGCACTCCCAGATTTTCTCACTTGAAAGTTGTTGAAAGAGAGGGTCTGGAGAGTGTGTGCACTTCAGAATGAAGAAGAGCAGCAACATTCCCTTTGCTGGAGGGTCATGCTGGAGAGTTGCCATGCTTGACGTACGGCTGATGCCTAAAGGTACCGTCGCTTGGACGTGTGGAGGCCCAGCCTAGCTTCTCTCCTGAAGACCTCACACATTCCCTTTCTGGACTGCAGGCGCCTTCGGTCACATTTCAAAATCTGCAATCAGAAGCTCTCGCTGCTGTGTGCTTCCCATGTTTCTGCCGGGCCAGTTTAATCCTCCAGGGATCTTCTTGCCTTCTGTTTCTCCTGGAGGTTCTCTTGCTGCCAAACGGATTTCCTGACTGCATCACGAAGCTGAAGCCATTCAAAGGAGGCTTTGTCGCCATCATTGGGCAGAGGTACAGGGTGGGAAATCACTCGGTGGGCGCGTTTGCTTCTAACGGCTGCAAACGGCTGTGGCCCGAGTGCCATCTGGTGCCTCGCGTTCCTTTTCTTCTTCACTCTGGGACCAGGTGGCAGCTTTCACGGCCTCTCTTCTCCTCTCTCCCCTCCCTTCCTCTCCCTCCATTCATTTTGATCACCACTCCTCCGTCACTCCAACCCCTTTTCTCATTACCTCCCCTAATTCCTTTCCTGCTGTCTGTTGTACTAAGCGCATTGTTAGAGGCATTCATTAATATATGCAAAGTATTTTCAAGTCCTTAGGAAGAGAAGGGACAGAGGCTTCTTATTTTGAATAAACATTCTAAGGCCAGACTGGAATGATTCGGAGGAGGAAAAAAAAAAGCCCAGGATTGCCCTTTATGTGACAAGTTGCTATTTATCTAGATAATGAGATGCACCCTCAATAAATCATGCATATTAATTTATTATGAGTTTACTTGGTCATACCAAGCTATCCTTATAAGATAAAAATATATTAATACCCTTTCAAGGCTTGGGAATCAAAACCCCAAATGGACATGCTTACTAAATATACACCCATGTACTATACATTGATATTCATGGCTTATCTGGTTATTAATTGGATTTACACAGGTCACACGCACACACACCCCGCCCCCAAATGCTGTAGAGACTGTTCCCTGGGCTGCCATAGGGCAGTCAGCTAACAGCAGCACCACTGCAGGCTCTTCAGAGATGGGAGGGAGGAAGAAACCCTTAGCTTCAGACTTCAAAACAACAATTTTAACTAGGCATATTTTAATTACCCAAGAATAGAACTTGGCCAGCACACCAAATTGTCTTTCCTCCTACTCATTTTGGAATTTCTGTAAAGGAGAAGAAACACACACACACACACACACACACACACACACACACACACACACAGAGAGAGAGAGAGAGAGAGAGAGAGAGAGAGAGAGAGAGAGAGAGAGAGAGGAGAGACCTGCACTGCATTGATGTACATATTGATATTTGAAAACATATTTGGATCCAGTCAATTGCACATGATATCAGAAATTAACAACTTTAATATCCACTTTCAGATCAGTAACGAGACTACAAAAGAGAGGCTGCATATGGCAGACTCATCTGTAAGTTCAAACTCTTGTCATCGCTGGCTGGCAGGCCTGTACAATTGCCGCCTTTGTAAAGACAGAGCCGGGGCCGAGGCCTGACCTCCGTTCCCAGTGAGGCAGAGGTATGTGGTAGGAGTGGGTGCTTCTTGTTTTTCACACAATCTCTTCTAAAACAGTGTTTCTCCAAGTAAAATCTGGGGTTCATCTGCTTCCAGTTTTCTCTAATAAATTCTAATACCTGTGCTTTCACCAAAGCACCCCGAAGCAGATTCTAGGGGCGGTGTCTGGAAAAACTGGATTTAAATGTGTGACCTGGTCTGAAAACCATGACTCCCCAAACACACAGAGGCCCAGTGAGAACATTCAAGCTATTTGTTAAATTCTTTAATAATTATGTAGTCCATTAATTGCTTCCTAAATTTTGTTCACTGAAGGTGGTTTGGGAAACCCACATGACAGTGGAGAGTCAGTCACCCATCCTTAGAGTTGGTGAAGCCTTGAAGGCCATTTGGAAGAGATGGCAGCTCCAACTGCTCTGCTGACTTCTAGGTTTTTCTCTTTGCCCCTCTCCCTCTCTACAAGTAGCATGTCCCCAGGTGCTTACGATTGAGTTTTGTGTTGGCAGGATCTGGAGAATGGTCTATCCTCCAGTCTTAGCAGCTCGGGAGCTGGCAGAGCGGAAAGCCACAGACTTCAGAAGGAGACAGACTTGAGTCCCAATTTTCTTTCCCCTGCTTGATTTCCGAGCATCTTTGGGTCATTCACTTAATACCTTTCAGCCCATACTCCTTATCTTTATAAAAAAAACCAATAATGATATCATCTTACCATGGTTGTTATGGGCCTTAAGACGATGCATCCCCGATAAGATGATGTACATTTCCATCAAAAACCCCAACTGATTCCTCTCACTGTGCAATCAACACTAAACATGATCGTTGCTCCCAACTGTTTCCTGCTGGGACCCAGGCGTGTCACTGTGGTAAGGCGGAGTAGTGGTCCTGAGATGGACTTCATAAAGCCCTTCATGAAGACCACCACTCTGCCACACTCAGTGCACACTGATATCAGACTCAGTTTGATTTGTGCCAAGCCTCTCAGGTCCCTTTAAAATCTGAGGGTCGTGTGCCCAGCCCCCATTCTCCAAGATTCCTTTGCTTCCAGGATCTCATGACTGTGACTATCTTCTGAGGGCCACCCTCTCTGTGTTGGAGCTACTTGGCTGCACATCCAGCAGCAGGAAGACACTAGGAGATTGCATGCGCATTCCCAGCCTGGCCTGTGCATGAGGATGGAAGCCACCTCTTTGGCCTTGAGGTGGGGTCATCATCTAGGTGTGAAGAGCAGACAGAGCTGGGCTTGGACTGAAAACTCACATTTGCTTTGTTCCTTTCCGTGCTCCGTCCTACTTGCCTATTTCTTTAAGGACGTCTCCTGGCTACGCATCATTCAACAATGCAGTTACAGAGGAGTCCTCATCCCAGGGCTGTTCATTACAGCACATTCACACCAGACAAGCAAGCCTGGACTCCCGAAATGGTCTAAATGCTACCACCCCAATAAGGTGATCCCCAAAAGGAATGTTTTCCAACAGGGGGACACTACATGATTTAAAATCAGGTAGATGTGTGTCAGAGCTATATCCCTTTACCTTATTCAAGCTGCGTGCTGAGCATACAATCTAAGAAGGCAGACTGTGCAGAAGAACACAACACCAGGATGGATGGAAGACCCAGTAAGGATTTGCGATATGTAAATGACACGAGCTTCCTTGCCGAAAATGACAGGAATTGAAGCGCTTACTGTTGAAGATCAACAACAGCCTTCAGTATGGATTATTGCGCCATAATGTAAAGAGAACAAGTCTCCTCACAACGGTAGCAGCAAGCAACATGGTGATTATCAAACCCAAACAGCACAGCAACAAAACCTCACTAGCACCGAGCTGATTCTAGCTCACAGCTATCCTGTGAGTAGAACTACTCCCTTTGGTTACTGGTGCTGTCTTGGCAGAAGTAGATTCCCTCTTCTTTATCCTGGAGAGCAGCTGGTGAGTGTGAACCACCGATCTCTCTGTTAGCGATCCAACACACAACCTGCTGGACTACTCGGGATTCTTCTCATGTTCAATGGAGAAAAGATTGGACTTGTGAAGCATTTCACTGGATCCACAATCAATGCCCATAGAAGGAGTCATCAAGCAATGAAACAACTGATTCCCTTAGGTAAATTTTCTGCAAAAGACCTCTTTGAATTGTTAAAAGGCAAATATATCACTTTTAAGAGCTAAGGTGCACCTGACCCCTGCCATATTATTTTCAGTGACCTCGTATGCATGTAAAGGATGGGCAACGAATGGAGAAGACTGAGAGTATTCATATATTTAGATTATGATTTGGGCAAAGAATATTGGATGTAGCAGGGAGCCCTGGTGGCACTAATAGGCAAAAGCTGGGCTTCTAAGTGAAATGCCATTGGTTCACACCCAACAGCTGCTCTTTAAGATAAAGCTGAGGCTACATGTTCCCATAAAGATTTACCCCCCTGGAACCCCTACATGGCTCATGGCACATCAGAAATGACTCAATGGCAGTGGGTTTTTACGTGAAACAGGGGCAGCGGGCTTTGCCAGAGCAAGAACACATCTGTCTTAGAGGATTTACAGCTGGAGCGTTCCTTGGAACTGAGGATGGGAAGACCTTGCCTCACTTACTCCGGACATATTATCAGAGAGGATTGATGCCTGAAGAAGGACATCATGCGTAGTAAAGCATCGGGTCAGTGAAAGGAAGACAGCCCTCGTTGGCACACGGGTGGCTGTCCTGTTTTATACACAAAAGCTCTGTAAGTACCATCGCACAGTGCCTGGAGGGGCACCGACACTGGTTTCCATCTTTGGGTTTGAAAATGTAGAACAAGGATCAGCAGTTGTAACTATTTTTATCCTCACAGGCCACACACAGTCTCTGATGCGATGCTGACCCCTGACTTCCACTGCTGCCTCACCTTTACTTTGGACAAACCTGTGTGCTTTGATGTTATTATCTGTCCAGGGGGGCCCGTGGGTGAGCCTGCTAGTTAAGTGTTTAACTTTTTTCAGAAGATTAATCATTCACACCTTTTAGGAAGGAACTTGGATACAATCACATTCTTTTTAAAAATTTTATTGGAGGCTCATACAACTCTTATCACAATACATACATACGTACGTACGTACATACATACATACATACATCAATTGTATAAAGCACATTTGTACATTAGTTATCTTCGTCATTCTCAAAACATTTGCTCTCGACGTAAGCCCCTGACATCAGCTCCTCATTTCCCCCCTGCATCCCCGCTCCCCACTCCCTGATGAACGCTTGATAATTTATAAATTATTATTATTTTGTCATATCTTATACTGTCCGTTGGCTCCCTTCACCCACTTTTCTGTTGTCCATCCCCCAGGGAGGAGGTTATATGTAGATCCCTGTAATCAACTCCCACTTTACACCCCACCCTCCTTCCACCCTCCCAGTGTTGTTACTCACACCACTGGTCCTGAAGGGATCTTCTGTCTTGGATTCCCTGTGTTTCCAGTTCCTCTCTGTACCAGTGTATATCCTCTGGTCTAGCCAGCTATGGAAGGGAGAATTGGGATCATGATAGTGGTGGGGGGAGGAAGCATTTAGGAACTTGAAGAAAGTTGTTTGTTTCATTGTTGCTACACTACACCCTGACTGGCTTTTCTCCTCCCAGCAACCCTTCCGTAAGGGGATGTCCAGTTAGCTACAGATGGGCTTTGGGTCCCTACTCTGCTCTCCCCCTCATTCATAATGATATGATTTTTAGTTCTTTGATGCTTGATACCTCATTCCTTCAACACCTAGTGATCGCACAGACTGGTGTGCTTCTTCCATGTGGGCTTTGTTGCTTTTGAGCTAGATGGCCACTTGTTTACCTTCAAGCTTTTAAGATCCCAGATGTTATATCTTTTGATAGCCAGGCACCATCAGCTTTCTTCACCACATTTGCTTATGCACCCATTTGTCTTCAGCAATCATATCAGGGAGGTGAGCACACAATGATATGATTTTTTGTTCTTTGATGCCAGATAACCGATCCCTTCAGCACTTCGTGATCGCACAGGCTGGTGTACTTCTTCCATGTGGGCTTTGTTGCTTCTGAGTTAGATGGCCGCTTGTTTACCTTCAAGTTTTTAAGACCCTAGATGCTATATCTTTTGATAGCCGGCCTCCATCAGCTTTCTTCACCACATTTGCTTATGCACCCATTTGTCTTTCACAATTGAGATCATGTTCTTTCAGGCTCCATGGAGCAGTTCTGTTCTGCACACATGGGTCTTCAGGAGTTGGGGTGGATTCGAACCAGCAATGGGCACCAACAGCGTCTGTCCTTTACCAGCTTGCAGTTGCTAGCTCACCTAGGTGGGCGACCCAGAATGACTAGTGTGCCGTTCAATGCCTTTAAACTTCTGGGAACAAGTTGAAAAACAGAAGGTTCAGCATTACTGCTGGCAAGTGGGTCATCTGCCCCGAGGGCAGATCATTTTGAAAATAACAGTTACTGGTGGCAATGGTTATAGATAACCAAAACCATGCTTCTAGCGGAAAGATAAGATTAGCCTTATGAATTCCCTGGAAAACAAGCAACACCAACAGCCCGAGTTTCCTCAGGATTTTGTGATCTTTATTTTACTATCTTGCCTCCGTGGGCCATTGACATTAATCCTACTCTGGAACCAGTTTATTTACCAAGTGCCAGGAATTCCGCATGAGCAGAGATGAGAAAGGCTTATTTACATTCAACATTACTTGACATTTTTGTAATTTTCCCCTTTCATGACAAAAGGAGAATATTTACATTAAAAGCACATCAGTATCCTTAGTAATCTCCTTGAGCAGACAAGGATGCATCAACTCAGGGTGCCAGCAAAGAAGAATGGGAGTTCAAGGGCAGAAACGCCTGTTTCAGGCAGATTTTAAAGCCAGGAGATTAAGGAGAAAGCATGCGACACAATTAGACCTGGGGAGTCCGGAGTCACTGCATGGTCTCCCAGGGTGGCCTTAATGAGAGGAACCCCACTTTAGAGAAGCCACATGCACTGGGGGACCCTTTCATTGCAGTGAAGGAGTTAACAGGCTTGGAGGCTGCGGTATGGTTGTCATAATATATCTGGAAGTAAAGCTTTTTTCGGGGGAAAAATTGAATTTTTATGTAGTATAAATTCAAATTTTGCCTTCAAATAATTCATTTTGCTCGAAATAAAATCAATATTAGACTGTAACACCCGTGGAGTGAAATGCATTAGAACGCGGGGATATAATGTGCACTGCAGATATATTGGCAACCCTATCCACGTGGCTTGACGCAGTCGCTGTAAAACTAGTCAGGGTCCAAGGCTACCCCTCTCCAAGAACGCCCGGCAGCACAGTGGCTACATTCCTGCCTAGGAAAAGAGAGGTGAGAGGTTTGAACACCGCCCCTCTCCCACCCCTACCCCCACCCTCACGCGGGAAAGATCTGGCAATCTGCTCCCCTGAAGATTTCAGCCTTGGGACAGAGGCGGAGCGGTCCTCTGTCCTGTAGGGTCACAGTGAAGCAGCATGGACTTGACTGCAATGGGACTAAGTGGACCCATGAGGCGCTTTTAGGGAGGTACATTGCCCTGACGTTATCGCTCCCGAGATAGACCTGGGCCTCCAGTGTCGGGCGGTGTCGTTGACAACTGACGAGGAGTATCTTGCAGGGCCGCTGGGCAGAACGCAAACGGGTCCAGAGTGGTCAAAGCATCACATCCTTCGCAGCGCAAACCCAAACTGTCCGGTTTCTACCGTGGCTCTCCCATCTTGCTTCACCACCCTGAGAGCATTCACGCGGCAGAGACACTTTTGTAAATCCAAGGGACTTTCATGAGGAAAAAGAAAGTTCCGGGTATTACAGGCTCAGAAAGTACATGCTATTTGTGGAAAGTGTGTCACGCCGCTCAGTGACCGCAGGAGCTTGAGAGTGAACGTGGCCGCTTCCGAAGAGCCCGGCAAACCACGCGAAAAGAGTGGAGCATGAAAGTGCACACGACTAACCAAGAGCAGGAACCCGTGCACCCAGGCCAGGAGAGCCAGTCCTGCCTCCATTCCGCTCCTGCATTGCCTGAAGGGGCGCCTTAGGCTTTGCCCCGACCTTATTGGCTGAGTTCAGGTGCACCTGTGCGGTGTCATGTCATGTTTGTTGCTGGTGCCTAGTATGTACTCCCAGGGCTTAAGTGACTTGGGTCTGAGCATGCTCAGTTGTGGACTTTCCCGTAAGTATTGGGAAGACAACCCTTGAACCGTAATCTAGCGATCTGTCAACACCACGGTTATCAACACCTCTCCTGAAATCCATGGCAAGTTTTATTGTATTATTTTGTTTTCCTGGTTGTTGTAGTTGAATTGTGGTGTTGGTAGGCTATTGACTGGATACCATGACTGCTGGAAAGCGAACAAATCCATTTTGGAAGAAGTACAGACTACTCCTTAGAAGCAAGGATGGGGATACTGCATCTTATGGGCTTTCGACAGGCCTTAGGAGGGACCAGTCCCTGAGAAGGAATCATGCTTAGTAAGTAGCAGGTCAGCCAACGAGAGGAAAGCCCTTCCGCACTTGGCCAATGGACCACCTGATTGACCCAGGCTTGCTTTGGTCTGGGTGCAAGTATCTCTCACTGGTTCCATGACAGAAATTTCTTCCCTGCCTTTTAAAAAAATTGTTTGGGGGTTTTTGCCTTCTTACACATTATTAGTATTTTTGTCTGAATACTGTTATGTTTTTACCCTTACTAGCTTAGTGCGATTTCTATTGCTTTCTGTTGGTTCTCCCAACAGTGAAGCTCAGGAGGTGTGGATGCATAATGATAATAGTGGATATGGGGAGTTCAGGGGGGCATGGCAGGGCAGGAATAACTAATGAAGATAGAAGTGGGGAAGGAGCACTAGAATGAATTGTGATCCCATGAATCATCTCAAAGGCAATTTGATCATGGGGGAGGGGGAAATGTTGTAAAATTGATGTGGGGGTGATTGTGAAATTCTCCGTATATGACTGAGTGATTGAACTATTGAATTATATGATATGTAAATTATTTGCGAATAGAACTGGGGGGGGGAATCAAGATTCCCTTATAGCTATTTAAATTTGTTTAGTTTTTAATATTTTCTGCTTTACTTGTGATTGAGGTTTTACTTTGTTATTCTTGTTAGTTTTCTTTTTCAATGTTTTTCTTTATATGAAATCCAGACTATGTAAATCTATAGAGATAGTAACTGTATTAGTTACTATCTTGGGCGCGGGGAGGTATGGCTGGGCAGTTTGAGGCGAAATTAGTAACCAATAACCATGAGTACAAGAATGAAGGAAATGTCCTAAAACTTATTGTGATGATGATTGTACAACTCTTCTGGTTGTGATTGAACTATGGTGTAATATGTGAATTGCATGCCAATAAAACTGTTGGGGGAAAGCAAAGATGGATCAGTACAGAGGTTGAGGCAATGGATTCAAACATCACCACAGTTGTGAGGACGGCACAGCCCGGGGCAGCCTTTTGTTCTGTTGTACAAAGGGTCTGTGTGAGTAGAAATCCTCTGAAAAAGCAGCTCTGCCTGCTCCTAACTGTCACAGCGATTCGGTTCAAGCCTGAGTTCAGGCTGGTCAGAGAGACTGGCTCTCAACAGTGCCCTGATATGATTGAGGAGACAACCCCTAAACCAGTGGTCAAGATATTTTAAAATGAGTGTGAAGCAGGAACTTAATCACAGAACCAGGTAAGGCCGAGCAAAGACTCAGTGTATTGCTTAAAACAGTTCTTCTTGTAAGTCTAAAAACTCATGACTTGGGTAAAACTTTGAAATGATTAAATGGTAGAACCTTGCCAGATAAAATCAAAGCAGATTTTCACCTCTTAGTGGTGGAAATGAGCATTTCCCTTATAATTCAGGTATGATAGTCAGCATCCATTGCTCTCTGCTTGGGGGGTGGGGGCGGGGAATCTTGGTTTTCTTCTCTTTCTGAAACTTGAAGATTGTCTGTCTAGTCTCAGATATGACTTACGCTACAGTGCCTAGCATCCCTGAACCTTACGCCGTACCCCTCTTCCTTAGATCTTCCGTATTTTCCATTGATAATGTCACCAGATGATGCTTCACCCCATTGGGTGAGTGCTCCTGGCAAAGACCAATATGGTAGCCAGGCAGCATTCACCACCACGTGCCTGACCATTAGAATTGGGTGGCTGAGATGTTCACCTTGAGAACTCTATTTTATCAGGGGGAGAAGGGGGGGGCCAGGGGGCGGTCCCAGGTGGCATGAGGGGTTGAGATGGCAAAATATTTATATGAACAATGAACTTGGCAGCGTTCTGCAATGGAGGCAGGAAAGCATCGTGCTTACTAATGATGTGTCTAGACCACAAGGTTTCATCTCCTCTTTGTGGCTTGAGCACTGAAGGAGGGGCAGGGAAAACTCAGTGTGTATTCTCTATAAAGTCACACAGCTCTCCGGTCCCATATCCATCTTATTTTCGAACATCCTGGTACAAACAGACAAAAGCTGTTATTACAGAAGGTGAAGCGGATAGCTTTTAATATATCACGTCCACCAGGATGAAGGCATAATTGCTACTTTTATGTTCATTTTACAGTGAATAGTAATTAGCCTTTGGCCCATTACAGTGTGTGAACATCAGATTACCCACCTGCTCTTGCTATGTCTCGTTAACTTAAACTATGTGCCTCAAGCATTATCAGAAAAACAGCTCCTTCTTCCCGCCCTGCTTGCAGGCTACTCGAGATCAATTCATTAAAAAAAAGTCACAGATGAGTGTGAGCTAAGGACAAGGACTTTCACAAACTTTATTTAGGCTGCACAATGATTTTAGTATTATTTGCGTTTCCCTCCTAACCTTTTAGCAGATTAGTTTCCTATTCAAGAGTCCACACACTGTTTCTTCATGACATTGATTGTAATCCCCCCACGTTACAGCACCCTCCCCACTGCCTTGCTGGCTTTCCCATGCCCATTTGTCTTCTCTTCTATTCCGGCCTCCTGAGGTTTCTCTCTGGGTAAAAGCTCTCTTTTGATCTCCTGTGGTCAATTGTTGGAAGCTATGCATGCCTCCCAGTGTTACTCTTCACCTTATAGGCCTGTGTATTACCTCGCAGAAAGTTGAACCACTGGGATGAGGTCAGGACAAGGACTTTGGAAGATGCTGTGCGTTACAGTGGTCGGAACACATCACATAGTTTTTGGGAAACGGAGGCACACTGCTCGCTCTGCAGTCCAAATTATCTTGTATTTTGGTTGTGACATGGTTTGCTGGGCTATTAGCCGATTTATGAAGATAATTTTATAACTGTGTTACAAAATCAATGCATGCACTCAGTCCCAGAGAAAAGGCAGGTCGAAGATAAACAGCCTTTGCTGATTTGCAGCTGAAGTTTCCCTCTGGAGGAAATGGGACCCAAGGTGAAATATTCAGGAGGATCCCCAAATCACAAAGGGAAACTCAGCTCCCCGAGAACTGAAAAGCTGAAACACATCCACAGAAGATCGTAACTAGCCAGACTGCGACAGGCGGGAGCCTTTCCCCGTCAGAGTCACCTTGTAGACCCTTCTGTAGTTCTCTATCAGTTTACAGGAGAGGTAACTCAGGCTTAAAATATAAAGTGGGCCTGGCGGTGCCAATGGTTAAAGTGCTCGGCTGCAAATCCTACGGTTGATGGTGTCGCAGAAGAAAGGCCTGGTGATGTACTTCTGAAAAATTCCTCCACTGAGAACCCTAAGGAGCCCAGTTCTGTTCTGATGGGGCAGGGTCTTCATGAGTGGGATTCCACACCATGGCCACAGATGCTGCCTCTGGCCAGAGACCTCCCCAGCTTCTTTCTTAGAATGCATGCTTACGTGGCCAAGGAGAGTTTTGTGACAGTTGACAAGGAATAAAAACAAGCTTAGTTTTGCTACTTAGTTCTCATTTCCTCCCTATCGTCTTGCTCATCTACAAGCAGTAAGTGAAGTTTGGTGCCAAGGGGGAAGAGCAGGCCACAGGCTTCACCATCAGGGTCAGCTGCCACTTGCCACCTGTCAGGTGCCCGGTCCAAAGGCATTTGCAGCTGCAGTCATTGTTTATTCCTGCGACAAAACTCAACAAGTGGATTACTTGTGGAGCTGCTAAATGCAATGTCAGCCGTTTGAACCCACCAGCTGCTATTTGGGAGAAAGATGAGGCCGTACGGGTCCATAAAATTTTACGGCAGCAGTCCTCAACCTGTGGGTCGTGACCCCTTTTGGGGTTGAACGACCCTTTCACACATATTTCCAGTGGTCTTAGGAACCGAGACACTGCTCTTCCATCCGTCTCCAGGCAGGTTGGCCCACATGCAGATACGCCCACCTACAATTACCCAGCGTGAAGCCTGTTACCCATGCTACGCCATGCTTCAAGACAAAATTTCATTTATTTGTCATTAGAAAGAAATATTTCACATGGTAGAATTACATATTGTTTCTCTGATGAATCACTATGCTTTAATTATGTTCCATTTATAATTGAAAATATAGCCTGCATATCAGATATTTACATTGCAATTCATAACAGTAGCAAAATTTGTTATGCAGTAACAATGAAAATAATGTTATGTTTGGGGGGTCACCACACATGAGGAACTGTGTTGAAGAGTGTCGGCGTTAGGAAGGTTGAGAACCACTGGTTTATGGTCTCAGAAACACTAGGGAGTACTTCTACTCTGTCCTAAAGGGTCACTGGGAGTCGAAAAGGACTTGGTGACTATGGCTTTGGTATGATAAAACTGACCACAGGCTCAGTGGCTTAAAACAAGATCACTGCATTACCTGCACTCTTTAACTTGAACTTCTGCAACAAAAACAGCCCCAAAGGGTGGCTTTCAAGTGCAGGCAATGGTTTGCTCACAGTTCAGGAGATGCAGGGCATTGCTTCCAGGGAAAAGCCTTATATGTGGGAATCCAGGAGGCTCCTTCGAGCTCCCTGGCATCTGCCTCTTCCCTGTAAGTCTTCCAGGGTCTGTTCTGTTCTTTTGAGAACGCAGAGGGGATTAGATTTAGGACCCACCCTACTTTGGTATGGCCTGATAAACAGCAATGAAAACTTATTTCTCAGCTGGTTCTTACAGGTTCAGGTGTTAGAATTGGACCACAGAGAGCACACATTTTGGGACAAATCAATTCAATCCATAACAATATCAGCTCCCAGAGAAAGGCCGCCTTTGTGTGAATCCAGGAGGCGCCTTTGATTTCCCTGGCATCTGTCTCTTCCCTGTAAGTCATCCAGGGTCTGTTCTGTTCTTTTGAGAATGCAGAGGGGATTAGGTTTAGGACCCACCCTACTCTGGTATGGCCTTATTAACAATAAATAAAAAAAACTCTTATTTCTCAGCAGATTCTTCTTTACAAGTACAGTGGTTAGAATTGTAACACCCATAGCACATATTTGGGGGTGAATCACTTCAATACATAACTATATCTTTTTGGCCTGGAGGTTAGCACAATCTTGGATCCAGTTTCACTGGTTCTAGTATAAACCCGAGAGCATCCTGCTTTATTCTGTTTTGCCTTTTCCGGTTTCTAGAGACTGCTCCCATCTTCCACAGTCTTCACTCCAACTCTGGTTCACTCATCCCATCTCCTTTTCTGACTCTGACTCTTTTGCCACTGCCTTAGGTGAATCCTGGTGATTACATGGGACCTGTAGGCATTCCCTGGGCTAATCTCCATCTCAAGAGCCAATCTCTGGGCCCTGTCATCTTGCATCCTCAGAGGCTTGAGGGGATAGGCTGTGGACATCTTTGGAGAGCGCACTGCTGCAGTACCACATTAGTAGTCTGAGAAACACTGAAGGCGGTGGAGAAAAGCACTCAATTATGGGATGGGTGACAGTGATGTGTGGCTAACAATATTGTAACTGTAGCAGCAGTTAATGTAGGTGTTCCGCTTACTCAGGTCCTATCAGGAAGACTGTAGTCCCTAGCAGGTCCCTGAATGTCACAACTTCTGTGTCACATTGGAGCAGCTGATGCCCTGATGCCACATCAAAGGTTGCCTGGGAGATGCAGAAACCTGAAACTGTAAAGAATGACGGGAACAACCCTGGGTGTGACTGTCATAACTCCGAAGGAAGTTCTGAGGTCTTCCCCTTGAAGTCCTGATAACGGGAGTAACTCTTGTATGCATGCGTTTCACAGGGCATTCAGATCTTCTTAAGAAACTCCGTTTAAACAACCTCTAATTAATTAATTTAAGGCTGTGACATGAATCTCTCAGTTCTACAATGGGGGAGGAAAAACTCAGGAATGACAAAGAAGCAGCATTTTCCATGTAATATTTTTGTAGGTAGCCAACTAATTTCCATTGTGGTTCACCAATCTTTTGTTTATGACACACATACACACACACACCACCCCCCCAAAAAAAACCCAACCAGATCTTCAGGGTCTCTTTTAATTGAGGAGGCTGCGTGAAATTATCTCCATTTAAACAGCATCTTAAAAGGTTTAGTGTCCCCTGGTAAAGATAAAACATCTCATCATTATCAATTAAAGAACTCCTGAAGTCTTTGAAAAGAGGACTTGTTTGCTTAAAATACATGAAGGTCATATTCACCCTGTAATAGTCATTGAGGAATAGTCATTTGTTATTTTTAAACAGGCTGTCATTTAGCCATTATGAAGATGAATAACATTTGTTATTACCTAATAATCTTCCTTTTGATTACTGGGGGAAAGACACTTGCAGACACCTTATGTGCCTTTCTTAGCTTGTAGATTATTTATGTCTTTTGATTAAATTCCATCAACAAAAATGCAAGGCTCTGTCCTCCAAATTTAAAGGGAGGCACCTGGGATGGCCCATGAAGCCCGGGTCCATGGTATTTTGGGTTGCATATGTTATCTGCCTACTGTTCATGCAACGTTGCAGAAACAAAGTTCATTTTTTAATATCAAACAGATTGTCAATGGATGCTATGCTGCCTCTATTAAGGTTAGTTTTTGGACGGCCGCCTTCTGGAAGAGAGTTAATGAAGCTATAAGTTACCTGGGTGCCTTCATTTGGAGTCAGGCCTAATTATCTGGATCTTGGCCACACGATTGTCCAAGCCTTATTCTGAAAGCAGATGGAGTCGCTCAGCAATGACTTCATTTGTATTAATTTGTTACACTGTCGTCTGCTATTCATTTCAGAAGAAGTATACTCCCATTGTCCGAGAGCACGAGGAGACAAGATTATCTTGGTCCAGAATTAAGAGAGACACGTGCTCCTTCCCTTCCTGGTACTCATTGCCCCCACCTCCAAGCATTTAAGCAGGGGCCACTTTGGACGGGCTTGAGAGGGTAATTAGGCTACCTGAGATTTATGAGCGTTCGTTTCCTAGACACGTCAGATGACCGACACAGTGACCCGCAGTTCGAAAGGGAACCCCGTGGAGCAGTTGTTGCTGTCCTCAGGTTTCCCTGACTCTGAGAGCCCCCGGGGGCCACCCCCCCCCAGTGCCATGGAACCTCCCCGCTTTGACTGATGCAGAGCATCCTGTGGTTTGCTGGCAAGAACAAGCTCTTTGTTCTTGGTGGATCACGGAGAGGGGCATTTGGATTGCAATCTCAAGGGTGGTCATTCCTTTGAAGGTTGCTCTGGTTTTTAATATTTTCGGCTTTCTTTCCAATTGGGCTTTTTGCTGTTTTACTTCGTTCGTGCTGGTAGCCTTTTGGACTCCCTGTTTCGCATCTTTCTCTGTGTTTCAGCATAGGTAATCCAGGATGGGTGAATGCAAGAGACAGTCATTGGCTGACGGTTCCTCGTGGCACAGCTGGGGAGGCTGCGGAGGAGCACAGGGAGTCAGAAAGGGCTCTATAGGCGATTGCTCAACACTTCTTGATAGGATTGGACTATTGAATTCACGATGCTCGGATTGCGTCCCCATAAAACAGCTTACAAATAAAAATAAAAGGTGGCCACATTCTGCCTCATGTTCAGTGTGAGATTGTCTTCAAGGAGAATAGCATGCAGTGGGCTCTTGATTCAATTGTGACCATGCACTTCCAAGAGCGATGAGTGACGAGTAGGAGATCATGTGACTTTTCCGTTGACGAGGGCTAGTGGTGGCTTCTGCTGTTGTTATTGTAGCGGCAAGAGGTCAAAGGTCTACCTGGCTTTTCTTGGTCACCAGGACATATCAATTCAGCATCTAAAGACTTAGATGGAGACTAACAACTGTTCAAAACCCCAAATAGCTACCGGCAAATATGTGGGATTCAAGTATTCACTAATGTATTCTGATCATAAAACATGCAATTTGATACCAAAATATATGGATGAAAATTGAAAATAACATAGATGATTTTACTGTTTGTCAACCTAGTAATAAGTGTTTGTTGATGAGAACAACCCAAAATAGGAAAGTGATTTCCTCAAAAGAAGCCTTTTATTTGCTCTTGAAACAAAGTTAAAATTCCTGATACAATATCAGACATTCCTGTGATTGCAATATATTCAAGGTTTTTCTTAGCCCCGTTGGCACATTGGGTTACATGTTGCACTGCTAGCCTCAAGGTCAGAAGTTTGAAACCACCAGCTGCTACCAGTGAAAAAGATGAGGCTTCCTGCACCCGTAGAGATGTACCTCTCAGAGACCCATATATGTGGTTCTGTTCTTCCCTACGGGGTTGCAATGACTCAACTGGATTTGATGGCAGTGAATTTGGTTTTTGGTTAGAGATGCCCAAAGTAGGAGTTAAAAAGATGAATTATCGTTCAACCTTGGGCTTTGTTCCATGCTCCAGCTTCCTTCATTGAAAAATAAAATTTACAAAGAGATACATAATATAAATCCTATGGCCCTTCTAGTTCCAACATTCATCAGGATAGATTCCTCCCCTCACCCTAATGTATGCCTCCATCACTCCTAACTTGGATTATCACCAACAGAGCTCCAGACATCCCCACTGGTCCATTTCCCAGGCATCTCTCCAAGGTACTGTTCACACGGGCAGAGGAAGCTTCTCCGCTTGTGAAGCCAACTGCACCGACTCCCCTGGTCCAACCCGCCTTTTTACCGTATGGGTCTTTTTTTTTTTCTGGAGATATCTTCCTTCCATGCTCTGAAAGACTGCTTCCTTCTGCCATCCACACTGCTGAGTTCATCAGCAGATAGTCTGTCCTCCAGTTTAAGTGAGCTGCTCTCAGGCACTCCCCCACCACTAGTCTGCACTTTGTCACATGGTGATGGCTTGCTGGAAGCTGTGTCACTGGTATTTAAAATTATAGCAGGGTCATCCAAAGTGAACAAGTTTCAGCAGAGATTCCAGACTCAGAAGCGACTACAGAGAAGGAATAGGCTATCCACTTCTGAGGAATTAACCAGCGAAAACCTTGTGAATACCATCGGACCACTGTCAGATACTGAAAACTTGTCAGAAACATTGTCAGAAACAGTTCAAAGGCAGACTATCTGGTTGAAAACTCAGGAAAGGTATGTATCAGGGTTGTATCCTCTCACTAGACTTATTCAATCTGTATGGTTAGCAAATCATCAGAGAAGCTGTACTATAGGAAAAATAATTGGAGGTGGGTTATTAACAACCTGCGATATGCAGATGACACAACCTTGCTTGCTGAAAGTGAGGACTTGAAGTATTTGCTGATGAAGATCAGGGATTGCAGCCTTCAATATGGCTTACAATTAAATGTAAAGGAAACCAAAATCCACAACCCAAGTGTATTAGGCCAGGTTGACTAGAGAAACATATCCAGAGACACCTGTACATATGTAAGAGAGAGCTTTGTGTCACAGAGCAATTTTATATTGAGAAAAGATCCCAGGCCAATCCAGGTCAAGTCCATAAATCCAATAGTAGCCCATATATCCCATGGTCAATCAATTCCTCTTCACACAGCACTTGCAATGATGCAAAATGCAGTAAGATCACAGGGCTAAGGTGCAAAGTCGTGTGGAACCAATGCTGGTGGGAGCATCTCAGCGCTGGTGTTGGTCCCTCACAAGAAGGTGAAGCAGAGAGAGAAGATGTTCCCAGAATCCTCATGAGAAGGCCATGTTCACAAGGAAGCAGCATCAGCCTGTGACCTGATTGACAGGCTAGACCCCACCCCTTCACTTTTTGGGGGGAGGAGTGTTCTTTTCATTTTTTAATAAATCATTTTATTGGGGCTTTTACAGCTCATAACAATCCATAATCAACTGTATCAAGCACATTTGTACATATGTTGCCATCATCATTTTCAAAGCATTTTCTTTCTATTTGAACCCTTGGTATCAGTTCCTCTCTTTTCCTTCCCTCCCCAACCTCCCACACTCATGAACCCTTGATAAATTATGAATTATTATTTTCATATTTTCCACCTTCCACCATCTCTTTTCACCCACATTTCTGTGGTTCGTCCCCCTGGAGACGGGTGGTGGTAATGGTGATAGTGGCTATGCATTGATCATTGTGATCTGTTCCCCCTTTCTCCTCCCACTTTTCCCTTCCCCTTGTGCTATTGCTACTCCCATTGTTATTCCTGAGGGTGTTTATCTCTTCTGGAATCCATGTGTCAAGAGTCCTTATCTGTACCAGTGTACCTGCTGCAGTTTAGCTGGATTTGTAAGGTAGAACTGGGATCATGATAGTGGGGGTGGGGTGGGGCGAGGAAGCATTAAAAAATAGAGGAATGTTGTGGGTTTCATTGGTGCTGTACTGCACCCTGGCTGACTCGTCCCTTCCTTGTGACCCTTCAGTGAGGGGATGTCCATTTTTATACAGATGGGCTCTGGGTCTCCACTCTGACCCTCCTTGTTTGCATTGATATAATTGTTTGTTTGGATCTTCTGATGCTTGATACCTGATCACATGGGCTGGTATGCTTCTTCCATGTGGGCCTTGTTGCTTCCCTGCTAGATAGCCGCTTGTCTAACTTTGCCTTTAAGACCCCCAACTGCTATATCCTGCAATAACCAGGCACCATCGCTATCTTCACCACATTTGGTTATGCACCCATTTTGTCTTCAGTGATTGTGTTGGGAAGGTGAGCATCACAGAATGCCAGGTTATTAGAACACAGTGTTCTTTCATTGAAGGAGGACTTGAGTAGGGGCCCACTGTCAAGCTGACACCTTGATACTTACCATATAAATATCTGTACATAGACCTATATCCCTATGATTCTATATTAATATGTTTACATATATTAATATATTTAAATATATACATGTCTATAGTCATACCTCTGTAAATGTCTTTTGCCTCCTAGTACTTTCCTCTGTTTCCTTTTACTTTCCTCCTGTCCCTCCAGCTTGTTGGACCTCCAGTCAACTCCCAGTAACTCCTCTCAGCTACAATGCACTTGATAAAACCCCACCAGGTGTTCTACACCCTCCTCACCTTCAATTTTTAGATCCCTTGTTGATCCCTTGTCCCGGGGTTGTTGGCTCCCCACTCCATTTTCCTACCTCCCTTTCTCTCTTGTTTTCTTGGACCATTGGTCTCCTTGTTTTCTCCTCTGGGCTGTTTATCTTGCTTATCTTACACAGATAAACATGAGGGGGGGAAAGAAGAAGAAGAAATGGAGGGGGCCATAAATAGTTTCAGGTCTGTTTGCTGACCCTCCCTTATGTATGCTTTCCAGTCAGGTCTGGTGAGGTGACAAGCCCTGCCCTTTGAGTCTGAAGTCTATTTTGGGGATTCTTTGGGGACTTTATTGCTTTGATCCATTTGCTGCTCTTTTGTGCTCCCTTGATGTTTTGCCTCAGTGTGCACCCCTTTACCCTTAATTACCCTCAGGTTGACACAATATTTCATAACTATCCCACAAGGCCATCAGTATCATGATAAATGGAGAAAAAATTGAGGTTGTCAAAGATTTTGTGATATTTGTCTCCACAATCCATGGTATGGAAACAGCAGTCAAGAGATGAAACAATGTATCACATTGTGTAAATTTGCTGTACAAGACCTATTTAGAGTGTTGAAAGCAAGGGTATTAGTTTGACGATTAAGGTACGCCTGACCCAAGCCACGGCATTTTCAACTGCCTCATATGCATTGAATAAGGAAGACTGAAGAAGAACTGATGCAAATGAATGAGGGTGCTGGTGAGCAATCGCAAAAGTCCCATGGTCTGCCAAAAGAACAAACACATCTGTCTTAAAATAAGTACAGCCAGAATGCTCCTTAGAAGCCAGGATGACTAGACTTCTATCAAGTACTTTGGATATGTGACCAGGAGAGGCCAGTCCCTGGAAAAGGAGATCATTCTTGGTTGAGCAGAGGGGCAATGAAAAAGAGGAAAGCTCTGGACCAGATGGATTCACATAGTGGTTGCTCCAATGGCTTTGGACACAACAATTTTGAGACTAGTGCAAGGCTGGGCAGTGTACGCTTCCTCACACATCATGTTACTCTCTTTATTTTGGTTATTATCTAGAATTTTTTCTGATTTTTTGTTTCATGTTGCTGTTGTTTTGAATTTCCTGATTATTCCACACCTGTAAAGGTAACCACTCTGAAAAATGATCATGCTCTGTTTACCTCGAGACTCCCAGCTCTGAGAACAAGGCTGACTCAGAGTAGGTATTGAATAAATATATTTTGCGTGACTTGATTGTTTGCTGATTATCACTTACATGATCACTCCCATGAAAGGAAAGAAGCATGAGCATGTAAACTATCTTAAGATTTACCGTTGGACAGCCTCACTAGATTGCAAGAAGGGTTTTGATTTTATGTGAAAAAAGTTTTACGTTTAAATTACTAAGTCATAAAATCTTGGATTTTAATTTTTCTTTTTTTATTAGAGAATAACAGCCATAATTTAATTGGTAAAGGAATTGCATTTAAATGGAATTTGTCACAAAAATATAATATAAATCAAATTGCTCCATCTAGTCAAAGTATCTTTTATTTGACTTTCTGAAAGAAAATAATATAATTTGAAAAGATCAGATGTATTGATTAAAATATGATTCCTACAATACTTAATAGAAGAATGAGGCAAATGAAAAAGGGGATTTATCTCCCATAATCATTAAAAGCTGAGCATGGAATGATACAAGGTTAGTTTTAGTCTTAATATCTCTTATACTACAAGCCTAAATTGTCTAAAAGAATTATAATTTTTAAAATCACCCAGGCAAGCTAATAAGATTTCTGAAAACCAATATTAGGATGCTCATCAGGAAGTTTTACAGTCTCTCCTGACCCACGTCATTGTTTGCAGCTGAGGGTACGGTGCACGAAACAACGCAGGGGAGAAACCTTTCAGAGAGAGGTTAAACGATCATGTCCGCTTGAATGGAGACGTTGCTGGTGAGGAGTATTTCATCCCAGCACATGAATTTGGGAATTGTGATTTTTCATATACCTATATATGGTGCTAGAACATGTCTAGAGGAAAATGCCTGTCTCATCAGGGCACCACTCCATTAATTCAAAAAACGAACACACCAGTGCAATCAGGCTCTGAAGAGGCAGGAAATTACTAACACAGGAGTAAGGGAGAAGGACCCGTTCAAGTATTTTGACTGTTTTCCTATTTGTGTTGATCTTCTTTTGAAATCCTGGGGGTGTGTGCTGGGCTGGTTAGACATTTTGCACTTGCCTTATGCCATTCTGTGAATCACTTGTTCACTCTTCTGCTGGTGTCTTGCTAGCAAGTACCTTTACGTGTGTTGTTAGAATCGCCAATTACAACTCTAGGAGATCCCGCTGGTGGTCCCATTTCACCGGCCTTTTATTTCAGTATCGTTTGGGTCCTGCTTAATAAATCGTGCCTTGTTTCCAGGTCATGGTGATATTTTCCCATGCTATCGTTCATAAATGTTAGTGCTTTATTTTAATACTTAGAACTATGCCTCTTCTGGAATTAAAGGTATGTTTTAGGTTCATGAACAAAGGAATCTATCTTGCAAGAAGTATGGGCAGAATGCTCCTTAGAAGGGAGCCTGGTGAGATTTTGGTGAAAGTGCTTTGGACCTTTACTTGGAGGGACCGGTTCCTGGAGGCAAGACTCATACGTGGTAAAGGGTCAGTGGAACAAACGGAAGACCCTCTGTTAGATGAAGTGGCCGGATTCTATTGACTGCTCCGATGGACCACCGCAGGACAGCGATTGTGAGGATGGCCGGGACTGGACAGGGGTTGGCTCTGTTGACCATACGGTTGCTATGAATGGGAATCAACTCAACGGGCACCTGATAACAACCATGAGCTCCCTGCTCATTTATTTGTTTGTTTTCCTTTTTAACCCACATGGGGGATCAGTTGATTCAATATTATTTTTTATGTTTCCAGTGAAGGAAACTTTGCTGTTACCTTATTGAAGGGAACTTGATCTTAATAGCCAATGTGCTTAATAAAACTCTCTGAAGGGCCCGACCACTCCGTTTTTCTGGGGTTACATGGTTATCTGTGGGATTTCATGAGTTTTCAATCTGATACTGTGTTGACCTTCTTGCTGCCGGCAACTTTTTACTCTTTGCTCTAAGAGGAAGTGTTGCTCTTCCTTTTAACGTAGCGATTCTCCTCGGCGGTCTTGATTCTCCCTGTCTAAGTTCATACATGCTAAGGCTTCATCGCTCACTGATTTATCCAACAAACACTTACTTCATACTAAGTGTTGGACATATACTCTCCTGGAAGGCAAAAAATGAATAAAAGGGATTGTTTGTTCTTAAAAAAAAAAACAGAGGCAGGAAAAAACGAGAGACCAATGTAATAATCTGTGTATAAATAATAACTTATCATAGTGCCCCTCAAACATTTTTTTTAAAAAGTATTTCATTCTTAAAGAGCTGTTCTAGACAGATCTTACTTATCCCCTGTCACTCACGGACATGTAAGGCCGCTGCCTCCTGCACTGTAGCTGTGAGAGGTCTTTATACATAAAGAGAAGGGGAGAACAGCTTCGGCCCCTCAGAGTGTTTTTACACTGGGAGCCGTTGGGCACTTGGTGAGCTTTCACAAGTGTCTCTAATCTTAATTACATGGGTCAGGAAGATGTCCACGAGGAGGTGATATCTAATTAGAGTTTCTAAAACTAAGCAGAAACTGCTGTTGTTATTTGTTTCTGTCTCATAATGACCCCATGTGACAGTGTAAGTGCCCCACACTATAGCCCAGACTGTAATCTTTATGGGAGGAACTTTCAGAGCCTGTGGGTGAGTTCCAGTCGCGCAGTGAGTAGCCGGATTCAACACTAGGGACAATGTGGTGCTTGGAACACACTCCGGAGGAGATGGGTGTGCGAGTGCAGTGTGTTGTCAGGGTGCTGTGAGAGGTAGTGGAGGAGTCCCTGTGAAGGCTATGCATCCTGTGTCGTTCATCTCAACTCCACAGTCTCCTCAAGGTACATACCAGCAAAGTCAGCCTCATCGAAATTCCACTTATTCTCCAAGTCGACACCAGCAAAACTTAAGGTTTCCTGCTCTCTCCTACTTCCTACATCATTTTCTTCCTCTTCTTCTGTTTATTTTCATCTTGCCTCACACTTCCTAAACTTGTTGAGATGCCAAGTCTTATTTGTCTCCACAATCCATGTGTATGGAAACAGCAGTCAAGAGATCAAACAATGTATTACATTGTGTAAATTTGCTGTACAAGACCTATTTAAAGTGTTGAAAAGCAAAGGTATTAGTTTGACAAGCCACAGTATTTTCAACTGCACCAACTCCACCCACAGTATTTTCAACTGCACCAACTCCACCCACCTTCCTCACGAGGTTTCTTGTTACTGGGAGCGCCGCACTGCGGCTGCATTTCCCCTTTCTGTTGTCAGGTGCTCCCCTGTCAGTTCTGACTCATAGCGACCCAATGTACAACAGAGCACATCATCACCTGGTCCTGTGCCATCCTCACGATGGTTGGGGTGGAGCCTAGGGTTGCCGTCCGGTGCCCATCCATCTTATCAAGGCTCTTTCTCTTTTTCACCGTTCCTCTACTTTACCAAGCATGGCATCTTTTCCCCAGGACTGGTCCCTACGGACATGTCCATAGTATGTCTTAAGAACAGTATGTCTTATAGACACATGCTCTACTTTCTATATGCCCCCACCCCCACCCCACCGCTGCCAATGTCTTTTTAAGTTTTTGGTAATGAGATTATCTCTTGATTTTAGCAGTCGTGGATGCACCTGTTTACAGACATACATTGGTAAAGCTTCATCATACACCAAAAAACCTTATAAATGAATTTATTCAAAATTTCCTTCCAAAGAGTTTGTTTCGTGCTTCCCAGAATAGCCAGTGCAGTTTTGCATAGAAATCCAGGTCCATGCGCCGTGTAACAATAGAACTCTTAACCGTTCTCTGTGAACAGTTGTGGGAGTATCCCTGACCTCCAACACTTATAGGCACACTCACTCACAGAGATGTATTTGTAAAGCTCTATAGACACAAAAGTCCTAAGTTATGTATATAATGTCCTTAAAGGAGTGTCTTATATGATCACAAGAGTAGTCAATCCCCAGTTTAGCATTGATACCTGGGGGAACATGGTAGGCCACAGCAAAATCTCTGAAATGCCCCGTGTGACTCGCTGCTTGGAATACACAGCCTTGAAATGTCCTTTTGTGATGATTGTAGTTGCTTCCCCTCTGGGAATCTCTTGCTTCCTCTCACCCCCTTCCACACTGGTGATGACCTTGCTTATCCCTGCCACCACCCGAGACACTTATGGAAAAAAACAACCAACCAACCAAACAAACAAACCAAAAAAGGTAAAAATTGAACATTAAGATTCATAGATGAAAGCAATGATGAAACATACAACTTCCCTCTCATTTTTAAATGCTTCCTCCCATTCCCCACTATCATGATCCCAATTGTACCTTACAAATCTGGCTAGATCAGAGTATGTACACTGGTACAGATAGGAACTGGAAACAGGGAATCCAGGACAGATGACCCCCTCAGAACCAGTGGTGAGAGTGGCAATATCAGAGGGTAGAGGGAGGGTGGGGTGGAAAGGGGGAACCGATCACAAGGATCTACATATAATCTCCTCCCTGAGGGATGGACAACAGGGAAGTGGGTGAAGGGAGTCATCGGACAGTGTAAGACATGACAGAAAAATAATTTATAAATTATCAAGGGATTATGAGGGAGGGGAGAGTGAGGAGGGAAGGGAAAAATGAGGAGCTGATACCAAGAGCTTAAGTAGAAAGCAAATGTTTTGAGAATGCTGAAGGCAACAAATGTACAAATATGCTTGACATATAATGGATGTATGCATGGATTGTGATAAGAGTTGTTTGAACCCCCAATAAAATGATTTTAAAAATAGATTCATAGACAACCATTGGACAGACAATGGAAAGAATTTCTGCTAGTGAAAGGCCAAAGTAGTTGAATTAAAAAAAAAAAAGCAATTGTGGCACATACACTGAACTGCTAAACACCAGGTCAGTGGAAGAATGAGTGTACTTCTTAGAAGGAGAGCTGAACCATAGATCCCAATGATTGTAGGAGAAATAGACTTGGCATTTGTTTAAATTCCTCCCATGTTTCGTCAGATGTTGGTCATCTATGTCATCAAATATGCTCTCATCGCTTATGTCTTCCTCTCCATCAATATAAACTGTATTCTCCCCCTGACTTCTCTGTGCGTCCATTCAGACATGCCAGTGTGCAGCAAACTCAACCACTGTGGTTAGTGGGGTGGGGCTACTTGAATCCTAGATGGTACACTCCTCCAGACAAGTCAAACTAGAGCAGAAAAGGCAGGTCGCCAGTCGCACTGTTTCCTGGAAATCATTTTTCCACGTGCTTCCTCGGTGTGCAGAATTAGGAAGTTAGGGACTGAGGAAGCTTCCAACTAGACCTGAGCTACTGTAGTTCAGAATGGAGGAAAGTGAAACACTTTCTAACTGGGCATTCAGATCTGTTCAAGTTTCTCTTAACATAATTTAACAATTGCTATCATAAACTTTGGATTACTAACTCCCAGATTCTGTCTTCTAGTCATTTCAGTGGTCCAAGGAAACAGTAAGCAACCCTGCAGATAAATATTCAATTAATTGCAAACTGTGATAAACTATAAGAGTTGACATGGACAGAGTCTGATGATGTACCTCCTTTAGATTACATGGGATTAAAGAAAGCTGATTAGGAGCACATCATTTCACTTGAGACCTGAAGGACTAGTAGGATCACACCAAAAATCAGGTTATGGACCGCATACACAACACTAGGGGATGGATGAGGGAAATTATGAGTGATTTGCCAAATGGGATAAAATTACAATTCAGAGAGTAGAAGAATAATTTTTTGTTTGAGAAAATCTTCATGACAATGAAAATAAAATTTGTAGTCTACAAAACAACATATTGGGCATGATAACTTTGGGCAGATAGGGTGTTTGTGAGAAAAACATATTGAAATAATATGCACAAATATGGTCCCAGGGTGTGTTTGTGTGGCAAACGTACAGGTGATTTTTATGTATTCCTTAGTGGTTGCCTCTGTTTATTTGGGGTAAGGAGTAGAGATTAATGAAGGAGTTGTGAAGTAAATATGTGTGGTTTCAGAAATTAATAATTATTACAAAACCAAAGTATATGTAGAGAAATATTTAAATTATTAGAAAAATATTAGCAATTCTTTTGTTAATTGATAAAATGCATACAAACTTAAAAAATATAAAATAACTAAGATTCATATTTATAAGAATATTTATATATAGTGTAGGTTTTTGTTTTCCTTCTATCTAGGTAAGCTAATTCTGATGATTCTTTACTTTTTAAGTCATGTCTACAAACAAAAACTTCCATGACATAAATTCCAACTCATAGCAGCCCTCTACAGAGTTTCTAAGGTTGTAAATCTTTATGGGACCATAACCATAACCCAGGCTGCGGTGTTGGAATCACCAGTTTTGCCTTTAACAGTGAATGATGACACAATAGCCATTGTATTTTTAGATGCTGTTGAGTGTGGGCTCTAAGTCATAGGGACCCACATACAATGTAACCAACCACTGCCCAGTCCACACATGTTGCTAGGTTTGAGCCTCTTGTTGCAGCCACTGCATCAATCCACCTTGTTGAGTGTCTTACACTTTTTCAGTGTGTGGAGTAGGTGCTTCATCTTCAGGGCTAATATTGCCCCCATGGCAGAGGCCAATGGCGGGGAGGTCGCTGAGAGCTAAGAGAGCTCACTAACATTAGTGCCATGTGCCCTGCTGGACCACGAAGCTGTGGCCTAGGCGTGCCAGCAAGCATGGCTGCATGAAGACTGTCCTGATGGAAGGACCATGTCTCAGGCATTCCTGATCCTGGATCACAAGTACTTTCCTCATAAACCTCATAATCATGAAAGATTTCAGGCTGGACAATCTTCTGGGGAAATTCTACTCTGTCTTACAGGGTGGCTAAAAACGGAAATGGACCCAGTAGTGCAATTATATATATGAGCTTTGAAATGAGAACCAAATAAACTACAGCATTTTTGTAAAATAAGTTTTAGAATTTTTAATGCATGGGAATTATCACTAGTTGAATACTCAGTACAATAATAATTTCACTTAAAATGCATATGAATACATAGAAAGAAATTATCAAAATATTATTGTGATTATCTCCAGAGATTGAAATCATAAATAATTATAGCTTCTTCTCAAATTTCACCATTATTTGTAATAAATAAAATTTT
Source organism: Tenrec ecaudatus (assembly GCF_050624435.1). Classification (NCBI taxonomy): domain Eukaryota; kingdom Metazoa; phylum Chordata; class Mammalia; order Afrosoricida; family Tenrecidae; genus Tenrec; species Tenrec ecaudatus. The sequence goes on from NC_134544.1 coordinate 16,100,949, forward strand.
TGAACTTTATACTTTTAAAACATTGAATTATTTAACTCTCACTCCATTTTACTCTGTAGCAATTTTGTTGTTGAAATTTCTGTGGATCACAATAGTAGGTAATTCTTTTCAGGTAGTTGTGGACAATGCGTAGCCAATTGACCTTGATGTTCCCCAAAGACTACTTTCTTTTGGTCTAGACCCAGTGACACCCTCAAGGTATTGGGCTTTGTCAGAGGAATTTTTTCAACCACTTGTCTGTCTGATTGTCACACCGTGATGTCTTATGTCACTGCAATGCTGCACGCTATCTCACTGATACTTAAAATACCAGCAGAAGCACCCAGAGTGAAAAGGTGTGAGCAGAGCTTCCAGACTAAGAGCTGAGTACAAAGAAGAAACAAGGCTTTCTACTTCCGAGGAGTTACCCACTGGAAACCTTATGGGTAGCATCAAAACGTTGTCAGACACTGAAAAACCTCATGAATACAAGCAAAACATTGTCACAGTTAGGACCCGAAGGTGGGCTTATCAGGTTGGAAGGTACTTAAATCATGAGTAAGAAGGAGCTTCCTTCTCAAAATAGAGTCAATCAAAATAAAGTGTATGGAAAAAACAAACTAGCAAACAGTGGGAATAAAGCCGTAAGCACCCTCATTTGCTGATGGACCATGACTCAAAATTAGAAGAAACAGCTGAAAACATTAATTAATTGTTGGAACTTTGACAGAAAGATGTATGAATCTAGGAAAATTGGAATTTGTCAAAAATAAAATGGAACGTGTGAAGTTTGACATTGCAGGCATTAGTGAGCTAAAATGGACTGGCATTGGCCATTATGAATCAGAAACTCGTGGTTTACTATACCAGGAATGATAGATTCAAGAGGAATGGCGTGACACTAATGGCCAGAAAGGACATTTCAAGATACATCTTGAAACACTGTGCTGTCTATAATAGCATAATATTTATTTACGTGTAAGGAAATCCAGTCAATACAACTGTTTTTCAAATTTATGCATCAACTACTAAAGCTGGTGAGGGAGAAATTGACAAATTGTACCAACATCCGTAGTCTGAAAATGTTCAAACACCAAATCAGGACGCGTTGGTCATTGTCAGCAAGTGGAACGCAAACGTGGAAAGCAGAGGAAGGAACATGAGCTTGGAAATCGGGTCTTGGTCAGTGTAATGAAGCTGGAGGTCTCGGGAGAGAATTTTGAAAGACCAATGACTTCTTTGTAGCAGAGCTCTTTTTCCAACAAAACAAATCGGGACTCTACAAGTGGACTTGACCAGATGGAATACACGGAAATAAAACAGACTATCTTTGTGGGAAGAGCCCCCAGACAAGGTCAATAAACAAGTCGAGGGCTGACTGAGGGACAGACAATCCAGTTGTCCGTAAGTCCCAGACGAAGTTTGAAGATAATGAAAACAAGTTCTCAAGAATCACATTATGACCCTGAGTATATCCCAAGAACACATTTCATGCATTGATCACTGATGACAGATGGTGTGATGCACTGTGGGGGGGCCCAAGAACGCCATACACGAAGAAAGGAACAGGTCATTGAAAAGGCAGGAAAGAAAGAAAAGGCCAAAATAGATGTCAGAAGAGACTCTGAAACTTGGCCTTGACCCTGGAGTAGCTAAAGAAAACGGAAGAAACAATGAAGTTAAAGAACTGAACAGAAAATTCCTTACGGAAGTTCAAGAAGACAAATTAAAATATTATAATGGAATGTGCAAGGACCAAGCATTTGAAAACCAAGAAAGCACATATGCAGCTTATCTTAAACTGAAAGAACTCAAAAAGAAACTCAAGCATGGAGTTGCCATATTGAAAGATTGTAGGGGAAAAATGTTGAACGATGCTGGAAGAACCCAACGAACATGGAAAGAGTACGTAACCAGCACACCAAATGCATAATCACTGTACCAAAGAGAATGGCCCGTTCACATTCCACTCCACTGTCCAAACAGGGAAGGATGAGATGAATAATTTCAAACAGTATTTGAGTCAGCTCCAAAGGCTGTTTTACTTTGCCATAGCCCTGATACTGTTATTTATAAAAATCTTATTCTATTACAATAATCAGGATGACGTTGCAGTATTTCATAAGATGACTCTATGCACCATCCTGCTACAGAGCCTCCCACTATCTATACTAGCTTTGCTGTTGGGCCTGGTCACTGTGGAGGTCGCCCTAGAATCCTTGTCATTCCCTGCGCTATGGAACACAATGCTGCCTGGTCCTGTGCCCTTCCCATGGTCCATTGCACTGTTGTGATTCATAGGGCCTAGGACATGGATCCTCAGGCCTTTCTCTCTCCTCTTTCATTTGGAAGTGCTGCTGAGACCTAGTCAGTATTGTATAAACATTCATACCCTCCACTGACAGACGAGTGATGACTACTCCTATGTTGCATTAGTGGGGAATCGAACCTCTGTTTTCTGTATGGAAGGCAGGCACTCTACCATTGCACCACTACTGCCACCTCTATGTTGCTCTGATATATTTGTTCTATCTATGTTCTAGTAACCTTTGATTTCTCTGAGTTTCACAGAAACAACCTGCTTCTGTCAGCCCATATATACTTACTTGCTCCTCACTCTGTCTCTCAGCATGTCCTATGCACTAATATCACCGAATTCTTAGATGTTTCCTGATGAACTCTGCTCTCTCAAGTTGTAATTCAAGGACTTGCTCTGCCTGTTCTTTACTTCCTCCTTGCTGTTGCCTCTGTACATTCTACTTGTCCTTCAAGGACCAATTCTTCTGTGAAGTCTTCTTGGATTCTCATAGTCAGAATTAATCATTCCCCTCTCTGTTCCCAATTATAGCACTAATTGAAGTCTACATTCATTAGTAGTTAGTGCACACACAGTGGTCTCCCCTAAGGGGCTGTGAGCCCTTTACACGCTTCCCTCCAGCCCCTAGGGGGTACAGTTCCTGACTCACCGTGGCTGCTCAACGGAGGTCTGGGAAATTGAATCACACACCCATAGGGCCATGAAACAGCATTTTTAAAGAAACACAAAAATTTGAATTGTGTGAAAAAATAAGAAATCCCAGAGTTGTCAACACTCAAAACTTTGTAAGTTCTGGGAAAAGTTGCTGACCGGTGAAGCAAAGAAGAAGTCAAGAATCAAGTACGGTTTGCCCTTCAAGAACCAATGACTGGCAACAATACAGGTACAGTGATTTATTACCTTCTTCAAGCGCATACATTTATTTTGCTCAAGGTGTGTACTTTATACCTCCTTAACAGCCTTGAGAGAGCTGAAAAATATATATCCTCTGACTTCTATGTGTCCCAGGTCAAAACGGTGGCTGGGACTTGGGGGGGAGGCGAGTAGAGTGAACTGGAAAGGCATATCCCAGGGATCTTGGGGGTTCAACCTCCTTGATTTATTCAAACAACAAATTGTACCTGCTAACAGTCTGAGTTAAGTTCAGCTGTGAATTACTTGTTAAGCGAATTTCTCACCATCTCTAGAAATACGACTGAGGCTAGAGGCTGTTGTAGATTGAGTTGTGTTGCCACACAAAATATGTATTGTAACTCCATGGTTATCATCCCACTCGGTAATTAGTGTTCTTTATTATGTTGCGGCACTCTTAGTAAAAGGTGTGTTTTAAAATATGAATTTTGAGATAGGCAAGATTAGAAGAAGCAGACAAGCCAGCACACGGGGAGGGGAAATGGTGTCACATCCTCACCCAGCACAGTAGGACTAGGAGCTGAACAGGGACGAGGAGCACCCTGGAGCTGACACAGAGACAAAGCTTCCCTGAGAGCCATGCTTGCTGGGTGCCATAGAGTGAGTTCTGATCAATAGTTACCTTATGCAAACAGAATGGAACCTGGTCTGGGCCCGCGCTCTCCTCACCATGGTTGCTGTGCCTGGGTTCACTGCGGCAACCAAGGTGTCAATCCATCTCCTGCAGGATTATGGTGGTCAACAATCTGGTGTCAATTTGAGAGGATTGGAAGGGATGGAGTCTGGCCTGTAAATAAAGATATAACCAATGAGGCCTCTGTGTGGGCATGGCCTTCCCCTGAGGATTCTGGGGAAACTCTGGGATTTCCTCCTTGGAGGCGGAAGACACTCTCCCTGCGAGACACTACTGACCAGGCTGACTCCCTGGGAGACATCCCTAGGGAAAGGCCACATGGACCTACCCTGATGCAGCCCTGGGTACTGGAGAAGCCACGTGGAGACCCCTGTGAGCGCTGAGATGCTTACAACACCACTGACCCAAAGGCTTTCTAGCTACTGGCCTGTGACTGTCTGTACTCAACATCATTGCATGTGTTTTGTGAGTCAGAAGAGGACTTGATAGATTGGTTTCGGTCATATGTGCTCCTATCAGACTTATGGACTTGCTCTGGACTTGGCTGGGATGTTTTTCCAATGTTCAATTCCTCTTGTACATAAACCTCTTTCTTGTGCACATATGAGTTTCTATGGATTTGTTTCTCTAGTCTACGCAGACTTACACAAGGGCCTTCCTCTTTTTTGCCACCCTTCTATTACAACTTAGACTTCTAGCCTCCAAGCAAAATGAATATCTGTTTATTCATGCTACTTGTGATACTTCTGTTACTAGAAAACTGAGACAAAGGGGACCAATGACCATGCTGTGGACTCCTCAGAACCATTTTCTTATGGGTATGCCATTTTCTTTGGTAAATTTTTTTCCACTGACCCCTACAGATATGATATATTATTTTAATTGCTGGCTTTAATCACAGCTTTTTTTTTAGAGCAATGCTATTTAAAGCATGGTCTCCAAACTAGTTACAGGTCTTGGAGCTGTTTTTTTAAACTTGTCCTCAATAAGTAAGGGGTTTGTGACAGAATATAAATGAACATTAATGTACACAAGCTGTTTAATTGGGATGGCTTTTTTTTCCTTCTCTTTGAACAAGGCCATACACAAATTGATGTTATAAGTAAAGGAAGTTGTAAGGACAGAGGTAAAATGGATAGGAGGGAAAAGAAGAAAAGACGAATCCTTAGAGCCAGGCAAAGATAAAAGGGGACCCTGGGGTGGGATGGGAAAAGACACCCCCCCCCACACACATTTTCCAGCTCCTAATATAAGTCTCACTTGAAAGCTTACGATTCAATAAGTCTTGGGTGGAGGTTAGAAACCTAAAATTTATGTAATTCCCCTGAAAGATTCTCAAGGAAAAGATTTCTTCCATTTCTGCCATGCTGGAGGAACTCCAGCATCATACCTTTCCCATACCTCCATTCCTCTGCAAATGCTGATGTCCTGCCTGAAATCCCTCTCCCTTATTTCCAATCTGTAGACACCTGTAGATCTTGTTAGACGTGGCCAAACTTCATCTTCTTTGACAGCCTTTTCATTCCATTTCTCTATTAGGGCTCTCGGGGGCTCTGGTGGCATCGAAGTTGCATGTTGGGCTACTAACATCAAGGTCAGCGGTTTGAAACCTCCAGCTTCTCAGTGGGAGAAAGAAAATGCTTTCTACTTCTGTAAAGCTTTTATACTCGTGGGAACCCACAGAGACAATCCTACAATATCCCTTAGGGTCCTGATGAGCTGAAATCTACTCAATGGCAGTGAGAGTGAGATTAGAGTTCTCACTACATTATTTTAGCCCTTGGTCCATTTCCTAGCTCCCCTTTAAAAAAAGTAATCTTCCCAATTCCTTACCTCCCATCGTCTTAGAATAGTGAAGTCAAAAATTGTGTATCCTTTCCTCGCCACATCCCAAAGTCTACATTCCAAATCCCCCAAGTCCAGTGTTATCACCACCCTTGGGATGGATTGGAAACATTTCACATTGAACTTTCTCAACCGCCTTTCTTACACTCAGTGTTTCACTGGTAAAAGTGCCAATTCTGCGGAAATGGTGAAGGGATCATGCAATTAAACTCCAGACATTTGTCATCTAACTTTAATGACGCTAACACATTCTGCCTTATTTCCACTACCTATATGTTACAGATATTTAACCTTGCCTTTTTTTCTTTTCTTTTTACTTAGCACTTGAAAATAACTAGCAGATACTTTAAGTTGTGAGCTATAAGTACTTCTGCAAGCATCCCCAAACCCGAGGACATGTTTCTGCATCACCCTGTCTATTTGGGGGCAGAGGGAGTGTGTGTGCTATGCTGTCTTCACAATTTCATGTTTGTATCCCCTCCCCTTGAATCACGGCCTTTGCTTCTCCATCTGTTTGCCGGTCGATGGTATTCTGAGAAGCACTGTTTGTCCCTCTGATTTCACGAGTCTAAAATTTAAATCCCATCTTCACTTGGGTGGCTTTTCTCTGTGCATCTTAAGTCTTTTGTTCTCCTTAGTTGTATGAGGACTCTGTAACTCACTTTCATTGAGTCAATGCTGACTCAAAGGGATGCCCTGTGGGCTCCTGAGACTGTCACTGTTTATAGTAGAAGCCCTGTCTTTCTCCCTCAGAGCTGCTGGTGGTTTCTATAGAGACAGTACACAAGGGGATAGCCCCCAAACCTGGATTTTCTTTTTAAGCTATGTATTAAAAAATATTTTTTTTACAAAACAATCTTATTACCTTCACAGTCTGCTCCTTTATACTTAATACATTTGTCCAATCTGAGATTCCATTCTTGGTAACTTTGTTCAAACTCATTTGTTTGGATGGCTGACAGCACCTCCCTCATTTTATTTTCACCTCTTCTAAGTCTTTGTCAAATCATTGTTATTTCATGTTCCTCTTCATTTGCTGAGACAAAAAGAAGTTGGATGGAGTGAGGTCAGGTGAGTAAGGTATGTGCAACAAGAGAGGTATGCTTTTTTTGTTGTTGCCAAAAACTGGTGCCATGAGATGACGGTGTGAGCAGGAACATTGTCGTGGTGGCAAAACCAGTCTCCCATCTGCCCCAAATCAGGCCTTTTTTGACCCACACTGTTACGCAATCGTTCCAGAGCCTCTAAACAGAAAGCTTGATTCTGACCTGATGGCATGACCTCCAAATGCACTACTCGTTGACATTTGCATCTGTTCAGAAGGTTGATGGATGTCCACAATAAGGTTTGTTTATCAATTAACATTTCGCCTTTTTTGAATTGAGAAGACGACTCATACACTTGAGTTTTTCCCATAGTGCTGTCCTTGTAAGCTATGTGTAACATCATAAAAGTTTCTGTGGCATTTTTCCGGAGCAGGGAACAAAATTTCGCATCTGCACTCTGTTCTCTTAAATTGGCCATGACAAAATATGAGGTTTGAGCAAAACTGCTTTTATGAAAAAAGTTCACTGTAACCAGCAAGAACCTTCCCAGGTGATGGCACTGGGTGCACTAATTCAGCAAGTTGTTCAGTGCTCGCCTAGTGGGGAAAAATGTATCCTACAAAAGCTTTGCTCCACCTAGCACAATCCACGTTTCTTTGAGGGTACCCCTCAAATGCTATTATTTGTCGTCAAGTCAATCTCAACTCATAGTGAACCTTAGGGCAGAATAAAGCAGACCCGTTGGGCTCCTTGGGGTATAGTTTTATGGAAACAGATTGCCCTGTATTTCTTGTAGAGTGGCGGCTGGCTTCAAACGGCACATCTTTGGGTTAGCAGCCAAGTCCTTAACCACTGCACCCTTACAGAATATAGACCCACCGCCATCAAGTTGATTCCAACTCACAACAACCATATATGGAGTTGCTTTAGGGGAGCATATAAAATTTTCTTTCTCCCTTGGAGTGCCTGGTCAGTTTGAAACTGCCGGCCTTGAGTTGAACAGCCCTGTGCTTATCCCACAGATCACCGTGGGCTCCCCTGGCGCATACAGATGAGTATAATTATAGCTCTCTATTAGACTCGGTTGACTTGAGAAAAAAATCCTGCGATACTCGTATATGTGTAAGAGAGAGCTTTATATCAACAAGTACTCGTATATCAGGAAAACATTCCAAGCCAGTTCAGATCAAGTCCATAAATCCAATACTATCCCATAAGTCTGATACTAGTCCATAAATCTCTCTTGAGACTCCTGCAGCCTCAAGCAATGATGCAGAAGGTGGTGGAAATATCTCCAGGGCTGGCTCAGGTCCAGGCATGGTGTCTATAGGAAGGTGAAAACAGAGAATGTGTGTGTGGCCCACCTCCTGGGAGAAAGAAAGTTCTCAGAATCCTCATGAGAAGGCCATGCCCACAAGAAGGCATCATCATCTGTGACCAGATTGACAAGCTAGACTCCGCCCCTACATGGCATGAAATTATGTAGCTACCACAAGTACCTACAACAAAAGGCTGATACTGAATGGCTGACCTGCTCAACACAAGTGTCCGAATAAATTAATCTGTGTAAAGCCAGCAGACAATCCCTGGCACTGCTGCTGGTATTTGTATTAATATTACCCTCCCTGTTGCTTCCATACCTACTCTAGTCAAAGCCCCCTTTGTATCTCTCTTTGGTTACTGCACAGTTTCATAATGTTTCCTTCTGTTTCTACTTTCTAAGCCTACAGAATAGCCTCACTCTTAGAGTGAGATTTGCAAACAAGGCAAGTGGCCTCTATTTCCCAGATGATCTGGTATCAAGTTAGAATAAAATCCAAAGTCCTCATGAGTTTCACTGTCAACAGAGTCTCTGCTCATCCCTCCAGCGCCATCTGCTACTGCTGTTCCCTTTGTTTGTACAGTGTGTTCTTCCTCCAGTTCTTCACGTGTCCTGGTTCTTAGCATCTCTGGGTCTCCAGTGATCGCTTCATTGAACATGGCATCACCTCCCGACAGTCATTTGGATTTCTACTGCCTCGATTGATTTCATTTCCTTCCAGATTCCTGTATCTTCTGGAGGTAAATTATCTTGAAAAAGTATTTAGGACCCATCCCAGCTCCTCTCTCCCCCAATTGGGATGCAAGTTCCATGAAGGATTCGATTGGTCTCATTCATAGTTGCTTTCCTGGCATGTCCTGCCTGGAACATGCTAAAACCAAAGGAAAAGCCCAAACAAGCTGGATCCCATTCAGACTCCTGGCAACTGCATCTATGCCAGAGGACACATGTGCTCTGTAGGATTCCCGACTGCGGTCACCTTGAGGAAGCTGATTGTCCAGGCTTTCGTATTCAATGCTTTATAAATAATTGTGGAATGAATAACTAAGTGCAATCTGGGATGAAGAGAGATGTGCTATATCCCCAAAGGTAATTCCAACCCTAGACACAGAGCTTGGCAGACCGTAGGGACTCCATTAATCTTCCTTGACTAGAGGGAGTAGCAGTCATCATCTTCTTTATATAAGGATAAAAAATCAGTTCCGAGAATATACTCTTATGCTGTTTGCCCCCTTGCAGACTAACATGGGATTCCCACTCTTTTACATGCTTGTGGGGGTGGGGTGGGGGAATCAAACTAGTTTTTATGAGTTCATTGTAGTACTCCACAAGTACCACCTCAATGTAAAAATGAAATAAAGTCACATTCTGTTTTACAGAAGACTACATTTCAGCATCAAACTAACTGGGCATATCACATATTAATGATTCTTCTATTTCCTGTGTATCTGTACTTTAAATATGTCTATGGAATGATAGATAGTTAGATGGATAGATTTGTATGCATATGCACATGTTAGAGTATGTCTATATGTATGTGTATGTATTTATATGCATGTGTGTATGCTATGTACATATGTACTGGACTTAATGCTGCCTGCCCATTATGACAGAAACCAGTTTGGTAATGCAAAACCTGATATAAAGTCAGGAATGAGAAGGGACAGCCTGCTCCTCTTGTCTCACTATCCAGGCTATTGCCTTGTGTCCAGCAGCAGCAGCTGGCTGTCGCCAGGCTGTGGATGAAGGTTTTCTTTGAGTTCCTGGAGCAGGGAAGTCTCCCTGTCATGGTTCATTGTCTCTTCTTTAGAAAATAACAGCCACTGCTTTTAAGGGGAAGTTCTATACATTCCTATTTGCAAGCAAAACCTTCCAGTTGTTACAAGTCATGCCACTTGGTTTCATTCCGATAAGTGGATTTATTAAGAGAAAAAGAGAAGGCAGGGAGTTGGAGGAGAAGAGTTTTAATGCTGAAATTAAGCTTGAAAATGTCTGGGAGTGAGAAGTCCCGGGGACTGATGACACCATTAAGCATGTGATTCACAGATTCTCCAGGTAGCTGATTTTTCCGGAGAATTGTAATGATGCGAGGTGTTCTTCAGGTAGTGGGGCAAGCACTGGCTTGGGCCCATGCGGCCTGGACTCTGTTCTGATGCACTAATACTGCAAAGTCTCTTCACTGCTCTAGGTCTTTCTTTGCCTCCCCACATGAATTATTAGACATCCACAGTTTCCTCCCTCTCTCTCACTGGGCCACAAAGACTTGCAAGCACAAAGTTATATGTGAAAGAATTTTGCAAACTAGGACTACGATCATAAAAACCATCCCAAGGTATTTCCAGCTTGTCAGTGCCAAGCTCGTCATTCTAAGTAGGAAGTGCATAAACACTTAGCACAGTGTCTCCGACATAGCAAACGCAGAGGAGTCTTAAGTGACACTACGGAGATTATTATTCCATTACGTTAGGTGGCATGATGGTGTTATCCTCACATTATGTTAGATGGTGTTATGGTGTTATTATTACATTATGTGCAGTGGTATTATGGGGATTTTTATTACACTATGCAAGGTGGCCCTGTAATGATGGTGATTGTGTCAGGTGGGATGATGGTGATGACTGTGACATTATTACTTCTTTAGGCACGGAACAGCCCTCTATTAGTATATTGCAGAATAAACTAATAGTGAAGCAAACATTAACCATTTGCGTATACCTGTGAAAATATTTTAAAAGATGCGTGTGTCAGCTGTGTGGGATTGCTCATTTTGAGTTACATAACATCTGAAAATGGAAGTCCCCAAAGCTTTACTCCATCTATGTCATTCAGATCGACTCCAGGGTGGTGAGGCAGCACATTCCGGATATTTTGAATGCTTTTCTGCCTGAGCAGCTCATCAATTAGGTTTATGTCGGACAACGTTCCGCTGCCATTCATAAGGTTTTCAGAGGCCAGTTTTGTTGTTGTCATTGTTGTTTTGGAGTGGGTCTGTCTTAATCTGAAAACTCTGTTGAAACCTTTCCACCATGAATGACCTACTGATATTGGAAGTGCTGGTGGCATCACTTCTAGCACCAAGCCACATGCCAGCCAGCCAGCATGAGGGGACCAAATGACAGGCACGTGGTGGTTTTTTTCACACTAAGTCTTCTAAATAAAGTGTGAATTTTACAGTTAGAGCACACCGAGTCTGGTCTCATTATCAAGGTGCCATAGCCACGTGCTGCGCTTCACTTCTCTGCTGAACCATCTCTCCGTTACTCTAGTGCCACTGAATAAACTCTCATTCGCTGCATAGAAGAGTTTTGTTGCTGTTGTTAGGTGCCTTTGAGCCAGCCCTTCCTCATAGCGATTCTATGCACAACAGCGTGAAACACCGCACAGTGCTCCTGCACCATCCTCACAATTGCTCCTGTGCCTGAGCCCATGGATGCAGCCTCAGTGTCAGTCTATCTCATTGAGGGCCTTCCTCTTCTTGCCACCCCTTCTCTTTACCAGGCATGATGTCCTGACCAGGGATTGGTCTCTCGACAATATGTTCAAAGTAGTCTTGCTGTCCTGGCCATTAACGAGCGCGTTAGTCTTACTTCTTCCAATACTGATGTGTTTGTCCTTTGAGCAGGCCCTGGGCCTTTCACTATTCTTCTCCAGCACTGCAAATCCAATGCAAGTTTTATTCTACAGTTCCCTGTATGCAACGTCCAACTTTCACATGCATACGATACAATGGAGAATACCATGGTTTGGGTCAGGTGCACCTTAGTCCTTAAAGAAACATCCTCACTCTTCAATACTCTGAAGAGGTCTTGTGCGATGTATCTAATGCTATATGTGTTTTTATCTCTGCTGCTTCCATGAGCATTGATTGTGGATCCAAGTAAGACACACTCCTCGACAACGTCAACCTTTCATTTATTTATCATTCTCTACTGGTCCAGTTGTGAGGACGTGGGTCTTCCTTACTTTGAGTCGTAATCCATACTGAAGGCTGAAATCCTTAATCTTCATCAGCAAGTGCTTCGAATCCTCCTCACTTTCAGCAAGCAAGCTTTTGTCATTTGCATACAGGAGGTTGCTACTAAGCCTTCCTCTAATCCTCACAGCACACTCTTCTTCACATAACCCACCTTCTTGGATGATTTGCTCAGCATATAGGTTGAACAACTACATTGAGAGGACACAACTCTGTTAAATGCTTTTGCAGAGTCTGTGAAACACAGTAAATATCTTTCTGGTATTTTCTGCATTAGCCAAGATCCATCTGTCATCAGAAATGATATCCATTGTTCTAAGTCCTCTTCTGAATCCGGGCTGAACGTCTGGAAGTTCCCCGTCAGCATGCTACTGTACAATTTGAACTTACATATGAACAATTGATAGTCTGTTCACAGTCAGCCCTCTGCCTCATTTTGGTGGATGATATTGAGCTTCTCCATGATCTCTTCCTACAGATGCAGTCAATTTTATTTCTCTGTATTCCATCTGAATAAGTGCACATATTTATTGTTGAATAAAAGTAATTGAGATGAAGTCAATATTCTTGCAAAACTCAGTCATGCCCTCTCCAGTTTCATTTCTATCACCAAGGCATGTTTCTCAGTTAGTGACCCTTCCTCTTTGTTTCGATCATTTGCATTCCAATTGGCAATAGTTATCAATGCATTACATGTTTGATCAATTTCAGACTGAAGAAGTTGGTTGAATCCTTTAATTTCTTCATCCCTAGTTTTAGTGGCTAATAATAATTGTATTACGTGAATGTACTGATAGGTGTAAAAATAGTACCCTGTCACAGACAGTATTATACTTCAAGATAGATCTTAACATGTCCTTTTTGGCAATGAATGCAAAGCCATTCCTCTTGAATGTGTCTTTTCCGGCACAGTAAATTACATAATTGTCTGCTTCAAAACAGCCACAGGTAGTCCACATTAGCTTGCTGATGCCTAGAATATTGATCTGTATGCATTCCACTTCATTTTCACTACTTCCAAATTTCTTAGATTCATAATTTGTACGTTCTAAGTTGCAACTATTAATTGATGTCATAGTGGTTTTCTTCTCATCTGCGTTGTGCCCATCAGCAAAGGGAGGTCCTGAAAGCATTACTCAATCTGAGTATTACGGTCAACCCTACTTTGAAAAGGCAGCTCTTCCTCAGTGATATTCTGAGTGCTTTCAACAAGAGGGGTTCATCCTCTGGCACTGTATTGGACGGTGTTCAGCTGTTACTCATGAGGTTTCCAGGATTAGTTGATGGAACCACTTCTAAGGAATGAGACCCTGATGCCTTCTGGGGTGTCCCAGGTATAATTGGGTTCTTTGTACATCTCATAAAAATTTGGGTTGTAGATCAGAAAATAGAGTATTCTTGTTCTCCTCTGCCATGCATCTTAAAAGGAGCCCTGGTGCTGTCGTGGTTATGCATCAGGTTGCCCACCACAGGGTCAGCAGTTGGAAACCAGCAGCCGCTCTTGGGAGAAAGACCAGAGTTTCTACTCCTGTCAAGAGTCGCAGTCTCAGAAACTCACAGGGGCAGTTGAAACCTATCGGGGTCATTATGAGTCAGAATCAACTCAGGGCAGACAGTTTGGGTTTTGGTGCATATTAAAAGGAAAGGTAATTTATGGTTTTTTACCATAGTTAGGAAAGCATTTTATGATGATGATTTCTTTGAACGTGTTTTGGTACTGTGAGAAGAATGGATCACTTTGAGAAGAATGGATCATAGGCAATAACCCAAAGCACTTGTTTGATTACTGTTGTCATAATTCCTTGCAACAGAGTTCTGGACAAAATATAGATACAGTTTTAGCTCATTTAAATTCTCTTAAAGAAAACAAAAATAAGACGCAAGTCAACCTGACGTGTTATCCATAATGTAAATTCCCTGAGAAAGAATCCTCTTTCTCTTTGACTACTTCTGTATCTCAAATCCCAAGAGTGCTGACTAACCCAGAAAAGATATTCAATAAACACTTATTTTATAAATGAATCAGGTACTGTAAATAAAACACCCATTTAAATATGCAACTAGAAAATAACATATCCATTATTGAACACATCCTCTGCACTAGAGTCTTCATTAAATTGGTAACATATATCCTCAAATTTAACTTTTACAAAGACCCTATGGAATAGGTATCATTATTACTTTGCATAAAAGAAAATGAAGACATAAGAGACATTAATAAAATTCCCAAGTTCATATAATTAAGTGGTGGAGTTGGAAATGCCTCTGGGTCCTTCTGATCCCAAAGCTTTGCTCTTAATCACCATGCTTGCTTTATCATGGAGATATTTGTTAAGAATTTATAAAGGCAAGGCACAGGCCTTGATTGTTGGCATACTGGTCTAAATTAGTATATGCACAATTAAAAAAATCTAGTTAGAAGGAAAAAGGTATATTTTCATTTTTAAAAATGTCATCGATACATAATTTTTGGCAGACTGAGTTTGAGGTGACACCCTTCAGGAGAACTGTTTTTCAGAAACTTGGAAATAAGGTATCAGAACTGAAAAGATCATATAGAATAGGAATTTGAGATTGGAAGGGGAGCTATAAAGCAATGAGAACTGGTGAGACCCTTAGGATCCCAGTCATGAAGGGAAGTGGCCTTCCATGGTTGTCAATCAGAGAAGAGTGGGACTAAGTGACAGAAAATTTCCAGCATTGGTGGTCAGACATGTCAAATACTATTAATACAGAGAAGAGGAAAAGCCACTAGATATTACAATTGCAATGTTTTGAGAATTTTGTGTAGTCTTTATTAATGTCCACTGTTGTACCTTTCTCATTTCTTTTTTTTTTTTAACAATTTATTGGGGCTGATACAATTCTTTTCACAGTTCATACATATACATACATCAATTGTATAAAGCACATCTGTACAGTCTTTGCCCTAATCATTTTTTTCTCTTTTCTTCTTTTACATTTTATTAGGGACTCAAACAACTCTTACCACAATCCATACATATACATACATCAATTGTATAAAGCACATCCATACATTCCCTGCCCCAATCATTCTCAAGGCATTTGCTCTCCACTTAAGCCCCTTGCATCAGGTCCTCTTCCCCCCCCCCCCTCCCTCCCCACTCCCCCCTCCCTCATATGCCCTTGGTAATTTATACATCGTTATTTTGTCATATCTTGCCCTATCTGGAGTCTCCCTTCCCCCCTTCTCTGCTGTCCCTCTCCCAGGGAAGAGGTCACATGTGGATCCTTGTAATCAGTTCCCCCTTTCCAACCCACTCACCCTCCACTCTCCCAGCATCGTCCCTCACACCCTTGGTCCTGAAGGTATCATCCACCCTGGATTCCCTGTACCTCCAACCCTCATATGTACCAGTGTACAGCCTCTGTCCTATCCAGCCCTGCAAGGTAGAATTCGGATCATGGTAGTTGGGGAGAGGAAGCATCCAGGATCTGGGGGCCTTTCTCATTTCTATTATCTAATCCAATGGCTGCGCAGAACTCCCAGACACAATTCATGATTAAAGGGTTATTTAAGCAAGTTAACCAGTTGTAATGCTAGTAGGAAATATTCAGAGTTGAGTGGTTTATATGATATATTACAATGTTATTGCTGGTCTGCTCACAGAGGCTCAAAGTGGCATACAACTTTACTGTAAACCTCAATTCAAAGGCATTCCATCCAAGCTCTGTGGGTCGCCAAACCCAGTTCCCTGAGTTAAGTGCCCAGGGGCACCTCACTCCAGGAAGCTTCAGCCTGAAGGCACATAGTTCTACTTCAAGCCCAGCTTTCTCATTTAAGTGCCCAGAGGCATTACACTCACTGCAAGCCAACCTCCTGTACCAAAGCACTGAACTCGACTTGCTCTGTTGTCTGGGAAGTCCTGCAGTTTGTTCCCGCTCTGACCCCTGATTCTGCCAGGGCTCCTCTGATGTTGTCGTCGGGATCTGAGATGTCCAGTGCAGAAGGATCTCAGGTCCAGATGATGCGCTCCGCTCCTGGCTCTCTCCTGCTTCTCACGAGGCTCATTTTAAACACAACAGGATGGTATTCCAGGGAGTCGCATTGGCAGTTACGCGCAGTTGAATTCTATCCGTATCTTCCCCCAGCTTCTTACCAGACCCAGACAGGGAGCTGTTTGGTGGAGTTAAGAGTTGTTGACTAGAAGAACCACATGGAATAATTCACTGAGCTTGTGAATCCAGTTTTAGGGGAGTGGCAGGAGAAGAAGTCTGACTGTAGTTTGCGTTCAGGTAGTTATAGACCAAATGCTGTCACCCCCAGACCCAAACTCACTGCCATTAAATAGATTTCAACGCCTGGGGGCTCTATATAGGATTTTGGAGTCTGTCAATCTTCTGGGCACTGATGGGCTTACCTTTCTCCTGGGGAGCTGCTGGAGGGTGGCAACCACTGACCTACAGGTTAGCAGTCCAATGTTTACCTAACTGCATCACAGAGTTCCTTGAAGGACTACCCGAGAAAGCAAGGCTGATTTGTTATAGGTGCTTTTGTCAGTGTGAGTTCTGATGTCAGTGAAGTGCAAACCTGTTGTACTGGGTAGCAACTCCCCCCCCCCAATATCATGTCTTCTCTGGAACCCCAGAATGTGTCTATATGTGGAAATAGGATATTTGAGAGGATCATGTGGTCATATTAGAGTAAGGTGAATCCTGAACGTGACTGGTGTCCTTATGAGAAAAGACAAAAAGGCACAAACACAGAAGGAAGAAGTCCAGATGAGGATGGAGGCAAAGAATGGAGTGTTGCCATACAGCCAAGAAACACTTGGGGCTTCCAGAAGCAAGAGTCCTTTTCCTAGAATTTTCCAAAGCAGCATAGATTCACCCAGTTTATGGTACTTGCATACGGCAGCCAAAAGAAACTGATTCTGCTATCTTCTGAACTCTCCAACATTAATTGATTAGTCAATTTTTAGATTGTTTCTTGAGTGCTTATTATGAACCAGGCATTATTTTCAGTGAAGAAGTGTTAGGTCAGCTTGATAGGAGAAACAAATGAAGGACATTCCTGTATGTATAAGAAAGAGCTTCGTGTCAAAGAACAATTACACATTGAGAAAACATCCCAGCCCATCCAGATCAAGGCCATAAGTCTGATATTAGCCTGTGTGTGCGATACTAGTCCATGAATTTCCCTGAGACTCATGCAGCACATGCAATGATGCTAAATGCAGGAAGATCAGGCCGTTGGGTGGAAAGTGCTGTGGATCCCATGGCAGTGGATGCATCTACCACAGGAAACAATAGCTGGGAGTCTGAATAGTGCAGTTCATGTACCAGGACACTGTAATGCCAGTGGGGAAGATAGACAATAGCAGGCGATGACTGCATCTCCTTACATAATTTTGCTTCTTAATAAGAGATGCAGAGAAAAATAAAACAGTGTGCTATTTGAGAGTGACAAGGAAAAGGGGGAGTAATAAGGTATGGTGAAAATTTTCCAATTATGAGTTGATGCAACATGTCTTTGATCTAGTTCTGCCATGTACTCTGGTTTAATGGAAAACACTGGGCCAAACTCAGAAGGCTAATCGTGCCATCTAGGTCAATTTATTTAACTTCTTTTTTCTGTGTCTCATGGGGGAAATGAAGGACTTGAGGAGAAATTGAACTCTGCAGTCCCTTCTAACTCTATTACCATGGAATGATAGCATTACAACTCTTCCTCCAATGTGATGTCAGCTACAATTTTGACATACAGATCTTCTATGTCCCAGTCCAAAGACATTATGGAAATATAGACCTTGACAGTTGTGATGTACTAAAATAATTGGAATACTTTAAATATAAATGATCATCATTTTGAATCTTTACACATTCAGAGTGAAGAGAGAGAACTGAATAACACTATCAGTGAGGTATAAGTTATGGCATAATGTAATAGAAGAACGAAAATCATCAAGGAAGGAGTCCCTTTAAAAATATATATGCATTAATTTTTTTGGATGTGTGAATTAAGGAAGGATGATGCACTGATTCTAAAACTACGTTAATCTCCATCATGATTCTTAACAGAATGTTCTAAAATGTGGCAGGCTTGCTCATTTAAAACCCATTGTTTCCAAGTGGGCAGGAAGCTTCGTCCAAGAAGAGAAGTGCAGTGTTGTTTCGATCCAAACAACTGTGGCTTCAAAATCTGGAAAATTAAAAATGTGTGTGTGTGTGTGTGTGTGTGTGTGTGTGTGTGTGACATTAGTCGATGGGTGGAATCTAGCAGGCTATTTTTAGGGAGAAAAAAATCCTCATCATCGTTATTATTTTTGTCTAATGGGAGAGAAATGATACCTATATATTCCATTTTGTATAGCCTTATGTCTTAAAGTTCTAATGAACCTGAGAGGGTTGAGTCTTCCATCTCCAGCATAGAGGGCTCCTGGCCAACAGTTCAATGGAGAGGATCAAAGAGACCCTGTGCTTGGCACCGTGCCTCACCCCCTCCCCTGCCACTCATCCCCCGAAACTTCCAAAAGAGCATGCTCTTCCATGACAGTGCCAAGAAACTAAGGTCAACATGCATCTAAATAAATGACAAAGGGCCCATCCTGTGCAGTGGGCAGGCAAGCCTGGAAGCCCATGCTGGGGTGTGAGTGATCCCCGGATGTGCCAGCTCTGTGGGAGGACCGCCTCCCCCCATGACTTGTGGTGGGAACGGGAGGCTGCTGTGGCTGCTCCCCCTCCGCCGCCTTTGCTGACAAGATTCCGAGTGACAGTGGCCTGCGGTCTCCTCAATTGAGAAAGGCACTTGGCAGTGACTCAGAAGGTGAGCACATTTCTTCCCCTTCCCCAAGTCCTTCTGGATAGGAATACGGGGGTGTTTGAAAAATGTGTGTCTCCTCCTCTGGCTTGGGTGGCCAAAGACATCTTTACCATGGACTTGTCTATTGTGTGGGGTATGCCTCCCTTGAATGGCTGAGTCTATAGTGACAGGGATCACAGAAACTGAGAGGCACACCTTGCCCAGGTGCTGCAAGCACTCATCCACAAGGCAGAGGTTTCACAGGCCCAAGTCTCCACAGATGACACATTACTGTGTGGGAAGGCTTTATGGATAATCATGACAGATTTTGGGGGAGATTGTCCATTTCCTCTCTCCACCCACCCCTGCAAGGAGCTCATGTGTGACCTGCTCTAGAAGAGCCTCTCGTTCGTAAATACCGTATATTATCGTGTATAAGCCGAGTTTTCCAGCACATCTTTTATGCAGTTTTTGTGGTAAAATTAGGTGCCTCGGTTGATACTCGGGTCGGCTCAAACTCGCGTACATAGGTAGATGCTGCTTGAGGCCTTCAGTAGTGTGAAGGCCACATTCTACTGCCAAGCACTGTGTCTTCTCAGCAGACGAGGTGGCGTTCTCTAGTCTGTAGCAAGCTGCCGTGCAAGTGATGCTCGGCATTTTATGCCAAGTGCGACCTTATGTCAACCAGAGACAGCTTCAGAGGGACATTGTGTCACAACTAAACTTGAAGAACTGTCCCCTGTAAGGATTGCTTTCTCGATAGTGGAATTTTATTTTATTGATGTGTATTTACTTTGCCGCTAATCTCCCTCCAGGGGTTTACAAATGAACAAGCATAATAAAATGCTTCTTGCTGTCTCAGTTCAAATTCAAGGATTGAGTGCACCACATGCCTTCTTGAGACTTCTTTGGTTATCTCTAAATAAAGACATTTTCTCTATCTGATACTTAAAGAGTTTTCCGTTGGACACAGGCATTTCACAGTCAAATGGTGACACTTTATAACACTATATAAGGTCAGATGGGCTTTTCCAGAACTGGACTAAAGGCCTAGAATTAGGGCATGTGGATTTCTCTAGAAAGCTCTTCAAAGCAGGGAGTTATTGATCTGTTTATTCTAGAAAATCATGTCTTTAGCCTGTGGCGATTTCCTGATTGTTTCTTATTCCTTTAATAAATGTCCTCCTTTCCTGGAATTTTCTCATTATTTTCTGGCATTTTCTAAGTCCTGGTAAAGCTCTACTAAAGGCTGGTCTAGAAAGCAAACCCATATGAATATTAAAAATTCCCAGACACAAAAGTATTTACAGGCCATGGAGCCGGTTCTGCAGATCATAAGGAAACACTGCCTGGCCCTGAGCCATCCTCACAAATGCCATGTCGGGGCCCATTGCTGTAGTCGCTGTGTCAGCCCATCTCTGTGAGGGTCTTCCTTTGTCCATCATGGTAGTTACATCATCTGTTGTCCACTTGAGACTTAAGAGTGAAGGGGTGGAGTCTAGCCTGTCAATCAGGTCGCAGCTTGATGACCTCATTTGGAGGTGCTAAGGAGATAAATAGCTTGCTGGAGGCAGGACACACACTCATTCCCTTCAAGACATTCCTGTTGACAAACTACATGGAGCTATGCTGATGACAGCCAGAACCTTGGAGCTGGAGGAGCCACGTGAAGACTCACTCCAGTGCTAAGATGCTTCCACCACCACTGGATCCACAAAACTGCCCGCCCACCGGCCTGTGATCTTCCTGCACTCGGCGTCATTGCATGTGCTGCATGAGTCTGAAGAGGAATTTACAGACTGGTACTGGGCATATTGACTAATATCGGATTTATGGACTTGATGTGGGCTGGGCTGGGCTGTTTTCTTAATGTACAATTACTCTTTATATAAAGCTCTTTCCTGTATACATATGAATGTCTATGAATTTGTTTATCTACCCAGACTGACATATCCACTGACCCTCTACTTTGTCAAACATGATGTCCTGAGGGACTAGTCCCTCCTGGTGACACGTTCAAAGTATAGGTGTGGCAAGGTTTTGCCGTCCCTGCTTCTAAGGAGCTTTCTGTGTGTTTCCTCTTCCGAGACAGAGATGCTGGTTCTTTTGGCCATCCACAGTAATGTCAATATCATTTGCCAGCACCATAAAGTCATCTGCTTTTCTCCACCTTTCACGTGAACATGAGGAAATTGAAAAGGCTCTGGCTTGGGACCGGTGCACCTCTGTCTTCAAAGAACTTTATTGAAACGGCCCTTCAAAGGCCCACACTCAACCCTTTGCTGTCAAGTGGGGCTTCCAAAGATGTAAACCTTGGCAGAAGCAGACTGCCCCGTTTCACTGCAGACTGCAGCACACCTGGTAGTTTGGGCCACCTGCCTGTCTTTGGCTAGCAGCCATGGGCATAACCACTGCACCACGAAGGCTCCCTCATTGTTTGTAAGGGGAAGCTAACGAACCAAGCCAGGTCGTGTCATCCCTTTCTGGAGAGGCAGCAACCATATTAGAAGCCCCGCTGTGTCAGGTCAGCTTTGTATTTTCCAGCGCTCTACCTCCAGTAAATGAGGCTACAGTTTGGAACACCCCTGCAGGTGAGGGGGCTGAGAATATGACTACTTCTCCTTGTTAACTGTAACATTGAGAAATTGGTAAAATGGTTATTTCTAAAAGTGATCCTTCTGTGACCTTAGTGGCTCTTACTACTTAAACATGGACAGCCAGAAGGGTATGTCAGATATGACACTAGCCATGGCCACCACCGGAGGGGGCGGGGAGCCAATGAGCACTTCCTATTGGCCATCAAGATTCCCATCGCCAGCTATGAGAGATCATTCTGCAGTTAAACATGAATTGCCACCCGTCTAGTCTCTGAAACTATGGCTCTGCCTGGAGGACACCCAGAAACGAAGCCAAAGAGCGAAAGAGTGCGATTAGCACAGCGCAGCTTATTTATAAATTAGAAACTGGCACAAAAAAAGTGGTCCTATTGAGAAATCTCATAAAAGATCCCCTTGGGCTTAAGTGGAGAGCAAATGCCTTGAGAATGATTGGGGCAGGGAATGTATGGATGTGCTTTATACAATTGATGTATGTATATGTATGGATTGTGGTAAGAGTTGTTTGAGTCCCTAATAAAATGTAAAAGAAGAAAAGAGACAAAAATGATTAGGGCAAAGACTGTACAGATGTGCTTTATACAATTGATGTATGTATATGTATGAACTGTGAAAAGAATTGTATCAGCCCCAATAAATTGTTAAAAAAAAAAAAAAAGATCCCCTTGGTGAGGCTAACATAATTTTCCCCCAGGGAAAAATTCAATGAGTGCAGTAGACTCCTGGCTCTGTCCTGGTTTTCGTTTGTTAGCTCAATGGAGGTTGATAGCCAGTACTTCTCACCCACAAGTAAGGGATAGAGTACAGGGTGTTTTTTCTGCCCTGGATTTTATTTTTCTTTCAATTGCTCTCCTGAGAAAATGGAGTGTATGGCAGGGAAGACAAGGATGAAACCTCTCATAATCCAGCCTGTGTTCTCCAGAGATTGGCCTTGATCGATGAGGCTGCTCATTGAGTCTTTCCTGGAGCTTATTTATTTGACCACATTCCCACAGACTTAAATGTCTCCATTAATCAACACTGAGCTCCTGCACTAGGTCTGCAGAGCTCATCAAGATGAGAACTTTTTAATTTAAAAATTAAAAAAAAATCCCAGCTATATATATAATCCTTAGAGAAACAGCAGATCTATTACTGGCCAATAACCTATCCACTGACTGATGATTAAGTTTTATTTTTGTTCCCTGTTTTAGGATTACTGATGGGATTGAGGTGAGAAGGAAAGAGTTTATTTAGAAGCCTATTAATGGGAAGACACTAGGATTGCTCAGGGCTACAAGGCAAGGGGACTTCACGGGGCACCCGTTACTCTTCCTTTATTTGTTCACCCATTCAAGTAGTAATTGAATTCCTACTCTGTTTCAAGAATTGTGTGACGATAGCTCCAGGGGGATCATTGGAACAATTAAATACACCTGTTGACGAAGAAAGACACCCAGGTGGTTCAGTGATTAACACGCTCAATTGCTAACAGAAAAGGAAGTGCTCCTAGCCTCACAGCTGCTCAGTCGGAGCGATATGATAGTTGGCTTCCTTAAGGGTGACAGCCTGAAAGTCCTTTGGGCAGTTCCATTCTGTCCTTATAGAGTCTATGAGTTGGAAATCACACCCAGCTTTGGTGCGATTGTCAAGGAGTTAACAACTAAGGAAGATGAGACGCACCAACAAACAACTGATCATACTGGGACTTGATAAAGGAAAGCCTTCTCATTATGAAAAGGAATGAGCACAAATCCCCAAACGCCAAGATTACTGATTCTTCTAGTTTTCACAATGACATCTAGCACTTGATAAACCCCCAAACCAAATATGCTGCTATTGAAGCAATTCTGACTCACACAGTCACTTCCTGTAGAGTTTCGGAGGAGCAGATAGCCTCAGCGTTCTACTGAAGAGTAGATGCAGGGTTTGAACGCCCGACCTGTTTGTTAGGAGCTCAATAACAATGCCACCAGGACTTAGCAGTCTATAGCCCATGCCAAAGACTCATCTTCGGGGTCCACTCTGTTGGGGATGTAGAAGGGGTTAAGGGAAGAGATGGGAAGGGCAACGGCCACACACTTCTTGACATGCACGGTGTCAGGTTTTATGCCGCTTCTCTCCATATCTTTATATTTTAATTCTTTCCATTTTAAAAACCAAAGAGGACTTCAAATTAGTGGGCAGAGCATGCATTTATGATGCTACAGCACCTAGAAGCATATCATTCATTCATTCGTGTATTCAATCAATATTTAGTGAGTAGGTACCAGAGTAAAGGGGCAAAATTTTGAAGTTGTCCCAGATTTCATATTGCTTGGGTCCACAATCAATGCCCATAGAAGCAGCACTGGACAAATCAAATGATGCCTGGCACTGGGTGAATATGTTGCACAGCATCTGTTTGAAGTGTTGAAGAGCAAGGACGTCACGCTGAGGAACAATGCACGCCTGACTCAAGGCTTGGTATTCTCAATTGCTTCATAGATCTATGAAAATAAGACATAGGCGGGGATGGAGCAAGATAGTGTGACACGAGGAAAGTCAAGGGAAATAGAGGAAAGAGTTGGGAGGCAAAGGGCATTTATAGAGGTCTAGAAAAGACATGTGCATATGTTAGTATATTTATATATGAGGATGGGGAAAAGATCTTTGTGCCTGTATTTATAGGTTTAGTATTAAGGTAGCAGAAGAACATTGGGCCTCCACTCAAGTACTCCCTCAATGCAAGAATACTTTCTTCTATTAAATTGGCATTCCATGATGCTCACCCTCCCGACACCACCACTGAAGACAAAGCGGGTGAATAATCAAATGTGGTGAAGGAAGCTGATGTGCCCAGCTATCAAAAGGTATAGCGTCTGGGGTTTTAAAGGATTGAAGGTAAACAAGCAGCCATCTAGCTCAGAAGCAACAAAGCCCACATGGAAGAAGCACACCAGCCTGTGCAATCACGAGGTGTCGAAGGGATCAGGTATCAGGCATCATCAGAACAAAAAAAAATCTTACCATAGTGAATGAAGGGGGAAGGGCAGAGTGGAAACCCAAAGCCCATTTGTCAGCCACTGGAGATCCCCTTGCAGAGGGGTCTAGGGGAGGAGATGAGCCAGTCAAGGTGCGACGTAGCACCGATGAAAAATACAACTTTCCTCTAGTTCCTAAATGCTTCCTCCTCCCCCCATCCCCACCCCCCACCCCCGACTATCATGATCCGAATTCTACCTTGCAAGTCTGGCTAGACCAGAGGATGTACACTGGTGCAGATAGGAACTGGAAACACAGGGAATCCAGGGCGGATGATACCTTTAGGACCAGGAGGTGTGAGTGGCGATACTGGGAGGGTAGAGGGAGAGTGGGTTGGAAAGGGAGAACTGATTACAAGGATCTACATTTGACCTCTTCTCTGGGGGATGGACAACAGGAGAGTGTGTGAGGGGAGACGTCAGGGACAGGGCAAGATATGACAAAATAATAATTTATAAATGATCAAGAGTTCGTGAGGGAAGGGAGAGTGGGGAGGGAGGGGAAAAATGAGGACCTGATGCCAAGGGCTTTAGAGGAGAGCAAATGTTTTGAGAATGATGAGGGCAGTGAATGTACAGATGCGCTTTACACAATTGGTGTATATATGGATTATAAGAGTTGTATGAGCCCCTAATAAAATGATTAAAAAGAGAAAGAAAGTAAGACATTGATGAAAACAGATGAAACAATGGATGCATCTGCATGATGGTGCTGGTAAAGAATATTGAATGTACCGTGAATTGCCCGAAGAACCAACACATCTGTCATGACACAAGTCCAGACAGAAGGTTCCTTGGAAGTGAGGCTGTTGAGACTTTGTCTTACATTCTTTGGACCTGTCACTAGGAGAGAAACAGCCCATGGAAAAGGACATCACATTTGGTAATGCAGAAGGGCTGTGAAGAAGGCGCTCTTTGATGAGATCAGTTGACATAGTGGTTACAAGAGTCGCAAACAGTACCAGTTGTGAGGCAGGTGCAGGACTGGGTAGCGTTTCCTTCTGGTGTGCATGAAGTGCCTCCATGTTGAAGCTGACTCGAGAGCACCTAGCAACAACACATAGCAGCAGCCATGCACTGCTGGGACGATGGTTATGCACTGTCTGCTCACCCAGTGGTTGCTCATTTGAACGCATCCAGTAGCCTCACAAGAGAAAGAACTAGCAATCTGTTTCCACCAGGATCACACCAGAGAAAACTGTATGGGGGATGTTGTTTGTCAGTTGGGGTTTGTGAGTTGAGAACAGACTTGAGAGCAAACCGTCACTGCCGTCCTATGGTACTTAGCATTAGGAAGAAGACAGCTATTGTCAGGGAGTATTTGGTTCTTGAAACAATCATTAGCAATCGCACCTGAGGGTAAGTCAAAAAGTATTGCTACAAAATATCATAGACCCATTTATTAAACAAAATTATCAAAATGTGAAGCTGAAGTTCCTTGACATATCCTCCATCTAGGTCTGTATCTTTGCAATTGTGTTGTCTGCATCGAACTCTTTCCTGAAGAACTGTGCACTCTTCCCTCCCTACCCCATCAAAACAGTCGTTTTGGGATCCTCAAAGGGCTCAAATCATGTTCCTTTTAAATAGTCTTTGAATTAGGGGAATAAAAAGAAGTCTGAAAGGGCTAGAAGAGGTCTATAGATAGTTGTAAGCTATGGCCGGGAAATCTCATGGGAATGTCCTTGACACCCTTGAGGACAGACAGGTACATCTTCATGATGAAACACACTTTTTTGTTGCAACTTTCCCGGTCTTTTTCTCAATAATGCAATTTTCTATTTTATTAAACCTTCTTCCTAATAGGTGGCAGTGATAATCTTGTATCCTTTGAGACTATTTATTAAAATTGACCTTTTGGAATCCTAAAAGACCTTCACTATAACCTTCTGAGCTGACCTCTCTGCCTGGAATTGAATTATCCCAGCAGATCTAATGGGAAGTCACTGTATTGAATTTTGTTTGGAAGGCACTCTAAGGAGGCTAAAACAAATGTGTTCCTGAGTGAACATATATTCAGCAATCTGCTCATCTTAGAAACATGAACGAGATCCCTAGTAGGCATGTATTTTGTCATACTGTAGTGCATAGACATATAAACATACTCATAAATATGTGACTTTGGCGTGTGATAATTTTTGGATGTGTTAACTCCATGCACGCCTTCTCCCAATTGTTCAAACACGCATCTACATGCATCTGTGAAGGGATTTGCTTTTGTTGCTCGGTGAGTCCATTTCTGACTCCGTTCCTAAAGAGTTGGCTGTAAAGTACAGAGACGTTCTTCCACAGGTTAGAGTTGATCAGGAAAGTCCTTACAAGAGCCTGGGTTCTTTCTGGAAGAAGAGATGGGCAGAAGCAGCTGGTCTGCTCTGGTTCTCCCTTTCCTGCATGTGCCCTTCTTCCTTGCCTTTGGGGTTCCGGCCAGCGTGTGCTACCCCTTCTCCAGCCGGGCCTGCTCTACAGGTGGACAGCCATCTCAGCCGCTCTCCTCAGTAACACAGCACAGCCCTCTAGATTTTCTTATTAAATACACTTCCTATTGGTTTTGTCTGTTGATGAATCCTGATTGAGAACTGGGATGTAAACACAGTACTGTGACCCCAATGTTGCATGCATTTTATGCTCAAAACCACGCTCATTGCTTTTGAAATTGGGAATCAGATATTTAGAAATCCATGCAAAAACCACCCAGATGTATTTTATGAGGTCTGGTTGGCCTCTGATTCATCGTCTTTGCCTAGCATCTTTGTTCAAACTGCGCAAAGCACCTGGCTGCCGGGTGAATTGCTCAGGTGCTGCCTCTGCTCACGCTCGAGGCTTTTCCTGGCTCCGTCTTAGAATGGTGGTCTTTCCAACTGGCTGGATGGAGGGCAGAACGTGCCAAGCTCTGCTGGAACGTTTTAAAACAACCCTGCTTATAGTGTAATTAAGTAGGGATGACTGAAGACTTAATACCTTTACCGACTAGAGTCTAAGCTGACCACAGAAGCGTCCTCTTCTTGGTACTTTTAACGAGAAGCAAACAAAAGTGACGGAACACTTTGGGCCTCCTTGTTGCAATTCCTTTGTTTCCAACAAAATCTGCCAAGTTCGTTCTTCAACATCATTTGCTTCGGTGTTCATCACCTGGCTTACTATTGGTTGTGAAGGAAGGCAGGTTCAGAGAGCAAAGAGAAGCATAAAAGAGAATTAAGAAAGATCCATTCTCCTACCAGTGGCGTCTGAGGTTAAGCTGTACAATCTTGCCATCTTTGAACTGTGGCATCCAGTAACATTCAGCTTCACATAGTGTCTCTTGGCGTGAAGGGGGATTATACTATATAAATGAAGTGATTGGAGTAAAGAAATAGCGATATTTCCTTTCTAAGATAGTTAGTGAACCAAGTGCACAAACCTCATGGGGTGGTTACGATGATGGAGCAGGTTCTATTAACCTTTTCAACAAGACATTTGGGACAGGCAGTTAATCTATGAAGTCATCAAGCGGAAAAAGATATCAAATCCGCACTGCTCTATTGAAGAACTGTCTAAAATGATATATATGTATATATGTGTGAGTGTTAAGAAGGAGAAGTGAGTAAGACTCTTCTTAGAAATTAAAAGAGTAGCATCTTAAACTGGTCTGCTGTGAAAAGTGAACCTAATAGGTTCTTTCTATTTTGTGAGAAATCTTCTCCGCTCATTTGTTGTGCTTGGAGAGAATTCCAATTGGTGGTGTTCAACTCTAGAGAATGGAGCAGTTCTGGGAATTGGTAAGATTATCTGTTTACAGCATTATGTGTTGATATTGGAGAGTCAGTATGTGAAGTGAAGCCAATTACTGGACACCTTGAGTGGGCAAGAGCTGAGCATCTGATCTCATGGAGTTTCAGTGTTCACGCTGCTTTTTCTTCTTGCATGGACTCGCCATGGAATTGAGCTAAAAGGAAAGCCCAATCAAAGGTGATGCGGCTTGTGAACATTTTTGTTCTATAGTTTGGTGTAGCTATTGTACCATGGTAGGGATGTGAAGAAAGAGGAATGAATGTAAGCACTGGAAGGCGTGTGCTCATTGTGATGATAATGACGGAGAAAAAAAAACCGTATTCCGTGGAGATGGAAAAGTGCCTTTCTTTCTTGAGAGAGAAAGAAAATACTTGGTTGGAGTTGAACATTAAAAAGCAGTCAAGAATGGTCTAGAGACCATCTGAAAGAAGGTTGGAGGGCAACGTTGAAATTTCAAAAATGATGAGCCGTGCTAGGTCATTCCAAAGACTTAGTTAAAAGTTGGCTAAAAAGTTTGTTCATCTTATGAATTCAGGTCTTCATTCTCCAGCATCATCAATGCATATCATGCTATAGCTTCCAGTTCTCTAATTTCAAGGATAACAGTACAGATCAGCATAATTCAATAGGGGGAAATATAGATGAACCAGATTGTCTTAATTCAGCAATGTTCAAATTGGATCAGAGAATATAGTCTCTGTGTGTGGGTGTATCCATTTCTTCATGTCAATTTTTGGTCCAGGTGAAGCAAAGATTCAGGACCATTTTCTCAGTGTCTGAAAACTGACTTTGTTTTTCTGCCAAAGAAATGTTACTGCCTGCTCATTTACTGAGCTTAGGAGTTGGCTTGTCTGAGCTTCAGGGCATCTGGAGCCTCCAGGATTCCCAGCAGAACCCTTATAGGTTCACATGGGCAAACCTGAAAGCAAATGCAGAATGTGGGCTTACTGAGAATGGAGAACTGAAATCATCTGGGGGCATAAACGGACAGCTTTTAATTGCCATGCTCAACATTCAAACAAATTGTAACGTTATTTGCCAAATTTGGTTCATAAAAGATAATTATGTTCAAATATTGGGACCTAAGTGATTTCTGCAATAACTCTTGCCCAAACTGTATTCTTAGATAACTTAGTCACTTTCCAAAGTTTTTTTCTGTTATACAATATTTGGACAGAGTTGGATAATTCTCCATCTATGTCTTTTTCATTCCGGGAAGTCATTAAGGAAGAACATCTTGCCGGAGCTTGTCTCTGGGCTTCATGCCCGGTGTTGAACCTTCTCTTCAGAGCCAACGGCTGGTTTGGGGGTCACAGGGGAGCATTTAGGTAGACCAGTGATCTTTCATGCAATTTGTTTACCCTGAAGGAATTGATAACTTTAATACTGTGGAAATATCTAACTGATACAACCATTTCCTTGTCTTCTCATCCTATTTTGTGTCTTCTTTTACCCCATGGCCAAGATTCATATCAAATATAAATACACAAGCCTAATGATAAATGCACAACTCACAGTTGCCTAGTTGATGGCCCACTCATGGTGCCTCTGTACGCACTGTCCGACCGACAGGGTTACCTCTGGGAGCCACCTGACAATAGCCGCACAGTGGCGAGGCCACGGATCTTTGGAGAAGTAGCCAACCACATCTTCTCCTTTCTGAGAGGCTTGTAGGCTCAAGTTGATGACCGTTGAGTTAGCAGCTGATTCCTCCACTGTACTACCGGGACTTCCTATGTCTAACAATAATGCATAGATCTATTTTATATTAATGGGCACAAAGGGGGGGAAATCTGTATCCTTAGCACTCTGCTGAGCAACTCACATTTACTACTTACAGCAAATGAGGATGTCCAAATAATTACAAAATGTTGATCTAGCTGTGTTTTTATCTATTAATTCAATAACTTATTGTTTCAAATAAGCTTATATTTCCATATTTTTCTGTGATTCTAACATCACTACTACATGAGTTTTGAAAACATTAAAAAAGTCACTACTATGGAGTTGATTACAACTCTGAGCAACCCAGTAGGACAGAGGTGAGCTTCCCCTTTAGGTTTCTGGGGCTTTATGTCTTTACAGGAGTAGACAGCCCCTTTCTCTCCTTTTCCTTGGCAGTTGGATTTGAACTTGATTTAACATTTCCCTTAGCAGCCCAATGCATAACTCACCGTGTCTCCAGTGCATCTTTAA
Organism: Tenrec ecaudatus; assembly: GCF_050624435.1. Classification (NCBI taxonomy): domain Eukaryota; kingdom Metazoa; phylum Chordata; class Mammalia; order Afrosoricida; family Tenrecidae; genus Tenrec; species Tenrec ecaudatus. The sequence continues at coordinate 16,131,320 of NC_134544.1, forward strand.
GGAACTATACAGCCTTTATGTGACAATCTTACTATTTGGTAATACTGAAAACTGTGGGAGATCTAAAGACACACGCACAGGCTGACGTGAGGAGCATCCTTCTGTGTCCCTTTTGCTTTATGAGAATCCAGATGGTGGAGGCATTTGCTGATAGGAGACCTGAGAAGAAAGTGTAATATTGTTCTTAGTTCTTATTAGGGGTATCCGGTGCCTTCGGCTCATAGCGACCCTTGGGGGCAACAGAACGGGATCCTTCCCGGGCTCCCACCCACAACTGATGGACTGTGACTTCCCATTAGTCCTTCTTTGATCTCATTGCCATGACTGCATCAATCCGATAGATTTTTAATAAAAAACATTTACTGTTTTGCTCCCCGTTGGAACCCAGATCAAGTGAATAAAAGTGTTGTCTAAATCTCTGTTGCTTATGGTTTAGGACAGTCAAGTCAGTTCCAAATCTTGGTGACTCCAGGGACAACAGGACATGGCACTGCTCAGTTCTGCACCACGCTGACACTTGTTACGCTTGAGCCCATTGTAGCTACTGTGGCATTACTTTGTCTTCTCAACTCATTGAACTCCATCATTTCTTCTATTCACAGTCGCTACTCTATTTTCAAAAGCAAGTTTCAGAGACTTCTTGTATCCATTTAGGTCTCTCTCTTCTCCCCCCCCCCCACCCCACCTGCTTTTAAAATAACCCGTTCACTTTCTTTATTGATGGATGTTCCTCGTGTCGTCCCACCACTCATCTGGCCCCCAGTCAGTAGTGTTCAAAGCGCCAACTCATCTTAACATGGTCTGTAAAGTCAGCTGGGATATGCTCAAGGTGGTATTTCAGATCTCATGGCCATGATGCAATTTTCTTCTGCTTCAACCTGTACGTGGATAGAACGCATTGATAGTCTGTTCCACGGTCATTCTTTGTCTTCTGTTGTCTGATGATACTGAGTTTCTCCATTGTCTCTGCCCACAACTGTAGTGCATTTAATGGGGGGGGGGGTTCCATTTGGTGAAATTCAAGTAGATAATCAACCACTTATGTTGTTCAACAAAGGTATATTCAATGAGAATGCCATTGCTCTTGCAAAATTCTATCATGCAATTTCTAACTTCTTTTCTGTCACTAAGGCCATATTTTCCAACTGCTGATTAGTTCCTCTTTGTTTCCAACTTTCTCATTCCAATCACCAGGAATTAGTAATGCATGCAGAGTCAAGAAGTTGGTGGAATTCCTCAATTCCTTCATCACTTGTTTTAGTAGTTGGTGTGTAAATAATGCTTGAATTAACTGGTCTTCTCATAGAAATATCAATATTATTCTATCCTAGATGACACTGTGCATTATTATGGGTCTTTTTGATGACTAGCGTTATGCCATTCCTCTTGAATTTGTCATCATTGGCATAGTAAATCACATAATTGTCTGATTTGAAATGGCCAACAGCAGTCTATTTCAGCTCACAAATGTTTAGAATATTGATCTTTATACCTTCCATTTAATTTTTAATGCCTTCTAGAGTCCTCAGATTCATATTTCAAACATTCCATAGGGTAGTTTTTAATGGACATTTGCCAGTGTTATGTCTCAAAGACAGCTCGTCATTTGAGGTCAAAATTGCTTTGAGAAGGTAGGTCTTCCACAGTGGGATCAGTGATCATTTGAGTGCTTTCCACCCTGAGGTGTTCATCCATGATAGCAGACACTGTTCAGAGATTATTCATAAGGCTTTCATGGACTAACAACTCAGAAATAGACAGCCCATTTCTTCTGCCTTATCTTTTCTTAGTCTGGAAGCTTTACCTGAAACCTGTTTACCATGGGCTGACCCTTTGAAATTCATTTAAATGTGTATATTAATTTCTGCATTTAGGAGGCATTTAGTTTTATGTTATCTGGTACTTTGAGAGATCTTGCCTGTTAAATTATGCCCCAGCACCTTCTAAATTAAGAAGCCTTTTCAGAGGGTTTATGGGTTTGTATTTCTTTAAAAACACTAATCTGAACTCAGAATTAACCTTGACAAGGAGCAGTCTTCCAGAGGGAATGAATTCTGTAAGTCCGATCTATTGCTCGTTATTTATGCTTTCAGTAGAATAGAAATCAAAGTTATAGTCATGTCCATTCTCTGAATCACCACTTAAATCAACAAGAACAATTATTGGAGAATGCAGAAACCTTCCTCAGTATAATTTCCTCAGTATAACTCAAAACCACAGAACATGTTTTGTTGTTTGGTTCAGTAAAAGAGTTTACTTTAGTTTCCTTTCACTTAATTTGCCTCTGTGGAATTTACTAAACTTAAAAAATTTTATTTATTATTTTTTAGGAAGACCCATCTGTGTGTTTAAGCAGAGACACATCAGCTCAAAACGTCTTAATCATTCGGAGAAAATAGGCTCCCGAACCACAATTCATGTGCTGTTGCTTCTCGTCAAGACAGTAAGTGACCCTTTTAATGTGTTCTAATAACTGTCATTCTGAGAAGAACTCATGGCGCTGCAGGTTCAAACGTCTCAGGCTCACACAGCAGCCCGTTGCGGCTCAAAGACACAGAAACAGCAGTTCTAATAATCGAATGTTTATAGCATAGAGTCAAAGCTCAGTGCATCGTGGCTTAAAAAAAAACACCAACCTATCATGAGACTCTTTCTGTCACATCCTTCACCAGACTGCACCTTTTCATGTCTGGATCATCCACGAATAGCACCATTCATTCTCTTTACAGACAGTGAAATGTCACTGCTAGATCCCTGTCCTCGCACGTCTAATAACTCAAAGCATGCTTGCCAAAATGCAGGAAAGAATGCTCAGGATTGCAAATAGGTTTACCATCGCCGATCTCTGGAAGTGGTGAATCGAGCCAAGTGGACAAGCATCCCAATCCCCATCAATCCCAGCAGGAGTCAGTTTTTCCCAGGTAAATATGCTGTTGCTTGGATATAATAATGGCCCTCTAAATTTCTTAATTTTTTTTCTGGAAGTGATCATATGGATTAATGGAGATAAGGATAGTTTCCAAACCAGTCTTTCTAATGAAGGAACTTGCATATTTTTTACAGAACTTGGCCTATGCTGTGCCCAGGAATGAACCAGCTTTTTTGGAACCTCCAGTGTTGTTTTCTAGCTACCTGCAGTCAGCCTTTGTCATTCATTTTCCTCATTCTCAAGCCGCATAACAAAGACGACTGCTCTATCTGGTTCCTTGTGCTATATGCTAATTTCCTTCCAGCCAGAATGTTACAAATTGTGCCAAGCACAGACGTCTTGTTTGGTTTTCCTTTGCATAATTTCTTCAGTTAGGGAGACAAGTGCATCTCAGAGTGGATTTATATACCTGCTTGAAAGAGTCACTGGCTTCTCCACGAGTAAATGTGCCCTTATGTCGGCAGGAGAAGCCAGAAGCAATTAGTATTCCAGTTGAGTCCAGATTATAGCAAATGATATAAGCATATGGCCAAATATTCCTTTTTATGCCAGGTTCTACTTACTACTTTTCACTTCCAGAGTCAATAAAGAAATCAATTCTGTCAAAAAAGCAAATTCAATAAGAAAATCCTTTACTCTGTAACTGTAATTATAGATGAGCAATTTCCTTTGTAAACAACAAGAAAAGCAGAAATATAAATAGCAGCCCCCTTATAGATCATTCAACAGAACATGAAATAGCTTAGAAAACAAACCAGACGATATTTTCATTATTCCTTACATAGAAATTCACAAGGGAGGGATGTGAACATTCTTTGTTCCTGCCTAAACCACCAGTGTGCCATCACTGTGGTGTACCCACAGGACAGGAAAAGCTTTGCAAACATGTCGGATAAAGCAATACTTTAAAACTGGGATGCTCATCCTTCAACACATTGCTTCAGTCCTTAAAGTTCCCATCTGTGAGCTCGTTTCGGAAACATTACACTGAGCTGCCCCTGGTACCTTTGGCCAGCATCCAAGCTGCATTCTCTCAGTCCAATTTATGCTCTGTGGTTGCTGTAGGGACCATTGAGCCAGTTCCATCTCACACTCACCCTAGGTAGCATCCCTGCCCTGTGCCAACCATTGCTGCCTTTGCACCCACGGCTGTCACCACGGTGTCAGGCCACCTCACCTGAGGGGTTCCTGTCCCTTTTGCTGATTCTCTACTTTACCAAGTGTCATGTCCTTCTCCAGGCACTGGTGCTTCCTAATAATACGTCCATAGTGCCCACGATGATGTCATCTTACTTCTAAGAAATTTTTGAATCATTTCTTCCATTGTATATTATTCAATATTCTTTGCTGATACCACACCCCAAAAGGTCCCCCTTATTTATTGTTCAGCTTTAACATGCAACTGAGGCCACTGAAAATACCATGGCATGGGCCAGAGATTCTTTAGTCCTCCAAGTCACATCTGTGCTCTAAATCCTTTAAAGATATCTTTTGCAGCAGGTTTTCCCAATGTGGTATATAATTTAATTGACTCGCATGTCCATGCCATTCAGTGCTGATCCAAGTTAAAAAAAAATCTTTTTACTGTCTCAGTATTTTCTCGGTAGTTTTTTATTTTCATTATTTGCTCAGCATATAGATTAAATAATTAAATACTAAAACTGCAACAAACCAAAAACTTGCCATAGAGTTGATTCCAGTTCATAGCTACCTTGTATAATGTTTCTGAGGCTAGAAATCCTTATGAGAGCAGAAAGCCTCATCTTTCACCTGAGCGTCATCTGGTAACTTTGAACCACCAACCTTGAGGTAAGTACTCCATTGGTTACCTGACAGGGCCCCCACGGCTCGAAGTACAGATTGAATAAGTATGGTGAGAACTCACAACTTGAACACACACCTCGCCTAGTTATAATCCACTGAGCATCTCCTTGTTCTTCTCAAACCACTGTTTGGGGCGCTGTACCACGTCCCCACGAGAGCAGTGAATTACTCTGGAATTCCTATTCTACACAGTTTGCTATGATCCACACAATCCAATGCCTTTACATAATGAACACAATGCAGGTAAATATATCCCTGGTATCCTCTACTTTCAGCCAAGATCCATCTGATATCAGCAATGATATTCCTTCTTCCATGTCTTTTTCTAAATCCAGCTTGAATTTCTGGTAGTTTGCTGTTGCAACTACTTTTTAATTGTCTTCTGCACATTTTTACCCGTGTGTGATATCAGTTAGATTGTTTGATCATTTTTGCGTGGGGCTGGATCACTTTTCTTTGAGATGGGCACAAATTGGTGCCATCCAGTTGGTTAACTTGGTAGCTCTACTCCAAATTTCTCAGCGTGGACTAGTGCGTGATTTCAGGGTTCCATACATTCTCTGCAACATTTGAATCTGTATTTCATCAATTCCCAGAGCTGTGTTTTTCACCAAGTAGCCTTACTGATATAGTCGTTTAAGTACTAGCCTTTAGTCCCCAAGGTCTTTGGAGCAAATCCATAAGAATGTTTAAGTGATCCACCTACATAAGGTTTAAATCTTGGAAAGGCTATGAAACAGTTAAATACTGTTCTATGGGGTTGCTGAGAGCTGGAACCCACTTGATGGCAGTGGATTTGGATTTTGGGTTTTTTTTGCCAATTCTTTCGGTGTAGCCTAGAATTCTTCCTTCAATATCATTGGTTCTTGCTCATATACCTTTCCCTAAAATGGATGAATGTCATTTGGGCATAATGACTTCTTTTTGGTACAAGGACTATATATTCCTCCATCTCCTTTTGAGGCTTTTAATACGTAATTATTTGCGGCATAGAATTGTTCAATATTGCAATTCAAGGTAAGAAATTTTCTTTAGTTATTTTAGCTAGAGGAGAGCTGAGCCTACTCTTGCCCTGTGTTTTCCAACTCCTGGACTTTGCATAGTTCATACAATACTTTTCTTTGTGTTTTCGAACTGCCTTTTGGAATCAGTTCAGTTCTTCTACTTAATCATTTCTTCCATTCACTTTAGTTACTCTACTTTGAAGAGCAAGTTCCAGAGTTCCAAATTTATACATCTACTACTAGAAAAGAAATGAAGTTTTGACCAACTGCTATAGTCTGAAATTAACAAAACATCCAAGTGAAATGTACTGATAATTACAAGTAAATGTTGGAAGCAAAGAAGTACCAGCAGTTGGAAAACATAGTCTTGGTGATAGAAATGACATGATAGATTGCATGATAGAATTCTAAGAATGAAGAATTCTAAGAATTCCAGGAACGAAGTCTTATGAAGTTCAAATATGTTTTTTCAAAAACATAAGCAACCACTATATTCATATGTGTGCACCTCACCTGGTAGAATAAATAGGAATTAAAACACTACATTTGTGAAAAGGGACAACGGAGAAGCTCAAAATGATCAGTGAGAACAAAGCCAGGGGCCCACTGAAGAACATACCATCAACTGCTCACAAGCCATGTTAAGTTGAAGCTGAAATAAACAAATTCAAGTCCATGAGAGCCAAAGTATGGCCTTGAGTATATCTCATCTGAATTTAGAGACCATCTCAAGAATAAATTTGAACACTGATGACTGAAGATCAGCTGAGTTGAGGAATAGCACCAAGTACCTCATACATCAAGAAAGCAAGGCCAATCGGACAAACTAAACTCACTACCATGTAGTAGACTCTGATTCACGGCAACCCTACAGGACAGAGTTGAGTTGCTCTCGAATTTTTCTGAGACTATAACTCTTTACAGGAATAGACAGCCTCATCTTTCTCCCACAGAGCATCTGGTAGGTTTAAATCACTGATATTGCAGTTAGCAGCCAGATGCTTAACCCACTGTGCCACCAGAGATCCTTGAAGAAAGCAAAAGATGACAGCATTATAATTATTTTAAGTTCTACATCAGTGCCACAACAATCCTGGAATAATCATTGTCAAATTTTCCCATTTTCCTTTTGTAGACGTTACGCTACCACTGAGAGCATTGTACGTTAGGATAAATCTCTAAATTTTCTTTTTGACAATGAATGTGATCCTGTTGCACTTTGTAATTTTGGGCATCGGAGGTCTTATGATTATCGGATTCAACATGTCTAATATCAATCAATTTTAGCTCACTAATGCCTAAGATAGCTTTTTTGTGTTTTATTTGATTTTTATTATAATGTTTCAAGATGTATTTATGCATTCTACATTCTTATCCTAAATGGATGTTTGTGGATGTTTCTTCCCTTTTTGAGACAAATTATCAAAAGAAGGTCCTGGAAGCATATTCCATCCACATCGTTCAAGTCAACTCTTATTTGAGGGGGCGACTCTTCTCCAGTGAAATTTCGAGCACCTTCCCACCTGAAGTGTGCATATTCTGACATTGTACCAGACAGTATTCCGCTGCCATTCATAAGGTTGACATTGGCCCAGTTTTTTCTCAATAAATCACCACGTCTTATACCCTGCTGGTATGTGAAATACCAGTGGCTTCCACCTTCCCAGCAGCAGGCAGGCTACCTCGTTTGGCAAACTGACAGAAAAGTGATGAGTTGCCTCTTTAATGATCAGCTTCCTATTAAATCTACTTGGAAAAACTTAGGTATTGTTGATATAATATAAAAGACCATTATTTGCTAGTAAGTTATTCTACATTTTCATTAATTTTGTTATTCATCCAAAATTGTTTTGCCATTGATATAGAACTTAAAATGATTATAACTCTGTGCTTTGGTTGGAATTCAAATTGTGATTATGGAAAGGAATTTTCACTGTTAGAATAATTAATTGAGAGAATTTAATATGCTAAATAAGGTGCGAAATCCGTGTAGAGTTAAAACCTACTTATTTAACCTTAGGCTTCTCGTGCAAGGTAAGGGTTTCAATTAGCCAGCGTGCTGGCCCCTTCTTCACCCCTGTGTAATATGTCAGTGCATGGACAGTCCACACACTTTCAGAGATGCTTTCTTTCGGCTGTTGTTGCTTTTTAGGAAGGGGGGATTAGGAGGTGCATGTACTCAAGTATAAGCAGAGTTTTTTTTAGCACATTTTTATGGAGTTTTTGTGGTAAAATTTGATGCCTTGGCTGATATTGGGTCGTCTTATACTCAAGTATATACGGTAATTAAGCAAGAAAACTGAATCAGATACTCATTTTATTACCCACTTTGGTAAAGCTCATTAAAAAATCTTTAAAACTCTCTGAACAGAAAATATTGGCAACCTTGAGTCAAAATCTCATTATACATGAGGTGTTTATAAAGCTAAATAGCAATAACAACAAAATTAAACACAGAACCAGAAATATGTAATATATTTACAAGTATATTAGATGAAAAAGCAACCAGTTAAATGAGTTAATTCTACTCTTTTGATACCGTTTCTTCTAACCACTGTGATTCACTCATGGGTGTCCTTTTCACAGGAAAGCCTTGGATTAATGTCAACCTATCCAATTCCTTGAATAGGGATACAAAGTAGGATCCATGAGTCTCTGAGTTTACGAAGTTGCTGAAGCTATGAAAGTATACAGTTCATGATAATTTTTCAGGTGACAATGCCTAGTTTTCATCAAATTCTTTTACTGAACTCATACCCTAAAGGGTTTAGGTCTTTGTCTATCACAGTAGAGGATTGTCTTGACAACCGTGATAAGCATCTCTCTCTCTTTCTCATATATGCGTGTATATATATGTATATATATATATGTGTATATGTATGTATGTACATATATATAACCTATATCCAGAGTCTAGCCCTGAATATCCTTTCTGAAACAGTTCATTATAGTCTTTCTTCAACTGCTTTTCTCCATTATTTTTTAATTCCTACTGATTGTGAGGAACTACTTCCAGTACCTTGTGCTAGAAACCTGGACTTTGTGGGGTTTTTGTCTTGCTTTATTCTCCATCTCCAGTCAATCAATAATGTTGCATGGATTTGGCATCATACATAATAAGAAGTTTTTTACCTTCTGTCTATTTTCAAAGATCCCCTATCATATCACTGATGCTCCTTAAAAAAAAATCTATGCCTTCCATCTGTCTTCTAAAAGAGAAATTTCTAAATGGCACAAATTCAGAATCATCATGATATAATGTATGTCCACAGTTCAGTGAATTATTTAATATGACTCTTCTAGAAATTTTTTCCCGATGGGTCTGTGTAAGAGAAAGTGAGGAGAAATGATAGACTATATGATTCAATTGTTAATGATTGTTGGCAGGATTAATAGTGATTGCTGTTTTAATGTATAAAAGTAGCCCTCTGGAAAGCATGGACTGGGGATCTCACTGTCATCAAGAAAGAAGACCTAGAGGCAAAGCTTGTCATTTGGACCCTGAGATCCCTGTGTCTTTTACCTCCTTGGTCCAGGAGACAGAAGAGACACCAGAGGAGCAGCAGGGGAGTCACAGAGCAGTAGCAGAACCAAGAGCTACCACATAAGACAGAGCAGTGGCCTTCCCAGCGCATGGAGCAAGTAAAGTGGAGTGCCTTCAGGGTGAAGACTAGCTTGAGGAGTGGGATGTTGCCCATCATTTTACTGGGGCAGCTGGGTTTACCAAGTCATGGAGCTAGCTCTGAGTGTTTCATGCCGAGGCTTGGGGCATAGTGAGATGCACATTGGGAATTACACGGAAGCCCTAAAAACCTTTAAAACACCGAGTGACCATGGAAGGGGCCAGACCAAGAGGCTTAAAGTCAAGGAGATGCCTACCAGGGGCATGGCAGAGAAGAGGCTAGCCTGACTGAACACCTATATCCTGGACATTTTTCATCTAACTCATAACCAGTTAGCTTCCGCAGTAAAACTTATAATGTACTGTCTGACTTGTGTGGCCATTGCAGTGGATCACTGAACACAGCTGAGGAGAAGCGAGTGCAGTGGGACAAAGGGGCGCTCTTCGAGTCCGTAAGAGCCTGGGTGGGCGGAGACCTGCATGACCTCAGTCTCGTGAAAGCCAGCCTTGGAGAGCTGATGCACAGGCTCATTCTCTTTCCTCCTGGGAAGTGAGAGGAGGGCAGATGCCACAGCCTAGTGTTCATTTGTACAATGGCATGGGGATAAAAACCATTGTGTGCTCTCACTTTGAGTCTGTTGTTCTCATTTTTATGAATTAATGTTTGTCAATAGAATACACGATCCATGCTTCAGTGTGCATTTTGACACAGATGAAAAAGATTTTGATCCAAGGAGAATAACTGAAAAGTCCATTTGGACATCTAGAACAAGATTTTCCAAGGGTCGTTTGTCATGTCTTTGCAGAGGACATGATATTTTATAGATCGTATGCTCATTAGTGACCTGAGGAAGGGGCTAAATACGTAGAAGACAGCGTTCTAAGTAGAAGACATGACAGTATCCACTTATCATGAATGCGATTTCCCTACATTAGGACATTGTTTTTAAGTTACAGACAATGCCATAGGAAGTGTTGCAATATGCCCAGGAATGGAGTTGTCAGTGTTTGGGTGGTTGGTGTGCTTGTTAGGTAGCCTTGGGTCAGGTCTAACTTCATAGCAAACGAAACAAAACAACAACAACACAATGCCCTGTGTGTCCTCACTCTCACAGCTCTTTTTATGCTTGATCCCGTTGTTGCAGGCACTGTGTCAATCGACCTCATTCAGTTAGATTTGCCTTCACCTGACCACGCATGGTGTCCTTCTCCAGGGACTCGTCTCTCTGAATAACTTGTCTCAAGTATGTGAGTCAAGATTTGCCACCCTTGCCGCTAAGGAACCTTCTGGCTGTATTTCTTTCAGCAGTCCCCTTTACTTTCAATATTCTTTGCCAACACGACTGTTCAAATGCATCATTTTATTTTCAGAATTTCTTATTCGATGTCCAACTTTCACATGCCTATGAAAAGTTGAAAATACCATGGCTTGGGTAAGGCCCTAATCTTAGTCGAAAGTAACATCCTTGCTTTCGACACTTTGGATTGTAGTCCATACTGGAGGCTCCGGTATGGACTTTGCCGAGTAAATGAAGCACAAGTGAACAACTTTGTGGCATTCTCTGCTGTCAGAGGAGCTCTAGCTGAAGTCAGCAACAGTTTTCCTCGGTCCATATCCACTTTAGAATCTGGTCAGAATCCCGGGCACTCCTTGACAATAAACTTTTGCAATCATTGTTAGATGATCTTCAGCAAAGTTTTACTTGCATGTGGTGTTAATGTTGTTGTCCTATAACTTGAGTATTCTGTTGAGACACTTTTCTTTGCAATAGGTGCAAATATGGATCTCTTCCAGTCAGTTGGTCAAGTAACTGTCTTCCAAATTTCCTGGGATAGCCAAGTGCTTCCAGTGCTTCATCAGCTTTTGGAGACATTTCCGTTAGTATTCCATCGATTCCTGGAGCCTTGCTTTTAGATAATGCTTTCAGTGCAACTTGAACTTCTTCCTTCAGCGCCATTGTCTCTGGCTTATATGCTACCTCTTGAAATGGTGGAATGTGGCCTGTTGTTTTTTTGGGGTACAGTGTCGCTGTGTATTTTTCTACCTTCTTTTGGTGCTTCCTACATCATTCAATATTTTGTCCATAGAAACTTCAAATAATGCAACTCAAGTCTTGGAGTTTTTGTAGAGTTCTTTCAGTTTCAGATATACTGAGCTTGCTCTTCCATTTTGGTTTTGTAATTCCAGGTGCTTGCACATGTCCTTATAATATTTGGCTTGCTCTTCTTGAGTTTCTGTGTTAATCTGGGTGGACTAGAGAAACAAATTTATAGACACTTATATGTATTTAAGAAAAAGCTTTACATACAAGACCAATTAAATATAGAGACAACATCCCAGCCCAGTTAAGACCAAGTCCTTAAGTCCAATATTAGCCCATAGGTCTGATAACAATCTATAAAGTTCTCTCCAGACTCATGAAACACATGCAATGACGCCAAATGCAGGAAGGCCAGTTAGTGGAAAGTCTTGTGGATCCAGTGGCAGTGCAAGCATCTCAACACTGACGTGGGTCTCCAAGTGGTTCCTCCAGCTCCAGGGAATCCAAAGCAGAGATTGTGAGTCTCTCCTGCCTCCAGGGAGCCAGTTAACTCCTTAGCACCTCCAAATGAGGTCATCAAGCTGTGACCTGATTGACAGGCTAAAGAGATTATGCAACTATCACCTATTGTCTTGGAAAGCTCCTTTTCAGTTCTTTGACTTCATCATTCCTTCCATTTGCTTTATGTATCAATGATTAAGAGCAAGTTTCAGAGTCTCTTTTGACATCCACTTTGATCGTTTCTGTCTTTCCTGTCTTTTTCATGATCCGTTGCTTTCTTCATGAATGGCGTTTTTGATGTCCTCCAAGAGATCATCAGGTCTTCTGCCATTAGTGTTCAACGAACTAAATCTGTTCTTGAAATTCAGACGGGATTGACCCAAGGTTGTATTTTGGCTCTTATGGATTTGTTTTAATTTTCTTCAACTGCAACTAGAACTTACACAGGAGCAATTGATGGTCTGTTTCACAGTCAGTCCCTGGCCTTGTTTTAGCTGCTGATATTTTCTTCATCTCTCCTCCCACACATGCCATCATTTTGTAGTGAATTTCTATTGTATTTGGACAAGCCTAAGCATACAGTCACCTTTTATGCTATTTAAAACAAATATTTGTTATATAAAAATCATTAGTTTTGCATAATTCTACAGTGTAGAATTCTATCAAAATTTTATTATATCTCCAGCTTTATTTCTACCACCATGACCACGTTGTCAAACTATTTTACTCTTTGTTTTCATACTTTTGCATTCCAATTCACAATAATTATCAGGCTTTCTTGATTACATGTTTGAACCACTTTAGACTGAATATGTTGGTAGAAACCTTCAATTTCATTTTTACCTTTATTGATTGGTACATAAATTTTAATAATAATTGCATCAACTATATCTCCTCGTGCGAGGACAGATTATTCTAGCACAGACATTGTTTTTCAAGATAGGTCTTGAGCTGTCCTTTTGGATGACAAATGCAATGCTTCTCCTCTTCATTGTGTCATTCCTGGCACAGTGAACCTTATGATTGTTTGATTCAAAATGGCCAATACCAGTTCATTTCAGCTAAGTCCTGGAATATTGATCTTAATGCATTTCAGTTGATATTTAACATCTTCCAGTTTTCCTAGAACTCTATTTTGAACATTCTAATTACAATTATTAACTGATATGTACAGCTTTTTCTTCTAATTTTGAGTTATGAGTACATTAATGTACTCATGAAGACTTTCCCACCAGCTCTACTAAATCCAAGTCATATAGTCCATCCTATGGGACAGCAGCTCTACCTCAATCATAGTCTGAGTGCCTCGGAGGGGCTCATCTGGCACTGTCTCTGCTACTTAGTCAATGTCCATGTTTTGATCCTATCCATAGAGATTTTAGTGCACATTCACCAGAAGAGGACAGTCTATTCCTTCTTTGTAGTCTGCATGCTCTCCTGAAATCTCTTGACTTTGGGTGACCCTGCTGGATTTGAAATAACCATGACATAGCTTTCCACATACATACAAGCAACATATAAGCCACCACAGTAGGACAAACCAATGGACAAGTGTTGATAGATGGAATACAAATTACCACTAGGCTTTACTCTTTCCTCAATATATACTCTTTGCAATGTGAAGTTCTAGTGTCTCTCATCAGTAGTAAAATCTATTCTCCTTGATATTAAAACTGGAATGGTTTTGACATTTTACTTGATCAAGAGAATGCATTAGAAGTGATGGTGATTTAGTTTTGTACCTAGACCTCAGGAAACTTTGCCTACCTGTGTTTCTCACTGGGAACGCTACAGAACCATCTGGGTGAACCTAAACAAATTGCCAGATCAGAGACTCATAAAATAAATAAATGGCTGGCTATTTTTAAACCAGTCAGCTTTGAGGTGGGCTGTAATGTCTTAAAAGATAGTTAATGCATCATTCAAACTTAAGAAAATTCAATCCAATAAACAAAGAAAGAAAAATCAATCACAAGATATGCATATTAACATTTAAATGCAGCTCATATGACCAAATCGATTTGAGTTGTTCTGTGGAAGCAAGATATAGTCTTGCTATCTGGTCTTTAAAACAAAAGATGGTGTGGAAGTTACTTAATTTTTGTCAACTTGAAGATATCAAATGTAGGGGTGGAATCTAATCTGCCAGTCAGGTCACAGGCCTGATAGTGCCTGCTTGTGGGTGAGGCATTTTCATGAGGAGAATCCTGGGAACCTCCCCTCTCTCTGCCTTCACTTTCCTCTAAGACCTGCCCAGCCTTGTGATACTACCACCACCATTGGATCCACAAGACTTTTTACCTACCGGCCTGTGATGTTCCTGGATTCTGCATTATTACTTGTGGCCGCGTGTGTGAAGAGGGACTTATGGACTAGTTTTGAACTTATGGACTTGAGTTGGACTGGGCTGCGGGATTTGCCTGCTATATAATTACTTCTTGATATATAGCTTTCTCTTACACATATATGAGTGTCTCTGGGTTTGTTTCTCTAGTCAACCAGGCCTAACACTGGTGGGAAATTAGTTGGTTATTTAGAGTCCAGACTTTAACTCTTCCCTCTCTAATAAAAAAAAACTATTCTGTACCCAGCCTCCATTTGTATGTTAATTGTTAGCAGATAGTCCCCTGGGTAACAAGGACTTGATAATGTTGGATGAAGTCCCTTGGCATTATAGACTCTCTAGGATCATTCTAAGGAATACGATGTTATTAATACTAAAAACTAATGTTATGAAATTCAAGTCTTAGCAAAACTACTTTTATTTAGTATTTTATGCATCTTATTCTATCCATTGATCCACCCCTTAATTAATTAATCAATTATTTAAGTAAATGACCCGTTGTTACAAGCAGGGAATCGTGCTAGCACCTACGAGGTAGTAAATGAAGATAAGACAAAGGCCTTCCTTTTACAAAGCATATAATGTATTAGAAATGTCAGGCATGTGACCATGAATTATAAATTATGAACTATGCCCTTGAACTTCAAATTATAAACTATAATTCCAGGCAGAGTAGATAAAGGCATAATAATAGAGGTACAAAGAGGGAGTGCAGAGGAAAAAAAGGTTAATCTAACTCAAGACACCAAGGATGACTTTATGGAATAGTTGATTTGTAAACTACATTTAAAATGATTAAGGGCATTTTTATGGGAAGGAAGAATAGAAATGGCTTTCTGTGCTGTCAACCAAATGAATAAACATGGAGGCAAGTGTATATCATAAGTTTAAACAATGGGGAAAGGCTAGCTCCTGGAGATTGAAGGACTGAGTGATCATAAAAGATAACTTCTTTTAAAAAATCATTTTATTGGGGGCTCATACAACTCTTATCACAATCTGTACATCCATCCATTTTATCAAGCAAATCTGTACATGTTGCCATTATTATTCTCAAAACATTTGCTCTCTACTTGAGCCCTTGGTATCAGCTCATTTTCCCCCTCCCTCCCCATCCCTCTCCCTCATGAACCCTTGATAATTTATAAATTATTATTATTTTGTCATGTCTTACACTGTCTGATGTCTCCCTTTACCCACTTTTCTGTTTTTGCCCCCCAGGGAGGGGGTTATATGTAGATCCTTGTAACTGGTTCCCCCTTTCTATCCCACTTTCCCTCCACTCAACTGGTATGTCCATTGTCACCACTGGTCCTAAAGGGATCATCTGTCCTGGATTCCCTGTGTTTCCAGTTCCTATCTGTACCAGTGTACATCCTCCGGGCTAGCTGGATTTGTAAGTTAGAATTGGGATCATGATAATGGGGAGGAAAAGCATTTAAGGACTAGAGGAAAGTTGTATGTTTCATCATTGCTACACTGCACCCTGACTGGCTCGTCTCTTCCCCATGACCCTTGTGTAAGGGGATGTCCAGCTGCCTACAGATGGGCTTTGGGTCCTCACGCCACACGCCCCCTCATTCATAATGATATGATTTTTTTGTTCTTTGATGCCTGATACCTGATCCCATCGACACCTCATGATCACACAAGCTGGTGTGCTTCTTCCATGCGGGCTTTGTTGCTTCCCAGCTAGATGACTGCTTGTTTATCTCAAAGCCTTTAATACCCCAGACAATATATCTTTTCATAGTCAGGTACCATCAGTTTTCTTCACCACATTTTCTTACACACCCGCTTTCTCTTTAGTGATAACTTCTATTGATTTTCTGTTTCATCATTTTAAAAGTGGTTGTGATCGTGTGGGTTTTGTGTCAACTAGCTGGGTGATATGGCTCAGTGGTTTGGCAGTGATGAGACATTTCCCCAGATGTAGCCTACTTCCAAACTAAATGTAAGAGGTGGCAAAGCTCTACCGCTTTTAGATAGATCAAGACCTTGCATCTTGTTTGTCAACCTTATGTTCTTTAGATGGACTTTAGTCAATGGGCTATTGTGTGGCCTACTGGTCCTGGGAGTCTTCATTGGCCTTCCATGTTACCTACCAACCTTGGATTCATTTGCCTAGGAAGCCACAGACCTGTTTTCTCTCTGCTGATTCAGGATTCATCAACCTCTGTAGCTCCATGAGTCAGGAGAAGCCAACTATCTAAACTCTCACCCATGGACTTGGAATTTGCTGCTTCTACAACTGGATGAGCCATGTCCTTGTTATAAACCACTATATAAACATATTGAGGCTTCATGGGTTTTGCTTCTACAGAGAACCCAGTCTAAGCCAATAAAAAACAAAGCCAAATTCACTGCCATCAGATTGATCCTGACTCAGGACACTCGGTTTACTGAGGGCTAAGGTTTAGAGTGGGATTACTCAATCCATTTTTCAGTGTCCACAGAGAGCAGCCTCCACTGAGTTCTTTCTGACCATCGACCAGCAATGTGGGTTTGAAAGTGAAATGATTACCTCTCCCCTATCCATCCCACGGAGAGGCAGTCTCACCTGCAGGGTATTACGGGGCATGCCCTAGACTGAAATCGGGCTGCGGGCATTGCACTGTCACAAGTCATACCCCAACTGCCTTCCTCAGAGGGTCCTGAACGAATCCTGTAAACCGTTCCACTCTGCATGTATGTGCTGACACCAGTCATGGCCCAGTTTCCTCTTCTGGAGTGATGCCTGCACCGGTGATGAATGGACGTGCTGCCAATCATGAAGTTATGAGTGTCCTTGGCTCTACATGTCCTATTTAAGTGGCTGAGTTTTGTGAGTCCTTGAACATATTATGGCCTCCTTGATGGTCTCCCTCATTGGGATGATTTGTCTTTGTCGTTACCATGTTACAGACTTAATAAATGTGTCTCTGTAAATTATATTTGGGTTGGAGTTCTGTTTTTCTCCCCAAGACACACGTACTCCTCTCTCTCACTGTCTAATATATTTATACATATATTAGATATATTTATACATACATATATATATATATTTTTTTGTGGAAACATGCCATTGAGAGACAATGGAATTGTTTTCCTCATGACATTTTCTTGCTCCCTCAGAGCAACAAAATAGATGCTACAGCATGTTTATCAATGATGGAGAATGACATTGTAGGTGATCACACTGAGGAAGAGACCATCACCCATTGGTACAAACAGGTGAGAAACGCAACAGCCAGAGCACGTGCTGGGGCATTGTTCGTATGAGCAACTGTGGATGTCTTTCTGTCAATCAGAGAAGGGAGTTGGGACCCCTTTGAGTAGGATGAGGACATTTTGTAGATGGAGTCATGGGGAGATGACAAAGGAATTATAGAAGAAGATGGGTGTTCTATCAGCTTTTATTCTTGCAACTGTACTTCATGCTACGGTGTCCGTTTCTCTCTGGGCTTGGTGATAACCTGTTCTAGGGGACAGCTGGTTGTGACTGTCCACAAGCCTCCAAATAACTGTCCTCCTGCACTTCAGAACGCCTTTTTCTCTCAGTCGAGGTTCAGGGTCTCATGATTTCTCCCTTGGATTGCTTCAGTTGCCAATTTGTTCTCCCTGCTTCCAGTCTCAATTAATCTATTTCTACGCTGCATACTGCAAGTAGAGTGATTTTAAAAAGCACATCTTATTCATCCTTTTGCTGTGAAAAATACATTAAAAACTCCTCAGTCCCAATAAGATCAAATGCAAATTCCCTTCCATGGCACTTTTTATCTGCTGTCTCCCCCCCCCCCCCGCGCCCCCACCATGCTCATGTACCACCTCTTCACCCCTTACAGGTGAGAATTAGGCTGAAGTGTTTGCAGTTGCTGTGCTATGTTTCCATGTACGTGCCACACAATACTGATTTTTTTCTGTCAATAATGACATTCTGCTCCCACCCACCCACCCCTTGTCAGAAACTTGAACTCTGGCTCATACCTGAATCCACTCAAACTCTGCCTCTGCTGGGATGGCCTTCTTGTCCTTCCTGGGAGAGTTAAGCCATCTTCCTTCTGTGTTCCAGTAACTCTTTGCCTCTGTTGTGTTGTGACAGTAGACTGTGAACGACAATAGATTGTGAAGGGCAGGAAGGCAGGAGTTGTGTTGTCTTGCATAACAAAGCTCTACCTCTCACACGCAGAGTTCAATAAATGAGTGCTTAAACCATGGAATGAGACCAGTTAAGTGAGATTTTGATGATTCTAGTGTGAGCAATGGAATATTTACACAGGGATGCCATTAACCATGAGAATAATTATGCACAGAGACTTAGGGTTGGGGAAGGGAAGAGGAATGACAAAGATGATGAAATGTACAGGTTAGGGGTTCCGAGGAGTCAACGCCTGTGTGGGGGTGGGGGGGGGGGAAAGACATGGAAGAACATGCTGGGTCAGGAGGGCTCATAGGCATGACACTTGAAGGAGTTACAATTCTGTGTTTTTGTCTCTTCCACTCGTTGTAAACTTGTAAATTATCACGGAGCTTTGGGCAAATTTTCAGCTTTGTAACTAACTTAATATTTCTTTTCTGTGCCCACTGAAAGCCAGGTCTGTATTTCATTTGAAATAGATAAGCTTTTTAATTTCTCCCTGGCTCATGAACTACGGTATTTTCTTGTGTCACAGTAACAAATTCTGGTATTTCCCCCCTTTGATTGGAAAATTCTACATTTATGGAACAGGTATTCCCAATCCATTTATATTGTAAAATTCTTGGTACTTTTACCTTGTACATTTTTCAAAATGTGGCACTATGAATCTATTTGTAAACATTTATTTCAGTGTGACAAAATACAATAATTGACAAAAGGAATGTTGCAAGACTTCTTGGCCTTTGAAATGGATATTGCAAAGATAGGCCATTAATTTTAAGGGGCATTATACAGTGGTTGAGGTCCTCTGTATTATTGGTTTTAAGTTAGTGTTATTAAGAAAAAACAAAAATTTCCAACAAATCTCATAAAGAATATCAGTGTATGATAGAGAAGAGATTTGGGTTGAAGGTATGAAGGCATTAGATCAGCAGATGGTCTGTGAGGCATTAGCTCCACTCTCCTTGGCACAGGTGGTTTGGAGGCACCTTCATGGCTGCATAAAAGGCTTCAGCATCACTTTGAAAAACACTGCCCTCCAGTAGCATCGTTGGAATTCTGGCATACTCTTTTTGGATTGCTTTTGTGGACCAATGCTACATGCACCATCCTCATCATCCATTTGGTCTCTTTAGGCAGAGGAGCTGAAGACGGATCAAGGGCATACAGGGTGCAGTTCATGGGATGAACCACAGGGTTAAAATCTTTGTGATATGAGATAAGATGAAGACATATTTTTCTCTCTTGAAACGCTTGGAGAATTTGGTTTGTAAAAGCACCCATGTGACCCTTGAGTGATCTAGTGAACATGTGCTTGGGTCCTATAGGAAAGAAAGCAAAGTGGGGGAAGAAACACAGGACAACTATATCCTAGCTTAGATATTTATAATGTTTTCCAGTCCTGGTCAAATTAGGGAAAACAAGGACAACAATAAGTGCCAGTGAAAAGCCTGATGATAGTAGTGTCCTATCAACAGTGGGGAACTCAATTGGTGGCAACACTATAGGGGGTCTTGATTTTTCATTTGGAAGATGATTGAAGCCATTAAATCCCAACTTCTCTAGACACCAGGAGAGAAAAGATTTTGGATCTGCTAGATGCAAGAAATACCAAAAGGTGACTGGAATTTTCTGCCTTTGCCTTAATTTCTCTATTCCATACTACTTATATTATTTTGCTCTATTGTTGTTTTTTACTACTAAACTGTTGGTATATATTTATGCTCTTTTTTATTATTTATTAGTCAAAGGTAATTTGTTTTATTAGAAAACTTTGGTCACAGGGAGATAAGAACATAGGCTGCTGGTTGATATTCAGAGTCCATTTGTACAAAGGGACAGATGGTTGGCCTTCCCCTTTATCCTCAGGCACTTGCCATTCCCTATCTCTCCATGGAACAGGGACTCATGCCAAGAAATACATTGAAATTTCTATCATCATACGCATAGAAGCCAGGTGCTGAGAATGGTCAAGCAGAGAGAGGAATGAGTTTGTGATGATGGCAATACCTAACTGTATTCAGAAATATGGCAATTTCCATATAAGCCAATGGTAGAGTTGCTATCCATTGTGCAAAATACAATTCCAAATAAAACAGGGTTCACTTGTGTTGAATGTTAGTCGAGATCAAGTTCCTTATGAGTAAAGGCTTTAATTATTTTTCTCTACATCATTGTACTCATTTTACACTGTACATAGCACATGGAATATACTGAATTGTTCTGATCGGTGATAAGTTGTCAAATACATATCCCTCCAATTGACTGCAAGATAAGTACATATATTTATCACATAATTAACATAAACTCTATTTGATGGATGGAGTAGAAACATAAAATGTTATGTTTGTGAGGATATTGGTGATTATCCCACTCTTAGTCTGAGATCTAGCTTTATTCTTATAAAGATAAGGCTCCAGGTAGTAGTAACTCACTTGATTAATGTATGATAGACCTGAGTCTATTTTCCCTCATATATATCTGTGTATCTCTTATTGACAGAATGATGGGACACAGAAGGCAATGAACCCTGATGAGATCTAGGGATAAAGAATCAACTTAACATATTTCTTGTCTAGCCTATAACCTGAAAAGCCAAAAAGCCCTGTGGTTCATCCATGGTCCACGTCAGCTTGCAAGCACAGGGATACAGGGTCAGAGACTTGAGTGCTGATTAACAGGGTCAGTATATCTGTGTCTTCACAGACCCTTGGGAATTTACAGCAGGCTAGTCGATAGGAGAGTCTGAAGATTCTGCCTAGCTTGGTAGAATCAGGCACATGCTTGCATAGAGGACTGATATCTGGGAAGCAGACTCTCTTGGGAACCTCAAATGACGGCAACAGCTGTAAATTTCACAGAGGATGTTCCACACGGAAGGAGCGTGTCTTGTTCTGTACAAGGGACAGGCAGAGACTCTTGCTGGCAGGCAGAAGGATGACTTTCTGTGCCAGCACTGATTCCGCAAGAGCAGCTGCATGTCTGCTGGGCACTGTCCCACATGGAGCCAGGGAGAATCTCGTCTTGGGAGGGATAGAAATGTGCTTTAAAGGCCAGAGAGATCTCATGGGAAAATCAACAAGCTTCTATTGTGCACGTATATATTTGGTCTTGTTGACAGGCATGACATTTACTACCCTGGAACATCATTATTATTTGATTGATTTCCCACACCCCACCCACCTTTTAATTTTTTTTTTTTTAAGCCAGGGGTGAGAAGCAGGCATCCTTTTCCTTTCTTCTTCCTTTATGTTCATTCAAATTTGGGAACCCACAGTGTCACCCACAGAGGATTTTTGCTAGAAAGGTCACATACTTTCCCACTACCTTATCTGTCAACAAGGTATTTCTTACAACACACAACTAAAAATGGACATTAAGAGAACCTATGCTTGAAATTCCTTGCTGCTGGCAAAAGCCACCTTATGGAGTCAGAGAACTGTGAAAACTCTTTAAAAAAAATTTTTTTTTTAGATTTTTATGCCATTGAGTGTGGTTATTTGCATGTGAACAGAATGCTATTGCTTGGGTTTTGAAAGGAGAACTCTGGGAATTAGGAAGAAACAGAATTGATTTATAGTACAAAAAAAGATGATTGAAGTCAAAAAGTATAATGAAGGAGCTATACAGAATAAGCAAATGGGCTTGTTCCTGTTCTAACTTAAGTGGTTGGGTTTACAAAACAGAGCAGAAGGACCAAGGAAATGTCAGCGTAAACTAGAACCTCAGAACCAACGGGGGCAGATCTGGTTGCAGCTGGAACCGTGTTAAAATAGATGTGTTGATATTGTGGGCAAAATTTTAATAGTTGTTCAAGTCCCAGTGAATTTGAAGGTGGAGTTTGGGAGAGCAAGTTGGGTGTCACAAAGTTGTTTCAAACTTCCTTAGATGGGGCCCGTTTAGAATGAAAGAAGGTGGGCTAGAAATCCTAGAGTCTGTAGGGAAGAACTCTTCCCCCATGTGGAAATACAAGGAAGATGTTCCCATCTTTGCAATGGAAAATGTTACTGAGAAATTGCAGTGACATGGAAACGGCAGGATCGGTCTGACTTGGTAGGATGGAGCAAAAGATTGGCTCGTAGAGAATGTAAAGGGCTCACAGGAGAGGGAAGAATCCAGAACAGAGGTCACTCTTAATCCTACTTAGGATTCTAGAACAGAAGGGCAAACCTTGCGAGAATAGTGCTGGCTGTTAGCAAGGGCCTGTATAGAACCCTGGACACCCTGATGAAAGGGCTCTGCAGATGTGATGGCCAACTCTCGTGGGCATTTTGACCAAATGGAAATGTGACATCTCTTGGTTCTAGAATCGAAGATTAAAGAGTGGCGCTCAAATGGCAAGAGGCTAAACTGCTCAGGCTTCCTTCTGAGACTGGTTTGTGTTACTAAATCTCATTGGGCTTATTTATATGTATTTTGACAGCTCCTGGAAGCAGATTGTTTTCAATTTGAAGGAGTCTGTCATAACTTCCAAAGGAAGCATTCCAGATTGCTATCACCTCAGGCCACAGTTGCTTAAAAAGAGACCTGAAATGCCTGTAACGAGCAAACACTGGGACTGAGCCACTTAAACTGAAACTGTTTCGCACCACTGGGGCTCCTGCTTGCTCTGTGGGACACCTTTCTGTGTGCTAGTAAACAGAATCTCTAGCCCCTGGGGATTGTATCCCCGGGGAATGAGAAACCAGAAACCGTATTCCTGTGGCTGGTATTATTTTGAAGTGTGATTGAGTCCGTTCCGACTCATGGCCACTGTATGCAGAATAGAATGAAATGTTGCCTGGTCAGTAGCATCTTCATGATCAATGTTTGAGGCCATTGTGGATCCATCTCCTTAAGGATTTCCCTTCTTTTAACTGACCACACAGGATGGGTTGCAAGTTGGGCTGCTAACTACAAGGTCATCAGTTTGAGACCACCAGCTGGCCTGTTGGAAAAGGATGAGGCTTTCTACTCCAGTCAAGAGCCACAGCCTCAGAAACCCACAGGGGCAGCTTGCCTCTGTCCTCCAGGGTACCTCTGATGCAGAATGGACTCAGTGGCAGTGATTGTGTGAGCCATGATGGATCTTCTTCAGAATTGTCTCAACAGCGTGGGTATAGACGTAGGATTTCCGAGACTGTACATCTTTATGGGAGAAATGAGCTTTCTCTTTCAGAGCCACTGGTGGGCTACAACAGCCAGCCTTGTGGTCAGCAGCCACTGTAGCAACAAGAACTGGCATATTTTGTAAACACAGGGCTTTGTTACTTGGATTACAGTGTGTGCCGTCAGGTACACTAGGACCCCATTTAATGCATTTGGTTTGATTAAACACTGAGATAGAAATAAACCAAGAAAGTGACCTGGAGATGCTCTAAAGGCAAAGCCTAGTGCATATTTTAAAAAAATCCTTTCTCTTTTTAAAGCCTTTTATTGCTGGCTCTTACAACTCTTATAATACCCCCTACATCAGTTGTATCAAGCATATTTTTACATATGTTACCATCATCATTTTCTAAACACTTACTTTCTATTTGAGCCCTTGCTATCAGCTCCTCTTTGTTCCCTCCCTCCCTCCCTCCCTTCCCTTCCACCCTTGTGACCCCTTGATAAGTTATAAATTATTATTATTTTCATATCTTACACCGGCTGCTGTCTCCCTTCACTCATGTTTCTATTTTTTTGTACTGAGGGTTGGGGAGTGGGCAGAGGGAGGAAGAAGGGATAGTATGTGTTGATCATAGCAAGCAGCTCCCTTAATTTTTTTCAAGAGTCATTTATAAAGATTTGGGGGCACTGAACTTCCTGTCCAGTTAACTACATGAACGGTGGAAGTAATTGCAATAGCAGCCTTAGGGCCAATAAGGCTTTGACGCTGTTCCCCATATTCTTTCTTAAGGAGACACTGGCTTGATTTCTAAGCCCATTCACTTGAATGCTGTTAGCAGTTGTTGAATTGGCTCTGACTCATGTTGATCTCATGTACTGTGTGACGCAGCTGTTCTCAACCTGTGGGTCACGACCCTTTTGGGATTCGAATGACCCTTTTACAGAGGTCTCCTAAGACCATTGGAAAACACATATTTCGATGGTCTTAGGAACCTAGAAACCGCTCCTCTATCCATCTACAGGCAGGTCCACCCACATGCAGATACACCCACAGACGAGTACCCAGCATGAAGACTGTTAACCATGCTACACCGTGCTTTAAGACAAATCTCATTTATTTGTCATTAGAAATAAATATTTCACAATATAAAATTAATTACATATTGTTTTTTGTGATGAGTCACTATGCTTTAATTACGTTCAATTTGTAACAATGAAAATACGTCCTGCATATCAGATATTTACCTGACGATTCATAACAGTAGCAAAATTACAATTATGAAGTAGCAATGAAAATAATGTTATGGTTGGGGGTCACCACAACACGAGGAACTGTATTCAAGGGTCACAGCATTAGGATGGTTGAGACCCATGATCTTTGATATTGTAAGACCGTTGTTTCAGCTGTTATGCCCATTGGGAAAAATAAGTCCCCAATATTGAGGAGTCCCAAGAACACGCTCTGGACTATAGGATGAAGGCTCAAGATCTTTCTCTCTCATTAGCTTGTGAAGTATAATTTAGGCTGCAAAATAACAAGCAATACTTTCAATGGGAGCAAGGAAGATGGTCAGAGCCTGATTTCATGATGAAATACCTTGATGGTGATTGGCGTATTCTCTCCAAAGTCTCATGCTATTAATATGGAAAAATGACAGAATATCCTCCTTTTGTGGACTTATTTTCAATGCTGGAAGTGGGCCGGCAACTAAAGGTAAAGTTCAAGGGAAAGGAGACACAGAGTAGGTGATTCTGGCCAACTGTGGTCATAGGACTTCTCTCTGTTGTGTTTCTCATTACCAGAATCTGGTAAAGAAGGAAACATGTGCATGCTCCTGGCTTCATCATTAAGCATGTAGTCAAATTCCAGCTCCTACTCTGTTTCTTGGATACCCCAATGAATAATTACTACTCATTTAATATTAGTTGAAGTTCTAGTAATGTTAAAAGACAGTAAAGGATTAAAATTTATGCCTTAAAATATTCTGTGTCAGAAAATTTAATTTGGTTTAATTGTGTGTGAAAGAATACAGAAATGTATAAATATGCTAATCTATCTTGTTTTTAAGATAATGTATGCAGTGTTGGGCTAGTCATACCCATGATCCCAAATGAGCTATATTCGACCTAAACCATCTTCAATTTGCAAAGAAGATGTAATATTGTATTAAGCTCATGGTAGCCAAATAGATTTCTTCTTTAACCCTTATGTTTTTTTTTCTCTCTCTCTCAGCATTTTAGAAGCATCAATATTCATGACTAAAGCCACAGGGCTACTGCTATCAAACTTTGAAGGGACACAGTTAAAAAAACCTCCCACATGGTTTTGAAGTCTTAATATTAGCTGTATTTATGTAATTAGTCACCGGTCATTTATTATGTTTTGTTGATGACCAGAGCCATATTCCAAACTATTTGGACAACTTAGAACTCAAATAAAAGTAGGTAGGGTTATTTTTATTTCAAAGACCAAAGCCGAAAGGAGTCCCCACAGGTTGTCTGTCACCCACTAACTTGCACATCTGACTGTATAAAAATAACTTTCTGAGGGCAAAGATCGATGGCTTTCCTTAAAGAAGAACACAGGGACTCAATAACTAATTACCTTATGTCTCTCTGTTCCTGTAATTGCAAACCATGCTGGAATCAACTTTCTGAAAGTGTGAAATAGCTATTACTGTACACATCTTGCTTCTACCACCACACTCTATTTTTACACTGGGATGTTTCTTTTCTGTGGACCTAGTCCTGCCAAAAATGTATATAAGAATCATCTCCCATGTCCAAAATATAAATACAGAATCCTTCTCTAGGGTGAAATCAGTACTTTTCTTAAACATATGAGGAAAAGGGGTTAGGCAAATGAGCAGAATGCTAGAAGTCAAGAATTCTAGACCCTTAGCTTCAAATAAAATCCCAAACCTGAATAGGCATCTTATAATTTACTTCTGGTTGATAATTTTTAATTCCATTTTTAACTTTTTTTTGACTTGCCACATGATACAATACAGTAGAAACCTATGTGGATCATAAACTTAGCCCATTGGATACAGCTGTACAACTTGTCTAGGTCTTAAATGGGGTCTCTGAATAAAGAAGTAACATACCTAGATTGTGCTGACATAAACATAGGTTTATAAAACTTCATCACAGCTAGTGAGAAAATTTTGTAAAAATCTACCAAACAGACTGATTTACCAAACACTTTTCAATAATTTGCCTAGTTGCATTGGAGACAGTCACAGGACATTATCTTCTCTTGCCACTTCCAATGTTGCCCCACAGAATGGAAGAATGATGGCAAATTTAATAAGTGCTCACTATTAAGGAACTTTTTGACTTACGGTGACCTGTGACGGCCATTCTTCAAATGATCAATAATCATCAATGCATCTTGATTGCATGTTTCATCAATTTCATACTGAAGATGTGGGTAAAGTTCTTCAATTTTGTCATCACCAGCTTTAGTGGTTGGTTCATACATTTGAATAATCATTCCATTGACTGGATTTTCTTGTTTGCCGATAGATATTATCCTACCCCAGACAGCACAGAGAGATGGATCTTGAGTTGTCCTTTTTGACAATGAATGCAGGATCATTGCTCTTGAATCTGTCATTCCTTGCAGAGTAAGTTATCTGATTTTCTGATTGAAAGGGGACCAAATCAGTCCATTTCAGTACACAAGTGCCCAGGATTGGCTGCATGGCATTTCATTTTTTGACAGCTGCCAATTTTCCTATATTCATACTTCCTACATCTCATGTTCCAATCATCAATAGGTGTTCACTGCTGTTTCTTCTCATTTTCAGTTGTGCTCCTTCAGCAAATGAAGGTCCTGAAGGCTTCCTCCCGCAGGTTTTACTCCATTTGAATCATTAGAGTTGACTCTCCTTTGAGAAGGAGACTCTTCCTCAGTCATATTTTGAGTGTCTTCCAGCCTGATGAGCTTATATCCTGGCACTATTTTTTATCATCTACATATAAAATATATATTTCAAGTAGAATGTTTTTGTCTCTCTTTTAATCATTTTATTGGGAGCTTGTCCATCTCTTATCACAATCCATACAAACATACATCCATTGTCTCAAGCACATTTGTACATATGTTGCCATCATCATTTTCAATGATGATGTTCTGTTTCTATTCATGACCTTTGCAGTATCTGACAAGAATCCACTGTGATCCATAACACTGTCAGTGGCTCATTCCTCAGAAGTGGACAGTCCATTCCTTCACCCAATCTGCGCTTAGTCTGGAAGTTCTGCTGAAACGTGTTCCCTTCAGGTGACCAGCTGGTATTTGAAAGATAAGTTGCATAGTTTTCAACAGCACAGTAACATAGAAGTCACCACCATAAGACGAACAATGACCAATGGTGGGAAACATTATGTAGAAGAAAGTTGTGCTGTGTTTGTTATATTCATGAGGTAGGATTACGGTGAGATGCATCACCCTTACTTAAGTCATCACTCAGGTCCTATTATCTTTTTATTTTTAATCAATGTATTGGGAGCTCGTGCAACTCTCATCACAATCCATACAGACATCCACTGTGTCAAGCACATTTGTACATTTGTTGTCATCATTAGTCTCAAGGCATTTTCTTTCTACTTGAGCCCTTGGTATCAGCTCATCACTTTCCCCCTCCCTCCCTGTCCCTCGTCTCTCTTGAACCCTTGATAAATTATAAATTATTAATTTTTCATGTCTTACACTGTCTGATGTCTCCCTTCACCCACTTTTCTGATTTCCATCCCCCAGAGAGGGAGTTATATGTAGATCCTTGTGATCTGTTCCCCCTTCCTCCCCCACCTCCCCCTTATCCTCCTGGTATCAATATTCCCATTATTGGTCGTGAGTGGTTTATCTGTTCTGCATTCCCTGTGTTTCCAGCTCTTGTCTATACCAGAGTACATCCTTTGGTCTAGCCAGGTTTGTAAGGTAGAAGTGGGATCATGATACTGGGTGGAGGCGGGGTGGTGAGGAACTAGAGGAAAGTTGTATGAGGTGGGGGATGGAAGTGGGTGATAACAAATCCAGGGAGAGGAGAACAACAGGTGATCCAAAATCAATGGCAAGGAGGGTATAGGAGGCCTGGTAGGGCTTGAACAAGGGCAATGTAACTGAGTGGAATTACTGAAACCTAAATGAAGGCTGAACATGATAGTGGGACAAGAGGAAAGTAAAAGGAAATTAAGGAAAGAAGTAGGAGGCAAAGGGCATTTATAGAGGTCTAAATACAGGCATGTACATATGTAAATATATTTATATATGACAATGGAGAAATAGATCTATGTGCATATATTTATAGGTTTAGTATTTAGGTAGCAGATGGACATTGGGCCTCCACTCAAATACTCCCTCAATGCAAGAACACTTTGTTCTATTAAACTGGCATTCCATGATGCTTACCTTCCCTACACGATCGCTGAAGACAAAGCAGGTACATAAGCAAATGTGGTGAAGAAAGCTGATGGTGCCTGGCTATCAAAAGATATAATGTCTGAAGTTTACAGGCTTGAAGATAAATAAGTGGCCATCTAGCTGAGAAGCAACAAAGCCCACATGGAAGAAGCACACCCTATGTGATTACGAGGTGTCAATGGGATCAGGTACCAGACATCAAAGAATAAAAAATCATATCATTGTGAATGAGGGGGAGTGCGGAGTAGAGACTCAAAGCCCATCTGTAGGACATCCACTTATAGAAGGGTCGCAGGGAGGAGGCTAGCCAGTCGGGGTGCAGTGTAGCATCAATGAAACAGGTCTTATTATCTTACGGAAGTGATGTATGCATGCCCTTTCATCTAACCAGAGATAAAAGAAGAGCGAAGGCAGAACAGAGGAAGGAACCTGTCTGTCACCAAGAAAGAAGAGTGCACACTTTGCACCTGAGGTCCTTGCCCTAAGAATCTTCTAGGTTCGGGAAAGATTGATGCCAACACACATGGCAGTTTCTGAAGGGTAGGCCGATATTTATTGAAAGGCCCTTTCTAGAA
Source organism: Tenrec ecaudatus (assembly GCF_050624435.1). NCBI lineage: Eukaryota > Metazoa > Chordata > Mammalia > Afrosoricida > Tenrecidae > Tenrec > Tenrec ecaudatus. The sequence goes on from NC_134544.1 coordinate 16,160,797, forward strand.
AGCCTGTGGGGGAAGAAAACCTTCTGGCCTTCCAAGCGTAGAGAAAAAAATTGTTAACGCCACTCAATTTAGTTATTTCTGTTATAACAACACTGGGTAATTATGTATCTTATGTAAATCCCTCCTCCCTCGACCCTGGGGTTTGCTATGTGACTCTTAAGGTCAATGGCATATCAGCCACTATGATGCCAACAGAAGCTGGATGAGTGCTGATGCCTTAAAGCAGTGGTTCTTAACCTGTGGGTTGCTCAATTCATAACAGTAGCAAACTTATAGTTATGAAGTAGCAATGAAAATAATTTTATGTTTGGGGGGGGGGTCACCACAACATGAGGAACTTGGCATTAGGAAGGTTGAGATCCACTGCCTAAGGCCTGCCCTCTTGGAACCCAGTTGCCATGGGTGTAAGCTATCCTATGAGGAAATCACATGGGAGCCCTAAGTACCTGTCAAACATGCAAGTAAGGCCAGTGCTGGACTTTCTCGCCATAAATGCCTAAATGAGTCTAGTCAGTACCAAGTAAACACAAATGAACCATCCCAACTAAGCCTTGCTCAAATTGTTCACTCTTAGAATTTTGAACAAATCAAAAATAGTTGCTTGAAATCATTAAAACTCAGTTGACTTTTACACTCTCTTAATCCTTGTGGATCAAAATAGGAAATAGGCAGTAAGAAGGAAAGCTTAAAAATAACACTGGAAGGAACACTGAGAGCTGAAACAGGGTGGTGACTAAGAGAGATCAAACAATGAGTGATGGACATTCCACTTGGGGCCATGATGGCTATTGATGCCGCCTTTGTATTATGAAGAATGTCTGATGGTCAGTAGTAAAGTGCTCAACTACCAACCAAAAGGTCAGGAGTTCAAACCTACCAGGTATTCAGTAGAAGAAAAAGCTATGGCTGTCTGCTTAAAGATTTAGTCTTTGAAATGCTATGAGGCACCTACTCTGTCCTACAGGGTCAGTGTAAGGTCACCATGCCTCAGCGTGGACTTCATGGGAACAGGTTTGAATTTTGTATTCTAATGAAACCAGTGAATATTAACTCAGTGGGGATTGACACTAAATTGCTTTAATTAAGTTTCCACTAGCTGAATCAAGGATTAAAATAGAAATTAAATTCAGGATGATATATGTTTCTTGCATCCTAAGTTTAACAGGTAATGGCAACACTAAAGGTGTTTATAAGTATTTTATTTCTGTAACTAAAAAATAATCAGTTTTTGAGGACATATGATTCCTTGTGTGCCCCAAGCACAGCAATATATGACTGATGATTTAATTGGGAGAGCTCTCTCTATGAGCTCATTAAGCAATCATGAGAGGGCTTCAAACTGTCTTGGGAAAATGGAGGGAAAAGATCACGGACTTTTTGAAGCCCCTTACATTTACTGAGTGTCTTCTGTTGGTCAGCTATTGTGTTCCATATTGGGAGACAAGAACAGTAATTCCTTGTCCTAGTCAAGCCATTCTAGAGCGGGGGGGGGGGGGGATATAGACAGTAATCACAAATAACTCTTTAAAAAGATAATTAACAATTAAAATAGCTGTTTTCAAGGAATAAAACAAAGTTGTGTGTAGGCTAGAATTCTTAGAGAGGGTTTCGTTAGTCAGAGTTGGAAAGAAAATGGAAGGAACAGTAGTTGGAAACTGTAGACGTGGTGATATAAGCAAAGTTGGCGATCACATTATAAACCCTATAACACCTGAATTTTTAATTTCTGGAAAAAATTTTTTGTTTTTATTCTCTACCTTCATAGTTATCAATATATATTAAGATATACATTTAATTACATGTTCTGAGAACATCACACTCAGTATTATAGGGATAAAGCTTTGCAAAACTGACTTAATCACAAATACCTTTTTTAAAACAACACAAAACACTATACAGTGGACTTCTCCAGATGAAATACATAGAAATCAAAGTGTGTACATCTGTAGAAAGAGACAGTGGAGAAGCTCCATATCAGCAGTTAAAACCAGGCCAGGGGCTGACTGTGGAACAGACTATCAATTGCTCATATGTAAATCCAGGTTCAAGCAGAAGAAAATTAAAAGAAGTGCCCAAGAGCTAAAATATAACCTTGAGCATATCCCACCTGAATGTTGAGAACATCTCAAGAACAGATTTGATGCCTTGAACACTAATGACAGAAAATCTGCAGAACCGTGGGAGGACATCACGAACATATACCTGACGAAAGCAAACAGTCCTTGAAAAGAGAAGAAATGAAGACCAGATCAGAATGGATGTCAGAAGAGACTTGGTGCTTGCTTTTGGTTGTGGAATAGCTAAGGCAAACTGAAGTCAAAGAGCTGAACAGAAAATTTCAAAGTTCAGCAGAAGACGAAGAAAAGTATAATGAAATGTGTAAAAGCCTAGAGTTAGAAAAAAGAAAGAATACACTCAGCATACCTTCAACTGAAGAGATACTGAAAGCTGCAATTTGAAATATTGAAATATTCTATGGGGAAGACATTGACTGACAACACAAACGAAGACGGGAATGCAGAATGTCAACAGAGCTCGGTCCTGTGAGAATTCAATTTGTACAAAGTGACAAGTCATGGATTGCAGTTGACAGCCAGGCTGTCCTTATATAAACTCCCCTTCTCAATAGTACCTTAAATCCCACGCCACTGGATAAATTATTGATGTTATCAATGCATTGCCTTATATCCCAGGGGGAGGGAGGGTTGTCAATGTTTTCCTTTGTGTTTCTTTGTTTTTGTTTGTTGTTGTTTTGGTTCATCATAAAATGATAAGATGACTGGTAAAGTAAATCAGAGTAGTTCATAACTCTTGGGCAAGCGGATGGATTCTGGACTCCCACTCTTAATTCCAGCCCCAATCCAAGAATGGTTGTTCTTTTGGCGGTTATGTAAATTCAATTTGATGAATAGGTAATGGGGCGGAGCCTAGCCTATCAAGCATGACACCTTGCAAACCTAGCCTTCTCATGAGGATTCTTGGAGTTTTCTTCTCTTCTTCCCTGGTGCTGGGAAACACTATCTCTCTGCTTCACTGGCCTGTGACAAGCCACGTGCACCTAGGCTGGTGGCAGCCAGGGACCTTGAAGAGACATGTGGAGAGCCGTACCAGCACTGCCATGCTTCCACAGACTTTGCACCCACTGACCTGGGGTCTTCCTGCATCTGGCATCATTGCATGTGCCTTGTGAGTTGGAAGAGGAATTCATGGGCCAATGTCAGACTTATGGACTAAGATCAGAATGATGGACTTGATCTGAACTGGGCTGGGATGTTTTCTCAATATACAATCGTTCTTTGATATAAGCTCTCTTACACGTATATGAGTGTCTCTGGATTCGCTTCTCTATTCGACCCGGTCTAACACAGTTCTGATAGCATGGGTACTCACCGTCATGAAGAGATCAATAAGAATAAGGGTGTAAAACAGCAAAGTGTGGTGGAGAAAGCAGATGGTGCCCAGCTCTCGATTGGAATAGTGCCTGGGGTCTTAAAGGCTTGTATTCAAACAAGCAGCCATCTAAGTGAGACATCAACTACGTCCACATATAGGAAGCACACCAGCCTGTGTCATTCAAAAAGACAGTAACACAATCCTATTATAATGAAGGTTAAAGTATCAGAACTTAAATTGTGAACACTCCATTTGTAGAAGGTGAAATAGGACAGTGGGAGCCCCAAACCTATCTGCAGAGCATCCGGTCAGATTGTGCCTCTGGCAGATGCCCTCTGGTCAGAGGCAAAGGACTCGAAAAGTTGTACTCTCAGACAGAAATTATTGCAAACTTGATTGTGGTGGATGGAGTTATGATATAATATGATGCTGATAAATTGACCTCCCTCTTGACCCAACCTGAATTTTCTCTAGGCTTAAGTATTTCTCACTTGTTCTGTAAAATAAAATTATCCTCTGGCTTTTTTTATATTGGTGGTGGTCTTTTCTTTCTTTTCCTATTATTATTTTTGTTTCATTTTTTTCTTATTTCTATTAGAATTTCAAGTTCATGAGGCACAGAAGGAGTAGATGCATAGACATAATAACTGATGCAATAAGAACTGGTTTTAAAAATAACTGATTTAATAGGGACTGGGATTAGTGAGGGTGAGGGGAATTTGGGAGCAAATAATGAATATGCGAGGTTAGAGGAAATCCTAGAACTGGTTGTGATGATGTATGTACTACTCTTTTTAAATGCAGTTTAACTATAGAAATGTATGATCTGTGAATTTTATATCAAAAACTATTTTAAAAATTTAAAGTTGAAAACCCACATTGAAAAAAGAAGACCAGAAGAATACACAGATTCACTTTACCAAAAATAACTGGTCGACATTCCATCATTTTAGCAGGTAGCATATGAACAACAGTCATACTAAAGGAAGAAGTCCACGTTGCACTGAAAGTGTTAGCCCAATCAAGACTCAGGGAATTGATGGCCTGTCCATTGAAATGTTTCAACAAGCTGAGGATACACTGGAGGCACCCATCCATCTAGTCTTTGCCCTCAGATTTGGAAGACAGCTACTTGACCAACTGACTGGAAGAGATCCCTAGTTGTACCCATACCAAAGAAAGGTAATGCAACAGCATGTTCAAATTACTGGCATATAAAGCCCATCATTAATACGTGCAACTAAATGCTTGCTGAAGATTATACAACAGCGGTGGTAGCTCTACATTGACAGGGAGCTGCTAGGGGGTTTGAGCCAGATTCAGAAGAAGATATGGAAATAGGGATATCATTGCTGATGGTTACGTGTGTTTTAATGATCATTCAAAGGCATTTGATTGTGTAGAATATAGAAAACTATGGAGAGCCTTGAGAAGAATTTGGAATTCCAGAACACTACACTGTGCTCATGTAGAACCTGTCCCTAGATCACGAGGCAACTGTGCCGAAGAAACAAAGGAATACTGTAAGATTTAAAATAAGAAAGGTGTGTGTTAGGGGTATAACCTCTCATCCTATTTCTTTAAACCGTATGCCTAGAAAACAATAAGAAAACTGGATTGTACAGAGAAGAATGGGGTATGAGGATTGGAGGAAGGCTTATTAACAACCCGCAATATGCCTCCTGAAAGTGAAGAGGAGTTGAAACCCTTGTTGATGAAGAACAAGGATTGCAGCCCTCTGTGTAGACTGACTCCATTTACGGAAGACCAAATCCTCACAGGTGGACCAAGAGTTAACATCACAAGTAATGGGAAAAAGCTGAAGTATGAAGGGGTTTGCCTCGATACTCAGGGAAAAAGCAGTCAAAAGATCAAAGGACACATTGCATGGGAGTGAAACTGCTGCACAAGATCTCTTTAAAGTGCTGAAGAGCAGCGATGTTACGTTGAGGATTAAGATTATGGCCCGATCCACACCATGGTATGCAGGTGAAAATCGGATTTTGAATAAGGAAGACTAAAGAAGAACTGGTGCTTTTGAATTATGGGTCAAGTGGAGAATATTGGAAAATATCATGGATTTCCAAACGAACAACATCTCTCGGGAGAAGCACAGCCATAGGCTCCTTCAACATAAAGTTGGGAAGGCTTCATCTCACATACTTTGGACATGTCCTGGAGATGGACATCTTACTTGGAAAAGTGGAGGGACCGCAAATAGAGGCAGGTCTTCAACCAGTGGCCGCACTGGTGCTCTCAAAGAAGAATGAGTGGGACGATGGCACAAGCCTGGACAGGGCTTCTTTTTAGTGTCCACGGTGCCCCAGTGAGTCAGAGCAGCCTCGACAGTGCCCGGCACCAACACCAACAAAGTCACAGGGCCGTGAAGAAGAGGCTGATGGATGGACACAGTGGCTCCAACAGAAGAGCCATTGTGAGGATGGTGCAGGACCGGGCAGTGTGTCCTTCTCTCAGACATGGGGGCTATGAGTCAGAACTGATTCGAAGTCACCTGCCAACAACAATCGTGTCTCATTAGCCACAGGCAGAGGGATTCACAACCCATCACAAAATGGAGGCCACTCACCCGACAGTGGGGATCGTGGCCTAGCCAAATTTGCAGCACTTGTGGAAGGGATGCAATTCAATTCCTAACAAGTGTGGACTCGAGGAGAAGAGAGTCGTTCAGGTGACCAACGTAATGATGGGTACAGTCAGCAGGAAGGCAGACGTTGTTCTCTTCATGGCCCTAGGCGACTAACACAGTTTTGTCCTGGGATGATCAAGACAAAGTAGGACAGAGACCACAGCCTTGGGATGGAGAGGACCAGCAATCCCGATTTTGTGTTTATGTTTTTTTCAGCTGCAGTAATGTTCCTCCCATTGTCAGTGTGAAACCCCCGGCAGAGAGGCGAAGGCTGGTTAAGGAAATCCTGGCTGTAAAACCAAGAAGCTACCAAATGTTGGAAACAGCCGTTCACATTCCTTCTGAGGAACAAAGAAGAATACATCCGGAATTAAAGAAGCGTTTGAGGCTACTTAGAAAATCATTAGCTAGCAAATCTTTCTTGCGTAATTGATATTTGAGGCAGCTTTGTGGAAAGGGATGTTATTTTGCTTTTATTAAGCATCAAATATTTAATGCATTCATAGAGCCCATTTTGAGAAAAATCACCCTTATCCAATAGGCAATCTTGCCTGTGTGCAAGGCCATCAAACTTTATTGCTCATTTTGCAGTCATGGGGGTGAGTTCATCGTTCTAATGAAACAGGCAATATTTTGATTAGCATAGCAGTTTTTATTGAAACATTTATCGTGTTCTAAAATGATTAAGCAACAATAATGAATGCCATATTCATTTCTTATTGTAAAGTAAAGATGGTTCTATCACATGGCATGAGATACCACGGGTTGCTTTATGTGGAATTGAATTGGGAAGCAGAACATACCGATGGCATGCAGCTACTTCCCTGACCTGTCCTCTGCTCCCCTTCAGTGTCCCACTGTTTTCTAGAAGCATCAGCATCACGCAAAGCCCAGGTATTTCCTGAAGGGTCCTAGACACCTGTGACTGGAACTCATTTTGTGGAACAGAGTGAGGTCGAACCTGCAGAGGCAGGAAACACAGACAGCTTGCTGAGTGACTCTTGCAGTCAATCTGATGAAACAGAAATAGATAAGCAGATAATACGATAAGCTGAGGCATCCAAGATCCTTGATTTCAAACGTATCTCAACGTGGGAACCAGAAGAGCGACTATGGCAGAACAGGTGTATTTGCAATGTGTCCAGGACTGGCCAGATGATGCCACACGCACCAGCCCCTTTAGACACAGGGAAAGGCAGTGGCTCCCCACTGATGCATGAGACTGCTGTCTGACAGAGAAGTTACTGGAGTCACGGCTACCATAGCCCAGACAGCAAGAAGAGGAAAAGGAACAGACAACGGAGGGTGGGGGGTTATTGTTGTATTCATTTCGCCCTACGAGAAATGAAACACCAAAGCTGCTGCCCTTGAATCGATTCTGACTCAAAAGCAGCCCTGGAGGTGAGAATAGAATTGTCTTCCAGTGTTTCCAAGGCTGTAATCCTTCACAAAAGCAGACTGCTGCGTCTTTCTCCAGAAGAATTCCTGACAGGTTCAAACCACCATGCTTTCTGTTATCAACGGAGTGCTTCAACCACGGTGCCACCAGGTCTCATTTTCCGTCTCCAAGAAGAAAGAAATCCCAATTCACTGGCACCGAGTTGATTGTAACTCACAGCAATTCTGTAGCAACAATACATTCTCATCTTGCTCCCGCAGAGCGGCTGGTGGATTGGAACTGCTGAACTTGTGGTTAGCAGGGCAACATGGAATCCACTAGACCACCAGGGCTCCTTTACCTTTATAGTCCTCCAGTCTTAATTATTTGTTAATATGGCTTTGTGTTTCCCAAGGGTCTCTGCCTGCTACATAGTCATCTTTCCAGAAGCAGACCACAGGCTGCAATAACCCCTTAGTGCTCTTTCTTGGCAATCATCATCCAATTCATATCTGTATCTGAAATATACAGCCTGCCGGCAGATTCTTTTTTTTTAACACTAAATGCTACACCCTTAGCAAATGCATACTTGGATTGTTTCCAACACTAGGCTATTGTAGTACGACTGCTGTAAATATTCTAGGGTTGGATCAGAGGGTATGCAAATGATCAACTCTGGAAGATACCACAAATGTTATCCCAAGTAGCTGAATCACTTTTATTCCCACCATCATGTAGGAATGCTCCTGTTGCTTCATATCTTCACTAACATTAAAAATAATTGAACATTTTTCTTCATGTTAGCCAATCTTGTGGGCATGTGATTGTTTTGCCTAAGGATTTTAGTTTTAATTCCCCTCCTCACCAATGAAATAATCATCTGTAACATGTTTATTGGCTATTTGGACACTCTGGGTTCTAGTTTTTAAGGAGCATCTTTCTGTGAATGAAGCAAAGGTACACGGAATGGCAGCTTCCACTGACAGTCTGAATCAAAAAAACAACAAACAGCAAACAGCACGGAGCACAGAGGATGTGTTTTTTGGGCCCAGCTTGGTCATTTATCCATAGCTATCAAAATGACATGGCTATTGGGATTAGGGCTTATGACCTACCAAGCTGGGTCATATTCACACAGCTGTGATCAGAGATGGAGTTAAACTGTGACTGGCAGCTCCCGTCAGAGCAGCTTAGTGAAAGGGGTGGCATGTCCAGCTGCCCACTGTAACATGCACCAACCGAACTATTGTTAGGACCCATCGAGTGGGGCCAACTGATAGAGACTCTGTGCAAAAGAGAAAAATACTCGTTCTGGTCCTGCACCATCTTCACAGTCATTGCTATGTTTGATCGCATTGCTACAGCCACGGTGTCAATCCATTCTTTGAGCCTCTGCTTTATGAAACATAGTGTTTGTTATGTTTACATCCATTACCATTGCTTTAGGAAGCTGGTCACTGGCTCACTGTTTAAGAGCCTCTCTTACAGGCGCTGAGATGGTTTGAACTGAGTCTGCCTAATGGGAAGTTACTCAGAAAGCCTCAAAGGGAAGGTGAGGAGAAGTTGATTAGCAAGAACGCTTTTATCACAACAATGGGCAGGACAGGACCGTTTAAATGAGGCTTAGGGCTGCCCCAATATCCACAAATATGAATGGTATCCGTTCAATGTATTTTCATTATCCTGGGAACTGTTAGTAACTTTGAGTTGGTATCAGTGATGACAGGATTTGAACTGAAATGTCCCAATACTTCACAAATTCTTTATTTCCAGGTTATGTGTCTAAATTGTATATATAATTGACTCAATAGGATTTTTAAAAATACGTATTTATAAAACATCATAGAAAAGCCGTTTTAAGTGCCTTTTGACAAATAGTCTCTCCTTGTTACTAGTGGATACTTTGTGTGGCAAGTACTCAGAACTAGTAAGAATTTGCCAAAAGCTCAGTTAGCCTTTGGTTAATCTAGTTTTTAAAAATATTTAGTCATGTGTATGTATACATGTCTTTATATAGACTGTAAATGTTACTGTACTAATTGAATAAGGTTGTGATGAGAAAATCAAAGCCACATATTTTTATAGGACAGCAGAAGTAACCTTTCTTTTCTTTCTTCCATTCTTACGTCCCTGTCAGAGGCAATCACTGTCAGTACCAGCTTGTATACACTTCCAGATTCTTTCCTGTGATTTACAGCCATAGATACTGGGCGTTTTAAAATGAGACATGACCATACAGACACAGCTTCAAAAAACATACAAATGAAACCATATTATATGATTTGTTCACTTTTCTTGGCATCATTTCTATCTTTCCGCATTTGCACATGTTTGTTTTCCTTCTTCCTTTGCTTGGATTCTCAGTGTCATGTGTAGGTGCACTAGTGTATGTATTGGTAAACATTGAGAACGTTGAAAATGCTTTAATTGACAGTGCGGTAAGGGTCATGCTTAAAGACCTACCTTTGCACCTGCGTGAATATATCTGAGGGAGAGATTCCTGGGAGAGATATTGCTGGGGCTGAGCATCCTATCCTTTAAATGCGGGTAATGACCCCCCCCCCCCCGAAAAACCCAAATTACTACTTTTATACCAAAGGTGAATGCCTTATTCATTTATACCAATTGTGAATGCCTGATTTTCCATTACATTACCAATAGAGGTTATTTTTGAGCTTCATTATCTTTGAAATATGATGAGTAAAACACCGTACCTTGCTTTAATTTATTTTTACTCATTTTCTAGTGAGCATGACCATTGTCATAGGTTTATTTTTCCATAATGTGTAATCTGTAAATTTACTATAAAGCAACCAACCAACAAGCAAACTCACTGCCATTGAATTGATGCTGACACACCGTGACCATCTAGGACAGGTAGAACTGTGGTTTTCCAAGTCTGTGACTCTTTATAGATGGTGGAAACCCTATCTTTTCTTCACAGAGCTGCTGGTGATTTTGAACTGCTGATCTTGTGGTTAGCATTCCAACATGTAATTACTATGACACCAGGGCTCCAGTTAAATTAACTACACAAAGTATTATTCTGATGCCTTGTGAAACAATTTTAGATTAACTTTTCATTTATATAAACCAACTACTACATTTCTATTTATATATATATATCTGTGTTAAAAAACACCTCCAAATATAATAGAGGTGACAGAGTTGGTGTCTCTTTTGTCTCTTCTACTCCTGCTTGTCCTTACAGGCTCCCTTCCAGGGACTTCATCAGCAAGCACATGATTGTTAGACCATGGAAACATACTCTTGACAGGAATTCATTTCATGGTTACTACTCTGCATTCCAGGTCCTCCAAGGGTCATATCATTTCTACAATGATATGAGGGACAAATATATTTCATCAAACTTGTTGAAAATAAAATCTGTTTTCATTCCCTTCTTAAGACTGATATTATGTGTGTCAACACACAAAGATCTTAGGGGATGGGCATTCCCCTTTCTCTAAAGCAAATAGTATTGCATCGTGACCTAGGGGACACAACAAAGACTATTTTGAGGATGGCTTCCCAGGTGAAGATGTGAAAGGGAAAAGGGAGACTCCGTGTAAATGGGAAATGTGAGAATGACAATGGTGCTGTAGCCTGGTTTGGGCTAGCAATGTGTTAGTTCATTTCTAATTTGGACAATGAGTGGGCTGTGTTTGATACTGTCCCTTTTGTGTCTCCCTTCCTGTGAGTCATAGGACAGTTGTCTCCCTATGATTCCTTAGCAGGTTGGTGTTAATCTTGGATAGATTCTGAAGGACGTGTCATTTATCGCACCAGAGAGCAAGCTCCAAAAGAAACCCCAGGGTGCGGGCACCGCAATGCCCAGCCACACCGCAGCTTTGATTTTCCCTGAAAAGGACATTCTTGTGCACAAAACTGGTGACTACATCAAGCTGCAACTGGCATTCAGATGAGAAGTCATTTGAAGTTTCATTCAGCAGTAAAATTTGTCAGTCAAAATGACTGACACCCTAACAACTTCAAATCTACATCTTAATGTGCCACTTGAAGGCCAAGCTTTTCTGTCATGCTGGAGCTGACTCGGATAAACTTTTAAACCCCAACCAGTGTAAAAACAAATATATTTGTAAAGACATCAAAAAGTTATCTTTTGAATTTTACAATTGCGCATTAAGCACTTCAAAGCAAAGATGCTTCCAGCTGGCCACCCATCATCTGTCACCTGGAGAGGTGAGCCCAAGTGCGAGGTGTGCATTTCACAGCACACGTCCAAGTCTAAATCCGAGCCCTAAGTGGACTCTACAACCTGATACAAGAAGAATCAATCCCTAAATCATTAAAGACAAAACAGACAAACAAACCCCTCAGTGTTCAACAGTGGAAATGCTCTTTGCTTGTGCAGACATATTTACCTCTTGGAAAATGTTACTTTCTTAATGGAAGTTCATCCTAAAGAGTGACGAAGGGTCTACCTGCCTGCACGGTATGATGAGTACACTGGGATGCATGTTGCTTTAAAGAGCCCTGCATTTGTGTAAAATACATGGGTTTTAGACTTTAATATAAAATTAAGAAGTCCCAGTGGCTCAATGCAAGGGGCTCTGGTGTAAGCTTTGGACAGCGAACCACAATGTAGCCAGTTGCTACAGATCAGCCTCTCTGCAGAAAGAGGACGTGATTTGCGCCCATAAGGATTTACAGCCTTGGAAACCCTGCCAAGGGGTGCTATGCGTCACTGTGGTCTCGATGGAAGTGAATTTATTTTATTGCATAAATAAAATAGGAGGTTAAATGTTTGTTTAATAATCAAAGTGTTGGCAGTTTGAACCCACCAGTCACAGAACAGGAAGCAAGCAGACAAACAAACAAAACACCCTGGTGATGGGCTTCATAGAGATTTCAGCTAGGGAAAACCAACTGTGGAGTTCAACTTTGTCATATACCAGCAATCAAACCAAGCCCATTGTCACTGAGTTGATTATGACACATCGTGACTGTGGTAGTTACATAATCTGCTGTCAACTTGAGACTTAAGAGTGAAGGGGTAGAGTTAAACTGTCAGTCAGGTTGCAGCTTAATGACCTCATTTGGAGGAGCTATGGAGATAAATAGCTTGCTGGAGGCAGGACACACACACTCCCCCTGTGAGACATTCCTGCTGACAAGCCAGATGGAGCTACACTGATGCAGCCGGAGTCTTGGAGCTGGAGGAGCCACGTGGAGACCCACAGTAGTGCTCAGATGCTTCTATCACCACTGGATCCACAAGACTTTCCACCCACTGGCCTGTGTTCTTCCTGCATTCAGTGTCTTTGAATGTGCTGCGTGAGTCAGAAGAGGAACTTATAGACTGGTATCAGACATATGGGCTAATTAATATCAGATTTAAGGACTTGATCTTGACCGGGTTGAGCTGTTTTCTCAATATACAATTGCTCTTTTATGTCAAGCTCTTTCTTATACACGTGTGAGTGTCTATGAATTTGTTTCTCTAGTCTACCCATACTAACACCGTGGCCCTCCCTATAAAAACTTTCCAAGGCTGTGAATCTATAGGAGCAATCGACCGCATTTTTCTCTTGCTGAGCAGCTGGTGGATTTGGATGGGCAACCTTGAGGTTAAGAGTCAAATGTTTATGAGACAACACCACTGAAGCTCTTTTACTCTACCACATAGTTATTATAAATCAGAATGGACTTCACAGTACATAGCAATAGCATATTGAAGATGTAATTAAAGTGCTTGGCAGCCAGCTAACCAGTGAGCTCTTTGAATCCACCATCTGCTCCGCCCCAGAGAGATATAGCAGTATGCCTCCATCAAGATCACATTATTGGAAATCCCAGGGAGAAGTTCTACTCTGTCCTATAAGGTCACTATGAGCTGAATCCATTTCAAGGCAGTGGTTTAGTTTGGGGTTTTATAGCCCATAAAATGGACAGATTTTGTGTCTTGATTAAATCCTTTTGTATACACAAGAAACCTAAGCATTGAATATATTTCTTTAAGAGGCCATGTTCAAGGCATTGGTCTCACCAGAGGTAGTAATAGAGTAACAAGCTCACTGATTATGGATAGGTTAGGGAACAAAACCCACAGCCAATGAGTCAATTCCAACTCCTCTCAACTCTGGAGGACAGAGTCGCACTGCTCTGTGAGAGTCTGAGATGATAAATCTTTATGAGAGCAGACGGTCTCACCTTTCTCCCTAGAGCAGCTGGTGATTTTGAATCATTGACCTTGTGGTTAGGAACCCAATGCCTAACTACTTTTGCCATCAGCCCTCTTAAGTGAGAAGAAACCATTGTGAGTGAAAAGATACATCAGATGCAAACTCTTTCAAAACAACATATTTCAATTACATTCACGAGAGATCTCATGGTCAAGAACATCTGAGAAGTTGTTGGGAGATATAAAGTCTGGTCCTTACATTGGCCCCTACAGTCTGTGTAACGTGTAGAAATAATCTCTCTCAGCCAAGGCATCCCTATCAGTAACAGGAGACTCTCAGTGGTACCTGAAGTCCCTCCTGTCTCTGATACCCAGAGTCCAAGACTCACATTCTGCACAGCAAGTTCCTCTGTGCATAAAACACTCGCTGAAAATAATCAGAGCTGTAGACGAACAACTTGGGTAGCCCTGTCATTCACGTGTGAGTATTCATCAAATATTATGAATTATTTTGTGTATTCCAGGTGCACTCTAGGTACCGGGAATAAATTACACTCCATTGGCCCCAAGAAACATACAGCCTAGTAGGAGGTTGTCATGTAATTAAAAGGGGTCATCGAGTGTTATAGATACTCTGCTAAAAGGTTGGGCAATGCATACAATACCCAGGAGGATGTAAACAGGAGGGAAAAGCGAGTCCTACTGAGAAGTTGGGAACAGAGGAGGCAGAGAGGAACAGCGTTATCGAAAACTCATTGCCATCTCCATGGAGATGAGGGCCAAGAACAGCTAAGAAGCCATTCTGCTCTGTGACACACGAGGTGGTCATGAGTCATAAAGGTTTTATGGAGGGTCTCCAAACACGACCTGGCGGGTGATGGGGGAGCTCAAGATTTACTCAATGAGCACGGCTCTTTGCTTACGATAAGTAACGGTCCTTGGCACAAAGGAAACTTAACCATTGGGCACATTACGTTTGACCTTGCATATCAGCACCAGAGAACGGTGAGTATTCGTTAACACGCTACGCTATCACTTATGAATGTAGGAAGGCGCCGAGCGCAGAAGGAAGCCGAAGATGTCCTTCTCTAGAGAACCCTTTAAACGGGGCTTTGTGAGTTTGTAATTAACACCATTTGTTGACTTATTCTTTCCCCTCCTTGGTGAAAATCATGGATGAAATATGTTAGAGAAAGTCAGTCCTGCTACATCTAATTTTTAAACTAAAGAATGAAGAAAACAGATGACTTATGACAGAGCTGTAACTATGGCTCCACCTAAAGCAGGCTTTAATCAAACAATAATCCTCACGCAGCCCATTATGACTAGCAGGTTCATGTTGATTCTTTAGTATCCGAGACTGCAGTGAGCTCATCGTGAACCTCGGTAATTCCTGTGGGTGATTGGCATTAGCTCATGAAGACATACAGTGGCCTTACATTTTTATTGTCTTGTATATTGTGCTCAGTACCATGCTCACAGAGGTGGTCCTCATCTCTCTCTTTCTTTAAAAAAACATTTTATTAGAGGCTCATACAACTCTTATCACAATCCATACATATACATACATCAATTGTCTAAAGCACGTCTGTACATTCTTTGCCCTAATCATCTTCAAAGTATTCCCTCTCCACTTAATCCCTTTGCATCAAGTCCTCTTTTTTCCCCTCCCTCCCCGCCCCCCTCCCTCACGAGCCCTTGACAATCTATAGATTATTATTTTGTCATATCTGATGCTTCTTTTACCCCCTCTCCACCCCCTACCCCCCAAAGCTTGGAAATGATACCGAATCCGTTACTTCGTATTTCTGTCAATCCTTCTGGAGAGGTGATAGGTAAATGTATTATCAGCCCCAGGGGTAGGTATCTGGTGTGCCCTGTGAGTGGCTCAGCCTGTTCTTGGTACACAGTCAAGTCTGTCCATGTCCACGTCTACCTTCCCGGCAAGAGTATGAGCTCTCTGAAGGTAATGAATGACCTGATCTGACTTTACCTTTGTGCTCTGACCTACCTTCTTTAGAACCTGGGGGGAGGCTTGGAATGCGCACCCGATGATGCACGGATGGTCATGGATGTAAGAGCCTCAGTGCACAGCGAGTAACCCCTCTGTGAGAAACACACTAGAGTTTTGTACGGGTGCCATGAAGAGATTAGCTGCAATGAGTCAACCTTCGCTTTGAATCTGGGTCTTCCCTGTGAGAGAAGATGCTGTAGAAGCCATGGTTGTTGGGGTTCTGTTTATAAACCAGGCAGGTTCAGATGTGTTATCTCATTAAGCCTTCATGAGAAGCATAGGAGGCTTCATTTGGACTCCCTGAGACAGACAGAGGCACAGCAATGTTAGCTCCTCAGGCTGTCACAGCTGACAGGCAGTACTCCAAAATTACAATACAAAAAACACAACAACCCCAAAATACCTTACTGCCATGGTGCAATGGTGACTTATAGCAACTCCTCTGGTGGAGTAGTGGTGACATGTTGGACTGCAATCACCATGGTCGGCGGTTTGGAACCACCAGCAGCTCTGCGGGTCAAAGATGAGGCTTTCTACTCCCGTAAACAGTTATGATCTTGGAAATTCACCAAATCAAAACTAAACTCACCGCCATCGAGTCAATGCTTACTCACAGGACCCTTATCTTTCTACCGGGAAGCTTGAAGTGTGTTTTAATTGGTGACCCTTCAGATCGCAGTTCAACGAGTAACCACGACACCAGCAGGGCTTTCTGATTGTTGGTACAGCTGCATTGATAACTAGCCATTTTTCTAAAGCCTGTGTGCTACCCTCTCATAAACCACAATCCTTTTGTGTGTCTGGATAAGTTATTAACACCTTCGAGGCTCCATTTTCCTATTTCAAAATTGAGGATTGGAACATTAGTTGGTGGTACAGACATAAATATTACATGAGGCATTTCCTTCAGAAACAGCTGGCAGTAACAAGCAGCAGACTGCTATTACATTACCTGTCAGTCATTTGGTCTCACTATGGTTGCTGTCTTGCAGCTGTGCTTCTGGAAGCTTTTTCACGGGTGTTTCAAATGCCATTAAGGTCACACCCATGGTGAACACATTTCAGTGAAGGTTCCAGACAAAGGACAGGCTAGAAAGAAGGAACAGGCTGTCCTCCTTTTCTGAGGGATGAGCCAGGGGAAACTTATGAATAGCAGCAGGACTCAGATAAGGCCAAGGGATTGGCCCCTCAGGTTTGAAGCAGTCAGAATACAACGAGGGAGGCTTATTAACAACCCGTGTTATGCAGATGACGCAACCTTGCTTGCTAAAGCCAAGAGGACTTGAAGCACTTCCTGATGAAGATAAAAGAATACAGGCTTCAGTGCGGATTACAACTTTATGTAAAGAAAACAAAAATCCTCATACCTGGACCAATTGACAACACCTAGATAAAAGAGAAAAGCTTGAAGTGGTGAAGGCTTTCATTTTACTTGGATCCGTAATCAACACTCATGAAAGCAGCTATCAAGCAATCCAGTGATGTATTGTATCGGGCATAGTTGCTGCAAAGACCTGCTTAAAATGTTAAAGACCCCAGGGATATCACTATGAGAATGTAGGTGTACTTGCTTGACACAATGAAGGTGTACTTGCTGCCATATTTGCAAACGCTTCATGTATGTGCGAAAGGGAGCTATTGAATAAGGAAGACAAGAGTTGATGCATTTGAATTATGGTTTTCATTAAAAATATGAAAAGTATCATGGGCTGCAAGAAAAAAACACATTTCTCTTGGAAGTGCAGCCAGAATGCTTCGCAGACATGAGGACACGCTTAGTCAATAGTTCTTGGACAGCTAGCTTCTCAGGAGAGGAGTTCTGTAGAAAGACCTCATGCTCTCAGGCTTAGTAAAGTAGAGGGTCCGTGAAAGTGAGGACGACTCTCGACAAGATGCATTGACACAGTGATTGCAACAGTGAACTCAAGCATCGTCCTTGTGAGGATGGCACAGGACTTGCCGTGCTTATTCTGCAGCGCAAAGCTTCTTGGTGGGCACCTGACAAGAACAATGGGGTTCTAATATGTTTTTCCTCAATTTTCCTTATTTTTTCCGACAAACCCAGCCCACTGCCATTGAGTCCATTCCCACCCATGATCAAGCCAATGGGACAGCCAAGAACTGTAACCTTTGTGGGGCGTACGACTGCATCTGTCTTTTTGCACTAAGATTGCCGATGTGTTTGTAAATATTTCATAACAGAGTTTTAATCACTGTGCTACGAGTTCCATCTTCTCCTACAACCTTACTTTATATTCTTGCTGTTTTTCCCCTTTATTTCCTTTTTCTTGAGTAAAAACAGGGTTCTTTAACTTATAAAAAGAGTACCTTTAAAATCCACTAATGCTATCCACACAAATATTCTATTAAAAGTAGAGTGATGTTGCATGACTATTAGCATCTATGGTGATATTTACACGTTCATCTTTCCCAGTGAATAGTGATAATTCATATACATCGTATGGCTGTGAATGAGTAATGGCCCCTCTCTAAAGATAAAGGTTAGCCCGGTCTGTAGCCATCATAAATTATTTCTCAGAATGTTGTTCTGTCTCTCTCTCACCATCTAGATATTCCTCATCTTCATGCAACACAAATTTTACATCGAAAAGACACTTTTAATTGATTTTCTCATTGGCTAAGTAGCACAGTGAATTGGATGCTCAATTCACTCTTCTCTCCATAGCAAATTAGAAAACACCGGGGTCTTGAAGGTCGATATTGATAATGAGTCTAGGGAAATAAGATGAAAGAGAGAGATTGATTTGAAAGAGCACTAAGAAGACTCTCTTACTCCTTAAACTGTTGGCCTCACCTAATTATTGAATCCCTCGGAGGAGCAAACAGTTAAAGTACTCGGCTGCTAACTGAAAGGTTAGAGATTCAAATCCTCCCAGAGGCACTTGCGGAGAAAAGATGAGCGATCCCTATCTAAAAACATAGCCCTTGCAAACTCTGCTAAGCAAATTACTATACTAAGTTAGGGTTGCACTGAATCAATTAACTAGACAGCAATTGTCAAATACCACTTAATTTACAAGAAATAATGATTCATTCAAAATATTTTTGGAAAAGCAGAAGATAGACTAAATTCAGAACATAGACTATAGTGCTTGTAAATGCTTTCAGGGCTAGGACCTTGTCTTGAGAACCCTTGTAGTCTCCACTCTAGCACTCGGTTCTTTTTAGGTACCATGACGCTGGTTCAGAACCAAGAACCCAGCATTGCTCATGTCTGTGTCTTCCTCACAATTGTGATGTTTTGGTAATTGCTACAGCCTCTCTGGCACTCTGTCTCCTGTAGGCCATTTCTGTTTCCACTGGCTCCCTAGTAAGGCATAAGGCTCTTCATCAGGGGCTCATCACTCCTGATCACATGTCCGACGTGCATGAGAGGAAGGCTCAAGACCCTTCCTGCATTTCCCCCAAGAAAGCTTTCTTTGACTCTTGACCTTGCTGTTCAGGGCCAGTAAGTTGGTTTGAACTCATAGTGCTTCTAAGTAAACAAACGACCCACCCTCAGCCGGGCACTCACTCATAATTGTTGCTCGGTTTGAGTCTGTTTTTCAGAACCTGTGTCAGTCCTCTGACTGAAGGTCTTCTTTTTTCTTACCCCTGCTTGACAAGGCGTGATGTCTTTCTCCTGGGGCTGGCTTCTCCTAATAACACGCACAAAGTATATGAGATGAAGGTTACCGTCCCCACGGCTGAAGAGCATTCTGACACATTTTGTCCAATACACATGTGTCCATTCTTCTGGAAGCCCATGATATATTCTCGATTCTTCACTAGCATCATCATTCAAAAGCATCAACTCTTCTTCAGCCTTCGTCACGTATTGGCCAGCTTCCACATGCATATGCCGTCATAGAAAGGACCATAGCTTGGGTACAGCACACCTTCCTTTTCAAAACGACATCATTGCTTTTTAACATTTTAAAGCAGTCCTTTGCAGCAGATGTAATCAGGGCAACACGTCATTCGATTTCTTAACAGCTGCTTCCATGAGTATTGATTAAGGATTCAAATATAATAACATTTTTATCAACTTCAATATTTTCTCCATTCGTGATGACATTGCTTATTGGTTCAGTTACAAGGATTTTTGTTTCCTTTATAGTGGAGTTGTTTCCATAGTGAAGAATGTAGCTTGGAAACGCTGGTGAAACCTGTCCATCAGGCATAAGGCTGTGGTGTTTGAAACACTGGTAGCACAACTTCCAGCATTACAGCATGCAAGCCACAGTACCAGTACCACATACACTGTCCAGTACCATATACACAGTACCAGTACCACATACACTGTACCAGTACCATATACACAGTACCAGTACCACATACACTGTACCAGTACCATATACACAGTACCAGTACCACATACACTGGCAGGCGAGTGACAACTATCAGCATATGGTAGGTGCCTATTATATATTAAATAATCAGTGTTTTCCAAAGTGGATGATGCCACCTCTATGGGGTGGGCAGATACCCATACTTTATCCTGGATTATGAACTATAGTGTGAAAGTTTTAATTGCCAACCTTGTGTTGAGTAAATTTTTTTCTGAAAAAGGGGTGGTAGGTTAAATAAATTTAGAACTTTTGGTATAGATGATGCCAGAGTGTATGTATTGCAGATTCATATCTATCTATCTATCTATCTATCTATCTATCTATCTATCTATCTTCTATCTCTCTAGATAGATGATAAATAGATGATATAGATATAGATAAATGAGTAGCTAAGTACAGATCTTGGATAATTATGTGAAGAGATGGGAACACTGAGGGTGTAGAAACAGGCAAGGGGCACAGTGAAGGGAGGTTTATGGTTTAACAAGAGAATAGGACCCATGTTATCATTTTGGCCATGACAGAACAAAAACATCTATCTACTATGCTTATCAAGTGTGGTTCGGTCAACTCTGCTCATCACACAAACTGAGAGCTCCTGCTGGGTGCAGCCCAGGGTGCTAAGCAAGCTGTTGGCATGTCAAGTGTCCTCTGATAGTGTGCTGCTGTTTTTATTGGCTGAAACCTTGGCCCGATCAACAAACACAAGCTCCCTGTGATTTCCGATACAAAGCCCACACTCCCTTCTTCACTGCTGCCCTGAAAGGGTTAATTCAGCCTCCATAAGGGGCCTAATTTAGAACCTGGCAACAGCTTAGCCACTGAAGGATAGATGGCTCACAGCATGCCAGGTGATATAAATTAAACTTAATGCTATGTGTGATGAAATGTCCTTTTAGATATTATGTGTAATTTTGAATATTAGGAAGTCCCAGTAGGCTATTTTTTTAAGAAGGCAGCCTAAAAGATTTCCCTTCTTTTAAACAAAGCCCCAGGAAAGGTTATATGAATAATCATATTTTAGCATGCCAGCTAGACTAAACATATAAAAAGTTATTAATAATGGACTAAAAATATCTACTACAAAAACAACAGGCAAAATGTTAAAATATATTATATAAAAGCTCATCCTTTGTGGTAAAAAAAAAAACCAACAATGTGTCTCCCTTAAGATATTTATAAGAGGAGATATAATTTAATATACCTATCGAAAATGGTCCAACTAAGCTACCAAGAAATTAAATTTTAAAATCTAGGAAATTACTTCAATTTCTAGCTGTGTGACCCAGGGAAAATTGCTTAATCTCCTTGCTTAGAGTTTTCGTCTCTGGAATGGGGTAAAAATAGAATCTCTCTTACAGGGCTACTATAAGACGTCAAAGAGTTAATGAATGGAAAACATTAAAAATACCACCTGGCTCAGAAGAAAACCTAGTAGCATTATTTACAATTCTTAATATTACTTCTAACCTCCCAATTTTAAAAAATATGCTAATGCCACATGTAAGACACATGCTAATACCACATGTTAAGACATATGAAACTGGACCCCCTTTGTACCAATTGGTGAAAAAGGGAGTAATCTTTTTGAATTCAACAAGGGATTATCTTTTCAGAACCATAACATACCTATCCTCTTTAATATGATTCCAGTGAATATTATTTCTCTCCTAAGGGGGTGGGGGGAACAAATTCAACAAGAAAATAATAACTTGATGCACAATTTACGTAGTCTGAATATTACTAGATCGTTTAAAATGTGTTTTTTTCGCATGAAAGGATATTATGTAGTGATTCCAAATCGTCATTACAGAATAAGTTTATCCAACCTAAAAAATATTGCTATGAAAAAGCACATAAGGCAGACAGAATAAGACGGCCCCTGGAACAGAGATGATGTGTTATAATTGTCATAAGCAGTAAGCTTTCATCTTCTTGCACCCTGTGCCGCAATTTGGCAGCGCCACACGGGGAAGCGACAAGGCCTCCTTGGGGAGAACAGGACCCCTGGCCTCCTTGTGGAGCGTGTCCACCGGAGAGAGCAGAGTTCTGAGGCATGTCTGTCACGGGCACCCTACTAGCTGAGCTGTTGGAAGCAGGCGGAGGGTGCTTTTTGATGGAACAAGGGCAGGGCAACAGCAGAGAGGTCTTTGTGCCCTTCTCTCCTTGGGCGTGGAGGGAAAAGAGGAAATCTGTCATTCCTGCAACCTGTGGCAATGGGGAGTCAGCCCACCCAGGTGACAGCGGTAGCACAGTACGCTGTCTTTGAGCCAGAGCTTCTAGTTAATTCCACATGTCCTCTGTGCTCTGGGAGAGAGTCTGAAAGTAGCCCAGAGGAGACCCTTTCAGGAGGAGTTGGAGCTGAGGTGGAGATGCCTTCGACGCACACTTGAGGGATGGCTTCGCTCTATCAGGAACTAAGGAGAAGCCGAGTTCCGGGAGGGGGAGAGGTAAGGAGGTATCAAAAATAGGGGCAGACTGAGCGTCTGTGGCTGAGAAAAGAGGAGAAATCAGAGAGGCACCCCCACTTACCCAGTAGACACCCCAGGAAGGCCCGGTGGTAGGCTGAAAAATGTTCCCCCAGAGGTCCTCAAACCTACATTCGTGAACCATGGACAAGGTTGTTACATGGCACAGAGGACTTTGTGATCACCTAACCGACTCTGAGGTGGAAATTAGGCTGGACGATCCCAGGGAGCCCAGTGGAATCACAAGGGCCGACATGAAAATGAAAGATGGAGGCAGGAGGTCAGAGTTCAAGATGGAAACGCGATGCCGAAAGCAGAGTGATACAACCCCAAGCTGCCAAGGTGAAAAACCAAACCCAAAGGAGCCTCTTGTAGAAGCCGCAGAAGGAATGCAGCCCTGCCTCCAGAACCGGTAAGTGCAGTGAAGTGAAACTTCTGTGTACGGCTCTCTGATTCAGCCTTGGTCATTCCCACCCAGGGATCTTCTTGAAGCATACAAATAAGGGAGAGAGGACTCCACCTGGGGGACCGGCCAGTTTTGTCATTCCTCTTGGTATAAAGAGGGCCATTTCCGAAGCAAGGAGAGGAGTACCATGACCATCAAGGAAGAAGGGGTTCCAGCTGAGCACGTGTGAAGTCCCTGCCTGAAGTGCTAGAGGTACGTACCACAGACTGCGGCACCAAGGTCATGAGCAATCGAGCTGCCTCAAGACCGTGAGACAGAGTGGTGGGTGTTCCAGCCTGTGCACGAGGTATTGGGGAGGGCCTTCAGGCAAACGGCTGGCTGGCAGAGTAAAGTGGGGTGGCTTTGGGCGTTTGAGGAAATGGCATGGGGGCCACATCTGACCTCCCCAGCTCCCAAGGCTGTATTTCTGGGAGGCTGATGGCAGACATGCTCTTAGACTGCTACCTTCCTTACCAATTCTCATTCCAACCGTCCCGCACAGCAACCTCTGCTTCTCACCAGTGGCCACACAGAACTCGCAGACAATGAGATGATTGTGGTGTTTATCAGAGACGTGAACAGGCTACAATTCAGGAGAGAAATGCTCAGGATAGAGTTGTTCAGTTAAGTTGGCTTCTTCTATGCTTTGCCCACAGTCATGTCTCCCTCTGACCATACCCTGCTTGGCCAGAACTCCCCCTTGCTCAGGTAGTGTTACACACTTTTATGGGTGCCAATAATTGACCAAAGGGCATGCCACTCAACTGTCGGCCTCAACCCAAAGTCACTCAACTTCAGCTCCATGTATCCGCAAACCCAGCTCCCCTCGTGAAGGACCAAGAGGCAGACTCATCTCCACGATCTCTCACCTTCATGTGTTAGGTGAACTTGGGAGTTCAATGTCATGCTCTGGCTCCTGGTTCTGCTTCTACTCCTCTGCCACTACTCTGGTGTCACACCTGGTTCAAGGAGGTTCCATGTGCAGGGATCTTTGGGGCCTAGAAACCACACTCCACTCCTGGTTTTTCTTTCTGGCTAGTAAAGAACTTGGATGATTTTTTACCCATAGGGATAACGATCACTCACGGTCGAGTCCTATAATCTAACCTGAATCTCCCCTGACCATCTTACCCAGAGAGATCAGGAAACTGAAGATCATCCGGTGGGAGTGCTAAAGGCTGTGTCTCTCTCACTCTTGCTGCTGTCGAGCTGATGCCAACTTGATATTAACCCTGTAGGGCAGGGCAGAACTGACCCTTGTGTTTCCAAGACTCTAACTCATTATGGGAATAAAAAGCCCCCTTTTTTCTCCCTTAGAGAAGCAGGTAGTTTCAAACTGATGATCTTGAGGTTAGCAGCCCAGCATAGCCTCTATGTTTTCAGGACTCATTAATGATGTCTATAAGAGCCATATTAAACATGTCACTGTATTTCAGGATGTATCAGTGCAGATGCCAAGGGGCTACATGACTGAGGACCAGAGAGAGGAATGTCTCCCAGCACAGCTGAGTAAAGGCACTGTTGTTGACAAAAGAACTGTATCCTCAATGTTTCCTATCTTGGCTTCTGGTAACCTGTTAACTTCTATAACAAACCCACACAATCACGAGCCTTCTCTGTGAGTTCCTTGTGGCCATTACAATGGATTATTAAATCCAGCAGAGAAATGAAAGTGTCGTGGGAAGCACACTTGGTGCCATAACAGGGTAAAGGAGCTTGGATGGTGGTAGCATGACTGCGCTCTGCCTCACCCTTGGGCAGATATAGAGTTGAATTCTCCTGCTGCCTCGTGTAACACGAGGAAGTCAGACGTGGCTCCCATGCCATTCCTCAGTCACGCATTTGTTTCTGTTTAAACCACTAAGAATTGGCAAGAGCAGCCCCAAGATGCGCTTCTGCTGACAAGTTCTCAGGTCTTAGAGTTCTCTCATCAATCTCCCATGTGCGTACATACATCATTTCTAAAATACAACACTCAAGAAGCGGGGTTTTGCGTGTGATGAACTGAACAGAGCCTCTTGTCAAGTTGATAGACTAACACTATCCGTGCACATAGTGCTGAGGAGTTACACAATGGCTAAGTAAAATCCATTGTTTAGCAACACGGACACCACCACTTAGTGCGGACACTCTATCCTAGAGTGCTTAAGGGATGCTGCATCCCCAAGCTGCTCCATTTTAATGTTGCAGATGTGTGTTGTGTTGAAAGGATTGGAAAAGAAATGGAGGAAGAAGAAGAAGAAGAAACCAAATTCTTCAAGTGAATAGACAAGGGCATTCAGCATCTGGCCAATCAGGCCAACTGAGCAAAATTACAAAGCTTGAAGAGAAAGGGAAAGAACACACAGTTAGCTGCGAGCTGAGAAGAGATCGCAGGAAAAAAAACAATAAAAATAAAAAGAAAGAGAGATGGCAGATTGAGCGAGTGCTAATCAATCCTGCTATCTCAAGCCGTCTTGCAGCAACGAATTCCAGTATTTCTGCTCTAAGGCCTTTGTCCTGGTTTTATAAGAGAAAGAAGGTAAACAGAGCATTTCTGCCACATTAAAAAAAATCCCAAGAATGGGTTCATTCCTCTGCCCCCAACTGATCCACTCAATCCTTTCTTCTCTCGCACTGACATCATCAAATGAGTATTTCCTTGACTAGGGAACCAAGTCTCACTTGTGCTCCTGCCTTTATCACTCCGTTATCACTCCAATGGCATTACTTCAACGGAACAAATTATTCGTGTGAAATTACAAGGCATAAAATGAAGCCTATCCCAGTCGTCACGCGTATCATCGTCAGTGAAACTGCCACCACAATAATGAAGACAAAACTAGCACACCATAACACGAGGAAGCGCCTTTTACTCAGTTTAAAGACCAGTACTCTCCTATCTTATTTTATTTCAGTTTATTTATTTATTTATTTATTTTGGCTTGAAGCATCATTCCAGATTCTTACTTTAGTAAATCCTGGACATCTGGTAGTTGGCTTGATTACATAATAGTTTGAGGGACAGAGCTATGGAATTATAGTATTAGAATTTAGTAGGCTTAACCCATACAAGCAATCAGCAGCAGGAGTCTGTAATGGTGGATGAAATGCGTTCTGAACACACACCCAAGTCCTGAATGTTGGAGGGAAAGGAGCAATCCCATATCAAGAAGATTAGTACCTAGAGGTTATATGAAAGATTTTAGTGAGTCCTGGATTAACACTAAGCCTCAGTGTGAACAGCCTGAGATAATGCAGCAATTTTCCACTTCTATCACACAGCCCAGGCTGAACTGCATTGCTGACAAATAAACCCGAAGAATCATCAGGCTTCATCCACATCCTTTCAGAACGTTTACCTCCACAGACTTGCTTTGCTTGGGGCATGCAGTGAACACAGAGGACAAACCCAAGAAATGAAGACAGGGAATATTGAGAGGAAAAATATAAAGAGTTAAAGGGGTTACTTTAAAAAATTTTTCTGGCTCACTCATCAAAATATTTTCTTATTCTTCAGATATTTTATAACCATTTTATGAGAACTTCTATGTAGGACATTGAACAAGTATACTTGGCTTTATTAATCAAGAAGTGATTATGGGAGGGAGGGAGGGAGAGAGAGAGAGAGGAAGAGAGAGAGAGAGAGAGAGAGTTTCTATGAATTTGACATTCTTTATCTCCAAGCTTTGTGTCCCCTATGACTTGAACACCAGCGTTATGAGTGGTTGTATAATACTCAACCATCTGGCTGGAATTCAGAAGCCAACAGAAGTTCTCTCTGCAGAGCACCCAACAGCTGGGCATTTGGGAGTGTTGATTATAGTGCTTGTCCTTCCCCCTTGTCACCCCCCTCCCCAACCCCCTGATTTCTTGTAGGGTTTGAGCACAGCCACCCAGTCAAGTGAGTTCTCAGAAAGTACAGGGTGAAATAGGCCAGTATTGCTAAGGCCCACGGGGCCTTTTATCCAACATGAGTTGATTAATGATACTAAATATAAGGTCTGGGATCAAAAGACTATGAGGCATCTTTATAGTCTGTTCTCCTAGGATGCTTGTTGGGACCAGCTTGAAGTATTACTAACTCCTGGGAGGTGAGGTGTTTGGACTGGACACGTGTAAATGGAAGAATTAAAGATAGCCAGGCAGCTGTTTCATAGGGTTCCACTGTAAGGCGACAGAGGCATAGGCATTCCAGCCCCACACTGCTGTTGAGGAGGTTCAGTTAGGAGCCTGGCATTCAACCCACTCTACGACCAGAGAGCCTCCACAGAGGCATGAAAAGGAGCATTTTTTGAACAGGTTCTTATTGTTGTCTTCCATCCACATTATATTCATTGATGTGCATCTCTTTGTGGTTCACAAGGAGAATGGACAAAATGTCAGAAGAACCGTTACAGACAGGTTGAGCTAAAGGAATGAAGACAAAAATGTAACCGCAGTGAAGCTTTGGGGTTTGTACACCGCTGCAAATGAGTAGGACTCCCAGAACAGAGCTCTAGGGTTTGGCTAAGCCCTCTGCGCTGGGCTACACCAATAGGAGAAAAGCCCCCGGCAGCCGGCTGGAGACAATTCAAGAGGCAGTGAGCTGTGGGTCTAGAAGTGCCTGGGATAATTGCATGGAGGGTATAAGGGAGCCCCGAGATCATAGGAAGGTGGCTAGGTGCTAGATACATCATTCATCTTATTAAAGGGAAAAGTCCTCAAAGAAGATGATTTGAGGAAGAAAGTGGCAAAACTTCAGTAAAAATTCTATAGCTACCACTTGTAGAGGGGATAGGGGCTTCCAAAAGTTCCTGGGAAAATTCCATTACCTCTCATCTCATTCTTCCACGAACTTTTTGATGCTCCCCCTGCCTTGGAATCTCTTTCCTGATGTCCTTTGTCTGAGTGAATATTTCCTCTTTTATTAAAAAAAAGTGGGCGATGAATGACATCGTTCCTGAAAAGTCACTAAAAATGTTCTCCAGCACTCCCTTCAAAATATTTTTCATTTAGAAAAGAAATTAGAAAGAAATATAAGAGTTCCTTCTATTCCCACATCCTTCCTTCTCCGGGAACTTCCATTTCAGAATCGTTCTGAACAGGCTTGACTGCCGGGTTCACTGGGTAGAAAACAGCTCTGAGGAGAGCGTGGATCAAGAAGACACAGAAGTGAGATTAAGAAACAAAAGTCAGAGTGCTAACATGTGCAGGCAGGTGACAGGTTTTCCTTGTGCCCCTACATATTTTAGCAGCTGTTACTTGAAGGTGCATTTAGGAAGTCAGATTTGAAATGCCTGGAAAGTACCTTCCCAGGATCCATATGGGCAGAATAAATCTCCAAGCGCTGTGAGAAATACACTGTTTAGAAATGTTCCCCATTAGGATAAATTTAATTCCTTCAACCTGAAGATGAGCAAGGCCTGCAGCTCTAGTTTACCCAACTGCAAGCAAAGTACCATCGATGGAACATGTCTTGCCATCCCCGTCGTGTGATGACCTGCAGGTAAAGGTGTCATGCAGCACCACCAAGGTGGGGTGGGCCTTCTCCTGCACTGTGAGGATGATCTGAAATGCTTTCGGGCAGAAATAGTTCACCCAGATTCAGATTCATGAGCTTGAGTCACAAAAATTGTAGGAAAACACATTCTCCTCCCCTGTGACTTCTAGCTTTATTTTCTTTTTCGTTAAAAGTGGCTTATTTAAAAGTATGCAAAGAATGTGCTTAAACTTCGTGTACTAGAGCACCTGGTTTTTTTTGGTTCCCCCCCCCCCCCCAACGGCATCGAATAAAAGAAGTATCTCCTTCGGGCCATGCGCCAATATAATGAACATGAATGAACCACAGAAAAGAGGAAGCACTGTGCACTGTACGACTTGCACAATGACCAAGGCCTCCCGCTTTCTGAACTACTGGGTAAGACAGCTGGGAAATACAGCCAACATCGCAAGAAGAAGACACACAATACAATTTAAGAGCGACAAAGCAACTGGACGCCTCCTCAAAGAAAGAATACAGTGCACAGGGAAAGATGCTCAAGTCACTAGTGACTGTTATTAGGATCAGCCAATGGGTTCTAATGTTCCCTCTCACCTTATAGGTGAGAGTAAATTCTATCAGGGTTACTCAAGCTGCAGTGGCTGCAATTAGCAAGAGGAGCCCACCTTTGCAGTAATTAAAAGTGCTCAGCTGAAAACCCAAAGGCCAGTGGTTTGAACCAATCAGCTGCTCTGTGAGAGAGCGCTAGCAGTCTGCTTCCATAGCCTTGGAGCCCCCATGGGCTGTTCTTTTCTGTCCTCTAAGACCGCTAGGAGTTGGAATTGACCACTCTAGGGGCTATAGGCTCACTGTGAGTTGGAATTGACCATGCTAGGGCCTATAGGGTCACTGTGAGTTGGAATTGACCCAACTGTAATGTGTAATATTATAAAAACATGCATCCTTTTTATTACCTGATAAGTGTTCATAAAAGATATATTTTAAAAATCAGGCTAAACCAAAGATTTCATAATACAAAATATTTTAGTGGTATAAAGGTCTCTAAGCCAGATCCTTTTACATATCCTTAAGTGGGGCGGTGGGAATGGAGGGTGTTGGAAAGACGGCAAAGTAGCACGATATAAAATCTAAAACGATGTCTTGCAGGGCAAACCCAAACTGTGCCTGCGTTTGCAAATAAAGTTTTATTGGAGCACGCCATGCCCATCTTTCATTCATGGGTTGCTGCTGCTTTAAAGCCATTGAGCATTTGCAGCAGACAGCGTGTTCTGCACATCCTAAAACATCTCTGACCTGGACCTCTATAGAGAAGTCTGCACACCCCTGATTTGGAGCTTTCCCAGAAAAGGCTTCCCATAGAAAAGAGGCCTCTGTTACCTTTGGAAAGAACACGCACAAGCCACACAGGGATAGCGGTGCCTGGAGAAAGCATCTGCTGGTGGCTTGGACAACACAGGTCTCCAGAGGGGACGTGAAGACTCCCTGAAGGTGGTGACACAGTGAACTTGTGGGAGTATCCTCAAGACATTCACTCTCATCAAGTTGATTCTGACTCATACCAACCTTATGGGAAGCAGAAAGCCTCATCTTCAGCAGCCCAATGCCTACCCTCTTCTTGGACCACCTCACAAAGGGGTCCCAACAATGACAGCCCATCACTGATAGAGGGGCACTATCGTTTGAAACGGACTCTGTGACTGTAGGTTTGGCCTTGGACCCACTACCAATGAGGTGAATTCTAGCCATAGTGACTCACTAAGAAAGAGAAGAACTATTTCATAGGACTTCTGAGGAGCAGACAGACTCATTTTTCTCCCACGGAGATGATTATGGATTTGAACTGCTGACCTTGTAGCTAGTAGTCAACTATGGAACCTACTGTGTTACGGACTTGTTTTTAATAATCATAGCTATCATTTATTGAATGTTACCATGGGCAAAATGTAGGTTATATAAATTCATCCTCAAAACAGTTGTGCAGATAATATGATTCTCATTTTAAAGATCAGCAAATCAGGATCAGAGGTCAAGAAACGTGCTTACGCCTACAGATTCGGTGTTTGGTAGAAATTTGAGGTGACCAGACGTCCCGCTTTTAGCGGGACAGTCCCAATTTTTAACAATTTTTCCTTGCGTCCTGCAGCATTTTTGAAAAGTCCTGATTTTTGGAAAGAATGCACGACAAGCTAGGGTACACAGTTTTCAGCTGCCGTGTGGCTGTTTTGCCAGGATATGAGTTTTATCAATGGTGTCCCGTTTTGCCAATGTTACAATCTGGTCACCTTCCGATTCCAAAATTCATACTATTGCTGCCGAGGCACACCCTGCCGGGACGTAAGCTAAGGGTTGTTTCATCGACAAGAAAACAAACTCGCCCCCATCCACTTCATTTCCAACTCAGTGCTGCCTTGTGGGTTTGCGGTTTGTCTTCCCCCAAAGGAGAAAACAAGAAATGGGTGCCCTTAACCTATGAAAAATCACCCTGAATTGGGATCAGGAAGTGGGAGCAATGACTGTGAAGACCACACATTGAAGGCAGACTGAGGTGCGTTTAGGGGTTCTACTCAGGGACCTCCTTCTTTCCTACGGAAGTGGGTTTCTTGCTTCACACTAAACCATGAAGGGGAGTGACTAAGCACTGAACTCTGTGGCCCCTGGAGGTGACTTCCTCTGACGTTTCTGGGTTTTCTCTTCTGGAAGAGATAGACTATTTCTGGGGCTTATGGGAGTCTACTGTGGGGACTCTTCCTGACAACATTTAGCATCATGGCTGTGGCATACACTAAGGCACACGAGTACATGTGATTTAGTCTCTGTGATTCAGTAATAGAACGAGTGCCAGCACTAGTAATTATTCTGGTCTTCTGTTTTTAATGTTTATTTCTTTTGTTCTTTGTTCATTTTATTATTATTAATCCATACATCATGCCATAGTTTAATCACATCCAGCAGAATTGTCCATTTGCTACCACAGTTTCCAAACCTTCTTATCTACATGGATCCTTTGACTTTGTCTCCCCTCTTCCACACTCATCACCATTGTACCCTCTCCCCCTGACTCCTTTATTCTACTTGTTATCTCTCTACGTCCATCAAACCTAGATTTCATATACTGAGAAAAGAAAAAATATATATATAACACAATTTCAAGAGGGTGACCCCCAATGGCCTAACTTCTCTGAAATACCCCATAATATGTACAAACAAAACAATATAACTCCAACATACAGAAAAATTTGGAAACCAGATCAGTTCCAATATGCATCATGGGAGAGGGGGGAGGGATATGCTGACAAAGTTTTAACTGTTCAAGTTAAATTTCTGCCTTCAATATACAATACTCAACTCTCCAATGTACTGTGTTTAGTAACCAATGTCCTCCTATCCCTCAATTGTGAGCAGAGGGAGTGCACTGGCGGTGATTTATTTTGTGCTTGCTGCGGAGGTACACAGTAGAGCCCACCCCAATGCAGCCGTTTCTCTGGCCATGATGTGCAGCCTTTTCACTCCCCTCCTCTCGTAGTGGACCCCTCCCCATTGACATCACTCCCTGCCCACTGTGGTCCTTCTCGGATCCATTGGATTCCACACAGATTGTTTCTCCATGACCACCATGCTCACGGCAGACTTTTTATTTTTTAATTGTTTATCTAGTTTAAGGTATTCTGACTTCCTTGAATCTACTAGGTGGCTTCAAAAACTGAGTAGAAAGATTCCATTATCCTTTACTTCTATTTTTCATACTATTGAAAGTCCCTGAGTTTAAACCTCCCCTCTAGATTTAGTTGTTAAAAGGTCTTAGTTTTTCAAAGCATTAGATACATTCACCTCCAAAATGCTTTTTGATTTTACAAATGCTTCATGATTTAGTGAGTTACCAATTAGGGTGACAGAGGAGTCTCTGTTTTAGCCTTAATTATAATAAAATAGCGCCACTCAGCAGCTTCGCTCCCCTGCCTGCCTGTATGTGCTGGAGGCCTGTGCGCCCCCTCCTCCCGCCCCCTCCTCTTGCCCCCCTCCAGGTGGTAGGACAAGATGCAGCCATTGTTTCCAAGTTTCTTAAAGAGTAAACCCTGTTTGCTTGGTGTTATGTCTAAAAAGCCAGAAAAGCTTTCTTTTTAAAAAATAGCAATTAAGTGATATCTACATGGCTAATGGAAGAAATCCCAAAGTCTCAGAAAAATGAATGTGTGGGTACAATTAGAGTGGAATTTGAGAAGAATAATATTTTTTGGCAAAATGGAAGCTCCTAAGTAAAGCGACAAGCCAAAGCATTGGCCATTAAGGAGAAGTGGGAAAGGCTGAAGGGTGACCTTTCTGGCTAGTTGGCTCTATGACGGGCCATCTAAACTTTTAAAGCTCTCCAGTGGCGGGAAAGGTCTTCCACAAATGGATCACTGATGGTATTAAAGCAACTATTTTAAAATGTTCATTTTTCTGTTTCAAGATTATAGGGATGCTTCATTAAAAAGACAGCAAAAAATCCTCAGCGGAATATGGAAAGGCAAGCGGCCCTGGACAGCTAAAACATTGTTGAAAGAGAAGAATAAAGTCTGAGGGCCTGCACTGCTTGCGTTTCAGCTGTGCTCCACAGCTAGAGTAGTCTAGTCACTCTGGCAGTGGCAGGACGGGGACAAGGAGACGTGGCAATAGAGCTGAGAGTGTAAGCAAGCAAAATCACCCAACTCAGATCTGTGAAAGGGGCTTAACTCATTAGAGGGCAAGCAGAATCTCTGCAGTAAGCAGTGCTGGAACGCTGGATGGTCACCTGCAGAGAACTGAAGCAGGATTCTTACCTCACACCACACACAAAAACAAGGTAAAACAGATTAAGGACCTACAACTGCCAATTACAATCACAAGCATCTTAGAAGTGCAAGCAGGGGCAACACTGTTAGGTGTAGTTTCTGACAATGGATTATCTAGCATAATGAGAAAAGCTCAAAGAGGTAAAGACAAAAAATGGGTCCTTATAAAAACGTTTAAACTTTTGTTCATCAGAAGATTTTTCCAACAAAACGAAAAGACAAGATTTTGACGGGGAAAATATCTTTAGAATGTCTTCTAATATTCTAAAGACCAAAGCATACACACAATTTGAACACTTTACATCACGAAGTCAAATAACCCAATCTTTAAGTTTTTTTAAAAAAGGAAGAAGAGACATTTCACCAAAAAGGACATTCAGATAGTTCCCCAACACATGGAAGAATGTCAGCATCGCTAGCCATCAAAGAGATGCAAACCGAAACCACAGTGAGCTTTCATGGTCCTTCCAATAGGACCGCTAAGATGAAAAACCAACAAAAAGTAAAACACAGAGATAATAACAAATGATGATGAGGCGGGGAAATTGGTTGCTTTCTATTGCTGGAGCAGTCTCTGGAAGCTAACGTGGTCATTCCTCAAGAACAGGAGTAAAATTAAAAACACTCGTTACCCAAATCTTACACTTTGCAGGGTCGTATTGTTTTGTGTCTGATTGTACATATTAGGGGGTATTTCAGGAGTGTTTTGTCATTGGGGGGTCACCCCTTGAAGTTGTGATGTATGAGTTTTCATTTTGGGGGTGATGGAGACCAGGACTGATGAGGCTATAGAGGAAGTAAGTGGAATAAGGGTTCTGGGGGGAGGAGAACATGGAGGTGGCAGGGGGGTGAAGGGGCGATGACGCCAAAGGGGTCCATATGGGAAAAGAATGTTTGGATACGGATTGTTTTAGCAAATGTACAATTCTGCTTCATGTGATTGAAATGGGGAATGCTTTGACATATGTGTTAAGCTCAATAATTAAAAAATAAGATAAAATCACACACTACGGCTCATTCATTCCACTCCCAAGGAACTAGCCAAAGGACAGGGCAGCAGAGACTCAGACAGGGACAGGTACGTCAGTGTGCCACCGCGTCTCTATGC
This sequence comes from Tenrec ecaudatus, assembly GCF_050624435.1. Lineage (NCBI taxonomy): Eukaryota > Metazoa > Chordata > Mammalia > Afrosoricida > Tenrecidae > Tenrec > Tenrec ecaudatus. The sequence goes on from NC_134544.1 coordinate 16,195,016, forward strand.
ACGGCGGGCAGGAGCGGTGAACAGCCCAAATGACCGTCAGCAGACACATGGATAAACAAAGTGTACACGGAATATCACTGAGTTAGCAGGCAAAAAATGAAATATTGATAGATCCACCATATGGATGAAGCTTGAAGACATTATGCTGAATGCAAAATAAGCCAATCACAAAATGACAAATATCGTATGACCTCACTTAAGTAATAGTATCAGAGAAGGCAAAGTGTGGAAATTAAAGTTTATTCGAAATCACCGTGCGTGAGATCGAGGATTACAGCCCTCAGTAAAGGAGTTACAGAGCAATGTAAAGAAAACAAGGAAAACCTCACAACTGAGCCAGGAGGGAGCATCCTGAGAAATGGAGGGGGGGGGGGGGAACTGAGGTTGTCAAGGATTTCCTTACTTGAGTCTCCAATGAATTCTCATGGAAGCAGCAGCCAGGAGATTAAACATCACACTGTCAGGAGAGACCAGGCCTTGAGAAGGACACCGAGCTTGGTAAAGCAGACTGGGAGGGCAGATGGAAAGAGGAAGGCCCTCAACACAACGGATCTACCGAGTGGCTGCAGCAATGGGCGCAAACATGAGAACGCTCGTGAGGATGGCGCCGGCCTGGGCTGTGTTTCATTTTGTTGTGCCCGGGCCGCTGTGAGTTGGAACTGACTGTAGGGCACCAAACCACAAGAGCGAGGAGGGACAGGGCACTGGGGGGGGTGGGGGGCTCATTATGATGGAAAGAACCGCAGTGACGAAGAGTAGGGTTGCACTGCGGATTGCTGTCATTACGCTCAATGAGTTGCATTCCTGTAAAAGGTGACTGGTAAAAGTTGAGTGATGTCCTTCTAGCAAGGACCCAAACAGTAGCTTCTGATGCTGCTCCGTACAATTAATCAGCTCATAGTATTTGGGGACTCAAATTGTCGATTAGGGCAGTGGTTCTCAACCTTCCTAATGTCGTGACCCTTTAATACAGTTCCTCATGTTGTGGAACTATAATCCATAAACTTATTTTGGTTGCTACTTCCTCACTGTAATTTTGCTACTGTTATGAATCAGGCGACCCCGCTGAATGGGCCCTTCAACCCCCCAAAGGGGTCGCGACCCACAAGTTGAGAACTGCTGGATTAGGGGATGGTTTCATGGGCCATCCCGATTAATTGGCCGTATAAAGAGTTTAATATTACAGTTCTACCTCCTAATTTGTTTGTAATGCTTGATATCCTAGAATCTTGTGAGCATCCACCCAAGACTCCATAATTGATCCTTATTCACTTGGAGGAACAGAGGAAGAAGGAGAGTCAGGAAGTGGAGAAGGATATGAAATGTGTGCTCACGTTCTTTCATAAATAAATATGTCCTTTACTATGATACTGGAAGAACTACATGGTGTCTGACTATGATTACTGAACATTTTGAATCCAGATGCCATACAAGAATCCTGATCAAAAGGGGGAGATGGAGAACAGAATTTCTAATACTTGTGTACAGTAAACTGTTGGAACTATGTAGAAGTAGATCAATCCCTGAAACCTCTGTGGCAATCTTTAAACCTTAAACCAAAATTAAAGTGTGAAGTCTTCTTGGAAACAAACGGTAGTTTAGCTTAACTAGTATACATGATCTACCTTGAGCATCATCCCTTTAACGGACTTTCTAAAGGAGATCAGCTTTGTAGGAACAACTCTCAGATGATATAGGGGTACCTTAAGGGCAGTGAGCTAGGTGAGTGAGGAAGGAGCAAATCGGAAAAGGGGGGTGATGAGCATGGTTACACAATTCAAACAGTCTCATCAGTGTCACCACATTGTACATGTAGAAACTGTTGATTTAATGCATGCTGTGCTGCGTATATTCTCCACAACACAATGACTAAACTTTAAAGCACTAAAGACAAAACACAACAGCATCCCCTATTAGTTTAGCAATGCACATTATATTTTGTGGATGTGATCTATCCAAATTGTGTGATCTTTTCAAAGCCTTCTATTTTCATTTTTCTTTACACGTTGTTTTGTTACTACTTTTAATCATTGGTGCCTATCTAATTGTGTGTGTGTTTTCCTTTCAAAACTTCACAATTAGGAGAAAAGTCCTTTTGTCCTTTTTTTCTTTTAAGGCAGAGAAAATGAAAGATACTGAAGAATGTCTCAATAGCTTACAAAATTATCGCCAGCATTCTCAGATTTCAAATATGTGGCTTTTCTTTCTTCACACTAGAGACTGGAAGCACCAAACAGAAAACACAAGGGAGATGATAAACAGTCAGCGCAGCCTTTCATTGTTTACTTTCTCTCAGGAAAGAGATTTTGTACATTAGCAAGAATTGGTCAGGGTTCATTTTATCTTATATTTCTTAAATTCATGGTAGAAGACATTTAATGGCCGAATACACCACTTCTACTGTTTTTGTGCTCATCTCTAATGCGCATCAGGAGTAACTATCAATCTATGAGTTGGAACATGCTAAGTCTTCCTGGTACCATATAAGCGGAAGTCATATATGCAGATTGATAAAAGAAGTTCCTAGTGAAACTTTCATAAAGTAAACAAAATACATTGAAGCTAGAGCACACAGACGCAAATACATGCACACGTATGGGTAAACACGTACATACACCCGCATTCTTCAAGCTATTAATACCATTACTGTGAGGGAGAACTCCCACAGAACTGTACTTGTGCCTGATCTCCGAGGTACACTTGTACCTTGTCTAGGAGCATTGACTCCATTGAAATGTGCCCAGTCCCACTTCCCAGGATATCACTAAGATGGCTGTTTTTGGGTTTTTTTTTTAAAACAAGCCTTTAAGACTCCAGAGGCTATTTTATCTGATAGCGGGCTCCACCTAATTTCTCCACCACACTTTGCTGGAACAGCCAAATCTGTGTTCCCTTCCTGAGGGTATCAAGCAAGGCCATGATGTAAGAATTAAGTGTTCTTAAATTGGAGCTAGGATTTAGTGTGATTCCAAAGCCCATTCCTGGATCTATGTTCTCTGTTTTTAATCTGCATTTGCATCTCTTTAAAATCTCTTAGTTAAATTATGATAAAGCATCTTATTGATCATCCCCCAGGGGGCATAACAATCTTCGATTTATATTGTCTTTGCTTAGCCCTTGGTACTAATTTTTAAAAGCACTGCTGAGAGAGGGATATTGGGCCAATGTAGGCTAACTCCATATCACAGCTGTCATATCATTCTTATCATTCTGTACCTGAATTTTTCAGTTGTACAGAATCAATCCTCTCAAGGCTGGATGCAATACAAACACTGGGAGTTGATTGTCAGGGGAAATTTACAATAATATTCACTGAGCATATCAGTCACAAGTTTTCCAGGATGACATATCAATACAGCACGTAGGGCATCAATGTAGCAAGGCCATGATTGTCTACCTACCCACAGTTCAACAATCTAAGTGCAGCTCGCTTCCACTTTCTCAGACACCATGAATTTTCCATTTTAAGCCCTCAGGTTACAAATATGTCTGAGGTAGAATTCAATTCACCGAGCGCATTTTCTGCGTCAGATCTCATTGACAAAACCCCCTGGAGCATGCCATGGTCCCTGAAGATCCAGGATTCAATACCCCAGCATTCCACAGCACCCTGCCTGGGTCCCCCAGGGTGTGCCGAGAAGTCCTGGTCAATGTCACCCATGTGGTGCACACCACCAGGGACACTCCAGCCCTGGGGTACCCCAAAGCATTTTCAGTTTTTCTTCCTACCTGGAGGTCAATCCTCATTCTTTTCCTACCCACAGTCATGGATGTGTGCTTTCCCATATGTGTTTGCTCCCTTTCCTCTTTCCTGACTTGACTTTCCCATCAGTATCCCTCATCCCTGTCTACCTCTCCGGGGGGCCATAGCTTTGCATGGCAGCCAGTAGACTTCCCCTTCCCCTCCCATAATAATTTGATCCCAATTGATGTGAGGTACCTTCTAGCAAAGTGACCTTCAAGCCACATTTCTAGAGAGGATGGCACCTTTTAATTCTCCACCAGGCTGCCTTGCCACCCTGTCCAGTAGCCTGGGTGCCCTGAAGGCCTGAGCATGTGCCCATCCTTGGCTTGATCCTACAGCCGTGGATGCAGACATGATTTCCCTTTTTGTGATTGACTAACTTCAACCATTGAGTCAATTCTGACACCATCAAGCAGAGTGGAACTGCTCCATCGGGTCTTTAAGGCTATGATCTTGACTTTTCTCAGGATGGTCATCCAGTTCAGTAGTTGGTTCTTCCAGGGAATGCATTTAAAGAAAAGGAGGTCTGGGCCACACAAAGCCATGGCAGAATCTTATCACATAAATGTCAAGTACTAAGAAAAGCAAGCCCTCCAGGACTGTAGTATATCCTTTGTTTCAACTCTCCTTTCATATCTCTTTCGATGTTTTGCTTGTGCTCTAACCTATTTCCTGAACGTCTTCAATTAGTATGTGTTTTTCAATTCAGTCTTTGGAATTGCTCCGTGACAGTGGTATGAAAGTCAGCATTGGCCCCTCTTGTCATTGTTGATAGGTGCCATCAAGTGGGGTCTCACCCATAGGGACCCTACGTACAACAGAACACTGTCCAGCCCCGCACCATCCTCACGCTGGTTGTTATATTTGTGCCCGTCGTGGCACCCACTGTATCAGCCCATGTTCTGGAGAGTCCTCCTCTTTTCCTCTGTCCTTCAACTTTCTCAAGCATGATGCCTTCTTCCAGGAATTGGTCTCCCTTGCTAATATATCCAAAGTATGTGAGACCAAGTCTAACCATTCTCATTTCTAAGGACTATTCTGGCCGTACTTATTCAAAGACTGATCTGTTTGTTCTTTTAGAAGTCTGTACTTTTAATATTTGTCACTACTACTATAATTCAAATGCATCGATTATTCTTCAGTCTTCCTTACCCATGGCCAATTAGATGTTCAATTCAATGGTCACCTTTCAGTGACTACTCTACTTGACTTCTTTGTCACATTTAAAACTATTGGTTATTCTCCCTTTCTTGAAACTTTTCTTTCATGGGTTCTCCTCTCATCATTTCTCATTCTTATTTGATTTTTAGTTTTTTAAATCTACCTTTTAATTGTTGCTCTATCTCTTAATGACCTTCTTCAACCTACAAACACCTCCTAGAAAATCTAATTCACTGAAATGCCCATATAAGGATAATGGTAATTATATAAATAATGACTATTTATTGAGTTCATATGCAATTCTAGCTTAGTGATGTATTAATTACTACCTATAGTTATGAATAGATTCATACAGATCAATTCAGCCCTGAAAATGAGAAATTACTATTTTCACTTCCAAGTTGAGGAAACTGACTCTCTGATTAAGTACCTTGTTCAAAGTTACACAAACACAACGTTACACAAACTAATAGTCACACAAACTATTTCACTGTTTTCTGTATATACAAGGATAGCATGTGATTGTCAACGCAAGTATGTGCCCACTTTTGGAAAGACTTTGAAATACAGAGCTTTCTGGTCAAGATGCTTCCTTTGTAGCCGGAAGATACAATGTGTTATTTTTTTTTTATGTTTAATGTGACGAGCTCAGGTTCTGACATGCTTGGCAGATGAGAGTAGTTACCTTTCTCACTTGTCGGAGAGGCTGGACAATCATCCCTAACCCAGTCAGCAACTGTACCCCTGAATGATTTAACCACTGAAACCAGACAATCATCCCTAACCCAGTCAGCAACTGTACCCCTGAATGATTTAACCACTGAAACCAGACAATCATCCCTAACCCAGTCAGCAACTGTACCCCTGAATGATTTAACCACTGAAACCAGACAGACAATCATCCCTAACCCAGTCAGCAGTTGTACCGCTGGATGATTTAACCGCTGCTCCAAAGACCAGACTGAAAGAAGCACTGCAATTTTGACAATGAAGTACCATCGCTTCCCCTGACACTGGACAAAGATTGAGCCTTCCTGTTCATCCCCACCACCCCTCTACATTCAAACAGCACTGAGCATGTAGTAGGATTTTGGAAAACATCTTCGACTGCCTGTCTAACTTCTCTTGATGTAAAATATCTCTGAAGAAGCAGCTATTGTCTTCTACTTCTTCTTAACCAGGCTGACTCACAGAGTAGAGTAGAACTTAATTGCATTTCTGAGGTCTTGACTGAGTGACTGGTATGAAATTCCCTGCTTAGACTCCATTGCTGTGTTCACTTCTGTAGATGGCAGATGATGAACTAGAAGAAGATTCTTATTGATTTTAGACAGTTTAATAAATGCAAAGTTTACATTCTTTAAGAGCAAGCCCGAAGTATGTCAACTACTATAATATGTTCTGAAAATTTGAATATTGACTCAATGGACCTAAAGTCTTCTCTCCAGAATGATTTAAAATTTCGTGGTTTAAAGGAAACACACATATACACATGACAGATTCATCTGATTGTAATCTGTCCTATAAAAGGTGGGAGAAGTCCCTTCTAATGCTGACAGAAGCAACTAGTTTGTGCCTTGATGCAATGATCAAGTTGCCATCCTCATTATCTAAGCTTGCCAAACTCGGGAAGTTATTAATGGACATAAAATGATCCAGTCCTTTGAAAAACCCAGCCACTAGCTCATCTCAAGACCTCTTACTGCAGAGAATTCCATATTCCAAGCTAATGAAGTATTACCTATTATTAGATCTAAATTTACTGCCCACTAATGTCACTGAGGCTCACTTTGCTCTCACATGACAGCAGAGGACAGAAACGGCGCCGTTCATTTTCTCTCCCGCCCTTCAGGCTTCCACATTCTTCATGGACTTTATTTCCATTTTCTTATTTTCATGCTTGACAATTTTCTGGTTTCTTTTGGGGGAAAGAATATGTTTCTGATGGGAGGGCGAGTCCCCACTCTCTCCCCTCCGGATGACAACCACACAAAGAGCTGGATTCCTGATCTCTGGTCCTGGGGAAAGTGACCTTGTTTGAAAACAAGGGTTTTGAAAAACGTTATAGGATTACTATGGCGTAGCTGTGAGTCAGAGTTGACTCAATGGCTGTGAGTTGCGGCTTTGGATCAGTCAGGTTAACGGAAGCTTATTCTGGTGTGGTTTGTTGCCCTTCAATTTGAAAGGTGTTTTGACACAGGAGAAGACACAGAGAGACAAACTGGAGGAAAGCCACACCCTTGAAGATACATCTCTAAACTCTAAAATGCCTGAGCTACAGGAATCCAGGAGAGAGAAGAAACGATCTTCCACTAGGGCCTCCTGGGGGACCATGGATCTGTGAACACCTTGCTTTTTAAACTTCTAGCCCCCGAAACTGAGACAATACATTTTGATCATCTTAAGCCATTTCCTTTGTGAGGGTAGCCCTAGGAAACACAAACAGAAGTTGGTTTGTGACCTTCAAAATAAAACAAAACGGGAAATGAATAACCAAAGCCTTTAGCCCACATTTTGCTTCTGGAGAAAATGGTCCCCACCCCCACCCCACCCCCACTCCTCCAAACAACAACTCTGTGGTTACTTCGTATTTACTTCGGGAGGCTCGGACCGACATTGTAGCCGATTAGCACTTCCGTTTGCTGCCTTGCACGATGTCTTTTGGGTCGCCTGGCAGCTCGTCAGAGAGCATTAGGGGTGTCCATTATGTTCTGTGGGTCATTCCACGTCTTCGAGTTCCCCAGTAAAAATTCTGCTGCCTGTAATATGGAGAAAATGTTTTGCTTTTTTTTCCCTTTTGCTTTTTTGGTCTTTCTTTCATTCAACAGACAAAAAATATCTACAGCTCATACGGCCAGAGATGGCAAAGAAAACTTACGATGATAAAGCACTGGATTTTAACCACAGTACCCCAAATCTCCGTTATTCTGGTGCAGTGAGTAGAAGAAAGGACAGTGTGTTTTATTCCCTCCCCACCATATGGGCAAAGATTCCCTGGAGCTCCTCAAGGCATACTGCACCTGGATATTTAAAAGGTAATAAATTTTATACGAAGGACTCTGCTATATTTTACTCTTTCTGAATCCTCTGTAAAAATTTCAGAAGGGCTTGCAGAGAGAAAAGACTGGATCCCCAGCACTCTCTTTATTCTATTGACAAGTCTCTCATCCTTAGAAAGTGTGAGGCTTGCTTCAGGTATCCTTGTGAACTCCAAACAGCTGTTTTGGAGCCGAAGTCATACCGGCTCTGAAGAAAATAGCTCATTTTGCTGAGCTCACAATTTCTTTTTCTCATCAAAAACGTGAATGTGTACTTTCTTTTCTACAAGGTCTGAAAACATACCCCATGTCATGTTGACTGTTGGCAATATGACTCCTACTGCTGTCAGCAGAAGACATGCCATTGTGCAGTTCAAATGGGGTCTCCCCACGACCAGGGGCAGCCACCAGTTCAGAAGCATGATGAGTGGCAGAGTGAATGCCGTTGATGGGGGATCCCGACAGAGAGGTGGTTACAGAGACAAGGCTGTCACGTTTAAGGCTACCCAGAACACATGAGAGAAGTCTGAGGTCCATATGTAGTCATTATTGAGAGCACTGCAGCCAGGAATGGGGGTCGAGCCTAGATAGAACAGAACCCATGGGGGTGAGGGATCCTAGGATGATTAAATTCCAGCTCAGATCCATCAAGAGAGTCTTCGCAGTGCATGGCAGTTTCCCCCATACTGAGTTCCCGGAAAGTGGTCTTCCTGGAGTCCTTATCGCTAGCGCCCCAAGGGTTGTAGTGAAACTACCACTGTGCTGAAATTCCTAAAGCCATTTCCGTGAAGCGGATCAAATCCTCACTGCCAACCTGGTTAACACTGGAAGGAGGGAGTTGCCGTGACTAAACCCACTGCTGCTGATGCAATGCTGACTCCTAATGATTCCCTCTGACCGAGTAGGACTGTGCCAGATGGTTATGGGTTCTGTGACCTCTGTAGGAGCAGGCTGCCCCATCTTCCCAGGGAGCAGTTGATTAGTTCTAATCTCGAAAATGTCATTTAGCAGCGAAGCACCGCACCACAATGACAATGACTTAAATTATGTGGCATTTGCTAAGGAATTGGGCGACAAGTGGTCACAAAGCTAGTAATGGCTTCAATTAAAATATGGGGGCCTGAATGATGTGAAACATGTTTCAAAAAACGTCATCTACTATTAAGAAGTGTTGTACCGTCTTAGCTCGTAGCTCTAGGGCAGTGGTTCTCAACCTTCCTAGTGCCAGGACCCTTTCATACAGTTCCTCATGTGGTGGTGACCCCCAACCATAAAATTATTTTCGTTGCTACTTCATTACTGTCATTTTGCTACTGTTATGAATCGTGCGACCCCTGTGACAGGGTCATTGGATTCCCCAAAGGGGTTGCGACCCACAGGTTGAGAACTACTGTTCTAGGGCATGTGTGGGGAATGTCTGATCCGCTGGCCATATGTGGTTGTGCTTTGGTGCCATCTAGTCAGTTCTGATTCACAGCAGCCCATGGGCAGCAGAACAAAGCACTGCCTGCTCTTACATCATTCTTGCAAATGGTCTTTTGTTTGGACCCGCTGCTGTAGCCAGTTTGCCAACCCACCTTGTCAAAGGTCTTCCTAGCATGATGTCCTTCTCCAGGGACTAGTCTTTCCTGACAACATGACTCAAAAATGTGAGACAGAGTCTTGCCATTCTTGCCTCTAAGGAGCATTTTGTCTGAAGCTCTTCCATGACGGATGCACTTGCTCTTTTAGCACCCCTCGGCACGTTCAATAGTCCTTGTCAGCACCGTCATTTAAATGCATTGATTTTTCTTGGGTCTTCCTAGTCAATGTCCAACTTTCACGTGCATATGAGGCAAGTGTCATCATCATGGCCTGGGTAAGGCTCATCTTAGCTCTCAAAGTAGCACCCTTGCTTTGTAACGCGGTAACCAGGCCTTGCACAGCAGGTTTACCCAATCCAATTGGTCACTTGATGTATTAATTGCTACTCCCATGAGCATTGATTATGGATTCAAGCAAGATGAAGTCTTTGATAACATCTCTTGGATCCCCCTCCATTTGACATGATGTTACCTATTAGTCTAGTTTTAAGGAGTTGGGTCTTCTTTATATTGAGTTGAAGGCTGCCATCCTGGTTCTTCATCAGCAAGGGCTTCACAACTGCTTATTTTCAGCAAGCAAGCAAGGTTGTGTTGTCTACATACTGCAAATTGTTAATAAGCCTTCTCCCGATTATGCTGCTGTATGTTTCTTCACACAACCCAGCTCCTCTGATTGAATAACTGTGGTGCTAGGATACAACCCTGACACCCCTCTTTCTTGTTCTGTTTACACACCTGCCTCTAATTCATGCACAGTTTCCAAATGAGCACAATAAAGTGTTCTGGAATTCCCATTCTTCTCTAAGCTATGAGTAGTTTGTTGTGACTCAAACAGTCAAATGTTTTTGCATGGCCAATAATACATAAGTAAACATCTTTCTGGTATTTTCTGCTTTCAGCCAAGATTCATCTGACCTCAGCAATGAAATCCCTTGTGTTTCATGGCTTCTTCTAAATCTGGCCTGACCCTCTTGTAACTTCTGTCAATGTACTGCTGCAAGCGTTTTGGATGATATTGATAAAAAAATTACTTGCATGTTATCTTAATGATATTGTTCTATAATGTGAGCAGTCTTGGGAGTCAGATCAGTCTCACTTCCATTGAGTCAATACTGACTCACAGAGAACCCCTGTTGGGTGTTTGAAACTGTAACTGTTTATAGGCGTCGAAAGCACATCTTTCCCCCTCAGAGCTACTGGTGGTTTCAAATTGCCCAACATGTGGTTTTGAAGCCCAAAGTGTCATCACCACATATATTAGTCTTGGTTCTTTAGAGAAAACAAATCCACAGAAACTCATGTATATGAGAGAGTTTTATATAGTTAAGTGCGCATCAAGAAAGCATCCCAACCCAGTGCTGCCCAAGCCCACAAGCCCAACATTAACCCATATGTCCAATGCCAATCTACAAAGACCTCCTCCATCTCACAAAACCATGATGCCAACTGCAGGAGGAAAGCTGGCAGGGATCTCCACACAGCTGCTCCAGCAACCAGGACTGCATTGGGGCAGGTCCATGTGGATTCTCCTCAGGGATGTCCTGCAGGTAGTGGGCCTTGCCAGCTAAAGCAGGGAACTGGCCAAGGCAGCTGCACCCTGGCCCACCCATCAGAAAGGAAGAGACCCAAGAACTAGAAAGGCGAGGCTCACCGAGTCATTTATCTCTCGGCCCTTCAATTAACCCCACATGTGTTTATCAGTCAGGTTGGCACAATACACTAACTACCTCGCTGCACCACCATGGATTTCTGCCAGTGAGTTGGCCAAGTAACTGTCTTCCCAATTTCCTGACGTAGATGAGTGAGTGCTTCTCATGCTTCCTCAGCTCTCAAGATATTCCCATCGGTAGTCTATCAATTAATTCCTGGAGTCTTGGCTTTGGCCAGTGCTTTCAGTGAAACATGACTTTCTTGCTTCAGTACCACTGGTTCTTGCTCATGTTTACCTCTTGAAATGGTTGAATGTTTACTAGTTCATTCAGTACAGTGACTCTGTGTATTCTTTCCAGCTTCTTCTGATGTTTCATGCACCATTCAAGATTTTGTCCATAGAAACTTCAAATATTGCAACTTGAAGCTTGCATTGTTCTTGAGTACATTCAGTTTCACATATGTGGAGAGTGTTCTTCCATTTTGATTTTCTAAGTATAGACCTGGGCACTTTTCCTTTTAAGACCCACAACATCATCACTACTGAATAATACCACATTCCAAAGGGAAGCACCTCCAGGTATCACATTCCCCAAACCAAACTGACTGCCATCAAATTGACTCTGTAGAACAGTGTAGAACTGCCCTTGTGGATTTCTAAAATTGTCACTCTTTATGGCAGTAGAAACTCTCTTTTTTCTCCCACAGAGACTCTGGTGGTTTTGAACCGCTGACCTTGCAGTTAGTATTTCAATGCATATCCACCACAGCACACATATTAGAGGTAAGTTAACTAAATGTTTGACTGGTATGACCTGCCCTAAGAATGATGTCATAAATATCAAAGTAGCCCTTGGCAGGAAAAAAAATGCTCCTCACCCTGCAGAAAGGGAAGAGACCAGAAAGCAGAAGCTGTACTGCATCTGGGCAGTGTAGTTTCACAACTACTCACCACCGGTGATTAGTGAACAATGGAAAGTAGGCTAGGGCAGTTAAGGAAGTGAAAATTTCCTTTTATTTAACTTGAATGAATTTAAATTTAAATTGTCTCACGTGAACAGTGGCTATGAACAGGACAGCATAGGCCTTACCTGCTGATTAGAGTCAAGATTTCACTGGTCACAGTGAGGCCAACCACGTACGAATCACACATGTTACCACAGAGACCTGGGTCTCTTGGGGTATGTATCCATCACCCAAGCTAACGTGAGCAGTTGTTCCAAAAATTGTGTTAACAAAGAAAGCAAAAGAAATGACAATGTTAAGATAAAATGATATAGATATACACACATGGATGTGCCCACATGCCATAGTTAATACATAAAGTAACAAAGCTATTTTACAGAGTTTTATACTTGCATCATTACAGGACAGTAAGACCCCTTTCCAAATGGAAAGGGAGAATAACAGAGCCAAGGGTAGCAAAGCCAACGTGTCTGGTTCCCGGGGAACCGATGCATTTTGCGGAGAGGCACACAGCTGCTTCTTTAAAAAGCACTGGAACAGCTGCTCTCCCTGAAGGATAGAGCACTCAGCATTGCCGAAGCCCTGACTATTAAAGAGCTGCTGGGCGGATTGATTTATACCCTCCTTGCCTCCTTTTCATTCTTGAGAGACCCCAGGAAATACGGGAAGTCCCTGGGTTACCAGTGCCTGGCTTTTGTACAACCCGGGGTATGAACCAAGCCCTGTAAAGTCACGTATGTTAAAAGTTCGAAGCACATACAACGGTCCCTAATAACCAATGAGTGTTCCTTTGTGACGTGCATCAAAATAGCAGTGTTCGTACTGCCTCCCCGCGCTAAAGGTGCTGCAGTGTAGCTGGAACTGCTTCCTTAAGTTTTATGCTCACCCTATCCTGAGAGAAACATCTGACTGACTGACATCAATATGAACTGTACCTCACTATTCCGATTTACATGCAAAGTCAACTGAAACACAGATTTAGGAATGCAACGCGTTCACACTCTGTGGGGATTTCCTGTTCATTATTCGAGAACCTGTCTGTCTGTGGCCGCTGCTCTACTGTTATTTTGTAGACACCTGAGTCTTAGCCTCATCAGGGGGCAAATGGTGGTCCAGTTGCCATTCTAAGTCCCCTGGTGACTTTTACAGCTATAACAAGAGGCCCGGACACACTGCTTCCCCAGGAGTAAAGGAAAATGATCTGTAGTCAAAGGGCCAGGGCAGAGCCAAGGCTGATTTCTCTTTAGAACTTAGCCTTTTCCTAGCAGATAGAAAACTAGGAAAACCCATTTCCTTTCTCTACCGTCCTTTCCCCTTCTGCCTGAGTAGTGTCTAACAGGATTTTTGTTTCATTTGTTTTAGAGCGAATGGGGAAAGTAACTTTGCTTTCTGCTAGGAGGGGGCCTTCGACTAGCTTCAGCTTGATGATCAGGGTCTTTTCTCTCGTTCTGATTCCCAGCCATGCCTGTCTGCCTCCTTCTTCCCCACCAGGGACTCTTCTTTGTTAGAGCTGGTTTCTCCCCAACTAGGACTGACCCTGCGGCAGGAGTGACCTGCTGACGATGTGTATTTTCTCTAGCTCTCTAATATTCAGTGAAGACAGATGCACATTTGTTTTGGGGAAATACAACAATGGGTAGATGGCTTATCCAAAGTAAATTTGGGCTTTTTAAGAGACCATCCTACCAGGGGTTAAGCTGCAAAGCACACATTACAGAGGAGACTTGAGTGCCAAAAGGAGGGCAATGCATTCGTTTGTTGCTCAACTCCTGCTTGTAAAGACGGTGCAATTGAGACCCAGCCTGTTAGAACCCAAGGCCAGAGATGAAAAAGGATGTGTGTAACATCACTGTCACAAAGCAGCCATCACCTTCCCGGTTCTCAGCCTTCATCCTGCAGACTGAGCTTCATCTCTTCTCTGTGGAACCTTTATCATCACCTCGGTTCCTGGACCACGTAAGCATGACCGATGCTACCCAAGCAGTGTTCAAGGGACCAGTGACATCACTGACCACTCAGAAAACTTTGAGAAAGAGAATTTTTACGTCTTTGATGTAGAGGACATTCTTTGATATCTCATTTTCTATCTAAGTTCTCTGAACAGATTGATGAATCCCCACTTATACATTTGCTAGTAGTATTTTTTCTCTTTTGGGGTGATTTTTCTTTTATGTGAAGCACTAAGGATACAATTTAAAACAGACAGTCAAACTCACTGTCACTGAGCCACATGGTCTAATAGGACATAAGCATGCATTTGGTTTTTTACTTATAGCTGAGACCCTACCTTGCCGTGAATTTATATGCATCAGAGGCTTGGGAAAGCCTATCTACTGACACTTGTTGTTGTTGTTATGATTATTTTCATTATCAGTATAATTATTATTTGCTTCAGAGTGACAGGATATGACAGCCCAACTATGTTTGAATCTCTTGTTTATAGATTTTCTGAATCGATTGATCTTAAATGGCTAGCTGTATGTTATTAAATCCCAAGAGTTATGTTTTTGGGGCAAGACCTGTCTGAACATTACAATGTTGGAGTGGAACTTGTGCAAGTGTCACCTTAAGACGTCAAAGAAAGAGCACCAGCTAGGTGGCCACTTTGATGACAGTGTCCGAAGATGATAGGTTCACAGAACTCATTTAAAAGCTGGAAGCTAGATGCCTGAGCTGGGATCCAAACTGGAAAAGTGTCACATATATTTCTTGCAGCATTATAGAAATGGGCCTGGCAGACAAGCAAAGGACTTTCGCAAATGCCAATGGCCCAGATACCCGCAGCGCGCCACCTCAAAGTGCCAAGAGAAAATCCATTCATCCAGCAATAGCTGTATCTGTTTGCAAATTAATTTACTTGAATAAATTCCCATTCCCCAGCAAACAAGTTCAGAGAGGATCTGTACCCTGCTGATAATCCAAGTAAAGAGTATTTTACAGATGGGAGAATTAATATGACCAAATGTTTGATGATGCTTTCTTGGGGGAAAAAGGGGGGGGGGAGAAAAAAGTGTCCTTCCACTAAAATCAGGTGTTAAAAACAGAAATGCTAAAAGCAGTGCGGGAGTGTCCTTACCATACTTTTCCTTTGTGGTGTGCTGGCCACGTGGGAGCAGGTCACAGGAATGGGATTGGTTTTCCTTAGAGCTCCCCTCCCCATTAGAAATGTGTACACATTTTTTCCTAGTAGAAGTGTATTGGAGTTAACAAGTTCTCTTTCTCTTTTCCCATGAAAGTACCCATTTTGCCATCAAATCAATCATCACTTAGAGCTAATTACTCTAATGTGACTTATTTTCTCCTAATTCCTGAGATTGCTCTATTGAGAGCAAGAGTGTATGGGGAATTGAGCAGGCAGCAGGGAGAGAGCTTTAAAGCTCAGGGGACATGCAGCAATGAGCAGGCAGTGGTGTACACTGGATGCCAGGAGACAACCATGAGAGGAGTGTAGAAAAGGAGGTGTGAGGACCCCACTGGGAACTGCATCCTTTTGGCAAGTCTGGGGGGGGACACGTATCCCAAGTGCCACCTGTATCTCACTTTAATAAACAGCTCCCTGGAACTGCCCCAACTTCAAGATTACTAATCCTCTAGCTTCCCAAGTCTGCTCCGGGCTTCCCACCCCAATTGTAGAGTTCCAAATCCAGCCTCACAGTTAGAGGAAAGGGCCTGTAGGAGACCACTGCACGTTTGAGGAGTCCTCAAATTCTCCTCAGATTTGAGAATTCCCTAGAAAGAATGTACTGAAAACTGTTATACTCGTGTTTATATCTATTACAGAGAAAGAATAGTAAAATCAGGCAAGGAAAGAAGCCATCTACAAGAGTGGGGAGGATTTCAAATAGGTAATCTCCCTGTCCTCGGGATGTGTTACTCAACCTGGAGCGATGTGTTCCCTAGCTCGATAGTGGATGGAAAGAACATAATGCAGAGTGGGGCCGGCCTCGGTTGATGATAGTCTCAGGGTGGAGGCTGGCAAGGCCACGAAGAATAGTTTTATGATGTATGGTGGGAGCTTTGGATCATGTTGTTTGAGTAGATGTAGCGTCTTAATTCAATCACACAGTTAAGCAAGCAAGCAAGCTCACATAATAAAACAAATCTCTGGTTCCTTTTTCTGAGTCAGTTTCTGTTGTTGTTAGGGGCCTTGGAGTTGGTTCCAGCTCATGGTAACCCCATGTCCAGAACGAAGCACAGACTAGCCTGTGCCCTCCTCTCATTGTTGCGTCAATCCTTCTTCTCTTTCACTGCCCCTCTACCTTTACCAAGCATGATGCCCTTCTCTGGGGCTAGTCTATTCTGATAACATGCCCAAGGAAAGGAGACATAGTTTCACCAGCCTTGCCTCTAAGGACCATTCTGGTGATACATCTCCCAAGCCAGATCTCCGTTCCTTCAGCCTCCCATGGTACTTCCGGTATTCCTGGCCAGCACCATCATTTAACTGCATCGATTCATTTCAGTCTTCTTCATTCAATGTCCAACTATCACATGCACACGAAGCAATTAAAAACGCCATGGCTTGGGGGCAGGTGGACCTTAGTCCTAACAGTTATACCCTTGTTTTTCAACACTGTACAGAGGCCGTGGGCAGTAGATTTACCTAATGCGATTTGGTATTTGATTCCTGACTTCTGCTTCTATGAGTATTGATTACAGAGCCAAGCAAGATGAAATCCTTGGCCACTTCAATTTTGCCCCCCTCTATTGTCATGTTAGCTTTTGGTCTAGTTGTGGGGATTTTTGGTGTCCTTTATACTTCCTCACTTAGTTCCATCAGAACTAAACATGCTGTTAATTTTTCTAATATTTTTATAAATATAAATCATTTTATTGGGGGCTCTTGCACCTCTCATAATCCATACATCAATTGTATCAAGCACATTTGTACATATGCTGCCATCATTATTTTCAAAATATTTTCTTTTTATTTGAGCCCTTGGTATCAGCTCCTTTTTTTTCCCTCCCTCCCTGCCTTCCCCACCCTCCCACTCTCATGAACCCTTGATAAATTATAAATTATTATTTTAATATCTTACACTGTCTACTGTCTCCCTTCCTCCATGTTTCTGTTGTTTGTTCCCCTGGGGTGGGTGGTTTAATATGTCGATCATTGTGATAGGTTTCCCCCTTCTCCCCCTTTTTCCCCTTCGCCCCCAACCTTCCCCCGACCCTCATGGTATTGCTACTCCAATTATTGTCCCTGAGGGGTTTATCCATCCTGGAGTTCATATGTTGAGAGCTCTTATCTGTACCAGTATACATGCTTTGGTCTTGCCAGATTTTTAAGATAGAACAGGGGTCATGATAGTGGGGGGGGTGGGGGACAGGAGGAAGCATTAAAGAACTAGAAGCATGTTTTGTGTTTTGTAGGCGCTATACCACACCCTGGCTGGCTCATCCCTGCCTTGTGACCTGGCTGTGAAGGGATGTCCAATCATCTAGATATGGGTTTTTGGGTCTCCACTTCAACTCTCCTTGTTCACATCAGTATGATTGTCTGTTTTATATCTCTTGAGGCCTGATATCTGACCCCATCAATACCTTATGATCACACGGGCTGGTGTGCTTCTTCCATGTGGGCTTTGTTGATTCTGAGCTAGATGGATGCTTGTTTAACTTCAAACCTTTAAGACCTCAGATGCTGTATCTTCTAATAGCTGGGCATTTCAGCTTTCTTCACCACATTTGCTTACGCACCTATTTTTACTTCGGTGATCATGTTGGGAAGGTGAGCCTCACAGAATTATTTTTCACTAATCTTAAGAAAAAAATGGAACTCTTCCTTTATTCGCTTTCTTTTGCTCTTCCTCCATGATTTCTTTCCATTTATAGCAAAAGTACTCGACCAGCATGGCAGAAACCGTTCATGCAAATGTCTCCTCATTCTTCTTGAAACTGTTTCAATCCGGCTGTCATTCTACCACCTCACCAGAGCCACCTTTATCAAGGTCAGCAGTGACTTTCCCTGTGCTAAATCCAGTGGCTGCATCTCAATCCCTGTCTGACGTGACCTCTCAGAGGCACGGAGCTCAACCTATTACTCTCCGCTGGAGACATTCGCTTCACTTCGTTCCCAAGACAGCACACTCTCTGGCGCTGGGTCTCACGCCCTCGTGCTGCTCCTTTCAGTCTCCCTTGATGTTTTATACTTAGCTTTTTGATCCCACTGACGGGCGTCTCTCTGGACTTAGTCCTTGGTATCTTCTTCCGAAAAACTCATGTCTTTAAGGGTCATAGCCACTTGGGCACTTAAAAGTAATCTGTGATATATCACCTTCCTCCAACTTCAAGCTTCCAACTCGCAGTTAATGCAAACTTTCTTCTTCTAAATATTTAGGTCAAAAGTCACAAGGGCTACCTTGGATTTCTTTTTTTTTTTTCCCCATGCCCTTTTCTGAGTGGAACCCAACATTTTCCTGGTTCCAATTTGAAAATGTAGGGTCTGCGTTTCTCTGTTCCTACATTGATCATCATAGTTCAACACAATGCTATTGCTTGTCTGTGTCATTGCAACAGCCTCCCAACCAGTCTCTCGCTTCTTCAGAGCAGGCAGAGTGGTCCTGATGAAGTGAAGTGGTCACTCCATCATCATACCCCTCCCAGGGCTTCTGGATCCCTTTTCCACAGTACTAAAGACCTTACCATGTCTCATGGCCAACTCATGTTCTGGCTCTGCTTAGCTCCGTCCTCTTCCTTCTCTGTCCCAGATATATTAGACTCCTTGGTAACCCTTGATCCCCGTTCCCCCAGAAGTGGGCATCGCATGCAATCGGGCACTAAGAAGTCCTGGGGGCACAGTGTTGGGTTAAGTGCCCTGTTGCTGATGCAATGTACCAGCCATAGAAAGACCTGCAGCTCCTTTCCCAGAAGCATTATAGCCCAGTGGACACGACAAGGCCACTCCAAGGATTTTCACAGTGAGCAATACTGTCCTCTGGGAGGCACTGGAACTATCCAGGGGGCCGTCAAAAGCCAATACCTTACTTCGTCTAGATAATGGAATACAATACCAACACTTTTAATTTCTAGGGGTGGTGGGTGCTGAGTGACAGGCCAAATAGAGCTAAGGAACGTATGAGTCATTCCATTCTGACACATGGGGTCATGGGGAGTCAGCATCTACCAACAAGCACTAGAGAAATCAATCTCAATTAGAGCGTGAGGAATATCATGACTCTCTCTCTCTCTCTCTCTCACACACACACACACACACACACACACACACACAGTCATTCAACATGGATTTGAATTTAGAAGTGCCTGACCTTAAGCCTGTTCTATCTCCACACTAGCAGTAAATCAATCCAAAAACCAAACTCACCATCTTTGTGTTGATTTGAGCTCATGCCAACTCTATAGGACAAGGTTGGACTTCCCCTGGCCCAAGACTGCAACTTTCTGGGAATAGAAAGCCTCATTTTTCCTCCAATGAATGCCAGTGGTTTTGAACTCACTGCTAAAGAAACTAACCAACTGCAGCTGAATTGGTAACTGCTGTGCTACCAGGCTATGAGAAATGCTGCTTTAATTGGTACATTTTTTCCCAAGTTATTTTGGAGGATAGCTCTGAGTTGGTCACTTTAAAATCACTAGCAGAAATGGGTTTCCTGATTTTAAGATACTTAAATAACCTTCTTCTTTGGGTTCGTACAATGGACAGTTTTATCTTCTTCTTCCTTTACAAATGGGTGTTGGATTTTTTTTTTTTTTTACCTTTTAGGACATGGATGACGATTGCACTTTCATTTCTCACATTGTAGCGTTTTACTGTGCATTATCCTGGTGGTGCCGTGGATTACACTTTGTGGCTGCCAACCGAAAAGTCAGTAGGTGAAATCCTCCAGCAGTGCTGTGGGAGAAGGTTGAGGCTCTCTGCTCTTGTAAAGATTTATAGCGTCAGAAACCCACAACGGTTGGTCGGTATTTCGACCCTGTCCCACAAGGGTGCTGGAAGTTGGAATTGACTTGACAGCAGGGCGTTTTTTGTTTGTTTGATCACTACAAAGATAGCTGTCAGTTATTTTGCTTATCAAAACCTGTTTTCATTGCTTATAAGAATACAGGTTTTCTAGCATGAATAAACCAATTTTAGTGGTTGGGCTCAAAGAAAACCTTTTGAACTTACAACACAATCTGAATTCATGAATTTTAAAATGAAGACATTCTCGGGTAGCTAGCTTGCCCTAGACAGGGAGAAAATAAAGGGTGATCCCAGCACAGGTAAACACATTAATCCCACTTTAGTAAATAAGTAAACACGGATTCTTCCAACTGCTGCCAGCTCCAGAATAAAAAGAGAGAGATGATGGGAGAGTTGCTTTCTTGCATTTGAATTCCTAAATTCTCCCGTGCTTCCGAGCACAAAAGGCCTCTTTCATACTTAAACAGGTGACCGTCAAGAACAGGGTCACATGTCACATGCACCAAGTGTGTCTTCCGAAGGGAGTGTTTCTTTTCTTTCGGATCCAATTGTCTTTTCTGCTCTCGCCTCCTTCCTGCTCCCTCTGCAGCGACTTCCAGACAAAGACAGCCTCCATGCAGAGGCTGCTGCGGCTTCCTCCCTGTGTTGTGACTCGGTGCCCCAGAGACCACTTTTCTCCCCCAGCTGATAAGCTTGTGGGAGACCTGGTGTGAAAAATGTTCATCTGTGCCAGGCCCCCTGCTGCTCCCGGGCCCAGCCTCTCCACTAAATGACTGGAGTTGCTCTGTTCTCCTGGAGCGCTGGTCTGTCACGTGGGGTCTTTCTTTAGCGATGAGCCTCTGGGTTGTTGTCTTCAACAAGAAAAGGAGCACGCTCAGGGGCCAATGAGGAAATTTGTTTGTGGGAAAACAATGTATTATTTTAAATGGTGTTTTTGAGAGAGAAAAATTGGCCCTTTTTGCCTGATCTTTCTGAGGAAGTCGGCCTTTCCATTTCTCCCACAGTCTAATTCAACGTGAACAATTTCGAAAGTTTTGTGCAATTCATTCCCCCAGAAGCACCCAGGCTTCCAAGATGTCTAGTGTAGGAGAATTGAAGACTTCAGAATTCTGGAGGGCACAGCCACTAAAAACAATGGCTGGGCTGGGCTAGGGGGTGGGGGTGCGCAGAGCACTCTGAGGCAGATGCCCACAGCGTCAGAAAAGACTCCATGAAAGTGAGTTTGGATCTACGACTGCTGAAGTACATAGGTGGAATGAGTGGCTTTGTTTTTTCACTGCCTAATTGAATTATATGCTCATGGCGATTGACTGAATGGGAATCTTGTAAACACAATTTGTTTTTCCCAAAGGGAGCTTGACCTTTTTGACTGGCATTGACCTGAGAGGCCGAAGGAAGAAAATGAGAAAGATGCGATGCACTTCTAAAGTAAATGCAATTTCATAAACTAACATACAAAGTTAACACGCAGCCCTTACTTTCAGGACGCTATTTATCTACTACATAGCTAAATTCTTAATATCTTTATGTATAGCTAATCCAAGATCTCAAGGTGAGGGGGCATCAGAATGACCTGAGGTGGGAGGGTTTGTTAAATAGCTTACTGCACCCATTCTTGTTGGGGATTCCCAATCATACATAGTGAACCGAGAGTACAGGGTAGAAGTACTCTTGCTAGGTTTCTGAGATGTTACATTTTTATGGATTTAGAAAGCCTCCACTTTCTCCTGTGGAGGAGCTGTTGGCGGCGAACTGCTGATGTTGCCGTTAGTAGCCAGCTTATAACCCGCTAAGCCACCGGAGGGTTTCTGTGAATTGGAATTGACCCGATGATAGTAAACTTGAGGAGTTTTTTTTTCTTTTAGTTAATCTATAGATGAACAGATCGATGGGTCTTGTCTCCTGCAGAGCCATTGCTAAGTTCAAGCATCCACATTTTCCATTACCAGTCCAGCTGCCACCCATTGACCTATGAGGGTGCCTTGCCCTACCCTAGAGCTGTTGCTTCAGTCCACTGTGCTAAATCTTGAGAGTGTGCATTTCTAAAGGGGCCCCAAAGAAAGACTTTGGTTCGTAGCTAAGGAATAGCCTGTAAAGGAAGAATGGAACTGACCATGAACCCTGAGAACGACTAGTGCTTTGTTTTTACCTTCTCATCCAAGTGATGCACAATAAGACATTGAGTTGCTATTAATGTTGAAGATCGTCATTGAAATTCAAACAGGCATGCATTTTGTGGGTACATGGGAAGAAGGACCGTTTATCACTCCTTTTTTTCTATCAATAAAGAATACTATAGTGAACTTGGAAGCCCCTTTGCTAGGTCCTTGGGATTCCGTGTCCAACAGCTGTTTCAGACGAACCTATACCTACCTGGTCCCAGCAGTGCTGGGGTGTTTTCAGCAAAGTAGGAGTTATGCCGCTAACTGCAGACTGTGCTGGGATGTGGGGGCGGTCCAGTCAGTGCACTGAGCATTGGGATCGATGTTTTACTTGCATTTACCTGCGCTTCAATGAGCGTGTCCAGAGAAAACCACAACCCTAAGGGAAAGCCGGCTCAACACTTCAGACAGTGGTTCTCCACCTTCCTCGTGCTGCCGGCCTTTAACACAGCTGCTCATGTGGTGGTGACCCCCCAACCATAAAATTATTTTCGTTGATACTCCCTAACTGTCATTTGGCTACTGTTATGAATCGTCATGTAAATATCTGATAGGCAGGATGTACTTTCATTGTTACAAATTGAACATAATTAAAGCATAGTGATTAATCACCAAAACAATATGTACCGTGTGATTGTATATTGTGAAATATTTATTTCTAATTAAAAATAAATGAAATTTTGTCTTGAAGCATGGGTAACAGTCTTAATATAACAACAGTCAACTCCATTGCTACATCTTGTGACAGTATACATAAAAAGCCAATGTCAGTGCGAAGGTTGAGATAGCTTCTTTCTCACCAGATCAGCTTATCTGCATGTGGGCGGGCCCACTGGAGACTGATAGAGGATAAATGTCTCAGTTCCTAAGACCATCAGAAATACGTGTTTTCCAATGGTCTTAGGTGACCTCTGTGAGAGGGTCATTCGACCGCCAAAGGGGTTGTGACCCACAGGGTGAGAAGCGCTGATTTGAGAGGATTAGGGCACTTAGCATTGTCCTTAGCAAGGCAAGAAAACTAGGGACTTGACACCGGGTCAGGATGAATTTACCGTTTTGTTTCCTCTTCGCTTTGGCCTCTAAACAGAAAAGCTTCACGGGAGTCAGGACGGCGTTTCAGCCATCCAAAAGGAATCCGTGGACCCGTGTGTAGTGGTTTTGACTTTACAAAGAGAAGGACAGTCCAGTGCCTCCCCTATGGTTATAATTTCCATCTTGCACTCGATGTCCACCAAATGTCCCAGTCTACCCAACTGAGCTCTACCTCCCGGTGAGAGGACAATGGCGCCGTTTCATGTGGATCCCCTGTTACCATCTGCACCATGCGCTGCTATGTGTACCATTCAAGCGAAAACCACACTTAGAAGAGACGTTTCCGGATACTCCTATGATATGGGAGTTCTCTGGCCACATTTTCCAGAGCAGGGATGGGAGAGGGGGGAGGACAGGAAATGAAACTGGACATAAATTCAAAACCCTCTCTGTGCACCCCAAACAAAACATCCAAGTGCGCTGCCGCAGAGTCAGTGCAGACTCATAATGCACAGAGTCTTTGATAAACATATGATAATAACTATCACAACGAATCATAACTTCATTGTAAATACCCTTGCAGAATCTGTATTTACCAAGGGAGAAATGGAGAATCCTGATTTCGTCTAAGCCATGCCGGGTCTGTTCAGTTGCTACGCTGTCCTAGCGATTACTTTTGTGATGACAATGAATACACTTAACTCCTCCACCAAATATGCTTAAGGATAATTTCACACCCCAGTGAAATGCAGCTGCTTCCACCAGCCCCGTGTTGAACAGCCCAGAGCAAGAGCTCATGGGAGCATCGGAAAGGAAGCATAGCAGGCGATTTCAATTTGAGACCATGGCATCAAGAATATTGGGTGTTATCTTCACAGTCAGACTTTTTTCCCCCTCCCACTGAACACTTCCACAGGGACACTAAGTCCTGGTTTTGGTGTGTTTAGCAAAATGTCTCTAATAACTTTCTAAATGAGTTGGGCTTTGTGAGGTCATGATACATTTTTCCTGGAGTCTTTTAATTTTTAAAGTCAGCTATGTTTTGACGGTGTTTCCATTTCATTTGTACTTAGTCTACCAAGCTTAGTGCTCAAAAAGTTATTTGATGTTGGGGAGGTCCTATACATTTTTTATAAGCTATGTTAAGCATTCCTCTTTGAACCATAACGTATTTTGCCAACCCTAAGTGGAAATCAGACTGAAAAATAGCATAGATGGAGTTCGTAAATGTAAAGCTATTAACAAGAACAAAAATATTTTCCCCAAAATCTTCTGTCATTCCAGAGCCAGAGGATAAATTATGCTCTAATTTTCATAGCCTCCAGAAACAAATGGAATTTTTGTAAGGTTGTAAATTTGTATGAGGTTGTGGCATTTCAGCAAATCACCAGAGAAAGGTGAAAAAAATAGTTGAATGATTACTTGAGTTTATGCAAAATTGTCTATCAGTTGTCCTCCCCAAACTTGTTGATGGCGTTGTGTATTTGGGAGGGGCTTTCTTAATTTATCAATCAGTTCCTTTGTAGTAGGAAAGGATTGAAATGCAGGGACCACTCTGGTTTTTAGTTCCCCTCCCTTCTCTTTTCAATTCTGTCCAAGACACAAGCAGCTGTTTCTCACTCATGCACCTAGACATTTAAAAGCCTACAGTAAACCAAATTTATTATTTATATTTTCAAGGTACAACATTCTGTCCAGAATCTATGGACCCAAAGCTTTGAGGGAAGTGTTTAACATTGTCCACTAATTTAAATTTTAAAATAGGAAAAGAGAACAAGGTTGCTGTAATCTAGCACAGAATTTGATTAGTGAAATCCCAAAGGACTGTACCCAGCACGAGCCTGGCCTGGGGGCAGCCATGGTCCTGGGTCTGGACACAGGATGAGCTACAGAAACTATTGTCCAGAGCTAGCCTTGTCCAATTCATGATAGTTTTTCTAGTTTTGGTCTAATGGTTGCCTTTATGTCTTCTATTGATGTATTTTTAAAATGTCCCCTTGGAAATCAAATCCAAGAGTCAAGGTCTTAGTAGAAGGGGCATTCCACGAAGGGCAAAGTCCTTTCCAGTGGATTCCTCCCCTCTGCCCTTCCCCAGTCACTCCCAGCCAGCCCCAGCATATTTGTGACTGATGCCAGTCTTCTTTTTGCTGTTGCATTTTACCAGGGGTACAATTATTTTGATTTCTCTAAAGATCGAGAAAGGAATATTTTAGACTTTGTGTTACTCTGGGTAGACTAGAGGAACAAATCCATGGACACACATATGTGTATAAGAAAGAGATTTATATACAAGAGCAAGTGAACATTGAGAAAATATCCTAGCCCAGTCCAGATCAAGTCCTTATGTCTGATATTAGTCCGCATGTCCGATAATCTGTAAAGTCCTCCTCAGATTCATGAAACACATAGAATGATGCCAAATGCAGGACAATCACTGACCAGTGGGTAGAAAGTCTTTGGATCCAGTGTCATTGCAAACATCTCAGCACTGGCAGTGGTCACTTCATTAGGGTGGGTCCATGTGTTTTGTAAGCTGCTATGTCTCCCAGGGTGTGAGCAGAGAGAGACAGTGTCTCCCTCCTCCAAGGAGGAAGTGTGGGAGTTCCCAGAATTCTCAGGAGAAGGCCATGCCCACACAGAAGTCTCATTGGATATATCCAGATTGACAGCCTAGACTCCACCCCTACACTCTTAATCTTTAAATTGACACCAGATTAAGTGAGGACTACAGACTTTGAAGTCCATGTTGGAGGTCTTTGTTGAGACTGCTCAACTCTGCTGTGTAGTGAGGTTGTAGACACAGACAATACATAAACAGGAAACTAGCATTTAGATTCTTATAAATTTCACACATCACAAATTGTATTACATTGTTCTCCGTTGCTCCCTTCCATCAACCATTCTAGAGAGGATTCTTAGTTTGTAGGGCAATATGAAAATAGTGGGTTAGATAGTGTATTGCTAGAGGGCTTATCTTTGAATGATCCCATCTCTTTTACCTCTTAAATCCAATTTAAGTAGCACTTTCCTGACACTACCCAAGAAAAAAAATCCTGGGACAGCTGTTGGGCAAGCATCTGATTGCTAACTGCAAGGTTGGTAGTTCAAACTGCTCAGTCACTCTGCAGGAGAAAAATGAGGCTATATGCCCAATAAAGATGGATAACTTATAAACCATACATAGGGTCACTATGAGGTGAAATTTTTTGGCTGATGATGTATTTTTTTGTTTGTTTTTACCTAAGAAAATTGTAGGCATTTCTTAGTTTCGTGAAAGAGTCTTTGTCCCCTTCCTGGTTCACATCCTCCCCTTCCTATATTGGTGTGTGCTTTGCCTTTTTCCCTCTAGCTCATATTATTCTTCTCATGACCTAGGGGCACAGGGAAACTTACTGAAAAGTGATGTCTCTGTGCTCCTGATGTTTTGAAAGAGATATTCTATAGACAAGACTATATACTCTGCTTCTTTGTCTTCACCTATTGTTCTCC
This sequence comes from Tenrec ecaudatus, assembly GCF_050624435.1. Lineage (NCBI taxonomy): Eukaryota > Metazoa > Chordata > Mammalia > Afrosoricida > Tenrecidae > Tenrec > Tenrec ecaudatus. The sequence goes on from NC_134544.1 coordinate 16,221,766, forward strand.
TGAAAGAATTGAGGGTTGACAGCATTTACAATAAGAATAATCAAGTGTACATTTGTACAAATGTGTTCAACACAATGGGTATATGTATGGATTATGATAAAAGTTTTATGATCCCCCAATAAAATGATTTTTAAAAATAAAATGATGGTGACCACATATGTATAAATGTGCTTGATGTGTTGGATGTATGAATTGTGATAAGAGCTGGAAGAGCTCCCAATAAAATGATTTAAAAAAAAACAATAAGATGATAGCTAAAATTCATCTACTTAGGGGCTACCTTGAGAGACAATATTAAGTAATGGTTAAAGATGCAGAATCTGTCTGCAGATCTCCTGGGTTCATCTGTATTGTATTCGCTGTACAAGTTGACAGTGGGCAAGTTTTTTCACTTTCTTCAGTCACCTATGAAACAAGGATGACAATAATAGTATATATCTTGCCAAGTTGTAAGAAGCAAATGACTTAGTAGATGTAAAACACTTCCAGCCACCCTTGATAATGGTGCTAAATACATATATTACATTGGCTAGTTATCATATCTCAAACCCAAGTGCCATTGACTCAATTCTGACATATCAACCTCACATGAGAGAGAAGAACTGCTTCTCTATATAAGGCTTTTGAAGCTGTAAATATTTACAGGAATAGAAAGCCTTGATTTTCTCCCTCAGGGGAGCTGGTGGGTTCAAATTTCTCACTTGTGATTAGCATTCCAAGCAGGGATCTGGTGGAATTGTTGATTAAGCACTGGACTGCTAACTACAAGGCCAGCAGTTCAAAGCCTCCAGCTTCTCCAAGGAAGGGTGAAACTGCATGTCCCATAGTTTTACAGTCTGGGGAACCCCATATAGGGTCAGTTCTACTCTAGTAGAATTGCTATGAGTTTAAATTGACTTGGCAATGGGTTTCGATGTCAAATCACTTTTCTCATATTTCTTTACAAGTTGTCTAGTTCTGTCTGCAGTAGGCACCCTTAGCTGGGTAATATGTTGGGCTGTTGACTAGAATGTCAAAAGTTGGAATCCACCAACTGCTCCAGAGGAGAAAGGTAAGGCAGTCTGCTCTTGTAAAGGTTCAGTCTCAGAAACGGAATCACTTAGAATAGTGTGGCAGTTACATAATCTGTCAACTTGAGCAAAGGAATGCAGTCTAGTCTGTCAATCAGGTCATAGCCTATGGTGCCTCTGGGTGGGCATGGCCTTCTGAGGATGTTGGAAACCCCAGTCTTCCTCCCTGGAGGTTGGACACACAATCCCTCTGCTTCAACTTCCTGTTGAAGAGCCACATGGAGCAATGCTGATGGAAGCCAGAGCCCCGGAGATTCTTCCACCACTACTGGATCCACAATACTTTCCACTCGCACCTGCAAGCCTGTGATCTTCCTGCATTTGGCATCTTCGCATGTGTTGTGTGAGTCTGAAAAGGAAAATTTATAGAATAGTATTTGACATATGGGCCAATATTGGAGTCATATACTAGATCCGGACTGAGCTGGCATATTTTCTTAATATATAATTTCTCTTTAATATAAAACTCTCTTTTACACATATATGAGTGTCAATTAATCTGTTTCTCTAGTCAACCCAGCCTAACACAATAGTTATATATTTATTGAGCAGCCACTTTGAGAGACAATAGTACATAATAGCTAAAATGCAGAATCTGTTTGGTAGTATAGGGATTATGTGCTGAGTTTCTAACTGCAAGATCAGCAGTTCAAATCCACTAGATGTTCTGCAGGAGAATTATCAAGCAGCCTGCTCCTATAAAGATTTACAGCTTTGTTAGCCCTAGTTAACCCAGTTCTATATTTATAATAAGTAGGAAATGGCAATTATTATGTACAAAAATAGTTGCACACATAATCACATGTATGAGACACTAATTTTAGGGCCCTTCACTGCTCTGTCAGTTTGTCACGCTGACAGGTAGATCCTTTGCATGCTGCTGTGATGTTGGAAGTGATGCCACCAGCATTTTAAAAGCCAATATGGTCACTCATGGTGGGCTGATTTTAATTGGAGCTGGCGATCTAATTCTGGAAATATTGAGGTGTTTCAACAAAGGGGTGCAATTCTGGATGTGATCCCTCACCTATCTGAGAAAGCTGGAAGGGTTACTTGGCCACTTACTGGAAGAGATTGGTATCGGTGCCTCTTCCAAAGGAAGCTGAACCCCATGGATTGCAGCCCCATGAAGTACTACCATCAATATCACACACAAGGAAGTTTTTGCTAAAGATAACTGAAAGATGATTACAGCCATATGTTGATAGAGAATGTCCAGAAATTCAGGATGGATTCAGAGAAGATATGAAATAAGGGATATTATTGCTGATGTCAGATGGATCTTGGTTGAAAGCAGAAACTACCCGGAAGATGTTAACCTGTGTTTAATTGATTATATAAAGTCATTAGGGTGTGTAGATGATATACATTATGTATATCATCATGAAGAATGAGAATTCCAGCACACTTAATTGTCTTCATGCAGAATCTATAGATAGAATAGGCAGTTGTTTTAGCAGAACAAGAAAATAGGAAGGGGTAACCCTCGCCCCGCCCCCAGCAAATGGGAAAATGTGCCACTGGACAGAGCTTTCATTGTACACACTTTTCCCCTCTAGGCTAGCATTGAGCAACTCTTTTGGAGTTAGTGCACCCAGTGGCGTTGCCTGGGAAGGTTCTCTCTAGTCATGGTGAATTTTTTCATAAAAGCATTTTTGGTTTAACCTCGCTTTTTGTAATGGCTGATTCAAGAGAAGAGTGTGTGACTGTAAAATTTTGTTTCCCACTCAGGAAAATTTCCTCAGATACTGTTGTGCTACTGAACACAGCTTATAAGGAAAGTCCTATGGGAAAAAACTCACGGGTACGGTAGAGTGGTTTTCTTATTTCAGAAAAAGGTGAAATGTTGATTGATGACAAACCTCATTCTGGACATCCATTAACTTCCCAAATGGATGAAAATCTCAACTCATAGTGCATTGGGAGTTCATTCCACCAGCTCAGTCTGTTAATAAATCTTTGTATTTAGAGGTTCTGAAAAGAAAGCATAACAATGTTGGGGGGAAAGGCCTGATTTTTGGCAGATGGGGGACTGGTTTTGCCACTATGACAATGCACCTGCACAGATAGCCACCTGAGTTTTCCAGTTTGGGGCAAAAAAAACCCAACCAACAACAAGCCAGCATACCTCTCTTGCCTCATGCACCTGACTCACCTGTCCTTGCTCCGTGTGACTTCTTTTCGTTTCTGTGAATGAAGAGGGACATGAAAGGACAGTGAGTTGATGACGTAGGAGAAGTGAAGAAGGAAAAAGAGGGGTTGCTGTCAGTCATCCAGTCCGGTGAGACTGAAAAATGTTTCCAAGAATAGAATCACAGATTTGACAAGTGTATTAAGCATAACAGAGAGTACCTTGAAGGTGATAAGGTTTTTAAAAAATATATTTAAATACATACCTTTGAAAAAATCATTTTAGGGAGTCCTCCCTCATATTGTATGGGTTTGAAATCAGGATAGGTGTGTATCAGGACTCTATCCTCTCACTCTAGTTATTCACTCTGTACTTGGAACAGAAATTCTGAGCACACAAACTATGAAGAACAGGGCATCAGGACAAAAGGAAGACTCATTAACTACTTGAGGTGTGCAGATGACAGCCTTCTTTAAAGTAATGACAAACTACTTAATGCTGAAGATCAGAACTAAAGCTTTCAGAATGGATTTAGCATCTCCACAACTTGACTAAGAAGCAGCATCATGATAAATGGCAAACAGATTGAAGGATGTTATTTTACTTGGATCCATAGCAAATGCCCATGGAAGCAGGAGTCAAATTCAATGATGTATTTCCTTGAACAACCCGACTCAAGAGACTTCTTGAGAATGTTAGAGTGAAGATGTCATTCTGAGGACCTTGAGGTGCCTGATCCGCGCCATTGTTTATTAATCACCCTGTATGCATGTGGACACTTTGAGTTGGCATCAAATTGGTATCACCTAGCTACAGCAACAACAGTGTTACATATTTTCAATGTACCCACTGCTTTAAGCTTTGTGATAATCCTGTGAAATAAATACTATTAAGATACATTGAAAGATGGAAAAACTGAGATCCAGGGTCATGTAGTTGGTAAATCTTTGAATGACTCTTGCTAGATGTCAGTTGAAAATTCATAAGGTCGTCTGATTGGAGTTCACGTACCAGGTAAATGCAGGTTTTGATAGTTCCTGGAATATTAAATCTAAGAGTGCATTTCTTGAAACCAAGAGTGAATTTAACAGCAAGAACAAGAAAGCACTACTTTATACAGTGGTAAGAAAATCACCAGAATTTACCCCACCCAGAAGCTGTAGAGGCTTCTAGAGACTTCTGTTAGGCAGAATAATAACGTGTGGGCTTCCACCCTAACCTGATTTTAAAGCTTTCTCTCTTGGGGAGAACAGTAACCTTTTTGCAACCATTAGGTTAAAGGATGGCAGCTTGAATAAAATATGAGGCTGATGCAGAATAATAATTTCAAATTAATATTGCCTAAAGTTTCACATTACCTTACTTTTCATTTAATAAATGGCTAGGTTATATTCTTTTGAAATGGGAGAGCATCAGGTAGCTTGAGGTGGGAGGAATTCCTGTAAACCTAGTAGATCATTGCTTAGTAGACTCTGATACCTTAATCCCCGGTAGGATCTGAGTTTCAGCAGCACCCACAACTTTCCTTTGCAGGAGCCAGCCTCAGAAGATAGACAGCTCAAGGTCAGAAGAAATTGCTCAGAGAGTACCTTGGAAAATTAGAACAGCCCAGTGGGCCCACTGTAGACAACTTAAATAGTTGTGGATTTGGGCACTAAGGGGACCTTAAAGTGTTATTTGGCTCAAATATTTCCCTCCATGTTTCACACAGTTTCCAAGCACTGCAACTTCAAAGGGCATTAATTAAACGCTGACAGTTTTACCAGCATGAGGTGGGAGAAACGGACAAACCAAAAGTAAAACAATTTTGTCTAAACTGTTGTTATTCAGAAATATCTTTTTTCCTCCACACCTTTATAATTTAGGTACTTGATTATAGTTTTCAAATATTTTCAAGGGTACACAGTTTGTGGAAGCATTATTTCTCCTTTTTTCTTGCTTCTAATTATTTTCTCTTTTAGAAAGAAATCAGGTAAAATAATGTCTTGACATGTTAATTGGTTGTAGACAGGCCATTTAGCAAGTTATCATGTCCCACAAATTGGTTTCTGTTTTGTGCTGCCTTCTTTGTTATCACTGTTGTTTTTAGCTGCCATCAATTGATTCTGATGTATAGTGACCCTGGGGACCACAGAAAGAAATATTGCCGGGACCTGGTGCACCCTCACAACTGTCACTTGGTTTGAGTGAGTGCACTATTGCACCCACTGTGTCTGTCCATCCCATCAAGGGCTGTGCTAGGCAGGGTTCTCCAGAGAAACAATACCAGGAGAATTATTAATATGATATATATCATATATGTGTGTGGATTAATTAGCTGTTCTATTACAGCTAATTAGTCCACACAGCAGTACAGGGGGCTCAGTTTAACTCACTTCTGTGGAACAATTAACATACTGGAAATCCATCAACTCACAAGGGCTGGCAGGTTCAAGTTCAAGGAAGCAGAGGGTGGAATCCTCCCTCAGGCAAGGCAAGCAGTCTTCCCACAGGCAGCAAACAGTAGCATGGATCATCAACCGTCAGTAGCGCCAGAGCTTATTGAAGCAGGTCCCTGATGGGATATCAAACTGAAGTAATGCAAGGTGATAGCCTCCACCGTTCTCAAGCTCCAGTGATGTCCACACCAGTAGCACGACAAATCAGGTTCCAAAGGAGCCTCAAGCTCTGGTGACAGGATTCATGGGTGGGCTTGTCTCAAAGATAATGTAACTCACAAGTAGAGGCAGAGAACCAGCTAAAGCAACCACACACTGGTCCAATCATCAGAGAGCAAGAGAGAGAGAGTGAGGGTGGGTGGGCCATGCAGAGTCATTTATTTCTTTTCCCTCCAATCAACTGCAACCTGAGTAATCCCACATGTTCCCATTGCCCAGGCTGACACAACAAATCTATCTCTCACAAGGGTCTTCATCCTTTTCACTGATCATCAATATTACCAAGCATGATGCCTTCAGGGACTGGTCTCTTGATAACATATCTGAAGAACGTGAAACATAATCTTTCCATCCTTGCACCTAAGGAGCATGCTGACTGTACTTCTTCCAACAAATGTGTTCATTTTTCTGTAAGTATGTGGTACGTGGATGATATTTTTTCCATCATATAAGTTGAAGATATCAATTCTTCAAACCACCTTATCAGTCATCCAGCTTTTGTCAGGCATATAAGGTGATTGAAAGTACCATGGTTTGGGTGAGATTCACCTTAACCTTATATGGTGTATCCCTGACACTGGAGAACTCATAACCAACTTTGAATGAGAGTCGACCACGTCAACATTGACAAGCTCTTCGCTTTCTCCTGAAATGTCCTTCTCTCTCAGCCCCTAGTTACAGTATATTAATTTCTTAAAGGCAAGCTTCTTTGGACCCTCAAAGCTTAACACCATGAGGTTCTTGTAGAGAGGAAACAAGCAAGTATAATCCCTTATAGGTGAGCAAGAACTATTAGTTCTTCCCTATTATCTTTACTATAAAACAGCCCACAGTTGTGTGTGTGGTTTTGTACATGAGTGTATTTCCTGAGATCTCCTGGAAGGCAGACACCATTCATGGCATCTTAAGTGCTCACTAAACATTTATTGAATTGAACCCAATCCTAATTCATAAGGCTTTCATCCAATTGCAGTGTGAACAGCCTTATCAAGGTAATGATTCCCTTTCAATTTAAATAGATCTGTGCCCCCACTGAGTAGATGTTGACTCATAACAATCCTTATATAGGATTTCTGAGGCTACAGATCTTATGAGAGCAGTTCACCTTTCTCCTGCAGAGCACTTGGTGTGACCTGCTGACCTCGCCATCAGCAGTCCAGTGAGTTTCATCCCACTGAGTGTCCCTCCAATCAGAATCAGCTGGATGAATATATGTTAAAGAAATTAAAGGAAAAACAAAGACTAACCACTGTAATCCAGTTGATTCCTACTCATAGTGACCCGATGTAGGGTTTCTGAGGCTTTGTAAATCTTTATAGGAGAAAACAGACAAATATTTCTCCTTCTAAGCAGCTAGTGGATTTGAACTGTTAACTCAGTAATTAGCAGTCCCACACATACCATTGATGTTCTTTCTCTTTTTTTCTTAATCCAGATGTTTGACATCATAGAAACTGTATATATACTGGTAGATGTCTTTTAAACTAAATCTCTTTAAGGATAAGCATTTTGGTACAGAAAACATGAGTAATAATATTAAAATGATATCTAGGAATGTTAACAGAGAAGATCCATTAATATAAGAATGAGTGATAAAATTGAATGTCAGGAACTAATGGCTCCATAGTATAAGAAATATACTTTAATTTAAAGTGAAATCCAAAGCCTATTTGTGATTGGAGCTGTCACCCAGGAATGAGAGTAGGAAGGGGCAGGAAGAGCAGAACTGCTCCAAGTTCAGCTTGCTTACGTCACCAAACCAATTCTTTCTTTCTGTGTACCACCGACCTTTTTTTTTTTTTTTTCTAGTATTCAGAATCTGGGCATTTTCCCTGTGGGTTTATCTTTAGCAAAGTAATATTGCCTCCCTTTTCTAGTATTTCTTAACAGAAATTCTTTCTCTATTTTATTAGAACTTACTTTACTTTTGTGGTTATTTTAAGACTACGCAACAGAATATGTGCCAATTCAACAATGTCTGCATGTACAATTCAGTCCAGACTATGCATTCTTCAATTTTTACAACCATTTTACATTTTCTTTCAAAACTGTTCCTCTGCTGTTCACAGAAATCCACTGCCTCCTAAACTTCCTACCTAATAGTTGGAGTCACTGGTGTCAAATGAAGGCGCCCTGGGGGCATCCAAGGTAGGGGTTGGGCTGCAATCCACAAGGTCAGTGGTTTGAAAGCACCAGCCACCCCTCAAAAGAAAGAGGAGGCTTTCTACTCAGGAAAGAGTTACTGTCTCGGGAACCCACAGGAGCAGTTCTGCCCTGGCCTATAGGCTGCTATGAGTTGGCATCGACTTGTTGCAGTGAGATTTGTTTTGAGTTTGGGTTGTTAAATTGATCTCATATAGATAGATCTTAAACGAATATAATTTCCAAGGCCGAGATTCTTTACCAATGAAACTAACCTAGTGTTTGGTTTTAAGAAAATAGCAGGGGATATTGGTTTCAGGGTTATCTCAGGATGATAGTTTCTTCTATAGGTTTATCGAACCCTATGGCTCAGGAAATTATGAATTCCAGAAAATCTTGTATTTCTTTTCTGTACTTCCTCTTTTTGATCAGAATTGTCTGCAAAATCTTCCTAAAATATTCAGTAATGGTAGCTAGGCACCATCAGTTCATGTGGTCTCATGACAAAAGGAGTGATTATTCATGGAGGCAATTACAACCACATTCCATTTCCACATCCTCTCTTGCCTCTTCTTCCTCTGTTGCTTCAGACAATAGAGACCAATTGATTCATCTAGGGTGGCTTCTTAAGAGCTTTTCCAACCCCAGGCACTAACTGGAAGGTAGAAGCAGAGCACAGAACAAGATATTAAGCCAAATTAAACCTCCAAACCAAGGAACTAAATCCCATGAGATGTTTGATCATACAAAAGCAGCCCCCAAGCTACATATTTTTGATCATTGAAAATATACCTATTGTACAATTCAGCTTTTACAAATGTATAAATTATTGATAGAAATTATATTAATTTACTTTACAACCATACCCTTATTCAAGGCAATTTTCTGGTGACCAGAAATGGACACTTAATACTCTGTAAGTAATAACGCTCCCCCTTTTCCTTCTTTGTGTCCCTTGTAACCACTAATAATTTTTTAATCTTTGTATTTTGCCTGTTCTTATCTTTTTATCAACTTAAGATCACAAATTACTTGTTCTTTTTCAATTGACTTATTTAATTCAGCATAATATCTTCAAGCTTCACCCATAGTGTAGGATTCCACTGTATCTACGTATGCACCAAATTTTGTTTATCCATACTTATGTTAATGGGAAGTTAAGTTGTTTACACTTTATATATTGTAAATACAGTTACAATGAACATCGAAATATAAGTCTCTGAATCCCTGCTTGTATGTCTTTTGGGAATACCTATCAGTGGAATTTTGAGGTCACATGGTCATTCTCCAACACGTGTTCCTCAGTTTGTCATATAGTGGTGTCTTGTGTATTGCTATGAGGCTGTGATGCTATCACCAGTATTTTTAATACCAGAAGGGTCATGCAGGGTGAACAGGATCAAAAGGGCATCAGATTAAGAACAGAATACAAAGAAGGAACTGACTGTCCATGCCTTAGAGATTAGTCACTTGAAACCTTATAAATAGTAGGCCAACATGCCAGATGTAATGCTGGAAGGTGACCCTCTCAGATTGGAAGATGCTCAAAATATGACATGGGAAATGCTACCTTCTCCAAGCAGTGTCTTTCTGAATGATTTGGATGGAGTACAGCTTTCAGGACCTTCATTAGCTGCTGAGGCACACCTCAAGATGAGACGAAAAAGCTGAAAACACCCATTAAGAATCAGAATATGAAATGTATGAAGTATGAATCTAGAAAAATGGAACGTCTTAGAAATGAAATGCAAGGCATATAAATAGATATCTTAGGCATTAGTAAGCTGGAAAGGTAGAGGCCATTGTGCATCGGAAAATATATGATTTTCTATGCCATGGATGACAAATTCACACATAATGGGGTCACATTCTTCGTTCAAAAGGACATTTCAAGATCTATCCAGGATGACAATGCTGTCTGTGACATAATGATGTCTATCTGCATTCAAGGAAATCCAGTCAATTCAACTATCATTCACTTTTATGCGCCAACCACTAAAGCTAGTGTTGACAAAGTTGAGGAATTGTACCAATGTCTTTACTCTGAAATTGATCAAAATGAGATGTATCAATAATTATTGGTCATTACAATGCAAAAGTTGGAAACAAAGAGGATGGGACAGTAGGTCTTGTACACTACTTCAAAATCCGACCTTGATGATAGAAATGAAGTTGTAGATGGCATGACAGTTTTGCAAAACCAAATAACTTCTTCATCACAAATAAGTTTTTGCAACAATTTAAAAGGGACTATACACTTGGACTTCTCCAGATGGAACACGCAGAATTCAAATAGACTAAATTTTCAGGAAAAGACAACAGAGAAGCTCAATATTATCAAGCAAAACAAGGCCAGGGACTGACTATGAAACAGACCATCAATTGCTCATATGTAAGGTGACAAAAATTGAAATGAGTCCACAGGAGCCAAACCATGCCCCTCAATATATCCTACCTGAATTTTGAGGACATCTCAAAAACAGATTTGACACATTGGATATTAAGAACAGAAGATGTGATGAACTGTGGGATGACATCAAGAACATGAAGAAAGCAAAAAATCATTAAAAAGATAAGAAAGTAAGAAAATATCAAAATAAGTATTAGAGGAGATTTTGAAACTTGAAGGTAAATGTAGCATAACTAAAATAAATGGAAGAAATGATGAAATAACATAGCTGATTAGAATATTCCAAAGGACAACTGACAAAGACAAGGCAAAGTATTATAATGAAATGTGCAAAAACCTGGCATTCAAAAGTCAAAAAGAAAGAACAGACTAAGTGAATCTAAAGCTAAAAGAATCAATGGGGGGTGGGGGATCAAGCCTCAAGGTATAATCATATTAAAGGATTCTTTGGGCAAAACACTGAGTGATTCAGGAAGCATCAGGAAGACAGTGGAAGGAATACACAGAAACTATATCAAAAGTACTGTTTGCAACATTCAGCCAATTCAAAAGGCAGTCTAGTCATATGATCAAGAACGAATGGTACTGAAGGAAGAAGCTCAAGTTGCACTGAAAGCAACTTCACAATAAGACTGTCAAAATTGCTGGAATAGCAGTTGAGATGTTTTAACTCACTGTTAAATTATTGCAAACATTCTCATGTATGCCAAGAAACTTGGAAGACAGCTAGCTATCTGGCCACCCAACAGGAAGAGACCTTATTTGTGCCCAATCTCGAGAATGGTGACCCAACTGAATGATATCATCCATATCACATGCTAGTGGATTCTGCTGAAGATTATTCAACAACAGTTGCAGTGGTGCATTGACAGGAAGCAGCCAGAAATTCAAGCCAGATGCAAAAGATGTGGCAAGAGAGATTTTGTGGCACCGGTTTGATGCCAGATGGCTCTTAGCTGGAACAGAAATTTGTTTCCTGGTGTTTTATTGGGTATGCAAAAGCACTAAACTGTGTCTATTAGAACACACTTTAGAGAACATGGAGAAGAGTGGGAATTCCAGAATACGTCAGTGTATTCACATGGAACCTGTACATGGGCCAAGAGGCAGTTGTATAAATAGCACAGGGCATACTTCATGGTTTCAAATCAGGAAAGATATGTGTCTGGGCTGCATCTTTTCTTCATACTTATTAAATATGTACTCTGAGGAAATAATCTGAGAATTTTAATATGAACAAACACAGTAATAGAAATGGAGGAAGGCATATTTAACAACGTGTGATATGCATATGACACATCTTTGTTTGCTGAAAGCACCTTGCTGAAGCACTTGCTGATGAAGATCAAGGACTACAGCTTCCAGTAGGGTTTGCAACTCAAGGTAAAGAAAACCGAAACCCTCACAATGGAACCAACAAGCAACATCATGATTAACAGGGTAAAGTCTGAAGTTGTCAAGATTTCATTTTGCTTGATCCACAAGCAATGCTCATGGACACAGCAGTCAAGAAACGAAAAGACTCATTACATTGGACAAATTTAATTCACAAGACCCCCTTAACAGTGTTGCTAATCAAGAATATTACTGCGAAGGTGTCGGTGCACCTGACCTAAGCTAGGGTAGGATCTATCTTCTCATATGCATGTGAAAGTCAGACAATAAATACAGCTGGAGACCAAAGAACTGCTGCATCAGAATCATGCTGTTGGTGAAGAATATTAAAAGTACAATGGAATGCCAGAAGGAACACCGAAACTGATTTTTCAAGCGCAGTCAGATGAGGCTTAGAAGAGAGTGTAGTGAGTCTTCATCTCAAGTACTTTGGGCATGTCACCAGGATAGAGCAGACCCTGGAAAAGGACATCTTACTTCGTAAAGGTGAGCAAAAAAGGGCGAGCTGGAGAGGCCTGGTGGCTCCAACAATGGGCTCGACCACAAGGCAGTGTGGGACGGGTGGTGTTGCCTTAGGTGGGGCACAGGGTCACTCTGAGTTGGAAAGGAGTCCATGACATTCCACAAGAGGGCGAGGGATTTATGGTAATTTAGTTTCTGAAGAATCATCTTACTTTTCCACAGGTGTAGTATCTTTTTTGCATTCCTAATAGTCATGGATAAATGGCCCACTATCCTCATATCCTCAGCACCAATTTATGATTCTGTGCTTGGTTTTGTTTATTTTATCTTCACCATGCCAGGGAAAGCAACATGGTGTCTCACTGTGGTTTTGACTGGCATTTCTCTGATGGCTAATGGCCTCAATATATTTCCAATAAAAGCTATTGTGTGGACAATGTCACATACATTTCTGCTACTTATTATCAACTGTCAAGGCTGTATGCTCTTTGAGCTCTGTAAGCCACCTAAAATAATCGCTATTTCTTTTTTTGAGTAAGAGACCTGAGGGCCTAGTGGTTATGCCTTGGGTTTCAATCCACAAGTTCAACAGTTTGAAAATACCAAAAACAGCCTTTCTACTCTTGCAAGGAGTTGCAATCTCTGAAACCCACAGGGGCAGTTCTACACCATCCTATAAGGGCAATATAAGTCGGGATTGACTCGATGGTATTGAGTTCGGTTTATCGTGTATGTAGATTAGATTTTAATATGTTTTTAAATGAGATCATTTTTTGCTTCTTTTTTGTAAAAATATCTTCCCATTTACGGTGTATTAGGTATTACTTCTTTGGGTAACATTTTAATTTGGACATTTCAAATATACAATAAAGTTGCAGGAATAATATGATAGAAAGGTTTATTGTGCCCAGCTGGCCAATGGGAACATGTGGGACCAATCAGGTTGCAGTTTGATTGAAGGGAGAAGAGATAAATGGCTCCGCATGGCCCATCCCCTCTCTCTTGCTCTCTGGTGACTGGACAAGCTTGCAGCTGCTTCAGCTAGTTCTCTGCCTCAACATGTGAGCTACACTACCTGTGGGACACAACCCGTGGATTGTGTCACTACAGTTTGAGGCTCCTTAGTTACCTGCTTTGTCACACTGCTGGTGTGTGCATTGTTGAACTTGGGGCTAGTGGATCATGTTACCTTGTATTGCTGGAGTTCTATATCCTATTGGGGCCTGCTTCACTAAGATCCTGAGCTACTGACTGTTGGTGACCCGCCTGGCTGTTTGCTGCCTGTGGGCGGACTGTGCCCGCATTCCTGGAGGGAAGACTCAGCTGTGTGGTTCCTTGACCTTGGAGCTGGAAGCCCTGGTGAGTTGAAGGATTTCCAGTATATTAACTGTTCCACAGCAGTGAGTTGAACTGAGCCCGCTCTACTGCTGCGTGGACTAATTAGCTGTTATATTCCTTTGTGATAAGCATACATACATAAGTGTCCTAGTTTTGTTACTCTAGAGAACCCTGCCTAACACAGGTGGTACTGGGAGTGGTTCTAGAGAAATAAGTTAACAAATAAGGGTTTCTCGAATTGGTTCTGCAGCCTGAGTAGGCCTAACAGCACTGAGAATGCCGCCTCTACCCCTAAAGGCATGGATGGGTCTGCTACTCTTACTAGAGTGGGTGGTGTGAATCCATGATGTGAAATCACAAAGCTGATATCCACAGTATCGCCACCCACAGATGAAGTGCCGATGAGAGGAGAGGCTCTGGGTGATCACGTGTTTGATATTTTCAGCAGTTTTGACAGGGTGAGAAGTCTAGGGAAGCTGGTTGGCTGGTCCTCCTTACAATAGAAAATGTGATCAAGGAAAGGGATAGTCTCAGAACCCGAGAAGCACATCTCAAATGCCGAAACAGACCTAAAAGCTTCTGCATGTGTGCTACAAAGGAGAGTCTTCTCTCCTCTATCAGTCAAACAACTCACACCTGAGCAGATTAATTAAACTGTTCAAGCTGAAATGCCAGGGCGGGGGTGGGAGCGGGGGCGCTGTATCTGTAGCATTGGCTGGGAGAGATTCCTTACAAGATACTGGTGAGAGTCCCCAGGAAACACCCCCACCACCCATTATTTCCTCTAGACCAGTAACTAAAATTTAGTCTCAGATAGTTCCTAAAGGTGAGGCTCAGATAACTCAGGAAGAAGTGTGCTGTACTCATAAAGGTCTGCTTGGGTTTTCTAATACGTAGAAGCAAAAGCCTGGGGAATCTCCCTGGGAATGGTTACTAAAGGTGTGGGATACTGGTGCAAGGAATGCAACATTAGAAGCAGTCTGAGTTCCTCTATATGGGCCCCCTGAGCATAAATTCTTCTTTCAATGTCTTAGCAAGAGAGGTTAAGAGGGGATCTAATAGGTGATTTCGTTGGTTCACTGAAGCATGGGCTGCCAGATGGTCTAGATTAGACCAACTTGAGGTACTTGACCTACCTTGGTACACTGTAAAAGAAGGCATCCAAAAACGTAGGGAAATTGGTATGTTGGAATGGCTCTATCAGAATAATCCCAGAGACCCAAAAAACGGAGTGCCCAAGGACATACATTTCACCACAACCATAAAGAGCAAGTTTGTGAAGTGGCCCCACCATCTCTGAAGACTCCTGTGATTTCTATTTTATGTGCAACAGGATCAACAGTTGGAATTTCCCTAACAAAATTCAACATTAGTAACTGGCAGAACCCCATATTGGATCCTTGAAATATGGAATAAGGGTGATCATGGTAGGAAAGGCCAAGTAGACACCATTAGAACTGCCATTGCCTAGGAAAATAGTAAACCAAAAGCAATACTGCATTCCTGGAGGGACTGCAGAGATTAGTGCCACCATCAAAGACTTGAAGGAGGCAAGGGTAGTGATTCTTACCAAATCCCGTTTGACTCACCTCTTTGGTCTGTGAATAAAACAGATGGATCTTGGAGAATGACAATGGATTATCATAACTTAACCAGGTGGCGACTCCAGTTGCTGCTACCATCCCAGATGTGATTTCATTGCTCAAGCAAATTAATACTCCTGGTATTAGTATGCAGCTATTGATCTGGCTAATGACTTTTTCTCAATAACAGTCTTGAAGGACCACCAGAAATAGTTTGCCTTCACCAAAAGCAGGGGCAACAATACACTTTCACAACGATCTCCCAGAGGTACATAAACTCATCTGCCCTGTGCCATTACTTAGTCCAAAGGGACCTTGATCACCTGTCTGTTCAAAACAATGTCCCATTAGTCCATTATATTGATGACATTATGCTGATTGGACCCACTAAGGAGGATGTACCAAAGAGTCTAGATTCATTGGTACAACATCTGTGTACAAGAAGTTGGAAATCAACTCAATGAAGATTCAGGCCCCCTCCAACTCAGTAAAATTTCTAGGGACCTAGTGTTGTGGGTAGTGTTGAAACATTCCTACTAAAGTGAAGAATAAAAAAATTGCATCTGGCTCCCCCAACAACTAAATAGGAGGAACAATACCGAGTGGGACTCTTTGGATTTTGGAGAAAACATAACCCTCATTTGGGTGTTTTACTCCAACCTATTTATTAAGTGACATGAAATACCTCCTATTTTGAGTGGGGCCCAGAACAAGAAAAGGCTTGTCAACAGGTTCAGGCTGCCGTGCAAGCTGCTTTGCCACTGGGGCCATGTAATCCAGTTGACTGGATGGTGCTAGAGGTGTCAGTCATAGATAGAGATGCAATGTGCAGTCTTTGGCCGGTCCCAATTAGAGAATCACAATGTAGATCCTTGGGATTTTGGAGTAAAGTCCTGCCATCCTCTGCAGACACTACTCCCCTTTTGAAAAAGAGCTGTTGGCCTGTTACTGAGCCTCAATGGAGACTGAACGCCTCACCACAGACCATCAAGTCACTATGAGGCTTGAGCTGCCAATCATAAAATGGATATTGTCTGGCACACAGAGTCATAAAGTTGGATGTGCACAGCAACACTCCATTGTTAAATGGAAGTGGTATGTGTGAGATCGGGCTAGAGCAGGACCTGAAGGGACAAGTAAGCTGCATGAAGTGACCCAAATGCCCACAGTCTCCACTCCTGTCACAGCACCTTCCTTCTCCAGTCTGCACCTACGGCCTCCTGGGGAGTTCATTATGATAAGCTGACGGAGGAACAGAACATTCATGCTTGGATCTGCACGATATGTGGGTGCCACTTCTAAGTGGGCAGCAGCAGCACTACAGCCCCTTTCTGGGATCGCCCTAAAGGACAGTGGTGAAGGGAAATCCTCCCAATGGGCAGAACTTTGAGCAAGGCACACATATGTCTCTGGATTTGTTTTAGTCAACCCAGACTGACCCATTATGATTCCTTGGGACTGGGGTACTAGAGAATCAAATCATGAAGATGGAGAGTGGATGCTTGTTTGACTTCTGCCTCAAGGTAGTTTTTCTTCTTTGGCTAGCCAGAGGTCAGATAAGGCAATACAGTTTACTGGGTTGTTTTCTGGAAAGAATTTAAAGTTTTGATTCCTAGAAATTGTCTTTTGTTAATCCTGTCTGCAATGGTGAAAATGATTGTGATAAAAGTGAATCTTGAGCTTGGGTATCAAAATTACCTCTTGAAATTCTGAGACCATGCTACTCAGTGAAAATGGCCAACTGAGGTCAAAATAGGTGACAGAAGGTCCTACCCTGTCTTGAAACAATGAAGCCAGAGACCTAAGGCCATGTTTTGTTTCAATAGACTAGTTTAGAAAAGGATTAAGATAAGTTAGATAAGGATTGAACTTGACATTTTTTAGATTGGATATTGAGTCTGGCTGTACTAGATTAATACTCTTTTCTTCTGCCTACTGTTATTGGTATAATGACTGATAGAAATTATTATTGGGAAGTATAAATAGTTTGTAACATAACTATTTCAGCCACCAATTTGAAAGTTTAAATGGGTTATAGAGACTCAGTCAGTGTCTTTAGTACTCAGGATATTTGAACATGAAGAGACTTGCCTAGGGCACAGTTGAGAGACTGAAAAAAAAAAAGGAACACTTTGGATTTTTTGTATTTTAAACTAGAGATTTTTGTCAGAAGTTAAAAAATAATGGAGCCATAAAGAAACTCTCCTCTTTGGGACTGAATGTTAAAGGGAGCTTGTGAACAGGCTGAAATCCTTGCCAAGTGACCACCTGGATCCACTTATTGAGTGGCAGTGAGAGAAATGCAGTGATAAAGAGATGGTTTGAGTCTGGCCACTGACACCTGTGGATCGGGTTTATGAGAACTAGAGGAGAGCAGGAGGACTGGTCTGAAGTTTATAGAGTTATATGGAATCTAAACCTGTGGCAGGACTTAGCTCAGAGGTGTGGGGGGCCTGAGGTTGCTGAGAATTTGTGATGCTGCCCATGGTCTAAAGATGAGGTGACCAGTGGACACCCTGGTGAGGTTAAGCAAGGTGGCCAGACCCTGACCAGATTAAGAGAAGATTTTTGAGCCTGTGAACTGGTGCATATTGGCCTGTCCTGGTTTGACTTTCCGAAGGGATGTGGACTTACAAGGTTCATCTGTGCATCAAGGCTTGAAGTGCCTGGCTTACAAACTTTCATAAGTGGGGGAATATCTTCATAGGATTAAGGTCTAGGTGTTACTTAACTTCAATTTTTAGGCTTAGAATATTGTTGTGTTGTTTACTTATAAAGTAATTTATTAAATGAAGTTGACACATTTTGAGTTATATGCATTTTTTTTCCTTTTGGGTGCAAATATGATTTTACTATTGTTTTGTTTAAAAATTGTGTATGGCTAAAGAGGAGTAAAAGTGTCAAGTTGACAAAGGGTGGTCTGTGGTAGTAGTTACGTAATCTGGTGTCAACTTGTTAAATAGTTTATCAGGGTGGACTCTAGTCTATCAATCAAGCCGCAGCTTGATGACCTCATTTGGAGGCATGACAACAAAGAAAAATAACTCATTGGAGGCCAGGCACATTTTCTCTCTGCTTGGTATTTCTGATGACAAGCCACATGGAACTGTGCTGATGGAAGACAGAGCCCTAGAGCTGGAGGAGCCATAAGGAGACCCACACCAGCACTAAGATGCTTCTACTACCACTGGGTCCACAGACTTCCCACCCATTGGGCTGTGATCTTCCTGCATTCGGCACCGTTTGCATGTGTTGTGTGAGTCTGAAGAGGAATTTATGGACTGGCATCAAACATATGGGCTAATATCAGACATATGGACTTGATCTGGACTGGGCTGGGATGTTTTCTTTATGTACAATTGCTCTTAAATATTAAGTTCTCTCTTACACACATAAGAGTGTCTCTGGATTTGTTTCTCTTGTCAACCCAGACTAATGCAAATAGGAAGATAGTTTCTCCTACACTCTTTCCCAGAGTCAGCAGAAATTGCTTACAGAGCAAAATGAATGTGTGTATGCCATATGCGTGCATGTGTATGTATTTATATATATTATATAAAAATATATTGGGCTCATATTTTGAACTCTCAGTTTGAGGACACGAATGACTCCTCGACATAATTACATTTTGCTAAATGTATAGGATGAATTTTGTTTCAAAATTGTTAGCTCATTTCATTGTAGGGAGCAGGAACAAGTGAGCCTATAAACTAGAGTTCAGTATCTATTTACAGTATTTAGATTAATGTACTTCAGTTAGAAGCACAAAGTTTAGGTGTATAGGCAATACGCTCGTTTGAATATATACATGTATGCAACCAGCAACTCTCTTTAAAAATAGCCTCCTCTAGCTCCAGAAAGTTTCGTTACCTCTTCTCCCAGTCAATCTCTCCTTCTCAGACACAATCACTTTTCTCATTTATTTATCTAACTGTCGATTAGTTTTACTTTTCTACAAGTTCATATAAATGGAAATTAAATAGATTCTGTGACCTACATTTTTCACTCAGGATTGTATCTGTGAGATTCACACATGATGTTGTATATATCAATGAGTACTTCTTTCTTTTTAATTGCTGAGTCGTATCACATTGCATGCATATACAACCATTTATGCATTTTTCTATGGATAGATATTAGATATTTGGGGCTTAGGGCTATTTTGAGTACTATTGCATATATATTAAAGTTCAGATAAATACATCAGCGTGGATTATTTGGGAAGAGATTAGTTGATTATATTGTTTCACATTATCACCAGTGATGCACCAGACTCTCAGCTGCTCCATGTCTTGGCTTAACCTTGGTGATGACAGCTTATTTTTCAAAAAGGGTTTAGCCATTCTAGATTGCGTGTATAATTTTAATTTGTAATCTTTTTAAAAAACATTTTATTAGGAACTCATACAACGCTTATCACTATCCATACATATACATACATCAATTGTATAAAGCACATCTGCGCATTCCTTTCCCTAACCATTTTCAAAGCATTTGCTCTCCACTTAAGCCCTCTGCATCAGGTCCTCTTTTTTTTTCCTCCCTCCCCGTTCCCCTCTCCCTCATGAGCCCTTGATAATTTATAGATTATTATTTTGTCATATCTTGCCCTATCTGGCATCTCCCTTCATCCCCTTCTCTGTTGTCCGTCCCCCAGGGAGGAGGTCACATGTAGATCCCTGTAATCAGTTCCCCCTTTCCTACCCACTCACCCTCTACTCTCCCAGTATCGCCCCTCAGACCCTTGGTCCTGAAGGCATCATCCACCCTGGATTCCCTGTGCCTCCAGCGCCTATATGCACCAGTGTACAACCTCTACTCTATCCAGACTTGCAAGGTAGAATTCAGATCTGTGTACTTTCCAAATAACTAATGACATTTTGCAAGTTTAAAAAAAATCGGTCTACATAGTTTTTATTTGTACATTTTCCTTTATGTAAGCCTTTTGCTCATTTAAGATAGGCTAGTCTGGTCTTTTGTTATGATTTTGAGTAGGTCTTTATCCAGCCTGGATACAGTCTTTGGGAAGATTGATGGATTGCCTATATTTTTCTTTCAGTTTGTGATTTGCTCATTCATTTTCTTAATTGTGCCATTGATGAACAGAATTTAATATTTCTGATGAATCTTTGCTAAATTCAGTTATAAGAATAGTCTCCTTTATTTCCTTTTAAGAACTATAAAATGTTAACTTTTATGTTTGATCCCGTTGTCCACATTGAATTAAATTTGTGCATTGTGTAAAGTAGATATTGAGGTTACTTCCCCACCCCTCGGCCCCCAATATGACTGTCTAGCTGGTCAAGCAGCATTTGTTGAACAATATTTTCCCTATTGTATTGTTTTTATAGCATTTGTAATATTCAATTAATTGAGCATATAGGTGTAGATCTAATTCTATACTCTCTATTCTATCTTGTTGCTTAGATCTATTGTTATACTAATAAACCAAAGTCCTTGTCATCCAGTCAATGTTGAGTGACACCCCCCTCTACCCCCGTGGGTTTCCAAGTCTGTAACTGCTGATGAGAGTAGAAAGCCCAGTCTTTCTCTTTGGAGGAGCTGCTAGTGGTTACATGTTGGCCTATGATCTGCGGGGTTGGTAGTTCATAACCACAGACTCAGAATCCCATAGGCAGTCGCTGTGAGTCAGCATTGATTCCATGGCAGTGAGTTTGGGTTGTTATCCTCATAGAAAACAAGTACTTACTGGCTTAGCTTGATCTTAAGCTTTGATATCCCATCATTTGAATCCTTTTTCTTTCTTCTTCCTCTTCAAGATTGTAATTGCTAGTCAAGAGTTTACATATATTGAAGATTCAGCTTGTATATATTTATAAAAAGATTGAGATTTTAAAGACTCCACCAAGTGCATAGCTCAAATGGAAAGCAAGTACATCTTAACAGTATTGCCTCTTTTAAAGGAAATGGGATTCTGTGTTTTGTATAAGAGTTAGAATAGTTTTTCTCTTAATGTTTTGTGTGGTCATTTGTAAATATAGTGGTTTTGTCCCTTTTGATATTAATTCCCAAATATCTCCTCTTGTAATAAATTTTATCAATGGTAAATAACATACTTGATGCTTTATATTTATTTAGTACTCTTACAAAAAGAAAGATTAAAGTTTGATTTTTTTGAATTGCTACTAATATAAGAAATGCAATGAGCTTCTTGTCTTTTTATTGTTGTTGTTATTGTAATTTCACTCTTTTTGCAATTGACTTTTTGGTATTGACCTTGTATTTTACACTTCAAAATGTGTGTTAGACAGCATAGTGATTTTATAGATTCTTTTTTATTTTCTACAAAGATAAATATGTCTATTTAGATAATAGCTCTACTTTTTAATATTGCTGCCTTTTATTTCTCATCATGTTGCATGTAGTTGTTAGATGCTCCCAGGTTCACAGCCTGCTTCTGTGCCATTCTCCCAGGTGGTCTTGCTTGAGCACACGGATGCAACCACTGGGCCAGTCATCTGCCTCACCAGTGCTGCACTTTATCTTCACTTTCCGCCAACCACAGTTGTATCATCTACACACGGCAAGTTGTTCATAAGCCTCCCCCAGATCCTGATGCCACACTCTTCTTCATATAGCCCCACTTCTCTGATCATTTGCTCGGCATGACGAGTGAGTGAGTATGGTGAGAGGATGCAACCCCGATGCACACTTTGCTTGATTTTTAGCCCTGCAGAGTTCCTTGTGTGTACAACTGCCTCTTGATCCATTTGCTCTGAGATGCTCGTTTTTGTCAGTGTGGTTGACTCTACTTTGAGACGGCAGCTCTTACTCAGTCATAGTTTGAGTACCTGCATCCTGAGGGGCTCACCTTCTGGCCCTATTTCCAGCCATGTTCTGCTTCTTTTTATGATGTCTGCAGAATCTGATTGTGTCTTGATTTTGTCAGTAAGTTTTCTGTGGCTAAATCCTCAGAAGTGAGCAGCCTATTGTTTCTACATAGTCTGTGCTTACTCTGGAGGCTCTACTGAAACATGGTCACATTGGATAACCCTGCCGGCACTTGAAATACAGGTGACATAGCTTTGAGCATCACAAAACACAAGCCTCAGCAATGTGACTGACAGACAAGCAGTGGTCATGTTACATAAGACCAACTTATAACCTTGAATAGAATTTATAATGAGCAGAAGTGGAGAGTAAGCATTATTGCCTTTTTCTTTATTTCAGGGGGAAGGTATTCAATATTTCATAATTATTTCATAACAGGATATTAGTTATAGGATTGTGTTATTGTTGTTAAGTGCCATTGAGTCAGTTCTGACCAGATTAAAAAATGTTTTTTTTACCTTTCTTTCATTAAGAATCTTCTAACGAATGAATTAAATTTTTTGTCAAACACTTTTTCTACCTTGATTGAAATGATAATTGTTTTTCTCTTAATCCGTTAAAATAAAAGATTACATTGATTGATCATTACATGCTAAATCATTTTTGAATACCTGAGATCAATCCTACATGGACAAGCTATCCTATATTTATACACTGCTGAATCTAGTTAATGATATTTTATTGAATAATTTTGTGCCTGTGGGTGATAATGGTATTTGTTTTTAAAAATAACTTAGTAGGTTTAGATAGTTGGATGCTATTGGGTATGTTCTCTCCTCTCTACTTTATGGAGTATTTCATAAAAGTTGTCTTTGTTAGTGGGTGAACAAGTAAATGTGGTGAAGAAAGCTGATGATGCCCGGCTATCAAAAGAGATAGTGACTGGGGTCTTAAAGGCTTGAAGATAAGCAAGCGGCCATCTAGCTCAGAAGCAACAAAGCCCACATGGAAGAACACACCAGTCTGTGTGAGCAAGTGATCCCAAAGGGATCAGTTATCAGGCATCAAAGAACAAAAAATCATCATATCATTGGCTGCACACCTCCATGATAGGATCGCTGAAGACAAATGTGTGCATAAGCAAATGTGGTGAAGAAAGCCGATGGTGCCCGGCTATCAAAAGAGATAGTGTCTGGGGTCTTAAAGGCTTGAAGGTGAACAAGCGGCCATCTAGCTCAGAAGCAACAAAGCCCACATGGAAGAAGCACACCAGCCAGTGCGATCACGAGGTGCCAAAGGGACCAGGTATAAGGCATCATGCAAAAAAAAAAAAAAAAGAATATGTGTGTGTGTGTGTGTGTATATATATATATATAGATAGATAGATAGATAGATAGATAGATAGATAGATAGATAGATATACCATATTGAATGAAGGGGGAAGTGCAGAGTGGAGACCCAAGGCCCAAGTGTCGGCCACTGGAGATCCCCTCATAGAGGGGTTTAGGAGAGGAGATGGGTCAGTCAGGGTGCGATGAAGTACCGATGAAGAACACAGCTTTCCCCCAGATCCTGGATGCTTCCTCCCCCCAACTACCATGATCCGAATTCTACCTTGCAGGGCTGGATAGGGCAGAGGTTGTACACTGGTACATATGAGGGCTGGAGGCACAGGGAATCCAGGGTGGATGATACCTTCAGGACCAAGGGTGTGAGGGGCGATGCTGGGAGAGTGTAGGGTGAGTGGGTTGGAAAGGGGGAACTGATTACAGGGATCCACATGTGACCTCCTCCCTGGGAGAGGGGCGACAGAGAAGGGGGGGAAGGGAGACTCCGGATAGAGCAAGATATGACAAAATAACGATGTATAAATTACAAAGGCCACATGAGGGAGGGGGGAGCGGGGAGGGAGGGGAAAAAAAGAGGAACTGATGCAAAGGGCTTATGTGGAAAGCAAATGCTTTCAGAATGATTGGGGCAGGGAATGTATGGATGTGCTTTATACAATTGATGTATGTATATGTATGGATTGTGATAAGAGTTGTATGAGTCCCTAATAAAATGTAAAAAAAAGAAAAGGAAAAAAAAAGAAAGAAAAGAAAATGATTAGGGCAAAGAATGTACAGATGTGCTTTATACAATTGATGTATGTATATGTATGGACTGTGATAAGAGTTGTATTAGCCCCTAATAAAATGTTTAAAACAACAACAACAAAAAGTTGTCTTTGTTAACAATTCACTAATAAAACCATCTGTGCTGGGCTTTTGTTTACAGAAACATTTTTATAATGGATTCAATTTTGTAAAAATATGCATCTCTTTAGCCTCCTCTAGGGTCAGAGATTTGGCTATTACATCCACATTGTCGAATATGTGGCAGTGTTGTCTTTATCATATTCCTTTCATCTCTGTGCTACCCAAAGTATCTGTGGTAATCACTGCCATGTCCAGACATCCCACCAGCTTGACTTGGCCAGCCAAGGGGAGCCTCATCTCCTCATGTTGTCTGACTCTGTTCCTCTACTAGTTTGTAATCAGTAGCATTTTATTTGATGACAAGGTGCAAGGAGTACACATCACAAGAATCTTCTATTTTCTCCCAACGGGAACATCAATTAATTCAGAGAAAAGCCTTTAGAGTTTGGACTGTGCTCTACATTTGGCTTTAGGTGATAGATAGTAACTTAGGGATGCTGGCAACTCTATTTGCCTCACATGCAGATGATGAATGAATGAATGAATCAAATATATATTCTAATGCTTACTACTGTTATTCTTTGGATACATGCTCAGTATTTCATGCCATGAAAAGTGCTTGTGTATGAACTAGGTTCAATTGCAATTAGAGCATATTAATATAATTGCCGGGTACTCACTGAGCTCCAGAGCTCATTTATGAATAGACTCTGCTTCTTCCTTCTTGCTCCTTCCTCCGTCTCAGCAGTTCCAACGTCTTTTGCTTTACTTCACTTTCACTACCTTTTCCCTCATCCTGTGGAGAGGACACTTTCTTTTCCTCAAATATTAGGCACCGGAGTTATCCTCTTTTGTTCTATTTTAAATATGCTGGACATTTGCCTTTTCTCTACAACTCCGGCAGAGCAGTTCGCATCCTTGTTCCCGGATTGCCCAGTTCCAGTGACATTTCCTATTTACTTGGGGCTGAAGTCCATCGTGAGCAAGCGAGCGCACGACTAAGACACTGTGGACATTGCAGGGAAGGAACCAAAGGGCTCTGGAGTGAAGAGCGTTTGTCAACAAGAGACCCTCGGCAGGAGCATAAGAAATCACTGGTGCAGATGAGAGCTCGAAACATGGGGAATCCCGCAGACGAACCCCTCAGGACCAATGATGAGAATAGCGATGCCAGG
The DNA here is from genome assembly GCF_050624435.1 of Tenrec ecaudatus. Classification (NCBI taxonomy): domain Eukaryota; kingdom Metazoa; phylum Chordata; class Mammalia; order Afrosoricida; family Tenrecidae; genus Tenrec; species Tenrec ecaudatus. The sequence continues at coordinate 16,247,119 of NC_134544.1, forward strand.
AAGGTAGGGGGAAGGTAGGGGTGACGGAGGGGGAAGGGAGATAGCAGTCCGTGTACGACATGAAAAAATGATAAATTATCAGGTGTCCAGGGAGAGAGAGAGTGGGGGGAGGGAAAACAATGAGCTGATACAAAGGACTCAAGTAGAAAGAAAATGCTTTGAAAATGATGGCAACATATGTACAAGTGTTCTTGACACAATGGATATATGTATGTATTGTGATAAAAACTGTCAGAGCCCCCAATAAAATGATTTTTAAAAAAGGAAATCTAGAAACTCAAAATAACTAGAATTATTGGGATTATACAAACCAATGTTGTTGCTCATAGGTACTAGTAATGGGTTCCGACTCATTAGATACCCTGTGCATAACCCGCCCTGCTCCGTCCTCAAAATTGTGGCTGCGCTTGAACCCACTGCCCTAGCTACGGTGTCAATCTATCTCATCGAGGGCATCCTTTCTTTCCTGACCTTCCACTTGACCAACAATAATGTTCTTTTCTAGGGGCTGGTCTCTGCAGACACTGTGTCCAAAGAATGTGCGAGAGAGTCTTGATTCCTATTCTCCTAAAGAGTGTGCTAGGTGCGGTCTTCCAAGATGGACCCGTTTGTTCTTCTGTCGGTCCATTATACATTCCGTATTCTTTGCCAGGGCCATCATTCAAATGCCACAATTCTCTTGTCTGTTTTGTTTCACTTTCCAATTTTCAAACTCATGTTAGACTCTAGAAAATATGTATCCTGCATGGCAGCTCTGGTGGTGCAGTGAGTGAGTCCGTGTGGGGCGGCTCGCCCAGAAAGAGTTGCAGTCTTGGTAAAGTAGCGGTTGCATTTCTACTCCATCCTGTAGGTTTGCTACGAAACAGAGCCCACTCAATGGCAGTGAGTTTCTTGAGTCTTGTGTCTCATGAACTGCCTCGGAGTCGATCCTGACTGAGAGTGACCGTGCCAGACAGAGTGGAACTGCCCTTGGGTTCCCGAGGGACTGAATCCTTATGGCAACACAAAGTCCCCTCTGCCTCCTGCGGCGGGACTGGGACATTCGAATTACTGACCTTGTGCTTTGTAGGTCAGACATGCCTTAGTCATCAAAGTGGCATCTCTGCTTTCAGCACTCTGACGAGTTCCTGTGAAACAGATTTGCTCCAGGCCGCACGCTGTTTGATTTCTTGACTACTGCTTCCATGAGTGCTGATTATGGACCCCAGTAAAATGTGCAAGGAACAAAGAAAACTATCAATGTTGTTTGTTTTCGCTATCAATCTTCCCTTTTAACGTTTCATATATATTCAACGGAACACATATGAAGCCTAACATCTTCTTACGCCTAAGATGCACCATATAAATCATTTTTAAGAGCCTTCTATGCATGTGAAAGTTGTATAATGCATAAGGAGGACCACAGAAGCAATGCATCTGAATTATGATGTTGGCAAAGAATATTGAAAGATCCATGGACTACCAGAAAAACAAGCACATGTCTCTTGGGAGAAGGACGGTCAGAGTACTGCTTAGAAGCAAGGATAGCGATGCTTGGCCTTATGAACTTTGAGCACCCTGTCAGAGGAGACCACTCTGGAAAAGGACATCCTGCTCGGTAACGTGGAGAGTCACTGAAAGAAGGTCACCAACGAGACGGATTGACATAGTGGCTGGAGCAGGATGGCTGTGTGAGGCAGTGTGCCCTCCTGCTGGATGGAGAGTCCATAGGAGTGGAAGTCACCTTAATGGCATCGATCACACAAAACAATTGCTCTCCGCTTGACTCCACTGTTGCGTAGACTAGACTGCTGTGGCGGTTTTCTAAGACTCCAGATCTCTCTCCAAGTTCACTGTCAAATCTTTTGTCTGTTGCTGGATTCAAACCACCAACCTCTCCGTGTATCTTTTACTTCGTCTTCTCTTCCTGTCCCATTTGTCCCACTTCCTTTGTTCATTGGAAGTTCTAGTGTTAATTCTCTTCGTTGCTCTCTTTGAATTTTCGACCCCCAATTTTCCTCGTATACCAGCTTCCCTTCTTTACCCAGAGTGCCCTCTTTGAACTCTTGAAAGCGTTTCCAGTATATCCCAGACTCAGGTTTCTTCCTACCCTACATCAGGAGCCAGGGTAAAGATCCAAATCCCAGGCACCAACCCATATCCCAGACACAGAATCCAATAATTATCAGCAATTAATTCTAGGCAAAGCCAATGGAATAAAATGTGGGTACCCTGATTAGGATTATGCAGAAGAATGCCATTTTCCATATAAAACATGGAGTCAAAAAGGTATGTAGAAGACTAGACACAGGAGAAGTTGTCTAGTTCAATCCAACAATTTAAATCGACAGAGGAGGAGTGGCAATGTAGGATCACTTGTAAGTAGCACTGAGAATTCCAGGCTCGGCTGCCTGGGGCTGCCTCTGGTGAGAACTATTTGTTAACATGGCTTGTACTGGTGTCAGACAGCCGAGGGCTCCTCGTAGCTGTCAATGTCTCTAATGAAAGGAGAGACGGACAGGCACTAGATTTCTGTATTGACTTTTTAAGAATTATGGCAACCCTCCAGGTGCCAACCTATAAATACGTTAGGAAACAGAGTGGAGAGTATCTTTCATATTGATGCTTTTATCTTATTCACATCAATGCCATCCTAACGTCAGCTAGAAAACATGCCTTTGAGTGTAGCAGTCTGAAATTGTTCTTCAGTTTGCATCCTCCTCTGGTTCTGCACAGAAAGTTGGAGGGGGGTGCCATGGCTGATAAAGGTCTTGTCACTGTAAAATGTTTGATTTATACACATTCTTTCCATAACAATTATGTGATTTTAAAAAACTAAAATGTCCCTTCCTTGCCAAGAAGATAGCAATCTTTTTTAGACTGTGATATCATTTGTCTCTAAAATGCCTGTCTTCATAATATGCTGATCATTAGAGTAATGCATATTTGATGAAACCGGGTAATAAATAACATTTCAAAGCCTATTTCTAGGCATTGACTGATGCCCCTATTGTTTTGTCTGCTGTGTTTCATAGCCACATCTTACTTTTTTCTTGTTTTTTCTTTTTCTTTTTTCCACAGCATCCCCTGGGGAGTAAATGAGAACTGACCTGTTTGAAATCCCCTTCCAGAAATAAAGTTCCTATCCAGTTGTATGTGTGGGTGGGGGAGGGGACTTGGCACACAGCACCATTCATTTGCAAATGCAAAGTCACCCACTTGAAAGCCTATTCACTCTGATGAGGGCTCAGTCTAGCAAACAAGATCAAGGGTACTTTTTATAGACTCACAAACATCTCCCTTTATGTACATACATAAAAGGAGCTGATAAGAAGAATTTCTCTCCCTGGGAAAACCCCCCTAAGTATAAATACCCAGTTCCAGGAAATTTATTGGTCATAAAGGGGAAATGCTTTAGCAAAAGTGCCACTGGGCGATGCAGGCTCCACTGGAACAGAACACATCTATGGCTCATCGGATGGCTAAAATCTCTTGTGCACTCTTCGGGAAAAATCAGTTCAGACAAATTCTTAATGAGCACTTTATTCCATTCTTATATCACTTGCTGATAGCCACTTGGCTGTTTGCCCAGGGATATTAAACCTCTGGGGACAAGAAGGCTTTGCTTGGTGTCTCAGCCTGCCTGTGCTATTGCAGGTCTACGTGAAGTCCGTCCTTGAGTAAAGCCTGATCACACAGGGGCTGGGTTCTCACGGAGCCAGTCCTACCCGTCAGTCTCACTAACAGCCAGATTATATATCAGCACCTCGGAAAATATTTGGCCCAATCCATGTCTGATTTATTTGTCATTTTCTTTTCTGGTAGCAGTGATTCACTTTTCTTCTTCTAGGAAGAGTCTTCTAAGAAGAGTCTAAGCCTTAGGTGACTGTTATGCTCCTCTGTTGGATTTTCCATTTTGAGAGTTGGTTTGCGCTGTTAGGGAATTGGTTCCCACTCATGGTGAACTATGTACAAAAGACCCCAAACCCTGCCTGGTCTTGGACGATCACGACTGTTGGTGTGGTCATGTCCAGTTGTACGCCCAATATGTATTTTGATGGCTCTTGGGTCTCGGGGGCTTAACCTCTAGAATTATAGGAGACACTATTCTGTTGTGAGCATAGAGTTGTCATTGGCTAAGTTTTCAAAGTTGACCAGAGTTTTGTTTCTAGTCTAATGCCATTCTGCTGAAATTTGGGGTGGCCTCTTTGGTGTGTGAAATACTAATGTCATAGCTTCCAGAATCACAGCCACCTCTCAGTACAGAGCACACTCATGTGACGAACCGAGACTTAAAGCATGACATATGGGAGCATTGATACCGATGTCTAGGGACGATGAATTGAAAGACAGAAGGAAGGGGAAGAGTCAATGCTCTCGAAGATGGATACATGGCACAGTAAAATCTACAGCTGCCAGAACCAGCGTAAGGCAGACACCTGTCCGAGAAGGAAAACTCAAATCTTTTCCATTCATGAGTGTAAGAGAAGAGATAGTTGCTGTTGTTGTTTTTGTTGTAGGTGCTGTTGTGTCAGTTCGGACTCTTAAAGACCCAGAAACAACAGAATGAAATACTGCCAAGTCTTGCACCATCCTCACAGTTGTTACTGTTTGCAGCAGCCACTGTATCAATCCATCTCTTTGATGGCCTTCCTCTTCCTTGACCTTCTCTAGCTTCTAAGAAGCACTTCTTCAAGTTAGATTGGCTCGTTGGTCTGGCAGTCCATAGTACTTTCAATATTCTTTGCCAGTACAAGACTTCAGATGAACGCATCGAATTGCCTCCAGTCTTCTTTATTCTTTGTTCAACGTTCACATGCATATAAGTGCCCCATGGCTGGGCCAGGCACTGAGTCCTCTCAGGGACATCCTTGTTCTTCAACACTTGGAGTATCGGAGTAAGGCTGCACCCTGTCAAAGGTGAAAATGAGGAAAAACAGTTCCGTGACAGGTTTCACTATCTAGAAGTTAAACCTGAGTATTTTCACCTATATTGGCAAGTTACATAAACCATCTCAACAATGCTTCGAGTCTTGAAACATCTGAAAGCTCCCAAGGATCCCTGGCTTCATTTGATTGTGATTACAGATTGACCCGTGTCCCCTAAAAGATGTGCTCAATTTCTTACCCTTGAACTTATGAGAAAGATCTCATTGGAGAGGTTGTTAAGTATCTGTTTAGTCATACTACAGTAGAGTGAGTCTCAGACCTAGTCATTTTTGAGTGTTGTCTTGTAAAATGGGATTGCAGGTGGGAAGAGAGAGTCACAGCAGAGCGAAGATATCCTGTAAGACGTTGCTGTACAAACGAAGGAAGGAGCAGAGTTGTCTGAGGGTACCGGGAAGGCTCTTCCCCCTGGAGTTGACAAAGACAGAGCACAGCACTGCCGAGGCCCTGGATTTAAAGTTCTAGTCTCCAGGACTTTTAGGAAGTTGATTTCTGATTATTCAGTTTGTGGTACCTTTGATATGGTAGCCCTGTGAAACAAAGGAATCACCAACCATAAAATGTTTCTTGAAAGTTGGTCACTTCCTTCCTTCTTATTTAACTTCTGCACACTTTGAGGAATACGAAGATGGGTATTATTCATCTGAGATCCTTCTTGAAGTTATTTCCAGACATGAATTAATGATCATCTTTCTCCTCTGGCTACTCCTTACTCCCAAATTTTAGGCCTTGTATTCTTAGGCACTTAAGTCTCTAGAGATGGCATAGATTTCAAGGACACTTTTCTTTTCAGACACCCTAAAATAATAGGTTAACACAATTAAAATCACTTTACATTTGCGGGTTTTTGTTTATTTGTTAACATTTTCTCAGTCACCATTGCTTTTCTTTATTCCACTATTTCCTCAACTGATCTGATTAGTAATTATAGATTTAGCATTAATACTCAGTCCTATTCTGGGGGCTGTCATAATATAATTATTGCAGAAGAGATCGAAAATTTTGAAAATCAGGATAACCTTTCTTAAGTTATAAATCAGAAAAGAAAAATTTACCTACTTTGAAGCCAGAATCATTGATGTTTCTATTTGAGTATCTCCTGCATGTCACAATAACAGCATTTTGACTAAAATGTATGTGATGTCCCAGCTGACGTAACCACACGGTGGCCTGTGTAGGATGTCATTAGAGGAAGCTCCGTGCTTCTTCTTTCTCTCACAAAGGGGCCAGTGGGTTGGAACCACTAACCTTTCAGTTTCTTAGCCTAACACTTAACCCACTGCAGAACTGGAGCTCCGGAATCATCATGATGTCCAAGCTTCCTCCCGGGCATCAGGTTGATTCTGACTCAGCATCTATAAGGCACAGAGTAGAAGGGACCGTTTTCGGTGGCTGAGACTTTAAATCTTTATCAGCTGACAGGCTGCTCCTGAGGAACAACTGGTGGTTTTGAACTGCTGACCTTGTTAATTGCTCAGTGAATAGTCCACTACATACCACCTGGGTCCTTTAAGCCAGAAATGCTACCTAGGAGATGATAACTATGCCTGCTTAATTTTATAGCATAGAGGCCGATTGAGATTGTCCCATAGAAATATAAAATAAAGTTAAGCCACTGAAGAAATAATTTGCTATGCTGTCAATCTCCGGCACTGATTTGAGCAGATGTTTCCTTTCTAGCGTAAGAATTTTATCTTTTTTTTTTTCGTTGCACGTTATGTACCTTTGTCATTTCTACTGAGAGTTTTAGGGATGACTAGCTTTTCCTGACCTTTGATGGTTGAATCTTAGACCCCCACCTACATGGAGTGAACAAGGATTTTCGAATATAGAATGTGAACATCAAGATACATTTGAATGTGTAAAAGAAAAAAAATCCATCATCATTTGGCCAGAGAACATATCTCTAAGACTGTGATGCTACATACAATTACTAAGTGATCTGGGGGAAGCAGTGTAGAAAGAGAAGAGAATCCGCTTCAACTTGTAATCATCGCCTGGGACAGTAACTGTCTTAAGTGGTAAAAAATGACTGGAGGTTCTTTCTGGAGCCATTAGAAGCTCACTGCACCCTGGAGTGCTGTGAGCCATAAAAGCAGAGTGGAGATAAACACACCCAGGGGTGTCATAAGCCTTGAAGCACAGATGTGTTCACCCATATTATGATAACCATTGCTTAGAGATATCCTGTTTTTAGTGGGAGAAGACAAAGAAGGAAAAATGCATTTTCTTACTCAATAAAGATCTAGCAATTTAATCTCTTCCATTTTTTTTCAAGCATGTGGGGCAACTGAATTGGGAAGTTTTACACAGATAGATCTTTACCCATAGAAAGCTTTTTCAAGACTGCAGAAGTTCCTGTTAGAAGGGAAGTTTTAGCACCTGAGTATACATTATGAACAATGGCTGAATGAAACTTCATCCTTAGAACCTTTTTAGAAAAGTTACCTGGTTGATAAAATTGTGTCAAAGTTCACTTATCTTCCACTTACAGGGGAATGGAAGAAGAATGATAGAGGTCCATTACATAATTTCTTTCCATATAGGATTGATGCAGGCTCAAATTAAAAATAGAAAACAAAAAAGCAACCAAACCATGGAGTTCTATTTGAGAGTCATCAACAGTATGACTCTCATTCTTTTATTGTCATTGTACATAAACAGATATGCTGCCATTACAAGTGGAGACCAAACTGTCTCTCCAAATAAGAGCCTCGGCTGCTGATACCTTCTAACCCTTATCAATTCTCGAGTGTCCTGGTGTTGGGGTGGTGTTTTGCATAGGACAGCACTTCTTATCTGTTCTTCTCTCCCTTTGGGGTCCACTTCCTGTGGAGTGTGATGTTTGTTACAGATGGCAATGACATTAGCAGCTGTGGTCTTGATTTTACTCTTAAGTTGGATTCAACTTGAAATTCTGAAGAGCCTAGGAGGACAAAATAATTGGTGGCTGGGTGGGAGGGGGGATTAAATCGCTTTAAGTCAAAGGGAAAAGCATATTCACATACTCAGAAAATCCAGTTTCCCCTAGGATGTGCACAGAAGCCCTGCAGGCTTCTTCAATATAGCAATGTTGAATAGTCAACAAATGATCGAGACCATGGCTCCCCAAACCGATATTAAATGGTGGTGGTGTTGCTAGTATATTGTTCTAGAAATGTATTAGGCTATTGTGCCCTGTAGTTTTGTCAGATTCAGAAGCATCAGTGATTCAAGATTGGCTAACAAACAGACGTTTAGAATAGAGAGTGTGTTGTTTTTCATAAAAGCACTAAGGGAATTGAAGATTAAGCATTCACGCTAGATCTAAGAACATAATTTGACGGTTACTTGAACAATTCATTCCAGGCTACAAGGATGAGATCTTCTATCTCCAAGATCCATGCAGGGTTAACATTAGCATCTCTTAAGGTATCAACATAGCTCTGACCAAAAGCCAAACAGAACCAAACAGAAACTATTGTTGTGGACTCATCCTCCCCCCCCCACCCCCCCACCCCCCCCCCCCCGAGCTGCACAGTAGGAGGGTTCACAGGGTTATTTGGAACACAGGCATGGTGCTATTACCTTCCTAGCACCTGCCTGCCTCACACCAACAGAAATATCTTCTCTCACTGTCCTGGGAAGCCAGACTTTGGAAATCCCTCTGGCCACAAGATTACACTCCTTCTGAAGACTCTAGGGGAGAATCTTTTGCAAATCATGACAGTCGGAGCCTCCTTTCCTATCCGAATTCTCCAAACCCATTGCCACCAGTCAACTCCAGCACATCATGACCCTAGATAGGCTTTCTAAGATCTTGAAGAGAGCAGTCAGCCTCACCTTTCTTCCTTGAAGCAGCTGGTGGGTTTGTACTGCCAATCTTGAAGTTAGCAACTCAATGTGTAACCCACCTTGCTACCAGAGTTCCTTAACCCTCATCCTACTGCCTTTCACTTTTAAGTTGGATTCAACTTTCTTTTTTTATATGGTATATACTCGTTTAAGCTGACCCGAATATCGGCCAAGGCACCTAATTTTACCACAAAAAATGCATTAAAATGTGCTGAAAACTCGGCTTATACACCAGTGTAGACATACGGTACTTTGTATAGAAACTCTGGAACAAAGTTTTGTCCGTGACCGCATGCCTACTGTGTATGATAGTACCTGTCAGAGTCCTGTGTTCCATAGCTAGACAGGGCAAAGTGGACATAGATATTCTGTTTTCCTGTGACATTGTGTGCAGACATCCTTGGAGATTATCCAGAATAAAGGGCTTATCAGTGCCCTGCTTGCAACATAAGCAGAAATGTATCACAGCCATGTTTTCTAATTGTCTTCCAATACATTCCTACTTGACATTTATGCATCCATTTAACAAAATATTGAGTGTTGCGGTCACATAGAACAAATGCTCCGAGTAAAATAAAATTTCTTGAGTGATTTCCAAATGCACCACCTTTGTGTCAGCTCGGATTCCTGTGACCCTGTAGGACAGTGGAGAGCTGCCCCTGCGCGTTTGTGAGACTGACTGGGAGTAGAAGCCTTATCTTTCAAGGTGCTGAGCAAACAGCTCACCGTTCTGCACCTGGCTTCCTTTGGAGGGTCGAGGACTGTTGAGGACAAAGTTTTGAAGGCTGCAAGCTCGAGACGAGACAGAGCAAAGGCACGACTGAGGGGGGATGGAGAGAGTGGAAGTCCTTCGGTATAGTTATGGCAGGACACCCATGGGTGCCGTCGAGACCTGTTGCGAGTCCATGACTACCACTGATCCGAAAGAGTTGCCACTTCCTGCCTGGGAGCCTGCCCCTTATGCTAACTAGGTGCTGTTGGAATTCATAAGCGATCATGATAGTTTCCATTTGTACACTAATTAGACTATGTCAGTATTCATAAGTGATGATCCTATTTTTTTATTTCTTGAAGTCTGTCACTTCTTTAAGGGATTTCTTTAAAGCATCTTACAGATGGTAGCTCCTTTCCAAAGGATTATATTAGGACTTCCTTCAATAAATTCATTAGCAGATATTTATCTAATGACTGGAGGGTAAGCCTTATTCTTGGATAGGAAGACAGATATGGTCAATTTCTTTATCTGCTTTATTTTTTTCATTATTGACATGTCAAGTCACTCAGCAAATATTCATTAGGCTCCTCTGTGTGCGGAACACAAGGCAATCATGATGGCTTCAGAGACCGAGTTCTTCCTCTTGGGAGCTTACAATTCAAATGGACAAGGGAACACAAGAATAAATAGTTAGCTCAGGTAGTGTTAAGTTTTAGGGAAAAGAAAAGCCAAATATAGGCGTGCCTCATTTTATTTTGTTTTGCAGATTTGCCTTCTTGTTTTTCTGACAAAGATAAAGTTGTGGCAATACCAACTTCGGCAAGTCCGTTGGCACTATTTCTCCAACAGCGCATGCTCACGTCATTTCTCGGTGTCGCAATTTGACCATGCGCACAACGTTTCATACTTTTTCATAATGCTGTACTTCCAGTAGAGTACAATCTGAAAACTGCCTCATGTTATCGCTGTTTGCTCTACCGCGATTTTACCAACTCAAGTCACTGCTGATTTGCCTATTTTCATTTTAGCACGTGTATTAGTTTCCTAGGCCTGCCTTACAAAGCACCTTAAACACTAGGTGTTTCTAGCACCCAAACCAAGGTGTCAGCAGTTCTGAGTTTTCCCTGAAGGCTCTGGGAAACACGCTGTCGGTGTCCTCGCCTCTGGCTGGCTTTGGGAGTTTGCTGGCCACCGTTGGTCTCCTTTGACCTGGGGCAGCTAGCACTGGCCTCCTCCTCCATCTTCCCTTGGCTGTCGTTCCGTGTCTCTTCTCCTCCTCTTGTACAAAGAGCAGTTTTATTCGACTAGAGCCCAACCTAAAGACTTCATCTTAACCTGGCTGTGTCTGCAAAGACATGACTCTCAAATAAGGTCACTGCTCCAGATGCGAGTCACCAGGACTCCACTTATCTTTAGAGAAGACACAATTCAATCCCCAATGTCATGACGGGAGATGTAGTTTGGGCTTCCAGCCCAAATATATTAAGAGTATTCTTAATGAGCGGTGCGAGATCTGAGAATGTTTCATATGAGAAGACCAGGCCTGAATAGGCATGTGACATGGGTCCTTAAGTCAAAGTTGTGTTTGTGATCTTGGTGTTGAAGACTATTCTCTGTTTCTTTTGACTCTCTCAAGTGAAAACAAAGCTGATATTCATACACTTTCCTCAGTATGCTTCCACAATTCACTGGCGTTGTAAATATGTTGCTTACTACTGAAATCAGAGACAAAGTGAACGCATTTCATGAGGTAGTCCATGGTGAAAATATCAAATTTTATGGTTTGTCACAGATTAATAAGCAAATAATATTAAGGCTGTACAAACTCTTTTTTTCAATAACTTGAGTGATTATCAGAGATCACACAGAGAATGTTTAGCAAAAGAACAAAAAGTAATAAAATGAACATCACTCTGTGAGCTCTGCTTCATTAATTCTTTACACACCGATGAAACTGGAGCAAAATAAGAATGATCCATTATATTCCGACTGGGAACATGTATAGAAAAGTGTTTTAAATAGTAGCTTTTTTTGGGGGGGGAGGTAATAATTTAAAGGCATATATGCAATTTCTGTTTCATCAAAGTGAATTTGCATTTCCTGGGCTTAACCTAGGACCGCTGGTGGGGGTGTGGGTTATGAGTTGGGCTACGAACTATAAGGTCAGCCATTCAAACCCACTCCAAGGGGAAAAGGTGCTTCAGAGATACAGTCCTAGGACCCTGAGGCCCAGTTCTACTCTGTCCCACAGGCTCACCCTGAGGCAATGTGCTCCTTTTCTTGTTTGTTTGGCTGGGTTTTAACATACACAATACTGCCTGTTAGACATTCAGTCATTGCTGACCCGCCTCGACTCAAAGCACAACACAGGAGACACTCCCAATCCTGCATGAATCCCACAATTGTTATGCTTGAGCCTATTATTTCAGCCACTGTGTTAAGTATGGTCTAGGATCACATAAAAACTAGGAAAACATCTAACACACTCATGAAATAAAATATATAGCTATAGAACTACATGCAATGAATATGTGCACATACCTACTTTAAGTATTTACGTACGTAGTTTTGTTTATACATATACATGTACAATTATCATTATGCCCCCTTCAAATGTCTTCTCTTTTTCTCTTCTAATTAAACGTTTCCCTCCTATTGGTTACCCAGTCCAGACCCACCCCATTTCCAATTCTGTCTCTCAGATGACCCAGTGGAGTGGAAAGCTTCTAATTTGGCCTTCGAGAATTAGTATGAATTTGAAGACAAGGGAGATAAACGCTTGGAGCAAAGAGAATTGCATACATATAACCTCAGAGCCAGGAAAAAAGCTAGCGGTCTTTGGAGACAGTCGGTGATAATAAACGGCAAGTGGTAGAAGAGCAGACTGAGTAATTGAGTGGAGGCCAACTTGTGGTGGACATTGAATGTCAGCCTAAGAAACCTTTACTTATTCTGCCAAGGGCAGAGGTGAGCTGGAAGATTTTCTCCACAGCGATGACACGATCATGCCTGTGCTGTAAGAAGATGATTTTTGCAGAACATTGTAAAATGAAAGAGGCAAAGACAGGAGGCAGGGATATCTTTGTCATGTCTGATAATATATCTTTTAAAGTCTTCTTTTTTAATGTCACTCAGCAACCATGAGAACTTCAACTATACTTTCAGGCTGTGATTCCACTGTCAGGACTGACATTTGCTTCCCATTTTCTTTGCTCATGAGTGATGGAAGGCAGCCTGAGCTGCCAGTGAGAAGAATCATTAAAAAGGACCCAAATGGAATCCAATTAATTAAGATACCAATGGCTTTTGTTAGCTCCATGATCACAGAATTTCTTGGCCACACGTGAGTAGCAGTAACAATAGGAGGGAGAGAAAGAACTGGTGGAGAGACAGACAGACAGACTATCTAATGCATTGAATGGAAAGGCCCTTTGAAGCTGACTTAGTGAAAGCATTTGCCTTTTAATTTTTCCCCCTGTTTATCACAGTAAGCATTTGGAAACCCATTCAAATCCAGGTAAAAATACCTGAGATCATCATTGGTTCGCAGCTTCCGGGGCCAGGTGAGCTTCACAGGTGCTGTCCCTCTTAGGGCTGAGAGGGTGAAAAGATGGGTTCAGGACAATGGATTCTGAGAGGAAGTCAGGTGTGTTATTTGTGGGCTGGGGTATGTGATTGCTCAAGAACATGTGTTTCCTTTTGCCAGAGATGGCGGCTGCTTTCTCAACCTGAGCTTGAATCTCTGGGACCCGTAGAGCATCCCCGCTGGACTGATAGACTGGCAGCAGGAGTAGGAACTGCACTACCACTTAATACCCTTCAGATTTCTCTCTCTGTGTGTGCGTGTGTGTGCACGCGTGTGCGCATGTGCTGTTCATCTTAGTGGCTATCCATATGGCTTTGACACATGGCAACCTTACGTATACTAGAACAAAATGTTGCCTGATCCTGTGCCATTTTCGTGAACAATGATGTGTTTTCACTCATCCCCAGTGGTTGTGTTTCAACAATCTCATTGAGGATTCTCCTCATCTTCATTGGCCCTTTGCTTTATCAAGGTTAATATGCGTTTCTAGGAAGCTGTCATTTCTGAGGCTTTGTTCTCTGCAGTAAGGTAATAAACAAAGTTCTTATTTGTTCTGTGGACTAGGGAGGAAAACGGATGTGAGGTTTCTAATTGATACAAGAGTGTCATAGAGGCCTTCAATTTCCCGGGAGTCCCCCCATTTCAGACTTTGCTGCTTTTTTTTTTTTTTTTTTACAATGAGCATACCATTTCACCTTGACCCTGGCAAGCAGGGGTTATCCTCATATCCACTATCAGCTTCTTAAAGTATATTAGGGGCTATAGGTTTATGCATACTTTGCGTAGAACTATAAGGAAATGTCTCCTTCCATTTTCTTGGAAGCTACAGGTTTATTCCCTTCAAAAATATTTATCTGTCCATCTATCTACTTATCTATTTTTATTTTTCTTTATTTGGGAGGCTCTTCAAGAGGTGGGGAATCAAACTTCTGTGCCCAATACAACATCTTAAACTGCAGCTTATAGTTACCATTGAGAAAATGTGTCTGTTTCACAGTCAAGGGTGGGGGAACGAAAGGGATCCTCCTTTTGTCCCCCAGGCCCACCTGCTTGCGTCTGGAAAAGGCACGTGGACACAGGCACCTGCTTCACATCAGGCTCTTAATGACTTGCCTGTAGTCACTTCAGCTAACAGCCGATTTAACAATGTGAAAATTGTTGTGTCGCCAAAGACAAGGCTTCCTCATCAACTCTCACAACATGAGAAATGGATTACTGCCATAAGCCACCTTTGGATTCTGACACCACCACCCAGAGTTCCAGTGGGGAGGGATTATACAACTCTGTATATATGAAACAAAACAAAACAAAAATAAAAACCAAGCTCACTACAATGGGGTCAGTTGTAGGGCATGGAGCAACCTGAACCCTCAGGAGATATTTGCCCCTCATGGACTTCTGAGGGTGCAAGTCTTCACTGGAGCAGGAAGCCCCGGCATCCCACAGAGTAGTTGATCCTTGCAAACTGCTGACCATGCCCCATGTGTAATCCACTTGTCACCAGGATCCCTATAATAGTCTATAGATTTCAGAGATTGATTTAAAATAGAATGATTTGTGCACTGAGAAATTTGTTCCAAGTGCGCAGGGCCAACTGCTTTGCATAGCAGAATGTTAACGGCTTCAGGGAGCTCCCACGTTCCCCTCCCCCCCCACCCCATGCATGAACCCCAGAATCCCACAATCATTTGATTCTGGAGTAGGCAGTCTTATGAATGGTGTCACAGGATATTATTGACTATCTTCACCTGGGTCCATGAAAAAATAAAAAGTAAGTCCCTATAAAGGTGTGTAAACATGAAGCGTAGAACCCATTGTAGAGATGGGGGTCCAAACAACAGCAGCAACAACCTCACTGCCATTAAAGCAAGTGAATTCTGACTCATAGTTATCTTTTGGACAGAGAAGAACTGCCTCTTTGGGTTTACAAGGCTGTAAGTCTTCACAGAACAGAAAACCTCATCTTTCTCCCTCGAAAAGGGCTAGTGGTTTCGAACTGCTGCCTTTGCAGTTTCCGGCCCAATGTGCTACAGATCATGCCACCAGTGGCCCTAGAGATAAGTGTACTTTCCTACCAATGGAGGAAACGCTGAAGGCCTGCAGTAAAGGACACCGAAGGCAAACAAGTCTTCACGTTTCCCCTCTCCGGCACATCGTGTGTCTCTTCCCAAAGCACCTTCAGTGTACAAATCATATTCCAATGGATGTATGTGAAATGGGAAGAAAACTTGAAGCAGATGATTGACTCATTGTGAAGTACCTGGAATAGTTTGTTTTTGAACATTACCCTTAATGTCTAAACACTATTTTATAAATTAAATCCCACTGCCAGCTGGTTGAATCCAACTCATAGTGACCCTTATATAGGGTCTCTGAGACTCATAGTGACTTTATAAAGGGTTCCAGAGATGGTAAATCTTTACAGAAGCAAACAGTCTCATATGCCCTTTGGAGTGGGTTTGAACCATCAACCTCGTGGTTGACATCTCAGTGCCTAGGCTATAGCACCACTGGGGATCCTGAACCCACAATGCCACCAGTCCTACTTTAAACACTGTGAAACCTTTACGCTAATCACCATGGCACATAATTGCAATAAAAATAATGATAATAATTCTAGAGCGGGCTTGATTCATGAAAATGGAAAGTCACAGGGTATAATATGGGGGCACAAGGAATAATAAAGACCAATCCTTCCCTATACTGAGGATACTAGTCCATTCACTGCCTCTCCCGCAATACAAGCTATGTTCTCTATCTTTGCTTCACACTCACTTGTTGCCTGACCCTGACTTTTCCCCCAATCAAAACCTCAGACACAGCTTGCTTCTGGATGAATATCTGCATCAAATGTTTCCAACGAATTGGGGAAGGGGAGTGAGATGCCTACAGGAGGAAAACCAAAGGAGGACAATTTATGGGATGTTTTCACCTGTTGTGAACAAGGGCTCAGTCTTTCTGGGGATTTATGAGAAATTATGTCAAACTCTTCAAGGAGTGCCCCATTCCAGAAGGTAACAAACAATGTGGATGGGTCAGGGGTTAGTCCACCTCACTCTGCTGCTGTTAACAGCACTTTAAAACTTCCGGGGTTGAGCATGAACTGGAAGGACTGATCAGGCTACCACAGGCTCCCAGGCACTAGCCACAGAGACATTTCAAGAAAAAATCCAGAAGAAAAACAACAACAAAAAGCCGAGGCCAGGTGCCAACGGGCTGCACCTGTGTAGCAGCTGGTTGCCACAGCAACGACTGGAGCCAAAGGTAAGCTAACAGAATGATTTGGGACAGAAAAAAACCACATTCTGTACAAATACACAGAGTCTTGGTTTAATTCTCTTTTTTTTCTGTGCTCTCGTACTGTTGGTGAAACTCATTTTATATCAGCTCTAAATATTGCTTACAACTTCTTCACTTACATCTCCAACCCAGATCTTGGAGGAAGCCAACTGCTTATGGGACTTCTTGTGTATTGAAAGGCACGAACCTATCAGTATTTTTGAAGCAGATCCATTAAAATATAATTTACATACCTTACAATTCACCCAGTTAAATTATACAAGCCTATGTAATTCAAAGAATATTTATATCTAGGCACAAATACCACTATAGTCTATTTTAGAAAGGTTTTGTCATCTCATAAATAAAACCTACATACTTTAGCTATCACCACCATATTCCTCCCAGCCTACACCCAAGCCCTAAGCAACTGCTGATCTATATTCTCTCTCTAGATATTTCTTGTCTGTATACTTTATGTGAATGGAAACTATAAAATTAGATATTTTGTCACTGGTTGCATTTGCTGAGCATAGTTTTTAAGGTGCATCCATGTTATAACAGGTGTCAGTATGTCATTCTTTTGGACTGCGCCAGAGCCCGTTGGCTTGGGAAAGCAGGGTCAGTGAAAAAGAGGAAGGCCCTCTATGACATGGACTGACACAGAGGCTGAAGCAATGGGATCAAGCAAAGAAACAGTTGTGATGACGGCGCAGGGCAGAGCAGTGCTTGCTTCCGTCGTGCATGGACTGCTATGGTTCAGAACCAACTGGATGGCACCTATCAATGACAACAATATCCCATTCTATGCACGTATCATATAAAGAGGAATGGTAGACAGCTACACATTGAGTCTCTAGACATAAAGTCAATGTAACCATAAGGTAAACGTGAAGCTTTCTGCTTCTGGAAGGATTTTCAGAACCTTCAGGGAACATCCTGCTGCCCTATGGAACTGTTGCAGTCAGAGCTGACTGGACGACATGTGGGGGAAGAAAAGGATGTCCCCTAATTTCTGTATCCATTTATTAGTCTATGGACATTTGATGTGATGCAGTGATGCTTTATTGTGTGTTTAATTTGTAATTTCCTAATTGTTAATGAAAATTAGGTCCTGCCTTCAAGGTGTAGTGGTGACGTGTTGCCCTGTTAACCACCAGATCAGTAATTCGAAACCACCGCTCACTCTCCTGGAGAAAGATGAAACTTTCTACTTCGGTAAACAGTCACATTCTCAGAAACCCACAGAGGGGGTCTACCCTGTCCGATAGGAAGTTGAAATCAATATGATGACAGTAGGTTGTTTTGTTGCTTTAAGTCTCATAAACATTAACATGTCCCAAACAGAGCTTCAAATATTTACATTTTCACTGGTTTCACCTGTTTTAAGCAAACTACAACCAATCCATTCCACCTCTCATGGCTGCCACTCTGGTTTGTGTTGCCATCATCTTTGATGTGGATTGTAGAAATTGCCTCCAATTAGTCTTGCTGCCTATTCACATGGCTCTAAAAAAAAATTCTCTTCTCAACAGAAAAGCCAAAAGGTTCATTTCACACGAAATTCATACAATGTCATGGCCTTGCTCATTTACCCCAAATCATGTGTGATTACTATATGAGCCCTCATGGTCTGCACCCATAGCATATCAGTCCCTGTTTTTTTTTTAATTCTCTCTCCTCCTATTTGTTTTCTCACCAATACTCCAGGCCTTCGGAAGCATAGAATCATGTGAACTAATTTATCTTCTCCCTGAAGTAGTTGTCCTTAAGCTATTGTTCCATCCTGACTTTTGTGTTTGTGATTATGTACTTGCATCCGCTTCAATACTTTTGGACTATTTCATGTGTTTAAAAACTTTTTTGTAGTACTTTTAATATAGTATCAATTTTACATATTAGACATATTAATTATTAGAATCTGCTCCATGGGATTAGGATCTTTTTCTGTTTTGCTCACTGAGTATTCTGAACATCCGGAACGTAGCATCTCAGTCATCAATGGTCAGAGCTGAGAAGTAATTCACTTGGTTATCTCTCACCTACTCCCAACCCGACAAAACCCATGTGATGTTCATCAAGTCTGACTGAGCTCTAGCATCTTTTAAAACTAGCATGGTGTTGCTGGTGTTAGGGGCCGTCAAGTCAGTTCCAGTTCATAGTGATTCCATGTACAACCAACGACAAAACACTGCCCTTCTCATAATCGGTGCTATTTTGAGGCCATTGCTGAATCTACCGAGTTAACCCATGTTGTTGAGGAGCTTCTCTTTCTTTGATCATCTATTTACCAACCCGACAATGACCTTTATCCTGGCGTGGTCTCTTACCGCCCTACCTTCTAAGGGGCATTCCAACTTCCTCTTCTGATAGTCCATGGCTGTTTCAATATTTTTCACTGGTACCAGAATCAAAGGCATCAATCCCTTTTCCGTCCTCATTCCTTGTCCCACTTTCACATGCACATAAGGCAACTGGGGAAAGTGCACCTTTGTTCTCAAAGTGACATTGTTGTTCTCCATCACTGAGAGAGGTCTTACAGAGCAGAAATGCCCAGTGCAGCATTTCACTTGATCTCTCGACTGCTGTTTCCCTAAGAATTGATTGTGGATCCCAATAAGATGAAATCCTCGACAATTTTAATATTTTCTCTTTCTATCATGAATTTGGAGGCGTGGTGGTGTAGTGATTACATCGTAGGCTGTGATCCCTATGGTCAGCAATTCGAAACCACTAGCAGCTCTGCAGGAGAAAAACTGGGCTTTCTTCTCTCAGTGGGGTCTCTTTGGGTCAGCATTGACTCAATAGTAGGGAGTTTGTTTTTGCAAAATCATGGTATTTGTCCACTTGTGAGAATTTTTGTTTTCTTTACCCTGAGAGGCAATCTATACTGAAGGCTGCAGTCCTTTATCTTCATCAGCGAGTGCTTTAAATCCTCCTTGATTTCATCAAGCAGGGTTGTGATGATGCATATTTCATGAGATATATGTATATATCATGTTACTAATAAATCTACTTCTGGCCTTAATGCCACATTTTTCTTTATATCATCTGTCTTCTCAGAGTATTTGCTCGGCTTGCAGATTGAATCAAGATGGTGAAAGGATACAATACTGGCACCCACCTTTCCTGATCTTAAACCTTTCAGTATTGCCCCGAGTTTGAACAACTGCCTCTTGATCCATAAACAGGCTCCGCATGAATATAATGAAGTGTTTTGTAATTCCCATTCTTTTCAATGCTACCCATATGTGGTAGTGACTTAATTGCACGTCAACTTGATAAATAAGTATAGGGGTGGAGTCTAGCTTGTCAATCAGGTCACAACTTGATGATGACTCATAGTGGGTGTGGCCTTCTCATGACGCTTCTGGGAACTTCCTTTCTTTGTCCCTGGAGGTGGACCACACATTCTCTCTGCTTCACAGTCCTGTTGACAAGCCACAGGAAGTCACACTGAGACCTGCAAGAGCCCTGGAGATGCTTCTACTGCCACTGGATCCTCAAGACTTTCCACCCACTGGCCAGTGATCATCCTGCATTTTGCATCCTTGCATGTTCTGCATGAGTCTGAAGAGAGATTCATGGACTATTATCGGATATAAGGGTTAATATCAGGCTTATGGACTTGATCTGAATCTGGGCTGGGATGTTTTCTTAATATATAATTACTCTTTGATATAAAGCTCTTTCTTACACACATATAACTATCTCTGGATTTGTTTCTCTAGTCAATCTAGTCTAACACACCATAGTTTGTTAGAATCCTTTGCATAGTCAAAAAACTGTAAGCAAGCATCTCTGTTATTTTTCACTTTCGGCCAAGATTCATATGAAACTAGTATTAATATCCCTTGATCTACAACCTCTTCTGAATGTAGAGTGAATTTCCGGTAATTCCCTGCTGATGAGCTGCTGCAGCTATTTAAAAATTATCTTCAGTTTTTAATTAATTTCAATTATCTAATTATCTATAATTATCATACTTGCTTTTAATATGAATAATATGGTTGAGTAATTTTTCACATTTTGTTGGTTTGCAATTCTTTAGACTGGACACCAATACAAAACTCTTCCAGTCATTAGGCCAGGTAGCTGTCTTCCAAATATATTTTCATAGGCATGTGACTACTTCCAGTGCTTCATCAAGTTATTGACACATTTCAATTGGTATTTCATAAGGATTTGGGGCCTTGCTTTTTGTTGATGCCTTCAATGCAGCTTGGTCTTCTTCCTTTAATACCATTGGTTCTTGTTCATATGCTACCTCTTATAACAGTTGAGTATTGCACAATTCTTTTTGACACAGTGACTCTACTCCTTCCACCTTTTTCTTGACGATTCCTTCATTATACAATATTGTGACCTTGGAATTCTTTATCTTGCAACTCTAGGCTAGGATTTTTTCTTCATAGTTTCATTTGAAGATATGCAGAGAGTATTCTTCCCTTCTGTATTTCTGACACCAAATGCTTATAGATTTTATTATATTTGTCTTTAGCCAACCTTGGAAAAACTCTGTTCAGCTCTTACTTAATCATGTGTTCTACAGATTAGGCACTCTCTGCTCAAATACTCTCTTTCAAACATTCTCGGGGTCAGCAATGGTGAACAGGGTTCAGTGCACTTCTAAACTAAGAACAGACTATACAAAAGGAATATGCTGTTCACTTATGGAATATTTGCCACCAAAAACCTTATGAATAGCACATAAAGTTGTCAGATTCAGTGTCATAGGTGTGTTAGCCAGGATTGACTAAAGAAAATAATTCATTGACATTGATATATGTCTAAACATGTTTATATGACATATGTCTAAACATATGTTTATATCTCAAGACATAGATCAAGAGGTAGTTATAACTCAAGGAAAACTCCCCAGCCCAATCCAGATCAAGTTCATAAGTCCAATATTAGCCCATAAATCCCTTTTGAGAGGCACTCAGCCATGCAATGGTGACAAATGCAGGAAATCATAGGCCAGTGGGTGGAAATTCTTGTGGATCCAATGGCAAAGGAAGCATCTCCAGGGCTCTTGCAGGTCTCAGCAGGGCTTCATGTGGAAAGTAGGAGCAGAGAGAGGGAGTGTGGCCTACCTCCAGAGAGTAAGAAAAAAGGAGCCCAGCCCCTGAAAGCCATTTATCTTGTTCATCCTCCAGTCAAGCTGCGACCTGACTGACAGGCTAAACTCTGCCCACATGTACTTCCTGGAGCCATGTTGGCACCAAAAAACCTATCACATAAGGTGAGTCTGCCAGTGTGGAAGATTCAAAATAAAATTGGAAAAGAACTAACTAATCAAAGTAGAGTTGATGTGGATAGAGTAAAACTTTAAAGACCATCTATGAATAGAGAAGGACTCAAAATGAGAAGAGGCCACTAAAAATGTCCATTAATAATCACTATGTGAAATGTACCAAGTGTGCTTCTGAGAAAATTGGTAATCATCAAAATTGAAATGGCGCTCATAAGGATTGCTATTCTGGACATTAGGGAGCTGAAGTGGATTGGTATTAACAATTTTGGATCAGAAAATCATATTCTTTACTATGTAGGAAATAACTAATTCAAAAATAATGTCCAATTCATTGTCAAAAAGAGCATTTCAAAATCTGTCTTGAATTACAATAATGTTTTTGATAGGATAATATCCATAGGCGTTCATGTAAGTCCAGTTAATACAACTATTCATATTTATGCACCAACCATTAAAGCTAGTGGTGAAGAAACTGAAGAGTTCTACCAATTTCTTTATTCTGAAAGTGATCAACTGTGCAATCAAGATGCATTGATCATTAATGATTGGAATGTGAAATTTGGGATGGAGCAGTAGTTGTTAATGAAGCTGAAGATTTCATGATACAATTTTTCAAGACCAATGGTTTCTTAATTACATGATACATATTTCAAGAACATATATATATATGTTGATATATACTAAATATATATTTAAGTTGAAGTAAATTAAAATGAGTCCATGAGAAAGAAGCAAAATAAACTCTGCTTTTAAACCCTGATGGAATCTAGAGAACATTTGAAGGACAGATTTGGTATCTTGGAAACTAAGGCCAGAAGATCTGAGAAAATTGTAAGATGACATCAAGAACATCATATGTGAGGAAAATAAGACGTTATTAAAAGGACAGGGGGAAAAAAGAAAAGAAAAGCCCAAATTGGATGTCAAAAGAGAAAATCAGCATAGACTGTGGAAATTGAAACTGTAAGAGGTTTTGCAGCAATGGAACTGTCATTACTATTTCATAAGACCATGTTTGGTTAAAGTTTTCTGCATTTCCAAAAATTATGAAAGTTAGTGAAAGAATATATTTCTGAATTTTATATTGTCCTTAGACACATATACTTCAGTGGACCGAGTAAAAGAGAACTATATTAATTTCGATGTGTGACCGAGAAATGAAATATGCCTTCTTAAAGGCTGCAAGATAAGCTTTGGGTAAAAGTTCTGGCTACTTTGCAGAAAACAAAATTTACTTTGTACAGTGCAATTTTAAAATAACTTAAACTTTACTGTTTGGTGTTATGGAACAAGTTTGCAGTAGCTTCTATTAGAATTTCAGCAATAAACAGTAATGAACTAAATTCATCTAAAATATCAAATTTAGTATTATAGTGCTGAATGCTTCCAAAATGCCCCAGGGCAAAGATAAAAAATAATCATGAGTTTCAAGGGGCTTTATAAAGTTTACCTGTGTGTGTGGCTATATTCTCTCTAAAATTTTCATTCCTTTATAGAATTGACACAAAAATGCATCTTCTTTTTGTTTGAGTCACAGTTGCTTCACCTCCAAGAATGGGAGTTGGGTACAAAGAGTTATTATAAATTCCTGTTGACCCATTATCCTCTCCAGCAACTTTTAAGTATTGTGTATACCCACACATTGAGTCATCATGCTTGAAAGACTGTTCTTTTGGCTTTGTATTCTATTTTGAATACGTCTAAAACTTGAAAGCCACATGCATACAATTGCTATTGAGTTTGAGCAAATAATAAGTTTCTGGCGAAATTCTCCAGGGAAAAGTGAATATCATATTAATGGCAAAAATGATGCTTGTGGAAAGCATTCTGTATTGACCCAATCAAGTTGATTAGTTTGTCAGTCTGATTCACCAAGATTCATAGTGCAGGTAAAGCTTGGTTTATTACTTTAGCCAATGTCTTTAAAGGCAAATCAAGTTCATATGACATATACATTAAAGAAAACAAATATTAGAAAAATTACTCATGTTTCAGTAAGTCAGTACAAACCAGAAAGTTGTATTCTCATGACTTGCTGTACAGTTGCTTGCACTCATTGTCACCCTACAGTGAGCAGAATGAAGTGCAGCCTGGTCATAAACCATCCTCACAATATTTGTCATGTGTGAGCCCATTATTGAAGCCACTGTGGAAATCTATCTCATTGAGACGCTTCCTCTTAACAAGGCTTTCAGTGATATTGCTTTTAAAAGTCAGTTCTTGGTCAGTTCAGAGACAAAGAAAATTAAGACTCTGTACTTGAATAATTGGAAATATACTATGGTAAGTTGAAGATTATAAACTTAAATCACGTTAGAATTAGCTTGATAAAGCTGAATTAAAGGAATGCAGAAGATGAAACAAGGAAAAAAAATAAATAAATAGAAGTCTAGAAAGTATTTTTTAATTTGAAAATTATTTAGACAAGAAGTGGATCAGCTTCTTTTGGCATGCACAATTTTTCTTCATTTAAAACAAAACAAAGACAGAAGCAACATGAAACATAGCTTTGAGAATTTGGTTAACCATTTTCATACTTCATAGTAACCCTCAGAATGCAATGGCCACATGGCCTTAAATACCATGCTAGTGATCCCATTAGGAAGACTTTTCAGGGACCATTACTCACACATATGTAAATATTCTAATTTATATTAAAATATAAATTTTAAATTTATATGTAAAATATTCTAATTTATTGAGTTTTAGTGAAATCAATACAAGCTAGCAAGGTAGGGCCCCAAACATTTTTATGTTTGCTGAACTTCTCATAGGGGTGGACCTATCCGAGGTCGATACATTTTTTGTTTGAATACGCCTCATGGTGCAAAAGCTTGTGTTTATAGTTCCCAAATGTACTGCTTTAATGTTACAGCAAAATGATGGGTTTTCCCAGCATGCGCTAGACCTCTGATCATTCACTGTAATACTTAAACCTAAGCCACAGACAGGAGCCACAAGTCTAACATCTCTTCATCTTAATGGCAAGTAGGCAAGTAGTGAGGGGAAGAGATGATCGAATGTCCTAGTGCCTAAGAATATTTTCCTAATAGCTTTTAAGATGCAATATCTTAGGTCTTATTAGGAACTAATGTTAATGAAATCGTCGGCAGTGATAACCTAAGTATTTTACAAAACAAACATGCTTCTTTGGTGTCAATATACTCTGTAAGTAATTATGGGAATGATGCTGTGGGATATTGCCTTGAATGTTTCAATAATGGGATTTTGAAAAGCCTAAGTATTTAAGATAATATAATGCAGACTGCTCCTTAGAAGCCAGGATGGCTAGACTTCGTTACACATACTTTGGGCTTGTTAACCGGAGAAAGCAATCCCTGGAAAAATATATCATGCTGGGTAAAGTCCAAGAGCAGTGGAAATTAGGAAGGCCTTCAGTAAGATGGATTGGCACATTGACTGTAACACCGGACTCAACTCTAATAATTGTGAAGGTGTAGGAGGACCAGGCAGTTCTTCCTATTGCACACAGGGTCACTGCAAGTTGCACAGACTTGATGGGACCTAACAACAAGGCAGAGTATTAAAGGGCAATAAACATGTATCAATAAAACAATGGTGCAATGTTTTAGTATTATGCTCTGCAATTATGACTTATCCTTGCCAGTGCTGCTGTCATGTTCAATTCTGTGTCAGAGTAGACAGTCTGTAAATAAACACTTTTTTGTATGCTTCTTTCCAGAGATCTCTAAGAATAAGTTATGCTAGTTAATTTATCGTATAAAAAGAGACATGCATGAGTATTTGCTATCAGTAAATATATTCATTCTTCTTTGAAAATGAAAAGTGAAGCCCTAAGAGCTAAAATAACTTGCAAGGTCAGACCCAAACTGATTTTCTCAGCAGGTGATTGCTTTTCTTCTATTCTGTAGAATTAGCCTAGTCTTTGGTACTTTTGAATTCACCTTCAGTAAGTACTAACCAGGGACCTCCACCCCAGTCCGTGACATGGTAAAGGGCTATGTACTGCAATCAGGTATGGAGTTTCATCTTCTTCTCCTCGCTCTTGCTTTTCCTCACTACCTCTCTCCATGACTACAAAGTTCAACTACATTTTCCCATGTTTACGAGGAACACAGTTGTTCCAATCTAATGCCAATACTTTCCTTTTGTATTTAGGAATTCTGATGTCACAAGGGGAAAATGGCTTCTCCATATACGTGACCACTTTTGCTTAATCTGTATCTGAGAAAGGCTATTTAAGACATATTTTTTTCCAAAATAAGGTTGTTGTTGTTGTTTATTTGCTTTTTCCCCTAGAGTCTAATAAATTCTCATTTAGAAAACATTTCATGTAGCCTCCTTTGGTAACAAGGAATTCACAGTCAATCCTCACAAATATGGGGTTTCCTAGTGAAATTTACAGCTTAACATTCAAGATCAGATATGCTTAGGTCACAGTTCTTACACTTGGACAGCCCTCTTTCAGTTGTGCCCATCGGTGAGCTTTTTGGGCTTCCTTGGCCACTCAGCCACATGACCCCTTGATCTTTGCCCTGCTTGAGTAGTATTATAAGGCTCTTTCAGAGATGAAGATAAATGCCAAAAGGGGCTACCACTTCATCATGTCAACTCTCACTCTGAGCCAGCAAACCTACCGTATAAACTCAAGTATATACTCTAATGGAAGGCGTCGCCACTGTGTCTCAGACTTTCACTCTTAGTCCTGCTACTCTGCCCCTCTTCCACGACACTCCTCCCCTCTAGTGTCACTACTCGCTCTCTCTGGGATTCAATGCACAGGCTCTCGAGGTCCAAAGGACATGCTCCACTCTTGGCTCTTCTTTTATGTTGGTTGGGAGATCTCAACTTTCTTTTTCCTAGAAGACTGAGTTTACACCCAGCAGAATTGTAACATTGACCAACCCTGTGTGAGAGTTCCATTTTTTTACTATCACAATTACCCTGTTAACAATCACTTACAACTGAGTTATACAATCCTATCAGCCACTCGCCACCTCTTCTTACCCAGACCTACCAAGGAAAGAGGAAACACATCTAGTCTACATCATCCACGCTGGAGCTCCAAGTTTTTATAATCACAATTACCCTGTTAACAATCACGTACAACTGAGTTATACAATCCTACTGATTACCCTCCTCCACTTTCCATCATCCGGACCCCTTAGGAAAAGAGGAAATCCACCCAATCTGCATTGGGGCCATGTGCCTGAGAGGCATGGACCAGAGAGTGGGTTGATGGAAGTTGAAAAGCACACTCAGAAACTAGTGGAGGACTGTTGTCATTTACTGGACACAGAGAACATCTTCATCCGATGAAGCATTCTAGGCCTGTCAGAGAGAGTGACAAGGGAACTAGGGAGTCCAAGCACCGAGACTGATGGATTGAGGTCTGCATACTCTCTCATCGTTGCTTTCTCTAGATCATGCAGTTAGCCTGACCACCTAATGAATACCAAAGGACGTTACTTGCTATTCATTCACTCGCTCCTTCATTGACTATGTTGGTCGTGGCGATTGTCCTAGGTTGGGTTCTAGGTAAGGATTCAGTTATGAAAAAAGAAAGAATAAAAGCTTTAAATAAGCCATTAAAGAGACTATGCATAGGCTTGTAAAGGAAGTATGTGAGATGATCACATATCATGGTAGCCTAGACTCTTTCCAAAGGATAGAAACCTGCCTCAAAGGATGTAAGTAAAGAAGATATGTATCAGCTCTTCCCCCTGAGACGTTATTGGCACTTTCACTTCCAGCATTGATGGGAACCCAGAATGTCACCGGAGCTCTCTGTCTTTCCCATGTCTTCACAATGCGTTTGCCGTCTGAGCCTCAAGCCAAAGAAAGGCTTTTGCCCAAAGATCTGTAATATGTCTTCAGTAGTTACAGACTCAAACTATTCTAGTTTCACCAGACCTGACAGAAGGGCATCTCAGTTCGCTAACATTCCTTCATTAGCATCAGGGACAACCAGAAGAGCCCTCCTCGGGTGTCCTGACACTGTTGGAACCATTCCCTATGGAAATGGCAGAGACTGATGAGTGTGCTGACCAGCCTGGAGCAAGTATACAAGTGTGACAATTGCTCTCCCTGCCATCAAGTCCATTCTGACTCATAGCAACCCCATAGGACAGAGTTGACCTATCCCTGTGGATTTCCAAGAGTGCAAATATTTACTGGAGAAGCAAGACTCATTTTCCTCCCACCTAGTGGCTGGTGATTTCAAACTACTGACTCTATGGTTGCTTAGCTTTCAACCTAGCATTACACCAGGTCTTCCAACAGCTGCATTAGGACCCCTTGAGTCTCAAAAGGAGATCTCAGTAAAAAATTCCATGTCTACTGGTATATATTGCCCAGGTTGCAAGTCAGGAATAGTTCCCTAGCCAATTGTCACGGTAGCTGAAGCCAGATCGGGCTGAAGGCGTTCGTGGATAAGGATGTGGGTGCATCAAGCAGGAGGAGTAGGCCATACAAAAATGCCAGATCATCCAAAATCCCAGATGTCAGAAACACTGCACAATCAAGAGACTGGAACTTCAACGTGGGAGAATATGACAGGGACACACTATCCAGCAATGCATCTGACCAGGGAAGCAAAGAACAGGCCTTGGAGAGCCCCGCACATCCTGACTCTTCTGCTAGTGATCATGAAAGCCATCACGTTCTTAGTCTTCCATAGCTTTCATTTCAAGAACACAACTGTCTATATTCTTAGTGTTTGTTTAAATTCTCGAGAAACAGCAAGATCGTTCCCTGACATACCAATGGATGGTATCTCTTGTAGGTGTGATTGTTTGAATGCCAAGGAAATGATATGCATGTGGAATATAAATGACAACCCAAATCCATAGTATGAGAAAGTTAGGTCCAAGATAATGAGTTAGGGATGATTGGCTACCATTTTAACTAACAGAACTTTGCTTAGAACTTGGCCTACTTTTTTCTCATTTATTGATGAAATGTGTCTGTTGTGACATGGGCTACCAGAGGCCCTTAAGTTGGGAATTACTTACAGTGATCCCGTGTACAATGGGGTGAAACAATTCTCTGCTGGCTTCTCATTGCAATGTGCGAACCCATCATTGCAGTCACTGTGTCAATCTATCTCAGTGATGTACTTCTTCTTTTCCGTGGACCCTTCACTTTATCATGCGTAGTGTCCTTCTCCAAGGACTAGTCCCTCCTGGAAATATGAACAAAATCCATGAGACAAATCTTCCCATGCTCTCTTCTCAGGAGCTCTATTGCTGTACTTCTTCCAAGACAGATTTCTGTGTTCTTCTGGTAGGACATGGTATACTCAATATTCTTCACCAATACCCAAATTCTAAGACATCAATTCTTCGTTATATTTTACTGGCTTTCACATGCACATGGGGTGATTGAAAAGACCAGGATTGGGTCAGGTGCATCTTAATCATTAAAGTGGCATCTTTGCATTTTGAGGTTCCAAAGAGCTATTTTGTGATAGATTTACCCAATGCAATACATCATTTGATTTCTTGACTGCTGCTTCTGTGGGAACTGGCTGTTGTTCCAAGATAGAATCCCATATTTTAAATTCAATGATCTGATTTTTTTAATTAAAAGTGAGAGTAGGTGGAATGCTTGACAAGATATCTTGAAAAACAGAAGAAAATACTACTTGAATTTGGGAGACTTGATGAATCCAAGTAGAAATATCTTTCTAAACGGAATCGAGTACATGTAGAGTTCCACATCCCATAGCTTTAACTAGCTGGACGTGGGCCACACGCCTTTAGTCAGGACTTCATACTGTAGTACTTTTTCTACATAGTTTTATTTCTTCCAGTTTCACCCCAGTCAATCATACTGATTGATTCCACTGGGTCAAACCAATTCAACATTTAGCCCAAGTTTTTAAACTTGACTAATGGTAGAAGTTGAATTCCAACTCTGATGTGATCCATTAACACTTGGTTTCATAGATTTGCGCCTTCCTTGAATGATCTCCACAGCCAGAATATGACAAGAAATAAGGCTCATGGAAGGTAGGTATTGGTTTGTTCCTTGAGAACAACCTAGAACTCGGATAGGGCCTGCTGCTTAATGAGGATCTAAACATTTGTTCCTTGAGACCCTCTATGTGTGAGGGACAATGAAAAGCACCTAGAATGTAGGGACATGTAAGGGGACATGATTGATTCAAAGAGAGGTGAGGAAGAAGGAAACACTCATTTGCTGAGGTTCTTTTCTGTAATTATGTTAAGTCTTATACTAGCAGACAACAACTGTATGAGATTTTGACACTTAAACAGGAGTTTTCTTTTTAATTTCCTAGGTCTCTTATTTGTGATTTAAGAAGTGAGAGAATCAATATTTTACTTATAGCATATTTCTTATATTTTCAATAGGGGACATTTGGAAATATTTTAGAGTTTTACCAAGGTAAGAACAAAATGAAAAGAAGTATAAATCTGTAAACTATACTAGGTTATCAAGTACAGTTAATAAAGATAATGCCATCAAAATAACAACAATAAAAATCACACCACCTGCTCTTGAGTGGATTCCGATTCAGAGGGACTTTAAAGGACCAAGTCAAAGCACTCATTGTTTTTGTGAGGAATTTTTATGGCGGCAAACAGCCTTATCTATACCCTGTCGAAATGCTGGTGGGTTTGAACTGCCAATCTTTTTGTTAGCACCTCAATTGACCCACTTCAATACTAGCACTTCTTATACAGATATCAAAACCCAGAACCCAGCACCATAGAGTCAATTCTGACTCATAATGACCCGTATAGGTTTCTAAGAAAATGGATCTTTACAGAACAGCTCAGCCTCGGCTTTCTCCATGGAACAGCACACCTGGTAGGTAGTTGCCCAACGCTTGGCCCACAGTGCATCCAGTGCTGCTTTTATCCAGACATGGGCCCTGAATCTTACACCGAGGAGAGTGTTATATGTGTACCTGAATACACAGCGTGACAGACACATCTACTAAATTTGACAACTTTTTACAAATAAAACAAAAATGACTATTCATGGAAGAATACAGTACTGAAAAGCAAAGTAACAAAGACGTTACGTTGAGGACTATGGTGTGCCTGACTCAAGACATGGTACTTTCCATTGCCTCGTATGCATGTGAGTGCTGGACACTAAGAAGACCAGAGAAGACTCCAGGCATTTGAATTGTGGTGCTGGAGAGGACCATGGAATGTATGCTGAACAGCTCAAAGGACAGACCTGCTGGAAGAAATATGGCCAGGGGGGTCTCTAGAGGCAAGCATGGTGAGACCAAATCTCACATACGTTGAACACGTTGTCAGCATAAACCAGTTCCTGAGAAGGGCATCGTGTTTGAAAAAGTTGAGGAAGAGGGAGCTCTCGAGGAGCTGACTTGACACCGGCTGCAACAATGGGTTCAAGCATGCGATGTGAAGCGAGTGTAAGACCGGACAGCGTTTCCGTCTGTTACTCATAAGGTCTCCGTGGGTCGGAACCGACTCAATGGCTGGCACCTAACAACCACATTCATGAAAGAGGATATTTTTGATCATCTTAAACTTATTTTTTTTCATTTAAAACATTTATTTCTCCATCCAGTTCCAGGCTTACTTGTTTATGTTGTAAAATTAATGAAAAAAATAGCTTGCATAGGTTTATTCATTTGAAAGGAAGATGCATAGTTCTTCCAGAATATTGCATTACTGTAAAAGATTTTCTATTATTGCAAAAGAATCCTGAGCACTGAAAATATGCTGGTGTTGTAATGCATGGGTGGAAAGATGACAATGTGGTTGAGAGTCAAGTCATTTCACCTACATACTTGCTTCAACGCGTTTTTTCTTTTTGTGGCCATGTTGACAATTTTCCTGATAGTAGTAGCCAACTACTACAGTAGCATTTGGGGTGTACAAACAGGAGATTTTTGTTAATTATGTGTAAACTTTTAACTACACCCCCCTAGGCAGTTAACAGGTTGCCTTATCCCAGCCAATTCTCCCAATTATTGTTTATTTAAAAAGGCAACTTTCTTGCTCTAAGAAGTATTTTGATATTTATGTTTTAAATTTGCTCCAAATCTTATACTCCTAAAATATAAACCATGGTTTTCAAAGGAAGGCTGACAATCTATAGCCACAGAATTGTGCGCGCAGAGGTGGTCTCTACTGTTGAGCTGTCACAGTGAATGGGTCCATCACGTTTCTTAAAAGATGTCATGGAGCTCTTTAGTCTCCAAAGCATTCCTTTGAAATGATCAGACAACTGTTTGATAAGGTTGTATTATTTGTGCAGACTCACAAAGTTCCGTTTTTCACAGCATGCAGAGCCGAGTACAATGAGCCATGTTGACTAGCCTTTATTTAGATAAGCTGGAAAAGCATTCCTTGGCCTTGGGAAGCCATGCGCATGCAAAATTAATTGAGGAAACCAACGATTCCTTCTTTCTGAGCTGCAATTCAAATGACTCAGGTGTAATACTGTGCAGTTAAGAAAAGTCAATCTATACAAAGCCCAGCATTAAACAGTTGCGACTCACAAATAATGTGTTGATTGTTACATCATCATTAAGAAAATGAGCAATTTCCAAAAGGAAGAAAAGAAAACTTCCCTCTACTATGGACTGTGACTGAATGAACACATCTAGAAGTAGAAGCATCAGATTTAAAAATTCTGCATCAATGGGCATTTACAGAGGTCTAAATACAAGCCTGTGCATATGTAAATATATTTATATATGATGATGGGGAAATATATCTATGTGCACATATTTATAGCCTTAGTATTAAGGGAGCAGATGGACATTGGGCCTCCCTCAAGTATTCCCTCAATGCAAGAACACATTGTTCTATGGCATTCCATGATGCTCACCTTCCTGACATGATCACTGAAGACAAAGCGGGTACACAAGCAAATGTGTGAAGAAAGCTGATGGTGCCCGGCTATCAAAAGATATAGCATCTTGGGTCTTAAAGGCTTGAAGGTAAACAAGTGGCAATCTAGCTCAGGAGCAACAAAGCCCATATGGAAGAAGTACACCATCCTGTGTGATCATGAGGTATCAATAGGATCAGATATCAAAGAATAAAAAATCTTATCATTGTGTATGAGGTGGGGGGGGGATTGAAGAGTGGAGAATCAAAGCCTATCTGTAGGCAATGGGACATCCCGTTACAGAAGGGTCACGGGAAGGAGTCAGGCCAGTCAGGGTGCAGTATAGCAATGAAGAAACATACAACTTTCCTCTAGTTCTTTAATGCTTCTTCCACCCCCCAATCCCACCCCGACTATCATGATCCTATGGAAATACAGGGAATCCAGGAGAGATGAACCCCTGAGGACCAATAATGAGAGTAAAGACACTAGGAGGGGAAGGGGAAGGTGGGGGAGAAAAGGGGAATGGTTCACAATGAGCTACATAATCCCTTCCTTGGGGCAGACAACAGAAAAGTAGGTGAAGGGAGACATAGACCAGTATGAAAAATAATTCTTAAGTTATCAAGGGTTCATGAGGGAGGGAGGATGGAAGAAGGAGGGGAAAATGAGCTGATACCAAGGGCGATGTAGAAAGAAAATTCTTGAGAATGATGATGGCAACAAATGTACGAATGTGCTTGACACAATGGATGGATATATGGATTGTGATAAGAGTTGTACGAGTCCCCATGTTTATTAAAAGAAACATTCTGCATCATTGTATTCTCAGTGTTAACCTGTTTTTCAGAAGGTTGTTTTCTTGGTAATAACATTAGTCACCCTAACAAGTAACAGCAATATTCAAGCAGAAGATTTTCCTAAACGATAGTTTTTTTTGCTTTAGGCAATATAAAGCAATAACTGTCTAAAAAGCTAGATTCTTTTTGATGAATTAGATGACACCCCCTCCATGCATGCGCCACTAATCATCAAGAATGATGTTTTGTCAAAAACCATTGAACAATTCATTGAGTCTTTCATTGTATTCAAAAGAATCTTCCCTTTTTTGGAGTTATTCACATTGTTCATTGGGCCTCAAAATTGTTCTTAATCATCTGAAACACAGAAGGGCTCCCCTCCATGATAATCACATTCCTGCATATAACCAAGATCCAAAGAACATGATCTTCTTTTATCTGCTCCAATCTTGTTTGATATGGTTTATTTTATTTATTTATATTGTGTTTTAGGTGTATGCAGAGCAAATTAATTCCCATTTGAGAGTTTGCACATAGATTGTTCCATGACTTGGTGATAAACCTCACAATGTGTTAAGTCTCTTCCCATTTCGGTCCTGGATTCCCAGTTCCTTTTGTCCAAATTCTCTACCCCTCTTACTTTGCTTTTGGACAAATGTTGTCATTTTGAGCTTATGTAATTATTCTAAGGAACATGGACCTCTTGGGTGTTATAGCTGATTTTATGCCGCTGTCTACTCTTTGGATAAAAGGTAGTCTCTGAAAATGACTTCAGTTTCAGGTCAGAAGAGAGCAATAGACCATGGATTCAGGTTTCCTCATCTCTCTCAGACCACTAAGTCTGGCCTATTGTGTGAAATTGAGTTTTCACTCTACTCTTTGTTTTGTGTGGGATCCTCTGTTTTGATCGCAGTCTGAGAAGTTCCTCATTGTGCCCTGGAGTCTTTCATTTTCTTTACTCGGGATGGGAAGAGACCAATAGTTGTCCCGTAAATGGTTGCTTATAAGCTTGTAAGACTTCAGATGCTATTCACCAAAGCAGGATGCAAGACTTTGTTGTGTCAATTGAGTAGATGTCCCCTGAGTCTATAGGACTTTTTTTTGCAAAACTTACACAATTTATCCTATAAAGTATTGATTATGTTTGTGAAATTTCCATGACTATGCCCCTGAAATTCTCGGAGTCAATTAAAGTTTATTGTGCCAACTTGGCTGATAAACACACATGGGGTTAATTGAAGGGTAGAGGGATAAATTGCTAGGTGAACCTCACCTTTCTTGGGTCTCTTGCTTTAGTTCTTGGGTCTCTTGATTTGGGATGATCAGACCTGGGTGCAGCTGCCTTAGCCAGTTCCCTGCTTCAGCTGGCAAGACTCATTTCCTGCAAGACATCCCTGAGGAAAAGCCACATGGACCTACCCAAATGCAGCCCAGGGTGCTGGAGTAGCCGTGTGGAGACCCCTGACAGCACTGAGATGCTTACATGTTCACTGATTCGACTTTCCTCCTGCAGTCGGCGTCATAGTGTGTGTTTTGTGAGATGGAGGAGGACTTTGTGGATTGGTCTAGGACATAGGGGTTAATGTTGGACTCGTGGGCTTGGGCAGCACAGGGTTGGGATGTTTTCTTGATGTGCACTTAACATTTATATAAAACTCTCTCTGATACATGAGTTTCTGTGGATTTGTTTCTCTAAAGTACCCAGACTAACACATGCTCTGTATCATTATACCTATAGTACTTACAGCTATATATGGAGAAATACCCACCAAACATTATACTCTTCCACATCTCAATTATATTTCCATACCTATGTATCCATTCATAAATTGTTTATAAAAAACATTGAAAAATTGTCTATTTTATAGTAATCACCTTAACCTATAACTGACCCTGTGGTTAGCAGACACAATCCAAGTTTTCAGGTTTTATATTTAAGTGTCTCATCCATTTCTAGTGAGTTCATGTGTACCATACAGGGTATGGATCCTGTTTCAGCTTTCTACAGGTAGACATCCCGTTTCACCAAGAAAGAGACTGTTTCTTCCCTATTTAATGGACTTCAGTTCTTTGCTGAAGATCAGTTCTTCCTAGGCGAGTGGATTTACTTTTGGATTGCTTACTATGTTTCATTAGTTTAAGTGTATGCAGAACCAGGCTGTTTTGATTACCATGGCTCTATTGTAAGTTCTGAGATCAGGCAATGTAAGGTCTCCTACTATGTTCCCCTTCAAGAACACTTTACTTATTCATTAGTTTCCCAAAAAAGTGGGTGATGTATTTTCCCCCCATCTCATTAAAGAATGTTTCTGGAAATTGGGTCTGGATTACATTGTCTCTATAGGTTGCTTTGAGTAATACTGACATTTTTCCAGTTTATCTTATCCGTGAGCATGATATGTTTCCCATATATGTCTACATGGACCTCTTGTTATTGTTGTTTTTGCAGCAGTTTTTGTTTCTGCTTTGCATAGGTCTTTTAGATACCATGCTAGATCTTTTATAAGTGTTATAAATGACATTGCGTTTCTGTTTTCTCTTTCAAATTTCTTTAGAAGAATCCAACTGAATTTTGTTTGTTGACCTTGAATTCTGCTACTTTCCTGAAATATTCTATTAGTTTCTCTCTCTCTCTCTCTCTCTCTCTCTCTCTCTCTCTCTCTCTCTCTCTCTCTCCCTCCCTCCCTCCCTCCCTCCCTCCCTCTCTCCCTCCCTCCCTCCTCCCCCTCCCTGTGATAGTTGACATTTTCTGTGTATTGGATTATGGTACAGTGATTTAACTTAATATAGCTCTTCTAGCCATAATCCTTTGTAACTCCCTCTTGATCACTGTGTGCTTCATTTTATTTATTTATTTAAAATGTTCTTTTAAAAACTTATTATTGTGAAGTGAGTGGTTTACAGAGTAAATCAGCAGTTTTACTTCTAATAATTCAAACACATTTTGATTTGTTCAAACAGAGTTTATTCATTACAATCGTATCGATCTTTCTTTAGTTCTCCTACTTGCTTGAGTTTCCTGTTTTTAATTCTCCTTCATTACTAGTCCTTTGAAATCTCTCTGGGTAAATGTCTCCCTTTCGATCTTACATGGCTGATGATTCTAACAGGGGGATGAATTTCATTCTAGACCAGTGGTTCTCAACCCCCCGAATGCCGCTACCCTTTCATACAGTTCCTCATGTTGTGGTGACCTCCCCACCATAAAATTATTTTCGTTGCTACTTCATAACTGTAATTTTGTTACTGTTATGAATCAGGCGACCCTGTGAAAGGGTCATTCAACCCCCAAAGGAGTCCCGACCCACAGGTTGAGAACCACTGTTCTAGACCTTAATGGTAACACAGGACCACAGCCTTGGGAGTGTGTGTGTGAGTGTGTGTGTGGGGGTGGGGTTACCACTATCTCAAGCCCACTAACACTGGACTGTTTCCTAATTTTTATGTTCTGTTCCATGTTTTTCTCTTACTCTAGTCACATCTTTTTCGTGTGGTCCTTCTCAGAAAAGTTGGTAGTGGTATCCAAGCACCATCTAGTTCTGGCCTCAGGGTTCATAGACTCATGTTTTCATGGTCCATCAGTCCATTGGTTTTTTATGTCTTTCAACATTTATTACTCTTCTTTCCTCCAGATAAAGAGAGGCTGATCATTGCACCTTATATGTATGCACATGGGATTTTAAGATACCGCTTATTAACACAGTAGATGTAGACCATTGTCTTTGTGAAGTAGTTATTCCCCTTGACCTTGGTATCCCTCAGTACTATGCCCCTCATCTCTGTGGTTCATTTTAGTAGAAAACACTTGAAAGATCTGCCTTTAATAGAGCTCGTCTTTTTCTTTCATTTCACTGGGGTTGCTCTTCAATTGTCTATTTTAATTCAACAGTTTTATTTTTCAAATCAACTCAAGGTGCAAGCCAATATTCTCTCCCACACATTGCTTAGGTAGTAAGAACTCATACTGTTCTCTCTGAGGGTGAGGGGATGATCCATTCCAGAGAAATTCCAACTCATGGGCTACATCCGCATCTCTGCAATTTCCTAAGATCACATAAAAATTCTTGGATTTATCTGAAGTTTGGCTAATTTGTCCGCTTTACCCAGTTGCTATACCCTGCTTTGCCTCAAGATTTGGAAGAAAAACTTTAAAGACAAGCTATAGATGCTAAAATAACTCAGCAACACATTCCAAGAAGGACAGTTGTGAATCCACTGAGGGCAGATGACTCTTTAAATTAAAGAAACTAGGCCACTGATTAGAATATAAATTATTGCATTTTGCAGAGAATTGCTAGGAAGTCTTGTGCCATGAAACAAAAAATAAAGTTAAGAACCTTTCTTTCTGGAGGGAAAATAAATAGACAATCCTATTGTTCTGAGAGTTGTTTAAAAGATGAACCTCAGAACTTCTTCATACTCCAAAGGAATGCTTTTAGTTTTGCTCCTTGAAATCAACTAATGGATTGAAAATGAATTGGTAAATATGGCCATCCAAAGGAAATCTAATGATGGGCAGCTGCAGCTGACCCTGTGCCGAGCACAGCGCTCTTAAGACAAAGAGGGCTGGAGGAGGATCTGCTGGTGGCGTGTGGAAAGAAGTACCACTTTCTTCCTTGATCCCAGATTTATTTTTTAAAAAGTAGGAGCAGAAAATAGACAAAAGGGGTTGTGAAGGAGAAAATAATAAAAAATACAGAAAGAGAGATTAATGGAGAGAGATAATAGAACCTTCTAAAGTATTTCACAAGGTGAAGGGAAGCTCAAATAAAAATGAAAATTACTAGAGGTGGGGCCATTGTAGTAAAGGATCATCAGGAGGGTGTAGGAGGCCTGGTAGGGCGTGATCAGGGCAATGTAACCGAGAGGAATTACTGAAACCCAAATGAAGGCTGAGCATGATAGTGGGACAAGAGGAAAGTCAAAGGAAATGGAGGAAAGAGCTAGGAGGCAAAGGGCATTTATAGAGATCTAAATACAGGCATGTACATATGTAAATATATTTATGAGGATGGGGAAATAGATTTATGTGCATATATTTATAGGCTTAGTATTAAGGTAGCAGATGGACATTGGGGCTCCACTCAAGTACTCCCTCAATGCAAGAACACTTTGTTCTATTAAACTGGCATTCCATGATGCTCACTTTCCTGAAAAGATTGCTGAAGACAAAGGTGTGTAAGCAAATGTGGTGAGGAAATCTGATGATGCCCAGCTATCAAAAGATATAGCATCTTGGGTTTTAAAGGCTTGAAAGTAAACAAGCAGCCATTTAGCTCAGAAACAACAAAGTCCACATGGTAGAAGCACACCAGCTTGTGTGATCATGAGGTGTCAAAGAGATCAGGTATCAGGCATCAAAGAACAACAAAAAAATCATATCATTGTGAATGAGGGGGAATGTGGAATAGAGACCCAAAGCCTGTAGGCAACTGGACATCCCCTTACAGAAGTGTTGCGGGAAGGAGATGAGCCAGTCACGGTGCAGAGTAGCAATGATGAAACATACAACTCTCCTCTAGTTCCTAAATGCTTCTCCCCACTCCCCCCACTATTATGATTCCAATTCTACCTTACAAATCTAGCTAGACCAGAGGATGTACACTGGTACAGATAGAAACAGGGAATCCAGGACAGATGATCCCTTCAGGACCAGTGTTGAGAGTGGCAATACCAGGAGGGTAGAGCAGAGAGGAGAAATGGATTATAAGGATCTACATATAACCTCCTCCCTAGGGGACAGAAAACAGAAAAGTGGGTGAAGTGACATGTCGGACAGTATAAGATATGACACATAATAATTTATAAATTACCAAGGGTTAATGAGGGAGGGGGGAGTAGGGAGAGAGGGGGGAAATGAGGACCTGATGCCAGGGTCTTATGTGGAGAGCAAATGTTTTGAGAGTGATGAGTGTAGCGAATGTGCAAATGTGCTTTAAACAAATGATGTATGTATGGATTGGGATGAATTGTATGAGCCCCCAATAAAATTATTAAAAAAAAAGAAAAGGCTCTCTAATACATTGACACAAAGAAACTTACGAAATGAGGAGAGGAACTTCAGAAGACTATCCATATAGAAAGACTAAGTCAATAATTTCCACCAGGATTAAGAATTGGTGGTCAATCTGAAACAGTTGCTTGCAGTATAATACTGAACTCCTTGAGTAATCCCATTAATGTTGTTGGTGAAGTTGGCTGTTGTAATAGAAGGAATTCTGTTCCCCTAAATGATGTATCAACTCTTCTGCACCATGATTATCAGTGGTTTGGCAGTTACAGAATGATGTAATCATTTCCATGATGTGATCTGAAGTGATCAGCCAATTCAAGTGGGAGGCAGAACCCTTAGTAGGATCACAGTCTGGACCTTATGTAAGGCACATTTCTTTGGTGATGGCTCCTATCACATTTTATGTTCCAATGAAAGAGAAGCAAGCAGAGAATGGCCTGACTACTATCTAGAAAGAAGAGGTGGGAGCAGAGGGTATCCTCTGAACTGGGAGTCTCTGTGCTGAGAGCCTCCTGGGAGGAAACTGATAACAGGACACAAGCAGGTCTCCAAGAAGACTGGCCACAGATGCTGAAAGGAAACACAGATACTTCCTTCTCAACTGCAAGCTGACAGAGAGAGAAAGCCGTTCCCCAGACTTGGTGACCAGAATGTGGACTTCTAGCTTCGTAAACTGTGAGAGAGTACATTTTTCTTTGTTAACGTCTTGTGGTATTTCTGTTACAGCAACACTGGAGAAGGGAAATGGGTGTTGGATTTGGGCCAGCGTGTGTTCTACTATACATTTGTGTGACGTGAGATGAGTTTCTCCATCTTTATACCTTCAGTTGTCTTTCCTGTAACTTGAGGATTTTAAGATCTGTTTCATGCAGATTATTTTAGATCACATATGGAATGCTGGGGACATATAGATATATAGGTCCCACTTAGAAATTTCTGTGGCTAATGCTGTTTTGTTACAATTATTCAGAAGAGAGCTGATTAAGTAAATAAGTCATGTAGTAAGGCTTCAGAGGCCGTACAGTATCCAGGTGATTCGAATTTAACTTAGGGACAGCTCATCCTTGTTTCCAGGCATCCCTGAATTTGCCCTCCCTTTGAGATGTGGTTGAATTACCCCCTAATTGCAACAGATTCCTCATCACAATCACTTTCCCTGGCTGGGTGCACAGCCTTTCCATCATTGAAAAGGCTGCAAGCCTGTTCTTGAGGTTCAGCAAGGCCAAATAAGAGCCATGTGCACTGGTTTCGACTTGCCTCTAAATTCAACATAAAGATACCAAAGATAAAGGAATAGTCCTTGTTGGTCTTTGAAGTATGAGTGAATTCCTAGAGAAGCAGTATATGAAAATGCTGGGTAGAGAAGGGAGTAAGGAGGAGACATCAAAGTAGAGTGGGTGTGGGAAGTGTTGAGCCCTTTGCTTCATTTGGAGTTGTGTTGTGCATATCTTACTTCTCTATAGATAACCGAACAGTCATTTTGATTGCAGTGCTTATGATAGGTTTATGGTCTGCATGCTTTATATTCTTGTGGTGATTTTTAATCCTCAAGAATTTGCTGGAAGCAGTATGTAAATGTAACCTCCTTTGTATTGCCAAGGTCTCTCTTTTTCTTACAAGTCAGAGTGGAAATCTGCATCCAAATATCACTTGACTTCAAAGAAAAATCGTTTTTCACGTGTTTGTATCAGGGGACAGTGAACATTTGTGAAGGCTTCTACATTTATTTCCAAATACACAGCTCATGCCTAGTTGAAAGAACACCCCAAATGTCTGCATATATTTGCTAAGCGACTCATAGGCTGAGCAGTCTCCAAAATGCGGGTCTTTAGATGAACAGGACTTTGGAATTTTAGGTGGAACAGATTCCCCCCACAAGGAACATGACTTTCTACTAAGTGGGGCAAATTGACTAAATGCAAACCTTGGAATTGTGATGCTTTTGTAAATAGACTGAACCAAAGCAAGGGATTTGAGATTAGATTCCTGCCAGCATGCGCTGGACTCATTTGTGTTCTTGAGCATATGCAGCTGTGAAATCACTACACCATGTTCATGCTTCAGTCAACAGTGATTTCTCCCTCCCTGGTGCCTGGTACCAGTCTACTCAAACAGAGGTCCATGGGTAGGAAAGGGGCATTATATAGGGGGGCATGGTGTGCATTTATGATCACTCCAAAGGTTCTATAGTTACATTGCAGCAATGGCTGACAAGGAGGTCCAGAGAGAATGCAGTCCTTCCACAATGGCACGGCATTTGGGGGAAATGTCACTGGTCTCCGCCTGTGGCGACCTTTCACAGACTCAGTGCCATCAAACGGACTTGGGCTCATAGTGAACTTAGAGCACAGTGGAGAATGGCCCTGTGTGTTTCTCAGTCACTAAACCTCTACAGCAGTATAAACCTCATGAAGAACAACTAGAGGGTTCAAACTGCTCACCTTATAGTCAAAAGTTCCATGACGTCGTTCATGATACCACCAGAACCCCTTAAAAGTAGACAAACTGAAGTATTATCTTTAGTAGAGGCCATTTGAGAAGTAATTGGTCCATACTTTTATTTATTTTAAAAACATTATTTTGTCAGGGGCTCTTACAACTCTTACAGCATTGCATACATCAATTGTATCAAGCGTGTTTGTGCATTTGCTGCCATCATCATTTTCAAAACATTTTTTTACTTGAACCCTTGGTATAAGCTTCTCTTTTGGTCCATATTTTTCTTATCTGCTGTTTATTACTATAGGAAAAGATCAAAATTTAGACCCACACTGATCTTTTAACATCTAGCAAAATATCTAAATTATCTTAGTTTGTATTAAAAAAAGCACAAAGCAATTCATGTTTTCAGGTCATTGGGGGTAAGAAAAATTATGACTCTATAATGAGAGGAGATTTTAAAGACTTTCCTAGGTCAAAATAACCAGACATGTGTGTGTATATATAAATATATTAATTTATAATGAAAGGGATAGAGGCCAATGTACATATATTTATTTGCTAAGTATGTTTGTCATACTTCAATGAAACTGCTGTTAAAAATCTAGGTTCTGTCAGCTCTGACTTGATAACCCCACCAGCATCCCCTTCAGTGGTACCCCTATGGCTATGAAAATCTACCACTTGTACAAACGGTGACTGATCGTAGCGCAGGTCCTTATTATGCCAAAGATGCTTGCATTTTAAAGGCCCTGTTTCATTGTCACTGAGAGTGTACATGTTTTTTTTCCCAACAATTTTATTGGCACATAATTTACATATCCTACAATTGAATAGCTCAATTATTCAGTCATATCAAAGGGAATTGTACATGTTAATAGAGCAATAGGAAGTAGAAAATTCTCAAGTATCAGGACCAAAACACAACACAAAACAGCCACATGGCAAGGTTAGGGGGCATTTGGGATATTGTGCCACCCTTTTAAAAAAAACACTATTTTATGATACTGTTTTCACTACAAACTGAGAAAACATACATCTGCATCAGGGGGACCATTCAATTACTCCTAAAATAATGCAATTGTATTAAGAACATTATCAGGGGGTAGGTTTTCATTCAATACCATTTTTATGTCAAAATGTAATGAAAAGTTATTTCCAACCTAGAAACATTAACTTCAGGGAACTGAAAGTCTCCTCTGGAGTTGCAGGGCATGATTTTATTTGTGGTCTGCCTCCATCTTTACCGACAGGGACCACTGTCACTCATCATTATTCAGAGACGTCAAGAGAATTTATACTCCGTAATTCACAACGTTATATATGTATCCAGAGATTCCGAACAAATCCCCACTTTATGCTATTGGAGGATCAAATGCAGTTTCAAGGCATCAGAATAATGCTCTCCTTATACCTAAGGGCATTTTGCGGTCTTTCCAATCAGTCAGACCTCGGTCTAGATGCTGCCACTTACTGACAGGAGAAGGAGAGTCGCTTCTTTCTGTAAAATGCCTACTTGCTGGGATTTTTTTTTAATGTTGTTTAAGTGATGAGATAATGCCTGCAATAATTACAGCAGATGTCATCCACACATGAAATATTTGGTAAATATTTACCTGAGGGAGACGTAGTACTACACTAATGATGCTCATGACCATGATCATAATTTAGATTGGTGACAAATGAAGGGAATCCTGGTGGTGTAGTGGCTTCCTCATTGGAACACTAATGCCAAGGTCACCAGTACAAAGCCAAGGGCTGCTCCCAAGAAGAAAGAGGAGGCTATTTACTCCTGCAGAGATCTACAGTCTCAGAAGTCCACGGGGGCAGCTGCACTCTCACATAGGGCCCCTATGAGTTGGAATCGAGTTATGGCAGTGAGTTTGATTTTAAGTTTTGAGGCAGACCTATTGAATTCGGCAAATCCACTGTAAAGGACATCTTTAAAATGTTAAAAACAGAAACAAATCAACACCAAATATATGTGACCTTGAGGCCTCCCTGGTGACCCAAGCCATAGTGTTTTCAGTCACCCCCTATGCACGTGGAAGCTGGCATAAAGAAGACTGTAGAAGAACTGATCCATTTGGATTATGGTGTTGGTCAAGAATATGGAAACACATGGTCTAGGAAGAAGTACCCCCAGAAAGATCCTTTAAAGTAAGAGTGGTAACACTTCATTTTGGGGACTTTGGACATGCTATCAAGGAGAACCAGTCCACAGGAAAGGACATCATGTTTGCCAAAGTAGAGGATCAATGCAAGTGAGGGAAACCCTCAAGGAGCTAGATGGACCCGATGGCCACATCGGTGAACACAAACACAGCCGTGCCAGGGAGGATGGGGCAGGATGGGTGGAGCAGCGTTATGTTTGTTGGATATAGGGCTGCTAAAGAGTCAGAACCAATTAGAGGGTAGGGTACCCAATAACAACAACAACAATGGAGAGCTCAAACATTGGTGCTTCAGTACTAACTTAAGCTTGGTCTAAACCACCTCGTGGCTGGCTCCACGGGACACAGACTTGGTCATCAAGTCTCAGAAGAGAGCCAAGAAAACCCTATGCAGTAGTTTGATTTGTAATCCGGGGTATGTCCCATAAGCAAACATCCATGTGTGATACAAGTATGGTGGGTGCTCTCTTTCTGTGATGGTAAGTCGGCACCACTGGTCCCGGGGTTCCAGTTCATACAGGCACAGGTTTATTATAAATGAGCTGCATTTACATTTCTCTCGGAGATTAGGGATTACCTGCAGACAAGTTCTCTTCGTTATACACTTGGCCTTCCTCTAGGTAGGGTACCTTCAACAAAACAAAAAAGGTCCCATCAGCGCAGTGACTTTTGAAGGAATCTGCTGAGTCAGTTAAATTCAAGGCCATGAGGTCAATTAAGAGGCTCATGTTGACTGTCACTTCTGATTCCAAAGGTGGTCATCAATTTTTTCAAAGGACACAGGGCAATCACAAAGGCTTATAATGAAGAAGTTTTAAGAAAATGGAAAACTGAGCTGATTGGTAGGCCAGGAGAGTTTCCCTGAGAATTTTTGTTTTTTCCTTTACAACGATGTGCCGACTCATATTGAGAGT
This sequence comes from Tenrec ecaudatus, assembly GCF_050624435.1. NCBI lineage: Eukaryota > Metazoa > Chordata > Mammalia > Afrosoricida > Tenrecidae > Tenrec > Tenrec ecaudatus. Next base: position 16,291,883 of record NC_134544.1, read on the forward strand.
AATGAAGACGGTCTGTCCTCCAAGAGTTTCATTCAAAGCCCTCACCCAACCCAATCGTGATCTTGTCCCTCCAGACTTCTTCTTGACTCCCAGAACTCAAAAGAATTCTGAAAAGGAACACAATTTGAGTCCTTCAAATTGTCCAAACTAACGTTTTGCGGTAACACATGCATATGAAAGAGCACTTTAGATCAGAGTTAGAGAGAGAAAACCACCCCCTGCAGAATCATACGGAGTTCAATGCCAAGAAACAATAGGTTCACATTTTGATCTTTGTATTTCATAAAGGGTTCTATATATTGTGTCGATACTTTTGATCTTGCCCTTGTGTTATTAGTGCTGCTAGTTTTTTCATGCTAATTTGAAATTCTATTCCAGCTTCAAATTTGGAGCTGTTTAACTTAACATGTTTTCTGATTTCACACATTTCTTTACATGAACTTCCGTGTGTCTCGGACAAGAGTAGAACTTTACAACACTCAGCTCTCTTCATCTCTTTTCATACTTTCCCTTGCACAGAGGATCTTTCCCCCATTATTACTGTTATAATAGATATTACTCTTTAAAAAGTATTATTTTCTGTACATTTAAAATTAATTTTCTCGGTAATTATTTATGCAATATTTATGATGGTATGCATGTAATAATTCTAGACATCAGTGACTAAATTGGGCAAGAGCCCTACCTTGATGAACCGTTCTTACATTTCAGTGTACAAACATCTATAAGTGAATATAACAATTAATGATTTGAGTCTTTTTTTATGAAGGAGACCCCTAGGTTGGAGTTAAGGGGACCAGTGGAATACAAGGTACTAGTATACACATTTATACACACAGTTGGGACAGCCCGACACTTCACTGAGATTGGAAAAGAGAGTTCCAGGAAGTATAAGAACAGTTGGGGCTCAGCAGTTCCCTGGAAGAGAGGGAAGTTCATAGAGGCACTGGGGGACAAGGGGGTGATGATGAAGGGTTTTCTAGGACATGCAAGCCCACTGAGGGTTATGAGCTAAAGAGGGGGTGGAAGGGCTTGTAGGGTGGAGTGCAGTGTCCCAAGTGAGAGATGTCAGATGGTTGGAAAAGGGTGGGCTCCATTCAGATAAAACTATTTTAAATTCTAAAAGAAACATACAATTTTGGAAAATAATCAAAGATGACCTTTCCACATGTTATACAAGGGAGTGATGGAAGTACCTGCTTCCCTGGGTTTTGTGGTTAGAAACTCCTAGTGATTCAGTACTAGCTCAAACTCTTTGTGAGTATACCGGTAACTCTTACTGATTCACAGTCTCGCTGTTCATGTAGATCAGCACTTCTCAACCTGTGGGTCACGACCCCTTGCACAGGGGTCACCCACTTCATAACAGTTGCAAAATTTCAGTTATGAAGTATCAAACAAATAATTTTATGGTTGGGGGTCACCACAATATGAACAGTATTAAAGGATCATGGCATGAGGAAGGCTGAGGACCACTGATGTAGATAATCTCACCAATATTCTCCATGAATTACAAGAGGGTCCTGCATGAATAATCCCAAGTCCTCATTACTACTAAATAAATGAAATTTCAACCATAACTTTTAGTATGATATAAAGGTGATTTTTAATGAGAAAGAAGCAACACATGTTGACTATGCATGCAGTGCACGGTTGTTTTACATTTATAGGAGTTAAGAAAATGATTCATTTGATCAGTATGATAATCCTAAAGACAAAATGAGGGAAATATTACTGCTCTTTCCTCCACTTATGCAAGAGTTCTATTTCGTTTCATCGGGTCCGTTTGGATCTGGCTGACCTGATGACAGTGGTTAGTTGTTGTTTTGTTTATTATTTTTTAAAAAACTATCCATAGACATCAGGAATGAAGACCGTAAGAGGATGCATGATCATAGTTTCCATGGAGAGTTACCGACAGAAGTGGAACAACTGACATTGTTCTCTACTGTATAAATGAGTCAAAAGAGCCTCTGCATATTGATCCTAAGTTTTTCTCCATAGCAAACTGAGTCCCCCAAATCCCACTGGCATCAAATGTTAATCTGATGTCCATTCACTTTCTTATAAATAGTCCAAAACAAGTTTTTAGCCAATTACATATTTGTCTGCTTTACATACTTGTGAAACTGGACTCAACATCTGTTCATAAAACAAAACCCAAACTCACTTCCATCGTGTCGATGCTGACTCTGAGTGAGGCTATAATAGAGAGTCAACTGTCCCTTTGGATTCGAACACTTCAATTTTTCACAGGAGCAGACAGCCTCCTCTAATACCTACAAAGCAACTGGTGGGCTTGAACTGCTGCTGCTGACGTTGACATTAACAGCTCAATGCATAGCCCACCGAACCACCAGGGCACTTTATGCTAGCTCCACATAAGATAAAACCCCTTAGTTGTCAGGAACTGCTGTCCTTCAGAGCTTTGTGACTCAAGGTCTTGATGTCTGTTGCTGGATGACATTATACAGAGACAAGCAGCCGCCTCCATCTCCTCTCTCCAGTGGTTGCTGGCCTTTCCCATACCTTGTTCCCCTTCCAGAGCTCTCTCTCTCTAGAAGTCCTTCTCTCATGGACCACCTCTTGATGGTAGCTGTCAATACAATGGTCCTAATAAACAGCTTGCCATGTCATGCTGCTGCCTCTTCATCCTCCCTCCCTTTTTCCTCAACCAGCCCAAATTCTTCAAATGCACCATGTCTCCCAAGTACCAGTAATAACAGTGTTTGCTCTAAGGGACATGGGGCCTGGCCCTGGTGCAATGTCATGATAAAGGCATTTTGGGGTGTGGGTTCTACTGTGAGATAAAGGTTTACTTGGACTCTCTCTTTTTGTTATCCTGTCTTTTCCCTGTTTCCTTTGCTCAATTCACTTCACTTTCAGCCTATTAACACTACTTTTCTTGGAGGGAAAACTCTGGAAATATAAATATGCACTCATTATAAAATAAGTTCAGATGCCCTTTTGGTATTTGTTGTGTATGAACTGTAAGCAGCAGTTAAAGATGAAAAGGAGTTGGCATTGAGCCTTCTTAATTATTTTTCCCATTTCAGACCTTTAATACCGTGCTGGCTCTTGCTGACACATCTAAATGAGGTTTACAGAACCTAGAGCCGTGAATTCTGTGCTCATTAATAGAGGAATGACAGGACCGTGGAGTTTTCCTTGTTGCCCTTTGAGCAAAGAAATCTTCATAGATCTCAGATTTAGATGTTTTATTTTACATATGGGTTACCTGATGATGGGAAATTATTATAACTGTGCTCTTCTAAAGATAAGCCTAAAGTAAGTTCGAGGAAGCACAGCAAGTAGAAAAATGGCGGCTGGGCTTGGTTCGGCTTTCTGAGATCTTTTAATGCATAATGATGTGATGAGGGTGAGGATGCCAGGCACCATTGTCACATGGCCACGACGTTTCCAAAGGCAGAGTTCGGGGAATTGCCTTGTACTGCTACCATAGTTGTCACCTCCTTCCTGGAGTCAGGTCTCCAATCTCAAGGCTGGAAGAAGCTTCTGGGGTCCTCTCATTTTGAGCTTGTCTATATCAGACTCACAGCTATGTCTTTTAAAAGGGGCAGCTCTGATCAGGTTGTATCTTCAACATTTTGTTGTTGGTTTACAATGTATATTCTGAGCTCCTTTTATTGGTTGGCCTAATTGCAATGTCAGAACAATTAGAGGTCAACTTGTCGCTATAGTTTCCATTATGTGACATCAAGTCCCCATTTAATGGAACTCTATGTACAGCAGAAAGAAAAAATGCCTGGACTTGTGATAGCCCCCAAGGCGCTTGTTCTTGTAGACAATGTGTCAATCTATCTCACTGGGGAAGGGGGTGGTGTCTTCTTCTTTTTTTATTGATCCTCTACCAGTGTGCTGTTCCTTTCACAGGGACCAGTGTCTCCTAGTAACATGTCCAAAGTACGTGAAGACAGTCTCACCATCCTTGCTTCTAAGGGGCCTTCTAGCAGTGCTTCTTCCAAGTAAGAATTGTTTGTTTTTCTGGCAGCCCATGGTGTTTTCCATATTCATTGCCAGCACCGTAACACAAATGCATCAGCTTTCCTCAGTCTTCGTATTCATTGTCCAGCGTTCACAAGCGTATGAGGCCATTGAAAATACCATGGCTGGGTTAGGTGCACCCTATTCTTTCACCGAACACCTTTTGCTCCTTAACATATTCAGGAGGATTGTTTGCAGCATATTTGCACAATGCGGTACATTATTTGATTTGTTGGCTGCTGTTTCCATGAGCTTTGATTTTGAATTCAAGGAAAATGAAATCCTTTACAATTTCCATCTTTTCCCCAATCATCATTTTATTTTCTATTTGTCCAATTGTGACAATTTTTGCTTTCTTTACATTGAATTATAATCCATACTGTTGACTGTAGCCTTTCATCTTCATCAGCAGTTGGCTCAAGTCCTCTTCAACTTTTAGCAACAAGACTGTGTCCTCTGTATCCTTAAGGCTATAAATAAGCCTTTCTCCAATCCTGATGTCAAATTCTTTTTCATATAATTCAGCTTCTTGGATTACTAAATCAGCATTCAAATTGAATAAGTATGGTGAAATATACAACCCTGATGTACACATTTCCTGATTTTAAACCTTGTACACTGAATTTTGCTGGAGGTACAGGTTCTGCATGAACACAATGGAGTGTTCTGGAATTCCTGTTCTTTGCATTGGTGTCCATAGTTTATCGTTAAAATCCACTGAATAAACTGCCGTGGTATAGTCAATAAAATACAAGTGAATATCTCCCTGGTATTCTCTGCTTTCAGGCAATTTCCATCTGATATTGGCATGACATTCCTGGTTCTATCCCCTCTTTGGAATCAGACTTGAATTTCTGGCAGCTGCCTGTAGATGTATTGATGCATGTTTTGGAATTGTCTTCAGACAAATTTATTTGCATGTAACACCAGTTGACCTCAAAAATAGAAATAAAAAATTAGTAGGTCTTCCTAACCTGTTGTACTTTTTATATTTAGCAGAAATTATATTCTCACATAATATATTTTCACAGGAACTACTGTGGTGACTATGTTTCTGATGAATCTGGAGTGGAAATAAGACAGTAGATGAATTAACTTCTTGGGTTGGTTTAACAGCACATGGGAAGAATGACATGGCTCTAAGGAACACAGAAATCAGGAGCTGAGTTCCAGGGCAAAGCAAAATGAGAAGGAAGCCACTGCTGAGCACAAAGGTGTATGGTAGCAGCAAGCAAGCAAGCAAAACACTCTTTAAGATGCAATTAATGAAAACATGTATGCCAAATTTTGATGTCTTGGCAGTTACAAAAGAATAAGGACTTTATGTTGCAAAAGAATAAGAACTTTCTCTAACAAGGAGCTTGACATAGAAAGCAATTACCTCAGAACCAAAGCAAGTAAAATAAGGATGTGTGTAGAGCCAGAGAAGGATGAAAGGAGCTTAGATTATGAAAGAAGAGCAACACAGAACAGACAAAAACAGAGATGATCATTTCCCAGCTACCCCCACTTCCTATTATTAACCTGTTCTGCAGCAGGAATCCTAGACAGACATTAAGACTGTAAACCACAGCCACTCTCATGTAGAATTCCTGCTTACATTGGCCTATTGTTCATATTTCAGCCATTCTCAATTTAGCCTTCTGAGATCCATATAAAATCCCGAGGATGAATACAGATATAGTTATGGGTGAACTATTGTTCTCAAGGGTATAGGCTAAGCACTCCTAATAGAACACCTGTTGCATTCTCAGAATTTATTTCCATGCATTACAAGTGCATTCCAGTTCAATATTGCTTCTTTACTGGAAGGTTGCTCTTAGTAGGGGCTCCTTAAAGTTCAATAGCTGAACAAGATCATCTACAACTGAGACAATATTCTCCCTTTAGTACATTATACTAATGTGGTGAAAATGAGAAATAGAAACTAGGGGAAATACTGGAAGGAGATATTCAGTTAGGATAATCCATGTTGAATATGAATTTTTCTTGTCTTGACTTTTAAAAGCTTAAGAAGGTCCAGGTCATTTATTAATTTGTTCACTCCATAAGTAGTTATTAGTGTCTTATATGCCAGCCACCCACCACGATTTCACCTACAGACACTTAAGTAATACAGTAGTTTCTTTCTCCATGTATTGGGGGCCAGGCATGCAAGTAGCATAGAACAAGGTATAAATGCCACAATTAAAATAGTATTCAAGATATTCTGATAATAAATCAGTCTAGGGAAGACTCACTAAAGTTTAATAAAACCTTCTGGTGGTGATGGCCTTTGAATCTTAAATGACAGAGTCGCTAAAGGCCTCTCACGGTGCTAAGGTAATGATCAAAGCACATTCTAAATCGCATTTTGAAAAAAGGGAATTCTCAAGCACTTAATTGTGCTCCCGCAGAAGCTGTCCATAGACAGAGAGAGACAGTCTTTTGAGTAGAACTGGGGAGTCTGCATGGTTTACCATCAAGAAAGGTGTGTGTCAGGGTTGTATCCTTTCCCCAAACTTGTTCAATCTGTGGGCTAAGCAAATAATGCAGGGAGCTGAGCATCTGAAGAAGAATTTGGCATCTGCGTTGAAGGAAGAGTAATTTCCAATCTGCTATATCCATGTGACACAATCTCTCTTGCTGAATGTGATGACACTGGTCTTGAAGCATTTTGATGAAGATTTAGGGGATGAAGATATTCCTGGCCAACCCATTGTAATTACAATAACCTCATATGCATACAAAGGCTGGACAATGGATAAGAAAGACCAGAGCAGAATGAATGCATTTGAATTATCATATTAGTGGAAAACATTGAAGATACCATGGATGGCCAGAAAACCAGAGAAATCTGCGTTGGAAACAGTAATATCAGAATAATTTCAAGAAAAGAGGATGGTGGGATTTTTGTCTCATATATTTTGGGCCTGTTAGCAGGACGGTGTCGTCCCATTATGCCTGGAAAAGTCAACCATCCGTGAAAACGAAGACCTCAGTGAGCTGGACACAGTGGTAGAAACGATGGACTCAAGCCTCAGGACAGTGGGCAGTCTGGTGCCAGACTGGGCAGTGCTGGCTTCTGTTGCACATGCTCGTTAGGAATCACAACCAACTTGCTGGCACCTCAGAACCAAGGATGAGTATTTTTTTTATAAGTCATTTTATTAGGAGCTGATCCAAACATTATACTGCTCCATAGTTCAATCATACCCAGCGGTGTTGTACAGTGGCTACCTGTTTCAAACATTTCTTCCTCCTTGAACTCCTTGATAGCAGCACCCATTTGCTCCCTCTACCACCTCCACTGCCAGACCCCCCAAGATCCCTTATCTCTATAGATTCCCTTAGCCTGAGTTTTATATGCCAAAAAATCTAGACAAATGCATAATAGAGAGTCAAGAAGGTTACACACACACACACACACACACACACACAATTCTAGAACATTGTTTTAGAGTTGGCCATCATCCTCTTGCATGGTGATCACTTGATATACCCGTTACACATGCAAATTTCCCTATGTCATTTCTGCTGCCTTAAATCTAGATGGTCAAGACTTAAATGACTCGAGGTCACGTTGGAACTCTGCCCTTGTATCTAGTTTTTCAATGATTCCAGATGCAATCGAGATGGAATAACACTTTTCTAGAATCTGTTCAGGGAAGGAAAGATTTTTACAAAATTTCCAGATACTACAGGACTCATCAGGATCCTGTGATCTCATCAGACGTAATTTCAGGAACCCTGTGGACACTGATTGCCATTCTGACTCATGGGCTCTGAGGCTTTAACAAAAATCTAATTGGTCTCCCCATTAAACCCTCTGAAAGGCAAGACTGAAATAACCAGGACAATAATATTGAGTCACAGAATTCTCTAGAAATCCTAGGACATACCAAATCAATATAACATAAGATTCATTTTCAATATATTGTTCTATTTTTCTAAATGAATTAGCAAGTGGTGACAGAGGGTATATAACATAATAAATATTGGTAATATATATATATATATATATATATATATATATATATATATATATAACATGGGGAATATAAATCATTTTCTTTAAGGAGAGGAATACTTCTCTATTACTCAGTGATACTTGTTTGGCTATATTTATGACAGCAAGTCTAGATTATAGATAATATTGCTTTATATATTCCTAAGACTTCAGTTACTATTTCGTATTATGCCTAGAAGAAAATAAACCCGGCCATTAAATGGGGACTCTCCATAGTCCCTCTAAGGAAAACCAAATACTACATAGATCGCTTTATTTTGTTTTAGAGATATTTAATTTAACTTATTATTTTTGTGTTCCTTTTTTGAGGTTAGATATTTAAATTAAATTATGGATCCTGCTGTTATTGCTCCAAGAGCTTTCTGGATAGATATAATGATTGCTCTGGGCGGTAGTTATATAATCTTTTGGCAATGTGAGGATTAAGAGTACAGAGGTGGAGTCTAGCCTGTCAATCAGATCATAGCAAATGAGGCCTCTGTGTGGGCATGACCTTCTCCTGAGAATTCTGGGAAATCCTGTATTTCCTCCTCGGAGGCAGGAGAAGCCCTCTCTCTTTGCTCACTCTCTTGGAAACTATCTACTGACAAGGCTGACTCCTGTGAGATATCCCTGAGGAGAAACCACATGGACCGACACTGATGCAGCCCTGGGTGGTGGAGAAGCCACTTGGAGACCCTCCCAGTGCTGAGATTCTTACAACGCTACTGGACCCGGAAGACTTCCATCCCACTGGCCTGTGATTTTCCTGTATCCGGTATCATTGCATGTGTTGTGTGAGGCTGAAGCGGGCTTTATAGATTGATATCGGACACATGGGCTAATATTGAATTTATGGACTTGATCTGGACTGGGCTGGGATGTTTTCCCAATATTTAACTGCTATCACATATAAACCTCTTTCTTATTCACATGTGAGTCTCTACGAATTTCTTTCTTTAGTCTACCCAGACTAACACACTCTGTATAATGTCTGAAACATTACTCCATGTTTTAAAAAATATGTATTTATTAATTAAGGTGGTTCCTTGGTGGTGATTGATGAAATAAAGTGGTGATTATGACAATGATAACTCCAATTTATTAGAAATTTTACATATTCCTAGAATAGTTCAAAGACATTTACGAAGATCTAGTTTTTAATTATTAGGAGCTAGGTCTTTAATTTTTATAGAGAGCTTATTAGAATGCCCATTTTATAGGTAAAAAACCAGAATCACATGAAGGTGAACTGTTTTGCTTTCTGAGTAAGATGTGGAAGCACAACTCTCCCAAAGGCAGGTAGATACTCTGAGCCTAGATGCGAAGTCTCCATAGTATTGTTACTCAGTTTCAAAGACCCCAATCCCATTTCAGTAATTTCACACAGTCTTCACTATCTACATTTGGACAATCAATTCACTTCTGTTTTTGAGGGAAATCAACAATGACCGCCACTATGCTCTCACTCTGTCTTAGACGAACAACAAATGTAGCCGCAAACCTCACCCTTCACATCCAAGAAGTCTTCATCAATGAACAAATTACACACCCTACTCACTGGGACACACTTTTGTCTGACTTGACCTTAACCCTCAAAGCAACACCCTTATTGTTCAATATTCTAAATAGGTCTTGTGCAGCACATTGACCAAATGCAGTATGTCTTTTGATCTTGTGACTTTTGCTTCCATGAGCTTTGATCATGGATCCAAAGAAGACAAAATCCTTGACACCTTCAACCTTTTCTCCATTCATCGTGATGTTACCTATTGGTCTATTTGTGAGGATTCGGGGACTTCTTCACACTGAGTTGTAATACATTCTGATGCTGCAATCCTTGATCTTCATCAATAAGCAGTTCAAGTCCTCTCTGCGTGCAGCAAAGAAGGTTCTTCCACCTGCATTTTTCAGGTTGTTAATGAGCCTTCCTCCAATCCTGATGCCACGGTCTTCTTCCTATCAGTCAGCTTCTCTGCTTATTTGCTCAGCATAACGATTGAATACTCATTGAGAAGGTACAACTCTGGTGAACACTCTTCCTCATTTTAAACCATGCAGATTCCCTTGTTCTGTTCACACAACAGCCTCCTGACCCTTGTACATGTTCATCAGGAGCACAATCAAGTGTTCTGGAATAGCCGTTTTTCTTGAGGTTATGCATAGTTTGTTATGATACACACCCTTGAATGCCCTTACATAGTCCCTGAAACAAAAACCAGTATCTTTCTGATATTCTCTGCTTGCAGCCAAAATTCATCTGACTTCAACAAAGATGTCCCTTGTTCCATGTCCTCTCTGAATCCGCCTGAACACCTGGCAGCTCCCTGTCAATGTACGGCTACAACTGTTGTTGGGTGACCACAAGCACCATATTACTTGTATGTGATACCCACAACATTGTTCTATAGTTTGAACATTCTATTGTGTCACCTTCCTTTGGAATGGGTACAAACATGGATCTCATCCAATGGGTTGCCCAAGTGACTTTCAAATTTCCTGGCATAGACAAATGAGTGCTTCCAGTGCTTCATCTGCTTGTTGAAACATTTCCATCAATTCCTGGAGTCTTGTTTTTGGTGAATGCTTTCAGAGAAACTTGAATTTCTTCCTTCAGAACTATTGGTTCCTGCTCACATGCTGACTCTTGATATGGTGGAATGTGGACTAATTCTTTTGGTAAAATAACTGTATTCTTTCCATCTTCTTTTTATGCATCCTAAATTGTTCAATATTTGGCCCATAGAATCTTCAAATATCACAACTCATTACTTGAATTTCTTCTTGAGTTCTGTCAGTTTCACGTATTCTGCGCTTCTTCTTCCCTTTATTTTTCTAACTCTTGTTTTTGGCACATCATTAAAATATTTGGCTTAGTCTCCTCAAGGTTGAAATTCTCTATTCTACTTTGTGACTTCATCCTTTCTTGCATTTTCTGTAGCTAATACATGATGAAGAACATGTTTCAGAGTCTCTGTTTACATCCACTTTGATTTTTTTTATTCTTTCCTGTCTGTTTAATGACTTTTGGCTTTCTTCATGAATGATGTGCTTGATGTCTTCCCACAGCTCACCAGATCTTCAGTCATTAGTGTCCTTTTAATCAAATTTGTTTTTGAGGTCTTCTCAAACTCCAGGTGGGGTAGATTCAGGTCTGATTTTGCCTCTAGTGGACTTGTTTTAATTTTTTTTGTCTTTTTGCTGAACTTGAAAAATCAATTGATGGACTATTACACAGTCAGTCCCTAACCTGGTTTCACCTGCTAACATTTATCCTCTCCATTGTCTTTTCCTGCTGATGTAGTCAATTTGAGCTCTGTGCATTCCATATGGAGAAGTCCACGTGCATTGTTGTCTTTTGTGTTAAAACAGGGGATTTGTTATGAATAAGTTGTTGATATTGCAAAATTCTATCGTGAAATCTCCAGCTTGGTTTTTATCACAATGTATTTTCCAACCACTGTCCCTTCCTCTTTCCCCCCAATTTTGTATTCTAATCATCAATAATTAATAATGAATCTTGTTTGCATATTTTATCGATTTCCAATTGAAGTCGTTGGTTGGTAGAAATCTTCAATTTCTTCATCACTAACTTTTGTGATTAGCGCTTAAATTCAAATAATAGTTGTATTGATTGGATTTCCTAGAAGATGGATAGATATAATCCTATCATAACAGCATTGTCCTTCATGATTAATTTTACAATGCTGATGAATCCCATGCCATTCCTCTTGATTGTGTTATTTCCAGCATAGTAAATCATAATGATTTCTGGTTTTAAATGGCTAATGCCAATCTATTTCAGCTCACTAATGCCTAGGATTTCAATGTTTATGTGTTCCATTTCATTTTTGATAGCTTCCAATTTTCCTAGATTTTTAATTTGCTCTATTCCATTTCAAAGTTCTGATCTATAGCAGTTATTTACATTTTTTCTCTTTACCTTGAGTCGTGCCACATCATCAATTGAAAATCCTGAAGTCTCCACTCCTGAAGACTTTACCTGACTCCACTGAGAAAGCAGCTCCTCCTCAGTCATGTTTCTAGTGTCCTCCATCCTACCCGAGGGACCCATCCTCCAGCGCCATCTCTGACAGTGTGCTGCTTCCATTCATTTGGCCTTCCGTATCTGACAATGACTAGAAGCTATATGCATTAGGTTTTCGGGGCGGGGGAGCGCTCCTTCCTCCTTATTCATGAACATGGACTAAAATATCCTGTGTGAAGCTAGATTGTCAAAAGAAACCAAGCCTTGACATTCATATATGTATGAGAAAGAAATTTATATCAAGAAGTAATTTTATATCAAGAAGGCATCTTTGCCCAGTGGAACTCAAATTCGTGAGTCTGATGCTAGCCCGAGCCCTGGTCAGACTCAAGTAGTGGCCAATAATGAAGATGATACAGAAGGATGAAGAAGGGAACGGAGATCATAGATCAGTGAGTGTAGAGTTCTGTAGGTCCAAGGTAGATTGGAAAATGGCACAGTGCTGAAAGCGCCCAGGCTTCACAGCCCACATAGGGCAGCCAAAAAGCCAAACAAGCAGTAAGGGTGGAGAGCAAGAGAAAAGAGAGATGGCGAGTGAGAGAGAGGGAGAGGAGGAGTTAGGTGGTGCTGGGGGGGGGGGTCCCCAGTGTTAAGCTTATAAAAAGGCCACACCCCCAAGTAGATAATCACCAAGGTTGGACACCAAGCATATCTTACAGGTATTTTCAAATTGATATTCAATCTAACCACCACAGATCTTCAACAAAATTTGAGTGTCTTGGTTTAGTTCAAAACGCTATACCAAACCTCATCACAAGGTCTACCAAACAACTGAGAGTCCTGGCTAACTTAAGTGGAGACATAACCTTAACCATCACAAGGATGATCAAACTGAATCTAACAATTTATAAAAAGTGTTTTAAATTATGACCAAACAGTATTGATTCCAGAAATGCAAGCTTGATGAAATCTTTAAATCTCGGGGCAGAAAAAGATGGAAATTCTAGGTCCTAAGAGTTTCACCTAGAGCTGTGGTTCTCAACCTTCCTAATGCCGCGACCCTTTGATACAGTTCCGCATGTTGTGGTGACACCCCCCCGCCCCCAACCATAACATTATTTTATTTTTTTCCCATAACATTATTTTCATTGCTACTTCATAACTGTCATGTTGCTACTGTTGTGTGTCGGGTGACCCCAATAAAAGGGTCATTAGACCCCCAAAAGGGTCGCGACCCACAGGTTGAGAACCACTGACCTAGCGGAATCATGCTCCTCTAATGTCTGTTTGAGGGAAATATTTAGAGGCCTGGGCGGAGAGTCTGCTTAGACAACTAGAAATGGCTGCCAGACCTGGGGACCCCACGCTCACAAGAGCATGGGCAGGCCTGTGAATCACAGCAAAATTAAGGAACAGGAGAGCAGTGTTGTTTCACTCAACTATGAAAATCTAACCAACTATTTTCCACATTGGACAATAAGTGTGAAACTTGTGATATATTCAGAGGAAAGGGTTGCTCATTAAGGAGACAGCCAGACATGCCAACTAGTGCTGGGGGGGGGGGCGTCTAACCTGCAGAATTTTGATGTGAAGAAGGATGCCCATAAAATTATTTCCTTGTGCTTTATAACCATGCAGCCAGATTATATTAAAGTAACCTATAAGAGTGATATATTTTATTTTTCATTTTGCTATATGAGTTGGGCTGCTAATCACAAGGTCAGCAACTCAAAACTGGCAGCAACTTTACAGGAGAAAGATAGGGCTTTCTACTCCCATAAAGAGCTACAGTCTCAGAAATTCACAGAGGCAGTTAATTCAACCCTGTCCTATAGGGTCTTTTAGAGTGTCGCTGGGAGTAGGTATCCCTCCGTGGCAGTGCATATGGAGTACCGGTACCAGGAGCCCCAGGGCGTTAGTGGGTAAGCATTGAGCTGCTTACCCCTGGATCAACAGTTCAAACCCACTGGCAGCTTCCTGGAAGAAGGAGGAGGCTGTCTGATCCTATAAAGATGAGCAGTCCTGGAAAACCACAGGGGGACAGGGGAGGCAGTTCTACCCTGCACTGTAGGGTCTCCATGAGTTGGAATAGACTACTGGCAGTAAGTTTTTGTTGTTGACATTTTATACTATGACCCATTGCCATTGACTCAGTTCCTGACTCATAATCACTCTGTAGGACAGAGACTAAACATTTTTATGGTAGCAGAGAGCCTCAGCATCTTCTCATGGTACAGTTGGTGGGTTTCACCGGCAGACCTTGTGGTAAGTAGCCCAACAGTTAACACACTGTGTTGTCAGTGTGTCGTAATGTCCCCTATGAGTTTTCTATGAGTTTAGTGATTTAAATCAAGGAAAATTGATTATGTGAGGATGGTGTTTTAGGATTAAATCATTTATTGTACCTCATTTCTTCTACAAATAGTGATAAATTGTGTTAAGTACAATCTGGCATTCTGGAGTAGATTCTGGAACTGGAGAAAATAATATATTGTTGGGAAAACTGGTGAAATTGAAAGAAGTCTACAGTTTAGGGTGTACTGATATTGGTTTGTTAGTTTTTGACAAATGCAACATGTTAGTAATCTAAAAAATGGAGTAAAGGGCATATGGGGACTTTCTGGACTATCTTTGAAATGTTTTTATAAATCTAAAATTATTCCACCACAATAAAACACAACCAAGAAAATAGTTATGAATCATATCTTCTCTTAACATGCTATCATTCTCTAAAATTTCTAGCTGAGGATTTTATTGTGTTTTAATGAAGAGCCAATTATTTTGAGATCCTAATAACAACATCACCAGCCATGGTACAGCTATGAATTGGACATTTGTTTACCAACTTCCAAATCAGTAGTTCAAAATCACTACCCACTCCATGGGAGAATGATATTGTCTGCTCCCATTAAGATACATAGTCTCTGAAATCAGATATCGGGGGGCTATGATTAGATGCAATGTCGGTATGTTTGCTTTGGTTTATAGAGTGGATTCCAACTCATGGGATCTCTGTGCATATCTGAGTGAAACGGTGTTTCAGAGAGTTTTACAGGGTCAGAAGCCCTGTCGCCGTTATGCCACCAGGGTTCCAATCAATCCAACATATGTTATCAATTAAATAAGCTATTTTACAATTTCCCAGGGATTCGATTTTCAACTGGAAATACCCTCTGTTAACTATTTGTGCTTTTTAAGCAGCCTGCATATTGTAGTATTTTTGTGTAACTAAAATGTAATTTAAATATTTTTATTTCAAGGATCAATGAAAATACATGCTGAAAAAGTACACACACCCTTCTGTCAGGTGCTCTTTGACAGAGCAAAACCTGCCTCTCCCACTCAGATACATTTTTTAAATCTTTATTCTTCAAGTTATCTACTCGCAAGGTGAACAAATGACCCATAAAACAGCCCAATGGTGCAATTGTCACTTTAGTATAAGAAGGACACCAAAAAGTGCTAAAATTGTACAGTAGAGGCAGCATTTTATTGTAACCATAAACTCATAGTGGCCTGTAGGTATTTGCTGCAGTGTTTGTAATGATTCATACTTGGCAACCACGGAGCAAAGGCAGGATGACATTCTCATGTGCGAGACTGCTGATGGAAGGAGATGAAGCCGTGATTTAAGGGTACCTTGTGTGAAAGAGTGGGCCATCCACTCTCCAGTGCCACAGTTCAATAAAATGCTGGCAACATAACTTGCTTCGTAGAAAAATATGAATGTTTCCGGTTAAATATTCCCAGTGATAATTTTCAAAATATGCCACAATGCTCCTGAGCTGGCCTAACAGGTTAGGATAAACAGGAAGCAATATTCCCACTTTTCTATTGATGTAAACAGCTGACAGGATAACTCTCAAGTTATCAGGTTGAACTGAAGCTTAAGGAATATCAAAAAATACTTGTTATGCCTCTTGCTTACTCTAAATTATGGGATTCTAATTTTGGATTTTTTGCCTGCCTTTGCAATTACTCTCATAAATGTCTTCAGCAACTATATTTCTTCACTTTTATTCTTTATTGTGGTAAATATATATGAATATAGTTAATCCCCAACTTATGATAGGACCCAGCACCAACCACTTCATTATTACTCAATTATCATAAGCATCATGAATCCGTTTTACAAAAAACTCATGAAAGTGTTACATAGCCTGCTATATGGTAGTGTTTTGAATAAGAAATCTTAATATTGAACATCTGCAAGTGAACATCTGAGAATAAGAGTATCAGCAAATTATAAGCTGCAACAGGTGCATACTACCTATCACTAATGATAAATTATCCAAACACACACACACACACACATGCACGTACACGAGAGCTTTGTAGTATCTCTCTGGGATGACCTTCTTGCAATGATACAGTGGTTATTTCAACATTCTGCTCCTGTATAATTATTGGCAAGTTTTTTCATTGTGTTGTACAACCATTCCCTGTACTTGTTCGCAAATGAGCAAAGAATTATTTTGTGAAAAAAGGAAATCACTATTAACTCTCATTGCCTTAATCAAACATACTATCTAAAATTCTCTCATCGCATATCTGGGTTTACGTGCGCACACACAGGAATACACACATAATCATCAGTACCATCCTATGCATTTTTGGTTTATTTTCCATTTCACATTAGAATGTTAAAGTTGTGTTTTCACATAGATTCTATAATTATATTTATAATGTTACATCTAGTGAGCTAGTTCACCAAAATTCATTGAGCCATTCATCTGCTGTAGAACATTTCACTTTCTCTCAAAATTTCCTGATGGTGGATAACATGACACTAGGTTTTCTTATGCTACTATTTTTTGGGTTGTTAGTTACTTTTTAAATATAAAATTCCCCAAAGTGTGATCACTGTCTTAAGACAGGAGCTACGTTCTGGCTCTTGAGATGGGTTTCCATACTGTTTTCCAGCGCATGTGATCTTTTTCCTGGGCCACTAGCAAGCGCGGACGTTGAAGGAAACATGCTAGGGCTCCTCTTCCTATGGGGCCCCTCCCAAATGGCATTGGCTTGAGCAGTTCTTTATGTCCACTTATATTTTTGATGCAGAAAATGCCGTTTCCTTTTTGTTTATATATATATATATATATACACATACATACATACATACATACATACATACATACATACATACATAATGCATACATAGCCTTAAAAGTAGACATATACACTTACCCCGGGATGTTCAAAACATTTTCCTTTTGCCTTGCCAGGTAATAAGAATTGCATTTTTACTATTTTGCACCTTTACTATCAGCATTTGGTAACAGTGAATTATACTACTTAATCGTTCTGGCTTATATCATTTCTCTTTCTTTTTTGTCTCCATGAAGCCAACATTAGTTCAATGTTTGTAGTATTCTAAATAAAATTCAGTTTATTCATATATTTTATCTTAAATAGTGATATCTGAAGGAATTCTTACACTAGTGTAGCATGTATTTGTTTATGATAAAACACCACAGTGGTATACTGAGCAATGAAAAATGGTGTTACATAATTGTAAAGAATCAATTCTATTAAAGTAGATTATAATATAAAACATTCAAGATTTTTCTTCTTGGTTTCAGTGATAGCAATTATAGACACTATAAATGTTAGGTTAGTCTAGTCTCAAAAATTATAATGGTTAGGTTTGCTTCTCCTATTATCAGATAATAATACATTGATACTGGTGAATGAGCTGTGAACAATGCAATGATTCAGAAAGTAAGATGACAGGACCAGATAAACAAAAGGATCTATTTCCATTAAAATCATGTAATCATCAGTACATGCTCTAGATACATGTACTTTCATTCAATGACATTCATCTACTTCAACATTTGTATATGAGTTGAGATGACCATGTGCCTGGGGGACAATAGTGGACTTTTGGTTGAACTCAGTGTTAGGAATCTGGGTGCTGTAAAGGCAGTCTCCTTGTGAATGAGCTTGCCAATTCTCAAATTTCGTCATCATAAGAGGAGAAAACATGTATTAGTATGAAAGTGGTAAGTTGTAGCAAGAAGAAGAAATTGGTAACAACTCAATTATTTCCTTGCAGCAGGACAGAACACAGCAGACCCAAACCATTTTCTCCATGGAGGAAATTTGATGGTAGGTCCAGGTGGAATTCAGACCACCACCCGAGTCCTCCAACAGAGTCACCTATGCAGTCACAAATTCTCTTTCTTCGTGGAGCAATTTGTTAGCAAGAAGAAAGACGTTCACAAATGGGCTGTCACTCAAGTCACCCTTTATATGCTGGACAGAACTTTGAGTACTGGGTGGGATCAGAAAAAGATATTTCCCTCAAAATCCAGCCATTTCCAGCCAGAAATCTAAGGAGACCTCCAATACATGCACTGAAAGGGAAGTTCCATTGGAGAAAACAACTGTCCATAATCAACAACCAAAATGCCATAAATCACTTGAGCTTGAGCTGCCCAGAAAAGAAATTTCTTGACAACTCTTGTGTCCTGTAATTCCCCACGCTCCTTACATTATTCTTGTGTCAGCCTGCCCCATGGATTGAAAGAGAGCTGATCATAGAAAACATCGAGGCTCAGATGAAATGGGCTTCTAAAACTCTTACTTCTCTGCCAGGTAACACTATTACTGTCACCTTCTTCAGGAACCCCTAAGCCCTACTGTAGAAATATTGATATATCCTACAATATGAGTGAACTTTGAAAAACTCAGTGTAAAAAAGGAAAATAGATACAGAAGGGTATATATATAACATCATAATGTTTATCTTAAGTGTCCAGAATAGGGAGTGACAGTACCTATACACAGTGACAGATTCCAAGGATTGATGGCAGAGTGGGCTCAGAGATAGATAGGAGTGACTAATAACTCACAGGAGCTTCTCTTTTGAGGACGATGAAAATGCTCTGGAATCAATTATTGGTGATGGCTGAACAACCTTTACTAGAACCATTGAATGATGCACTTGAATAGGCTGAATTTTGTGATATGTAAATGGGATCTCCACTTTAAAAATCAACCAGTCAAAGAAAATGTGTAAACACTCTTAAGAGTTTTGTGCTCTGTTTTTCTCTCTGTGAAGAATGATGTCATGGTCAAGCCATTGTACACCGTGATTTGAAATCCAGTGGCTTCATTCTCTTAAGAAAGTTAGCTTTGAAGCAAAACAAAAAACAACATGGAAAAAATTCTATCTCTTACCTTTAGACTTTAAGACAAAGAAAGAAATCTATTTGAACTCTCAACATGGAGGGAAATTTTTTTTTCTGGAATATAAGAAGGCAAGCTGGATCCTCACCAGCAGTAGTGAGTTGGTTTGAATGATGTTCTAGAACTGACGATCTAATAGCAGAATGATGAATGCATGTTATCAGAGAGGGGGTCAAATCGGGGACACGGGTCAGAACGTTGATTGTGATGGTTCCACAGGGGGATCTGACTAAGGTGGTGACACTGGAGGTGGAGGTTAAGGTCAGGTGAAGAGCTACTCTTGCAGTTGATTTCAAAGGACTTGGAGGAGATCAGAAGAGAGAAAGAAAGGAGACATTGAGAGTCTGTCGGGTCGTTCAAAAATGAGTTACACATAAAAATTTCATTCATTTGGTGTATTTTGCCTTGAGGTGCTTGCAGGCTTTGCATGTGAAATTATCTTTTGGTGATTTAGAAGTATGAATTTAAGAGCCAGGAAAAAGAGTTGTGGTAATATTTGGACATCAATTCACATTTTGCCCCTAAAATTACTTTTTCTCCTTGGACAGCTGTTAAGGTACCATCAGTGTCTTCACATGAATCGTCATCATTTTTTAATTGCAAACTCCAAGCTATCATCATTGTTCTTCCTTGAGGTTCAAAATAAAGGTTTTAAGCCAGGGAAAAGACAATAACTTTCAGATAAAGTTGTTATTATTATTTAATATTATAAGATTCTGGGCATTTTACATCTCAAGTCAAAAAGTAAACAATAAGCAATAGATTTTGAGCATTGGGGACCTCAGAAAAATTTTCCTGGCTAGTGGTGGCAAGAATTAGAGAGTATTTAACTGGGGTGGGGCTCAGACACTAGGGCTTCCTTCATATGAGCATCTCTCATTTCTCTAAAATAAACTCTGATGGATATAGGGATGATGAGTGAGGAGGCAAACTCTGACAGATTTCTATGAATTTTTCATGAATGAAGCCAGAAGTAGTAAGTGTTGATCAAAATTTTTCTTTCTTTTTTTAAAAAAACATTTTATTAGGGGCTCATACAACTCTTATCACAATCCATACATATACATACATCAATTGTCTAAAGCACATTTGTACATTCTTTGCCCTAATCATTTTCTTTTCTTTTTTTTACATTTTATTAGGGACCAACATTTTTTTTTCTTACAAGCATTGTGAGGCAACTGAAAGTAGAGACAAAAGAAGTCTTGTTCAGACACAAGTAGGTATGAAGGGACCCCCCGTGGCTTTTATCTGGACACCAAGGAGTATCCCAGAGTTCCTGAGTCTCAGAGAAGCATTTAAAGTACATGGCTCCGTTTCCTTACTTGTGAAATAACTGACACGAGAGTTAAATGACCTAAAAGACATAAAATACTAAGACTAGAATCTGGCATATTATGATTAGCACAAATTTAACATTAGTGTTTATGTAACACATATGTAATTTCTTTGGTTGGTTAAAGAGTTTGGGGTAAAGAAGCACATTGCCTGTTTCTGAAATAGGCATGATTTAATTAGGCTTCTCAATTGAATGCAAGTTCTTGTTGAATAAACTGTATGTACCAGAAAGTGAAAGTGCTAGATGCATACACTTTATCTCCCATGTTTATTTTTTCAACTCAGGCACTCTTTGCATTGGCTGTGTTGTTGTGTGCCACTGAGTCAATTCTGTTCAGGGAGGAGCACATGCAAAGGTGGAACTGGGAACAAATGGACCAAAATCTGCCCAAGCCATGCTTGGTTGGGGGCACTGTCCATATCCGTACGTAGGTAGGAAAAAATGTAAGTTGACACCAAACTTGCAAATTACCGGTAGTTATATATATCTGCGTGTATTTGAAGGTATATGTAAGTATGTGTGCATCTATTTTATCTCTGCATTTAGTTATTTGCTAGTATTTTTAATAAAAAGTCTTTAGTTTAGAATCAACTTAATTATATTTAAGTGGAAACATTAATACCATAGCCATTAGTTTCACGTGGGTTCTCTGCTTGGGTAGATTGCATCCCAAAAATTACCCAAGTTTTTACCCAACAGAAATAATGGTAGGGCACTGGGACAGATTTTTGATATACCTGATTCTTAAAGGAATTCCACTATAGAATCTCCTCCTCTGAGTATAATTCTTCCATGGTCCCCGATTCTGCATTAAGCCTTCACTGTCAAACTTAGTGCCAGGAGTCAATTTTGACTCGTACCGACTCTACAGGACAGAGCGAGGAGATCTGCCCCTCTGGTTCTGAACGCTGTAAAGCTTTACTGGCACAGAAAGCTGTATCTTCCGTATGACGCTTGCTGGGTTTGTGGTTAGCAGTGTAATATGTAATCCACTCCACGCCCAGGTTCTCTTGTATTCAGGTAAAGGTGTCTTACTAAGAAACATTTGTCCATATAACAAGTATTTGTCTGGAATATCTTGATGTTTTGCTTAAAAAGAAAAGATAAGTGTTTATATATGAGGTCAATTTGAGGATTTACATGCTCTAAGGCACACATCTCAGAGACAAGAGTTTAAGGTCTCAAATTCCCCCATTAAATCTTTTCCACAGATCTTATATTAATGTTGCTCATTTCCATGCAATTCTCAAAGTATGAAAACTCAATTACTAGGTTGCCTCTAGCCTAATCTTAGTCTTTGACCTTGGCAACATGTCAGGTTTGGGGAAGTGAAGTGAGACATATTATTCAGTAGTCAGGATCAATACTTTGCATAATTGCCATCTCTACAGGAAGATTTTACCCAGCGTGGACAAGAGTTGACTAAGCAGAGTAGATGAAGGGACTTAGAGGAAGGACATGCGCAATAGCAGACACCCTCTATGGAAGATGACAGTTGACAAGAAGTAGATTGTCTGGTTATCAAGAGCAGAAGTTTCCCGATGTGAGGACGTAGAATATTTTGACTTGAAAGGAACTCTTTGGAGGGAGGAAACATTTGAGTATAAAGATGATAAATGTGGAGATTCCTTGGCCCCAGTGGAGTGTAGACTTAACAGAATATTAAGATGTCTTACATACACAAAAGTATTAGACTTATCTTGCCTATCATATCATTTTTGAATATATAGAAGGGTCTACATGATTTTCATGTAATATATATATTTATTTATAAAGTTACACAGTCCCTGCTTCTAAACTTCTATGTGTATTATATACAGATAGTATCTCTATATCTATATAACATATAATATTGCATATATATATATATATATATACACACACACAGAGCAGAGGTTAATAATCTTCATAGACATTGGCTTCTACATCTGCCCATTCTATTGGTATCTTTGATTGAGAATTACTCGTTGGTCACCCCTGTAGCAGGCTTTTCCGAGGCTCTTGCTGATAGGGAACTATATTCGACATGAAAAGTACAGGAATAGATTCAGATTATTTGTTACTCCTTCATAGAAAACAAAAGGTAAAAAAACAGAACAAACATGAACAATAGCAATTGCAAATCCTTAATATACCAATTGAAGAAAAAGTAGTTGCTTTAGGATCACTCCGAATTTACCCAAGACATAGAGGAACTTCAAGGACAAATGCCTAATACATTGCCCTCTGAGAACCATCATAGATATTGGCTTGTGTTATGCTCATAAATGAGAAAAAGAGAAGCCATGTTCAAAAATAGCAAGTTATAAATATGCCACTAGTTGAAGAGGGGGGAATAAAGTACACTCACTGTTGGTTACAGGTCTGTGGCTAACAATATAGTTCACGAATCTGGTAAGTTGATAGCAGGCACCTAATGGACTCATACAAAAGTAAATTGCTGTTTCGGATAATGTTACCTGAACAGAATTATGGAAAGTGGCTGCCCCTTACTTAGCAACTTGTCACTTTTTATTCTCAGTCCAGTCATTCTAGCATGTTCTCTGGTTCTTTTGAGCTGTGGAAACAGGAAACGATTAAATGGTTCTATAAATTTTCAAGTGTGTAAATGTAATAGGTACCCATATATGTCAGGAGAGACTAGCCCCTGAAGATGGACAGTGTTCTTCGTAGAGGGGCAACAAAATGAGGGGCAACAAAATGAGGAAGGCTCTCAGAGAGGAATTGACTCAGAGGCTGCAAGAATGCACTCAAGCACAGGAGTAATCCCGAGGCTGGCTCAGGACTGGGAAGGGTTTCATTCTGTTGTGCACAGGGTGGCTATGGGTTAGAATGGATTTGATGGTGCATAACACCAACAACACACACATATGCATGCATAGTATACATGTGTGTGTGTGCGTGTGTCCTGAGTCAGACTGAAGAAGCAGTGAGGAGAAAACAGAAACAGGAAAAAAGAGGAAAACTAGGATCGATCACTGTAACTAGTCAATGAAAATGCGGTTTTGCTTTTAGAGCTCTGGGACAAGGTACTTTATTTGTTCTTTTTAAAAAACACACAGAACTTTATGAAAGCTTTGTTGAAAATTAGGAAAAGGAGAAAAAAACATACCTCTTATTCTGCCATCAGACGTATTTTTAGGTCTATAAATCTACTTGTGTGCCCGTATGTATGCATATTTGTCACAGGGCCAAGTGGTACACATTTTGTAACTTGACTTTTTGTGTACTTCTATTTTTAAAGTTTCATCTAAATGCCAGAAGGGAAAAATGTATATGTCTAATGAAGTTTTTTTTTAAATAAAAATGTGCTTAAGTGTATCTACTAATCAATTCCAGCATTGGAATTCACACAGAAACTGAACAACATAGGAAATGTTAATGAGTTAATTCTAGTAGCAAGAGCAAAGCTAGGAACCATTTCATGTCTATTATTTCTCTCTGGATTTTTAAACTCTGTGTCTAATTCTTGCAATGTTATTGTTATCTAATCCACTACGAAAAACTTAATTTCTGTCGTTCGCACTCTCCATCCTGTTTTGTAGCACGGTTTCTAGCTTTGTCTTTCTTGTTTTCAACTGTCTTCAAATAAGTAAAGCATTTCATTTGATTTTAACACTTTGATATATATATAGCTTCTTTTTGTGTGCATATCCTCAGACTATGTCATGCACATGTAATATATAAATAAATATGTGAAAATTAACATGAGCATAATCTATTCCACAGGAACTAGGAGTTCCAGAAAGAGATTTTTTTTTATAGTCCCAATCACATGAGCTTTATAGAGCTGTAACAGATGCTCAGCTCATTCTACCTGGCCAAGTGAATGTGACACCTGATGGTGAGACCTGGGTAAACAATATGAGTCTACTGTGTAGGCAAGCTTGAGAACCACTGATAAAAAGGCTGCCCTTAGCCAGTCATTTCTTTCATGCAAAGGGGGATGAGCTGTGAGTGCAGAGCCGGGCATCCTAGCAGAGGACCTTAGAGAACAGCGCGTGTCTGTGAGAACGACTCTGGATTTGAAATGCCCTCCCTTCAGCTTGTATAGCCTCTCCTAATGTTTTAGTAGCTTTGCATTTGAGAGGGGCCCATTCACATTTTCTGCTTTTGCAGTTGTAACTCAAGGATCCAACCCTGATTGAATTCCTCAAACACCCTTGTCAGACACAGGTTGGTTTTGCACATCTCAGTAATGTTCTGTTTTCAAGTCCCCCTGCCCCCCGACTCTGTGGCAGTTGGTCTCCATCACCTGGCATTGATGGCCATGCTCGTCTCTGTGGCTCAGAGATGATGCAGAGTAGATGGGCAAAAGCATCTTATTTTCAAGACAGGGGCTTTATGCACACACAAAATTCATCACATACACACAACTTTGACAGGAAACTCACTGCCTCAAACAATATATACGGCTGTGCCTTTTTATCAACATCTCATCCCTTGGAGCTTCATATTTTATACCAATTTATCCTTCTCTCAAACAACATCTTCAGAAGTACTCTGTAATACTCTCTGTCCCCATTTTCTTTTAAGCAAACACAATACATTAATCATGGTTGTCTGTTGTGCAGAACTCTACCTGGGGCTGTCATTCACCCTGCATCCACAGCAAAATTTTGAGCATGTTTTCTTCTGTGCTCCTTCCCCCCTCCCCACACACAAATTCATACATTATCTATGGGAAATTCTACAGCACATTTCCTTATGACTGAAGGTATCCCTGATCAGGAAGTAGCAATTACGGAATAATAAGGGTAATCACATCAAGGAGAACACTGCCATTTCATCTCGTGGAGCGTCCCCATTGGAGCCTGCACCTGCTCTAAATCTGAGACTCCTTTCAGGTTGCCAAATATCAGTTTTCAAGGACTTCCAAGTGAATGCTTCAGACAACAAAGTCAATGTTTTTCCTTGAGAAGCTATCTGGAGTGGCTTAGCTGTACTCTTGTTAATAAATGCCATTGAGTCCGTTCAATTCATCATACCCCTACGTACAACGTGGCCTGGTTCACCCCATCCTCACAATCATTGTTATTCTTGAGCCTCTTGTTGCATAGTTACACCAAACAGCTCTCTTTGAAGGAGAACTTGCTATTGTGCAAGGCGCAGGGGAGTGAAAATAAGGATTTACATATGTCTCTCTTTTGCTTGCTTTCCAGTCGAGAAAATACTTATTCTTTTTGGAGGAAGGCTTGGCAAAAGAATAACTTGGATATGTTTTTCTGGGTTCCTGAATTATTTAATCTCAATATGATGACACAGTAGGAATTATTAGGTTCATAGAACCTAAAATAGTCAAAACAAAGTGGATGAGAATTGATTTAGCTTTCATTTGGCATTGTTAGAGAGTTCTTAAATCACGTAATTCAAGGTTATCCCCAAAGACTAAGTTAGCGGATTGTTCTATAATGACGTTACTATCTTTCATGTCAAAACATAAGACTTTATTTTCCATAGAAACTTGATAAAAATGACTTCTCATTTCATTCTATGCACGGAGGGTTACTAAAGTGCTCTTTCAAATATTTCTGCAAATCCTAGTTAATCAGCGGTCAACGGGATATTACCTTTTAATCCCATAAAACATGTGCCTTTTTCACAAGGCTTATTCACCTGGAATAGATTGACGTTGATTATTAGTTAAGAAGAGAAGTAAGAGATTTTAAGTAGGAAATGGTTTACTAGGCGGTGAACAGTACTCTGGTGAATGAGACAGTGTTGGCACTGGACTTTCACAGAAAGGAACTGCGCTCTGTGTTTTTGTCCTCAGACTCATACCGATTCCCCTTTGCCTTTCCCTGCCCACTCACAGTTTCCTTGACAAAAGCTGCTATTCATAGATAATGGGACTCTCCACAGAGGAGAAGCACAAGGGGTGAAGAGCACAGAGAACACGGCTGGTGATGAGCAATCAGAAATCCTGTATAATTAAATGATGCTTTGCTGGCTTCAGCTGAGCGCATTTAAAATGGCTTTAATGGACATTAGAGGTCCTTGATGAGATCTTAGTCGGCCGTGACATGATCCTTAAAAAAGTCTTCTGTGAAGGCTGGAGAAATAATGTCTCAGGAATCAGATGGAGTTGCACCTATCAACAGGCTGTTTGCATGTTCTCCTCAGATGGCAACCCCCCGTCTCCTGAGAAAGCAGAAGCCTCCAGTTCACATGGCCTCTGGCAGTTTTCCATTTTTGAGGGGAATTCCTGAGTTTAGAGGATTAAATTTCAGCTTTTCTGAGACCTTTAGGATTCAAATTGCATGTATTGGATGCTTATGCTAAACCAGTATTGTTCTAGAACCTTGGAGGGGGGGAGCTAAAACAAATAGAAACATGGCTACCCCAGATTGTTCAGGATGTATTGGTAAAACACCAGTGCCAAGAAAATACACAATTCCAAAATCACGTAAAATACTTGGAAATGGATTGTGTTCTGTTGTCTACTGCTGGCCATCATGTCCTTAGCCCTTCCTGGAGGAGTATGTTGCCCAAGATGTGTCTATACTTTTTACCTTGTGAGATAGTTAAGATTTCTTGTGAAAACCTGGCCAATAAACACATGTGGGGTTAATTCAAGGGCAGAGAGATAAATGACTGGGTGAGCCTTGCCTTTCTAGTTATTGAGTCTCTTGCTTTGTGATGGTTGGACCAGGGTGCAACTGCCTTAGTCAGTTCCTTGCTTTAGCTTGCAAGGCTCACTTCCTGCAAGACACCCTGAGGAGAAGCCACATGGACCTACCTAATGCAGCCCTAGGTGCTTGAGCAGCCACATGGAGACCCCTGCCAGCGCTGAGATGCTTACACATTCACTGACTCGCTTTCCTCCTGCAACTGGCATCATTACTTGTGTTTTGTGAGATGGAGGAGGACTTTGTGGATTGGTGTTGGACATATGGGTTAGCAGGTTAATGTTGGACTTGTGGGCTTGGGTAGCACTGCGTTGGGATGTTTTCTTGATGTGCACTTACCCTTAATATAAAACTCTCTCTTATACATACGAGTTTCTGTGGATTTATTTCTCTAAAGTACCCAAACTAACACACCTAGGCTTTGAAAAAAACATTTCTCTTTTATATACCAGACAAATGTATGCTACCCCTAAGATTTAGTATGTGTTTACGTACTTTTGTTGATTGGGTCACTGTGAGTCAGAATCAACTCGATGGCTGTGAGTGTGATTTATACTGATGAGGACTCTGAACAACTCCATTATCAAAATACAAATGCAGGAAGTACAGAGCTTCTGCTTCATATAGAAGAGTCAAACATCTATATATTTGTTTAAATATATTATGGGTGCGTATCTAGCGGGTGTCTTATTTTAATAAAATTCCGGGAGAACTATACCTACTACTCTGAATTTGGCTTTTAACAATCATCTTTCTAGGTTAGCATATGCAGATTCATTTCATCTTTTCTCAATTGTCACATAGGATTGCAGTGTATAGATCTATTATGCTGTATTCATTGGATTCCCCTTTGCTGGACATTGAGATGGATTATAACTAAATTACTGAAACTCAAATGAAGGCTGAGCATGATAGTGGGACAAGAGGAAAGTAAAAGGAAATAGAGGAAAGAACTAGGTGACAAAGGGTATTTATAGAGGTCCAAAGACTGGAATGTACATATGTAAATATATTTATATGAGTATAGGGAAACAGAGCTATGTGCATATATTTATAGGTTTAGTACTAAGGCAGAAGATGGACATTGGGCCTCCACTCAAGCACTTAATCAATGCAAGAACACTTTGTTGTATTAAATTGGCATTCCAGGATGCACACCTTCCTGACACGATTGCTGAAGAAAAATGTGTGCATAAGCAAAAATAGTGAAGAAAGCTGACCGAAAGATATAGTGTCTGGGGTCTTAAAGGCTTGAAGATAAAGAAGCAACCATCGAGCTAAGAAGCATCAAAGCCCGCATGGAAGAAGCAAACCAGCATGTTTGACCACAGGTGCAGAAGGGACCAGTTATCAGACATCAAAGAATTAAAATCTTATCAATGGGTGCCCACCTCTCTGATACGATCAATGAAGACAAGCGTGTGCATAGGCAAATGTGGTGGAGAAAGCTGATAGTGCCCAGCTATGAAAAGATATAGCGTCTGGGTTCTTAAAGGCTTGAAGATAAACATGTGGCCATCTAGCTTAGAAGCAACAAAGCCCACTTCGAAGAGACACACCAGCCTGTGTGACCACAAGCTGTCGAAGGGATCAGGTATCAAGCATCAAAGAACAAAAAAATCATATCATTGAAAATGTGGGTGAGTGCAGAGTGGAGACTCAAAGCCCAAAGGTAGCCAACTGGACACCCATTACTGAAGGGTTGTGGGGAGGAGTTGAACCAGTCAGGGTGCAGGGTAGCAATGATGAAACATATAACTTTCCTCTAGTTCTTAAATGCTTCCTCCCCCCTACTATCATGATCCCAATTCTACCTTACAAATCTGGCTAGACCAGAGGATGTACATAGGCACAGATAGCAACTGGAAACACAGGGAATCCAGGACAGATGACTCCTGCAGGACCAATGGTGAGAGTCACGATGCCTGGATGGTGGAGAGAATGTGGGATAGAAAGGGGGAACTGATTACAAGAATCTACCTATAGCCTCCTCCCTGGGGGCGGGATAGGAGAGGAGAATGCGGGGGGAGACATTGGACAGTGTAATATATGACAAAATAATACTTTATGAATGATGAAGGTTTCATGAGGTAGGGGGAGTAGGGAGGAAGGGGGAAATGAGCAGCAGATATTAAGGGCTCAAGTAGAAGGCAAATGTTTTGAGAATGATGATGGCAATAAAGGTACGGATTGTGATAAGAATTGTACGTGCCCCCAATAAAGTGATTAAAAATCAAACAAAAAATAACCAGCGTTGTTCAAAAGCAAGGATTTCTATGGAATGGAAATGATGACTGGATATAAATGCCTTTTATACTTAGAGATGTTTCATAAAGACCAAATAAGACAGAGTAGAACTGCCCCCATGGGATAATCAAGGCTGTGATCTTGATGGTTATGTAGTGGGTTAGGCGTTTGGTTACCAACTCTGTACTAAATAGTTCAAAACCACCAGCTGCCCTGCACGAGAAAGATGAGGCCTTATCCCTATTTGCTAGAGCCAATACATTGAATACAGTAAGCACTCAAAAACCTGTTCTTGAATATTATAAACACTGTTCTTTTTATCACATCTCTTGTAACATATATTAGAAACTATATTCAAATATATATGTGTGTGTACACATATGTATGCATACATATGTATATATGACTATGAAAATAAATTGATTACTACTTGATTTCCACTTCTATGATTAAAGTAAATGTAAGCTTATTTTCATGTTTACTTGCTATTAAGTTTTGGGGGAATTCTTTCTCCTTGATCTTTGTCTTTCAGTTGTCTGATAGGGAAATGAGAAGGCTAGATGGGTTTGTACTTTTTAGGCTATTGTGTCTCTGCTGTCTCCCATAGCAACTCAAGAGAAAAAGTCCCTTCCTATTACAATTAGACACAGCTCCGCAGGGACATTGGATGGCTTTTCAAGAAACCATTCCTTTTGTTACACTCTCTAATTTCTTCCCCAGGACTTAGGAACAAACATTCCCCATATCTTCCCTATAAAAATTTTCTATTTTTGAAATTATAGTAGCTATTGATTTGTTTTATTATTGCGTATTGGAATATTTCTTGTTAATTCCCACTCTCAAGGTTTCCCATAAGTAGAAAGTCTGATGAAGGAAGGACTTTGTCTTTCTCCATTTTTATATTGTGAAAAAAATTATATATAACCAATCATTTACCTGTAATGATTCTTCACAAGCACAATTAAGTAGCATTAGTTATGATTATCAAACTATCCAAATATTACCATTACTTGTTTCCAAAAGTTGCCTTTGTCTGTGTGCCCCAAACACTGGGTTCCAATCCCCTACCCCTTCCCATCTAACACTGCCACCCACTAACGAGCCTGGGCCTCTATACATTTACTTATTCTAGACATTCTATACAAGTGGAATGTTAAAATATTTTCTCTTTTATGACTGACTTATGTTATTCCATTCAGCATCATACTTTCAAGGGTTTCTACTTCACTGGATGACCCTACTGGTATTTGAACCAAGGATACCATTGCTAATTTCAAAAGGATCTTGGCTGAAGCAGAGAAAACCAGAAAGATTTTGCTTCCGTGTTGCTGACTGTGTTAAGGCACTTGACTGTGTAGATGATAACAAACTATGGATTGAATGGAAATTCCAGAACATTTCATTATGCTCATGCAAAACCTACACACGAATCAAGAGTCAGTTGTATGAACAGAACAACAGAGGACTACATGGTTTAAAGTCAGGAAAGATGTGCCTCAGAGTTGGATCACCACCATATTATTCACTCTGTATGCTGAGCAAAAGAAAACAGAACTACATTACATGAAGAAGAATGTGCATCAAGATTAGATGAAAGCTTATTCGTAACCACAACTTCATTTGCAGAAAGGGAGGAGGACATGAAGCACTTGCTGAGGAAGACCAAAGATAGCAGCAGCCTCCATAAGGATGACAACTCAGTGTCAAGAAGACCAAAATTCTCTCGCCTGGATCAATGGGTATAAATGGAGAAATTACTGAACTTGTCAAGGATTTGGTCTCGCTCGGATCTACAATCAATGCTCATAGAAGCAGCAGTTGGGTAATCAAATGACTCATTGCATTGAGTGAATCTGCTGCCCACAACTTCCTTAACGTTTTGAAAAGCAAGGGTGCTACTTTGAGGATTCAGGTGTGCCTGCCCCAAGCCATTTTCAATCTCATGAAATGTGAAAGTTGGACATTCAAGCAGGAAGACCGGAGAAGAATAGATGCATTTAAATTATGGTGCCGATAAAGAATAGTGAAATTAGTATGAACTGCAAAAAGAACAAACACATTTTCTTGGAAGAAATATAGCCAGAAGGCACCTTGAAAGCAAGGATGGTGAGACTTCATTTCAAGTACTTTGGGCATTTTGTCAGGAGAGACCATTCCCTGGAGAAGGACATCATGTTTGGTAAACCACAGGGGCAGCACAAAGAAAAAAAATTCATATCATTTTGTGCTCACCTCCATGATACAATCGCTGAAGACAAATGGGTGCATAAGCAAATGTGGTGAAGAAAGCTGATGATGTCTGGCTATCAAAAGATATAGTCATCTGGTGTCTTAAAGGCTTGAAGGTGAACAAGCAGCCATCTAGCTCAGACACAACAAAGCCCACATGGAGGAAGCACACCTGTGTGTGTGTGATCATGAGGTGTTGAAGGGATCAGGTATCAGGCATCATCAGAACAAAAAATCTTACCATAGTGGATGAGGGGGGAGTGCAGTGTGGAGACCCAGAGGCCATTTGTAGGCCACTGGAGATACCCTTGAAGAGGGGTCTCAGTTAGGAGACTTGCCAGACAGGGTGTGATGTAGCAACAATGAAAAATACAACCTTCCTCTAGTTCCTAAATGCTTCCACCCCCATCCCCATCCCCACTATCATGATCTCAATTCTACCTTGAAAATATGGCTAGATCAGAGGATGGACACTGGTACAGATAGGAAGCAGAAACACAGGGAATCTAGGGCAGATGATCCCTTCAGGACCAGTTGTGTGAGTGGCGATACTGGGAACGTATAGGGAGGGTGGAAAGAGGGACCCGATTACAAGGATCTACAAGTGACCTCCTCCCTGGGTGATAGACAACAGAAAAGTGGGTGAAGGGAGACGTCGGACAGGGCAAGATATGACAAAATAATAATTTATAAATTATCAAGGGTTCATGAGGGAGGGGCAGCAGGGAGGGATGGAGAAAAAGCCAGGGGCTTAAGTGGAGAGCAAATGTTTTGAGAATGATTAGGGAAATGAATGTATAGATGTGCTTTACACAATTGATGTACGTATGGATTATGATAAGAGTTTTATGAGCCCCTAATAAAATGATAAAGAGGAAGGTCTTTGACAAGATGGGTTGAGACCATTTTTGCAATAGTGGGCTCAAGCATCGGGACAATTGTGAAGAAGGCGCAGAATGACGCTTCATTCTGTTGTGCATGTGGTAGATGTACATACAACATATGAGGCATGGGAACTGACACGACGATAGCTAACAACAACTTAGCTGATGTGTCCTAAGGGGTGAGAGCAGCCACTGTTGTCCTGTGGATACTGACATCCTGTGGATACTGACGGGATTCTGAGACTATCAGTCGTTAAGGCAACGGCATTCTCATCTTTCTATGAGGTACGAAAGACTTGGGGTGAGAAGCTGAACACTCATCCCACAGCACCACCAGGGCATCTCAGTAGGTGCTCAGTAACCATCCACTTACTGATTGACTGGCTTGTCTGGAGAACATTCCAATGTACAGGCATCCTGCCTGCCTATCCCAACATCGACAGTTTTTCATTCAAATCTGCACACTCAGACTTTCTCTTGCATTTGGACGACATCTCCAGAATGGTGCCTACTTTTTGTAGGCCAAGTCCAACTAGCTTTAGCCACAGGTGAGCAATGGAAGGTATCCTGGTGGAACGGGGATGAC
The DNA here is from genome assembly GCF_050624435.1 of Tenrec ecaudatus. Lineage (NCBI taxonomy): Eukaryota > Metazoa > Chordata > Mammalia > Afrosoricida > Tenrecidae > Tenrec > Tenrec ecaudatus. The sequence goes on from NC_134544.1 coordinate 16,324,972, forward strand.
TTTGCCTGGTGCATCCCTTGTCAGTTGCTTACAGCTTGGATGATCTATTTAACCTCTTGCTGCCTACCTTTCCTCAGCTGCTAAACAGGCCAACCATCTTGCTTGCCTCCTATGGTTAGTGTGAGGATTAATAGAGGTGATATATGTAAAGTACTTAGAGCAGTGTCTGACACATAGGGAGTGCTTGATGGATGTTGTTGTTATTATATTAGCCCGGGCCATAGCTAGAGTTCTGTGTCTGCCTCCCCCCTTTGAGGTCAGGGAGGAGTCTGCATATTATAAAGGTGGCAGCAGGGGTAGATGTGGCTTGTTTGCAAATTTCTGCCCAGAAATTGCATATTTTTTCTAAGGCCCTTTAATGGGACATGCCATGCAGTTTTAATTCTGAGTGCTTCTAACCGCATCTGTGATGGGAGTAGATATTATCCTATTTCCTAGGAAAGTCAGAGGCACAGAAAGGTTAAATGATTTGTTCAAGGACATAACAAATGAGTGGTGACTGGGAGATAGAAATTCTATGACTTCTAGCCCACTGCTCCTGACCAGTTTCATTGTATGTGGATGTTATGTTCACCCTTAATATTATCGAGCCGGATGGCCTGAGTTCATCTCACATTTCCTGTCTCCTAGCAGTATGCAGATGGCTCACATAAAAGGGAGGTTACAAGTCAAATGTTGTATCATGGGCAGCAAGACACTGAAATTGAAACACGAGCCTTCCTGCCATCCCACTTTTATTGAAGGCCTGTGCTTTTCTCTTTACTCACAGGGAAATGCTATTTATTTGCTTTCAGGGGGAAGGCACAGCCTCCTTTGAAATTACTTCTGTCAGTCGCAAAATAAAGTTATCAACTCTATGAAAGGAAAAGAGAGATCACCTTGGCAACTTCAAAAATAATAAAGTGTGCTATTAGAACAGGTAAATTTTTACACTAGCAGCAATTTATAATAAAACATTAAATCCATATTTATTGCATGAAAACATAAATTGGACCCCATTTGCACTCACTCCTTTATAGCCACGTGCTGTAATAGAGGAGAAAGCTGTAATACATAAGGAAAACATACAAATAGAGAAATATTTCCTAGAGGTGTTTTAGAGACAGAGACTAAAGGAAGTTCCTTTTGTTAAACATTACAAACTCATGTTTCATGAATTACAGCTTCAAGTGGAGGATCAGAGAGAATGGGGCCCTAGGAGTCGTTCAATGCTAAACCCAAAACCAAAGCCCTAGCTGCTGAGTTGACTTTGACTCCTGGTGGCCCAACGCGTGAGGCAGATGGGTAGAAATGACCAGAACAATGCTTCAAACAGCAACAGCAAGGCAATGATCAATGGCAGGGGACACGAGTGAGAGCCCACCGATAGCCAACGGGCCCATGGAGTGAGACTGAGGACACCATGGCTTCCAGTACTGACCCAGTCGTAGGACAGCCACCAAGACCGATCAGACATCCCTGAGGAGAATTGTGGGAGCTGGAAGCACAGAGGTTGATCCCTTAGCTGGGGCTCAGCAGAGGGAGTAGGAGAACCTCATCGGCAATGACACAAACTGGAAAGTAGAGGGGAGCAACAGTCTCCGAGACTCTCAATTCTGGAGGAGAAAGGAACTGTTGAAAGAGAAAATAGTACACTCGGAGAAGAAAAGGCAAGTCCAACTTTTAATATCTGCATCCAATGACTTCTTAGGCCATGACTCTGCAGGGTTTCCCATCAGTGGGGTTCTGAAGCGGAACACGGGGCCTCTCTTCCTGAGGGATTTTCAATGGAGTCGTACCTCCACACCCCAGACAAGAGCCCACCTGCTTGTGCCACAAAGGAACTCACGCCTCTGTGATTAGATACGGAGACTACCACACTGTTCTTTTTTTTTTTTTCTTGTCAAGGTCTCAGTTTATTACCACACTGTTCTATGGCTTCCTGCCTACCTCACCTGTGTCTAGAACAGTATTCTCTTATGATTCCACCTAACTTTTGAAAGCCCTGCCAAGAAGCACCATTATGCCCATTTTAGAGATGAGAAAACTGAATTCCTAAGCAACACTAAATTAACCTGGCAAAGTCATCCAGTGCAAGAGTTGTGCTTACAGGCAGGGATCAAGAACTTTCCACCACCCTTACTAGGGTCACCTAGGAGACTACTTGCTTTGGGAGCTCATTATGTGGAACCAGTCATTAGGGAAAGAAATCCAACTGGAAAGTTTTGTGGGTTCTTTTTCCTGGGTTAAACATTTAACCGGCCTTAAACACACCTACTCACTTATTGCCTATCTTATTATCTGATATTCTGCATTCATTCATGACAACGGCAAAAAAATTCTATCCAATTATTTTGTGCATTGCCAATGTACGTCTGCAAGTCCTGCATGCCAAGCGGAGAGCAGTGCTGCCCGTAATGAGTCAAGCGCTGTTAGGTTGGCTGGGCCATGCTTCTTAGTGGTCTGGCAGTTAGGCAATGAGGTAATGATGAAATTTGGCAGGGATCTAATGTGGTTATCTGCAATTTTTGCATAATGTCAATCTTTGCAAAATGACCTAGTCTTTGAGACGTAACCACATGTATAACCGAGAAGTAGGTGAATGTCTCTTTTACTAAAAAACAGTGAATACCCCTTTGCATGTTCCTTTCATTTTGCCGGGGCTGAAAACTGTGTCTTATTACCTAGGTGGGGAGAGGGGGCTATCATTTCAAAAGCTTAGAACATCAAATACAATAAGACATCATGCTTATCGACCTAAACAGAATAGAGGTTTGTTTGTGCTAATAAATAGTGTTATCACAGGGTAGGTCTAGAACTCCAAATCTGGATTGGCTCACAGACTTTAATAACATCGGGAGAATTCTAGCTATTCCTCTCCGCATCTCTCTCAGCTTTCTTTCTCATTGTGTGCCTAACAGTGTTATCCTTATATTTGCAAAAGGGTTGGGGCATATCCAGGCCTCCGAGTCTCTATACCCAGAGAAGGCTAGAGTTTCTGTGACCACACTCAGCAACAAGGGAGTATTGAGACTCATTGCGCTAGATGGCTCATTAGACTCATATGTTCAAACTTGAACACACCCTTGTGGACCACAGAAGTGCCTTGCTCGTGGCCTAGGATTGGGCAATGCAAACCATCCCTAGAATCCCAGTGGAACTCTTCTTGCCCGTGACTACTTGGAGAGCAAGAGTATGGACTTCCAATGAGGGTTGATTACTACAATGGTGAGCATAGGTGGGCAGCGAACCACGAAGCCTCCTCATGAGAACAAACGCGAGGGCTCTGTGATAGGTTGAACAGCAAAGTGAAGACCCGTGACTTTACTTAAGTTCTGGGCAAATAACCTTGGAAGTTACCACTAATATTCTTAGAGGGATTGATGGGAAGAGCTGGCTTCATATTTGAGGGCAATAGAAAACTTCTATTTTTGAACATTTTACCCTTAAGAAAAAATATAACAGGTAATGGTGATGCACAGTACAATCCAAAAGAGATGGCATCGAAAGAAAAGTGGAGCTCTCTCTCACCATCACTTCCCGCTCCGAAATGTTTATTCTTCTGCTTCATGGTAAGCAAATGCAACCGTTTCCTTTTTCCAGTGCCGTTTCAGGAATTTAGGAAAATTGACGTGCATGTTTTCATTTTCAAGTTTCCATGAGTGAAAAAAGAAAGGGCCTCTCAACTCATTTCAGCAAGCTAGTGTAATCCTCGTGCCAAAACAGAAAAGAGATTACAAAAAAGGAGAAATATTAGTACCCCAAATCTTAAACAAAATTGTAAATTGAAAGCAAACATGTATAAAAAAGAGAATATTCCATGAAAATTGGATTATTGCATGAGAACAAGTTGCTTCTGTTATAAAATCAGAGGTGTTATGATTTGTACTTATCATATTCAGAAATTAAAAAGAAAATGAAATATAGTCCAACCCCAGTTTGTGAATGTCTAATCTATGGACAAATCCTACCTGCCTCTTAATGTTATGTAAATGTCCCTTCATTTTGCAAGAATTGAGCCAACATAGTCTATGTCCACAACACACTTTCATCACAATCATCTTCACTTGCTGCACATGCAGCTTGTAAACCATTGAAAGGCATTCAGCCTTTTGTTTGCACCAAAGTAAGGCTAAATGAGAACCGTTTCCATCTGTCCCCATTCACCTGAAAATTTGACTTACAAACACACTAGGAAACAGATCTCATTTGCAATCTGGAGCAGGCCTGAAATGATCGCATTAGATCCTAGGGTCCCAAACTTTGATGATCATTGGGATCACGAAGGCCTCTGGTAAGAATCCAGGTTCCTGGGCTCACTTGCAATCTAATAAATTAGGGTTTCTGTGGGGAGAAGTCCAGGGATTTGTAGTTCGACCAGATCCCCAGGTGATTCCAATGATAAATCAAGTTTGGCAACATAGGAATTAGATGGTAAAAGTAACTAATGAAATGAAATGCTTGTTTTATATGTCAAAATACTTATATAGTAAACTAGAAACAGAAGGGTACTTCCCTAGCCTGGTAATCCATGAAAGTTTAAAAAATTCTACAAATAATTCATTACAATTTATTCAAATATTTTCCCCAAGAAGATTACATACTTAAAAATAAATTTAAGAGTCAGTTGAATTTCTATGTATTCAGCAACAAAGAACTTAGAAAATCCAATTAAAGAGAAGATAACATTGAATATGGTATTGAAGTCTATCGGGTACAGTTAAGTATTGAAATGTATTGCCCCAAAATATGTTCTGTAACTTCTAACACCTACACTCATGGAAGCAATTTTAGTTGGGAAAAGGGGCTTCTTTGTTATGGTAATGGGATAATGTCAGTGTAAAGAACATTTAAATCAATCACATTTGAGGCATAAAAGAAGAAAATTAGGCCAAACAGCAAGGAAATATCAATATAGAGAGACGAATGCCATGCAGCAATATACCAAGGGGCCAAGGGAGAGAACCTGACAGACGAGGGTTTCCTCTGAGAGGACCGAGAAAGCCGCCCCTGAAGTCCAACTCGTAGCCTCGTCCAGTGGAAGAAGTCACCTTTCTTTTCTTATACCACTCCCCTGGGTGCTTCTCCTCACAGCAGCACGAGGAAACCAGGACAAGGACTCAGGAATAGATGCAGCAAAGTATATTCAACGGTGGAGAGGGAAATGATTTTAAAACACTTGATGATACGAAAGTTTATTTAAATAAATAGAGCTATCATCATGCATACGAACTCATCGGTAAAGACATTGAATCTTGCCAAAGATTTATAAAGGCAGTGTCTTTCTAATCCAAATCAATTTATAGGATGAATAAGGCTATATGAAAACACGTATGGAAGAGTGAAGGGCCAAAGCTAGCAAGATTGTTTCGGAAGAAGAAAGCAGAGGAAGTCAAACTCTCCGATAGTAGATTACGTGAATCAGTATTTTAAAAGACGGGCTGTGGTTGAATTAATGGGGCCAGTGGAGAATATGGAAAGTACTGTGACTCCCGGAACCACAGACACAGCTTGGGAGATGGACAGCCAGAATGCGCCTTAGAGGCAGGATGGCAGGACTTTGTCTCCTGCACCTTGTCATGTTATGAGGAAGAGCCGATGGCACCAATGCACTTTGTACTTCCGGAGCTCATGAGTTGCAGATGAGATGAAGGTCAAGGCATCATCAAATCTATGCTTCTTAAGGCTTCAGGGGGAGGTTTTGAGGTTTTCCAGTTTCTTGGCGTATGGCTCTTCCTTTCTTTTAAAAACTCCAGGTCACATTCAAGTCATTCTTACCAACATCATTATGACCCTTGCTCTTCTGCCTTCATCTTTCACCTTAAGGGTTGTCTTTACATGGTTCCCACACAGACAAGCTAGGGCCTCTTCCTATTTAAGGCCAACTGGCTGACCATTGTCATCCAGTCAATTCCAACTCACAGTGATGCTGTAGGGCAAAGTGAAACAACCCCCAAACACTTCCAAGCTTGTTTTCTTAATGAAGTCACATGTTTCCCATGAAGTCACTAATGATTTCAACCCCCATCTCTCTTCCAGTTATCCAAGCACTTCATCACTGAGTCACCAGGACTCCTAGTAAACTGATCAGCAACCTTTATTCCATCTGTAACTTTAATTTCCCTTCACTCCATAGCAGAATTTATTCACAGATTATGGAAATTTGGACATCAATATCTTTGGATTTGGGCATTAGTCTGCCTTACCGCAATATTCATATGGCTTGTAACATTTAAAACACCTTTTCACACATTTCATGACTCCTATATAAATAGCTACTTGCAGTGGTTGGGAATGCACCATATATTCTCCTATATAAATAGCTACTTGCAGTGGTTGGGAATGCACCATATATTCTGTCATCGGCTAGTGTTGACATAAAGGTCCCCATTGCATTCTTGCTCTCCAGCTTTTTGCTATGAGTTCATATCAGTCTTAATTTACAAGACCAAATTCACATCTGTGTTTTAATACACCCAAGCAGGTAGCACCTTGGCTTCTATGAGATCTCCACAACAGGCCACAATGCTAATGCTTTTTTGAAAAGGTAGACTTATTGACTGTCACTCTCTTGGCCACAATTGTTGCCGCAATTCCATTGGTCAGAGAAACAAGTTTTATACAGAGACCGAAGGTTCACTAACATGCACACACACCAAAGGGAAAGAGAAGAAACGCTGCCAGTACAAAAGCAAACACATCACATAACTGAGGAAAGTCAATAAATAATGAAATATTCTTATTGTTTATATTTGAATTTCCGTTAAAGTAGAATTACATTGATGTTCATACAGCTTATGATGTTCATAAGTCAAATTAATAAACATTAGAATAATCACCGGAAAATACATTATTTCTACTCATGCATGATTAGAATATTCTAAGACATTCAATAATTATTCCTAGATACATACTCAAGTATAAGGGTGTTTGTTTTTTTCTGTTTAGAAGTTTCTAATTGTGACTTGGCAGGTTTACAGAGCTGACCATCAGTTATAAGTTCAGCATTCATACACACTTAGTTTCAGCTTATTCATAACGATTCCCACAATAACATCACTTACCCAATTTCCTTAATTTCTAGCCCTTCTGAACTTTGTCCTTTGACCCCAATTAGTTTATTACTCAAAGGTGTACCATGCTCGTGTGATTGGTCGGCTACAGAACTGTCTATTGCTTTGGTTGAAAATTGAACCACCGGCATGAGATCCGTTGTAGATCTGAAGGGTGACTGATGGCCAGTGCCTCAGGATTTCCTACACTCTGACCAGCAAGCCTAATGTTTTCTAGGATTTTGAGTTTTATTCCATATTTTTCCCACTCTATCCATGACCTTCTAACATAATCTTTTCCTGTTGTAATAGGGGTAGTTGGGCACTATTTATTTTTTCTGGTCTCAGGGTTAAGGATGATGTTCATGTGGTCTACTAATCCATCAGACCAATTGTTTTCCTTTAATTTTCATCAGTTTTATTGCCTCAGGAAAAGGAAACCAGTAGACTCACCTGAGATGGCTCCTCACAAGCTTTTAAATTCCCAGTCACTGCCCACGTAAGCAGGATGTAGATCCCCATCTTTGCGTTGTATTGTCTATTGATTTGGTATCGCTGGAGACTTGTCCTGAGCCCCAGCACAGTATAATATACTTTAAAGTGGTTTACTTAAGTCTAATTAATTTTCATAACTTTGTTCCTCTACCGTATACATATAGGTTTCCAGCAAAGCTAAATAGCCATGTACAAGCATCCTATAAAACCTATGTATTTGTGAGTATACTCTCACTTTGCCACCCAAATCTATTCAGCCTGTGCGTCTGATTCATGCATCTGCTCGTAGACCGCCATTGCTGGATTGTGTACATGTAACAGTATTTATCCGTTGCCTTCAAGTCTAGCATTGCTCCGACTGTTTTCTGCCCTATCATTTTTGGCCAACTTCCCTTTGTGGCTATTACCTTTTCTTTTCCCCAGTTAAATCCACTTAACTTCTCCACTTGAAAACTCTTTTATATTTTCTGAACTTTTTTTCTTTTCCCTTTAAAATTATTTTATCATGCGCTCTTACAGCTCTTATAACCATCTATACAACAATTGTATCAAGCACATGTATATATATGTTGTCATCATCAATTTCAAAACATTTTCTTTCTGCTTAAGCCCTTGATACCAGCTCCTTTTCCACCATCCCCGACCCCCCCACCCTCATGAACCCTTGATAAATTATAAATTATTATTTTCATATCTTACATCTTTCACTGTCTTCCTTCACTCCTGTTTCTGTTATTCATCCCCCAGGAAGATTATAGGTCAATTATTATGATTGGTTCCCCTTTATCCCCTTTCTACCCCCACATTGCCCTTATTCTCATGGTCTTGCTACTTCACTTACTGTTCCTGAGGGGTTTATCTGTCCTGGATTCCATGTGTCGCGAGCTCTTTTCTGTACCAGTCTGCGAGCTCTGGTATAGCCAGATTTGTTAGGTAGAACTGGAGTCATGATGTGGGAGGTGGGGGGCAAGGGGGAGAAACATTTAAGAACTAGAGGAATGTTCTGTGTTTCGTCAGAGCTATACTGTACCCTGGCTGACTTGTCACTTTCTTGTGACCCTTCTGTTAGGAGACATCCAATTGTCTATTGGCTTTGGGTCTCCACTCTGACCCCTCTCATTTGCATTGATATGATTGTTTGCTTGGGGACTTCTGATGCTTGATACCTGATCCTGTCGACACCCTGTGATCACACAGGCTGGTGTGTATCTTCCATGTGTGCTTTGTTGCTTTCCTGCTAGACGGCTGCTTGTTTAACTTCAATCCTTTGGGACCCGAGATGGTATATCTTCTAACAGCCAGTCATCATCAGTTTTTTTCACCACATTTGCTTATGCACCCATTTTGTCTTCACCTATGGTGTTGAGAAGGTGTGCATCACAGAATGCTAGGTTACTAGAAGAAAGTGTTCTTGTATTGAGGGAAGGCTTAAGTAGAGGCCCAGTGTTCATCTGCTGCCTTAATACTTAATATATAAATATGTGTACATAGACCTATATCCCTATCATTATTTATTAATCTATTTACATATATACATATGCCCATATTTATACTTCTATAAATGTCTTTTGACTCCTGGTTCTTTCCTCTATTTCCTCTTGCTTTCCTTCTGTCCCACTATCATGTTTGACCTTCATTCATTCTGTACTCAGTAATTCCTCTTAGCTATATTGCACTTGATCAACTCCAACCAAGCATTCTATACCCTCCTCACGATTGTTTTTAGATCTCTTGTTGCTCCCTTGTCCCTGGGTTTGTTGGCTCTGCCTCCTTTCCCCCCACCTCCTCCTAGACTGTGGATCCCCAGAATCATCAGTCCCGTTGTTTTCTAATCAGGATTGTAAACAATCCTGCCTATCTTATATAGACATTAAAACAAACAAACAAAAAAGCCTACAAATAGTTCCAGGTCTGTCTCTTAACCCTTATGACTGTTTTCGGGTCTGATGAGGTGCCAAGCCCTGTCCCCCAAGGGAGAAGTCCATTTTGGGGATTCCTTGGAGACTTTGTTGCTTTGCTCCCCTTGCTGTTCTGTGGAGCTCCCTTCATTTTTCACCCTGGTTGGGGGGTTCAGACAGGGCACGATTTCCACACTGTATCTCCAGTGCTATCCCCAGTAGCACTGTGGGTCAGTGAGGGGATGTCATGTTTCATGGTCAGGCCAGCTCTATGATCTTCTCTGTGTGTTGATTGCTCAAAGCAGGAATGTCATCCTGGAGACTTAGTGGATCAGGATGCGGTGTTCTCTCTCTCTCTCTCTCTCTCTCTCTCTCTCTACCCCTCACTCTTTTTCTCCCTTGTACTTTGCTCCCATGTGGTCTGGGCAGACCTGCCATTCTCCTGCGCTGTATTTGCATGCTGTACTCTGCATTGCTTTCTTCTGGGGAGGGGCTCAACATAGCTGGCATTGGACAGCCCCACCCTCCTCTGTTAGTTCTCTGCTCCATGTGGCCCTCAAGGCTTGCAGCACCAGGATGAGGTCTGGTCCCTCTCTCCCTTTCCTCTGGAGACATAAACAATACCCTCTCCATGGGAGTTCATACCCTGGTCCCCCATTACCCTCATCTCTTTTTTTAGCCCCTTTCCCCTTCTTTTTAGGTGGCTGCCATGTGCAACCCATCCCCAGCTTGTGTCAGACCCCGTGCCAGAATGCACTTTTCTTACATTGTTGTAATTGTCTTTGCCACAAAGTATTATCCCTGCTTCCCGACTTTTAATCTTTTATATATGTTTTACCTTGGATACTTGTATATTTCAGTTGATTTCTTGGTGTTGTGATGTATTTAATCTCAGATTGTTGTCAGTTATCTGTCCAGAGAACTCCCTTAAGTATTTCTTGTAAAGTTAGTCAGGTGTTAAATTCTTCCCATTTCTGCTTATGTGGCAGTGTCATAACTTTGTCATCAGATTTGAGGGGCAATTTTGTTGGGTGGATCTTGTAAATATTTTCTTTCAGAGTTTTATAGATCTTGTGCCATTGTTTTTGATTTTGCTTGCATTGTTTCAGGTGAGAAAGCAGAGGCTAGTCTTATTAGTTCTCCTTTAGAGGTAACTTTTAATTTATCCTAAGCTGCTGTGAGGATTCTTTCCTTGTCTTTGACTTTGGAACGTGTGAGTAGGCATTGCAGTGATTTCCCTTTGGGGTCAATCCTACTTGGGGTTTAAAAGCTCCTTGAAAGCGCACTGCCTCATCTTTCATGGTATCAGGGGCGTTTTCTTCCCAAAACTCTCTGACCTTCTTATCTGTGCTTTTTTGGTCTTTTTTATTCTGTTCCGAGTCCTTCATGTGGCACTCCTTCTGATTCTTGGGCTTTCCTCAGGGTTGTTTTTCTCTTTCATCTAATTGTCTCCCTACCAGATTAATAATTCAAGATGTGCCTTAAAGCACTCTAATCCAGAGTTCCAGCACTTCAAGTCTCCTCCTTTGCTTTTTCAACAGTCCTTCTTTTCGGAACATCACAGTATGTGACTTCTGGATTTCTGCTTTGGGTGTTTTGTTTAGGGAGGGATCGCTTTTAATTTTTCCTAGCAAACTGCTGACCATCTCCTCACATTCCAGAGTGTCTCTAAGCAAAAGTCTTCAGAATTCCTTATCAAATAGTTTCTCATCATCAAGTAGTTCTTCAGAAAAGATTTCTGGTTCCATATGTTGGTCACCGTATGGAGTCATTATAGCTTCTCGACGTGATCTGACGTGGTTCCTTTGTCTCTGAGGAATTGTAGTTTCACTGTATTTGAATTTAATTGGTGATTGTTCTGTCGTGTGTTCTTAGGTACTCTTGGAGGGTGTGGTAGAGAATGTGAGTGTATGTGTGAAGTTCCCTGTTCTTACACCATTGTTTGGGGTGAGTTTGGCTGGTGCCAGTCATATTCTCTCAAAAGCAAGGTGTTCCATTTGTTGAAGCTCCCGGTGGCAGGGGTGTTGCTATCTCTCTTCTCGTGGCCAGCCACCTGTGTGCCAGGCTGTTTCTGGATAGCAAGCAGCTTGTAAACATTCAATATGGTGGCACTGAGGGAACGGACCTGGTCTATCACCTCTCTCATCACCTTCTTTCAACTTCTTCCCCCATTTGTATTTAACCCAGTTTGCTATTCTTCTCTGTACAGCTGAAGCTCCAACCTCCAGGATTACCCAACCTCTATTTCACCAGCTCTCCCTCCTCTTGTTGTTGGTGGATCTTGCTAGTGTCTCTCCCTAGTATGCTATCCTGCCAGAGTGCACAGCTGGAAAGCTCACGAATGCTCTTTACCTGTCCCAGGATACCTCCATCCACTCTGAGTCTGGGCTCCTCGTAAAATGGAGGGCATTGTCTCCTTGACTCACACTGATCATGTTGTTTCTGGTCACCTCAAGAACAAATATTTTAGCTCATATGGCATTCATATTTTTTCTCAATTAACCTTTGAATCTTTCTGTACTAGGTATTTTTATTTTTAATAGCTTCTCTATGCACTCATATAACCCTTGACTTAAAATTTGTTTGCATTTCAGTAGACCACTGAAATTACATTTTAATCAATTGCAATGGCCTATATTTAACAAGTAGTAAAATATACAGGCAAAGCTATTTTTATCTCAACAGCTACAGATGGTTGATCCCAACTGCCACCAACGTTTACAAATGCTGCTTGTTAGAGTGGGTAGCAGTGACCCTTTGGGCCCCCTAAATTGTCTCATGAATCCCTCTGTACCCACACACCCACATGATGTATGCAGGGTTTTGTGTCAGAGGCTCCAGGTCTCAAAAAGCTTCAGGGAAGCATCTTCAGCACCAAGCAGAAGTGTCTGTTAATTTAATTGTCTTCCATTTGAGAGCTAAATCCAGAACAGGCTAATGAAGGACCTGAATATTTATACAACATAACCCTATTTCTACCACACTCCGTTATTTAGGAGCTCTCTACTGCTGTCGCTGGTTAATTAACTTTCTTTGTCCTTGGTAACCAGGTGAGTGTTCCTTCCAGTTAGATTTTACTGGTGTGCACCTGATGGAAAGAAGTCAGTAAGAAGTGTACTGCCGTAGGCGGTGCCTGCAGATCCTTCTGAGTGCCATTCAGGGAAGTGGGGTGCACAGGAGAGCTTCGTGAGGGAGAAACAAACAAATAAAGAAATGTTCTGAAAAAACAAACATATTATTGTGTGCTCACCTCCCCAATATGACTGCTGAAGACAAATGGGCGCATAAGCAAATGTGGCGAAGAAAGCTGATGGTGCCCGGCTATCAAAAGATAAAGCATCTGGTAAAGGCTTGAAGGTAAACAAGCAGCCATCTAGCTCAGAAGCAATAAAACCTACATGGAAGAAGCACACCAGCGTGTGTGATCACGAGGTGTTGAAGGGACGAGGTATCAGGCATCATCAGAACAAAATATCATATCAATGTGAATGAAGGGGAGTGTGGAGTAGAAATGCAAAGTCTATCTTTAGGCAGTTGGACATTCCCTTACGGAAAGGTCTTGGGGAGGAGACGAACTAGTAAGGATGCAGTGTAGCAACGATGAAACATACAACTTTCCTCTAGTTCCTAAATGCTTCCTATCCCCCCTCCCCCATTATCATGATCCCAATTCTACCTTACAAATCTGGCTAGACAAGAGGATGTACACTGGTACAGATAGGGACTAGAAACACAGGGAATCCAGGGCAGATGATACCTTTAGGACCAGTAGTGAGTGGCAATACTAGGAGGGTAGAGGGTGGGTGGAGTGGAAAGGGGGGCCTGATTACAAGAATCTACATATAACCTTCTCCCTGGGTGGAGGGGCAACAGAGAAGCGGGTGAAGGGAAATATTGGACAGTGCAGATATGTCAAAATAATAATTTATAAATTATCAAGGGTTCATGAAGGAGTGGGGAGCAGGGAGGGAGGTGAAAAATGAGCTGATGGCAGGGGCTTAACTGAAGAGCGAATGGTTTGAGAATGATGAGGGCAAGGAATGTACAAATGTGCTTTACAAGATTGATGTATGTATATGTCGTGATGAGAGTTGTATGATCCCCTAATAAAATGATTTTTTTTAAAGGAAATGTTCTAGCCTGCCATTTACACCTGGTCTGGTAAACTTTAATGGGAAGAGTCTGGGTTAGCAAAGCAACTAACTGTTCTAAGGTCTGTGGCAGATTCAGAGAGAAATAAACCTGATGTGCTTCTATCGGAGTTTAAATTTTCAAGAGAGGAGTGTAGATTTGTAACTGAACCTAATGTCATCCGGAGGGCAAAGAGGAAGAAGAAATTGATTTCAGTTGGTTCGCTCAGTTGGGGTCAATGTGTGTGGAACCAAACATTTGACATTACCACATAATTTTATTGTTCCCAAAACTCACTACCATTGAGTCAGTGCCGACTCATCCTGAAGGCACAGGCAGCACAGCCCACTATGGATTCCCGAGATGGTAAACCTTTGCTGGAGGAGAAAGCCTCATATTCTCTCACAGAGTGTGTGGTGGTTTCTAACTACTGCCCTTGACATTAGCAGCCCAACCAGGAACCCACGACTCACAGTGCAGTGACATTAATTCCCTGTATCTTGTTGTCCAGTTATCACGCTTCCATTCCCGGATCATGGAAGTACGCTCAAGAGAAGCTCAGAGTCCCTTGAGCATAGAATGGAGTTTTTAGGTTGGCCGTGGCTTTTTGCATAGCTTTTCTCTAATCATTTTATTCAGAAATCACCATAACTTCTAAAGAAATTTCAAATTTTGTTTGGAGATGCTCCATCAACCCATCTCTCACCGTTCCCTCATAGCCTCATCTTACCCACCCTAGGATAGTACACAGACTGAAGCTGACAGTGGCACCAGCCACTTGACTATGGACTTTAAGTAGCCTTTCAATATGCAGAGATAGAAAAAGCAAGGAGAAGAAGGCTTGGGGTTCAGGGAAAAAATAGAACATAGGTCACCAGGGAATATGGATTATCCAAGAAATCTGTCGACATGGACTTGAACATAAAAGCCAAGCCTTCCACTTGACAAATGAATAACGAGGTCTAGAGAGAGTGGGTAACTTGCTTATTTTATCATCTACCCCACCGTGGTTGAGGACAGACGTTGGGTATATTTATACGTCACACACATACACCCTGGTCTCCAGGACTAAGCATCTTAGTCCCGGTACATCCCTAAACCATACCTCTTTTGTTTTTTGATAGAACAAGCATACACTGCTTCTTCCTCATATGTTTGATACACTTTATCTCACTGTGTATGTTTCTCCTCTGAATCCTTAAAGTCTGGTACAGCGTCCAACACACAGTAGGGATTCAATAACAGTATCCAACACACAGTAGGGATTCAATACAGTGTCCAACACACAGTAGGGATTCAATAAGTGTCCAGCACACAGTAGGGATTCAATAACAGTGTCCAACACACAGTAGGGATTCAATAAGTATTTATGGAATGATTGAATCAGTGACCTTCCTTTCCATCTCTACTGAGGATAACAAAGGAATAAATCACACCCACCCTTAGCCAACTGCGATGGAAATTACAAAAAGTCAATTTACAGTTGGGCAAAATGACAGCTGCAAGAAGGAAGTGGGGCAGGGGAAAGCATTTTATTTGAATTATGACGAATTAAAAATGTACACAGGTAATTACCCCTATTACTGCTGCACTGTGCAGTAAATTTGTAACGAGAAGGTGCGGGGATCCAGCTAGGCAAACGGCAGCTTATCCTCTTCAGCACGCTGAAGGTATGCCTCCGACATCGCTTTGCGGGGATCATTATGGTTTGTAGCTTTTAATGCCAAGCTTAAAACCAGAATCATTACAGAAATGCTGCTTTTCTTATTGAACAGTCTGTAGGATAGCTTGTTGCCAAATTAAGCTACACACAGCACTTGTTAACTTAATTAGCAGCCTAACGGCCGACCCACCACCTGACAACACGCGTGATGTGTTGGTAGGAGAAGACAGTGATGCCATTGGCACTTCCAAGGACGCACGATCCTGTGAATACTTAGTTCCCCTTTTAGAGAGAGGAAAGTCTGATTGCCGGTGAAATCTCCCATTTCCTACGGAAGACCAAACAGCCTTCTGAGGAAGCCAGCCCCTTCCAGCCGTTCCCCACAGCTGCATGCAGAGGAACACGGAGAAGACTAATGGGTGTCCTCCTGCCTCCATTAATAGTAAAGAAAGCAAACTAATTAATTAGAAGACACACTGAGTGAACTCCATTTATCACCGAAGGGCCAAGTGATACACAGATTATTTAAGAGCTTATTGAAAGCTGGACTCAGGAAGGCAAGGGCTATGGGATCCACCTGGCTTTGTTTGCAAAACCCCTAGATTAGCCATGGCTCTAAGCGCCTCTTGCTGGAGACAGAGAGAGGTTTAGTGGGACAGAGGGTCTGTCTCCTGGGCCTTGCTGCCACAGCTAAGGTCCTTGGCAGGTTTGCCTCTCTGCTGATGCACCTTGAGCTCAGGAGTGTAACCCTGTGAAAACTGTCTTCCTACTATGACTCTTGGGAAGCAGAGGCTCAAGTCAGATTTACAGGCCTGGCATGGACATGGGTTTATTCCTGGTGCGTTCCGGCAGCTTGCAGTATAGAGTTTTCTGCCTTCAGGAGGCTGCATATTTTGAGTAAATTGCTCAAATACTGAGGGGGAGAGAAAGCCCAGGGCAGTGAGGCCCCTCTTCATCCTGATGACAGACTGAGCATATCTATTCCAGAGCACTTAAGGATTTTCACAATACAGAGTGAGCCTGAATTTCTGTGACAAGAACAGGTACAACTATATATTTTACCCCCATAAATTTCTTTTCTGAGGGTATGCCTCTGAAATTTCTGTCAAGCAGAAGAGACAAAACAAAACAAAAACAACCAATATTACATAGGATTAAATGGCTTTTCCTGACACGTCAATTGTTCCCATTTTCGTCCTCATTTTCTTTGAGCCTCTTCTCTACGCCTCCACATGTCCCTGCGTCTTGCCAGGGCTTTAGAAGGGCTTTGATTCTCCTCATGTGCATACACACACACAAAGTGTGACCTGGCGGCAGTATATGTTGTCCAACAAGCACACGGAGTCAGGACGTGTGCACAGTGGGCACGCTGATTGCAAACAGTTCCCCGTTGACTCATTCAAGGATTGGAGTGTGAGCCTGGGTCTTCTCTCCATGAAAGTCTACTGCTTATCTGGGAAGTCACATTCACTGTTATCACGCTACAGCAAACATGTTACCAATAATTGGGGGGGGGGCTGGTTTTATGGGTCTCCTGTGGGTGTAAGTTATTCATTTCAGCATATCTTGTAATCAGAAGAAGTGAGGAGATGAATTGGTTCCTGAATGACACAGAGCTCCCAGGTCCTCTTCCTCTCTCCCAAGGCTTTGGTGTCTCCCTCTAATGCAACCGTTTGATCCTTCCAGGCTGTCTTTATCCAGTCTGGTGTCGACTTAAATAGAATGTGAATTCCTTGATCACAGACACACTGTCTTTTCCATCTTACTAATTAAGCACCTACCATGTGCCTGTTGCTTAGTTACTGGTGGTAGTTTTCTTAATAAATAAAAATGTTCTTACAACTCCGTTTCAAAACATTCTGGTAACCACAAGATCAGCACTTCAAAACCATTCATGTCTCTGTGGGTGATAAATGAGACTGTCCGTTCCTGTGAAGATATGCCATCTCACGAACTCTGTCTAGGGTCTCCATGAGGTGGAATCGACTCCAGTAGCAGTACGCTAGCCCAAACACTATCCCAAAGCATCTGATCATATGCTTTCTGTAAGTAGTTTTATTTTAATAATCAGATCAGAGCGTAGGCCCATGACTCTGGGGCAGGCAAGATGTAAGGTGGGCTCTTGTTACACCGTCTTTGGTCCATGGACATTGGAGATGGTACATATCATAGTAGTATCGATTTTCTTCCTTTTAAGAAAAATTTAAATTCATATCTATCATGCCACATGGTGACACTAAAATGTTTATATTCATATTAGGGAGATAGCATTGCCTAAAGCAAAGCATTGGATGGTCCATGGATCGGGTCCCTACAGTTCTGTCATATAATTTGGTCTTTGGTTTTGACAATAATATGATTTGGGGCTTAACGGAGCACATAGAAATAGGAGTGACATGGTATAAATATTCAGGCCCCACAATACTTTTTTGCTCTCAATGTTTTCAGAAGTCCACAAAAAAAAATACCTTTGCCCTTTCTTTCATTAAAAAGGAGAAAGACCCCCCGAAGAGATCGATCGTCACAGTGACTACTGCACTAAGCTCGACCCGCCGAGCAATTGTGAGGCTGCCTCCTCTGCGGTCGTAGGGTCTCCCTGGGTCAGAATCAACATGGCGGCCAAACATCAATGTACATTCTTACTTATTGACAGTCATGGCATTTTCTTCTTATTAGAACCTTACTTGAACGCGTGGATTGCGGTACAAATGGAATAGAGAGAACTGAAAGAGGATTCGTCCCTGGATGGAGACAGAAAGCAGCCCCTCATAAAACCGAGTGTACAAACCCCTCCTGTGCTTTCCAGATGGACAACAGATCATTTCTAGAAGGGGCCGTCACTAGTGGCTTCACAACACGGGGCCCCAGGAGGCATGTGTAACCTTTGGATTATGCCTTGAGCTAGGCTGTCAGCTTCTGCAAAGCTCAGCAATGGTCCGTTGGGTCATTAAGCCGTCGAGGAGCAATCAAAAGGCTACTCAGTTCCTTCTGCCAAGTATCACCAACCACATGCTTTCTGAGCTGGGACGTCCCTGAGAACCAGCACTGAGTGCGGTGTTCATCATTGCTCTGATGTCTCCTCTCTGGGAGAATGAGAGCATGCGCCCACTTTTAACCCGTACCTGTCCATACCAATACCCTTTCTACTTAAACAGAACATACATTAAGAGGGTGAGTCAGGAAGGATTGCCACTAGGGCCCCATAGAGGGATTTATTCCAAACAAGATCTGTTTAAGTCAGTGGATTCCGTATCTGAAGCCAGAGGCTTTTCAGTAACAAGTTCTCTTAGTGGAACACATGATTTGCTTGAGTACCTTACGAAATGGTCCAATCAAAACGGTGGCTTCTGAGGGGATCTGCTGGGCCAGTAGTCAGAAGTTTGTGGTGACTGTTTTTGAGATCTTCTGAAAGGATGATCCTCATCTGTTTTCTCCAAAGACACGGAACAAGCATAGAGGCTTGTTATGAAGAAGCTTTAAGAAAATGGAAAACATTCTCTTAATGGAAAGTGTTTTCTTAACTGGAAACATTGCTGCATTGGTAAGCAAAAGGTCAGGGAAGTTTTGATGAGGAATTTTTTTGGATCATAACAAAACAGCTGCTTGCTCTTTGAGAGCAGCAGGACTAGTCTATGAGAGTATCCCCAAGAATCCTTATCCCATCAACCCTACAGCTCTGCTCAGGCCCCTTCTGATTCCTTTTGTTCTGAAACTCAAAGAGCATTTCAGAGAACACAATTTGAGTTTCCCCAAAAATGTCAATTCTGCATTTTTGATGTAGTGTTCATAGATGAATACAGTATTCGTCCAAGAAGGATTAGAGGGAAGTACCCACCACTGTCCGAAGTGCATAGATCTCAAGAGAGGATACACAGAAACAACAAAGGTGCACATTAATATTTTTGTTGATCAAACATGACTATGATTGTGTAGCAATAGTCTTTTAACTTGCCTTTCTTTCGTGTTGGTCAGCCAGAGGTTCTACCTTTCCATCGCCTTGCCTAGTAGTATGCACTTTTGGCAAAGATAATTCCATGCAGACATTAAGAAGTGAGCATATCCTGTTCTAATCATTTATGGGTTGGCTTCTGGATGTATAGCAACAATAGTTCATGTCTTCCACAGACGGACACATTCATTCGCTTTCTTTGAGTCAATGCCAACTCACAGCGACTCTATAGCACAAGGTAGAACTGCCCCCGTGCATTTCTGAAACTATAACCTTTCACACGAATGGAAATCCACCTCGATTCTCCTGAGGAGTGGCTGGTGGATTTGAACTGCTGCCGCTATCCGCCAGGACTCCCTTTCTGACAAACAGCTATCCTTAAATTTATTGTTTTATTCCAATCTAACTGTGCTTTAGCTGAAAACTTACACTTCCATCATCTATTTTGTGTTGCTGGGGTAGGACTTTGTAAACACCCTTTCTGCTTGATCGCCAGCCTTCTTAGGAGAAAGATGAGGCTTTATCCTCCTGTAAAGATTTTATAGACTCAGACACCCTCGGGGCTGTTCTCCTCTGTCCTATAAGGTCCCTATGAGTCAGAATCAACTCCATGGCAGTGAGTTGGTTAGCTTCATGTGAGGGTCTGTCAATAGGGGGCGTTAGAGAGAAAATTCTAGGCTGGAATGGGAGGAAGGGACATACACTCCTTTTGCTTTCTGTTCTTGTCAGGAAGTCACCCCACAGTCTTTCTTCTCCCCACAGCAGCAGTTCAAGAAGCCACCGTGAGTTTCAGTGGGAGATACACTTGCAGTCCTACCTTTGATCAAGTTTCCTCAGAGCCCCACACACTAGTCAGCCAACGCAACGCCCCCAACCCCCCCCTCCGGAAAGGAATGCCTTTCAGTTCCAGGAACTCCAAGGAGGCTCCTCAGGCCTAAAGTGGCTCCTTCCAGCAGGGGCTGAGCGGTTTTGCTTTGTGTGCTGGCTACCATAGTTAGTCTGTGTTCTGATTCCTATCTGTTCAAAGGTGAAGAGTATGGTCTCCGGACTGTGATGGATGCAGACCCCTTGCTGTTCCTGGAACCCCCATTCCTGGGTCCCTTCTTCAAGGCGGCCTTAGAAAATACTCCAAGCTGGTTTCCATCCTGTTGTTCTGACCTCTCCACAGAAAGGGCTAGGCAATTGCTCTAATGGGTTTTGGTAAATGCCTCATGAATACATGTAATGAGCCGCAGTCCTTCAGCAGAAAAGGTCACCCTTCCCTTACTGTTAAGGCTCTGATGCCCCATTTCTAACTAAAAAACACTCAATAGTGACAGCATTGCCACGCATTTTGTGTTTAGTCATCTTTCGCACAACCTCATTAAATCATACGACTTGGAGAGAAAATTGAGAAATCATTTAGTTAATTTGCTTGCTTCAGGCAAGACCAAATCTTGATAGTTGCGTAATGTAGTTTTCCCATCAAAGCTAGACATTAGACATTCATAAAATGAGCCGATGAAATGACTCCACAATCTAGAAGTTATAGATGATAATGGCATTATATATATATATATATATACACACACACATACATTTCCCCCACACTATGCTAATTTTATCTTGATGTTGATATATTTTCTTGCAGCTAATTTACATTCTTTTGTTTGTAGGAAGCACTGATATGGTTAAATTATAAGAAAGAAAAATATACAACAATCTTACAATCGACACTACTATTTAAACCAAACTGTGTACATTTTGCTTGGCATTTTATAACGTAGAGAGCTTGCAGTGTTCATCAGCTGTTTGGTTGTTTGTAGCAAAGTCAGCGTAAGAAATGTAAAGCACAAGGATCCATACAATGGATTACATTTTGTTCTCCAGTGCAGCCATTTAAACTTTTCAATTAAAACATGATGGTCTCTTCTTCTTTAATACTTTTTTGGTAAGGCTGAAATAACCAATTTCTCAAGGAATTGCCTTTCCCCTTCCTCCTTTCCAATATGCTGCCTAGGTGCCCAGAACAATCAGTTAGCTTCATCGAATCCAGAGGAGGCAGCCATGTATCAGGTCCCCGTGCTGTCCCTTCTCAACATTCTATTTCTCCTGGTTTCTAGTCACCGTCGCTAAAGTGAACTGACCTCAACGTTGGTGTCAGTTTTAAAGAGAATATGACTCTCTAGTGAGTTTTTTTATGTTTAGATTTTTCCCTCCTGCTACCAACCTAGGAGGCCAGGTCATAACCTCCTTCCTCCATCCCTGTTGTCATTGTTAGATGTCTTTAAGTTGGTTCTGACTAATAGCAAGCCTGTGAATGAGAGAATGAAGCCCAGCCTGGTCCTGCACCATCCTCACCACGGTGGTTATGTATGATCCCATTGTTGCAGCCACGGTGTCAATCGATCGCTTCGTGGGTCTTCCGCTGTTTGGGGACTTTCTACTTGACCAGGCATGGTGGCTTTTCCCCAAGATTGGTGTTCCTTGATAACATTTCCAAAGTGCATGGGACAAAGTCTCGCCAACCTCAACTCTAACATCATTCTAGCTGTAATTCTTCAACGATAGATTATTTTATCCCTCCTAGTTCATGACACTTTCAATGCTCTTCACTAGAACTATAATTCAAATGCATCAGTTCTTCGATCTTCCTTATTCAATGTCCAATTTTCACATGTCTGTGATATGATTGAAAATACCATGCCTTGGATCAGACGGATCTCAAAGTGAAATCCTTACTCTTCAACACTTTAAGGAGGTCTGGTGCAGCAGATTTACCCAAGACAATGTGTTGCTTGATTTCTTGACTTCTGCTTCCACAAGCATTGTTTTGGGCTCTAAGCAAAATGAAATACTTAACAACTTTAATCTTCTCTCTGTTTAGCTTGATGGTCCCTATTTGTGGGGTTGTGAGAATTTTGATTTTCTGTACATGAAGCTGTAAATCATAGTGAACTACAGCGGAAAGTTGCCTCAGTCCCTAAGATCTTGCATTCACCTGCATTTGGAATCCAGAGGTGTGACTTAAATGGAGATTTTTGTTGTTAGATTTCTAGTGAAGCCATATGCAAGACGAGGGGTTTTCCATTTAATATTGTGAACTATATTTTCCATAAGATGGAGATGTCTTTTATACCCAAAGAATTGCAAAACCAGGCCTGGCGATGCATTACCAGGTGGTATTGGCCCTGTTTATTTCATCGTCTTTTGTTATGCAGTTTCCACATATGATGAAATTTGATCTGCCCTGACATTTCCCAATATAGCGGTTCTTTCAGGAACTCCACTTTCTTACTGGGTTCTGTAAATTCAATGCCAGTAAAATTCAAATTTTTTTTCTTGCATACTTCCTAAAATAACTTTGAAAAGCTGTTCCTCTGGTCTAAATGCTATTCTTGCTGGTTTCTGGCCATCGGCCACGTTTTTAATTTAGTTTGATCACAACGTTGAAATAACTATGAAGGATATAATTTTAGCATGTTGTAAATATTGAAATTTTAAAATAGAACTGTGATATCACTTTAAAAAATACATCTAATGGAGTCTGAATTCATCTGGATTTGATGCCACCATCATCCATATTCAAATCATTAAACACGCTCTTCTTTAAAAGTTGTCAATTCTATCTTGGTGTCTTTTATTCTAAGTTCATAAATGCACTTCACTTCCACAGTAGAATTTGTTCCTATATAATATATTTTAATGCTTTAAAGTCTTTAAATAATCAGCCTACAGGGAATTGGAAGGAAAAATAGCTTTGATGCTTCACTCATCCTTTGCCACGTAACTATTCATTACTTTGGCATTTGACTCAGGGCTTAGTTGTGTGACTTGCATGGGCCTGTGTGATGTTAGCAAGCATGCTGGAGACAGATGAATGCAAAGCATTTGAGTGACTAGGCTTCCTATGTCTCTCCTGCTCCTGTGCTACCAGACATTGAAACCAGGCCCTTGGACCAGAACTAAGCATATTCCATTGTCTGAAAAACTTACACACTTCCTACAAGAGACCTGCAGAAAAGGACATCGAGTTGATGTCCTCAGATTCAGCCAAATGTGTCTGAATGGGCTTATTCTCTGCTCACTGAGAGAACTGTCCTTGGGGACATTCCTGATCCTCCCATCTGAAACAGCCCTGCCCTTTATCTCAACTCCATTTTGACTACCACCCTCTTCACTCCCCACTCTAGAAATATTCATTTTCCCCTGTAGGACTTGAGAAGCATTCCTTTTTTTTCCCTATAGGATCATATTTTCTAAAAATAATATTTAAAAATATTTCTTTCTTGTCTTTTAGCATGAATTCTTTAGGCAACCTTCTAAGATGTTTTAATATGTAAATCAAGTGTAATTTTAAAAGGAAGGGGAAACTGTGGCTCAATTTTCAACCGAACAATGGATAATTATGTAGGGGGAACATAGACACCTCTGAGGGATACACACCTACCAATAATCAACCATTGGAGAGCCAAAGACTGCATCTACTTAAGGACAGCATTCAGAAAGTGGAAGAAAAAAATAAGAAATGGGGTAAGTGATGGTAAACTCAAAGGATTGCAATGAAAGAAATCAAACCAAAATGTATATGAAATTTGGAATATAAACCTTGTTGTCTACATTTTAAACTTTTACCTAAAGTCACAACAAGAATTTAAAGCAAAAGAACAGCAATATTGATGACTGAAAATGCTTCCCTAAGTTTCTACAGGGTTGATTCTGGCTGGCTGGATTCACTTCACTCTTTTGTTTATGTACATTCTCTCCTCTTTTTGTTTTTGGTTTTATTAAGTTTCATCAGAGATAATACCAAGAAGGATATTATACATGACAAAGCAAAAGGCCACAGAAAAATAAAAATGTAAAATGCCAAAATATAAGAAGATATTCTGGAACTTGCTATTTAAATGCATATAATAGCTTAAGCAAATGTAAGAAATTATTGAGTAAAAGACCAGAACCGAAGATTTTGAGCTGAAGAAGACAAATGAACTACTATAGTGAAATATGCAGAGACCTAGGTTTAGAAAACCAAATGGAAAGATTATGTTCAGCTTTTCTCCAGCAAAGAAAAACAAACCCCCAAAACCCTAAGGGAAAATATGTAAGCCTTGTGTCGTAGTATTGAAAAATTCTATGGGCAAAATATCAAATGATGAAGGTAGTATCAAAAGAAGATGGAGAGATTACACAGAGTCACCATACAAAAAATAATTGGTCAATAGTCAAGTATTTCAGAAATGAGCATATAATCAAGCACTGATGGTACTGAAGGAAGTAATCCAAGCTGCATTGGATACAATGCTCCACCCCCACCTGAAACAACAAGAAAAAAACAATGACTTTAGAATTATCTGACTATTGATTGAGATATTTCAACAAATGTCTCCTTTGCAGGAAGTACTCATTTATCTTTGCAAAGAAATTTGGAAGATAACTCGTTGGCCAACTGGTTTAGAGATGTTCATATTGATGATACCAATATCAAAGAATAGTGACCAAATGAAATGCAAAAAAATGGACATGATCATTAATATTACATACAAGCAAAATGATATTAAAAGTAATTCAAAAACAGCTTCAGTTCTACATTATCATGAAGCTTCCAGACAATCAGGCTGACTTCAGAAACAGAAAAAGGGATATCCTTAATGATGTCAGATGGACCTACATTGAAATCAGAGACTACCAGAAACATGTTTCCTAGTGTTTTATTGACTATCCAAAGGCATTTGACTGCATGGATCATAACAAGTTATAGATAACATTATAAATAGTGAGAATTCCTTAACACTTAATTATTCACTTTGTAGAAGCTATACATAGACTACTGGAAATCATTAGAACAAAACAAGAGAACAGTCAAAAAAGCTAAATACTGTTATTTCTGATTCATGTTTACCCGATAGGGCAGGGTACAATTGTCCCTTTTGGGTTTCCAAGACCGTAACTATTTTTTTTTAATCATGTTATTGGGATGTCTTACAGATATTATAACAATCCATAATTCAGTTAGATCAAACATCATTGTACAATCGCTGCCACCATCAGTTTCAATACATTGCCTTTCTTTTTGAATTCTTTGATATCAGCTCCCCTTTATTCCCTATTTCCCTCACCCTATGGCCCAGAAACCCTTATATATCTCTTATACAATCCAATGTACCATTCACCTAAATTCTGTTATTCAATCCCCTTACATGAGGTTATATAGTCATCGATATCAAATACCTCTTCACCCTCCTATTCCCATACCCTAAGGGGATTGTTACTCCTGTTACTGTTTTCTGAAGGGTTTATGTATCTTGGATTTCTTACATCAAATGTTCTTCAATATACAAATGAACATACACAGATCTAACAAGATTAATGAGGTAGAACAGACCATAATAGTAAGGGGAGGAAATATTTTTTTAAATTAGAGGATAATTATGTGTTTCATCAGTGCTGTACTGTACCCTGGATATCTCATCCCTTCCTTGTCCTGTTGTAAGGGCTGTCCAATTGTCTTGCAGATGGGTTTTGGGTCTCCACTTTCTCTATGCTCTTTCACATCAATTTGATTGCTTGTGACTGAAATTCTGATACCTTTCTTCCCCATATTTGCTTATGCATCCATTGTCTTCAGCGATTGTGTTAAGAAGTCAGTATCATACATTGCCACATTATTGTACTAAGCTAAGATTTAACTAGAGTCCCAAAGTCTTTCTGCTTTCTTGTTGTGTGTGTGTGTGTGTGTATACCTATATATAATTTTTACTTTCGGGTCTTTTTTTCTGGGGGGTGGGGGTGGGTGACTCGGAAGAGGAGGAGGGGGGACAGGGAGTGGTGAGCCAATAACAATATGGACAGGGGATTGCAAGAGATCTAATTGATGGATGAGGAGGGTGTAGTTTTCCTGGTTGTGCTTGATCAGTTGAAATGTATCCAATAGGAATTACTGAGAGGGGAACGGTGGGTAGACATGATGGTGGGGCAGGAGGAAGAACAATGAAAAGGAGAAAAGAATAAGACTGTCACCCCTCATGGGAATAGCAGGCATCGTATTTCACCACGGAGCCCTGGCGGGTTTGAACTGCTAACCTAGTGGGGAGCAACTCCTGCTAACGTCCTCCTCAGCCCACCATGCAACCCACTGCCATCAGGACTCTTAAAGGAATCCTACATGGTTTAAAACCAGGAAAGGTGCCTGTCAGGATTATATCCTTTCACCATACTGATTCAGCCTTTTAGCTGATCAATTAATCCAAAAAGCTAGAGTTAATGAAAAAGTACAGCGTCTGGATTAGAGTTCAACTCATTAATAGCCTGTGTTATGCAGAGGACACAACCATGCTTGCTGAAAGCAAAGAAGACTGAGGAATTTACTACTTTAGGCCAAAGACTAAAGTCTCCAATAAACATAAAAACAAAATCTCTAACAACTGGACAAATGAAGAACATCATGAGAAATGGGGGGAAAATTGAAGATATGAAGGATTTCATTTTACTCAGATCCATAATTAATTCCAGGGGAGCAGCAGTCTTGATCAAAGGGTATAATGTATTGGCCAAATCTCCTGCAAAAGAGATCTTTAAAATCCCTAACTCAAGCCACGATCGTTACAATGATCATATATGCATATGAAAGCTGGATAAGGAACGAGGGGGAAGAATCCATACCTTTAAATTGTAGTGTTGGTGAAGAATATACCATGGAGAGCCAGAAGGAAAAGAAATCTCTGCTGGAAGCATTGCAGCCTGGAGAAGCAGGACTAGGAAGTGGACCTGTGTTCATGAACGACTGCCTCCTTTGCCATCAGACCAGAACTGCATGGTGCCCACCTACCTTAACACTCCGATCAAAGAGTCTGTAGACGAGTCCTGATCAGAAGTGGGAGAATGCAGAACAGAATCTCATATTCTCCTAGACTGTGACTATTCTGATTCCAGGAAGAAGGAATGAGCTCTTTCAATGATTGCCCTGGGATAATTTCTAGACCTTAAACCTAAAATATCCCCTGACATCTTGTTAAAACCAAATAATAGCTTAGCTTAATTAATAAAGAATGCCTGCCTTGAGCATTGGACTCTTAAAAATTATGCATGTGGGATCAGATTTAAAGCAGCAACTAGAAAAATTATATTGGAGTTCTCAGGACCGTGAGTTTATGTTAGTGGGGGAAGAATGACGTGTGATCTTCTCACATGGACACAGTAGACGCTCTAGATGAAAATCAGAAACTTTTGTTTCCTTTTCCTCTGTTCCTTCCATTCCCTCTACTAAGAGAATTAAACATTGTGATCACTTTAAAGGGGAAGTATTGAACTAAATACCATTGCGCATCACAGGGCATGTATTGGAGCATACATGTGGAGCTGAGAGGCAAGAAATCGATAATTGACACTTGTGCTTTCTCTGATTGCTGCCTACCCTTTTCTTCCACTCCTTGACAACTGGATATCCACCCTCACCTCTCCACTACAATTACCTTTGTCAAGACAGTCAGTGCTAAACTATGTTTAGTCCTTATTCGTGCAATAAATTGACATCATTGATTAATATATTCTCCTCAAACTGTCTTTTTCTTGATTCCCCAACACACTTTCCCTTCAGGAGTCTCCCACATCATTATTTCCTTTATTCCTCCTTCCAGGGGTCCTCTGTTTATCAGTCTGTTTAGTCTTTCTTCAGCTCGCCACTCACTTATCTGCTCAGCCGTCATGAATATACCTTCATTGATGGATGCAAATTCATTAAAAGGTAGGTGGTAATTACCGCCAGATTTAATCCTCAGCCTGAAGTTCTCAATGTAGTCTTCTGTTGTCAACATCCTTCCCGCGCACTCATATCACAGAGGTACTAGGCAACCACAGCCCAACCGAACATCTCTTCCCTATCTCTTCTTTACATAGTACATGCTGATGGATGCTGCTAGCTATCCAAATCCCAGTGACACTTTGGTATCAACTTAACTCTTTTCCTCATATCCCCCACCCTCCCAACACACACACACACACACACACACACACACACACACACACACACTTCTTGATGAACATCACAGTGTGGAATATGCTTTCTTAATGCCTCTTAAGCCCCTGACATCTATCATTCTCCTTGCCATTGGGTGTGCATATTTCTCTTGCCTGGAATATTATAGGGGCTTGCCAAATACTTTCATATGCAAAACAAACAAACTGGGCTTTATAAATTCCCACCTATAATTAAATGAAGACCATTTCTGTCCACCACACTTCTGCTCATGGAAACCTATGGAAAAATGAGGCTACCCCTTCGATACTGTCTAGAATGAAATATTTTCTCCCCACAATCAGTGAGTCCTAGGTGTATTCAGGTGGGAAAGCCTCTGCAGAAGTTGATGGGGAGAAAAGGCTTACATTAAGTGTGCATCCAGATTAAAGGAGGCACTGAAAAGAAATGGGATGGATAGAATTACAGTGATTCTTTCAGGTCTGTAAAATACTTTTCCCCCAGGTAGATTTGTATATTTCATATGAAAAGAAGTGTATTGTATTAAAAAAAATCTACACCGGGGTGTTTGAGTGTTTGCTTGAAGACTTTGAAGTGACTTAATAAAAAGGCATTGATTAAGCAAGATTTCCAATTATAAGACGTTTCTTAAATCTACAAACCTCCCAGCATCTGCACACATGCTCTTTCACGTGCTGCTGCGCTTGATGCTCTCTCTCTCTCCTATCATATGAACAATCTTTTCTCGTGTGCTCAAGAGATCGAACGATCCAGCATTCTTAGGGGTGTTTTCTGTGTGGTATTGTCTCTATTTACCAGATCTTCCCTCCTCCTTCCATACATTAGGGTTCCTCACTATTCATGCTCCATTATCTACAATGTCCCACACTCTTGGACGTCTTTCCTTATAGTAGTTTGTAAGAGTAGTGCGCCTGTATATGCATCTCCCCCACCCCCACCCCCTTTATCCCAAGCATTCCCTTCTTCAAAGACTCCAGTCTGGTTTCTGCTGTAACCCTTCATCAGAATTGTCCTTGCAAAGTTAACTGCAGATTTCACTATCAAATTCCTTAATTCTCAAAACTCATAGATGTTTTCAGTACATTGCCCACATATCTCCTGGCTTTACACTTACCTCTTTGCCTGGTCTTGTTGGCATCATCTTCTTTTCTCACATTCTCCTGCCACTTCAAATGCTCTATGGCTGTGTCTTCAAAAACCACATGCTCCAAATACAATCAAAGCCAACCTGCTATTGTCAAGTCAATCCCAGCTTATGGGGACCCGATAGAGTATCACTCCCCGATAGGATGTCCAGGGCTGCAAGCCTTCGTACAATCAGATGGCCACATCTCGCTCCTGTGAAGCAGCTGCTCCGTTTAAACTGCTGCTTTGCAGTTAGCTGCCAAGTACATTAACCACATGCTAATGACTCTGAAGTTTATCTCCCCATGGCTACTAGCATACAGGTATGCATTCAAGCTCCGGACAGTGAGGTCTACAGAAGAAAAGACAGATGGAAAAGCCTTATGAAAGATGAGTCAGCCTGATTCCATTTGTCATTACTTCAAACCTAGCTGAATTTGGGAGGAAACTAGCTCATTTTTAGTTCAGAGCTTTAAAAAAATATCTTAAGGAGATGAATATTCATTTGGAGAAAAAGTTTCTATCTCCCCATTGCATTGCCTACTCTATAATGTGCCTCAGGACATGCTCTAAATGTGCCTACTGTTTTGCTTTTAAACTGGTGCGTCAACACCTTCCAAAACCAAGCTGTACCCGTGGCTGACCAGTTGACATCGATGCCTGGCATCTCAGAGTAGTTTATTCCAGAGTCATTTTCCTTCATGGGAGGTTCTTGGCTGCTATATTTCCTTTCTTACTGCGGGAATTGAAACTATAGGTCAGGAGCAAAAGCAGACCATGGGGGTAGCCAGGGACCTTTTCAAGACCTCAGCTCAAGCCAAGCTCATTTCCATCCAGTCCATTGTGACTCATGCTGTCGTTAGGGGCCATCAGCTCGGTTCCAGCTCCCAGCAGCCCCATGCACAACAGAAGAAAAGGCTTCCTGGCCCAACACCATCCTCGCAATGGTGCGTATGTTGGCACCCACTGTTGCAGCCGCTGTGCCCATCCATCTTGTCAAGGGTGTTCCTCTTTTTCACTGCCCCTCTACTTTACCAAGCATGATGTCTTTTTCCAGGGACTGGTCTCTGGCAACAACAAGTAGAAACCACACGACATACAGTCTTGCCATCCTTGCCTCTAAGCAGCATTCTAGTTGTGTTTTGTCAAAGACAGATTTGTTTGTTCTTTTGGCAGTCAATGGTTCTCTCAATATTATTCACCAGCCCCCTGAATCAAAGGCACTGATTCTTCTTCACAGTCTGAGACAACAAATCTTTACGGGAGCGGAATGCTTCATCTTTTTTCCCAGGGAGCTGTTGGTGGGAGAGATGCTGACCTTGCCCAATGCATAACCCTGTAGAACATGAGGTCTCCTTTTAAACGCTGTATCCATTCACTGCCATTGAGTTGATTTCCTCTCAAAGCAATCCTTTAGAGCAGGGAACTCCCCTTTAGAATGCTGTAGCACTCTGTAGATGAACCCTATTGTGCTCCCCCTGAGGGCGTCCAAGGTTCTAAATCCTTAAGGGAGCATATAGCCTCATCTTTCTCTTGTGGAGCAGCTGGTGGGTTTGAACCGCTGGCCTCACCATTCCCAGCCCAACACACTCAAAAGTACTCACCGCCATCATGGTTAGATCAGTAGTGTGCTGACATCAGTTGACAAGTTTGGTGGGAACAACATCTGTGTTTCAGTCCTGTGTAGATAATCCTGAGCTTTTGGACACAGCAGGTTTCAGCAGATTTTGACTAAACATTAAATGTTGTAATGTTCTTGCTATTATGCTGGCATTGTGTTTTTATATTCATGAGAATTATTTGAAATGAAAACAAGAGATCAAAACCAAGACGGTTTCTTGCACACTATAGTACTTTAATTAGCATTGCCGTGAGGGAGTTGTATTTTGTTCTTGGTGGATTTGCTCCTTTGTACCCATGTGAGATTACTCCAAAGTGAGACACGGTGTGACAGCTATTTTAATATTCACAAGGACTCTCGTTTTGCAGCTATCCAGTATGTTTTACGTCCTCCCTCTTCCCCCCTTTTACTGATACATACTGAGTCCAAATAGCTATGCATGCTATCGCTCAGTCCCGCATCATCATGAGATTCTCATAGAACGTCTGAATTCTTTCTTGAACAGGGAGGCACATCCATAGCTTGTTCCCTCATCTTTTATAAATCCACATCATTTCTCATAAAAATGTTCTATGACCCAATAATAGCAGCAGCAACTTAAAATATTTGTCTAGTATTTAGTATGTGAGTTTTTAATTTCCTGTTCACTCACCTACTGAATCACACTTCTTAGGATGAATACACAAATGACTTTTTGCCTCTTGGAAAGCAGGATTTTGGTGTTCCGTCCTGCCTATCCCTTGTCTCCCTACTCTTTTTAGAACATTTAGCTACAAAATCACATTTTCCCAAGGGGCTTCTAAGTGGTGGTCACCAACAACGACACAGCTCACTTTAAAACACATCATCTCCTTTAATTCTATACGAAATGCACATGTAAATCACAATGAAATTGAGACTCAAAAGAGCCAAAAGACCTTGCCAATAGCCACAAGGAAATGTCAGTGGCAAAGCAGACTCCAAACCTTGGCTGAGCCTGGAAGTCACCATCTCCCCTTGTGGCTCTTGCATTCCTCTCTAGCACTGTGACTGCAGGAGTGTGTGTCCTGTTATATTATTTAATTTTGATCTTAAATAATGGTTTTATTTTTTTGTCAGACATTACTTCATACCTTTTAATAATATTTTAAAACTCTTGTAACAATCTAGTTTTGTAGACCTCGTTTACTGTTCTTATTTAAGTATGAACTATATGAATTAATAAACTTCCTTTCAGTATATTATTGTGTTCAGATTATATTTTAAGATTTTAATGAATAATAATTTATAATTATCAAAGGGCTACAAACGTGGGAGGGGGAGAAGGAGAGTAAAGAGAAGAGCTGCTTCCAAGAGCTCAAATAGAATGCAAATGTTTAGAAAATAATGATGGCAACATACGTAAAAATATGCTTGATAGAATTGATGTATGGATTGTTATAATCGCTGCAAGATCCCCCCCAAAAATGTCCTTTTATTCTTAGCTTCCTGGCAGGGTCCCTAGTGGCCCAGTAATTAAGGACTTTCCTGCTTAAAGCAAAGTTGGAAAACCTGTAACTTGTCCACGTTCCTTGTTATTGTAAGGGTGGAAGCACATCTCGGCTCTCTAAAATGGAAGCGGAATTAGGGATCCTGTACTTTATTATTATTATTATCTATTAATGGTGCTTGAGTTTTCTCTCACCCTCTCCAGGCTCCTGCTGAATAATTCAACTCCAGCTCTGTGTGAAACCATTTACATCAATAGTACATCATTGCAGTGTGCACTACTTGTGCTGTTTGCGTTGCTGTCTTAATTATTTTGAATAAGCCTTGCCATTTAATGTTTTACATGCTTATGGTGTGCTTGCTTCAAACATAAGTTGGAAACTGTTGGGTGTCAGAACGTGTATTCCTCACATTTGCATTCCTCATTTTAACTATTGTGTCATAGTGAATGTACAAGTCCCTGTTTTTCTTTATCACTATTAGACAGGTATTTGGTTAAAAAAAATTACAAACAAAACACGCATGATCCAACCAAGACAACCAGTGCTTTCTGTAGGAGCAATATTATAGAAGCTAACCACATGTCCTTTAATTTAAAATTGTTTCCAGTGCATCCATGCACCCCAGTGTGTTTGCGGTGATGTGAATCAAGCACTTCAGATTTCAGTTAACAGGACTGTTTCCTGCTCTAACTAGAATGCAAATTATTCATGTATAATGAGAACGATAAATGCAAATAGGCTGAATATTTGCGTAGAATGGCCATCACATTCTCTTTCCTGTCTACATAGGAAGCCAATTATAGCCAGAGTGTATATGCTAAACCGGACGTCAAAGGAGGGACTTCATTGGAGTATTGTTGTGACCTTGTTAGCTGTGTTTACTCATTGTTACGTGAGTCCCCCAGTTCAGGCTACCTCTTCCAGTTTATACCAAAGCTGTACCCATGCCCCTGTCTCTAGATCCCAGCCAGTACATGTCCAAGATTTCCTGAAAGGAGGGATAGGGAGGAGTATGATTTCCAGGTCTTTCCATTGCAACAATAGCATGCTTCCCATGTCGTCCTCTTGGATTGCATGTGTTCCTATACTCCTCTGTTACATAGTTTTAGAAAAATCTCTCAGTCATTCCATTCACATAGCTAATCTCATCTGTGAATGACTTCACTATGCCCAAGTGCTGAGAACATTTCTTGTATGTCGTGATTAGTTTTACTCTTTGCACACATTAAAAAAAATTATAACATCCGATTAGCTTCTTTCAGGATCCTTGCTTATTACAATTATTCATGTAATTTTTCTTTAAACATGGCTCAAATTGTTATTGCTTTCTCAGAATCCTCCTAATGGTTATTTACTACATTTAGAGTCTAAAGACCTATGCATATCTCAATATATTTCTTTATGTGATTCCTTATATCTGCAGTCCATTATATTTTCTCTCATAATATTTATCTATCTGGATGCCTCTGGTTCTGACATTGCATTTTTGTATGGGAAATAAGATAAATTGTGTTTTTTTCTTATTTCCTCAATATTAATCTACTGCCTCCCTTCATGGTTTGGGCTGTCTTTCATTCTGCATGCCGGTTGTCAGATTTTTAACATTGTTGAAAATGAGAGTTCACTTTATGAGCTGTAGTGGTTGGTGCAGTCTTGTTTGTTTCTAATTTCTTGCCCTCTTTTTAAAAGCAATGTGTATATCCTCCAAGATGAGTTATTTTGTATATATCTTAAAATATTCCTTCAACAATATTTTTATCCTAAGTGTTTATCCTACAATGATCACCATTATTATTTTTCTTTCTTTTGAAAGTCCTCATCTTTGGCTTAGTGCAGCGGTTCTCGACCTTCCTAATACCGTGACCCTTTGATACAGTTCCTCATCTTGTGGTGACCACCAACCATAAAATTATTTTCTTTGCTACTTCATAACTGTAATTTTGCTACTGTTATGAATCGGTTGACCCCTGCGAAAGGGTCATTTGACCCCCAATGGGGTCGTGACCCACAGGTTGAGAACCGCTGGCTCAGTGGATTCCGCGCTAGACCAACTACATCAGCAGTACAAAGCAAATGGTAACTCCTCAGGAAATGATGAGGCTTTCTCCTCCCCTGAAGAGATACAATCTCAGAACCCCACAAGGGAAATTCTATCCTATCCTGTAGGACCACTATGAGTCAGAATTGATTGAGTGCAGTGAGATGATCTTTTTATTTTAACCTTTATACATGCTGAGCATAAAGAGTCCACAGATGGAGGGTATCATTTTGTAGTTCTGGCTACAAAGGAGAAGAGTGCTGCTTCGTCAGTGGATCCCCACCACAGGATCTATCCCTCTTTATTGCTTTTGACAGTTTGTCCTCAGGCAATTGCACTAACGGAATCACTCTCTTGATTTACACGGGCTCAGTGCGGATGCAGGGGTTTGCTCAGTCAAGTTTTGTTTCACTCTCTGCTGTTTCCCTTGTATGTTGCAAGTCAGAAAACACAGTGAGTTCCTTAAGTGAAAGATGCAACCGGTACATAGAGTCTTTGGAGCGTGTCTTCTATTTCACACAATTGCCAAATCCATTTGTTAAAGTCTTGTACATAGCCCACCTATGCCTCACAGGTACTGAAACCTGGTAACGATGTATCAACTATTTATTAGTTCAATAGCAAAACCATCGTATTACCACAAAATGCCATGTGCTCCATGTTCGCTAGCCCTATTCATTCTGAATCCTAATGACCCTATAGGACAAAATAACACTGCCTCATAGGTTTCCTAGGAGGACGTGTTTTTACGTACAGGAGCACACCACTAGATCTGTTCTACCACGGAGCCACTCCTGGGTTTGAAGCACAGTCTTCTAGGTGTTAACAAGCACTTTAATTCTCGCATAAACTCCTCAAACCAATACTACTGCCATTGAGTTGGTTCCAATCCTAGGGTATCCCTGCCCCCAAAATAAACAAACAAAAAAGCCTGGAAAAAGAGCTGCTGGGCAGAGTTTTCATAGCAGTACGTATTTTTCCCTTTCCGGGAGCATCAAGCAACTCACTTTAAATTAGTGCACCCAGTGGCATCGACTAGGAATGTTCTCTCTAGTCACAGTGAATTTTTTTTCTTAAAAACAGTTTCACTCAAAGCTCGTTTTTGTGTGGTGGCTGATTTAACAGAACAGGGTGTGGCTGTGAAATTTTGGTTCCTGTTTGGGGAAAACGCTGCAGAAACTGTTGTGATGTTAAACACAGTTTACAAGAACAGTGCTAAGGGAAACACTCCAGTGTATAAGTGGTTTTCTGCTTTCCAAAAAGCTGAAATGTTAATTGATGACAAACTTCATTCTGAATGTCTGTCAAACTCTCCAACAGATGCATATGTTGACAACATTCGTCCACTTGTGCTTGAAGACCGATGACAGATGATTGAAGAGATAGGGAAGTTATGTGGACTAACTTGGAGAACGCTCGGTTCAGCGAATTTTAACAGATTTTGGAATGGGAGGGATCACTGGGAAATTTGTGCCTTGGGTTCTGACTGACCAGCAAAACGAGCGTTGGCTGGAAATAAGTTGTGCTTTGAAAGAACAGCTCCAAAGTGATCAAGACTTTTCTTCCAAGGCCATTACGGGTGAAGAGACATGGTGCTCTTCTTATGACCCCAAAGCAAACATCAATCACACCAGTGGAAGCCATATTATCACTTCACCCAAAAGAAGGTCATTAAGTGAACTCAAAGATCAAGAAAATGGTCACTTGTTTTTTTTATTTGAGGGGGATAGTGCATTTGGAGTTCATTCCACTAGGTCAGGCTGTTAATCAAGCTTTCTATTTAGAGGTTCTGAAAAGATTGCATAACTGTGTGACAAAAAAGGCCTGATTTGTGGCAGACAGGGACTGGTTTTGCCTCCATAAAATGCACCTGCTCATATAGCCATCTCATTGTGTCAATTTTTAGCAAAACAGCATGCCTCTCTTGCCCCACACACCTTACTCACCTGACCTTGCTTGGTGTGACTTCTTTTTGTTTCCATGAATGAATAGGGGACTGGAAGAGATAACGATTTGAGGTCGTAGAAGAGGTGAAGAAAAGGTGTAATGGAGAGTATTTTGCAGGTCATAAGCTTGTTTTGGAAAAAAATATATTTGAATTTAAACCTTTGAAAAATAATTCAGTTTTTTATTGAGGTGGGGTACTCCTTCGTGTAAGGTTTCCAAAGCTGTACATTCTTTTATAGAAATAGAAAGTCTCATCTTTCTTCTGTGGTGTGATTAGTGTATTAGACCCACCAAGCTTCACATTAGCAGCCCAATAACTTTACCAATAGTGCTACTTTCGTTCCTTAATTCATAGACAGGGTCTCATTGATCATGAATTGTTTAGGTGTTTTTTTTAATCAGTCAGAATAGGTTGGGTATTATAATGGAGAAAATTATTGCAATTCAAGAGACTTATCATTTAAGTTGTGTGTGAACTTTGTGGCTGTAAAGTACCATAAAGTCTGTTCTCATCAAAGGCACCCTGGTACAATAGAAACATTGCTGCCCGGTTCCCCAGGGTTGTTGTGTTTGGGCTTCCTTTTGCAGCCGGTTTGTTGATTCATCTCATTGAACATGTTCCTTTTCTTCATTAAACCTCCAGTTTACCAAGCAGGATGCCATTTACAATGATTGGTCCCTCAATAACATGTTCAGAGCATGTGAGAGTACGTTTCACCATCCTGTTTTGTAAGGAACATTTTCCATGTACTTTCACCAGACAGCAATATCTATTCTTCTGTTAGTCAATGGCATATTCAATATTCTTTATCAACTAAGATACAAGTGCATCAATTATTCTATAATTATGGTAGATGTTAATTCCATATGGATCACTTTTATAGATTTTTTCCCCCTGAACTTGGGAGTATAATAGCTGTTATTTAAAAATAGTCCATAGACACTGTACTCATGGGTAAGTCCTCACATGTTATACAGCTACTAGTATAATTTCTCAAAAGACAAATAAAATGGTGGTAAAACCCTCTATTACTGGGTTTCAAACATAAGGAAATACAAAAAGATTGTGAGTTGTTTTCCTCTTCATAACAGTGGTTTTCATCCTAGGAGAGAATGGAAAATCATAGATAAGCCATTCAAAGAATATGCCATTGTTATTTTATCTTTTTCGTGATTGAGGCAGTCTCTAAATTTAGGTGGGACATACTTATCAGCACTTGCTGATGAAGATCAAAGGTTGCAGCCATCAGTATACATTGCAACTCAATATATAAAATACAAAATTCTCACAGGTAGACCAAGAGAAAACCTAACAATAAATGGAGACATAATTGAAGTTATGAACGATTTTCTTTTGCAATGCTCATAGAACCAGTAGTCAGGAAACCAAATCACAAATGCCACTGGGAAAATTTGCTGCACAAACTTTCTTTAAATACTGAAGAGCAAGGCTGTCACTTCCAAGATTAAAATGTGCTCCAGACTCATGTTTGTGCCACATTTAGACAAAAAAATTCAGAAGACAAAAGAAGAATTGCTGCATTTGAATGATGGTGCTGGTAAAGAACATTGGAAGTACCATAAACTACTAGAAAAAACAAACAAATGAGCAATTTTGCATTGGAATCAGTACAGCCGCAATGCTCCGTGGAAGTAAGGAGAGATTTCATATCATGAATTTTGGACATGTTCTAAGAAGAGACCACTCCTTGGAAGAAGACTTTGGGTTGGGTAGAGCAGTTCAGAGCAAAAGAGGATGACCTCAATGGGATAGATTGCCCCAGTCACTGCAACAACGCGCTCAAACGCAGCAACTGCCTGAGGAGGGAGCAGGGCCAGGTAATGCTGCTTTCCCTTGGTCAGAGGGTTGTTACCAGTCAGAAACAGCTTGAAAGCACCTAACAACAACAATACTCAAGGCCATACTTTGTCTCTCATGCACTTGTTTTCATTTTCTGCAGCTTCAAGTTGGACTTGCATAGGAACAATGTAGGGTCTGTTCTGTGGTTGAGCCCTGGCTTTATTCTGATGGATGGCATTGAACTTCTCCACTACCTTTTTCTACAGATGAAGTCAATTTGATTCAAGGGGGATCTGTCCAGGAGGTCTAAGGGGGATGGTCACTGTTCATTTTGAAAAAGATGTAGCATTTGTGGTAGCAAAGTTTGATCAGGCAATTCCCTGCATCTGTGTCTTCCAACTACTGATGCTGTTTCTTTATGCTCTAGCTTGCATATTGTATCGCCCGTCACTATCGTTCATAATGATTGCATATTTGATCAATGTCAGATTGAAGAATTTTGTAAAAATCTTAATTTTTAATCCTTTATATAAGTGGTTGTTGCCTACATTTGAATAGTAGTCTTGTTAAGTGGTCTTCCTTATAGGCATATGGATATTATCCTATCATGGTTAACATTGTACTTCAGAAAAGACATTGAAACATTATTTTGATTTTATTATGATCCTATTTCATTTGGCCATTTTTTGCACAATACTTACATACATACATACATACATACACACATACACACATACATACACACATACATACATACTTACATACATACATACACACATACATACACACATACATACATACTTACATACATACACACATACATACATACATACATACATACACACATACATACATACATACATACACACATACATACACACATACATACATACATACATACACACATACAGCTGATATTAAATGGCCAATATAAATTCATCTCAGTTCACTAATATCCAGGATATTGATCTGTATGCATTCGGATTTCTTTTTGATGATTTCTAATTTCTCTAAATTCACTTTTCATATATTCCATGCTCACACAATGAATGTGCATTTGTTTGAAGCCATTTCTCCTCATTTTGAGTCATGCCACATCAGCATATGAAGATTCTCAAAGCTCTTCTCCATCCATATCATTGAAGTTGATTCTACTCTGAGGAGGCAACTCTGTGTTAGTCTTATTTTGAGTGCCTTCCAAACTGAGGGGTTCCTCTTCAACATTCCACCAGGAAGAAGAACAGAATATTGTCAAGTCTGTCTTCCTAGTCTACCCTAGTCTGGAAGTTCTGCTGCACCTTGTTCATGCTGGTGACCCTACTGATATTTAAAATATCGGTAACCTAGCATCCAGCATTATAGCAACGTTCAAGCTACCACAATGCTAGTATG
This sequence comes from Tenrec ecaudatus, assembly GCF_050624435.1. Taxonomy (NCBI): domain Eukaryota; kingdom Metazoa; phylum Chordata; class Mammalia; order Afrosoricida; family Tenrecidae; genus Tenrec; species Tenrec ecaudatus. The sequence continues at coordinate 16,364,506 of NC_134544.1, forward strand.
ACCATCGGACAGACAAGTGGTAATTGATGACCAGAAGAATTATTAGATGACATCAAGGATCCCATATATGAAGAAAGAAAAAGGTCAGTTAAACAAATAGGAAAGAAGGAGAAGACAAAAATAAAAATGCCTATCAGAAGAGACTATGAAATTTACTTCTGAATAGACTTACTAAAGTAAATGGAAGAAAAATGAATGAAAAGAGCTGATCAAAGATATCAAAGTACAGCTGTGGAAGAAGTAAAGTATTATAAGGAAATATGCAAAGACGTGGACTGAGAAAATCAAATGGGAAAAGCATACTCAGTATCCATCAATTGAAAGAATTGAAGACAAACAGAATACTAAGCCTAGAATTGCGACACTGAAGTATTCTATGGGCAATATATTGAAAGGCACAGAAAGCATCACAATAAGGTAGAAGGGATACAAATCAGTACATAACAACAACAACAACAACAACAGTAACAACAAAAGTGGATTCACATCCAGACATTTCACGACATAGCTTATGATTGTGAACCAAGGTGATTAAATGAAGAAGTCCAAGTTATGATGGATAAAATGGTGATAAACAAAATTCCTCAAATTGATGGACTATGAATTGAGAATGAAGCTTGAAACATTCATTCATTTATCTAGGTCAAGAAATTTAAAAGACCATTAACTGGCCAACCAATTGTAAAGGGTTCATATTTTGGCCTATTCCAAAGAAAGGTCTTCCAATGAGTGTTAAGCTAAGTTTCGAGGAAAATGAAACTAATGACATGCATACATGTGTAAGAGAGAACTTTATATCAAGAGAGGAATTTATATAAAGCAAGTGGTCCAGCCAAGTCAGATGGCAGCTTTATACCCCTCCAGACTCACCAGATGCCAGCCAATGAAAGAGGAAGTCAAAGCAGGAACCTGGGCATCCAAGTAGGGACATGGTAAAGTGGTGGCTGCTCCCAGAGTCAGCAGTCCACACAAGGCACCAGTTCCAGAAGCCAGGTGCAGTGAGGAAGCAAGCAGGAAGGAGAAGAGGGCCAAGGGAGATACTCATTCTCCACAACATCTCATGTAAAAAATTCACACCTCAAAGGAGGTGTGAAAGGACTGTGGCTTGATTTATAGTTAGACATCACTGTATCTTCTTATAAATATATCCAAGTTGGTGCAAACCCTAACCATCCCACAATGGAATATATATAGTATTTAGCAATATCAGTAATATCAATGCAAGTAATTTTTTCTGAAGATAATTCAAACCATTTACAGCAGTAAATCAACGAGGAATTGCCAGAAATTCAAGTTGTAATTACACGAGAATGTGAAATGAGGGATGTCATTACTCACATCCAATTAACCTTGCCTAAGTGCAGAGAATATATGTGTATGTGTGTATTGACCATAAAAGACATTAAACTATGTAGTTAAACATTTTATGGATAATATCACAAAGAATTGAAATTCCAGAAAATATTGTGTTCATTTGGAACCTGTATATTGACCAAGGTAACTCAAATACAACAAGGAAATATTGCCTGATTTAAAATCAAAGAAATTGTCTGTCAGAGTTTTATCTTTTCATCATTCTTATTCAGTTTGAATAATGAGAACAAATCCCGAATGCTGGAATATATTAAGGAAGTTGTGGCAACAGACTGAAGGAAGATTCATCAACATCAGGAAAGATGTGAAGGACATACTTTACTTGTAAGAATTGAACAGAAAATGAAGTTTTTACCAATGAAGAACAAAGGCAACAGCCCTTGCACCTCAAAATAATAGAATTCTCAATAGCTAGACCAATAATCATATAATAATATATAAAAGACCAATAATCATATCATATTAAGTGGACATTTTTGAGAATTTGAATCCATTTGAATTCATATGCAACATTCATGGAAGCAGTAGCTAAGAAATCAAACAATATTTTACAGTGGGAAAATCTGCTAAAGGCCTCTTTCTTTGGTGTTAAAAAAGCAAAGATGCTGACTGGAGCAGTAGAGTGTATTTGACTCAGACCATCGTATTTTTGGTTGTCTCGGTGCGCATGCAGAAAGATGGACAATGAATATGGAATACTGAAGAATAATTGATGATATAGGAAGCCAAATATAATGTTTCTTAGGTCCAATTGAATCAGAAAAAGAGAAAGCAGTTGAGGATTTCAGTAATGATGATGTCATGTGCATTTCTACTTTGGAATGTACTTGCATTTTGATGTGCCCATTTTATTGAAGAAAATTGGAAATATGTTATTTTCATATATTGTTATGTGATTGAATAAATGTCCCATAAAAAATGTATGTTGTTCTCAAACCTCAGAGTGTGACCGTCTTGAGAAATAGGGCCTTTGCCGATGTCATTACTGAAGGATGAAGCTGAGCTCGCACGGGATCGGCGCAGTCCTTGCATCAGAGCAGTGATGCATGTGCACAAAGGAAAAGGAGCGGAAAGTGAGAATGCAGAGGCCACGCGAAGAAAGAGGCAGAAATTAGAATTGTGCAGCCATAAACCAAGCAACACTTGAGACCCCTAGAAGCTGAGAGATAGATCACTTGGCAAGAATGGGGTCCTGTCAACAGTTTGGTTTCAGAGTTCTAGCTTACAGAACTGGACTTTTGTGTGTATTGTCTTAAACCATCCCACATTTGGTTTTGTGTCATGAAAGCCCTGGCATATTAGATATTATTATTATCTAAGAATTCTCTTCTGAATGGAAAAGGGTTATCTCAATAGGAAGCAGAAATAACCAAACTTGATTACAGATTTAAATTACCAAGAGTTAAATTACCAAAGTCTAAAGAAATATCACAGGTCAATCGTTTCTATGACAATGAAAATACAAAAGAAAAGTGGAATACCCTGACGACAAGGGTCAGACGAGCCCAGAACACAGAGCAAAGGTTCCTTATTAGAGTCATCCTGAGTGAGCTCCATCCATCGGAGGATCAAGAAGTAGAACCTCTGCCCTATGGTATGCACAAAATTGTAAGAAAGTACTCCTGTGTGTGAGGTAAGGAGTAATTAGGAATAAATCTCATTATAATCGGCCTAATGATATTTCTTGTAGGAAAATATCTAGGGAGGCAGTTGGGTGATATTTAAAATTTGGACCAAGATTCAATTGATAAGAGAAAGAGTAAGCTGTGGATACAATGGGTTAACCAGCACCTAAGGTTCAGCCTTGTCTCGTCTTGGTTAGTGGCAGATGGAGCTATAGATTAACAATATTTACTCATTAGCTTTACCCAAAAAGTCTAGAAATTAGGGACCTAGGAAAGAGTCAAGTGCAGAGGATCCTGGACAACCCCTTACCTCAATTGCCCACCTTTAGTTTTCTGACCCCTGGAAGACAGGAAAAGGAAGGCAGACTGGAAGTTAACATGGGAGAATGATGTAGCACGTGCAATTTCTTAGTGCATAGATTATGGAGAGAAGAGTTGGTCTTGAACAATAATATTATAACCATACACTTGCCTGACAAATATATTCAGAAATTGTTCTGGTGCTATGATTCTCAAGCCTGTCAGATATAATGCCTTCCTTTATTTACATGTTTATTATTTTATCATGCCTCTTTGAATCTTGACAAGAAATATAACTATCCCATTGATATCACAATTATACAGGTCTCTAACTATCAAAAAAAGAATACACCAGAAGAATTTTTAGTAGCATAATATGTATTTCCACGGTCTAAACATATGCACATGATTATGCTGGGAGGTCTATTGACCTGGTCAAATATTTACACCTGTATGAAGAATCTCCATGAGTGAGACTGAAAGAGATTTATCTGAATATGAGTGCCCTGTATTGCCACACAGATTTAATGTGTGCTATTTCCATGAATGTTGTGATTTTGCAAAATGGTAATCCGTTCCTGATAGGTTCAATGAAGCACAACCTTTCCTATGTTTATACAACAGTTGCAGTTTTAGAATGTCATCGTTGTTAGGTGTCATTGTGTCAGTACCAATTCAGAAGGATCCTGTGTACAACAGAGCACGACATTGCCCATTCTCGGACCAGCTTCCTAATTGCGCTCTTTGAGCTTACCTTGCAGCCATTGGGTCAGTCCATCTCACTGAAGGGTTTCCTCTTTTTTCCTGCTCTTCCCTTTTACAAATCATAATGCCCTTTTCCAGGGACTGCTCTAGGCTGAAAACATGTCCAAAGGAAGAAATTAGATGGAGTCTCGTCATTCTCCCTTCTAAGGAGCTTTCTATTTGTCCATTCTCCAAGACAGATTTTTTTGTTCTTCTTGTGGTCCATGGTACTTTGAAGATTCTTCACCAGCACCAATGTTCAGATGCATCTGTTCTTCTGTTTGCCTCTTCACTGGCCACCTTTCACATGCATATGAGGTCATTAGCATACTTTAGTTCTCTAAAGTGACCATCCTTGCTCATCAACACATTAAAGGAATATATTTGTCAACTTGCTCAATCCAATAAATCATTTAATTTCTTGACTGCTGCATCCCTGAGTATTGAGGGTGGATCCAAGCTAAATGAAATTCTTGATGTCTTTGAGATTTTCTCCATTTATTGTGAAGTTGTCCAATGCATATTAAGCCCTTGCAACAATATTTTGTGTTTGAATTAAAGGGTCCCTGGGTGGCTCAAGTCCTTTGACACTGACCTAAATGTTGGAGGTTCAAACCCACACAGCAGCACCATAAATAAAAGGCATATAAATGTGCATTAGTAAAGATCACAGCCAAGAAAATCCAAGAAGCAGGTGTACTGTCTAACAGTCAATGGTATCCAGTCAATGGTAGTTGTTTTTTGTTGCTTTTGCTTGTTTGTACATAAAGCATGGGTATTTTATAGTTTTAAACAATTTATGGACAGTTCTCTTACTTATAAGAATGCTGTGTGAGGGAGATGAAAGTCTTGCAAGATGAAAGGTCATTCATTGATGTAGGCCTGTAGTTGCTTTCAGGAGCCCTGGTGATGCAGTGGTTGCATGTTGGACTACTCCATACAAGGTCAGCAGTTTGAAACTACCAGTGGCTCTATGGGAGAAGGATGAAGCTTTCTACTCCTGTAAACAAAATACAGTCTTAGAAACCCACAGGATCAGTTCTACGTAGCCTGTCCTACAGGATCGCTATGAGTCATATTCAACTTGACGGCAATGAGTTGTGTCATTAAAGAGGTCATTAAAGACATTAAGAACAACTCTTCGTGTGTTCATAAATCCATTACTTTGCAGTAAATTAATTTACTCTGCAGTAAATTATACAGAATTGTTTTACAATTTTCAGAAAATAGAAATGTTCCCATGTGCCTCCTATAACTCATTGATCTGTGGATTTCTACTACAATATACATTTAGTCAAAGCCACAGTTAAGGATAGGGATGCTCAATTTTTTTAATACCCAAAAGAGTTCTTGTATTTATCAGTCAGAACCACCATTTATTTCTAAAAAGATTTAAATGGAAAAAAGTGAAACTATTTGAGCAAAAGAACTTTTTGTGGGAGGAGGTCAGAGCTGGATTTCAGACAGTAAGACACCAAGTGTCTGTGATGTGAGCCGTGAATATTTGTATTAAAAATACATAAGATCTTGAGAACAATGTGCTGTCCAAAGAAGTTTTACAGCAGCTCAAGGGCAGGGGTCTGGTGCAGAGGAGGACGGAATGGGTAAGTTTTGGCTGTTCCAGAGCAGATAGAGCACAGCAGTGCCGGGATGTCAACTACCTTCTGCTGTGAACGTCCCCTTCCTAAGAAGGGTTCTAGGCAGTTCATCTTGACTCGGATACTGATGTTCGGGTGGTACTCAGGTGGCTAACTCGGGTTATTTTCTTGGCAGGATTTAGGGGGGCTGACTCTTTCCTTGTTGTATGCAAAGATTAGATGCTATGACCCAGAACAGGGCCCTAAAGTATTTTAGGCATCAACCCAAGAAACGGCACGCCAGCAGGTGTGGACAGCAGCACAGTGTCCTTCTCTCCCAAGCTGTTGTCAAACTCAGGGGCGAGTCCTAGGTTCTCGCCTGCTGCCTTCCTGCAGGACGGACTGTCAATTTCTTTTAAAACGGACTTCTGAGCCTTCGTTTTTGGGGATTCTTTCTGTTTTCTTGCCACTTATCTGTCTGTCTTTACTCATTTGAAATTACACTAACAATTTAGAAGTGTTTAAGCTTGACTTAGATTTTGTTTTTAAAAATTGTTTTGGTTCACCAAAGCACTTGTGTGACTCTAATAAAAAATGCAATGTGAATAAACCTGTTTGCTTGGAACCATGTTTACTGTAGTGGAGATTATATATATTTATATTTATATATGTATTTTGCATTGTTATTTGTGAATAAAATCAAATGTCACAAAAATAAATGCAACTTTTCAAAAAAAATTGGTTTGGGTTTTTTTTTTTTTTTTGTCTTTTTGCCCTTGTGTGGATTGTGTCTTCCCACCCATCTCTGCCCTTTACTGAGCAGGGCCCTGCTCTCCACCCTGACCGCCATTTGTCAGTGACCGTAGCTTGCATGGGTTGTTCGGTTTCACTTGCTCTCCTCCCTCGGCAAGCTTGCTGCCGACCATCCACCATATACAATATTGCAGCTACAAGCTGTTCTCTGAGAATCCACTCAAAATAGCCCTGGAGCAGCTGCTTCTGTGATATTTTCCTAAGGAAGAAATTAGTAAGAGTTTCATGGGCTGGGGGTCTGTTGGCTTTGCATGGAAAGAGGCAAATGAATTATCCTGCCCTTGATGAAGCCCTCTGCCCCCTTGTTCTCTTAGTTCTAAGTTCAGTGTGATGATAAGTGGGCTGGGAAGTGCAAAGATGGCCCAGGGGGGATGTTGGCATCAGTTGCTGGAGGACTGATCCTTTGCTTCTCCTGTTGATGCAACTGATATTTACAAGGAGATTACCAACGGCTAATGTGTGGGTACAAATCGAAAAAATAAAAAGGCCAGTCAAACCCAGTTAGCATTTTTTTTTTACTCATTTGTCACTCACCTAACATAGCACTGGTGGGAGCACTTTCAAGATGTCAAGGAAACCTATCATTAGTGTGTGGCATGCTTCTTGTCCTAGAATTTAAAGGCTCTGGGGAATTTGGGGGATAGGGAAAAATATCCTTCTCCTCTTCTCTCCCCCCAACCTACTATTATAAGTCTCTTCTCACCCCTTTCCTCTCCCACCTCCCCAGGAAGCATTTGAAAGAACAGTGAGGCTGTCAGGCTTGGAAGAGAACAATTAGATGTCAAGGATGCAATTAGTCTAAGATTAGAGCATTAGAGACTCAAAACTGTGGCATCTGAGCCCAGGCAGCGATGAACTAGTAATTAAGAGACTACTTTCCCCTTCTTATTTCCCGGAAAAAATGTATTTATGTATTTCCTGTGAGATGGTGTTTAGTCACTGTACAATTAAAATTCAGTTGAGCACTTGACGCCATCTATCCACCCTGGAAAAGTGGAAACGCCTCTTGAAGGAATGAGCCAGGAAGGGGTCTGTGTTGGTAACGCTGTCAATGCCTCTAAAGTAAATTTTATGCTGTAGATCAAGCAGAGATACCAATAATCACACATCTTGTCCCAAGCAGTGGGATCACATCAGGCCTTATAAATGATTAGAGAATTCACCCGGACATCATGGAATGTCACAGGAGTTCCCTTATGATTTACCGTTAATTAACAGGCGCAAAGTATATTTCAGGGTGAGATTGTCCTGTCACACCACAGGCTATTATACACACACCATAAATGCTATCAATATTCCTGCATTTGTCTAAGCCCCAACTGATTAAAATGTGATTTGTCCCATAATACCTTCTTACTTTGATAGGTGACTCGGATTGCTGACCTAACATTACTTCTATCGCAGGTTGTCACGCGGTCAATTATCCTGAATAATTGCAGGGCTGAAGAACACAAGAGGACCAGTGTGGTCAGGAAAACATCACTCCCATATTCTAAAGAGAGAGAGGAAACACTCGGATGGGAAGCAGGGGGATTTTTCTGCATGCCAGTGAAGACAAATTGGAGAGGTCGGGAGTTCCTGGATGCCAGTCTTAAGTTCCTCTGCCCCTCGCTGTTTAAATGGTCTCTCTTTGGGGTCCCACAGCCGCTCGTCTCTGCTTTCTTCTGTTCTTCTCAGGCTCTCTTTCTTTTCCCTTCTTTCTCCCATTTAGCAACTTGCTTAAGGCTTGCCACATGGATTTCCTGACTGGGACAAGGAAAAGTCCTATTGTTCAGTATAGGAGCATATGCTATTTTGAATTTTTAAAAATAACTTTTAAGATGGTTGAATAAATAGCAGTGATAAGAAATTAATCGATGTCAGCCTAAAGGCCTATGCCGCCTTCTGGAGTTTCTTGAGATGTTTTGCATGAGAAATTCCTAAAGGATAACGTGACATGATGGGTTAAGCAGATCACACTGAAAGTTCGGGTTTGAGAAAATCAGGACTAACACTTAGCTAGGACTATGTTCTTCTCTGCATCGACTTCATTCCTTTACTATCCCCACGGTTGAATCCAATCACCAGTCTTTTTCTATCATACCTCTTAAGCACTTAATTTTCTTTTTCTTTTTTTTAAACATTTTATTAGGGGCTCATACCACTCTTATCACAATCCATACATATACATACATCAATTGTATAAAGCACATCTGTACATTCTTTGCCCTCATCATTTTCAAAGCATTTGCTCTCCACTTAAGCCCTTTGAATCAGGTCCTCTTTTTACCCCCTCCCTCCCCGCTCCCCCCTCCCTCATGAGCCCTTGATAATTTATAGATTATTATTTTGTCATATCTTTCCCTATCTGGAGTCTCCCTTCACCCCCTTCTCTATTGTTCGTCTCCCAGGGAGGAGGTCACATGTGGATCCTTATAATCAGTTCCCCCTTTCCAACCCATTCACCCTCTACTCTCCCAGCATTGCCCCTCACACCCCTCGTCCTGAAGGTATTGTCCACCCTGGATTCCCTGTGCCTCCAGCTCCTCTATATGCTCCAGTGTACAACCTCTGCTCTATCCAGTCTTGTAAGGTAGAGTTTGGATCATGGTACTTGGGGGAAGGAAGCATCCAGGATCTGGGGGAAAGCTGTATTCTTCATCGGTGCTACATCACACCCTGACTGACTCATCTCCTCCCCTAGACCCCTCTGTGAGGGGGTCTCCAGTGGCCGACAAATGGGCTTTGGGTCTCCACTCTGCACTTCCCCCTTCATTCACTGTGGTATTTTTTTTTGGTTGATGCCTTCCTTGTACCTGGTCCCTTTGGCACCTCGTGATCTCACAGGCTGGTGTGCTTCTTCCATGTGGGCTTTGTTGCTTCTGAGCTAGATGGTCGCTTTTTCACCTTCAAGCCTTTAATTTTCTTTAAACAAAATCTGATAAAGAAATTACAGACAGGTTAAGCTGTGTTTAATAGAAAAAGCATAGAACTAGGGAACCAGGGGAAGCAGATTTAACTTGCTGCATGTTTTCATCGAATCATTTAGATTGAGAAAACTTTTTTAAAATTTTACTTTCTGTTATGAATTCAACGAAGACATACAGAGGAAATCATTATTTTCCCATCGAGAATCTGTACACATGATGACTCAAATCATCCACTGCCATGCCTTCGATGTAGCATCTCTTGGCCCACGTCTTCCCAGTGTTTCCTGTTTCCAGTCCGCCTTTCCCTACCCTCTCAACCTAGCCCTTTTCTAAGTGCTGCCCTTTCAGTCTTAAGTGATTGGTTATAATACGGGTCTGAGTTCCCACCCAGACCTGCACAGTAAGGGCTGTGGTCTCAGGGCTCCCTCGTCTCTATCTGACCAGCACGCTTGGCTTTTTTAAAAAAATGCCGGAGTTCTGTTCCACACTTTCTCTGTCTTTCCAGGACCACCTTCTGCGCTCCTTTTCAGAGCACGAAGTCAAGGTATCTGGGTAGCATCTAGTTCTTCTGGTCTCAGAGGTGTGAAGACTGATGTTTCTGTTGTCTCTTGTTCTTTCACTTTTTCCCTCTGGTCAGCGCGAGACAAAGAATTGCATCTTAGGGAGCTGTTCATGAACTCCTAAGACCACTAGCTACTCATCAAGTTAAGATGTAGAGAGAGCATGATCTCTGTGAATAATGGTTTGCTATTTGAGCTTGGGGTTCCTTGAAACTCTGGTCCTGAGTCCTCGGGCATAGTGACCCATTCCCTCAAGGTGTTTGGTTAAGTCTAATAAATATTCATAATGTCCCCTGTGTGTGGCATCACATTCATGGATATACTTGTAGCAAAAATAAATATAAATACAAGTTTTTCTTTGTCAAATATATATTTGTTAGTATACTCTCCCTCTCCCACCTGTTCAGCCTGCCTGTCTGTGCAAGCTTCTACTCATAGATCCCCAGTGGTGCTGAATTGGGGCTATATAAATATTTATCTCTATTTCACCTTTAGCTCTTGAAAACTCCCCAGTGTCTTCCCTTGCTTCTATCATGTTGCCTTAACCTCCCTCTTACCGCATATTGTCCTGCCTTTCCTCTACCCCAGCGGTTCTCAACGGCCCTTTCACAGGGGTCACCCAATTCATAACAGAAGCAGAATGACAGTGATGAAGTAGCAATGAAAATAACTTTATGGTTGGAGGTCACCACCACATGAGGAACTGTATGAAAGGGTTGAGACATTGACCTTTGAGAACCACTGCTCTAGCCCATGACTCCCCATTCCTCATTTCCCTTCCTGCTCATGGTAGTCATCAAAGAATGTTTCTTTCAGTGTGACAACCTATTCATTATTTTTATAATGGAGGTTTCATATACTACTTGTGCTTCCTTGTTTGACTGATTTCACGCAGCACAGTGTGCTCCAGGTTCCCCCACATGGTGAGCTCTTTCACAGCTTCCTCCTTGTTCTTTAGCACGGTGCATTACTCCATTGTGTATGGGTACCAAAGTGTATTTACCCGTTCGTCCGCTGATGAGCATTTAGATCATTCGTATTGTTTTGCTAGTGTGAATAGTGCACTGATGAACATTAGTTAGCAAATATCTATTTGTGTCATGACTCTCATTTCTCCAGGATATAAACCAAAGAGAGGGATTGTCATATGGTCTTTCCATTTCTAACTTACTGAGGCTAAAATTGATATGGTAATCTGAAATTGATAACCATATCAGTTGTACGCAGCAGTTACATAGTTTTACATTCCGGCAAGCAGTGTGTATGGGTTCCTGGCTCTCTGCACCTTCTACAGCCTTTGCTGTTCTCTGTTTGTTAGTGTTGTTGAAATTTATTATTAATTCTTGGATCCAGTGGTATCTCATTGTTATTTTAATTTGCATCTCTTGGATGGCTAATGATTATAAGCCTTTCTTCATTTTTTTTTTTTTTGGCTGCCTGAATGTCTTATTTAGTGAAGTATATTTTCATGTCCTGTGCCCATTTTGAATTGAATTCATTGTCTTTTTTCCCCTAGTGCTTTGATATTCTTTCTACATTTTAGAGATATGTTCTTCATCAGATATGTCATTATCAAAAATAATTTCCCACTGGATTCTCTGTTTACTTTATTGGAGAAATACTTTTGGTGAACACAAGTAAGTATCTAAGTTTTAGGAAGTCTGACTCATCCACTTTTTCTTCTGCTGTTTGTGTGTCTTCCATTCATGTTGACAGTTTATTTGTGCCATGAGTTAGGCCCTCCAACTCTCCCCTAGGTTTTGCTAGTGATTGTTATAGATTTAACTTTTACAGTTAGGTCCTTGCTCTACCTGCAGTTCATTTTGGTATAGGTATGAGATATGGGTCCTGATTCACTCCCCTGCAAATGGAAATCCCATTTGTCTAGCACCATTTGTGAAGGAGACCACCTCTTTCCCATTTGATGTGTTTCTGTCCATTGTCAAGGACCAGCTGTCTATGAGAGGGGAGGTATTCCTCTGGGCAGATGAGGCAGGGTTTGGAGCTATAAGAAAGGTGCGTTTTGGTTCCTCTCGGTTATGGGGCTCAGGCTTCATCTTGTGGGCAAGAGTGTTTAAAAAATCATTTTATTGGGGGCTCATACAATTCTTATCACATTCCATACTTATATCCTTTGTGTCAAGCACATATGTACATTTGTTGCCATCATCATTCTCAAAACAGTTGCCTTCTACTTGAGCCCTTAATATTAGCTCCTCATTTACCCAGTCCCTTCCCACTCCCCCGCCCTCATGAATCCTTCAGAATTCATAAATTATTATTATTTTGTCATCTGTTACACTGTCTGATGTCTCCCCCAGCCCTCTTCTCTGCTGTCCATCCCCAAGGGAGGAGGCTATACATAGATTCTTGTAATCAGTTCCCCCTTTCCACCCCACATTCCCTCCACCCTCCAGGCATCGCCACTCTCACCACTGGTCCTGAAGGAGTCATCTGTCCTGGATTCCCTGAGTTTCCAGTTGCTATCTGTACCAATGTACATCCTCTGGTCTAGGCAGATTTGTAAAGTAGAATTGGGATCATGATAGTCAGGGGGGCGGACATTTAAGAACTAGAGGAAAGTTATATGTTTCATCATTGCTATCCTGCACCCTGACTGCCTCACCTCCTCCCCAGAACCTTTCTGTGAGGGGTGTCTAGTTGCCTACCAATGGGCTTTGAGTCTCCACTCTGATATATAATGATATGATTTTTTGTTCTTTGATGCTTGATACCTGATACCTTTGACAGCTTGTGGTCACACAGGCTGGTGTGCTTCTTCCATGTGGACTTTGATGCTTCTAAGCTAGATGGCAACTTGTTTATCTTCAAGCCTTTGTGTAAGACCCCAGACGCTATATCTTTTGAAAGCTGTGCAGCGTCAGCTTTCTTCACCACATTTGCTTATGCACACGTTTGTCTTCAGTGATTGTATCGGGAAGGTGGGAACTCACGGATATCATTTTTAGTTCTTTGATGTCTGATAACTGGTCCTTCTACACCTTGTGGTCAGAAAGGCTGGTGTGCTTCTTCCATGTGGGCTTTGGTGTTTCTCATCTAGATGGCTGCTTGTTTATCTTCAAGCCTTTAAGACCCCAGATGATATATCTTTTGATAGTTGGGCACCATTAGCTTTCTTCAGTGCATTTGATTATACACACATTTTTCTTCAGTAATTGTGTCGGGAAGGTGTGCATCATAGACAAAGACTTTTGGATATGATTTCTGTTATTTTCTTTGGTGAAGAGAAATTGCTGGATATAGTTCTTCTGTCCATATTGTTTGTAACCTTCCCCTCAATTACTGGTTGACAGAATACAAACAAAGTGTCAAAACAATACCTCAAGTTTTGTCATTCCAGTGGGGATTTAAGTGAGCCATCTCAGACTCGCTAGGAAGAAGGAGACTCTCCCGGCCATCTAGAACCATAGCTGACTCTCTGGAGTGGTGAGGCCAATAGAGGTAGCAGAGCCTCAGAGTTGAGATCTGGTGAAAGAACAGAGGAGTCACTTTGATAACATTAAAAAAAAAAGACTGTGCTGAGACCATGAGCCAGAGCAAATAAGTAGCCCTAGGACCATGAGAAAGAGCAGCAGACTTCCCCAGCCCACAGAAACAGGCAGAGGTCAAAGAACCAGATGCCTGAAGGGCTGAGAACCAGAGAGATGTGGCTGAAAAGAGGGATTTCAGACAGATGAACTGTGTCCTTAACATTTTGTGACCTGAAGCCTTCTGTAATAAACCCCATAATCGTGAGTATTGTCTGAGTACTGTGGCCATTGCAATGAATTGTGAAACCCGGCACAGAAGGAGAATGTCATGGGAGGGATAGTTGGTGCCAGAAGAGCCCAGAGACTCATGAAATGTGGGGCATGACTGACCTCTGCATTATGACTTCAACCTGGGCCAGGTTTGGACTTGGATTCCCCTCCTTCCTGGTGTAGCCAGAGGAAGGCCCATGTGGCATCCACCCCGGAACCATCACTTGCCTAGCCAGTTGAACGGCGTCCCCACAGTGAGAAAACCATTGCCTGAAACTGTGCTTTTAAGTAAAGAGGGGACAGGGGGGGAAGCATTCACTATGTGAAAACTTAAGTTCTGAATTTAAAACCTTTAAAGCTTTCGGAGTGGTTTTCGGGAAAAAAAACAAAAAACAAAAGTGTGTAGCACTGACCATGCAGTAGAGGTTAATAAAGAGGAGAGAGGTTCAGACTTTATTGCCATATAAAGTCGCGCTGGCTGCATCTGCTTTATGAAGCCACTGCCAAGCAAACGGAACAGATAGCCCCAGGTTAAGGAAAAGCATCGGCAGCATGGGCTTTGTAGATCTGCCGCTTAGTTTCTGCCACATGAAACTCAACTCACAGAAGTGTCAAGGTGATGCCCAACCACCTTAAGCAGCCCCAGGACAGAGTAGAGATTTGAAGAAGATAAAATCTTTGTTGTAATTAGATTAACTGACAATAAAGTGCCTCCCTAAGGCTCAGCTGGTTGAGCAGAGTCCTCGGTTGATAGAAAATTCGAATAGGCTAAAGTGAAGTGCTCCTGCATTACCCAGAAGCCCTGGGAGCTGTCCTAAAAGCCACCCAGGCAATCTTGTGCCCCAAACCCATTCTCTAACCATCTCCTGTAGTGGCTTGCCTCTTGCTGAGATGCTGGAACCTATGCCACCAGTATTTCAAATGGCAGCAGGGTCACCCATGGTGGACAGGTGACAGCAGACCTTTCAGTCTAAGATCCACAAATAAAAAGTCCTGGTAGTCTACTGCCAAATTCAAGCCTAGGAAAGACCTCTGCACTGCAAGTGGATATTGCCATCCACAGCGATGGAGGAGGAGAGCTCTAGCATGACGGAGGCACTCCCTCCCCAGTGGCTGCAAAGAGCGCCTGAGCAGACCATGAAGATGGCACAAACTGGGCAGCAGCGTGACCTTCTGTTTGACAGGAAGTCATTACAAGTCAGAGTCAACAAGAGGACCAAGCACCGGTACAGTGTGCAGGGCAGGCCGACCTGAGAGCTTCAACTCATTTGTATAGTAAGTAACTGGATAGAAGTGCTTAGACCAGTGATTCTTAACCTGTGGGTCGCAACCCCTGTGAAAGTCAAACAACCCTTTCTCAAGGGTCACCCAATGCATAACGTAGCAAAATGACAGTGGTAAAGTAGCAACAAAAATAATTTTATGGTCAGGGGGTCACCACCACATGAGGAACTTTATTACAGACTCGCGGCATTGGGAAGGTTGAGAACCACTGACTTAGACTAAAGGAACAAACTTGGAACTCCTGCGACTTTGACTTCTTACCTATTCTGGATAGCTTTTAACTTGACCTTAAATTTCAAAATAACATCTATTTCAAATGTAATATTAGATTTCCTTGTCCTTTCATTTCTAATGGTATTTTCTTCATGGAGGATGTACATGTGTACACAGTCTTGAATTTTGAGAAACTGTTATTCATTGTGATATTTTAGTAACTAGAGCGGTAATTTCAGGAAAGTAATCAGGACTGCTGGCTGCACGGTCTGTGTTGCTGTCTCTCTCTGGGAACTGTCTATGTGGAAGTCGGGTCTGAGTCCTGTACAACAGCACGCAGCACTGCCTGGCCCCGTGCCATCCGCACAGTGGTGGCTGCGTTTGAGCCCGTTGGTGCAGCCACAGTGCTCATGCATCTCACCGGAGGTCTCTTTATTGCGGACCTTCTCCAGACCACGGCTCCAGAGATAAGTCCCTCCCGATGACGGCTGCAGGAACCCACGACACATCAGCTTCTCCTTAGAGGGGAAAACAAAATTTTCTGCTCCTGTGATGTGTTACTGTCTCAGATGGTTACCCACAGAGGCCGCTCTATGCTGCCCTGCACGGTCTCTATGAGTTGGGTTGGCTTGATGGCACAGAGTTTATTTCTTTCTATGACTCATGCCATGTTTGCAAGAATAACTGTTAACATCCTCTCTTCCAAGGAACGTTCTGGCCGCCCTTCTTCCAAGACAGATGTTGTATCCTTCTTTGAGCCATCTAGAGTACATCCAATATTCTCCCACTCTGAACACGGAGGGCATTAGTGCTGTGTCCCTCTTACGGTCTTTGTGTAGCGTTCTCCTGAGTATGTGGTGATGGAAAATTACATGGAGACCCTTACTTTTTCGAGTGGCGTCTGATTCTGAATTCTTTAAAGACATCATTTGCAGCAAGTTTGTAGAGTGGCATCTGATTCCTCGCCTGCTCTTTCCCCATGATCCTTGCCTGTGGATTCAAGTAAAATAAAAAGTGCAGAGAGCTATTAAGTCTACCTTCCGTGTTGCCACCTGGTGGCAGTAACCTTGGGGTTAATTCTCCAAATGAAATCAATAGGCGTTGTGCAAAAACACCAGACACATTGTGCTTCTTTCTGGATGACAGATGTCATAGCCATTTCTTTTCTTTTTCCTTATGCAAAAAAACTGAAGTCGAATTTAAATATCACTCAAATTTAGGCAATTTTAATTTACTATCTTTCACTTTTAAGGGCTACCTAAAGGGCTCAGCTGATTCCGCAACAGGCTAATAATCATTCAACAAATATTTGCTGGCCTCATTATGTCAGAACTGTGACTCCTCCTTTGCATATGAAATATAGTCCACGTCAGCTCTGTTTGGCTGGTTTTATTGCATAAAAACTAAACTTACATCACAAGAACTATTTCAAGGTGAGTTAATTAAAATAAAGAGATGTGAGATATATTTTTAGATGCTTAGGTGGACCAGTGGGTCGAGTGTTGGCTGCTAACCAACAAGTCCATGGTTCAAAGCCACCAGCCCCTCCAGGGAGGAAAACTGTGCCGTCTGTTTCCATAGAGATGAGAGCCTTGGAACCCTGTGCGGCGATTCCGCTTGGTCGCAGGAAGTCCGAATCCACTTGACAGGAGCGGGGCTTTCGCTTGTTGTTGTTTTAAATATATATATTTTCATTTCTTGCATGAAGAACTTTCTGATAAACTAAAGAGATGGCCGGCATTGCGGAACAAAAGGATGATGAAAGGAACAGTGAGGGAGCATTGACTAGACCTTTGGGAAAGTGCCATTTGGTTCAGATGCCGCTGCACCTCCTGGGCAGTTCAAATAACTCTGCACTCTGAGATTGACGGCTACCCCGTGCTCCCTTCACTTACAATCATCGTGATTCACTGGGCTCTGCTCCAGCTTCCAGCAGAACTTTGGAAAGATCGTTTCTTGTAAATGTTTTTCATTCTTTTGACCACCATCCCAATAAATCCCATGGCACTGTCTTATGGTGAAAGGGTCACCAATTAGGGAAGAGCCAGGGCCCATTTGGATAAGGTTGTTTGATGGACCAGGGACAGTCCTCACAGTCAGGGCTGTGGACCTTACGAAGAGCCCTGTCAGAGCTCAAGTCTTCCCTCTGCCTCATAGCTTGTAAATATTTACATCAAATAACAGTTTACCCTTTGATTCATGTAGGTGTTCAATATACTTGAGTAAACGAAAGTAAACAGATGCTAAACTTTAAAGGTTGTATTTGTAAAACATAAAGCTATATTTATATATAAAACTATGCATATATGTTTTCCTGCCCTTGAATTTATTTAAAATACCAGCTATGTTTTCTTCATGTAACATACAATAATTTATTAAGATATTTCCTCCCCAAAAGCACTTCTGGGGGCTATATTATTCATGTATTTATGTAATTTATGTATTTATAAAATAGTAAACACACGCATCTATCTATATATATGGATACAAAATGTTATGGAAAATGTAATTAAAAGGTAACAGAAAATTTTCACAAACTCTTTGAAGTGTACATATCAGGTTATATATATGTTTATAAACATCTACATAAATGTATATATATGTTATCCTCACTGACAAACCCTTTTATTAAAAATTCCTTCAGTCAGTATCGTGATTCATACATAAATACATCACGATTATGAGTACTATCAGGAGCCATCCCACATGGAGCTGGGGGTTAGACTTTGGGCTGCTAACCAAAAGAAGAGCCACTAAACATTCCACACATCACTCTGTGGGAGAACACATGAGCCTGTCAGCTCCCGTAAAGATTCACAGACTCAGAAACCCTTTACCGCAATGTTGTGCGTAGGAACCTGCTGGATGACAGCGGGGATTCTAGTTACTTCTAGTAATTTATGAAATAACCAACCCATACCCTAGTACAGACACATGAGGGGACTTTGAATATTCTGTTTTATAATCCACCTTGTTTATTGTTGGGGATTTATGTCAACAATTTCTACACGTGTCTGCATTTGAGCAACATTGCTGACATGCTTCGAGGTCTGCCATCCTTCTCATGGTCAATTCCAACATGCTCTTCCTCAACACCATCTCACCCCTTCTGCACTTGGAGCTGATAATTCGAGATGCTAGGTTATATGAAGAAGACTATATTAGGGTTGGAGAAAGGCTTATTAACAATCTGTGACACACAGATGATAGACACAACCTTGCTTGCTGAAAGCAAGGAGGACTCAAAGCATTTGCTTTTAAAGACTGAGGACCACAGCCTTCCGTGTGGGTTGCAAAGCAATGCAAAGAAAACCCAAGTCCTCACAACTGGACCGGGTGGTACCATTATGGTAAATGGAGAAGATGATTGGAGTTGTCAAGGAGTTTATCTTCCTTGGATCCACAATCAGTGCTCATGAAAGCAGCAGTCAAGAAATCAAGTGACGCATCACATTGGGCAAATCTGCTGCCGAGACCTCTTTCCAGTGTCGAAGAAAAAGGATGTCACTTTGATCTTTTCAACTGCCCCAGATACATGTGGAAGTTGGCCATGGAAAAAGAGAGATGAAAGGAAAATGGATGCTTTGAACTCTGATGCTGGCAAAGACGAGCGGAAGTGCCATAAGCTGCCGGAAGAGCAAACAGATCAGTCTTGGGAGAAGCAAAAACTTGAGGGAGTTGAAAGAGTGATTCCTAAAGATACCTGGGGGAAGAACACTGCAGACAGACGGAACTGCAGGCCAGACTGCCCTGGAGTCATCCATGTCTAACACCTTCCACTGATGGCATTGAGGCAGGGATGCTGGAGCAGGGAGACCAGCAGACAGGGTGGTAGGTGAAACAGTCGAGGAGAGCTGACTTCAGAGTAGAGAAGCCATAGGGGAAAATGGTGTTTCATGTCCACGGGAGTTGGCATTTCTTGGAGGATATTGCATAAAGTGAGAACAGAGTCCGTCTTAAAAATTAAAATGATTCCTTTGTTATATCATCAAATGGCAGAAATCCTAGGAGGGCAGGGGGAAGAGATGGGGCCTATCTTAGAATTCTGCCTACTACAGCAGTTTTCCTCAGGTAGAATTTCTTTGTGTGTATTTTATTTTATAATCCTAAAACTTAAATTTTACTTTGAGGTAAATATTGGCACTTCTTTCACAGGAAAAGATTATTTTTTGGGGGAAAAGTAAAACCACTGCCACTATATTTCATTTCAAGCTCTTTCCTGCAAGAACACAACGTATTAAACTTATACTCATCGCTCTCCATGAAATATTTGTGAACTAAATATTATTTTCTTCTTTAATACTTTGAAAGTCATATCATCAGATTCATTTCTTCTGGCCTTAATTTCATCTCTGTACAGATACGCATTACTTCCCAAATCATAAAAGATGCATGAAAAGGATGATGAACAGCAATAGAGGGGCTGACACATTTTTGAGAAATGCTCCTAGTTTGGGAGATTTTGTTGTTGTTTAGCTTGTTTGGTTTTGTGCCACACTTGTTTGGCTCAATGGCTGTGCTCTGTCTTGTTTTAGTCTGGAGATTTAGGAAGAGCAAAGACTTCGAATGAGATGTGCAAAGCAGTCAGAGTTCGTTCGAGGCACTTGGTTCAACAGAGCCCAGCAGACAAGACTTCTTCCTGATGGTGTTGTCATCTCAGTTTCTTCGCCACTTCAGGAACCACTCTGTGCAACAAACTAAAGACATCAAGCAGGGCGGGTGTCTTATGCCCAATACCACCACTTTTACAATTTTATATGAATAATAGGGATGTGAATAGACCTTTATCTTATTTTCAAAAGTGGAAGCAAAAGACAAAAAGAGAGCAGCTATTATCCAACTTTTGAATTCCCCAACAACCATGGTTACTATGGAATCTATCTTTGCTGACGGACGCCATATTTTCAGAAGTCAACACGGACCACTATTAAGATTCCCTGCGTGAACACGGGAGAAGTGGCTGCTGATGACCAGGGCGGCCCCACTGGTGAGGGCTTGCAGAAGCCAGCTTCAGGCCAACCCCTTTGCTCTCCGCTCGTAACTAGTTGCCTGCAGGAGGTTCTGGTGGGGTCCTTGAGGGACAGGACCTCTCAATCAGCTCTAGACTCTAGCCCCAAGTGAGCTGACTGCAAATCTGTCTGTTTTACTGCTGCAAAAGAACAAATTTTGCAAGAAAAAGAAAACAACTTTAACAGCAGGTGGCTGAAGCATAGCCTTCAGAAAGCTGTTGAGAACCATTTTTGTCTGTGAAATAAAACACGGTTGCGAGCAATGTTATTTGCACTTATTGATTCAGTGAAAGAAGCTACCTTATGTTTAATTCAAATTGCAGTCCTGACACGGACGGGCTTAAAACAATCATGTTTTACAAATCCATTTGTTGAAATGATTCTCTTGTTGGCTGTTCACACTGTGCCCTGTGTTGTCGTATTATCACTCGCGGCAAGTGCTATTTAAAGAAGTGGTAAGCCAGCAGCAGACATTGCTCTCAGCCGCAGAGGTTAAACAGTAGAAAAATGCAAAACACACTCGGTGGCCGGTTAATTTCAGAAGGCATCTTTCTGCTCTCTCCAGCCCAGCTCAGTGATTAGTCTCTCATTTTTCTTCTCAATGCTGGTTTAGAGTCCACCTCATGAAAAATTATGTCATACATAATTTATTTGGGCTTGAGATATACTATGACAGGATAGAAATTCCTCAAACCTTCTGTCAAGTTTCCTGTTGGTTCTTAGGAACATCGGGCATCACAAGGCTTTTGTAAAATTATATCTATTCTTTAGAAGATAAGATGATGTGCTTGATGGAAAAAAAAGGGATGGGCAACCATTGGCAAGATGGAGTAGAATGTAAGTCTCGGAAATCCAATCATTCTTACCATTTAATTAGAAAATATTCTTGAAGTTGCTACGAAATTGCTGAAGATTGAAAATATTCTTGAAGTTGCTTAGATATTGCTGAAGATTAAGTTGAGGACCACTTTGTAGAAGTACCATATATACTCGAGTATAAGCTGACCCGAATATCAACCGCAGCACTTAATTTTACCACAAAAACTATATTAACATGTGCTGAAAAACTCGGCTTATCCTCGAGTATATAAAGTGATTTTGCTCTTGGGAGCCCCCGCGGAGGCTCCACTGACTGCATTGCTGGCACAATCTCCCTCAGGATTCAGAGGAGGGTCACACAATCTCCCTCAGGATTCAGAGGAGGGTCACACAATCTCCCTCAGGATTCCGAATTCAGGTAAGCACAAAGCAGCCTAGTTGTTGATGTGGTTGGAAGCTCCAGTCGGAATAGATGGGCGGTGTGTGTGCATGTAGTTAGGGACCCCCAGGTGTGTAACTGCTAACAACAGTGTTGAGCGTCGGATGTTAAGCCCCAGGGTCACTTACCCAGGGAAGAGCCGCTGGAGAGCCAGTGTAGTGCAGATGATCAGAGAGCCTCTGGAAGCTCAGCGTTCACGTGGAAGTGGACTTCACAGCGACTCAGAACTCCTGTTCCCTCTTTGTATTTTCTTTCTTGTTCCTCTTGAAAGGAGAAAGGTATCAATCCCCTTGAGCCCACCTACAAATTACTTATAACCTTAAAAAGCAACTGAAGCAGACAACAGCCACAAAGTGGCAACTTTAAGGTCAGCTAATCCCAAATTTGTATTCCAAATCTTCCACTTGCTAGCTGTATGACCTTGGGCAAGGGACAAACTCCAAGAATTTCAGGTTCATAATCTGTCAAAACCAAGATAACACTTACCTTACAGGTTTGTCTTAAGCGGTAAAATAAAATGAGTTGCCCAACCACCTACCAGACAGCCTCATTAGTTGGCATCTTTCATTCTGAACCCAAGATGAGGTGGATCACCCCTTGAAGATACCTTGTCTGAGCATCCAGCATACTGTACATGACATACTTCTCTGCCTGTGCAGTCATTCTTCCCCCATATTTGTATGAGATAAGAGTGTCATTTGAAAAATGGCTTTACTTTGTAAAAAGTTAAGTAGAAGGAGTAAGAAGTGATCTATTCTTAGGGGAATATTTTACCTAAAATCCAGCTGTTGTCGTGTTTTAATGGGGGCTTGGGTAAACTTTTACAGAGCGAATCATTTTCCATTCACCAATGTATGTATTGTTTGCTTTCGTGACACTGGTTGCAATGGCCCTGGAGAACAACCGTGTTCTCACTGCCTCCCAGGTTCCCCATCTCCATTTGCCTTTCGTTCCCGCCACTTCCAGTCTGGAGTTTTACTTTGGGCCAAGTGCTGTTCTTTTGACCTCTATAGGTTCATTGCTCTGAGGACCGTCTTCCTCACGCATATTATATTGTTCCCTTGACAGGTCCATTCAATTCCAGGTTGGAAGGGTATCTGACGGCGGCAGTCTTAAACCTTGCCAGTCTCCACCAGAACAGTTAAGGCTGGTCTTTTTATGACTTTGAATTTTGGCCTACATCCCCCCCCTACCCCCCATTCTGTCAAGGACACCTCATTTGTTATCCTGACCAGAATACTCGGTTGTGGTAGCCATGCAGCATCTTGTTCTTCCGGTGTCAGGGCAGTAGAGGCTGTGATTGATGAGATCCATTAGACAGTTGGACTACTTGTTTCGTGAATCTTGAATTTTTTTCATTTTTCTTTAATCCTTACAGCGAGACGCCAATTATTGTATCTTCAATGACCATTCAGAAATTTTTGAGATCCTGGCTGTTACTCACCAAAAGTAGGATGCAGAACATGGTCTTTGTTGACTATGTTAGGTCAATTGAACTGAATGCCACCAGATAACGTGGTCTTATACAATATTTGTCCCTTCACCCAGCATAATGACTTTTCATCTATATTCTGAGGTGGTTCTCAGATTCATCATTTCTCTTTGAAGCTGTATTGTATTTCATTGAAGGAACCGTGGTAGCATTGTGGATTACATATTGGGCCTCCATCTGCAAGGTCCACAGTTCAAAACCACTAGTAGCTCTGTGGGGGAAAGATGAGACTTCCTACTGCTGTAAAGCTGTCCAGTCTTGTAATCCCACAGGAGCAGTTCTTTGCTGTGCTATAGGGTCACTATGAGACGGAATTGACTCAATGGCAGTGAGTCTAAGCCCAATAATTTGTTTATTCATTTATCCATTCCTAGGTTGTTTCCATATTTTGCTATTGTGAATAAACTTACGATGAACGTGGGTGCACCTATCTCTGTTTGAAGCACAGCTTGTGTTTCTCTAGCAAACACTCATCTACCTGATGAGATTGCTGCAGCACAGGGTGTTCCTACTTCTAGCATTTTAAGAATGTACAATAATGTTATCCATGGTATCTGTACCATTCTATCATCACAGTAGTGATCTTTGAAGATAAATAGAACAGTCTTGCTACCTGGGTTCTAGGTAATACATGCATTTTTTCAAATAAAACATGTTTAAACATGTCTCTACCATCAATAGATGGCAGCAGACATATTTTCTCAGTCATACACTTACCTTCATCTTGTTAAGATAGCTTAAAAAAAAAAGCCCAGTGCCAATGGTGACATCTGGGAGGATCTCCTTGGCCAATTAAATCCGAGGTCCAGCGGTCTGCTCAGAAGTTTATGGCAACCGTTTGAGGATCGAACTTGAAAAAAGCAAACAAAAACCCTTGTGAGGTGTTCTTGTAAGACCAGATCATCATAAGAACTTATTAAAACTTATTGAAAATGGCATGGTTGAGAGCAGGGCCAGGGTTTTACACCCCGTTAAGACAGGCATTTGCTCTTTATTGAGAACCCAAATCCCATCTTCCTATAACACTGATTTTGCCCAGTCGGGGGGTGGGGGTGGGGTTCAGCTGATTCACACCAGCTAGGCAGAACTGATATCTAACTTTTTTGTTGAGTTAGGTAAGCTGGTTATTAAAATGGCACTTGTAATCAGACTTCTCTCTAAAATCGGAGCTGGGTAGATGCCCTCTGTGGAAATCACAAATTTAGTCTTTACATTATTTTTTTGTAAATTGTTTTTTGAGGGGCTCTTATAACAATCCATATATGAATTATATGAAGCATATCTGTACGTATGTTGTCATTATCATGTCAACACATTTTCTTTCTACTTGAGCCTTGGTATCAGCTCTTCTCTTTCCCGTCTCTCCCTCACCCTCCACCCTGTGAACTCTTGATAAATTATGAATTATTACTGTTTTCATATCTTATGTCTTCCACTGTCTCCCTTCACCCATGTTTCTTCTGTTTGCCTCCCCTCAGGGGGAGAGGGGTGTTATACGTTGATTCTATGGTCACTTCCTTCTTCCATCTCCCGTATCCCCCCACCCCACGAACCTTTCCCATACCCTCATGCTATTGCTGCTCCCATTACAGTTACTTGGGGGAGGGGGGCATCTGTCCTGGATTCCATGTGTCGAGAGCTCTTATCTGTGCATGCTCTGGTCTAGTCAGGTTTGTAAGGTAGACCTGGGGTCATGATAGTAGTGTGGGGAGGAAATTTCCTCAAAGAACTAGAGGAATATTGTGTGTTTTGTCGGTGCTATACTGTACTCTGGCTGACTCCTCCCTTCCTTGTGACCCTTCTGTGAAGGAATATCCAGTTGTCTAAAGATGGGCTTTGGCTCTCCACTCTGACCCTACTAGTTCACATCAGTATGATTGTTTTGCGTCTTCTGATGCCTAATCCCTGATCCTTTAGCATTTCATGATCACACATGCTGTTGCTATTCATCCATGTGGGCTTTGTAGCTTCTCTGGTAGATAGATGCTTATTTAACTTCAAGCCTTTAAGACCCCAGATGCTATATCTTTTAATAGCTGGGCACCATCAGCTTTCTTCGCCACATTGGCTTATGCACCCATTTTGTCTTCAGCAATCAGGCGATTGTGTCAGGAAGGTGAACCAGGTTATTAGAACAAAATGTTCTTGCATTGAGGGAGTGCTTGAATAGAGGCTCAATTTCTGTTTGCTTCCTTAATACTTAATATATAAATATATGTACATCAACCTATATCTCTATCATTATATATTAATATATTTACATATCAACATGTCTATATTTATATCTCTATAAATGTCTTTTGCTTCTTAGTTTCTCTATTTCCTTTTAATTTCCTCCTGTCCCACTAACGTGTTCAACCTTCATTCGACTATCAGTAATTCCACTCCGCTACATTAACCATGATAGAACCCCATCAGGCATTCTAACCCTCCTCACCATCGATTTTAAATCTCTTGTTTTTCCCTTGTCCCTGGGTTTATTGGCTCCCTATTCCTTTTCCCCCACATTCCCCTCTTCGCTGTATCCCCGAACCATCAGTCCTATTGTTTTCTCCTTAGGATTGTTTGTCCTGCTTATTTTATGTTGATAGACATGAGAACAAAACAAAAAATGAGTAAAATAATAAAATTTAAAGGGCCTGTAGATAGTTCCAGGTCTGTCTGCTGATCCTTGTGTATGTTTCCTGGTGAAGTTTGATGAGGTTCCAAGCCCTGTCCTGAGTCTGAAATCTATTTTCAGGATTCCTTAGGGCTTTTGTTGCTTTGCTCCACTTACTGCTCTGTTGCACTCCCTTGGTGTCTTGCCTTGGTGTTGGTGGGGGGTGGGGGGGTCAGGCCAGGCACAGTACCTGCACTGCGTCTCTAGTGTTGTCCCCCGTAACACTGTGGGTCAGTTAGGGGATGTCATGTCTCCTGGTTGGGCTGACCCTAAGGTCCTCTCTGTGCCTTGGCTGCTCTGAGCAAGAGTGTTGTCCTCAGGGCTTGATGGGCCAGGATGTAGTCTTTCTCTCGCGCGCACGTGCGCTCTTGCTCTTGCTCTCCTTTGCTCCAGTGTGGTCTCAGCAGACCTGTCCCAGTCTCCCTGGGCTACATCTTCAGTGCTGTCCTCTGTAGTGCAATCTTCTAGGGAAGGGGTTGAAGTAGCTGAGATTGGGGCCAGCCCCGTCGACCTCTTTGTTAGTTCGCTGCTTCATGCTGGTATGTTGCCTTCAAGGCTTGTCTGAGCAACAGCATATTCTAAGCACCCATAGTAATGCTCATTCATTCACACATATAAAAACTTAGAAAGAAGGATGCTTGTGATATTTACATATTCATTTCATAAAACTTTATGTACTTTGGATGAAGTACTACTATTGTGTTCCCTTGTGTGTGCTACTCCAGTAAACATATAACATAAAAAAGTGCCAAATAACCAGCGGGTGACTCTCTGTCATTACTTTCAGCTTTATGTTACATCCCAAATCCCCACATGCTATGAAGGGTACATTGTACAACTCTTGAAAGAGATAAGATATTGTCACAACAATTGCTACAAGTTAGCAGAAGCGGAAGGGTTTCTTTCCAAAGATGAACATAATAAACTCAGAGAGAGGGGTTGTCTGTTTCTGATATATCAAACACAGTGACTATTGTCCAACCGGCCTAACACTAAAGAAATGGGATCCTATCTCTACAGCAAAAATATGGATAAGGAGACATCACACATCAGATGATGCTCAGATAAGAGTCAAGAATATTGTGAGGACGCTAATCAAGAAGCAATATGAAAATATCTAAAATAAAAATGTTTAGGATATTTAATATTTTTAATTAATATTTTAAAACATTCTTATAACAGCCTATTTTTATGTACCTCTTTTATTGTTCTTATTTATGTATTAACTGTATGAAATAATGCACAGCCTTTTGGTATATTATTTCTTGAGATCTAAAACCGTCATTAGGGCAACAAGCCGTTTGTCAAGTTATTTGGATACCACCAGTGATCATGCACTTTCAGACCATTTTTTGTTTCCAAAACTCAAATAACATGTAAGTCTTTTGATTAAAAGAAACATGGTTTGAGTCTCTTGATTTCAAAATGGCTCTTTTGCTATAATGTAGGTAATAGAGTGTAGAAATCTTTGGAGACCGGTTAGAGATTTTACACCAATTCTTTTTTTTAAATCTTTTTATTGGGGCTCATAAAGCTCTCATCACAGTCTGTACATACATCAATTGAGCAAAGCACCCTTATACATTCGTTGCACTCGTCATTCTCATAATTCACCTTCCACTTGGGTTCCTGGAATCGGCTAGGTTTCCCCTTTTTTATCCCCCTTCCTCCCCACTCCCCCGCCGGTCCCTTGATAGTTTATAAATAATTATTATATCATATCTTACACTCCCCGGTGTCTCCCCTCACCCGCCTCCCCATTGCCCATCTCCCAGAGAGGAGGTTACACTTAGATCTCCAAGATCAGTTCTCCCTGTCTACACCCCCTTCCCTCCTGGTGTCGCCAGTCCCACCGCTACACCAATTCTTTTTGACTTAACTTCCTATGAGAGTTTTAATCTCTCTACACCCTCATTAGCATTTCTTATCTTTGGTTGTTGTTGTTTTAACTTTGCTGTTATTGCTGCAGTGAGGTGCACTCACAATATTGTTTTGATTTGTATCTCTCTCTTAGGAGGCCTTGCTAGGGGATAGCAGTTGAGTTCCTAACCGCAACATTAGCTGTTCAAACCCACCAACTCCTCCACAGGAGAAAGATGAGGCTTTCTTCTCCTGTAAAGATTCACAGCAGTATGAGAAACAGGGAACTTCTACTTTGTATCACAGAGTTGCCGTGGGTCAGAATTGGCTTGATGGCAGTGGGTTTGTTACTTTTGATCTGTTAATATTTAGTGGTCAAGATTTTGGGGTATTTTTTGTCCACCTGAATGTCTTTGGTGAAGGTCTATTTAAGCCAAGTTTTTAATTGCTTATCTGTATTTTTGTTGTTGAGGTGTTGACATTTTCTATCACTGTTAGAAATCATTTCCTTGTGACCCATGTCAATGCCCGAATTGTTCTTCCAGTCTGTCGGTTCTTCTTGCTCTTCTGTAACAGCCTTCTGATGGACATACTGTTTAATTTTTAGTAGACCCCAGTTGCCTAAAGTTATATACTGCTTTTTGTGATTTTCTGTCATGTTTGATAGTCTATTTATGCCATAAATTGATGTTGCTAAGTTTACTTTATTTTTTATTGATGGTCTTTACAGTTTTAGATTATACATTTTACTATTCAATCCATTTTGTGTTAATTTTTGTATATGTTGTGGGGATGGATTCTGTTTAAATGCTCTGCAAAATTGGCATTCATCATTGTTTCCAAACACTAGCCAGTGCACATTTAGTGAATTGAGACCTGGTAGCAAACCTCAACTCTCCATAGGAGGGTGGGTTTGCTTTGGGGATCCCAATTCTGTTTCCCTCATCTCTGTGTCTGCCATCGTACAGATGCCAGACTGTTTCCTACTGTGGCTGCAGACTAGGTGTTGATATAGCAAGTGGGAGGCCTCCTGCTTTGTTCTCCTTTAGTTCTGCTTTGCTTACCTAGGTCTCTAGCCATCGTCTTTTACTGAGTAAATAATATTTCTAGTAGGGTAATTATTTTAGGTGATACAAAAATTGAACAGCATGTACTTGGAATATAATAGATTACCTAACACATATAATTAAATTATTACAGACACTGGAAATATTGAGAGCCTTAAGAAGTGTACTTACCATCTTATCTCAAATAGCATGCTCATATAAATAGCCTGCACACAAATGTAATGGAAAATAATGATGAAATCATATAAACATTGTCTGGCATAGTGCACCTAATTGTTCACTGTGCATGCTGGTATAGCATTCCTGGAAGGGAATTTCAACCTCATTCACCCTCATTAAATAATCGAGAAAATGACATTTGATCATATCTACATAATAGAAGTGTAAGCTGCAGTCAGTTAGTTATGGATTGAGTTTGGTAATACCCTCGTCATCAGAGACTAGATCATTGAAACTGCATATTTGCTCTGAGGCAGTTCATACCTGGACCTGAAAGTAGTGGAGTTCTTTGTAGCCAATGTGTGTCCAGGTATGTCAGGCCAGACATACATGGAGAGTCAGGTGGGGGGGGGTCTGTACTCTAGGTAGCCACTGCCTGAGCATGGCTGGTCATTCCAGGGACCAGGACAATTCCTTGCATATGTTTGACTTTCTCGGTGCCAACTCTCTGTGACTTCAGGTGGCAAGACAGTACAGGTGAACACTGCCACAGCTCCATAGGCCCTGTGAGGGGCCAGTTGGACCCATCTTATTGGAGTGAGTGACACCTAACTCCTCTATGGCTCTGTTGGGGACCATCTTTACATCAACAGACCCCAAGACAAAGACTTAACAGAGTTCATTGGACTGAAGGGAAAAAAATGATATTGAACTCAGAAATGTGTTTAAAAATATATTAGTACAGTTAGCTCATGAAAATAATCCATGGCAGGTTGAAAATAGATACCATTTTTCTACAGAAATAATATCTATATTGTATTAAAGCATTATTTGTGGAAATATAGCATATATTATATTTGGTAGAAAAAACATTTGCTCTTGATAGATAGACCGTGATCTTAAGGGGTTGGGATTCTGAACATTCAACTCCTATTGAAGAATTGCAAACTTTCTATCATCAAGAGAGGCCTGAGAGTAAGGGCCTCATTTCTTTTTAATCAAAGCCTCACTGTCTTTAAGAGACAAAGACACTGGATTGTCCCTTAGCTGAGCCCCTCAGCATTTCCGTTCTTGCATGTGTCTTGCCAATAATAGAAATATGGGACATGGATGAAGCAAGGGCAGAATAAATTAATGAATGGAGGCAGAAGCAGAATCAGTAAGGAAAGAATGGAGATGGTTCAACCTCAGTTGGTGCAGCGAGGAACGACTTCCAATTAGGATTTTCCCCATTAAAAACTTACTCAATCATACCCTGTCCTTGGATCATAGCACATGAAATCCCGGCCTTGATTTGTTCTGGTGGCAGAGTTAAAAGAGGCCAGATTCTCACAGAGTTGGCAAGGTAATTCATATGACCCTGACGAACCTGTATAAATATGATTAAGTAGCTCTGTCCTCTATTGCTGTAGAATTGCGTTTGGGAATTTTTAAACTGCCCTATGACGTGCAAAATTTTGATAGCCCCCGTTCATGTCCTAGAGCGGACCATCTAAGCTCTGTTCAAATAGAGAAACCTGGTATTCGTTTGGTCACCCAAAACTGTGAGCCTGTGGTCACCACCCTGAAGGCCAATATAGCTGTGATGGGGCCAGAGCGCTGTCATTAAAATGAATGGAGAAAGGGAACGTTGGCCGAGCTCATAAGCCGATGCCTCATCTGTGACCTATCACCATCTATCTTGACAGACGCAGAATTAGAGGGAAAAGGATCTGGGCTCATCTCAAGAAAGGTGCCCCTTGGAAGCAAAATGATAAGGTCAGCTCAACAAGACTAATCAATCAAGCCCAACTCTTGGTGCCTTGCATGGCCTACCTCAAAGAAACAGCAAAGTTACTCCAAAATACAATTCGTAGGTAGCAAGTGTCAGTAACAATCCTTTAGGCAAAACCCAGCTGAGCTACTCAGAACAGCTCCAGGCTCGTGTCAGTGCTCAATCAATGTGGCCATTATTGCTGTTATTCTTGTTGTGCCAACTCTTAAGGACATTGAGGACAACCGAAACACTGCCCGGTCCCGCTCGCTCTGCCTACCTCTGCCTGCAAAGTACACTTAAAAACCGTTAGTCACTCAAATAAGCACTTTCCTTTGGGGTTTTTGTATTTGGCTAGTTTACATTTAGTCCATAAAATATTGAGCAAACATTGGTACTTTTTATAAAATGAACAATAAAATATTATTTTCATGGCGTATCATTTTAAAATATAAATGATAATTTCTGGTTTTATAAACTAAATGCTCATCATGGTAATTTTACTTGGCATTTGATAAAGTGTAGACTGAATATCCAGTGTGACTGAATAAGGCCTTATGTGGATTTCACATCTACAGTTGTCATGTGAGGTGGGCAAAGGAAGGCCTAACATGCTCAGATTCTCCCATTGTCCTATGAGACCAAGGGTGGGAGTCCCCGAGCTTACAGAGTCCTTTCGTGCCCAGCCAAGAAAATAGTGCATCTCTTCTCATTGCCAACCTAGTGCTCTCTCCCCCAGCTTGAGTGCCCTTGTGATGGAGCGGCAAGGCAGGACCCTTTCTGTTTGTTTTGCATTTTTGTGCTTGTGCTTGAAAAGCAAAATGATACAACAAAGTGGACTTCAAAGACAAATTGTCCTGGATGGAGTAATCTCTCGGCTACTGTAATAACCATAAGTACCAGTTGGCGAACACGTCTAATACGTCAGACAATTAGGGAAACTTTTAGAGCCGGTCTACAGTGTCAATGCCTCTGCTCTCATTTTACGGATGAGGGAACTGAGCTGATGCTCAGAAACGCAACTTTGTCAAAGTCAAGTGGCCACTGTGCTCTGTCCGGGTCACAAAAGAGTCTTCTTCGCATTTTAACATCCCGATGCGGATGTCTGCAAAAGGAGATTACGTATTGGCTTGCTTGCTACCCGAAGGGATGCAGTTGAGTGTATTGAAAGTCACACTGACCTGAAAACTGAAAGCCCGGGTATAACTGAAGCTCAGAGCCTCGCTATGCACCTAACTCAGCCAATCGGATACTCAGATCTTATAGCGTTTAGCCAAATATTTGTCCCAACAAATATCTTCTCAGCAAAGTGAAAATCAGCCGTTGTTACAGCTAAATTAGGGGCATTCATCTAGAGAGCGAGGTCTCTGTGGGTTGTGCTGAACGCCCTTCAGTAACTGGGGTTGCCACTGGCCATTGGACATGTTTGCTCATAGTTGGCAATGAATATGCAATTTGAAAAGTGTCATTGTAAATTTAAACAGGCCACGGCTCGCGTTTTCAAATACAGGCACATACATAAATAGCAAACGTTGAAAGCCTGAAAGAGATGGTGATTTTTAAAATGACAGCATTGACCCATACTTAAAGCAGCCTACTCATAATTTATTGATAGACTCCTGCAACTGAAAATAAATAAAGGCTCTATCACTTAAACTTTTTTAAAAATATGAAATTGAACTATTGATTGAGTTTTGTGATTTGCAAGGTGGTGCACTTTCAGATTTATGCAAAAGGTCTGTTAAAGTCCATCTACTTATTTTAGCAATTATAATGTATCCAAAGAAATTTGTGTAGACTTGGAAACAGACACCTGATTCTACACGGCTCTACAAAGAAATAAGAACTACAGGGTCAACAGCAACCTGTCAAATGTTAAAGGATTACCAATGTCCTAAGATTGAGTGAGAACAATGGGATTTTTCCAAATTCCTTCTCAAAGTACTGTTTTTTAATAAATAACATGTATGTGCTATAAAGATATGGCACTGTTCTTGCATAGGTAGGGTTACACCTAAAGAGATTTTCTTATGGGAAATAGAGTTATTGCATTCCACAGCCACTCTGCTCACAATTGTAATTAAAAATAAAGTAGTATTACTATGTCTCCATCTGTTACCACTCCGATCTAACGTGGGTACTTGATGGGTCACTGCCAAGTTCAACCGGGGTCACCTTTTCTTAAACATTGGATAAATGTATTCAAAGAAAACAGTTTCACACAAAATATAATCATAAAGCAAATTATAATGGCAGTAACCAATTTCTAGGATCTCCCACAATATAGTTGGTTCTTGAGGCATACAGGTATTTTTATTTAAACCTCCCAACAATTATATAAATTAGACACTCTCCCCATTTTACAAATGAGGCAACAACAGTTTAATGAGGCAGCATACATTTTATGAGCATATAGTTTGATATGCTAAGCTAGTTACAGAGCTAATTAAGCTAAGAGTTTCAACTACAAACCATGGTTTAGGGCTGTCAGGTCAGTGTGACCACCAATACACTACATGGGTTCACTTAGGTTAACAAATGAACAGATAAACAAATGCCAGCTTCCTTGTTAAATCTACACGTATGATTGAATAATTTGGCAATTATTTTATGTAATGGTAAAGATGTAATATAAATACAAGTCATTTTATAAATTATATTGCACACAAATCTGGTTTTACTGGGGGAAAAAAGCTCTATAATCTTACAGCAACTTATATGCTTCCCTCAAAATTTTGCATTCAAAATGACACATCTGGGATGTTAGAGATAGGATGGAGTGGGAACCCTAGCGGCACAGTAATTAAATGCTCAGCTGTGAGTCACCAGGTTGGCAGTTTGAACCCAGCAGCTGTTCCTCTGGAGGAAAATGTAACAATCTGCTTTCCTCAAGTTAAAGCTTTGGAAGCCCTATGGGACAGTTCGACTCTGTCCTACAGGGTGACATTGAGTCAGAGGGGAGTAGGCATGTGCGTGTGTGTGCTTAAGTAACTCTTAGTTTTATCTGTGAACATAAACATGAAAATATAAAATAAAAACGATCAGAATTAGCTTTATTAGAACACTGGGAAATGCAGATTCAAGATACTAAAGGGGGTTGTTTTCAAAGTAGGAAACCATGTTGCTGGTTTTTGTTATTATTATTATTTGTTCCTTATCCACCTCTTGTTCGCTTCGGCAGTGGTTTTGCCTTGACAACCTGCAAACGAAGTAGGCTGTTCCCGTTGGTGACCACGCTGACGTTTGAAATGCATAGCCTTCAGTATCACAGCAACACACCAGCCACGACAGTGTGACAGACGGACAGACAGACGGTGGTTTCAGCAAGGCTTTCTGAGTAAGAACAGACAATAGCGAGGGAATGGACCACCCACTTCAGAGGAAGCCACCACTGAGATTATCCTAGGACAGAAACATGGTTAGATAGCGAAGGCCTAATGAATGGGAGCTGCATGTGGTGCCAGAGGAGGGGCCCTGGGGTCAGAAGGCTCTGGAAAGGCGACTGAGGAGGAGCGCCTTTCTCAGGAGAGTCGATCATGGTGATCGACTGAGAGGACGCAGCCTTTGGCATCTTCATTTGCTGTGAAGGCGCAAGTCAAGGTGAGGAGAAACAATTGCAAACATCTAATAATAATTGGAACTTATAAATGAACCAAGTATGACTATCAGAGAATTGGAAGCATTGAAAACTGAATTGAGATGCACCTAGACTAGATCGGTATTCTAGATGTTAGTGAGCTGAGATGGACTGGTCTTTGCCATCTTGCATCAGAAAAGTGCATGGTTTACTCTGCCAGGAATGACAGAATCAAGAGGAAAAGCGTTGCATTCATTGTTGAAAGAGATGTTTCAACATCTATCTGGAAGGATAATGCTGTCAGTGATGGGATTATATCTGTCCATCTTCAAGGAAATACAATCAGTACGGCCATGGCTCAAATGTATATATCAACCCCCAAATCTAGTGATGCCAAACTTGAAGAATTTTACCAATGTCTTCAGCTAGGAATTAATCAAATGTGCAGTCAACATGAACTGGGGATGGAATGCAAGAGCTGGAAACAAAAAGGAAGGAGGTGTATTTGGAAAATATGGGAAAAAGCCGGAGATGGCTTCCTAGAACTTTGCCAGACCAATGATTTGTTCACAGTAAATGCCATTTTTCAACAACAGAAATGGTGGCTACACACATGGACGTCTCCAGCTGGAATACACAGAAACTACGTTGACTCTGCCTCTGGGGAAGTCCAATATGAGCAGGCCATATTGAAACAAGGCCAGGGTCTGACTGCAGACAGACTGTCAATTGATCACGTGTTTCATAATTTCAGGATGAAGCTGAAGAAAATTAAAGCAATTCCATAAGAGTCAAAATACAACCCTTGTGCCTATCCTACTTGAATTTTGAGAACATTTCAATAACAGATGTCCTTTAATGAACACGAATGACAACAAACCTGACACACTGTGTGAGAACAATGAGAACGTCACTCATGAAGAAGCATAAAAGGCAAAAAGATCAAAGTGGATCTTTGATAAAGTCAAAGAGGTGAACATAAAATTTCAAAAAGCAGTTTGAGAAGACAAAGTAAACTGTTATCATGAAATATACAAAGAACTACAGTTAAAAACCAATAAGGGGAAACACACTCGGCATATCTTAAACTTAGAGAACTCAAGAAAAAGCATCCAAGCCTCAAATTGCACCAGTGAAAGATTCTGTAGGAAAAATACTGGATATTGCAGGGAGTCTTAATAGAGGATGGAAAGAATACACAGTC
This sequence comes from Tenrec ecaudatus, assembly GCF_050624435.1. NCBI lineage: Eukaryota > Metazoa > Chordata > Mammalia > Afrosoricida > Tenrecidae > Tenrec > Tenrec ecaudatus. The sequence continues at coordinate 16,399,704 of NC_134544.1, forward strand.
CCGCCTTACTTGTTCAATTTGTACGCTGAGCAAATAATTAGATAAATTATTTGCTGAGCAAAGACTTAGATTTTATGAAGAAGAATGTGGCATCAGAATTCAAGGAAGGCTTATTAACAATTTGTGATATGTAGCACTTGTTTGAAGCATTTGCTGAAGAAGATCAAGGACTGCAGCCTTCTGTGTGATTTAAAACTCAATATATACTCTTCTTATATATTGAGTTTTAAATACTAAGAGTATCGAGGACTGCCAAAAGAACCTGTACCTGGGCAGGAACAGGGGTGGGGTGGGGGAGGGGGAGGGATAGGCTATGTGGAGGAAGGGAGTTGAGATGGGAATGAGAAAAAAGAAAGAGATTAACATATGTGGGGGTTCACAGGCTATTGTTGCTGATTTCATTTGTTGAAGAGGACTGTGTAATTATATGCAATAAAAGTAAGATTTTTTTGTTGTTGTAAAAAATAAAATAAAAATAAAACTCAATATATAGAAGACCCAACTCCTTACAATTGGATCCATAGGGAACATCATGAGGAATGGTGAAAAGATTCAAGCTGTCTTTAATTTTGTGTTGCTGGAACCTACAATCATTGCTCAGGGAGGCAGCCATCAGGAGATCAAATGAAACATTGCATGCATGTGGGTAAATCTGCTTCACAAGACATGATTAGAGCATTGAAAAGAAGGAATGCTACTCTGAGGACCAAGGTGCATGCTATCCAAGCCATGGTAATTTGAATTGCCTCCGGTGCATGTGAAAGTTGGATATTGAATAAGGAAGAATGCAAAAGAATCAACACGTTAGAATTGTGCTTGGTCAAGAATATTGAAAAGATCATGGACTGCCAGAAGGACAAACAAAGCTGTCCTGGAAGAAGTATGGTCAGAGCTGTAACAGAAAAATACCCAGAAATATTTTGCCACCGGGGTCAGTTACCACTAGGACAAGCACTTGTTTCTCTCTCTCATCAAAGAGGTCAATTCTGAGAGAGCTTCAGTGGGAGATCATTAGACATCTACTAACCCATCCTTATTTGCCACATTCTACTTCATCTGTACATTTCATAATATTAGACACTATTTAAAGGGAAACTATTTTAATTAGAGAATAATGTAAGACAGATGACATCGACATGGGCCTTGAATTCTGTAGGAATGAATGAAATGGTTGTTATCATCACTAACAAATGTATCTTGATCTTGACCACTTACAAATGTGTCTTGACCTTGATAGAGACTTTGTTGAAAAAAACAGAAGCCTACATGTTTTATTTTTCACCTTTTTGAAGCTCCCTTGTGTCTGACTTCTTTTGTGTCATGTGATTTTATGCTATTTCTTCCTGGATAGGTTTCCCTATCGATTTTGTGTTTATCTTTTTCATTTACTTTATAAGTTACATATTCTTGTTTGACTCCTATTGTTTCTTCTCTTAATTAATTAATTAAATTTAATTATTTGAAGTATTTTTACCACCTCCCACATACCACCCTGACCACAAAATGCTTAAAATGTAGCTACTCTCTTTTTGCAGGTTACTGTTGCCCAGAACATTATTTTGGCTTTTAAGTTCGCCCTCAAATTCAACATAGTCACATTTTGTTACATGATGAACACCTTTAAAATATGGATCTATATTTTAACACTTTCTTTGATCATTTTCTTCTTGTCTCACAGAACTTCCCTTCAAGAATTTTCCTCTGTGGGAAATATCCTAAAGTCCACTGTTTCTAATTTTCTCTAATAACCTCCCACTGTTAAGCTATTTTAAAAAATATGTACATTGACTATGCGAGTCTGTTCATTTTATAAACATGGTAAAACTTTTCTTTACCATGCTTTAGTATTTATATACATTGTGTTGTAAAGGAAGAGGTAGGAGGAAAATATAAAGTACTTTTATTTCAACGTTTTCCTCACCATATTTCTATCTACACCTACTTTCCATCCACCAGTGTTTGGATAAATTAGAGTATACTAACGAAGAGAACCAAGCTTTGATCTCACAAAAACGTGGTATTGATATGGGCTTTACAACTTATTATTTGTGTTAACAGAAGGCTTGCTTGATTCTCAGCGTTGATCACTTCATCTTTAAGATACAGATATTAATGCCAAACATAAAGCTCCTGTAGGAGGCAAATGAGATAATGTATTCAAAGTAGGTTGCGCGATGCTTGGCAGAAAATAATAGCTACCATTTATTGGGTGCTTATGATGATGATGATATAACTGGTCTTTCTATATCATTGAAGACTTAATTCAATGGAACATTCCATGCATTCCATTTTAACTTTACTATAATTAAATTCTCCAAGGCCCATGCATCTGATTACCTTCTTTTAAATACATGCACACTTCAGATATATTGAAGGTTCAGTTTCAAATATATCAAAATAAAACAGGTCTCATACATTTTCTCAGTATATATAAAGTTATATTCATACTACACTGTAGACTGTTAATTACACGAGAATATTAGGAGACATTTTAAAGCACTGTGAGGATATTTGGGATGTGACAGTGTGAGCACACACTGTTGGAAGAAGACTCTCCAGAACTTCAATTTGTAGAAATTGCAATCTCCATGAGGTGCTATAAAGCAAAGCACAGCTGTTAAAATATGTACGTCCCATGAGGGCAATGAATGTACAAATGTGCTTTGCATAATGGATGTATCTACAGATTGTGATAAGAGTTGTGTGAGCCCCTAATAAAATGCTTTTAAGAAAATAAAGAAAGAACCAGGAACCAAGGAAAACCCTAAAGGCATGCAACAGAACAGCAAAGGGAGCAGAGCAAGGAAGTCCCGAGGAAGTATCAAAAATAGACTGTGGGTTCAGGGTGTGGCACCCCATCAGACTCCACCAGAAAACACTACTAAATGTCAAGAAACAGACCTGAAGCTATTACAGGCTTGTCTTTTCTTTTTTTGGTCATTTTTTGTTGTTTTCATTGTTTTGTTTTGCTCTGTCTTGTTTTTTGTGCCTATTATTACCTCTGCAGTTCTGTCTAGATAAGATAGGCTAGATAAAGCATCCAGAGGAGAAAACAATGGGATGGATAGTTTTGGGGGGACATGGCAGCAGAGAAAGGTGGGGGTAAGGAGTTTGTGTTAACAAACTCAGGGACAAGGAAACAATAAGTGATCAAAATCAGTGGGGAGGAGGGTGTAAGAGGCCTGGAAGGAACTGATCAAGGGCAATGTAACTGAGAGGAATTACTGAAAACCAAATTAAGGCTTAGGATGATAGTGGGACAAGAGGAAAGTAAAAGGAAATAGAGGAAAGAGCTGGGAGGCAAAGGGCATTTATAGAGGTCTAAAGCCATGTACATCTGTAAAATATATTTATATATGATGATGGGTAAATAGAGCTATGTGCATATATTTATATATTTAATATTAAGGTAGCAGATGGACATTGGGCCTCCACTCAAGTACTCCCTCAATGCAAGAATACTTTGTTCTATTAAACTGGCATTCCATGATGCTCACCTTCGCAGCAAGATCGCTGAACACAAATCTGCGAATAAGCAAATGTGGTGAAGAAAGCTGATGGAGTCCAACTATCAAAAGATATAGTGTCTTGGGTCTTAAAGGCTTGAAGATAAACAAGCAGCCATCTAGCTGAGAAGCAACAAAGCACACATGGAAGAAGCATACCAGCCTGTGTGATCACGAGGTGTTGAAGGGAACAGGTATCAGGCATCAAAGGATAAAAAAAAAATTATATCATTGTGAATGAGGGGGAGTGAAGATTGGGGACCCAAAGCCCATCTGTAGGCAACTGGACATCCCCTTACAGAATAATTGTGGGGAGGAGACGAGCCAGTCAGGGTGCAGTGTAGCAATGATGAAACATACAACTTTCCTCTAGTTCTTAAGTGCTTCCTCCCCACCCACTATCATGATCCCATTTCTATCTTACAAATCCAGCTTGACAAGAGGATGTACACTGGTACAGATAGGAACTAGAAACACAGGGAAACCAGGACAGATGATCCCTTCAGGACCAGTGGTGAGAGTGAAGGGAGGATGGGATAGAAAGGGGGAACCAATTACAAGGATCTACATATAACCTCCTCTCTGGGGGATGGACAGCAGAAAAATGGGTGAAGGGAGATGTCAGACACTAAGATATGACAAAATAACAATAATTTATAAATTATCAAGGGCTCATGAGGGAGAAGTGGCAGGGAGGGAGGGGAAAATGAGGAGCTGATACCTAGGGCTCAAGTAGAAAGAAGATGTTTTGAGACTGATGATGGCAACAGATGTACAAATGTGGCTTGACAGAATGAATTGTGATAAGAGTTGTGTGAGCCCCCAATAAAATGATTGTTTGGGGGGAAAAAAGATGTATGTGCCGATGTTAGGAAAATTCAGATGAATCGGAGCTCTTCCTTGAACTCCAGCCCTGGAATAGTGCAAACCTCCTGAAGATGAAGGGCATCTACAAAAGACCTATATTTTAAATTGTGATTTTGCACATAATGTTTAAATGCTGCTTGAGATACCAAGAAGCGGTACTGATTCTTTGTTGATATATGATTTACTTTCACTACTCTTTTTTCTTTGTTCCTCTTAACTATTTACAGTTAAGAGTAAATAAAATTAAGTACATAGATAAGAATAAGGAATAGTCCCAGCATGCTGGATTTTTTTCAAATCTCTTCCCAGACAATACCCTCTATACTCAGACAATGGCCCTCAAAAGTAATGATTCTTTTGGATTTTAGGAATAGATTAATTTTACCTATTTTGACTTTTTTTATAAGTGGAAATGTGTGCATACCTATGTATCATCTACATATCTATATATGTATCGGGGTTTGAATGATTTATTTATATACATCTGTTCAAGTCTTTTCCAGTGCTGTGCAGTGCTCTATCATAAGCCCTGGTGGCAGAGTAGTTAGGTGTAATGGTGGGATAGGAACTGCAAAGTCAGCAGTGTGAACACTAGAGGCTCCATGGAAGAAAGAAGAGGCTTTCTATGCCCAGAAAGAGTTATTGAAAATTGAAATTTCACAAGGGCATTCTGCCCTGCCCTGGAGGGGCGCTATGAGTTCTAATCAACTCAGTGGCAGTGAGCTTGGATTTTTGGTGTGAGTGTTCCATTGCATAAATATTGAACTTATTATTTTCTATCTAAGGGAAGAAATTTGGGTTATAACATTTATGGTAGTCATTATTTCATTCCAACTAATCAGAATTCTAAGTGCAGAATAGTTTCCACTCACATCCTACTTATTTCCTGTTCAAATTTATTTCCAGCTCAAATAGGTAGCATATGATTAAGACCCATGGTACTGAAGGAAATCTAAGCTGCATGGAAGGTATTCACCAAAAAACAAGACTCCAGCAACTGATGGACTGCCAATTGAAATGTTTCAACCACTGGTGAAGCATTGAAACATGCCCTTGTACATGCGACAAAAGTGGGAAGACACCTACTGGCCATGTTTGTCCCCATTCCAAAGAAAGTTGACCTCTTCAAATGAGTACAATATTGAACAATAACTTTAATATTATCTCACTGCCATCGAGGTAATACTGACTCATACTTACCCCCTATGGGTTTCAGAGACTGTAAGTATTTAGAGGAGTAGGAAACCCAATCTTTTGACCATGGAGTTGCTGGTGGTTTTGAACTGCCAAACATAGGCATCGCAGCCCAATATACAACCACTATACCCAGAGCATTTTATTAATATCATTTGTAGCAAAATTTTGCCAAGGATCATCTAGCAACAGTTGCAGCAGGGCATTGATGAGAAGTTGCCAGCGGTTCAGGCCTGATTCAGAAGAAGACATGAACCAAGATATACCATTGCTAGTGTGAGAAAAATCTTGGCTGAAACTAGACAATGCCAGAAAGATATTCTACTTGTGTTTCATTTGCTATGTAAAGGCATTCAACCATGTGGATCATAACAAACCACCAGTAGCCTTAAGAAGAATGGGAATTCCAGAACACTTCCTTGTGACCGTGTGGAACTTATACATAGATCAAGAGGCAGTCATTTGGGCAGAACAGGGCAACACAGCATGGGTTAAAATCAGGAAAGATGTGTATCAGATTTGTATCATTTCAACATACTTATGCAAGCTGTATGATGAACAAACAATCAGAAGCTCTGGATGATATGAAGAAGACTGCAGCATTGGAATTGAAGGAAGACTTTTAACAACCTGGCTTGTTGAAAGTGAAGAAACTTTGAAGTCTTGCTGATGAAGATCAAGGACTACAGCTTTCAGAAGGGTTTGCTGTTCAATGTAAAACAAACTTAAAACCCCCCAAATTGGACCAGTAGACAACACCATACTGAAGGAGAAAAAGATAAAAAATGATCTAGAATTTCATTTTGCTTGGATGCACAGCCAGTGCTCACGGACACGACAGTCGAGGGACCGAACAATGTGTTGCGCTGGGCAAATCTGCTGCACATGATCTTTTGAAAGTGCTGATGAACAAGGATGACACTTTGAAGACAAAGGTGTACCTGATCCAAGCCACAGTGTTTTCAATCACCTTGTGAACATATGAAAATCAGACAATGAATAAAGAAGATAAAAGAAAATCGGTGCATTTAAATTATTATATTGCTAAAGATGATTGAAAGTAGCACGCACTCTCCGAAGAACAAATCAGTCTGTCTTGGAAGGACAGCTAGAATATCCCTTAGAAGAGAGGATGGCAAGCCTTCTTCTCAACAAGCTTACACCGAGTCAGGAGGGACTGTTCCTGGAAGATGACATTAATCTTGGTAAAGTAGATGGTCAGCAAAAAAGAAGAACAGTATCGAAAATATAGACTGATACTGCGATGGTGACAGTGGGTTCAAACATAATGATTAAGAGGATGGCAGAGAGCCAGGCGAGGCTTCTTTCTGTTGCCTGTAAGGTCCCGATGAGTCTGAACCTGCTGGATGGCACCGAAAGCAACAACAAAACCTGGTCATTAGCATCAACCTCATTATCTCTGAAGCTCAGAGGCATCGATGGCTCTGGAGCAAGAGAGCAAAGGAACAGCACAGCACTGTGTCGAAGTCAGGACTGGTAGCTGTGGTGAAACTCATATATAGAAAAAATATTACTTTTTAAAGGGACACTGAAGGTCTGATGCGGTACAATAATATTGACAAAGAAAGCGAGTGACATTAGAAAAATCAATAAAGCTTAGTAAGCCACTAATATGGGATGAAAGAGTGACTTACATGTGACGATTCCAAGTCATTAAATTTGAGTGATGGGAAGTGTTCTGTTTCAATAGATTGGCATTAGATAATTCTAAGAAAGTACTGATCCTGTTATTGTTAGGTGCCTTTGAGATGGAGCCAACTCTGGGGGATCCTATTTACAACAAAAGGAAACACTGCCTGATCCTGCACTAGGTTCACAGTTGTTATGTTTGAGCCCATTGCTGCCCCAGTGTCAATCCATCACATCCAGGAATTCCCCCTTCGGCTTCCTCCTTGTTCCCTCCATTTCACCAAGGAAAAAATTTCTCCAAGGACTGGTCTCTCCTGATAGCATGTCTCACTGATATTATATGTTGAGTGTCAGGTAATGCAGGATATCCAAGAAAGCAGGAGCTGCATTAGAGACATTCCTCTGAGAACCAGAAGGAAACATATGGTTGGAATTCCATGGACAATCTACAGGGATGCGAAAGTTGAAGTTTGGAAAGTCCATAAGAAGACCACTGACAGGGGTGAGGGGCAAAACCAAACTCACTGCCAACAAGCTGATGCTGACTCATGACGACCCTAGAGGACAGGCTCGAACTGTCCCTGTGAGTTTCTGAGATTCTAGTTCTTTTTAGGAGGAGAAACCCCATCTTTCTCCCACAGAGTACCCAGTGGTTTCAAACAGCTGGTCTTAGGAACTGAAGCCCAACAAGTAATCACATTGCCACCCAGGGGTCCCAGGTGAGGCACGAGAGGCAGAAAGAACCATGGCCAGATCCTTCATCATTAGGAAGTCAGTCGGCGAATGTTAAAAGCAAGAACCTTATACTTATGAGGCGTTAAGATTGCTGTGGAAAGTTCACGGCGAAATATCACCGAGACTGTGCACTGGAAAAGATGCCTTACATTTGTTTTCATTGCATCTCTAAGAGGCCTTCCCCCAGCATTTTAACACCTGCACAACTTGCAGCTCTAAAGAATGTCTAACGTGCAATCTTCACGATGTGGTCCTAAATTCTTCAATATGTTACCTTTCTTTCTCTCTTTTTTTATGTCTAGTCTTATTTCATGTCCATGTTGCATTCAATTTTGTTGTTTTCTTCATGGAAAGAAGAAACATGAGCTGGAGCTGGAAAATTCATTTTATATAATCCAATTGATTTTAAATTCTGCCTCCTGATAGGCAGGAATGCCCTAACAGCACTGCTATGAAGTTCTCTAATTTGTTTTCTGCAGCTCCATGCTGCAAGCAATTTGTCACCTACAATTCTAATAGAACTTTCACATATTGAAATGAGAGATGGAAGCTGCCCTGTAGATCATCATGGTTAGGGCAGAAGAGAGTTTTGGACTAGGACTTATAAAATTTTAAATTGATCCTGCATTTGACCTTAGACAAAAAGTCAAAAACCAACAACTAGCGATGGCACGCACAGGAAAGGAAATAGCTCATCAGCAAACAATAAATCTATTCTTTAAATGTCAGTTTTAACACGTCTGTAATGCCTGAAGGCAGACATCAGTCAAGTTAATAATTATTTTCAAAGAAGGAAGGGAATTCAATATTTAGGTATTTGAAAAAGTATTGATATAAAACAAAATTCATTGATATTTTTATATATGGCAGTAAAATAATACATTTCTATATTAGTACAACGAAGAGTTTGGGGACTCTTAAATATAAAAGTGAGAAATACAAGATTTCTTTCACTTTGGATCTCTAATTAAATCTTCACGGATAATGTCTAGCCAATCAGCAGTTAATTGATAACAGTTCATCTCACAACTTATTCACTGCTACTGAGTCAGTTCTGACTCAGAGTGACCCTAGATGACATGGTAGAACTGTCCTTGTGGGTTTCTCAGACTAACTCTTTGTAGGAGCGGGAAGCACCATCTCTCTCTCAATACTCTCTAATGCTCCCAAATGAATATGAACCTGCTTGTAGAAACACTATGCTGGACAACATCCATTGAGATTTTGATGATCTTGACTCTAAAAAATCAGTTATGGAGAATACTGTCCAGTACCCCCAAATAAACACATGTTTGCAAAGCACTCCATTCTAAAGGATGAGCATTGTGCTTTTGATAGTTATTGCTGTTTAACCTGGATGTCTAGTAGATCTATAATGACCTTGGGATTAGAGTGGTAAGCATGTAGAACCTGCCTGACTCTGCCAGGTATAACAAATTAGGAAAGATAATAGTTTTCATGTCTGTAATGAGTAAAATCAAGTTTTTCCTCAATTAAGATGAAAAAAAAGATGGAACATGCCAGAAGTTTAGGATCTTTTAAGGCTAGTGATTAACTTTATTCCTTAGTTTCAGAAAATTGTTGACTCTACATTGGCTACATGCAAATATATAAAATCATAAAATATAATTCAAGGGCAAGTTAAAAACAATAAATGATTGCTACTAAGGTTCCAGGTCATAAATGCACGAGTTTATCATAATCAAAATATGTATAAATGTGATTCATGAATCAAGATGGCTCAGACAAGTTCTCACAGCAATACATGTGTCTTAGTCTGGTTATAGAATATTTACAAAATAACAAGAATGGTCCAAGTCAACCAGTAATGTCTGAGGGGATCTCCTGGGACAGTTAAATTCAAGGCAGAGACGTCAGCTCAGAAGCTTGACAGGTGCTCTTTGGGGAATACTAATGTGCTCACACATCTCTAACAAGAAACGTGGGCACCCAACCGGAAGAGATCCATATTGAATCATGATGTCGATAATGAATGTTGGCTCTACCGCAGATTGCCAGAAGAATGAAGCAACCATTCTTGGAGGAATTAGAGCCAGAATGCTCCTTAGAAGTGAGGATAGTGAGACTTTGTCTCAAGTACTTTGGTCATGCTCTCAGGAGGGACCCGACCCTGGGAAGGACATCCTGCTTATTACAGGAGAGGATAAGCCCACAAGAGAAGGACCATCAATGAGATGGGGTGACACACTGGGCTCAAGCCTAGCAGTGCTTGTTAAGATGGTGCAGGATAAACCAATGCTTCACTCTGTTGTGTGCAAGGTCACTATGAGTCAAATCCAAGGTGAAGATATGGTACAATAACAATAAGCAATACGGATAGAAGGAGGTTTCATATAAACTAAAAACAGCATTGATGAGAAAAAGTACAGGAAATTTGTGCCAAGAAAAATTTCCCCCTACCATTACACTGTACCTGCTCATATTTTTAAGGGTAGCAAGGTGTGTCCTAAGAAAATTTCATTGCAAAACCTCACTCCATTTACCTTCCAGACATGATCTGTTCCTTTCATATCCTTGTGTTCCTGAAACTCAAAGGATATTTAAAAAGAACATAATTTAAATTTTTGTTGATGCCACGTTTCCATTTGACTTACCATAGAATTCTTCAGGGGAAGGCAAACAGTGTCTTCAAAAGTACATAGACCAAGAAGGGGCTGTGTCCAGACAAAGAGCTTCACATCGCTTTGATACTTTTATTAAATGAAGGAATCCATGATTTTGTAGCAGTGGTTTTTCACTGAAACTTGGATATAATCACCACACTCACACATGTATAGGCTGTAGGCACATGTGCATCCTCATATAAGCACGGCAAATGTGATCTCCCAGGAGTGAGAGTAGGTGGCTTCCAGTGACACTGTCGATGTAGCATGAGCTGAGCTTCCTACCAGGTAACCCCTTCTGGGCAAGACCAGCAAAGAAGGTGGGATAGTAAGACTCAGATGTGAAGTGTTTAAAGAGGATGCTCCAGGACTACTGCAGTGTTTGCGGACAGTCAGCAATGGAGGTTAGGGTGACAGGAGATGCTACTTAAATTGTTTTTTAAAGTGACTTGGAATGACCTGCAGTATATGCTGTAGAGCAGTAATCAGAGAGAGACAGGGAGAGAGGGAGAGAGGGGGAGAGAGAGAGAGAGGAAGAGAGAGAGGGAGAGAGAGACAGAGAGAGAAAGAGAGAGGGAAAGGGGCAGAATAGGAGTCTTGGACTTGGCACCTACTGAGTTGGGGAGGTAAGGTGTATAGGGTGGAATGACCAGAGAGGCAAACAGGAAATTTTGACAGCATTAGGGGAGGAAAGGAGGTTGAAGATGGTGATATGGACAAGGACGACAGACTGTTTAGTGAAAAGTCCTCCTAAAATTCTGTCAGTATCTACAAGTAGCATATTGTTGAGCATTCTCACTCTCCCTCTGTAGCCAATGTTGTGGTTTTAGGATTGACAGAGGACTCTCCATGGTCAAAGGTTTGTGGAAGGGCATGCCACCAGCAGAGGCTATCATTTTATGGTTTCACTCTAATCCCTGTGCCTGCTCTCTGCTAAGACAAAAATAGGTTCTAAGCAGTGACAAGCTGGCATCTGGAGGACAATTGAATCGTCATGCAGCCCAAAGTAGAGTTGTCTTAGCTCAACTTCAGACACTGAGCAAAATGATCAAGAGTTTGTTTTCTGAGAATTTTATTTGTTCAGTATTATTGCAGCCAGGGCAGGCTAATAGATGGTCTGTGGGTATGTATGAACATAAATAAATTTATAAATTTGTTCAGAGCTCCAATTAGATTACACTGGTATGGAAAGGAAGCACTAGATCGTGAACCGTCCAAATAATTTGTCAAGTCAATGAATAAGTAATGATACTTTCCAAGTTAGAATTCAGCAATAAACTAAGAGCACTACATGTGACAAAGTGTGAACGACTATCAGTTTCTTGACTGTGTAAATCCAGTGGGGCTTCAGATGCTCCTGGACAAAACCTCATTATCTTTTAATCCCATTTTCCAGGAACTTTTTGAGGCCCATTATTACTCAATAAATATTGGTTAGATAGTTTAGGGCACACCACAAATTAGAAAACTCTCTATCAAGATGATGTCTTTTTTCTGAATGCCCACCTCCTTATATGCATCCCATAATTAAGTCTAGGATTGTCACAAGAAGAAAACAGACAAAGTCTCCTGAACAAGGTTAGAAACTCTTGTAAAGTGAGTGCCATTGTCCATTACGTGTAGGACTCTAAATTGAGCTGTGTGGAATGTACATATTTTGAGCACTGGTTGGAAAAGTGGTCAGATAATTTTAGTAGGGAAATGCCCAGGCATCTCTACTTAGAACTGATTCTCGTTCAGCTTCTATGAGTTCTGATGTATCCTTTACTCTAGAGTGTTTATAAAACAGGGATATTTTGCAAGTAAATTTTATTAATGTTTTTGGCAAATGGATAGACACATGCTACAGGAATGTAAGAAAGGTTTGGGTCTTATGATGTAAAAGCTACACAGGCAAATGCAAAGCCCCATGAATGGTGACTCTCCTCCTGGATGGGTTTGCATGGGAGAAGAAGCATACTTTTTCATGTCATCGGGGATAAGGGCTTTACTCTAGAGCAGCAATTCTCAACCTGTGGCTCGCGACCCGTTTGGGGGCTGAATGAACCTTTCACAGGGGTCACCCGATTCATAACAGTAGCAAAATTACAGGTATGAAGTAGCAACAAAAATATTTTATGGTTGGAGGGGGGGGTCACCATAACATGAGGGAGGTTGAGAACCACTGCTCTAGAGAGTAAAAGAAAATACTGTAGCTCAATAAGATTAAATCAGAGCTCTGAATGAATATTGACAATTCTTTGGTAATGTGTAGCATTGTTCCGTGTCCTTATGTTTGGTCAAAAGTGTAATCCATGAGTTTGGAGAATGTGAGAGACACAGGAACCCAGGAAGGATGTGGTCCATTTCTCCAGAGGTGAATGCAACAATATGTATCATAACTTTCAAATCATTTCCTAGTTCTCACTAGAAGAGTAATGGGATTAATATTTGTGAATTAGATAAACAGTGTATATTCTGACCAGTGTACCAAGAGATTTTATTCATGTATTAGCCGCATTGACCAGATAAACAAATCCAGTGACACTCATATAAGTGTAAGGAAGAGCTCTATACAAAGAAGTAATTATATATCAAGAAAGCATCCCAGCCCAGTCCAAGTCCATAAATTTGATACTAGTCCAAAATCTGTCTTCAAATTCCCAGTCTTATGCAGTGGTGCTGAATGCAGGAAGGTCACAGGTTTGTGGGTCCAAAGCCACATGGATTCAAGGTTGGTGGAAGCATGGCCGGGTTCTGGCAGCTCTCTAGGTGGCCAGCAAGCAGAAAGGTGAAGGTAGAGAGTCAGGAAGGTTCCCAGAGCTCTCCTTATGAGAAAGCCATGCCCACATGGAGGCACACTCCAGCTGTGACCACACTGACAGGTTGGATACCACCTCATACACTTTCATATATCCAGTATCTAACTACCATACACAGGAAGGATGTGGATCATTTCACAAGTATAAATGGAACCATTTACATCATGATGATCATGCTATTTCCTAGTTCTCTCTATAACTAATGGCATTAAGATTTGGGAACAGGATAAGCACTGTCGACTTTGACCAGTGTACCAAGTGACTTAATGTGCTTTATTATTGTTATTTGAGAAGAAATCATTCATGGTGTAGGGAGAATGGGAAAATATGAAATCTGACTCAACTGAGGGGGGGCGTGTCTTTTGAGGAAAATGGAGTAGGGGATTGTGATGTTTACCCTAAACATTATAAGCCAGAGAAAATTTTTAATTGAAAACCCCAGTTATAAAAAAGGAATACATATAGAGAAATTGAAAACATTTACTTCCAGTTCCAGTGCACCAGATGCAATAACTTGCTCACAGGTGTCCCTATCTTTATTTGACATATGAAGATGTCAAATATTGGTTAGGAATCCAGTATCTATATTCTGGGCCCCATTCTGTTCATTTTCATGGTTACCCCCCTAGTTGAGATTTGGAGTCATTCGTACCTAAATTATTGCTACAGCCTCCTATCATGCAGTGAATGCTTAATATAGCTAAGCTGTATTATGTATTGCCTTTCTGTCTCCCACCAAATGATCTTTCTTCATGGGTAAGAGAAGCTGGGGCAGGATAGTTGGAGCGGGATACGATTCAGTTGTGAGTGATTGTTACCAGCGTTGTGTTTGCCTTCCCGCTGGGTGTGAAAGGGTTCATCTTAGACACAGAAAACGCATTGATAGGAAGAGAAGTCAGGAGTGGAATGTTTCTTTTGAACCCCAAGATCCCCAGATATTGAACCCCTGTGATTCAGGACACCAGAGGTGCTACCCAGGTTTGGCTTCAGGAGAACAAAGAACCAGAGAAGAGGACAACACAGTGGCCTTCCCTTCCCTTGAAGCAAGTTGAGTGCCTTCAGAAAGAAGGCTCGATTGGGGAATAGGGTGTTCCAGCATTTCACTGGGGAGAGCTAGATTTGCTCACCCATGCAGCTAGAGCTGAGTACTTATAATTCAGTTTATGATGGACAGGTGTGCCTTTTGGGAATTAATTAGCAATTCTAAAAGAGTTTTGCAACATTGCCTGAGCAGGATAGTGGCCAAGGGGCCATGAGAGGGCAAAGGCCAGAGACAGGCCTGCCTGCTGGCCCGGTGGAGAAGAACGTGTCTTGACTGGAGAAATGTATCCTGATGATTGGTAACCTTGTTAACTTCCTTAATGCACCCCCTGCACAGTAGTATTGTCCGTGAGTTCTGTATCCATTGTAATGAATTATCAAGCCCAGCTGAATGGACGTCTGTATGATCCTTGCCTCTGAAGGATCAAGTTTGGACAGTGGGTGCTGATGGTGGAGATTCTCTCTCCTTTGTGAAGTTAGAGCTCAGACACTGTCTCCAGGCTCTTTTATAGACCACCGTACTGGCTCCCTGGGCCTCACCTTTCTTCTTTGTCTCCATATTCTAGTTTGAGGCAATTGGCATCTTCAAAAACAAAACACCTTAATTTTAATTCTCAAGATCATCTGGTTTCCCTTTGTCTAAAATATAAGTGTAAACCCATGACACGTGGAACATTATTCTCTTGTCCGACTTTTTAATCATTTCCTTTGCGCCGTTACAAAAAATAATTTTATATTTCTCTGCTTTGGACCCATTCCCTTATTCTGTTCCCTTTATCAGAAATAGGATCCTTATTCCACAAAGGTATCCATTAGATCACATACCTATTGAAGTATTAATCCCAAGGACACTTTGGTTAAATCTTTGCTTAAACCCTCCCTTTCCATAAGCACGGAGAGGAATGGTCAAGGGCCCTACCTCTGTGTTTCCTTCAATTTACATTGTTCTTGTTAGGTGCCGTGTCGTCAGTTCAAAGTCCTAGCAACCCAACATGCAAGAGAATAAAACATGGCCCAGTCCTGCCCCATCCTCACAATGATTACATATTTGACCGCATTGTTGGAACCATTGTGTTAATTCATTTTATTGAAAGTTGTCTTTGTTTGTTTGTTTTTGCTGCTCCTCTACCAGGCATAGGGTCCTTCTTCAGGAATTGACCTATCCCATTAGCATGTCCGGATTACACGAGTCTCACTATTATCCTTCTGACGAGCATTCTGGATGTAGCTTTTCAAAGAGAGATGTGCTATTCTTCTGGTAAATCGTGGTACTTTCAATGCACTTTGCCAATACCACAATTCAAATGCAGCAATTCTTCCTGGGTCTTCCTAATTCATTTTCTACCTTCCGTATGCACATTATTCCCCTGGAAAGTGTATGACTGGGTGGAGGCACCCCTCACGCTGCACAGTGGTCTCTTGGTCCTTTCATGCTGTAACGAGGTCTTGTGCAAAAGATTCCATTGAGGCAATACATTGTTTGATTTCCTAAGTACTCCTTCCATGAGAAGTAAGTCTGGAGGCAAGTAAAAGGAGATATGTGACAACTTTTATCTTTTCTCCGTTTATCATGACATTGTCTATTGGTCCATTTGTGGTGATTTTTGTTTACTTTAAATTGAATAATAACCTATAGTTAAACTGCAGTCTTCAATTTTTCTAAATTATTCCAAGTCCTCCTTGCTTTTGTAGCAAGCAAGATTGTGTCGTCTGAATATTGGAGGTGAAATGTTATATTTTCCTCCAAACCTGATACCACATTCTTTTCATAAAGTCCAGCTTCTCAGGTTATTAATTCAACATGTAGATCGAATAGATGTGGTGAAAGCATGCTTCCCTGCTGCATACATTTCCTTATTTTAAATCGCATTCTATGCCTTCTTTGCTTAAACAACTGTCCCTTAGTCCATAATTTGGTTTCACCTGAGCACACTAAAGTGTTCTGTAACTCCCATTCTTTTCAATGTTACCCATAGTTTTTATGATCCACACAGTCAAATGCCTTGCATAATTGATAAAATGCAAGTAAACATCTTTCGGGTATTGCCTACTTTCACCCAAGATCCACCTGAGATTTTTTGTTCTGTTCTCCTCAGAATCCAACCTGACTTTCCAGCAACTCTGTCAATATACTTGTAACTGCTGTTGAATCATCCTCAGCAACATTTTACTTACATGTGATTTTTAATAATACATTTTTGAGAATTTCTGCATTCTGTTGGGTCATCGTTCTTTGAAAGAGGTCCAGACATGGATCTTTTGCAGTTAGTTGGCCATGTAACTGTCTTCCAGAGTTCTTGCCATTGACTAGTGCGTACCTCCTGTGCTGCATCCACACGTGGAACCATTTAAATTAGTATCCATCCATCCTGGAGTCTTGGTTTTTGTTAATGTCTTACATGCTGCTTGGACTTCTTCTACCATTACCACCGATTTTTGTCATAGGCTACCTCCTGAAATGGTTGAATAGTGGCTGCTTCCTTCTGGTACACTGAATCTGTGTATCCCTTCCTTTGTCGTTTGATACTTCCTATATCAATACACATTTTGCAATAGAATGCTTCGCTAATGCAATCTGAGGCTTGAATTTCTTCCTTTTTTTCCAGTTTGAGATATCCTGAGCATATCATTCCTTTTTGTTTTTTTATACCTCCAGATTTTTGCACATTTTACTAAAAAATTTTTTTGCTCTTCTTGAGGTGACCTTTAAAATTTTCTTTAACGCTCTTTGACGTCATCCGTTCTTTCATTTGTTTTGCTATTTAACATTTAAAATCAGGTTTTAGAGTCTTTTCTGACGACCACTTTGGCCTTTTCTTTCTTGTCTTTTTAATGGCCTTTTGCCTTCTTCCATGAATGATATTCTTCTTTTAAAACAAAAAGTCATTTTATTGGGAGTTAATACCGATATCATATAATTCCATAGTTCAATTACATTGCATAATTGCTACCACAGTTTCAAAACATTCTTTTTCTTCTTGAACTCTTTGACATCAGCTCCCTTGTATCCCTATCCCACCCCAACCCCACCCAAGCCTCACGAATTCCTTATTCTACTTGCTGTCCTTATAGGTTAATCAATCCTGGGCTTCATATACTGGAAAACAGCAAATAAAACACAACAAAAATTCAGTGATGAAACACATCTGCAATAAACCCTATTGTGAACAAACAAAAACACAGAAAATGTTGAAAACCAGATCAACCCACAGCTCAACAGCTATCTGTCACCAGTGTTCAATAGTCAACTCTATTATTGGTATGTTCTCAAACTTCAGGGGGAATATTCTCAAGGTCATATTTTGGCTCTTGTGGTTTTGTTTTTAATTTTGTTCAACTTCAACCTAAACTCCAAAAAGCAATTGCTGGTCAATTCCACGGTTGGCCTCTGGCCTCGTTTTAGTCACTAAAATATTAAGCTGCTGCATTATGTCTCCCCATACCTGTGCTTCCCTTCTAGTCTGGTCTACAAATATAGTCACTGTTTAGGTTTTTGATGAAACGGTATTTGCAATGAAGAAGTTGTTGGTCTTGTAAAATTCTATCATAAGATCTCTAGCTTCATTTCTGTCATCAGGGCCATATTTTTATAACTCGTTTTTTTCCCTGTTTGTGTCCAACTTTTCCACTTCAAACACTAATAAGTATCAATGCATCGTAATTGCATATTTGATCAATTTCAGATCGAAGACGTTGGTAAAATTCTTCAATTTCTTCATCACTAGCATGCATCATTGGTGCAACATTGATTGAATTAATAGTTGTATTCACTGTACTCCCTTGTAGGCATAGTGATATTGTCCTATTGCAGGCAGCATTGTACTGCAAGGTAAGACTTGAGTGCTCTTTTTGACTAGGGATGTGATAGCATTCTTCTGGAAATTTTCATTTGGATCATAGTAAACCATCTGATGTTCTGATTGAAATGGCCAATAGCAGTTTATTTTAGTTCACTAATGCCTAAGGTATCAACCTTTGGCAAATCTTTTTCACTTTTAATGATTTTCAAATTTACTAGTTTTATTCTTTGTACATTCCACGTTCTAAAAAGTAGCGGAGGTCTGTAGCTGTTTTTCTCATGGTCTGTCATGCCCCATCAGAAAAGGTCCCGATAGTTTTACCCCGTCCATACAATTAAGGTCAACTCGACTCTGAGGATGTAGCTGTGCCCCAGTCATATATATTTCTAATTTTACAATTTTTAATTGGGAGTTAATAAATGTATCACATCTTTGAGTGTCTTCAACTTGAAGTGCTCATCTTCCAGCAATATATATATATATTTAATTGTTTTGTTAGGGGCTCATACAACTCTTATCACAATCCATACATACATCAATTGTGTAAAGCACATTTGTACATTCATTGTCCTCATCATTCTCAAAACATTTGCTCTCCACCTAAGCCCCTGGCATCAGCTCCTCATTTTTCCCCTCCCTCCCAACTCCCCCCTCCCTCATGAAACCTTGATAATTTATAAATTACTATTTTTGTCATATCTTGCCCTGTCAGACATCTCCCTTCACCCACTTTTCTGTTGTCTGTCCCTCAGGGAGGAGGTCACACGTAGATCCTTGTAATTGGTTCCCTCTTTCCAACCCACTCTCCCTCTACCCTCCCAGTATCGCCCCTCACACCCCTGGTCCTGAAGGGATCTTCCACCCTGGATTGCCCGTGTTTCCAGTTCCTATCTGCACCAGTGTACATCCTCTGGTCTAGCCAGACTTGCAAGGTAGAATTCGGATCATGAGCGTGAGGGGGGATGGAGGAAGCATTTAGGAACTATATTTAACAGTGTCCCACTGCTATTCATAACTGTTTCATTGTCTAATCCTTCCTAAGGAGACAGACTTTCCTTTCTTCATAGTCTTAACTTAGCCTGGAAGACCCCTGAAATCCATTCATCTTAGCTGTGCCCTCTGGATTTGCAAAGCTGGTGACACAGTTTCCAGCACCATTGTAACACACACGCCATCACAGTTCATTAAATTGATAGGCAGGTATTGCAATTTCCACATATACCTCTTTTGGCTCTTACCAGGTGATACTGTAATGGCCAGCAAGTTTCTGTCTCCTCATGAGACATAAAGTGTTTAAAATAAGGAATTTTGTATTTAAATGCTTACTGATTCTAGTCATACCTGAAAGAGTACTGAATCATGCTAGTCAGTGATTCCTTTAATGAATGATGAAAGATATCACAACTAGCTGCATTCTGTTCTCTATCCCTACTTAAATCATTCTAATGTGAAAAAAGTAAGCACCCCCAAATGTTCTTTTTGTGTCTAGCTTTGGGGGCATGTATGGATGAACTAATACATATAGTTCTATGATTTGGTGGACCTGGTTTTCCCTCAGTTGTTTTATTGGTCTGAGCAGTATGACATCACCCTCATGCATTGTACACTCAAAATTAGCTTACGCCTGACTTGGAGCCCAATAAAATTATTTCAGAGCAGTACAGAATAAATGTTTTTAAAAGTACATCCAGTAAGATGGAAATTTGAAATTTAATCTTCTCTTAAAAGATAGCTTAACTTTTCAATTTGTGTACATTTATATCACGATACATAGATAGGGAGGTGCATGAATCCACAAAGAGATGGGTAACTAGATGGATAATCGATGTAGATCACATATGCACAGACATTCACGCATTCAATCTCTCACACAAATATTGAAGCAATGTTGTTAATAAAAGAGAAGAGCTGGGGTCTTAAAGGCTTGAAGGTGAACAAGCGGCCATCTAGCTCAGAAGCAAAAAAGCCCACATGGAAGAAGCACACCGGCCAGTGCGATCACGAGGTGCCAAGGGACCAGGTATAAGGCATCATGCAAAAAAAAAAACAACAACGATATAAGTGTGTGTGTATATATGTGTATATGTATATATATATACCACATTAAATGAAGGGGGAAGTGCAGAGTGGAGACCCAAGGCCCAAGTGTCGGCCAATGGAGATCCCCTCATAGAGGGGTTTAGGAGAGGAGATGGGTTAATTAGGGTGCGAGGTAGTACCGATGAAGAATACAGCTTTCCCCCAGATTCTGGATGCTTCCTCCCCCCAACTACCATGATCCGAATTCTACCTTGCAGGACTGGATAGGGCAGAGGCTGTACACTGGTACATATGAGGGCTGGAGGTACAGGGAATCCAGGGTGGATGATACCTTCTGGACCAAGGGTGTGAGGGGCGATGCTGGGAGAGTGAAGGGTGAGTGGGTTGGAAGGGGGGAACTGATTACAAGGATCCACATGTGACCTCTTCCCTGGGAGAGGGACAGCAGAGAAGGGGGGAAGGAAGACTCTGGATAGGGCAAGATATGACAAAATAACGAGGTATAAATTACCAAGGGCACATGAGGGAGGGGGGAAAGGGGAGGGAGGGGAAAAGAAAAAGAGGACCTGATGCAAGGGGCTTAAGTGGAGAGCAAATGCCTTGAGAATGATTGGGGCAGGGAATGTATGGATGTGCTTTATACAATTGATGTATGTATATGTATGAACTGTGATAAGAATTGTATGAGTCCCTAATAAAATGTAAAAGAAGAAAAGAGGAGAAAAAATGATTAGGGCAGGGACTGTACAGATGTGCTTTATACAATTGATGTATGTATATGTATGAACTGTGATAAGAATTGTATGAGCCCCTAATAAATTGTTAAAATTAAAAAAAAAGAGAGAAGAGCTGAGATTTCCATTTGCAGAACATGCACATGCTTTGTTCACTTTTCCATCTCTTCATTTCTCTCTTTGGCTGGTTCTCGTGCAGTGGCTCTTGGAGGGGGTAAGAAAGCTTGCGCTCTGAGAAAGGGCTAATGAAGAGGAGAAGTCACAGCCTTCCAGATGGATCTGTATGCTCTTAGAGGAGTCTGCATTGATTCAGATCTGCCATGACACCCATGCTGGTTTCATTCCCAACCTCCCCCGCCCCCACAGTGTGCACCTGGAGAGTCTTGGTACTGCTCTTTAGACTACATCAGGAGAAGCACCCTGCCTGACGGGCTAACCTTTTCCTGCTCTTCCGCATGCTTTGATTAGGTCCCACCTCCTTCGTTTGGATTTGTCTGTGATTGTTATTACAATCATTTTCCAAATGTATAAACAGCGTGTTACCCCTTTAAGACTTACAAATAGCTTGGAGTCTCAAGCTTCCAGGAGACTGCTCCAGCCACCTGGTGCTTAAAACCGTGACAAGCAGAAGACTGTCACAGTGGGTTGGTGATGTTTTTGATCCCGCCCCACCCCCCACCACCCATCACCACCACTTACCTGCTGTGCAGAAACTGAAGTTTGGAGAAATGTAATGATTTTAGAAGTTCACGATCACTTTAAGTAGGGTTAAATGCTCTCAAGGAAGGATTCACTGATCACCAGCCCACATGTTTCACCCAGCCCACATGTTTCACCCCCAAATATGGTAGGGGGTCTGCCTTGACTTTGCAACCAGTTATGCCTATCACTATTGAATCATTTCCAATTTGAGCCATAACTACATGAGTGTAAGAATGTATTCCTCCTAACCACAGGCAGTTGAGCAAGGACTCTCTTGTTTCTTTCTGAATCTTTAGTGCTTGTGACCCTACATGGGTGATGGAATTTTGTTAAATAATTAAAATTTAACAGCAAGTGTCTAAAGTTAAAACCTCCAAAACACATTCCATCAAGTCAGCTCCAACGCACCAGGACCCTATAGAGAGTTTGCGAGACTGTACATCTTTTCAGGAGTAGAGAGCCCCATTTTTTTTTGTTTTCCCTCAGGGCGACTAATGAATTTGAAATACCAACCAGGGGATGGGATGAGCAGCCAGTGTTCAATCCACTGAACCAACAGGTCTCCTTTTGTCTTCAGTTAAGAAATATAAATGCATGGTTCTGTGAGTGAAGGAAGTGCAGTAACCTACCATAGGATACTCTCCTACTCAAGAATTGACCTAATCATTTTTTCCTCGGGTTTGATGATGGTTTCTAACTTGGCCTGTAGGTTAGAGAAGCTTGCTACTGGACCTGATTGACTTGCTTGTTTTCACCTGGTCAGAAATCCTGTGTGTTAACAGATACTATGGAGAAGGCGCTGTTCCTATTTCTAGCTTACTTATTAGAACTCGTTTTTATACACACTTGAACAAAGGTGAAATACTGTGGGAGGTACTTATGGATAATCTCAAAGTAGGTTCAATTATGTGGTGTGGAGTGCTTTGGGCCAATTTATCGCATACGCTTTAAGCCACAGTGGCATAGAATGGAAAAGGTACTTTTTGTTTGCATCCGGTTGTTCTTTTGTAAATCAGAATAGTAAAAATGTTTTCTCACGTGTCTATAGCATAACCCTTGGTCAAATATACTCTACATCCTTATCATTAGTAAGTATGCATATGTCCATCTGATTCTATCATCGTGTAAAAATCTCATTCACTGGAGACCTGTTTTCTGAGAAATGTGCTAGGTTGTAGGATATCAAACAAAAATACACGGCTCCTATTCTCAGAGTATACACTCTGCGAAGATACTTTGTATAAAATAGATATACTTTATTTTTAACACATACTTTTAGTGCTTTATTGACATAATTCACCTATTATGCAAATCAATAGTTCAAATACATCGGAAGTTGTGTAATCATTACCACATTACCATTTTGGACAAAGTGCACAGTGCTCACACTGTAGGGTTATCATGCTCAGTTAAGTCAGAAAGTCCACTTGACTGTTTGCATATAATAATATATTTTCTATTAATTAATGTAATCTGTTACTTTAAACCTATACAAATATATATAAGTGCACTCACAGGAAAATATATTCAAACAAGTATCATATTTCTGATACATTGTGAAAATTCCACCAATGAATAAAAATAATCTGAAGCCTTTGAAATGCAAATGAGAGATGCAAAGCATGCTGAGAATTATATTGGTGAACAAAGAATTGATGGCTAGGGATTCCTAGGTAAAATAATTTAATTATCTTTAAAAATGTGTGTCCATTCCCCTGTTGTTTCAGCAATGGGTTAGTTAGTAGCACGTTCAAGCTCATAAAACACCCATGAAGTTGACAAAGGGACATGGACCTCTTTCTGTTGTGTGTTAGCCAGTGCACAGCGCAAGTCCACAAATAGTTTATTAGAAGCCAGTGATGTGGAGCCTCAGAAGAGAAGAATATATATTTCTTGCTCTTTTTAGAAGGACAAGATTCACTGTGCATAGCACTGGAAGATAATTTAAAGCTAAAAATGGTTTCAGAGGTAAGACTAGAAGCTAACAATCCTGGAGTGTTGTGTGTGCCTGCAAGCGTGGGCTGCCCTTCATCTGTGTCCCGTGCCAGCAAAATACATTACCCCCAGGGCTCAAAGACCCTGGGCTCCCACCAGGTTTCATCATAGTATACAAGAGCAATAGACAATACCTGTAGTTTGATCAAATATACACTGAAAGATGCAAAGTTAACTGCAAGGATATTAATCAATGGATCAGGTCATCACTAAAGGGATGTTGGAACTCACCCTGCAGCTTACTCATGTATCTGCCACAAACATACAGAGAGGATGCCTGACAAGCTACAATCTACTGTTCACCATCGGGAACAGGTGCTCCAAGTCAATGTGAATTAGCGCAGCGCTGGATGTGTGGAAGCAAGACATCAGGCTGCCTCTGGGGGGCTTCAAGACCTAAGCTGAGAGGAGTTGAGCTTTGGCCAAATGATTTCTGTCCCCGCCCCAGCCCCTTAACCAAGCCGACACTTGTGTTTGCATGCTTTTCATCCTGCACGCTGTTGTGAGGAAAGCATTTCCTGCGCAGTGTCACTGGCAAGCCGACAGGAACATATTTCCTAATTTCTTAGGTATGGCAATAGATACTCGAGAACCCCCTGAAAAGACGGACGGCTCCCCATAACAAGGGAGTGCTTGCACAGAGTCCCCAAATAAACATAAATGATTAGTTCAGCATTGTACAGCCTGATTCCAGTGCTGCATTGAGAGGAGATATGCACCTTTATAGAAAAATTCCGTTTTCTCCTGTTGAATAAATGGTATGTTCAAGTAGCATGTAACTGTGCTAACGTTCATGTCTAGTATATAGTAAAAACTTACGTAATGATTTTATCCTCACATCAGGATTTTTCACTTAATAAATCAAAAAGGCAGCGAATGACGAGAACACAATTTGTATTTCTGGCTTTTATCATTTTATGGAAATAGAAAATTATTTCTAAATCTTAATTCTTTATATTACTCTAAAAATGAGAATTGCTGCATTTAGTCAAAAGATCGTATTTCCTATGAAAAAATATGTTATATCATCTAAAAAGCATTGACAAGTTCACTGCCCTATATCCCAATACGCCTTTGGACTCAACTCCATCACAACAGAGGCTTAGTTTTGCTCTGCACACTTCTGAGTGAATCCCTCAAAGTGACTGGAATATATTATGGCTGTATGAGGATCCCTGGTCGTGTAGTGGTTACCTGTTGGGCTTGAATCCTCAAGGTCCAAAGTTCAAAACCGCCAGCCACTCACTGGAAGAAAGATGGGCTTTCCACTCTTGGAATCAGTTCCGGGCTCAAAAATTTACAGAAGCAATTCTGCTCTGTCCGAGAGGATCTCTATGAGTCAGCTTTGACTCAATGACAGTGATCTCCCTTTTTCCCAATATATTGATTAATCTGAAAGTAATAACAAGTTTATATTCACAGTTAACAATTTACCAGTGAAGCCACTGACACAATAAAGTCGTCATGCTCTTCTTTTGTTTCCAAAATTAGTAGTGACCATTTCCTCGTGGAAACTTTCATTTCCTTGTGGTTATGAGTGTTGGCAGAATAAAGGACACAGTGAGAAAGGGGCAGCTGAGGAGGGAAGGACCTGCAACACAGTGACAGTAGAAAGGAATGATTGGTGACCCTTTCCTGAACAGTGTTCTCTCTTTGCCTGCGGGTCATTGCAATCAGGTGGCAATAGAGGATGTACACACGTGTCTACCACATGTGTCTACCACACGTGTGCCTCTGTGTGTCCCATGGAATCATCATGACTAGTTTCTTTGTCAGAGGGAGTGTCTTGATTGGGATTCTGATGAAAAGAAAGCATGGTAGAATGTAAAGCATTGGATTTAGAAAATCTTACTTCAGCATAAGCACCATCCCTTACATAAACATGTCATACATAAAGTATAGAAAATCTTTCTTTGAGCTCAGCATCTTATATATTATTAAATATATATGTATATATAAACATATACACACATATTTATTCAAGGGGCCAATATAGGTATACCAATAAGAGAGGAGTGGATATATCTATCCATAATTATGCATATATATAGTATAATTCATATTCATATATACACACATATAGTACATGGTACACACATATATATATATACTTATGCTTCACTTATCACCATAGTGAGGTTTCAAAGACCATATATTATTTCTAAATCAACATTATTTTAAAATGGAGAGTGATTATATCATATTATAAAGTAGAGATGGCTACATCATTATATAGGTGCTAAAGTACAGCATTACCTCACTGTCAAGTTATAATATTACATAATTGCTCAGCCCCGGAGGGTAGTTGGCCAGCCCAGTGACACTCCCAGCCAGCATTCCTCTTGACGTGCACCTCTCCATTGGTTACTGCCAGATGTACATCAGTCGTGTGCACAGAAGTGTGATTGGTAGCTTTTTGAATGTTAAGGCAATCAATGTGAGTAGGAGGGGAATATAGGCATATATACACACACGTGTGTGCATGTGTTTATTTTTAGGGTTGAGTACCAGAAATGATTTTAAACGATGCTGTTCACTGTGGCACACCCAGGATAAGTGAAAAGGCCAGACAAGTGTTTATCCAAAAATTGAATATAACTGATACATTTCTCCAAAACCACTTCAGAGCCCTAGAAAATTTCCAATGGCACAAAATTTTTCAAGACAGGTTTATTATATTAAGACAGCTATAGATTTGGATGAGGCAGTAGAAATCTGTGAGCCTCTTGCGTGAGCTGCTCCGTTGCCTAGGTCACAGCCCATTGTTGAGAATGACGGCATGACTAGTGGATGTCTGGACTCGCAACAAAAGGCCGTCTTGCTCCTAGAGCGGTGGGCATAATTTGGGATGGAAGTTACAAGCCTGTCACATTGTCAGCAACACATATGCAGCGAACTCAGTGCAAAATAAATGGGGACAATTATAGTGTGGCTGATCTGAGAGTTTTGCTCAGTTGGGTTAAGGAACAAATGAACTTGAAGTTTAACAGAGATCTTGGAGAGAAGAGCCACAAGGGAGCTAAATTATCTTCACATATCCTGCCCTATTTAGAAACTACCTGTGCAGGATGAATCAAGGAATCCTCGGAGAAAGGAACAGCCAGGGAGAATTGAGAGGTGAATGCACTCTGCTGCCCTGGCTCAGATGGACCAAACCAGGTTGAAAACTTATAAATTCAGTGTGCTATAACTAAAGGTTTACCTAAAACACTGTCTGGTCCCTAGGCTACGCAGACACAGGGCACACTGCGGCAAAGACAGCCTAAATATAAAAATAAGAATGAAACACCTGAGCAGAGATATCAGCAAACACAGGAGGGAAAGCAGAGTACACCATTTAAATATAGAGATGTTTCTTTAGAGAGAGAGAGAGAGAGAGATCAGGATTCAGAATAGCTAACATATATCCGGTGACATGCTCAGTACACAATGTGAAAACAATCAAGTGGAATTCATCCTCGGGGAGAAAAGTGATCAATAAACATTGATTCTGAATAGGTCATGTGGTTCAGTGAATTTTGAGGTACGACTCTTATACTCATAGTCCTTGTAATTCCAACCAAATTTTGGGTGGCAACCCTGGAGATTGTGTGTGTTATTTTCCTGAGGGAGGGGGCGTCTGAGTAAGAGAAGGTGGGGGAGGATCTGAGTTGAGGGAAGATGCTGATAAAATAGAAGACTCAGTTGTGAGTGACAGTTAACAGGATTAATGATGGCTATAGAACTTTAGAACTCAAGCATGGGAATTGATCCCTTTTGCCATGCTGCTGAGTATAAATTGAACAAACTCAGAAGCAGAATCTGGATCTCACACCCACCATCAAAAGAAAAATGCACTGTTATAGACCATGAGGTCCTGTGAACTGCACCTCCTTGATCTAGGAGACAGAAAATTTTTATGCCAGTGGAGTGGTGGCCGCAGCCCAGAGCCAGGGCAGGAGGCAGAAGCGAGCTGAGTGCCCTCAGAGAGAAAAGGCTCAGATAAGGTGTGTGATGCCTCCAGGCACTTAAGTGGGGGAGCTCAGTGTGCTGACCCCTAAAGTTAGAGCAGAGTACCCTTGGCTGGGATGGATGGCAAAGTGGTGTCCCCTTGGACCCAGAAAGAGTAACATTGCCAAAAGGCTTCAGTGCTGAGAGGTCAAGGACAATAAAGAGGCCTGCCTGACAAGAATAGGATCCTGAGCATTTTTGATCCTGAATTGTAATCTGAAAACCTTCCGATTAAATCACGTAATTGTTTGATCAGTGAGTTCTGTGTGGCTATTGCAATAAATTAACAAACCTAGCAGTGCAGTAGTGAGTGCCTCTGTAGGGTTGATTGCTGTCAATTGGTTAAAAAGAATGAACGGTTGAGACCTGACTGACTGCAGTCTCGTAGGAATTAGCCTGGCGCTGATGGTTTGCCTCACTTTCCCCCTTGTGAAGTCAGAGGTGTTAAGATCCTAGCTCTACTCTACACCAGCAGTGCAAGGTCAATGCTCATTTAGGGGATAAATGTTTCAAAGTAGCTATTATATCCATATTGTGAAAAAAAAGTAAACCACTATAAAAGAATGTCAGTGACTTAATGAAATTCAATGCAGAAATAGAAACTATAAAAAAGAGACCAATTAAAAAAATATTTTTAAAATCCAGTAAAATTGTCTATCAGCAGATTTAAATGACAGAAATAAGAACAAATTAATTTGAGGATAAACAGTAGCGATTATGCAGGAGGAAAGTGGTTACTATGCAGGGTGCGCTATAGCAGAGGTTCTCAACCTTCCCATGCCGTGACCCTTTAATACAGCTCCTCATGTTGTGGGGACCCCTCAACTATTTAATTATTTTCAATGCTACTTCATAACTGTAATTTTGTTACTGTCATGAATTAGGCAACCCCAGTGAAAGGGTTGGTTGACCCCCCAAAGGGGTCGTGACCAGCAGGTTGAAAATCGCTGCATTAGAGAGTTGAGTACAGAAGATCCAAGGTATAAGTTTGACTTGAACTATTATGGTGATGCTGCTGGACCTGATCTGGTTTCCAAAATTTCATGTGTTTTTGGTTAACATTATTTTGTTTGGTTATTGTTTGTACATATTATTGTATATCTCAGAGATGTAAGGTAATTCGGTCACCTTCTTGAAGTTGTATTATATGTTGTTTTTCATTACATGAACATATCATAGGATTGATGAATCTATAGTGATAAGTAGAATAAGGGGGTGGGGGAAGGGAAGACGATATCAAGGAGCCCATGTGAAAAAGAAATACTTAGAAACTGATTTTGTAGCAAATGTACAATTCTGCCAGATGTGGCTGAACTATGGAATGATATATATGTATTAATTCCCAAGTAATTATAATTTTTTAAAAAGAGTATAATCAATGACACTGAATTGTCATGTATAAGTGGTTGAATTTGAATGCTTTGTTGGGTATATTTGCCATAATTAATTTAAAAATAGATGAATAACAATGAGTACAAGGAAGAAAATAAATTCTGAAATTGATTGTGGTAGTGATTGCGCAACCCTTCTTGATATCCCTGAACTACTGAATGGGATAACATGTGAATGAAGTACCAATAAAACTGTTCAAAACATTTTTTTAATGAAAGCAAGATGACCGAAGTTTTAGAGATCTAGGAAACAGTGATAAGCATGTCTGTTGTTATATGATAGCAAGGCAAAATGAAAGAAAGGGGTGGGGAGACTGAGAAGCAGGGAGGAAGAGTGGAAGGAGAAGGTGGAAAAGGGGGAGGAAGAAAAGCAGCAGCAGGCAAACCTGAGAATATTTGTTTTTAAGGTATTGCAAAGAAGGAAATACTTAAGTCTGTCGGCCGCATGGCGGTAGCCCTGTCAGCAAGGGGACAGCGGAAGAGAAAGGGATGGGAGAGTTAGAGAGGTCAAAGTGACACGCAGCATGTAATGCTGTGAGGGAGAAAAGAGGAGTGATGCATGCTTTTCAAAGTGAGTCTTTCTTAAGACTCAAGTGAAACTGCCATCGGGTCCCAATGATTGCATAAGTACTGGCCGCAGTAGGCAATAGCATAATGATCAGAAGAGATTAATATTGTCAACTTGCTTGGATCCACCGTGAAATGGAAGCGATAGTCAAGAACTCACAAGACACGTTAAATTGGGAAAATAAGTAGCACAGGACTTCTTTAAAATGTTGACGAGCAAAACATTGAATGATGCAGGAAGCATCAAAAAAGATAGAAAGGAAGCACAGAGCTACTGGGCTAAAAAGAACCAGTCTACACTCAACATTCCAAGATGTAGCCTGTGAGCAAGAATCAAGGGTACTAAGGAGGAAGTCCTAGCTGCATAGAAAGCGTTAGCTAAAAGCCTCTTGGAATTGAAGGGAGATCGATTGAAATATTTCAACAAGCTGATGAAGGCTTGGAAACACTGGTTACATCCATGCCACTAATTCTGGATGGCAGCTAGATCTGGCCGATTGATTGAAAGAGTTTCATATTGGCACCCATTCCAAAGAAAAGTGACTCTACAGAAGGCTCAAATTATAGAAAAACATAATTAAGATCACATTCAAATAAGATTGTGCTGAAAAGCATGCACCACCACTTGCAGTAATACACTGACAGGGAGCTTCTAGCAGAGGTCCTCAAACTTTTTAAATGGGGGGCCAGTTCACTGTCCCTCAGACCCGTTGGAGGGCTGGACTATAGTTTTACAAAAAACTATGAACAAATTCCTATGCACAGTGCACATATCTTATTTTGAAGTAAAACATCAAAACGGGGCAAAAACACCCGGTGGACCAGACAAATGTCCTCGGTGGGCCGCATGTGTCCCGCGGGCCATAGTTTGAGGATGCCTCTTCAGTTGTCTCAGTCTGGATTCAGAAGATTTTTGTCTCTCTGTTATTTGTTTTTTAACATGTTTCCATATATGAAACCCAGGAGAGGTGAATCTATAGAGACAACAATGGTATAAGGTTTCCTGGGGGGTAGAGCCGGGCTTTGGGGTGTTATGGGAGAGCTGACACCAAGAAGTTCAAGAAGGAAGACAACGACTGTATCCATTGCTTGGTATTATTGAACTCTGGAATGGTGTGGTATTTTTATTAGCTCCTAAGAAAATGGTTAGAAAAAGAAAAGGATTCGGTACATAGGATATTATTGCTGATGTCTGCTGTAGAGGATACCAGAAAGATGTTTGAGTTTTATTGACTATGTAAAGACATTTTACTGGTATAGTGGATCATAAGAAACCATGGATAGCCTTGAGAAGAATGGGAATTCCAGAACAATTCATTATGTTCATGTGGAAAGTGTACATGGATCAGGAGACAGTAGTGCGAACAGAGCAATGGAATACTGCATGCTTTAAAATCAGGAAAGATTTGCACAAAGGTTGTACCTTCTCACGGTACTTATTCAATCTGTGTGCTCAGCAAATTATCAGAGAAGCTAAATTATACGAAGAAGGCAGCATGAAGAATGGAGATGGCTTATTTAAATTTTGAGGTATGCAGATGACACAGCCTGGCTTGCTGAAAGTAACAGGACATGAAGGCCTTGCTAATGAAGATCCAGGATTGCAGTTTTGAGAATGGATTATAACTCACTGTAAAGAAACCCAAATTCTCCCAACTTAACCAAAAATTAACATTATGGTAAACAGAGAAGAGATTGAAGTTGTCAAAGATTTTTTTTTCTTGCTTGGATCCATAATCTTCATGGAAACATATGTCAAGAGATTGACATATTGCACTGAGTGAATCTGCTACACAGACCTTTTTAAAAAAAAATCATTTTATTGAGGGCACTTACAAACTCTTGTTATAAACCATACATCAATTGTATCCAAAATATTCATACATATATTCCATCATTCTTTGCTAGACATTTATTTTCCATTAAGTTCTTGGGATCAGCTCATCTTTTTTCACTCCCTCCACCCTCCCCAACCCTCATGGCCCCCTGATAGATTATAGATTGCTAATTATTTTCAAATCTCACACAGACCGCTGTCTTCCTTCCTCTCTGGTTTCTGTTGTTCTTCCCCCTGGCTGGGTTTGTGTGGTTATGTGCCATTCACTGCGATCGGTTCCCTCCCCCCCCCCCACCCTCTCCCCTATTCTTCCCCCTGGCATCTCTATTCCTGTTCCTGTGTTGTGAATCTTGTCTCTTGCCTATACCTATGTACATGCTCCGTCTAGTCTAGATTGAGAAGTGGCACTGGGGTCGTGATAGCAGGGGGTGAGGAGGCCTCAAGGGATCAGAGGTATATTATGTAACTCATTAGTGCTCCACTGAACCCTGATTGAGTCATCCCCTCCCTGCCACCCTCTGTGGAGGGATATTCCATTGTCCACAGATGGGCTTTGGGTCTCCACTCTAACCCCACTCCATTCTTACCAATGCAGTTTTGTTTGTTTGTTTGTTTACTGTTTATTGTGAATCGTCTTTCCCCAGTATCGATGACACCTCACAATCTCACCAGCTGGTGTGCTTCTTCTACATGGGCTTGTTGCTTCACTGTTGGGTGGCTGCTTGTTTAACTTTGAGCCTTTAAGACCTCAGACACTATATCTTTTAATAGCTGGGCACAGTCTTCTGTCTTCACCACATCTGCATATGCACCCTTTTTGTCTTCAGCGATCAGATCATGTAAGGGGCGGGGGGGGGGGGGCTAGCATCAAAGAATGCCAATTTGTTAGAACAAAGTGTTCTTGTATTGAGGGAAGTATGAGCTGAGGCCCAAGGCCTGCAGCTTCAGTGTATTTCCTTATAAATATATGTGCATAGGCTAATCCCACTGTTGTCATGGATTCATGTATTTGCATAAGTGCACACATCTATTAATCTCCCTATCTATGCTTTTGCTTCCTAGAGCTTGCCTCTGTTTCCTTTTCCCTCCTCCTGCCCCATCATCACTTTCCCCCTTCTTCCACCTCTTAGTTCTCCCCCTCTACTAGCTTGGTGTTGCTCGAATACTCACAGGATCTCTACCTTCTCCTAGATGCTGGTTATGCTTCCTTCGTTGTTCCCCTGTCCTTGATGGTGTCTGCTCACCACACGCTTCTTTCTTCCCCAACTCTTTCTGCTCCCTCTACATTCCGGGGCCATTGCCCCCATTGCCTTCTCCCCGGGCTTCCCTCCCATGGTCCAACCCATATAATTAGGCAACCCATTCATGTCCTAGTCCAAACAGCTCAAGACATGTTGTCCCCCTAACTGCAGCATAGGGAGACAGGGGACAATAATGGGGACACACAGCAGGGAGACAGGGGAATGGAGCCTAACACATCAGCAATTAGAGTAAAGCTGAGCCACAGAACCCTGGAGGAGCCCCAAGAATGGAGTTTGGCTGAGGAGGGGCAGCCCCCAGAGGGAGCTCAGGACCAGGGGAAGATCTCATGAGGACCAGCAAACAGACCTGGACCTAAGTAGGGTTTTTTGTTTTATCTTTTTCTTTTCACTCATCTTTTCCTCTTTCCTTTTCTTTCTTCACCCTATGTTTTCACTTTGTTTGGACGAGCACAAGACCTTTTAAAAGTATTGAAAAACAAGGATGTCATTCAGAGCACTAAATTGTGCCTGACCCAAGCCATGGTATTTTCCGTCACTTCATTCGCGTGTGACCTTTGGCCATAGAATAAGGAAGACAAGATGAATCAATGCATTTGAATTAGGGCACCATGGATTGCTAAAAGAATCTGCTTGGAAGAAGTCCAGTCGGAATGCTCCTGAGAGGCATTGTTCGCCTAACTGAACTTGTTCTGATGAGGGATCGGTATCTGGAGAAGAACGTCACATTTGGGAAATCAGAGGGGCCGAAGAAAACCAGAAGGCAATCAGCAAGACGAAGTGACACAGTGGCTACAAGGCTCTAACGTAACGGCAATTATGAGGCTGGGTAGAGCTGGGCCGCATTCCCTTCTGCGGTCCACCTGGTCTCTGTGAGCCAGGACTGCCTTGATAGCCCCCGACAACCACAGCACGGCCTTGTCAGCACCTTCATCTTGAAGTCCTAACATCCAGGATTGACGTGATATTTAAATGAACCAGATTTGTGGTAATTTGTTACAGTAGGCCTAAGGGAAATCATATAAGAATCCACGTAGGATACAATTTAAGAAGAATATTGAAACACCGACAACGATATCATTGTATAAAAATACCTGATTCAAGCGCAGATCAGGTGGCTTTGCTTTCACCTTAAAGGTGTGTCTTCTTAGGTCTCATACCTGCGTTGGTTCTCACCTGACTAGCTACCAAAATCTCCCTACAACTGTGGAGACCTAGTCACTTAGTCTTTTCAAACTTCTGTCTTCTCTAGGGCCTTCTCACATGTCTTGCAGGATCTCAGTTTTGCCCCCCTTACCATCTACAATCACATGCTCCTACTCCTTCGTCCTCTCATTACTGGCATGGCCAACCTCCTTAGGGACTTCTTCCTGAGCCCAGATCTAGGTTAGTTTGGGTCCGATTCCTTTGTATCTTTCTGAATACTAAACTTGGTTTGTAAGTATGCATGTATTGCCCTGGTTATTTCATGTTTAGATCTCTGGCTTAAGGTTTGATACAAACAGAACATACCAAGAAACTCACTGTCATCCAGTCAATTTCAACTCACAGTTACCCTCTAAGGAGAGAGTAAAACAGCCCCTGTGGGTTTCGGAGATTTAAATCTTATAGGAGTAGAAAGCAGTTACCAGAGGTGGGATGGGATGGGAAATGGGTAGCGGGGAGGGGTTGACCAATGGGACATAACATTTTTATTAAAGGTGATGAAAACATTTGGAAGTAGTGATGATTTTTGTATAACATGATGAATGCTATTGAATGGATGAAACAACTTGTTACATATATTTTGCAACAATGAAAGACATACATAAAACTCAGGGACTTAAAACAATAAAAAATAAATAAAATTAAAAAATACCTGATTCTTAAACAATGGACAAAAATCATATTAATCCATTTCAACTAGGTGGCAGGAAACAATAAAGATATAGAAAAGATAGAAAAAAGTTCTCAACTGTAGCTTTCATGATCCCATATCTTAAAAATGAGATGAAAATGTCAAATTATTAAATTGTTATTGGATAATAATTTACCATAATTTTTCTGTTTGAAGTATTTTATACACAGAATTATTTATTAAATGAGTCAAGCTATGCATGTAGATATAAAGGCTCCTGAGGACTCAAGAGATTATCATAATTTATTCAACCACATGCCATTTTTTGGAATGACTAATATAACTCTTTTGTTGATAATCCAGTTAAAGGACAGACTGAATCTCCGTTAGAAAACAGCAGCTACCATCCCGTGTGGCATAATAGATTAGTCACATTTATCTACCTACTTTCCTTTAGTCACTATTAAAAATTGCATTTTATCCTGTAAAAAGATGTGTTAAAATCTAAACCCTTGGTAACTGTGAACGTGACCTTGTTTGGAAAAAAGATCTTTGAAGGTGTTACTACCTAAGTTACATCTTGGACTAGAGTAAATCATAAGACATACAGACATGCTAGGAGGGAAGGCAACCCTGTGAAGAGAATCCCTATAGCAGTGTGGTCCTGCTGAGGTTACTGGAAGTTGATAGAAATCACAAATGATCTTCCCCTGCAGACATTCATGGTGGTGGTGGGGGGGGGCGCTCACACAAAGAAAGCGTTGGTTTGGACTTCCACCGTAAAAACTAGGAGGGGATCCATTCCTGTTCTTACAAGTCGTTCAGTTCAGAGTATTTGGGGCAACATGCTCTATGTCTTTATTATAATCTTTATATAACTCAGCAGTACAGTTGCATTTATTGAACCTGGGATTAGTTGTGGGGGGACTTGTTACCCCCACAGACACCTACTAGGTTGAGTCATATAAAATTGTCGTTTGTAGCTGGTCAAATAGAATCAAATATTTGCCATTTTCAGCAGTGGACTTAGAAGGAGCCTGGCTGTGGTTGAGTGTCCTCTTCTCCCCGAGGGCTGGTCTTCTCTTTCTCTGACACTGTGTTGTTCCTCATCAAACAAACGCACGGAGAAATCCCGTTGCCTTCACACAATGACTCGAGCCAGCTCAAATTGATATTCCAGATATTAGAAAGCTGATCTTGTGTTGGTACCAGCACGTTGCTTGTATAATGGAAAAGCACTGCTCTTTAATCCCTCTTTTTTTGGTCATTGTTCTTATTTTGCTAGGTGCATCAAATAAGGGAGTCACATAGCATTCCATTTTGTTTTCCACAGACTCCATAAATCCCGATCAAAACTGCTTATCCCAAAAGTGTATGTTGTATTTATTTGCATGAAGCTTTTGAGGGCAAGATCAAAGTTTCAGATGTTTGGAGACAAAAGAAAAGATAAAGAATCAGTGAAAGGGCACCAGAGGTCAGGATGAGAGAGACTAAAGTCGGTTTTCCGAAAAAAGAAGTTCATTTAAGCACAGTAATTTGAAAACAGACACAACAGGAGACAATCTATATTCTCCTTTATTTGCTCAATCTTTCGGGTTTTACTACTGCCAATTCCACCCCTGCAGCTCAGACCTGGCAGCGAAATTGCTCTTACTCACCAGAAGCTTTTCACAAGCCGATAAGAACCCAAACTTTAAGAAAAAAACAGGAAAGAAAACAAAGGAACAGACCCAAATCCCTGAATTTTCCATTTTCACTATATATGCATCTTCATTCTAGAACATGGTAAGATGTGGCAGTGGAAGTTCAGACCTGACCTAGAAGTGTCTCCGTGCATGACGACCATCAACCTTCATCTTAATGCATGTATGCTCCCTTGTAAACGCCTCAGCAGTGTTGTGTACGTCTTGGAAAAATAATGTCCTCAGAAGGTGAAATCCTCTGATACGGCAAGCTGTGGAGTCACACCGGGAAATAGCAGTCCTTCCATGGTGCAATCGTGTGTGTGTGTGTGTGTGTGTGTGTGTAATGCCGTCTGTCATATTTGGGGTGGAAAATTACATGCTAGAGATGGATTTAAAACTACAACAGCAACATACTCTTGCCATGTTTGGGCTGACACAGGATTTTTTTTTATTTCTAAGCAGTCATTCTTCCTCGTCCTCAGTGTGATTTTTATAAAACAAGTCCCCACGTACTGCTGTGTTTTAAGTACCTCATTGTGATTCACACCGGTAACATTCAGGGCACCTTCCCAAGCATCACTTCTGGAATAGATTGATCAATATGTCTATTTGGATCGAGTGCTTTACTGCAGTTGTTTCAGAATTAAGGAACTGCATTTTCCAAAGTCCATTAGATTGCCAAGTGAGTTGAAGTAATGACTGCGCTCTCCTTTTTAACCTTAGTTTGTGGAAAGTGTTTTCTAATGAGACACACTGAGCATTCTTGAAAAAGAGTTGTTCAAGATTTGCTTCTGGTCCCTAATATGTTTGTAGGGATTAGATTGGGAAATTCCAGTGGTGCTTTACTTGAACCCTCACTTACATCTAGCCGACACCGACCCAGCGACCCTGTGGGATAGGGTGGAACTGCCCCTGTGGGTTCCTGAGACTTTACAGAAATCGAAAGCCTCATCTTTCTCCCTCTTGGTTCTCTATTTCTATTTTAGGATTTGTGTTTGAATCTTCACTTGAGCTAATGATTATTTTCTGATTAGCAGGTTGTCACCTTGTGAACGGTAATCTTCTTTGTGGGTGTTAAATAAAAACAACACAGTTGCTCATCCTCACATGAGGGTTCCGCCTCCCTAGAGTCCTCCAGCCCTGGAGCAAAAACACTTGGAAGGAAAAAAACAACACAAAAATGACGGGTCCCAAACATCCCTCATAGACTAAGGAGGAAGCCTAAAGTGCTATCAACCTAGTATTTGCACGGCTGTGTGCATTAGAAGTCGTCTGTTGTTCTCGTTGTGTGCTATGGAGTCAGTCCCAGCTCATAGCTATCTGATGCACCACCTTGCCTGGTCCTGTGCCAGCCTCACCATCCTTCCCATGTTGGAGCCCAGGGTGGCAGCCACTGGGTCCATCAGTCCTGTGGAGAGCCGTCCTCTTTTACCTGGCCCTTTACTGTGCGAAGGATCTCTTCCTCCAGGGACTGGTGTCTCCTAACAACATGCCCTAAAGCACCCTAATGGAACCTCTAAGGAACAGTCTGGCTGTCCTTCTTCCAAGACAGGTGTCTTTGTTCTTGGCAGTCAATAGCACTTTCTATATGATTCACCGTGACCATCATCCAAATGCATTCGTTTCCTTCAGTCTTCCTTACTCAGTGCCCAGCTTCACGTGCATCAAAGGCCATTGTAACATCAAAGTAAAATCTTTTCTGCAAAACACTTTAAAAGAGATCTTCTGCAGCAGATGTCCTGATGCAATGTGATGCAATGTCCCTTGGTTCTCTTCTTGGATGGTCTTCTAAGCGTGGACTTGGATCCAACAAGACAAAATGCTTGACAGCTTCACCCTTTCCCCCTTAGTTATGATGCTGCCTACGGGTCCAGCGGTGAGGATTTGTGTTCTCTTCTTGAGCTGGAGCCCTCATTGAAGACAGCTGTCTTTCTGCTTCATCAGAAAGTGCTTCCAGGCCTCCTGACTTGCAGCAAACGAGTTTGGGTCGTCTGCATAGGGTAGGTGGTTAATGAGCCTCCCTCCAATCAGATGCCACAATCTTCTTCATGTACTCCAGCTTCTCCGAAGCTGTTTTCAGCCTACGGATAAACTAAGTAGGGGAAGAGGCTAGAACACGGATGCACACCTTTCCTGATTTGAAACCGCAGTGTGTTCTCCTGCATGGTTCACACAACTGCTACTCGACCCATGTGCATGCTCCCCATGAGCACAACTCACTGTTCAATTTGGGTGCCCCTGCTAGCATTTGGAGTATCAGTGACATCGTTTCTAGCATCACACAGGCCACTGCAGAGTGATAAACTGACAGACCAATGGTGGATGTGTTACTTAGACATTATTTAAATTATACTGGGCATTTTGGGTGTAAAATTACATACTCAAGATGGATGAAGCTATCATAACAACATATTCCTGGCATGCTTTGGTTGACAGACGTGTTGGTGTTGTATGAAAACACTATACTGCTGTGTCTAGGTTATTTGCACATCTGTGGATTTGGGGACCCCGATTGAACTAGCCCCCATGGAGACCCAGCGACACAGTAAGAAGAGAACCTGGAATATTGACTGACCTTGACCACCTCTGTTAGTTGCTTTTAAGCATCCTCATGGCAGGCAAAAAGGAATTGCAAATATTCCAAAGACAAATACAGCCCCCATTGTTGCCCTGCTATCGCTAAGAATTGAAGAGGGTCTGGTTTAGCTTCAATGTTTTGGCATCACAAGACCCATGGGTTATCCGAAGCTCTCCAGTTTGTTTCCCTTAGCCTCAGAACTCTCCAGAGAGAAAATGAAATCAGTTATACGCATATGCTTAACTTCCAACCTAGAACCTGTGAATTGTCATTGTTGATTCCCATTCCCCTGCGTCGTAGGTTCTTCTGCTTTGGGAAGCAGCTATTCCCGCTGACTTCCTCTGGGTGGGCTGGAACTGCCAATTCTCTGGCAGGTGGTAGTCAAGCTCTTAACTGCCCCATCTAGAGGATCGGCGTTGGATACAGCTTTTGTGGACTGAGTTTTGATGGCTTGCTGAAGAAATTGACAGAAGCAGAGTATGGGTGAATCAAAGTGAAGACACAGGTAGCTTGGAGAAAATAACTAGGGTGAGAGTTTCATAACAAAACGCATATTTTCTGAAGAGGTGATTCACTTTCCCAAGCCT
The DNA here is from genome assembly GCF_050624435.1 of Tenrec ecaudatus. Lineage (NCBI taxonomy): Eukaryota > Metazoa > Chordata > Mammalia > Afrosoricida > Tenrecidae > Tenrec > Tenrec ecaudatus. The sequence continues at coordinate 16,439,124 of NC_134544.1, forward strand.
TACCTGAGTTTTATAAAATCAGGTTGCCATTTTAATGGCAACTTGATCTCATCATGGTGAAAATATGCTCTGAGGATTCAGCGTACGGGCTGTCACCTACATTTCTTGTATAGAATGTGCCCCAGTAGATCTAAAGTTAACAGTGTCAAAGCCACTCTTACTAACCATCGCAAGCAGTGTTGGGTTTGTTTTAATCATTTCACTGGGGGCCTGTACAATTCTTATCACTATCCATCCATCCATCCATGTGTCAAGCACATATGCGCATTTGTTGCCATCATCATTCTCAAAACATTTGCCTTCTACTTGAGCCCACAAGCATTCTTATAATCCATTTACATTTATATTTTACATGGGTGTCACCTTTTGGATAATGCTTTCTTATGGAGGAAAATATACTTCCAGGACCTATTCCATGTGAAAATCAGCTAAACTATCCCTTTAGATTTTTTCTGAAACATTGCTGTGGTATTTTGGACAAATCGTAATAGTACCCATAATTCAGCACATTCCTTTTATTATATTGATTGTGAGCTTTATATCTAGTGACAGCCACTGTCTTAACATCAGACAGAAGGTCAAATACTTTAAAGTGTATCTGAGAAGATGAAGCAAACTCTGTGTCCCTACAACATCTCAGGGCAGTGAATCATTCTAAAAATATTTTCTCTATTAATGCATACATATTTACTCTTTTACTTTATCTATTTGACACATCTCAGAAAAGGCCACCATTTTGTGATTTGAACTTATTTACTTTCCAATAAAATAAGAAATGGGCTTTAATGACCATTTATTGCACAGTTTGTCTTTAAGGTGGTGACCATGGATAGATCATTAAGTCAGGGTTCGGCATGAAAGTATCTAAATGAATGCTTGGATATGCCCATACCCTGAGCCAGAACAAACTACAACAGACATTCAGGTGACGCTCCTGTATAGAGTAGTACCAAGTTCCTGCTTTAACAGTGGTACACGAGTGGATGATATTATGGAAAGGACACAAGAACAATAATGCACAACAAGTTATTCGACTCATAGAAACGTATTGGTGCATCCCTTTAGCAACAGGGATTTGCTGTATGGAATAACAAGTTATTTAATGATCCTTGCATGAGAGCTGAAGATGTTTTGACTAATTTATTTCAGCCCTGTAATTGTTCTGAGTCAAGAAGTCTCAGTCTTGGCTGAACAGAGCCTAATGTTTATAAACATATAAAAATAAAGATTTGTCTTCATCTTGGTGAAGTCAAGGACCCTACTACAATGAAACTGCCCATATTTAAGAATTCTTTGTATCCATTTTGGTACTGGAACCAAGGCTATTTCTTGGGGAATACCTTGATTTCCCACTGATGGAGTATTATAAATTGTGGGTCAGATATAGCCTGAATATGTGCCAGGAAAATTCCAAAACTTCCACAGTAATTGCTATGCAATATCACTTATTTAGAACTTCCATTTGTAGTGATAGCGCCTATGTGAATGCTGGACATTGAACAAGGAAGGCCCAAGAAGAATAGATGGATTTGAATTAGGATGCTAGCAAAGAATTTTGAAAGTACCACGGACTGCCCGAAACACAAACAAGTCTGTCTTGGAAGACAGAATGCTCCTTAGAAATGAAGATGGAGAGAGTTCACCTCAAGGACTTGGAGCATGGTATCAGGAAAGACAGGTCCCTGGAAGAGGATACCGTGTTTACTTGGTAAAGTTGAAGGTCCATGAAAAAGAGAATGCCCTTCAATGGTATAAATCGACCCAGTGGTTACAAGAATTGGCTCAAACATAAGCATGGTCAAGATGGCACAGGCCCGGTGGTGCTTCATTCTATTTTGCAGAGGATCATTGTGAGTGAGATCCAACTGCAGGGTACCTAACAGTAACAACACCTATCACATCTGCAGGAAGGATGTCACAGTGGAGAAAAGAGGACTTTTCTGATAAGGATCCCAAAGCAAAAGCTTGGGTTGTGATTTGAGAAAGCATTGAAGAATTTTCAGAAATGCTCCTTACTTGGGTGGTCTTATTAAGGACAAAAAGAAAGTTCATTTGCCTCAAGTTTTTTTTTTTTTTTAACAACTGATAGTACACCATTAAACTAATATCCTTCATGTTTTTCCACAGTTATTTTTGCTTTATGAGAGCATTTCTCTCTCGTGCTCCTCCCTGTACCTTTCTTTTATAGATTCTTAAAAATCCTTTTTTATTTCTATTTTTTTTAAAGTTGCCTTTAAAATTTGTTTCTGATGAATCATTCTATAGTAGTAAAATTTTTAAATGGTAGTCCTGGTTCTAATGTAGCTACCCTTGTTATTGTTCTATTCCATGCCATTGGCTTGGTTCCCATGTACACGCAATAAACCGGGACGGTGTCCAGCCTTGTTCCATCCCCACCACTCTTCTGTCTGAGCCCAGCGTTCCAGCTACATTGTCAACAAATCTCAGTGAGAGCCTTCCTCTCATTTGCCGACCCGCTACTTCACCGAGCATGAAGTTCTTCTCCAGGGCTAGTTCCCTCTTATCACATATCCCAAGTTGGTGCTTTTAGGGAGCTTTCTGACTGTACTTCTTCCAAGAAAGATTTGCTAATTTTTCTGGAAAGCCATGATTTTCTCAGTATTCTTCACTAAAACAATAATCCGAAGTTATCAATTCATTTTTGGTATTCATTTTCCAGCTATTGTATGCATATACCACAGCTTGGCTTACTCCTCACAGCAACATCATAGGTTGTTGGCAGAGGACTTGCCTGATGCTTTGTGAAATTTGAGTTCTTGATTGCTCCTTCTTTTAAAAAAATCATTTTATCGGGGGCTCGTACAGCTCTTATCATAATCCATACATCCATCCATTGTGTCAAGCACATTTGTACATTTATTGGCATCATCATTTTCAAAACATTTGCTTTCTACTTGAGCCCTTGATATCAGCTCCTCATTTTCAGCCTCTCCCTCCCCCCTCCCCCTCCTTCATGAACCCTTGATAATTTATAAACTATTATTTTGTCATATCTTACACTGTCTGGAGTCTCCCTTCACCCACTTTTCTGTTGTCCATCCTCTAGGGAGGAGGTTATATGTAGATCATTGTAATTGGTTCCCCCTTTCTGCCCCATTCTTCCTCCACCCTCCAGATATCGCCACTCTCAGCACTGGTCCTGAAGGGATCATCTGTCCTGGATTGCTCCTTCTATGGAGGCTTGACGATGGATCCAAGTAAAATAAACTCTTGGACAGCATCAATATTCTCTCTGTGTATCATGATGCTTTTTGGTTCAGTTTTCAGGATTATTGTTTCCTTTTCGTTGGTGTGTGAACCACTCTGAAGGACTAGTCTGGGTGCCATTAGCATGTGCTTCAAGTTGTCTTGGATTGGAGTAACCAAGGTTTTGCCATCGGCATGTTACAGGCTGTTAATGAGTTTTGATTCCGTGTGCTTCTCCCTGTAATGCAGTTTCTGAGATTCTTTGTTCAGCAAACAGATTGAAAAAAATTGTGAGAGGATACAATCCAGATAGACATCACTCCTGAATTAAAATCATAAATTACTCCTGTGTTCTGTTCAAATTTCTGGTCTATGGACAGATACTTGGTCTATGGGGAGGTTCCACCTGACTACAAGGAAGTCTTCTGGAATCCTGATTGGTCACAATGTTATCCATAATTTGTTATGGATATAAACATGCAAGATATATGCATATGAGATGATTTAATGTACCATGGCTTGAGTTAAAAACATTTTAACTCTCAAAGTGATATCTTTGCTTTACAATACTTTCAGGAGGTATTTTGAGGAGGATTTGCCCAATACCTTATGTCACTCGATCTCTTCATGGCTTCCCCACAGAAGGTTGGCTATGGATGCAAGAAAGTGAAATATGCATCGGGATATATGCGTCCTCTAGGAACCAACATAGATTAGGGCCTTTGCATAAAATACATGTAAACACCTTTCAGTATTCTCTACGTTCAGCTGGGAGCCATCTGACATCAGCGATGCTCGCCCTCATTCCATGACCTCTTCTGAATCTTGCTTGAATTTCTGACAGCCCTTTTTTGATGTATCATTACAAAATAGTATTATTCAAGATGATATCATGATTACCATATAAGTAATAAAGTTTTAATACAGTTCGTATAATTTTATACTCTTAAGAGTTTAAAGAGAGACAGGAAATACTCAATTGCTCATGTATCCCTCACAGTAGCATCCTGGGTAGAATTCGCACAGGTGTACTCATGAGCCTACCTCTGTCCACCGCAAACTGCCTGTAGCCATTCGGTGCACAGTATCTCTAGATATTCGTAACAGCAGAATGTGGGGGTTATTTTCTCAAAAGAATAATAAATGGTAAGAACATTATTTTTCATAGTTCTCAGGAAACATCTGCCTACACACTAGATATATTTTAATTGACCATTTAACTTTGCATTTTTTCACTCACCCGCTCATTCAGAATTTAATTTATTAACAAAAAGTGAGACTCAGACTTCATTTCCTTTGGTTATTAATTCAACTCTAGATGATCAGTATTGGCATTGTTTAGTTGATAAGTTTTCATTTCTGATCAGGTAGCCTTAAGTGGGAAGCTTTTGGAATTTTCTTATGTTGTAAAATTCTTATTTCTCTCACTCTTTTTATGCACACCTCGGTTATTTATAGCTTTTCTCTCTTACCTGGCTGCTTTTAAACAATTGTCCTCATCTCAAAGAGAGCAATTAAATAAACGATTGGGTACAGCTCTCTACTAGAAAAGAAAAACAAGAATTCAGCAAATTCCAGATCCTGCTTCCCTATGTCAGTGTTCCTGAGGTTTAGAAAAGAAAGCCGTAATAATAGCCTTCCTCAGTTCCTCCCTAGGGTTTTAATTTAATGACCAATATATTACAGTACAAGATATCTTCTTAAGGAGAAAAAAAAAAGATCGAAAGCCAGAGACTGTGTCCAGGGTATTGCCATTATATGAAGTGTTGGAATATGCAAATGCTGGAAATTAATTCAGAATACAGAAATCTACAATGAGTCATAAAAATATGTAAGACCAAGTTCAAAATAAAATTCAAACGAGCAGTTTTCTCAGATAATACCATTTAGGGAGACCGCAAAATTGAGGTACACAGTACAAGTTTCCAACTGGTCTGTTCTTGCCTTGTTTTTTAAACGTGAGTTGCAGCAATTCTGTTTGAATTTTTAAAATGCTTTAGATTATTTTTGTTATTTATCACACAATTATTTTCCATGGAAGCCCAGGATGCAGTGTCCTGTTCCTGGGAGCGCAGGTGCTTACAGCACAGGCACAGAGGGAAAGGGTTTCCAGGTTCCAGCGAGTCTTTCATCTAAGGGATGGCTGAAGTACAGGAGAGCTGAGATCGTGGGTGATTACCAATAAAAATATGCTTTGACTCAGATTCACACAAGACTAAAGATGCGTCAGATTACTTGGATGAGACTAAAGTATACTTAAATATGGGAGTATCATGGACCAAATGGAATAATAGCAATAAAACAGTTGGTATCAAGTTGATTCCAGCCCATGGTCACAAATGTTCTCCATAAGGTTTTCAAGGGCTATTGTTTCTCCAAAGACAAGGCCCTTTTCCTGTGGTGCCTCTGGGTACATTGGAACCTCCAAACATTATGGTTAGTGTACAGACCAAATTACTCACCAGAGTGAATTTGATATTTCTTTTCTTCTCAAGTTTATTCATATCCAAAATAGTTGTATGGTTGGTGCTTTAATCCCTGTAGACGTTTCTAAGCTTTTAGTGAACTCTTTCATAACCACAATTTGCCAAATATTCTGTTTCTTTTTGCGTGTTTCTCTGTTTGTACGTGTGCTACTCTGCGTGTTGAGTTGGTGGCAGCGAGTTTATTTATGTGGTTGTTTTGTTGTCGTTTTGGACACATGTGTGAATGTATGTCATGTGTGAATGTATGTGTCTAAATTAAAACCTCTGCAGGTGGTGGGGGGAAGACCTAGATTTTTCACACAAAGGCTTTAGAAAATGCTTTAAGTTAAATGTTATCTGAAATTACAGTTTGATGTATGAGATTCCATAAACATTTGAGTGCTGTATGAGTTGGAGCTCTGGAATGAAGAAAACATTGTAAAATTTTTACTCCAGAAACCATTTTGATTGAATATTTGATAGAATGTAAAGATACTTTGATGATTTTTTCCATATTGATTGTTACTGACATTTTAATTTGCTTTTATAAGTTTTATCTTGAGAAAGATGGTTTAAATATGCCTGCATTCATCCCCAAACTCTAAAAATATTATCATGTAACCCTCAAGTGCTTGTGAGACAATAGTGAAGAGCAATCATTATGGTATTGGTAACCAAAATTAAGCATTCAAGGAAGGTTTCCAAAAATGAAAATCAAAGGTGTACCTAAACCTGCATAGCTTATGTTTATTTATTATGTGGGACTTTACATATATTCCATATGCATTGTATTCCTTAAAGAGAGTCCTTTTTAATTTTTTAAATCATTTTATTGAGGGCTCATACAACGCTTATCACAATCCATCCATCCATCCATCGTGTCAAGCACATTTGTACATTAGTTGCCATCATCATTCAAAAAACACTTGCTTTCTACTTGAGCCCTTTGAATCAGCTCCTCATTTTCCTCTCCCTCGCGAACTCTTGATAATTTCTACATCATTATCATTTTGTCATATTCTACACTGCCCGCCATCTCCCTTCACAGTCCTTTTTCATTTCTACTGGGTCAAAGGCACTGGCCCTCCCGTGATACTAATTGCTGGCGTGATGGCTAGGGCTCACTGAGACCTGCAAACTGCGAGCCCGATTTCCGAGCATGTGACCTAAACAGTAAGTTAAAAACGAAACACAACAAAAAGAGCCTTCTAATTTTTGAGAACAATCTAGATTGGGGCAGGACAGTGCAGCTGTGGGAGAAGATAAGAAAAACAAACCAACCAACAAACAAAGCAAACCCACTGCCATCAAGTCCATTCAGATTCTCCGTGATGCCGTGTAGAGATCTTTATGGGAGCAGACAGCCTCGTTTCTCTCTGAGCGAGTGCTGATGGGTTTAAACCTTTGACCTTGCTGTTAGCAGCCCAACACGTAACCTGGGCCGTGCCACCAGTGCTCCTAACGATAACTGTATTATTACATCCTTTTATTGGAGAAGGATAAAATATGTTGACTGATGTTGGGAATGTAACATGGATTCACAATGTTTGGGGGCAAGAAGGAATATTTTCACTCTTTTGTAAAGTAAGTAAGGTAGTAAGGAAGAGCCTACTAAGTAAGGGAGGTTGTGGAATAATCCTATGCTTCCAACAGTGCCAGCTCTTCTCCCACCAAAAGTTCTAAACCACTAGCTGCTCCAGGGAAGAAAGATGAGGCTTTCTACTCCTGGAAAGAGAGATCGTCTCAGAACCTCACATGGGCAGTTGGCGTTTCTCCTAGATGGCTGATAGGAGTCAGAATTGACTCCACAGCAGTGAGTTAAGAGCTGAGTACTTCTTTCCTCCATTAGGAACCATGACTGCTTGGAAAGTCTCATCACAGAATGAAGTTATATTTAGGACAGAATGAAGATACGTTTGACGTACTTTATTATCATAAAGCAAGGGATGTTTTCGGGAATCCATTTGCAGTGTTAGCACTGATACAGAGCTTAACCTGTGAGAAATCTTTATACTCTGCATGATGTGCTGATAAGTAAATGAGTTGTTTTAAGCTTCTTATTCGCCCCAGCACCGTTATATATTCCACCTGTTGCCATCGAATTGATGATGACTCAATTGGACCTCATGTTACCATGGAGTATGACTATTCCATGGAGTTTTCTTGGCTGTAGTTTTGATAGAAGCAGAGTCCCAAATCTCCACAGTGCCTGTGGTCCTGGGTGGATTCAATCCACCAACCTTTAGGATAGTACGGATGAGCAAACAGTTTTCATCACCCAGAGACCTTTTAAAGTACACAATTGTGCAACTGGTTGTTTTGTCATCTTGGTGATCCCTGCTTTTAATAAAAGGAAGAGTTCCTTTTTGTTTTGCTTAAAGTTCATTTTGTTTTGATTTTGAATTTGATTGCAATCCAGCTTATAGTAATAAATCTATGTCTGCTATGTCTGTGTGAGCATTGACCTGGCGTATAGCTTACAAAGGATGTGTTTTTCAACTTTTTTCTGTCGAGTGTCTTCTGAACATGAGACATAACTGTATTGGCTACTTGCTTCTTTTCTGTTTCTTTTTTGATTTTAAGGGAAAGCTTACTCATACCTTATACTCTGATTATTGATCAATTTGGATTTACATTTTCCTTTTTGTCAGATTTTTAATATTTTTGTGTTCTCCTTCCTTCCCTTTATTGTTTTTCTTGAAATGCTTATTTGTTCTTTCTTATGTTTCAGAGGGAGGAACTTCATTTCCTTCTTCTGTGCCTTCCATTTGCATTTTGTATAATTCCAGAAACATCTCAAAACCTTCTTCTGTAACTTTTTGGAAAAAGTAACCCACATCGATCCCTGTTCCGTTCACTCACGAACATTCACACAATAGACACTCTCCCTTTAGAAAAACAATCATGAATTACTGTGCATGTTTGTTTTTATATTGTGTCTGTTTTCCCAATTTTTGTGTACATTAAATATATATCTTCCCATTTGACTCTTTTATGAGTCTCTCTGCCATCCATCTTGTGCTTTTCTCTCTTTCCTGACTTTAAAATGATTGTTTTAGGTCTTCATGCATGTTTGTGATGCCATCCCCATGGCTCAACTGGTCTTCGGCCATTAATATTCCACACGTCAAACTTATCCTTGGGATAGTCTCTCAATTCATGTGGGATCCATTGAAGACTGTGCTTCGGCCCTCCAGCACTTGTTTGAATGCTCTTGAATTCGTATGGGAGCAATTAACAGTTGGTTCCACAGTTGACTCCTGGTCTTGTCCTGAGTGATGAGATGGAGCTGCTCTGTCATCTCTTTCCAAAACCTAGTACATTTTATTCTTGACTATTCCACTGAGTGAAGGTTCACATATATAGTTTCCATTTTTATTGTTGAAAAGAGGTATTTCCAGTGAATAAGCCATCGGTCTTGTGAAATCCTCTTGTGTAATCTTCAGCATCATTTTTAATCCTAAGGCCATATTTCCCAATTACCTAGTTTTCTTTGTTTTAAAGTTTTGCAGTCCAATAACCAGTAATTATGAAAGCACCTTGATTACAGGTCTGATAAATTTTAGACTGCAGGGTTTGTAAAAATCTTCACCTTATACATATAACCCTCTCCCTGGGGGACGGATCACAAAAAAGTGGGTGAAGGGAGCCATTGGACAGTGTAAAACATGAAAAAATAATAATTTATAATTTATCAAGGGTTCATGAGGGAGAGGAGGTGGAGAGGGAGGGGAAAAATGGAGGAGCTGATGATACCAACGGTTCAAGTAGAAGGAAAATGTTTTGAGAATGATGATGGCAACAAATGTACAAATGTGCTTGACACTATGGATGTATATATGGATTGTGATAAGAGTTGTAGGAACCCCCAATATAATGATTTGATAAAAATATAACAAATTAAAAAAACCCAACCTTCAATTTGTTCATCTTTGGCTACACATTAGATAGTGTGTAAATTTGAATAATAGACATAGTAACTAGTCCTTGTAAGTATATGATTAATGTTCTCTCTATGACAGTATTTTCCTTCAGGATACATTTGAATATGTCCTTTTTGATAGTCAGGCTGTCACCATCCCTTCAATTTGTCATCTCAGTGTAGCAGACCGTATGACTGCCTAATTCAAAATTGTCAACCCCAATACAGTTCAGGAAAGGAAAACCTAGGATTATCAATCTTTGTGTTTTCCATTTCATTCTTTTTATAACATCCAACTTTCCTAGATCCCTACTTTGCACATTCCACCTTCTGATTAGGAGTGGACAGCGGAAGCGGTTTCTGCTCCCTTTGAGGTGTAGCCCCCCAGAAAGTGAAGGTTCTGAAAGTCGCACTCCATCTGTGGTCTTAGAGTCACTCTACTTGAAGAAGGCAACTCTTCTCCAGCTGTACGTTTAGGAATTTCCAACCTGTCCTACATCTGCCACTGTTACTCATACGGTTTTCAGTGGCTGATTTCTCAGAACCAGCAAGCTGTGTCTGTCCCCACCCATTTACCATTTTTTCCTTTAGTTTTTTATTGTAAATTAGGTGAAACTTTACCTTTTGGATATCCCACTTGTTTTCAACAATTGAAATGACTAGTCAAACCCTCTAGTGGTTTACCCTTCCCGTGCTGCTTGATGTTGCTCCTCCCTCTGTGGACCACTGTCTTCTATCACAAGCACGTTAACACGCCCCACTCCAGGCTCTTGCTTTATTTGCCCTCCGCGCCCCTCCAGTCCTCGGCAGTTTATGAAGAGTGTGCCTTTTGATATGAATATCTTTATCTTGGGTTCTGTATGGTTTCACCTTATAACTGAGATATCATACAATATCTGTTCTTCTGTGATTGACTCATGTCCCTTGGCATGATGTTCTCTGGGTCCACCCATGTCAAAGGGTGCTTCATCTTTTATTATCATTGTTTTTTGGTGGTGCATAGTATTTGCTAGTGTGGATTGTGATTGTGTGTTTCTTTATCCATTCTTCTACCACCGGCATTGAAATAGTCTCCGTGTTGATGTGATTGTGAACAGTGCTGCACTGAACATGGGTGTGCATGTATGTTCGCATTATGACTTACTTCCTTCAGCTGTATACCCAGCAGAGGGATTGCTGGATTGTATGGAATCTCTATTCCCATTTGTCAGAAGTGGAGCCATATCACCTTGGAAGGTTGTGGTATGTCCGTGTGGTCCCATCAACCGTGCATGAGGGTCACAATCTTTCCGCAACCTCTCCAGCATTTGCCGTTTTCATTCTAATAGAAGTTGGCTTTCAATGCCAGTGTGAGCTGCATCCCCTGGTTGGTTTTGTTCACTTCTCTTGAATGGTCAGTCATCGTGAGCATTTCTTCACATGTTTCTTGCCATTTGAACATCATCTTTCATGAACTCTCTTTCACCCACTTCTAAATTGGGGTTTTCATCTTTTACTTATTGAGATGTTTCAATTGTCCATAGATTTTAGAAATTAATATCTAGTGTGTTTTGTCATTGCCAAAAATAATTTCCTAGTCCATGGGTTCTCTTTTTATTCTTTTGATAAATTATTTTGGTACACATAAATATCTTGTATTTATTTGGTCCCAGACATCTATTTTGTCACCTACTGTGTATGCTTCCTTCATTACAGTTGATAATATGTTTATGCCCTGGAATAGAGACCTTAAGTGCTTTCCTCATTTTCCTATTGATAACATTTTATAACTCTGGATTTTATATTTAGATCTCGATTATCTTGCATTTGCTTTGTACATGGGGTGAGGTATGTGTTCAACTTCATGTTTATAAAGATGGAAATCCAATTTTCCAGCACTATTTGTTGACAAAACTGTCTATTTACCATTTAATATTTTCTGGCTCTGTATTGAAGATCATTCGTCTATAGGTTTCTGAGTTTATTGCTGAGTTCTCTAGTCTGTTCCATTAGTCTATGTATCACTCTGCCAACCCTAGGCTGCTTTAACATATGACGGAACATGGATGTAGTGAGTAGAGCGAATAGAAAGGTTGTTTCATTTTCAAAAAGAAAAATAAATCTAGTCTTTAAATAGGATTTACTGACATAGGTTGTTTTCCTCCAATTAAAGCTCAATTTATTACCTAAAATATATTGGGCATATTATAAAGCATGGCTACAAAATCATGGAACACGGTATTAAACAAAGACCAAAATGTGCCACTCTGGTTTGGGGACATATCTTCCATTTAGGTCTATACACTTAAAAGGTGTTGTTTCCATCTCGCTCACTCTTCCCAAAAGAATTCCGGGCTCTTCCATTCACACCATGTCCAAAGACAGTTTGTGCATCTCAAAGGAACTCAGATCATATTCCTTTTAAATGACCTTTGAGTTTGAGGCTCAAATAAGAATATGAAGGGACAATATCAGGCCAGTCAGGTAGATCAGTAAGGTTTTCCAGCAAAATTCTCATAAAAAAGTCCTTATTACCTTCGAAGGATGTATAGCTACACTTTATTAGGGGAAAATGTCAACACAGCTTTTCTGGCTTTTTTTTTAAAACCAATTCAGTTTTCAATTTCTTTAAAACTGCTTTAGAATGATCCCTTATGTCTTTCAAAACTAAGATTGTTACTTTGAAATTCCCCATACATGTACCCTAACCTATGGAGCTGACCTCTCTGCCTTGAATTTAACTGGCCCCACAGATGCCGTTTCATCGCTGTTTTGACTGAAATGGTTTTCTTTTTAAGGGCACCCTAATGAGATCGAGATAGGCCAATTACTAAGAAAAACACGTCTTCTAGAAACCTATGATTTTTGTTTGCAATTAACTCTTTCATGTATAAACTAAACCCAATCAATCAATATTATCAATACTTTTATGAATTACCCTTGATTTTAGGAGTTGTTGTTATGTAACTGCATTTCCCTACTGCCAAATATCTAGATAGTTCCCCTTTGCATATTAATTTGTGATGACTTCATCAGGAGGGGCACATTGACTCACAGTGGGGTCTTTATAGAGTCAGCACCCCCTAATTAAAAATTATTGTGTCACCTAATGTGCTATTATCTCTCTCTGTCCCCACCCCTACCCCACCTCCCTCTCTCATTCTCTCATTCTCTCAGCTGCTAACCATAAAGTCAGCAGCTCAAACTCACCAGCCACTCAGTGGAGAAAGATTTTTCCGGACAGGTCTACAGTCTTGGCAATTCTATGGGAGCAGTTCTGCTCGGTCCTAGTGTCACTTTGCGTCAGAGTCGCCTGGACTGGTTAGTGTTTCATAGCTGTGCCTCCACCGCTTACAGGTTTTTACTCATTTCCATCTTAATGACAAGCCTTACCCAAGTGATAGGCTTTTAAAATATCCACATGGCTATTTTACTTTTATCCTCCATCAGATTCGTAGTCCATTCTCTTATTTATTGTTGCTCCCTTAAGTGACTTGTCTGCAGCATTCGGAATCACAGCCGAGATTGATTCTTGTGGGTTCCAATGTCCTGACTGGCTGGCTTCTACCTTTGGTGACCAGGCTGAGAAAATACATCAGTGAAGCCCCTCTCTTGCCCGTTCTGTTGTTGTTTTGCAGGGGGCTGCTATGCATGCAACTCCATTGATTTTCTTTATGGACATCATTTTATTCCCCCTCCATGTGGCCGAATTGAACTGTAAAATTACAACCAGAAGGTTGCAGATTCCAGATACTTCATGAAACTTAATTGTCAACGTTAGCGTTGTGACTAACCATTGTTATATGTGCTTTGTGATGGAGCCTCAAGAAGGCGTCACACATCCTGGCACAGCCCCTTAGTCACAGCCAATCAATTATCCCACTTTACAGCTGCGTGATTTTCCAATTGCACACTGGATTTGGAAGGTGGGTAAACATGCCCATGAATATTTGAAGTATATTTTTCTTTTATTTTTGCAAGCACATCTGTCAGAGTGGAAGTATATAATATGCCTCCTGAAGCTCGCTAAGATACCGTTTTAACTGTGTCTTTCAAAAATATTTTGTCACACATGGCTTACACAGAAATCATTAGCAGGTATAAATATCCCGACCCTGGATTTATCCTAAAAATAATATTTTATCAAGTTAATTACTTGAAACACACACACACACACACAAATCCTGTTGGAAATGAATAGTAAACCTGGCTTAATCTGTGTGATAGTCGGGAGAGCATTTCTTATTTAAAAAGATTGCTGTATCTGCAATAAGTAAATTTTTAAATAAAGGAAATACCTCAACTGTATGTTTCATTGGAGAACATTCAGCTTCGTCACTGTATCATTTATTGGGCAGGCGAATGAGACCCCTCCCCATGATAGCACTCAGAGTTTCATGCTGATGGTAATCGACTCCGACTGGGATGAGATTGATCAGTGATGTTACCATGGCCTCTTTGTCTTAACTGAGTGGAAATCAGTGGGGGCTATTATACTTTTGTGGTGGGAGTGAGGTGGGGTGGGGGAGGTAAGACCCTGGAGTTTTCCTCCTGGATGATTTGCATAGAAAATGGTCCTGTAAAGAGTTTATGTATCAACTCAAAAAGAGCATTCCTGAGCATTTGTGTACCTCCCTGTTTGCAGTGCACAAGCTGGCTCTCCCTGCTAGGGGGCACACAAGGAGCAGGGGGTTCCGCCCTGATTCCCACGGGCCGCTTTGGGTCGGTGGTTGGCACCCACCACCGAAAGTCTCAGGAAAACACACTTCTTACCTTGTGTTTGTTCGGAGCCAGAAGACTCTAGAAAGTTTGCTTTTTCAGGATAGCACCGAAACGCCTAAAACCAAACGGTTTGACAGGTGAAAGCAAGTTCACAGGGTACAGCAGAGTCTAACAGTTCAGAGTCCCGATTCCAAAGCTAGACGGACTCTATTTGAAGCAGAGCTGGGTCACTTCTTTGCTCTGTGGCCTTGGAAATGCTGCTGGTTGTTTCCGTAATGGGTGCCCCACGCCTGAAACCCAAACACCAGCAGAAAGGCCTCCGGCACTGTGGAGAAAAGTATGTAAATTACCATATATGCAAATCCCTAGAGGAATCTCTTGCTGTTGCTGGTAGGTGCTGTGGAGTCTGTTCAGACCCAGAGTGACCTTGTACCACACAGCACACACTGCCTGGTCCTGCGTCCTTCTCACAATCGCTGTTGGGGATGAGCCTGCAGTAGCAATCCACCTTGTCTAGAGCCTTCCTCTTTCCGGCTCTCCCTCAACTTCTTCAAGCACGACGTCCTCTTCCAGGGATGGGTTTCTCCGGATCACGTGTCCAAAGTACATGAGATGAAGTCTTGTCATCCTGGCATCTAATGAACATCCTGAAGGCTGTGTGGTTTGGACAGGATTCTCCTTGTTGTGGTCGTAGACCAAAGCAGGAATTTAAATGTCAATTTAGCTGCTATACTCAACCTGGGCTTGGACTTTGATTTTTGCTTTCCGAAATATGCGAGCATCCTATCTGTTCCGCTCAACCAGAAGGAGCAACCTATTCAACTGACCCTGTCCCATTTCTCCCCAGTAACTCAGGATGTGGCACCTAGCTACTCCAGTGAATCCCTGTTGGCGGGTAGAAGGAAGAAAGCCAGCGGAAGCAAGCCCTAAGCAGCCATGCTTAAGGAAGGGCTAAGTCAAGAGGGCAGAGTCGGGGTGCACAGTGGGAGGGCAAGGAGGTCAGGTGTTCCAGATCCTCACCTGGGGTTCCTTCCAAACCTCTGCTCCATGGTTGCTCTGTAACCTGATAAGGTAGTCTGCCTTTGCTTTAGCCACCTTCACCCCACTGCATCCCTTATGACCAGTTTCTCCCTGTTACATCATTTAGACAAAATATTTATCTGAAAATAAATTATAAAACTCCAAATCTCAGATGCTCTCTATGTCTTATTTCACTTAGATGGAGTAAGGTCACATTGTGATTGTACCGTGTATTTATTTTCATTATCTACCAGCCTAACATCTTGACTCTGATGTTACAAGGTAGTTAGGTTTATGTGAAACTATTAATTCACCTTTAATTCAATAACAAGGTTAAGTCGTTCCAGAAAACACGTTGGTTGACCTGCAGCTGCTGTTTAACAGTGTGTGCAGTATTGAAAAGACATCTGATAGAAGGAATTATTATTTATCGAACCCTTACTATGTATGTCCCAGGCAATATCCTCTGTGCTTTATTTATGTTGTCTTATTTCATTTCCACAGTGGTCTTGTCAGTAAGTATTATTAATAGAGGATGAATTTGAGTCCCAGAGAGGTTAAATAATGTGCCTGAAGCCATAGAGCTAAAATATGAGAGGGCTGGTCTGTATGATCCATGATCTTCTTAATATATGTTTCAGTTAATTAATCATTCAACAATATTTATTGGAAGCTTACTATGTGCCAAGAAAAGTGTTTCTCTGAGGGACAGAACCCACAGGGCACAGAAAATTGTGGCTCAGGTTAAGAATTTTATTTTCAAGTTACCTTAATAATTTCTTATATGTGAGAGAGTGATGATGTTGATAAATTTCCGTTTCCTAAATTATTATGGTCTAAATTTGGGGGGAATGTCTAATGGTTATTCTAATAAATAAAATTATTATTTTAATAAATAAAAGCAATTGAGGTTTGTAGACGAGGGATGCCCATATTTAATAAGGTCATGAAGCAATTGTTAAGATCCTAGGCTAGTTGACTTAGCTCCGCCTCCCTGGTTTTCTGTTCTCTGGTGAAAAAAGGTCTCTGTGATCAAGCAGCAAAGACTAGGCTGAGTGGCAAACTGGATTAATTAATAATGACACTAGATTCCTGTGTGTTAAAGCTTCATCAATACCAGGTTGACTCATTTGTTTGCCAAAGAAAGAAAAACAAGATTAATACGGGATGGATTACAAGATATGAAGGTATATTTATGATATAAAGAGTGTTGAATTGTTGATTTCTTCTTTTTTAACATTTTATTAGGGGCTCATACCACTCTTATCACAATCCATACATACATCAATTGTATAAAGCACATCTGTACATTCTTTGCCCTAATAATTTTCAAAGCATCTGCTCTCCACTTAAGCCCTTTGCATCAAGTCCTCTTTTTCCTCTCCCTCGCCGCTTGCCCCTCCCTCATGAGCCCTTGTTAATTTATAGATTATTATTTTGTCATATCTTGCCCTATCCGGTGTCTCCCTTCACCCCCTTTTCTGTTGTTCGTCCCCCAGGGAGGAGGTCACATGTAGATCCTTGTAATCAGTTCCCCCTTTCCAACCCACTCACCCTCTACTCTCCCAGTATCACCCCCTCACACCCCTGGTCCTGAAGGTATCATCCACCCTGGATTCCCTGTGCCTCCAGCTCCCCTATGCACCAGTGTACAACCTCTGCTCTCTCCAGACTTGCAAGGTAGAATTCGGATCATGGTAGTTGGGGGTGAGGAAGCATTTAGGATCTGGGGGAAAGGTGTATTCTGTTGATTTCTTCTTAAAGTGCATCTTACCGTATTAAATGCAGCTAATTATTCACTGTCAGTGGCCACTACCTTCTGTGACTGACAATTTCTTGGTTAGCTACACTCATTGATGCCCAAGTCTTCTTCTTCCTGGATAATGCCTCTTAATAGACCTAATTGAGAGCCATAATTGCACCTAATTGAAGTGGCTCTCTATTGCCTTGGGTTATTATGTCAAAAATAAACAACAGTTACACGTACAGCGACAGGAATGCACACACCTGCTGTCGGTGCCTGTGTCACGTTTAAATCATCCAGTTCCCTCCACACCCCGGGCCAAACCGATCCAAAATGCAACCCCAAGACGTTCTTTAGGCGTCCCGTGTTTTCTGTCACTCTCCTTTAGAGAGACACACTGCTGCTCACACCACCTATTTGCAAAACGGATTAGCTTTAAAATGTTTAGGTTCTATGAGGTTCCGACCAAAGCATTATCCACCGCACCCTCTCGCTGAGGCTGATGGCGTCAAAATTGAAAGAGCCGGAGCATGACCAAGCGTGATTCAGCACAAAAGTGAACACGGAGAGCGAACCCCAAAATACAATCAAGCAGAAAGTGCTTGTGAGTGGAGTGTTCAAACAGGCCATGAAGTCAGTTTGGAATTCTCCCTGGAGAACAGTTACCTTTCTTTCATCTGAGTGTAAAATTGGCCCTCTGGATGAAAGTAAAAACTGAACAGTGCCCCCCTTTTAACTATGTACTACGCAGGCAATTAACACTACGCTCCAGTTCACACCAAGGCTTGAAATGCGGGCCTTAGCAACAGGACTCACTGCTGGAGGATCAAAGACTGATTTTAACTTTAATTACATTTGAGCTTGGTAGCTGCAAGTACTGGTAATTGATATGAAAACCAAGTTCATCACAAAGGCAGCAACGAGGGAACAGCATGCCTCTGGGAAGGTAGGGTTCCTGAATTTTATCTACAAATGCAATTGCTGGTCTAACACGAAGAGAGAAAAATGCCTGTCGTTCCATCCATCGGCTCGTTGACTTGTCTTTGCCTACACCCATGAAATACTTCTGTTCTCTTGGGGCCAGCCGTGCATCCAGGAGGTCCCAGAATTAATTTATGCCTCCCAGGAGGGAAGATGCTACCCTCTGCTCAGCTTCTCGGACTGTTTGCTGTTGCTTGCCCTTTTGGTCACTGGGCCAGGTAGGAGCTGACACTTCATTGGATCGGGCATTCTCTCCATCACTACTTGTTTGCTTCTGTGCTTAGCCTTTGCCACATAGTAATCAGGGATGCACAGTGACCCTGTGCCTGTCACGTAATCCAAATATTCAATAAATACTTGGACCTATTCAATAAATATACTCACAGAAAGGGCATTCCTGTATTTTGAATCGTGCCTATTTCACCATCATCATAGCTGCAATATAATGTAGTGGACTCAAAGTCCTCTTGTCCTTTAACGATTAAAAACAAATTCACATCAATGTGTGACAAAGTGGGACGTAGGTGATAATCCAGGATTGTTGGCCTTAAAAGGGTGGGTTTCCAATCTAGTTATCAAAGCTGAGAGGAGCCCACATGGTCCAGTGGTTATTCAGTGATGACCACTCAACTACTAACCAACAGGATGTTAGTTCAAACTCACCTGCTGCTCCTGGGGAGGAAGATGAGACAGGCTGCTTCTGGACAGAGGACCGTCTAGGGACCTTTTAAAGCAGCTCTCCCCTCTCCTATGGGTGGCCATGAGGGATAGGCACACACTTGTCAGCACACAACCACAAATAAAACGGATCCTAATTCACAATTTAATGCTCTGTCCTGGAAACAGGTTTGCCATAATGACACCTAATAAATTAAGCTGCAACCCCCTCCCTACTTCTGTCCTAATTCTGTAGAAGAATTAAAAGAATCCAACTTAGAAAATAAATCACAACCTGTCTTGGAAATCATAGAATCCTCTGGCCCTCTCCAGGATAGAGCAGGAGATGGGGAGCACATTGTTAACTAAAATTTGAAATGCTGCTGTTTTTGTTTTTTTAAGTAGTTAGAAAATGCCCATTGATGTTTTCTGTCTTGCTGTGCAAAGAGGCCAGGAATTAACACAGCAGTAGTAGGCTCCTATGGAGCCAGTTCCCAATCCCCTGTGCTACAGATTCCGTAAGTAAATTGACTATGGGAGCCACCATTAATGGGCCACCCTCTTGTGAATGGGCCAGCGCATTCCCTCCATGACTTCAGTTAGTGATAGGGCCGGGAAGCATGAAGAAATCTCGTAGAGCAAAGCTTAACCCATTAGGTTCCAAATGGCCAGGAAATATTAAGTATTGATGTAAATGGAGCCAACTTTAGTATGTCATCTGATCTAAAAGGCTTCACTTATGTTTAGGTACTTAATATTGGGAAAAGTTTCAAATGAAGACCTCCGCATTCAGCATGAATTTAACTCTATTCCCTTCTCCCCCTACCCCGAGATCTGGCATTTGCTAACTTTTCCCAATTTTAAATAAATTTAAATGAAAGACATAAGAATACAAAGACTATTGGTTATAGAATGTAGAAACAAACAAACAAACTCACTGCCAACAAGTCAATGCTGACTCATAGTGACCCTACAGAGTACAGGATTCTAGGAAGGAGATTCCAGGAATGATTGTTTATAAGAGTAGAAAGCCCCATCTTCCTCCTGTGGAACAGTAGTTTGTTTGAACTGCTGACCTTGAGGATCCCAGCCTAACGACTAACCACTGGACCATCAACGCTCCTCTGAAGGTGGTGACTGGGTAGCCTCAGATAGCTTCTGAACACAGCGAAATTTAAATATTAGGTAAAATATCAACAACTTTCATATAAAAATACATTGCTGAATTAAAAACAAAAACTCAACAACACAAAAATAATAGCCTACAAGTGGACACATAAATAGACATGCAAGTTGAATCAGTGTATAAAGATGAATTCACCTTACAAGTCTGGCTAGACCGGAGGATGTGCACTGGTACAGATAGGAACTGAAAACACAGGGAATCCAGGGAGGATGATCCCTTTAGGACCAGTGGTGTGAGTGGTGATACTGGGAGGGTGGAGGGAGAGTGGTTTGGAAAGGGAGAACCTATTACAAGAATCTACATATAACCTCCTCCATGGGGAACAGACAACAGAAAAGTGGGTGAAGGGACAGATCAGACAGGGCAAGATATGACAAAATAATAATTTATAAATTATCAAGGGTTTATGAAGGAGTGGGGAGGGAGGGTGAAAATGAGGAGCTGATGCCAGGGGCTTAGGTGGAGAGCAAATGTTTTGAGAATGATGAGGGCAATGAATGTACAAATGTGCTTTACACAATTGATATATATATATGCATTGTGATAAGAGTTGTATGAGCCCCCAATAAAATGATTTTTAAAAAGATGAATGGGACAGTACTTAAGAATATACGTAGGCTTGATAGAAGATAGTTTTGCATATGTGTTGATTTACATGTGCTGCAAATATATCTATGAATATACTTTACCATTCAGGTATCAAAATGATGAAACCTTTTTACCCATAACCACATGCCTTGAGGAAAGGAATCACTAGGCCTAGAGGCTTAAGATCATGACCCACTGACATCTAGCTGATTCCAACTCGTAGCTACCTTATAAGATAGGGTAGAACTGCCCCTGTAGCTTTCAGAGATTGTAACTCAGTATGGGAGGAGAAAGCCTTGTCTTTTTTTCAAAAGCAACTGGTGGTTTTGAACTGCTGGCCTTCTGGTTAGCAGCCCAATGTGTAACCACTACATCTACACAGGCAAGTTCCATCAGCATAACATAGTTCACCAAGAAAATTGTCTACAGCCTACTTTGGTGAGAAGTAAGGACTTTTAAAAGCTCGCCTTCTTCACACACTTAATTATGTACACATTTGTCTTCAGTGTTTGTGTAGGGAAATCATCACAAAATGATGGTTTCTGTTCTTTGGTGTCTGCTACCTGATTCCTTCAACACCGCGTGTTCACTTAGGCTTGTTTGCTTCTTTTCTCTGGACTTTGTTGCTTCTGAGCTAGATGGCTGTTTGTTTGCCTTCAAGCCTTTAAGACCCCAGATGCTATATCTTTTTGATAGCTGGGCACCATCAGCTTTCTTCACCAAGTTTGCTTATGCACACGTCTGTCTTCAGCGATCATGTTGGGAAGGTGGAATCATGGATGTGTGTGGACCTGGTTAGACCAGAGGATGCACAGCAGGGCAGTTGGGATCTGTAAACACAGAGAATCTAGGACAGATGAACCCCTCAGGACCAGTGGTGAGAGTGGCAACACAGGGAGGGAAAGTGGTATAGAAAGGGGGAACCGATCTCGGGGATCTACATGTAGCCTCCTCTCTGGGGGATGGGTAACAGGAAATTGAGTGAGGTGAGATGCTGGGCAGTGTAAGATAGGATAGAGTAATAATTTATAAGTTATTAAGGGTTCGTGAGGGAGGGGAGTGGGGAGGGAGAGCGAGGGAAAAAAGGAAAATGAGCTGATTCCAGGAACCCAAGTGGAAGGCGAATTTTGAGAATGATGGGGGCAATGAATGTATAAGGGTGCTTTACTCAATTGATGTATGTATGGATTGTGATAAAAGCTGTATGAGCCCCAATAAAATGATTAAAAAGAAAAAGCTAGAAAGAGGCCAACTCAGGTGCAATTATTGGTCTCCCTCTAGCTAGAGCTGAAATGTAGACTACCAACGTTGCATGAGGACAGCGAACTCTACAGGATTAATAGACTCTGGGAACCTCAGCCTCCACTTCTGTGAGACCAGAGGGACTACTTGGTGGCTGACTCCCACTGCCAACAGCTCTGAAGGAGATCACAATCAAAGGTCCTGGATGGAGTGGCAGGAAAATGTGGAGCCAAACTTAAAATCATAAAAAAAGAAAAACTGACTCTTTGCTCTGATAAAGAGCGATGAAGCCCCTGAGATTGTGGCTCTTGGTCATTCTTCAAGCCTGGAAACCCCAGCAGATCACTTTTCAGACAGGTGATAGAGAAGAACAGCTCTGTGAAGGAATGTGCCACTAGAGCAAGCCACACTAGGCGATCAAAGGGGCAGCATCCGCCCTGCGACAAAGCTCAGAAGGCAAGCTGGCATGGGGAGAAGGAGAAAGAAAACAAGAAGCAGGGAGGAGGTGGCAGGAGTGCGACTACATCGTGGAGTATGTAGTCCACGGCACAAAACAAAATGTATGTGGATTGTTAACCGAGAGATCAAGTTGCTCTGTAAACTTCCACCAAAAAGACGATAAAAAGTAAAAGGTTAATAAAAGCAAACTGCCCAACATCAATACAGGGAAATCAAATGGATAAAGGGCATCTGGAACCGAAGGTTTCAGCTTACGGTGGATGCTCCAAGGTGGGGCACAGTGCAGCCTTCCAGGGCGGACTTAGTGCCCATTTGAATGGTGTCACTTAAGCTGGTAAATTGTCTTAGAGACAAAATGTCACAGGCCTCCAAAGGATACCATCAGTGAAAAGATGGATAGTAAAACATTTGCCTACCCAAGGGAGAGATGACATTGAAGTGTCCTTATTTTTATACTGCATGAGAAGGGGAGGGAGAGAAACTCCCCTAAAGCCCTTCCAGCCAGCAGACCAAGCTAGTGTTTAGTTTACATTGCACATGCGTGACCCAGACTTCTAAATTAACATGGATATTGTGCTTGGCTATTAACACTTCTGGAGTGCCTGGCATAAGTAAATCAAATATCCATTCAAAGAGATTAAGCAGGACAAGGGTTCCACAGGAAAATCTCCCTGAATGTGATCTCACAAGAAGACTCCGACGAAGAAGAAACAAATTTACCAGAACCAAAAGTCCAACAACCCAAGAGGATGTGCAGATAAAGGAACTTTCATCTGGGCTAACTCGTGTGTGTGTGTGTGTGTGTGTGTGTGTGTGTGTGTGTGTGTGTGTGTACTCTTATTTTAATAGGGACGTTTTTGAAGTTGGAACAGGATGGTTTTTCTTGTACATGATAGTCTGTATATTGTGGGAAATTTATTGTTCCTGCTCTCATCTGACATGAAAAACCAATGATTTCCCTCCTCCTATATTCTTGCTCATTTCAGAATACCCTCAGATGATTGGTGCCTTCCTTAATTATAATCAATGTGTTGACAAAATAAAAAAACTCTCAGTAATAATAATATCAGAAAATATGTTGAAAATTTGAAGAAGCACAAAGCACAATTAAAAAATAACTTTTAATTTTGTGATAGATCTTCTAAAAATTTTTATATATATAATGCAATGGCCAGATTTATCAGCAGTCTATACATTTTACAACAGAACTGGTGAACCAAAAGTAGATAATTACTGAGAATACCATTTAAGAGAAGGAAAAGTTGGAAAATATGCTAAGAGGTGTGAGGAGAAAATTACAAGTTTCAAATTATATCAAATCTAAGTTTCCACAGGGGGAAAAGAAGACATAATTCAGGAGGGAAATATGCAAAAAAAACATGGTCCAAAGGCACACAGATTTAATGAAGCAGGTGAGTTCCCATTTATCCTTATGAGAGGATTCCTAGCAGAACACAAACAAACAAATGTGCATCTAATTACTTCCTGATGACCTTGCAGACGACCTAAGACAAAGATATGTCTTACACACCCAAAACATAAATGCCAGATTATCTACCATAGAAAGACATTTTAACAGGACATGGTCTTCAAAAGTAGAAATCAGAGAAAATGGCATGGTTTCTGAAGATTGGGCTAGAAATACATTTAAGCACAGTCAACAGTGCCTGGCACAGAGTAGGCATTATATAATGATGTGATAGTTCCCAATAGAGGCCTTTAGCTGAAACTAATTCAGCCTCATATAGCTTATTGTTATGGCTGTTCATCCATTTCTTCTGTGATCGCTTCACAAAGGCGAGCATCAAGCAGGATCATGTTGTAAGAATGAACATTTCTTGGATTGGAGCTAGAATTAAGTGGGATCCCAGAATCCCTGTTTGTCCATGGGTTTGATTCTGGTTTACTTAATGATCTTTCTATCATTTTATGACAAAAAAAATGTTCAACCATCCCCTTGGAGTATAAGGTGATTCCACTGATAACATCAGTAATTTATCCAGTGGCATGGGATTTAAGTACTGTTGGGAAAAGGAGGTTATGCAAGTAGAGTCCAGCTGCAAACAGAAATTCATGAGTTCTTCCTTTGTTCAAATTGAATTTTTACATGATTGAGCCCGACTTACACTGATCAGGGGGGTTGGCAGTGGGGGAAAATTCCCTGTAATATTCCTTACAAAAGTACTAGCAGAAGGAGAAATGCTTGCTCTGAAAGGGAGATTCCCCTCTATCCCTGGACTAAACTTGACTTTCCAGTAAGACTCCCTTCTTCCTGTGCAGTGTCTGTTGGCTTGTTACATCCTCACCTCGGGGTTGTGTAGAATCAAGCGGAGACCTGCTGTCTTGCCTCCCCTTTGAAGGAGTGACCCAGCCGATCTGATGTCTCCCCTTTCAAGATGGATCCTGTGAAGTGCATATAACCTCACAGTTCTTTAAGCGGTACTTGATCCTCTTGCTTTTGAGTCAATTCTGACTCATGGCAACTTCATGTGTGTGAACATGGAACTTTGCTTCATAAGGTTTTCTAAGGCTGATATTTTCAAGTGGATAACCAGGCCTTCCTTAAGTGCCTCTGGGTAGGAGATATATATATATATATATATATATATATATATATATACACACATACACATTATATCCTACATATATGTATATATATGTGTGTGTATATATATATGTCCTACAAAACAATACTTCTCATTTGGTTCCTCCCAAGAGAAATCACGACTTTCCCATGTCTTATTTACCTTTTAGAATCATACATCGGCATTTGTTAAATGTAGAATGACTGAAGTTTTTAAGTGTTAATGCCAGTTAACCTAACAGTTACAGCATTTGAGCCGCTTTTCCATGACTGTCATGAAAATCATTCCTTATACTTAACAATGGGAGCCTATGCTTTAATTGGCAGTTAAACATCGGCAAGATGTTCCTAAGCATCCACCAATTCTCTAAGCAGGTTAAAAAGAACCAGTTAGGAGGGAGGGTGGGGGAGGGAAAAAAGAAAAATGAGGGGCTGATTCCAGGAACCCAAGCAGAAGGCAAATTTTGAGAATGATGAGGGCAACGAATGTATAAGTGTGCTTTACACAATTGATGCAAATATGGATTGTGATAAGAGTTGTATGAGCCCCGATAAAATAATTTAAATTTAAAAAGTTAAAAGGAAAAAATGTCAGTTATAGACTCTTTCAAAAGCTAAGCTGACAAGTGCATTAGACTTTCATTAAAGCTTGTAAGCTAACTTCAATTAGGTAGTGAATTATTGACTTACACTATTACCAAAAATTTGCCCAAAGCTTAGCTGGATTCGGGTATGTGTTTCCTCATTCATGTATTAACCTAAGGCATGAAATGGTGCCATGTAAAAGCAGTATGCTGGGTGCTGGGAAAATGACTTCACATTTTCATAACTGGAGTAGGTTTTTCATGGTTGCCTGCTCCTGCATCTAATATTCTTCTACCTGAAATGACTTTCTGCCTTTGACTGTGTAGTGAGTTCCTGGCCAATTTCTAGTGCTCCCCGGGAGACTTCGGTGCCTCCCGATTCCCCTTGCAGGCAGATGGACTCCATTTCTTCCTTATGCTGCTGTACAAACCTGACCTGTGCCTCCATTACAGCACGGTCATGCTTGGCAAAGTCGAGGGTCAGTGAAAAAGAAGAAGGCCCTCCGTGTGATGGATCGGCACTGTGGCTGCAACATGGGGCTCAAGCAGAGTAATGATTGTGAGGAGGATGCAGGACTAGACAGCATGTCCTTCTGTCCAACATCAATCCCGTGGTGTCCTGCTTCTGTAGTTCTGTCCTCACTTACGATGAGTTGAAACCAACTCCAGGGTCTCTAAGAACAACAGTGTGGTGCTGGTGAGAGGAGGGAGCCACATTTACTGTTGCTGCTCCTGCTATGGGATTGTTCTTGTATTTATATGACCTTATTTCCAGTTAAACTTGGAGTGTATTTCCAGTTAGGACATCCATCTAATTATTCCTCAACTGGGTACGATTTACAGAGTATATGAATGAGTCCGTAGATAAATATTAAGAGTCATAGGACCTTTTGGTGGCATTGGTATGAGATAGGTGTGACCTTGTGAATGAAGGGTTGAGTTTTTATTTTAGGGGTTTCAGTCCATAGTCCTTCCAGATCCTGCCTTCCGTTCATCTTCATTTTATTCACTTTCGAGTCAAAGTCTTAGGTAGAAGGTTCTAGTTGCTTATGCTTTGGTGATATGGTTACTAAAAGTGCTCAGGTGCATTTACCTTTCATGTGACACAAGACTCCACTAATAGTCACGCCCCAGGAGGGTCCCTGTTCAGAGGAAGGCCTTGTGACAGCAGCCCCAAGCTCAAGACAGCTAACATTAAAGCATTTTATCGTTCTTTCTTTAATCATAGATCCTTATACACATTTTGTTATAATCAATACATTTTAAATGCATCCTTCTCTAAGAAACCCATCTGGTAATATATTTTATGATATGAACAATGTGCAATAACAATTATGAATACAGTATTAATAATAATGGTAATTAAGTATATTGGCACTGGTTCCTTAGTATACTAAACACATTTAGAATGTAGTGATCTCTATTCTAAGAAAATTTTATTTACTGATGAATATAATTGTCTTATTAATCTGTGCTGTAGGTGTTTTACCAAGAACATTTACCTTTGAGTAGGTTCCAACTCATAGTGACCTTATAAGGGTAAGTTTGTCAATCTCCACAGGAGCAGTGAGCCTCCTCTTTCTCCCTAGACAATGCTGGCGAGTTTGAACCACAGATCTGTGCAGTAGCATTCCAGCACTTACCAACAGCAGTACCAAGGCTCCTATAAATATGATAGTAATTTCCATTTGCTTCTGAAGCAAAACATCACATCTTGTTAGTGCGTAAGCCATTTAGGACGTCTGTGTCCCTGTTGGGTAAGGACTGGACTACGAGCCAAAAGAAAGATGAAGCTATCCATGTCCCTCAACTTTTCAGCCTCAGAAACTCCATAAAGGCTCAATATGAGTTGGACTTTCTCTAACAAAGAAAAATTTGTTTTGGGACAATGGATGCTTCAAATACAAATAATACGTATATAAATATGGCACCACCTTATGGTTAAGTGCCATTGAGTTGGTTACAACACAAAGGGTCCCTGTATGCAATAGAGGAAAACAGTGCTTGGTTGTGTGCCATCCTCACAGTTGCAATGTTTGGATCCATTGTCCCAATGACTGTGTCAGTCCATCTCATTGAGGGTCTTCCTCTTTTTCACTGACCCTACACTTTATCTGATACAGTGTCCTTTTCCAGGGATTCATCGCTCTTGATAACGTGCCCAAAGTACTTGAGACACAGGTTGCCCACCGTCCTCTCTCCTAATGAGCATTCTGGCTGTAATTCTTCCAAGACCAATACATTTGTTCTCCTGGCAGTTCATGGTACTTTCAATATTCTTTACTAGCATCATAATTTTCAAGTGAATGCATTGTTCGGCAGTCTCCCTTATTCACTGTCCAACTTTCAGATGCCTGTGAGGCGATTATAAGTGCCACGACCTGGTTTGGGAGGCAGGTTCAGTTCTCAAAGTGACATCCTTGCTCTTCAACACTGTAAAGAGGTCTTGGAGAACGGATTTCGTCACCGCTGCTCACATAAGCATTGATGGGGGATCCAAGTGAAATGACATCCTTGACAGCTTCAGTTTTTCACTGTTTAGGGTCATGCTGTCTTTGGGTCCAGTTGTGGAGATTTTTGTTTTCCTGACCGTGAGATGACCGTGACACGCACACATGCGTGTGTGTAAGACAGGAGTTCAAGAAGTGCATGGAAAAAGAATGAGAAGATCACGCAATTTCCCACGAACTTTTTGAAGCCCCTTTGTGTTCATTCTGTTTTCCATGAACTTTTTGAAGTCCTTTCAAAGATAAGCATGGCCACTCCCACATTTTAAGGTGCAATTCAATGGCATGCTCTGCCATGATACACAACCATTACCATGATCTGTTTTCAATTCTTTTGTTACCCTTAATTAGAAGCTCTATGCCCTTTGGCCTCATTTTTGCCAGTATCTGTGCATGCAAACTAGGTAAAGGATAACATTTATGCACAAACCTCACGTGAGGTTTCCATCAGAGCTATAGCTTCCTACATAGCTAGCTAGTGCTACTTGCCATTAAGTTGCTTTCAACTCCTGGTGATCCCCTGTGTGCCAAGGGTTTTCAAGTGAAGAATCCCTGTGTGGTACTTACCTTTTGTACCACATAGGGAAGCTGTCCCTGGACAGTCCAAATCAACCAAGCCCATGGCAATTGAGTTGATTCCTAGTGAAGCTGGTAGCATAGGTCAGCAGTTTCTCTAAGAGAGAAAGATAAAATTTTCTACTCCTGTAAAGAGTTACAATCTCGTATACCCACAAGAACAATGCTACCCCAATTCGAGAAGGTTGCTATGAGTCAGCATCAACTCAGTGGCAGTGAGTAGATAGTATACTGACTTTATGAGACGGAAGTGTCACACAGGGCTTTAGGAAAGCAAACTTGCATCCCTTTCTCCTGCTGCGAGACTGGTGAAATCGAACCACTGATCTTTAGATTAACAGTAAGAGCTTAATCTCTGAGCCATTAGAGTACCTCTCCAGGGAGTACCTTAATAAAATCCTCTTTCCTTTCAAATAAAGTTATACACCAAACTAAACTTCATATTTTGTAGACTCAGGCATCTCCTTATATCTTTACCCATATATATTTAAAAATATGAGGTTGATGTACTATATCCTGCTGTAATCTAATTTTTGACTCAGTAAGCATTTTGATACATGTAATGACAATGTGTAATATATACCACAGTGCATGATGATGAACACTGGCATATTTCATGGTTACAAACAATCCTACTATATTCCTTCTTAAACGTGTTTCCCTGTTTACTTTCAGAAGTGTATTTCTACAAATGTCCCCAGTAGTGAAAGTATATCAAGAGCCATATTCGATATTTTTAATTAATCTATCTCCCACGTGACTTTATCTATTTAGATTCCTATTGGCAGGATATATGCCGCCCTGTTTCCTTATTTCTTTGGCAACATTAGGAACTGTCAGACTTTTCATTTTTGCCACCAGAAGGGTATGCCATTTGGGTTGGATTTGTCTTTTCCGGATTCCCAAGCTAGTAATCTTAATAACTTCATTTTCTTTTTCTCCAAAAACTTTTTAAGTTTCTGTAGTATTATGAAATCTTTCTTCTAGAAATGAAGTTCTTCATATATTTTGTAAAGTAATCCTTTGTTACTTATAACAAAAATAACAGACAAACCTACTACAGTTGAGTTAGTGCCTAGTCTGAAGGATCTGATTTCCAAGTCTGCAAACCTTTAAGGAAGCAGAAGGCCTCAATCTTCTCTTGCAGAGTGACTGGTCGGTTTGAACTGCTGACGAGCAAGTAACCTATTCTGCTTAAAGGGTATGTTGCTTGCTTATAGGATGCAAACACTCCCTCCTTTTCCTCTCCATGGTTCTCTGCATAATGCGTCTTATCTTTTATTTATTTAAACTTACAGTAAATATTACATTCATATTATCTCTTTCAACCTCAAAATTGTAGGTTACTCATGAATGGATCAATGGAATTATCGGTTGGTGAGTTAGTTAGTTTATTTTGTCAACCTAGCCAATAAACACATGTGGGGTTAATAGAAGGGCGGAAGGATAAATGGCTTAGTGAGCCTTACCTTTGCAGTTCTCTGGTCTCTTGCTTTCTGATGATTGGACCAGGGTGCAGCTGCCTTAGCCAGTTCCCTGCTTGAGCTGGCAAGGCTTGCCAGCTCGCTTCCTGCAAGATGTCCCTGAGGAGAAGCCACATGGACCTACCCCAATGCAGCTCTGGGTGCTGGAACACCCATGTAAAGATCCCTGGCAGTGCTAAGATGCTTACACATTCACTGACTCGGCTTTCCTCCTGAAGTCGGCATCATTGCATCTGTTTTGTGAGATGGAGGAGGACTTTGTGGATTGGTTTCGGATATATGGATTAGTGTTGGACTTGTGGGCTTGGGCACCACTGGGTTGAGATGTTTTCTTGATGTGCACTTAAACTTTATACAAAACTGTCTCTGATACATACTTTCTGTGGATTTGTTTTTCTAGAGTACCAGACTAACAGTTGGAATCAACTCAAGAGCAGTAGGCAGGTATGTACCAAAAGGGGAAATCCCCTGCTGCCATTCAGACTCAGATGCCTGGCTTTTTTCTCATTCAGTCCTACCCTCTACCTTACCCTGTATGTAACGACTGATTAGATTGCTGTGAAAGACGTTTCACGCACATCTAAGACATCGTCTTCATTGCTCTCTTTGATGCAAATGTTGACCCAGGAAACCACACTTCTATCCACCTTGCCTTTTTCAGTCTTTCTGTCCTTGGCAGTCTTTCTCAATGTGTGCATATAGTTGTTGAAGTTTTAAAATGATACCTGCAGCACTCTACATTTTTCCCTTATAGCAACGCCCATCTGTGTGATTGCGCAATCCTTTACTAGTCCTTTACTGATAGATGTTTTGGGGTCCCCGGTACTGGGCTTCCACCCAGCTGATCATTTACTAACTCGAATTCCAGGGCCAGTTAGTGAACTTTGCTACACCTTTGTTTACTCATTTTTTAAAATTATCATGCGAATGCATCCATCCCTTCTGGTCCAAAGAACAATGGGGAGGAGGGAGGGGGGCGTTGGGCAATCTTGGACCCCTCAGCACAAGGTGGTTGGTTTAAAGTCACCAGCTGCTGTACATAAGAAACATGAAGCTATTTGCTCCCCTAAAGACGTACAGCCCTCAAAATCCTGTACCTCTGAATTGACTCAATGGCAGTGGGCTTTGATATCTGTCAAGAACTGAGAATTAGGACGATGATTTAGGGCCAAATATATGTCAGTTATTTCTGTTATATACATTGCCTCAATGAATAATCTTGTAATGCCTTGTTTCACAAGTGTATTCTTATAAAAATTATAGAAGATCAAAGAGTTTGCCTAGCCATCAGGCATGTTAACATTATATTGTAATTTGGCTGTATGGGGAATGATCCTCCATTGAATCATACCATTCCTCACTCCTGCATAAAATTCATGAGTTTATATTCCCCACAGTTTTAATTACAGACTGGATTTTGTGTTTTGGGTGGGGGGTTGTGGTTTTTTTTCAGTGTAATAGGTGAACATTTAAATCAGGATGAAGTTTTAATCTGTATTTTCCTCATTTTGCCAGAGGTTGTGTATCTTTTTATTCGTTCATTTTAATTCATTTTCTGTGAATTATCTGCATATAGGATTTGTTAGTTTGTCTATTGGGCTTTTATTTACAATTTTTATCATTTCTTTTTTTGAGCATGGGAGAAAGTCACTGCTATTGTGGCCATTCTGGTTCCTTCAGGACAGAGTAGAGTGTCTCTTTGGGTTTAATAGAGTTCAGATCTTTACAGGAGTAAACAGTCTCATCTAATGGTCTCATCATCTCCTTGGAGTAGCTGGTGAAGTTCAAGCTCAACTCCTGTGCTTAGCAGCTCCTGGTTTTCCCGCTGAGCACCTAACATTAGGGAGGGTCGTCCTTTATGCAGGGACACTAGTTGTAAATGTCATTCAAAGATATCATTTGCCTTTTGCTATCTTAATGAGCTTTTCCCTTATAGAAGGATTTGATTTTTAGATAGTGATGTGAGTCAGTGTCTGCTTTTAAAAGTCTTGTTTTGTGTATTAGGTTATAAGGGGGGGAGGAATCAGACAAATTTCATTTTTTTACTCCAAGGTCCTAAAAATAAACTACCAAACTTTCTTCTAGCAGTTTCATTGTTTTATAGAGCATACTAAATTGTTAAAATCAAATTTATTAGGCATAGTTTAGATACAGTTAACTTTACCCTCTTTGGGTGTGCAGTGCTGTGCAATTTTCCAAATGCCTGTGTGAATAATCACTACCCTAGCATGATGCTGGGTGGTTCAACCACCCTAAAACGTTTCATCACCCCAGTTTTGTCCAACTGCTCACCTCCTGCAGTCCTTTGCCAGGTTGCATCAGTATTGTATATCTATGCTTTTATTTTCCATCACATCATGTCAGAGGGAACAGACAGAATGTAGCCTGGTGAGCCTATTCCCTGTACCATCATGCATTTAAGATTTATTCATAATAGTGCAGAGAACAAGAGTTTGTTCCTTGTTTATGGTTGAGTGGAACTGTTCTGTCATATGGCTTTGCTGTTGTTTGTTTATCCATTAATCACTTGAAGGACATTTTGGTTGTTTCTGGTTTTGGTCCAGTATCAATAAAGCCAATATAAAAATACACATTTTTCAGATGGCCATGTGTTTTAATTTCTTTTGAGTCATAGGAATAGAATATCTGGGTCATATGCTAAGTATACATTTATCTTCATAACAAATGATCAAACTTTTATCTCAAGAAATTATATCATTCTGTATTTTTATATTCATGTATAATATATGCATTTGGGGTTGAAATTTACCCACATCCATGGATCTAATTTTATTTTGTTTTCCAGATGGTTAGACAATTGTCCCTTCACAATTTACTGATATCCATCTGTTCTCTACTGATTTGAAATGGTAACTTTATTATATTACAAAAGCCTATGCAAATATCTATTTGCCTCTATTTTTGACTTCTCATTCTGATCCATTGCTAATTCACTATGATGGATGAAAAATAAGCCATGTTTCAGTATGACACTTTTCACATTGTTACTGCTTCATATTATAAAATCTAGAATGATTAGTTCTATGAATAATGCAGGCTGGGTTTCATTAATTAATGTTCAGTTTTTCTGAGACCCATCTCTGCTCTGGTTTTGTTTCATGTTCCTATCTACACCCTGGTTCTGTTTTGTATGCTGCTGCTCTCCTGTACCCCTCATTATTCTCGGCTTTCACAGTAGTGTCCCCTGAATAATTACTGTTCTGTATCAGATCAAGGGTAGCAATAGACTAAGAGAAGACATTGAAGATTGATGGACATGGTACGAAGCCATCTTACCTGCTCCCCTTGGACAAATTATTTAAGCTCTTAGAATGCTAGGCTTCCCAGCTACTAAAAAAGGGGGACACATTTTTCAGACCCATAGAGGCTGTATGAATCCCAGAAACCATTGCTCTGAGCAATCATTAAAGCCAACCATATCCCCTGAAATTTTCTTAAAACCAAAAATAGTCTAACTTAACTAGGAAAAAACCTATCTGTTTGACAACAAGCTCTTTCAAGGGCTATCAATGTGATCTCAAGGTGCCAAAAGCAACTCAACAGCTTACATAGGACCCAGAGCGACCGGGGTGTTATGATGTCAATGGGAGGGAGTAACTCAGAAGAGGATGAGAATGCTCACCGAGCTGGAGATGCTGTCAGTACCACTGTGATCACTGTAATCAGTGCCCATGTAGAAACTTTAATGGATGTGGGATGTGCTGTGCGTTTTCTCAACAATAAACATCAAATAGGATAAATTAATTACATTAACAAATGGAAGCAAAACGCAGCACAAATGAGAACTATTTTATAAGATTAAACCATGACAAAGATTAAACAAATACGACATTTGTTTTCCAACAGGAAAAGAAAAGGGTGGTGGGGGACAAACACCCACCTTGAAAATTTCTCATGGTGATTTAATAGAACATAAGTAAATTATTTAACACGGTGCCGGACACATATTCACCAAACCCACTGCATTAAAGTCTATTCAAACTCAAAATGGCCCTCTATCGAGTTTCTGGGGCGATACATCGAGATGAGAGCAGATCGTTTCATCTTTTCCCCGCGTGGCTGATGGGTTTGTACTACTGATCTGGAGTTTACCCATCCAAGGCTTATCAGGCCCAGGGTGTGGAAATAGGAGTCAGTAGCTGGTATGATGTGGTAATATATTAGTTGCCTACAATATCGAGTCTTATTCAATGAATAAAGTTATGCCTGATGGTAATGGTCTGCCCATAGAATATTTGTCAGAAATATGTACCGCTTTACATCAGTTTCTATTTAAGGAGACATTCAAGAGAAGCCGCGATTGTGTCTAGTATATACACACCAGCAACAATGTCATTAGGGTCACAGTCACTATTGCTTTTGACCTCGTTATGGTAGCTTGGACATTTAGATTTAGAGTTGTCTTCCTTCCCTGTGTAATTTATTAGTGAGGTTCGCCCCTTGAGCAAGGCGAGTAGAATCTGCACCGGGGATAATTACATGCTAAACCAAGAACTTTTTAAAAAGCAAATTCATGGCCAAGGAGTTGATTCCAACTCATGGTGACCCTATAGGAGAGAGGCAACCTGCCCCTTGGGGTTTCCAAAGCTGTAACTCTGTATGCAAGCAGACAGCCTCGTCTTTCTCCTGGGGAGCGACGGTAAATTTGAACTGCTCATCTTGTGGTTAGCAGATGCTAGCAGTGTTATATATAAATTGAAATCCTCTCACAAAGCATTTATAGCCTTGGATTTTCACCCTGTCAATTGGTAAAATCAAAAGTGACACTTTCTAGAGCTCTATCTTTATGTTCACACACAAGTCTTCATAGTTGTCTCTTGCTTGGGCAGTATTTTTTCAGACCATTTATTAGAACATGCCTTTCAGCTTGCTCATTTCAGATGTGGAGGTGGCAGGACTGTGGGTTGGATTCCAGATATGTGTTCTGATAAAAGCTTACATGACCTTGATCCTGTGGCTTCTTTTTCTTGCACACAGAGTTAATCACTCCCATTCATAAAATGGATCGCTTATTTGAAGAGACTTGGTGCATTTATAAAAGTAGCAATCTGGCGTACTTTCAGTGAAAGTTTAAACAGCACAAAGGTTCCCATTGACAATTTCTTGACAGATTGTTCAATGAAATTCCTTACATTTTCACAATGTGTCAACATTATCATTCATCCTGTCTGGTTGTTTACCTTTCTGTACTCTAGTTTCCCTGTTCCCCGCCCCCTCTGTCTCATCTTTGCTGTAGAGTTATCGTTGACCTTTTTGTTTCATATGAATGGAGACTTGATATATTTTGTCTATAGCGGCAAGTATTCCACAAAGTACTTAAAAACAATAAGCGCTCTCTATTTTTTCAGATGAATGAAATTCAAATGGAATTCACAATTATGTTGCTCAGCTCTTTTAGAGTCTGTTGTTTGGTTGTTTGTGGCTTGTTTTACCAGCTATAGGGGTTGTGAAAATCTTATCTCTTTCTCACCATTTTACATTTTGTAAATTTCTTTGTACATATGTAAATTTCCTTTGTACATATCTCTAGTAAGAATACAAGCTTACAATTTATTTGTATACAGGGGTTCTTTATGGAATGCAAGGTAACAATTTTCACATCTTCCTGGTAGATTCCTTTTGCCTTGATGTGTACTTAGTATGAAATTCCTGCAGCTGTATAAGCTTGTTTATGATGGGTGGTTACACAATTTTATCTTCCATCCTCTTACAACTAATCTTCCCATGTGACTTTACTAAAAGTTAGGTGTCCTGTAAGCAGCAGGTAGCTAGGCTTTGTTTCCCAAATGTCACCTATGTTGTGTGAGGGGTGGTTTTCTTGATTTGTTTTTTAACTATTGCTTGGTCATTTCTATGACTATTTCATTATTTCATTTTTGTTTTGCTTAAAAGTTCAGTGCAGAATACATAGAAGTAAATGCTCATACCTTCAGTGTGACACACAGTGAGATTTCATGAGCTGAAGACCCCTTTATATTCAGATCAAGCACCTAGATCAAGAAAGAGAGCACAGCCCAGCCTAGAGCCCTTCCTCTGACCTAGTTTGTTTTGCTTTTATTATTCTCCTCAAAGGAACAGCACTACATTGACTTAAACCAGGTTGCCCGATTTTATAGGATTCCATCGAACTTCTAAGCTTTGTGGATTTTTAAATTCTATTAATAATTAAAAAATCAGGTATTATTTATTCAAACTTTCATTAATGTTAACATTATTTCTTTGAACTTTCATTCATATTGTTAAAAAACAACACGGATTATTCTTCAAATTCTCATTAATATTAAAAATCCAAAGATATTGTTTTTAAAAGGTGTTTCTACCCTATTCTCTTTCATTTTCTTTCTGACTCCAATTATACCTACCAAAACTTGTCACTCGGTTCTTTATATTTCATTCTTTGTTTTTTCTCATCATATAGAAGTTCACATCTTCTCATGATTAATCTTCCAATTCATTATCTCTCTCTTCTATTATGTCTAATCTGTTGTTAACCCCATCTATCAGTTCTTCTTGTAAGTGATTGCATTTTTAAGGGTACAGTTTTCATTTCATTGATTTTAAAATGTTATATTTTGTTTTGAGTGAAGGTTTACATGTTATATCAGGTTGCCATGTAACAATTTCTATACACATTGTTCAATGGTATAGGCTACCTTTTTCACAACATGTTTACATTCTCCTTCACCAGTTCATTTTATTGTTTCAAGTTCTCCAATAAAATTTCCCATCATCTACCTTCAGGACCAAGGGTGTGAGGGGTGATGCTGGGAGGGTAGAGGGTGAGTGGGTTGGAAAGGGGGAACTGATTACAGGGATCACATGTGACCTCCTCCCTGGGAGAGAGACGGCAGAGAAGGGGGGCGGAAGGGAGACTCCGGATAGAGCAAGATATGACAAAATAACGATGTATAAATTAAAAAGGGAACATGAGGGAAGGGGGAGTGGGGAGGGAGGGGAAAAAAAAGAGGACCTGATGCAAAGGGCTTAAGTGGAGAGCAAATGCTTTGAAAATGATTGGGGCGGGGAATGTATGGATGTGCTTTATACAATTGATGTACGTATATGTATGGATTGTGATAAGAGTTGTATGAGTCCCTAATAAAATGTAAAAAAAGAAAAGGGAAAAAAAAAGAAAGAAAAGAAAATGATGAGGGCAAATCATGTACAGATGTGCATCATACAATTGATGTACGTATATGTATGGACTGTGATGAGAGTTGTATGAGCCCCTAATAAAACGTTTAAAACAAACAAAAAAATTTCCCATCATCTATCTATATTGTGAGTATATTAGTAATAGTTTTATGGGGGTAGAGGGGAAATAATAGTCTTAAAGTTAAGATCTGACAACTGGAATATTAGATCTCTCTTTTTTTATTTAGCTCTTCAACCTACCTTTCTTTTCTTTTTACCCATCGGTTTTTACTCTTGTCTTGAGAATCAACAAATGACCCAAAGAGAATTGAGATGAAGAAGACTGAACTCAGTTCGTTGAGTGCTTTCTGGAATCTTGCTTTCTGGAATCTTGCTTTCTGGAATCTTGCTTTCTGGAATCTTGCTTTCTGGGATTTCTGTCACTTATGTTCCCTTTTCCCTCTCTGAAACTTTCAAAGTGTATATTGCTGTTCTTAAATGTTTATATAGCTTTTCTAGTTACTAGTTGTCTGAAAAAGCTAGAGTGTTCTGCAAAAAGTCGTTCTGCAATTTTTGGAACCAGAAGATTTTGAGGTCCATTTTGATAATTTATTGTGTAAGCATTGTCCACTTTACATAGTCTTGGTGCAATAAATACAATTAACCTCTTTACACGGGAAATTTCCCCCACTAGGGGCTCCCATTACATATTTTTGAAGTTGTCTTCTCTCCAAAAATATGAATATTTTAAAGGGTTAATTCTGTAAATATCCGAAATACCTGTTTGTAAGGACGTTTTCCATAACAGTACAGAGAACACCTATCTATAGACTGCTACGCTTAGGGCAGACGCCGCTAGAGCCTTGTGCTAACACAGCCACTGTTGCAATGACTCAGTGATCCATAAAATAAGAATAAAATCCTTTAATTATTTGGAATAAAGTAGAAAATTGGTTTCTTTCCCTTTAAAATCCTTGTCAAAATTACCAGCCATAAAAATAATTGCTCTCATATAATACCCAAAACGAAGATTCATACTTTGGGAGATAGAAATTGCTTACAAAATGTGTCTTAGAAAAGGCCAGGGAAAAGACTTTCATGATGTTTTCATATCATTCTCTTTGGGGTCCTCGGAGATTGACAGTCTCAGGGAAAAAAATGTGTTCTTTATTTGAAATTAAATAGACTACCTTAGAATCTCTAAAATTGTCAGGAGTCTTTGTGAAAAGACAGTCTGATGCAGGCAACTGCAAGTCCATCTGTTGTTTTAATTTTGCTCTCTAATAATTCCCAGGAGCTTCCCTTGGTTTGAATATTGGAACAAACAAAAGTGAATCAGGTTGTTTTCGGTTAATATGAACCCCAAACTTCAATGTAGTATATTAGCCATTGCCTGCATTCCTCCAAGGTTGTTTGATTTTATTAACCTTCATGCTGTTCCCATCCAGTGTAAGTATATTCATCTTATCATCTGGGCTTGATTTCTTCACCTACTCAAACTCTGCAATTTCCAGTGATTTTTAGGTATGAATACTATGGAAATTTGTATAATTTTAAAAGAATAATGTAATCTATTTAAAATAATATACCAGTACAAAATATTTGCTCTGTATCATTGGGATGGTCTCATCCCTTTTTCATCAAGCATTTTAGAATTTGACATAAAATGCTCAATATTTATTATTAACATTTTTAAAGACTATTTAACTATGCTTCAGCAGTAAATCTTGTGACTTGGGAAAATCTACCATATACCAAAAGTTTCCTATTCGTAGAGTATGTGATTTTAGCCCACCCTCATGAATATTATTAGTAGTGTATTATGTTGTTTTGGTTGGGTTTGTTTTTTCTCACATTTTTTCTCTGTTGACCTTCCTGCTGTAGCACTTTTTCATAATGATTGTGAATTTAAAATATCTGACACCATTTCTTAATTGAGATTTGGCAAAATACTAAAAGTCAAGTCCTTTAAGACACAGGTCAGCCCCCAGTCATTAAAGTTTAGTGCCTCGCTAAAATTAGGGAGGATTAATTGTATACCATAACATATCCATCCTTGATCATATCTTAAAAGGTTAAAGTAGAATGATAATTCTCTTGCTATATTCCTTCTAGACATGAGAACTAACCCTACCATCAGACTTTTGATGAAATGGAAGTCAAGTAATTTTGACAGCAAGGAGAATGGATAATCTTCCTTTCGTTTTGGACTTGCTTCCTCTTTGCTCATTCCTTTCACGCCCCCCCCCCCTTCCTTAGCCTCCTTCCCATGTTGACATCAAAATGATAGCTAAGAAAGGTATGGTAACGAGAGTCCAAATGAAGGTGAGAATGCATTGCCAGTCAAAGCGCCCTTCTATTTGGAGCTTTAGCCCTATTTTGAAGCTAGCCATGGCGTGTACCGGCTATCTCGGTAATGTGCCGAATGGAGAGATCAACAGGTGTCTGAAGAACAGAATGAAACCCTGCTCAGAAAATGCAACTCGGCACGTCATGCATCAGATCATCACAGGAATGCCGCCCCGTCATTCTCTTGGGATATGACGTCGGGACCTGACTCTTTCTAACATCTTACTTACATGTACTATAAGCATCAAGGTGGTGGATTTGGGTTTGGCAAGTCAACTGAAACTGCTGCAGGAAAAGCACATTGCATTATGTGGGACTCCTAAGTGCATTCCACCACAGTGTGCAACTCATGGTGCACATGGACTTGACGTCGCTGTTCGGTCCTTGGGCTGTATGTTTTATACACTACTTCCTGGGAGACCGCTTTTGACATGGATACAGTCAAGATTAGGCTAAATAAAGTAGTGCTGGCAGATTATGAGGTGCCACCTTATTTATCAAGAAAGCCA
Organism: Tenrec ecaudatus; assembly: GCF_050624435.1. NCBI lineage: Eukaryota > Metazoa > Chordata > Mammalia > Afrosoricida > Tenrecidae > Tenrec > Tenrec ecaudatus. The sequence goes on from NC_134544.1 coordinate 16,479,044, forward strand.
ATATAGCAGAATCATTTAAGCCTGTCTTCAGTATTAAACCATCCTCTTATGTCCTGAAATTCTTCAACAAAAAGCAAGGATTTGGGAAGACTCGGTTGATAGTGGATATGCTACCATTTCTACTCCTTTTGCAGCTCCAGTACCAGCATATGTGGTCATTTATTTGCTAGGAGAAGACTTTTGATTGGTCACCCACTCCCAAATAAAATGTATTTCCAAAGAATAAAATTTCAAGTGATTTTTTTTCTTCTTTGGGAGATGAAAATAGATTTTTTACTCAGTGGAGAAATCAAGAACAAGAAACTATGAATATTGGAAGAGGAGGAAGAATCCAACATGCCGAAGAAAGGCCACAGTCTTGATACCTTCATAGATCCCATTCCTCGGATAGCTCTGTCCCTTCCAATAGTCTATCTCCTGCAAGATCATATTCAGTGGAACGACCGACATCACTCAGCAGGAATGCTTTCAGCATCTAAGATCAGGAGCAGATGAGAAAGAAGTCAGAGACGCACCTGCAAGTAGCAATATCAATGTCTTTCACTTTGTTAAAGAAAAAACATCCGATAAATCTGCATCATTTGAAAGAACTGACAACGATCGAACACTCTCCAATCATCTTATTCCAAGAAAAAGGATCGCTTTCCACTTTAGCCAGATATCTCAGGCTGAAATGGTGCGAAAGTGGTTTGGGTATCTACAACTTAATGCCATTTAAAAGAACCTGCTGAACACCACGGCATCACCCCAAACAGAGACTTTGAGGGCCATCCACAACACATTCCCAGAAGGACTCACCAAGAAGTGACTGGAATGATAGAAGAGTCAAAAAGAACCCCAATGCTCCGACAGTGCACATGCCGTCACAGCAAACTTCCGTGAAGTATAGGCCTGCACTTCATAGCATCCCTGAGATAATTCAGCAAAAATCTGTATCTGGTTATGACCCTCTTCCTAAACAAAGCAAGACTAGAGTTATGAAGTCAACAGTGGGTTATCAGAAACATATCTTACAAAGCATTACCTATCCTTTGACTGCTCACAGTTTAAAACCAATCAGACAGAAAACGAAAAAGGCTAGGGTGAGCATTCTTGAGCCAGAGAAGGTATGTGTGGAGCTTCTAAAAGAGTATATGTCTCAAGAATCTTGGAAAGAAGTTCTATCTAGTGATAGAAATATGATCACTACTTATTATCCACACGATGGAAGGGCATTCATCTTGCTAATAGATCACCCTCACTGAGAATAGGTACACTGAGAAGATACAGCTTTGAAAATTTGCCATGAAAGTACTGGAAAAATATCAATATGCTTCAAGATTTCTTCAACTTGTAAGATCTACATCTCTCCAAATCACCTATTTTATGAAATGTGCTAAATATATTTTGATGGAGAATACCCTGGTATTAAATTTTGAAGTTTGGTTTTATGATGGGACAAAAATACACAAAAGAGAAGATTTAATTCAGGTGCTTGAGAAGAGGGGGAAATCTCACACCTTGAAAGGTGAAAGAGAACAGCCTGAGAATGGAAATGACAGTGTGTTTGGACCGTTCCGACGAGAGTCATCATGTATATTTAGCACTGGAATCTGTAATGTCGAAAGAGGAAAAGAAAAACGGAAGTTCTCCCTTTCCCCAAGTAATTACAGGAAAAAACCTTGAAGTACCAGTGCACCTAAGACCTTATCACCTCCCACGGATCCAGATTACTCAGTGAGAGATGGCCCATCCCTGAATACAGGCATGATGGAAAGTGCTGCTTCTCTAAAACAGGCACCAATCCTTTCACGGCTAATCAAGAAGGGTCTGACCCTATGCCAGCAGCTTCTACACCAAACATTTCTTCTTCTGGTTTAAAAGATTGTCTTCCTAAATGAGCACAGCTTTTGAAATCTGTTTATATGAAAAATGTTTGTTTGGCTACACAGTTAAGTAGTGGAGAGGTATGGGTTTGATTTTATGATGAATCCCAATTGGCCCTGCAGGGAGGAATGTCTTCCATCAGTTATCCATCACCAAATGGCCAAACAATTAGGGATGGGGAAAAAATGAAACGTTCCCAGGATACATCAAGCAGAAATTACAATGTCAGTCTTCCATTCTTTTGATATTTTATAATCCAACTCCTAATTTTCATGAATTAAATCTCCTTTAAAAGACATATAAACTTCCTAAATAACTTTGCTAGCTTTCAAGTAATTTGACTTCTTATTTAGTAACTTTTTCCTGAAAGCCTTTCTACTAAAGAGAACTTGAATCTGTACCATAATGTATTTGATTGAGAGAACAAAGGAGAATGAAATGTTGAGTAACTTATAAAATATACTAGTCACAGATTAAAACAAATTGGACACCTAACTTTGCTCTTAGAATGTGACCCCAAACTATGTTCAGGTATTTGTACTGAACAATCTTCTAAATGCAAAATCATAAATGGGGTGTGATATTTGTAGTTTTATGATTTTTTCCCTTTATCTCAGACATATTGAGAATCATGATAAAAATTGCTGGATATTTTTGTTTTCATTTTTAAATATAAGTGTTTATGTTACTAGTTAACATATGTAAATGAATGTTTGTTTTTTATTTTTTTAAATAACTTTATTTGTAACATAGTAGACTACATCAGATATTTTTCTCCAGTGGCAGATGAGGCAAAACATAACATTTCTATCTGATTCCTAATGAGACCTCGAGATCATCTGTCATTTGGACGATTCCGTTTCTTATGGTGTCTATGCTACTGCCCGTGAGGATACCAACGGTGCTTGTAGTGAAGAACATTTTGCTAAGCTGTTCCATCCTAGGTCCTTATTCAAGGGGCTGATCTTTCACTTCCAATCTAGTTGTCAGCACATGGTCATGTGTTTCTTCACTGTCATGTAGAGGATCTGGCCAAGGAATGGGTTTTGTATGATCATAGGGAATGTCCACAGAAGGGTGGCAGTATACTCTGTCCTGCCATTGGATGTCAAAGCAAGCTCTCCCTTGCAATTAGAGTCATCTGTGTAGATTTATGACAAACACTGTATAAAACTCCATTTCGAATTGATGAGAAATGTTTCAGGAGAGTTCTATTTAACAGTGCCCATTTCATTGCTTCTACTGCCATGGTGGGCCAAGATGTGCGTATCAGACGATGCTATAAAAAGAAACTGTTTGAAACATCTACTTCCAGGCATGTCTGTCTTCATCCCATGACAGGCCCGCAAGGCAAAACCACCATCTTCTCTCCTTTTATAGTTATTTTTGTAGCACCAGTTTCTTTTTTGGGGGGAGGGGGGAGGGCATCTTTTTAAAATCATTTTACCAGGGGCTCATACAACGCTTATCACAATTCATATGTACATAAATTGTGTAAAGCACAATTATTGCCCTCATCATTGCCCTCATCATTCTTAGAACATCCGCTCTCCACCCAAGCCCCTGGCATCAGCTCCTCATTTTCCCCTCCCTCCCTGTTGTGCTTCCCCCTCCCTCGTGAACCTTTGATAATTTACAACTTATTATTTTGTCATATCTTGCACTGTCTGACATCTCCCTTCACCCACTTTTCTGTTCTCTGTCCTCCAGGGAGGAGGCTATATGTAGATCCTTGTAATTGATTCCTCCTTTCCAACCCACCCTCCTTCCACCCTCCCAGTATCGCCACTCACACCACTGGTCCTGAAGGAATCATCTTCCCTGGATTTCCTGTGTTTCCAGTTCCTATCTGTACCAGTGTACATCCTCTGGTCTAGCCTGATTTTTAAGGTAGAATTGGGATCATGATAGTGGGGGGGAGGGAGAAAGTATTTAGGAACTAGAGGAAAGTTGTATGTCTCATCGTTGCTGCATCGCACCCTGACTGGCTCGACTCCTCCCTGAGACCCTTCTGTAAGGGATGTCCAGTGGCCTATAATTGGGTTTTGGGTCTCTACTCCGAGCTTCCCACCTCATTCACAATGATATGATTTTTTGATCAAATGATGCCTGATACCTGATCCCTTCAACACCTCATGATCTCACAGGCTGCTGTGCTTCTTCCATGTGGGTTTTGTTGCTTCTGAGCTAGATGACCGCTTGTTTACCTTCAAGTTTCTAAGACCCCAGATACTATCTCTTTTGATAGCTGGGCATCATCAGTTTTCTTCACCACATTTGCTTATGCACCCATTTGTCGTCAGCGAACGTATCAGGGAGGGTAGCACCAGTTTCTGATGAAACATTTCTGCAAGTGCATTTGATAAAAAAAAGAAGAAATGCAATGATAAGTTACTGTATATTTTTTATTTATTTAATTTTAAAGTAAGTTAATAATAAACTAAACTTTATATTTATAAAAATAAAAAAATTAAAATATTCCAAAGAGTCAAGATGAGTTAAAATCTACCAAGGTATATAAATAATCACAAGGTGACAGGCATTCAAGGAGGGAAAGGAAGTCAAAAAACAGGGCGACTTCTTATGTAGGGGAGTGAGAGTCGTTATACAGAATATTGATGGAAACAGACTTCATGTGTGCAGATGTATTTGTGCAGCTTAAGTAATTTAAAAGGTGTACTGTTAGTAAAGAATCATATTGCCCCTAAAGAACTGTGGTGTGGCAGTGTCGAATGCACTGACTTGTTCCAGCTTGGAGCCAGTTAGCGGTTACAACACACTTCGTGTATATAAGGGGAGCGGTGGGCCTTAAAAGCCTTGTGGCAGATAAGGCAACAAAAGCAGAGTGATAATAACTTCTAATGTGTCAATATTGCCGCAGCAAAGGAAGTTCAGTTTGAAGGGAATTAAGTTAACGAAGTATTGACGGAGGGAAACACTTGCTTTCAGTGTTAATTGGGTGGTATTCTGAATGAAACTACTATGCAATACAGATGTTCTTCAAGGGGGACTTCAGCTTAGATTAGTCCGCTCTCTGTCTGAAATTGCCTGGTGTCTTCCCAGCAAATTAAGTGAAAACATAGTTAAACAAATGGGAGTTTAATGGTGTTAAATTGTGTCTCTGTGTGTGAATGTGTGTGGGTATTGTACATGTGTAAGTGTGTGTATGTGTTGTGAAAGTGTATAAGTGTGTGTGTGTTTGGTCTACTTTTCTCAAAATTATTTTGATAGTCATAGCAGAGAATATGAAAAATGGAGATTTGTGAGTTTCGAAAAATGTCATCTTTCTGTTACAGCTTCCCAAGTATGAAGGGAAAGAAAACAATGGCAGTGGGTGCGCTATTCCCTGTAAGTCAAACATCTCCAGAAGATGCCAAGCTGAAGTCAGCTGAGTGGCTAATGTGAGCATGTGGATTTGTATATATTAAACACATACCTTTAAAGAGTTATAAATAATATAAAAACAAAAGCAAATCAATTGCCATCGTCTATACACCTCCTAGTGACCCTGTAGGACAGGGTAAAGGTGCTCTTGTGGGTGTCTGAGGCTGGGTGTCTTCACGGGCGTGAGAAGTCTCATCGTTCTCCCAAGGAACAGCTGGTGTTTGGAACAGCAGACCAGGCGGTTGGGTAGCAGTTCACCAAAGACCCACTAAGGCCCTAGGCTGCCTCAATAACTAATAAAGAAGAGATCATCTTGTCTAAGCAGGCATAATTGAGATAGAAGAGAACGCACCTGTGCTGAAGTGTGAAGATTGTGTCAGTTTGCAGATCTGTGCAACCATCACCATAACCCAACGTCAGAATGTTGCTGCCACTCTGAAAGCATCATGGCTTTTTGGTTCTAAATGCATTGGTCTCACAGTAGATAGATATGCATATATAATATATAATAATTGAATAGATTTATATTACAGCACCAACAAACTAATTATAGTCATTTATATTTGTTATATTATGATATCTTTATGGTATACTATGTAATGATATAGTTAGTATATCTAAATATATAAATTAGTGGTTTATAAAATATTATTTTTAATATCTGATAATTGCATGAAGATGCTACAAAAACTTTTGGGAATCATTCCGTTATCTTTTAGTAGCATGCTTCCAGGAGCATTTTGAAGCCCCTCTCTATGTGGTTGACACAAGTCCATCAAAAGACCAGGCAGTCTCACACATTCCAAAGATTGGTGCCTATTGGCACATAATAATAGTGTCAATGAAGAGATTTAATAATAAATGTGAGTAGGCTTATATTTTTCTGTAATATGATAATATAATGAAGTCTAGTTTTTAAAACCACATTTGCATACAGAAAACAAAGAAAGACAAAAGGGTTATATGAAAAAAATTCACAGTTCATAAAAGTAGCAGATATTTATTAAACATCAGCCTTGGACTGCTGTCTGCAAAGTCAGCGGTTCAAACCCACCACGTGCTCATTAATCTGAAAGTCCTTCTCTATAGTGTTACACACACATAGGTGTTTGCTTCTGCATTCTCTGCTCCATTGGTCAATCTGCCTATCTCTGATTCACTGCTGCAGCTTTTTAAATAGATCCTGCGGTGGCTGCGGGATAAGCACTGCTCATTAACCTAAGGTGGGCAGTCCAAGTTCATCAGCTACTCCTCACGGGAAAGATGGGCCTGTCTGTTCCTATCAAGATTTACAATTTCAAGAAACACTGTATAAGGTTGACTTGAAGGCCATGGGTGGGCATTCTTATTGCTAATAAGCACAATTAGTAGTATAAGTCATAGAGAGCTTCTTGTAAGGAAAAATTTACCTTGAGCCATCTTAGGAAGGTAAATAAGATGTTTTATGTCATCTCAGCCTTGAAGGTAGTCAGGAATTACCCAAATGAAGGACAGGCACTGAAGGGTCGTTCTAAGCAGAGTCCAATTATAGAATCAAAATAATTACCATGAGAAGCTCCATATTCCCAGAGGTAAGAAATAAAATAAAAATTGGCTAATTGATTGGAGGAGTACAATGTAAAGAAGGAGTAGAAACACAGATACAAGGTGACTTATTACCTGGCTTAGACTTAATCCTCAAGTATTATTGACCTTAATACTCTAGTAAGAAGTCTGAGCTCAAGCCTATTTAAGATGAGAAACCCAGCACATTTCAAAGCAAAAGCTTTATAATCAAAGGATTGGCTAATGATTAATATGATGATGTGACTCAGTCAAACATAAATTCAAAGAGGAAAATTAGTTGAAAAAAATAATTCAGTCCATCAGTGAGGATGTTATGAAGTCTAAGGTATAGAGCCCTAAACTTATTTAGCCGATGGTGCCCCTTTTCGGGGAGAAAATAAAAAACAAGACAACTGCTCAGTGCCACCTGGCAAGTCAAAGTGTTTGTACTGTAGCCTGTTGTCCAGGAGACAATGTTAGGGTCTGCTTTGGCAGCCCCTGCCCTCCCCTGGGATCACTCCAGCGACCGCACCCTGTGTGCTGTGCTTTCCCCTCTGGTCTACGGATGGTACTGAATGAAGGGACTGCGGTCCAAGGAAAAGGGAAGGATGTGAGAGCACCATAAGAAATCAGAGGAAACATGTTTTGGTGACTACATAATTTTGAGGAAAAAAAGAACAAGGAAGCAAGCAGATTATACTATAGGCAAAACTTAACATCGCCAGGCTGTACATGCACAGGCCAACGGGTCCCTGCAGTTCTGACGGGTAGAGGGGGCACACTTTCCCTTTGGTGCCGCATCTTCTGCCTTTCACCTTATGTTCTAAACATGCTCCCTGTAGCTCTGGCAGCAGGCACGTTGGTTTTACGGCTTCAGATTCTCACTATCTGAAAAAGCACCTCATAATTTTGTAGTGGCTGAGGGCATAAGACCTGGAACATACTGTGTTTCCAAAAGTTGAAAACAAAAATCTTTAGAAACCCATTTACTTCTCATCCCTGATGTTCTTGGCTCAATTGTATCCCTTAATTATGTAGGTCAACAGAAATAGGTGACTTTGCTTGGTTTTGATTTCAAATCAGGTTCACTTTTGTATTTTCATGGACAAGCACAGCAAAGAACAGTTTATTGATTTGGGGTCAAATAACCCACAGAACCTATCTTCTTGGGTCCCCTAGCATATGCAACAAGTCACCTGCAGGCCTCATGGCTGTTTGGAAGTGACATGCAGCTTAAGTCAAAGGCTCAGGGTAACTCGTGAACTAAACCAATGGCCCTGTGAGAATTAATCTTTTGATCTAAAGTGTTTTGTTTACATTAAAATCCATGCACTTCCTGATAGGTACACTCTTTAATAATAAAACAAAAGTTTGAATTTACAGTTTACTCATTGACAGATTTTACACTTTCCCTTATATATTTTTTATTTGATTCTCCATAGATGTAGTACGATGTATTCTAAAAAATGCATGCATGACTCAGAAACAGACAAATGTGAAGAAATAGCTTTCTAGAGTTCAGACTTAGCTTGTTGGTGGTCTTAATGTTAGGTGCTGCCCTTCGAGTTCCGCTTCGAGTCACACCATGCAGAACAGAAGAAGGCATCCTCGGCTCCTGCTCCATCCTCACAATTGTTCCTGTGCTTGAGCCTGTTATTGCAGCCACTGCGTCATTCCCTCTTGTCATTTTCACAGCCACTCCACTTTACCTAGGATAATGTTCTTTCCCAGCGATTGGTCTCTCCTGACAGCCTGTCCAAATCACACCATCCCCAGCTCTAAGGAGCCTTCTGGTTGTACTTCTTTCTAGGCAGATTTGTTATTTTAGTAGCCCATGGTGCTTTTATTCTTGTTTGCCAACACCATCATTCAAGCACATCAATTCTTCCTTGGTCTTCCTTATTCAGTGTCAAATTTCCACATGCCCGTAAGGCAATTGACAATATCATGGCTTGAACCAAGCAAACTGTAGTTCTCAAAGGAATATCCTTGATTTTCACTACTCAAATGTGGTCATGTGCAGCAGAGTTACTAATATAACACGTCCAATCATCTCTTGACTGCGAGTTCTATGAACATTTTGGATTCAAGCAAGACACAATCCTTGACAACTTCCAATCTTTTCGCCATTTATCATGCTGCTACCCGTTGTTAGGATTTTGGGTCTTCTTTACATTGAGTCATAATCCATACTGAAGGTGGCAATACTTGAACTTGGTCATAAATTGCTTCCAGTCTTTCTCCCTTCAGCAAGCAAAATTGTGTTATCTGTATATCAAGGTTTGTTAATAAGCCTTTCCCCTGAGCCTGATGCCACATTCTTTTCTTATAATCCTGCTTCTTTGATTAGTTGCTCAGCATATGGATTGAAAAACTATATTGAGATGAGACCACCCAGACACACGTTTAAACTGGAGAGTTTCCCATGTTCTATTTGCACAACTGTCCTTTGATCCTTGCACACTTTCCCCATGAGCCCAATTAGGTGTACTAGAATTCCCATTTCTTCTCAACGTTTTTCATAGTTTATCCACACAGTCAAAGGTCTTTGCATAAATAAATAAATAAACACAAGTGAACGTCATTTTGGTGTTCTCTGCTTTCAGCAAGATCCACCTGACATCAGCAACGATACCCTTTGTTCCACATCCTCTTCTGAACTTGGCCTGAATCTCTGGCAGCTCCCTGTCAATTTGCAGCTGCAATCATTGTTGGATGATCTTCAGTGAGAATTTACTTGCATGTGATATCGATGATTTTCTTCCATAATTTGATCATTCTGTTGGTTTATATTTCTTTGGAATGGGTAAAAATATGACTCTCTTCCAGTCATTTGGCCAACTAGCTGTCTTCCACGTTTCCTGGCATAGATGAATAAGTGCTTCCAGTGCTTCCTCAGCTTGTTGAAACATTTCCCTGGCTATTCCATCAATTCCTGGAGCCTTGCTTGTGGCTACTGCATTCAGTACGGTTTGACTTTCTTCCTTCAGCACCATTAGTTCTTGCTCATACGCTACTTCCTAAAACAGCGGAATGCCAACTAGTTTTTTTTGGTACAGTGACACTTATTTCCACCTCTTTTTTTGGGGGGGGGTACTTCCTGTACCATTCAATATTTTGCACATAAATTTTTTAATACTGCCATTGAGGCTAGAATGTTTTCTTGAGTTCTTGAGGTTTCAGCTATGCTGAGCATGGTTCCCTTTTTAGTTTTCTAACTCTAGTTCTTTGCACATTCCTTTATAATATTTTACTTTGTCGTCTGGGCCTGCCCCTTGAAATTTCTTATTCAACTCCTTGATTTTATAATTTATTCATCTGTCTTAGCTACTTTACAGTTAAGAACAAGTTTCAGAGCCTGTTCTGACATCCACTTTAATCTTTTCTTTCTTTCCCATCTTTTTATTGACCTTTTGCTTTCTTCCTGAATTATGATTTGATGTCCTCCCGCAGCCCATCAGAGCTTCCTTCTTTAGTGTTCAATGCAGCAAATCTGTTCTTGAGATGTTCTAGAAATTTAGCCGGGATAGACTCAAGGCTGTATTTTGGCTTTCGTGGGCCTGTTTTAATTATCTTCAGTTTTGACCTGAACCTATATGTGAGCAATTGGTGGTCTATTTCATAGTCAACACCTGGCCTGGTTGTAGCTACTGATGTTGATCTTGTCAATTGTATCTTTCCACAGATATAGTTAATTTAAATATTATGTATTCCATCTGAAGAAGTCCATATGTACAGTTGCCTTTTGTCTTGTTGAAAAAAGATGTTTTCTCTAATTAAGTCATTGATCTTTCAAAATTCTATCATACAATCTCCAGCTTCATTCATATCACCGAGACCATATTTTACAACTACTGTTACTTCCTCCTTGCATTCCAGTCTCCAATAATTATCAATACATCTTGATTGAATATTTGATCAATTTCATTCTGAATAATTTGATACAATTATTCAGTTTCTTCATCACTAGCTTTAGGATTTAGTGTGTGCATTTGAATAATAGTTGTGTTATTTGGATTTCCTTGATGGTGAATAGATGTAATCCTATTAGATAAAAAATGTACATTGAGATAGTCTTGAAATATCCTTTTTGTGGGTGCATAAGCAAATGTGGCAAAGAAAGCTGATGGTGCCCAGCTATCAAAAGAGATAGTGTCTGGGGTCTTAAAGGCTTGAAGGTGAACAAGCGGCCATCTAGCTCAGAAGCAAAAAAGCCCACATGGAAGAAGCACACCAGCCAGTGCGATCATGAGGTGCCAAAGGGACCAGGTATAAGGCATCATGCAAAAAAAAAATCTGTGTGTATATATATATATATATATATATATATATATATATATATATATATATATATATATATGCCACATTGAATGAAGGGGGAAGTGCAGAGTGGAGACCCAAGGCCCAAGTGTCGGCCACTGGAGATCCCCTCATAGAGGGGTTTAGGAGAGGAGATGGGTCAGTCAGGGTGCAAGGTAGTACAGACGAAGAGCACAGCTTTCCCCCAGATCCTGGATGCTTCCTCCCCCCAACTACCATGATCCGAATTCTACCTTGCAGGGCTGGATAGGGCAGAGGTTGTATACTGGTACATATGAGGGTTGGAGGTACAGGGAATCCAGGGTGGATGATACCTTCAGGACCAAGGGTGTGAGGGGCGATGCTGGGAGAGTGTAGGGTGAGTGGGTTGGAAAGGGGGAATTGATTACAGGGATCCACATGTGACCTCCTCCCTGGGAGATGGACGGCAGAGAAGGGGGGGAGGGGGGGAAGGGAGACTCCGGATAGAGCAAGATATGACAAAATAACGATGTATAAATTACAAAGGGCACATGAGGGAGGGGGGAGCGGGGAGGGAGGGGGAAAAAAGAGGACCTGATGCAAAGGGCTTAAGTGGAGAGCAAATGCTTTGAGAATGATTGGGGCAGGGAATGTATGGATGTGCTTTATACAATTGATGTATGTATACGTATGGATTGTGATAAGAGTTGTATGAGTCCCTAATAAAATGTAAAAAAAGAAAAGGGATAAAAAAGAAAGAAAGAAAAGAAAATAATTAGGGCAAAAAATGTACAGATGTGCTTTATACAATTGATGCATGTATATGTATGGACTGTGATAAGTTGTATGAGCCCCTAATAAAACGTTTAAAACAAAAAAAGAAAAGAAATATCCTTTTTGACAGTGAATGCAATGCCAGTCCTCTTGATTCTGTCATTCCCAGCATAGTAAACCATATGATTTTCTGATTAAAAATGGCTAATACCCATCATTAATGCCTAGGATATTGCTTATGAATTCCATTTCATTTTGATAACTTCTAATTTTCCTATATTCATAGTTTTTACTCCAAATCCTGATTCTAAGTAGATTTTTGAAGCTATTTTTTTCTTACCTTGGGTTGTGCCCCATCTTCCAATGATGATTTCCCGAAGGCTCCACTCTCATAGGCTTTACTCCATTCTAGTCATCACGGTCAACTCTACTTTGAGAAAGCATCTTCTCTGTCACACTTTGAGTGTCCTAAAGGGTCCCTACTTTGACACCATCTCTTACAATTTTTTTTGCTTCCATTCATTAGGCCTTCACTATCTTAGAGTGTTGCAGCGCTGTACCAACATTTTTCAGCTGCTAATTCCTCAGAAGTGGACAGCTTATTCCTCCTTTGTTGTCTGCTCTTAGTCCTGAAGCTCTGCTGAAAGGCGTTCACTTTGGGTGACTCTGAGGCATTTGAAAAAACAGTGACATAACTTCCAACTTCACAGAAACGCACGAGCTAGCATAGTAGGAAAAGCTGAAAGAGTGGTGATGAAAACGCTTGGACATCACCTAAATATTCCCATGTATTTCATACACGCAATCTGAGACTCAGAGGAGGTGCAGTGGCTATCTAAGGTTAACACACTTTGAAATTGACCCAAGGACTAAAACCTGGTTTCTAGACCACCGATTTTATATTCTTTTCACAAAACTGTTTTTGTGGATGGCAAATGATGGATCAACTAGAAATGTTAATGGTTATGGATAATAATCTTAATTTTACTCTTATATTTGAGGAGCTTCTGATTCAGACTCACACTATTTCCAGAACTTCCCAAATCAGCTCTATTTCACGTCTGACTCTACATGAAGATTAACAAGCTCACAAGTTTGTACAATAGGAAAACAGCCAGTTTGAACCTGGAGCCACCCCACATGCTCCGACCCCATGACAGTATCAGTGAGAGTTTCTCAGGCACATGCTGGCTCTTGCCCCTTTGGGAAGTCACATTGTGCCCTTTGACATGTGTTCTTGGTGCACCTTCACAGGCTCTCATTCCAACTGGAATGGTAACCCGTGGAAGGCTGTCCTTAAACATTGGCATGCGGAAGAGAGATGATGAATAAACCTTGAAGTCAGTACTGTCTAGAACAGCTGAAGAGCTACCCAACAATGGCCACAACAACAAATATCGGCTCCATGGGCCGGGGTGGGGGGCGGCACCTACTATTATAATTAACTTTCAGTGGTTTCTTGGCACTCTTTAGAATCAAGTACTGGTGTACAGACTTCTCATATGGGAAGAACTCCTTTTAATCCTCACAGCAACACTAATGGCTCTTGATTTGGGTTTCCTCAGCCAAATAAGCAAATTCAAGCATTTTCTTTGGGCATGGCCCCAGAAAACTCTTTCAGGAGAATAGGGAAGTGAGACAGGAACTGTGCAGAGGCCAGTATACATGCCTGACTCAACAAGGTCTGACTGTGGCCAGTTGGAGCTTAGTCTCAGGCACCTGTCATTACTGCACACGAAGCCTTTGCTTCACTTTGAATGTCAGACAGAGTCTCATGTGAGCAGTCAGTTAAAGCCAGGTTAGCAAGCATAACCAGATTTCCCTGCAGGGCCATTAGTGTATATAGGAGACAAATGGGTTCCAGCAACATTGGAACTCAAGTAATTTGAAATTTTAGGATCCCGTGTAAATACTGACAAAAAGACAATTAAAAAGAACATGTTGTAACATGATATGTGTGTATGTATGTATGTATATATATATACACACACAAACACATACATACATATTCAATAAGTTCATGATACCTTCCACCTACACACTGTGTTCCTCTGAGATTTCAATGGCTGGTTTTTAAAAAAACATATTGTCATGACTTTCTTCCAACAGACCTCTGCAGACACCCATGGATTCCAATGTAATCATATTGTACAGCAATATTATAATATTACTTTGGGTCACTTACACTTTTCTCCTAACTTGGTTGAATGTAGACACAAAATTTGTCAAATAATGATACATAGCAATGAATCCCTTATAATTCAAATGAACTTATATAAAAATATTCATTGTCCTTGCTGACACTATTCACTCAGATAAGCTCTAAGCTTTCTTTTTGAATCCCCTCCCCCATTTTTAATGTGAATCGACATTCTGATTCATAATTACTCCGTTTGGGGGAAACAGCTGAAATCAGCACTTTGCAAGGTGGGGATCTGAGCCTCTACTTCTAATTTCTGTAAACCATTCCTGCTGATCATTCTAGCGTCATAGAAATCCATGGAGCTGAGCAATTACACAAAATGGTTAGCAATATCCCTTGTGATAATAATTAATATGATTATTCAGGTACCTGCTATTAAATGCTAGAGCTAGGAAGATTAATAAGAAATAATGGGCAAAAAATAGAACTATGAAAATATGTCCAAGCAGACAAAAGTCGACTTCAATTTGCTTCAGAACACTGCCTGACTGTGGAAGACACCTTAGAATAGCTTGAAATTTGTTAATAAATCTTTTTGAGTGTACAACCTATACTAGATATTTCAAATTTTTAAAAATCATATATTGAAGAGATGGGGTGTTGCATTCATCATCTCAGAATATTTCAATCTATGAGGAGATACAATACTGTCAGTAATAGGGAAATGTCCACACACCTACTGGGAAGACCTGGTGACATGAATGGTGCTAAGAATGAATTACCAATAGCTACAACCCAAAATGCAATACATGGAAAAGCTCTATCAATCTGCAATGTTAAATTGAACAAACGCACAACCAAAGGGCTCAAGTAGAAGAAAATGTTTTGCAAATGAAGATGGCAACAAATGTACAAATGTGTTTGACACAATTGCTCTATGTCTGTATTGTGATAAGATCTGTATGAGCCCCCAATAAAATGATTTTAAAAAATGATGATAGCAACATATATACAAATGTGCTTGACACAATGGATAGATGGGCGGATTGTGATAATAGCTGTATGAGTCCCCGATAAAATGATTTTAAAAGAAAAAAATAGTTATTGGTGATTAGAATGGTAAAGTTGGAAACAAAGAAGATAGATAGGTATTTGAAAATCCTGGCTTTGATGTTAGATACTACAGATGAGATCATGTGACAGAGTTTTGTATGATCATTTGACATGTTGTAGACAGTATATGCAGAGCTATACACACGGGATATACGAGGATCAGGTCAGCTACATTTGTGGAAAGAGAAGCGTTATAGCATCAGTTTGACCAATGCCAGCAACTGCAACCATTCCTGCGCAAGGTCAGGTGGAGACTGCAGAGGAGGAAAACAAGTCCACAAGCGTCAAAAACAACCTTGAGTAAATCCCACCTGAATTTAGACATTATCTTAAGGATAAGTTTGATTCATTGAACACCAGATGCATTGCGAAGTGACATCAAAGACATCACACAAGATGAAAGCAAGAGAAACAAAAACAGGACCAAAATGAATGTAAGAGGAGACTCATACTTGCACTTGAACAAAGGGAATGGGGGGAAAGTACCAATTAAAAGACCTGAAGAGAAAATTTCAAAGGACAGCTTTAAAAACAATGTATTATAATAAAATGTGCAAAACTATGGAACTAGAAAAGCGAAAGGGAAGGACACAAGGAGATGTTTACAAGCTGAAAGGCTGGTGTTGCCATATCAAAGGGTTCTATGGACAACACAGAAAGCCACTGGGGAAGGTCAAAGTAACGCACCGAACCTGTACCTGAGAGAACTGCTCGATGTTCATCATTTCAAGAGGTAAGTTATAATCAGAATGGTTGGCATTTACAGAAAAAGCCCAAGTTATACTGCAGACGATGTCATTAAACAAGGTTGTTTCAATAATTGAAGGACTACCATTTGAGATGTTTCAATAAACGCAAGCAAGGTGAAAAGCACTCATGCCTCTGTGCCACGAAATTTTAAAGACAGCTTCCTGACCAACTGATTGGAGGAGTCCGTGTTTATTCCCCTCCCAAAGAACACTGATCCAACTAAATTCAGAGATTATTCAACAATGTGATCGGTATCACATGCAAATAAAATTTGACTGAAACTAAGTAAAAAGTAGTTACCAAAGTACAGTGACAAGGTACTTCCAGAAATTCACACTGGATTTAAAAGAGGATGTGGAATGTGGGATTTCATTGCTCTTGTTGGATGAACCTTTGCTGGAAGCAGAGAATTCCACAAAGATCTCTCTCTTACTGACAGTATACAAACAGCCTACTATACGGCTCAGAATGCATTATAAATATATAATGCGTGTGAAGAATGGAACTTCTAGAACACTGAAATGTGCGGATGTGGAGCCTGTACAGAGACCAAGTAACAGTTTTTGTTGTGTTTTGTTTTTCAAACAAGACAAGGGAGTGCCCGTGGCTTAAAATCAGGAATGTTGGGTATCAGATTATATCCCTTCAACATATTTATGAAACCAGTATGCTAGATAGATGAGTCTCATAGCTGGACTATGTGAAGAACAGTGTACAGCTGCAGAATGGAGTCAGGCTCATTAACAAGGGGAAGTTTGCAGATGGCACTGCCCTGCCTGCTGAAATCAGAGAGAACGTTAAACCATGACTGATGAAGATCTAAGACTAGAGCCTTTTCTCCACAAAGAAAATGAAAGTCCTGGAACAATAGGCAACATTGTGATAAACAGAGAAAAACTTGAAATCATCTAGGATTTAATCTTAATGTGACCCAAAATTAATGCCTATAGAACAGTGGTTCTCAACTTTCCTAAGGCCGTAACCCATTCATACAGTTCCTCATGTGGTGGTGACCCCCCAACCATAAAATTATTTTCATTGCTACTTCATCACTGTCATTTTGCTACTGTTATAAATCGGGTGACCCCAAGAAAGGGTCATTCGACCCCCAGAGGGATCGTGACCTGCAGGTTGAGAACCATTGCTACAGATCATGATAATTTCCATTGCTTTATATGCATTTAGACATTGGACATTGAATAATGAAGATCACAGAATTATTGAAGTGTTTGAATCACAGTGCTGGTGAAGAATATTCAAAGTACCATGGGTGACAAAAAGAACACACAAATCTGCTTGGAAGAAGTATGGCTACGATGCTCATTGGAGGAAAGAATGGGGACCCTGGTCTCACGGACTTTGGACATGTGGTCAGGAGAGCTCAGTTCTTGGAAGATAGACATCGTTCTCAGGGAAGTAGAGGGTCAGTATAAAACAGGAAGGCCCTCACAGACATGGATTGACACACTGGCTGCAACAATGGCCTCAGCACAGGAACTACTGTGAGGACGGCGCAGGACTGGACGGGTTTTGTTCTGCTGTGAATGGGCCGCTGTGGCTTGGAATCAACTAAATGACACTTAACAACAATGGAAGAAATAGTCAAGAAATCAAACCATGACAAATTCTGTTGCAAAAGACTTTTTAAATTTTCTCATGGCCTCATGGCACAGCCTGTGCTGCCCTGTTGCTTCCTCCACGTTCATCGGGATTTCCTACTGGCTGCGCTGGTCGTGTTTCCTTCCTGTTGGTCATGGAACACTCTGTGTCTGCTTCTGAGGTGACTCCTTTATACCCAGGTATAGAAAAACTGGGTGATCCCCAAGTTAGAGCCCCACACACCCAATCAGTTGGAAGGAGTTATAGCTAAATGGAATAGAGGAGCACCGAGTAAGTAATTTCACTTAACAAGTAGAAATATGACTTCTCTTTTGTCATCAATGCAGTTAAAGGGGTTAGGACTAGAGTAGACTGGATCCTAATACTAACTCAATCTGTGGGTCTTGAGTGTACTTATAAATCCTCACGTCACAACATTGGAAGAGAAGGCTTTGTGAGAAACTTCATGCTGCCAGGGGATCAGATATGAGGAGGGGATGAAGGAGACTGAATTGCTAACAAAAGAACTACAAGACAGTGAGAGAGGTCTCTGAGAGAAAAGCTTATCTGTCCATATCATCTTGTCAAATGGATCCAGAGCCCTCAGCACCACCAGGCAAATAGCAATTGAAGTAATAGTACATTGGGCATCAACATTGTCAATTCTGATCCAAGAAAAATGCACACGAGCATTACTGATAAACGCATTTTTTCTAAGCTCAGATCATGGGCACATAAGACCTTGGGATCAGGGATTGTGCTCAAAGGATGACGGTTGATAATTTCTCTCATGGCAAGTAGTTAATAGGTAGGAGATAGATGAAGATAAGGATAGATGACTGATAGATAGATGCTTTTTTTAAGTTCCATTGAGTAAACTCCAACTCATAAGTCATCCTATAGGATTTCCAATATTGAAAGTCTTTATCAGAAGAGTTAACTTCATTTTTAACTTTATTTTTATCCCAAGATGCATGGAATGTCTTTTGCATCCATCATTAGGATCATTCTATGTGTGTGTGTGTGTGTGTTCTGTGGTACCATTTGCTTAATTCAAGTAAAGCACATAGTTCAATGTGTGTCCATGAAATTAACATGCAGGAATTGTGTTGGGATGGATTTGGGATTCACACTTGTAGGCAGAAAAGGCAAAAAGAAAGAATTGGGCACAGAGAGAAGTTTTACTGGCATGCATCAGAGTGTGACCTCAGCTAACTTCTCCATCCCAGAGATGTTGAGCATGAGATAGCCCTGGAAAGCTGTCCCATGAAGCCTTTGAACATGTGTTGTTTCCAAGAGAGGGTGTGACATTGTACAAGGAAGTTATGTTCAGATTAATCAGTTCTTGAAATGGTAGTTGCTGGAAAAGTCTTTCATTTGTAGACAGAGCTCTGGTGGCATAGTGATTACGTTTTGGACTTCCACCCACAAGATGGGCAGTTCTGAACCATTAGCTGCTCCACAGGAGGAAGATGAGGCTTTCTACTCCTGTAAATAGTTACCATCTCAGAAACCCATGGGGCAGTTCTCCCTGTTCTCTAGAGGCTCTACTGAGGGAGAATTGACTTGTTGGCAGGGAGTGTCTTCAGTCTCAACGGGGGATCTCAATGAGCCGGAAGGTGATCGTACAGCAGGTGACTGACAACTGGAAAAGTCCGTCGCTGAATTAGACTAACGTGAAAGCCACACTGTAACACTTCAGCTAAGTCTTAGAGTCCTTACCTGTAAAATAGGCATGATGATTATTACAAGAGACTGTATATAAAGGCACTTAACAGAATGCCTAGTGGGAGTCAAATGATGAGAAGCATGTAGGGGACCGTAGTGCGACTTTTAGTGTGTTTTCTACTTTTTGTTCTGTTACTTAACTTTACAGCCATCCTAAAGGTCTTCACCTGTGCAATGTCCCTTTGAATACATCTTTTCTGGAATCTAGGTAAGCTCTAATACTTCTGGAATTGAGAAAGCTCAATCTCCATTGAGCTTATAAATTGTACACGGACCACCGTCTAGTAGTCAGCCAGGGAACGAATGCCAATTTCAGCAGTGTAACCTACATTTTGTTCAGTAGTAAAAGCGGACCAGTGTTTAGGCTAAGAACAAAGTTAAACTGCCTCAATTTTAATTCTGGTGCAACCATTGAGTAGTCATGTGACCTTGGATAAGGGATTTCAACTTCTCCCATCCTCATATCTTGTATATGAGGGGGTATCCTCAAAAAAATAGAATTGCGATGGGCTGAGCAGAGCTTTCATAGTACACATTTCCCCCACTGGGTGAGCATCAAGCAACTTGCTCTGAGTTAGTGCAACCAGTAGCATCCCCTGGGAAGGTAATCTCTGGTCTCATTGAATTGTTTCTGTTTATGGATTTTTTTCATAAAAGCATTTTCACCAGAACCTTGTTTGTGTGCTGGCAAATTTAAGAGAACATCATTCAGCTGTGAAATGCTATCTCCCGCTTCGGAAATATGCAGCAGGAACTGTTATGATGTTGAACACAGGTTACAAGGACAGTGTTATGTGAAAAACTCATGTGTACAAGTGGTTTTCTCATTTCAAAGTAAGTGAAATGTCAGTTGACAATACACTTTGTTCTGGATGCCCCCCAGCTACCTGAATGGATAAAATGGCCAACAAAATCCATGCACTTGTGCTCAAAGACTGAGGACAGACCATTGAAGGGACGGGGAAGTTATCTGGACTATCTTGGAGTTCAGTTCAGCACATTTTAACTGAAGATTTGGGAATGAGAAGGGCCACTGCAAAATGTGTGCCTCAGGTTCTGACTGACCAGCAAAAAGAAAAGCTCCAAAGAAATCCAGACCCCCGCCCCCCGTGGTGCTATTCTCACCACGCCCAAAGCAAGCATCAGTCCAGCCAATGGAAGATGCCATCGACACCTCCCCGTAAAGAAGCTCATCAAGTGAAATCAAACATCAAGGAGATGCTCATTTGTTTTTTGATATGAGGGAGAGAGTGCATTTGGAGTCCATTGTCCCAGGTCAGACTGTTAATGCAGCATCTATTTAGTCTTCTTTAAAAACTGAGTAATAGGCCTGCTTTGTAGCAGACGAAAGACTGGTTTTGTCATCCAACAATGCACCTGCTCACGCAGCCATCTCAGTGCACCAGTTTTTGTCAAAAACAGAATCCCTCTCTTGCCCCACAAACCTTACTCACCTGACATCACTCTGCATAACTTCTTTTTGTTTCCATGAATGAAGAGGGACATGGAAGGACAGTGACTGATGAGATAGAAGAGGTGAAGAAAAAATCTAGGGAGGTGCTGTCAGCCTTCCAAACAGATATTTGAAAAATGTTCTAAGAATGGAATCACAGATTTGATAAATATATTAAATCTAATGGTGAGTACTTTGAAGGTGAAAATGTTTTGTAAAAAAAATACATAGCTTTGAAAAAATTACAGTTCTTTTGCATACCTCCTCATATAGAATGTCATGAAAATACATGATTTTATTTGAATATATATATATGGAAAGAGAGGGAGAGAGAGAGAGATTAGCACAGCTCTCAGGGCGTTGGGATACATAGTAAAGAAGTTAGTACATGCATAACCGTTGGGGCAGTTGTTGCTCCCACTCCCTTCATGTTGCTTGTACTCACTTCACAGTGTTAGGCATTATTGTTGGTCTTCTTTGTGCTTTGGCTAGATAATACCCCCAATTCAATATTATGCCATTCAGGACTGCCTAGAAAAGAGGAGGGAGCCATCTGTCACCAAATGTTAGTTTGACAATAAGCACATTCATAAAACTGACATTTGCTATAACTATTGTTTCAGACCATCCGCCCCTGGGTGTGATAAATAAGCAAGGTGGTTTTAAAACCAGGAAAAAAAATGCAAGTAGTGTCTTCAGTCGCCAAGGAGCAAGAGACCAATACCTTTGTAAGCTAGTGAGGCAAATTCCCCTACACTGATGTTCACTCGCATGGCCTCCTTCCATTTCAATTTGATATTCATTAAAATGTTTTAATGGGTTGTGGGAAAGTTTGAAGCAGGCTTTATATAGAACGTTAAATTTAGAGCGGACTTTTGGAGGCTTCTATTTAAATCATTGGCATTCAGACAGTTCTCTTCATTAACAAGGTCATTTACCTGAAAATGGCATCACTGCACTCTAATGGCTTGTTTGTCCCGTTGCTTGTCTACTGTTCCTGTTTGAATTCACCCCATGTGATGGAGACGATGACCCTACCTGAGCCTCGGGTTCCCAAAGTAAAAGAAGTCAATAAATGCGCACAGGATGAAAAGCGGGGTGGAGAAAGCGTTAGCTTTATCTTTTCTATTTCAAGGAAGCTTCACATATTCCACTGTTAAATCTCTACAGTTTAGAATTCTCGTGACAGAACAGCACTTTAAATCTCACAGAAAGGAATGACTACTGTTTGGATGATCGTGTGACTCTCTGAGGAATAAATTGAATTGAAAGATTGCTGAGCTTAAAATCAAAAGGCTTGAAGCTTTGAGAGAACGTGTGTTTGGGATTTCCTTTTCTTTTCTTTTTTCAAGTTGGACGCTGAGTCCCACAGCTGCTTCTTTCATTCTTCCAGCCCTTCCTTTTCTTGATCATCAGCCCTAAAATATGCTTCGAAAGAGGAAGTCACTAAGTAACCTGGTGACTTTAGCAAGCTCCTTTATCTCTCTGAGCCTGTAGCTACAAAACTATATTAGCCAAGGTAAAGAAGACATGAATTTTATAACGCAATTTTAAATCTCTTTCTCTAATGTTCTAAGATTCTCTATATATAGTTTTACTATTTTTAAGCAAAATTTGGACTATAGAGCTTCTCCGTTATTTTCTTCTATTTTGATTGATTCTGTGTGTACTATTCAAGTGTCTGGATTAGGCTTTGAATAGACCAATGCTGTTGTTAATTGTCATCCAGGTAGCTCCAATTCATTGTGAACCCCAGTGTAATTAAATGAACAATGAACAACAGTTCTCTTCTGGGCCATCTCACAATTGTGTTTGAACCCATTTTTGCAGCCACAGGGTCAATTCACCTACCTGAAAGTGTTCCTCTTTATCATTAATGATCTACTTTACAAAGTATGTTGTCTTTTTTAAAAAACATTTTATTAGGGGCTCATACAACTCTTATCACAATCCATACATATACATACATCAATTGTATAAAGCACATCTGTACATTCTTTGCCCTAATCATTTTCAAAGCATTTGCTCTCCACTTAAGCCCTTTGCATCAGGTCCTCTTTTCTTCTTCTTCTTCTTCTTCTTTCTCAGGTACTGGTCTCTCCTGTTCAAAGGGTGTGAGACAGTCTTGCCATCCTTCCTCTAGGGAGTCTTCTGGCTACATTTCTTTCAAGACCGACTTGCTGCTGCTGCTTCTAGTAGTCATGGTACTTTCAGGAGTCTTTGCCAATACCATCATGCAAATGCATCCATTCTTTGGACATTTTCCTTATTCACTACCCAACTGTCCCTTGCATTTGAACCAATTAAATTACCATTACTTGGAACAGGCACCTCTTAGGTCTCAAGATGATATTTTCGATTTTCTACTCTCATAGTTCTTTTGTAGAAGATTTGCCCAATGCAATATGTTAGTTAATTTCTTGACTACTGCTTTCATGGTCTTTGATAATGGATTCAGATCAAAGGGAATCCTCGACAACCTCAATCTCTTCTCTGTTTATCATAAGGTTGTCTATAGATATAGCTGCAAGAATTCATATTTTCTTTACATGGAATTGAAATTCGTACTGAAAACTTTAATCTTTGATCTCCATCAGCAAGTGCCTCCAGTTCTCTTTGTTTTCAGCAAGCAAGGTTTTGTCACCTGAAGATTGTATATTGTTAATTAGCCTACCTTCAATCCTGATGCTAAGTTCTTTTTCTAATAGTTAAATTCTCACTTCACTTATCTAACAAGGATTGAGGGAAGGACTTCAACCCTGACGCACAACTTTCCTCATTTTAAATCATA
Source organism: Tenrec ecaudatus (assembly GCF_050624435.1). Classification (NCBI taxonomy): domain Eukaryota; kingdom Metazoa; phylum Chordata; class Mammalia; order Afrosoricida; family Tenrecidae; genus Tenrec; species Tenrec ecaudatus. The sequence continues at coordinate 16,502,471 of NC_134544.1, forward strand.
CAGTATCCCCCTTTCTGTCTGAAAAACTGTCTCTTTGTCTATGTGCAGGTTTTATGTGAGCACAATTCAGTGTTCTGAAATGTTGATTTTTTTTAGAATTTCATTCATAATTTGTTATAATCCACAGAGTCGAGTGCCTTTATATAGCGAGTAAAACACAAACATATACCCTGTTTTCAGCCAACTTCTATCCAGCATCACTTCTGAATACAAAATTAATTTCTGGCAGCTCCTGATCCATGTATTGCTGCAGCCATTTTTGAACTATTTTCAATGAAATTGTACTTGCATGTATTATTCATGATATCATTTGTTGATTTCCATACCCTATTAATGTCACCTTTCTTTGGAAAATGCATAAATATGGATCTCTTTTAATAGGTTGGGCAGGTAATGTCCTGGCATAGACCAGTGTCCTGGCATAGACCAGTGTCCTGGCATAGACCAGTGTCCTGGCATTGACCAGTGTCCTGGCATAGACCAGTGTCCTGGCATAGACCAGTGACTACTTCCAGTGCTTTAATAGTTTATTGAAACATTGAAATGTGTGTTCTGTCAATGTAAATAATGGATGAAGTAAATATCTGGTTATAAAAACAATCTATAATTTCCATGAAACTCAATGTATACTTGAGCCCTGATATGAATACTTGTGTTTAGATTTAGATATTTTTAAAGATCCATAATAGTTTCCACTCACGAAATAATAATTTCACCCTGATAGCTTAAGCTACCTAATGACCTTTGGCAGCAGACGAGGGGGTACCTGTAAAACCTACTCTTGTGACTCTTAATATTACTAGCTACAAAACCCACTACACCTCACTGTAACCTAATGTACAATGAAACAAATGGTGCCTGATTCTGCTTCCTGTCCAAACTCCTGGTTATACGGATTGTTCATTATGGAAACCAGTGTCCTTTACAATCTAAGTTGTTCATCTTCCACTGCCGTATTGGACAGCACGGTTTTGTTGTGGTTCGTAGGGGTCTCATAGCCTTTTTATTCCCTAAAAGCAAATCACTAACCCTTTTCTTTTTGATCTAGAAGCTCCTTTGAGATGTATCCAATCAGAGTGACCCTGTTAATCATTGAAAGACTGGCGACTTGGTTTCCAGCATCTTAGCGTCACACAACCCACCAGAATATGACAAACTGACAGGCAGATGGCTAATAGGAAACATTTCATGACTCTTTCACAAAAATAAAATTGACGGCTTGATTATTATCCTGTAAGTTGAAGACACATAAAAATAAAAATGGTACCACTTAAAAAAATAACCGGGTGTACCCTAACTCAAGACCATAACCCTGAACACTGGAGACACCACCCAAAGAAAACTTGCCTACAGAGCCCCTGCTGCAGGATGCTAGAAATGACCTCTTGTTTAGCATATTCCCTCCCCTTCCTCTTTGGATTTTATAGCTGGAGGCAGGTGGCTCATTACATCTTGAAAGGAGTTTCTCGAAATTCAATTTCAGGGCTCTCTGCAGGAGTAGACTTCAGAGAGTTTCATTGAGCGTAGTCGTGTCTGTGTGTTCATTTGTGCGTTTCTTTTTCTCGATATTCAATATGGGACAGATTAGCAATTGGCATTTGGGTCATGGCAAAGAACTTAGAGGAGACGCTCCCCTATCTGGAACCCGTTGAATCCTCGTTAGTGGAGGTAGCTGTTTCATTCCTGCTGGTGGGCCATCCGTTTGCACCTTCGATTCCCAATCCAAACAACAGGGACTTTGCTGTGTTGAGTTAGAAGCACGATGGGGAGTTCTCATTTTGGAAGTCCCTACCACGTCACAGTATGACAATGAAATTGTATTGCATCTGACAATGAAATAAGAATATGTTTGAAGAAAGAAAGAAGAACACTAAGTAGTTAAAGATCAAGCTGTTGGGGAAAGTACAAAATATAAACCAAAGGAAGCAGGAGTGTTTCATTTTACAGACAATAAGAAAATGTTTTTATAGTGAGATAGAAAGGATATGGGTCTTGTTAAAAATCATAAGGCAAGTCAGTGACACGTCTTTTTAAAGATCAGAGACATTCCCAGCCTCAGACTCTACCCTCAGATTCTGAAACTACATTTTTAATTCTGCACAGGGTTTCACACTTCATTCGTCAGGGATAAATGGCAGCCTTTTTTCATTGTCAATTGATTAGCTACCTACTACTTAGCTCCCTACTTAAGACCATCATATGTTTTTATTAGGAGAAGTCATCTGACTTAATATCCCATTTCATTTTCTTATGATTTCAAGTTGATAGCAACATCAACAGGAATTTAAACTTTTTAGCTTAAGTTTGTAATTGGACAGTATGTAAATGCACATGTGTGGCTTTGAAAAGGGAGATGTTTCAGCAGCATCTATAATGAAAATCAGTGTCCCCTGCGACTGTCCCAAGCCATCTGACCAAGACCTCCAGCATCTGAGAGGCACCTGCTTTGTCTGGGCTCCAGCTCTGGTTCTTCTGTTGGCTGCATTTACATTTATTGATACAGATAAGAAAACTCTGTGGAGCAATTCTACTCTGTAACACATGGGTCACCACCAGTTGAAGTCCAGTCGATGGCATGTGCTTGATGTTTTGGCTGGTCCAGATCTCCACCTTTTGCTACCATTGGCATTCTCAAGACAAAGGCTTATGTTATTAAACAGTTGGCATTCCCAGGACAAGACTGATGGAGATGCCCCGGTCAATTGACCTTAGATGAGGTTAAAATTTGCAGCCACTGAAAATACTCCAGTGCAGCTTCTCCAAAGAGTGCTGCTTCTAAAGAGAAGCATCACTTCCTTTTCTGCTTTAAATTCTTCCTTTAAAGCAGCAAAGTTTACTTAAACATCTTTTAAAAGCTCAGTACAAATCTGAGACCAAAAGCAAATAAAAAATAGATGCTAATTATTTCAAGAGCAGATGCTACCTTAATTTTACATTTGGCTTTCCATCTTCACACCTGGCTGCTTCTTTCCTCCCAATCAGAGCTGAAGAACACCACTTATATTAGATGATCTATTTCCACCAGCCAGTGAACCAATGAGTTTTAGAACATCATTACAAAATCCTCCAAGAGAATGTTCCTTGAGGAAGAGATTGCTGCTTAGAGGTCAGATAAATTATGGAAGTAAGAAACATGATCAGGATGGATAAATCAGGACTAAGCAAACAGATGCAAATAGTAAATGTTTTGTCCACTCTTAACTAGGTTATATTGAGAAAAGAACTTTACCCTACGTATCTCTTTGCTTACTTATAAAGGAAATGAATCACTTCATATCTCAGCACTTATTTTTAAGAATAATTTGATTTGTTTAAAGTTAGTTGTTTGAAGGAATTCAGATATAAGTGTGCAATTGTGTTTTTTAATAAAGTCTCTCAAAGATGTCAAAACTGACATATTTATATTAGTTGGGATTTAATACATATAAAATATTCCATATTTTAATCAAAACAAATAAAATTGTACAATTGCTACCACAAACAATTTCCAACCATTCTTTTTCTACCAGCATGACCATGCCCCTCTCCCCCTGAAGCCCTTATTCTACTTAATGTCGCTATAAGTTCACCAATCCTGGGTTTCATATACTGAAAAATGGAAAATTATATAACACAGCATCAAGAGGGTAACCTTCACTGACATAAAACCTCTGGGATACACTCTACTATGAACAAACCAAAACCAAACCAAAAATACAGAAAAATTTCAAAACTAGAGCAGGTCCAGCCTGCATCCTAGGGGGATCATCTACTGTCAAAGTTTTAACTATTCAGGTCAGATTTATGCCTTTGATCTTCTGTGTTCCTCACTAACAAACACTGTTTAGTGACCACTTCCCTCTCATCCCTCTATTTCAGATAGGGAGAGTTCGCAGGAAACCTGTTTCCTATTGTGCTAGTCTGGGTAGATGGACTAGAGCAACAAATTCATAAAGACATTCATTTGTGTACAGGAAAGAGGTTTATATACAAGAGCAGTTAAATATTGAGGAAACATCCCAGCCCCGTCCAGATCAAGTCCATAAGTCTGATAGCCTATATATCTGATACCCATCTATAAAGTCCTCTTCTGACTCATGAAAGAAACATATGCAATGACGCCAAATGCAGGAAGATCATGGGCCAGTGGGATGGAAATCTTCTGGGTCCAGTGGAGTTGTAAGGGTCTCAGCACTGGCAGGGGTCTCCATGTGTCTTGTCCAGTACCCAGGGCATGGGGTCTATCAGTGCAGTGCCATGTGTCTTGTCCTCTGGAATGTCTCACAGGAAGTGAGCAGAGAGTCTATCTCCCGCCTCCAAGGCAGAAATCCAGGAATCCCCAGAATTCTCAGGAGAAGGCCATGGCCACACAGAGGCCTCATTGACCATGATATGATAGACAGACTAGACTCCACCCCTTCACTCTTTACCCCATCAAGTTCCAAATGGACACCAGTTTATGTAACTACCACACCTGTGTAGTTCCACAAATACATCTTGGGTTCCAACTGTTATCCATTGCCTTCTGCACACCGATTCTCAAATTTAGAATTTAATACTGATCCTCCCTTTGACTTTAGATTACATGGGTTCCAATACTTTGGTGATGATGGTGTGTTTCTTCCATGTGGACTTAATTGACATCTTTCTTAGATGGCTGCTTGTTTGGAGACAAGCCTTTAAGACCCCAGACAACATTTTATCTGATAGCCAGGCACCATCTAAATTCTTTGCCACAATTTTCCTATAGTACCTGTATCTTTTGTGTTTCCTTCCTGAAGGTGACTATCAAGCAGGGATTATGGTGTAAGAACTAATTTTTCTTAAGAAGTTAAAGATAGCACTTAGTGAGAACCCCAAACTCATTCCTGGATCTATGCTTTTTTCTTTTTCTTTTAATTTTCTGTAACTTGGAAGCTAATACATGTGTCATATCCTTCAATAGTTCAATAATGTCAAGGATCCCAAATAGGAAAAGTATGTTTGTAGACTTATGGAAGCCAATGTACAATTCTGTTGGACACCATTGACATTTGCTTCCATAATGTCTCCAAACATACTTTTCCTTCCTAGACTCCTTGATATCATCTCCCTTTCATTACCTCAACCCCTCTATAGCCTTTCTCCCCGCAAACGCTTGTTCTCCTTGTCTTTCCTATAGGCTCAGGCATCCCTGGGTTTCATATACCAAAAAAACAGAGAAACAAGTAATGGAACTTCACGAAGGTGAGCCCAATAGGGATATGCCTCTGAGATATGAACCCTAATATGAACACGCATAAGCAACATGTAACAGAATGACCTTCACAGGATTGCCAGAATAATATGTATCTTACTTAATACAGCATAACTATCGTTGGTATAAGAAGGCCATATTTGTCTGCCAACCAGCAGTATATCACACTTGGTCCAGCTGTCTCCGCTTCCTCAGATACCATGTCTTTTCCAGTTTAAGTATTCAGGTTACAAATGCATCTGAGGGAGAATCAAGTTCATGCAGTGGAGTTCCCATATAGGACCTCATTGCTGCAGCCTGTACAACATACCATGTGCCCTGAAGATCCAGAATCTAGCGTCCCAGCATTCCAAAACACCCAGCCTGGCTTCCTGGGATACCTCTAGACCCCCTAGTTCAATTTTGCCCACCTGTTACATGCCACTAAAGACACACCCTACCTAATGCTCCCTAAGGCATCATCCTTAGTCACTCTCCACCCCACACTTAGAGGTCAGCCCTCCCTACCCTACCCTCACAGACCTGCACCTATGTTCCCTCGAACTTGACTGTTCCCTCTCCCCTCACCTGTGCTTCTTCTCCCATTAGGAGCCCTCATCCCTCTGACAAGGCTGCCTCCCACCCTGAGGGACCTCACCCCAGATTGACTCAGCAGACAGAATCCACCCCTGACCATTGTGTCCCAGGTGTCATGAGCCCCCCAATTCCCACCACACCGCCTCCCTGCTAAATGACCTACACTCTACTTACCTGGAATGGATGATTGTTGATCCCCAGCCAGAAGACTGCAGTCTGACAAGCTTGAGCTTGTGCTTGTGGCCATTCTGCTGCTGCTTCCTACCACAGTGGACTCGGTATTTGTCCTTTGGTGCTTGACAAACTTTACTCAGCATAATGTCTTCACGATCCCTCCACATATTGAGGTGCCACATGGTATCACTGCTGGGTTTGTTTTAGGGATGTGTAGTATTCCTTTGTGTGTATGTACCAGAGTTTTTTATCCACTCTTCTATTAATGGGAATTTAGGTTGTTTCCAGCTTCTTGCTATTGTGAACTGTGCCACGGTGAACACGGGAGAACAAACGTTTGTTCATGATATGTTTCTTATTTCTTTTAGGTGTATGCCCAGTAATGATATTGTTGAATCATATGGTAGTTACCATTTGTTTTAGGTATCACCATACCTTCTTCCACAGTGCCTGTACATATTTACAAGTCCACCAGCAATGGATAAGAGTTCCTATCTCACCGCACCTTCTCCAATATTTGTTATTCTCAATTTTTTAAAAAGTTGGGCTACCGTTATAGGAATTAGGTAGTATTTCATGGTTGTTTTGATTTTTATTTCCCAGATGGTTAATGACAGGGAGCATTTTCTCATGTATTAATTAGCCATTTGAGTGTCATATTTTGTGAATCATTTGTTCAAGTCTGTTGTCCAATTTCTTAGAGGGCTATGAATTTGTTTCTTGTTATAAGCTTGTAAACTTCTGTAGCTCTCAGTAATTAGCCCTGGTTATGTTGTTATTAAATTTTGTGTCCCTGTCTGTGGGATCTCTTTCAATTCTTTTAATGAATCATTCGATGTACACAATTGTTTTATTTTTAATAGGTCCCCGTCATCTATTTTATCTTCCACAGTATAGAAGTTATTTTCCCTTGTTATTTCTGATAGCCTGTGTATTCCCTGCACTAGGGCACCTACCTTTGTCCCAATTTCCCCATCAATGACATTGATAGCTTTGGGTCTTACATCTAGGTCGTTGATCTACCTTGTGTTTGTGTTTGTGCCTGGAGTGAGATATAGGTCTTCTTTTATTCTTTTGCAAGTGGATCTTCAGCTTTTCCAATGTCTTTTATTGAAGAGAGTATCTTTTCCCATTTAATGCTTTTGGGGCCTTTGTCAAAAATCAGTTGTCTGTATGCAGATATTTTTGTCAAAAATCAGTTGTCTGCATGCAGATGTTGTGTGTATACAGATGATTTTTTTTTGTTTTTTTCCCTGATCCGCTGGTCTGAGTATCTATCATTACACCAGTCCTGGATGTTTAGACAACTGTGGCTGTATCACAGGTTTGAGGGCAGGTAGTGTCAGACCACCAACTGTGTTCTTTGCCTAGCCTGGGTTTCTTCCCTTTCCATATGAAGTTGGTAATGCATTTTTCCCCATTTCCTTGAAGAATGATGCTGGAATTTGGATTGGGATTGCATTGAATTTGTAGCTTGCTTTAGGTATTATCGACATTTTCATTGAATATTGAATTCAATGTTCAATCTTCCAAGCCACAGACATGGAATGTTCTTCTGTTTGTGTAGGTCCCTTTTGGTTTCTTGTAAGATTGCTTTGTAGTTTTCTCCGTAAAGGTCTTTTGGGTTTTTTGGTAAGGTTTATTCCTAGATACTTCAGCTTTTGTATGCCTATTATGAATGGGATTAGTTCCTTGAAATCTTTTTCTGCATTCCAATTACTGGTATATATGAATATAATTAACTTCTGCTTGTTAATCTTATATCCTGCTACTCTACTAAACTCCTCTATTGTTTCCTGCAATCCTATTGTGAACACCTTAGGATTCCCGATATATAAAAAATACACCATCATATGAAAATAGCAAAAGTTTCACATCTCCTTTACCCAATGTTATACCCCTGGTAACCTGCCTGCTGTCTTAGGGTACTGGCTAGGGAGGGCTTCCAGTAAATGTTCAATAGAGGTGGGGATAAGGCGCATCCTTGTCGGCTTCCCTTATTCAGTGGAAATGTTTTCAGCTTTTCTCCGTTGAGCGTAATATTGTTATTGGTTTTTCGTATATGGCTTTTATTGTGTTGAGGATCTTCCCTTCTAGTCCTGTCTTCTTGCGATTCTTTATTAGGAATTGGTGTTGGATGCTATCAGTTGTGTATTCTGCATCAATTGTTATGATCATGTGGTTCTTCTGTGTTTTCTTGTTGGTGTGGTAGATTATATCAATTTCTTTTCAAATGGTGAACTATCACTGGGCCTCTGGTATGAATCTCACTTGGCCATGATGTATTATTATTATTATTTGATATGTTGTTGGATTCCTTTGGCCAAGATTTTGTTGAGGATTTGTACATTATGTTCATGAGAGATATTGGTCTGTAATTCTCTATCCTTGTAGGTTCCTTGCATGATATTTGTTATGAGGGCTATGCTGGCTTTATAGAATGAGTTTGGGAGTTTGCTATCTCTTTCTATGTTCTGGAAGAGTTTGCGTAGGATTGGTATCAATCTTCTCTGAATGCTTGACAGAATTCTGTACCTTATCCAAACCCTCCAAATTATTGGATTTGTTGGAATACAGTTTTTCAACGTACTGGGTAATTAATCTTTTTATATCATTAGAGTCAGTTGCAACTTCCCATGTTTCATCCCTAATTCTAGATATTGACATCTCCTTCTTTTCCTTTGTTAAGTTTGCTAACAGTTTGTCAATTTTGTTGATCCTTCCAAAGAATCAACATTAGCTTTATTTTTCTAATATTCTTCTGTTTTCCAGTTCATTTTTATCTGCTCTAATTTTTAGAATTCTTTTCTTTTGCTCTTGGAAGGATTATGCTGTCAACACTGTTCACAACACAGCTGGAGCTGCTGTGTTAAGGCACTGACCATAATTCTCTCCTATTTTTTCATCTGTGCATTGACTGCAATAAAGTGGCCTCTGATAACTGCCTTTGTTGAATCCCATAGGTTTTGTTATGTTGTATTGTCATTCTGACTGGTTTCTAGGAACTTACTGATTTCCTCTCTACTTTGGGCTATTACTCATTCTTATTTAATATATTATTGAGTCTCTAAATGTTTATCTTTGCTTTTGTGTTCTATTGTTGATTTCCAGCTTCATGGTGCTGTGGTCAGAGAAGATTGCTTGAATCACCTCTGTGTTTGACTTTTCTCAGACATGCCTGATATCCCAGCATGTGTTCTATGGTTGAATATGAGTCTAGTGCACTGGAGGAAAATGTGTGTATTTTTTTCTGTTGGTTGGAGAGTTCTGAAAATGCCTAGGAGGTTGAATTGTTCGATTGTGTTGTACAGGTCTTCAGTTTCTTTATTGAGTTTGTTATCTATTGATCTATCTTTCTTTGAGAAGAGTTTCGAAATCACCTACTATAATTATGGTTCCAGTGATTTCTCTTTTCCTCTTTTTGAGGATTTGGTTGATGAATTTCAATAGGTGCATATGTTTATTATGTGTATGGGTTCTTGATCTATTGATCCCTTCACCCTTATCTAATGCCCATTCTTATCTCTCATTATATCATATACCTTGATATATATTTGTCCGAGATATAGATCACCACACTGTTTTGTTTTGATTGCCATTAGCTTGGTAAAATTTTTGCCATCTTTTGACTCTCAGTCTATTTTTGTCTAGGAGTTTGAGATGTATCTCTTGAAGGCAGCAGATTGATGGATCTTGTTGTCTCATTCAGTCGGCTGCTCTTTGTCTTTTAATAGGTGTGTTTAAACCTTTAGCTTTCAGTGTAATAAAATCTAAATGTAGATCAGTGGCTGTCATCCTGTACTATCTGTTTATTATTTTCCCTTCTCCTTTACAGGGTGGTGTGTGTGTGTGTGTGTGTAGTTTATTCTTGTCTTCATGTCTCCATTGGATCTGTAATATTTGGGGTACTGTTTTCAGTGTGTTGATTTTTGGGTGCTGTTAGACCCTGTGATGGTCATATATTTGTGTGCTGTGGGTGCTGATTTTCTGTTCATAAAGAACTGGAAAGTATTTTCAGTAATGCTGGTTTTGTTTTTATGAATTCTCTAAATGTCTCCTTATGGGAGGAAAATTTCTTCACATTTGAGGGGGAACTCTGTTGGATAAAGGATTCTTGGACTTAGGTTGTTGTCTTCCAACTTTTGAAAAACATTGCTCAAGTTTCTTCTCTCCTGCATCATCTTGTGGATAAATCTGAGATTTTGCTTATCTGTTTACCTTTATAGGTGACTACTTTTTCTCTATCTGCTCTCACGAGTCTCTCTTTTACCTTGAAATTGTATACTTTGACTACTACATGTCTTGATGTTTTTTTTTTTTGAGGGGGGGTTAACCTAATTGGTGCTCTCTCTGCTTGCTAAATGGTTATCATCTCATCCTTTTGTGATATTGGAGAAATTTTCTTCCAAGAATTTCCTTCATATTCTAACTGCAGGCTTATTTATTTCTTCCTGCTCCAGAACCCCAATAATACAAATATTGTTTAGATTCATGGAACCCACATCATCCTCAGCCTTTTTTGTTTGATTGCTTCTCTTGTTGGCTGAATTCTGCTTGTCGTCTTCGAGATCGCTAATTCAGTTTTTCCATTCAATTGTTGAGATAACTCAGCTTTTCCTCTATTTCGGCTATGTCGTTCTTTAATTCCCAGTTTTCCTTTTGGTTTGAGGATTCTGGGGTCTGTATTTTTACATTAGTTTTCAGGATTGATACCCTAATTTCTTATACTCATGCATTCTTTCTGTGGAACTCAAGGGCTGCCTTTCTGTGCAAACCGTTGGGATTGGGTCATCTTCAGTAACTGACTTGTTTCTCTCAATTTTTTTACAGTGGCTGCTAGTGTGCGCTGTTGCTTGTGTTGAATTTTGGTTAAGTGGAAGGTGGTGTGTAGTCTTCTGGGCTGTGTAGGGCAGGGAAGGGCGGGCTCTTTAGATCAGATAGATGCTGGAACATGTATTGTGTATAGATGAGAAAGGAGTGTTAGGTCAGCAGTTGAACTCAACAAGCCACACTAAAGGAGGAACATGAAGTTGTCTCCTCCAATAAATAAAGGTTTGGAGCTTCTGAAAGTGCACACAGCATTGCTATGAGTGAGAATCAACTCAATGATGGTATGATTGGTTTTTGGGTATCTTTAAGGAATCCAGTCTCTATTTCTTAAGATATATTATTTGTTTAAATATATATATATATGCATTTCTGAATAGTAAGTGAATATCATTCCTGTTATATGAGTAGGAATGCTGTCATCTTTATTAAGTCCGGAAGCTAAACTCTCCTGCTGAAATTAGGCAAAAGCATCATGTGTTTCTTTTCTCTTCCCCTGTATTCTGAACATTTGCACAAGTATTTTTCCCCTGATAGTACTGATTCTGTGATTGAAATGAATGATTGAAACATGAAAGGTATTGTAAGGTTGAAGGAGGCTTTATGTCCTAATATAGTATTTGAAATGTACCAAATAGGAAAGATTTATATTTCAAATAATAATAAAAGCAATTCTAGTGTTTATCTAAGTATCCCCACTTCGTGGTCTCTCCGTGGACCACTGAATAAGTTAGCTCAAAACAGATCTTTTTATTTTATTCCTGAACCAGAAATTCAGTGTCAATGTCTCTGCCTCCTATTTCATGAAGAGGATTTTGTTACTCACACAAACCCCATCCACGCAGCCATCCCTAGCCCATCCTGTCTATTCCCAACTGACATATTAACTCTCCCTAAATCTTGGGACAGATCTCCCTTGACCACTTGGATCTGAGGAGAGGTTACTTCATCTCCAACACAAGATAAATGTTTCTATCCCTTAGCTTGGTACCACTGTATCGTTGTTCCTCCAGGAGTTAGTCTTTAATTTCATGTGGGTTTATTTTCATTTCCATATCTCTCCCTCTATGGGTTCTAGTCTTTCTAGGTCTACACATTCATTCGGTATGTCTACCTATGACCTGTAAGTGCAAAGAAGCAACGAGAAGAGCGCCGCTGACAACACACACATACACCGGCACGCAGCTACACGGTCACTCACGTCCCGACTTTCTTCTAGGTCTTGTTCTGACTACTCTGTGTTCTGAGAGATCTGGACAGTTGCATGCAGCTCCGTCTCCTCTCGAAGTAGCCAAATTTGGTGCCTTTTTCTCAATTCTCCTAATCCTCAGACTTTAGAGACTGTATCATCTTTTAAAAGTTTTTCTTGACATTCTGTGTAGAGATAAAATGCCACCCCTCCAAAAATAAAAATGAATAAACAATGAAGCTTAATAAGATGGGGGGGGAGATGGGGGGGCATACATGAGAGGCATAGTCAAGCCTTAATAATGTCTTTAGTCATTTTTACCAGCCCCCGCCCCCCTAATGTTCATAATTCTTTTGAAATCAATGTCTCTACTGACTCCTTCCATGAAGAGCCCAGTAAAGACCTCTATGAGATATTAAGTTTCGTGGATCTATGACCTCATACTAACCCTCACCATTGAAATCTGGCCATCACAGCATACTTGGCATGTTCAGCTTCTTTGTCGAACATTTCGATGCATTGTTCACCCATCTCCGCTGACATTCGAGCTCCTGAATGAGTTCTGCTTCGTCCTTCCTCCCATCTTACCAAGCTCCATCTGCTCATCTGGCTCCTCGCTCCCTTCTCCTGGTGTTATTATTCAGAATGTTAGGAGATTGAGCGAACTGCATCCCAGGATGACTTTGTGATAACTGGAGAGATATCATAAAGCAGAATTCTCTCTGCTCCTCATGCGAATTCATTCTCTTTCTTGACACCCTCCACTAAAAGTCGAGCCTCAGATACAGAGCTTCATACTAAGTTTGGAAAGTGAATATAGGTCACTCACACAGCAGGGCCATGTACTGCAATTTGTCCACCAGACTGACTCATTTTATGTTCTAATTTCAGTAAGAGGGTGCTGATTCTCTGCTAAGTGGTAATTGCACCTGCAGGACGAAAGCCCTTCTACATGCCTGGAAAGGCACACTCACCATCAACTTGCAATCATTTCCTACTGCTCTGGAATAGCTTCTATGAGCTGCCTGCCCTCAACCCCCAGAATGAATCCCGGGTTTCTTCTATCAGAGGTAGTTCTGTGGCTCCCAGTGGGCATGCTGTGACTGCCAGCAGGAGGTCAGGCACACAATGTACCAAGACTTTAGATCAGTGCCCTGCATTGCTCTCTATGGCTCTAGGGAGAAGTTTCCTATGCTGCCAGAGACCTTGGGAACTCTTTTTCAGCCAGGGTTCAATCCAAGCAGTAAAAATGTCAATTGTGGACACTTTCATGTATTTGTTTGTTTGCAATCCTAAACTTAAATCTACAAATCTAACTAACAATTGCACTGTGGTGCAAGACACTGGCGTGTGTCTGTGTGGGTGTGTGAAACACAATATTCAGAGTCATCTTTACCTCTTCCCCTGTGTTCACTAGAACTAGGTTGGTTGAAAATAAAAATAAAATTCTCAGTGTAATGCTAGTTAGATGGTGCAGCAATTCATTGATATGAATTAGCTGACATCGGAAATCGCCAAATACTTTCTGATTTCTCTTTTAAGTTTAAATATATTTTCTGCCTTTACATTGGAGACAAATTGTAACAAGGACGATGTTTGCTTACCCTCCTTTTTCCTTAATGAGCTCTTTATTTATACCCTCACTCACAAGAGTAGAGGTGACTGCTCTCACCTCCAAGGATCAACACCAGTGAGTTTGGGGCCCATCAAAGGCTTCTGAAAATGTATTGAATGAATGAATGTGTTAAACCAGCTTAACTAATTTAAAATGGAAATTTTACCTTGGATCAGCAGGTGGCTAAGAAGACGGGATGTTGTTAGAACATAAATGGAAAGGAGAAAGAGTTACGCAACGAATAGACTCAAAGAGTTTTGAGAAAAAATGAAAAGAATTGAGTAGACATTACTGTTTCCTAATCTGCTTTAGAAAATAAAGTTATCTTGTGACTGAGTGGGGCATGAAACAATTTGCATAAAAACACTAACGCTTTTCAAATGAACGAAAACGAAAGAGAAACGAAGGCATGGTGTTGTTAGATGTCCTTGAGCTGATTCCAATGCACAGTGGCTCCCAATGTGCACAGCAGAAGGGCTCCTTAGGGATTTCAGACCTGTGACCTTTCAGGAGCAGATTATAAAACCTGTCTCCCGAGACAGCTCTGGGCGGGTTCACACTGAAAACCGTTTGACTAGGAGTTCAGTGCTTAAACCACCCAAGCAAACTTTTTTACAAAGCAGTTGGCACCTCATTTTCCCTCCTTAGGACTGAGGCTCTGAACAGAGGCAGCTGGTTGACTGTTGTGTAACACAGTGGTAGCATCCACATGATGGTGGGTGCTTTTAGGGACTACTACACATGATGTGAAGGCTTGAAGTTTGGAAGAGAGAAGTCTCAGGGAATGTGTTGAAGGAAGGGGGTTGAGGGAAGACTGCAAGAGAAGAGTGCATAAGCAAATGTGTGAAGAAAGCTGATGGTGCCCGGCTGTCAAAAGAAAAAGCATCTGGGGTCCTATAGGTTGGAAGATGAACAAGGGGACATCTAACTGAGAAACAACAAAGTCCGCATGGAAGAAGCACACCAGCCTGTGAGCTCAGAAGGCATTGATGGAATCAGATATCAGGCATCAAAGGCAAAAACAAACAAACAAAAACATAGCATTGTGAATGAGGGGGAGTGGGGAGTGGGGTCCCAGGGCCCATCTGTGGGAAATTGGATGTCCCCTTGCAGAAGGGCTGTGGGGAAGAGATGAGCCAGTGAGCCAGTCAGGGTGCAGTGTAGCAACGATGAAATATACAATTTTCCTCTAGTTCTTGAATGCTTACTTCCACCCCTTACTATCATGAACCCAATTCTACCTTACATACTGGCTGGACCAGAGGATGTATACCGGCACAGATAGGAACTGGAAATAAAGGGAATTCAGGACAGATGAACCCCTCAGGACCAGTGGTGAGAGTGGTGATACTGGGAGGGTAGAGGGAAGGTGAGGGAGAAACAGGGAAGAGATTACAAGGATCTACATATAACCTCCTCCCTGGGGGATGGACAGCAGAGAAGTGGGTGAAGGTAGACATTGGATGGTGTAAGATATGACAAAATAATAATTTATACAATATCAAGGGTTCATGAGGGAGGGGAAAATGAGCTGATACCAAGGGCTCAAGTAGAAAGCAAATGTTTTGAGAATGATGATGTCAACATGTATACAAATGTGCTTGGCATAATGGATGGATAGATGGCTTTTGATAAGAGTTGTATGAGCCCCCAGTAACATGATTTTTTTTTAAAAAGGAGACTCGAGAGGAAAAGCACATAAATAAGACACCCTGTCACAATTTCCTGCTTGAGGTACCAAATGTGCTTTGCCCCAGGAGAACAAACCTGGTGGCATTTTGCATACGATTTTGAAATGTAATCCCTCACACTGAGGCACTTGTCATGTCAAGGTGAATTTTCGACACACAGCTCTCTTTCCTTCTTTTCGAGATGGATGAATGCCCCTTGGGAGAGGATTTCCTCACATCACTCTATAATCAATAATGAGAAGAGGAAAAGTACTAAATCTATGATGTGATAGACCAGGAACATTTAGAACTCGTCTGTCTGTCAGCAATGGAAACTCAGAATTCAGAGAAAGTCTGGAGGCAACTGTAGCACTGAACCCATTAACAAAAAGAGCAAAATTCTTGGGTAAGATGTTGGCTCATTTTTTAACTCTCCCTCTAAAACCCACTAAAGTCACCTTTGACCTTAATGTCTGGTGTATAATATGCTTTCAGTAAATAGGAGACAGTAGGAGACAGCATACAATTTCTGCATGCCATTTCCTTGACCTGCCTTTGGAAGGAGAACCTTTTGTTCAATATATGGACAGCAGTGCTATCTACATTCCACAGGTGATGGTTTAGCCTCTCTGAACCATGAATCACTGAAAGTGAAAAGAAAACATATTTGAGGGAAAGCCAAAAATATTAAAGGAAGCTGAACCTAGCAAGCAATGACAGCCTATTTCATTTGGTAGGATTGTTCCAATCAGAGTGTAAGATGAAGTGCAAATCATTTTCCGTTTAATACCCAATTACAGTTACCCAACATCAGGAGGACTGTTCACTAATGAATTAATGCACCCCTATTTGTTGAGTGTCTACTTTATTCAATGACGAATAGAAGAAAGCTTGTGGGAGGAAAGCCCTCAGAATCTTCATTTTCTGATGTGGCACAACTCAAGGTTGTAAAAATCCCCTAATAATCAGAACTTAGAATGTTCAAAGTATGAATCTAGGAAAAGTGGAAGTCATAAAAAATGAAATGGAATGGATTAAGTTCTATATACCAGACTTTAATGGCCTCAAATAGGCTGGTATTGGACATTTTAAATCAGAAAATCCTATGGTTTATTATGTTGGAAATGATACAATCAAGAGGAATGCATTGTCAAAAAAGACATTTTAAGATCTACCTGGAAGTACTAGGCTGTTGGATTATACCTAGTCTCATTCAAGATAATCCAATCAATATAACAATTACTCAAATTATTCACCAACCACGAAAACTTGTGATGACAAAATTGAAGAATTCTGTCAACATCATCTGTCTGAAATTGATCAATATGCATCAGTAAGTGTTGGGGATTGAAATTCAAGAGTTGGTTAATTTAAGGGACAAAGTTTGGGAATTTAAAGATACTAGATCAATATATGACATCGTGACAAATGGAGGGAAGATTGGAGTTGTTAAGGATCTTGTCTTGTTTGGATGCACAATCAATACTCCTAGAGGCAGCAGTCGAGAAATCAAACAACACATTGCATTGGGTAAACATGATGCACAAAACCTCATAAATAAGTCCTTATGATGGTCTTCTGGCCTTGAAGAAAATCTATCAAAATTGCACCCTTTGACATCCAAAAAAAAGTCTCCATAACCTTCTGAATGATCCCCTCTGCCTCGAATTTAACTGGCAGTACATCCCCTAAAAGGTCCAAGTTTAGACCGGATCTTATTCTCTTGGTGATATAGGTAAAGCCAGTATTCATCCCTAATTTCTGTTTGTTCTGTTAAATTGTCGTCATTAATTTAGATCATATGAAATACATATATTTAATATGCATAGCTATTTGCTTAATGTTTACTGTCTGTTATTAGGATGTGTTAGTCTCTGAGACTGTGAAGAGATTATCCATTCTCACTTTCTAAAGAAGAGATAATTATGCTGAGGCCAGATGGAACTTGGCTAAAATTGGATGATACCAAACACCTGTTTACTTTTGTTTCACTAACTATGCAAAGGCACTTAACTGTGGAGATCATAACAAACTGTAGATATCCTTCAGAAGGATGGATATTCAGAACATTTAACTGCTCGCTCTTTCAGGATGTGTGCATAGACCAACAAAACAAAGGATTACGGCATGGCTGAAAATCAGGGTAGTATCCGATCGCCATATCATTCGATCTGTATGCTGAGTAACCAATCTGAGAAATGGAACTACGTATATAAAAAGAACATAGCATCAAGATTGGAAGAAGACTCGTTCATCATTTGTGGTATGCTGATGACACAATTTTGCTTGCTGAACCTGAGAAGAACTTGAAGCAAGATCTTGCTGATGAAGATCAAGGATTGCAGCCTTCAATATGGATTAAAACTTAATGTAAAGAAAACAAAAATCCTCACAGCACATCATGATAAATGGACAAAAGATTAACATTGTTAAGGATTTCTTCCTGCTTGGACATATCATCACTGCTCATGGATGCATCAATCAAGAAATCAAATGATGTGCTCCATTGGATCAGTAGGCTGCAAAACACCACCTTAAAGGACTGGCAAGCAAAGCCACCACTTCAAGAACTAAGACACATTTACCTGAGCCATGCTATTTTCCATCACTTCATTTGCATCCAAATTTGGACTTTGAATAAGAAAGACAAGATAAATCAATGCTTTTTGAACAATATTTCTGACTAAAATATACAAGGTTCCATAAACTGCCCAAAGGACAAGCTTACAAGAAGCACAGAATTTTTTTTAAAAAAGTTCCATTTACGCATGACTTGAGAGACTTCATCTCATGCCTATTGGACAGGACATTGGGAGACACTAGCCCGGGAAAAGAGCATCACACTTGGTGAAGTTGAAGGGCGGTGAAAAAGAGAAAGAACCCGCGCGAGGTGGAATGACGTGCACTCAAGCCTAACAACAATGTTGACGTTGGTGCGGGACTGGGCAGCGTTTGAACACAGGGTCTGTTGTACATAGGCGTTCGTCGGGTTGATGCGAGCAGAAACTGACGGGATGGCACCTCCCACAAACACAACTCTCTCTCACTTTGAACAGGGAAAAATATAGATGAACCCCAGGACATGCTGTCCTCGGGGCTTTTCCTATTGCTTTCACTCCCGCTCCTCCTGACTTAGTCGGAGTATTCTTCTCAGAATACTGTGTGCCACGATTCTTTCCTACACCAGCGTCATGATCATTCTTCTCTGGAGGAGCACTTTTACCTGAGGATAGTGAGGGAGTGCTGGTGAACGTGGACCAATAATTGTACATATACAAAATAAAGATGGACGGCTGGATTTCTGTTTGGCAGAGAGCTTATTTTGGGGGGAAAGGTAAATCTCATTGGGAAGGACAATGGGAAGGTAGAACATGGGTGCTCCATCAACCAGGTAATTTGAAGTCCTGCTGCCTGAAGAGAATTGATGAAATCTCCAAGAATTGGGTAGTAGTAGCGATGTTGGTAATTGTGGCCTACATCATCCTATTTGCCCTTATGTCTCCAGTAAGTTGAGAAAACTGAGCTTTGGAAAAGTAAAAGGCAATTTAACCCCTGGAATTACAAATATTATCATGCAATATTTTTCTGGGAATGGGATTTCTAATAAACATAAAATAAACAAAATATTCTGGTGATCCAGGTGAATATTTGTGGTAGTTAGATCATCTGTTGTCAATTTGAGACTTAACAGTGAAATCAGGTCACAGCTTGATGATCTTATTTGGCGGTGCTAAGGTAATAAATAGCTTGCTGGAGGTAGGACACACGCTCACTCCCTGCAAAACATTCCTGTGGACAAGACACATAGAGCTACGCTAGAGCCCTGGAGATGAAGGAGGCACGTTGAGACCCCTGCAAGCGCTGAGATGCTTCCCATGGCACTGGATCCACAAGACTTCCCATCCACTGGCCTAAGATCTTCCTGCATTCGAAATAATTGCATGGCTGTGTAAGCTCAAGAGTAATTAATAGATTGATATCAAACATAGGACTAATTTTGGATTTATGGACTTAGTCTGGACTGGGCTGGGATGATTTCTCAATATTCAATTGCTTTGTATATACAACTCCTTCTTATACACATGAGTCTCCCCGGATTTGTTTCTCTAGTCTACCCAGACACAACTATGTTACAACATAGTTTCAGGTGGGGTTGCCATTGTAGGAATGGGGCAATCTTTGGGCTAGGTGCTTTGTGGTAGACAGAGGAACTTATAGGATTGGCCGAAGGGCTTGCCCAAAGCATTGACTTATAACTATGCCACCTCATATTGTGGTCTCCATTAAGTAGGCTTCACATATTTTTATTACCTATACTTGAGGTTTTTAAAAGGGTGACACTTTTATATCAGAATAGGGAAATATTTCATCAAATTCTCCCTTGAAACATTAAGGGGAAAATATGTTATATATCTATAAACATATATATTACATATATTCATTGGATCCTTTTTTCTGGGGTAGAAAGTTCTGCAAATGTACCATAAGTGATGCCAAGACAATTAAGAATTAAACTGTGAAATTGAGAATATGGCTCTGCTAATTTATTAAAAAGGGAATGCTTAAGCTTCCTTCTCCATTAACCACATGAGCTACATGGGTACCACAAAGATTTGAAAGGGCTTCAAGAAGTTCATAGGAAAATTACATTATTTTCTCATTCAATTGTTTCCATTGATTTTTCGAAGCGTTGTTATATATATTTATAGTTGGTAGCAGTGGTAATAACTGTAATATCATTGCCAAATTAAAAACTGAGATTAGTATTTGCACTTTCTTAACTCAGGAGAATGCCCTTTAGGTTATAATTATTGGGTGAAGTGATGAAATGGACTCTCACATAATGTTAATTCCATGTTGCTAGATTGAATTCCGTTCTGTGTAGGACAGTGAAGGAAAAGGGCGTGTCCAGAAGAGCCTGCAACCATACTGAGGATGTAGGCAAGGCAATGGAAGAACTTGAAAACGCTTACTTGGCAGGTCCTCTAACCCCCTCAATCTTCATTTTCAGAGCATTGGGAGGTGTGGGGTCTTGGAAGTCTCAGGAGAGGAAACATTTGTGCTGTAGACCCAAGGTTTACTAGCTGTGTCCACCCGCGGGCAGCCAACTCAACTAGATGCAAATATTCCATTAGCAAATTTGGCCTTGTTCTCCTGCCTGTCATCTCCATTTTCTCTATTGTCCTTTTGGTTTTTTTCACACGTTTTGTGAAAAGTTAAAGAACTCCATTGGAACCTGCAAAATATAATTAAAACAAAAAGATGAAAACAGAAATGTTGTTGTTGAAATAGAGCTGGTAAAGTGGATTAAATCACCCCTACCCCCTTGAAAGAGAACCAGGAAAAGGTTCCAAATGAGTATATTGGAGGGGAGTGGGGGTGGGTTGGGGGGGAGGGGGCAGTGAGGTGGGGGTGGGGGGATTAGCAAATATTAGGAACAGAACTCTTTCAATTGTTTTATATCCATTTGGGTTACATATACTATCACGCTCAATGTTTTATGTGTCTTTTTTTTTTAACAATTTATTGGGGCTCATACAATTCTTTTCACAGTTCATACATATACATACATCAATTGTATAAAGCACATCTGTACAGTCTTTGCCCTTATCATTTTTTTCTCTTTTCTTCTTTTACATTTTATTAGGGACTCATACAACTCTTACCACAATCCATACATATACATACATCAATTGTATAAAGCACATCCATACATTCCCTGCCCCAATCATTCTCAAGGCATTTGCTCTCCACTTAAGCCCCTTGCATCAGGTCCTCTTTTTTTTCCCCTCCCTCGCCATTCCCCCCTCCCTCATATGCCCTTGGTAATTTATACATCGTTGTTTTGTCATATCTTGCCCTATCCGGAGTCTCCCTTCCCACCTTCTCTGCTGTCCCTCTCCCAGGGAAGAGGTCACATCACATGTGGATCCTTGTAATCAGTTCCCCCTTTCCAACCCACTCACCCTCCACTCTCCCAGCATCGTCCCTCACACCCTTGGTCCTGAAGGTATCATCCACCCTGGATTCCCTGTACCTCCAACCCTCATATGCACCAGTGTACAGCCTCTGTCCTATCCAGCCCTGCAAGGTAGAATTCGGATCATGGTAGTTGGGGGGAGGAAGCATCCAGGATCCGGGGGAAAGCTGTGTTCTTCATCGATACTACCTCACACCCTAATTAACCCATCTCCTCTCCTAAACCCCTCTATGAGGGGATCTCCATTGGTCGACACTTGGGCCTTGGGTCTCCACTCTGCACTTCCCCCTTCATTTAATATTATCTATATATATATATACATACATATATACATATACACATATATATACATACATACACACACTTATATCCTTTTTTTTTTGCATGATGCCTTATACCTGGTCCCTTGGGCACCTCGTGATCGCACTGGCCGGTGTGCTTCTTCCATGTGGGCTTATTTGCTTCTGAGCTAGATGGCCGCTTGTTCACCTTCAAGCCTTTAAGACCCCAGACACTATCTCTTTTGATAGCCGGGCACCATCAGCTTTCTTCACCACATTTACTTGTTCACCCACTTTGGCTCCAGCCGTTGTGTCGGGAGAGTGAGCATCATAGAGTTCCAATTTAATAAAAGAAGGTATTCATGCATTGAGGGAGTGTTTGAGTAGAGGCCCAAGGTCCTTCCGCCACCTTAATACTTGACCTATAAATATAGACACATAGATCTATTTCCCCATCCTCCTATATATATTTGCATGTACATGTCTTTGTCTAGACCTCCATGAATGCCCTTTGACTCCTAGCTCTTTCCTCCATCTCCCTTGACTTTCCTCCTGCCCTCCTACCATGCTTCATCGCCACCTGGGCTAGAGTATACCTCTTCTCTAAGCAACCTTACCCTTGATCATTTCCCACCAGGCCTGCCACTCCCCCTTCTCTACCATTTGGGGTCCCATGTTTTTCCCTTGTCCCTGGGTTTGTTAACACCACTTCCTTACCCCCCCTGCCCCCCCACCCCAAGTCCCCCCAGAACTGTCGGTCCCGTTGTTTTTCCTCCAGATAGTTCATCCAGCCTGTCCTATTCAGACAGACCTGTGGAGTCACTAACATGCACGAAAACTAGACAGAGGAAAACAAAGCAACAGTCTACAACCAGACAACAAAACAACAAAAACAAACCACTGACAAAGAACAAAACAAAACAGTTCACAAGAGAAAAGCTTGTAGTTAGTTCAGGGATCGTTTGCTGGCCCTTAGGAGCATTTTCCAGTCCAGTCTGTTGGGACACCACGCCCTGGCCCCAAAGTCCACTTTCAGCATTCCCTGGGGACCTTGCCACTCCATTCCCTTGCTGTTCCGCTGCACTCCCCCAGTGATTTGCCTCGGTGTGGTGGGATCAGGTCAGGTGCAATTCCCACACTGTGTCTCCAGTGCTGTCCCCTGTATCGCCCTTAGTCACTGAGGGGCATCATGTCTCATAGTGGGGCCAGCCATGTTGTTCTCTCTGTGGACTGGCTGCTCTACTCAGGAACATCATCATCACGGCCTGGTGGGCCAGGCTGTGCTCCACTCTCTTCTCCTGCCCCTTCATCTGCTCCCGTGTGCTCTGATCAAATATGTCCTTCTCCCAGAGCTGCAGAGTCAATGTCGTCCTTTGGAACAAATTCTTTTCGGGGGAGGGGCAGGAATCCACTTAATTTATGGTGCTGGGGCCAGCCTCCCAGACCTCTCCACCGGTTCCCTCCTCCACGCCGGGATATTGCATTCACACCTTGCGACACTGGGTTGAAGTCTGGTCCCACTTTCCCTGTGGAGATATAAACAATACCCTCCCCTTGGGTGGATTAATGCCCCATGACCCCACTACCCTTTTCTTCCTATATTCATCCTTTTGTTTTCCTTTCCCCACCTCCTCCACCATTGTCTACCATGTACATCCCTGATTTTGGTCTGGTCTCTTCCATACTACCCCATCTTCACCCCTAAAATGTTTATATACAGTAGCTTTTTTCCCTATGCCACTTTTGCTTTTTTTAAAAGAAAATTTTTTTTAAATTCTTACCTCAGCGGACTCGTTGTACTTGTTCTTTTGTGCCTGACTTACTTCGCTTAGCATGATTTCCTCCAGTTCTTCCCATGCCGCTATGTGCCTCATACGTTCATCACTGCTTTTTAGTGATGCGTAGTATTCCATTGTATGTATATACCACAGTTTTTTAATCCAATCGTCAGTTGATGGAAATTTGGGTTGCTTCCAACTCCTTGCAATTGTGAACTGTGCCGCAATGAACATTGGAGCACAGATGTCTGGTCTTGGTTTGTTTCTTGCCTCTTCTGGGTATATGCCCAGTAGGGGGATTGCTGGGTCATATGGTAACTCGATTTCCATCTGTTTTAGGTATCGCCAGATTGATTTCCATAGTGGCTGTACGTACTTACAGTCCCACCAGCAGTGGAGGAGAGTTCCTGTCTCCCCACAGCCCCTCCAACACTTGTTGCTTTCTGATTTTTTGAATTGGGCTACCTTTGAGGGTGTCAGCTGGTACCTCATTGTTGTTTTAATTTGCATTTCTCTTATGGCTAAAGATCGGGAACATTTTCTCATATGTTTGTTGGCCATTCGGATTTCTGCCCCTGTGAAACTTCTGTTTAAGTCCTTTGCCCACCTTTCAAGTGGGCTATTGGTTTTTTTCTTTTTGGAAGCTAGCAGAGTACTGTAGATTTTAGTAATAAGGCCTTTGTCTGATGTGTCATTGCTAAAGATGTTTTCCCAGTCTGTGGACTCTCTTATTACTCTCTTGGTGAATTCTTTAGATGTACACAAGTGTTTTATCTTCAGTATATCCCATTTGTCGAATTGTGCCTCCTCTGTGTTTGTGTCCTTCCCTATTTCTGATAGCCTGTGTATTCCCTGCGCCAAAGTTCTCAAGTTGGTCCCAATTCCCTCATTGATGGCCCTAATAGTTTGGGGTTTAACTTCAAGGTCTGTGATCCACCTTGAGTTTATTCTTGTGCATGGAGTGAGATAAGGGTCTTGCTTCATTTTTCTGCATGTTGATATCCATTTTTTCCAGCACCACTTGTTAAAGAGGGCATCTGCTTCCCATTTGATCTTTTTGGGGCCCTTGTCAAAGATCAGCTGTGTGTATGCTGATGCTTTTATTTCTGGGTTTTCAGTTCTTTTCCATAGGTCTGAGTATCTGTCATTGTACCAATACCATGCAGTTTTGAGAACTATGGCTGTATAGTATGTGCCAAAGTCAGGTAAAGCAAGCCCTCCCACGGTGTCCTTCTCCTTGAGGAGTTCTCTGCTAATTCTGGGTTTTTTCCCTCTCCATGTGAAGTTGGTAATCAGTTTTTCCATTTCTTTGAAGAAAGATGATGGTAATTGTATCGGGATAGCATTAAACTTATATAGTGCCTTTGGCAGAACTGACATCTTAACTATATTAAGTCTCCCAATCCAAGAGCATGGAATAGTCTTCCATTTGTTGAGGTCGCTCTTGGTTTCTTGTAATAGTGTTCTATAGTTTTCCCTATATAGGTCTTTTGTTTTTTCAGTCAAGTGTATCCCTAGATATTTCAGTTTGAGTTTGGCTATTGTGAAGGGTACCACCTTTTTGATCTCTGCTTCTGTGGTCTTATGTGATGTGTATAACAGTCCGATGGACTTCTGTTTGTTGATCTTGTATCCTGCCACTCTGCCAAACTCTTCTATTGCTTCCAGTACTCCCCTTGTGGAACTTTTGGGATTTTCCATATATAAAATCATATCATCTGCAAATAACGATAGTTTCACCTCTTCCTTCCCCAGACGAATACCTTTGATGTCACTTCTTTGCTTTATGCTGTTAGCTAAAACCTCCAGCACGATATTAAATAGGAGTGGAGACAAGGGGCATCCTTGTCTGGTTCCCTTTTTCAGTGGGATTGTGTTAGTCTTTTCTCCATTGACTATGACTTTGGCTGTTGGTTTTTCATATATAGCTTGTATTGTCTTGAGGAACTTTCCTTCCATTCCTATCTTCGCTAGTGTCTTAAACAGGAATTGGTGTTGGATGTTGTCGAATGCTTTTTCTGCGTCTATTGATATTATCATGTGATTCTTATACTTTTTCATGTCAATGTGACGAATAATACTAATGGTCTTTCGTATGTTGAACCATCCCTGCATCCCTGGTATGAATCCCACTTGGTCATGGTGAATTATTTGTTTTATATACTTTTGTATTCTGTTGGCTAGTATTTTGTAAAGGATTTTTGCATCATTGTTCATTAGGAATATCGGTCTGTAGTTCTCGATTCTTGTGGGATCCTTGCCCGGTTTGGGTATCAGAGTTATACTAGCTTCATAGAAGGAGTTTGGGAGTTTGCCATCTTTTTCTATGTTCTGGAAAAGTTTGTGTAGGATTGGTATTAATTCTTCCCTGAATGCTTGGTAGAATTCTCCAGTGTATCCATCTGGTCCAGGGGATTTTTTTGTTGGTAATCCCTTGATAACCTTTTCTATTTCTTCTATTGCGATGGGTCTGTTGAGATTTTTGATGTCCACCGAGGATAGTCTAGGGAGGGATTGTTTTTCCAGGAATTTGTCCATGTCTTCCAAATTGTTGAATTCATTGGAGTACAATCCTTCATAGTATTGTGTAACTATCCTTTTGATTTCATTAGGGTCTGTTGTAATGACCCCTCTTTCATCCCTTATTCTTGCTATTGAGATTTGTTCCCTCCTTTCTTTGGTTAGGTTTGCCAATGGTCTATCGATCCTGTTTATCTTTTCAAAGAACCAACTTTTAGCGATATTAATTTTTTCCATAGTTTTTTTTTTATTTTCCCTCTCCTGAATCTCAGCCCTGATTTTTATAATTTCTTTTCTTTTGCTATTAGTAGGGTTGTCCTGCTGACTCAGCTCTAGTTTTTGTAAATTTTTTGTCAGCGTATCCGTCATGAGTCTCTCTTCCTTTCTCAGGTGTGCTTGTATTGCTATGAACCTTCCTCTGATGACTGCCTTTGCTGTGTCCCATAAGTTTTGGTACGTAGTGTGCTCATTTTCGTTGGTTTTGAGAAATTTCCTGATTTCGTCTCTGATCTGCACCAGTATGCACTCCTTTTGCAGTAGAGAGTTATTCATCCTCCAATTATTTGCTCTTATTTTCTTTGTCTTCCTTTTGTTGATTTCCAGTCTTATGGCACAGTGGTCAGAGAGAGAGGTCTGTATTATTTCAATGTGCTTAAATTTATGTAGATTTGCCTTATGCCCCAGCATGTGGTCTATCTTCGAATATGTGCCATGAGGACTTGAAAAGAATGTGAAATTTTTTGTATTTGGATGAAAAGCTCTGTAAATATCTATTAGGTCAAATTGTCTAATTGTGGAGTTTAGCTCTCTAGTCTCCTTGTTGAGTTTCTTTCCCTGTGATCTATCTTTCTCAGTGAGTGGTGTGTTGAAGTCACCCACTATAATTGTCGAGTCTGTGATTTCTTTCTTAATCTTTTGGAGTGTTTGGTTCACGTATTGAGCTGGTCTCTCATTCGGGGAATATATGTTTACAATGCTTAGTGGTTCATTGTCTATCATTCCCTTGAGCATTATATAGTGTCCCTCCTTATCTCTTTTTATGGTTTGCACTTTGAGGTCAATTTTATCCGAGATAAGGATTGCAACCCCTGCTTTTTTTGTGTTGCTGTTTGCTTGGTAGGTCCTTCTCCAGCCTTTGATTCTCAGCCTATTTTTGTCTGTAGCCTTGAGGTGTGTCTCCTGTAGGCAGCAAATTGATGGGTTGTGTTTTCTAAGCCATTCTGCTAGTCTCAGTCTTTTAATGCCTGAGTTCAGGCCATTGATATTCAGGGTTATTATCTCCATGTGCGGACTCTGTGATGCCATTTTATACTTTTTGTGTTGGGAGTTTTCCTACTTTCCTTTCTCATTAGTGTGTGTTTTGTGTGTGTATCATTCTTGACTTCTTTCCATCCTTAAGTCATTGCTATCTTGGGGTCTGTTTTCTCTTTGTTGTGCTCTGGGTGAGGTTGTTCTATGTGCTGGTGTCTTATTTGTGCTTGGTGAGTGTTGTTCTTCTGCCCATACTGAGTCGGCGAGGATCTTTTGTAATGCTGGGTTTGTTGTAACGTATTTTTTGAGTTTTTCCTTGTCTGGGAAGACTTTTACTTCTCCATCGATCTTGATCGAAAATTTGGCTGGGTAGAGTATTCTTGGATTTGCGTTGTTTTCTTTCAATTTTTGGAATATGTTACTCCACTCTCTCCTTTTTTTCATAGTTTCTGCTGATAGGTCTGAGCATATCCTTATGTGGGAACCTTTATATGTGATTGCTTGCTTTTCCCTAGCTGCTCTCATGATTTTCTCCTTTTCCTCAAAGTTTGAAAGTTTAACTATTATGTGCCTTGGTGATTTCTTCTTGGGGTCCCGTCGTGCTGGTGTTCTTTCAGCCTCCTGGATGGTTGCTTGGTTTTCATTCATTAGGCTGGGGAAGTTTTCCTCCAAGAATTCTCTCGCTATTGTTGCAGATGACTTCTTTGTTGTGTCTTCCTCCGGTAGGCCAATAATTCTAATGTTGTTCCGCTTCGTAGCATCAGACATAGCTCTTAGGTTTTCTTCGGCTTCTCTGATGCTCTTATTAGATTTTTGTTCACGTTTATTAAAGTCTGCTTGGCTGTCCTCCACGCCACTGATGCGGTTCTCTGATTCCTCCAATCGATTCTCAAGGAACATGATTCTGCTATTGTTTTTCGTTACCTGCTCCTCAAGCTCCTGTATTTTCCTTTGGTATATGTCTTTTATCTCCTCTATCATTTCATCCTTTTTCTGTAGTGTTTCCCTCATATTCTGCATCGCTCCAAGCACCATGCTGAGAGCTTCTTTGTATGGCACCTCAGTGTCTGCTTCTTCTATGTATGTTGTTATGTTCAGGACATCTTCTTCCTTTGCCTTTTGTTTCTCCTGTTTTTTCGTTGAGGTCGTTGGGGGTGATGGCTGTTTGCGTTGAGTTGTTTTTGAGGGACCAGGTGCCATTTTCTAGTCTCTCTCTGGAAGACTTATAGGAATTCTTCTTTGATCTTCCTACAGCTGATTTTGCTATGGGATTAACCTACCACTTTATCTTCCTGTGGCTTCCCTATTAGGGGAGTGCCCCAGATGGCAGATGGACTGCCTGCACCAGTGTTGCAGAGGCTGGGCTGAAGTTCCCGCTATTGGTTTGAATATTGATAAGTGTTGGCTGAGCTGCCTTATGTCCCCAGGTACACAGGCAGGAACTCCCTGGTGAGAAGTCTGAGGAGTATCCCCTGGAGAGCAAGCAGGCCTTACCCTAGCCTTGGGCTATCTATGCAGGGTGGAGCTCACCTAGCTGGGTGTGACCCAGGCGCAAATGCCCTAGGGCAATGGGAGTGCCCCGTAAGTCCGCAATGGAGTGTGAGAGAGCAGGGCAGGAACAAGGGGGGGTGAGAAAAATAAAAAAGTGAGACTAGACTGTGCAGGGGTACAGGGAAGCGAGAGAAGCAAAAGAAACTATGTAGCTGAGTCCCACTCCCTGCCTGTGGATCTACAAGGGCTTACTCCCTGCCCCAAGCCCCAGCGGTAGTTCTCAGCTGAGCCCCAAGAAGGGTCGCAAGAAAACTGCTGAGCCACCCCCAGAGAAATGAGGGGACAGAGAGCAGAGATGTTAACAGACGCCGCCGTGTAGCTGAAGCTTGATCCCTCCCTGCCTATGGAGCTGTGGGGGTTTGGGTTTATTCCCTGCTCAGACCACGCGGCGCGGCTGCGGCTGCGGCTGTGCCTTGAAAAAGCCCCTGCGCAGCCCTCCAAGGCTGTGTGGGAATATAAAGCAGAGACGCAAACAGAAGCAACAATGTAGATGAACCCCGATCCCTGCCGGTGGAGCCGCAAGAGTCTTGTTCCTGCCCTGAGGCAGATAGGGAAAAACTGTGGCTGTGCTGAGACCAAGCCCTGCTACAGGCTCCAAATGGTCCCGGCTTGGGCAGATCCGGCAACTGGACTAGGGTCGAGCCCCAGCCGGCTTCCACTGAGGTAAGCCAAAAGCCCCCAGCCCCTCAAAACCCCGTGGATCTGTGCCTACTTATCTTTATGATGCACCTCCTGCGATCCAGTGGCGTTGAATTTCACTCTGAGCAACTCTCCTGGGCTGGATTCTGCGGAGTCCCTCTGGTGTGTGTCACTCCGTCGCCATCTTCCCGGAAGTCTATGTGTCTTTTTAAACTCAAAATAAAGTAAAAATAAAAACTTAAGAAAAACATCTAAATTTTTTATATTGAATATTGCATATAGGATTTAACTTCATTGGTGTGTGTGTGTGTGTGTGTGTGTGTGTAACTACCAGAGGTGATTTTTTTCTTAATTTTTTAGTTATTTAGTCCTTGAGCATTCTCAGTGTTTTATATAATATGAAAAGTGCACCTTAAAAGAGATTTAGTGCCAAGTTTATCATCTCTGGCCCGGGTTGGATACGGTATCTTCCAGGCATGCAGATAAATATTAAAGGGTCTCAGAACAACTAGATTTACCACTGGAGCTTTATTTACATTGGGATCGTAAATGTCAACCCTCTAAATGATAGAAACATCTCTCTATAAAATTGTTAGAACTTGTTACGCTTTATAACGATGGGGCTCATTAGTGGCGATTGCAGGGTAACACAGCCCTGAGAACTGCTTGTCCTAAAACTACTAGCAAAATGAGATATTCCTGATAGACCTTTAGAGATGATATTTGGAGCCCTACTTTAATAGATACTAAACGTACCCATCCAGGGTTTGCTGCCATGCTGGCTAAATAAAATAGAGATTTTTTTCAAATGTTATAAGGTCAAAAGACACATGGTAAATCTAACTTCTAAAAATATACTCGCATATAGGTGTCTAGGTCAGAAACAGTGAGAATGGTGATGGAAATTTAAATATGGAAATACATAGGTAAGGCTTCTTTGGGACCTCAGCCAATTGAAAAATCTGTTCTAGGAGTCGGTTTTATCTCAAGGTCGTAAAGTCACCTGTTGTGGTTTCTGTTTTGCTAGCAATGAATGCAAAATTACTTTATTTTTCAAATATACCAACTGTGGAACCTCTGAGTGTGTGTGAAGTGGACAGTTTGTCAGGGAACAGTGGTTGGAGAAGCACATATATCACTCAGTCATCTTTCGCTGTAATCCTAATCGATGTGATAGTTGTGAAGTCCTGGATTGTCCATTGATCTTGTTATTGGTTACGTATACTTACTGGTTGAAACTGCAAACAGGAGGGATATTTCTTTTGTAATACAACAGGTGAAGAAGAACCTATTGTGTGATTTTTCCTCAAAATTGCCCTCCCTGTGATATACATGCTGTCCCTCAGATAAAGCTGTAACAGTTTAATGGAATTCTGCTGTCAGAAAGGAGGAACAAAAATAGAGTAAAACAGTTTATTAAATTAAATTTTTCATTATTGGTGCTGAAAAGATGCATCCTGATGATGTGTTACACATTAGAAATTAGCTGTGAGAAGCTTCTCTTGTCATTTAGAGTCGCAATAAAAAATAATAAAAATAAGCCAACGGAAAATAAATGAAGTATATAGCGAAATTTTAAGTGCAAAAATTATAAGCATGAAACTTTTAATTTTTATTATTCCTGCTATAAAAAATAAACTTCCTATTTTAATAACATGGAGATCCAAAACCGAAAAGAAATATCAACAGCAACCTTGGATATCATTCTAGAACAGAGAAAACCATTGTCCACTTGAGTTCCTGTTTCCTGGGAAGCAAACGGACTTATGTCATCCGCTTCTTTCCTGAAGATATCTTCTCTACACATACTAACCCTCACTCTTTCTTTGATAGAGAACTCCTGCAGCGTCCTCTCAGATGGAGGCCGCTCATTTTCTCTTAGCCCATGAACCTCTAGTAGGGTTGGAGCCTCAGCAGTCTCCACACTCCTGATATTCAGAGATATCTAGCATAACCTCAGTGCAAGAAAAAGAAACTCTATGCCTTCGCGGGGGATACAGACCTTTCCTTGAGAAACTCAAACCACTTGATCGACACCATTGTAAATTCACATTTTTCCATTATAACTGCATTCTCAGCCTAGCCCAGAAATTCTTGTTTCTCTGGGTAATCATTTCCTCTCTTTCCACAGAACAACCCTATGAAACCTACCACTACCAGCTAGCCTTCTACTCTCAAATATGGCTGGGAGGCATGCTCTTTTGATGGATTTATTTATTGATTAGTTTGGGAGTATTGGCATAGCAGGTGGAAAATTCCATCTACTTTCTGTCATCAGATTGAAAACATCTGTGATTCCTCCATCCTCTCTAATTCCTTCCAACTTGCGCAATATATTTAAGTTTTTAAACAAATTTAAATGACAAATTAAAAAACTAGAAGGAGCATTCATTTGCAAGGTATCTACTCAACACAAAATTAGTATCGTCTATACATAAAGAGTACCTACAAGTGAGTAAGAATGAAAAATAACCAGATATTATAATTACACAAAAGTTATGAATGGGCAATTCATAAGAGGCATTTCTCTGAGACAGTTATGCAAATGACAATTAAAACAATATGACCAACACTTTCATTTATCTAAAATAAATCACTATAATTAAGACATCTAAATGGAAAATAATCACATCTTTAATGTTTGCCACCAAAAAAGTCACTTCTGAAGTATCTAGAATGAGCAAAATGGTTTTCAATAAAAATTTTTTTTTCTTATGATGTACCAAGATTCTGTCAAGGGCATGTAAATTTTGCAAATGAATAATGGTGATGGTGGCACAAAATTATGAGTATAATTAATATCATCCAGTGGCATCTGTAAAAACAATTGAGTTAGCACTGCCTTTGATATGTATAGCTTGTGAAAAAAATGACATTAAAAAATAATGAAGTGTTTCCATGAAGTTTATGAAACTCCCTTAAGACTGGAGGGATGGGGTTAGTGGGGTTGGAACACAGTGGTACTTTGAGGTTATAGGATTACTTTCTAAAGCAAAAATTCTAAAATTAATTTTGGGACCTTTGCAAACGTTTACAAGCATAATGGAAAGACTAGTTTGCATGCTCCAAATGGGTGAATTTTACATTATTTAAAGTACATCACAATGAAGCTGTTGTCTAAAAGTAAATAAATACATAGACACAAGAGATCTTCCAAAAGTTCATGAAAATGCATACCATGAAAATATGAGCATGGATTTTATATTTTTGCACCAAAATAAACTCATGCTAATTTGTTACAGTTCACCTGAGCTGGATTTAGTTTGAGGCACTGAGAATTAGAAGACATCAGTTTGAAAAGAACCCCTGTCACAGCAAGATGAATTCTGCTGAAATTGGAGCAAGAACAACCATGAGACTTAGAGTGAAACATGGGAGCCAGAACGGTGAAATGACTGATGCTTTATGAAAAGTTTATGAGGACAGTGCTCCAAAGAGCTCATGGTTGAAGAATGGGTCCTCTGTGCTAAGAGGGAATGAAATGATGTCAAAGATGAAGCCAGCAACAGCACACCGTCCACATCAATTTTCAAGGCAAAAAGTCGTATTGTAAGTGATGCCAGAAAAAAATGGATATCTACCTGCAGAAAAATGAGGCAAGACCCTTACCTCACTCAGTTCACAAGATAAACTCAAGGTGGATCACAGACCTTGAGGTAAAACCCCAAACAATGAGGGCCATTAACGAGGGAATTGGGACAAATCTGAGAACCTTGGCACAGGGAATACTTAGGCTATCATATCAGAAATAGGGAAGGATACAAATACAGAGGAGTCACAAATTGACAAGTGGTATATTCTGAAGATAAATCCCCTGTGTACATCGAAAGAATTCACCAAGAGAATAATGAGAGTCCACCGACTGGGAAATCATCTTTAGCAATGACACATCAGACAAAGGCCTTATTACTAAAATCTACAATACTTTGCAAGCTAACAATAAGGAAAAAAACTAACTGCCCACTGAGGAGGTGGGCAAAGGACCTGAACAGAAGTTTCACAGGGGCAGAAATCTGAATGATCAATAAACATGAGAAAATGTTCCTGATCATTAGCCATAAGAGAAATGCAAATTGAAACAACAATGAGATACCACCTAACACCCTCAAAGATAGCCTAACTCAAAAAGTCACAAAGTAACAAGTGTTGGAGGGGCTGTGGAGAAATAGGAACTCTCGTCCACTGCTGGTGGAGCTGGAAGTTTGTACAGCCACTATGGAAATTGATTAGTGATTTCTCAAACAAATGGAAATTGAGTTACCATACCACCCAGCAATCCCCCTACTGGGCATATACCCAGAAGAGGCAAGAAACAAACGATGGCCAGACATCTGTGCTACAATGTTCATTGCAGCACAGTTCACAATTGCCAGGAGTTGGAAACAACCCAAATTTCCATCAACTGACGAATAGATTAAAAAGCTGTGGTACATACAGACAATGGAGTACTACGTGTCCCTAAAATGCAGTGATGAACGCATGAAGCACATTGCTGCATGGGAAGAACTGGAATAAATTATGCTAAGTGAAGTAAGTCAAGCACAAAAGGACAAGTACAATATGACTCCACCGAGGTAAGCTTAAAAAACCAACAAACAATCAAACAACAACAAAAACCAGGTCATATGGGAAAAGCTACTATATACATACATCCCTAGAGTCAGATCCAGCAACTATGGCAGGGGCCAAACCCAATCCAGGGATACATATGGCAGCCAACTAAATAAGAGGGGAAAGAAAGAAGGGGAAAAAGACATGAGTATTGGGGGATCAGGGCACTAATCCACCCAAGGAGAGGGTATTGTTCATATCTCCACAGGAGAGGGAGAAAGAGACTAGGCTTCAACCAGATGCACCAAGATGTGAATACAACATCCCGGCATGTGCCAGGGAACCAGTAGAGGTTGGCAGGGATGGCCCTAATTCCGACTATGTTGACAACCAACCCCTGTCAGAAGAATGCACTTCAGAGGACAGCACTGGGGCTACAGCTTGGGGAGAAGGGCATCTGGGAGTAGAGCACATGGGAGAAACGCAAAGGGTCAAGAGGGAGGAGAAGATATCCTGGCCCTCTTGGCCCACCATGTCCCAAGGACAATGTTCCTGCTCAGAGCAGACAAAGCATGGGGAGGACCGTAGGGCTGCCCCAACCATGGGATACAGTGTTCCTCGCTGAACCATGGCTCTACAGAGGACAGCACTAGAGACACAGTGAGGGAATAGTGCACGGTCTGGCCCCATCACACTGGGGTGAGGCACTGAGGGCATGCAGCAGAGCAGCAGGGGGAGCAGACTGATGAACCCCCTGGAGAATACCAAAAATAGTCTTGGGAGACAAAGTGTGGCACCCCATCAGACTCTACTGGAAAATACTCTTAAAGGCCAACAAACAGACTTTGAGCTATTTATAGGCTTTTCCATTTTTGTTAGTGACTTTCTTTTTTATTGTTATTTTGTTCTTGTTTATTGCTGTTGTTCTTTTTTCCTTGGTTTTGACTTCCTTTGTAGTTTTATTTGGCTTTGTCTGGTTTTTGAACTTACTAATGTATCCGCATGTCTATCTAGATAAGATAGGCGGTATAAATAATTCAGAGATGAAAAGAACAAAGAACGGGACTAATGATTCCAGGGGGATATGAGAGAAGGAGAGGTGAAGGGAAATGCATGGGGGGGGGGTGGGGGGGAAGCCAACCCAGGGACAGAGGAACTACAAGTAAAACTACAATCAATGGAAGGAAGGTTGTAGGATGCCTGGTGGGGCTCAATCAAGTACAATGTAGCAGCGAGGAATTACTAAACCCTAATGAAGTCCCAACATGATGGTGGGACAAAGGGGAATTAAAAAGGAAATAGAGGAAAGAACGAGGAGGCAAAGGACATTTAGAGAAGCCTAAATATAGGCATGTACATATGTGTGTATGTGTATATATATTATGTATATACATATATATGAGAAAGGATTAGAACTATGTATCTATATATTAAGAATTAAGGTTGCAGATGGACATTGGGCCTCATCTCAAGTACTCCCTCAACACAAGAACACTTTGTTCTAACAATCCAGCATTCTGTGATACTCGCATTCCTGACATGACCGCTGAAGACCAAAATGAGTGCATAAGTAAATGTGAAGAAAGCTGATGGTACCCAGCTATCAAAAGATATAGCATCTGGTGCCTTAAAGGCTTCAAGATAAACAGCTGCCATTCAGCTCCGAAGCAACAAAGCCCACATGGAAAATGCACATCAGCCTGTGTGATCATGAGGTGTTAATGGATCAGGTATCAGGCATCTAAGACACAGAATAAAACCATACCCAATGTGAATGGGGGTAGGGGAAATGGAGTGGAGACCCAATGCCCATCTGTAGACAATTGAACATCCCCTCACAGAGAGGTCACAGGGAAGAGATGAGCCAGTCAGGGTACAGTATAGCACCGATGAAACACACAACTTTCCTCTAGCTCTTTGGTGCTTCCTTTACCCCACTATCATGACCTCAATACTACCTTACGAATTGGATTAGACCCCCGCATGCACACTGCTACATATAAGAACCCACAACACGGAGAATCCGAGGTAGAAAACCCCTCAGGGCCAGCAAAGAGAGTAGGGATACCAGGAGGATTAGGGGAGGTGGGGGCTAGAAAGGGGGAACCCATCACAAGGATCAAACTAGAACCCCCTCCCAGGGGGACAAATAATGGAAAATAGGGTGAGGGGTGTCGGAGGATGATGTAAGATGTGGAAAAAATAATCTATAACTTATCAAGGGTTCGTAAGTGAGGGTGAAGAAATGGGGAACAGATATCAGTGGCTCAAGTGCGAAGAGAAAGTTTTGAAAATGATGATGGCGCCATATGTGCAAGTGTACTTGATACATTGGAGGAATGTATGGATTGTGATAAGAGATGTAAGAGCCTCCAGTTAAAGTATATTTTTTAAAAGTCATATTGTTCATGTTCTAATAGACGAGGATTGATGATTAACAGCAGAAAAATAACCCACACCATACACATCTCTATTAGTTCAACCTGCACAATTCACACTGGAGAATTACAGTTGAGCAAACATCCCTCTTGATGGACACCAAAACCGTTGCCACAAGATGAGCTGTAGACAAGAGCGGATATTCCAGTGGAATTTTTTTAATGAGTGAGATCAAAATCCTGAAGCATTTCTTTGAATAACTCTAATGGGAGACGAAACATTGCCATATCTGTATGATCCAGAAGACAAAGTTGAATCAAAGCAATGGCTACCAAGGGTGTGGATGGTCCAGTCAAAGCAAGCGCAGACTGATCATCACCCACTCATGGCCACAGCGTCTGTGATGCTCAAGCCATTTTGGGTGACGACTTCCTGTAGGGTCAAAAAAACGATAACATCTACTTAGTATTTGAATGTTTTGAGATTGCCAAAGTTAACAAAACAAAACACAGAATCTTCATCAGAGGGTCCTTCTTCATCGTGATAGCACTTCTGCCCCTTACTCTCAGCAAACAAGGTCAATTTTGCAAGTTTTATGGAAAATCACTAGACAACCAACTTCCAGTCCTGATTTGACTCCCTCTGACTTCTTTTGCTTTCCTATTCTTAAATCTTTAGAGGGCAGCATTTTTCTTCAGCTAATAATGTTTAAATGTTTACATTTCCAAGGACGCTCAGTTCATTAGAGATGGACTACCGTATATACTTGAGTATAAGCCAAGTTTCAGCACATTTTTCATGTCATTTTTGTGGTAAAATTCAGTGCCATGGCTGATATTTAGGTCGGCTTATACTTGAGCATATACAGTAAATGGCTGATATCATCACTTACCCCCACCCCAAAATTTAAGTCTCTTGAACAAGAGGGAGCTTATGTTGATAAATAATAAAGTTTTTTAAAACATTTTATTAGGGACTCATACAACTCTTATCACAATCCATACATATACATACATCAATTGTATAAAGCACATCTGTACATTCTTTGCTGTCATCATTTTCAAAGCATTTGCTCTCCACTTAAGCCCTTTGCATCAAGTCCTCTTTTTCCCCTCCCTCCCCACTTCCCCTCCCTCATGAGCCCTTGATAATTTATAAATTATTATTTTGTCATAACTTGCCCTATCCGGCGTCTCCCTTCACCCACTTTTCTGTTGTCCGTCCACCAGGGAGAAGGTCACATGTAGATCCTTGTAATCGATTCACCCTTTCCAACCCACTCACACTCTACCCTCCCAGTATCGCCCCTCACACCCCTGGTCCTGAAGGCATCATCACCCTGAATTCTCCGTGCCTCCAGCTCTTATCTGCACCAGTGTACAACCTCTGATCTATCCAGACTTGCAAGGTAGAATCTGGATCATGGTAGTGGGGGGTGGGGGCAGGGAAGGAAGCATTTAGGAACTGGAGGAAAGCTGTATTCTTCATCGGTGCTAAGTTGCACCATGACTGACTCATCTCCTCCTCTAGACCCCTCTGTGAGGGGATCTCCATTGGCTGACAAAGGGGCTTTGGGTCTCCACTCTGCACTTCCCCCTTCATTCACTATGGTATATATATATATATTTTGGATGATGCCTTATACCTGGACCCTTTGGCACCTCGTGATCGCACAGGCTGGTGTGCTTCTTCCATGTGGGCTTTGTTGCTTCTGAGATAGATGGCCGCTTGTTCACCTTCAAGCCTTTAAGACCCCAGACACTATCTCTTTTGATAGCCGGGCACCATCAGCTTTCTTCGCCATATTTGCTTATGCACCTGTTTGTCCTCAGCGATTGTATCATGGAGGTGTGCGCCCAACAATATTATTTTTTGTTCTTTGATGCCTGATAACTGATCCCTTTGGAACCACGTGATCACACAGTCTGGTGTGTTCTTCCATGTGGGCTTTGTTGCTTCTGAGCTAGATGGCTGCTTGTTCATCTTCAAGCCTTTAAGACCCCAGACGCTATCTCTTTTGATAGCCGGGCACCATCAGCTTTCTTTACCACATTTGCTTGTTCACCCGCTTTGGCTTCAGCGGTTGTGTCGGGAGGGTGAGAATCATAGAATGCCAGCTTAATAGAAGAAAGTATTCATGCATTGAGGGAGTGCTTGAGTAGAGGCCCAAGGTCCTCTGCCACCTTAATACTAAACCTATAAATATAGGCACATAGATCTATTTCCCCATCCATATATATATATATATATATATATATATATTTGCATGTATATGTCTTTGTCTAGACCTCTATAAATGCCCTTTGCCTCCTAGCTCTTTCCTCTATTTCCCTTGGCTTTCCTCCTGCCCCACTCTCATGCTCCGTCCCCACCTGGGTTATAGCTATAACTCTTCCTTACGTTACCTTACCCTTGATCATTCTCTACCAGGCCTGCCACTCGCACCTCACCACCAATTTGGATCCCATGTTGTTTCCTTGTCCCTGGGTTTGTTAACACCACTTCCTTATCCCCCACCTCTCCCTATCCCAAGTCCCCACGGAACTGTCGGTCCTGTTGTTTTTCCTCCAGATAGTTCATCCAGCCTATCTTATTTAGACAGACCTGTGGAGATAATAACATGCACAAAAGCAAGACAGAGGAAAACAAAGTTTGTTTTTGAATTATCTTTTAAAATATTTTACATGAACTCTTCAAAGCCCCCATATATAGTAAGTGCTAGTAAGAAAAATAGAGCAGGATAAAAGGAGCTGAGATAAGAGGGATCTGATTTCAGGTAGGAATTGAAAGGTTCTAAAGGCCTAAACTAAGATGCCTCTCTTGTGGAAAGACCTGGGGAAAGTGGCAGCGTTTTCTGGGGTCATTAGATTTCTGGGGAAATACAGAATTGCAAGTGAAAATGGTAGGAAGCAGCTTGCCTAGTGTTTTAAAAGTAGCTAGAGATGTGGGAAAAGGAAGGAGGGGTGTGCCAGAGGGATGATGGATTATGTGGGGTTTGGAGGGAGAGGGCATTGAGCAGATATAGTAATATGCTTGAACATGAACACATTGCTCCAAACAGTTTTGTTCCATTTTGCTTATCCCTCCATCATTCCTTATTTTTCCCATTGAATCTTACAATGTTACAACTCTAGATGTGGATCTGTCTTTAGTTATTTCGGTTAAGATTTACTGAATGTTTTCTTCCCTTCCAGTTTTCTTTTCTTGTTTTGCACATATCATGATAATACGTTTTCTTTTTTAGCTCTCATTTGAAATTTTCAGCTCAACTCTTTTGCTTCATCACTTTTTCTATTTGCTTTAACTACTGTCTGTTCAAGCGCAAGTTTCCAGAGCCTCTTCTGAGATCTACTTCTGTCGTTTATTCCATTCCTATCTTTTCCTGTGCTCGGTGTCATCCCACAGCTCATGTGGCTCCATTCATTACTACTCAGTGCATACATTCTGTTCTTGAGATGCACTCTCAATTTTGTCTCTCATGGAGAGCATGAACTTGCATATTTGAAAATGGTGGTTTGTTCCATGGTTGGTCCCTGGCCTTGATATAGCTGTTCATATTAAGTCTTTCTATCACCTCTTTTATCAAATTGATGTAATCAATCTGATTCCTATATCGATTATTGTATAGTTGATGTGGATAGCCACCATTTATATTATTGTTTCCAACTTTCATATTCTAATAATTAATAATTATCAATGCAGCTTAATTGCAACTATGATTATTTTCACATCAAGGAAGTTTTAGTGTTAATTATGACAAAATAATAATGACTTGTAAATTTTCAAGGGTTCATGAGAGAGGGGGAAATGGGGAGGGAGTGAAAAAAAATAAGGAACTGATAGCAAGGGCTCCACTAGAAGGCAAATGTTTTGAGAATGATGATGGCAACAAATGTACACATGTGCTTGAGACAATGGATGGATGTATGGATTGTGATAAATATTGTACGAGACCCCGATAAAATGATTAAAAAGTAACAAGGATAAGAAATACATTTAAAAAAGACATTTCTTATAACTGATCCAGTGGTTTATCAGGCCTGGTGGTTGGGGAAACTGAGGAGGATTCAAGAGCAAATAATGAATGAAGGAGGGGAAGGGAGCACTGGAGCTTACTGTGATGATGATGATGATGTATATACAATTCTTTTAAAAGGCAACTTGACTACGGAAGTGTGTGACATGTGAATTTTATATCAATATATCTCTTTTTAAAGAAAAAAAGTAGAATTCTTAAACTTTATATTTGGATCTTGTGTTGGTGCTTAAGTTTAAATAATAATTATATTAATTGGTCTTCCTTATAGGAGTATAAATATTATCCAATAATAAAAACATTCTACTTCAAAATACAGCTTAAAATGTTACTTTTGATGATGAATTCAAAACCGTTTCTCTTTGATTTGCCTTTGCCGGCATAGTAAAGCATATGGTTTTTTTTACCTCAGCTCAAAAATACTACCAGTCAATCTCAACTCACAAATGCTTAGAATATTGTCATTTATTTATTTTTGATGACTTCCAATATATCTAGGTCCTTACTTTGTATGTTCCACATCTCACTATTAATAACTATTTCCAGCTGGTTTTTTTTTTCTCATTTTGAGCCATTTCCCATTAGCAAATGAAGATACCAAAAGTTTTGTTCCACTCACATCATTGATGTCAACTCAGCCCTGGTGATAACTTTTCCCTAGTGGGACAGTGGGTTAAGCACTAGGCTTGAGTTTGAAGACATCAGCCATTCATTGGGAAAAAGATGAGACTTTCTACTTCTATAAAGACTTAACAGTCTCTGAAACTCCTGGGAGCAGTTTTATAGTGTTTTATACTCTGCTCTATAGTGTCGCTGTGAGTCAGAACAGATTAGGTGGCAGCGAGTTTGTTTTGTTTGCTTGTTTCACGGTCTGCTTTCAAGAGGCAGTTCTTCTTCCCCCATTTTAATCTGAGCACCTTCTAATCCCAGTGACTCATCTTCTGGCGCTATATCTGATGATGTCCACTGCTAGTTCTGAGATTTTCAGTGCTGCATGGTGCAGTTGGCTAAGCTAACCACAAGTTTGGTGGTTCAAATCCAC
This sequence comes from Tenrec ecaudatus, assembly GCF_050624435.1. Lineage (NCBI taxonomy): Eukaryota > Metazoa > Chordata > Mammalia > Afrosoricida > Tenrecidae > Tenrec > Tenrec ecaudatus. Next base: position 16,543,745 of record NC_134544.1, read on the forward strand.
CAGCCATTCCTTGGGGGGGGGGGGAAGATTTCCTCCTATAAAGATTGACAGCCTTCAGACACTTTATGTAGGGTCCCTATGAGTCAAAATAGATTCTAAGAGAGGAGCTTTGTGAATTCTTTCAGAAGTTTGTCTTTTCTTTCTTTCTTGCTAGTCTGGCAGTCCTACGGGAACTGTCCCCTATCTGTGTTCTTCATAGTATGTGAAATGCTGGTGGCAGTCTTCGCCACATCACAACAGCACTCAGAGAGCCTCAGGACAACAGTCTGACAGAGAAGTGGGGGTGCGTGTGTTAGAACAATCTTGGGAGTGCTTAGGCAGATGTTCAAACCAAACCAAATATGTTTCCCTGCAGTCAATGTTGACACATTGTGCCCTCATAAGACATATGACAACCTCTCTGAAGGGTTCCCCAGGTCTTCCCTGTATGGACGTTCTGGCCACAGAGTTCCCCTTGAAGTAGCTGGTGGGTTCAAATTGCTCATCGGTTAGCCCTTGAGCACTTTACCCCTGCTTCACCCGGGCTCCTTTGCAAAAATCTCAAACCAAAAAGGACCTTTCACCGAGACTGTAGCTCTTTACAGGAGTGAAACCATGTCTTTTTCCCACAGAGCAGCCAGGGGTTTCAAAGTGCTGAGCTTGGTGTCGGCAGCCACTGTGGAACCATCCCACCCGCAGGACTCCTCCTGCAGTGGCAGCTGAGGGCTTGGCCCGGGTTCCCGAAGAAGAGCCGTGGCTTACCACCTAGACACTAAATAAAGAGATTGTTTCAAAGAGGAGTTATCCAAGGAACCCAATATATCAATGTTGATTCTGTAGATGAAAGTAATTGATTTCCTGTATAGTCTTTTATAACACAAATAGAGGCATTTTATAATGATTCTTCATTTCTTCATGAATTTCCATAATGGTAGATATTCTGATTATTTATGATGTTTTAGTTTTATCAGTAATAGCCATTTCTGCCCTTGAGTGATAGTCATTTTGCATATACGAGATGAGAACTGCTGGATTATAGAATATGCATCTTACCCTGTTCAGATATTGTCAAATCGCCTTTCAAACTCATTGTGTCCATTTCTTCTCCCAGCAAAAGTGATTGAGAATTCACATTCCCCTACCCTCACATGGCACTTTTATATAAATGCATGTAAAGTAACAGTCTATAGAAAATATTTTTAGAGTTTGCTGTTTATTGCCTCTTCAACCGTCTAGATTCCTTCCAAAGAGAAACATTTCTGACTATAAATTTTTTAAAGGTAGAGACCATTAGAATGTTTTCTTCACTGCTTTGTTCTGGCACTTAAAACAGTGCCTGCTACACATTCGTTGTTCAAAAACTATTTGTTAAGAGAAAAATATGGTCTCAAACGCAGAAGTATAAAAAGGAAATCATCATGCCATACCGAAGTTTTAAAAAATATTAAATCATTTTATGTAGCTTTGCCACAAAAGTATATATGTGGTAATATATTTTCAAATAATTGGGAGCATGCCAACTTCGGGGCCATTTATTATTACAAGGACCCCTGGTGGCTTAACAGGTTACAAGTTGTCCTGCATTCTCAAAGGACATCTGCAAGGTTCGAACCATCAGATGCTCTATGGGAGAAAGATGAATCTTTTTACTCCTGCAAAGAGTTACAGTCTCAGAAATCCAGAGTAGCAGTTCTATGCAGTCCTATATGGTCATCGTGAGCCAGAATCGAGCAGGTGACAGTGAGTTGAGTTATGAAGAATTGTGCAACAGCTTTTAAGTTGGAAACTGAATGTTTGACTAAACTGGGCATCTTTGTTTTAGCAGATAGCTGAATGGATGATCACATAAAGTAAGGTTGACTTACTGAATAAATGAAATAATTTCTTATAAAAGAATTGTTAAATAAAGGGAAGAAAATATAGAAGTCAAACAGTTCTAACTTGTTATAAAATTTTATTTCTTGAAATAAAAATTTCAAAGCAAATCAATACAAAATTAACATGAATAAAATCTTGATGGGATAAAAATATCCTTTATTAATATTCTCTGTATTTGATAGGTTTTAAATGTGTCACCAAAAATCACTAGAGATTTTCCTACAAGAATAAGGGCCTTATCTGTTTTCTTCACATATGTGTCTCAAATTCCTAGAATGGGTGAAAGCATATAGTATCACCTCAGTTACTATTTGGTGAAGGGAGTTCAGATAATTTGGATTTATTTATCTTGAGCTTTGAGCCTAATATTTGCCACATTGAGAAAGAGATTTTTTTTAACCAAAGCAAATTAGTCAGCCAAATAACTCAAATAATTCATGGAAAGCTAGGCAATGCCCACAAATCCTCACACCTGAGCCAGTAGGTACCATCACAATATATGAAGAAAAGACTGAAATTGTCTAGGACGTTGTCTTGCTTGGATCCACTTCAATGCTCATGAAAGTGGTAGTCAAGCGATCAAAGGATGCGTTATATTGGGTGAATCTGCTGCTCAAGAGCTCTTGAAAGGATTGAAAAGCATGGATGTTACTTTGAGGACTGAGGTGTGCCTGACCCAAGCCATCGTACTTTCAATAGCCTCATATGCCCGCGAGTCAGACCTTCAATAAGGAAGGCCGAAGAAGGACTGTCTTTGAATGAAGGTGCCAAGAAAGAATCTGGAGCATGCCATGGACTGCCAAAAGAAGAAACAAATTTGCCTCAGAAAACGTACAGCCAGAATGCTCTTTGGAAGAGAAGATGGCATGCCTTGTGTACATTGATCATGTGATAGACAGAGATAGGCCCTGGAAAAAGAGAGCACGCTTAGAAAAGTAGAGGGGCCGGAGAAAAGCTGAAGACCCTTGTCAAGGTCGATCGACAGCGGCTGCAGCAGTGGGCTCAAACATAGCGCCCATTGTGAGTGCGGCACGTGTTTGTGCAGTGTTTCCTTCTGCTGTGCTTCGCGTTACGATGCGTCGGGACAGGCTCGATGGTGTCTAATAACAAAAATGACAACTGCAGACAAGGCTTCCTCAGCACCCGAGTCTGTTCCATCCCTCTTTCCAGTTCTCCAGTCGTAACTTTGGAAGGAACTCCTGCCCCGTTAATGTTCTGACTGTCCAATTCTGCCTCTTTCTCTGCCCACACCCATAATAAGATTTCGCTTCCGATGATACAAACAAATGCCCCAACTCTAAGAGAATTCAGGGAACTAACATGACTTCTGGTCAAAGCCTCCTGTAGTTTCTCCAATAACCATTGAATCATTGGGGACTACTCTTTAGATCGATGTGTTCATCTAAGTCCCCTTTTGTGAGTTCTGATGGAATTCTCTGCTCCCAAGTAGTCGTTCCAACCTTCCAAATCTCAGCAAAAGATATGTCCTTTTCAGTTCTGCCTTGCGTTCATCGTAGTCCCTTGTCTACATCATTTCCTGTCCCTTTCTCAGATTCAAATGCCCCAGAACTGGGCAGATTTCAAAACTCTCCCCTAACGATTCACATTTTCCTATAATTTGCCCTAAGCAAATGTTGTCAGTTTCTCTAATAAACTAAAGTCATACTTTTGTATTTTCCTTTCATAAATAATGGAATCCAGCAAAAGCCAGGTGTTTCTATGTTCTATTTTTCCCGTTTTACTTAATTATAAATATTTTCTGATGTTTTGGCCAACCCACCTAAATAATTTCTCCCTTCATCTGATATAATCAGAAGTCAAGTTATTAATCAGAAAGGCTATTCAAAGGAAGCTACTCCCTCACAGACTCTCATTCCACGTTACTTAGGGGAACAGCCATCACAGCGTTTTAAACTTCTTTGTAATTTTTATCTCTTTTCATAGTTGACCAGGGGGAAAGTGAAGACTACTGGTGAATAAGGGAGAATTTGAAATTGTACAGGAAGATGCTTTACCTGAGAAATAGCAAGTCAGGAATTAGAAACTTCATTTCACTCCATAGTAGGAAGTAAATTTCAAGTGAATTGCAAGAGTTAGAAAAGTTACAAACTTTTTCTTCTTTTTTTTTAAGGAATTATTGTTTGCTGTTCGGTGCCATTGAGTAGGTTTGGACTCACAGCGTCCCTGTGTGCAACAGAATACAGCACTCGGTGGTCTTGTCTCCTTCTCACGGCGGCTCTTCTGTGTGCCCCGTTGTTGCAACCACTGTGTCGAGCCACCTTCTCTAGGCGCTTCCACTTCTCCATGACCCCACTGCTAGGAACTGGTCTCTCTTCACAACATGTCTGAGTACTGAGATGACATCTCTCCATGTTTGCTTCTCAGCAACATTCTGGCTGTACGTCTTCCAAGACAGATTTGTTTGTGCTTTTGCCAGTCCCCAGGATTCTTTGCGAGCATTCAAATGCATCGATTCTTCTTTAGCCTTCCATAAGCATGTCCCTTATACAAGGCATGGCTCTGTTGGCAACGTGGTTATGCTTGCAATTAGAAGCCACCAGTCACGATGCAGGAGAAAGACAGGGCTTTCTCTTCCTGTAAAGAGTGGAAATATACACGAAGGAACCCTCTGGTAAATCAACTCAGACCATTTACCAGGGATGCGAATAGTCTTGTTATCATGCAGAATGCATTAGAAAGTGGATTATTCCAGCTAGACCACAGGATGTACACTGTTACAGGTAGGAACTGGAAACACAGGGAATCCAAGACAGATGATCCCTTCAGGACAAGTGTTGAGAGTGGTGATACTGGGAGGGTGGGGGGAAGGTGGGGTAGAAAGGGGGAACTGATTACAAGGATCTACATATAATCTCCTCCCTGGGGACTGACAACAGAAAAATTTTTAAAAAGTAGATTATTGAAGATGTAGTTAGATTAAATTTATACATTTTCATTTTATCTCCCTTTGTTCCATTTTGTTTGGTCTAGTTTTTAATACATTCTGCTTTCCTTTCTATTGAGGTTTTTATCTGCTTTACTTTGTTATTGTTGTTAATATTTTTTCTTTTTGTGAAATCCAGGGTAGGCAAACCTATAGAGACATTAACTGGAATAATGGTTTCTTGGGGGTGTGGCAGGGGAGGCAGGGGCAGGGCACAGGGAGGGGAGCTCATAACGATGAGTTCAAGAGAAAGAAAGTGCTCTACCACTAACTGGGGGATGATTGTACTCCTGTTCCTCTTTTTTTCCCAACAGTCTAATTGGCATATATTTCACATACCATACAATTCAATAGTTCAATCTCATGAAGAAGAGTTGTACAAATATCACCACAATCAGTTTCAGAATATTTTTTTCATTCTTGCATTCATCATTAATAGCTCTCCATTCCCCACCTCCCCACCACCCAACTTCCCTGCCAGACACCAAAGGAATCATTGTTCCAGTTACTATCTTTATAGGTTTACGTTGACCTAGTTTCTATGTGAGCCTTGGTGATTCGACCATTAGACACTGTTCATTCAAGGCATACAACATCCTTCGTAGGCCCCACCAGAAGGACTGGACGGAGTTCAGTAAGTGAACTGGGCTTTGCTCCAAACTCCTCTGTAGCCATCCATTTAACTTAAGGGTGAGATGCCCTAACATTAGTAAAAAGCACGTGACTACTAACCCAGGGGCAAAGGACTGGCAGAAGTGGGACTTTGTTGGTATCTCTTGCCCTGGGTGTGCTCAGTGAGCGGTGGCTTCAGAAGTACCATAAACCTACTATTTAATACCTTACTTGCTTCATTGTGGCATTATTAATCTGGTAGGCATGGACCTGCTGCTGAGAATAAATATTATTGGAAGATTTGTCCTATTTCCAACCCCTGTTGTTTGTCTAGTGTTCAGTCACTTAAGAGTTAAATTTGTACAAGTCAGAAATTCATATATTTGTGGTACATAACTTACCTCGACTTGTGTAATCTCCTTTTCTCTACCATGCTTTAAATTCTACACGATTCGCTAAACTACTGGACAACTCTTCTTGATGCCATTGAACAATAGTGAATTGTATCTGTGAGTAATATGCCAGTGCAATGGTTAAAAAATCATTTCAATATGAAGAAAATAACAAACAAATAACTGTATTTTTTATTAGCTTAAAAACAACAACAACAACAACAACAGAGTTGCATTCCCAGAAACCCACGGGGGCAGTTTACCCTATGCTATAGGACCTCTTTAAATCTGCATCAACTCCATGTCAATGCGTTTGCTTTTTAAATTGGGGAGTGGCACTCAGGCAGACCGTAGTCCTTAAAGTAACCTCCTTGCTTGCCAACCTTTCCTTGAGCAGCAAATTCCCCAACTGCATTGTGTCATTTCATCTCGTGCCTGCTGCTTCCATGTGCCTGGCTTGTGGATCCAGGCAAGATGAAATCCGTGACAACTTCAATCTTTCTTCTGTTTATCATGATCTCTGAAGAGATGCCCTTATTTATTTCACCACAAAAAAGGCCAAAATACATAATAAAATATTAAAATAAACAGCAGACCACAGAAGGCACATGCCACCAAGATGTGGCTGTTGTTAGGTGCCATCAAGTGGTCTTGACAGAGCGATTTGACAAACTACAGAAGGGCACATTGCCTGGTCCGGGGCCGTCCTCACAGGTATAACCTCTTGTAGGGGAAATAGTCTGTTCATACTGATAACAAAGCCTTTAAGTGATTGCTAAAAAAAAAAACAACAAAGAAACTGAATGAGGTTAAAAGCTAATTCAAAAGTGAGGAACTTATTTATATTCAGTAGATCAAATATTATGTATGAAAGTGTATACCATATGTGTGTGTGTGCCATTGTTCTTTGGCGCTGTCAAGTCCATGCTGGCTCACAGCAAACCTATGCATAAGAGAAGAAAACACTGCTGGACCATGCATCAGCTGACAATCGCGGCGATGTTTAAGTCCATTGTTGCAGTCACCGTGTCAAGCAGTCTTGCTGAGGGTCTCCCTCTATTTTGCTGACTCTCTACTTAAGCAAATGTCTCCTTCCAGGAGTTGGTCTCTCCTGATACCATGTACAAAGTAAATGGTACTGAGATGAAGTCTCTCCATCATCTCCTCTATAGAATAGCCTGATTGTTGGTTGGTTCTTGCAGTCCAGGTACTTTCAGTATTCTTCACTAACACCATGATGCAAAGGCATCCATTTGTCCTCAGTCTTTCTTATTAATCGTCTAACGTTCACATGCCTACAAGACCACTGAATGGACTGTGGCTTGGACCAGGTGATCCTCAGTCCTCAGAGTGATATCTTTACACTTTGACACTTGAAGAAGATCACATGTAGCCGATTTGCTCAGTGTAACACATCTGATTTACTGACTGCTCCTCCTATGAGCATTGACTTTGGATCCAAGCAAGATGCATTCTTTGACAAGTTCAATCTTGTCTCCATTTATCACATATTTCCAAGTAATGATAATAATGATAATAAAGAAATTCAAATTAACAAAATTGTTCCAGATAATAGTGAGCAGTCTTGTCCAAATTTGATCACATGGAGAATGACATGTGACTAATGGAGGAATAGCCCTGGTTGCTGTGTTTACAGATTGGACTGAGCTCTTCAAGGTCTGTAGCTTGAAACCGCCATCCACTCCGCAAGACAAAGACGGCGTCTCTACCCATGCAAACAGTCAGAGTCACAGACACTCACAGGGGCAGTTTCTGTCTGGTCCTACGAGGTCGCTCTGAATCAAGGGCAGTGAGTTTGTTTTTTGTGGTGAAGAATCAAAGCACAAATTGTACAGTGACTTTGGAAAGTAATTATGAATTAAGAATACCTAAAAGAAGTCCTAATATTTGACGTTATAATGTGCTTTCATGAAATTAAAGAGTGTTCTAAATAAAGAGAAAAAATCCCTCTATAAGTGAATTATGTACTTAGACATGATTTGGCATATTAAATGACTGAAAATAGTCTCTTAAGTCTTGATATGATTTTAATATACTTTATTACATTTATTTTATTGTCATACAAAGGAAAAATAAAAACTTATTAGGAATTAAGCAAGAATACTTTGAAGTAGTTCATGAATCCAATATGGAGTACAGTAATAAACACATAGGTCAGTTTTTACTGAGTAAACACACTCTGGTGCCAACAGGTTTTCTGTGATGGTTTTGGTTGACTGTGTGACTCCCTCTTATAGCTGTGCTCAGGATCCCCATAGTCCCCAGACCCTGTGTTGCTATTGGTACTTTCCCAGTTGGACTTTTTGACACAAAACTTTCTTTACGAGTTGTCAAAGATCCTTGTGTTCTGGCTAGGAATGTTCAGCTTCCCTCCATGGGAAGCCTCCTCATGGCTTATTAGGTACTTGAAGCCTTTTTATGGCTGTTGCTTCCTCCTCCAGTTCCCAGAAACTCCTGCTGTCTGATGTCCATACCTGGCTGGTATTCATTCTCACCTTAGCTACACTAGCTAGAATATTCTGTAAAGTTAAGTATAGATACTCACTTCTGAATTCTAGGCTCAATACTAACTGTTAGGTACATATTATGCTACCTAATCTACTCAATTAAGGAAATGGGTTAAGTGTTTAATCACATCATTCTAGATCTTAGCAACAGCCCTGTTACAGAAGTAGCATTCTCCCTAATCAACAGATGAATAAGCTGAAACTTGGGACATTTAAGTAAATTTCCCGACACAATGATAGCAAATTTAGAACTCAAACCCAGATCTATATTGATGCCAAAGAAAGGGAGTTATCTGCTTTAAGTTCAACACTCAGTTTAAAAAATGGGATTTTACATCAGGTAAGGGAAAAGACATTTGAGAAGTAAGTGAATATTTGAGGTCATTATGGTTTACAGCTACATGAAAAACAAGGAGGAAGAGACATAATCTTTTGTCCCTTCCTATAGATAGACCAGTGGTTCTCAACCTCCATGATGCCATGACCCTTTAATACTGTTCCTCATGTGGTGACCCCCTAATCATAATATTATTTTTGTTGCTACTTCATAGCTGTAATTTTGCTACAGTTATGAATTGGGTGACCCCTGTAAAAGGGTCGTTCAACCCAAAGGGGTCAAGACCTACAGATTGAGAACCGCTGCTACAGACAGTACCTAGCACTGCATCTGGTGAAAATAATTTCCAGTAATGTCTGATATTTTTTATGAGTCTTTCCAGTGTTTTCACCAGGAAATATAGGGTTCAACTGGTAGCAGATTCAAGCAAAAGGTCCATTTGAGGTTGAAGTAAAGTGGCAATGGGAATGACTTGCATAAGGTATAATTAAGACTGACCATATGTATGAATATTTTAATATGCAATTAAATATTTGCTTATTCTGTACCTGAATCAGTCCACTACCCACAATATTTTGAATATTCATAAAAACATTGAAGCATTATCCTGATATTTTCATTAGAATGTAATTATTTTAGTTAAAATCTCATTCTGTGAAGTCTTTTCTGTCATCTCAATGCTACCCTAATTAATAGGCTACCTGAGATAATGTTAAAGATTTTTCTGTGACATTATCATGCAGTGCCATCTCTTTATGTGACATTTTGAATTCTTTAATGTTCTACATTTTTCACTTAAAAATTAGTACCTGGGGCCAGTTAGACATTCGATGGTACTTCTCAAGTTCAGACGGATGGCTCACCCACTGATCAGAATCTCTGAAGGGAAAGCATCTGTAATGAGCTCGGCAGGTGCTTCTTATGCATCCCCAGGTTTGACAAAAACACCGATCCAGAAGGGCTTTCATTTCTGTGACTGCAGGAGGATATACAGGAGTGTACCCTCTTTACAGGAGCTTCAAAAATTCATGGAGAAATGGAGCTCAAAGATATCGGATATTTTCCATGAACTTCTTGAAGATCCCTCATATTCTAGCTGGAAGTAAGTAAAAAGAAAATGCGGATACATTCACACATCTCTCTTATCCTTAGTCCACTGTGAACTTGGAAAGTTATGTGACTTCTTTCTTCAAGTGGAATGAGCACACAGCTTTGGGAGTAAGGAAGCAGTTTTATAGATGGCACACCGTGTTAGACTGGGTTAACCAGAGACGCAAATTCAGAGACACTCACATGGGTGTAAAAGAGAGCTTTATATCAAAGAGCAATTGTATATTGAGTAAACATCCCGGCCCAGTCCAGATCAAGTCCATAAATCCAGTATTCACCCATATATCCGATACTAGCCTATAAATTCCTCTTCAGACTCTACACAGCACATGCAATGATGCCAATGCAGGAAGATCACAGGCCGGTTGTTGAAAAGTCTTGTGGATCCAGTGGCAGAGGAAGCATCTCAGTGCTGGCACGGGTCTCCACGTGGCTCCTCAACAGGAAGGCAAAGCAGAGAGAGCAAAGAAAGTCCCAGAATCCTCTTGAGAAGGCCATGCCCTCAAGGAGGCATCATCAGACTGTGACCTGATTGACAGGCTAGACTCCACTCCTTCACGCTTAATAAACTCAAGTTGACATGAGATTATATAACTACCACACACACTGTTCATAACTGCTCAGTCCTTTTCCCAGCTGTCTGCCTTCCTAGAGGCCTTAAGGAAATGTCAGCATGTAAATAAGGTGAAGAAAGTAATTCTGATGGTTTCTATGCCAAATCACTATTGGACACAGCATAGTGAGGATTTTGCATTTATTGAGTACCTACATAGATTAACCCTTTTAATTCTTCAAATAATCTGACCAAAGTAATTACTCGATAGCAAAGCTGACAAGTTTACAAAAGAGGACACAGAGAAAGAGTATTTAACTGGCTCATTCCAGTCCTCAGCTTCCTTGAAGCTGAGATTCAAATTCAGAGGCTAGACACCCAAGCATGCCCCATAATAGGAACATACTAACTATAATTACCAGTATTTTTAAAATCAATTTTCTCTTGGTTAGATTAGCTCTGTTATTTTTCACAAAACCATTTTATTGTGAATTTGGGTGAAGATTTGTCAAACAGATCACCCATTTTACATGAAACAAGTTATCCACATTCTGTTTCCACCTACTTATTGCGATCTGTCATTTGAAATGCCCCTCAATGTACCATCACTTACCCCCTGTCCTTCCCGTGTTTCCTGCTTTTCTTCCTCGTTTCATAACTCTATGTAGGTTGTCCTTCAATAAATGCAGCCCTCGTCATCACACATGGTTGATCATTCACACACAGTGACCGGAGGAACTAAATGGTGCCCCGCCACCATGACCAACTGCTCTGAAAATGATGATAGAAGATCCTGGAGAGAGTCAAAGCTGCTGAACAACACTCAAAGTAAACTTTGATCCAGCGTAAACTTTGGATCCTGTTCTGGATTCCAAACCCCGAGATCAAGTGTCTCAACCTCAGATACCTAAAAGGATGGAGAAGAAAGCATGCAAGAGACTTAAGTTCTAGATTCAACTTCAGCAGATATAGAGACAGGTCTAGACGTTTCCTGCCCTTTTTATGAATTGCATGACCTAGCTTTCACTTGCTGCTTCTCATACAAACATAGTTACAGGGAAAACCGATAGCATGAGCATGAGGAACAATAAATGACAATTGACCTTTGACCTCCATGTTAGAGCTAGAGAAGAAAGTGACAGTGACAAATAGGACACTAGATCCACGTGTCATCTAAAAAGAGCACTGTGACCTGTTCTAACTAATGCCCATTATGCTTAAATTCAGCTCTGTGGTCCCAAATATTCTGGTTTCTGAACAGAAATAGAAAATTTTATTTTAATTTGACAGCTTGCACATTTTTATTATTCCCCCATTTAAGCAAAACATTGTGCTAGCCCAAAACTGCAGATTGGCATACTGATCCATCCCATTAACCGCTGGTTTGGACCCTTGGTTCCCCACGAATAGTCAGTAACAACCGAGTACTTAATAATCTGTACTTCATTATGAAAAACACTTACATGAAAAATAACACCAGGGGACTGAGCTTTCATATCAGTTCCATTGACTCGAAATGCCCTTCCTCTACATTTTGTTTGGCTGACTTATTTTTGTTAGTCAATTTTAGCTGAAAAATACTTTCTCTAAGAGATGTCCCCTGATGCTTCTGTCAACTCTCATCCACCACGGCACCCAGTCTTGAGCCATCACACGCCTTTCCTTCCAGGCAGTGCCAGCTATGCAAATGAGCCCATGGGTTACCTGGTTTCCTTATTGTTTGTCAGTCTCGCCTACCCATTCAAAGATAGTTTCCCAGGAGAGCAGGAACTTCCCTTTTCTGGTTCAACGTTGTGTCCTGAAGACGTAGAACAGGTGTCTTCTCCATGGCACATACGCAAGGAGCATTTCATCAAGGAGACTAAGAGTTACTCACTCTTAGTCTTACCTCCTCCATGCCCACAAACAGAGATAAAGTATCCCCATCGCTGCCTTTTCTGGTGCCAACACTCAAGAGTTTGCCGATGCCCATCTGTGAAGTAAGGGAATGCTGAATCCATCATTGACAACTTGGAGAGACTCATTGAGTTTGTACTTATCCTCCTCAAGTTGGATTTCTGAGCTTTAATATCCATAGTATTTGAATGTATCAGCAAATTATGTGTCACATTATTCCAGAAATTGCATATTTGATCTGACCATGGTTTCCAACAAAAAATGACCTTTAATAAAATGATCTGCATAGCAAGCCCATGGGATTCACTTACTTTGTTAGGCAATTAACCCAGTATATTACCAAAAAATTATACATTTCATATATATTAATAAAAAGTCATTTAGATGCTTCTGATATACTGTAAAGCCTCTGTAGTTTGGACAAAATACGGCTTTTCATCTATACACAGTCAAATGGTTGCTTAATAACACAATTATCTTTGGCTGATTGATTCTGGGAATTTTACTGTGTTTCTTTTTCTCAATTGTACTGTGATATTTCACATCTCATATTACTTTAATTTTTTAGGGAACAAAGTACTTCTTGCTCGAAGTGACATTTTTGTCTTTTGGCAATGCCTGCTATGAACTGAATACTGCGAATCTGGATTGCTAGAATTGATCAAAAATTAGTGAGGCCTAAGATTCCATCGACAGCTTTCCCTTTTATCTGCATCTTTAATGAAAAAAATAATAACAATCAAGTTTCCTAACAGGAACTCGCAACATAAACGTCTATCAAATATTCCTATAGAAAGTCAGTACACTAATGAAATTGTGGATAACATCTGCTATCGTTTGGCAAAAAGCAGGCTTTTAGAAGCTTAACTTTTGTTGTCTTTGGAGATGAAAGAGCTTATGTGTGTTATCTCTTCCTGTGCTTCTGCTGCCTTTCTAAGTGGAGAGAGACATTGTAAATAGATTGACAATTTTGGTAAGTTGAGTTTGGGGACTTTTCTTCTAGATGCGGCATCTGGAAGCTTAAAAGCCATCCTGCCACATAGCTACAGAAATCCTGTATGCTACTAGTGTGATAGTATGAGCCATTTGGGGACTACATAGAGATTAATATATCTGATCAAGATACTTGGCTGTTCACCAGAAGGCTGACAGATCAAACCTACCTTGAAGCTGCACAACTCAAAGACCTGCTCTTCTGCTTTCCAGAATGGTTCTTAGCCTGAAAACTCCAGGAGGCAGCTCTGCTCTGTGTCACAGGGATGTCCAGGAGTCCAAAGGAACTCAGTGGTCTCAGAACAGCCTCAGGTCTCATAACCTCTGGAGAATTTCAGTGAAACCTTTGGCAACCTGACCTAATTTCCATAGAAATACAGTAAAAAACTCCCTAAATCTGATAAGTAGAGTTCAAAATGACCCCATGGGAAATTCACGGTTTTGTTCTTGTGAGGTTGGAGTATTTCTCGATCACTGTTACTGATACACAGGTGCATAAATTTCACAATGACAATTGTAGCATGAGAAACTAAAATAAGAAAATGACATACAATCATGGGACTGTGTTTTCCTAATCCTTCTTCCCCCGGCCCACGGGTAAACTCTTGAGCACATGGAAGCAGAATTCGAGGAGGGCAATGGTAGATATCGATTGCCTGTTCCATCACTTCTGCATTTTCTTCACTCCGGCAGCGCGCTGAGTATCGAGAACTGCTCTGGTTCTAAGCCCTACAGTGGAGATAGAATGTGTCGCCCTTGGAAAGAGTCTGTCTGAGCTCGGACATTCAGTGCACAAACCTAGTGCCTGTGTTAGGTTTACCAAGCAGTTCTTCGGCTTGCAGGTGGGGGGTTACCAGGATGTAGACAGATGGATACAGATGCTGCAACAGCGGTCTTGAGCGTAGGAATCTTTGAGAGGATGGAGCAGGAATGGACCATGTTTCCTTCTTTTGTACAAAGAGTTGTGATGGGTCAGAATCACTCGATGGTACCTAATGTCCTAACCTTGAACAAATGGTGTTACTAGTATTGTTCTGGCTGTTTTCACTGTTCCTCTCGTACTCTTATTTATATGGTGCTTAGGATCTCCTGAAAAGTGAGTGAAGGATTGAATGCACAAAGAGGACTGTAGGGCCGGCCCCACCACAAGACACAGCATCCCCTCACTGACTCACAGTGCTCCCGGGGACAGCACTGGAGACACCGTGTGGAAAGTGTGTCCAGTCTGCCCCCCACACAGTGGGGCAAAACACGAAGGGAGTGCAACAGGGCAGCAATGGGAGCAAAGTAAAGAAACGTCTGAGGAATCCTGAAAATAGACTTTTGACTCAGGGGACAGGGCTTGGAACCCCCTAATTAAGAAGAATTGCTGAGAGCTGAGTGGAAGTTGAGCATGATTTGGGAAATGAGAAAAACTAAGAGGCAAAAACTATATAGACAGGTATAGTTATAGACATATATATATATATATATATAAATTTATAATGTTAGATATATAGATCAATATATTTATGTGTTAAATATTAAGATAGCAGACAGACCTTGGGCCTTGAATCAAGGCCTCCCTAAACACAAGAACACTTTGTTCTAATAACCTGGCACTCTGTGATATTCACCTTCCCGACAAGATCACTGATATGGTGAAGAAAGCTGATGGTGCCTAGTTATCATAAGATACAGCTTCAGGGGTCTTAAAGGCTCGAAGTTTAAACAAGCGGCCATCCAACAGGGAAGCAACAAAACCCACATGGAAGAAGCACACCAGTCTGTGTGACCCCGAAGTGTTGATGGGATCAGTTATCAGATATCAAAAGAACCAAAACAAACAATTATATCAATGCAAGCAAATGAGGGGGTTGGAGTGGAAACCCAAAGCCTATCTGTGGACAATTGGACATCCCCTCACAGAAGGGTCACAAGGAAGGGGTGATTCAGCCGGGGTGCAATATAGTTCTTCCCAACTATTTACTTGATGTGCTATGGGAATGGTAATAAGAAAGGGGCCAGGTGAGGGACAAGTAGTTGGGAGGCTGCACAATTCCTCTGGGCCCTCGAGGCTGCAGGGATCTAAGAAGCAGGCATCCTCTGTCCAGAGAGACCTGATGGAAGGATTGGAAGCTATCAAATTCCAATAAGCTATGTCTCAATTTGTGAAAAGCAAGTATTTTAGTTTTCCATGTCACATAATAAACAACACTATGAAAAATCCCACAGAAACCGTCAGCCACTATAATCTTGTCATTGTCAGTTCTGACTCTAGCCACCCCATCGACCACAGAAGCAAACATTACCTGGACCCGCACCATCCTCACAACCTGTGGTATGTTGGAGCCCGTTGCTGCAGCCACTGTGTCCATCCACTAGGTCAAGTCAGCTCCGACTCACAGCAGCCCTGTGTAAGTCAGAGCAAAGCCCACACCTCCCGCCAGTGCCAGCCTCAAGGTGCTTCTTAGGCTTGAGCTCACGTTGGTAGCACTGAGTCCATTCAAGGTGTCCACGACTTTCCGCTTTTTCACTGTCCCTCTCCTTTACCAAGTACGATGCCATTCTCCAGGGACTGGTCTCTCTTGATGTCCAAAATACCTGCGACAACGTCTCACCATCCTTGCCTGTAACGATCATTCTGGCGGTCCTTCTTTGTTTTTTGTTTCTTGATAGTCAAGTTTGTCTTTTGGAAGTCCGTGAACTTTCAATATTCTTTGCCAGGATTATAATTCAAATGAATTGATTGATTGTTCTTTGGTCTTCCTTATTCAATGTCTAACTTTCATATGCATCTGAGGTGATTGAAAATACCATGGCTTGGGTCAGGCACACCTTAGTCTCCAAAATGACAGTCTTGCTTTTCAGCTCTTTAAAGAGGTCTTATGCAGCAGAGTGAACCAAAGCCATATGTACTTTGATCTCTTGACTGCTGCTTCCATGAGTATTGATTGTGAATTCAAGCAAGAGAAAGTCTCTGATAACTTCAGCCCATATATCACCTGTCCTTTGAACCACACCTGTGTCTGTTTATATTTTGCTATGATACTGAAAGCTATGGTACCCATATGTCAAATACCAGCAGGATGGTGGACAGGTTTCAGCCAGGTTTTTATATTAATTCAGAATGGGGTAAAATGCTTGGAAACCCACTCCTGCATATTAGCTAATAAACACTGTATGGTAGACAACAGAATAGTGCCCAACATCATGCTGGAAAATGAGCTCCTTTGGCTGGCAGGCTTTCCCGATACACACTGGCTGCACTTATAGAATGGGGCGGATTCAGATGGCTCAATATCAGGCAACATGTGTGCTCTGCCATACATGGGATCTCTAGCTCAGTGACAACTAGTAACAGCCTCGTTTGGATATTTGATGAGAACACACTTGCACTGTGATCACGTGAACTTCAGAAGATGTAGGCCACTGGAGGCAGCCTCCCAGATAATGTGGCAGATGTGAACAGTGTTATCTGAAAAATTAGGAATAACTAGTCCACCTTCTGTTAATGAAGATCCACAATAAATCCAGGCAATTTGATTTCACGCGAGCAAGAGTAAGGCTTAGGCTTGGAGATTCTGAACTTGTTTAATGCTTGAGAGAAACATGTGGTCATCAATGGAAGAAACATCAATGAGAGAAACATGAGGTCGCAAAGCAGAACTATAAAAGATTAATATGTGAAAAAAATTCAACTGGAAACCCAGAGTTAAAACTGAGAATATAAAGTATGGTTTTATCTCAGCTGTAAGCCAAATGAGTTTCTGAGACTATAACTGTTTAACAGGAGTAGAAAGCCCCATCTTTCTCTGGCAGAGCTGCTGGGGGGTTCGAACTGGTGATCATATGGATTGCAGCCCAGTGTGTAACCACTATACCCCCAGGGCTGGAAGAGACAGCAGTGAAAGCTAGTGTCTTCAGCTGTAAGAGACTGACATGTGCAAAAGAGACCGCACACTCAGCTAGGAGTATTTATTTTTAACATTTTATATGATCAAAAATGTAAATGAATGCAAATCACTACAATAACCGTGCTGCCACAGACCCAACAACAGAGGGAAAGGGTCCTTTGTTCAGCGTGCACCACACTGCTGGTATACGCTGAGCATTTCCTAGTGACTTCAACACTCTCTGGAGCAATGACAGATAGGATATTACATGGAAGAGTGCCTGTCTGAGGAGGAACGTGGGTCTATTCAGACAAGAGATAGCTGGCCCAAGGTTAGGTCCAGAGGGGAGATTTCTAAGCAATAAAGGACACCTGAATTTCTGATGATTTTAGGATAACTCAGATAACCATGCATTTTATCACCACCTTAATTGTTTATAACTGAGGTTCTGTTTCATAGAACTTGGCTTAGAAACTGCTCCAATGCATGCTTTTTAAAATATATCTGTAGAAACATATGTACACTTATACACATAAATAATTTCTAACCATCTCTATTCACTTTGTTATTTATAGACTCTTTAGCTTCTGAAAACATGAAGAAAAATGTGTTTTATTGTGTCTCCAGAAGAAAGCAAGGGAACCTCTGAGAACAACTCCATAAACTATAGCTTTAATAATCATTTTTAAGAGGGTAAGATAGCATCAAGGGTTTAAATCCAAGGTCTCTAATTCATCTGAAAGATTTATTGTATTGGGGGAAAATTCTGCTTGTTGCTGCATTTTAATAAAATTAATCTGTATAATTTGTATTTGGGCTCACATATATGATCTCATATTTTGGATGCTGACAGAAGATGAAAATTTTAGTGGACAATAAATTACCTTTACTTTGATTTTCAGCCTCATATAAGGGTCATTACCTAGGAGAAATATAATAACGGAAGAGTTTATCTGCTGAAGAATTTACAAAGCCCAAACAATTAGAAGTAAAGACTTTACCTAAACTTAAAAATAAATTTAACTTTTTTCCCTTTAGGAAAGAAATTCTTTTTAAAATAAACAAAAATGTTTTGGCACTTTTTGCCCAATTGATTTTAAGCCCTGCAGTATAAATATATCCTCCAGAATGATTGAGAAAGGTCATGTTAGCAACAGTTTCCCCTTCTTGTAAAACACAATAATTAACTATGGAGGTCTGTCTTCTGCATCTTCTAAAATGGGAATGCATGATTACCCACATTTAAAAGTCATGTATTGAGCATGTTCTTTTAACAGAAAACATTTCAATACACTTAATTTAAATATATCTATCTTTCCATTATAGAGAGATAGATAATGTGTGTACATCATACAGGAAAGCTGGGATTTCTTGAAGGCCTAGGCCAGTTGAAAGCTGGGATTTCCTGAAGGCCTAGGCCAGTTGAAAGCTGGGATTTCCTGAAGGCCTAGGCCAGTTGAAAGCTGGGATTTCCTGAAGGCCTAGGCCAGTTGAAAGCTGGGATTTCCTGAAGGCCTAGGCCAGTTGAAAACAAGGACTGTGCACTGTGCTGACTGCACAGCTAGACAACCTGCCCAAGTCGTGGTCCAGCTAGAGGTCAATAGAGCGCATATATAAAGCACCATTTCTCTTCTATGTTTGCTTCCGGGGTGCAATCCTCTAGGGAGCCCATGTGGTCTTGTGGTTTATGAGTTGAGGTGTTGACCCTCAAGGTCAGGAGTTTGAAACTGTCATGCTCTGCAGGAGAAAGATAGAGCTTTCTGTTTGTATCCAGGTTCACAACCTCAGAAATCCAGCTGAGCTGTTCTACTCTCACCTAGAGCTGAGACATAGGAAGGGGCTGAGGAATTTTTTTTTTTTTTAGGTTTCTGAAAAGACCTTGAACGTATCAGCAAACAATGGAATTGTTATGTGTTACCATTTTCTCCAACTGGTGGCAACTACAACCTGGATATTCTTCATGGAAGGGGAGTGTTGCCTACTGCATCACCGCTGCTTCATGATGAATGAATGATGGTTGTTAGGTACCATCGAGTCCATTCCAACTCATAGCTGACCCGTCGGACAGGGTAGAACTTCCCTATGTGTCTTGTACCATACTCACAATCCTTGCATTGTTGCAGCCACTGTGAAAATACATAGTTTTAAAGATTCTCCTCTTTTTCACCTAACTTCTATTTTACCAAGCATGGTGCCCTTCCCCAGGGACTGGACTCTCCCAGGAAGAGACTGCAACTGCTTATGATGAAGTTGCACCATCCCCACTAGTGAGGGGTATTCAGACTGCACTTCCAAGATATATTTGCTCAAAGTACCAGGGAGAAGGAAATGTTCTGGAATTGACTGTGGTGACCATTGGACAATGTTCTTGATATGATTGGATTATTGAACTGTATACCATGGGGAGGGAGTGCTGATAAAACTGTTTTTTAAAGGATATATTTGTTCATTCTTCTGGCCATCCGTGGTATAGTCAGTCATCTTCAACAAAACATAATGAAAAGGCATCAATTCTTCTTTGGTCTTCCCTATCCATTGCTTAGCTCTCACAGGCACATGAGGAAGTTGAAAATGCCATGACGTGGGTCATGCATACCATAGTCCTCAAAGCGACATCTTTCCTTCTTCACACTCCAAAGAGGTCGCTTGCAGCAGATTTTGTTTGATGAAGTGCATTTTTAATGGAGGAATGCTGCTTCCCCATCCCCCCTCCCCCTCATTGTGAATGATGCCACATCAGCAAACAGAGGTCCTGCAAGGTTTACCTACTCTAACTGCATCATTAGGATTGACTGCTTTGAGAGGCCAACTCTTCCCCAGTCACATTTTGCGATCTGAGAGACTAAGCCTCTGGTGCTTTGCCAGACGCTGTTCCACAGTTTTCATAAGGTTCCATTGGCCAGTTTGTTTTGTCTTGTGCCCCCTCTCCCCTGGGCCAACCCATATCCTCCTGAGAAGGAGATTTCCAGGTATGTCTTAGTGTAGAAGTTTGTCTTAGTCTAGAAGTTCCCTTGAAAACTGTCCACTGTTCTCCTGGCGACTCTCCTGGTATTTGTTATACTAACAGTGTAGATTACAGCATTATAGCCACACATGGATACCTTAGTAAGAACAAATTGACAGATGAGCACTCACTATTAAGAATTTATATATATTTCCCTCTTTTAAATTAAAGCTGATGATAATTCCTTGTAGTAAGAGGATATTCAACTGATGAGCGTTGTACTGTCTGTCTCAGAGAATGAATATCCTGAGTTTATTTTGAAATAAAAGTGAGGCTTGAACCAAGAAAATGCTCACAATGTGCTGCAAGATACCCCCAAAGATGACTTACTGCTTTGTGGCCTGGGTAAAAAGCTATTTGAAATTTCCACACAATAGAAATTACCTTCCATATTATGTCTTTTTTGATGAGCATGTACTTTTCATTACAATCTAGATGTGTAAATAGAAAAACTGCCTAACCCCTGTGAATGTGCTGCTTCTCTCTGCCCTTGAATCATGACAGTAAGTTAATTAATAATGACTTGTTCAATGCATTTTTCATTTCACTTCACATTAAATATGTGAAAGACTATCCCTTCTCACTGTCCAATGTCTAAGCAATTCTGAATTTATATTTGAATATACCAAAGATAGGAAATAATTCAGGGAAATGAATGGAGCCACAAGTTGAGAGTGCATTGAGGGGGGGAAATCATGATTGATAGAAATAAAATTTATCGTTCACCAATATGTAATTTGATATTGGTCTGTGTACACTTTCCTTCATTATCTGAGAGAGCCAAATTGTAATACATCTGAAATTAGTGATATGAAAGATATATATTTTTTCCAAAACCATAGGCATTTTTATTTGTGCAAAAAATAAAGCTGATTTTAGTGAGGAAGTTGAGCAATTATAGGAGAATGTGTTACAATTTCATGCAAATAACTAATCATTAAAAATATGTTTTCTAAGTGGTGGGTTGTCTCTATTTCTTGATGACTATAATAGTAGTGAAGTAGAAAATACATCTCTTTATAGTAGGTTCTACCTTCAAGAGAATAGATCACAAGTGGGCTGGGTAATGTGTTTGTTACCAGCTTTTCCGGATATGATTGTTTAAGATCCTATTTCCCAAACCAGATGCAAGCCCTTTGGGACTTCTATTCCTGTGGCTCAAATGTATATCCTTAAAACACACAATTGTATGTGTATTTGTTCATTTGTATATATTCTTGTAGAAAGCTTTCCCTCCATACCACCAAGTTCTGCTACTGTTCACTGCCGTCACAATGTCTGGCTTACAGTGACCCTATAGGACTGAATAGAGCTATCTTGGTTCACTTCCAAGGATGTAAATGTTTATGGAAGCAGAAAGCCTCTTGTTTCTCATGTAGCAACACTGGTGGATTAGAACTGTTGGCCTTGTGTTTAGCTGCCCAATATATAGTACACCATGCCACCAGGGCTCTATTACCTTGCATAGTGATGAACCCTATACCAGTAACCTTGCTGTTAGTTCTTTGACTGCATCCCCAAAGTTCTGTAGATAGAAAACCACTCAAACAAAAGCCACTTTTTAATTTTCCAATTATCATAACTTTGTTAACCAGTCTGGAGGATACTTGACACCAAATTACAGGCAAAGTGAGCCATGTGAGCGCATGGATTTTTCTGTGATGCATTCTTAGTACCTTGTAGGGCCCAGAAAATCATTTTCCATCCCCTACATAAAGGATATATTGTTTGGAAAGAGAAAAACTAGTAAATGGAAGTAAAGAGAGAACATATATTGTTGGGACTTCTCTTACAAGCAAGTAGCATGATTCCAGTTGCAAAGGGTGAAAAGCTTTGAAGATAAGATTCCTGTAAAAATCGTCCCATAAAATAATAACTAAAAGCGGAAGGCTAATAGCTTTTATGGTTCAAGGAACAGCTTCAGTGGCTGTTCAGATGATGTACTTTGGCGTGGGCTATGGGGTGCTGAGAAGTCGATTTAGGGGAAGTGGATTGATCAGGGAAACAGAAACTTCAGAAACAGAAAGAGGCTTTAGATGGGTAGGAAAACTGTGAGAGAGCTGAGGAAATATCTGTAAAATGACAGAGGTAGGGGATTTTAAGAAACATTTTCGGGATAGTGAAAGGGTAATGAAGACAAACAATTGGGAAGTACGATCGGGAAAAATAGACTGGTGAGCTTTTAGGGAATTAAGTAATAACTTGGGAACGTTGCAGTGGAGTTGACAGCTCTCGATGACTACCTGTTCCTCAAAGTTACCGAAGGAAAGAAGTGAGTTCAGAAATCCATCTTGATAATACTAAACTTGTGTGAAAATCCAAAAGACATAGACTTGTAAGGCAAGCTGGAGTACCGTATATACTCAAGTGTAAGCTGACCCGAATATCAGCCAAGGCACCTAATTTTACCACAAAACTGTGTTAGAAATGTGCTGAAAAACTCAGCTTATCCACGAGTATATATGGCATTAAAAGGAACCAGTATAAAGCACAGCAGAACAAAACACTGCCCAAAGCTATGCCATCCTCGCAATTGTTTCTGTGCTGAGACCCCATTGTTGCTGATGTGCTAGTCCATCTCACTGAGCATCTTACTCTCTTTGGTTGCCCCTCTACTTTATCAAGCAGGATGTTCTTCTACCATGACGGGTCTCTCCTAACAATATAACCAACCCACACAAGATGAAGTGTCACCATCCTTGCCTGGAAGGAACTCTGACCAGACATCTTCCCAGAATGGCTTCTGGTTTTTTTGGTAGTCCAAAGTACTTTCAATATTCTTCCCCAGCCCCAAAATTTGAGCACATCACTTCTTCAGTTCTTCAGTTTTTTTCTATTCAATGCACAACTTCCACATGGCTGTGAAGCAAATGAAAATACTTTGGCCTGGGTGAGGAGCATCTTAGTGCTATAAGAATCCTTGCTTCTCAATGCTCTGGAAGGGTTTGTGCAGTAGATTTACTCAACAAAAGTTGTTGTTTGATCTCCTGACTGCTGCTTGCATGAGCCCTGAGAGTAGATCCAAGCAAGAAAAAATCCTTGACAACTTCCAACTTTTCTCCACTTATTGTAATATTTTTGTTCTAGTTGTCAGGATTAAAGTCTTCTTTATATTAAGTTATAATTCATACTAAAGCCTATAATCCCTGATCTTCACCAACAAGTGCTTCAAGTCATCCTCACTGTCAGCATGCAAGGTTGTGTCATCTGCACATAGCAGGTTGTGAATAAGCCGTCTTCAAATCCTGATGCCACATTTGTCTTCCTTTAATCCACACAGCATGATGATTTTCTCAGGGTACAGATTGAATAAGTACGGTGAGATGATACAACTGTGACACACTCTTTTTTCTGATTTCAAATCGCACAATATTCACTTGTTTTGTTTGCACAGTTACGTCATGAACCATGTGCAAGTTCCACATGAGCACAATGAAGTGCTCTGGATTTCCTATTCCTCTCAGGGCTGTCCATGGGTTCTTATGATCCACACAATCAAATATCGTGGCATAGTCAATAGAACACCAGTGATCCCCCTTCTTTCAGGTCCTCTTCTGGATCCGCCCGGAACCCTGTCAGTGCACTGCTGCAACCACTGTGGAATGATGTTCAGCAAAAGTTGACTTGCATGGGTTATCGGTGATATTTTACTATAATTTAAGCATTCTGTGGGGTTGCCTTTCTTGGAATGGGTACAAATATGCATCTCTTTCAGTCAGCGTAGCAAAATTTCCTGGCGGGAATGTTCTGCTTCCATTCAATAGCTGACATTCAAGGCCTTCAATAACTGACAGGGTTTTGGTTCTATGGATAAAGTTTTCTGTAGTCACATCTCCGAAGTGGACACCCAATTCCTTCTTTGTATTCTGTTCGTAGTCTGGAAGATCCACTGAAACCTTTTCACTTTGGGGGACCCTACTGCATTTGAAATCCCAGTGCCATCACTTCCAGCATCACAGCAATACACAAGCCATCACAGTATGACAAACTGATGGACAAGTGATGGCTTAAAAGCATAGAGAAGCAGTACTTGCTTCTACCCACACAGGGATAATTATTAGAAGGAGTCAGTTGAATAAAAAAGTCAGACCCAAAAGACGTTAGTTCATTGACATGATATTCAAGAAAGAGGTCAAAGTAATAATTACCACTAGAGGAACCATAAGAAAGTCTTTCAGGGTATTGTAAATATTTTTATGTTGATTTGTATGGTAGTTAAGAATTCCTTGAGTGGTACAAATGTTTAATGCTGTTCTACTAATTGTAAGGTTGGCAGTTCAAATCCACAGAGAGGCAGCTCAGAAGCAAAGCTTAGAAATGAGTTTCTTAAAGATCAGGGTTTTGAAAATTTTTGCATATAGGGTCACCATGAGTAAGAATAAATGCAACAGCAATGGCCAACAGCAAGATCATTATACTAATGGGCACATAGAAATTCATTGGTAACATTCAATTCTCA
This sequence comes from Tenrec ecaudatus, assembly GCF_050624435.1. NCBI lineage: Eukaryota > Metazoa > Chordata > Mammalia > Afrosoricida > Tenrecidae > Tenrec > Tenrec ecaudatus. The sequence continues at coordinate 16,568,305 of NC_134544.1, forward strand.
ACATTTAAGCATCACGGTGTATAAGTCACTTATTCTTCAATTTAAAGCTAGAAATGAAAATACCAAACTGATAGTCTTCTAAAAATTCTATTGCTTCTTACTAGTTTTTCATTGTGTATTAATTTTCTGTGTATCCACTGCATTCTACTGCCTGGGATCATTTAGTCTTCTTATTCATTTTGTTTCGTGTTCTTTTGACATGATTCCCCATAGCTAAATACCCACTGTCTTCTGTGTCGTTTATTTCAATCTATGAGAAAACAATAATTCTAACATCAAGGGTAAGATAGTAGCTTAAGTGTTTGGCATGGACCATGCAATTAAACCCACGCAAAAGACCCAAATAACTCATGAGTAGGTGCCCTTGTTATCATTTTACTAATGAAACTTTCCAAGAGTAAATAGTTTGAAGAAAACTTGTCATACAAACATATCATCTCCTTCCAGAGTTAAGATCTTAACCTGCTAAAAGAAACCTGAACAATTTCTCAAGCCATCATTTCCGCAGTGTAAGTCCTGCTCACTCAGATCCCCCCCATGGGCCCACCAAGGCAGCATGGCGGACTGGAAGGCAGAGGCTGTGCTCAACTCCGTGCCTCCAGTAACCACAGGGTCTCTGTGGGGAAGATTTTCTGCTTTAGCTGTGACAGTATGGGTACTATTTGTTTGTCACATTAAATCAGTGATCTGTAAAATTAAACAATAATGAAAGTTTAAAAATAGAAGAAATGTATCAGTAAAATATACAATTAATGTTCATTAAAAGTGGAAATATATATATAGGTGGATTTTAGGATATTGTGTGCTGCCTATTTTGATAATCAAAATAATATACCAAGGTGCCCTGGGGGTATAGTTGGCCACCCAATGGGCTGTTAACTGCAAGATTAGCAGCTGTAAGTCACTCCAGGGAAGAAAAGACTTGCTGTTGGTGGCTGGTGCCATTTGCATCGCATCTACGTTGTATTTTGCATTATGAAGAATCTGTTGTTGTCATCATTGCTGTTGCTAAGTGCCAATGGGCCATTTCAAACTGATAGCGACTCGATGTACTACAGAACAAAGCACTCCCAGGTCCCGCACCTCTCCCACAACTATCTTACTTTTGAGCCCATTGCTGCAGCCACCCCACCGTGTCAAGCCACCTCATTAAGGGTCTTCCTTTTTAATTTTTTTTGTTGTGCCTCTACTTTACCAAACATGACATCCTTCCCCAGGGACAGGTCTTTCCTGACAAGTCCAACGTACACGAGATAAAGTCTCACCATCCTTGTCTCTAGGAGCATTCTTGTTGTACTTTTTCCAAGACAGATTTGTTTGTTCTTTGGGCAGTCCATATTTCTAATATTCTTGGCCAGCCTCAGAAACCCAAAGGGACAGCTCTGTCCTATGGGGTCACTATTAACCAGCTTCAACTTTATATTAGTGAGTTAATAGCAGAGTTAAAAGGGTGTGCTTTCTTATTACTCAACTCCACGTCCATATACCACGGCAGGTCTTACAAAATATCATTCCCTATGAAGCTAGGCACCTTGGGAAGTGGATTTGAAGAGTAGAAGTGAACATTTATTCAATACTATTCTTTTGGAATTAATAAGTAGATTTCACAATGAGATTTTATTCAGAGAAAAAGGTAATATTTGATAACTTTACCTGGAAATTGTTACACTATATCATGTTTTTAAAACTAACGTAAAAATAACATGTTAGTATGTTTTAGGAAAAACTTTACAAGGCAATTAGGGCCTCTTTGAACACCTTTATGCAAATTATTCTGTCATTGACAATGTCACCATTCTCATTATTTCCTGTTTGCAGTGTTTCCATTGATGTAACTTCTCTTCCCCTCCTTGCATTCTCATCGTTGCTTCTGGGTAAATGCAGACCATTTGGTCTTATATAGTTGATTGTTTAAGGATGCTCCTTTCTTACCAGTGATAGCGCTTATTTTATAAACAAGCATTTACCTACTTGAAAAGTGACCTTTGAAAATATCTTCAATCCCCAATTCAAGGAGTATATTAAGGTGATAGTCCCAAATTTCCTCTCGTCTTTGCCAATTCAGTAGGACCCCCTTGGTAAAGAACCTGAGTTTTGCTCTGCATGTCTCTCCCATTCTCTCTGTGACATTCTACCCTTCTACGGCGTCCCAGGTCAGAAAGATTGGTGTATGTGGCTGGGCACAGACGGCTCTTCTGGACTGTAGGTGAAAGGGGCTGTGGTTCAGGTGTATCATTAACTGTAGCAGGCACTTCTCTCTTCTTTGTGTTTTTCATTTCCTTCATTCTCTTTTACTCTTCATCTAATGGTTGCACCTTCGCCTCCTGCAAGCTTTGACGGCACCAAAGCTACTCACCAGACTCAGATGTAGAACATTATTTATGTGCATTGTATTCTTCCGGTTGACTAGATTGTCCCCATACTGTGGTCCCAAACCCTTTGACCCAGTAACCTGTCCTATGAGTGGTTTGCATAAGTCTAGGAAGCCGTTGGAACTGTGTTCCCTATGGGCTTTGTTTTAACTCGCTCATTGTCGCTGAATTCATTTCAACTCATAGAGGCTCTAGGTTGTTGTGATTAGATGCCACCAGATTGGTTCAGACACATAACAATGCGATGCACAACAGAGCAAAACACTGCCCAGGCCCACACCAGCCTCACAATACTTCCTAGGTTTGAACTTACTGTGGCAGCCACTGGGTCAATACAGATTCTAGGGCCTTATGGAACAGGCGATCCCTGGGGGCAATCCCTGGGGAGTCTCGGAGGCTGGAAATCTTTAGTGGAAAAGAAAGCCCCATCTTTCAAATGGGTTTATTTGATTCAGTAAAATCTCTCTCAATTCATTTTGTCTTGCACCCTTCTCTTTTTTCCTAATAGTTGTGTAGGATTTCATTGTATGCATGTGCTATAATTTATTTATCCATTCGTACTGATCGGTACTTCACTTTTTTATTTGCTTTTGTGAAGAGCATGAATTATGCTCCTTCAAGATTATGAGTGAGCCAATGAGATGGCTTCTTTGTCACTGGTCTTATAATTTATGTACAAGAGTGGGATTATTGAGCTGTGAAGTAATTCTATTTCTAGTTTTTTGCATGATTACCACACGAGTTTCCACAGTAGGCACATTTCACAATCCCAAAAGCAAGGCATGAGAGTTCCAGTCCCCATCAGCTCGCCAGCATTTGTTGTTACCCTTTTCCACATCTTTGCCATTTCAAGAGGGTGATGTGTTATCTCCTCATACTTTTGATTTACACCCCTCTAGTAGCAAATGAACACCAGCCTCTTTCCCTGTAGTTTTTGTCCTTTTTGGGTGAAATCTCTATCTATGTCTTTGCCGATTTGTTAGTTGGATTGTCTTTTGGTTATTGAGATTATGAAGTTTTCTATACATTTTTAGAGATTAAACATGTATCTGTTATATAATTGTCAAAATCATTTTTTTGTATTCTATAAGCCTCTTTTAGGCGATAAGCCTCCTGATGAAAATTTTCAATGAACAGAAGTATTTTTACATGATCTAAGCTGCCTAAGTTATCTTGTATTATTCACATGTTTGGGGTGTTGTTTGATTGGCTAATTATGCTGAAAATTAACTTCTCTCATTTTGGCAGTATGTTACCATACAGAAACTTTGTATTTTTAGTTGTAATATTTCAACTTTTGATCCATTTTGAATTCGTTTTCATGCAGGGTGTTCGCTGTGAATCCTGATTTATTTTTGCGGCATCTGGGTATCCACTATCGCCAGCACATTTGGTTGAAGACACTTGTATCTTCCCCACTGAATGAATTTTGCCACTTTCTCAAAGATCAGCTGCCTGTTCTTAAGGATTCTCAGTACTGCTCCAATGGTCTATGTAGCTTTCATTGAACCAGGAGGTTTTGATGACTGTAGATAAAAAGTAAGTTTTGAGATTGGGAAATGTGTTGTGTCCTTTCCCCCACTCCCACCACCCTTCTTTTCAATCTGTGAAAGCCTCCATCCTTCCCATATGAAGTTGAAGATAAGTTTTTGCCTTTGATTGGCAGTTATCTCATATTTATAGATTGCTTTCATAGTATTGACATTTTATAAAAAGGTGTTTCAATCCATGAGCTTGGAATGTTTGGGCATTTATATTGATCTCTTTTGGTTTACTACAATAAGGTTTTCTAGTTTTGCTTGTGTAAGTCTTTAATGTCCCTAGTTAGATTTATTCTAAGTCTGTTATCCTTTAGTATAAATGGTATTGTTTTCTTGGCTTTCTCTTCAACATCCTCCATGATAGTGTAAAGGAACCCAAGTGATTTCTGTGTGTTGTGTTTATACCCTTTCATTTTGACGAACCCTTTTATGGGTTCCAGTAACTTTATTGTTACTGGAGCTGCTGGGATTTTCTTTGCATAGGATCATGCCATCTGTGAATGATGGCTGGTTTGCTTCTTTCCCTATTTGCCTATTTGTATACACATCCTCTAGCTAGGATTTTCAGTACCGCAGTGAATGAGTGATGATAACGGACATCCTAACTCATTCCCGTGTTCAATGAAGAGCTTGTAACCACCCTTAACTGAGAATAATGTCAACTGTTGGTTTTGCATGTATGCTGTAATTTCCCCTTTGCTTCCTATTTGGCTGATAGTTGTTTTCACAAACAGATACTTAGTTTGATCAGCTGCTTTTTCCATGGCAATTGTCCACTGCTCTTAGAATTTCATATTTCATTGGAGTAAAATGTCGCATAGTATTCTGTTATGGTCATTCCATATCTCACAATGCTGGTTCTATTACAATGTCGCTTATCTCCTTTCTTATTTTAGCCTTTGCCTCATCTCATTTTTCTCTGATCTTTTCGGTCAGTTGCTTGTCAACTTTATTGATCCTCTCAAAAATCAACTTCTAGTCTTATTGATTTTTTCTGTTGTTTTCTGCCTTCCAGTTCACTTAATTCTACTCTGATCATTAATATTTCCTTTCTTATGGTGGCTGTGGTTTAGTTTATTTCTCCTCTATTTTCTTAAGCTGTGAGGTTAAGGTATGGTTCTTGGTCCTTACCTTTATTCTGATGTGTATATTTAATACTAAAATAAATTCTTTTTAAGCACTGCTTATGTTGTGTTCCAAAGGTTTGGATATGCTCTGTTCTCAGCCTCATTTGAATCTAAGAACTTTATTCTAAAACTTATTATAGTAGGTAATTCTTTACCAAGCAGTTTTTTACTAAGACATAATTCAGTTTCCATATATTTAAGAGTACGTCTTTTTCTTGTTCTGTATGTTATGGGTGCGATTTCCAGTGCATTAGAATCAGACAAAATGCTTTTTGCATTGTTTCTCTCTTGTTAAATGTGTGCAAGCTGGCTTCGTGGCCTAACACATGGTCTGTTCTGGAGAATGCTCCGTGAGTACTGGAGAAGACAGTGGACTGCGCTGCATTAGGGGACGTGTCTGGCAATACCGATGAAGTGGAATTGGCTGTGCTACTTAGATCTTCGGTGTCTTTCCTGCATCCTTTCCGCATTGCTCCAGCTATCACCGAGAGTAGTGTCACCAGGCTGCACCCCAGGACCGCTCTTGACTTCACATGCTTTGATCGTTTTGTTTTAATAAACATTTTATTAGGGACTCATACAACTCTTATCACAATCCATACATACTTCAATTGTATAAAGCACATCTGTACATTCTTTGCCGTCATCATTTTTCAAAGCATTTGCTCTCCACTTAAGCCCTTTACATCAAGTCCACTTTTTCCCCCTCCCTCCCCGCTTCCCACTCCCTCATGAGTCCTTGATAATTTATAAATTATTATTTTGTCATATCTTTCCCTGTCCGACATCTCCCTTCACCCCCTTTTCTGTAGTCTGTCCCCCAGGGAGGAGGTCACATGTAGATCCTTGTAATTGGTTCCTTCTTTCCAACCCACTCTCCCTCTACCCTCCCAGCATCGCCCCTCACACCCCTGGTTCTGAAGGTATCATCTGCCCTGGATTCCTTGTGCCGCCAGCTCCTTTATGCACCAGTGTACAACCTCTGCTCTATCCAGACTTGTAAGGTAGAATTTGTGATCACCTTTTTTTCAATCTTGCAGGTCAGTTACAAATCACGAGGACTTGACAACGTTGTGCTGTTTCTCTCTAAGCATTAGAAATGACCCCATTTCAGCCCTGAGACAAACATTTTTCTATGAGCTTGAATGAACTAAACCAAAGATTAAAGTGATTATACTAAGTCCCACTTATTTCACCCGTCTATGGCACTGACCTTTGAGTCCTGTTTAATAAATGTTGACCTACTACACCGTGATAATTAAAACATTTTTCTACGCTTTCACTGCACAGTCTCGCTACGTTGACTTTTACACTTGGCTCTCTCATCATTCTGGAGGTAACGTTCCTGTACGTATTGGTCTGCGGTTGTATTTTGAGATCGTCTCCAATTGGACATATAACTTCATTCTTTTCCTCAAGCACTAAGCCATGTGCTATTTTGAAGGGATTTTTGCAGATATAATTAAGATCTCAAATAAACCGACCTATAAATAATTTGTTATTCAGACTTAATTACGGGAGCACTTTGTGTTTGATTCTACAGTTCAAAACCAGGGAACTAAGCATGAGAAAAGAAACAAGTCAAATTCTCCATGGCTGGTTTTGAAGAGGGAGGTACCCACATGGCGAAGGATGGAGGCAGACGCAAAGCGTAAAGCCATCAGCAAGAACACAGGGACCTCTGTCCTACAACCACAAAGAACTGAACTCTGTCGACAGCAACATTGCGCTAGAATATGCTTTTCCCTCAGAGACTGTATGTAAAAACTTAGCCAGGCATTGAACACAATGAAAACCCCAAATTCACTTGCAGAATCCCAACAGGGAGTAAGCCTCCATTGAATTTCCTTGTACCCTTAACCAGGGAGGTGAAGAGCCCAGTCCTCAGGTGGAGTGCATCAGAATGCAGATACTTAAATGTAACATTGTATCGGTTTTCCCTTTAGTTCACTCTTTTATGTTATTTTCTGCTTTCTTTTGGATGGAGACTTTTCTATATTTTATTTTGTTATTGTTGTTGGAGGCTTTATGTATGATTTTCTTTTATAAAATCCAGGACTGGCAAATCTATAGTGACAGTAACTAGATTAATAGTTTCCTGGAGTTATTACAGGGGGTCTTGGGGAAGGAAGGGGGAGCTAATAACAATCATTACAAAATGAAGAAAAGGTTCTACCAAAACAATACAAACAAAACACCAGTAAAAAACAAACAAAAAAATGGCCAGGCTATCAATTTAATTTCAGTCAGTTGATAATCTAAGCATAAAACTCAGGCACACCATGTTCAACTTCGGACCTACATAAATGTAGGTCGGGTGGGTGTTGTTTTAACCTGCTGTCATTTTGTTATGCAGCACTATAAAAGTAATAGGAGGGTTAGCATTGCTTGTTGCATATTAATATAGAGAACTGACCTAGTGTCACTTATTGAAAATCCATTTATGTTCCTATTTGTATGTAGTGCCAGAATTTACAGAAATTAAGCAATTATATATTCTTGGACTCACTGTACTGCCTTGTTCCCCGAACTTGGCTGACCATTGGAACCATGTAGAAAACTGTAGAAAATACCGGTCCCTGGACTCTATTTGCTGTCTAATGAATCAAAATCTCTAGGGAGAGGAGACCAGATGACCTGCAGCTTCACCAGATCCCAGGAGATTCCAATAATCAGCCAATGTTGGGAACTTAGGCTTTGATGCAAAAAAAAAAAAAAAGGCTCAAAGCCTATTCAGTTCTATAAAAGCGGCACATGTAGCAGGTGATGATGATTGTGATGAAGAACGTAGTCTGAGTTTGAGTCAATTCATTCATTTCCAAATGGGCAAAATGTACCATAGGAAAAGGAGGAGTTGTCTGTAACTCAGCTGTTCATACTTCAGAGATTGTAATACTTTTTAATTTCAAGTTTCCCCCCTGTGTTATAAAATATATGTTAAAATACTCATTGAAATCCTACTTCTTGTGAGAAAATGTGCCAGGTGTCCACAATCTGAAAGGTTTTTCAGCTCCTGCCACTAGGAAATTAGTTTGTGTCAGCGACAGAGGCCACATGGCAGGACGAGCACCGTGATGGCCTGTGTGCAGGCATTATCGCACCAAAGGAAGTGCTCTCTGTGGGAAGGTGTTTTGGGCAAAATCCCAATTTTGAGAAACATATTCCTTCCCATTTCTTCCCTGACCTGATTATAATCATATCACCTTTGCTTCACTAGTGCTGTAAAAAAAAAAAATCCATTTCAAAATAAGAGATCTTAGCCTACTAATTGGATGGGTGAAGAAACTCAGGCAGGAAGGAAACAGAAGTTGCCTGTCTTCTTGCAAGATGGTATGCAAAGTAGTGAGGGTAGTACTTTGATGTCAGACTCAATTCCTTTGAGGGGAACGATCAATCAACTCCAAGTTGTTAAAGCTTAAATGGGAAAGACCAGCCTATAAACCTCTTATGATGTAAGTGATTTATAACTTTTTAAAAGATGCAGAAATCACAAAGGATAAAAACTAAACTCCAAAACTAAACTCACAGCCAACAAGTTGATTCTAACTCTAAGCAACCCTAGAGAACAGAATAGAATTGTCCCCTTGAGGTTTCCAGGACTGTTGATCTTGATGGAACACCACACAGACTCGTGATTGTGGTGACTCTGAACTGTTGACCTTTTAGGTGGCCGCTTGTCTGTCACCCACAAGACCCTGCAAAGGAATTGTGAAGACAAAGCGACACTAGATGGAAAGTATAGGTGACAAAGAATTTTTATTCAAAATATGCTATGTTCATGACTACTCATTACCACTGAGTCAATTCTTCCTCATAGTGACCCTGTGGGATAGGGTAGAACAACCTAGTGGGTTTCCAGGGCTACACCTCTCAACAGGGATACAAAGCCTCATCTGTGTCCTGTGGAGGGACTGAAAGACACTTATTCAAACACTACTCTAAAGACATCGATGTCCATTTAAAATGAGCAAGCATTAGGAACAAGTGTTTCACAGAACAGGGATGGGGAAGGGTGCATGTCAATTCTCAGCATACTCCAAGAAAGAGGAAGTTCAGAATGTCTCACATGAGACAAGATGGTTAAACCCTAATTTTTGGCAATTAGAAGTGTGGGGATGGTATGTGGCAAATCAACTTCATATATAGAGATCCTGAGTGTGTGGGGTTTCACAACTGCTTTGGAAAACAATTTGGCATTTTCCAAAAAGTTGAGGGCACCCCTATCCATGACACCCATTATTCTGGGTTTAGAGAAACTCTTCTTGCACAGGTGTGCCTGAAGCCACGGCCAACATCGTTCACATCCGTGCTGTGCATCGTCATTGCTAACTGAATCCCAACTATTGTTAGGTGCACCAAAATCAAACTCAGCCATGGAGTCCGCTAGCCAGCTGATGCTTAAACTACTGTACCACCAGGGCTCCTTTATATGTACATAAAAAACTATGATATGTGTGCGCATGCATTGTATATATATTGTATATCATATATAATAGCAGGCATCAATTAAACACACCCGTATTAAAATTCATGGCACAATCTCTAGGAAGTAATGTGGAATAAAAAGGCAAATTAAAAAAATACATATATTATTCCACTTATTTAATTTTAAATGCGAGCAGAAATGTGTAACCCATTTCTAAGAGGCTATGGTGCAAGAACACATTGTGAATGAGAGCAACCACGTACATAAAATGGAGGGCAGTAGCAGTGATCTCAGGGAGACCGTACAAGATGTATTGCGGGTCCCCAGAGGGCATCTGCATGGTGGGCCGAGCTAAAGGCACATGGACGCCATGCACATCTATTGTACATACTAGTTTTCTGCTCACTGCCTCAGCAAACTGATTTCAAAGCGTCAGTGGAACTACTGCATTTAGAAAAAACACTCACAAATCTCTAGTTGAAAGGGACTTTTATTCTGATGCAGGAAAATGTTACAAAGCAATTGTCACCGAGTCATCGCCTAGCTACATTACTGAACTGATAGAAATGGGGGAGCACAATTTTCTAGGCAGAAAATGCTAGTCAGCTCCAGAGGGGGGGAAATCTGATTGGCTTTATCTTTCTCCACAGGAACATCCAGTATTAGAAAACATTGGAGTAATGTCTACAAAGTACTGGGTAAAAGATAATGTGCTTCAAGAATATTACATCCAGGCAAGCTTTCATTCAATATAAAGGCAAAAAGCATAGATTTTGAAGTATGCAAGAACTTGGAAAATATCATTTTATTTTTTAAAAAATATCACTCGATGTTAAAATCCAATCATCCAAGTAATGAATCAAAAGATTTCAAGGGGAAAAAAAACCCCAAAAACCTTCAGTAAGAAGACAAGTAATTAGCATTAAATTCATTTCAATATGAGAGTAGGAGGAAATAACTGTGAAAAGTGTTAATGGAACAGAATACAAATGTTATAAACTTTAAAATATAAAAATAATGTCATAAAATTAAGGGGTTTGGGATATTAAGGGGAAAAGGAACATGATAAAGTTCTTATGATTCTTAATGGGGAGTAAATAGTAACTACAATGAAAGCGTTTGCTTAAATAATGGCAGCTCCAACTGTGTAATGTTTGACGTAGTCATTTTTTAATTACCATAGGGTAACATTTTGGGGGGTATTTCGTTCTCTGGGTAAAAACGTATGCAAAAGTTCTATAATTTCCACAGCTTTATTTCATAATCTTTTATTATTTTACATTTGTGAAAATAATACTCAGCTTTCAAAAATTAAAACAGAAGCTATGGAGAGTGTTGACAATATTTTTTATTGAATATGAACTCTATCGGCACATCTCGTTGTTGGGAACTGCCAAGTCAGCCCTGACTAACAGCAACCTTATCAGCAACAGAATGAAACGCTTCCCAGTCCTGTGCTAGCTTCACCGTCGTTCTTCCGTCTAAGCCCACCGACGCAGCCAGGGTGTCAATCCATCTTGTCAACGATCTTCCTCTTTTCTGCTGCCCCTCCACTTTATTGAGCATGAAGTCATTTTCTAGGGATCGGTGTCTCCTGACAATGTGTCCAAACTCTGTGAGATGAATATAATCGACGCATAGCTAGATGAAAATTGCAAATTATTAATTATTCTGAGTTCTGAATGGTGGGATTTCTCTCTTTCCCCCCCCCCCCCTGTTATTATCCTGAGCCACATTACTTGCAATTGAAGAATAAAAGTCATCTTTGCATTAACAACATTGCTGTTGGCAGCCTTGGAGTTAGCCCAGCTCACGGCCACCTTGTGCACAGCAGAGGGCGCTGCAGCCAGTCCTGCGCCATCCTCACCACCTGCAGCAGTCACTTGGCTCTGCCTTCATATCCTCCATTTTTCTTTAAGGCCTCAGCTCCTCTCCCATCCTTTCACCAGTCCTCTTTCTGGATAACTCAAAAAACCACCTAGCCCATCCATCTAACCTCAGGGCTCCTTCATTCCTTGACCTTCCCACATGGACGCATCGTCCTCTTCCCTGCTTAGACTCCCATTCCCACAATCAAACCCTATGCGTGACCAGTAATTACTCCATCCTGCTTTCTAATCATCACTTTCTGCGTTCTCATTTCATGTCTGTAGTGACCGGATTACAGTATTTTCCCACCATCCCAGGGACAGCTCTCCTGGAGCCTCGTGGCCTTTGCTGTTGTTGATGTGAGTTGCCTTAAAGTCAGCTCCAACTGCTGGCCGTCTGGTTACGCTGCCCGGCACCATCTTCATGTTGTGATTCCTTTGAGTCCATTGCTGTGGCTACCGTGGAATGCATTGCAGCACAAGACACTCACCTTTCGGCCTGTACCAAGCAGTGCCCTGCGGTGATCCGTAGGATAGTTGTTGGTTAATCTTTGGAAGTAGAGCACCAGGTTTGTCTTCTTAGTCGGCATTCGTCTACAAGCTGGGGACCCTGCCGATATTTAAGAAATGATGTCGTAGAGTCAAGCACCATAGTAGCACACATGACAACACTGTATGAAATACTGGCGGAGGAACGGCGGCTACCCTTTCATGCCCGGCTTGCCTCTGTAATCCTTCCCCAGTAAGACTCCAGCCCTAGTGAAATCTATCTCTACATGAAATCTATCTCTATATCTACATGCCGGCCCCTGAGCACTTGAACTGGAGGAAAGACCATGCAAGCCTTTGCTGACTGGTCCCTCGCTAATTTATAACTACGACAGTCAGCAGGATGCTATAAAATTCCAAGTCCGGTCTTGTTGCTCCCCTTTGAAAATCCCACAAATGCGTTCATCCCAAAATAAAATCTGAGTTGCGACCAGTCTTTCCCATTCGTTCCTCTTCTATTTCATTTCTGCTCCCCTCCCCCTTTAACACTCTCACTCCAAGTCACAAGGGCCTTCTTTTGTTTCTATGGAAATAGTAAGCATGCTGAGGTATCAAGACCCTCGCCTTTGCCCTTCTGGACCTGGGATGCTCTCGGCCCAGATGTCTGTTTCGTTGATTTCCTCAACGAAATTGTCCAGCTGATCTTCTTCAGGAAGTTCTCTTCATCTGACACTTACACTTTTTATTTCTGATAGCACTTCTCATTACCTGTTATTTATGACAGACTTCATTCTTTTGTTCATTGTGTGCTTCCCTCATCAAAATAACTCCATGAGGACATTGACTTTGGCTCACGGCTGTGTCCTCAACCACCTTGAGGAGTATCTGCTAGTTGGCCCTCAATAAATACACATCGAATGATTGCATTATTTAATGGCTCTTCATAAGGCTCATAAATCTAGCCTAGAAGAATAATTAGTTACTAAGGTGGATCGTGACTTTGTTCCCTTGAAATCTTTATTTCATACTTTAGCTTCTCCCTTCTCTCCTGAACTCTGCTTTGAACTATTTACTTAGACAAACACATCTTTTATAGCCATACAGTTGAATCCAGTGCTCTGTGTATTGACAGCTTTGACTCAAGAGAGGCTTATGTGTAGCATGGAAGTATAGCAGTCTTGGACCCCTTCCATCTGGAAGTAGTAGATCTAAGTATAGTTAAAACTAATCCTAGAAAATGCACCTAGTGCTTTTTTATGGAACAAGGGCAGCTCTCCCAAATAATTCTTACTCTTTAGTTGTAATTAGGTTATTTATTGATGATCCTCTTCATAATGATTCCTATGCGTCCTTCAGCTCGAAGGAATTAAGTTTGTTTGTGCGTTTGTTTTTGATTAATATATCCCATTGGTGTTGGGTCCATTCTAACTCAGAGTAGCAGAATCACATTTTCCCATCGAATTTCCAAGATTGCATTCTTCAAGCAAGCAGATTGCTGGAGAGGAGCAGGAGCACCTGGGGGATTCAGAGCCACTCACCTTCCAGTTTGCAGCACATCGCTGTAACCACGGTGCTAACAGGGCTCCTGTATTTATAGATGTGGCTGTTATTAGGGGTGATCAAGGCAGTTCCAGTTCATAGGGAGCCTGTGCCCAACATGACAGGACGCTCCAGGACCTGGGCTGTCCTCAGAACTGTTGTTATGTGTGGCCCCGTCCATGCCACCACTATGTCAATCATCGCATCCGGGGTATTCCTCTTTTTTCACTGCCCTCTCCTTTACCCAGACCGATGTCTTTTCCCAGGGACTGGTCTCTCTTGTTAACATGTGTACAGTGCATGAGACATTGTCTTGCTGTTCTCTCTTCTAATGATAATTCTGGTTTAATTGTTCTGAATCAGAGATTTTTTTAAAATCTTTTGACAGTCCATGGCACTTTCAATTTTCCTTACCAGTTCCATTATTCAAATGCATGAATTCCTCTTCCACCTTTGGTCCCTGCCTAAATTTCACATGTCAGTGCGGCAATGGAAATTACCATGACTAAGAGGAGCTGAAACCAAGGGCTCAGCTAGAAAGAGAATGTTTTGAAAATGATGATGGCAACCTATGTACAGAGACGTTTGATGCAATTGATGTCTTGGTTGTTATGAGAGCTGTAAGAGCCTCCAGTAAAATGACTTATAAAGGAAAATACCATGACTTAGTTCAGGTGCACCTTGACCCTCAAAGTATCAGTTGCTTATATATATAATGATGTGCATATTTTGTTAGACATTGGGTGCTAACTGTGAAATTGGCAGTCGCAACCGAACTGCCACTGCACAGGAGAGAGGTGAGGCTCTCTATTTGCGTGAAGGCTTTCACTGCCTCGGAAGCTTGGGATGAGGGATGATATGGACTGACAAGGATTGGCGATGTTGGCATGTGGAAACCGATATGTCTCATAAATGATAGTCCCCTGATAGTGTTTACCATGTTTTTTTCTGCATGATTTCTCTATATACATTTGTGAATGAAAACCTTTTCATCAAATCAGTCGGATATTTTCCTGTGGAACCATAGCCCTTTCCTATCTTGGCGGGAACGACATGGGAAAAGTCCATTCCTACTCACCCACCAAAAATATTGAGTTTTAGTCCATTTTCTTTTTGGAGCCACATAAAGTTCAAAATCATTGTTGCTGCCCAGGAGTGTATTATTAGGTACTTTACTGCTGTCTGACTTTCTGAAACTCCAAACACTTTTTAATGATCCAAACCGTTTTACATAATAAGAGGCTTTGTGATGAAAATGATTGACTAGTTACTACCTGCAAACAGCAATTTATAAGCAAAAGGGACTCTAAGATCCTGAAAATAATTGGTAGCTCATTATGTGGATTAAATAGCTGAGTATAGCTTTTCATGTAAGTTTTAGCAAAACCACCTTTAAGAATGATTAGTGGAGGCTTGGTAAATCAGAATACCCCTCCTATCACTCTGGCCAAGTGACAAAGAGTCAAAACAAGGGAAAGGTGCAAAGGCTTAATAGTGCCATTATCTAAAACAGTACTCGATAACAAACAAGGTCCGCTTGCTCCATCTTTCAAAGGGATCGCTCTTCCTTAAAGGTTCCTTTTGAGCAAGTGGTTTAAGAACTAGTTAGGTTGAATGATGCCACTTGGAACTTGGTGCTGAACAAGCATAACGAACCTCACCATAAGTCCCATAGCTTTCTAGTCCCATGATCAGATTCAGCCCTCTCACATTCTCAGCCGACCTTAAGATCCACACTGTCATCGTCTGATTTGGGTCAGGACACATGATGAGAGGGGTCGGCACTCCTGCTCAGAACACGGCAGATTTCTCTGCCACCTGGTCAGAATAACAAGGTTGGAGGGTGTGCTATAACCTGTCTCTGATTCCCAAACAGGAAGCAATGTGAACTATGTCCAGGAGCCGGATTAAACACCTTTCCCTGGCATCCTTTCACTCCAAAGTTTGTTGTCTATGTGCCTTCTTAAAATATTTAGATTCCCAAGCAAGCCCGACTCTCTTCTCTATGCTTCAAGGAGAACACGCGAGTGGGTGATTTGATGATTCTGCACCCGCTCCTGTCATCCCTGACGGAGGCCTGGGATTGCCACATGAATGAGCACATTGGCTTGATGGGCTCAGTGGGGAGGTCCCTCGGAGCAGGTGTGCAACCTGCGGAGAGCCCAAAGACAAGCGCCATGCTGCTATTATGTGATGTGTTATTTTAGGGCAGATTTATGCCTCTCCTCGGGAGCCTTCGAGAGTAATAATCTCTGACAAATGGCAATCCTGCTACACGCAGTTCCCCAAATAGTTGCACCAGAATTTATTTTGCATGTAAATTACACCGCCGATGCTGAAGAATAATCCCGTAGATGCAGCTTCACTCCTGCTTGTTAAGGGTGCCAAGGAAAACGGCGCAATTTGTTAACAACAACCTTCAATCATTCTACACATTCTCCCCAGTGCTAATTTTCTTGTAAATCGATTTTAGGAATATGTACGCCCCTTCCAAAAAATAAGTGTCACTGTGAGAAAGGTGATGTGACCAGATCCCACAAATAACAAGAGAGACCCACGTGGATGGCCAAACATCGTCTAGTCTTCATTGGTGCATTTCTCAATACTAGTCATACTTCGTTTTATTTTCATTTTGCTGGAAAGAAATTCAGTCACGGTGACCTTATGTGTAATTGTGAATAACTTATGTCTCCTGCTTTTACGTTCTCCATCGTCTCCGTTCATTCTAGAATGAATCCCACTTACTTAAAATTGTCATTGTTTGATTCACAGTTTCTGTCCTTTCCTCCATCGTTAACTGACATGTCTCTCTGCAAATAATCACCTTGCTCCATATTTTCTGAAGAAGGAAGAGGTCTTTAACCTCTTTGGTAATTGGGCAACCCTCTTTTACCACACTCCACGTCCACTTCTTGAGAGAGCAGTTTATAATTTGTACTGATGGATAGCAACCCATAAAAACCGCAGAAAGTACAGCCAGTCCCCGACTTACAAAAAGGCTTGCACATAAATGGGCCTTTAAGTTTAATTGTAGATGGTTCCATGATCTATGTATATGCTGCGTGTGCAGCAAGTGAAGGTGATTGTAATGAAGAATTTGTCATGAGGAGAGACTGCTCAGAAGCTCCTATGAGGCGGTGGGTTAGGATTGGGCTGCTAACCATCAGCTAAGAAGGTTGAACCTGCCAAATAGCTCTGGGGGTGGTTCCAGTCGGTCCTTTAAGGCTGATTTGGAATCAACTCCATGGCAGTGAGGTTGCTTTTCGCTTTGGAGAAGTTGTGAAATCTTTGCAGCGCGTGGGCGTAATACTTGATAGTTAGGGGTCATGTCAACTAGACATAGCCTGATGACCCTTCTGGATGCCATAAGCCTTTTAGTGGAAGAGTGAGAGACACTGGAAACTGCCTCTCTCTGTCCCTTACACTTCCTGCTTGCTGAGATTCTGCGTCTACTTCCAGGGAGTTGCTCATGTGGGTCACCAGACCCTGAGAGTCGTTGCCACCCTCCTATTTATGCACCAACCTTAGACCCACTTGACTCTGCGCCCACTGGCCTGCGCTCTCCCTGCTTCCCTTTGCACTTTTCTGTGGCATTGGTCTGCAGCTCTGTGAGTCTGAGGAGGGCCCTGGCATTGAACTGAGCTGAGATGCCCCCTTGATATGAAATTTCTTCTTTTTTTGCTTTTCCCCTTAAAGGGTGGGATTCTTTTTGTTCTTTTCGACAGTTTTATTGGCATATAACTAAAAAATCGTACAACTCAATTCCCATTAAGAGTCATACATTAAACACAATCAATTTTAGAACGTTTTCTTTGCTCTTGTTATTAGCTCTGCATTTCCCCCCACCCCACATCCCCTGCCACACCCACAGGGAACCATTAATCCAGTGACTGTCTTTATTGATTTACAGATGCTGGCACTTAAAAAAACAAAAACAAACAGAAAATCGTATAAGGAAACAAAGGAAAACCTCAATCAAAAAGAAAGCAGAAAATATTAAAAAAAACTAGAATAAATTAAAAATGAGTCAAAGGGGAGATCCAAGGATAGGATGCTAAATGTTAACCTCACTGCATTTGCAATAACCCACTTTCCAGTGTGTGCTGCAGGATAAGAAGGCTATCCACATCCCTGGTCTATGGCCAGAGGGGATTTACCAGAGGCGTAATCCACGTGTGATTAAAGTACTTCTTGAAAGAAAGTTCTTTTGTATAGAGAGATGAGTGTCCCTGGTGTGTTGGTCTAGACACCCCGCCCCACATAGTTACATAACATTGAAAGACAAACATGAGCTGTCCATAAATCATAACATCTGTAATGCAGAGACTACTAACCCCCAGAGGTGACCTGTCCAAACAAACAGACAAAACCCAATTTTCACAGAGGGAGTATTTCAGAAGATGTTGTTGATATTTCTCTGCAAAGTATCAGAAGACCTAGCTTTTCTGTTCAGGACATGCCACCAAGTGATTCCTTATTCTTAGAAAACCTCTTTGTCCTAGAAAATAGAACCCAGTTCCTTATCTAGATTTGTTTTCGGGTTTTAAGAAAAGTAGTCATTTTCATCATTCTTGTGATTTCTTATTTAGGAAATAAGAAATAATCAAAAAGGTGTTTTTTTTTCTTCTCATGAAAGAAAAATAATTAATTGATTCCCTGGGAGGATTGCTGAAAAGTGCAGAGAGGGATTCCACTTGGTTGGCCCCGTGGCATCTGTCTTTTTAGAAACAAAAAAGAAAGCACCGAGTAACTTTTTCCACAGGTAATCTAGATGGGCTTTTAGAAGTTCATGGACAAATGAAATTAAAAGGTAAAAAGAAAATATATGAACTTTATTTAGCAACCAAAGTTTGATCAAATCCAAACTCCTTTTGTAAGCTAGGATTACCAGTCTTTTGTTCCATCCATCCAGAACTTGACATTGAAGTTTACCAACACTGCTGCTTTTTGCATTGTTAAATGAAGAGAAACGGATGCCCTCATTTTTGAGATTAGGAAACAAAAAGAAGTCAAAGGGAGCCAAATGAGGACCTCTTAATGATGTCTCATGGGATCGCTTGCACAATCGCTCTTGTTTGATGAGATGGGTGCGCAGGAACATTGTCTGAGGGGAGAAGGCCTCTCGGATAATACTTTCCCGGGCACTTTTCTGCTAAAAGTTGGGCCAACTTGCTCAGAAGACTCTCATAATGAGCGGATGGTATTACTCTTTGGCCCTTCACAAAAGGCCAATAGCCTGGGCATCTCCCAAAGCCCTGGCTCTGCCCGGTCTACTTTCGCTTTCACTGTATCACTTCCACCATTGCTGTCCACGTGCTTTGTCTTCAGGATCATCCTGGGAGTCATTTACATGTCCTTCAAGAGTTCTTCTGAGACATGCTGCAGGATCTTCATGCCGCTTCTTTCAAATGTTCAGTGAAAGCTCTCTTCTTGCAGGCAACTGATTTGGGTTGCAGACTCAGTCATTTTGCCAATCCTGGAGCTGAAAGTATGCTTGATTTTAATGTTTTCTATTAGAAGTGTAGAAGCAGAACCACTCGGCATGGCTGTGGAGCTGCCTATGGTTTCTCGGGTTAATGGCCAGACCTCTTCATTTAGGCCACAACCATGATTGTGTGCCTGCAAATGGATGTCCATCTGCGCCCTGCAGCTGTGGGCTTTGGCCTCACTGTGGTCCAGGCTCTTTTTAAAACAAGTTAGCTATTTGTAAATTGGTGATTTCTTTGGGGGCAATGACCCCATAAACTTTTGTAAAATAACAATGAGTTCACTCTTTCCATCCAACCTTCACCGTAAATTAGTTCTTGTTTCAATTTTAGCAGAATTCACTGAGTTGCTCTGATAGGAGGTCTCTTCAAACATAGACGATCCTTCTTAGTGCCTCAAACCATACCTGTTTCAGACCCTGTCCAGACATGCTATAACCAGTTGGTATGAATTTATTTTGGTACAAGAAAGAAAGAATTCAATGCCTAGCATTTCCATATTTCTATGAACTTTTTGAAGGCACCTCATAGACTTCTTCCTCATATATTTCTTTGTTAGAGAGGTATGTGTTATCTTAAGATTACTTGACATCAACCAAATTTTCAGATTTTAACCCTAGGAAATAGAGATTTGAGAGAGAGACAGAGCTGTTTTGAGGTCCCATGGCATTGGAAAGGAACCCTGGTAGAACAGGGGCTAAGAACTCAGTTGGCAACTAAAGGTGAGCAGTTCAAACCCATCAGGCAATCCTTGGGAGAAAGATGAAGCCGTTTGCTACTGTGAAGTTTGACAACTTTGTTAAACCCTGTGGCCAGTTCGGCTGTGACCTGAAGGGGTTTTCTTTGAGGCAGCTTGAAAGATGCTGCCCTCTGGAGGCCATAGCAAGAAGATGCAAACCAAGCATTCCCCCATCAAACCACCTGCCTAAGTGCTTGATAATAAACTCTTGTTTCTTACATTTGCTTTAAGTAAAATCTAAGGCGATAAAACAAACAGAGAAGGCTAACTTTGAGCGACTCATTTCACCTTATTGCACAAATGGTTCAAAGGTTGACTTTCTTTCCTAATGATTGTCTCACTATGACTTTCCCAGGGACGAGGGGGCACAGAACAAAGCAGCAACGGAGAAGAGAAAAATGGAGGGATGAGCGTAGCAACAATCAAGTTACTCTATTTCTCTACTTAACTTTCACGTGCAATGGAGGCCTTTATCTGTCAGATAACCCTCCATGCGTTCTCCAGTAAGGGGTGAGTCAGGTCTTGGAAGGGAGCCCCAAGTGGTTTGGTTGGCGGTCTGCACTTTGGGCTGTGGACTGCATGCAACCTCTGGCTCTCTGCTCCCAGAACTATGTCCGGGCTCGGGAATCGCAAGCAGCAGCCTTATGCTAAGTAGGAATTGACTAGATGGCAGTGAGTTTGGTTTATTTGGAAGTTTGGGGAAAAAACAAAAAAAGAGATGAAAATGGAAGAAAGGTAATGAATAAAAATTAAGAATATATTCTTTCTGTGTAAAGGGACTTAAAATGATTGTGGAAAAAATGAAAAATACTTATCCATCAACGTAAGTTCTAGCAAGTCCAAGCAACGATTCCTGCCCTTTAGTCCATTCCTGTGGATTGACACAGAGGCTGCAGCTTGGGGCCCCGGCGCAGCAAAGAAGAGGCTGGCACAGGACTTGGGACTGTTTCTCTGTGTTGTACACAGGTTGCTACAATCAGAATGGACTCACCAATACCTAACATTGACCACAAAAAAGCCTCATAAAATGAGTGGAGAATAACATTTCTCTTATAAGTGTGAAAACGAACCAAAAAATAGAAACACTTTTCCTACGTTACAAATTTGAATTAATCCTGAAAATGCATGTTTCCATTCTAAGTCCCCAGAAATCTCCAAAAAGAGTCGCTGGAAACCATTTGGAAAGTGATTTCCTAGAAAAGCTCTCCATTCTCAGTCGCATCAGTTTCTATCGCCATCCAGAGTGATTTAAGATGTTCACTTCAAAGAAAGCCTTGCTTCACCTCAATTCATTTTAGAAATTTGATATCTGTTTAATCCTTTGGAATTCCCATATTGTTTTATATTGTGTTATATCAAAAAGCTATTTCTAATAGGCTAGATAATTCTTTCCTCACAACACTCTTATACAATAAGGTTATATGCCCTGTTATATGAATATGATATGAAGAATCATTTAGGTTATTTAAATCATTTATTAGCAATGAGTCTGAACTCAAACACAAAATTGATGGCTTCAAAATTGTTTCTCCTTCAACTACACTATGCTTATATTAGAGAAGGGGGACAGGTTCTAAGATTTTGGTTGAAAACTCCAAGCATGAGAGATCTAAAAGAGATGAGTGTTCAAGAGTAAATTGGACATGCAGCCAGGCTAACAAGCAGTCTGCCAATGAAACATTATGAAATAAAACATTGACAAAACGAAAGAAGAAGGGGTTGATAGTGGAGAAGAAGAGATGAAAAGCAATAGGGAAGACGGATAAAATTTTATCCTTTTCATTTGGCAGAGGAAAGAGAGTCAACTTATGAGTATTGAAGAGGGATTTCTGTCGTAGCAAACTCAGGTCCAGAGATAAGGATATTATGGGTCAGCCATGGTCACCCAGGGTGACAATGAACCACGTGGGCAGGGCTGTGGATGGTTAGAAGCAATCATTGACTATGCAAAGGCATTCAATGGAAAAAATAGAGCATTCTATTAAATGGCATGTTTTTAAAACCATTTTCCATCTGTGTTCCTGGAAATGTGAGCTTAATCGATGAATAATTCATCCAAAGCAGACAAAGAGAAATGCAGAGTCTATTCACATTGCCAAGGTAGGTGCGACAGTCAACTGGTAACAGCTTCAGTTGCCCTGGCACCAAGGTTTAATTGAACCAAAAATCAATTCTGAAATTTCAAGAGAAAATTATTTCTTTTATGAAGTCTGTAAAATCAGACTGTAGCTTTTGAAGACATAAAACTAAATTGAGGGTAAAATGGTCTTATGAATTCAAACCACAGAGGTTATCAATTTTATACCCACCTAGTTTAGTTAAGTAGAAAGACATCATTTTCTTACCACCCTTCTTCATTTTCTTTGCTTTTATCTTCATGTGTCACAAACTTAATATGCAGATACTGTTGCAGAATGTAGAATGTGAACAGTAGCAATATCTAGGTTCCAGGTGGAAGTCAGGATATCCTGGGTCAGTCATTTTTAAAAACTTATTCCTCTGCTTAAAAAAGAGACACATAGTGCCTTAAAACTTCAAATATTTAGCTCACATTGTTGTAGACTTGGATTTTGTTCAGAGATCTGCTAGCTCCTTCAACTGATCTCAGCTAACCATTCATATAACACAGGTTGAGCAAGACTGGTGCATCAAAGGGGATATTAGCCGGGATTGGTGCATATGTTTCATGTGACCTCTTAGCCTTCAGCAGGTTAATCTATACCTGTGCGCACGGAGTGTCAGTTTCCCAAGAGAGAGAGGTAACATGCAAAAACCTCTTGAGATCAAGCTCAGAGTTTACATTGTGGCTTCTACTGCTTTTTATGACTTGCATCAAATTGCCTGGCCCATTCCGATTCAAAGTTTAGCGAGAGTTCATTTCTTAAAGGAGAGGGAAAGATGTCATCGTTTGCCATCTGTGGCTGCTTTCTGGGAAACTCTGACTAATGATACACAAACATAGTAGTTCTCAAGCAGTTCTGAGTTCAAAGTCTCTATCGTGTTCTTCTCTTAGCCCCCGTGGTCATTCAGGAAGACTCTCCTTCAGAAAACAAACAGACAAACAACTGAAAGTCCCCACAGATGGAGAGTCTTACAATTAATGCTAAATTTCTGCCTTCAATTTCCATCTTCTCTGTAAACCCAGTCACCACCTAGCCGTCCCCAACTGAGAAGAACTGTGCTCCTCGGAGTTTTCAATAGCTGGTGTTTCCGTATTAGGTCACTAGGACTTTCTAAAGGCACTTCTGAGTCGACTAGAATTGCCAGCCTTTCAGTTAGCAACCGACTGTAGTAACCATATGTACCATCCATGAACATTAGCCCTCCCTAGGTCCCTATCTGTGTTCCTCTCTTCTAACTTTACTTTGCCTCCGTGGTTTTAGGCATACTATACCCTCTACATTAGTTGTCTCCATTGTTTCTTACTGCCCTGCTTCTGTTTTTGACCCTTTGTCTTTTCCATGGTTCCACTAACGAGCTTCTGAAATGCGTGCAATGAGCAACCATCTCTAGCTCTAGCATACTTGAGTGTTTTTCTATTATTTTTAGGAGAAAGATCAAATTTTTGGCACACAAGAATATTTATGTTTGTCTGTTTTTGCTTAAATGTACAGATTCATCTCTGTGAATCCCATACATATAATCATTCTTTGCTTTTTCATAACTTTGAAAATAATTTACTACTTCATATAGTTTTTTTCCTGCTACATCTTTTTAACCTATCTGACTCCTATTTATCCGAATTCAAGGTCTCATACATGGTGGGCTCGCTGGCAGTCACCCACTTTGATGCCTCAATGAGTTGAACTACCCTATCAGAGCCTACCTGACATTCTGTGGTCACCTGGTATCGTACATGACACTCTCTTATAATTGGTGGCTGTCTCCCACATGAACATTTAAGCTGAGGGTGGGGTTGTTGAAATTCATTTTGTATTATTAGAACTTATTTCTACTCTTGGCATACGGTATGATGCTCAAAAGATGTTTGACATAATTATGGGAAAGTGTCTGAAGTCGTAGAAAAACAGAACCTGATGCATCAGTTACTAAGATGGCGTAGATTGACCACAATATCCCAGTGGTAGGAAATACACATATAGATTTTTTTCTGAGCCTATGGGTCACCCCAAATATTTCTGCTAAGGTGTTCAGGTGTGGCTGATCTTGAGTAGACTTGATCATGTGCTTGCAGTGACTTTGTGGATTGCCTAGAAGCTGGCCAGTCTGGGATGGTCTCTACTGAGAATATCCATCTCTCCTCAATGTCACCTCCGACTGCTTTGTCCAAGCACATTCTGCTGGAAGGTGCAAGCATCCATGAGTGTTCTGTGGCTGAGAGGTGGAAATGCCTCTCCCACTTCACTTTATTGCCCAAATTTTTCACAAGAGCATCTCAGATTCAAGGAGTGAGGATGTAGACTCAAGACAAAGATGAAGGGCATGGGAATAGGGATGGATATTGAGCAGCCCTTTATTGGGATGATCAGTATAATCAATCTAATACTCCCTGCCTAAAGAGCACTTTGCTAATTTAGTATTTGATAGTAGGCTACTCACTCAGAGATAAAGAAAGTGTCATTCAAAAGTATATGACAGCTTTGTTCAAACTACTTTACTTTGGAATTCAAGTTGCTCAGAAGAAGAAGAAGAACGAAATTTGCAACAAACCAATCATTTAAGCTCGGAATGCCACAGCTCAAACAATAAAGAAATTATAAAATAAAGATGCTAATGAAACAAAGGGAGGAGGGGGAGGAATGGGTAATGACTCAATGGAGCCAAGCTGCTAAACTGCAGCAATCAAAGCAAATAGCAAGAAAACAAAAGGCACTGATTAAATTCAACCCCTCTGCTCCCCAAATAATACATAAGCCGCATCATTTTCAACAGACAGTATGGTAAAGACCTTCGTTAGAGCACAGCACGCATTATCAGTGCTATTTTCATTACTGGTGGAGGAAAGATGCACTTTCTCGATCTATTAGGAAAAATTATCCTATTAAAGTACTCTGTGTCCAACTATAGCAGACCACTTGAAGCTATTTCGTCCTTGCTCTGGCCTTGAAACATGGGAAGAAAATGCCATATTTTCTTCCACATTCAAAGAGCACACTGACTTACCCTTAAAGCCTGGGGTTTCGAAGACCAAGGGACCAATTCTCTGGTGAAGGACAGCTTCCATGTCTGTGATGCTATGGCAGAACCAAGGCTAAAGTTTGAATTGCTATAAGAGGAAATAACTAGGAGGGAAAAAATGGCACCCATGCAGTGTTAGAAATTGTTATGCTTTGTCTTCTTCTGATGAAATTTGAAATTCTTCTGATATCTGAAAAAGTCTTTCTAGACATTCTAAGAAAGCTGAATGTGTAGCATTTTAAAATAAGATAGCGTGTCATTTTGGGAGATCCTTATTCATTAAAACTGACTTACATGGAGTGACAAATAAGAAACGGTACCCTTAACTGAGGCTAGAAGAAAATATCTTGTGTTTTTCACTGGTTGCTTGAACTTGATTTTCTCACTGAAGTTGTCCTCTTCAAGGCTCTATTATTCCAATTTTTACAGCATCTACTGCCCATAACTACTGCCAACGTGGTATAGATCATCACAAATTTGGGATATCCTTGAGAAGAATGGGAACAGACAAATCTGTCTTGGAAAAAGTACAGCGAGAATGTTCCCTCGAGGCAAGGATGGTGAGACTTGATCTCACTGCTTTGGACATGTTGTCAGAGGAGAGCAGTCCACGGAGCAGGACTTCACACTTGGCAAAGCAGAAGGGCAGTGGAAAAGAGGAAGGCTCTTGACCAGCTGCATTGATACAGTGACTGCACCAAGGGGACCTAGCAGCAGAATTGTGAGGACGGTGCAGGGCCAGGCGGTGTTTTGCTCTGTGGTACATTGGGTCGCTATGAGTCAGAACCAATGACATGACACAACAACAGCAACTACACTCCCATCTCATAGCTACAACATTTAGAATAAGGACATTGTCCCTAGTTATGAAGTAATTTTAAATTCCATTTCATGCGGATTCGATACCTTTCTCTTAAGCTCCTATCTTTGTTCTTAGACCTCAATGAGCTGTAAGTGTGTTGAGAAAGATTGTCAGTCACATATTTCCTCCAGATTCATGCTGTATGTGATATAAGTATATGAACAAGGGACACAAGAAATCATGGGGACTTAGAAGCAAGATCTGTCATTATTCAAAGAAGGAGAAATGAAAAGATGAAAAAGAAGGTATGCTTTAGCCAAGTCTTGAAGAACTAGTGGGAATTCGGTAAGAACACAGAAAAGTGATCGCAGGTGAATGCAGTGGCCTGATAAAAGATGAAAGAAGCCTTTCAGGAGATGCCGTATCCTGTGGGGCTGCAAACAAACAAAAAAAAAGAACAGAGTTTGGGAAATGGACCAGGACCAGCCCAGTAGAATGCCACCATTTGTGGAGAAATAGTTCTATCCAAAATTACTGCAGTGTGAAATTCATTTGAGTAAAGGGGTATGCACTTTAAATTATTAAATTTTGAAGTTGCTCTGGATTTACGTACATAGGATATTTGCAAACTTATTGAGGGATACTTTGTAAATGATAAACTACATCCATTAAATATATGCAGTTTGATGAGCTTTGATGGATGCATCCATAACTACCAAGAAAATGGTGAACATATCAATCATTGTTGTACATCTATCGCCTCCTGCTGCTTTTCAGTCCAACCTTTCCCTTGCTTCCGGTCCCACAGAGCTGAGCCACATTCTGTCATTTTAGGTTAGTTTTAATTTTCTAGGCCTATGTGTAAGTAGAATTATACCACATATCCGTTGTTAAGTAGCTGCTTCCTTCAGCTCAGCATAATGGCATGGAGAACTGCATATGCCATCTGGAAAGTTACCTTTTTAAGACTCTGCCGTATTCTTGTCTACATTGGTAGGACCATTTCACATTTCCACCATTAGAAAGTAAGAGTTCTATTTGGTCCCCATTTTAGTCAATTAATGAACATGTCAGTCTTTCTATTTTTAGTCATTCTACAATTTCATGGAGTGATATTATATTATGGTTTTCATTTACATTTCCCTATTACCTAATAATTTAAACATCTTTGTAGGGGATTGCTGGCCATATTTATATTGTCCTTTATGATGGGTCAAGGAGGCTTTGTAGTGTACTGAGTCATGCATAGAGATGTGAACTACAAGACCAGGGGTTCAAACCCTGAGAAGCTCTGTGGAAGAAAGATGAGGCTGTCTGGTCCTGTCAAGATTGACAGGTCTTAGAAATCAAAAGGGGCTGCTGTACTCTGTCCTATAGAGTGGCTCAGAGTTGGAATCAATTCGATGGCAACGAGCTTTGAGTTTAGTTTTTTATTTATCTGATTTTATTTAACTATTATTTATTGAGTGGTTTTTCTTCTTAATATTGTGCTTTAAGAGGTTTTTTAAATAAATGTACTTCATAGAGGAAAATGCAAATGTACTTAGCAAACTCATAACAACTTAAACTCACAATACCTGAGAGAAACCACACCTTGCTCATCCACGATGTAATCCCAGGAAAACAACTCCATTATCAAGAGAAAGAAACAAGGAGAAGGAGAATCCCAGGAGAGAACCCCCTCGAGGTCACTTCTGTACGGTCACTAGATTCACTGTCCTAGCTGGCCTGTGCTTGCATGGGGATGACCCATGCCAAGAGATGCAAACTGTTAAGTAAGTGGAGGAAAAGAAAATTGGGGCCCGAAGCCGAGTTTATTGGTAAATAGAAACATCAACATTATCCAAAAGAATATCACTGGAAACAGAATCAACACAATATAGGATACATACTAAATATATAAAAGATGAGGAAAATAATCAATTATCAAGGGATAAAAACAATCAACAAAACCTAACAGATCCATCCAGGTGTTCTATTATCAGACAAGCCTTTGAAACAGCCGGTATAAAACAGCCGGTGTAAAAACAAAACAAAATAAAACAAAACAAAAACATAGGAAATGAAAACAGAGAGATAGACGGTATCTAAAGTAGGCAAGAGGAAATATGTGATCTAAAATATTCACTGTGTGAACTTACTACCAGATTAAGTGTGATAGAATGAAAACTGAATAAAATTGGAGAGTTCACAAATCACCTAGTAAAGAGAAAAAAATGTTTTCAAACGAGCAGAAATTTATGGGAAAAAATGAAATGTATGTGTAATTATAGTTCCAGAAAAATAAAACACAACTGTAGGAGAGGGGTATGGGACCCCAATAAATAAAGTCTGAAACCTAAAATTTTATGAAAGGCGTGCATTTATAGATTTTTAAAACTCGGTAAAAATTCAGCAGGATAAAAATCAAAGATCCCATGCCTTATTATTTAACTAGTAATTCTCAACTGTAAATCCTAGTACACCATTTTGACCTAGTGTTAATGGCCTCCCTCAGCTGGATCATGTGTCTTTGTCTCTTTTAAGACTTGGTATATGCTCTCCTTAAATTTGAAACAAAATCAAAAGCTTATACACTAAATTAGAGAATCTTTCTTTCTTTGTTCCAGGAGTCTCTCACACACCAAGGGGCCTAACGGGGTCCCTTTTCCTGGTTTCTCATTCCAGAATAATCTAGGCATTCTTTTTTAGATTCATGAAGCTCAACAAAAACTCCAAGAGAATAAAATCAAAGAGAATCATACTGAAATATGTCAATAACACAAAGAAGCAGGAAAGCGTCAGAGCAGAGGCAGAAAAACTGCAAATTATACACATGGGCAACAATCATTTGAATGACTAGATTTCCCATCAGAAAGCATGGAGACCAGCAATGGAAACATCCTTATTAAAATGCTGAATGATAAAAATTTTAAACTCAGAAACCCGTGTTCAACAACAACAAAAACCACAACATTAAAGCAAAATAGACATTTTCCAATAAACGAAAACAAAGATGAATACAGAAGAATCCTATTTATGTACTAGTAGAGAAATAGAGTGACAAATGCAAAAATATATCACACATTTACTAGAAACTTGGTATATCCACTGAGTAAATGGTCTTGGGACATGGATATATCAATATGTGACCAAATAAAATCTGATTCATACCTCACTTCACATTAGAAAATCAATACCATGTTGACTTAAATGCAAAAGATAAACCTTTACTATTTTTCTGACATAGGATAAATTAAAATATTCCATACAAAAGAAAATGTATACATTATTACAGAACACATGAATACATGGGATGCCATTAACTGAAAATCGCTATTCATCATGATTTTGTAAAGGATGATAGAAATCATCAAAATTGTGGAGAAGATATTCACAGAGCATATTCCTGTCAAAGGATTAACATCCAAAATAAATAGAGAAGGTTTGCAAGTCAATAGGAAAAATCGTCATACAAAATAAATGTCCCAAGTTCTGTACAGAAATTTCTCCAAAGGAACAATGTGAATGGTCACTAAATGCTTATGAGGTGCACAGTCAATAGAATGTACATTGTAGGTGAGCACAAATCTGAAAGAGTGACTGTGTCTATCATGGCATGCATGTAGAGCCAAGGAAATAGGTGCACTCTGGTGTTAGTGCGAGCTGGAAGGACGATTTTAGCTGGATTTGGTGTGTTCTAGTTAAGTTAAAGATAATAACAAGGGATTTTTTAAAATAAATACATTTGTTCATGCTATTCAGAAAAGATAGACCAGAATGTGATAGAGATTTTTATAGTTGAAAAAAACTAGAAACAACGCAATGTCCCCTGAAATATGAGATAATAAATAGATATCTAGCAACACCGTGGAATATTATACAATGGGGTAAACAAACCAAGCATAGTCACATGCAAGGTGACAGTTAATCTTGCAAGTTCTTTTTAAAAGAATGTCCAAATAATCATTCCCAGGAAAACGCGTTAGTATGACATTTAAAACCTCTTCATAATAGACGAACACATTCTTAGCAATAGCTAACTATCTTCATAGCACTAAAAAGAAAAGCCCTTTTCTTCAGCAACCAAGCTATTAATCCTATTTACATTCCTCATACATCTTCTGTTTATTTCGTGTTCCATGCACCGGAATAAGGGTGATTCTTTCAAGAGAGAGCAAACACTCTACTATCTCTTTGTTTGCATGACCATTATTGATGATGGTTAGAAAAGATAATGTGTCCCTGTCGTATTTTATTCCCGTCTGGACTGGGATGAAAGGCGTTTCTCTTTTTTTGTTCCTGCTTCTAATAATTAATCACGCGCTCATCACCTCTTCCTCCATTTCAGATGAAAAGCAGATACTATGCGTGTCATTCCTGATTTAACAAGAAAAGATCTTTGGGTACCTCTTTCCCTTGTGAATACCCTGAGATTGCTTTCTTGTCATTTTTTAAGAAGAGTCCTAAAGAACAGATTCAATTCCGATCAACTTGAGCTGTTTGCCTTTTCTCTTTGTCTTCCTTCCAGGAGCCTAACTCCCAGAGCTACCTCAGTGTCATGCCTTCAGATGACAGGAAGATGAATTGTGACTCTTGCAGACACTTTTTGCTAGGCCATCGCTCATGGCCAGCACCTTGTGACCGGGCTTATTTGGTAATCAAGATAGAACGGGAGGCCCGGGAAGATTTACTTTAGAGATGTGCTGCCTGAGAACCGTTTGACTGGCCTGATCAGGAGTTATGCCCATTGCTCTCACCTAGAAATGTGGTAGCTCAATTAATGACAGACTACCAAGTAATTCCTATCAATGTTACCCAACAGTTCACAAGGAGAAAATTACATCCTATCTACAGGACCAATTTTCTATTTCCCAGTATTTATTGGATTTGACAACTAAAGAGAAACTTCCTCTGGTAGTTGCTGAAAATTTCATATCAGATGCTATTAGTGACAACAGAAATCACACCTGGTCGGTGGTACAGCTTCTGGCAGCCTGTGTGGCCCTGGAACTGTGGGGAAGATTTTTTTCTTGTTGCACGAGGGCTTGGATGGCATATTTTTACTACAAATCTTTGACCGGCTGTGAATGACCCGTTCTTTACTTTTCTTTCAGCACAAAATAGAATATTCTTACAGGGACAAACTAAGCAGTTAAAAGATGGAAGTTGATTTAGAGTCAAATAGCACTAAACTAATAGGATGTCATATTAATCTGTATTTAGAATCTGTCAATACCTAGACACTGCTCTGAGGCAGAAACACCTTTGAAAAGATATAGGCTCTGTGCTCTTTAGTTCATTAATGATGATGAATTATCAATATGACCCTTTGTTCTTTGCTCATCGATATCAATAACATCTGAGAAAAATGAAAAATGCAGATGACATCATTTCTCATGTTAGAAAATGCATTTTAAAAAAACCTAAGATAAATTTAGCAAAATGTCAATAGACTAGGTCAATATGCAAAAAATCAATTGTAATTCTACACACCAGCAATTATCAGTTGGAAAATATAATAATGACATCATTTATATGTAGTAGCAAGCATCATAAAATGTTTAGGAATAGTTAAAAAGGGTAATATTCATGCAATGTAACTACAAAATATGCCAAGAATAAATAAAAGAAGACTTGAACAAATAGAGAGCTATATTATTTCCATCTATGGACAAAATTCAATTTTTTTTCAAATGTCAACTATACCTGACCTAGTCTATAAATTAAAGACAATATCAATAAAACTTCTAGTAGGCATATCTTTAGGACTCAACAAACAGATTATATGTTTTATGCAGAAAAATGCTTCATCCTTTGAAAACCTGATTTCAAGGCTAAATATAAAGTGAGTGGTCAGGACTACTGTGTCATGCCCCTGTACACGGAGACAGTAGATCAATATAACAACGGAAAGAACTCATAGATAGATACCCATAGATATAGTCGATTGATTCTTCATGAAGGTGACAAATTACTTCATTGGGAGACAGAATCATGTTTTCAACAATAGTGGTAGAGATACCAAGTAGATATGTGGCGAGCAAGGAAATTAATTTTGCTTCCAATCTCCTCCCATCCACAAAATATTAATTTGAGAGAGACAGCAGAAATAAAACCAACAGCTAATGTTATAAGCCTCATAACTCTTTCATGATCGAATGTTTTCTGCCTTGAATTTTTTGTTGACCTCATGTGTTTCCATCAATGTAAGTGGTGCTTATTAAAAGTACATTTCTAAAATCTTGTTATAGAAGATAACTAATTTTGTTCATGTTGTATGGACGTGTGTGTGTGTGTGTGTGTGTGTGTGTGTATACCTCAGAGCTCTCATTGCTGGTCCCCATCAAGACAATTCTGACTCATAGAAACCCTGTTTACAGTGAATAAAACACTCTGGTCTTGTGCCCTAGTAATTTGTTCTGTTTGAGCCCATTGTTGCAGCCACTGTGTCCATCTTTCTCATTGATGGTCGCTCTCTGAACTCCAGGGGATGTTACAGTGGGACATACATGCGTCTCTGGTCTCTGGAAGTGAAATTATGTGGGACACCACTATCCCTTTGGACTCAGAGGTTAGTATTAGTGAGGCACATATGACCTTGTGGACTCTGCCCTGCTTCTAGATCTCTTGACAGGTGCCTGAAATGTGGTATTGGTGTGAGCATGGGATAACTGATGGAAGGGCCACTTCCAAGCAGCACAACAGACCATGCCTGCTCAAAATGATCTCAAAGGCAGACGTAGGGTCTGAGCATAGGGTTTCTAAGGCTGTAATCTTTAAGGAAGTAGACTTCCACATCCTTTCTACCTCAGAGTAGCTAGTGGATTTTCTACCACTAACCTTTCAGTTAGTACTGAGCATTTCACAACGGAACCATCAGAGCTTCATAAATAATGCATAGGAACCCAGAAATATACTTAGAAGGTTTATCTCCAAACTTAAAAAATAAAAATAACAATCGTTTTGTGAAATTATACCTGCAAGATGTATTACCTCAGATGATCTTCTATAACAGCAGTTCTCAACCTCTGGATCACGACCACTTTGGGGATCAAATGACCCTTTCACAGGGATTGACCAATTCATAACAGTAGCAACATGACAGTGATGAAGTAGCAGTGAAAATAATTTTATAGTTGGGGGTCACTACAACATGAGGAATGGTATTGAAGGGTCGCAGCATGAGGAATGTTGAGAACCACTGCTCTATAAGAACAGTAATTTGTAATACATACCCACTTCTATTCCAAAAGATTGCTGCTTCTGGTGTCAGCACAAAAACCCTAATGATTTTTTTTAAATAAAAGACTGTGTGTGTAATTGAAGAAGAAAATGGAAAATTGGGCTTCATCCAATGTTAACATGTTTATTCTCTACAAATTTAAGAACTAATAAGACAAACCATGAGTGGGTTGATAATTGTTGCAGTACAAATACCTCACCAAGGACTTTTATCAACTATTTATGAAGAAGTTCTCCAGTACTTTAATAAGAAAACAAAAATAATAAAATTGGGCAAAGTAACTTAATGGATCATTTAGGAAAGAAAACAGAAATGACCAACGGTCATTTGGAAAGACATTTAACATTACTAGTCACAATTGAAATAAAAATTTTAAATACAAAACAATACCATTAACCCCCTCCCCCCATTGGAATGATCAGAATACAAAAGGACATAAACATCAACTGTTGGTGAGGGTATGAAATAATTGGAACATTCATACATTACCGTGGAAGTTTAGAACACTACATTCCCTTTGGAAAACAGTTTGGTGGTGTTTTACAGAAGTTAAAATGCACACTTCCTAAAACCAATGACTATCCAATTGTCGGTGATTTGTAGTGGTTCTATACAGGGTTTCCCAAGCATTTGTTCCTTAGGAGAAGAGACAGCCTCGTTTTGCTCTCATGGAGTACTGTTGGGTTTGAAATCCTGACCCTGAGCTTAGCAGACCGATTCTAACACACAGTGCCACCACGGCTACTTAACCTGTTGCCCAGTCATTCCATTCCTAGGCATTTAGATGGATAAATAAAAATGCATCATCAGAAATCTACAAAAGGATGGCACAAGGATGTACAGGGCAGCTTTAGTCATAGTTATAAAAATAAAATAGTGGGATACTTGAACAGGGGAATACTATTCCACGGTACTGATACTGAGACAAATAGCAATGAATGCATTTTTAAAGCATGTTGAGAGAAGAGGAGTGAGTCCACAAAAGAGTCTGTCTTACGATTCTCTTTATATGTAGTTCTGGAAGAGTCCAATGAGGCTGTGGTGATAGAAATATTAGAAGTCTCAGTGTTTGTGATGGAGGGTTAGTGAGTAGCTGCCAAAAAGCATTAGAAAAAGTTTAATGGAAAAATTGCTTGAGATGGTTTTAGGGGTGATGACATACTCATGTTGTTGTGTTGCTGTGTCTTCACACTGGTTCCGATCCACAGTGACTTTCTAAGAATCATGATGACCATCTCCAGGGACTAGTTACTCCTGATAACGTGTCCAAAGCCTTGTCATCCTGCCTCTAAGGAGGATGCTGGCTGTACTACTTCCAAGACTGATTTATTTGTTCCTCTGGCAGTCCATGGCATATTCAATATTCTTCACCAACACCATAATGCAAAGGCATCAATTCTTCTACAGTCTTCTTTACATAACTCTGGTAGAAATATGCATTTGTCAAAATTCATTGTATTCTTCTGTATATTCAATATATCTTGTAATTTTTTAAAAGGTTTTATTGGCATATAGTTTACAAATCATACAATTCTATCTGCTTGATCTGTGAACTGTGCTGCAAAGAACATGGGGGAATATATGTCTGTTAGTGTTCTGTCTGGTATTTCTTTGAGATAAATACCCAGTACAGGTATTGCTGGATCACAGTGTGTTTCTATTCCCAGCTGTTTGGGACAGCACCATCTTTCTTTCCACAATATTTGTTCACATTTCCACGCCCACTAGCAGTGTAAAAGAGCTCCAGTCTCTCCACACCTTCTCCAACATTTGTTGTTCTTTGCCTTGGGGGGTTCTTTGCAATTGGGCTACTGTTGTGGATGTAAAGTGATACTGTTTTAATTTGAATCTCCCAGATAACTAGTGATTTTGAGCATTTCCTTATGTGTACCTGTGTTAGCCATTTGAGCAACACTCTTTGTGAATTGTCTATTTATATACTTGACTACCTTTTAATTGATCCTTTGGGGTTTTCTCTTTTTTTTTCTTATTGAAGAAGGATTGCAGAGTTCTATAGATTTAGTAATTAGTCCCTTGTCAATCGTGTCGTTGCTGAAGATTTTTTCACAATCTATTGGCTCTCTCATTTTGATGAAGTCTTGTGATGTACATAATTTTAGTAGGTCCCTGTAATCTATTTTGTCTTCCCCTGTGTGTGCTTCCTTTTTTATATTTAGTAGTTTGTGTATGCCCTACAGTAGGGCCTTTAAGTTTGTCCCAGTTTTCTCATTAATGACCCTTGCTCTTGGGAGCATACTTAGGTCTAATCCATCTTGAGGTGATTTCTGTGCATGGGAAGAGGTATGGGCCTTATTTCATTCTTCTACAGATGGAAATCCCATTTTTCCAGCACTATTTGTTGAAGAGTATGTTGGAAATTTTCCATAATGAAATGGTTCAAAATATAATTAATGTTGTAGGTTTCAGCAAATAGCATTTAAAAATTTTGTTATGAAAAATTGATCATTGAGTATATTTCTGTAAACCATAAAAAAACATCTTCCACTAAGATTACCTTCTGTATTTTAACCTCTCACATTTGGTATGAGTCCATTACTTTGTTGTATATGTAAAACCAAGTGACACGAATATTTCCTTGTTGGGTACTGTTAGTATGATTTTCAACTCATAGTAACCCCATGTGACAGAACTGCCCCTATAGGGTTTTTTAAAATCATTTTATTGGGGGCTCGTGCAACTCTTATCACAATCCATCCATCCATCCATGGTACCAAGCTCATTTGTACATTTGTTGCCATCATCATTCTCAAAACATTTGCTTTCTACTTGAACCCTTGGTATCAGCTCTTCATTTCCCCCCTCACTCTCTGGCTCCTGCATGGACCCTTGATAATCTATACATAATTATTATTATTTTGTCATGTCTTACACTGTCCAACTTCTCCATTCACCCACTTTTCTGTTGTCTGTTCCCCATGGAGGGGGTTATATGTAGATCTTTGTGATAGGTTCACCCTTTCTATCCCACCCTCCCTCTTCCCTTCCAGTATCGTCACTCTCACGGCTCATCCTGAAGGGTGCATCTGTCCTGGATTCCCCATGTTTCCAGTTCCTATCTGTACCAGTGCCCTCTGGCCTAGCCGGATTTGTAAGGTAGAATTGGGATCATGATAGTGGGGGTGGGAGAGGGCGGAGGAAGCATTTAGGAACTAGAGGAAAATTGCATGTTTCATTGTTGCTACCCTGCACTCTAACTGGTTCATCTCCTCCCCACAACCCTTCTGTAAGGAGATGTCCAGTTGCCTACAGATGAACTTTAGGTCCCCACTCATTCTCTATGATATGGATTTTTGCTCTTTGATGTCTGATACCTGATCCCTTCAATATTTTCTTCTATGTGGGCTTTGTTGCTTCTGAGCTAAATGGCCACTTGCTTGCCTTCAAACCTTTAAGACCCCAGACGCTATATATTTTGATAGCCTGGCACTATCAGCTTTCTTCACTACATTTGCTTATGCATCCACTTTGTCTTCAGAGATTGTGTTGGGAATATGAGCTTCATGGAATGCCAGTTTAATAGAACAAAGTGTTCTTGCATTGAGGGAGAACTTGAGTGGAGACTCTATAGATTTTTTTTTGTTGTTGTAATCTGATTTCCAGGTCTTTCTCAAACAGAACTGTGGGTGGAGAATGAATTACTAACTTTTCTGTCAGCAACCGAGTGCTTGGCTTTTATGCCATGGGGAACGCTGGGTATTATGCGTACTATGTAACATGGTATTATACTGATTAAGCATTGGACTGCTAGCCACAAAGTCAATTGTTCAAAATCATCAATGACTTAATAGAAGAAAGAGGAGGCTTTCTACTCTGGTAAACAGTTACAGTCTCAGAAACCCACAGGGACAGTTATACTTGGCCCTAGAAGGACACTATGACTCAGAATCAACTCAATGGCTGTGAGTTTGGTTTGGGATATATAACTAATTTCTGTAGAACTATTCCCTAATTGTTTTTGTCTTTGACAATATTATCTCTTCTTCTATCTTTCTATCATCAATCTATCATCTATCTATGCAATTATGCACAGTTCATCAATATGAAAAATCTTTGTAAAATGGTGTTTTAATTTTTATTCAAACTATAAAATATTAAGTCATGAGGGTTGTGCCTCTAGACTGGTCAGATCTAAAATACCACTTCTTAGAAGTCTCTGAGCATGGGTACCCCTAGAAATAGAGCCTGAAAGAAGGTTTGAGCTTAGGAAGTTTCTCTGGCAAAGGATCCCCGGGACCAGGACTAGGGAGCAGGGAGATCAGGGAATGAGGGAGGGTCAGTTACACAGTACAAAACTCCATGCCACTCACAATGAAGGTTCCATTCAGGTTTGACTTCTGAGACGTATGGAAAATACCTTTCAGAACTTTCTTTGCAAAGGACAGGAACCT
Source organism: Tenrec ecaudatus (assembly GCF_050624435.1). Taxonomy (NCBI): domain Eukaryota; kingdom Metazoa; phylum Chordata; class Mammalia; order Afrosoricida; family Tenrecidae; genus Tenrec; species Tenrec ecaudatus. The sequence continues at coordinate 16,605,467 of NC_134544.1, forward strand.
GGGCCCATAGTAACTGACTCCGGTGCCCCATTGGTTAAAGGTTGTCTGAGGTATGAACTCCATGTTTCAGCCCTTTTAGTCTTGTACTTTCAGACTGTGCTCAGTATGAGGGAAGACAAGGGGGAAGATTTCTGTCTTCTGAGAAGACACTGAGGCAGAAGGAAAACAGAGATGGGCAATGTATTTCCCAGTGGGATGTCAGGATGAGTCAGCATGACCTGCCACATATGGGGCTGAAATAAAACTGAACTGAGGTGATGAGCCAGCAAAAGAAAGAGCTGCTGAGAGTGTGTCAGTGCTTAGTTGGTAGGTTACACATGTCAAGAAGGATATCCCAGCATGAGGGGCAATTGAAAGCCCAGGTAAAAGGTATCCTGGAACAGAAAATAATGCTGATAGGAACCATCACAGGTCATGATAGAACACATTGTTACTCTATTGGTTGTGCCCTTTGCCATGTTTTGAAGACTAATCTGAGAACGGGTTGCAATAGCTAGGTGATGCTTGACTGGTGATGGGTATTTGTTATTTAATAATTGATGTCACTAGGTCTCAAATAATGAATGTTTTCTATAGATAGGGAGATGTCAAAGATTTCATTTTGCTTAGATTCATAGTCAGTGCTCATGGAAGTGGCAGACAAGTAAAACCTGATGTCAAAGGAGGGAATAGTAACAGAGCCTAAATTGTGAGAATCAGGTTTTCAGATGGCTATGGATAACATTGGTAGCCCAAGAGACGTTTGTGGGATTTGCATACTAAATAAGCCTCTGGGGATTCCCCTCTATCCATAACAGAGGAATGGGAGAAAAGTGGTTACTAAATAGAATGCACTAGAAAAATGACGATAGAAGATAAAAATGATAAACCTTACTTGAATGGTTAAAGCCTTGATATTTGGTCTCCCCTATAATGCATGTTAGGCCTGATATGGTTTTCAACATTTTTTCTGTTTGTTTGTTCATATTGGGGTTTATCTCATTTGTGTTGTCATTCAAGGTTACCCTCTTGAATTTTTGTTATATGTGTTTCTGTGTTTCAGTATATGAAACTCAGGATTCATACCCAGGTGGGGACAGCAAGTGGAATAAGGGTTGTGGGGGTTAGGGGGCCGGGAATGGTGTTGGGGTGTGGAGTAAAAGGGAACTGTTATCCAGTGGCTCAGCAAAGAAAAGAATGTTTTGAATGTGATTGTGGCAGCAATTTTACAATACTGCTTGATGTGATTGAACTGTGGAATGACATGATATTTATATTAATTCCCAATAAAAATAGAAACCAAATGATGCATTGCATTTGACAAATCTGCTGCAGGAGACCTCTTTAAAGTGTTAAAAAGCAAAAATATCTTTTTTAGGATTAAGGTGTACTTGATCCAGGCCATGGAATTTCAGTCCCCTCACATGCATGTGAAAATCGGACAATGAACAAGGAAAAGCGGACCAGATGGTGTTGGTGAAGCATATGAATGTACTCCAGATGGCCAGGAGAGCAGACACATCTGTCTCGGAAGAAGTAAAGCCAGAGTGTCCATAGAGGTGAGGATATAGAAGTATTTTCCCGCATAGCTTTAACATGTTATCAGGAGAGCCAAGTTGCTGGAAAAAGCCATCCTGCTTGGCGATAAAATGAGGAAGATGGATTGGCCTGATAGCTGCAATAATAGACGGACACATAACAACCATGTTAAGGAGGGTGCTTGAGCAGGCAGTGTGTCATGTTGATATACAGAGGGTTACTCTGAGTCCCAAGTCACGGGACGGCACATATTAGAAAAACACTTTCACCATGACAACCCTAAAAAACAGAAGTAATGGCACTGTGTTAAGTCCGGTTGACTAAGAGAAACAAATTCAGTGGCATGTATATGTATTATGGAAAGTTTTATATTAAGATGTAATTATATATTAAGCAAACAGCCAAGCCCAGTCTAGAACAAGTCCTTAAGTCCATCACTAGTCCATAAATCTGATACTAGTTCATAAACTCCTCTTTGGGCTCACACAACCACATGCAATGCTGCAGAATGCAGGGAGATCACAGGAAGAGGGTGCAGAGTTGTGTGGATCCAATGGTGTGGTCTCCAGCAGATCTCCAAATGACTCAACCGCAGGAAGGTGAAGCAGAAAGAGGAGGTTCCCAGGCCCCTCCTTATTAGGAGGTCACGCACACAAGGAGGCTCCACCAGACTGTGACCTGACTGCCAGGCTAGACTCTGCCCCTGTAACCACCACTGACGCCCTTTACACGTGTCATCTATGGATGTGAGAAGGCTCAGTGGTAGATTGTCACCTTCCTTGAGGGAGCCCCGAGTTTGATTTCTGCTTAAATCCCTCACGTACATCTGCGTGTCATTTGAAACTTGTCTGGTGCTGTAATACGGAACAGGTTTCCCTGGAGCTTCCAGACTATGGTGGTCCAGGAAAAGAGGCATGGAAACTTACAGCCAATATTCAGCCAATGAAAATCCTATGGATCACTGGCTAGGGGTAGCCTAGGTCCAGACAATGTTTGTCTTTTGTCTATGGGGTCACAATGAGTTAGAGGTCAATTTAACAGCTAACAGGCATCTATGAATCCACAGGGAAACAAATTTGCTTGCTCCAACGCTTTCCTTGGTAGTTACTGGCTGAACATTTCAGGATTGTGAGCTCAGATTCGTGCTCTCTTGATGTCAGGGACAGTTGTGTTGATGGAAGCCTTGGAATAGACTTGCCAAGAGTTCTGCTCGGATGCGTCACAGGCTTTGCATCAGGGATACTGTCTCTCTTCTCGTAACTGTCACTCAAGCTTTCACATGTGGACATCATCAGAAAGAGATTTTTCTGCATGCCTAATTTCTGCATCCCTGAAGGGATAAAAATACCAAAGAAGCACACCTGTAATGAACACCTGTCTCTGTTTAGCGGCATGGTAAACCAGGTCACTCCAGCATGCTAATAAGCCTCCAAAATGCTCTTGGCTTCAGGAGAGACCAGAGGAGCGGTTAATGCTTCTCTCTCTACCCCTTCTCAGCATGTGATTCTGGCTAAACCGTTCTTGCTTGACATCTTTTCCTCAAATAGGCTAAAATATGCAAATCATCTTTTTAATTGTTCATGAGAACTCAGTAAGTGTCCTTCTTTTCAGGAGATTTCACTTTCAATCGGCGATTATTTGGAACTTTGTAGATAAAAAGTATCAGTACACCCACACCATATAAGGGGTTGTGCGTGTATGTGCACCCCCCCCACTTTAATACTATTTAATAGAAGGGAAATTTTAAACTGAAGTGATTGTGGAATTTAATTTTTAAGAGCTATGTTCCTTTTTTATCTAATTAGAATTTTAAAACGCTTTCTTGTATCAAAGGTAAACTACCTGACCTCTTCTTTGCAATATCCATTCAGGATTCTTTTTCTGTAAAGTACTAGGCATGAATATATGAAATTGTACCATTGTTATTTTTCCTTGGAAACTTTTCTTTTTTTCTGGTGAGAAAGGTGAATACCTGCTTGAATGGTGGGAAGAGGGAAAATGTAAGGAGGCAAAGAACACAGGGTTTCATTTACATAATCTGTGGTATTTTGAATTTGTGGGTGGGGTTGATTATCAGGGTCTTGTGGATAGTGGAATGCTGGGACTCTTACCAGCTATCTGTCATCAGATACCAGGTGTACCTTTTGAAAATATAGAAATGGATTACTGGTAAATTTGTATTGGTTTCTCTTTGATTTATAAGGATAAGCATGTGTTGGTTTTCTTCTTAATTTATATTGGCTAACGAAGATATTTTTTGAAGGAGTGACTAAATCAGATTATCAACTTCCCACAGGTAAGCAATGAGAATAATGAGAAATGTTATTGGCTTTACAAAAACCTCCCAGTGGAATCCTAATCAATTGAAACCTATTGAGATTTGGACCTATCCCAGAGATCCATGGTGCTTTCTAAACCAGACACTTACTTGGTATATATAAAAATATCACCAACAAACCAGATAGCCACATATTACTGGTACCGGCACTGCTGTTTCTAAAGACACCAAGGCTCCAGGATGAGCGGGCAGTATATGAAAATGGCGTTTCTGCACAAGACGGTCTGGCAGTCACATGATACTGACAGCCACTGTGCACATGGCTTCAGAGCCCACGGCATCTAGGATGAATGTAAACGGCTTGTTCTTTGGACCCTGCGTGCTCAAGAAAATATGAAAGACGAGAAAGAATAATCTTCTTTTTGCTCTTACTGTAACAATAACCTCAGTGGATTTTCCAGGGCCGAAGTCTGTCATAGCAGACTATGAGGTCAGAAAGTACATGTGTCACAGCGTCAAGATGGGAAGTCACCTAATCTCCTGTCAACGATCTCCCATCTTCTCAGAGTTATCAAGTCAACTCTTGACGGAGACATTGCCCAGGCCCGCGTTAGGAAACTCACATGATGGTTTAATTCCAGAAATCACTTCCCCAACACACGCCAGGTCTCGGTGCTCAGGTGGTGTCTAGTCTTAATCATGGGACTTTCAATGAGTGCGGCCTTAGTGGCAGCAGCGAAAAGAAAAGACCTTTCCTTTTTCTTCTTCTAAAGCATCTTCATGATTTAGCACAGTCGTGTTATTCAACTCTAAGCTGCAAGCATCTATTTTATGTTTAAATAACGGTTCATGATTTATTTTCTTCGCCACTTCTACCTGGCAGCAACAATGACAGAAGCTCCAAGTGTCTCAGGGACAAGTAGGTTGAACTTTCAGAAGTGCTCCCGCTCGCATTTCTTTAGCCTGAGATTCAGAGTGTTGAGGAATCCTTTTGAACGATCCTTTGCTTCTTTGAGTCTCTTTCATGGTCCCTAGATGATAATGAGGATCAGGAATTGAATGACACTTGGAACCGCTTGTTCAAATGTCTGAGCGTTATCGTTTAGTTAATCAGAAGTGCCTGGTATTTGGCATTTTGTTTACTTTTACATTTAGTGACAGCTAATGGCCTTACTAGAGTCTTGAAGTGCTAGTCAATTCTATAGGGACTTCTGGGTGCATCAGAGATCAACTACATTGTACTCCATCAATGATTAGTGCTGAAATATATTCTTCATTAAGATAGTGGGAACTGAGAAAGCTGCTGGCCTGAAGAGAGGGGCCATGTGGTGTGGGGGACCCTATAGCATGTAATTGTCCATTATATGATAAAAATGCACCTTAAATTATACACTTCCTCTCAGTACTTTGGGCATGTTGTCCGGAGATTCCAGTCCTTGGAATGGGGCATCGTGCTCGGTAAAATGGAAGGGCATTAAAAGAGGGAGATACTGGGGGGAGATACATGAATGAACCTAGTGGCAGCAGCAATGTGTTCAAACATCACAGGTGTGAAGATGGCGCAGGACAGAGGGTCCCTGTGAGTCAGAAGCAACTCAACAGCAATTAACAGTGACATAGTTCGACATTCTCTTTCTTTATGCTTTTGTGTCATGAGCATGTATGGCATTCTAGGTCCTTCCCCACCTTTTTCTCAGGGGCAGAAACTTATCCTCTAGAGCAGCGGTTCTCAACCTGTAGGTCGCAACCCCTTAGGGAATCGAATGACCCTTTCACAGGGGTCGCTTAATTCATAACAGTAGCAAAATGACAGTGATGAAGTAGCAACACAAAATAATTTTATGGTTGGGGGTCACCACCATATGAGAAAGGGTTGCGGCATGAGGAAGGTTGAGAGCCGCTGCTCTAGATCATAGAAGATTCTGCCACTAACTTGCTGCCATGGAGTTGATTCCAATTCAGAGCAACACTAGTAGGACAGGGAAGAACTGTCCCTTTAAATCTTTACAGGGATGTGTTAGTCGACAACTTTACCTTTGTCCCGAGGAACAGACGGTGAGCTTGACTTGCTGACTGGGTGGTTAGCATCACAGTGCAGAACCCATGATGCTCCAGGAACTCCCTCACTTTCTCCAACTGTAAAGATGGCTGGGATTCTTGAAAACCCCTTTACGTGATTCTGAGATCGATGTTCTTTCTCGATGGAGTGATTTCTAGAGTTACTATAGCATTTGGGCCAGAGTGTGGCTTTGGCCGGCTGGACAGCACAGTTCTGGCAATTCTGGAATGGAGCAACTCCATCGAGCATGCTGAGCATGAATCCCAGACACAATCATAATTGCTCTATGATTCTTGGCTTAGCTATCAAGATGCCTATGCCTTAATCTGCAGAGGCCTTCTGATGATGTGCCTTGCTAGCTCCATCCTATTGATGAGCTCTGTGCAAGGCTTCTGATGGAATAAAACAATGGAATAAGACCATGATGGGCAAAAGTCTTCAAAGCTGCCCCACGTAGTGGGCAGGATTAGGTGTCTAGTGATTTTATACATCAACAACCAGTGTTATTTCAAACAATGGTTGTCAGTAGAGTATCAGGCCACACAGGGATCTGGAAATCACAAGGAGGAGCTGGAATTATGCCCAGGACTTGTCCCATTCAGCATTGCAATAGGATGCGGTTATTAGTTGCCATCAAGTCGGTTCCAACTCATAGCAGTCCAAGTACAACAGAAAAAAAAAATACTGCCCTTCCATTCCTGCTCCATCCTGACAATTTTTGTGTTTGAGTCCCTACTGCAGATTGAGAATCTTCTTCTTTATCAAAATGTTTTTAGTTTACCAAGTATAATGTCATTTCTAAAGGCTGCCCTGTCTTTAGTAGCTGTCCAAAGTCCATGAGACAAAGTCCCAGTATCCTAGCCTCTAAGGAGCGTCCGGATGATACTTCTTCCAAGGCACATTTGTTTGTTCTTATGGCAGTCCGTGGTACTTTCCATATTCTCTGCCCGCATCGTAATTGTTACATCAAAACACTAAAGGGATTGCCTGTTGGTGGCAGATTGAAGTATAATTGAGAAAATATATTCATCAAAAATGTAGATGTATATTATGGAATGTATAGATCAATCCATCTTGTGAATGTTATGAAAAATAACATTAATTTTATAATAACTATTAATAATTGATGGAATTGATGGAGCCCTGGTAGAGCTACACATTGAGTTTTTAACCCAGAGGCTATTGATTTTAACCCACCAGCTGCTCTGGAGAAGAAAGATGAGGCTGTCTAGACCAGTAAAGCTATAAAGTGGGTGAAGGGAGACATCAGACAGTAATACATGAAAAAATTTTTTATAAATTATCAAGGGTGAGTGATGGAGAGTTGGGGGAGGGAGGGAAAAATGAGCTGATACTAAGGGCTCAATTATAAACAAAATGTTTGAGAATGATGATGGCAACAAATGCACAAATGTGCTTGATATAATGGATGGATGGATGGATGGATGGTGATATGAGTTATACAAACCCCCAGTAAAATGATTTAAAAACAATAACTATACAACAGCTCTACTCTGTCCCATCATGTTCAAATAAGCCCAAATTGACTCAGTGCTGGTGAGTTTGGGATCTATTAATAATGAAGATCCTAGTTTCTGCAAGTATGTTTTACATCCTCAGTCTCCTGTTCCTTAGTCTGCAGCTGTAACAGCAGAGGGCTGGGACTAAGATACTAAAACACCCCTTGCAATGTAGCCATAAAAACAAAAAGGTAAAGCTGGTGACATTAAATGAAACAGTTGTAAGGAAGGAGTAAATATGGGAAAACTGTCTTGCAGCAAATGGGCCGTTGATTCCATGGCCTTTTGGGGAATTGGCCATTAAATGAAATGGCCTGCTGTTGGGCAGGCCACATCGTCTTCCACAGCCCAACATTGCAGAGGTACCTACCTCCCGTTGTGACTCATTCCTTTAAAAAAAATCATTTTATTGGGGCTTGTACAACTCATCACAATCGATCCATCCATCCATTGTGTCAAGCAAATTTTTACATGTGTTGCCTTCATCATTCTCAAAACACTTGCTTTCTACTTGAGCCTTAGGTACCAGCTCTTCATTCCCCACCCTCTCTCCTCTCTCCCTCATGAACCCTTGATAATATATAAATTATTATTATTTTATCATATCTTACACTGCCTGACATCTCCATTCGCCCACTTTTCTGTTGCCCATCCCCCAGGGAGGAGGCTATATGTAGTAGATCCTTATAATCGGTTCCCCCTTTCCACCCCACCCTCTCTCCATCCTCCAGGTATCGCCACTCTCATCACTGGTCATGAAGGGATCTTGTGTCCTAGATTCCCTGTGTTTCCAGTTCCTATCTGTACCAGTGTGCATCCTCTGGTCTAGTGAGATTTGTAAAGTAGACTTGGGATCATGATAGTGGGGAGGGATGAGGAGGAAGCATTTAGGAACTAGAGGAAAGTGTTTCATCATTGCTACACTGCACTAACTGGCTCGTCTCCTCCCCATGACCCTTCTGTAAGGGGATCTCCAGTTGATTACAGATGGGTCTTGGGTCCCCATTCTGAACTTCCTCATTCACAATGATTTTATATTTTGTTCTTTGATGTCTGATGCCTGATCCCTTCAACACCTCTTGATCACACAGGCTGATGTGCTTCTTCCTGTGGGCTCTGTTGCTTCTGACCTAGATGGCTGCTTGTTTGCCTTCAAGTCTTTAAGACCCCAGATGCTATATCTTTTGATAGCTGGACACCATCAGCTTTCTTCACCACATTTGCTTATGCGCCTGCTTTGTCTTCAGCAATGTTATCGGGAAGGTATCATGGAATGCCAGTTTAGTAGAACAAAATATTCTTGCCTTGAGGGAGTACTTGAGTGGAGACCCAGTATCCATCTGCTACCTTATTACTAAACCTTTAAATATATACACATAGGTCTATTTCCCCATCCTCATATATAAATGTATTTACATATGTACATGCCTTTATTTAGACACCTATAAATGTCCTTTGCCTGCTAGTTCTTTCCTCAATCTCCTTTTATTTTCCTCTTGTCCAACTATCATGCTCAGCCTTCATTTGGGTTTCAGTAAGGCTGGACAATCTGGAAGATCCTCCGGCTCAGCTCTCCAACCTCCTGCTGGTCCTCGAGCCTGCTGCTGGGTTTCCACCCCACCTCTCCTTGGCCCACGTTGTGCATGGGCCTGGCTGGTTAGATCATGGCCATCCAAGAGGCAAAGGAGATAGGTGGATTTCTCTTCAGCCAGCAAGGTCCAGAAGCTGATGTGTGACCTGACCCCCCTGCCCTGCTTACTGAAGCTATCCAAAATGACAAAAAGACCTCACAAATTCCTGAGAATGGCAATCAATGACTGCTGAGATATTTCTTCCATTGCTGACACTATCAAAGCCGAGCATTTTATAGGATAGTGATTAGATTATTACTATAGACTGTTGTTTTGCTGAAAGATCAAAATTTTGCACTTGGTAGTTAATGCTGTAATGTGATTGGAATGTAACTGATTTCTGTGTTACTCCTTACCTATATAATGTAACATTGCATGATTGGGATTTGATCAGGAAACATTTGCAAGGGTTTTAGGGAAACATTCATTAGATGTGGATCAGCTTAAGAAGGATATTTCCTATACATTCCAAGACAGGCTTCAGGCATCTCCTGGCTCTGATATAATTAAACCATTGGTGGTTGGCATAGAAAGAGGCTGGATCCCACATGCTTGAGTTCGAAGCATTTCACATAGCTTATGTTGTAGTCTGACTGTGTTGATTGATATTTTTGATGCTCACAATCTCATGTCGCTTCTATAGGAAGCTAAGGGATGAAGAGAGACCATGTTGTCTCTGTGACACTATTAAATTGTAAACGTAATTCAGAAAGGGGAGATGTGGGATAGTAGCACTGAGGGAAATAAAATTGGGACTTATTCCCGGACTGGTATGGAGGGAATCCAGAAGACTAGTATTCCACGACTGGAAGACTGCCACTCTGGTTGTTGGAGATGTGGTCTAGGTACATGTTCCTGCGGTAGTCTGTCATTTCCACAGTTTCTCCCCTAAAGCTATGCTATCTTAAAGTGAGCACATGGTTAATTCATTCTCCTTATAGAAGCAGGCATTCCTATTTGGCTCTATTTCTTCCCATCGTGGTATCCAGTCTCTCTCATAACTTCCTCCAATAGCAGATGGGCTTAGGGGGACTTTATCCTCCATGCTGGTATTCAAAATGTTTGCTGTAAGCCTGAATTTCTGGCTCATGAGGTTTTGCCTTGACAGCTGTCAGTGTATAGAAAATAACCATGTAGCCACTGTGGCTCTTTTGAATTTTATGTATAAAACAAAAGGGGGAATTGTGGGAAACAGAAGGATTTCTTCCAAGCTGTCTCCCCCAAATATATACCAAACTTAGCTGCTTGTGAATGACTATACACTTGGAGTTCATCAGGAGTAGATCAGGGGTCATTCTCCCTAAGAGCTATCAGCCATCTAGAGCAAGCAGGTACCACTGTTTATCCCACAACATATAGGGCCCACTCCCTTCTGATAAGGATAGTGTTGACTTTTTCCTTGTAGGAGACACCAGAGAGGTCAAACCTACCCAAGGGTGACCAAGGTTAGGTTGCCATCACGAATCTAGGGTCCACCCATCATGTCACATGTATACCCCTAGACCTTCCCATTCCTATGGGCACACCCCTAGCTCAACCCTTTCCTGTCACGCTTATGCCTATCATACATCCCCTTCCTATGGCGTGTATGCCTATTTTACTGTCCCGTCCTGTGATGTGTGGTTGCCTGTAATCATGCCCCCACGTGAAGATATAATGCTTGGTGAGCAATAAGCGGGGTCCTCCAGCACGGCTCTCCAAACTCCTGCACAGTTCTCGAGCCTCGTGCCAGGTCTCCACCCCCACCTCCCCTCAGCCCATGCTGTGCGTGGACCTGGCTGGTAAAATCATGGCCATCCAGGAAGTGAGCATGCTACCATGAATTGTGTCTGAATTCATTATTTGACCCTGTTCTATCTCTCATACTTTAAGATAATATTTATATATCTCAAAGAAAACAATCTGGAAGAGAAAACAATGGGTCCGACAATTCTGGGGGGACATGGAAAAGGGTGAAGTGGGGAGAAAGGAAGTGGTGTTAACAGGAGCAAGTGATCCAAAATTGGTGGTAAGGAGGGAGAGTAGGAGGCCTGGTGGGGCTTGATAATGAGTAATGTGACTCATTTCTTAATCAGATCACCTTTCATTTCTGAACATTCAACTCCTTAAATGTTTTGAATGTACATCCCTTTGTTCCGTTTCTGTACTTGACACTGCTTTCATGGTTTCTATTTTTCTAAGTGGAGTCAGTTGAGTTTAGAAGGCTGAAACATTTCAAGTGATGTGACTGAAAAACACAACAAAACAAAAATAACCACTGCTATCAAGTCCGTTCTGACTCATAGGGAACTTACGTAGCATTTTTTCTCTTTAAAGTGAATGCTGAGTTTGAACCATTGAACTTGGAGTTAGTAGTTCAATGCTTACCTAACTACATGGATGAGACAAGAATGTACTACGGAGTTTGAAGCTATAGTGGCAGCAGAGACAAGTTGAAAATGTTTTCCAGAGTAGTTTTATCCTGGATTTAATTTGAGAAAGAACATGAAAATGGCCGGGAGAGGCTAGGCTAAGGAGAGTTGGAAATAATAAGGCTCGAGGAAGGGAAAACTAAAAATTCAATGTGACTTCTAGACGGGGCCAGACTCACTTCTCCCTATTCTTCCCTGCTAAGTACAACTACAAACCTTCAGGAATAAATAAATAGAATAAACAGTAACCGAAAGAGAATTCTGTAAAGTGATGGGGAAGGCAAATTGGTTGGGGACCCCAGACCAATGACTCCTCAGACAACAGAAGGAGGTGTTTCTGGGCCCTGATTTTGCAACAGAAGGGCATCTACATACACTCACTTCTCCAATTCAGTCTTCATGGAGTCAGATGGACAACATCAGGTAAGACTACCAGCACCAGCACATGACAGTGTGTGTCTAATGTAACCAGGAGGCAGGTCCTCAGGACAATAAGTGACCTGGCCCAGAGACCTCTTTGCCCTTAGAAATATTAGCAAATGAAATGTAGTACTATACAGAATAAGCACTGCACTATGATCATCAGGTGTCTCTTCTAAATATGCAGTTCCAAAATTTGAAATGCAATTAAACCAACCCATTACATACAGATAGGATTAAGAAGGAGAAGTATTCAATCACTTGATATAGTAAGAGCAATATACAAAATTCAAGATCCATTCATGATTAAAAACTCCCTGAACTTGATAAAAATTTTCTACCAAAAAAAATCTGCAGGTAACAGCATATTAAATTGTCAAGGAGTGCGACATTCCCTCCCTAAAATTGAGATGACTACCACCATATATAAAATAAATTTAAATTGATGAGGCAACCCAAATTTGAGTGCAGGGTATTTGGCCACTATCTTCAGTATTTTACACTGTAGTATTTCAATAAGTATAGTTTTGTATTCTTCTTTGGTCAAGATAGTTAGAAAATTAAAATGTAGGTTGCTATTCATTAAAATAACAAACATAAATAGAGAAGACATATAACATATTACATTAGGGTTTGGGTGACGAATATTGAATGTACTGTGGAACATTCTAGAACATGCTAGAAGAACAAACACATCTGGCTGGGAAGAAATGCAGCTAGGATGCTCTTGAAACACAAAGAAAGAAAGACTGTCCCTCAAGTATTGGGTACGTGTTATCAGGAGAGGCCAGCCCCTGGAGAAGGGCATCATGCTTCATAAAATAGATGGTCCAAGAAAAAGCTGAAGACCTTCGGTGAGATGGATTGACATAGTGCCTGGATGGGTCACATAGCGACCATGGGCTCAAACATATGGCACAAGATCAGAAAGTGTTTTGTTGTGTTGTACACAGAGTTAGAATGAGTCACAACCAGTTCAATGATGATCACAAATAGCTACAACAACAATTCCTAGGAGATCCATTTTTGTGGGGTCAATTTCAATTTTGAAGACTTTCACTTGCTCTGGGTTCTTCATCCTACATTCCTATATCAAGGTAATTTTAATTTCTCTTTGGGATCACATGCTATCAGCAACTGAAGGTCCTAGAGCTTTGTGCCATCCGTGTCAGGAAGGTCCACTCTAATTCGAGGAGGCAGTAACTCCCCAGTTCTAGTTTGAGTCAATCTGTGGGACTCAACTTCTGGCCGTGTGTGGGACAATGTCCTGCTGTTCATAAGGATCTCCGTGGGTGGGACAATGTCCTGCTGTTCATAAGGATCTCAGTGGGTGGGACAATGTCCTGCTGTTCATAAGGATTTCCGTGGGTGGGTTTTCAGAAGTAGGCAGCCTCTCCCTTCTTCCTAGCCTGTCCTTACTCTGGAAGCTGGAGAAACCTGTGCAGTACCAGTGACCCTGCTGGTGTGTGAAATCCCAGTTGTATAGCTTCCAGCCTCAGAGCAGCATGCGAGCCGCCACGATAGGACAAACAGACCAATGATGATAATGATGATTATATTACACCTGACGCTATAGAATATGCTTCTACTATAGAGCATCTGTGCTAGTAATAGTAAGCATAATATAGTTACAGATTTCCCCTGCAGATCAGTTACAAAAGTACTTGCTCATTTGAAAAAATATATTAGTTTAGTTTCTTCTACAAATGCATTTTCTCTTCCTGAGTTTCATTTTAAGTGCCAAATCTATAAAGCCTCTAACTACTCTGTCTTTGAGGTAAGCTCAAAGAAAGCACAGCCAGAAGCAAGAATTCCATTATCTGTTAAGATATCCCAGGAAGCAAACACATTCACATAGACATTTTACCCAGTGAATTTACTTTGAACATTAATCTGCCCATATTTATTAATAAGCATACTTATAAATACACCCTCGTGGGACAGCGGTTAAGTGGTTGGATGCTCCGCTGACCTGATGACTGGTGGTCACACAGTGGGTCTGAGGCACAGCGACCTGGGAATCTGTTCCCATCTAGATTGGGGCAGTCCTGCTTTGTCACATGGTGTGGCTTTGAGTGGAACCCAGCACAGTGGCATCCAATAACAACAATGGGACTTCGATGAGCAGGATGTGCTAAAACATTGAGTTCTCTGAAATTAAATATAAAGCCTTCTTATTTTGAGAATCTAGGACAACCAAATGGAAAAGTCCAGTTACAAAGACACCTGTTTTATCCCAATTTATGCCACTGATCCCCTCATTTTCAGATTTCAAGTTAAATCATTTCTTTTGCTTCTGGAGACGCAACCCTGTCATTAACTGGTAACCTCTGCTGACTCTGATGTGTCCCTTTCCCCTTCCAGCCCCTGACCTGCCAAATGCCCTGGTGTTCGCCTTATTGAGATGTAGATCAAGCCCTAATGACACTTGGCAGAAGCTCATTTAAAGTGAAACTCAATTAAATTAGACAAAAAGGAAGTAAAAATGGGGGGAAATATGGGTTATGGGAGACCAATTAGGGAAACGTTCACAATTTCCTCTAACAAGGGCAGTTAATGCAGGTTAGGAGGGATGTCACAGCAAGTGGGATATTATAAAGAAATATTAGAATTAATGCTACCTCTGACGATCAAGAATATAAGATGACTACCTTTTATGGTACTAAAAATAGTATTTGAAACCAAATGGACTCATTAAGAATGGTTTTTGAAAGCACATCTAGGTCTTAAAGGCACATGTACACGTGGACGTATAGCTCAGAAAGTTTGACATACCTGCAAAGTGCTAGTGCTAGGCCCATGATGCTGGTTCACAGATGGAAAGACTTGGCCTCCGATCTCTGAATACCTGTCTATAGGACAAAGACAAAGGTGCCCTGACAGTGTAGTACATCACATGTTAATCTGTCAACCACACGGTCAGTAGTTCCAGCCTACCTGCTGGTCAGCAGGAAAAAGATGCCTTTCTGCTCCTGTGAAGATGACAATCTCAGAAACCAAAGGAGGCAGTTCTACTCTGTCCTACAGAGTCAATCTGAGGTGGGATCGACTCAATGGCAGTGTGATAGAAGGGAAACAATCAAATAGACAGATAAAAGTGATGTATTTGAAGAGGCAACAGAGGGGCTGGAGTGAAACTAGGAAGACACTTGCCTTGGATAGAGAAGTGAAAGGAAAGCATGCCCCCCAAATTCAGTAATCAGGATAAATGATATTTGATACAATATCTGAACTGATCAGAATTAGCAGGTGGGAGGGAGGAATTCATGATGAAGAACATATCAAAATTGTAAAGGATGACCAGAACAGCATGACTGATTTTGCATTTGGAGTTAAATTCTGCATGTGATTAGTTAAAAAGAAAACACAGTGTTGGAATGGGAACAGCATAAGAAGGGGCTCTGAAGAAGAACACTTGGAAGGGTCCTAGTGGAGGGAGGCAAAGAAGAATCCATAAAGAATTCCTTCAGCAAATGCAAGCAGTCCTATCAACCCCTCTGAGTTCCTGGGTTTGCTGGAGAGGGAAGGTGGCAGCGGCCCCTCATTGTGAGAGGAGCAGACTTTATTGTAGACCACTATGAAAACATGGATCCTCCATAAAAATTACTCTTCAAATAGAAGGAAAATAAAATTTAAATGGACATATTTTAGAATCACATTGTAAGATTCTGAGCAAAGAGGAATATACAAAATACCAAAAAAAAAGTTTCTTTTTACCAAAAAGCCTTTCTAAATTCTCGTTTAGAACTTCTAGACTTGTGGTTGAAGATGATATTACTCAGGAATAAAAGACTCTAGATATACCCAGCTATTTCTTCACAAGGAAATTGCCAGGTGGTCTCAACAACATCACTCTGCTACAAATGTTAATTTTTCCTCTGTGATTTTCTTCCTGTGTTATTTGGTCCCATGTGTTTCCCTTCATTCTTCAGGTGACACATTTCCTAGTAACAAGACGTCAGTGGTGCAAACTAAGGAGAGGTCAGCCACTCTACAGGAGAAAGAGGAGATTGTCTGTTTCTATAAAGATCGACAATCTCAGAAACCCTAAGAAACAGTTCTAGTCTGTTCCATACAGAGTTTATATAAGCTGAAATCTAATCAGTATGGCAGTAGGTTTGGCATTGACTTTGACTTTTTTCCTTCCAGTATAGCTAATATACGTTTCTGGTTTCCATATCTGACAAATGTACAGATACTAAGAGTTTGAATATATCATGTGGTTAGGCAAATGTTGGCCCTGTGAATATCAAGCCTGTTGCCTTCAGACATGTGACAAACTGATGAAATGATGGTGTGGAAAACATGAAGAAGAACTCAGCAGGACAGATAGATTATGCCATTTTGTTAGGGACATAAAACAGGGGAAATAATAGCACATTCTTCTGAATTGCTCTAGTCTGTGATTGCTGTTAATGGAGCTTTTAAAATATTTATATTGTTTATCAATACAATAATTGTTTTTTATTCTCTGTTCCCCGAGAACCTTGACAAACAAACTACTGGATTCATTCACAGCAGGAGAGCATTTTTCACTCTTGATGCCTTAGTGTCCAATTAACCACTGAAATGCTGGGTCACCACAGAATCTTGCCCCTGCCTTTATTAGTTTCAGGTTTGAGTGACAGTATTGATTTTAGCTGCATGTTAAAAAGACCAAAAACAAAACACTGCTGTCTGGTTCATACTACCCCATAACACCTGTCGAAGGCACAGTAGAGCTTCCCCATAAGGTTTCCATGCTGCTCTCTTCACGGAAGCAGACCACCACTCTTCTCCCTTGAAGCAGTGGTGAAATCGAACTACTGACCTCTAGGTTCACAGGTAGGCACTTAAGCTAGATAATGAGTGTCACAGGCATGGTGAAATTAAGGATTTTGAGATGAAGAGATCATCCTGGATTATTCCAGTGGATTCAACGTCCGATTACAAGTGTCCTTATCTGAGGGAAGCAACCGGGATTTGAAAGAAGAGGGTGAAAAATTAGGGTCATAGAGGCAGAGATTGGAATGACTTGGTTGCTGGTCAGTGGATACACGGAGTCTCAGAAAGCTGAGAGAAATGAGGACTAGATTTTCTTTCATCCTCTCCAAAGGAGGCTTTGTCTTGCTAATATCTTGATTTTGAATCTCTGGTCTCCAGAATGATCACAGAACCTGGGCTACTTTTTGACAGAAGCCTCAGGAAGCAAACAGTCAGAGAGCCCTTGAACACTCTTCTCTGGGGCTTCTAAAGGAGCCAAAGGCAAACATTTAGAAAATACTTTTATTCCATTGAGAGCATACAGAGACAAAGGGGAAGCTTATGGTGAGGAACAAGCCCTAAACCAGCGGTTCTCAACCTTCCTCATGCTGCGACCCTTTCATTCAGTTCCTCATGTTGTGGTGACCCCCAGCCATAAATGATTTTTGTTACTATTTCACAACTGTAATTTTGCTACTGTTATGAATAATCATGTAAATATCTGATATGCTGGATGTATTTTCATTGTTACAAATTGAACATAATTAGATCATAATGATTAATCATAAAAACAATATATAATATATTGTGAAATATTGATTTCTAATGAAAATCAATGAAATTTTGTCTTGAAGCATGATGTAGCATGGGTCCCAGTCTTCACGCCAGGTACTTGTCTGTTGGCATATCTGCTTGTGGGTAGACCCACCTGCAGATAACAGAGGAGTGGTGTCTCGGTTCCTAAGATCATCGGAAATATGTGTTTTCTGATGGTCTTAGGTGACCCATGTAGGGTTGTTCAACCCCAAAGAGGTCACGACCCACAGGATGAGGACCACTGCCCTAAACCAGTGGACTTTAAAGGTACATACAAGCATAGGAAGACAAGCTGGCCCCGCTAGATTAAGGAAGAGCACAGGTCAACTCTATAGCCACCGAAAACAACAATAAGATGCAGGAACACTTTATATATATTCCACGTTGGTCGGGATAAGTAACCTCCACCTATGACAGGAGATGAAAGGAGCCATCCAAGCATTCGTTTCCTTGGGTTTCTGTGAAAAGGGGAGCATAAATTTGCTTGATCATTCTGGAACCCAAAGATCCTAAATCAAGATGTCAGTAAGACCACAGGTCCTTCGCAAAGGCTGAAGGAACACCCCCTTGTCTCCTCACAGCCACTGGGGTTCCTGGTGTTCATGGATTACTAGCTGAGCTGCTCCAAGCTCAGCATCTCGGGTCCTCGCTGCTCATCCTTGTCTCTCAAAGCCCCTTTGCTTTACTCAGATAAGAACCTTTGCGATTGGACTGTAACAATCCAAATGATCCCTTCATCTCAAAATCCTTAATTTCACTATACCTGTGAGCACTCCTTATCTAAATAAGGGAACAGGTATTAGAATGTGGACATGTTGGAAGGCCTCCGCTCAACCATTCAACCCACTATGGAAACAGACAGGGATGACTTATTAATATAATGTGGTCTGAGGGATCACAAGAACAATAAAAGTGAATGCATGTGCTAAAATGGAAGATACATTTAGAAAGGCAGATGAGCATATTAGTAAGTGGTAAAGATTTAGGCTGAATTCAGAAGAGGACATGGAACAAGGTAGATCATTGCAAAGGTGAGACGGGCCTTGGCTGAAAGCAGAGCAAACCAGAGAGATGTTTACTTGAGTTTTATTGACTAAGCCAAGGCATTTGTCTGTATAGATCATAACAAACTCTGGCAAATTCTGAAGAAATGGGAAATCCAGATCACTGAGTTGTTTTCATGGGGAACTTCTACCTGGATCAAGAGGCAGGTATGCAGACAAAATAAGGGAATACTGCCTGGATTAAAATATAAAAAGGTGTGTCAGAGTTAAAGCCTCTCTATATAATTGTTCAATCTGTATACTGAGCAAATCATCAGAGAAGCTAGGTTATATGAAAAAGAATACTGCATTAAGATAAAAAAAGGAGTATTAACAACCTGCAATGTGCAGAAGGCACAACCTGACTTGCTGAATATGGGGAGGTTTTGAAGCACTTACTGATACAGATCTGGGAGTGCAACCTTCCGAATGGACTACAATTTGATGTAAAGGACAGAATCCTCACAACTGGACCTATATATCACATCATGATAAATGGAGAAAAGGTTGAAACTATCATTAATTTTGCTTTGCTAGGATTCACAATAAATGCTCATGGAAGCAGTTAAGATAAAAAAAAAAGAAAGACCCATTGCATTGGGTAAATCTGTTGCACTCTGACTGCTTTGAGTATTGAAAAGTAAGGATGTTATTTTAGGCACGAAGGTGAGCCTGACCAAGCCGGGGTATTTTCAATCACCTCGTATGCATGTGAAAGATGGATATTAATAAGGAAGACTGAAGAAGAACGGATGCATTTGAACGGCGGTGCTGGGAACGAATAGTGGAAATACCATGCACTGCTGAAAGGAGAAACGGTCTGTCTGGGAAGAAAGACAGTCAGAGTTCTCCTTAGTAGTAAGGATGGCGAGGCTTCATCTTATAAACTTCGGACATGTTGTCAGGAGAGAACAGTCCCTGGCGATGGACATCCTGCTTGGTAAAGTGCAGAGGAAGGCCCTCGACAAGATGGACTGACCCGTGGCTGCAGGAATGCACCCAGGCACAGGGACAATTGTGAGGATGGCATAGGCCCAGCAGATTTCTGTTGTGCATAGGGTTGCTCTGGGTCAGAATCTACTCAGTGGATGATGGGTGGCACCTACCAAGAGCAGCAGAGAGTCCCAGAGAATCCACGAAGAGCTTGGTGGTCTGCAGGTGTGGTGTTCAGGGCTGGGGGCGGGGGGGCATTCAAATTCAGTGAAGGAACTGAGTTCCGGGGCAGAATTTGAATACTGAGCTCTCTACCAACAAAGGTCATGCTTAAATAATAGGATATATTGACAGTTCTCAAGACATTATGTGAATCAAATCTGTTTCTGAGTGTAAGGATGCTAAATTAAATTGAGAAAATATCTTTGCCACTTTATTTTGGGGGAAATCCAAGTTTAATGGTAGAATAACGAAAAAAATTTTAAACATTATGAAAATAAGAACAATAATTGGTACCAATTACCAGGTGTCTCACATGTATTAAAGAGTGTGAAAAGAGTTGTTTGAGGTTTAATGTAAATATTGCAAATAAATTATCCTGAAACCTGATTACAATTTTTATGTTTTTAAATAGAGGAAGTAAGATCCCATTTGAAAAGTAAATCAAAAGTTCCTTAATATGCCTGCCATCTAATTCTTCATCTACGCTAGAAAATAACACCACACTGAAAGTTAGCTCCAAAGGTGAAATCTAATTCATGAATCTGATTTATTCTCTTAATTAAACTTGCATTTCAACAACGGAGCTGTGAGTTTTATTTTACTTTAATACTGCATTTGCATTATTTCATACCCACATTTCGGCTCTACTCATAGTATAAATGTTAATGGTTAATGTTAATGTAATTCACATTCTGGACCAAAACCTATAATGATAAAATGGACTAAAATTTTAAATTTCATAGGGGAGCTTAGAGGCCCTTAAATCCAACTCTGCTTATTTTTCTGTATACGCCTTCCAAAATGTTCTCCCAAATGAGTTCTGAAGCCGTGTTTCTGGTATAGATCTATTGAAATGAGAGTTTCCAAATCCATTCTATCAGTCTTAAAAAATTATGATTTTTAGTTACAGCTACTTCTTCCTCAGAACCTGACATGAAGAAATCCACAATGGGTTGTGGCTCTTGATAAATTAATTATTTCAACTGAGAATGGTTCATCTTTTCGTGTTTGTGATTTCAGATTAAAATAAGGCTATCGCTTGGCATTTCTGGATCTTGATTTGAGACTTCTATTGAAGTTCTCCTCTAGCAGGGGCCACCTTTCTTTCTTCGAGTTTGGACCATGATCTTGGAGTTGGCCCTGTGCTAGACATTTAAAATCATAAATAATTCATATTTACCTAGAATTTCACTGAAAACACCCTGAAAATTCAACTGGTAGGAATCAGCAAGTCTTGCACTAGAATGTTGAGGATGATTCTGGAGAAATGGCAGGAGGTGAGGGAAGGTGGGAATGGCTTGGCCAATTCAATAAGGGAAAAGACACACACACAAAAAAAACAACAAGCAATACATTTCAGCTCTGCATTTCAGGATCCAGAAGCTACCACCCTCATTGTCAATCACATTGGAAACCTCTACATTTGCAGCTCCATTATAAAGTCGTGGTATTTTCTGGCCTTTTATAAAATATAAAATCGAATACGTGAATGGGTAATCTTAAGAACAGTAAACCAGTGTGACAGTTGAGCAAACGTTAGAAGCTCCTTAAACAACAACTGGTTGAGGGCAACTAAAAATTTAACTTGATTGCCAAATGTGTTCTGGTCTTGATGTTCCACCCTGTTCTCATCATGGACACACAAAGGAAATGTGAATTATCTTCCTCGGCTACCAAAAGAGACCCTGGCATGTAGAAGTAGAGGTGATGCTTGTCAAGTTCCCAGTGTATCCGTAATGAGGCTGAGCCCTTACCCAGCTAGTCTTCCTCCATGTAATTCACAATATATAGTGGTGTCACGTCACCTGTAGGTTGAGCAGATATAGATGTACCATAACCCATTATAACTAACACTCCCACTTTCTTAGCTTTTCGCCTGCCCGTGTGTTTATAAAACTAAAGAGCCAACTAATCTACAAGAGAACTGACAAATTCTAAGCAAGCTCTAGCATCGAGGGACTGCACAGGATTAAATGGACTCTTTCCCTGTCTATTTTCATGGTCTGGGTGAAAGTTTACCAAGTCCATTAGTTTTCCACGCAGCTATGCATACACAATTCTTTTCGTGGCATCACTTGCAGCTCCCTCAGTGTAACACCACTTTTCCCACTTCTTCCCTGTATCCCTGTATCCCCCAGTTTCCATTTGTCCTTCTTCCCGCTTCTACCTGCTTTCTGGGCTTTGCCTCTGAATCTGACACTATCCAGAGGATCAGCTAGTTCATGTGCCACAAAGTCAGGTCACAAAAGACTGATAAATATGCTCTGGAATTTGCACCTGAAAGATTGAAAGAGAAGAAATATCACACAGATATGGGCCTTTAAGTATCTCATTCTTCTGCCTGCCAGAGGCTCAGCATCTTTTTAAGAAAGGTCTCTTGACACATTCACGATGATAGAAGATAAAATGTTGCTTTCCAAAAGTGTGCACATATGTTTTACTGGAAGATAATGCACCCTTAACCCGAGGTTATGTTACTTGCTTTAAAACACCTCTCTTAGCTTCTATTTTTTCAAACTGAGAAAGGATTTGGACTTATATCTTTATACTGTGGCAAAGCATGTCATGGGGCACAGCTGTAGAACACTGAGACTGAACCAATAGACATGAAGGTCAAGGGTCATTGACTCTGGGGACATCTAGGTCAATTGGCAAAACAGTGCATAAATACAATGTCCTACATCTGAATCTGGGAGTTCTGGCTGGGGTCTTGAGACCT
This sequence comes from Tenrec ecaudatus, assembly GCF_050624435.1. Lineage (NCBI taxonomy): Eukaryota > Metazoa > Chordata > Mammalia > Afrosoricida > Tenrecidae > Tenrec > Tenrec ecaudatus. The sequence goes on from NC_134544.1 coordinate 16,627,780, forward strand.
TGTGAGGTACCATCTAAGAAACAACAGCTGGTCATTTCTCTCTTGGAGGAAAAAAGAGCACACAATCAAATGAAGACTGAGAAAGCAATTAGCCTACTACACCAATGGCTTTCACGGACCAGAGCCTCCTCCAACCTGTACCAGATGAATTAGATAGTGCCCGGCTACCTCTGCTGGTCACTCTGACTATGATAATGAAAGACATTTCCAGTTAGAATAGGTGAACGTGCAGAACAAAACTTTAAAAAAAATGACCCGATATCAAGGTCCAGAAAACACCAGAGGAACCCTGAGCTGATTGCCCTGAGACAGCCTTCTAACTTGAAACTGAAGACACTGTCAGGGGCCCCATCTTAGTCAAATAACAAACAAATGTGACTATGGAATAAGCCATAGCACCCATGTAGAAGAACAATCACCTGCAAGGCCAACAGGGTGACATTTGCCCACAGCCAAAGATGAGAAGTTAGGGAGAGACAGTGGAGCTGAATTAATGAAAACAGGGAATCCAAGGAGAGTCCTGAGACATTGCAGAGATTGCGAACAATGTTGCAAAACAGTGTGTGTATGAGCTATTGAATGGGAAACCAAGTTACTACGTAAACTTTCACCTACTGCACAACGAGGTCTTCTTTTAAATGGAAGAAAGTGATAAGCAGCACATACTTCCTTAATTATGTACAAAGCGTTAATATTCTACGTGCTTCTCTGGGGACTTGTTTCTCCTGACATGTCCTTGGCTCTATGGACAATTCTCTCTGTCCTTTTTCCAACACAGATTAGTTTTGTTTCGTTTTCTGTTTTTGTTCTTGGAAGTCTGTGGTACCTTCAACAGTCTTTGTCAGCCCCCTATTTCAAGTGCATTGACCCTTTGGTCTTCGCTACTCAAGGCCCAAATCTCACATGGATGTGAGGTGGTTCCGAAACCATGGCCTGAACCAGGTGCACCTTAGCCCTCACAGTACCATCCCCATGCTTCAACATTTTGAAGAGGTCCCATACAGCAGACTGATCGTCACTTGATCTCTCGACGGCTGCTCCTATGCGCATTGACTGTGGATCAACAGAAGACAACAACCTGGACAACATCAGTCTTTTCTCCATCAGTCAGAGTGGTCCACGTGGGAGCAGTTTGGGTTCCGTTACATGGAGTTGTAATCCATAGTAAAGGTTGAAGTCCTTGATCTTCATCAGCAAGTGTTTCAAGTCCTCCTTACATTCAGCAAGCAAGATTGTACAATCTGCATATTGTAAGGTGTTACTCAGCCTTCTTCCCATCCTAATGCCATATTCTTCTTCGTATAATCCAGTTTCTCAGAGTATGTGCCCAGCATACAGAGTGAATAAATATGATGAGAGATTGACACAATGAGTGGATGGATGGATTGTGATAAGAGCTGTAAGATCCCCCAATAAAATGATTTTTTTAAGTGTGGTGAGGGATACAACCCTGACACACACCTTTCCTGATTAGACCATGTGGTATTCCCTTGTTCTGTTTGTGTGCTTCCCAAGCATAGCACTGTCAAATGACACACATTTCTTTACCTGACAGTTGATGCTCCTTCAGGAGGCTTGCAGATTTTACTTCCTGGTGGCTTAGTGGGTTAAGTGTTAGGCTGCTATTTGAAAGGTCTAAGGTTCAAAACCACCCATCTCCCAATGGGAGAAAGATGAGGTGCACTGCTCCTGTAAAGAGTTACGGTCTCACACATCCACAGGGGCAGTTCCACTCTGTTCTATAAGGACTCTCTGAGTTAGAATATGGTCAGTGGCAGAGAGTTTCTTTGGGTTTGAGTGTGCCAGTATTGATTCATGGGCCCAGTTTTTTTTTTTATCACTTTTGGCTGAAGCCAATATCCAGACCTTAAGACCTCCTCTAATTCCTAAAGGCTGCCCACCATTCTTTGCTACTTGACTGCTTATTTCATCAGTCATAGGAGCAATATCGCCTTGCCTTGTGCCATTTTCTACTGGTTAGAAGCAAATCACAGGTGTCTAGCACACTGGAGGGGTAGACTGAGTCAGAGATGAAAACCAGGAGGGCAGAGTTATTTTGTTTGTTTGGTTTTTTAAAAAATCATTTTATTAGGGGCTCATACAACTCTTATCACAAGCCATACATATATCAATTGTGTAAAGCACATCTGTACATTCAATGCCCTCATCATTCTCAGAACATTTGATCTCCACTTAAGCCCCTGGCATCAGCTCCTCATTTTTCCCCTCACTCCTCGCTCCTCCTTCCCTCATGAACCCTTGATAATTTATAAATTATTATTTTGTTATATCTTGCCCTGTCTGACATCTCCCTTCACCCCCTTTTCTGTTGTCTGTCCCCCAGGGAGGAGGTCACATGTAGATCCTTGTAATAGGTTTCCTCTTTCCAACCCACTCTCCCTCTACCCTCCCAGTATTGCCACTCATACCACTGGTCCTGAAGGGATCATCTGCCCTGGATTCCCTGTGCTTCCAGTTCCTATCTTTACAAGTGTACATCTTCTGGTCTAGCCAGACTTGTAACATAGAATTGGGATCACGATAGGGGGTGGGGGCAGGGGGTTAGGAAGCATTTAGGAACTAGATGAAAGTTGTAGTTTTCATCATTGCTACATCGCACCTTGACTGGTTCGTTTCCTCCCCTAGTCCCCTCTGCCAGGGGATCTCCAGTAGCCGACAAATGGGCTTTGGGTCTCTACTCTGCACTCCCCACCTCATTCACTATGGTAAGATTTTTTGTTCTGATGATGCCTTATACCTGATCCCTTCGACACCTTGTGATCGCACAGGCAGTTATGTTCTTCCATGTGGGCTTTGTTGCTTCTGAGCTAGATGGCCACTTATTTACCTTCAAGACTTTAAGACCCCAGATGCTATACCTTTTGATAGCTCGGCACCATCAGCTTTCTTTGCCACATTTGCTTATGCACCCATTCGTCCTCAGCGATCGTATCATGGAGATGTGCACCCAATGATATGATTATTTTGGTCTTTGATGCCTGATAACTGACCCCTTCGGCACCTCGTGATCACACAGGCTGGTGTGTTCTTCCATGTGGGCTTTGTTGCTTCTGAGCTAGATGGCCACGCGTTTACCTTCAAGCTTTTAAGACCCCAGACACTATATCTTTTAATAGCCAGGCACCATCAGCTTTCTTCACCATATTTGTTTATTCAACCGCTTTGTGTTCAGCGGTTGGGTCAGGAAGGTGAGCATCATAGAATGCCAATTTAATAGAAGAAAGCACTCTTGCATTGAGGGAGTACTTGAGTGGAGGCCCCATGTCCATCTGTTGCCTTAATACTAAACCTATAAATATATGCACGTAGATCTATTTTGCCATCCTCATATAAAAATATATTTGCATACGTACATATCTTTATCTAGACCTCTATAAATGCCCTTTGCCTCCCAGCTCTTTCCCCTATTTCCTTTGACTTTCCTCCTCTCCCACTATCATGCTCAGTCCCCACAAGTGTGTCAGCAATTCCTCTTTGTTACATTACACTTGATCATACCCTACCAGGCCTCCCACACCCACTTCACCACCAATTTGGATCACTTGTTGTTCCCTTGTCCCTGGGTTTGTTAACACCACTTCCTTTCCCCCTGCCTCTCCCTATCCCATGTCCCTCTGGAACTGTCGGTCCTGTTGTTTTCTCCTCCAGATTGTTCATCCAGCTGATCTTATTAGAACAGACCTGTGGAGATAATAACATGCACAAAAACAAGACAGAGCAAAACCAAGCAACAATATACAACAAAACAACAACAAACCACTGACAAAGAACAAAACACAACAAGAAAGAAAACCTTGTAGTTAGTTCAAGGATCGCTTGTTGCCCTTTAGGGGAGAGTTTTCCAGTCCAGTCTGTTGGGGCACCACGCCCTCGCCCCAAAGTCCACCTTCTGCATTCCCTGGGGAGCTTGCCACTCCATTCCCTTGCTGTTCCGCTGCACTCCCCCAGTGCTTTGCCTCGGTGTGGCAGGATCAGGTGCGGTGCAATTCCCACACTGTGTCTCTGGTGTTGTCCCCGGCAGGACAATGGGTCAGTGATGGGAGTCATGTCTCATAGTGGGGCTGGCCATTTGGTCCTCTCTGTGGACTGGCTGCTCTAATTGGGGAGGTCTGAGTTATTTAGGAGGCTTTCACCACATTTAACGGGACCTGGGAAGGATCCAGCAGATTAATCTGCCAGTTACGAGATTTCTCAGTCCATTAATAAGGACAATTTCAATAAATGAATGCATGCAGGAGACAAATTGTAATGAAAATTTAAAAACATAAAGCAAACTAGAATCTCTTGGTGACCCACCAATTTATCCTTGTTTTTAAAACAACTGGAATGCCAGTAGGAAAGTGGTTTGTCTGTACCTTAAAAATTCAGGTCATTTCTAACAAGATATCGCACTAGACAGTATTTCCCCTACAATGTATTGTCTTATTGTTGTGACATATTCCTGTCCCATCTTAAATATATTCTTATTTTAAATAGTTTGCCTTTTCTTGACATATGTTTTCCTATCTCTTCCCCCTTTATCATATTTGTCTTCGCTCTTTCTATATATCGAGTGTTAAAGCTATGATAAATTGCAAATCACAGAAATTATATGGGGAAAGTTTCAGATACATTTCCATACCCCAGAAACATGGTTGTTCTAGAGGCTTCTCTCTTCCCAGCCTCTGCCGTCTTAGAGGACATGGCTTTCTGTGCTTCAGTGAGTGCTCCAGTCTAAAGCAAGAAGTCCGTCTACACCTTTCACTGTCAAATGAGATTTGTTGTTAGTTTAAAGTTGGCAGCAAGACAATGAGCTTGAAAACCCAGCCTCCTCAAGAGAGCGGGAATTCTCTAAATTCCTTAGCATATCAGAACGAAGCCTGGCACTCTTAGAGAATTCAGGTACATCCCTACGTGTAGGGGAAAACTCTATTTTCCTAGATGCTGGGTCCTTGGGGCACTTTAGCGTAACAGAGAAGGCAGCAGAGTTCAAAACTGCTCTCCATGCTGAAACAAAAGGGGAAAAGCAGGGGGAAAGGTCCAGAGACAGTGCTCAGAGGGTGGAGGAGTTTCTTAACTCAGCTTCTCCAGAATCAGGAGGAATATTGGAAACTTGCGGAATGTACAAACATATGAGATTGCATAAACAAATTATGGTACTCCCAGCTGTATTAATTATCAGCTACAATACACACAAGTAATAATGTTCTTTAAGAGAAATATGTGAGGGCATTTCTAGAACTGAACTGTGAACGTGGCTTTAGGTTCAAGGGAAGCAGACTGTTGTCAGGTGATATTTCTCTCCCTCTTGGTTTTTTGTTCCCCCCTAAACAAGCAGTGACTTTGTTTCTCATTGTGTCTCTGCCTTATATGTTTCTCCCTATAGATTAAGTTTCAAGTTTATGTTGTTCCATTGTGATTGTGTCACCTTGTCTCCTACGCCCTTCTTGGATCAGATATTCCATCGTTATCCAATGCATGGTGGCCATCAAATTCAAGAAGTCAAGTTGCACATGAAGTTTTTTACTTTAGCACCAAAGATTTTTATGAAGAGATGTGAGAGGAGGGAAAAAAAAGATGAATTGTTCTAGGAGAAACAGACACCAGTAAACATATGTTGTAAGCTAATGTTTATGTTGATAGGTGCCTTCAAGTCCACTTCAATTGCTGGAGAACCTATCTCTGTGTAACAGAACACACCCCACTACCTGGTCCCAGGCCACCTTCCTCATTGTCGCTCTGTTTAAACCCATTGTTACAGACATTGGGTCAATCCAACTCGGTGAGGGCTTTCCTCTTTGTTACTGACCCTGCATCGTCGATGCAGTGTCCTTGTACAGAGACGGATCCCTCTGGCTGACATGACCCAAGTCCCTGAGACAGAGCCTCATCATCCTCACTTCTAAGGCACATTCCAGCGATACTTCCTCCAGGATGAATGGATATGTTCTTCGGGCAACCAATGACCGTTCTCTTGCCAACAGCACAATTCAAATGCACGGATTCTTCTTTGATCTTGCTTACTCCAAGTCCAATCCTCGCATGCATATGAGGCCATTGAAATTGTCATGCCTTGGGTGAGGCCCACCATAGTCCTCAGAGGGATCTCTTTGCTCTTGATTACTTCAAATAGATCTTGTGTAGCAAATTTCCCCGTTGCAATCTGCTGTTTTATTTCCTGGCTTATGTTATTGTTTCCAAGAAGATAAAATGAAATCTTTCACAATCTCAGTTATTTTCTCTGTTAATCATGATGTTGTCCACTGGTCGAATAAGGTGGGTGAGCTCTGAGTTTATCACAATTAAGCAGATGTCTTTAAAAGAAGACCTCTTGGACTCTTTAATAAGTAAATATTAGTTGTGAATATCCAGATTGGTGCTATAATATCCCAAATGAATTTCTATAAAGAGCTGTATTTTTGCTTGTTTTGAAGAACATCTCAGTTTAAGAATTTATATATCCATTTGTAAGAGGAAATCTGATTAAAAGAATCTATCTTCCCATAGATGCATAGAGTTAATCATATATATCCATTTGCTTAAAATGCTTTCACAGCCTACAAGTCTCTGCTGATGCAGATAAGTAAACTCAAAAGTTTGTGCAGCAAAGTGTTAGCAGTGATTATCTCTGGGTGGCATAGCATATATAACTTAATTAAATTTTTTTTCTGTGGTTACCAATGTTTCCTTATTTGGTGAAATATTTTATTTATAATATAACTATTATTTATTTGAGCAAAAGGAGTCCTGGTGTCATTTGGCTGGTAGCAACCTAGTCACTGGTTCAAGCACCCCAACCCTTTCACTGGAGAAAGATGAGGCCATGTGCTCCCGTCATGACTTACTGTCTCAGGAACCCCAAAGAGCAGCTCGACTCTCTGCCGTCAGGGAAGGATTGGCTTGATGGCAGAGGGTCTGGGTTAAGCTAGTTGAGAAGGGAATACAGTTATTTTCTTGAAGAAATTCCCTATCATCCAGAGAACCTCCTGAGAATTGCATTTCCATATCAAGTTGGGATAGTACGAGACTCCGGAGTCAGAGACTAGGCGAGCTGGCATGGATGCGTCCTCAAGGACATCTTGATGGTGCAGGAACCATGACAAAGGGGAATGAGAGTGGGGCTGTGGAACACAGGCTCATCTGGTTTGGCAGGACCTGGATTGTATTCTTGATGTGACAGTAGTTACTGGAGGGGCAGCCACTCCCTTTAGAAAAAGAAATTATTCCAAAGACTGCATTAAATCATCTGTTATAGGAAATGCATACAAAGTAAAGGAAGAACCTGATAGATACTCAGAACTATTAGAATTTTAAAATGCGAATATTACGCTGCATTAGCTCTCAATATTTAAAATCTGAAATAAAAGTCATGTTCTGTAAGGTCCATTTTACAACCTTCCCCAAACAAACCCAATCATGCTACAGATCATGAAGTAATCACCACTCAGTGTATATTTTCTACTTTACTATATCTCTACACAATCATTAAAAAATTGGTAGTGCTGTTCCTGGGGGAGTAAAATGGTTCAAGAACATCTGGCACTGTGCCTTAGCCACAAGCAGAGACCAGGGTGGTTGATAACCTTTTAGTTCATTCTAAAATATGAGACAGAAGAAAGCGGTGGGGGTTGCTACATCCAAACTGCTTCAGCAATCCAATGAAAATCCAGCAAGTTAAACACCTTAAATTATGTGACAGAAGCAGGTGTTTACAATGATCACAGGATGAGATTAGCAGGTTTGGGGTTATTTTTTATTTTTATAATGTTGCCATCATCATTCTCAAAACATTTGCTTTCTACTTGAGCCCTTGGTATCAGCTCCTCATTTACCCCTCACTGCCCGCTCCCCCTCCCTCATGAACCCTTGCTAATTTATAAATTATTATTTTGTCATATCTTTCCCTGTCCGACATCTCCCTTCACCCACTTTTCTGTTGTCCTTCCCCCAGGGAGAAGGTTATATGTAGATTTGTGTAATCAATTCCCCCTTTCCACCCCACCTTCTCTCCACCCTCCCAGTATTGCCACTCTCAGCACTAGTCCTGAAGGGATCATCTATCTTGGATTCCCTGTGTTTCCAGTTCCTATCTGTACCACTGTACATCCTCTGGTCTAGCCAGATTTGTAAGGTAGAATTGGGATCATGATTGTGTGTGTGTGTGTGTGTGTGTGTGTGTGTGTGTGTGTGTGTGTGTGTAGGGAGGGGGAAAGGAAGGATTTAAGAACTAGAGGAATGATGTATGTTTCATCATTGTTACTCTGCACCTTGACTGGCTTGTCTCCTCCCCAAGACTCTTCTGTAAGGGGTGTCCAGTTGCCTACAGATGGGCTTTGGGACTCAACGCCGCACTCCCCGTCATTTGATACCTGATCCCTCTGATACCTCGTGGTCACACAGTCTGGTGTGCTTCTTCCATGTGGGCTTTGTTGCTTCTGAGCTAGATGGCCGCTTGTTTACCTTTGAGCCTTTAAGGCCCCAGATGCTATATCTTTTGATAGCTGGGCACCATCAGCTTTCTTCACCACATTTGCTTATGCATATTTTTGTCTTCAGCGATCATGATGGAAAGGTGTGCATCATGGAATGTCAATCTAATAGAACAAAGTGTTCTTGCATTGAGTAAGTACTTGAGTGGAGGTCCAATTTCCATCTTCTGCCTTAATACTAAACCTATAAATATATGCACATAGATCTGTTTCCCCATTATCTTTTATAAGTATGTTTACATATGTACATGCCAGTATTTAGAACCCTATAACTGCCCTTTGCCTTCTAGTTCTTTCCGCTATTTCCTTTTACTTTCTTCTTGTCCCACTATCATGTTCAGCCTTCATTTGGGTTTCAGTAATTTCTCTCGGTTACATTGCCCTTGCTGAATCCCTACCAGTCCTCTCACACCCTCCTTGCCACTAATTTCGGATCACTTGTGTTCCCCTGGTCAACACCACCTCCTTTCCCCCACCTCCCCCTCTCCCATGTACTCCTGGAACCATTGGTCCCATTGTTTTCTCCTCCAGATTGTTCATCCAGCCTATTTTATCTAGATAGAACTGAAAAGATAATAATATTCACAAAAAAAAGACATAGCAAGAATAGCAACAAAAGAGAACACAATGATGACAACAACAAAGAAAACCAATGGCCAAGAAAATAATAATTAATTTACAAAAAGAAATTTAAAAGAATTAAAAAATTAAAAAGAAAGAAAAACCTGTAAATAGATCAAGGTCTGATTTTTGACCTCTAGGCGTGTCCTCCAGTTGAGTCCACTGGGGTGCCACTCTCTGGCCCCCAAATCTATCCTTTGCACTCCTCAGCAGCTCCCTGCTCTGCTCCCACCATTGTTCTGCCACCCAACCTTAATGTTTTGCCTGGGTGTGGTTGGGTCAGACCAAGCCAATCCCAACACTGAATTTCCAGTGTTATCCCATGGGTCAGTGAGGGATGTCATGTCTCATACGGGGATCAGCCACGTGGTCCAGAGTGTGCATTGACTATTCAGAGTGGGGATATCGTCCTCCAGACTTGGTGGGCCAGGAGAGATTAGCAGATTTTTACAATGATCACAGGATATAATTGATATTCTAAGAAGGCAGGTTGTTCAGCCTGACCTTTAGGTAATTATCTAGACCTGCATTTCTCTAGGGGCCATGCAAGACCATTCTCTAAAGCCTCATGTGCTCTTGTTTATCTAAATTCGGGTGGCTTCACCATCACTTGACCTCTGAAGGGGAATGTTTTATACAGGGCTACTTATCTTAAATCTTCTTGCTAACCACCTTCCTGAAGTAGAACATCTCTACTGATGAAGCTTAAAAAGAATTTTTACTCCAAGTGAGAGGGCTATTACATTTTGGATGTAGCCAGCTGAACCTTAAATTATGTTCTGGTTCCAGTATTTTGGTTAACCACAGGCTAACTCTTTTACCCTCCGCACCATGGACGGCTTTTCAATATCTGCCACAGAGTCAGTAGCAATACACATTCCAGACTCTGAAAGGTTATTTGTTCATTTGCATTTTTCATTTACCCTTGAATTAAATATCAAGATTTTTGAAATGCTGGCATGTGGAAATATCTGTCATTCAACTTAGTTACTCTACACACTGCATGACTGTTCAAAAATGAATCTCTGTCATTAATTAATAAGCCTAGCTTCAGATTTTCACTTTTCCAAATAATCCTCCACAGACCATGTTACTACATGCCTGTGGGTGTACATAGGTGGGGATGGATTCTCTAGGATGGAATTATTGAGAGCCTGGGTGACCGTCTCACTATTAGATGTGGCTAAGATGTTTTCCAAAGTGATGATACAGATTTATTTGCCACCTACTACTCCATACTCTTCCTGGAACTTAGTTATGTTTCTTAGTATTTTGCGAATATGATGCCAAAAATGGTCTTTTTTAAGATAATGAAGACTTCTTTCATTGAGAAGATGCTAACTACTGAAATTACAGATACAACAGAATTTGTTCAAATTTCTGCAGTCATTCTTTGCTCTAGTAAGTTTTTTTAATGAATAATGGAATAGAAAGTGAAATTATTTTAAAATCTAAAATCATTCCATCTGAAACCCTCCTAAGTAACAGAAATAAAGACCTGCCTTTGTGGGACACTTATTTCCCAAAGATGTAAACCATTACGTCAAAGAGGTCTATCGGAAAATGTGTGTTGTAAATTTCTGGATGATAACCAAGCAAGGCTTTGTAATCACAATATATATCTAGTTCAAAGCTAATAATATGATATTTAAATTATGTGCCAATAAACATATATGTGTGCATATGTAAATACATTAATTCCTAAAAATAGAGGTATTGTCCTATGTACATATATTTCTATGGCAATACACAGAGGTAGTAGATTGGCTTCAGACCTCTGCTCAAGCCCTGCCTCACTACAATACGTTGTTCTAACAACCTGGCATTCAGTGATGCTCACCCTCCCGGCATGATCACTGAAGACAAAATGGGTGCATAAGCAAATGTGGTGAAGAAAGCGGATGGTACCCGGCTATCCAAAGATATAGTGTTTTGGGTCTTAAAGGTTTGAAGTTAAACAAGTGGCCATCTAGCTGAGAAGCAACAAGCCCACATGGAAGAAGCACACCAGCCTGGGCGATGATAGGTGTTGATGGGATTGGGTAACAGGCATTAGAAGACCCAAAACAAACCAACCAACCAACAAAAAAATCCATATTGTTGAAAATGAGGGTGGTCAGAGCAGAGACCCAAAACCCATCTGTAGACAATGGGACCTCCCCTCACAGAAGGGTCACAGGGAAGGGATGAGTCAACCAGGGTTCAGTACAGCACCAATGAAACACACAATATTCCTCTGGTTCCTTGAGGCTTCCTCACCCCCCACTATCATGACCCAAGTTCTGCCTTCCACTGTGGGCTGGACCAGAGCATATACACTTGTACAGATAAGAGATAAGAGCTCATGACATATGGAATCCAGGCATAGGAATGGGAGTAGCGATGCCAGGAGGGTAGGGAGATGGTGGGGAGAGGAGGGGAGGAAGGGGGAACCAATTGCAATGATTGATACATAACCACGAGCTCCCTCCCCCCAGGGGAATAAACAACAGAAATGATTGGGGAAGGAGACAGCTGTTGGTGTAAGATATGAAAATAATAATCATTTATAATTTATCAAGGGGTCACAAGGATGGGAGGAGGAGAGGGAGGGGAAAAAGGGGAGCTGATACCAAGGGCTCATATAGAAAGTAAAATTTTAAAACATTTACTTCATTAAGGCATTACCTCATTATGGCAACATATGTACAAATATGCTTGATATATGTACAAATATGCTTGATACAATTGATATATGGATTGTTATAAGAGCTGCATGAGCCCCCAATAAAATGTTTTATTTAAAAAACTGTTGGAAAATAAAGAAAAGGAAAAAATATGTGTGTTACTACTATACTGTCTGTCAGTCGAATCCATGTTTATTTTTTTTGCAAACTATTCAGTTCTAAATTATTTCATTCTTCATTGGCTACAGATAAATTTAGTGATTGATAAAACTCAAACACAATTGATAACCATGAAATCAGATCACTTCACAGAGATTGGATGATGTTATATTCAAACCAAAGGCTTGATCTTGTATTAATTTATCAACTGGAACCACAAATTAGCGGAGAATGTCACAGTTGGAAAGCTATTTTGCAACACAGTGTTGCTACTCTTCTAAAGCAATCTATACCTGGATTCTCCTTTTTAAGGAAGACGTTTTTGGGTCCCAACAAAAGAGAAATTTGGGGGGTTATTTGAACTTGCTGATCAGATTGATCCATTTTTTAGCAGGTCACATCTTAAAGTATAGCAACACGGGAAAAGACAGCCTATCATATATAGCCAAACAAGGTATGAAGAACTAATAAACATGAAGAGCGATGAAGTTCAATCAACTACCTACACTGAATAAGTAAGGCTAATATTTCCATTGATCTGTAGAGCCCATTCCTACCTTTGAGCCATGTGCATAGTCGCTGTGCTGCATCTTGTTGAGAGCCTTGCTCTTTGTCACTGCCCGCTACCAAGCCTTGTCCTTCCCTGGAAACTAGTCCTTCCTGAGAGCACGTGCCAAGAACACCAGGCACACTCTTGCCATCATCCTCATCTCTAAGAAGCATTCCGGCTGCACTTCTTCCAAGACATATTTGTTTGTTGTTCAGAGAGATTGTAACATATTTGATATTCTCCACCTACACATTTCAAAATGAATCAGTATTTTTATGGGTTTCCTTATTTATTGTCCAGCTTTCACGTGTATATCAGGTGATTTAAAATACCAATGTTTTGGGTTACGTGCTCCTGAGTCCTCAAAGTTACATGTTTGCTTTTTAACACTTTGGCAACAGATTTCCCCCGTGCCATATTTCCTTGGATTTCTTGACTGCAGCCTCCATGGGCAATAATTATAGCTCCAAATAATCTGGAATATTTCTCAAAGTCAATCTTTCTCTGTTTATCTTTCTGTTGACCATTCATTCAGTGTTGAGGATTTCTCTTTTCTTTATGTTGGTGTGCATTCCAAATTGACGGCGGTCCTCCTTGATCTGTATGGGTAAGTACCAGTCCTTTTCCCTTTCCATAAGCCAGGTTGTGTCACCTGCCTATCTCAGTTTGTTAAAGAGGCTTCTTCAAATTGTGATGTTTTTCTTCTTCATGGTAGTCCAGGTGCTGGGTTATCTCTCTGGCACACAGGTTGAAGGAGCATGGTGACAGGATGCAACTCTCCGCTACTCTGTTCCTGATTTTAAACCATGCAGTCTGTTCACCTGACTGCCTCTTTTTCTATGTGCAGGTTCTGCATTAGCACAATTAAGTGTCTTTGTTCTTTTCAGTTTTATCAAAATTTGTTATGATCCACAAATTCAGATGTAATTACATAGTCAGTAAAACGCAGGTAAAAGATATTTGTAGTATGCGATGGTTTTAGCCAAGATCTAGTTAACATTAGTGATGCTATCCTTCAGTCCACAGTTAGGTTTGAAAAGAACTTAAACCAGGGATGGCTCTCTCTCTCTCTCTCTCTCTCTCTCTCTCTCTCTCTCTCTCTCTCTCTCTCTCTCTCTCTCTCACACACACACACACACACACACACAATTTCCACCAGTTTATACATGTGACTCACACATCTAGTGTGAATTCATGAGAAAGCAAGGGACACACCACAGATTATCAGTGTTTAATGCCCCCAGCTGCCTTATTGTAGACATAATTCTCCAATGTTAGCAGATCAGCAACCTTTGGAGTTCAGAAGTCTGGTTCCGTTGTGGTGGCCTGTCGTTGGAAAACCAATGTAGTTGATGAAACCTCTGCAGGGATCTGCCTCACTTGTATGTTTTTGCGAAACTCTGTCCACACTTTCGTCAGCACTGGTTGGAGCTGGGGATTGTGAAAACCAGCCTTCTGCTCCCAGTTTCCACTGCAGGGCCAGGTGAACAAGAACTGCAGCAGCACAGGGTCCTTCCTCACCTGGCCACCCTTGGTGATGGCAAGAGGCACACAGGTCACTTGCAGTCCTGGACTCCACCAGAGAGCGCTGCCTCCCCATAAGTGGGGGAGGAGAGAAGATCGGAAAGTCAAATAGACACAACTTTTGAAAGAGGGTCTATCGCAAGAACTTGCAGAACAGAAAGATGCCCTCTGGGACTCCCTTTCTCCTCCTTCTCCCTCACAGCACAGGTTCTGGATGCTTAGTGTTCGGCTGTGTTGTTGGCCTTTTCACTTTGTGGACGTCTCTGGCTTCTAATTGGAAGATGGAGGCGGCAAGTGAAAACCGCGGGGCATGCTTGCACTTCGCTCCTGTCCAGAGGCCCGCCACTGGCCACCTGCCTACCTGCCTTCCCGCCCACTCGGAGTCCTCAGGTCGATGTTATGTTGATGATGTCGTTTTCTCCAGGAATTTTCATTGTGATTCTCAGAAGAAGTAAAATGACACACCTTCTTTGGCTTATCATTTTTTACGTGCTATCTCAAAATACTAACTTATTTATGTTGCTCTGGAAGGCAAACGTGCTTTTCGCATTCTTCCCTGGATCTCTGTGTTAATTCTCCTCTTAGCCTTTCCACAAATTTTGGAGAAGAAAGCGATGACTGGTCAATTCAAATATATAGCGGGAGCTGTTCTCAATGAAATATAAAATGAAAAATAAAACGTTGGTAAGCTCTGTTTCTGTAACCACCGTGACAAACTTCCCATCTAAATGTCTAAAATTAAGTTTTATTCTGTTCTCTGAAATCAAGTAGCCATTGAGATGGCAACCAACTCGTGGCAAAGGACCTTCTGCTGAAATATTATTACTTAACACACCATTGTTCCTACCCAAAGAACAGGCATCCGTTCATTTAGGTCATATTTACTATCTGAGCTATGATTCACCTTACAGGCAAATTGAAAGGCAGTGAGAATGTTTTGTCACTACTTGATGGACAATCCTATGGTGAATGAAAGAAGAAACTGAAAAAAATGATATGTCTGAACAGTTTGTCATACAATATTGAGCACTCTCCCCCAAGCCCTGTTTGTGCTCATTTTAGCCGTGGAATCAATTTTACATAAAGCTGCAGTTCCTTTTTCTTTTTTTCCTGAAAACCAAGCAAAACAAATCCTCTGCTCTCCAGGAGGTTACAAATTTTAAGTGTGTGATAAGTTGTATTTTAGTTGCTGGATAGAATCTCATTTAAATATTTACATAATGAATGGCGGGATAATGATAACATCTGCGGAGATTACCTATAAAATGGAAATAAGAAATACTGAAGTATTAAAATGATTCTCTTATAATTCAAAGTCTTAGGAAAGGGAAATTAAAGAAGTCCAAATGATATACATAGAGAGAATCTTGAATTTTGATTGTCTCATAAAGAAAGGCAAATGACTAACTTCAGGTGGATCAGAATTGTATTCTAGTGTTAAATTCCGATGATCCAACAGATATGCGTCAGCTTGTGTTCTTCTATTAGCCTTCCATCTGATGATTCACTTTTCACCTGACTTGGTAATTGAGCTTGCATGGGACCAGAAGCTGAAAATCTGATTGGAATGATTTTGGTTCATAGTCTCTAAAATCCAAGATGTTATGTCTTCTTTCAACAAGCCGATTTAAATGCTTAAAATCAGAGCATATGCAATCCTATTAGAAAGGTTGCATATCTATATATATTAACCAAGAAATTTGGAATCATGTTAAAATCCCCAAAGATAACATACTCAAAATTTGGAAAGGAGCCCTGGGAATGTATTGGGAAAGAATGGTGCTGTCAACCTGGGAACAGCTCTGTGAGAGAAAGACGAGGCTGTCTACTTAAAGATTTAAAACAGGGGTCCTCAAACTTTTTAAACTGGGGGCCAGTTCCCTGTCCCTCAGATCCAATGGAGGGCCAGACTATAGTTCTTTTTTTTAACTATGAACAAATTCCTATACACACTGCACATATCTTATTTTGAAGTAAAAAAAACAAAAGGGGAAAAAATACCTGGCGGGCCAGATAAATGTCCTCAGTGGGCCGCATGTGGCCCGTGGGTCATAGTTTGAAGACCCCCTAATAAAGTCTTGAAAACCCAGAGACAGTACTACTCTGTCCTATAGGGTCAATATGAGTTGGAAGAATAGTATAGGATCCATACACAGTTTTTAAGAAATTCTATGAGTGTGTTTACTTTGCCACTATAGTACTTTACTTCACAACAACTGCACTTTGGTGGACTAGGAGTCCCCGATTTTACCAGGACCACCACATGCATTGTATAAGCTGTGCCCTCCCTATATATGCTATTTCACCAACAGGTCAGGTGGGGTTACATCCTAGCCCATCCTCTGTCCTCTACACCACAAGCTGTGGTGATCTGGCATTTTGCAGAGGAGAGGATGATTTCCAATTGCTGTGTAGCTCTTTTAGAGCCTAATAGTGACCTGGATTTAAAGCCTTGCTTTAAAAACTCAATTTTCTGGTTTATGGCACTCATTAATCTCCTTACTGTTACACTACTCTGTAAACTATGTGCACTTTCATGTATAAACCGACACACTTTACCAGCGATGTAAAATATGGGTAAGAAAAGAGCCAACCATCATTGAGTAAAAGAGCGTTGCAGATCTCTTCCTATGTGTGTACTGCTTTACAAAAATTCTGTGAAAATGTAAGAAGCTTTACTCGGTGTAAGTTGCAATGTTGGTTTGTTTATTCTTTGTCTTTCTGAAACAAATTAAGGTGACTGTCTCAATTGTACTGATTAAGGATGCAATTAGAAGTCACACTGATAACCCTAATGAAATTTATTTGTTAATGGAGGAAAACAAAGACACTCAAACAATATCACAAGGAAGACAATAGTGATTACTGAGCTTGCATTTTTAAAATGTGGGAATAAAGGATTAAGTGACAATGATAGTAAAGCGTGATCAATCTCTTCCTCAAGAATTCAGTGTTCTAGTGGTATTATTTCATTGTTATTGTTGTTAGGTGCCAAGGAGTTGACTACAATTCACAGCAACCCAAGATATTGCAAAGTGAATCATTACCATTCACTTTCTTTGTCCACATGATCACTCAAATGCATCTATTTCAAGACAGAAGAAGTTGTGTATTACTTATTGGTTCATATATAAGAAATTGAAAATACCCTGTAGGTTGAGTCAGGCACAATATAGTCTTCAAATAGACATCTTTGCTGTTTGACACTTTAAAAGGTCTTTGGCAGCACATGTGCTCAGTGCAGTAAGTCATTCATTTCTTGATTGCTGCTTCCACGAGCATTGATTATGTTGATTTTGGATCCAAGTAAAATGAAATTTCTTGACAATTTCAATATTTTTTCCATTTACCATAATGTTACTTATTGGTCCAGTTGTGAGGATTTTTGTTTGCATTATGTTGCAGTGTAATACATAATGCTACTTTAAACTCAGAGCCATAAAACCAATTCAGATATAGTGGCCCCGTTGAACAGAGGATGGCTCCATAGGCTCTCCAAAGCTACTGCCAAACAGAAGCATACTGCCGTGCCGTTCCCCCATAGAATCGCTGGTGTTGGCAATGCGGTTCGTTATACCAGGGTATCTAGTGGTACTTCAGCGTGGCTAAAACCCCCGATATTGCCGATTGTATTTAAGCTGACATGATTAGAGGGAAAGGATTGTAAGAGATACTGATCTTAATATTGAGGGGAAAAGGTCAAATTTAACCTCCCTGATGGCTATCCATGATATTTACAATTGTTTCATTTTTTTGTTTTTTTTTTACATTTTATTGGGAGCTCTCAGATATTATAACAATCCACAGTTCAATTAGATCAAGCAGAATTGTACACTTTCTGCCACCATCATTCTCTTTCTTCTTGAAGTCTTTGATATCAGCTCCCCTTTATCCCCTCCCTTCCCCAGGCCCCCAGGAACTCTTGTTATTATATTATAGTTAATTATTTATTTTCACCTTGTCCTACACCATCCAATGTATCCGTTTATCTACCAATCTGTTATTCATTCCATTCAAATGGGGTTATATAGTCATAGTTGTTACCAGTTCCTCTCCCCACCCCCACTCTTTTAGTACCCTCAGGGAATCATTACACCTGCTACCATATCTGAAGGGTTTATCTGTCTTGGATTTCATGCATCGAACAATCTTCATTATACAAATGAACATGCGCAGATGTCAACAAAATTAATGAGGTAGAACTAAGACCATAATAGTAAGGGGAGGAAGTATTAAAGAACTAAAGGATAGTTATGTATTTCGTCAGTGCTATACTACACCGTGGATATATTATCCCTTCCATGTGGCCCTTCTGGGAGAGACTGTCCAATTGTCTTATAGAAGGGTTTGGGGTCCTCACATAGACTGTGCTCCTACACATCAATTTGATAGCTTGTTTTTGAATTATGACTCCTGTGCCTGTCGACACTTCATGATCACACAGGTTGGTGTTCTTCTTCCATTTGGGCTTAGTTGCTTCCTTGCTAGATGAACATGCATTTAACTTCAAACCTTTAAAGCCCCAAACACTAGATCTTTTAGTAGCTGGGCACCATCTGCTTTCTTCACCACATTTGCTTATCCATCCATTTTTTCTTCAGTTATCATGTTGGGAAGGTGAGTTCCACATTATTAGAACAAACTGTTCTTGTACTGAGGTAAGATTTAAGTAGAAGCCCAAAGTCCATCTGCTACCTTGTATTTCTATATATATATGCATATATATTTATAAACAAATACATTTATCTTTATATATTTACATATATGAATATCTATATTTATACCTATATAGGTAAATTTTGCTTTATTGTTCTTCCCTCTTCTTTTTCTTTTCTTTTGTCCTGCACCGCTTCTATGTTTACCCATTGATCACCTCTCAGTAATTCATCTTGGATACATTTCAATTGTTCAATCAGGACCAGGAACACTACCCGCTCCACATCGTCAATTTCAGTTCCCTTGCTGTTCCCCTGTCAATGTTGTTATTGACTCATTGCGCCCCTCTGCCTGGATCCTCCTCTCCCATACCTCCTGCCCCACAACCATCGGTCCCATTGCCGTCTCCTTGGGATTGTTTATCCTGCCTATCTTATATAGATAGACGCAAAAGAAGAAGAAAAGACAAGAGAGAGAAAAAAACAGACCATAAAATAGTTTGAAGTCTTACTACTGTCTGGGCACATAGTGGATGAGTATCCCTGTGTTAAACAGCAGACAGGCCCTGATCAACTCCTTCGGTCCATTCCTCTTTTCTGTCAGCTCGCCCTGCAGTTCTCTCTGTGGGTGAGCCGCTCCGAGCAGGAACATTGCCCTCAAGACTCAGTGCACTGGAATGGAGTCTCCTCTCTCTACCCCTTTCCTTTGGAGATATAAACCATCCCCTCCCCTTGGGTGGATAAGTGTCCTGTCACCCCATTGCCACCGTTTTCCTTCCCCCACCCCTCTGTGGGCTGCAAAGGATATATGGGAGGGTGTAGGGATGTGGATTGGTGGGGCGATGTCTTTCCCCACAGTTGCTATCTGCATCTCTTTTAATTTTCTTTCTTTTTATTTTTTGCTTTTTGATGCTGTATACAATATTGTGTTTAGTTTGGCTCTTGCCAGAGTATCTGGTCCTTAACCCAGGAACTGGGAAGTATGTATGTTGCCCCCTATGCCTGTCTGCTGTTTGAACGTCCCTCAATGCACTCATGTTGTAGTCATCCTTTTGTTCTTGGCTAACTTCACTCAGCATAATATCCTCCAACTCTTTCTATGAGACGAGGTGCTTCATCATTTCATCATTGTTTTTAGGGATGTATAGCATTCCATTGTGTGTATAGACCACAGAGTTTTAATCCATTCCTTCATTGATGGAAATTTACACTGTTTCCAATTCTTTACGATTGTGAACTGCACAGCGATGAGCATTGAAGCACAGATGTCATTGATGAGCATTGAAGCACAGATGTCTGGCTGTGGCCTGTTTCTTATCTCTTCTGGGTATATCCTCAGTAGTGGAATTGGGGGTCATAAGGTAACTCGATTTCCATCTGTTTCAAGTAACCCCAAATCACTTTCCACAGTGACTATATATTGACGAGGCCACTAGCTGGTGAATGAAAATTCCTGTCTCACCACACCCTCTCCAACACTTGTTGCTTTCTGCTTTTTTGAATTGGACCATCCTTGTGGATGTTAGGAAGTATGTCATGGTGGTTTTGATTTGTATTTCTCAGATGGCTAATGATCACAATATTTTCTCATATGTTATTGGACATTCAGTTGTCCCTTCCATTCAAGTCTTTTGTCCACCTCATCAATGGACTGTTATTTTTTCTTGCTGTATGGTTGCCAGGTTCTGTAGATTTTAGTAATAAGACCATTGTCTGATATGTCATTACTAAATATCTGTTCCCAGCCTGTGGGCTTTCTTATTATTCTCTTGATTAAGTCTTTCAAATCACACAAGTGTTTTTTCTTTAGTATATCCCACACGTCTATTTTATCTTCCTCTGGGTATGTATCCTTCCTATTTCTGATACCCCAGGTATTCCCTGTGTGGAGGTTTTTAGCTTTGTCCCAATTTTTTCATTGATGACTCTGATAGTTTGGAGCTTTATCTCAAGACCTGTGATTGTGTATGGGGTGAGGTAAAGGTCTTGCTTCATCCTTCTTCAGGTTGATATCCAGTTTTTTCTAGCACTGTTTGTTAAAGATGGCATCTGTTTCCCACTTGATTTTTTTTCAGGGGGGGTGTGGTGCTTAATCAAAGCTCAGTGATCTGTATTCTGCAATTTTTATTTCTAGATTTTCTCTTCTTATTCATTTGTCTGAGTGTCTATCACTTTACCAGTACCATGTTGTTTTGACAACTGTGGCTGTATAATAAGTTTTAAATTAGGTAATGCCAGCCTGCCCACTTTATTCTTCCTCTTGAGGGGTTCTTTGCCAATTCTGGATGTCGGCCCTTTCCATAGGAAGTTGGTAGTCAGTTTTTCCATTTCTCTGAAAAATGATGCTGATATTTGTTTAGGGATTGCATTGAACTGCTATCGTGACTTAGGTTTAATTGACCTCTTTGCAATGTTGAGTCTACCGATCCATGAGTGTGAGATATTTTTCTGTTTCTGTTTTGGTTTCTTGTAATACTAATCTGTAATTTTCCTTGTACGGATCTTTTTGTTTGTTTTGTGGGGAGGTATATCCCTCGATATCTCTGTTTCTGCTTGACTGTTATGAAGGGTACCACCTTCTTGATCCCTTTTTCTGTGATCCCATCCGATATTGATAGCAATCTAAATGACTTCTGTTTGTTGATCTGGCATCCTGCCACTCTACCATATTCCTCTATGGCTTCCATCACTGCTATTGTGGAGCCTTTGGGTTCTCAATATAGAGAATCACATCATCTGCAAATAATGACAGTTTCACTTTTTTCCCCAGATGAATACCTTTAATGTCCTTCCGTTGCTTTGTGTTATTAGCTAGGACCTATGGGATGATGATAAATAAAAGTAG
The DNA here is from genome assembly GCF_050624435.1 of Tenrec ecaudatus. Taxonomy (NCBI): domain Eukaryota; kingdom Metazoa; phylum Chordata; class Mammalia; order Afrosoricida; family Tenrecidae; genus Tenrec; species Tenrec ecaudatus. The sequence continues at coordinate 16,649,289 of NC_134544.1, forward strand.
GGACAAGGGACATCATTGTCTAGTTTCCTTTTTCAGTGAGACTGTTTTCATCCTTTCTTCATTTCAACCTCTGGCTGTTGGTTTGCAAATACAGCTGCAGCAGGAGGGGGTGGGGCTGCGGGCCAGGGCAGATGATTCTGGCCGACGTGTCCTAGAGATCAGGCCACATGCTGCAGCTGCAGCAGCTCAGTGGTGTGTGTAGGCAACAGGGGGTTTGGGATTCGTCATGGGGAAGGTATGCCCAAGCACTGGTGTGGACCCCTGGGGTTCTGTGAGGCCCACCTGCATGTCACAGACTCCCAACTCAAACTAGCAATCCCCCAAACCAGCAATCACCCACAGAGCTCCCAACGCGGGTACCTCTACCTCAGTGGCCATCTTCCGGAAGTCCTCCAATCAATAATTATGTATGTGAAATTTGGTCATTAGCTAAGGAAGGCCAAACAAAAATTAATGCATTTGAATTACAGTGAAGAATGTTGAAAATATTATGGGCTACCAAGAGAATAATCAAATCTGTCTTTGAAGAAATACAGCCAGAATTCTCTTTGGCACCCAGGGTGATGAGACTTCATCTTAAGTACTTTAGATAGGTTGTCAAGAAATACCAGTCCTTGGAGAAGGACATCATGCTTGGTAAAGTACAGCAGTAAAAAAAAGGAAGGCCCTAAATAAGTGGGATTGACACAGTGGCTGCAACAATGGGCTGAAACATAAGAACAATTGTGAGGATGGCTCAGGACTCTCCAGTTTTTCAATCTCGTGTACACAGAGTTCATATAAGTCAGAAGTATCCCTCCCACATGTAACTACACCAGCAGCAATGGTTGAGAACACAATAACCACTCCTGTAGAGTCACAAGGAGCCCTGGAGGCACTGTGGAGTAAGCAGTGGTCTGCTAACCACACAGGTGAGTGGTTCAAACCTACCATCCCTCTGGGAAGAAAGCTGACACTCTCGGCTCCCATAAAGGTTTACAACCCAGGAAACCTTACAGAAGGTCACTGTGAGTCACAATGCACTCGATGGCAGCTGGAAGGTTGGTAGAATGGAAGGACTGAAGGCAGAGGAGACTTCTGTAATCATTGCCTGTTTAAATCCTAATACTTTGTTCAGTGGGAAGGAGGTCACATGCATAAATTAGTTAGACATATTTTAAAAGGGACACACTGCCATGGTATGGATTCTTACTCATAGTAATTCTATAGGACAGGGGAGAACTCCCCCTGTGGGTTTCTGAGACTATAAATTTTTATGGGAGTAGAATAGTACACAGATGCTCTGACTTTTAAAACTGAAGGAAGATTGATTGAGTCACAGTATTTGGAGATGTGAAAATTCAGTTTCCTGTTGCTGTGCAATATGGAGACTTGACTATTTTAAGAGATAAAAACACTTTGTCCTCAAGAGGAGCAGGGAAATGAAAAGTGGTGCTTTAATGTTTACTTCTTTATTCAAAGCAGGGCCAAGAGAAGTCTGAAGAGGGTTATTTGCCAAAATTGATATGGTGATTCATAATATATTATTGATCCGACTATTGTTTTGGTGGTTACATGCTAGTGAGTTGGGTCGACTCACAGCTACCCCATATACAACAGAGTAAATAGCTCATAGTCTTGCACCAACCTCACAATCATTACTACGTTTAAACACATCATCCAATGCATTGATGGATTTCTGCTTTACCATTAGCACTCTCTTTTACCAAGCATGCTGTACTTCTCCAAGAACTGGTTCTCTCTGATTACATCTCCAAGGTGAGAGGAAGTTTCACTATTCTTGAAAATAATGAGGGCAAAGAATGTACAGATGTGCTTTACACAATTGATGTATGTATTGATTGTGATAAGAGTTGTATGAGCCCCTAATAACATGTTTTTAAAAAGGGGGCATTCAGAGAGTAATTTTTTCCGTGAATGCCAGTTGTTAATAAAGTAATGCTTAGCCACTCTGACACCCAGTCTTGTTTTTAAAGAAACACTGAATATTTATTAGGTCAAAGCCCATCCCAGTGCTTCTCCTATTTGCAAAATGATGTTGTTCATTAGTGACCCTATGCACAACAGAACAAAACACCGCCTAGGTCTGTGTTAGCCTCGGAGTTGTTTTTATGCTTGAGCCCATTGCTGCAGCCACTGTCCAAGCATCTTGTTAAGGACATTCCTCTGTTGTGCTGCCCCTTACTTTACCAAGCACGGTGTCCTTCTCCAAGGACTGATGTCTCCTAATAACATGGTTGAAGTGTGTAAGATGAAATCTCACCATCCTTGCCTCAAAGGAGCACTTGGTAGAACATCTTCCAAGACAGATCGCTGTGTCCTTTAGCAGTTCATCGTACATTCACAGCAGTGGGTAGCACTTCTCCAGCACCACACTTCAAAGGCATTGGTTCTTCTTAGACCTTCATTATTCAAAGTCCAACTTTCACATGTATGTAAGACAACTGAAATTATCGTGGTTTAGGTGAGGCACACCTTAGACCCCAAGGTAACATTCTTGCTTTTCAATCTCTAAATATGTCTTGTATAGCAGATGCACCCAGTGCGAACGATCTTTTGACCTCCTAACTGCTGCTTGCAAGAGCATTGCTTGTGGAGCCAAGCAAAATAAAATCTTTCACAACTGAAAACTTTTCTCCATTTATCATGATGTTACCAATTAGTAACACCATGCAAGGTGACAGCAAAGGAAAAAAAATCAGGGAAGGGGCATAAGACCTGCTACAATGATTGTCTTCACCATAAACAGCAACAGAATTGAATCATGTCTCCATCCCAACCACAATGAATTGGCAAGTGTTTGGCAAAAACAGCAATGAAGGAAAGTTGCTAGGTACCTAAAGAAGTGTAGCTTCCAAATGAATGCATTGTTTTCTGTGCTTATTGTTTGGGCAAATGAACACTGACTACTACCAAGCATTTTTTTGGGGAGGTCATGGAAACACAGCAGTGCAGAGTCCAGGCAAAATACTGTTGCCAGAGCATACAGTATAGTCATCCTGGAGGAGGATGTATCTCACTCCCTAACGTTCTATAAGATCCTGGCCAGAACTATTTTTCTGCAAATGGAAAACCAATTAGGACTTATTAGAGTAAGAAATAGGTTCTTCTCTTTTCCTCTTAATTTCTACCTAATTGACTCTCAGAATTTAGCTCAGAGAATTTAAACCACCTGCAGGGGCATTACTAGGGACATTGGAAAGTACAGATTCTCAGCCCCACCCACACCACTTGATTCAGGATTTGCATTTTAATATCATTCACCAGGTGATTCACCTGGACATTAAAGTTGGAGATATAATAGTTTAAAAGTCACAAATGAATGTTTGTGGAGAAAAACACCACCCACAATTTTATCTCCTTAAATAGATTTAAAGCTTTAATTATTTTTTACTTTTTTGAATCCAGGCCCATAATCACACATATTTTACATGTAGTCTCAGCCAGAGTTCATAAAATTGGATCATTTCCTGTTATTATTTACCTGTGATAGTCCATAATCTTTTTAATGATCAGACTTATTTGGCTGCATGACATTACCTCAAATTTATAAGCATGATGTACTGTACCAGAAATTAAAGAGAGACTATAAATCTTTAATAATGAGGGACAGATTATTTTAAGCATTGTGCCAATGGCTACCAGAATATATGTAGATTTTATCTACTTTGCTTTACTGTTGGATGTCATTTAAGAGATAAAAAGGAACAAACATGCTTGAGTTCTTTCTTGATTTTGATAACGTTTAAGATGACTTGTTCCAATATCCCTACTCCAGCATCTTGCATGTAGGACTCATTTCTCCATGAGAATCCTGGCATTATATTTTGTAAAGTTAAGTAGATTCATTTAATTAATAACACTAATTTAATAATTATTAAAGATTTTACATCTTTAAATTTTTTCATATGTAGATGATGTGAATGTCAAGTGGAGATATATTTTTAATGAATTTTTCTTCATTCAAAAATGTAGTTGCATATCTTAGGGTACAGATTAAACATTTCAAATTGAAAAACTCAAAACAGGGATTTCAGGGCAGCTTCTGGCTAGGAGTAACTAACTAGGTGACTCCTCTATTTTGTTCTTAAGCACATGGCTTTTCATGAATCAGAATTAACTCCACAGAAGCTTATTTCTTTTTTAACACAGTATTTATTAATGTATGTATACCAAAAAAATAAATCTGTGTATTTTATGTTTACAGATAGCAAGGGTGGGGGGAAGAAGGAGGGGAGAGAAGGATAGATGGATGGAGCCCATTGGAGCAATGGTTAGGCACTGGGCTAATAGAATGTTTGGAGATTTCAAACCCCGCGCCTGCTCCACAGGAGGGAAAGCTTAGCAGTCTGCCTTTTTAAAGATAACTGCTTTAGGTGACATCGAATCCATTCCCACTCACAGTGACCCTATGGGAACACAGTAAAATGATGCGTGGTCCCGTACCATCCTCACAATTGTTGCAGTGCTTTAGCAAGCATGATGTCCTTTTCCAGGGACAAACATCTTTTGAGAACATGTCCAAAATATATGAGATGAAGTCTCTTCTTCTAAGGCCGATTTTGTGGTGGTTCTGAAAGTCCAAGGTTCTTTGAAGATTCTTTGCCAACCCTATAATTCAAATGTATCCCGTCTTCTGCCATTTTCCTTATACATTGTCCAACTTTCCACGTGTCCATTGTTGTTGTTGGCTATCCAGAGTTTCTTACGATCCACACAGTCAAATGCCACAAAGGTGAATGCATTGGCATAGTCAAGGAAACACAAGGAACCATCTTTTGGGTATTCTCTGCTTTTACCTAAGCTCTATCTGAGATCAGCAACTATTATCTCTCTTGTTTCACACCCCCTTCTGAATCTGGCCTGAACCCCCGGAAGCTCCTAGTGAATACACTGCTGCAACTGTCGTCGTCCTGTCGTCAGCAACATTTGACTTGCTTGTGCTCCCCACGCTCTTACTATAATTTGAGCATTCTGTTGGTCACCTTTCTTTGGAATGGATACAAATTTGGATCTCTTCCAGTCAGTTGTTCAGGTAGCTGTCATCCAAATTTGTTGGCTACAAAATTTGGGTGACATGTTCATAACTAAAAATGTAATTGCATAGACAAGGCACACCTTAGTGTTCAAAGTGATCTCACTGATTTTTAACACTTTACAGAAGCGTTGGTCAGCAAATAGTTTGCCCTATTCAATATTTCATTTGATTTATTTACTGGTGCTTCTTTAAGCATTGATCTTGAATCCAACTAAAATGAAATCCAACTTGTCTGTTCTGCATTTATCTTAATGTTGCTGTTGGTCAAGATGAGAGAATTTTTGGATGTTTTCATTGAGTTGCAATCCATACTGGAGGCTATAGTCTTTGAATTCATTGGTAATTGTTTCAGTAACTCTTGGCCTTCCTCAAATAAGATGGTAGCATCTGTACATCAGAGTTTGGTAATAAGCTTTCTTCTAATCCTAATGCTTAGTTACTCTTTGAATATTCCAGCTTTTTACATTATTTGCACAGCATATAGATTGAATAAAAGTGGTGAAAGGACACAACCTTGCCTGTTTTAAGACATACAGTATACCCTTGTTTCATTTGGAAGGCTGGCTATTGGCTTAAATACAGGTTCTGCAAGAGTACAAGTAAGTGTTCTGGAATCCTGGCTCTTCCCAGTGTTAGAACCTGTTATTGTCCACAAAAAATCAGATGTTTTACTTAATAAATAAAACATAAGTATCTGTTTGGTATTCTTTGTTTTCAGCCAAGATCCATCTGACACCAGCCATGAGACCCCTCATTCCATGAGTCCTTGTAAATCTGGTTTCAGTGTGTGGGAGTTCCCTGTCCATATGCTGCTGTAACCACTTTTGACTTCTCTTTAGGAATAACTTGCTTGTGTGTGATATGAATGACATGGCTAGATCATTCCCACCTACTGGTGGGTCACCTTTCTTTGGCATTTTTAGCCATTATTAGGATAAGAAGGGAAAGGGTACTTTGAAAGAATAATCAATACTTACCAACCTCTGGTTTCATTAGAATGTATGCTTATGGTAAATGATGGTACTTGAAATTGTTTCCATGAGACCTATTTGTTTTTACTTCATGGAGACAGCTGTATGTGTAGAGTCATTGCAAGTTCCAGTTTTGTCCGTTTTCATGTGTGATGTTAGCTAATTGATTTCACTTTCTCAAGTCTTGGTTTTCTCATATGTTGAAAAAAATGAAATGTCTGCGTTTGAAGGTGCTGGATGAATAGTGATGGCTTAATATCATGTTCATGTAACCTTTCCAAGATGATAGTTGAAGTCAAAATGGGTGCATAAGTAAATGTGGCTAAGAAAGCTGGTGGTGCCTGGCTATTAGAAAATGTAGGGTCTGTGGTCTTAAAGGCTTGAGGTTAAATAAACAGCCATTTAGCAGGGAAGTCACAAATCCCACATGGAAGAAGCACACCAGCCTGTGTGATCAGGAGGTATTGACAGGATCAGGTATGAGGCATCAGAAGACCCAATACAAGCAATTATATCAATGCGAATGAGATGGGTCAGAGTGAAAACCCAAAGCCTATCTGTAGCCAATTGGACATTCCCTCCCAGTAGGATCACCAGGAAGGGATGAATCAGCCAGGGTGCAATAGAGCACCGACAAAACACACAACATTCCTCTAGTTCTTTAATGTTTCCCCACCCTGACTATCATGACCCCAGTTCTACCGTACAAATCTGCCTAGAATTGATCATGTACAGATAAGAGCTCTCAACACATGGAATACAGGTCAGATAAACCCCTCAGGAACAATAATGGGAGTAGTTATACCATGAGGGTAGGAGGAAGGTAGGGGAAGAAGGGGGGAAAAGGGAGAACCGATCACAATGTTCGATATATAGCAAACACACACACCCAGGGGGATGAACAACAGAAACATGGGTGAAGGTAGATAGCAGATGGTGTAAGATATGAAAATAATAATAATTTATAATTTATCAAGGGGTCACAAGGGTGGGAAGCAGGGGAGGGAGGGAAAAAAGAGATGATACCAAAGGCTTAAGTAGAAAGAAACTTTTTAAAATGATGATGGGAACATATGTACAAATATGTTTGATACAATTGATATATGAATTATTATAACAGCTGTAAGAGCCCCCAATAAAATGATTTATAAAAAGCATATATGTCTGTATGTATACATATATATGTATTGAATTATATGTATACACACATATATATGTATACACACAGACATATATATACTTGCACATGTTATGCTCAGGGGCACATAATAAAAACAAAAACTCACTGCCATTGAGGCAATGCTGATTCATAGTGACACTATGGGACATGGTGGAACTGCTCCTGTGAGTTTCTAAGACTGCAATTCTTCACAGGATTAGAGAGACCCATTTTTTCTCCCAAGGAGAAGCTGGTGGTTTTGAACTGCTGACCTTGAAGTTAGCAAACGAACATGTAACCACTACATATTTTACATATGAATTTACATATACATCCTACAAACTCTCTGATTTCTACTTTCTTGCTTCTCAAAAATGTTATAAAGAATTTACAATTGAACTATTGGACTGTATATGTGGAAGAAGTGCCAATAAAACTTAAAAAAAAGAATTTATAATAAAGCAGATTAAAAGATATAGAACTAAGAGAAAGTAAGCACATAACTTTTCTAGAATGATCTTGATGTTTATGCTTACAGCAGTGATTCCATTTAGTGAGTGGCCATACCCTTACTGGTTGACTGTAACACAAAAGGACCCTATCCACGGTTACTAAGGTACTGACCTCACAGCCTGCTTCTGCAGGGAGTTTTTTTTATTCTTTGTGTATGCTCAGGAAAATTTGCTGAAAGGAATTATGCATTAGGCATAGTCATTTAAAGGGGGGTACCAGTTCAATAATATATTAAATGCTTTTTGACTTTATACAAGTTTTTGTTTTAACTTATGCATATTTTCTAGGATCAGATAAGCCATCCAAGTAAGTAAATAGCAGTGAGACATTAAAAAAAAAACCTGAACAAATTTTAAAGTAAACTACTATGGTGATTGCTATCAATTTGCATATTTAATTATTGGTTATATTATACTATATTTAATAGCAAATAATCACATCGCTCCTTTATAAAGCCAAACGAAAAGCAAAGCAAAATATAAAATCCTATTTCTGTGAAGTCAAGTTGCCTCATGGTGACGGAGGACAGAGTAGACCTGACACACGGGACTCCCATGCGATCTGTACTCCTCAAGGACACAATCTGCCACATCTTTCTCCTGTGCTCTCCAGCTCCTGGATGAGTCAATCCCAACGCACAACCACGCTACAAGGTGTCAGAGGCTGAAAGCCTTATGTGAGGAGAACAATCTCATCTTTCTTAGCAGAGTAGTTGGTGGATTTGAATTAACTTTGAAGCTAGTGGTCCAACACTTACTGGATAATGCCACCGGGGCTCCAGGTAAGCTTAAATCTACAGAAACTTGTCAAACTGACTCCATGGGGGGTGGGGGAATCCAAAAAAGATTGGTCAGTTTGACTTGTACATTTTCTCTCTGCTGTGTATTTTTACCTATCCCGATGTACTAGTATGAATCAATAATATCCCCGGATTCACAGGAGGAAAATTTCAATGTCTTCAATAGATTATAGTTGACATTTCCATTAGTCACATCTCTGTTTCCAAGGTGGAGTGAGATGAGGTAAACTATTTGCATTCAGAGATTTTAATCTTTGGCATTCTAATTGGAATATGAACTTTAAAAAAAACAAAAACCTAGTAGATGAGTAGAGTTTAGTGTACAGTTGCTACTATTGATGTGTTCTGTGTTTTAATGCCTTTTCCTAAAAAGGAATCATAGAACATGATAGCTAAATAATTTCTTCAGCCATCTGGTGTTGTATTAAACTATAATTTTCATAAAGATGTAACAAAGTCAACATCCAGAATATCTGTAAAATCATTTTTGTGTCAAATTAACTTAAACTTAGAGAGCAGTCATTTTCATGTTTGTGTGTTTGTGAAAGAGTGAGATCAAGCACTACATAAAATGACTACAGCTTGATGTAAATACCTAAATAAATTAGATAGATGCCATAGGTTTTCATATTTATTTACATGATATGTATTTATTTTTCATATTTATTTACATGATATTTATTACATGATTTATTTACATGATATTTATTTATTGATATGAACATGAAGAGCACTCTACTGACACATCGCTAAAGAAAAGTGCATAGATTGTTAGATGCTTCACTTTTTAATCCCCTAATTATTAATTTGTTTTAACATTATGAAAATGGATGAATGTTTTAGGAGGGAAATGTAGCAATAATTGTTTAAGGACCTGAAAAAAAAGTAAACATTCACAAAAAATCGTTATTATTTCACAACACATGTCCTATTTTTATAAGTTATATTAAGTTACAAGTACAGTTTTCATTATAAAACAAAGAGAATTAGCTTATTATCATGTGTTATAGGGATTGCATCTCTCCTCGAGCCCAATACTAAAGAACTTCAAAGAGTTCAAGGGAAAAAAATCTATCATCTGCTCATTCCACGTTTACACTAACTTTTTTTAATAAATCATTTTATTGGGACTCATACAACTCTTATCACAATCCATATTTACATAAATTGAGTAAAACACCTTTATATAGTCGTTGCCCTTGTCATTCTCAAAATTCGCCTTCACTTGGGTTTTTCACTAACATTTTTAACTAGCACTTCATCCGCATGCCATACAATTCTATGATTCAAACATATCAGGAAGCACTGGATAATTGTCACCATATTCAATTCTAGAACCTTTCTTCTTCATTATAGTGATTGTTATCCATGTAATTATTATTATTCTTTTTCTATTCTGGAAATGATGTACACAACAGAGTATTCTCCAATCCCACAACTTTGACTTGTATGATTCAGTGTCATTGATTATACTCTTCATGTTGTATAACCATTATTGGTATACTTTTCCAAATTATTCTACTCCCACTGACATAAGCTCAATGCACCCTAAGAAACAACTCTTTCCCCTTAGCCTATGGTGGCCCTTGTTTGGTTTCTTTCTCACCACTCCCCACCCCATGGATTTCTTGATATAGTATTCACATGCCTTGCCCTTGGCTAGAGGGGATCTGCCAGAGGCTTAATCGGACTAGACACTATGCAGATGGGTTTTGGTCTCCCACTGTCCTCTATTGATTTCTATAAATTGGGTGTTCACAATTTAAGCTCTGATAGATTTCCCTTTGGACTCTTTGGATATTATTTTTGTCATCTTTGAATCACACAAGCTGGTAGCTTCTTCCATGTTTGTGGATTTAGTTGACTCCTCCCTGTGTGTTCCCTGCAAATCTTTAAGACAACAAACACGATTCAGATAGAGAGCTGGAACCATCTGGTTTCGTCACCACACTTTGCTGTAGCCCCATTATCGTTAGTGATCATTTCACAGAGATGAATATGGAGCAGGGTCATGTGATCAGAACAAATGCATCTTGGATTGGGACTCGAGTTAAGTGGGAGCTCCCAGTCCATCTGCGTGTCCCCAGGTTATGCACAATTCAGGTTTCCTTCAGCAGTTGCATTATGGAAAATGGAAAAGGACCATATGATCACATCAATTGATCGGAAAAGGCATTTGATAAAACCCAACACCGTTTATATAAACTGTCAACAGTATAAATAGAAGGGAAATTTCATAACATACATAAGACACAACAACAGTCACAAAGCTATGAGCAGACAAAGAAACAGACAAAAACAACCCAAACAAACAAAAAGGCAGAAAAACAAAAACCCAAAGACATAAAAAAGAAAGACATTGTCAATCATCCCTGTGTTCAGCCGGATTGACTAGAGAAACAAATCCAAGGTTTTAACTGGTGATAAGACATGGTGTTATTCTTATGATTCTGGAAGCAAACATCAGTCAGTTTGATTGATCTTCAATCAGCAAGCATCAGCTAGTGGAAGATGCCATCGTCACCTCACCCCCCACCCCAAATGCTCCTCAAGTGAAATCATAGATCAAGACGATGCTCTTTTTGGTTTTATGAGAGGGCTAGTGCATTTGGAGTTCATTCCACTAGTGCTTTCCTGTTTAGAGATTCTGGAAAGCTTGTGTAACAGTGTGATTTGTGGCAGATGGGGTACTGATTTTGCCACCATGACAATGCACCTTCTCACGCAGCCATCTCAGTGTGCCAGATTTTGGCAAAAAACCAGCATGCCTCTCTTGCCCCATGCACCTAACACACCTGACCTCACTCCGTGTGACTTATTTTTGTTTCCACAAATGAAGAGAGACATGAAAGAACAGCAATTTGATGACATAGAAGAGGTAAAGAAAAAAACAAAGGAGGTGCTGCCAGCCATCCAAATGGATGAGTTTTAAAAATGTTTACAAGAATGGAATCGCAGATTTGACAAATGTACCTTGTAATGGAGAGTATTTTGAAGGTGATAAGGTTGTGTTGTTAAAAAATTTCAATTTAGAGATTTGAAAAAAAGTTCCAAGTTTTGGAGGGCTATCCCCTAGTAGGTTCCAACAGGTGGACTCTCGGCTCTACTTAAATCGTACCTCAGTATGAGAACAGGTTGTTTTAATAATATGACATTTTAGGCTACTCATCTGCCTGACAGGATCACTGAAGACAAATTGGGAGCATTAGAAAAAGTGGTGAAGAAAGCTGACGGTGCCTGGTTATTAAAAGATAAAGCATCTGGGGCAGGGATTCGCAACCTGCGCGGCACAACCCCTTTGGGGGGATCGAACAACCCTTTCACAGGGATCGCCCAATTCACAACAGTAGCAAAATGACTGTTATAAAATAGCAACGAAAATAATTTAATGGTTGGGGAGGGTCACCACAACATGAGGAACTGTTCGTGGCATTAGGAAGGTTGAGAAGCACTGATCTGGGGTCTTAAAGGTTTGTAGTTAAACAAGCAGCCATGGAGAAAAGAAGCAAAAAGCCTACGTGGAAGAAGCACCCCAGCCTGTGCTTTCATGAGGTGTCAAAGGGAAGAGGTATCAGACATTCAAACACAAGCAACCAGATAGAGGTGAAGGAGCAATGATCTTCCAGCTGTCAGATAACTGGACAGTCCCCTGCAGAAGGGCCACACGGAAGGGACGATAAATCCAGGTGCGGTGTAGCACTGATGAAGTATATAACTAGCCTCTAGTGCTTTAATATTCCTCCCCTTATGATTATGGTTTTTGTTTGTTTTACCTCAATAATCATGTTAGATCTGCATATGTTCTTTTGCATATTTAAGATCATTTGGTACATCAAAGCCAAGGTAGAGAACCCTTCAGAAAATGGTTCCCTGAGGACATGGGAAGGGGTGGGGGGAGAAAGGGGAAATAGGGAGCTGATGGCATTGAGGACTGTATAACCCCACTTGACGAGCTCAAACAACAGAATTGTATGTTAATAGCTATGTTGGATTGTTTAAGATATGGGCGGCAGGGGCAGGAAACTATTGCAGGGAAAATATCATAAATAAGGGTTCCTGGGTGGTAGGGGGCAAGGGAGGGAATAAAGGGGGCTGATTTCAAGGAGTTCAATAAGAAAAAAATGTTCTGAAACTGATTGTGGCGGTGATTGCAAAATACTGCTTGATGTGATTGAACTATGGAATGTTATGATATCTGTAAAAGCTCCCAATAAAATGATTAATTTTTTTATGTTACAGGTTCCTTAAAGGTAGGGACAACATGTTTATTATTGATAGTTTTATTTTCAGATGCTAACTCCATGCCTAGGATAGAACACTGTAAACACATGTATGTGTGCTCATTGAGTAAGTGGCGTCATATTGTATTCTTTAGTGATGTCAAGTAAACAGAAAAAAAAATCCTCTCCTAGAATGGTTAAGTAAAAAAAAAAAAAGAATGGTTAAGTAAAATTGCTTTTGTATACTTTAAATTTACAAGGGACTTGGTAAACATTAGCTCATTCCATACGGTTTTGGATGAGAAAATTGAGATCAATAGAAAGAAGTTGGTTAAACTATCTCATATACAGTTAGAGATCAAAGAAAAAGGACTGAAATAATCTGAAGCAGGGATCAGCAAACTAAGAACAGCAATAAGCTGAACCAGCTGCTGTTGAGTCCATCCGGATGCAATCTTATGAAGGGAAGATAAGAAATGGTTTAAGTTTTTCAGACCGTAAGGTCTCGTTGCAACTTTGTCCTCACACTATGAAAGGAGACAGAGATGATTGTTAGGGTCTCGTCCAGCGAGACCCTCACACGGTGACCCGGAGGGGCAACAAACCTGGATGGGAAAAAGAAACAGAAACATGGGGCAAGACAAGTGCTGATCAAGTCCGTTTATTTTGCCAAAACTCTGGGTATATATTCACAACAGAGAAGGAAGTGGGAGGCACATATTCCAATGAAGCACACTGTGTAACAACCGCACACTGTACAACAACCAGTCAGCCACATGTTCCCAATAAGGTACAAAGGGTGCGCAACAGTACTCAAAGACGTCCGTGGTGACATCCGCATGCAAATCAAGGCTTACTGGGTGAACTTATCACGATGTTCCTAATATGGTATATCTGCAGTTCAATGGGTGCTCAGTACTTTGACTAATGGCAACAAGGTCAGCTATTGAAACTGCCCATACTACTGAGCACGTAGTTTGGAATGTGGGGGCGAAGTAGGGCAGGAAACAAAGCCTTGCTGTTAGAAAGCGGCCAAGTTTCTGCTACGTGTCTGAGGCCAGGGTCTTAATGGCTATCGGCTCCCAACAGATGATGTGAAGAGAAATGAGTGTGTGTGTGTCCCAATAAATCTTTATTTGAAAAAATAGGTGGCCGGCTGTATGTGGATTGTGGCAAGTGGCTTGCTGAATCCTGGTCAAAAGTTTTTTGGTTTTAAATCTAATATACCATATATTTTGAATATTTTGACAGAACAGAATTTAAAATTGGAATGCCATCTTTATTTGCCTTTTTAAAACCTGCATAAGAATTCCAATTAAAAGCTCTCTGTTTGTCTGTGTATTTTTAATCCCAACGATATATCCTTCACAGTGATAGTTTAATTAGTATACAATCCATGCCTGGTTAAATGTAAATGAAGTGCTTACTTCATGATAATTTAAAACGCTCTGTTGTATCATGAACAGTTATTAAAAGCCTCGTTGACATGATTGCTTATTTTGTTTTTAAATTTATTGTCAAGATGCAAGTTGGCAGGTTTTATCCACTCTTTTCCTAAATGCTACACAATTCTACATCATGAGAGAAAAACCAAAGTTTATATTAAGGAAACTGGTATAATAATTTTAATACACCAACTTATGCATTTGTTTAACAATACACATGATACACTGGGCACTCACACGGTCCTAGACCAATGCTTCCTTTGTGCTTTTAATAAGGTTAAGAACAAAATAGTTATATCTCTATTATAGCACACTTTATTTTGCATGGCCATTTCAAAGGGGCAGGGCTTAAAATGATGGTAGAAAAGTGATGGTGTGGTGAAGGGGGACCTTAAGAATCATGTCTTCCTATTGATGATTACCTTTGGCAAACATCTCTCGATGGATCATCTTAGGCAACACTTATGTATTACAAAATTATCCCTTGAAAACAAATGATTTCCAACCTATGTTTTTATTTTAATTTTTAAAATAATGTTATTGGGAGCTCTTACAGATATCAAAACATTCCATCACACCAAGCAGTATTGTATAATTGCTACCAGTCAGTTTCAAACCTTTTCTTTCTTCTTGAATGCCTTGATATCAGCTCCCCTTGGTCCTCTTCCTCCTCCGCCAGTAACTTCTTTTTTTTTTTTTGACGCATCTTACCCCTTCCAATATGTCCATTTACATAGAATTCTGTTGTTCATTCCCCTGTTACCTTCAACTGGAGTTATACAGTCTTCAGTGCTGCTACCCCTTCACTCCTCCCCTCTTACCTTACTTCCCACTCCCTCGGGGATCCATTACTCTTGTTACTGTTTCTGAAGGGTTAGCTAGTGCGACTTTCATGTATTAAATGATCTTAATTACTTAAAAAGAAAAGTGCACAACATTTTCTGAAATGAGGTTCTTGGCTCTGAGATCAGCATTTTAAATCAGCAACTAGCCTTTCAAATTTCGACTTTAAATTCAGATGGTTGTCTGAAGATCACAATTTAGGAAATAACATCTAGCATCCTATACCAATTTTAATCATCAGGTAGTTGTGTTTACACAAGATGAGAAACTCACAACAACTAAGATAGAATGGCGGCAAAAGTGTCTCAGAGCCTTGGGGGTATGTCTGTAGATTACAGGAAAAAATGAGGATGGGTTTGTAATTGTCCATTTTCAGTGATAAGTCAGAACAATTGGATTAAGCAGAAACAACTTGGAAAAGTAATATATTTCTACAAAATATATTAGGTCACCCTATTACCTCCTGTTATAGGAAGATTATATTGTAGTAAAATCCCCTGACATAATCTCTTATTTTACCCCTCTGTTTCCTAGATGTTCATTTTTGGTTTGCCCTAGTAAGCAAATTATTGGACCTCTAAAAGCCTCGGTTTTGAGGAAGTATAGTAGAGATCATTTTCATCTATGTTTCAATTATTAGAAAAGGCTTATCTGGACAGTTTGAAGTCATCTATTGTAGGATATAAATTTATTTTAAATATTTAATAAAATAACATGTACTGTTATTTTGGTATTTTCAAATGGTAAATAAGTAGGAAGAATTAACTGTATTTTAAATAACATATTTTTAAAGTATATTTTATATTTGAAAAATACTCAGATGCTGTAGGTAAGCTTCAAAGGAAAATATTATTCAAAACTCAAAATAGCTTTGGGTGAGAAAATTTATTAAATCAATTAATTTTGTTGTTTTACTTATGCATTGACTGTTTTGTAATTGAGTAGTTACTATAATTATGTCATTATAATAATTATGCAATTACTTTCTGTAAGTATATCATTTAATTATATAAATATGCTCACAGGAATTAGTTGTATACTCAGAACATGTAATTACACAGTAAAATAGAAAACTATGTTTAAAAATGGTTCATTAAGTTGGCTATGTTGACCTATTTCAAACATTACAATATTTCAAGTATTAAGAGTATCAGCTTCTTAGAGTTTTCAAAACGATTTTGAAATAATTTTATTTATCTTGAAAATCAATCATTTCCTTCATTCCATTTATACCATTCAAGTTTTGCCAGCTTATCTAATGTTGTCCAATCCAGGATCATATATTATATTTACTAAGCTGTTCATATTATTATTATTTTCTAATCGCTGTTAAAAATGTACCCAGTAGAACACATACCAATTCCACAACATCCGCCTGGACACCCCAGGGGTGCTGTGACATCCTTCCTGCTGTGCAGCCGTCCACGCCTTCTTCTTAGGTGCTTATCCCCGTTAACAGAAACTGACAACCCCTCAGTTTCTTATACAATCTTTTGAGTTATTCTTTTCAGTATGGTCCTACATAGACATATCTTCAGTTAAATAAAAGACCCAAGGTAGACATTCCTTACTAATTAACCTACATTTTGTTTATTGTTTCATTTCAGGAAGACGTCAGGAGATATTTTTGGTTCAAGGTTTCACTATATCTCAGAAAAATAGTTTCAGGAGTCATTCCTGCTTTGAGGACACCAGGAGACTGGAGTGTGCATGAACTGTGAGATTATGTTTCCCCTCTCCTTTTAATCAGATTATTCTTCTAGAAGCCTTGATCAGAATGTTTCATAGTGGTATCTGGGCACACCCCAGTTCTTCTGGCCTCATCCCCAATGAGGCAGCTGTGCATGGAAGCAATTAGCTCCCCAAATTTCCACCCCCCACTTCTGATGCTCCCACTTCTGTTGCTCCAGGTGAAGCTTTTATGTTTCTTTAGATTCCTTTCATACTTATTGTCTGTCTGTCTGTCTATCTGTCTATCTATCTATCATCTATCTATCTACCTATCTATCTATATCTATTGTCCATTATCTATCTATTATCTATCTATTGTCCATCAGCTATCTATCACCTATTTACATCATCTATCTATTCTGTCATCGATTATTTTGATTTCACGTTCTTTGACTTCACATCAATATCACCAATTACAATCCAATTTCTCGAGGATCAGTTTCGCCTTCTTTCTTCTCCTATTGGTATCTCCTGCCTTCAACATGAGAACTACAGCTCTCATGATCGATCCTCAGTCATTTCCTCAATTACACGCCTCTCAGGCCTTCCTTAGACTCTGTAAACTTATCATTTCCAGGTCTGCGGGTAAATTACCTTACACCGCAACCCGCAGCTTAGGTCTCTCTGGTATTTCCTCCTTTTCAGGCAGGCACTTTGGGTAGGTATATTACAGATGACGTCTCTGCTCTTCTCCCTACATCCCCTCGTGCGGTGTAGGAGTTTAACGTCTCCTTACTAGTGATATGAACTTTGATCAGTTACATAAAGTGATGCCTGATGGTTTCCTCATCACAATCTGCCTTTTTCTATGTGCAATTAATGAGTATTCTATATAGATATACTTTGATACTATTTAAATATCCCAATTGCATCCTACTTTCACTTACTGGTTTTAAGATGATTTGAAGATTCTTCCTGAAAATGGTATTATCATGAAGGTAGCCATCAAAATTTGATAATTCTCTCATTCCTCCTACATTTATTAATTAGCATTCTATTGTAAGGAAGTGTTTGTTCTTCTCATTAATTCATCCCTTTATTGATTCACATCAGAATAATTTCATGGCTTATTAAATATTTCTAAACAGTAATTCAATAAAATTCAAATATTGCTGTCATCCCTTTGTGTGCTTGAGTGTCTCAGATTTGGAAAGTATGCATTCATTCAACCTGAGTTGTGTTCTTTTATGACCTGCTTCCCTCTGTTTCTAACTATTTCTGTCACAATAAGGATTCCAGGCTCATTTTCTTTTTTCCCTAGTCAGCCCTAGAATCAGTCGTTTTTCTAAGGACCTCTAATCCCTTTTAATAGATTTATTAGTTGTGAACCTACATGAAAAGTGTATTCATTGCTTTCTCTGTTTTCATATTTGTAAATCAGCTCTCATATGCCTCAGTTTATTTATTAATTTACTTAATCCCCTTATGTTAAAACATCTCTGACCCCATCCAAATATTGTTCCGTTTATCTCTCATTGATCACTGCCTGGCTGCCTCCCAACTCGGTTGCTTTCTTCACAGGAACTCTGCTGTAGGGTTGTCATCAGAAGCCCTGGAGGTGTAGAGGATTAAGCATTGAGTTTCTAACTGCAAGGCTGGTAGTTCAAATCCACCAGCTGCTCTGCCAGTGAAAGACGAAGCTATCTGCTCCCATAAAGATTCAAAACCTCAGAAATAGCAGGGAACCGTTCTACGCTGTCCTGTGAAGTCGCTAGGAGTCAAGCTGTATTCGACATCAATGGGCTTGCTTGGATCTTAGGGCTGCACTAACAAAGGCGCACACTCAATGGCTGAAACAGCAGCAATGGGTTCTCCCGGCTTTCTGGAGAAATGAACCCATCTTCACAGGACATTCTATGTGTTTGTGTGTGTGTTTGGTCTCTTCTAATAAAGACATCAGTTATGTTGGACTAAAGACCCACCCTACTCCAATACGACTTCATTTTAACCTAACCCAATATGTGTGCAATGTTCTTAATTGCAAATATATCCACATTCCAAGGTTCCAGGAAGAACACCAACTCTCCAGTACTGTGCAGACCCAGTCTTCACTCGAGGCTTCTATTGTTGGCTGTCTTTTTCCTGTAATCCCAACCTCGGGAACCACGCAAACACTCCAACCACCTCTGGCTGCTCCTAAGAATATATGCATAGTTTAGAATTTAAATCAAAATAATGAATAAATGCCAGAAACAAAATATTTAGAATAATGCTAACTTGACTTATTTATCAAAAGTGTTTTGTAAAATTCTCTATAATTAATATACTACTCAAAGAAATATGTACTATATGCATTTCAATGTCAACTCTCAAAAATATAATTGTTATTATATTAATGAGGGTATAATATAATGAGCTCTTAATGATGGAATTCAAAGTGTTTCTCATTGTATCCACCTTTAAAGGTTGTGTTTTTTCCTTGATGAATTATATATAATTAATTAATTTTATATCCATGTATACTCTCCATACTTGTCCTCATAAATTAAAAATTAGGAAACATGAGCTTAAAGATTTAAGAACTAAAAGGGCTTCAGATATTATATTTGTGCCTCAGTTTCTTAAATACATTAATGCACTATCTCAAGGATTCTACAAAGCACTATTAATCCCAGTGAATGATTCCAAACATGCAAATGTACAAAAATGTAAATCTTATGATAAAGGATAAATTATACACTGAATTTACATAGCATGGTCAAAAAGATAAGAATAAAGGTTTAAGAAAAATAAGGGATAGATATGAGTGATACAAATATAAAAGGGTCATGAGAGAGCATATGTGGAGTGATAACAAAAAATCTGTCTTTCAATTGTAGCAGCAGTACATGAATATATATATGGTGAGGCTGCATACATTGGAGCTGGAATTCAGACAATCTGTGTTCTTAACACTCCAAATAACACTCCAAAACACTGCACATTGTGCTAGTGCTATAAATAGCTATATTCTCAAATGTTTTATAAACTCCTCCGTTCTTAACAAATAGTGGATGTGTAATTAATTTTTATTGTTTAATCACATATATTATTCAATATTTTCCTAACCAGTAATGAATATAAAGAAGCAGAAATTTCCAGTGACTTGTATGATAGATTTTCTCTTTAACTTGGTACTGTGAGCAGGCTTGGCATAATATTTAAGCTATTTTATATAATTCAAAAACTTAAGAAAAAGGAAAAGAAAAAAAATTTAAAAGGAGTCACAGAGGTCAAAAAGTGAATAATAAATCAATACTCGTGAATGTATTTGTTCAAAGAAATCACTTAAACATATGTTCTGAGTAAGTGGTGTCATCAATTACATAAATTTAAACTGGTGAAACATGTGAACAAATGGGATATAGGTGAATGTGTATAATAAGCACTCGTTATGAAAAGATACCATAAAAACCCTTTGCTGTCAAGTTGATTCCAACTTGGAGTGAGTGATCCGAGAGGATTTCCAAGGCTGTCATCTTGACAGAATTTTATTGACACAATTTTCTCTGCAAGCAGTTGGTGGGTTTGAACTTGTGGGTTAGGACGTTTTGGTTCATCGCTGAGCACTTACCCACTGTGCCACCTGCAATGAGAAGATACTACCTACATGTACTGTATCTTTAAAATGTAATATGGTGTCAATTATGTGCCAATTATGTGCCAAATTTTGTTTAAAAAATGAAAGAAAAGGTGAAATAACTAACCACCAACAACCACTAAACCGTAACCTGGCAGATATGGCAGGGAAAGTAGGGGAAAGGGGGCTAATAGAAATGGGGGATCACTAGGCCTCAACAGCCCAGCCACTGAGAAGCCTGGCCCACCCTGGCTGATGTGAAATCTAACAATCAAACCATGCTTTGGTTTTAATCACCACAACAGTAAGTGCCAGGCTCATGGTGCTTCCCAGCAGTTGATTGTATTCTGTACTCCTGAATAATTGTGGAGTTTGGTGTATTCAAAGCTATTTTTGAAATTGTGTTTATTTAATACTTTACAAAGTACAAAAGCAGTCACGGAGGCTGGATTCACACAGTTCAAATACTCAGTATTGGTGAAGCCTACTCCACCTGTTTGTGGGATAAGTACTCTTCATGTATGTGGTGCTGATATGCATTTATTAATAATGTATATGTGTATAAAATGCATGGATTATATCCTCCGAGGTATGCTTCTGGTTGTTAGTTTTTATTGCTGCCAAAAGGCAATATGCTACAAGAGGTACATATTTACACCGTATCGCATATTGAGCTAGACGGAAGTTCCAGCTCCAATTCATACAGTTACATGATCTGGCACAAGTTACTGAATGTTTTTGACCTCATTTCATTTATAAAGTGTGGGGTGGGGAGTAATAATGCATGTCTTACTTAATTGTTCTGATAAACGAGGAAATGTTATGCAAATAGCAAAGCTAATGTAGATACTCAATAAATGGCTCCACTGCCATCGAGTTAATTCCAAAATGTAGTGATTCTATGTAGGGTTTCCAAGATTGCAAATCATTTGAGAACCAGACAGCCTCATCTTTTTCCTGTGGAGTGATAGGTGGACTTGAACTGCTCATCTTTTGGGTAGCAGCCCAACACCTAACCCAGACCACCATCAGAGTGCCATACTCAAGAAATAAAAAGGATCCCTCTTTTATTTTTCCAGTGGTACAGCTGCTGACCAAAAGGTCAATGATTTAAACCCAACATGGAAGAAAGATGTGAAAATCTGCCTCTATAATAGTTACAATCTTGGGGATTCTATGGGGGTAGTTCCCAAGGTCTCCAAGAGTCAAAACAAACTTCTTAGAAATGGGTCTTATAATGAAAATATTCTGTGTCCGGTTGAAATTGATGATTATATATATTATATATTTGGGTAAAAGAATGGTGGGAAATGACCAAACAAGTACAAATTAGAAGATACAATTAGCTCTATCACAATGCAAAAAAAGGTATATCATCGACACTATGCTAATTCTACAAAATAAAGCTTGCCAGTAGTTAAGAATATAAAAAAACTTTTATTTAAGTGAATAATATACCATTTTCAAATAATGTCACTCAAAATAAAGTTGTTGGTTTTCTTAATCTTTGGAAATAACATTTTAACACATCACATATGAGATAATGGATGGAAAAATGGTATTCATTTCAGTAAGAATTAAATATATAGACAACATAAAATATGGCACATTGAATTGATAGTTGTTTTCTATAGTGTTTTGTCGATGTTATTATTGAAATTTGTTTCAAATAGCTCTCATTAAATAATTGGTGATGAAAGGATTGGGGATTGTCATAGTTAATGTCAGAAGCAAAGACAGTGAAATTACTAGTGACATTTAGTATAATTATACACAATTTCCACAAAGATAGATAAATGAATTCTGAACTATCTAGAGGTAATTATCTGGTTGGGTAAAGTCTTTAGAATATGGAAAGATGAAATAAAATATGCAACCCAGATAAGTATGATTAACTTCATTATTAAAACAAAAAGAAAAATACCTTTATATGACTCTACTCAATCCCTCACCTCCATATTATAGTCTTCAAATTCCCTTACCATACCAAGTACAAAGTGGCCTACTTCCACAGTGCCTAAGTGAACTGCTACTAAGCAGAAGATTGATGGTTTGAAGCCACCGGCTGCTCTATGAGAAAGAAGTGAGGCACGCACTCGACTTCCATAAAGTTTACACCCACGGCACTCCTACAGGGGAGTTCTCAGTCTTCTGTGGCCTCTATGGTTTGGAATCACCTCCACAGCAATACATTTGAGGGTTTTTTTTAAACATTTTATTAGGGACTCATACAACTCTTATCACAATCCATACATATATATGCATCAATTGTATGAAGCACATCTGTATATTCTTTGTCCTAATCATTTTCAAAGCACTTGCTCTCCACTTAAGTCCTTTGCATCAAGTCCTCTTTTTTCCCCTCCCTCCCCGCTCCCCCCTCCCTAATGAGCCCTTGATAATTTATAAATTATTATTTTGTCATATCTTGTCCTATCTGGCGTCTCCCTTCAACCCCTTTTCTGTTGTCCGTCCCCCAGGGAGGAGGTCACATGTAGATCCTTATAATCAGTTCCCCCTTTCCAACCCACTCACCCTCTACCCTCCCAGTATCACCCCTCACACCCCTGGTCTTGAAGGTATCATCCACCCTGGATTCCCTGTGCCTCCAGCTCCCATATGCACCAGTGTACAACCTGTGCTCTATCCAGATTTGCAAGGTAGAATTCGGATCATGGTAGTGCGGGGGGGGGAGGAAGCATTTAGGAACTGGAGGAAAGCTGACTGACTCATCTCCTCCTCTAGACCCCTCTGTGAGGGGATCTCCATTGGCTGACAAATGGGCTTTGGGTCTCCACTCTGCACTTCCCCCTTCATTCACTATGGTAAGATTTTTTTTTTGATGATGCCTTATACCTGATCCCTTCGACATCTTGTGATCACACAGGCTGGTGTGCTTCTTCCATGTGGGCTTTGTTGCTTCTGAGCTAGATGGCCGCTTGTTCACCTTCAAGCCTTTAAAACCCCAGACACTATTTCTTTCGATAGCCAGGTACCATCAGGTTTCTTCGCCACATTTGCTTATGCACCCATTTGTCCTCAGCGATTGTATCATGGAGGTGTGCACCCAGTGATATGATTTTTTGTTGTTTGATGCCTGGTAACTGATCCCTTCGGAACCACGTGATCACACAGGCTGATGTGCTTCTTCCACGTGGGCTTTGTTGCTTCTCAGCTAGATGGCCGCTTGTTCACCTTCAAGCCTTTAAGACCGCAGACACTATCTAGAGTTACACCAAAGGTAAATAGAAAAGAGAGTCCATGAAAGCACACATATCGAGAGCAATAAAAATGATTATTCATAGTGTACCACTGAAGGAATAGAAAGAAAGCAGCCATTGAAAGTAGAATTGAGAGACTCAAAAAACATAAGAAAATAAAATTAATACGTAATAAACATTATACATTTAACCAGGGGAGTAGAATCCTTCTTTGGAGTATTTAATGCTCGTGGTTAGCTGTTCATGTACTACAGGCCAACAGAGATCAGCAAGTGAAACATTTTCCTAATGTGATAGAACGGAGTCTTGCCTGGGTCACACATTATGTATTTCACGTTCTTTTCTATGAGAGTCTAAGAAACTATACAGAGATTGCTTTTTAACTGAACATTTTACCAATCTTGACTTTATTTCAGAAGTACTTTATCATTGTTGATTGTTAAGGGAAAATGACTATATGATCCTTTGGGATTTCAGTGACTATCATTCCAAATTGACTTCTAACATAAAGACACTCTAATTAAAAAGAGAGTAGTTTTATGGGCTTAATTGAATAACCTTGATATACCTAGATTGTTTACTGCTTTGGAAACTCTCCTTTTCTGTGTCTCTGTTTAAATGAAGCCCTGTGATTTTACACAATACTCTTGGGGTTGTAAAGTATTTTAGGAATGATACAAAATAGTAAAAATACACCTTGTGTTGTTTTTTTTGTTTTCTCCATCTTACTGTTGGTTTACAGATATTTCACTTAGACATTCTGAATTGTAAATTTCTTTAAAACAGATGGAACCAAAGAGAGGGAAATCTGATGTAAATATTTCTCAGGGAGGTATTAGAATTTCCATTAGGTAGACAATGTGCAGTGGTATGATGTCCATTCAGCAAAACAAAAAATTGTCTTTCTTAATATTTAAATTTAACTTATTATATGAAACCACATGAAGTTTGCCCACTATCTCTGAGGTGAGGTGGAACTGGAAGGGCAATCATTGGGACATTGGGACGTGTGCCCCAAGGTTGCTGCAGCTCATGAGCTTTCTTATGACGGGGCTGGAGCCTGTTCTTCATGTAGACCCTCTCCCATATGATTGCTTCACTTACATGCTTGCAGTGACTGCCTTAGTAGAACAAGCAGGTCACCCAGGACATCAGGATGGACAGCTGCTAGGGATGGTGGTAGGTTTCAAATACATGCCTTGATTTTCACTTTTCTTCTGGGGCGATAGGTTTAGGTTTGTCCCTGTTGTACCCCAGTTTACATCCAGAGCCCCTTCCTGTGAGCAGCTCTGCTGACTTCCAATCAAACACTAGATGCACACTGGTATGTTTCCACCATTGGGCAAAGCTTCATCTTTAAATCCAAACAAAAACCTTGCCCTGTGACATTAATTGTGGTTCTGTGTCTCAGGCAAACCTTGACTGATACAGAATGAAAACCACGTAAGCCTTGGACTTTGCACTTGATGGTGGATGCAGTTGTTTGCATTCTTTTCTGTTGCTTCGTCAGTGACTAGAAAACGCTCTGGCATGTAGTCAAGCTCAAACTCACTGCCATCGAGTCAACACCAACTCGCCGAGACCCCACAGGACAGGGTAGAACTGCCCCTGTGAGTTTCTAAGACTGCCACTGTTATCAAGAGTAGACAGCCCTGTCTTTTTCTTGAGGAGAAGTTGCTGGTTTCAAACTGCCGACCTTGTGGATAGCAGCCTAAAGTGTAACCTTTACCCCATCAGAGCATATAGAAGATACTCAATAAATACTAATGGAATGATTGATGAGTTTAATGGGAAAAGTTTGGAAAGGAAAAGGCGGAAGAAAGGAGAATTAAAGTGTTGACAACTGTTTTTTTTAATGTGTTACCCTAAGTACAAAACTGCTGTATGATCCATTATCTCACTACTAGTCAGATATGACTATTTATTACCAGTAGACATTGAGTAAGGTCCATTCTGGCAATGGCCTTTGCAAAAGTAATTTCTCTTACAAGGATTAGGACCTGGTTGATCCCACTGTGGAAGGGATTACACATCTCCCTAAAGTGAAACTTTCCCCAAATGCCATGGCTCTCCAGGGAGAAAGACTGGGCTGCCCTCTCCCCTGAATGCTCACAGTCTCAGAAACCCACAGGGGCTCACCATGCATCAGCACTGAATCATGGCCAGTGAGTTTAGAGTTGATTTATACCACTCCATTATCCCTGGTACTAACCTCCCTCTTCCTTTCAATAGTCTACTTTATATTTCAGAGTTCCACAATTTGCTACCATCTCACGTGGAACCCTTGTGCCATGAAGAAAATGACATCCCAGACCCAAAGTTCAGGGGCAATCCGGAGAAATCTCTTCATTTACGCCCCATTGGGCTTTTGACTCTCAAGGCTGAGAAAGCTGGTGAATCAGTTCATGTGATAGGGTGCTTGTTCAAGTCCCAAGAATCCAATGTGGGCTAGAGACAAGCCAAACACAGGATGCAGAGCAAGAGAAGAAATATTTTCCAAGTTGCTCAGCACAGAGTCCTGGGCCCGTGCTTTCCTAGGGCAGTAATTGGCACCTGATTGATGTTTGTCACGGGGAGACTCGGGACTAGATTTCTGTGCATATAAGGACTAAGGGTCACAGAGATGACATCCTGCCCACGAGTAGGGCTTTGATAGAGTTGTTCTAGTCTTGCCTTCAGATGTGAAAAGGTTAAGTAGGGGGCATGCTGATGCTGATCATCCTGTGCATCTCATGTGGGCCAGATCAAATCCCAGCCAGTTCCATGACCCCCGCCTCCTGCTTGTCTGAATGAAGCAGGTAGCTAGATAGCAGTTTGGCTATTCAGGGAACAGTTTAACACTTGAAGTTTTAACATAGCAAAGGTGAAGAATCATCTTCAACTCATCCCCTCTTGGGAAGAAAGGATGATCATCTGATGCAAGGTAGGAACACAAGATAAATCCCACCATAATCCTGCCTCTTTAGTCTAACAGACAACGCATTCCAAAGAACGGAATAATAATCGAAGGCATGGAGGGTAGCGTTTACAATATCTCACAAAAGAGAGGACTGTGGCTAGGAGGGGGGAACGCAGTACTTAGCTGCACTGGAACCCCAGAGGGGAGTTTGTTTGTATTGTGTTAAGGGAACATAGCTGCCATTTATTATTATTATTACTTCCCTCTAATGCCTAAATCGGAATGGACTCGGTGTCATGAATTTCAATGGTTTGAAAGTTTCCAAACCGCAGAGTGAACGAGCATCAGGGCCCCAAGCCCCAGAGCGCCTCTTCCTTCTCCTTCAGCACCTCCTAACTGCATTGCAGCCATTCATTCAAGGGGCAGGACAGTGCCTACTGCAAAGGCTCAGCACTAGCAAGGGTGCCTGCCAGGGCCAGGCTTCTCACAGGCTCCTTCCTCCAGGCAACAGCAGGAGTAGCAGCTGCAGAAGATTCCGAAGAAAATGGACCTGCAGAGTTGGGTCGCTGGGCCCAAACCAAGAGCCATACTTCAGGCACTGCCCACCAGATTCCCCACGGCCGCCTCTCTGCCCCCTCCCTGTGCACCCAGCCACGTGCGCTGACAAACCCCAAATCTCAATCTGACTACTATTGTACCTCTGGACAACAGCTAAACTCCCCCCACATGCCGCCCGCCCCCATAAGAACTGAAACTCCCGTCATCCCGTCACTGCTGATTCACGGTGACCCTTTTAAGATAGTGGTTCACAACCTTCCTCCTGCGAGACCCTTGAATACAGTTCCTCAGGTCGTGGTGACACCCTAACCATAAAATTAGTTTTGTTGCTACTTCATCCCTGTTATTTTGCTACTGTTATGAACTGGGTGACCCCCGTGAAAAGGTCGTTCCATCCCCAAAGGGGTCGCGACCCACAGGTTGAGAACTGCTGCTTTAAGCCCAGGTAGAACTTGCTCCTGAGAGTTTCTGAACCTGTAACTCTCTCCAGGAGCCATGCACTAGTGCCCATGTTGTCAATTCTTATTAGTCCTTCCCACTCCTGTTGGCATCTAATTATTGCTTTTATTATTGATGGCATCCAGCCACCCTAGAGTCCTACTTTTCAGGGTATGACTAGTAATAGATGTTTGCACCTCTTCTTATTTTGAGTCATGCCACTTCAGCAAGTTCGTGAAGGTCCTGAAAGCTTCATTCCACCCAAGGTTTTCTCAGGTCAAGGCTACTTTGGGGAGGATGTTCTTCCTCCATCCTAGATTGAGCACCTTCCAATCAGAGCCACTAATCTCTGTGACAGTCTCAGCCAATGTTGCATTGTCATTCAGGAGGGTTTCACCGGGCAATATTTTAGAAGTACCTTGTCAGGTCCTTCTTCAACTATGAGCGTCTAGAAGCTCCAGTGAAAACTGCCCTCTCTGGTGGGTTTGCAGCGGAATTCGAAGTCTCAGTGGCATGACTTTCAGTATCACAGCATGTAGATGAGCCACCACAATTTGAGAAACTGACAGACTAATGGTGGAAATAGTATAAATATTATGGTTCAAATAAAAGATACAGTTTAATTTCTCTAGTCTCTTTTTTTGCTTTCTTAATGCTATTAGAAGATGTGGTGATGATTATTGTTTCTATTGGATAATATTTGCACAGGTGATTCTTTTGCAGAGGTTTCTAAAACATTTACAAATATGTTTCCCCTCCTCCCCCCACTGTAGTTAGATTCTGTCAAGTGACTCATGGTGACCTTACATGCAAAAGAAACAAAGAGTGCTCAGTTCTGGGCCATTCTGAGCATCATCGATATGTTTGGGTCCATTGCTGCAGCTTTTGTGTCAACCCAGCACATGCCTCAATTTATTTACAAGGAAAACTGGATGGCTTACAAATGGCATCTCATTTAATGCTGACAATGGTTCTTTGGTTCCGAGGCTGGTGACTGAGGAGAATCAGATCTCTGATGGGTTCGGCCCTGTGGGAGGTACAGCTATCTTAACAAATAACCCCACTTTGAAGCGAGTTCCATGTCTTTTAAAACCTTTTGTATCTGATTGTCTAGTGAAAGCAGCATTTCTTTCAGTAGAGCTCCAAATAATAGACTTTCCCAAGCATTAAGAAGGCTTTTTGTGTGTGTGAATATCATATTCAAACATACTTTTGGTCATAATGTTGCATCTCAATCTCCCCAGGGATTGTCTCCAAATGTCACATTTTCATTGTCCCTCAAATGTAAAAAAGAGATGCTTTTGATTGCATCCTGAAGAGCATATATGTGCACTCATTGTATGGCTAGCATTTTTCTAATTTCAAAGTAAACACACATCATCCTGATGACTTGAGAAACGTGTTTTCAACAGAAGTTGAGTATATAGATAAGAATTCAATGAACTTTTAAAAAAATTTACTTTACTACACCTGTCAAAAGCTGTGTCGAATAGTGATTAACAATTCCACAAGTTCTAACTCCTGCTTCCTCTGCACATTTACCGTGCTGAGTGTTCTTAGATCTTGCTTGAGTTTGCAAAGAGATGAATGTTTTAAATACTTTTTGAGAAAAAATCATGGATGTTTGCATTGCATTTGGAAGCCTGTTCCCCAGCCCTAAATATGTAATTCTATCAGAAGTTGCTATTGCCACGGAGATTTTTTAATCTAATATTCCTATGACATATACACTTTCATGAATTTCAATAATGGATTATTCTTGAAATCACATTTTATGTAAATTTTGCATGCTAAAGTAAAGTTTGAGGTTGCATGAAACAACATTTTCTTCTTCCCATGTTTAGATCATTCGACATGAACTAGACTTTATGTTCAATAAAACAGAACCAAGCCAGGAGCAACCCTGAGTGAGATCAGGGTTGGAGAATATATTCATCCAATTAGAGATACATTTTTCTATATACACGTTTTCATTATTAGGCTGAGCACAATACACTTAATTAGACAGCCTTGGCAGTTAAGGTTCTGTTTATTCTGGTTTGCTACTTTAGAGAATATTTACTACTAGTTCGTTTATGTTCTGGTATCTGATTGAATGAGAAAAACTATTTGAAAGATATTACAAATTGAACAAATAAAGTCCTTTTACCAACTTCTCTGGAATAGTTCTACATTTAAAGAACACATTTTGCCAAATGAATAGATAGATAGATAGATAGATAGATAGATAAATGAATGTCTAATGATTTTTAAATGTTACTCTATTTAAAAGGGGCCCTGAATCCAGGGTGGATGATACCTTCAGGACCAGGGGTGTGAGGGGCGATACTGGGAGAGTAGAGGGTGAGTGGGTTGGAAAGGGGGAACTGATTACAAGAATCCACATGTGACCTCCTCCCTGGGAGATGGACAGCAGAGAAGGGAAGGAAGGGAGACTCCAGATAGGGCAAGATATGACAAAATAACAATCTATAAATTATCAAGGGCTCATGAGAGAGGGGGGAGCAGGAAGGGAGGGGAAAAAAAGAGGACCTCATGCAAAGGGCTTAAGTGGAAAGCAAATCCTTTGAAAATGATTAGGGCAAAGAGTGTACAGATGTGCTTTATACAATTGATGTATGTATATGTATGGATTGTGATAAGAGTTGTATGAGCCCCTAATAAAAATGTAAAATAAATAAATAAATAAAAGGGGCCCTGGTGGCATGAATGTTAAGCACTCAGCTACCAACCAAAATATTAGTGGTTCAAATTCACTCAGTGCCTTAATGGGAAGAAAAAAATCTTATGATCTGTACCTGTAAATATTATAGACCAAAAAAAATATCCTATGGGGCTGTTGTACTCTGTCACAACCATGAGATTTTAATGACTCTTAAATGAGATCATAAATGACTGCATTACAATTTGGGGAAATCTACATGCAGTCTCTCTTGGGTTTATCACAAAGGTAGGCTGATCACAGAAGTTTCAGACTGGGCAATGAACCTATTCAGCATCATTTCTTCTGAATGAGCTTAAAAATAGATTATTGTAGACCAGCTAGGTTAAAATTTAATAATTATCATTTAGTCTCCTTTTTGACCCATTTCAAATATGTTCTAGTTTTTAATATTTTATGCTTTATTTTGATTGATTTTTTTCTAGGTTTTGTTTTTGTTATTGCTGTTGGTTTGGGTTTTGTATGTTTTTTTTCTGTATATGAAATCCAGGAGAGGTAAATCTATCAAGACAACAGTTGAATAAATAGTTTCTTACAGTGATGGCAGGGGTGTTGTGGGGAAATGCGGAGCTAATAGCAATGAGTGAAACGAAGACCCAAATGATCTAAAATTGACTGAATGTGCCGACGATTTTCCAACTTTTTAATAGGATTAAGATATGTCAATAAAACCTTTTTTGAAAAATATGATATCCAAGTGCCACATCTTTACTCAGGTATCCTAGGTGCCTCCATTTTCATTCTATATACAATGGGGCTTCAAAATATTCATTGGAAGTACAATTAAAAATTACTGAACTTCTCGCATCAATTTAGCGAAGCCTCCTTGTATGTATGCTCATTAATGAATAAAACTACTCCCATGGCTCCAATT
Source organism: Tenrec ecaudatus (assembly GCF_050624435.1). Lineage (NCBI taxonomy): Eukaryota > Metazoa > Chordata > Mammalia > Afrosoricida > Tenrecidae > Tenrec > Tenrec ecaudatus. Next base: position 16,680,279 of record NC_134544.1, read on the forward strand.
ACTTAATATATGTTAATGAAATCCAAATCTATAGTTTCAGAACACATTTTTTTCAGATATTCATATAAATCATGCTCAAACTCATATACACATACATACATAGGGATTTTACTTGGCTCTTCAAAAGACCCTATAAATCAACATGACTGACATGAACTCCCGTTTTAATCTGTTCACCCCTACACTGCCAAGCCTGTTCTCTCTCCAATGTTTGCCATCAATTCAAGTCGCCACTCTCTGATTCATTAACAGTGATAGAAAAATCAGACTGAACAGCCTTGCCTTGGCAACCCCTGCTGAACCAGTTGTCACATCCCCTTCATCTGTTGGTTTCCTGTGTATATTTGAGTGTCATTTAACTTTTAACTAGTGCAAAGAAGGGATGCTGAAGATTTTCATTACCCAGTCTAGCTCTTGGGTAGTCAGCCTAATTTTGTGATAAGCCTAAGAGAGGACTAGACTTCAGTTTCCCCCGTATTAAGCGATGATTGCAACAGTTCTTGTTTAGATGCCCAAACAGCACCATCAAAATCACCTGAATTAAGGCTTTAGTCACCTGCTGGGATGGAGCCCTGGCAGCATCGTGCTGATAAGCTGGGCTGCTAACTGTGGGACCACACTGTGAAATCACCAGCTGCTTTCCAAGAGACCTACGGGGCTTTCTACGCTTGTAGAATTGCAGTCTTGGGAATTCACAGGGGTATTCCACCTAATAAGATAGTGTTGTGTGAGTCGGCCTCGACTTGATGGTAGTGAGTTTGGTTTTTGGTTTAGAGTCTGATGTAGCCAGGTTGAAAGATGTTGAGTGTTCGAGTGGGAAGCCCTTTCTTCTCTGTCGTGGAATGGTGTTGTTCACCTGCTCTTGGAAGCCCAGTCTCTGATGACCCAATTCCCTTGGGCAACACCAGTACTGCAGAAATCTGTTACCTGCAACATCATTAACCACCTAGTGAACTCCTTTCTCCACGATCCTCTATGCAATCTTCACTGGTGTGTCAAATTGTAATTAATTGCGTTACTTCTATACTTATCAGTTATGCTAAGGAAAAATTAAAAGTAGGCTTCTTTGAGTTTGCCTTAAAAGCAGCATGTCCTTTAGTCCTGCTGACTTTTCGGGAATGGGCTTCTTGCAGTTAGGGTGAAAGCAAGCCTGTAGCCATTGCCTCAGATTCATTGATCATCACCCAAATCGTATCACTTCTGCTAAAATCGTAGTCATTTTTAACTCCCCGCTCTCATTCCTGCTCTAAGGTGGTTTTATGTCCACTGACATTAAGCTTCTTTCCTTTTCCTGGGATCCCTTCGTGACTCGCTGTCATTGGACCACTCCATGGAGAAAGGGCACTGTCTTCTTGGACTCAAGAGATGCAGCTTCCTAACCGATCTCTCTCATGTGGTCTTGTTCCGGGGAACGCATTTCCCTGCTCCTGCCCTTGCTACTATCCTCAGGACATCCAGAGGCTCCTTTTGTCTTTCTAACAGCTCTTGCATATGCCCCTTGACTAATTTTGTGATAAACTTTAGGTCAAAGGCAGTTGTGGGATGGTTTTCGTGTTCTGAGTTTTTCCCCCTAGTATTTGGAAACTGTTTGGCCATATTTTAATCAGAAGTCGGAACTGCAATTCCTATTGAGTGCTGCTCCGGACATTTCTTACTGTCCTGCAGTCCTTCTGTTCCTTCCCCTACCTGCACTCGCAACAATCAAGTCACTGCATTGCCACACGTGATGGCATTAGCAAGACATGTCTTCTCTCACAGCCGAGGAGGCTCAAGGTCCAAACTCAGGGTGCCGGCTCCCAGGGGAACATTTCCTCTCTGGGCTGGCTCTGAAGCAAGATTTTTGACCCCTTTGAATTTCTGCTTGTGAGTGATCTTCATGGGACACAGTGTCTCTCTTCCCCTAGTTTTCTTGTGTCCCCTTGTTGTAGAGTCTGATGCAAAGCAGCCCCAATGGCATAATTGGGCTGTTAACCTTAAGGTCAGCAGTTTGAAACCATGGGCCGCTCTGCACGAGAAACAAGGGGCTTCTACCCCCATCAAGAGTTACAGTCTCAGAAATCCACAAGGGTAGCTCTGCCCTGTCCTATTACCTCCCTATACATTAGCATCAACTTGATGGCAGTGAGTTTATGTCAAAAGAGCTTGTCTTAAAATATTCCATATGCCAATCCAGCCTCATTAACATAAAAAAGGCAATCCATGACCTAATGTAATTATAATCAGCACAGAGGGTAGAGTTTTCAACATATATTTTGGGAGCCACTCTTTTCAATAGAAAACAAGCTGTGTATTGTGCTTCTATAAAATTTGTGTGGAGTATCAGAAAATGTTACCTACTTCTGTTGAATTAATTGAATAATTTTAATCCTGGATTAAAATAAAATAAGAAACTCTGTTAAATAATATTTTGCTTATGGCTCTCAGTCCAAGTAGTAAAGAATATTTCAATGTAATTTACCCCAGCATGTTATTTATAATTTATAAGCAAATACTCCAGGACAGATCCCAAGATGAGGACTGGCAGTAATATAGTGAATAAATAATCATCACAAACGTGTATGTTCCAACAGGTCACATCCGTAGTACTGTGATCAGAGGCTGCCTCTATGGGAAAATAAGGAGGGAATACTAGCTAGATGGGTCAGTCGCTTGCAGCGCCAGCACAAAAACAAAACTGACTTGATGTTTTCTGTAACTTTTATGAAAAGATAGCATGGAAGCGGATACAGAGAGACATAAAACATGCCAATGCTCCAGGTGAGGGGATCCGAAGGAGTGAAGAGGGGTGGTTCTAAACCTGGGGGAACACCGTAAGTAAATCCAAAAAGGCTATTTCTTTGAAAGTAGACTGTTTCTGTGGTTTGTTGAGTGAATGGGATGGGATTGTGTTTTCATGAAGTTTGTAAATGCTGAACAGCAGCCACGGACCAGGGTTTGTCATGAGAAATAGTCTGAGGACTAAACCACAATCTTCATTCTTCTGGCCACTTGCCACCAACATAATCACCTAGCAGAGGATTGTGCTGAAGAGTGTGGTAAATAGTGTACTAGAGTTATAAATAGGTTATGTTGTAAATATGTATTTATATGTGTGCATTAACCTCATATGGGGTATACTGTTAAACCCATTTGAGGGTCTTCTGGGTACATGTGAAGCTTATTTATCCAGAATGTGCATGAGAGGGTAATGAACTCACGGAAAGAGGCATCAGGGACTCCTACTTTGAGGCACAAATACCTAGTTAAGTTCCATAACACGAGTGAGACTCAGTGTCCAGTGCGTAACCATGGCACCCGGGGGAAGCAGATACTGTGCCTCATGAAGGCTAGAAGAAGCAGAAATCCAAATGGGTCGAAAGTCTTCGTCCAGAGCTAAGCAAGAGAGGAAATGTTCTCTTGGAGCCAGCACATTGACTTTGGACTTCAAGGCTCGTGACTGTGAGAGAATACATGTCTGTTGCTAACACCATCCACTTGTGGAAATTCAGTTAAAGTGCCATGTGGTAATTAAGGCACATGTAATTAGGTATCTGTCTTCTGTGTGTTTTTTTGTTGTTATTGAAAGAAAGATTAGGTGTGAACAAATAGAAATGGTAACATCAAAGTGTTACCAGCAATGCCAAGGATGTACCAAGAAAGACTAATAAGAAAAAAGCATTCGTAAAGAAAAATAATTTTATTTCATATTGGGTATCCAGATAAAATTTCATAGAGAAAAACACATTTGAATTTAAGTTGTACTCTCCCATAGGGTGTTGGCTGGCGAGGTGGGGAAAATGTGCTCTGGGTTAGAAAACAATATGACCAATGGCTCTGGAATGAAAATGTACTAGACACATTCCTGGAAGGGTGAGGAGTTGAAAGAGGTGAGGTTGGCAAATGGAGTAAGATGGGCAGAAATTAGATAAAGGAGGGCTGAGGATGCCAGGTTGGGGATGCTGTACTTAGGATTCCTTTTCACGTGACTTTCATCTCTTCATCCCTGATATATCGATGAAACAGAACCAAAAAAAATGGCTTGCATTCCCTGTCTTAGTTCACAATAACTTACTGAACTGGTTAGTGTATTGTGCCAACCTGGCTGATGAACACACATGGAATTAATTGAAGGGTGGAGAGATAAATGGCTCGGCAAGCCTCGCCTTTCTTGTCTCTTGCTCTTTGATCATTGGACCAGTGTGTGGCGGCCTTGCTTGTTCTGTGCCTCAATTTACAAGCTACACTACCTGTGGGACACCTAACCTGTGTCACTGTAATTTGAGGTTCCTTCAAGACTTGCTTCACCACACAATTGGAATGAACATTTCTTGAGCCGGGGACTGTCAGACCCTGTCATCCGGTTGGCTATTGGTGACCTGCCTTGCTGTTTTCTGCCTGTGCCTGGATAGCCTGAATTGCTCTACAGAGAACTACCCAGCAGCCCTCAAGACTTGAAGGACTGCGAGTGTCTCACAACTGTCTTACAGGAGTGAGTTTCACTAAGCCATTAGTATTGCTTTATAGTTTAATTAACTGTTTATTTCTTATGTTATATATATATATTGTGATTTAGGATGTGTGTGTGTGTGTACATGCCCATGCATGTGTGTTGGCAAAGGTGGTAATAACCTAAGCCATATCTTAACTTTTTATTGAGGTAAAATAATCCTGCAATGAAATGCACAGATAACAAGTGTAACATTCAGCAACGTTTGAAAATATTACCATCTCCCCAATCAGAACATTTCAATCACTCCACAAAATTACTTGAAATTCTTTTCCAATTAATGTCCACGTGGCAGAATCACAACTTGTAATTTCCACCACACCAGGTTTGTTTTATTTGCTCTTGAGCTTCATGTAAAATTAACCTTGAAGCATGTGCTGTTTCACATCTGGTTTCTTCTGCATACCAAAAGCCTGAAGATGCGTGCATGTCACTGCATACTTCAGTGGTCCATTCTCTTCTATTTTTTGAGTAATTTCTGGTGCAGACTATAGCAGTATTTGTGAATTCAGTTATCTATTCTTGGATATATATAGATTGTTTACAGTTTGGGCTGTTATGAGTAAGCTGCTGTAAACTTTCTTGTGCTGGTCTTCATATGGATATATGTTTTTATCTTTCTTGGTTTATAAATTAAATTACTGGAACATGAAGTATATATTTTCAGACTCACAGATATTTTCTAAAAATGTTTCAGAGTAGCTGTGTCATTTTATATTCTCACCAGCAGAGTGTGAGTGTTAGCGTGTCTCCAGTTACTTGCCAACATTTGGTGTTTTCAGTCTTTTATTTTAACAACTTTGTTGAGATATAATTGACAAACCATCCTCCTTCCCAACCTTAGAAGCATTTGTCACTATGAGTTGGTTTGTATTGTAGAGTTTTCTAAAGTGGGACCAGGCACTAACGTGACTTGCTTCATTCAGGAATCATAACAAACAGATTCATCAGTGTTGTTACATGGACCAACAGCTCATTCATTGTTATTAATGAATAGTAGTGTCTCAATGCCCACATCAAACAGAATCCGTTCATCTACTTTCTTAGTGACAGAAATTTAGTCTGTTTTCTCTCTTTTTTTTAGCAATTATAAATAAAGCTGGGTGCATAACCCTGTGTAATTTTTAGTATGGGCATTTGCCTACCCTTAGCTTATTTAAATAAATACCTTGCAGTGAAATGACTAAATATTGAAGTTGGTGTAGTTTAAATTTTTTAGAACTTTGAAACTTTCTTAATCTCTTTTGCTAAGTAGTTGAGAATCTTGTAGCATCCCTTTAAATGTTTGTGAGATCACCAGTTATTCTACATCAACTCAAAATTTAGTAAGGTCAACTGTTTAACTTGTAGACAGTCTAATAGGTACAAAAGGAAGCCTCGTGAAGCTGTCTGGTAACTTCAAAGTTGCTAACTTCAGAGTTAGAGATTCCCAAACACCAGTTATTCTGTGGGAGGCAGGTTTACCTGTAAAGATTTACAGCTTCGGAAACACTGCATAGCATCACTCTGAATCAGTTTGGATTCAGCCACAGTAGATTTAATTTTAAGGTCAATAGCTACATGTGTTAGGCAGGGTTCTCTAGAGAAACAAAACCAGTACACGGATTTTATATATGAGCTGTTATCGTTCTTCTTCTCACTTTATAAACCTATCCTTATATATATGTACATGTGTACATGTCCTATGTAAATCAGGACAGGCCATCCATAAAGTCTGCTGCAGTATGCACCATTTCACAGGCTCAAATAAATTCTCTTCCTCTGGTTAAGTTTTGGTCAATTCAATGTTGGCTGCCTCACTTAGCCTCACCAGGGTACCCATTGGTCACTTTGCCTGTAGACCACGGGCTCGTCACAAATACTCAACAAGCCTAGCCCCCTCATGCTAGGTCATGAATGGTAGACCAGTCAACCCATTCTCATCTTCTCTTTTTCCTGTAAACCAAGTTCACGGGTGTCAGTGACCAGACTCAACCTGTCACTTTATTGCTGCATTTCTCCCACTTCCGTTCAACAAATCAAGCATTTCAGCCTATCCACAGACTCCCTTTAACGTTCAGTCCTAGAGAGGAGTTTCCTTCATGGTTCCAGATTGTTTCTAGTTTCTGACAAAGACCACTAGAGTTTAAACTTCAAATCCAAAGAGTTCCTTTTGCCCCCTTCAATCTATCAACAGCTCCTACAATTGCAGTTAAGTAACCCCTACACCTTAATCCTATAATCTTATGACTATATTTCCCCACCTATAAATTTTTGTAAGGCAACCGCTTATGTGTGTGTGTATATATATGGACAAGTTTACACAGAGAGAAGAACTATAACAATTCATTAGTGCACAGAACAGTACAGAGGGCTCAGTTCAACTCACTGTCATGAAACAGTTAATATACTAGAACTTCTTCAACTCACATGGGCTGCCAGGTCCAAGGTCAAGGAAGCAGACGATGAGTCCTCCCTCAGGCAATGCAGGCAGAGTCTGGCCACAGCCAGCAGACAGCAGGGTGGATGAGCAACAGTCAGGAGCTCAGGAGCTCAGGAGCTTACTGAACCAGGCCCAGATGGGATCTCAAGCTCAAACACGGTGACAGCATCCACCAGCCTCCAACTCAAGCAATGTATGCACCAGCAGTGTGGCAAAGCAGGTTTCCAAGGAGCCTCTCTAGCAACATGATCCATGGGTTGACTTGGCCTACAGGTAGTGCATCACATAGGTAGAGGCAGAGAACTAGCTAAAGCAGCACCATGCCAGTATGATCACCCGCGAGCAAGAAGGAGGGGGGCAGACCTTGCAGAGCCATTTACCTCATTGCCCTTCTATCAAGCTGAGACCTAATTAATCTCCACTCCCATGTTCCTATTGCCTTAGTTGGCACAATAAACCTATCACACAGCAGACAGAGAGGGGCTCTGGTGGTGCAGTGGTTATGGTTGTGCTACTAACTACACGTTCAACAGGTTGAAACCATCAGCCATTCCAAGCAAGAAACACTAGGCTTTCAACTCCTGTAGAGTTATAGTCCCGGAAACTCACCGGGGCAGTTCTCTCCTGTCCTGTGGCTAGGTGTCAGAATTGACTTGATGACACCGAGAGTGAGAGGTTTGTAAGCAGCCCTTGTGGTGGTGTGCATTAAGCATTGATATCAAAAGTTGGGAAGTTCAAATCCACCATCCTCTCTGTTGGAGAAAGCTGAGGAGGTATGCTAATATGATTTACTGCTTCAGAAACCCTACATGAAGCTCCTATGAGGCCATATCCACTCCATGGCAGTAGATTTGATTAGACTTGAATAGGTGGGATTCTGTGTTGTTTCAAGCTGTACGCTCTTAATAACAAATAATACTGAAATTTCTTATATTTTATGTTTATCTTCTTTCATGAAGACACTTCCAGAAGCATTTCCACTATTTTTAAATTTTGTTGTCAGTTATTGTTGAATTTTGAGAAATTGCTATGGGGTACTGCAAAGAAATCCAGATGTGTAATTTGCAAATATTTCTTTCAGTCAATAGTTTGGCCTATGTTCTTATAATGGTGTCTTTCAAGGAGCAGAAGTTCTTGATTTTTGGTGATGTGCATTATATCAATTTTTCTTATACAAATCAGGTCCTTTGTACTGAATCTTAGCATTCTTTCATCATCTCACTCAGGGATAAAAAGATTTTCTTTTAGGATTGTCTTTAGATGTATAGCTGTGGGTTTTATATTTGGGTCTTTAATCAACCTTTAGTTGATTTTGGAATGTGGTGCTAGTTATGGATTGAAGTTTACTTATTTGCATGTTTCTCCAATTGTACCAGCAAGATTGTTGAAAAGAATGCGCTCTCCCACTGAATTGCCTCTGCCCCTTGCCACAAATGAATTAGTATTGTATCTGTGAGTCTCTATCTGGACATCCTCTTCTGAGCCATTGATCTGTTTGTCCACTGTAGCGTCAATGTCACACTCATACTGAAGCTTTTAATGAATCTTGCCATCAAGCAGCAAAAATTCTCTATTAATTTACTACTTATTCAAAACTATGTGGTTATTCTTGAACTTTTTTATTTCTATATGCATTTTAGAATCAACTTTATCAATTTACTTTTTGTTTAAAAAAATAGCCTGCACAAATGTCGGTGGAGACTGCAATGAGTCTATGCTTCAATTTTGAGGGAACGTGACACCTTAACAATATTGGATCAGTAAATCCTGGCCACTTCTGATTTTTTTTTTTTTGCTTTTAAATTGTATGTTTCTTAAAAATCACCTTTTCTTTGTGAGCTGTAACAATTACAAAGACAAACAGCCACCTCATCCCATCCACTCAGGTACAGGATCCATTAAACACCTGCCACCAGAATTGCTGCATCTTGGTTCCCTCCTTTTCCCACCCTCCTGCATCCGTTCCTGGGCCCGTCCAGAACCTGACTTCATTGCAGTCGCTCGAGCCTGATCCCTTGGGGTAGAAAACCATTTTTCATTTCCTTTCTAAAACTAGTATCAAGAAATATTTCTCTCTGAGATTGACTAACTTTTCTGAGCATAATGTTCCCTAATTTTTCCATGTCTTATTGTTTAATAATCATTTCATTCGGGCTCATACAACTCATCAAAATACATACCTGTATCCATTGTGTCAAGCACATTTGTACATTTGTTGCTATCATCATTTTCAAACATTTTCTTTCTACTTGAGCCCTTGGCATCAGCTCCTCATTTTTATTTCCCCTCTGTTCCCCTCCCTCCCTCATGAACCCTTGATAATTTATGAATTAGTATTATTTTTCCATGTCATACACGGACCTATGTTTCCCATCACCCAATTTTCTGTTGTCCATCCTACAGGGAGGGTAACTCATTGTGATTTACAGTTCCCCCTTTCTACCCCACCATCCCCTTACCCTACTGGTCTCACTATTCTCATTAATGTTCATGAGGGGTTTATCTGTCCTGGATTCCCTGTATTTCCACCTCTTATCTGTACCCATGTACATGCTCTGGTTTAGCCACCCACGTCTTAACGTGTTTGATGGACTCATCACTAATTTTTATGGATGCACATTATTCTATTTTATGAATGCACCAGGGATTTTTATCCATTTCTCTATAGTTGAAATGTTTCATCATTTTCCTCATTATATTGTTTTGGAAATTGCTGCAGTGAACATGGGTGTGCATATGTCTGTTCATGTTTTATTTTTTATTTCTTTAGGGTATGTACAAGTAGAGAAATGGCAGGATCATAAGGTATTTGTTGAAAGAAGCACCATAGTGGTCTCCAGAGTGCGTGTGCAGGTCTGCAATCCCACTAGCAATGTGCAGATCTCTCTACATCCTCTCCAGCATTGATCACTTTCCGGGCTTTTATTTTTAAATATGCTGAAAGGGTCGGTGTGAGGTGATATCTCATTATTGTTTTCATTTGTATTTCTCTTTTGGCTTATTAATGCAAACCTCTTTTTTAATATAAGGTATAGTTTTATTCACTAAAGACGTGGGCACCTCTTTAGGCATAGGAACACAATGTAGTACTGAAATAAAGAATTGGACCATTATAATAAAGAAAAAGCTTTGGTAAAAATCTGGGCATTCTTATATTTTCTGTAGTACTTTCAGTACCACAAATATCATAACTGTATGCTTTAAAAAGAATAACCAGTATATATTTTGTGTAAAGGAGCACTGGTGGTGCAATGGATTAGGCATTGGGCTGCTAACCACAAGTTTAGTGGGTCAAATCCATCAGCTGCTCTACTGGAGAAAGATGAGGCTGTCTGCTCAAGGTTACTAAATCTGAATCAACTGGATATCAGTGGGTTTGGCTTTGGTTTTATAATATGTAAATACCATGTAAAGTAAAGAGAGGAGTCTTGCTTACCAGCAGTGTAATCCATCTGAAATTCCAGATGCAAATCTTTTTTATATGATTGTTGGTCATGTGTATCATCTTTAGTAAACTGTCTATTCATTTTTCCATATTTAAAATGGTTTCCATATTTTTCTTATTAGTTTGCTATAGCTTTTTAAAGAACTTTCAAATTAGCCTTTATCTGATATATCATTGCTAATTATTTCCCCAATCTATGGGCTCTTCTTTATCTCTTTTGATGAAGTCTTTTCATAAAGGTCTCAGTCCTCCATTGTCTCTTTTATTTTGTGTGTATTTTCTATTATGTTTGTATATTTATGGTCTGTATTAGGGCCCTTAAGTTTGTATTAATTATTTTTGATGGTCTTTATGGTTCTTAGGTTTATACTTAGGTCTTTAATTTATTTCAAATTTGTTTCCGTACATGTAGTGAAGTGTGTGCCTTGCTTCATTCTTTTACAGGTGAGAACCAATTTTTCCAGCCACTTTATTGAAAAGGATCTATATCCCCACTCACTGTGGCCTTTATCAGTGATCAAGTATCTGTAGGTACTTGATTGTATTTCTGGGTTATCAATTCTAATCCATTGGTGTTTGGGTCTATCATTGCTCCAGCATCAAACTACTTTTATTATCATGGCTACATAATAGGTTTCAAAATCTGGGAATGAAAATCTTCCTACATTGGCTTTATTTTTTTAATAGTGTTTAGTTTACCCTGAGTTTCATCCTTTCCATATAGAGTCAGTGATTAATTTTTATCTTTCATTAAACATTGTCCTGGGATTTGGATAGGAATTGAATTGAACTTATGCTATTTTTTAAAATACTGACCATTTTCACTATCTCTAGTCTTTCTCTCCAGAAACATGGAGCTGTCTTCCATTTGTGTAATTCTCTTGGTTTCTTATAACGTGTTTTATAGTTTTCATTGCATTTGTCTTTTGTCCCTTTAGTAATATTTTGAGATACAGTAGTTTTGTATATTGATTTGATATCCTGTAGATATTAATTCCAGTAAATAGCATAGCTTCCAATGGATTCTCCACAAAGATGACATGGTTCCACTTTCTTCATACCCTCATATATATTTGTGATAGTCTCCTTAGCCACCTGTTATTATGAGATATACAGGGTGACCCTACACACAACATATCATGTTACTGCCCAGTCTTGTGCTATCCTCAAGGTCATTGCTATGATTAAGTGCTTTGTTGCAGCCACCGTGGTAGCCTATCTTCTTTGGGTCCTATACCATGCATGATGTCCTTTTTCAGAAATTAATCTCTCCTGATAACAAGTCCAAAGCACTTGAGATGAAGTCTTGCTGTCCTCAATTCTAAGGCGCATTTTGGCCTTACTTCTTCCAAAACAGAATTGTTTGTTCTCTTGGAAGTCCACAAACGTTCAATATTCTTTCCCAATTCCATAATCCAAACTACATCAACTATGCTTCTGCCTTCCTCATTCAATATCCAACTCAATCTATAATATTTTCAACACAATTCAAATACATCAATTTTTAGTCTTCCCTGTTCATTGTATAACTTTCATGTAATATAGATATAGATATAGGTGTAGAGATAGAGAAAAAGATAGATAGATAGCTATAGATATAAACAATGGTAGTCCTCAGTGTGACCCCAGCTCTTCAACACTTTAATAGGATCTAGTGCATCAGATTTGCCCATTGCACCATTTCATTCCATTTCTTGTCTTCTGCTTCCATTTTCCATCTTTTCTCAGCTTATCATGATATTATCTATTCATAAAGCTGTAAGGATTTGAGCTTCCTTTATACTGAGTTACAATCCATAGTGTATACTCGGTAAACCAGCTAGTAGGCATGAAATTTGATTGTGCTCTAGTTTTATTTTAGAACTCACTGCCATTGAGTCAATGCTGACACAGAGTTACCCCTGGTAGGGTAGTGATTCGATGTTGGGCTGCTAACCATAAAGTCAGCGCTTCAAAACCACCAGCTGCTCCTCGGGTGAAAGACAAGTCTTTCTATTTCTGTAAAGAGTTACAGTCTCAGAAGTTACAGGGGCAGTTCTACCCTATTTTTTATGGTCGCAATAAGTTAGAATTACCTCAATAGCAGTTAGAATTACCTCAATAGCAGTAAATTTGTATTTTCTTGTGATTAATAATGCTGAACATCTTTTCATGTGCTTGTTTTCCATTTGTATATCAATTTTGGAAGATATATTCCTTCGGATACCTTATTAGTTTTTAATATTAATTTATGTCTAGGTACAAGTGCCTTATCCAAGGACTGGTGTGCAGAGTTCTTAGACTCTACTATTAGAGAACTACAGCTAAAACAATGTTCAAAAGGATCTGTCATGAAGAGAGGATTGAAATAAGATCTGTTCATAGAGATTTTCTAAAGTTAAAAGTCGTTATTTTAAGATAGAATAAATCTGAGAATTTTCAGAGCAATAGCTAAAGAGTTTCTCTTTCCCATTTTAAAAATACTTATGGATTACCTATCTGTAAGTGCCCCCTCTGTAAACCAGTGTTTGTAACCATCAGATTCCCTAAAGAAGTTAGTTGATACACTTCATTTTGTGAAGGATTTATTCATCAAAATAAACACAAATGTATTCTATTCAAATAATGATAAAATTTGAAGGGTTTGATGAAAATAATGTGTTTGTTTTATAGTGGTGTTTTTGTTATGTATTTGTTCATGGTAATATAATATATTCATATCATAATTACTGATCTAAGACCCCAACTAGATGACTCACACTTGTGAATTGATTCTTTTTTCCATCACCATGAACATCCCCCTGTGCAGAGTAGTATTATAAATGTCAATCAACTGTACTAATTACCCTTAAAGTGAAAATTCTGAAGGAGCAAAAATGTCAATCAACTGTACTAATTACCCTTAAAATGAAAATTCTGAAGGAGCAAAAATCCATACAAAAGCTAGATGATAGCTCATTTCATTGAAGATTTGTAGATTCACAAAATCTACATTTTGGCCAAGGAGCTACCCTGGTGTGATAGTTAAGTTTTCTGTGCCAACATGGCATGGCAGGAAGATGTCGTAGAGTTTAGCCTGTCGATCAGGTCGCAGCTTGATGACCTCTTTTGAAGGTGCAACCAACATCAATGGGTCTGAGGGGCCAGCCTCTTCCTCTTTCTCCCTGATGATTGGACCGGCGTGCTGCTTGGGTTAGTTGTCTCTGCCTTTATACATGTACTGTGCTACTTGTGGTCCATGGCAACCCATGAACCAACCGTGGCAGACCACATTGCTGTTCCACACTGCAGTCCTATCCCACCTTGCCGTGTCAGCTCACTGCAGGCAGGCTCTGCTCATCTTGCCACCACTCCAGACTCCTCACCTGCACCCACTTCGCATCACCACTGCCACCGGCTACCGTGCACTACCTGCCTCTGTTATACCTCGATAACTAATCTCCCTACTGTCTCCTTCCTCGGCCTTGAGCCCGGGCCGGGGTGAGTTGAAAGGACCTTCAGTATATTAACTATCCCACAAAATTGAGTTAGACTGAGCTCTCTGTACTGCTGCATGGACTCATTTGCTGTTGTATTCCTTTTCACTACATGAACGATAGATGTAAAATCATAAGTTTCCTGGTTTTGTTTATCTAGAGAACATTGCCTAACATACCCGGTAATTTTATAACACAAAACTGGAACTGTTTTAATTACATATTAGTATGAAATTTTATACTTTTAAATTATTTTTTGTGCTTTTAAATCTGGATGTGTTTTCCAGAGAGACTAGTCTCTGGAAAAGGCCATAACACTTGGTCAGGTCGAGGCTAAGTGAAAAAGAAGAAGACATGCAATGGGATGGATTGACATGAGAGCTGGAATGATGGGCTCGGTCCTAGGACCAATGGTGAAGATAGCCCACTCCCTGGCAAGGTTTCATTCTGTTGGAGGGAAGGTCCCCGTGAGTTGACACTGACTGGAGGGCAAGTAACAAGAGCAGAGTCAGTGGAGGCTCTTTCCCTCCTCCCAGACAGGATACATTGATCCAACCAATCGTACATTGATCATTCATGTTATGTTAGCTACTAAAATGGAATCATTTAAATATGTTAAAGGTTTAAGTATTAGAGTTTGTTTTCTAAAATACTCTTCCTCCATAATATTTGGCTGAAGTGAATTTTTGCTGGGTGGTCACACATGTGTAAATATTTCTATTTCTATGTCCTTAGCCCAGCCATGTGAGAGAGTGAAGCCTGTGCTTACAGGGGCAGAACTAGTGGAGAATCTTTATGAATGAAATTATAAGAAGTCAGTTGGAAAGGTTCAGAATCTACCTCAGATTACCATATATATAGGTTACAGCCTCTGCTCCAAACAAATCCTCCAATCATATTAAGGATAATCCTTCTTCTCTATTTCCACTTTTGAATCAACTATAAAATCTTGATTTTTTTCCCGATAAACTCCTTGCCTTTTTTTTTTGGTTTTCCTCTTGATTTCCTTTCCCCTCTCAGGTAATCATCATTGCTTGTCCTTTTGATTAGACTATCACCTCATGTAGGAAAAAGTTTATATTAAGCAGTTCTTTTAACTTAAGTGAAAATTTCTTCCTTGAGGAAGTAAATAACAATGAGTTAAATCCTTAGCCAAATTATATGCTGAGCAGGCTTTATCGTCTACAAATCATGGTCCTGCAATTAAGACACAATGTAAGAGGGAATTTGAAAGTGTATGGGACCCTTTCCTTTTTCCAAGAACTTTGGAAGTCGTCTTGCACATCGACATGCATAGAAAATGTGGAGAGTTAAATTCATTCAGGAAAATAATGTAGATCTAGAAAATAACACAAATAAAACACCAGCTAGAATGGGTTTTCTGAAATATCATGAAAACACCCTGATACACTGTGATACACTGTTTCTAATAGCTCTGTTTTCAAAGATTAAAGTGTATTCAGTCAAATGGAAAACACAGGAAAATGCTCACAGTTGAGAAAATGTACCCAATCCTGATAAATTAAATGCCGGATTCCAAAATTACACCTGATCGTTTTAAACGTAACTGAGTTAGAGAATATAAGTAGCAATGATGACAACATAATAAGTTTTATTCTCTTTTCTTGGAGTTTTATATTTTTAAAATGCATTTTATTCTAATCGCCATAAATAGCTTGAATGCAAATGTGGGAAGCAGTAAAGATAATGGATAGCTGTGTTTCACTCTTCAGAGCAAGAACCGATCGCTCAACGAATTACTAGCATTAGACGGATTCTTTACGATTTTATCTGGACGTGCGCTGCGAAAATTCACTTAAACCATTGATTGCCAATAATTTTTAATCTAATTAACAGATAGCTTACAGCCATTGTAGAAAAATAAAATGAAAGAGGGACAGGATTTAACAGTAAATTCTTCCAAAAATCGGCAAATACTTGTGTCAGTTTGCTATATTTCTGTAACTGATTTTTATTGTTATTGTTGCTGTTTATTGACCACTGAATCAGCATGCATAAAAAAGAATTAAATATAAAGGAGCCCTGGTCACATAGTGAGGGTGCATTGAGCAGCCTACCAAGAGGTTAGCATTTGAATCCCCAGTCACTCAGTGGGAGAAAGGTGAGGGTGTCTATTACCATCAAGGTCACAAGTCTTGAAAAATTGAAGCAGCTCAGCTCTGCTCTATTCTATAGGGTCCCTGTCGGTCCGAATTGACATGATGGCAGTGTCGTTCTTGGCTTTTGAGACAATGGAATGAGCAATTGGTATAAACCAACAGAATAATTGCCTAAACATAACCTTCACTGTAACTCTATGCGTGTTTGATCTTGTTACGTGCCGTCGAGAAGATTCCAACCCACAGAGGTCGTATCCACAATAGAAAGAAGGCTACCCAGTGCGGCATCATCCCACCATCCATTCAATATTTGAGGCCATGGTTGCAGACACTGCGTCAATCTATCTTCTAAGAGCCTTCCACTTTTTTTCCTGCCGTTCCACTTTACCAAGCATAACGTCTTTACAATGAGTCTACAGTGTGTAAGAGGAAGTTTCAACATCCTGGCCTCTAAGGAGCATTCTGGCCATACTTCTTCCAATATAAATGCGCTGGTCCTCTGACTATACTTCTTCAGATATAAATGTGTCTGTCATTTTGGTAGTCCATGATGTTTTCTATATTCTTCACTAGCACCGCAATTCGAACTCATGAATTCTACAATTTGTCCTTTTCATTGTCTAACAACCACATGCATATGAGGTGGCTGAAAATGCCAAGGCTTGGGGTCAGGTGAACCTTAGTCCTCAAAGTATCCTTCCTGATTTTCAACCCTCTAAGAGCTCTGTGCAGCAGGTGTGCCCAATGCAGCCATTACTTGATCTCAACTGCCGCTTCCATAAGCATTGATGGTGGACCTAAAGAAAATAAAATCATTGACAACTTCAATCTTTGCTCCGTTTATCATCATGTTACCTCTTGACCCAGGTGTGAGGATTTTGGTCTTCTTCACATTGAGTTTGATCCATAGTGAAGGCTGTTCTCCTTGACCTTCATCAGCAAGAGCCTCAAGTTGCCTTCAGTTTCTGCAAACAAGGTAGGGTCATTTTCCTATTGCAGGTTGTTAAGAAACATGCTTATTATGTTATTAAGCATCTATGTTGTGTATAAATCTGTGCCTGGTTATTTTATGTGGAAAGTGCGTTCTTATATGTTAGGGCAGTAAGGAAAATAAAATATTTTCAATAAATATTGCTTGATCCATATGATATGCATATAGAAAAAATACTTTTGATCAATCACTTATACTGTATTGATACAGTGAATGTAAATATCCATTCTAGGTGTATATAAATATATTGTGATATAAATATAAAATACACCACAATATAATTTAAGAAAAATAAAAGGAAATGTTTATGTACTTGATGAGAAAATGTTCCTAAACAGAAATCAAACCTGAGGTTAAACATTGGTAAATTTGACTACCCAAAAAACAAAACAAAAAGAACTTTCTTTAATAAACATCAATAAGAGGTAGTAAAGGCAAGCCACATGGTGAAGGCTTTTGCTAGAAAGGAAAAGGGTTCCAAAAAAACCATTTTTTAAAACCAACCATGTCACCTTTGAACTATTCTCCATTAAACTTAATACATTTGTCAAATATGCGATTCCATTCTTGGAAACATTTTTCAAACTCATCTGTTTGGATGGCTGTCAGAATCTCCCTCATTTTTTTTTTTGTTTTACTTCACCTCTTCTATGTCATTAAATCGCTATTTTTTTCATGTTCTCTTCATTCTTGGAAACAAAAAGAAGATGCACAGAGCAAGGTCAGGTGAATCAGGTATGTGAGGCAAGAGAGGCATGCTGGGTTTTTTTTTGTTGCCAAAAAATCAGATGGCTGCATGAGCAGGTGCATTGTCATGGTAGCAAAACCAGTCCCCTGTCTTCCACAAACCAGACCTTTTTTTGTCACACACTGTCGTGCAATCTTTTCAGAATCTCTAAATAAAAAGCTGTTTAAGAGTCTGATCTGTTAGAATGAACTCCAAATGCACTACCCCCCTCATATAAAAAAATTGAGTATCTTCTTGATCTTTGATTTCACTTGACAAGCTTTGTGAGGGGTGAGGTGGTAAACGCTTGCTTGCTTGATGTTTGCCTTCAGGGTCATGAGAATAGCACCATGTCTCATCACCAGTAATGACCTTTGGGGGAAAGCCCTTTTTCCCGGTCAGTCAGAACCCGAGGCGCACAGTTTGCAGCGATCCTTCTCATTCCCAAATCGTCCATTAAAATTGGCTGAACCGAGCTCCACGATAGTCCAGATAACTTCCGCATCTCTTCAGTGGTCCATCATCTGTCTTCGAGCACAGGTGCACAAATCTTGTGGATCTGTTCGGGAAGTTGTCAGACATCCAGAATGAGGTTTGTCATCAATCAACATTTCACCTTTTTTGAAGCAAGAAAACTACTTGTACACTTGAGGTTTTCCCATAGCGCTGTCCTTGTCAGCTGTGTTCAATATCACAACAGTTTCTGCAACATTTTTCCTGAGCAGGAAATAAATTTTCACGGCCTCACACTGTTCTCTTAAATCGGCCATCACAAGAAACAAGGTTGAGTGAGACAGCTTTTACGAAAAAATTCACTGTGACCAGAGAGAAACTTTGCAGGGGATGCCACTGGGTGCCCTAACTCAGAGTGTTTCTTGATGCTCACCTAGCAGGGGTGAGGGTGGGGGTGGGGTGCAAACTATGAAAGCCCCACCCAGTGACGCTTCTCCGTTGTTGTTGTTGTAGTATTTTGGCAGGGGGAGGGTGAGAGGGGGTATCACCTTTTATATATCAGTAAAGAAAAAATACACCGTTCTAGAAAGAACTGAGGAGCTTTGGTAGCACCGTTGGTTAAGCTTTGGGCTGGTAGCCTATGATTTAAACCCACCAACCTCTCTATGGGGAGGAAGATAAGGCTGTGTGCCCTACAGAGTTGATGTCAATTCCCTGGCAGTGTGCTTTCATGTAAGCAACTGTCATTCGACAAGAGAATAAAAGCAGGTAGCTCAATAGAAAAAAAATGGACAAAACACTTGAACTAGGCCTTCCAAAGGAAGATATTCAAGTAGTCATTTAAAAAACTTCTTCATTAATCAACTGGAAATGTAAGTTTAAATTATCATGTTGTACCCTCAGATTCTCACAAGAATGGCTAATCAGTAAAACATGGCCTGTATTTACGCATTGGCAATGATGTACAGCAAGTCTTACTTACAGGCCCGGCAGGAGTGCGCATTGATTCCATGACTTTGCAGAACTCCGAGTACTTACTAAACCCTGGATAGATGCATAACCTGCAACTGTACAATTAAAGCCCGAGGCATGCATGCCCCCTTCAGAAATAACTAAATATATATTGCCCACAGATAGAAATGCTCATTGGAACAATTTTCATATTGAAAACCTACAAAAGATCCCAATGTTAATAAACAATGGAACAGAAAATGCACATTGTGTGTTAAAATATATATAACAGAGAAATGGACATAAGTAAGTCACAAAAAGATGCCACAACTTGGCAGCTCTTAAAGGACAATCATATAGGAAGAGATGCCAGATCTAAAAGAATGCATTCCTTGGGGTTGGGGTCACCACTAAATCCTAGCTCCAATTTAAGAAAAATTATCTCCTACATCATGACCCTGATCAATACTGAACCTCAGAATGGAAACACAGAAGACGTGTGCGCTGTAGGAAAATGTGGCGAAGAGTTTAGGTGATGCCCAATTATCAGATAAAATTTCATCTCCAAACAAGCACCAATCTAAGTGAGATGTCAACTAAGTCCTCATGGAAAAAGCACACCAACACCAGGCACTGAAGGATTGTAAATCCTATAAACCAAAATTGAAGTAAGGATTCGTATCAGAGTCTAAATGATAAGAATCCAGTTTGCAGAAGGCTCTGGATGACACTGAGAGCCCCAGACACATTTGTGGGAACCACCTGGGAAATAAACCTCCAGGGATCTCCCTCTATCCACAATTGAGGGATGGAAGGAAATTGGTCACTAAATAGAGGGAATTGGAGAGATGAGTATAGAAGATCAAAGGAATAAGCCTGACTTGTATAGTTAAAACTTTGTCAGTTAATCCCCACTCTGATGCACGCAGTACCTGACCTGGTTTTCAACATGTTAGGTATTTTTGTTTGTTCATATTTGGGTTTATCTCAGAGGTGTTATATCATTGGGGGCCACCCTCTTGAAGTTGTGTTATATGTTTTTCTGTTTGGGGGTATATGAAACCCAGGATTGATGAACCCATAGGGACAGGAAGTAGACTAAGTTTTACTGGGTGGGTGAGTGGTGTTGTAGAGTGGTGGGGGTGGGGGTGGGGGTGGGGGAGGGGGTCAAAGGGAGACAATGTCAAGGAGTCCAGGAAGGAAAAGAATTTTTGGAAACTGATTGTGGATGTGATTGTACTATGGAATTATATGATATGTATATGAACTCCCAATTAATAATAAATTAAAAATAAATAAAAGAATGCATTGCTTACGATGTCATTTGTGTAAAGGATGACGTAGGCTGACACTATAGTGTACTATAGTGTACACCGCCTTTGAGCTGATTCCAACTCATAGCGACCCTGCAGAGCAGGGTAGAGCTGCTCCTGTGGGTTCCTGAGACTGTGACCCTTCGTAGGGGTAGAAAGTCTCATCTTTCTCTGAAGAAGCGACTGGGGGTTTCAAAATACCGATTTTGGGGTGAGCAGCCCAATTCAGAAGCGCTATGCTACCCGAGACACAAATCTTTGGTTTAATGAAACAGTGTAATGGCTCACCTCGGTGAAGCTTAGTCACTGGGAGGGGACCTGTGTGATAATCATAAAATTCTATTTCCCCAGGTGGGTCTAGTTTAGCTGATAGGTCCACAATATGCAAAAATAATTACACTCTAGTATGCAACTTATGTACCTTCACTTAACTTAACTCCCCTTCCCTTAACATTTTTTGGAGAAATATTTCAAATATTTCAAATGGAGAAATATTTCAAATATTCAAATATTTCAAATGATGAGTCATTTTAGAAATATATCGATAAATGGAAAATTAAAGATTAAAGAAGAAAATTAAAATTGCCTAAAATATTGATAGTCTGTACTTTTTAATTTTAAAGTATATTGTTCCTGGGCATGTGGTTTATCTTTCGTATTTGTCATAAGTATTAGAGCATGATAATTTCACATATTTTATGTTAACATCACGTTTGTAATAGGTTTGTTCCAATGTGACCTTCATTGCATGTCTACACCAGATATACTGAATTCGGATCGTCATTTCTCCAAGATCCCAGGTGATTTGTGAACACCCTCTGGGGTTCTTTGGTGTACCTAAGCCCTGGTCAGCTTGTGTCGTCATGATCGTGTTCCCAGCCTCTAAATATTCCGGAAGAACAGCATTTAGGTGGAGGCGTCCTTTGCCATCTTAGGTAAACATCCACATATATATAATCCTCAACTTTTATACAATTAACTTATTCTCACAATGTACTACTATACATCATACTTTTTTGTGAATCATGCTTGCATGCATCACTTTAGGATTTCCTGTCAATAGTATCTATAAACCATATGAACCTGGTAACCTAGATTTCTAAATTGCATTTGGAAGATTGGCCCTAATGTACAGACTGACTGGCAGTGCATAGCTTTCTCTGCAAACATGACACTAGCTAGCAATGATCTTTCAGTTGCATTTTTCCATGAACACGCTCAAGCTCCCTCATCTGGTTCTCTGCTCCACCTCCAGCTTCCAGTGCTCTCTGCATGCCTGCATGTACAGAAGGGGTAGCCGTCCCCTCTGGAGGCCCATGATTAGACCGTTTGGTCTTCCTCACAGTTGGTTTGCTGCCTCTGTCTTAGGCAGCTGGGCTTTCTCATCATTTTCAGACAAACATCTTTGATTGGTCCTGCTCAGGTGAGTGTTTTGTATTCCTCTCCAGCCAACCCTTGCTCGGCATCAGTGCAAAATCCTGGGCCAAAGATGGTGCCCTGACCCTCTTGCAGGTGCAGAAAGCATTTGATTCTACTGCTTCTTCCAAACACAGTGGATCTTTGCCGTTCTTGATAGAGGTTTTTTTTGTTTTGTTTTGTTTTACCTTCTCAACAATAAGGAGTCATACTTGCTTCAGTGTTTATTTTTTCTTTTTCTCCTACCTTCAGAATTAATTTCCCCACAAGACTTGAGAGTTGGGCTTTTGCTGCCAGTCCCCCGGGGCTTTGAGCCTTTATTTTAATCAGAGAGGGACATTAGGCAGGGATCTGTGTCTGTGGCTAAACGCCCCCATGTCAAGGGCAAAAGGGATTACAAAGGATTGCATTTCCCCTTGGGTCTGGAAGGTCCTGGCTATCCCCAACCACAGGAAAACCTCCCCCTTTCCTTTTATAATGTTTTGCAATTTTAACCATTTTCCCTTACTTCAGTGCATAGCAACCACATGTTCCATTCTTTCATGGAGGGAAAACACTTCCTTTGTCCTAGCTGTCACTCAAAGGGGTTTCTCTCTTCTAGAATTCCGTTTACTTTGCTAGCTTATTAGTTTTCTAATGGGCTCAATAAAAGATGTTGTTATAGACTACTTGGTATTTCCTTCATTGTTAGTTTAGGAGTGACAAACTTGTAGCTTTCTGTATCCTAAGCAGAAGCAGAACAGAAAGATATTTTTATTTGTTTACCTATTCTAGAATAAGAAGCAATATGCTGAGATGTGATGCAGACAATGTATAAATTCCTCTGTTCATGTTCCCTTGGATGTTGCTAAAAATGAGCAAGTAGTTCATAATAGAAGAATTGTCACGTTCCTCATCTAAATTTTAGATGTAAATGTTAGAAGTGGACTATTTGGTATGAGTGTGTAATAGATCAAAAAGTTGAGTTAAATGAGAAAGAATATAATTTACTGAACTTCACTAGGTAGGGATACTTCTAAATATCTCTGGTTTCCATGACAATGTGAAATAATAAGAAAACTACAAAAGAAGAGAAACGTGCAGTAGAATGCCCAAATATTCTTTGTTTTCCATTCACTTATGTGGCATTTTATTTCTATAATCATGTCTCACGTGTGGGTATTAGACCCCCAGCCCCACCCCACCCTCCTCTGGCCCTCGCTCCCGCACACACACCTACACAACACGCGTACCAAAGCTTACTATCTTCAAGTAGATGCTGACTCATAGCAGCCCTACAGGACAGGGCAGAACAGCTCCTGTGAGTTTCCAAGACTATATAGCTCTATGGGAGTCGGAAGCACAATGCACCTACACACGTGCTAATAGCCTTTGCCTTTCTGAGTTGGCATTGCAGTGGTCTTTGGAGACCGTTCATATTGGCTATCTCACATTGGAGAACTAGCTGCCAATGGGCACTGTAGTTCTAAATGAGTCAGACCGTGGAGATAAAAGCACTGTACTGAGCCAGGGCGACCATTCTTTCAAGAACAGAATGTCTGGCTCATAGTAAATGGTTAATAGCGAATGAATACATAACTTCTGATCATGATTGTAAATTGGGATCCGCACATCGTATAATTAATGGATTTCTCTCTAGTCCCAGATGTTAGCAATGGCTAATTGCCACTCTTAGATTCATTTTCATCTTCTTTTCCTTCATTTCTTAATTGTTTCTTTGGTGGGGAATTGAGAGAAAATGCATTAGGAACCATTATGTAGATAAAAATGTTTAGCTAGAAATTATTCTGATTTTCAAGCCTAATTAAAGTGGTTTTTATTTAATTTTCTGATTTACTATATACTGCAGTTGTATAGTCCATTCTTATAATTTACAAAAGATATTGCAATGAGGTCATTTAAATTTTCCTCCTAAAATCAATATGGAAATAGTACCTCTCCTATTCATCTAGGTTTTATATAGACTAAATGTTATTAGCCAGGAGCTAGTAAGTTGACATTGATTCCTGGTGACCCTGTATGTGTCAGGGTAGATATGTGCTTTGTAGAATTTTTTTAAATGATTACTGTCATGAAAATATATACAAGTAGCCATGTGCCGGCTCAACATTTTCACCTGTGCAATTCAGTGACATCAATGGCATTCATTAAGCTGTGAAACCAATCATGCCATCCTTTTCCAAATCCTTCTGCTGTCGTTGACCTTACACGTATGATTCCTTTTCCTACCGCAGAGAGGGGCTTGACTGTGCAAAGCACATTCTATTTAAGAACAGTGGGTAAGTCCTCAAACTTTGGAAATCAAACCTATTTTTATTTGTAAATGTGTAATTTCACCTAAACGTCGAGTAATCCAAAAGTTAATAGAAAACACAAATCAAACATCTAAATCAAAGGACAGCAAAAGTAACCCAAGCCGCTGCCATTGAATAATTCCAGCTCATACTCGTCCTTCTGAACAGAGTAGAGCTGCTCTTTGTAGAACTGCTCTTGAAGGTTTCTGAGACTCTGATTGTTGGCAGGAATAGACAACCTCTTTTTCTCTCCCATGGCGGACTGGTGGATTTGAACCACTAACCATTTGGCAAGTAGTCCAAAGTCCAATTCACGCATCGTCAGAACTCTCAGAACTCCTTAAATCACAGGAACACAGTATAAAATAAGGGCCTTCTTAGTGTCCTCTTCACTTCAATTCAGATTTAGCTGAAGGGAAAGTATCTGCTTCATGTCCTCCTCCAAAAAGATCTGGCAGACTCTGAATTCGCCCGGTTCAACCGAATATCTGTTTCCCAGCACCCTCTCCCCTTGAGTGTAAACTATTGATGACATTTTGGTGTCTTTCTTTTCCTTCTAGAATGTAAGATCCACAAGGAGAGTGAGTATTGCAGTCTCAACTCACCCCTGCTTTCTCACTGTCGAACACAGTGTAGGCTGCCATGAGTGAATGCCTTCAACAAGTATTCATTGGTTTGAGTGGAATTAAATTCATATTTTCTGTCTAACATGAAAAAGAGGAAGACCCTCAGCGAGATACATTGACACAGTGGCAACAAGAATGGGCTCAAATGGGACAGCGAGTGTGAAGATGGGGCGGGGTTAGGCAGTGTTTTGATTTATTGAACTTTGAGTCACTAGGAGTCGGAACCAGCTCAACGGCACCTAACAATGGCAACACACATCAGCTCTGTCACGTTGCTTTTTTTATTTCTTTCTGCTGCTGCCATGGGAATGATCACCGTTGGGTCGAAGGCCTTGCTAAATAAAAAGGAAAGCAAAGCCAACTTGTTCATGTGGAGTCCACCCTGGCTTTGGCAAAGAAGAGAGCCTTAGAAACCATACATATGGAGCAGTTCCACTCTGCCCGGTAGGGTCACTGCGAGTCAGAACCACCTCCCTGGCAGTGGTTTGATTTGGTTTTAGATCGTCAATGAAGTAGACTGCCACATCTTTCTCCCGCATCTATTTCCTGCAGAGTAACTGGGGAGTTCAAACACCATTCTTCCAGAAGCAGCCAAGCACTTAATCTGTGCACCACCAGCACTCCTTAATGGCCAGGCTACTTAAGCTAATTTTCAATAATGAATACTCTACCTGGGTTGATCTCTCAATGAGGAATGTGTGCAGTGACATCAATGATTTCACATCTTACAAATCCTTGACAAATAGAGGTATATTTTTGAAACCTGACCTACTTTTACAAACACAGGAAAGATTTTTTATTTAGGAAGCACATGAATAGGAAAGCGTTATGCTAACAACATGTTTGAGTGGTTTGAACATAATATGATGATTGAAAAGTCAACAGATGAATATGGTTTTTCTTGCTAGAAGAACATTACAGCAATCCTTGCTAAAAACCATAGAAGAAACTGATTGCGGTACAATTGGACAATGCTGCTTGATATGATTGAACTGTGGAATGTTATCCTTTCTGTATTAGCTTCCAATAAAACAGGTTTTCAGGGAAAATGTAGAAGATATCTGTCCATAGTCCAAGAAAATTTAGAAATGCGGGACAGAAGTTCATCTTTTACATAAGTTTGAGATTTTTTCTACTAGTATTTTTTCTACTAGTCCCCAGATACTTTAAGAATGGTACTATTCCACTATCAGTAAAGCTCTCTCAATCACTATTACTTTGTATTCCTTGAAGAAAATTAGTTTATGATATGTCAATAACATTGATCATGTTGCAAAAAGAATTTGGTTGTTGCATATTCTTGTCTTTCCTCATACGATAAAGTAAAAGATTTACATAAATGTATTATGTATTTATATATGTACCACAAATGCAGTTACATATACATATATATGTATGAGGACTAAAAAATTATTTAAAATGGAATTAATAACTATATATTTCCATCAACTATTCATGAAGTCCCTTGCTATATACATCTATAAATATATTTTTTAAATTTGTATCATTTAAAACTCTGTTGAGTTAATCACAAGATATGTCTAGTTAAATCCATTTCACATATATTCATATTTTTATTAATTTGTCCAGAAGCAGCATATCATAACAGTTATAAATAAAGGAACTCCCGATAAGATAATGGCTCAATTACTCTAAAAGCAGACTGCATTTTGCTATGAAAACATGACAACAGTATGGTTCTAATTACCTGCTATATTTTGGAGAGTGGCAGCCGGCCAATGACTGCATTTTTTTTCACCCTAAAAGGATATAATCAAATAAATGGTGGATGCTTTTGTTGACTCTTGGATATGTAAATTAAGCATGCTATTTAACAAGTTATTTTGTCATCCTGATGAGTGGAAACATTGATTTGCAAGACTAATTATATTCACTATTTTTAGACCAAGTGAAGGATGCTATCTTGTGGAGTTTTCCAGGGCATCAGAGTTAGACAAGCAGGTTACGTGCAGGTCGGACTCCCTCAGAAGACTCCAGGATGTTTACATAAAATTCATCTTGGATTAGGAGATGAGGTTTAGAACTCAGTAATTCCTTGTGACTTCATTACTCATCTTTAGGCCAATTGAAGCTGTCTGCTGAGACACACCTTTCCAATGTCAACAAGAGCACATAAATTAATAAACTAGTAATTGCTAATATATCTATAGAGGAAAAGTAAGACTTGGCCTTTCTTGGCCCTCTGAAAAGCACTATTTTCTGAGGTGAAAGTATTCCTTTTTATGTTAACCTAGTAAAATGTCTTTTGAGTTTCTTGAGATTCATTGAGCAAATTTAATTTATTCTATTTTTCACCTCCAGGGCTTCAGAGAGAGTCCCAAGAGAACAGTTGGCACCTCAGTTTTAGGGTTCCTAGAAGAAATAAAGAAGTAACTATCCTTTTCAAGGAAAAGAATATGTAACTACCTTAAAACAAAATTATGCTTTGGGTTCCTGGTTTTCAACTATAAGGAAAGTCAGAATTCACGTCCAGTTCAGGGATTTATTTTCTAGCCGCAAACGTTTCCAGAACTTTGTTTTCTTAAGCATGATCAGGGAAGAAACCTGTCCATTGGACTTTAGCAACAAGAAGCACAAAAGTGCACATCCGTTGATATGCATGTTCAAGTCTTGAGGTTGTTGAATCAGAACATGCTAGAATGCTGTTTTAGTATCAAGGGTAAGCAGAGTGTTCATTTCATTGTGCTTCAGTCAAAAATGATCCCAAGAAATATCTTGTGAATATTTTGTTTATGTAAATACACAAAGTAGGACTAGCCCTCAAGGGTTCATTCTGGGTAGAAACTATCACAATTCTGTTAAATAGACTCTGCAGAAATCAATTTGCCTTTACACTTGTAGAGATATTCCACTGGAATAGAAGCAACTCAAGAAAGGAAACGCGGGTCCACTTTAGAGCTGCCACAGGTCGTCGGAGACACCATGTCTGTGTATCCACTGTACATAGTAGCAAGAGTTAGCTCTGTGGAAGAAAATATCAGGACCATTCATACCAAGACACAACTTGACATCTCTATCCTCCCGCCCCTTGCTACCCAAGTCTTGGGATGTACTTGGGTGCCTAGCTACCAAATGGATAGTCACATTTAGAAAAGTAAAATTGCAGTCCCTATTATTTTTTGTTTGCTAACGAACTGTATGTTTCAAAATATGATAAAAACATAGCCTCAGTTGTATCATGATAACAAAATGGAGAGGATACATGTCACTGTTGGAGATCAATTTTGAAATTTCATAATTTCAGGTAAATTATTGAAGATAATTTTAAGAACCTTGATTCAGTTTTTTTTTTGAACCCTCACAGACTTCCTATTGTTTTTGTTGTGGTTCCAACTGAGGAGAAAACACTGCCCAGTCCTGCCCCAGACTCACAGTGGTAGCTATGTTTGAGCCAATTACTGGGGCATCTTCAAGTTTTTCTTCCATCTTCCTTATTCATTGAGCCTCCCTTGTATATGATGTTGATAATGTCAGTGTTTTAGGTGCTTTATGTCGCTTGTGACGCAGAGCGACCTGGCAATGAAACACTGCCTGATCCTGCACCATCCGCACAGTTATGTTTGAGCCCGTTGTTTCAACCACTGTGCCGATCCGTTTCATCAAAGGTCTCCCTCTGTTTCACTGCCCCTCTGCTTTACCAAGTATGATGTCCTTCTCCAGGGGCTGGTTGTTCCTGACAACGTGTCCAAAGTACGTGAGCTTCATCAACAAGTAACAATGTTAATGATATTTTTATTCAATAATTTCCATATTCTCTTGGATCACCTTTCTTTGGAGTGGCTACAGGTAGCGATCCTCCATCCAATGGCCAAATCTGATTTTCTCGCCATCCTTGCCTCTCTCTAAGGAGCATTCTGGCTGAACTTCTTCCAAGACAGATTTGTTTGTTCTTTTGGCAGTCTGTGGTATTTTCAATAGTCTTCACCAGCGCCACAATGCAAATACATCTATTCTTCTTTGATCTTCCTTATTTAATATCCAACTTTCACATATGAGGTGATTAAGAGCATCGCGGCTTGAGTCCTCAAAGTAACATCTCCTCTCTTCAATATTCTGAACAGATTTTGTACAGGAGATTTACCCCAATGGAGTGGGTTGTTCGATCTCTTGACCATTGCTTCAATGAGCATTGATTGTGGGTCCAAGCGAGACGAAATCCTTGACAACTTCAACTTTTTTATCATGATGTTGCCTATTGGTCAAGTTGTAAGGATTTTAGTTTTCTTTACAGTGAGTTTTAATTCATACTGAGTGCTGCAATCCTTGATCTTCATCAGCAAGTACTGCTGCTAATGAGACCATTACTCAATGATTTCCATATTCTGTTGGATCACCTTTCTTTGGAGTGGGTATACATATGGATCCACTTAGTCCATTGCCCAGGTCGTTTGGATTTCTTGGCATAGATGGATGAGTACTTCCAGTGTTTTATATATTGTCTCCTAAGAGGATGAAATTCTTATCTTCATTTTGCAGAAGAAGCTAAGGATCATATTTGTTAGTAGCTCACCAGAGGTATGCCACTCAGCTAGTAAGCTTCAGAGCTGAGAGTAAAAATAGCTGGTATTAAATTTCAGTTAATTAATATGAAATACAATAAAACATTCCATTATATACTGGTGATAGTTCTATACTGTCTAATATATAATATTATATACTGTTAACATACTGTATATATATATATATTTATATACTGACCCTAGTTGAGGAGTTCAATAGCCACATGTGAATGGTTTTCATATTGGACAGCATAGATTCTAAGGCATTGTTAACAATCATATCTACATAAAAAACCATATATATTATAGTCACACTCATGTATATAGGGACATATATACATCTACATACATATATATTGTTAGCTGTATTTGAACTCTCCAAGTTTGAGCTTTCCATCAGATCATGGCAACCACAAACACAATAGAATAAAATGCTGCTTGATCTTGTGCCATATTTATGGCTGACTGCAGATTGGACCACTGTGTTCCATAGACTTTTTACTAGATGATTTTCAAAAGGAGGTGGCCAGACCTTTCTTTCTAGTGTGCCACAGTAGTTCCACTCAAAGCGCCTTTGAAGTCCATCAGAGCAGCCACAAATCTCCACTGAGAAATGGATGGTGACTGGGCATAAGGTCCAATGACCAGGAATCTAATCAGGCTCTCCTGCACAGAAGATAAGAATTCTACCAGTAAACCACCTCTGCAATGCCATAGTCTTCAATCAAGTCACATAGGGCTGCCTAGTGTATGAAACAAATTCAAGAGGACCTGCTTTGATTAGGGTTTGAACAGTCTTGATCAAGTTCATGTCTAATGACCCTCACTCTTACTGTAGCAGTCCACAAACACATATGGATGCCCCTGAGACTTAAAGAGCACAACTGATGTTTGTGGCGTAATCATCATCAACACCATTATTACTGTTATATGCTATTATAGAATGCCAGAGGTGAAATGGATTCCAAGATCACCTCCCTCAATCACCTCATTTTGCCGAAGAAGAAACTGAGATGCAGAGAGGTGACTTCTATGATCATCCTTCAAACCTGACAGCTTACTTGTGTTTCCTATTTGCTTATTCTAGAAACATTATTTGCTGTTCATGGGGGTGAAGAATGAACTAGAAGTGGTACGGACTTCTGTGACCTGACTATTATGCGCTACATAACTTTCCCGCAGAATCATCGCACTGCCGGCTTTATAAGACACCCAAAATAATAGCAAGTAAAGAAGGCTCAGAATTGATTCATAACATAGTTGAGGCTTACACAGAACTTTTAATTGAATTGGAAAACCACATTCAAATTAAAGTAAGCATTTGCATATTTGATAAAGAGACTAGACATTTTGTGTAGTGTAGATGTGGATAAGAGCCGCATTTAAAAGTTAAGAACTAGAATGAATTTGGCTTACTTGCATAAACGGAAAGCAACAAAAGGCTTAGAATCTTAAAAACAACTCTTGACAGTGCTCCGATGTGCTCTTGACTTCTTTTTATTCTTATTTTGATACGGTATGAACACCCGAAGCACAAAGCATGTGGTGTGAAAAACAGATGCCCTGGCCCTTGTGTCAATTTCCATCATAATGGATATGCTAGCATTCTTTTCATATTTTCAAGACTATTGGTTCATAATATGTCATTTTGGTTTTGTAATCTGGGAAATTTTGAAATATTGATACAACAAAAAATTGTTATGACAACTTTGAAAGTTTTTCATAATTTCTGATGTCATTCAAATCCTTTCTGTTTAGTTACCCATCAAATAAACAGATTGAGGCCTGCTTAATAATTGCCGGGATTCTTTCTCTCAGTGTTTTAGATAATTACCATTTCTGAGCGATTGTCTTCCTGTAGGAATTAAATGCTGTTGGCAATGCATTCACCTTTTTTTCCTTTAAAAGTACTGCTTTGAAGTGGCTTCTCATGACGTGATTGATCTCACAAAGATACAGCTTCTAAAGCAGTGGAAGGAACATCTCTGGGCGCGCTGCCTTACATGAAGCTCGTGTCCAACAACAGAATGCAGTCAGCAAATCCAAACGAAGGGAACTGGTGCTCCAGGACAGTGGCCTGATAGCCCAGGAGAAGAGATAGCACCCATTATGATACAACATGACTTTTCCTCACCAAAAACAAAATCACAATCAAGTCACTGAGCCCTGGATAAGGCAAGGATGAAGATCAGATTCTAGAGTCGGCAGAAGATTGACTCCTGCATTGGTTTGATGGACTCTGGGACCCTGGTAGAGCTCACAGAACTGAACACCTGAGTGCAGTCTCAACGCCACTGGCACTATTCTAGTAGGCAGAACTCTCAGAGTGCCCACAAGGTTGCTACTTCCAGTGTAATGCCCTCCCATTGAGGAAAGATAGTAACTCTGAATATGATGGGGCATCACAGGAGGGACTAGGGATGTTCATGACACAAGGGATTGTGTGTATTAATTAAGGTCTCTGTTGATTACCCTGGGTGGGCCCTAGTCCTGCTGGCCTGAAAAATAGCAACTAGCTAGGAACTACCTCCTCCACTATCCCCCGTGGACCCCCTCACCCCCACCCCGCACCAAAAAAAGAACCGCCTCTCAGAGGGCCACAGAGGAAAGCCTCAGGTTTATTCTGCAGGTGATCCTCTTGCCCAGTGCAAACCAAAGAGCCAAACTCAGTGCCACAGAAATGATTCCAGCTTATAGCAGTCTTACAGGACAGTCTGTAGACTCCCACCATTCTGAATTGATACTGAAGAAGTAGAAAGCCTCATCTTGCTCCCAAGGAGTGGCTGGCAGGCTCAAACTGCTGACTCTGTAGTTACAGCCTGGGGGAAACAGGGGCCTTCATTTTATGATAATGAGAACTGAACCCTTTCAACCAACTGAGAAGACAACTCCAGACTTCAGACAGGACCACAGCCCTGAGAAGCATCCCCGTTCTAGACCCTGGACCTCTGAGCAGAGTGTCGAGCTCTTCTGGCCTGCACTTCAGAACCACAGAAATGGTGGGATGGCAATCAGTTGTTCTTTTGAGCCTCCATACTTATGGCAATCTGTTACACAGCAATAGACAATTAAGGCACAGCCATCGAAAACATTGCATGCTGCCTCACACACCACTTTAGTCACTTTCTGCGCCTTTCTTTTCCTACCATGCTCTGGCCTGCTCTGGACATGTGCTTAGCTTTAAATCCTGTGTAGATGCTTCCAAGCCACCTACTGTGAAAATGACAGAGCCATTTGGGCATGATTGTACTTTAGGATGAAGA
Organism: Tenrec ecaudatus; assembly: GCF_050624435.1. Taxonomy (NCBI): domain Eukaryota; kingdom Metazoa; phylum Chordata; class Mammalia; order Afrosoricida; family Tenrecidae; genus Tenrec; species Tenrec ecaudatus. Next base: position 16,712,761 of record NC_134544.1, read on the forward strand.
AGCCCTTAAGTGTCAGGACGTGTGGCCAATTCACTAACGTTGACCCATAAGTGGGTGGAACTGGGTGATCAATAGTAACAGGAACTATTTTAGTCTTGACAAATAACTAAGATGTAATTCACCTTTAATAGGCAATGCATTTAATACTTAAGAATTCTCATGCAAATCTCATATTTAGTTTTATTTTTCTCACTTAAAAGAAAGACCCTTTGTTAAGTGGAGTGACATAGTTACTAAATGCTGGAACCAGGTACTGAAGCAATCACCAGCTTTGCAGCAAGGTCTTCCTATCTTGCTGATTTTTGTTAAAGGAAGGCTCATTTCATAAAAGGTAAAACCAAAAATATGGTAACCTTTGGGATCCAGAGGGAAATCCATCCACAAGACACCAAATCCAATATGCTGAAATCTTTCTGAGACACGAAGCATTAAGACTCAGGCCAAACTCAAAATGCTAGCAGCCAGCGCTTTATGGACACCAAACGGCCTGGGACTCTAAGCCTACCATTCCCAATTCATCATGGTTTTTGATGGACTACTGGCGTAGTTATGTAGAGAGTCCGCAAATCAGCAAATCTTAATAGAACGTCATAAACCGAAGCAAACGCGTCCATTTCAATTCATAGTGACACTTCAAAGGAGAAAGGCCCCACTGGTTTTCCAAAGCTGTAATTGATATGACGGTGACACGTTTCCCCTGAGGAACAGCTGCAGGGGACCAACAGCTGGTCAGCCACACACGTAAACTACTAGGCCACCGGCTAGGCTTCTCATAGCATGCATAGATCATGTACATCCAGACGCCCCTTACATGCGCAGTAACATGAATCTTAGGAAACAGTATTAGCGGATTTTCCTTCCCTACCAACATTGCCCTCAAGAAACAGTGCCTTATGGGAATGATCGAAACGAAGACAGAAGATGCTCATCTGTTCATTGTCTTTGGGTGTTTTTCTTGAAGATGAAATGGATGTGGGTTTTCCCCTCTCTCTGTCTGTGCAGGGAGCATGTGGAGCTGTCATCATCAGGTTCAAGTGGACATCAGACGACTCTCTGGCCATGGCCAAAAGAAGCTGTGCAAAATCAACAGGATTCTCACAAGACAAGAGGGACAAAACAAAAATACTAGTGATTTCCAAGGACATAGAATGCCATGTCACAGCAAATTTTAAAAAGGCTAATTAATCAAGAAGCCTGAGGTCTGGTCAGTTTTAGGTGACTATCGAGGTCTAGGTAGAGCAGGTAGAAGCCCGAGTTAGAATTTTCCTTGAGAATCCACATCCCTCTGCTTGCTACATGTGAGCTCGCTGAACTTGGGGTGTCTTCAGACTCAAGGATAGCATCTAGTCTTTGTCAATAAATAAGAAACAGACCACATCAGCCTGTAAGTTTTCAGAGCAATATTTCATGACTGTCAAAAGTTAGCCACATGTATGGTGCTTGCCCATGTAAAGTCACTACTTCTGTGCTGTCCAAGCGGTCCCAGAGTGTGGCAAGTGGCCTGCACTTCACAGCTTCTCCAGAGAAGGGTAGTTTGAACACACCCAGAGGACCACAGACAGAGGACCTGGCAAGCGACTTCCACAAAGATCAGAGACCAGAAAACACGACGCAGACCTCCTACTCTGAGTGCCATGACTCAGTGGCAACAATGTTTTATAATGGCTGTCATGGGTGCTTAGAGGGTCCCTTGTACTCTAATGCTATCTGTTTCTTGGGAATTTACTTAAAGAATTACAGAGAGTTTCATGATAATACAGCATCCACTATGTAACACGCTCATATGCCTAGGGGTAATTTTTTTCTACACCTCATAGCAAGCCGTCAGAAAATCACCAGTAAGGGCTAGTGGTCTGCAAGCCATTGCTGATGCACACATGTCTTTTGTGTAGTGCATGGGCTGATGGAGATGCACAAAGTGCAATATTATGAATGCCTGTTCAATAGGTCAGATATTGACTACAAGCCATAGCAAGCAAGTGCTAAATCCATCCCAATCATGTTATGCTCAAATCAATGGTCATTGGCTGTTTTAAAACAAGAGCCTATAATAGGAACAGAGTTCAATGCCATTGCTAGGAATTTCTATTAATACAAACAACACCTGGCTTATACTTGACCCCACTACAGATAAGACAGATAGTCAATGCCTTCCTATCCCAACTTGGATTAAATACTCTTCTTAGAATATGCTAATTAAAAGTCAACTACAGTACTAACATTTTCTACACAATGAAGCTAAACTTAGAAAAGGTAAAATAAATTATAATATAAAAAATATTTTTGTTGGGAAATTAGCACCCAATTGAAAAATGCTCAAGACACAGAATTGCCAATAATACCCTTGATCACAAGAATTACTTATTATAGTTCCAAAATTCAAAAGAAGTGAAAGTCATACTGGCTTGTTTTGTGTTGCTACCATGTATTAACATTGCACGTGGTGTGTGTGTGCGTGTGTGTGCGCGCGTGCTTCAGTGTGTGTGTTTAAAACAGACGCTCTCCAAATGTGGAATACTTTGAGGTGTTTTTGTGCCTGGAATAATGTGTAGTTAGAAAAGCAATTTAGAGCAATAGAATGCATTATTTAATGTCAGTACAGCTTTCAGAGTGACTCAAACTTAATGATTTTTTGAGAAGAAAAATAAATGGCTAGAGCTCCATCAGATGTCTACTCAATTTCACACTGTAGATAGTGTGTTAAAAGAAAATTTACTGTGGAAGTTGGAAAAGTAATTACTCTAAAACTACAGAACTACTGTCTTTTAAAAGGTGCATTGTCATTTGGCCTTGGTCTCAGCAAAAGGCAGTGAAGATGTTTGGTGAAAGAGAATATAGAATATGCATGTGCAGTCGTCTAGTGATCAGAAACACCCAGGTCTAGAAGAATTGTAAAAAGGAAGAGGTTAAGACATACAGTATTGTCATAAGTGCTTTAATAAACAAGTTATTTAAAATTCAGATTATCCCAGTATCTTGGACATTCCCAATTGACCAATAATATTGATAGGCTTTTCAATACATTTGTTATTAATGATTGTTTAAATTGCCTCACACACGTGCAAACCTTGGATACAGAATAAGGAAGACCAATGATGAATTGATACACTCAAATTACTGAATTGGCAAAGAATATTTAATATACCGTGGACTACCAGAATAATCAATGGTTCTGTCATGGAAGAAGTCCAGCCAGCCTGCACCTTAAAAGTATGATAGCAAGCCTTATCTCATCACTTTGATATGCTATCAGGAGGAACTAGTCCCAGAGAAGTACTTTCTACTTGGTAGAGGGTCGGCAAGAAACAAGAAGACCTTCAGTAACAAGGCTCAAGTCCTGCAAGGGTTATTGGGATGGTACAGAAGCAGGCCGTGATCTGCTCTGTTTTACAGAATGTTGATCTGAGTCAGAACCAACTCAACAGAGCTTAAGACAACACAAAATAAAATGACCAAGGTGAATACGTTTGTTCATTAACAAGGCCACCCTGTCCCTTCTTTTTATTACTGTCCTTCTCCGCTTTCTAATGATGTCCAGATTATGAGCTCAATTGTTTAGCTTTGAGAAAAACATTCTCTTTTTTAAAATTATTTTGGGTGCTCTTATAGGTCTTAGAACTGCCCACGGATCCATTGTGTGAAGCACATCTGTGCATATGTTGCCATCATCCTTTTCAAAATATGTTCTCTCTAGTTGAGCCCTATCAGCTCCTCATTTTTCCCTCCCTCCCCCAACCTCCTACCCTCAGGAATCCTTGATAAATTATTATTATTTTCATATATTACACTGACAGCTGTCTCCTTTCACCCATATTTCTGTTGTTCATCCCCCTTGGGGGGTGTTATATATCGATCATTTCAATCAGTTATGCCCCACCTTCCCTCTATCCTCATCATTTCACTACTCCCATTATTGTTCCTGCGCATTGTGTCTGTCCTGGATTCCCTGTGTTGAGAGCTCTTATCTGTACCCGTGTGCATGCTCTGATCTAGCCGGATTAGAAAGGTAGAATTCTAATTGTAGCATCTCCTATCCCGCCTCAGTATAAGACATACAAGGAAACAACAATAGCCAGCTATGTGCAATTGGTGTGGAACAAACGGACTTGAGGTCTCTCATTCATGTGGCAGCTAGTTATTAAACACACATGACACACTGCACCACCTTCTAGCAAGTAGAAAGAGGGGAGAAAATTCACAAAGCACTCAAGTATCCGTTGAAAGGAATTTGCATTCAATTCTTTTACCAAAACTCTCCTTACCTAATTCCCAGCCTTCACTGTTCTTTGTTTGTTCTGAGCGTTAACCCATCTGTGCGTCACTGTTGTTTTGCACACCAGCTTCCCATGCCTATAGTTCCGACTTGTGTTTAATTTGAGGCTGTATGCCTTTTCCATGGAAGAATTTCCATGATTGTTTTTCTCCTTGCAAAACAACAGTCTATTGACAAACGACAGGGGGTCCTGGTGCATTCGATAACATAAATGTATTGAGGGCTTACAGGCCCAGCTGTAAACCGTTGAAATAAGAAATGAACAAAAGGGACTTCCATCCTTGCTTTCGAAGAGCTCCCACGGGATTTGTTATGTGTCTGCAATGTCCTCTGACCCTTGGACAACCAACCAGAATAGGACTCTGTGTGAGTCTCTCGTTCTTCAGCACTTTTGAAGAAAACATCATTGGAGACTTGGCAATGCTAGCAACCTATCCTTTATATTATTTCAACTCACAAAACTCAAAGTCAAACTCACTGCTATTGAGTAGGTTCCCAATCATCTGATCCTATACGTCCTGCCATTGAGTCAATACCAACCCCTAGTGTCCCTAGAGGGCAAGGGAGAACCTACCTTCCTGAGACTGCAACTATTTATAGGCAGAGAAAGTCTCACCTTTCGCCCTTGAAGCAGATGGCGACTTTAACATGCTAACCTTGGGGTGAGCAGGCCGCCGTGTAACCCACTAGAACATCAGACTTCCTTAATCGATGCCTGATAACTACTAATAAATCTAAAGATTAAGTAACATTAGAAGATGAATCACCAGCCAAATCCAGAGATTTAATCACCATGAACTATTTTAAATGACTTTAAAATTTCCATATTTAGCTCTAAATTCTGAGGCATGATTTAAAAGGAAAGGGAGAAATAGATTCCATCTAAGGTTGAAATCCCATGTAAAAATGAATGCTAACAAAATAAAATGTCATCATGGAATCCTTCTCTGCATGTTGTTTATACATCTTTTTATCCCTTGAAGTTCTGGGTACCCTAATAAGAGTTACCTTGTGTTTGTCCCTCATATTACAATGCATTACATTCTATTGTTATTGCAAAGCTTTTAAATATATATAAATCACACTAGCCTGTGCGATCATGGAATGTCAATGGGATCAGGTTACAGACACCAGAAGACTCAAAACAAAAACAAAACAACATATTGTTGAGAAAGAGGGTGGTCGAGCAGAGACTCAAAACCCTTCTGTAGACAATAGACCATCCCTTCACAGAAGGATCACAAGGAAGGGATGAGTCAACCAGGGCGCAGGATAACACCAATGACACACACATTATTCCTCTGATTCTTTGAGGCTTCCTTACCCCCACTATCATGTCCCCAGTCCTGCCTTTCGGGTCTGGCTAGACCAGAGCATGTGCACTGGTACAGAAAAGGTCTCACGACACAGGGAATCCAGGTCAGATAAACCCCTCAGGAACAGAAATGGGAGTAGCGATAACAGGAGGGTAGGTGAAGGGAGTAGGGTTTGGAGAACGAGGGAACCGACCTCAATGATCAATGCAGCACAATGCTATCTCTGAAATATTGTCCTTATTCTTTCTTCCCTATTCCTATAGAACCAACCAGTCAATCAGCCTGATTGATATGCATCTCATTGTCACAAGTCAAAGGAAGAGCACTAGCCTTGCCTAGGAAAGATTGGACTGCTTAGTGCAAAGGTTAGTGGTTCAAACCCAGCAATCACTCCAGGAGAGAAAGATGAGATTGTCTGCTCCCATAAAGAAGTAGTCTCAGAAACCATAAGGAGTCTTTCTGGAAGTCAGAATCAACTCCAATGGCAGCGGGTGACAGAATGGGCTTCTCTGGTTGCAGTCATGGAGGGAGGTTGTAGGCCTGGTCCTATTGTAGGGGTGGGTGTCCAGGTGAGCCCTCCCCTCTTATCACTATCAACATGGTCTTCATGGAGCAGGGAAGAGCCTCCAGAAGGGATCTTTTTACCAGAGAAGCTTGCATTGATATCTCTGGCAGGAAATGATTTAATTTTGCATTGGAGTGGAAAAACATTTCAGAATGCCTTTTTAAAAAATTTCTTCCTCTCTTGTTGTCCCCCCACCCTTATTATTTTGGTGGGGTGAGAAAGGGTTAGAAGGTACTTGATATAAACTTAGGATACTGCTCACTAGTTGTGATTTTCAAAATTGTCCCCCTTTGTCTTCTCCTTCCTGTTGACATCAGTGTGCCACCTCCTCTCTTTTTAGTCATGCCCCTCTCTGTCACAAACCAAAATAGTGGCTCTTTATTACACCTTCCATGATTATAAAATGCCTTACCACCACCTTGGAGAATTGGGGTGCTTCCTCCTGTGCCTCTGCTCCTAAGATGCCGTCACCGTTAGGGAAGGAGAGATGGGGCATTGGTGGTCAGTGGAAGAACTCCGTTTGACCAATTCCTGGCCAATGCACCTCACTGGTGGCCACCTCAGTTCCTCAGTGGAAGCGTATGTGCCTCGGTGATACTAGTAGCAAAAGCTTAAATGAAGCTTTCTAACTGATGCCCTCTAGAACTCAATGCCTGGTAATCCACTTCCACAAATCAGCCAATGGACACCCCATGAATCAAAGGACTCCGTGTTCACCTGATCTTGGGGATGGCCCAGGATGGGGCAGTGTTTCAGTCTTTGGTGCCTAAGCCTCTCATGAGTCAGGGCCAAGTCCTCAGGTAGCAGCAAACACCAAATGAATGAGGAAGAAATCTTCATTCTGTAGCTCCATCTTTTATCTTAAAAAGAAAATGCAAAGAAGACAATGAACGGCATTAACTGAACACAAAGTCAAAGGCGAAGAATGACAAGTACCCACACTAACTCACCATTCCCTGTGCCTCAAGACTTCTTGGCCTAGGGCTTCTTCCTCTTTGAAGAATTCCTTTACCTCTTAAAATAAACATGAAGTGAGCGTGTCTCAATGTTCCACAAGCGAGGAATGTCTGAATGACTTCCCACTGTATGAAACATAGTCATGGCAGGGAATCTGAAGACTGCTCAACACCTGGAATTTTCCTGTAATGTTTTAATCTGGGAACATCAAAGGAACATCAACATACTTGCGAACAAATTTGGAAAAGGCATAAATTGACTTGACGCGGCACACATAAAAGATATCAAACTTTCACAAGAACTTTGACACAGTTTTCAACAGCCTGTGGACTAATATTGCCACCAGGTGGACAAAATAAAATACTGCAAGGGATTTTTCTAGGAATATAGTGCGTGCCTGCGTGTGTGTGTGTGTGTGTGAAAGTGAGGAACCAAGGGATTATATGACTATATGAAACGTTCTTGTGTGAAATCACAGTAAAGTAACTTGTAAATAAAACCTACAAAAAGATCAGTCTCAAAAAGCTTCGTATCAGACTCATCCTCTAAGGTCTAACTAGGGCTACTAACAATTAGCACCGAGGAGCCCTGGTAGCTTGATGGGTTTACACATTGGCCTGCTAACTGCAAGGTCAACAGTTCGACTTCACTGGCTGCTCCGTGTGAGAAAGATGAGGCTTTCTGCTACTGTAAAGAGTTAGAGTCTCAGAAAGCCACAGGAGCCATTCTATACTGTCCTATAGGGTCCTGATGAGTTGGAATCAACACGATGAATGTAAAAATGATTAGGACCAGCTACATCATTTATACAGGACTGCGCACCTTGTGCAAGTTTCTCGATTTCTCTGCGCCCCAGCTGATCTACATATATAGCATTAGCAAATTCTCCTGACACAGCACTGCAAGGAGTGCGTTAACATTCTCATGTGTCGGAATGAAAATTGAGATTCTGTGGCTTGAAACAAATTAGGTATTCTTCAGCGGGTACGCATCCCTGTTCTACCAGTGCTTTGAATGCTATTTCATTTATGACGAGTTTGGTTGGATGGCGCCCCAAATCCCACCCACGGCCTTCTGTCTGTTTTGATCTTTCCACACAGGTGGAATAGACTTTCTATTTCACGGGAAACTCCTATAAAGGGGATGGAGGAGGTGATTTTGGAAAAGAAGAAATAACCACATCAGGGCGGCTCTCCATCGGCCATTGGCTGGAATTGTTTTCAGCTGGTATGAAGGGACAACACGGAAAAGATGACAGCTGGTTAAGGACACATTTTTAAGAAACCTGACAACAGAAGGGAGCTTAGGAAGCTACTCTGTCCTGACTGAAGCAGAGGGTGGGGTCAGGACGTAGAACCAGCCTGGGGAACCCATTCCTTCTCGGCCCTCAGCTTCAACATCAGCTCCAGCTCCACCGGGATTTCCAAGTCATCCCTCATTGCTACAGTGAAGGTGGAGGAGGGACGTTCTCCTGGCTAGCGCTTCTCTTTATTATTACTTAAATTGGAGCTTTCTTGAGAGGGAAACGTCAACACAACTCATCACGTTCAGTTGTACATTTCTATTACCTCGTCAAATTCTGGACAGCCGCGTGGGGGGTTATTGGTCCAATGGTAGAACTGTCACCTTTCATGAGAGTGACAGCTTTGATTGTCAGTGCCCAGTCCCTGCCCATCTTCAGTGGAGGTGTGTGTGTGTGTGTGTGTGTGTGTGTGTGTGTGTGTGTGTGTGTGTGTTGCGATGATACCAACCAGGTTTGAGTAGCAATTCTGGACTAGGAGGATGAGGAAGAAAGGCCTGGTGAGTGAGTTCCCCAAAACAGGCACTAAAATCACTAGGGATCAAAACGTCCAAAAGCAAGCATAAGGATAGTGGAAGAACAGGCAACAGTTGGTTTCCATATGCATGTGATTGCCAGGAGTAGAAGGCAGTTCCGGAAGACACATGGCAGCTAGCAACAACATACAGCTTTTTAATCACCCATTGAGAAATAACAACTTCGATTTTCCCATAAAGGTCCTTTGTGATCCAGGTGGTTGCTCCCCTCCCCACAACCGTCAGCTCCTAACTTGTCTAGACTGTCATATAAATAGGATATAATAGTATGTAGCCTTTTATGTCTGCGTTCTTTCACTTAGGATAATGTTCAAGGAGTGCATGTCTATTAGTGTGTCTACAGTAGTTTGCTACTTTTATTGTTGAGCTGTGGAGCAGTGTTCTATTCTATAGCTGTGCCGCGATTTATTTATTAATTTATCCCTGGAGTAAAGTTACTCTAAACCTTTGCAAACAGGTTTTTGATATTTTGTTTTATTTTGTTGTTTTGTTTTGTGTATATGTGTGTGAATACATTCATTTTCATTTAATAGGAGAGCTGCCCGGGTATTGGATGGCTAAAGTATATGGTAAATATATTTAAAAGAAAAAGAAGCTGCCAACATGGGTGCCAATGTGACTGTCCTACTTTGCATGATAACTAGCCGTCCTTGAGGGTTGCTTCTCCAGCACCTAATGTTGTCGACATTTTTAATAACTCTGCCTGATAAGTGTCTGGTGGTTCCTCATTATGATTCACTTTGAATTTTTCTCATAACTTATGATGGTGCATACTTTCATACATCTTTTTCTTAGTCTATGTGCAGCTTCAGAAATCAATTATATTGAATTGGTTTCAATAGGTCTCATTTGCTTTAAGTCAGAATTGACTATATGGCAATGAGTTTGACTTGGTTGTCTTTATTGATTTTCTACTTGTAGTATAAATTATGGAATTAAAGATTAAAGCTTAAAACATGCACTAATCTATGTGTATCAACTTGAACTTGTGTTTTTGAAACTCTGTTAGGTGCATACACATAAAGAATTTGATGTTTTCTGGTGAACTGATGCCCTTTATCATTTGTTCACGCTCTGGTTCCATGTTTTAACTTTCAAATTCTGTCTTTTATTTACATTTAATGTCATTATTGATGTGGTAATGGAAAAAATATTAACTACGCCTTGAACTGCCAGAAAAACAGACATATCTGTTGTGGAAGAAGTAGGACAAGAATTCTCTTTAGAAGTAAGGATGGCAAGACTTTGTCTTAAATACTTTGGACTTGCTATCAGGAGGGAATACACCAGGCTTCCTGAAATAGAGGGTCATTCAAAATAGAATGGATTTCAAATAGGTGAGATGAGACAGTGGGTTCAAACACAGCAGAGCAGGCCGTGTTTCATTCCATTGTGAGTGTCACTAAGGGTAGGAGCCAGCTGTATGGCATCGAACACCAATTAATATGGTTGGATTTAAAACAACTGCCTTGCTAGGTAATTTTTTATTCCCTGATCTCCTTTATTTCATCTTTCTTTTGAATTGACTTTATTATTTTTTCTCCAATTATTTCCATCAATGACTTATTAGTTTGTATCTCTTATTTGCATTGTTTACTTCAGATTCAAATAATAACTCTTTAACATATCACAGTGCTTAGCAAATTAATGTTTAACATAAATTGGTTTTTGGAGGTTAACCTAACCTTGTGTTCCTGGGATGAATCTCAGTTATGAAGTATAGCATGTTCTATATTTTGTTGAGATTGGTTTAATAATATTTTATTGCAGAGTTTCCCTGTTTATGAAATGTATCTGTCTGCAGTTTTATGTTCCTACAATAAATGTGTTTACCGTTGGTATAGTGGTAATACTTGCTTCATAAAATATTTTAAAATGCATTTCCTCCTTTATTCCTGAAGAATTGTGAGGAATTAAGGGTACTTTTTGTTTGTTTTCTTTGTCTTTCACTAGTAGATAAAATTTACTATAAAGTTATCTGTACCAGAACATTTCTTTGTCAGGATTTGTCTCCTTTGTTTAAATACAAGTCCATTTTATTTACTTCTTAAAGATCAATTTTATTTCTTCTTGAGTTATTTTTTATATTAAACCATTTTTGTTTGTTTTGGTTTTGGGTTTTCACTTTATCATCTTGTCTAAGTTGACTACTTTGGTAACCTAATTTTTTCCCAATGTACCTTTACAGGCCTTTGAGAATTGGGTGTCGTGCTAGTGCCTGAACCTGCTGATGTGATTCTTTCCATTTCCTTGATCACGTTGCCAATGGATCTGTGAAAATTTTATTTTACAATATTTTTTGTTTGTAGCACTTACTTTTTTTAAAATTAATAAATCTTTTTATTGGGGCTCATACAACTCTTATCACAATCCATACATACATCAATTGAGCAAAGCACCCTTATACATTCGTTGCCCTTGTCATTCTCAAAATTCGCCTTCCACTTGGGTTTTTATTCCTCTTCTTCTCAGTCTTCATCTTTTTCTTTTTCAGTTCCACTGATAGAAGTTTGCTTTGCCCCTTCTTTATTTGTGTTGATTTTTCTAGTTCTTGAAAGGTTAGATTGTTTTCTTGCTTCTTAAAATAACAGCTTAGATGATTGATTCAATACTCTTATAAAATAGAAGTTTAAACATTATAAATTTTCATATTCTACTCTATCCACACCCATGTATGTTGATATATTCAGTTTCTGTTTCATTAAATTTATTTTATACCCCTTGTGAATTACTTCTGTTTTAATTTCAAGAATCTAATTTTTACATTCCTTTTAAAAAATAAAGATAAGAAAACAAATGTTATTTGTTCAATAGACTTCCTCTTTATTCAAAAAAGTAGAAATAATATCACTGAAATTTTTCTAAGCATCAGAAGTTGGTGTAGACTCATCACTTAACATACTGTAGCAGGTATGGTTGACACCCCACTTCACCCCTCACATGGCTCCCCTTCAAGGTGTCATTACCTGATGCCCCGCTGCCAGTATGCGCATACCCTTGCCTGAGAATATTCTGTTTGCAGCCTTCGTTGCTGTACTGCTACAGACTAGAGGGACTGGGACCCTACCAACCTGTTCCGCAGTCCTCAGCCAATAATGGTTAGGAGTCAGCATTGTCAAGTTGACTTTAACAGTGATCCAGCAGTGTGAAGCTCCGCCCACATACATTGGTGGTGTAGCTTTGTGAGGCTTCCTGTGTTGACTGCCTGCCCTTTCTTGCCTCACTTCCTGTGCTCCATACCTGTCTTCCCTTCACTAGTCACATGCCTTCAGAGACTGCTCTTTAGGTCTCTTTCTGGGAGAACTACTCTAAGTTATATACTGTGCAGCATAGACTACATAGGTTTTTTTTTTACATGTTTTTTTATATAGCACAGGCATAAGCCTTCTCAGCTCTTTAAATCTTTTTTCTAAGTTGTAACAACATATAAATCTTTTTATTAAATTGTCATTTCATTAGCCATCCTAAATAAAATCTCCCCTATAAATAAACGATCCTTTCGTACTTAGAGGGAAAAAACAACAACTGTAAAAACCAAATTAATGCTTTGTTTTTATAATATTAAAATACAATAAAATGTGTCATATTTTATATTTTTCCAAGAATAAACAATCAGCATCCAATTTATGTCTTTTATTATAATTTAATAATACTGTGAAAGAGCTTAAAGTATTACAGAGTAGAGCAATGTAATTTAAATAAGGCAAATAGGGTATAAAATAGCCCAATATTGAGCAGAGAGAGAATAAATCAGTTGGGAAGAATAGAGAATTCGTTAGTGATAAAAGCACATATTTAATCCTCTCTGCTTTACATTTGAAATGAAAAATAATTGGGGCTTTATATTTTTTAAATGTTGGGGTTCATAAAACATGTCCCCAATATTTGTGGATGAGTTTGCTATATAGTATTTCATATGACACATTCTGATCTTAGTTCAGAAGAGGGGATGGCCAACTAGAGCCCACAGTTTAAATCCAGGCTTCTAAACACAGTTTAGAACCAGGCTTCTTGCTTCTTTTGTAAGTAATGCTTTGTGGGAACACATCCACTTGCATGTTTATCTAGTGTCTAAGCTGTTCTCCTATTATAATAGCAGAATGCAGTCTGGATGACAGAGACCATATGCTCCTCACAGCCTATCATATGTACTCTCTGATCATCTACTTCAAAGTCTGCTGTCCACTAGAACACTAGAGCATCAGGTTTTCCTCAACTCCACCGTCAAAAATCTTATGAATAGCCTATAAATCAAGTACCATGCTATAGTTCTAAATTTTAGACTTAGAAAACTTGCAAAATTACAGAGATTTCCCTAAGTTTCATGGCACTCATTTAATGTTAGCATCTTATGTGTTGTCATCGGGTGCTAGTGAAACCACTTGTACTCAGAGATGCCACCAGACGGAGTAGAAACACCCCTCAGGGTGTTCTAAGCGCCAATCGCTATGTTTGCCGAGCAAATCATCAGAGAAGCTGGGCTATCGTAAGAAGATTGTGGCATCAAGGTAGGAGGAAAGATGAACAACCTGAAGTATGCAGATGACACAACCTTGCTTGTTGAAAGTTAGACGCACGTGAAGCACTTGCTGATGAAGATCGAGGACGGGAGCCTTTGTAGATTGTAAAGAAAAGCAACATTCTCATGACTCGACCAAGAGGTAACATCCTGATAAGTGGAGGAAAGATAGTAGTCCTCAAGGATTTCCCCTTGCTCTTATCCACAACCAAAGCTCATCTAAGCAGCACTCAAGAGATCAAAGGATGTATTGCATTAGGTCATTCTGCTGCACAAGACTCCTTTAAAGTGTTGGGAAGCAAGAGTGTCACTTTGAGGACTCGAGCTGTGAGATTTTCAATTGCTTCACAATGTGTGTGTGTCAGTTGGACATTGAATAAGGAAGACAAAAGGAGAATCTGTACATTTGAACTATGGAACTGGCAAAGCGTATTAAAAGTACCATGGGCTGCCCGCCAAACAGATACGTCTGTTTTGGAAGAAGTACAGCCAGCTTGCTCTTTCTAAGCAAGGATGGTGGACTTTGTCTCAATATATTATGCATCTGAAGAGACTGTCAAAGGACAAATAGAGGGTCCTTGTAAAAAGGAAGACTTTTGATGAGATGGACTGACATCGTGGCTGCCATGATGAAGTCAAACAAACAGCAATCATGAGGATGGCATAGGACCAAGCATCTTTCATTGTGTTGTGTCCATACGGCCGCTATGAGTCAGAACCAACTCAGAGCAAAGACAACCACAGTCTGTATGGGGGTTCGAGGCCATGTTTGTTCTGAAGAGCCACTGGGAGGTTTCAAACGCCAATTTTTGTTGGCAGCCAAGAGCATCTAACATCTTGATGACCGTGGTGTAATTATCAAAATAATTAATTCAGAACTACCAACCGCACAAAAATTTCTGCACTTTCCCCACTGTCCTTTCTTGTTCAGAATAATCCAACTTAGGATCCTTCATTGCACTTGAGTATCATGTTGCCTCCTTGGGCCCTCCGGACCTAGGACAGTGATGGTTCTCCCATCTTTGTGATCAAGACCGTATGCCACATTTGACAAAGAATTCTGAGTTATTAAATGCCATTCAGAGATTAAAATCACTGATGCCCGACATGAAGACCAAATATCAGAATACACTAGTGGAGCTGCGTCCATTCACTGTATCATATGCCATTGTTGGTATACCCTACTTCTGGTGATGTTAACTTTGACTGCAAGGATTAAGGGATTGTCTGATATTTTCCCCTGTGTAGTTCACAAATGCCTTGTGGGAAAATACTTTGACTATGGATAGAGTCTCTTTCTCATTCATACTTTTGACTTCTAAGCTTTGCATCCCTGGAAGCTGACAACAGCCCAGTAGTAAGGTGGTATTTGCATGTGGATGGCTTTCTCTTACCCTCATTTTAAAATCTATGTAACGAAGTCCCATTTAATTTCCATTTGATTCATTTAAATCAGAAAGGATATACCCAAAGGTTTTTGTATTTTTCTTCCCTACAGAAAACAATATAATGCTATCATGGTTCACAGTGGTTTACAAGTTGTCCTAACTTTGGGAAGGTCATCAAGTTGGTTTCTGGGTTGTTATGCCATTTTGATACTCTTTCTTTTTAGGAAGAGAGCGTGAATTTTTTTAACTGTCTAGTACTAAACTATGATCTGGATATGTGCAAAACTGCTGGAGTATCATTGTTTCTGGGCTGTAGAAAAACTATATATACATATTAACATCTTTATTTCTGTAAATTCCCATATATATATATATATATATATATATATATATATATATATATAGCATCAGTTCAACTAATAGCCCTCATTCTGACATAATACCACCAAAGCATTAATTCTTATGGTTGTTAGATTCCTTTGCAGCAGTTCCAAGTCCTAGTGATCCTATAGGTTACACAATGAAAAACTACCCCACTTTGCACCATCTTCACACTTGCTACTGTGTTTGAGCCAATTGTTGCGACCACCATGTCAGTCTGTCTCCTGAGGACCTTCTTCTTTGCGATGACCCCACCCTACCAAGCATGATGTTCTTTTCCAGACACTGTTTTTTCCTGATAATGTGTCCAAAGTACGTGAGACAAAGTGTCTCCATTTTCACATCTAAGGAACCTTTTAGCTGTAGTTATTCCAAGGCAGATTTGTTGGTTCTCCTAGTAGCCCCTGTACTTCTAGTATTCTTCCCCAAATCGAAAATTCAAATCCATTAATTCTTCTTTGGTCTTCCTTAGTCACTGTCTATCCTCTACATGCCCATGAGAAAATATGATGCTAGGGTAAGCTCACCTTAGTCCTTAGTGGCATCTTGGCTTTTTTACCACTTTAAAGAGATCTTGTGCAATATATTTGCCCAATGCAATATGTCCTATGATTACTTGACAGCTTCTTCTATGAGCATTGATTACGGATCCAAACAATAGTCAACCTTTTGACCTCAATCCTTTCTTTGTTTATCATGATGGCTATTTTCCAGCTGTGGGGATTTGTATTTCCTTCATAGTGAACTGCAATCCCTACTGAAAGGCTATGTCTTTGATTTTCATCATCAACTTCTTCAACGTTTCTTCCCTTTCAATAAGCATGTTCGTGTCTTCTGCATATCGCACATCATTAGTAAGTCTTCCTCTGATCCATTCTACCCTTCCTTAACTCTTTATTTCTAACATCTTTTTGTTCTAATGGTTAGCAACCAGTCTCTAATTGTTCATACTTATCAGTTCAAACATGATGAATGCATAAAGTAGTCTTATAATTGCTCAGCTATACACCCATGAAAATAAAAAGTACCTTTACATTAAAATATTAATAAATATGTAAGACAAATGTGATATGTTCTGTGATGAGGAAGTGTGTATAAATATGAGCAAACTCATAGGGAAATATGAAGTTACACAAATTCTGCTCTGTGCAGGGTCTGATGAAGAAATGAATTCAGAATAATGAGATCATTGATTTCAAGGTGGATAATTAAGTGAAGCTTTTCTGTGAACCAGATATGAATTGGAGATTCTATGGTACTGTCAGGCAAGTGTTGACCTGCTCCCCAGTAGCTGCTTCATAAGAGAAAGGCGAGGCAGTCTTCATCCATGAAGACATTTCGCTTTAGAAAACTTGTACGAGCAATTCTACTCAGCTCTATAAGCTGGCTATGAGTTGGAATTCCACTTGAGAGCAATTTAATTGGGTTGGTTTCCTGTATGATATGACAATATATCAGTCCTTTCAAGGTGGGACGAAGCAAGTGGTAGAGTCTGATGGTGTGTTTTAGGTCAGAGCAGCTGAGTGTGTACACTACTGCTTCCCTGAACATCGGATACCAATGTTTCTGCTGCCGCAACACCTCTGCCAACCCCAAGAAAGAATGAACAATAAATGGAATCACTAGACTAAGAAAGCTAAGATGTTTGACTAAACTGTCATCATTAAATGTCTACAATGCAAAATGCACGTTTCACTGCCTTGCCTTTTGCTGACATCTGCTGGCATTTTCATGAAAATATACAGATTTGGGTGTTGTAAAAGATCACCTGGAAACAGAGGCTCAGAAATCTCTTTCCGAGACTGACAGAGTAACTGATACTGTCCTTTGGCCTCTGCTCATAAATAATTAGAAAACAGGTCCCCAACATGAAAGGCTCCTGTTCATCTGGCATTGAGCCAGGGGCCTTGCAGACCACTGAGAGTGAGGAAAGACCATGGGGCATCATCACTCACCTGGCTGGCCAGGACACTTCTCTGCGGTGGTGCCAGGAGGTGGAAGGTGGGTGGTTGGTGGATGATGACATTACTGAATGGAGAAGACCTTGTTAAGGTTCTGGCTTGCTGAAACAACTGGAGTTTGCAGAATAAGGACTCAAAGAGAATTACCTGGGGGTGGGAGTTGGTACAAATAGATGGAGTCCAGTTGTTGTTGACCCAAATCTTAGAAATCTGAATCCACTCTGCGATGCCCTGGAATAAAGTGCTGGTGATCTACTTCTGAGCAAGCATCCATCGGAAACCGTATGGAGCACCATTAGGCTCTTACCCACCAGAGGCACCATGAGTTGGACTGGACTGGTTTGGTCTGGTTGGAATTGAAGAAGTGAGGCTGTACCGACAGCGGTTCTGACAGTGTCTCTTGGGTTTGGCTTCGCATAAGCAGTGGGTGCCTCCTTGACCGAGGCTTAGCTGCTAGCAGCCCCTCTGTGGTGGAAACTAAGAAGATAACAGAGGTTGGAAGTGTCAGAAGAATGTAGAGTCCCAGTTCAGGCAGAGTGAAGATCCACCACGACACAGAGCAAAACCACCCTGACAAGACTCAGCCTGTTACCCAGTAAATGACTGTCAGAACAAAATGGTATGATTATGAGCCCTTGATTTGAACATTGGCCTTGGTTTGCCCTTGATTCCTGGGCATCCCATGTGGCCTTGTAGAAGTGCCTCGGAAGTTCCTAGGCTCTTTTTGGCTATACACTTTCTGGAAGAATATCATTAGGCCTTTCTCTCAAGGTGTCAATGGTTGGGTTTGAAACATCAGCCTTATGTTTAACAGAAGCCGTAACCACCTACCTGCCCCACTAGGACTGCTTTGTGGCTATTAGGTTCCCTGAAGTAATTTCTGCATCACAATGTGTGTTAATCTGGGTATTGTAGAGAAACAAATCCACAGACACTCATGTACAAGAGAGAGTTTTATATAAATGTTAAGTGAACATCAAGAAAACATTGTAACACAGTGCTGCCCAAACCCACAAGTCCAACATTATCCCATATGTCCGACACCAATCCACAAAGTCCTCCTCATCTCACAAAACAGATGCAATGATGCCGTCTGCAGGAGGAAAGCTGAATCGGTGAATATGTACGCATCTCAGAACTGGCAGGGGTCTCCATGTGGGTGCTCCAGCACCCAGGGCTGCATTGGAGTAGGTCCATGAGGCTTGTCCTCGGGGATGTCTTTCAGGCAGTGAGCTTTGCCAGCTGAAGCAGAGAACTGGCTAAGGCAGCTGCACCCTGGTCCAACCATCAGAAAGCAAGATATCTGAGAACTAGAAAGGTGAGGCTGACTGAGCCATTTATCCCTCTGCCCTTCAATTAACCCCACATGTGTTTATCGGCCAGGTTGGCACAATAAATTAACTACCTCTCTGTGATTCTGTGTACAAAAGAGAAATCACTGCCCTCTGCACAATCATTGTTTTCCTGTTGCTTTGATTCCACTGTTGCAGCCACTGTGTCAATCCGTGTCACTGAAACTCTTCTTTTTTGACAACTCTCTACTTCAGGAATTGTTGCTCCTCATCGTGTCCAAAGCAAATGACATGGAGCCACACCATCCTTGTGTTTTAGGAGAAATATGGCTGTCTTTCTTTCAAGACAGATTTTTCCTCCACTGGTCTGCCCATCCATGGTATATTAATATTCGTTGCCAACATCATAATTCAAAAACATCAATTCTTCAGTTTCCCTGATTCATGGTTCACGTTGCACAGGCATGGGTGGCAATGGAAAATGCCATGGCTTGAATCAGATACACCTTAGCCTGCAAAGTGGCATCTTTGCTTGTTAACACCTTACAGAAGTCTTTGGCAGCAGATTAAACCAATGAATCGTGTCATGTGATTTCTCGATGGCTGCGCCCCTGTGTGTTGAGGGTAGAGCAAAGGCAAATGAATTCCTAGACAACTTAAATATTTTTTTTGCTCATCATAATGTATCTAAGACCAGGTGGTAGGATCTTTGTTTCCTTTAGGTTGAGGTGTAATCCATTCTGAAAGCTGTGGTCTTGGTCTCTATCCATAGCTACTCCTTAGGGTCCTCCCCAAACCAAAAAACCCATGGTCTTTGAGGAGATTGACTCGGAGAAACCCTATGGGATTGAGTAGAACCACTCCATCAGGCTGATTAGGCTGAAATCTCCCACATCTTTCTTCCACGGAGGCCATATATTGGCCTTGAAGAATGACGTGTAGCCATCAGCCTTGTGGTTTAGTGTATGAGCATATTTGGCTCAATTTATGCTCTTAGTTAAAGCGGCAAAGTGTAGACAGAGTGAGCGCCCATGAGCTGCTCACCTAATCACTCAACCTTTGTTAAGGACATTTTAGGTCTATTATGGATGAAGGAATCAGGGTAGAAGCTCCATATGTAGTAACCCTTCAACCGAACAAACCTCATTGCATCTCATGGCACCCCTGTATGTTACAAGTCTACAGTATTTTTGTTTGGCTGTTATCTTCAACGCATAATGTTGCCAGGCCTTTTCTTCTGTTGTGCTGTTGGTGAGTTTGAATGGCTGGCCTTTCAATTAGCAGTCAAGTGCAATGTCTGTGTCCCCTATGGCCCCACAATAGTTCATAGGGGGGGGGGTAGCAATGCAGAGAAAGTTGAATGTATGGAGATGCCATGTTGAAAGGGATTAACGTCTGCTCCACTGAGTTACACTCTCACAGGTGAACCTCGAATGACGATGGTGAAGTCTCTGTGCTATTACCTAAATGTAGTACTGGGATGGATATAAGGAGGTAATATAGTTCTTAGGTTCTTCATAGGGGATATTGTCTAAGTCCTTTCTTTGCCAAGTTTTAATTGGCCATGCTAAATGGTCACCTTACTATTGTCTGAAGAGCAGCAAGAGATCACGCTTGCTAAAATAATTAAAGTAGGAGGTGGAAGTCCTGACAACACTGTCAGTCAAGCATTGGACTGCTAGACACAAAGTTGATCGTGGAAGTCTGCCAGGAGAAGGACCAGGCTGTCTGATCCCAGACAGATTGACAGCCTAGGAAACCCTGAAGAAGATCATTACCCATTGGAATCAACTCTATCCAGAAGGTTTTGTTACCCATTAATTCTCTTTTAAACAATTCGGTCAGGTCGGTGTGGAACTCTGATACTTAGGATTAAAAAAGGTTGTGCCTTTGGTGCCTTCAGCAGTGCCTACTGTGGAAAAGACCATGCAGGAGGATCCAGAGGGCAACAGGGCCCGGTCCATTCCACATTCGGCTAAGGCCTTGTTTCAAATTTTAAAAACTGGAGGCCAGCCAGATTCAGTTGCATTTTTACGGATGGAAACCAGTGTACATCTACTGTATTCTCATAGAGACATTTGGGTTTATGGGCATATTGCCATGATTAAGTGAGGACATACCTTAGAATGATAGCCATTAAAAGTCAGCTCGTGCACTGCATTGATGATACCATGAAAATTGGCTCCTTGGAGGAATAAGCAGGAGGAGTTAAGAACTGTAGCCATGCATTTGGCTAATAAGAGCTAACTGCTAAATGCAGGTAAAATGCAAAGCACTTTGTATTTCTTTTCCATGAATTTCTGGGAATCACACCGATTAGCACACTGAAGTACAGCTCTCTCCTGAAACATATGGAATTGCCATCAGTCAGCCTCAACTCTATTGCAACTGGGAAATGGCTGGCAGATTAGTTCCATTTATTTAAACACATTTTATTTTAAAAACAAACAAACATTTTATTGTGAGTTGGGTGAAAGTCTTCAGAACAGATGATTTTCCCATCCAACAATTTATTCATACTTTGCTTCATCTCAGTGATTGCAATTCCCACAATGCAACGTTACCCACCCACTTCCTTCCTATGTTTTCTGTTCCCGTTCCTCTCTGTAAACATGGTGTGGCAATGCCATTGGGTGTCTTCTGATCTCAGAGTGTGGGAGGAGGAGAATCACGTCAAGCCTCAGCTCTTGGCCAATTTTTATGAGACAGAAGTCAGCCACGACTCTACCCCACTGCCTTTGTCAAACCAGTTCTGACACCAACTGTCCTTCCCACCAAAGTCTACTTCTCTCTGGCTTCCAGAATCCATTGCAATGGGTACACAGAATCCACAGACAATACTATTATGGGGTGTATTGGGGATTCAAATGGGTTACAATTCAGGATTAGAAATCCTCAACAATTCTCTGATCAGGAGTACTTCTTCCCAGCCATGTCAGCTAGCATGAGTCTCTCTGTCCCTCCATTCTTTAGCTACATTCCCCTTTGGTGTCTGTCTTCTCAGGCAAGAGTTACAAAGCTCCCTTCAAGCTGTCAATAAATACCCAAAGCACACAGTACTCTGTCATAAGCCTCAGCCTGAAGACATGTGACACTACAGGCTCTGTGGGCTGGAAACCAGCCCTCTACTTGTTCTTTGGTCTGTGGTCCAGCTGCCACGTGTCCTCTCTCACTGCTCTTCGCTGCTCCGGCATCCCCGCTTTCTCCTAGAATATAGAGGTTCTCAGAGGCGATCCCAGGGTCCAAAAAATGTGCTCCGTTCCTGCTCTTCTTTCTTGATTATGAAATCCCTCTTTCCAGTTCTGATATAGCTTGCTTTTTGCCTAGTGGGATGGTAAAACTGACCAATCCCCATATTTGAATTCCATACACTAATTGCATTTTCTTACCGAATCATTTGGTAGAAGTTACATAAACTATGGCTAGAAGAGTCATGTCAAGTCAATTCACTTCTCCATGCTCCTTCTATCCCAAGCATTCTGAACTTTTCCCTTGTGAAAATGCTACTCATATGATCACAAATGGCCAATTATTGCACAGTGTGCATACCTCACTAGTTCTGTTCCATTCAGAGACCTGTCTAATATTTGGCTGAAAATGGAGCCATCGGGATCCATTCATTTGTAGAATGAATAAGGGATATGGGCTCGTGTTATACCAATCTTTCTGACCAGTAAGACTTGTACTTTTTATTTATTTATTTTTAAACATTTTATTAGGGGCTCATACAACTCTTATCACAGTCCATACATATACATACATCAATTGTATAAAGCTCATCTGTACATTCTTTGCCCTAATCATTTTCTTTTCTTTCTTTCTTTTCCCTTTTCTTTTTTTACATTTTATTAGGGACTCATACAACTCTTATAACAATCCATACATATACATACATCAACTGTATAAAGCACATCCATACATTCCCCACCCCAATCATTCTCAAAGCATTTGCTCTCGACTTGTACTTTTTATAACTTTGAATTTCATTTTACATTTTTCTATCACTCTATCTAGGACCTTCTATTGTGATCCTTTTTAGAGAAGTTGGTCGTGGTAGGCAAGTGCCATCTAGTTCTTCTGGGCTCAGAGACCTGGATATTATGTTCATGTGGTCCATTAGTCCATTGGACTGTTTCCTTATATCTTGGAGTTTCATCACTCTTCTCTCTTTCAGACCAAGAGTTGCACCTTAGAGGTGGGTTCGGGAGTTTTTGAGATCCCAATTGCTACTCAGTAAAGATACAAAACATGGTCTTTGTGGTCTAAGTTTGAGGAACCAGGTGTTTTCTAAGACTGGTTCTGAGTTCCCATTCCATCAAGGTGACTGGGTATGTCTTAAACTTTTCATAACTTTGCCGCCTAAAGATTGTCTACCTTTGTAGCTATATTTACAGCAAAGGTAAATACCTATGTACAAATGTCTTTTGTCAAATATCTATCTATCTGTCTGTCTGTCTATCTATCTACCCATTCTCCCACCTATATGCACTCAACCCATCCATACAGATACTCACAGATCACCGTTAGTGCAGCATGGTGGTGGTGGTAGGTAACTTAGCGTCTGTTCTGACTCATAGAGACCTTATGTACAACAGAAGGAAACATTGCCTGGTCCTGGGCCATCCTCACAGTTGTTCTTACATCTGTGCCCATTGTTGCAGCCACTGTGTCTGTCCATCTTGTCAAGGGTCTTTCTCTTTGTTGCTACCTCACTGCTTTACCAAACAGGATATCTTTCTCCAGGGACTGATCTCTCCTGACAATATGTTCAAAGTACATGTGCCACGAAGTCTCACTATTCTTGCCTCTAAGGAGTATTCTGGTTGGATTTACGGTATTCCAAGACAGATTTGTTTGTTCTTTTGGCAGTCCATGGTACTTTCAATGTTCTTACCCAGAACCATATTTCAAATGCATCGATTCTTCTTTTATATTCCTTCTTGTGTAGGCAATAGTATTTACAGTTGCTGCCTTTAATTCACTACTGCCTTTACTCATACTTACTCCACTCCCAGTGTCTTCCCCTGCCTTCCTCACTGTTTTGCCTACCTCCCTTTATTGTATATAGACTTCCCCTTCATCCAAGTTGACATGTGTTTATCCTCTAGCCAGTAATTTAGCCTTCCTTCTTCTCCAACCCCAGGCAACCGTCAAAGAATGCTTCTTTTAGGGTGCAAAGTTTTTATTGAGAGTTGAACTCAGTGACTACAGGCAAGATATTTCTATTTAAATCTATTGGCATATTGACAAAAGTTCTCTGTTTTTTTAAATCATAGAATGCGTTTTTAAACAAATACTAGTATTCTGATTCTACCCTCAGTAATCATGAGTGAAACTGCCTGATGTAAGGTCAGGACTTGATATTTTTTAAAAGTGCTTCCTTGTTGACATAGTGCTTGTGGATTGGGGTATTTTCTGCAAGATAAGCAGTTCAAAACGATCACCTGCTTCATGAAAGAAAGATGAGTCTTTGTACTCCTGTAAAGAGTTACACTTTCAGACACCTACTGGGGCAGTTCTACCCTGTTGTCCAGGGTCACTATGAGTTGAAACGATTAGAGGGTAGTGACTTTGTTTGTATTGTTTCATTTTCCTTGGTTAATTATGATGTTGAAGGAGGTTGGTAACTACTGGATTGGACCGCTACACAAGAATTTGATTGCAAGATTGACAAACTACCAGGGGCCTAACGATATCAGAATACCCAAAGCAGTTAGTCTCAGCCAAATTGTTTTCTGTACTGGAGAATACAGTAGAAAACAACCTACCACTCAGAAGAGCACCAATCAAAAGACAAACCACCACAAAAACAACAACAAAAAGACCTTTGAAAGCATGATAATGCCATAACCAGTTAGGAAAAGAACCAGGAACTGCTCTTGGTAGTAATGTGATTCTTGTCTACATGTAGTTTGCATAATGGATGCTTTATTAAGGGGTCCTAGTGACAAAAAGGTTAAGCACTTGACTGCTAACTAAAAGGGTGGCCATTAAGATCCACCCTGTGGCTCTGCAGTAGACAGTCCTGGTGACCCGCTCCTGGAAAGAATCCATGCGAGAAAACCCTGTGGAGCACTTCTCCTCTGTCACACGGGTCACGGTGAGTCAAAATCCTACACCCAATGACATGTTATTTCTGTGGAGCTATTCTGTTCTCCTCTCACTTTTCTCTTCTTCGGCATGAACAGGAAGATGACAAAAAGAAAGGAGGACAACGCTAAACTCTACCATCCTGTGTTGATGTCGGTCTTAGGGACTCTTTTAAAAAAAAATCTTTATTGGGGGCTCGTACAACTCTTATCACAATCCATACAGACATCCATTGTGTCAAGCACATATGTACATTTGTCGCCATCACCATTCTCAAAACATTTGCCTTCTACTTGAGCCCCTAATATCGGCTGCTCATTCCCCCCTCCCTCCTCACTCCCCCCTACCTCATGAACCCTTCATCATTCATAAATTATTATTTTGTCATATGTTACACTGTCTGATGCCCCCCCACCCTCTTCTCTGCTGTCCTTCCCCCAGGGAGGACGCTATACATAGATTCTTGTAATCAGTTCCCCCTTTCTACTCCACATTCCCTCCACCCTCCAGGCATCGCCACTCTCACCACTGGTCCTGAAGGAGTCATCTGTCCTGGATTCCCTGTGATTCCAATTGCTATCTGTACCAATGTACATCCTCTGGTCTAGCCAGATTTGTAAGGTAGAATTGGGATCATGATAGTAGGGGGGAGGAAGCATTTAAAAACTAGAGGAAAGTTATATGTTTCATCGTTGCTACCCTGCACCCTAACTGGTTCATCTCCTTCCCATAACTTTCAGTAAGGGGGTGTCTGGTTGGCTACCAATGGGCTTTGAGTCTCTACTCTGTACTCACCCACATTTACAATGATATGATTTTTTTGTTCTTTGATACTTGATCCTTTCTACAGCTCATGGTCACACAGGCTGGTGTGTTTCTTCCATGTGGGCTTTGTTGCTTCTGTACTAGATGGCCACTTGCTTATCTTCAGGCCTTTAAAACTCCAGATAATATATCTTTTGATAGAGGGGTACCATCAGCTTTCTTCACCACATTTGCTTATGCGCATGTTTGTCTTCATTGATCATATCAGGAAGGTGGGGACCTACTGATATGATTTTGAGTTCTTTGATGTCTGATAACTGGTCCCTTCTACACCTCTTGGTCAGACAGACTGGTGTGCTTCTTCCATGCGGACTTTGATGCTTCACGGCTAGATGGCTGCTTGTTTATCTTCAAGCCTTTAAGACCCCAGACACTATACCTTAAAAAGGTCTTAGGGACTCTTGGTCAGTCCTGTCTCAAAACAACCCTACATACAACAGAGAAAACACTAGTGAAGTCCATCGTTGAACCATGATGTCGATGCCTCTTGTTGAGACTCTTCATTTTTATTGCTGATCCTCTACTTTACCAAGGAGGACCGATCCATCTCCAATGGCCGATTCCAGTGAAAACATGTCCAAAGTATTTGAGATCAGTCTCATCCTCGTCCTTTCTCAGGTGTGTTCTGGCTGCATTGTTTCCATGCCAAGATTTTCATTCTCACTCTTCTTTAGTACTCTTAACCCCTGAAGCATTACTTCCATGTATCTAAGTAATGATACTCAGACATAATTATTTCCCAGGGCTAGAATGAGACATCATTCCTGACTCACAAGAGGTAGTAACTGTCTAAAAAGAGAGCCAAATCACCATGCTTATGATTTCAATGTCATGAATTTGGCCCTAAGCAAATATTCCTCATACACTTGGTGCCATGTCACCAGACATGCTTTCCACCTAGTGCTCAGGCTAACCCATGGACTTAATAGTTGATCTGAAAATGAGCAGTGTCTATTATGAAAGGAAAAGTTGTTTATAATGAAATTTCCAAGGTATCCTCGATATTTTCATTGAAGATTCAAAGTTAGAACTCATCCTTCTGACAACAGTCAAGGGCCAGTTGAATAAGAACTTTCTCCTCTGCTGCAGATGAACAAGCATCAGGAAAGCTATCGACCCAGGATGAATTGTGTACCAGGCACCACAGTAGTTCTTCAGCAGAGATCATTGTGGAAATTTATGTGGTCTGAAGAAACATTGGTCTATGTGGATCATTGGATCAAGTACAAATGGTTCACCAGGGCTTAGTATCAGGACAATTGATGGGATGGTTAGGAAGACAACTTGCTTGGAAGGAGAACTCAAATTGCACCATACGGAGCAATATGCTGGACTGTCATTTTTTATTAGCTGCATCATACTATCAAACATGCAATTGAATTTCTAAAGAGTCATAATTAATGGTTGCTCTATCTTCACAGCTCTGTTGTCATGGGCAACAAATGTAGCAAACTCGCTGAGTGATCAGTCATTCATTATTCAGGAGATGTTTCTATGATACAAACGTCTCTCTTTTCCTTAGTCTGAAAAGAATCACAGAAACCCATGAAATAGTATACTATTAAACACTGATATCTCCCAAAATAGCTGACTCCCTATGTTTTCATATTTTAGATTTTCTGCCAAAGTAAATACAAAAACTTTCCTGTGGCTCTACTTATAAAACATAGAGTCTTTTAATAGAGCACTGTTTTGCCCATTTACAAAATATTTCTTCTCTGTCTATGTGTGTGAATGTCTGTCTGTCTGTACGCAGTCTCTTTTCTTGATTTATATCAAGTAAGTAATGCCAACTCAAGGATCTTTCTTCAGATCTTATTATTAATATTCTACTCTGAGGAATATTTGTGTATCCATAGACATTACTAAAATTTCACTCACAGCTCTAGAAGTAACTACAGGTGTCTTTGCCCCACATACAATGGAAATAGCATCTAAAACCCATATTACTACTTAGTTGAGTACATCATGAATTTTTGAATTTTAACATGTTGGCGTCTTCAATTTCTGCCTGTAGAGCAAAGTACACATAGAATCCATTCATGTTATATGCCACAACCATTAGTACACACTTTTAAGTAACCATCAACAAAAACGACCATAGCACCAACACATCAATTGTCTAAGTACCAGGATGATTTTTTTTGAAAGGGCGTGTTGCATTTTGCAACTCCTAGTGGTTTCTGGTTAAATAGCATCATCCCATTACTGCAGGGGAAGAGAGAATGCTGCCTACAACAAAATAGTTACTACTCTGTAATTTTTTTTTCATTTAAAAATTACATATACTAAAATGTGCTCTTTAAGGTGTAGAGAGGTATGTGTTTTGATAAAGACAGAGTAATGTATAGCGCACCACCTATCTTTACCCTGCCCCATCCTTGCCACTGCTGATTTGTTCTCTGTCCATATTATTTTTGCCTGTTCCACAATCACTTATTAGTAGAATCGTTCATTATATAATCCTTTGTCTAATTTAGCAAAATACAATCGAGACATAGCTATGTCGTTGCACGATCCAACAGTTTGCTTTTTCTCGCTGAGTATATACAATAGAATGTGTAGCAGTTCGCTTATGCACTTGCTGGTTACAAACATCAGGGTTGTTTCCAGGTTTGGGTGGTAAGGAGTAAACATTTGCCTGAAGGATCCATGCAAACACAAGTTGTACGTATTTAAGGTAAATACCCAAACAGGTAATATTTAGGTAAATACCAAGTCAAATTTTCTTAGTCATATGGTTAAGTTTATATTCAACTTAAAAAAAATCAAGATGTCACCATATGACTCTACTGTTTTGCATTCCCATCAAGAATGTGTGAGTTATAGTTCGTCAGCCTTCTTACCAGTTCTTGACATTTTCTTGCTAAATATTATTCTAAAAGTATGCAGTGATACCTTATTGTGATGTCAATACATGTTACACTAATGAATAACTATAGTGAGCATATTGTTAAGTGAGCATATTGTTAAGTGTTCTGTGATGAAGTGTCAGATAGTTTAACCATTTAAAAAAATAAAAATGGCTTTTTCTTATTATTGAGTTTTGAGAATTCTTATATATTTTGTCATAAATATTATTTGAAAAGTATTTTCTTATATATTTTGTCATAAATATTATTTGAAAAGTATTTTCTTCCAGCTTACAGTTTCTGTGTTTATTCTTTTAGCAACATTTTCCATAAAGTAAACATTTATCATGTTGATAAAGCCAGCATATATATGTGTGTGTCCTGATCATGTTTTAATGGATTCTGCTTTGGGTATTATAGAACTCGTTGCCTGACGCAATGAGTTTTTCTTCTATAGGTTTTATCATTTTACATTTGGTATTTAGTTTTGTGGTTCATTTGACCTAATTTTTATATAAGATGTGAGTTGTGGATCAAGATGATTTGTTTTATCATTTATCCAACATAACTATATTTTCTCCATCAATATGTCTTTGTTCTTTTGTTAGAAATTAATGTGTGACATTTTATGTATCTATTTTTAAACTGTCTTGTGTTAGTCTGGGTAGACTCGAGAAACAAATTCAGGGACACTTATTTGTGCCTTAAGAGATATTTTTATATCAAAGAGCGATTCTATAGTGAGAAACATCCCAGCCAAGCCCAGATCAAGTGCATAAGAACAATATTAGCCTATATGTCCAAAACTAATCCATAAATTACTCCTGAGACTCACACAGCCATGCAACAATGCCTAATGCAGGAAGATCTCAGGCCAGTGGGTGGAAAGTCTTGTAGATACAATGGCGGTGGAATTATCTCAGCGCTGGCATAGGTCTCCACATGGTGACTCTGGCTCCATCAGTGTAGTTCCATGTGGCTTGTCAACAGAAATATGAAGAAAAGAGTCTATCCAGTCTCCTGGGAGGAAAAGAGGAGTTCCCAGAATCCTCAGGAGAAGATCATGCCTACACAGAGACCTCCTTGACTATGACTTGATTGATGGTTTAGACTCACCCCTTTACTCAAGTTGACAGGAGATTATGTAACTGGTACATGTCCATTCTATTGAATTGCTTTATAAGTCTAAATTTTCACCAATACTATGCTATTTTTATTAAGGTTGCTTTGTAGTAATTCTTGAAATTTGTATATCTTCTTAGGAAAAACGTCTTTTGAAGTCCCTTGTCCAGATTTATTTGGTTATATGTCTTTATAATAGTGAACTCAAAAGTTCTTAATGTACTTTGGACATCAAGTCCTTATCAGATGTACCATTCACAAATACTTCTGCTGTGATGTGTGTTGTCTTTTTATTTCTTTTATGGTGGCATTTGAACTACAAACATTTTAAACTTTAATGTAGTCAAGTTTATCTATTTTTGTTTTCTGTTGTTCGTACTTTCTGTATTGTATCTTAGAAAGGGTGGCTTAATTTAAAATCGGGATGCTCTGCTTTTGTTTTCTTCTACAAGTTTTATAGTTTTCACTCCTATCTCGCAGCCATGGAATGGATGCTGACTCATAATGACCCTATTAAGACGGGAAGAACTGTCCCTGTGAGTTTCCAAGAGTTTCTACTCTTGAAGGCAGTAGAAGCCCCGTCTTCATCCCTCCCAATAGCTGGTGGTTTTGAACTCTAACCTGTGGATCTCAGATGAATATGTATTCATTATGCCCCATGGCTTCTATTTAACTCCTATATTGATATTTTGTCCATTTTACCCCTGATTTGCAGATGATGTGAGGTTGAGATCCTACTTTTTTTTGCATGTGAATGTCCAGTTGTCTCAGTATTGTTTGCTTAAAAAATAACTTTTTTGAGATCACTGGCTTGTCAAAAACCAATGACTGGAAGTGTAATGATTGGTTGTGCTAGATGGCTGGTGCCGTGCCAGTACAGAACTGTCTTGATTACCATCACTTTCTGTTATGTTTTGAAATCAGAGTGTGTATTCTGGCTTTATTTTACTTTTTTAAGGTCAGTGATGTCCCTAGCCCCAATAGCTTTTCTGAATTCAGCTTGAATTTCTCACAGGTTTCTGCCTAGGCATGATAGATAATATATTCTGTTGGGTCACCTTTCTTTGGAATGGACACACTTGAACATCTCTTCTAGTCAGCTGGCCTTTACTTGCTCTGAATTCCGTGTTTTTGGTCAAGTATTATCAAAGATGAGTACAAACACTTGTGTTTCAAATTATTGAAAAAGCATAAATAAAATCCACTTATTTGAATGTAGTATCTCAATATTTGGATATAAAATCTTTCCTATGTCAATATTAGACCAGAAAATTCATGAAGGACATACCTGTCATAAGAAACAGGGGCGGGGGACCAACTTAGGATTTTTCAGAATAAGTTCTAAAACTAAACAGTAACAGTTAGTCCAGAGCTATGTGGTGTAGTGATTTACACATTGACGTAGTAACTGCAAAGTCAGTAGTTCAAATCCACCAGCCGAACCATAGAAGAAAGATGAGGCTTTCTATACCATAAAGATTTATAGTTATGGAAATCAAGAAAGGCAGTCTTCCTCTATCCCCTAGTTTCTAGGAGTTCAAATCGACTTGATGACAGTGAGTTTTTCTGATTTTAAAAGTTCATCTGTTTTAATTATCCATGATCTCATTGGTTACATGCATATTATAAAAGGAATCGTGAATGTGTGTCTTAATCAATAAACAATTCAATCTCTAATGGTGTGTATCATCTGCCAAGTCCTAGGGGGTGTAGTGGTTACATATTGGATGGTGAGCCGCATGGCCAGCAGTTCAATACCACCAGCCTCTCCAATGGTGAAAGACTGGGCTTTCTACTCTCATAAACAGTTACCGTCGCAGAAGCCCACAGGGGCTCGCTATCAGTCAGCATGGACTCAATGGCAGGGAGGACTGAGTGTTTGAGGTCCAGTTCTGTCATCGCAGAATTCAATAAAGCTGGTCTCCATCTCATAGGCTCCCGAACTGTTTTGGGAAAGCCAGGCACAAAATTCAAGCAAAAACTATTTTTCTTGCTTAAAGAGAGAAGAAGAAATCAGAGAGCTTTTTCTTTTCGAAGGAAATCGAAAAGACCAACTGGAAGGAGGCTGTGCGGCAGCCCTGTGCTTTGACATTTTCAGTTTGTGTCATTTCCCTTGCTGGCAGCACTTAGGACTTCATACCGACCATCGGTACAAAAGCTCAGCACGGTTCAACCTCAAGGGGAAGTCAGCTGCTCACGGGAAATGTTAATGCATCACAGAGTTGCGGAAAGGATTTGCTGTGATCCATCCGTAAGAGTTGAGAGGGGCTGAGTAATGATGACTTCCAAACGTACCCCCAAATCACAGGAATATAGTACAGGTGCGAAAGTTAACCAGGTTGGCAGTGACTATTGCACTTTTAATTATACCAATTATCTGTGAAGTTATGTGACAATGACCATGAACACGCACTGTGAATTATGCCCCGCCCCCTAGATCCTGGTGAAACCAAGGGAGAGCTGGTTATGGCGCGCCCCTGGGGTGTGAGCAGGACACTGCTCAGACGGTGTGAAAGATATAAAACCTCAGCTTTGTCTCCCCCGTGCTTTTGTGGATGAGGCCACATTCGGTTTTGCAGTGGAAGTGTTGCTCCGTTGCTATTTCTATTTATCCTGAAGGACTGGAAGCAAAGCAATGGGGGAGCTGAGACTTAGAAGTAACTGCATTCGCTATCTAAGAAAGATTAAATGTGCCATAAAAGATTCTCAAGGGAACCATAGTCATGAAAATGCTCTCTGAAAAGATGTCAAGGTTTCTGGGAGGAAATGGATCAGACCAGGGGTCAGTTCTGAGTACTGTTGCTACAGCAAGGTTTCTGAGGCCAACGTGGGGATGTCTGTCTGGGAATACAGACCAATGCACTGTGTGATCCAAAGGTGTGTCTTGCTGTGTCCCCCACCATCCACCCCCCAAAAAAGTACTGGTCTCCCATAAATCTTTTCATAGATCTCCTTACATGTTGATACAGGGAACAGGATCTTTAAAACTAGCTTTATTTTCTTCCGATGATCTTAGACTTGTAGATGCAAAGATCATGGGGCAAGGAAAAGAAAGAGAGGGAAGGGCAAACAGACTGTGGGTTAAGGGTAATCTACAGCTAACACTCTTATGAAACATGTTTACCTGAGGAGGACATGTCTCTTCTTTCTAGAGTAATGTTACATTTCCTAATGACCCCTGGTTATGGGTTCAGGTAAGGGGTGCCTTTCCATTTTAAAATAAAACCCAAATCCTTGTCGTTGGAGGCCTTCCTGACTCATGGTAACTGCATGGGCTACCTACTAGAACTGCTTCCTGGGGGTTGCTAGGTTCTCATCTTTACTGGAACAAGTCACCAGGTCTTTCTTCCTCGGAGCTTCTGGATGGACTCAAAGCACAAAACTTTCATATGACAGCCGAGAACTTCACCGGGGCACCAGGTGGGCTCCCCTGAGGTTACAAGCCTTGTACGAAAGTGAAACTTTTGTGGCTCAAAAAGTTTTGCCTTTTGGTTTTGCCAAATGATCTGAACTATTTTTAGCCTGAGTAATAGATTCATCATCTTTACATTTTTTTTCTCCTTACACAATTCTTCTCAGTCCTTCCCAGTTGCAGGTCTGCAAACTTCAGTTCTTATTCATGCAGATTGAATGCGACTTCCATGGAGGCTGGAAGAAATGTATCTAGCCTACTTCTCCATAGCTTTCTTGG
The DNA here is from genome assembly GCF_050624435.1 of Tenrec ecaudatus. NCBI lineage: Eukaryota > Metazoa > Chordata > Mammalia > Afrosoricida > Tenrecidae > Tenrec > Tenrec ecaudatus. The sequence goes on from NC_134544.1 coordinate 16,745,829, forward strand.
TTTCCATTGTAATGCTCAATGCAGACTTGGATAAATGTCTGATGTAAAAATAATCTCAGTCTAGTGGTATACATAAATATGAAGCCAAAGTTACAAGTAGTGCTTTTAGGCTTCAGTTCATGCATGTGCTGGTATAATCCAAGAAAACTGTGTTTAAACTTGTCCCTGTGGTGAGTGGATGACTGAAGACCAGTTATCTCAGTAAGTGCTGTTACTCTCATTAGGTTGCCTTCAAATTTAAAAGAAAAGTCCACCTTGAGAGGATCTCCTGAGCCAGTTAAATTGAAAGCAGAGCAGACACCTCAGACGATGAAGGCAATGGTTTGAAAGACTCCAAAAGTAGTAACCTTGACCTATCTTCTCAAAGGACACCAAACAATCACAGGCCCTTATGAGTAAGACATCTTTAAAAAATGCATTGGTAAGAAAAGGGCGAGAGAATTTTGCTGAGGAGCCGCTTTCCATTTTGACAATGCAGCTGATGATTCTTCAATCACAGCAAGGGCTGTTCTAGGAGAATTTTAATGGGAAACCTTACCCCACCCACATTATACCCCGAACTTGCTCCTTTCTGCTCTGTTTTTGTTCCCTGAGTTCAAAGACCAATCAAAAGCAACATGAAGTAAGTCCCTGGAGGATGTCTGCATTGCCTTTTTGAGGTGGCATAAAACGCAGAGTTCAAAAAATTTCAGGGAAGGGTAAGAGAGACGGGAACACAACCTTCAGAAATGTACAGCTCTCGATGGAGGATATTTTGAAAAACAAACCTCCTTTTGATCTTTATGTTCAATAAAGGTTACCATCATTTTGTAGCAACACCCACTGTCTTTCTCTTTTATATCTAAATATAAACTATACATATCACATGTGATATTATATATATGTATAGTTTTTATCCATATACTCTACCATGAGTTTCCACACATGGAAATCCATGTGTCATACTAGAGTGAATATGATTTTTGAAGCAGAAGACAATCAGTTTAAACGTCTACTTGAGAAGAGAGAAGAAATACATTTTGTGTGTCTTTAAAATGATTATTCTCATACTCTGTGGGTGTTAGGTTACATGTCCACTTTCTCTAGCCCTCATCCCTGTTTGGTTAAATTCATGCTCTTCGCGTTGTTAGAAATATGTTGTCACGGAGCCTTCAAATATTCAAAGGAAGAAAAAGAGTGGCATGTAAAATCCCTTTGAGCATTTGCTGCATACCTTGTACCTTGTAGCAGCAAGAAAGACACTCTCTTTAGAGACTTCCTGTAAGTCCTAGAAGGCAAACCATGGACTTCATGAAACACAGAGCTCGCGGTAGATCCTTGATTGCAAAACCATAATCATCGAATGAAGTTTAAATAAAATGTGCATAAAATAAGTTTGGCTAACTGTGAAGGAACACGGTTATCCAAGTTAAAGTGGGAAGGGGGTGATGAGCATTCTTCTTTCTGTAATTTACATATCAGAAACTTATTTTCAGCAATGTACAAGAGAATTGAGATCATTGGAAATGTTGCATCCTTCCCAATATGAGATGAAACCATCCTGACTTGGTTCCTTGGGTTTAGCCAGAGACTCTTGAAGGGACTCATGTGTTCACTTCTAGACTCACTGCCATGGAAGCAACTGATCTACCTCCTTTGAATTTCATTCCCCTCCCCAGTCACAAAGCTGACCTGCTCTTCTTGTATCCATCTGCCTCTGCAGCCACCAGCCTAGGGGGCTCCTATTGATCTTGGGGTCATCAGCCCCCCCCCAAAGTTCTTGCATCAGAAAAATCTTCCAGCTTAACACCTGACCCATGGGCTTGGATTCCCCTTAGATTTGGACTGGACTTGCCGACTTCTACTGCTGTGTGAGCCATGTTATTGATATAAATCTCTCCCCCGCCCCGATTCCTCTCTTCTGTGTGTGGTGTGTGTATGCATTACCAGTTGAGCTTCTCTAGAGAACTCAGCCTAGGACATAGCCTCAGGGATCAATAAAAATGAAATCAATGATATAAAACTTCATTTTACTTTTTTTTTTAATGTCTGGTTCCATTTGACACAGGAGAAAATTAAATAAAAAAAGTAGCATATGTAAAAGTGATTCATAGTTTTAGGTCTATATAACTGAATAATGTCACTTACCTGGCACCACTCTGTGGTACCCATCAGTATCATGTGGTATTATTCTTATGAAAGGGGAACAACATCTGCTTGAGCTGCATCATCTGACAAATGAAATAATAGGATTATGTATATGTAAATTTAAGCAAGGCCTTTGACAGCTTTTTTGATCATATCCTTTTCAGATCCTGGCAATCTTCAAATTTTTGAGCCATTACTTATCAGCATCATGATATTTGACATGTTATTTACACTCTTGAAACCTTATATCCTCACTCACAATACAGAGATGATCATTTAAATCATCATATTTATAGAAAAGTAAATGGGTCATGCAAATGAAGATGCTGAGCATAACATCTGATTAATCGCAAGTGATTGGTTCACGTTCTCTATTATTATCTCAGAAGAAGGAACAAGTCTGTCTTGGACACGTATTCCCAGAGTACTCCTTGGAAGAGACGATGGTGAGGCTCCCTCTCATGTGCCTTAGATATGCCGTCAGGAGAGCGCAGTCACCGGGGAAAGACATCACGCTTGATAAAGCATAGGGTCAGTGGGAAAGGAGGAAACCTTCAGTGAAATCCATTCAAACAGTGGCTGCCACAATGGACTCCAGCATGGCAACAACTATGAGGCTGGGGCAGGGCAAGGCAGCGTTCCTTCTGAGTTCACGTCACTCTGCTTCAGAGCCAACTCCATGCAACATTATCACCTCAAAACTGGACCTAAAAATCCAAACTACACTTCAATGTGGAGCTGTATTATTCAATTTTGTGGAATGTTGCACATCATAGAATTACAATAGTTGGTGGTTTGGGATGACATGAAAAACAGTCTTTAGGAAAAAAATTAAATCAATGCATAGACATTAGGCATAAGCTATAGTCACGTCTAGATAAAAATGCAGGGATCAAAGGGAAAATATGTCACTCTGCCATCTCTTTTCCTGATTTTCTATGACAAATGGTATATTTTAGACACCTTAAATGCTTGAGGAAAAGAAAGAGTCTTTACATTATTTTAGTTTTAACAGTGACAGAATACTCCTATAAGATATCAAAAAGATCTTCAAGCTAGGGGATCTTTCATGTAAGAACACATAACTTATGTTAATTTATAGAATGTCTACAACAGGATTTCTCCTTTCTTCGCAAGGGGAAGAATTTTTGTCACCAGAAAGAAATGCTTTATTTACTGATAGACACCAAGGCAAGTGCATGACCTTAACCTTTTAACGGGTTCTCACTCCTGCTACTATGGAATGAATGAAAGTGACACATTTACTAATGTATATAAGAGAGGGCTTCAGAAAGTTTGTGAAAAAATAGAATTAAGAAATATTGGAATGTTCCCACACAAAGTAAAAAAAGTATTTGAATCTCTCTCTCTCTTTCTCTCGTATGTGTGTGTGTGTGTGTGTGTGTGTGTGAGAGAGAGAGAGAGAGAGAGAGAGAGAAAGAGAGAGAGAGAGAGAGAGAGAGAGAGAGAGAGAGAGAGAGAGAGAGATCAAGAACCAATACCCAAACACGGCAGAGAGACTGACAGAGTATTAAAAAATTCTAAAGGAGGGACTTTCACCTACAATATCCCTTTCCTGTAATCATGACAACAGATGTGTTTAACTTGGCATTGCCATTTGCTATTCACATCGACGGATCATAAATCCTTCCCAAGCTGTCCTCAATAAAATTGGTCACCATCTGTTTTGGTAGTGGCAGGATTTGGAAAGACCATTTGGGGACAACGTTGCCATCTCCCCAGCCTGGGGTGGCGCACCGGCCCGAGTCTTCTGCTAGATCAGTGCTTTAGTGTTTGTCAATGCAAGCATTACTGACAACACACTTTACAAACTTTACTGACAACACACTTTACAATCCTCTTCCATATTCAATATGGCTACATGACGATCTTGAGCTTCAAGTAAACTGCAGACTATTTAAAGCTGTCAGGGATAATTTTTATCATGTAGCCTAGTCCAGAGAAGCAGCATAATTTGTATTCATGCAATACTTCTTGTGACTCCATGATACAGGGTCACCAAGCTCATAAAAATCACATAAGTGGAGGGAATGCCTCCCAGGAGGTCTTGTGACGTGCTGTTGATATTCACGTGGCAATTCAAATATTAGAAGTAACTGAGGAAGAGTTTATATTAATTAAGGAAGAAATATGAGGAACATATTTTAGACTGTAACTGGCCATGTTGGGATTGTTAAAATGGACCCTGGATTTTACTACAAGGGTACTGTTTGACAATAAAATATAGTTGGTAGATTTTTATTTAGATTTGTTGTTGTAAACTTAACAGAAACAGGCTCCTTTAATTGTCTTATACATCTTTTTAATTAATAATTCACTTTATTGGGGGCTCTTACAGCTCTTATAATGATTCATCCATCAGTTGTATCAAACACATCTGTATATATGTTGCCATCATAAATTTCAAAACATTTTCTTTCTGCTTCAGCCCTTGGTATCAGCTCCTGTTAATTTCCGTTCTTCTGCTAAGTCCTTGTACATTTTCGATTGAGCTGCACTGAATCAGCACCTACATTTTAGCAAGAAGTCCAATTTGACCTCACCATGCATTCCACTAGAGAAAGATGAGGCGATCTGTGTCCATTAAGATCACAAACTTGACGGGCTAGTTCTACCCTGTCCTCTTGGTTGGCTGAGGGGCTGAACAAACTCCCAGGCAATGGGCTTGGGAATGGTTTCAAGCCCTTGTAAAAGTGGACTTTCTTCCATGAAGTGACTGGTGGGTTGGGTAGCAACCAAGTGTTCAACTGAACAATTAGGGTTTCTTACACACTTTAAAATTTATGCATTTTTCTATTAAGAACTTTGCAAGTGGTCTTGCTCACACTATAAAATATTTAAAGAAGGAATCTTGTGAAAAACAGAAGGCAACAGAAAAAAATAAGCCCTCTTTTATGACTTACAAACCATGGAAACATATTAACATTGTAATCAGCGGGTACCTGAAAACGCTGATACCAGAAATCCTGACATTGGCCTGTCCTCTCACTGCCATTGGCTCAGTGCTGACTCATAGTAACCCCTGTGAGTTCCCAAGACTGTAACTGCTGACAGGAGTAGAAAGCCCAGTCTTTCTCGCACAGGGCTACTGGTGGTTTTGAACTGCCGACCAAGTTACTTAAGTAAATGTTATACTAGTATAACTCAAAAAGTGGTGGTACTATCATAAAATTAGTATTTTTGAGGTGTGTTTAAACAGATTTATAAAATTAGTGTGGTGGGGCTTCTAACCGTTTGTGGAAATGAAATTTAAAGATAATGGAAAATTTTGACAAAATTTATGAAGCCCTTTCATCAGAAACATGTGTCACATGACATGTAATGGTACTGATATCCTTAAGGAAAGGATGAACTACTCCTATTGCCGTGATTCTCATCTTGATTTTTTTTTCAGTATCTCAAATTTGTTAAGTTCCTATACCTCTTGTTTGGTTCTTCAGAATTATAATTATTTATATCCAGTCCCTTCTGTCACTAACTCTTCTACCCGAGGATGTCACCTAAATATGGATACTGTCTTATTCAATTAATACTCCTAACCCGTATGGAAACACTTAGCAAATATTTATTGACAAATGATTTAACCAAAGTTTAGGTAGCTCAGGTGAGTGCATCCTTGACATTCACTAAATATTTTTGAATATACAAATGATGACTGGGTTATTTATCTACCAAGCAAACAAAATAATCCATCACATTTTACAAAAGACTGTTCACATTAGAGACACCACAACCAACAAAGCACCCGTGCACTCTCATACATACAAACACCTTGTTCTTTGGAGTTCTTGATTTCATTCAAATTTGAGTTATGTTTATGTCTCGCCTGAAAGTACCGGAAGCAGACATTGGTTTACTCAGGTGAAATTAAAATTTTAATGTTATCCGGAAAAACAAATGTAATTAACTGTTGTTGTTTTTGCTAAGTGCATGCAATCCACTGCCCATCCCTGCACCATCCTCACAATTGTTCTGTTCAAGCACACCATTGCAGCCTCGGGCTCAATCCACCTTCTCCAGAGTCTCCCCTGTTCACAGTTCCTCGACTTTACCAAGACTGATGTCTTTCTCTAGCTCTGCTGGTAACACGTCCAAAGGATGTGAGCTAATGTCTCACCAGCATCACTTCTCAGGAGCATTCGGAGTGCTTTCCTTTCATGACAAATGCCTGGTTCTTTGGTAGTCCGAGGTCCTTTCAATATTCTTTTCCAGCACCATCATTCAAATGCATCAATTCTTCTTTGGTCTTTCTTTCTAATATCCCACTTTCACATGCTTATGAGGTGATTCACAATACCATGGCTTGGGTCAGCATTGAACACATTAAAGAGGTCTTATGTAGCAGATTTACCAGTGCAAGGCATCATTGCATCTTTTTTTTTTCTGCAAACAAGTTTTATTTAAATAAGTTTAAATACATCACATCACATGAAAACTGAAGGGGGGGGGGGCAGTTGTTACTTCACGTGGCATCGGGCAGCTGTGGCTGTGAAGTTGCGAGCGCTCCAGCTGGCTACATCCATTTGCAATGTGTTCCCTTGTCAAAAGTTTAACGCGGATCGAAGATTGGCCTCACAGGCTAATGATCTTTGGACACCCCCTTGCTAGGATATGTCTGGTCAAAAAGAACCAAGACCTTGGTGGCAAAGCCAAAAGCCCTATCACCTTACCGGAGGGAAGGGGCTGATCTCCAAAGACCCACCCCCTTGTCTGGTTGGCCGCAACACCAGGGGATCTTTCTCTTGCTACCAAAGCGTCCCGCTAGTGGTACAGCTGCCTCATCCCTTCCTCCCACGGGGGGCCGGCTGTCCGGGTGGTAGATGCCATTTCCTGAGGGCAGGGGAGTTTCTGTCCAGCCATTGACATCTGAGAACTCGGGGCTCTGCGCTTGGCTGAAACATGCTATTGTTTTGTTTCAGACTGGGCACTGCCAGGCGCCTACTGCTCGACCTGTTTCAATGAGGGACTTCAAGACTAGACAGCATGGCTCTTTTCAGTGTATTGCATGAAGGAGTTACACTAGTCCAAGTTAAAAGTGGACCCCAAATGGTTACATCATACAAGCTGTGAGGTTTTAAACTTGTGACAAGGGACAGAGGGAATTTTTCTACTCATTGCAAGGAAATCCTCACTTAAGCTTCCGTGAGCCACAAGCACTTAAAACCCATGAACCTTCAGCTGGTCGTCCTTAGCCAGTCCAATCTCTACAAGGAACTGGCATATGTTCTTGCGCTGGTCACCCTGGAGCTGAATCACTTCTCCATATTCTGGATGCTCAATCACAGTACCATTGCAGGCAAATTTCTTCTTAAAGGCCTTCAGTAGCTTCTTTTTGTCGTAGTCATCAGCGATCCCTTGGACAGTGGTCAGGGTCTTCCTGCCGTTGCGCTGTTGAATTCTTATATGGATATAATCCTCTGTCCCCGCAGGCAGCAGGTCATCACCCTTACTTGCATCAGCAAAGGGGTCGAAAGAGTGGAGGTTCTGGATAGCGGACATATGATACGATTCCTTTTCCTCAGTGGAAACGACCTGCGGAAGGCGGCGGCTGGAGAAGGCGGGCAGGGGGGACGGAGCGTCGGGAAGCGAGGGGGAGGCTGCTGAGTCCTTGGCGGCGGCTCAGTGACTGGGCCATCTTTTTCCTGCTGCTTCCATGAGCCTTGATTGTGCCTCCATGAGAGACAAACTCCTTGACAACTTTGATCTTTTCTCCTTTGTCATGATGTTGCCAATTGGTCCAGCTGTGAGGATTTTTTTTTTTTTGCATTAGGTTGTCTTCCATATTGATGACTGCAACCCTTGGTCTTCAGCAGCACATGCCTAAAGTCCTCTTCGCTTTTAGCCAGCAAGGTTGAATTCCAGCAAATGGATGCCAGTCACAAAGACAAAGAATAGAAGAGAAAATTTAAATAGATCGAGGATCAGAGGGATCTTATGTCACAGAGGGAAAAAACTATCAGAGAAGGTGTCCCAGTCGAAAAATGCTTCTTTGAAGAGTCCATTTTAACCAGAGGGAAGTCTGGCATTGTGAAGGAAACAGAAAGGCAAAGAATGGGCATCGAGAAAACAGACAAAGCACCTTGGTTTCTTAATTGTCACCCATAGTAGCATGAGTTTTAAAAAATTCCAGTGCTTGGTTGGCTGAGTTTTAAAGAGAGGAGTCGATGTAATGATAGCAAAAATATTTAATTTTTCATTAATATTTACATCGTTCCTACATAGCAATTCATCAACACCTATCATGTATCCTGTTTCCTTTTATCTTCCACTGTTCTCCAAATCAGCAATATACTGTAACGTGCAATAGAAAGTACTATGAACAATGCAATTACTCTTGATTCCGAGCCATAGAAAACATAAAGAAACCATGGTAACCGAACACATTTTAAAGTTTTTAAAATTAAAAGATTATCCTTGAAGCCAAACCTTAAAAGGAAAAGAAACTTAAGTGACTTGAACTTCACCAAGTAAAATATTTATAATGATTGTTACGTGCACTTTAAAAGTTTTCTCAGGATATTTTATAGATGATAGATTCAGGCAGGAACATTCACCAAGGATAACATATGTCTATTAAACTGTCTCAAAAACTGAAACCCAAACCAACCAGGAAATAACTAAAGGAACCCAGGTTTCGGTAGCAAATGAGGGCAACAAATGTCCAAATGCGCTCGACACAATGGATGTGTATGTGGATTGTAATAAGAGTTGTACGAGCCCCCAGTAAAATGATTAAAAATATGCAAAAATAAAATGATTTCTTCAAAGACTTACAAACGTATTGGGTAAGTTCCACATGTATGGCTTTAGACATGCCTCCCTCTGTCTCAAGGCCATGGGACCCCTGTGATTAAATATATCAAAAGAGAGCCTCCATTCAAATGAGCTCCTTTAACGTATTCTGAAGAAGCTTCTGAATATTAAGTATAGGAAGTTTAAAACATAAATCTAAGGTAGACTATCTATTCAAGGTACAAATCAACCCTGAAGTCTGAAAATCTGTGGGTTTGAACCGCAGACCTTGCAGTAAGCAGTTTAATGCTCACAGGACACCATCACTCAGGCTCTCTCGCAAATTATTTTATATGCCAATAAATACTTACTCCTGCCTTGTGCTAGAATGCATAGTCAGAATTAAGTATGACCAAAAATTCATTCACCTCAATTAGAATGTGGAACTGAGAAGTCCTGAAACTAGAAAAGTAGCATGAGACATGGTTAGGACAATAATGGAGCATTCTTTTTATTTTTTAAAAGAAAAGCTTGAATGGTCTGTACTCCTAATCCAAATAAATGGGTCCTAAATAATTACAGAATGAAGAAAAACAAACTCATTGGCAACACAAGGGAAGTATGTTTGAAGCACTGTCAAATCTCCCATGGGATTTAAATTAATACCATTGATTTAGTCACATAATTTATCTGGGACCAAACACCTGTAATGAGGATGAAGACATGGGTCTGTGTCTGTTAGCAGTTTGTTCTCCACCAAAGCCATTCATGACTGAGCTCCTGACCTGACATCATTAGCCTCCACATTCTGGGATTCAGACATGAATATGCAATGACTCTTCATGCTCACATAATTAGAAAGAAAATAATTATGGTTAATTATGCCTGGGCATTTGCCCACATTTGGATGAGTTTAACAAACATCTCCTTCAGTGTTGTTTTCTCCACTGTCTGTTGACATTAAAAGTACCTAATGAACTTTAATAGTTACCCTAATTATTTTTGAGTGATTTTGACTCTTAGTGTTTGCTACCGTCTCCAGAATCTCTGGTAGATTTGCTGAATGTTTTCCTGTGTAAACTACTCAAAATGCTCTTTTATAGAAATGAATATGATATGCTTTCATCACATGCATCCATTTCCTTTCAAATTATAATACTAATTTTTAAACTATGTGTCATATAGAAAACATCAGCATGCCCTTTGCTCAGTGTTATGAACTGATTGTGACATCCCCCCCACCCCCAATATATGTAGTTGGAATCCTTACCTGAAACCTGTAGATAAAATCCTCTTTACAAATAGGGTTTTCTTTGTTAAGTTAATGAGACTGTGATAGTACTGGTTTAAAGAAATGTCAATGCATAACCCCCTCCCTGGGGGACAGACAACAGAAAAATGGGTGAAGGGTGACATCGGACAGTGTAAGACATGAAAAAATAATAATTTATAAATTATCAAGGATTCGTGAAGGAGGGAGGGTGGGGGAGGGAGGGGGAAAAATGAGGAGCTGATCACAAGGGCTGAAGTAGAAAGCAAATGTTTTGAGAATGATGAGGGAAACAAATGTACCATTGTGCTTGACACAATGGATGGATGTATGGATTGTGATAAGAGTTGTATGAGCCCCCAGTAAAATGAGTTTAAAAAATGTTAGTGCACGATTGACCAAACTTTAAAGAGGTGGGGGGATATAATGATAGCAAAAACATCCAATTTTTCATTACTCTCTATGAAGTGCTTTTATATCTCTGAGTAGCCATTTCTCAATGGTCATTGCGTGTTCTATCTCCCTTTATCTTGTCACAATTGTTGCTAGGTGTGCCCATTGTTCCAGGCCCTGTGTCAATTAATTTCATTGACCTTGACCTTCTCCTTTACCCAGCAGAATGGACTTCTCCAGGAATGGTCCCTCCGCTTTACATTTTCAAAGTCCATGGAACCAAGTCTCACCATCTTCACTTCTCAGAAGCATTCTGGCTTTGCTTTTCCTAACGGAGTCCTCATTCTTGTGAAAGCCCATGGTACATTCAACACCCTCCACCAACACCATGATTCAAGGGTATCCTTCTTCAGTCGCCCTTATTCCTTTTACAGCTTTCACATGCACATGAATGAGGTGATCACAAATCCCATAGCTTGGGAGAGACAGGTCTTTGTTCTCAAAATAAGTGACATCCCCCCCTTTCTAATGTTTTAAAGAGGACTTTTGCCCAATGCAATATCGCATGTCTTGACTGCTGCTTCCATGGACGTTGATTGTGGATGCAAGCGGTTGTCTCAGAATGACAGAAGAGGATTGGTTTCAGGATTTCTGTGGATTTCAAAATCCCTAGATGTTCAAGTCCTTTACAGAAAACGGCTTAGTACTTGCATATAACCTACGCATACTCTCCTAAGTACTCAAAATCGGTCATCTCTACATTACTTGTTCAATGCCAATGCTATCGAACATAGCACTTTACACTCCCACAAGAGACCTGGAATATTTTTTTATCTGTGATGGTTTGGATACACAGTTGCAGGACCCTTGGATACCGAGGACTGCCTATAAAATAAAGCCCTTGACAACTCCTTTTTTTTTTTCCATCCCTGATGATGTTGCTTCTTGTTCTAGTTACAAGAATCCATCTTTTCTTAATGTTGAGGCGGAATCCATACTACAAGCTGTAATCATTGATTGTCAGTACGTGCTCCAAGTTACCTTGAATTTCCAGTTTGTGGCATCTTCAAACCATCAGTTATTGATAGTTCTTCTCCCTTTCTTGATGCCATGTTCTTAATGTAATCCAGCATCCCGGATGCTTTGTTCCACGTATAGATCAAATAAGTAGGATCAAAGGAAGCACCTCTGGTGCACACTTTTTCTATTTTTAAATGACCTGCTAGCCCTTGGTATGTTTAGTCAATTGCTTCTTGATCTAGGTACAGGCTCTGCATGTGTGTAATTAAGTGTTCCATAATTCCTATTTTTTGTGATGCTATCCGTAATTTGTATGACAACAGAGTCAAATATCTTTGCATAGTCAGTAAAACATTATTAACCCCCTATCTGGTTTCTCTGATTTAACCACAATACATCTGTTATCAGCATTGATATCCCTCATCCTATGTCCTCTTCTGAACCTAGCTTGAATTTCTAGTAATACTGTTGCAATCATTTTTAAATTATCATCAGTCAAATTTTACTTGTATGTGATAGTAATGATATTTTAATAGCTTTTATATTCTGTTGAATAACCTCTGTTCGGAATAGGTACAAATATGGATGTCTTCCAGTTGGCTAGCCATTGGTAATTACCAACTTACAATATACCAATTCTTCATGTATTTACATGTTTAGGTTTGAAAGATTATGTCCTCATACAAAATAGGCATTACACAAGATTGAGAATGGCAGCATCAGATCTCAAGTGGAAGATGACTCTATTGTTAAATGGTGATCTGCCTTTTATTATGCTTAACAGCTGAAGTTCATCATTATGTAACAACCAAATTGCATCATTGCCAAACCACTAAACATCATGCCCAGCCAAGATTACACATAACCTTAACCATCACATCCAACAATGCTGCTGCCTCTCATCTTGGTGTTAACTACAGCCAGAAGTACATGATTAATACACAAAATCATTGGATAGTAGGGTCTTTTTTTACTCCTATCATAAATGGGAAGTATCAGATAATGAGGTAGTGGATATATGAGCACTGTGGTATGCTTCAATAAATTCCTGAACAACCTCAACCAACAGCAACAACGCCAACACTATTCCATTTCACTGTTCCACTGAGAGTCAATCGCTTAAAACACGTTTGCACAGCCACTGTCTTCACTTCTTCCTCCCGTGTCAGCTTAGTGAGAGCTTCCTGTGGAGCTCACCATGGACCAACAGTGTCCTGTGGATGAACCCTAAATGCTTATCTTACCCAACTGAGATGCTGAGTTTGACATACTATCATTCTCTAATTCCTGAAATGCTTTCTTCCCAAGGTTCTGCCAATAACTGACCATCTTTTGTTCATGTTGTTCTTGTTAGATGTTCACACTCAAAACCTCACTGCCATCAGCTTGATTCCAACTCACAGTGATCCTATAGGACAGGGTAGAGCTGTCCTGCTGGGTTTCTGAGACTGTAAACAATTTCAGGTAACATATTGACCCTTTCTTATTACACATTCACAAGACAGGCAGCCACTACGGACACATCCATTGCTTTCTACATAGACATAGAAATGGTTCCCTTCATCCTAGACACGATGGCGGAGCCTTGAAGGGGAGAACTCATGTGAATGGGTTGATTCCAGATCACAGCATTGGCCGGGACTAACTTTAAAGAAGCCTCACTTGGGACTCATAATCTGGCGGAAGCAAATAGAAGCCTACACATGTCATTGGCTTTCTGAAGAGTGTGCAGTCTGACCTTTCAATGCCACTGAGTTGTTGGGCATGGCTTCTTGGCCTCAGCAGCCCACCTCCCCAAGTTGCCTACAAAAACATACCAAGAACCTATTCATACGAATATTTCTTCTGAAGTTGCACCAACTACTTTTTCTATAGTTAAATGATTTTTAAAGTGGATGAAAATTTAATTACTGTATGAGATAGTGATAAGCTTTACTATAATTATCCTACATATGAAAACAATGTATATTTAAATATCCCTCCTGTAAATTCTCCTTGTCTCTTTATTCTCAAGTGGAAAATTTTAGAGTTCCTATGTAATTCAAATGACACTTTATGAATAATTTCCAGCTACAGATAAAGTAAAAAATTAGTCATCAAATTTGGCAGTACGGCATAAAAATTAAATTAAGTTCTCTATTATATGCCTTTAAATTTGTTCAACTCTAAATGAAGCCAATACTTTTCTTTTCTTGCCAAAAAGCACTGTACTCAATTAGTAGCAACAAAAGTTTCTATTTCTTTAATAGGTAAGATGAACTATCTTTAGAGTAATGGCCTAAAATATTTCTTCTTGTTATTTCCAATCAGGTTTGAATATTTCTCTAAGTTGATTTTTAAAATTCATGGTTGAATATTCATAGAGGTTTCAACTTTTTTAAACCACTTGATATATTTGTAACCCTTTTCATTATGTATTAAGGCCATTTTAAAAATAACTTATGAGAATAAAATTATTTTCCCTTCATGTTTATTTATTATCATAGTGAAGATAAAAAGAAAGTTTTCTTTCGACCGAAAGGTCTCTCAAGTATCCTTCAAGATTGTTCATACCAAGGACCCAATCCCCTGCTGTCCAGTTAATTCGGTCTCAGCGACTCTGTTAGAAAACACAGAACTGCCCATTGAGGTTCCGGGGTTGTAAGGTTTATGCAAGCAGACAGCTTTTCTTCTTTGAAACAGCTGGTGGATTCAATCTGTCCACCCTTAGTTAGCAGCTGAGCCCTTGATCACTGCCCCTCTACAGCTCCTCTTGGGTGGTTCACATCCCCTGCCCTTGAGTCAATTATGACCATAGTGACCCTACGCAGGGTTTCCAAGTCGATAAAACTTTACAAGAGCAGATGGCTTCTTCTCATCCTCTTTCCCTGTGTAGTTCAGAACAAAACACTGCTGTGCCATTCTCAAAACCGTTGTCATGTTTGAGTCCGTTGTTACAGCCACGGTGTCCATCCATCTCATTGAGGGGCTTCCTCTGTTTCACTGACCTTCAACTTTACCAAGCATGGCATTCTTTTCCAGGGCTGGTCTCTCCGGAGATCATGTCCAAAGTGCACAAGATAAATTCTCATCTCCTCACTGCTAAGGACCACTCGCGTGTTATACTTCTTCCAGAATGGATTTGTTTGTGCTTCTGGCATTCAGCGGTACTTTTGATAGTCTTTGCCAGCACTGTGATTCAAATGCATCATTTCTTCCCTGGTCTTCCTTAGTCAACGTCCAACTTTCACATGCATTTGAGGTGACTGCAAACACCGTGGCTTGGATCAGACACACTCCTTTCGCTGTCCTATATACGCCTCTAACTCAACTGGAAATCCCCTTCCCCTTAGAAATGCAAGTTTGCTTTATCATTAATGAGGACCATACTTTTTCTATCAAGTTCTGTCCATTATAAGAGCAGATGACATGTAAAGCTAAGAAAGAAAATTATTTTCAGTTTCAATTCTTTTCAATTATTTCCTCCCAAACCAATTGTTAGGTATGTAAAGAGATGTTAGGCTCCTGTCCAATTCCCTAACCCAATGTTAAAGACCAACTGGTTGTTTGTGATAAAGAATGCCTAGTTCTTGATTTCAAGAACCAAATCAAAACAAAAAGTCCACTGTCATCAAGTCAATTCCAACTCATAACCACTCTATATATGTTTTCTGAGGCCATCAATATTTCAGGGAGCAGGATACTCATATTTTCTTCCTATGTATCAGAGGGTTGGTTTGAACTCCCAACCCTGTAATTAGTTGCCCAACAATACAACCAGGACTCTTTCCATTCTTGATTTGTCACCTAAAATATGCTTCACCATTTAATCAAAAGATTCTGGACTTTTAAAGTTATTAATCTTAATGATAAAGTAAGAACCTTTTGGCACTGAAGTTGAAAATCAGATCCTGAATCAATAGGAAGTGGTGGCATAAATAAAACACTAGTCCATTGCCATTGACTCGGTTCTGATTCATAGGCATGAATCATGGCAGCCTCAAATTTCTTCACAAAAAAAAATCTGAGAAGACATTGAGGCCATTCTTTTCCTTCGCCGTCTAGCTGTAAAGGAGCCCTGGTAACACTGGTTTAGGCATTGGACAACTCACCCCAAAGTCATTGGTTCAAATCAACCAGTCTCTTCCTCATGGGGTAATGAAATGGAAAGATGAAGCCATATACTCTAAAGATTCACAGTCTCTGGACTCTTACATAGTTTTGCTATGTGTCTGAATTAATTCAGTGTCAGTACACTTGCTTTTGGTATTTATACAACTATAAGATTCATGACCGGTATGTTTATTGATAACTTCCTGGAAGCATTCCAATTAAAATGAGGAATAAGATAAGGATCCTTCTTACCATCAATATTGTTCTTCGAAAGAAATATGATATGTAGATGGAATTAAATAGAAAAATTATAGGTCAGTGCATATTTTTATACCTAAAGCACATAAGAATATTAATTTGAGAGCTTTTAAAATGTTATAAAACTGAGTAGATTGGTATTTGTTAATTACAAAAGCAAATTATATTCCTACTTATGATTTATGACTAGTAGTAGAAAATATGCCATCACAATAAGGAGGTCATGGAAACCATCTGGAGGAAGGGCTTCTCAAGCAAACTTCAGAGATTATATGAAGAACTGTAAAACAACTTGATGGTAAATAATAATCGCATGTTGTTGTTGTCTGCAAACACCATGTGTTTCTCAGGTTGTCTATGGATCCCTCCCTTCCCCTCGAGAAAGCATCTCATGAGTGCTGCTATTTCTTTTGTACATGTTTTCGTTGTGTTTATGAAAAAGCTTAGCACATTTACAAAAATGACTCTTGAAGGATGCGGCACCAAAAGCAGAGTGGGGAACGAGAGTTGGGAAAGAAACAGAAGGTATATGCTCTTGTAAAAAACAATAACAAAAAAACCTACAGTATGAGGACATTAGGATTCCTCTTCAAATTGTTTCATTTCTCTATACTCTTGCTGCTGCTGGGTATCATCAAATTGCTTCGGACTCATCGTGACCCCATGTACAGCGAAACGAGACCCTGTGGGATCCTGTGCCATCCTCACAATGGCGGCACCAGAGCTAGTGTTGCCTCACTGGGTCAAGCCATCCTCTTGAGGGCCTTCCTATTTTTTCCCCGACAGCATGTACCTTTTGAAAATTGCTTCAGAAACGCCACTTCCAGATTTATTTGTATTCAATTTTTTCTCAATGTTTCATATACTGAAATTAATAATAAGATGCCAAAAATAATAAAGGATATAAACAGGCAATTCCTGATAATACACAATTGGCTGGTAGCCACACTTTATTTCAAACAAGAAAGGAACACTATTTTTGTCTAACATATTTTTCAAGTATAAAAATATTAATAATGTATAGGTTTCCCATTGTAGATGGGCATGTCACTCCAAAATGATTGAAGGATAAGTGGGAATATATCTTAAACTGTAAATACAAATATTCTTTGAGCCAATTATTCTACTCCTAAGAAATCATGTGAAAAATTTTCATACAAAGATATAATTCTGTTCATTTGAGCATTCTTTTAAACATGAGAACCAAAAGGGGCAAACCTTAAATATCATTTAAATAAGATTTGTTAAATTGTATTTTATTTATTAAATGCAAAACTCAAGTGATTAAAAAAGAATAGAGAAGTTCTGTATTAATCCATTGATAGTTCTAAAATATATATCCAAAAAGCTCCCCCAAAATTATGTAAATGGAAAACTTTGAAACTAGAGGCTCAAGAAAACAGACTTGTATTTCTGAAAACTTCAAGCTAATCTTATCTCCTAACTGTCATAAGCCTGCTTCCTTTTCTTCTCTCTCTGTGGATTGTTTTTTGGAAATTTTGGCATCCTACCAATATTAAACCTTCCAGTGTGTGAACATGGATCATAATTTTAATCTGTAAATCCCTTAATCTCTAGTAACATTCATTTGTAAATATTTTATTCTCTCAGATGCCTTTGTAAATGGTATCCATTCTCTAATTTCCCTTTCAGATTTCTAGTTGGTAGGATATAGAAACCCAACTGATTTTTTTTAAAGAGAACATTTATTAAACCAAATGGGACAAGGATGAGACAACTATAGAGATTTATCATCTGGATGAGGGAGATCCTTAGCCCAAGGTCGTACAGGGTCCAAGGTTCTGCTGAAATAGTTTTTTAAAGCATATGGAAGGTCAAAGAAAAATGTCGCAAAACATGGCTGACAATAGATCAATACATCATAGTTACAAATGGGACTCTCGAAGCTGACTGGGGACATGCATACTATGTTAGACACAGGAGCTTGCAATGTTGGTAGAGGGTCTTCCCTGAGGCAGTCAAGGGGGCCTGGTTTAGCACTGTCACCCTCAGTACAATAATCTCCATCAAGGATACACCCAGGTAAACCCCAAAGGCCGATTGCCTCTCCCTGGGCTGATCAGGGAGGTGGAGGTAATCCACTTTTTAATGCCCTCTGTCTGATAACAATGCTATTCCCATCCCTGGCCAGCAGTGCGGGGAGCTCAAAGGAGGCTTAGTCCACATGGGGTTCTACAAATGGATTTGAGACTTTCACTGCCATGCCTAGCCTTCTGCAAACCAAGAAACCCCGTTGATTTCTTTTTTATTAACACTAGAAGTTTGGGAAAATGTAGACTTGATCTTTACTTGTTCAGAAATAAAGACTACAAAGTGTGCAAGTGTAGTTGTGCATTTTGGTTTTAATCTCTGGATCTTGCTTGTAGTAAGCTGCCAATATTCCAGTAAAATACTAATAATATAATTTGGGGAAAGAAATAGTTCAATGTTTCATGCCCTGAATCAGCCCTTCCAGATTAAGAGTATGTTAATTCCACAAGGGAAACCGTGTAAGAGAAGAAACAAGTCTGCAAGTCTCATAGCCTCCCTGAAAACAAAACCCAAATTCTTTAAAAAGGCTAGGAGAACGGGACCAATTCAGACCAGAGGACTCCTTCAGACCATTCCCCTTCGATACTCTTTAAACCTTTAACCAAACTCTCCCAAGGTTACCTTTCAGCAACTCAGTAGAGTGGCACACAAAATAAAAGAGATTGCCTGTCAAGAGTGAGGCTGTTGTTGTTTTTGTTGCTGCTGTTGTTGTTAGGTGGTATTTAGTCAGTTCCAGCTCAGAGTGCCTCTGTGTGCAACTGAACAAAATACTGCCTGGTCCTAGGTCATCCTCGCAATTGTTTGTATGTTTGAGCTCATCGATGCAGCCACTGTGTCACCCATCTAGTTGAAGGTCTTCCTGAGCTCTATCCCAAATACCATCTCTATGAGACCACCACCCACTCATCTGTTAGTTTGTCATGTTGTAGCAACTTGCATGTCGCTGTGATGCTGGAAGGTGTACCAGTAGTCTGTGAGTGCCAGCAGGGCCATCTAAGGTAACAAGTTTCAGCAGGACATCCAGACTAAGAATAGACTATGATAAAAGGAATAGGTGCCTATTTCTTCACTTCTAAAATCCTTTGGAAAAACCATCAAATATTGTCAGCTATCGTGCCAGAAGATGAGCTCTTGGGTTATAAGTCTCTTGAATTACAACTAGCAAAGAGCTGTCTCCTTAGGAAGGCATGGAGGGAGAAAAGCTTTGGAGATCTTAATTTGCTGATAGAGCACAACTCAAAATTAGGAGAAATGGCCACAAATATCCATTAATCATCAGAACATAGGATGTAGGAGGAATGAACCTAGAAAGATAGCGAGTATTCAAAAAATTAAATGGAACACATGCATACCCATGTCATGGGCATCAGTGAGCCGATATAGTCTTGTACTGGTCATTTTGAGTGGAATAATTATGTGGTTTACTATGCCAGGAGTGGCATATTTAAAATGAGTGGCATTACATTACGCAACAAAAAACATTTCTAGATCTAAATGAAGTACACTGCTGTTTGTGATAAATTATCTCTAAGCCTACCAAGAAGATCAGTTAATATTATTATGCAAAAAATGCTAGTAATGAAGAAACTGAAGGATTCTGCTAACTTCTCCAGTCTGAAATGGACCAAACATGCAATCAAAGAACACTCATAATTACTGCTAATTAGAATTCAAACTTTGGAAAAAAGAGAGGATCATTAGTTCAAAATACAGCCTGGATGAGAGAAATTAAGCTGGAGATGATACATAGAATTTTCTAAGACCAAAGCCTGTTCAAAAAGCTTTATTCAGGGGAAAAAATACCTTTTTTTTTTTCAACATCCTAAGTGGAGACTATTCACTTGGACCTTACCAGATGGAGTACATAGAAATCAAACTGATTATATCTGTAGAAAGAGACAAAGGAGAAATTCAGTATAAGTAGCCAAAACAAGGGTAGAGACTGACTGTGGAAAAAACCATCGATCGTTCATATGTTATGAACAATTCAGGATGAAGCTAGAAAAAATTAAAGCAATCCAGGAGAGCCATAATATTTCTCAGCAATGTAATCAGCCAACGCAAAAACGTTCACTTCAAAACAAAGAGATGGTAAAGGGCAGGAAAACAAGAGTCTGAAAAAAGAAGAACTGTTGCTGAGTACTTGTTACAGAAATTATCAAATAGGAACCTGGTTTACTGCATAAATACCCACCAAGCACACAATGGAATATTATTTTTGAAGTGTATGAACCACCAATAATATGTTAACTGTACTAACTTTATCACTAAGTATCATACCATCTATTGTTCTATGCAGTAGCTAGTAATTTCTTTCCCACCAAAGGATTTTCAGAAGCAACTTCCATTCTCTTAGCACACCAGCCCTAGTGTTAGGACCAGAAAATGGCCAGTCGCCAGGAAAAAATGCATGAAAACTTCAAGGCATGAGGATACCCCTTATCTACTGAAGTTCCTTATCTACTAGAATGCCCAGCCATTAATTATGGGGGTGTTGTTGTTAACATCTAGTCAGTTCTGACTTTTAGCTGTCCCTCTACTTTACCAAGTATGATGTCCTTCTCTAGGGACTGGTCTCTCCTGACAACATGTCCAATTTCATGGGACAAAGTCTCACCATCTTTGCCTCTAAGGAGCATTCATGCTATCCTTCTTCCAAGACATATTTGTTTGTTCTCTTGGCAGTCCATGGTACTTTCAATATTCTTCATCAGCACCACAATACAAATGCATGTGTTCTTCTTCTGTCTTTTTCAGTGTCCCGCTCTCTCATGCATATAAGGTCATTGCAAATACCATGGCTAGGGTCATGCCAGCCTTAGATCTCACAGTAATTTCCCTGCTTTTCAACACTCTGAAGAGGTCTTCTGCACCCAATGCAATGCGTGTTTTCATCTCTTGACTGCTGATTCCATGAGCATAGATTATGGGTCCAAACCAGCAATACTCTTAACCACTTCAACCTTTTCTCCATGTATCATGGTTCAGTTGTGAGGATTTTTGTTTTATTTACATTGAGTTATGATCCATCCTGAAGGCTCCAATCCTTGACCTTCATCAGCAAGTGCTTCAAGTCCTACTGGCTTTCTGCAACCAGGGTTGTGTCATCTTCATATTGCAAGTTATTAATAAGCCTTCTTCAGATCTTGGTGTTGCTTCCCCCCCCCCATCATCCAGTTTTTCTAAATATTTGCACAGCATATATTTTGAACAGGTGTTGTGATGATACAACCCTGGTACACACCTTTCCTCCTGATTAAACCATGAAGTATTCCCTTGTTTTGTTCATACAACAGATTCCTCAAGGGCACAACTAAGTGTTCTGGAATCCCCAGTTGTCTCAAGACTATCCATACTTTGTTATGATCCACACAGTCAAATGACTTTGCAATGGAGATGCTAATATCTCATAATGCAAACATCTTGCCCATAAAAACCTGCTCAAGAATCAATTCTTTCCTCTTCGTTCATACAGAGCCTGTCTTAAGAATCAGTCATTACATTGGGCTTCCACTCAAGTAGAATACTTTGTTCTATTAAACTGACATTCCATGATGCTCACCTTCCCTGCACTATCGCTGAAGACAAATGGGTGCATAAGCAAATATGGTGAGGAAGATGATGATGCCTGTCTATCAAAAGATATAGCATCTGGGGTCTTAAAGGCTTGATGGTAAACAAGCAGCCATCTAGCTGATAAGCAACAAAATGCACATGGAAGAAGCACACCAGCCTGTGTGATCACAGGTATTGAAGGGATTGATACCAGTCATCAAAGAACAAAGATCATATCATTGTGAATGAGGGGGAGTACAGATTGGGGACCCAAAGCCTAACTATAGGCAACTGGACATCCCCTTACAGAAGGGTCTCGAGAGGAGATGAGCCAGTCAGGGTGCAGTGTAGCAACGATGAAACGTACAACTTTCCTCTAATTCCTAAATGCTTCCTCCTTTCCCCCACCACTATAATGATCCCAAGTCTACCTTACAAATCTGGCAGGACTGGAGGGTGTACACTGGTACAGATAGGAACTGAAAGCATAGGGAACCCAGGACAGATGATCCCTTCCGGACCAGTGGTGAGAGTGGCAATACCGGGAGGGTGGAGGGAAGTTGGGGTAGAAAGGGGGAGCCAATTACAAGGATCTACATATAACCCCCTCCCTTGGGGATTGACAACAGAAAAGTAAGTGAAGGGAGATGTTGAGATTTTGTAACACATGACAAAATAATTGATTATTTATAAATTATCAAGGGTTCATAAGGAAGTGGGGAGCGGCAAGGGAGAGGAAAAAATGAGATGCTGATACCAAGGGCTCAAGTAGAAAGCAAATGTTTTGAGAATGATGATGGCAACAAATGTATAAATGTGCTTGACACAATGGATGGATATATGGATTTTGATAGGAGTTGTGTTAGCCCCCAATACAATGATTTAAAAAAAAAGAATCAGTCATTATACAGAAGCATATCACAGGAGATCAAACACGTGCTGTGCTTACAGCAAGTAATGAGCAGGTCTCTAAACAGGGGTGGGGTCACCCAATAGTCAAGGTCACCACAGGCCTGCTTGTATTCTCTTACTATGGCTACTGGGTAATCCAGCACCCTCACATTACCCACAGCCCATTCCTGCCTGCCTTCCTTTTCTTTCATGGTCGCTCCTCAGGATGACAAACTCTGATAAAGTAGTTACATCATTTTTGCCTCAGGCTGCTTACAGATGCTCAAGTGAAGGAAATCCCATTGACTATTCGAAATAAGATTCTAGTTCTGAGAAGCACTGAGTCAGAAGCAAATCTTGAACACTGCTACATGAACAGGCTCTTTTTCAGCAAGAAGGTACAACGTCTGCTTCAGCTTCTACACACGCAGATTTCCTGTTGGATCCTACTTTCAGTCCATGAGGTAGGGACTTTTCTCAGAGTGCAATGTCACTAAGCTCCAGAGTACTGTGAAGTGGGGGAATCAGAAATTTAACTGGAATGTCAATATCCCATGTCTTGTGTTTCCTCACCACCTCAGAAGATGCCAAGGGTCATACCTTCACTAAAGATGAACGCGAACACGACTGCTTGTAAAGAACCGTCTCGGAATGCCTTCAGTGCATCCTCCACCTCTTTCTCTCCTCTCTCTCTCAACCCAAGAGTCTATGTTTCCTTCACAAAGACAATGATTAGTTCTCATAGTGATGGGCTGTTGATAGTAAAGAGGGATTCATACATGGATATGTTCATAATCACTGACACGCCACATGGAGCACAGCATGTTGCCTCAAAATGTATAGTGTTTGCGGTGAACGGTTGTTCTGGGTATGTTTTTTAAAAGGACTTTAATCAAGTAGTAAAAATAAAATTTTAAATAGCAACAAACTCTGTAGCCCGTTTTAGGTTTCATTCAGAACCATAAAATGCTGGTTACAGCCCTGCACAACGAATCCTTAAAATCTCCGTGATAACCAAACATTGAAACGCAAATCTCATTTCTTCACTGAGCAAAACAGCCTCTTCTCATATATGTCTAGATCTTGGTTTAAAAGTTTAAATTTCTACCAGCTTTCTTTTTTTTTGATAGCTAATTAAGTTCCATCAACACTTGCATACCCTGTGCTTGGCAATATCATAGCCAATCAGCTCCCAGTCTGCTTTGACCTTGAAAAACCTTGTCCTAAAATTATTAACTTTTACTTCAGAGCAATGCACCAGTGTATCTAATTTTCCTAAGGCTAAAATGCTGCTGTGGCAAAGGTCAATATTTTTAAAACATTACACTGGAGAGGAATACATTTTTCAGCAAAACTTATTTATTTTCCAAAGTTCATATTTTTGTTTGGCTAACTTTTTGTAACTGTATGTCTGTTTTATACCAATGTGCACTGTGACTGTTTTGAGTAGCATGGGAATGATTCGAATCCAGGATTTGGTTCTTACCTTGCACCTTGATGAACTGGGCACGGTGGCTAGTCTTTATACTTTATTAGATAAGATGGCTAGTCTTGTGTGTCAGCTTGGCTAGACGATGGTCCCCATCTGAACAGTGAAACATTAACCTAAATGCTAGTTAAGTAGTAGCCATGGGTGGGCCTCATCCAATCAACTGAAAACATTAAGAGCAAAAAGGAAAATTCCCTAGCATGTGTTCAGCATCCAGCCTGGAAGTAGACATTCTGGTAGAAAGTCCTTAACCTTCCCTGCCCCTGACCTGTAGATTTTGCATATAAACCCAAAACTAATCTCACTGCTGTCAAGTCAATGCTGAGTCTGAGTGATACCTTGTGGGTTTCCAACACTGTAATTGTTTAGGCAGTAGAAACCCAGTCTTTCTCCAGCAGTGCTGCTCGTGGTTTTGAACCACTGACCACGCGGATTGCAGACCAGAGCTCCTGTCTTTGCGTACAAGATGGATGACATGTTCAGCCCCTTGTCTTACCTATAGATACTTCAGTTGCCAAGTTCACAGTTGTGTGAGCCAATTCCATGCATGTGTTCTCACTCTTGCTCTGGCTCTCGCTTACCTTGCCTAAGACTTCAGGGTAGTCGAGTTCTCAAAGTTTCCAAAGAAGATCCGTAGGAGGTGCAAGAATGCCCCCAGGAGCCACGTAATGGCTCCTTTATCTCACTCTCATGTTCCTAATACAGCAAGTGCATCCGATAAAATGAGGCATTCACCACATACATTGTCAACGTTGTGTACATGCACTTCCTGCATCCATATTCCCTAAGAGTAGAAGGGCACTCACCTGCTGATGTTGGCAGTAGCTACCAAACATTCCTCGGATGTGCAGCCATGTCTTACCCGGTAGTTAAAACAGTGAGATGTGTAAAGGAAAAGTGACAAATGGGCCGAAATAAAAGCATAGAGCTAAAATGTGGTAAAATAGGGGAGCATGGGTGTTACCATGTGGAGCTGACTGATTGTTGGAAGAGAAAGCCATTAAGCAAACAAGGACACAAACATGTTCGGTTACAATTTGTAACCGTGTTTAAAAACAACGCTCCAAAGGAAAATGTACAGTCTTGCAAGGCCATTGCTAGAAGACCTCAAGCAATCAGAGGAACAATTTGGAGAGATCGTTTCTTTGAGGAAATGACTTTCAAGGTAAATTGGTCACATGAGGCTAAAGGCGGAATGGAGGAGTCTTTTAGGAGCAGCCTACTGAAGGCACTGAGTTAAGAAAACTATCCTGGTGTGCTCAAGGTGAGGAGGGTTCCCTTGTCCTCACATCTAAAGAAGCTTGGCGAGGGAGCTGGCATGTGACCATCTCAGTGAACAAGTTGAATGTTTGGGCCGGTCCGGATCGGACTGGGCAGCCCCCACCTCCTCTCTGGTTCCTCAGGAAGAGGAACCTTCACAGCCCCCATCCCAGCCTCTAGGAAAGGTGGATAACCTATTGAACTATGCAAATCCTGCTGTTTACCTTCCCAGGTGGATCTGCATAGCCCATTCCCCCAGCACTTCAAAGAGCAGGTCTGCAGACCACAAGAAAACCTCCCACAGATCGCATCCTGACTTAAGGTCCTGCAGCTGCAACTAATAAAGCAATAGTCTCCCTTCTGGTAACATACTTCCTTAGCTCGGACCCTATATAAGTCCCAGGCCTCTCCAACAAGCTGCGAGTTCCCTTACCTAGCTCACCTAATTCCTTGGGTCTCGGAACCACCTGGGGCTCGTGTCCACCCGCCACCCCATTCCTGTCTCTGCTCAGCCTTCCCTCCTGGGAGTTCTTTCCCTGCCTCAATAAAACCTTTCCTAATCTCTTGTTCCTGACTAAACCTCGTCTCCTTCTGCACCTCTGTCTCCAAACTTTCATTGAATGTATGGACAGAGGTCACCCAAAATCAATTTCCACTCAAAAAGGACGTATATCTTGTGTGTACAAAACATGAACTTTTTGCAATGACTTTGGAAGAATTTGTTGTAATCGAGAATCACAAAGTTGTCAAATTGGAAAATCGGTGTTTAACTGAGTTTAAATGAACCGTTCACTCCTGAGCCCCAAAGCAGGCTGTTCTTGGTGTTCAGATTTCAAAATGCCTTACAAATGACTTTTATTGTGTTATTATGTTCATAATCTTATTCGTGCATGACTCGTGTTTTCCACCTCTAGTACGTTATTCAAAGGACCCTGGTGGCAGCATTGAATAAGTATTGGACTGCTAGCTTCAAGGGCGACAGCTCAGACTTAGCAGCAGATTTGCAGGAGAAAGGTGATCTGTCTGCTCCTATAAAGATGTAAACCTTTCAGAACATTAGAAAGGGTCATTTTGAATCATAATCCACTAGAGGGCAGTGTGTTTGGTGTCAATATGGTATTCAAGGTCCCTGATTGCACAAGGTCAAAGCACTAGGCAGCTACCATAACAATCTATAGCCCTAGAGGGGCATTTCTCTATTCTTTACATTTGAATTCCCCCCCCCAAGGGTGGGGGTCTGTTTCTGAGAAGTCCTTACAGCCTTTCAATTCAAACATTACCTATTACTGAAAGTATAACTGCTTTTAATGGTTAAAATCGAGTTCAAGCAAAATAAAATTATTCAGGAAACATAAATTCCAAAATTATATTAGATCATTCCGTTGCTATATATTTTACTGGGATAATAAATAAATTTTATCATATTAACTATGATAAAATGAAAATTGGATAATAAATAGAGAATTAAAATTGTGCCTTTAGTAACCACTGTAATAGGACTTTCCAAACCAAAGCCACTTTTTGTACATTCCCTTCTTACTTATTATGCAATTTATATAGGATAACACCAATTTGAATATAAAGTAATCATTTGTTTTTTGTTGTTGGTTATTTGCCAGTAGAAGTTATTTTCATCTTTTATATTTTTGGCATTAAGATTATTTCTAATTTTTTAAAACATTTTATTAGGGGCTCATACAACTCTTATCACAATCCATACATATGCATACATCAATTGTATAAAGCACATCTGTACATTCTTTGCCCTCATCATTTTCAAGGCATTTGCTCTCCTCTTAAGCCCTTTGTATCAGGTCCTCCTTTTTTCCCCCCTCCCTCCCCACTCCCCCCTCCATCATGAGCCCTTGATAATTTTAGATTATTATTTTGTCATATCTTGCCCTATCCGGCGTCTCCCTTCACCCCCTTCTCTGTTATCCGTCTCCAAGGGAGGACGTCACATGTAGATCCTTGTAATCAGTTCCCCCTTTCCAACCGTCTCACCCTCTACTCTCCCAGTACCGCCCCTCACACCCCTGGTCCTGAAGGTATCTTCCACCCTGGATTCCCTGTGCCTCCAGCTCCTTTATGCACCAGTGTACCACCTCTGCCCTATCCAGTCTTGCAAGGTAGAATTCGGATTGTGGTAGTTGGGGGAGTGGGGAGGAAGCATGCAGGATCTGGGGGAAAGCTGTATTCTTCATCTGTACTACATCTCACCCTGACAGACTCATCTCCTCCCCTAGACGCCTCTGTGAGTGGCCAACAAATGGGCTTTGGGTCTCCACTCTGCACTTACCCCTTATACCTGATCCCTTTGGCACCTCGTGATCACATAATCATTTGTTTTACATTTAAACTGATAACAATTATGAACTCAACTTGGGCTGCTCAGTCAGACTCTGAGTCATGCTCACTCACTGAGGCATCACATTTTTTGTTTATTTTATCTTTTTATTGTGAATTAAGTTATTTACAGAGAAGACCACTTATACTCCACAATTTGTACACATTTCATTTCACCTTTTTCCTAGCTATCCCCTCAAATAAATCACCGACTTTAATGTTATGCTTCATGGTGTCTGTGTAATCAACACTACTGCTCCAGGTATTCTGGGTGGTCAGAGAGGGTACACGTTGAATCCATTCAATCCTTCAAAGAGTTGAGGAGGAGGATGAACGTCCAACATTTTACTAATTATTTTGGTGACAAGTGGTAAGTATTTTTCTGCATTAACAAAGGATTTTTTTTTTTGTTCATTTGGGGTTTTTTTGTTGTTATTTATGTGATGCAGAAGAATATCTACCACTTGTCACACATAAAAAAATGTGTTCCTTCTTTCCCATTCTTGGAGGTAAAAAAATATTAGAGAAAAGCAAAGATAAACAGCAAGGTCAGTAACTACATTGGCAAAGAAAATCTCCAGAGGATGGATTTATATTGGAATGTCAACAAAAGAAATATGTAGTCAAATAGCATTTGCCTAAATCCTGTTAGTAGCCATCTTCAAAGGATCTGCATGTGACCTCCTCTCTGGGGGACATACAACAGAAAAGTGGGGGGGGGACACGGGACAGAGCAAGATATGATAAAATAATAATTTATAAATTATCAGGGGTTCATGAGGGAGTGGAGAGGTAAGAGGGAGGGGAATAATGAGGACCTGATGCCAGGGGCTTGGGTGGAGATCAAATGTTTTGAGAATGATGAGGGCAATGAATGTACAAATGTGCTTTATACAATTGATGTATATGAGCCCTAATAAGATGATTTTTAAAAATGATGATGGCAACATGTACAAATGTACTTGATACAATTGATGTATGGATTGTTATAAGAGCTCTAAGAGCACCATTAAAATGATTTATTTATAATAAAAAAAGAAAAGGAAGGAAAAACAAAGTCACATCGGACAACCATTTTCACTCTATATATTCAAGGAATCAAATTAGTTAAGACTACATTACGATTATTCTGGGTTTTTTGAAACATGGTTATAATTTGTAATCATATTAAGTGTTTGCAAATGACAGATTAAATATCCTAGCATATAGCCTTTTCCCTAAGTCACAACAAATGCTGAGAGAATATGAAAATCTGCATATAATCAAAAACAGTCCAAAATTTTTAATTGAAGATGATTTGCAAGTCACATTTAAAAGAACTTTCGTGTTACACATTTGCTCTAGCAAACAGATATGGATATAATTCCTTGCAATACTTATGCCTTTGCTAAGTTTCACTGGTATGACCAATGAAACAAGTTTCAAAAGCAACTAAAGTTTTAGAAAAATTGTTTCTTTTAAATAATCAATTGAAATAAAGTCCTGCGTAAAAATGAAATTAACTAGATCCTTTACATCATCACCTTCACAGAACAACACTTTGTTTAGACAAATGAAGCACTGTGACAAAACATGTATGAATGCATTATGTAGGTGCTCACATGCTTAACATATTGGCATAAAAAGGATAATCAATCACTTACCTAGACAGTGAATCTGTAACCTAAACTATATTACAAATAAATTAATATGTAATAACAAAATAGTTGTTTGGGGTGCATAAATACAACTAAGGTTGTTAATTAACACTTCTGTGAAATTTACTAAATATTTCTGTGAAATAATCACATTAAGTAAGCAAGGCTATTATTTGATAGCTGTTATTTGATAGGCTACTTTTTTTTTTGACATATAAGAAAATCCTACTAAAAGTCCCTCAGAACATTTACCCTCTTGGTTAATGAATTCTCACTTCTTCTCATGAATTTTTAACTTACATTCCAGACTATGTCAACAGTCTTTGAAATCCATGTGCATATTTTTCCCATATGTATGCTTTCAAAGGGAACTTTTCAACATTCATAATTGATACCACTTATAATATGCATAATAATTCTTTTAAAGTCCTTTTTTGATGGTTCTCAAAACCAAGTGACTCTATTACTTGTTTACATTTGTTTAAAGAATGTACCGGGGAATGGCTGTGTTATGGATATGTGTTTAAACATCACTTGCTTGAAGGCTTTTTTAAAATACGACTCAATGATAGTAATCATAAATAAAGCCATTTCTGTTTCTCCTTTGATAACTGGCAATATTTACCTCCAGGGTAAAGTATTGGGTATTAATATTTTAGCAAAAGTGGAAACATATAATACTAGTAAAATTCATATCCTTGTAATGCAGGCATTACTTTTGCTTTTAAATTGAAAACACTGGAATATAAGAATTCAAAATATTTAATAACTGAGCTACAATTCCAGACAACCAGTTTCTCAAGATTTTTATCAACTCTGAACTTAAATCTTGTGATTTGCTCAAATATTGGGCATTGTGATTTTCAGTATTCGTTTTCTTTATTAGTCAAGTTTTAAGTAGATTAATGAAAGAGCATGAACATTTTGAAGACACATATAACAAAAGCATTTGGAAATTCCTTAGCCTCTCTGTAGGTACCTGAGTGCAGTTCTAAGGAAATTGACATTAGACCGATGTAATAATATTCATCCCCTGGACAAGAAGAGAAAGAATTATCAAAATCCATTGATAATTTCCAAAAGACCTCGAGTGATTATTGTAACCCTTTCCTCATCAATAAGTTGCCTAGAATTAGTAACAACAAAGAAAAACACGTTTAATGATTTGAACGGCACTTCATTTCCTTTCTTTACTTCATTGCTCACCAGTAGAGTTGATGGATGAATTTAAGTGGGATGGAGGTAGAAAGCTAGAGAAAAAAAACTACAAGGCACCCACAGCTGTGTTTTTCCCTTTTGTTTAATATCCTGCCGAGCTGCTTCCTTCTTATCGTAGCTCCAAGAAAGGCAGACTGTCCCCTGACATCCACTAAGGGCGGTTGCCTTATTCTCTTCACCCTGAAATGAGCATCTCTTCCTCATGACTCCTGGACACCTATTCATCTCTATTCTTCCATTTTTTTGTACCAACTGTGACAAACCCTCCTCTCCCCTCAGAAGTGATGGGATCCCCTACAAAGTTCCCTACTTCACCCTTCCTCAATCTCATCCTCCCGGTCCTTCTCTGTGTCGTGAACAGTAATACTGTGTTGAAAGGACTTGAATGAGCCCAGTTTTAAGGAAATGAATTTAGAGCTATCGTGTCCTTTCCAGTTACTGGAAGAGAAAAAAGGTCTCACTTTTCTCCCATGGAGTGGCTAGTGGGGTTGAACTGCTAGTGGGGGTTGAACTACTGGTCTAGATTGGCTTGGGAAGCAAGTCCATGGAGAAAGCACCAGGACTGATGGTTTGAGATGGATTTGAGGGGAGGCGGAAGTGGGGTAAGTGAGCAGTGAACAAACAACACCATAGACAAGGGAACAAGTATGGAATGAAAATCAACAACAAGGAGAATGGAGATATCCTGGGGGTGTTGGAGCAACAGCAGTCTAGCTGAGAGGAAATAGTAAGAGGCAGAAAAAGGGTGAGCATGATAGAGGGGCAGGGGATGGTGAAAGGAAACAGGAAAGATCTAAGAAGCAAAGCTATGGATATACATATGTAAATATATTAATTCATAAAAATAGCGATATTGGACCATGTACATATATTTATATGGCAATACATTGGGGAAGTGGATGGACTTTGAGCCTCTGCTCAAGACCTCCCTCAACGTAAGAACTCTCTGTTCTTTTTATTCAAGCAACTCATGAACAGAGAGCCGAACTGGGTGGAGTCCGTTTGGCTCTGATTGGGGCTGGCCCTGTAGACCTCTCTGTTTATGAGTTGCTCCTCTGGGTGGGTTAGGGCCTGCTCCCCCAGTGCCATTATCTCCCTCTTTTCCTCCCTCTTCTCCCTCCCCTCCCTTTCCCCTTCTTTGTGCAGGAATGACGTGTACATCCTTGGGTTTGGGCTGTCCCCCACCTGATTGCCTGTCCCTTAACCCTTAAAGTGTGAGATCAGTGGCTTTTCTTCTATACCAGCTGAGCTGATTATACTTACCTCAGTGGACTCATGTTGTACTTGCCCCCTTTTGATTAGCTACCTTCGCTTAGCATAATTTCCTCCAACTCCTCCCATGAGACGATGTGCTTCATTGGAACATCAGTGCTTTTTAATGATGCTAAGTACTCCATTGTGTGTGTCCGCCAGAGTTTTCTAATCCACTCATCTATCAAACGAAATTTAGGTTGTTTCCAATTCTATGCAATTGTGAATTGCACCTTAATAACAATCGAGCGCAGACAACGAGTCATGGACAATTTTTTTTATCTCTTCTGGGTGTATGCTTAGTAGAAGGATTGCTAGGCCGCAAGGTGATTCCATTTCTATTTGCTTTAAATATTGCCAGAGGGCTTTCCATGGTGGCTGTAGTATCTACACAATCACCAGCAGTGGAGGAGAGTTTCTGTCTCCCACATTTCCACCAACATTTCTTGCTCTTGATTTTCTGATTTGGGCTCAAAAGTGTAAGGTAGTATCTCACAGTTGTTTGAATTTTTCATTTCTCTAATGGCTAATAATTGGGAGCAGTTTATGGGCCATTCATATCTCCTCCCTGGTAAAACTTCTGTTCATGATATTTGCCCACTTCCTCAAGGGTTAACTGTTTTCTTCATTTTGCAGGGTAGGGGGGATCATAGATTTTAATAGTAAGTCCTTTGTCTGTTGAGTCATTGCTAAAAGTCTTCCCCCGGTCAGTGGGTTCTCTTGTTACTCTTGGGGAAGTCTTTCAACACACACAAGTGTTTTACTCTTACTATATCCAATTTGCCAATTTCAGCAGCATCTCTGTGTGTATCCTATGGTCCTGATAGTTTGGAGTTTTACTTCTCAGTCTGTGATCCATATTGAGTTTGTTCTTATGCATGGGGTGAGGTAAGGGTCTTGTTTCATTTTCCATTTTCAGTACCACTTGTTAAGGATGGCATCCACCTCCCACTTGATGCATTTGGGGGCCCTTATCAAAGATCAGTTGTCTATATGCTGCTGGTTTTATTTCTGGGTTTTCTGTTCTTTTCCATTGGTGAGTATCTCTCACTATTCCAGTACCGCACTGTTTTGACCACTGTGGCTGGATAGGTGTTAAAGTGAGGTCAGGCAAGCCTTCAGTCTTTGTCCTTCTTGAAGAGTTCTCTGCTAATTCTGCACTTGTTCCCTCTCCATATGAAATTGGTGGTCAGGTTTGTTTTTTCAATTCTTTGAAGAAGGTTATTGATATTTGAATCAGGATAACATTAAACTTATATAGTGGCCTTGGGTAAGATTGACATCTTTATTATATTGTGTCTTCTGATCCAAGAGCGTGAGATAGTCTTCCATTTGTGGAAGTCACTTTGGGTTTCCTGTAGTAGAGTTCTGCAGTTTTCCTTATATAAGTCTTTTGGGTTTTTTTTTCAGTTAAATGTATCCCTAGATATTTCAGTTTGTTCTTAACTATTGTGAAGGGTACTGTTTTCTTGATTTCCTCTTCTGTGGTCTTGTCCGATGGGTATAGCAAATCTGTATACTTCTGTTTGTTGATCTTGTATCCCACCACTCTTCCATATTCTTCTAGTGCTGTCAGAACTCCTATTGTGGAGATTTTTGGGTTTTCAATGTATAGACTCATTTCATCTGCAAATAGCAATAGTTTCACCTCCTTCTCTCCAAGACAGATCTGTTTAATGTTGTTAGTTAGGACCTCCAGTGTATTTTTGAAAAGAAGTGGGAACAAGGGGCCTCCTTATCTGCCCCCCTTATACTGTGGAATTGTTTATGTCTTTTCTCCTTGGCTCTATGTTGGTTATTGGATTTTCATAAATAGCTGTTATTAATTTGAGGAATTTTCTTCCGTTCCTATCTTCTTGAGTGTCTTAATTAGGACTGGGTATAGGATGTTGTCAAATGCTTTTCCTGAGTTTATTGATATTATCATGTGATTCTTATCCATTTTCTTATCAATGTGGCAAATAATATCAATGGACTTTCAAGTGTTAAATCATCCCTGAATCCAATGAATCCCACCTAATCATGATGGATGATATGTTTTATATACTTTTGTATTCTATTGACCAATATTTTGTTAAGGAGATTTGTATCTATGTTCATTAGATATATCAGTCTGTAGTTTTCAATTCCTGTAGGATCCTTTCCCTGTTTGGGGATCAAAGTTATACAAGCTTCATAGAATGAGTTTGGAAGTTTGCCATCTTTATCTATGGTCTGGAATAATTAGTGGAGAATCAGTGTCAGCTTTTCCGTCAATACTTAGTAGAATTCTCCTGTGAGGCTGTCTGGTCCAGGAACTTTATTAGTTGGTAGTTTCTTGATAACCCGATCTGTTTCCTCTTTTGCTATGGATCTGTTGAGGTTCTTAGCATCTGTTTGGGATAATCTAGGAAGGTATTGTTTTTCCAACTATTTGTCCATGTCTTCCACATTGTTAAATTCATTAGATACATACTTCACAGACTTTGTGATTAATTTTTAATCTCTTTGGGATCTGTTGTAATTTCCCAGGTTTCATCTCTCATCCTGGTTATTGATGTTTGCTCCTTCCTTTCCTTGCTTAGGTTTGCCAGCGTTCTGTAGATCCTATTGACCCTTTCAAAGAACCAGTGTTTTACTGCATTGATTTGTTGAATTTTTTTCTTGTCTTTCCACTCGGTTTACTCTGCACGAATTTTTATTATTTCTTTTCTTTTGCTATTGGAGGGGTTTTCTGTTGAGTCTCTGTTCTACTTGCTGCAGATTCTGTGATAGTGTATCAGTCATGTCTCTCTTCCTTTTTTATATGTACATTAATCTCTATCAAACTTCCTCTGATTCCCCCCCCACCCAATGTCATGATCCCAATTCTACCTTACAAATCTGGCTAGAGCAGAGGATGAACACTGGTACAAATAGGAACTGGAAACACAGGGAATCCAGGATGGATGATCCATTTAGAACCAGTAGTGAGAGTGGTGATACA
The DNA here is from genome assembly GCF_050624435.1 of Tenrec ecaudatus. NCBI lineage: Eukaryota > Metazoa > Chordata > Mammalia > Afrosoricida > Tenrecidae > Tenrec > Tenrec ecaudatus. Next base: position 16,780,406 of record NC_134544.1, read on the forward strand.
GGGAAGTTGGATGGGGTAGAGAGGGGGAACTGATTATAAGAATCTACATATAATCTCCTCCCCGGGGGACAGACAACAGGAACGTGGGTCAAGGGAGAAGTCGGACAGTGTAAAATATGACAAAATAATAATTTATAAATTATCAGGAGCTCATGAGGAAAGGGGGGGGAGGGAGGGGTGGAAATGAGGAGCTGATGCTTATGTGGAGAGCAAATGTTTTGCGAATGATGAGGATAGCGAATGTACAAATGTGCTTTATACAATGGATGTATGTATGGATTGTGATAAGAGTTGTATGAGCCCCCGATAAAATGCTTTAAAAATAAAATAAAAAATAAATTAAGAAGGAGGAATACAAACTTCCTCTGATAACTGCTTTTGCTGTATCCCATGGGTTTTTTGGTTTCTAGAAACTTCTTAATTTCCTCTCTAATCTGGGCCAGTACCCATTCATGTCGCAGAAGATCGCTATTCATCCTTCAGTTGTTTTCCCTTGTTTTTCTTGTCACCCTTTTGTTGATCTCCAGCTTTTTGGCGTGGTGGTCCAAGAGGGATGCCTGATAATCTCTGGGTCTATTTAAGAAAATGACCCAAGTACACTTGAAAAGAATGTGAATTACTTGCATTTGGATGGAGAGCTCTATAATTGTCTGTCAGGGCCGCAGTCCCCTTCAGGGTCCGGGGATCCCTCAAGGTGGGTCACAAGTGTCGGCGAGTGGGAGACAGAAACCACATGACTCAAAGGTTGCGGGTGACTGTTCCAATTTTATTCATGTACAGCTTCAACTTTATATATATTCTTTTTCTTGGCTTAAAGCTTATGGCCTGAGATCATACATCAGGAAATTCTCAGGCCACAAGACCGTAACAAGTTACATAAATCACATCATGATTCTTGGTTAAAAATTGGTACATCTTGAAACTTTAACTGTCTCAACCACAAGGGTGACAGACATAAACCTTCTAACAATAACTGAGCACACTTCATCCAACTAGGGTGCATTGTTCTAACTATGGAATCAATAAAGCATTAACATATTTCATTATCAAAAATTACTTGACAGGCTTTGGCTGTTCTTTCTGTTCTTTCTTAGGCTGTTCCTCTAGGGCTTTCATTTCTTGTTCTTTCTTTTCCACTAAGTTCACATAAATTAAACTCCAAAAGTCTTTCTGTACCAAGATATGAGTTGACTCACAATAGGTAGTTTTGGGTCAGTGGACTTCAAACACCACGGGAGCCCTCCTCTTGCTCACCTTTCCATAAAACTTAAACTACAAAAAGGAACTTTTGCACCTTCTTTGTTAATTATTCTTATGCCATTTTCATTACAAGCCCCTGTATAAGGTAAATCAGGGCCAGGAACTCTATTTCTCTTTGGGTTATTTCCTGGAGGGGGATGCCATATTGTACCCCCTATGCAGTAACCAATATAAGGAGGGGGGAAAACCGTGGGAAGAGGATGATAAACTTTTTTAGAGTCTTGCACAAAAGCTTCCAAACGAGCCTCTGAGATTTCCATGGGTTTCGGTTGCAATAGCTCAGCCTGCTCAAGATCTAACATAAATTCCTTAAGGGGGGTTTCTGGCTCTCAGGTTCTAGTGTTACTATACAATACATTTTGCCCGCAGTCAGGACATGGATCTTTCAAAGCCATAGGAAGGGGAGTAACCTCAAGTTCTGGGGAATATTCCTCAGTTGACATCAGTTGATTCCTAAAAGGGGAAGTGATCAAGATTATCAAGAACCAGAGAGCAGCTACAATTATCAATAATGATATCAGGCCAATAATTCCAAAGGGTTCATGGAAGAGACTTCCTTGGTGGAGCCTTCTTTGAATGCTCCTCCTCCATTCGCTGACTTTGTCAAGGCCCATGGTTGGAAGTGGTCTCGGCAATCAGGTCCAGTCACTTAATTGTAGTATTTAGCTCTGCCACCTCCTTTATGAGCTTATTTCCCAATGAGCTATCTTTCTCTGATAGCAGTGTATCAGTCACCTACTAGGATTGTTGAGTCTATAATTTATGTTTCCATCTTTTGAATAGTTTGCTTGACAAGTTTCTCAGGTCTATCATTAGGTGTGTAGAGTACCGGCATAGAGCAGGTGATTCTACCTGGATGCCATCTTGACTCCTTCCCCCCCACCGTTCAATTCTTTACACATGTACAGTGTGTTCCATCACACTGTGAAATCCAAGGAAGAATTGTCATCCCCTTCTCCTAAAATATCTTTGTTAGACTTTTTCCCACATAATTTCTGATGATCTGACTTCAAATAGTAAAGACAAGTTTGAGTACAGAGTAAATAACTAATACTTTGAAATGTATATCGATGTTAACTTAGAAAACACAGGGGAGACATATAAATATGTATTTACTTTGAAATTTATATAAGGAATGAGTCATCTCTTTTCATAAGTCACTGATCTCTTCTGACAGAATTTCTTCTCATCTCTGAGAAATTGTAATAGTGCCATGATGCTGTATGTTCTAAACACCCATAGTGCATAGAAAATGTGTCATGTTTTGTGGGAGTATCTGAACTTGGCCTTCATGTGATTCAGTCACCTTCCTTTTCACTTCAAATTTCCCATATGCACTTGGAAATATGATTGGCTTTATTAGAAGGTAATGCAGTGGTTACACATTCTACTGCAAACCATGAGATTTGCAAGACAGGGCTTTTAACTCCCGTGAAGAGCGTGACAGTCCCAGAAACCCAGAGCTGCATTTCTACCCTGTCCCAGAATTCACTTCCTGGCACTAGTTTGGTTTGATCTTAAAGGGAGAATAACATAAAGTCCTATAATGCAGCTGAAATCATGTTATTGTTTGTGGTTTTGCATCTAAATGATAGGGGCTGTTCTTTTTACTAGCTTGACTATTTTTACGTCGAAAAAAAAAGATGCATCAGTAAGTCACCGTTCACATTTGTCAGAAATATATTTCTAATAAAAATATTGAGTATAACAGCCATTTTTTTTACAAATTTTAGGGAACTGATTTTAAAATATCAACTAAAAGAATATGAGGATAAAGATTTGACTCCAATCAATATCCCAGATTTTCCCACCTTAATCTCTCTTTGTTTTGGCAAAACATCCCAACATCTATTTATTACTGGTAGAGAGAATGAAAGAGTTAGTATGCTGTTAAAATACTAGGAAAATAACATAATTTCATTTTTTTTTAAAAATTCAAAATGTGACACATTCCGTCTCTTGCAGTAATGATTCCTTTTAAGTTTAATCAGTAGGGATGTCTTTACTCAGGAAGGAAGCTAGCAAGACCACTAAGATAAGCAGCCAGATAATATAAAGGGTACCTCTGTCAGAGATGTGGGAGTTGTGGTCTGGTAAAGCCAGGCACAAAACAAGGGGACATGAGGCTTCAGGGGACTGTGGTCTAATGGCCCCTGGGGAAATGTAGGCATAGATAATTTCCTAATTGTTATTGGGAAACCTTGCCTTCCTAGGATAGCATTTGTGTCCTGTGATCATTGTGCAAACCTGCTACTCTATTCCTGTAATCATTGTAAACACATCTGTGTCTTGTCACATAGTCAAAGGTATATGACTTTCGGGGTGAGGACTGAACTCTGTACACTCCGAGGAGAAACTTGACTGTTTTCCTGCTCCTAGTGTTTGCAGGGATAAATGTAGAATTTCTCAAATCCACTTGGTCTCTGATTCGGGCTAATAAGGTGGCAGGCTTCCTGGACCCCTTGACGCTGCCAGGATTATCACCTGAGGAGTTTGTAAAGAAACCCAATCAAAGGTTTTAAACTGTTGTCAGGCAACGGCTGGTTTTCACTTGAGCACAAATTATTAATATGTAAAATAATGCTGATTTTTCGCTTTCCACATTAATTACTCCCATTATCTTGGTGAGTTGAGGCATTCTAAATGGTTCTTTACACTAGGAAAATTGATTTGCCTTTCATAGCTTTTGATTCTATTGTTGGCACATGTAATTTAAATTAATTTTTTTCTCAAAAGCCCCATGTTTTCCACAAGGAGTGGTTGTTAGATCTGAGTTAATAGGGGCACAGCATGCTAGACTGAATTTCCTAGACTTTGAAGGAGTCTAGGCTGGGATTCGCATGGTCAGCCATTCCAAACCACCCACACCTCCACAGAAGCCAGACAGTTAAGTCTCAGAAACCCACAGGGGGTTGCTATGAGTCAGCTTTGAAATCTCGGTGGTGGTGGTAGTGGTGGTGGTGGTGGTGGTGGTGGTGGTGAGTTTGTTTGTTGTTTAAATCTGACTCAGGTCTAAAGCATCCTCAATTATTGGGTGAACTCACTGGTCATCAGGAAAATCACAAGCGACCCTACTTAAGTATACCAAACAGTAAGCAAAGCAGTACCTACTTTATCACTTCAAAACCCAGAACCTTTTTGAGGTCAAAACTTATCTGAAAAAGAAAACTCAAATATTCTAGTAAAGAATGATAGAAAAGTGGTGACTGAATGCTGCCAAAGTCAGAAAGCTTGCAAACACGAGCAAACAAGCCAAACTCCCTGCCATCAAGTCAACTGTAACTGTTCATGGGAGGAAAAAGCCCAGTCTTTCTCCTGCGGAGCTACTAGGGGTTTTGAACTTCTAACCATGAACATCGGAGCACAAGCGTAACCACTACACCACCAGAGAAACACCCAGCAGAAACATCCCCGAGTTCTGGCTCTCAGATGTTTCCTTGTGGATGTTTCACCAGCGGATACATCGCATTTTAGTTCCCTGCATCCAGTATATACACAGAATGAGTCATATAGCCTGGATTCAATCTTTCCCAATACTAATAATCTTCAGTTGAGATAAGTAATATTAAAAGATCTCCACCAACCAGTCAGCCACTATTTGCAAATGACCAGTGTAGTTTCCAAATTATGAGTTCAGAGAGTCTTTCGAAATGAGAGGTGGGCCAAGAGATTTTTAAATTTCAGAAGACAGACATATTCTCAGGTACTATTCAAAACTGCAATTATTTTTTAAGCAACTCCTGCTTGTCATTTGTATGTGTATAAAAATGGTCCAACGAGCTGATAACACTATAAAAATACTCTTGTCTATTTGAGTTAGATGCCCTTCAGCTGTTTCAGTGAAACAGTGTCTTGCAACCCAAGTATGAAAGTAGATATGATCATTCAAATATTTTGTATTAAGCCAAACATGAGATCTGCCAAGATGGAAAACAGTATTTTCTTTCTATTTTAGTTTTAGGAAAGAGCTATTACTTATGAACTATTGTATTTATGTAAGCATGTATATGATTGATTTACAATTGTTACTCTAAATGAATTATTTTTAAGAATTCTACCCATTTTTACTTTCTAAATCTCTTTGGGATCCTCTAAAAATTTTAAGAAAGTTAAAGGTAGTGAAACCAGACATTTTAAAAACTGTTCCATTATGTTACTGTCACAAATGGAGGGGTAAGGTAAAAAAACAGGATTCCCAATGGGAGTGTCTCATTTAAAGGAAGATCAAAGACTAGATCGTGATGATTTTTCTTTATGGAGTCTTGTTATTCTTCTTCTTGTTCTTTTTAAAATAATAAGCAGGTCTGACAATCATGCTCAGCGTTTTAATTTGAGATTCAAATGAAAACCACTGATTACAACGAGGAAAAAATAACATCTGGGTCTCACAAAATAAACCAATAACATAAATTGGCTCATGAATATTTAATATTCACACTGAATCACATAAAGATAAGCAAGGTTTGCAAAACAAGTGAATAAACTCATAAATATTCCCTGAATTATTTATCTGTTTGGTCTTATGTAGGAGGCAGTAGGTGTACTATGCAAAAATTTTGATCCATAAATAAATGACATTTGAATGGCTAGGAAGATGTCTTTTCATTAAGATCACTGGCCACTGTTATGTTAATAAAAGCAGAAATGAAAGACTGAGATTTACATAATTGAACACAATTTGAAAATGAGATAATAGCTTGACTCTTGTTTACACTTCAGAAAACTTCAAAAGTGTCAGATGTGATCATGATGAGCCAGAAGGGAAGAGAGAATGGTATATTTATCTCCCATTTGCTAATTTTTGTTGGGGTAGAAGTGAAGATTTATTCCTCTGTTAACTTGCTATCAATCCATCTCCTCAGTGATGTATGCATCCAAAATTTCAAGGTCTCTCATAGGTCCACAATAAAATAATTCCATGACTGTTTACTTAGGTCAATTAAACAGTAATTCCTTTACTGTACACTTTCTCCACTTCTCAAAGTTGCTTTATAATTTGAAATCTTACTATCTCTCAAAGGACTCCTTTTTAAGTCTTTTCTTCAGTGTGGAGAAGAAACATTTTTACTCTGGGGTTCTTCAATAGCAGGCAGTGTAATCACATACATAAATCCAGTTCATTCACTAGAACATTGCCTGTACCTTCCTCAGCTTTCTTTGTGTTAATCTGGTACAAATCTGGGAAGTTGATAAGTGGTGTTTTTCTGTAAACTGAAGTGGATTAAATATTTTAACATTCTGAGCGTTAGCTCAGCACAAACCAATTGACCAGCAAAGGGACCCTAAGAATATGTACATATTATCCACACAAAGTCAAGAGTAATATTTTTGGGTGTTACAATATTATTGCATAATAATTTAGGAATAATATAGTACTTTATATGGTAAAATAAAAATGTAAAGGTATTTGTTCCTAAATCTTGGAATAAATGCAAAATGTACATATTTTTATACAAATAAGACATATCTTCTATGTTTATTTGCCCACAGCTCCCTCTCTCGCCCCAGTTATTTTCAGAAGCACTGTAACCTAAGTTTTGCACCAACATTTGAAAGAAAACCAACATAGTAGGGCTTATAAAAATACCTTCGAAGGGTGGGAGTGATTGGCGAACAAATATAGAAGGCATTTGATCTTGACCTAAAAATATGGTAATCTTTTTTCTTTCTAAAATATAGCAAACCTTGAATGACTAGATATGAGGCTATAAGGAATAATCAAATGGTTCAAAAATGATAATTTTTTTAAAAGATGAGTAAAATTCTTCACTAGTTATTTCATTTTTATCTAGTTTATTTAGCTATTGTAATAGGTTAATTGAGCAAGTAGGCCAATAGGAACATGTGGGCAGAGTTAAATCAGGTCACAGCTTGATTGGATGACAACCAGAACCCCATCTCCCTCTTGCTCCCTGGTGATTGAACCAGGGTGCTGTTGCTTTTGCAAGTTCTCTGCCTCAACCTGTGTGCTGCACTACCTCTGGGCCAAGCCAATACGTGGATCCTATAGTTAGAGCTTGAGGCTCTAGATTGCTTGAGATTGAGGCTTGTGGATCATATCACCATGCTTGAGTTTGAAATCCCATCAGGGTCTGCTTCACTAAGCTCCTGAGCTACTGATTGTTGCTGATTGTGACAGTTACATAATCTGTCAACTTGAGTAAAGGGGTGGAGTCTATCTTGGCAATCAGGTCATAACCAATGAGGCCTCTGTGTGGGCATTGACTTCTCTTAAGGATGATGGGAACTCCTGTCTTCCTCCCTGGAGGTGGGACACACACACTCTCTGCCTTCCCTTTCCTACTGTTGAGACACTCAGAGAGCTGGAGGAAACACATGAAGACCTGCACCAACTTTAAGATGCTTCCACTGCCACTGGATCCGCAAGCCTTTCTACCCACTGGCCTGGGATCTTCCTGCATTTGGCATAATTGCATGTGCTGCATGAGTCTAAAGAGAATTTATGGACTAGTATCAGACATATGGGCTAATATCAGAGTTATTGACTTGATCTGGAATGGGCTTGGATGTTTTCTCAATATAAAATTGCCCTTTGATATAATGTTCTCTCTTCTACACATGTCTCTGGATTTGTGTCTCTGAAATTGTTTCTCTAGTTTACTCAGACTAACACGCTGACCCATCCTGCTGTCTGCTAGCTGTGGGCAGCCTCTGCCTGCTTTGCCTAAAGGAAGACTTCTCGGTCTGGTTCCTTGACCTTGGACCCAGCAGCCCATGGGAATCGAAGGATTCCAGTATATTAACTGTTCCACAAAAGTGAATTGGACTGAGCCTTCCATATTGCTGTGTCGACTAATGAGCTGTGGTATTCTTCTTGCTGTATAAGTATATATATTTATATTTAAACGTATACTATTATGTTTATAATTTATATTGATATTTAATCATAACTTTCCTGAGTTTTAAAAATTTCTCTAGAGCAGTGGTTCTCAACCTTCCTCCTGCCGCAACCCTTTCATACAGTTCCTCATGTTGTCGCAACGCTCCAACCATAACATTATTTTTGTTGCTACTTCATCACTGTAATTTTGCTACTGTTGTGAATTGAGTGACCCCTGTGAAAGGGTCGTTTGGTCCCCAAAGGAGTCACGACCCACAGGTTGAGAACCACTGCTCTATAGAACCCTGCCTAACACAGCTATGCAAAATACTGATCCTGCTTCTAAAACAAACCAAAAGATCACTGCCATTTAGTTTATTCTGACTCGTAAGGCTTCCAATGGTTTCATAGCGTGCTTACATAGGGTTTCTAAGGCTATAAATCTTTACTTGAGCAGATAGCCTCGTATTTCTCCCAATGAGTGACTGGTGGGTTTGAACCATCAACCTTAAGGTTAACAGTCTAATTAATGCTTACGCAATGGTACTATTAAGACTCAATCTCCCATAACAAGGACTGAATGGATTTTAAAATGGCATGAGTCACCCTAAAAACAATCTGTAAATTAAATGATAGTTATTTTTGTTGTGTCATTATAAATGTCAAATGTTACAGTATATGCAATATATGAGGAGACTTTTAAAAGCTTGTGGAATAATGAAGTTAAAAGGGAATGGAATGACTAGGAGGTAGAGCAGAAACTCTAAACATCTCACGAGGCCAAATTAATTGGCATGTCCCAAGGAACCATAAAATGCTAAACTGAACAACTAAATCCCATGAAGTTTGTTGTTTTGGAGTGTTTGGGTACTTAAGCAGCCTCCGTAGCTACTCTTTTTCGTTTTAACGTTGTTGTTATAAATATGTCTATCATACAACTTTAACCAATTTAGTTTTTTATAGGAATACAACTTATTGACAGCAGTTACAATAATTGGCTGGGCAAGCTTACCCTTAATCAATGAGAGATTCCTATTACCACCTCCCTTGCCCTCTCCTTCCCACCCTTGGTGACCACTGATACTTATTGCTCTCTACAATTCTGAATTTTCTTTTGTATATGCAGGATCATACAATGTTTGTCTTTTCATGACTATTTCGCTCAGTGTGTCTTAAGCTCCATCTGTGCTGTGGCAGCTATCCATACTTCATTTTTGCTACTGGCTGAGTAGTATTCTATTGCATATCTGTGCCTTATTTTGTTAGTCATTCGTGTGCTGATGGGCTTTTAGGCTATTTCTACTTTGGGGCTTTTGTGAATAGCATTGGAATGAACATTGGGATGCACGTCATCTCTGCTCGAGTCATTGCTTTCAGATCTCTCGGATCAGTACCTAGGAGTGCAGTAGCTGGGTCAAATGGGAGTTCTATTTCTAGTATTTTAAGGAACCATTATGATATTTTCCATAAGTGACTTCCCAAGAGGGATTGATTGAAATAATTTTGACTTACATCTCTGTGATGGCTTCAATTCACATTGTGTTTTTGATTTGTTTCCTTTTGTGACTCAAACCTGTCTATTTTGTATCTTTCCCATATCTGTTAATGGTGACACATGCTTCCAGTTATCAAAAGTCTTACCATGAGTTTTCTTGAAAATACCTTCAGACAAACACTTGAGCATAGGCAATCCCAGGAAGTATACATGAACAAATAAGAAAAGTGAGCTACAATTCCATGGAAGCAGCTGGGGTTCCCTCCGGTTGCTTATTCTCTAAGAAATAAGGAGAACACACACTGGAATGGCCTTGCTGGTCTCCTGCCTCCTCTACTTACCAGTGGAAGGTTGACTCTAGGAGTATTCAACCCCCTTGTCTTCCAGAACTGCCCAGAATGTGCCAAGTCAGAAAAGTAGAGCCCCTGGCACTTGACTTGGGCATCCTGTATCATTATAATGGTGTATATTATTTTAGATGAAACCAACCTTGTCTTGAACTGCCAGTTTCGTGGTCAAAAGGCATACTCTAAATACTATCCCCATCATAGATGGTCTTTTGAGCCATAATTATTAAACCTCCCTTACTCTGCTCACAGGGACCTTAGTGGAAAGGCTTGAGAAGACTATTAGTAAACCAATACACCTGCTGCAGAGATAGGGCCTATGTTTGAGATTACTTACATATCTAGTATGTTTTATGCTACAGAGAATAAGGCTTTTGCTTCTTCATCTTTTGAAGAGTGTTACACCTAATTTTTCATAGAGCTATCTGTCTCTTGTCTCCACCAACTAGAGGGCAAGCTTGGGAGGTTTGGATTTTATTCATTGCTCTGGCCCTAAACAAAACTCTGCATCCCATAAAATAGAAGGCATGTATCACACAAATTGCGGTAATAAGCACAAGAAACATTTCTCACGGACCTGCAGAGAAAAAAATGTTTCAGATAATTACAAAAAGGAAAATACATCTAAAGCTCTCAAGGCATGCTTGATATTTCCTTACTTCAATTGATTGTGGGAGACTTTTATTTAAAGATCTGGCTTAGAAAATCATTCTCTGTTATTTTCCTGATAAAAGGTATGCGAACATAATTATAATTTCCCCCAGGGAAACCTTATTTCCCCAATAAAGAGGAGATTTTAAAATGTTGCCATTATTTAAAAACTTAATCGTCTAGAGAAAGTTATAATAGAGATAACTATATGGAATGGAAATGAGAACAGAAGGTGTAAAAGAAAATTGCAGAGTGACCTGGCATAATATTTGCTAGTTCTCAGTTCGTTTATTAAATGTCAACCTACAGAAAATAAGCTCCCACCTGTTTGACACATGAAGAAAGAAAAGGAGGGGCAGGAGGGAAGGTGAAGGAAAAACAGAAGAAAAGAGGAGGGAAGTTCTGCTGTGAAACCAGCTGGCTGTGTGTTTGAGCCAAGTCAACCATTTGTAGCTTTTCTAATCTGTAAAATATGGTTATTTTCTCCTTCAAAATTCATCCGGAGGCTCCAACATAGTGATGGAAATATAAATAGAAGTGGGGGTTAATACATTGTTGTTGATAGGAGTTATCTAATCAGTTTCCACTCTTTCTGACTCCCCGACAATAGAACCAGACACCACAGCCCTACACCAGCCTCGCATTATTCTTTCATTTAACCCGTCGTTGCAGCCATTGTGTCCATGCCACTAGTCTGGGCCTTTCTCTTTTGTCATTGATCTTCTACTGTACTGGTGTGTCAGTCTGGGTAGACTAGAGAAACAAATCCAGAGGCACTCAGATGGGTATAAGAAAGAGATTTATATAAAAGAGCAATGTGTATTAAGAAAACATCCCAGCCCAGTCCAGTACAAGTCCTTAAGTCCAATATTAGCCCATCTGCCCAATACCAGTCTATGAAATCCTCTTCAGACTCACACAACACATACAATGATGCATAATGCAGGAAGACTGCAGTTCAGTGGACGGAAAGTTTTATGGATCCAGTGGCAGTGGAAGCATCTCAGCGCTTGTGTGGGTCTCCACCTGGCTCCTCCAGCTCCAGGGCTCTGGCTCCATCAGTGAGTAGCTCCATGTGGCTGTTCAACAGGAATGTCTCACAGGGAGTGTCTGAGTGTCCCGCCTCCAGTGAGCTATTTATCTCCATTTAACCTCCAAATGAGGTCATCAAGCTGCGCCCTGATTGATAGGCTAGACTCTACTCCTGCACAAGTTGACACCAGATTATGTAGCTATCACACCTGGCATGATGTCCTTTTCTGGGGATTCTTCTCTTCTGATAGTATATCTCAAATCAGTGAGACTAGGCTCTTAAGGTCTTTCATTTTGACATTATGCAAAGTACTCTGCTTTCCTTGAGGCCAACTAATTTATTCACATAGAATTCCTCTCTGAGTCTGAGTGGGAAAGTATGGAGCATGCACTACTACTCAGGAATAAAGCCAAAAACTGTAAGGAAGAAATCCATAAACTGCATGAAAAATAGAAGGACTTTAGAATTTTGGCACATTAGTAATATTTCTTTATCTCAGAATTCAGCGTGTTTATTGTTTTAATTTTTGCTTTGTGGAAATTTGTCAATAATTAAGTTGCTGATTGGGCTAACATAGGGGGCGATGTTATATAATACAAAGGAGGCGGTGCAAAACCACCATGGCTACATGCGAATATTGCAATGTGGGGCGTTGATTGCCATGGTTTTTGTGTTTACCCTGTTGAAGAAATTTTTGTTAACTTACCAGAAAATTCACAAATTCACATGTGCTCTTTATTTTGGTTCTATATTCCTAAGGATTTTTCTAAATAATAAAAATAATACTTTAGTCATCATGCCAACTATTATATCATCATTTATTCTTGGGCACAAAAGAGATACCAAATCTAAATATAATTGATAAGAGACAAAATGATGAAGTCTGAAATCTTAAACAGAACAAAGACAATTCATCTGGATGAGATCATCAACATAAGTCCGTAATGATACCCAAGGATATATAGAGACACGGTCCCTAGTCTATAGGATGTGGAAGTAACAGGGGAAATTGTCACAAAGGCATGACGGTTGGCAGATCAATATACCACAGTTGTATGCAGGACGACAGAAGTGGGAATGGGACCATAACTGGGACAAGTACATTATTCTAGACAAGAATGTCCCAGGACTCTCTGACCAAGACATTTGGAATATGATTCATGTTTATTCAGACCCTAGTGTCCCACATTCTGTCATGAGTACACCTAAGCAAGTCTCTAGGGATAGACCAACCTTCACTGGCTAGTGGAGTGATAGTAATCCTCTGACCAATGCACTCTGCTGGAGCAACAGGCAAGGCGTATTCACATCGCTGGTGAATAGCCAGAATGAATTCAGTGATTGTGTAATTCACATGGAGACATAAAAAAATGGACTTTGGGGAGATACACAAGTGGCCATCTAGGCGAGAAGCAACAAATCCCACGTGGAAGAAGCACACCAGCCTGCGTGATCATGAGGTGCCAATAGATTAGGTATCAGGCATCAAAGAACAAAAAGTCCTATCATTGAAAATGAGGGGGGATGTGGAGTGGAGACCCAAAACCCATCTGTAGGCAACTGGACATAGCCCTACAGAAGGGTAACGGGGAGGAGATGGGCCAGTCAGTGTGCATTGTAGCAATGATGAAACATACAACTTTCCTCTAGTTCTTTAATGCTCCCCACCCCCACCTCTATTAACATGATCCCAATTCTACCTTACAAATCTGGCTAGACCAGAGGATGTACATTGGTACAGATAGGAACTGGAAACACAGGGAATCCAGGACAGATGATCCCCTCAGGACCAGTGGCGAGAGTGGTGATGCTGGGAGGGGAAGAGGAAGGGTGGGAGGAACCAATCACAATGATGTACATATAACCCCCTCCCTGGGGGATGGACAACAGAAAAATGGGTAAAGGGAGACATTGGACAGTTGTGAGACATGGAAAAATAATTATATGTTATCAATGATTCATGAGAGAGGGAGGGGAGAAAATGTGGAGCTGATAACAAGGCCTCAAATAGAAATAAACTGTTTTGAAAATGATAATGACAAAATTGTACAAATGTGCTTGACAGTTGGATGGCTGTATGGATTGTGATGAGTTGCTCAAGCCCCCAATAAAATGATTTATTAAAAATATGGATATTGGGCTTTCACTGTACCATATGTTTTCTGCAAACCTAGTGCTCAGAATTTAAGTTCTAATATAACCCCTCGTATGATCATGGATTTTATTTTAAATGCTCCAATCAGATTCAGGTTGGAGTGTTTCTGCCACATGGGGTAGCAGACATCTCCCTTAGCTAGCTGTTTGTTTTTAAGACTAAGATATTATCCTTTCTTTGCTATACCATCCATGCAATATCTCACAAGGGTAAGTACTGAGGAGAGCAACAAAAAGAGAACGAATCCTTCTCAGATTAGGAGTTACACATTAAGTGTGAGCCCCAAATCTATTCATATGTCTGCAGTTGTCTACTTCCAAGGTGGCTATTAACTTCCTGTGATGATATGATGCATCTTGGGAAATAGAGTTGGCTTAAAAAGGAGCATGCCACACCCCTCGGATGTCTCTCTTCCCACCGTGACTAACAATGCTGACAGCTCCCCGAGTTGGTTGTGTTTTGCCGGATTCCATCGTGGAGCTGACCACTTTGTGTTTCGCTACCTCAGGGGGATAACCACCAGACAACTGAGATCCCTGGCCCGGCCCGGCTGACACCTAAATGAAACCTCGAAACCTACTCTTGTTGCATCGGTCAAAATTACCTCTTAAAATGAAGGGCGGTTGGTGAATACATTAATTAGCAGATGTGCCAATAGACAAATAATTTCTTTAAAAGGCACGTGCATATTTGGTAACCCAATATAATGTGAATTTTATACAAATTCACAGAACAACTCAGGCTGAGTATTTGTTAATGTATCAAATTGAAAGGTTGAATAAAATAACGAGAATTTACTTGTTTGTAAATGGAAAAAAAAATAAAAGGAGAAGGAAGCTGCCTCTTCTATGCTTTTTCTAACCTTTCGAGTGGGGATAATGTGTCTAGGCAACAGCAAAGCCTAGTGTCCAATTTTAAAATGCAGATTTCTCTCAGGTCAAAGGCCTCTGGAGCTTTTAAAAGAAAAGCCATTATCTGTGGAGCTGTGCCTGCCTTCAGGTGTGGCCATTTGTCTTTCAGGGCTACTCAAGGCAAAACCCATTGTCTGGGGTGTGGGGGGGGGAGATAAAGGAAATTTTATTTTTCTAGAGGAGGTCAATTAACTAAACAAATAGCTACCTAAAACCTCTACTGAAGTTTGCATTTGTGGTTTGTCCTATCGTGGAGGAGCCCTGGGGAAATAGTGAAGTTGGGCTGCTAACTGCTAGGTCGGCAGTTCAAAGCAAGTAGCTGCTCCTTGGGAGAAAGATGGGGCTTTCTACTCCCTTGAAGAGCTGCAATTTCAGAAACTCAAAGGGGCAGTTCTACCCTGTGTTGCAGGGCCCCACTGAGCCAGCCTCGACTCTACAGCAGTGAGTCTGTTTTTGTTTGGGGGAGACACAAAAAAACCAAACGTAGGGCCATCAAGTCAGCGATGACTTAGCAGGTGAGACTGTTGCTGCTTCTGCTAGTAGAGAGCTCATTCTTTCACTGGCCGAGCTGCCGGGCTGGCAGTTTTGAACTGCCCACTGTGTGGATGGCAGCCCAATGCGAAACCATTACCCTACCTGGACTATTCACGGGAGAAAGATGGGGCTTTTACTCCCATAAAAGTTACAGTCTCAGAAACCCACAGGCGCACTTCTGTCCTCTAGGGTCAGCAGGATTGAGAATCGACTATAGAATCTATAGATAGCAAGGGGTTTGGGTTTAAGTAGCCTTTTCTGGGCTGCCTACATGCTGTGCCTACATGTGCCTTTATGCCTTTAAGCTTAATTATAAATCTATTTTCTTTTTTTACTGATAATGACTGTTTCTCTTTGGTGGCAGAAGTGTAGATTCTGTTTGGGAAGTATAAAAAAGATCCCAAATCTCAAATATAATTTAAGAAGGACATTAATTCAATGGTTAGCTGGAGAGAAATAGACAAAGGCACATCACCCAGATGAGAGAAACCCTCAGCATGAAGTTAGAATAGTGTCAAAGAATACTTGAAGGATCAAGGCGGGGCGGGGGGGGGGAGGGCAAAGGAACTTGTCACAGAAGCACGATTGCTGGTAGATCAGTATATCCCAGTAACAAGTAGACTATAGAAGTGAGGAGACAATGACTGGGACACGTGCATGATGTGAGCTAGAAGAAGACCCGACAAGATTGGCCGAGGGCCTTCCCGCCAAGGCAGTCAGGATAAGACTCACGGGTGCAGCACCCCAGGATGTAGGACAGTCTGCAGCAGGGACTCTCTCAGGCAAGCCCCTAAAGAGACAGCCCCTCCCTGGGCTGTTAAGGGGGCTGGTGGAGGCAATCCACTTTCTAATCCACTCTGTCTGAGGGCAAGACTGCTCACATCCCTAGTTTATGGTCAGAAGGAAATCAATGGAGGGTTAATCCACACAAGCACTGCAAATAGATTGTGGACTTCACTGTTATCCCCAGCCTTCTAGGAACCTAATGTTCAGAATTTATTCTGTCATACAATTCTGAACAAGGTAAATGGCTGAAGAATAGCATTTGTTACACACAGGAAAAATCATGGGATCACTTTGACCTTAAAATTTTAAACTCGGTGTTATAAAATGAACTGAGATGAGTGGAAGTACCATCAGATATAAGATTTTGTGATTTGTGGAAAAGAAGACACTATTCAGAAGGAAATTAAACACATTAATTAAGGACTATTTGATGCTGAAGGAAAAAATACAAGGGAATCTGTCCTGCCAGATACTGTGAATATATACACTGTCATTTGGAGTCACCCTGATGTAGGTGTTTTAGGAGGAACATGAACCCAAATTCAAATACATTTTATAGGGGCCTCCTCATTAAGTCTTAAGTGGGACAGAGATAAGATGAACCCCCCCACACACACACACAAACACACAATAGAATCATCTGGATGAGGTAGAGCATCAGCATAAAGCCATAAAAGTGGCCAGAAATTCACAGCCACATGGCTACTTAAATAAGACATGTAAAACAAGTGTATTTGAGTTTAATTCTGAGCACCCTGTCTTGCAAAGGGCTGTTGATGGCAATGACAGTCAAACTCCATTTGCAGAGCCCCCAGGTAGATTCCATTAAATTATTTCTGGTGATTAACCAGTGATGTCGATAATCTTGCCCTCAGGCCGAGTGCCTTGAAAAGTGGATTACCTTCACCCCTCTCTGGCCAGCCGAGGGAGGGCAAGTCTTTCTTAGAGGTATGCCTGGGTGTGCCCTTGACGGAGGGTACCTTACTGGGGACAATACAGAGGATCCCATAAGTCAGGGTTATGCCCAACCAGTTTCTTCCTGGGTCAAGGGAGAGAGCCCCTACCAAATCATCACGGGTCCAGAAGGTGCAATTGTACAGAGATAATAAAGATGATAGTGACGTCATGGAGAACATGAGAGATAGAAGAGAAATTGAAATAATGGAGTCAGACACATTTCATAGTAGCATGCTCACCTCAGCCCCCGCTTGGTGGTCCACGTGGAGAGAGCTGGAGAGAGAGACATTTATTGCTAACCAAAGCTTATATCTCTTTAGGGGGTATGATTACAGGCAACCACACACATCACAGGAAGGGGCTGCAGAATAGGCAGTCCAAGCAATAGGAGGCGATATACCATGGGCATAAGCGTAACGGGAAGGGGATGAGCTAGGGGTGCACACATGATAAGAAGGGGTGGAACTAGAGGTATGCATGTGACAAGAAGGGCAGACCCTAGATTCATGATGGCGGCCCAACCTTGGTCACCCTTGAGTGGGCTTGGGCTCTCAACTACTGTAGTTATCAGAAGGGAATGGGCCCTACTTGCTGTGGGAAAAACAGTGGTGTCTGCTTGCTTTGGATGCTGATTACCCTTACGGAGAAAACCTACTTCTGTTGACCTCAAAGTGTATAGTCATCTGCCACGTGTAGTAAGCACCTGGCATATATTTGGGGGAGACAGCTTGGGAGAAATCTGTTTCCCACATTCCTGATTGCCTTGATCTGTAGGATCTGGTCCAATTTGTAAGCTCTTCTGTCTAAGTTTTGTAATATGATGTACATGTCCCAATTATCATCTTATTCCTGCTTCTTAATCCGACCTGTGATATGCTGGACTGCCACCGTGCCTTTGTCTCGTGCCTGTTGAACTCACCCTGACCTAAGTCCCTGGATGCCATTTTGACCTCATGCTAATGGCCTCCCTCATCTAGATGATGTACCTGAGTCTTTGAGTTGCCTTTGTCTCTCTTAAAATTAGTAAATACTCTCCTCAATTTATATTTGAAATTAGGGCCCCTTTTCCACCTTAAAACAAAAGAAAATGGTCAAAAACTATGATTAGCTGCAAATGTTTAGGGTAAAAAACACACCTCATTCTCAAATATTATTTAAAGAAGACATTTATTAAGTCTTAAACAGGACAGACAGGACAAAGACACAGAAGTAGAAAGCCCTCTTTTTCCCTCGGAGCTGTCGGTGATTTCAAACTGCCAACCATGCAGATTGCAGCACGTGTAAATCCTGCAGCACCGGCCCCCTAGTTTCCTAATCATTGGCTGCTGAAATAAGGCATGGAACACAAGAAAACTCACAAATTCATGATTGGTGCCAGATCCATAATTCACAGTCAGACGTGAGACTAATAGTGGGACCATATCTGAGACATGTACGTTATGTTAGATAGAAGAGCTTACAAGATTGGTCCAGGGCCTTCCAATCAATGGATTCAGGGTATAACTGGTAGGGCATGCCTCATGAGATAGTTTATTGTCCCAGCCTGGTCGATAACACAAGTGGGATTAATTGAAGGACAGAAAGATAAATGGCTCAGTGAGCCTCACTTTTCTTGTCTCTTGCTCTTTGACCATCGGACCAGTGTGCGGCTGCCTTGCTTTGTCTGTGCCTCAGTTTGCAAGTACACTACCTTTGGAATGCCTGGCCTGTGGACTTTGTCGCTGTAAATTGAGGTCCGTTTAAGACCACATGATTGGAATTTACATCTCTTGAGCTGGGGACTGACTGTTGGTGACATGGCTGATAGTTGGTAACCTGCCTTGCTGTTTGCTGCCTGTGCTGAGATAGCCTGGATCTCTTTAAAGAGGACTACCTGGCGGCCCTCAAGACTTAGAAGGACGGCCAGTGTCTCACAACTCTCTCACAGGTATGAGTGGCACTGAGCCATTTGTACTGCATTATAATGTAACTGTTCATTTCTTGTATTGTATATCTATTTGTATATAATTTAACACTTCATTTCTTGTGTTATATATCTATCTTTATATATATATATTTATATATAATTATCAGCAATATGGTTTTATCTCTCTAGAGAACCCTGTCTCATACACTTAATGATCCATTACTCCCAGTACAGTCTCAAGCAAGCCACTGGCCCTCCCTGGGCTGGCCAGAGAGAGGCAGAGGTAATCTACTTTCTAATGTACCCTGCCTACAGGCAAGACTAGCAACATCCTTAGTTAAAGGTCAGAAGGAATTCAGTGGAGACTTTCATGCACTAACACAAGAAATGAACAGTTAAATTATAAACAGGTAGATATATAAGAAATGAACAGTTAATTTATAAAGTAGTACAAATGGCTCAGTGCCACTCACTCCTGTGAGAGAGTTGTGAGACACTGGCAGTCCTTCAAGTCTTGAGGGCCGTCAGGTAGTCCTCTGTAGAGAGAGAAAGCTAAGCTATCCCAGCAAACAGCAAGGCAGGTCACCAACTGTCAGCCAGGTCACCAACTGTCAGTCCTTAACTCCGGAGATGTAAATTTCATTTGTGTGGTCTTAAAGGGACCTCAACTAACAGCGACACAGTCCACAGGCTAGGCATCCCACAGGTAGTGTGCCCTTTAAATTGAGGCACAGAACAAGCAAGGCAGCTGCACACTGGTCTGATGATTAAAGAGTGAGAGACAAGAAAGGCGAGGCTCACCGAGCCACTTATTTCCCCCGCCCTTCAATTAATCCCACTTGTGTTTATTGGCCAGGCTAGCACAATAAACTATCTCACACCCCATAGTAAAGTTGAGGGTGTTTATAAAATGGGGTTTTAAACATGTTTATAAAATGGGATTTAAAAGTTCATGAAAAATGGAATTAAAAGATTAAAAATTTAAACTGTTATTTTGTTATTGTTGAATTTTTAATATTGGGGTGGGGGTTGTATGTTTTTCTGTATGTGAAATCCAGGATAGGTAAATCTATAAAGATGGTATTGGGATCAATTTGTTTCTTGGGGGGTATGGCAAGGGAGGTTATGGCAAGATGGGGAGCTAATAAGAATGAGTACTAGAAAGAAGAAGATATTCTAAAATCCATTCAGTAGTGATTGCACAATTCCTTAAAGATTATTTAATGATTAAATTTTACGATATGTGAATTTTGTCAATAAAATTTGTTCAAAATATGTATGTAATGAGTTTAACACAAGTTAAGTGAAGAAGAGAAAAAATAGTTACCCCCTCCATTTCCTCTACAACCTTTGGATTACAACTTTCAAATCATGGACTATGTCTATAGATATTTTAAGGTCAGTATGTTATAAGAGGTCTTATATTAACAGCATTATTTTTAGCCATAAAGTGGACCATAGTCAGTTTGATTCAAGAGAGGAATAATAAGTTTGCCAGAGTAAACTCAAAACCAAGAAGAATAAGCTCTCTGGAGTCTCATCTCTGGTTTTAAAGATGAGGAAGAAGGAAACAAACTTATGGTGCTGTGAAATGTGGGAAAGCTCTCTCTAGTCTCCTGAATTCTGTAGACTCATGCTGCACACATTGATTTGTGTAACTAGGAATTAAACTCAGACATTGTGTGGTGGTTATATAATTGTCAATTGGAGAGGATTATGTGTGAAGGGGTTTTCTCGTCTGTAATTTGGATGATTGTCAATGAGGCTTCTGTGTGGACATGGCCTGCTCCCGAAAATTCTGGGAAATCTGGATTTTCTCCTCGAAGATGGGAGACTCTCTGCTTACACCCTGGGAGACATAGCAGCTGACAAGACACATGGACCCACCCTGAGGCAGAGACCCCTGCCAGCGCTGAGATGTTTCCAATGACACTGAATCCAAAGACTTTCTACCCACTGGCCTATGATCTTCTACATTCGGCATCATTGCATGTGTTTTGTTTGAGTGTGAAGAAAACTTTACAAATTGATATTGGACATATAGGCTAGTATTAGACTTATGGACTTGGACTGAACTGGGTTGGGATACTTTCCTAATGTATAATTACCCTTTATATACAACTCTTATATACATATTTATGAATTTGTTTCTCTAGTCTACCCAGACTAACACACATGATAATAAAAATTGTCATAGGTTTTCCAGATGGCTGGAAAGGATGCTAAATGATATCAAGATTGAAATTGTATCAGCATAATTCAATGGAAAAGTATATTAAATGTATCACATATTTTATGAATTGAAAAGGAAATATATGAAGGGGAAATACCCTGTTCTCAAAACTGGGTTTAAGGGAAGCGTTTGTTATTACAATATGAGTAAATGGATTCTCTTTCTCTTTAATTTTTGAAGAATGTGATCTTGTTATCCTAAAGGGAAGTGAAGATACAACACGGTTTGTCTGTCTGTTTCTCTGGAGGAATGATCTCTCAGAATCTAACATCTCTGATCACAAAATTGCTCCGATCATCCTGTAGGATACCCACTATAGTTACGTCTTTGCAAACAAAGAGCATGGCTTGTTCTTAACTTTGTTTTTGCTTTTTTACTTACCATTCATTCCTCATCTTTTTTCCTTTTAATTATTTTATTGAGGGCTCATATAATTCTTATCACAATCCACACATACATCCATTGTGTCGAGCACACTTGTACATTTGTTGCCATCATTATTCTCAAAACATTTGCCTTCTACTTGAGCCCTTAATATCGGCTGCTCATTTCCCACTCCCTCTCCACTCCCCCTACCATTCCTCATCTTAGCCATCATCTTTCCTCCTCATATTCCAGCATAGCCCCCCCCTCCACTGAGAGTGACTTCTGACACTGCTACTGTGCTGTTGACAAACTTGGCAGGATTCCTGCTGCAGTCTTCACATCCACAGAACGTAGTAATTAGAGCTGCTGAAGAGAAATCCACCTAAGTTTTATTTTAGATAGAGCTGGGTGTTTTTTTTTTCATCCTGAAGAGCTATGCAATTGAATAAAATTATTTTTTTAATGGAAGTCAATAGTATAAAATTACATAGGCTGAGCTCCTTGCTTCTATCTAAAAGAGAAACACTTTAATGAGTGAAAAGATGAAAGGTGCATTAATGTTGATTTTCTTTTAATTATTCATCTCATGCAATCACCTAATCTAGGCTTTCCCACCTCATGCATTGCTTTCAGATTCAGTGCCACATTGTATTACAAGTCAATTTTAATTACAAAATACACAACAATAATTGAAAAATATAGGTGGCTTAAACTCTCCTGTGATAAGTTAGTAACCATTTTCCCTTATATTTATGAGAAACTTCCATATGTACATAATGTTATGTAACAGGTGGGACAAAATTAGCAGAATAAGTCATCAGTTTGATTTTATTCTAGATTAATTCCCACCAGGTTAGCACAGGTTCTATGTTAAATTTACCTTTCTGCTATAATTTATTTTTCAAGGTGGAATCTTTCTAAATATTTGTTTATTTGTATCTAATATGTAAAAGGCCATGGGGACAAGTCTTCTCTATTCAGAGCAGATATCAGTTACTTTTAAGCAGTTACACATTGTCCTGTGTGTTTCTGTTCATATTCCTCCCTCTGCCTGGAATAGTCTTTCCTTTATTTATATCAATTCAATCTACTCATACTTCCAAACCCACCCATACTGCACTTCCTTCACTTGGCCCAATAGACCTTCCAAACAATATAATGTGATGGCCATGCATAAGGTGTCTCCAGCTACACTTGGATCAGTTCAGAATTGACAGCTGTACTTGCTTTATTCTCTGTCCCTGACCTCTTGAAGATGGCTAGCAAAAATAGGTTCACCTAAGACTATTTCAAAAGGAATATAACAATTGTTTGAGTCTCACAACTGAATACCTCACCATAAAAATCCCTGCTCTTCAAAGAAGTCAACCAGAGATTCCTACCATTAACAATGAGTGAATTTCAACCCGGACTGCTGACCACAAAGTAAGCAGCTCAAACCGACCAGCTTTTCCGCTGGAAAAGATGAAAGTTTCTGCTCCCAAAAGATTCACAGCCTCAGAAACCCTGCCCTCTTGCGTTGACATGAGGAAACACTGACTCATGGCTGTAAAAAATGAGGGCAGCATAGAACTACACCATGGGATTTCCAAGGCTGTAACTGGGAGTTTCACAATTTCATGTCAACTTGATAAAATAATGAAGGGGTGGAGTTTAGCCTAACAGGTCACAGTCTGATGATGCGTCCTTATGGGCATGACCTAATCATGAGGATTCTGGAAACTTCCTCTCTTTTTCTCCTGGGAGATGGACCACACTCTCTTTCTGCTTCACCTCCCGGTTGACAAGACACATGGAGCTACGTTGATGGCAGCAAGGGCCTTGGAGATGGGTCCACTGCCTTTGGATCCACAAGAGTTTTCACCCACCAGTCTGTGATCTTCCTGCATTCATCATCATTACCTAGAGGAATTTATGGACTAGTATCAGACATATGGCCTAATATCAGACTTATGGACTTGATCTGTGTTCTCAAAATACATTTGATCTATGATATACAGCTGTTTCCTATACATGTATGAGTGTCAATGAATTTATTTCTCTAGTCAATCTGGACTAACACAGTAACATTGACTAATTAATAATAATGTTGCTCCCACCTAGGAGTATATTTATTTAAAAGTCCTTGAAATTATTGCATCCTCATACTATTTAATAATATATATATTTATTTATTATTGCTTCCACTTCCTGGTATACACCATTTAGTCACTGAGTTGTAATCTGCCTTCTGTTTTCCACTAAGCAGAGCATCCTCTGGGAAGTTTTCTTAAACAGTGTCATGTAGATAACATTGTCCTGCCTTCTTTATTGAAAATTGATGGCTAAACACCGTGCTATCCGTGTTAAAATAAAGATAAACTAGTCATTTCCTACCAACTATCATGGAGGTGATTCTGACTCATGGTGGTCCATTATAGTTAAACAGTATACCTGGTATAATTTATAAGATAGAAGAAATGTTCTATTTTCTTTTAGAAGATGCTCATCCTTTAAAGAAAATTACTGAACCGCCTATTGATTTGCTAATAGTAAAATTATCCCCTCACTTTCTATTCTTTTTAAAAAGAGGTGTTTTTTGGGGGGGAGATGTATTTTTTTAATTCTATTCAAATGGCTTAATTCTTCTGCATCTTTTACACCCAAGTGAGGGTGTAAAGTCATCCCTTATTATCTGTAAGTGTTTTTCTAAGGCTGGTGGGAGGAAATCTTGTCCAGGATCCATATTGCTCATTCTTGGAGGAGCTGGGTTTCTTGCCTGGGTCTGGTTGTAAAGCTTCTTTCTTCACACACAGGTGAACTCAGGGGGAATTAAGTGGGTCAAGTCTAGACACGTTTTTAAGAAAAAGTGATTTTTCTCTTAGAGGTAACTAGAGAAGAAAATTATAAGGAAAGATTGGATCAGTAATTCTGGCTCCCTATGAGCCCCAAACTCTAGGGATGTTGCCCTTGCTTTGATCACAGGTATGTGAAAGGAATTAAGAAATAAAGGGCCGGTATGTCCTCAGCTAAGTATCCCTGATGGTGCTGTTGGAAAGTATTGGTCTGCTAATAGCAATGTCAGTGGGTGAAACCCACCAGTCACTCCGTGGGAGAAAGTTGAGGCTACCTGCTCTTATAAAAGCTGATAGTCCCAGAAACCATATCTTGGTTAATTATGAAACAATTAGAGGGCGTGAGTATGGTCTTAGGTTGGATCCTCAAATCCACCCACCCTACCAAGGAAGAAAGATGAGGCAGCGTGTTTCCATAAAGATTGACAGTCTCACAAACCCCTCATGGGGTTGCTATGATTTGCAATTCGCTCGATGGCAGGGGGCTGTGGATTTTTCTTTTGTTATGATTTTTTAAATCATTTTATTGGGGGCTCATACAACTCTTATCACAATCCATCCATCTATACATTGTGTAAAGCACATTTGTACATTCATTGCCCTCAACATAATGAAAACATTTCCTCTCCACTTAAGACCCTGACATCAGCTCCTCATTTTTTGCCATTCACTCCCCACTCCCCTCACCCTCATGAATCATTGATAATTTGTAAATTAGTACTGTCAGATATCTCCCTTCACCCACTTTTCTGTTGTCTATCCCACAGGGTGGAGGTCAAATGTAGATCCCTGTAATTGGTTTTCTTTCCACCCCAACCTCCCTCCACCCTCTTGGTATCGCCACTCTCACCATTGGTCCTGAAGGGATCATCCATTCTGGATTCCCTGTGTTTCCAGTTCCTATCTGTAACAGTGTACATCCTCTAGTCTAGCCAGATTTGTAAGGTCGAATTGGGATCATGATAGTGGTGGGGGTTGGGGGAGGAAGCATTTAGGAACTAGAAGAAAGTTGTATGTTTCATCGTTGCTACACTGCACCCTGACTGGCTCATCTCCTCCCCATGACCCTTCCCTAAGGGGATGTCCAGTTGCCTACAGATGGGCTTTTGGGCTCCATCCTGCACTCCCCCTCATTCACAATGATGATTTTTTTGTTCTTTGATACCTGATAACTGATTCCTTCGGCACCTCCTGATCACACAGGCTGGTTTGCTTCTTCCATGTGGGCTTTGTTGCTTCTGAGCTACATGGCCGCTTGTTTACCTTCAAGACTTTAAGACCCTAGGTGCTATATCTTTTGATAGCTGGGCTTCATTAGCTGTTTTCACTATATTTGTTTATGCACCCATTTTGTCTTCAGCAATAGTGTCGGGAAGGTGAACATCATGTAATGGCAGTTTATTAGAACAAAGTATTCTTGCATTGAGGGAGCAGTTGACTAGAGGCCTAGTGTCCATCTGCTATTGTAATACTAAACCTATAAATATATGTGCATAGATCTATTTCCCTATCCTAATATATAAATATATTTACATGTGTACATACCTTTATTTAGATTTCTATAAATGCCCTTTGCCTCCTAGCTCTTTCCTCTATTTCCTTTGACTTTCCCCTTGTCCCACTATCATGCTCAGCCTTCATTTGGGTTTCAGTAATTCTTCTTGGTTACATTAACCTTGATCACACCCTACCAGGCCTCATACACCCTCCTCACCATTGATTTGGATCACTTGTTGTTCCATTGTCCCTGGGTTTGTTAAGACCACTTCCTTTCCCCAAACTTTCCCCTTTCCCGTGTCCCCCTGGAATTGTCAGTCCCATTGTTTTCTCCTCCAGATTGTTCATCCAACCTATCTTATTTAGACAGACCTGTGGAGATAATAACATGCACAAAAACACGACAGAGCAAAACCAAGCAACACAAGAAAATAAAACAACAAAAACCAATAACAAAAACACAACAACAATAAAGAAAAGCTTGTAGTTAGTTCAAGGACTGTTTGTTGGCCTTTAGGAGTGTTTTCCAGTCAAGTCTGATGGAGCGCCAAGCACTGGCCCCAAAGTCTATTTTTGATATTCCATGGGGACTTCGTTGCTCTGTTCCCCTTGCTGTTCTGTACCACGCCCATAGCGTTTTGCCTCGGTGTGGTGGGATCAGATCGGGTGGAATTCCCACACTATGCCTCCAGTGTTGTCCCCTGTAGGGCTATGAGTCACTGAAGAATGTCGTGTGTCATAGTGGGGCCGGCCATGTGGTCTTCTCTGTGGATTGGCTGCTCTGAGTGGGAATATCATCCTCAAGACTTGGTGGGCCAGGATGTGCTCCACTCTCTATTCCTCCCTCTTCATCTGCTCCCCTGTGCTCTGATCAGACAAGATGAAGTGCAATATATTCAACTCACAAGCCAAGACTTTTTATGAACTGGTCTCTGCCGCACTCACATTCTTAACGTCTTCACCACAAATTATTGACTGGCTCCATGCTTTCCATCTCCTCCCTCCACCGTTCTGCCCTATATTCCTGTCAGTCAGTCATCCTTGTACCCGAAATCTTCATTCCATCCCTATCCTTCCCCCACTCAAACACTCTTGCTTTCTCTCTGTCTTTAAGCACAAAAATAAATATACTTTTATATTTTGTATATTAACTTAGTCTCGTCAGAGGGTCTAGATTGGGTCAAACCTCACCTGATTCAGTCACAAGTTTCTACAATATCTGAAACTTGCCTTTAGTAACTATTTATAGATATCTTTATATACCATATCTCCAAAACATATCAAGTTTACCCCCCCCACCTAGTTGTGCATCTCGGTCACTGAAAGAGTATTATAGGGGTTCAACAGATATACTTAACTGAATTATTGGTTGATTGATTTTGTTATGGTTGTTAGATGCCATTGAGCTGGCACAAACTGATAGTGACCCAATGTGCAGTAGAATAAAATACGGATCCATCCCGTATGCTTAATACTTTATGATCCTGACTTGTGGTCACCGGTTAACTTATCTAGGAAGCTCAAGGATTGTGAGTATTATTTATAAGTTTTGTGCAGCCATTGCAATGCATTGTTGAGCCCTACAGAAAAGAAAGCAGTGTTTCATGATAGTAAAGTTGGTGTCACACAAGGTAAAGAGAGACGGAAGCTGGAGGCACATCTGATTTCTGCCTTGGGGTCATCAGCCTCGGAGTGGTGTGCAGATGGGTTTCCCTTCAGGTGTGGCCTTCATATTTTCTCAAAGGGGATGCAGAATGGTTTAAAATAAAGAAAGTTGTGCATCGGGGTTGTATATTTTCACATACTTATTCATCTTGCCTGTTGCACAAATCATACAAGAAGGTGGACAATGTGAAGAAGAATGGGACAACAGGATTGGAGGAAGGTTCATAAACCTCGTGCCTATCCAGGTGACGCTCCCTTGCTTCCTCCAAGTCAAGAGCATTTGAAACATTTACTGGGGAAGATCAAAGACTGCAGTTTTCAGTATGGATTACAATTTAATTTGAAGAAAAGCAAAATCCCTCCAACTGGTCCAATCAACTGCATCATCATAAGTAGGTAGAAGATTGACATTAAGATTTTATTTTCCTTTGATGCACAATCAATACTTATGGAAGCAGCAATCAAGAAAACAAAGGACATATTGCATTGGATAATCTGCTACTGAAGCCCTTTGTAAAGTGTTAAAGAATAAAGATGCCTCTTTGGGACTAAGGAGAACCTGCCCCGAGGCATGGTATTTTCAGCTGTCTCATTGGCCGGTGAAAGTGGGAAAATGAGTCAGGAAGGCGGGAGAAGAACCGATGCATTTGAATCATGGTCTTGGTGAAGAAGATTGAAATGATCATGACATGCCTGAAGAAAAATTCATCTTGGAAGAAGTACAGGAAGAATGCTTCTTAGAAGTGAGGATGGTGAGACCTCCTGTCATGTATATTGTTAAGATCGATTGGTTCCTGTGAAGGTATCCTGCAGGGGAAGGCAGGGGTCAGTGAGAAAGAAGACTCTCTGGAGATGGGTCACCACCGGAGCTGCAAAAAACGGGATCAAACGTAACAACTATTGTGAGGAAAGAGCAGGATCCTTATGTACGGGAACCAGCTGGGCAACATCAAACACCAGCTGCACCAGCATGGAACCTGGAGCGCTGAGGCTTCCCTTTTAAATCCTGGTTGATGCTCTCCATTTCCGAGCTTGTCTTTCTTCTAGTCCTGAGTGGCTCCCTACCTCCTCTACAAAGGGATTTCTCAGAAGGCGGTGTTCTCAGTCACACAGTGGTCTTTTTTTTTTTTAACTCTGAAAACCAAGGAGAAGTCAATTGACAATAAAATGATGCCTAACCTAGATGCACATTTTGGAAGGTAGAGGGGTTGAATGGAAGCTTAACAATTTTGCCTTCTTATTACTGTCAGTCCTGCAAATCTTTAGTTTTTAGTGTCTGCTTTGGGAAAGAAGATATGTGGGTGTGGTTTGTTCTCTTGCCCATTTGTGTTAGGTAAACCATTAGTAGGCTTAAATGTTTTAAAAGGTACCTGACTTCATTCAGTCCCTCAAAGACCCGAAGGTCAGTGGCTCTAAAGGACATTGGTCTATGTTGAACATAATGAAATCCATGCCTTGTGCTTTGTGACAATAATTGGGGATATTCTTAAATTTGACTGGGCGATGGGGCATAAAATTCAATTACTGTTCATTCAAGTATTATTTAAGTCATACAAGTTGTGCTCTGTAGTAAAATTTAACAAATGAAAAGGAGTGTCTTCCAGTTGAAAGATAATGAGAATTGTTATTCTGCCATTACAATTAGCTCTATATTCCATTACCTTTTGAAGGCTTGTCTCTAAAGAGAAAAAAAAAATACAACACAATAAGCTTGATCCATATGGATCACATATCAACTAAGCAAGTTTTCAACTTAAATTTTTAAAGCAATCATGGTTTAAGTTAGGGACACTTTGTCATGAGATGAAGTCTCATTAATTGTTATATCAAAGTTACAGTATCTCCACTGGAATATTGATACCCAATGCTGCACCACTTTCCTTTGAATCAGAATTTGCCTTCTCATCTTTCTGGTGTCCAAGTAAATGCATCCTCTCAGCACAGATGAAAATACTGGATCCATCTGTCCTTTGAAACTTTCAGTTCTCATACGCTGGATGGCAATTCTTTTGGAAATTGCTACAATTTTCTCATCAGCTTTGAAAAAGATAGAATGCACTGTTGGTGTTCATGAAAGGACTCTGATTTGCTTTTATTTAAGGCATCTATATTATAAGTCAAAATATATTAAAGAATGGAAAATATATCCATTAGAATGGAAAGAGTGAGCATTACGTACTATACCTTTGAAATTTGATACTGTCAACAGCCACTTATTTCACATAAAACTGTGCAAGCTTTTTGAAGGCCGTCCCCCCTCCAGTATGTGCCTGCATAAACATGTTTGTATTTATATGGAACTATAGATATGTCTGAGCCCTGGTGGCATAGTGGTTACGTGTTAGGCTGCTAACTGCAAGGTCGGCAGTTCAAAAGCGCCAGCCCTCCAAAGGAGAGGCTGCTCCCATAAAGAATTCCAGTCTCAGAAACTCCCAGGGGTGGTTCTCCCCCGCCCCACGGGATCACTAGGAGTTGGCAAAGACTCATAGTTGAGAGAGTTATTACTCATTTTGAGCTGCTTCTTTTTATCATTTTATTAAAGTTTATTTATTCATCATAAGTACTCATATTTACCAAAAGAAGTCTTAGTCAGTACCGGTTGCTGCTGTGTCGATCTCAGCCCATGATATAGAATGTGCTTCACTCCAGAACTGTGCTCCATGGGTGGTTTTTTAATGTTGATCACTAGATCTGTCTTCTGGGGCAGGTTGATTTGCCTTGCCAGGGATTCCTAAGGGAGTCTTAGAATACATACACAGAAAATTAAAAAAACACATCAAACTCATAGTTTATATACATTCCTGTCTTTATGTGTTGTTTTTGCTTTTAGGTGCTGTGGTGGTGAGTTGATGTCAGTTTGATGTACCTGGGTGAAGGTAGTGGTGGAGCCTAATCGATCAATCATCACAGCCTGAAGACGCCTCCTGGGCCATGTGCTCTTCCCCTATTTACTGACAGCCTAGATCTCCTCTTTGGGTAGGTGCTCTTTATGTCCTTTACAATGGTGTGACTGAGTTGTCTTGCGATATTGAGTTGTTGCGGTTTCCTATCGATTTTAGAGATCAGATGTGTCTGCAGCGTTTTCCCTAATCTGTAGGTGATCTTTTCCCTCATCTTTAATTTCACCTGTCTGTCTTTACCATTATTATTTCTTTCCTTCTCCTTTCCTGGGGTATAATTTGTTTTTTTTCCCCTTTTTTCAGCTTCTTAAGATGAAAGCTTACAGCATTTGATCTTAAAGCACCCCCCATTTTCTACTACTCATATAAGATTTTGAAAATATAAATATCCATTTAAGGAAAATTTTGACTCTATACTATGAATTGAGATACATTGCATTTTTATGTGTATTTCGCACAAGATCTTTTCTGATTTTTCCTTCTGATTTCATTATTGCCTTGTGGGAGTGGGTGGTTTAATTTCCAAATAAGAGAGGAGGGGACAATTTTTTATATCTTTTCACTGATTCCTAATTCCAATGTGAGGTGAATATAATTTGTATGATTTCAATTCTTTGAACTGTTTAGTGATCTATTTGATGACTCTGGACAATGTTTATTTTGGTGAATAGACTGGGTAATGGAATAGAAATTGTTTTGCTCTTGGCTTAGTGAAGTATGATATATATATATATATATATATATATATAAAATCTACTAGTTGTGGTTGGTTTGTAGTGTCATCCAGGTCTACATTTACTGTATGTAAACTCTCTTCCTACCTTCATCTTGGAGATGTTAAGTTCTCAGTGTATTTGATTCTGTATTTCTATTTGCCAGAATAATAATGGCACATATGAAATACCTAATAAATACTTTTTAGTCACTCAATTATTATTATTTCTTTGGTGAGGAAGTTGCATAGAAGCAATATCTGACTTCCTCTAACTTCAGAAGGGGGAAGGAGATTCTAACTCCACACCAGCCATGATAGTTAAGACTTGGTGTCACTGGGTTGACAGCTAACCTCTAGTGATCTCCCATGACCTGAAACCACACACAATGTGATGTAATTTTCCATAATGCGTCACCCTTACTCAGGTCACAGCTCTGTACTGTGGACAAGCTTGCTTTGCCTTTTTGCTGCATCATTGACTTCTGGTTTGGGGGAATGGGGCCCACTGCCTGCCATACTCCCTGCCAATCTAGGGAGTCATTTAGCCCTGCCATTTGACCTGTAGACCTTGGAATTCATGCGGCCACATGCATGACCTTGGATGTACCCACCTCAGTACGCACCAGCCTGTGATCTCCTTGCTCTGGCAGCTGCTCTAGTCAGTAGATTCCTCCAGTTTGATATCTGACCCATGGCTTTGGAACCAACCTGCCTTTGAACTTGTTTGCCTTGACAACTGTGTGAGGCATTTCCTTGATGTGAATTTCTCTCTATATAAGCGTCACTAGCTTTGCTTCTCTAGAGATCCCAGTCTAAGACACCAGCCTTGTGGCTGTGGTCACAAGGCAGAGGTCAGATTTGCCTCCAACCTCCATCCTTCTTTATGTAATTCTGATACCAACCATTCCTCCCATGGTACTCTCTCCTAGATTTGGCAATCAATTGCAATGGGCACACAGAACTGGCACACCATGCTCACAGAACCAACTCCATGGCACTTAACAGCAGCAGGGAAGTTAGCAGTCAAAACACATTAAAGACACAATTCTGATCCTCAGTCTCTTAGCCACATGGCCCTTGGTCTATGCCCTGTTTGGGCACGTGTTACAAAGTTCCTCTAACACTGAAAAATGTCTAATGGGGACCCAGCCCTACAAGCTGCTCAAAAGGCCACCTTCCTTGTTCTATGGGCTGTGAAGCCTGCTGCTCTGTCTCCTGGTCTTTGTCACACCAGTCATGGCTCATTGTTCATGGTGTCTGTGGACACATTTCTAAACACAAATGTTCCAGGTGAGTATAGTACCACCTTCTGCTGGTTGTGGGATTCTCTGTTCCTGCTGCTGACATGGCTCACTTTAGACCCAAAGGAATGACATAGCTGAACAATCTCCGAGTTAAAGCCTCCAACACTGTCGAAGCCAGTGGGTGCCATTACAGACTATGGATAGTAGAGCTGTACCCAGGAATTTCACAGTTGGTTTAGTTGTGATTTCTTTGTTTCATTTTGGTTTTTTGCTTTGTTTTATTTTTCTAAATATGCGTATATTGATGAATGAATTGCTTCTTTAGGATTTAACAGGTTTAGCTGTGCAAACAACACCTCTAAAGTTTCACATCTAACAGAAACTCTCCTGATACATATACATTAGGCCACATGGAAAATTCACTAAGGTTGGAATTAACAGAATTAGTCATGCTTAACAAAGCTCTTCATCACATCATCTAAATGCTTTAGAAATCAAGTGAAGCACATTTCTTAATTAAAATAGAATGTCTCCATGAAACGGCTGGGTGAAATCATTTGGAAAAGAGTGTTATTTCTAAATCTTTTAAGATGGCAATTAATAATACAAATGACAATTACTAGCTGACAACTTGAGCTTGACCTCAAAAAATAAAAGATTCTAAAATAGGAGCAGGCCTCTGAAAATGTAGCTCCATTAGTTCTTAGTGGTGATAAATTTAACAGATTGCATTTTACAAAATAGAGAGACCAAAATGCTTAATACAGAACATTTCAAATTTTCTTATAATTAAGTTATAGTGTTGGGACTAGCATAAACCCAAACCAAACTCACTGCCATCAAGTCAGTTCTGACTGCGTGACCTTCCAGGACAGGTAACAACTCCCCCTTGTGGGTTTCCCAGACTGCTGACATCTGTGTTCTTAGACAACCAGAAGCCATAGTTATTTGAGAAGTAGGAAATATTCCGAATGATTCAGTTTAGATTTAAAGATTCCCCTTTTCCTTGTTCAATTTTTATTTTGAGGATATAAATCTACCAGGCAGCCTTCTTGATCATTCTGTTCAACTGATCTGAAAACACTGGAGTTCAGCACAGGAAATGAAAGATAGAGGGCGCTCTTGGATTTACAATCAAATGTAGGAAGCCTGTGAATGAAAACTTCTGAGTTAACTCAGCAAGGTCACTGTTTGTTCCCTCACTGTTTCATAGTTTATTGAAATAATCTTAGAGTTTATTGAAATAATATGATGGTAGTATTACTCATACAGGTTTTGTTTTGGTTTGCTTTGTTTTGTTTTGTTTTAAGCAAAGTGGAACCATGGATAAGATCAAGCAGTGAGATTATTAGTGAGTTAGGAGGCTTTTTAATTCTGGGAAGGACAGATTTTGATGTGATTGTTTCAGTAGTCACACAGTTATACGTTTATTTTGACCCACATCTGCAATACTCCGATGACTCAGAGAGTCATTTTATGATATAGATGTTTGAAATCCTGGTGCCTGTTTTGATAGGGTTGAGCTTGGTGAACCACATCCTTTAACTCTGAGCAAATGGCATACTGCCCACCAAGCCTTTTGTTACCCATGAGCTATAAAGTCTTTCCTCCCAGAAGCTATTCTTTATTTTTAACTGTCATTGTGATGGTTACATGATCTCCTGTCAACTTGAGGATATTAAGAATGAAGGGGTGGGGTCTAGCTTGTTAATGAAATCACCGCCTGATGCCTCCTTTTGGGAGTGCTTTCTCATGAGGATTCTGGGAACTTCTCTTCCTCCCTGAAGGTAGGACACGCTGTCTCTCTGCTTCACCTTTCTGTTGAGGAGTCGCAAAATTTCCACCCACTGGCCTGTGATCTTTCTGCATTTGGCGTCATTGCACGTGCTGCAGGTAATGAAAAGAGTAATTACCCAGGTAGTGCTAATTGAGGTAGCTGCTGTTTTGCAATGGGAAGAGGGGAGACTAGGCATAGCATAGGGGTGATTCAATGGGTCCTCCACCTCTGCACCTTCACCCCATTTCAATGACCTAGAGACAAGTGAAAAGAAACCATGTGGCACAGTGCTTTAAGCACTCAGCTGTTAAACTGAAGGTCTTTGGTTCAAACCCACCAACTGCTCCATCAAAGAAAGATGTGGTAATCTGATTTCTTAAAAATTTTCAGCCTTGGCAAAGCTATGCGACAATTCTAGTTGCCCCAAACCATCAATAACCTACCTACTGTCCAAACGGTTAGCAGTCCAACTCCTAGCCCAATCATGTCCAGGCTAAGCCCCTTCTTCCCTCCTCCCATTGTATAACAGCAATTACTTCTTCCAGGTCATTAAGATCAAGTGTCACTATTGGTCAGCAGTGAGTACTGATAATTACAGTAGTTAAAGCTTCCACTTTATGAAGTATAAATAAAATACAAGTTGTGTTATTTCTCCGTAAGTAATTTGTAAACACACTAGGGACATAAGAGTAATTGCTGCAAACTTCTCTTTTAATTACTTAATTTAAATGCAGAAATGATTGGTTCAGATCATACTAACAATAGGCTGAACAAAGCTTTCTAGTTAGAAGGCCAAGATTCAAATTACAATACTGTTAGTTACAAACAAAATTGACTGCCATCGAGTCAATTCTGACTCAAAGTGGCCCTATGAGACTGAGTTGAACTGCCGCTCTGGATTTCTGAGGCTGTAACTCTTTATGGGAGTATAAAGCTTCATGTTCCTCCCAACAAGCGGCTGGTGGATTCGAACTGCTGACCTTGCAGTTAGCAAACCCATTCAAAAGTAGATATTTAGCTTCAGTCGTGTTATTGAACACCCCATGAATCAGTTTCTTCAACTATTAAGTGGAATCTATATCCTAGGTTAGTCTTAAAGGTAAAATAAAATAAATGTGTAAAGTATTTAGAATGACAGCTGACGTATATCTACAAGTGTTAGTCATTACTGTCTTCAGTCTGACCTCAAATTTCTGCAAATAACTTCCTGGACAAGAAGGGTCTGAACAGGAATTTAATGATAGCTAATGATTATCGTTTCCATTTTCTGAGTATTTCATGTTTCAAGCGTTTTCATACCCTTTGACTCATTAGATCTCAACAACTGCTTGGAAAGGCGGATATCTGTTTCATTTGGCACAGCATTCAAGGTTTCTAGTCTGAGATCATTCATAAAAATGTAACACCACCCCCTACCCTGCTCTCTTCAAAAAGACTCGACTGAGTAGAACTGCCCAGAAACTTGCCTGGGCTGTACTCTTCATGGAAGCAAACTGCTGTATCTTTGTGTCATGGATTCAAACCTGAGAGAAAGCTGAGCCCTTCACAATCGCACCACCAGCGTTCATCGTAACAAGATTGTTGTTGGAGCCGCTGAGTCTACTGCAGCTCATAACAACCCTCTCCGTGCAGCAGAACAGAACAACCGCGAAGCCTGTGCCAGCTCATGGTTCTTGTTATGGTCGGCCCCGTGGCTGCAGCCACTGGACCCAACCATCTTGTTCAGGGTCTTCCTTTTTTTTTTGGCTAACTTTCCTGTACCAAACATGATGTCTTTATCCGGAGACTGACCTCTCCTCATAACAGGCCCAAAGTAGGGGAGACCAAGTTCATCATCCTCACTTATAAGAAGCGTTCTGCTTTTACTTCTTTAAACAGATTTGTTTATTCTTATGATGGTTCATGGCATTTTCCATCTATTTTGCCAGCACTATAATTCAAATGCAGCAATTCTTCCTTATTCATTGTCCAATTTGCGCATGAATATGAAACAATTGAAAATACCCTAGCTTGGGTAAGATGCATCTTAGTCCTCAAATGGACATCTTTGCTCTTTAACGTTGTCTTGTGTAGCATATTTGCCCAATGCAATACGTCATTTTAATATCTTGACTCCTGCTTCTCTGAAACCATTGGCAACTTCAATCTTTTCTCCACTTATCATGACATCTCTTGGTCCATAACAAGAGTCGTTACAGACTCTGGTGTCATTTGGGGACTTGAGAGGATAAAGAGCGTAGGAGTGGAGTCTGGTCTGTCAATCAGTCATAGCTAATGAGGCCTCTGTGAGGGCATGGCCTTCTCCTGAGAGTTCTGGGAAATCCATTATTTCCTCCTTGGAGCCGAGAGACACCTCTCTCTCTCTGCTCACTCCATGGGAGACATTGCCGCCAGCAAGACACATGGAACCACACTAGTGCCCAGAGCTGAAGAAGCCACATGGACGTACCCTGATGCAACCAGACCTCTTTAGCCAGAGAAGCCACATAGAGACCCCTGCCAGTGCTGAGATGCTTACAACACCACTGGATCCAAAGACTTTCTACCCACTGGCCTGTGACCATTCTGCATTCGGTGTCATTGCATGTGTTTCGTGAATCTGAAGAGAACTTTATAGATCAGTATTGGATATATAGGCTAATATCGGACTTATGGGCTTGGACTAGACTGGGTTGGGATACTTTATTAATGTACAATTACCTGTTCTATAAAACTCTTTCTTATACACATATGAATTTCTATAGATTTTTTTTCTGTAGTCTACCCAGACTAACACAGCAGGAAAAAAACACAAAGAACCTATGAAAATAGTGTTTGGGAAGACAAAATTGAGGAGGGTATTTGGAAACCAGCAGTCTAGGGATTGCTTTGTGCTGTTGTTAGGTGATTGGGAGTTGGCTTTGACTCCCCATGACCACTTGCAGAATAGAACAAAACAGTGCTTGGTCCTTGCACCGTCCTCACCATCGTTGCTAGGTGTGAGCCCCGTTTCCAAGGCATTCTGCTTATCCATCTCAGGACAGTCTCCTTCTGGTCCTTTGCTTTATCAAACTTAATATCCTCCAGGGACTGGTCCCTCTGGATAAAATGTCTTAGTACTTATGAAATCCCCCCATGCTTTCTTCTAAGGATCCTGGCTATCCTTCTTCCAAGACACATTTATTCTTTTTGGGAGCAAACAAAAATTAAGCTCACTTCCATAGAATTGATGGCAACTCATAGTGACCCTATAAAATGACAGAACTGCACCTGTGGGTTTCAGAGATGATAACTGTTTATGGGAGTAGAAAGGCTTATCTTTCTCCCATGGAGTGGTTGGTGGTCCTGAACTGCTGACCTTCTGGTTAGCAACCCCACTTATAACCACTATGCCACTAGGGATTCTTATTTTTCCAATATTCTACAGTATATTCAATATTTTTCACCATTCCTCTAATTCATCTACCTCAATTCTTCTTCAGTCTTCTGTATTCATTGACCTGCATGCATATGAGGTGATTAAAAATTCCATGGTTTAGGTCAGGCGCTCCTCATTCTTCAAAGTGACAGTTTTTTTTTTTCATTGTTAACGTTTTAAAGAAGTCTTTTCCAGCAGATTGGCCCCATGCAATACATCATTTGATTTCGTGACAGCTGCATTCTGGGGATCCAAGGAAAATTAAAACCATGACATCAGCATCTTCTCTGGTGATCAAGAGGCTGCTCGTTGGTACCGTTGTGAGTGCTGGTATTGAAAGATGATGTCACTGGACTTTCTTCCTTGGAGAAAAGCTAGCAAGTTTCCCCTGAGTGCTTTGCCAACACTACAGAGGGAACCACACCAGACATTAAGAGGAGAAAGTATGAAAAGACAGTAAGGGGAGCAAAGATTTAATAAGCCAAGTATCCTTCAATCATGAAACCAGTCAGCTTGTGGTGTGAGGAAGCTGACCACAGCTTTCGGGTGTGACAGTGGACTTTATAGGAGTCGGGTAGCAGTACCCCCATTGACTCATCTCATTGCGCATCTTACTTTCTCATTGGCCCTTATTCCTGCCTCCCAATTGGTTCTTATTCCACGTCTCGTAATCCAAGGGCAGTGCTATTCAGTAGGGTATCTGGACAAGAACACTGAATTGGATAATGTCAGCCAATTGGGGATGGATCATCCAAATCTCTAATTGTCCTTGATATGATTGGTGGAATGGGTCAGGTGAGATCATTTGAGATGGGTTGCTCAGACCTCATATGTTATCCAGGCCTCTAGCCCATCCTGACAGTGAGAACTTGTTGTATGTTGAAGTAGAATCCTTACTAGAGGCTGTAATGTTTGATTTTCATCTAAAAATGCTTCAAATCCTCTTTACTCTCAGCATGCAAGCTTATTATTGTTAATAAATCTTTCAATCTTGATGTTGTGTTCTTATTCATGTAGTTCAGCTTCTTGGATCGTTTGCTCAGTAGAGAGATTGAATAAGTATGATGAACAGATACAACTTCAGCACACACTTTTCCTGATATGAAGCCACAGACTATCTATCCCCTTGTTCTGTTTCCACAACTGCCGATTAATCTATTCACTGATTCCCCATGAGCACCATTCAGGGTTCTGGAATTCCTAGTTTTTACAATGTTATCCATAATTCATTATGACCTATAAAATAATAAACTCTAAGAAGCGGGGACCCATGATTTTGTCTATTAAACATTAAAAATTAAAATCTGTCCCCACCTGGTTAAAAAAAAGACATTGATCTTGCTGAGTTAATTCTTTGAATTTCTCATTCATAGACTTTCAATATCCATTTAAGTGCAAGGGCTCCCTCTGTATCTCATTTTCAGCATAGGATTTCAGTTTTTGAAGATCTGCTTAACATAAATGATCAAGAAGACAAAGTCTGGTAGATTGATATTCTCAAAAGAAAATAAGAACAACAAGAAATGCTCAGTCATACGTCTCTCTGGTATTCCCTCATGTCAGTCAAGAGCTACCTACCATTAGTGTTGAAAACAATCTTTTTATATGCTCTTCTGAATCCGGCTTAAAATTCCATTGGCTCCCTGTCTATGTGCTGCTACAACAATTTTAAAATTAACTTTAGAAAATTTTCTTGGATGTGATATTTTTGATAATCTTTGACAATTTCTGAATTCTGTTGGATCAACTTCCATTGACAGACACAAAGATAAAACATAAGATCTTTGCCAGTCTTTTGAGTAGGTAGCTATTTTCCAAATTTCTTGCATTGACGACTAAGTGCTTCCAATACTGCAGCTGGTGTTGAGCCTTCTCATTTGGTATTCCAACAATTCCTGGAGCCTTGGCTTTTGCCAAAGCCTTCAGTACAGCTTGGGCTTTTTTTCCTCCAATACAATGAGTTCCTGATTATGTGCTACCTTATGAAATGATTGAAAACCAGTCAATTATTTTTTTTTCTTTTTAAGTAGTTTTATTCCCCATGAAAAAGCTAACAAAACTGCCTACTTATGTGCCGTCACCTCCCAAAACATCAAAAACTGGCCCTGACTGAGTTGATGCCCAAAACATTCAAAGCTGAGAAGGGTGAAAATACTCACACAAACCTTCAGATTCAATTCAGAGAGCCTTGCTACATCCGGTATAACTCATACTGACAGGTTGACTCCAAAGAGCTGGAAGGCAATCCTAATAATATCACTCAAATAATTTACTTAAATTAGTTCTTTTCCAAATATCAACTCACAAATGCAGACAAGGCTTTCATTGTACTATGGCAAATTTCTTCACTATGTTTCGTTTACAAGGCCCAACTTCTAGATGCTCAAGAAGGTTATCTAGACAGTTCACCAGCCAGCCACCACTTTACAAATAAAGGAGGAACGCCCCAAACACCACTCTGCATAGAGATGAGTTTTATTTAAAACAAGACCAAAAAAAAAAAAAGAAAAGAAAAATAAACTTCTGATCACACAAGAAAAAACTCCGGGGTAAGTTTTGGAATCCACATTCCAACTACACATGCAACGAGCATAATATTCTGCTAAGAAAACAGATTCGTTGCTATATTTGTCTACTGCCTACCTACTATTCACAATGATAACCAGAGCCGTGCCTCAAGAGGAACTTGGAACAGTCCTCACAGCTCTGCAGTGGCCTGTCATTTCTCGTCACACCACTGACTCTCATTGCATAGCTGTCTCTCTCCTCATCAGTGTGGCCCAGTTGACAGCAAGGTTCTTGAGACTTTGCTTAGGAAATTCCCCCTGGACTATCTTGGCAATAGTTATGTGTGTAACACCAAGGAAAACTTTGATGGCTAAGTAATTCACAGACAGAATAATTCGAGAAGTGTTCTCTGGTCAGACTTTAGGCATTCTTGATCCCTGGTGGCAATATCATCTTTTCTGTTTTCCCATCATCTCAGGAGAAGGAGGAGGGTCATCCTTGTGATGGGATCACCAAGGGATGGCCTATTAAAAATATTTTTACATTAGCATTTGATAGGTGTTTCCAACCAATAAATCCTCGGTCACATTTCCACCCCCAGTAATTATCAATGTATCTTGATTGCATCTTAATTTCAGACTGCAGACATTGGTAAAATGTTCAACATCTTCATCTTTGGCATTAGCATTTGGTACCTAAATTTGAATAATAATCATAATATTATTAGCTGGTCTCCCTTGTAGACATATGAATAATATCAGATCACTGGCACTTTA
Organism: Tenrec ecaudatus; assembly: GCF_050624435.1. NCBI lineage: Eukaryota > Metazoa > Chordata > Mammalia > Afrosoricida > Tenrecidae > Tenrec > Tenrec ecaudatus. The sequence goes on from NC_134544.1 coordinate 16,821,194, forward strand.
AAAAATTCAGATATATCTTGAAATTTTTTTTTAAATAATGTATGTCACTATATCATTCCTAGCATCTTAGACCACATTGTTTCCCGAATCAAAATGTCCCAAACTGGTCTGTGTCAGCTTTCTGATGCTGAGGACATCAAGCTTCAAGTGTTCTTCACTTTTGGCAACTTCTCGTTTTCCTTGGTTCATACTCAAATTATTTTAATGGATATTTACAGCTGTTTCTTCTTAAGTAATGCCACATCTTTAAAGAAAGGTCCCCAACCCTTTCCTTCCTCCGTGACATTAACAGTGACTGCACGTTGAGGAGGCAGTTCTTCCCCAGTCATATTTTGAGTGACTTCCAACCTGAGTGACTCATTTTCCAGTGAATCAGGCGATTTTCTGCTACTATGCATAGAGTGGACCGTGGTCAGCTGTTTTAGAAGTGGATCATGAAACCCTTCCTCCAAGTTTGTCTTAGTCTGGCAGCTTCACTGAAACGTGCCCACGCTGGGTGACTTAGAAAAGGCCATGGCGCTACAAATGACGTCCTCCTGCCCCACTGAGAAGGGCCCAAGACCTATTGCTGCAGGGCAAAATGCAGACTTTGACTCCACCATCCACCTTCCTTTTCTCTTATTCTGAGACCAACTGTTTCCCCCACAGAGCACTACTTCTCCTGCTAGAAGGAGTAGAAAGTCTCATCTTTCCCCTACGGAGGGGTTAAAGGGCTTGAACTGCTGACCTTCAAGGTAGCAGATCAATGTGTAAACTGCTACTGCACTGGAGATCCTTTGATAATTTAATGCCTGTTCAAAATGTGCACATCTCTTGTTTATTTTCTCCCTATTCTTTAGCTATTAATAAAAGTGGGGTATTGAAGTCTCCAGTTAATCTTAATTGAGTTGATGTTTGCTCTGGTTTTGCCACTTCATCATGATTCCTTAAGTGTGAACCCTAATTTTCTGTTTTTCTGTCTCTTCATACACCAGGATGTGCTTCCAATTTGTCTATTTATGTTTCAAAGTGGGGATTGTATTGAATTACCTCTTATTTACTCTTTTCTTCAGTATTAATCTAATCTGACTATTGTTTCCATCTGCTTTTTTAATTGTATAATGCTGCCTTCTTGTGTTTTATATTCCACATTTTATTATTTAAAATACATTTTTTAATAATCTGTAAGAACTCCTGTTATCTAAGTTCTTGGAGTTAGAATTCTACCAATTTAGATCTCTGGTGATCGATGCAAGGTGGCTTGTTTTGTAATTTTGTATCAGAAATATATGCTGATTGAGTGCTGATATGTTAGAACCTGTGATAATAAGCTTCTTTCTTTAAAAAGATTGCTCTTTATTTTATGATTTCTTCCAGGTTTAATTGAATTATTAATCTTATTGAGATTTTATGTGACAGCTGTTTTAAAATTTCACCACTGTTTCTCGTAGTTGAAGTACAAATTCTCCTTTTTATGCATCTACTACTGGATCGGGTCTTGGTCATTTATTTTTCATGCGCTTAAGGGTTTTTCTGGTTTTGTTGTTTTAATATTGATTTCTTTGTTGGAATTTTCCTCCTTTGGAAACCTCACGAGTTCTGCTTTGGGGGCAAGCCTACCTGTAGGATAGATTTCTGTTTGTTCTGGCTGCTAAGACTCAGAACTCCCAGAAGTAAGGGGCCAGTTATGTGTATCCATTTAGTGTTGCTCCCTGCACCACAAGCCGAGGGTGAATATGAATGTCTTTCAGAGATGCATCCTTTTCAGAGTTTTTAGTGTTTACAAGATGTTCCTTCCTCCAACTGCAGCCTACATCTCAGATAAAATATGCTTCAGTTCTGCATCTTCAGACGGAGAGAAATCATTTTTCAGGTGCATTTTCATGGGAGGCAGTATCTCTGGGACCAAGTTTTACAACTTTATTTATTTGGAAAGATTCAAGGGCCCACATGGGGTTAGAATGCGCTCCAAGCATAAAGCTTGCATCTGAACTTTCTCCCTTTCTTCCTACGCCCTGGGGTTGTAGCTTCATCCGAAGCTCTGGCTTGATGCCATGATTTGAGTGCCTTCTCTAGCTCTAGCACTTAAAGTTTTGCTTCCCACCTAATGGTTTTGTATTTTCTTCAGCATTTTATTATTTACCATAAGAGAGGATCCACTTCAGCTCTATCTATGTGCCTTGCGGGAGACACTGATATTTATTCTTTTACTTGATGATGAACCTACTGAAGAATAATAAAGATGAAATCCAAAGTTTCTTCTAGTTCAATAATAGAAAGCATCACACAAGGTAAGGCGCATCTAGCTTATATTTGAGTACTCTTCTTTTGATTAGAAACCAGGACGCATAATTTAATGAGTGGGGGACATGCAAGCTTGTACCTGTGTAGCTTTTTGTGATGACAGCTGACAGTACAGGATGATTTATATGTAGTTTGACCCAAATATAAGCCATTCTACTCTAACTGACTCAGCAAAATCACTGCATGTGCCTGCATGCCTCTAATATCCATCCACTGTTGAAGGACACTGATAAACGGTGTTGTAATTATTCTGCATCCCCCGATTAGATGTTGAAATCCTAACCCCTGTACCTATGCAGATGAACCTAGCTGTAAAGGAGACATTGTCTTTGCTGTGGTAATGAGGCCATGCCAGTGTAATATGGATCCTAAGTCTTGCCACTTCTTCAGCATCAAAAGACCAAAAGAGCCACAGACACACACGGTGGGGAAAGAATAGCAGACCAAAGAAGACAAATGCATCTACTCAAAACTGAGAAAGACGATATCTTATGTGATATTGTCTATGCCCAAAATTTGTACTTACAACCATTCAAACTGTGAGAAAATACATTTCTGTTCCTTAAAACCACCCACTGGCGGCAAGTCTGTCAGGGCAGAGTTAGTAATTAAGACAGATGGAGGATGACTATGTTCTTTAAGCATCCAGAGATGTACATGTCACTGAAGTGGAAGGAATACTGACCAGCAGCTATGCACACCTTAGACACTACCATTGCAGGTTTACAACAAGACTCTGCTTGAAGCAGGCAACAGTGGCTGCAATTTACCACCTCCCAGTACTTTTTCAGAGTCTCCTCTGGGCTTTAATCACATCTAGGAAATGGAAAATTCTGTAGAGAAATGAAACACACCTTTTCCTTGAGAAAAGTAATGGTTCTTCTGACTGTGAATTAAGTATGAACATAGCTGTCTCTAGAGAAAGGACCTGGGAGATAAACACAGGTGCATTCCTAAAACCTTGGGCAATTCTTGTCACACAGTATGCACTTCATTTACTATCTTCATTTCTTCCTCAGTGTATTCTAGTCATTGGACAATGCATCGGCTGTGCATCCACCAGTAGAGGACAGGGGACATGACCTGTAGTGAGTGGCTAACGTGCATTGCCACAGAGACTGGATGGCTAGGCTGGTCCTGATGCTACAGATGCCCATGTTTCCATGTCTAGTTAGAGGATCATAGCTTCCCATGTCCTAAGGCTCTTCAAAGCAACCCATAAGAGCGGTACCATTACTTCCTTTAAAGATGACATTCAAAAAGGATGGCATCTATGCACATGAACTATACAAAGTGATGCTTGATTTAAAATCCTAGTTTGCTTAGTCTCAAAGCATTATTATGCCCACATTATAAAATGGAAAACAAATTCCCAACATCCTTGTCTAGCAGAAATGGCTATACATTTATATGATATATACACATGAATTTGTGGTCAGAGTTCCGACTCAATGAAGTCAGTCAGCCCATTCTTTTTTTGAAGTTACCTGAGCTATTTGTCATCCAAGTAGAAAAGTCGGAAGAAATTGATGACTCCATAAGAGTATGAATCCGAGTAAAATGTGCCTTGGCTCTATCTACTTTATGATTATTGCTATAAAAGGTAAAGCTGTTAGATGTTTGCAGAGACCCAAAATTTTATAAAGTGAGTACATGGGAGTCCTCTGAGACTCCAGCCACTTCTCCTGATGGCTCCTGGCGTCTGGAAATGGTATATTCGTAAATGGAGCATATTGCCATTTGGTATCGCACTTGGAAACGGCTATTGATGGAGAAGTAGTGGGAATGAGTTTCTCACCTAATGTGCTGAAACTGATGACTCTAAGATCGAATGTCAGGGAATGACACATGATACCGCCTGAGCAGATCCCAGGCACAGAGCGAAGATACATTTACACGATACAGCTCAGAGCAGGAGGGTGACGGTACATGACACGTCCACTGCTGGGTGCTTGCTGACATCTCCACCCACGGCGGGGCGTCTCCGGTGTGACTACCCTGTGTGTAAGAGATGACACGGTTTGATATCCACGCTTTATTTCTGGAGGCAGGATTTATTGGTGCCCAATGTCAATGTGGCCTTTAGCCCCTCAACGGAAGCAAACAGAAACTAACTTTGATGATTGCATTAAAAACTTCAGTAATCTGCTGCTTATACCAAAGGGCGAGACCTGAATCTTGGAAGGAGGAAGATGGATGGTTTCCTGTGGGGGGAGGTTTGTGTCATTTCGACTTTTCCTCTGATGAGTCAACTTTCTGTAATCGGCTCTGGGGGACACTGACGGGCGATTGTGAGTCTTTTTCTTGATAATGAAATCAATCCTTTTCTGCATCCTCACCTCAGACAAACACATCTTCCAGTGATGTGTGTGTGTGTGGGAGGGATTACCAATTCTGCTTCCCTTCAAAGAGCTCACGTATCAAGAGAAATTCCAGTTTATCTTTCTTTCAGTTGGACATGCTGAGCCAGTATGGGGTCTATCAGGGAAAATGAAAAGCCTGGCTGTATGGTGGGGGGCTGGGGAGTTGGGGGCTGTGCTCTTATAAAATCACTAACAACCATACTTCACACCACTCATGCTGGCTTTTCAGAAAGTGTATTAAAAAGAAATGTTGGAAAACATGAATGTGTTTTCATAATTGGAAGACTGCAGTGAGAGTTTGATCATCCCGACTAGCTCATTCCCTCCATTTGCTGCTCAGTGGGGTCTCTCCTTTGTCACAGACACGTTTGGGAGGTTTCTCTGAGCAAATTGAACCTGCACTCTTTCACTTTTGTTAACTTCCCCCTGGTCCCACACGGACACGCGTCCCCCCAGAGGTCACGTTGGTCATAAGTAGGGTTTACAGTAAACTGATTCCGAAATGTCACACAGATTATTAAAAAGACTGAAACACAGCCCCACTAGAAAAATAGCTGAAGCCCAGCCCCTCCAGGGCACCAGACACATAGTGTTTGAGGCTGGAAACATTGAGAGATGGAGAGTGAGGGGACACCACATAGGGGTTGGAGTTGCTTTTTTGACACATAGAAGAGATGTGGGTTTATTTTCATCAAAGTGAGGAATGCTAGTTAAAAAGTAGGCACGAGATTACTTGTGCTCACTCACTAGTCTGGAGTGAACAGTTTCACATGTGTGGTCACAAACTAAGCTCAACCTTACCTGGTTTACTAGGTACGCTGTCCCTGTCAGACAGTTGACAAGAGGTATTGTTTCGGCAAGAAGGTGCTATAGAGTTGGGAGAGAGACAGATGCCTATGCCCTTGGGAGCAGAAGGTTCAATGTGGTGAAAACATGTGAAATTGCACAGAACAGATCAGTAAGTGAGGCCGTGTTCATCTTGCCTGTGGGTTACTGTGCCCCTCTTGGAATGCACAGTAAATGTGTGCCCAGTGTGGAAGACTTCTTGGATGCCATGGCCACGTTCAGCATCAAGGGTGGAGCAAGAAGAGCATAGAGTGGCCACCATAGACTAAAGCGTGAGGACTTCTGGGCTCTAGTAATAGGAAACTGGACTTGCCATGTGACCTCAGGGAGAGGGTATTACGGGAGCATCCTCCAATAGGGCCATCTCTGAGTTTTCTCTGGAATAGCCACGGTGAAGGGACAGTTGATGACGGAATCAGTGGCTATCAGTAGCACTGTGAGACTAAAGGGAAAAAGGCAAAATGGACTACCACCATGGACCAAGTTCCGTACCCTAGTTTTATGCCAAAATATCAATGGAAATTTAAGAGAGAGACTAGGAAATGGCTCAAATGCAGATTAATGTTTAATTTCCTGTCAACTTCCTCATTGGAGAAATCGGACCTGATTGAAATGTGAAGGAGCAGGGGGAAGGCAAAACAAGTAAACTTCAAGAATTAGAATTAGATACCTTTTGTGACCTTTCATGTTTCTCAGAGTGGGTTGTCTGGCTGATAATGGAAAGATCAGTGGTCAGAGGCCACCAGCTGCTCAGCTGCTCCGTGGGAGAAAGGCAATGCAAGCTGCTTACTTCGACTCTAGGGAGCAATTCTACTGAGTCCCAGAGGGTCACTCTAAGTTGGAATGAACTCAATGGTAAGAAGGGTGGGTGACTCTCACAGTGCCCATGCAGTAGGATAGCAACCCCAAGGCATCTGACTGTATCAGTGTACTTCCAATCAATATATATATGCCATATAGTGATTTAAACAGGGGAGCAGAAATGCCAAACTATGATAAAACAGTAGCTATGATAACATGCTCAGGAAACAGTAACTGTGATAAAATGCTAAGAACTGAAAGAACTCAAGAAAAATCCAAGGCTCGAGTTGCAATATTAAAAGATTCTCTAGACAAATTATTGAACAATGCAGTGAGCATCAGAAGAAGATGGAAAGAATGCCAAGTCACCGTCTCCGAGTCAACATATCACCCTTTAAGAGATAGCATATGAGCAAGAGCCATTGGTAGCTGATTCAAGCTGCACTGTGAAAGAATTAGCCAAAAGCAATGCTGCAGGAATGGATGGAATAGCAATTGGAATGTTTCAACAAGGTGATGAGGCACTAGAAGCCCTTAGTCCTCCGTGCCAGGAAATTTGATAGACAGCTAGTTGCCCAACTGACTCTATTTGTAGACTATGTAGAAAAGTGACTGCAAAGAATTCTCAGACTATCAAATAATAGCACTGATATCACATGCCAGTAAAGTTTTGCTGACGATCACCCAACATGGAGCTGCCAGATGTTCAAGTTGGATTCACAAGAGGACGTAGAGCAAGGGATATCATTGCTGTGGCCAGAGGAATCTTGGCTGAAAGCAGAGAACACCAGAAAGATGCTTTCTTGTGTCTTGTTGACTATGCCAAGGCATTCAACTGTGTGGATCATAACAAACTCTGGATGACATTGAGAAGACGGGGAGTTCCAGAACACGTCATTGTGCTCATGCAGACCTTGTCCATGCATCAAGAGGCAGTTGTGTGAACTGAACAAGGGAGTGCTGCGTGGTTTAAAATCAGGAAATGTGTGCATACGGATGACATCCTCTCAGCATACTTAGTCAATCTGTATGCTGAGCACATCACCAGAGAAGCTGGGCTACATCAAGAAGAGTGGAGAGTGCGCCATCAAGTTTGGAAGAAGGCTTATTAACAACCTGCAGTAGGCAGATGACACAGCTTTGCTTGCTGTAAGTGAGGAGGACTGGAAGCACTTGCTGATGAAGAGCAAGGCTTGCAGCCTTCGTAATGGATTACAACTCCCTGTAAAGCAGACAAAAATCCTCACAAGTGAGCCAATATGTAGCATCATGATAAACGGAGAAAAGACTGAAGTTGCCAAGGATCTTATCTTGCTTGGCTCCACAAACAGTACTCATGGAAGTAGCAGTCAAGAGATCAAAGGATGCATTGCATTGGGTGAATCTGCTGCATAAGACCCCTTTAAAGTGCTGAAAAGTAAGCATGCTACTCTGAGGACTAAAATGCAGCTTATGCAAGCCGTGCTGTTTTCAATTGCCTCATATGCATGTGACAGTTGGATATTGAATAAGGAAGACCGAAGAGAAATCCATGCATTTGAATTAAGGGACTGATGGAGAATATCGAACATACCATGGACTGTGAAAAGAATAAAGAAAACTGTCTTGGAAGAAGTAGAGCTAGAATGTTCCTTGGAGGCAAGGATGGTGAGGCTTCATCTCACATATTTTGAACACATCAGGAGAGTCCCTGGAGAAGGTCATTATGAGTTGGAATCAATTCAATGTCAATAGGACATGGGGTCTGTTTCATTTGCTGCTTTATATGTGAAATATATATATATTTTAATGAAGCCATTATTTTTCTGTGCTGAGTGTTGTGTTCCACTATGTTCAGAGAAATTGTCTGTAGCTGGCTGAGAAGGGCCCAACACTGGAAGAGAGCATCCAATCAAACCCAAAACCCGACCCAAGACTGGTCATTCAAGTCAACTCACATCAACGTTAGGACAGAAAAGAGTTGGCCTCATAGGATTTCCCAGGCTGTAAATGTTTGTGGGATCAAACTGCCTCATCTTTCTCTTTCATAGGGGCAGCTGGATTTGAACCACTGTACCTCCACTCAAGACCCTACAAAAAGCTGTGATGTGTTTCTTTAAGTGAAATGTGTATCTCAATCTCTATGTGGAAAATACAAAAGTGAAGTGCAGAGAGGAAATGTCCAGTTTCCCAAGGGTGTTGGTGAAGGATCTCTTGAGGACATTCATTCACCAGGCAGTTGAGGTGAGAGACATCACAAGGGAAAAACCCAAAAAGTCTCTGATTCAGCCATTGTCTACCTGCTGTTGCTGCAAATTGAGTATGGAGAAAGAGGATGTAGTAATCCATCCTGGGGCGGCCAGGTGTCTCTGAGCTCATTTCATCTCTAATACCCACTGAGAACATTTGACTCTCAGGATTCAGGCTGACATGATGAAAATGTGTAGCATGCTAGACTGTGCTGTGGCAGTAATGAAGCCCAAAGTCCTGGCGGTAGAAAGTCTTACGCAGGCGGCGACTATAGCCAGACAGAAACCCAAAGCTGACACAGGAAACCCAGGAGCAGCTCTGCCTGTGATTACATAATAACTGAGAAGCATTGGCAAGTCCAGATGCACAACATAATCAAAAGCATCACACTGTCAGGTGCAGGAGTGAGCTACAGCCAGGTCAACTGGTTCCTACCTAGAGGGCAATCTGTGTGGCTGTTGTGCCCAGGGTCTCAACGGCCCAAGTGTATGGTCATGGGAGATAGATTCTTCGTCTCCAGAGAATGGTAAAGAGTAGAGAACATTTCAGAAAGAATGAACTACTGACTTGCGCTGTCCACTCTCTTTTCTGTTGGCAGCCACTGCTACATGTCCCACAGGTGACGTTGTCCTACAGGTCCTGAATCTCGGTTCACCTTTCTTCCATTTCTGTTCTCTGTTTTTCAGACTAGTCACTTTTTAGGATTATCTTTTCAAATTCTTTATTTCTCTCCCTTCTTGTCTTCAATATGCTGTGTTTAATTTAGGACATTTTTAGTTCTTAAATTTTCGTGTGTGTAGTTTTTACTTCTCTGCTGATATTCATTTTCCATTCACTTATTAAGAGCATATTTTTCTTTCTCTCCTTCAACAAATTTATAATGGCCATCCTGGATTCTGTTTCTGCCAACTACCTTTCTTGTGATTGCTAATTACATGTTTCTGTCTATTTGTTTATGTAGCAATTTTTAATCTTTGCTTAGCTCCATGGATAATGAAGTACATGTTTGGGATTTGTGTAACTTTCTCTGGAAGTGTTTTGATGTAGCCCTGGAAAGCATTTAATTTCTGACTGACAACCTTCCATTTCTTTAGGCTTTTATTTATTTATTTTGTTTTGTTTTTAGAATGATCTATTTTATTAGAGTAGAGTGACCATACATGGTCCAAGAAAACTCAAATAGCAAAGCAAATATAACCAGATGTTAAAGACTGGTCTTCAAACATCATAGTCAATGATGCCTCGTTTGCCTCTGATCTCGCCAATATAAAGCCACATCCACACTTCAGTGGCCACCAAACCATTCAGCAGAGCTTCCTGAACTGTGAGCTGTTGGAAGCCACCAGTCTCAGCATGATTGACTGTTTTTCCAGGTTCTGAATAGCTGCAGGGATCTCAGCAAGGGGTGGAGGAACCAGCTCCACCCTGGCATAGTGCCAACATGTGGCCAACTGAGCCTCGAATAAGTCACAGCCACATTTACCACCCCAGGTCCTTCTCTACCAAGCTGTGGATAAATTGGGCCGTGGTTCTAGGACAGTCATGGCCTCAGATGGCTGGTTGAATGTCGCCTCCGGGAAGCAGGCTTGTTTTTAAGTTTCCTTAGAATGAATCTTGGGAAAGTCTGGGGTCTTTTCCAAGACCCTCTTAGTGACTGGAACCTCTATATTCTGTCATCACCATGGCTTTGTTATCAATTTGGCTATTATCTTGTTAAAGGAGGATTCTTTGTGTTGTCTAAGTCGAATGCCCACGGGTGTTAGCCAGGTCTTCTTGGTGCATCCTCTCTCAGCACTGCTCATGTTTGTCGTTCTGCCTTTAGTAACCATTCTCTGGCAAGTTTGGACCGTCTGCCTGCATATGCACTCACCCAGTCTTCAGGCAAGGACTCACAAGTTAATCCTACTAGACTTCTGAGTCTGTTTGAGTTTCCCCTAGGTGTAAATTCTTCTTTCCTGATACAATGTTCCATAGATTTTTAACCGCTTCCATTGCCCTAAGATATGATTCCTCCGTCCTCAGGTCAGATAGTATGCTGTGCTTGGGTTTTCTATATCCAGGATCCAGAAGGATCTGGGCTGTTCATGGGACTCATTTGGTGAGGTTCTCTTCACTCAAGTCTCACAGTAATGCTTTGTCTGCCACTCAAACCCTAGAGGGTTTCCTCTAATATTCCCCCCCCCCCCAAAAAAAGAAAGAAATTGTGTCAATGGAGTTAATCCAGTACCAGTTATCCCATCATGATCGATGCAAAAGTCATCTTGCATCACGTGTATGTATGCTTTTATGCACATGCCATAGTAAAGTGGAAATGGAAAAACTGGTGCAATTGGCTTCCTACCTTCTTCACTAGAAACCAGGTAAAATCAGAGAAATGAGTGTGATTTTAAAATGTTGCTTTAAAAACTATTAGGTTAACATATTTCTCTATTCATCAGTACAAAATTAGATTTGGAATCTTTTGAGTGCCAGGAGGGGCACTGGGGAAAAGTTCCTAACCTTTTTACTAAAAAAATAATAATGTTTTATACACTATATCGATGTAAATGTAAGAAAAGTAAAAATCAATTTCATTTAATTATTACTGAGTATTCTTACTTAACCTCTGAAAGGGACCTCTGACACTTGTGCCTCCAGGTCTTGTAGCAAAGGAAATGTATTTGCACCGAAGAGAAAGAAGTTACTCAAGGACATAGAGCTACTTAATTTTTCGAGATTAATGAATATGGTTTTGACACTCTCTTATGAGTGATTAGCAGTAATTGAACCAGAGGTTTATTTAGAAGGTCTTACTGGGGAAGGAAAAAAAGAAGGCAGTGACCTCTTTAATTAATTCAGAAAGCACCACTCCAGATTGACTTCTCCTGAGGATTCGTTAAGCAAGAAACACGATAACAATCATGACGCCTTATCCGGACCCTCAACTGTACTTAAGAATAAGGTTTCTTAGTGCTACATCAGTAGCCGAGGGACTTAGGATGTTCTCGATGCAGTACAGGCCCTCGGTCATTTATCACTACAGATAAATGTTACCTCGTGATGATGAATATGAATTTATACTGCATCGTGTCTTCTCCACAACTCTGTATATTTAAGTTACCACTGTTTGCAAGATTCTACAATTGACTTCAGTACTTCAGATTGATGCATCGCTGCAATGGTAGATTGTATTTCATCTTAAAAGTTTGTGTTTCATTCCCCGAGCAAGAGTACCAGGCTTCTGATAACCTAGATCATAAACCTTCATATTCATCGTTGTCTCAGCGAAACGCATCCATAATGTATGATTTCCTGAAGCCACCTTTTATTTACTGAAAGCATTTTGATGAACACAGTAAGTTGGTGTCTGTGGTTAAAAATTGCTGTACGTAACTCAAAATGACAACAGTAGGTTGCACATCAAAGTGGGGAACATGTTTACCTTTTCACATGAAAGTACATAAAGTTATAATAAGGACTTGATACTAACTTTCCTTCAAAGAATCTGTGAGTTGATCCAACCTCAGTATAAATCTATGGAGTTTTTTACTGATGTCCCCAGCCCCCAAACCACTGGAGCTTCACCATGATTGCCCTGTTTTTCTGCTAGATATTTCCAAAGCCACTTGTTGGCAGAGCTCTACATTGATGTTAGGGTTTTCATGTGATTTTTCCTATGTTTTATTAGTATTAGCAGTCTACTTTATTTAAATACAATTACTAAGACTTTTAGCAGTGTTCTAGGCACATTTCCCCCCATTATAACTATTTATTTACAAACCTTAATTCAACAGTGTCTGCATGGGAGTGTGGGGATGAGGGCATTCCAGGAGCAGATGCGGATCCTGGATGGCAGAACAAGGAAGCATCCTGAGTCCCCTCTGGTGAACCTGAGTGTATTGTATCTAGAACTGGGCTTCAAACAAGTCTGTGGACAAAGGGAATCAAAAGATCATGAAATTTTTCCACAAACATTTTGAAGCCCCCTCATATTCCATTGCTCTAGATCATTGTCTCCATAATTTTAGGAATAAACATATTCAAGCAAGATTTTGTAGATACTTTTTGTCCCCATGGGATGGTATTTAAGGAGAAAACAACCCAAGTTTCAGAAAGGACTCTAGTCTATCAAAGAGTAATCCTAAAAGTGGCCTAATAAGGTGATGTCCATTAGTCTATTGGTGAATATGATTGAATGTGCATGTTGATTCTTATTGTGGCTTCCTTCACCGACTGATACTGCCTTTACCCCAATGCAAGGCAAAACAAATACTAACTTAACCAGGACCCTGGACATCCCCACATCACTGATTTTGTTGTTAATACACAAAGGTTGTTCAATTAAAATATAGAAAAATGTAAAAGACCAAGATGAGAATCATCGTGGTCTGTTTTAAACTGCTCTTTTTGGTCCTCATCAATGACAAGATCATTTTCTGAATCAAACCTGTGTACGAGTTTCTAGCCTTGGACAATGTTTCAGGTACCTCCCAGGTGACCCTGGGGCTAGATCTTCTAATAAGGGAGAAAATTGTCTAAAGGTGATGATTAACTCTGGTGGGTTCTATGCTCAGAATATTGCTTCACAGTAGGCTAGAATCATTCTCTTAATACAGGATAATTAGATTGAATTTCCTGTTAAAAGAAGCCCTATACTTCTAAGTCAGAATTTTTAAGAAGAGGTCATAATAACTATCATCTGTAGGCTCCTAAAAGATGTTCTGAGTTGTTATTGATTTCTACTCGGGTGCAGAGTAGAATGGTGTACATGACTTTGGACAGAGTAGACTTGTGGGCAGGGCAGAGCAGAACAGTGTTCCCCAGAGCAGGCCCGTGACTTCTAAGGTACTTCTAGGTGGATTTGAGCCTCTAGCTTTTTGGTTAGTCATTGAGCACTTAACCATTTGGGACTCCGAACCTTATGCTGTAGATACATACTGTGATCGCATTCACTGGTGTGATGCATGGACCTCACAGAGCTCCAAAGCAGCATTCTCAATCGAGCAGGGGGTGCTCGTGTGGTCTGCTCTACAGCAAAGCTCACACTACAGGAATCGCGATAGGCGTTTGCTGTGTACTGTAGGAAGGAGTTTGAGGACAGCACAGCTTGGGACGCTAATGGAAGGGCTGACAGTTTGAACTCATCCAGAGGTACCTCAAAAGATAGGCCTGGTGAACTGCTTCCAAAAGGTCACAACCTTGAACATCCACAGAGCAGTCCTGCTCTGTGCACAGAATTGATTTGACTACCAGGGAGCCCTGGTGGCAGATTGGTTATGAATTGGGTTACTAACTGCAAGGTCAGCTGCTCCTGCAGAGAAAAATGAGGCTGAGTTAGAGTCTGGGAAGCTCACAGGAGCCGTCATTCTCTTCCCTGTAGCATTGCTCTGAGTCAGAATCGACCTGATGGCAATGAGCTGAGTTGACCATGAACCAGAGGAAGCTCCAGTGACTTCCTAAGGCTGCCTCAGGGGCAATTCGAACCAGTGAAGAAATCCTGAAGCACATCAAAGATAGTCAAATCCTTCCCTTGAAAAGTACATGTTTTATTATTCTGGCTATTTTTGAAATAAAAATGTGTGTACATTTTCAATAGCCAGAACAATTAATATTAATAAATATTTATCATACCAGGACTGTCCAAAGAATGAACAAATTTGTCTTGGATGAAGAACAGCCAAAATGTTCCTTAGAGACTAAAATGGTGAAACTTCATCTCATGTACTTTAGACATGTTAGGAGGGACTAGTTCCTGGAAAAATAATTAATACTTGGTAAAGCTCTCTCAGGAATTTATAAGTACAGTTTAGAATAATGATCTGTATTTCCAAAAGTTGCATTGCCCTTGAACACTAATTAAAACTTCTTTGTTTCCTTAGCTTTCAATTTTAAAGAAAGACATTTAATGAATTGGATGTCAAGAATTAACTTTTTAACTGAGAGGTTAAGTCATATATAAAAAATGTTATCAGAGAATACTAATTCTTAAATTGAACAAGTTATATCCAATTAATTGTTCCCATGTACCCAATAACAAGAAGCTAACATTAAGTTAACATCCAACTTAATCTCAGCGGTTAAAATGAAATGGTTGGATTCTTTTTAAATTGCTTCCCACTGTAATTTGCTTCATTCTGTATTTTGAGTTTGGGGTTGTTGTTTTTTTCTCCCCTTGTTAGACTTATGCTCTAGATCAATGCAAGATAAGAAGAATGACAGATGAGAGTAGCGCCTTCAGGTTTGAAAGACCTTTATAACTACTTGAATTTGAAGCAAAGGCTGAGTAAAATTCAACCACGTCGCTAAAACTTGACTTTTATTTGGTTCTAATCAGGACTATTTAGTGGCATCTCTCAAGCTTATGCAGGAGAATAACAAAATCTTGTTTCCCACCCTGCCTGCCAGTCCTAGGAAATGTGTCCGTGGGCAAAACCCACAATCACCTGTGGTGTGTTACTGCACACCGTACTCGACTGAGCTCTCTCCGTGGCTGTGCCGTTCAATGAGCCAGCTAGGGCCAGTGCTCCTCCTGGGTGATCAGATGATCCAATTAAATATCTGGACTGCAAGCATGAGCCCAGTAGGCAGGATTAGTTGACAGCAAAAAAAAAGGGAAAGGGCATTTCCAGAAGAAAGACAAGGACTGGGTATCAAAAGTCAGAGGCAATATTGGGGACAAACCCAAGAAGAGCGCCAAGTAGTCCGCAAAAGCAGTGTACCTACCAGGAGCCTTGAGCTCAAGCAGGAGTGGAGGTCATCTCCGGAGGGAGGCCTGATACCATCTCTTGTGGAATAGGAGCTTTATTGTTATTATTTTAAAATCAGGCTTCTGCGGTGCAGATTGCTGAAATTGGAGGACAGAGCTGAAAGAACTGTAAGGAGCCAGCATGTAATCACTTTGACAAAGGAAAGCGCTCTAGGTCAAAGCAATGAAGGCAGCCCTGTAAGAGGGCAGAGTCAAAAGCAAATCGACTACCAGAGTTCAGACCAATGTGTTCCCTTTGAACCTTCTTTACACTATAACACCCGGATGGAAGACCCCGACCCTGAGAAAATGCAAGCTGATGGAGTTGAAGAATGGACCTCTGTTTGGACCAAAGGCTATCACCTGACTCGAGCGAATGCTTGCATGATGCTCAAGTAAGTCCCGCAGGGGACCTGACAACGGATCAAAGAGGAGAGTCTGGAAACAAGCTGTGGAAGAAACTGAAGATCAGTTCCTCTTCTTTTGCTGTCTCGTGGAACCTAGCAGCTATTGCCGAACAGTTTGACAAAAATGATACTATGCTCATGACCACGCTTCTGTTAAAATTGCTTACCTCTGAGGAGAATGTAGTCTCAGAAACAGAACAGGGCTTCTCGTCTGCTCTGTCCATTGTCATACTCTGCCAGTGCTTGCTCAGTGCGCGGAGTCTACTTTTATTGTACCAAGTGTGTCTACTCTTAGATATAGAATACTAAAGGGCCAGGGGCTCCGTGGGATTTATTTCCTGGCCTTTACTTTACCATCTTCTCCAAAGAAAGGGATTTTTTCCCATCCAAGTGAGAATGACTTTGCCATTTATCTGTTTGGTCCTCTGCAGAATATAAAGTTATTATCTGAGAATATTTTATATGAACATAAGTTAATGAAAGTTCTAAGCACTGCACACCATTTGGGAAGTAGCATTAAAGCAGAGAATTCAGAAATATTATCATTTGCAAGGATATGCTGTGTGCTAATGAAGTTATCACCACATAGCCTACCTCAGTATTTCAATCTTGAGAGAGATATGAGGGGGCTTCAAAAAGTTCACGGGAGGGGAAAAAGAACAAAAAGATAATGGGAAATCTCCAAGTACTGTCAAAGTCACATATATATATACATATATACATATATACCACCCTCCCTTGCTTTTCAAAACTTTTCATGATTCAAACAGATAATGCTTAGCTGTTATAGTCTAGAAACTGCAGCTCCTTTTAAATCACAGAGAAAGCCCCACTTTTCCCCCATTATATTTCCCCCTATTTATTCCATTTTCACAGCTTCTAGTGTTTCCCTATTACAAAAACACGGATTGTTAATCATATTATGTTAACAATATGACTCCTATAGAGATAACTTTGAATAATCTAACTGAGGCATGTTTGTGAAATGGATTCATCATTCAGCAAATATCTAATAAACATTTATTCTGGGCTAGTTTGCGTCTATTCACTTGATCAGATAGGCCCTCTAAATGTACAGTGTCTAATTCCTGCTTTACAACTGGTGTTATATTTTTGTGGTCTTGGTCCATCAGTGCATTTATCTCCATTTGTTAAAGATTAAAGGCAGTCTCAACAGTAATTTGAGCCATTTTGAATGATTAATTTTCTCCCTTTTTATATGACCAATTTTGAAAAACAAATTTGACTTTATTGATCATGTGGCTTGTATACTCTCAATTTTCCTATATTAATTCCAAGTATGCTTTCAATTTTAGAATCAAAAACAAAAGAATAATTTTAAGTTTTCTTCTGAAGAGGCTTGGCATCAAAAGGATTTACAGAACTAGAAAGGCTGGTTATTTCTACAAAGTGCTAAGTGTCTTTCTAATTAATCAGTAAACTCTCTGGAAAGCTCCCCAAACTAACCAAACTCACTGCCATCAAGTTGATTCTGACTCACAATGACCCTACAGGAGAGAGCAGAACTGCCCTTGTGAGATTCTGGGACAGTAAATACAGGCATAGAAAGCCTAATCTATTTCCAATGGAAGAACCGATGGTTTTGAAGTGATCTTGTAGTGAGCAGTCCAATGCCTAAGCCACTACACCACCAGGGCTCTTTGGAAAAGCCAGTATTGTATAAATGTGGCAGCTCTCTTCCCTCTCCTTAGCTCTCTTACCACTTGGTTGAGTTAAATAATTCGCTGCAACATCTCACAGAACTGATCAACTGCAGTGACCGTTGCATGGTTTACAAGGGAAAAGAAAGGGGGAAATAGCAGCATACAAGTTGGGAACCAGATGGACTTGGCCGCAACAGGCTGCCACTCTGCAACTCTGGATTAGTGTCAGGAAGCACACAGGCAAGGTCTGGAAGGCTGCCCCCCCCCCCCCGCCACCCCGCGATGTGCAGGGCTCACCCTTCCCTTCTTCAGCTTAGGACAACTCCCTCCGCTGCCTATTGCTCCTGTGTGCAGCACACTCCCACACCTCGCTCCCATGCTTCTTCTCAGGCTTCTCCACACTCTCTGAGCCCTGAAGGCCACTGGATTCTCTTTCTGATGACCTTGACTTATATAACAATTTGGGTTCCATGGGCAAACCTTCTGCCTGAAGGTGCTCAGCTCCCTCTTCCTCCCTCTTCTCTTCTGGTCTCTTCTGGCCTTTGACCATCTCTGAGGGATGGGCTTCTTAGATCAGCAGGTGGCTCATTCCCGATGGGTAGATTTTTCAAAGCACTATTTTCATAAATGGCCAATCCCTTCACTGGGCTGAACTGACAAAATCTCTCACTGGACCACTAGTGGCTCCATCTATTTGCAGTAACTAGCATTTTCCACCAGCACAGACGGGCTTCTTTTGTGGGCAAAGGTACTACATTTCTCCAAAGGACTAGGGCAGGCTAACAACGGGCACAGTGGAACTTGGTTGCACAGGGTTTCCACAAGCCCTTTGCTCTTCCTTTCTTAGTGGATCGAGAGGTCTCACAGAACCACAGGGCCTCTGGGACATCATTGTAAATCCATAAACCTGGACTCCGGGCACAGTGTTGTGGGGCTGAGTTGGGATTGCCAGTCCTGCATGCATATAGCACCTCAGCTTAGTCCTATCATGGTCACTACACGGAGTGGACTTTAATGTTGGAACTGCCTGGACGAAAAAGATAGAGACAGCTAGAGGCAATAATTGGTCCCTGGTATAACTGAAGGAGACAAGGGCACAGAGAAGCTCCTAAAGTCACGCCTTCTCTGTCCTTTAGAAACTTTCGAGATGTTTTTCACAGATACTAAGAGACATCTTCATCTCCGCATCAGCATGTAGACTACATTCCCCAGAAGCCTTTGCACTCTACCCCCTCTACTGGCAACAGAGCTTTACTGGACTGGCGTTCCTAGGAGTCTCATGCACCAGGGGAACTTAAAAGGCACCTAACACGTATGCTCAGGGAAGAAGCCAATAACTCAACTACATTAGGCCTGGCTCTCCCTCCTCGGTGCTGCTTATAACACTCTCCAGTGCTGCCTGTAGGTCCAGCTAGAGTCATGCTTTGTCTCGGTAAAACATAAGAACCTAATGCTGGTAACACTATTATGTCCCATATTACATCAGAGTTCACCACAGGAAACACGTAGATGCCACTTCTGCATTTGCTATAGAGCTGTTGCTGAGCAATGCCTGGTGTTTGGGTCCTGGATATCTTTGAGTTGATCCGTATGCTCTGCAATCCCATGGCGCAGATTAGAACTGGTTCCTAAGGCTTTCTTGGCCACAGTCTTGTAGGGGAGCAGGAATCCTCCTCTTTCTCCCAGAGTCACCGCATGAGTTTGAACCACAAACCTTTCCATTGGCACCTGAGCATCACCCAATTGACCTTGATAAAATCCTGAGAAAGTATTCAACTTGATTCAGTAGATAGAATTCTGTACTGCTCATTTCTGTCTTTCTGGCCAGTGAATCCTAGGAGAAGAAAATAAGGGTAACTACTTTCTGCAAGCCAAGTCGGTGACCGCGAGGAACTCAATGGAGGGGCAGACAGACGCTGACCAAGTTAATTGTGAAACAATGTGATGAGTACAGCGCTTGAGATGCACAGGGGTTGCCATGGAAACAAAAAAGATAAGCTCCGTAAGTAATTACATTTCCTCTTTGCCTTAGCTACAGGAAGAGCTAAATTGCACACGCATTTAGAGTAACAGTGCTAACATTTGCCTGTGTTATATTAGCTTCTTCTTTCCCCTGACCTCATCACACCCATTTGTACTTTTTAACTCATCAGATTATAGATCTCCTTCCTGTTCAATAAAAATGGGGCAAAAGCATTACATTAAAATATACAATGTATGAGGGTAAGTCAGAATATATTGCTACAAAATCATAGAAACTTGTCAAATCGAAATCTCAAAGATGCCAAGCTATTGTTTTTTGACCTCCCCTCCACCCAGGTCTGTCCACTTCAGAAGACACTTTCCATCTCTCTAACTCTTCCTGAAGAATGCTGTGCTCTTCAGTTGGCACCAAATCCGAAGAGCAGTTTAGCATCCTCAAGGGAATCAAATCCTGTTCCTATTCACTGCCCTTCATTTGGGGGAATAAAAAAGTCTGAAAACTGAAGGGTAGACAGAGTCAGGGTTCGCAATGACATTGTCACAGAATAAGATTTGGTGCTCTTGAAGAACGAATGATCAGGTGCATTGTTGAAATGGAGGGAAAATGGGGTACAATTTCCCTGACTTTTTTCTTACCAAGGCAATTTTAGATTTTCTTTTCTTCTTCATCATAAGCCCTTGTGATTGTCCTGTGTCCTGTGAGAAACCTCATCGCGATTACCATTTGGGGTCACCATAACCTTCTGAACGGACCTCTGTTGACTTCGATGCAATGGACCCGGCAGATCCTCTTGGAAGCCACTGTTTCGATTGGACCATTTTTAAGGTGCCCTAACAAGCCTAAGACAAGAGTGTTACTGGGAGAAGCTGGATGCAGCCATGCACTGGATCTCAGAGACATGTATCAACAAGTTTCATGTGGAATAAGTCTTGCTGTGGATGAGCCGGAAACCCTCAGCAGCAGTACTTTTGATGGACATGAGTACAGCTGCTCTAACAGATGTTATTTGCTGTCATATTTTTTAATGCAGTAACGATTTCATAATATTGTTATTGTAGTGATGGGATCAGATGAATAATTAGAAGTGCTATTACAAAATCATGAATAACTAGCTATGATATTACAGTCCATAAGCAAACGGGTATTCTTAGGAGGAGGGTATGAAAGTAAAATGGACATTTACACGTGAGGCCTGACGTATGATTTCTGTAACCTGTTTAGCATCAGTGTGACACCATCGGCCATCTTGTTCCTCCGGGAAGAGGCCATCCTCCCTTCATTAAACAGAAAGGCCAACAGTCTCTACTGGGGAGCTCACTTCATTGTAAAGCGCTCCCTGGGGCTCTTAGCAAGGTGGGATCATCCTCAGTGTTGAGTCCGGCACAAACAGGCGTTCAGAGCCCAGGCTCGGATTTGCTTAAACACAGCGTCTCAGCCCGCTTCTCCCAGATCTGCTCTTCCCGTTGTGGCTGAAAGATTGGCCTTGGACACTGGAGACAAGTTATCAGTGTCATGCGCTCCTGTCCAGGAGGGAGCAATGTGGCTGGCCGATGGAAGGCAGGCCGTTTGAGCAGAGGTGCAGCTACAGAAATAGCACCATGGCCAGCACAAAATCGCACCCAGGTCCAAACACCTGCCCAACACCCAGTTTTTCAAAAACATCACGCCAGCGCGACTGTTATTTGGAGGTTGGAGCCCAGCGTCCATACTCCCTCAGAATGATCACGTCGCATAAACAAATTCACTAATCAGACAAATAAGAAGACGAGGAATTCGAGCACAGGCACATCATGTTGCCCAAGGACATAGCCAAGCTGGTCCCGAAACCCCATGGGGGGGTCTGAATCCGAATAGCAAAGTCGCAGCTTTCAGCAGAGTCAGGGTGGGTCCATTAGATGGTCCATGAACCTAAACCTCCCATCTTGCTGCCCTGATGGCCGCTGCCCAAGAAGCCAAAGAAAGGAAGCTCACAAGCCACTTTCCAGCCTCTCTTTCTTGCTGAGCTCTTTCTGATACGGTTGCCTTCTCTGACTTTTCTCACCCTGATATCTAAAGGCTGTTCCCGACACGGAGAAGGTACCAGTGTCCGCTTTGCCGCATGCACCAAGCCACCCTGCCCGGCCAGCTGCCTTGGGGCCCCAGGGCTGTGTCCAGCAGCGCACCCCTGGCAGGCAGAGAAAGCACCCGAGAAGACAAGATCATGGGGCATTGTGCAAACTTGCCGTTGTTGGTGTTTTGTGTTTCTGTTTTTCACTTTCCCCGTCGGAGACTGTGTGTATGGGGACTGCAGATTTGTGTTTTGTTGTACTGGACAAGAGTGGCTCAAAAGTCAAAGTCAGCTCATCAATCTTAGACTTAAGATAGTATGGAAGGCTGGGAAAACTGCAGCAGCAGCAGCCCCCTTGCTTTCACTGATGAGAGCTGGTCTCTGATGTGCTCAGAGCCGCTTATCCATACTTCCTTCTGCTTCGAGGCTCAGCTGAACAAGATCGCATTGTCTGTGTTGGCCCAGACCACAACTGCTGGCGAGTCCACTGGGAATCCCAGGGATCCGACAGGAGCAATCTGTCTATCTTTATGGGAGCAGATTGCCTCCTCTCTCCCACAGAGCAGTTGGTGAGTACAAACCTCTGACCTTCGGTGAGCTGTTGACTGCTTAGCCAATGCAAAACCGTGTTCGTCGGTAACCCCGTGTAAGTCTCATCTACAGAAGCACTAGGTTTAACTTGATGAATGACCTCTCACCATGGGCCTTGGAGACTGCACCTGGGTTTCGAGACGGCTCAGTTGTGTCCTCAGGCCCCTACTTCAAGTGAGGCACAGGAAGCACGTCGTTCTACCTGCCCTATCTTAGGGGCACCTCCAGGTTTGAGTTATGTTTTAGGTGATAGACAAACAACTCCCTAGAAATCAGTCCTGTGATAAAAAAAATTATCTCCATAAGAAGAAAACATGTAAGGTTTTCAAGAGGAAAAAATAGAGGAATTGAAACAATAAATAGGTCACGCTACTATAGAAATAGATATTGTTGAATCCTGAGCAAATTGGGATGTATTAAAGAATACTGAAATTGCCATGGACTGACAGAGAACAAACTAATCAGTACTGGTAGCGATGCTGCCAGAATGTTCTATAGAAGCAAGTATGGAATTTCTTGTGGAGATCAGGCCATTACGGGATAGTCCAATTGCAGGCTGAAAAGATACCTTAAAGGGAGAGTCGGTTTGCAAGTCGGAGAGGAACTAGCTGGCCAGCAGACACTGAGATCTCCCACCTCTTGTTGATTCCTGTCTTCCTGAATGCAAATGCAGAGAGGACCAGCATTCTTCTCTGATGGGACTACCTACTGGCTTCCCCTTTGCTGGGTTGGAAGTGGGCTCACATCTGAAGCTTCACCCATCTTAAGAACTAGGGGAAAGCATTCCCTTCACAAATACCTGTGCATTTTGCTGATAGTGAATTTCGGCTTTGCAAGGCATACCAATTTGCTTCTCCTTCCCTTTCTCAGTACTGTTTTTTCAAACCAAATATTTCTGGCTTTCAGTGGTGCTAGAAAGCCAGGCTGGAGGAAACGGGCACAATGTTATTTGAAATAACATTAATATTAAAGCAGGGCAACACTGCTGAAACTGGTTCTCAAAGCTTCCCTTTCATTTGTTTAGGAACTGAATATAATCTTGATTTTTATTGTTAATTTTTCCATCTGCAAGCTCTTCAATAATTAAATGCCCTTTCTTTCATGTTTTGATGGAGGAGCTCCTTGAATCTCAGCTGCTGTCAGATCTCACTCTATTTGTCTGATCACTCTTGAAAGCAGTGGGTTTCCATGAATCCAACACACATCTGGTTTCTGTCTTTTATTTAAATATACGCACACACACAAAATGGGTTCAAAAACACTTTAAACACACACACAAACATCATTTAAAACAACCTGCTGTTACTTCTGTGCACATAAAAAAATAAGAACGTATAACTGAGGAGAGTAACTGTCATTATCCTATATCCTACTTTATTTCCTACATGTGTACACTGGATCTTTGTTTTTTCAGTTCTTGAGAACGTTGATCATCAGAAATTAATTTTATATTTTGTACAAAAAGAGAGAACATGTCTTGTGTCTGTGTATGGGGGGGGTTTGTATGAAAACAAACCAAAAATCAAACCTCCTGTCATCAAGTCAAGGCTGACAGCAACCCTATAGGACAGAGTAGAACTGCCCCTATGAATTCCATGGAGTCAGTCTTGATGGGAACAGAAAACTTCATCTTTCTCTAGTGGAGTACCTGGTGGGCTTGAACTGCTGACCATGTGTTTAACAGCCCATTCATAACCCATGATGCCACTACAACATACACACATAGATAGATATAGATCACTCACTCACTGGCATTAAGGTGATGCCAACTGATAGCAACCCTGTAGGACAGGGCAGACTTTCGTCTGTGACTTTCTGAGACTGTAACCCTTTACAGGAGTAGAAAGCCCAGTCTTTCTCTTGGAGGAGTGGCGGATGGTTTGGAAGCATGTGTCTTACAGTTAGCAGCGTAATGCTTAACCATGATGCCATCAGGATTCATATGCATATATATGATAGGGTTTTTATATAGGAATATACCTATTTTATATATGATTTTGTATATATGTGTGCATACACACTCACCCACACATATTTGCACATACAGACTGTCCTCAGGAAGGTCTGACTTACAGACAGCTCCTCCTTACCCGTTAATTATATATAGATTTTCCTCACTTTTAAATGATTGAACTAACCCTTACTTGCAACAAATCCTTCAGCATAATCTTAACTTATCGCATGCACATCAACAACAAGATTTCCAGTCTTTTCTTGCACTCACCAGGACAATCCAAATGTACAGTTGTCCAATTGATTCCAGCTGACAGTGACTCCAACACTATAAATCTTTATGGAAGCAGACAGGCTTATGTTCCCCACCCTGACCCACAGGAGGAACTGATGGGTTTGAACCCCTGGCCTTGTGATTAGCAATCTAATACTTATTCTGGCGCCAAACTAAAACTAAATAAGAACCATATTCTGGTGTTCATTCAAATTCTTAAAGACGCAGTTGGGACTAGATCTCTTTCATAACCCAAGGAATGTCTGCCAGGGGGTACCTCCCAAGGCTCATTTATTGGTTCATGTGAGGGGGATAGTGCATTTGGAGTTCATTCCACCAGGTCAGACTGTTAATCAAACTTTCTATTTAGAGGGTCTGAAAAGACTGTGTAACAGTGTGTGACAAAAAGGCCGGATTTGTGGCAGACAGGAGACTGCCACCTCAGATTGTCAGTGTGCCAGTTTTTGGCAAAAAACAACATGCCTCCCTTGCCCCACGCATCTTATTCATCTGACATCACTTCCTGTGACTTATTTTTGTTTTTATGAATTCAGAGGGATATGACAGGTCAGGAACTTGGCTATGTAGAAGAGGCAAAGAAAAAAATGCAGGAGGTGCTGTCAGTCTTCTAAACAGATGATTCTGAAAAATGTTTCCAAGAATGTAATCACAGATTTGACCAATGTATTCAGTGTAATGGAGAGTATTTTGAAGGTGATAAGGTTATATTGTAAAAATAAATAAATATATATACCTTTAGATTTAAATAAAAACCATTTTACTTAGGGCTCCTCCTCATCTATATCTGGCTTTTAAATATATTAATAAAATGTCTTATTTTATTCATAAAAATAACAGATGCTCAAATATATACTTCTGGTAGTTAAGCTTTTTGGTGCCAACATATCACCCTTAAGAGGGTTTGGGTGGAGTCTAGCCTGTCAATCAGGTCACAGCCTGATGGTGTCTCCTTGTGGGTGTGGCCTTCTCATAAGGAGGATCCTGGAAACTTCTCTCTTTCTCTCTGTCTCTCTCTCTCTGCTTCACCTTCCTGTTGATGAGCCACAAGGAGAGCTGGTGAATCATGCTCAGACCTGAGGGAGACTTGTGATACTTCTACCACCACGGAATACACAAGACTTTGCACCCACTAGCCTGTGACGCTCCTGCATTCTGCGTTGTTGTATGTGGCTGCATGAGTCTGAAGCGGGACCCATGGACTAGCAGCAGACATGTAGACTAGCATTGGACTTATGGACTTGATTTGGACTGAGCTGGGATGTTTCCTAATATACAATTACTTCTTGATGTAAAACTCCTTCTTACACATATTTGTGTGTAAATCCAGAGATTTGTTTCTCTAGTCAGCCTGGCCTAACACAATAATCCATAAGCAATATAATTTCTCAGATAACAAAATGCTCTTTGGAATGTAGTTAACCTCAGACAGAGTCCTAGCTCTGACTTCCACTAGGTGTTTGACTTTGAGAAAGTCACTTAACCTCTCTAAGTCTTAATTTCTTCATTGACTTGTCATGAAGGACATAACCTATTAAACACTTTTGTTGGGAAAATTAAGTGAGAGCCAGCAAGTAGATTAACAAGTAAATAACTATTTTCAAAGAATGCTGGCACTTATTAGCAAAATCACATTTAAATGCACAGTAATAGATAACTACTTACAATGTTTGGAGATAGAGATAAAACTTTGGATATATATTTTTTTTTCATAAAAATATCTCATTCTTGATTTATTGTTTTACACCTGATTTATTTTTCTGACATATTTGCTGTGGTAAGTATATAATTGTTTGTCAATTTGAGGATTAAGCGTGTAGGGGTGGAATCTAGCTTGTCAGTCAGATCATAGCCAATGAGGCCTCTGTGTGGGCACGGCCTTCTCCTGAGAATTCTGGGAAATCCGGGATTTCCTCCTTGGAGGCAGGAGATGCTTCTCTCTCTGCTACACCCTGGGAGACATTGCAGAAAACAAGCCACATGGACGCAACCAGAGCTCGGAAGCCAGAGAAGCCACAGAGAGACCCCTGCCAGCACTGAGATATTTCCAATGACACTGGATCCAAAGACTGTACCCACTGGCTTGTGATTGTTCTGCATTTGGCATCATTGCATGTGTTTCGTGAGTTTGAAGAGGACTTTATAGATTGGTATCAGACATATGGGCTAATATCAGATTTATGGACTTGATCTGGACTAGGCTGGGATGTTTTCTCAATGTTCAACTGCTCTTGTATATAAATCTCCTTCTTATGCTCATAAAAGTTTCTATGGATTTGTTTCTCTAGTCTACCTGGACTAAAACATTTGCACATAATGCTTTCCTACCTAATAAATAGAAACATAAATGATCTTTTAAGATACATTTTTGGTGGAAGTTTACACAGGTTTTCCTTTATAATTTCTATACGTACTATTCAAAGAGCCGTGGTGGGGTAGTGGTAATTGGGCTACTTGCTGCAAGACCAGCAGTTCAAAACCACCAGCCACTCAGAGGGAGAAAGGTGAGGCTTTCCACTCCCATACAGAATTACAGTCCCAGAAACCCACAGGGGCAAGTATACCTGGTCCAATAGGATTGCCATGAGTCAGAATCAACTTGATGGCAGTGAGTTTTGTTGTGTTTGTATGTATACTCCTCAGTGATATGCATTACAATTTTGACAATATGTCTATATTCTTGTTATTTCATTTCTGATTGTTCTCTTTCCATTAATCTGGTTTCCCTAGCCCCCTTA
Source organism: Tenrec ecaudatus (assembly GCF_050624435.1). Taxonomy (NCBI): domain Eukaryota; kingdom Metazoa; phylum Chordata; class Mammalia; order Afrosoricida; family Tenrecidae; genus Tenrec; species Tenrec ecaudatus. The sequence goes on from NC_134544.1 coordinate 16,848,116, forward strand.
TCTTTCACTTTTGGCCTAGGGCAGTTGTTCTCAACTTTCCTCATGCTGCAACCATTTAATATAGCTCTTCGTGTTGTAGTGACCCCCCCCAACCATAAAATTATTTTTCTTGCTACTTCATAACTATAATTTTGCTACTGTCATGAATCAGAATGTAAATATCAGATATGCAGGATGAATTTTCATTGTTCCAAATAGAACATAACCACAAGTGAATATAAAAAGAGCGATCAGCATCCAGATTAAGTTCCCATGATATAGGTTTTTTCAGTAGTTGATGATTTTACAATACATGATTTTACATTCACCCAGTAATTATAATTCAAGTGTTGTTTTACGTCCAATACTGCTGCTTTCAACATAGCGGCTGCTTTTAACAGAGTAGCTGTCCTCAACACAGCAGCTGCTTTCTAAACAGTATCTGCTCTCTACACATGTGTGACTGCTCCACATAAGTACATTATAGCACCAACCCTGTCACATACAGCTGTATTTTTACGGGGTGTATGTCATGGGGTTGGCGCAATGGTGTCTTCATGCTGGGTACTCATATGTGGGCGATCTCACCTGGAAACCAATAGAGGGTGTGTTTTCTGATGGTCTTATGCAACCCCTGTGAAAGGGTCACTGAGCTCCCAAAGGGGTCTCTACCCACAGGTTGAGAACTACTGGTTTAGAGTAAATGTCTGCTGTTTGGTTTCATTTAAATGCTATTTAAAGTAACCTAGTTCTCACAAATATTATTATTTTATTTAATTTTACTTTGACCCAAGGTCTTTTCTTTTCTTTTCTTTTTCATCATTTTATTAGGGGCTCATACATCTCTTATCACAATCCATACATATATCAATTGTGTCAAGCACATTTGTACCTATGTTGCCATCATCATTCTCAAAAATCCTGCTTTCTACTTGAGCCCTTCGTATCAGCTCCTCATTTTCCCCCTCCCTCCCGCTCCCCCTCCCCCCTGAACCCTTGATAATTTACAAATTATTAGTATTTTGTCATATCTTGTACCATTCAACATCTCCCTCACCCACTTCTCCACTGTCCGTCCCCCAGGGAGGAGGTTACATGTAGACAACCCAAGGTCTTTTCAATGATATAAAGTTACACTTGCAAATTGTGATGAAAGCATTTTTTTGCAAGTAAGTGTTATTGGTTCAAAGTGAGGGACAACTTACATCCCCTTCAAGGGAAATATAAAAGTTGTCTGTAAATGGAACTTCCATCATCCGGGGTGTTCTATGTTGCTAAGAGGAGCTGTGGAGTTTGTGTTACTGATATTCAAGGTGAGAATTAAGGCAAGGATCAAGTACGAAGGGACACTGGGAGGAAGGAGCCTATTTTTTAAAAAAACTCTACCAAGCCTTCCTCATTATATAAATGAGTTCTTTAGCATCTTCTCTAAGAGGAAATAAAAGCTGAGTGAAATTGTTGGAGTGTCTTTGCTCCTGTAGAGCCTGCACATGGATCAAGAAGCAGTTGCTTGAACCAAACAAGGGCATCCTGCTGGTTGAAAATCAGGGAAGGTATGTGCCGGGGTTGAATCCTTTCACCATCCTTCTTCAATCTGTATGTTGAACAAGGATTCCATGAAGCTGGGCTATATGAAGAAAAATGTAGCATCAGGATCAGAGGAAAATTATCAGCAACTCACAAAATAGAGATGGCACAACTTTGCTTGCTGAAAGTGAGGATGAACTGAAGCACTTGATGATAAAAATCCAACATTGTATCCTTCAGTATGGATTGTAAGTTAATGAAGAAAAGACCTAAATCCAATAAGTAACATCATGATACCTGGAGAAAATATTGAAAATGCTAAGAAAAAGAGAAGATAGTAATTTGTTTTGGATCCATGATCAATACTAATAAAGCAGCAGTCAAGAAACCAAACAGCATATTGCTCTGGGCAGTTGTACTGCACAAGACCTCTTTAAAATGTTGAAGAGAAACAGTTTTGAAGACCATGGAGAGCCTGACCTTATTAACAGTTTACAATATGCTAATGACACAAACTTGTTTGCTGAAAGCAATGACGACTCATCCCACTTGCTGATGAGGATGGCAGCCTTTAGTATGGATTGCTATCCAATATAAAGAAAACAAAAATCAGGATAAATGAAAGCAGGATCAAAGTTGTCAAGGATTTCATCTTGCTTGGATGCACCCTCAGTGCTCATGGGAGCAGCAGTGTCAAGACACCAAGGAGGCATGGCCCTGGGGAGATCAGAGCGCCAGATCTCTTTAAAGCATGGAAGAGCAAGGATGTCATATTGAGGACTAAACCAGGCCTGTCGTAATCTATGGTATTTCTGGTGACCTCACATGCACGTGAATGCTGAACAGCCACTCAGAAAGACCACAGATGAGTTGAAACATTCGAATTATGAGGGTGACAGATGGTGGTGAACTTTCTGTGCGCCACCAGAACCAACACGCTTGTCTTGAAAGAAGGGCAGCGAAGAGCCTCCGCAGAGGTGAGGATGGCGAATCATTTTATATTCTTGGAACCCATTATCAGGAGGGACCAGTGTCTGGGCAAGGATCTCATGCTTGGTAAACCAGAATGTCCATGACAAAGATGAAGGCCTTCAAAGAGATGGATGGACACGGTGTCTACAACAATGGGCTCCAACCTGACCACAGCATTTATGGCAGTGCAGGATCAGGTTGGGTCCCGTTTTGTTGTACACTGGGTCACTGTTGGCTGAAATAAACTCTGGGGCACCTGCCAATAAAAAAAGCAGGTGATAAATTAAGCATACAGTTCTTTGAAGAGTTTCTTCTCGACCTTGAGAACAGACGGTGGTCTGCACCTTGCTTTAGAATTACTAAGCTTCCTTAGCTCTGATAAGTGCCCAGTGGGCTCCCCATTCTGCAAGGCAGCCTCTTCCAAAGGCACTCAGTTTGACTCATTCCTCAGGCTGGGAAACCAATGGCACTGTCTCCTACTGTCACCATTGAGTCCACTTCTGACTGTTTTACCCAGGAAGCTCTAATGTGCTCTCCTCCCATAGCTCTTCATTCCCAGTGGTCCTGAGAATCTCTGTTCTTGTTTCTAAGGTGGTTCACTTTATCCCTAGTGGATCCCTGACCCATCCCTTCCTCAGAGTCCTCCGCAGCTTATTTGGCACGCTGCTACCCAATCATTTGGTGAGAGTCCCAAAGACTATGGCTAGAAGAGCAATGCCAAGTGAGTTCACTTGAGTGCAGCACTGTGTACGAGCAATGACAGCAGAACCGAATACGTTGTATTGCTCTCGTGCTTGAGCGTTGCGTTACGGATAACTGTTTTGCTTTATTTTAGTGGTGGCGTTCATTAGGTTTGGGGAGGAAGAGGCTGTACTCCCACATCCTCACCACTTTCTGGAAAATTCCTACGGCATTCTCGTTTGTTCTGCTGATCTGTTAAACTTGCAGACAATTTCCCCCTCTTCCTGAGGCGCTGTCTGCTGTTCTCAGACACCTCATAGATCTTTGAGGGAGCATCTTCCTGGTCTCTCCTTTGCAGGTAGTATTGGGCTTCAACTGTATCTCAAGGGAAGGCACACTAATGGTGCAATGGGTTAGATGTTGAACTGCTATCTTTGTGTTCAGTCGTTCAAGCTCACCAGTTATTCTAAAGGAGAGAAATGAGGCTGTCTTCATAAAAAGTTTTGTCCCAGAAATCTTACATAGGGTCGCAATAAGTTCAAGTCAAGTTAGTGACAATGGCTTTTGTTTTTACATCTGAAGGCATTGCTCAGTGACCTACAGAGCCTTAGCAATATTTTGAAACATTTAAAAAAGCATATGCTCCCAGATTCAAATGCAAACAGAAACAATTCCAACTCGTGAGAAAGTGGTGCTTAGCCAGATAACGGCTACAGTCGAAGTGCTGTTTAAAGATTAGCCTGCAAACACTCTCAGAGGGATCAGATGACAGACAGTAAGGAGCTGACACTGCCAAGGGTCATTCCACTCTGCGGATTTTTCCCACTTGGTCCCAGGTTCTGTTTGGTTAGATCAGGAGGGTTCTGGTGTTTATCCACTTGCCATTTAAAACATCCTCGTGATGATGAGAGAAACCATCTTGAGCAGGCATCTGGTAGCTGCATAAGCCTGGGTATTCTTTCATCAATGAGGGGGCTGCTTCTGTAGAGCCTGGAACTTTCTAGAAACGGAAGAAAGGTGAATGTAAGACAGATATGGAGAGGGAAGGCAGATACTGCTTCTGAACCTTCATAAATACCTGCATCCCCTGCTTTCCCAGAAAGTTTGGTTTACAACGCTAGCATCCAGCAGTTGGTTAGTGCTCGCATCCTGCATTGAGAGTGGCCGCACCCAGCTCCGTCTTCAATTAGAAAGCCTTATAATTGGCCCAGAGCCCAATGAATCGAATTACAGCGTAGAGTCAGGACTGCCTTCTGTTATTTGAGCAAAGGACTCTTTGTGCCTTTAAAGCATACCTAAGGCCCATTTATTTCAGAATAATATTTTGGTGATTGGCATTCATCCAAGCTGTCCCTTACCTCTGCTATGACTTGGTTAGCTTACCGTACTGAAGAGCGCAGACGACGATATTCTTCCTGCATAAAAATAAAAGGCTGTATCACATTGAATTTCAATATGGAAAGTCTGTGTCATGAGTGGCATTAGACATATCAGTTGCAAAGAGGGTGTTGCTGACTCAGAATCATGCACCCAACACCAGCCTTGCAAGCTGAAGAACGAAGTACAAATGCTAAAATGGCCTTCTCTCCTGGAGCATTCCCCTTGCTCCCAACTCGAGGAACCCAACGGAATTTGATTATGCATCTCTATCTCTGGACTCCATATAAATGTGTCTATTAGCAATGCATGGTACTGTTTTGCATAATGTCAAATTCTATATAAAAGGACTGCCTACTTAATTTTTATCCCCATTCAATCTTGCGTTCATGTAATTTTTTTAAAAGGTCATTTAATTAGGAGCTCATCCAATTTTAATCACAATCCATACATACATCAATTGTGTAAAGCACATTTGTACATCCATTGCCCCGTTCATGTAATTTTTTAGTGCTGACACAAACCACACTATTTTCAATCGTCCCATATGCAGGTGGAATTCGATATCGTATCAGGAAGACCAAAGAATCGGTGCCTCTGAATTGTGGTGCCGAAGAAGAATACTGACAGTAGCATGGACTGCCCAAAGGTCAAACAAGTCTGTCTTGGAGGAAGTACAGCAGAGTGCTCCTTGGAGGCAAGGATGGCGAGACTTCAATAGGAGAGACTAGTTCAGGAGAAGGACATTAGGTTTGATGAAGAAGAGAGGCTGCCAAAAAAGAGGAAGGCCCTCCAGGAGACAGACAGACACCACCACGGCTGCCACCATGGGCTCAAGTACAGGAGCGATCATGAGGATGGGGCAGGACCGGGCCACGTGTCGTTCCGTTGTGCACAGGGTTGCTATGGGTCGGAACTGACTTGATAGTTACTAACAACAATGGTTCATTCAGGTGCCCAAACAATGGGACTATTCTCACTGCCATCAAGTAGATGCCAACCCACAGTGCCCACCATAAGGCAGACCAGAACTACCTCCGTGAGTTTCTGAGATAGTAACTGTTTAGGGGAGGAGAAAGACCTGTCTTACTCCCTTGGAGTGCCTGGTGGATTTGAACAGCGGACTATGGGGATCGTAGCCAACAGGGCTTCATGGATCTGATACCTTTTCATAACTTATTCTTCCAGATTCCAGCTGATCAACATTTAAGTTGTTTCTAAATTTGTTCTGTTATGAGCAGCGTTGCTAAGATCTCTTTGTCCACATGTGTGAAAGATTTTCTAAAGTATTGTATTCATTTGAAAAGATATTTTAGAAGGCATTTTAACATCTCTAACACTAGCATAAGTTTCATACTTTATGGAGTTATGGATTGGGGAGCCCTGATGGCATAATGGACTACTCATTGGACTGTCAATGGCAAGGTCAGCAGTTTAAAACCACCAACTACTGCACAGGAGAAGAAGGGGGCTTTCTGCTCTCATAAAGATGTACAGTTTTGGAAATTCACAGGGGCAAGTCTGGTCTTTCTGCTATGAGTCTGTTTGCATCAGAATTTACTTGAGGGCAGTGAATTTGGGTTTTGATTTGGTCGTGGATTGAACTATGTTTTTTCAAAATGTGCGTCACCTAGCTTGTCAGTGGTTTGGCCGCTATGCAATGATGTAATTACCCTCATGATGTGATATGGTGTGATGAGCCAATCAATGGTAAGGGGACGAGGCTGGGATGTTGCACCATTACTAAGGTGACAGTCTGATATAAAGGGAGTTTTTCTGGGATGTGGCTCACATCACTTTTATTTTACAAAAGATAAAAGGAGAGATAAGAGAGCCCAAATAAAGGGGCCTCATTACCACCATGGAAGAATAGCCAGGAGTCAAGTGTGTCCTGTGGACCCAGTGTTTCCCTGCTGTGAACCACCTAGATGCAGGAAAGATGGATGGCAAGACCCATGGTCATAGCCAGCGAATGCCAGGCTCACTGATGGACAGCAATGGGTACCTTCCCCCAGAGCTGCCAGAGCAAGAAGAGCTTCCCCTTGAGCTGGCATCCTAAATTTGCCTGTGGAAGGTTTTTTGGTCAAAAATACTTTGCTTCTTTGTAAACACTCTTTTTGACTCCCTGGCCACCCCCTCTTCTCTACTGCTCTCTCGTATTTCATATTCTTTTCTGAGGTTTTTTATTTTATTCCCCCCCTTTTGCATCAGTAATCTCATTATCTGAAATTCTTAGATCAAATTTGGCTGTTTAAGATATCTGCTTCTTTTCACTCAGTTTGATTATTTACCCATGGCTTTTGTGAATTTAGAATAGGAACTGATATTAACCCAGCACTATCTCTGGGAAGCCATGCATAACTCAACAGGCCACAGTGGAATGAAGGTCAAGTGTCAGGCTGTCAATCTGGAGATAGCCAATGAGACTTCTGTAGGCATGGCCTTCTCCAGAGAATTCTAGGATATCTGGGACTTCCTCCTTGGAGGAGGAAGACACCTCTCTCTCCCTCTCTCTGCTACTCTCTGGAAGACATTGTAGGAGGCAAGCAACATGGACACAGCCAGACCTCGGAAGCTGGAGAAGTTACAGAGACTCCTGCCAGCACTGAGATGTTTCCAATGACACTGGATCCAAAGATTTTCTACCCATTGGCCTGTGATCTTCTGCATTCAGTGTCATGGAATGTGTTTAATGAGTCTGGGGAGGATTTTATAGATTGATATCAGAAATACAGGCTAATATCAGACTTATGGAAGTGATCTGGACTGGGCTGAGATGTTTTCTCAATGTTCAAATGCTCTTGTATATAAATCTCTTTCTTATACACATACATGTGTCTATGGATTTGTTTCTGTAGTCTACCCAGACTAACACACAAGGGCTCAAGCAGAAAGCAAATGTTTTGAGAATGATGATGGCAACAAATGTACAAATGTGCTTGACACAATGGATGGATAGATGGATTGTCATAAGAGTTGTACGAGTCCCCAATAAAATGATAAAAAATACAAACAGAAATATCTGTCTTTCCCCGACAAAACAGCTGGTGGTTTGGACCTGAAGGCTCACAGCTCAGTGCGAGCCACTAAGTCCCCAGCATTCCTCATGGATACAGTCTAGGCATATGTTAATACCTCACCAGGTTGTTTAATGAGCTTAACATGCTTAGGGCCATAGGAGACTCAGGGACAACTTAGTCAATTAGAAAAAAACATAGTTCTTAAAAATAATATTTTACATCGTAGTTGGGTGATCATAAAAGCTTCTGAGGTAGAATTATTAGCCTCTATTTGTCTAGAACAGAAGGGAAGGAAGGAATCCAGAAATTCAAAGAAGAAACTAGTTCCCCAAATGAATTGCCCACATCTACTCTCAGACCAGAGGAACTAGAGGCTACCACTACCAACCAATCCCTCTGACCAGGGACGCACTAGGAGTTCCTGAAAAAAAAACGGGAGAAAAGATACAGAACAAACCTTAAATTCCTAAGAAAACTGACTTACGGATCGACAGCGACCAGAGGAACCCCAAAGAGCATCCATGTGCTAAACTAGAAAATGTCAGAGTCTAGTTCCTTAAAGGGTCTACTCTGTCAGTAATGGAAGGAATTGTATACACAGAGGGTTGACAGAGACAGAGAGAGGGTGTGGGAGAGTTTGCACAGAGCACGAGAGAGCGACCAGTCCTGCCCAGCCCTGGAGGCCACTCTGCCCTGCTGTTCAGATGAAATGACATGAAATAACCGCCTACTGCCTACGTTTGTGTGTCATTTCCGCTGCCCACCTGGAAAAGAATGCTTTTATTTGTACTCCACAAGATTGGACTGGGAGAGCGAGATCAAAGCCCTGTGACCGGTTAACAATGACTTCTGGCTTATGTTAACCGGCAGTCGCTTAGCATTCCGATCCTAAAAGCTACGCTCTTCTTACTCTGGGGAAAGTCACTCCCACCTCAGATCGTGAATTATTGGAATTGTTTGCCATATAGAAAGCAGTGTCTTGCAAGGTAAAGATTGGCTTACTATTGACTTGTCCGTCCAAGGTAACCTTGGGAGCAGAGAAAAATTAGTACTGAGTGCTGAGGCCGTTTTGTTTTCTTTTGTCCTTTTTCATACACAGGTGGCTCGGTTTCAAATTATTGTCATGAACTACATCATCTTTAAAGAATCTCAAAAGAAGCGTCAAGATGCAAGTGTTAATATTTAGATATGGAATATCATAGTTACTATTATTTTTTAAATGAATTAATTCATAAAAATTATTTTGAGAGAACACATCAATTATTTTTTAGTTAACATAGAAGGAGAAAGAAGCAGGTTTTGCTGAATCCCACCTACCCTATGGCACTATGTAAAGCTTACAGAAAATAAACATACCAAACAGTTCTAGGACTCAATTCCATGTTAACATATATATAGATCAGTCCGGAATGACACATATCATAGGACACTTATTTTTCGCTAGGAGGAAAGGAAAAGCAGCATGAACTGTTATTTTCCTGACTTTCTGAGGTTAAAGTTTCATACGTGTGGGATGGGGTGGGGGGAGAAAGGTACGAAAATATTTTCCCCTGATTACACCATGAATGTATCCAATGACTCTTGTACATCTGTTTATATTCTCTGTTTTAATGGCTGCTGGTACGATGGTTTCTCCTAACTGCACATCCTTCCATTTCCTTTTCCTTGCCCTGTGCAGACGCAAGTGCCACTTAACAAGAATTTCATTTCTCTGAAAATGAAATACCACTGCATTTATAGAGCTCGCCCATTTCAGGAGTTCACTTGTAGCGAATCAAAATTTATCTAATGACAAAAGGAATGCCTGTTTGTTAGCTAACAGAATGAGCCTGTTAATAGAACACTGCGTTACTGAACTGGATACCAGATCGACCAACAACCTAGGACAGAGCCTTTTCGGACAAAGACACTACTTGATGCATTCTGCTGTATCTGCTGATGCTCATGCGGCACAAGCGGTTCAGCGCTAATCTGACAGCAGAAACGCCAGCAGTTCAGACTCAGCGGGTATCCTGCAAGAAGAACAGCTGGCAGTGTGCTTCCCTGGAGATTCACGGTTTTGAAGCCCTGTGGGGTAGTTCTGTTCCACTGTAGAGGGTCACTGAGTCAGAGTTGATTCAATGGCAATGAGTTATGGTTTTCTTCCCCCTTTTGGTTGGTATGCTTAGTTACCATTGATTCTATTCTAACTTATAGCGAGCTCATAAGTGCCAACTAGAAATTCCCTGTAAGGAGCCCCTGTGGCATAGTACCATGTTTCCCCAAAAGTAAGACTTCCCTGAAAATAAGACCTACTTACAGTTTTGCCTCTTGCTTAAATATCAGGCATCCCCCCCAAAAATAAGACTCCCCCCAAAATAAGGCCTCCCGTAACATAAGGCCTCCCCGATAATAAGGCCCCAAAGCTACCATAACTCTGGACTCTGGACTGTAGGGACCAGCACACCGCATAGCTCACTGTTGGCTGCAGCGCAGCCTGAGCAGATAGGACGTGCGAGGTCTCTGTTAATCAGAGAGTCCGCGCCGCTGCCAGGAAAAGCTGCCACCTGCTGCCTGCTCTTCCCTGACGGAGTCTGGCTGACTCACAATTAGACAGTGAGTCGCGGGGCAGGAGTTGGGCACATTGTGTGGACACACAGGGGTGACTGAGGTAGGGGGAAATGTCTGATAAAGGGGTGAGGGAGGATGTCTGGTGAAGGTGTCCACTGGCACAGGAGTGGGGGGAGAGGGAATCAGGGTAGTAACAAAAAATTATTGATACTGTAGGATTCACAGTTTGTCTGGTTATGCTGGTTTGTGATGACAACTACTACCACACCGTATACAGGTAATACATTTTCTTTTTTGTTGTTGTTCAACAATACATGTGTGCTGTATTCTTCTTCATGGAAAAATAAGAAACTCCCCAAAATAAGACCTAGCACATCTTTGGGAGAAAAAATTAATATAAGACACTGTCTTATTTTCAGGGAAACAAGGTAGTTAGGCATTGGGATGCTAACTGTAAGTCAGCAGTTTGAAACCACCAGCAACTCCACTGGAGAAAGACAAGACTTTCTACTACTATAAAGTTTTGCAGTCTCAGAAACACACAGGGGCAGTCTACCCTGTCTTTTAGGGTCACTGTGGGTCGGAATTGATTTGATGGCAGGGAGTTTGTTTTCATTTGTTTGCTTGTTTTTTGGATAGGAAATTTCAAAGTTATGATCTTTCAGAAGCAGATCACCCTATAGAGTAGCCCAAATGCCCATCATCAAGTAAATAGATCAATAAACTATGGTGCATACATACAGTGGAATACCACTCAGTCAGAAAGAACAATGAAGTCTTGATTCATTTAAGGCATAGATGGAGGCTGGAGACATGCTGCACTAAGCCAATCACAAAGGGACAGGTATTGTACACTCTCGTTTATATTAAAACCTCCCTCACTGAAAAGAAAAACAATCACAAAGATGTTTGCATCACCATGCAATGGAAAACAACATTAGATCTGGTTTGGGTCTTGGGTTCATGGGACATCCCAGGTAGCTTGCCTAATATTGTGTCTTGTGCTTCTGCTCTATCTTCTGGTAGAACAAGGTGACCGTCCGACAATTGGTCTCTGCCTGTAGCAACAGAGGAAGGAAGGTCAGAAAGGGGGTGGGGGAAGAGGACATGTGGCTAATAAGCTCCATTAACAACTGTCTCTGCTGCTATTAAGAAAAGTTGGCAGCACTGTGGGTTAGATATTGGACTACTAACCCAAAAGTTGGCAGTTAAAATTCACCAGCCATTCCACTATAGAAAGTTGGGGTAGTGGGGAGGGAGGGGGAAAAAAAAAAGAGGACCTGATGCAAAGGGCTTAAGTGGAGAGCAAATGCTTTGAGAATGATTAGGGCAAAGAATGTATGGATGTGCTTTATACAATTGATGTATGTATATGTATGGATTGTGATAAGAGTTGTATGAGTCCCTAATAAAATGTAAAAAAATAAAAAAATAAAAGTAAAAAAAAAAAGTTGGGGTGGTCTTCTCCCATAAAGATTTAGTCTTGGAAATCTCATAGAGACACTATGAGGCTTAATTGTCTCAATGGCAGGGGACTTAATTTGGTTTGGTTTCCTTGCTCAAAGACCACAAACTGGATAGTGCCCAGCTACCACTACTGAATGTTTTGATCAAAGATTTTATAGAAGAACCCTTATCCAAAGGAAGAAAAGGCAGAACAAAATGTAAAATTCTCATCAAGTTCAGAAGGTATGGAGTCTATTGCTGTGGGAAAATCCTAAACCTGCAATAAAAAAATACCCTCTGGAATCTTCTGGAAAGCAAACAGCAGTCTAGTGTAACTAGCACAGAATGCCTGCCTTAACCGCTGTGGTTATTTTCTAAAACTGTCTATTGGGGTCCAACTGACCCAGCAACTTGAAAGGACCAGAATGAGGAGGCTGACTGCACATGTGGAGCACGGAACCGATGTTGCCAAATTGTACTGGCAGAAAGAATGGAATTGCCACAGAACCCACTGTCAATATTCTCAACAACTATAAAACCAAATTAAAATTTTGCATCACTAAAACCAAGCCTTCCAATGAAGGAAAGCCTTACGCAGCACAAGACCATTCGGACACACATGGCAGAGTCGGCGTCAGCATCAACTTGACGGCATCTGCCTTTTGTTTCTTCTTTTTCGTAATGCCTTTATTCACTCTTATGTGGTTGAGAAGACCTCTAATTCAATCTTAAAAAACAACGTACTAAAGACACATTTTCTACAGATGACTGGCTGTTGCTTAGATGCTTGTCACTATTAGGTGCTGTTGACTCAGTTCTGAATCATTGTGAGTCCATTACAACAAAGGGAAACACTGCCCACTCTGACTCAATCCTCACAATCATTGACATTGTTGAGACCATCGTCAAAACCATGGGTCAACCCATCTCATTGAGGGCCTTCCTCTTTTACACTGAACCTCTACTCCACCAAGCCCAATGCACCTTTCCAAAAACTAGTCTTCCAGATAATACGTCAAGTGTATATGAGAGTCTTGCCATCTTCATTTCCAAGAAGCATCCTGAGTTTACTTCCTTTAAGACAGAGCTGCTCCTTCTCCCGACAGTCCATGGTACGTCAGTCTGCCTTGCCCACACCATTAAGTCAAAGGCATCCACTCGACTCCAGCTTCCTTATTTTTTGTCCAGCTTTCCCGAGCATAGGAGGTGGCTGCAAACACTGTGACTTGGATCCTCCAAGTGATGTCTTTGGTTTTTTTTCACACCTTAAAGAGGCCTTTTGTAACAGATGTGCCTAATGCATTAGGTCCTTTGATTCTCTGACAGCAGATTAGATGTAGTCAATATTAATGAAACGTGACTAGATAACTTAGATAATTGATTTATAAAATATATGCCAAGTGAACATACTGACAAATTAATAATTCAAGGATTTAATCTATTATGAAAATGTTATAGTTTTTAAAATTCTATAGATGGTTGGAAAATACAATGCGTGGTTTTAGAAAAACCATACAAAAACTCATTGCCATCAAGTGGATTCTGACTCAAAATGACTGCAGGACAGGATAGAACTGCCTTTGTGGATTTCAGAGACTATAATGCTTTACAGGAGTAGAAAGCCTCATCTTTCTCTCTGGAGTAGCTAGTGGGTTTGAACTGCTGACCTTAGGTTAGCAGGCCAAAGTTTAACCACTACACCATTAATCTGGATTTCCTTCCTCTGATGTGCCATCTCTTAAGGGGTTTAACAGACTTGACATTTGTGGATCCATAAAAACCTATTGTCTGAATGTACCAGAGCTTGTTTATCTTTCTGTTATAGTAGGAGTTTTTTATTGTTACATATTTTTGTTTAGGGATGCACCATACTGATTTCCATAGCGGTTGTACAATTCTACTGCCCCACCAGTTATTGTAAGAGCATTCCAATCTCTCTACATCTTCTCTAGCATCTTTTTATCTTTTGCTAAAAATGTCAGTGTGAGGTGGACTCTCATTGTTTTAGTTTGTATTTCTTATTGTTAATGAATGCAAATATTTCTTTGTGTGATTATTGGCTGCCTAGATGTCATCTTCAGTAAATTGCCTATTCACGTTGTGTGTCCATTTTTTTGATGGGGTTGTTTGTAGTTTTCTTATTAAAGTGTTGTAGAAATACAGATTTTTTTAATTTGGCTGTTTCTCTGATATATCACTGCCAAATATCCTGCCTAATCTGTGGATTCTCTTTTAACTATTTGATAAAAATTTTTAATATGCATAAATGTCCTCTATTTTGTCTTCTATTGAATGGATATCTGTCATTGTGTTTGGTAGTGCATTTATACATTGTATTAGGGCCCTTAAGTTTGCCCTACTTTTTCCATTGGTGGTCTTTATGGCTTTTATGGTTCTAGGGCTTATATTTAGGTATTTAACCTATCTTGAGTTTGTTTTTGTACATGATGTGACGTATGGGCCTTGTTTCATTCTTTTGCAGGTGGGATTCAATTTTTCAAGCACCATTTATTGAAAAGGCTCTCTTTTTCACTTAGTATGTCTTAATTCCTTATCAAAGATCAGGTGTCTTAAGGGAGTTAATACTATTTCTGAGTTCTCAATTCTAATCTATTATTGTACTAGTATCCAGCTGTTTTGATTACTATATGTAAGATTTAAAGTGTTGTAGTGATAGGCCTTCTACTTTTAGTTTTTTAATAGTGTTTTGTTTATCCCAAAACTATTACAGTCTCAGAAACTCATAAGGGACATTCTACCCATCCATTAGGGTCACTATGAGTCAGTATAGTCAATGGCAGTGAACTCGGTTTGGCTTTGGATTTTTAGTTTGTCCTGGGTTTCTTTCCTTGCCATATATAGTTGATAGTTCATTTTCTTCCATTTCATTGATTAATTTTGCTGGAATTGGGATCAGAATTGCATTGAATTCATAAAGTGTTTTTGGTAATAATGACATGTTCACTATATTTAGTCTTCCTTTCTAGGAACATGGGATATTGTTTCTGACAGGGCACTTTCCTGAGGGTCAGTCTCTGCTTGGCTCTGTGCTTCCTTAACTGACTGAGCTGCACTTCCCATTTGAAAATGGATGTGGCAAGACTCAGAAAGACCCTTTCATTTGCTATATCTGATTTGGGACATTTGTCTTTCCAAGTCACAGCAGAAATTAAGAGTTTCTCAGGTTTGGGAGTCTCATGGTCATCTGATACCCATCCCCTTCTCTCTACCCCATGAGCATCATGTTCTTAACACAGAGCAATTTGAGTCTCACTCTCCCCTCTTCCCCACGTACTTCCTCCCTCCTTCCAAGACTTCCACACACTACCTTGGGCCTGATAAGATAATTTAGCACAGAATGTAATTTTCAACTAGACACTCAGGCTGTGATTAGTTCATGAATGAATCTGGTTTAGAAAAGAGACTAACTCTTCCCTCCCCACCCCTCACCCCACGGAGAGAGAAAACCTTTCTTTAAAAACAAAATAATTTTATTGGTACAATTCTTATCATAATTCATACATACATCCATTGTGTCAAGCACATATGTACATCTGTTGCCATCATTATTCTCAAAACATCTACCCTCTACTTGAGTCCTTAATATTGGTTGCTCATTTTCCCCCTCCCTCCCTCCTCCGCCCTCCCTCATGGACCCTTCATAATTCATTAATTATTATTGTTTTGTTATATGTTACACTGTCTGATGTCTCCCCCCCCCACCCTCTTTGCTGTCTATCCCCCAGGGAGGAGGCTATACTTAGATTCTTGTAGTCAGTTCCCCCTTTCTACCCCACATTCCCTCCACCCTCCAAGCATCGCCACTCTTACCTCTGGTCTTGATGGAGTCATCTGTCCTGGATTCCCTGTGTTTCCAGTTGCTATCTGTACCAATGTACATCCTTTGGTCTAGCCAGATTTGTAAGGTAGAATTGGGATCATGATAGTGTGTGTGGGGGGGGGGGCAAGCATTTAAGAACTAGAGGAAAGTTATATGTTTCATCGTTGCTACCCTGCATCCTGACTGGTTCATCTCCTCCCCACAACCCTTCAGTAAGGGTGTGTCCAGTTGCCTACCAGCTTTTTAATCCTTTCGTCTGTTGATGGAAATATGGGTTGTTTCCAACTCCTTGTGTGTGAACTGTGCCGCAATGAACATTGGAGCACAGATGTCTGGCCGTGGTTTGTTTCTTGCCTCTTTTAGGTATATGCCCAGTAGGTATGGTAGCTCTATTTTCCATCTGTTTGAGAAATCGCCAAATTGATTTCCATAGTAGCTGTACATACCTACATGTCCACCAGCAGTGGATTTGAGTTCCTATCTCACTACAACCCCCCCAACACTTGTTGATTGATTTCTGATTTTTTTGAATTGGGCTATCTTTGAGGGTGTTAGGTGGTATCTCACAGTTGTTTTGATTTGCATTTCTCTTATGGCTAAAGATCAGGAACATTTTGTCATGTGTTTATTAGCCATTCAGATTTCAGACTCTGTGAAACTTCTGTTCAGGTCCTTTGCTCACCTCCTCAATGGCCAATTAGTTTTTCTCTTATTGTAAGCTTGCGAAGTATTATAGATTTTAGTAATAAGGCCTTTGTCTGATGTGTCATTGCTAAAGATGTTTTCCCAGTCGGTGGACTCTCTTTTTACTCTCTTAGTGAATTCTTTTGATATACGCAGGTGTCTTATCTTCAGTATGTCTCACTTGTCTATTTGTGACTTCTCTGTATTTGTATCCTTCCCTGTTTCTGATAGCCTACGTATTCCCTGTGCCAAGGTCATCAGGTTTGTCCCAGTTCCCTCATTAATGGCCCTAATTGTTCAGGTTTTTATCTCAAGCTCTGTGATCCACATTGAGTTTATTCTTGTGCATAGAGTGAGGCAAGGGTCTTGCTTCATTTTTTCTGCAGGTAGATATCCATTCCTCCCAGCACCGTTTAGTGAAGATGGCATCTGCTTCCCATTTAATATTTTTGGGCCCTTATCAAAGATCGGCTGCCTGTATGCTGATGTTTCTATTTCTGAGTTTTCAGCTCTTTTCCATTGGTCTGGATATCTGTCATTATGCCAGTACCACACTGTTTTGACTATTGTGGCCTTATAGTACCTGCTAAAGTCAGGTAGAGCAAGCCCTCCACTAAGAGTCTAATGCTTAATGCAATACTCTTCCAAGTCATATTTTTCACAGGGCTTCATAGAATTATTTAAATGAAAAACTAATTTAGGTCTTTCTGATTTCTGGATGAACCCTTAAAGGCAAAGATCAAATATGCAAATGTTATGTTCATTCAGTAGTACAAAAATATTTAATATCTAGATATATTAATGAGTCAAAGGGGTTTTTAAAATACATTTGCTTGATCAAAAGAGTACATTTCTATACTCTTTCATTTGTTTAAAGTAGATGGATATGAAGGTGAGAGGGGAATTTTTGCGCCTGATAAGCCATATAAATACACCATCCTCAGAGGAACAATAATAAATTAATATATTCTCTCATGTATGTAATCAAAGTTAGTTAAAGTAAACGTAGGAGTCCTGGGGGCCAAGTGGGTTTTCCGGTGGTCTGTTAAGTACAAGGTCAACCATTTGAAACACGCTGCCCCATGGAAGAAAGATGAGGTTGTCTACTTCCCTAAAGAGTTACAGTCTTAGAAACCCAAAAGTTCTACTCTGTCCTACAGGGAATCAACTGGAATCAATTCAATGGCAGTGAGTTTGGTTTGGTTTGTGGAATAGGAAAGTGAAAAATAAGAAGGAATTTCTATGTCTGAGGAGCCATGCAAAAGTACTGTCCTCAGAGGAAATGGCCTACACACAATGCTGGGTCTTATCATAATAAAACTTTATTTCTATTAAACCCTGAACCAAATCCTTTTAAGGCCAGAGGTTGACTTAGCCCACTGATCCTGTAAGCTATAACAATGTCTAGCTTCGCCCTTAAAGAGCTCTTCCAGTAATCAGAGTAGAAGGAAGTCCTAAGGAGTCATCTCCTGAATTGCCCGGTGTTTGTAGACCCTTTTCTCCTGTGCTTCATGCCTCTGCCAACACATGCACGCTTTACCCCTCTCGATGGGTAGGATGTCCCTCGGCGGCTCCCCACTGCCACTGCAGTAAGGGGACTGATTCACTCTGACCTCAGCCTTTACATATAACTGAAGAATCATCTGAGAATCCTGTTCATGTGTAAAGGAATCCCGGGATTACACTTCCACAGTCTTATTTCCTTTTTACCATGTGCATGTAGGAAAGCAGAGGACAAATTCTCTGCAATGAATGTCTTACCCAAAGACTTGTGGTTAGTACTTGGCAAACCGAAGCATAGACCTTAGATCTTTTGACTCCTGTCCCAGGGGACCCTGTCCTGTGTCTCTATCCTGCTGATCAGCAGAATCATATCCAGGCAGGATGCTCTTTGTGGTACATAATGCTGTGTCTCAGTGCCTTTCACAGGCCTGTTCACAAGCTGGGTTTTTGTTTGCTTGTTTGTTTTTGGTATTTATTTGAAATGGAACTTTTAATCTTTTAGATAAGCATCTGTTGGCATGAGATCCTGTCTATCCAATGTAAAACCATGCAAAATTAAGCACAATGTCTAACTGAATGCGGACATCAGTTCAGTCAACACAGAACAAGTCAGTCCTCACAGCACCCCTCCTGGGGCGCTTCTATCACCACACCTACTCTCCCGCACTTGCTGCTAACCCTTCCAAAGCTCCCAACTCATTTCTAGTGAGTCAATTCCAACATATAGTGACCCAATACGACAGAGCGGAACTGCCCGTTTGAATTTCTGAAATGTTAAACCTTTATGGGAGCGTTCATCTTCAGAATAGTTGGTGGTTTTCACGAATGGCCTAGTTAACAACTCAGTGCATAGCCCGCTCCACCACCGGGGCTCTGTAGCAAGCACTAGTCTGTTCTTGCTCTCATTCCACCCTTTCAGGAATGTTGCTACACGGTATAATAAAGCATGTAGCTTTTTGAAATGGCTTCCTTTTTTTGAGCTCAACATAGTTCCCTGGGGATTTACCCAAGTTGTGAGGTGTATCGATATTTGTTCCCTTTGTAATCCTGACGATGTCACAGTTTGTTTTACTGTTCATCCCTTGGAGGATATCTGGGCTGTTTCCAGTTGAGGGCTATTGTGGGGAAAGCGGCTTTGAATATTCATGTGCAGAACTTTTTGTGTGTGCACCTATCTTTATATTTCCCTGGAATAAATATGATACACTGTTTAAAACTGATTAAATTCTCCTTAGATTCTCTTTTTGTACAAAATGAACAAAGCACATGAGTAAGGATTGCCCCAGCTAGTTCTCTTCCTTGGCTTTTGCTGGTTTCTCTCAAACAGACTCCATAATAGAACAAAGGCTTTTGGTTAACTTTTTTTTTAAGTTCCTCTTGTGGCATTTTTCTGTGTAGCCGGGAGGCAGGTTCTTTTTCAACAGGATGAGCAAAGACACAGCAGGGAAATGAGCACGCCTAGAGAATGACAATTAGATAAAATCAGTAGCCTTCTCATTCTGAACAGTCCTTCCTGAAAGATAGGGGTTCAGGGGAGCCTGGGGCTGATGATGCCATGGACCCCTGAAACAGCTGCATGCACAGTGGATAGGGACTCGATCTGAAGTTGTGTGTAGTCACAGAGGACCATGCATATCTTTGTCTCAGAGACTAGACAGCTTGGTTCGAATACCAGTTACCAACTGGAAGAAAAAAACATTTAAAAAGAAAACTGGTAGCACTCTAATATAAATATAGCTTATTTATCTGTTCTGATATAAATGTATATAAGCATGCAGTATACCAGAACTCCTAAGAAAGCCAATATTTCTCATGGAGAATCTTTTCAGGGATTCAATATCTGCTCAATGTACAGTGCACTTGGGAGCTGGAGATGACAGGACCTGACCCCTCTGTCAAGAATTAAGGGATTACACTGCTTGCTTAGTGTGTAAGTGAATAAAGAATAAAGGCTTTCCACATTAAGTCGTGCAATATTTCTTTGTACTTCAAATATAGCTGTATTATTTTATGCTGGCAAAAATAAGAACAACATTAAAAGACTAGTGTTGCTGGCTAGGATGTAGTTATGTGCATATTTGTGTGTGTTTGTGTTGTGTGTGTGTGTTTGTGTGTGTGTTTGCATAGTGTGTGTTTGTGTGTGTGTTCTGTCGTGGTGAATAGAGGCATTTAATTACTATTTCAATCACAAGACTAAAACGATTTCATTGAATAAATGGAGGCTTAGGCTTATAGCTACTCTGTGTGTCCCCAGAGTAAACTAAAAAAAGAAGATAAAATTTATAAGGAGAAGCTTCTTAATAATCAATCAGGCACTTAGTGTAATAATAAATGCCCTGATAGAGGAAGGATTCAATCGTGGTTAATTTATAATTCATTACCACTCAACCAGTATTGTATGTTCATATGTTATATGGTAGCACATCTAAAGCGGAGTCCAGTAGGGGATTCTGTCATACTGCACGTTCATAGCATGCTATGTGTCACTGCCGTGGACGTTAGAATATAAACAGCTCTCTCTTTCTCTTCCTGTGGACCCAGGGAAGAAGCAATAGTCATATCTTCAATATATGTATATTAATATATATGTGTTCAATTTAAGCTGCTGTAAGACTCTGCTTTTCTGCAGTACTTTTCCAAACTACTCTGATATCTAACTCCCTTTAAACTTCCAAATATGATTATAGCTTCATTGCCTATACTTAAACACCCACAAAACTTCATTTCCCACCCTCAAGCATGGTACTTTGCATCCATAAAACTCACCCAGAGCTGGTTATATGATTATCAGCCCTGCACAACTAGTCTGTACGTCTGTTACATGTTCGGGGGCTAGGGGCCACAGTTTTGGTGCTCTTGTGCTTCACTGCTTCTTGAACCAAGGGTAAGGTCATAGGGAGATGTCCCCTTAATGAATGCAGCATTGATATGGCAGAATTGAAACCATGACCTTTCTGAGGTTCTGTTTTCAATTTAAATAAAGGGTGTGCAAATAGCCCTTGCAGCTGTATATAAATATGTATGTATCTCATATTTCTTTAATTTCAACACCAAACCAAAAGAGAACAGAAGAAATCATTGGCATCAGTCAATACTGACTCAAAGAGATTCATAGGACAGGGTAAAACTCTTGCTGTAAGTCTCTGAGACTATAACTCTTTCCAGGCATAGAAAGCCGCATCGTTCTCCAATGGAATTGCTGCTGATTTCAAACTACCAAACTTGGGGATTGCAGTCCAATGTTTAATCACTGTGCCATCATGACTCCCCACAATCTAAACACAGAGGGAATACGAGTTTGTGTGGGAACACGTAGGCGAGGGCTAACAGCTTGGGGAGACGAAGGATGAATGGGGCCTCTGATAGCAATGCGTCTGAGGGTGTGGAACATTCGGTGAACCCCAGCACTATGCTCGCATAGACTCCATAGATGAGCCATCCACCATACCACCCATGTGACTATTGTTCAATACAAGGAGGCATTATGTCATCAGCAGCCCCCATGGTGCAATGGTTGAGCTCTCAGTTGCTAAGCAAAAATTTGACCAGTCAAACCCAACAAACAGCTCCCTGGGATAAAGACCTGGCAATTAGCTTCTGTAAAGATTATATCCAAGAACACCTTGCAGTCCAGATCTACTCTGTCTCATGGGGTTGCTATGGATTGGAATTGACTCAGTGGTACCCAACACAACACCCAAGATCAGGTCATTTGTCAGCCCTTCCACTCCAACACCCATCTCTCTGTATATCATCTGTCAGGTGGGGAGTGTTGAGGGAAGGGCTCACTCTGGGACAGTTGCAATCACACATGTGTTTTTGGGAAGCAAATGAAGAGAATGGAGTTTGAAGAAGACTGCTATCATTCATCATGCTGGATTTGTTTGCTGTAACTTTGGTGATAAAAACACGTAAGTTAGCCTTAAATAGATGCTCATCATCCTCACTGACTTTTCTAAAACCAGACATTTCTTCAAAGCAAGAAGTTGCCTCTTTTGTAGTAAACAGCATAAACTAGTGCTGGCGAGGAAAATTCAATTGGTTTTTGTACATTAATTTAGCAATATCATTCATCTCTGGTTTTTCATAACTGTTTTATTCTACTTTGATCCTTTTTTCCAAACTTGGATGCTAAAATCCTTGTGCATATTTGGAAATATATCTAATGCATGTTTAGAAATATCATAGTCAACTACTGGAAATAGAAGAAACATACTTTAGTGAATTATTATTCAAGACCTTACAGTTCATCCATCCCTATCACATGAATTCACTTCTTCTCGGTAAGGCTATTTAGGCAAGGAGGCCTAGGTCTCTAGTTCCCTGTTAGACCTTATTTAATTCTCCTGTGATTTATATTACAAGGTTTTAATATTTCAACATCAGAGTCCAAGGCCTACTGTCTTATTACACTCAAATCCCAGACTTCACCAAACCCAGTGATGTTGCCAAGATAATGGAATTCTTGCTATTTCATAATTTCCTTTCTTACTAACAAGCCTTATAATACCACATTTTTTGTCCTGTGGCAAAAAAGCTCATAAATTAATGATTTTATCATGGCTTAATAAAAAGTGTGTTTCATCAGAGAAAATTAAATAACATAGCGTTTGCTGCTGACAACTTCATGGAAGTTATTTCTCTTTCCAGCTTTGGGGACACATTGCTATTATAAATAATTCCATTTTTATAGCTAAGCTATTTAGTATGATTTGGTTTTGTAATTGGTTACATGAAGTATTTGTACTTTTAAAAAGTGAGCATTTTCCCCTTACTATTAGGGACATTTTTTCCTTTGAAATAATTTATTATTTGGGACATTTTTTTCCTTTGCAATAATTTATTATATCTAATTATTTTGCCTGATGGCTTGAAACAAATTGGTTGTTGTGTGACAAATATCTACAGTATCTGTATCTGGTTTAATCACCTAATGTCTATATATTATATATAAAGATTATATATACATATATACATATTTTCATAGTGAAATGAAAACTGGTTTTACAACCCAGGGAGATATATAGCTCTCTCTATTTCTCTAGATAGCGATATAGGCAGAGATCTAGATCCTCCCTGGGTTGTACAACCATTTTGCACCTGACAGTGGCCTGCCTGCAGGTCTGGAGGGAAAGAGACTGTCCTGACCAAAGAACTACATCCTGTGTGTTTCTAATCCTGATGTGGAACCTATCACTTCCCTAATGAAGCCCATAATTGTGAACATGGTTCATGAGTTGTGTAGTCGTAGGGATGAATTATTGAACCCAGCTGAGGAGTAGGTCAGGGGAGGTACAGCCGGGGGTGTGAAAACCAGTAAGAAAGTTGAGGGTGAATGTCTAACCTCAGCCTCATCGCAATCAACCTTGGGCTGATAGGTTTGATTTTTACTTCCCGTCATGTGATGTCAGGATTCAGATGCCGCCGCCATGCTTGTTTCTCCAACAATTTGGTTTGGGACCGTTGTTCTAACTGGACTAATCATGGAAGTTGGTTATTCATATCAAGTTCAGGATTGCTGCCTTGAATAGGTCAGTGTCATTAACATCTGCTGAGCCGTGAAGAACCAGAGAAACCCCTCGAAGTCATGTTCCTCATTCTTTAATTGATAATGGATGTTGCTCACCTGTCTTCAATTCTTTAAGCAACTGTTCTCTCAAAAGGCTGCCTGAGGCTAATTCAATTTCTCTGGACACATTTCTTCAGCAGCTGCATGTAAACAATTTAATTACCTCACCATTGGGAATGCCTTTCATTACTTGGCTAACAATAATGTACTTGTAAACTTAAGATTGTAGGCTCATATGAAAGGTCTGGTGGCGCTGGGTAAGTGTTGAGTTAATCCAACAAGGTTGGTGGCTCGAACCCACCAGCCATTCTGCAGGAGAACGATGTGCCTGTCTGCCCCTGCAAATATTTATATCCTCAGAAAACCTATACAGGCCCATTATGAATTGGAATTGTTTGCATTGCAGTGTGTGTGTGTGTGTGTGTGTGTGTGTGTGTGTGTCCATTCCTATATGGTGAAGAAGTGCTGCCATGGTGAGATTTATCTTTTTGGAGTTCCTTATTTTGGTGGCAGTCATTTTCCTGTGAGTTGGGAATACTGTAATGAGGGTCAATGTATGTTGTATATTTTAGCACACCTAACATGTCAATGAATAATAAGTATCATGCATTCTCACCTAATTAGATAACAATAGCCCACACTCTGTTGCCTCTCACTGGCATGGCATTCAAAGTCTGTTTCTCTTCTTGTTTTCGTATAGTGGACAGGCACTGGCATTACACAAAAGAAGCCACAGGACACTAGCACATGCCCCCTGAAAAGAGTGTGGAGTGGTCGCTGCTCACTGAGCCCTACAGTGGACCGAAAAACAGAGAAAAACAAGGGAAGCTTTACATATAGGGGCCACCTTCTTGGCTCTGTGGTTGTCCTGTGAAGGCAGCTGCAGACAGACACAAAGGAAAGGTGTTGCTGCCTCCACTGATAATTTCATATAGTTTTCATACATCATGAAATGTTCCCTTTTTGAGTTTTACAAAGAATTTAAAATGAAAGTTTCATTCTCTTAAAAACAGGATTTTAACTTTTTTAAGCGTGAATTAGCTGAAGGTTGACTAAGCAGCTCATAGGTCTGATAGGACCAGGCTGTCAGCAGGATTTGGTGGATAAACTCTCCTTTGATGACCCCACCCTAAACTTCTGCTCAGGGTGTCATAAGAACCAAGAAAAGAGGGAAATCAAGAAGAGGAAAAAGGAAGTGTGTGGCAGTTACATAATCTGCCAACGTGCCAAGGGGTGGAGTCTAGCCTATCAATCAGGTCACAGCCAATGAGGCCTCTGTGTGGGCATGGCCTTCTCCTGTGCATTCTGGGAACTCCTGTCTTCCTCCCTAGAAGTGGGACACATACTCTCCCTGTGAAACATTCCTGTTGACAAGTCACACGGAGCTACGCTGAAGGAGCCAGACCTTGGAGCTGGAGGAGCCACGAGGAGACCTGGACCAGTGCTGAGATAGATGCTTCCACCACCACAGGATCCACAAGACTTTCCATCCACTGGCCTGTGGTCATTCTATATTCAGCATCATTGCATGTGTTGCATGAGTCTGAAAAGGAATTTGTAGATAGGTATCAGACATAGGGGCCAATATCGGATTTATGGACTTTATCTGGACTGGCCTGGGATGTTTTCTTACAACTGGGATGGGATGTTTTCTACAACTACTCTTTATGTAAACATCTTTCTTATACACATATGAGTGTCTATGAATTTTGTTTCTCTAGTCTACCCAGACTAATACAAAGAGATAACAACAGGTAAAAGACAGCTCGTTGGCCAACTGACTACAAGGGATCCAGATTTGTACCCTTTCCAAAGAAAGGTGACCTAATAAGATACTCAATCTATAGAACGGTATCACTGATATCACATACCAGTAAAATTATGCTGGAGCTCATCCAACAATGGTTACAGCAGGACCTTGACAGAGAGCTGCCAGTGGTTCAGGCTGGATTCAGAAGAACTACAACAAGGGCTATCATGTTGCTAATGTCGATTGGATCTTGGCTCAATGCAGAGAATAGCAGAAAGATGCTTACTTGTGTTTTATTGATTATGCCAAGGCATTTAACTGTGTGGATCATTGTAATTTATGGATAACCTTGAGAAGAATGGGAATTCCAAAACACTTCATTGTACTCATGAGAAACGTATGCATGGAGCAAGAAACAACTGTATGAATGGAACCAGCAAATACCGCATGGTGTTAAACCAAGAAAGGTGTGATATTGGGTTGTATCCTCTCACCATATTTATTTAATCTGTATGCATCGTAAATAATCAGAGAATCTGGCCTAATAATGAAGAAGAATGTGGTATCAGAATTGAAAGTTAGGTTAATTAACAACCCTGCAATATGCAAATGACACAATCTTGCTTGCTGAAGCAAGGAGGATTTGAAGCACTTGCTGATGAGGATCAAGGATGGCAGCCTACTGTGTGGATGACAACTCAATGTAAAAAAGACTAAAATGCTCACAACCGGACTGATAGGCAAGTAATATCAAGCTAAATGAAGAAAAGGTTGAGGTCATCAAGGATTTTGTCTTCCTTGAATCCATAATCAATGCTCATGGAAGAGATTTTTAAAAAGATGTAATGCATGAGGCAAATCTTCTGCACAAGACTTCTTTGGAAAATTTAAATGCAAGGCAGTTATTTTGCGGACTACAGTGTACTGACCCAGCCCTGGTGCTTTCCATTGCCTCATACGTATATGGAAGTTGGACACTGAATCAGGAAGACCAAAGAAGAATCCGTGCATTTGCACTGTGGTGCTGGAGAAGAATCTTGAAAGTACCATGGACTGCTCGAAGGACACACCAATCCGTCAATGGAACAAGCAGTCTGGAGTGCTCCTTAGAGGCAACAATGGCAAGATGTCATCTTACATCCTTTGGACATGTTGTCAGGAGAACCCAGTCCCTAGGACATCATACTTGGTAAAGTAGAGGGACAGCAAAGTAGAGGTAGGCCCTCAAGAAACAGATTGACACTGTGACTGACACAGGACTCATTGAGGATGGAGCAGAGCTGGACAGAATTCCGTTCTGTTGTGCACAAAGTTGCCATGAGTTGGAACAGATTCTATGGCACCTAACAACAACAACAAAATCTTTCTCTTTGATGGCAATGTAATAATAATATAGTGATAAATTTGTATGGCCTCATACCATAGTGTTTAGGGTCACATCAGTTCAATTAGTCATTCCAACTTTGGGAATGAGGTGTGGAGGCTCCACTATTCCTATTCTGGAGTTGTGGAAATGGACACAAGTAATTTACCCAGCATTAGACAGATAGGAAAACAAGAGGACAAATCAAAATGATTAATTTTTCTTATGTGACAATTACAGCATAACTTTACCTGATTCTCCTTTACAGAACCCTAATAGTGCAGTGATTAAGTGCGGACTGCAGAGGTCAGTGGTTTAAACCCCCTGCTATTCTGCTGGAGAACCACGCGGCCGTCGAATGAAGTATGGGCAGTTCTCTATTCAACTTGGTGCCCACAGGCTTAATTCTTCTTTTTCCCTTGCTAAATTATAGATCTCTCATTTTCTAGTAATAGTCTGTTTCTAGAATTTCAAGGAAGTCATAAAAGCTTGTTTACAGATGCAATCAACTAGTACAAAATAGGCCAGGTAGTTTTGAGACAAGAAATTGTTTTTTTGACGTAGTGCTGTGGTTGTATAAAACAGAAAAGTAGTCATTTGGCTACAATATTAAATTTCAAAACTGCACACACATTTCAGTCCTCGTAATTCTCCATTCATGTCAATTCAATATTTTATTAATAAAAATGGCATCTTTTCCCCTTAAATGTTGATATGTCAGATGTTTGACAGTGGTGTTTGCTCTCCTGTGACAGGAGAATAAGAGGCCTTGGAATGGCAAGCTGCTATTATGGATAACTCAGGAAAGATATGTCAATAAAATTTATTGGAACTGGGTTCAATAAACAGTAATTCTGCACTGTGATTCATTTTCTTCCTTTACTGCAATGTTCCTGAGCCATTTAAGGATCATGGCCTCCAGTGGAATAGCACAGTCTCCATGTAGTGAGCAGTGCTCTGGTGCACGTAAGACAAATGCTATGTAAAATTCAGGAGAGACAGAGCTGGCAACATCTCAAAATCCAAGCTCTCTGGGTCAACATCTACCTCAAACCTTAAAAAAAAGTTTGCTTAAATAGCCTTTCTCTTGAAATTTACACTTGCTCATATGTGTATATGGAGCTATAAAGGAGATCATTTTGTCTTAACTTCTTTTTTCCCCTCAACACATTTTGTTTTCAAGTAAAGAATCGTCAGCAGATTCCTCCTAGGGAAATCCAACATCAACAAAATAGCTTTTCAGTTCTTCAGTCCTGGTTTATCTCTTCCTAATGGACCTCTGTGAGTTCGCGGAAATGTTTGCATGCATACTAGTGATTTGTTACCTCCGCGTACGTTGTAGTTATAGTTTTGTGTTTTTTTTAAGAAATCACAGCCAACGAGTGTGGAAACGCACGTCATGATGACAGAGAGCACCACTCTCCGGCTCCTCTTGTGTGGTGAGTGTGCGCAGCCCGCACAGCAGCCCTGGCTGCGCCCAGCGGGAGCTCTGGACACAGACAAGGACTCTCCTTGGGGGTCTCTGCTATCAAAGTACCGTCTCATTGGGCTACACTTGCTCGACCTGCCCCATGGGTCACTCCGGAGTGCCTGGTGGGTTTAACTGCTGATCTTGAAGTTAGCAGCCCAACAAGTCACGATGATGCCACCAGGGCTCCTTACTGTAAATCATAGACGGCCCCAAATCTACTGTTCATAACTTAAGCTCTAATACAACTGCATCCCTTTACCACCCCCACCCCCCACCCCACGCACGGCCTCTGTGTGGATTCTAAGCCGTGGTGATCCTGCCTAGGGCTTCTGAGACACAAATATGGGAGGAGACACGCTCATGCTTCTCAGAGGAGCAGTGGGTGGGCTTGAAAGATTGGCCTGCCTTTCGCAGGCCAACATCTGACCTGCAACTCCTCCAGAGCCCCTGGTCTCCCCCGCAGGCCTCGCAACTGACTGTGACCATGGCAAAGATCTAGGCCACTTGCTACGGGGTTTGATCCATCATTCATCACCAGTGATAGAAAGGAATGGGGCCACTTGCTAAGCTGTCTGGTCCACAACTAATCATAGGATTGCTACAGATAAAGCAGTGTGGTGTGTTAGAAGCTTGCTGAATAGCCAACTCATCAGCCACTCCTTCGGCTTTTTAAAAATGGTGTTTATGCATTGAATATTCATGTATTATAACATGCTAATTTGAGTAGCAGGGAAGGAACACAAAAGACTAGGTGTTAGGAATTTATTATTCAGTCTCTTCCTTGTTGCTAACTCCTAATTGGGCTTTGCACACAACCTGCCTTTGCCTCTTTTCCTTGTAAATAAAACTGACCATAGAGTTTCTATGTCTACACTAGCTCTCATACTAATCTGTAAGTAACTGTATCTGGAAGGACAAAGCCAAACCCAAGACAATGACAACCCACAGTGACTGTAGATGGATTTCGAAGACTATAAGTCTTTACAGAAGCAGACAGCCTCAACTTTCTCCCTACAAGGGGCTGGTGAGTTTAAACCATCAACCTTCTGGCTAGCAGACCAACATAAGTTAACCTAAATTATTATGAGCTAACAGAAAATTAACATGAGCCTATATGTCTTCACCACCAAAGATGTTGCCACTGCATGCCAATGGAAAACAAAACAAAACGCACTTTTCAGTTGTGATCTTGTCACATTATTCATCTTTCAAAATAAATCAGAGCTTGGCATGTGTTAGATTGTTCAGAGAAAACCCAGATCCTGTGGTTCTATCCACCTGAAGCAGCCCTCAGTAGCTGTTATTAGATACACATTAGGGCAGGGTGATTGTGTCATTTCTGCTGGAAATGAAATAAAATAGAGAAAACATATCAGATGTGACCATTTCAAGTCAGGTTCACTGTCCTCATATGTAATATACTTTATGATGATGATTTGCATAATACACAGACAGTTCCCAGAAAATGAATGAGATCCTTCCTAAAAGTGTCTCTTGAAATAAAAATGTATAGATATGAAATCAAGCTGGGTGCA
Organism: Tenrec ecaudatus; assembly: GCF_050624435.1. Lineage (NCBI taxonomy): Eukaryota > Metazoa > Chordata > Mammalia > Afrosoricida > Tenrecidae > Tenrec > Tenrec ecaudatus. The sequence goes on from NC_134544.1 coordinate 16,877,384, forward strand.
TGCGGTATACCTCCTTTCTTCCTTCAGGACCTATATCTTCAAACTTGGTTGATCATTGGAATCAATTGGGGACCTGGTGAGACTACAGATCGATTACTCCTTCTCCTAGAGAATCTAATCTATTAGATTGTAAATAGACCCCAGGGATCTGCATTGTCACCAGATTCCAATGACTAAATTTGGGGACCTAGCCTTTCCTGCAAGTTCAAAGCCTTTGTTAATGTAAAAGCCCCATGTGCAGCAAGGGAAAGTAATTTGGATAAAGAATTTGTGGCAAGTAGATTTGAAGGCTTGTATCTGTTCAAAGTGAGGGCAAATTGACCTGACATGAAAGGGCAAGTATTAGTTGGCAGCAACCCAGATATTTGGAACACAGTGACTGTACATATGAGGACAATTCACAAAGAACTGCTCCAAAATCATAGAAACCTTTCTCAAAAATTGAAGCTGCTGTCTCTCAGCATGTCCTCCACCTACGATCATACTCTTACTCATCCTTGAAGAATTGTGCCCTCTTGAATTTAAATTGAGCCGCAAGAGCAGCACTGCCATCCTTGAGGGACTGAAATTTTGCCTTTGAAATGTTCCTTTTGTCTGGAAAAAGGCAGTCTGAAGGGACAAGACAGGACTGTAGGGTGAGTGAGGGAAGGTTTCTCAATAAAATTCTTGGCCGTCGCTTGCTATTCTCGAAGAAAGAGCCAAGTGCATTGTTGTAATGGGGAAACATGTCTTGGCGCAGCCTCTTCTTATCAAGACATGATGATGTCTTATCAAGACATGATGCTTCCATTTTCTCACAACTTTTTTTTTCATAGTAAGGTTCTCTGTGATCACCCTTTGTCCTTGAATAAAATATATAAAGGGTTATCGCGTGGGAATCCCAGGAGATAGTCTCCACACCTTCTGAGCGGCCCACTGGGCCTTCCATGGTCCTCTTGAAAAGGACTGCCTGGATTTGAATTTGTCTTGAAGGCACCATTGCAATGCTAAAGAGAAATATGTCGCTGAGAGAATTTATCTATAACTATCCCTTTATTGCAGAAACATATTCAAATGCATTTCACTTGGATTAGACGTCACGTGCTGGAACCTTAGTAAAAATACTATTTGATTTACCCTTGTGTGTATGCATGTACACGTGTGCATACATATTATAAATGAAATAGTTCATCTATTTATTTTCTATATCTGCAATATGTGCTAACCTTGCAGCCATACATTAAAATAATCCACAGGCAAGAATCTGCAATGTAAATCCACCTAGGCACAGATGGATATGTTGTTTGCTTAGCTTATTTTCTTTGGGAGGTAGGTGAGGGGTTGGAGCATGTATAACTTTTTGGATGTGTTTATATTGCAATGCCACGTTTTTGTAACTCAATAGACCTGTGATTTGCATTTCAAGCTTTTATGGATCAGTTCATGTATTTTGCAATTGTGTTGCTTTTCTTCATATTCTATGCCTGTATAAAAATTTTCTGTCGAGTTGGATTAGGTCAGTGCATGAAGCTCTTGATGGATACTCTTCTTTCTCAAAAGTCCTTCAAAGGCACTTCCCAACACCCTGGGTCAATGTATCCCAATTCCTTTGAATTTAATTCATTAGATTTGTAAGACTCATTACTCATAAACATTTCCTCGTCTTCACACTGGGGGCATTTGGCATTGAGTTCAGCTCCTTTCTTAGGTGTCTCTTTCAGCTTGAATATTTAGGCCTGCTCTCTCCTAGTACAGGCAACATACAGGGACTTTCTCTTACGCTCAATGGCCCTGGTCTGGATTAATACGGCTCCCATTCTAGTCTGTGTTGCTCATGTTCCAATGCTGAGAATTAGAAACCTGGCAACTGTATAGATCATTTTCTTCTGTAACTAACTTATTTTTTTCTTCGTGGAGGTTTTTGAGGTTTTCATTTTTCTCTTTGTATTGCTTGACAAAGCGACGTTTCCCATTAATATGCTGAAACCGAAAGAGCCCTTTCTCTGGTTCAGACCTTCAGCTCAGGGAGACATTTTTCTAGTCACTGTTTTATCTGTAGTTTTTTTCCTGACTCTTTTCTTTCTAGAATTAATTTTTTCATGTGTGCTTTGGCTGTCTATTACTGTGTAACAATAGTACCACCAATGTAGCAGCTTAAACTGTTTGCTTTTATTACCTAACCGATTCTGCAGATAAAGATATCAGGACACAGCTTAGCCAGGTACTCTCTCCAGAGAGCAGTCAAATGCTGAGCAGCCCCGGGGCTTTACCCAACACTCACGTAGGAGAGGATCTGCTGTAATAATCCCATGGTTGTGGGCCGCATTTCTAAAAGGCTGTCAGGCTGACGTTGGCCTCAATTCTTTGCTACCTGGACTCCTCGGTATAGCAGCTCCAGCGCAGCAGATCGCTCCATTAAAGGTAGCAAGGGTATTGAGGCACATTGAAAAGACCAATAAAGTGTTATGGTGACTACACAAAGCCCTGGAGGCAGAGAGCCAAAAAGGAAGAACACGCGAGTCCATCTCAAAGTGAAAGAAGGGGAGGGGGGGGTCTTTTTTCTCTTACTCTTTCTTTTATCTTTTTATTATTATTTTCTTTCTGTTTCATTTGTTTTTTTAAAATGTTTCTGTTAGGTTTCCCCCACAGTGAAGCACAGAAGGAGAGGAGGCATAGAGGCAATGACACGCAATCTGGACAGTGTTTGCGGGGAGTGGGGGCAGCAAACAATGAATGCAGAAGTGGGGAGGGAGCACTGGAACAGATAGTGATGGTGTCTTTTTTTAAAATCATTTTATTGGGGGTTCATACAACTCTTATCACAATTCACACATACATCAATTGTATAAAGCACATTTGTACATTTGTTACCCTCATCATTCTAAAAACATTTGCTCTTTGTGTAAGTCCCTGGCATCAGCTCCTCATTTTTCCCCCTTCCTCCCCACTCCCCCTTCCCTCATGAACCCTTGATAATTTACAAATTATTATTTTGTCATATCTTACACTGTCTGACGTGTCCCTTCACCCACTTCTCTGTTGTCTGCCATGGTGCAGATTGGCTCATCTCCTCCCTGCAATCCTTCTGTAAGGGGGTTTCCAGTTGCCTACAGATGGGCGTTGGGTCCCCACCCCACACTCCCCCTTGTGATGGTGTCTTTTTTAAAGTGACTTAACAATGGGGGAAAAAAACACCCGACCCACGCCATGGTATTTTCAGTTGATTCATCTACATATGAAGGCTTAACAATGAATAAGAAGATTTTTAAAGGTCTTATCCATTTGAATTATGGAGTTGGAGAGGAATATTGAAAGTATCATGAACTCCCAGAAGAACACATGCAAAAAAAATCTATCATGAAAGAATACAACCAGAATATTCCTTAGAAAGAAGATGGAAGAGTTGATCTCACATACTTTGGGCATAGTAGCAGTCCCTGGAACAGGACATCATGCTTGGTAAAATGGATGGTCATACCAGAAGAATAGGACCCACAACAGAATAGATGGACGCATTGGCTGCAAAGATCGATTCAAACAACAGTGATTGTGAGGATGATGCAGGACCAGTAATTGTTTTGTTCTGGTGCACATAAGGTGGTTACATGTTGGGATTACCTAGACAGCACCTAACATATAATCACATACATGTATCAAATACATCCCGTCACCTTCTCAGTATTTTACTGGCATGAAGCACATCACGGATCCCACCTACACTCAAGAGTAGGTCATCATACAAAGGCATGAACACCAGGAGCAAGAACAGTGCTGTCAACCCTACATTTTGTCTTCCACAATAGAGTAAGTCTCCTAGTTCTTGTCTCCAAGAAACTAGTCTTTCACGATGTAATTTCTAACTGTTGGAAGCTCATCCTGTTCTTTGAGCTATACCTGCTCTTCAGATTCCAATATGCCAAGATACTTTTTTCAACAATATGTCATTGTCTCATTAAATCCACCTGTAACCGTCCACCCACTGCTGTTAGTCAGTTCCAACACATAGGGACCCTCAAGGACAAAGTAGAACTGACCCATAGGGTCTCCAAAAATACAAATCTTCAGCACAGCCGACTGTGAATTTGAAGTGCTGAGTTTTCATTTATCGACTGAATCTTTCACCACTGCGCCAACAGAGCACCTTCCTAGATGGTTAGACACCATCGTTATCCACTTTGTAGATGAGAACATCTAAACACAGACACAGAAAATTAAGGTAGGTGGAGCTAGTCATCTAAGTCAAGAGCAAATTAAGAATGCATTCTATTGCCATTACATTTCAGCATTTTACTTGCTGCTCTGACTAGGTCATAAAGAAAATGCAGCTGTAGTAACTTTGAGGTGCTCATAGAGATGCACAAATGGAGATGTTGACTACCTAATTCAGTAGAAAAATGAGTCTGGAGCTCTCACATGAAGACTGTGTAAGGCACATATATGTGGTATTCAGAGTTGTGAAATTAAATGAGACCAACACGTACATTAGGGAAAATGGAGAGAAGTGCCCCAGTGAGCCCTTCCACTACCCAATACTGAAATACTACCAGCTAAAAAGATGGGAAAGTAACAATCCATGTGATTTAAGAGAGGGGGGTGTCATTAGAGTCTTTAAAGGAGGAAAGCCTGATACAGTGTGAAAAATACTGTTGATGGATTAAAATATGAACAAGAGATTCGAGAGTAGTCCAAGGAAGGGGGTGGAAGGGAAATGATTGCCAGTCCCTATAACGGTTCAGCACCCATGCAATCTTATTGGCTTTCATTTTACTGAGTGTAATATAAATCATTTATGGTTTCCTGTATTTCTCGTTTCTCTTGGTTATTCCAGCACTTTCACAGGCATTTAATGTGTTTTCAGCAATGTGTTTATGCTTTGCTCAAATGAAACCCGATTTAGGAAATCAAAAAAAAGAAGAAAGAAAGAAAATGTAGATTTGAAAATGTTATTTGTTTTCAAAAGAAAGAGACATATACTAGCATCCTTTTTATTTGAGTTATTGTCTATACAGAAAATGTAAAGGAACCAACTGGCATTTCATTAATAAGAAATTATTAAGCAAAAGAAATAGCTAATCATACACAAATAAAAAGCTTCAGAATATAACAGAAAATGTATTCTAGCGTGTGCCAAATAAATTGTTTTAAAAGTCTAGAAATTAATTCAAGGAAAAATTCTCAACACCCACCATATAATGTGTATTATCAAACTTAACTGAAAACATGGTGACCACTTAAATAAAGAGAAACCAGATCTCATGGTCTGATGAGGAGGCATGGCAAATAAAAGTTCTCTTCAAAGTTATTTGCATATTCATTGTGTATCATGTTGGTAACTCCATTGTTCTGAGAATTTGACAAACCATTTCTAAGATTATTTTCTTGACCGCAAAGACATACCACTGTGTCTTCATGATACACACAGTGAAATGACTTTGGAGTAAAAAAAGTACAAGTGAATGTCTTTCTGGTATCTTTCAGCCAAGCTCCATCTGATATCAGCAATGGCATCCCTCATCCTGTCTCCTCTTCTGAATCCACCTTGAATTTCTAACAGCTGGAGCGTCTTCCTTTGATACCACCAGTCCTTGATCTTGTGCTAGCTTCTGAAATGCTTTAACTTTGACCAAACATTTTGGTGATCCTCTGTATTCTTTCCATTTTCCTTTGATTCTTCCTCTGTCTTTCAACATTCTGCCCACACAATGCTCAGAACTGTAAGTTGAGTACTTGGATTGTTTCATTTTGTATGGTTTTCTAACTCCGTGCCTTTGCACATTTCATGATACTTTATGTTGTCTTCTCTAGTTCACCCTTTGAAATCTTCTATTCAAAGATTTAATTTTTAAATCATTTCTTCCATATACTTCAGCTATTCTATGCCTAAGAGCAAGTCTCAGTGTATTTTCTGATGTCCATTTTAATATTGTCTTCCTTTTCTGACTTTGTCTTTCTTTAGTTTATTTGTGTATGATGGTTTTAATGACATCTCACAACTTTTCACTTTTGGTCCTTAGAGTCTAATGAGTCAAATCTATTCTAAGACGGTGTCTAGGTTCCAGGTGGATATATTCAAGGACATATTTTGACTCTCATAGGTTTATTTCCATTTTCATCAACTTCAACTTAAATTTACATAGGAGCAATTGAAGATTTATGTGACAGTCTTCCCTTGGCTTTATTTCCAATGAGGACATTGGACTTCTCCATCATCTCTTTTTGTGAATATTGATTCTTGCATAGTCCATCCAGTGCAGTTCACATAGGTATTTACCACTAAAGTTGTTGGGGGGAATAGGGAACACAATTCAATGCATAATAATGGGGTAGGTATGGCAAGATGAAAACTCAGCTTGAGGATGCTAGTTTAGTTTGATCTAAAATCATTCTTTAAGTTGAAATAATCTATATAACCATAATATATAGATGATCCGGATGGTGTTAGGGCTAACCTAAGTTCTAATGATTTTAGGGTTAGTATAAGTCCTAAATGCTAACTGTGGTAGTTAGTTTATTGTGCCAACTTGGCTGATAAACTCATGGGGGGGATTAATTGAAGGGTGGGGGGATAAATGGCTCAGTGAGCTTCGCCTTTCGAGTTCTCAGTCTCTTACTTTGTAATGGTCAGACCAGGGTGCAGCTACCTTAGCCACTTCCCCGCTTCAGCTGGCAAGGCTCACTTCCTGCAAGACACCCCCAAGAAGTCACATGGACCTACCCCGATGCAGCTCTGGGTGCTCAAGCAGCCGTGTGGAGACCCCTGTCAGCGCTGAGATGCTTACACGGTCACTGACTTGGCTTTCCTCCTGCAGTCAGCGTAATTGTGTGTGTTTTGTGAGATGACCTTGTGGATTGGTGTTGGACATATGGATTAATGTTGGACTTGTGGAGTTGGGCAGCAGTGGGTTGGAATGTTTTCTTGATGTTCACTTAACCTTTATATAAAAGTCTCTCTTATAAATGAGTTTCTGAAATTTGTTTCTCTAAAGTATCCAGACTAAGACACTAACCATAGACCATTAATGGAATATATTATTGAGACAAGAAGAAAAGGTACATGTATACTTACAGGTAGATGGAACTAAGTAGGCTTATGGAATAGAAGAAAAAAAAACCTGAGTCAAGAAATACATTAGGTAATGTGCTCATCCTGAATAGCTTTAAAAACAGTAGCAGCTGTCTTGACCTTCACAATTTTCAGCATAGACTATCTCATATTCGTATCTCATATCTGGACTTCAAAACAACACATTTATGAAGAATATTCTAGTTGCCTTAGAAAGAGTTAAGGTTGGAGAGATTATGTAACTCATGTTCTCTCTGAAAAAGGTTTTACTAAGTTTTAAAAGCACAGAAGATAGTTATAAACTTCTGTTTTCATTTACTTGTAGATCCAAAATCAGAAGTGAAAAATAATGTATTTATCTGCCAACGTAATAGCTTAAAACATTTTTTTTAAGTTGAAATGTTTTATTTTTTTAACTGTTTTATTAGGGGCTCATACAACTCTTATCACAATCCATACAGACATCAATTGTGTCAAGCACATTTGTACATTCATTGCCTTCATCATTCTCAAAATATCTGCTCTCCACTTAAGGCCTTGGCATCAGCTCCTTGTCCCCCCCCCTCCTTCATGAACCTTAGATAATTTATAAATTATTATTTTGTCATGTCTTGCACTGTCCGATGTCTCCCTTCACCCACTTTTATATTGTCCATCCCCAGGGGAGGGGGTTATATGTAGATCCCTGTGATCGGTTCCCCCAAGGAGGGCACGGGAGGCTGGAAGCTGGACTGTTAGTTTCTGGGGAAGTCTCGTTCATTTCCTTGACTCTTGCGCACCTGCTTGTCTATAGCAGGTGGCATTAGATGCGCTCAGAGTGAGAATCTAGTCATCTTCACGTTACAGAAGCAACATACCTGTACTCTGAAAATGTGTCTGACTGAGAAAATGAAGGTCTGCTTTTCACAGCTATTATATCAAACTGCAGTGTTACTAAGCTCTGGGCTTGTGAACAAGATACTTGGAGGAGGTCAGGTTTGAAGTGTGATCTATGCTTTCTATTTTACAATCTTAATTTTTGGACACCGGTTTTTTCTTTTAGGGTTTATCATATGAAAAATATCCGTAATAGACCTACACTAATATAACCCACATAGATCAATTGAATGGAAATACTCTCAAGAGAGCAGCTCAATGCTGCTCCAGAAAGAAACACTTTATTTGGACAGAAGAGTGGAATGCAGGACCCATGGTTTCCAGGAGAGAGGAAGCCGGTGAGACAGGCATCCAGGTTGAGCTTCAAGATAGACAGCAGGTAAAGTGGGAATACACGCACATCTCTTTTTCTTGAATTTCCCTCGACTGAGCATTTTTTAACAGCATGAGGGCTGAAGGCAATGCTGAAGCAAGTCTTTCAGCACCAAGTCTTTGAAGTTAGATCTCCTCAGACATTCATAATTCCATGGCTTTTGTTTATCTTTTTCTCATATTAAGTCTCCCAGGTCTTAATATTGGTCCTTTTGAAAATGGGTATCTAAGTCTCTCTACTCCAAAGGCTTGTTTTCCTTTTGATCTTACTGAAGATATTTAAGTCTATACATTGTCTGAGGTTCCCTGTGGCAAACAGTTTCTGGTAGGGGACTCTTATCATTACTTTTTAAATAGCTTATATTTTTCATTTTTCCCTTCTTTGAGCTACAGGCTATATAAATCTATGATTCTTATTGTCCAACTAGTTTAAATATTGGTTGTACAAACCTAGAACCTAATTTTAATTTTATTGGAATTAGAAAATGATCAGAGGGCATGACTTTTCATCTCTCTGCTCTTTAAACCTATTAAGCTTTATTTGGGGAGCAATTACATAAATTGTCTTAAACATACAAAGGTATGCTTTCAATTCAACCTTGCTTTCTTATTAGACTGTTGAATCCATTTCGATCAAAGCAACCCGATCTCTGTGAAGAACTGTCGGGTCCTTTGCCGTCTGCACAGTTGCTAGGCTGGAGCCCATAGCTGGAGCCACTGGGTCACTTCGTCTTGACGAAGGTCTCCTTTTTCCAGATGCTTTTCGACTTTACCTAAACACAATGTCTTTTTCCATAGACTCGCCTCTCCTGAACGTATCCAAAGTCCATGAGAGGAAGTCTTGCCATCCTTGCTCCTAAGAAACATTCTGGCTGTACACATTCAAGCCCATTTAGACCTGGATGATTGCTTGTAGCTGTCAATTTATGTATCTTTAATCTTTATGTTATTGGCGGGACCTAGTATTGGGAATCAGGACAAAGCTCTCTTGTTTATGGATCTCTCACCAAAACAATTCACAAGATGTGTTAGGCTGCGTTGTATAGACAGACAAAACCAGTGACACTCGTATATGTGTAAGAACGAACTTTATTCTCATATCAAGAAGGCAACAAAGCCTAATCTAGCACAAGTCCGTGGGTCCAGTGCTAGTCAGAGGCCTCTCCGGACTCATTCAAATGCCGGTGGATAAAGCAAGAAATGAAGTTGAAGCTGAAAGGTCACAGACAGTTGGGCCAGAGATGCGTGGATCCCAGGTCAGAAGGAACTTGGAAGGGCGCCATCATCCCAGCATCAGCCAGAGAGGAATCGAAGCCAGCTGGAAGTTGAAGAAGTGTGCACGAGAGATATCCTCAGCATCTCATATAAAGAGGTGAACACCCGCCCCCCCCCCCCCCCCACAAGAAGGCACCAGCTGTCAGGAGCTGACCACTTGATTCTGACTCGCAGCAATTCCATGGGTGTAGAGCAGGACCATTCCACAGGGATTTCAATGCCATGACCTTCCAGAAACAGAGCACCAGGCCTATCTTCAGAGGGGCCTCTGGTTAGCAGCTGTGTATGTCATCACTTGCCCCAGAATAGACCCCACCTGCTATTACCCAATTTAATTCAAATAGTCTAGGAGAGGGAGCAGGCATTAGATGCAAAAAATACTTTGGGTACTTTTAAAGTACGGCAAACCCGAGCTTCTTATGATACGGTATTCCGTTCCCAGGACTGCCATAACAAGAGACAACACAGTCGGCGGCGTAATATAATAGAAAGGGATTCTTTCACCAAGCGATTTGTTTCTCTAGGCCAGAAATTCAAAATCAAGATGGCGGCAAGGTTGGCCCCTTCAAGAGACTGAGGGAGTCTACCCCATGCCTCCGTCCTGACTTCCGGTGGTTGTTCGTATCCTTTGGCACCTCTTGGCTTATACATCTGTCACTTCACCATCTGTTGTCATATGACATTCTCCCCATTGTGCCTATCACTGTTTCTCTTCCCAAATTATAAGAACACCAGTCACACTGGGGTATTGTCCCGTCTGCTCCAGTATGATGAAGCCATGTTCCCTCTGCAAAGATGTTATTTCCTAATAAGTTTGCTGGGGTGGTCAACTTAAACAACTTCGCTAGTTTAAGTACATTGGTTCTAGGATAGTCTAGATGTGGTGATGAAATATTTTCATGTGGTTAACATTTAAATCAGTTGGCCTCAAGAAGAGTGAATTGCCTTTCATAATGAAGGTGGACCTCATCCAATCAGTTGAAGATCTTGAGAACAAAACTAGGTTTCAAGAAGGTAGTTGTACCGGCAGACTGTAAATAGATAACCTTCCTGAATTTCTCTCTCTCCTACACCAACTCACCTGCAGATAACAAGTGCAATACTGCCACCATCGTCTGCCTCTTACCTGGCCTCGGATATTGCACTTGCCAGCTTTCATAAACAGGCGACCGATTCCTAAAAATCAGCAGCTCAATGCACAGAGAGGACCATATGGCCGGCCCCACTATGAGACATGACATCCCTCCATAGCACTACAGGGGACAACACTGGAGACAAAGTGTGGAAATTGGCCCGATTTGACCCCACCACACTGAGGCAAAAAAAATGAGGGCATGCAACAGAACAGCAAGGAGAGCAGAGCAACAAAGTCCTGAGGGTATACCAAAAATAGACTTTGGGGCCAAGGCATGGCACCTCATCAGACTCAATGAGAAAACACTCCTAAAGGTCAACAAACAGACCTTGAACTATTTACAGGCTTATTTTTGTCATTGGTTGTTGTTGTTATTGTTGTTGCTTCTGTTTTGTTTTGCTCTGTCTTGTTTTTTCAAATACTATTATACCTGCGAGTCTATCTAGATAAGATGGAAGAGATAAATAATCTAGAGGAGAAAACAACAGAACCAATGGTTCCAGGAGGATATGGGAAAAGGAGAGGTGGGGGAGAGGAAGTGGTGTTAACAAACCCAGGGACAGGGAACAACAAATGATCCAAAAATCTGTGATGAGGAGGGTATAGGAGGCCGGGTAGGTCTTGATCAAGGGCAATGTAACTGAGAGGAATTCATAAAACCCAAAATGAAGGCTAAGCATGATAGTGGGACAAAAGGAAAGTAAAAGGAAATAGAGGAAAGAATTAGGAGGCAAAGAGCATTTACCGAGGTCTAAATACAAGCATGTACATATGTAAATATATTTATGTATGATAATGGGGAAATAGATATATGTGCATATATTTATATGTTTAGTATTAAGGTAGCAGACTTTGGGCCTCTACTCAAGTACTCCCTCAACACAAGAACACTTTGTTCTGTTCAACTGACATTCCATGATGCTCACTTTTCCAACATGATCACTGAAGACAAAGCGGGTGTATAAGCAGATGTGGTGAAGAAAGCTGATGGTGCCCAGATATCAAAAGATATAGTGTCTGGGGTCTTAAAGACTTGAATATAAACAAGCGACCATCTAGCAGAGAAACAACAAAGCCCACATGGAAGCAGCACACCAGCCAGTGTGATCAAGAGGTGTCGATGGGATCAGGTATCAGGCATCAAAGAACAAAAAATCATATCGTTGTGAATGAGGGGGAGTATGGAGTGGGGACCAAAGGCCCATCTGTAGGCAATTGGACATCCCCTTACAGAAGGGTTGTGGGGAGGTGACAAGCCAATCAGGGTGCAGGGTAGCACCAATGAAACATACAACTTTCCTCCAGTTCTTAAATGCTTACTCCCCCCGCCTCCACTATCATGATCCCAATTCTATCTTACAAATCTGGCTAGACCAGAGGATGTACACTGGTACAGATAGGAACTGGAAACACAGAGAATCCAGGACAGATGAACCCCTCAGGACCAGTGCTGAGAAGGGGAGGGAGGAGGGAATGTGGGATAGAAAGTGGGAACTGATCACAAAGATCTACATATAACTCCCCTCCCTGGGGAATGAACAACAGGAAAGTGGGTGAAGGGAGACACTGGACAGTGTAAGACATGAGAAAATAATAATTTATAAATTATCAAGGGTTCATAAGGGAAAGGGGGAAGGGAGGGAGGCGAAAAATGAGGAGCTGATACCAAGGGCTCAAGCAGAAAGCAAATGTTTTGAGAATGATGATGGCAACAAATGTACAAACGTACTTGACACAATGTATTTATGTATGGCTTGTGGTAAGAGTTGTACAAGTCCCCGATAAAATGATTTTTAAAAAAACCAAAATATTTCTCTCTTTCATTCTAGTTCTCTACAGAACCCTAAAATAGTTGTCTTCCAGTAATTGGACATTAAGACTTGGACATATCTATTTGGAGGACATAAGTCTCATAACAGAGAATAATCATTAGAGAAGGATATGAACAAAATGTATAGCCAAATTATAAATCCTACTAAGGACATTCATTAAAAAGCTAGAAAAACAGAGTGTATTTGCAAATGTCTTATGGAAAAATAGATATTTCCCTACACTCTTTAGAAATATGAGCCTCAGACACTCTTGTACAAGTTATGAAGAAGAAACACACACACGCACATGCACATTCACATACACATGATCTTCAGATAGAGAACTGCTCTTATCCTTTAAAAATCTTCAACCCAGTGGTTTTGTTAAGAACTGATTTGCCAATTTCCTGTTGGGGCTAACTAATAGAATAAAATAGCATGGCCTTCATTTATTTCTTGAAAAAACTGAACTAAGTGCATATAATATATTTATTTCAAGTGCAGATTGATAATTGATTATATGGTACAATGATTCCATGGGTTATGAATGTGAACTGTGCTTCCAAAACACATTATACTTTATTTGATTTTTATATGGTGCGTGTCTCCAAATGCATGACGAAGCCCCAAGCAGATTCCAAGACTTTCATTTGTGTCTTTTCCCAGAATTTGAACACTTGTAAGAAACTTAACACTTCTTCATCATAATTTCCCTTAACATTTCTTCAGGAAATTTTTCATAGTCACAGAAATTAAATGTTTTAAAGTCCATCTTCTCAAAGAGATTAAAAATTAAGTCTCATTATACACAATATTTTTTTAATTTCCAGAAGAGAAATTAATATGAGTATAGAAACATTGACTTTTTAAATAAAAGTTATTCTGGATGAACTTTGAAAGACTGAAAATTCTTACTCGCTTAAGAATGAGTGTTAGACTTTAGTCTGTTTGTTGAAAATATTTCATTTGTTAAAATTCCCCCCTAGGTTTCCACTAAATACATTAGAGTAGATTTTCAACTTCATTAAGCTGTTACTGTAACCGTCACAGTTAAATGATGCTCAAAGGATGTGCTTGGAGGAGCAAATATGCTTTAAAAAATGGAAAACTTCCAAAAAATGGAAAATTTCAGCTGACCTTTACCTTCATCCTCTGGTACCATTCTCTATCATCTAAACAGTGCTGAAAGTTTTATGTACTGAGTGTATACCTTAGAGTGTACAACAGTAATACCTTTGTATGGCCAAATTCAGTAAATCCATTCTCCTCCAAAAAGCGTTATACTGCTAATAATCTTCCCACTAAGAAAGCATGCCAAACTAGCAGTTTGGTTTCTTAAGGCATATGGCAAGGCATTGTGAAAGACAAGATTCTAATTGTTAAAGACTTGGATTTGAGTTCTAACTTAACTTTTAGCAATGTATTGATGTCTGAAACCCTATCTAATTTTTCACCCAATTTAATTATTCATCTGAAAGTGGAGATAACTCTCTAACTTCATAGGATTGCATCTTAAAATGAGGATCGTGATCTTACTTCAAAGGATTTTACCGGGAAATGGAGATACTTGTCTTACTCCCCAAGACAGCCCTGACAAGTGATAACATCTGCATTGTCTAGTGCAGGTTAGCTATTCATGTGCTCGATCCTTACAGGATACACCTGGTGCGTGGTCCAAAGAGAACAGAGGTACTGGATCCTCAGACTTGCAACAGAGCAGTTGACTTCTGTTCAGGAAAGCCATTGGCTCCAGGATGCCTTTACTCTTTTGACATGTAGCTTCTCCAAGAGGACATGGCTTCACTGTCGCGGTGCCACCTCAAGTAGAGTGACTGAACACTTCTAAAAGAGGTACACTCACTGAACACTTATATAAGAGTGTAACTTTGAGACCTAACTTTGAGAATAAATTCTAACAAGTGCTTTAATGCTCTATCACAGGTTGTTATTATTGTTAGGACCCTTTGAGTTAGTTCGGACTCATAGCCACCCTATGTACAAAAGAACAAAACACTGGCTGGTCCTGCACCAGCCTCAAAATTGCAGTGTAGGGCATAACAATTCAACCACGGAGCACTTTCTACACATTCCTCCATCACATCCAAACGTGTGTCCCCATGTGTAAAGCAGGCATTGTGTATCAAATGGTAACTATGGCAACATCCTCACAGTTTAGTGAGTAAACAACTTAAAGCCCGATTCGATGTATTATGTACTGCACACAGCACACCATAGCAAACACAGTAGGAGATGCGTAAACAAAGTCGCAATATTTACACTCTCCAGTTAGATTAAGACATGCTCACACTAGCACACAGGAAAACAGAAACAAGTATTTTAGGTATGAAAGAAATAAAGATTATAAAGTATCTCTCAATCGATATTAAAAGGAAGTTACATTTTAAATCACATTCTTCTTTGTCTCATTTAAGTTTTGATACGCTAACTTATTCGCTCATTGTTTTAAGAGCCATCATTCTATAAGAAATAAGTCTTTTAATATCGTATAAGACCCTACACCAAATTCCTCAGGCTCAGAGATGGTAGCCCAGTAAGATTTCAGTAAAAGAAATATAAAAGCAATTTTAACATGGAAAGAATAATAAATCAAATGAAATGTCCTTTTTTGACAATGTACTCAGGAAATAATGGCCAAACTTTCAAGAAAGTGATTGCTTCAAGTAGAAATGGGAGAAACGTGGTGTGGGGGGGGGGGAAGTCTGTGATTAATTCTGCTGAGTGAATGAAGATTTATTTGTCCCGGGGGAGATGATGATTTGGAAATAAAACTTCAGCAAAGAAAACTAAATTGTGGTAGAGTTCACTGAAGCGTGGTCCTCAAAGGACATCATTCAAAATTTGTCCACAGCTGGTTGGGCCACAGATTTTAAAGACAAGCTCCTTTTTCTGTTAAATCAGTAGACTATGTTAGATAATTCTCTAGGCACTTTGTTTTAAATTCAAGTGTTCTAAAGATTTCTTTCTTTTTCTTTTTGCTATTTACCAACGGTTTCAATTCCACATATATATGGTACGGTTAACTCCAGGTTGGACTCCATGGAGTCCTACAGAGTTTATGATTCATTCATTTAAAACCAGTCCCTCTGATGAACTGTTAGCCAAAAAAAAAAAAAAGTTCTCCCTTCAGAAGAGGAGTCAAGTGCTCTGTGTCACTGCCCCATGCACTTCCAGACCCTTAACTTGGGGGCAGGGCCCTGATTCCTCAGTCCTGTGGCAGTCCTCTTTGATCTGGCCTGGAAGTAATCGAGGAATCTTAAAAGCTCAACTACCAATGGACCCTTGGTGGTGCAGACCTATCCCAAAGAGCCTCTGAAGACAGGTCTGGCCATCTGCTTCTGAAAGGTCTTCCAATCCCTCTGGAGCAGTACTGACCTACACACGTGGATCGTTATCAATAAGCATCAAGTGAAGGCAGCTCACAGCAACATGTAGCTCAAATACCAAAACAAAACCCATTGCCCTCAGTCAATTCCAGCTCGCAGCAAGCCTGTGGGACGGAATATTATTGACACCTATGGTTCCTGTCATCTTTACGGAAGCAGACTGCCTCCTGTTCCCACTGAGCACATGGTGAGGTCTAACTGCCCAGCTTTGGGGGGAGCAGCCAGGTACTTAACCATTGTGCTCCTGGACTGCCTGTTCTAATGTATAAACCCAAACCCTCTGCCTTGAGTTAATTCCAACCAGGAGCAACCCTACGTAGGGTTTCTGAGGCTATCTACCTTTGCACACAGCCTCCTCCTCCTCCTCCTCCAGTTCTTTGAATTCCCAGTCTTTTTCTTTTTCTGATTTCCAACTTTTAAAAAAAATTAATTAACTTTTTATTAGGGACTCATACAACTCTTATCGCAAGCCATACATATGTATGGCCATCAATTGTATGAAGCACATCTGTACATTCTTTGTCCCACTCATTTTCAAAGCATTTGCTCTCCACTTAAGCCCTTTGTGTCAGGTCCTCTTTTTTCCTCTCTCTCCCCGCTCCTCCCTCCCTCAAAGGCCCTTGATAATTTATCAATTATTATTTTGTCATATCTTATCCGGCGTCTCCCTTCACCCCCTTTTCTGTTGTCCATCCCCCAGGGGGAAGGTCACATGTAGATCCTTGTAATCGGTTTCCCCCTTTCAACCCACTCACCCTCTACCCTCCCAGTATCACCCCTCACACCCCTGGTCCTGAAGGTATCATCCACCCTGGATTCCCTGTGCCTCCAGCTCCTATCTGCACCAGTGCACAACCTCTGCTCTATCCAGACTTGCAAGGTAGAATTCGGATCATGGTAGTGGGGAAGTGGGGGGAGGAAGCATTTAGAAACTGAAGGAAAGCTGTACTCTTCATCGGTGCTACGTCGCACCCTGACTGACTCATCTCCTCCTCTTGACCCCTCTGTGAGGGGATCTCCAGTGGCTGACAAATGGGCTTTGGGTCTCCACTCTGCACTTCCCCCTTCATTCACTATGGTAAGATTTTTTTTTTTTGATGATGCCTTATACCTGATCCCTTCGACACCTCGTGATCGCACAGGCTGGTGTGCTTTTTCCTTGTGGGCTTTATTGCTTCCCCCAGTCTTGTGGTTAGCTGGCCCACACTTACCTACAGCACCAAGGCCTTCCTTAGAGCTTCCCATTGTCCAGTTTAACACATCAAGCCTACTTTGTACCAAGTGAGTCTAGGCAGGTTACTGTGAGGACTACTTGGATAAAAGAAGTTTTGGGCAACTGAGCCTCCAGGAATCCCTCCCTCCCAGTTCTAGTACCCGGGCTTCCCAGGGACCCGCCAGAATTAGAGGTGATGACAGTTTCTTTTCCTACACTCGCCACACCCACGTCTTCATCACTCAGCTCTCTTGTAAGTAGCTTCCTCTTGGGAGCCAGGTAAACGTCGATCGTATGTTGACTTTGCCAAACGGCATTGGTGAACTTAAAAGTGATCTGCCTCAGTTCTTTGTCTATACAGTTTTAAAAATAAAATAATTATACTGACTACAAATATGATTGCACACATAAATCTGAAAGTTCCCCAAATTAGTGTATAGGGTCTCATTAGGAATACAATAAAGAAAAAATTCACTGCCCTCTAGTTGACTCTGACTCATCTCAACTCCATAGGGCACCGAACTACTCCCCAGGCTTTCTGAAACTGTTCAGCTATTTTTTATTATGGTTATTTTTTATCATTTTATTAGGAGCTCTTACAGATACTATAACATTCTATAGTTCAGTTGTATCAAGCAGTCTAGTACACTTGTTACCAAAATCAAATTCAAAACATTCTCCTTTTTCTTGACCTTCTTGATGTTCGCTCCCCTTTAGCCCCTTCCTCCCCTCCCCCACAACCCTTATTATTATTATGTGTGTGTATACCATATATATTCAAGTGTAAGATGACCTGAAAATTTCAAAATAAAATTTTGAAAATTTTAATTAGAAATTTTGGGTCAGCTTGTACTTGAGTATATTGTATACAGTATATTATATATATATATATTTATCATATACTATCTAATATATCCATTCACCTACAATTCTGTTTATCACTCCCTTTGGGTGTGTTTAAACAGTCATCATTGGTACCAGCTCCCCCTTCCTCTCCTCCCCTCCCTTCCTCTTTCTTCCTGTACCCTCAGGAAACCATTGCTTCGTTACCTTTTCTAGGGGGTTACCTACATTGGCTTTCATGAATCCAACTATCTTAATTTTACCAATGACATTATGGAAGTCTAACAAGGTTAATGAGGTAGAATTGAAACCATAATAGTAGGGGGAGGAAATGTTAAAGAACTAGAGGATAGTTATATGTTTCATCAGTGCTATAGTGGGCTCTGGATATATCATCCCTTCTTTTTGGCCCTTCTGTGAGGAACTGTCCTATTATCTTACAGGTGGGTTTTGGTTCTCAACTACATTCATGCTCCTTCCCATCTATTCGGGGTTTTTTGTTTGTTTCTTGGGGGGTGGCACTTGATACCTATTCCAGTTGACATCTCAAGATCACACAGGCTGGTGTGCTTCTTCTATGTGGGCTTTGTTGCTTCTCTACTAGATGGCAGCTTAAAACTCTTTATCTTTACAGAAGCAGACAGCCTCACCTTTCACCCTTGTGGATGCTCATAGGTACAAACTACTGCCCTTACATGAAGCAGCCCAGCACTTAATCCCATCTCCCACCAGGGCTCATCATGAAGAATAGTGTTATGATAGTATGGTAACATGGCTAAATGGTGATTATAAAGGTCAAGTGTAATACCATATAATGAGACACAGATATTAATTATTTTGTCACTAAAACTGACACAATAAAATTTTCTCACCTTCACTCATTAATAGGACTCTTAATAAACTGCTATTTTTGAGTAATCACTTTAATTTCAAGAAAGAAAAAAACACTGAGAGCTAGGACATATTCCAATGATAGCATCAGACTATATTAAATTGAGTTGCTTAATTTAATTAAATGTGATTACTTATCTAGCAAAATTAATTCCATAATAAAGGAAACAGATTGCATATCTCTGTGCAAGGAGCCCATGATACTAGCTCTGAAATGATGACATGTTTTTATTTAGTGACAGGGTTGAAACTGAGAAAATATAAGAGAGACTTATACTTTAAAATGCAGTGCCAATTTGCTGATTCAATGGAAGCCCCACAAGAGCTGGCAGTACCTGGTAGCCATAGCAATGTGTTCAGGAAGAGTCTCAGAGCCACCAAATGGACTAAAGGAAGGATGCTATGATCTTGTCACCAAGAGATGAAATAAAGTACTCACAGGAACACAAATGCTCCATGGAGACTTCATAAAGCATATGTGCAGCTTTCTACTCGCCACGAACAAGTATGGTAAGAATCCATGGAATTCGTGTTGTTGCCGGAAATGTCATCTCCTTGTCTCCCAAGTCTTAGAAAATCGAAGTTTTCGAGAAGCAAAACGTAACTCTGTCCCTTTGGAAAGTAAGGTGTGCCTGACCCAAAGCCATGGTATTTTCAGTCACCTCATATGGGGGCGAGTGTCAGAAAGTGACTAAAGAAGACCAGGAAAGTACCGATGCCTTTGAATTATGTTTTTGGTTAAAAATCTTAAAACTGTCATGGACTGCCAGAAGAATGAATTAATCTGTCTTGGAAGAAATATAGCCAGAATGCTCCTTACAATCAAGGACGGCAAGATTTGGTGTCATGTACTTGGAATACGTTCTCAGGAGGGACAAGTCCTTGGAAAGGAATAGCAAGCTTGGTAAAGTGGAGGGTTAGCCAAAATAGAAGACCACCAATGAGATGGTCTGACACAGTGGCTGCAACCATGGGCTGAAATGTAACAATGGCGAAATGGTGCCGGATCTGGCAGGGTGTTGTTCTATTGTACACAAGGTCACTGTGAATTAGAGCTGACCCCAAGGAACCTAGTGACAGTAGCAACTTTCTGTGACGGCGAGGCTGAAAATTTGGGGGCAATCCCTGTTCTATGTCCACATTCTATAAGCACTAGGTACAGCTGTACTATTTAGAGTAGTACTAGTGGCAGGTATGTCAAATCCTTGCCCAAACTGTTCTAATGACTCAAGCATCGTAGAAGTTTATCATCTGCAAAGAGTACTGAGTATGTTTGCATGTTTGGGGTAGAGTGCGTTCATCCGGGACATAACAGGGATAGCCTCCTCATGGCCAACCCTGTCTATCCGAGTCACTTTGATGTTCACTACCTTCTCTGTGGAAGGAGAGGAAGCACAAATAACCCCCTGGTGGAAATGTCAGGAGACTTGGTGATACGATGGTTGAGCTCTTGACTGCTGACCTAAAGGTGGGTCTTTCGAACCCACCAACCCCTCTGTGAGAGACAGAGATGACAGAGTGTATCCCCAAAGGGTTCCGCGTAGGAAACCCCACGGAGTAGGTCCCACAACTCTGTCCTACAGGGTCACTATGAGATTTTTTTAGGCTAAGCCTCGAAGTAGAATTAGGTCACGGGACCATGCCTACCTACTCTCTTTCCAGAAAAACAAATGGATTTTGGCACAACAATGCTGTTTTTGTTATCCACTTAAACTGTCATGACTTTCATCAGCTTGCTTTAAAGAAATTGGATTCGATAGCTACACAATATCTTGCCATCTAGATGAGGAGTTTATCAGGTTTGGGGTGTCATAAATTGCAAAGGCCGTGAAAAATGTTGTACATTAATCACTATTTATATTAAACCCACCTCTTGGGACTACATGTATACTTATATATTAAATGTATATGCTTATGTACATGTATAAGTAAATATATGCTTGGATGTATATAAATACATCTCAGAAAATAAAGGTCATGAACACTTCAAGTCTATTGATAGCTAGAATGTTCATATTGCTTTCTAGAATGATTGCCATAAGAAGAATATGAGAAGACTTGTCTCACCATCCCTTGTCAGCATGGATTACAACTGCCTCATGTTTGCCAGACAAACAATCAGCCATAATCCTCACTGGAAGGACATTTCATTTATTTTCAGTGTGATAGAATAGGTTCTCATCAACCTCCCCACATTGGTACTTGCTCGCTCATCTATTTCTGAAGCATGGCAGATTATCTAGTAAACCATTGTAAAGAAGACAAATTATACTGAGCGTCATTATATATTAAAGGATACGAAACCAAAGCCCGCTGCGATTGAGTTGGCTCTGACTCATCGTGGCCCTGCAGGACAGAGCAGAGGTACCTCAGAGGGTGGCTGAGGGAATGGAAGCAGACTGCCACCGTGCTCTTCCAGGGCACTGATGGATTCAAACCAGTGACCTTTTAGTTGACAGTCAAGGGATGTAATCACCGTGTCACCAGAGCTTCATAAATTAAGGAACAGGCTCGCTTACTTTTGTATCACCATTCCAGCCAAAGATGTCTATTCCTCACATAGTTTGCAGTAAAAAGATTCCCAAGAGGAAGAGCGGTGGGTGGGTCTTAGAAGTGTAGTCAGACTGGTGGATCCTACTCCCGTGAACCAGTCCGGCTTGACTTTTCCACCATTGCCCAGGGATGAAAGAGGTTGGTCTTTCTTATCAGGTTTGCCAGATAATGGGAAATCAGAAATGATGGAGACCTTAGAAAAACTGTGAGGGGTCAAACCTGAAAAAGATCTCTTTATTGCAATGATATCATAACACTTGAACATTTGTATACAAGTACCTCTATCCTGATGGTATGCAAAAGTATTTTTTTCAATAAAAGGACATATCTGATCTATGTAAACACAGTAGGAGGAGAATCTTATCATTTTATATAAAATGAGACCTTCCTGCTCTGAATCTAAATTATGTTCTGCTTTTGCAATAGATAAATCACATGAAACACACAAAGTGAATCAGGACCAGCACATTGCACCGTTTGAATTAGGCAAGTGGACACAACGTTGACTTCCACGGCTACATGTAGCCCTGACCACTGGTTCTGAAGGTGCACACTGTTATTTCCTCTTTCATTAGATACTCGGCCTGCATAAATATTTTAAGGCAGGATAAAGGTCTTACATGGCTGTTTCCTTCTTGTGTAGTATATGAGTTATAGCTAGAGCAAAATAGCAATGTTTGATGAAATGAGAGGACAAGAGGTCTTAGCAAAAAGCAATGTTTTTCAAAATTAAATTACTAATCTGCCTTTGTTCAAAACTTCCCCAGAATATAATTTCTCCTGTGAGAGGAGAAAGGCTATTGAAGCATGTTGCCTCAGAAAACCTTGAAAAACAAGTGGTTTCTCTTACGCATGACAAAAGATCATTGTACTGTCCTTCTCTTTTTTAAAAAATAATTTTATTAGGGGCTCGTACAACTCCTTTTACAATCCGTATGTACTGTCTTTTTCTTCATTTCAAAATAACCTTTTTGAGAATGATTGCCTTGGCAATTGGGTAATTTCTATTCTTTGTCTCTCTATCCTGGACTTTTAGGATTTTCTAAAGGTCACACCGCAAATCCACTTCTACGTGAGCTTCAAGAGAAGCATGTTCCTACAAATGATTCTCTCTCCTCCTTTTCTACTTAGATTTTCTATGATGCCAGCCAAATATTGCCCTGGTCATACTTACATTTAAAAGAATTATTGTGTCTCTGAAATTCAAATAGAGCTGAATGTCCTGTATTTTTACTTTCCAAATCTGCCAGCACTCCTCCAACTCCAGCAAACTCTTTCCCTCGTGGATCCATCTCCTTTCTTCCTGCTGGTCATAGCAGACTCACCATCCTGTCTCACCTTCAACTCTAAGATCCAGCGGGGTTCGTCCATCTGCTTCTTTAATGTTTTCACTGCACTAGCAGATAATGAGCTCAAGTTCGTTCTTTTAGAAGCTGGACTTTCCATTACTACACTTCTGACAAAATAAAATCACTGCCCCCATCTACCCTACCCAAACATGCCAGTTCCTGTGCTCATCAATTCCCTACACGTTTGTCAAGTACCTACTATGTGCCAGACATCAGGGAACAAACAGGCAAGTGCCCTGTTCCTGTTAGGCAGTGATTCTCAACTTTCCTTTTGCCGTGACTCTCTAGTGCAGTTCCTCAAGTGGTGGTGACCTCCCAACCACACAATTATTTTTGTTGCTACTTCATAACTCTAAGTTTGCTACTGTTATGAATCGGGTGACCCCTGTGAAAGGGTTGTTTGACCCCCCCCCAAAGGGGTCGGGACCCACAGATTGAGAACTGCTTCTGCAGAGCCTCTACAAGGTTAAGACCCTCTTCTATTGTTAAGATCTTTTACAATGAGAATCCAGCATCTTTCTCCAACAAAATCCTCAAGAAGCACCGTCATTTCTTTTCTTTGCTTCATGAAAGTGCCATCCTTTTCACTTCTATCAACCCTGACTAGTCTCAGCTCAAACAGACTTAAATCACAAGAGGGGACTTCCTGGTTTATGTCACCTAGCCATCCATAATAATAGGGTTCATCTCTCTGAAGTCTGTTCCCAGGCTCACAGGCTTTTACCATGGCCTCCATTTCTCCTCCTTTCTTGTCTCAAAGACCTTAAAGATGTGAACTTTCTGTCTGCACTTCATTACTTCCCACTCACTGCTATGGCATCTACCTTCATGCATAGTGTTACAAAAGTCATTGCGTTGGGCAGGGTTCTCCAGAGAAACTAAACCAGGGCACCTTTGATTATATATGCATATTACATATATACATATATATATTATACACATATACACATATTTATATATTGTACACATATATTTATATATACATTTATATATAGGTTTATACAGCAAGAAGGAATATAACAGCTAATTAGTCCACACAGCAGTATAGAGGGTTCAGTTTAACTCACTTCCATGGAATAGTTAATATACTGGAAGTCCTTCAACTCACATTGGCTGCCAGGTCCAATGTCAAGGAAGCAGAGTCCTCCCTCAGGCAAGGCAAGCAGAGTCTTCCCCTAGGCAGCAAACAACAGGGTGAGTCAGCCACAGTCAGTAGTACAGGAGCTTAGCAAAGCAGGCCTGGATGTAATAGCAAGGCAACAGGAGCCATCAGCCTCTAGCTCAAGCGATGTACACACCAACAGAGTGGCAAAGCAGGTCTTGAAGGATCCTCAAACTCTAGAGACACAATCCATGGGTTGGCCTGCCCCACAGGTAGTGCAGCTCACAGGTTGGGGCAGAGAACTAGCTGAAGCAGAAGCACACTCATGCCAGCATGCTCCAATCATCACAGAGAAAGAAAGGGTAGGGGGTGGGGAAACTTGCAGAGAATTTATCTCTTTGCCTCCAATCAAACTGCAACCTGATTAATTACACATGTTCGTATTGGCCAGGTTGGCACAATAAACCTGCCTATCACAGTCATCCTTGACATCTAACTTGATTTCTACAATCGATTTAAACTTGTAAACTCTCACATCTTATTTTTCCGGGTACCTGTGTGCCTGATTCTTTTTCTACCTCTCAAGCTCTTCACAGCTTTTTCCAAGGGGTCTCTTCTACTTACTGGCCTCATCTAGTAAAACTCAAAGTTGGCTTTCCACTGGGTTTTATCTTCCACTCTATGTCCCTCCCACTTGCCCTGGAAAATCTCATCTAAGTCTTTCACTTCATCATCATTCTACATTTAGGGGGTATCCAGGTTGCTCTCTCTGCTGAACTCCCCTCTTACAACCTACACTTACCGCCCACCCTTCAACTCTTCAACTCGGCAATTCACTAACTGTGAACAAACAGATTCCAACTCAGAAGCACCCTACAGCACAGACTGGGACTAACTGTTCCCGTGGGCTTCATAAACATTAAGGGGTTAAAATACTAATGCATGCATGCACACTAAGCTGTGATTGTGACACCGAGCTGAGCACAATGTGACCAAATGTGTACATACTCTCATCTTGTTTTACCACCACGCGTTAAGAAAATATTTAATAAATATTCCTGGATAACCTCAAGGGCAGAGGAAATGTTCATCATTGGAAGCTGATGCAAACAGTAAGATATAATAGCTATCATGTCAGAATAAAAGTGAGAGAGAATTAATGATCTTTTCTGGCCCAGAAATTAAATGGAAAACATAACAACATAAACACATTCAATGTCCTATAATAGGAATACACATGGAAAAGCTATATTGTGTTAAAATAAAATGCTTCAAAGTACCACATTTTTCTCAGAGTAAGTTATTGTTTCAAATTAGGAATGTGTCATAAAAGGCA
Source organism: Tenrec ecaudatus (assembly GCF_050624435.1). Lineage (NCBI taxonomy): Eukaryota > Metazoa > Chordata > Mammalia > Afrosoricida > Tenrecidae > Tenrec > Tenrec ecaudatus. The sequence goes on from NC_134544.1 coordinate 16,902,586, forward strand.
CCTCCTCAGTGCCTCTTCAGAGGATTGCCCTGCAGGCTTTTAATTGACAGAAGGAAGAAGTAGAGTCCATACCCAGTAAGACCTTATTCGACCAACTTTTTTATTTACATAAAGTTGGATTGATTTAATGGAAGCCTGCAAAAAGGAAAACTACAAAGAACCAAAATCAGTTCCAGTATTGAAATACCAACATGCCTTAGGACTTTCTAATCTCGTTGGTGCAGATAAATTGTTGAACCAGAAGCCAATTGTCATCATTGCTGTCAATAAGTTGTATACCTATCAAAAGTTGAATGATGGATTGTCATAAGATTTGTCGGAGCCCCCAATAAAATGATAAATAAAAATAAAATAAAAAGTTGAATTGGCAAAAGTTATGTGATAGATATATTTACTACAACCACAACAATAACAAAATAAACAAATAAAATGAGGAGCTGCTGAGGCTACCTGTGTAGAAGCAAATGCCTCATGGGATTTGGTTCCGTGGTTTGAACGTTTAGAGTCATGGCTTCATGGGACAGTCCAATTAATTGACCTAGAACCACATTTAGTGCTTCTGTTTTACCTCTGATTTAATTGTGTAGTTCCTGGGACCTTAAAAAATCTGGCAGTGACACTCAAAGCACGATCCATCTCTATTCTCCTGAAACAACATATGAATGAGAACCCGAAATGAGAGCATACGGTATGGGTGCCTAATTGTCTCTACGAACAAATGACTACTTTGCCAGGTGACCAGAAGAGCTGGATGATGCCCAGCTACAGGCAGTGGATATTTTGATCCAAGGTACTATAGAAGAATTCTGATCAAAAGGGTGGATGTGCCGAACATAATTTCAAATTCTCATAGGCTCTAGCCTTTCTGGGTCCAGAGAGAGTAGACAAATCCTTGAAACGACTGCCCTGTGATTGTCCTAAGCATATAAACCAAAACTACCTCCTAAAGTCATCTGATGAAATGACAGTTCGACTTACCTAGAAAAAAGTTCTCCCAGGAGCACCGTGCTCTTTTCAAGAGCTACCTACATGGGATAAAAAGTGGCAATAGCAACTTGAAAGATTAACGAGAACCATCCTGGGCAGTGTGTTCCTACTGGTGAGGGAGGAACAACTTGGGGAAGGAAGGTGAGAGGCGGCCCAAGTTGAAGAATGTCATCCATGTCACTGAATTGTCCAGGTAGAAACTGCTAAATGAGTGTCTCTTTTGCTGTGTATCCTCTTAGCAAGAACAAAACAAACACTATTTAAAGGGGAAGGAAATAGTTAAGGAAGCTGCCTTTCATTACACCAACAGTCTCCCTTGGTTTAGTAACTAGTCCTTGAGTGGTTAATAGAGAACTTGCATGGCTTTTAAAGAACAATTCATTTACACAGTTTTATTTAAGTGTAAGCTGGAAGGTCCCTAGATATACCATGGTCAATGCCTAAGACAATATATTTACTCCTAAATGTGTACAAAAGCAATGAAGGTGTTGGGGGTGGGGTGGCACACATCCTTCTTTTCCTGTTCCTGTGCTCCTAGGGCAAGACACCCCCCCCCCCAATCTGAGCATTCAAGAGTAGGGTTTTTCATCATTCATTTAGATATGCTTCCCTCATTAGACTGAGAGAGAAATCACTTATTCTCTTATCTTTGTTATGGCCAATGCTGCAGACAGTGTCAGACCCTAATAAACTGAAAATAATAAACATAAGCTGGAATGATGAAAAACAAAGATGAGTGATGTCTAAAACTGCTCTTACAAAATTAAAGTGAAGCGCCGAATTTAATAACGTGAATATAAAATATAGGAGTGCATTTAAACCCTCAAAGTACCATATAAGAACGCTGTGTGCTGGAAAAGTGGACGAACAGCAGTGTATATTATGATTTTATCGCTGCATGAATAAACCGCGATGTTGGTACCAAAATTGCTAATACAACATTTGGTGTATATTCATGGAATTACAGCGTCTGTTGTGAAGTAGTGCCTTATCAGTGTGTGTAAAGTAGTTAAAGGATTCAAATTCATCTCTAATTTCAAGTGACTGAAGAAAGCAGTGTATTTTTCCTGGGGAGGAGAAAAATATGACCAGTGAATATAAATATTTTCTGTCATTGAAGCATTTGTTTGTACCACCAGGACTGTGTTCATTCTGGATAACTCCGAGAATAGATCTATAGAGATGATGTTAACCAACTTTTCTGAAGCTTTGGTTCCATAAAAGAAAGCACTGTCTGATAGCCAGAGCTGTGTTGGAAACATATTCTGTACCAGGAAGTTCAGTGTTCACAAGTTACCCAGGTTACTCTGGCAGTAGCCACAGACATCGATGCTAATGAATAACACTTCAGTGTTTTAATAAAGTGAATTCAAAGGGGCTAGAATGTAAGGAATTAGGAAGTGCTTGTTCATAAGCTTCGGTATATTATTTCTATGGCACATGCCAGAAGGGGATTTTAAAATAAAGGTGAAATTATGACTTTAGTTCAGATCTAAAATAGACATTAAATATTGTATTAGCTCATTATCAATGAATGGATTTGATGGTTGTTGAACTAAAGGAGAATTAACAAACATTTATACATTTAGAAGATTGAAATGGATTTATAAATGAGCTCCAAACTCACATCTTCCAGAATGATTCTCAAAACTCACTGCCAAGGAGTCGATACCAACTCCACAAAGAGGAGGGACGTCCGTGGAGCCTGTGCCTGGCAGTATTTATCTGCACAGAGTGAGAGCTCGAGTCCTACCTGTTACTTATCTACAAACTGCATTTGTAAAATAGCTCACAGCTTAGTGAAAAGCTTATTGTCCGCAAAGAGTAAAACTCAGGTTACCTGGAAAGGTGTGTTCTAAATGATACATTGGTTTTTTTTCTATTGGAGACATCTAGTAGTCATTTTCTTTATTCTAAGATTTCTATTGTAAGTTCTTTCATTTGTCAGAAAGTCCAAAGTAAGAAAGCGTCTGGTACCTTCTTCCTGGACGCACCTGCTCTAGTGCCACATGGACGGAATCCCCTTTCTCTCTGCTTCTGGACGGTAACCCTGTGTGGACAGGGCCTTTTCACAATAAGGACATTTGGGAAATTAGAATGGATAGATCTGAATTTAACTTCTTTTTATTTTCAAATGTCAATGTTGAGTTAATACTGAAAAGATCTATACTGCTTGGGGATTTTCAGTTCCTCTGACTTTTCCAAAGGTTGTTTACAGCTTTTCACATCACAAACCTTTAGTGTAGCATCCCTAATCATTTTAGCTGACAAAACCTACTTCATAGCAATGAACAACCATCTTTTATAAAAGTCCAACATTTCCAGCCAAGAAAGAAGTGCTTTTGTGCATGTTGTTAGGCACCGTCAAGTGGATTGCGGTGGGATCCTCGCCCTCACCCTGTTTGAACAGATTGTTGCAGCCACTGACCCACTATCACACCATGCCTCGTGTCCTTCTCCAGGGATTGCTCTCTCCTGATCCCATGTCCAAAGCACAGGACACTACATCTTGCTACCCTGGCTTCTATCTAAGAAGAATCCTGGCTGCCCTTCCAATCCACACTGGTTTGTTCTTCATACTCCCAGGTTCCACCCCATTGCTGGGAAGTCATGAGGCCAATAGAGAAAGGACCAAAGAACACGAACCATGAATAACTAATACAGGTGGCTCCGTACATATCCTGTCGTTTTGACCTGAGTTGACCACACAGGTCGCACACGGAAGGTGGTTTTGTTGCTGACAAGAACCGGAGTTCAGCTGGGAAAAGTTCCATCCTGAGCAGAGGCCCTGGCTCCAGTGCTGTCCAGAAAGAGATGACTTAGCGCATGAGGTGTGGACCTTAAGCTAGGCCCTAATTACCATCTACTGTGGGGTTCCCCCTAACCTGGTAGATCTCCTTGGGGCTGGGGGTTTGTTCTAATGCCAGCAGGAAGAGGAATGGAGAAGACCCTTGTCTGCTAACATGCTGTAAGGACTCGTTCTTCACCATGGAGTTTTCTATCTCTAGGTTTTCATGTCTCTTGTACACCAGTGCTTACCTCGGATAATGTCGCGAGTAACAGGCCTGTTTCTCTCTATCCAGACCAAGCGGTGTCAGTTCCTACACTTAGCAAACCTATTACAGGGTGCCCTAGACTAAGTCTTCACTAGAGCAGACAGGCTCATCGTTCCCATAGAGATCCTGATGGATTTGAACCACTGCCTATGAGATTAGTGGTCTCACACCTACCAGCAGTGCCAATGGGGCTCATTTATCTGTCTCTACAATCGTTTCAAATGAGATTTATTTTCAATTTTCCGTAAATCCTTAGATTGTGCTTCCCCACTAAATCATTTTCCCTATCCTCATTGCGCACTGGGGATATGAGCCCTTTCCAGTAACAAAGGAAAGGCTGTGAGAGCCTTAGGATGCGTGCTTTTAGGCTATCATTTTATTGACTTCAAACTACTGTCTGGAAAATTAGCTCTGAAGAACTTCCTCTAAGTCATCATTCTGACCAAAGGGCAGACTAATATGCTCACCAAAGTAAGATAAGGTATATTCCCACTGGTAAAAGATACTTTTCTTTAAAATCTACTTGATTTTTTTTAAAAAAAGAAAGACTTTTTTGTAAACACCTTTGAGAGCGGCTTCTTTTCCATTGAAACCACAACCACCCATTTCTAATCTCCATCTCAACACAGCCTCTGTCAATCTGTCCCTCAAGAAGTGTGAGATCCCAGAAAAGTAACTCACCTGACTCCTTCAAGTCCCACTGCTTATGTGGCACCGAATCAAAGATTGATGCATCTGACTTTCACTTATCCAGACATTTCTGCTTCTAACTACTTTCTCAAGAGTTAAGCCTCTCGCTTGGCATATGAAAGTTGTACGTTGAATAAGGAGAACTGGAAGAATCAATGCATCTGAATTCTGGTGCTGGCGAAGTGGATCGAAAGCACCATGCACTCCGAAAACAACAAAGAAATGTGTCTTGGAAGAAGTATGGATAGAATGCTCCCCAAAGGCAAGGGAAGCAAGACTTCGTCTCATGTCGTTTGGACATGTTGCCAGGAGAGACTGGTCCCTGGAGAAGGACATCATGCTTGGTAAAGTGCAGGGCAGTGAAAAAGAGATCCTTTGATAAGATGGATTGACACAGCGGCTGCACCAGTGGGCTCAGGCATAGGAACAATTGTGAGGCTGGCGCAGGGCCGGGCAGTGTTGTGTTCCGTTGTGCATAGGGTCGCTATGGGGCAGAACCAAATTGATGGCACCTAACAATAACTCCGATCAAGAAAGCATTGAAATTCTACCCCCCTCACTCCCCAGCCATCACCTTGGTTCAAAGTGCCCAATGCGACAGAGGAGAGCCGTGCCTCTGGATCCCTCAAAGTGTAAATCTTTATGGGAATGGAAAGCCTCGTCTTTCTCCTGTGGTTTTGAACTGCTGACCTTGAAGTTGGCAGCCCAACATGTAACTCATTATGCCACCAGAGTTCCTATTGCATTTCTGCTAGTAGAACAATTATTCTGGAGTTGCAGAAAATGCACACACTGCTACATGCTAACATATCAAATAATGTCTCAGAAGGGAGCCTAGTATCATAAACATATGTGCAAGTCCTGCAAGATTGAGTGTGCAGCTGTTCCTGTTTCGCTCAAACATGAACCAAAAGCTGGAGACAGAAAAGGGTGAAATATTCTCCTTTCAAAAAAGCTTCAAGCAATCGAAGGCCAGAGACCCCTTCCAGAGCCTAATAGATATGCTGGTTTTCACCAGTCCTCTGTCAGGCTGTGGAAACAAGGCCGGTGGAAAGGAAGGAACATCAAACTGTTGGAATGAGAGAAGAAAAGATCCAAACATTTTGAGGGGTTCTTGGTCTAAAAGGATAGTTGTCAATAAAATTCCACTTCTGTGTCAGAAGGTTGCCCAGCAAAGGGGAGAAGTGCCCATTGCAAACAGCTGTAGGCTGGTCTTCCAGCCAAAGAAGGCAATATCAAAGCTTCTCGGGAACGAAATTGATGCTTCCAACCTCCCCAGCCTCTGCTGGCATGGGCTCCCAACATCTGCCTGCTGAGAAGCAGATGGGCCCAAGACACCACAGCAGGTGTGAGCTCAGGCCTGAGGCCAGAGGGAGCTCAGAGAGGACGGCTGCAGCCTCCAGAACACGGCATCACAACCAAGAGAGTACAGGGAGGTGAATGCCAGGATGGGGCAGATGAGTTGGGAGAAAAGTCAAAGAAGTGAAGAGACTCCGTGAGCAGGACTGGACTTTGAAATCAAAATGACTAGAGCATTCCTGGCTGGTTCTCATCGCTGCCCACAGAAAAGCTCTCAATATTAAGTGGATATAAGTGTTCGTGAGAGAAAATTAAACTTGGATTGTAGAAATGCAAAGCATACACAAGCATCTGAGCTTTTGCTTGCAACCCATTCCTGCTTCATTAGAACTTTTTGTTAAACAGGAATGATTTATTTGCAGACAAAAGAATTTCCCCACCAGTTTTTCCATAGCAGTTTCAAATCTGTCTTCAGTCATTAAACACACACACACAGAGAGAGAGAGAGAGAGTTCACATGACATGTAATTCTAACAAAGCTGCTGTTTCCATTGTCAAGTTCTCTCCACAGCTCACACATTCCTCCTGTACCAGTAGGAAAACCTGGGTATCCTACTTAATCTTATCCTACTCAAACCTGGTTATCCTACTTAATCTTCAAGCTTGAATCCAAGCTTGCCGTGATGGCGATTACATTACTAGATAACAGTGAGGGGTTTAGAAACCTCTACCAGATTATGGTGGTATTGTCATTTGGGGGCAATATGTTGATTTGATTATTAAACTTCATAAAATCTTTCTATATTGATTTACATCCTTTGTGATTTCATATAAAACCAAGCAGGGAGCTCAGAGCACTCTTGCTTCATGTAGCTTCTACACAAAGCCCAATAGAATATGGTCCTAAGGATTTGGGGTTTCTTCATATTCTCAACACTTCAAACAGTCCCTGCCTCCATAAACATATATTCAATAAAAGAGTAAATATTTAACTATTAACAAAGAGTCTAGTGCCAAATACAAAATGAAAAACCAAATGCATAGAATTTCAGGGCAGAGGAAGTTCATCTTGATCTTGATCTAGCAGTAACCAAGCTATAGATATGGGGTGGGGTATGTGTCCTCCAATTAAAACAGTATCCCTCACTTAGTATTAAGAGGGGATTTAGAAAACTAAGCCGAACTTTGTGATTCCAATACAATCTATGAACAGCCATAGAAACAGAGTGCTACCTATGTAAAGCTTCAGCTGACTGATCCAGAAAGTTATTACATTTAAAATTAATATGCCCCAGCCTGAGGCAAAGGCCATAATATGGAGATTAATACAAGTATATCACAGAAAAATCCTTAGTCTTCTAAGAAGACCAAAGAAGAATTGATATATCTCAATTATGTATCATATAATGAGGACTATTGAATGCACCGTGGACTAGCAGAAGAACAAATAATTCTGTCTTGGAAGAAGTACAGTCAGTCAGAATGCTCCTTAGAAGCAAGGATGGCAAGACTTTGTCTCACATGCTTCAGACATATTATCAGGCATATCCAGTCCCTGGAGAATAACGTCATGCTTAGTAGAATAGCAGGTCTGTAAAAAAAGAGGAAGAGCCTAAATAATATGACTTGATACAATAGGCTGCAACAATAGGCTAAGCATAGCCATGGTAAGGGGGATAGCATAGGATGGAGAAATGCTTCGTTTTTACACAGAGTTGCTATGAGTTAGAAGCAACTTACTGGCACCTAACAAGTACCTCAAGCTATTTACACTTCTGAGAAAATCCCAGAATATTGTGGCCAAGTTTAATTTTCACAGGAAGTTTGACTTTTCCAATTTTACATGCATTTAAAAATCATGGGATGGTATAGTAATGGTAGGCTAAAACTATTAAGTTACATTCAAAAGATGGCTTGAGGATTTTAAGGCTTTTTCAATAATTTTAAATCCAACAAATGTGCAGAGGTTAAAATATTAATGACTACCCAGACATTCAATATGCCATTCATTCTGAAACCAACAAACAAAATCACACTGGTTTAATGCCGCCAACATCTGTTTGGAAAGTTCTCCAAGATAAAAGTTATGAATAACCACTAAACTCATTAACAGAGTATTGTGCTCTCAAAGTTCTCAAACTTTAGAGACAAGTTATATCCTAGAGCAACAGGATTCTCATTAAATTGTCTATTGGGAAAGTGAGAGAAACAAATGAAACCAAATGATATTATGTAATTGCCAGAGACCTAGAAACCTATTGTTAATCTTGCTTGCGGGACTTGAGTGGAGTGATAGAATTGCTTTGGCTGGACTACATCCCACAGATTGAACGTGACAGAAAATCCATGCACAGAGGGATACACTTGCTTTGGAAGACAATGGGCAACCACATTGGAAAAGAACAATTAAATTAGAGGCACTAATTTAAAAGAAACCAGTTAATATGTCTTTTGTTTTATACCAAAGGGGTTGTTAGCCAACTCAAGAGGAGTGAGGCAGAACAGCAAAACAGCATATTTTCCTATCAGGTACATTCTTAGAATTAAAAAAAAAAAGTCATTTTCTAATTATCAACTGCAATGGCCAACCGCTACTAAAACATTTTTGCCCATCATGTTAAAAGTTGAAATTATTCAATGGCATGCTTTTGTGTGTAGAACTCCATACTCTATCATTAACTAGTTCATAAATAAATTATTTTTCTAAATTCATAAATTAATCATGTCAATATGCATAAAATGATGAAATAGTAAAGCAAACATAGAATACCTTTATGATATGAAATAATCCTGTGGACTCGTGACCCCTGTTGCTGTCGTGGTTCCGCAATGGGCTGCGATCCACATGGTGGGCAGTTCAAAATCAGCAGCAGCTCCGAGAGAGAAAGGCAGGGCTTTCTACTCCCATAGACAGTTACAGTCTCCCAAAGCCAAGGGGGCCCCTCTGAGTTAGCATTGACTGATGGCAGTGATTGTGTCGATTAATAGCCACAGAAGAAGGGAAACGTCGGTAGGAAACAAGTTAGCCAGCAGGGATGTAACGTTATGGTCCCTCACATTCAAATAAGTATAAATGGAGAGCACGCTTCAGGTGTATTGTTGTTCTTTGAACCTCAAGAACTTTGGAACAGAAATCACTGTGATATTGCCTGCCATGCAGCGACCTTGGAAACGTCCTTGTTGCCATGGCATCTCAGATAAACAGCGCTGCAGAGAACAGCTCTGAAGATACAGAGCACATCAAGAAGGGAGTGTAACAGAAGCCAAGCCACGAAGTTCCCAAAGTATCGCGACCATAGACTCCCGGAGGAAGGGGTGGCAGCACTTGGCACCCCATCTGAACTGACTGGGGATTAATTACAAGGGGACCAAACTGAATGTCTAAAGGTGTCACTGGGGTAAGGGACTGGGGGCGGGGGAACTAAACTGCTCTGTCTCTGACTGCAGGAATGGCAATGAGGACATTTAGGATGCTCACCTGTCAGCCAAAAAGGGTGTGTGAGTTTCTAGGCTGTGGGACCAGGGAAATGCAGCTCTGGAAGAAAGGGGAACTGGGCGGATGGCTTCTAACATGTACAGAGAGATAATCATCTGCGCTATGTCAGGATCCTACTTAGTCATGGGATCTTCTGTATGCTTTTGTTTTCTTCGTTTGGTTTGGTGTTTATCTATACAAGAAAGGCAGGGTAGGCAATTTTACAGAGATGGAGACTGGCCCAGTGGTTGCTGGGGGGCATGGGAGTCAACGATGTTGGGTGCAGGGGAATAGCAGGTGTTCTAAAATTGATGGTGAGGAGGGTGCAGCTTTCTGGGTGTGTTTGAGCGAATGAGTTGTGGCTGAGAGCAATTACTGAGAGGTGAATGATGAGTAAACATGATGGTGGGGCTAGAGGGGGAAAAAAGAGGAAAGAAGAAAAAATATGTAAATACATAACTATATGGGTACTTGTTTATATATGTATTTATATGCAAATGCAACAAGGAAGCAGATGGACTTTGGGCCTCTACTTAACTCTTACCTCAGTACAAGGGTTTGTTCTAATAATGTGGCAATGTATAATCCTCATCTTCCTGACTTGATCGCTGAAGACAAAATGGGTACATAAGCCAATGTGGTAAAGAAAGCTGATGGTGCCCAGCTAATAAAAAATACCGGATCTGGGGTCTTAAAAGCTTGTATATAAACAAGCAGCCATCTAGCAAGGAAGCAACAAAACCCATATGGAAGAAGTACAGCAACCTGCGTGATCATGAGGTGTCAACAAGAAGAGGTATCAGAAGTTCAAAAACAAGAAACCAAATGGATGTAAAGGGGCCTGGATATAGCAGAGACCTCACACCCTCCTGTAAGATAATTGGGCAGTCTCTCTCAGGAGGGCCACACTGAAAGGATGATAAATCCAGGGTATACAGCACTGATGAACCACATAACTATCCTGTAGTTCTCTAATATTTCCTCCCCTTGCTATTATGGTTTTTGCTTGTTTTACCTCATTAATCATGTTAGATTTACGTATGTTCATCTGTACACTTAAGATCATTCAGTACATGAAATCCAAGATAGATAACCCTTCAGAAACAGTAACGGAAGTGATGATTCCTTGAGGGTATGGGAAGAGGTGGGGGAAGGAAGGGGAGCTAGGGGGAGCTGATAGCATTGATGACTGTATAACCCCACAAAAACAACAGAATTGCATTGTGTAAGACAATGGGGGAGGGAGGGAGGAATTATAGGATAAATAATAGGAAAAATTGGGAAAATTAATTTATAGGGTAAATAAATAATTAATTAATTATTCCTGGAGGACAGGAAGGGGATAAAAAGGAGCTGATATCAAGGAGTTCAAGAAGAAAGAAAATTCTTTGAAACTGATGTGGTAGCAATTGTACAACACTCCTTGATGTGATTGAACTATGAAATGTTATGATATCTCTAAGAGATCCAAATAAAAGGATTTAAATTTAAAAAAAAAACAACTGCAGTTGGAACAGTGGTTCACAACCTTCTAATGCTGCAGCCCTTTAATAGAGTTCCTCAGGTTGTGGTGACCCCCAACCATAAAATTATTTTTATTGCTACTTCATAACTGCGATTTTGCTACTGTGATGAATCAGGTGACCCCTGTGAACGGGTCATTGGACTCCCCTAAAGAGGTCGCAACCTACAGGCTGAGAACTGCTGAGTTACAAACACTAAGCTTGTGCAATAGAACAGCAAGTGGTACAGAGCAATGAAGTCCTCAGGGAATACCAAAAAACGGTCTTTGGGGCCAGGGCATGGCACCCCATCAGACTCAACTGGAAACACTTCTAAAGGTCAACAAACAGACCTTGAACTATGTATAAGCTTTTCTCTTTTTTGTCGTTGGTTTTTATTGGTTGTTGTTGTTTTGGTCTCTTTTGCTGCTTTATTTTGTTCTGTCTTGTTTTTTGTGCATATTATAATCTCTGCAGGTCTATCTAGATAAGATAGCCTGGATAAACAATCTAGAGGAGAAAACAATGGACTGACAAATTCCAGGGGGATATGGAGAGAGGGAGGTGGGGGAAAGGAAGTGGGTGTTAACAAACGCAGGGATAAGGGAGCAACACATGATCTAACATCAATGGGGAGGAGTGTGTAGGAGGCCTGGTAGGGTTTGCTCAAGGGCAATGCAACTGAGAGGAATTACTGAAACCCAAATGAAGGCTGAACATGATAGTGGGATAAGAGGAAAGTAAAAGGAAATAGAGGAAAGAACTAGGAGGCAAAGGGCATTTATAGAGGTCTAAATACAGGCATGTATATATGCAAATATATTTATATGTGATGATAGGGAAATAGATCTGTATACATATATTTATAGGTTTAATATTAAGGTAGCAGATGGACATTGGGCCTCCACTCAACACAAGAACACTTTGTTCTATTAACGTGGAAATCCATGATGCTCACCTTTCTGACATGATCAATGAAGACAAAGCAGGTGCATAAGAAAATGTGGTGGCTTCCAGGTGTCTTTCTCACCAACTACAATGAAAAAGAAGCATTCCCTTGAGTCCACAGTACAGAAACTACAAGCTAGCTGCCCGGGCCAAGCCCACTATCTCTTCTGGGCCTACAGTTTCTCACACGATGCCAAGAACACTTTTGAAGAAACCTGTCCATACTGTTTCCAATTGCTGGTGTTGGATAACTCCCAAGTGTGCCTCAAGCCATAGCCCAAACTGACACACAAAATACAGAAACTTCTGAATCGAGAAGCAAAAAGTTACACTCAGTTTTAAAGAAGCAAAAATTGTGGAAAAGTATAAAGATGCCAAAAGTGTATTGTTGGTTACTTGTAAGACATGTAATAGAGCAATTAAATATCAAGGGAAAAGTAGAAGCTTTCTCTCCTCCCCGAAGAGCAGTCTTGGCACTGCTACGGCTAACCCCGCTCTAAGGACACTGAAGGGGAAGGCTCTGAGTTCTGCGAACCGCAATCAGGAGCGGTCCAGTTCCGAAGGCAAGAGCCCAGCCTGGATATTCAGAACACCTACATCTGCACAGTCAACACCCATTTTCTCTTCCACAAGAAGTACGAGCCAAACAAAGAAACACTTTTCTCAACTAAAAATGTTGCTCAGTCAGCAAGAATCCCAAAAGAGCCCAAAGATGGACTTCCATTGATTCCTTGTCGCCTCTGTAAAGGATGGATCTTGAAAATAAGAAATGCCTACTGTAATTTCTGAAATTAAAACGAATCAGTAAAACAAGAACTTTTTGCTTAAAAACAAATGAATTCGAGGTTCAAGAGCAAACTTTTCCTTGGCATTCATCAATGATTATGGGGAAATACCTTACTGGAACGACTACCTGAATCCTGCCTACTGCTGAAGGTGGTTGTATCACAAATCATAGGAAGGAGTCAGGAGATATGTGGACCTTAAAACGTTCTTGTGATTTATGCCGTTTTCTTTCTAAGGGCTAATTCACAAAGAGGACAAAGCATCTCGTGTGTCGCCACAATCACCTCAATAGCTTAATCTGTAAAATGTCAATGCTGTTGCTATTTTGAGAACAAAATAACATGCTCTGGTGAAGACCTATTTCCAGGTCTGAAAATTACATCCGCGCCAGAAGAGTTACAGCTTTGCTATCTAAAATATTTTCTGGAACAGATACACCTTTAAAAAAATGATGAGGTAGGGGTGTAGTCAATGTACATTTTTAAAAGCTCTTCAAATAAATGATTTAGATACTTTGGACTATAAAAAAAAGAAGGAAAGAAAAGAAAATGTCGTAAAGAAAGTTGACGGTGCCCGGCTATCAAAAGATATAGTCTCTGGGGTCTTAAAGGCTTGAAGATAAACAAGTGGCCATCTAACATGGAAGAAGCACACCAGCCTGTGTGATCACGAGGTATCAATAGGATGAGGTATCAGGCATCAAAGAACAAAAAAATCATATCATTGGGAATAAGGGAGAGTGTGGAGTGGAGACTCCAAACCCATCTGTATGCAACTGGACATCCCCTTACAGAAGAGTCATGAGGAGAACCTGAGCCAGTCAAGGGGAAGTGTAGCAACGATGAACCTTTCCTCTAGTTCTTTAATGCTTTCTCCCTCTACTATCATGACCCCAATTCTACCTTACAAAGCTAACCAGAGCATGTACATGGGTACATATAAGAGCTGAAAACTCAGGGGATCCAGGACAGATAAACTCCTCTGGACCAATATTGTGAGTAGCCATACCAGGAGGGGAAGGGAAGGCCGGGAGGGGATGGGGAGGGGAGAAAGAGGGACCCACAGTGATTTAACTATAACCTTCTCCCATGGGGATGGACAACAGAAAAGTGGATGAAGAGAAACATCAATCAGTGTAAACATGAAAAAAATAATAATTTATAAATTATCAAGGGTTCATGAGGGAAGGAGGGAGGGTGGGTGAGGGAGGGGGAGAAAACAATGAGGAGCTGATCCCAAGGACTCAAATGGAAAGAAAATGTTTTGAAAATAATGATGGCAACAAATGTACAAATGTGCTTGACATAATGGATGGATTATGATAAGAGTGATTTTTTAATTGCATCTCAGGATATCTCTGGTTCAGCCAACCTTTGACAGTCAGAAATATATGTTCACCTGCATTCATGATCTGCATACTATTTCTCTCAATTTACACAATCTGTTAGGTCAAATTAACACCCTGTTAGTTTTCAAATCTATCTCCCAGGTCACTTCTGAAATAGCCATTAACTGGCTGCTGGACCCCCGGAGAAAGATCCATCGATACACGAAACTTAACATACTTAAACAATGTTAATTAGATTTTCTCAAATTGGCTCTGACTCATGTACTTTGGTAGCTCTTCCATCAATCCAGCAACTAAAGATATATTAATTCCTATCTGGAGTGAACTTGAAGTCATCCCTGAATCTTGCCTTTCATCATTTTTCACATCCAATAAATCAACTGCAAAGTTCCCTATATTAATTTTCCATCAAGTGTTCTCTTATCACCAATCCTGTTAAAAATGTCCCGATCCCGCTAACTTACCGGATGTCCAACAACAGCCACGTTAAATATATCTTTATAAAATAATGTCAGAGGCTCTTCAGAAAGCTGAAAAGTCTTCCTTATTAATGGAGTTCCTCGAATGTACCATCTGTCCTTCCTTACCTCCTTCTGGCTCTTCTATTATCATCCAGTAATCCTTATGGGAGTCATGGCTTCCACTTTCTCGGTTGTTTCTTCTCTCTCCACCACCTTGAATGTTGTCTCCTGAACCTGAAGTCCCTTCTGTTCAGATGATTGATTTCTGCTTAACCATCAAGATTGAGGCAGGTAGTGTCTCCTGAGGACACCTCTGAGATCCTTCCCGGATGCATTACAAATCCCTATTTAGTTCTCTCCAATTCTCTGCGGAAAGCTCCCTTTGTGTTACTACTTAACTCCATTAGGTTCTATTGGGTTTCTTCTTCGCGTGGGGAAGAGCAACTGAAAGAAAGGAGGTGTGAATTATTTACTTCATCTTAGCCTGAAGAGACCACCATCACAATGCCTGGCCTGTCATGGACAGGCTATCATCACAAATGAATAGTATATGAGTGAATTAATAGACAAATGAAAGGGTGGCTAAGGAGACACAGATAGTTACAACGAAGGGCATCTTGTTTCCTTCCTCTAGATTCTTCCTGTATTTTATAGACCTTTGCCTGAAGCCACCCTTTAGGTCCTGTTTAGACCTATCGTGAAATGCCAGGCAATATTATATTACATATGGTGATGTGAAATTACTTGGTATGGCTCTTAATATACCTAGTCCTTTTAACTCCTGCCAAATGACTGGGTGAGTGCATGGAAATAAGGTGTAGAGGCCTCTAACTCAGAGACGGGTCAACTTGCCATGGCCATCTCAGAAGCAATAGCAGAGAACCCCATGGCCATCAAGAAAGCAGAGCCACCAACAGTGTGTGTACTAGATTCTTGTATGAAAGTGGCAATGGCAACAGAGACATCAGAAGCTACAATGGAAAAACAGTGATACAGAAAGGTGGACATCCCAATCCACATGACAAGTAAAGTCAAGGGACCCAGGACATCAGCAGAGCTAAAGGAGCTTTGTAAGACTGGCCTGAGCAGGACAAAGGTCAAGAACCTACATGAATGAGAGAGTCTGAGAACGAGAGATCAGAGATTGCAGGTATGGACAAAAAGTGCTGCTACAGACAAAGACTTGTATCCTTGATGTTTTCTGATCTTGACATGTGACCTGCTAACTTTCTGAGGTAGTTTACTGTGCCAACCTGGCCGATAAACACAGGTGGGATTAATTGAAGGATGGAGAGATAAATGGCTCGGTGAACCTTGCCTTTCTTGTCTCTTGCCCTTTGATCATTGGACTAGTGTGTGGCTGCGTTGCTTGTTCTGTGCCTCCATTTTCAAGCTACACTACCCGTGGAACACCTAACCCGTAGACTGTGTCACTGTAATTTGAGGTTCCTTCAAGACCTGCTTCCCCATACAATTGGAATTTACATCTCCTGAGCTGGGGACTATCAGACCCTGTCACGTGGCTGACTCTTGGTGACCTGCCTTGCCATTTGCTGCTTCTCCCCAGATAGCCTGAATTGCTCTACAGAGGACTACCTGGTGGCCCTCAAGACTTGAAGGATTGCCAGTGTCTCACAACTGTCTCATGGGAGTGAGTTGCACTGAGCCATTTGTACTGCTTTATAATTTAATTAACTGTTTATTTCTTATGTTATATATCTATCTGTATAAGTATATATAAAATTATTAGCAATCTAGTTCTGTCTTTCTAGAGAACCCTGTCTAACACACTTTCCTAATAAACATCTATCATCATAAGCATTGCCTGTGAGTTCTGTGTGGCCATTGGATTGGACGATGAAAACCATCAAAGATGCAGAGTGCCCAGGGAAGAACCATAGGTGTTAGAACAGGATAAAGGAAGTTGAAGGGTGGAGGCATGTCTGACCTCTGCCTTAAAGAACTCAGCCTTGAGCAGGTGTGGAATGGATTCTCTCTCCCCTTCGTGTAGCTTGAGGAGGTTAGATAAGGGCCCCACGCCATTTCCTCATTAGATTTTACCTTTCATACAAATGAAAAGGCTTAGAATAAGTGGACGCCGAAACATTTCTAGCAAAGAGAGTAGAAGCATCACTGATTCATTTCAGCATCTCAGTCCCCCCCCCCCGTAGCAATATAGAGTCTCCATTTAACAAATGAAGAAAATATTGATCCAGGAGCATTGTCTCTCTTTGAAGCAAGCAAATACCTTTCAAGATCATTTCCTTTTTACTTTGTTTTGTTTTCTTTTGTCTTTGTCCTCTTTGAAGATGGCAAGAATGGATCAGGAAAAAAATGAAAATGTTTATTCAAAATTTGCCAAAATAGACAAGTGCAAAAGGAATATTAATAATGAGCTTCTCAACTGATTCCTGCTGTGTGCGTGTAGCACCTGTTTCTGACTGGCTGTTTGTCCTGACTGCACTGGAAGTAACCAGACGTTCTCTTCCGATGTGTGATCATTAATCCTTTTTCAGGAACCAGATCAGTTCAGGGCACTGCATGCATTCATTTAAGATGCCAGGGGCAGGGTGAAACCTCTGTCATGAACTTATGTAAGCAGCTATCCCGGGTGTGGGTGGGAAAGGATCGGCTCCTCTCTGCATCATCTCCACACGCTACGCCCTCAGAGCATCACATGGCCCACATAGCTCCAATTCAGTTCATCGTTCCAGATAATTATTGGTCGTGTTCTCCATCTTCTCAAGCAAGCTGCATGCCAATAAAAGATGCCCTAATTGAGTCTATAGGGAAAACACTTGTTATACATGAAAATCTTATAGTGCACACTTTAAATATTCAATAGCTATTTGCAAAGGGTAATAAAATGTGCGAACTGAAAAAAAAGAATTGTTATAACTTTCTCTTTTTCTTTTGATTTCTGGGGTTAAAGAAGCATAGATAATATCATTTTCAAATCCTAAACTTAAAATGGATCCCATTTCATTAATAGTTGCTTATGACAGAACAGCTGTTCGAAAGTGGGCAGCTTTTTGCAGCTCAACATCAGCTCTAAAATGACCATCAAAGTTTCCACAGTAACTGTTGACTGCACTTTGACTCACTCTTCTAAACAAAGTCAAAGAGAGGCAAAGGCAGGCAGGGATCTCAATAGCAATCTACGTTGTAGCTGTACACGCTCCCCTCCCCCTCCTTTTAATAATAAGGAGTCATATGCCTAACCAAAAGCAACTGCAGGCATGAAAATGTAGGAGAGACAGACACCTGGGCAAGGCTTTGCTGAGCCTAACTTCCCCTGATGCTTTTGCCCCAGGGAGCTACGTACTCAGCTGCTACAGGGAAGATGGCCAACGTGGACCCACCACTGGCTCTGTGTAGAAAGATGCGGCAGTCTGCTTCGATAAAGATTTACAGCCTTAGAAATTCTATGTGGCAGGTCTACTTTGTCCTGGAGGGTCACTATGGGTCAGAATCTACTGGACAGCAATGAGGTTGATGTTTTTCTGCACAGATGAGCACTGCCATTGCAAAGTGGACTCCCAGAGCGGCCACTTCTCACTGAAAAACTACAGGCCCAAACAGAGATAAAATACCCTTTCTTTGCTTCTTTGAAACTGAACAAATATTTGGGAAGATACAGCAAGATGGTAGCCAGAATATGTGCATTAGGCACTGACCGTGGCGCCTACCCTGTAGCCCTGCCCTTCCTATGAAGCAACCCTAGTCGTCACATTGACCACCCACGGAGAGCGAGCTACCATCCACCACTTTGCTCCTGGGCCCACCACGACTGATTGGCCCTAGAGATGGCACCTGACACGGCGAGGAAACCCAGGGTCCACTGCACGATCTGTGGTCCAGGATCCTGTCAGAAATCTAAACCGAAATATGGGAGAAAAAAACAACAGAGTTGGCAATGGGCAGGGAGGCGGCCAAGCCTCATAAGACAGTGTTGGGGCATGGAGGACCCGTGTCCAGCGAAAGTAGGTTGTGTCAGAGGTAGAAGTACAGGATTAAGAAGAATTCGGGGGTGGGAGATGAAAGGACATGGAAAACAGAGAGAATAAAACTGTGCAGGGCTTAGGACAGATTGATGAGGTGGCAGCTGATCCCTCACCTAGCAGTGTGGGTCATGAAGCTCGCGCAATAACACCCTGAGTTACTGAGAGCACTTGGCTAGATGTGTCCTCTGTGTTTCATCTAGCCCACGATGTCGATATGTCAGGGGGCCTCAAAAATTGGTGCCTACACACCCATTATCTTCTCATTCCTCTTTTTCCTTGAACGTCTTTAAGACCCCTCATATAGACCTCCATATGATTATATACATATGGATATATGTGTGTGTGTATATATACATACATGTATATATATGTATGCATATATGTATGCATGTATAAATATGCCCACTTAGGTGTATAATTGCAACTCACATAATTACTTGCAACACATAGGAATTATTTGATGCTATTTTATGTCAATATTATGCAGAAGGTGACAAAATAATGCCACCCTGAGCTTTTTCCAGAGAAAAGAATTTCAACAATACTTACAGTTTCACGGAGCGTTTTCACATAAAAACAAATTGCTTTCAGCACCTACACCTGTAACAGATTGAATTCTGTAACCACAGTTGTCTCAAAGCACGGCTTTCGTGACCGTAGTGTGTGAAGCAAAGTGGATTCTGCAGAGAAGGCGGTTGCCATCATAGTTGTTAGTTCTGTGGCGGCAGTTCCTACTCTATATTCAGTAAGGGGTCGAGGGTTGAACCACTGGGCCACTCAGGCACGCTGTATTTGACTTAGAAGTATATAAAATACCCGCGGACTTCCAAAGGTTTGGGGAAATGGAATTCAAAGATCATGGGATTCGCCCAAGAATTCTCTTGAAGCCTCCTCACAGCGCTGACGCTTAGGAAACACTTCCTCTGGGCTAGACACAGGTCAGAGCGCTTTACAGAATCCACTGAATTCTCAGAGCACATTTCTGAAGCAGAATAGCGTTCCTCTAATTTCCAAGAGAGGAAATGGAGACACACACATGCAATGTTGACGCGTGCCCACAAATGCAGTGTTACTCTGACTGGCCTAACGAGAAGCACATTAATTTGGGGGCATGATTGCGATTTCCGAGACTGCACGTAATGAGTGGGAATTATTTGCTCTGTTTTTATGTCAACACGTTGGTTAGTAGAGATAAGTACACAGAGCTGACATCTAAAACCCTGCCAGGCTCCAAATAGAAGCCCCAGGAACGCAGCAACAAGGCTGGTCAGCCCGGTGTTCATTTGAGGTGCATGTTTTGTCTCTTCCTAATCGCCTCCCAAGGATTCAGTTGCCATGTGAGGAGGACCTTGGAGGGTGGAGGATTGGGGTCTTGTGCAGACTGATTTAATGGATACCAGCAGTTCTCTGCTGCTCTTGTGGTCATGGACCCCGAGTTGGCTCTAACTCACAGCAGGGTAGAATCGTTAAAGGGGAAATAAATGTGGCTGGGTCATTCCCTGAGTCCTCATTGGCCTTTCACATCATTCTGATCCCACCCAGGTCTTTCCCATTGCCTGGAATGCTGGTGCTCTCCAACGTTTTCACGCTACCTTCTTAAATGCTATGCATTCCTTCAACAGTCATTTCAATCAAAAGCCTCCACTAAACAATTTTTCTGAAAATCTGAATTGTTAACTATGTTGAGATAAAATCCTATTTTTGTGCAAATAATTTTAAAAATAGTCTCCCCGCCCCCCAAAAATCGAACTCATGGCCATTAAGTCTATTCTAATTCATAGAAACACTATAGGACAAAGCAGAGCTGCCTCTTTGG
This sequence comes from Tenrec ecaudatus, assembly GCF_050624435.1. Lineage (NCBI taxonomy): Eukaryota > Metazoa > Chordata > Mammalia > Afrosoricida > Tenrecidae > Tenrec > Tenrec ecaudatus. The sequence goes on from NC_134544.1 coordinate 16,922,958, forward strand.
GTTTCTGAGATCGCAGTTCTTTAGGAGAGCTGACAGACTCCTCGTTCTTTGGTGGACAGGCTGGTTGGTTCAAACTGCTGACCTTGTAGCTAGCAGCCCAATGTGTAGCCCATTATCCCACAAGGGCTCCTTATAAAGAATAGCAACCTTGTAATTTTGTATTAAGAGGCAAGTTCTTTTAATAAAAGTTATTGCACTATCAGAGTGTCTAGCTTTAAATTTTTTGAACACAAATTATATCATCTGTGTTCAGTAGAGAATTAGATTTGTTTTTCGTTACAGTTATTAGTCATAGTCTACAGACTGTGGCTCATGGTGGAAATGTACTCGCGTAGACTCCTCCTCCTGACAGTGTCCAGAGTGCCGTGTCACTGGAAAAACTGATGTCATCGGTGCAGTCGCCTAGTGCCACGGAGAGATGATTGACAATGTCTTACTCTTTTGTTTTTATGGGGTTTTGTTTCCCTGCCTTCTGTTTGTTTGGTCGTTTTTGTTTGTTTGTTTGTGTGTTTGCTGGTTGGTGTGTTGCTGCAGGTGGTGCAGTGGCTCTTATGGTGGTTCCATTTTGTCATAATACGACTGCCAAAGGAAACTTGAGTCATGCATAGCCCATGGACAAGCAGATGGATTCTGGGCTCCCACTTAACTCTAGTCCCAATTCAAGAACATTTAGTTCGGATAACACGGTCCTGCTTGATCCTCAGCTTCATGACATGGTCACTGAAGGTAAGGGTGCTACAGCAGAGGGTGGTGAAGAAAGCAGACGGTGTCCGGCTATCAATCAGAATAGTGTCTGGAGTCTTAAAGGCTAGCATTCAAACAAGCAGCCATCTGAGTGAGGAGGCAAATTAGTCCACATGGAGGAAGCACACCAGCTTTTCTGATCCAAAGATGACAATAACAAAATCCAAATGTGACCAAGAGAAAAGCCTCAGAGCTTAAAGGGTGAATGTCCAATTTTTAGAAGGCTATGGAGGCCAGTGGGAGCCCAAAAGCCATCTGCAAAGAATCTAGTCAGATGGAGCTGCTGGCAGATCCCCTCTAGCCACAGGCAAGGATCTCAAACTGCTTTACTATGAGCCAGAGATCATTGTACTATAGGACCTCGGTACTCAGCAGCATCAGTACTTGACATATCAGATTTTTAGGTGAAATGTCAAGAAACTTGTGAGCTCCAACAAAACATTGGGATCCAACCTGACACATGTGATTTTTGTAATCAAAAGCAGTTCAGTTTTCGGTCAATAGACATTAGTTGGTGTTGTTAGTGCTCAACCTTTTGCAGCTGTGTTCCTAGCATTTTGCTATATTTTTCTTAGTTTGTGTGGCTTTTTGAACTGTTTTCAGATAAAAAATTATTGGTCCTAAGAAAGAGTTTTTGAAAAGAATCATTTTGTTCTCAATAGTTGATGGTCATTTAGTAAATCCTTTGAGAAAACAAGGGTTTTCTCAAGGAAACGCCAACAGCAGACCACATTAGATAGATTTTGTTTTTAAGAGTAAACCAGCCAGGCCCTAATAAAAAAAGGTACAGTAGGAAAAAACATCTCCCGAAAAGCAGCTACCAGTTGATTTTATAGAAGGGGATTCCCCTTCCAAACAATGCCTTTCTCTATCCCTCTTCCACATCCATGTCCACAGATCCAGATCCTCATCAGTCTCAAGGTATGGGCCATACCGCAGTTGGTAAACACTTTTTAAATGCTGGTTATTATTTAAATTATATTATTTAACTCTGAACTTACTTACTTTGACTTTTTTGTATAAAAAGGCAAGATTAGGGTAAAAACTTGGTGATCAAGTATGGATTAATCCATTTTCAGTTATTTCTTATGGGAAACGTTGATTTGGGACTCGACTGCATCGCATCTGGACACTCCTTCTAGAACGGTTTTGCGTCGAGGTCAGGGGTTCAACTGTAATTTTAATTCGGCTGGATTGAATTTAGTAGTCAGTTGATCTCCCTCCTCACTTAGCCTGAATGGGTTCCGGGTGCAAGTATCTCTTGTGTGTTCCATGACAAAAAATTCTTCCCTGGCTTTTTAAATATTGATAGTGGTATTTTTTCTTATTCATTATTTGTATTTATCTTGATATTATAATTTCACCTTTAACGCTTTATTTTGTTTTTTATTGTTGTGTTGGGTTTCCCAGTGTGTGAAGCATAGAAGAGGTAGAAGCATAGAGATAATAACTGATGCAGGGTGCATAAGGGATGCAGGAGTGGAGGGTGCGAGATAGGGAGAGTGGGGATTTGGGGAGCAAACAATGTATGTGGTGGTGGGGAACACTAGAACTGATTGTGATTACACAACTCATTGTTAAAGTGATTTAACCATGGGGATAGGGGAAGGAAAGAAAAAAATGTATTGTGGTAATGATTGTACAATTTTCTTGATACGATTGAACTATTGAATTGTATGATGTGTGGATTATGGACCGAAAAAAATGTCTAAAAATAATAATTATCATAATCATATATATTCAGTAGTATCATTTGTGTGACCCTTAAAATGTAATGTATCATAATAAAAATAGCTATTTTATTGTGTAATGGAGAATAAAGTTTTCATAGGCTAAGTATATCAATGCCCAATTGTTTATAAGTCCTCAATATTTCTTAGAAAACATGTATCAATTATTATTTTTATTCCAATATCCCAATGATAGAATCCCTGGTGATATAGTGGTTATGAGTTTGGCTGCGATCCACATGGTCAGCAGTTTGAAACCACCAGCAGCTCCGCGGGAGAAAGACTGAACTTTCCACTCCCATCAACAGTTTCAGCCTCAGAAACCCATAGGGAGTCACTATGAGTCAGCAGCAACACATTGGCAGTGAGTGAGAATCCCAGTAATAATTTACATTTCACATATAGAATTGTCGTTATTGCCAAAGCACTTGTGTCAGTGGTAGACATTTTCAATAGCCATGACTTTAAGATAGCCGAAATAGCTTCAGTTATTTTCTGTATATTTTATATGTGTCGAAAAATGCTATGACAAGGGTCAGGAATACATGTCTTGCTACTTAAGTTTCATTTCGTACATACAAGGACTATTTCAAACAAAATGCTTCTAAACATGTCTCTGTGGTCAGGTGATGGCAAAGCAAGTGTGCTACGGACAGGACTTGGCTGCAGCCATGGTCTTGCTATGATTTTGAGCTTCATTCTGTATGTTTCCCACTCTATCCAGGACCTGGTGATCCCTTTGAGGGTCGTCAGTAGGGATAGCTGGGCATCATCTCGATCTTCTGGTGGCCGTGTCCTGGAAGCCAGGATTGATGTGGTCCACTTGTCCTCTGGTTTAATTGTTTACATAAGTCTTTGATCTTTACTCTTCTTTGCTCTGGACAGAGAGACATTCATTTTGCCATCGGAGATGATGGCTGACCAGCTTTTCAGACCTCTGCCACCATTAATCAAACTAAGATGGAGAACATTGTCTTTGTGGATTGTGTCCTGTCATTTGACTTTGATGTCCCCCATGACCATGGATGGACCTGAGTCCTCAGCCTGAGAAACTCATCCCTTCAAGGGCCTTGACTATGGCTGGGATGTTCTCATAATGTTGCCCACGGCATGCTCTCCTACATCCATGGGTAGACTTACAGCAGATGTCAAAATATATGTAGATAGATGAGGTATGGTTTTGTACATCAAAGTTCTATAACAGTTAGTCATCATTAAGTACTTTCATGATGAATTATGTCCTCCCTGAGTATTGTGTTGAGAATCTGCTTTTATCGATAGAAAGCAGGCTGCATAAAGGGAAACCGTTTTTGAAGTAAGAAGGAGTTTGATACATGCATGGGGCATATCTGTCCAAATGCACTCTCATAGAACAATTAATAGGGTGAGGACTGTATTTCCAAATTCTCACAATTACACAGGCCCCTGTCACGAGGCAGCACACCCCATTGGAAAGGAGAGTCTGAGAGCACCTGAGCATCTGAAAAGGTTGTGTGCAGCATAGGAGGGGAGCTTCAAAAATTGTAGAAAATTCCATTTTCTGTGACCTTTCAGAAGTTCTCTCTTATATCACAAGATAATTTTATATCCTGTTATGCTATTCCAAGAAAAATGTGCTTCTGAAACTTGCTTTGCTCTGCAGCGTTGGTCAAAATAAATGCCTACGACTTATCAGGAAATCGCTATGGGGCATAAACCAAAAGAACACTGCTATCGAATCCATTTCAATGCATAGTGACCCTATAGGACAGGGGGGGAACTGCCCCTGTTGGTGTCTGAGACAGCAAGTCTTTACAGGAGAAGGTGTTACAAGCACAGGTGTTCCTGCAACTTTGCTGTGCACCATTCTTCACTATGCACCATTTGTCCCAAATAAACCCACAGGGATTCTGGGGAAAGGGGGATTGGGCATAGCACTCAGGAACACTATCAGTGAAACAAACACACCAAAAATGAACCTGATAAAAATACTAGGCCAAAATTTGACATGGTTAAATTGTTATAAAATCTGTAAGTGCTACAAACATATGGCACTTTGCCTTGAAAGAGATCCGAAGTTGGCTTGTGGGCATGCGCTTTGAATGAGGACACCTTGTGGTTTGCTCTGAGAGCATAGAGGAAAGATTCTGAAATCTCGTGATGCCCATTGTGGATGACTGTGACTCAGCCCGCGTGCTAGGGACCCAGGTGGGAAGGGAATCTGGGTGGCATCCTGACGTGGTGGAAGAAATTGTGGCTCAGTGTTGATTGCTTGCCTTCCACGCAGGAGGCCCAGCTTTGATTTGTGACCACTGCACCTCATGCACAATCATCGCTCCTCCATCTCAGGAGGCTTGTGTGTTGAAGTGATGCTAAATAGGTTTTAGCCAAGCTTCAAAGTCAAACAAATTAGGAAGACAGACTTATCAATGTACTTCTGAACAATCGACCGAAGAACCCATTTCCTGTGGACTACACTAATCCAGTCCACAACTGATATGGGAATAGTGCGTGACCAGGCAGCAGTAAACCCTGCTGTGTGTGAGGGCCCCTCTGAGTAGGGCTGACTCAGTGGGAGCTAACACCAATGCCCTGATCATCTGGTGAATTTTCTCCATCTCCCTTGTGTTTCTTCTGGACAAAATTGCTCAAAACCAAACACAACATTTGCTCTCTGCTCAAAATGTTCCCTGATACATCAATTAGATTAGAACCACTAGTTTTTAAAGCCAGTGTTAGAGAAAAATGAAATATAATAGGGATGCAAAAGTGAGAGGGTGCTGTTTCCATTGATGCTCAAGGGGGTGTAGGAAATGATTGAGTGAAGTAATGTTGACTTATTTTTGAAAATGTAGGAAACTTCAGAAACTACTAAGCTAATATAAATTCCAAAACTTCAGGAGGGCAGTTGAGTTTGCAGTGTTTTCTAACAGCCTTTGACCTTGAAATCTCCCCCACTCTTATTTGGTGGTAGAACAACTGTTAACATTTCAAAGTAATATGTTCATGCAGCCCAATGGGATCCATACTCTTCTGCTATATTTCATATTTACTTCAAAGAAATTAAGATCAGGTTTTGGCCCCATATATAAATCAATTATGATATAACATAATATGATATGCATTACAAAAAGAAATCTGCAATAAAATGTCATAACTGTTATTAATGCAGCTAATATTTCTGGTTGCATGGTCATAGGACATTATAATCCACCATGGGGAACAGTGAAAATGCCTCCTTGGAGATAACCAAATATCATATCTTCAACATGATCAATGGGATGATCAAGACCTTGTACACCAACACCAAAACATTGAAGTTGAGGTGTTTAAAGTATTTTGTTTTCCAGGATTTCAATTTGATTTGTGTGTCTCTTAATCAAACCCTACTTTGTGAGAAGCCAACAGAAAATGAATAATTTTGCTCCTAATTAGTAATTTTACCCATCATTCTTCTTAAATTCACATTTCATGTAACTGTTCAAAATGTCCACCAGTTCTTTTATTATTCTGTAGTCCATGGGCAAAAGTGCAAGCGATGCCACAAGTAAATATATCCAATTCCAAGTCTTCCTGTGACAGAAGAGGAAGACTGACAAGATGGCTCTTGTTGCTGCTGGCAGTTACCATCCAGTTAACGGTGGTGCCTGGTGGCACCATTTGTGTGGAATAGAATTGCTCAAAGGAATGTGAACCTCGGGAAGCACATTGCCACGTCCATCTCCCAAGATGGTCTGAAGACGATTGCAGCGTCAGGTTTGGAGGAAGACCCTTGGCAACCTTCAATGTACAGATAACATAGGCTTCTGTGCTGAAAGCCCCAAAGACTTGAACCATTTATTGACGCAGTGTGTATTCTTGCTCAAGATGAAGAAAAGAGAAATCCTTGCCACTGGACATAGACATAGTATCATAAGGGAAGAAGTAGCCTTGTTGTCATACCAGGAGAGATGGCGATAGTGGATCACAGTGACAGATCTGACTGGAACAGTGTACCCTTGTGCTTTCATCTCTATTTTGATACATTTTGAGCTTGATGTTCTTTTTAATCATTTCTTTCTTTCTTTCAAATTGGGGCTTATATCCGTTGTACTCTGTTATTGTTGCTAACATGCTTGACTCTCTGTTATGTATCGTTCTATGCTATCCAGTACATGAAACCCAGGTTGGGTGAATCCATAGAGACAATAAGTAGAACAGGTGTTCCTGGGGGGGCAGCACAGGTCAGAGGCAGCGGGGAGCTGGCGTCAAGGAATGCAAGAAGGAGGAAAATGTCTTGAAAATGATTGTGGTGGTGCTTGCTCAGCCCTGCTTGATATAGCTGTACTATTTAATGGTATGATATCTGGATTATGTCATAATAAAATGATTTGGAATAAAAAGATGAATGTTGTCAAGGATTTCATGTACTTGAACCCGTAGCCAATATCCTTGGAAGCAGCAATCAAGAAATCAAATAATGTATGGCATGGATCAAATATGCTGCAAAAGACCGCTTTAACATGCTAAAGAGCAAAGGTGCCACCTTCAAATGAAATGGTTCCTGATACCAAACAGCATTTTCAATGGCTTCACATCCATGAGGAAGCAAGGCAGTGGATTTTAAAAGATCAGAGAACGGCTGGATATGATATTGGTGAAAAATATATAAATGCGCGATCATTGCAAGAAAAAGGGAAGAAATCCGTGTAGAAAGAAGTGCAGCCAGAATATTGCTAAGAAACAAGGATAGCCACGCTTCCTCTCACAGTTTTGGTACGTTATCAGGGGGCTAGTGCCTGGAAAAAGACATCTACTTGTTAAAGTAGAAGGTCGGAGAAAAAGAGGTGCAGTGTATTGGCACAGTGTCTGCATGAAGATGGTGAGGATGGCCCAGGCCCGGGCGGCGTTTCGTTCTGTTATCTCTAGAGTCCCATAGGCAACAACAGCAACAACATCTGTGTGAGTCTGAGTTTCCAGCCTTTCAATTACTAGTGGAGAATCACCCAGGAAACCTGACATAGACTAATCTAATATGACTTTTTAAAAGTTTACATATAAAAAATGACTGTCTTTCGAACAGTGATAAGCTCTTCATAAGGCTTGCTTTTGACAAAGGATCGCCATCCTCTCTCCCAGAAGTCCAACAAACAGGTGATGTATCCTTCCTACGTGAAGGCTGTCAAATACCCAGGATCCTATAAAATCGCCATGGTTGTTAGCAAGGCAAAAGCAGTGCTTTCATGTGTGGGCTGATCCCCAGGCCTTAAGGAGTTAAAGCAAAGCTAGGAAACAGATGCTCCTACAGACCGAAACAGTGCTAAAAGCATCTAGGATCAAGATGAGTTGAAAAGCACTTCAACAAACACATTTCTATTTAATATTTTTTAGGCAATGAATAGAAGGCGATCTCGGCAAAAGTGGCAGAGTAAGGACCTCTGAAGGTCAACAAGAAAATGGTCAAAAATAGCATCATCAACTTCTATAGAACTGTGAATGGTATCCAAAGACTTAGAGAAAAGCAAGTGAGTCATCTTTACAGAAATAAGAAGAGCAAACATTGGGGCATGTCAGCTTAACCAGTTTCCATCTCCTATTCCAAAGCTGTGAGGTCATTTTGGAAACCAGCTTACAATCACACAGGAAACCAGCAACTTGGTAGAAAATAGGATGGGCTGAGTGGAGCTCAGCTCAAACTCCCAACCCCATTCCCAGGTGTCTTTAGATGGACTTTCTGATGTTTCCCCTGAAGATCCCTTAACACAACTGTTATGGCTCAACGCCAATAGCTCAGCAGCTTAACACAGTAAAACACATTGTTCACATCACAGGTTAGTGTAGTTGGTGAGCTGGGCAGGGTGGTGGTAGTGGTGGTGGTGGTGGTGGTGGATGGAGTTGGAGATTTTGGGTCCTTTTATGCAAGCATTTGGGGACCAGACCTTGCTTTGATATAGCTCTGACATGTATGCTATGAGGGCTCACGGTGACCCTAATGACAGATGAGGGAGACGTCATGAAGGAGACAACAGGAGAGAGATCTAAAACCCCAGATAGCCATAGCTGAGAAAGGGTAGTATACAAAATCGCACAGCCTGCTGGTGAAGTCAATGGAAAAGGATTTGTGCTAGATAGTGTTTCATGAGTTTAAAAAGGCTTTTGAGCAAACCTTCAGAAACTCTGGACAATAACTAGCAACTACTAGTCTTCACTTGAATGAAACTGCCCAGGCGTTTGGGGGATTCGTTTCTAACAGCCTGCCGTGATGGAACTAGATGAACGCCAGCGAACAAACAGGCGAAGAGCTACTGTTCCCAGATCAGGACCCAACTGCTCTCTCCTCTCCCCCGAGTTCAGAGTTGGCAGAATTAATTACTCAACTAATTAATTAATACATTTAAAATAGCCCAAGTGAAAAGACAACTTTTCTAGCTCTGATCATAGAAATTCTGCAGCTGGAAATGCAGATATTCACACAATGAATCGATGCTGACTCAGCACAACTGAGCACCGCAGAGCAGTCCTGGGGGTAAAGAGTATCAAACTCTTCCTGGGCGCTGAAAGCCTCATTGTTCTCCCTCAGAGAGGCTGGTGGTATCGAACTGCTAACCTTGAGGGTGGCAGGCCAAAGCATATTACAGCATTTCAGTGATAGTGAGAGCGACAGAGAGGTAAACAACTGTAACTACATTATAGTTTTTCCATCCATATCACAGACTGTGTCTAAAATATCTCCTCCTGATTCTGCTGGCATTTGAAAAGGAAGCCGTACTCGCTGGGATCCTAATTTAAAGGAATGGAGAGGCTAGAAAGATTTGCTACTGTGGTTAAAGAAACAACAAAACACCAAACCTAAAAAGCACACATTTATTTATTTATTTCCCGAGTAGTATATTTTCCACTTCATTTTGTATGTTTTGTGATCGGGTGTTGTGCTATCACAGAATGTCTCCCAAGTTACTCCCCTGACAACATGTGCAGCGAAATCCATCCCAGCCAGCCCTCCCTGCCTCATGCTGCCTACTTGTGGTTGCAGCAGCTCCGCCTCCGACTCCCAGGGGTCCCGCGGAGCGCATCTCTGGAGCCTCCTGGGTATCACCCGGCCCCCACCGCACTCGGGCTGGATTGGCCCAAAGGAAGCAGAGGAGGAGCCATCCTAAGTATGGCTCCCACCCACCCCTCCACACTCCATAAAAATCTGCAGCCTGCACCCACAGCGGCGACCATTCTGACCTGCGCTCCAGGCTGGGAGCCACGCGGGGGGGCTCCCCGGGGCCCCGCCGCTCCTGGGGGACGTCCTGTGAAAAGAGCTGGGCGTCCAGAGGCAAAAGTTAGAGTGGAAGTGAAGACAGCACGGCGACAGGCAGTGTCGTCCCTGGGATGGAGCAGGTGGATGCCCAAGATTTTGAAAGTCACGGTCCGGAGAGTCCTGCAGCAAAGGATTTGAAAAACTCCACCCCGCCGTGAACTTCCTGACAGAGACAGACCTGGGGGGAAGCCCTGGGCTGCTGACCCGGAGTCTCCACCCGGGCGGGCGGGGTGCCCCGGAAGCCAGAGAGGCAGGATGAACTCCACGCACCAGCCCGGGACGCGCACCTCTCTGCACTTTTGGAACCATAGCAACTACCGGCTGCCCGGCAACGCCAGCGAGCCCCTGGGCAAAGGCTACTCGGATGGCGGCTGCTATGAGCAGCTGTTTGTCTCCCCGGAGGTGTTTGTGACTCTGGGTGTCATCAGCTTACTGGAGAACATTCTGGTGATCGTGGCAATCGCCAAGAACAAGAATCTGCATTCGCCCATGTACTTTTTCCTCTGTAGCTTGGCTGTGGCCGACATGCTGGTGAGCGTGTCCAATGGCTCCGAGACCATCGTCCTCACCCTCCTGAACAGCACCGACATGGACGCGCAGAGCTTCACGGTGAACATTGACAATGTCATCGACTCGGTCATCTGCAGCTCCTTGCTGGCCTCCATCTGCAGCCTGCTCTCCATTGCGGTGGACAGGTACTTCACCATCTTTTATGCGCTCCAGTACCATAACATCATGACAGTTAAGCGCGTCGGGATCATCCTCAGCTGTATCTGGGCGGTGTGCACGGTCTCGGGCATTCTGTTCATCATTTACTCAGACAGCAGTGTTGTCATCATCTGCCTCATCACCATGTTCTTCACCATGCTGGCGCTCATGGCGTCTCTCTATGTCCACATGTTCCTGATGGCCCGCTTCCACATCAAGCGCATCGCCGTCCTCCCCGGCACTGGCGCCATCCGCCAAGGGGCCAACATGAAGGGGGCGATCACCTTGACCATCCTGATCGGGGTCTTTGTGGTCTGCTGGGCTCCGTTCTTCCTGCACCTGATATTCTACATCTCCTGCCCCCAGAACCCCTACTGTGTGTGCTTCATGTCTCACTTCAACTTGTACCTCATCCTGATCATGTGTAACTCCATCATCGACCCTCTCATTTATGCCCTCCGGAGTCAGGAGCTGAGGAAAACGTTCAAGGAGATAATCTGTTGCTATCCTCTGGGGGACCATTGTGATCTGTCTAGCAGGTACTAAAGGAGAGCAGAGAGCATGCCAGGAACTCGCACCAGGGACTTTGCCACTCCAGCGCCACTGGAGCAGGGCAGCTTCCGCAACAGTTTCCTCCTCCCCTGCATTGTGGACAATGCCTCTTGCACAAATGTGACTGTGGTTTGTGATGTGCACTCAATTCCTTGTCCTAGCTTTGTATTATCTTTAATGTCATGCTTCTTTGTTTTCCTCTCTCTTTTTTTGTCTGTAAAACGTGAATCCATATTGTAGGTTATAAGCACAATGGGTTTATTAAAAACAAAAGAGAAGAAAGTCCTTATTAAAGCTTAACAGTGTCTCTTGTGATTCTTCAGAATGTAACACTGTGCCTGTCTCCCTCACTGAGAAATCACACTTGGATTAAATATAATCTAATTCAGGTTGTCTTCTAAGACTTGCTTCTATCTTTTAAAGGGAAACTATTGGGAAGCTGATGTTTAATTACTAGAGAGGTCTGCACCATCCCAGAAATTTGAAGCCATCCTTGTGCAGAAGCTGAAAGGAAACTCCTCTGGAGGGGGGGCAGACCAACAAACCAAAAAATTCAGAACCTGAGTCAGAAAACGCTGTGTTTCTCTCAGAGCAAGATTCATGTGCCCAAGCAGGCAGTCTGATGATCACACAGGCCATTTGATTTGGAGGGAGTGGGCGGTGGGGGAGGGGGTTCGGGGTGGGGGGTGAGTGGGCTGGGAGGAAGGATGGCTGCTAAGGAAATGAAAGTGTTCTGGGATCATCAGTGGTTGTGTCAACTTAAACTTCCTCAAACCGAATCAGACTCAGTCATGGTCCTTAATGACAGGGAGGGGGCGTCTCTCTGGAGTGCAGTGTAGAAAGTCCCCCAGAGGTGCTATGCGCGAGACCAGGGTTCCCTGCTGATCTAGAAGCACACAAGACCAACTCCTTTCAGCCCTCACAGGCAAACGGCTTGCTGCTCACATGCTACCTATTGTTCCCACTGGCGTTCAAGGCTTGCAACTTAAAACATAAAATCCACAAGTGCTTTCAAACATATGTGTAAATATCTAAACTAAAGACATCTGGGATGCTGGCACATTCTAAGTCGAGGTAGACACCTCCTGGACCCCAGAGGACGCAGTGTGAAGAAAATCCTCTTGTACAGTCAGTTTGCAAGGTAAACTCTTGTTTTGTTTCAAGTCACAGCACAGAGTTATTCACTGAGAGATAACAACCTGTCCTTTACAATGTGTGGATTTTTTTTAATTAAGGGAGGATGTATCTCATAGGGTGTGTCTGCACAATAAACCATCATGTGATTTCAAGTGTGTTTTAAAATGCACACAGAAAGAAATATGTGCCAACTACTTCTTGATTCAAGCTTAAATGTTTTACTTATTGATAATGAGACAGGAGAAACACTTTTAGCATGTACATGTGAAAACATTCGACTCTACTGTAATGGGTGAGTACAAGATTACCAGGGAAATGCGGTATTAAAGGTTGGTTTTCATTCCACTGATTTTCCATTATTTTGACAAAAAGAAAAAATAGTGTAATGATTTAAGTATAGACCCATAAACCAATCAGAGTCTAAAGATGGAGCCGGTCACAGACAGTGTTTTCCTGGCCGCTACTATTCCTATCCAACCCTTCACATCATGGCCTTCTAGTGTCTGTCCTTCCGGTCTCTGTCTCCATCAAGTCTCAGCTCAGATTTTGCTGGGTCCATCTATAACCAGCCCACTACTTCCACCGGAAGGAAAAGGCAGCCCTTCAACTTTAAGCTTCCGCCCCCTCAAGAAGCAGTCATTGCTGAGTGGGGGTGCCGTTTGTCATGGGGGCTCCCCACCCCACAGCTTCCCTATGTCCCCACAGCAAAATATTGGACCTCAGTTCCTACAGGGCTGAAATCGTTCTACTCACTTCTGGTTCCTCAAACTCTTCTCTGTCACATTACTTCCTCCTAGTTCATCTAGTAGCACCACGATTTTCCTAGAGACATAAGTCTTATCCTTGCCGCTTCTAACTTCATCGTCCATGCAGTGGCAAATAGAGTCCCACGAATGCTAATTAGTGAATTCCCACTGATTGAGGTGGAAATTGTGGACTAGATCAACTCTGTATCCCTGGCAAAGTGGAAATGGATGGTGAAAATGGAGCTGGGGGCTTAGAAGAAACATACTGGAAATGCCTAAAATAAAGACACCTGGCGACCATAGCAGATAGATATAAAAGAGGTTATTATTCCAGGTAAGGACCTTTCAAATATGTCAAAAACAAAGAACTGAATTTTACAGAATTGCCTGAGAATTTTCACCAGCAGCAAGGGAATTGTATTTCTATACTCTTCACCCTACATCTAATCACCTTAGGCTATTGGGACACACACACACACACACACATATATATAAATGATTTTATTGGGGGCTCATACAACTCTTATCACAATCCACACATACATCCATTGTGTCAGGCACGTTTGTACATTTGTTGCCATTATCATTTTAAAAAACATCTTTCTACTTGAGCCCTTGGCATCAGCTCCTCATTTTTTCCCTTCCCTCCCTCACCCTTGATAATTCATAAATTATTGTTATTTTTTCATGTCTTACATGGTTTGATATCTCCCTTCACCCACTTTCTGTTGTTCATCCCCCAGGAAGGGGGTTATATGTAGATCATTGTGATTGGTTTCCCCTTTCTCAACCACCTTCCCCTTATGCTCCTGGTATTGTTACTCTTGTTGGTCCTGAGGGATTTATCAGTCCTGGATTCCCTGTGTTTCCAGCTCTGATCTGTACCAGTGTACATCATCTGGTCTACCCAGATTTGTAAGGTAGAATGGGGGTCATGATAATGGGCAGGAGGTAGCATTCAAGAACCAGAGGAAAGCTGTATGTTTCATTGGTGCAATACTGCACCATGACTGGCTTGCCTCCTCCCCGTGACCCTTGTGTAAGTGGATGTCCAGTTGCCTACAGATGGACTTTGGGTTGCCACTCCAAGATTCCTGAGTTAGTTAGTTTATTGTGTCAACCTGGCCAATAAATACATGTGGGGTTAATTGAAGGGTGGAGAGATAAATGGCTCGGCGAGCCTTGCCTTTCAAGTTCGCAAGTCTCTTGCTTTGTGATGGTCGGAACAAGGTGCAGCTGCCTTAGTCAGTTCCCTGCTCCAGCTGGCAAGGCTCACTTCCTGCAAGACATCCCTGAGGAGAAGTCACATGGAGCTCACCCAAGGCATCCCTGGGTGCTGCCAGCGCTGAGATGCTTACACATTCACTGATTCAGCTTTCCTCCTGCAATTGGCATTATAGTGTGTGTTTTGTGAGATGGAGGAGGACTTTGTGGATTTGTGTTGGACATATAGGTTAATGTTGGACTTGGACTTGTGGACTTGGGCAGCACTGGGTTGGGATGTTTTGTTGATGTGCACTTAACCTTTATATAAAACTCTCTCTGATACATGAGTTTCTGCGGATTTGTTTCTCTAAAATATCCAGACTAACACACTCCCCCTCATTCACAATGATATAATGTTTTGTTCTTTGATTCCTGATACCTGATCCCATTGACACCTTGTGATCACACAGGTTGGTGTGCTTATTCCATGTGGGCTTTGTTGCTTCTGAGCTAGTTGGATGCTTGATTATCTTCAAACCTTTAAGACCCCAGACACTATATCTTTTGATAGCCGGGCTTCATCAGCTTTATTTACCACATTTGCTTATGCACCCGCTTTGTCTTCAGAGATCATGTTGGGGAGGTGAGCATCATGGAATGTCAGGTTAATAGAACAAAGTGTTCTTGTGCTGAGGGAGTACTTGAGTGGAGGCCCAATGACCATCTGCTACCGCAATACTAAAGCTATAAATATATGCATATAGATCTATTTATCCATCATCACATAAAAATATATTTACCTATGTACATGCCTGGATTTAGACCTCTATCAATGCTCTTTGCCTCCCAGTTCTTTAATTAGCATAAAGTGCACTGAAAATAAGGATCCCTTGGGGCAGAGTGTGTTATGTATTAAGAAAGTTTTCCTGAGGCCATGAGGTCAATAGTTCAAACCCACCAACAGCACCACAGATGAAAGAGATGAAATAAGCATCTTCAAGACCTGTTATTGACTTTCAAAGTGATGAAGAGACCATTGTGACTTGTATTTTAAAAATACAAGATTTCTGCTCACTAAGCAGGCAACCCAACATTGAGACTCTGTGCTAAAGCTCCACTTAGGTCTTTGAGCTCTCCTTCCTCCCACCTCTCCCCACCCCCCGCACCTGCTTCAAAAACCTCTCTTTTGTGCAAATATTATAAAGTGATCAAAACCATTATGATACCGAGTAACTGAAAGAAATACCATCAGTCCCTTATAAATCTCTGAATAAGGCTATCTCTTACTCACAGAAAATCAGGAGGTGATAACATTATGAATGATGTTTATGTTCTTCATTGCATGTCTTTGTAGTCTGTACATTTATCACTATAGTGAGCACATTCTGATATTTTCAGTTTAAAAAACACACAGTACAACAAGAAGGTTAATGAGAATGTAACTGACAAATTGTCACTGATTTCTGGAGAAAGGGTGACTGGAAAGGAAGCCCAAGCTTCCTCAGACTCAGAAGATGGCTTGGTGCCAGGCACAATCAGTAGACCATGACAACCTAACATCCACTTCATAACTCCCCATCCAGTTTTCCCTGTATCCAAGTTCTAGAAATGTCTTCTGAGGTATTGCTTTCCCAAATGTAGCTGCAGGGAATTGAATTCCAGTCACACCAATTTAGATGTTTTTTTAAAATGCATTTTCTCACTGTTAAAGGTTCGTAATAAATCCTGTCTAATGGGAAATCAACTTGAAAGCAGTGAGTGAGTGAGTGAGTGAGTGAGTGAGTGAGTGACTGAATGAGTGAGTGAGTAGAGGGAGAGAATGGTGAGTATGTGAGAAAGTGAGGGAGGGAGGGAGGAAGTGGGGGAGGGAGGAGTGGGAGGGAGTGGGTGAGAGAGGGAGGGAGTGATGGAGAAAATGAGTGAGTGAGGGAGGGAGTAAGTGAGTGAGTGAGTGAATGGGAACTCTAAAGGGCCCTGGTAGTGTAGTTGTGACATGTTGGGCTGCTTAACCCAACAGCTCTAAACCACCGGCTGCTCCACAGGAGAAAGACAGGGCCTCGGAATCTCACTGGGGCACTTCTACCCTTCCTTTAGGTTCACTATGAGTGGGTATGGACTCAATGGCAGTGTGAGAGAGAAAGCGGGAATCTAAGGAACCCTGATGGCATAGTGGGCTATGTGTTGGGCTGTTTACCTCAAGTTCAGCAGTTCCACACCGCCAGTCACTCTGTGGGAGGCATAAAGATTCCCATAAAGATTTACAATCAAAGACACCCACAGTGCTAGTTCTACTCTGTCTTATATAATTTCTATGAGACGCATGTCAGTGTGTGAGTGAGTGTGAATGAAAATATTAAAAGTATAAAAGATAATTTATTTAATTTATTTAGATCAAGGATATAAAATTCCACAATACAATGCCCAATATACATACTCAAGAACTCACTGCCAGGAAGTCAATTCCAACCATATAGGTCAGAGTAGAAGTGTCCCTCTGGGTTTCCAAGATTGCAAATCTTTGCCAAGTAGAAAGCCTCATCTCCCTCTCTTGAACAGCTGGTGGTTTCGAACTGCTGACTTTAAAGTTGGCAGCCCAACCTGTAACTCAATACACATAAACCAAACTCACTGTCATCCAGTCAATGCTAACTCACAGTGACCCTGTAGGCTATGAGTTCCAAAGCTGTAACTCTTTGGGAGTGGAAAGACTCATCTCTTCTCCCACAGAGCAGCTGGTGGCTTTGAACTGCTGACCTTGAGGATTCCAGCCCAATATGTAGCCACTATGCCACCAGGGCACCTCTAAATATGCATAGGCACTTAAATATTGTAATTTTCATTACTGTTAGGGATGCAAAGGAAATAAACACTTGGATGAATGTTTCAATCTGTTTCAACTATTCAATGTTATCAATAAACTATATAGAAGCTTTGATCCTAATTATATATCTTCTCTCAAATTGAATTCAATAAGTTCCTTGAATTGTTCTAACTTTTTGTAGAAATAAATGTTTGTGCATAATAGATACATACCTATACTTGTATTATAAAAGGATTACTTTGTACCACCAATTAATGTTAATTATTTTAAATTATTCAAAATATTCACCATTACTAAAAGGTAATATTCCAAACACAAAGTAACAACTTAGCTCATTTCTTCACAGATTAAATTAATTTATTCCATGAATTTAAGTATTAATATATGCAAAAATTATTATCTAAACTGACTGCCCTGATGTTAAGACTGTAAATAATTTCTAGACACATCTTGTTTCTGAATTATTTATCTGTCACCTATGGATTAGGTTCAAACCCAAGATCTACTGTTTACCAAATTTTGTCCCTTGCATAAGTAATTTAACTTTCCTATGCACCACTAGTGTAACTGTAGAAATGAAGATAATAATCATCATCCCATCTCATGGTTAATGATAAACATGAAAAGCAATAAAGATCAAACTCACTGCCATTGAGTCAATGCCAACTCACAGCAACCCTGTGGGCCAAGGTAGAGCTGCCCCTGTAGATTTATGAGCCCGTAGCTCTTAACAGGAGCAGAAAGTCTCCTCTGTCTCCCATCCCGGACAGAGGGGCAGTTGAGAACCAATCAAATTAGGCTGGTGGTTTCCAGAACTTAGCACCCAGAAAAGGTTAAGTGGTGCCAGGGGCTGGAATACCCCCCACTCATTAACAAGGAAACCAGGAATCCATTCTCATTGTGCAACTTCATTCCATGAAATGTATCTCTTTGCTATTTTAAATAGAAACGTTGAACATTTCAAATATTCAGGGAATACAAGGGATGAAATTAGGTAGAAACACATAGATTATGACTTTGAAAAAGTTTTAGTTTTTATGTTGAGTTATGCCTTTTTGTATACTTCAATATTATGTGACAGAACTTAGAAATATATGACTCATTCTTTTGTATGGATCTAAAGTTACCGTAAAAGGAGCTCAGGTGGTTCTGTGGGTAAGGCACTGGGACTGTGATGAGTCAGAACTGACTGGGTGGCAGTGGGTTTAATATTACTTAAAAGTACAGTGAGTGGTGTCATGTATGGGTTTTATAATGTGCTTATTGATGTAAAGCTACATTTGTAACGAACACAGAGATCTTTGGTACATCATATTGCTACCATTTTGAAAATAAGTTAAAACCCTGTGATCTGTGGTAGAAATCATTGAATTTGGACTGTGGGTAAGGGAATTATTCATCACAGTGTGCAAATATTAAAGAGTACTGACTGCTGGAGGCCCCACACGTGCAAAGGCAAGTGGAAAGTTTCAGGAGCTCTCTCAGTGGAAGTCATCCATGAGGTTTTTACCTAGAGCTCAGCTGCAAATAAAAGTTTTATGGTTGGATTTCTAAAGATAACAGTATGAGCAGTATGCTACAATACACTTATGCATTGTATTCACCATTGAATATGCAGCCAGCCATCACTGAAGGCCAGGGTTGTTCTCTGACGTGGGACATTATGAGCGGAGTACCCCCCCCAAAAAAAAAACAGAAAAAAGCTCCACTGAGTGGCACTTCATCATATGCATATTTCCCACCAGATGAGCATCAAGCAACTCATTTTGAGTTAGTGCACTCAGTGCCTTCCCCAAGGAAGGTTCACAGTGAATTTTTTTCATAAAAGCAGTTTTTCTCATACCCTGTTTTTTTTGTAATGGCCAATTTAAGAGAAGAGCATGAGGCTGTGAAATTTTGTTTCCTTAATTAAAAAAAAAAGAAATTTTGTTTCCTGCTTGGGAAAAATACCACAGAAACTATTGCAATGTTGAACACAGCTTACAAGGACAGCGCTATGGGGAAAACTCAAGTGGTTTTCTTGTGTCAAAAATGATGAAATGCCGATTGATGACAAACCTCATTTGGACGTCTGTCAACTTCCCAAATGGAAGAAACCGTGGACAAAACTTGGTCATTTGTGCTGGAAGACCGATGATGATGGACCATTGAAGAGATGAGGACGTTACCTGGACTGTCTTGAAGCTCACATCAGCGCATTTTAATGGAAGGTTTGAGAATGAGAATTGTTGCTGTGAAATGTGTGCCTTGGGTTCTGACTGACCAGGAAAAAGAGCATCAAGTGACCCAGGCTTATATTTCCAGGGTCATGACTGGTGACAGACATGGTGCTATTCTTAAGACCCTGGAAGCAAACATTAACCAAGTCAGAAGACCCCTTCCTCACCTAGCCTTAAAGAAAAGGCTTGTTAAGTGAAATCAAATATCAAGATGATTTTCATTTGATTATGTGCGAGGGATAGTGCATTTGGTGTTCATTCTACCAGGTAAGACTGTCAATTAAGCTTTCTATTTAGAGATGCTGAAAAGACTGCGTAACAGTGTGTTACAAAAAGGCCTGATTTGTGGCAGACGGGGGACTGGTTTTCCCACCATGGCAATGCACCTGCTCACACAGCCATCTCAGTGCACCAGTTTTGGGCAAAAAAAAAAAAAATTATGCCTCCCTTCCTGTACACACCATGTGACTTCTTTTTGTTTCTGCAAATGAAGAGGGACATGAAAGGACAGCAATTTGATGATGGAGAAGAAGTGAAGAAAAAAACATGGGAGGTGCTGTAAGTCATCCAAACAGATAAAATTGAAAAATGTTTCCAAGAATGAAGCTGCAGATTTTACAAATCTATTAAGTGTATTGGAGAGTACTTTGAAGGTGATAAAGTTGTTTTGTAAAAAAATTTAAATACCTAGCTTTGAAAAGAAAAATTCCGGGGTTTTTGTTTTTTTGGTATCTCCTCATATGTCATTTGGATGATGTGCAAACATCATATTATAGACAAGAAGTCCTCCTCAGATTTAGAAATACCTCACTCCTATATCTGTTATTAAGTTGAATTTGTATGCAATTTTGAACAATTAGGTATGATTCCCATCTAAAGTCAATGAGTAAAATGTTTTTGCTCTCTCTCTCTCTCTCTATATATATATATATATATTGCAAATAATATATAAACATACTGATATTGAGTCAATTCTGATGCATAGCAACCCTATAGGACAAAGGAGAAATTCCCCCTTTAGATTGCTGAGCTTTACAGATGTAGAAAGCTTTACCTTTCTCCCTCAGAGTAGCTGGTGGATTTGTACTGCTAACCTGGGGATTCGCAATCCAAGTCATAACCCCCTACACCACATATGATATCTAGTATCTAGTGTAGTTTCCATGTCGAAAAAGAGATTTCCAGATGCACTAAGACATCTGTAATATAATAATAATAATGTTTTGATTCATGTCACGAAGTATAAAGTGACTCCTATTTGTTATAATGAACCATTATACGTACTTCAACATTTTAATGTAACAGGCTTTACAAGGGTTGGGATTCTGATTTATTTGCTGGTGGGTGTTGCCTAAGTGAACATTATGCAGCACATCGCTGCAATTGAAATAGAAAAATATGATCAATGATGAGTTGCCACATATTCTGAATCTAAAGTTGATTATTGTGTCATTAGCTCTAGAATTACTCTGAGACCTGGGGGAGGTGGGGGTGGGGGAGTGAAAATATAAAGATAAATATGTCCATGATTCCACATTAAAAAAAATCTCGTGCTAATATTGTGTTTGAAAATAAGTTTGACTTCACAGTTTCTAATATCCTTCTCTTGGGATCCTAAAGTTTCCAAATGACCCCATTACCATACACTGGGCAGATATGATACGAGTCTGAAAAACGCATATTAACATCCCTGCTTTTAACCAAGTCCTTTCCTCCTGGGAGACAGTAAGATGGCTCCAGAGTCTTTTTTGTGGTCCCATTTGCCTAGTGTGGTTTATAGAAAGTTGAAGCGTGTGTGGTTAACTGAAGACAGTGATGTTAGTAAGCTCGGGGCAACCTCAGCCTTTCCCACGCAGCACAAGGAGCACCGTGAACGCTCTTTGTGCCATTCACAGCTGAAATGAGGCTGCCCTGTCTTCCAGTCAACAAGAGCCACTTACTCATAAATGGCCCGCTTATTTTAGAGTGGTCACTGTGAGTCAGAATGGACTTGATGGCAATGAGCTTGATTTGTAGGGTTTTGTTGTTGTTGTTTTATGACCTCAAAGAAGAGAGCTGGAGTTCCAGCCCCAGAGGTATCGAAACAGAAACATACTGTCATGGAGTCCATTTGGAGTCCGTAGGACTGAGTAGAAATAGCCCTGTGAATTTCCAAGGCTGTTACTCTCTATAAGAGGAGAAACCCTCCTATTTCTTCTAGGGAGCAGTTGGTGGTTTCAAACTGTAGAATCACTACACGACCAGGGCTCCCTGCTCCAGGACTAGTAAACTCACATAGAGGGTTAGAAACTGGATATTTACAAGAACTTCATCTTGCAAAACAAGATGTAAATGTGCAAGGCTAAGGAAAATCAGAGGGAGCCCTGGAAGTTCAACAGTGAAGCACTCGACTACCAACCAAAAGGCTGAATGTGCACTGCTCAGTGGTTCCCATGGGGATTACAACCAAGAAAGCCCCGGGAGGGGGGGCAGTTCTACTAGCTCACAAGGGTCTACACGACTTGAAATCAACTCCACAGCCCTTAACAACAACCAGGAAAAACAGGGATGCTGAAGCACCTTCTTAAAGCCACCAGGTAGTTGAAGGTAGAGGTTAGAGATGGGAGTTGGTGAAATCCAGAGAGCTCGGCTACCCCCACCGAGAGGGCTGCTCATGAAGAGCCATGGCTTTTGGGAAATGGCCACCAGCAAATCCAAAAGAGCAGCAGGTGGAGAGCTATGTAAATGAATATCCTGAACTCAGACTCCATCCCTCTGGTCTCCCCTAGCCCTCTGGAAGCTAGACCATAAGAGAGTCCACTGATAAATTCTGTAACATTTTAGGCACAGAGTCCAGAACAGCAGAGTAACCTGGGAGATCAAATGGAAGCCACTCAATGGAAAGGCAAGAAGGGTACATGGACATGCAGTGTATGAATGTCCACTCCAATCATCTGGATCACCTGCAAGGTGAGGAGAACCAAAATACAACCAGACCAGTATGTAACCTGATGATAAAACAGTCAAAATAGAAGTTGTCAAGGATTCTATCTTGCTTGGATCCACAATCAGTGCTCATGAGAGCAGCGATCAAGAAATTAGAGGCTGCATCACCTTCGGTAAATAAATCTGTTGGCAAGAGCTCTTTAAAATGTTGATGAGCAACGATGTCACTTTGAGAACTAAAGGGTCCTGACTCGACCCAATCACTTCTTCTTTTTTGTAATAAATCATTTTATTGGGGCCTCATACAACTCTTACCACAATCCATACATCCATCCATGTGTCAAACACATTTGTACATCTGTGACCATCATTGTTTTCAAAGCATTTTCTTTCTACTTGAGCCCTTGGTATCAACGTCTCATTTCCCCCCTCCCCCTCCCTCTCCCACTCTCTCCCTCGTGAGCCCTTGCTAATTTATAATATTTTTTTCATGCCTTGCACTGTCCGATGTCTCCCTTTACCCCCTTGTCTGTTGTCCATCCCCTGGGAGGGAGTTATAGTAGGTCATTGTGATTGATCCCCTTTTCTCCACCCACCTTCCCCCTATCCTCCTGGTAAGCTAATCTCAATATTGGTCCCAGAGAGTTTATCTATTCTGTATTCTCTGTGTTTCCAGCTCTTATGTCTACCCATGTACATGCTCTGCTCTAGCCAGATTTTTAAGGTAGAATCAGGGTCATGATAATGTGAGTGGGGGGAGGCAGCATTAAAGAACCAGAGGAAAGATGTCTGTTTCATCAGTGCTACACTGCACCCTGACTGGCCCGTCTTCTCCCCATGACCCTTCTGTAAGGGGGTGTCCTATTGCTTCCCAATCACTTCTTATGCAAATAGAAGTTGGACATTAAATAAAGAGGCTGAAAAAGAATAGATGCATTTGAATTACAGTGCTTAGAAACATTGCAAAGATTATTGAAATACCATGGACTACCAAAAGAACAAGCAAGTCTGTCTTGGAAGACACATTGCCAGAAGGCTCCTTAGAAGCTAGGTTGGTGAGACTTCAACTCATGTACTTTGGATATGCTATCAGGCTCAGTCCCTGGAGAAGGACATGATGCCGGACAAAGAGGACGAGCTCCATGAGCTGGATTACCACAGTGGCTGCAACAATGGACGCAAACATAACGATGGTGAGGATGGCGTGGGAGCACGCAGTATCTCATTCTGCTGAAATGGTGTAAGTCAGAAACCACTTCATAGCACCTAGCAATAACCACAACACTACAATAATGAAGTTTAAAAATCATAATCTCAAAATGAATATTAGCCCTTTCTTCTCCAGCCCACCAAGAAAGTCATTTAGAGTGTCTTAAATGTGTCCAGCTGAGGGGAGTTTATTATTTGGTAAATCAATGCTTTCTATTTCCTGACAGTTCTGAAAAAGTCTTTCCTACATTGAACCTACAACCTTCTGCTTCCTGTCACACAGGCTTTTACTTATCAATTCTCAGGAATGATACAAAAGACTTCATTTCTTTTCCATGGTCTGTATCTTTTTAAAATTCATGGAAATCTTTGCACATTGAAGAAAAATTGCCCCGTTCTTTGAGACATGACTTTCAGATGATTGATCATGCAGGTTGTCCATAGTTAACTGGTGGTGGGTTTGGGGGAACAGGAGGCTGATTGTGGAATAAGCTATGACCACAGGATAGCAACTTGCACACACAATTAGACAGAGCTGATGCACTGGCAGCTCCCTGCATGGAGTCCCACAAAGCAGGAGGTCTTCCAGAGGCAGAAAGTTGCCAGAGGGCGGGGTGAGGGGGGTAAGAGGGTTCGCCAAACCCCTGGGAAGAGGAGCAGGGTGGGCTTACTGATGGCCTGCTTCAGCAAGGTGGGAAATCCCTGAGTTGTTGAATTCCAAAAGACAATGCAGCTGTGGGGGCACAGAGGGTGGTCCTTATAATTACAGGGCTTTGTCTCATACTGGGCTAGCAGGAGGAGCCTTGGTGGTACAGTGGTTAGGCGCTTGGCTGCTAACCAACATTCAGTGGTTAGATCCACCAGTTGTGCTGCAAGAGAAAGATGTGACCGTTGGTTTCTGTAAGAATTACAACCGTTGGAACCTCAGGAGCCGCTTTGCCGTGTCCTATAAGGTCACCATTAGTCTGTGAATCTACTCAGCAGCAAGAGGTGGGCCTAACAGATGTTGCGCATAGCTTTACTGGATATGTAAAACACGGGCAGGCTCTATGGAGTTAAACATCTGCTATTGGGGGTTATTTTTAAAAACAGTTGATTGTATATACATTTGAATTAAGCATCAGTGGGCTTTCTTCGGGATAATGGGATAAGCACATGATTTTAATGAGTTGTTTTAGGAAATGATTGGATTTTTCTATAGGGAGTTATTTCCCTGATTGGTGATGATTAAACACCCTGTTGGAAACTTGTACAAGAGGCACTATAAAGGCAGTTACCAGCAAAACACCGAAAGCGAAAGGGAAAAAAAGTCTTGTTTAATAAGTTCAGAAGCTTGGGAAATCCCCACTGATAAGGTGATCCCCTTCCTCTGGCTCGCAGTCTACCACGTGATCGATGATGCAGTTCTGCTTCCTGTACCAATCACGTATCTGCAACTCACCAAGCGGTCATAGCCAACCAGTGCCCTAGCCTCCCAGTGGAGCCACAAGGTGCATGCGCCTCTATTTGGTCCCTATGCGCGTCTTCAGATGATAGAGAATTTTGAGTCATGAGAGAACTCCGTCAAGGTGGAATACTCCAGGGGCTTCAAAAAGTTCACAGGATAATCCCATTATCTTTTCATTCGATTTTCCCATGAACTTTTGGAAGACCCCCGGGTCTACCAGGTGAAATAACAGGAATGCGTTTGGCAGACAGGCATGGAGATGGCCACCAGCTCCCAACAATTCCATCAAGGGACCGTGATAGAGCTTTGGTGTCAAATCCCTGCTGCCACATGAGCCACTTTAGACATTACCTTTTGGGGCCTGGAAGTGAACACCACACAGGGCCAGAAGTCACCGAAGCCGAATCGCCTAGACTGAAGTCCACGTCCACCTGCCATTGCGCCCAATGGCAATGCTCCAAACCTTCCTCATGCCGGGACCCTTTAATGCAGTTCCTCATGTTGTATTAAACATAACATTATTTTAGTTCTACTTCAGTACTGCAATTTTGCTACTGTTATGTATCAGGCGACCCCTGTGAAAGGGACGTTTGACCCCCAAAGGGGTTGTGACCCACAGGTTGAGAAGCGCTGCTCTAAACACGGCTTTCCTGTAACCAGCTGTCCTAGTCAGTTCCACGTTCTTACAGTTGACAGTCTTCCCTCCACCCTGTCGTTTGCAACCAAAGGAAAAGCAAGCAGAAATGAAAGAACTTCTTTGGTACTGACGCGAGCTCGGCAGTGGAAACTGAGAACATGTATTTGCCTACAGGCAGCAACTGTGAGGAAGGAAGGCTTAAAGATGATGCAAAATCCTGTCAGCACCTTGGGAAAAGCAAAATGTAATGTTGCCACGGAGCGGCTGTTCCTGTCGAAAACATGTTGTATGCCTAAATGGCTTATAGACACAATGGCTTCCGGGACCTCTCTGTAGAAAAGCCTTCCAAAAGATTCCTACAGAAGCTTCCTCATGACGTTTCAAAGGCGACCAATAATTTGAAAGATATTTGAAACCCAAATATTTAAAACCTGAGCCACATCCATGAAAAATGCTGCTGGTCCAGAATTCGTCAATTCTAATTTTTCATCGTCTTTCAAGTTCGAATGCAATTGAATTCGAAAACACTTCTTCTTTGGGAATGGCTGCACCTGATATTACAGGGATCCACTAATTTCTGTCAAAACAATTGGAAGCATGTTCATGCTTCTTCTTTCAGTTCCGCTCAGGAGGCTGACTACGCTATATAAATAGCAGACTAAGACGACTCAGTCTGAATTAGCCGAGTTTACCGCATTGTAAGATAAATTTCATTTCACCACGAATGGGGCATGAATTTGAGTGAGGTGTGTCTGTACATTGAGTGTGTTCTTTCAGTCTTGAAGAATTACTGGCGTGTAGTTCGAATGAATGGCTGCTTCTTATGTTTCCATCCTTCCTGACTATCCCCCCCACTCCCCTTCATGGCAACCACATGTGTGCCAAGCAGAGCTGACCCACAGTGACCTGGCAGGGACAGATCATGAGGCTGTCTTACAAAGCCCTGCTAACTGGATTCAAAATGCCAGCCTTCCAGACGGCTCCTCGTACAAAACTTACTGTGGCCATTGACACCACACAGGACCTCTTCAGAAAGTGTCACAAGATAAAAATATACTCTATTATAAATTACACGACTATAATCAAATTTAGACATTATATAAAGGGGCCTATGTTAGGCTAGGTTTCCTAGAGAAACAAAACCAGGGACGCTCACATAAATATAAGAAAGCGCTTTCTAGCAAGAAGCTACCGGATATCAAGAAGGCATCCCAACCCAATCCAACTCATGTCCATGGGTCTACTGCGAGTCAGAGTCCTCTTCAGACTCAAAGCTGCAGGCTCCTCGCAGACAACAGTGAAGCAGGAAGCAGGGGCTCACAGGCCCATGGGGACTGAATGGAGTGGATCCAAGGTCAGTGAGAACTTGGCAGGCAGGGCTGGGTGACCCATCTGGGGCTAGCCCTGGAGGCCGCCAGAACTGCAAGCAGGCAAGTGAAGGGATAGGGAGAGGAGAGTATGAATAAATTCCCACTCAGAAGGCACTGACAGTATTACATTTCTGAGCCTTTGTTTGCTCACCAGATGAGTAGACAGCCTCATCTTTTACTCTCAGAGTTGCTAGTGAGTGTGAATCACCTGCCTTGCAGTTAGAAGCCCAACACCCAGCCCAATAGAGAAATGTCCTCAAAATAACTTTGAGATTTCCTAAATATCCTAAACCTGTATCCTGATGAATGGAAATTTTTATTTTCCCATAAAGATTTCCTAAGATCTTCATCCTCAGAGAGCTTAGGATGGAACGCGGATGCTGTTGCTGTGGGTTCACCAATACCCGTGTCATTCTAAATGGCTGGCGGAACCAAGCAGGGCTTGCTGCATCCCTTTGTGGGGTTGGGGTTAGGGGTGAGGGGATGGGGCGCTGGGGAAGGGGGAGGGGAAGTACGAGCATATGGGTCAAACCAGGTGAAGAAGAGAGCAAAATCTTTTAGAGAGTTCTCAGAAAGATTTTCTTAACCATGACAAGGCACCCCAAAATCATGTTTTGCCTAGACGTGACACCTTCAATGACTGAAGCCATTTTACAACCACTGTGTCTGTCCATCAAGAGAAAGCTGAAACCTTCTACTCCCATGAAAAGTTACAGTCTCAAAACACACAGGAAGTAGTTCTACCCTGTCCTCTAAGGTCATTGTGAGTTGGAATTGTCTGTGTGGCAGAGAGTTTGAGTTTTATGTTAGTACAAACAAGAAACCATACTGACATCAAGTCCATTGTGAGTCGTTGTGGTGTGTTTTTACGTGTTGTTGAGTTGGTCTGACTCACAAAAGAACAGAACCCCAGCCTGTCCTGTGCCCTCTTCACAATTGTTCTCATGCTTGAGCCCATTGTTGCAGCCTCCATGTCCATCCATCGCGTTGAGGTTCTTCCTCTTTTCACTGCCCTGCAACTTTGCCAGCACGATGGCCTTCACCAGGGACTGGTCTTTCCTGATAACATGGCCAAAGCACACGAGGCAAGGTCTCCTCTTTGCCTTTAAGTCAGTGGTTCTCAACCTTCCAGTCGTGACCCTTTATTACAGTTCATTATGTTGTGGTGACCCCCCAACCACAAAATTATTTTTGTCGCTACTTCATCACTGTAATCTTGCTACTGTTATGAACCAGGCGACCCCTGTGAAAGGCTCGTTCGACCCCTGAAGGGGTCGCCACCCCCAGGTTGAGAACCACTGCTTTAAGGCATGTACAGGCTGTACTTCTTCCAATGTTGACTTGCTAGTGCTTTGGGCAGTCTGATGTACTGTAAGGAGTCCTCATCAGCACTGCACTTTAAAGGCACCCACTCTTCTTCGGCCTTCCTTAGTCAATGCACAACTTTCACCTGTGAATGAGGCCATGGACAATACCCTGCCTTGGATCAGGTGCTCCCTAGTCCTTAGAGGAATAATCATTTTTAAGAGAACATCTCAGATGCTTTAGAAATGTTTATTTGGTTATAAGAAGAAGAGCAACACCACCACCCAATACAAGGACTCTCTTGGAAATCAGACGCAATGTTTCTTTGCATGTTTTGCTTTCATTTTGTTCCGAATGTGGCTTTCACAAAGGATGCAATAATCCAGATGATGCGATGTTTGCTTTTAATGTGCATTTGCGTTCATCCCTTTTCAAAGTACACATCCCAGTTTGCCTACTAAAATAAACTGGAGTGCTGCAGAACTACGTAGTCCTCCAATTTGATTGTTTTCATTTTTAGCTCGCTGATGGATAAGCTATTTATAAATGAATAAACAATTCACACGATGACCTTCTCGACCAGAATTCCAAAGCCTTTCCCAGCTCTGAACACTGTGACAGATGGCTGGCTTTCTTTCTATCAAGTCGATGATGTCAGATCTCCTGCTTCACCTCAAGAATGGTGGCTGGTTTCTAGGCTTTAGGAAGTCAAGGAAAGACTGAGTTGTCTAACGGCCACTTTTAAGTTTCTACGAACCCTGGATGCTTCCACAATAATGTTCTGAAATCGGAATGGCATTTACTAAAACTTCATTATGCTCTCGGACTATTGAAAAATTTACCATCCATCAGAGGAGAACATTATCAAGGCTAATCACTAACGTGATTTCTATAGTGCCCTTCTTGTACCTTACAAAATAGTAATATTTTAAAAAGCAAAAGAGAAGGGAGCAAAGAAAGAGAAAAAGAGTCTCAAAGCCACAAGAGATGGTCTTGCAATTGAACTGTCCTGGGGAAGCCACCACAAAGGAACAGGCTCTGTGTCGATGGTGAACTTGGTTCTCAGTCACCTCCTCTAGACAGTCCAGGTCAGGCTTCTCTGGAATATCATGCCAGTCCAAGGTCTTGGCCCAAGATGAGCCCTAAACAACAGAGTGATGCAATAGGAAGAACTCTCATCCTCACATAGCCATGAGGTAGACAGATGAGACACAGCTGACTCTGAGAGGCCTGAAAACCAAGGAACTAGAAATCTCTAGTAGAATCCTGGAAACACCTGGTTCCCAGAAAGCAAAGCTCAGCCAGATTTTCCAGATGAGTAGGCTCTTTCCATGGCCACCTTGGCCCAGGTCATCCCATTGACCAGAGCTTAGGAGTCATTTTCCTCTTTTCCGTGATTTCTCTCCTTGCTTTGACATCACTTGATGCTACAGATAAAGGGATGCGAAGGATGAGATGGGACTTTACGAAGGTGCGCTCCTTCTTAAACTTCACTCAGTTTGAAGAGACATATATTATGGGTCTCCTTTACCCCAATGTGTTCTTTTGTGTGTGTGTTTATTAATTGGGATTAATACATATATAAAATCATTTCACTTTTTAATCACGTCTACCACAATCAGTTTCCAAACATTCTTTTTCTATATAGACCCCTTGACATCATCACCTCTTCACCCCGCCACCACCTCTGTGTCCTTCTCTGCCCCGCCCCCGCTTCCCAAATGCTGACTCTATAGGTTCATCAGTCCTGGTTTTCATAAATGTCAAAAATGAAAAAACATATACCGCAACTTCAAGAGGGTGTGACCCCCAATGACATAACACTCCCGAGATACCCTACACTCAAAAGCCAAATAAAACAATATGTCCCCCCAAAGCATAAGATTTTGGAAACCAGACCAGGTCCAGCGTGCTTCCTAGGTGGAATCTGCTGACAAGTTTTAACTGCTCAAGTCAGGCTTCTGTTTTTGACCTTCTATACTGAACTCACCAATGCACTCCATTTAGTGACCCCTTTCCTTCGATCCCTCAATTGTGGATAGAGGGAGTTTACCTGGGGGGGGGGGTGAGGGAGTACTTCCTCTATGTTCCATCAATGTGTTCTTTTAAAAATTAATGTTGAAAATTTTTTAGAAAAGTACCATCACTGACAAATACCTGAGATCCCAGCGATAGCTTAAGAGAAATGCCAAAAGGTAGTAAGGGATACAGCCTGGCCCCAGAACTTCAGAAGGCCTTCTGGAGGCTCCAAGGTAGGCTTTGTGGGTAGGACTCTGATCCTATCCCTCTACCCCACACCCCCACCAAAAAAAAAAACCCTCTGGAAAATACTGAAACCTTCCCCTCTTGGTGGCTCTGAAATACGTTCTGTGAGTTTAGGCTCAGTAGGACGCAGGATGGGGCACTCTGGACCTGGCTAGGAGCACGCGGAATCCAGGGCTGTTGGCAACACGCTCCAGAGTCTTCTGTCCCCGTCGGCAAGCACTGTAGTGACGGCTTTACTCATGATCTTAAAAAGGAAAGCATACAAAAGCCCAGAGTTCAAACCCGCATGCCCATGAAAGGTGCCCTTGTGATACCTCCAGTTGTGTCTTCTACAGAGGCACTGTGTTACAGCCCCTTCGGGTTGCAGGGGTGAAACCTGGGCTGTCTTACATTAAATTCATATTTCAAGCCCAAAATCATTGTCAGGAATATTTTTAATTTTGATGTAACTCTCTGAGGTATAAAAATTTGCTATTAAATCAGTGAGAAAGCTCTCTTCCAAGCAAGTTAGGAGAGCATTGATATTTGCTTTCAATGACTCCATCTAGCCTTGATCATTATACTCAGATATTGAAATCTTCTAGCTTTATGATGTCATCTTGGGCTTTTTACTGCCCTTCAAGCAATATTTTTTCAAACATGAGTTATTGGTACTTTCAATCCAAGAAAACCTTGTAAAAATAAGAGAAATGAAGTAAAAATATCATTACAGTGAAACATCAAGAGGACCAATTGGACCATTATCATAAAAATCTTATTTTGACAATGCAGGTTTTGGGGATCTTGGGGGTGTCCTTTGAACCAAAAGACATAAAGACTGCCTCTAAGGAGTTGACATTAAATCCCAGTGTCACAGATACCCCATTGCCTTTGGATTTGTTCTCTACGGACATCTAACATTTTGAAGTCATTACAAAGTCAGCGCTTTCACAACGCAGGGAGAGGAGGAAGAACGGAGGAGATGGTGAGCCCGGGCCATGAAGTTGGGGCTCACACTGTCAGCAGAGGGGGCAGAGAAGACTGCTGATAGATGCAATAAGGAGCATATCAAATCCAGAGAACAAAGCATGAGATGGTTTTGCTGGAATTCAGAGTTCGAAATGAGAAGAAGCAGACTTTCAAAGAGGAAAGCTCCAGATGAGAATTAGGTCTTGATGTTCAGGGACTCTTTCTTTTCCATTGCAACATTTACTTGGTATTCTTCAAGTAAGCTTTAAAAATCATATCAGTAATTTGAAAAATATAAAAATTGACTGGGCACTCGGATAACCTTCAAATAATCTTAAGGACTTCCAAATCTAATTTGATTCTCATTACATCCTTCATGAAATACATTATTCACTCACCCCCACTTGACAGAGGGTGAACAAGCAAGGATATATTTTGGAAAGGGCCCCAGGTACACACAGCTAAGTAAAGTCCGTTGAGAACCACTAGTACCAGGAAAAAGTATTGCCTTAACGAACACCTCTTAGAAAGCCAAAATGATTTCCATTTTCAAAAGTGCGTCTAGTTTCGCGGTTGTCATGTGGCTTTCAGAGAACAACACCCTGGGTGGCAAAATCGCTGTTCTGTTTTGTTTCATGGTTTTCAGAAGGACATCACTGGCGTCATATCCCTTCAACATCTCTGCCTTCCAGGAAAAAAACAAAAACGGTCTCTTCTTTGGGGGTGGATAACTGCGCCTCTGCCTCACTGTGGAGGCATGTCTTTGTGCATCATAAATAGACGCATTCGTTACCCGCTAGTTTCCAGTCGAACACTCATCATGAGCAGCCCACTTCCCCGTCTGCTTGATGGCTACGTTGCAATTAAATAAGGAGCGTTCGAAAGCTATATGGCATTCAAGTCAAACTGTTCACAAGCAAATGTGTATGCACTTTAGAAAATGAGCAATATGGAAGTATTAATAATGCAGAATGCTTTATTCCATACAGCGGAACCAGGAGGGGTGCCAGAAATGTCTCATGGAGCACAGGGCATGTTGTCAGCAGGACTAAAGGAGTGGATGATGTAGTTTGGTATGAGGGGATGGTGTAACAATGTTTTGGCCCTTATTAGATCAGCTTTACACACCCAGGCATGTGGGCTGGAGAGATTTGGACCGTTTGTGCAGGCTGACTAAGTTACTGAGCTGCGATTTTGGTGAGAAGTGTCCCTCTTGCTCCCTCGATGCTCTCTCTGAATTGCAGACAGATGCAGGAGCTACAACAAACAGTGTGTTTTTGTTGTTCTTTTTATGTAAGTTGATTCACTAGTGTTTTATTACCTGCCTCTTCTGCAAGCTCAGGTGTCCGACCATCAAAGCTGTATGTCATTAGACATCAGTTTAGGGCACATCCACCAAGCAAGCTAGGCACAGGGACACAATAGCCCAGGAAAGGAAGACCAGACATCTTATTTCTGCACCTTTCCTTCAAGTTCCAAAGTGCATTCCCAGGTCCTTGAGTGGATGGCACACCCTGCTGTGAAGGAGGATTGTTGGACAGGTTTGCATGTTGGACTCTCTACATACTGAAGTTTAAGATCATATTAGGAAAGCATTTTTATTCTGTCTTCACCTTCTCCTTGCTCTCATTTTAGGACCAAACTCTCTTGCCTAATCTACCTCTCTACTTAGGTACCCTTTCCTCCTCACTTTGCTGTGCCCATCTAGGATCAGATTCATCCAGTGTTGGAAGATGAACATAATTCATCATAGGCAGGAGGACTTCCAGGAGTCATTAAGTCATCCTTATGGATGATTTGATTACACTTTCGTGCATTTTAGATCTTGGCCCTGGTAACTGGGAGTCAGCTTTCTTCCGTCTTTCTGATTGGCTGTCATGCCCCAGACCTTTGCAAGGCTAAGTGTCTGTAGACCTGCTGTCTGCTGTCTGATGATCCTGCTGGATGGAGCCTCAAGATGTGAGCATCCTGCTCCCACAATGACAAAGGTACCGTTTAGGCCGTCCCTCCCATGAGTGCTCTCTCCCACATCACCTGCCTCTTGGACCTCAACAGGTAACTGATGACTTTGTTATTGCTCCTGCTGCATGATCCCAATGGTGGGCTCAGGCAGAGGAGCAACTGTAAGGATGGAATACGCCCAGGGAGTGTTTCCTTCTTTTGTGCGTAGGGTCACTTTGGGCCACAACTGACTCAATGGCACCTAACAGCAACAGAAGCAACATGACTGCTACACCATCAGTGGGCCCTTGCCCGCGGAATTAAGGCTTCCTCTGATCTTTCCTCTGGGTTTGCTGTCGCCAGCAGCAACCTCGGTCTTGTGGCTGACAGAACTCCAGGTCTAAGCCTCTACCATGTGACACTTTTCCACTGCAGTTATGAAGCCACCTGGCGAGCATACTTTGCCTTGGGCTCAATTCTCTCTCCCTTTACTGACATGCTGTGCGGTCCTAAGCTGGTCCCTTATTACTCAAACCCTCTGTTTTCTTATCTATAAAATGAATAAAACAAACAAAACCTCAAACTGAGTGCCATTGAGTGAATTCTGGCTCCAGGTGACCCAAGTGTTACAAAGTGAGGCTCATCCACAGGCTTCCTGCCTTCAGTCCTTGCGGAAGCAGATCGTGATGGGGAGGGGACATTCTAGTCCTTGGTTTCTGTAATCATGGAATTGTGTCATACATAGGAGAACCTAGAACAGTGCTTGGCATGTCGTGTTGGTTCTGCTGTGGCTCTTGAGTGGATTCTGCCCCTGGGGCACCCTGTAGGACAGAGTGGGACTTCCCTGCAGGGTTTCCAAAGCTGTCATCTTTATGGAAGGAGACAGCCCCACTTTCTTCTGCAGGGAACCTGATGGATTCACACTGCCAAACCTTCACGGAGCAGCCAAGCACTTAATCAATGTACCACAGGGCCCCTTTGAGAAACACAGATAGATAGTTATAAATATAGATATTTGAAGTATTAATTTCTTTCCCTCCAGACTTGAGGTAAGACATAAAATATTAGGAAAGTGAGGTTTTCTGAAACAAAAACAAAAGGCACATTTCCTTCTATTTCAGACATCTTAAAATAGTCAGAATGTGTGTGTGTGTGTGTGTGTGTGAGATAGAGAGTGAGGGGGGAGGGCTCAAAGAACTGAGCAGCATTGAGTGCAATTGTGTAGTTCACCTCTACCTACAAATGTAAGTATATATATTGGACTCTTTGGTGGCACAGTTGGCTTGCTAAGGGCAAGGTCAACAGTTCAAACCCACCCACCACTTTCCTGGAGAAAAATAAGGCTTTCTGCTTCTTCTTCTTTTTTTTTTATGACTTTCTGCTTCTATAAACATGTATAGCCTCAAAAATCCTTGGGAGCAGTTTTAAGATCGTTGTGAGTCAGAATTAACTTCATGGCAGTTCCTTTTTATAGATTCTTAGTAGCTTAGTTTACAACAAACATTTTATGTTAATTATTCCTACAGCTCCATTTCATAATATCATCATGAAATCTGTGGAAAAGGTGCATAACTTGTGTCCCATTTAGGGTCTTGTTTTATTTTCTCACCTTGATATGCATTTAAACATTAGTAGTCCTGATCCTGGGAGCCCTGGTGGTGTAATGGATACCCATTGGGCTGTGATCGGCATCGCCAGCAGTTCGAAACCACCAGCAGCTCCAGAGGACAAAGACGGGGCTTTCTACTCCCTTAAACAGTTAGAGTCTGGAAACCCACAGCAGGGTCGCCAGGAGTTAGCATTGACTGATGGCAGCGAGTGACAGTGCTTTGCGGCTCTAATTATAAGGAAATGTTGACATAGATAGATAGATAGATAGATAGATAGATAGATAGATAGACAGATAGATAGAGAGATAGATACAAACATACATACATACATAGATGATATAGATAAAAATATAGAGATAGAGATAAAATAAGGCTTCATAAAGCTCTTGAAAACATTCCATTATCTTTTATTTCCACTTATCTATGAACTTTATGATGCCACTTCATATTGATTGGGCTGCCCAAAATCACATTTTCCAAAGCACCAAGCTGAGAGATCTTAAACGAGGCTGGGCTCGCAATGTGCCCAGAAGGCTGCCTATCCTTCCTTTAGTTGAGAGGGAAATGCTTGGGTTTTGTGAATGTGCTGGAGAGGATACACCCCAGGGCCAGTCCAAACTTTTAAGCTCTGAGACTGTTTTCCAGAGACAGGTAACCATTTTGCCTTATCATGGTTTGAAGAAGAAGGCACTCCATTGGAGGTGGGAGGCAGGCATTGAGACCGCAGTTTCTGGATGAGTCTTTCTGATGAGCTCTCGGGGTCCCCTGGGAAGCACGCTTCATCTCGTGTGGGCTAGTTCCACCTCTTCATTAAGGCGCTTGGCGATGAAGGCAAACGGGATCCATCAGCTTTAGCACCACTGTTGGCCTCTGTCTGTGCAGAGACCAGCACTGAAACGGAAGGGGTGAAGAACTGTAACAGAAAGAGCCACAAGAGAAAACCCTTGATCCGGGGAGAGAGATCTATGGCCCTGGAGAAGCTGCTGCTGAGTGGCATCCCCAGAACCCAGAGTAGGAGCGCATGCCCAAGAGGTGGGCTTCAGGACAACAGTGCGCAGAGCTGAAAGTCTGTGGGCAGGAGCCTCATTGTGGCACCTTCAGGCACTTAATGGAGGACCCATGCTTGCTTCTCGACAGAGCTGGAGCAGAGTGCCCTGGGGCAGAGGCATACAGGGGAATGGGGTGTCTCCTGAAGATTTATTGGCAGAACTTTAGAATACTCGCTTGAGCAGGGCAGAGGCCAAGGAGCGTGGTGGCTGAGGGGGACTCCAGGAAGGGGCTGTCTTGACTGTGTCCTGAGCATTTCTGAACCTCACAGGTCATCTGTTTACTTCCCTAATGAAGTCCATTATCATGAAAAGAAAAGAAAACCCTTTCAGCGAAGAACTCAACAGATGGCATGAGGCCCGCTTCTTATCCCCAAGGAGAAACCAACAGGAGAATGCCGTCAAGGTGATTCAGGCTCATGGTCAACCCATAAGACAGAGCAGAACTGTCCGATGGGCTTTCCAGTGCTATACATAGGTACAGAAGCCAACTGTCCATCTTTCTCTTCTGGGGCAGCTGGGGCTTTGGTCTTAGAGCCAAGCACTTAACCACTACATCTGCAGGGTTTCTCTCCTCCCTGGTACTTACTACCAAAGCATTACTTCGAAATAGGGATGCTCAGTTCATCTGTATTCCATGTGTCTTCTTGGTAAGCAACATAACAGATATGTGGGAAGT
This sequence comes from Tenrec ecaudatus, assembly GCF_050624435.1. Classification (NCBI taxonomy): domain Eukaryota; kingdom Metazoa; phylum Chordata; class Mammalia; order Afrosoricida; family Tenrecidae; genus Tenrec; species Tenrec ecaudatus. Next base: position 16,959,467 of record NC_134544.1, read on the forward strand.
ACAGTTTCAGTTAAAAAGAACGGTTTCACATGCAGAAGCAGGCATGGGTGTTTGGATTTCTTTGCCCCCAACATGTAAAACTCTCATAAATTTGGAAAAACATGCAAAGTAGTAGTCCAAAATGGCAAAAACCGACCTCAAAGACAGGAGGTACTTGGAGTAATGTGAAGTAATCTGAAACTTGAGATTTCTCCAAAATTCAATGGAATTGCAAGTTGGTTTTTTGAAAGGGTGACCAAAACTGGCAAGGCGCTGCAAACTTCACAAAGGAAAAGGAGAAGATGTAAATATAGTGCATCAGAAACAAAATGGGCAACCCCCAACAGAACCAACAGAAATGACAAAGATGGTGATGCATGAAGGACTGTCCTCCAACAAATTTGAAAACCTGCAAGAAATGGGAACCTTTCTGAAAACACCCTATCAAAATTAAAGAAAAACACACGGAAGAAGACAAAAGAGTTGATGGGGCTGTTCCAAAACAAGACACTTGGATGCATCAGAAGACTCAACAGGAGACTGAAAGAGGTCAAGGAAATATGGCGATGGCATGGAAGAAAAAGGGTCTCATCTCTAAAATCTAAAGAACACTCCAGTCTCTCAAAAAGAAAAATTCAAAGTATTCAATAAAAATAGCAGAGACTTTGAACAGCATTCACCAAAGCAGAGATTTGAGGTAGCCATATGAAGAAATACTCATGATCATTAGATGCAAATCAAAACAAAGATAAAATACCCCCTCACCCTTCATTGATAGTTAAAACAGCAGCAACAACAACCCAGAAAGGAAGAAATGACAGAGAGATAGCAGAGAGACTTGAACCCTCATTAATTGCTGGTGGGACGATCAAACAGTACAGCCACTGTGGATAGAGGTAGGGTACTTCCTCAAACAATTGGGAATAGAAATACCCCATCAGACAATAGGCTCAAACCTACCAGTGATCCTGAAAATAGTCCAGGGCTGGGCAATGTTTCCTTCGGTTATACACAAGGCCGCCATACATCTGCACTAACTCTAAACAACTAACAACAACCATCTATTTCCTGGATTCAACAGTTCAAGGGAAATAGAGCAGAGTTGTATATTTACTGAGTGATCTTAGACAAGGCACTTAAATTCCCCAGGTGAAAGGGTCGATTGGATGATGCCACTTCTTACTCTAAAATCTTGATGGTCCATCCCACTTTCTCACTTAGAATAAGATCTCAATTTCACAATGCCTGACAGACCCCCGTCATCAGGCTTGGCTTTGGTTCTTCGCTCATCCATGAGCTTCACCAGCCCAACCACTCTTCCCACACGTTTCCTCAACACAACTAGCTACTGGCCCCCCAGAACATTTGACGTGCACTTTCTGTCCTGTTATGGAAATAGTCTCCCCAGACACCTGCAGGTTTCATTCCCTCCTCAAATTCAGAATATTGAAAATACCACATTCCTAAGATGCTGCCCCTCTGTCCATCATACACTTCTCATGAGTGATCTTCCATGACATTTCTCATTGCCTGGCCTCATGGTACAGATCTGGTATTGACTGTGTGTTGCTTGCCATCCCTGCCTGGGGCACATTCCACAAGGGCTGGCTTTTCCTGTCCCTTTTGGGTCCCCATAGCCTGAAACAGCACCTGGCCACCACTGGCATTTGGTGCACATGTGTGAAAGGAATCAATGGGAACATTATTTTTATATGCGTCATGGAGTTAGTTGGAAGCGATATGCGCATGGAATTGTGTGTGCAACATCTTTGTTAAGAAAAACAAATGTGTATATACATATATGTATAACATAAAAGTGAAGAAAACTTGAGAGAGGCAGATGGGGCTTATGGTTTCTATCTACCACCATGGGAAACAATCTTTTAAGGCCAAGCTGGTTGCTCTCCTTCCCCAGACCTGGGCCGGTATGGATTACAGAGATAAGGACCTGACAAGAGATAAGCACAGCCTGGTGACTGCTTTGCCTCAAAATGGTTGAAATATGAAGCTCTCCAAATATAACATTTCCAGTGTTGGAATTGGAAAACAGGATTAAGGTTGAGAGGATAAACCTTTTCCATCCACTGATTTTTTTTCTATTTTTTTCCCTACTAATAAAAGTGAATAGGATATTTTGCTTGAAGAGCTGCAAATTCCAGAAAAGCTGACTTATCCATAATACTATAAACAAAAAATGTCTACGAAAAGCCCAAAGTAAATGATTTGGGGGAATGAACTGCACCACTGTCCCCCCTCTGCTGACATAACTAATGAACAGCTGACTGACTGTGTGACTCAGAGCTCCACTGCACACAAGCAAACAGGATGCTAGATGCCAAGCACACCCCTCTCACTCATACATTCTACATCTGCCTCCGACTTTCAAATCAGTAAATCCCAAACCTAAGTAACACCAGAGCGCCACCATGTCAATATTAAAACTTGATTTTTCCAGAACTTGTAGTTGATAAATTTGCTCTCCAGGTAGAACAGTGGTTCTCAACCTGTGGGTCTTGCCCAGTTGATAACACTAGCAAAACTACAGTTATTAAATGGTAATGAAAATTACATGGGGAACTGTACTAAAGGGTCTAGGCATCAGGAAGGTTGAGAACCAATGACTTAGAAAATTATGAACCAATCCCTTTCTTCCTTTGACAAGTTTTCTTCAATTTTATATCAGTGGTTAGGTTTTTAGATCCTAACTTTTCTTGATGGCTTCAAGGTCATCAAGAGGTTTTTCATAATTTTAGGAAAAAATAATGATTTCCACTTTAGTAGATGAACGAGGAAGCTATGTTTTAGGTTTATGACAGAACATGAGACATTCTTTCTTTTTTTTCATAGTTGTGACACAGGGCCCTTCTGTGAGATATTGGACATCCCCTTGCAGAAGGGCTGCGGGGAGGAGATGAGCCAGTCAGGGTGCAGTTTAGCAATGATGAAATATACAATTCCTCTGGTTCTTGAATGCTTCCTTTCCCATCCAGCCCCCGCCCCCTGTCATGATCCCAATTCTACCTTCCATATCCAGCTGGACTGGCGGATGTACACTGGCACAGATAGGAACTCGAAATACAGGGAATCCAGGACAGATGAACCCTTCAGGACCAGTGGTGAGAGTGGCGATATCAAGAGGGCGAAGGGAAGATCTCACCCTTCTGGCTTCTAAGGAGCATTCTGGCTGCACTTCTTCCAAGAGAGAAATGTTCATTCTTTGTCCACTTTGTGATGCTTTCAATATTCTTTTCCAGCACCATAATTCGAAGGCATCTGTTCTTCTTCTGGCTTCCTTATTTAATGTCCCACTTTCATATGCATGAGAGGAGATTGAAAATACCATGGCTTGGACAAGGTGCACCTTACTTTCCATAGTGACGTCCTTGCTGTTCAAAACTTCAAAGAGATCTCGTGAAGCAGACTTGCCCAATGCCATGCATCCTTTGCTGTTTTGACTGCTGCTTCCATGAGCCTTGATTGTGGATCCAAGAAAGATGAAATCCTCAACAACTTCCACCTTCACCCTACTTCTCATGGAGTTACCTACTAGAGCTACAGAGACAGGGATTAGGGTTTTCTTTACACTGAGTTGCAATCCATGCCGAAGGCTGCAACCTTTGATATTTGTCAGAAAGTCCTTCAAGTCATCTTCACTTTCAGCAAGCCAGACTGTCACCTGCACATCAAAGTTTATTAGTAAGTCTTACTCGCATCCAGGTGCCATGTCCTCCTGACATCCAGCTGGATCTTTTCTTTCTTTCCTGTCTCGTTAATGACCTTTTGATTTCTTCACGTCTGATATTCCTGAGGTCATCTCAGGTTTGTCAGATGTCCTGTCATTAATGGTCAGTGAGTCGAATTTATTCCTTAGGCATTCTCAAATTCAGGTGGGATAAATCAAGGTCATACTTTGACTCTCATGGATTTAAAAAATGTCTTCAATGTCAACTTGAACTTACATGTGAGGAATTGATAGATTATTAGAGTTAGAGATTTGGAATTTAGAAAATAATATAATTGGTAAGTGCTTAATGGAGGACTATACTTTAACAATGGCATCAAGGTCGTTTTACATAAAAAAGCAAAAGGTCATTAAAAGGGGGGGAGTAAAAGACTAGAATGGGTGTTAGAAAGTTACTCTTGAACATGAAGTAGCTAAAGCAAAGAGCCGAAAAACTGTCCTAAGAGAACTGAACAAATGTTTCCAGGGTCAGCTAAAGAGACAAAGCATTATAACAAAATGTGCAAACAATCCGAAAACTAAAAGGGAAGAACACACATGTTACATCTAAAAATAAAAAATTAAAATTAAACACACACAAAAAATATTTTTAAAAATGAAAGAAAAAATCAAGCTTCCACTTGCAATATTGAAGGATTCTGTGGGCAGTATGTTACATGGCCGAGGAAGGATTGAGGGAAGATGGAAAAGATACTCAGTGTCACTGCACCGAAAAGCATTTGTCAGGATTCAACCATTTTAGGAGGTATCATGTGGTCAAGAACTGCTGGCACTGAATGAAAAATCCCAAGCTACAGTGAAGACAGTAAAATCAAGGGCCCGGGAACTGACAGATCAACTGAGAGGATTCTGAAAATGATGCTATGCTGGAAACAGCCCCTAGTCTGTGTCCCGACCAACTAGAAGAGATCTGTATTTGTGCCCATTCCAAACAAGGGTGCCCCAGCAGAAAACACATGTGATGGACTCATGCTATTAAAGTTTGATTGAAGGTAACTCAAACACGGTTGCTCCAGCATATCAAAAAGGAACGGCTAGAAATTCTAGCCAGATTCAGAAGAGGATATGAAAAGAGGAATATAATTGTGGTTGTCAGATGACTCTTGGTTAAAAGAAGAGACTATCAGAAAGATGTTTACTTTGCTGCTTTTTACCATGCACAGGCAGTTGACTGTGTGGGTCACAGGAATGATGGAAAACATTGAGACAGATGGGCCCCTTCATTGTGCTTACGTGAAACCTGTGTCTAGACCAGGAGACCATCATTGAACCAGAGTGAGAGAATGCTGGCTGCTTTAAGACCAGGAAAGGTGTCCGTGTGTCCAACTTGGAGTCTTTCACCATACTTATTCAATGTGGACACTGTGAACATCACTGGAAAAACTAAGCTATGTGAAGAAGAATTGGGGATGGAGGAAGGCAACCTGGGAGGTGCACAAGACAAACTCTTGCTTTCAGAAAATGAGGAGATTGACAGAACCTACTGAAGAAGATCAAAAATTGCATACAGCCTTTCATACAGACTTTGCCTCCACAGAGAGAAAACAAAAGATTCTCACAACTGGACCAAGAAGCAATGCCGTGATTCACAGAGGAGAGATGGATATTTCAAGGATTTTCTGTTACTTGGATCTCCAAGCGTGGAAGCACAAGTCCAGAAACCAAGTGATACATTGCATGGGGGCAAATCTGCTGCACAGATCTCTGTAAAGTGTTAGAAAGTGGGGACTTGAACCCCTTTGAGGGCTAAAGTGCATCAGGTGCAATTAATAGTATTTTGAACCCCCCCAGAAGCATGCGATGCCTGGACAGTGGGTAAAGCAGAAGGGACGCATCTCAGTTAGAGTCCCGGCAAAGAGCAAACAACTCATTCCGGGAAGAAGTACAACCAGAATGCTCTTTAGAAGAGGAGGATTGTCGATGCAATGGATACAGTGGCTGCAACAAGGGCTCAATCCTGAGAAAGATGCTGAGGATGGAGAAGGATGGAGCAGTGGTTGATTTTGTTGTACACAGGCGTCTAAGACTCACAGCCAACTCGATGGCACCTACCAACACCAGCATACTTTTAAAGTAAGTCTGACAATAGAAGACACGTAACGAAGTAGTAGTCTCGATGACGTGTGATTCCTAAGGAAGAAGCTGGTCCTTTGTGAATTGTGTGCATTAAGGGAAGCCATCTGTAGTCATTGATTATGATGATGATATCAATTTTGCACTCTTATTAGAAAGACATCAGGAATAAAAATCTCAAAGAAAGATAATATCAATTTTAAGGAAAAGTACCACTTAGGAACCCTGTAACATGTAATCCTGGGAGGTCAGAACGCAGTTTTTAGAAATTAGGCCTATTTACCAGATTTATCATGGATCTCACTGATGCTGTCAGTCAATACAGCTTTTCCCTTTACCACGTAAAAGGACTGGTAAAATTACAGATGCTTATTGATATTTAATTTTAATTTCACTTTGTAGTTTCTATCGTGAAGATATTGACCAGTGGCATCTACTTCATGACACTTGCTCTCTTCAGACAAGAGAAGTTTGCTGTTCTCATTTATGGCCTCCCAACTTGTCCACTCTGCAAAACCCACGTGGTAGTTCATCATCGCCCTTCCTAATTATTGGTTTACAAAGACAAATTTCTTCAAACACAGCACATGACTCACCATTCTTTGCCATCCTCATTGTCATGGTTTCCATCCAAATTTAGATGGAATAAGTATACCGTTGGGGGTATTCCAGGGGAGTCAGTGTGTGGATGATATGCCAGGTAGATGATCAAAATGTTAGGGAGAGTTGAGAACAGTGTGGATTGAACAGCAAAGTAATTTTGCTACAGAAAGTGAGGATAATTGATCCATCTCCGATGCAGCATAAAACTTCCTGAAAGAATAATTAGTAACTGTTTATAGTGCTTCTAATCCTAAAATGCCAAGATTTTAAAAATAATCAGAAAGGAATTAACTTATGGTTTTCCCCCTTTAAGTCGTTCAACCAAATGTTTATACCTCAACCTACATTCCTGAGTTTAATTTTAGTTAATCTGATTCATTTCACTAGTTTTGGATACAATGAGCTTCAGATTTTATGAATCAAAGGGCAGTACGCAATGTGAAAATCAATGGTTGGGAAAAAATCCACAGCAACAAAAGCTAATTTTCTTGATAAGCTCTTTTTGCATGGCTAGTTACCTTAATGAGCTCTGTTTATTTATTTATTTTGGTACTTTATTTCTGGTTATGAAGTCTTGTGATGGTTTCTTTCTTGTGTCTGTCAATTGAAGACCTGAGTATAAACCACTCAAGCTCAAGATATCAGGTTTTTCTGAAAGAGGAGAAAGTACAGTGGAATTACCTTGGCAAGCTAGAAAGTTTTACCAGTGCACAGTAAGAGCACTTACTTTCTCCTAGTACACTGTTCAACTAGAAAGAATGATATACCAATGAGTTAGTCATTGTAAACAAACCTATTTCTTTTTACATCTGACTCAGGTGTCATTTGGGAAAAGAAAATCCTCAGATTTCATAAATAGGAAACGGAAATTACCACCCTCAATCAACCACCTACCCTGTGTTTGGCGGGGTTGGCTACAGAAACAAATCCAGAGAGATGCCTATATATGGAAGAGAGAGTTTTATATCAAAGAGCAGTTGTGTTTTAAGAAAGCATCCCAGTCCAGACCAGGTCAAGTCCATTAAGTCGGATATTATCCCATAAGTCTGATACTAGTCCATAAATTCCTCTTTAGATTCATGCAGCACATGCAATAATGCAAAGGGCAAGAAGACCACATCCCAGTGGGTGAAAAATCTTGAGGATTCAGTGGCAGTGGAAGCATCTCAGTGCTACCGTGGGTCTCCACGTGGCTCCTGCAGCTCTCCCAGGATGGCTCTTCAATGGAAGGTGAAGCAGAGAGAGGTTATGTGGCCCACTTCCAGAACGCTCATGAGAAGGCCACGCCCACAAGGAGGCATCATCATTCTGTGACCTGATTGACAGGCTAGACTCCACCCCTACACTTATTTATCAAGTTGCCATGAAATTATGTAACTGCCGCATACCCTCTCTCTCAGTGGTTGCTTTCTCTCTTATGATTACTTTTCTCACTCTCCCTTGGTTTTATTTCTCCAGATTTCTACTTCGGTCAACATTGTTCCCTTACCCTAGGTCCCCGCTCCATAATCCATTTTCATATGACTAAACTTAAAAATACCCAGCAAGTAATCTCAGCTGTGTCTGCAAAGATTGTCACTCTTTTGAAAAAGCGGCTCAAAGAAGACCTTCGAGTCTAATCTGAAGAAAACAAAAGAGGGGTCTGATTCGTGCTCAAGAGAAAATCCCCTCTCCAAGCTGGAGCACAAAGCTCGGCAAGACCGCTGCTGCTGGACTCCCTCCTCCCCGATATCCTAGTGGTGGTCCCTTCTCCTTCCTCAAGTCACATCTCAAATGGCACATCTTCAGCTGAACACAAAAAAAACCCGCGTTCTAAAAGAAGGGAGACGCGCCTGGAGGTGCCACTGGAGGGAAGGCCCTCCAGAAACCACTACTTTGTGAGAATCAGTGCCTATGAAAGGAGGCTGGGGGTGCAGTGCTTACGTTTGGGGCTGTTCACTGAGAAGTGGGCAATTTGAACCCACCAGCCAGGCAAGAGAAAAGACTCTAGCAATCAGTTTCCACAAAGATTACACTCTAGAAACACTGTGAGGCAGTTCCGCCCTGTCATATAAGAACCCTGTGATGAATAACGCTGTGTGCCAACAGGCCGTTATTCCCAGGAGTATGTGGTGGTCCTTCATTTGGTGAGTTGATGCAATTATCCTGCATTTTGTTATATTATGTAATTGACCCTGTTTGGAGATGCTGTGGATCCTAATCTCTGTGAGTGACTGAGGCAGGATTAACTTGGGGTGTGGCTTGAGTCACAGCCTCACAAGTGGGCAGCCTCAAACCCAGTCCTTACCCTTACTCAAATCATATGCTCACGTGAGAGTTTTCTTGGCAGTGTGGTTTGTATCCAACAAACATGAGGGTAAATTTAAAAATAATGCCAATAGAGTTCCTGTTCATATTGGCATACGTCTATTTTTTTAAATAGAACAACCAAACAAGCATATTTAAGCGTGTCTCTCCAAAAGAGGATGGCTACAGACAAGTATTCTCAGTAAGTCACATACTTGCCTTAGTCTTGGTAGGATGCTTGCCAGAAAAGAATAAAAGGATACTTCTTGTATCATAGGGGTGGGAAAGATTTGCTTTCAGCATATATGAAAATGAAAGACAATTGTTCAGACGTTAGGGGCTGGGAGCAGTGAATCTTAGGACCAAGGGTGCAAACCTTAGGAAGGAAAGGGGGTTTCGTTAATGAGCCCCTGAGCCCATCTAGAGACATAAGCCATCTGCAAACCACCGCAGAGCTTTCTCGTCTGCTCCCACTGGCAACCAAGCTGATGTGTGAGATGACAGGGCGTCAGTTAAGAGAAAGAGCCCAAGGAAGATGTGAACACCATGCACCTGCTTTCCTTCAGAGCCAGATGCAGATTCACCTTTTAAAGGAAGGTTGTCCTGTAGACAGACTGAGAATGACTCGAGACCCCTGCCATTAACCCAGCGGAGACTAAGCAAGGTCATCATCAAAGAACCTCTTGCAGAGCCAGCACAATATTGCATTTCAACAGAAATGCCACAGGGGAGTACAAATCTACACTGCTTAGAGTTACAGTTTACACTGAAAATAACATCTCCCTGGGATACTAAGTAGGAAATACTGAGTCTCCTCATTTGTGGATCAGGAAAATGGCCCTGATATGAGAGACAGGCGCAGATTCGTTTTCCTGTGCATTCGAATGTCCGTGTGTTTCTTCTAAGTTGATTAATGTTACTTTAGAATTAGTAGATGCCTTAAAAGGTACTAAAGTGCCTGGGCAGTGCCAACTCTTCACAAGCTCATCTGCTAACCAAAAGTTTAATGGCTTGAGTCCACCCAGAGGCACCTAAGGGGAAATACATGGCTATCAACTACCAAAAAAATCAGTCATTGATAAACTCTGAAGCTCAGCTCTCTCATGGCACCCTGAGGGTCACTATGAGTCAGCATATTGTCTAGGAGGAGGTCCAGAGCACATAACATCTTTTGAAAATGACACTGCTTCAGTTCTCTTCTAATTTTCTCAAAGATTCTGTATTTTCATTAAAATAAGCAATTACCTTAGAATTTTCCTTCAATTTCATATGAAAGAAGGATTCCCTTGGGGGGTGGGGGCATTGTGGGTATGATAGGTTTATTGTGCCAACTAGGCCTCCATGGGAACATGTGGGTGGACTTCAATCAGGTTGAAGCTTGGCTGCCGGGTGACTAAGATGAATGCGTTCCAAGGCAGGCATCCAGTTTCTCTTTCTCCCTGGTGGTCAGACCAGTGTGCCGCAGCTTGAACTAGTTCTTGGCTCAACTGCGTGCTGCACTACCTGTGGGCAAGTCAACCCAAGGATCTTTTTGCTCCTTTGAAACCTGCTTTGCCACACTGTTGATCGAAGTGCATGCATCGCTAGAGCTTGACACCCCATAGGGGCCTGCTGCTAAGCTCCCACTCTACTGGCTGTTGCTGCCTCACGCTGTTGTCTGCTGCCTGCAAGCCGACTCTGCCTGTCTTGCCTGAGTGTAGACTCCGTCTGCTTCCTTGATCTTAGACCAACAAGTAGAAGGACCTTCAGTATAGTTACTGTTCCCTGACAGTGAGTTAAGTGAGCCCTCTGTACTGCTGTGTGGATTAGTTGGCCATTATATTCCTTGTGGCTATATAAACCTATATATCTATAAAATCCTGGGTTTGTTTCTCTAGAGAACCCTGACTAACACAGTGGTGACTCATTGGGTTGTGAGCCACAAGGTTAATAGTTGGAAATCACGAGCCACTCCTAGCGAGAAAGATGAGACTTCTGCTAAAGATTTGCGGCCTCTCTGGGTCAAAATCAACTTGATGGCATTGGATGTGGCTCCTATGTGTTTGGTTTGGTTTGATCATATGAAGGAGCCCTGATGGTGCCATCCAGTAAGCATTGAACTGCGAACCACAAGGTCAGTAGTTCAAGCTCACCGATGGCTCCTTGGGAGAGAGATGAGGGTATCAGCCTCCATGAACATTTACAGACTGTGGTTGCTGCTGTTGGTGCCATTGAGTTGGTTCTGCTCAAAGCGACTCTGTGCATAGCAAGCAGTACAGTAGGGTCCCTGCAAGTCAGAATTAGCTCAATGGCAGGGGGGTCTTTTGGATTTGGGTGATAAAGAGATACATGATCTCTTTAAAATATATATATATTTTTAAAAACACATTCCTTTCCCACCCAGGCTCAGGATGCAGCAGTCATCGTCTCAATGTTGATGTCCAAGAAGAACCGGTAGCTAAGAAGGATGTCCACCTCTCAAACCAGCCCGAACTGGCCTTCATGTCATGAAGGTCGTACAGTCAAGTCGCGAGGCTAAGTGGAAGAACAGTCTGCCGACAAGAAAGCCCAGACTGGAGAGGCAGATTTGGCCATGGCGTGGTCAGCTACCCCAGTAAAGTGGGAGGGGGAAGCTTTTGTGTTGAATAAACCGGTAATCAGAAAAGAAAAAGAAGAAAGTTAAAAGCTAAGATGTTACTTTGAAGACAATGGCGAGCCTGGCTCAAGCCAGGGTGTTTTCAGTTACCTCATGCGCATGAAAAAGCTGCACAGTGAATCAGGAAGATCCAGAAGGAATTGATTCCCGTGGATTACGGTGCTGGCGAATCTGAACTGGGACAAGGGCTTCCAGAAGAATGAACGCATGTGTGTTGGAAGAAGGAAACCAGAATGCTTCTCAGAAGAGAGGGTGGGAAAACTTGACCTCATGTTTTCAAGAGGGAACCATCCCTGAGGAAGAACCCCAGGCTTGGTAAGCTACAGGGCCAGTGCAAGAGAGGGAGAATGATGGACCCAGTGCCGACACCCTGGCCCCAATGTGGAAGTCTTATGAGAAGGGGGCAGGACGGGGCTGTGTTTCCTCCTGTTTACGTAGGACCACTGTGGCTGTGAACTGACTCTGTGCTACCTAACACCAACAAAAACACCAACGTTGCAAATTATTACAAGTAACCGCTTCCATAACAGTGTATCTGGGCCGTCTATTATGAGCCACTCAAACTCAGGGGATTAGAATAGAATGGTGTCGAGTTGGACCAGCTAAACTTTTCAGAGCTGAGTGATGGCCTAGAAAGCCCGGGGGATGAAAGCAGAAATGTTTGCTTTAACAAGTACCCCCAAGCTTGCCTTCTCTGAGCAGCTGGATCCCCGAAGATAATTAACATCAAAGAAAATATAAGGAACCCGGAGCGGCTTCCACGAGTCTCTCAGCTCCTGACCTTCTGTGGGTTATTCACATATTTTTAGAATCCGATGTCTAGATTTTAAATCCATTTTCTTTCTCCTTTTTTACTAAGCACATTGTTGCCTATTGTGTGCCATTATGAACTCTGCTATTACCTACGCCCAGCAGACCTGGTGCGCGGCACCTTCTGCGGACTTCAATGAGAATGCTCTAATTATTACTAAAGGTTAAGTGCTAATGATGAATTACCCATCCTTATGGAAGCAAACACTGACGTCGGTAATTGAAAGCAGATTTTTTAAAATTAGAAATTGATTCAGCTTCATAGGCTACGTAGACAATTATTGCAGCAGAGACAACTTCACAAGGGTGTTTTCAGGTTTATAATCAGTATGCAGAAAATAAGTATGCCTGTCCTGATACAATTGGATGCAAAAGCAAACAATAAAACAGTAACACCTTATCTACCAAAAGACACCACATGCTGATATAAAGTGAGCAGACAGTTTACACCGGAGTCACCTGCATCAATGCTATTGTATTATCAGTTTTGCTGGCTAATGACAGAAATATGAATAGTTGTCTTTCTTCTAGCCTCCTAATATTAATGCTGACTCATATTGACCCTTGGTGGGTTTCCCAGACTATTAATATTTATGGGAGTAGAAAGTCCTTCTCCCAAGGATCTATGGTTGGTCTTGAACTTCTGATCATGTGTGCTGCAGCCCAACGCAAAACCATCACACCACCAGGGATCCTTAGCTTAGGCTGGCTGGTTGCTACTCTGCTCTGGTACATATCACTACACACTTAGAATATCAAAACCGGACACCCAGCCCATTACTGCTGAGTCTAGTCTGCCTCACAGAAACCCTTTAGGGCAGAGTAGAACTGTCCCACACAGTGTTCAAATCTCATCTTTACAGAAGCAGACTGCTGCATTTTGCTCTGCAGAACGCCTGCTAGGTTCCTTTGGCAGTTGAGCCCATCATCACTACACCAACAGGTCTCCTGGAGCCCTGTGAGTGTACTGCAAACACCAAACACCTTGGAGTTAATACTGAATGAAGGTTTGCTTCTAAACCAAATGGATTCCTTGTTGTTACGTTTGCTACATGCACTTGAGTTGGTTCTGAATCACAGTAACCCCAGAATAAAGGAGCAGAACGAAATGTTTCCCATCTACACAATTGCTGCAATGATTACACCCATTGTTGAAGGCATTGTGACATACCGTCCACTGGGGGATCTTCCTCTCTTCCACTGACCCATACTTCCATGGCCCTTCTACCCTCCAGGTGGTGAAATATTATTCAATAAGAGCTTCTGGGCATGCAGCGGGTCTGCAGGCCCCCAAGTCAGAAAGGAGCAATGGCTAGAGCCATTGACTGTCCTTCAAGCCAAGCGCCCAAGCCACCCCACCAGTATGGCCCAGCTCTGTAGGTTGACTCTAAGCAGGGTCAGCTCCTGGCTTAGTCAGGAAGTTCCTCGGGTTTAAGTATCATTGGACTCCCCTTCCCTTTTGTCAAGAATGCTTGGTAGTCAGGGCTACAGGTGAAGTTAGGGGCAGGGACCCCATCTGCTCACCCGACCTCCGCCTAAATCCTGTAAGGTTGCTCTCTCCTGTGGTCTGTTGTGGTGGTGGGGTAAGGTTGGGATATGAGGGGGGTCCCTTTTCTGATTCTCTAACTACCTGAGTCTCAGACTGGTCTTTCCAGCCTCCCCACCTCGTTGCTGGAAGGGCGAGCAGCAAGGCACCTGTCTTCCTCCCAGCCCGCCATTTCTCCATCAGGGATTGTCATGATTTTGCAACTGGCCATTCTCTACCCCTTTGAAACTAGAACCAAACACACAAATCTGCACTCACCATGGGCACTGACACCCATTTAACACTGGAGAATGCAACTCTGAGCAGCTCCTTGTTTATAGTGACGAGACCCACAGACCCTCTTCCCCCAGCACATCCATCCAGACACCTAGAAGACAGGTCAGAATCTTAGTCAGAGAGCAGGTGAGGCCCTGACCTGTGCTCTACACAGTCAGGATTTTTTAAAAGAAAAAATAAAGCTGGGGAGGGCAGGATGCTTAGGCCCAGTGAAATTCATTTGAATGTTACATGAAAGGAGGAGTTGTGATTGGGAACATTCTGTTTTGGGTGAAGATGTCACAGAAAAGGTTTAAGAGAAAACCTGGTATGATGGACCAGGAAGGCACTGTCCACCACACAGGGTTCTCAGCAAGTTCTGAATTGTCAAAGGATTTAATGTCCTTGGGCTGCTAACCTCAAAGTTAGCAGTTCAAAACCACAAGCCGCCCCACAATAGAAAGACGAGGCTTTGTACCACATACCACAGGGGCTGTTTGACTCTGTCCTATAGGGTCACCTCGATGGCTATGAGTTTACTATGTAAAGATAATGGATATTGCAGTCCAGTTACCATGAAGTCAAGTTCAACTCATGGTCAGAGAAGAGCTGTGCCCCACACCATTCTCAAAGGCAAATGCTGAAGATGTTCATTGCTAGACCTTTCTTCCAATGTGCCTGTGGGCATTAACAGCCACTCATTGCAACTCCCCAACGTCGGATTCAAATCTTTTAATACTGACCTATATTTCCAGTTGTACTATATGTTGGTGGTATTTTAGCTATTTACATCTCTTGAAATTCTTACAGAATTTGCCAGCCAGGCTGCTGATTGCAAAGGGCCGCTGAACCCTTGTGCACACCCTCTTCGATTCTAAGGGAAAGATCTACACAAATGTTAAAAGCTCACAACCAATATGAAGCAAAACTGCCTTGTACCTTAGTAGATCGAGAAAACATACCTGTCCTTGGGCTCACAGGGTCAGTTCTCCCCTCGCCTATCCACTAACAACTGTGAGTTTGGTTTGGACTTTGGAGACTTGGGCTCATGGCACATGTGTTAGGCAGGGTTGACTAGAGAAACAAATCCAGTGACATTCATATATGTATAAGAGAACTTTATATCAAGAGTTAATTATAGATCAGGAAAGTATCCCAGCCCAGTCCAATTCACATCCATTAGTTCAGTACTAGGTCATAATCCCCTCTTCAGACTCATGCAGCCACATGCAATAATGCAGTGTGCAGGAAGATCACAGGCCGCTGGGTGGAAGTCTTATGGATCCCATGGTGGTGGTTATATCTCCAAGGTTCTGGAAGGTCTCAGGGTGGTTTGCCAGCAGTGAAGTGAAGGCAGAGAGGGGGAGGGAGGGGGCTCTCATTAGAAGGTCACACCCACAAAGAGTTGCCATCAGGCGATTGGTGAGCTAACCTGATTGACAGGCTAAGCTCCACATCTTAACTTTTATATATCTTCAAGTTGACGTGAAATTATGTAACTACCACAGTGCACTAAGCTTCAAATCACAAAAATGAGACCAGGCTTTAAAAATATGGAAAGATCCTCAATTCCTCTAGCCAAGTTTTATGTTGTGTTTTTAAAACTTTCCAGCATATAGTTCTTTTAAGAAATGAAATCATTCTGACATGTTTTACATCCACACAGACAATAGCTCTTAGGAAGAAAAATTGATCTCCAGAAATAGAAAACAATCAATCTATTTCAGTGTTAGAAATAGAAGATAACCAATTCATTTCCATGAGTAAATAGAAATGTAGTGATAGATATGAATTCAGGGCACAAAAAATCCTAAATGCAGAGAGATATGGTTATACTCGGTCTTGTTCAGAGTAGGATGAACATTTTGGTTAAAGTGAGCATCTTTCTAGCAGAGTCTGACCGGTGCCAATGAACCACACACCATCCACTCTAGGTAAGTATCTTGACCGGCACTTTAGTGGACTCGCGTCATCTGGGATCAAGTGGTCAAGGGAGAGCCAGGGGATATTGTCTACTGAGTGGCTCACATGTAACTCTACGATGAAGTCCCCCAGACAGGTAGACAGCCTTATCAGAGGGACAAGGGATACTGATGGGAAAAACAAGTCAGGAGATGGGAAAGGGAGCAAACACCTCTGGGGGAGCACACATTCGTGTCTGTTGCTAGGAAAAGAGGGAGGATTGACCTTCAGTTGGGGGTGGGGGTGGGGGGATGACTGAAAATGCTTTTGGGGACCCTACGGGACAGTGTCTTTGGTAGTATGCACTGAATGGACCACACTGACCCAGGCTTCTGGATGCATCCTGGGGACTGAGGTGGGTGCTGTGGAATGAATTGCATCAAATTCTGGATTTTCAAGGCACACAGCATGCTCCAGAGGCTGCATCAATGAAATCTGATGTGGAAACTCCACTCCACTGGGTAAACTGGACTGTACCTCAGACACACATACAACCTGAAGACTTACATAGGAAAATCCATGGCATTTGAGGAAGCCAAAGACAGCTGTCCCAAGACTGTTGAACTGTTGGTAGGCAGCCAAACATGGACTTGCTACATGAATGCCCTGTATGCTATGTTAATATACATATTCTCCTGGAAAACCCGTCAAGGACATTCACAGTGATTACTATTGTAAATTTCCCTGACAAATTATCACCCATTGTTTGTGTAAGTAGCATCCAGCCACATAAGGATTGATTCTGTACAAGTGAATAGTTCAGGTACTGTGCTATGAAGTTAATCAACATTGGTCCAATCTCTCTCTCTCAAAGGGGTTATAAAAAATTAGTACCAAGGGCTAATCAAAGACAATATTAAAGGAAGATGGTGATACCCTCGGGGGATGATTGATAAGACTCTCTACCATAAATTAGCAAGAAGGTTTTGAAGGGGAACCAAAGGCAGGTTAAACACTAATAACAACAAAGAACCATAGGTCCGGGAATGAGTTTTGGGCTTGCACTAAATGCTAGTTCCAACTTAAGAACAATTGGTTCTTACATCAGAGCCTGGTCAATACTCACCCTCAGGAAGGGAACACGGATGATATGAGTGCCTTAGCAAAATGTGGTTAAGAATTAGATGATGTCTGCCTACTAGATAAAATACCATCTGGGGTCTTACAGGCTTCTCTCAAGACAAGTCATTATCTAACTGAGATGTCAACTAAATCCATATGGAGGAAGCACACCAACGTGTCACCGAAGGATTTGTAGATTGTATAATCTGGAGTTGAAGGAGGGATTAGTACAAGAGCCTAAATTGTGAGACTCTGGTTTGTAGAAGGTTATGGATGACAAAGGGAGCCTAAGATACATTTGTGGGAACTACATAAAAAATAAGTCTCCGGGGATCTCCCTCTATCTATAACTGATGGCTGGGAGGAAAGTGGTTACTAAACAGAGTGCATTGGCGAGATGGGAATAGAAGATCAAAGGGACAAACCTGACTTGGACAGTTAAAGCTTCATTAATTGATCCCTCCTCTGATGCATGCTGGACCTGAGCTGGTTTTCATTATTTTCTGTACTTTTGTTTTGTCTTTGTTTGTTCATATTGGGGGTTATCTCAGAGGTGTTATGTCATTGAGGGTCACCCTCTTGAAGTTGTGTTGTATCTTTTTTTGTGTTGGGTATATGAAACCCAGGATTGATAAACTTATAGAGGCAGCAAATGGAATAAAGGTTTCTACAGGGAGGTAGGTACAGTGGTGGTGGTTGAGGGAGGGGAGCATGTAAAGAGGGAGAGGTTGTCAAGGAGTCCAGGAAGAAAAAGAATGTTTGGAAAGTGACTGCAGTAACAACTGTACAATTCTACTTGATGTGATTGAACTATGGGATGATATGATATATATTAACTCCCAATTAGTAATAAATTTTAATAAATAAACCAAGCATCTCTACAAACTACTTCTCAAGTTCACTAAAGGTTGATAATGAAGCAAACATATAAGGGGGTCTAAATAACTTATAAAATAATTCACAAAGCTGAATGTGAAATATTAAAACCTATAATAGTGTTTGGAAAATATTTCTGTCCTTATTTTTTAGAGCCTTTAAAACAAACATGAACATATAACCATGCAGTGCATTAATCAAGGCCAAGAACTTGGTGGGAAATGTCAGACTGTTAGTGTCACAGAGATGGCAGACAGGAGAGGTGAAGAGAAAATACTCCAACACTTTGTCTTAAACAAATACAGGAACATAATTAGATGTTTCATCTGGACTGTATAATTAAAAATCTCAACCTTTTTCTGTGCAGTTGATTCCCACTCAGAATGACCCTCTATGACAGGACAGAGTTTCCAAGGCTGGAATCTTTATGGAAGCAGACTGTCCCAACTTCCCCCTGCAGAGAGGCTGCTGGGTTCAATCCATCAATCTTTCCATTGGCAGCTGTACACTTCACCACTGAGCCCCAGAGCTTCTTGACTGACAATCAAAGAAGGCAACACTAAACAAAAGTTTGAAAAAAATTACATTTATTAATACTAGAACTCTATGGGATAAAACTGTAAATGTCATGACAGTTTCAGCTGAGGGTCTTTATCCAAAACTATTCAAGCAATAAAGCCATACTAAAAAGTTTTGCTCAAATAATAACTCTTTAATTTTAATCTCGCCATTATTGTAATTAAAGACGGTCTGTTCTCCTCGCTGCCATGTGGGGGCGGAGTCATTTGGCAGGCGGTGCATAAATAGCTGGTGTTGTCAGTAGCAGCCTGATTGCTGAGATGCTCAGCACTGAAAATACTGGAGGATCCCTGCAGGGCACTTGGCATTCTCATGAAGTTCCTGTTCTAAGTATCACTTGCTTCTGAGTAGAACGTATTTCAGATGTAGACTCAGAAAAGGAAATTTGAAAGAAAATAACACAGTAAACATAAGCAGGTATCAGTAATGGATCCTTACAAATAAGGTACTACATCAATGTCTACTTCATCTTCACCAGATGCTGACATAAAAATTATTCTGATAGATGATTTTTCAATACCCGTTGTCATAGAACAAAATAGAATCAGATAATAAAACTACATTATGTTCTTGTGGAACTTTCTTTTGGCATTTTATACATTGTAACTTTTGATTTTTTACTTTAATATTAGATAAAATACATCAATTGCCTAGTATAAGTAAGGATTTTTATAATTGTTTTTCATTTCAAATAAACTCAGATATTTGACACAAAAGTGGGCCTATATATTCACAACTATAGGATGTGTAATTACTTAGTTAAAAGTTATTTAGATACAAGTAGGAGATGCATCCTGCTACTTGGGTGAAAATTCATGGCAATGTCAATTATTTTTCTCATTGTTTGTAATCAATACAAAGAGATGCATTGAGGGAAGATGGTGTGATTGCTTATGAAGTAGTGAACTTGATTTACAGTGATGGGAAAAGTACATTGATTAATGGCAGGGTTGCATGGTCAATAATGTAATTGCTCACAGGAAGCTGTATACCTGTGAAAAGTTGAATGGGCAAAAAATTTTGTTATAGAGATACTTAGAACCAAAAAAGTAGCTGTGGAGGCTGCTAACGTCCAACCTAGCACTTCATGGTATGTGGTGTTTTTTTAGCTTGGAGAATAACCGTGTGGTAGGTAGGTTAATTGTGCTAACCTGGCCAATAGGAACATGTGGGATTAATAAGGTCACATTCGATTGGAGGCAAAGAGATAAATGGCTCGGCTAGACCCGCCTCTCCCTCTCTTGCTCTCTGGTGATTGGACTCGCATGCAGCTGCTTTAGCTAGTTTTCTGCCTCAACTTATGAGCTTCACACCTGTGGGAGAGTCAACCCATGGATTCTGTCACTAGAGCTTGAGGTTCCTTCAGGATGTGTTTTGCCACGCTGCTGGTGTGGACATCACTTGAGCTGGAGGCTGGCAGGTCGTGTTGTATTGCATTGCTTGGGTTTGATATCCCATCCGGGCCTGCTTCGCTAAGCTCCTGAGCTGCTAACTGTTGGACTCGCCCTACTGTTGCTGCCTGTGGCCAGACTGCATGCATTGTCCAAGGGAAGACGCAACTGTCTGCTTCCTTAACGTTGGACCCAGCAACCCTTGTGAGTTGGACTTCCAGTATATTAATTGTTCTGTGGAAGTGAGTTGAACTGAGCACTCTGTACTGCTGTGTGGACTAATTAGCTGTTATTTTCCTTCATTCTCTCTCTCTCTCTCTCCATATAAAATCATAAGTGTCCTGGTTTTGTTTCTCTAGAGAACCCCGTCTAACATCATTGGTACTGGGAGTGGTTCTAGAGAAACAAGAACATAAATATATGGGCTTCTCAAATTGCCTCTCCAGCCTGATTAGACTTAACAGCACTGAGAATGCCATTTCTACCCCAAGGCATGGATAAGTCTGCCACTCTTGCTAGAGAAGTTGGTGATGATCCATGGTGTGAAGTCCCAAAGCTGATATCCACAGTATCACCACCAATAGATGAAGTGCTGGTGAGAGGAGAGGCCCTGGGTGAGCGTGTGTTTGATATTTTCCAGCAGTTTTGTCAGGATGAGAAGTCTAGGGAAGCTGGTTGGCTGGTCCTCCTTGCAATAAACATGTGATCAAGGAAAGGGATCATCTCAGAAGCATGTCTCAAGTGCAGAACAATAGACCTGAAAGCTTCTGCGTGTGCTACGAAGGGAGAGTCTTCTCTCCTCTAGTAATAGAGCGGACATTGCCGGAAACCAAATCCAGAGTCTCATCATGAGTAGCTGAATTACAGCATCAGTGGAATTGCAGGTCTAGGACAGTGTCTGATATTAAAGTAAGGGCATTAATTGGAAAGAATTGGGACCCTGAAACATAGGATGGGAATATACGGGCTGATGATCCAGAAGAGGAGAAGATTGAGCCCCTAGAGTTGATTGAGTCACCCCAGCCAATAGATCCATGCCTCCCAGCTGAGAAGATTAATCCACTCTCAGTAAAACAACTCACACCTGAGCAGATTAACCAAACTGTTCAAGCTGAAATGCCAGGTGGGGCTGTGTTTGAAGCATTGCCTGGGAGAAATTCCTTACAAGATACTGCTGACAACACCCGGGAAACACCCCCACCACCCATTATTTCCTCTAGGTTTGTAACTAGAATTAAGTCTCAGAAAGTTCCTAAAGGTGAGGTTCAGATGATGACTCAAGAAGAAGTGTGCTATATTCATAGAGATCTCAAGTTTTCTAAAATGTACAAGCAGAAGCCTGGGGGGATATCCTTGGGAATGGTTATTAAGGGTGTGAGACACTGGAGCAAGGAATGCAACATTAGACCAGTCTGAGTTTCTTGATATGGACCCCTGAGCACAGATTCTTCCTTCATTGTCTCAGCAGGAGAGGTTCAGAGAGTATCTAATTGCTTACTTGGTTGGCTCACTGAAGCATGGGCCATCAGATGGCTTAGAGTAGACCAACTAGAGGTGCCTGACCTGCCTTGGTACACTGTAGATTAAGAAGGCATCCAAAAGCTTAAGGAAATTGGTACATTGGAATGAATAGATCAGAATAATCCCATAGACTCAAAAAGGGAGTACCCAAGAACATACCCTTCACCATAACCATAAGGAACATTTGTTAAGTGGGCTCAACATCTCTGAAGACTCCCGTGATTGCTATTTTGTGTACGCCAGGATTAAGAGTGGGAACTTCACTGAGTGAACTCTGACATTTGCTGCAATGGGGCTGATTGGGCCCTGTGGTTGGTAGAGGGCAGGTGTCAGCACTGAATCAATGGAGACAGGATGGATGCGGTTATCGTAATGGACAGTAAGTTTTCTGTAGTAATCAAAGCAACTTGTCTCAGATGGACTTACGGCATTGATTACTTAGCCACAGTGTCCCTATAAGAGAAATGCATGGGAAACCTACTAAATATTTATGTGATCTATACAGGTGGAAGATGCTAGATCAGGTAAAGAGCAGAACAGAGTCACAACTGCTCCATGAAATCACAGACCTGAGCCAGTTTACTGACCCACAGCCACTTGAACAGGGGAGGCCAGGTCCCTTTGAAGAAGGACCCTGCTACAGCATCGAAGGTCCATACTGTTCGTCTTTCTCCTAGCCCTCCCCAACGGGACCTGCGGTCTTTTCCAAGAGTGACTGTTCACTGGGGGAAAGGAAATAATCAAACTTTTGGGGGATTACTGGACACTGGCTCTGAACTGACACTAGTTCCAGGACACCCAAATTGCTTTGAAGGGCTGCCAGTCAGAGTGGAGGCTCATGGAGGTCGAGTTATCAATGGAGTTTCAGCTCAGGTATACTTCACTGTGGGTCCAGTGGGCCCCCGAACCCATCTTGTCATTATTTCCCCAGTTC
The DNA here is from genome assembly GCF_050624435.1 of Tenrec ecaudatus. Lineage (NCBI taxonomy): Eukaryota > Metazoa > Chordata > Mammalia > Afrosoricida > Tenrecidae > Tenrec > Tenrec ecaudatus. Next base: position 16,981,721 of record NC_134544.1, read on the forward strand.
CAGACTGCATCATTGGAATAGACATACTTAGTAACTGGCAGACCCGCCATATTGGATCCCTGAAATGTGGAGTAGGGGCTATTGTGGTAGGAAAGGCCAAGTGGGCACCATTAGAACTGCCATTGCCTAGGAAACTAGTAAACCAAAAGCAATACTGCATTCCTGGAGGGATTGCAGAGATCAGTGCCACCGTCAAAGACTTGAAGGATGCAGTGGTGGTGATTCCTACAGCTTACCTGTGTAGCTCACCTATTGGGCCTGTAAAAAAAATAGACGCCTGGAGAATGACAGCGGATTATCATAAACTTAAGCAGGTGGTGACTCCAGTTGCAGCAGTCGTTCCTGATGTGATGTCATTGTTTGAGAAAATTAATACTTCTCCTGGTACTGGGTATGCGGCTATTGATCTAGCCAATGCCTTCTTCTCAATACCAGTCCCGAAGGACTGCCAGAAGCAGTTTGCCTTCAGCTGGCAGGGCCAACAATACCCTTTCACTACTCACCCCCAGAGGTACATCAACTCTTCCACCCTGTTCCATAATTTAGTCGGAGAGAACTTGATTGCCCGTCTCATCTACAAAATGTCACACTAGTCCATTATATTGATGACATGCTGATTGGACCTACTAAGGAGGATGTATCTAAGATTCTAGATTCATTGGTACAACATCTGTGTGGAAAAGGTTGGGAAATCAACCCAACGATAGTTCAGGCATCCTCCACCTCAGTAAAATTTGTAGGGGTCCAGTAGTGTGGGGCTTGTTGGGACATTCCTAGTAAATTGAAGGATAAGCTATTGCATCCAGGCCCCCCAATAACTAGAGAGTAGGCTCAACTCTTAGTGGGCCTCTTCAGATTTTGGAGGCAACATATCCCTCACTTGGGCATTCTACTTTGACCTACCTATTTATCAAGGGACATGAAATGCCTCCAATTTTTGAGTGGGGCCCAGAATAAGAAAAGACTCTTCAATAGGTTCAGACTGCTGTGAAAGCTGCTTTGCCACTGGGACCATATGATCCCACTGGCCAGATGGTGCTAGAGGTGTCAGTTGTAGATAGAGATGCAGTGTGGGGTCTTTGGCAGACCCCTATTGGTGAATCACAGCATAGACTGTTGGGATTTTGGAGCAAAGTCCTGCCATCCTCTGCAGACAACTACTCCCCCTTTGAAAAACAGCTGTTGGCCTGTTACTGGGACTTAGTGTAGACTAAGCACCTCAACACGGGGCACCAAGTCACCATGAGGCCTGAGCTGCCCATCATGAACTGGGTATCACCTGACCCACAGAGTCATAAAGTTGGACATGCGCAGCAACACTCCATTGTTAAATGGAAGTAGTATATATGAGATCAGGCCAAAGCAGGACCTGAAGGGACAAGTAAGCTGCATGAAGAAGTGGCCCAAATGTCCACAGTCTGCACTCCTGTCACAGCACCTTCCTTATCCAGTCTGCACGTATGGCTTCCTGGGAAGTTCCTGATGATAAGCTGACTGAGAAACAGAAAATTCGTGCTTGGTTTACAGATGGCTCTGCATGATATGCAGGTGCCATTCGTAAGTGGACAGCAGCAGCACCACAACCCCTTTCTGGAATGTCCCTAAAGGACTGGTGAAGGGAAATCCTCCCAATGCGAGGAACTTCGAGCAGTGCACCTGGCCGCTCAGTTTGCCTGCAAGGAAAAATTGACAAATGGGAGTTTGTATCCTGATTCATGGGCTGAGGCTAATGGTTTGGCTGCATGTCAATTTGAAGGAACACACAATTGGAAAATTGGTGACAAGAAGGTAGGAAGAGCTGTGTGCATAGACCTCTCTGAATGGGCCAAGAAAATAATCTCGTCTCATGTGAATGCTCACCAAAAGATTAGCTCTGAAGAGGAGGACTTTAGCCATCAAGTGGATAGGATGACAATCACTGTCCTCCTCCTCCCCCTCCACTCCTGTCATTGCCCAATGGGCACACAAACAAAGTGGGCATGATGGCAGGGAGGTTATGCATGGCCACAGCAATATGGACTTCCACTCACCAAGGCTGACTTGGCCACAGCCACTGCTGAGTGCCCCATCTGCCAACAGCAGAAGCCAACACTAAGTCCAAGATATGGGACCATTATTTGGGGAGATCAGCCTGCAACCTGGTGGCAGATGGATTACACAGGACCACTTATGTCATGGAAGGGGCAGCATTTTGTTCTTACAGAAATAAACACCTACTCTGGATATGATTTTGCCTTCCCTACATGCAGTGCTTCTGCAAAAACTACTACGCATGGACTTACAGAATGCCTCATCCACCAGCATGGCATCCCACATAGCATTGCTTCAGATCAAGAAACTCACTTCACAGCAAATGCAGTGTGGCAATGCCCATGGAATCCACTGGTTGTATCATGTTCCTCATCACCCTGAAGCTGCCGGCTTGATAGAACAATGGAATGGGCTCCTAAAGACACAATTACGGTGCCAACTAGGTGGCAACAACTTGCGGGGCTGGGGCAATGTTCTCCAGGAAGCTGTATACACTCTAAACCAGTAGCCAATATATGGTGCTGTGTCTCCAACAGCCAGGATTCATGGATCTAGGAACCAAGGGGTGAAGCTAGAGTGGCACCACTCACTATTACTCCTAGTGGTCCACTTGCAACATTTGGGCTTCCTATCCAACCAACCCTATGAGTGTCAGGCCTGGAGGTCCTGGTCCTGGTTTTGTTTCTCTAGAGAACCCTGTCTAACACAAGGGTCATGAGCTTATGGGACTTTCCTGTTCATTGACCTACTTTCATGCTTAGTGCTTCAGTTCTACCTTCTAATTCATTGTAGAAACTCCAAACTCAATTACACAAAGCTAACTCCAATGCATAGAGGCACTCTGGGACAGGGTAGAACTGCACCTGTGTTCCTGAGACAGTAACGCGCTCAAGGAGTCAAAAGCCCCCTCTTTCTGCTGAGCTCATTGTATAGCGAATGGACTTTTAAAAGCTTTAAGTGGCCATTCAAGGCACAAAACTGGATCTTCACTTCTCTACAACAGAGGCAGGAGAGTCACCAGTCAGAGGAGGAAATACAATGTTGAGATAGTAGCCTTCATGAACAACTGACTGCCTCCTCTTCCTGAACCGGGTGGTGCCTAGCTATCATTCTGGAGGATTTTCAACAAAGATTCTGTAGAAGAATACTGATCTAAAGGGGGAGATGCCAAACAGAATTTCAAATGCTCATGGATTCTAGATTTTCGGGACTTGTAGAGGCTGAACGAATCCCTGAAACTATTGTCATGACTGCGTCTTTAAATCATAATCAAAAATAACCCCTAATGTCTTCTTAAACCCAAATAATGTTGCAGCTTAGTAAAACAAGGGTCTGCACGGAGTCATGATCTCTTTTAAGCTCTTTCTATGTGGCATGAAAATGACGATAGCAATTGGAAATGTTAAGTAATAAACCGTGGAGGTGGGGGTGGGGCCGTCAGTTTATGGTAATGGGTTGGCAACGAAGAAATGGAAGATGATAGTTGAACTAAGTAAGTTATGAATAGATAGAGATACACTTACTGCTATTTGCAAAATAATTTCAGCTTAATCATTTATACAGCCAGTCTAGTATGATTTTCAAAATAATTTGAAATTCATTGAATTTATAGTATTTGAACTTCTCTCAGACAGGAATGTAAGACCCAAGGAAAAACACATGATTCATTCCCATAACAAAATCTTATAACAGTCACAATCCCCACAGGATCCCAGGCTAAAGAAAGTAGGTAGCCAGGCGTGTAGATTCTGCACATCCTCATGAGCATTGGAGAAAGTTCTAACATTCATGTAAGGGGAGTTTTAGAGAAGGAACCAAGAATCACTGCCATCAAGTTGATGCTGACTCACAGTGACCCTGTAGGACAGCGCAGCACAGTCCCTGTGAGTTTCTAAGAATATAACTTTCTTTTTCAAAACCATTTTATTGGGAGTTAATACAGATATCATATCATCACATGCTTCAGTCACATTAAGCAGTATTGTACAATTGCTACCCCAATCCATTTCAAAACATTATTTTCCTTCTTGAACTTGACATGAGCTCCTTTTTACCTGCCCCCACCCACGTACCCCCTGGAAACCCTTATTCTGCTTGCCATTCCTATAGGTTCATATTTCCTGGGGTTTCATATGCTGAAAACCATGTAACAAAAATTCAAGAAGGTCACCCCAATGACAAAATACATCTGAGACAAATTCTAATATGAATAAACAAAAATACAAAAAAATTAAAAACCAGATCAGGCCTAATGTACATCAGCGATCCACTGATAATATTTTAACCCTTCAAGTCAGGATTATCATGTTGATCTGTAGTCAGCTCTGCAATGAAGTCTGTTTAGTCACTACTTTTCTCCCATCCCTCTACAATGGATGGGGGGAAATCACCAGAGGCTTATTTCGTAGGTAGATCCCACCAGTGTGTCTTGGGCTCCCACTGTCATCCATAGCCTTCTGTAAACCAGATTCTCACAATTTAGGCTCTGATACTGTTCCATCCTTTGGCTTCAGATTATATGATTTACAATCCTTTGGTCGCTGGTGTTGGTGTGCGTTTTCCATGTGGATTTAGTTGACATGAGAATGTAACTCTTAAAGGAAGTAGAAAACCCCATCTTTCTCCCAGGAATTGCCGGTGGTTTCAAACTGCTGACCTTGCAGTTAGCAGCCAAGTGTATTAGGGGAGATCCAGGCTAATGATTTTCCATAAATGACCAAACATTTGGTGAGCTTTTTAAATTTTAATTTGCACCTTTATCCCTTTCTCCTTTACGATGCATTTTCTTCTACTTACTGGGTCAGAAGAGGTGCGAGGCAAAACGGAGAAAAGTTCTCATGTGACCCGTATGGCTTCAACAGAAAAGAAGCCTACCCTGGTCTTGTTGCTACGGTCGTCTCCGAATTTCAGTGTCTTGATTTGCTTTTATAGTTTTGTTTTTCCTTCCTGCTTTGTGTTGTTGTCGTTGGGTGCCTTCAAGTCGGTCTGACTCCTCGCAAGCCTATAGCTACATCCAAATAGAGCCCTGCGCAGCCCTGCCCCCCTCCACCCCACCACCCCACCCCCCCACCCCAAAAACCCAGCTATGTTTGAGCCCAGGGCTATTGCCATTGTGCTAATTCATCTCACGGAGGTCGTTGAGCGGTTTCTTATTTCGCCACTCTCACTGTACTGCCTCAGTAATGATGCCCTTCTCTAGGGACGGATGTCTCCTGACAGCATGTCTCCTGATAGATGAAATCAAGCCGCCCCGTCTCATGAGGAACATTCTGGTGTACTTTTTCCAAGACAGGTGTCCGTTCTTCGAGTCCATGGCGTATTCAATATTCTTCGCCAACGTCATAATTCAAATGCTGTCATTCTTCTTCAAGCTTCATGGTTCAGTACCTGCCTTTCACGTGTGTCGGACATGACATCGACGGGGAGGTGCACTTTAGGCCTCAAACTAACGTTCTGCTCTTTACCATCTTAAAGAAACCTGGTGCAACAAGTTTTTCTGGTTTCTTTAGTTTCTTGTCAAAGCAACCAAGTTACTTTGGCTTCTTGTCTGCTGAGGGAATCTTGATTGTGAATCCAGATAAAATGAAAGTTTTGACAATTGCGATCTTTTCTCTGTTTATCACGATGTTGGTTCTTGGTCCATTTGTGACGGTTTTGCTTTACGTTGAGGGAAATACGTCCTGTCATGCTGTGACCACTGATCTTCATCAAGATGTTCACAGTCAACCAAGGTTGTGTCACCTTCATAGCACAAATGGAGTGTTCTTCCAATCCTGATAGCCCACTCTTCTTCCTGAATGATTTGCTTTGCACACAGTCTGAATACATTTGGTCAAATGGGAAATACAAGCCTGACACACAGCTTCCTGATTTTAAACCATGCAGTAACTTTTTATTTTTAATCATTTTATTCTGGGGGTGTGTCATACAGCTCTTATCAAAATCCATACATACATCCATTGTGTCAAGCACATTTGCACATATGTTGCCATAATAATATTCTTTCTACTTGAACTCTTGGTATCAGCTCATTTCCCCCTCTTTCCCACCCTCCTTCCCTCATGAACCCTTGATAATTTATAAAAATTTTGTCCATGTCTTATGTTGACTGATGTCTCTCTTCACCCACTTTTCTGTTGTCCATTCTGTTGGCTATATGTCGATCATTGTGATCAGTTCCCCCTTTCTCCCCCCCACCTTCTCTTTACCCTACTGGTATCACTACTCTCATTGTTGTGCCTGAGGGGTTTATCTGGCCTGGATTCCCTGTGTTTCCTGTTCTTACCTGTACCAGTTGTACATCCTCTGATCTAACCCTGTTGGTAAGGTAGAATTACAGTCATGAATGGGGTTGGGTGGGGGAGGGCAAGAGCATTGAAGAACTAAAGGAAAGTTGTGTGTTTCATCAGTGCTATAATGTACCCTGACTGGCTCATCTCTTCATTGTGACTCTTCTGTAAGGGGCTGTCCAATTTTCTACAGATGGACATCATTCATATTGATATGATTTTTTTTGTTCTGGGTCTTTGATGCCTGATACCTAATCCCATCAACATCTCATGACCACACAGGTTGTTGTGCTTCTCCCATGTAGACTTAGTTGCTTCACAGCTAGATGGCCACTTATTTATCTTCAAGCCTTTAAGATACCAGATGCTATATCTTCTGATAGCCAGGCACCATCAGCTTTCTTCACCACATTTGCTTATACATCCATGTTGTCTTCAGTGATCATGTCAGGAAGGTGAGCATCACAGGATGCCAGGTTATTAGAACAAAGTGTTCTTGTGTTGAGGGAGTACTTGAGTAGAGGCCCAATGTCTGTCTACTATTTTAATACTTAACATATAAATATATGTACATAGATCTATTTCCCTATCGTTATATATAAATATATTTACATATGTACATGTCTGTATTTAGACCTTTATCAATGTCGTTTGCCTCCTAGTTCTTTCCTCTATTTCCTTTTACTTTCCTCTTGTTCCACTATCATATTTAGTTTTCATTTCGGTTTTAGTAATTCCTCTCGGCTACATTGCCTTGATTAAGCCCCACCAGGCATCCTATACACTCCTTGCCATGGAGTTTAGATCACTTGTTGTTACCTTGTCCCTGCGTTGGTTGACACATCTCCCTTTCTTTCCCCTGCATCCTCCTCTCCCATGTCCCCCGGAACTGTCGGTCCAATGTTTTCTCCTCTGAATTGTTTATCCTGCCTTATTATCTAGATAGACAGGCAGAGACTATAATAAGCAGAAAAACAAGACAGAGACAAAGTAACAAAAGAAAATAAAAAGCAAAACCCCAAAATCAACGACAAAAAAAAGCCTATAAATAGTTCAAGGTCTCTTTATTGGTCTTAGGAGTGTTTTCTGGTCGAGTCTGATGGGGTGCCATGCTCTGGCCCAAAGTCTATTTTTGGTATTCCCCAGGGACTTCATTGCTTTGCTTCCCTTGCTGCTTTGTTGCATGCCCTTAGTGTTTTACCACAGTATGGTGAGGTCAAATCAGGCACAATTCCCACACTGTGTCTCCAATGTTGTCCCTTGTAGTGGTATGGGTCAGTGAGGGACTTAGTGTCTTTTGGTTGGGCTGGCCCTATGGTCCTCTCTGTGCTTTGGCTGCTGTGACCAAGAATATCGTCCTTGGTGCTTCATGGGCCAGGATGTGTTCCACCATCTCTCCTTCACTCTTCATTTACTCCTGTGTGCTCTGATCAGATGTGTCTCTCTCCCTGAGCTGTAGCTTCAGTGCTGTCCTCTGAATTGCATTTTTCTGAGGGGAGTGGGGGTGTCCACATAGTTGAGATTGGGGCCATTCCCACAGACCTCTCTATTGGTTCCCTGCTTCATGCTGATATGTTGCATTCATGTCTTGGTGCACCGGGTTGAAGTCTGGTCCCTCTCTCCCTTTCCAGTTGAGATAAAAACAATACCCTCCCCTTGGGTGGGTTAGTACCCTCTTCCCCCACTGCCCATGTCTTTTTTTTTCTTCCCTTCCTTTTAAGTTGGCTGCTATATGTGTCCCGGGATTGGGGCTGGCCCCTGCCATAGTAGCTGGACCTTACCCCAGGAATGTATGTATATAGTAGCTGTTTCTCTGTGCCCCTTTTGCATTTTTAAGCTTACCTCAGTGGACTCATGTTGTACTTGACCTTTTGTGCTTCGCTTACTTTGCTTAGCATAATTTCCTCCAGTTCTTCCCATGCATTGATGTGCTTCATGTGTTCATCACTGCTTTTTAGGGATGTGTAGTACTCCATCATATGTATGTATCACTGTTTTTTAATCCAATTGTCAGTTGATGGAAATTTGGATTGTTTCCAATGCCTTGCAATTGAACATTGGAGCACAGATATCTGGCCGTGGTTTGTTTCTTGCCTCTTCTGGGTAAATGCCTAGTAGGGGGATTGCTGGGTCCTATGGTAGGTCAATTTCCATCTATTTTAGATATAGCTAAATTGATTTTCATAATGGCCGTACATACCTACAGGTCCACCAGCAGTGGATGAGAGTTCCTATTTCACTTTAGCCCCTCCAACACTTGTTACTTTATGATTTTTTGAACTGGGCTATCTTTGAGAGTGTTAGGTGGTATCTCATAGTTGTTTCAATTTGCATTTCTCTTATGGTTAGTGATCAGAAACATTGTCTCATATGTTTCTTGACCATTCAGATTTCTGTCTTTGTGAAACTTCTGTTCAGGTCCTTTGCCCACCTCCTCAGTGGGCAATTTTTTTTCTTATTGCAGGCTAGCAGAGTATTATAGATTTCAGTAATAAGGCCTTTGTCTGGTGTGTCATTGCAACAGATGTTTTCCAAGTCTGTGGGCTCTCTTATTACTCTCTTGGTGAATTCTTTCAATGTACAAAGATGTTTCATCTTCAGTATATCCCACTTGCGAATTTCTGCTTCCACTGTATTACCATGCAGTATCTTTAAAAGCCAGGGGATGAGAGATTGTAAGATTTATCAGAAGGGCCTGGCATCAGAAACAGCAGACACTCTGGACCTGGTAGAAGGCAGAGCCAGGAGACCCAGAAGTGGGAGTGGTGGTGTTAGATGCCATCGAGTCAGCTTTGACTCATAGCGACCCTCCGTGCAGTGGAGTGAAACACTGCCTAGTCCTGCTCCATCTCCCTGGTATTCTTATGTTAGAGCTCGAGGCAGAGCCTGCATGAAGAGGGGCAGAGGCGTGACCGCGGAGTTGTCTGAGAAGAGTGAGGAGTGGGCTGAAAACTGCAACATGTTGACTTAGAGCAACAACAATAACAGAAGTAACAGGGATCACAGCCAGCCAGCTAGACCTTGCCAGCAACTGCGGAAGCACAACGGTAACTCTCAGGAGTACAGATGGGTTGTTCAGAGCACAGAGGGACTTGCTTACTGAGCCCAGGTTGGAGGAGTGGGGGGGACACTCCTTGCACGGATCATCCATCAGAGCAGTTCTGCTCTGAGAGCTGTCCAGATGCTGCCCCAGGAGGTCCAGAGGGGAGAATGCTGGATGGGAGCTGTTCCAGAAACCTGCTGACACATGACATAACAGAAAAGACTAACTTATAAGAGTGTATTATTTGAGATCAACTTTGCATGGGCTAACTTCATCCCTTGAAGAGGGTCTTACTCCTTGTGGGTCTGTTGGAGGGATGTGGTGTTGTGGAGGGGTCACCTCTGGTGGACAGCCTGTGTGTGCTCTACCACAGTGCAGTTGTGCGGGTGCACAGTCTGAGGGCACTGCAGGGACACCCCACTCTGCTGCACTTCACAGAGAGTGGCTTGTACAAATCAAGGTTTGTGGACCCGTGTCCTGCACATGTACTGGCACGGTTTTTCCAGCAGCATGTGCTCACTTGGTGTACCTATGTCACATTTTGGTCATGCTCACACCACTTCCAACTTTTTTTCCCCCATGGTAGCATGCCCACCTCAGCCTCACTTGGTGGCCCACATGGAGAGAGAGATTTATTGCTAACCAAGGCTTATATATTCTCTGGGGGTGTGCAGGTGAAGACATATGTCACAGGAAAGACGTGCTATGACTAATACAGTAATGGGAGGGGGATGATCTAGGGGTACATACACTATGGGACGAGGAGGGATTAAGGGTATACATGTGACAAGATGGGCGGACCCTAAATTCATGATGGAGGCCTAACCTTGATTTCCTTAGAGCTAGAGACTTTATTTAGCCTAAATTTTCAGGAAAAGCAATCCACTGTCCCTAACAGCAGAGAGTGAGCCCTACCTATTGTGGGAGAAACAATGGTGTCTGCTTGCTCTGGATGGCTCGAGTCTTCTTGACAATCATTTACTATTAGTTTCAAGCAGACTTGAGACTTTTTATAATGTGAGTTTGCATGTACCAGGCTATAATCAAAATCAAACGAACAAAAATAAACACTGCCATCTATTTGAATCTGACTCATAGAGATCCTAGGACAGAGTCGAGCTGCCCCCGTGCATATCCAAAGCTGTCACTCTCCATAGGAGCAGAAAGCCTCACCTTTCTCCCTCAGAGTAGCTGGTGGATTCAAACTGATGACCTTGTGATTAGCAGTTCAACTCATAACCCATCCCACTGCCAGTGCTACTAACAGACTATAGTATAAAACATATAACTCCCTCCCCCCCGCAAAATTATTTGACTTGCTGTATTACTATAAAGATAGTCTTTTGTTGTAGTGTTCTGAAATTGAGGCTGAAATACCTCTAAGATATGCCTTGTGGTAAAAAAAGTTTCAAAATGGTAAATTAAAAGGTGAAAACACACACGTATGAGAAAGAACGATAGAGATACTTGACAAGGAAATATCCTACTCTTCTGAAGTGTGTGACCTGAGAGAAACTGGAAGTTAACAATAGAAATCCAAGTGCCAAAGTGGGGGTTTTAGTCATAAGATACAGGTATCCCCCAATTTTCAAAGTTCACTTTTTGCCACTGCGTGTGAACTAAGACCTACATTAACAACTGCTTTTGCTGATCAAAAAAAATCTGCAGTGGGTCTTGGCTTTCATGAGATCACTGTTGGCTTTGCAGTGAGCGGTTACCGGAGCAGCTCACATCAGAGTAGTGAGGATACTGTCACCAAACTCCTTCCCCGGAATGACTCTGAGCACCTCAACATGCCAACATCCCTGCACCTCCACAGCAAGCCACCGGAGCTTTGAGCTGGGTCCTATGAGCATTAGTTTTTATGGGTTATTCAGTAGGATCTAGGGTGTTATTTGGGGGGGTCTAAGAATGCTCAAAAGTGTTTCTATATGAATTAGTAGCACTTGCCCCATTTCAGTTCATGAAAGGTTTCTCAGGAGTGCTGTACTTTCAGACAGTGGGGGAACCTCCCTGGGTAGTGAAGTCATTCACAACTGGTGCTGCAGACATAGGACGAACCTATTTATGAACAGTAGTGTTAGACCACATTTACTCATGCATCGTCCAATCAGGAGTGAGAAGCCTGTGATCCTGTACTTAAAATTCTGATAACCCTGCATGTTACAGAAGGTGCACCTACAAGCACACAGAAACCTCCTCCGTGTATCCCAGCCACTTGAGGACAAGCTAGGACCACTGAAACTAGTGCGAGCCTTCCTCGTATGAATAGATGCGCTGGGACTTTGGTCTTGATGTGCACAAGATAAAGATACATCCTGACCGGGGTGAGAACCAGTCGCCCTGCAAAGAAAGGATAGCAAGAATCAAATTAGATGAACTGGAACAGAAGATTGCAAAAAAGTTATCCTTCATTTTTATGTACTTTATTTACTTCTTGAGGTGACTGTAGCATCCTCCTCCTATGCTACGAACTATCATTCGTAATGCACACTTCATAAGAGGAGCCTTCAAAAATATCATGGAAACATGAAAAATTACACATGGTTTTCAGTAACGTTTGCAGCAAATTAAACGTATATGAATTTTTTAATTAATAAAAAGAAGAAAGAAAAATCCATCACACCACAAAGAAAGATAAGTGACTATAACTGTAGAGTAAACGAATATTGACACCTTTGACCGTGCTTATCTTGTCAGATCATAAGTTCTGGTTCCTACCCCAGTGCAAACCAGCAACTTGATTTCTGCACATTACAAATGTGTAGACTTTTATTTGGTTGATGTAGCTAGTTTTATAATTTAGAGAAATTTTAAAGTGAAAATTTTAGATGATGTAATGCAAGTCATATTATAGCTGGTTTCTTCTGGCTCTGCAAACTTGCATCTGCAGACAGAATCATTCATGAAATCGATCTTGAAAGCGGCAAGCTTTATAGCCATCTTATGATGTTTATTCCATTTATCACTTGAAACTCCGTTTTTCTTAAAATGAACAAAACATGTTGTGAGGTCTACTTACTTTACTGACTTGTTTGAGTTCAAATCTGTTCAAGATAATCTTTATGACCTTTATGATTGAGCATATTTCTCACAGCATTTTGAAAGTAAGTTTGAACACAAATATATATAGACATATAGTATCAAACATCACATAACATGACTTCATCTGTATCTAGTAAATAGTTAGTGTCCGCACCGTACATATTACTTTTGAGGGATGACTGGTAAGCCAGTTTATTTTATTTTTTTATTTTATCTTTTAATGAAATAAATAAATCAAGGGAAGAGAGGAAGGAGGGAGAGAGCGGGCCCTGGGAATGACAGTACACTCACTGTCAGACACAGAATGGAAAAAGCAGACATGACTGGAAGAATTCCCTTGGCTTGGCTTGTATGGACAATTCAGCTTATGGATTTTAAAAGTTTGATGACATTCTAATAACTTCAGTTTTAATTTTAAATACAAAGCTATGGACTTATTAAAGGAAACCCCAAACAAAGTGCAGTCCCGACAATAAAGAGCTTTTCCATCTCATAAAGTACGTGTTATGCCAGTCTAAGACTGGACCTAGAGGGGTGGAAAGGAAGGAAGGAAGATGGAAGGGGGTGGAGAAAAGAAGAATAGGAGGGAAAATGATGGGCTACTTCTCTCTGGCAAGTTGTGACTTACGGAGAAGTTAAACTGTAGGTAGAACATATGAATAGATGAAGGTTCTTAGATTAAAACTGAAGTGGAAATATGTATGAAGGATGATGACAAACACTTTTATGGTGTTCAAGAAGGAAGTTGATACAACATGGTCTGCTAGACTAAGGACTAAATCTGTCTTGGAAGTACAAGGATGCTCCTTAGAGGCTAGGATGGTGAGACTTTGTCTCAGAAGCTTTGGGCACGTTACCGAGAGAGACCAGTTCCTGGAGAAGATCATCAAGCCCGGTAAAGTCAGGAAACTAGAGGCAGACCATCCGTGAGTGGTTTGGGCACACTGGCTGTGAAATGGGCTCAGGCATGAGCCTGACGGTGAGGCTGGCTCAGGGCCAGATATCGTGCTGCTCATTTGAACTTGGCATTGCTGTGAGCCAGACCAACTCAATGGCATCTCACAGCAGCAGCAACATGATTTCTATTTGTTCCGTTTCTCTAAGACTTGCTACAAATCAAGTGTTTTTTCATTCGCCTTCTCTCTAATATTTACAAAATTTAAAAAAGTAAACAAATCGCAAAAGGCAGGTGGAATGCTAGAATCATAGTTAATATTAAAAATAAATGTTAAAGGACATTAATGAGTAATGTTTATTAAACTGTGAATTTATAAGGCTACTATTAAGGCTGGCTAATTTACTCATTATACAAATCATAAAATGCGTACATTGGAATGCATTAAAATTTAAGAAAACAGATTCTAATACATTTATTTCCTTGACCTTTCAATATTTGTCATACTTCTCTTTCATAAATTTGCAAATTCTTGTTAATTCCACAAAACTAGACTGTGCCTGTCCATTAATTAAATCTAACAGTATAAAAACAGAATTCTTAAGTAAGCTGTTAGAATTCCACTGTGACAAATTATTTTTAGTTTCATGTGTGCTTAATGAATGGTTTTACCACAGCATGAAAATAGTAACGTTTTCTAATCATTGCTATGACAACCATATCTGTTTGCATTTTTATTGACTGGTTGCAACCTGGTTGGTAGGTCCAAGATTTTTCTAAGACTTCTAGAATAAAATAAAACTGCATTGCTTTCAACATTTCTCTTTGTGTTTTAGGACACTCAAACACAATAGTTTCTTTGGACGCCATCCTCCAACGTATTTGATAAGGCATCCTCAGATGAAGCAGCACTGCAGCCACTTTCCTAAGCAATTAGATTCATTCCCAAGAGCAGTTTCTATCGATTTAAAATTCTTATTTTTCACTCCTAAATCTCTTTTGTGCTGCCCTTTCATTTTAATTTTGATTCATTGTTTCATGGCTACTCATCACATCGCGCATAAGCTACCTGGTATTGATTGTTTTTGCTCTTGAGTGTCTGCTGCCCATTCACTCAACAGAGTTTTTATTTGAAGTAATAATCATTTTTTATCTTATTTAGAACGATGATCTCCAGTATGACTTTCTCTTGCTAAGTGTTCTGTTCATAATTGAATTTATAAGAGGACTAACTATAAATATTAGAAAATAAATATTCTGTATTATTCCATTCCTCCGGTTGGGCTTCTCAGTTCACTCACAGCGAATGTCCTAGAATCAGGAAAGGAGGATAGGATGGAAATTAAAAAGTGCTCCAATAACAATTGGAGGGATGGAGAAAGACTCGTGAAATCTCAGTCCCGGTAGGATTTTTATTAGGGTACTAAAGGCTGCATGTTTCAGACGATACTCAATAGCCTGCTTCTGCCAAAACAAATCAAAAGCTAGAATGAATTCATCTACCTAATTAATTAGAGTACAAACTTTTTCCTCCACCACTTCCATCCCTACTCCAATTGAAAACAAAAGACTAGAAATATAAAAATATTAACAAAAAAACCCAAAAAAATTAGAAATAGAAAAGTATTTTTATATTTCAGGGAATTATAGTAAGCTTTCAGATGTTAAAAACTGTTGTTGCTGGCATGTGCCATCACGTCTGCTGTGCCTCACAGAGACCCTGTGCATAGCAGGACAAATCCCTGCCCACTCCTGTACCATCTTCACAACTGCAGTGATGTTTGAGCCCACCGTGGCGGCACCTGTGTCAATCCGTCTCATCCAGGGCTTTACTCTTTTCACTAACCCTTCAACAAATATGACATTCTTTTGCAGGGACTGGTCTCTCCTGACAACAGGTCCAAAGTACATGGGATAAAGTCTTGCCATCCTTTCCTCTAAGAGCCATTCTGGCTGTACTTCTTCTAAGATAGACTTATTTGTTCTTTTGGCAGTTCATGATAAGTTTAACTTTTTTTTTTTTACCAGCACTACAATTCAAATGCACCTCTTTGGTCTTACATATTCAATCTCCAACTTTCACATGCATATGAAGCGATTGGGATGCTATGGCTTGTGTCAGGCATATCTTAGTCCCCTCAAAGTAACACCCTTGCGAAAGCCAATCTGTAACCAACTGGACATCCCCTTACAGAAGGGTCATGGGGAGAGGATGGGCCAGTCAGGATGCAGTATTGCACTGATGAAACACACAGCTTTCCTCTGGTTCTTAAATGCTTCCTCCCCCCTCCCTCCACTACCTTGACCCTAATTCTACCTTACAAATCTGGCTAGACCAGAGCATGTACATGGGTACAGATAAGAATTGGAAACACAGGGAATACTGGATAGATAAATTCCTCGGGATCAATATTGAGAATAGCCATACCAGGAGGGTAAGAGGAAGGTGGGGGGAGAAAGAAGGAACTGATCATAATGACGTACCTACAAGGTAGGTGGTGGTGGTGGTAATGGACAACAGACAAGGGTTAAAGGGAGACATCGGACAGTGCAAGTCATGGAAAAATAATCCATAAATTATCAAGGGTTCATGAGGGAGAGAGAGGAAAAAAATGAGCTGATACCAAGGGCTCAAATAGATGATAGAAAATGCTTTGAAAACGATGATGGCAACATATGTACAAATATGCTTGAGATAATCGATGTATGTGTGGATTGTGAAAAGAGTTGTATGAGCCCCCAATAAAATGATTTTAAAAAAGTAATACCTTTGCTCTTCAGCAGATTTACACAGTGTAAAGCGTTGTTCGATCTCTTGGCTGCTGCTTCCACAAGTACTGATTATGAATCCAAGCAAGATGAAATCCTTAAAATTTCAATCTTTTCTCCAATTGTCATAATGTTACCTACTGGTCTAGTTTTGAGGATTTTGATTTACTTTACCTTAAGTTGTGATCCAACTTGAAGTCTACAATACGTGTCCTCATCATCAAGTGCTTCAAGTCCTCCTGACTTTCAGCACACAATGTTGTGTCATCTGCATATCATTGAAGGTGATTCATGAGGCTTCTTCCAATCCTGATGCCACATTCTTCTTCATATAATCCAACTTCTCTGATGATTTGCTCAGTATTCCGACTGAATAAGTACAGCGAAGGAAGACAACCCTAATGCACACCTTTCTTGATTTTTAAACCATGCAGTACTTTCTTCTGTTCACACAACTGCGTCTTGATCCCTGTGCAAGATCTGCTTTAGCACAAAGAAGTGTCTAGAATCCCATTCTTCTCAAGGTTAGCCGTAGGTTGTTATGACCCACACAGTCGAGTGCCTTTGCATAGTTAGTAAAACACAAGTAAACATCTTTCTGGCATTCTCTGCTTTCAGCCAAGGTCCATCTAACATCAACAATGATATTCCTTCTTCCACGTCCTCTTCTGAATTCAGCCTAAGTTTCTGGCAGCTCCCTATCAGTGTACTGCTGCACACGTTAATGAATGATCTTCAGCAAACGTTGCCTTGCATGTGATCTCGATCTCAATGATCCTGTTCTATAATTTTCCCATTCTATTGCGCACCTCTCTTTGGAATGAGTCTAAATATGGATCACTTGCCGATGGTCAGCCAGGTAGCTGTCTTCCACATTTCTTGGCCTAGAGGAGTATTTCCAGGGCTTCCTGAGATTGTTGAAACATTTCCAATGGTATTCCATCCATGCCTGGGGCCTTGCTTTTGCCTAACGTCCTCATGAAGGTCAGCACAACCCTAATTGTAAATGAAACATATTGCATTTGTTGGCTCATTTCTGCAGTTCTGAAATTGCCTTGCAAAGTAGCCTGTCCTATCCCTGGCTGGTAATCATAGTTCCCTATGAACCAGAATCCACTGCATGGCAACGAGTTTGTCTTGTCTGTTTGCTAGCACTGTCACTAAGGAACCCTTAGATGCAGTGGTTAGGAGTTTGGCTGTGAACCCCAAATCGAAAGGTCAAATTCACCAGCCCCACTACAGGAGAATGATACGGCAGGCTACTTCTGTAAGAAGCACTGGCTTGGAAAGCACATGGGGGAAGTTTTACTCTGTCCAATAGGGTTGCTTTCTTAGGCAGATGTGTTAGTCTGGGTACTTTAGAGAAACAAAACCACAGAAACGCTTGTATAAGAGAGAGTTTTATATAAAGGTTAAATGTGCATCCAGAAATCATCCCAACCCAGTGCTGCCCAAGCCCACGCGTCCAACATTAACACATATGTCCAACACCAATCCACAAAGTCGTCCTCCATCTCGCAACACAGACACAACGATGCTGACTGCAGGAGGAAAGCCAAGTCAGTGAAGGTGTAAACATCTCAGTGCTGGCAGGGATCTCCACACAGGTGCTCCAGCACCCAGGGCTGCATCGAGGTAGGTCCATGCAGTTTCTCTTTGGGGATGTCTTTCAGGAAGTCAGCCTTGCAAGCAGAAGCAGGGAACTGCTAAGGCAGCTGCACCCTGGTGCGACCATCACAAAGCAAGAGACCCGAGAACTAGAAAGGTGAGGCTCGCCGAGCCATTTATCCCTCCACCCTTCAATTACTCCCACATGTGTTTATTGGCCAGGTTGGCACAATAAACTAACTCAGCAGAGTTCTCTAGAAAAGCAAAAAGTGAAGGTTATATGTGTATCTATAAGGGAGCCTCGAAAAGCTCATGGAAAACTTTCATAATCTTTCAGTTCCAATTTTCCAAACCCTGTGAAATCCTGTAGTATTTTGGAAGAGATTTATCTCAAGGAATTGGCTCTCATGACTGTAGAGGCTGAAAACCACAGAGAATCGCAGCCCGGTGAATTTGACACATGGCCTCAACTGTCACCGTTGCTATTGAACTGGAATTCACTCAAAGGTGAGAAGTTGGTTTGGGGTTTAGAATTATAACTGTGGAACTCTAATTCATTTCTCTGAACCAATGAGAGAGTTGATGACTAAAGCCTTACTTACCTTCCTTCCCAGTTTTACAGCTGCTTGAAAGCACGGCACTTTCTTCCACACAGTGAGCTCACCCTCAACACCAGTGACTGTAAAAGAGAATTAACCTGCAGGTGTGAGGCATTGGATATTCTCATTGATCACATTTCCCAAAAGTCCTCATGTCTAGTCGGATCCTTTTCTAAGCCAAGTACGTGTCTGAAGTTCTTCCAAATGTGATTTAGCATCATGAAAACGCACCATAGGACATTGCTGTAGAAATGAAATTGATCAGAGTCTAACAAAGAAGACGATTGCTTTTATCCCAGTACCTATTAGCTATTTTATTTTTTGCTTCTCCTTTGGAGTTGACTCAGAGGTTAACTGAGTTCTTTGGTGTGAGTGGGGAAAAACATGTTATAAAGGAAGAGGTTTTTATAGTACCAAAACAGGGGATTGAAAAATGCTGTGGAAGCTATATCTGACCCTTGCCTGCTATACAAGCGGAGAGAAGAATCCAACTCCATCTCTGCCAGAGGATGAATTGTTAAAGACAGTGAGGCATGATTCCACACCCAAATGTATTTATTCTACTCTGACACCAGTCATCCTTGCCACCACCATCTATTGCTCTGCTGGGCTCAATACCATGTGGTAATAACCACACAGAACTCACAGTCAATGCTCATCATTGTGGGGGTTGACTCTGGAGGTTAACAGGTTACAAGTCAGCATCGTGCATGAGAAGAGTGTAATTCTTTCGTCAGCACCACCTCTTCTCCATCATGCCTGAGGCACTGAGCTTTTCTCACCCCATGGTCCAGAAAAGCCACTGTTCGGCGCTGTGCGAAGAAGTAGCGCTACCTCAGCCACTGCCACCTCTTAGACATGCGGAGCATCCTTGATGGACCATCCTTGAAGGTCATGATAGTTCCTCTTCTGAGCTGGTTCCTTTTATGTCCAGTAGAATGACAAAGCTGACCAATCGCCTCCTATTACTAACACACATTTCACTGAGCCACAGATTATAGCTGTTTGTTGACCAAGGGCAATTATAGAGAACTCAATACTCTCTTCATGACTGACTCAGAATTTTATAATATGTGAGAGTAAGTAAACATGTATGGCTATACAATCAGAGAAGGCTTTAGTAAACAAAAATATCAAAATATGAAACGATTGCTTCTCCATATGGCCACCATCTAGGTCTATACACATCCAGAGCTGGTGTTTCTGTCTTTCTAAGAAGCCTTGCCTCCAAATAATTCTTCAGTTTTCCATTCACACCACAACGAAATAACAGTTTTGGCATCTGTGCAAGGACTGAAATCATGTTCCATTTGAACGCTTTTTGTGTTTGGGGCCCTGAATAAAGGCTGAAGGGAGAACGGCAGGGCTGCAGGGTGAGTGAGGTGAGGCTTCCCACTGATACTCTGTGAGGACAACCGTTGTCACCCTTGAAAAATGACCTTCGTGATGAAAATAAAAACGCCCTTCTGCAATTGTCCTACCTTGTCCTCACCAATGCGGTTTTCAATTTTCTTAAAACGTACTGTGATTGTTCTGTGTCCTTCAATAAAAATTCTATCAAGATTACCTCTTTGGGATAAAAACAAAAAACAGCTGGCATAGGCTTCTGAGCTGCCTTCTCTCTGCCCTGGATTGAACTGGCCCGGATCCTGTTTTGATTGGGTCTCCTTGTTGAAGGAACCCGAAGACAAGTGTTTTCCGGAGGGAACTTCTCTGCCATCACCCATGGATTACTGAGATTTTTAAACACATTTTCCTTGGAATGCACATATGTTTCGCTTATCCTCATAAGAAAACGAAGCCTATATGTTACGTCTGAGAAAATCAAGAAACTAAAGTAAATGCTTTTTCCAGGTCACGCGCATAAGGAACAGTAGTACGTTGAAATTTTCTGTCTTACTCTCCAGTCAGTGAGGAGCTCTTGTTCCTGTAGACCGCGGAGACACCACCTTTGAAAAAAATAATGCACGACACTCATCGTAAGACAATTTGCCCATAAAGTTTTGGCTTGCATTATTTTCTTCATAAACAGGAAATACATATATATTCATCAGTAAACGCACCATAGACATGTATAAGAAGAGGTCAGAAATGGAAAGATACATTGTTCGTTCGTAACACTCTCAATAACATCCATCTACATATAGTTTTACAACCTATACAGGTTCATATAAGCTTCTTAACTTGATCTTGATCTATCAATATTATGGTTAAGTTCAACTCCAAACTCACTGTCATTGAGTCGATTCTGACCCCTAGGAAGCCTAGGAGTTAGATAAGATAGTAATACCATGGTGGCACTGAAGAGCCTCGGTAGTGCTGTGGGTAAAGTGTTGGTTGCTACTCAATGCTGGCAGTTCAAACCCACCACAGGAATGAAAGAAAAGAAACTATCTGTTCTCGGGAATAGTTCTCCAAATCCCCCTGCCACCATCTCCTTTCTGACTCACTGAGAGACCTACAGGACAGTAGAAATGCCCCCAGGGGTTTCCAAGGCTATAAATCCTTACTGAAGTACTCTTGAGGAGTAAGGTCTTGCTTGAACTACTGAGCTCTTATGGTTAACAGCCCAATACCTAATCATCTAGGCTACCAGGGTGACCATTGACAGCCTTGGAAACCCTGGGTAGGAGTCAGAATTTGCTGGGGACAGTGGGTTTGGTTTAATTATTTGGTTACTTTACAAGTAATATTAAGGACCATGGGATTTAGGTTGCATGCAGACACCCAGAGTTCTTAGCTTCCAGAAGAACTAAATGAAGGCAGTTCTCCTGATGCCACATTCAGTGGCCATTCTGTGCAATCTCTTCTTCCTGGTCTATAAGGGAAAACTGATTTTGATGAAAATTCACATGGGATTATTTATAACTAGTTTCCATGCTTCTGAAACAATAGATGCCATAAAGAATAGGCTATAATATATGAGGGGGCTTTGAAAACCTTGTGGGAAATTCCATTATATTTCAGTTCCATTTCCCATAGTTTTTTTAAGTCCTCCACGTGCTACTTCAGATATGCCCCCAAATATCTATAAATCCTGTGTATGCCTTGGGAAAGAGTCAATGGCCTCTGAAGGAGGAAAACAAAAGCCCACCAAATAAATAGCATTCAATATTCCTTCTCAAAGTATTTGACTTACCTCTTGCCTGTTTTGGTCAACAAAACAGTTCCTTTTATTCAAGTGAGGTGAATTTGACGGTCGAAATGCAAATAAAGTCATCGAAGATGAAAAGAAGCCGAGTTTTATTCAAAGAGAAGTAATTGCTTTTCACTCTATAAAACAGAGGCTGCGGTCAGAGCTGTATAAGGTGGATTTTAATCAGGCCCAAGCTGTCAAATTCTCTGAACCCTGTCGTCCGGAGGCAACACCTGGGGAGATGGCTAGACACCTGCGGTGGTTCCAAAGAGCAGGAAGAGAACAGTCAAAACTCAGGGTTCGGGACTGCAGCCGCGGGACCCTCCTCCAGCTGCAGTCAAGGGAAGAGCCGGACTCCCCACCAACCCAAGGCTGACTGCCACAGGCGGCGTTCAGGCGCGCCTTCACCCTTCCTGCTTGCTTCACGCTGTTGGACAGCAGTGGCTCCATCCGCTGCACTGTTTTCTCTGCGAGGTTCGCTAATTTACTGCAATGGCCACACAATGTACCGACAATGCTCACTTGAAAGGGACTTTATTAGGGAAACTAACAGGTCAGTAAGTTAACAAGTCAGGATCAGAGAACATTAAGGATACAGCGTTTGGTCCAAAGCAAGGCCCCTTGTCAGCCAGCAGCCAAGTGTCTCTTGGGTCCTCAGCTTCTCTGTCACGTGGTCCCTTGGCCTCTGCTCCCCCACCCCCACCCCCTGTGGACCAGGAGGTCTGCCCACTGCTCTGCCTCCTGGTCTCTTGGTTTCGGGACTCAGCACTGTAGTGTGCACGTGGCTTGGCTGTAAGTGCCTTTGCCAATCCAAGCAGGGATCTGGAACAGGCTCTGCTGGTGACTCTTCTTCCTGGATGGTTCCCAGAATTCCTTCACTCTGTTTCTTAGATGGCTCTTTCTCATAGCTAAATGGCAAAACTGACTAATCTCCTGCATCTGTGTTTCACACACCTGATTAGCACGGTCCCACCCAGTCATTTGGTGGCAGTGACAGACACATGAATAGAAGCACTGTGGGTAAACAATTTTCCTTCACCACAGCGACTCCATGGGGTCCCTCTCCTCCCGCAATCCTGGGCAACCTCACCTTCATCCTGAGGCAGAATTTTCCCAGGTCTGTCCTCATCTTCAGTCACTGACATTGACACCTGTTGACCTTCTAGGACAGGGTAGAACTGCACCAATGGGTTTCTGAAGCTGGAAATCTTTAGGGGAACTTTACACCTCATCCTTTTCACATGGGGCAGCTGATGGGTTAGAACTGCTGACCTCTCGGTTAGCAGCTAAACACATAACCTGCTGTGAGATCAGGGTGCTGTCTTAGGCTTAGTCCCATTAATTCGTTGTAGCATCACCTATACCAATGCTATCAGAAACGGAATAACTCCAGAGCTGTGTAATAGTCACCCGTGCTAAAAATTACCATGTGGATTCTAAGCCGCCACCTCTACCTGCCTCCCCTTGGCCTTTTTTGTTGGTTTCTCACAGGCTAACCAAAGTTTTTGTTGTTGTTGTTGTTGTTTGGGGTTTTGTTTTGTTTTGACCTGTGAACAGGAAAGCAAATGTGTGTTCTGAAATGTTATGTTCTTTTATATTTTATTTGTGCCCTCGGCTTGCATTTTATGTGTAAGGGAAAAATCAGAGGATCTTTATATCTTCTAAGGCACAGTTCAGGAAGTGTGGTCATTGTGATTCAGCCCTTTGGTTTATTTCACTTGACGAGCACAGGTGTTGGAACAAAACTGCTTGTATTCAAGCCTTATTTGTATCATATGCTACCTTTTCCATATGATAAGCACATATGTAAGTTTCCTTGCATGCATAATAGAGGTGCTTGATAGTAACCAACAGAGGGCTCTTGTGAGCATTACGTGAAGGTACTTAGAGGAGTCCTGGAACTTCATGATTTCGATATAACTGTTTGTGAGAAAAATGCAGTCCCTCATCCTGGGGCTGATAAAAATCACCACTACTTGCAGATTTACTCAGTCACACCAATCTGCCAAGTAATGTAAAGCAATTTGGCTAAATAATTAAAAAATTATTTAGAGGTTCTGCAGAGAAATCACATCACATTATTATCTCACGACCACCATCATTTGTACAGCGGACCTCCGAGAGCCTTCCTCTTTGCAGGCAGAGGTGCACAGAGAGATTTTTAAACCTTACTCAGAGTTGCATGCTGGCTGTGATTGAATGATCAATAAGGGGTACTGCACAGAGATAATGATTTCATTACTATTTAAGTTTTTACAGAATTAATGAGTATTTTTCCCAAAATCTTTGACTATTTTCATTTTTTGAAATAGAGCATTGCAGTTTGCAGGGGATAATAACTTCCCCAGTTGAATTTTTTTTCCAAGTAGTTCTGATTTTGCATAACTGTCATTGTGTCACAAAATAAAATGTGTACATTCAATGATCCATTCTCTGTCATGTGATACTCTATCTGCTCCAATGTGGGCATAAGTATGTGTGTATGTATATATATGAATATATAATATTTTTACGACCATCTTGAGATTTCAGGAGCCTCTGGGAACTAAGAAAGCAATTTAACTCCCTCATAGAAAGAGGAGCATAGGATTTATTTGGATATACAAATTTTTATTGGCACTTCTATTTCTTAAGTTTATTGAAAATTCTTCTCTATTATTGACTTGTTTTGAAGGATCTGATGCTAAGGAAATGATCATCTTGGCAGATTATTTGATATTTTAGTTTGGAAGCCCTCAGGATTATTTTCTTGATGTAATAATTTTTCCAGGACAAACTATCTACTTGAATGTTCTGCATTAATATTCTCAGACAACTGGTTGACCTTAGATGAAAAAATTCTGGTCTTCTTTTATTTCCAGAAAGTTTTCCTGGATAATAGTTTTAAATATTAGGGTGTTTTTTGTAACTTCTCCCCCATCGTGCCTACTCCCCAGGACTCCTATTTCATGTATCTGGAGCTCTGGGGGCAGCGTGGCTATGAGTTGGCCACTGCCAGCAGGGTCAGCAGGTGGACACCACTAGCTGCTCTATGGGAGAAGGATGAGGCTTTGTACTCCAAGGATTGCACAACTCTTCTATTGAATAATTCTATTCACATAATGTGTGGTGAATCACATGACAATTAAATGATTTAAAAGAAAGAGTTGCATCCTCAAAAACCCTGGAGGCAGTTCAATCCTGGTCTATGGGATATGAGTTGGGAACAACTGGTTGGAAGTGAATACAAACATGCCTACCTATATACAGAGCTGCAGTCTCAGAAACCTTGTGACAGTTCCACTCTGTCATAAGGTTCACGAGTTTGGAGACATATACCATCTTATTTGCCTTCTTCCACGGACCTGTTCAACTCCTCTCTTGATGTTATATTCTTTCTCTTAGTTGTTTACCTATTTTCTTCAATATCCATTTGTGACTGGACTATAGTTGACATTGAGAATTGCAACACTCCTGGACAGCAGTCACCATGTCTAATGTTGCTCCTCTTTACAAGTTCAGTGCTGAACACAAGTTTAGCACATGAATTTTTCAAAAGTAAATTATGAAGGTGCTTACAAGAACTTTCAAGAATGCCTTATTTCCAATGCTCAGAAATTGATTAAAAACCAAACCCAGCAAAATTTATAGATATGTGCACATATAATGTATATATATATATTTAATGAAAATATATCTCAACAGAAAGCAAAATTGTTTATTTTAAGGAAATGGAATCCATCAAGTTAGTTTGGATTTCAATTGGAATCCCTCTTTGGATATTTTTATAAAGGCTGGTGGATTATCTGAGCTTAATATTTGTTGGGCAGCTCTTTCCTATGTAAAACCCTCTGTCTTAGAGGGCAGATTGCTTGGGGAAGGATATGGAAACTAAAGTGTTTGGAATTTTTTTATAAGGCACCTTTTTGTGTGCATAAATGCACATTCTCTGACAAGTGAGATCTGAGAGAGTTTAATAAGCTTTCAATAATTGACAAATATTAGAAACTTCAAATGGAAATATCAGAGTTCTACAATTTTACCTTTTATAGCTAGAACGGTAAAATCAAAGGAGCTTTTAAACCAGGGGTTCTCAACCTTCCTAACACCACAGCCCTTTAATAGTGACCTCTGTTGTGGTGACCCCCACCAGAAAATGATTTTGTTGCTATTTCATAAGTGTAATTTTGCTACCGTTATGAATAGGGCGACCCTTGTGAAAGGGGGGTCTCAACCCCCAAAGGGGGGTCTCAACCCACAGGTTGCAAATCGCTGTTTTACACTCTACAAATAATTTGGACTATTCCCTACTATGAAGTAAAATAGATTTTTAAAATACCACTGCCCAATGAATTCTTTTATGATATTTAATAAATAAGTTAATGATATTCCTTGACTGTACTAAAGTGAAGTTCGGAGAATGGTTTGCGACGTGCTGAAAATGGTCACAGTGCTGATACATAAAGGCTTTGCTCTCCTCCACTTGTTGCTGCTGTGAGAGGGCATGACTCCATTTGAACTCCCAGCGCTCCTATACCAGGGAGCAAAAGGATGCTGCCCTCCTCCATCCTGGCAGACATTGCGGCGATGAGCCCGTTGCTCTGACACTGTGGCAATCTGTCACACGGAAGGTCTCTGCCCCCTTTTTGCTGGCCATCTCCTTGACCAAGCATACTGTCCTTTCCCAGGCACCGGTCCTTCCTAAGAACACGTCCAAACGTCCCAAGGACATCAAATGCACTTCCTTTAGTTTCCAGAAGCACACTCACTGCCATCGAATTGATACCAACTCATAGCCACCCTGTAAGACAGGGTAGAATTGCCCCTTGGGTTGCTGAGCTAACTAAAGGTAACTCTTTAGTTTATCTGGTTATAATTGTAAAGTTAGATTATATTCATATATGCCAATACTGTGATCTTACCTTATTCCCATATGTTGTACATTAAAAGTCATATATATCTTGATTTTTGTAAAAATTTCATTAGAGGGACCACTGACATTTTAAATAAAATATCCAGCCAGCTAGGAGAGTGCTTAGGTTCTATTTTCCTTTCATAGTTACAAATGATTAACAATCTATCCTCAGTAATGAGGGCTGAGTTAACATTGATTAAATTGCTTTTCTTTAGCACTCCATTAAACTTGAGTGTTTGAACTATGTTTTTCCTTCTAGTGCATTCTCATCTAATGATTGAGATGATGCAGCAGGAAACTTAGTTAAAACTTAGTTAAAAATGACATTATTTAAATGCAAAAGGGGCTTAGGGAAAAAGCTACTGCATACAAGCATTCCTGGGGTGAGATCCAGGTAGTTGGCAGGGGCCAGACCAAATCCAGGGATACATATGGTAGCCAACTAAAAAGGAGGGTGTGTGTGAAGAATTAGGTAGCAGGGGAAAAGGGCACGAACCCACCCAAGGGGAGGGTATTGTTTATATCTCCACAGAGAAAGAGGGATCAGACTTCAACCTGTTACTCAAGAAGTGAATGCAACATACCGGCATGGATCAGGGAAACAGTAGAGAGGTCTTAGGGGCCGGTCGGAATCCTAACTACTTGGACAGCCACCCCTCCCCCCAGAAGAATTCACTTCAGAGGACAGCACTGAAGCTACAGCTCAGGGAGAGGGACACATCTGATCAGAGCACACGGGAGCAAATGACGGGGGAGGAAGAGAGAGTGGAGCACATCCTGGCCCACCAAGCTTTGAGGACGGTATTCTGGCTCAGAGCAGCCAATGCACAGAGAAGACCACATGGCCGGCCCCACTACACAACACAACACAACATCTCTCACTGATTCATAGCCCTACAGGGGACAACACTGGCGACCCAGTGTGGGAATTGGACTCAATCTGACCCCACCACACCAAGGCAAACCACAAAGGACATGCAACAGAGCAGCAAAGGGAGCACAGCCAGGAAGTCTTGACGGATTACCAAAAGTAGACTTTGGGGCCAGCGCGTGGCACCCCATCAGACTCAACCAGAAAACTCTCCTAAAGGTCAACAAATGGACCTTTTACTATTTACAGACTTTACTCTTTTTTTTGTCATTGGGTTTTTTGTTGTTGTTTTGTTTTCTTTTGTTGCTATGTTTTGCTCTGTCTTATTTTTGTGCATCTTATAGGCTGGATAGACAATCTGGAGGAGAAAACAACAGGACCAATGGTTTGCGGGGGACATGGGAGAGGAGGAGGTGGGGAAAGGAAGAGATGTTAACAAACCCAGGGAAAAGAGAACACTAAGTGATCCAAAATCGGTGTTGAGGAGGGTGTAAGAAGCCTGGTAGGGTGTGATCGAGGGTAATGTAACCTAGAGCAATTACTGCAACCAAATGAAGGCTGAGCATGCCAGTGGGACAAGACGAAAGTAAAAGGAAACAGAGGCAAGAATTGGAAGCAAAGGGCATTTATAGAGTTTTAAATACAAGCATGTAGTTATATTTATATATGATAATGGGCAAATAGATCTATGTGCATATATTTTATAGGTTTAGTATTAAGGTAGCAGATGGGCATTGAGCCCACTCATCAATGCAAGAGCACTTTGTTCTATTAAACTGGCATTCCATTATGCTCACCCTCCCAACATGATTGCTGGAGACAAAGTGCGTGCATAAGCATATGTGGTGAAGAAAGCTGATGGTGCCCAGCTATTAAAAAATATAGCACCTGGGGTCTTAGAAGCTTGAAGGTAAACAAGCATCCATCTAGCTGACAAGCAACAAAGCCCACACAGAAGAAGCACACCAGCCTGTGTGACTACGAGGTATAGATAGGATCAAGTATCAGGCATCAAAGAACAAAAAATCATGTCATTGTGAATGAGGGGGCGTGTGAATTGGGGACCCAAAGCCCATCTGTAGGCAACTAGACATCCCCTTACAGAAGGGTTGCTGGGAGGAGATGAGCCAGTCAGGCTGCAGTGTAGCAATGATGAAACATACTACTTTCCTCTAGTTCTTTAATGCTTCTCCCCCCACACCCCACCCCTATCATGATCCCAAATCTACCTTACAAATCCAGCTGGACCGGATGATGTACACTGGTACAGATAGGAACTGGAAACACAGGGAATCCAGGATGGATGATCCCTTCAGGACCAATGGTGAGAGTGGTGATACTGGGAGGGTGGTCGGAAGGAGGTGTAGAAAGGGGGGACTGATTACAAGGATCTACATCTAACCCCCTCCCTGGGGGACAGACAACAGAAAAGTGGGTAAAAGGAGACATCGGACAGTGTAAGACATGACAAAATAAATTTTGAAGGTTCATGGGGGTGGGATGGGGATGGAGGGGAAAAATGGGGAGCTGATCCCAAGGGCTCAAGTAGAAATCAAATGTTTTGAGATTGATGATGGCAACAAATGTGCTTGACACGATTGGATGGATGGATGGATGGATTGTGATAAGGGTTGTACACGCTCTCATTAAAAAAAATTTTAATGACATTATTTTAAAATAATGATAAAATAAGTGATGGCATATAAAAACTACAGCCTGATCAAGACACATACCACAAGTAGACAAGAAAAAATGGACAATGTAACTTTAAGTTACTATTTCATGTCAGTCATTGTTAGCCACAACTTGTCTTAATTTTATTTTATGATTGCAAACTTCATGGCATTAGGTGGTTTTTAAATTATTCTGTAGACCTGAAGAAATGATCTCAAGTTTCACTCTCAGGTCAGTGTGATCGAAAACACCTCGGCCACGTCCCCTGCAGATTCTACTTTAAAAACATCACTGAAGAGACATAATATGAAACTGCTGGAGACTGGAATGTAGTGAAAAAGAGTAAGTAGAGAAGGAAATTTTAGAGGCTTGAAAGGAGGAGATTGAACAAAAACGAATGCATTTCAATTAGATCAGCCATGAAAATGCAATGAGAAGGCCCTAAAAACACGCATGTTTGCTACCATGTTGTCCCATTGGTTGGGAAAAGCAGCAGAGATTAAATGCCCCAGGGCCTGACAGACAAGATTTCCAACCCTCTGGCCTTATTGAGAACACAGCAGCAAACAGACAAGACTCTTTGTGCTATCCAGAAACTCCTCCTAAAGTTTTCTTAAAAGCAAGCAATAGTTTAGTTTAACTAATACAAAATGTATGTCCTAAAATCAACCATTTGAGATCAAAAGGGTATCATTTTCCTGATTAAAAAATTCAGAAGGCCTGTGAAAGAAGATGGAATAAAAGCAGAATGCACAAAAAGGAAATGGGATAAGTGATGTTGCTTTGTGGGGATTGCAATGAATGACTTGAAATAAAGCGTGCATGAATTTCTTAATGGAAAACTGATCCACTCTGTACGTTTTCACCTATATCACAATAAAAAGTCCTTTGTTGTTAAAAAAGGTCTACTTTGAGCGTTCTACACTTTTAAGAACTGTCTATATGGAATTAATAGACAACAGAAACTCGGAAGATTAGATGGGAATCACAGACACCAGTGACTATATGTTAATAGGAGAGGGACAATTCAGAAACGGAAAAGGGAAATAGTTGCATAACTCCACGAATGTAATCGATGCCCATAAATTGTACATCAGAAACTGTTGAATTGGTGTGTCTGTTTTTCTGTATACTTAGCAATAAATAAAAGTTAAAGGAAAAGTGAACAAGAATATCAAACTGAATTTTCAGAAGTAAGAATCGCAAGGTCCAAAGTAGGAAATTTAAGTTCATTTGCAAGAGGGAAATATTTCATATAAGAAATATCCCAGTAGAATTAGAATGCAGGTTTCTGCAATTAAATTAGATTTTCATTTTATTTTTTAATCATTTTATTTGGGGCTTACACAATTTATCATCATCCATCCATACATCCATGTGTCAAGCACATTTGTACATTTGTTGCCATCATCATAATCAAAACATTGGCTTTCTATTTGAGCCCTTGGTATCAGCTCCTCTTTTTTTTTCCCTTCCCTCGCACACAAGCCCTAGATAATTTGAAATTTTTTTCACTGTCTCTCTTCACCTGCTTTCTGTTTGCCCCCCCCAAGGGAGGGGGTTATATGTAGATCATTGTGATCGGTTTCACCTTTCTGTGCCCCCCCTACCCCACCCCCGGTTCCCCTTCTCCTCCTGGTATCTCTACTCTCATTATTGGTCCTGAGGGGTTTATCTGTCCTGGATTCCCTATGTTTCCAGCTCTTATCTGTATCAGTGTACATCTTCTGGTCTAGCCGGATTTGTAAGGCAGAATTGGGATCTTGATAGATGGGGGCGGAGGGGGAGGAGGAAGCATTAGAGAACTGGAGGAAAGTTGTATGTTTCGTCGGTGCTATACTGTACCCTGACTGGCCTGTCTCCTCCCTGCAGCCCTTCTGTAAGTGGATGTCCAGTTTCCTACAGATGGGCTTTGGGTCTCCACTCTGCACTTCCCCTCCTTCACAATTATATGATTTTTTTTTTGTTCTGTTGATGCCTGATACCTGATCTTATTGACACCTGGTAATTGCACAGGCTGGTGTGCTTCTTCCATGTGGGCTCTGTTGCTTCTCAACTAGATAGCTGCTTGTTTATCTTCAAGCCTTTAAGAGCCCACATGGTGCTTGGTTATCAACAGATACAGCATCTGGGGTCTGAAAGATTTTCATTTTTAAAGTGAATGTTTTCATGTCAAGTAGAAACCGTGGTTCTACCCTTTGAATTCAACTTGATAAATTGTTGATTAGAAATATGCTTAACGTGTCCTGAGTAAAGACCGTGAGATAATCGATTCCCAGAGTTCTGAGCACATCCTGCCAGACCTAGGTAATTCACTGCGCATGACATAACGGAATACCCAACAATAAAACCTCCTGAAACGAATCACTGACTTGAGGTGGTGCAGATACCTGGCTCTGTGACAGGGTCAAGGATAGATGATAAAAGTGCCTGGAATGCTGCCAAGTTCAGTGGCTGATGCTGTCTTCCTGATCCACAGAGCAGTTAAGAGCAAGCATGCGGGCGGTGATGGGGTCAATGAAGATGAGATTAGTGGTGAAAAAGAAAAGGGATCCTCTGACCAGAAAGTGTCATGACTAGAATTAGAAAACAAAAAGCAACCCAGAGAAGTTGCAACTGGGATTTAATTCTCTTGGGTAGCCAGATGGCCCTTATTGATAAGCTAGTCCAGTCATTAGTTTGCCTAAAATTTAGAGCTGGCCTTGGGAAAAAAAGAAGGCTGAAGAATGGTGTCTTTGAATTATGATGTTGGCTAAGAATATTAAATATGCCTTAAACTGCCATAAAAACAAACAAATCTCTATTGTAAGTATAGCCAGAAGGCTTCTTTGAAGCAAGATGGCAAGACATAGGTCCATGTCCTGTGGACATGTTTTCAGGAGGGACGTGTACCTGGAGAAGGATATCTTAAGGAAACAGAGGACCAGCCAAAAAAGAGGAAGTTCTTTAATGACACAGTGGCTGCAACAACAGAGCCCATCATAGCAATACTTCTGAGGAGGGTGCAGGGCCGGGCAGTGTTTTTCTCTGTTGTGCATCAGATTGCCATGAGCTGGAACTGACTCAAGGACACTTACCAGCAACAAGAAGACTTGATCAGGACTCTGTCTCCCCATTTTCATCAGTGCTGTGTCTTTTGGGGCTATATGAAACTGAGTTACAAGGGATGGTATAGAATCCTCCGTAGGGGCATAATGTATTCTTGAACCTTTAGAATATTATTTGGTCAACAGAAACTCCCTATGAGCCCGATGCTGATGGTTGTCTCTCACCTGACCACTGAGCCCTCTTTCCTCATGTCCTTCACCACCCCAACCCCATCCGGACATCCTCATTGCCCATCACATTCAGGCATAAGTCTCTCCAATGGTTTTCTGTCATTGGTGAGAAGTGAAGAGAAACTCTTTCTTCAATACCCTCTTCTCTCATAGGCCATTGTCTGTTCCTGTGGCTGGATTATTTTGAGGAGTCCCTAATCCTTTACTGCCAAACCACCAGGATTTCAAGTCAGTTGTTCGTTCTAAACTTGAGACATCTTGCCTCTGTCTTTGGATTTGATGGCTGCTTTATCTGTTTCCCAGTGGTCGTGTGAGATTTCTGGCCTGGCTTTTGTGAGTCATAGGCGAGAGTGGTGAGTGACAGGGCAAACTCTGGACTCCAAAATAACCAACAAATTTCCTTTAAGTCCATTCTGGCTCATGGTTCACTATCGGTTGCCAAGGCCATCTGTGCTCCCTGGTGCCTCCAGGCTCTGACCTTTTTGGAAGTGGATCACTAGATCTGTCTTCCGAGGCTCCTTTGGGTGGGTCCAAACCACCAACCTTTCAGTTATTAGTGAGGAGCTTAACTGTCTGACCCACCCAGGGACTCCGGGATCCAGAGTAACATGGGTGCTACCCCGGTCTCATCATTTACTAGGTGTATAACTTTGCCTGACTTACTTGCTTCTCTGATTTGATTTCTTCCTCTGTCAACAGAAATAAGAGAGGGATCTACCCATGATTAAGTAAAATTACTCGGTATGGCCCTTCTAGTCCTAGTCTTTTTAAGACAACATTCTGCCTTTAAAAATCCCTGTTAATATAAATTCACTCACCTGCGATGAAGTGAAATTATTCTGTGTGGCACTTCTAGTCCTCACAAATGACTGGCTGAAGCTTGCAAGTAAGAGGGAGAGGAGGGGATCGGTCAGTTTCACCCTTCCCCTGAGTGTAAAATGAGCCATTTCAGAAACAGAGAATCACATCCAAGATCTCTGGGTGAAGAATCCCAGTGACAGAGGCAATAGAGGTTCCAGAGGCCACACCATGCAGACCATAAGATTGAGAAGTAGGCTTCCCAACCCACTGAAGAAGTACAGCTGGGTGCTTTTGAGCAAGAGCCTGGCTTGCAGTATGGGGTGGCCTGTTGACATTTATCGCCACTGAAGGAAATTTGTAACACTTGCCCAAGAAGGACAGAGTACAAGAGTCTGCATGGCTGAAAGGCTGAGGATCAGAGAGTAGTAACTGCTGGCATGACTGTGAAGAGCCTCTGCAGACAAAAGGACACCCTTGATGTTTCCTGATCTTCACTTGTGATCTGCTAACTTCCCAAATAAGTCCCTATAATTATAAGGAGTGTAGGTGAGATCTGGATAACCATTACAATAGGTTATTTATTGGACTCAATCAAGAAGTAGAGTGCCAGGGGAGGGAGGGCTGGTGTCAGAATAAAGTCATGAAGGTTGTAGGGTGGAGGCATGTCTGAAACCTCTGTCTCATAAGGATCATGGCTGGGATTGTAAATAATAAAATCTAAGATCGAAAGAGGGAATTGTCTTACAGCTTATATTCTGAGTACCTGGTTTGCAGGAGGCTAGAGATAAAAATGAGAGCCCCAAATCCATTTTGGATTAAGCCCCCACTGAATTCCCTGAGACCATTGCCAGGGACATAAATAATCTTGCCCTTGGAGTGCATTGCAGAATATAGCCAGATTAAAATTTAACACGCTATCATTTGTTTTCCCTTTTGACCCACTTTTAAATTGTCCTAGTTTCTATTCTGCTTTCTCTTAGACTGGAGTTTTTCTGTGTCTTGTTTTGTTGTCATTATTAGGTTATTTTGATATGATTTTCTTTATATGAAATCTAAAGTGATAGGCAAATATATAGCGATAGTAATTAGATCAATACCTCCTTAGGGTTATGGCAAGAAATATAGGATGGTTATGGGAAGTTAATAACAATAGGTACACAGATGAAGAAAATGGTCTAAAGTTGATTGTAGGATGATTGTACAACTTTTAAATATATTTAAACCCCTGCATTTTCAGGTACATGAGTTATATGTCAATAAAACTTCTTTAAAAAAAGGAAGAAATAAATCATCCTTGGACTGATATGGAGTTGAATTCTCCTTCTTCCTTGTGAATCCAGAGATTATACATGTCCCCCCCCCACACCATTTCCTCACTACTTTAAACAGTTTATATTCATAAAGCACTTAAAACAGTGTCTAACCCTCAGTAGATATGAGATATCATTACTCTCTTGAAATGATCAGCTTTTTCCTAGAAACATAATATCTTTTAGAAATGTCTTATTAGTTGGAGTTCTGATCCTAATTCATCCATCACCCATCTTGCTGGCGATGCCCTTGTGTGAAGAAAAAGTTCTCTGTTAGCTTATAAATTTGATTATATAGACAATAAGGGACTATGTGTTATATCATGCTGAAATATTGTTTAGGATATAATTTTCCAAATTCTCAGCAATGGAAAAGAAAGTTCCCGGAATACGTTGCAGATCATACATCGGGTGTGAGACAACAGTACAGCTTGGTACTCAGTCTTCATCACTCTGTTTCTGCAAAGCATTATTAGTGTGTTGTCTTTATGGGAAGACGCTATGCAATGCTATTATATTTCCAGGAGAGAACGAGGAACACAGAACCCTTCCTGTATTGTTCTTTCTGAGCATGTTTACATGAACAGCACGGTGCTGATAAGAAATCTTAGAGGCAAGGTTGGAAATGTCATAAAGAAGTGGGATTA
This sequence comes from Tenrec ecaudatus, assembly GCF_050624435.1. Lineage (NCBI taxonomy): Eukaryota > Metazoa > Chordata > Mammalia > Afrosoricida > Tenrecidae > Tenrec > Tenrec ecaudatus. The sequence goes on from NC_134544.1 coordinate 17,016,611, forward strand.
TTTTGGAAGGAAGTGCCAGTAGCTCTGATTTCAATTTAGATATTCAGTTGCTATTATGATTCATTCAATAGAGAATTCACTACCTTTGGAGGATCCAATGTACATTTTTTTTTTCATCCTGAGAGACAAACTCAGGAACACATTTAAACCCTTGGATGTATTCATTTAACACCTTCAAAAAGTGGCAATGTTTTTTCATTCTTTATGGTCCTATTTCTCTTAAAATTAGCATTCTTCACCATTTAAAAATACATAAACATTTATCAATTATTTAAATTGATAGAAAGGTGACCTACTTCCAAATACCACCTGTGGGAACTCCTATGAGCACAGTTCTACTCTGACACATAGAGGGTCACCACAAATTAGAACTTATCCAATAATAATTTGGCTGTTTGTTTTTTAAAACACCCCGCTTTTGTAAAGATGGCACAGGACTGGGAAACATTTAGTTTTGTTAGATGTTGAGCCAATTCAGTAGCACCTAATAACCATGCCATTCAGGAAGTCAACTATTTCAATTGCTCAGTCAAGCTCAGTTTAGACAAATTACCCAACCTTGACATATTTCCTAAGTAGAAGCTTCAAATTAAAATAACTCTACAGAAAGATACAGAATCAAGTAAACTTTCCGGAATCCACCACCCATACTGAACAAATCTCCAAGCTGAAAATCCTAATCTAATCATTTTTCTGATTGTGTGATAACAATCTAAAATTACCTTGTGAGTTTAACTACATAGTGATTATGTTCTTCTGACCCTTAATATCAGCCAGGCTACGTTTGTTTTTACCTATCCTTACAAAGTCCAAGGAGCCCTGGTGGTGCAGTGGATTAAGTGTTGGGCTGCTAACCACAGAGATGGTGGTTCAAACTCACCATCTTCTCCATGGGAGAATTTCAGTCTCAGAAACCTTAGGGAGCAGTTTTAGTCTGTCCTATGGGACCGCTACGAGTTGACATCAACTTGATGGCAGTTGTTTTGAGATTAGAACATCTCAGAAGTCTGTGACAGAACCAAGACCTTCTAACATAAAAATGCATCAATTGCTTGCTTTTAAAACTTTGCCTACCTATCCCCATTGACACCTCATGATCACACAGGCTGGTGTGTTTCTTCTATGTGGGCTTTGTTGCTTCCCTGCTAGATGGCTGCTTGTTTAATATAAAGCCTTTCAGACCCCAGATTCTGTATCTTTCAATAGCCAGGCACCATCAGCTTTCTTCATCACATTTGCTTATGCACTCATTCTTGTCTTCAGTGATCATGTCAGGGAGGAGAATATCATACGATGCCACATTATTAGAATGAACCATTCTTGTACTGAGGTAAGGTTTAAGTAGAGGCTCAAAGTCCATCTGCATCCTTGTTGCATTTTCATATCTGTACACCTAGAGGTGAATTATCTTGTACAAGGTTTAAATACTTGTGAGTCTTGTTTTAACTCTTAAGTTGAAAGAAAACCCTAAAAACTGAGTAACAAAGTGTTCAAATAAAGCAAGGCAGCATACACGGTGAAGAAAAGCAAGAAGGAAGAAATAAACTTGTTCAGAAAATGGTTACCATAAGCTTTCTGAAGTCTCTTTATCAAAAAAAAAAAATCCCTTTTTAAATGTAGCTTCCCTGTAGAGACCAACAGTGAAAAGTCAAGGTTGGGTCAGGGCTGGCCTCTGAGGAGTAGAGCAAATCTTCACTGACCTGTGGGCTACTTTAGCCACCCTCTTCCCTCTTCCACTTTAGGGCCCATGAGCAGCTCATTCAAATGTTCTAAACCACAGAACTCTCGCCCTGAGACGTGTTAACCCATCCTTCTCAGACTCTATCAACTCAGAGAACGTAATTGGGGAAAAAAATTGTCCCCCCTTAAAACTCGGTGAGCCAGTTCTAGATAGTGAGATTCAATGAGCACCAAAGACATTGCCCTGGTCTGTAATCATGCTGAATGTTTTCCAACAATTTCCCTCAAACTAACTCAACAGCTGTCGGTGTTTTGTTCGGGTTTGTTTTAAGTAAAAAGAGGTCATGAAAATACTTACAGCGTGCTCTTAGGAAATTTTTCATTGACCTCTTAAAATGAAGTGCATTTTCTAGCAGGGTTCACTAAAAATCTCATTTGCCATCATTCAAAGGATGAGCTTCTCTCAATCTGCTCTGATATTGCAACTGCAGGACATTATTTTCTCCCTCCTTTCCTTACTGGTGCTAGGAGTCTGTTTAAATGACAGTCTCTCCATAACCATCCTCCAGGCAATGCTAATCATCTCCTGCTTTGATCTTCCATAGCGCTCGGTGGAGTTCTCCTTGACTGCTTTCCTTAAGTCTTTTGTAATGTTACTCAGGTGACTTCTTCCCAAGTCTCTCAAAGGATGAGCTCCTTAAAGGCAGATGCCAACTCTTGTCTATCTCTTTTTTAATTCTCACTCTGCTCTGGCACGTAATAAGCATTCATTAGATTATTTCATCTCAAGATGAATGAAAATAATCAGTGCATTTGAAGCTTAGAATCTTTGTTCTTTGTGCCACCATAATATCAAAATCACCATTTATTTACAGAAATAATTAGAGAAAACAGGGTAATACATACAAGCGCTAAACTCAGAATATTTTAAGTATTCTAAAAATTCCTTACCATTAGTGACCAGAGTGTTTGGAAAGATAATAGAAATGAAACTGAAAGAAGCTTGGAGATACATGATCATAATCTTAACCAGAAGACAGAGAACAGGCTTGCCAAAGGTCAAATATTTGGAATATTCAAGTAGCTAGTTATTCCTTTAAAATAGTGGATCAAAACACTCTTAAAGATAACAAGCTGTGGAATCATTTCCACAGATAGCTAGCCTTGGGGTTTTGGAGTGGAGTACTAAATAATATGGTCCAGAGCAAAGAAAGTAGCAATGTTAAGATCCATTATATACAGGAGGACCTGAGTCTGTTGATAGTGTAAACTACAAGACCATAACCACATTAAGTTTTCAAATCCCAAAGAAGGCATTTCAGTGGAAATGCACACATTCAATGGTGTGGTTCAATCAGTCAAGTTCCCAAAACTGGGAAGCGGCTTCATGATTGACTTCCATGATAAACGAGTGCTCCAGCTAGGAGTAGTTAGGCTGTCACATGATACCAAAGAAGATATCTCCGTACTTCGAAAGACTGTGTGAAGTGACTTGACAGCTTACCGACCAAACTGAAGACTTGCTACCTGGAAATGAGCGTTCGTTGTGAAAGCCACTAGAAACCAGACAGCCCCAGAATATTTCCGGATAGGAGCAGGTTAAAGCCATCTTTTTTCTTAGGACATGATACTAACTCAACATGTCTGTTCAAAATGCAATCAGTTTCCTATTTTCATAATTTCCACCAAGATAGATGAGGAGTTACAAAATATAAGCTATAAAATATCAGTTCCTCTTGCCAACCCACTCTTTCTTACCACGAACAATAGATTTCAGAGCAAGCATCAAGAAGGGTATAGAGTACTCTCAGTGGGCATCCTCAATGCACTTTCCAGTGGGGGTTCTTTTCTTCTGCTTCTCTTGGCTGGTGGGATGGTATCAATTTGCAATGAATCAACACAAAGCAACGGCTCTCATTCATAAGTGAAAATGTGCATCTGGGAGGCACATGGCAGCAACAATTGTCTCATCGAATGTGTGCTTGCTAATCGACAGGATCTCAATCAGTGCATACTTTTTTTTATGGCTGTAGTTGGTAGTTGACAGCCTCTCAGTGGAAGTTAGCAACCAGAAGGGATTAGTTTTATTGCTCTTTTGAAAGAAGCTATGAAACATGTTCAATGAAGTTTCTACAGAGTTGACAGGGACTAGTTTTGGGGGTGGGGGATCCACACCACACTGACTGGGAACTTACCCAGGAAATGTTTTCCTTTTACAATCAGAGACTCATAAATGGAATTTTACTTTGATCTACTGAATTTTAGCTACAGGATTAATTTGCAAACTCTCACTGGAATGGCCAGGACAGCTGTGGCCCTGCGCAGTTGGCTCAACTACTCACACAATCAAAATTTCCCAAAGGTACAGTAGGAAGAGTCCTCGAGACCTGGTATTTGAGGCCATCTAGCTTAGTTTGATAAGTGGTGCATTAATGTTCTCTCTGTTTGGATCTTGGCAATGCACAAATCATTTGGGACCCTGGCTGCAAAAAGACCAGGCACCAATCCAAACACGGTGTACCATGGGCATATTCAAAAGATAGTAGCTATGACGATGACTGAGGTAGTTTGCTTTTATGTCAACTCCTGTGGGCCAAGTTTCTCAGTAATTTGGTGCTTGAAGCCTCCCCCATGATGTGACCCAACATAATAGAAACTACTCCACGATGGCATTGCTGTGAGCAACCAAGCAGTTATGGGAAGATCAGGACACAGTGTGATGGGAGGGTGGGCTACATCATACTTCACATATACATGCACCATGTTCCTCTCCCTCCCTACCCCACCTACACACACACACACACACACACATATGCTATGGAGAACTCCCCACTCCATCTTATTTTGGCTGGCCTGGATCTTGCATCTGTCTTCTTGGGACTTGGACCATCAACCTGCCATGATACCAACTCTAGGAGCTGTCGATAACCTACCTTGGATTCACTCAACTCTTCCTTGATTGGCCTGTGGTCTTCCTGCTTCCTGGTTCTTCTTCCTGCTTTCTGTTTGTCATTCCCAGCAGTGTGTACACCAAGAAGGGCCTCCAGGTTAGCATGTGACCCACAGACCTGAGGGACTGGGCTTGCTGAATGTGCCCCTCTCTCGGTACCAGTTTCTTTCGTATACATATATGAATGTCAATATTTTCACTTCTCTAGGGAAACAGAGCCTGAACCGTGGCTTATCTACTGTTTTATGAAATTTAGGAGAGCTTTAGGAAACCTGTGCTTTGTGAACATCGAATACCTGTGCCTGCATGTATTTCAACATAAGCTCAAATATTCTTGGTTTAGTCTGAGATTACCAGTTACAGGACAAAACAACACTATCAATCTGAAGGTTTCTATTATATATTGCTATTTCCTCTGTTCAAAAACAAACATACAAACAAAAATGTAGACACCGATGTTTAAATCTACTTTAATAGAACTAAGTCAATTATGTGTGTGTAGTCGATCCCCAAAATAACAGCTGTGTGATATGAAATAGCTGACAACTTTGCAAGCTGGCACTTCATTTTAACTGTATGGAGACCTTAGAATTCTCATCTTCTTATTTTCTTCTGGTGAGCTTCGTGTAGACTACTTCACTAAGAGAGCTTGTTGAAAACTGAATACTAATCACCAATAGCAGTAATAATAGCATATATTGCACTTCTCCTTTTTATCAGGCCTGGAGGCATAGTTGCTTTGTGTGGGCTCCTAACTACAAATTCAGCAATTCCAAACTCCCAGCTGCTCCACTGGAAAAAAAAGAGCCTTTCTACTTCCATAAAGAAGTCACAGTCTCAGAAAGCCACAGCGGCAGTTCTACCCTGTCTGATAGGGGCGCTATGAGTTTGAATTGACGTGCTGGCAGTGAGTTTTAAGCCCTTTACTTATATTATTTGATGTAAGCCTTACAATAACTTTATGACATGTCATTATTACACTAGCTCCTGGATGAATAATCGGAGGCTCGGGCTATCTAGTAAGAGGGAGCGAGAGTAAATCAGACAGGCTGACTCCAGAGACTGCAAACATAACCAAGAGGAATTGAGTGTCTTCAAACAATCAAGGAATGTGGAATATTGAAAATCATTTTGAGGGGGGAGGGTGAGTGGGGAGGGAGGGGGAGGGGGGAGCAGGGAGGGAAAAAAAAGAAAACGAGCTGATTCCAGCAACCCAAGTGGAAGGCGAATTTTGAGAATGACGAGGGCAACGAATATATAAGGGTTCTTTACTCAATTGATATATGTATGGATCGTGATAAGAGTTGTATGAGCCCCAATAAAATGATTTATTAAAATAAAAAGAAAATCATTTTGAAAAAGAACGCTTCTCCTGGGCAAAGAATTTTTTTAATATGAAAATTATACCAGTTTTAAGCAACTAAAATCATAGCCTGAATTTATATTTAAATATTTGAAAAATACCTTTGTAGGCCCAGTATACTGGAAGCATCCGCTATAAAACTACAAGAGACAGCGGATAAGCAGTGGCTTCTTCACAATTCCCTCTAGAACCTTATTTATGAGAATGGATATATTTCTATCTATCACGTCAGGCCAAATAAACGAGGAGTAAAGATGGTGACAAAGAAGCTAATGCTGAATGTCACAGCTCACAGGAGAATTAATGGTAGTTCCCAAGTGACTAAAAAATAAGATAGAGAAATGCTTTTCATAAAAACCATTATAAGGAATTATAGAGTCCTTCTCACATGACAGTTGTTATATTCTGCTCCATGGAGAAAAATGATAGTTATATTGAAATGCATTCCGAGAGTTTTAGCATTCAGGGATCAGGGATTTTCATGTTAAAAGAATGTCACAATAATGCATGACTCTGTAGCGGTGCTCCTGACACAAAACATCAAGTATGAGTATTTTCAAGACAGGTTTCTTTATCCAACTCATATTCCACATGCAAGTTTTCCCTGGTTCACACTAAAATGTGAATAACTCAAGTTGAATGTTACTTCTCTCAAGTGGATATTTTTAACAGGGGTAATTTTTGAAATGCCATTACCTAAAATGACAGTTCTAGGATGAAATGTAAGGCATTGCCAACAAGTAAAAGCAACGTTGGCAGTAACCCCAGAGACCCTCCTCTCACAGTGCCAGAGAGTTCCCAGTTTTCAATGTAAGGTCAAGAGTATGCAAGCTACATACATCAAGACGGAGAAATAGTTACCAATAAAGGTCAGGAGAGACTAAGAGGAAATCCTCCGAAGAGATTGTTACAATAGAATTACCTAAATTAGGAAGAAAAATAATAAAGATACTCAACATGTTTTTAGTGTTAAGTGTTGACGACATGAAAACATCAGAATAAATGAAGGAAAGATAGACATTTTAAAAGACTTCATTTTATGATGTTGGTGACAAATCGTGAAAAGTACAACGGATTACCAGCACAACAAATTTGTCTAAAGTCATGATGTTCCTTAAAAATGAGGGCGGCAGGACTTGGTCTCCTGTCCTGTGGACCTGTTATCCAGAGAGACGGGTCCATGGAAACGGACGCTGTACGGAGTCAAGCAGAGAGGGTCAGTGATCAAAGGGGAAGCCCCTCCGTGAGAGGGGTCGGCACAGGAGCTCCAAAGGTGATGATGGGTGTGAGGGTGCCGCCGGACCAGGGTGTGTGTCCTGCGGCTGTACATAGCGTCACCGCGAGTGGGGGCTGACTCATTAGCAACGAAAGACAAGCTGTGATTTAAGGAGCTGGTTGTGCAGTGGTATAGCGGTTATTCATTGGGCTGCAGACTGCAAGGTCAGTGATTCGATTCCACCAACTGTTCCTTGGGAGAAAAATGCGGCTTTTTACTCCTTTTAAAGAGGTCCAGTCTCGGAAATCCAGAGCGGCAATTCTGCCGTCCTCTGGGATCACTAGGAGTTGCAATCAACAAAATGGTAGTGAGCTCTGAGTTTAGTGGTGCAGTGGGTTAAGCATGGCACTACTAAATCAAAGGGCCATAGTTCAAGTTTACAAGTGTTTCCATGGCAGAAAGATACATAGCCTGCATGTTGTGATTGCGTTACTGACATATGTTGTGGTTGTACAAATTATTGTTCTCCCCACATGCCATGTGAAAAATAAAATGATGGTCATATCAAGTTACCAACAATAAAACATGTATTATATATGTCATTCCTTTGTTCCATAAAAGGACTTATTGAGTACTTTCATATGTGCTAAAATCATGACCCAGAAGGAAGCAGACAAATGTCATTTTTGATCAATAGAAATTCAAAAACATTATCATCATCTCTATCACAAGCGTGAATATGAAAAACTGTGGAAGTACATAGTTTCTCCCCAACAGCCTCAACCCTGGCCTCGGTGTAATCGTTAAAGGTGGATCCTTTGGTGTGAAATTCATTTTTCTTTTTCTTTATTTTCATTTATAATGATGATGTCATAAAATATTTATCTTTAAGAGATAAACTAACTCTGCTCAGCGTAATGCTCTCCAATTTTGTACTTGCCTGAAGATCTTGGATAGACTGGTTATGGTTTTTAAGGATTCGTGATTTTCCATTGTGTGAATGTGCCAGAAGGTGTGTAGCCCCTCCTCTTGGAGAGGGGATTTTTAGTCAACCCCATCATTTTGTTATTATAGAAATGGCTGCAGTAAACAGAGGTGTGCGTATGACTGTTCTTATTTTATTCTTTATTTCTTGAGAGTGTGTGTCAAGTAGAGAGATTGCAGGATCATAAGTTATTTGCATTTTCATTTGTTTCCGTAGGGCTGTACAGTTTTAAAGTCCCACCAGCAAGGTGTTAGTGTTCTCATCTCTCCACATCCTTACCAGCATTTAGTATTTTCTGGTCCTTTGAATTTGGTGAAGAGGGTCGGTGTGAGGCAGTATCTCATCGTGGTTTTCATTTGTCTTCCTCTTATTTCTAACGATCAGGAACATTTCTTCGTGTAATTGTTGGCTGCCTGGATGTCACCTTCAGTAAATTATCTATTCATGTCTTGTGTTCATATTTATTGGGTTATTTCTATTTGTTCAGGTGTTGTAGTTTTCTATAGATCTTTGAAACTATTTTTAAATTAATTTTAGTGGGGGGCTCCTACAGCTTTTATTGCAATCCACACATACATCCATTGGGTCAAGCACATTTTTGCATTTTTTGCCATTAACTTTTCATCTTATATATCATAGTTAACTAGTTTTTCCTGATATGTGGGCCCTCATTTCATTCTTTTGATGTACATCAATGTCATATTTTTAGAAGCTTTTGGAATTTTTCATTGTGTTTAGTAGTATATTTATTCATTGTAGGAGGGTCCTTAACTATGTGCCTAGTTTTCATTGATGGTATTTATGGTTCTATGGTTTGTATTTAGTCTTTAAACCATGTTGAGTTTGGTTTTGTACATGATGTGAGGTATGGGCCTTGGCAAATTCTTTGGTGGGTGGAGATCCAATTTGTCCAGCATCATTTATTAAGAGGGCTGTCTCTTTCCCCACTTAATATGTTCAGTCCTTTGGCAAATATCAGGTATCTGTAGGTGCTTGGTTGTATTTAGGGAATTCAAATCCTAATGTTCATAATTAGAGAACATAATTTATGTTCTAACAATGTCCATAATTTATGAGAACATCTCTGCCCAGTTGTTTACAAACAGTCTTTGGTAGCTTTTGAGCTAGAGAGAGCAGACTGGAGAAGGTGAGAAAAGAATTTGCTGACTGTAAAGCTGAAGTCATTTTCCATCTGGCCCTTGGCAGGAAGCTTGCTGACCTCTGTCCAGAGACTGATATAACACGGAGATAAGACAAATTGAGGAAATCAGTCAGAAAGCACTATTGTAGTGCTCCAGGGAGTTAAAGATGATGCCAGGGTAAATGGATGTGAAGGAAATTCATGTGTGAGAGACTTCTCTGTAGTACATCAAGGGGACATTGGGACGGATTGATCAACATACACAAGGAAAAGAGAAAAAACAAAGATAACAAAAGATGTATGGACAGATGTTTTAGAGACCGCAGAAGTATAGCTGGCGAGAGCACCCTGCAAACTGAGGGAAGGAGGAGAAAGCACGGTGAGGTCATCGGTGAGGACACCACAATGTTAATTTGTCACAGACGGAATATGGAGAGTTTCTAGAGCCATCTTTCCTTGTCTTTGATTCTCAGTGTATTAGATGGATCACGAATTGTGGAAGAAACTCACCTACCACGGTTAGCTCTCACCCTAGCTACACAAGTCTGAGGCCGGCAGACTGGGATCTACTCAGCTCTGTGCAGTGCCTCGACCCGGAGGACCAGGTGTGCCAACTGATACCGTTTCCTTTGTACGTGGAGGCTGCTTTCTCCACTAAGCCAAGGTCCCAGTGCTTGCAGCCAGTCGCAACTTTCCCTGTAAGCTCCTGAGACTCGACTGCAGTTTCAAGCAATTGGGTTGCAGTCCCCACTCAACAAAGCTGTATCAGCCAGTCAACAGATGGACACCTGTCCTGCCCACCTGCAGGTGACACTGCATTCATACAAGGCCCTTCCTCTGGTTTATAGCATGTTTGGGACACAACTCCCACTTGGTCACCCCAATTCCTCTTTCAAATGCCATCATAACCCTAAGAATTATCCTGTGTAATTACCCCTTCCTGGACTGCCAATTTTAACTCTGCTCATACCAAAATGACTTTTTCAATTCTGCCATTATCCATACCTTACTTGATTATTGATATTGAAAGGGCATTTTTCTTTCTTCTTAAAATCATTTTACTGGGGGCTGTTACACCTCTTAGCACAATCCGTGATACGTCCTTTGTGACAAGCACATTTTTACATGTTTTCTTTCTTTTTTTAAAAAATCATTTTATTGGGGGCTCATACAACTCTTATCACAATCCATCCATCCATTGTGTCAAGCACATTTGTACATTTGTTGCCATCATCATTCTCAAAATGTTTTTCTACTTGCGCCCTTGTTATCAGCTCATTTCCCCCCTCTCTTATCCCCTTTCCCTCATGAACCCTTGATAATTTATAATTTTTTTCATGTCTCACACCAACCACTGCTTCCCTTCACCTACTTTTCTGTGGTCCATCCCTCTGGGAGGGAGTTATATGTAGATCATTCTGATCGGTTCCTCCTTTCTCTGCCACCTTCCCCCTACCCTCATGGCATTTGCTACTCCCGTTACTGTTCCTGAGAGGTCTATCTATCCTGAATTCTGCCTGTCAAGAGTTCTTATCTGTACCAGTGTACATGCTCAGGTTACCCGAATTTGTAAGGTAGAACTGGGGTCATGATAGTGGGAGAGAAGGAAGCATTAATGGACTAGTGGAACGTTGTGTGTTTCATTGGTGCTATATTGCACCTTGATTGACCCATCCCTTCCATGTGACCCTTCTGTACAGGGATGCCCAATTGTCTACAGATAGACTTTGGGTCTCCACTGCACCACCCCTCCCCTCCCCTCATTCACATGGATGCAATTTTTTGTTCTGGGTCTTTGATGCCTGATACCTGATCCCATCAACACCTCATGATCTCACAGGCTGGTGTGCTTCCTCCATGGGGGTTTTGTTGCTTCTCAGGTAGATGACCGTGTATTTATTTCCAAGTCTTTAAGACCCCAGACACTGTATCATTTGATATCTAGGCACCACCAGGAAGGACATTTTTCTAATGATAATAACTACTTCATTACATTTTTGCTTTAATTTGATTATATAATTCAGGAATCACTGCCCTGGAAATTTTCTTAGCCCTGCCTCCTCTCCCCATGCTGGTTCTAGGATCTCTGGCCTCCCAGAATTCATGTGTTATAAAGGCAGTTGAAGCACTTTCTTTTTTTATTAATTAAAAGATCATTTTATTGGGGGCTCTTACAGCTCTTTTTTTTTTGCTCGTACAGCTCTTAAGCCAATCCATACATCAGTTTTATCAAGCACATTTATGTATATGTTGCCATCATTATTTTATTTTTTTATTGATAGAACCAACAGCTATTTTTAATATTTGTTTTATAAGTAGCCATGCTGTTCTATTCTTATTTCTTTTTTAAAAAATCATTGTATTGGAGGCTTGTACAACTCTTATCACAATCCATCCATCCATCCATTGTGTCAAGCACATTTGTGCATTTGTTGCCATTAGCATTCTCAAAACATTTGCTTTCTGCTTGAGCCCTTGGTATCAGCTCCTCTTTTTCCCCCTCCCTCCCCAGCCCCCGCCCTCAGTACCCCTTGATAAATTATTTTTATTTTCATATTTTACAATGTCCTCTGTCTCCTTTCATCTATATTGCTGTTATTGTTCCCCTTGGCAGGGGGTGGGGTGGGGGTGGGGGTGTATGTTGATCATTGTGATTGGTTCCCCTTTCTACTCCTTCTCCCCCCACCTTGCCCCTACCCTCATGGTATCACTACTCTCATTATTGTTCCTGAAGGGTTTATCTAGCCTGGATTCCCTGGATTCTCTTATCTGTACCAGTGTGCATCCTGATCTAGCCAGATTTGTAAGGTAGAACTGGGGTATGATAGTGTGTGTGTAGGGGGGATGGGATATGACCTTAAGGAGCTAGAGTAATGTTGGGTATTTTGTCAGTGTTAGACTGCACCCTGACTGACTTGTTCCTTCTTTGTGACCTTTCTGTGAGGGGATATCAAATTGTCTACAGGTAGGCTTTATGTCTCCATTCTGACACCCCTCATTCACATCAGTATGATTGTTTGTTTTGAGGTGGTCTGGTGCCTTATACCTGATCCCATTAATGTACTTTTCTTGTCTCTCTCTCCAGTCAGATTTTTCACACCTTTAGATGGCAATTAACTACTTTGTGTCCTCGTAAATAGGCATGTGCAACTTTGTTTTTTCAACTACACCAATCTATCTAGCATTTACTGAGCCCTTAATATGGGCCCCAACCTTTAAGAAAGGGCCTTGTATACCCTCACTCATTCACTCCTAACACAATTTTATAAGAGAGGTACTTTGATGGCATTTTATATTTGTCACTCGATATGTGGTGGAATTGTGACTTCATAGCTTCCCTCCTTAGCTATTGATGTTATTGTTACGTGCTATTGAGTTGGTTCCAACCCATTGCGGCTCTCTGTATAAAACATTGCTCTGCTGTTATTCATGACGTTTTATCCAGAGGTTTTCAGTGGCTAATTGCTCAGAATGGGTTTCCTGTTCCTTCTTTGTGGTCTGTTCTTAGTCTAGAAGCTCTGCTGAGATCTTTTTCCTTTTTGTGACTCTGCTGGAACTTGGAAATACCAGCGCCGTGCTTTCCAACATCACAGCAACACACAGGCCAACACAGTACGACAAACTAACAGACAGTGTACCAGAATTCACCTCTTGCTATGTTATTTTCGATTAGGAAATGGATGATGGGCATTGATGGGTACATGGACAGACAGGGCTACTTGGGTACTTCAGAACTGATACAGATATTATTGTGTGGAAAATCATCAAATATGTATGAACTATAAAATGATCTGTGTCTACTCTTTTCAAGGACGGGCACATGATGACACACATAGCCAATGACAAATGAGAACGTGATGAAACACATTAGAAGCTATATTAAAATGCTGTGGTAGGAAATGAACCTCTGGTGACCTCCCTCTATCCCCAATGGAGGGGGGGGATAGTAGTTACTAAAGAGAGGGCATTGGAGAGGTGAGTGCAGAAGGTCAAAGGCACAAACCTGACGGCAACAGTTAAAACTTCAGCAGTTGATCTCCCCTCTGATGCGTGCTGGACGTGAGCTGGTTCTCAACATTTTTGTTTTAGTTTGTGCACATTAGGGCATGTCTTAGAGATGTTATGTCATTGGAGGTCACCTTCTTGAATTTTTGCTATATGTTTTTCTGTGTTTCGATATTGGAAGTTCAGGATTGTTTCAACCTAGGATTGATGAACCTATAGGGACAGCAAGTAGAGTAAAGGTGGTGCTGCTGGCTTTGGGGGTGGGGGTGTCCACTATTCGGGGGAGGGTAAAAGGGAGACAATGTCAGAAAGACCGTGAAGAAAAAGAATGTTCGGAAAGTGGCTTTGGTAGCAATTGTATGATTCTACTTGATGTAATTGAACTATGGAATGATATTATATATGTATTATCTCCCAATTAATAATAATTTTTTAATAAAAGAAAATGGTATGGTTGGATGGAGTTAGATTAAACATAAAACCTTATCATTTGATCTCTCTTTTAAATCATTTTTATGTTGTTTCAGTTTTTACTATTTTCAGCTTTCATTTCCATTGAGGTTTTTTTCTCTGCTTTGTGTAGTCATTTTTGTTGGGTTTTGTTTTCTTCCTCAGTGTTCTGTAGGATTTTTTGTATCTGAAATCCAGGATAGGTACTTATGTTAGTTTGAATTCTCTAGAGAAGCCAAGCCAGTGACATTTGCCCGTGTTGTGTATAGAAAGAGATTTATACCAAGCAATGGCTTACACAATTGAAGGATAAGTAAGCTCAGTCCAGTTCAAGCCAGGCTCTGACTCGTGGAAGTTAATGAATAGAAAGTAGGATGCTGAAGCAGAGACGGCAGAGGACACCAGCTGGTGGATGCAGAGGTCTGTCTGAAGGCAGCCAAATGAATCCCTTGTGGGTAGTCTGCTGATGGTGTCTGGGATTGGCGGGTGACACAACGGGAGATCAAGAAACCAGACTCAAGATCTAGCTGAGGCAGAAGGCAAAGGGCCAAACAGGATTGACTATGCAAGGCCTCTGTCTCCTACACAAAAGGCTGATAATGCCATGCTGGAATCATCAGGCTGTGAAGCAATTGAGAGTTTGAGCTCCACCCCTACACTTACCCAGGAGTGTCTAGTTGACATAATCCTTACCCATCGCAATAGGTAAATCTATAGAGACAGTGCCTGGATTCATAGTACTTGGGGGCATGCCCGGCCAGGCTGGTGGGTTATGGGGAGCTAGCAACAATGAGTATGAGATGGATTGTGGTGAGAACTGCATAACTCCTCTTATTATGATTGAATGATTAAATTGTGTGGTGTGTCAAGTATATGCCAATAAAAATTATTCAAAGCAAAATAAATCAGTAAACTTCCATGGCTAGTCAGTTGCTAAGTGACCAGTAGGTGGTTCCATCTCCAGTCCCTTCACTTTCCCCAGTGGATCTGTGAAGGAAAAGCTCTCCTCAACTGCTCTCTCATAAAGATTGCAGCCAAGCAAACCCTGTTGGGAAGCTCTGCCCTGGTAGATTCTGAGTCAGAATCAATTACACCATGAGACTTGCAACAAGGACAATACGATTTGATGACAGGAAATTACTTCCAACAAGGACAATTCAGTAAAGTTTGATGAATGTCTTTTTTTCTTTATTCATTCAATTATACATCCACCCACATTCATCCAACGTGTAGAGTACATTGGGTAAAGGCTGGAGACAAAATATAGCAAGGTATTCTGAACTATTGATTAGAAAACATTGGATAAAATGAATATTGCTAAATAGCCAGAAAGCAATTTACTTTCTGTGACTCTATCGGGGGTAGGCCAAGTCCCTATTTTCCCTCAAGACACCACCCT
The DNA here is from genome assembly GCF_050624435.1 of Tenrec ecaudatus. NCBI lineage: Eukaryota > Metazoa > Chordata > Mammalia > Afrosoricida > Tenrecidae > Tenrec > Tenrec ecaudatus. The sequence continues at coordinate 17,031,800 of NC_134544.1, forward strand.
AGGGAGTCTTTTCCATTTTGCAGCAGTTCATCCACCTTTCCGGCACTGTTTCTAAGGCAGTCCCCAAACTCCGGTAAAATGTTTCCATAGCTCACTCGGTAATCATAATTTTACTGTACAGTACGTATGTCTTCAGTATATAAATTGGTGGGGAAAGAAATGATTGTGATTTCTGAGAGATTGTCTCAACTGAACTTTGTCTCCTTTTTTTTTAAATTTGTTTCAACAATGAACCAGTAGAAGGAAGAAAGGGTTTGGGGAGATGGGTTTTGGAGAACCAAGGGTAGTGTACAAACACAGGAGAGAAAAAAAAAACAGTGTGTCTGAGAAACACAAACACCACGTGGGAATGAAGAGCTTGTGGTGAATGTCTCGTTATAGCCACAGCCGACAACCTCTAACCAGGTGTCAATCAGTTCATTCTGATGCATGATAACTTCATGCATGTCAGAGTACAACTGTACTCCACAGCTTTTCAAAGGCTGAGAGAGCAGGCTACCTAATGTGGATTGCATTGTTACTTGCCTTCCAACCAGTTTTGACTACTGTCTACTTTATGTTACAGAGTGGAACTACGCCATGGGGTTTTCATGACTGACGCCGTAATGGAAGCAGGTCTCCGGAACCTTTCCTTCCTCGGTGCCTTGGGATTGATTAAAACATCAACCAAGGTGATCTGTTTCACACTTCTCTTCCCCATGTTTAGTATCATGTTCACACTCTGCGGGTTCTCGGTAGGTGCCTACAGTACCAGCATTCAAACAGAGAGTAGAGAGGAGGCGTGTGGGAAAGCTGACTAGATGTGGAACAAGCACCAACCAGGAGCCTGTGCCCTACCCCAAACCCTCAAAGTCACAGGTGACCAGAGTCTCCCAACCATACGGGTTGGGGGTCTTGTATGTTAAAGGCAAAGGCAACCTCAGAAAAATAGAAAATGGGAGCGATATGGTCTCTGCGTTGAATGGGTATGGAGTCTGGGATGTGACAAAGACGGCGAATTCAGACTTGTTCTGAGTAGGTGGGAAGGTGTGGCGAGAAAGTGGAAAATCCCAACGCAATCGAGTTCTGGTTTTGGCTTTCTTTTTTAATTGGGAGAGTAAAAGGTTTTCTCTGTTCCAAAAAATAAACCTATTTTAAGTGTGCTTTTGGAACACGATACCTTTATAAGCTAGGGACTTCCTGCATGGCTTCAAAGAACAAACTGTACTAAGCCTTCCCAGATGCACAGCCAAAAAAGCTAACTTGACTACAGAAGTGGAGATCAAAGCAAAGCATACTTTTCAGTCCCTACTTTTCAATTCGTAATTAGGTCACACATTTTAATTCCACAAAAATCCATCATTATCAAGCACCATTGATAGTGTGCATCTAGAAGTGTATCTTTTGTTTCAATAAACCATCTTATTGAGGCTTCTTACAGCTCTTTTAACAATCCATACATCAACTATATCAAGCACATTTGCACATATGTTGCCATCATCATTTTCAAAACATTTTCTTTCTACTTGAACCCCTGATACCAGTTCCTCTTTTTTCCCTCCCTCCCCTGTCCTCTCACCCTCAGGAACCCTTGATTAATCATAAATTATTATTATTTTCATATCTTACACCCTCCGTTGTCTTTCTTCACCCACATTTCTCTTGTTCACCGCCCCTGAGAGAGGAGGTTTTATGTTGATCATTGTGATTGGCTCCCCCTTTCGCCCTCTTCTCCCCCCATCACCTTCCTCCTACCCTCATGATATTGCTACTCCCATTACTGTTCCTGAGAGGTTTATCTGTCTTGGATTCTGCGTGTTGAGAGCTCTTATCTGTACTAGTGCACATGCTCAGGTCTACCTGGATTTGTAAGGTAGAACTGGGGTCATTTTATTTCGAGGGAGGAAGCATTAAAGAGCTAGAGGAATGTTGTGTGTTTTGTCTTATTGGTGCTACACTGGTTGACCCATCCCTTCCGTGTGATCTCTCTGTGTGGGGATGTCCAATTGTCTACAGATGGGCTTTGGGTCTCCACTCTGCCCGCCCCCTCGTTCACAATGATATGATTGTTTGTTCTGGGTCTTTGATGCCTGATCCTGTTGACACCTCGTGATCACACGGCTGGTGTGCTTCTTCCATGTGGGTTTTGTTGTTTCACTGCAAGATGGCCACTTGTTTAATTTCAAGCCTTTAAAACCCCAGATGCTGTATCTTGCAATAGCCAGGCACCATCAGCTTTCTTCACCACATTTGCTTATGCAGCAATTTTGTCCTCAGTGATTGTAGTGGGAAGATGAGCATAACAGAATGCCAGGTTATTAGAACAAAGTGTTCTTGCATTGAGGGAGGACATAAGTAGAGGCCATCTAGAAGTATATTTTAAAATGTTTAATTATACCTTCTTCATAGGATTGAAACACAGCTAGGTTTTCTATTAATTTGAAAAGTTTAAAGAATATTCTAATTCTAACATTTGCCTAAAGTTAATATAGACCTAACAAGGTTCACTATAATAACAAGTAGAGTGGGTGTGTTTAAATATCACTTTTAATAAATTTTAAAACTTGCACATGACACTGGTCTCACGATGTTCAAAGCTATTTCTAATCATATTTTTTTCAAACTTTCTGAGCTAGTTAGACCAAGAGTCATTGTCGTGGTTTTTCAAAGTAGAAAACTAAACACAGAGGTAGAAAAATCAACTCAATACTACAAAAAAATTCACTAGCGTTAGATCCTGACTCCCAATTCAGAGTTCTTACTATCATGTCAAACTGTCTTTTTGTGTCTGATTAATTCCAAAGAAGAAAGAAGAAACTCCCTACTAATTTGAATGGTGAATGAAATTCAAAATAAATGTGAAGAAACCGAATCTCTCTTTGACAGCAGGCACCTATCCATCCAGGTACCACAGCTCTGCAAAATGAGCAGGTTGGGGCATAGACCATGCTTGCGGCAGCTGTCCGCTGCTGGGGGATTTGTCCGTGCCTCGGGGCAGCCTTGGGTACAGCCAAAGGAAACAGCGCCCAGTCCCGTGCTGTCTTTGCGTAGTTGGCATGGGTGGTTGAGATGCGTGAGTCTGTGGTTGTGGCTGTCGTGTCAGTGTCTCATTAAGGATTTCTTTCATTTTTCTGGGTCTCTCCAAAGCATGGAGAATTTTTCTAGCAAAGCTTCTTCCTCGAAGATATGTCCAAAATAAGCAAGTCAAAGTCTCTCCCCATCGTCAATTCTAAGGAGCTTTGTGGCTGTATCTTTTCTGATGCTGATTCACTTGGTCTTTCGGCAGCCCATGGAAGATTTCATAGTCTCCACCAACAACACAGTTTGAACATGTCAGTTCTTCACAACAGAATATGACCCCCGGATACTTCAAACAAGAAACCAAACTATATTATACGAAAGAGATCTGTTGTTGTTTTTTTTATTAAAAAAACTCTTTAAATTTCTAAAGGTAAAAATATCGCTCTGATGATTAAGACCCAAAGTCTTCAATCACCTCATAAGCATTTGAAAGCTGGATATTGTAAATGGAAAACAAAAGGACACATTCATAGGCTGAAACAATCTGTCTCTGCATAACATTTATTTGTATTTTAAATTCAGGAAAGTGTCTGAGATGCTTTATAGGAACAAAGCACACCTTTTAAAGCCTAGCCCTTAGCCTAACAATAACGTCAACCATATTGTTTCAGTTATAGTACAATTCAGTTATAAGCAATATCTCCAGGGGCTGATAATAAAAGAGTAGAAAGAAGTAGGCTTAAATTGATTTTATAAATAAAATAAATGTAATTATGATAATATAAATCTAATTATGATAATATAATAAAACCTAAATTGGAAAGGAGAAAAAAAAACCAAGCTTGTCAGATACATTTTCTTATCAGCATGCCAATTTCATGCCTTCGGCAATCTGGACCACCCCAATTGGGTTGACTACCCCACAGTAAAGAAATGCTGCCATTTCTCTCAATGACGTGAACCCTAGGGAGTGATTGGATATCAAAGATTAAAATCAGAAGATGTTTCATATTCGAGGTAGTCATTTTTTAAATTAAGAATATTCTTTATTACGAAGTGGAGCTCCTGAGAGAAGGAATTCATCTGAACAGCTGCTTTTCCTAAATGTAAGAGTCTGTATGACAGGCACACGTGAGTACCAATCTCCAACACAGGATGAGCTGCCAGTGTGATCCACGCCGTCACCCTTTCTCAGTGGCGCCCTGTTCACTCCTGCCCGCAGGAACCTTGTCTGTCTGCGTCCGTACAGCAAATGCCCAACCGGAGAGGTCGAAGTTTAATGCGACATTTGCACGTTGGTTTGCATGCCTTCCTAAAGTGGTCAGGTTCACTGCATTTCCTGACTAGCTAAGGCTTAAGGCATTAGCCCCATGAACAGCTGGAGGAAGACAGTTCCTTATAAAGGGATCCGGGGCCCTGAGGCATGAGTCTGCCTGGTGTGTATTTAAGGGGGGCAGATAGGAGGGCAGTCATGTTGTGTATTGTTTGCTCATATACGTCTAGTGTCAAAACACCTGCACTGTGCTTGATTTTACATTACTGCCGGTTTAACAACCAGATTTCAAATTCCTGAAAAGGTGGCCGTCAGCTCTGATGAACTTGCGAGAGTGATTTCCCGCACAAGCACTGAATGAAAGATTGAATCTTCGGCTTCAGCCCTTTATGGTTTTCTTTGTTCTTTTTTTCCCATCAGACTTATGGGAGGGGGGAATTCTCATTCTAAAATAATATTGACATAGACAACTTTCTGAAGCAACTTGGTATCTAACTGTAGATTTTCTAAGGGAAGAAAATGTAAGCGCAGCCAGAGAAAAACACTGTCCACTTGATGTTCCAAAGAGTGCCTAGAATGGTAAGTAAAAATTATCTGGCTTAGTCAGACCTATCTAAGATCTCCATAAAGCAGCAAACACAATAATGATTTCCTCAAGAAAGTACTGGCTTTTATATGTAATGCATTTCAGAAACTCGTTGACAATCAGTTATATAAAAGTTATACACCAGAGATATCCAGGGGGAAAAGGTTCAACTTCAAGATGACCATAGCAATACTACATTTTTAGTTAAACTCTCTGCTCCAATCTGCAATTGTGTGGTCCCACGTGCCTGGTTTAAAGCACTTCTTGGCATTCCATGGGGGGGAAAGGGAGGAAGAAAAGTGAAGGACAGATGTGATCTCATCCTCCTGTCCCTGGACCAGAAATGGACCCCCTCCGAGAAAAGAGGCAAAACGTTAACCTCACAGCAAATTGCCCCCCAAAAAAACCTTTTATTGAAATCCCACCTTTCAGAACTGTGTCCTTGTTTTACAAAGAGAGTGATGACCACGGTAATGATGATTCCCACTTGAAAATTTTAAAATTCAATTTTACTTTCAGAAGAACTCTTAAAAAATAACTTTTCCCCCAATGATGCCATGTTAAATCCATTTTGTGCTAATGAATGTAGTGTCTTTCTTCGGTAAAGCTGGAAGAGATTAGTTCTGACTCACCAACAAGCAAAGGAGACATGGCGGAAGAACACTAGCGTTCACTGAGACACACTGAGCAAGTGGCCTCTGGCAAGGAGTGAAGCCGGAGATGCTCAGGGGTCTCAGAAGGAGGACCTCATGGATCTTCTGTCTTGAGCTGGCATCCCTGTCGGGATGGTTCAGGGTAACTCTAGAAACAGGTTCGTTGTTCTGGTAAATTAGATGTATTCAGCCAGCTGGGGATAAAACCAGGTGTCAAAAAAATAAAAACAAACAAACAAACAAAACCAGGTGTCTCTATCACTGGTTACATCATCCATGGCTGAGGGACAGACCAGCACCCTGGATTCAGAGACTAAGGGACCCTTGTAATTTGAGCAGCACACTCAGTTTCTGCCTAGCATGCAGCAATGTGATTTCTTAAAAGCAGGTAAACTTCCCCAAACTCAACCATTCAGAAGACGGTTCTAATCCAGTAAGTAAACGAGAATCTACACATTTAGAAACATAGCAATCACCGCAGAGGCCACCCCAGTTAGCCTCAAGGAGAACCATGAAGCCATCTCAGGCAGACTGAATCTATATACTGGCTGGGTGGTCTTGTCTAGGTTCCTTACTACCAAGCAGTGGTTTTGCAGTCTCATGAATCTAAAGGTAGATCTATCCTGTGCCCCATCAATTCCACTCCTGGACTAACAAAACTGACACATGTGTGCACAGAGATTTGTAAAGAATGTTCCTAGCAGCATTTTTTCTGGCCATTGAAAAAAATCAATGCAAACAACCTGTGTATTTCCTAAATATTGGCAAACTGATAACAGCTGAGGAAATGGTGAACTACGACTACATCTATCAAGATAGATGCATCTTGATAACCTAATATTGAGCACGGAAAAGCAGCAAATAAATATGATATATAAAAATTGGAAACAAGAAAATGGAGGCAGCATGCTTTACTTTGGGATCCAAACTAATGTATCAAAGGTATATTAAATTAAAAAAACAAGCCATGGTAACATCCAAGTTCAGTGTGGTGGAAAGGTCTCAGAAATGCACGAAGGCCACTCTGCCCTCGCCTACAAGGTATTTGTTGGCCTCGACTCAGTATCAATGAGTTTGGTTTGTGTTTTTGTTATTGTTGTTTCAAACTCACTCATAATTACAGTTATGTAAATACTGCTGAGGTTTAATTGCCTAACATGCTTAGGAAGGCTTCCATTCTCAGACACATCTCCTTCTCTGTCCTCATGAAGAACTTTACAGAAGCAGTCGGTTGCATCCTTCTTCCACAGAGGGCTTGCTGGGTTTGAACCACCAGCCTTTTGGTTAGCAGCCAAGAGTTTAACCACTGCACCATAAGGACTCCTTTAAAGACTACCGCCTAGGAAACCCCATAAGCCTCTTCCCCTCTGTCAGACAGGGATGCTGTGAGTCAGAATCAGCCAAATGGCACCTAACAAGCACATCAATAGTACAGAAACAACCTGTATAACATTTTTTAATGTGTGTTTGCATAGGACAAACCTAGATGAAATAAGTAGGGCGGAAATGTTACTATAGTCTCTATTTTTGTATCATAGTACTTAACCACTTGTGTATTCCTTTATTTATGTGGTAAAATGAAAATAGGCAAGCAACGGCAGGCTTTGGAGAGAGCCCTCTTCAGCAGACAAGGTTACACACAAAGGGCGGCTGAAGCAGTAACGTGGAGCCAAGAGCTAGTCTCTGTGTTCCCGAGGCCGAGAGAAAGTGCAGGCAGCTTGCTGTTTTTCTGAGTGAAGAGGGTAAATGAAAGGCAGCTAGGATGTGGAGCTACAGAATGTTCTGGCTCTTAAAATTGCCTAGGACCACAACAATGAGAGCGAAAGGAAAACGTTTATTTTCTAATTATTTACCTTTTATTTTCACAAATAGTATGCTCAAATCTGCATCTTGAACAACTCTATATCTTGTGGAAATGGCAGCATGAAATTAAAGCAGTCTGGCACATCACTCTTATGCATCCCCCTGTGACGTTTCCAGAAGGGAATCCTGGCCTCATTCAGCAGCCCCAAGATGCTCCTTGGGATGACATCTGTGTGTGTGATAAAGGCACAATGCAAGGTCAAGAAGCCACGGATACAGCTTGGAAGTACCCTGGCAATTTGAAAATAAACAATTGAAACAGTATTTGTTTTGGTTAACTTAGGTTAATAGTGTTATGACCATACCTTGGGAGACAATCTTCGGAACCTAGAACCTACTTTCCATAAATCACAGAAACAGATTGCCAGGTTTTTTCTGTCTCCATTCCTCCGGGAGGGTTTGAAGCATTGACCTTTTGGCTGGTTGTATAGCACAAAACATCTGTGCCACCTCTACTGATGTTTCCACGGGTTGATATTTTGATGCAGCCTAGACATTTGAGTTCAAACAATAGTACATTGATTACACATTTGTTTTTTGCAAGACAATTTTAATGAGATTTTTTAAACCAGAGGAACAAAATAGGTTTATCCAAATAAGTACAGCATTTAAGGATGGTAAAGGTGATGTAAGCCAACTTTTCTAAGAATACATTATAGATAAGAAAACTGGATTAAAGGAGAGCCAAAAAACTTGTATAAATGAAATAGCCAAACTAAGGTGTGAATTCCATTGTTTTTTAACTCCCAAGATTGGAACACAGAAATCTGTGAAAAGAATCAGTCTTTCTGGACCACACAGATGCTAGTTTTTTAAAAAACTAGATAGTAGAAAAGGCTGCACTCATAACTCCAATCGTTTTTGTGGACTTAAAACTATGCAATTATGCAACTGATTGTTTTACAGCAAGATGATAATGTCCTTCTTAAAATGTTATTATTGTACTAGGAAATGTTTTCAACATGTGTTTCCCCCCCCCCCACCCCGGGGTGTGTGTAACTACATGCATTCATGTAGAGAAGCATTGGCGTGAGTTTCAGATGAGGAATTCTTGGGTGGCACACATGTTTAAGTGAGCAACCACTAAACTAAAGGTGGATAGTTCAGCACCATTGGATTTTCTCCTCGTTTTCCATGCCATCGCAGTGTCAACAAGGCCTCGGTTACTCTTTGGTTTTCCAAAACTGAGCCCATCTCAACATTTCACATTCCTTACCAAGCAACTCCCCCACTGTATGGCCTCCAAACAACTTCTGCAGTTCGAAGGATCCATGATGGCTCTGTCCATGGTTAGTTTGGGGATGGAGAAATTCATTCCTCATTGGCTTCCTCTCAGGATTGAACTGCTTCAGAAAGCACAGAGGGACAGCTCCCAGATGATCCACTCTCCGGAGCTAGTGGCTCATCACCTTTCTGCTCTGCAGTCTCCCCTGCCTCTGAATTCGGTTTATGCCTACCCACCCCTCAAGCACACCCTGGTAACCTGTGACGAAGGAGTGCTCGGATTACCGTCCTCCTCTGTCCCAGATTTCTCCAAGGACAACAGCAAACCAGAAGTGCCAGTGAGAGGCACAGGGGCCTTCCACCATCATCTCCCAGCTGCCAGCGGGTGCAAGCCTACCTCGGCTAACCGCAAAGGAGAGCAAATGGAAGGGGATGACTTCTGTGATGGGATTAAAAGGCTCTATAATGAAGATAATGCTTCCGAAAATGTAGGTTCTATGTGTAGCACTGATTTATCTAGGCAAGAGGGGAATGATTCCCCTTGTCCGCCTTTGCAGCCTGTTTCTGTGATGTAATGCCAACAATTCTTACCTTCTACTGCAAAACTAAAGTAGACTATTCTGGGAATGGGAACATGCAAAACCAGGAAAGGCTATATAAGGGATTAACACACCAAGAGGCCGAATTGAAATGAGCCAGAAGGGGGGGGGGAAAGCCTTGTTTACTGTGTAGCTAGTTATTCAACATTTAAATACTCAAAAGACCAAAGAAAGTATAAAAATTTTCCAAAGATCCAATATTTAAGAAAAAAATATATAGTGTTTGCCAGTTCTTCTGTTTTCTCTGCTGACAAATAATATTACTTGCTCCATGTCACCAAGTCATTTCATGTTTTTAAAAGTTCCAAAACTTATAACTAGCAAACCTTATACCCAACATCTGAATGTATTTTTCCTCTTTTGCCTTCTTCTTCATTGAATACTTCATGAATTTTACGCATATTGATCTATATACCCTGGCCTCCATGAAGCAGGAAACCCTCCCCCAAATTTTTTTAGCAACTTAGTGAACAAATGTTCATGTGACTGTCATGAATAATTCATGATTCAAATCTAAATTAGTCTGAAGGTTAACTTTGAGATTGCTTTATATGAATCAGGTGGTAAAAGAAAGACTTACATAATCAGGTTGATTTTTAGTATTTATCTCATTTCAATTTCTAGTCTAGAAATAAAATTGATGCTTTTGTTTATCTTAAAGTGAAACTTAAAAGTGGAATGTGATTAGGACACTTTTAGATTTGTTGAAAGCTTTTTTTTGACATTTGTATACAATTATTTGTGATAAAGTTAAGATATCCAGGTGCTCACCAAAGAAACTTGTATGTAAATAACTGAGGTTAGATTTTGTAACTGATCAGAATTCCCCCCCCCCAACCCCCATTTATAATCAGTAGAAAAGACTGACTAGATGTTGGGGCAGTTCTATGATTTGAATCTGTACCTTGTAAAACCGGAATTCAGTACCCAAGTTTATGTTGCTAGGATTTTCTCTATAAAAGTTATCCTCCTTCCTTCCCAGTCTGTCTATACGTTTTTCTTAATGACTCCTGGGTCCTGAGCTCTCTGTGCAGTCTGAAGAAAGTATTACAGGCACACCATGTTATCATTGATGATAAAAGCCTCTGATAGCGATAAAATTGTTGTCCTTAAAAAAAAAAGTTGGTTCAAACCCATGAAGGGGCATCTTGGGGGTGGGGTGGGGTGGGGTGAAAGACTGATGATATGTTTCCAAAGATCCTGGCTTGACCCCTCTCTGGAGCAGTTGTGCTCTGCACACATGCGATTGCAGTGAGTTAGAGTCACCTTGGCTCAGCTCCAACTACCAGCAGCATGCCTCCGAAGGTCTGTCTATTTGGGGCTTACCACCCCTAGAGTGACTGCAACACCTGCTTCTAGACCTCAAGTTCCTCAGCCCAGTGAGAAAAAGAAAGAAAACAATATCTACCAAGCATATTTACCAAAAGGAACCAATGAGATCATGGACATTGAATTATTCTGTAGGGGCAATCAATATCTATAAATAAAATCATTGCCCTTGTATAATAATTTAGAGTTTATCAGAAATGGAATTATATTTAATAGAAATTTCTTTCAAATCACAGGCATCAATTTTTTAAGGGGAAGGGTAGGATTAACTATCGGTTTGTTTTAAGATTATATAGAGACTCTGAACCCCAAAATGTTTATATTCATTAGTTCTCACAGTATAAACCACACTTATTCTTAAAAAAGGATAGATATATCATTAAACTGAATCTTAAGTTGAATGGATGCCCAGTATTGCTTCTGGAAACCCAAATAATTTGTCAAAATCTATCGATAATTGGAAATGGTGAGAGACAACATTTTCTGAATAACAAATGAAGGCGATTTGAAACTAGACCATTAAAAAGATGCATCTTAAAAGATGACACATACTACCATTACCCTTTCCAAATGTTCCTTAGAATATATGACAGTCTACAGATGCTTTAAAAATATCTCCAACATCTTGGGCAGGAAAAATCATAAATTGGGCCCTTGGCATTTGCATTCCGGACACTAGTACATAAGAATCTCCTTGACCTTGGTAACATCCCTAAACAATACTCCCGGTGCACCTCAAGTAACTGCAGCCATTCTGTTAAAGACGATGCACGACTGGTGCATTTTCTTATGCAGAGAATGGAATTCTCACTTTCCTTGAATCCTTGTCTTGTGAAGCTGTTGGCCAAGCCACACCCGTCCCAGTGGTATTGGTAGTAGTGAGCAGGAGAGGTTGCAGAAACTCTCGTCCTCCATGTAATTTTTAAAGGACTCATTTCACCATCAGTTTTAGCTTCTCTCACCTTCCGACTCATCCTGAGTGGCCCACAAGTCCATTAGTCACCTTGGAACTTCATGGCCCCAGAGATAAAATGTGGTGGTTGAAAAAAATGACTCTAAAAACTAAACATTTATATAAACATTTTTAAACTATAAACTTGAAGATGCATACTGAAAAATAAGGACATTTAAGGGATGAAGAACAGTAGCCAAAAGGAGAACAGAAGTAAAATTGTTTATAGAATAACTGGTTATTCCACTGTCAGAGTCTAATTTCTATTTTCCACAGATGTCATATACCTATGATTGTGGGTATAGATAATGTAGTCAGTAGACTGTTTTAATATAATTTCTCTCATCTCATTATTAAAATAGTGATACTGCAACAATCTTGAAAGTTTATGCTTAAATCTAACTGTCAGATCAGTAGAAAGTAGATTTAGTAGACTCGAACAAAGCAAATTCAGATTCATCTGATGTTTAATGTGTGCACTATCTCCCTGGCTCGACACTGGTTATACCTGTGGGAAAAGAGAGGCCCATGGCTGTAGTAACTTCCTCCTTCACAACCAAATAAGCGATCCTCTGGAAGGACGAGGATTAGAACCGTGGCAGATCAGCTCCAGAGAAGGCTCTTGGTCACAATGCTGCTCCTACATGAGATTATCCGTAGTTTATCGTATGATTCAAATGAATCTAAGAAACTCATCTTTTGAGTGCTGACCACATACCAGACACTGGAGTCAGTTAAACTCTCTGTGACATCGCTGAGAGGGGGATGTAATCTTCAGTTCACGGGCAAAGACGAGCAGGGATGACAGGCTTGAAGATCACTGCTTCCAGTGACCGTCAGACCCTGGAATTCAATCACAGTCTCTTTTGCTTCAAAGCCCACGTCCTTCCTGTGCTTCAAGACTGTTTCTTTATGGTGACTTGACATAGACACTCCTTTGGGAAGAAATTTTCCCTTCCCAAAGATCGCTTTTTTCTAGAAAATATATGTATTGAAAAGTTAAAGAGTGCTACTGGAACACTCATAGCTAAACAAGACAGACAAAGCAGATGCTTATGCCCACACATGTACACACACACACACACACACACACACACACACACACAGTTTGACAGGTGGGAGCAGGTTCTCCAGCAGAGACTTCCTTGAGAAGAGGAATTACAGTTGATTTGCCCTCGTAGTTTCACATTGTAAACAGTGTCTGGTGCTCAGCAAGTGCAGAATGAAATGGCAAATGAGACATCTCCACTCCCATTTAATTAAAAATGTTTATTATAAATACATTTTTAGGAAACACAAATAGAATCTACTACCTAGCTGTTCCCAGGAGTAGGGAATTATTGATAACTTGGTTACTAATATTTGATTAACAACAAAAATTCCTATCATCACTTTCTCCCAGCCCCCAAATCAAAGCTGTATTCCTTCCAAACTATCAGTTAAGAAATCTACCTGTAAACAGTAGTGAACCAAGATATTATTAGCGATAGCTGCTATCTACTTCCACTTACTTAGCCTCTTACCCCACCTTGAAAGCTTCCCTCCTTCATCTTGCTGCAAGGAAAATAACAAATGCGTTTTCTAATGGGGACTAAACCTGAGGCGTATGCGTGCTGAAGTAAAAACTCACAATGGCTTTTGAATTTAAGTGGAACTAATTACTAAGCACTGACTAAATGCTATGCTTCGTGTGCCTAACGACATGAGCATCTAAATACAAATGTTTTAGCAACAAAATGTTAGCAATAAAATGAAGCATTACCAACAAAATTGAATTTTATTGATAAAACCATACATCTGAGTACATTTGTAGATTTGTATTTACGTAAGACCCAGTTTGTCTACCTCAGGTCCTGTTGTGGGTATGTGCACATACAGACATACATACACTAAGGAGGCTCCCGTTTAAAATGTGCTTCCATACGTTTGTTTCTGTCCGTGGTTGGCATTGGGATGCTGTATTTCTTTGAAGATAACTTTACAGGTGAATATTCTGGGGATGCCTGCGTGAGACATTGTTTCCACCATCAAGGGTCTTAAAATATGAAAGGAAAGGCAAGTGAATAAAAACAGAATTAGGAAAACAGAGTGGGAAAGGAAGTTTGTTTGTAAAGTGTCTTGGGCAAGAAGCGCATAGGACTCTACTTTAAATTGGCTACTGATCGTGGAGCTCAGGGGATCATTTTAAAACCTCTTGAACTGCCGTGATCCAGATCATCGACTCCGCGGAGAGATTAAAATCAAGCAAGAAGGTCAAGCGGAGAGGCCTCTCCCACGCAGCTCAGAGCTGCGATCCATTAAGCCGAGACGTCCACCCAAGCACTGTGTTGGCAATGTAAAACACAACCAACATGCCTGGCCATTAGATACAGCAGAATGCTGCCCACAGTCTCCCTTCAGAGAAATGATTCTTGAACTGGCTGTGTCTTCGGGTGCCTTCGCCCTTCAGGCCCAACTTCATTATTTGAAGCCAGCACTTCCCCACCAGGCACCAAACAATTAATTTTTTTTAAGACAAAACTGAAAAGTAATATTTCCAAAGATCAATCGTTAGAATATTCACGCAATTGAAGTCCCTGTGCTCTCCTCCTAAACACAGCACTGAGTTTCTTCCCCTGGATCAGGCACAGTTGTGATACACAGTTCACTGAGAAGGTTCCAGGTCAAGTTCATGCGCTCAGATGCTGCACTTGATCACCCACATGGAGAAACCTGGTGAGAGCGGGGTTTGTGCCTATGTCTATGTCTATCTATCTATCTATATCTATATATGCAAGACAAGTATGCTATCTTTATGAAGAATTGAACTGGAAGTGTTATTAAGCTAGACTTTGGCTCGAGATGATTTTCTGTGTCACACCTCTTCATTAAACTTGTTCCCTACAGTAAAAACCAACAAACTCTCTACCTTCAGGATGGGCCCAACTCAGAGACCTCATAGCACAGGGTAGAACTTCCCCCCGGAAGTTGCTGAGACTGCATCTCATCCTTCTTCCTGGAGGGGCTGGTGGGAAGCAGCCCAGTCTGTAACCACGGCGTCACCAGGGCTCTGTCAGCACCGGGAGAAATCCTTGCTGCTTACATCTAAGGCTGTTTTTCTTCCATTTGGTTAAAGTATATATATAGTTGTATACAAGAATGTTTTGTCTACTCATCCCTACCACCAAAGTATGTTAGTGTCGTAAGGTTTTCTTGAGACTGACTTACAGAGACCCACAACCAAGCCCAGCATGACGGCTTCCTCCAGGGACTAGTTCCTCTGGGTTGTGTGTGCGAAATGTATGAGATAGTCTCCCTGTCCTACTTTTAAGGAGCGTGTTATTGACAAGTCCTTTGTTGTTGTTTTTGGGGGTTTTTTAATAAATCATTTTATTGGGGCTCATGCAACTCTTATCACAATCCACACATACATCAATTGAGTAAAGCACCCTTATACATTCATTGCCCTCGTCATTCTCAAAATTCGCCTTCCACTTGGGCTTCTGGAATGAGCTCATTTTCCTTTTTTCCCTCCCCCTCCCTCCCCGCTTCCCTCCCCCCTCCCCCATGAACCCTTAATAGTTTATAAATTATTATTTTATCCTATCTTACACTGCCCAGCATCTGACAAGTCCTTTTTAAGTGCAAGTTCTCACTTGCACTTCCCCTAAGACAGATTTGTTCACGTTTCTGGCAGTTCCTGGTATATTTAATATTCTTCACCAACATCATAATTCAAAGGCATCAATTCTTCTTGGAACTTCTTTATTTATTGTCCATCTTTTACATTCAGATGAGACTATGGGTACCACCACAGTGTGGGTCTGGACACATTAGTCCTTAAAGTGACATCTTTGCTTTTTAACACTTTAAGGATTTTGCTGCAGGTTTGCCCAATACATCACGGATGCCTTGACTGCTGCTTCCATATGCATTAATTGTAGATAAGAGCAAAATTAATTCCTTGTCAACTTCAAACATTACCATGAGGTTGCTTATTGAGACAGTTGTGAGGATTTTTATTGTCCTTATGTTGAGGTGTAATCTGTAACAAAGTCTGTAGTCTTTGACCTTCATCAATGAGGGTATTAAATCCTCTTCCCTTTTAGCAATTAATATTGTGACACTTGCATATTGTAGGTTGTTATTAAGCCCTCATAATGTCCAGTTCTTTGGATTTTTTTTCTCCACATACATATTGAATAAATGTAGTCAAAGACTACAACCATGGAACACAAAATTCCTGATTTTAAATCATGCAGTATTGCCTTGCTGTTGAAATGACTGTCTCTTTGTCTATGTGTTAGTTCTGAATGAACACAATTAAGTGTTCTGGAATTGCCATTCTTTGAGAGGTTATCCATATTGTGTTATGGTCCGCACAGTCAAGTAACTTTGCACAGTCAATAAAGCACAGGTTGACATCTTTCTGGTGGTCTCTGCTTTGGGTCAAGATCTATGTGCACCACCAAGGATATCTCTCACTTGACATCCTCTACTGAATTCACCTTGAACTTCTGGCCGTTCACTGTCATTGTACTGTGGCAACCGTTTTTGAATTGTCTATCTTTAGGTGTAAGTCAGCTAGAGGAGACTTCTGGGAATACCGAGTAATGTAAAAGAGGTAACATTGTTATTATCATTTCCATGTGATAAATAAAAAGAAATAGGATAGACATCAAGAGATTAATATTTAATATGAGCTCTGTAAATGAGCCATGGATCTATGGGGGAAAACGTCCCGTACTCTCAATCTCAGCTTCCTTAAATGTGTAAGAGAAGATTGATCTTCTGAAGCATCCTCTTAATCTTCCTCTCTCACATTCCATAGCTTTTGATGGGGGCCATATATCATAACGTAGAGCAAAGAGCCATGGCTTGCTGTACCGAAACCATCAATCACTTGGTTCAGTGTATCATGCAGATGCTTAGACATCGGCGCAAGCACTTCCTGTGAGATGTTCAAAAGACAGGAGTCATGGAAAGCTCAGCGCCTCCAATACTTCATTCCTTTATTCAGTGTTCCTTCCTGGCTATTGTAAGTTGCAGAATGTGCAGAAAATTTGATCGTTTCACACAGAAACTTTCCACTCCCAAGTTTGAACCCTCCAACTACCTTTCCCCCCTCTAACTTTTACTGTGAATGAGGTGAAGTTTTGCAGAGAGGAAAATCCGCTTTATATTCAACAACACATCAAACCTCCCAGTGTCCTTCCCTGCTTCCATCATGCTTTGCCCATCACCCTCTTGGTAAATGGGCATTTAGTTTGTTTCCATCTCTTTGCTGTTGTGAATAGTACTGTGACTACGTGTGTGTGCACTATGTCCTTAGAGAATATGCCAAGTAAGGAGTCCCAGTGGGGTAGTGGATACACTTTGGGGCCTCACTACAAGGTCATCAGTTCAAAAGCACCAGCTGCTCTGTGGGAGAAAGATGAGGCTTTCTACTCCTGCGAAAATTCGGTCTTGGAAGCTCATGGGGGCAGTTCTGCTCTGTCCTTAAGGTTGCTGTGAATCAGAATTGCCTGGATGGCACTAAATTTGGTTTTGGGCTAAATATGTAGGGGAATTGCTGGATCATATGGTATCTCTAGTCCCAAATTCTTAGGAAATTCCATACTGCTTTCTGCAGTGGCCGTCCTATGCTATTGTCTCCCAGTGATGAAAGGGGGTTCCAGTCATTCCACAACCTCTCTAGCACTTATTGTTTTCTGTTTTGTTTTGTAATTTGGCCATCAATTCTGGGGTGAGGTGACATCTACTCTTTGGTTTTTGATTTGCATGATGCAAATAGCCAATGATCTGGAGCATTTGCTGGCTGCCTGAGTGTCTTTTTCGGCTCATTTTCTAAATAGAATTATTTGTGTTTTGCTTGTTGAGGTTTGACGTTTTCTCCAGATTTTAGAACTTAATCCCTGGTTGGTTTTGCCATTGCCAAAAATGTGTTTCCATTCTGGGGATTCTCTTTTTACTCTTTTGGTGAGCTCGTTCACTGTGCATCAACTCAAAGACAGCAGCAGCAGCAGCACAGAGTCACTGCCATCAAGTCAATCTGACTCGTAGAAACCGTACCGCAGAGAAGACCTCCCCGGGCTGGTGTCCAAAGCTGTAAATCTCTATGGCAGCAGAAAGCTTTGCCTTCCTCCCTCGGACAGGCCGACGGGTTCAAACTGCTGACCTTGTGGTTAGCATCCCAACCTGGAGCCCTCTACAACCATCAGGTTTTCCTTTGATGCACCTAAGAGCCTTTCTTATCCTCAGGAGGTGGTCCCAGTAATTGATTTTGCATGTGTGTTTCCTTCTGCGTGATAGTGTGCCTAAGGAACTTGTAGAATGAATTATCCAGCCTCCAACGAGCCCTTGATTTCCTCTGTCATCTGAACCTGTCTCCTGATCAGCGTTCACAGCTGTTTGTTCCATGCTGTCCACATACCTGGTCAGCTCTTAGCTTTTCCCTTTATTGAGTCTGTCCCTTCCCATTTTAGTCCTCAGTGCCAGCATCATTTTCTCAGGGACACCTTTCAGAAACTAGATACGACTGCACAGTGCCCCACTCCTTGCAGCAGATGCCACGGCTGCCATGTTCAATATAATGCTACTTCTCTCACAAGCCTAGAAAACTCACAGATCTGTAAAAGCTCTCACCACATGGCTGTAAAAACAGGCTGAAGCTTGGTTTTCATTACCATCACCTAAGAACCAAAACCCAAAACCAAACCCACTGCCATCCGACTGCTTCCAATTCAACAACTCTATCTAGGAATTCCAAGACTGAAAATCATTACCGAAGCAGGCAGCTTCTTCTTTCTTCCACTGAGGAGCTATTGGATTTGAACCTTCAACCTTGAGATTATCAGCCCAACACATAACTCACAGCATCATTTAACAAATAACCGACCCTCAATATCTGTATGTGAATGAAAGAATAACATTGTGCTTATTATGACAAAATATAAATTGTTTAATGTTCTCATGCTATGGCCATCAATCTTATTTTTACCTTCTCCTTACATGTCTTTCCTAAATCTTGTAATGACTTAAAATGAAGCCTTCTACTGCCACATAAACTGGGAGCAATATGACACCAGAATTCCCTAAGGCAGCAGTTTTTACAGAGATGCCAGGTCTTCGATGGATGATCCCAGAGGTTTGAGGGCTCTTTTTGCCTTTCAAACCTGTGGTCAAGGTGAAAGAGATATCACACTGGGGAGAGAGATTAAATCATATCAGATATCACTGAACATCGCTGTCTTATGTGGTGATTAATCAAACACTCTATTGCTTAAAATTGAATCCACTTCAAAAATCCCCTAGAAAACTGAGACGTCAGTTTGAGGGATGAAAGATCTTCCACAGGGAAACTTCAACAAAGGTGATAATCAGGGGGAAATAACCTTGTTTGTGTGAAATAAAGTGTTCTCTGTAAATCACCAAGCCCAATCTATAGTTTAATTTGTTTTTAATGCTCTATCATCCATAGTTATGCATTGGGCTGCTAGCAGCAAGGTCAGCAGTTCGAAACCACCAGCCACTGTGTGAGAGAAAGATGAAGCTTTCTATCCTTGTAAAGAGTTATGTTCTCAGAACCCATGGGGCAGTTAGGGCAGTTACCCTGTCCAGTAGGATTGCTATGAGTCAGAATACACTCCACAGATGCTTTTAAAAATCATCTATTGAGTCAGAATCAGCTCTATAGCAATAGGTTTAGTTTACTTGTTTGGGGGCTTAATGTCTATTTTGATTGGGTTTTTACCAGTGCTAATTAAAACCAAATGTATAGCAGTTCTGAAGTTAGATGGCATATTGAGTGAAATTAGTAGCTCATAACAGTACAACTATTGCATGAGAGCACTGTTATTTTTAAAAAGAAAGAAACACAATTCACACTAAAAGGAAGAAAATGTGATAGTTATCAATGGGGAGGGAAGGCACACCATGGTTCTCAACCTGTGGGTCATGACCCATTTGGGGGGGGGGGTCAAATGACACTTTCACAGGGGTCTCCTAATTCATAACAGTAGCAAAATGACAGTTAGGAAGTAGCAATGAATATAATTTTATGGTTGGGGCGGGGGGCAGTCACCACAACCTGAGGACCTGTGTGAAAGGGCCGCAGCATTAGGAAGGTTGAGAACCACTGGGCTAGAAGGTGTTAAGTCAGATGAAGAAGATGATATGCAATGTGAGAGAGACACAGCAAAGGTTGTGGGAACAGGGAAAGGCTTTGGGAGGTTTGAGAAGTTGTTGAGCACAAAGAAGATAGCCTCCTGGGTAAACCTGCCCCTGAGTCGCAATAAAACGCCTTCAAAAGAGGAGCCACCCACTCGTCTCCCCTCGCCCGCATGAACCTCAATGACATGGCAACTTTGCCAAGTTCTGACCTGTCAGCCCGTAGCTGTCTTCAGAGCTGACCGTAGCCTAATGACACAAAATATTTTATGTTCCTTTTCTTTTCATCCAGTGGAATATCTGTATTCCTTTCTCTCTCCCCCTTTTATTTTATTTTTAAATCATTTTATTGGGGGCTCATGTAACTCTTATCACAATCCATACACACATCAATTGTGTCAAGCACATTTGTACATTCGTTGCCCTCATCATTCTCAAAACATTTGCTCTCCACTTAAGCCCCTGGCATCAGCTTCTTATTATCCCCTCCCTCCCCTCCTTCATGAACCGTTGATAATTTATAAATTATTATTATTATTCTGTCATGTCTTACACTGTATGACATCTCCCTTCACCCATTTTCCTGTTGTCTGTCCTCCAGGGAGGAGGTTATATGTACATCCCTGTAATCGGTTCCTCCTTTGCACCTCATCCCACCCTCGCTCCACCCTCCCAGTATCACCACTCTCACCACTGGGCCTGATTTCCTCTTTTCCTCATTAGAGGTCAACGGTGACAAAGACACTCTAAGGACACTAGTTTATGAAATGCGTTTCCCCATGTCAAAAATTACTGAGCAGGGTTTTGTGAAAACAAAGCTGTATAATTACCATAAACGGGATCGTTTCTTTTACCTCATCTTTGCCTAACATCCCAGCCATTTGGCTTCAAGCAAAATGGGTTAGTTACTGTTGCTAGGTGCCATGGGTTGGTTCCAACCCGAGCACAGCAGAACCAAACAGGTCCAGTCCTGGGCCATCCTCATAAATGGTCTTCTGCCGGCAGCCATTGTTGCAGCCATGCCATGGAAGGCCTTCCTCTCTGTCGCTGTCCCTTGGCTTCACCGAGCATGATGTCTTTCTCTGGGAATTGAACCCGCCAACGGACAACACGCTCAAAGTCTGTGAGGCTGTCGCTCCCCCATTTCCTCTGAGGAGCACTCTGGCCGTACTTCTTCAAAGACAGGTTTGTCTGTCCTTTTGGCAGTCCATAGTTCTTTCAGTATTCTTCACCAGCACTATAATTCAAATGCATCATATCTTCTGAAAACTTTCTTATTCAATGTCCAACTTTCGCATGCACGTGAGCCCTTTGAAAATAAAGACCATGACTTTGGTCAGGAGCATGGTAGTCCTCAAAATAACACCCTTGTTTTTCAAAATGCTAAAGAGTTCTTGAGCAGCAGATTCACCCAATGCAGCACAGCTTTTGAGCTCTGGATCACTGCTTCCAGGAGCATTTATTGGGGATCCCAGCAAGGCAGAGTCCTTGACAATTTCTATCTTTTCTCCACGATATTACCAGCTAGCTCGGTTGTGAGGATTTGGGTCTTCGTTACGCTGAGCTGTACTGCATCCTGGATTTGACAACCCTTGTGCTTCATCAGCAAGTGGGGAGGACCACAACGCCAGTCCTCTTGATAGTGTCGTCCCCAGCACAGTAAACCATGTGATTTTTGGATTCAACATGGCCAATACCAGTCTGTTTCAGCTCACACCTAGACCATTGATCCTTACGCATTTCATTTTTAATGAATTCCACTTTTCCCTAATTCATACTTCATGCATATCAACTTCCAATTATGAATGTAGGTTTGCCGCTGTTTGGTCTCATCTGGAGTCATATCTCATCAGCAAATGAAGGTCCCTAAGGCTTTACTTCCACATATTTACCTCCATCGGAGTCACGACAGTCTACTTTTCTTTGGGACGCCAGCTCTTCCTCAGTCACATTTTAAGTACCTTCTGAACTAAGGGACTCATCTTCTGGCATTATCTAGCACTGCAATAATCTGCCTCTAGGAATTAGGCTTTCAGTAACTAACAGTGCTTCTATGTTAGCCATAGGGTTTCAGTGGCTAATTCCTCTGAGGTGGCCAGCCTAGTCCTTTTTAGGAATCTGTTGTTAGTCAGGAATCTCTACTGAAAGCTGTTCACCTTGGATGACCCTGTTGGCATTTGAAACACCAAAGGCATAGCTCTGTGGGACACATAAGTCACCACAGTATGACAGACTGATAGACAGGTGGTGTAAGCAAAACATAATGTAACTTAAAGTATGGTGCTTCATAGTCCCTTAGGGTTCCTATTAGTAAAAAAATCACGCACAATGGAAATCAAATATCGAGTCATTCCATATATCAGAAAGTATTTAATCTCTTTCTTTGCTTGAAGGAATAATGTCACAGTCTAAAATGGTTGGTTCCTTATTCTTCTTTTTTTTTTTTTTGAAGTCTTGAGAGCCACCAGTCCCTTTTCTTTTCTTTTTTTTTAAAGCATTTTATTAGGGGCTCATACAACTCTTATCACAATCCATACATATACCTACATCAATTGTATAAAGCACATCCATACATTCTTTGCCCTAATCATTTTCAAAGCATCTGCTCTCCACTTAAGCCCTTTGCATCAGGTCCTCTTTTTTTCCCCTCCCTCCCCATTCCCCCCTCCCTCATGAGACCTTGATAATTTATAGATTGTTATTTTGTTATATCTTGCCCTATCCGGAGTCTCCCTTCACCCCCTTCTCTGCTGTCCTTCTCCCAGGGAGGAGGTCACATGTAGATCCTTGTAATCAGTTCCCCCTTTCCAACCCACTCACCCTCCACTCTCCTAGTATCGCCCCTCACACCCCTGGGTGGATGATGCCTTATTATTCTTGTAGGCAATTCATTTTGTAGGCAATTCTTCCCTAAGCCATCAAGGTCCAGTACAGGTGACCAGGTATGAGCCCATACCTGCGTCAGAGAAAAGCATAGATGATTCAAGATGTATTAATCATAGACTTCCAGCCCTGACACAGGATTTGGTCCTCATGATACAATAGTAATAATCCTCAGATGTTATTAAGTGGCAAGATTTGTCTACCGTGTACTAGTTTATCCAAATGTATCCCTTACATTTGTGGTTCTTGAGGCACGAGTAAACACTGAAGCCACATGTTGTGTATCTACATAAACCTACAGATCAAGCTATGCCCAAGGAGAAGAGACTCACCCAAATCCAATGTAGGAACTGACCAGGCTCCAGGAGAAGAGAGGGCACACATTCTCCTCTTTCATCTCTCCTATTTCCTAGTCCACATTTCTAGATTTTTCCAATCCCCAATACAATCAACCAAGCAGAAAAGTAGCTGCCAATGCATGTGAAGTGCAAGTTCAATCCATCTTAGACTGCAGAAGTTGGTAAAAATCTGTTCATCTTTGACATTAGTAGTTGGCATGCAATTTAAATAATAGGTGTATTAATTGATGTTCTTTGTAAACTTGTGTAAATAAGACCCACTGCCAGTGAGTCTATTCCAACACAGAGAGGCTCTATGAGACAGAGGAGAACTGCTCCTTTGAGTTACTGAAACTGGAAATCTTTATGGGAGGAAGAAGCCTCCTCTTTCTCCAAGTGTTGAAAAGCAAAAACTTTACCTTGAAGAGTGAACTGACCCAAGCCAAGGTAGTCAGTCACCCCATATGGATGCAAACGTTGGGCAATGAATCTGGGATCCCAAAAGGAATGAACACATTCAAATTAGGACGTTGGTTTTAAAAAAATGTTGACTATACCATGAACCTCTAGAAAAAAATGAGCAAATCTGTCGTAGAAGAAGCACAGACAAAATGCTCATGAGAGGTAAGGATGGAAAGACTTTGTCTCACATACTTTGACCATTTTAACTTGAAGGACTGGTCCCTGGTGAAGGGCATCCTGTTTGGTACAGTAGGGGCTTGGTGGAAAAGAGGAAAGCTCTCAAGGAGATGGTTGACACAGTGAGTCAATAACAATGGAGTCAAACCTACATAGCAGTGATGGTGAGGGTGGCACAGAAGCAGGAAGTGCTTCATTCTGTGGTCCACAGGGTTGCCAGCTGGTGGCACCTAAGACCCACAAGATCAGAAAGGCAGGAGGGGGCAGCTTTGTGATCTGGAGAACTCAACTTGTCTAGATATCCATTTGGGGGCACTTGGTGCTCACCAAAAGCTGCCACACTGTTTTCTCAGGTTGGAGGTTATGCTTCAGAATCCCTTGCCCCTGCATTCAATGCCCTACCCACTCTGTTGACTCCCCCTGGTGTTAGGGGTACTCACTCTATTTTCTTCGTTACTCAAGTGGTTATTAAAGAGTTTCAAATGCTTGAATAATGAGCCCCCAAATCTGTTATCCTGAGATATTCTTTAACCCTAACACATTTATAATATAATATTAAAGCCTGTATAAAGCCAAACAACAATTTACTTAACTAGTAAAGAATATCTGCTTTGAGCACTTTTTCTCTTTTAAGTCTGTATGGCAACTCTGAGGCTTCGACAGTGGACTGCTAACCACAAGGTAGGCAATTCAAACTCATCAGTGGCTCCTTGGGAGCAAGATGAGGCTCTCAGATTTACAGTCTGGGAAATCCTATCCAGGGTCGCTGTGAATCCGTCTCAAGGTGACCTCAGTGAGTACATGGGATCAAATGGACCAGGGCAAGTTGAAGGGTTAGCTGGGCATCTGGGCCGCCCTCTTCAGTGCAGGGTTTGGAACAGGAGCCTCTCCCCCTCGGAATCACAGGCACCACACTCCCCCTCGGACCACAGGCAGGCTCTACTAGTGTGAGAGCCTAGAACGGCAGAGTTAGCGTGGGAAGAATAAGGGGAAGGCAGACAATGAGTTACCTAGATGCAGGAGCTTTGGAAAGTTTGTGGTGGAAATTCCATTCTTGTTTCATTCCCTTTTTCTATCAACTTTTTTGAAGTCTCTGTCCTACTTGCCTCAGAATAAAAAGAGGGATGGAGGGGGGTGGGAGGCTTATGATGAGCCTCATGGACAGGGAACAAAGTTGGGTGCAGAGTGCCGAAGCAGCACAGCCAAAACGGCAGGATAGTAAGCAGATGGTCCGGCACCAGAGCCGAGGATTTTAGCTCTACTGTTTCTCTATAACAGAGAGCATCCCACGCTGAGCCAATCAGAGTCTCTGCCCAGGAGTCATTGAACCTGAGGCGGGCACAGAGAGTCCTTTCCTTTCTGGTCTCAGACTTGTAGACTTGCCCCCAGCCATTTCTACTACCATCTGGAAGAACCGAGTTCTCCTGTGGAGAGACACAGAAAGGAGCCATGGCAGACTCCAACAAACTGGCTGCCGCCACTAAACCAGTTTCCTTTCTTAATATATCCACTAGATCACACCCTTCTAAAAACTAAGTTTCATTGGTTTGTTCTTTGGTCAGAATCAACATCTTGCTTAGAACCAAAGTTAATCAGGATGTAGCAACCAGTCAGGTCGGGGAACTATTTCCTCAAGTGAAATGATTATTTTAATGCCGTGGCCATAAAGCCAGCCTCCTCCAAGATCTCATTTCTATTAGTTCTTTCATTGGAACACTCCGGTGTTGCTGCTCTCCATGTTTGAGGTTAAAAAAAATGGGAAGCCTTTTAGCCTTCTTTTTAGTTAAAGAATGGGAAGCCTTTTTAGTTAAAGAATGGGAAGCCTTTTTAGTTAAAGAATGGGAAGCCTTTTTAGTTAAAGAATGGGAAGCCTTTTTAGTTAAAGAATGGGAAAGCTTTTAGCCTTCTTTTTCCATAAAGAATGGGAGACCTCTTTCACTGTCCAGAATGGCACTCTGTCCTAGACCCTTCAAATGCTGGCTCGTGTGTTATTCTCTTTTGTCATTACCTTGGGACACAATGAGCCCCAAAGGACAGTTCAAGAAGCTACACTACATCATTTGGCAAGAGAGAGTGGACAGCGTTCTGTGAATTTCATCAGTACTGCAAGCAACCTGTAACCCATAATGAGCAATGCAAAAGGCAAGCGGCAGGTGGCTTATTTAAGATTTCCATTAACTCTTGGGGAAGAATACCTGATAATACTAAACAAGCAAAAGTAATTAGGATGAAAAACTTTGAAGATATCTTTCAGATTCTAAAAAATGATTCTAAACTAAAATACTACCGACTGTGGCTTCAGAAATGATTACCCCAAAACCTATGAATGTATATCGAACCCCAAAAGTAACTGGAGGGAGGCCATAGCCTTCATGAACATATCTTGATTTGGTTGGAAACGCATGTGTACAGTGACGCTGAACAAACAATTGGGAATTTTAAAAAGCAAATGAATGCATTTCTATTTCTTTTAGCTCCTTCATATAAATTGAGACTTCCTTTTTTAAAGAGTCAAGTTCGTGTTTTGCTCTCCATTGCTAGGGAGCACAATCTGTATAAGCTATATTTTCTCTGCTCAAAGAGTATTTGAAGCCTTTGGGGATGGTCCGTTCCCTGGTTTAGGATAAGGCTGGGCTAATGTTTGCTCTTTTGAAGTTTCCAGCCTCTTTCTGAAGCACAGCCAGCAAGCCATCAGGCAGGGCTCCCCACTAGGCTGGGAATTCCTAGTAGACAGAATGGCCCCAGACAGACACTCTCATCCTACAGATGTGTGTTTTGTGACAAAATGACCCATTGCTATTAGGTTGATTCTGACTTGGATGATCCCATGTGTGTCAGAATAGAGCTGTGTGTCATAGGGTTTTCAAGAATTGTGGGGCTTGGTGGGGGGAGGGGGTAAGAAGACCAGGCTTTTCTTCTGAGGTGTTTATATTCAAACCTCCAACTTCTCACTTACCGCCAAGTGCATTAGCTGCTTGATTACTATGTATATGTGAACATCCCTTGTAGGTTAGTCTAAAAGCTTTCCTATATATTCTTTCCTTTTCTCAATAGTTCTTTCAAATATACATCATTGCCTGGATTGATGATATTATTATTAGAATTACCGATGTCTCGTAGAGCTTACTTGAATTATTTCCCAGCACGCTGACCGTGCGAACCAGTGCTATATAAACCACCGCTGGAGGGGGATTTTGTGCTCACACATTAATCATAGCCTGAACCTAAGAACAATTAGTTCTGACAACGTGGTCCTGCTCAGTCAGTACATGCCGCATGAAGTGGTCCTGGAAGATGGATGCTATAGCCAACTATGGTGAAAGAAATCAGAGGGTGTCAGCTGTCAGAAAGAGCAGGGTCTGTAATGTAAAGGCTTGCTTTAAAACAAACAGTCGTCTAAGTGAGGTGTCAGCTGAGTCCGCATAGTGGAGCACACCAGCCTGTGTGAAGTGTCTGTCAAGGGCCTTCAAACCTGCATGCATATTTCCACGTTTCACCCAGTATTTGCCACCACAACGCATGGAGAATAGAGGGAAAATAAAGTAGTGCTTTATTGCTATATCGATGTAAAGTTTAAAAAGAACGTAAGCTGTCTTAGTGTACACAACACGGGTTGACCCTGTGACAGAGGGAGCAGGAGGAACCCAGAAGGAGAGTCCCGTCAGTAGGGGGTGCCAAAGGGAGGGCGCCAATCATTTCTTACCAGAAAGAAGTTCCTGGCTGAATGTTTGTAGGAACTCTTATTTCCACGATTTTAATGCAAACAATCTTCACAACATGGGTAAGTAGCTTTAAAAAGATACCCACCAAGAGCGTTCCGGTGGCTGGTAATATTTCTATGTAAGTGAGCTGTGAGGAAGAAAATGGCAGAGCTGAAGGTCATTCCAACTTCCTACAACTGGGTCTTTATGGTTCCTGGCGCAAGGGTAAAACTCAGAATGATCTAATGAAATAAGACAAAGTCCCCAGACTATGAAATTATAAACTAGGCTATTTAAAGTCACAATTTGCATCCAGTATAACTAACGACACGCTCCCTAGTTATTTATGGTTAGCCAGAAAGCCTTGTAGTGTTTATCTCGCTTTTCAAGGTGCTGCCACCTCAACTCCTATGAAAACGCTGCCTGGATCTTATAGGTGAGTCAAAAGGCATGCTTTCTCCAAGACTGAACTTTTCATATGACATCTGTGTTCTTATACTGTCATTTATATAATGGTCTACACTTACAAATATGTAAAAAACAAACCAGGTCATTTGTATTCCAAATGCTAGCTCATTACACTTCTGTTGGTCTAGCTTTCCAGGCTGATGCTTTCCTTTTATGCTGCTGAAATTCTGTTGGCTACTTCTACCCACTGAAACCATTAGGCCAGAGCAACTATCTTGTCCTGAATTACAGAAATATTAAAGACGCATAAACCATGAAGCCACGTGGTGCTGTTTCTGTGTCACACTCCCCTAATGACTCAAATAAGTTGTGTTTATCCATCTAGTTAGAGAATTGACAGGATAAGAAATCAACATGCCAGCACCTGGTACCAAGAGAGAGGTGACACAGTTATATTTTTGTGTATCATGATTTATTCATATCTCAGTTTTAAGGAAGAAGTAGGTCAACTATGTGAAAAGAGTCTCTGGTGCATTTGCCAATGGTGAAATAAACTTGAAGACCTGTTTTGACTTCTGTCAACTCTTGTACAGCCTCATCGAATGCGCTTTGCAGAGAACTAGACACAGGCTCCCATCTGGCTCGGGCTTCCCGTTTTTGTCTTAAGGATTGTACTTGTTCAGTTCTCCATATGGCACATCCTACGTCATGACTCATTGTTTCCATCAATTGTTCAACTTTTGAAAAGTATAAGCTCGAAGGGGGGTTGGGCAGAATGGTAAAGTAAAACGTCTCACATTGGTACAAAAGCATCCATGGTATGGAGTAAGGCACATTCTACCCATAAATAGCCCGAGAAGTCATACTATTGAATTTATTAGCAAGGTTATTTAATGGGTGCATCCTTACTAGTCGAACCTTACTAAGCACAAATCAAAAGTCAATGAGATAACCTCTCTCCCCAGTTTATTTTTCATTTCTTCTGGATTCTCCTGTAAGCATGCTTTCTTTTGGTCCAATATGAATTGTAAGAGCTCAATAAAGATAGCCTGGATCAAATCTCGCTCCGTTTAATTAAATTATGATTGCACTGAAGATGCACTTGCCTTTGAAATAGTCTATTTAATTTCCATAATAAAAAATCAAATTAACTAACACTTTTAAAACAAAGAAGTAAAACTCCTTTGTACAAGCAATGATATGATGTAAATTTAGATACTCACTAAAATCCCATTCAGAGTGAAATTTCAAGTAAAAAGAGAGTCTGAAAAATCACATCAGAAAGATGTTATGTGCAAGCACCTCAGAATGTGGATGGGTGTGGAGAACATCATGTTCAATGAAATTCAAAGAAACTCAACTCAATGCCATCAAATCAATTCTGATTTATAGAATAGAGCCGCCCCTGTGGGCTTCTAAGACAGTAGACCTGAACAGGAATAGAAAGATTTATCTTTCTTCCATAGATTTCCCAGTAGCTTTGAACTATTGATTTTGCAGTTAGCATTCCAACTTGTAGCCCATGACACCAACACAATCACAAAAGGACAAATATGAGAGCACCGTCATAGAGGAGTGTGTGTACGAGAAACACCTCGATACCAAAAGGAATAGATTTTTGGAATTTGACAAAGTGGGGAAGGCAAGGGATGGATGGCAGAGGAGGGAGGATAAAACAATAGTTAGACAGTTGATGGGTGTTGACTTGGATGAAGTGGGAAATGGCGATCCACGGGAAGGAAGATGGAGATCAAGGAGCAGGGTGAGCTGATGAGGGGTTTGATTAATAGCTCGCACTGTGAAATACAAAGAAAAGTATCTGAAAAATAAACCCTCACTTAGGTTACGCGAAAAAGATCCTTCATCCACATGTCCAATTAGCATTTATCACTTCTCCCTAAGGACCAAAAAAAAAAAAAAAAACCCAGGGGAAACAGGAGAGGAGGAGGAGGAGCATGGATTTCCAAAAGGAGACAAAAGTCAATCTGGACTCACATTCAGAGTCCTCCCTGCCACCGCTTTCACCCCCAGCTGTGTACCAGGTACCTTTTCTAATCTCATCCTCTGCTTGTCTGTGGAGACAATAGTGCATGATTCTGGGGTCACTGAGACATTAGGGAGATAATGGTTGAAGGGAAAAAAAAACCAGCACAGTGTGAAGCCACAGTGGAAACATCCAGGAACAAGAGGTTCTTCTTTTTCTCCCTCTCTCTCTCTTAAAAATCCTTTTATTAGGGGCTCATACAACTCTTATCACAATCCATGCAGACATCAATTGTGTAAAGCACATCTGTACATTCATTGCCCTCATCATTCTCAAAACATTTGCTCTCCACTTAAGCCCCTGGCATCAGCTCCTCATTTTCCCCCTCCTTTCCCGCTCCCCCAGATAACTTATAAATTATTACTTTGTCATATCTTGAACTGTCTGATGTCTCCCTTCACCCACTTTTCTGTTGTCTGTCCCCCAGTGAGGAGGTTATATATAGATCCTTGTAATTGTTTCCCCCTTTCCACCCCACCCTCCATCCATGATTGCCACTCTCAGCACGGATTCTAAAGGGTTCGACCACCCTGGATTCCCTGTGTTTCCAGTTCCTATCTGTACCAGGGTACATCCTCTGCTCTAGCTAGATTTGTAAGGTAGAATTGGGATCATGACAGTGGGGAGAGGGGGAAGAGCATTTAGGAACTAGAGGAAAGTTTTCTGTTTCATCGTTGCTACACTGCACCCTGACTGACTCTTCTTCTCCCGCGACCTTTCCATAAGGGAATGTCCAATTGCCTACAGATGGGCTTTAGGTCGCCACTCTGAACTCCTCCTCATTCACAATGATATGATTTTTTTGTCCTGATGATGCACGATACCTGATCCCTTCGACACTTCATGATCATACAGGCTGGTGTGCTTCTTCTGTGTGGGTTTTTTTTGCTTCTGAGCTAGATGGCCACTTGTTTACCTTCAAGCCTTTAAGATCCCAGGCACTATATCTTTTGATAGCTGGGCACCATCAGCATTTTTCACCACATTTGCTTATGCATCCATTTGTCTTCAGTGATCATATGAGGGAGGTGAGCACACAGTGATATGATTTTTTTGTTCTCTGATGTCTGATAACTGATCCTTTTGGCACCTCGTGATCATGCAGGCTGGTGTGCTTCTTCCATGTGGACTTTGTTGCTCCTGAGCTAGATGGCCGCTTGTTTATCTTCAAGCCTTTAAGACCCCAGACACTATAACTTTTGATAGCCAGACACCATCAGCTTTCTTCACCACATTTGCTTATTCACCCGCTTTGTCTTCAGCAATTGTGTCGGGAAGGTGAGCATCAAAGAATGCCAGTTTAATAGAAGAAAGTATTCTTGCATTGAGGGAGCACTTGAGTGGAGGCCCAATGCCCATCTGCTACTTTAATACTAAATCTATACTTATATGCATATAGATCGATTTCCACATCCTCATATATAAATATATTTACATATGTACATGCCTTTATTTAGATCTCTATAAATGCCCTTTGCCTCCTAGCTCTTTCCTCTATTTCCTTTTACTTTCCTCTTGTCCCACTATCATGTTCAGCCTTCATTAGGGTTTTAGTAATTCCTCGAGGTTATATTAACCTTGGTCACACCCTTCCAGGCCTCCTATACCCTCCTCACCACTGATTTGTATCAATTGTTGTTCCCTTGTCCCTGGGTTTGTTAACACCACTTCTTTATTCACCACCTCCCTCTTTCCAATATCCCCCGGAACTATAGCTCCCATTGTTTTCTCCTGCAGATTGTTCGTCCAGCCTATCTTATTTAGACAGACCTGCAGAGATAATAACATACACAAAAACAAGACAGAGCAAAACCAAGCAACAAAATAAAGCAAAACAGAAACAATAAGCCAATGACAAAAACAAAACACAAGAAAGAAAATCTTGTGGTTAGTTCAAATACTGTCTGTTGGCCTTTAGGAGTGTTTTCCGGTCGAGAATGTAGGAGCACCAAGTCCTGGCCCCCAAATCTATTTTTGGTATTCCCTGGAAACTTCATTGCTCATGCTCCCCTTGCTGCTCTGTTCCACGCCCTTAGTGTTTTGCTTTGATGTGGTGGGATCAGATCGGGCAGAATTCCCATACTGTGTCTCCAATGTTGTCCCATGTAGGGCTATTGGTCAGTGAGAGATGTCCTGTCTCATAATGGGGCCGGCCATATGGTCTTCTCTGTGAATTGGCTGCTCTGAATGGGAATGAATATCATCCTCAAGGCTTGGTGGGCCAGGATGTGCTCCACTCTCTCTTCCTCCTCCTTCATTTGCTCCCGTGTGCTCTGATCAAACATGTCCCAATCCCCGAGCTGCAGCTTCAGTGATGTGCTCTGAAATAAATTCTTCTGTGGGGAGGGGAAGTATTCCCGGCCCCTCAGACCTCTCCAGTTGTTTGCTCCCCCACGCCGGCATGTTGCATTCACATCTTGGAGCACCAGGTTGATGTCTGGTCAAGAGGTTCTTCTTACCCAATGATTTATCAAAAAGGATATGGAGATAAAAATTCAAAACAAAATAAACCAAATATCAGTGTCGTGAGGGGTCCTTAAATTCTATTTCAAAGAGACCAAATTCTCAGTTTCTCCTAAAATGATGCAATCTTAAAGATAAACCAAACAACCCAATTTCAAGTCTTTCTGATTCCTTCGTTTCCATTCTCAAAAATACCACCACCAGCAGCCTGCATGTACTTGAGTTCAAGCCATGGCCTCTTGTATAAGCAGTGAACCACCCTCATTTCTTTCTCTTTTTTTTGCCTTGAATGTTCTTTTTATTTTTTCTCCTCTTTTCTTTTTTTTACATTTTATTAGGGGCTCATACAACTCTTATCACAATCCATACATATACATACATCAATTGTATAAAGTACATCTGCACATTCCCTGCCCCAGTCATTCTCAAAGCATTTGCTCTCCACTTAAGCCCTCTGCATCAGGTCCTCTTTTTTCTTCCCCTCCCTCCTCACTCCCCCCCCCCACGTTCCCCTGGTAATTTATACATTGTTATTTTGTCATATCTTGCCCTATCCGGAACCTCCCCTCACCCCTTCTCTGCCGTCCATCTCCCAGGAAGGAGGTCACATGTGGATCCTTGTAATCAGCTCCCTCTTTCCAACCCACTGTCTCTTTTGATAGCCGGGCACCATCAGCTTTCTTCACCACATTTACTTGTTCACCCGCTTTGGCTTCAGCAGTTGTGTCGGGAGAGTGAGCATCATAGAGTTCCAATTTAATAAAAGAAAGTATTCATGCATTGAGGGAGTGTTTGAGTAGAGGCCCAAGGTCCTTCCGCCACCTTAATACTTAACCTATAAATATAGACACATAGATCTATTTCCCCATCCTCCTATATATATTTGCATGTACATGTCTTTGTCTAGACCTCCATAAATGCCCTTTGACTCCTAGCTCTTTCCTCCATCTCCCTTGACTTTCCTCCTGCCCCATTACCATGCTCCGTCACCACCTGGGCTACAGCTATACCTCTTCTCTACGCAACCTTACCCTTGATCATTCCCCACCAGGCCTGCCACTCCCCCCGCTCTACCATTTTGGGTCCCATGTTGTTCCCTTGTCCCTGTGTTTGTTAACACCACTTCCTTACTCTCCCTACCCCCCCACCCCAAGTCCCCCGGAACTGTCGGTCCCGTTGTTTTTCCTCCAGATAGTTCATCCAGCCTGTCCTATTCAGACAGACCTGTGGAGACACTAACATGCACAAAAACAAGACAGAGGAAAACAAAGCAACAGTATACAACCAGACAACAAAGCAACAAAAACAAACCACTGACAAAGAACAAAACAAAACACTTCACAAAAGAAAAGCTTGTAGTTAGTTGAGGGATCGTTTGCTGGCCCTTAGGAGCGTTTTCCAGTCCAGTCTGTTGGGGCACCACGCCCTGGCCCCAAAAGTCCACTTTCAGCATTCCCTGGGGACCTTGCCACTCCATTCCCTTGCTGTTCTGCTGCACTCCCCCAGGAAGCACCCTCATTTCAAAGACAGAAAAGCACTTATAATCTCACCATACTAGAGACCAACATTTCTGTCTACAGTCTCTGTTCTAAACTATAAATAGGTCTGGGGTGCTGATTAGTCTTATCTCCTAATAAGGCACTGCAAAGCTTTGGTAGAACTCCAGGTTTTGGTGCATAATTTGCTGATTAGTTGCCTTTAAACCAAAAACCAATGCCCACATCCAGAGTTGATTCTAACCCATAACAACCCTATAGGGCAGAATGGAATCTGGCCTCTTGAAAAGGTTTCCAAGACTTTCTATCTTCCCAGGAGCAGCTAATGAAGTCCAACTGCTGACCTTTCTATTAGCAGCACTCGGCCACAGATAGCAACACTGTGAGTCAACGGAAGGCCAGTTTGACTTCTTTCTTGGGGACTTGAAACCCATCGAAGCTAGCTTTCCTTTCCTTGAAAACTAAACTCCTCCTTCAAAGATCAACATGCACTTCAGTCAACATGTAAATGATCAAAAAGAAGATGAGAACATAAATATCTGTAGGATTAAAACCAGTCGTGCTTCATGGCCATGTACCAAGATAGGAGGATAGGGAGAGAGATGGCTTGGTAGTTCCAGTCTCAGCAGGGAGCGCACAGGAGATCGTGAACTGCACAAACAACTAGTTCACAGTAGAACTGGAAATACAGCATGCTTTGGGACTTCAGAAATCCATAGGGAATTCAGTGTAAGGAATACAGCGATGTTTCTGGCTGGGGATACTCTTTAGGGAAAGATGCCCAGGATGAGGTAGCTCCTTCAGATAGAAGACAAAGACGCATTGTATCCCAGGCAGAAAAGCACTAGGGAGACAATTTGCTACTATCCATAGGGTCTAAGGAAGGGCTGGAGTCTGAAATCGGAAACTCCCCCTGTTGCCACTGTGTTTACCTACAAGTAACAGAAAGCTTTTAAATCACGGTTTACAAAAATAAGTTTATTTTATTTGGGTAGTTGACTGCACTGCTGCTGTCGCACAAGGTCACCATGGCCAATGTCTTTGGATCTTAACTTTTCCCAGATGGTCTCCAACAGGCTGCAAGAGTTACAGCCATCACGATGACGTAGAGAGTTGGATGGGACAGAAAAAATCTACAGAACGCACAAGTTTGTTCTGTGGCAGGTAGCGAACTTACCTGAGAAGTAGAACTAAGGAGTAGTATTTTCCTGAGAGCCAAAAGTGCCTCCATACAGGGTAGAAGAGTATCCGACCAAGTCTTCATTCACAAAGAGTTTATCAAATATGAATTGCTGTGACTTGAATTAAATCCCCCACACACACCCACACACACAATAATTCCACAGCCCATGGTTCTCAGCGCATCTGGCAACGGATGGTTGAGATGCACGAGCTCACCGCTGTGGTCAACATGCCTTCTGAAAGCCTCCCAACGCGGGGGCCTAAGCTTCCAGAATGATATTGGACGATATGTGATTAGGACAGCAGAATTTACAAAGCAGAACAAGTCAGGGGATTTTCCGCAGAAGGAAGCATATTAAAATAATTGTGTGGGTTGTTTTTTCTGGAAAAGCTCTTTTCTTTGTTAGGTTATGCGACAGTATTGGAGAAGTGTGTGTCTGCATTAAATGTGGTTTGAGATCTAAAAGGAACCGATTAAGCAAGGAAGCAGAGGTGAGGAAGACAGATGCCAGGCCACACGAGGGTCACCAGGGAGCCAAGAAACAAGGACCTCCCTGCTCTCGGAGGGATGTTGCCTCCAGCCAGCCTCCAGCCTCCTACACTGTAAAGAAAACTCACAGGCGGCCTTATGATAAACAGAGCAAAGATTAAAATTGTCGACACAATTCACACCAAGTGATATAGACGTCTGGAAAATGGGAAAAATAATGCCTCTGGAGCAAGACTTTTCCATCTCCCCCACATCCTGCTTTCAAACCAAATCAAACTCTTGGACCCAAGAGAGCCAATGTCACAGGTCCCTCCCTTCTCACTTTCTTTTATGGCCTAAAGACATTGGTTTACGTTGACTGCACTAGTACTTGGGAGTGTCTTGGGGGTCCCCATTCTATACTGTCTCTATACTCCTGGCTCCAGCTCAAGTTACCCCTCCAAGAAGCTATAGAGTAGTTGTGATGTTGATTTATTCCCAGCTCTATTAGATTTATTCCCAGCTCCAGGTGCTGACTGGAGTATTGTTTCTGCTTGCCATTCAGTAAGATGGTATCTTGGGAGTGGCTATAATGCTACAAGTGTTACCACTGATATTTCTAAGACCAGCTGGTCACACATGGAGAGGTTTAAGCAGAGCTTCCAGACTAAGGCAGACTCCAAAGAAAGGCCAGGTGATCTAGTGTCAAAATTTGGCTAAAGAAATCTCTGAATCATAGAACAATACTGTCGAACACAGGGTTAAACAGGATCCCCCCCTGGATGGAAAGGCATTTGAAATATACAATAGCAACCACAACCATGAACTCAAGCCCATCTGTGGTTACGGAAGGGTCCCAGTATCAGACAAACATGCTGTTCTGCTGTAGATGGGAGTCGCCGTAAATCAGAGCTAAGTCAATGGCAAATAACAACCACCGAAAAGGGAGTGCACATAAGTGAGTGAATCATGGCTAGACATGCCAAAGGAGTGTGTCCCCCAAAGGCAGAGCCACATGCGAAAGAGACCTGGACACAGGAATGTGAGGATCTCGTTAATAATCAGGAGCAGACTTCAACCCACTGGCTGTTGTCTAATCCCAACCGCCTTCATTGAACCCAAAGAAATGGAAACTTCCGTTGGACTGTAGTGGAAAATCCCATCAAACCAATGCAGTGGAGGTCCGGAGCAAGAATAAACTTGATTTAAAGAATAATTTAGCATATGCCATAACTTTCTGTTCTGGTACTGGACAAGATGATTGAAGGGACCGTGGACTGCCAGAAAAGCAAACAAATCTCTCTTAGAGGAAGTATAGCCAGAATCCTCCTTAGTAAGGATGACAAAACTTGATCTAAATACTTTGGACATGTAATCAGGAAAGACTAGTCCCTGGAAAAGGACATCACGTCTGGTAGAGTCGTGAAAAAGAATAAGACCCTCAGTAAGAAGGGTTGACACAGTGACGACGGCCATGGGCTCAAACGTAATCACAAGTTGACGGTGTTAGGGCCAAGGAGTGTTCTGTACTGTAGTCCATGGGGCCGAAGCAGTGTGCTGAGCCGTCATCCATAGGGGCTGAGGCAGTGTTGTGTGCTGTCCATAGGGGCCAAGGCAGTGCTCTGTGCCATCACCCATAGGGGCCGAGGCAGTGCTCTGTGCCGTCGCCCACAGGGGCCGAGGCAGTGCTCTGTGCCGTCGCCCATAGGGGCCGAGGCAGTGCTCTGTGCCGTCGCCCACAGGGGCCGAGGCAGTGCTCTGTGCCGTCGCCCACAGGGGCCGAGGCAGTGCTCTGTGCCGTCGCCCACAGGGGCCGAGGCAGTGCTCTGTGCCGTCGCCCACAGGGGCCGAGGCAGTGCTCTGTGCCATCGCCCACAGGGGCCGAGGCAGTGCTCTGTGCCGTCGCCCACAGGGGCCGAGGCAGTGCTCTGTGCCATCGCCCATAGGGGCCGAGGCAGTGCTCTGTGCCGTCGCCCATAGGGGCCGAGGCAGTGCTCTGTGCCGTCACCCATAGGGGCCGAGGCAGTGCTCTGTGCCGTCGTCCATAGGGGTCGAGGAGTGTTCTGTACTGGTGTCCACAGGGTAGCTATGACTGGAACTAAGTCCGCAACACCAAACACCAACAGCATGCTTTTCCAGCTGAGACTGTGGATTGAGGTTGGCACTTGTGGCAGTCTCATTACAATGATCTTCAAATAGCTTTTCAGTAGCTTAAGTTTATAATGATAAAGACATTTTTGAAAATAAATATAATTAAAACTTATAGGTAACATATTTTTGACATTAAAAGTTGAACTCCTGGCTTCAGGGAGTTTTGTTTGTTTGTTTACAAATACATATAAGTACATCTATTTAGAAATATATTTTAAATCATTTTATTGAGAGATAATGAATACATCATACGATCCAATAGGTCCATCATAATGAGAATTATGCAATCATCACCACAGTCAACTTTAGAACGTTTTCTTCCTTCTTGTAACTCATTGCTGTTGACTCCCCAATTCCCCCCACCTGCCCCTTCCCTTCCCCAGTTACCATCTCCATAGATCCACCCATTCTGAATTCCCCAGATTGGAAAAAAAAAGAAAATTTGTTTAAAAGGACCCAGTAACAATGCCCAAATAAAACAGAAAAGAAAGAAAATAAGTGGAGAGCAAATGCTTTGAAAATTATCAGGGCAAAGAATGTACGGATGTGCTTTATACAATTGATGCATGTATATGTATGGATTGTGATAAGAGTTGTATGAGCCCCTGATAAAATGTTAAAAAAAAAAACTTTAATGAATTCAAAAAGGTAGATGAAATCACATTGCAGCCTAACTCCGCCCACTAAAATCCCATCTCCGATGCTCTCTGTCTGATACTAAAGCTTTCGTATCCCTGGACTGTGGCCAGACGGAGTTCAACAGAGACTCGATCCATGCAGGGACCCTGCAAACAGAGTTTGGGCTTCTACTCATTCATAGCCCAGAAACATGTGTGATGGCTGGTTGAGGGATTGGAAAAGATGTTGCTATAATGTTGAAAGGCTTTTTAAAAAATATTTCTTTTTTTATTAAATACTTTTATTAGGGGCTCTTACATCTCTTACTTATCACAAGCCATACTTTCATCCATTGTAGCAAGTACATTTGTACATATGCTGCCAGCATCATTTTCAAAGCATTTTGATGTTGAAAAACTTTAAGCACAGATTCTAAACTAAGATAGATTCGGAAGAAAGACCAACAATTTACTTTCAATAATCAGCCAGTGAACACCAGACGGGTAGTGGTCCAATCCCATTGTGCTTGGAGTCACCATGAATCAGGAGGTCGACTTAACAGTCAGAGAGCTAAACATAATTCCTTAATACAAGGCATAAACAAAGAACTATATGTCCATCTCATTATGATCACTGTAAACTATAAGAATGAAGCAACATCTGTAGCTGCTACATGAACAGTATCTAGGAAGAGAATGTATTGTCCAGTTATTCACTGTAAATAACTTATTATGACTACACAGATAAAAGAGGAGACCTGGTGTCAAAGTGGTTATCCATTGGGCTGCTAGCTACAAGGTCCACAGTTCAAAATAACCAGCTGCTCCCAAGGACAACAAACAGGCTGTCAACACCTATAAAGATTTACAGTCCCAGAATCCTTTAGGGCAGTTCCATCATGTCGCTAGGTTGCTATAAGTCTGAATCACCTTGATGGAAGCGAGTTGTTTGTTTTTTGACCCAGAGAAGAAGCTAACATTTGAGTCAGTTGCTAGGTAATACATAAGGAGCTTTACATTCATAAGTATTGGATTCTTCACTGACCCTTTCAAACATTCACAATATGCTATTAGTAGGGATCCAATTGAGGAATTCTGGTAGCATAATGTGTTAAATATTAACCTGCTAACCTTGAAGTCAGCGGTTCAAACCCACCATGGGAGAAAGATGAGGCTATAAGCTCCCATAGAGATTTACAGTCTCAGAAGCCCAGAGTCGCTCTACTCTGACAGGTGGGTCCAAGTCCACTCGATGGCAGTGGGTAAGGATCAGTGTAGGGTCTTGACATACATTCCCAAAACAAAAGATATGGAGAAAAGCATTAGGAACCAGAGCCTTGTCATATAAGAAATGTTTTGTATTGTTATTTCCCCTAGTTAAAAGAGTTCATAAAACCAGATAGCTAGAAATTAATTTGTTATTTTTAATCACAGCAACTATTTTTCAAAAGAAAATGCATGAATGTCACTTTCCTCAATAGCTATGTTACTTTGATCACTGTCTTGAGGATGCTACTCAATTTCCGCTTTTCCTTTACAACTCTGTTAGCTCCAGGTTTATTTCCTCCCCAATTTTTAAATTGTAGAACCAGCCCAAATCTTAATTGCCATGTTGCTATGCAAAAGCACAGACTGTTTGGCTTGGCTTCTCCCCTACCTGCAGCAATAGTTAAATCAGTCAATTATTTTTGCAGCCCACAATAGGCCTGCTGTTTCTCATTCTGCCTCCCACAAATTAGCCCCCTAAGGCAGACACTGCTTAGGCTTAGGGGAGGACAGTGGAAAACTACTCAGAGACTTCGAAATAAATCAAGAAAGATTCCTGGGCCAAACTTTCATATTTACTCATTGTTTTTTAATTCCAGGTGCACATTTATTTTATCTTAGCACTTGGAAGATATTATTCTATTTCTCTTTTTATGAATCATTTTATGGGGGATCATATAACTCTTATCACAATCCATACATGCATCCATTGTGTCAAGTACATTTGTACATTTGTACATTTGTTGCCATCATCATTCTCAAAACATTTTCTTTCTACTTGAGCCCTTGGTATCAGCTCCTCGGTTTTTCCCCTCCTTCCCTCCCTCACCCTTGACAATTTACAAATTATTATTACTTTTTCATGTATTACACTGTCTGATGTCTCCCTTCACCCACTTTTCTGTTGTCTGCTCCCCAGGGAGGAGGTTATATGTAGATCATTATGATGGGTTCCCCTTTCTCCCCCACCCTCCCCTGACCCTTCTGGTATCTCTACTCTCATTACTGTTCCTGAGGGCTTTATCTGTCTGGGATTTCCTGTGTTTCCAGCTCTGATCAGTAACAGTGTACATCCTCTGGTCTAGCTGGATTTGTGAGGTAGAATTGGGATCATGATAGTGGGGGGTGGGGTGGGGGAGGAGCATTAAAGAACTAGAGGAAAATTGTATGTTTTGTCATTGCTACACTGCACCCTGACTAGCTCATCTCCTCCCAGAGACCTTTCTGTAAGGGGATGTTCAGTTGCCTACAGATGGGCTTTGGGTCTCCACTCTGCACTCCTCCTCATTCACAATGATATGCTTTTTTGTTCTTTGATGCCTGGTACCTGATCCCTTTGACACCTCGTGATCACACAGGCTGGGATGCTTCTTCCATGTGGACTTTTTGCTTCTCAGCTAGATGGCCACTTGTTTATCTTGAAGCCTTTATAACCCCAGACCCTATATCTTTTGATAGGCGGGCACCATCAGCTTTCTTCACCACATTTGCTTATGTACTTGCTTTTTCTTCAGCAACCGTGTTGGGAAGGTGAGCATCATGGAATGCCACTTTAATACAACAAAGTGTTCTTGCATTGAGGGAGTGCTTGTTACTGATTCCTTTAAAAGTGAAATTTGTTCATGTGTAGGTATAGTAGAAGTTTAGGAACTACTCATAGAGTTTTACAACTGAAGAGAGAATTGGGACAAGCATGTAGATAGAAAATTGTATTTGTGGAACTGGATCAAAGCAAATCGTTTATTGTTTCAATAATGCTGTCATACATGCAAATACAAATTATATGCTCATCCTGGAATAGGTAAACTCTACAAATAGGATTATGTAGCTGAGTTCTTATGTGTGGGTGGAATATGCATGCCTAGAGCTATGGAGGTTAACTCACATAGAGGAATCTCCATCAGCATGAAAGGAAGAGATGCTTCAGATCCATCATGTACAAGCTAATTCTGAGCCCTGATCGACTCCTAGATCATTAAATCAATCCCAAATGATTGACAATGATTTACTTTTCTGCCTCGGTGTCTTTGGGTATTTCTGCCTTTGCTTCTTTTTGTTCATTTCCTTGTCACTTGTCATCTGCTAGCTGCTTTGTTATTGTTGGGGTACTTGGTCTTAAGGGGTTTTGAATTTGTCATAATACAACCACCAAAGTCAACCCGATTCATGCATATCCGAGGAACATGCAAATGAGTCTGGGCCCCCAATGGACACTAGTCCTAATCCAAGAACAGTTAGTTCTTATAACATGGCCTTGCTCAATACTCACCTTCATGAAATGATCACAGAAGGTAAGGGTGCTACAGCACAGTGTGGTGAAGAAAGCAGATGGTGCCCGGCTATCCATCAGAATGGTGTCTGGAGTCTTACAGGCTTGTATTCAAACAAGCAGCCAGCTAAGTGAGGATTCAGATAAGTCCACATGGAAGAAGCACACTAGCTTGTGGAATTCAAAAACCAGCAATAACAAAATTCAAATCTGACAGAGGGGAAAGTATCAGAGCCTAAATTGTGAACACCCAATTTGTAGAAGGCTGTGGAAGACAGTGGAGCCCAAAACCCTTCTGCAGAGCATCTAGTCAGCTTAAGCCACTGGCAGATCCCCACTAGCTGAAGACAAGGGTTTTGAACAGCTTTACTATCAGATAGAGATCATTGTAATTGTGATTATATGGGATCAAACTTGACACTTGATCAATTGACCCTCTTGACCAAACCTGAAATTCTTCTAGGTGCAAGTAGCATGTATTTCTTGCTAGTTCCACGATGAAAATTTCTTCTCTGGCCTTTTAAGTGTTCATGATGGTCTTTTATTTCTTACTCACTATTTGTATTTTAATCTTTGTATTATTATGATTATTTTATCCTTACCATTTTATTGTGTTTCAGTTTTTTATGTTTCTATTGGATTTTCCAGTTTGTGAAGCACAGAAGGAGTAGATGCATAAAGAACTAATGCAAGGGAGTACAGGGGAGGGAGGGGTCAGATAGGGAGGGTGAGGGGTGGGAGGCAGCAAACAATGTATGTGGGAGGGGGGAGGGAACGCTTGAACTGATGGTGATTACATAATTCATGTTAAAGGTGATTTAGCCATGGGGCTGGCGGGGGGTGGGGAGGGTAAGAAAGTGTTCTAAAATTGATTGTGGTAATGACTGTGCAACTCTTCTTGATATGATGGAACTATTGAATTGTGCAATGTATGGATTAAGTGCCAATAAAACTGTTAAAAAAAATCAATCCCAAACCAGCAATTGAGAGCAGGCGCAGAGGAGGCAACATCAAATTGAATCATTTTATTGTAAAGGTGCCTAAATTGGTTACTCTTTCTTCGTTTATTCCTCCTTGTCGTCTTTATTCCTCCTAGCTCTGATCGTAA
This sequence comes from Tenrec ecaudatus, assembly GCF_050624435.1. Lineage (NCBI taxonomy): Eukaryota > Metazoa > Chordata > Mammalia > Afrosoricida > Tenrecidae > Tenrec > Tenrec ecaudatus. The sequence goes on from NC_134544.1 coordinate 17,074,461, forward strand.
ACCAGGGCCAGCGTTCTCATGCCTTCCTCTTGTACTATCTACAAGACAGGTCATACTATGTCCTGATACCTCACCAATACCCAGAAAGCAATAATCCTTGAATAAAAGTCTGTGAGAGTTAATAATCTAAAGATATTTAGGAACAGTGAGAAAGTCCAATGTGTTACTTTACATATAGACTAAAATGAAAACTTTGAAATGGAAAGAAATGGGGCTTGCAGTTGATTCCTGGATAAAATTTGTTGGTGTCTTAGGAAGAATTATGGGGACAATCTTTTCCTGAGATTTGACATTTTCAATCAAACACTACTTTAAAAAAATTTATTGGGGGTTCTTATCACCACTTATATCAAGATCCATCATCCATCCATGTGTCAAGCACATTTGTACATTTGTTGCCATCATCATTCTCAAAACATTTGCTTTCTACTTGAGCCTTTGATATCAGTTCCTTATTTTCCCCTCCCTCACTGTTCTCCCCTCCCTAACGAACCCTTGAAAATTTACAAATTATTATTTTATTGTCATATCTTACACTGACCTCTCTCTTCACCCACTTTTCTGTTGTCCATCACCCAGTGAGGAGGTTATATATAGATCCTTATAATCAGTTCCCCCTTTCTACCCAACCTTCCTCCCACCCTCCTGGTATTGCCACTCTCACCACTGATCCTGAAGGGTTCAACTGTCCTGGATTCCCTGCAAATACTACCTTAAAATGGAATGTTTTTGCTTTGATCCTAAGAGTGTCCTGAATTAGGGAAAACTTGAATGCTTTAAATATAATAGTTGTTTGAGTCTAGGTGTCTGGGCTAGATCTAAAGGCATGATAATTGGTTTCATAAGTTACTGATGTCTTACCTACCTAAGCCAATGAAAATCAAAACTATAAGTGAGCTACTTAATTAATAAAAGCATTTCTCTGACCTGCATGATTTTTTTCACATACTATGAGTGGCAGATAGAAGTGTTGTCTTTGCCCATTAAGGTAAAGGAGTCAGTAAACCTCCTTGGGGGAAATCACTGGAAAAACTAACTCTACCATCTCCTCTTGGTCCCCGGCCTGGGTTACCAGCCTGAGTTCGAAGAGGATCTGGCCTGAGGCCTGCCATTGTTAACATCAGAAGGCTCTTGTCTGAAAGCAAAAAATTCCAGAAAGGTGTTTGCTTGTTTTTCATTGACTATGCAAGACACTGGGCTGTGTGGCCATCAGACCCAACTATGGATAATATTGACAAGAGTAGGAATTCCAGAACAATTCATTTTGCTCATGTGGAACCTGTTTATACATCAAGAGGTAGTTGTACAAACAGACTCCCGAGTGGTTTAAAATCAGGAAAGGTATGTTTTGGGATTATGTCCTTCCACCATGCTTACTCCATCTGTATGCTGAGCAAGTAATCAGAGAGACTGAACTCTATGAAAAAGCTTGGTGCTGGCAACGAACATTGGAAGTACTGTGGACGATCAGAAGAACAAACAAATTAATCTTGGAAGCAGTACAGCTAGGACGCTTCTCAGAAGCAAAGATGGAAAGACTCCCTCTCACATTCTTTGGGCATGTTATCAGGAGACAGCAGACTAATCCTTATCCGACCTTAGAAGTCTCCTTAGTTCCACTGAGGCAAGTTGAATTTTGAATTCACCTGAATGCTGACTGCCACAGACAACTGAAGGTCTGACTCAATGAGACTGATTATGTCTGGGAGCAAGTCTTGGAGCTATTATAGGGATGCAGCTATTTGAAGCAAGAGAAGTATCTTTTTGAAGACATCAGTAACTCTGGTCCATTGAATACTTAGTATAGGTTAGGTCCTGGGGCAAGCCCTTCATCCATACAGTCTGTCTCTCTCTCTCTCTCTCTCTCTCTCTCTCTCTCTCTCTCTCTCTCTCTCTCTCTCTCTCTCTCTGTGTGTGTGTGTGTGTGTGTGTGTGTGTGTGTGTGTGAGAGAGAGAGAGAGAGAGAGAGAGAGAGAGAGAGGAGAGAGAGAGAGAGGTTTTTATTGATTGGCACAAATTACAACCTACCGTCCCAATGCCCTTCCCTGTTCCCATACTACTCAAAGGGTAAGATACTGATTAACACACAGAAAGGGTGGCCACTTAGCATTTTGCAGGACCATTGGGAAGAAGGTGGCATTTAGAGGTGGGACCGTAGCTCTGCTAGGACCTGGGGTCAGCAAGCTGCTGCTCAAGAACCACCTATGGCTCTTTTGGAATGTACATGTGGCTCTGAAATCAAGATGAAAATACACTCTTATTCAGATATCATTCAGATAAGGGTCATTTCATTTGTCAAATTATATGTATGGCTCTTGAATAACTTAAATTATTGTGAGGAGCAGGATTGGCTCTTCCGTCTCAAAAGTTTGGTGCTGACCACAAGAGGGGAGTGTCTGTCTGCCCATAGTTGCTGACTCCACATAAGAGGATGCTCTAGGACAGAAGGGACGATTACACAATGCTGAGCACATGTCTCAGACCCACACCCGGGGCCGGACCCAGCTTCCTGTTTTCGGTGTCCTCTGCCCCGGACCTCACACGGATGGCGCCACCAGCTCCAGTGAACTTATGCCAGCCCACTTGGGAAGGACATGGGGGAGGGAAGCCCAGATCCCTCCCTTGAGAAAGGAAATGGGATAACTCTGTTTCCCTGCACCTACTCTGGGTCAGATCCTACTCCCTTCCTTCCCCGAGAGCTCGGCCAGCCTTCCTTGTGAAGACTGTGAAGAGGAAGCTGCTGGAGAGGAGGTTCGGCCCAAGCAGGCAGGGAAGGAAGCCCGGTGTGCCATGCAGGGCCAACCACGGCTTGTTTTAGAAACAGATGGGAAAATAAAAGCAAATAAGAGTCCATGCACTCATGGGTTGTGAAATTCCTAAGTCTTGGAGAAGCTCTGGGTTGGAGGTGGGTGATTTAATTCCAAAATCCCTGTTTCATAAACTCAGAGACAAATTGCAAGAGGTTAAAGAAACACAGCCAAACTTCTTCCTTCCATGTGCCAATTCCTCGATAATTTTTTTGAGCTCAACGTGGGTCATTCTGTCCAACCTCTCCTCCAAAGATGACTCAGTCTATCGGTCATTCCACTTTCTATCCTTTCTATGAATGTGATGAAACATACTGCTGAAACCGTGATTTGTACACTCGGCCTGTTCGGGCCAAGGAACTAGATATCCTACTGGGAAATGCCTAGTTGTTTGCATTTCTGGGTGGTCCTGATGGAAAAGGATAATAGCGGAGTCCAAGGAGGTCAGCACCATCACCGCTGTGTGTGACAGCGAAGAGTCTGGTCTCTGGGTGGGCAGGCCTCCTGCTCGGTCTCAGTTCTGGAGTCAGTACTGGTCGTGGAGAGTTAAGCCTCAGCTAAAATGCAGAAACATCAGCAGGGAGGGACAAGGACATTTTGTCCTTTAAAAAACAACAGCAATATTGGCTCCTTCTCTTCAATCCAAGGAGGGGGCTCCCTGGAGACACTTGGTGACCTTGGTCAAAGGGAGGCTGGGTGATACGCCCAAGGTATCTGGGAGGTGTAACTCTTCCAAGACTGGACTCCTCTCTGGAATGGTTGGCAGCTGGAGTGGAGATGATCACAGTGAGGAAGAAAATCTCTTAAGAAATCTTTATGCTGCTGGGAGACCAGACCCTGAAGCTGGGCATACATCTGTAATCTTGTTCCATCCTCAAGTCTATCACCTGCCAACACCACTGGAGAGAATGAAAAACAAGGGCCCGGTTGCTTCCTTTATGCTCTCTAGATATTTCTGTTCCTGGTGTGATGATGTCGGGAAAGTAGGGCTGAAGGGTTCAGGTCGTATCACTTGCCCAAGATCCCAGGTCTAGGACTTAACTCATCTCTCTCTGCTACAGGGTCCTGTGCACGTAATCACCAAGCTTGTAGGTAACATAGCAGGCGGACCTGAGAACACTGGCGCGGACTCACTGCCCGAGCAATGGAATGGGAAGATACAGAGGAATATGGAAAGGAGAGTAACTCCAGGGATAGTAAGAGATCTAGGATATTTTGCTTCCAGAAATAACCCACAAGAATTTTAATTGGCAAAGGAACAAGATTGTTGTATGTCAAATAAATGTCAAGACTAACAAGATCGGGGAAATCATTCTTTGACTTGGCTAGTATCACTGAAGGCAAAAACAGAATCAAAATAAAGAAATTAAATTAAATAGCTCCACAGAACTAATTTTTTTTATATGTTGAAGTACAAAATGGGTGGTCTGGAGACCTGACCTGGTGGAGGATGAGCTGGGAGGCACAGAAAGGATCAACTTACCTACATGGAAATAGGGAGGAAGCATGAACATAGGGGGAAAGCATCAGTATAGAAAACAGAATTTTTCTTTTCCTGGAAAGGAAAGGGTGTAGAATGGTTGAGACAGTGTAGAATCAGTTTGGGGAGGAAGAAGCTAAGTTTGAGAAGGGAGAGGCAAGTCAGCAGCGCCTCTATGGCAGTCAGTTGGGTTTGGTTTTGAGAGAGAGACAGAATAAGAAAGAACTTTAGACATTTGCTATATGGATTCTGAAAAGAATCTCTCACTGTTTTCATGGAGATGCTTTTTTGGTTTTGGTTTTCTGTATCATTCTCATCATTGTAATACCATGTTAAGATAGGCCACCCAAAGAGGCAGCTCTGTTCCATCTCTGGTCACTTCTGTTAGATGTGAGATGTTGACAACGCTACCCCATACCCAGGTGCTAAACTTCAATAGTGATTGAGTTCAGATAGCACCTGCCCATAAAGCCCTCTCAAACCAAAGCAAACTCACTGCCTTTGAGCCCATCCCCATTCATAGTGATGCTGTTGGACAGAGTAGAATGGCCACCAGTGGGTTTCCAAGGCTGTAACTCATTATAGGAGTAGAAAGCCTCACCTTTCTCCCCTGAGTGGCTGGTGGTTTCGAACTGCTGACCTTGGAGTTAGCAGTCCTGCATGTAACCACAATGCCACCAGGGATCCTAGACTCTTCTTATTAAGGTTCTGTCTTCTCTTTTTTCTCACTTTCTAGTAATATGTTGTGGTCACTAGACTTGGTCACAAATAGTCTGGTTCTTTAGATTACAAGCACATGATAGCTATGCAATGTGCTTTCCTTGAAAGCTGGCCGTGTGAATTCTTCTGCCCCAATGGAATGAGGGTAGTAGACTCCAAAACCCAGTGTTTAATTTTCATGGTTTCTCCTCTCTGTCTATTTACCCTACCACATACCAGTGATGGAACTGATAGTCGCTGGGTCCACAGAGTGAGGAGGCTGGAAGCACCGTTTCCAGTGGCCTTGTGACAGACATATACTGTGTACAAAAATAAACACCTGTCACTAAAGGCCACCAAGATCAGAGCTCTTTCCTGATAGAGACATTACCTGAATGAGTTCCTCCAAGGCAGCGGTTCTCAACCTGTGGATTGCAACCCCTTTGGGGGTTGAACGACTCTTTCACAGGGGTTGCCTGATTCACAACCGTAGCAAAATGACAATTATGAAGTAGCAACTAAAATAAAGTTATGGCTGGGGGTCACCACCACATGAGGAATTGTATAAAGGGTCACAGTATAAGGAAGGTTGAGAACCACAGCACTAAGGAAATTCATCACCTTCTATCTTCTGGTCCATTTATTGTCAAACATTTCTTCTTGCATATTTAAGATTGTGTGTTGTCTAAGGGCAGTGGGGTGATTGTATATATCTTGTGATTTCCCATTGTGGTGAGTGAAAATTAGTATATGGTTAAGTGTATAAAATTAGTAAATGGTTAAGTGTACAAAAAAGTGCAATATTCAATATATTACTTAGAGCTGCATCTACATCTAAATGAGAAGCTGGTTGGTAATCAGGTTGGAACTTCTGACCAGCCCAGAAGGACCTCAGAACAAAGACCCAGTGCTCTATGTCTGAAAGATTAGCTACTGAAAACCCCATGGGACACAGTTCCATTCTAACACACGGGGTCAGAATCAAGTTGATAGCCCTGGTCTTATCAGTCATCACTCTGACAACAAAATGATAGCTACTGAAAGCTCAATATAAGATTTTTTCTAAATACTTCAGTCTTTATAACAAGTGCCCTAGGGCTATGAACCGCCATGATCTTCATTTAGAATACAGTTTTTGAGCTCTTCCATTGAACTCATCTATACAGAGTCGGCTTATAGACATGATTAGAGGACTGTTTAAGCATGAACACACAAGTAATGAAGGAAAAATCACGTTAAAGTAAATCTTAATGAATATAAGAATGTTTTGGAGGAAAAATCAGCAAAAGTTCCCCAAATGGACCAGAAATGAACTTTGAAAGAAAATATGAATGTTATGAAACTCACCAATATTTAAATGATTTTGAAATCATGATTCAGATATCAGATCAACAATTACCACATTGCTTTTGGTAAGCAGGATAACATTGATAAATTGGTTATATCTTGATCACTTTTACTGCAAAAACAAATGTTTAGTGATGCATGCCATGTATCAGCTAAATAAGTTTTCCGTTTCTTGCTAAACAATTCATTATAACCCAAACTATTTGTGAGTCACCAAATAACTTAATGTCAAAAATGAAATGCTTATTTGAACTTATACTGGTTCATCAACAAACCTCATAAAGATGAAGGTACCTCAAATTAAAGGTGAAACCAAGAAAATGAAAAAAGTAATATAAGAAACTCCTGGAATATTGACAGATCATTTGTTATCCACAATTCAATAACCCAGATCTACTCTCCACTTCCTGAAACAGAAGTAAACAAATTAATATTATCTTTGGTAGTCATTATGTTGATTTTTTTCCTTTATGGTTCGAATATAGTTTTCAACATTACTTATCCCATAAAACGTTTTTTAATTATTTTAAATGTTTCCAAAATAATAAACTGATCTTTTAAAAGTAAGACACCATTCTCCTTCAAATTACTGTTATAAATTGGATTCCTCTCCTTAAGTTTTCCTAAGGCACTTGGTTCGCCCAAAGAAGTTTAAGTTGATTTAGAGTATTGGTTCTCATTTCATTTAGTGACCAGTGTTAAACCCCAAATAATCTTCATCTTCAAGAAAATACTCACTGGCATTTATTCAGTGTCAGGCTACGTGTTAAGGCGGTCCTATCCTATGAGGAGGATATGAAAGCACTGATCAAAACCAGCCCCAGCTCTCCCACCCAGCCTGTGGTCAAGACTGGCTAACCATCTGGGGCAACTGCTGGAGCCCCCTAGCAGCAAGCGCTGTCCCCTCTGACAGTTCTGTTTGTAGTCAGCAAGAGAAACAAAATACAAAATAGGAGAACAGTCAAGGGTACACAATGTTTTGGGGAAACTGGCACATTTTTTTAAGACCAAGTCATTGCTCTACATTTTAAGAAAAATTGTAAGATTATGGAAATTGGGACATTATATTTCTTAAAATGATCACTTAGCTTAGTTCTATATGTTGCCATCTTCATACATATTTTTATGGTAAGATGATAAACCAATTTATCTTCAATTACAAAAATATTAATGTGTAAGTCAGCAAAAGTGCTCCACAATAACTCTCAAGATCTTATTTAAGGAAAACCATTTATACCAGGAAGAATTGCAAGCACACTAATTCACATATCTTTATTCTACCTCTCCCAGGCAGTATGTTATCATATTTACTTTTTACAAAGTATAATTCTCATCATTTTTCTATAGATGAAAATTATAGTGTGTTAGGAGCCTTATGAGAAACTTTTCTTCCTTTTTGAGTGCTATTTCTTAAGAGAGAAAAAAATGGCTTGTGCTATTTTTCCACTTTTGAATTCCACAGAACCTGGAATATTAAGCAATTTTTTTAAAATAAGATCAAACATTTGGATTATGGCAAAAAAAATTAGTATTTCTTCAATCATGTCATTCACAATGAAAATCCTCCAAATAAATGTTAGATTTAAAAACAAGAAATAAATTGAAGTTCCAGAAATACACTACCAATGTTAACTAATGAACTGAGGTAGGAATTTTACACACACCCATATCAAAGGAAAAACTAAAGATATTTAAAAAAACAAAACAAACTCCCAACACAAAAGGTGCCAGACCAAATAAATTCATTAGAGAATTTTACCAAAACTCAGAAAGGGATTGACACATATTCTGCTCAAACTATTCCAGAACATAGGAAAGGATACATTCTCTATGAAGTCAGCATAAACCTCATATCAAATCCAGGCACAGGAACCACTCAAAGTCAAGTTACAGACCAAACTCCCTCATAACTACAGATGTGAATATTTTCAACAAAATGAACCAATAGAATTCACTAGCATATAAAATATAATATTAATAATAATACATCATGACCAACTGGGATGCTTACCAGGGATGCAAGGATGGTTCAACATTAGAAAGTCAATCTACATAATTCACCACATAAATAAAGCAAAGGAGGAGAATTCCGTGGTCATCTCATTGGTGCAGAAAAGACATTTGGTAAAACTGACACCCTTTCCTAACAAAAACTCTGGACAAGCAGGGATGGAAAGGAAAATCCTCAACATACTGAAGGGAATCCATTCAAAATCAACAACCAACATAATCTTCAGTGGAAAGAGACCGAAAGGAAACCCCTTGAGAAGAGAAACCAAGCAAGGATGTGCCCTATCATCACACCTAGTCAATATTGGACTAGAAGACTTTGCTAGAGAAATGAGGCAAGAGAGTGAGATAAAAGGTACTCTCCTTGGTAGGGAAACAAGATATTAGAACTAACAGAGTTTAGCAAAGTGGTGAGGTACGAGATCAACATACAAAATTCAACTGGATTTTGCTACACTAAGAAAAATAACTCCAAAAAGGAAATCAGCAAAATAATCCCATATACAATCCCACCACCACCTGGGAAGAATGCGGTCCTTGAAACGAAACAATCCACTCGATGCAACCAAAAGCACATCATTTGCCCAAAACCCAGGAGGCGGTCAGAAGGGACAGAGAAAGCTGAGGAACAGAGGCAAGAGGGAGAGAAAAGGTTAACTCGGGAAGAAAAAGGAAAGGGTGCTGACACATCACAGGGATTTCAACCAAGGTCACAGGAAAATATGTGTATGGATTATTGATTGAAAAGCTAACTTGCTATCATGCATTTTTTTCCTTCCACAATGTGTGTCCACTTGCTGAGTCATGCTTCTCAGTGGTTTAGAAATTACATAATGATAAAATGTGGCAGGTACATGAACAGAATAAGCTGGCTTAGAAGGGAGAAAGTCTTAGGAAATTTATTTTAATCCTAGGCATCTCTTAAGATGCTAGTCTAACATTTCTTTATTTTACTTATTTCGTTTTAAAAATTGACTTTAAAGGGTTAGATTTTTAAAATATCTCTTATTTAAGTTTCTCCAGTATATTACTAGAACTACCCAACGCAAATATATATATATATTCACAATAAAAGTCAGTGTGCACTAGAAAAAGAAGAGAATTTGTTGACTGAGTGCTTAATTTTGACTCCATAAATACAGAGCTTGACTCTCAAGCCACAATATTATACAGTCGTTACGCAAATAATATATTTGAGTTGAAGAAACAGCTGTCTGAATTTTATGTGAAGTTATTTAGACACTCAAACATTCCCTCTAAGAGCCAAAGGCACCTAAAATGGCATACGTTATAAGATCGAGCCAGCCCAGTGATAACTGTCCTTGACAATTCAAGGGAAAGATTCAAGTCAAATTTGTTGAGATTTAAGCAAACATTCACATACTATGTGGCCCTCTTTAAAAAAAAAAAATCCAACCTAAGAAAACATGCATGGCAATTGTTTAAATATACATTAATAGAGAAAGTAACTGTCATTTCTGGAAAACACACTGATCTGCTCAAATGTTCCCTGAAATCTCCAGAAGGAACTTCAGAATGCAGTAGACAGACCTGAATGACTCAAGGTGGGAGGCAGAATAACCTCCTAACAGCGCACCGTTCTGTACTTCTTGTGGTTTGACAGTGTGCCCTGTTACCTCATCAAAGTAAAATTAGTTAAAAATTATATTCAAGGAAATCTGGTCATCTTGATCATTCAAATCACACAGCAAATAGGCTCATTCTTCCCACTCACCATTCTGAGTGACAAAGTAAGTCTAGTGTTTCTTTCCCAGAAGAGTTCTTCCTAAGCAGAGCAGTTTTCTCCCTCCACTACACAGCTTCTGACATGGCAGCATCGATTCGGGCTGTTAGTGATTTCGTAGGAGACAATCTCCACCAAGTGGGATGATCCTGTGTAAGACTTCTAGGTGTGCTTACATGAACGTGATCATAGCGTCATCATGTGGAAAATGCATGTATGTAAGTTGAAAGAAGCAGCTGTCATAATTTTACACTAAATTTTTTGGGCATCCCAGCATTTAATCTAAGAACTAAAGATAACGAAAATGTCAGAGTTACAGAAATAGCTGCTACATACCACTACGGGCCAATGTATAAGCATCCAGATCTTGTCTAAGTTCCTCAAATTTATAACTCAATAAAAAAGAAACTCAAAATAAAACAACAACTCAAAGAAAAAGAAACTTGACAAATAAAATGTGTGGACAATTTATACAAGAGTCAGATCAGAGTCTCTCTTTTTTTCTCTCAAGCTCATTTCAAATTGTACATTGTTAAATTGACCATTAGAATTTTTAAATATAGACTTCACTTTTTAGCAAGGTCTGATTTTTTTTTCTTTTCTTGTGATTAAATTCAGATAACATAAAACTCCTCCTTGAGACAATTTTCAAGCACACTATTCAGAGACATTTAGTATATTCACAATACTGCACAGCCATTGATACTATTTAATTGCAGAGTATTTCCCTCACCTCTGGCCAACAGGAACATGTGGAATTAATAAGCTCGCAGTTTGATTGGAGGGAAAAGAGATAAATGGCTCAGCAAGCCCTGCCCCTCTCTCTTGCTCACTGGTGATCAGACCAGCATGCAGCTGCTTTGGCGAGTTCTCTGCCTCAACTTGCGAGCTACACTACCTGTGGAACAGCCACCCCATGGATCATGTCGCTAGAGCTTGAGGTCCCTTCAAGACCTGCTTTGCCACGCTGCTGGTGTATACATTGCTTGAGTTTGGTGCTAGTGGATCCTGTCTTCTTGCATTGACTGAATTTGATATCCCATCCAGGCCTGCTTCACTAAGCTCCTGAGCTGCTGACTGTTGGTGACCTATTTGCTGCCTGTGGCTGGACTGCCTATATTGCTCTCAGGAAGGCTCAGATGTCTGCTTCATTGACCTTGGACCCAGCAGCCCTCATATGTTGAAGAATTTCCAGTATATTAACTGCTCCAAGGAAGTGAGTAGAATTGAGCCCTCTGTACTGCTATGTGATGATATGTGTATAATCATAAGAGCCTTGGTTTTGTTTCTCTAGAGAACCCTGTCTAACACAACCCTCAAAATCAATGTAATTCCCGTTCAGCAGTCACCGCCTATTCCCTTCTCCCTGTGGCACTTGTGTCCACCAATCTGATATATGTCTCCATGAATTTGCCCATTCTTGGGATTTCCCATCAGTGGAATCATGCCACATGTGACCTGGCTTTCTTCACTAAGCATAATGAGGTTCATCCATGCTGAAGCATGCGAAAGTACTTCATAATATATGAGGCCAGGGTTATAAGTGGGGAGGGAAACCAAGATAAAGACTTCCCTATAAAGGGGACAGACTTTGGATTTTGCCCAAATGAGGAGGGAAGCTAAAGCAATGGACTGGATGGTTGACAAATGCTAACTTGTGTCAACTGGGGGAAGGTGGACCACAAGAAGGAGACAATAAATCAAGGACTGGAGAGGGCTAAACTCCTAAGGGGCTTGAGCAGTAGTTTAAACTCTGGAATACTAAGTTGATGATCTGAAGTGTAAACTCCCATCTCATTTGAAATTTTAAAACTTGTTAAAATGATAAAAAAAAATTTAATTTTGTGTGGAAGTTTTTGTTTGAGTAGCATTTCCTTGCTTTCATATTTAGCATTTTTAATAAGTGATTTTTTAAATCGTGAATGGGGGGTGTTGACATTTCAGACCATCAGCCCAACACTCAACAAAAACTCAGCCCTCATCAATCCGCCTGTATTCTATATGCCTCTACTGATTTCACTTCTCCTTCTCATGGATGTCTGTTCTCCCTTTCGTGCCTGTCAGTACTTGCCAACCTTCTAGTCTGTTGCTTCATCTTTCCACCCTTGGTCTCTTTCCCTTGGGACCCTCCAGACCCTTCCTTAGCCATTTTCAATTCTTTGGGGCATATATGTAGTTTTGGAATTCCTAGGCCATGTGGTAATTCTAGATTTAGCATTAAGAAAATGCTCAACTGTTTTCCATGGTGATGAACCATCTGACATTCCCATCCAAAATCTATGAGGGTTCCAATTTTATAGTGTTGATAAACAGCCAAGGCCTGTCATACATAAATTAATTCCATATTACCCACAGAACTTCAATACTGTCCTCCAGTTCACTCCCATTTATAGGACTGAGTAGAACTCTTTTTATAAGAGCAGCCAGCCTCATCTTTCTCCCATGGAGCACCTGGTGGCCTTGAACCATGGACTTTGTAGTTAGCAGCCCAGCCCTTCACCTGTGTGCCATCAGGATGCTTCAAAACTACATTATAATCACTGCCATCAAGTTGATGCTGACTCATAGCAACCCGATAGGAAAGAGTCGAACTGTCCCTGTGAGTGTCTGAGGTTATGATTTTTCCAGGGGGAACAAAGTCCCGTCTTTCTTCTTCAAGCAGCTGGGGGTCTCAAACAGCTGACCTCATGGTTAGCAATGCAACCGGTAATCACTGTGCCACCAGGACACCTAATTCCACACTAGGAATCCTCCATTTTATATTACTATCTGTATGTGCGAAGGGGAATTTGTAAGTAAGTACATACACGACTACTGTTTCCATTTACCACACTGAGAACCATGAAACACTCACATGGAAATTCCACCTAGGATCATAAAGGCAATGACGGCAACTGGAAAGGCCTTGATTGGCAATTAGTACACTGGACTAATGAAATCAGGCCTTAGCCAGTCAGCGTCTGTTCAATCAGTCACAGGCACCACGTGGATGGGCTCTGTGAAGAATGTTTCGGCACTGACAAAAATGTATGCTCCAAAGTATGGCTTCTAGAAGACATTGATCATATGTTTTTGAGAATTCATCTTGATGGTTTGTCTGTCTCTCTGATACCTGTCGCTACATGCCTTGTGGACCTGAAGCCATATTCAATAGAGAATTTTAAGCAGAAGAGTTACTATTATTGAAGACTGCCTTTTTGGTTGCCATGACAATGTGATCTAATCATAGCCAGTGCAGCTAGAAGGAATTGGAGAGATGCTAAGAGTATGTTCTCTGCTGTCCAGCCGAGAAACCACTGGTGCCATTATTTTTTATGCACATTATTGATAGAAACACCTATCACTGGGCATATAATTAGTGAGGGAGGGTAGAAATGCTAGAATGGGATCACTAACCATTTAGCCAAAATGCAAAACAATTTTATTTTCCAAAATTTTGTGTGGAGTTCTCCTTGCAAATCACTTGGGTGGTGAAATTCTAAATGTTTCCTTTTACTCTCAAAAGTACAATGAACGGGCAATGAATGATAAGCTCACTCTGAGACTTTGAGTACAGGGGTCCCAGAAAGACTGATCATGTTTGCCTTTGCTGCCCTGGCTCACCAAAATAACTGTGAGTCTAAATATTAACAGCTTTGGTTTAAAAACAAAAGAAAGAAAGAAATCCCAAGGCTTGGTGGGGAGATAAGAGTCGCATAAAGAGAGAAGTACCAGAGTGCGCAGGAGAGAGAACCGTGGAGATGGCTGAGATGGATAAATCAATCCCTGCAGGGAGAGAGAAGGGTGTCAATCCTCAACAAGACAGCCATCCTGGGGAGCAAGAGGGGTCACTTTTCTGTTCTGTTTCCTGTCCTCACTCCCTAAGTGAAAACATCCAAAGATTGGGAGCTGAGACATCTTGAAAGATATCTGAAAGGAAAATAAAAGGATTATAAGGAGACTATTTACCAGGAAGAAGTCCACTACCTGCTGAGTCAGTGGGACAGAGAACTGTACCATAGGCTGCAACTCAATCAAACTCACTGCCATAAGTCGGTGCCAATTCATAGTGACCCTATAAGGCAGGGTAGAACTGTCTTGTGCATTTCAGAGACTATTACTCTTTAGGGGAATAGAAAGTCCTGTCTTTATCCTGCAGAGTGGCTGGTGGTTTCGAACTGCTGACCTTTTGAACCACAGATCAGTGTGCAGCCACTATGGCCCCGGGGCACCATAGGATTATCGAGGCTGTAATCTTTATGGACGTTGCCCAATGGTTCAGTGGGTTGTGCATTGCCCTGGTAACTGCAAACTCAGCGGTACAAGCTCACTGGCCCCTATGTGAGAAAAGATGAGGCTTTCTGCTCCCACAAAGATTTACAGTCTTGGAAACTCAGGGGTTCCCTGTCCTATAGGGTTGCTGTAAGTCAGAATCAACAAGATGGCAGTGTGTTTGTTTTGCTGTTGGTATTTGGATTCATCTTTATATAAGGAGACCTGATGGTTCTGCTGAGTAAGTTTTGTGGTAACCACAAAATGAGTAGTTCAAACCTGGGAGGTCCTCCAGGGAGAAAGATGAGGCTGTCTGTTCCCATAACGATTTATGGCCTGAGAATCCCTACAAAGGGTAGCTATGGGTCAGGATAAACTTTATGGGGTTTGCTTTGGTGTTTCATTTGGTTTTTCTATAAAATTCATGGAAGCAAATGACCTCATTTTTCTCCTGTAGATCATTTGGTGAGTTTGAACAACCTACCACTGAGTCAATTCCAATTCATATCAACCCTATCTATAGGATTGCCAAGCTGTAAACATTCATGAAAACAGACTAGTTTGTCTGCTGTGGAGCAGCTCCAGGGTTTGAGCTGTCCACCTCAAGGTGAGCAGCCCAATGCCTAACCCAGAGCACCACCAGGATGCCCTGTGGCCTGAAACCCTCTCCCCAAAGCACCATAAGTACTTTGTGTCTCCCATGGAATTATTTGGAATAACTATTATTTTTTTACTGAGTCATCTTGGAAGCTTTAGTCTCTCTTGATGTTCCTGGGATCCTGGACTTCCAAAGCTGAGAGAGCCAGATTTGGGGTTAGGACTCAAAACAAGCAGACAGCAGTGTGGGGCTGCCTCTAGGTCTGAATCCCCCAGGAATGCAGCCAAGGGTAGCAGGGATTTTCTTGAATTCCACCAACAGGGAAAAGGTACTGCCAGGGACTTGAAGAAGGGCCATGGCTGTGGATTAAAGGGCTCACCTATCAGTTCTTCCCAGGCACGCACTGCCTAGGACACAAACCTTGGTCTCCCTGACACTGGGACCTCTGCTCTTCACCACAAAGCAATCATACAACCTGATTTATAACATGCTTTGGCATAATGCATAGGATATTTTCACATAGTAATAAATTATTTGTGCATCTCAAAAAACAAACCCTGCTTTATAAACTCATTGCCATTGAGTCCATTCCTCCTCCCAGCAACCCTGTTGGACAAAGTGGTGCTGCCCCTTTGGATTTCTGAGATCTTTACAAGAGCATCTTTCTTCTGTGGCCTGCCTCATAGTTAACAGAAAAGGCAGACATGAGGGCTCATACCTGGCTCATTGTAGGAGTTAGTACAAGGGAGGGGAATCGCTGAAGGTAGAGAAACTGGAATTACCAAAGAGCAGTGGATGACAGGGTGAAGACACCCCTGGTACAGTCTTTACAGAAGACAATCAAAAATTAATCTGCCATAGTCATTTTTCATCACATCAAACTCCCATATCATTGGTTCCACAGAACACTCTCCTTTCTATTTTTATTTGTGAAAGAATATCCCTCTCATAATTTAAAAAGTCAAAGAACACCACCTATGCTAACTTACTGTGGTTATTTTTATTGTGGGTCAGTGTTTGATCTGTAAAATCAGTGATTCAAACTCTGTCAAACATAAGTGATTCCCAATTCTACCTGACAAGTCTGGCTAGACTAGAGGACGGACACTGGTACAGATAGGAACTGGAAACACAGGGAATACAGGGCGGATGATCCCTTCATGATCAGTGGTGTGAGTGGTGATACTGGGAGGGTAGAGGGAGGATAGGTTGGAAAGGGGGAACCGATTACAAGGATCTACACATATAACCTCCCTGGGGGATGGACAACAGAAAAGTGGGTAAAGGGAGATGTCGGACAGTATAAGATATGACAGAATAATCATTTATGAATTATTAAGGATTCCTGAGGGAGGGGGAGCATGGAGGGAGGGGAAAAATGAAGAGCAGATGCCAGGGTCTTAGGTAGAGAGCAAATGTTTAGAGAATGATGAGGGCAATGGATGCACAAATATGATTTACACAATTGATGTATGTATGGATTGTGATAAGAGTTGTATGAGCCCCAATAAAATTATTTTTTAAAAAACAGGAGTGATTCAAACTCTGTCAAAGATGAGGATTTCTACTCCTTTAAGGGAATCCAGGACAGATGATCCCTCCAGGACCAGTGGTGAAAGTGGCAATACTGGCGGGGGGGGGGGCGGGGGGTAGAGGGAGGGAGGGGTGGAAAGGGGGAACCTATTACAGAGATCTACATGTGACCTCCTCCCTGGGGGATGGACAACAGAAAAGTGGGTGAAGGGAGACGTCAGACAGTGTAACACATGTAAAATAATAATTTATAATTATCAAGGATTTGTGAGGTGGGGCTAGTGGGGAGACGGGGAAAATGAGGAGCTGATGCTAGGGGCTTAAGTGGAGAGCAAATGGTTTGAGAATGATGAGGGTAACGAATGTACAAACGTGCTTGACACAATTGATGTATGTGTGGATTGTGATAAGAGTTGTATGAGCCCCCAATAAAATGATTTAAAATTTTTTAATTAAAAAAGTTTTACATTCTCACAAACCATAAAGAGCCATTCAATTGGGACATACAGGGTGGCTCTGAATTAGAATCCACTTGATGGCATTCGGTTTGGTTTGGTTTGGTCCATTCTTTAGGTATTGATGAAATAGGGTGTCATTGACTCAGATATCCATAGCTTTCCTTGTATTTTGCCTCTTGGGATAATTTGACTTCTCCCACTTCTTCTTACACAAACCGATTGAATTATCTTGGCCTATTTATTATTACAAATAATTCTCTCCTGAAACATATGGGGCTATTAGGCAAGCATTGGAAATGTTTGGTTCTTGCTTGTGTCATGTGGTAATTCTATGCAGCAGGACAGAGGCTCCATCAAGTACTTAGAGAAGTTGGGGTTTTTTCTTTAGGCTTCAGGCTTTGGATGAGCTTTGATCCAATTTTCTCAGTTGGCTCCTCCTGGAGCAGCATGCAACTTGGCGAGGTGCCCCATTAGGATGCAGGGAGAGTCCACAGATTTCCCTGCTTGCAGACAAGCCAGTCTGTCAGTTCAGCTGCTGGAGGGTATTCTGTAGCCTGAAACACCTAGCATACTCCCTGGGAAATAGATCTTAGAAAAATTAGTTTCTTTTTAAGTGTGTGCCTCCATCCCTATACTCTGAATACGGAGGAGAATTCCCCCACCCCAAACTCCCAAAGTTAGGTATGATGAAAACATTTTTGCTTTTCTTTTTGCATCAAAGCAAGAGTAGATCAAAATGTTTATTTTTTTTTCTTCTTTTACATTTTATTAGGGACTCCAACAACTCTTACCACAATCCATACATATACATACATCAATTGTACAAAGCACACCCATACACTCCCTGTCCCAATCACTCTCAAGGCATTTGCTCTTCACCTAAGCCCCTTGCATCAGGTCCTCCTTTTTTTCCCCCCCCTCCCTCCCTTTTCCCCCCTCCCTCATATGCCCTTGGTAATTTATACCTCGTTATTTTGTCATATCTTGCCCTATTCGGGGTCTCCCTTCCCCCCTTCTCTGCTGTCCCTCTCCCAGGGAAGAGGTCACATGTGGATCCTTGTAATCAGTTCCCCCTTTCCAACCCACTCACCCTCCACTCTCCCAGCATCGTCCCTCACCCCCTTGGTCCTGGAGGTATCATCCACCCTGGATTCCCTGTATCTCCAACCCTCCTATGTACCAGTGTACAGCCTCTGTCCTATCCAGCCCTGCAAGGTAGAATTCGGATCATGGTAGTTGGGGGGAGGAAGCATCCAGGATCTGGGGGAAAGCTGTGTTCTTCGTCGATACTACCTCACACCCTAATTAACCCATCTCCTCTCCTAAGCCCCTCTATGAGGGGATCTCCATTGGCTGACACTTGGGCCTTGGGTCTCCACTCTGCACTTCCCCCTTCATTTAATATAATATATATATACACATACATATATACATATACACATAAATACACATACATACACACACTTATATCTTTTTTTTTTTTTGCATGATGCCTTATATCTGGTCCCTTGGGCACCTCGTGATCGCACTGGCCGGTGTGCTTCTTCCATGTGGGCTTATTTGTTTCTGAGCGAGATGGCCGCTTGTTCACCTTCAAGCCTTTAAGACCCCAGACACTATCTCTTTTGATAGCCGGGCACCATCAGCTTTCTTCACCACATTTGCTTATGCACCCATTTGTCTTCAGCGATCCTATCATGGAGGTGTGCAGTCAATGATATGATTTTTTGTTCTTTGATGCCTGGTAACTGATCCCTTTGGGACCACTCGATCACACAGGCTGGTGTGTTCTTCCATGTGGACTTTGTTGCTTCTGAGCTAGATGGCCGCTTGTTTATCTTCAAGCCTTTAAGACCCCAGTCACTATCTCTTTTGATAGCCGGGCACCATCAGCTTTCTTCACCACATTTACTTGTTCACCCATGTTGGCTCCAGCTGTTGTGTCGGGAGAGTGAGCATCATAGAGTTCCAATTTAATAAAAGAAGGTATTCATGCATAGAGGGAGTGTTTGAGTAGAGGCCCAAGGTCCTTCTGCCACCTTAATACTTGACCTATAAATATAGACACAAAGATCTATTTCCCCAACCTCCTATATATATTTGCATGTACATGTCTTTGTCTAGACCTCCATGAATGCCCTTTGACTCCTAGCTCTTTCCTCCATCTCCCTTGACCTTCCTCCTGCCCTACTACCATGCTTCATTGCCACCTGGGCTAGAGTATACCTCTTCTCTAAGCAACCTTACCCTTGATCATTTCCCACCAGGCCTGCCACTCCCCCTTCTCTACCCTTTGGGGTCCCATGTTTTTTCCCTTGTCCCTGGGTTTGTTAACACCACTTCCTTACCCCCCCCTACCCCCCACCCCAAGTCCCCCCGGAACTGTCGGTCCCGTTGTTTTTCCTCCAGATAGTTCATCCAGCCTGTCCTATTCAGACAGACCTGTGGAGTCACTAACATGCACGAAAACTAGACAGAGGAAAACAAAGCAACAGTATACAACCAGACAACAAAAACAAACCACTGACAAAGAACAGAATAAAACAGTTCACAAGAGAAAAGCTTGTAGTTAGTTCAGGGATCGTTTGCTGGCCCTTAGGAGCGTTTTCCAGTCCAGTCTATTGGGGCACCACGCCCTGGCCCCGAAGTCCACTTTCAGCATTCCCTGGGGACCTTGCCACTCCATTCCCTTGCTGTTCCGCTGCACTCCCCCAGTGCATTGCCTCGGTGTGGTGGGATCAGGTCAGGTGCAATTCCCACACTGTGTCTCTGGTGCTGTCCCCTGTATCGCCCTTAGTCACTGAGGGGCATCATGTCTCATAGTAGGGCCAGCCATGTTGTTCTCTCTGTGGACTGGCTGCTCTACTCAGGAACATCATCATCACGGCCTGGTGGGCCAGGCTGTGCTCCACTCTCTCCTCCTGCCCCTTCATCTGCTCCCGTGTGCTCTGATCAAATATGTCCATCTCCCATAGCTGCAGGATCAATGTCGTCCTTTGGAACAAGTTCTTCTCGGGGGAGGGGCAGGAATCCACTTAATTTATGGTGCTGGGGCCTGCCTCCCAGACCTCTCCACCGGTTCCGTCCTCCACGCCGGGATAATGCATTCACACCTTGCGACACTGGGTTGAAGTCTGGTCCCACTTTCCCTGTGGAGATATAAACAATACCCTCCCCTTGGGTGGATTAATGCCCCATTTCTGTCATGCTGATTGTACTTACCTCAGGGGACTCATGTTGTACCTGTCCCTTTGGGACTGGCTTACCTCGCTTAGCATAATTCCTTCCAGCTCTTCCCATGAAGTAACGTGTTTCATGTGCTCATCGGTGCTTTTCAGTGCTGCATAATACTCCATTGTGTGTATGTGCCAAAGTTTGCTAATCCACTCGTCTATCGATGGAAACTTAGGCTGTTTCCAAGTATTTGCTATTGTGAATTGTGCCGCAATAAACATTGGAGCGCATATGACTGGTCGTGTTTTATTTGCTGCTTCAACCGGGTATATGCCCAGTAGAGGGATGGCTGGGTCGTAAGGTAGATCAATTTCCATTTTCTTTAGGTATCGCCAGATTGCTTTCCACAGTGTCTGTACAAATCTGCACGACCACCAGCAGTGGAGGAGGGTTCCTATTTCACCACAGTCCCTCCAACACTTGTTGCACTCTGATTTACTGATCTGGGCTAGCCTCAGGGGTGTTAGGTGGTATCTCATGGTTGTTTTGATTTGCATTTCTCTTATGGCAAGGGACTTCGAGCACTTTCTCATATATTTATTGGCCATATTGATCTCCTCTCTAGTGAAAGTTCTTCTCATTTCTTTTGCCCACTTCCTTAGGGGGTTAACTGTTTTCCTCTTTTTGCAGGTCATGATGGTTTTGTAGATTTTAGTAATGAGCCCTTTGTCTGACGTGTCATTACTAAAAATCTTCTCCCAGTCTGTGGGTTGCCTTGTCACCCTCTTGGCAAAGTCTTTCGAGGTGCACAGGTGTTTTATTCTTATTAGATCCCATTTGTCGATTTCCAGATCACCTGTGTGTGTCCCCTTCCCTGTTGCAGTGAGCCTATGTGCTCCCTGGGCCAGTGCTCTGAGATTAGTCCCGATTCCTTCCTTAATGGTCCTGATGGTTTGGGGTTTGACTTCTAGATCTGTGATCCACCTTGAGTGTATTCTTGTGCATGGGGTGAGGTAGACTTCTTGTTTCAACTTTCTACATGTGGATATCCATTGTTTCCAGCACCACTTATTAAAGAGGGCATCTGCTTCCCACTTGACGTTTTTGGGACCCTTGTCGAAGATCAGTTGTCTATATGCTGATGATTTTACTCCTGGGCTTTCTATTCTTTTCCACTGGTCTGAGTGTCTATCATTGTGCCAGTACCATGCTGTTTTGACCACTGTAGCTGTGTAGTAGGCATTAAAATCAGGCAGGGCGAGTCCTCCAATTGTGTCCTTCTTCTTGAGGAGTTCTCTGCTAATTCTGGGTTTCTTCCCTCTCCATATGAAGTTGGTGGTCAGTTTTTCCAATTCTTTGAAGAAGGTTGATGGTAATTGGATTGGTATAGCATTGAACTTGTAGAGTGCTTTAGGAAGAACTGTCATCTTTACTATGTTCAGCCTACCTAACCATGAGCAGGGGAGCTTCATCCATTTGTGAAGGTCACTTTTGGTTTCCTGTAATAGGGTTTTATAATTATGCTTATATAGGTCTTTAGTATTTTTTGTTAAGTATATTCCTAGGTATTTCAGTTGTTCTTGGCTACTGTGAAGGGTACTTCCCTCTTAATCGCCTCTTCCATGGCCCTGTCCGATGTGTATAGAAACCCTACCGACTTCTGTTTATTGATCTTGTATCCTGCTACCCTTCCGTATTCCTCTATTGCTGTAAGTATTCCAACTGTGGAGTTTTGGGGGTCTTCAATGTATAGGATCATGTCATCTGCAAATAACGATAGTTTCACCTCCTCCTCTCCCAACTGGATCCCTTTGATGTCCTTCCGCTGTCTTATGTTGTTAGCCAGAACCTCCAAAACGATATTGAATAGAAGAGGGGACAGGGGGCATCCTTGTCTTGTACCCTTTTTCAGTGGTATTGTTCTTGTCTTTTCTCCATTGACTATGATGTTGGCTGTTGGTCTTTCATAGATAGCTTGTATGAGCTTGAGGAACTTACCTTCCAATCCTATCTTCATGAGTGTTTTGATTAGGAATGGATGCTGGATGTTGTCAAATGCTTTTTCTGCATCTATGGATATTATCATATGGTTTTTATCCTTTTTCTTCTCGATGTGGTGTATGATATTGATGGATTTTCGGGTGTTAAACCATCCCTGCATCGCTGGGATGAATCCTACTTGGTCGTGGTGAATGATATGTTTGATGTTCCTTTGTATTCTATTGGCCAATATTTTGTTAAGGATTTTTGCATCTATGTTCATTAGAGATATTGGTCTATACTTCTCTACACTTGTGGGGTCTTTTCCCTGTTTGGGTATCAAAGTAATGCTGGCTTCGTAAAATGAGTTTGGGAGCTTGCCGTTCTTTTCTATGTTATGGAATACTTTGTGGAGGATCGGTGTCAGCTCTTCCCTGAATGTTTGGTAAAATTCTGCTGTGTAGCCATCTGGCCCTGGGGCCTTTTTCCTTGGTAGGTTTTTGATGACACTCTCTATTTCTTCCTTCGCTATGGGTTTGTTGAGGTTCTTGATCTCTGTCTCAGATAATCTAGGGATAGATTGTTTTTCTAAATATTTATCCATGTCTTCCAGGTTTCTGAATTCATTAGAATACAAACCTTCATAGTACTTTGTGATTATCCTTTTTATCTCATTGGGGTCTGTTGTTATTGCCCCCGATTCATCTCTTATCCTGGCTATTGATGATTGTTCCTTTCTATCTTTGGTAAGCTTTGCCAGGGGAGTGTCAATTTTATTAATTCGTTCATAAAACCAGCTTCTAGTTGCGTTAATCCTTTGCATTGTTCTTTTGTCTTCCCACTGGTTTAACTCCGCCCTGATTTTTATTATTTCTTTTCTCTTGCTATTGGAGGGGTAGTTCTGTTGACTCTGTTCTAGTTGTTGGAGGTTTTGTGTTAACATATCTGTCATATGCCTTTCTTCTTTTTTCATGTATGCATTCAGTGATATCAAGCTACCTCTGATAACTGCCTTTGCAGTGTCCCATAAGTTTTGATATGTTGTATGCTCGTTCTCATTAGTTTCTAGAAATTTCCTGATATCCTCTCTGATCTGGACCTTAACCCATTCATGTCGCAGGAGATCGTTGTTTATTCTCCAATTGGTGACCCTTGCTTTTCTGGGTGCCCTCCTATTAATCTCCAGCTTTATGGCATGGTGGTCTGAGAAAGACGTCTGGATAATATCTATGTGTTTGAATTTACTCAGGCTGTCCTTGTGCCCCAGCATGTGATCTATTCTTGAGAAAGATCCGTGTGGATTGGAGAAGAATGTGAAACCTTTTGCTTTTGGATGAAAGGCTCTATAGATGTCTATCAGGCCCTGTTGCCTAATTACATTGTTTAGCTCTCTGGCCTCTTTGCTGAGCTTCTTTCCCTGTGACCTGTCTTTCTCTGATAGTGGAGTGTTGAAGTCCCCCACTATTATTGTTGTTTCCGTGATTTCTTCTGTCATTTTTTTAATAGTTTGTTTGACGAAATTTGCCGCACCATTATTAGGTGCGTAAATATTCAGTATGCTTATTGCTTCCTGGTTTACTGAGCCTTTGAGCATTATGTAATGTCCCTCTTTGTCTCTTTTTATGTTTTGGATCTTGAGATCCATTTTGTCGGAGATTAAGATAGCCACTCCTGCCTTCCTGGAGTTACCATTTGCTTGGTAAACTTTCTTCCAGCCCTTTATTCTCAGCATATGCTTGTCTGCTTGCTTAAGGTGTGTCTCTTGCAGGCAGCAGATTGATGGGTTATGTTTTCTAATCCAATCCTCCAGCCTCTTTCTTTTAACATATGAATTGAGCCCATTTGTATTCAAAGTGATTATTACAATCTCTGGCTTCATGGTTGCCATATTCTGTTTTGTGTTTTGGGTCTTTGCCTATCTTCCTTCATATCAGTGTACTGCGTTTGAGTGGAGGGTTTCTATCCTGTCCTCTTTTCCATCTGATACCGTGTTGTCCTGGTACGTGTTGCTGGCATGTTGGCTTCTAGATGGAGATGGGCTATATGGTGGTCTCCTGGAGGTTCTAGTTGGAGCTTGATCTTCTGGCCTTAGTGAGTCAGCCAGTATGTTCTGCAGGGTCGGGTGACTTGCAGTATATTTTTTGAGTTCTTCCTTGTCCTGGAAGACCCTTATCTTACCCTCTATCTTAATGGATAACTTGGCAGGGTATAGGATTCTGGGGGAGGCATTTTTATCTTTCAGAATTTGGAAGATGCTGCTCCATTCTCTCCTCCTCTTCATGGTTTCAGCTGATAAGTCTGAGCATACCCTTACCTGCGCTCCTTTGTATGTGACTGTCTTCCTTTCTCTTGATGCTCGTAGAATTTTCTCTTTTTCCTCTAAGTTGGATAATTTTACAATTATATGCCTTGGCGTGTTCTTCTTGGTGTTTAGCTTAGCCGGCGTCCTCTCTGCTTCCTGTATGAGAGTCGGATTCTCCTTTGTTAGGTTGGGGAAATTTTCTTCCAGGAATTCCTTTGCTATCTTGGCGGTCGATTTGTGTGTTATGTTGTGTTCCGGTAGACCGATTATTCGAATATTATTCCTCTTCATAGCATCTGTCATTGATCTCAGGCTGTCTTCTGTTTCTTTAATTTTCCTATCTGATTGTTTTTCTCGCTTGCTTCGTTTGGTTTGAGCGTCCTCGAGTTCACTGATACGGTTCTCAGCCTCCTCAAGCCTAGATATAGCTTCTGTGACCTTTTGTGTGGCCTCTGCTACCTCCTCTGTTAGTTTCTGCAGTTCCTTTTGGTGGATAGTATTCATCCCCTCTATTGTGGACTTCATCCCCTCTATTGTGCATTTCATCCCTTCTATCGTTGCATCCTTATTTTGGTTTGCTTCTCTTAGCTCCTGTATTACTGCAAGCAGAGTTCTGAAGATTTCCTTTTGTGGCTGATCTATATCTGTTTCTTCTATGAGTGACGTTAGGTCTGTTAAAGTGCCTCGTTTTTCTGATTTTTTTGTTGGGAGTGATGTGGTCTGTTGATTTTTCCTTGGTCCTTTAATAGGCCCCATGCTTCTGGGAGACAGGAGTAACCTTATTGTGTGGAGGCTCAGGCCACTGTGCCGTCTCCTGGGGTGGCTGGGGCGGGCTGCGGCAGGCTTAGGGCTGGCACTGGGGACCCAACAGGGCCCCAGGTGGTGAGAGCTGGCTGGAGCTCACTGACGGCTCCTCAGGGACTGCAAAGCCGAGACCCAGGCTCCACTGCAGGTGGAGTGTTTGATCTGCCCGGGCTGTGAGCGGGCGCGGGGAGGCCCCTTGGATAGCTGCGCAGGCAGCTGCGGGACACTGCAGGGAACAAAGGTGTTCGCTCTCCGCCGTTTTGGCGCGAAACCGCAGGGGGTAATGGCGCCGGCAAAGGAGGCTTGGCGCGAAACTGCAGGGGGCAATGGCGCCCTTCCTCTGCTCAGGCTCAGAGTCGCGGCCGCCGGGGTCCCCGCAGCACCCTGGGGAGGGCACCTACTCTTGTGCCTTGCGCAGGGGGGGGGCCCTTGGTGGGCAGACTCAGCAGCGCCGGGGCCGCGGCGCACCGCGGAAGCTCAGGGTCCGGGACAGGCGCGGGTTGGGCTATGGCTCCTGTTGGCGGGAAGTGCTCAGCTCAGGGTCCCCGCCAGGAGTGGAGCTGGCGCTAGGCTGCCAGGGGCTGGCGGGGGCGGGCGGGGGTGGGAGGCCAGCGCACGGAGGGCAGGTGGAGAGGTCCGCGGCAGCGGTGCGGGTGGATGGTCCCCAGTGGGGGTCGCCAGACAACCCGCGGGTCCGCTCCCCTGAGCTTGGATGAATGGAGGGAGGGACGTGGGCCCGAGGGCAGATCGCTGCCCTGCGGGGAGAGGGGAACTGCGGGAGAGGAAAGCTTCTCTCCCAGTGGAGATCCGCGAGTGGGGAGTGGGGAGTGGGCCGCTGGAGTAGGCAGGGCAGACAAGTGGCTCTGGGCTGGCGTCCGGTTTGGGGATGGAGCCTAAGCCGGTCGCCAGTGAGCTCACGGCAGCTTAGTGGCCAGAGATGTCCCACTAGTCCGGTCCTCTTTCACCTAGACCCCTGCTCTGGACAAATACGTGGGGTAGGACTGGGGTGCTGTCCCAGGGGGATATTTCACTCACCAGACTCTTACTATTCAGCTACCTGGTCGCCAATCCCGCTTTGTTTGGAGGAGCTCTCAGAGTATGCGGGTGTCCCTGTCGGCCATCTTCCCCCTCTCCCCCAAAATGTTTATTTTATAAAAGTATAAATAAACCAAACGGATAGTGAAATAAACATACCATTTTTTGTATTTTATTTTATTTTATTAAAAAACATTTTATTAGGGGCTCATACAACTCTTATCACAATCCATACATATACATACATCAATTGTATAAAACACATCTGTACATTCTTTGCCCTAATCATTTTCTTTTTTTTTTCTTATCTTTTTTTTAAATTTTTTTTTAATTTTAACAATTTATTAAGGGCTCATACAATTCTTATCACAGTTCATACATATACATACATCAATTGTATAAAGCACATCTGTACAGTCCCTGCCCTAATCATTTTTTTCTCCTCTTTTCTTTTTTTACATTTTATTAGGGACCCATACAACTCTTATCACCATCCATACATATACATACATCAATTGTAAAACATACCATTTTTAAAAGATCCCAGCCTGGGTTCAGTGCTGGACATTAGTAAGCAATTCCAAGTTCAGGTTGCCTTGGCGCTTCTCCTGGATGCTATGAGGTCTCCACCTTAAGTATTTCTAATTCAGCTTGTAACTGAATTCCACCTTAAGTTTCTCTAATTCAGCTCGTAATTCATCCTCTACCTTGTCACCATCCCAATTATCCTCCCTGACAAGTGAGTCTTCATCTAAGCCACCCCTGTCTTAGTAAATGTTTTTTTTAAAAATCCGTTGTCTCTCCATTCCCAAATAGACATCTCAAAATGTCTTATAAGTATGACACCATATCTCTTTGGCAGGGAACTCCTAGAACTTGTCGTCCTCAAAGACACCCAAGTCTACTGGCTGCTTTTTCTCTGTCATCGCATCCCTCTGAGCCAAAGTCACCCGGGCCAGTTTAAAAGTGCCTCTCTCGTGCTTCCTCCCAGGAACTTGAAAACCATCTTCCATTGGATTCCGCTTTACATGACAGTGAGGAGAGTTCCAGAGCATGATGCTCACTCTCTAAAAGAATATTTGAAATGACTAACCTCAGAATTTCTGAGATGGGACAGGGTTCCTTCCAACATCCATGGGAACGAGAACCCTTTGTCGTTTCCCACTTGGTGGTAGAGCCACTACCCCAGGTGGGCAGAATTGGAAGTCCCTGGTCATAGGAACTCCCTGAGTAATGTCTCAACCTGGGACTTTGCGGAGGCCTTCCATTGCCTTGCTGACCCTGTAGAAGAGAACAGAATTTCCCCACAGGGCTTCCATGGCAGTGACCTTGATGCACACAGACTGTCAAATCTTTCTCTCAAGGAACGGTGGGGTTGAACCATTGACCTTCTGATTCGCAGCAGATGCTTTCACCACTTTGCATTCTGACCAAGTCTCTGTGGAGAAACGTGAACTCCCCCTCACCACAGCAAACAGAGAAATGAGTGACCTCACGGCCATTGAGTCAATTCCATCTGTAGTGGCCTGATAATACAGAATAGAATTCTGCCCCTGTGGGTTTCCAAGTCTGTTTACCCCCTCCCTCCCCGCTCCTCCCCTCCCTCATGAACCCTTGATAATTTATAAATTATTATTTTATCATATCTTATACTGTCCGACATCTCCCTTCACCCACTCTTCTGTTGTTCATCCTTGTAATCAGTTCCCCCTTTCTAACCCCCTTCCCTCCACCCTCCCAGTATCACCACTCTGAGCAAGTCTTTAAATCTTTGTGGAAGTAGAGAGCCTAGTCTCTCTCCTGAAGAGCTACAGGTGTATTCAAATTGCTGCCCACGGGTTCACAGTTCAGTGTGTAGCTCACCACACCACTACCTCCCTACCAAAAACCTCATTGCCCTCGAGTCGATGCAGACTCATAGAAGACCCTGTAAGACAGGGTGGAGCTGCCCCTGTAGGTTTCCAAGACTGTCGATCATGAAGGAGGTAGAAAGTCTCCTCTTTCTCTGAATAAAGAAGCTGGTAGATTTTGACTACTGGTCTTTGGGCTAGCAGGCCAACATGCAACGAACCTATGTACTCCGCCTTGATTTCGTGTCAGCTGCCACAGAAGGGAGGAGCCCTCTGAAAAGTGCTTATGAAAACATGACCTCAAAGTGGTAGTCTCAGCATTATCTGGAAACTTGTTATAAATGCAAATGGTCAAATCCCACCCCACTGAATGAGAAACACTGGGGTGAGATCCAGAAATACGGGATTCATCAGGCCCTCCAAGTTACTGGGTGGCTGAAAGCTTACGCCGGTTTCATATCATCATTTGGAGGTTTGATAACTTATTTAAGTTGCTGAATACAAACATAAGGATATGAAACATAAACCCCTACCTAATTCACACACCAAAAATATTATTATAAGACTGCCGCTTAAGAAAATATCCGATGCTGTTTCTTCATCCTGTTACCAGCATTGTGCATACAATCTTAGACCTTGTGCCTAAGCCTGCTCAGCTTTTCATGTTTTCACAAGATGCCGTGAGATTTTTTTCCTCCCTACTCTGATATTTAAGGGGTTTAATTTTTTATGATAGTAAATATATGGATAACAAAACTTTAAGGGACTGCAAAATAGGAAGTTGAGCCCAGGGGGTTGGGCCCTCAAATATTATCTTCAAATATCATCTTCCATAGACTCTTAAAGTTGGTTCTTGGTGTAAAATTGGACAGGAGCAAATGGCTCAAATGGAGCCATTCTTTTTCTAGGCCTCTAATACTTGGGTTGGCTACACTAACATGACTTAGCAAATGCAAACTCAAGAAAGATGGCAGTAAAGTTTTGGCCATAGGCTGACCACAAATCAATTATTCTTGGATTTTAAAAAAAGAAAGAAAATTGATAGAAAACTTTTAAATCTATGTTTGATTTGTTTTTTTGTAATTTTTTGCTTCCTCTTCTGAATTCTCTCTCCCAAGGGAATGGCATACTTTTTCAGGGTCAGGCATGGATGAGTAGGCAGTAGACGAATGGTCTCCTCAATTTCTTTTCATTAATGATTGCTTAAAAGAAAATCACAGTTATTAAAAACTACTTCAAACTATATTTGAATTGAGAGAGATAGCCACTCTGAGAATTTTCAGACAATTGGTTCCCATTTTTAATAAAGCCAACCCCAAAGCCCATAGCTGTCAAGTTAACTCAAGCTCGGCGTGACCCCATAGGACAGAATAGACCTGCCCCATGGAATGTGCCAGACTACTAAAGCCCTATGGAGGCAGACTGCCACATCTTTCTTTCCTGGAACAGGTGGGGTTTTGAACAGTCAAGTTTCCCATTAGTTGCTGAGTGTGTAAACAACTGTCTCCCCGGGGGCTCCTTACAGCCAGCACAAGAGGTATGAGATGTAAGTCTCCAGGTTTCTGGTGGATTTCTCTTTACCCAGTAATTTTAAAAGGAGTGTGAAAATTGCCTTATTGAAAATATCCTTGGACAAGTATGTGGGTGTTAGAAAGGTTTTTAAATGAATCAAAAGAGCAAGGAAAAAAACGTAGGAAAATTGAGAGTGTTTGATTGGGTGGTATTTAAAAATAGATTTCAAAAAATGTAATTCATAAAAGGAATAATTTACTCAAGAAAAGCCTGGTTACATTCTGCATGCCTCTTACTTCCTGCTCTACTCTCAATGGAAAATGGTTTTATAATTTTCCTTCCATTATCAACAGAGGAAGCCGAAGGGGTCTGAAAGGGCGGATGAATGCCTCTTCTCTTCTTTGTTAAGGGGAAAGCAGAGGTGCTAGACAAGCCCACTACAGTCCACTCTCTGCCCATGAGACCAATTATGGTCCACGCAGGAAGCCATCTCTAGGCCAAGAACAGCCGGATCTGGTTCTCTGCAAAGACAGTATTGCTCAGGCAGTTGACACAGGAAAGGAGAGTGAGGATACAAAAAACATTCTTCAAATGTCTTGAAAATGACGATGCCAACAAATGTACAAATGTGCTGGACACAATGGAAGGTGTAAGGATTGTGATAAGAGATGTACGAGCCCCCAATAAAATGATTTTTTAAAGCATGCTTCATTAAAGGAACTTTCCAAATTACTACCCAGTGTATGATTTTGATTCAATTAATATCTCATCTGTAAGGTTATTGTCCTGAAGTGGCTTTTGAGTGGCTGTGATTCTGGAAGCACTGCCGCCAGTATTTCAAATACCAGCAACTGTGACGGACATATTTCACAGAAGTTCCAGATTAAGACAGACTAAGATACACTTTTTTAAAAAGGAAGTGACGATCTACTTCTAAAAAAAAAAAAAGAAAGAAAGCACATCGGCCAGTTAAAGCCTTCTAAATAGCAGTAGCACATTTTCTAATAGAGTTCTGGATGATGTGCCTCTCAGGAGGCAAGGTATTTCAAACCCAGCTGCGGAAGAGCTCCCTCGTCAAAGGACAGCTAGCCTTCGTGATGTGGATGGAACAAAATGTTCAGACCCTTCATTTGCTGATGAGGCACAACTCGACGTGACGGGGAGGAAAGCTGTAAACATGCTTCAATAATCAGCATGTAAAACATGTGAAGTATGAATCTAGGGAAATGGGAAGTCATCAAAAATGAAATAGAATGCTTAAAGATCACTATTCCTAGGTATTAGTGAGCTGAAACAGACTGGGATTGGCCAGTTGTAAGTGGATAATCATATAATCTTACTATACCAAGAACAACAAACGGAGACAAAATAGTGTCACACCCATCTTCAAAGAGAACATTTCCAAATCGATCTCAAAGTACAACGCTGTCAGTGACAATATTCCTACTTCTACAGTGAAACCCGGTTAATACAACTGTTAGTTGAATTTGTGCAGTAACAACAAATGCCAAAGTGAGGAAACTGAATATTTTTGCCAACTTCTGCAGTCTGAAATTCATGGAATACACAATCAAATGCATTGAAGGTTACCAGTAATGAGAATGCAGAAGTTGGAAGGCAAACAGGAGGGTCAGCAGTTGGTCACCAGAGATTGACGGACAGAAAGTGCAAGCCCAATGACCATTTCTCAAACATATCTTTTTCAACAGCATAGATGGGAACTGTGTGATTGGCATAAACTCAATGGCAGTGAGTTTTGAGTTTCTATACACATGGACTTCATTGGATGGAATACATGGGAATCCAATCAAGTGGATTCTATGGAAGGAGACATTGGAGAAGCTAAGTATCTTCAGTCAGAGCAAAGTCAGGTCCCACTGCAGGATGAAACATCGAGTATTCAAACTGAAGCTGAAAAATAATAAAAATAAAGCATGTTCACAAGAGTGAAAATAAATCTTTGAACATATTTCTCCTCAACTAAGAAACTATGTCAAGAATGATTTTACCCATTGAACACGAATGACCACAGGTCAGATGAGTGGTGGGATGACAGAAAGACACATGTGAAAATGGAAAGGTCGTTCAAAAACAGACACTGTTTAATTCTGTTGTACAAAGAGTCACTATTATTTGGAACCGACTTTTCATCACCAAACAATAATCTAGTATTCTAGAGACAGAAAATAGCATGAATATGATTGCCCATTTCTCTACACCGTCAAAGCTGTGAGTGACAGAGCCTGCGTGAAGCTGAGACCCATCACAGCAGGGACCCTTCATCTATTGCCCACTGAGAGAGAGGGAGCGAAAGTATGAAGACCGCATCCTGCCACAGGCAGAAACCCATCAAGGGCCACTAAAACAAGGCGGTCAATTGAGTTCTGGCTCTCACAGGTTTCACTATATTAACATGGATCTAGGTAGAGTTTGTTTAAAAACCATATTTGTATACATGTGTGCGCTCTGTGAGATATGCGGTGAAATTCCTTGAAAAGTGTTATGAATCATGTGAATAAACATTTTAAAAACTTGATATTGTGATCTGTACTTATAAGTGTATATGTATGTAATATGTCAAAAAATAGCCTGATATTTTGTACACACGGAACAATGACTAGGCATCAGTATTCCACTGGACTTTCATTGTGCTAGAGTTTAAATTCTGAGCGCCCTGTTTGCAGAAAGCCACAGAGAACAGGTAAGCCACCACATGTCTGCCAGTTTGCTGTCCTGCGGGGACTATGGGTTGCTTTGATGCTGGGAGCTATGTCAGTAGTATTCCAAGGCCAGCAGGGGCACTCAAAGTGAACAGGTTTCAGCAGAGCGTCCAGACTCAGAACAGATGACAAAGAACAAACAGGCTGTCCACTTCTGAGGAATTAACCTGTGAAATGTTTGACTATCATAGAATCATGGTCACATACTGAAAATCTCATGAATAGAAGCCCACGACGGAGATAGTGCCAGAAGATTAGCCCCTCGTGTCAGAAGACACTTAAAATATCACTGGGGAAGCGCTGTCTTCTCAAAATAGGATCAACCGGAGCAGGGTGAGGACCGGGTGACCCCTGGATCATCCCAACCCTGCGTACTGTCGCCACCATGCCCAAGAGAAAGCCTGATGATGATGCCAAGGGAGATAAAGCCAAGGTGAAGGATGAATCTCAGAGGAGATAGGCAAGGTTATCTGCTAAACCTGCTCCTCCAAAACCACGGCCTCAGTGCCCCTGCCAAGAAGGGAGAGAAGGTGCCCAAAGGGAACAAGGGGAAAGCCCATGCCGGCAAGGGTGGGAACAGGCTGACCGGGCACAGAAAGATGAAGGTGCGGATGAAGGGTATGCATTTTTGGGAATTGTTTGCTTCTGGTGACTGGACAGTTTGAAATACTATTTTTCATCAAGTTTTATAAAAATGCAGAATTTTGTTTTCCTTTTTTTTTTCCCCAAGCTATGTTGTTAGCACACAGAACACTTCATTGTTGATTTTGGGGAGAGGGACACATGTCACTAATAGACTGTCTCCAAAGCTGGATTGATTTGGAGGATAACACCTTGCTCTGCTAGTTTGGAGAGATGCTCTCTGAGTTCCCAGGAAGAGGGATCCCCTATGTTGATATGCGTTAGCCAACTTGGCATAAACACCTTGTGAAATGGAAAAGGTACCGTTTGTCGGTACATCCCCCCATACCCTCTTCTCCCTCTCTGCCTTCAGCAAAGGCTGGACTCCCAGCACCCCCGAGGCCTCTTGGGACCTGACCTCCAACATTGGTCATCAGTCTCTCGGGCGATCTGGACTTCCCCAGGATGCCATGCTAAGAGAGCAGTAGTTCCTTTGTTCCTTGGATCTTCAGGTGGGTCATTCGGCCATGGTCCTTTCATTTTCCGAAAGTGAGGATCTGCTCGTGAACAGTTGTTAAAACACCGTGCTAAATGTCCAGCATCAACCCTCACTCTAAAGTTTCCCTGTTCGGAGCATCAGATGCAGACTTCAGTGGGTTTTATAGTGGCTCTCTGGTTGGGGAGTCCATTGAAAAGGGGAGTTTGAAGAAGCACACCAGCCTGGGTGATCATGAGGTGTCAAAGAGATCAGGTATCAGGCATCAAAGAACAAAAAGTCATATCATTGTGAATGAGGGGCAGTGCAGAGTTGGGACCCAAAGCCCATCTGTAGACAACTGAACACTCTCGTACAGAAGAGTTGCAGGGAGGAGACGAGCCAGTCAGGGTGCACTGTAGCAATGATGAAATATACAACTTTCCTCTAGTTCTTAAATGCTTCCTCTTCCCCATTATCATGATCCCAATTCTACTTACAAATCCATCTAGAACAGAGGAGGTACACTGGTACAGATAGGAACTGGAAGCACAGGGAATCCAGAGTGGATGATCCCTTCAGGACCAGTGGTGAGAGTGGCGATACCGGAAGGGTGGAGGGAAGATGGGGTAGAAAGAGTAAACTGATCACAAGGATCTCATATACCCTTCCCTGGGAGACGGACAGATATGACAAAATAATAATTTATAAATTATCAAGGGTTCATGAGGGAGGGGGAGGGGGGAGGGACAAAGGAGTAGCTGATACCAAGGACTCAAGTAGAAAGTAAATGTTTTGAGAATGATGAGGGCAACAAATGTACAAATGTGCTTGACACAATGGATGGATGGATGGATTGTGATGAGTTGTATGAGACCCCAATATAATGATTTAAAAAGAAAGGGGGAGTTTTGAAAGTTGTTGTACACTGTTAATGATCATCTGCCCATTTCCTGGCTGAATACCACGATTGTTTATGAAAAGTATCATTAATAAAGTTGGTGCAGTTTGAAAGAAAAATAAATGTGGGATCAGCCACAATGAAGCAAATGGAATAAAGCTGCAGGAGTAAAGTCTATAAGACTTTCATTTACTGATGAGGCACGGATCAAAATGAGTATAGATCTAGGAAAATTGGAATTTGTAAAAATAGAAATTGGATGCATAACGATTGATATTCTAGCTTTCAGTGCGATGAAATGGACGGCTATTGGCCATGTTGAATCAGAAAATCATCTGGTTTACAATTCCAGGCTTAAGAGAAATAGTTTCTAATTCATCATCAAAAAGGGCATTTCAAGACCTCTCTTGAAGTACATTAATTGCCTCCCTCACCTGGATGATGTGTCTGTGTCTTTGTGTTTGATCTCTTTGCCCCTTTTAAGACAAAATTAGTGTTCTCCTTAAATTACATCTGAGATTTTTATGTGACAATCTGTGTTTGTGATGAGGCAATGCCTATCCATGAATGTGAGTAATTGCAGGATGACATGTCTAAAGGGCGCAAGCAATCTGATCTGATCTCATAAATAACATTAGCAGACACTTTTACTTTTTGCATGACTTTTGTCTGATTAAATTTGGTATTGCTTTGCCTCTTCCCCACCCGCTAATGTAACAATAGCACTATTAGTTGATAGTTCTTGGCCTTTGACCTCAATGTAAGTTGCCTTTTAGCTTCCTGGTTTCTAGTGGTGTTCCTTGATTCGTTATAACTTACACAATATTCCCTGGTCAAGTATCTTTGGGTAATGTTGCTCTCGGTGCTGTATCTAGCATGGAGAAAAGGGACAAACGTGTCCACAGTTACTCCAAATATATGCACGCACATGAAGGAATCTGGTAAATAATGTAAAGAGGGCATGACCTTTCTGTACCTGCTTCTTTAAGGAAATGAGAGTCAGCCATCTGCACAGCTTCGTGGCTGCTCTGCTGTCACTGAGGTAGAAGCTGGAAACCCCTCAGATCTGCTTTCCCAAGACGTGTCCGTGGCTATGCGCTTCCATGCCGCTTTCCCTGCTTGAACCGCTCCGCTTACCATAGGCCTCTTTCCCCTTCAGAGGGAGTGGGCTGGCGGGTGAGCACAGCAAGCCTTGCAGGCGTTCCTCCCATGAACCCCACGTGGGCTCGGAGCGAAAACAAGTAAGCGTAAGAGTGCCCACAAGGAGGATGAAACAGATGAGAATGATGATGATGCCATCTGAATAGAAATATGAAAAATCAGAAAAAAATTAAATTTCTTAAAATGAAATGATAGCCAGAAATCTTAAGGCCTGAGACATTGGCTGTGGGCGTGGGACCCAGTCTCCGGGTCCACCTTGGCTAGACGGCAGAGCATCGTTCACAAAGGCCACGGCAATGCTTCGCCTCCTACTTTGATGAGAAGGGATTGGTCTGAAAAACTTACAAGTGGTCATCTAAGATGCCACCACTGGTCTCTTCCTGTTTGGTGCAAAGAAGTGTGAAGAGACTAAAAATCTCAAGAAAACACTTGGTTATCGGAGAGGCTAATGGGTCGCATGATTCAGAGACTCCACTAGTCCAAACGGAGCAGACGGTGCCCTGCTACCATGACCAATTTCTCTGCTAAGAATCACAACAGACAGAATTCAGAATCATTAAAAAGACCAGACTGACTGGCTTGCTAGAGACTGGTGGAACCCCCAAGGCTATGGCCCTTAGACAGCCTTCAGACGTGGAAATAACCTGGTGGTTGGGCATCACCTTCCAGCCTTTAATAGACAGGCCTATCGCCACGTGGCACGTCCTGCATGTGCATTGACACTTGTGAGGACTGTCTTCTGGAGAACAATCAATACCTGAAGGGCAGTCTTCTTCCACTCGCAAAGCAAAGCTCCGACGGCAAAAAGAGCCAGAAGGAAGGAGGCCTGCCAACAGGGGAGTCTGGGAGAAAGGGGGGAGAGCGCTGTTCTGTGTAGGGATTGCCACCGAGGTAAAAAAAATGTGTATAACTTGTTGGAAACTTTCACCCAAACCACAATACTATGGTGCCTCACCCCGCCCCCCCAAAGAAAAAGAAGAAAGAAAAGCACAGCTGAGGAGTTGCAAATGCATAAAATTTTTATCAAAGATGTTACTAGAAAAGAAAACAAGGAAAAATCAAATACCATATGCCCTTACAAGACTCCAGTTGAGTGGTAAGGTCTTTAAAAAGCATCTATTAATAATGTGAAGTACTCTTTGGGACATATTTTTTTAAGTGAGGCAGCTGAGGAGAGAGAAATAAATTTACCTTTGGAGGTAAAAAGTGAAAACCGAGCTCACTGGTGTGGAATTGATTCCAACTCATGTAGAAAATATTCAGAGCAGAGTTGCCCTATAGTGTTTCCAAGGCTGTGACCTTGACAAAGGCCGACTGCCACAGCTTTCTCCCTGGGAGCACCAGATGGCTTCCAACCTCTGACCTTTTGGTTAGCATCCAACCGCTTAATCCCCTCAAGGGACTCAATCAGCACCTGAACTGCCACAGACTTGTTACCAGAAGAAAGAAAACAGGCCCAACAGTATCAACAGTGTACGCTTTGCTATCTCTCCCCATTAAGCTCACTACAAATACCATTTGGTTTCTCTCACCACAAATCAACAGGAGCTAAAGATGGAAATGAGTCACTGGAGAATCGGGGCAAAGGCGGCATTTCAACAACAACAAGGAAATCCACAAAACACACCCTTGCGAGTTAGGGTGTTTGTCACCTTAGATTGAGTCAGGCACTAAGAAATTGCTGAACGGTGTTATGAATCTGGCCAGTTGAAGTGACTTAGCTAGCAAGCACAGCATGCTTACTAACCTGAGGGTAGCCCCCAGGATTCCCAGATATAGTTCTTGCCGGGATGAGATTCTGCTCCACATCACACTCCACCTGCCAACACAACTGTAAAAGCAAAGTTTAAAAGGGTGGGGAGGGGGATTGGTATGCAATAGTAGAAAAATCCACAAGCTTGAAGTGTCTGAAATTATGTAGAACCACACAGATTTGACTACAGATGTTATGTCATGAGCTTGTTCGAGGGCATGAGAAAAGATGCAGCAAGATCTATCACACGCCCTGTCCCATCACCAAGATGACAACAACACACAAACTCACTGCTATCAAGTCAATGCTGACTCGTTGTGGCCACCCTGTGAGTGTCAGGGATTGTCACTGTTTATGGGAGTAGAAAGCCCCGCCTTTCTCTCACAGAGCTGTCGGTGGTTTCAAACTGCCAACCGTGCACGTCACAGCCCAAAGTTTAACCACGAGGCCAGAGGTATTGCAAAGTGATGACAGCAGTTACAGGCTCCTTCCAATATGGCGCCACCATGGGAAGCGGCATTCCTACAAAGAAGCCATCTGATCGAGGCTCGTTTCCTGAGAATCACGGCTCGTGGTTTCCAGCAGATGCGCCTTTGGACGATGTTTTTCATCTCTGACCTTCATCACCCTCATCCCCTATTTGAGAACAGCTTCTGGATGCCTCCATTCAGACGATAATCACCGTGCAAGAACTCAGCCTCCCCTCATCCAGGAGCTCACAGTACACATCTTAATAAACCATCATGAACCTAAGACGTGCAGAATCACCGGATAAACACGCCTCTCTCCCCAGCTGTCATGTCTGTTTGTGACAGCAACTGGAATTTCAGTGGAAAAGATGCTCATTTCAATCTGAGCTGTGGCGGTGTTGAGAGGCACAGAAAAGGAATTCTTGATCATCTGTATCAGTAACCGAGGGCTGTGGGGATACGTGAGGGAACTACAGATCACATATGCCAAGAGCGGTGTGATAAAATATACATCAATGATGCTTCCCAAATTTTTTTATCATGTTATTGGGAGCTCATACAGTTCTTATCCTAATCTTATCACAATCCATACATACATACATTGTGTCAAGCACATTTGTGCATATGTTGTCGTCATCATTTTCAAACATCTTTCTACTTGAACCCTTGGTATCAGCTCCTCATTTTTCCCCTCTCTCCCCTTCTTCCCCTTTCATGAACCCTTGGTAATTTATCATTTTTTTTTCATGTCTTACATTAACTGATGTTTCCCTTCACCCACTTTTCTGTTCTCTATCCCCTGGGAGGGGGTTGTGTGTAGATCATTGTGATTGGTTCCCCCTCTCCACCCCACCCCCCACTTTCCCCTTCTCCTCCTGGTATCACAACTCTCATTACTGGTCCTGAGGGGTTGATAATAATAAATAAATGGAAAGTTCTAACCTCTTTGATAGCAACTTGTGGCCGGTACTTCTCCCTTCTCACCCTTTAGGGAGGCTTTATAGGGACATTTGTGATGGTCCTCATCATATCATTTTGTCCCTTGGCTAGGACCACTCATTGCTACGCTACTCTGTCAAATTCCTGAAGTCCAGCACTGAGGCTATTCCAACAGGGATGACTGTCCAACCTAAATTTAAGAAAGAAGAACTACATTTGTTGCTGGACCAAACTAGCTACGTATGAGAGTCCAAAAAGCACCTGGTATTATTTCAGTTTAACTATCATTGCTTATCCACCTTGACAGGCTTCAGAGGAGAAGAGGCAGGTGCAAGTGTTGAGAGACAAATAGCATATCCACCTGGGGAAGACACTAGGGTGAAACCAGGTGGACCTCTAGCTTTGCTTGGGAACAGACCCTCTGTTATTTTAAATCTACATCTTTTTGAAGGTGCTATCACATCAACCGCAGTGCACTGCTCATAGTAGGTTCTCATTGTGTTCCATGGAAGTCCCATGGCAGTAAATGGCTCAGCAAATGCACACCACCTACCCAATGACGTTCAGGACCCCCCCACCAAGACTGCTCTTGATCTAAACCTGCACTGTCCAATACAACACCCACTAGCCACATGTGGCTATCCTATCATAAACTTAAACTACTGATCATCAAGTGCCATTAAATACTTAGTTTCTCCACCACATGATCGATGTTTCCAGTGCACCAGAGCCACGGCTGGTGAGGAACAGCACTGAGCAGTGTAGCTAAGGAGCATGTGCATCACTGCAGACCGTTCTGTTGGCTCTCTCAGCCTCGGAGGCCCTCCCTTGCTGTACGATTAGCCTCACCACACTGTTGGCAAACAAGTTGTAAGCCTCTGGTTAACAGAAATCCCCAGGTCTGGAAAGAATGAACACTTTTTAAGTTAAACTTCTCTTCTGCTATTCTATTTTCCCACGTATCCAGCTTCTCTGAACCTTGGTGGTGTGGTGGATTCTGAACTGAAACCCACCAATCTTATCGAAGAGAAAAATGGAGGATTTCAACTCCCATAAAGACCCAGAGCTTGGGAAACCCATGGGTACTGGGCCACACTGCTCCGTGGGGTCTGTGTGCCAGAACCAAGTGATGGCACTGGGTCCCCTAGGTGTGAGCCACCTAAACACCTTTCACTATTCCGTCTGCCTTCATGTTGTTGTTGTTGTGACCCCTGATGAGTCCATGCACAATGGTATCAGACCAGTGTGAACCATGGACGTCTAGGTGCCTGAATTTTTCAGAAGTAGATTCCCAGCGTTTTCTTCCTAGGCTATTCTGGTGGAAGCGCCACTGAGTCCTGTTCAGCTCCATAGCAACGCACAAACCTGCAGGCATATGGCACATTGGCTAGGAAATGAACCCCGGTCTGTGCAAGGATCTATCACTGAAGCCCAGTTCCATCTGACTTCTTATTTGTTGTTGATTAAAATGTTATATATACACAGGGTGAGTATACCATTTGTCATGCAAACTGAGCAACTTTGGGGTGGGGTGAAAGAAGCTGCTCTGAGCAATGATGCAGAGACACGAGCATTAACTTGAGCCATCCAGGGCTAACTAGGATGGCTGGCACCTTCTCTATTGAAGGCCAATTCTAAACCACTACCCCGTCCCTACAGAATTTCCTCCAAATTACAACTGACCTAATATTCAAACATGTTTCTATTGTTGTCATGAAGTGCCATTGAACCAGTCCCAACCTTCAGCAGTCTTAGATCCCACAGAACAAAAGACTGGCTGGTCCTGCGCCATCCTTAAAATTCTTGCTGTGTTTGAGCCCATTGTTGCAGCCACCGTATCAATCCATCTCTCAGCATCTTCTTTTTCACACATGATGGTCAGAGTTTATGTCTATGAGACACTTCTGGTAGGGACAGAATCCAACCTCTCGATTATGTTGCAGCCTGATCTCACCTCCTGGGGGTGTGGCTTTTTCTATAAGCAGAGCCCCAGATCAGAGCTGATCACACTTACCCCTTCGTCTTCTCCTGAATCAGGATCCAGAGGCTGGGTGGACCATATCCGGTTCTGTTGCCTACCCATAGCAGGAGCCATCAGCAGACGACCAACCCTCAGATTCTGTGTCCAACCTCAACTTCATTTTATTCCTACACGCACAGCCTGTGTGGCCCCTGCTTTGTCACCCTGCTTCTTGGTTGTCAGCTTCTGCAGCTATGTGAGTCGGGGGAAGCTCCCAGACTTCTGCCTGACCTAGAGACTCCAACTGAGCTGACTGACCTACATCTACCAATGTACCAGCCTGTTCTGGATAGGAACCACTTTCTATCTACAGACACCTACAAATATCGCTGGTTTTGCTTCCCTGGTGAACCCAATCTGACAGACAAATCTGTTTGGGAAGAAATGCATCTAGAATGTTCCTTAGACTCGAGGAGGGTGAGACTTCATCTTATGTACTTTAAACATGATATTGCTAGTGGCCAGTCCCTTGAACAAGACATCGTGTGTGATATAGAAGGACAGCAAAACAGGGGGAACCCCTTAACAAGCTGGATTGACACAGCGCCGGGAACAACGGGATCCAACAGGACCACAATGGTGAGAGTGGTGCAGACCCAGCTGGTGTTTCATTCTGTTGCTCAGAGGGCCGCCGTGAGTCTGGATGAATTTGACTGCGCCTGACAACAGGACAACTTTATCACAGGTCCTTCTCCGGGTACTGGCGCCTCCTCCTAACATGTCCAAATTATGTGAGATGAAGTTTTACCATCCTGCCTTCTAGCTGTATGCTTCAGGATGGTTTGTTCATTCTTCCAACACTCCACGATATAC
Source organism: Tenrec ecaudatus (assembly GCF_050624435.1). NCBI lineage: Eukaryota > Metazoa > Chordata > Mammalia > Afrosoricida > Tenrecidae > Tenrec > Tenrec ecaudatus. Next base: position 17,115,918 of record NC_134544.1, read on the forward strand.
ATAATATTCTTTCCTGTCTCCTTAATTCAGGAGGCCTCGGTGCTGATCCAGGCTTTCTTATCGACCATCTTGATTTCGCGTGCATAGGAGGCGATGGACAATCCCATGGTCTCGGTCAGGAGCACCTTAATCTTCAAAGGATCATCTTTTCTCTTTAACACTTTAAAAAGATTGTTTGCCGATCTGTTCTATGCAACACATGGCTTGGTGTTTGACGCTGCTTCCATGAGGGATGGTTGTGGGTCCCAGTAAAATGAAACCCCTGACAACGTTGATTATGCTTCCATTTATTCCCGTGTTGCTGCTTACTTTAGAGTGAGGGGGTTGTTTTCTTTTTCTTTTTTAGGTTATTTACTTTATTGAGTGAAAAGATGGGTGGTCTCAGGTAGTTCTAAATCTCAATTACTTTTTTAATTGAAAGATCATTTTATTGGGGGCTTTTACAACTCTTGTTATAATCCATACAGCGATTGCATCAGGTGTGTTTGGACATATGTTGCCTTCATTCTCTTCTAGACATTTACTTTCTATTGAACCCTTGGGATCAGCTTCTCTACTTTTTCCCCTCCCTCCCCACCCTCACCCTCATAACACCTTGATAGATTATAAGTTGTTATTATTTTCATATCTCACACTGACCGCTGTCTCCCTCCCCCCATGTTTTCTGTTACTCTTCCCCCTGGAGAGGGGTGTAGGCTTATGTGTTGATCATTGCGATTGGTTCTCGCTTTTCTCCCTCCATCTCCCAACCTTCCCCCTACCCTTCTAGTATCACTATTCTCACTCCTGTGCCTGGATTCCATGTGTCGTGAGCTCCCATCTCTTATCTGTACCTGTGTACATGCTCTGAGCTAGTCTGAATTGAGAAGCAGCACCGGGCTTATGATAGTGGGGGATGAGGAAGCCTCAAGGGCACCAGAGGAATATTGTGTGTTTCATCGATGCTTTACTGTACCCTGGTTGACTCATCCCTTCCCTGGGCCTGTCTGTGGGGGGATTGTTCCATTGTCTACAGATGGGCTTTTTGCTTTCTTTAGAATGAGTTGAAATCCATACTGAAGGTTGTATTCTTTGATCTCCATTAGTAAGTGTTTCAAATCCTCTTTGCTGTCAGCAAGTAAGGTTGTGTTATCTGCATGTGGCAGGGTGTTAAGCTAGTCTTCCTCTCACCATGATACAAGGAGAATATCTTTCTCTATTTAATTCATAAAACCATAATGAAGTATATCATATTGCTTCAGTTCATCTTGCAAAAACCATAATGAAGTATAACATATTGCTTCAGTTCATCTTGCAAAAACCATAATGAAGTATAGCATATTGCAAGTCATCTTGCAATTTCAGCATTCAATAGATGAGCCAACCTAGCCTTTATTTTTAGGAAAAGAAGAAAACCAAATACAATGTATGAATCCATTAGGTAAATTTGAACTTAAAGGAATTTGCTAAGTTTTTTTTTTTTTGAGGTTGCTTTTTCTTTATTGGGTAGCATACCCGGGACACAGCACAGGGTAGGAGATTGTACACCGCCACCTGGCAAGGCCCAGGAGGAATTTGCTAAGTTTTGACAGAGAATCTTGCATACATTATACCAGGGCTCCAGAAGTTAACAAAAGTCTACCTGTTCACAAGACTGACAGCTTTCAAATTCTGCAATGCTGAGTATAAGTTTATAAAAAATAATGCTGACGGCTACTCATATCCAATGAAAATATATTGTTGTTGTTAGATACTGTGAAATCAGTTGCAACTCTTGGTGACTCTGTGTATAAGACCAGGAAACCTTGCCCATCCTATACAGTCCCCACAAGTGTGTTTGAGCCCATCGTTGAAACCCCTGCTATGATCCATCTAGCCGAATATCTTCCTCTTCATCTGTTTCCATCTTGCTTAGCTGTTGTCTAATTTACACACAGCAGATAGAATTCTCTCCATGAATAAGCTATCACTCTTCTATCACGCTTCAGTGTGAAACCCTTGCAGAGGCTACCTGTTCCAATTACAATAAAAACCAAACTCTTGACTGTGGCCCAGCAAGCCTCCATGATCTCACCATTAACCATGGATCTTTTCAGAAACATGAATCAGAAACACAGCCAGTCTGGCAGAAGCCCTGCTACACTTAATCCAGCAAGTGATGGGAGCATGTTTACTTTTGTCTCATGTAATAAGAAGCCAGGAGTCGGCAACGTGGGGCTGGCGGGTACAGCTACTCAGGAAGGTCATTAAGGCATCCAACTCTTGCTGGCTCCCTGCCCTGCCGTCCTGAGCATGTGGCTTTTGTCCACGCAGCTGAGGAACGGCTGCTGTGATCCCAGGCACTGTGTCCACAGCCCAGGCAGGAAGGAAGACAAAGAGCAAATGACAAAAGCATGTCCGTGCTTCCTATCCTCTGCAATCAGGAAAGCAATCGTTTTCCCAAACTTTCAACCCAATCATCTGCATCTCAATGAGCCCTGGTGGTGCAGAGGGTTAAACCCTCAGCTGCTTACCCAAAGATCAGAGCCACTGTACCGCCAGAGAAAATCATTCCAGGCACTTCTTCGGTTGAACAAATGTCAAGTAATCCATTCCAATCCAGTCTTCGCTGTCTTGAAGCGCTTTGGAGGTGCCGTTCATTAAGCACCGGGCTGCCAACAGAAAGGTCAGTGCTTGGAACCGCCGGCAAGAGAAAGATGAGGCAGTCAACTTCCTTCAAAGGTTCACAGCCATCAAGGAGACTGGATTCCTCAGGAGACAGAGGGTTGCGTTACTCGAGATGTCTAGGAATGGCTGCAGCAGACCCAGGAGACGGTGCTAGAAGACAGGGGAGGCTTCCCGGCCTAAGGAGCCAAGAAGCAACAGGGAGTACACCGACCCACAGAGCAAGGGAGACTTGAGCACCTTCAGGCTGAAGCTGGTTGGTTGAGTGCAGTGGCTCTGGGCTCTCACTGATGGAGGTTACAGCTTTGTATTGGTTCAAGCAAGGCAGCAGCCAGGTGAACAGGTTGGAGGCCAGAGAGGGAGGCTTGCCTGATTGAAGAGTTGTATCCTGACTTGTAACCTGTTCCTTCCTTAAGAAACACCATTAACTGGGGGTGGGGGGTGCGGTGGGGGATGTAGAGGCTTAGAAATCCTACGGAACAGGTCTCCTGTCTGAGAGTGTCGCCATAAGTCTAAATTGACTAACTGCAAGAAGGTATAACTTGATTTTTTGTAGAGGAAATCTGTGACATCATCATTAACTAAAAAATTGATTTGGACTGACTAAATATTGATTCACTCATATAATGACACTCATTACACTAGACCCTCAATCTTACTGGGGGTCATGGAGGGCTGCCCAGCATACCATTCTCTCCTCTTCACCTGCAGCTCAGCCCAGAACTCAGTGCCCAAACCAAGCTCGCTGCTCTCAAGTCAATGCTGACTCAGAGCGACCCCATAGGAGAGGCCAGACCCGCCCCTGTGAGTGTCTGAGGCTGTAACTCTTAAAGGAAGTTAAAAGACCAAGTTTCTCCCAAAGAGCGGCTGTTGGTTTCAAGTTGCTGACCTGCCAGTTAGCAGCTCAACTCCGAACAACAATGCCACCCCTCACATACAGCGGATGCATAAATGCGACTTAGGAAGTCCTGCAACAGGACTCGCCCATCAGCGGGTCTTCCCTTCAACTGCTAACTCCACTGAGTAACAAAGTCATCATGAGTGATTTGCAGACATGCTAAAATATGTAACTAATAATATAGTTAAGTTTAGCATAGCACATTTCTGGAAGACTAATGCTTAAATTGTATTTCTCTTGCCTGTTTCTCTATTATCTTAAAGCCATGAATCATCTTTCATATTATTCTTGTACACTGGCATCTCTTAAGGACAATATAATTCTAATTGTCTCACAATTAGCCCTTTATTCTCTTTGATTGGACTCAAAAATCTATACATTCGCTGGTTGCAAAATAAAATGGTTTTTCTAATTCAGCCGTTCACATGTCTGCTGTTTTCTGTGACGAGTGGGTGACATCTGAAAACAGACCTGAGTACAAAGAAATTTCTTATGTTATTGTCTTACGGAGAGCTTTAAAAGTTTCTTTCCCAGATATTATTATGATAACTTGAATTATTGCATTTCAAGAAAAGGGGGGTGTTTTCTAAATGTAAATTTCATATATTGCAATGCTACTGGACAAAGCATTGTAAAGTCGATTATAGCAGATGTAATTAGGTTAAAATATAATACCTTATCATTTGATCTCCCCTTTGACCCATTTTAGAGTTGTTTTCATTATTAATATTTTCTACTTTCTTTTAAATTGAGGTTTTTCTATATTTTGGCTAGTCACTATTGTTGGTTTTCTTTGTTTGCTTCCTGCTTGTCTTCAGTATGGTTTGCAGTGTGATTTTTCTGTGTATTAACCCCAGGATAGGTAAACAGAGAGAGACAGTAGCTGAAGTGATTAATAGTTTCAGGGGACATGATGTGGGGGCTGGGGGTAAATAGGGAGTTAACAAACAATAAGTATGAGGAGAAAAAATCCTGAAATTTAAAATTGATGGTGGTGATGACTGCACAACTTTTTACTATGATTAAATTGCATGGTGTATGAAGTATATGCTGATAAAACTGTTTTTAAACCCCAAATTAAACAATTTTTAAAAATCATTTTATTGGAAGCTCTTACAGCTCTTATAACATTCCATACCTCCATTGTATCAAGCATATTTGTACATATGTTGCCATCATCTTCTTCTAAATATTTACTTTCTATGTGAGCCCTTGGTATCAGCTCCTCTTTTGTCCCTTAAGCAATTTTGATAGGGCTCAGTTCTAGGGTAAACTCAAGAAGGTAGACAGCTGAATGTGCTCAAAGACTTGTTAGACTTGTTATGGTTCCTGATCATAATGACCTCCTCCTGCCTCTGACACAGGGGGTTTCAGAAAGTCCGTGGGAAAATTCCACTCTCCTTGAATTCCCCAATCCACAAACTTTCTGACGCCCCCTCGTACATGGGCACAGTGCTGGGCACAGTTCTAAGCACTTGACTAATATTAACACATCCAATGTCCCATTATGACCCCTTTTTCAGTGAGTGCTATTGCCTTTCCCAATTTGCAAATGAGGGAATTGGGTTCAGAGAGAGCGACTGACTCTCCCAGACCCGCACAGCTGCTCCGTTGAAAGCGTGGGCTTTGGGTGCAGGCTCTCTGCCCTACAGGATTTTCCAGGCTGCAGTCTTTACAGGAACAGAAAGCCACATCCTTCTCATGCATAGCCACCGGGCCCAACACCAACCTTTTGGCTGGCAGCCGAGCACTTAGTCACGGTGTCACTGTGGTCCTCTGCTGCATCTCCGGGCTTCATTTCACTCCAGCAGTCATGTACCTTTTACAAGAACTAGTCGCTCTCACTCACACAAAAGAAATGGACCTGCCTCCTTTGCTTAAATCAGCCAAAATGAGGAGCAGTCTAAAGAAATTATAGCTATTATCACTACAAGACAGAGAAATGGTTTGATTTTTCTGTGCTTAGAATAGAGCTCCACATCCACCGTTTTGAGTGTGGCTATCTATCTGTCCCTTCGTTTTGCATTCTGTCACATACAGTACATACATTTCCATGTCATTATTTAAATACAATGTACGTATAATCTTCTTTAAAATCGTATTTTCCACTTGAATGTTTGCACAGTGTTCTTTGACTATCACTTGGGTTATTTTCATTTAAGCATCTCATTCCGCTTGATGCTGAATATTCGGGAAACTTGTTAAGTGGCTGTCCTAGAATGATTTAAACCGTTGATTTGCCTTCACAGGATAAAATAGATAATTGACGAAGGCATTAAGAGAGGGAGAAGATTTCTGGAGACATTTTCTATATTAAAAATTTGTTTTGAGTATAAGAGAGGGGAACTATACCACCTAGATGCTGCGCTATTATATCAGCAATTCTCAGCCTATGGGTCATGACCCCTTTGGGGTGGAACGACCCTTTCACAAGGTCGTTCATAACACTAGCAAAATTAGAGTTATGAAGTAGCAAGGAAAATAATTTTATGGTTGGAGTGGGTGGTTACCACAACATGAGGAACTGTGTTAAAGGGGCATGGCACATGGAAGGTTGAGGATCCTGTTCTCTATGCGAATGCGCATCTCCGAAAGAAACAGAATGGGATGGAGGTGGATTTATCCCCTTTGATGGAGTGTTTTCAAGAGCTGAGTGTTCATGATCCTCTTCTGGGCACCTGCTGAGCTAATACCAGGATGATACCTCTATTTGGGATAGATTTGTCGTGGAAATTTTGAATACTTGGGCCAGACTACAACCCAGCCAGATCCTCAGATACTTCTACTGAAGGGGGAAATAAGAATGTCCATTGCATGGTGACAGTGTGGCATCTGTGAAATACAGACACAGACAGGCTTTAGAGGAATCCGCAGACCAGAGGAGTCCCTGGAATAGGGCCTGTGGGGAATGTGTGGTGGACTGTCTTCATAAACAAGCGACATTGTGATCAAGATTCTATTTAAGAAAATAAAATCCAGGTCAGAGGAAGAAAATACAGAACAGAATGCAAAGTTCCTATGTGATCCAACTTTTCTGGGGTCGCAGAGACTGAGTGAACCCCTGACACTATTGGCCTGAGCACATCTTTAAATCTTAAACCTTAGACCCAAAATATCCCCAAATCTCCTTAAAACCTCACAATAGTTTAACTTAACTGACAAAGTTTCTCTGTCTTGAGCACTTGACTCCTTTTCGATCTCTCACCAGGAGACCAAATGGACCACATCCATTCCAAAACCAAAAAAGAAAGTTGGGGGACAGTGAGCTTATGTTGATGGGTGAGGGGCGGGGGGAGGGGAGAGGATGAGTCCGAAAAGGAGTCTTTCAGGACTGGAAGGATGTAATCAATGTCCTTGAATTGTACATGTAGAAACCGCTGAATTGGTTTATGTTTGGCTATGAATTTCTCCCCAACAAAACTAAAATACACAGTGAATTGTGATCGAGGATCCCAGGGTGGTAGACACGGTCAATATGGATGATCGCTAACCAAAGTGAGTCGACCCAGAGACGCCTTCAGAGAAAAGTCTAGCAGGCTAGTTCCACAATGTCACCCACCGAAGCGCCTAGAGAACGCGGTCTGCTCTGACACACCTTGGTCGCTGTGAGTTTAACTCGACCCAAAGATAGGTGTTGGAAGAGGAAACACATTTTTAATTATTAGCTCAGCAAACACTTGAAAGGATAGTTATGCATCAGACACATCATTCCTATTGTGCCGCAGCTACTAAGACCTACACCATGGTTTCAAAGTTCTTGCAGAAAAATGTGAAGATATGGATAGAAAACTGGTACTTAACATAGTGCTTTGATACAAGTAGGTACATAACACTCAGAGAGCTCAAAAAAACAGAACGAAAAAGACTTTTAAACAGAAAAAAGCTGGCCTTGTGCAAGCAGCTACTAACTTCAGGTCCATGCGGGTGCACATTTCCCGATTCCTTCCCTGTGAACATAACTATGCTTTTCTCGGGTGACCTCAAAAATGGAAAGAGGTCTGTGAACCACAAAGGGTTAAAGGCCTCAAGGTGCACGGTCTAGATTTTCATCCTGAAGGATACCTGAAGCGTACAAACAAAAGAAGCCTCTACAATAGATGTAAATTTCAGTACAACTCTCCTGATTTGGGACGGGGGGTGGGGGTGGACGGGGCTAGAGTAGGGATGAGTGCAGGGTTAAGAGGATGTTGCTGGAAGTTCAAAGTAGAGTTCAGAAGATGGACAGTGAATAGTTAAGGCAAACCTTCAGGAACATGAGCACTTCAGGCAGCACCGGTACAAGTGGGCCATAGTTAGACCTAGAGGGCACAATCAATAGGAAGTTAGGATGCTTGGATACAGTGGGTAAAAGAGGTAGGCAACTGGGGAGCTATCTGCCCATATGGGCATCAAAGAGGTGAAGTAAATTGGGGAAAGTCAACTGTACAAAGAAGAAAAGATGAATCCCACCCTCTGAGTTTCAAGTATTCACAGGATGACCAATAAAAATGCCCACCCCGGAATAGTTGAATCAGTGGACCTGGAGCACATTAAAAGCAGGGACATCAGAGGCCAACCTCTGGCAAGCACGTGCCTGCCACTCAGATGGCTGTAACAGGAGCAGCTGAAGGTGCAGAGGCAACAAGGAGAGTGAGAGGTGTTCAGGAACCCGATGCACCTCAGGCAATGTTAGTATTTAAAAGACAGGAAACAAACCATGATGATGAAACCATCAAAGAGATCAGAAGGAGACCAAAAGTACAGGGTTTGTTTAAAATAAAAACAAAAAACAACTCCGCACTTGTCTTGCATAGAAGAAAATAACCCATCAGCATTGATGAATCCAAAAGCATTCTAGGAGATACAACGAACTACATGTCATCACTAAGATTGAGGAGCCAACGGAGAACGTGGGTATCAGATGGTAGACAGGCGGTTGTTGCCTGGGTCCCCTTAAAGGAAATACCAGGAAAAGGAATAAGGGCCAGGGGTGTAATGCTTCCTGAGAGCCAGGCTTTGTTGAGCCCCTCTCTGCTTAAGCTCACCCCTCAACTTTTACTTCCTAAAAAAAAAAAGAAGAAGAAAGCCAGATCCTGTGGGGTAAGCTAAAATGCTGGATACCCACTTTCTTCACTTTCCTTCTAGGGACAGAAACATGACACAGAGTATACTGTAAAGTGGATTATTTTCAGGTGTACTTAGGGTAAAATATAACACCTTATCATTTGAGCTCCCTTTGACCCATCTTAAGTTTGTTCCAGTTTTTCATATTTTCTGCTTTCTTTTTGACTGAGATTTTTCTGTTTTATTTTGTCATTGATGGGGCATGGGGGCATTGGTTTGGTCTGGTATGTTTTTCTGTACAATCCAGGATAGATAGGTAAATCTATAGATACAGCAACTGAATTAATAGTTTCCTGGAGGCGTGACGAGGGCTGGAGGGAGATGGGGAGCTAACAATCACGAGTATAAGAAAGAAGAAAATGTTCTAAAACCAACTGTGTAATGATCGCACGACCTTCTTAATATGATTGAACCGTTGAATTGTACGATGTGTGAATTATGTGTTAATGTAACTGTTAGAAAAGATTTATAGCCTTAGAAACCCCATGGGGAAGTTCTACTATGAATTGAAATGAGTCGGAATCCACTTGAGAGCTCTGGACTTGGTTTTTGGATTCCGTGGTCAATAAATATGAAAGAGAGAAATGGGCGAAGTCCTTTGGAAAATAATTTCTCCTGTGCAGAAAAGAAAAAGAAGAGGCAAGTATGAGGAACCTGGGTGTGCTCCGACGCTGCTCGTGTCTGCCCTGCCCTTTGTGTGCGTTTGAAGGCGATTTTATGAGAATATGTTGCAGGAAGCTGCTTTAGCGCTTCAGACCCGTAGATGGGATATATATCACTTAGACATCATTGACACAGCAGGGAGAACAGAGATTGCAAACTGAAGGAAACTGGGAACATTATTGGATGCCGAAAACAAACCCAAAAGCACTTGCCTCTGGGCTGCTTCTGTGAGAAAACAATCCAACCTGATTGTTTAACCACCACCCATCTGTCAGTTGGTGGTATGGTCACGACTTGTCTATCCCTTGGACACTAGAAGCAGGGTATTGGACACTGGTATTTCAAATGCCATGATGATCACTCATAGTAGACAGGTTTCAATGAAGCTATTAGATAAAGACAGACTAGGAACAAAGGGCTGGGGTTCTGCTTGTGACGATTGGCCCGTAGATCCCAACAGAACACTGTATGGCTCAATTGCTTGAGACAGGCATTCCGGACAGATCAATCACTAGAGAGATATTCGGCGAAGTTGAGGGCCAACAAGACGTGAGGGGCCCTGGGTGAAATGGATTCGTACAATACCCACACCAATGTCCCGGCCACACTGGCAGTTAGGAGAGGGGCACAAGACCATGCTTTGTCTTATCCTATGTCAACAGGGTGACGGTGAGCTGGAGCCACCACGGCAAATGGAAGCTAACAAAAATGTCACGTTGCTTGAATAATGCTTCGTCAGGTACTTACGTAGCTGTTACTTGCACCCAAGAGCCTTCTAAATGATATACTCTATCTATTCAAAGATCTAAGCAATGCTACTTAGAAATAAATGAAACACATCTACTTGCCCGGACCAAGAATGACACAGGGCTACTTAAAAAAGAAAGAAAATCATTCTCTGCAAAGCACCAACAAATATAATTTAATATATTTTCTTATATAATGAAAATGCATATTTTGACAAAGGCAGATGAAGTATACAGCCTGAAGTATTTATTGTGTTCAGGCAAAGTTCAAGATTAATGATCCTGGAAACTTTTGGAAAAGACTTGAGCTGAAATGTAATAAATTAAAAAGCCCTGAACATGACTAGCTTCCATAAAGAAAGAACAGCATCTTAAGAGAACAGATTAGGACTTGCAAACAAACTTCTCCCCCATGCCTTATCTTGAGGTTTCAACTGATTGTGTGTGTGTGTGTGTGTGTGTGTGTTCTTTATATCCAAATGTGTATCTCGCTCTGCTTATCAGTGTGGATTTCTATAGCAATGCCTTATAGATGTCAGCGAATTAAAATATCTGGTCAAACTAAAATGCACAGAGAGGGAGAAAATAGATTTAGCTCTGTCTGTGTCAGGTATCATCATGGTGAGCAGTGCATATGGCAGGCAGGTTTCTTTCACTGTTCCAAATCCTTTGGTCACTCAGAGGAAGGGTCTACAGCATCCCAGGGTGCCCAGGAACATTGCTTTTCAGCCAAAAACCCTCTTATGCTTGGAGCATAAGTAGTTCTCAACCTTCCTAATGCTGCGACCCTTTCCTACAGTTCCTCATATTGTGGTGACCCCCAACCATACAATTATTTTCAATGCTACTTTGTCACTGTAATTTTGCTTCTGCAGTGAATCAGCGACCCCTGTGAAAGGGTCATTGCACCCCCCAAAGGGGTCTTGACCCACAGGTTGAGAACCGCTGGCTTAGACAGCTGATGTTGAGTCGACAAGTGTGGCCTTGTGGGCAACATGGACTGGTTCTGCTTCATCCTCACACTCACCAACATATTCACGCTCATCTTCTCAGCCACTGTTCCAGTCCATCTCGTCCAGCGTCTCTCTTGCCCTCACTGCCCTCTACTTCACTGAACCCTGTGTCCCCTTCAGCTGTTGATCCCTCCTGATAAAGCATGCAGAGTAGGCAAATTGAGCAATGTTCTGTGTGATGCATACATGTTTATTGGGGAATTTTCGGAGTCAGATGACCACACTGGTCTTTCTAGGCTTAGTCTGGAAGCTCCGCTGATGCCTCTCCACCATGGGTGACCGTGCTGGTTTTTGAAATGCAAGGGGCACAGCTACCCGTATCACAGCAATGTGCAAGTGACCTCTGCCCGGAAAGGTGACAAAGGAATGGTGCCGTCTATTCCCCAAGTCTCCACAATTAGCAAAATGTTAATAGTTTGTGTGGAAGAATCTTCAAAAGTTGATCTATAATAGCCAAGTCAGCAAATGAGGAAGTTTTCATGCAAACTCTGGACTTCACCAGAATTTATTTTTTTCAGTACAAATCTTATAAAGCACCTATTAAAACTGTGAAAAACGGGATCTTCTGAATGCATGATGATGTCACAGAGAACTTGCTCTGGCTCTTAACTGTAGACCCAATGCAATCCAGGTCTAAGAGCCACTGAGTCCGAAGATACTCTCTGACTCAGGTCTTTTCAATGGTTTCAGCCAAGTTATCAAGGGTCTTCCTGAATGTGTGACACCACAGTGACTGTGTTAACATTTTCTATGTGTTCAAGAAGTGTCTGTCTCCATCGGGCTCTGGAGAACCCTGGAGTTCAAGGCGATGAGAGTCCGACCACAGTGAGGTGGGGGAGCAGGAGACTGTGGTGTCCTTAGAATGAATGGAAGCCTGGTGTTCCCAAATCAACCTCTCCAGATGCCTGGAAGGCACTGTCATTGGTGCCTGTCTTCTAAATGTGATGTTGTTAGCTGCCTTGTTTATGAGAAACATGTTGGGTTTGTGTGGAGTCCCAGGTGCTGGGACCCATTGAGTAAAGTGTTTATCACTCACACAGAAAGAAAGATGACTCCACAGTGCGTGAGCATGGTCCAAAATTCTAAGGCAGAAGGAACTCTTTCAAAAGAGTTGGAGGTTGATAAGCCTGACCTACCGCTCTTCCAAAAGCAAAAGAACATTCTGAATAGATTCACGGAGAGGTTTGAAAGCTAAATATTGGGTTGGTGTTATGGTATAACAAAGCCTACTCACAGAAAATTAGTTGGATTAGCACTGTATCAAGGACAGCTAAAACATTACCATGTCGAACACACCCTACAAAAAAAGAGCTGAAAGAGCAAAATCTCGAAGCATCCTTGAGTTTAGGGGTGCCAGGAAAGTGCTTCCATGCTAGCAACTACTTCCATGACGATCTTGATTTTGATAGTAGAAGCTTTTCAATCCCCCTGCCACCAAAGTCCTCTAGGTCAAGAAAACTCTTTCTTTTGAAAGTTGATGCTCCTGCTTAATATTTTGATTTTGCAGTCTTGACCATCTTTTGGGTTGGTATTTCTTAACAGTACATTAAAATAACCAAGGTGCTACCCACTTCCCATTAGAGCTTTCCTGGAAATAATGAGTGTAATTTCATTTCCTAATGAGGACATGCTGACCTAGCAGAAGTCTAGGACTTGGGCTGTAAATGGCCCATGCAAGAGTCCAACAGAGTGATGTTAACGATGTGAAACCAAAAGCCTTTATGTTCCCACTGAAGGTGTCTAAATTGCCACCTGTCACAAGTGTTGACTTCCTTAATTTGCAATAAGGTAGTGGATTCAAGATTCCTCTTCCCAACATGGATACCTTGTTGTGTGGTTGCTATTGGCTGTCATGTCAGCTCCCACCCACACCTTTTGCATCGAGGAACAAAGCACTGGCCTGTCCTGCATCGTGGGCATCGCAATTATTCGAGTCCATTGTTTTGGCTGTGTGCCAAGCCATCTCTTTGAGGGTTTTCTTCATTATTATCTGAGACTACAGTTGTCCTGACTCATTCCAAAGGTCAAACTCACTCCCTTCAAGTTGATTCTGTAGTGTGTTACACGTTGAACTGCTAACCATGAGATCAGCAGTTCAAACCCATTGTCTGGGCCATGGGAGAAACATGAAACTTTCTATTCCAGTTACAGCCTTGGAAAGCACAAGGGCAGTGCTAGTCTGTCCTAAAGGGCCACTGTGGCTGTTGTGTAATCTACTGTCAATTTGAGGAAGGGGTGGAGTCTAGCCTGTTAATCAGGTCACTGCTTGATGACCTCATTTGGAGGCACAATGGAGATAAATAGCTCGCTGGAGGCCAGAGACACACTCTCTGCTTTATCTTCCTGCTGACAAGACATGTGGAGCTATGCTGATGGAACCAGAGCCCTGGAGCTGGAGGAGCCACATGGAGACCCCTGCCAGTGCTGAGATGCTTCCACCACCACTGGATTCACAAGACTTTCCAACCATTGCTTTGTGATCTTCCTGCATTCCGCGTCATTGTATGTGTTGCATGAGTCTGAAGAGAAATTTATAGACTGGTATTGGACATATGGCCTAATATCAGACTTATGGACTTGATCTGAACTTGGCTGGCATGTTTTCTTAATATACAATTGCTCTTTTATATAAAGCTCTTTCTCACACACATATGAATGTCTCTGGATTTGTTTCTATAGTCAGTCCAGACTTATACAGTCGTGAGTCCTGATCCAGTAGCAGTGACTAAAAGTAAACTCACTGGCTAAAGAGAAGATCCTGAGAACAAGGAGCGACACATTTTAAGGTGAGGCCGGATGGAAGCAGAAGATGAGTAGAAATGTCAGTGTATGGGAATGGTAGGACCTGAGAAATGAGAAAACGCCAGCATATCCCTAGGTTCCGGGAATGCAAGGGAGAAGCACAGCAAAGCCACAAGCGAAGCAAATAATTTAGAGGGACAAAAATCAACCATTGTTCCACATTGGCCTAATACTAGCCCAACATGAGTGACATAGAATCAATCGTCCTGTGCTTGGGTTAAAAAGGACATGATAACAAATCACAGATATGAAGAACCTTCCCTATTTCACATACAGAGTTCTGGTGGCATACTGGGTTATCCATTGAGCTGCTAACTGGAAGGCCAGTGGTTCAGATCCACTAACCTCTTAGAGAGGCCTCTTTCTCCCATTAAAAAAAAAATTCTGAAGAGGCAGTTCTACTTTGTACTATAGGGTAGCTATGAGCCAGAATCAACTTGATGGCAATGAGTTTCATCTAGGGTTTATAGTTCACCCCAAGATGGTATTTTGAAATGAGTGTACCAAGCCATGTTAAGAAAGCCTGCATGTATGTATTCACTATCCATGTATGCAAACATGTACCTGCAAGACATCCCTGAGGAGAAGCCACATGGACCTACCCTGATGCAGCCCTAGGTGCTGGAGCAGCCTTGTGGAGACCCCTGCCAGCGCTGAGATGCTTACACATTCACTGACTCAGCTTTCCTCCTGCAGTCGGCATCATTGCATCTGTTTTGTGAGATGGAGGAGGACTTTTTGGATTTTTTTCTCTAATGTACCCAAATTAACAGAGGGCCTCTTACAGCATATATATATATATCCATTATGTCAAGCATAATAGTACATATGTTTCCAACATCATTCTCAAAACATTTTCTTCTCATATGAGCCCTTGGAATCAGCTCCACTTTTTTCCCCCTCCTTCACCCACCCTCCGTCCCTCACGAACCCTTGATAATTTATCAATTATTGGGGGTTGGTTATGTATTACACCATGCACTGTCTCCCTTCACCCACTTTTCTGTTGTCCATCCCCCTGGGAGGAATTACGGGTCACTCATCGTGATCAGTTCCCCCTTACCACCACCCTCCCTGTTCTTTTACCCTCCTAGTATCACTACACCCATTATTGGTCCTAAGGGATTTATCTGTCCTCAGTTCCCTGTGTTGCAAGCTCTTATCTGTACCAATGTTCCTGTTTTGGTCCAGCCAGATTTGCAAGGTAGAATTGGGGTCATGATAGCAGGCAGGAAGGAAGTATTAAAGAACTAGAGGAAAGCTGTGTGTCTTGCCAGTGCTGTAAAATCTATTAACGTGATTATTTTCCTCTAATCCCGTTGAGGTCACATATAGCCTTGGGAGAACTGAAAAATATTGAATAACAATACACGTGAACCCGTGTACTGCTTTTGATGTATAATATACAGTATGCTGACATACAAAATGAGGCCACAATCTTGGGGGAGGGTGGTGGAAATAGGCTCTGTTGATATGAAAATGGTGTTTCTCAGTAAGCAAGCTTTCAAAACACCAGTCACTCGGAGTGAGAAAGAGGAGGCTTTCGGCTCCTGTTGAGAGTTACAGTCTCAGAAACCCACAGCGGCAGTTCTAGCTGATCTTAAACAATGAAGAGTGTGGAAGTCCCATGGTCTACTGAAAGGACAAACACATCTGCCTTGGAAGAAGTATGGTCAAAGTGCTCCTTAGAGGAAAGGGTGGAGAGACTTCATCTTACTTACTTTGGACATAGGATCAGGAGAGATCAGTCCCTGGAAAAGGACATCATGCTTGGTAAAGAAAAGAGGCAGAAAAAAAGAAGAAGATGCTCAACAAGATGGATGGACCCAGTGGCTGCAACAATGGGCTCAAACATAAGAGCAATCGTGAGGATGAATTTTTCTTCATGGGTCGCTATGAATTGGAATCTTCTCAACAGCACATAACAAAAATATATGGTGTCAATTCCAAATTTACTCGATGGCAATGAGGTATACATATATTGCCTTCCTCAAGGGAATAAATTTTGACCCAACACTTATGTCTTAACTATATACTTCATGATCTACTATAACATGACTGATTATTTAATGCTCTTATTAAGTTGTTAAAGGGAATTTTAAAGAGGTATAAAAATTATCACTCTGGGTGCACAGCTATCAAAAGATATAGCATCTGAGGTCTTAAAGACTTGAATATAAACAAGTGGCCATCTAGCTCAGAAGCAACAAAGCCCACATGGAAGAAACACACAACTGTGTGACCACGAACTGTTGAAGGGATCAGGTATGAAGCATCAAGGAACAAAAATAATATCATTGAAAATGTGGGTGAGTGCAGAGTGGAGGCTGAAAGCCCATTGATAGCCAACTGGACACCCCTTACTGAAAGATTGTGGGGAGGAGATGAACCAGTCAAGGTGCAGGGTAGCAATGATGAAACATACAACTTTCCTCTAGTTCTTAAATGCTTCCTCCCCGCCACCA
Organism: Tenrec ecaudatus; assembly: GCF_050624435.1. NCBI lineage: Eukaryota > Metazoa > Chordata > Mammalia > Afrosoricida > Tenrecidae > Tenrec > Tenrec ecaudatus. Next base: position 17,132,251 of record NC_134544.1, read on the forward strand.
CTATCATTTTCCCAATTCTACCTTACAAATCTGGCTAGACCAGAGGGTGTACATAGGTACAGAGAGCAACTGGAAACATGAGGAATCCAGGACAGATGACTCCTTCAGGACCAGTGGTGAGAGTGGCGATGCCTGGAGGGTGGCGAGAATGTAGGGTAGAAAGGGGGAACTGATTATAAGAATCTATGTATAGCCTCCTCCCTGGGGGAGGGACAGCAGAGAAGAAGGTGGGGGGAGACATTGAACAGTGTAGTATATGACAAAATAATAGTAATTTATGAATTATGAAGGGTTCATGAGGCAAAGGGCAGTGGGGAGGGAGGGGGAAATGAGCAGCAGATATTAAGGGCTCAAGTAGAAGGCAAATGTTTTGAGAATGATGATGGCAACAAATGTACATATGTTCTTGACTCAATGGATGTGTGTATGGATTGTGATAAGAATTGTATGAGCCCCCAATAAAATGATTTAAAAATTATCACTCTACCTGTATATTTAAAAAATCCATTTCTCCAAAAGATATTGCCTACAAAAAAAAGAACTAAATCCTTTGGAGAGTTTAATTGAATGTATACATGTGCCCCCACACTAAAACTAAGGGAAGCTAGAAATGTTTGTCAGCTACAACATAACCTTTTGAGGTTAATGTCACAGAGCACAAATATGTCCTTCTAGAAAACGTGCTTGGAGCCAGTGTCCGAGGCATAACCACAGCTTGGCGGAACATTAATCGGACCATCTCTTCTAGTTCTCTCTACAAATGCCAATCGCCCATCATTTCATGGATGCTTGGCTCTTTCTGCCCTTTCTGTAAAGCTTCTCATTTCCTGAGTGGAAACCAGGACCTCAGCCTCTCTAATGAGTCTCTAATTTCCCGCTGTGACCTTGGGGCCACTCTACACAACCTTCATATAAACATATATTAGTGTAATATTTTTTTAAATCCAGTGTGTTATTAAGAGCCCTGGAAAAGGAATGCAAAGAAGTAGAACCAAAATTTGGCTCTGCCACTTGATGGCTTTGTGATTTTAGAAAAATGACAGCTTTCATTCCCTCAACTCCCTCATCTTCAAAATGAAGAAAACACATTTCTCACTCCAACTGATCTCACTTTGTGCAGAATCTTCGGAACTCAAAGCTCACACGCTAATCCCTGTAGAATTGGTCATGTTATAGGAATATAAATCTTTATGTATTTTATGGATGAGATTAAAACTGCTAGATTAGAAGTCTACCTCCTCAATAAGTGGTGTGATTTGACTGATCTGGGATCAACAGATTTAAGATCAAACTGTCACTTTGGAGGAGGAGAGGCATGGGAGAGGAGGGGCGAAAATAACCAACATGGCAGGCAAAGAAATAAAATCAGGTGAAAGAGTATGACCTGCTACGATAAGGAATAGTTGAAGCCTCTGCTGTTCTGGCAGAGGGAGAAAGACGGGCTTTCTACTCCCTCAAACAGCCACAGTCTCAGAAACCCACAGGAGGACGCTATGAGTCAGCACGGGCTTGATGGCAGCGAGTTTGGTTTGGGTCTGTTCTGATCGCAGAGCAGGTGAAGACCTGGTGGGACGTCTAGCAGGAGGGTCCGAAATGCCCCACAGTGGGCAAGACCTGGGGCTGCAGGAAGATGACCAACGGTGGAAAGAAGGACCACGCCCCACCCTCCCCGTCCCTCAAGGCCTCAGGGAGACACCCTGGGTCTCTGTTCATCTAATAAGGGGGGAGTCATCTTATTTGAATTTTTTAAACAGTCCATTGGGACCTCCTGGCAATTCTGTGACAATATAGGTATTTCCACACATGCAAAAAGAAACCATGGAAAACTGTTTAGGGTGGGGTAGTGGGGGAAGGTATTGAGGTGAGGGGTTGGGGGTGGGATTTTACCAACAGCCATATACTTTACCAGGATCCCCATCTGTTGCCTCACTCCAGGCACAATTGCAGACATTTGTGTTGTAGATGCCTGAGTTCTCACGAGCCTGCGTGTAGATAATGACAAAAGAGGATTCATCTCATTAACATTTGAACGCTGTTGCTTTTTAAGACACTGAAACATCATCACAAAATTTCTCATTTCCCCCCTACCAAAAATACTGAAACCAAAAAATAATGCCTATCCGCTTCATTCTTTGCCCACTGTTCATATTATTTTGCCACGTCAGCGATTTCGGATGCAGCGGTGAAGCCGTGTGGCCGGCACAGAGGATGCAGTCATTGCCTTTGGGAGGATGGGCGGCCAAGGGAACTTTCTGATGTCTGTTCTTGGCGGTTCCTTGATTTTTTCCCCTGCCTGTTGCTAGGGTAACTATGGAAATTAAAATGAGTTCTAAAATCTCCAATTTGGGAAACAATTCTTAAACTACATATTTGGGATAATTTATACCCACGCTTGCCTTAAGGAATCGTTTTTCTTTTTTCTTTAAATCATTTTATTGGAAGTTCTTAAGAGTCTTATAACAATCCATACATCCACTGTGTCAAGCACATTTGTACATATGTTGCCATCATCCTTTTCAAAACATTTGGTTCCTACTTGAGCCCTTAGTATCAACTCTTCATATTTGTTCCTCCCTCCCCCACCTTCCCACCCTTGTGAACCCTTGGTAAATTATAAATGATTATTATTTTAATATCTTACACTGTCCATGGTCTCCCTTTGCCCATATTTCTGTTGTTCATAACACTGGGAGGTGTGGGGGGTTAATACATTGATCATTGCAATGAAATAGTGTTTCTTAAAAATTAAATGCTTATGTTCATCACAAGATTTCTCCAGAAAGAATAAAAGAGAACGTATGGACTGGAGGTAATTTTTTGGACTGTGTCAGTGTTCAGCAAGGGGCTAATCTCTAAAATTAATGGAAAACTACAACATCTCAACAACAAAAAGAAAAACAACCCAGTGTGAAAGTAAGCAAAGGGCATGAAGAGGTAATTCATCAAAGAAGACAGCCAAGTGGCTAGCAAGCACAGAGAGAGATACTCAGAGTAATTCGCCATTAGAGAGATGAAAATCAAAATTACAATACGATATACCTCACTCCAACGTCTAGCACTAATATAAAACGGAAAATAACAAATGCTGGAAGTTGTGAGGAGATCCGGACTTTTACATCCTGTTAATGTAAATGCAGAATGGTGCTATGATGATGGACTACAGTAATGTAAAGGTTAGACATAGACATACCATGCAACCCAACAATCCCACTCTTAGGTGGATAACCCGGGCAGCAAGTGTTGTGGCCTGAACAAACACAGTAACACTCTGGGTCAGCATTCTTCACACTGGCAAGAAGATGGGAACAATCCAAGTTCCGTCAACAGATGGTTGGATTAACAAACTGTAGGTCATACAAGATACATGGATTACTTTGCAATGATAAAGTAAATGGATGGATCTGGAGGGCATTATGTCCTGGGACATAAGTCGATCAGAAGAGGGCAAATGAAGCCACATTATAAAAAGTCAAGAATAAAAGATTACACATAAAAGGAAGTTACTTGATGGCTGACAAGAGTAGAGTTTGGAGGGAGGGAAACTCCCTAACTAGATAGTATTCCCATGCCAAGCATGTGAAGGGAAGGGGGAAAGACCAGATGGAGGAAGTCAGTGCGATATAAACAGGCCAACAGCAGACACTGAGAGTACACCAGAAGGAAGGGCAGGTAGCATCGGTGCCATGGTGTTGTTATTTGGTGCCATAGTGACTCTTCAGACTCAGCAACCTGGTGAGTCCGAATGACACGGTGCCCTGTCCGCTGCTAGCCTCACCATTGTGATACGGAGCCCCCTGTTGCAGACACGGGGTCAGTCCATCTCGTTAAAGGTCAGTCCATCTCACCGAAGGTTTTCCTTTTTCTTTTTTAAAAATCATTTTATCGGGGGCTCATACAACTCTTAATACAATCCATACATACATCAATTATAAAGCCCATGTGTACATTCGTTGCCCTCATCATTCTCAAAACATTCGCTCTCCACTTAAGCCTTTGGCATCAGGTCCTCATTTTTCCCCCTCTCTTCCCACTTCCCCCTCTCTCATGAACCCTTGATAATTTATAAATTATTATTTTGTCATATCTTACACTGTCCAACATCTCCCCTCACCCACTTTTCTGTTGCCTGTCCCCCTGGGAGAAGGTTATATGTAGATCCCTCTAATCGGTTCCCCCTTTCCACACCCGCCTCCCTCAACCCTCCTGGTATCGCCACTCTCATCACTGGTCCTGAAAGGATCATCTGTCCTGGATTTCCTGTGTTTCTAGTTCCTATCTGTACCAGTTTCTAGTTCCTATCTGTACCAGTATACATCATCTGGTCTAGCTAGATATGTTAGGTAGAACTGGGATCATGATAGTGGGTAGGGGGATGGAAGCTTTCAGGAACTAGAGGAAAGTTGTGTTTCATCGTTGCTACATTGCACCCTGACTGGCTCATCTCCTCCATGCCACCCTTCCATACAGGGATGTGCAGTTGCCTACAGATGGGTTTTGGGTCCCCACTCCACACTCTCCCTCATTCACAATGATATGATTTTTTTGTTATTTGATGCCTAATACTTGATCCCTTTGATACCTCATGATCACACAGGCTGGTGTGCTTCTTCCATGTGGGCTTTCTTGCTTCTGAGCTAGATGGCTAATTGTTTACCTTCAAGCCTTTAAGACTCCAGATGCTATATCTTTTGATAGCTGGGCTCCATCAGCTTTCTTCACCACATTTGCTTATGTACCCATTTGTCTTCAGCGATCATGTCTGTAAGGTGAGCATCATGGAATGCCAGTTTAATAGAACCAAGTATTCTTGCATTGAGGGAGTACTTGAGTGGAGGCCCAACATCTATCTGCTACCTTAATACTAAACCTATAAATATATGCACATAAATCTATTTCCCTATCCTCATATATAAATATATTTACATGTGTACATGCCTTTATTTAGACCTCTATAAATGTCCTTTGCCTCCTAGCTCTTTCCTCTATTTCCTTTGACTTTCCTCTTGTCCCACTATCATGCTCAGCCTTCATTTGGGTTTCAGTAATTCCTCTGTTACATTGCCCTGATCATGCCCTACCAGGCCTCAGTTTTCCTCTTTTTCATTGGCTCTCTACTTAACCAAGCACGATGTCCTTTCCCTGGAATCAATCCCTCTGATAACATGTCCCAAGTACAGGAGATGGAGTCTCGCATCCTCACTTCTAAGAAGCATTCCAACTATGCTTATTCCAAGACAGAGTTGTTTGTGCTTGTTGCGGTTCACAATGCTTTCCATATTTTTTGCCAACATGATCGTTTAAATGCATCAGTTGCTCTGTGGTCTTCTTTATTCACTGAGCAACGTTCCTGTCCATCTGCGGCAATTTAAAAGACCACAGTTCGCGTTGCTGCGCACTGGTCCTCAGAGGGATATTCTTGTTCTTTCACTTCACGTCAAAGGGTCATTGTTTGATTTTTGGACTGCTGCTCTGGGTCCAAGTGAAATGAAATCTTTGACAACCTTAATCTCAGTTTATCATGACGTTGCTTACTGGTCTCGTTGTGAGGAATGCGTTTCTTTACATTGAGTTGCAATTCATACCAAAGTCTGCTGTCTTTGATTTTCTTCAGCAAGTACTTCCTGTCCTGGCTTTCAGCAGGAGGAAAGAGTTACAATCTCCCATGAAGAGTTACAATCTCAAAAGCGGTATCTAGGATCACTATCAGGCAAATTGATGCTATGGTTTTTTAATGTTCTATTAAATATGATTGAAAAGTATAAATATGTATGTGTATGTGTGATGTGTATGTATGTGCATGAGGACATGTGTGTGATGTGATATGTGTGTATATATACACACACAGATTGCTCAGTTCAGAATGAGAAGATACTTGTATTGCACATGGTTACTAAACTAACATGCCATATATACACACATACATACATACATACACCCCTGCCAGACTGCAGGCATCTGGAACAAGTGTCTCCCCTGTCAGCAGATTATTGCACCAGTGAAGCAGCCCCTGCTCGAGGAGATCTGAGGCATGCCTATTTAGAAGTTGATTGTAGAAGCAGTTAATGAACTACACAAAAAATCACTCTCATTTTCATATACTTCCCCCCTTCTTGCTTTGACAGGAAAAGGCACTTTGCCAGCATGATTGCTCACTTTATTCCTTAGCCTCAGCGCCGAATGGCTTCTGGTTTCTTCCAAAAACCAATCTATGTTCCAAAGGTGGCGAAGTGCTCCCAGGAAAATGGACTGCTGGTCTCCCGGTCATTCCAAAGGGACTCTCGAGAGTGCAGGAAGGAAGGCCCTGAGCAGCTGTGAACGTTTTACTTGTACATCTAATCACTCGGGTCCATTCCCAGGCCATTGGGGCAATGCAGCAGCATCTAGAATGCAGGCTTTTGGGAGAACATGCATTTATCAAAACCATTATTAACACGCAATGTTTGGAACAAATAGGCACCCAGTTATTCATTTTAGACTTACCAATTTTTACACAGTGAGCGTATCTTTGTTTTCTTTTATGATGTTTCCTTACGCCTGCAGCCAGACACAAACAGCAGATAGCTGTTGTCATGGCTTTGTCCAGGTTCCTTTATCAGTTCACGTACAGCACTTTTTCCTCCTTTTTCTCAAGAAGCTCCTTAATTAAATTTCTGATCTGATCAGTTAACTATCTGATCACGTTGATTTGTTTTTAAGTATGAGATAAAATCTATTAAGAAAAAACTAAATCTTTCAAGGTGATACCCAAGACCCATTGTCAATGAGTCCGTTCGCAAGCCTGAAGCCTGGTGATTCTGACATATGGCAGCCGCCCCGCGAGCAAACGTGGAGGCCAGCAGAAACGAGGCGCTCCCCAACAAGATGGACGGGCACCGAGGCTGCAGCAATGGGTTCAAACGTAACAAGAATTGTGAGGACGGTGCAGGGCCAGGCAGCGCTTGTTCTTGTTGCGCGTGACTATGAGCCAGCACTGACTCGACTTTATAACAGCCACATGGGACACGGTAGAACTGCCCCGTAGCATTCCGTAGGAGATCACTTTCTAAGGGGCCAGACTGCCGTGTCTTTTGCCCATGGAACCACCGGCAGGTTTCAACTGCTAACCTTTAGGTTGGTCTCCAAGCCCTTTAGCCACTGCCTCAATGGGGCTCCATTCAGGAAATCTGACATGAAAAATGCCCATCATCTTCATCTACATGATTTATTCAGTAGCTTTCCCAGTGCCGAATGAGAAGATACTTGTCTGCCCGTGGTTACTAAACTAACATGCCAGTTCTGTGTGCTTTGGATACAAGTGGCTTTAGACAGTAACTGCTCGCCCATCAAGAGTCTCAAAACTCATCAGAGGTTCCTAGTAAGTACCTGAGAGGCAGCCAGTTCCTGATTGGTTTTCTGTTAGGATATTTCATCTGTGGAAAGGCCTCAAACATACAGCTTCTATTCCGACTAATATTTTCTTTGTAATCGGGTTTGGTCTTGACAGCCCTCCTAAGAGAACTGAATGGGATGATGTGCTTGGGAAGTGAGAAGAACATCATGGTAACGGAGTGGGAGCTGGATTTTGAATGCATTGCCTGGCAGGTGTGCCTGCCCACCTGATTAGGAGAGCAGTGGATGGAAGAGACTCCGTGACCTTGAGATGGGAGAAAACTTGGAACTGGTTGAGTGTACTAGGCGATAGGTTTAAAATTAAGTAAGCCATCATTTCCCCTCAGGAAAAGTCCCTGAACACTTAATGCCCCTAGTGAACAGTTAGTTAATGCCCCTAGTGGCGTGAACAGTTAATGCCCCTAGTTGCTAACTGAAGAGGTGTTTGTGTCCATGTAGAGGCATCTGGGCAAGAATGGCTTGGCCATCTACTTCTGACCAGATCAGGTGCCTTCCGGGTGCTGTGGCTATAGATGGGGACCTGCTTCTTAAAACTCATTCATGAAACCCTATGAGACAGCTCTGCTCGGACACACTTGTGGGTGCCGTGGTCAGAAGGGACGCAATGCAAGGGGTTTCAGTTGGGTTTTCCTCCTTGGGGACAGCCTGGGTTATGGCATTTTCCCAACAGATCCTGGTGGGCGGATGACAGCCTGCTTTGTAGGGTCTTTGTTTCTCTGGGATACTTTCCTTCTCCTGGGGCTTTTTCCGCACTGAAAGGCGAGGGTAATAACTGGACGGGTGGTGATTGCCCCCTGAGCTCTGTTCTGGAAGATGGACAGTGGTTTCCCAGCAGAGCAGCTTCGGACAGCAAGACTTTCACCAACTGCTCCAGCCGGGGCAGGGCGGGGGTCCCTCCTGCCCAGAGTGTGGAGAGAAGACCCTCTGCGCAGGAAGGGGAGGAGGGGAGAACTCACTTCCTCTCATGAAGGATGAAGAGACACCAGAGAAGAAAGCTGTGCACACTCAGAAAAGCCCACTCGCCCACCCTGTGGAGCCTAAGGGTACACCAATGGCTTGTTAAATATTTTTTCAACCCAAGGATCAAAACAATGCATTTCTATAAATACTTTTGTCAAAATCCAGAAAGGATCTATTGGGCCATACGCAAAGAACGCTACATGTGTAGAGAGTAAGTTAAAAACTCAAGAAAAGCTGGTCACCCTTGTTGTATATCTTCCCTTTGCTGTGGCCATACCTACAAGACTGTAGAATCGCAAACAGTGGGGTTTTGATTTGGGAGCATCTACCTACTTCCTACAGACTGAGTTGGGAAGACCTGACTTATGGACAGGACAGAGTCCTTCCAAAAACCAGAAAAATACTTAGGGGAAAAATAAGCTACATCCTTAGGGCATACATCCCAATCCTTCATTAATCTGAAAATCCCGAGGGACTCTGAATTCCACAGTCCTTCTTCAAGGTCTAGAGAAATCAATAGCACAAGGGCATTCATTCCACTGATTTTGCTTCAGAAAAAAAAGGCTGGAAAAATGTTTGGAAACCCTGTGTTTGTTAAAACTGCCAGAGTCTTAGAATAACATTTTAGAAGCAAGAGCATTTATATACAAAGGGGTACGAAAAAAAAAAAAAGCCCAACAGAATTTATTATTTAATTTATTTTCATAGCTATATATTTAATTTTGTTTAACAAAACAACCTTATCACCTTCAAAGGACTCTCTATTATACTTAATGCATTGGTCAAATCTATGATTCCATTCTTGGAAACATGTTTCACACTCATCTGTTTGGATAGCTGACAGCACCTCCCTCGGTTTTGGTTTTTGTTTGTCACCATGTCTACATCATCAACTTGCTCTCCTTTCATGTCTCTCTTCATTCTCAGAAACAAAAAGAAGTCACACATAGTGAGCTCAAATAAGTAAGTTGTGAGGGGCAGGAGAGGCGTGCTCTTTTGCCAAAAACTGGCACGCTGGGATGGCTGTGTGAGCAGGTGCATTGTTGTGGGGCAATACCAGTCCTCTGTCTGCCACAAAGCAGCCCTTTTTTGTCACACACTGTTAGGCAATCTTTTCAGAACCTCTAAATGGAAAGCTTGATGAATAGTCTGACCCAATGGAATGAACCCCAATTGTACTGCGAGTACATTTTCATCCATCTGGGAAGTTGGTGGATATCCACAATGAAGTTTGTCATTAATCAACATTTCACCTTTTTTGAAATGAGAAAACCATTCCTACACTTGAGTTTTTCCCCCTAGCACTGTCCTTGTAAGCTGTGTTCAGCATCACAACAGTTTCTGCGACATTTTACCCTGAACAGGAAACAAAATTCCACACTGCGTGCTGTTCTCTTAAATTGGCCATCACAAAAACCAAGGTCCGAGCTAAATTACTTTTATGCAAGATTCACTGTGACCAGACAGAACCTTCCCAGATGAGGCCACTGGGTGCACTAACTCAGAGTGAGATGCTTGATGCTCACCTAGTGGGAAAAATGCATACTATCAAGGCTCCGCTCCGCCCAGCGCAATTCCAGGTTTTTTGGGTACCCCCTCATATGATATGCTATTTTATTAGTATTTATAAGTATATCTATTTTCAAACGTGTTGTATTGAGTAAATATTCTACAGAAGACCTCTTTAGACTGTTAAAAAGCATGAATATCATTTTGATGACTAAAGTACACCTGACCCAAGCCCTGGTCCTTTCAATTGCCTCATATACATGTGAAAGGTGGACATTGAATAAGGAAGACCAAGGAAGAATCCATGCATCTGAATTATGGTGCTGGTGGAGAATATTGAAAGTGCCACGGACTGATAAAAGGCAAACAAATCTGTCTTGGAAGGGTGCTCCTTAGAGGCAAGGATGCCAAGACTCCATCTTGTATCCTTTGGACATGTTCTCTGGAGAAGGACATCATGCTTGGTAACGTAGCGGGGCAGCAAAAAGAGGAAGGCCCTGAGGGAGATGCATTGACCCCATGGCTGCAGCCCTGGACTCAAGCACAGGAACAAGTGTGAGGAGTCCCCAAGACAGCAAAAAGCCTGCTCTCCACAACCCAACTGTGAATTGCTTCTCCTAATCAAATAGACAAAAAGACTTTTCATTTGTGTTGGTGCTCTGGACTGCATGCTAGAGAGAAAGTTCTGTGGCTCTGTGCACTAGCTGTCTTTCATTTACTCTCTCTACCTGGAAAAACATAAAACTGACTGCTTTCTTTCGGCCTCTGGAACACAAAGGAGTGCTCTCAATTCACCGTTTCTGTTTCAGCTGGGACGCCTTTCCTGTGTAGTCATGTCTGCTGAGAAAGGCTCTCTCAAACATTTTCCTTTCCTCATCTATTTTCATGATCGCATGAGGAAAAGACTACAAATGACTAATTGCTAGTATATTAATATAGAGTCTATCACCCTATTTCCCAAAGGGGGTAATATCGCCACCTAGGGGGCACTGTATGATCCAGTGTTGGGGGAGGGGTGTGCAAAAGCAGATACCTATACTTTTTCCTAGGCTGTAATCTTTAAGGAAGATGGCATGTGATCTAAGCTCTTGGCTGCTAACCAACAGGTTCAAAGTTCAAATCCACCAACCACTCCATGGAAAGGATGTGGCCATCTGCTTCCATAAACATTTTAGGCTTGGAAATCCTGCAGGACCTTCCTACTCTGCCATACAAGCTTGCGATGAGTCAGAATCAACTTGATAATAATGGATTTGGTTCAAATTTTGGAATCTTTATGGCAGCAGAACACCAGGTCTACCTTCTGCTGAATTTCTGCATTTGTTCAAACTGCCAGCCTGTTGGTTGGCCACCAATCACTTCATCATGGTTCTACCAGCCCTCCTGATTTGGGTATTCCATGCAAAGATAGCATTCATCTATAAGCACATGATATCCTCGGTGATACTGCATTTCCTCAGTCTGAAACAGACAAGCCAACTCTCATCAGTTACACTCCAATCTCATATGGCTTGAAGACCCTCCCCAATCACTCATCTAAGCATTAAATCATTCTTATTGTTATCCCAGACTTTGGGTCAGGGATTTAAATACAATTCCATAAAAGCCATTCTGTTTTAATAAACATCGTGTTCTCTACCATCTGAGACTCAACAGATTCTATCACGGAGGTGGTCAAGAAAAGTTTGTCTGTTGTGCTTTCTAAAGCATCATTTCCATATCCTGCACATCTGTCTACTGTCAACCATCCACATTTTCTCAATAGTGAAAGTGATGCCATTCTTCTGTATCATGGAGACTGGGGCAACATGTCGGAAAGCAAGGCAAACGGCTTCCCTGAGAATCATGGGCTGCCATGGCTCTGTAATGAAAGGTAAGTTACAGGGGGATGGAGAACAATGTTCAACAACCTGTGCTTTAATAAAGAAGAGATTTATTTTGGGGTACTGGAAAGTAGCTGATGAACAGCCACAACCTATGCAAATTTCCAAGTAGAAAGTGGTGTTTGGATTGTAGTTTTTGTGTCATGAGGAGGACAATGCAGCTGTGGAGCATGCAGATTGGAAAGCCGCAAGGAGCAATCTCCTCCAAGGTGACAGGCATCGTCACTGGTCCAGCAATCTGCACAGCCAGCGTGGGACAGCAGAGAAATGAGGCGGGCTTACCTTGAACCTTTTATTTCTAGTTGGAATATCTAAATGTGCTCATTTGCTGATCTTGTGTGAGAGGGCCTCAAAAAGTTCATTGACAATGGAATTTGAAAGTAATAGAGTTTTATACACACTAGGAGTTTTCCATGAAACCGGGCCTTTTCCTAGTTAGGGGTTCACTGGCCGGAGTTGATTTTCAACTTTACTCTAATCTTACATCTGTGTCCAGTACTTTTGAGCTCCTCGCCTACCTTCATCTGAGCTGAGAAGAGTGTGGAATCATGAAAATTGCCATCCGGGGGCCAACGGGGGGTTCTTTTTCCACTAGCAGCAGAAGCAGAGACAGGAGGAGGGAAGGGAGTGGATAGTGAACTGCGTTCGCACACAGCTCCTCCTTTGGCGTGAGACCCGAAGAACTGCATGATGCTCAAGGTCATATCTAAACCTTTTAGCCAAGATTCTCCAGGAGAATTCTGATCAAAAGGAGAAAATTATGTAACAGAATTTTACCTTCTTGGAGAATGCAGATTTTCTGGCACCGTGGAAGTTGGATGTGCCCTGGAAAAGATCGCCCTGAGATCCTCTTTAAAAGAGTAACAAAAATATACCTTGGAGTCTTCTTAAAATCACACCATATTTTAGCTTAACTAGTAACAAAGTGACAATAGCAATTCAAAATATCAGATAGGAACTCAGGGTTAGTGACTTTAGATTGATGGGGGAGGAATAACTCAGAATAGAAGAGGGGGATCTCATTGTACATCTCAGAGAGTGTCATCATTCTCGTGGGACTGTATATGTAGAAATAGTCTAACTCATATATGTTTTGCTGCATCTATTTCAGCAACAAAATTAATTTTTTAAATGAAGCTAGAACTTAAAGGTGTAGCTGACGTTATCTGAGTACCTCTTCTTCTCATTCACCTGAAGCTAACTCAAAAGAAAAAAATTTCCCATCCTTTCTCATTACATAATCAGTTCATTTAATTTTCACAGAACAATTACCTTCTTGCTTTTGACACTAACATTAGGTGAGTTTATATTCTTAATTTTAAAGCATAATTTCTATAATGACTATAACTGGAATAAACAAATTTTGAAAAAATGTACAAACAAATATCACAGGGCTTCAAAAAGTCCATGGGTTATCTCTTCAAAAATGGTGGATTTTTATTTGCAGAAGAATGAATCACAACCTATACCTCACCTCATATATGAAAAAATTAAGTCAAGATGGATTAAAATATCTAAATGCAAATCCTAGGACTATAACACAGGTGGCAAACACACTGTCAAATAAAAAAAAACCACACACACAGCAAAAACAAAATAGATGACGGACTTTCTAAAACTCAGACACTTCTGTGCATTAAAAGACTTCATCAAAAGAGTAAAGAGAGAACCCACAGACTGAGAAAAAATTTTCAGCAATGACCCATCAGGCAAGGGACTAATCTCACAAATCTATAGAAAACTGAAACACTTCAGCAAGAACAAAACAAATAGTCCAATTGAAAAATGAGAAGAAGTTATAAACAGACCGTTCACCAAAGGTGACCAACAAACGTGACGAAACCCTCAAGATCATTAGCCATTCAGGAAATGCAAATCAAACGACAGTGAGATACTACCTCATAGTATCTCATTAATAGAAAAGTTCTCAAACGCATAAGATAGCAAATGGAGAGAGTGCAGAGAGCTTGAACCCTCATCCACTGCTGGTGAGACTGTAGAACTGAGCAACCATTGTGACAGGGCGCTCCCTCCAACACTTAGAATAGACATGGTTTGCGGCACAGCAGAGGGAAACAACCTGAAGATGGAGACGTAAACGTTGGTCCCCTCACACAGAATCATGATGAAATGGTGAAACATGGGTGGGCTTGGACGACATGATGCTGAGTGAAGCCAATCACAAAAGGACGAATGTTACGTGAGATCACCAATATAAAAGGAAACATCAAGATAACGGTTGTTTCATGCCAAAAGAAATAGACTTTCACAGTTACCCAGGGCCTGAGGGGAAGAGAAAGAAGGAGAAGCAAGGGGCTGGAGGCGGGTGCAGGGGGAGCAAGAGGGCGCAGGACAGAACAAGGCAATGGAAGATTTGAGAAGTAGGTTACGCTTTAGAATGCACAATAGATTTTCTGATACACCATCCCCCACATCATTCACAATAAAAAGGTTTAAGTACATGAAAAAATTTTAATTATTTTTAAATTCCTTTCTTCCTGAACTTTTTGAAGCCCCTTGTCTATACCCGTTTGTAGAGAAATAGATACAGACATTAACTGAGATAGTAACAGAGGAGAGGTAGAGGCTGGGATGTTCAGGGCCACCTGACCTGCTTCAGTCAGAAGGGGAAGAAGCCCTCCTGGGGCAGTGGTTACACACTTGGCTGGAAAGTCCGCCATGTGAAACCCTCAGCAGCTCCGCAGGAGAAGAGATCTTGGGGTGCACTTCCATATGGATTGCAGGCTAGGAAACCCCATAAGGCAGTTCTACTCTATCACACAGGGCTGCTATGAGTCAAATTCGACTCGGTGGCAGACCCCAGTGGCAATAACGGTGATAAGTGGATAAGGGTAGTAGGGAGAGTAAGGGGCCGAGGAGAAGGACGTTTGTTTTCAGGGTAGGGTGGCTGGCTGGAGCCTGGTGCTGTTTCACGAGGAGAGGGACGGTCTCTGGGGTGGAGCACTAGGGAGTAAGACTTCTGCTATTAAAACTAAGGCTGCAGAATGCATGGTGAACACAGTATTCTCTGAAGGGTGCCGACCGAAGTTAATGTCAAAGCAACCATTTCATGATGAACCAGAATTCATCATGTAATTGGAATAATAAAATAGCACGTGGTTTTTATCAGTCTGTATTGAAATAGCTGTCCTGACATTAAATTGCCAACTGGTGGCTGCCACATAGGAACTTACGCCATCTGCTTCCTACCAGCCTTGCCTGCGAACTTGGCTCCGTGTAATTTCCTTGCCCATTAGCAGTGTGGGACAGAATCTGCTCCACGGCCATCCATCAACTAGCACGTACCTTGCAAACGATCCATATTCTTGGCTGCAAACGCTGTCTAGCATATCTACACACGCCCCAGATAGACGAAGGTCTTCCGTGGTGGCACATGGCAATGACGTTCACAGGATAGGTAAAGCCTTAAACTTTGCTTTTGAAGGAGAGAAGATAGCATGCTCTAATTTCACATGAATTTCCCTTGTAAGGGTTTGATTTTTCCACAACTCCGAGGATATAAACCGGCTAGAAAATGGCAACATTTAAAATGCTTTTTGCAACTGTTTCTAGGTCACTACTGACCAGGCCCAGGATACTACTGTTCCATGAAATACTTAGTAGTTCCAACTGTATTTTGTTTTCCTTGATATATTTTCATGCTTTCAAGAACTAAAATGTAAAAGATGTACAATGGATTTAATTTGACGGGAGAGAGAGATCATATTCACCACGTGAAAAGAAACACTCCCTAGTGTTCACTGGCTGCCCTCCTCTGTCTCATAAGGTTGCTATCAGCTGGAATCAACTCGATAGCAGTGAGTTTGCTAGTTTTATTATTATTATTAATGCTTTGGTATGCAAGTTATGTCATTATTTCACTAAAATTCATGTCATTGACTATTTTAAATTTCTTTGCTATCAATTGTAACATGACAGGTCATATTATTCATCTATCGGCTGCCTGTCAGGAAGAACCTCTTTGTTCATTTCATGATCCCATTTTCCACTTTCATTGATGTAGACTTCATTCAAGTAGAAAGAATCATTCTAATATCACTCAGATAAACCAAATATGAAGCCCAGTTCAACTGCATGGCCTGTACCTACAGCTGACCCTACTTGAAGTACTCCTGCTTCATGGTAACGTTGGTGTATTGAAAAGGGGGTGTAAGATGGTTACTTTCAAAGAAATGGCTTTGAAAGTCAAATGAAGGACCTAATAGCCCAGAAGTTTCTCACCATCTCGTTACGTATCTTGTTTAAAGTTCAAAGTCTGATTCTAACCACTAGCGAGGGACGAGAAAGAACTGCACCGCGGTTCCTCCATCAGTAAGAGTCCAAAGGAAGCATCAATCAAGGTGGGGGTCTTGAGCCTTTGAAATGAAAAGTATTGCGTAAGTCAACAGCAATGTCAGAGAACATTTCAAGTTCTGGCAAGAAATCCCAGGCCTGGCTTGGACGTCGTCTCCACCTAACACTGACGGTCTATCTACTCCTAGTCCACAGCAGCTGAGGGTTCCAAACAGATCAATTGCAGGGGGGGGGGGTTGTTTTGTTTTGCTTGTTTTTTATTGGAATCATTTATTAGGGGCTCATATAACTCTTATTACTTTCCATACATACATCAATTGTGTAAAGCACATTTGTACCTTTGGTGCCCTCATCATTCTCAAAAAATTTGCTCTCCACTTAAGCCCCTGGCATCAGCTCCTCATATTTTCCCCTCCCTCCCCACTCCCCCTCCCTCATGAGCCCTTGATAATTTATAAAGTATTATTTTGTCATATCTTTCACTGTCCGCATCTCCCTTCACCCACTTTTCTGTTGTCCATCCCCAGGGAGGAAGTTATATGTAGATCTTTGTAATGGGTTCCCCATTTCCACCCCACGCTCTCTCTACCCTCCTGGTATTGCCACTCTCACCACTGGTCCTGAAGGGATCATTTGTCCTGGATTTCCTGTGTTTCCAGTTCCTATCTGTACCAGTGTACATCCTCTGGTCTAGCCAGATTTGTAAGGTAGAATGGGGATCATGACAGTGGGGGGAAAGGGGAAGGAAGCATATAGGAACTAGAAGAAAGTTGTATGTTTCATCATTGCTACACTGTACCCTGACTGGCTCATCTCCTCCCCATGACCCTTCCATAAGGGGATGTCCAATTGCCTACAGATGGGCTTTGGGTCTCCACTGTTTGTTCTGATGATGCCTGATCCCTGATCCCTTTGATACCTCGTGATTTCACAAGCTGGTGTGCTTATTCCATGTGGGTTTTCTTGCTTCTGAGGTAGATGGCCGCTTGTTTACCTTCAAGCCTTTAAGACTCCAGATATATCTTTTGATAGCTGGGCTCTATCAATTTTCTTCACCACATTTGCTTATGCACCCACTCTGTCTTCAGCAATTGTGTCGGGAAGGTGAGCATCATGGAATGCCAGGTTAATATAACAAAGTATTCTTGCATTGAGGGAGTACTTGAGTGGAGGCCCAACATCCATCTGCTACCTTAATACTAATCCTATAAGTATATGCACATAGATCTATTTCCTGATCTTCCTATATAAATATATTTACATTTTTACATGCCTGTATTTAGACCTCTATAAATGCCCTTTCTCTCCTAGTTCTTTTCTCTATTTCCTTTGACTTTCCTCTTGTCCCACTATCATGCTCAGCCTTCATTTGGGTTTCAGCAATTCCTTGTGGTTACATTGCTCTTGATCACACCCTACCAGGCCTCCTACACCCTCCTCGCTGTCCAGTGGGATCACTTCTGTTCCCTTATCCCTGGGTTTGTTGATACCACTTCCTTTCCCCCCAACTCCCCCTCTCCCATGTCCCCAGGAACCATTGGTCCCATTGTTTTCTCCTCCAGATTGTTCATCCAGCCTAGTATATTTAGAGGGACCTGCACAAAAACAAGACAGAGCATAAACAAGCAACAAAAGAAAACAAAACCATAACAACAACAACAACAACAAGCCACTGACAAAACACAACAACAAGAAAGAAAAGGTTGTAGTTAGTTCGGACTGTTTGTTGGCCCTTAGGAATGGTTTCCAGTCGAGTCTGTTGGGGTGCCATGTCCTGGCCCCAAAGTCTACTTTTGATATTCTCTGGGGGTTTCGTTGCTCTGTTCCCCTTGCTGTTCTGTTCCACGCCCGTAGTGTTTTGCCTCGGTGTGGTGGGATCAGATCGGGCGGAATTCCCATACTGTGTCTCCAGTGTTGTCCTGTATAAAGCTATGGGTCAGTGGGGGATGTCCTGTCTCATAGTGGGGCCAGCCATATGGTCTTCTCTGTGGATTAGCTGCTCTGAGCGGGAATGTTGTCCTCAAGACTTGGTGGGCCAGGATGTGCTCCACTCTCTCTTCCTCCCCTTTCACTTGCTTCCGTGTGCTCTGATCAGACATGTCCCTCTCCTGGAGCTGTAGATTCAGTGCTGTCCTCTGAAATAAATTCTTCTGGTGGGAGGGGCACCAACCTGATCAATTGCTTTCATTCATTCTCCAAGTCACATGGAAGGACTTGCGCCCACTCGTGCCTAGTACCACTGGTGCAGGCTTGGTTTCTGCATTGTGGTCATAGGCATCTCCTGGTCCACGCCTCATTCAGTTGTTTTCATTCTCCAGGTGAGATCGCACACTTCTCACCTCTCCTAAGTGGCTTAAGGAGGGTCAAACTGCTCCTCCGTTCCTCAAACTCCACAGAGCAAGTGAAGTGCTCAGAATGCCCAGTGCGTGACTGTTCTCCTGATCCAAATAGAGAAGTGGAAGAAAGCTACGTCTTTAGGAAGTCCTTGGCAGGGCTTTCTTACAAAGAAGAAAATAATCAGATGTCCATGAAAGGGAGCATTACCTAGAACTGGAAAACAATTTCATGGACAATAACAGAAAAACCAATCGATCAGACGTACACCTGAAATAATGTGGCGAATCCTCTGTTTCCCGTGCTGTGCTTTTTGTTTCGATCAGCCTCTAGGTAAGAACTGCTGTCTTCCAAATGCTCTCCGCCCAGGCTGCAGGGACTGTAGAGACATCATGGGGCAGAGTGTACCTTCTTGACTGGAGAAAAGGAACATGGAAGCTAATACTTTGTGTCTCAGATAAGATTACCCTCGAGCAGCCTCGAGACAAAACATTGAAATCTCACTCAGGGAACAGGAAGAATGTGTATTCTTCAAAATGCTGAGTGGATGCTCTTCTGCAAGGACAAGTGCTTCATAGTTTAATTTTTCTTTTAAATTGAGTCAAACCAGAAGATACTGTTCTCCACAGACTTGGGAACAGGAGAACTGTAGTTTCAGTCCAAGCCCCTAACAATCGCCATTGGAAATGGAACCGGCTCTGAAAACCAAACCCCCTGGGCAGATTCCCTTACTCCCTGAGAACACCACAAACCCTGTAGCAACAGGGTGGTGCTGCCAAGTGGCGCCGTAGGAGAAGCATCGTTGGGTAGCAGGTGCTTGTTTCTTAGGGGAAAGTTATGCCTTTCTCAGGACAAGACATCTGAATGGCCCTTAAAGTTTAGAGAGAGAAAAAGGTAGACACACAGAGAAACATCTGGAACTTTTTGAGGATTCAGAAACCTAGCTTGAATATTTCCAAAGGGCAAGAACCACATAAGCGCACACACACACACACTTCAGAAGGGATGAGAGGAACAATTTCTTTGGAACTGACTGACAGTGGCCATGTCAGCAAGGAAACAGGGTGCACAGAATGAGAGGAAGAAACACCAGGGAGGAACAGACTCCTGAGGACAATGTACCATACAGACCAAGAGGGAAGCATTTACCCCAAAACACAATTGAGAAGACAGGCAAGAAGGACAGACAGAAATGGGAAGCCCAGGGAGGGAGGGGGAAGAGTGCAGCTATCAGAAAACAAACCATGTAGAAATGGTTGAACAGAAAACTAATCTGCTCTGGAAATGATCACTCCGACCACAATTTTAAAAGAAGAAGTGGGAAGGGGGTGGGGGCAGGAGGAGGAGGAGGAGTCATGGTGTTACCCGGGCTTCTCAAGGGGAGGAAGTCAAATAAATAATGCAAACAGAAGCGACTCACAGGAATTCAGGCAAATTCAAAAGGAAATCACAAACAGTTTCACTCATCAGTTCCCTGCCCCAGAGTTTAATTTCTGAGCTCCTCTCTTGAGACTGGAAGTGTGATCTCTCCACGCCTCAGTTACTTCATCCACATAATTAGAAAAACACTGTGGAAAGAAAATGTTTTGAAAATCATGATGGCCAAAAAAATTGTTTTAATGTAACTAAAAAAAGAAAACAATGATGACAGCAGATGTACAAATGTGCTTGACACAATGGATACATGTATGGATTGTGATAAGAGCTGTAAGCGACCCCGATAAAATTATTTTATTTAAAAAAAGAAAGAAATATAAAAACACCAGGCTGGTAGAGTTGCTGCTAACACTCCGTGAAATAAGTAAAAGCAGAGGCTATTAGAACTTAGGGTTTTGTCCCACCTCCAGGTAATATTGTTAGAGAATATCCATAGTGCCCAGTATAAAATTTGAATTTTCAATTTTTTTGTGTGTATAAGTAAGTCCCAAATGTTCTTATTTGGAAAATCTGGAAACCTGATCTTTAGAAAATGGAAAAAAGAAGAGGGGTAGCATTAGGTGGTAAAAACAAAACTAGAGCCCAGTACTTCAGAATCCCAGCCCCTAGCTGTTCCACATACTGGACCAAAATGGAGGCCGAACACCTGTTCCCTATTTCCTCACCAACACCAACTTTAAAATATATATATATATATATATATATATATATATATTATATATATATATATATATATATATATATATTTTACACAAGTTCTTGGACTCCCATAAATGAGACTACCCACTCAGGTCAGAAGCTCTTTGAATCAACATCTCACATGGTTGGTGCAAAGGTGGTTGTTCATCAATTCCATTCCACCTCACAGCAAACTTACGTGCAACGGAATGAGACATGATCCGGCCCTGCACCAGCTTCACAGTCATGGCTATGTGTGAGCCCATTGCTGTAGCTTGTTGTTGTTGTCCCTCTATTTCACTAAGCATGATGTCCTTCTATAGACACAAATCCCTAAGGTAACACTTGCAACGTATGTGAGACAAAAATCTCACCATCCTCACTTCTAAGGACATTCCTGCCGTACTGCTTCCAAGTCAGATCTGTCTGTGCTTTGGGCAGCCTGTGGTATATTAAAGATTCTTTTCCAATCCCAAAATTCAAATGGGGCCATTTTTCTTCAGCCATTCTTTTTCTTGTCCAATTTGGAACTTGTATTGAGTGATTATTAAAATTTAAGTTACTGGACCAATAATTCTCAGTGTACATAAAGATGAGTAGGCTATGATTCTGCCCTCAAAAACTATAAGGTGAGACAGAGAAATTGTGGACAATCCAATATATTCAACATAAGAAGAACTACCACCTGTAACCTAATAGTGCAAACGACTAGTCGCTAAGAGGAAGAAACTGGCTGGCTGGCTTAGGAAAAGCTTTGTGAAAGAGGTGGCCCTTCCTCTGTGTTTTAGAAACTGGTTAACATCGTAGTACAGCAAGAGCTCAGGACTCTTCGAGGTTAAGTGAACACCATGAACCACAAGTGCCAGACAGGGAAGTTCAAGACTTGAGTGGATGGCCAATAGCAAGGAATTCCTCTGACTGGGGAGTACAAAAGATTGAAATATCAGATTTATCTTGAGCTTCCTATGGACAAGAAACCACTGGGACATGACTCCTGTGCTGTGCATGCAGAGCCCCATCTATTAAGCCTTTGGTGATGTAATTCAAGGTGAGGGGGTAGACTTTTACCACTCACCATGAATTACATTACCCATTACTTTTTCTTCACTAAACTCACTGGCATTAATTTTGTTTTCCTTCTAAGCGTCATTAAGGACTATTTTTCTTTCTTCTTCGGTAACCATGGCATAATTTGCATCTGTATAGAATTGTCTGCAGAGAGAACACGTTGACCTGTAGAACCCCTTCATAATAAATACCTTCGCCTTTGGCCCTGGTTCCTGGCAGCAGAACCGCACCTGAGGTCAATTAGTGAGGACCTACCAGCCGGAGAGGGCTGGGGAAGTGCTGTGCCAAGCCCCTCCCGCACCTCTCTTCTTTGTGTCCTTTTCCTTGACTACAGATAAACCTTTCCCTGCAGCTTGGGAGCTGTTCGATTGGATTATCAACCTAAGAAACAGAAAGAGCCTCTACTTGCCAGCCTGACCCCGGGAGAATAGCGTCTAAGACCTCCTGACCTGGTCCAGGGTGATGGGGCCCAGAGAAAGTGGCGACTGGGGGCTGAACGGACCAGGGAAGGCAGGGCAGGAAATCAAGACGAGTGCATTATAGGTTGTTAGTGTTCAGTGGTGTCCTGTTGACTCCAACGCACAGTGACCCCATGTGGCAGTGCGGATCTGCCCCACAGAGTTTCCCAGGCTGTCCTCTTGATGGAAGCAGGTCTCCAGACACTTCTCCAGCAGAAACACCAGTTGGTTTGAACGGCCAATATTTCCGTTCACAGCCACACACTTAATCTTTGCACTATCAGGGCTTACCGGGTCATCTACCCCTGGCCCCTTGCATTATAGATTGTTGTCGCTAAGGGCAATCGAGTTGGTTCTGACCCATAGCAACCTTATAGCACAACAGAATGCTGTCTGGTCCTGCACCATCCTCTCAATTATTTCTCTGCTTGAGCTCCTTGCGGCAGCCACTGTGTCACTCAGTGGCATCGAGGGCCGTTACGGGTTCGCTGCCCTATTACTTTACCTAGCACGATGTCCTTCTCTCGGGACTGGTCTCTCCTGACATATCCAAAGTATGTAAGACAAAGTTTCACCACCTGTGCTTCTTAGGATCATTGTGGCTGTACTTCTTCCCAGACAGATTTGTTTGGCCTTTGGGCAGTCCATGGTCCCTTCAATATTCTCTGCCAGCACCACAAGTCAAATGCATCGATTCTTCTTCGGTCTTCCTTACTCCGTTTCCAACTTTCACACGCATAGAAGGCGATGGAAAACACCCTGGCTTGTCTCAGAAGCACTTTAGTCCTCAAAGTGACCTCCCTGCATTTCAACATTCTGCAGAGGTCTTGTCCAGTAGATTTTCCCAGGGCAAAGCATCCTTTGATCTCTTGACGGCTGTTTCCATGAGCACTGATTATGGAGTCAAGCAAGACAAAGTCGTTGACAATATCAGTCTTTTCTCCGTTTATCACGGTCATAGCTATTGGTCTGGTTGGAAGGATTTTGGTCTTTTTCAACTGAGCTGTAGTCCATAGCGAAGGCTGCAGAATCCTTGATTTTCATCAGCTAGTGTTTCCAGTCTTGATTTTCAGCCAGCAAGGTTGTGTCACCTGCATAGGATACCTTGCTAACAACCTTTCCTCCGATCCTGACACCATAATCTTCATGTCTGACAGTGTTTCAATGTTATGCGTAAGGTTTCCAGTGGCTACTTCATCTGAAGTGGGCTGCTGAATCCTTCTTTGTGGTCTGATAACAGTCTGCAAGTGCTGTTAGGTTTCTAATAGGTAATACCACGGTTTCTCAAATAGCTAATGCCACAGTTCTTGGCTTTGCACAATAAAAGAATTCGCACCAAAGCAAGTTTTGTAATCCAAGAGGGTTTTTATGAAGGACAAGACAACTGTCAGGTTTTACAGTCTCAAAGGGATTCACAACTCTGGCACAAGCAACCTTGTGGAAAAGATCACCCAGCCTGTGGAACTGAGGGAGACCCCAGGGATCGAGGGATAGAGGAAGCAAGGGACAAGAGGCCACGGAGAGCAATGGGCCAAGAGAGACTGTGAGCCCCAAGCAGACCCAGTGTGGGCCCTGAGGGGGCATGTGCAGACGGCGTGGATGTGCCCCTACCCTCTGACCTGCCACTGACCAGGAGCAGAGTAAGAAAGAGTAAGAGAGAGTAAAAGCATGCTCCCTGCCTTTATTCCAGCCCACCCCCTGGCTGGGGGAGGCATGGATAAAGGTATTGGTTGACTTCATTGGCTGGGGTAAGCCCATGTGGGTGGTGTCTTGAGCCTTGTCCTAGTTTGGGCCACCTGGGTATACCTCCCACCTGGCTGGGGGCATGCTCAGTTTGGGGTCTTCATCGATGTCTAATGGTTGCCTGATTTTTTTTCAAACCTCCTTTATGGGGGCCTTTGCAGTCATGGAAGGGACAAGCCACCTGTCTCTAAATCAAGCTACCCAACAGTTTCACTGAAACCCGTTCATTTTGGGGGAGCTTGCCGGCATTTGGAATACCAGTGACATAGCTTCCAGCAGCACACAAGCCACCGTAGTATAATAAACTGATGACAAGTGATGGCATTATCGATTCATGTGTTCAGCCTGGATAATTAAAGAAATAAACCCAGTGACACTCATGTATGTATAAGAGAGAGCATAAGAAGTAATTATATGTCAAGAAAGCATTTCAGCTCAGTCCACCTCAAACCCACAAGAGCAATACTAGTCCAGAAGTCTCTCTTCAGACTCACGCAGCCACATGCAATGAAGCAGAATACAGGAACATCACGGTCACATGTGGATCCAAGGTCAGTAGGAACAGGGCAGTCCTCCGGCAGCTCTCAGGGTCAGTGGTAGAGAGAGGCAGAGGTTTCCATGGTCCTCCTGGTTAAAAGGCCACACCCACAAGGATGCTGCATCGGGGCGTGACCTGATTGACAGATATGGTTCCACCCCCTAACCAGGAGTGTCTAGTTGACAAAAAGATCATCTTGTTCCCACAATTCGGTACGGCAAAATCAAGTCAGTAATACATTCTGAGTATATATTGATGCCAACTTGAGAGCTGTGTTCTCAAACATTAACTATTAATTTTTATGCGTAAGCCCTTTGAGCTAAATAGCCCATCTTCTTTCTCCATTTCTTGCCAACTGTCCTTGCATATTTATTGCTTCTCGTTTGTAGAAGTACATTGGCCCATTGCAGTATCAACAGCATATTGCATTTATTCTGAGAATAGCTTCCCCTTCGGATCTTCCTTCTCTTGGGATCTTGGCTCCTGGACTGGCTTGCCAAAGAAAACATCATCCGAAGCGAAGTATTAACTCTGGAAGAAATTATGTCTCTTTTAATGTACTTGGGTAATTATATCCTCTTAGCTTAAATAATTATCTCTTCTAAGAAAACAATGTAGCTTGACAAACCTCAGCTCAGATCTATGCTAGCTTTATTTCTTCTGCCATGAGGAATTATGCCATTAGCTCTAATTCAAAGTGCCAGAGTTGAGCTTCAAAATCTGTTAACAATAGATTCATAAATTAACTCAAACAATTCCAAGTAATACAGATTGATGTCGTCTCCAGAATTGAATATGTTAACTATACAATGGAATGTTTCTCCGTAGGTCACCAATGTAGTTCTTCCATCAGCACTCCAGTCAAACCAAACCCATCACCATTGAGTCAATACCGACTCTTGACAGCCCTAGAAGACAGGGGAGAACTGCCGCCCGGAGCTTCTGAGTCTCAGGTGAGAAACAGCCGCCGTGACCTCTCTCTCTTTCCCATCTCAGCCAACCTGCTGACCACCTCAACCCTTCATAACATCTGACTTCTCAGAAGGGCCTTAAATCCATAGTAAGGAAGACTAAATTGTCCTTTCAATCTGTTCATGCACCAATTTTAAACACTGGTGGGCATTTTAAAAAATGTACAAAGCTGTACATTTTGGGGAGGGAGTATTTTTTTTGCAAGTTTGGGAAAATAAAGACTTGGTTTTATTTTATTTATAAATGTTTTCTTCTTTGTGTGTAGATACACACAAGGGAGCTCTGGGGTTGCTTTGGGTTAAGCATTTGGCTGTAACCTAAAGTTTGGCATTTCATACCCACCCATTGCTCAGCAGGAGAATGGTGAGGCAATCTAAGGACATGAAGTAGATGTATGGTCTCAGAAACCCCCACAAAGCAACTCCACCCTGTTGTAAAAGGTGGCTGTGAGGCAGCACTAGCTCAGCAACAGTAGGTTTGGGGCTTGGCTTACAAGTAAACAACCGATATTTAAATGCTAAAAAAGAGAAACAAAACATACCTTTTCAAATGAATTCTAACCTTAGATATATCTCCGGATATAAACTTCCTATTGCTCACCTGGTCAGAAGAATGAAGAAAATGGTAACTTTTGAGAAAAGCATAAATGGTGGCAGGGGAACTTCATGTCTGTGTTATTTAGAACATTTTGAAACTTGGCATTTTCTATTTGGGACACCAGTAAGCTGCCCAGAAGTTTGCCACAGTAAGTCTTCGAATATTTGCCGTGCTGTTCTTTGCCAAGCATACCTGCCGCAAGTCCCTTTCCAAGGGAACTCTTGTAAGTGATCGATGCAGTTAACGAGATCCACGAATCCAGCTCTGACGCTGAATGTAATTCAAGCCAAAGTGTTGAAGCTACTGCCAACCATTAAATGTTTCTCATCTCTCACTCCTAAGGATCATTTTGACATTTATCATCACTGAATCGATCAAAGGAATGAGGAATTCCAAGAGTAAAATATGCTAAAAAAATAAAAAGACAATGATGTGTTTGTCCATATTGTTTTGCGTTTTATGCTTGCTTTTTAAAATATAAGATGGATTTTACAACTGCTCAAGTCAAAAATGGAAGCCAACACTTCCCCTGTATCTGAACGCACCGTTCGATCAAAAGTATACACCCCCCAACCACTTGCGTTCCATCTCCTCACCGGAAGCCAGTTCTAATCAGGTCATGCTCTGCCCCTTCTTGGATGTCTTTGTTGAGCACCCTTATTGTGACAGCTGGCTTCCTCAGTGTGAGTCATCAGGATGCCTTGCCTTGTATCAACAGCCATTGCCACTTGGGAAAAAAAGAAAGAAGAATAAACAAATGAAAATAGTACAAAGCCCAGAAAGCAGAAAAAGCAACCAAGTGAAGGAGCCTGGATCCATGTAACTGCCCAGCAAAACCACTCAGAACAGGCTACTCCTCTTTAGGATGGTAATAATGATGATTTCTTCATACTCTACATACGTCATTCTCCTGCTATGAGGAGAAATAACATGCAAAATGCTCCTGAAAAATAAAAAATACTATACAAGCAGATAGAAGAAAGTACTGTTGTTTAATCATAAACTATATCTTTAGAGAAAAACTACTGCTAACAAGTGAAATATATGGATAAAATCCTGAGCTTAAATTAAACATTAAATTAAAAATTAAATTACGCACAGCTCAGAAGCATGCTACCAGAAAACAGTCCCTCCACTGGATTTACCCTTATTCGAAATCGCCCTTTGGTTTTGCACGACTCAAGTCGCTGAAGCCCTGAAAGTCTGTTCTGTTTTTCCATTAGGGCAGGTATATTCTAAAATGCAAAGTCCCTGGGTATCTCACTCCTTTTATTTAATCCACTGTATCAAACTCTCGGCAATCACGTCTGCAGCGGCAAATTCTGCATACTGCCATTTGCCCCAATAATACAGAACATTTATGCTTCGAATTTTCCATTGAGCAGATGTCTGGGATTATTGCCTTCTGGATAGTTTCTGAAAAGAGTGTTCAATCATTGGTTCATTACTGCATTTCAGAGACCATTAGGCAACGACCATGCTATTATCTAGTCACAATAATAAATGTAAAATGGTTAAGAGATTATTTTATTTATGTTCCCATGTAACTACTAACCCTCTAACAGTATAAAGGCCATAATGTTCAAAGCCTTATTCTGCAATATTCAGTCAAAAAATGTGGTTGAGATCCCAGGAAAGGAAGAACAGTATTTGACAAATACTTCTTTGCATTTCTCTAACGTGTTTTTAATCTTTTTGAAAGCACTCTACATGGCTGTTGCTGATACTAACTAGGAGATGTAAAAGGGAAACATTCAGATTAACTTCTGGCATAGAGATCAAAGCAGTGATATATTAGCTAACCTTTGTTCTTAGAAACCAAAAGTTACAGAAGTTGGTGTAAGTACTAATAATTCTAAAATAATACCTTCTTGACCCACAAGACCCCCCATCACTTCCAAACCCCTGCTAAGTGTGACAACGATTGAAATGCCTGGGTTACAAATTAGGTGCAGCAGATGTAGACATGTGTTTCAGGAAGAAACATTGTATCAATAAAACACGGCTTACTGGGAAAGCACTGGAAGATGCTTTGGGCGTATTGAGGCAACATTCAACTGGCAACCTTCGGGGCTCCGGAGATTATAAAAATTACCTGACTTCCATTGATCATTGCTGCTCATGTCAGAGGAAACTGCAGCTGCTATGGAATGTTACCAGCAGAGGAACCTGCCTGTAACCCGAGACCTGGCATCAACAATGCTGCAGAGTGCTAGATGGAAGGAAATATCCCCTCCATTGCTTCAGAAGAGCGTTGAAAACCAGCTAGGGCAGCCTACTGTTCTCCAGCAAAAAGCAGGGGAAAGGCAGGAAGAAGCTTTGCCTACTTGAATACCTTCATGAATCCAAGAGGGCTTCTTGTATCCAGTGGGTGCGTAAAATCGAGAGCATCTTTCGGTTTGTGTCTAAAAACTAAGAGAAACTTGCTAAATTTGGGAAGGGGGTGGTGGCGGCTGGAGGAAGGGCAACCGGAAGAACATGACTTAGCAGGAAATGGCGAGAGCACGGAGGAATTATGGAAGAACTGAGGAAATCATCACGCTCCAGAGAAATCTAACACAGCAACCAGTTTGGTGAGACTATTCGCCAAAGACTTTCTCCACCTTACTTCTTGGAGAAAGAGATCTCCTCCTCACTTACATCCAACCGGTTCTGGAACATTGCAGTTTAAATAATTGGAAGGCAAGTTACAATCATGCACGTGTCACTCCCCGATCGCTCATGAGACCCTCATATTTAATGACATCCTGTATCAGAGATTTCTTCCAGCTTCAGGATTTTTCTCTTAATGCAAATACTGAAGAGGAAAAATGAATCTGTTAGCCTGTCTAATATCTTTTCAAAAATAGCATACAACCTAGACTGACATTGGTGGAAATTTCTGCCAGTGAGCAACATTAAAATGACCGCCTATTCGGAGGCATAGGACCAAACGTCCTTCCTGTGACTACTCTCACTGTAGCCACTTTCCTCTAGATGAACAATGTCAGCAGAGATGATCTGACTTCTAGAAAACATTACCTTGGGGTCATACACTGACAAAAAATGTTCTCCAACATCTATCTGACGGCTTTATTGGCCAAACAAAAATTGGCAGAACATTTTCATCATTCGAGATAGGTTTTCATGAAATGAAGAGAGTGTGCTCAACTTTCTTTTGTAAAATTAGACTGCAATCATGAAATCCTGTAACCAGCCTGTCCTCATGATGCTGTCATGAGGGAATGGTAAACTCAGTGAAATGTGTCTAAAGTCCAAGTGGAATCTGGCAGAAGAAAAAATATCAAAAGAATTTTGGGGGGAGTGGGGTGGGGGCGAGAGAACAGATGGGGTCAAAAAGCCATGGCCAAGTCCTAAGGCAGCCAGGCTGTAAGTGATGGATTAGATCCACTTGCAATTATTATCAGAAGCAGAGCTTATGATGCTCACCAGTCATAAAAATATATTTTTAGTCTTCTCTCTACCCAACAGGAAGTTTTTATTTTGAATTTTTCCATTACTTTTTAAAATTGACTAAATTATATTTTCAATTGCCATAGAAAAATAGATAGCAAAACATTTGTCATTTCCTTGGTTTTCCTTTTAATACCAGCAATTCAGTCACCCACTGTGGTCATCGCACTGTACACATGTCAGTACTCTCTTCTACTGAAGTTGTTGGACTTTAGCCACATTTCACTGAGCTTACCATTCCATCATGGCAGCATCCTGAGGACAGGCTGGTTACAGGGTTTAGTGACTTCAGGCTACTGTTGCAAAAGAAAGTTGAGCTCACGCTCTTCATTTCCACTGCCAAGCACAAAGGGGCATTCCTTTCTGGAGTGTTGCCTAGGAGTTAGGATCCACACAGGTGAACTCCTACCAAGCACTATTCCCTGCACTACAAGCACAATTTCTAGACCTGCTCCACTCAAGGCTTCTAACCAGTTCAACCTGGTTAGACCTCCTGTGGAGAATTTGCTGTTCCACCCCTGATAGACCGAGTCAGAATCTACATCATAACAAGCTCTCGGATGATTCATACATACATTCACGTATTACCTGGGGATCTTCTTCTTTTTAAGATTATTCTATTGGGGTCTCTTTCAATCCATACATCAATTGTATCAAGCATAGTTTTACATATGTTGCCATCATCATTTTCTAAACACTTACTTTTTATTTGAGCCCTTGGTATCATGTCCTCTTTTTTCTTACCTTCCACCATCCTGCCCCCCCCCCCCGTGAATCCTTCATAAATTATGAATTATTATTTACAGATTCTGATTCAGTGGCTCTGAGCTGGAAATGCCAGTTCTCTGCAGGGGCCTGAAGGAGAGTGGACCCGTTGGAAGCCCTGGCTTCACCACAAATGACTCTAGGGCCGTGGTTCTCAGCCTTCCTCATGCCACAACCCTTTCATACAGTTCCTCATGTTGTGGTGACACCCCAACCATAAAACTATTTTCGTTGTCATTTTTCTATTGCTATGAATTGGGCGACCCCTGGGAAATGGTCATTCGACTCCCAAAGAGGTCGCAACCCACAGGTTGAGAACCGCTGCACTAGAAGCTGTGCTAGTTCTGCCACAAGTAAAGCACGCCAGGGTGCGAGTCTCCTCGCCAGCTCAGGGACTCTCACACGTGAGCGCTGGTTAACATAGATGGTGGGCCCCAACCCCAGCGTTTCTGATGCGGTAGGTCTCAGAATGAGCTCTAAAACCTGCCCGTCTAACAAGTTGATGGGATGTCACTTACAGTTGACGCGCCAGGTGCATGGTTCCGAGGAGCACACTTTGAAAAGCAGGCCACCTGAAGGATGCCAGCCGCTGTCCCGGACACCATGCTCTGCATCACCTCAGGGGAGCGGGACGTGGCACCGTCTGTAACTCCCCCAAATGACCGGTGGGGCTATGCAAACGGGGCCTGTGTAACACTCTGAGAGAAGATTGGAGACCACCCCCGGCTCTAAGGATGCACCGTCTGTGAAGCAGAAGAGGAGCAAGAGCCCCAGAGGACCGTGGAGGAGCCCCTTCAAGTTCTCTGTCTGAGCGCCACCACCAGACGTGCCACAGGCTCTGGCACGGAGGATCGAAGAAGTGCTGAGATTGGAGGGTTGTGGGACAGAGGGACTGGCTGCCTGGCCCATGAAAGCAAAGGCCAAGGGACCAAGAGGTAGAAAGGCTGAGAACTGGCGAGAGAGAGTTGGCTGCTGACTGAGGAGACCAAGGACTGCATCCTTCCTGTTTATTGATCCTGATTAATTTCCCTAATAAACCCCCTTACTGATGAGCATTGTCTGTTAGTTCTGTGTGGCCATTGCAATGTATTATGGAACTCAGAATCGATGTAGAGTGATGTGAGAGGAACAGTTCGTGATAGGACAGGTTAAAAAACAAAAAAAAAGCTAGGCCTTAGAAGCTTGGCCGACCCCTGCCTTGGGAAGCCAGAGAAAGTCAGAAATGTCCACCTCCGTACCATATAGAGCACAGAGAAGGGGCACTGGCGAGACCTTCTTTTTCTTCTCATTCTTTAGGATAAACGGTGGTGTTGTATGCCTGTAAGTCAAGTACAGCTCCTAGAGACTAACTATAGGACGGTGTCGAAATGTCCCATAGGGTTTCCTAAGTTGGCAAGACTGCTTTGCCCCCTGAGTAGCGGAGGAGGAGCATTGGTGGTACCGTGGTTATGAGTCGGGCTGTGATCCACATAGTCAGCAGCTCCAAACCACCAGCAGCTCCACGGGAGAATGACTGGGCTTTCTATTCCCACCAACAGTCACAGTCTCAGAAACAGGGGTCGTGATGAGTCAGCATGGACTCAACGGCAGTAAGTTGAGTTGAGTAGAAGATGAGTTTGAACTGCCGAGCACTTCACCACTCTGCCACCTGGACTCCTTATAAAACCCGCCTACTGTCCTCCAGTTGATTCCAACTCATGGCGACACTATCCAGGGCTTCCAAGAGTCTGACTGTTTGGGAGAACAGAGTGAGTGGTGGGTTTAAGCTCCAGTCCAGCACTAACCCAACAATGTCACCAGGGCTCCTTCCTGGCCTCCTTGGACCATGCCAAGCCAAATCCATGGCCATCCTGTTGATGCCAACTCATAACCACCTTACCAGACCAGGTAGAACTGCCCCTGTGACTTTCTGAACCTGTAACTTTACAGAAGTAGAAAATCCTCTTTCTCCCAAGGATGTCTGGTGGTTTCAAACTTGTTGTTACCAGCCAAGGCTCCTTATAGCCGCCCATAATTCATCAATGAAAAGAGGAACGATCCATGTGTCAGCATAACTGAGTGACCCTCTGGGCCAAGACAGGCATCTCCCATGCTTTTGTGTGATGTTCACAGGAAGTGCCCTCTCTGGGGGAGCATTTTTCACAGGAGAACCTTGGCTGGCAGCCTGGTATATAACATACTCGCTGAGCAATCCAGGGGAGTGGGTCAAGGGCAGAACGGGGAAGTCAAGGTCAAAAACATCCACTGCAGAGTCGTGAGTGAGATGATTAAAAAGGAGGAAGAAATATGAGATCCAAATGAAGGGGTTGAGCAAGGTCAGCTTCAGAATGGGCAGGTCAGAGGTGGTTATCAAATCCTGGGTCAAGTGAGAAGGATCCCTGGGGGTGGTGCGGGGACAGGGGTTAAAGCACTCAGATGCCACTCCACAGGAGAGAGCTGTGACAAGCTGCTTCCCTACAGATTACAGCCTTAGAAACCATGAAGCCTGATCTGTGTCCGAAAGAGTCACAATGAGTTGGAATCCACATAACAGCACCTGGTTTGGATTGTGGTTCGGGATCCAGTAGTTCCTTTGAACAGGGTTCCACCCAGGATGTAAAAGTCAGGTAGACCTGGATCTGAATCCAGGTTTGTCACCCAGATAAATATTTCAGCCCCGTCTCCTAATCTGTAAACTGTGAATGCTGTCCGTGTACTGTGGGTCAGCAGTCCTAACAGAATTGTGGGTGGCAAACTTGGTGGCTCACTGCAAGGTCAGCAGTTGGAAACCACCAGCTGGTCCAAGGGAGAAAGAGCAAGCTTTCTGCTCCTGTGAAGAGGGCCAGTCTCAGAAAGCCACAGGAACCGTTCTATCCTGGCCTGGAGGTTCATGATAAGTTGGAAATGACTCAGTGGCAGTGAGCTTGGTTTTGTGACAGAGATGCCGTGAGTTGCATTTGTCATGCTCTCTCCCTGCCCTCTCACACTGTGCAAGCTCTCCTCCTACCTCTCACGCCCTTCCGGACTGAACTACACCCCTGGCGCACTGTGATCCCCTGTGAGTTTCCAAGGCGGTGACCATTTACAGAAGTAGAAAGCCCAGTCTTTCTCCTGAGGAGCTGCTGGTAGTTTCGAACTGCTGACCATTCAGATTGCAGCCCAACGTGTAACAACTGCACCAACATGCACCACTCCTTCCATAAGTATAGCCCATATAGACAAGTCTCCATAACAGCCAGAATCTGATAGTGTCCAAGACTACTGATGCTCAGACCCAGAGAAGTCCCAGAGCAGGTGACACTCCGAACAGAATATCTTCTCTTACAGGAAGGGCCCTGACGTGCTCCCCAGCTCAGTGGCTGCCATGGGAAGTTCACACCTTGGCCAGGCCAGGACATTTTCCTGCTGCCCATGGCAGCCACCAGGATTTCAAAGTGGCATCTGCTGATGAGTAGCTAGAATCCCAGTTTAGTAGGGCAGCAATAAAGTAACACAATGGTGGGGAGAACAGAGGTGCTGGGCTGTCTTGTCAGGTGCCATCAAGTTGGTTCTGACCCATAGTGACCATATATACAACAGAACAAAACGCTGCCCGGTCCCGTGCCATCCTCACAATTGCTCTTATAGTTGAGCCCACCAATGCAGCCACGGTGTCAGTCCATCGGATTACAAGGATGTACATATAACCTCCTCCCTGGGAGATGGCCAGAGAAGTGGGTGAAGGGAGACATCAGACGGTGTAAGATATGACAAAATGATAATAATTTATAAATTATTAAGGGTTCATGTAGGAGGGGGGAATCGGGAGGCGGGATGTGAGGCACTGATACCAAGTAGTAGAAAGCGAATGTTTTGAGAATGATGAGGAAAACAAATGTACAAATGTGTTTGACACAATGGGTGTGTATGTATGGCTCGCGATAAGAGTTGTACAAGCCCCCAATAAAATGATCTAATTTTTTTTAATCTTCCTCTTTCTCTCTGCCCCTCTACTTTCCCAAGCATGATGTCCTTCTCCGGGGACTGGTCTCTCCTGACAACATTTCCAAAGTACTTGAGACCAAGTCTCGCCATCCGTGCCCCTAAGAAGCATTCTGGCTGTACTTCTTCCAAGACAGCTTTGTTTGCGCTTGTGACCTTCCATGTCACTTTCAATATTCGTCACCAGCACCTCCTTCAAATGTCCCGATTCTTCTTCCATCTCCCTTCCTCCAGCTTTCACACGCAGTTGAGGCGATAGCCGTGCTTTCAAAGGGGTGCTTTCTGCTGCACCCCTTATTCTGCCTTTCTTAAAGCAGGGCTGATAAGGTGAGTGGAAACTTAAAATCAGGCAAGTTACACGGAATTGGGGCAAGAGAGAAACTTCTTTTCAAGATAAGATTAAAAATAACAACGACTCTTTTCATGCTTCCCATACTGTTAGTGAGGCGAGAAGAAGAGCGGTGTCAAATATGAAAGCTTAATTAACCAAGGCGCTATTTCTCTCCGTCACGGTTTTTCTTCCCTTCCAAAGTCGTCATCACGCTTACCAAGATGTGTCCGGCCACATGTGGCTCAAACCAAGCTCACCTAAGGTGAATAAATCTTTGGATCTTCGCGGTGATTGTGTCTTCAACCATTTGCTTTCTTAGGTTTGCCACCTCCCCTTCACATGCGCTTGTACCCAAGGCTAGCTGCTGTCACCGGTGGTATGCGATGCACCTTCTCACGGCGGGAATCCTAGACGTAGTTGCTATTCAAAGACCTTGAATGAAACTTGAAATTCTACTTTGGGTTTATTGATGATGAACCATGGACACACACACACACACACACACACACACACACACAAAGAATGTAAGGGTTTTGTAGACAAAACATCAAAGACAAAATCACTTTCCAAGGCTGGTTTTTGGTGCTCCACTTGCTCTTATGGGAGTCATAAAGGAGTGGCAGAGAGACTTGAGCAAAAAGTGTGCAGAGCTCCTGTTGCTTCCACCCACGAGGACTCTGAGTGCATGAAAGCGGGAGTCAGAGATGCCAGGGGTCATGCCATCCAAGGGTCTTGTCATGCGGTGTTTTCTGCCCATGATGTGCAGGTGCACATTACAAGCTGATGGACGTAGCATGCAGATCACATGTAGTAAACTAATTCATGTGGGATTTTCACAGTTTGCAAAACTCAAATGGCAATGCATGCAATTTAATGTTCAAAGATGATTATTTAGATAGATAGATAGATAGATAGATAGATAGATAGATAGATAGATAGAGTCATGTATTTTTAATGAAACAATTCACCATTAGGGGAATTGTGTGGGAATGGATACCTCTTTTTAGAACTCCTCTAGAATCATCTTAGAGCATTGAGTCGACCTGAATGGATTCTTTCAAAGGCTGCAATTGCCTTGTGGCCCTGAACCCTCATGCGAGCAGAGTCATGCTTCCTGTGCCTTCGAGCTGCTTCCTCTCTCTTCAAACCACTCAGACCGCAGCTCCGAGGCAATGAGGCTGCCTGGGGTGAATAATGGCAGTAACACCATCTCTCCCCATGGCAGCCTCTCCTTCGATGTCTGGAAATGGAGCCATTACCTTCTTAGGTTCCTTGTGGTGCTCAACCTTCTGAGGACAGTTTTAATGAGCTCGCAGCTTTAACTGGTCAGCATTTTCATACCGAGAGAAAAATAAATGCGGAACTAAGAAGGAGCAGTGAAACCATGCTAAAATGAGGTTTCTATGAATTTAGCACTACATATTCACCCAGCCAGAAAATCATTATGTGTGTTTTTAACAGGAGGGCAGGAGATTAAGAACCTTGTATAATATCAAAGTATATCACATTCAATCACTACCTACATTTTTCTTTCATTTCCCTGCCCTTGTATTGCATCTTATAATTACTTATAGGTAAAATCTCCAATATATCTTACGTTAAAATAAAAATAAAGTACTTGGTATTGTCAGAATCAATAATATACTTTCAATCTCCTTGTTTTTAAATTCCTTAATCAATGGCTCTTGCCATTTCTGTCATCCCTAGGCCAGTAGGTCCCAAATTTCACCTCGAGGAATAAAAAATATTCCAGAAGAATATTTGTTTTGTTGCTCACATATGGGTTTATGTATGTGTGTAATTTGCCTCGTTTTTAAAGACATGTTTATCAAATTTAACTATTTCACAAACGTTTATTAAACATATACACTAAGCACGATGCTAGGCGCAGTAATAGAATAATGACCAAACACAAATCCATGAACCCTGTGGGGCTTATAGTCCGATGAGTTTGACATTAAACTTACCCCCAAAAGAGAAGACGCCCACACTACATATCCATATAATTTATAAACACACATATAATGGGGGAGCTCCAAAAAGTGTGTGGGGAAAAAATCATTATCTTTTTATTCTATTTGTCCCTGAAATATTTGAACCTAAATATATATAGGTAAAGGGTTTCAAAAGCTCGTGGAAAATGGAATGAAGAGATAATGGAATTGTTCATAAATGTTTAAAGCCCCCGCATCATACATTGGAAATATTATGTGTCACATGCGCTGTCAATTGCTAAATCAGAGTGAGGGGGTTGAACATGAGGGTAATGCAGCATTACTTTAGGGCTGGGGTCTCTGAGAAGGTGATGCTTCAGGAAAGACCTGAGTGAATTGAGGCAATAACCTTATCCATACCGACTGCAAGAGTTTTCCGGGAAGAACAGCAAAGCAAAATGTGCCCTGACACAGGAAGTTACTTGGCTTTTTCCAGGCACAGCAATAAGGCTGACGTACTTAGAACACGGTGAGCAAAGGAGCAGGGGGTGGGAGGGGGGAGTTCGCTAAGAACTGTGAGATAAACAGGCTGGTAAACAAGAAAGACTTTGGATTGTGGCTTAGTGTGGTAGAAAGCCATGGAGTGTTAAGAGCCAAGACATGATTGGTATGATCTACTCTGCATGTTGCTGCTATGTCAACAGTCTGCTGGGGACCAGAATGAAAGTCAGGAGGCTGAAGAAGTTTACGACTGGGATGTGGACAGAGTAAAGCAGCTTGGACCAACCATACAGGTGGAGATGCTACAAAGTGGGCCAACCTAGAAACATGATGGAATAAGAGGCTACAGGGTGTGATGCTCTAAGAGGAAGGGATGCCATGGGGTTGGGTCTAAGCAACTGGATGGATGAAAGCACTATTCGTTTCATTTTTCTCATGGTGGGTTTTCAGTCTGTCTTCAAGTAATAGAAGCAGCTAACCTATCCGAAAGGACAGGGCCATGGGTAGTACAAAGAGTTAATGTGCTTAGGAGCTAACCAAAAGGTTGGAATTTCAAGTTCACCCAGCAGTGTCTCAGAAGAAAGGTTTGGCAATCTCATTCCAAAATATCAGCCACTGAAAATTGTAGGGAGCATAATTTTGCTCTGACACATATGAGATTCCTAAGAGTGAGGTCAGTTCAAGGGCAACTGTTTGGTTAAATAATCCAATAGAATTGGAATTAATCTGCACTGTGAAATTTAAGGAATATAAAAACCCTTTCCATCCCCAACATTCTTACCCAATCATTTCTTTTATAGCGTACAAATGACTTGATTTCTCTTTATTTCCCCAAAAGTCTGCAATCTATTATCTAGTGATTAATTTGGTTCAACTTATTCCCTTGCTCTATTTAAAATACAAACATACCTAATAAGATTTGACAAGCTGGGAATTACAAATATGCTGGATTTATTTAATCAGATTATTCAGCGGTGTCAAAAGGGATGGTAACCCCAGATGAGAAACTGAAAGAAGCATTTGGGGGCTGTGGGGACTTAGGTGATCAGCAGTTCGGAGCATAGAAATGAAATGTGGACATTGGGAGAAGTAGAAGATAATGCCTCTTAAAGGGATAAGAAAAGGGCTGAGATCTTCTAAAAATACAACCAAGTGCTTACCAAATACATTCAGATGAGGTACTGCTCTACATGGTTGTTAGACTGACTCGGTTCCAGCTCCAGAACAAAGCATGACCTGGTCCTGCACCCTACTCGAAATCATTGCTGTGTGTGATTTGGCAATGTTTCAGCCACTCCTTTAAGTTCTTCTTCAGAGTAAATGTAGATCAATCAAAGCTCTCAAGTTTGTCATGGAAAGAACAATGACAGCTGAATACCCAGGTTCACAACAGCCAAGAGTGGAAGCTGCCCAATGCCCATGAACAGATGAATGAACAAACAACACGTGGTTAAACACATAATGGAATACTGCTCGGCTCTACAGAGAAATGCAGTCCTGATACATGTTGTGGCAGTTACATAATCTCCTGTCAACTTGCGAAGGGGTGGAATCAATCAGGTCACAGCTTGATGACCTCATTTGGAGGTGTGACAGAGATAGATAGCTCACTGGAGACCAGACACACACTCTCTGTGCTTCATCTCCCTGTTGACAAGACACATGGGGTTATGCT
Organism: Tenrec ecaudatus; assembly: GCF_050624435.1. Taxonomy (NCBI): domain Eukaryota; kingdom Metazoa; phylum Chordata; class Mammalia; order Afrosoricida; family Tenrecidae; genus Tenrec; species Tenrec ecaudatus. The sequence goes on from NC_134544.1 coordinate 17,170,750, forward strand.
GATGTAGCCAGAGCCCTGGAGCTGGAGGAACCACGTGGAGCCAACACTGAAATGCTTCCACCACCACTGGATCCACTAGACTTTCCACCCACTGCTCTGTGGTCTTCCTGCATTTGATGTCATTGCACAGCTGTATGAGTCTGAAGAAGAATTTATAGACTGGTATCAAACATATAGACAAATATCAGACTTATAGACCTCATCCATACTGTGCAAGGATGTTTTCTTAATGTACAATTTCTCTTTGATATAAGACAACACATGTGCGTGTCTCTGAATTTGTTTCTCTAGTCAACCCGGACTAACACACATGTCATAGCATACATAAACCTTGAAAACATGCTGAGCAAAATAAAACAACACACACTGTATGATCTTACTTGTATGAAATGAGCAAATATTCAGAAACAAAAGATACTCGTGGCAAAGAATGTAACCAAGATCACTGAATTGTGCAGGTAGTAATTGATGACGGGCTGTATGTGTTGTTATGTTTTACCACAATAATATAGAGAACAGTAAGAGAGAAAGGTGAGCTAACAATAACCAGGAACGCCCAAGCCCTAGTCTTTCCTTCCAATAACCTTCAAAACGATCATGATTGCACGACTGGCCCGAGAGCGAGGCACTAATGGGTTTCACAAGAGAGGGCTGCCCTCTCAGGGAAGGAGATACTCCACGAGGATCGACCCAGTATTCACCATCAAAAGTACATGTGTAGGTTTCAACACATCCCTTCATTGAGTTTCTTCTCTGGCAGAGTGAAAAAGACCTATGTGTTTAGGAGACCTGGGTGACGTCATTGGAAACTCAGGATGAGAATGGGGTGTAACTGGACTCTAATTGGCGTCAAGGTGGACACGTAGAAGCCGTCCAGGTGGCACATGTTCTGCTGTGTGTAACTTCAGCCACAATGAAAGGTTTTAATGATGTAGCCTAATTTCCTTCTCCTTGAATGTGAGCTGGGCTTAATGACGCACATCTAATTAAAAGGCTATGACAGAAATGGTGGCACGTGACTACACGACTTCAAGGAAACGTCTTGAAAGACAGTACAGCTTCCACCCTGTCGTCCTCAGGCTTTCACTCTGGGGGCAGGCAGCTGCCATGTCGCTCAAGTAGCCACGGGAAGAGGCCCACGTGGCACAGACCCAGGCCTCCTTGCAAGCAGCCCACAGGAGCTACGGTCTTGTCCACAGCCGCGTGAAGACTGCAGATAGCCCTCCAGGCCTAGCCGTCCTCGGATAACGGCATGTTGTCTGAAGCCTAATGAACTACAAGACAGAACCACCCAAATGCCTGACACGCAAGCTCTGTGAATTGGCACATGTTTATCATTTATTGTGGATACGATTCTTTTCATGATGACTCTTTGGGACAGTTTGCTATACAGCAACAGGTAACTAATATATAGATATATATTAGTAAGTTCCTCTTGGTCTGAATTCCAAGCCTCTGATGATTGATATCACTCCTTCTAGCAAACCATTTCACTTGCCCCCAGGAGCAACCTGATGAGCAGCCCCCTTGGGGAACACACACACGCACTGGAGAAGCCTACAGCAATTTGAAGTCTTTTGGAAATCACTGTAAAACATATCCTGCCATGAGTGTTGCCTGATGTTTTCATCAACATCTATTGCAGTTTCGTAGTTTTATGAAGAAATTATAACCGTGTGCTACTTTGATGAGATCTCATTTGGAATTTCACACTTGTAAATATTGACATGGATTTGCATATCACAAGATAAAATGAATGCGCCGTCATCACATCCCTGCGAATTGTTTTAATTTAACTCATTTTCTCGGGGGCTCTTACAGATAGTATAACAATTCATAAATGAATTGTATCAAGCAAACTTGGATACATGTTGCCATCATCATTTTCAAATCATTATTTTTCTACTTGAGCTCTAATTATCAGCTCCTCATTTTCCCCTCCTTCCCCCATTCTCCCACCCTCATGAACCCTTGATAAATTATATATATATATATACATATATATTTGTTTTTTTCATATCCTACACCATCCATTGTATCCCTTCACCCACCTTTCTGTTGTTGGTCCCCCTCAGGGTGGGGGTTGGGTGGAGGTGAATTCGTTATAAGGTTGACATTTTTCAAACCAGCAGCTCAGAGCAGCATCAATTTTCCCCTCGCATTAGTTGAACAATGTAGTCTTACTTCTTAGGAACAAAGTGGTAAACAAGTTGACCTTTATGCTTTCGGCGTTATATTTGCCCATAAGATTTTTCTAATATCTCCTCTGTCAATTCTGCTTTTCTGTGACTTTTTAATGCGAGCTTTTTTTCCTTTCAAATCTGATCACAAAGCACACATTCGAATTTATCCAAAAGCTAAAACCTATCCAATAACCTTAATAAAAATGAAATTAACCTGCATGGGGGCCTAGCAATGGTCAGCCCCTGTGCTCTTTGCTTTAGTGATAAATTCAATTAATCTTCAAGGCAACGCTGCCAGCTAAGTTCTGTTATGAATTAATGTCCCCATTGAGAAGTGCCCACAAGAAAGTGTGCTTTAAAAAGAAAGGGGCCAGGAGCTCACTCTCCGGCACAATCAGTACTCAACCCAGACAAGGAGGCTGGATCGGCCTCAGTCCCAATCACATCAATACTCAATGACAGTCTTCTCCTCCCGGTGCTTCTGCCTGTCACGTGCTCCCTCAGCCATGGATCATACTCCATGAAGGCAGCTGTGTCTCCTTTCCAAAACTGACCAGGCTATTGGCCTCTGCGATGTTCAATCAATCTTTCTTGTTCTGCAGGGCATTAGAATGCACTATGCTCTTGCACTAATATTAGATTTAACTTTGGAGTTACCTAGTTTGTATTCATGCAATCAACCGTGTCATCTATATAATTAAAATAAAACTATCAAACACAGCCTTCCTCCTTAACCACAGAAATGGATGGTTACAGATGATGCCTGGTTTTTCAGCAGTTCGTGGCTCCATTGTTGTTGCTAGGTGCTATCCAGTCTACTCCAACCCATAGCGACCATGTGCACACCAGAACAAAATACCACTCCGTCCTGTGCCGTCCTTACAGTTGATCCCATGCCCCAGCCCCTTGTCATGGCCACTGGGTCAGTCCCTCTCATTGGGGACCTTCCTCTCTTTCTCTGCCCCTCCACTTTACCAAGCATGATGTCCTACTCCAGGGACTGGTCTCACCTGGCAACATGTCCAAAGTATGGAAGATGAAGTCTTGCCATCCTTGCCTCTAAGGAGCCCTCTGACAGTACTTCTTCCCAGGCAGATTGCTTTGTCCCTTTAGCAGTCCATGGTTCTTTCAATATTCTTCGACAGCACCACAAAACAAAATGCATCATTTCTTCTTCGGTCTTCCTTGTTCATTGTCAACCCTCCACATACACACGAGGCAGTGGAAAACACCATGGCGTGGGTGCGGTGCACCTTAATTCTCAAAGCAACCTCCTTGCTTCTCAAGACTCTAAAGAGGTCTGTGCAGCAGAATTAACTAATGCAACTCACCTTTTGATCTCTTGACTGCTACTCCCATATTGATTGTGGATCCAAGCAAGACAAAACCCTTGGCAACGTCACCTTTTCTCCATGTATTATGTTACCGATTGGTCTGGTGCTTATTGAATTTCAAAATTAGTTATGCATCAAAGAAATCATCTGAATATCAGGACCTCTGTTTTCCAGAGTTCAGACTACATGACTTGGGTTCTCGCCTATTGAATCCTGGCTAGCGTTCTGTGTCCTGAACCATCCTGTCCTCTTCTAGTCTGGAAATACCCATCTGCCCATTCTCAGCTTCCATCAGGTAGCACGGAATGCCCTTATGGACTGGAATTACAACTCTTTCTCCCTCTAATGGCTTCCACTACTGGCTAAAAAAATCAATGAAGAGTTGACATACGAGAGCAACCAATGTTTATAAGTCTCTTGATAGTCCCTTAAGTCTGCACTAAACCATCAAGTGTCAGTTAAGAAAAATGTTCCTTATGCTTGGGGCCTTCAAATAAATGCAAAACTCACACCCAGCGGATGAGGCATGAACAGAAGTTAGTGTGGGGAGGCAGGAGAGGATGGTAAAGTGAGTGCACTCTCATCTACGCCTTCAGTGACTAACTCATTGACCAAGCCCAAACCAAACTCACTGCCATCGAGTCAGTGCTGACTCACAATGACCCCTGTGGGTTTCTGAGACTGTAACTGTTTACAGGCGTAGAAAACCCAGTCTCTCTCCCTCAGAGCTGCTGGTGGTTTCAAATGGCTGCCCAGGCAGCTTGCAGCCCAACAACAACTAAAAATAAGCACTGTGTTAGTCCACGTTGACTATTATGGGTTCAAATAAATGGCAACCACTATAATGTCTTGAAATTTAGAAGAGTTTATTGAGCTCACTGGGCTGCTGATAAACTAAAGACATTGCCCCTCATAGTAGCCCTGAGTGGACTTCTTGGTGCATTTTTAAGACTAAAAACTCATTTATCACCTGTCTAGGGTTCAAGCAAGCATGAACAGAAACAGAAAGCAAAATTAATGAATTAATTATAACTTCAAGAAAAGCAAGCATGCATTACAAGGTACATTCCTTACCATAAAAGAAACTATACTGAAATTGATTATTACATCCTGGTTACCATAACAAGATTATCATAAAGCAAGCAATACCAAAATTGATTGAAACATAGATTAACTACACAGTTTGGATTACAACATCAAAGGGAACAATGTTGAAAAATAATTCTAAAAAATGATATATTGAAGAATAATCTAAACTAATTGTAATGCCCGGAACCTGGGAACATGGGAGTACATTCTAAAATCAATCACCAGTAGAGAGTTTCCGTCGGGCGGGGGAATGGACAGTACAACTCAGAGTCAACTTTCTGAGCCAGGAGGGAGGAACGGGCAAGTCATTTAGCAGCTTACAAAAATGGAGTTTCTCTGGCTAGTCTGCCTCAGACCAGACAAACAAATTCATAGACACTCATATGTGTACAAGAAATGTGTACATTTATTAGAAGTAAATTATTCCTCAATAAATACATTTAAAGAAAAAAAGAGCTTTATATCAAAGAGTAATTGTATATTAAGAAAACATCCCAGCCCAGTCCAGATCAAGTCCATAAGTCAAATATTAGCACATATGTCCGATACCAGTCTGTAAATTCCTTTTCACACTCATGCAACACATGCAGTGACACCAAGTGCAGGAAGATCACAGGCAAGTGAGTGGAAAGTCTTGTGGATCCAATGGCCGTGGCAGCATCTTAGTGCTGGCATAGGTCTCTACATGGCTTCTCCAGCTCCAAGGCTCTGGCTGCCATCAGCATAACTCCAGCATAGCAGGAAGATGAAGCAGGAAGTGTGTGTGTTCCACCTCCAGGGAGGAAAACAGGAATTCCCAGAATCCTCAGGAGAAAGCCATGCCCACACAGAAGCATTATTGGCTATGATTGACACACTAGATTCCACCTCTTCTCAAGTTGACAGGAGATTATGTAACTGCCAAACGCACAGGCTGAGATCTGCAGGCATCGACTGGGGTGTTGGAGAATCTACAGGCATCGGCTGAGGTGTAGGAGGGTAAGGCCAGAAGCCAGGGGATGGAGAAGCAGGATGCGACTGGGAGACTCAGCTCACTTTCATCGGGAATACTCACTAATTCATCATGTCCATGTGAGGAAGGAGTCTGGATTACACAGAGAATAGGAAGTACAGAACAGGAGTTAATGTGGGAACATTCTAGCATTATGTATATATATTTTAAATTTGATACAGATTGGCTGTCGAGTTATTATCGCAATGGGAGACCATGACACTGCCTGAAAGTACTGTGGTATCCCACTGGCACCAAGACAGGGAGGGAGGACAAGGGCACTAGGGTGAGGGTAGGATGTCTTAATGTTCTCTATTTTACTTCTTTGGGTTCTTATATCCATTGGAGTGGTTACACAGAAACTCATAGACAAATGTATGATGAAAGTGTTTATTAAGGAAGTTAACAAGTTGTAATGCCAGTGAGAAATTCTCAGGGTAGTTGTTTACCAGGCATGTTACAAAGTTTCAGGTCTACAAGATAATGCCCAAAGGGACACTCCACTCTGCTGTCAACCTCAGCTCAAAGGCATTCGGCTCAAGCTCCATGGGTCACCAAAGCCAGCTCCCTGAATTCACTGCCCAGAGGCACCCCGCTCCAAAAGTCAGCCTCCTGCACAAAATCACTCATCTATAGGTGTGGCCGTCTGGTGGACTAGAGAAACAAATCCAAAGAAACCCATATGTCTATAAGAAAGAGGTTTGTATACAAGAGCAGTTGAATATTGAGCAAACATCCCAGCCCAGTCCAGATCAAGTCCATAAATCTGATATTAGCCCATATGTCTGATACCAATCTATAAAGTTCTCTTCAAACTCATGAAACACATACAATGATGTAAAATACAGCAAGATCACAAGGCAGTGGGTGGGAAGTCTTGTAAATTCAGTAGAATTGTAAGCATCTCAGTGCTGGCAGGGGCCTCCACATGGCTGCTCCAGGTCCAGAATTTGGGTTGCATCAGGGTATGTCCATGCGGTTTCTCCTCAGGGATGTCTCACAAGGAATCAGCCTTGTCAGTAGAGAGTCTCCAAGGGAGTGAGCCTAGAGAGAGAAGTGTCTCCCACCTCTAAGGAGGAAATACAGGAGTTCCCAGAATTCTCAGAAGGCCATGCCCACACAGAGATCTCATTGGTTATATCTTGATTGACAGGCTAGACTCCACCCCTTCACTCATAATCCTCTCAAAATGACCCCAGATTATGTAACTACCACAATAGGTTAGGCAGTTTATCACTAGGTTCTGTGATTCTCTGGTGGTGTGTCATCTGGATCCAGGAAGTTCGCTGTACAGAGATCTTGGGTTCAGAGGCTGGTAATAAGATCCTTCCTCCTACTTCTCAGAGGACTGAGTTTATACACAGCGGAAGGCACTCCAGGGAATCCTGTTCACAGTGACTCACAGGTGCCTCCGTCTTCCCCCACCTTCTTCCTAGCTCCATGCAAGAAAGATCATTTGGTGGGAGTTAGAGATTTTGGTTAGGAGAACCACATGCACTAATTCCCTGGCCATGAAGGGGAGACTATTTCCCACTGATAGAAACAAAGGAAACTGCTCATTGTGGGACATCATGGGATTGTCTGTGCAGTGGTGCTGGCGAGCGAAAGACCTAGACCTCACCATGGCATTGCCACAGGAAAGCCTGGCCCCACCACTTACAGAACATATCCACCCAACTAAAACCCCTTCCCATACAGGAGTATTGAATACCAGAGACCACAAATAGAGAACTCTTAAACCAGCACTGAAAAAAAGCTCATGGAAAGGGTATCTGGTGCTTCTCAAAAAGATCATAGCAAGACCCCTACCATGGGGACAGTCTGACTCAGAGGGAACCTGTGGGGCTGGCAGAAGCTGCCCTGTGGTGCTCTGAGAGCTGTGAGCTTTTACAGAAGCAGTCTGCCATATGTTTGTCCGACAGAGCAACTGATGGCTGTGGACCTCAGTTCTTCGTCCTGTTCTTGACCAGAACAGAAAAGTCTTTCACAATAATTAGAATGCAAAACTATAAGCAGTTTTTGAAAACTAGCAAAATGGCCCAAATTCAACAAGAGTTCGTAAAGCACGTGAAATCATGAGAGAAGAAGGGACAATCCGAAGCAAAGCATGAAGCAAAGGAAGTCACTCCTATAAAAACCAGAATGCAAAGAATTGATCATTTTCAGACTGCAGGGCTAAATATGTGTTTTAAAGGCACAAAGAACACCCACTAGCTGAGCTCAGGGAGCAAACACAAGGATGCAATGAGAGGCTAAGGACAAAACTAAGAACCCTAACAAAGAGGGAGAAGAATCCCTGGACTGAAGAATAAAACAATTGAATTATGAAAAGCAAGAAATGCATTCAACAATTAAGTAGCACAGACAGAAGATAGAATACATGAACTAGAAGACAAACTAATTTATCAGGTCTCCCCGATCTCATCCTCTTTAAACTTAGAACTGAGTCTACCCACAAGATCACCTTTCCAGGAAATAGCACCAGGTACACAGAATAAAGGATGAGATTGGTGCCATATTGCTTTCAACCCAGCATAAGACTGAAAGGTCAACAACTACTCTGCAGCAAAGCTGAGCCGGACAGAGAGACTGGCGCATGGGGCAGGGAGCAGGCAGTCCACCAAGAGAACTCTGACACCATGTGTTAAATGTGATGGAGGCCACCAAACTATTGTGGAGATTTTCAAAGGGGAACCTAACTTGCTGTGTCAACTTTGACCAAAAACTCAATAAACAAATATTAAAATAAGCGTGACAGGTGGAAGAAGCATATCTTCAAAATGGAAACTGTATTTATCAGGGCTTCTTATAATTAAGCAACTACAACTGTCGAGCAAGTAGTTTAAAATAGCTAAATGTACGCTCAATTTATTTGTGAATGAATTCATTGTTACCTCATTGAGAGGATGAGATTAGATCCATCAACTAAACTTGTCACTATTTTTTTAAATATCTATCAGGTCTAGAGGCCACCACACACATATACACGCACCTAAAAACAAAATTCTGAATATTAAGTATAAATAATTAATGTGGTTAAATCAGAATCTTTTAGAAAACTGTTTAGCATTTCATGTAAAGAAACCAGGAAAGGCATAAAAATCAGAAGACTATTAATAAAGTTATGTTCAAGCTGCCATAAAACTTAGAAAGTGTTCATAAACATATTATTAATGAGTGATGTTTAAATAAATATGAATAATCATAAATTATAATTCTGAATATATAACAGTTTTTGGAGTTAACATAGTGAGAATTCTTTTTATTTTAGATTTTAAGAAAGTTATTTAGACATCCTATGACATTGAGGTTTGCTGATCAGTTTTTCAAGTAAGTTTGTAAAACTATCCTGTTTCTGAATCATCTTAACTATAAATTTATATATGAACATATGTTTAAGTCATAGATTGTGTCAACTGATACCTCTAGTATTTGAAGGGCTAGCTTTTTTTTTTTAATTTTAACAATTTATTGGGGCTCATACAATTCTTTTCACAGTTCATATATATACATACATCAATTGTATAAAGCACATCTGTACAGTCTTTGCCATAATCATTTTTTTCTCTTTTCTTCTTTTACATTTTATTAGGGACTCATACAACTCTTACCACAATCCATACATATACATACATCAATTGTATAAAGCACATCCATACATTCCCTGCCCCAATCATTCTCAAGGCATTTGCTCTCCACTTAAGCCCCTTGCATCAGGTCCTCTTTTTTTTCCCCTCCTCCCTCCCCATTCCCCCTCCCTCATATGCCCTTGGTAATTTATACATCGTTGTTTTGTCATATCTTGCTCTATCCGGAGTCTCCCTTCCCCCCTTCTCTGCTGTCCCTCTCCCAGGGAAGAGGTCACATGTGGATCCTTGTAATCAGTTCCCCCTTTCCAACCCACTCACCCTCCACTCTCCCAGCATCATCCCTCACACCCTTGGTCCTGAAGGTATCATCCACCCTGGATTCCCTGTACCTCCAACCCTCATATGCACCAGTGTACAACCTCTGTCCTATCCAGCCCTGCAAGGTAGAATTCGGATCATGGTAGTTGGGGGGAGGAAGCATCCAGGATCCGGGGGAAAGCTGTGTTCTTCATCGATACTACCTCACACCCTAATTAACCCATCTCCTCTCCTAAACCCCTCTATGAGGGGATCTCCATTGGTCGACACTTGGGCCTTGGGTCTCCACTCTGCACTTCCCCCTTCATTTAATATGATATATATATACATATATATACATACATATATACATATACACATATATACACATACATACACACACTTATATCTTTTTTTTTGCATGATGCCTTATACCTGGTCCCTTGGGCACCTCGTGATCGCCCTGGCCGGTGTGCTTCTTCCATGTGGGCTTATTTGCTTCTGAGCTAGATGGCCGCTTGTTCACCTTCAAGCCTTTAAGACCCCAGACACTATCTCTTTTGATAGCCGGGCATCATCAGCTTTCTTCACCACATTTGCTTATGCACCCACTTGTCTTCAGCGATCCTATCATGGAGGTGTGCAGTCAATGATATGATTTTTTGTTCTTTGATGCCTGGTAACTGATCCCTTTGGGACCACTCGCTCACTCAGGCTGGTGTGTTCTTCCATGTGGACTTTGTTGCTTCTGAGCTAGATGGCCGCTTGTTTATCTTCAAGCCTTTAAGACCCCAGTCACTATCTCTTTTGATAGCCGGGCACCATCAGCTTTCTTCACCACATTTACTTGTTCACACACTTTGGCTCCAGCCGTTGTGTCGGGAGAGTGAGCATCATAGAGTTCCAATTTAATAAAAGAAGGTATTCATGCATTGAGGGAGTGTTTGAGTAGAGGCCCAAGGTCCTTCCGCCACCTTAATACTTGACCTATAAGTATAGACACATAGATCTATTTCCCCATCCTCCTATATATATTTGCATGTACATGTCTTTGTCTAGACCTCCATGAATGCCTGAAGGGCTAGCTTTTTTAATGTCAATTATTTTATTCATTCTTATATCTTTTTCAGACTATTTAAAAACAAAAAAAATACAAATTCTTAGGAAAAGCATTGCATTGTAAATGCTTAAAAGCAATAATAGTGAGACATAAGAAGCAGGGTTTAATTTCTTTTTTTAAAATCATTTTATTAGGGGCTCATACAACTCATCACAATCTAGACATACATCAGCTGTGTAAAGCACATCTGTACATTCATTGCCCTCATCATTCTAAAAACATTTGCTCTCCACTTAAGCCCCTGGAATCAGCTCCTCATTTTCCCCTCCCTCCCCGCTCCCCTTCCCTCATGAACCCTTGATAATTTATAAATTATTATTTTGTCATATCTTTCCTTGTCCGACGTCTCCCTTCACCCACTTTTCTGTTGTCCACCCCCCAGGGAGGAGGTTATATGTAGATCCTTATAATCGGTTCCCCCATTCCACCCCGCCTTCCATCCACCCTCCCAGTATCACGACTCTCACCACTGGCCCTGAAGGGATCATCCGCCCTGGATTCCCTGTATTTCCTGTTCCTATTTGTACCAGTGTACATCCTCTGGTCGAGCCAGATTTGTAAGGTAGAATTGGGATCATGATAGTGGGGTGGGGGGAGGAAGCATATAGGAACTAGAGGAAAGTTGTATGTTTCATCATTGCTACACTGTACCCTGATTGGCTCATCTCCTCCCCATGACCCTTCCATAAGGGGATGTAGAGTTGCCCTTCCCCTCTTTCTCAATGATATGATTTTTTTGTTCTGATGATGTCTGATACCTGATTCCTTCGACACCTCGTGATCGCACAGGCTGGTGTGCTTCTTCCATGTGGGCTTTGTTGCTTCTGAGCTAGATGGCTGCTTGTTTATCTTCAAGCTTTTAAGACCCAGATGCTATATCTTTTGATAGCCGGGCACCATCAGCTTTCTTCACCACATTTGCTTATGCGCCTGCTTTGTTTTCAGCAATTATGTCCGGAAGGTGAACATCATGGTATGCCAGTTTAATGGAACAAAGTGTTCTTGCATTGAGGGAGTACTTGAGTGAAGGCCCAATGTCCATCTGCTACCTTAATACTAAACCTATAAATATATGCACATAGATCTATTTCCCCGTCATCATATATAAATATATTTACATTTCTACATGCCTGCATTTAGACCTCTATAAATGCCCTTTACTTCCTAGCTCTCTCCTCTATTTCCTTTTACTTTCCTCTTGTCCCACAATCATGCTTGCCCTTTATTCAGGTTATAGTAATTCCTCTCAGTTACATTACCCTTGATCACGCCCTACCAGGCCTCCTACACCCTCCTCATCACCGATTTGGATCAATTGTTGTTACCTTGTCCCTGGGTTTGTTACCGCCACTACCTTTCCCCCAACCTCACCCTCTCCCATGTCCCCCTGGAACTGTTGGTCCCATTGTTTTATCCTCCAGATTGTTCATCCAGCCTATCTTATTTAGACAGACCTGTGGAGATAGTAACTTGCACAAAAACAAGACAAAGCAAAACCAAGCAACAAAATAACACCAAGCCAATGACAAAAACAAAACAGAACAACAAGAAAGAAAAGCTTGTAGTTAGTTCAATGACTGTTTGTTTGTTGGCGTTTAGGCTTGTTTTCCAGTCCAGTCTGTTGGGCACCAAACCCTCGCCCCAAAGCCTATTTTTGGTAATTCCTGGGGGCTTCATTGCTCTGTTCCCCTTGCTGTTCTGTTCCATGCCCTTGGGGTTTTGCCCCAGTGTGGTGGGATCAGATCAGGCAGAATTCCTACACTATGTCTCTAGTGTTGTCCCCCATAGGGCTATAGGTCAGTGAGGGATGTCGTATCTTTAGTGGGGCCGGCCATATTGTCTTCTCTGTGGATTGGGTGCTCTGAGTGGGAATATCATCTTCAGGGCTTGGTGGGCCAGGATGTGCTCCACTCTCTCTTCCTCCCACTTCATTTGCTCCCATGTACTCTGATCAGACATGTCCCTCTCCCTGAGCTGCAGATTCAGTACTGTCCTCTGAAATAAATTCTTCTAGGGTGAGAGGCAGGTGTCCACGTAGTTGGTATTGGAGCCAGCCCCTCAGACCTCTCCACTGGTTCCCTACTCCATGCTGGCATGTTGCATTCACATCTTGGAGCACTGGTTTGAATTCTGGTTGAAGCACTAGCTTCTTTAAAAATTGGAATAAACTTAATTCTGTTAAAGTCAAGCAAGCAGAATAAGAGATAAGCAAAAATTATAGGAAAGTAAGTTTTAGTTAAATATAAAAAATATTTCAAATAATAAACGTATTATATGCAAACCAGTTGGAATGAAAACTGGAATTAGATTATATCAATCTTGGAGCGCTACTGTGGTCTCCAGAAAATCAATGTTTGTGTCATGCATGCACCAGCATGTGTGTGGGGTGGGTGCAGACGAGTGCGTGTGTGGCACAGACAAGCACATATGTGCAGTGCAGACAAGCTCATGTATGTGACGCAGATGAGCACATGTGTGTATGTGTGTTGGCTTGTTTGTGTGACACAAACAAGCGTGTGTGTGTGTGTGTGTGTGTGTGTGTGTGTGTGTGTGTGTGTTGCAGCTAGTGGTTTGGGAATCACTGACCTTGTGATCAGCACCCCAACTCAGCACCAGTGCTCCAAAACCCTAACAAAACTTCCTTTCTCATTGTTTTAAATTCTGAGTCATGAAAAATAAATAAAAGAATTGAGATATCAGAAAGGAATCGAACAGAATGGAAAAGAAAGATACAAAAAGACAAGCAGGAAGAGAGAGAAAGATACAGCCTGGACCTCCCACAAGAAACACAAAATCAGAACTGTATTCCAGGAAATGGTACAAATAGGGAAAGGGCCTGGTGGTGTAGTGAGTTAAGCAGTGGGCTACCAACCAAGAAGTGGGCAGGTCACTGTTGTTGGGAGAGAGACGAGGCCAGTGGCCTTTCCTAGCCTTGTGCAGCCTTGGGAGCCGTGGGAAGCAGGTGTACTCTATCTTCTGAGGATACCAGGAGTCAGAATGAATTCTACTTGATGGCAATGAATTTTATTTTTTTGTTCCAACGATGGCACCTAACAACAACTGGTTGGACAGCTGCTCAGGGAGTGGACAAAAGGGCAAGTGTTCCAGAAAAAGTCATTTCAGAAGTCAAAACGGGGTCTTTGACCATGACATCGTTGGAGGGGGAAACCTGACGATCCTAGGAAAGCTCAGAAAGCCAGGGAAAGTCGAAAGCAGGGAATGGACGCCAGCCTTTGCTCTGCATTGGCAGCCCCTGGCTCCCACCCTGAGACACTCACCTGACCATGGTCCGACTCACTTGAAATGCTCATTAAGAGGGATCCATCCCAGGGAGGACATTCTGTTTGGTGAAGGAGACTCTCAGTGAGATGGACAGGCACAATAGCCACAATTGACTTAGATGTGTCAGGTATCACAAGGACATAAAATGGAGCAATGTTTAATAAGGTGACCAGGAGTCAGGGTTCATTCCATGGCAGCTGTTTATCTATTGCCTCATTGAACACTGATCATTCCAGACCAAGTGAACAGGAGCCAGTTAATAACACAAGAGAGTCATGATTACATTGACCAAGAACTCTATTCCATTTCTCAAAGAAAGGGGGTTTAGGCAAGCGGCCATCTGGCTGAGAAGCACCAAAGCCCACATGAAAGAAGCATGCCAGGCTGTGTGATCATGAAGTGTTGAAGGGATCAAGTATCAGACATCAAAGAATAAAAAAGAGGGGAAGTGTGGAGTAGGGACCCAAAGCCCATCTGTAGGCAACTGGACATCCCCTTATAGAAGGGTCATGGGGAGGAGACAAGCCAGTCAGGGTGCAGTGTAGCAATGAGGAAACATACAAATTTCCACTAGTTCCTAAATGCTTCCTTCCCATCTCTCCCCACCACTATCATGGTCTCAATTCTACCTTACAAATCCAGAGAATGTACACTGGTAGAGACAGGAACTGGAAACACAGGGAATTCAGGACAGACAAATCCCTCAGGACCAGTGATGTGAGTGGTGATACCGGAAGGATGGAGGGAAGGTAGGGTAGAAAGGGAGAATCAATTACATGAATCTACATATAACCACCTCCCTGGAGGGTTAACAACAGAGAAGTGAGTGATGGGAGACATTGGACAGTGTAAGACATGACAAAATAATAATAATTTATGAGTTATCAAGTGTTCATGAGGGAGGTGGGTGGGGAGGGAGTGGAGAAAACAAGGAGCTGATACCAAAGGCTCAAGTAGAAAGAAAATTTTTTGAGAATTATGATGGCAACAAATACACAAATGTGCTTCGTACAATGGGTGGATGGATTGTGATAAGAGTTGTACGAGCCCCCAATAAATGATTTTAAAAATAATGAGAGAAAGGGGGTTGAGGACATCACGTTCCTCATCCAGGACTTAAAGGAGGGTTGGCAGAGTCACTCTGACTTCACGTTATAGACACCACCCACGAATCAGAGCTGCTTTCCTTGTCACCGATGGGACATGCTGTTGAGTTGGTTGCAACTCATTCTGGCCCAGTGCACCAGAGAAGGAGGCTCTGCCTGGGCATGTTTTGGCTCATGGTGGCAGCCATTGTGCTAATCTAGCACCTCAAGCTTGTCCCTCCTTCTTGATGACCCTCCTTTACCCAGTGTGATGGCCTTCTGCACGGACTCAGCTCTCCTGTTAGCAGGCCCAAAGCACCATCCTCACTTCTACGGAACTACTCTGGAAGTACTTCTGTCAAGCAAACTTATTGGTTCTGCTGGTGTTCCTGCCACCGTAATTCAAATGCATACAATCTTCTGCAGTCTTCCGTGTTCAGTATCCAGCTTTCGCACACATACGAGGTGATGGAGTACACCGTGACTTGTGTCAGGCAGGCACCCCTTAGTCCTTAGACTGTGATCTTTGCTCTTTAACACCTTGAAGAGACCTTGGGCAGCAGACTGGCCCAAACCAGCATATTGCTTGATCTCTTGACTGCTGCTTCGTGAGCAATGACTGGGAGGCCAAGTCAGTCTTTTCTCCGTTCATCATGCATGATGTTGTGTCTTGGTCCAGTTTTGAGGGTTTGGGTTTTCTTAACGGGGAGTGCAATCCATACCAGCGGCTTTGGTCTTTGATTTTCCTCAGCAAGTGCTCGTGTCCTCTTCACTTTCAGAGAGCAAAGTTGTGCCATCCTTGTATGCTAGGCTGTTCATGAGACTTGCTCCAATCCTGGTGTCCAACTCTTCCTCACGGAGCTCAGTTCCTCAGATTATTTGCTCAACACACAGATTGAAAAATATGGCAAAAGAATCGAATTTGGCCTCAAATTATTTTACTACAATATTCTTGTGATGGAGAATGGAGAAAAATGCCAATGAATAAAGTTTAGTTTATAATTTCTACACAGGCCCTTCCTAATTTTGACATTTAAAAAGTAAGGAGAATTTAAAAAGTTGACAGTGACAGAGAAGTATACCAGTAGACTGACTGGGGAAGTCATGATGCCTAATTTGAATCTTAAGGCATCCTCACCAGGTCAGGTCTTGTACTTTGTTGCTAGGGTAACAACTCAGTGCCCAGAGGAGCAAGGACTCCAGATCAAAGCACTGTCAACCAGATCGTTGCCTTGTCACAGATGGCCCTGAATGGGAAATGAAAGGTATGCTTAGTGGGTGCATGTGTAGCTCAACATAAGAAAGGAAATAAGCTATTTCCTTGTGTTTTTCCCCAAAGAGTAATCTATACACTATTGCTATCTGCCACTGAGTCAGCTCGGACTCACTGTGACATTGTGTACAACCGTCTGGTCCTGCACCACCTTCATGATCCTTAGTGTGGTTCAGCTGACTGCTGTCACTGAGGTTCTCAGGCAGCTCCTGGAGGGTGACCCTTATTTCATTAGGCTAATGTACGTGATGGGACCAAATGGCTTCTGGGGGAAAAAAGTATTCAGCTAAGAAAAGAACACCAGCCAATGTATAAACAAGGTCCCCATGGGCTTTATTGTTTTCTTTAATTCTCATGTGCAATATTCAATTCAGAATAAATCTTCCCTTTAAGAATATGTGAGACTAAAATGGAAAATGTGTGACAGATACTGAAAGAGAAGCTAATACAGTGTAGGTTTTATTAAATGTTTATTTTCATTTCATATTTTCTTGTGTTAAGTAAGCATCAGGCTTACTTAAAATCATCTGAGGACCTATGAGAGTCACATTAGGACAAATGTGCTTGACACAATGGATGGATCGATGGGTGGATGGATGGATGGATTGTGATCAGAGTTGTATGAACACCCAATAAAATGATTTTTAAATAAAAATTAAAAGTGCTAATTTATAAAAGGTAAAAAAGAGAGTCACCTTAGGATGATGTGGGAAATGATGAAAAAAATTGAGAGGAAAGAAGTTGATACCCCAGGAAGACCTACATTGAGGCCAGGCCCACTAGAAGAACCTCTGCCCTCACTAGGGCTACCAAGTGACCGACAGTGCTCACTGAGCCGCAGTCTCTTGGTTCTAACCTTGAGGCTTTACACGTTCTCTAACCTGGGCCATCACCAGGGGATCAGCAACCCTGCACAGGTAAGGGGGGAGCTATGTGGGTACAGTCCACCAATAAAGAAGCACATCCAGCCAAGGATGATACTTTCTGGGAAAGTAAGAAAGAGCCTGCTTCAAAAGAATCTCAGTGTCAGAGGTGTCAAGAAAGTCAATGACCTGCCCATCCAGCAGCAGAAATGGAGGCATGACGTAGACACAGAAGACTTTCACCAGTCTCTAACCCAGTTACTCCAGGACTCTTTGACCTGGAGGAGGTACAAACCAACAATGAGGAGGAGAACCACCGGCCAACTAGATGCAGGTACCCCCACCTCTGCCAAAGCTCTATGGACAAAAATTCAAGAAGCTTTCTTCACCATCACAACAAAACTTATTCAGACAACACCGCTTCCTTCTCAAGAGAGGATGTCCTGCCCCCACCATCTAGCTCACATTCCCCTACCCTCTAAACCCCTAAAGAAGGTAGGAGAATGAGGTACAAGGGAGGAAGATTGTACAGCAAGACTTAGACTCTGTACCCTCATGCTCGCGCAAACCGCATGCACAGAGAAAGACCTGAGCCAACAGAACGCCATTGGTTCCCTAGTGGGCAGGTTTTAGGATGCAAGAGGTGGGCAGTGGTCCAGTGGGCAAAACCTTCATGTCACCCAGGCCTCAACATTGTCTAGGGTAGTTAGAGGACTGAAGGATGATCCTTAGTATGGGGCCGGGGGTTGCTCCTAGAATACCCTCAGAGGGCTCAAGAGAGCCGAGGTAGAGAAAAGTCAAACTCCAGGCTCTGAAACCTGGGTGTGACCCACAGCGGGTATCCCTCTGAGCCTCATCTTATCCCTATTCAGTGGGTTCCCATGGAGAAGATTCCAACTCCTGGGGGCCCCACCTGTGGTCAACTGTCACAGTGCTTCCCAGGGTAGTCAATGGATGTGCTTTCTGAAGAAGCTCAGCCAGCCTTTTCCCCCAAGGCACCTCTGGGTCAACCTGAACTTCCAACTTTTAGGTTTGCAGCCAACTGCATTGATCCTTTGCCCCATGGGGACTCCCACTCCAATTTGTCCCAATTAAATGTCAGGAAGTGGTCTAGAACACCAAAACACCAGAGTCCTGCTCTTTCCTTCCTGATGTCTAATCTGAAGAGATTCACTTACAGACACCCCGCTCCCTCAAATCCAGCTTCTCCTACTTGCTCAAACTTCTGCTCTTTCTAGATAAGGAGGAGGGGATAGTATTGGGCTCCCTCCTCTCAGTCAATCAAAAAACAACAACAAACACAAAACAGGATTTTCTACTGGCAGAAAACAATACAAATATATGTTTTTAATCTTAAGAGAGAGAGAGTCTCCTGAGGTAGTTTTTAAATATGTATATCCTGATTCAGTATATACGAAGTAGTAATGGAAATTCTTAGAATAAACCGGTTCAAAGACCTGGTTTTAAACCTGTGTTGGTCTCAACCAGCAGCCATAACCTTTAGCTTTCCTCATTTACCCAGAAAGCTTGTTACCTGGAGATGTCTGGTTTGGTGAACCTGGAGATGTCTGGTTTGGTGAAGTGGGGTTTGCACGTCTCACAAGTTTCTCAGTGTTGTATGCCGGTGGTCCAGGAAACGGCATCTTGAGAATTCTAGTTTTAAATCAGAGCGATGAAAGGAAAGGTTGTTGGAGAAGAATAGTAGTTTGTCTTTCCTCATTAAGTTGGGTGACTCTGTGTTTCCAAGAACGAGAAGATGGTGATCCTGCTGGAGATGTCATCGTAACACTCACTAGGTGCCCTTAAGACATTCTTGGCGTGTGGCATGCCCACCTGTAGATGCCCTTGCGTTACCTGGAAGCTGGCACTGCTTTGCAGGATTTTTCTTTCTTAGTTGTTCTGGGAGAGGAAGCTTGAGCTGAGGACTGTGCTCAAATACTAAAGGGCATCTGAGGGAATCGGGCAAAGGCTTTTAATGCTCCAGAAATTGGTGACATTTGCAAGCAGATGTTTTTTAAAAACAGGAAACTGAAGTAATGTACATCATTCTACTAAATAGTCACATAGCCAAATAGGAAACAATGTATTAATGCATGTTCCAAAGAATCATTACACACACACACAGCAGTGAGAGGAGCAGGAATATTAAAAGGAATACAGATAATGCAATATCTTAGAACTCATTTTATTGCCAATTGCACAGAGAGCTGAACTCAAGTGCCTTATTAATTCAAGAAGAAGCAAACTCATCATTACCTACCCCCAAGCTGATCTCTCCCGCAGCCTACCTCCCCATTGAAAAGAGATTGTTTATAATTCATAGTCCTTACACACTTCCAAACTTTACACTCCACTGGAATTATCTTCTCATGGGCCATGCTTGGTCAGCAAGTCCTGGCTACGCACTATTTGGTAAGCTAAGTGTTCCATAATGGTTACGGAGTTCCAGGAAGCGAACGAGAACATTCACTAGCAGGGGGATTTTAGGCCAGAGAAGGAATCAGATATGAAATTGGACTTGCTGGAAAGGAAGCTCTGAAGCCAATTAGTGGGTGTGGAATATGATGGCAGGCTGGCCTCTGGACTCTGTCCTATTTGACAAATGCATTTTTATTCGTGTGTGTGCATGGGGTGGCAGTGCGGTGAGTGTGTGTGTATGTGTGTGTGTGTGCATGGGGTGGAGGTGCAGTGAATGTGTGTATTTGTGTGTGTGTGTGTATGTGCATGGGGTGGAGGTGCAGTGAGTGAGTGAGTGTGTGTGCATGGGGTGGAGGTGTGGTGAGTGTGTGAGTGAGTGAGTGTGTGTGTGTGTGCATGGGGTGGAGGTGCGGTGAGTGAGTGTGTGTATGTGTGTGTATGTGTGTGCATGGGGTGGAGGTGCAGTGAGTATGTGTGTGCATGGGGTGGAGGTACAGTGAGTGAGTGTGTGTGCATGGGGTGGAGGTGCAGTGAGTGTGTGTGTGTGTGTGCATGGGGTGGAGGTGCAGTGAGTGAGTGTGTGTATGTGTGTATGTGTGTGTGTGTGCATGGGGTGGAGGTGCGGTGAGTGTGTGTGTGCATGGGGTGGAGGTGCAGTGAGTGAGTGTGTGTGTGTGCATGGGGTGGAGGTGCAGTGAGTGAGTGTGTGTGTGTGCATGGGGTGGAGGTGCAGTGAGTGAGTGTGTGTGTCTCTGTGTGTCTTTGTGTGTGTCTCTGGGTGTGTGTGCATGGGGTGGAGGTGCAGTGAGTGAGTGAGTGTGTGTGTGCATGGGGTGGAGGTGCGGTGAGTGTGTGTGTGTGTGTGTGTGTGCATGGGGTGGAGGTGCAGTGAGTGAGTGTGTGTGTCTCTGTGTGTGTCTCTGGGTGTGTGTGCATGGGGTGGAGGTGCAGTGAGTGAGTGAGTGAGTGAGTGAGTGTGTGTGCATGGGGTGGAGGTGCAGTGAGTGAGTGTGCGTGTCTCTGTGTGTATCTGTGTGTGTCTCTCTGTGTGTGTGCATGGGGTGGAGGTGCGGTGAATGAGTGAGTGAGTGAGTGAGTGTGTGTGTGTGTGTGTGCATGGGGTGGAGGTGCAGTGAGTGAGTGTGTGTGTGTGTGTGTGTGTGTGCATGCAATTCCTCATTCTTCAAGCAGACTCTTGGATATGCTATTTTGGTTTGGGTTTTTTTTTTTTCATTCCCTTATATGATGGTCATAGTATTGTTGCCTTATATTATTCCCTCTTATTCTCTTTACCCTTCATGGTGCTCTCTTATCCAATACAAGATTACTTCAAAATCCCTTGAAGCAAGAGATTGGACTTTCATGACTTCATCTAGCTGCCTTCCAATTGACTCTGACTTATGAGGAGGTCAGGTGTGCCAGAAGAGACTTTACAGCATAGGGTTTTCCACACTGGAGGGGTGTTGTTTGGGGGTTTTTCCTCAAAGCAGTTTGCCAGAACTTTCTTCCCAGGTGCCTCTCAGTGACTTGACTCTTCAGCCTTTCGGTTAGTACCTGAGCACGGAGCCTGTAGGTACTCCGCAGGGACTCCAATTGCTGGCTGCTGCTGTGGGGTAGCTCGTTGCTCACTGGCCGGGCCTATTGAGCAGCTCTGTGGATCAGGGCTCCACTCTCTCCTGGGAATGTGCATGTCCTCTCCACACAGTGGATGCAGTGAAGCAGCATCAACAGTTTGACCAGATCTCTAGGATTTCTAAGTATGCAACATAAACTTCCAACAGTGATGTCATCCTTAAAATTCCCATGACAACACCCACCCATACTACAGCCCCTAAATGTTTTATTACCACATGCCTAGTTGTTTTTGTTGTTTTTTGAGTTGTTTGTTTGTTTGTTTTAGTTAGCTCAGCTTCAGTAAGTCTGCCAGCGTCTTGAGACCAGTTGCCCAACCAAGTATGTGTTTGTTCTCCATGTGAGGTAGTTAGTTTATTGTGCCAACCTGGCCAATAAACACATGTGGGATTAATTTAAGGGCAGAGAGCTAAATGGCTCGGTGAGCCTCACCTTTCCTGTCTCTTGCTCTTTGATCATCGGATCAGTGTGTAGCTGCCTTGCTTGTGCTTTGCCTCAATTTGCAAGCTACACTACCTGTGGGACACCTAACCCGTGGACTGTGTTACTGTAATTTGAGGTTCCTTCAAGACCTGCTTCACCACATCATTGGAATTTACATCTCTTGAGCTGCGGACTATCAGACCCTGTCATCTGGCTGACTATTGGTGACCTGCCTTGCTGTTTGCTTCCTGTGCCTTGATAGCCTGAATTGCTCTACAGAAAACTACTCTGCAGCCCTCAAGACTTGGAGGACTGCCAGTGTCTCATAACTGTCTCCTGGGAGTGAGTTGCACTGAGCCATTTGTATTGCTTTATAATTGAATTAACTTTATTTCTTATGATATATATATATAATTATTAGCATTATAGTTTTATTTCCCTAAAGAACCCCATCTAACACACGATGGCAGCAAACACCCCATCACAGGGCAGTGGGGGGCTACCTGTTACACAGACAATCCTTATTGGAGAAATCCTTCCTGCCCTGGCCTGAAAGAGGTGGTTAACCAGGGCAGGAGGGACAAGTTCTCTGTGAAGTCCTTCACTCCTGAACTTGGACCAAATCCAAACTCTCTCTCTTGGCTTCACCTTCAATCCATTGTCCTGCTTCAAATTTGCTCTCGGCATGTAACCTTTGCCTGACATTTCCCAGCCTCGAGAAGGCTTTCATTCACACACTGGGAGGTTGTAGATAGAAGCCAGACTGAGAAAAATGCTAAGAGCCGCAAGGAATGTGAGAAATGGCATCTGCATGGTCCCAACACAACCTGCGGTTTTGCAGTCCATCAGCACCTGGGGGAGAACGCCCTTCATTCTCAGACACAACTCCGCAGCACACTCACCCCTGAAGCCTGTCTTGCCAGTGAATGAAGAGGCACCGTGTTGAGGGAGACTACTGAGATAGGCTTGACACCAGCCTGGCTTGCCAGCAGAGAGCTGCCTAAGCTAACTCCCAGCTGCCTTCTCTCCCTCAGCCCCCAGGTAACAAGGAGAGTTGGCTTACAGCATTTTGAAGAGCCGCATAGTTTCTCTTTAACAGCAATTATAGAGTGCTAAAGAAGGCTGGTGGCAAGTGGTTAAGCACTCGGTCGGGAACAGAACGGTAGGAGGTTCTAACCCACCAATCTCTCTGCTGGAGGCAGATGGAGGGTAGTCAGCTTCTGTAAAGACCAGGGCCTTGGAGACCCAATGGGACCCTCCTACTGAGCCCTACAGGATTGTTATGGGAATTGCCTCTGTGGCAATGAGTTTATAATATGCTAACGAGAAGCTGAAGCAGTCAAGGATCATGTGCTCTTTCTTACCTTCGAATCATTGCATCAGATTTTCCTGATTGGATTTTAATTTTGTGGCAGGATGGAGAAGATATTTCCTTTGCAGTCATGAATAAGAGAGATGCAGATCTACAACCTCTTAAGGAAACTCCCTTTCATCTTTCCCTTGAATGGGCATATGAAAGGAAATCCCATTGTGAATAATTAGAGGGAACATTCTGTGGGTGCCATACGTTCTAAAATACCTACTGCCTAAAATCCAAAGACAATCAAAGGGAATAATCCTGAAACGGCACAATATTCTAATGAAGAGTCAGACATGTCCTCCGAGTTTCTATCCAATTAGTTAGAAAACACAGACTAAGGGCCTGAAGTCAGGTGATTTTATTTCATGTAAAGTTCTTAGCCCTTACCGTCTCTGACTCTAACGTTCTGATGTTCAAAGGGTGTGTAGACTAGATCCCTACTTAATTTGACTTTGTGCTGTTGGTGTTTGGTATTAGGTGCTGTCTAGTCCAGTCCAATGCCTAACAACTGCTTAGGGCAGAGTAAGGCAGCCCCATGGGATTTCTCAGTTGTAGCTGGAATTTGGAAAGCAGCCCTGGCGGTGTGTGGTGGAGCGGCTCCGGGGGCGAGAGATGATGTCGTCTGCTCCCATAATGATATACAGCCTTGGAGACCCTAGGCGGGATCCCTCTGTGTCAGAATTGACTTGATGGCAGAGGGTAACCTTTATAGAAACAGATCCGATGGTACCACATAAAAAGTATTTATTCATGTGCAATGAACAGTTGATATGCCTAAAGGTATCTGCTAGAAATCATCCTTACTTATAAGCATCAGTGTATAGGATTCCTGGTGGCACTGTGGGTTAGGCATTGATGGACCTGCTAAACCACAAGGCAGGCAATTCAAATCTACCACCAACGTCATGCGAGAAGGATGAGGCTGTCTGCTTCTGAAATTATGTATAGTCTTGGGAACCCCAGGTGGGATCACCCCGAGTCAGACTCGACTAAATGGCAAGAATGTAGGGACGCTTTCCACTTCTAAGACATTTCCAGAAAAGGCGAATGATAAGGCTTTTCATGGATTTAGAGACGATATTTGTAATCACCACCTTAGGAGTCCTGATGGCATAGTGAGTTAGTTCCACATTGAGAGGCTCACCACAAGGTCATCAGTTGGAATCCAGGAGCCACTGTGAGGAAGAAAATTGAGGGTTTCCCTTCCTACGAAGATCCATAGCCTTGGAAAACTACAGAGGCTGTTCTACTCTGTCCTTCAGGGTCAGTCAAAATTAACTAATGTCCGTGACTTTGGCCTGGTCTTTTCCTTGAGGTTTCAAGGTAATTCTTTTCCACTTTACTTCATCCATTGTTCACGTGCAAGTGGATGAAATCACTTAGAAAGTGTCATCAGATGTGAGTTAGCAATAACGAAATATGACTGGAACCCTAGAAAGCCTCCACCAATATCATTGAAGTCAAAGTCGCTACACAGTGGCCGTCATCTGGGAAACATCTGCATGCTAGTTTTAATTTTTCTTTGAAATTGTTTCTAGGGGTTACAACTACAATAAAACTATATATTTTTATTGGTTCATCTCATGTCAGCCAAACAGTCTGTGCAATAATATTACTTCTACCATCTGAGCCATAACTGTAATGTGCACAAATGTGAAAGAATTATAAATAAGGACGCCCCAGATTCTCACACAGGCTGGAAGGAAAATATGAAAACACAGCAGGATCTGGGGGACTGAGACCTGTTTCTAGTTCAACCCTTATGTGATTCAGCCATCGTGCGAACTAGACTATTCACAGAGCAGTGGAGACCTTGGGTTTATTTTAGCAGTATGTGTGAATACGAGACGTGGTACCCAGAGTTTCTGTGTAGTGATAAAACGTGACAAAGGTATTATCAGCAAAATGATTCCAAGAGACTCAGTGGCGAGCCTGTTCCTGGTATACAGCTGATGCAGAGATAGAGTGGGAACACAGATTGTCCCTGAGGAAGATGATTGGCAAAGCAAGCCAGAGGCACAGATGGAAGGCCTTCAGAGCTGAGGTCCAACTCCAGAGAGAGGACTACGTTCAGTGCAAATCTGGAGCCTTACGCAGTATTTCAGGCTTAGATGGAGGAGCAACTTGTGAGGGTGATGGAAAGACTCGGATCCCTTAGCGCTGAAGGTTTGCCCAGACATGCTGGTAGATTTAGTTGTACAAGGCCATTTACTTTAGCAAATGATCCGGGGTTGGCTTAGGAACAAAGATTATGAGTGGCCCTAAAGCGCTAAAGGAGTGAACTAATGATTACAGAAGTCAGGGTAGAACCAATTCCATTGTGAAGAATAAGAAGAAAAATAATAGTATACTTGAAGAGCCTTGAAGAATTAGTCCAAAAAATTCCCTTATCTGTCAATTCTATGTTTCCACAAACTTTTTGAAGATATTTATGTTATCTGAGATGAGATTTTTTTTAATGTTTTGATTAAACTCTGGGATTTATCTTAAGGTTGACTCATCATTTATCAATTTATAGTCTATGTCCTCCCGAGTTCCAAAGGGATTTGAGGCAGCTTAATATAAAACATAAACACGGGCCTTCTAGAAGAGTCCTGGCTGCACTCCATGTTACTACCATTTTCCCCTTCTCTTTAAACTCATCCAAGAGCAAAAAGGGAAAATGTAAACTCCAATTTTGCTAAAACGAGAAGACATGCTCTTATTTGCTTATAAAACTCAAAGCAAACACGCTGCTGTTGGATCTACACCGACTCCTAGACTCGTAGCACCCCTAAAAGGTGGAGGCTGCCCGTGTGTACAGGAGCAGATAGCCGTATCTTTCTCTCAAACACAGCCTGGCAGTCTGGACCCAAACAATCAAGTAGGTGAATCAACACCCAGAGCCAACTAGCAGTCAAGTGAATGTCCTGCCTTGAGCGTTCTAGCCCAGAAGACGCCTCCAAGGACAACAGTGTCAGTCAGGATGCGAACAGGAACTGCCTAGCTGATCACAGCCAGCAGCAGAGTCTTGAGGCGTGATGACATGGTTGTGTTTTTAACTCTTTAAATGTCTGGGTGTTTGCTTTGCATGAATCGTTATCTGAAAACCAAAAAACATCAAGTCAGTTCTAACTCATGGCAAGCCGCTGTGTTTCGGAATAGAACAGACCTCCCTGGGGTTTTCAGTGGCTGATTTTTCCGTCCATTGCCAGCTCTTTATTCCAGTGTCCTCTGTCTGGTTTCAAACCACCAACCTTTCAATTAATAACTGAACACTTACTCATTTGGACCACCCAGAAACTTAAGCAACGGACCCAAACCCATGGAGGTCAAGTAGATGCTAATGCACAGTGACCCTGTGGGACAGTAGGATGGCGCCCACAGGGTTTCCAAGGCTGCCATCTTTTCAGAAGCAGACAGGCACGTCTTTTTCCCAGCAAGCAGCTGATGGGGTCAACCACTGACCTTTTGATTAGCAGTCAAGCCTTTAACCACTGTACCCCTGGGGGCCCTGCAGAGAACTGAAACAGAGTCTCCACGGCCTTTTGGCTTGTAGCACTGTTGATGAAAAGTATCCAAATACATGATGTTAGTGTCAGATAACTCAGAGCAGGCTCCTGCATTGCTGGGATGCCTAATAGCATGCTCTGTTGTCTTACATGAGCGAAAGGCCAGGCCATCGGTGCAGTAAGATAATTTGCAGGCTAGATAACATATAAATTGAACCTAAACTTGCTGTATTGAATTTTTTTGCCAGTACTTAAACCCTGTGCTGGGTGGAAATAAATATTCCCCGTGGCAAGAAGGCATACGTTTAGTTCTTCTAAACACGGCCCTGAGTTATGAAAAAGGAATCCAAAGCATAAGAGGATCTAAGCCTCAACACTGTTTATAAACCTCCGTTCTGGAATTTTATCGGCAAGGCCCTGTTCTTTTTCACACTCGTTGTCAGTGTTGCCTTGCAATGAAAGCTTTATCGGCCCATAAATTCTGGGAATACTCACCAGGATCATTAAGATAAGCATACACAGGGTTCCTGTCTGAAAAAAAAGTCAAAATCAATGAATTCTAAAATTAACCTTCAGCTGGACTGTAGGGAACCGAGATCAATACATTCCAAGAAATTAAAGCTGATAAATGCAGAATTTATTTAAATAACCAGTGCCCAAGGAACCAAAGATGCATAAGTTCTAAAATTTCATCTTAATTTTTAGAAATAAATATCAATAAATCTGAAGGAGTTAGAGATAATGAACAGTAAATTTATTTAAATAAGTGTCAGCAAGCTCCAAAGTTAATCTTAAACCAGACATTTCTCAATTAAGGGAAACGGAGCCAATTGAAATGGTAATAACAAAATAGCTGTGTCCAAAATCAGCTTGTTCCTCATCTAGGATATTAGACCGAGGCTCCCAGGACTGTCATTTTTTGAGAATAAAACCAGACTGCAGATGTGAGTAGCTATACACAGATGGATGGGTCTGTAATTTTGGAGCGTGAACAGCATGTTTTCCTGTAATTTTACCTTTAATATGCTTCTGTTAAATAACTATTCAAAACCTCTCTGCCTTTCAGGACAAGGCAGAATTGGGTGAGCTCTCGAGAGGGGAGGTAAAATGGCAGAGAGAAGCAACCTCTGGAGCCGAAATTTGTTGCAGCTATTTACAAAACTCAAATTTGAGTAATCAAGTCATAGCACAAAATTTCTTCATAAACTATTCATATATGCAAACAGCATATACTGAGCCATGCTATATAGTCAAGTTGTAGAAATGGATGAGACAGGCGTTCAGATTAAAGCAGCTCTTGATGTGGGATGCCAAGGTATGAACAGAGAAATGTTCCGATGATGGGTGGCCCCGGGGAGGGACTGGGTAGCTGTCTTCAGGTAAGGATGGGCAATCTTTACAGAAGAATGTTTCAGCAGAAAAGAGGAAAACACTCAAGGAGATGGACTGACACGGTGGCTGCAGCAATGAGCGCAGGCATCAAACAATGGTGAGGATGGAGCAGGGCCAGACAGTGCTTCATTCTGTCATGCATAGGAATCACTGTGGAACGTATCAAACACAGTGACTAATTGGCTTGCCTAATGGGATCCTACTCCTACAGTGAAAAGATGGTTAAGGATAAATCACGCAGACAATGGCACTCAGCAGTCCTTAGAGTAGCAAATCATTTGTTAAATTATTTGAACACCCCAGTGAGAACTGATCTGATGGCGCCTAACAGCAAGTACAAATGAGTGGGACCCGGGGAATGATGGCTCTCGATTGAGGACTTGTCAACTCTCAATTGTCCTTATTCCAGTTAGTGCAATTATATAATATAGAAGGCTAAAAGTTTCCAAAACAGGAGACTGTGCTAACAGTTTACTGAACCCACGCTGAGCAATTTCCCTCTCATGCTAGCCTAGTTCCATTGCAATGGGAGAAAATACAAATTTGAGGAGATGCAGAAGAAATACAGACCAGAGTTTTTAATTAAATAAGAAAAACAAATGAATGACATTTGTAATGCATTCTTAATGCAATATTGGTATAAATGTTACCATTTTAAATCTAGGGCTCTACAATTCCATTTCCTTTTGCAAGTCCTTCTTTTTTTCCCAGCAGTTTTATTGTCATATAATTTACCTATCATGTAAGTCAATAGTTCAATGGCACCAAGAAGCGTTGTACAATCATCACCACAAGCAATTTTAGAATATTTTCTTCATTCTTGTACTCATCTTTATTCACACCTCATCTCCACCACCTCCCCTGCCATATCACTGAGAAGCCAGGAATCCAGTTACTCTCTCATAGATTTGTCTATCCTGCCTGAATTTCATATACAGAAAAATATTTTTTCACTAACAACAAGTAAAACATATTTTTTTAATCTCAAATGATACACTGGGGGATGGGGTGGAGAGGGAGACATGTCAAGGAGTCCAGGAAGAAAAAGAATGTTTGGAAACTGATTGTGGTGGCAATTGTCCAATACTGCTTGACGTGATTGAACATGATTGATGAGTGATATGATATATGTATTAGCTCCCAATTAATAATAAATTTGATAATATATACTAAATTAAAAGTAACCATTGGGGGGGACTCAAATGAAAAGAAAGCAGAATATATTTATAGGTTTAGTATTAAGGTAGCAGGTGGACATTGGACCTCTACTCAAGTACTCCCTCAATGCAAGAACACTTTGTTCTATTAAACTAGCATTCCATGATGCTCACCTTCCTGACACAATTGCTGAAGACAGAGTGGGTGCATAACAAATGTGGTGAAGAAAGCTGATGGTGTCCTGCTATCAAAAGTTAGAGCATCTGGAGTCTTAAAGGCTTGAAGATAAACAAGCAGTCATCTAGATCAGAAGCAACAAAGCCCACATGGAAGAAGCACATCAGCCTGTGTGATCATGAGGTGTCAAAGGGATCAGGTATCAGGCATCAATGAATAAAAAAATCATATCATTGTGAATGAAGGGGAGTTCAGAGTGGGGACCTAAAGCCCATCTGTAGGCAACTGGACATCCCCTTACAGAAGGATCGAGGGGATGAGATGAGACAGTAAGGGTGCAGTATAGCAATGATGAAACATACAACTTTCCTCTAGTTCTTAAATGCTTCCTCCCCCTCCCCCCATCATGATCCCCATTGTACCTTACAAATCCAGCTAGACCACAGGATGTACACTGGTACAGATAGGACTGGAAACACAGGGAATCCAGGACAGATGATCCCTTCAGGACCAGTGGTGAGAGTGGTGATATCGGGAGGGTGGTATAGAAAGGGGTAACCAATTACAAGGATCTACATGTAACTCCCTCCCTGGGGGATGGACGACAGAGAAGTGGGTGAAGAGAGATGTTGGACTCTGTAAGACATGAAAAAAAATAATTATTTATAAATTATCAAGGGTTCATGAGGGAGGGTGGACAGGGAGGGGAAAAATGAGGAGCTGATACCAAGGGCTCAAGGAGAAATCAAATGTTTCAAGAAAGATGAGGGCAACAATTGTACAAATGTGCTTGAGACAACGGATGGATGTATGGATTGTGATAAGAATTGTACAAGCCCCCAATAAGATATTATTTTTTTTAAAAAAGAAAAAGAAAAGAAAGCAGAAAATATTAAAAACTAAAATAAATTTTAAATGGATGGAAAGGGCGATTAAATGATAAGGTGTTACATTAACTTCCTTGCAGCTACAGTAATCCGCTTTGCAATGCACTCTTGCATGAGACCAAGGCTGTTCCCATTCCTGGTTTATGAGTGATTCACCGGAGGCTTGATTCATGGATCCAAAACCCTTTTTGGTTTTGTTTTTAACTGAAACACCTTCGAAATGGGTTCAAAGGGAGATCAAAAGATAAGCTATTACGTTTTAACCTCATTACATCCTCTATCATCAGTTTTACAGTGTTCTTTCTCTATCTGAGAGCAAGGCTATTCCCACTCGTCAACAGTCATCAGAAGGGGTTCACCCGAGGCTTAATCCATGCAGGGACCCTACAAAGGGATTTGGGGCCTGCACTATCACCCACAGCCTTCTGCAAAGCAGGTGTTCACAATTTAAGCTCTGAGACCATTCCTTCCTTCGGATCTGGATTTTATTATTTACAATGCTTGGATTTTCCATGTGAGTTGAATGGATGCCTCACTTAGATGGCTGTTTGGTTGAAGATGAGCCCTTAAGACCCCAGGTGCTATTCCTTCTGAAAGGTGGGCACACATACACATCCTTCAGATGACGAAATTAGATTAGAATACAAGCCTGGTTGCTTCCGAGAGCTGCTGCCTGGTAATCTAGAACTCTGGGATTACTTATATATAGTTTGACAATTTCATGGCACGTCGAGACAATACCTTTCCCCTGGGGGGAATAATATGAATCAAAAACAAACAAACAGATTCCCATTGAGTCAATTATGAGTTATAATGGTTTTGTCAGACAGGGCAGGACTGGCCCTGTACAGTTCTGAATCTGTTACTCTTTGGGAATAGAAAACCTCATCTTTCTCCCACAGAGCAGCTGGTGGATTCAAACTGTTACCTTGCCATTGAAGAGAGTTCTGTCTGCTCGCTTTTTAATCATCTGTCTCTGTGTGAATGCTAAGTATACTAGTTGCTATTGATAGATAGTTAAGGAACTGCACAACCACAAACAAATCCAAAAGTTTCGTTTACTTCACTAATTCTCTGTTCCTTATGCTTTCTATCCTTGCTTTTCCCTCCTTCAAAACCAAACTCACTGCCACTGAATCGATGTCACCTCACGGCTGCTTTACAGGACACCACATAGCCCACTCTGCCACCAGAGCTGTACATGTTTGCTTATTCTAGATAGTTCCTACAAGTGGCATCATACAATGCCAGTCCTTTAGTGACTGGCCCGTTTCACTTGGAATCATGGTCCCCAGGGTTCGCTCATCCATATCGTACCACATAACATGACTAACTCTTGATGTAAGAAAATAAGGGAAGTTTCCACTGTCTCCCAGTTGTGTGCCAGGATCTCCATCTTTCCTTCCAGTTGTTCCGCTGCCTTTTGTCAGAGTTAGGAGCAGAACCAAGAAGGACATGTAGGCCTCATGGAGTCAGGTTAAGTAGGGGACACGGGCCAGAGGGGAGGAAAACATAACAAAAAGCTCAACAGGAATTCCATATTCATGTAGCAGTTTGGAACATAAGAGGGAGTGTGATTGCTATCACATTGTAATGCCAATGACCAATAGGCGTGCAAGTCTCACCTTCCTTGGTTCCACATGAGGCCTCCTTTCTGTTTCCTGCCTCCCCCTTGCTGCTCAGTCATAAACCAACATGCATTAAGCTCCTGCCATGAACCCCGCTCTCTCTGCCCACTCACTCTTGATTGATTTATGGAACTGGTGGGTACAAACAGATGGGGCCTGTATCCCTTACATTTAATAAGTTTGCCTATTCATTAAACACGGGTGTTATAGAAATGGGATAAAGGCTGTCTGAAACTCTTTTTCCATTTTGACTGAAGGAGCACCAGTGGAGACAAAATGAATAAGTGATGAAGTAAGTTTAATTGGCTGTGGGAAAGATTTAAAATAGAAGCAGAAGAACAGTATTCTGGGCTGGAAAATTATAATGCATAAAAGTATTTACTGATTCTACAGAAAGTGTGATGTGTGGCGGGAACAATAAGGAGCCACATAATGACTGGAGTGGGAAGCAAAAAGAGCCTTCAGGGAACTGGTGCAAAACGAGAAGAGTGAAATGCACCGTCGGGGTGACACAAGGCCTTTGAACACTGTGGGAAAATAGAGAAGTTGCACCACAGGGTTCGAGTACCATAAGGGTCCATATGAGATATTGACAAAAAATATTGATAGACCATGGACAGCCAGAAAAAAAAGTGAATAAAAAATCAGTCTTGAAAAAACTAAACCCAGAATGCTTCTTAGTAGGAAGGATAGTGAGACTTCATCTTGCTTACTTAGGACATGACATCGTGAAAACCCAATTCCTAAAAAGGGAATCATGTCTGACAAATTAGAGGGTTCATTCAAAATGAGGGAAACCTACTATTAGGTGGATTGGCATAATATTGGGAACAATGGACTTAAAATATACTGATGATCAAGATGCCAACACAGGACTGGGTAAAGTGGGGTTCTGCTCTCCATGAGGCTGCCGTGAGTGGGGGCTGACGCCAGGGTAATGGACAAGAAGCACACTAAGGGTCTCAATAGAGGTTTAGAGAGTCTCCAGGCACCTGTAACAATCATGAGGCTGTGGAGAAGTGTATGTCTAATTTAGAGCAATTAGAAGGTAAAGAGGAGATAAATTTTGAAAATTGCTTCCAAGTAGAAAGTGGCAGCGGGGGGGCGGCGGAGAGAAGGATGCAAACACAATTACTCCCATCTTTCTAATCTGGGAGATGAACAAAGTGTTAATGCTACTTGTAAGTGTGGGCATCACTTTGAGGGAATAAAGAAAGCCCCCCATTGCATATTAGAGAAAGTCTATTGGAGTCTGGCAGCCAAAGACCAATCAGAGTGAACGCCACAGTGCACTGTATCAATTATTCGACAAATACTCCAAAATCACAGCAAACACATAGCCATCTACTCAATCCCAACTCATCAGGACTCTACAGGGCAGGGTAGAATTGCCCCTGTGGGTTTCCAAGACTGTAACTCTTTATGGGAGTAGAAAGTCATGTCTTTCTCCTACTGAACAAACACAGTATTTGTTTTTATACCTATAAAGCCCCCTTCTTGTGTGAGGCATGAAGCCACACTTGGCTCCTGCCTCAAATGTGCTGCTCTGAAGTGTGTGCTGCTGTCGTTGTTGGATGCTGTGGAGTTGGTTCCAAGGCATAGCAACAATATGTACAACAGGATGAAACACTACCTGGTCCTGTGCCATCTTCGTAATTGTTA
Source organism: Tenrec ecaudatus (assembly GCF_050624435.1). Classification (NCBI taxonomy): domain Eukaryota; kingdom Metazoa; phylum Chordata; class Mammalia; order Afrosoricida; family Tenrecidae; genus Tenrec; species Tenrec ecaudatus. The sequence continues at coordinate 17,204,085 of NC_134544.1, forward strand.
TGTTTGAGCCCATTGTTGCATCAACTATGTCTTCCTATGTTTTTGACAGTCTTCCTATGTTTTTTTTTCTGACTTTAGACTCTACTAAATGTGATGGCCCTCTTGGAGGATTGGTTCCACGCACACCCACTATTAACAAGTCCAAAGTAAGTGAGACAAAGCTTCACCATCCTTGATTGTGAGATGTTTATTACCCTGGTATATGAGTAGATTTCAAAAAGTTTATTAGAAAATGGAATTAAAAGATAATGGATTTTTCCCACCAACTCATTAGTAAGTTCTCCACCATATGTCTTCTTTTGCTCATTAATATCAAATCTATCAAGACACTCAATTCTCATCAGTATTATGAAGTATGCCATGAAGGTGTCAATTGATCTCTACTTCCTTGCATAATTTATCATCCATAGCAAACAACTTGATACCTGCATTATTCATCATTTAGTGTTAATCATCTCATCCTCCCCTTCAATGAAACTGTCATGCCATTGAAGAGAGTTCTGTGTTCTCTCAGTTTAGTCATCTGGGACTGGGCACATGCTAAGTACACTACTTGTTATTGGTAGAGGGTTAAGGAGATTCACAGCCAAAACAAATCCAAAAGTTTAGTTTGCTTCATTAATTCTCTATTGTCTTATATTTATGCCCTTGCTTTTCCATCCTCCAAAACCAAACTCACTGCCATAGAGTCAATGTTGACCCATAGCTACCTTATAAGACCGTGTAGAATTGCCCCCTGTCCCTTCCTGAGACTAGAACTCTTCATGGAGGTAGAACGCCCTCTCTTTCTCCTGCACTGCAGACCAGCTGGTTGTTTCGAACTACTGGCTTTAGGGTTAACAGCCCAACGCTGAACCACTACACCACCAGGGGGCCTTTTCCAACGAGCTCCTGGGCCACAGAGGATGGTCTCCGTCATTGTTTTCAGAGTGTGGGTCCCAGACCAGAACATCTCTTAGGAATTTTCTGAAATAGAGATGATCAAGTCCCGCTTCACCCCAGAACCAGTGGGGCTGAGAGGGGGGCTCACCAATCTGCGTTTGTGTTCGCTCCAGCATTAGAATTAAGGTGGTGGTTGTTGGTCGTCATTGAGTTGATTCTGATTCAAGGTGACCCCTTGTCTGCAGAGATCAACGGCTTCAGAATGTTTTCAAGGCTGTGACCTTTCTGAAGCAAATTGCTATCTCTTGGTGGGTTAGAATCACCAATTTTTCATCTAGCAATTAAGTACTTAACCAGTTGTGCCACCCAAGGATTTCAGAAGTACAGACACCTGCTCTAAGTCTTTCCTGTCTGGGTTTGGCTGCTCTTGCGGTCAAACCCATTCTTCCCCATTCTCTGGCTCGTACCATGTCTCAGTACTTACTCGTGAATTGATGTTGTTTAAACTGACCACCCTGTGTGGAGACCTTACTCTCAGGAGTCCCATTAAATGGCCTCCCAGACATCTCTGAGAACCTAGAATATCCGGGTATTTGGCAGCCTCCCATTTTCATCACTACACATTTCATCCAGCCATTGAAAGATTGCTCTTGTTCCTGTTCTCCAAGCTCTAAATTTTGGCTGAGATTCTAAAAAGATTTTTTTTATTGGCTCCACCCATCCTGGCTAATACAGATGTAGCTTTGCACACATAATGCCTGCTGGAGAGGTGAGGAATTGCCAGGCCCTTACTTGGCCTTTATCTTCAATAGCTCTCTCCCTGAAGACGCCTGCCAGCCATGCCTTTGATGGCTTCAGGTTTCATCCCCTTCCTGGCTACTCCCTGTCCCTGGGCTTTCATCTGGTACTGGGCAGCATGTCCCACCTCGTGTTGGGAGCCAGAGCTGACACTCTCAAGTTTCCTGATTCTTGCTTGTGCCAAGTTTCATTTGCACAGCATGCACAATGATAGATGTCTTGAGACAGCTGAGAAGTGGTACTGCAGCTGCATAGCCGCCGTTAGGAACACAAGAACAGAACAAATGAAGTGGTACTTGTCCCCCGGGCCATCCCTCCCAAAAATCTTGTATATGGAAGTCTGGGAGATACACCGTGTTCATTTTCTCATTCAGAAGCTATTTTGACAATTGATGGAAAAACCTATTTATAGTCTCAATGTTTTCATGAAACTGCTTTTAAGAGGATAGTGACTGTAAGAAACACCCAGGTTTCATGTGCACTGCAGAATCATCAGACACCACGAGTCACCCAGAGCCTGTTCTGTCATGGATTGGCTCACTCACTTGAAAAAATAATGTATTTCTTTGCAAATGAGCAATACTTCACCATCCCTTACTGTGTTTGAATTGCCGAGTCTTTCCACCATGGGGCTTTCTTCAATGCACAAGTATTACTGTCATAAAAGGGGGCAGGGGGAGGTGGGGTGGAGGAGTAAGCAAACCATTTAACCTATAAAGAAACTTTTCTCACAATTTACCTTCGCGTTCAGCAAATAAAATAGTGAAACATAAATAGGCGATTTGGGGTTAAACTTTTGGTAAAAGGTGTACACCCATTTTAAAAGACGCAGTGAACTTTGCTGTATATCACCTGTCACTGTTTCAGATTAACTCCTTAGACTAGATTTCCAGAAGCAAGGTTCGGCATTTAAAGGTAAATGTTTTTGAGACCTGGATGATAGTGCCAAAATCAGGTTATTTTAATTCTTAAATGTGCGTCTTCAGGGAAGAGGGGAACGATGCCGCCCTAACAGCGACGCTGCCCTGCCCAGTCACCCACCCCAAAGACTCGAGAAATCATGTGATAATGCTGAAATCAGAGCCTACGTGAAAAGATCTAGAATTAGATTAAACACTGACTGTGGAAAAAGTAGAAGGAGGACAATGAACTTGTAGTGGAACAGAGCCGGGGGCCCAGCACCGCATGCCCATTAGGGGACTTTCCAGGCTGCATACACAGGTGGGGAGAAGCCAACTTCACCGAATCCCCAACACACAAAGGAAATGAGGCAGAGCGCCCAAAACATGCTTCATTTAACGAAGGAGAGTCCTGGAAAGCAGACAGGAATTACACAAGTGACCCCAGGGCAGCGAGGGAACCAGTGGATCAGAGCACTGGTCAGCAGTGCTCCCTGGTCACTCAGGTTGGGGCCCATGTGGAGGGAAAGGCCTGTGAGTTTGTGCCTGAGGAGGCTACATTCCAGGCAGTGCCCACCTGGCTAGGGTCAGGGCAGGAACCAGCTGACCAGCTGCGCTTGCCCTGGAGTGCGCCCGGGACTGGAGGACTGCACTTCTTTCAGTTTCATGGTTACATAATTCACATGACACACAATTTAACCATTCAATCACATCGTGAAGCATTGTGCAATCATTACCACGATGAATTTCAGAACATTTTTTTTCTCATACGCATGGTTGTTAGGTCCCCATTTTCACCCCACCTTCCCTGCCATGTCCCTCAGTAAGTTTAAATCCAGTTACTCTCGCTCTAGATTTACCTATCCTGTTTTCATATACAGAAAAATCATACGAAACACAAATAAGAAACAGACAAACAACAATAACAAAACAAAACAGAGAAAAGAAAAAACCTCCGTCAAAAAGAAAACAGAATATATTAATAACTGAAACAAATTAAACTGGGCCAAGAGGAAGCTCAAACAAAAAGGTGTTACATTTTAATGAACTACATCTGCCGTAATGGACTTTACAATACTCTCTGTCTGATAAGCAAGAATCTTCACATCACTGATCTGTAGTCACAGGGGATTCACCAGAGGTTTAATCCATGCAGAGACCCTGCAAATGGATTTTGGGCTTCCACTGCCAGCAATAGCCTTCTGTAAACTCGGTGTTCACAATTTAAGCCCCAATACTGTTTCCTCCTTCAGATTTGGATTGTGTTACTTGCAATCCTTGGATCACACAGACTGATGTGTGTCTCCCATGTGGACTTAGCTGATGCCAAGGATGGTGTAGGAGGCCTGGTAGGGTTTGATCAAGGGCAATGTAACTGAGAATTACTGAAACCTAAATGAAAGCCGAACATGATAGTGGAACAAGAAGAAAGTAAAAAGGAAATAAAGGAAGAAACTAGGAGGCAAAGGGCATTTATAGAGGTCTAAATACAGGTATGTACATATGTAAATCTATTTATAGATGACGATGGGAAAAATAGATCTATGTGCATATACCTATAGGTTTAGCATTAAGGTAGCAGGTGGACATTGGGCCTCTACTCAAGTACTCCCTCAATACAAGAATACTTTCTTCTATTAAACTGGTATTCCATGATGCTCACCTTCCCAACATGATCACTAAAAACAAATGGGTGCATAAGCAAATGTGGTGAAGAAAGCTGATGGTGCCTGGTTATCAAAAGATATAGCCTCTGGCCAGAGAATGTACACTGGTACAGATAAGAGCTGGAAACACAGGGAATCCAGACAGATAAACCTCTCAGGACCAATAATGATAGTAGCAATACCAGGAAGGGAAGAGGAAGGTGGGGGAGAAAGGGGGAGCTGATCACAGTGATCGACATATAACTCCTTCCCTGGGGGATGGACAACAGAAAAGTGGGTGAGGGGAGATGTTAGACAGTGTAAGACATGAAAAAATAATAATAATTTATACATTATCAAGGGTTAGTGAGGGAGAGGACTGGGGAGGGAGGGGAAAAATTAGAAACTGATACCAAGGGCTCAAGTAGAGAGAAAATGTTTTGAGAATGATGATGGCAACAAATGTACAAATGTGCTTGACATAGTGGATGGACGTATGGATTGTGATAAGAGTTGTACGAGCCCCCAATAAGATGATATTTTTAAATTAAAAATAAATTTTTTAAAAAGAGGGAATAGGGAACAAAATAAATTATAAAAAACTAAAAAGAGACTTATTCATGCCATTTTTATTCCTTATTAATGTAAATTTTATGTTAAGTAGTAAAAATATTTTTAATTTGTAGAAGAAAAATAATCACTCATAATCCCACTCTCAGAATTAACTGCTAGGTGTCTTCAGTTCAAGCTTTTCTCTCCAAATGTGTATTTTGTTTTGTTTTAATTAATTGATTTAGAAGGTTGTCATTCCATTTTCTTATTCTATGAATACTCAGACTATTAAATTTTTAAACACTTTAATTTATTTTCTCAAATTATTCACATAAATAATTGACTTTCACCATAGAATAATTAAGCACAGGTATCTCCCTCGCATGTCCCTTTCTAGGACTTCTTATTTTCCACTTAAGGAGTGGGGATATCTTTAAAAATGACTTTTATCATTTTAGAATTACCTTTTCAGTTGTTGCATTAGTTTCAATAACAAGTAAGACTCAACTCTAAGTTTAATTGGTTTCTTTTCTTAATGCCACTGCATTTAAAAACAATCTCCTCTTTCCTGAATAATTTATCTGATTGAACTCCCATAGAGCTAAATTAATAAATGAAATAAACTTTTCAGAAAGTTAGATAAAGGTATGCATACCAAACTTTTACATCCCTAAGAATGACTCATTGGTTCAGTTGGGTTTTTTTTTTAAGTTATATCACCATATAATCCACAAATTGTACAATTCAATAGTTCATCATATTAAGACAAGTTGTTCAATCATTACCACAATCAATGTTACAACACTTTCAGGGTGTTTTTCCTCATTGTTACTAGCTCCCCGTCTCCTCCCAACTCCCCTGCCACACACCCCAGGAACCATTAGTCAAGTTACTGTCTCTAAGATTTATCTAACCTGGATTTCATGTACAGAAAAACATTTTTAAAATGACAACAAAAGTTAACAATAACAAAGAAAAACAGAGAAAAACCTCAATCCAAAAGAAAGTGGGCATCTTCGGCTGGATTTTTGTTATCTAACACTTGTAGATAAATTCCACAACCTCTGGAGTTTATTAATTGTGCATTCAGTAAATGCTTGGATTTGTACTATGTATTTTTTTAAACTTACCTAGATGCTAAAAGTTAAATATCTACCTATTCATATGACACACCCATTGGAATCTTAGATCTTGACCCAAAAGAAATACAAAGCGTTGTTGTTTTTGTTGTGGTTGTTGTTGCTATTGTTGTGTGCCACCAAATCCGTTCCGACCCATCGGGCACCTATGTGCAACACAACGAAGCACTGTGTCCTGTCCCGTCCTCGCAATTGTCCCTGGCTGGGGCCCATTGTTGCAGCCACTGTGTCAGTTCTTCTTGGTGAAGGCCTTTCACTTTTTGCCACCCTCGATTTTACCAGCATGATGTCCTTTTCCAGGAACCAATCTCTTCTAAAAACATGCTCAAAGTGTGTGAAATGAAGTCTCCCCAGCCTCGCCTCTAAGGAGCAATCTGGCCTTACTTCTTCCCAAAAAGGGCTTATTTTGTTCTTTTAGCAGTTTAATATTATTCCCTAGCGTCACAACACAAACCTATCAATTCTTATTCCATCTTCCTTATTAAATATCCAACTTTTACATGCACATAAGGCAAGTGAAAATAGCACGACTTGCGTTGGGCACCCCTTAGTGCTCAAAGTAACACCCTTGCTTTTCAAGACTCTAAGGAGGTCTTGTGCAGCAGATTTAACTAATGCAGCATGTCTTTTGATTTCTTGACTGTTGCCTGTCTTAACTAATGCAGCATATCTTTTGATCTCTTGACTGTGGATCCAAGCAAGATAAAATCCTTGACAACTTCAACCTGTTCTCCATTTATCATGATGTCACCCTATTGGTCCAGTTGTGAGGATTTGGGTCCTCTTGATATTGAGTCATAATCCACACTGCAGGCTGCAATCCTTTATCTTCATCCGCAAGTGCTTCAAGTCTTCCTCGCTTTCAGCAAGGAAGATGGTGGTATCTACATATCTCAGCTTGTTAATAAGCCTTCCTCCAGTCCTGATTCCTCCTCATATTATCTAGAATCTCCAACTGTTTGCTTGGCGTATGGATTGAGTAAGTGTGGTCAGAGGATACAAGTCTGATGCACACCTTTCCTGATTTTAATCCATACGGCATGCCTCGTTCTGTTGTCACAACTGCCTGTTGATCCCTGTGGAAGTTCCACATGAGCACAATGAATGTTCTGGAATTCCCATCTCCTCAAGGCTACCCATAGTTTGCTATGATCCACATCTTCAAGTGACTTGACATAGTAAATAAATCACAAGTAAACATCTTTTGGTATTCTCTGCTTTGAGCTAAGATCCATCTGACATCAGCCATGGTATCCCTTGTTCCATGACCTCTTCTGAAGCTAGCCTGAACCTCTGGCAGCTTCCTGCCAATGTACTGCTGCGGTCATTGTACACAGATACCCATAGGCATATTATTTGGAACAGTTGAAAGCTAGGAGCAAGCCACATATCCATCAGTTGATGAAAAAGAGAACTATGCCATGATCTGTACAATGGAAATAACAAGCTATTGTTATAGGTCCCAGCATGGATTAATTTCATAATTATTATGCTGGATTCTATTTATATGAAATTCTAGAAAATGAGAATGATCTATGGCAGAAAAGCAGATAACTATCAGTTATGTGGAGAATGAATGGAGGTTAAGGGAAAATGAGGAAAAAGAAATTATAAAGGTGTTCAAGGAATTTGTGGTTCTGCCTGTAAGAGTGTATATATATGAGCAAACTACTTGCCCTAACCCAAACTATCAGAAAATAATTAGATCAAAAGCGAGTTCACAATTCTTAATTTAAAGATATTCTTATTAAATCTTTATAAATTTGTATTTTATATCAACTAAACAGGAAGACCATCAGCAAAATGGATTGACACAGTGGCTGCAACAATGGGCTCAAACATACTTAAGCCTCAAACATTTCAGGATGGTGCAGGACACAGTACAACATTTGAGGGTGGTGTGTCAGGTCACTATGAATTGGAACCTATTTGATTGCACCTAACAAGGGACATTTTATTCAGGAACCCTGGTGGTGTAGTGGGTTAAAAGTTGGGCTGCTAATCATAAAGTCAGTAGCTCAAACCCACTGATGAATGGAACAGAGGCTTTCTATTCCCATTAAGATAAACACTATGAGTCAAAAATAATTGGTGGCAGTTAGTGAAAGATTTCCTTTAAAATTACTATAGCTGGTTATTTTAATTCACTATTGGTGATTTTAAGTGGCAAGACTCATTTATGTTCCTTTAAACTGTAAATTTCACTCACAATCTCAGGAATTCTTTTCTACATTTTTCTACATTCACTCCTACTTTGCCTTTATTTCTAAATAATTTCATTAATGGGATCTGCCTTGTTTATAATTATGTACATTTGTAAAACCATGTCTATTAGTATAGCGCAAATAACCAGAGAAGCTGAACGATGTGAAGAAGACCCTGGCATCAGGACTGGAGGAGGCTTAGTAAGAACCTGCGATACACAGATGATACAACCCTGCTTGTTGGAAGTGGGGAGGACATAGAGCTTGCTGAGGAAGATCAAGAATTGAAGCACTTGGTGTGGGTTACAGGTCAATATAAAGAAAACCAAAAATCTCTCAAGTAGTCCAGTAGGTGATGCCATGATAAATGGAGACACACATGAATTATCAAAGATTTCATCTTACCCACAATCAATGTTCATGGGAGCAAGCAGCAGACAAGAGATAAACAACACATTACACTGGGTTCATCTATAGCACAAGACCTCCGTAGAGTGCTGAAAAGCAAGGATGTCACTTTGCGCAGGAAGGTGTGTCTAATTCAAGCCAGGATGTTTTCAATCGCCTCATATGTAAGTGAAAGTTGGACATTGAATAACCAAAGAAGAATAGCAACATTTGAATTGCAATGCTGGAGAAGATTACTGAAAGTGCCACGGATTGCCAAAAGGAAATGTTACCAGGAGAGATCATGCCCTGGAGAAGGACATCGTGCTTGGCAAAGTGGAGGGGCAGCAAAAAAGAGGAAGGGTCGCAGCCAGAAGCTTGATCCAGTGGCTACAACACTGGGCTCCGGCGTCAGGACACTTGTGAGGATGGTACAGCAGGACTGGCAGGGTTGTGTTCTGTTGTACGTAAGGGCGCCATGAGTCAGAGCAGACTGCACGGCACTCACGACAACGTGGGCTGCCAAGAGCACACACAAATCTGTCTTGGAAGAAGTACAGCAAGGATGTTCCTCCGAGAAAAAGATGCGGCGACTTTTTCTCACATATGTCGGACATGTCATCAGGAGAGACAGTCCCTAGAGAAGGACATCATGCGTGGCGAAGTAGAAGGGCAGAGAAAAGAGGAAGGTCCTCAAGGAGACAGACTGGCACAGTGGGTCCCTCGGGGGCATAAACAACAAGTGGGGGGGGGCTTCCTTGTGTTCAGCACAGGGTCCCTATAACTCAGAACCCACTGGACAGCAACCAACAGCACCTATCACACGGAGGGTCATCCCAGAAGTACCACGCCGAATCGAAATAAAGAAATAGCAATTAAAAGCAACATGAGAAAAGAAAAACAACAGAAGTGAAAAGGTTTCAGAAAAATTAATAAAACCCAGTGAAGGCCTTATGAAAAGCAAAAGAACATTGTCTCATATAGAACCAGACATGAGCTCCTAAGTTTGGAAGCCATTCTAAATACAACTGGAGAAGAGCTGCCTCCTCAAAGCAGAGCCAACCTTAATGACACGGGGTGGATTAAAGTTTCACCTTCTGAAGCAACACGACTCAAAATGAGGAGAAACTGAGGCAAACATTCACTAATAATCAAAATATAGGATGCACAGAGTATGAACCTAGAAACAATTAGAAGTTACCAAACATTAACTGGAACACAATAAAGATAGATAGCCTAGACATTAGTAAGCTGAAATGGGCAGGTAGAGATAACAGTGGAGATCGTAGATAACAAAATTACTGTGCTTGAAATGTTTATAACACAGAATCCAGAAATGGTTACAAGTCTAGGTTTTCATTTGTGTTTTGTTTTCTGATTTAGTTTGCTGTTTTTAAACGCGAGCTTAGCAGCATGCCACTGAATGTGAGACATCTGGCCACACACCAGCAATGCGCAGGATCCTGTGCTAGACATTCTAAGAAGATGGTTTTCCATCAGGCACATTGTTATCCTCCAGGTGGCACCTGAACTGTGAGGATCAGGTTTTGTTTATCCAAATAACAGATGCACACCACAGTTATTTAATGGGCAGAGGTGTGGTCTGATGACAGTTTCTTTAAATGAAGGAATGTTCCATCCAAAATGCCTATGGCAAACACCTTGAGAGAAATTGCAGGTGCTCCAAGATGTTCGAGCATCCACATTTAGTCGCCTTCTTCAAGCCTCTATAGGAAATCATACTTGTGTGAAAATTACTCTATGGGTCTGTCTAACTGGAGCTGATGGGGCATCACTGCACAGAGAAATCTGGTAGCCATTTGTTCCCCAATCTCCTAACCCTCCAGCCCTTGTATCACATTCCTTTCTACTTGAGTCTCCATCTCTTTCTCGCTCTCAGTCTCTCTTCTTTTGGCTTCCACTTCCCCTCTCAAATTCCTCTCTGTACCCTGAACCATTTATTTCTACCTTCTACTCTCCTGTTTTTGAGACAGGCAGAGAATCCATGAGGGATTGTGGTAGAATGGAAGTAACAGAAAACCTCAGTGACAATGGACTAAATATGTAATAATTTTATTTTCTCTCATTGTATTGTGGCACAAAATTGTGTTGACTTGGCTTCAGCAAACCAAGACTGTCAGGGCGGAGGCTCTGTGACTGTGTCTGTCTATGGGTCACAAGCGGGTTGTGAAACCCTAGCAGAGAGTCCATTCATCACGTAGGATGATAAAAAGCCAAATCTGTACCCCAAAAGCAAATATTTCCCCACTGATTCTGCTTATTCCCCAAGGACCAGAATATATCAAATAATCAGCCTATTTGCAGTTAAGTCTGAAATAAGATTTTCATTTTACATGTCCTATATTATAAGCATTAGCCTGCTAACTTCAAGATTGATATTCAAACCCACCAGCCACTCCGGGTGGGGAAAGTTGAGGCTGTTTGATCCTCTGAAGATTTACTTCCAAGTCATGAGACTGTGTAAGACATGGAAAAATAATAATAATTCATAAACTAGCAAGGGTTTGTGAGGAAGGGAGGGTGGGGGAGGGAGGAGAAAATGAGGAGCTGGTATAGAGGGCTCAAGTAGAAAGAAACTGTTTTGGGAATGATGGTGACAACAAATGTACAAATGTGCCTGACACAATGGATGGATGGATGGATGGATGGATGGATGGATGGATGGATGGATGGATGGATGGATGGATGAATTGTGATAAGAATTGTACAAGCACCCAATAAAATTATTTATAATTTTTTTAAAGATTTACTTCCTCAGAAACCCTACCTGGGTCACTATGAGGCAGAATCAACTCAATGGATAGGGAAAGAAAGGGTGTTAAAGTGGGTGATGAGACAGCCAACTACAGTACTTACGACAGGAAGAATCTTTTCTACAGAACTTTAGAAAAGATTGAGAGCTAACAGAGAGATCTAACAGTCCGACTTCATCCTCATGATCCTTGCTATGACTGAGCCATTATTTCAGCCTCTGGGTCCATGCCATCAGAAGACCTCTTCCACTGGCCCTCGACTTTACCAGGCATGAGGGCCTTCTCCAGGGACTGAGCCCTCCTGACAAAAGGTCCAAAGTCTGTGAGGAAGTGTAATCATTCTCATTTCTAAGGAGTATTCTCGCTGCCCTTTCTGCAAGACATATTGATTTGTTCTTCTGAAAGTTCATGGTACAATCGATATTTGGGCAACACTATAATTCAGAAGCATCGGTTCTTCTCCGGACTTCCTGAGTCACTATGCCGCTTGCGCATGCGTGCTTACAAGACCACTGAAAATGCCGTGGCTTGAGTCAGGCACAGCCTAGTCCTTGGGTGACATCGTTGCTTTTTAAGATGTTAAACACCTCTATTGGAGCTGGTTGGCCCAATGAAAGAGTTCCTGTGGGTGTTTTTGCCTGCTGCTCTCAGTGGATCCAAGTAAAATGAAATCCTTGAAGACATCAAGCTTTTCTTGGTACATCATGATGTTGTCTGTGGGTTCTGTGACGAGGGTCTTTGTTTCTTTAACTTCAGTGATTAGCCACACTGAAGGAGGTCGTCTTTTACTTATTTACTTTGGGGAGGTAGTCTTCATATTGATCAGTAAGTGTGTCAAGTCCTCTTAGCATTCAGCCACCTGAGGCTTTGTCTTCTGCATAAAGAAGGCTGTTAATGAATCTTCCACCAATCCTACTGCTGGGTCTTCTTCACGTATTCCAGTATTTGCTCAGCATAGAGATTGAATAAATACAATAAAAAGATGCAACCTCAATACACAGCTCTCTTGATCTTAAACCATCCAGTAGCCCGTTGTCTTGTTCGAAAAACTGCCTCTGAGTCTGGGTCCAGGTTCCATGTGAGCACAATTTAGTGTTCTGGCATCAGAATTCTTTGCAATGTTATCCATAATCTGTTACAATTCACACAATTGGATGCCTTTGCACAGCCAGTAAGCCACAAGTAAACAAATGTCTGGTGTTCTGTCGTTTCATTTAAGAGCTATCTAACATCAGCAATGATGTCGCTTGTAACACAGTCCCTTCTGAGTTCAACTGGAATGTTTTCCAGTTCCTTATTGATGTGCTGGTGAAATCATTTTTCAAATTGTCTTTAGCAAAGGGATACTCATGGAGTTCATGATCGATGTGATCATTTCCTTATTTCACTGGCTCGCCTTTCTTTGGAATGGATACAAAGATGGATCTCTTCCAGTAGGATGTCCAGGCAGCAGTCTTCCAAATGTCTTGGCATTGAATGCTTATTCAAATATCTCAACTGGTGTTCCATTAATTTCTGAAGCCTCAATTTTTGCCACTGACTTTAGTGCAGCTTGGAATTCTTCCTTCAATATAATTGGCACTTGACTGTAAGCTGCCTTCTGAAATGGTTAAATTTTTTTTTTTAATGGTTAAACATTAACCAATTCTTTTGGCACAATGGTTCTGTGTTTTCCTTCTGTGGCTCCAGGTGAGTTGGCACATTGTTGGGCCCCCATCCAGACTTCTTTTCTCCCATTTTAATCTATTCTTAAGACCCTTGTCATTAATTTTCATAGCAATTTTCGTTTCCTAGGACTGCTGTAACAAATTGCTATTAATTTGGTGGCTTACAATACCTGCAAGTGTATGGTTTCACAGCCCTGAATGGCAAATGCTGAAATGAGTTGTTTTCTGTAGATGCCAAGAGAGACTCCACTCTATGCTGCTCTCCTGGCTTTTGCTCCGCTTCGCTCTTCACACAGCAGTCTCCTCTGTGTGTCTTCCACTCTGCTTACAGGAAGACGAGGCATTGGATTTAGAGATGTTGTGATTCCAATATGATTTTATGTTCCAATCCTTCACTAATCATATCTTCAAAGATCCTATTTCCAAATAAGATCATATTACAAGACTCTTGGTAGACACACATTTGTTGTTGTTGTTGTTGTTGTTGGGTGCCATACAGGCAGTTTTGACCCATAGCCACCCTATCTATGTACAGCAGAACAAAGCTCTGCCCAGTCCTGCGCCATCATCACAATTGTGCTTCCTGTGCTTGAGTCCATGGCTGCAGCCACAGTGTCCATCCATCTCCTGGAAGGCCTTCCTCTCTTTCAGTGCCCTCTACTTTACCAAGCACGATGTCCTTCTCCAGGGACTGGTCTCTGCTGACAACATGTCCAAAGTTGGTGAGACGAAGTCATGCCGTCCTGGCCTCTAAGTAGCATCTGCCCATACCAAGACAGATTTGTCACTTCTTTGGGCAGCCCATGGTACTTATAAGATTCTTTGTGAGGACCATAAGTCAAACACATCTATCTTGGTGGGACGTGTTCAATCCATTACAGCAGCTCACGATGACCACATTTTCTTATCTGCTCTTCTTTGTTTTCATTTGAGTTTTAGATTAAAATAGAGGTAGAGCTTCTTGTGTTTCTCAGAAATTATAGGTGATCAGTGGGTTGATTCCTCGAAACCTGGGTAGAAAATGACATTTTCACATTCCAGATGGTACAAATTAATTTAGTGATAAGAACAGCAGAAATTGAGATGCCTGGTTGTTTTATTGTTTTTTCCAACTGAGGGAACAATGCAGTATTGTTATTTCCTTGCATTTTCCCTACCTTTGGGCATTGGTGTAGGCTCTTGTTACCATCGGCCCCGGCATTCAATAGCTTGGATATGTGGGAAAGAACATCATTCTCTGCCTTTTTAACCTAAAAACATTACCAAAAATGAATCACTTCCCAACTCATGTCAGGTAATCTGATTTAATAAATTTATAGATAGTCAATTGAAGGCCATGGAAGCATTAGTAAAGGTAAAAAAAAGCAAATGTTGACAGGATTCACGCAGTCTTTACTGTGAAAAGATGAATCATTTTACTGTGAAAAGATGAATCACCCATTAATCATGCCTCCACGTTCCTTTGGTTCGCATCAAGCACCTTTAGGAAAGGAGTTCACTTCTCTAGCAGGTCAACATCCAATGGGAAAATCCACTGGTCAGGCGGTCTTCAGAAAGGTCAAGAGCACTTGAGACGCATGGAAATGCTAACTAACGTCAGAAGAAAGTAATTACAGGGCCAGCTTTTACTGAGAATCGTGTGTAGGAGCCGCAATAAGAATACCATCTGCATTAAAAGCTAGGCGTTCGGAACTTTCATCATCCTCATTCTACAGAGCACCAAGAGGCTCCCTTCTTAGTCTAAGTGGAGGATGCGTGACTTGTATCCTCACAGCTCGACCGCAGAGCCCAGGCCATGAGCAGCCATGCTTGTGCATCTCAATCATGGAACCTCTTCCTGTTGGCACGGATCTCGTTCAAAAGCATCCACGTGGCTTCTCCCTGGCGTCGATGTTGAAAGCATCTCCTTGGGCATCAGGAAGACTGTTTCTCCGCCGAGGCTAGGATGGCAGTGAAAAGAAAGATGCGGCATCCCTTGGGAGCGGGATGAGACCACACATAGGGCCGCTGTCAGAGTGGGTGACATCGGAATGAGGGTTTCTGTGGTGCTCCAGCAGAAATCCACTCTTGTTTCATTGCTCTTCCTGGAGTTCTAATAACAGGGCCTGTTTCTGTACGCCCAACTTACATGTGTGAACAGACACACCTACAAGGCTGAAGTTCCATGCTAAGATTCGGTTTCCCTAGTAGGGTCTCTGAGTAGGACTCCACCAGGTGGAAGTGAGTTTGGTTTGGGTTTTGAGAGGCCCCCTGGTCAGAGGTGTCTTTAGGGGCCAATTCCATGATATTTCCAGTCATGTGGTCTCCCCTGCACATGATGAGAGAGATTGTTGTTTCTGTTACTGCCAGTATTGTTCTAGTCTCTGATTTTGTCAGACTTTCTGGTGTTTTCACAACAACACTGTGGTAATTAGTATTGATGACCTACATCAATAACTCTTTGAGAATAAGGTCACCATTAAAAGAAAAGGGGAAAAATCAGAACAGGCTTCCATTCAATGACTAGTAATGTTGTAACTACCCACACTCATGGGCACAGAGTTGATTCCAATCCATAGTGACCCTGTGTAGGATTTCTGGGACTATTAATCTTTACAGGACCAGAAAGCCTCATCTTTCTCTTGAGAAGTAGCTGGTGTGTTTGAACCAGTAACCTTAAGGCTAGTAGAACAATGCTTACTCTGTAGGGCCACCGGAACTGTAGGATGATTTTTATAAAGCAATTTG
The DNA here is from genome assembly GCF_050624435.1 of Tenrec ecaudatus. Classification (NCBI taxonomy): domain Eukaryota; kingdom Metazoa; phylum Chordata; class Mammalia; order Afrosoricida; family Tenrecidae; genus Tenrec; species Tenrec ecaudatus. Next base: position 17,219,760 of record NC_134544.1, read on the forward strand.
TTAATATTCATATAAGAAACATGACATTTAAGTACTTGATAACTATATGTATAATATATTATTCTGTGATTAAAATGGATAAGGAATGTTAGTAAAGATTCTCTGTGGACTAGTCCCAGAAGAGGTTCATGGGGGAGAGGGAATGGCAGCAAGAGTCACTGCAATGGGTGACTCCAACCCTCATGATGCCGCTGGAAGAGAGAAGAGGAGAGATGACCAGACACAGCAGGGCAGCTCAAGCTGGTATTTCTGGAAGGGTCTCACAGCTTGGGGGTTTGCCACAATCTAACTGCCTTCCAGATCAGCTGTTCCACACTCCAGTCACTGATTGAATACTACCACATTCACTTACAGTCAGGGGAGACACCCTGACACTGGGGCCAGATATGTATACCCAACACCCAGTGCACATCCTCCCCGGCAATGAAAGTAACAGGAACCCAAACCAGCCATCAGAATGCCCCTTGTTGGGCAGAGAATCGCAGTAAACCAAAACCAAGCCCATTGCCATCCAGTCTATGTATATGCAGTCAGCTCTTGTCTTCCTAAGGAGGTCTAGTGACATAGTGGATCACAAGTTGGGCTGTTGACCACAAGGTCAGCAGTTGGAAACCACCAGCCACTCTGAGGGAGGAAGATGAGGCTTTCTATATCCTGTAAAGAGTTACCTTCTCAGAAACCCGCAGGGGCAGTTCTACCCTACCCTGCCGGGTGGCTATCCGTCAGAATGCACTTTAGGGCCATGTGTATTCTGAAAGCTCAGGCATCTGTTATCTATGTCCCAAAGTGTGCGACACCACGCTCCCGGAACAATCAAACCAAAGGTAGAACTCAGTGCCATCATCAAGTTAATTCCAATGTATAATCTCTGTCCTATCAGAGATTAGGACGAGACTCACTCTGGCGGAAGTAGAAAGCCTCATGTTTCTCCCGAGGAGTGACTCGTGATTAGCTGTCTGCAAGTTAGCCTCCTAGCTGAACGGGGGCATGGGGGGGGGGGGAGATGGGTGAACAAGCAAGCGCCTACACTTTATCTTGGATTATAGTACATATTTGCTTTTAATGACCAGGGAGCTCTGAGTAATTTTTTTTTCTGAGAAAGGGGCGATTAGCCAACTAAGTTTGGGAGCCTATGCTGTACATGCTACCATTTATTATTATTACTTTCAAGCTTCTCATTTTTAATCATTTTATTAGGGCCTCATACAACTCTGATCACAATCCAGACATACATCAATTATGTAAAGCCCATTTGTACATTCATTGCCCTCCTTATTCTCAAAACATTTGCTCTCCACCTAAGCCCCTGGCATCAGCTCCTCAGTTTTCCCCTCCCTCTCCGCTTCCCCCTCCCTCCTGAACCCTTGATATTTTATAAATTATTATTTTGTCATATCTTTCCCTGTCCGACATCTCCCCTCACCCACTCTTCTGTTGTCCGTCCCCCAGGGAGGAGATCACATGTAGATCCTTGTAATCGATTCCCCCTTTCCAACCCACCCTCCCAGTATTGCCACTCACACCACTGGCCCTGAAGGAATCAACCACCCTCAGTTCCCTGTGCTTCCAGTTCCTATCTGTACCCGTGTACATCCTCTGGTCTAGCCAGATTTGTAAGGTAGAATTGGGATTATGATAGTGGGGGAGGAATACACTGCTCACTATTGAGTCCGCCCTGTCTCAGTGACCCAATGGAGCAGAGGAAGCCACCATGCAGGATTCTCAAGGTTGCTACCTGCTCCTGTGAAGAGTGAAGGTCACTGAGAGACTCAATAGAGGCCAGATGAGTCGGAATAGACTCAATCGCAGGGTAGGGTGTTGGTGACGGCACCAGAAGGTCACATCTGGTCCCCACTGGATCTAACCACCAACCTTTCCGTGAGCAGCAGAATGCTTGCTCACGTTGCTGCCGGAGTTCTTTATTCATGCTGTAAGCCCACACTCACTGTCAAGTCCAGTGGGACTCACCCTGCCCCTCAGGACAGAGTCGACCTACCCCAGAGGGTCTTCAATGCTGCACATCTTTACAGAAGCAGCTTCCACAGCTGCTGAGTTCAGCCTCCACCCTTCGGTTCTCCGTTCAGCACATAACTGCGGCAGATATTCCATTAGAGCTGGGTGGATCAACAGCAAGCACGGTTTTAAAAGGCTGTGGAAGGCAGTGACAGCCCAAAATCCATTTGCAGAGTCCCCAAATAGATTAAGCCTCCATTGAATTGCTTCAGATCACTAACCACGGATGTAGATAATCTTGTGCTCAGGCAGAGTGCCTGGAAAAGCAGATTACCTCCAACCCTCTCCAGTCGGCCCAGGGAGGGGCAGTCTCTCTCTCTGGGTCTTGTCTGGCGGCATCCTTGGTGGAGGTCACGGTACTGGGGGTGTTACTAAGGTCCTTGAGCAGTCCTCAGTCATGCCCTATCCGTCTCTCCCCCTGACTGCCTTGGCAGAAAGCCCCAGACCAATCTTGTAAACCCTTCTATATGTCCCAATTATGGTCCCACTCCTGCTTCCACAGTCACATCTGTAACAGTGATGTACTGATATGATACCAATCATGAATTGGGGGCAGTCCCCTTTGTTCCATGTCCGAGTCATCCAGCTCCACAGTGGTGAACAGCCTCCCTCATCTGAATGATGTGTCTGTGTCTTTGTCTCATTTAAGACTTAATAAATATACTCTTTAGAAGGTGGGGAGAGGAGGTGAGGAAGAGGGAACTGGTCACAATGATTGACTCATATGCCACCACTCCCCTCAAGGGGGATGAGCAACAGAAACGTAGGTGAAGGGAAACAGTGGTTGGTATAAGACATGAAAATAATAAAACTGTATAAGTCAGCAAGGAGTCACTAGGGTGGGAGAAGGAGAGGGAGGGGTAACAGAGGAGCTAATGCCAAGGGCTCACATAGAAAGTAAATGTTTGTTTGGAAAATAATGATGGTAGCATGTGTACAAATATGCTTCAAATAATTGATGTACGGAATGTTATAAGAGCTGTAATGATCTTTAAGAAAATGTTCTCCTTAAATTATATTTGAGATTGGGGTCTCTTGTACCCTAAAATGCTACCATGGTGACTAATTACTTTTGGTATAGCTTTCCTGATGCAATAGGTTTTAATTATTTTTATATTCAGAGAAAGTAAATGAAAATGGCAGGCAACCATCAAGGGCAGGCATGTTTACTGTAGAAAGAAGTCATGTATGGACAATGACTAATACTACAAAGACGAATATATTGTCAAAGAAAGACACGATTGAATATTTAGTACACTTTGAAACAGGAAGATATCTAAGACATTTTCAAGTAACGCAGATACAAGTGTGTGTGTGTGTGTGTGTGTGTGTGTGTGTGTGTGTGTGTTCCGTTAGGAAAGCAGCCTCATTCTTTTGGGAAACTCCACTTTGTAAAGAAGTGAATTCCCCTGTGAGGTGCATGAGACTAGATAGGATGAAACACCAGTGATAGACGACCACCCTCCATGATGGCTCCCTGACTCTTTCCTCTCCAAGCTCAGCAACAATGTGGTTGAATACTGAATGGACAACGCTGAGCATCAGTATTATCTAAAGCTATTTAAAGACTAGCTCTTTGTAAAGCAAGCATTCTAACTGATGTGAGGCAGACTGTGTCACTCAACGTCACCTCCAAGCTCACTGCCGTCTGTTCACTGCCAACTCCCTATAACTTTTTATGGGAATAGAAAACCCTGCTGGTGGTTTCGAACTGCTTACCTTGTAGTTAGCAACCCACTTCACCGCCAGTGACCTCTAGGACATGGCAGAACTGATCTCTGTGGAGTTCCAAGACTGTAAATCTTGAGAAGAGGAGAATGCCTCATCTTTCTCCCACGGAGTGGCTGGTGACTTCAAACTGCTGCCCTTCCCTAACCCACTATGCAAACAGGACTTCCTAAAAATATTGATGTATAGCCCAAAATATTGTTCACTGATGTTAAAAGTTGGGAGAGGTTAATATCATAGAACTTTCCACAACAAAATCCTGAATTGTTAACTTGCTTGAATTCACTTCCCCAAAGCCTGCTGTTTTACCTTCAGAGACCAGTGCACGATTTATGAAGACTCCACTCAGAGTGGTTGTACGAAACAGAAATGGGGTCTCTACACGAAGATCCAGTGCTAACAGCTCTCACCCAGTCAGTTCTGGCTCCTGGCAACCCCTGTGAGTCAGAGTAGAACTGGGCTCCAGAGGGCTCTAGGGGTTGATTTTTCAGAATGAGTTAGCCAGGCCTTTCTTCAGAGACACTACTGGGTAGATTTGAATTTCCAATTTTTCAGTGACAAGCCAATCATAGTAACTATTTGCACTACCCCAGAACACCTAGAAAGTAATTTACTGTCTTTTGTCCTTTGTTGTGTTTGTTTTCTTTTTCAATCTCGTCTACATAAGACACATAGATCATTGCACCAACAGCTACTGAATTCAGAGTTCATGGGGATATTATTAAAGGGTGTTTTTTTAAGCTAATAAGATCAGCCCTGTCAACATAGATCATAGGCCATTTTTTACTGTTCTAATTCAAAAGTATTTCAGACTACTGACACGTACACTTCTCCATTAGCACATCAAATAATCACTTTGAAGAGTACTTTTATATCTAGAGTTTCCACAACTATGATCAAGAACCTTAAAAAATATCCTCCAAATAAGTAGGGCTTCAGAACAGCATGGCATTAAAAAGCAATGTGCTTTGAGCTCCACGACAATTGAACAAGACAGGGGAATTAAGTCAATTTTCTGTTCCACCAAATGAATGAGCAAGACACTATAAGTCTGGCAAAAGTCCGTTGTGTGGTATGAAAAACATAAGCAGCTTAAACATGCACTGATTGGTAACATGGTGTCTGGTGCCATCTACTGAGCAGCCACTGCCACTTGTCCTCATGTGTTATTTCAGCTAAATAGTATGAGATGGACTGAATGATGTGGCCCCCAAATATACCTATACCTACTGCTATCAAGTCGATTCCAACTCACCGCCACTCTATAGGGCAGAATAGAATGGGCTCCCTGGGGGTTCTGAGACTGTAACTCTTTATTTTACAGTCTCTTCTTTCTCATGCTGAAGGGCTGGTGAACCCGAACTGCTGACCTTTTAGTTGGCACCCAATATGTAACCAACTGTGCCACCAAGACCGACTCTCAAAAAAAAAAAAAGAATGTGCTGTAAATCCTAACTTTTATACCTATCATTAGAAGGCTCCTTAACAACCTGTGCTGTGCAGATAATTCCATCTTTCATGCTAAAACCGAAGAGGACTTCAAATGTTTACTGATGAAGAAAGATCAAAGACTGCAGTCCACAGTATGGGTTACAACCAAAGGTAGCGAAAAACAAAATCCTCACAACTGGGCCAAGAGACAACATCGTGATAATTGGAGAAAAGAGTGAAGTTGTCAAAGATTTCTCTTTTACTTGGGTCTTCAGTCAACACTCGTGGAAGCAGTAACCAAGGCGTGGTAGCTGAGAGGAGCTCCGCTGGTGTCGTGTTAATGGGTTGGGCTTCGATCCACATGGGCAGCAATTCAAGACCGTCAGCCACTCCTCTGAAGGAGCAAGGCAGGGCTTTCTACTCCTGTCAAGAGTTACAGCCTCAGAAACGTGGAGGGGCAATTATCCCCTGCCCTTTAGGGTCACTACGAGTCAGCATCAACCCCGTGGCAGCAACTTTGGTTTCTTGCTTCATTGCACAAGACCTCCTTAAAATATTAAAGAGTGAAGATGTCATTTTGAGAACTAAGGTGTGCCTGGCCCAAGTGGTGATATTTTCAAGTGCTTCATATGCGTACGAAGGGTGGACAAAAAATAAGAAAGATTAAAAAATTGATACCTTTTAATGATGGTGATGAAGAAGATGATTGCTTACAACATAGACACTCAAAAGAATGAGCACACGTGTCTTAGTAATACAGCCAGAATGCTCCTTAGAAACAAGGATGGTGAGACTTCACGACACTTGCGTTGGACATGTTCTGAGGAGAGATCGGTCAGTAGCAAAGGGCATCATGCTTGACAACGGAGAAAGCCACCAACAAAAGAGGCAATCCTCCAGGACACAGATCGGCACAATGGCCGCAACACCGAGCTCTAACAATTGTGTGGATGGAGCAGCACCAGACAGTGGCCCCTTCTGTAGTACAGAAGGTCGCCAAGGGTTGGCGTGGACGCCATCGCACCTCACAACCACGAAGCACGCGGCGTGTGGCTATAATACCATTTGGGAATCGTTGTCTTTATTATTGTAATGACGTGTAAACACTGGGAAGATCTATTTAGAAACAGAAATATGTGTATCTTTGCCAGGCTCCCTAACCCCAACTACAAGACATGAGACAGTTACTTGGGACATTTCTAGACTTAGACGCCGAAGGAGCTCTGGTGAGGAGGCTGCAGGGAAGCGCTAGGTTGCTGATATCGGAGGTAGTGAGTCAAACCCACCAGCTGTTCCGCAGGAGAAAGATGAGGCTGTCTGCTCCTTTAGAGACGGACATCCTTGGAAACAAGCCCTCGGTCGCTATGAGTCAGAACCAACTCAATGGCAGTGGGTCTGTGGACAGCCATAGAAGCAAGTGAATGTGATAAATAGGCTAAAAATTGACTTTGGTCTGATGTATGATGATGAAAGACATTGTGATTTGATATATGATGATAACAGATGTAGGGATGGTAATCTTTGTTAACTACTTTTGTGTTGGGTTGGGGTTTCTTTGGTTTTGTTTTTTTCAAAATGACTTTACTGGGAGCTATTAGAAATATCATACCATTCCATCGTTCACTCCCGGGGAAACAGCAGTACACAATCGCTACCACACATCCGTTTCAAAACGTTCACTGCCTTCTGCAATTCCTTGATATCAGCTCCACTTTGCCCCTGCCCCTCCCCCCAAGATGGCCCATATCCTTATGTTGTTGGTGTTGCAGGGTGCAGCAGAGTCAGTCCAGCTCAGAGCCGCCTCACACAGGACCGGGCCGTTGAGGCTTTGCACCTGGCATCTTTACGGAAGAAGCTCTCCAGGTGTTTCTGCTGCAGCACATCGGGTAGGTTTAGGAAGTTATCCTTACGTATATTGTGCACAGACTGTGGACGTGTGGTCGGGGAAAACCAGTCCCGGAAGAAGCACATCATGTTAGGTCACGTAGAGGGACAGCGAACAAGTGGAAGCTCCTCCGCAAGGTGGATTGACACAGTGGCTGCAGCAACGGGCTCAGACATAGGAACCATTGGCAGGATGGTGCAGGACCAAGCAGCGTTTCGTTCTATTGTGCATGGGGGTCGCTATGGAGTCAGAACCGACTCAAAGACACCTAACCACATCAGACTGCGCTTCCACACCATTGCTTCTTTGCTTCCCATCAGCAGTAGACTGACCTGCTCCTGATGCCTGCACCCCATGCAGAGTTCTTGCCCCAGCGGCTGCTACCATACAGCCCAGTAGCCATTGAGTAAACACTTTAATTAGTCAATTGAAATGTAGGTCTAGAGGAAAGGGGAGTGCTGACAAACGTCAGGAAAACAAACAAGAAGACTGTGCATAAAAAGGGAAAGGGACTCCAGAGGTCTGTTGGTTGGCATTCAAACTTACACCAGAGATGGGTGTAGGTGTAACTGAGCAGACCCCAGCAAGACATGGTGGAAGGTACGAAGATACCTGGGAGGAAAAAGAAAGAAAAAGAAGCTACCTGGATATCTTTTTACTACCAACTGAGATTTTGTAGGAAAGCAAAATATCCTTTGCAAGAAAATCCATCTGAAATGGCAGGAGGAATTATAAAAGCAAAATGACTACAGACTACAACGCTGCCAAGAGCCTGCTCCTGTGCCTCCCGCAGTTCCTTCCAATTCCTTCCCCGCAGGCAGGAGCAGAGGGTGCCCGTAAGGAAAAGAGGGCCCTGAAAGGCCCACGCTTAGAGGAAGCCGCGGGTTTTCTCTCTGCCTCTGGGCTTCACATAATTGATCACAGACAAAAGAGAAAGCTCGCACATTTGCATTTCACACCTGTGAATGTGAACGAGTGGCAGCTAAGTTAAAAACTAAAAAAATGTACCCCGGGTTCTGGATACCAAAAAGGAATGGAGCATTCACTTCTTAGTTTGGAGATCCACTCCAGCTTCTCAAAAAGGCCAACGTGACTCAATGTAACAAAAGCAGAGTGGAAACCTGTGGGGCGAAATATTTTATAAAAGGTCAATTCCCTCTGTCCTAATGCAAATAACTCATCATCTGAAAGTTGATCCTATCCATTTATGGGCTACTTCACACCTCTCCACCCAAAAGTCATTTCCTTTAGCACCTTGAAAGCCATTTCATTTCAATAGAAAACAGGACATTGCACGGTGATAAAAGTATGGCTGTGACCCACATGTGATATTTTAGTGTTCCTAAGAGAGTTGTCAATGTGCTCTCGAATTGGGGTGGGTGAGAGGTTTTCTACTATTTTAAAACTTTTAAGTTACACATGAAAAAAAAAGGTTTTTGGTTTTTTAAAATCATTTTATTAAGGGCTCATACAAATCTTATCACAATCGATGCATACATCAGTTGTGTAAAGTACATTTGTACATTCATTGTCCTCATCATTCTCAAAACATCTGCTCTCCCCCAAGTCCCTGGCATCACCTCCTCATTTTTCCTCTCCCTCCCCACTACCCCCACCTTCATGAACACTTGATAATTTATAAATTATTATTTTGTCATATCTTGCCCTGTCTGACATCTCCCTTCACCTACTTTTCATTTGTCCATCCCCCAAAGAGGAGGTTATATGTAGATCCGTAATTGGTTCCCCCTTTCCAACCCACCCTCCCAGTATCTCCACTCACACCCCTGGTCCTGAAGGGATCACCGCCATGGGTTCCCTGTGTTTCTGGTTCCTATCTGTACCAGTGTACATCCTCTGATCTAGCCAAATTTGTAAGATAGAATTGGGATCATGATAGTGGGTGGGGAGGAAGCATTTGGAACTAGAGGAAAGTTGTATGTTTCATCGTTGCTACATCCCACCCTGACTGGCTCATCTCCTACCTGAGACCCTTCTGTAACAGATGTCCAGTGGCCTACAAATGGACTTTGGGTCTCCACTCCACACTGCCCCCCACCCTTATTCATAAGGATATGATTTTTTGTTCTGATGATGCCTGGTACCTGATCCCTTTGACACCTCATGATCGCACAGGCTGGCATGCTTCTTCCATGTAGGCTTTGTCCCTGCTGAGCTAGATGGCCACTTGTTTACCTTCAAGCCTTTAAGACCCCAGATGCTATATCTTTTGATAGCCAGGCACCATCAGCTTTCTTCACCACATTTGCTTATGCACCCATTTGTCTTCAGCAATCATATCAGGGAGGTGTGCACATAATGATCTGATTTTGTGTTCTTTAAAAATGAAAGGTTTATAATGAAATTTTATGTTGAAAATTAAAGTAAATGCTCATAAACATGTGGGATCAAAAATCATTTTCTTCCTTTGAAAGGCTGATGTTATTAATATATCTGCAGGGCTATCTAGATAAAATAGGTGGGATAAACAATATAGAGGAGAAAACAATGGGACCAAGGGTTGGGAGGGGGCATGGGAGATGGGGAGGCAGGGGAAATTAAGTGGGTGTTAACAAACCTAGGGACAAGGGAGCAACAAATGATCCAAAATCGGTGGCAAGGAGGCTGTAGGAGGCCTGATAGGGTTTGATCAAGGGCAATGTAACCAAGAGGAATTACTGAAACCCAAATGAAGGGTAAACATGACAGTGGGACAAGAGGAAATTAAAAGGAAATATAGGAAAGAGCTAGGAGGCAAAGGGCATTTATAGGGATTTAAATACAGGCATGCACATATGTAAATATATTTATATATGATGGTGGGGAAATAGACATATGTACATATATTTGTAGGTTCAGTATTAGGGTAGCAGGTGGACATTGGGCCTCTACTCAAGTACTCCCTCAATGCAAGAACACTTTGTTCTATTAACCTGACATTCCATGATGCCCACCTTCCTGACATGATCACTGAACACAAAGCGAGTGCATAGTAAATGTGGTGAAGAAAGCTGATGGTGCCCGGCTATCAAAAGATATAGCTTCTGGGGTCTTAAAGGCTTGAAGATAAACAAGCAGCCATCTAGTCCAGAAGCAGCAAAGCCCACATGGAAGAAACACACCAGTTTGTGTGATCATAAGGTGTCAATAGGATCAGGTATCAGGCATCATCAGAACAAAAAAATCTTATCATTGTGAATAAGGGGTGGGGGTAGTGTGGAGTGGAGTAACACCTCAAAATAATCAGCCATTTGAGAAGCGTCTGATCATCCCAAGGACAAAGTTCAGAAGGGTTAAGCAAGGAGACGTGCAAAGTGGAAGCAGAAAGAGGAAGTGGGACAAGTAAAGCTATATTACGGGGATTGCAATGAATAAGACACAACAAAGTATGTATGAATTACTGAGTGTACACTTGATCTGCTCTGTAAACCTTCACCCATTTCACAGTGAAAGGGTGTTTGTTTGTTTGTTTGTTTGTGTGTGTGTGTGTGTGTGTGTGTGTTTGGAGTGTTTCTTGTTTTGTTTTTAAGCTGATGCTCTGTGGTAACCTTGATTTTTATTTTATTTTTTATTAGCAGAGAATCAAAGTTCCCTCTATTCATGGTGGGCAGGAGGGAATGATCACGCCGCCCAAAAGTAATTAAAAAGCCATAGGACACTTTGACTGAAGTCTTCATTTCAAAGAGAAACCATTCTACCACCTCACTGCTTTGTGTCCTTTCAGGAGCATCAAGACCTTAGCAAACACTGAGGGCAGGGGTAGTCTTCAATGGACTGATATTTAAGGGAGGATAAATCTTTATGAATTTGTATAGTTTATTTGATCAGTATTTTAAGCATTTAGATAGCAGGGACTGTATTCAGCAATGGACATTTAAAAAATATGCTCGCATTTGCCTCTTTGTCTAGAGGGGACAAGAAGAAGCATTGGTCTCAAGAAGAAACACTGCTGCACCCAGGGAGGTAGTTTTCCAGCCGCTCCCAGGATCCCCGTAAACTAGATTCAACCATCAATCTTCTCTCCAAGACAAAGTACGTCACACTAGTGTGGCTCTAGTCACACTGTTAAGTGCGGAATGTCTGCTTGCCACAGGCCGCTCGTTGGCTGCTCTTCATGAGAGTGCCCTTGTAAGCTTCACCTTCACCTATCACATGCCCCTGTTCATCCCAGAAGCCTTCACGTCACATTCTGCATTCTTGTCTGGGCTCTTTAGTATGAACTGTGGCAAAGCAGGAGGTGCCCTGGTGGCATAATGGTTATTTGTGGGACTGCTAACTGCAAGGTCAGCAGTTTGAAACCCCTAGCCTCTCCTCTGAACAAAGGCAGGGCTTTCTACTCCTATAAAGAGTTACAGTCTTAGAAACCCACAGGGGAAGTTCTATCCTGTCCTATAGGGCTGCATCCACTCAATAGCAGTGAATTTTGGGTTTTGGTTTTGGTTTCGGTGTCAACCTAGGTCCTATCTCCAGCTTACACCTGGCCTTCTTGGGGGGGGCCTGTAGTCATGAAGAAAACTGGAAATGAGTGATAGGACACCAAATGGCTGATTCCATGTTTTCATGCTTCAAACTCTCTGGGGAAGAAAGATGGGGCAAGCTGCTTCCATAGAGACCACAGCCTTGGAAACCCTTTGGGGCAGTTCCACTGTATGCTCAAAGGTCTTCATGAGTTGGAGTCACTTGATGGTCGTGAGTTGAGTTGTGGTCTGAGAGTGGGCCCCAGCTACTTCTTGCACTGAGCAAGACACCCCTCCCTGGAGACACCTACACCTGATAATTGGCGACTTAGCTCTTTTTCACTATCTGCTGGCAACTGGGTTTGTCCAAAACTCCTGTTCCCATAGTGGAGCAGGCTCCCCTAATGGCAGCTCAGTCTGACCCCATGTTTCTGTCCATTTCCTTTTGTTTTTAAAATGGAGGCTCTTATCGATGGTTTTAAAAACCCCTCAATGTCCCTCTTGCTGTGTCCCCTCCCATTGTGCACAGAGGAAATTTCCCCCCACCCCCAGGTATGGCCATCATGACTCTGTTATGGGCTCATCTTATTTATAAGAGGATAGCACCTCCCCCCAAAATAACCGATCTTTTTTTCAAAGTTATGTATTTCAATTTTTTACAAAAAACAACCTTAGATGGTCAGAGTCAAGATGGCATCTGGGTAGAATTACCCACCTGATGCTCTTGTTGTAAGACCAGAAAATTAAGACGTAAGGTGGTCAATATTGGAAGGCAGGTGCTAAAATAGAGTCGGTGTACTAGGATCTGGTTTAGATCTCCCCCCATGATTTTCAGCCCTGCAGTGACTCAAGAACTCACTGAAGCACTTTAAGTTCACTGCACCTTCCTGCAGGCTCCGCTAACCCCATGCCAGGTCCTGCAGGGCAGCATATGTCATCCCGTCCTGCAACCAAGATATGAGACCTTCAGTGAGCAGGAATTTCTGCAGGTTGCTGTCTAAAAGTGGTCATAGTCCCAGGCTCACAAAGAGCCTCCAAGAACTAACCACAAGACCACACACCAGAGTTTCCCTCTCTGCTATCGGCCCTGTTCCTGCGGTCCAGGAATGGAGTGACTACATCAGCTACCCTCTTTCCACCTCTCCCCAGCTCTAAGCCTGCCAGCATGGGTAATGATAGATAATTAAATAATAATGTGTATTAATTGAAGAGCCACTGGAATATTTACCTGTGACAGAACGCAGTTGCCTACAGCACAACCAGCAGTGCTGTGCAAGATAGAGAAGGGAGTGACACAGGAGTGCAGCCAGGGGAGAATTCAATTCCAGTCAGTCCCAAACCCACTCTGTTACCCAGTCCCCCTTCCCTGGTGAACAGCCACAATACCAGGGCACTCCTTACAAAGGAAGGGGGGGGGGATTTTTTTTAATGCTTTTAATTCCAGACTGTGGTCCTTTGTGTAACTTGGAATGTAAGTCACCAGAACTCTTTCCATTGTCATAACATTAACATAACAAGATAGCCAGATCCCTAATCTCCAGAGCACAGCCTAGGACGTTAACATAACAAAATGGGAAAACCGAACAGGTTCTGATAGCCACAGCCCAAGCCAAAAACTGGCTCTACCAGTTCTGGACTCCACAGAGAGTCTTTAAAAAGCTACAAATTGTGGCCAGACAGTCCAGATCAGGCCCTGTCCCACTCTGAAGTCCCATCCCAACCTGGCCAGTGACAAACCTACAGTCGACTGCCTCAGCCCAGAATCTGAGGCCCCCACCACTGGTGGCCACTGAGTCACTGCGGCATCATGCCTACATAGCAGTCCAACTCACCACCATAGTAGTCCACAGGTAGTCCTCAAAAAACCCTCTTAGCAGTCACACAGTGAAAGAGCTCATGGCCCTTGGTCTCCCAGAAACATAGTGCCCAGTTCCAAAATGACAGGCAAACCGCAACATACCACAACACCCTCAACAGGAAAATAACAAAAACAAAATATAAGGGGAAGTTGCAAACTTAACGATGCTCAAAGAAGAATCAGACATTGATCTGCCACAAAAATAAATCTTCAGAATGCTGCTTGGAATAATATAGGATATGATGGAAGAAACTCAGAATAAAGATCCAATGATAGAGGAGATAAAGCCCACTATAGAGGGGATAAAGTCCACAATGGAGGGGATGAAGTCCTTGCACCAAACAGAAATCCCAGAACTAATGGATGAGGTAATAGAAGCAAAACACAAGATCACAAACCACACCAACAGACTAGAAGACATGGAGAATCATACCAGTAACCTTGAGAGCATTTGGGCAGACTTCAACAAATGTGAAAGACAGTCAAACAAGATCATCAAAGAGGCAGAGGAAAACCTGAGGTCAATGACAGATGCTATGAATAGGAACAATAGTCAAATAATTGGTCTACCAGAACAAGACACAATAAAGAAGTCAACAGCTAAATTATTAAGAGAATTTCTAGAAGCAAATGTCCCCACCTGAATGAATGAGAATCAGACACTCATACAGGAATCAGAGAGGATACCAATTAGATTCAACTGCAGGAAGAACTTACCAAGGCACATAATAGTTAAATTATTCAACATTGAAGAAAAAGAAAATAAGAGCAGCAAGAGAAAACAAGACAGTCACATACAATAGTGCTCAGATAAAAAATATACTCAGACCTATCAGCAGATACCATAAAGAAGAGGAGAGAGTAGAGTAACATCTTCCAAGAGCTGAAATAAAAAACCGCCAACCTCGAGAATCTTCTACCCTGCCAATCTATCTATTAAGATAGATGGTGAAGTAAGAGTCTTCCAAAACAAGGAAAAAGTCAAAGAATACACTGTAAAATACCCAACCCTGCAAAAATTACTTACCAATTCATTATGGTCAGAAAACCAACATCTGCACAGCACAAGTAAGAGACCACCATAAAGCACAACTCCACAGAGAAGTCATTGCACTGAAAACAATTGCCAAGATAACATGGCTTCAGAGGGAAAAGAAGGCAAGAATGATGCTCCCCACACAAACATAGCACACTGATATGGAGATAGGAAAACACCCAACACAAAAGGTACAGCAATGAACCACAGATGGTGGTAATAACTCTGAATGTCAACAGACTAAACATTCATTGAAAAACAAAGGATAACAGACTGCCTCAGCAAACATAACCCATCAATCTGTTGCCTGCAAGACACACAGCTTAAGCTCGCAGACAAAAATAGGCCAAGGGGAAAAAAGCTGGTGGAAAATACACCAGGCAAATGGCAACTAAAAAAAAGGGAGAGGCAATTCTAATATCCAACAAAATTTACCTCAAAGTGCAAACCATAACAAGAGAGGAGGATGGGCACTATATAATGGTCAGGAACCAAGAACCAGTGGGCATAATAAACATATATGTGCCTAATGAGAGACCTGTGAAATTTGTGAAACAAACTATTCAAAAGATGGAAAAAGAAATCACTGATTCAACAATCATCACTGGTGAATTCAATACACAGCTGTCAGATAAAGATAGTACACTAAGGGAAAGAAACTCAGCAAGGAGGCTACAGAGCTAAACACTACAATAAGACAACTGGACTTCATAGACATTTATAGAGCTTTCCATCCAAATGCAAAAGCAAGCAAGAAAGAAAGAGTCACATTCTTTTCAAGTCCACATGGTTCATTGTCAAAAATAGACCACATGCAGGGACACAAGTCGAGCCTATAGAGATTACTCAGACATCTCTCTTGCACTACCATGTGCCACAAAGCTGGAGAACAACAAAAGGAAGACCGTAAAACAAGGGCAAACAACTGGAGGATGAATGACGATATTCTACCACATGAATGGCTACTGGCCCAGATTAGAGAGGAAATTAGGAGGTTTCTAGAAACTAATGAGAATGAGACTACACCGTACCAAAACCTATGGGATACAACCAAAGCAGTTATCAGAGGGAATTTGATAGCAATTAATGCTTATATGAACAAGGAAGAGAGAGTTATGACTGATATGCTATCACAAAGCCTCCAGCAACTGGAACAAAGTCCACAGAACAACCCCTCCAATAGCAAAAGAAAAGAAATAATAAAAATCAGGACAGAGTTAAATGAGTAGGAAGAAAAGATAACAAAGCAAAAAAAGCAATGCAGAAAAAAAGCTGGTTCTTTGAAAGGATCAACAGACTGCTGGTGAGCCTAACCAAGGAAAGGAGGGAGCAAGCATCAATAGCCAGGAAGAGGAATGAAGAAATAAACCAGGAGAAATCACAAGAGACAGACCCCAAGAAGATTAAAAGGATAATCACAAAGCACTGTGAAAGTCTATTAGTCTAATGAACTCAGCAACATGGAAGACATGGACAAATACTTGGTAAAAAAAAAAAAAAAAACCCTCCCTAGATTATGCTAGCTTGAGGTCAAGAACTTCAGCAGACCTGTAGCAAAAGAAGAAATCGCTATGGTTATCAAGACCCTGCCAATGAAAATAGGTCCTGTGCCAGACGGCTTCATGGGACAATGCTACCAAGCATTCAGGAAGAGCTGACACCAATCCTACACAAATTATTCCAGTGCATAGAAAAAGACAGCAAACTCCCAAACTCATTCTATGAAGGCAGATACTCAAACAGGGCAAGGATCCCAGAGGAATAGAGAACTACAGACCAACAGCTCTAATGAACATAGATGCAAAAATCCTTAGCAAAATATTGGCCAGTAGCATAGTAAAGGAAATAAAACATATCACCCACCATGATCACGTGGGAATCATTCCAGGGATGCAGGATTGGTTCAACATCCAAAGATCCATAAATATTATTCACCACGTTGATAAGAAAAATGATAAGAATCACAGGCTATGAAGGGAGGGGAGAAAATGAGGAGCCAGTATCGAGGGCTTAAGTGGAAAGAAAGTGCTTTGAAAATGATGGTGGCAACATATGTGCAAATGTGCTTGACACAATGGATGGATGGATGGATGGATGGATGGATGGTGATAAGAGCTGTAAGAGCCCAAGATAAAAGTATTTAAGAGAAAAAGAAGAATCTCATGATAATATGATAGATACAGAAAAAGCATTTGACAACATCCAACACCCAATCCTAATTAAGACACTCAAGAAAATAGAAATACAAGGAAATTTCCTCAAATTAATACAAGCTATCTATAAAAAATCAACAGCCAATGGAGGAAAGACTAAAACAATCCCACTGTAAAAAAGGGGGACCAGACAAGGATGCCTCTTGTCCCTACTTCTATTCAACATTGTACTGGAGGTCTTGGCTAACAACATAAGGCAGCAGAAGGACATTAAAGTATCCAGCTGGGAGAGGAGGAGCTGAAATTATCTCTCTTTGCACATGACATGAAAATCCCAAAACTTTCACAACAGGTGCACCGACAGCAATAGAGGAATATGGAAGAGTGACAGGATCCAAGATAAACAAACAAGTCTATTAGGTTGCTAGATATATCAGACAAGACCATGGATGCAGAGATCAAGAAGTCAGTATCCTCCACACTAGCTAAAAGCAAATTGAAATATTTAGGGATATATTTAATTTTTAAAAACCCATAGACTTATACAGGGAAAACTACAGGACGCTATTACAGGCAACCAAAAGCGACCTCCACAAATGGAAGAATATCCCATGCTCGTGGATTGGAAGATGCACTATAGTAAAGATGTCAATCTTACACAAGGCACTATATAAGTTTAATGCAATCCCATTCCAAATGCTAACTACCTTCTTCAAGGAATTAGAAAAAAATGACCACCAATTTATTTCTTTTTAGTTTTCCTTTTTTTATTCCTATAGTCTTTCTCTATTCTTTTTCTTCAAAACAAACAATTTTATTACTTTTATCATTTTTATCATTTTATTGGGGCTCATACAGCTCTTATCACAATCCATACATCTATCTATTGTGTCAAGCACATTTGTATATATGTTGCCATCTTCATTTTTCAAAACATGTTCTTTCTACTTGAGCCCTTGGTATCAGCTCCTCATTTTCCTCCTCTCTCCCTCCTTCTCCCTCCGTCATGAATCCTTGATAATTTATAAACTATTATTATTTTTTCATGTCTTACACTGATCAGTGTCTCCCTTCACCCACCTTTCTGTTGTTTGTCCTCCTGGGAGAGGGTTATATGTATATCTGAGATCGGTTCCCCCTTTCTCCCCTCCCCTTCCCTTCCCCTCCTGGTATCGCTACTATCATTATTGGTCCTGAAGGCTACCCACCAATTGCATATGGAGAGGGAAGAAACCCAGAATTAGCAGAGAACTCCTCCAGAAGAAGGACAAAGTCAGAGGGACCACCTTACCTGACTTAACACCTACAGCCTGACTTGAACAGCCACAGTGGCCAAAACACTGTGGTACTAGAATAATGACAGAGACACAGACCAATGGAAAAGAACAGAAACCCCAGAAATAAAACCATCAACTGATCTTCTACAAGGGCTCAAAGAGTAGCAAGTGAGAGGTGGATGCCCTCTTTGACAAATGGTGCTGGAAACAATGGATATCCACCTATAGAAAAAAGAAACAAGATCCTTACCTCACCCATGCACAGGAACAAACTCAAGGTGGATCACAGACCTAGAAGTAAAACCCGAAACAATCAGGACCACGAACGAAGGAATTGGGACAAACCTAAGAACCTTGGCTCCAGGCCAACTGCAATAGGGAAGGGTACACACACAGGTGACCCTGAAATCTACAAGTGGGATTTACTAAGGATAAAACACCTGTATGCATCGAAAGACTTCACCAAAAAGTAGCAAGAGAACCCACAGTCCAGGAGAGGAATTTTAGCAATGACACAACAAAGAAAGGGCTTAATACTAAAATCTACAATACTCTCTCATCCTGCAAAAAGAAGAAAACAGCTAACCCCCGAGGAAGTGGGCAAAAGACCTGAACCAAAATATCACTAGGGAGGAGACCTGAATGATCAATAAACATACAGGAAAATGCTCCTGATCATTAGCCATCAGAGAAATGCAAATTAAAACAACCATAAGATAACACCAAACACCCTGGAGCATAGCCCAAATCAGAGAGTAACAAATATTGGAGGCGATGTGGGCAGAGCAGAAGTAAGTTCCATGTATTTTTCAAGACTGTGACTCTCAGAAATTGACCTCCAGACAGGTCTTCTCAGGTGCCTCTGGGTGGAGTCAAACCAACAATCTTTTTGTCACTATGTGAGTACTTAACTGCTTGTGATACCTCAGACTCCTTTCTTTGCTTGCATCAGCCTATTTCTTATGTTTTGCTTTGGGGGATATTGTATGCTGTCCTATGGAGTTTCCTAGAGGAACTTTGGTGGTGCAGTGGTTTATATATTGGGCTGATAACCTCGGGTTCAGGGGTTCAAACCCACCAGTGGCTCAGAGAGAGAAAGATGAGGCTGTCTGCTCCTGTAAATATGTTTAAAGTCTCCGAAACACAAAGGAACAGTTCTACTCCGCCTACAGGCTCACATGAGATAAGATGGACACGATGGCAGTGAGCTTGGGGTTTTGAGAGAAGAGCTTTCCCATCGCAATAGGTTTTCACAAAGTGAGCCGGCGAGTGGAGCCCTATAACCGCACCTGCAACATGAAGCCCCCTGCCCTCAGCTAGGCATTACCCTTAAAAAGAGAACTGCCTTTGGGGACACATGTCGCCTGCTTGCAATTTCTGTATAAAATCCTATTATATGTCCCCCATTATATTATTTTTTACTATAAAATTAAGTACCGATCATGAAAACAAAAAATGTCATTGGTAAGTGAATGAATGAAAAAAAGGTCTTGGCTCTCTGAAATTTACCATGGTGTAGTTGAGTATTTTAGCCACAAGGTGACACTAGACTACTAAATTCATTAATGTGCCAACTTCAATGTCTTTCCTTTTTAATTATTCCATTTTATTCATATTTATGTATTTGTCATTGAGAGTTAATACATCATGTCATTCCATAGTTCAATCACATCAAGAAGAATTGTACAGTTGCTACAACACTCAGTTTTCAAATATTCATTTCCTTCCTGGACTCCCTTTTACCTCACCACCACCACCACCACCACCACAACCACCACCACCACCACTACCACCACCATCCCCACCAACACCACCATCACCACCACCACCACCACCACAACCACCACCACCACCACCACCACAACCACCACCAACACCAACACCACCA
This sequence comes from Tenrec ecaudatus, assembly GCF_050624435.1. Lineage (NCBI taxonomy): Eukaryota > Metazoa > Chordata > Mammalia > Afrosoricida > Tenrecidae > Tenrec > Tenrec ecaudatus. The sequence goes on from NC_134544.1 coordinate 17,239,486, forward strand.
GCACCACCACCACCATCCCCACCAGCACCACCACCACCATCCCCACCAGCACCACCACCACCACCATCCCCACCAGCACCACCACCAACACCACCACCACTACCACCACCATCCCCACCAACACCACCATCACCACCAGCACCATCACTACCAGCACCACCACCACCAACACCACCAGCACTACCACCAACACCACCAGCACCACCACCACCATCCCTACCAACACCACCATCACCACCAGCACCACCACAACTTCCACCACCACCACCACTATAACCCCACCCCTGAAATCTTTATTCTAGTTGCTGTCCCTGTAGATTCATCAATCCTGGGCTTCATACTTCAAAACATAGAACACAAATTCAAGAAGGCGACCCCACTCTCGAATACCATAACACATCAGAGATAAACCCTAATATGAACAAACAAAAAACAACAAAAGTACAGAAAATGCTCTGTGGGGATTGCTGCCAACTTTAATTTCTTTCAATGACAAATTTTTTAATGTAAACCGCCTACGGCCGCTGAGTCTATTCAGACTCGTAGTAATATCTTGTGGAACAGGACATTCCATTCTAATTAGTGGGCTGCTTTTCATGGTGCTACTAGAGTCCTTTCTTAAGATGTCAGAATAAAGCTGCATGCCTGGAAGCCTTTCTAGTTCTTGTGTATACTTCCGCCGGAGAAAGCTGAGGTCGTCTGCCCCAAACGTTGTGCAGCCTTGGGGACCTGAGGGCCACTGAGTCATGACTGACTCGATGGCAGTGGAGCTTTCTTTGGTTTGGGCTGTCCATTCGGGTAACCGTTAAATGTTTTCCACATAGAAATAAAAGAAAGAAAGAGGCAGTGCATCTGATTTACATTCAGATTTTTATTTCCAAAACTGCTATCACACTAATATGAAAAATCTACATCTGAACAAAAACAGGTGACAATAAATACAATACTAACTTGGATCGTGAGATTTAAACTATCGTGATGATTTGTGTAGTCACCACAGTGGCCACTGAGGAGTTTGGTATCTCCAAAAAATAATCCTCCCCACCGCCACCCCCAGCCCCCAAAAAGCTGGTGTCTAAAATGCTCAGAGAACAAGCTTTGCTCAGGATGCTCAGTAAGAAAGATAATGTCAGGCCAGTTTCATTCTCCAGCAGAGCCTCATGCAGTCACCAAGGCGCAAAGGATTCTCTCAGGAAATGGTATCTGCAGCGGGAATGTGTGGTCTGGTTTTCTCTGAGATTAAAATATGCTCAGTATTAGCAGTTTTCTAAAACAGAGGTTTTCATTTCAGGATGGTCATCCTTTCACCCCCAGGGGCCACAGTAGTTTGGTCTGATCATCTTCACAAATTCATTATTCTGCAGGATGTCTACACCCAACCCACCCACCATCCTCTTTCCCCACAGGAACCCTGGCACTTCCTGCCTAGACCTTCCCCCATAAGGGCCTAGCCCATTCAACCAAGCCCCAATCTCACTGCTCAGAAGGAGACTAAGGACAGCTCTCAGAATGCATTGTCAGCAAGTCAATTCCGACTCACACTGGCCCTAGAGGACAGAGTAGAGCTACCCCTGTGGGTTTCTGAGACTGGAAACCCTGTGGGAGTAAGAAAGCCTTACCTTTCTCCCGAGGAGCAGTAGGTGGTTTTGAACTACTGACCTTGCAGTGAGCAACCCAATACACAACCACTATGCCACCAGGGGGTCTTGAGGACAGCTAGTGAGAGGCATTTGGAATTGATGCCATTTTCATCAACGTGCGAGCCTGCACAAGCACTATTTACACGTGGCTTATTGAGCATGTAACATTGTCAAGGTCCCTGTGTGGCACATTCATGTGGTAGCCACAATTCACGCAGTGAGGACACAAAATACCGGCCTGACCATCTGCTTCGATTAAGATGACAAGCCACAAACACCCATGGAGCAGATCTACTCTGTAGTGCACAGGGTTTTAAGAGTCACAAATCAACACCACAAGCAACATCAACAACCAGGAATAGCTATTTGAGAAAAATCTAGGCTGCAATGGGGATATACTGAAGCCATCAGGGTGAGGGGCCCCAAGGGAGGAGATGAAGGGACTTGGCCTTTATCAGAATATGTGTTTCTTCTGTCAAAGAAATGGCAAGATCGTAATACTTTCTTGGGCAGGCCAGCAATCATTGTATCCATCCCCACTTCTTTCCTTTTAATGTGCTAAGCTTTAAAAAAAAAAGTTAAAGTGAGAGAGAATGCTCTGGGGAGCCATTTAGCTCTGCTGCCACGTGTCTTTTGAGCCAGGGAAAGAAAAACACATTCCTCTTGGGCCCGCCTTGGGCCTTAGCGTGGGAAAAGACCAGGATGGGGGGTGGAGGGGTGTTCTGATTAGAAGCCGGTCATTAAGTATGTGTTCCTTCCCTTTTAAAGTGGTTATTTGGAAAGAATCTCATAAAATACTGTTCTGATGAAAGCATCATGCACGAGCGGACTTCACTGCATTCGTGGAAAATGATATTTTAAAAGAATGAAAATTTCCCACTAACCTTTTGAAGTCCCTCATAGGTCACAGTCCCCCGTGTAGAGAAGGGTGGAGTGAGGGGAGGTCAGAACACGGGTCAGGGGTAATTCAGAGTTCTGGTTCACCGTCTTCCTGTGGGCACTGTGGGCCCAGTTTCCCGGGCAATGCACCATCCATTGGACAGTAAGCATCTGCTAGCCGAGGCCTGCAAGTTTCTGAGATGCTGAACTGGCTTCAGCGGAGCTTACAAAGGCAAGCTCAGAAGAGACACTTGATGATCTACTTTCAAATATCAGCTGTGGACATCCTATGACCCCAAATTCCTTCCTGCCCTGCTGGGCTGCCTTTGGGGGAGTTGCAACCCCAAGACCACTGCCAACACCAACCATGGGAAAAAGAAGGGGTGGAGGCAGGGAATGTCACTGGAAACCATCACTCCTGAGACAGGAAAAGGTGGTAGACCAGCAGAGAAATCACTGGCATGTCTCTGAGCGTCCCCTCAAGTTCACAGTTTTGTCCGGCTCAAACGCATCATCATGCAGACTCAGGTGCCATGGGTGGGAGCAAGGAAGGAAAGGCTAAGAGCTCCTTTCCTCCTTCCCGGTTGTCTCAGGAGGTTTGCAGTCACATCGGAAGCAACTCTCCAGGGGGAAGGGAGGGTGGGCTGGTAGCAGAACTCGGGACAATTGCACCTCGTGTCTATAGTATGGCCATCAACTCAAGGGCAGTGTTTGGTTATTTTGGTTTTTTATCTTCATCAGAGACTCTAAGCTGGCGAGCATTAAGGCTGTTCTTCATTCTGTAGGTGAGCCTGGGGAACCTTCACAGGGCTTTGGATAGGGAGGTGGTGTGATGGAAACTCCTTTAAGATGATGATCTCCTGGCCATAGTCTGGCTGAGGTATGGGAGTAAAGAAAGCCAGGAGGGCAGGGGATTGATTAATGAGGAAACTATTCCCAAATGCGCAGATACATATGACAGGACTAATAAAATGTGGTGTGTGTATACACGGGGCTGTTAAAAAGAATGCAATAGGGATGCACGTGATCACATGGATGAATTTTAAAAGGTTATGCTAAGTGGGAAGAGCCAGCCATGAAAAACCACACATTGTGTGGTTCTGTGTGTATGAAACATACGGAATAAGCAAATCCCAAGACTGGTGTGGTTGCCAGGAGGTGGGGCCCAACGGGAAGGGAGAGGTGGCCACTAGGTGTAGAGAATTCTCTCTGGAGAGGAAAGCACTCTGGAATGAGGTGGGCATGATGGTGGCACAGGTTTCTGGATGTATTCGGAAAAGACTGAAGTGGACAGTTTACAAGGGTGAGGTTGATGGCATGTGAATTCGATGTCAATAATGTTGCTGTAAGAAAACAGAAAGAAAGAAAGAAAAAAGGAAGGCGCTACAGCCCACTGGAAAACACACAGGAGCTGAAAATACCTAAATAAATCAATAAAAAGCCATCTTGAAAATAAAGAAACAGGATGGGTTCAAAATCTGTCTTTTACAGGGTGATGACTACACATGGAGAAGAGGAGGGACAAAGTTGTCTGAGGCCCCCTCACAACATCTAACCAAAGACAATTGCTGGGCAGGACTGAGACAGAGACCCGGAAAGAGGGGCCTTAGGGCCAAATAAGGAGCTGGGTTGTCAATGCCCTGGAACAGACCACTAGTAGGGGCCCAAAGCTACTGTGGCACAGAGATGGAGAGCAGCCGCAATTAGGAAAGGACAATCCACTCTCTGGACCTTTTAAGAAGGACATGTTGATGGCTATTAAGATACAGAGACTGGGGTCTTAAAGGCTTGAAGATAAACAAGCAAACATCTAGCAGGGAAGTAGCCAGGCCCACATGGAAGAAGCACACCAGCCTGTGTGATCATGAGGCATCAGAAGACCCCAAACAAACAAATATATCAATGCAAATGATGGGAGTGGAGACCCAAATCCCATCTGTAGACAGTTGGACATCCCCTCACAGAAGGGTCACAAGGAAGGAATGAGTCAGCCAGAGTGCAGTATCGCACTGATAGAACACACAACATCCCTCTAGTTCTTTAATGCTTCCTCCCTCCCAACTATCATGACCCCAGTTCTACCTTACAAATCTGGCTAGACCGAGCATGTGCACTGGTACAGATAAGAGCTCTAGGACAGATAAACCCCTCGGGAACAGTAATGGGAGTAGTGATACCATAAGGGTAGAGGGAAGGTGGGGGTAGAAACAGGGACCTGACTACAATAATCAATGTATAACACCTCCACCCCGCCCCCATCCCCAGGGGAACAAACAACAGAAACATGGGGGAAGGGAGACGGTGGATGGTGTAAGATATGAAAATAATAATAATTTATAATTTATCAGGGGTCCACGAGGGTGGGAGGGTGGAGGAGGGAAGAAACAAGAGGAGCTGATACCAAGGGCTTAAGTAGAAAGAAAATATTTTGAAAATGATGATGGCAACATATGAACAAATGTGCTTGATACAATTGATGTATGGGTTGTTGTAAGAGCTGAAAGAGCCCCCAATGGAATTAGTTATTTAAAAGGAGGAGGAGGGGGGGGGGAGGAGGAGGAAGAGGAGGAGGAGGAGAGGAGAGGAAGGGAAGGAGAGGAGGAGGAGAGGTGAAGGAGAAGGAGGAGGGGAGGAGGAGGGGGAGAGGTAGAGGAGAGGGAGGGGAGGATGAAGAGGAGGAAGAGGAGGAGATGAGAAGGAGGAGGAGGAGATGTTAAGGAAAATGTGGTTTTTCCTTTTTTTTTTCTTTTTTTCTTTTTTTTTTGTCTTGGTACAAAGGCATTTGCAGCCAGTTACAGAAAAAAAATAATATAGAAATAATGTAGAATGTAAATAGAGGCTGGATGAAAACAAAGTGGAATTCCTAGCAGAATGGTCTAGCACAGCGGTTCTCAACCTGTGGGTCACAACCCCTTTGGGGGTCGAACGACCCTTTCACAGGGGTTGCCTAATTCATTACAGTAACAAAAGTACAGTGATGAAGTAGCAACACAAATCATTTTATGGTTGGGGGGTCACCATAACCGGAGCACGAGGAAGGTTGAGGATCACTGTACTAGGACATAGTAGAGCCGCGCTTGTGGGTTTCTGAGACAGTAACTCTTTATGGGAGCAGAACGTCTCGTCTTTCCTTCTCAGAGCAGTTGATGGTTCCAAACTGCTGACCTCGCAGTTAGTAGTTCAGTGGCTGTGCCACCCGTGCTCCCCCTATAAATACATTCTAGAAAAAATATTTAGTGTCAAAAACATTTTTCCCATAACCTTTGTGAACTTGTATCTATCTCCTCCTACCTGTCAAACCACTGAGGTCTCTTGACTTTGTTGCATTTTCTCTTAATACGCTATCTCTTCTCCAAGCAAATGGTTGAGGCAATATCACTAGCAAGAAGAAATGTTTCGTTTTGTTTAGTTTTTTTACTTGCAAAGCCAATTTATGCCATTTACATCTTTTGTGCTGCCTGGTACCCAGTTTTCATAATCTATCTCTGATGAAATGTTATTTTTAATGGCATAGGCACTATTTGGAAGACAAGACAAGGGTGCCCAATGAGAAACTAAGGAAAGATAGTCAAACAAAGGCAGGGCTGTTAGCTGTAGGCCTGTATCTGGGAACTGCTTGCTCCCATCCTTCCATTCTTGCCCCCAGTGGGATGTGCTAATGTGAATCCTACTTACCTTGGCGTCCGCTTCTTTTTCGTTATTAACTTACTCTATGTATGCTGTGAACTATTTGCTGCACATGACAGCTATACACTGCTTGAAGCACAAAAACATAATGTCCTGTGTGTACCCATTACTGCGAAAAATAAGAAGCCAGTCGTCACAACTGAAATGGATTGATTCCTTCACTTATTTCTTATTTTAACTTTTTATTGTGAAGTGGGTGAAAGGATACAGCACTGATCATCCATTCTATAGTCAACATTTCATTGACATCTTACTTCATCTCACTCACCGTAATCCCCTCAATGTAACATCACTTATCCACTTCCTTCCTGTGTTCGTGTTCTGTTCCTCCTTCTATCCTAACTTTTCTAAACTTTGTCCTTGGATAAGAGAGAGTTCCCCTTTTGATCGTCAAGGGCTGACTGATCTAAGATGTGACTACCTCACTAGGGTGGTTGCTCTCTGTATGGACCTTTCTGTTGCTTGGTGGAACCACAGGGGTGAATAAAATTTCAGACTTGAAGAGTGACTAGGGGCAATAGTCTTTGATGTTTCACAAGTCTTTCTTCGACCAGTAACCTTGGTCTCCTTTACGATTTGGGGTTTTGTTTATCTTTTTCCTTCTACTGTGCCCAGGATCTTCTAATGTGATCCTTTCCCTAACAGTTGCTAGGAGTGTGCTTGACTCTGGTGGTGGTGTGGGCTACACATTGGGCTGATCACCACAGGGTCAGCATTTCGAAATTGCTATCTGCTCTGCAGGAGAAAGACAAGGCTTTCTGCTCTTTAAGTACAGCCTCAGACACCACTGGGGACAGGCCCACCCTGTCATTTAAGGTGAATCAAAATCAACTCAATGGCAGTAAGTTTGAGCAAGCTTAGTAGTGGTAGCTGGATATCATCTCTCCTCATTTCTGAAAGTGGCTGCCGAGTGAACGAGGGGGCCGGGGGAGTGCGGAGTGGAGACTCAAAGCCCATTTGTAGGCCACTGGACATCCTCTTACAGAAGAATCTCAGGGAGGAGATGAGCCAGTCAGGGTACAACAGAGCAATGATGAAACATACAACTTTCCTCTAGTTCCTAAATGCTTCTTCCTCCCCCACTATCTTGATCCCAATTCTACCTTACAAATCTGGCTAGACCAGAGAATGTACACTGGTACAGATACAAACTGAAAACACAGGGAATCCAGGGCAGATGATCCCTTCAGGACCAGTGGTGTGAGTCGCAATACTGGGAGGGTGGGTTGGAAAGGGGGAATCGATTGCAAGGATCTACATGTGATCTCCTCCCCTGGGGGACAGACAACAGAAGAGTGGGTAATGGGAGATGTCGGACAGGGCAAGATATTACAAAATAATGATTTATAAATTATCAAGGGTTCATGAAGGAGGGAGAAGTGGGGAGGGAGGGGAAAAATGAGGAACTGATGCCAGGGGCTTAGGTGGAGAGCAAATGTTTTGAGAATAATGAGGGAAATGAATGTACAAATGTGCTTTATACAATTCATGTATGTATGGATTGTGATAAGCATTGTATGAGCCCCTAAAAAAACAATTAAAAAAAGAACATCTTTCTTGTACATTGTTATTAGCCCCCAACCTTCCCTGCCATACCCCCAAGAAACCATTAATCCAGCTACTGTCTCTATAGATTTACCTCTCCTAGATCTTATATACAGGGAAACAAACAAACAAACAGCAGCAGCAAAAAAACAACAATAACAAAGTAAAAATGAGAAAAAACAATAAACTGGAACAAATTGACAGTGGTTCAAAAAGGAGACCAGATGATCAGGAGTTACCTTTCAACCTCACTGCATCTGCAACCATCCACTTTGCAAAGCGCTCTGCCTGATGGTCGAGCTACCCATCCCGGTCTATGCTCGGAGGGGTTCACCAGAGGCTTAATCCTTGTGTATTTCTCCTTCACGTACTTTCTTTCTTAACTGATACAGCTTCCAAATGGGCCAAAAGGAAGATCTAATAATAAGATATTATGTTGTAACCTAACGGCAGCGGCCATCATCGACTTGGCCACACCCTCTGTCTCATATCCAGGCCAGTCCCATCCCTCCACTGTGGTCAGAGGAGTGTCTCTGGGGCTTCCTCCATGTGGGAAACCTGCCAATGGATCTGGGCTTCCACTACCCCCCCGAACCTTCTGCAAACAGTGTTCATTATTTAAGCTCTGATACCCTTCCCTCCTTCAAACTTGGATGGCATGCTTCTTCCACCCAGAATTAGTTGATGCCTCCCTTAGATGGCTGCTAGAATTAAGTTCAAAGCCCAAAGCCATTCTTCTACCTATGGTTGATATATGCCTCTGGCTCACTTTATCATTATTAGAGAACGTTACCAACCCTCCCTCTGGGGCATAAGGTGATTCTGTGGATGGTGGCACTAATTTAACTAATGGTATAGAAATTCAAACCATGTTGAGAAATGGAAATTCGACAAGTATAGGCCGGCTGCAAAGAGTAAGCAATGAATCATTGACTTCTACACATGAAACTCTTAAGGAACTGGACACTGATGAACAAAAATGGGGGTTGGGAACATTGGGGGACAGGACTCTCAGTAATAGTCATTCACAATGTCAGAAACATGCCTACCAGATTAAGACATAATAAAGCAATGAGGCCATTAAAATAGTACTAAGTATATGGTCATCCCGGGCCACCAGTCATTGAGCACCCTCTACATCGAAGTCCAAAGCTGCCAGCTCTACAGCCTTGGGGTGATGGCCATGAGCTTCTTCTCACACGAGGCAGTTTGAGGTCAAGCTCAGTCCACTTAGCGAGGTCTTCCCCTGGAGCCCTTCTGCAGTGGCCTCTTGAGGATGGTGTGCGCCACCAAAGAACAGTCTAAACTCCCATTGGCTATAGCGCACAGCATGGGTCACCAAGAGTTGGATAGAAACGAGGGCAAAAGGGTCCAATTAGGAGCATGGTATCAGGCATATTGTCTCCGTCCCTCACTGTCATCAAGTGGATGCTGATTTTCAGTGATACTGTAGGACAGGTGGACCCCCACCCTCCCTGTGAGTTTCTGACACCGTAACTGTTAACAGGAGTGGAAAGTCCAGTCTTTCTCTCAAGAAGCACCCGGTGGTTTCGAACTGCTGACTTTTTGGATTGCAGCCCAACACATAACCATGACACCACTAGGGATTCTCCCTTCTCTCCTTGGGTTCTATGTAAGTATTGAGTGTTTTCCACGATTGGAAAGTTGCTCTTCTCCATTTATCTACCCACAGAAATCTAATGGTCTTCTCCAAGACACACATAATCCCTTGCCCCCGCTGAACTTGAATTTCTAGTAAAGTTTACTTATCACTCTGGTAGGAGCATCTGTTGATTTGAGGTGACCTTAGCACAATTTTGTGCGACACAGGTCCCCTCTGTGGAAGTGCTTTTGTCAGATGCACATTGAGAGGGACTGATGTCTGTGGTCCACGGACTAACTAGTTACCAGCACCGCTGGTTAATGAGGGCCTTAGCTTCACTGGCTTCCTGTTCATTGAGGTTTTGCTATATAAGGTTTTCCTGTTTTGAAGCTGAAACTGCGGGTGCTGTTCATGTCCAGGTGTGTGGGTTGTGGAGCCAGCAGGGCCTCTGTCAGGGTCTGTAGAGACCTGTTTACGGGAGTGAGCATTGCACCATCTCGCCTGCTACCAACCACATTCTTCTAGAAAGGAAGAGCGGGGCTCCGGAGTCTGCTCTTCTGTCCTGTCTGCAGCCACCCCCACACTTGATGTCTGGCTTCAGTGGGTCTTTTCAGCCAAGTGGGGCCTCTTGAATACAGCAACAAATTACTGCCAGCACCCTGACCACCGGAGTGTGACCCTGAACTCCAGGCAGGCCCCAGCAAGAGCACCATGTCCCATTCTTTTCTATCAACCGCCCCCATCCCCCAGTGTCCCAAATTCAGCAACTGCTAAATTGACAACTGCAGTAGGAGACAATGGTAGCAATGAAAGAAACAAACAGACAAAAACAAAGCCAGCCAAACTCACTGCCATCCAGAGAAGTCTGACTCATAGCCACCCTGTGGGTATGAGACTGTTAACTCTTTACAAGATTAGAACGCCTCGTCTTCCTCCCGCAGAGTGGCTGCTGGTTTCTCGTGGTTTGCAGCCCAACCCATGACCCACTACGCCACCAGACCTCCTTATGAGGACAAAAGGCGGCTAAAGAGAAATTTAACATATGCGGGGCTGAAATAAAACCCAGGAAAAAATAGCAAAGATTCACAGTTAGTCATCTAAGTAGCCAAATAAATAAGAGCTTTGATTTCTCTTGTGCAGCCAGAAAGCTAAGGATTGTTGCCCGTGTGTGTGTGTGTGTGTGTGTGTGTGTGTGTGTGTGTGTGTGTATGATTTTCCTTTGTTTTCTCTTTACCAGGACCAGGGAACTTTCTCTCCTTATTATTACTAATCAAATGGCATCACTGTTACAGGGCGGTGGGAACCAGCAGAGAAGTTCGAGGAGTAGGGAAGAGAAAGCAAACAAAACAGAATATAGTGGGGGGAAAGTTCTCCTAGACGTCAGACAGGGCAAGCTATGACAAAATAATAATTTATAAATTATCAAGGGCTCATGAGGGAGGGTGTAGCGGGGAAGGAGGGGGGAAAATGAGGAGCTGATGCCAAGGGCTAAAGTGGAGAGCAAATGTTTTGAGAATGATGAGGGCAATGAATGTACAGATGTGCTTTACACAATTGATGTATGTATGGATTGTGATAAGAGTTGTATGAGCCCCTAAGAAAATAATTTTTAAAAAAGAAAATAAGTTCTCCTAACTGAATGTAGTGGTGAAGTGAGCAAATGCTTTGAAATCTAAAGCCTGTATTTTCTGATTACATCGCTTCCCAGACTGTCCTGCTTCACCTTCTCTAGCACTAGTTCTTTCACACATTTTCTTCCCAAGGTTTCTTCCCATCTAGCCTAAAGCCTTGGCAAGAAACCAGGAACCATCCCAAGTCTTCCAGCAAACAAGCTCCGGGAGAGCCCAGTTCTGGGTCCAGCCTGCAGTGATTAGCACAATGGCTGAAGCAGGGCTGAGACCCACTTCCACAATGGTACCATGAGATATTTGCCCAGGTCCTAGAAGTCCTTCTATCTTACCTTGAACCCTCTCTGAGAACCTTAGCGAGATGTCGTGGTTAAGCGTAAGGCCACAGTAGGCTCCTTAGGGGACATTGAGTTGATGTTCATGAGGAGGAAGGATGCAGCAGGGAGGATGAGAGTGGTGGGCAGTTGGAAGGGTGTCATCCGGATCCCTGGCTTAGACATGTAGGAGCTTGAGTGCTGCCTGCTTTGGCCATGCGTGTTCGCAACGGCAACGCTGGCCTTGAGTCATGCTTGGGTAATTTGTGAGATCACCTTTGTTGCTAAGCCTGGATGAACTCACGTGTGAGATGAGAGCACTGCTCATGCCGTTGTCTACTTTCATGTCCTTGCGATGCATTTTAAGATAGTGCATCAAATGCCTACCCAGGCACTAGCTTGTACTAAGTCATCAAAGTTTTGAAAAATTTAAAAAGGTGCCTGCTGTTTGTATTAGTATTATAAAGCCTAAAGGATTCGTCTAAAGAAAGCACAGAGGACTTCAAATTGAACAAAGGTGGTGGGGGTGGGGGTGGGTTGTCCTTTTTTCCTCCCTGCCAAAGAAACAACCACTCAATTCACAATGAAAAATAAATGTTAAAAGAGAGAGAGAGAGAGAGAGAGAGAGAGAGAGAGAGAGAGAGAGAAGGAATATCATTCACTATGAAATATTCTGGAAAATATTGTTAAATATGTCTAGAAAACTGAGGCAGTATTTATTCATTTCTCCTACAACATAAGGAATTTTAGGTAGAATGACCCAAAGGCCTTCAACGTTCACACGATCAAGTCCAAATGTCTGGAACACCAAGGAGTCACTCATTAGGAAGGACTACAGAGCTGTGAGAGGTGACAGCCCATCCTTGTAATTTGCATTTTCGCTTTGGTGGCCCTGCCAATTGAAAGGCAATTTCCTCCTGAGAAGGAAAGTTGTGGAACCACCACAGCCAGGCTTGCTTTCTTCCCAGCCCCCTGCCTGCAATGGGCCTGTTTCCGGCCATCAACAGCAGCTGCTTGTGATGTCCCCTTGCCTTCTTCCCCTGCACCTGCCGGCTTGGCCCAGCGGGGAGACATCTCAGTGTACTGGGAGGCTGGCAGCCTGCCAGGGCCTTCCAAGGCCCCTGGTGCACAAGATCCATGCGTCCTTCCCAGCTACGGTTCAGTGAAGCTTGTAAATGTAGCCATGGAACAGGCTTTGTGCCAGGGACTAGAGGAGAGAGGGAGTGACAAGGAAAACACAAGGCTCCGTCTTCCGCATGGACATGGAGAAATCCAAGCCAACCCTCACTGCCATTGGGTCAGTCCTGACTCAGGACCAAGCATCACTGTCCCTGTGGGTTTCTGAGAGTGTAGCTCTTTACTGGAGCAGTCTCCTCATTCTGCCTCAGTGGCTGGTGGGTTCAAACTGCCGAACTTGTCCTTAGCAGTCTAATATTTAACCCCCTGTGGCTTGGAGAAAAAAACACCACCACCTTTTCAGCCTCACTTTAAAAAGAATCATTTGAGAGGAAAGAACTAGGAGGCAAAGGGCATTTATAGAAGTTTAAATGCAGGCATGTACATATATAAATATATTTTTATATAATGATAAGGAAATAGATCTACGCACACATATTTATAAAAGTATTAGGGTAGCAGATGGACATTGCGCCTCCACTCACATACTCCTTCAATGCAAGAACACTTGGTTCTAATAAACTGGCATTCCGTGATGCTCACTTTCCCAACACGGTTGCTAAGACAAAGCGGGTGCATAAGCAAATGTCGTGAAGAAAGCTGATGGGGCTCAGCTATCAAAATATATAGCTTCTGGGGTCTTAAAGGCTTGAAGATAAACAAGTGACCATCTAGCTGAGAAGCAACAAAATCCTCATGGAAGAAGCACACCAGCCTGTGTGATAATGAGGTAGCAATGGGGTCACATATCAGGCACCAAAGACCCAGAACAAAAAAAATCATACCAAGGTGAATGAGGGGGAGTGCAGAGTAGAGACCCAATGCCCATCTGTAGCCAAATGGACATCCTCTCACAGAAGGGTCACAAGGAAGAGACAACCCAGGCAGGGTACAGTAGAGCGCTGATAAAACATACAACTTACCTCTAGTTCTTTAATACCCTCACCCCCCCCACCCACTATCATGGCCCCAATTCTACCTTACAAATCTGCTTAGACCAGAACATGTACACAGGTACAGGTAAGAGCTAGAAACACGAAATCCAGGACAGATAAACCCCCTGGGACCAATAATGAGAGCAGCCATACGCAGAGGGAAGGGGAAGGGGAAGGTGGGGGAGAAAAGGGGAACTGATTGCAGTGATCTACCTCTAACCCCCTCCCAGGGGGGCAGACAACACAAAAGTGGGTGAAGGAAGACATCAGAGAGTGTAAGACATGAAAAAATAATAATTTATATATTATCAAGGGTGAAGGAGGGAGGGAAAGCAGGGAAGGGAGGAGAAAAATGAGGGGCCCAAGTAGAAAGAAAATGTTTTGAGAATGATGATGGCAACAAAGGTACAAATATGCTTGACACAATGGATGGGTGGATGGATGGATGGATTATGATAAGAGCTATACAAGCCCCCAATAATAAACAAAACAAAAAAACTTACTGCCATAGAGTCAATTCTGACCCATAGAGACCCTACAGGACAGGGTAGAACTGCCCCTATGAGATTTTGAGACGGCACCTCTCTACAGGTGTAGAAAGCCCTGTCTTAGAAGTACGTCCTTCTTTAGAAGAAAGGATGACCAGACTTCATTTGAGCTACTGTAGACACATTATCAGGAGGGAGTCCTGGAGAGAGACAGCAGCCATGGTAACGCAGAAGATCACTGAAGAGAAAGACCCCCAAAGATACAAATTGAGAGGGAAACAAATGTACAAAAGTGCTTGACACAATGGATGGATGGATGGATGGATGGATGGATCGATGGATGGATGGATGGATTGTGATAAGAGTTGTACAAACCCCAATAAAATGATTTTTAAAGTAAAAATAGAATTAAAATATTTTAATCATTTTATTAGGGGGCTCATACCACTCTTATCACAATCCATCCATCCATCCATTGTGTCAAGCACTTTTGTACATTCATTGGCCTCATCATTCTCAAAACATTTGCTCTCCACCTAAGCCCCTGGCATCAGTTCCTCATTTTCCCTTCCCTCTCCACTCCCCCCTCCCTCATGAACCCTTGATAGTTTATAAATTATTATTTTTTCATATCTTACACTGTCCGACGTCTCCAAAAATAATAAAAATCTTCAAAAATTACAAATTGATACAGTGGTTACAATAGAAATCACTCTTGACAACCAGGTAGTACTTCCTTCCGTTATATTGGAATCTAAGTAATAATGTACTGCTACTCTGGCTCCAGCTCACACATGAATGGGTCTATTCCAAGCCAAATATGTTTAATCTTGTCTGGGTTAGCAATCGCTGTCTGCAGACCATCTCTTTGGAATACACTTGTCTTGGTCTGCTTTTGGAATCTGCAAAAAAAAACAAAAACAGGTGCAATGAAAATAGTCTTCTGAGGGTGTGATGGGGAACTCTGGGTCCTGCTTGTCATGACTCTGCTTTGGCCCAAAAAGACAGACTGATAGTCGGGGGGCGCCCAGGGCAAGTTCTTTCAAGTGCAGGAACAGGGGGAGCTGAGTTCCTCTGAGACTGTGCAGGGGAGCTTGGGGAGGCAGACTTTTAGAGTCAGGGACAAACATGGCCACAGTCTGTGCAGGTATAAATCAGACGGGTATGATGAAATATTTTACAAGATATTGGTTCAATTCCCCTTACAGGAAGAAGGTAGCCATTTTCATTGATTACCATGTTAAGACTATACCTAGAGTCGGGGAGGTTACTGTTAGGGGCACTGAAGAAGGGAGGATCACCTCAGGGCATTACTATTTAGGCCGACGCACAGAGTGGATGGTTTCTTCTTTTCACTGGTTTGGCCTTCTCATTGCAAGCCGGGTGCTGGGGCCTTTGAAAGCTATTTTGAAGCTGCTCAGGGGTCCTCATTTGGCCAGTTGAACTCACGGCCGAGGAGTCAGCTCAGGCGGTTAGGGTAACTGGGGGGATCCCAAAGGAGTCCTGTTGGTAGACGTTCTCAAAAGGCACAGGACCATCGCGAGTTTGGTATGAAGAAGTTTTAGTAAAAATTGAAAACTGTGTTGGTGAGAAAAAGACCAAGCAAAAACAAAAAGAAAGCAAAGCATCATTGAACAGTACAGATGGTTACTTGCACACTGCAGCTTCAGGAGATGGGTCTCTGTGCTGAGAGAACAGAACAGCGAGGGTGCAGGGGGAGAGGCCTTTGACCCCTGGGACTCCGTTTGTTTGTTTTTTCAACCTGAACAGAATATGGAAAACTGTTTGCTCAGAGGTTGTGGATGAGCATCCCAGATCAGTTTCTATATGTAACTAGACACCTTTCTCATGCTTTCCACTTTTCCCTCCGCCTTCCAGCCGTCCTATTCCGCAGAACGTACATTTGACATTTTGTTTTTACTTTAAATTTTACCTCTCTTAGTCTTTGATTAAAACTTCTGACTGATAATATTCTGCAAATTATTCACAACATTTTTAGCCAAAACATAAGCTAACCAAGATGAAGTTTCACTTTTTGATACTGCACATTTTAGCACTGCCGGCTAGTGATCTCACTGTACGGCCGTCCAAGGAACTTTGAATTGGGCTTATAAAGGATTGACGCCTGCTTCCCCCTTGGCATTTGGTACTTTGGCATTGTAGAAGCTGGAAGTTTGTGCCTCCTAGGGACGGGGTTACGAGTTACAGAATATCATTTCTCTTTTAGCCAAAGTATGACCTAATGCAATCGCCTCAGATGCACATCAAGAAGACTGGGGGAAATCAGCGCATTTGAATTACGGCACTGGTGAAGAATATTGAAAGTGCCGTGGACGGCCAAAAGAACCAACAAATCTGTCTTGGAAGCAGGACAGCCAGAGTGCTCCTGAGAGGCAAAGACCCTGTCTCACATTGGACATGTTTGTCAGGACACACCAGTCCCGGGAGAAGGAGAGCATGCTTGAAAAAGCAGCAGGGAAGCCAAAAACAGGAAGTGTCTCAGCAAGACAGACTGACACAGCGGCTCAGCAGTGGGCTCACGCGTAGGAATGATTGTGAGCCTAGCGCAGGACAGGCGGTGTTTTGCTCTGCTGTGCGCTGGGTGGCTGTGGGTCGAAACTGACGCAATGACACCTAACAATGATACTAGCAATGGCTTAATGGAGAGGAAAGCCAGATTGTGGAGCCTAGAACAGCTTGCTAAGATTCAAGAATGCGTGTCCCTTCTCCAGATAGTTCTGGATCTAAAGCATTTACAGTTGCTTTCATTTGCTGGCGGCTCAGATTCTACCTTTAAAGAATGAAAGAGTGAGCTTCACCACATAAATCTCACCTGGACTCTGTGAGGTGCTGGACCGCTTGCCCCGGTGTTTTTTCAGGGCAGCTTAGCAGAATATAATCAGTCAGGATTGATGTGTTCCCAAGCTGAAAAGCTTGTCGTTCTCAACGCCACCAAGTGACTTATCGTTACCAACTTCCTTGTTCCCAGCCCCAGAATGAGTAATATTTTGCTGTTTCTCCTTTATCAGAACAAGGAAACCTTCCAGTCAGGTACTGACTAAAGCAAACAGCTGAGATGCAGGCTAGAAATCAGGTACTCTAAGTTAGGGTACTGAGCTTCTCACTGTGTTTCTTCTGAAATTAGCTCAAAATGCCTTCTACCTTTCCAAGCCCAAGGTCCTTTTCCAGGAGCTGGCCCTTCCTGATTGCCTGTCCAAAGGGCTGAGACCAAGCCTCACTCAACATCCATCCACGCTTCCAAAGAGCATCTGCTGTCCTTCTTCCAAGACAGATCTGCTTGTTCTCCTGGAAGTCCATGGATCTTTCGATATTCTGCACCAGCCTTATCATTCCAAGGCACCAGTCCTGCAGTCCGCCTTAGTCATCGTCTAGCTTTCACATGCCTGTGAAGTGACTTGGATATATGGCTCAGGTCAGGCACCCCTTGGTCCTTGAAGACATTCTAGCTCTTTAGCATTTTCAACAAGTCTTTGGCAACGGATTTGCTCGATCCTTTGATTTCTTGACTGCTCTTTTGTGTTAATTACAAATGGAAGAAAAATGAAATGTTTGACAACGTCGATATTTTCTCTGTCTATCGTGGTGTTTTTTTTTATTGGTCTAGTGATGAGGATGTTTGTTTTCCTTACATTGAGTGACAATCCACATTGACAACTGTGTTCTTCATCAGTCAGTACTCCAAGGCTTTTCAGTAAGTAAAGTTGTGTCATCTGCACACTGAGGGGTTTTGTTTTTTTTAATTCTTTCTACAGTTCTACTGGTGAGTCCTTCTTCACATAATCCACGTTCTCACATGATTCACTCAGCAGAGCACTTCAGTATGATGAAAAGAAAGCTCCCCAGATGGACACCTTTCCTGAGTTTAAATCCTTTACTCTGTTCCAGTGATGGCCTTTCGGTCTAGTAAGAGTCAGTGTTCTGGAATTCCCGTTCTGCTGAGTGTTATCCATAGTTTGTTATGGTATTCCTCATTCCGTGATCCTCTTTTGAATCCCACTTGAATTCCTGGTGGTCCCTGCAGTTGTATTGCTACAACCACTGTTTCAATATCTTCAGCAAATTTTATTTGATATTAATGATATTTAGTCAAGAATTCCCACCTTCTGTTGAGTCACTTCTCGCTATGAATCAGCACTAACTCAATGGCCATGAATTTGGTTTTTGGTTTGGCTTACATACGTTTCATGTCAAAGTGAAAGTGCTTAAATATGACTCTTCAATCCATGTCTCTGTTCCTCCCACTGAATAATTGGGTGGGACCTTGCAAATGGGTGTGTGTGAAACACTAACAGATAGATTCATCGGGTCTTCAGAATCAGGGATTCCTCACTTTTGCCATTCCTCTGTGCTGATCAGAAGCAGGAAGAGAGGATCTCCAGCTCATCAAGAAAGAAGAGCCGCTAGCTGAGGGCATGCACGGTCCCTGCCTGAAGTGGTAGAGGCAGCAGAGGCAGCGCACTGAGACCATGAGGCAGAGCATTGAGCGGGCATCCCAGCCCACAGAACAAGGCACAGGCCAGGGGACCACATGGCTGAGAGGCTGAGGCTCCTGGCTAAGAAGAGGCACTGCTGTGGACCAATGACTTCATATCCTCATGTTTGCGGATCCTAAGTTGTGGTCACCTGTTAACTTCCCTAATAACCCCCCATCACTGTAAATGTTTTTGGGAGTCATTGGAACAGATTATTGAACCAGGCAGAGAAGTAGAGTGTTGCCGGAGGAATGGTTGATGTCAGAACAGGATTTTTTTTTTTAATAAAAAGTCTGGAGGATGGAAGGTAAAGGCATACTGACCTCTGCCTTTTGGCAGTTGGCTTTGGGCTGGTGTAGAGACGGATTGTCCTCCTCCTTCCTGGAGTCAGAAAGGGTCAGCTGTGGCCCCATGCCATCTCCTCCGTCTTACTGTTTCATTATGAGACCACTAACAGCCTTACAACAAATTCAACAGCTTTGTGTCATTCATGCCATGTTGAGTCGGCTCTGACTCCGAGCCGCCCAATGTACAATAGCACGAAGCCCTGCTCGGTCGGCCCCGCGCCATCCTCATAGTCACGGTTATGGTTGAGCCCATTAGTACCGCTGCAGGGTCATTCCATCCCTTCGGGGTTCTTCCTCGTGTCCACTCACTCTACTTTCCCATGCGTGAGTCCTTCCCCAGCTACTGGTCCCTCTTGATAGCACGTCCCAAGCCGGTGAGAGACAATCTCATCATTCTCACAACTAGAGAACACTCTGGCTGGATTTCTTGACATCGTCTCCCTTTTATCCACCATCCCACCACTGTACACACACACACACACTATATATATAGAGATATATATATTCCTCTTAATCATTAAAATATGCTTTTGAGATTGTTAAGACCATCATCCATCTGTGTCCTGCATTAGAGGACAGTCTCTTATTTATATCTGCTTCTCTACTAACTACCAGGATCCTGGGGACACGTGTGGTAACAATTGGTGCTTGCTACGTGAAATTTCAGGCACTGTTGACACCGGCAAGTCATGTTTGGGATCCATCTCCTTCTTTAAAACACACGCCCCATTGTCAACAGGCACAAACTTGAACATTAGTTTGGTTTGGAAAGCTTGGTCCTCAGTGAATTTCAACTCCAACTGACTCGTGGTTATCTCACTGCTTTTACTAAAAGGTCATCGATTTAGACTTTGTCCTTTTCCCCACCAATCTTGCTGTAGGTCCTTTCTTTGGGGAAAAGTGCTTCCTTCTACCCTGGCTTATTCCACTCACAGAGATGTCCTGAGAGCCTCTCCCAGACAGCAACTACACAAAGATGATTATCAGTTAAGAGAAAGGAGCCCAGTCCTCTGCTGAGCAGGAACTACTTCCCACCTCTCCACATGTAAAATGGGCATTAAACTTCACAAGGGGAGAGAGAATCATCATTGACAGCCCAAATCACTCAACCCTATAAGGCGGTGGTCAAACGGGCCTCCATCCTTGAACTCGCCCCACCCACTCTTTTTTAAAATAAAAACCAATGCTGACATGAACTGGCCCTTCCAGAGCAAGCTCTCCTTCTCTGCTGAGTTCAGGAATTCCTAGCAATGGCCAAACATATCTCGCAGATCTTCATGATTAGGGATAAGATTTATTAGTTTAGAAGTAAGTTAAAATTCAGGATGGAGGAAGACTCGGGATGTAGTTCTTTGTAAGGACAGCTTTGTCTCAGTCTTGCCCATGGGCAGCTCTCGCTGGTCCCATGCCCCTATGTTCTTAGCTACTTGGTCCCTCAGGCCAACCGAGCCTCTGCCTGCTCAGGCAACTATTATAACGCTCTACAGCCCCACCACAAGCTCTAGCTCCAAGTCTGCTGCCCAAAGGTGCCCAGTCTTCTCACTCTGTGGGTGAAAGCCCACTGACCTCTCGTAAGGCTGTGACTTCAGCTACACCTCACCCCAAATTTTGCTTGTTAGCAAAATGGCAACTCATTTAGAAACAGGACCATAACCACAGGCAGAGCCTAGGATTTACGACACACTGACCACAAAAAAGAGGCCAATTACATCAGACCACAAAATGAAGGATGACTCAATCATGACAGTAACTGCCAACTGGCCTCATTACATAACTGCCAAATCGCCAATAACCACAGCCCAGTAAAGTGCACACATGACCACGGCGAGTTCCAAACACCCGATTTGCATTATCAGCAAAATGCCCAATCAAGTAGGGGGGCCCCAAGTACTTTGTTTACATAGTACTTGTCTGGGAGTCACAAAGGGCCATATTCAATTGTTCACTGCACTCCAGAGGAGAAAGAGGGATTCCCTAAGAATGAGGCTGCCATCTTGGAAACCCCTGAGCCGTGTAGAGACCTGGGGAGTTTCTTACAGTGTACGAGTGTGTGAAGCGAGAAAAGTCACTGAGGCAAGTCAGAATGGTCACTGCCATCGCTTACAAGAAACATGGCACAAAGTAAATCATTGACAAACCCTGCAATCAAGTTCTCTCTTGGGGATGAAAACTGATGACTTTGACACTTCTCATAAGCTCCTTAGAAGCAATGGCCTTCCTTCCTTTGGGATTTACTAGTCTCTCCAATCAAGGACTAATCTGGAGATTATTGTCCTAGAAACCCTTTGATAGGAAGAGTCAACAACAGGAGAGTTTCTGGCTTCTAAGAACATCAGGTTCTTAATTCGTTCCCATTTTTTTAAATTAATAAATATTTTTATTGGGGCTCATACAACTCTTATCACAATCCATACATACATCAATTGAGCAAAGCTCTCTTATACATTTGTTGCCCTCGTCATTCTTTTTTTTTCTTTTTTTACATTTTATTAGGGACTCACACAACTCTTATCACAATCCATACATATACATACATCAATTGTATAAAGCACATCCATACATTCCCCGCCCCAATCATTCTCAAAGAATTTGCTCTCCACTTAAGCCCTTTGCATCAGGTCCTCTTTTTTTTCCCCCTCCCTCCCGCTCCCCCCTCCCAATGTGCCCTTGGTAATTTATACATCGTTATTTTGTCATATCTTGCCCTATCCTGAGTCTCCCTCCCCCCCCTTCTCTGCCATCCCTCTCCCAGTGAGGAGGTCACAGGTAGAACCCTGTAATCAGTTCCCCCTTTCCAACCCACTCACCCTCCACTCTCCCAGCATCTCACCTCACACCCCTGGTCCTGAAGGTATCATCCACCCTGGATTCCCTGTGCCTCCAACCCTCATATGTACCAGTGTACAGCCTCTGTCCTATCCAACCCTGCAAGGTAGCATTCGGATCATGGTAGTTGGGGGGAGGAAGCATCCAGGACCCGGGGGAAAGCTGTGTTCTTCATCGGTACTACCTCATCGTTCCCATTTTTTAAAAAGGGACACAGAAAAGAGGGTCTTTTTTTACTGGGTCGTTCTCACCAACCTCACGGCTAGCTACAAATGCTAGAGGCGGGTTTTGACCACACGTACTTCCTGGGCAGTGGTGCCACAGAACCGATTCCATCAGAGTCGCCCAGTGCGATAGACGAGAACAATCCCCATAAGATGTGCTTGGCCGCAATCTTTGCAGAAGCTCGTTGCAAGGTCTTTTTCCTGGGAAGCCTGTGGGTGGCTGGGAACTGCCAGTCTTTGCATTGAGCAGGGATGGAGGATGGCACCAGGGAACCCAGAGGAGGTCAGATACGGGCTCCATGCTGTGTTTCCACCTGCTACATGAACTAGAATATCGTTGTGTCACCGGGGCTTCAGAGGGTCCACGTTTGTTTGCTTCTTTATTTACTTACTTCATTTGTTTTTCATTTTCATTGTGTTTTCCAACAGTCTAATTGGCACCACATTCACAAATCATATAAGTCAACGCTCCAATCACATCAAGAAGAGCTATGTAATCCCCACCACCACGTCAGAACGCTTTCTGCATCCTGCACTCGCCGCTCTTAGCCCCTCACTCATTCCCCACCATCTCCCCTGCCATACCCCCAAGGAACCATTGATCCAGTTACTGTCTCTATAAATATACCTATCCTACTTTGATTTGTAATTCAGGCCTGTGCCTTCATCCTAAGGAAAAAGTCAAAAGTGAAAGAATGCCAAGCACAAATTATATGAACGCTAACGTAATCCACTGGGGGAAATGTTGGACTGATTGGCAGTGCTTTGGGCATATTGTGGTGGAGTGGCGTTGCTCTAACATGCCTCTACTATCCAGGTCTCTGGAGCTCCCACTAAACGCCTGTGTGGAACTGTGGCAACAAGAAGCATGTGCAACACTAGTTGAGGGGATTAGTCAGTTTTAGGTGCCACTCACCTGTCTATGAAGCTGAGTCCTCTCAGCAGAGGGAGAAATCCCAGCAGCCCTGGGAGAAGAGTCCCCAGTGGAGCACACCTGAGACCTCTGTCTGTGGTGGGGGCCAAGAGGCCGAGGCAGGGAGACAGGTGGATAGAGAAGAGACTAGGGGGCTGTGGGGCAGAGCAGGATTCCTGGCCCATGCAGGCAGAGTCCAGTGGACCATGTGTCTGATAGGCTGAGGACCAGAGAGAGACGTGGCTGTTGGCTGAGATGTGACTGTGAACCAATGACAGAATCTTTCATAGTTTCTGTTCTTGACTTGTGGTAACCTATTAGATTCCCTAATAGCTCCCCACTACCACCATAATCATAAGCATTGTCTGAGTTCTGTGTGCCTGTTGCCACCAAGTGTTGAACCCAGCAAAGAAGGAGAGTGTCATGGGATGAATAAAGAAAGAAAGATGGAGGATGGAGGCAGACCTGACCGCTACCTCATGGCATTTCTCAAATGAATGAACCCTTATAACCTATGATACTAAATCTATTGGCCCAAAGTATAGTTTTAGTAAATCATTGGAGAATATGACAACTGGGCTGATAACCAATGCTCCATGTTGTGCTCTCTGATGCTTAAATCAACCCCATGGGTTCGACGACCATCCTGTGGTAATCGTCACAGCTTGTCGTTATTCTTATTGAGTTGCTGAGTTGAATTGTGGTACTGGCGAAGACTATTGAAAATACCACGGACTGCAGAAAGGACACACAATTCTTGGAAAAAGTACAGACAGAGTGCTCCTTAGAGGCAAAGACGGCAAGATTCCGTCTTCCATACTTTGAATGGGTTGTCAAGAGAGACCCGTCCCTGGAGAAGGACACCATGTTTGGTAAAGTAGAGGGGCAGCGAAAGAGAGGAAGGTCCTCCGTGAGCTGGATGGACATCATGGCCACAACGATGGACTCCAGTAGGACAATCGCTGTGATGACGTGCAGGACTGGGCAGGGCTTCTGCTGTCCTATAAGTTGAAACCTACTCAGTGGTACCTAGCAACGAAGACGTGGTTAAGAGGTTCCGTTGAGTCAGTTCCAACTCATCCCAACCCAAGATCAAATAGAACAAAATGTCGCCTGGTTCTGTGCCACTATCCATATCGTTGTAATGTTGGGACCCATTTGCGTCAGTCTGTGTAGTCCAGAGAAACAAATTCACAGACACTCGTGTATATAGAAGAAAGAGCTATGTACACTAGAGGAATTGAATATTGAGAAAACAGCCCAACCCAGTCCAGATCAAGTCCTTAAGTCTGATATTACCCCATATGTCTGATACCAATCTATAAAGTCCTCTTCAGATTCATGCAAAACCTACAATGACACCGAATACAGGCCAGTGGGTGGGAAAGTCTTGTGGATCCAGTGGCCGTATAAGCATCTCAGTGCTGGCAGGGGTTTCCACGTGGCTTCTCCAGCTCCGAGGCTCTGGCTGCCATCAGCTGTCCCATGTGTCTTGTCAGTAGAGAGTCTCTCAGGGAGTCAGCATGTGTCCCGCCTACAGCAAGCTATTTATCTCCATGGTGCCACCAAATGAGGTCATCAAGCTCCAACTCGATTGACAAGCTAAGCTCCACCCCTTTGCTCTTAATCCTCTCAAATTGACACCGGATTATGTACCTACCACACTGTTGTTGCAGCCACAGTGTCCATTCCTCTGGTGGAGGACCTCCCTCTCTCTGCAGGGCTCTGCTTCTTTTGAGCTGATTTTCCACTTTACCACGCATGGTGCCCATTCTAGGGAATGGTGTCGCCTGATAATATGTCCAAAGAACATGAGACGAAGCCTCACCATTTTCCCTTCTAAGGGACAAGGCTCCATAAATTCACCAGAACTTATTGAACTTAAAGTAAAACAAAACTCATGCTGCATAAATCGTCCTACAGCAAAGCTGCAGGTGTCAACCTTTCCCACCAGAAAACACACATGAGAATATGCTACCTAGTAGAAGCTGCACAGAGACCACTTTTTGAGGGTTTGGGATTTCTATTCTCCTCTGGGCTCAGTTTTTTAGACTTAGATGAATTGTATTTCAATGGTAGCTATTATAGGTTTTAATGATGGATAATAATATTTCAACATATACTACCTAGCTGTTTTTAATGGCATAGCTTGAATCTATAAAAAGAGGAAGAAGTCATGTTCAATGGTGAAGAAAGCCTTCACCAAGTTTCCACATGGGGAATACTCAGAGCCAACTTCTGAACATCTGTGTCTGTATGAGGTGCTAGTATATATTGCTAGTTAGAGTAGAAGGAACCCTAGTAACATGATGTTAAGCACTCAAAAGCCGCCTGAAGAGGAGTCAACCGTTTCTGCCAGGGAGAGAAGACCTGCTGATCTGCTCCCATAAGGACCACAGTCTGGCACGTCTGAGGGGGACAGTTCTCCTCAGTCCCAGGGGCTCCCTGAGAGTCAGAATAAACTTGAGGACACACAGCAGTTACAGTGAGGCTGCCGGAGACATTGGGCCAATGAAAGCAACTCAACAACAATCTGCTGCCATTGAGTCAAGGCCGACACACAGCCAACTTACAAGAAAGGGTAGAACTACCCCTGTGGGGTTGTAGAATATAACTTTATGGGAGTAGAAAGCCCTGTCTTTCTCCCTCAGAGCCGGCTGGTGGTTTCAAACTGCTGACCTAACAGCCAGCAGCCCAACAAGTAGCTATTATTCCACCAAGCCGGCCAATGAAAGGGAAGATGAAATTCTAGGCCCCCATGGACAGCCTCTGAACTCAGACTACAGAGATTATGCAGGCTCCCTGAAATTAGGAAGCACAGAAGGACTCCCTTAAGCAAACACTCTTCCTTGTTATGTTTCTTAAGAGTACAAATTCCCCTTGTTTCAATTCCCTTCTTAATTGTGCGTCACTGAGTCCTGCTATGGAACAGTGAGACCCTGAGACAGTGGGGCTCGATCCTGTTCTTAGAGCAGGTCCCAGTTGGGCAAGGGGATGTCCCTGTGCCTGTCACCACCCTCGCTACATTTATAGATCTGGGGATTCAAGGCGTGCACAGCAGGGCTCCACGGTTTGCAGCAGCCGTGGCAAACTAGAGTCTCTGCTGTGATAAAGAGCCACAAAACCAGCTTTAGATCACAAGGACCTATGCCCAGTTCTAACTTACGAAACCAGGGACTTTCCTAGGGTATGTAAAACCGAAATCTCATTACTGTAGAGTCTGTTCTGATTGATAGTATAAGTGCCCATAGGTTCCCTAGACTGTGACTGGTGTGGAAACACACTGCTGCATCTTTCTCTCCGGGAGCCACGGGCCATCTTGGCTGCAAAGCTGTGTAGGAAAAAGGCCTGGCCTTGCAATTTTGCCCTATTTCGCTGGTGCTGACACTAAGGGGATTCATTTGGAAGAGAATGTTGAGTACCTATCCTTTTGAACATGCCACTCATTCTGAGATTCAAGATGAAAAGAGATACAAAAACAAAATAATGAGAAATACTATCAACAGGGAATGCAACGTGGAATGTTTTTGTACAGAGCTCAACTTACTGAAGTTCAAGACACAATGAAGCACACCAATTATGGCCATATTTAAAATAGAACATCTTTTCTCCCTCACAAAGGGAAGTCGTGTAGCTACCGCTTAGTAAACTCTAAACCCAAGAACCTAGAAACTTCTCCCCCTCCTCCACCCCACCGCCAAAACAGGAAGCATTTGGAGTTCATTTAAGGCTGTCTTACAGGCAGGTCACTATAACGCTTGGGGGAAAAACATCAACTCTCACAGAGCTTGATCTCCACATTGTACTCAAACTCATTGAAATGGAAACCATAAGGTGGGCGGTTGGAAACCACCAGTCACATCTCAGGAGAAAGATGAGGCCGTCTGCTCCTAGAAAGATGTAGTAGGGTCTCCATTTACAAAGGAACAGCTCTACTCTTTCCTGTAGGGTCGCTATGGTCAGGATCAACTTGATGGCAATGAGTTAAAGGAGGGCAAGAGGGCCTTGTACTGACTTTGGACACGTTACCAGGAAGGAGCAATCCCTGGGGGAAGATATCGTGCTGGATGAGGCAGGGAGTCAGTGAAAAAGAAGAAGACCCTCAATGACAGGGATTGGCACAGTGGCTGCTCTCATGGCCTTAAACATAGCAACAATTGTGAGGGTGAGGGAGGTGGACGACTGACCAGCTCTGTGGTATGCAGGGTAGAGTCACTATGAGTTGTAACCAGTTGGATGACAGCTACTAACAACAACGATCCCATCTTCTGAAGGAACCATAATTTCTAAATGTATATGCTCTGCAGGGAGTCTAAACACCCATACACCAAATGATGTTTGTAAAAACAGTTGCTGGTTGTTTGTTTTTATCCTCAACTGATTGGAATTGGGTCTACAAATTAGACAATTTCTTCATCGTGGGGTATAGTCACGCAGGTACTCTTATTGTTGTTCTGCATGTAATGTTCTGTGTTTAATGGGTTTATTTGGTCTCATAACGGGCTTTTTCTTTCTTTTTTTAGTCTTTTAACCAAAGATAGCTCCCGATAAACAAAAACAAACACAGCAAACCCACTTTAGGTTGCTGAGAAAATTCATCATACTTGCCCTTACATGATGACCTTCTTTGGGAAACCGCTCTGTTTTAATGGCTGATGTTGAGATTGCCAAGGGGCTGGGGGGGGAGGAGGGAGTCTGAGCTGGGCTGCATGCAGTGTGACACCCCCAGCAGTTCTTCTGGAGGAAGAGGAGACTCCATTTCCAGCTAGCATCACAGTCTTGGAAACTCACAGGGGCCATCCTACCCTGCCCGATCGGGTGGCCATGAGTCAGGCTTGACTCGATGGCAGCGAGTTGGGTGTGTATGGTTTTGTCTTAGGTGACAACTTGGATGGGTCTAAATTTGTCCCATATATTCCATTATCCTTCTGTAAATAAGCTCAAACTGCTTGTTGCCTTGAGTTAGCAAACAAACACAAATATAGAAAATAGATAGTCTTTGCTATTATTTTCAAAATTTGAATAAAACTGCAATGACTCATCCCTTATAGGAACAGTGCTCATGCCAGGCATTTTGTATTCAGAGACTGACTTTACCCTCATGCCTATCTGAAGACAAGAAAACGTTTTACATTGGAGATCCTTTTGAGCCATAAACTGAGTCTTGGAGTTTGGCTTAAAGAAAAAAAACTTCTGGGTGTATCTGGTCAGACCCCCTGAGGAGTTCTTTTATGGAAAGTCAAAGGAGGGAAAAGGTCATGTCTTTCCTAACCCTATCCCCCCACCCTCCCAAGCGTTCTAGCTCATTCACTCCCTCAGGAACCGGTTTTATTCATGCTGGATCCGTGACCACTCCCACACACACTTGAAAATCTTGATCTAGAATCTCTGTGGTCAGAGACTTCCAGACATCTCTGACTGCTGAAAGAAAGAAGAAGCTTGATCCTTGCTGCCAACTGCATGGTTCCTTTCTCTGGTTAAACATAAGGCCAGTCGCTGCCCAGAAATGGGTTGCTACACCCAGGGTTTTCCTGTTGAACAGGTTGCGAGCCCTGTGCTTGGTGGGCGAGGACTGTCTGCCAGTGGGGACTGTGGGCCTTTCCTCAAGGAGTGGAATTCCGGGGCACCTGTCGGGAACATGCCCACACTTGCAAATCCCCACCACAGACGCTCTCTGTCTTTCCGGGGCCCCTTGTGGATCGACTTTCGTTTTTTAATGAGCATACTTGCTCTATCATACTGTCCGTTTCTACTGTTCCTAGAAAACGTAATCCTGGTGCCAGAAAACACAAGGAGCTTTACATCCATAGAAGACATTCAGCTTGCTAGGTATTGATAACAATGCCTTTACATAGCACTTACTAATAGCAATGCCTTTACATAGCACTTACTTAATAGCAATGCCTTTACATGGCACTTACTTAATAGCACCTTCACAGGGTACATACATTTCTGTAGCACTTGCTGAGCACCAGGTTCAGGTTCAAATTCTCTACGGAAAAGAAGTCGGAAAGCATTGCCACTAGGCTTCCAGTGCATGCATTCATGGATTTAGTCCAAATGAAACATGCTTACAACATGCTTACAGCATGCTCTATGACCCATGGATGGCTGCAGATAAGTTCTCTCAGTAATACACTTGTCGTATTTTTGCTAGGGTGCCTTCCAAAAAAAAAAAAATCTAGTGGCTTCCAAGGGGATCCAGCGGGCCAGTTAAATTTAGGGCAGAGAAGTCAGCTCCGAAGGGTATGTTGTTTGTTCTGGGTGTTCCCAAAGCCGTGATACGTTTTCCTCAGCGGGCATAGAATGGACATGGGGGTCACTGTGAAGAAGATGTAAGAACACTGGAAACCACATCCAGGAAACTTCCCCGAGCAGGAGAAAAGTTTCCATCACGACGACGCACCTGCTCACCCTTCAAGAGTAACCCGGGCTGTCCTCACAGAATTTCACTGGCAGACCTCACCCCATCCACCCTTCGCCCCTGATCTTACCCCTCCGGATTCACCTTTGCACCCCAAACCCAAAGAACATTTCAAAGGAGCACTGTTTGACTCCCTCAAGGATGCCCCAGCTGCCATTGTGGCGTGGTGTAGATCAAAGAGGGTTGGGAGAAGGCCTGGAGAAATGGAAACCCCACCTTCAGGGGAGATTAGACCGAGCTGGGGGACAGGTCAAGAATCACTCGCTTCACACTTTTATATTTTTGTTTAGTGGGGTTCCATGATTTTAAAGCAGTACTTTCTGACGTACCTTTGTATATGAGTCCCTTTCACCCACCCAGCAAGTGGTGAGGCAGGCTCTGTTCTTCTCCCTGATTTTGCCAGTGTGTCCCTCTCTGTCAATTGTCCATCCCACTGGTCCTGCTCAGCATGTAGTCACATTGTTAGGCGGTGCCCATCAAGTCAACTAATGACCCATGACACAGAGTAGACTTGTCCCAGGGGGGGTTGTCGGCTGTAATCCTTATGGGGACAGATCCCTGGGTCTTTTGTGGAGCTGCCGAGTGCATGCAAACCATCACCCTTTCAGCTGAAACCTTGCCCTGCCAGGACTGTGTGTGTGTGTGTGTGTGTGTGTGTGTGTGTGTACATAAGGAGACGGAGTTTAAGAAACCGTCCCATGCAATCAAGGGCCCTGGCAAGGACAAAAAGCTGTGGTCACTAGGTTGGAAATTCAGACAAAAGTTGATACTGCAGTCTTGACCAAACTGTGTAGGGGAGACAGGCCCTCCTGCTGGATTCTGATGTTATAGTCTGAAAACAGCATTCCTCCTTCTCCTAGATGCCCCACTTGTCTGCTCTACAGGCTTTCCGCTGATTGGATGAGGCCCACCCATACCGTGGAGCAGGACTACCTTTTGGTATATCGTTTTTTATGCACTTAAAATGGTCATTAGGGCGGTGAACTGGGTGGGAAGTTATTTGAGTTCCACCACCGAGTCTGTGCCTTTAAGTACCACGCAAGTCAGCTTCTCATGTGGTGTATTTCTGAATAAGATTCTATTAGAGTCCGAAGTTGGGCGTCAATGGAGACCACAATGCCGGCCTCAGTCAGCCACCCTTCTCCAACATCGCAAGCCCCAAAGGTGCACATTAAACTGTGAAGAAAGCTGCCCACTTTTAAAAAGATATTTTATTGGCATGTAAGTCATGTATCGCACAACTGCTCACTTTTTTGACATTGTCCTTGCTGTGGGAAAAAAAAAAGCGAACAGACAGACCTGTGTGTAAATGCAGTTAAACCCCCATTTAAAGAATTGCTGGAGGAACAAAAATGTGCTTTTATTAAAGAAAAGCAGTTGGTTATTTCCAGAATGATTTTAGATGAAACAAAAATGACTTAAGCATCTTCATTAAACACTCCGACATCCAAAAAGAGCCCTTGGTAACTTGTGCATCATCTCTTTCTATGAATAGCAGTTCTCCATCATTTCTTCATGGCATTTGCAAAAATCAAACCAAAACAAAAAGATTTCAAACCGTAAGAGGCTTATAAATGAAGACTTCTGAACTTGTCTCTTTGCTCAATATTCTATTCTCCCTCCCGAAGGCGTCCATCCATGTGGCTGCATGGATGTCTACATAACTCAATAAAGAGCCTTGCGATCTGGTCACATCTCAACATAGCAGTCTGCTGTCGATGGGCACTAGGGTTGTTTGCAGTTTGGGCTCTGATGACAACGCCCAGGGGACTGTTCTTGGGCAATGTCTCTCAGAGCTCGTGTATAAGACTGCCTCTAGGATAAATATCTGAGAACTCCGGTGGCACAGTGGGTTATGTGTTGGGCTGCTGACCACAAGGTCAGCAGTTCGAAACTACCAGCCCTTCCATGAGAGAAGGATGAGGCTTTCTATTCCAGTAAAGAGCTACAATCTCTTAAACAAACAGGGGTGTTCTATGCTGTCCTATAGGGTCGCTATCAGTCAGAATCAACTCAAGGCAGTGAGTTTGGTTTGAGTGTAAATATCTAAGGTTGGAATTGTTGCTGGTTGGGCAAGCACACCTTCAACCTTGCCAAACTGTTTTCCAAAGAGGTGGTGCCAATGGACACGTCTATCAGAACGAAGGGATGTTCCCATTCTTCAGCGTCCTCACCATCGTTTGTTGGCTGCCTTAGATTTTGTTAGTGTGATGGGAATGTGGCTTTGAGTTCTCGGTTCTCTGGTTCCATGTGAAAGGAACATCTTAAATGTGAAGTGTCTCTTCAGACTTTCCATTGTTTGTTGTCTTTTTCTGATTGATCTAAGGAGTTCCTCAGTTATTGGGTTAAGTGTTCACTAAGTGCTTTTTTTCACCTTACACACCTCTCTTCCTCCTCTTTCTAGAGTTTTCTGATGAATAAAAGTTCTCACCTTAAATGAAATGGGCTTCTACAGGCCAACACACACACACACACACACACACACCAGTCTCCAGGGCCTGCAAGCCTGACAGAAAAAGGAGACAATCCTCAGGTCCTTAGGGCATGGAAAGAGGCCTTAAAGCAGACACCAAATAAACATGCTGTAAAGGATACAGGCTGCTACACTAGCTACATTACAATTAAGAACTGTTCACACATGTGAAGCATTGCCCTGTCCTCTTACCAATCACAATCTCTGGGGAGCCATCTCGCCTTCCAGCCATTTCTGTCTCACAGCTCACTTTTCCTTTGGAAACTCAAAACCAAGATTTGCATCGCTGTTCTGCTGGTTCTGCTGTGGCCATTTGCCTGAGAGGCAACGGAAACGTGCTCTGTCTGTCTCGGGGGCATGGAGTGGAACTTTCACTGCAGAGGAGTAAGTAAACATCATCTGGTTACCCGCTCCTGGCTCCCACGCACTGTTGTCTTCTTACAGACAGACCACGGACATTGCTTGGTGGCATTGCAGATATATTGGGGCATCAGAGATGGTCAGATCAGAGCTACAGCAAGGGGAAGGTGTCCCCTGAGTAGACAACAAGTCTATATTAGACAAGGTTTAGAAATACAAGGTTTGGTGTAAAAGGAAACATTTGCCGGTCCTGGTAGTTTATTTCCTGCTGTTTCTCAGCAGGTTGAACTAGACAAAAACTTGAATTCCAGCACATTTTTTGCTTATATTGGCAAATTGATTGTAACACGTATACAGAAAGGCAAGAGAGCAGCATAGCCAACCCAATGTTGAAGCATAACAAAGTCTGATGTACTCAGCCTGATGTACTAAGAAGCGGCAGCAATCAAGACACACTGATTTGGGCCCCACCATGGACAACTTTATCTGTGAAGCATCATCGAGGGCCCGGAAATCGACCAACAGATGGTCAACTGGCCTTTGACAAAGGAGCAAGGCGGTTCCATGGAGACGTGGCAGTCTGTCCAACAAATGATGTTGCAGCAACTGGACATAGACATGTAAAAAAATAGAAATGCTTGAAAGGGTGCATAACTGGTGGCTGTGGGTAAAAGCGTCAAGACAAGCATACTCTGAAAGGCCCTGTCACTGTAAGCCGTTTTGCACTGCAGAGTAGAAGGAAGCCAGAAGTGTCTATTAGTAGAGGAACCTCTCAGAGTATTTGGCTGAATCTTTAAATTTTAGAATCCTTCCTCTGAATCCTTCCATAAAAGCCCAAGAAGCTTTCTCAAATTCAGACATCACCAGAGGTGAGCATATCTTGCTCTGAGCAACACTGAGAGAACCAGAGCAGAGGACAGTATGTGTGGCTGAGACAGGGGTTGGCTGATTTGCTTAGCTGAGTAGATGGGCCATTTGGGGTTTTCCTGCATTCGATGTATACCACAGTTGGCAAATCACCAGGAAGTTGGCCGACCCGATGACTGTGAAGGAATGAATGATGCCCTTCTGCTTTGACGTTTTCTAGATATGGCATCGCCACCTGCACAGTGGCTTTCCAAGGTCCCTCGCCAAATGGCAAAATGGGGATCAAAGAGACTCTGGTTCTTGTGGCCCCTAATCCAAGGCTTTTCCCACTTCAAAAGAGGGTCACCATGGTGGCCATGGACTTTGTCATAAAAGCTACTGACAAAGCCATGAGCCAGGCTATCCTCTCCCACCAGACACAGCCTTAAGCGCTGCCCAATCATGCTACAGCAGCCACACCGTGAAAACGCAAGGGTGCAACAGTGTAGCCCCAGAAGGCTCTTACTAAGACCCGAAACTGGATGCACAGGCCCCAACCACTTGTCAGCAAGTCACTCCTGACTCTCGGCAACCCCACGTGGTTCTGTGCTCCAGAGGGTGCTCACTGGTCAGGATCTTCCAGAAGCAGATGCTCTGAGCGTTCTCCTGAGCTGTCTCTGGATGGATTTGAGCCGCCCACCTCTTGATGAGAAGCTAAGCACTTACCCATGTTGCCACCCAGGAACTCCACAAGAGCACACACCCACTGCTGCCAAGTCAAGTCTGACTCATAATGACCCTGTAACTCAGAGGAGAACTGGGGATCCAAGAGTGAACCCTTTGTGGACTTGCTTTGCCATGTCTTTCTCCTAAAGAGCATCGTTGGGGAGGAGAGACTGCCAGTCCTTCCATTAGCAGCCAAGGGCAGAAGCACTGTACTACTAGGGCTCCTGGAACAGAGCGTAGGCGGTGCTTCGTGCAGTTTTATGGCTGAATGGAGTATGATGTATGACCGGGCCACTAAACCTGTCGTGAGAAGCCCACAGTCCATGAATGGGCTTCCCTTTAGGTCTCACATTCTCAAAATAGCCAGCTAAAGGTTAGCTGGGATGGCTCAATTGATTAATGATAGCAAGTAAAGACAGCAAATTGGGTTGCTGTCGAGTTCAGCCTGGGAGTCCTGGGTCGTGCAAACGGTGAAGCACTTGACTGCGAACCAAAAGGGTGGAGGTTCAAACTGCCCCAGAGATGCCTCAGGACAAAGCCCTGGCGATCTGCTCCCAAAAATCAGCCCAGGAAAACCGCCATGGACCATGGATCTATGGGCAGTAGGGTGTCAGGGTTACCTGTTGCAGGACACAATGGATGCATGTATGGACTGTGATATGAGTTGTATGAACCGCCAATGAAATGATCTTTTTTTTAATTCACTTCCATCGATTTGGACTCAGCAATCCATTAGGCCGAGGACAACGGCCCCCTTGGGGTTTCTGAGACTTGAAATCTTTACAGAAGCAGATAACCTCGTCTTTCTCTCTCTGATCTGCTGGTGTGTTTGAACCACTGACTACGGTGAGCAGTTTGGTGGACATTATTGGACTGAGAATGCTTTGTTTCACAACCCACCCAGCTAAACCCTAGCTGTCCTGGGATAGGTCATGAGTGAAACCTCACGTTCAAGAGCACCTTTTACTCTTCCACACTTAATCTTTCCTGAATTCACAGACCTCTGGTCATCTCCATTGGAGAGCTGAAGAAATGGACCCAACAAACTGAGAGAGCCACAGTCACACTGCTGGGGGACGCGGAGACATCCGGAATGAAATGAGGTGCTGATACCAAGAGCTCAAGTAGAAAGCAAATGTTTTGAGAATGATGATGGCAACAAACGTCCAAATGTGCTTGACACAATGGATGGGTGGATGGATTGTGATAAGAGCTGTATGATCCCCAAAAAAATAATTAAAAGAAAATGGGCCTTTCCGGGCCCTGGGGTAGTTCTTCGACAAGCTAGGGACCCCTTGAACCCCAGAGGCAGGCGTTTCTGCGCGGTGTCCTCCATGCTGTGCCTAGTGTGGTGTAGGGCCCCAACACAGCCACTCCCAGAGTGGATCCCGTCAGAGAGAGGCCGCAGGCTTCAGGGGCCAGGGGCACCCACTGAGCTGCGTGCTTCTCATGGCATGTCGTCCTGGGCCTGCGGGTAGCTTCCCAGCCTCCTAGACATCAAGTTTATCTCTTGTTTATAACAAAATGATCATTATTTTGTCGCTGTAGGACTTAAATGAAAAACTGTTTACAAAGCACAGAGCCCAGAAGCTGGCAGAGTACAGTCAGAGAGCAGAAACTATTAGCCAAATGTGTCTAATCCCCCTCACCCCTCAGCTAATACTTCAGTTCCGACCAAACCTGGTGCAAGACACTGTAGCTTAAAATAGAGCAACTGCGGAAGGTTTCCCAGCCCGCTCTGCTGCCCCACCCAGTTGGCCCAGCAAGGCTGTCTCAGGAACAGCTCTGATTCATACTAGCTGCCTATGGGGCAATTTGAAGTCCCACAAGGCTGTGTTGCCCTTGGCTGCATCCCAAATGCCCCCACACCCAGTTCCCCTGTCTGCAGAGAGAGAGAAATCACAGCAAGGGAGCATGTGTGTTTCTGAAGAGCCCCTGGGAACCAGCTGCCCTCTGAGTCTTGGTGTGGGTGCTGCTGATGGCTGAGAAACCCGGCTTCCAGGACGCCAGCTTGGGGAGAAAAGGAGAGGAGAGGCATGGGTGGCTTGCACACCTACGGGCAGTTATTTTATATTTACAGCTCTCTGCACCTGATATAAGAAAATGAGTTGACTTCAGTCCTGTGAGCATACCTGCTCACTTGTTTGCACTGACTTATTAAAATAATAATAATACTTTGTTTCAAAACATATTTCCTGAAAATTGCACTGAGTCATCCCACTGAGGCAGCTGTGGCCCATTCAGAGATAGATGGCCCTGTGAAAGGGACATTTTTCAGATTCACATGAGTTGTGCCTGTCCTCACCACTGCCCACTGGCTGACCCCACGCCCCCTGACATTCATTCCCCCACCCACTTGGGAGTCTGGCGGCTGCACGCTCCTAGCCCCCACCCCCGGGTCCCTGGAAGCCACAGTGGCAGAATGGTTTAGGCCGGCAAGGGCAGGGCAGGCAGGGGGAGGGACACCTGGGGAGCCAGCTG
This sequence comes from Tenrec ecaudatus, assembly GCF_050624435.1. Classification (NCBI taxonomy): domain Eukaryota; kingdom Metazoa; phylum Chordata; class Mammalia; order Afrosoricida; family Tenrecidae; genus Tenrec; species Tenrec ecaudatus. The sequence continues at coordinate 17,275,494 of NC_134544.1, forward strand.
CTGTTTTATTATTGGCCCATTGATTCCAAGTTGATTTCGGTTGACTGGGGCCCCAGTGTGTGAGAGTTCAACTGCTCTATAGGGTTTTCAAAGGTGTGGCCCCTTTAGAAGCAGATCTCCAGGAGGCCTGTCTTCCAAGAGGCTGCTGTGTGGGTTTAAACCACTAACCTTTGGGTTTGCAGTTGAGTGCTTACCATGAACAACTTCTTCTTCTTCTCTTTCTCCTGCCTCTTCTTCTCCTTCTTCTCCTCCTCCTTCTCCTTCTCCTTCTTCTTCTTCTTCTTCTTTTTAACGCGAACTTCTTGATAGCTGTGTCTGTCTGAATAAGTCTCTTTCATCCTAATACCCACTGGAGACCATGTTCGGCTGCTGATTCAGAATCAGTAGGTCAGAATCTAAATCATGCGACCTGAAGGGACTTAGTGGTTCCCATCATTCATGTGCTAGACCCTCGTGGGGAGTTTAAGACAGGACTGCAGCAGGGGGCCCACCCAGACTTGCTGACACTGACGCTCTAGAGTTGAGGCCCACATGTTAAATAGCCACAAATGACTCTCATGTGCCACTAGTCTAGTCTGGCGGCTTTTAAATATTCCCAAAACGTGTCCTGCTGAGGTGCCTATGGCCTGGACTCAGGATAGGCGGCTCTGGGAATGGACACCCAGGAAGAGAGGACAACTGCCATGGCCATCCCTTTCAGGCCTGGGATCCCTCATGGAGTCAGTTTTCTTGAGCCATATATGGGGTGCATCTGGGAGAGCTTACAGAGCCTTAAACAAAACCCTCTGCCATCATGTCAATTCTGCCTCACAGCGACCCTATCCAAACACTCACTGCGATCAAGTCGATTCCGACTCAGAACAGCCAACGGGACAGGGTAGAACTGCGCCCCGTGGACATCCGAGGCTCTCGCTCTTTAAAGGAGCAGAAAGTCTCCTCTTTGTCTTGCCAAGTGGCTGCTGGCTTTGAACTGCCAGTCTTGTGGTAAACTCCGTGTGCAAGCCCCTATCGCACCAGGGTTCCTTTAGCAGCCGTATAGCCTGTCTCATAAGGACTGTGCATTGAAGGAAAGCCAGGGGAATTTTCTTTCTCTTCTCTTAGAAGTCAGCACCAGTCAGAATCTACGAAGGGACTGGGAATCAGGAGATGGACAATGGCTACTGTATCTCTGTAAATGCATTATGTAGCACCCAAGCAGATCATGCCACAGTATGAAACGCACCCATCTCCTGGAATTGCTGTTAGTGCCGTTTATATAGTTAACCTACACCCGTTAACTGCCGACACGTGAACTTGGACTCTCTGTCAGGGCATAACCGTGCTCCCTGGGATTTTCAATGGCTGCTTTTCTGGAAGTAGATCACTAGGCCTTTCTATCAAAGAGCCTCTGGGTGGACTTGAACCTTAGATCTTTAGGTTTGCAGCTGAGCATGTTTACTGTTTTCATCCTCCAGTGACTCCCGTTATCTTAGACATCTCCGAGGTCCATGGATTTATACATCGTGCAAGCTGGAATGCAGGGGCCACAGCAGTTTCTATGCCCACGGGGTGGGTGGGGCCTGAGCTCCAGTACTGTCTTAAACTCCCCAGGAGGGTCCAGTGTGAGGCTGGCTGAGAACCACTCAACCCTGCTTGGCCCCAATGATTCAATCTGCCCCTACTGAATTAGCAGTCAGACACAGTCCTCCAATGGTCAGCATCAGAACGGGGCACGAGTTTAGTGTCATGGGTTGTGTTAGTCTGGGTACTTTAGAGAAACAAATCCACAGAAATTCATGTATAAGACAGAGTTTTATATAAAGGTTAAGTGCATCAAGAAAACACCCCAACCCAGGGCTGCCCAAACCCACAAGTGCAATATTAAGCCATATGTACAATATCAATCCACAAAATCCTCCTCCATCTCACAAAACACACACTATGATGCCGACTGTGGGAGGAAAGCTGAATCGGTGAGCATCTGAAAGCATCTCAGTGCTGGCAGGGGTTGCCACATGGCTGCTCCAGCACCCAGGGCTGCATTGGAATAGTCTGCACGGCTTTTCCTTAGAATGTTTTGCAGGAAGTGAGCCTTGCCAGCTGAAGCAGAGAACTGGCTAAGGAGGCTCCACTCTGATCTGACCATCATAAAGTAAGAGACCAAAGAACTAGAAAGGAGAGGCTCACTGAGCCATTTATCTCTGCACCCTCCAATTAACCCCACATGTGTTTATCGGCCAAGTTGGCACAATAAACTTTAACTATCTCATGGGTATTAGGATTTAAGAGACTTATTCAGGCAGGCATATATCACAAGAAGTCCCCTTAGTTTCTCCAGAGTCCCTGGGTGACACAAACGGTTAAGTGGTTGAATGACAACCAAAAGGTTAGTGCTTCAAACCTGGAGATCTGCTTCTGAAAAGGTCACGCCTTGAAAATCCTACTCTGTACACACTAGGTCCCCGGGAATTGGATCAACCTGGAATCCACTGGGGTGCCCATACTCCAGAGTTTCTGCCTGACTTGGTGAAGAGGTTTCTTGAATAGGATCTCTGAAGTTATCCTCTGCTGGGCCTTTTCAAGGCCTTAGAGATCGAGGTGATCTCTTGGTTTCACTTTACTCGTTGACTTAGAGATCGATTTGCTCTTTCAGTTTTACTCTTGGCACTCTGCTTTGTTCCTTTGATTTCTTGTCATTGACTCTAATACCCATCTTCGCAACTTCATCGTGAACTCTCTGGGGGTCATATATAAACTTGAGTGTGCTCTCCGCCATCATTGATCCCAGTCTCTGGAATAAAGTGAAGTCTTTTTTTAAAATCATTTTATTGGGGGCTCATACAACTCTTATCACAATCCATACATACATACATACATACATCGATTGTGTCAAGCACATTTGTATATTTGGTGCCATCATCATTCTCAAAACATTTGCTTTCTACTTGAGCCCTTGGTATCAGCTTCTCATTTTCCCCTCCCTCCCACCCCCCCCTTGAACCCTTGATAATATATAAATTATTATTATTTTGTCATGTCTTACACTCTCCCATGTCTCCCTTCACTCACTTTTCTAATGTCTGCGCCAGGGAGGGGGTTATATGTCGATCATTATGATCAGTTCCCCCTTTCTACCCCACCTTCCCTCCACCCTCCCAGTATTGCCACTCTCACCACTGATCCTGAAGGGTTCATCTGTCCTGGATTCCCTGTGTTTCCAGTTCCTATCTGTACCAGTGTACATCCTCTGGTCTAGCTGGATTTGTAAGGCAGGCTTGGGATCATGAAAGTGGGGGGAGAAGAATTTAAGAACTAGAGGGAAATTGCATGTTTCATTGTTGCTACACTGCACCCTGACTGGCTCATCTTCTCCCTGAGACCCTTCTGGAAAGGGATGTCCAGTTGCCTACAGATGAGCTTTGGGTCCCCACTCCACACTCCACCTCATTCACAATGATATGATTTTTTTGTTCTTTGATGCCTGATACCTGAACCCTTCAATACCTCATGACCACACAGGCTGGTGTGCTTCTTCCATGGAAGTGAAGTCTTAATAAAGTCTTAAGTGAATGATCCAATGGGTGAATGTTATCCAGACACAAACCTACTGCCATCAAATGTCTTTCAACTCAGTTAGCCTCCTCGCTCTCCTGTGAAATAGCTGGTGGATTTTAAGCCCCGACCCTTCCATTAGCAATCCAACCCCAACTCAGCAGAGCCACCAGGTAAATGATATTCAGTCTTCTTCTTGATGGACCTCTCTGGTGCATTTGACCTGTTCATCATTGCCTCTCCTTCCTGGCTTGAATGATGTTGAACACTCGCTGGGGGCCCAGGCCTCGCTTTCTCTGTTGCTATCTAGTCGATTTGGACTCATGGTGAGCCCAGGTGTGCAGAACAGACATCTCCCTTGGGTTTTCAAAGCTGTGACCTTTCAGAAACAGATGCCCAAGCCTGCTTTCCAAGATGGCTCTGGGCAGGTTCCAATTGCCAACTTCCTGGGTCTTTTCTCTACACATCCCTAAAGGCCTGGTACTCCCACATTTACCTCTCCCATTCTCTGCTCAATTCTAGTTGGTACCATTGATAGTCATATGACTCATAGACTTTGGGTCATGTTCTTCCTTGAGCTTCACAGTTGGGTAGCCACAGTGCATGCCACTTATGAGTCCCACACATAAGCCGTGCTGGCTAGGATTTTTGGTGACAACATGGAACCTATAAGAAGATAGGGATGGGGTTTAGCCTGTAAACCAGTCGTGCCTTGATGATCTCATTTGGAGGTGACATCGAGTGAAATGGCTCTCTGGAGGTGGGTCTCTCTCTCTCTCTCTCTCTCTCTCTCTCTCTCTCTCTCTCTCTCTCTCTCTCTCTCTCTCTCTGCCTTCTCCTTCCTGTTGATACCACGTGGAGATCTGTGAGGCCCTGTGGTGCTCCCTCCCACTGCCATTGGAGCATGAGACTCCCTGGACTCTGCATCATTGCATGTGGCTGCATGAGTCTGAAGAGAGACTAACGGATTAGTATCGGACTTAGAGACTAGTATCGGACTTATGAACTTGATCTGGAGTGGGTTGAGCTGTTTCTTGATATACAATTACTTCTCGATATAAACCTTTCTCTTACGCATATATGAGTATCACTATATTTGTTTCTCTAGTCAACTCAGCTTAAGACATAAATAAAAGCCAACCAACATCACCTCTTATTTATATCTCAAACCCATTCCATCTTCACTATCAAAACTGAAGACTTTGTCATCTTTCTTTAACAGGCCTTGCTGTGTCACTTGATTTGAGACTCATGCACCTAAACCTATACACGTATCAGACTGAGATCTCTCAACTGTCGACCTTTTGAGTTACCCCTAGTTGTGAACTTATACATAAGTTCAAACATCCCACAAAGTAAGTTCTAAGCCCCTTAATATGGCAAAGTAGGCCCTGTTGTCTCTCTGGCCTCTAACCCTGCCTCTCCTACCTCAGACTTATGGTTCAGCAGTATCACAGTGTGTCCTATGCCAAGCTGATTCTCACCATTATGCAATGACTAATGCTGTTTTCCTCTGTGAGCAATACAGAACTTAACATCTCCTCTAAGACCTCATGACGGGCAGTCTGCAACAGGACTCTTGATAATGCCTGGCTCTGTATACTCACATCCTCCATCGGCCCCACCAAGTGACTTGTTTTCTGACAGAGAATCCATCAAAAGCGCTGGGGTGGCACTTCCATGATATGATGGTTTGATTTTCTGTCAACTTCATGTACCTAGGTGAAGGTGGGGTTGGCGTCCAACTTCTCAATCATATCACAACCTGCTGACACCTCCTTGAGGTGTCATCTGTTTTAAAAGAGAGACACTGGGGAAAGTGGAGCCTCTCTTGCCCCATTTCCCTTCCTGTTTGCCTGGATTATGCATCTGACTCTGGGGTACATGTCCCAGTGCAGCTTGCTGACCCCCCGGGAGCTGTGGCGCCCTGCCATGTGCCTATAGATCCACTGGCCCATGCCCCCTCAGCCTCCCGCTTCACACACCGGCAGCTGTGTGCCTCTGAAGAGCGCCCAGCTAGCACCTGACCGGTGCTTGAGTTGGACAGGGCAGGGCTGCTTTCTTAATAGAAAATTCTCCCCTGGTGTAAAGTTCTTTCTTTTTTCATTTGAAACGAACTCGTATGTCACTAAAAGAAGCCAAGTCCGCTTCAGTTTCACTTGACCACCTTTTATAGTCATGCGGACCCCAGTTTAGACCCCAGGGGGATGAGACCTGGAGGAATCTAAAGGCTGTGACCCTTCCCTCTTGCTGTGTTGGCTTTCTTTCTTTATTTCTATATTCTGTGTAGTTGTGCAGACCATCTCACTGAACAAAAGCAATAATGGGACCCCTTTGGGCCCCCATCAATGTGGTTCTTTTTGACCCCCACCCATGCCGTCTCCCTCCCTATATCATTTCCTGTTCCTCCCCACTCCTGCCCTCGCTCTCATGCCTGGCCTCCTCATAGTCTTCAAAGTCTTATCCTTTGGTGTGAAAATCACTTTTCTTTTCCTTTGTTTTTCCTCATAATAATGTTGTCATTGGATACTTCGCTGGATAGGATTGACAAACTTGGCTAAGCGTTGTGTTCTCTAGTTCTGTCCATGGCTCTTGGTAACAGAGTCGTCATTAATCTTTATTGATTCATAATATTCCATTGTATGAATGTTCCAGAATTGTTTATCCAGTCCTCTATAATCAAGAGTTTTTGTTTGCTTCTATGTTTCCACTATTCTAGAAATTGTTGTTGTAAACATAGGTGTACATGTCTCTGTCTGTGTTGTGTTCGGCAGGGGATATACCCAGCAGAGGGATTTCAGGACCCTAAGGTAATTGAATTTGAATTGGTTTAAGGAAGCTCCACACAGCTTTCCATATTGTTTGGACATAAAGCTCTTTCTTATACCTATATGTGTGTCCCTGGTTTTGTTTTTCTAGAAAATTCAGCCTCACACATCTGAATTGGTCATAAAAGAGGGTGACGGGTGTCTTGTTTGCATTCAACCTCTTTCTCATTCTTCCCAAGAGCTTTCTCTGAGGAAGCAAGCCCGACAGGGCCATGTGGCAAGAAATGAAGCGTGGTCTCTAGTGCCCATGAGGAACTGAACCCCTCGGGACAACGGCCCTCAAGGAATTGAGCCCTGCCAACAACTCCACTTGAACCTTCAAGTGAAACCACAGCCGCAGCTGATGCCTTGATTACAGCTTTATAAGAGGCCCTGAAGTAGGGATCCCCCATTAACCCATGCCCAATTTCCTTATCCACAAACTGTATGAGATAATAAATATGTGCTATTTTAAGACCACAAAGTTTGGGGGGTTGGTTGTTACACAGCACTGCCTAAATAACACACTTATCTCCATGTGGTGAAGGGAACTTTCTGAAATATGGCTCTTCTATTCATGCCTAGTAATCCCACCCAGTCAAGTGATTGGGTAGGATCCTGCGAATAAGATGTATGAAACACTAACAGAGGGAACTGGTGTGTGTTTGCCATTCCTCTTGGTATAAGAAAGCCATCTCAGAAGCAGGAATGGACAGCAAGAAAGAAGAGCCACCGGTAGGCTCTGAGATCTGAATAGCAGAGGTAGCAGAGAAACCAAAGGTCACACCAAGTCAAGGTCATGAGGCAAAGCAGAATGATGTCACTGAGACCATGAGGCAGAGTAGCAAAGCAGCACCAAGGTCGTGAAGTGGAGCCATGGGCTTCCCAGACCACAGAACAAGGCAGAGGCCAAGGGACCACATGGCTGAGAGGAGCGCCAGGGAGAAAGAGGGATGTAGCTGCTGGCTGGCTAAGAAGAGGCACTGCTGTGGACCAGAGACTGAATCCCTTCTGATCCGGTCTTGTAGAAACTTGTTAACTCCCCTAATAAGCCCCATCATCATGAGTAGTGTCTGGGAGTTCAGGTGGCCATGGCAACAAATTATTGAGCCCAGCAGAGAAGTAGAGAGCTGTGAGAGGGGGAGCTGGTGTCCGAGAAGGGTACAGAAGGATGGAGGATGGAGGTGTGTCTGACCTCTATCTTGTGGCAATCAACGTCCTTGTGATGTGGAGTTGGAATCTCTTTCTCCCTGGGTGTCCAGAGGAGTTCAGACGTGGTTCCCAAGCCTTGCCTCACTCAGTCAATATCTGTTCCATGAAGATCTAAATACTCCTGCCATTCTCTCTCTCTCTCTCTCTCTCTCTCTCTCTCTCTCTCTCTCTCTCTCTCTCTCTCTCTCTCTCTCTCTCTTCCTCCTCCTTCTCCTCCTCCTCCTCCTTACAGCCTCCCCACTCTGTGTGCTCTCTTCTAGCATTGTCGTTACAGAATTCATTACAGCTATTCATATTTGTATGGATGACTCTTGTGTCAGAGAAACAAATTCATAGAGACACACATATGTGTATAAGAAAGAGGTGTATATACAAGAGGGATTATACATTCAGAAAACATCCCAACCTAGTCCAGTCCAAGACCATAAGTCTGATATTAGCCCATATGTCCTATGCCAATCTATAAAGTCCTCTTCAGACTCATGAAACACATATGATAAAGCCAAATGCAGGACTATCACAAGCCAGTGGGTAGAAAGTCTTTGAGTCCAGTGGTGTTGTAAGCATCTCAGTGTTGGCAGGGGTCTCTCTGTGGCCTCTCCAGCTTCTGAGGTCTGGTTGCGTCCATGTGGCTTGTCTTCTGCAATGTCTCCCAGGGAGCAGCAGGGAGAGAGAGAGAGAAAGAGAAAGATGTCTCCCACCTCCAAAGGAGGAAGTACCAGATTTCCCAGAATTCTCAGGGGAAGGCCAGGCCCACACAGAAGTCTCATGAGCTATCTCCAGATTGACTCCACCCTTACACTCTTCATCCTTAAATTGACACCAGATTACGTGACTACAACAACTCCACTCAATTTACAGACCTTTGGGGTCCGTGGCATGGCTTTTGAATTATACTGTTGTTTCTGTATCGCTTAGGGTCCAATGTTGGCAGGTACCTTCAAAGGTTATCTTACAACTCAAGAAAAGTGAAAGGTAATGAGTGAACAACACGATGAAGACAATTCATGTCACCAAACTGAACCTGTGAAGAGTGTAGCTATAGCTAATGTTCTGGTTTGCTTGTTTGTTTTGCAAATGTTTTTAACCTAGATATTTAATGATGTCATGGTTGAACATGTGAGTCACTATCATTGTGCGAAAGGGGAAAAGTAAATTAGATCTCCATTATACATAGATGAGCTTAAGGTCCAGTTGGGGGAGGTAGACCCAGAGTCAGCATAAATGTGGATGAAATAGATGTTGGATCATGACAAGAGCAATGCACTATGGGAACATAAAAGATGGACTGCCGCTCTGCTCTACGGAAATCTAAGACTTCTCCAACAAGGGCCTTGGAGGAATCGAGAGCTTTGAACCATAAAGATGAAATGGAAAAGAATCCAAACTGGACAAAAAGTGTGAACAGATTCAGGTAGATAAAGATCTAGCAGGAAGAAAGATTCAGGTCTAGAGTCCCAGAGAGAAATTCAAATGGGGACAGAAGTCGGAAATAGATTAGCTCAAGAGGGGCACCTGAGGTCATTACTTTGGGAGACCAAGGTTGAAAGCAGAAGCTTGGGGAGGTGACATTTAAAGAGCAAGAGGAAAGAGGAACTTCCTGAGAAGCAAGAAGAGAGCTCCAGGCACATGAGTCACATGCCGTTCACTTTACATACCCATGGAGGAGGAGATGCCAAGCCCCCCCCCCGCACCCCCCCCAGTGGGGGTGGGGGGTGGGGACAGGACAGGATGCAATCTCACAAGAGGCCCTGGGGTGTGGCAGCTAGGGATCTTAAAGAAAACTGTACCTACAGAGAAACTCAAGAGACAGAAGATGGATTCAGGACCATACGAGTGTAGCACATTTGAGGAAGTCGGCCAAAGAAGAAATGGTTCCGGTGGTAACTGGGTAGACTGGCCAGTTAGGACTTTGGAGTTGCTATGGGAAATAAAGTCATACCTGACCCTGCCTATATTTTCTCTGCTCTCCAGCAAACCCCTTCTCAGTTTCAGACTGGGACGATTCTGGACCATTTATCTCTTCTGCTAAGCTGTGAAGTCCATGACGTCACAGAGGAAATTGAGCAAATCTTTGCTCACTCAGGACACACTTCATCATCCCAACAAAAATCATGATAGCTGTTGGTTGTTTGTAAGATCTTTGAGATCCCCTGCAATCTTTTCTATTGTGTTGTTTTCAACAACCATTTATTGGGGGGCTTCTAGCCTACCTGACAGGCCCTGGACCAAATGCTCAGCATGCATGATGTCTTTTAATCCCCCTAGCAAGCTTGTGATCAGGACAGGGCTGGGGTCCTGTGATGACTGCTCATAGCATTGGAGCCAAAAGGGAAGATTTAAACATGGGATTAGCATCTTTAGACTGGAACCCTCAACGTTCCATCTGCCAAAGGTTCACATGGCCTCCTCCTACTCTACCCAGGGCCACCAACGCTCTTGATTTGCCCCAGAAAGAGCAGGGTTTCCAGCACTTGAGACTTTCCGTCTTAAACCAGGGCTGTCCCAGGCCAGTCCAAGTGCCAAGGGACTTTCTAAAAGGACAGTGAAGCAAGTATCACCAGTGAATTCCATCCAAACAGTCTCATCAAGTGGATGGAGTTAATTCCATCCAGTCTCATCAAGTGGATGGAGTGAATTCCATCCAGTCTCATCAAGTGGATAGAGAATGAGAGAAGGGTATTTTTCTAAATGGAAAGAGCTATACTCGGTCAGGTAGGCAGCTTCTCCTAAAAGTTGTGTGGCTTGCCATCCCCCCTCTCCACCACCCTCCCCTCGCTTTATGGCTGGTCCACCTTTCTTCCTTGTTTATGTTCATCTCTCAAGGCTGGAAGAAAAATCCAGCTTTATCGCCCAGGCCTGGGGCTTTCCCGGGGCCCAGCAAAGGTCTGTGGCCTCCATGGCAACCAAAGGAGTCATTTGTGAAGCATGCATGCAGCTTCCTTATACGCTCCTTCAACTACACCTTGAGAGTTAAGCTGAGTGGTAGCCTTAATGGGATACTGATCCAACGCGCTCTCCTTTTCAGTGAGACACCCCTCAGCATTCCAAAGACTGAAAATGAAATACTTTTCCTCACTTTAATTTTGGGTGCTGTGTTACTGTATTATGTGGTTGTATTGTGTGTATTGTATTATGTTGTTATTATGTATGTTGTGCCTTTTTTTTTTTAAGAAAAAGGGAGTGCTCCCTCCCAGCTGGCCCTCTGTTTTCTGGTGAACTGATAAACATATCTGAGTCTTGAACACAAAGCATTTGGGAGACTTACTAAAAAAGGAACCTTCAAGAAATGAGAGGGTTTCCTTTTAAATTGTTTAGACAGTAAAAAGTGGATTCACTGGTCCCTGCCCCCAACACTTGTCTGAAATGAGTCATCCAGAAGGCAGTCTGATTAATTTAGTTGTTTTCTACAGGGTCCAGTAAATGAGAGAGCGAGAAAGAGCGTATACAGAGAGAGAAAGAATGCAAAAGAAGGTAACAAGGGATTGGGAGGAGAAAGAAAGGAAGAGGTAGAAATGCATGGTGGTTCCACATTGGACTGTTCACCTCAGAGTCAGCAGTTCTAAACCACCAGCTGCTCCATGGAAGGAAGATGAGACTTTCTACTCCCATAAAGAGTCAAGATTCTACTCTGCCCCATAGGATTGCTGTGAGTTGAAATGGGCTTGATTGGCAGGGAGTTTTGTTGTCTCTCAGACCTCCACCGGGGCTTGTCCAATGTGGTCTGGCAGTAAGAGTACACGAATGGGCTGTTTTCACTGCTTCTCTGAGCTCTTCTCGTTCACACTGACACGGACTCCTGCAGCTCCCATTGACAAAACGCCAGCCGACGGGTGGGCACTTTCATCCCTCACAAATTCCCTTCCAGGATTGTGAGGAGGCACTGCCCCCGTCACTGGCTGGTTCCGGCTTCAAGGACAAGAAAGGACATTCCCTGAGGTCTGGAATTCCTTGCTGGCGATTGGAACAAACAGCTGCCCAAGAGGAATGCCAACGGGTGCTGCACTTCTCAATGTTTCCCCACCTCTGTTGGCTTAATAATTACCCTCCCTCCTTCACAAGGCCCCGGGACTTACACGGGAGTTATATTATTGCCTGAGGCGCCAGGGTCCCAAGTGAACCAACTGGGCTCTAGGAAGGGATTCTGGATACCTGGGCCCATGCTGGGAGGTGTTTTGTTTGTACCGCCCTGGGAAAAGCAGACAGGTGTGAGCTCAGAAACGCACAAGTTCAAATCCTGTGCCTTAAATTTATTTGACCGTTGAGCTGGGGACCTTCCATGGCTGATTCACGGAAGTAGTTTCGGCCATTGTAAAATAGGGAAGATGAAATTCAGCTTCTGAATGGGAGGAGATCAGTGAGCAGTACGTAGCAAAAGCCACACTCGTTAATGACAATTCGACACTGTGGAACAAGGTAAAACTGTCCTTGTGGGTTTCCGAGACTGTAACTCTTTATAGGAGTAGAAGCCTTGTCTTCCTCCCAAGGAATGGCTGGTGGTTTCGAATTACTGACCTTGTGGTTACCAGCCCAACACATAACTACTATGCAACCAGGACTCCTTAGCACCACATGGAATAGTGAAACTTTGATTCTAAAGAGAATGCCATGTCGTGAGGGACCAACATGAAGCTCTTATCTCGTGGAAGCTTCTTCCTAGAAATACAGACCCAAAGCAGCACTACCGAAGGTCATAGAGCCAGTGACTGCGACTCAGGTTCCCTAGAGCAAACTTTATAATAATAATAACAATAATAAGCAGCAGGATTTGATCTCCATCTCCCAGTGAACAAACATTCGCAGTCTCTTCATAGTACAGAATCTTTTAAGACTTCCCACTTTAAAAAAAACAAACAAAAAACAGCTTGACCCCAAAGCAGGTCAAGTCCAAAACTACTCGATGGGGGTCCTCTTTCTGTTTCTGAAGGTACCACATGAATCAGGTTCTCATGGAAATACAGGCAAGAGGTGTCAGGGAAGAAGGGATGAGAGTAAATGGCTTATGGTTGCTGAGTTTACAAATTCAAAACGCCCTGGCCTAGGGACACGCTGACACTTCCTCTCCCAAACCCCAAACCAAAAAGCTCACTGCCACCCAACCTCCAAAACCCAAACACCACTGCCACCATGTCAATGCTGACTCATAGTGACCTGCTGTGCGTTTCCAAGACCGCAATGGTTTATAGGAGTGGAAAGCCCAGGCTTTCTCCTAAGGAGCTGCTGGTGATTTTAAACTGCCGACCATGGGGATCGCAGCCCAACCACTGCACCCACAGGGCTCCTAACCCCTCCCCTCCTGCTTCATTCAAAAGGTTCCATTTTATTCCACTGGTAATTGTTTAAGATCTTCCTGGCACCTTTGCTGAGTGCTGACGAGGCAAATGTGCATCTCGTCGGATCTCCCCAATGGTTCAGACAGACCGATTTTATGTCTCCAACATGCCACCAAGAGTCAGTGCAAAACAACTGGCTCATTCCCAGCCATTAGAAGCTGGTGGCAATGGCGCTGAGAGGAATCCCGGGTTTTCTGAAATAGCTGAGTGACAGTGACATATTGCAAACAGGCATGTCATTAGAGATGGGTAGTGAGAGCTAGGGGCCCATGTGGCATAGAGGTGATGATGTGTTGGGCTACTAACGGCAAGGTCAGCAGTTTGAAACCACCAGCCCCTCCGAGGGAGAGAGATGGTGCTTTCTACTCCCATTTACTGTTTCAGAAACTCACAGGGACAGTTCTACCCTGTCAGCTATAGGATCGCTATCCTGTAGAATCGCTAGAAGTCGGAAGTGCATAAGCCAGTATGAATGGAAGTCTCTGTCAGAAACCCAAGAAATACCAAAGGGGGTGTTTGCATGTTCCATTTTAGTCCCAAAGCTAACCCCAAGCATGTGCTGTTTCTAGATACAGAGACTATGGGGTACGCTGAGTGGTGTCTGTGGAACCCTAAATCTCCATCCCTAACCCGTATCAACTCCCATTTTGGAGATGAACATATCTGATGGAAGGAAGACAGCAGAGGTGGGCATCGCTGTGAAGGGGCTGGAGGGCAGTGAGTTTGGGTTCAGGATTGGTCGATGGGTTTGCCACGTTGATTCTGAAAGTCTGGCCGAGGGAAACCCTGACAGCCCGGCTGCGTTGACATAGCCTGTGATGCTTAACCAGGACCCATGACATGAGAATGTGTAAGTGATTATCCAGTCCGGTGTGTTCCGCCAGGTGATGCATCTATTTCCAGCAACCTATAAGAAGTGACCCCCAACACAGTGACACCAGCTACCAGAGAAATCAGGAAGTAGGGGAAAGTCCCTTTCCCAAGAAAATGCTTATAAATCACAGGAGGTCCTCCAGTCCCTCCAAGACTCCAGAATCAGCTCTGGAGAGAAGAGTGTAAAATGGGTTTTTTTTTTTAATTAATATTTTTTAAATGTCATTTTCGTGTATCCCCCCCCGCCCCCAACGCTTTACATTCTTCCTAAAGGTGGGTATGGGGGCGGTGTCCACACCACCTTGAAGATATGGGATTGTCAGGTTTCACAAGAATGGCTCTAAATGTCTCAGGGGGCTGCTTTGTCCCACCATGCAGCTCATCAGTGACCTTGAAAGACCAGCTCTGGGATTCCTAAGTGGCTTGCTCTTCCATCATGTCCTCCCCAGCATCCCCCTGGTGCACCAGCCCCTCGGCCACAGGTTTGAGGAACTTGGCAAGATTTTCACCATTTTTCTTGCTTCTGCCTGATCACAACCAAGCCAAACTCACAGCCGTGGAATAGATGCCAACTCATGGCAACCCTATAGGGCAGGGTAGAACTGCCCCGGTGAGTTTCCAAGACGGTAACTTTATAGGAGTTGAAAGCCCCATCTTTCTCACACGGTGTGGCTGGTGCTCTTGAACTGCTGACCTTGCAGCTATTACCCCACCCGACTGCTCATCCTCACTGAAGAGGAGGAGGGCCTGGGCCCAGAGGACACCGGTGGTGGGGGGGGGGGGGAGGAGGAGACCAAGAGGGACAGAGGAACAGAAGGCAAACGGGATTCTCTGGAAAGGTAGCTAACGCACTGGTAGGAGGGCAAGAGGAGAACCCAGGGGGAGTGACTCAGAGGGAACCCGGCCTGCCTGCGCACATACATCTCACACATGAATACCTGGTTCCACTGACAGTGCTGGCCACCTGAGCCCCAGAAGTTCGGGCTTTTCTGGTCATCACTGCGTCAGAAGCCCCAAAGGACAGGGCTCCCTGCGGCTCCCTGAAGACTGAACCAACCGGAGAGAACTTGGGGAAAGAACTGGTCCTTCTCCCAAAAGCCTGTTCTCACTCCTGCTCCTGCCAGAAGCTCCGCTGAGAGCCCAGGCCAGGGACATTAGCAGGTCGCCCACACCGCACCCTCTTACCATTTATTTTCTAGGGACCTCAGGCCTGTAGAAAACCCCACTCTCCTATCTCACCTGTGTAACACCTTCCTCCACCTCCCCGCAGAGCGGGTAAGCTCACTTCACTGCTCACTTCACTGGATTGAGACTTCTATGCGGAACGCCCGCTGCAGGCAGCTCAACCAATAGGTCCCAGTGAGCTCCGCGAGAGGCATTTGAGAATACACAGGATTTGCAAAATCCAAGGAAAGCTCATCTCCTAAAAACCCTGGTAGAGTAGCTAGCTTTAATTAGACTATTGAAAAGGAGGCTTCCTTTTAAATGTAAATGTAAGCCGGTTGTTTATTAAACGTTACAGGGGGGTTCAGAAACCTCCCCTTCAAATATATGTGGATGTTAGGTGCTTAGGGTAAGCGTTACTACTCTGAAGGTCTTCAGATCCAATCCAGTGGACTGGCCCACCTTCTAGGAACCCAATCCCGCCCTCTCCCCCTGGAAACATTAAGCCCCTCCCCTGGAGGAACAGGAAGCAGCTTCACCCAGCAGCACTTCCCCAAGGCTCTCTAGCACTCGCTGTGTGCTGAGCTTCCTCCCCATCTGCCCACCGAAAGGGAGCACTTTCCATCGCACCTCGTCGCAGGCTGTCTGGGAGGGCGAGGGCAGGCTGGGGGTGGGGTGAACCTAGCAACTCACTATCTTTCCGTTCTCACACGAGCACAGGAAAGGCAGCACAGGAAAGGCACCGGTTACACCAACTTGGGCACAGGACTTGATTCGATGAAGCAATCAGTACTTGCTGCTGCCAGGGAGGAAGTATGAGGTCATCTATGAGGTGACCAGCACCCAGGGCTCCCCACAGCACACTTAGTAAATCATCCAGGGCCTGAATGTATGCCCTGGGCAACATGAAGATGTGCACCTGCCAGGCTAGGCCCATTTCACTATTATTACTATTTCCTGTCCCGATTGGAGTGTAAATCTGAGAGCCTATCTATCTTCCCCCAGCACGGACCTGGAACAGGTCCAATATTTTGATCTGATAGCGATCTCTTGCTTTACACATGACATGAATAAAAGACACAGGTAAGGAATGGGTGATATATATATTTTTTTTTTAATGGAGAACTGTTTGAATTAAGAACTTACAAAGTCTTATAGAGAAATGATTTTATTTTATATTTCAACTCTCACTGTATCCCATTTCAAACCTTTTAAACATGAAAGATCATTTTAAACTGTCTCATGGTCTTACAAGTTGTCCCAGAATTATAAACATGATTCTTACTCATTAGTTTCTAGAATGAGAAGGAAAAAATCAGTACCATAGAATGGTAAACACTTTAAACGTTTCATAGGTAGAAAGGGTGATTTCTTAATTTATGACTACAGTATCAAACTACATGTATATAAATAGTTACAGGTCATAAATACTTATAATAATAAACTGCCTCTAGCATGGAAGAAAAATATTTTTAAAGCAATAAATGAAGTAAACAAACATAATACTGAAGAACAATGCTGAGGTAAGTTTTTCAACTAAAGTGGCTATACCTTCTATTAGCACATTCTTCCTGAATGCATTCAAATTCAAGTAGTTAGGAGACCCTGGTCTCCCAACTGGGAAAACAAAAAAACATCACCGTAACTAATGTACATTCAGGTGAGCAATAAAGATTTTCATTATAAATAAGCATAATAAATACATTTATTCCTGATGAAATTGAAAAGTGACATTTATTCCTACTAGATAGCGGGGAACTTTTATAGGCTGGACTTTTAAGAATTAAACACCAAAAGCAAACCACCTGAAACCCATGGGTTTGTCCTAGGGCTCTGCATAGCACAGAAATGCAAATT
Organism: Tenrec ecaudatus; assembly: GCF_050624435.1. NCBI lineage: Eukaryota > Metazoa > Chordata > Mammalia > Afrosoricida > Tenrecidae > Tenrec > Tenrec ecaudatus. The sequence continues at coordinate 17,292,271 of NC_134544.1, forward strand.
GAGCTACAGATACTCTTGTGGGTGCACACTTATAGGCCCACACATTGATTATCCTTTCGTTCCATTTGCCCACCCACTTTCTGCCGTCCCCAGTGTAAGCATAACGAGCCTCAATAGTGCTGTGGGCAAGGGTTGGACTACGACCCAGCAAGGTTGGCAGTTCAAACCCACCCACAGCTCCTCAGAAGATGCGAGTTTGTCCCCATAAAGATTTACTGTCTCAGAAACCCAGGTACGGGCTTGCCACAAGCCAGACTCAACTCCATGGAGTGGGTATGGCTGCTTTCGTATGTAGAACTGTCCTACTGAATGTCCCTGCTTTAAAAAAAAAAAGTACATCCCAAGGATAAAAAACACGATTCTTCATTTTTAAAAAAAAACAAACTTTTTATAGAATGCACTCTTGACTAGTGTAAGAAAAGGGATCTTAAAGATTGTTAGAGAAAACTTCGAGAAATACATTACTTTGCTTAACAGAGGGTATGTAAAATGTTGTCAAAATTCTAATTACATCAGTAAAAAAGAAGTTCCTTTTCTTTCTTTTTTTTAACAGTTTGAAATGTACCAGCTTTATTAAAACACAATATTTTATAAATGAGCAAAACAAAAATCTTTTATGAAAGTTTGTAAGCCAGTTAGTTACCTTATGCCTTTATCCCTCCAATTTTGGGCATCCAATTTTTATACTACCTACTTACATAAACTTTGAGAAGACAAGCAAGTTCTTTGATGTGAACAATCTTCACTCCTACTGGAACTTTGTTGAGTCTGCATCCATAAGCAAAGTCAAATTAGGGTAGGTTGTCCATAAAGTCAGCATCAATATGCGTCGTTCACAGGCTCAGATGTCTTCTTTTCATTTGGTTGGCTTTTGATTAACTCCCTTTTCTCTTTATTACTCCTGGTTATGTAAAACTGCCATGCCCTTTATCAATAAATATGCAATTATCCAGTTTTCCTGGCACCAAATAACAATTCTTATTGAATCTATGTGATTCTAACAAAGACATACTTTCCAGCTCATGCCCACAGGGAATAATAAATTTAATGAGAGCCTCTGAACTGACGCCATACCTCTGGAGTAAAAAAAAAAAAAAAGCACTTATCGAATGATTCTAACATTTTGTAGTGACCTACGGAATCAACATTCACAGTGACACTCTGTGTTCCCAGAATGTAATTTTGACTTTGAATAAGATACCAGATATGGACCCAATGTCCCACTTCCCTCTGGAGTCAACACCCAAAAGCTGAGACAACAACCGAACGGATTCCGCACTTTCCACCGGGTCTAAAGTCTTAGCAACCCCGACACTAGGATAAAAAGCAACTTTCAGCAGAAACACTAGAACAATTCTCTAGGCAAAAAGCAAAAAAAAAAAAAGGAAATGAGTAAACAACTCCTTCTTTTCAAAGCTCTTCCATCCTTGCTTCACACAAACAAAATGGCGGCGTGTTGCTCTCACGTGCCACAGAAGGGCTCTGGGAACCCCATCTTCCTTTCCAAAGGGATCCAAAGAGCTAAAGGGTGGTTGCTTTCCTCTTCCCCTGGCTGCCAGTGGGTGAAATGGAGGCCCACCGAAGATTCTTCCATGCTAAAGCAGTCTCCTCCCTCATCAGAAGGCTCCCCAACAGTCAGGTGCCTGAGCGGAAGAGCTTGGCTATCACACTCAGGAGTTTCTGCCGCCAATTCAACCTGTCTCCAATTCTCCTGAGTTGCACGGCACACTCAACTTCGTGCTCTGAAAAGGAAATGTAAAAGACACCAGCATGAGCATCTGTAACATCCTACCCGGTACGCAGCAAGGGTCAGGCCAAGATGCCCATCCAGTGTGTTGATGGGTTGGATATTCATCTTAGCCCTATGTCAGCCTGAAAAAGAACTGTCTCTCTCGCACATGCGAGTACACATCCACACACACACAAACACACATTTCACACGTACTATCACAGCATGGCTTGGGATCAAAAGCAAAATAGTCAAGGCAAGAATAAATACAAGTTACTTGGGGTTTTCATTTTGTACGCATCAAAATGAGGCTAATGTTGCCTTACTTTCAGATGTGAGGGTTTTAATGTAGCAAACACCTTTTGCCAGATTTTACCAGTTTTCTATAGTCACCCTTTTTCACTCATCTAAGGTTGGTCCATCAACAGAAGCTAAATCCTAAAACCTTTCATGTTTTCAAATAGAATTTGTTTTTAAATGCCAATAAATATATGGCTTAGATTACACCTTCAGTAGCTCAATCTAAGGCCTTTTCTTCATTGGAGAAAAATCCCTCATAAGACTCATTATTTCTTAAATAAAAACAATGTCCAGATTCTCTAAAACAATTTGAATGAGTACATTTACTTCACACCAAATATTCCTTCCTACCACCAATCCATTACCTTCATGGGGAGGGCTGAAACTAAAAATAAGTCACGTTTATCATCTAGGTTTCCTTGAAATTAGAATTGAGATACTTTAATAATTGAATATTCACTTGAGAAAAATGCTTAAAATGAAATTAACCTTAGACGCATAATTTTCTCAAATATTTCGAAGAACAACTCATTCTTCTCGCTGCCATTGCGCTAATGTCAACTTATAGAGGCCCTGCAGGACAGCACAGGAATACCCCTGTGGGTTTCTGAGACTGTCACTCTTTATAGAGGTAGAAAGCCTCCTCTTTCTCCCATGGAGGGGCTGGTGGTTTCAAACTGTTGACCTTGTAGTTAAAAGCCAAACGTGTAATCCACTGGACCACCAGGCTTCCTTTTAGTCCACTTCAAAATTATGGTGATTGGACTCAAAACAAAACAGTAAGTACAGCAGGTTTTTACATCTCCATTTCGATCTCTCCACAAGAAAGTCTTCTCCATTGACTGTCCGGGCCTAGCTTTCCCCAAATATTGTGATTAGAACTGGCAAAGGCGTGATTCTAAGTGGAATATTAGCATCAAAATTCATCGGATGGCAACTAACAATAAACTACAGATCAGTTAGCCCACAAGTTGGGGAGCCCTGAATTTGAAGAGCAAAAATGATCCCTTTCACCGGGGCAGAAAATAGCTTTACTTGTTCCCTTGGGGTTGCTTTTTCTGACTTCTGTGCATCGATTAAAGTGCGAATCACTACCCAAATTTAAGAGCATCCCGGGCCATGCTGAATGTAGGAGGTGAGGCTGGGTGGGCGATGCACAAAGCCCAGGTAGACCTTTGGGGAACAAAGTCACAACTTTGAACGGCACGGAGTGGACAAAGCCTTTTTCCACACCAAGCAGGAACCAGAGAGCTCTGCTGGGCGGCACAGGGCCACCTTTGCAAAGCACCATCCCTTCCTCTGTGGCCCCAGGGCGCCTGTAAGAGACAGGAGCACCCGCTCTATTTCAAGCCCAGACCCAGAGCTGCGCACTTTTTCTCACTTCTGCTGCTTCCTTCCAACTTTCTTCAGATTTTATAGGGAGAGATAGGGTGTGGGGCTGGATGGAGGGAGGCGATGAGTGGGTGGGAAAAGGATTGAGATCCACGTAGCAATTGTACAATACTGCTTGCGGTGATGGAACTATGGAAAGTTACAGCAGTAACAGAATCTTAAAAAAAAAAAAAAGTAAAGCGATTGAACGAACCTCTGTCTGCCACACTAAACATGAAGGATTAAAAATGTGTACCCTAAAGCTTCAAAGAGAGAAGACTTTGTTGAGTTCCTAAATACCCTTGAGCCCCATTCCCCCCAAATCGCATTAGCCCAATGTGGAGGGGCCGGCGGGGGTGAGTACAGTGTAGGGAGAAACGTGGTTGGCGTTCGGTAGCGGCGGCGCAGAGGCCTCCGGAGGACCAGGGACGGGGTGGGGGTGGGGAATGGGGCAGAGAAGGCCGCCTCCCGCCCCACCTGCTCCGCTAAAGACTTTCTCCTTGCGCCCATTCTTGAATTTTTGTTTTGTTTTAATCCCCACGACTCTTTCGCAGGGCAGTTTGCGGGGACAAGAGGGAGACTTTCTGTCCGGGCTAAAACGCAGCAGCATCCCAATCCCAAACGCAACTCCCTCCCGGGCTGCCTGCCTCCCTGGTCCTGGGAAAGCCCTGCCGGGACTTCCAGGAGGCGCCCCAGGTGCGCACCTGGCCGGACCCGGAGCCCAGCGCACTGGGCGCCCGAGCCCCGACAGCCCGCCCGCCCCAGGCCCACGGGCCCCGGCCCGGCCGGGTTCCTGCGTACCTGCCGGCGCCCGCGTGGGGCTCGGCTGTGCGCTCTTGCGCGCTTTCTTCCCCGACATCGCTTCCAGCGGCCGCCCGGAGCGCGGGCCCCGTCCTCCCCGAGCGCTCGGTTCCGTCTGCAGGGCGCGGGCTGCGCGCCGGGAGGACTCGAGATCTAGAGGGAGAGAAGGAGGCCCGAGGTGCCAGGAGGGGGACACGGCCCGTGCGCCGCGCCGGCCCGCGCGCTCGGTTTTAAGGGGACTTTCCCAGTGACGCGGGCCCAGGCTTGGCGCCAGCGCCGCCCACTTCACGCCCTGTGGGACGTCGTTGGGGGCGGAGCGCGCCGGGCCGGGACTCCGGGGAACCCCGCGCAGCCGCCGGGCACACGACCTGCCCGGGCACGCTCTGCCCTCGCCGCCGCGGGACAGCGCTGGACCCCGGGCCCCGCGACAGACAGGCGCTGCGCGGGCCAGGCGGCGGCCGCCCCCCGAAGCACTTCCCGAAAACCCGGGGAGGGAAAACGGGGGGGCCGGCTGCGGCTGGGGCGGGGTTGTAGGACTTGAGAGAGGGACCGATTTTCCTCGCCGGAAAGTTGGGGGTGGGGAGAACGAAGCCCGCGCCTGGTCCTTATCTTGAATAGGCAATTGGAGACATCTGTAAACAAAAGAGGTGGGGACCACAAGGTTTTCACGCTGAGAAAGTCTGGGCCGTTCCCGCGCAGTGAAAAGAGCGGAACTTTAATAACAAACACATGCTGGCGTGTGTTTGTGCGTCGGCTGGTCCGCCTGCGGTGGGAGGAGGGGCTGGTGTTTAGAAGTAGATCAGATTCAAATCAAAAGATTAGCTGGGAGCCTTAAGGGGCTTTGACTTTATGTTAATAGTGGGGAGAGGGGAGGGGTTGCAACCACTCAAATGTAACCAATGGCCCTGAATGGCCAACAATAGCAAATACAGTCGTTACTTCTTTTCAGTTTTTTGTTTTGTTTTTTAACATAGCCCCAAACCCATTTGCTAGGTCCACAAAAGGATTGATCTGGTGAATCGCCTCTAACCATAGTCGAAAGATGTAGGTGAATAGCATGGTAAAGTGGATGGCGGCAGACTTAGCGAAGTTAAAATGTAACGCCCTATCATTTGATCTCTCTTTTGACCCCTTTGAAAGTTGCTGCAGTTTCAGAAGAAAAGCTGAGGGGAAATACACCGGGATTAAGTCTTTCGTGAACCCCCTCCACCAGGGCTGGGAATCGCCTTGTTATCAGGCAGAGTGCACTGAGAAGTGGATTACCACAGATGTAGTTAGGTTAAAATTTAACACCTTACCATCCGACCTCCTTTTTGTGCCATTTTAAACTCGTCGGGTTCAGTCTTTTCTGCTGTCTTGTCTGTTGAGGCTTTTCTCGCTGTTACTTTGTTACGGTTGTTTGGTTGTTGCTTTGAATGTTTTCCTCTATATGGGATCCAGGATAGGTAAATCTTGAGACAATAAAGCTGATTAATGGTAGCTTGGGGCCATGCTAGGGAAGGTTGGCTAAGAACAATGAGTACAAGAATGAAGAAAATGTTCTAAAATCGTGGCCATGACTGTACAACTCCTCTTAATGGGACTGAGCTATTGAATTGTATGCTATGTGAATTAAATGTCAAGCGGTTAGAGAAGGATTACATTGCGTGGTGCCTGGAAAAGAAATTGAGCATAGACTCATGTTCCCTGTGAACCCCTGCAGACAGGGAGATGGGCAGTAACAGTAAAAGACGGTGAGCGTGCAGAAGCATCTCAGGGGCTTTTATGAAAGGAGGAATGAGCTATCTGGGAATATAGACATCATTTTCATAACATCTGGTGCTTGAGTAATTCCATTAGAATGGAGAGAACCAGGAATGGTTATCCGGATCTGACTTCACGGCAGGGGGCCTCCCAGCAACAAGGTCGCCGTGGTTAGGTGCCATCAATTCAATTCGCAGGCCTCCTGTGCGACAGAACTAAACACCGCCCCATCCTGCACCACCGTCACAGTGGTTCTTATGTTTGAGGCCACAGTTACCCACAACAGCCCCCAAAAACTCAAACGCACTGCCACCTGGTTGATGCCAACCCATAGCGACACTCTGGGACACAGAACTAACTGCTCCTGTGAGTTCCAGAGGCTGTGACTCTTGACAAAAGTAGAAAGTCCTGTTGTTCTCTAATACCGCGGCTGGTGATGTCAAACTTCTGACCTTGCGGTTAGCAGCCAAGCATGTAACTGCTACACCATAGGACTCCTGCAACAAGGAAGCCGCTCTGAAGGTCATGCCCACTTCACAGGTGCACATACTGAAGTCTATGGAGCTGAAATTAAGGACTCAAGCTACCTGGGGAGAGGGCAGTGCCAGACTCTGATCTGGAGCCAGCTCCTCTGTCTGCCCTTCCACACACCCCTTCTCCTTCTCTCTCTCTCTCTCTCTCTCTCTCTCTCTCTCTCTCTCTCTCTCTCTCTCTCTCTCTCTCTCTCTCTCTCTCTCTCTGTCTCTCTCTCTCTCTCTCTCTCTCTCTCTCTCTGTCTATCTCTCTTTTCTCTCTCTTCTCTCTCTCTCTCTCTCTCTCTCACACACACACACACACACAGCCAGCAGTCACCGCTTCTAGACAGTGAATGTTCCGGATTCATCAACACGATTTAATGCAGGGATGATGAATGACAAAGACCCAGTGCAGTCCAGCTGTGGTGCCGGAGAAGATTGCAAGTACCACAGACAAACCCATCTCTCTTGAAAGAGGTACAGCCAGAGTGCTCCTTAGCAGCAAAGATGGTAAGACTTCATCTTGCATGCTCTTTGGACGTGTCAGGGGAGACCAGTCCCTGGAGAAGAACGTCATGTTTGGTGAAGTAGAGGGGCAGTGAAAAAGAGAAAGGCTTTTCAGGAGATGGACGGACACCGTGGCTGCAAGAATGGGCTCAAGCATAGAAACCACTGTGAGGCCGGCCCAGGACCAGGCAGTGTTTTGTTCTGTTGTGCACCAGGTCGCTATGCATTTAACAACTGCACTAAACGCAGAGGTCACAATGGGCTCCTGAGAACGACTGGTGCCTCCCCTTAGGTTAGGGTTTGGCTCATGATACTGGTCTACAAAATGGCTAGTGAACGTGAACAATATTTAGACATTGAGAAGTTGAATAAAAGCCAGCCTTGGACACGTTCTAGGATAGGGGGGTATCCCAGAGAAGGGCATCCTGCTTGGTAGAGAGTTAGTGGGAGCTAGATTCTCAGCGAGGGAGGTGAGGTGACAGAGCCAGCAGCCGCAGCCATGGGTTCAAAGGTAGCACTGACAGGAAACACGCAGAGAGGTTCCGGTCTGTTGTCCACACATGCAGCCCCAGTGAGGACCCAGAGTAGACGCTGGGACCCAGCAACCACACTGCCACCCTGGCCTCCTGTTTCCACAGTGGAGAAAAGAAATGTGTTTGCCAGGCTCCCTGCTCTGTTTGCTTTGGCCATTTACATTATGTGGCCCCTGTAGGCCTCTGAGCTGGTTTATTTATCTTAAAGCATTCAATGGACATGAATCAGCAATTGTTTTTTTTTTTTACATATGGCATCGCCCTGCGGAGGATGCTCTAAGCAGACACAAAACTCACTGCCAACGAGTTGATTCTGACTCATAGCAACCCTATAGGACAGGTATACGAAGGGTTTCCAAGAGCTGGGTGAGTAGTGGTGAAGCGCTGGTCTACCGACAGCAAGGTTCTGCCCTGTCTTACTGGGTTGTTAGGAGCTGGAATCGACTCTGTGGCAGTGGGTTTGGTTTAACTCTTGATGAGAATAGAAAGGCTGATCTTTCTCCTGTGCGGCAGCTAGTGGTCTTGAACCACAGACCTTAGGGTTCACAGCCCAACAGGGTTCCTACTGCATCACCAGGGCTCCCGCAGAACACTAAGCTACGCTTGAATTCAACCAACTTCACTTCGGTTGGGATCAAATTCAGGAGTTACCTGCAGAGGATACAGAAAGATGAAGGGGGGATGATGCTACATGGCAACTTCACCTCAAACCTGAGGTCCCCAAGCAGGGGTGGGCTCTTCAAGGTTGGTGTTTCTGGGCTTCCCCTAGGCAGGGCAACCATAACCCCAGAAAGCACCAACCCATAAACTCGGGATCCAATCGGGCATCCGGAAACAAAACGCAGTAAAATATCATCAGCAAGAGAAAAGCATAGGATTAGCCACGCTTACCTCCAAGCTCCAAGGCCAGGCCCAGCCAGTCACTCAGCCCATTAACATTATCATTATAAAGGGCTCTGGGTCATGTGACCCGGAACAGACCCAAACCTTGTGCAAGTCTGTAGCACCTGCGGCTGGTTTTGTTGTGTCAATTCCAACCCACAGTGGCCCTGAGTCAAAGAGTAGAACTGCCTGGTGGAGTTTCTGAGGTCGTAAATCTTTACAAAAGCCTAAGGCTGCATTTTTCACCTGTGGAACGGTTGGCGGGTTCGAACCACAGACCTTTCGGTTAGCAGCCCAACACTGGCCTCACTACACCCCGGATGAGGGTTCATTGAATGCTGGAAGTACACGAAATGTAAACAGATGGGGCTATGTATCCATCCGGGCTGACAAGCACAGCAATGGTTGTGCAGAGGGCCCAGGATGAGGGCGAGGCAGGGGTTCCTTCTACACAGAGGGCCACTCTGGGTTGGAACCGACTCGGGGGCACCCAGTAGCCTTGGGCAGGTAAGATGAGGCGTGAGAATCTGCCACAATGCAGGATACTCCCTCCTATCTGCTTAAAAAGAAATAATCATCACCATGAAAAAAGACAAAACTAATGGAGGCGAATGTTTCATTTTGTTTGTTGGTGGTGTCTCTGTTTGAGGATGATCTTTTTAAAATGATGGCCAGATCATCGTGTTTAAGACTCAAGTTCAAAAAGTGGCCATGCCAAACTGGTCATTTTGACTTAAGAGTGCTAAAAATAGAAAGGAATCTTGATGGCAGTGAAGTGGGTTAAACATTGGACTGCTAAGCTCAAGTCAGGGGTTCAAACCCACTAGCTGATCCAGGGGGACAAGATGAGGCTGTCTGGTCCCAGATACTAAACTCACTGCCATCAAGTCAATTCCGACTCAGAGCGGTCCTATGGGACAGAGTGGAACTGCTCCTGTGGGTTTCCAACACTGTTAACTCTTGACAGGAGTAGAAGGCCTGGTTGTGAGCGGCGGGTGGGTTTGTACTGCTGACTTTGAGGTCAACGGCACCACAACTAAACCACTGTGCCACCAGTGTTCGCTGTGGTCCCGTATAGGGTGCTAGAAATATAATGAAACAAACAGGCCTAATAAATCACAAGAGTTGTTTATGTGTTCCATGGAGAAAATCAGACTGCACAGGAAAAGAGGATCAATGTCCAGGAGTGCCCTCCACACACACACACCCCCCCCCCCCCCGCCACCACCCCCCCCACACACACACAGACTGTTAGCAAATTCAGTTTGTTCTGTAAAGGGAGATTTAGCTTTTCCCTAGGTGGTGTGTTTGTGAACCTGAGGCTCAGCTAAGGCCTGGATCAATTAAATCTCTATTTACATGAAGACTAATCGCTGGGGAGACTGTATTCCCTCCCTCCTGGGAGCTTGCGGTGCCAAGATTAGTGCTCTACAGCATTGTTGTGCATAAGACTCGCTGGGGTATGTGGTTAAAATGCACATCAGACCCTGAAAGGCAGGTTGGGGGCTGAAGTTTCTGGCTGTGGATAAGGCCACCTTTTGAGCAGCCAGACTAGAGGAAGGCGTGGATCAGAAAAACTAGACACTGAGAGGTCCGTCAGGGCTGAAATGAGGGGAGTAGGGTGCACTATGGGAGGAGGGCAAAGTGAGGAAGCCACTAGAGACCTGAAGGCCAAATTGTGGCACTGGGAGACCCACTGAGTAGGAATTATATTCTAGGCAGAGCGTGAAGCTTTCCGTTTTCAGACATGAGTGAGGACAGAAGCTACCAGAAGAGGTTTGGATATTATCTTGGTGGGGATTGGAGGAGCCACCGAAAGTGTTTCTAAAGAGCTCATGTCATTGCAGTGTAACTAGCTTACCCATTGCTGTCAAATTGATTCCAATTCATCCACCCCACCCCCCCTACAGGGCAAAGGGCCCCCATAGGGTTCCGAAGGCTGTAATTTTCACAGCCGCTGCATCTTTCCCCCTTGGAAGGGCTGCTGCATCCTAACCACAGAGGGGTCTTGACATTAGGAAGTCAGCACTTTTTCTTGGCACTCTCTGACTTTATGGACCTCTCCTCCCCTCCATGGGCCATGACAGGTTCACCCACTTCTTACCTTTCCCTTCAACAATCATGCATTCTCAGTGCCTGTCCTCATAGACTTCACCCATATTCCATCTACATGTCAAACTTCAGCTCCCAATACTTCCACTACCCCCACCCAGATCTCGTGACCAGCAATCACAGAATTAATTGTCACTCACTGAGGAGGGACCAATCTCATTCAGAATTTTGGCTTTCTGGGGTCTCCCTCTCTCTCCTCCCTCCCTCCTTCACCACTGTGATGAAAAGCATGGAGGGGAAAAAATGGCAGGGGAAGTTTTATGGAGCCCCTGAGAGCCAGACCTTGGCCTTTCAAGCCCACTTTGGCAGAAACCTGAGACATAATTCTCCTCTGGCCTCTCATACTAGAAAACGTGAAACCACAATCCTGGGATTGACTTCTCACTTCTTTGTTTCCCTCTGTACTCAGGCTGTCATCACGTCCTGTGGCAGCCTTCTTTCAAATGACCTTGGGGTGAGCCTTTCTTCTCGAGCCTCTTTGCCTGTAGCCCCCGGTGTTTCGCTCTGGTGCCTACTGCACAAGCCCCTGCCTGGTTGTCCGTGCATCTCTGCCAGTGGGAAAGTCTGTCCAACTTGGAGTGTTAGTTGAAACCTTAGTCAATAATGATTTCCTTAAGAAATCACAATTACCCGAAGGGGTGGCCCTTGCAAGTCTCAAAGAAGAAGCTTAAAGCCCAAAGAGAGTCAAGTTAAGGGGGCAGGGGATATTGGATCAAGTTTGAACATTGCCTTTTAAAAATTACTCTTCAGACTGCCCAAAGGGGCTGTTCCTTGCTAAGGAAGCTCTCTCCCCACTGCCCATTCAAGCAGACCTGCGTGTCCCTGTCTCCATCCCATCTTCAGAGACTGTCGCCGCCTTCTGCATCTCCCAAATCAGCCCTGGAAGCCCCATGGGCCATGTAGGGGGTCACCATCAGTCCGAGTCGATGCCACTGAGTCTGGTTTGGTTTCTTTATACCATGAGCTGTCAGTTCCTTGGAGGGCAGCAACCTCTTTCTCTCCTGGCCACCTTTCATGAAGACTGCTTGAGCTATTTCTGTTTGCAACCCAGAGCCTATCTTCATGATCAAACCCCACCCCACCCCATCTCACCCCTACCCCTACTCTGCCGCCAAGGGATCTTTAAGTCTGTCAAACTTGGAGTGGTAGTTGAAACCTTACTCAACAATTATTTCCTTAAGAAATTACAATTACCAGAAGGCATGGCCCTTGCAAGTCTCAAAGAAGAACTAAGGAAGCCCCCAAAAGTCAAGTTAATGGGGTAGGGGATATTGGATAAAGTTCAAACATTCCCCTTTAAAAAATGATTCTTTTTTTTAAAAAAATAAAATACTTTTATTGGGTGCTCTTACATCTCTTATCACAATCCATACATTCCTCCAGTGTGTCAAGCACATTTGCACATATGCCGCCATCATCATTTTCAAAGCGTTCTCTTCCTGCTTGAACCCCTTAAAAATTCTTTTATTTTCTTCCCAGCTCTTCACTATTTACTAGATATGTGAACTGTTTCCCCATGCCTCAGTTTCTAATTTGGAAAGGTTGACTAACAATCATACTTTTCTTTTCTCATGGGACTTTTTTTTATGAAATCGAGAAGAGGTGGCGGGGGGGGGGGGGGGGGTGAGGGAAGTCAGGTACCGCAGTGCCTGTGGCATCAGGAACAGGATCTGTCTCCCCTTCCCCCCGGAATAACCAAAAGGGGAAAGTAGGTGCAACAATTTCCACCCCCATGTGTCTCTGGAAGATACTTTAAAACTGACCAACCACATGAAAAGGTGCTCAACGTCATTAGCCGTCAGAGACGACAAACAAAACCACAATGAGAGAGCACTTCTCGCTCACAAGGACTGCAGTGTAAAGAGCAGATGGTGGCAAGTGTTGGTGAGGCGGCAGAGAGATCGATTGGAACCCTCTTCGTTGGTGGTGGGGGTGCAACGTGGCACCCCGTGGGAAACAGACTGGAACTTCCTCAAAAACCTAAAAATAGACCTGCCATCGGACTCAGCAATTCCACTCCTAGACACCCACGCCAACGATCAGGAAGGGGAAAAGCAGAGAGGCTGGCAACCAAGGTACAAATGTGCTTGACACGATGGATAGATGTAGAGATTGTGCTAAGAGTTGTATGAGCCCCCAATAAAATGATTTTAAAAAGAAATAAAAAAGCAGAGAGGTGTATACCAATGTTCATTGCAGCACTATTCACAGAAGCCAAAAGACGAAAGCAACCTACATGCCCATCCACAGAAGGATGAGTGCACAGAAGGTGGTATAAACAATGGAATTCTACTCAGCCAGAGATTCGTGCTACCATATGGATGGAGTTGGAGGCATGCTGAAAGTAACAAGTGCGTTACCAAAGAAGAGATGTTGTACGACCTCACGTACATTTAAGACAAGACGTGATAAACCTATTGAGACCAAAGTTTATTACTAGTTGCCAGAGGTGGGAAGGAGGGGATAAGAGGGGATTGAAGTGATGCAACATTTGCATTAAAAATAGGATTACACACCTGATTATTGTAATTGCTGCCAAAAATTATATATACATGTAAAAAGTTGAATTGGGAATAGTTATGTGAGACATATTGTCATAGTTTGAATGGTGTCTGCTTGACTATGTGTCTACTTGACTAGGCCATGACCCTCAATAGTAGAGAATCATCCCCCACTTTGTGATCTGATGGAATCACCCGATGTGTTGACCATCCTGACCTCTGGGAGGCAGGGCTAGTGGCAGTTATACTAATGGGCAGAATGCTTTCTACAGAATTAAGTTGTATCATGAGTTAATCTCCTTTGATATAGAAAAGCGATTGAGAAGCTAGCAAAGTTCAAAGGGCACTTCTACCACTAAGAAAGAAGAGCCAGGAGCAGAGCACTTCTTGGGTCCTGGCAGTGAGAAAATCCTAGAGCCAATGAAGATTGGTTCAAAGAACCTTCCCCCAGAGCTGACACAGAGAGAAAGCCTTCCCACAGACCAGGTCCCCTAAATATGAACATCTAACCTCCTAAACTGGGAGAGAACAATTTTCTGTTTGTGGTACTTCTGTTGTAGCAGCACTGGATAACTCAGATAGATGTGTATGTGATAACAACAACAAAAATGAATAACTACCAAGGCTGTTTATGGACAACCAAAAATCTTATGGGATTTGGTCTCTCAGTGTGGAGGTCTCGGGCCAACCGAATTAAGGGACCTAAAAATATGTTACCTACTACTGTTCTACCTCCACCTTCAATGAGGAATGGCTGCGGTCTTAACAGCTTACAAGCAGCCATCCAAGTCACAACAATTAGTTTCTATTTACCCGGAGCAGCAGCTGCAGCAGGAAAGTCAGGAATAGAAGGAGGAAATTGTATGTGGCCAGTGGGATCCATGAACAACTGCCTCCTGTGACAGAGACCCACAAGAATTGGATGATGCCTGGCTACTATTACTAAATATTTTGATCCAAGAGTCAGGAGTAGATTCCTGATCAAGAAGGGGGAAATATAAAGCAGAATAGCAAATCCTCATGGATTCCAGACTTTCTGGAGCTATGAAAGTTGGATGGGTCGGGAGAGGAGCTGATACCAAGGGCTCAAGTAGAAAGAAAATGTTTTGAAAATGAGGATGGCAATATATGTACACATGTGCTTAATACAATTGATGTACAGATTGTTATAAGAGCTGTAAGAGTCCCCAATAAAATGATTTATTAATACAATTTTTAAAAGAAAGAAAGCTGGATAAACTCCTGAAATGAATCCTTTCCACCAAAACTGTCCTCGGAAGTCTTCTTAAAACAAAATAATAGTATAATTTAACTAAGAAAAAGATCTGCCTTTAGGATTCTGCACTTTGAAGATCTGTGTCTGTGGGGTCCAATCCACAAGAGCAGCTTGAAGATTCGATGGGAACCTTACGGGGCAGGGACTCTGTGTCAGTAGGGAAGGAATCACGCTGAAACGGAGGGTGAGAATGACTGCACAACTCAGAGGAAGTCATCAGCTTCACTGGACGGCATACAGGGGTCCTAGTGGCATAGTGGTTACTCATCAGGCCCTGACACACAAGGTCAGAAGTTCTAAACCACCAGTTGGTCCTCAGAAGAAAGATCGGGCTTTCTGCTTCCATCAAGAGCCACAGTCTCAGAAGCTCACAGGGCCAGTTCTGCCCGGTCCTAGAGGGCCACTGTGAGTAGCATCGGTTTGACAGCAGTGGAGTTTGAGAAAAAGAACTGCTGAGTTGACTTGCTTGTGATTATTCTCAACAACAGCAAAAAGAACAAAGTTGTGGAGAGACTCCTGTTTGGTTTTAAATGGCACCCGAGTTTCCCTAGCGCTTCATGGGAAAATCAGGTGTGTGTGTGTGTGTGTTTGTGTGTACGTGTATGTTTAAATACTTTTATTGGGGGCTCTTACATCTCTTAACAAAATCCATAGATTCCTCCAGTATGTCAAGCACATTTGCACATATGCTGCCATCATCATTTTCAAAGCATTCTCTTCCCACTTGAGCCCCTGATATCTGCTCTCCATTTCTGCCCCCTCCCTCCCCCACCTACCCTCCCTCACGAACCCTTGATGAGTTATAGGTTATTTTTTCCATATCTTACATCGTCCTCCTCCATTGCCCCTCGCCCACTTTTTTGTTATTCACTCCCCTGGAAGGGGAGGGGGTTCTAGGTTGATCCTTGAGATAGGTTGTCCCCTTCCTCCCCCACCCTTCCCTAATCCTCTTGTTATTTCTTCTCTCCTTGTTGGTCCTGAGGGGTTTATCTATCCTGGATTCCCTATGTTTCAGGCTCTTATTTGTAGCAGTGTGCATGTTCTGGTCTAATCCCATTTGTAAGTTAGGATTGAGGTCATGCTAGTGGGGGTGAAGGAAGCACCAAAGAACTAGAGGAAAGTGAATGGTGCCCGACTATCAAAAGATATAACATCTGGGGTCTTAAAGGCTTGAAGGTAAACAAGCAGTCATCTAGCTCAGAGGCAACAAAGCCCACATGGAAGAAGCACACCAGCCTGTATGATCACGAAGTGTCGATGGGATCAGGTATCAGGCATCTAAGACCCAGAATAAAACCATACCCAACGTGAATGGGGGGAGGAGGCATGGAGTGGAGACCCAATGCCCATCTATAGACAATAGGACATCCCCTCACAGAGGGGTCACAGGCAAGCGATGAGCCAGTCAGGTGCAGTATCACACCATGGAAACAGGTCAGCTGTTAAAGGGAATTCAGTCCGTGTAAACAGGGCCGCTTCGGGGAGGTCTTCAGAGAAAGGAAAGAGGTGAGAGGGGGAGAAAGGAAACTGAAAGAAGAAGGAGGAAATGAATCACTTTCTGAGCCGAGCCTCCAGCACACACCCTTCCAGCTGGGAGGCTGCAGCACTTGAAGGCTATGATTTTGTTTATTTTTGTTTATTTTGGAGAGTTCTCCCTCGGGAAATACCTAAACCCAATGCCCACGTTAACCTCACCGAGGAAAATGCTGGTGGGCAAGAAGGGCGGGGTGTCATGTTCTGGGGGAGCCTGGCCTTTGACCTTCTTCTTTGAAGGGCTCATAGGAGCTCTGGGGGTGGGTGAAAAGCTGGCAGTGTGAGAAACAGCAGCTGGAAAGAGGCGAGGCTCTCTCCCCCCGGAAAGCTCTCCTCCGTAGGGTCGCCATGCGTCAGGGTCACCTCACTGGCAGTGAGTTTGGTTTGGGGTTCAAGGGCCCAAGCTTCGTGCGTGGTCATTCCTGCCTGGTGTGTGTCAAAGAGGTGTATGCTTTCTCCTCACCAACACAATAATATAAAATCATCTTTAGAAAGCAGCTGGTCAGTGCCCAATGGCCTACGATGCTCATGTTAAAGCGAGCACGAGAAGGTCAGGGGATGGACAGGAGGGGACAGAGAGTGGCCAGCCAGAATGGAAAGAATAAGCATTGGAACACATGGCAACGGGGTGGGCCCACTGTCACAGAACACTTGGTGTCATCTTCGCTGGACGGGAACCCTTTTAAAGAAAAGAGTTGTGTGTGGTTCGGTCCCAGAAGCCTCAGCACAGGCCCGTGGCCAGCCACGGCAATGAGGGATGGCCAGCCACGGCAATGAGGGATGACTGGCTTTCCCTCCATTCCAGCTCCACAAGGTTTCCAGATTCCTGCTCTCAGACGCTAACTTAGTTTCCGTTCTGCGGAAATGAAGCCACATCCCACAGTCAGAAACCTCAGGTTTACTTCCAACCCCGCTGCAGAAAATCCAACTTGTTCTTGGCCAAAGGATGCACCTCTCTGGGGCCCGGTGAACTTATAAACTGAATGTGGAAGCAGCCTTGTTTCAACTCCTATTGTTAAGTGCCTTCGAGTTGAGGCTGACTCACAGAGACCCTCTAGGACAGAGTAAAACTGCCCCTGAGGGTCTCTCAGGCAGTCATCTTAGGGACACTGGTGGCATAGTGGTTACGTGGTAGGCTGCTAACCACAAGATCAGCAGTTTGAAACCACCAGTATGCTCCCTGGGAGAAAGACGAGGCTTTCTACTTCTATAGAAAGCTGCAGCCTCAGAAAGCCACAGCGACAGTTCTACACTGTCCTGGAGGGTCACTCTGTGTAGGAACCAATTGCATGGCTCTGAGTTTTGAGACTCTGGTGGAAGGAGCCCTGTGATGCAGTGGGTTAGTGCTAGGCTCCCAACCCAGTGGTCACTGGACCTAACCCAACAAGATGTTCTTGAGGAGAGAGATGTGGGCATCTGACACAGGCAGCCTTCGAAAGCCTGAGAGCACAGTCCCACTGTAACACAGTGGGCTTCCCTGGATCCTGGAGTCAGGAAACCCCTTCCATTCTAATGCCCTTTCTCTAAATCCAGCTAATCCGCAGCAACATGGAATATCTGGTAGCTGATTGCCAGAGGGCGTGGTGCAGTTTTTAGAAAGATTGATGTTTCAAAAGAATTCCTATTTCTAGGTCACCTAGCAGGCAGTGACCAGATAGGACAGGGTAGAACTGCCCCTGTGGGTCTCTGGGGCTGTAGCTCTTTATGGAAGTAGACAGCCCCATCTTTCTCCCACAGATGGTTCTTGGTTTGTACTGCTGACCTCACAGTTAGCGACTTAACACATAATCATTACACCACCAGGACTCTTTGTAGGGTTGCTATGAGTCAGCATCAACTCGGTGGCAGTGAGCTCTAGGCGTCAGAGGCCTGAAACCAGTGGGACCGATGAGAGAGAAATGTGTACGGGAGCAGTTGAATCCGAGATGCTGTCCTGCTAGTCAGCTCCCCTCAGCACCCGGCTTTCCTCACCTTCTTCCCAGCTCCCCATCTCACCCCAGGCCCAATAGCACCCAGGCTCTCCCCTGGCCCCCACAGTGAGGATGGTGCTGGGGGCACCCACATCATCCACAGCATAGCGCTGTGCCTGGAACTGCTCTGTGAGAGTGAGTTTCTGTTTCCAGTTGTGAGTGGTCACAGCAGCCAGGCCCTGAGGTTCTGCATACGGGGCAGAACTCACACGCGCCAAGCCTCCTGTGGTTCCGCTTGTCTCCTTCTGGAACTCAGAGTGTCCTACCAGGAAAATTCACGTCTGGACAGTGGAAGCAAAGGTGGGCTCAGAAGAATAAGCAGAGAGAGGAGGTACTTGGCATAATGACCAGGTGGGCTGGAGCTATAGAAAGCGAGCTGGCCCATCCCTAGTGGCATTGTCTCCCCCTGGCGTGGTGGCTGTTAGGCTCCAGGTTTGATAAGATCTGCAGCCGAGGGCTGAGCCCCCTTGGCACGCTCTTCCTGGGTACACACACACACACACACACACAGCACTCCTCCCTGCTCCCCCACCACCTCCCTCACCCTCTCTAATCTGAGTCCTCCAGAACTGGGGCCAGGACTTCAGTCCCCCAGCTGGGATCTCGGGGCGCCTGATGAGAGCGAGGGTACACGGTGTCTCTTCAGAAGGGCCCCGCCCTTGTTGTTCCCTTTGCCTATCATGTTTCTCCCGGCAGCTGGACTCTGGAGTGCCTTTCTTTGATGCTTGGATGTAAGAAACCCCAGGAGATACTGCTGTCAGGGCCGGACGGGCCCCGACACCCACACTCTGGGCACTGAAGTGACCCGGGAACGGCTGACTCGGGTCATTGTTTGCTCTGCCAGAGCTGCACAGTACCGCGGGCTCAGAAGCCATCCTCCCGCCCCTACCCGAGGGGTTGATTGCCAGGAGACTTTATTTCAATTGCGAGCTGTGTAGCCAAGTTGTTCGGGCTCCTCCATATTTAGGAAGGCAGCCCTAGTGTTGTAGTGAGTTATAGCTTGGACTACTAACAGAAAGGTTAGCTGTTCAACCCCACCAGCCACTCCATAGGAGAAAGATAAGGTTTTCTGCTTCTACAGAGATCGACAGCTTCCGAAAGCCCCCTGAAGAGTGATTCTGAGTCAGCATTCACTCGATGGCGATGAGGTGGGAGGGCCTCTCTTGTAAAGGAACCCTCAGATGCAATGGGGAAGTGCTCAGCGCAATCAGAAAGGTCGGTGGTTCAAACCCATCCAGTAGCTCTGAGAGCCTCAATCTGCTCAGGAAACCCAAGGGGTCGACCCTGGCTTGTCATGCTGGGGTACTAGGAGGGTGAATTGACGATGAAGACACAGAGCCACCACCTCATGAGTGGAGGCAGTGGGGTTCGTGGTAGAATGTTCTCCTTCCATGCAGGAGACCCAGTTTGACACCCAGCTAACCCTCTGTCATGGGGCCTTCCATGCTGGCTGCTACCACACTGAGCAGGTTTCAGCAGAGCTTCCAGATTAAGTTGGACCAGGAAGAAAGGTCTGGTGATCTACTTCAGAAATATCTGCCAGTGAAAACTCTGACTCACAGCAGAGGGGCCCATTGTGTTCAGGGTCCTCTGACTCAGCAGCGGCTAACAGAAACCTTATAAGCAGCCCCCTCTCTTCCTCTCTGGGACCCCCAGCTTTGAGGGACTCAGGTAAGAACCAGCAGAATCGCCACTTGATAACAAAACCAAGGGAGATGTCCCAGCATCAAAGATTCAACAGCTTTACTGTGATTTTTTTTTTGGCTGGGGGTGGGGGGGTGGGAGATGGACTGCCCCATGGTTTTTTGCTTTGTTTTAGGGAAGAAAAATCTCCCCTATAGAATAGACTCACCTTTCTTGGCACACCTGTCGCTCTGCACTTTCCCTCCAGAGCCAAGGTAAGCTCCCTAGTTCTAGCATATGTCACTCCTGCCACCACCCCTGTGAGTCTGTGGGACACCTGACCAGGGTGCCGAGAGAGCATCCAGAGTCCCTGTCATGTTGGTGTTGTTCCTTCTGACTCACAGCGACTGTGTGAACAACAGAACAAACCACTGTCCAGCCCTGCACCACCCCCACAGTGGTTCCGATGTCTGAGCCCATCGAGGCAGACACTATGCCAATCCATCTGGTGAAAGGTCTTCCTCTTTTCCGCTGCCCCTCGGCTTCACTAAGTATGATGTCCTTCCACCCCTTGCCTGCCCGTTTGGTGCGCTGGGGTGGCATGTGTGTGGCTGTGACGCTGGGCGCTCTCTCGCTGCTATTTCAAATGCCAGCAGGGTCATCCAGAGTGAACAGATGACAGCGGAGTTTCCAGGCTCAGAACAGATTGGGAAGAAAAAGTAGGCCATCCACTTGTGAGGAATTCGCCACTGAAAACTGGATAGATAGCATCGAGACATTGTCAGACACTGAAAACCTCCAACTCCTGGCCCTCGCTCAAACACAGGACCCAGGGCCCACGCCAGACCTCCGCAGCCAGGCCCACATTTGGCCAGATTCCCAGGCAAGTGGTGAGCCCTTGGAAGGGGGAGAAGGGCTGAGGAAGCTCCCCAAGTCAGGGCTGAGTTTCTGGGTTAGCACCACCCAGTCTGAGAAATGAGCTGTGTCCATCGCAGGCTGACTGGATGGCCTTCCCGGCAACTGGGAACAAGAACGGGCATTCTGCGGGTGCTTTGAACACTTCCTGGAAACATGGTACCAAAAGATGATGACATTTTCCCATGAACCTTTTGAACCCCCCCCCCCCCACATACGAATGTCACACGGTGAGCAGCCAAAAAACAGAAATGAAACATCTCTCCGTGATGGGTTGGGATGTATAAAGGCTGTATTGTCTCACCCTTTCCTTATTCGATGTCTTTGGGGTCTGGCTTGTGAAAGAAAAATTGGATTAGCTTTATTTTTGTGGGAAATAGCAGAATGAGCTACAAGCGCTCGTTGTACCAATCCTAACAAAACCCACAAGTACACACCCATCAGCCCATCCACCAGGGGTAGATTGTGATGATCTCTGTGGATGAGCAGTGCTTGGGGACACATGCGGTGTCTTAGACTGGACTCTCTGGAGAAACCAGTGCAATCTATACGCACGCGCACACACACACCCACACACAGACATTTATAGCAAGAGATGGCATACACAGTTGTAGAAGAAGGCAAGATCCAAATCTGGGCAGGTTCTAACTCTGTGGGTCAGATGTCAAGCTAGAGGCTTCTCCTGACTCAAGCAGCTTCAGGCCGCCAACATCAGCAGGAAGATCACAGGCTGTGGCTGCAATTTCAAATGAATCCAAAGTTGGCGGATAATACTCACGTATAAGCCGGGCTTTTGTCAGCACATTTGTAATGTAGTTTTTGTGGTAAAATTAGGTGCCTCCTGTATGGATTGTGATAAGAGCTGTAAGAGCTCCCAATAAAGTGACTTAAAAAGAATTAGGTTCTTTGGCTGATATTTGGGTTGGCTTATACTCAAGTATATATGGTACTATAGCAGGCCAATGGCTCCAATCCAAAGAACTAGAGGTCTACAAGTCAGATGCAGGACCCAACAAAAAGTAAGCAAGCTTTCCCATTAATATTGGAAGCCAGTTGCACCCTGGAAGACATATCATCGCAGGAGATTTCTAGGTCTTAACCACCAAACCACTGAGAACCCTAGCCCACCCAAGTTGACACAAAATCTTAACTATCACACAAGGGTACCCGAGCTGGCTCCTTGTTGGCTTGCTGTTAATCATGGGACACTGTGTTTCTTCCCTTTACGATGAGCTACAAAGTGGTAGTTTGAAATGACAGAAATCTGTGTCATAGTTCCGGTGGCCTTTGAGTGTCAATGCTGACTCATGGTGGCACCATATGTTTGAGAGTAGCTATGTGCTCCACAGGATTGTCAAGGTTGTGACCTTTATAGCAGATCTACGGACCACGTTTCTGAGATACCGCTGCTGGTCCTGAGCTGCCAAGCTTTCAGTTAATAGCCGAGTTTTAACCATTGTGCATCTAAGGGCTCCTACTTCTACAGGCTGGAAGTTCAAATTTAGGGGCTGATGGGGGCATGCATTCTCTGAAGGCCACAGGGGAAGACACTTTCTTGTCTCTCTCAGCTTCTGGTAGCCCCTGTCATTCCTTGGCTTGTGGGGGCATCCCTATGCCTCTTCCCTTGTAGGATACTGTGTTAGTCTGGATTGACTAGAGAAACAAATTCATAGACGTTCATATGTATCTAAGAAAGAGCTTTAAATAAAGAGTAGTTGTGTATTAAGAAAACATCCCAGTCCATATCAAGTCCATAAGTCTGATACTAGCCCATATATCTGATACCAGTCTATAAATTCCTCTTCAGACTCACGTAACACATGCAATGGCACCAAATGCGGAAAGATCACAGGCCAGTGAGTGGAAAGTCTTGTGGATCCAGTGTCAGGGGAAGCATCTCAGCTCTGGCCTGGGTCTCCATGTGGCTCCTCCAGCTCCAGAGCTCTGGTTTCATCAGTGTAGCTCCATGTGGCTTGTCAGCAGGAAGACGAAGCAGAGAGTGTGGGTCTGGCCTCCAGTGAGCTATCAATCTCTGTTGTGCACCTCCAAACGAGGTCATCAAGCTGTAACCCAATTGGCAGGTAAAATTCCATCCTTTTACTAGTCTCAAGTTGACACCAGATTATGTAACTACCACAGACACTAAACCTATATGAAGACATGTTACCTGATGACAATGTATCTTCAAAGATCCTATTTCTAGGTACTCAGGGTTAAGATTTCAATATATGTGGAAGGGGGAGGAGGAGAGTGGGGGAGGGGAACACAAACTACTCCATCGTGGTCATTTATACACCTACCTTTTAAATGATTGGGAATAGAGAATAGGCTGGAAAAGGGTTGACATGGCAACTCCAATGCAAAACCAGACCCAAGTTTCCTAAATTTTAGCCACACAGAGCATTGCCTGGATCCAACATTCTTACGTATCATGTGTTCTTAAACACGGGATTCACAGAACACTGAATATGTACCATCACCTCCAAAAGTTTTCATCCTAAAGATCTGGTCCTCGTGAGCCTCACCAGACCCCATTCAACTTCTGCTCTGCGGTGACACGATCACTCACAAAGGAATCGCTCTTTTCAAAGCCGACACACGTGGGAGTTACCTTCCCATGTCATTTCTGGGGGCAGTTACAATGCTCAGTGAATGCTCATCAGACTCTCTGATAGACTCCCCCAGGCTTTTTAATAGTCTAGAAGAGATACTTCATACCTGCTGGGTCCATAGCCCATGGAATCCCACTCACTTCGTCCGACCTAATCATAGTCGGTCTCTAGCGTCGGTTCCCTCCCATGTGGACCCTATGTGTGTCAGAGCTCCGCTTCATAAGGGTTTCCATGATGGATTTTTAGAAAGTAGACTACCAAGTCTTTCTTCCTTAGGTATCTCAGGGTGGACTTGAACTTCTACCTTTTGGTTCCACCCATGATGTCTGCAATTTCTACCCAGGTCGGTCTCTTTATTTGATTGTATACTTCTTTGAGCCATTGGATATGTAAATGTGTTTTCTATCTCATTTGAATCCTTTTTCATAAAGTTCCAATCTTGGGACCCCAAAGCTCTTGATGATAAAGCAATATCTGATGAGAATCCAGATCATGGTCGGGCAGCCTTTTTTCTGCCGAGGGCCATTTGGACATCGAGAATGTCATTCTCGGGCCATACTGGTCAAACGTTTAATGAAGTCATTCCTGAAAGGATGACTGGAATGGCTTCTCTTTTGTGAGGTGTGTGATGTTAGCTGATATTGACCACTTCACAGCCCGCAGGCCCGCGTTCCCCACACCTCCGCCAGAATGGACCTGTGCCTTTGCGAGGTTATGTGGTCACAATGCCCAGGAGCATCCCGTAGACACACACACACACACACACACGCACGCACACACACACGCACACAGACACACACACACGCACACACACGCCTGCAGGCAGGCAAGTGGAAATAGCTATGAAAGTGAGTTATTTCTCCATGGAGTAATATAACTGAAAAGAGGAAATGATACATATTGTTAGGCTTTCTTAAAAGCTGCAAATAATTTTAAACAAAGCAATATATTTCTTAGCTCAGACAGGAAACACACACACAGACACTCGCGCACGCGCGCGCGCGCACACACACACACACACAGAAAAGGGACCTCTAGGTGGCCTAGGAATGATTTCACAACAAAATGATGGTTTCTTTATGGAGCAAGATCTTCTAAGTTAAAAGAGGAAGTCATCTACTCTTAGTTCCTTGGATACCCATCTCTGTAGAAGAGGAAGAGGGCCAAATAATGCTGCCCACCAAAAGGTTGATCTCCCCTTTGGACCCGAACAAAAACAAGGAAACTCTCTACCGTTGAGTCAATCCCAGATCATAGTGACCCTATAGGACAAAGTAAAATGATCCCTCCAGGTTTCTGAGAATGGAACTCTTTTTAAATATCTTTTAAAATAAATAATTTTATTGGGGGCTCTTACAGCTCTTACAATAATCTATACATCAGTTGTACCAAGCATATTTGTATATAGGTTGCCATCATCATTTTCAAAACATTTTCTTTCTACTTGAGCCCTTGGTATCAACTCCTCACTTTCCTACCCGAGTATAATCTCACTGATGCTATTTTTAGCTAAGGTTTTTTTTTTAACCCACAAGTTTTCAGGTCTTTATATTTGGATTCAACAAGGATGTCTCTCTTTGGGCCTTCTAAACCTACAGGCTCCTGGTTAACCCTGGCTCCTTACTGCTGCCCAGTCACGACGATTCCGACTCACGGCAACCCCGTGTGTCAGGGTGCTCTCTGTGCTCTGGCAGATTTTCAAGGCTGAGACCTTTCCACAGATTGCCAGGACTCTCTTCTGAGTTTCCCCTGGGTGGGTTTGAACTGGCAGCCTGCTGGCTAGTCATCAACGGCTTAACCATTGTCTGCTTCACCCAGGGCCGTCAAGGATAACAAGGGTCATTTAATTTGGAGAGCTTGTGATTTCTGGTCACAGTGTCATCTAGTGTGCTGTTTAATGGGCACTGCCATCGGTAAAATAAATGTTCTTCTGATTTTACATGAGAGAAAATTTGCCTTAGGCTATTTGGCTAGCAAATAGGGCAGAGTGGAGATGCAGAGACAAGGATGTCAACATGTGAAACACAGGCGGCTTCTTGGTAATCTGTACTAAGCCCAAGCCGCTTTGCTTGGGCCCTTTACCACTTCTTCCACAAAAATAACCCCCCCCCCCCAGTTAAAAATAGCATCAGAGAGATTCCTCTCCTGCTGACGACAGAAACCACAAGCCACCAAGCATCTTTTCAAGATGTGGGAACTGGTGGAAGTCAAGGGTCACTCTAGACATTTCAACAAGGAGACTTTTTTATTTTATTTTTTTTTATTTTAACAATTTATTGGGGCTGATACAATTCTTTTCACAGTTCATACATATACATACATCAATTATATAAAGCACATTTGTACAGTCTTTGCCCTAATCATTTTTTTCTCTTTTCTTCTTTTACATTTTATTAGGGACTCAAACAACTCTTACCACAATCCATACATATACATACATCAATTGTATAAAGCACATCCATACATTCCCTGCCCCGATCATTCTCAAGGCATTTGCTCTCCACTTAAGCCCCTTGCATCAGGTCCGCTTTTTTCCCCCCCCTCCCTCCCCATTACCCCCTCCCTCATATGCCCTTGGTAATTTATACCTCGTTATTTTGTCATATCTTGCCCTATCCGGAGTCTCCCTTCCCCCCTTCCCTGCTGTCCCTCTCTCAGGGAAGAGGTCACATGTGGATCCTTGTAATCAGTTCCCCCTTTCCAACCCACTCACCCTCCACTCTCCCAGCATCGTCCCTCACACCCTTGGTCCTGAAGGTATCATCCACCCTGGATTCCCTGTACCTCCAACCCTCATATGTACCAGTGTACAGCCTCTGTCCTATCCAGCCCTGCAAGGTAGAATTCGGATCATGGTAGTTGGGGGGAGGAAGCATCCAGGATCTGGGGGAAAGCTGTGTTCTTCATCGATACTACCTCACACCCTAATTAACCCATCTCCTCTCCTAAACCCCTCTATGAGGGGATCTCCATTGGCCGACACTTGGGCCTTGGGTCTCCACTCTGCACTTCCCCCTTCATTTAATATGATATATATATACATATATACACCTACATATATACATATACACATATATACACATACATACACACACTTATATCTTTTTTTTTTTTTGCATGATGCCTTATACCTGGTCCCTTGGGCACCTCGTGATCGCACTGGCCGGTGTGCTTCTTCCATGTGGGCTTATTTGCTTCTGAGCTAGATGGCCGCTTGTTCACCTTCAAGCCTTTAAGACCCCAGACACTATCTCTTTTGATAGCCGGGCACCATCAGCTTTCTTCACCACATTTGCTTATGCACCCATTTGTCTTCAGCGATCCTATCATGGAGGTGTGCAGTCAATGATATGATTTTTTGTTCTTTGATGCCTGGTAACTGATCCCTTTGGGACCCCTCGATCACACAGGCTGGTGGGTTCTTCCATGTGGACTTTGTTGCTTCTGAGCTAGATGGCCGCTTGTTTATCTTCAAGCCTTTAAGACCCCAGTCACTATCTCTTTTGATAGCCGGGCACCATCAGCTTTCTTCACCACATTTACTTGTTCACCCACTTTGGCTCCAGCCGTTGTGTCGGGAGAACAAGGAGACTTTTTTAAATGCAAGGCATCAATACTTCAGTCATAGCCGGTCAGAATTGGACCACCCTCTCCTAAAAGTTCTCTTCTCACGGAAGACCCAAAACCATCGAAAGCAAGGTGCAGACCCAAAGAGAGCCTATGGGCCAGTGCAGAGCTGCCCCATAGGGTTTTCAAAGCTGTAAATTCTTTCTAGGAACAGAAAGCCTCATCTTGCTTCCACAAAACGGTGGGTGGGATCGAACTGCTGACTCTGAGAGTTCGCAGCCCAACACCAAACTCACTGCAGACCTTGTGGTCAGCCGCCCAACACACAACCCAGGAGGACTCCAGGACTCCTTTTGAGGTCATACTGCTCGGGTACATACAGAAATGGAGCTCGGACCATAAAATAAGCCAGAAACTAAAGAATGACTAATGAATGATTCCACTTAGCTTTGGTGTCGAGACTAGGCAAGCTCACGGGGGCTTCAAACCCAGCTAGAGGCACCTCAGAGGAAAGGCCTGGCATCCTGCTTCCTAAAAATTACAGGCCTCCTCTGTCTGGGGTATTTGGGGGTTTATTTATTTATCTTTGTCCATCTGTTTGGAGGGCTCTTTCCTCGCTCCTCTTTCCAATTGCGCTTAGTGTTCATACAGGGCTTCAAAAAGTTCGTGGAAAATATTCATGGCCTTTCCATTCCATTTTCCCCACGAACATAATGAAGAGCCCTCTTGTCTATAAAACACGTAGCTTGCCATTTCAACCTTACAGGTCTGAAGAAGCTGCGGGGCCGCTCAGTTCCGCCGCCCTAGCGGCGTGCTTAGCATGTGCATGTCATTCTCAGCTACTCACCAGATACCCACAGGTTCAAACCCATGAACCCCTCTCTGGATAAAGGTGTGATGGGCTGCCCTGGCAGCCTTGGGAAACACTCCTCCCTCTCCCCCATGGGGGACAGTCCTCTTCTGTCCTGTAGAGTGACTGACTCTGTCCTCACTCCACATGGCCTGCTCCTTTGCACAAGGAGCCTGGTGGTGTAGCAGTGACCTATCTTCAAGGTCAGCAGTTTGAAACCACCAGCAGTGTCTCAGGAGAAAGAGGGCTTTCTATCCCTATCAAGGACTACAGTCTTGGAAACTGACAGGGGCAGTTCTTCCCTGTCCTCAGAGGGTCGCTTTGAGTCAGAATTGCCTTGATGGCAGTGGGTTTTCTTTCTATGAAGCCAACCTTTTAAAATAAGTTGATTGATGATATTTATCTCTTTTCTTACAGATTATTTGCTTAGGAGGGTAGCAGTTTCCTGCTAGACTTCTTTTTCTTTTTCATTGCTTTGTGAGAACTCTTTATAGTTACAGTATCCCATTTTCAACAAAATCCAGAATCTTTCTCTCTCTATCTATCCATATCTCTACCTATCTCTCTATTTATCGAGCTATCTACCGAGCCATGGTGCTGTAGTGTTTTTGCGTTGGGCTGTGATCCTCATGGTTGGCAGTTTGAACCCACCAGCCGCTCTACGGGAGAAACACTGGACTTTTGACTCATCTAAACAGGCACCTTCGCGGGAAGTCAGAGGGGGTTGAGTCAGCCTGGACTTGATGGCAGTGACTTTCTTTTTTTATGTTTCCTCCTAGTTCACCAAGAGATTTTATTATGGCAATATACCGAATTTTATTATGAGCTTTTTCTGTATCCAAAGAGAAGATATTTCCTTCTGTCTTTGTTGATTTTCGTTACAGAGGTTGCACATCTCTCTAATTGTATTTGAAACTGTATGGGTTAGTTTGATGGTGATACCTGGGATTCTGCAGTCTCTGCTGATGACCAGAGGTGACCAGAGTGGAGGAGGGGAGAAAACCTTTCAGTTTATGGTAAATGCCAAGACAAAACAAGCCCTGCCCCAATCACAAGCTGATGTGACTCATTCTCATGCTAACATTCATCTCTTCAGGTGTTTGTGTCTGGGCTGCTGGCCAAGACCCATAAATGAAACTAACAGAGAAGCCTGCCAGAAGGGGAGGGAGGGACTTTAAAGTATCTGGGGGGCTCTCCAGGCCAAGATGACCCATCAAATGGGTGTGGGAAATGCATGGAGATCTCCACGGACTGACAGTGCATTTTGTCTCCACTTGGACTCCATTTAAAGAGCCCTGATGGTGCTATAGAATAAGCATTTGGGCTGCTAACTGCAAGGTCAGCAGTTCAAAGCCACCAGCTGCTCCACAGGAGAAAGATGAGGCTGTCTGCTTTCATAATGATGTATCATCTCAGAAAGGACTTGATAGCAATGAGATGGGTTGGGATTCACTTGGTGGCAGTGGGCCTGGTTTGTGTTTGGATTTCATGTGGAACATGAATAAGGCCAGAGCAGTAAACATAGAAAATTAACCCAAACCATATTACACCCCTTGTGATCCAGGGGATTCTCAGTCCCAGGGAGCCTGTAAGGCTGAGTAGAACTGCCCGACAGGGTTTCTAACCTGTATGGAGTTGCTACTGGGCATGAACTGCCAACCATGTGGTCTAGAAGATAAGTACTTAACCACTGTGCCACCAAACCCCAACCAAACCCATGGTTGTTCTATCGATTCTTCTTTTCAAAAATAGTTTAATTGGCATATACTTCACATGTCATACAATTTAATCATTCAGTCATATAAGAAGAGTTTTGGGATCACCACCACAGTCAATTTCAGAACGTTTTTTCTCTTACTCACTGTTGTTAGCTTCCCATGTTCCCCCATCCTCCCCTGCCATGCCCTTAGGTAATTATTAATCAAGTGACTGTCTCTATAGATTTACATGCAAAAAATCATACAAAACACAATCAGGCAGCAAACATAACACACACACACTCACAACCCAAAACAAAGACGAGAGAGCTGTTGAGTCCATTTTGCCTAATATAGACCCTGAAGGGCTCCTTGGAGCCCTCATAGCACTGTGGAGTAAGTGTTTAATTGTTAACTATAAGGTCAGTGGTTCAAGCCCACGAGCTGCTCTGTAGGAGACAGATGAGCCTGTTTGCTTCTGTTACCATATAAAGTCACTACGAGTCAGAATTGACTTGATGGCAATGAGTTTCGGTCCTAGGGTCCTTTCATTCATAAAACACAGTGCAATATCACCGAAGTGTGCTTACTCCCATAAACTAGGGCTCTAGAGTCATAAAGATGGGTTGACGTCAAATCATCACTTCCCCAAATCAATGATCAAAAACAACAGGCAAACACAAAAGCCAGCTCCATCATGTGATGGAGTCAATCCCCACTCAGACTCCCAGCGATGCCATGGATTACAGAGAACTTCTCCAGGCTGGGTGGCAGGGGGTGTTGTGTGTGTGTGTGTGTGTGTGTGTGTGTGTGTGTTTATTGTCTGAAATCTTTTACCAAAGCTGAACACCAAGCCTTTCATCAGTCCATAACCAAAGACATCATATCTCTGCTAGAGATAGGCGGGTGCATTTCACAATCAGGTCAAGCCAGAACATACTGTTGTTCCTTAGCACAGTGTTCCCTGCCTGGAATGCTCCAGGTCTCAAGCTGGAGATCTTTCATCTCTGCCTTCCCCACCTCTGGATGTGGAACCCTGTTCGTGCCTAGCCCAGGGGTGACATCACGGCTGGTACCACCAGCTTCACTCAAATGTAGGCACTTGGGCAATCAGAACATGATGCTCCTCAACCCTCTGTGCTCATTTCCATTGCTATCTACTCGCTATCTCAGTGTTAGGCACCCTGACCAGGAAATGTCTGCTTTTTACACTTGCTGCAAGTGTATAGCCTCAAAACAGTCAAATCAGATAAGGTCTCCTTAGCTGACCTTTGTCATTATTTACTGCTCTGCTGTTTGTCAGGAGCCTTCAAAGAACACTCTCAGACTGCTTTCTGCTCTCTGTGGTGGAATGATTACGAACCTCTGCCTGCTGGTAACCCCTGGGGTAGGATTGTCTATCCTTGCTGTTACTTCAAGGAGCCCTGGTGGGCATGATGGATGACAGGAGAGGCTGCCAACAAAAAGGTCAGAGGATTGAACCCATCAGTTGCTGCCTAGGAGAATAAAAGGGGATTTCTACTCCCATAAAGATCTGCAGTCACAGAGGCAGTGTGACTCTTTCTGATGGAATTGCTCGAGTCAAAATTGACCCAAAGGCAGTGAGATTGGTTTGCTTTTAACCAAAACCCAAACTCACTGCA
The DNA here is from genome assembly GCF_050624435.1 of Tenrec ecaudatus. Taxonomy (NCBI): domain Eukaryota; kingdom Metazoa; phylum Chordata; class Mammalia; order Afrosoricida; family Tenrecidae; genus Tenrec; species Tenrec ecaudatus. Next base: position 17,322,951 of record NC_134544.1, read on the forward strand.
ACCCGCAAAACATTGGAAGTGTGGTATTCGTAAAAGAAAGTTTTTCCTCATTTCTGGACCTCAGCGCTATTAACAATAGTCTGCATAATAGATGGTCAACCAGACAGGGCAGAGAAGTCTGTTTCTCTACCGCCTTGGAAAGGCAGGATGGCCTCACCACACTTTGTCCTCACCCAGCAAAGTGAGCCAAACCTGGACATTTATGAGGGACAAACACAGCTCCCTTACTCCCCCCACCCCATCCCTTTGTTACCTAAGTTGTTTTCTGTGCAACTGAATTGTGATGTCTTATCTGATGATTAGGTTAAGAACAACAATGAGAAGGGCAGGTGGGGGTGGGCAGACAGAAGCAGGAGAATCAGGCAGAGGGGAGAAGGCAGAAAAGCACCTAGGCTTGCTGGAGAATGTTGACCAGGTAGAACCTTCTAGAAACACGGCAGAATCGTTCTGAAAACTGTACTTCTGTTACATACTTGGGTTGGGCATCTGGTGGATAACCAAAGATCAGTGTTTTAACCCCACCAGCCACTCGTCATGCTCTCACACAGGCTGGTCGTCTGAGAAACCCTCTGTAGGGTCGCAACCGCTCGATGGGTTGGAATCAACTCAATGACAGTTTGGCTTTTTTTGGTTTTATGCGCTAGTAACGATAGAGGAACATCATTACATAATGGAGTGTCAAGCGAAGCCTCTAAATTCCTTTTTTTTTTATAAGCTTCCAAATTCTAATGAGATAAGTCTACCTGAACCAATAACAACACCCCCCCAAAACCAACTACCACAGGGTGCATTCCAAGTCATGTGCCAGAGTATATTCCCATCGCCCCACCCCCAGCCATTCCTTGGGGGAAAGAGGAGGCTGTCGCTCTTGTAAGGATCTCCAAAGCCTCAGAAGTCCTACGTAAGGTCCCTGAGCCTGCATTGACTCGAGGTCGACGTCGTTGTTGCTAGGGGCCTTCAAGTGCGTTCTGGCTCACCGGAACACGATGAACAACAGAACGAAGCACCAATTGTTCCTATGCTTGAACCCATTGTGGTGGCCACTGGGTCAGTCCATCACATCGAGGGCCTGCCTTTTTTGTCACTGCCTTCTACTTTACCCAGCAGGATGTCCTTCTCCAGGGACTGGTCTGTTCTGACAACATGCCCAAAGTATGTGAGATGAAGTCTCACCGTGCTTACTTCTAAGGAGCGCTCTGTCTGTACTTCTTCCAAGACAGATTCGCTTGCTCTTTTGGAGGTTGATAATAAGTTTAGTATTCTTCTGACTTGATGGCAGTGGGTTAATCTTCCAGAAGTAGATGGCTAAGACTTCTTCCTCTGGGTGAACTTGAACTGTCAGCCTTTGGGGTGGTTAGCAGGCAAGCACTGGCTCAAGCTCACTGCCATCAAGTGGATTCCGACTCATAGTGACCCTTCAGGGAAGAGTAGAACTCCTCCCCACTGTAGGTTTCTGAAAAGATAGCCTCATCTTTCTCCCATGGAGTGGCTGCTGGTTTCAAAGTCCTGACGCTACAGTTAGCAGTCCAATGTGTAAACCACTATGCCACCAGCGCTGGCCACCCTTAACTATGGTTTCCGACCCGGAATGACTCACTAACTAGGGAGTGCGGTTGGGTCTACTAGGGCAGGAATATAGGAGGTGAGGGAAGGAAAATGGTAGCTGCAAGCTGAATTATTGAGAAGAAAAGCAACTCTCTTTTAGATTGCAGTGAATAATTCAGAGAGGTAGCACAGTTAAAGTTGAGCTTTTTCCAATCAGGCATTTTCTAAGGAGCTGGTAGTACTGTGGGTTAGGCACTGGGCTATTACCTACAAGGTTGGTGGTTCAAACCTACCGGCTTCTCCTGGGGTGATAGACGAGGCTTTCTGCTTCCAAAAAGATTTATGGCCTCAGGCACCCAATGGAGCAGCTCCACTCAGCCTTATAGGGCCACTGTGAGTCCGAATCAACCCACAGGCAGTGGGTTTGGAATGGAGTTTGGGCTTTTCCTTTGTGCGGATACCAACACACTATCTGACCCGTCACTGCTTTCCACCTGTGAACTTGTGAGTCCTTCAACGGTGACAGGTTCTCTGCTGTGATTTCACAATGTCAGTGATGCTTAAATCTCGTATCTCTTTCTTTCTTTTTAGCCTGCAGAGCAAACCTGTTGCCACCCAGTTAATTCCAGCTCCTAAGGACCGAGCCTGAGCCTCTTGGCTAGGACAGAACTAACGACCCCATGGGATGTCTGAGCTGGTCACCTCCTAAGTCAGTGGTTCTCAACCTGTGGGTCAAGACCCCTTTGGGGGTCGAACGACCCTTTCCCAGGGGTCGCCTAAAACCATCAGAAAACATGTATTTCTGATGGTCTTAGGAACCAAGACACCGCTCCTCTATTGGTCTCCAGGCGGGTCCTCCCACAAGCAGATACAGATACATTGATCAGGTGAGAAAGAAGCTATCTCAACCTTCACACTGACATTGGCTTTTTACAAACAGTGTCACAAAATGTAGCAATGTAGTTTACTGTTGTTATATTAAGACTGTTACCCATGCTACACCATGCTTCAAGACACAATCTCATTTACTTGTCATTAGAAATATATATTTCACAATATGTAATTACATAGTTTTTTGTGATGAATCACTATGCTTTAATTATGTTCAGTTTATAACAATGAAAATACATCCTGCAGATCAGATATTTACATGACGATTCACAACAGTAGCAAAATGACAGTTATGAAGTAGCAAAGAAAATAGTGTTATGGTTGGGGTCACCACAACCTGAGGAACTGTCGGAAAGGGTCGCCGCATGAGGGAGGCTGAGAACCACTGTCCTCAGCAAGGAGCCGTGGGGCTTTCTCCTCCAGAGCAACTGCTGGATTTGACTCTCCAACCTTTTGGTTCACAAGCACCTGAGCGCTTAATCAGCGAGTCACCAGGGCTCCTCTTGTGGCCAAGTAGAGCCTCCAAGATTCCATTGTCTTTTCCAATAAGACCAGATCGTCTTCATAACTGTGTTTCTTAATCACTGTTTCTCAAGTTCCTCTTCTTCATAGGTCACGATTTAGTCAGAGAGCCACTTTATAAATAACACGTGACGCAGGTTTCTAACCCGCCCTGTCTCCTTTGCTACTGTTTTCACTTCCAGGCTTGTTTGGAGAACCTCTTAGAAATCAAGCCTTCCGAGGGCAATCTCTCTCACCCACTGACTGACTTTCAACTCTGGCATTGGCCTTTGTTCAGCTCCGGGGGCAGAAAGTCCATAAGCATGGCCAGGTGTGTCCACCTGAGTGGTTCTGAGAGAACCAGGAGTCCAGCGAGCGAGTAACGCTATCTGCCATGGAAACGAGGTTTACCACAGGGGCTGGCCCATCCAGGAGCACTGAAGGTAAGCCTTGGGGTCCAAGAACAACAACACTCCAGAAACTTCCCAGGGCCTGGCTTCATTGTGATGGTGATGATGGCTTTGTGCTAGGGATCCCAGCGGGGGAACCCACCTCCGGAATATGCAGAAAGGTTCCTGGCTCAGTGCCTTCGCTCCCACAGCGGACAGCCAATCAGCAGCCACTGGGGCCAGATGACCTCTTGTTCTCCTGAGCTCCCAGGTGGCAGCACTTCATTCCCTATACATCCCCTCTCCGGTGCCGCTGGTTAGATTCCTCGGCGGAGCCTCCGTTTTCCGCTCTCCATCACCATTAGCATGGCTTCAATACTCTCTCAGTAAACAACCGCCCCTCCCTGCTGCCCCACCTCCAGCCCCAGGTGTTATTCTTAGACGTCCCAGAGTCTATACCAGACCTACACTCTCTGCCCCTTAGGGTTTTCTTGGTTGTAATCTTTGGGTTTGAACCACCAACCTTTGGATGACGTCACAACTCACTGCCATCGAGTCGATGCCGACCCATCGCAACCTGTTTTACAGAACAGGGCAGAATTGCCCCTGTGGGTTTCCGAGGCTGGAACTCTTTATGGAAGTAGAAAGCCCCATTTTTCTCCCTATGGATGGAGAGGGGTGCTTAAACATTTGCCCTACCGGGTGCCTGGTAACTAGTACCTGCCAACCTATGGCTTCCCCATCTTGGCATGTTTTATGAAAGCAGGGACAGATGACCCGATAAGCGTGGCGATCTAACACTGCATGTAACTTAGCTCAGGCAGCACTTGTCCTTTTTTGGTCTAGCGTAGTTTGCTCAGCACCATGTCCTCAAGTTCCCTCCTGTGTTGTCACTTGCTTGGGGACCTCATTCCATGTTATGGCCTTGCAAAGGAAGTCTCTGGAAGCTTTTCCAGGAGAATGCTAGGTGTTGTCCTTGGGGTGCTGGAAGGAGCTACTTAGGTGCCTCAAGATGAGGGGATGTGGGTGATGGTTGCCTTATTGCCAAATGAACGTTCGGTGCCCAGTGGCTGCAGAGACATAGCCAGAGCCCCCAATTAGCTCTGTGGTTATAGCTTGAGGCCTGACCTGTTGCAGATCACAAGGGCTCCAGGGACCAGGGACCTCCGGGTTCTTCTTTACTGCTTCTGCCAGATGTCTGCTGTCCTCAGAGATAACCAGACCCCCCTTCCCCCGCAGGCTCTCCCTTTGTTTCACAAATTACTGGCTCTTTAGGAAGGGGTCAGCGGGCCTGGAAGTCCGGTTTACCAACGACCTTATCTCCTGACAGCAGGCACTTATCACTTTCTACCTTGATTTATAGTCCAAGGCGTATCTCCTCTGCTGGAGACTTCAACTCCCGGTAGGAGGTCCTTGGCCAAGTCTTCAGGGTCTTCAGTGCCAGCATGTGCCTCCGAGGAGAAAGGATTCAAACAACAGTGATGCTGAGTAATTGTGGAGACATAATGGGGCGCTAGACTGAAGGGTCAAACCAGATCTGACACCAATTCTCCAACCCTGGATACCCACTTATTAGATCATAATAGCTACTACCGGAGCCCTGGTGACACAGTGGTTGATTGCCCAAGTGCTGACCGAAAGGTCAGCGGGAAGTTCTAACACGTGCTTCAGTGAGGCAAGGAGATCCCACATCTCACATACGACTTATGGAGAACATTGATTAATCTTAAACAGCACACAGACAAGACAAAGACAAGTTATCCAGATGAGGGAGACCTTAGGGAAGGGACCACAGTGAAGTCCAAGGGTTTATGGAGAATCGGCAGCTGAAACTAGGGCGTGGTAGAGCAAGGGAAGCTGTCATAAGAAGTCTGAGAGGCAACAAATCAACACAACAGGGCTACAGGTATGACTGCAGCAGCAAGGATGGGACCACGACCTGGCACATCTGCATCACCCTCGATTGAAGACCTCCCAAGATTGGTCCAGGGCCCCCTGAGCAGGGCAGTCATGACTCATGACTATGGGACCCTGGGACCCTGGCTGTCATCAAGGGCACAGCCAGGCAAGTCCCTGAGGGCTAGGCCACTCCTTGCTGGACTGGCTAGTCCCCTTTCTAAGATGCTGTGGCTGAAGTCAGGGCTGTTCAAGGTGCTAGCTAGTTAATGGCCAGAAAGAATTCCACGGAGACTGAATCTAGGAGCAAACTCAAAATGGATTTAGGGTTTCAACGGTAAACCACAGCCTCGTGAAATCTTACTGCGTAGTCTTTAAACTCTAGTACACATTCCAGCTGTTCTGAGGGAGAAAGAGGTGCTAGCCCATCTCCATAAAGACGGTTGTTATTGGCGCTAGGTGTCCCTGAGGTGGTTCCAACTCAATAACAACAGACCTACCCACGGCATCATCATCTTACAACTGTTACTGCCTTTGGGCCCAGTGTGATGAGCTATCTCATCAAGGATCTGCTTCCACATTACCAAGCATGACATCCTTTTCCGGGCAGGCGTCTTCCAGCTCACGGGTGCAAAATATGTGCAGGGAAGTCTTGCCATCCTTCCATCTAAGGAGCAGCCTGGCTGTTTCTCATCCAAGACAGACTTGTTTATTCTTCCAGCAGTCCATGGTACTTTCAGTAGTCTTTGTCAATACCATGCTTCCAACTGGCATCAATTCTTCATAGTTCTCCCTTATTGATTGTCCAGTTTTCACATGTATTTGAAGCAATTGAAAATACCAGGGCTTGAGTCCTGAAAGTCCTCAAACTGGTATCATTGCTTTTTTAACACTTTAGATAGATCTCTCCCAGCAGATTTGCCCAGTGTAACAAACATATCATTTGAATTCTTGACTGCTGCTCCTATGACCATTGATTGTCCCCAAACTTCAAACTCACTGCCTTCAAGTCTATTCCAGCTCAGAGTGAGTCTCTAGAGCCCAGTTGAACTGTCCCTGCGGGTTTCCAAGACTGTGATTCTTCAAGGAAATAGAAAGTCTCATCTTTAGCCCTTGAGGCGGCTCAGTGGTTTCGAACTGCTCACCTTTCAGTTAACAGCCCAATGCATGACCCAGTACACCACCAGAGCTCCATTGGTTGTGGAGCCACATTGTGTCATCTGTGTCGGGAAGGTTGTTACTGAGCCTTCCTCCAATCTCAGTGCCATGTTCTTCCTCATGTCGTCCAGTTTTTTGGATTATTTGCTCAGCACACATGTTGAATAAGTCTGGTGAAAGGATACAACCCTGACACACATCTTTCCTAATTTTAAACCACACACTGTCTCCATGTACTTTTGGAAGAACGGCCTCCTTGTCAATGGACAAGTTCTGCGTAAGCGCGAGTAAGTGTCCCACAATCCCCATCTTTGCCATGCTTCCCACAGTTTATTTCAATCTACACAGTTGCCAATAAAACACAAGTAGATGCCTGTCTGGAGGTTTCTCCTCTCTGACATCTGCCTCTGTGTAGACTAACACCTCCAGCCTTTCAGCTAGCAGCCAGCCCTGTGAACTGCAGCCTAATCCCGGTTTCTTTTGTCCTGAGTACAGAAATCATCATTGGACCTCTCTCAGCGGGAAGTTGTGTATATTAAATAAGACAACGGGTGTAAGAATTCAGTGCCGAGTCTGTAGCTCCTAGGACAATCATTGTTATAGGGAGTGCTTGGGAAGTTCTTATCAGGGGAACAATATTTGTTAGAAGTTTGCCTATCTTTCTTGGCCGGCCCATATCTTCCATACATATCTCTGCTAAGGCTCAAACAACAACAAACCCACTGCCATGGAGTTAATTCTGATCCAGAGTGACCATACAGGACAGGGTAGACCTGCCCCTGTGGGTTTCTCAGACTGTCACTCTTTTAGGAGTAGACACTGCTGTTTCTCCATTGGCTTCAGCTGCTGGTGGTTTTGAACTGCCGACTTTGTGGTTAGCAGCCCAATATGCAACCACTACACCACCAGAGCTCAGTAAGGTAAAGGAATATTGTAGTCCCTTGTGCTCTATGGTCTTATGCTTATTAAAATGTACACATAATCACCAGCCCTTCAACATGGCAGTTTACTTAACGAAGATTTTATTTGTATTTGCTCCACCTCTCTTAGGGGTCAGACGGGTTAGGCAATGCTGGTGCCAGTTCAGAAATGAAGGCAACTTGCCAAGGGCTTCCAGTGCGGCAGGGCCTCGCCCCACGGCTGCGCAGATGCATCCTGTCTGACTTCGGCACGGCCAGGGGTTGATCTTGCTTGCTTCCTTCCTTTTTAATAACAAAGAGGAACTGCGGTGCCTACGAAAAGTAGGAATCAAGACAGCAGGACTGTTAGTGCTTCCTTGGGCCTTCTCTCTCTCTCTCTCTCTCTCTCTCTCTCTCTCTCTCTCTCTCTCTCTCTCTCTCTCTCTCTCTCTCTCTCTCTCTCTCTCTCTCTCTCGCTCTTTATGAGAAACTTTGGGTTCTGTCCCTTCTCTGCAGACAGGGCTGCAGACCACAGCAGCTTGCTTGGTGATAGGTTGGCTTCTATCACAGGGTCACCTGGGAACCGTGGAGACACAGAGGTTAAGCTCTTGGGTGCTGACTCAGGACGTTTGAACCCATCAGCCACCCTGAAAAGGCAAAGTGCTGTAGTCTGCATCCCAAACACGGGCAGCCTCAGAAGCCCTCCACGCAGACCCCGCTCTGCGAGTCACAACCGGCTCCATGTCAGTGCAAGGCAGAGAGAGAGGGAGAACTGAAACACACCCAAATGGCTGACTCACACCGCTCAGTTGCCTTTCTTATTCTGAGGATCAAATCCAACTAAAGACTTGGATCAGGGCGTGGCATACAGCAGCCTGGCCAGGCTGCCTTGTTTGTTTCTTGTTGTTTTTCAAAACATTTTTATTTGGAAAGGCACATAGCCATAGGCAATTGCAAAGCTCACAGAGATTCCCTTGACCCTGACCCTTGACCCAGACCGGATGTAACCAAGTGTTTTTGTTTTGGTTTTTAAGGTGGCTGCTGGCTTCGGTATCTAATGCTGCTGTACCTGAAAGGACCTGAGCAGGCATCTTAGACAAAAGTGAGTCTCTCCCTGTTTCCGGGGCTGGCGGTCTGGGGTCTGGTCAGTCTCTCTCTCTCTCTCTCTCTCTCTCTCTCTCTCTCTCTCTCTCTTGCTTTCTCTCTCAGCTCTAGAAGGGAGGTCTTGGTCTCCTCTGCTAGGGGTGACCTTCCCACACTGTAGCCTCTTCCCTTCCCCTATCTCAGACTCTGCTTGCTCTTCTAATCTCTGTATATCTGGAAAGAGATAGACTCACAGAGCAGCCTTTGCTAATCCTGCCTCATTAACATAATAAAGAGGACCCATCCCCATTGGGACTACAAACACAGAGCTAGACCAAGAGGCCAGGACCTACAACACATATTTGGGGTGGGGCGCAATTCGATCTTTAGTCCTTCTGTTGGGTGGGCGGCGGCAATAATGTGTCTAACCTGAGATGGCTCACCTTTAACCAACCTCGCCCCTCCCCCCCGCCCCCCAACAAACGCACTGCCATCAGTGTTTCTTTCTAGAAATACCCTGTCCAGCTCTTCTGCAGAGGCCATTTCCTTTGCATTTTCATTGTTACTTTGCAAATACACTTTCTAAAGATAGTTTATTAGCACTTTGTCCACATGTCATACAAGTCAGCAATTCACAAGCACCTGTCACCATGGGACATTCTAGAACAGTTTCTTCTATCTATCGTTATTCATGTGCAGATCCATTTTTAACCCAGCATGAGTATTTTCCTCGGTCATCATATATTACCTTTTGGTAACCTGTTTGTTACTGCAGAAACAAAGCATGTGTCTTGCCAAAAATCAGAAACCACTGACCACCTACATTTAAGTACGAGAAAAATAAATTGCCATTGCTCAGAGAGCACTGCTTTACACACACGAGGAGACATTCTTGGATTATATTATAAGCATCTACATATGCAGACCTGGTGGCATAGTGGGTTACGTGTTGGGTTGGTAACCACAGAACTAGCAGTTCAAAACCACTAGCTGCTCCTAAGGAGGGAGACTAGGCTTCCTCCTCCCTGTAAAGTGTTCCAGTGTTAGCAATTCACAGGGACAGTTCTACCCTGTCCCAGAGGGTTACTAGGAGTGGACAGTGACTCAGTGGCAGTGAGTTCAGTTTGGGGTTTTCATACATATGCAAAAGCTATGCAGTTGGCTGTTGCCTGAAAGGTTGGGGGTTCAAACCCACCCTAATGATGCTGTGGGAGAAGAGAGCTCTCCATCTGCTCCTTGAATGATCACAGCCTAGAGACGTATTTATTTTTGAAGGAGCAGCCATGGAAAGCTCCACGGAGTACAAGCTCCCCCTGATGTTCATGGGACAGTCAAGGGGTTCCCAACTCAGGAGACCCCATGAGCATCAGAGAACTGTGCTCCACATAGTTCCTTCAAATGGACACAACCAGGACTTTCTTTCGGCCACCTCGGGGGTGGACTTGCACTCCCAGCCTTTTGGCTAGCAGTGTCACCCAGGAATTCCAAACCCACTGCCATCGAGTCCACACTGACCATGCATGATAGGGTGGAACTGCTTCTGTGGGTTTCTGAGACCTCCCGTCACTAAGGGAGCAGGCAGCCTCATCTTCGTCCTTCAAACAACTGGTGGGTTCGCACCACTGACCTTGAGCTTAGCAGCTCAATTCATACCCAAGTACATGTCCCGGACTATACCCTAGTAATTCACTACATCTGCTCCTTTCTTGTAATGATCACACAAGAAAACTGTTAGCCCAAGAGATGGTGAGCGTGGTTCCAAACTATTAACCCACCAGGAAGAGCTTGCCCACAGCATCCTGAGAACTGGGGGAGTGCCCGTGGTGAAACTGCAGCAGGACCGAAAGGCAGGAGGACAGGCAGGCAGCAGGTAGGAGGTGTGGCTGATGGCAGGGAGGCAAGAATAGGATTTTGTTTGCAGAGCAGACATTGGCAGGAGCAAAACGAAAAGAAAAAAGGGGGGGGGGGAATCCACTGTTGACTTGCTTCTAACTCATAGTGACTCTACTGGACAGAATAGAACCACGCCTTGGGGTTTCCAAGACTGCAGCTCTCTAAGGGAGCAGACAGCCTCATTGTTCTCTCTCTTGGCAGCTCGTGGGTTTGAACCACCAACCTTGTGTTGAGCAACCCAACACTTAACCCACTGTGTTACCAGGGCAAGCCCAGAGCGGGGAGAATTCCAGGCACTATATACCGGTCAGCTGTTCAAGATAGAAGAAGGACCCAAAGGCCAGGACTAAAGACGAAAGAGACCCGTGTTTCCGTGCTCAGACAGAAACACAGTGCCCGGAGGACAGAAGTGTTTCCTGGGCCAGACCTGGTGCTCAGTGAGTTCTGTTGAATGATGAGTTCGAAGTGAAAAAAGGAAGGAAAATGGGAAGAAAGGGGAAGGAGAGATGGAGAGATAGAGGAAAAGAAGGTAGAGCCCTTAACCCCAAAACAAACAAACACAACTACTGCCATCGAGTCAATGCTGACTCATAGTGACCCTATAAGCCAGGGTAAAACTGCCTCTCTGGAGTTCCAAGACTGTAACTCTTATAAGAGTAAAAAGCCCCCCTTTTGTTTCCCAAGGAGCAACTGGTGGCTTTGAACTGCTGACCCTGCAGTTAGAAGCCCAACAACTCACCACAACGCCACCAGGGCTCTTAAAGGTCCTGATGATTTCTTGAAATCACTCTCAAGCACTGACCTAAGCACCCCAGCTTGGTGCTCATAGGATGGGAAGCACTGTAGTGTTCGGACGTTCTGCACCGCCTGCTGCTTTCAGGAAATCCTGGAAGTCCCATGGGAGCTGCAGGGAGAATCCTTGGAAGTCCCAGGGCACAAGCTGAGCTCAGGAATGCAGATGGGGAAGTGTCCAGCTCAGTGGGAGCTGAGGGTTGACATGGCCCAGGCAGCCCAGGGCACACGAGCAGCTTTGGATTGGCCCACTCAGTCTCCCTCAGCCCCCAGGAGCCTAGCCTATCTGCTCCACCCCCAGTTAATGAGGTGCCAACAGGCCTCAGCCTTATAAATCCGCCTTTTATTGTCTGTTTGGCTCAGCTAGGGCTCCAAACGGACCAGTAAAGTTTTATGGCGGATGCACTTTTCTTCAACCAGCAGATGAGGTCACGCCAGTGCAGGCCGCCTGCCCTGCTTCCTCTCGCTGGAGGGTGGAGGGTGGCATCTCCCCTCTGAACAGATGGCTCATCCAATGCAGCGGCATGGCCTCGGCGTGGCGTGTTTCCATGAGGGTACATCAGGTCTCTTAGTTATGTTTTATCACGGCAGTTTTATTGGCATGGATCGATATGTCATACGATTCCAAAGTTCAGTCTCATCAGGGAGAGTCCAAGCAGTCTTTTCTAAGAAGCATCGTCATAGAGATTTTTGAGTTGCTCATCTTCAATCTTTATTGCTTGTTGTCTTCGAGGCAGCTCTGGTGTCAGAGGGGTTAGGAGTTGGGCTACTAACCGCAGTTCGAAACCACCAGTTACTCTGAGGGGCAATCAGGAGGCTTTCCACTCCCCACCCCTCAGGCGTGGTTCTACCCTGCCCTACAGGGCCACCAGACCCAATGGCAGGGAGCTTGCTTTGGGTTTTCTAGCTTTGAATGCGATGTGGTCCTTGCTGTCAGCTGCCATTGAGACATTTGTAATGTCCAGTGGCCGTTAGAAACCCACAGTTTCCAAGGCTGCGGTCCTCACGGAAGTAGACTGCCGCACCTTCCCCCCCCCCCCATGCGGAGTGGCTGGTGGGTGCACAGGGGCCACCTTTGGTGAGTCGGCAAGCGCCCTAACCTCTGCGCCACCCGGGCTCCTTCCCGGAAAGATGACAGCCTGGGATGCTCTACGGAACCGCTGTCACACGGGGTCAGTGGGAGTGGAGAAGTGGAAATTCGTGGCTTCTGGGTTCTGGGGAGGCCCAGGAAGCATTGCACAATTTGTTGGGAATCGGAGCGCAAGCTCTGGGCGCGCCCTCCGGAGTGAGCAGATGTATGAGGAGGAGGATTTCAGGGGCAGGGACGGTCATGTTCCCCTCGAACAACTTCACTAGGGACGGAGACGCTTCAGGTTGCACTGTGGTACTTTAGCTCCTCAGCGTCTGCTCAGCTTGGTGCCTTCCGCTCGGTGCTGACTCCTAGCGACCCTACAGGACAGGGCAGAACTGCCCGGAGGTGCGGTGCCCAGACGGTAACTCTTTACGGGAGTAGAAAGCCCCGTCTTGTCTTTGTCCCTCAGAGCGCCTGGAGCTTTCGAACTGCTGGCCTTGTGCATCTCGGCCCAGAGTGCTACCACGGCGCCCGACCCGCACTCTTCACCGATGCCCACAGGGGACAGGAAAAGGACAAACAGTCCCTGGTCCGATGAGCCAGCTTTCTTCTGAGGGTGTCCCTGGCAAAGAGCAGGGTGGGGGCGGGACCGCAGGAGACAGTTCTCCTCTCCCTCTCAAGGGTGGGGAAGAAGGCTATGAAACCGTTTCCTTCCTAAGCACCGACTTTAAATGCAAAACACTTCCACCTTCTCCTTATCATCCCCTATGACATTCAACAGCCAGGCGAGTGTGTGTGTGTGTGTGTGTGTGTGTGTGTGTGTCCGTGCACACGTGCACAAGGCATGGTAGTACATTCCCATTCATTTCTCTATAAAAACGTGTAGTGATTTCTAGCCAGGTTAATGTCACTTTAAAATGGACCCCCAGGGAAGCCACAGGGTTTGCCTGTGAGCTTTTACTTGGCTGAAAGCGCATCTGGGACCCTCCTGGGGTTGCTTTTAGGATGCTTTACAGCCCAGACAAGAACCCCCTCCCTTGAGTTTATGGGCCAAACAAGGCTTGAGGCACAAACAGCATGATCCGATGGACCACCCGCGTGCCGTGCTGAACTTGGCAGACAGTACACGTTCCGTTGTTTCTGAAGAGCAAGGTTCTGCACGAGGGGAAGAGATCTGCCATCCCAGAGGACCTCTGAAGACCCTACCTTCGACTCCACAACATGCCCCGGAAAGTCTGGGCCATGGCACTACTGAACCATGAGACGATCCCAGAGACCACTGCTTTTACCTGGACCTGAACGCTTGTCGGCTTTGTAAAATGATTTCCGGAGGCACAGTCTCCCAGAAGCGTCCAGGTGTTTGTATAACTCAGGTTGCTGTTCTTGCTGTGGTGAGGGGCTGTCGAGTCATCTCTGACCCAGAGGGACCCGACGTACCACAGAACGAACCCCTGCCCGGGCCTGCGCCACCCTCACCACTGTGCCCAGGCTGGAGACCATTGCCAAAGCCGCAGTGTCAGCCCGTCTCCTTGAAGGCCTTCCCCTTTTTCCATGTCCTTCTCCAGGGACTGGTCTCCTGACAACTTGCCCAAAGTAAGTCAGGCGCAGTCTCACCATCCCTGCCTCTAAGGAGCACTCTTGGCCCTATTTCTTCCAGGACAGATGGGGGCTTGTCCTTCTAGCAGCCCCTGGTACTGTCAATTTTCTTCTCCAGCCCCACAATTCAGATGCATCCGTTCTTTGGTCCTTTTTCCCTTTCCAATATCCAATTTTCAAATGCATGCGGAGGCAGTTGAGAATGCCCCGGCTTGGGTCTGGAGCGACTTAGTCCTCACAGTCATGCCTTTGCTTTTCAGTGCTCTAAAGAGATCTTGTGCAGCAAATTAGCTTAAAGCAACTTGTCTTTTGGTCTCTTGACTCATATTTTCATGATCATTGATTTATAACACACCACCACATACACACACCATCACCACCCTGTAACTACCACTCCACCCCCACACACCACTACCACATACACACAGCACCACAAACACACACCACCACATACACACACCATCACCACCCTGTAACTACCACCCCACCCCCACACACCACTACCACATACACACAGCACCACAAACACACACTACCACATACACACACCATCACCACCCACACACACCACACTGCATACACACAGCACCACCACTCCGATCATCACCACATACCCACACCCCCACATACACACACACACACACACTACCACACAGCACCATGTACACACAGCACCACAAACACACACCACCACATACACACACCATCACCACCCTGTAACTACTACCACCACCCCCACACACCACACTGCATACACACAGCACCACAAACACACACCACCACATACACACACCATCACCACCCTATAACTACTACCACCACCCCCACACACCACACTGCATACACACAGCACCACCACTCCAATCATCACCACATACCCACACCCCCACATACGCACACACACTACAACACAGCACCACGTACACACAGCGCCACATACACACACCACCACATACACTACCACACAGCACCACGTACACACAGCACCACAAACACACACCACCACATACACACACACACACACACACACACCACCTCAGCCTAGTGCTTCGTTTATTGCTTCGGCTGAAAATCACCAGCCCACAGCCATTCCCTGCCGGCTCTGTCCCTGTGTCTTCAAAGTGCTCATTTGGGGAAATAAACTGAGGGGAAGGATGATGGGGCTACTACACAGGGGACATGCCATGTTTTAGCTGCTTTCCTGTGTTTGTCTCCCTGGTCGTAGTGGGAGGAGCTGACCAGAGTGTCTTTCAGGGTTCAGCCTAAACAGGTAGCAGGTAGAGCCTGTCTTAGGACCCAGGTGTGCACAGGGGGGAGGGGGGGGGGCGCTGGCTCAGGCTTCAGCCCCAATTCGGCCTTCCATACTGGTCCTTGCTGGTCTCTGCACATCAGATGCAACCATTGACACCAGAGAGCAGAGGAGGAGAACCACCCACCGCCCCAGCCTGGTGCCTCAGCACAGCCTGTGGAGAGATGAGACCTGCTCCTGCAGCAAGTTGCAGCCTCGGAAACCTCTCAGAGGGCTGCTATGGGTCAGAATGGACTCATCCGGTCGATGACAGTAGGTTTGGTGGGCACCGTTAAACCAGCTGTGTGTTTGCAGAGTCTGAATCATGCCGGGTCTTGAAATTAGATTTTTTTTTTCACAGTACAACTTATTTATTTTTTAATTAAAAAATCTTTTTATTGGGGCTCATAAGGCTCTTATCACAGTCTGTACATACATCAATTGAGCAAAGCACCCTTATACATTCGTTGCACTCGTCATTCTCATAATTCACCTTCCACTTGGGTTCCTGGAATCAGCTCGGTTTCCCTTTTTTTCCCCCATCCCCCTCCCTCCCGAAATTAGATTTTAACACAATGACATTCCGTTGTGTTTTAATTTTTAATCGTTTGTTAAATAGGAACGCCTATAGTACATCATTTTGTTAGAAATTCATCTTTTTATTTGGAAAAACTTGAAATCGGCAGAATGGCTGAGAGGGAGGCCTGGGGACACAGTGGTTAAATCACTCAGCTGCTGAGCAGAAAGATCAGCGGTTCAAACCCACCAGGTGCTCTGCAGGAGAAAGTCGCGGCTCTCTGAGTCTGTAAAGATTTACAGCCTTGAGAGAGCGAGGGAGGAGACTCCGTACCCGCACACCAAGCCCTGAGGGTGACGTCCCTGCAGGAGCTAAGGCACAGAGAGGACTGGAGGGCTGACAAAAGCCTTAGGGCTGGCAGTTTCACTGTCATTGATGCCTTTGCAGAATTACTGCACTCACCCACCTATTTCTATAGACGAGTACAACTCATGGCAACCTTAGAGGACAAAATACAACTTTCTCTTGGTGTCCAAGACTGTAATCACTGCCCTAAACCTGAGCCCCGATGGCCTCGTGCGTTACTCATGAGGCTGCTAGTGTCAAGGTCAGCAATTTGGAACCACCAGCTACTCTGTGGAGAAATATGAGGCTTTCTACTCCCGTAAAGATCAACAGCCTTGAGCATCCACGAGGGCATGTTTACTCTGTCCTATGGATCACGGTGAGCTGGGAATCCCCTCAATGACGGCGACTTGGTTGTTTATCGGAGTCTCTGCCCTGCGCGGTTGCTAGAGTCAAACTTGACTCCAGGACAGCATTGGTAGTGGTGGTCTTTTTGGAAGCAGACTACATCTTCCTGCTGAATTGCTCCATGAGGATTGAAAAACGGTCACATGTAATGAAGTTCTTATTATTCCCTCCGCATTAAGACCTCCCATTTTTCTTCCAGAGCCCTGGTGGCATCGTGGGTGTGCATTGGGCTGCGAACGCCAGAGCAGCAGCTTGAAACCACCAACTGCTCTTCCGAAGAAAGACAGGCTTGCTATTCCCTGAAAGACGCACCGTCTCCCTCTCCTATGGGGTTGCAATGAGTCAAAATTGCGATGAGTTTCAATCCCCCATGATGTGACCTAACACCATGGTATCATCCCCATAATGGAATCTGCTCTTAGCAACCACTCAGTTGTAAGAATATTAGGGTGGAATGCTATATCTTTGCTGAGATCACATTCATCATCCAATCAATGGAAAGGGAGTTTCCTTGGGTGTATGGCCTGCCTCCCATATAAGTGGATGCCGTGGAAAATCTTGCTTGCTTTCTGCTGGGTCTGGTTTCTGTATCTGGGTCATTGACTTCTTGTTCTTTGGATTTGAGCCATCAGCAGTCTGCTATCTAGTCTGGTTACCTTGGATTCATTCATTTCTACAGCCACCCCCATCATCTTCATGTCCAGATTGAGTCCATCAGCCCCCAAACTTTTGTGAGTCAGGAGAAATCTCCAGCCTATCATCTGATACATGGGCTTGGAACCTACCTGAACATCTTGGACTTGCTTGCTTCCACAGTCATGTAAGTCCATATAAATTTCTCTCTCTCTCTCTGATATATGAATCACTGTGGTAGTTACATAATCTGTTGTCAATTTGAGAGGATTAAGAGTGAAGGGGTAGAGTTTAGCCTGTCAATCAAGTCACAGCTCTATGACCTCATTTGGAGGCACTAAGGAGATAAATAGCTCACTTGAGATGGGACACAGGCTCACTCCCTGGGAGACATTGCAGCTGAAAAGCCCCATGGAAACAGGCTGATGGCAGCCAGAGCCTTGGAGCTGGAGAAGCCACGTGGAGACCCCTGCCAGCACTGAGATACTTATACCTCCAATGGATCCACAAGACTTCCCACCCACTGGCCTGTGATCATCCTGCATTCAGCATCATTGCATGTGTTTCGTGAGTCTGAAGAGAAATCTACAGATTGATATCTGACATATGGGCTAATATCAGACTTAAGGACTTGATCTGGACTGAGCTGGGATGTTTTCTCAACATTCAATTACTCTTGTATATAAAGCTCTTTCTTGTACACATATGAGAGTCTCCCTGGATTTGTTTCTGAAGTCTACCCGGACTAACACAATCACTTTGGGTTAGCAGCTTGAAACCACCAGTTGTTCTGAGGGAGAATTCCCCATAAAGAGTTACAGTTCCCGAAACCTACAGGGGCAGTTCTACCCAACCCGAAAGGGTCGCTATGTGTCCACATGGACTCGCTGACAGTGAGTTTGGTCTTTTGGTCTTATTATTCACATCTATCAGCTTCACTGGCTTTGCTTCACTAGAGAACCAATCCTTAAAAATACATCCTGGGGGATTGGTTTAGCAGGAGGCAGGGGTGTTTGGGGAAGTTGTCTCGCTCTTTAGTTGAGGGTGTGGTGGTTACATGTGATCCACAGGGGCAGCAGTTTGAGATGTCCCCTGCTCCTTGGGAGAAAGACGAGGCTTTCTACTCCCATAAACAGTGACCTTGTTGGAAATGTTGTCCTATTGGGTCCCTAAGAGTCAATGGGCTTGATATCCGTGAGTTTGCGGTTTTGTTTGTTTTTTTTTTTAATTGAGGGCAGAGTAGTCACAGCACCACCCTCCCCAAAATGCAAGTGTGCTAACTGGGCTCCACCCACTACTCCACCCACTCCATCTCCTGGCACTTCCAGGTGTGGCCGAGCAGACGTGTGCAGCTCCAGAGTTTCCGCTTCTCCTTTAAGTGTGTTAGGTTTGTCCCAGCTGTTGGGAACATACACAGCCCAGCACACACCACCTCAACACTTCTACATGTCCACTTGGTCATTGGCGACATTCTTCAAGTTGGGCAAACATTCCCAGGCTTCTTTTCTGAGCTGCTCCCCGATCATGCATGTAGGCTCGCTGTCCCCCAAGCTTCTGTTAGGGTTCCGGAGCAGGTTGCGCCTTGGTTCTTGGCATTGCACGCTGAAAGAATTCACGCCAAAGCACATTTTGTAATTCAAGTGAGTTTTTATGAAGAAACAGAAAAGTTTCAGGTTTTACAGTCTCACAAAGCTACACGTGCCAAGCCATGCAGAAGGTGCGCTGGAGTTCACAACTGGGCATGAAAAACCACTGGGGAATCCTCGGAGTGTATGAGGCCAAGTGCATGTAGGCCCCAAGAAGGCCCTGCGGTGGCATGCAGGTGCATAGGTGCCCTGCACGCTACAGGCCCTCCTTACATCATGCCCCTGAGCAAGGGCAGAGCAAAGATACTGGGGGCAGGGCAAGAGGGGGTGCCAAGAGAGTAGGCTGTGCTGTGCTTCCTGCCTTATTCTATCCCTTCCCCTGGCTGGGGGAGGCATGGTTAAAGGTATTGGCTGAGTTAGGCCCCTTTGTGTTATACCTCAGGTGGGTGTGTCCCAGGTATTGGTTTTACTAGGCCTAGGGGGTCCTAGTCTGTGCATTCTCAGTTCTGGGTTTCTCCCATAGGTGTCTAATGGTTGCTTGCTTTCTTTCCCACCTCCTCTATGGGGGCCTTTGCAGGCCTGGGAGGGACAACTCCACTTGTCCCTACATCTAGCTCCCTAACTAACACTTCCTCTTGAATCTTTAGAGTTACGGTTGTCAATTGAATCCTCAAATTGCTGACGAGCACAGTGCTCAAGGCAGACACTCTTTCCTGGTTCAGCTAAACTACTGCTTGATTTTAAGACTTCTTCAGAGGACATTCTTGGTTAAACAGTTGAAGTTTAAAGGTTCTCTCAGGACCATAATTTTAGGGTTTCATCAGACTCCATGGCTCCAAAAAATACCGATACCAAAAGAAGGTGAAATTCTGTTTGGTATGTTCCCATTTTGATCAGGATTCTTCTAAGGAGTCTTTGATGCGAACGGTCAGTTATGGTGGGCATCTTCTAGTTCTTCTGGTTTTGGCAAAAGGGGTCATTTTCCTTGAAGGCATTCAGTCATACATTTCATATCCTCTTTCTATATCTGACTCCCTTCTTGCCGTTCCTTGTGAATAGAGACCAATTGTTGTGCCTTGGATGGCAGCTGGCAGCGTTTACGATCCTGAGCTCTGCACAACAAACTAGCATGTAGGCTAGACGCACTAATTGTTTATAGACCAATTAACTGAAATGTCTCATAAAACCATGCCCTTAAGCGTCCTAACCAAAGAACCAAATCCTGTCATCTTTTTGGTTGTGTCAAAGGAGCTTCAGTAGGCTGTAAGCATCTCTACCACTTGTGTTACAAGTGTATCTTTTGTTATATGTCTATCATATGACGTTTATCGATTCAACATGTTACATGCCGACAACTTATCGGCAGCCCTTTGGACAATCAGCTCTGCCGCCCTACCCTTAATCAAGGTGATTTTTTCCATGGTTGTTACCCTCCTTTCCTCCCCTGAGCTCCTCTAATAAACCTTTGCCTTTTTCCTGCCTTTTTATAGAAGTGGCAACATGTAATTTTTGTCCTTTTGTGGTGGCTGTAATTTGCTCAACGTAATGTCTTCCAGCTCCACCCCCATTTTCACACCTGTCAAGACTTCACTTCTCCTGCCAGCTTGGAAGCACTCATGCACCACATTTTGCTACCCATCCATCTGTGGGTGCGCATTGAAGTTGCGGGGAAGAGTGCTGAGGTGGGCATCGATGTGCAGGCCTGTTTTCAAGTCTTTGGAGGCATCTGCTTAGGGGAGGCGTTGCTGAGCCATACGGCAGTCCCATGCTTAGTTTCTTGAGGAGCTGCAACGTCGCTTCCCACAGGGGCTGTCCCATGTTGCATTTCCACCAATAATAGATAAAGGTTCCTTTTTCCCCCATATTCTCCTTGTGTTAGTCTGGGTTGACTAGAGAAACAAATTCACAATCATGTGTATAAGAAAGAACTTTATATCAAGAGTATTTGTATATTAAGAAAACATCCCGATTCTCTCTCTCTTTCTCTCTCACTCACTCACTCTCACCGAACTCTCTCACTCACTATCTCTCACTTTCTCACTCATTCACTCACTCACTCTCACGCTCTCACTCACTCACTCATTTTCTAAATCACTCGGACTCACTCACTCTCTCTCACAAAAAATAGAAATAAAGATAAAAGAAAACATTCCAGCCCAGTCCAGATCAAGTCCGTAAATCTGATATTAGCCCATATGTCCGATACCAGTCTATAAATTCTTCTTCAGACTCACGCAACACATGTAATGATGCCGAATGCAGAAAGATCATAGGCCAGTAAGTGAAAAGTCTTGTGGATCCAGTGGCAGTGGGAGTATCTCAGTGTTGGCAGGAGTCTCCATATAGCTCCTCCAGCTCCAGGGCTCTGGTTTCATCAGTGTGTCTCCATGTGGCTTGTCCACAGGCATGTCACACACACACACACACACACACACACACACACACACACACACACAGAGAGAGAGAGAGAGAGAGAGAGAGAGAGAGAGAGAGAGAGCATGTGTCCCACCTCCAGGGAGGAAGTCAGGAGTTCCCAGAATCCTCAGGAGAAGGCCATGCCAACACAGAAGCCTCATTGGCTATGACCTGACTGATAGGCTAGACTCCACCCCTTCAAGTTGACAGTAGATTATGTGACTGCCACACTCCTCAACATTTGTTACTTTCTGTTTTGTTTTTGGTTTTGATTTCAGCCATCCTGGTGGGAGTGACGTGGAATCTCATTGTGACTTTGATTCATATCTCTCCAATGACTAAGGATGTTGGAGGTCTTTCCATGTGTTGGGGGAGGGGGCATTTGAATGTCCCCTATGGTGAAATATCTATTCAAGATATAGGCTTATTTGCCTTTTGGATGTTAAGTTGCCGAGGTTTTTTGATGTATATGGGCAATTGATTCTTGGTTATGAGATGCATGGTTTCTGAAGCTATTCTCCCAGTTAGTACCTTGTCTTTTCAATTTTCTTTTTGGTAAAGTCTTCAGATGCACAGAAGTTTTTAATATAGCTGAGGTCCAAATTATTTATTATGTTTTTACTGTTGCTGCTTGTGCTTTTGGCTCATTAAGCCAGCCATTGGTGAAAGGTAGGCCTGATGGGATTTCCCTTGCTTTTTTCTTGTTTTTTTTTTTTTAAAAAAGCGTGTGATTTTATCTCGAGGATTTTCCATGGCTCATTTTGGGGGAGTCGATCCCCAGGCCTTTTACTGAGATGCCTGTCGTGAACTTGAACATCGATTGTTCTGTCAGTAGTCCAGCATCTTAATCATTTATGCAGCCCAGGGGCTGTTGGCTGATTTTCTGAGAAGTTTGATTCGGGGGCGGAGGTTGAGAGGGGAGGCGAGTTAGATTAAAGTCAACAGGTATATTGGAGAATTTAGTGTCCAAGAGCATTTTTGAAGAAATGACTCTTTATCTTTGATGATGATGTAAACAGCCAAGCATGCACCCCTTCAGTCATGCTCACCAGGAGAGCTCAGTGACCTCATTTTTGTGTCAAGCTCCCCACTGGTTTACCCCAAGTATTTCCTCACCGTGAACATAGAACATAGAACCCACTGTCAGCCTCGTCTCTCATCTCCCCTGGGCATGGGTGACTCTCAGTGAGGATGCCACCATCTCATCTTTAAGGGAGGGCAACATTCCACACATACATTCTCTACTTGGTCGAAAAAGGACTTCAGATGATGACTTTGGCTAGAGGCTTAAAGATCATCACAAGGAAAGATTTCTGAGGGCTCCTCTGGTCTCAGTGGGAAGTCTGGAATCTTTAAGAGCTTTTCTTTTTCTTGAAATGGCTGGGCTAGTTGATGGTCCCAAGGCTCTAGAAGGACGTTGAGAAGGCACTTCTAATTCAGATCCTCTCAGAGGAGGGATGGATGGGGGGTGGGGGCCCGCGTGTCAAAGTGAAACTGCTTCGTGTGGTTCCCCTGCCCATCTGTCTGGGACGACACCGTGGCTGCACCAGTGGGCTCAGGCATAAGGCACAATTGTGAGGATGGTGCGGACAGGGCGGTGTTTCGTTCTCTTGTACCTAGCGTTGCTCTGGGTTGAAAGCGACCCAATGACACTTGTATTACATGTATATGACAGAACAGGGCCATCCAAATAAGACAGAGAGGGCTCTCATTTGTGGATCGGTCGATTTTACGCTTTCTCTGTAGATAAGCAAGCCATCTATGAACCGGGAGAAGAAACTTCTCAGGGCCTTCAAGGAAGAAGACCCTCTAGCCGAGAAGGTTAGAAGCCCTACCTAAAGTGGTGGAAGCTGCAGAGGTCAAGCCAAGAAGACCACTAGACAGCAGAGGAGCAACGCTGAGAACATGAGACCCTTTCCTGGTCTTTAGACATAGAGGCCAAGGGGCCACATGACTGAGAGGCTGAGGACCGGAGAGAGGCTTGGGTGCTGGCGGAGGCATTGCTGTGGGCCCAAGACTGTGTTCTGAATGCTTATGATCCTGACGTGTGGTAACCCATTGACTGCCCTGGGAACCCTCCAAAGTCATGCATAGTGTCTAGGTTCTCTGTGTCCCCGCATTGACGTAGAGTGCCGTGGGAGGACTGGGTGGTGGCAGCACAGGATACAGAAGGATGGAGAGTGGAGGGCTATCTGACCCTCTGCCTTGTGCCCCCCAGACTTGCGTTGAGGTGGAAATGAATCCCCCTGTTCCCTACTGAAGCCAGAGGAGGTCAGTGTGGCCTCCACACTTGTTTTGGCCTGTCTGGGAGCAGAGCGACAGGCCACCCTGACCCAGAGACTTTGCTAACTGCCCTCCGGCTTCCACCTTGAGTGAGGTAAGAATGATGAAGGGCCTCCCAGGCTGCTCAGAAAGCCCCACGCCAGCATTTCTTATCTCAGTCAATTTCCTTTCATACGGAGTTTCTTCCACTTAGGCAGGAAATCAAGGGAAAATAAGATGCCATTTTGCAGCTGATTGAGAGACACGTATTAGATGAAAAAACTTTACTTATGCTGCTTCCGGAATGTATTTTCAGTTTATTAGAAGATGTGCAGATATGATCCAGGGATCCCTAAACTTGATACCACCGAGCCACCAGCGCGCTGCTCTTCCTAAAGGACATCGAAAGGTAAGTGTGCCGATTACGGTCTGGGTGTGGGTCTCCCACCAGCCATCTAAGGGATGTCTAAAAGCGGGCGCACACCAACGCGCTTCGGATGGCTGTAGACATGCAGGTAGACCCGAATTAGGTTTCAGCAGCAGCAGCAGCAGCAGCAGCAGCAGCAGCAGCAGCAGCAGCAGCAGCAGCAGCAGCAGCAGCAGCAGCAGCAGCAGCAGCAGCAGCAGCAGCAGCAGCAGCAGCAGCAGCAGCAGCAGCAGCGCCTCTGTTCAAAGATCTCCGAAGGGCTGCGGTTAAGGCTATGTTTCTGCAGTCACTGCGCCCTCTAGCGTCCAAATAGCGGCAGTGGAAAAAGCGGTGACAAGGCTTTTATAAAATAAAATAAAAAAGAGAGAGAGAGGAACCAGTATTTGGTGCCGAAGCCAAATAGCTGGGCCACGAATCTGACGGCGTGGGCGCTGGAATGCACCAGCTACTCTGGGGGATAAAGAAGACAGTCCACTTCTGTAAAGACAGGGCACTTCTTTATGATTTGGAATCAACTCAATAGTAGCAGGTGTGGTTTGACCATAGATTAAGAGGAGCACTGAGCTGTGAGCCAAAAGGTCAAAGCCAACACCCGCCAGCCTTTTCATTAGAAGCTGCTTCTGTTTAGATTGTGGATATCCTGTGGGGCAGGCTTCTTTGTCCTCCTGGGCAAAAGTCAGCAGTTCAAATCCACTAGCTCCTCTACTGGAGAAAAATGGGGCTATCTGCTCCCATCAAGAAAGACAGCCTTGGAGACCGGGTAGTCGGAATGGATTGACTGGCAGTGGGCTTGGATTGGTGGCTTGGATTGTTTTGAGGTCACATTCCTCAGGTCAAGCACGGTTAGCTGGGTGGCCAGGAGATGGCACTGTAAGCTCATCAGAAAACATGAGGCGGCCTCAGCCTATCCCTGATAGGACAGGGGACAACTGCCGCTGTGGGTTTCTGACTGAGACTGTAGTCTTTATAGGAGTAGAAAGCCTCACCTTTCTCCCAAAGAGCAGCTGGTGGATTCAAAATGCTGACCTTGTGGTTAGCAGCTCAATGCATAACCACTATGCCACCAGTGCTTCCCCAGGCTCCCAGCAACAGGTTCCTGTTCCAGAACGTGCTTCAAAGAGGCCCGTGGGACATTCTCATGACCTAGTGATGCCACGAACTTTCTGAAGTCCCCTGATAGGCATGAGGACAGCGGCAGCTCAGTGACAGGACTCTCACAGTCTCTGTGGGAGAGGGGGCCTGGGGACATGCGTAGTGGTTATGGCTGGGCTGCTAACTGCAAGGTCAGCAGTTTGTGGGAGACCCGGGCTTGATAGCCATCCATGAAGCTATGCAGGCTTCACCTCGGCTCCCAGACTAAGACAGACTCAGAAAACAGGCCTGGCAATCGATTTCTGACAAATTAGCCAGTGACAAGCCTATGAGTCACAGTGGTCTGGGCCTCCACTGTCTCTCACCTTGGCGTAGGGGCTGCTAGCTTTTAATGCTGCCATTGACAGGACCCCAGGTGAGCTAGGGGGTGAAGCGATGGAAGTGAATAAAGTGATCAGCAGACTTTCTCTGTGTCCTGGGGCCATGTGAGGCAGGTCACTGCTCTTCTCTTGGTAGAAGACTTCAGGCAGCCCGGCCAGCCGTCAGGCTGACATAAGTAAGCTTCGCTGTGCTCTGCCCCGATAGGTTATCAACACACAGTAGGAAAGCCCACAAACTTAGTGGGTTTCCTATGACTTCGGAGCTGGTACACTCAAAAAAAAAATCTCTGGGGTGCTCTGGATAAAACAAACTGTACTGGAGACAGTGTGTGTGTTAGTCTGGGTTGACGAGAGAAACACTCATATATGTGCAAGAGTTTGATATCAAAGAGTAATTGTATATTAAGAAAGCATCGCAGCCCAGTCCAGATCAAGTCCATAGGTCTGATATTAACCCATATGTCCGATACCAATGTGTAAATTCACCTTCAGACTCATGCAACACATGCAATGAAGTCAAATGCAAGAAGACCGCAGGCCAGTGAGTGGAAAGTTTGTGGATCCAGTGGAGGCAGAAGTATCTCAGCACTGGCATGGGTCTTGACGTGACTTCTCCAGCTCCAGGGCTTTGGTTCCATCATGTGGCTTGTCAACAGGAATGTCTCCAGGGAGAGAGAGTAGCTGGCCTCCAGCGAGCTATTCTACTCCATGTCATACCTCCAAATGAGGTCATCAAGCTGCAACCTGATTGGCGGGCTAGACTCCACCCCTTCTTCACGTTGGGAGTAGATTATGCAACTTCCATAGTGTGTATTTAATCTTAGTCATCCTCCTGCTGTGGTTAGTTGAGTTGATCCCAATTTATAGAGACCCGCGCTCAAAGGAATGAAACACTGCCCTGTCCTTCTCCATTCCTACAATATTTGCCGTCACTGTTTTGGCCACTGTGTCAATCCAGCTCCCTGATGACCTTCCTCCTTTTTGCAGACCCTCTACTTTACCAAGCATGAGGTTGCCCTCTGAGCACTGGTCCCTCTCAATAACCTGTCTGAAGTACATGAAACAAAATCTCATCACCATTACTTCTAGGAAACATTTCGGTTGGACTTCTTCCAAAACATATGTGCTCTTTCTTCTGCTGGTTCCTGATATATTCAAGATCTTTTGACGACACCATAATTCAAAGGCATCAATTTTTCTTCTGTCCTCCGTATTAAACATATGCATGTATGGGTATGTGTAAGCATGTGTTTGTTGGTGTAGGTTGTTGTGTGCCAGAGTCAATGGTGACTCATAGTGACCCTATGTGACAGTGTAACTACATGTAGTTTTTTTCAGGCTGTAGTCTTTGTGGGGATAGATTTACAGGTGGACTGAAAGAAGTACAGCTGGCATGTGCCTTGGAGGTGAGGATAGTGAGACTTTATGTCATGAACTTTGGGCGTGTATTGGGAGGGACCAGTCTCTGGAGCAGGACCTCCTATTTGGTAAAGTAAAGGGTCAGTGGATGTGATAGTTCGATTTATTGTGCCAACCTGGCCAAAAGGAACATGTGGGTGGAGATTAATCAGGCTGCAGCTTGATTGGAGGTCAACAAGATAAATGGCTCTGCAAGGCTCCTTCTTTCTCCCTCCCTGGTGATCGGACCAGTATGCTGCTGCTTTAGCTAGCTGAGTGCTGCTGCCTCAACCTGTGTGCTAAACTACCTAAGGGCCAAGCCAACCCATGGATCATGTCACTAGAGACTCCTTCGAGACCTGCTTCATCATGCTGCTGGTGCACAGATTGCTTGAACTTGAGAGTGGCTGATCCTGTCGCCAGCCATTGCTTGAGTTCGAGATCCCATTGGGGCCTGCTTCACTAGGCTCCCGAGCTTAGTTGCCGACCTACTCTGCTATCTGCAGCCTGTGGGCAGACTCCACTGCCTGCTTCCTTGACCTTGGAAAAGAAAGCCCAGGTGAGTTCAAGGACTTCCAGTAAAGTGAACTTCCACAAAAGTGAGTCCAACTGAGCCTTCTATACTGCTGTGTGGACTAATTAGCTGATATATATATACACACATATATTCATAAGCATCCAGGTTTTGTTTCTCTAGAGCAGGGGTGTCAAACTCAATTAAAACACGGGCCATTTGGTGCAACAGGCAAGATTCACAAGGGACAAATCACATTGACAAATTCTGTTAAGTTTATATTTTGAAATGAGGATTCAGGAATATGGATAGGATAATTAAAACACTATATACTTGCTTTTATTTAAACATTTATTTTATTTAATGTATTTATAAAACTAAAATTATTCCTTTTTACCCGAAAATTGCCAGCACTTTCCTCCTACTAGTTTTCTACTATCTGGATTTAAAGACTGAGAACAGACAATCTTCATTAAGGCAGATAGATGTCTATCAGCTAATCTTGATCTGTATGCTGTTTTATTTAATTTCATGGATGAAAATAGTTGCTCACACAGTGGCTTCCCTCTAAAAATGTGAACCAGCGCTGCCATTCTATATGAGTCATAACAGCACAACCCAGAGTGCTCTTTTTAACCTTTTCACTATTGGGATCTGTTTACATTATGTGACACTGAGAGTGGCAGACACATCGCTTCCAAAGATCGCCGGGACTGAGTTTAGACACGTCCAGAGGCCCCCAGGAAAGGCACTGGGCCACGTGTGTACTTGTCTTCAGTAGTTAAAGGATTAGCAAGGGAATTGTGTGTACGGCATTGCCTCCATCTCCCCTAAGCACTACTTTCTTCATAACATTTTAAAAAATTTTGTTTTATTTCAGAGCATCGTGGGGCTAAAAAAATTACCTGGAGGCCCACATGAGGCCCAAGGGCTGCCAGTTTGACACCCCTGCCCTAGAGAACCCTGCCTAACACAGTGAGGTAGTGGAAGACACTCAATGACATGACACAGTGGCTACAAGGGTCTGACATAGGAACAAGTTGGAAGATGGAACAAGACTAGGCAGTGTTTGATTCTCTTGTTGTTGTTCATAGGGTCATTTCAAGATCACCTAACAACACCAAATAGCTGGTGTGCTCAGACTGTGATGTTAAGAGTTATGCATTTGACCGCTAGGCCAATAAGAGGCCCTCTCTCTCTCTCTCTCTCTCTCACACACACACACAAACACACACACACACACACAAATTCTCCTCTGACACACTTAGCACAGTCACGAGTTGGAGCTGGAGTCAATGTGACAGCCACAGGCTCTCTGTCAATAAACACATTTAATGGACTTGGAAAACCAAGACATGCAGCCCCTCTCCATTGAAGCCCCCTTGTGAAATCACTGTAGTTCCATGCCCTGCTTCCCCTCGGATTCCTTTCTATTAGGGGGAAAACAAGGTGTTTTCCTTCTTCTAGTAGCTTCAATCCAATGGATCAATTAATAATAAAAATGCCCTGGAAAAGTTAAAATTGCCTCTTTTTTTTAAAGGAGGGTGACTAGCATTCCCCACCCCCCCTCTTCTGTTTACCCGATCTTGTGTTTTCTCTGCCCTTTGCAAACATCTGAAGGCAAATGTCTTCAGTAGATTTTGTTCAGCTAGAGCTGCAAGGCCCCGCGGGACCCCCGTTGTGGTGTGTGTTTGACTTGTTACTATTTGTGGGTCAGCAGGAGATAACTGGAAGGGGCCTCAGTGACCTGTGCATGTAGCCGCTCAAATGACCCTTTTTAAAAATGAATATACTGGGGGATTCATCTTTTGCAACCATTAATGGAAGAAAGGCCGGTTCAAGTGGTGTCCATCTAACCCGAGGAAGATGGACTGGCATGCAGGACTGTCTCCGGGATGCAGGTGGCCCTTGCTCCCATAGCTACGCAGGGACATCGCTGCATGTAGAGTCTCTTCCCTAGGAGCCCCGGTGACACAGCTGTAAATAAAAGGCCGGTGGGTGAACCCACGCCTCTCCTCGGGTGGAAGAGGGGGCAGTCTGCTTCAGTCTGGATTAGGGACACCTGTGGGGCAGGCTTCTTTGTCCTACTGGGCGACAGTAGAATGTGTTTTCTTTAGAACTGCAAGGTCAGCAGTTCATACCCACTAGTCCCTCTCCTAGAGAAAGTTGAGGCTACCTGCTCCCGTCAAGAATGACAGCCCCGGAAACCCCAGGAGTCTGAAGGGATTTGCTGGCAGTGGGCTTGGTTTGGGTTTGGGTTCACATTCCTGGGGTCAAGCCCATGGGGAGTTGGGCGGCCAAGAGATGGCACTGTAAGCTCATCAGCAAACAGGAGGTGGCCTGTGAGCCTATCCCAAGACCCTGGGCCACCAGAGTGTCCAGCGTGGATCTTTCTGAGTCTCTTTCTCATTCAAACCCACAGGGCTTGCCCAGAACAAAGTCTCTATGTGCCTGGAAGAACCATTTTTTCTTCAGCCCCAGGATGGGCTCGATTCCCAAACACACGTGACCGAGAGGACAGTCCCTGCACTGCAGGTTGGAGGTTTCGGCAAAGGGAATGGAGCAGAGCTGGGGCGGGGAGGGAGGGGTGGGGCTTGTGCCTGTGCCCTGGAGAGCTCCTGGGAACACGTGACACAGTCGGGTGGGGGCGAATGAGAGAAACACAGATGAACCAAAGCAAAAAGCAAACCAAAGCAATTGGCATCCTAAATCGTGTTGGAACTCTTGGCACGTTATAACTCTTCCTGGTTTCGTGTGAGGAGCACATTTTCTCTCGTCTCTTCCTCCTCTTCTCGTCCATCAACTCGTCTCAGGACATGAAGTCACTTCCGATCATGGGCTGGGGGCTGCTCCACCAGACCGCTCCTCCTGACAACCCCCCATTTAAACTCTCTGTTAGTCCCTCTTCTTCACCCCATCCCTACCCCCCAGCACACACACACACACACACACACACACACACACACACACTTGTGAGGACAGAGATCGGCCTGCCTTCTCAGGTAGGTGATGCACACACAGCACAGACATTGGCAGGAGGTTGACGCTCTCGTCAGAGGCACGATGGTGCCCAATTTTGATGAGCTACGTGTCCCTCAGACTTGGCGAATCATGTGTGGCCTGTCTTCACTCACCGGAGAATCTCCCTCTCCCTCCAGCACATTTTCATGCCATTCTGTGTTTCCATCTTCACCCTCTTACCCAGACCACTTGGTATCAAAATACACACAGCTAAGAAGATAAAGCCTCACGGTCAAACACATTAAACAGTGCCCTGGTGGGCTGCAGAGCCAGAAAGACCCTGAGCTTATGCCTTGCCCTGGGCCTGCCCACGCACTTGGTGGAGCTAGCGATGGCTGGGCCCAGCACCACGCCGCAGAATCCGAATGTCCGCCCTTGAGGCCTAAAGTCTGCTTCTGAATACCACCCTTCCCCCATATGACTCTCATTCCCCGGAAGCATTGGAAACAGTGGGTGAGAAATGGCCAATCCAGGGATCAGCAAAGGGGACGGATGATAGCAAATCTTTTAGGTGTTGCACACCATGTCTGCATCTACTGGTGGTGTGGAAGCAGTCACCGACAGCATGTGAGAACGGTCTGGGCTGTGTGGTACAGTGGTTACACATTAGGCTAGGATCTGCAGGGTCTGTAGTTCGAAACCACCAGCACCTCCCAGGGAGAAAGACCAGGCTTTATACTCCCATAAACAGTTACAGCTGGGAAACCCAGAGGGTCAGCATTGACTTGATGGCAGAGAGTTCTTTTCAGAGCGTTCCCTGACAACTTATGCTTGGCTGAAACAGGCAGACGACTGCATTGGGTCTTCAGGGTCCTAGGTTGCTGCCCACTGGACTAGTCTGGTCCTCTCTTCTTACAGGTGAGGAAATGGAGGGTCAGGAGCGGTTCTGTGTTCGTCAGCAGCTTCCGTCAGAAGCCTGCGCAGGCTCCTGGGTTCCTGGAGCAGTTTCCGTCTTTATTTCTCCGCACCTCCCTCCCAGGTGGAAGGTAGATTCCCCCACACCTGCTGTCACCAGGAGTCGGAGCTGACTGCGTGGCTGTCCGTCACAGCAACAGCACGGAGTCTCTCGGTTGCTGGCTGATGCAGATGTTCGTTCTCAGCGACTCAAGGAAAAGTCAGTGGTGTGAATCCACCCAGGAGACCTCAGTCCTGCTGATCCACCTCTGAGAAGTCAGCCACTGCTCACCCTAGGGAGCGCAGCTCTGCCTGGGCCGCAGAGGTTAACGGACTTGATTCCCCGCTGCAGTTGACATTGTTGCCGGGGTGCTCCGAGGACCCTGGCGCCGAGCACACGTTTCTCTGGAAGGTGGGAGAACCAAAATGAGAACCGGCAGAAGAAAGAAGCATCTCTGGGTTCAACGGAACAAAGAAAATCTCAGGATTTTATGGGCTACTGAAACGTTGATGGCCCAAATGGTGCGTGACTAAGTCTTGAAGCACCAAGAGAGGACATGCCCCAGAGTCAGCCTTCTGGTAGCACCCAACCCCCTTGAACAGCCTTCCCCTGAAGCAAATTCCTTCCTCAGGGTAAAGCCATTTCCTCTTTCCCTGTTGGGTGTCTGTCTCCGTGGCAGCGGAGCATCTGCTGGCCACTCTGCTGCAGCTGAAGAACCTTGACCCGCAACTCTCCGGAGTCGCTCTCCTCCAGGAAAAACAGCCCGTTCCCTTCAGCGTGCCTCAGGCGACTCCCCCTCCAGGTCTTGCAGCCACATGGGGTCCCCCCTCCCCACTGGAACTGCCCAGCTTTGAAGGGGCCTCTATCTGCTGGTGAGTCTTGAGTTCTAAGGAAACACGGGGTGGATTACTCAAGGAGCAAGGTTAGCATGGGCTAAAACCTGTGCTGCTTTACTGATCTGTAGGGAACCAGAACTGACTAGAGGACAGTTTGGTCCAAAGTGGGCTCGTAGGGGTTAGTTAAGTAAGCACCAGTAATCCCATGCATTGGGAGAGAGATGGGGCTTTCTACTCCTGGGAAGAATTACAATCTCAGAAACCTACAAGGTTATGATATGAGAGGAGCATTGACTTGATGGGAGACAGTTGGTTTTGTTTTGTTTTTTAAGTCTATGCCTCCCTTGCTTACTGGGCACGCCCTCCCTGCTTGGGACTGTACTGTGGAGAAGCTTTGATTCTGGAGGAAGGTGTGCTGTGGGTTGCGAGAGAGACAGATCTAGAAGCAGAATCTGGTGACATAAATGTGAAATTATTCACTGCACATTAGTAAGTAAGCACACGTAAGCTCATGCTTGCCTTGTTTATTGGGCCATCTGACCCCAGTTAAGAGCTTTTTGAGGGCCACGCGGTATTTTCCTCTCTGTGACGAGCAGCACCTGAGACCACCCATGGAGGGGGTGCTTTTTGGTGTGAAAGTCAGGCTCCTCTGTGCTTCCTGCTCAACCAGGAGAAGCTCTCTCACTGAGAAAGGTCTAGAAAAGATTGGCCCAGAATTTTTTAAAAAGCACTCTTCAGTTCTGGGAAATCTTATAGAATTGAAAATTGAATTATAGACTGTGCTGGAGTTAGGAATTTTTTAGGAAAGGAAAACAAGTAGCAGTAACTTTCAAGAAAGGGCAGTTCAGGCTCAAATGACTTGGGTCTCTTTCCCACTGACATATGCGTTCACCCCACACCCCACCCCCACCCCCTCGTCCTTCCAGCCCTTGCTGTGGCTCAAACAAACCAACCACACTGCCACCGACTTGATGCTGACTCATGGCGCCGCAATAGAAGAGAGTAGAACTGGCCCAGTGGGTTTCTGAGACTTTCCACTCACCGTGGGAGTAGAAAGCTTCATCTATCTCCTAGGGGGAAACTGATGGGTTCGAACCGCTGAACTTGAAGTTAACCCAATGGCTGGTGCTCTTTTTTTCCACCCAACTTCCTATTCAGAAAATGTTTTAATCAACCAGAAAAGTTGTACCCTCCCACTCTTCTTCTTTCAAGAGTACCAGTTATTATTTTTGCTGTGTTTGCTTTCATTTTCCCTGCACACACACACACACACACACACACACACACACACACACACACTCCCACTCCCGCCCCTCTGGGAACATTTTAATATAAGTTGCTGACATACCATGTCACCCCAAGAACTTAAATCTATATCTCCTGAGAATAATATATAAATATATTACGAATGTCATTCCCATGAAAATTAATATCAATTCTATTACACCATCCAATATAGAGTCCATCTTAAGCTTTCCCTGTCTCTAATACATCCCTTTTTTCCTTTTTTAAATAGCTGTTTTATTTTCTGATCAAGATACAACCTAAGGTTCGCAATGCCCTGGTCTCTTTAGTCTCTGGGGTCTCTTCTAATCAAGAACAGCCCTTCCATTTTTTTGTTTTTTCAAGACATTGGCTTCTTTGAAGCATCCAAGCCAATTGTCTTGTGGAATGTCCCATAATCTGAAATGGTCTTGATTGTTTCCTTATGATTGCACTTGAGTTGAACAGCTGTGCCAAGAATGCCATACTGGTGACAGCGTATTTCTTACACCACATCAGGAGGTCTGTCCTGTGGATAGGAAGTTTGATCACTTGCCCAAGATGATGGACGGTCACCAAATCGACCCAAGAAAAAGACACGTTTTAATCTCTCACCAAACCTTTAGCAGCATTGCGTTCTGAGCCAATAGCCTTGATTGCCGTGTCCTTGAACCAGGAGGACACTCAGCAGAGAATTCCACATTTGCCCAGCCTCACACCCTCTGCCCACACACGTTTCTACCCACACTCTGCTGCCCCTCTTGTGAGCACCGACAGGACATGCGCGCCCCGACCAAACGCAAATCCCTCCATGTGCACACCAAACCTTTGCAGCAGCTCAAACATGTCCCAGGAAAGCTTTCCCTCCTGTCAGGCAGGCACCAGCCTGCACATCGTTTATTCCTACATCCAGGATTGCAGCCTTAAGTGCGGATGACAACTCAATGTAAAGAAAGTTTAAATCCTTACAACTGGATAGACCAATAGGTAGCATCATGATCAATGGAGAAAAGACCGAACTTTCTGGGATTTCATCTTTCTTGGCTCCACAATCAATGCTTGGGGAAGGAGCAGCCAAGAAACCAAAAGAGTCATTGCATTGGGTAAATTATTGGCACCAGATCTCTTTAAAGTGTGGAAGAGCCAGGATGTCCCTTTGAGGACTGAGGTGCGCCTGACCTAAGCCATGATATTTTCAGTCACCTCTCACGCATGCGAAAGATGGACATTGTCTAAGGAAGACTGAGAAAAATTGATGTATTTAAATTATGGTGCTGGCAAAGAATATTGAAAGTACCATGAACTGCCAAAAGAACAAACGAGTCTTAGAAGCGATATGCCCACACGGCTTCATTTTGAAGCATTAGCTTATCCTTTAGGAAAAAGTTTGCACAGCGAATTCGTTTCCATTCATTCATTAATATAGACTCATTCTGTGTCATTGGTTACGATCCTCACAGCATATCAGCACCCTCACATTTCCATTTGGGGCCCCCTACTTCCATTGGTCTGGTTTCTCTGCCCCTCCCTGTCTTATCATCTTTGCTTTTGGGCACATAATGCCCTTTGGTCTCATACAGTTGGCGGTTCTAAGGAGCACATTCCTCAGAGGTGTTATTGTTTATAATAGAAACAATATATTTCAGCAAGTCCATTGGGCTGGAAGGTGACCCCCAGGAGTAACTTCAGTGCCAGGTTAGAGGGTATCTGAGTGCAATAGTCTGGAGGGATTCTGACGCCTCTATCAGGCCCGTGCATCTGGTCTTTTGTTATGAACTTGATTTTGTTTTCCATCCACCTCCCCCCATGGGCGCCCCTGGACCTTCTGTTGTGTCCTAGTCATGCTGGTGGTGTCGTGGTTATGAGTTGGGTTGCTAACCACAAGTTCAGCAGCTGGAAACCACCAGCTGCTCCCCAGGAGGAAGATGGGGCTTTTTACTCCCGTAAAGGGTTATAATCTCAGAAACCCAAAGGGGGAGTTCACCCCTGCCTTCTGTGTCAGAATTGAATTGATGGCCAATTTGAGCTTTTAAGTTTTCTCGTGTCCCTGGACAGTGTGGTTAGTACTGGGACAGCATCTAGTTTCTTGGGTCTCCAGCTGAAGGAGGCTGTGATCCATTAGGACCATCAGATCTTTGGACTTAGTGCGTCCCTGAGTCTTTGCTTTTCTTCGTTCTCCTTTGCTCCTAACGGGAAGACTCATAGTTCTATCTCAGAAATCTGTTTGCAAGCTTTTAAGGACCCAACCAAGCTGGAGAACCTCATCTTTATGAAATGTGCTATGCAAATAGACCTACTCGGCCCCTGAGACTATGGTCATCCTTCAAGTCTGGTAACTAGGTTAACGTGAGATGATGTCTTGCCCTATAGCTAAGATGTTTCCATAATGGCATGTTGTTTGTGCTCTAAGAGGGTAAATGAAAAATACTGCTACTAGGGTCCCAGTTTAAACATGCATGGGTTTATTGCAAATAACATGTTTAAACATATCACTTAGACCATCAGATGGCTGCAGACAAGTTGTCTCAGTAATAACAGTTGTCTTAGTCTCATTAGGATGCGCTTTTTGGATCTGCTGAACCAATTAAAGAGGGCTGAATGGTCACCTCAGAAAGTTATTTTTGTCTGGAATTTCTGAGGGGTGGGTCATCTTGAGAGAGTTTTTCCAAAGGAAGCAGGGTGATCACATGGGTTTATTAGGAAGACGTTTTTCTCCTCTTGTTCTCCTTCCCTCTCCCTCTTTCCTCCTTTCTACCACCCTCTCCTTCACCCTCTCCTCCTTCCTCCTCCCTCACTAAATAAATAAAAAAAATTTTTTTAAAAGGAAGTTTTAAGAAACCCGGTGAAAAAAGGGCAGGGATATTGCACCAAGGATTCCCCCCCCCTACCCCCAATATGACAATGCTCATTCGCTGAGTGTGTTAGACAGGATTCTCTAGAGAGACAAAACCAGATTACTAATAATTATATATATATATACAGATAGATAGATATATAACACAAGAAATGAACAGTTAAATTATAAAGCAGTATAAATGGTTCAGAGCAACTCACTCCCTTGAGACAGTTGTGAGACACTGGCAGTCCTTCAAGTCTTGAGGGTCACCTGGTAGTCCTCTGTGGAGAAATTCTGGCTCTCTGGTCACAGGCAGCAAACAGCAAGGCAGGTCACCAAAAGTCAGCCAGGTCACCAACAGTCAGTCCCCAGTTCAAGAGATGCAAATTCCAATTGTGTGGCGAAGCAGCTCTTAAAGGGACCTCAAATTACAGCGACACAGTCCACAGTTTAGGTGTCCCACAGGTAGTGTAGCCTGCAAATTGAGGCACAGAACAAGCAAGGCAGCCGCACACTGGTCTTTTGATCAAAGAGTGAGAGCCATTTATCTCTCTGCCCTTCAATTAATCCCACATGTGTTTATTGGCCAGGCTGGCACAATTAACTACCTCACTGAGGATAACAGCAAGAGCTGAGATGAGAATTTTATTGGGCATCCTTACCCCATCCACACTTTAGTGCCCCCCCACCTCCCCACCCAGACTTACTTTTGTTCTTCA
Organism: Tenrec ecaudatus; assembly: GCF_050624435.1. Classification (NCBI taxonomy): domain Eukaryota; kingdom Metazoa; phylum Chordata; class Mammalia; order Afrosoricida; family Tenrecidae; genus Tenrec; species Tenrec ecaudatus. The sequence continues at coordinate 17,359,501 of NC_134544.1, forward strand.
AACTCAAATAGCATTTCAAAGGAACAATTTAAGCCCCTAGAGCAGCGGTTCTCAACCGTGGGTCATGACCTTTTTTGGGGGTCGAATAACCCTTTCACAGGGGTCATCTGATTCATAACCGTAGCAAAATTACAGTTATGAAGTAGTAATGAAAATAAAAATTGTTTGGGGGTCACCACCACATGAGGAACTCTATTAAAGGGTCGCAGCATTAAGAAGGCTGAGACCCACCGCTCCAACACAAGTTGTAGATACAACTGCTCCTGTGTGTTTCTCAGGCTCTAAGTGTTTACAAAAGTAGAAAGTCTCATCTTTCTCTCACAGAGAGACTGATGGTTTCACACTGCTGACCTTGTAGTTAGCAGCCCAATGCATAACCACTACACTACCAGGACTCTGAAGAGCCCCTGCTACAATACCCTGATACGAATACTCTGTCAAACACGGTGGAAAACACACACACCGCAGAAGACTAAATAGGTGAGTTAAACCTACTTCAAATTAGACACTATGGACATCCAAAAGACTTCATCACCAAAATAATGAAAAAGGGAATCCACAATCTGGGGAGAAAAATTGGCAGTGACATATCCCACAAGAAGCTCATCTAAAAAATGTGTAGAAAACGTCAACGCCTTAGCAGAAAATAAAAAGAGAGAATCAAATTATCTAATTTAAATATGGATGGAGGACATGAACATTCAGTTCACCTGAGAGGACCTTCAGGCGTCCAGCAGAGATCTGAAAATCTGCTCACGATCACGCACTGGAGAGATGCAAACCAAAATATCAGCGAGACAGCACCTCCCAACACCCCCATCTGCCCCCTCACCCCTGTATTCATTAGCAAAGATCAGACGAGCAGGAAGCAGCAAAGGCTCTGCCCCTGGGCGAGACGGAGTCCGCACGCACGCACGCAAGCACGCACGCACGCACGGCTGTCCATTTCGTCATTTTGATCTTGCATGGTTCGCTTGTTGTTTATTTGGTCAGTTGTGCTTTTGTACTGTTTTTCTGAATCCCTCAGCTCTTGCCTACATGCTTCTTGATTTTGTCTGCTTGCCCTGGTCTCTCTGAAAATTAATTCAACATCTCAGTCCATCCCAGGACGTTCCAAGCACTGTCATTCCCGCTCCTCCTGCCGAAAGTTTTCTACTCCTTTAATTTGGCGAGTTGCCTGGGCCATTTTTCTTGCTTCGTGATACAATTTGATATTGCCTGATGTCTCTGAGGCATGAAAGCCTTATTTTATACTCATTTATCTGCTTGTTTATGTATGTGTGGATATTTTTATGTGTGTACGAGTATGTGTGGATGTTTTTATGTGTATATGAGTATGTGTGTATATGTAGGGGGTGCCGGCGTGCTTTCCTGACTGCTCATCTAGCTGGTGGCAGGGGAGCGTTGATCCCTGGTCTCCAGGTGGCTGGGGCAGCGGCCGCCAGTGGAGCCGGCATTGCTGCTCACTGTGCATGCCAGATGGCTGAGGGTAGGCTGACACGAGTGTTTCACCAGTCCAGCTGTGTGGGAATACTCTTGGTGCTTGCCAGGTGGGTGGGCAGGGGGTGAAGGGCAGGGTGGGAGGCTGAGGAGCACCGTAATATCCTTTGTCTCTTGATAGATCAGCAGATGAGGGGCAGAGGGAGTGGCTAGGGAATGCGGAGGTTCTCTCTCCACCCCCTCTTGTGGGTCAGTGGGCAAGGGGTGGGACAGATGGCCAGGGAGAGCAGAGGAGCTTCCTCCACCTGGTCAGAGTGTCCACCGACTCCATCTCTGCTGCACTCCCTGCTTGCCTGCTCCACCTTACCCTTGCTGACCCAGTGAGCAGGTGAGGGGCATGCTTTCCTCCTGCCTGGCAGGTCAGTGGATGAGTGGCAGGCCCATGGCTGAGGAGCATCGGGGTGCTCTAGAGAGCTCAGCAGGCAGGTGGACGATAGGTGGTTTGGGGGGGGGCAGTGTGGAGGTGCTCTCTCTATGTACTCTGTTGGTTGGCAGGAAATGTGGGTAGTTGAATGCAGAGGCACTTCCTGCCTGTTGGGTAGGTTGGCAGGGTTGGGCAATCCACCAGCAAGGCCTCTCTCTCTGCTGCTCACAGGGTGGCCAGGAGCACGGTGAATAGGTTGGAGCAGGAGAGAGGGACTTGTTCTGTGGTCTCCAGCAATGAAGGCAGCAGGAACTGGTGGGCAGGTGGTCAACTAGGGGTTAGGAGGAGGAGGACTATGCTTCATCGTCCCCAGGTGGGGTGCCCAGGTACTTCTCACTGTGAGCATCCAGCAATCGGGACCAGACTGGTACAACACACATATAAGGGAAGTGGGTTGCTGCTCAGAGTCTGGTAAAATGGGAGACCTCCTGCTGATGCTCTGTGGCATGCTCACTAGCCCCAGTAACCAGCGTCCCCCTTGGGAGAATCACCCTGGCTCTGGATCCTGCCCCTCTCCCTTCTCTGTGGGTCCTGGGATCCCTTGTCCACTTTGCTTCACTCCAGCGAGCTCTACAGTTTCTCTGTCTCCTGGTTGGAGTTCCACGAAGTTGCCTGACTACTGCCTCCATCCCATGCAGTGTTGGACCTGCTGCCAGGGCTCCTCCCCTTGGCCTCTCCTCGCTTCCGGTTTGTTTTCTGTCTCCTCCCAGCCAGGGTTGGGGGTGGGGGGTGGGGCTCATTCTTGATCTTGCTGCTCAGGGTTCCAGGATTGTCCTCTTTCTGTGTTTCTCTGGTTTTCTTGGGGCTCTCCTGTAACTGGATGGTGTGCAGTGCCTGACGAAGCAGTCAGATTGGCTTGTCCTCCTCTATTTTTTTCTCAAATTCACATTAATAGACTTTCTCCCGTATCTATCCACTGAGACAGCTTATATAAAACCATCAGTGACTGCCCCACGGCGAAACTTTGTAGTCTTGAGCCTCCCAATCTGTCAACAGCATTGGACACAATTGACCTTCCCATCTTCCCCAACAACCTGTCTTCACTCAGCTTACAGAATACTGCCTGAGCTCTGGACTAATACAGATGTCAAGTTTTAAAGACCCAAACCTGAATCCCTGGTCTTCTTTGCATCCTGCTCCCGGCTTTTCCTTTCCATGTGCTCTACCTTCAAAATAGATCCAAACTGAGCTGCCGTTCAGGAATTCTATTTCTAGTTTCTGAGATGTCACCACCACCAGTTGCTATAGAGCCATCTCCTTTGCTTGGCGACACCGTGTGTATCAGTGTAGAACTGTGCTCATAGGGCTTTCATTGGCTGACTTTTCAGACGTAGACTTCAGGCCTTTCTTCCAAGGTGCCCCAGGACACACTCAAGCCTCCACTCTTTGGGTTAGCAGTCAAGTTTGTGAACCATCCACAGCAACACGGTGCCATAGCTGATGTCATCCATCCTATCTTGGCATGGCTCCTGTTTCTATTCTCACCCAAGGAGCCTTGGTGGTGCAGTGGGTTTTATGCCGTGGGTTGCTAACCACAAAGTTGGCAGTTCAAAACCAGCCAATCTCAGAATGAGGAAGCTTTCTGCTCTGTCACGATTTATAGTCTTGGAAAGGTATAGAGGCAGTTCTACCCCGTCCTAGAAGGGTCGCTATGAGTCAGAATCAACACCATGGTTTCAAGTTTCAGTTTGACCCTGACTTTCTATCTATTTTCAATACAAGAGCCACCATCGTCTTTTTATAATGCCAGTCAATTGATATCACTTCCTTCTAGCACCCCCACTGTACCCCACTTTAACTCAATGTGAAAGCAATCTCGACAAGGCCATTGACGTTTGCTGTACCCTGAATCCCAATGTCCATGGCTTTCTCCATCCCACCTTCACTCCTTTCTGGCTTCCTTTGATCACCCTTACCTTTTGGAGTTCCTTGAGTATATATATAGTACCTGCCCACCTTAGGGCCCCATACTGTGTCCTTCACCAGCCTATTCTCAACTCACCGCCATTGAGCTGATTTTGACTCATCGTGCCTCTAGAGGGCAGGGTAGAGCTTCTCCTGTGGGTTTGAGAGGCTGTAAATCTTGATGGAAGCAGAAAGCCTCAACTGTTCCCTCAGGGCAGCTGGTGTTTTTGAACTGCTGACCTTGCACCTAGCAGCCCAACTCATAACCACCACGCTTCCAGTCCTCCTACCTGCTTAGACTAGTCTCCTTTAAATTAACTGTCTCACTCCCTTCACACATCTGCGAAGTTACCATGTGTTTAAGGAGAGCTGGGCACTCTGTTTTAAATCATCACCCCTCTGTTTCACCGGTACCCACCTTTACTCAGTTCTGCTTTATAAAACACTCCATAATGGGGTTCTCCTTTTGGTCAATTGTTTATTGTCGATTTCCCACATTAAAGTCTGCGAGACCAGGACCGTTTTTTGGTTTCATTCACTGATAAAACCCAGATGACCGTAACAGCAAAACCTCAATGAATATCTGCTGCGCACATGGAAGGATGAGACGGCCCGTCTTTTTTCCTCTCTTCTTAAGCCATTTTGATCAATTTTGAAGGGAGAGGTAAAGAATATTTGCTAGATCATACAAAAACCAATCTCTTCTCAAGCACGTCCTCATTTAAATAACCCAGGAGACCACACTTTCCAATGTAAAGTTTGTTCTTATCAGATTTGTACATGAGAAATTTAAAAGATAAAATGGATATACATGACTTAAAAGGAAGAGTACCATTTTCCTACCGTGCCTCTTCCCCACTTCCTTTTTCAGACTTCAGATGAAAGCACTTTCCATGATTTTAGCCATTCTTCCTGGTCTTTACCTCCACACGTGCCACATACTTACATGCTCTAATACTGTCAATTCATACCGAATACTTTAAAATATAGTATCAATTCGTACCTAATACTTTTTGATATTGTATTCCCTAGTGACTTCTTTATTGGGAAGATGAGGATTTACTGCACTTAAATTGTTTCCTCCCTCCAACATTTCTTCTTCCTCTCTCTTCTTCCCACAATAAATATATCATAAATTTGAGGTGAATCAATATTCATCTGCACAGCCGATCCTGTAATGTCTGAGCCGCGCCCAGATCTTTCTTCGCCTTGGAGAGGACAGCTGACTCGTTCCTGTTTCCACTTTCCTTAGGTTCCTTTGTATCATAAATCGATCCCCAGACTTCCTTTCAGCCGAGTAAAAATCTTTTCAGGGACCTCAAACATATTTCTTAATTTTCTTTTCTATTCCAGAGTCAGCCTTCTGTAACCCTCTGTTCTAGGGATCCAATGTGGATTGGTTGCTCTCAAGCAACCTCACTGGTTGCTGTCTAGGTCTTCTCCTCGGACCTCCCTTTACCATCGTTTTCAAAGTTTCCTTAGCTTCTTAGTCGGGTTCATCCATTTTTGGATGGTGTAGTGGGTTATACTTGGAGCTGTTAACTGCAAGATCAGCGCTTCTAACCCACCAGCTGCTCCACATGAGAAAGATGAGGCTGTCTGCTCCTGTAAGGACAGGTCTCAGAAATCCACAGGGAAGGTCTGCCCCACCAAGCAGGGCAGCTGTGAGTCAAAATGACTCACTGGAACCGAGTTTGGTCGCTGAGTTTCTGTAGGGCTCACCCCATCACCTGGACCCCATCTCATCTGCTTTCTTGGTTCTTACTTCTGTGGTGGAGTTCAGACTCCAGTGGCTTCCTGAGAAGTGACGCTGGGAGGGAAATGTCATTTTGAGATGTTGCCTGCAGGAAAATGTCCTTTATTCTGTTATCATACTTGATTGCCATTCTGACAGGGCATAAAATTCTAAATTGGAAAAGACTCATATTTAAAATTTTAAGGGAATGACTCCACTTTCTGTCCTAGAGTGATTGTGTGAAACCGGATGTCAGTTGCATTCGCTGCCTTATTTGCTTTTCGTACACAATTTTCCATTGTAAATTAACTGGAGGTTTACATTGCAGGCCACCAGCTTGGTATTCAACAGATGAATCGACTCATCACAACTCCCAGAAAAACCAAAAAAACCCCAAAAAACCCCAAGCACACTGCCATCGAGTCAATTCCCACTCATGGCGACCCTATGTAATTACACTTGACTTTCTCTTCTCCCTCATATGGACTGCTTTTTGTCCAATGTCACTCCAGTTAACACCCGTGAGATAGTTAAGGTTTATTGTGCCAACTTGGCCAATAAACATATGGGGATTAATTGAAGGGCAGAGAGATAAATGGCTCAGTAAGCCTCACCTTCTGGGGGTCTCTTGTTCTCTGATGGTTGGACCAGGGTGCAGCTGCCTTAGCCAGTTCCCTGCTTCAGCTGGCAAGGCTCACTCCCTGTGAGATATCCCTGAGGAGAAGCCACATGGACCTACCCAGATGCAGTCCTGCTGCTGCAGCAGCTGTGTGGAAACCCCTGCCAGCACTGAGATGCTTACATGCTCACTGATTCAGCTTTCCTCCTGCAGTCGGCGTCATTGTGTGTTTTCTGAAATTGAGGGACTTTGTAGATTGGTGTCAGACATATGGGCTAATGTTGGACTTAGGGCTTGGACAGCACTGGGTTGGGATGCCTGCTTAAAGTAAGCTTACCCTTTATAGAAAACTCTCTCTTGTACATAGGAGTTTCTATGGATTTGCTTCCCTAGTTTATCCAGACTAACACACCCATCAACAGTCTAGCCCATTGCTGTAGCTTCCCTCCCTTGTCCTCCCCAACCCTTTGGCAATCTCCAAAGTTTGCTCCCTTTGGCATGAAAGCTGTTAACTTGTTTTTTCCCTACCCTTAAATCAGAGGGCTCATGCAATATAGTTATGCTTTCGTGACTGGCAATTTCACTCAGCATAATATTCTCCACTACCATCCATGTCATGAGGTTCTTCGTGGGTTGGTCCCCCCTTTTAAGTGATGCATAGTATTCCATTGCGTGTCTGAAGCAGAGTTTCTTTATCCATTCTCCTCCTGAAGGGCACTGAGGTTGTTTCCATCATCTTGCTATTGGGAGCAGTGCTGCAATCAATGTGGGTGTGGATATGTCTGTTCATATTGTGATTCTTGCTTCTTTAAGATCTGTACCCACCAGAGGGACCATTGGATTATATGGAATTTCTATTCCTAGGTATTTGAGGTAGAGCCATACTAATTTTCACAGAGACTGTATGTATTTACAATCCCGCCTGCTGGTTCTTTGTCTTTTCTATGAAACCTGTATAGGTGTTCAATTGGATACCTTCATTTGTATCGTGTTATAAAATTTCAGTCCTGCGTCTTTTAAAAAATTAAGTAGGATTAATACATATATTAAGTTCTTCCATAGTTCAATCATGCCCAGCAGAATTGTACACTTGCGACCACAATTAGTTTCCAAACATTCTTTTTCTAGATGAACCCCTTGACATAGTCACACCTTCACCCCGCCCTCACCTCTGTTCTCCCCTCCTGCCAAAACCCTTATTCGACTTGCTGACTCTATAGGTTCATCAGTCCTGGTTTTCATACACCCAAAAATGAAAACACATATACCGCAACTTCAAGAGGGTGACCCCCCCCCCAATGACATAACACCTCTGAGATACCCCCTAATATGTACAATCAAACACCAAACCAAAAAATACAACTCCCCAATACATAACATTTTGGAAACCAGATCAGGTCCAGCATGCGTCCTAGGGGGATTCTGCTGACAAATAAGCTTTAACTGTTCAAGTCAGGCTTCTGCCTTTATCAGTCTTGGGTCTTAATGTGGTTCTTTTTTTTTTCTTTCATCGTCTTGTCCTTTAATATTCCGCCCCCCCCCCCTTACTATTCTGCTCTTAGTTATACCTCATTAATCTTTTGTGTGTGTGTGTGTGTGTGGTTGAAGCTTCCATCTTATTTATTATTATTTTAATCATTTTATTAGGGGCTCATACAACTCATTGCAATCCTTACATACATCAATTGTGTAAACCACATTTGTACATTCATTGCCCTCATCATTCTCAAAACATTTGCTCTCCACCTAAACCCCTGGCATCAGCTCCTCATTTTTCTCCTCCCTCCCAGCTCCCCCCTCCCTCATGAACCCTTGATAATTTATAAATTATTATTTTGTCATATCTTTCCCTGTCCAAAATCTCCCTTCACCCACTTTTCTGTTGTCCGTCCCCCAGGGAGGAGGTCACATGTAGATCCTTGTAATCAGTTCCCCCTTTCCAACCCACCCTCTCTCCACCCTCCCAGTATCACCACTCATATCACTGGTCCTGAAGCGATCATCTGCCCTGGATTCCCTGTGTTTCCAGTTCCTATCTGTACCAGTGTACACCGTCTAGCCAGATTTGTAAGGTAGAATTGGGATTATGATAGTGGGAGGGCAGAGGAAGCATTTAGGAACTAGAGGAAAGTTGTATGTAGCATCGTTGTTACATCGCACCCAGACTGACTCGTCTCCTCCCTGAGACCCTTCTGTAAGGGGATGTCCAGTGACCTACAAATGGGCTTTGGGTCTCTACTCTGCACTCCCCTCCTCATTCACTATGATATGATTTTTTTGTTCTGATGATGCCTGATCTCTGATCCCTTCGATACCTCATGATCACACAGGTTGGTGTGCTTCCTCCATGTGGGCTTTGTTGTTTCTGAGCTAGATGGCTGCTTCTTTACCTTCAAGTCTTTAAGACCCCAGATGCTATATCTTTTGATAGCTGGGTACCATCACCTTTCTTTGCCACATTTGCTTATGCAAACATTTGTCTTCAGCCATCGTATCTGGGAGGTGAGCACACAGTGATACTATTTTTTTGTTCTTTGATGCCTGTTGACTGATCCCTTCCTTGCCTCATGATCACATAGGCTGGTGTGCTTCTTCCATGTGGGCTTTGTTTTTTTCTGAGCTACATGGTCACTTGTTTACCTTCAAGCCTTTAAGACCCCAAATGCTATCTTTTGATAGCCGGGCACCATCAGCTTTCTTCGCCATATTTTCTATTCACCTGCTTTGTCTTTAGCAGTTGTGTTGGGAAGGTGAGCATCATAGAATGCCAATCTAATAGAAGAAAGTATTCTTGCATTGAGGGAGTACTTTAGTGGAGGCCCACTGTCCTTCTGCTACCTTCATACTAAACCTATAAATATATGCACATAGATCTATTTCCCCATCCTCATGTATAAATATATTTGCATATGTACATGCCTTTATTTAGGCCTCTATAAATGCCCTTTGTCTCCTAGCCCTTTCCTCTATTTCCTTTTGACTTTTCTCTTGTCCCACTATCATGCTCAGTCTTCATTTGGGTTTCAGTAATTCCTCTTGGTTACGTTACCCTTGATCACGCCCTACCAGGCCTCCTACATCCTCCTCACCACCGATTTGGATCACTTATTGTTCCCTTGTCCCTGGGTTTGTTACCACCACTACCTTTCCCCCCACCTCCCCTTCTCCCATGTCCCCCTGGAACTGTCGGTCCCATTGTTTTCTCCTCCAGATTGTTCATCCAGTCTATCTTATTTAGACAGACCTGTGGAGATAATAACATGTACAAAAACAAGACAGAGCAAAACCAAGCAACAATATACAACAAAACAACAACACCAAACCAATGACCAAACAAAACAAAACACAACACCACAAAAAGAAAAGCTTTTAGTTAGTTCAGGACTGTTTGTTGGCCTTTAGGAGTGTTTTCCAGTCCAGTCTGTTGGGGCACCACGCCCTCGGCCTAAAGTCCACCTTCAGCATTCCCTGGGGACCTCACCGCTCCGTTCCCTTCTTGTTCTGTTGCACCCCCTTAGTGTTTTGCCTCGGTGTGGCGGGATCAGATCGGGCACAATTCCCACACTATGTCTCTGGTGTTTTCTCCTGTAGGCCCCACTGACGCCAGTGAGGTACGTCAGTGGGGCTGGCCATGTGGTCCTCTCTGTGGATTGACTGCTGTAGTCAGGAACATTGTCCTCAAGGCCTGGTGGGCCAGGATGTGCTCCTCTCTCTTCTCCTCCCCCTTCATCTGCTCCCATAATCAGATATGTCCCTCTCCCGGAGCTGCAGATCCAGTGCCGTCCTTTGAAATAAATTCTTCTGCAGGGAGGGGTTGATGTGGTTCTTATAATGTTCATTGGCCTAGCAACTCAGTAGGTCCTCTTACTCTATAAAACATGTGCCCTTCAGCTCTACAAATTTTCCATGAATCCTCTCATTGAGTCTCTGTCTTTAAATACATCTCTCAATTTGCTCTGGGTCACTGTTTATTCGGTGACTGGGCCTCGTGGAGTGAGCTAAACTTTTTGTCTTCCTTCTCTTATTTCTCACCTCTTTTGCTTCACATTCTTTTGGGGACTGGAGGGAGATTTCGTCAACCTTTCTTCAAATCTTTTTTATGGATTAATTGATTTTTTTTTACATTTGAAACCCTACTTGTAATTGATAAGGACCTTTTGTCTATTGTTTTTGAAAATGTACCCCCACCATGGTGTTCTGTGCTTGTTCTTAAATGTAATATCTTTTGCCTTTGAGAGGTTTAATGACTCAAAATGTTTTCCCTGAACTGTTTCTCTCTGGTGTGATTTGCCCCATCCTTTCCTATTAGGTATTTTCTCAAATATCAAGCAACCCTCATCCGGGCTTCCATCACCAGTGAGGCACTGAATAGATGCCTGGAAGTTGTGTGGTAGGAGGGGCTGGTCAACCTACAAAGACTCCCTCTTAGCCGGCAAATGATAGTGACCTTACTGTGTCCACTTGGCTTTCGAATTATTAAGAATGTTCACTCAGCTCTCTGCCCCTAAATTGATACCAACACATAGGGACCACTCACCCATCACCATCACAAACTGCACCCAGGCACATTATCCATTGTAGCTGGCCAGGTGACATAAAATGACAGAATAAAGACACTTCATGAAAAACATCACCATAAAGAGATGTCTCAAATCTGGTATGAATCCCTTTCCACTCTGAAGCGACCAGGGAAAAATGTAAGGTTAATAAAAATAGGTTTAAAAAAACATCCTCTCCAAATTAGCTAGCTGTGTACAACCAGATGCTGAAACAGAGGACTCTCAAAGCTTCTACCCAGGGATAAGCAGACAAGGATGTCCTTTCTGGGAGGCCTGGAAGGACAGCACTGCGCATGTGCAATTCCTTTTCCCACCCGTAGTCATCGATGGAAGCCGAGAGAAACCAGGAGTATTCCTTCAGTTCTTCTTCCATCTGGGGGACGGTGTGGCAACACCCTGACCACTGGGAAGCATGAGTAGGAGGATATGAGTGTGTTTCCCAGCAGAGGTCTTGGAAGTCACATGATTTATTGTGCAAGCGTTCAACAAATGACGAGGAGGCCAACTAATAATTACCCCTTGGCTACAAGCACCAACTGCAGTCACCTGAGGCCACCAGGATGAACAGTCACCTGAACTTAAGGGGAACCTTGGAGCCCCAGGGTTTCCGATACCTGGATTTGAATGTTTGTCCTCTCCTCCAGTCGTCACTAATGGGCGTTCATACTCTGTGGGGCTCCCTGATGTATATCTGACTCCATCAGGGGGGCAGAGTGAGACAAGAGCAGGTACAAGTGTGGCTCAGCCATCTGCAATGTCATCAATCGCACCGAAAAGTACAGACCAAGGAGCGAATAAGAACATAAACACGTGAAAGGAAATGTGAGTGACAAGAACTATTCTCTCTGGACTTACAGATGATCTGTGGATCAGTTGAAGGGCAATAGGAGAAAGGAGGGGAGGAAGAAGAGTGACAAGGAGGGAAAGAGATGGAGAAGAAATGAGGAACACAAGCAGAAGAGGAACTTAGCATGACTGAGACATTGCGTCTCCTTGTTTTGCTTTGTTCCAAGCTCATCTGGATCCTGGTCATGGATCACATAAAAAGTAACACTCAGCATGCCAGGAAGTCACCAAGACGGGGCGGGTTGCTGGATTTTTAAAAGGAAGGTTATTGACCATTATGTGCTTTACAAGTGGGGGAGGTTTTTATTTTATTTTAAATTTTTTTTCATTTCCTGTTTCTTATCTTACATCCTCAAATTGAGGCCATTCCTTGGCCAGAGTACCAAGTTTCAGCTCAATCTGCCTCGTACCATTTATCAAAAGTCTGCATTGACTCTTTGCCGGTAATCAAAACCAGGAGGCAAAATCTCACCAAAGGACAGAGCTGTGTTTTTCACACTGGGTGGAGTGGCGTGTGTGTGTGTGTGTGTGTTTGTGTGTGTGTGTGTGTGTGAGAGAGAGAGAGAGAGAGAGAGAGAGAGAGAGAGAGAGAGAGAGAGAGAGAGAGAGAGAGAGAGAGAGAGAGAGAGAGAGGAGATGGCACTCATTGGTGTTAAGACATAAAGAAAAGCATTTGGTGATGTGAGGAGTGAAGGAATTCTAAGAAATGCCAACTGAGGTACCAACATAGACAACCGAACACATACTTGTTAATTACAGTACGCATGCGCTAGGACCTTGATAAAAGTAACACCATTGATCAACGTCAACCCCCAACAATAGTGTCATTATGAAACTTGTTTTGTTTTATTTCACCAAGCATGAGGGGGGACTTGAAGGTTTCCATTTGTGGCCTCCAAAAAGAAAACCTGTTGGCAGTGCCAGGTTCCCACTGAGTGCACTTACATTGTGCAGGGACATGAACTCGGTGCCTTGTCAGTAGTGATGACTGCATGTTGTCTGGGTCCAGCGGCCTGAAGTGCACTTGAGATTTCTGGGCCAGCAGCTAGGACCATGGTAACCACTGCACACTCAGTGACAGATTTCTTGGCTTGGTCTCTTTGACGAAGTGATGTCCATGTTGCTATGGGGAATAGAGCACCCTTTTTCTCCCGGAGGGTGTCCCATGGGTCATAGGAGCAGAGAGAGTGATAACTGAAGGTCATCGGATAGGCTTGTTTTTCTTGTTTTTTTAGGCTTGTTTTATGTGTAGGAGCCTTGGTGTTGCTGTGGGTAAGGGATTGGGCTGCTAATCACTAGGTCAGCAGTTCAAGCCCACCAGCTGTTCTGTGGGAGAACGATGAGGCTGTCTGCCCTATAAAAAAGCATAGTCTGAGAACCCCTACATAGGGTCGCAATGAGTTAGAATAGACCCAGTGGCTGTGGACTTGGGTTTGACATGAACCATCTTGTACACATCTCACGATGCTGCTATTTGTATAAGACACTAGGCTTGTAAAGATGAAGCATTCTTCCCAAGAGCTTACAATGATAAAGGCGTGGGATTGAAACCCTGAATAGTCTGTGTTTCAGGCATGCATCCCTGACTCTGCCTTACCTTCCCCGTTAGGAACTACGATGGCTTCATCAATTTCTTTGGCCACCAAATCCTATGAATTCCCTATTCTGTTTTAAACTCACCTCTCCTTCATTCCAACTGCCAAACACACTAGACATACCTTCCTATCCCACTCTAAGATGATCCCCCTTATTCTTACAAGATATGCTTACCTGTGGTAGTTATATCTGTGCCAACTAGACACCACTTGCTAGGGGTGGAGTCAGACCTGTCACTCAAGTCCCAGCATGATGCTGTCCCTTTGGGGGTGTGACCTTCTGATAAGGAGGGCCCTCTCTCCCTCTTCACTTTTCTGCTATTGGCTACCCCAAGTGCTGCCTGAGTCCTGCCAGGTCTCCACCAACCTTGGATCAGATCCACGTGACTGCTGCACCCACGGTCTGTGAGCCTCCTGCATTCTGCATCATGGAATGTGTCTGTATGAGTCGGAAGAGGGCTTATAGACTGGTATCATTCTTATGGCCTTGAGTTGGACTGGGTTGGGATGCTTCCTCAATATGTACTTACTTCTTGATTTAAAGCTCTTACATGTATATGATTACCACTGGATTTGTTTTTCTAGTCAACCTGGCCTAACTCATTACCTTACAATCTCCCCCTTTCATTCGTCTTAGACATTAGGATAAACACTGCCCCCCCACCCCATTTCTCACCGTTATTAACATCCATTTTACCAATATGGATTAAGCCTGCATTCTCTGCTTAGCTTGGTTCTGTACAGCCCCATCCCTAAGGAACTTGTGGTCTAGTGCATGCAGTCAGCCTGCACATTCTGCTCGTTGTGGCTTCCAGAGCCAGCGATCACACACTCCCATGTGATTCTTTGACAGCTATTTTCCATACATAGCTCCAATCCAACTTTAAACATGTGAGCAGCACTGTCTGAACTGCTCTAATTTCACAAAGTGGAAAGGAATCCAAGTCAGCATCATCCCAAGACTGAAGCCCATGAAATGAAGGTCAGATATGCCTTTACCTTCCAACCTTCTTACTGATTCTGATACCAACCATCCTGCCCACGGCACTGTTTACTTCTCTGCTGGGCTTGATAATTCACTTCAATAGGCACACAAGAACCAAATTTACAGTTACAGGGTTTAGTAGGGAAGTAGCAGGTTACAGTTTAGGTTCAGGAATACTCAGGATACAATTCTTCAATCAGGACAGCCTCCTTTTCTGCTAGACCTGCAGGCATGCCTCTCTCCAGCCCTTGGTCCTTCAACCTGGTCCTAGCTTTGCCTGACCCTGCTCCAGCTAAAGCTCCTTTAGTTCTGCTGATTAAGTGCCCAGAGGCACCCACTCCACCACCAAGTCTCCTGTCTGAAGCCACTGGTTCAGCTACCATGACCAGTGTCACAGCTCTTTGTCTCTTGGACAAAGGAAGTTTGAGGCAGGAATTTGGGTTCAAATGACATGCTCTGTTCCTGATTCTTCTTTCTTCATGGTAAGAAGAGTCTGCTTCTCAGATGGCTCATTTTAAACCTAAAGTCCCATCAAATGAACCAATCCCTGTGGTAGGGTTCTAGACACCTTATTTGCGTGGCTCCGACCCTGCCTACAAAGGTGCCATGAACCTCATCTACAATATGGTAGCACAAGCCCCTTATACTGCATACACACCATTTGGTAAAAGTTAACAAAGGTCTCGCCAGAAGAACCATGTCAAGTAGTTTACTGCGCCACCTCGGCCAATTGCTATCAGCTGCTATTGAGAAGATTCTGACTCATGGTGACCTCATGTGTCCAGAGTAGAATTGCTCAGTGGAGTTTTCAAAACTGATCTTTTGCAAGCAGCTCCCCAAACCTGACTTTCAAGGTGCCTCCAGTCCCTGGAGAAGGACGTCATGCTTGGTGAAGTGGAGGGCAGCGGAACAAGAGGACCGCCCTTGGTGAGATGGATGTACCCAGTGACTGCAACATAAAGACAACTGTGAAGGTGACACAGGACCAGGTGGTGTTTCATTTTGTCAGACATTGAGTCAAGACGGCTCAGAGCTGACGCGACAGCACCTGTCAACAACAACAGCAACAGCAGCATGGTTTCGAGCCACCAACCTTTGGGCTGGTAGCTATGTGCTTAAGCATTTGTGTCATGCAGGGACTTTGACCTTAGTTCAAACTGGTGAGTTTTAAATTTGGAAAATTTATTAGTAATTAAAGACATTATTTTTCACTCCTTCAACAAATTAGCAAGTATCTAACATCTATTGGATACTGCAGAGCCCTAATAAGGAGCCCTGGTGGAGTGGAGTATTGTCCGCTGGACTGCTCACCACAAGGTCAGCAGTTCAAAACCACAAGCCTCTCTACAGGAGGAAGATAAGACTTTCTCCTGTAAAAAGCTACCATCCCAGAGACCCGTAGGGCAGTTCCACTCTCTCCTACAGCTTGGCGGTGTGTCGGAATGGACTCAATGGCCGTGAGTCTCGTTTTGCGCTTCATGTCCAAATAACATCCCCAAACTTATGAAGTCAATAGAAAAATTCTCATAAAATTAAAATTAATGTTGTGTTTTAGTCAAAGCAAGACAAGCTTGTGCTATGTCACCCTGGCCATGTTCCTGCCGCTCTTCAGTGACCTCCCTCCCCCAGGCCAGGCCCCTGCTCTTCCTACCTCAGCTCAGCCTTTTCCCGGGATTGGTTGCTCCCAGGTTCCCCCTCATCTTGTGTGCTCTTTTTGCTTTTAAAATGTGAGCCTTAAGAGGAACTGATTCCAAGGGCTTAAGTGGAGAGCAAATGTTTTGAAAATGATGAGGGCAATGAATGTACAGATGTGCTTTATACCATTGATGTATGTATGGATTGTGATGAGTTGTATGAGCCCCTAATAAAACGTTTATAAAACAAAACAAAAAAATAAAATGTGAGCCTTAAAAAAATCATTTTATTGGAGCACAATAATACAACTCTTAACACAATAATACAACTCTTATCACAATCCACACATACATCAATCATTCTTAGTTTGGGGTTAGAATTAAATGCAAGCCTCAAATCCAATGAATGATATTCCTGGTGTCTTCTCAGGGTGCATCAGGTCTTCTATTATTAGTGTTCAATGCATCAAATCTGTTATTGAATTGTTGTTAGGCGCCATGGAGTTGGCTCCGACCCACAACGATCCTATGCACAACCCAATGAAATAGCATATGGCCCTATGCTGTCCTACCGTTGTTCCTGAGTCCAAAAGACATTTAGCATTGGTAAATCTGCTACAAAAGACAGCGACGCAACTTTAAGGACTACGATGCCTATGGTACTTACATAATCTGTTGTCAATTTGAGACATAGAGCGAAGGGGTGGAGTTTATTTAGCCTGTCAATCAGCCTGTGAATCAGCTTGAAGACCTCATTTGGAGGCACTAAGGAGATAAGTAGCTCACTGGAAGTGGGACACACACTCATTCCCTGCGAGACATTCCTGTTGAGAAGCCACATGGAGAGAGGATGATGGCAGCTAGAGCCTTGGAGCTGGGGAAATCAAGTGGAGACCCACGCCAGTCCTGAGATGCTTCTACCACCACTGGATCCACAAGACCTTCCACCTCCTGGGCTGTAACCTTCCTGTATTTGGCATCATTGCATGGCTGCACGGGTCTAAAGAGGAATTTACGGAGTAGTATCAATATGTGGGGTAATATTGGACTTACAGAATTTATCTGGACTGGGCTGGGATGTTTTCTCAATATAAAATTGCTCTTGTAAATAAATCTCATATAAAAAATGTGAGCCTTAATGAAAATGAAATTGGCTCAAAATAAACCACGCCAAACTCACTGCCAGTGAGCTGGTTCTGACTTATAGTGACTGACGCTCTAGGGCAGAGTAGCAGTGCCCGGTGGGATTCTGAGACTGTACATCTTATGGGGGTAAAAGCCTTCTCTTTCTCCCAGGAAGTGACGGATAGGTTCTAACTGCTGACCTTGTGGTAAGTCCACTCAAAGGGTGACTTACTATGGAGCCAGGGCTCCATATCAAGGCTACGGCCACCCATTTAAGGATGGACACATTCAAGGGACAGCCTTGGTCCCTTCCCCACCATCCCCCCTCCTGTAGCTCTAATGGGATCATCATAGACTGCATTGTTCACCTCAAGTTCAGCCGGCTGATGGATAAGGCCAACTTGATTGCTAACACATTTCCCTCCTTTGGAACAAAATGGTGAGAGGCAAGGGCTTGCAACAAGCAAATGTTTATCCAACTCGCAATCAAACGAGCACGCTATGGGTGGAGAGCCAACTGAGTCTGAACTGATTTTGACCAGTGCCCCTCATTTCACCAGCTGGGACATTTTATACGTACCATCGCTCCAGACCCTCACGATGAAAGATGCATCTCAAGTTGGGAAATAAGCGTCTCATCATAAAAAGTGAACACAGCGTCCTCGGTTTCCTTATTCTCTGGAGAAGTCTTCTTAATCATGCACGGGGCCAGGAATCGAGTAAAGAGGGCGGGGTGGGAAGCTGATTGCAGGGAATTCATTTCAAGCATGAGCGACCAGGAGACATTTATGTATGGATAGATGGATGAGGAATAAAACAGGGTAAGACTCAGCTAATGCACGCACAATCAGGGAACAAACTCTCACAAGGAAATCAATCACCATTTCTTTTGTTTCTCTTTCTTCTGTCTTTCTCTTTCCTTCCTTCCGCCCTGCCTCCCCCTTTTCTTTCTTTCTTTTTGTTTTTACAGCTTTATTGGCACATAATCCACATATAATAATTCAATTGTTCAATCATATCAAGAAAAATTGAACAGTCATTATAACCATCAATTTTTCCTTTCTTTCTCTCTATCTTCCTTTTCCCTTGCTTTCTTTCAAGTGGGAATCCAGGAAGACAGAAGCAGCCAAGAGCAAAGGACCGGCTCCAGAAGAAGTCCGACAGATCCACTCTTTTTAGAAACCAAAAGCTCAGTTGTGGGAAAAACAAAACAACCCATCAACCAACCCAAAAGACCTGGGAATGAATGTAGCCACAAAACAGAATTCCCAGGATCTTCCTTCACACATGGCCTCTTTTTCTTTAACCTTTGGGAAAAAGTAAAGGTTGATCCATTTTCAAAATAATATACTTCATGCTGAAATAAATCCCACACTGATTTGAGGTTTCAATGTAAGATACAAAACTCGGTGAGAACCAAAGGAAAACAGAGTGGAGGGAAAAGAAGAAAAACAAAGTAAATAAAGTGACCAAAAAATTACAGGTGAATGTATAATCTTGGAAGCTGCTGAAGGACTAAAGCCAACACCAAAAAAAAAAAAAAGGGAAAGGAAATGAGAACTAGATTTGACTTTGTTAAAGTTCATTTTTAAAAATTCAGAATAAAAACACTATAAAGTTAAAAGGCAAACCAACGTGGAAAGAATGCATGCAAAAGCTGCCTTCAAGGTCCCAAACCCAACTCCCTGCCAGTGAACGGATTCCCACACACAGCTCCTCTCCATAGGGCTCTGGAGACTGTACATCGACGTGGGAGCAGACAGCCTCGCGCTCTCTCCCAAGGAGCAGCTGAAGGTTTTGAACTGGAGACTGCAGTTTGCAGCCCAGTGCTTATCCTGAAGTGCCACCAAGGCTCCCTGAGATTGCATACAGCCAGTTTGAGTTGACCTGCTTGCATATCCTACTCTAACCGACTTCTCTGAAAAGACAAAGGATGGAAGATGAGGATGCAGGGATATCTTCAGACTCCCAGGACAGGAGCTGTGCTGACTCCTAAGAAACAGAAGTGGGGAGTCATTGAGAATGACGGCCCGACAGGGTGGTTGCAGGGCCACAGTGCTCCCATGTCCAGGTCACACAGCGACTTCTCTCTTTTCAGTCCAGCCTGGCCTCACCACCTCCTCCACGGATCAAACTGCGCTCTCTCTCTCTCCATGGTAGGTTTTCATCTCCATCCACACGGAAGCAGCCTCTAACTTTCATGCCATTTCCCTATGATGGAGAATCTTGGTGGCCCAATGTTTCCAGTTATAACTCCCCATCCAGATAGCAGTGGCCAGGTGGGATGGCAAAAAGAGGAGCTGATAGCAAGGGCTCAATAGAATGTAATTGTCTAGAAAAGAATGATGGCAACATATGCACAAACATGCTTGATGCAATTGATGTATGGATTGTTATAAGAGTTGTAAGCGCCCCAAACAAAATGATCTTTTAATAAAAAAAATTTAAAAGAAAATAGTCTGGTTGAGATTATACACTGCAAAACCTGCACAACTCAACCATTTCTCCAGGTGCAATGCAGTGACT
Source organism: Tenrec ecaudatus (assembly GCF_050624435.1). NCBI lineage: Eukaryota > Metazoa > Chordata > Mammalia > Afrosoricida > Tenrecidae > Tenrec > Tenrec ecaudatus. The sequence continues at coordinate 17,378,954 of NC_134544.1, forward strand.
GATTACATTCCTGGTGGGCAGTTGTTCTCACCTTCCTTTCTGAAAAATTAGTTTATTTTTGACAGTCTCATCGACATGCAGTTCACACACTTCAGTAGTTCAATCACACTCATAAGAGTTGTGCAAGTCTCACTACCGTCAACTCCAGGACATTCCTTCTTCCGTGTACTTGCTGTTGTCAGCTCCCCATTTCTGCCAGCTTCCCCAGCCAGGTCCCCTTGACTCTATGAGTGTGCCTGTTGAGGTAGTGAGTTTATTGTGCCAACCTGGCCGATAAACATATGTGGGGCTAATTGAAGGGTGGAGAGATAAATGGCTCGGTAAGCCTCGCCTTTCTAGTTCTTGGGTTTCTTGCTTTCTGATGGTTGAACCAGGGTGTAGCTGCCTTAGCCAGTTCCCTGCTTCAGCTGGCAAGGCTCACTTCCTGTAAGACATCCCTGAGGAGAAGCCACATGGACCTACCCTGATGCAGCCCTGGGTGCTGAAGCAGCTGTGCGTAGACCCCTTCCAGCACTGAAATGTTTACACATTCGCTGATTTGGCTTTCCTCCTGCAGTTGGCATCATGGTGTATGTTTTGTGAGATGGAGGAGGACTTTGTGGATTGGTGTCAGACAAATGGGTTCATGTTGGACTTGTGGTCTTGGACAGCACTGGGTTGGGATGTGTTCTTGATGTGCACTTACCCTTCATATCAAACTCTCTTTTACATGTGTTTCTGTGGATTTGTTTCTGTAAAGTACCCAGACTAACACACCTGTTGTTTCTATAGGTAAACCTATAAAGGAATGCATAAACAGGGAAAAACATACCAATTCAAGACAAAATACAAATAGCCCAACAACCAAGACAGAACAAGGTCAAAGCCGAAAACATTGAACACTGGAGCAACTAATGACTTTGGATCAAGAGGGAGATGAGGGACAAGGTGTCACATTCTGCCTCACTCTGACTGCAGTCATCCACATACCACGGACTCTGGCTGATCACAAGGCCTCCATCCCTGGCCCATAGGGATTCACCAGAGGCAGCATCCCCATGGGGGAGCTGTGCGGGGTTCTAGGCTGTCATAGTCATCCACAGTGCTGAATGGTGCTACGATGAAATGCTGAATCATCACCCTTTCACACGTCCGTGGTTTACATCTGTCCGTGGTTCACTTGAAACACTTCATTTAAATTTTGTCGAAGGACATTATAAATTATGGTAGTTCTATTGGTTTAACCATGAATTTGGCCAATGGTATAGAATTTAAAACACTGTCAAGAAAAAGAAAGTAGATACGTTAAAAAAAAAAACTCACTGCCATTGGGTCAATGCCGACTCATAGTGACCCTCTAAAATGTGTTTGAACTGAGCCTGTGGGTTTCCCAGACTGTAACTGTTTACAGGCATTGAATGCTCAGTCTTTCTCCCACAGAGCTGCTGGTGGCTTGGACCTGCTACCTGCGATTATCAGCTCAATGTGTAACTGCCGCTAGAGCTACTAGCATAGGACAGTTTTAAAAAATACATGGTTTGCTGATTTGTACAGATAACAACTATGGTGATGGAACATTATTTACACCAACCACAAAGGTTGGCGATAGGGTAAATCTTTCAATAATGCTCATTCACATTAGCACAAGTGGGCTATCCATGTCATAAAAGGCAATGGGTAATGAAAAAGTAGTATATATACGATAGTCTTGGGTTTCCACTGGTGGCATAGTGGTCATGTGTTGGGTTGCTAACTGCAAGCTCAGTAGTTCTAAACCACTGGTGTCTCTTTGGGAGAAAGACAGGGCTTTCTACCCCTATAAAGAGTTCAACCCTATCCTATAGAATCCCTGTATCGGCATCTATTCCATAGCAATGAGTTTGGGTTTTTTGCTTTGTTTGAGCTGTCCATTACTGGTCACAATTTTGAAGCGCAATCCAATGACTCACATCCATACTCAAGGGGGTAGAAAGATGTTGTCGACTTCTCACTCTGGGACATTTCAGCCTTAGACCCATGGGGGTGTCAGTTCCTTTAATCTGCTACTGATGTGTTTAAGGTAGAGTCCAATTTGTTTAGTGCAGATTCTAAATTGGATCCTTCTGGTGTAGTTCATGGAAGGTATTGTGGGGTTTTCCCAATGGCATGCTGCACCCACCAGGCTTATCCACTGACCAAAGTGTAGTCGCTTTCTCCGGCACAGAGATGTCTTCCACTCAGTTGATTCTTGATTTCATCACCCCCTTTTCCTGAGTTGTCCTCTACCCCAAATGTTCCTATATCTCTGTTACTGTTAGTTAAATCCCCTATAAATAGACAATAAGCAAGCATAAAGCCTAGGGCAGATACTTCTTGCTAGTTCAGTCAAACTATTGTCTGGGTTTCTTAAAAATCATTTTATTGAGGGCTCATACAATTCTTATCACAATCCATACATCCCTCTATTGTGTCAAGCACATTTGTACATTTGTTGCCATCACCATTCTCAAAACATTTTCTTTGACACAATGGATGTATGTACGGCTTGTGATAAGAGTTGTACAAACCCCTAATACAATGATTACAAAATAATCATAATCAAGAACCTTCTACAATTTAGATAATTTACCTTGCTGCAGCAAAGAATACATGAAATGCCTACATTTTTTATATCTGGTACATCGGGGTTTGTTTATAGAACCATTTGAGATGTAACAGGTACAGATGCATATGAAATGAATGTACTTATACATCTCCATAAAACAGAAATGTAGATCAATTCCTGTGAAAGTTTAATGTCTAACCAAGAATGACTAAAGAAGCCCTTGACTATTTTTACTGTGCAGTAATGAACTTGACAGTCTCTCAGAACCAGCAGCTTATCTTTGTGATGGAAATTTTCACCCACTGGCCTCTGCCACGCCTGCATTCTCCACCACTACCTGTGACCACATGAGTCTGAAGAGGGCCTTATAGACTAGAGTTAGACTGGGCTGGGATGTCCCTTGATATGAAGCTCTTTCTTACACATCTCTGAGTGTTTCCGTATTTGTTTCTGTAGTCAACCTGGCCTAACGCACGTGGGTCAAGTGTGCCTAAGTCCTCAAAGTACCAGCCCTACCTTCCAACACTTTAAAGGAGCCCTGTTGGTAAGTGCTCAAACTCTCAGCTGTTAACCCACAGGTTGAATGTTCTAACTCACCATCCCCTCATAGGATAGTTCTACGGGATTGCTATGAGTTGACCTTATACCAGTGGGTTTGCTTTGGTTTCAATATGACAGTCATTCCTCAGAGGTGTTGGCATGCACTGTAAGTCTGTGAGATACAAATCTTTCCCAGCGGCTGTTCAAGAGAGGGTGTTTAGAATACTTTTTAAATTTCTCGTATGAATGACAAAGATAAGTGGTGGCTAGAAAGTTTCTGTGTGCTCCACAGTCCCTGCGCTGGGCAAGCGACTCAGTTGTTAACCTAAAGTTTGGATGTTGAAGCGCACACACAGGCATCCTGATCTAATAATGCAAAATCAGCCACTGAAAACCCAACGGAGCTAAAGAACGGAGTTCTGTTCTGACACACCAAGCCTCGCTGTGGGCTGATTTAAATGGACAACAGCTGGTTTCATTTTTCACAGTTTGCCCCAAAGAGACGTGAGCTTTTGGAATGCTCAGCATGGGTCAGGGTCAAGAACTCTGTACAGTCCCATGTCCACCCAGATTTCACGAAGGACTCAGTGCCTGGCTACCCTAGAAGGCCGGCTGATCTTACAGTGAGGGCACGTGGTGTCTGCCTCTGAGAGGATCCCCTATCAGCTCTGTGAACAAGAGCCAGGACTTTATCAGGATCACAGCAGTTAGATCTAGGACCATTAGGCTTCCTACTTACAAATAACTTGGAACTATAAACAACTTTCATGGAAGCAGCAGTCAAGAAATCAAGCAATGCATCGCCCTGGGAGAATCTGCTGCCCAAGTGACCACTTTAGAGTGTGAAAGTGCAAAGGTGGCACTTAAGGGACTAAGGTGTGCTTGACCAGGGCCTTGCCATTTTTAATCACCTCGTTTGGATCGACACGTTTGAACGATAGTGTTGGCAGAGTATGGAATGTACCGTGGACTGCCAGAGAACAAACAATCTCTTTTGGAGGAAGTACAACGAGCTTTTTCCTTAGAAGTAAGGGCGGCAGAACTTTGACCCATGTACTTGAGATAGGTTATCAGGAGCATCCAGTCCCTGGAGAAGGGCAGCATGCTTAGGAAAGCAGAGAGTCAGCAGGGAAGAGGACGGCTCTCAAGGAGAGAGATGGATGCAGGGGCTGAAACCATAGACTGAAACACAACAACCATGGTGAGGGTGGGGCTGGACTGGGCGGGGCTGCATTCTGCTGTGTGTAGTGTCGTGATGCGTCGGGGCTGACAACAACAACACCAACAATAAACATTTGTAAAGGTGGCCAAGTTCAGTCCACTTTCAGCATCCCATACCACCAGATAGAAACTCATACACCTATTATGGTTGGTTGAATCACGTCCCCCAAATATGCCCTCTTTTAACCCTTGAAACACGTGAATGTGTGGCTTACATCGCCAAAGGATGCATGCAGGTGTTTTTTGACCTTGTGCCGAGAATCAAGTCCTGTATCATCCAGGTAGGAGGTAGTCACAGGGTCCTTTCTGAAGGGAGGGAAGAGGAAGGTCAAGCAGAGAGAGAGGATGGAGTAATGATGGAAGGAGAGGGCAGGAGGATGTGGAATTTGGAAACAAGGACTGCAGGCAGCCTCTAGAAACTGGCAACTGCACAGACTCACCCCTAGACCTGCCAACCCACTGTCCACTCGTGCCTCTGGAACTGTAAGAGCAGCGGTTCTCAACCAGTGAGTCATGACCCCCTTGGGGTCCAACAACCCTTTCACAGGGGTCGCTTAAGACCATCGGAAAACATAAATATTTCACAATATATAATTACATATTGTTTTGTTATTAATCACTATGCTTTCATTATGTTCAATTTGTAACAATGAAAATACACCCTGCATATCAGGTATTTACATTACGATTCATAGCAGTAGCAAAATTACAGTTAGGAAGTAGCAATGAAAATAATTTTATGGTTGGGGGGTCCCCACAACATGAGGAACTGTATGAAAGGGTTACAGCATGAGGAAGGTTGAGAACCACTGTGTAAGAGTGTTGTTCTGAGCTACAAAGTGTAGGGTGAAGGAGCCTTTTGGGCACAGTGGTTGCGTGTAGGGTAATTTGTTTCAGGAACAATGGGAAAGGAAGCAGCTTATACAGCTCTGTATCTACTTGCATAGTTACCAGTCGCATTTAAATCCTGGTGGCTACTGTTTCCAGCAAGAGAAAACTAAAAACTGTTAGCAGAATCTGTGCCCATTTTCCTCTTGGCATGAAAGAACACCTACCCTGAGTTCTGTGCCCCTGAGAAGGGACCGAGCCAGAGCATGACTGCTAATGAATCAGGCAGCCCGGCCACTTGATGCAGGCTATGGGCACAGGTGGGAGCTACTGCTTCACGAACTAATAATGAACTCATTGAACCACAGTGTCAAGCGCTGTGTGTCTGCAACTGTACGAGGTGGCTGTTGCTTGCCTACATCCTGTTGTGGCAGACTCCACAAACGATGGAACAAAACACTGCCTGGTCCTGTCCCGAGCAATCTCCAGGATCTGTTAGCTGTTGAGCCGCTGTGTTCCACAGAACGCCAGGCCTTTCTTCCTAGCCTTAGTCTGGAAGCTGCCCTGAAACTTGCCCAGCACCGTAACAATTCACACACCTTTCCTGACAGATGGGTGGTGGCTGCATTGGGTGGGTATTGAGCCTAGGTGTCCCACATGGAAGGCACAAATTCTTTCACGAAGTCATTTGCTGCCCCGTGGAGAGATTTGGTAGAGGGGTCAAAGGTCCAGCAGCAGATAAGCTACCAATTAATCACATGGAAGGGAGGCTTCCGGCACAAGTCACTAGAGGACAAGTACTGTTATGTAGTCTAGCTTAGGGGCTGGGGCATCCATTACGGAAGCCCAGAGGTCCGAGCTATGGAAACAGAGGAGTGGCACACTGCACGTGCTCAGAGGTTCAGGTTTCCCGCCAGGCATGTGTGGGTGGGTACTGCACCTGGATTGGCCCATCTAGGCCAGGTGAATTCAATTCAGCCAATGGGGTCGATCAGGGGTCATCCACCACGCCTCCCCACGGAATAATTGAAAAGGCAGGAGCCCGGAGTCGATCCTCTGACTTTGTGAGCAGTTTCCAGGCAGGCTGCAATTTTGTTCGTGAGGAGCCCCGTGGGTGCCTATGTAAACCTGAAACTTCTAACGCTCATAAAACTCACTTGGATCACAAACCAGGCTTCGGCGTGAATTCTTTCTCACGCAGAGCCAAGGACCGAGATATATCTCTTCCCCTGAGAGATCTAACAGTACCACCCCAGATGGAATACAGACGTGAACAGGGAAGCTATGTTCAAAATAAGTAAGAGCTTTGTTCTTTCTGACTGGAAAATATAAGAAAGTTTCCTAAAAGGAGGGAGTCCCGATGTGAGTTTTAAAGGATGAGCAGCATTCAGAGGATGGGGTGGGAGTAGGATATCCGCGCGCGCACTGCCATTGAACTGACTCACTTAAAACAAAACAAAACAAAATTCACCAGCATAGCAACCCTGTCGGACAAAGTAGAACTGCCCCTGTGGGTTTCTGAGCCGGGAGCTCATGACTCAAGTGGAAAGCCCCGTTTTTTCTCCCCTGGAGCCGAGGGTGGTTTCGAAGTGCTGACCTTTCAGTTAGCAATCCACCACTCTGCCCCAGAGCTACCTGGGAGTAGTGATAGGCGTGGCGATTCTTTCCCTTTTTGCTTATCAAATGAATGTGGGATTCCCCCCCACACCCCAGAGTACAAACAGCTAACGGAAGAAGAGGAATCATCCATGGAGATGAAAGAAGTATTTATCCTTGCAAATATGTAAAAGTCAACAGATTAGTAGATTGTACTACCATCCTCCCCAAACCCAGCTCCACGGTGATGTATGAACCCATGCCCAGTCCTGTTTGGTCAAGATGTCTCACACAACTTTTCTCCCTGATCATATTATTCAGAGTATATTGAGTTTGATATTATTTCATTTTCATTTGCAAATATTTCCTTGTGTGTCTCTAAAACATAAGGACTCATTTAGGAAGCAAACCACAAAACCATGATCATGCTTAAAACTTCCCATCTTTCTCCAGTTCTCAAATATCCAGAGATCTCAAATATGCCTCATAAAACCCCACTGTCATCACATCGATCACAACGCTTAGTGACCCCTATGCTGGGGCTGTACATCTTTATGGCCACAGATAGTCTCGTTTTCCTCCCGAGGAGCAGCTGGTGGGTTTGAACCGCTGCTCTTCCAGTTAGCAGTCCAACACCTACCCAACAGTGCCACCAGGGCTCATGTCAAATGGCATTATTTTTCTTGAAATTTACTTGTAAAGAAGATAAACAAAACAAAAAATTAAATTAAAAAATAAATTAAAAAGAAGATAAACAGCAAATAATTTGCTCCCAGTTATTTTCCACTCTGAAATTTGCTAATTTTTCTCCTCTGGTGTTATTTCAGGTACTCCTCCATTCTTTACATTTTCTGCAAATTGGAAGTTGGATCTGGATGGGACTTCATCTGTTTGAGGTTGGCTTTGTTTGTTTACTTGTTTTACACTCAGTTGACATCAGCGGGCAGATAGCCTGTTCTTGTTAGTGACTCTTGATATCCAAATGGCTGAATTCTCATCTTACTCTTCTGTAATTTTCTAAGAAATGTCTATGATAGTCTTAGAAGCATCTGTTATACTTTTGAGAAACTTCATCATATTTAATATCTGCTTATTCAAGGACCCAGTTTAAAATAAAATAATGAGTTGGTTGGTGTAGAATTTTAATACACTGAATTGATCACCCCAGGCAAAATCTTGAGGTCAGGGAAGGCCAATGGAGAGGTAAGGAAATGACGTCTGGGGAATCTCAGAAACCCTGTGAGGACTCGTGGGACATGAATCTGAGGGAGGAAACCCAGAAGAGTGGGAGAAGCGCTAGTCATTTTTGAATATATAAGAAAACAACAATTTACTGTTGTTCACCATTTTCTATTTACTAAAATCTTAAATAATTTTATTGGCACAGAATCCACACATCATGCAATTCAATAGTCCAGCCATATCGAGAGGAATTGTACAATCATGACCACAATCAGTTTCAGAACATTTTCTTCATTCCTGTATTCATTGTGATTAGCTCCTCATTTTCCCCCAAGCTCCCCTGCCATACCCTCAGGAAACAAATAATTCACTTACTATCGCTATAAATTTACCTATTCTGGATTTCATATGCAGCAAAACATACAAAACAAACGAACATACCAACAATAATGACAAAACAGAGGAAAACCTCAATTTAAAAAAGTAGAAAATATTGAGAACTAGAACAAATTGAAAATGGGCCAAAGAGAGATCAAATGACAAGGTGTAACATATCAACCTAACTACACCTGCAATAATCCACTTTCCAATAGACGCTGCGCATCCCCCGTGTATGGTCAGAGGGAATTCACTGGAGGCTTAATTCGCGTGTATTCCCCCTTCACTTTTTTTTTTTTTAACTAAAACTTTTAAATGAGTCAAGGGAAATCAAAAGAGATTACGTTTTAACCTAACTATATCTACCACAATCGACGTTGCAATGTCTGATAACAAGGCCATTCACATCCCTCAACTATGGTCAGGGGAATTCCCCGGAGGCTTAATCCAGGTGAGGGCCCTGAAAATGGGCATTGGGCTTCCACTGCCATCCCTAGCATTCTGCAAACCAGGTGTGCACAATTGGAACTGTGACCCCTTCCCTCCTTTGGATTTGGATTGGATTATTTAGTGCAAGCATCAAGCAGGGCTATGTCATAACAGCTACATCATTTTTTTAGATTGGGGCTAAATTAAAATCCATTCATAGGTCTTTGGTTCATATATATGTGGCTGTAGTTCACCTTAAAGATATCAAGATATCGTTGTCATTTTAAGCTAGAGAACATTATCATCTCCCTGGGGCATAAGGTAATTCTATTGGTAGTATCATTAATTTAGTTACTCATATGGAATTTAAAAACACTGTTGAGAAAAGTGTATTATGCAAGTGTAGACTGACTAGAAACTGCAAGACATGAATTGTTGCTGTGTATACATTAAACTCTTAAGTGCAATTTAGACACCATTCATACAATGGGGGGATGTCAAAGGGCAAAACTTTCTATAACATTCATTGAAAGTGGCAGAACCATGCCTACCAGATTAATATATGTCATCATTAAGCCAGGAGGGCATTAAACTAGTAAGTATATGGCAGTCCCACCCTACCATTCACTGGGCACCCTCAAGGCATGATACCCAAACCCAATCCAGTGACCACCAGTTCCATGCCCTTGGCAGAGTAGTCATCTGCTTCTTCTCACTGTTAATTAAATTGTGTGTCTCCAGGTCCTCATCTGAAAAATGGAGTTAATAATAATAGTGTCTCCTTCAGAAGATAGCTCTGAGAGTTAAACAAGCTCAGAGAACCGCATGGGACATGGTAAATACAACTCAACTCTTTCAAGATAAACCGATTCGAGGTTAGCCTCATGTGATTTGTCGGAGTTAGGTACCATTGAGTCAGTTCCAAGTCCCAGCAACTCTGTGCACAACGCAATGAAGCACTGCACAGTCCCGAGCCATCCTCACAAGGGCTATGTTTTCGTCCATTATTGCAGCCACCATGTCAATCATCTTGTTGAAGATCTTCCTCTCTTTTAGCAAGCATGGTGTCCCTTTCCAGGTCTGGTTGCTCCTTGTAACATATTCAAGTCACGTGAGATGATGTCTTGCCATCTTTGCTTCTAAGGAGCATTCCGGCTGCTCTTCTTCCAAGGCAGATTTGTTTGTGATCTAGATAACATCATATAGTCAGACCAACCAACCAACAGATGAAGCAGCGGAAAACATATTGACAACCCCGATTCACAATGAAGCAAGTTGCTCAGGGTCTCAGAGACAGAGAGAGGTCAACCCTTAGTCAACGCGTTTTCCATCTACTACTCGGTGACTTGTCATCAATGTGAAGAAGTAAAATGGACAACCCCAAAGGCTGTGCTTTACTGCACCACGTGCATCTTAGCTGATGTATAAATTGTCATTGCCCAGAGCTGTTTCCCACCTTTGCTTTACTTCCTTATTGTGCCCTATTGCCCTGATACAAAAAAAAAAAAAAGAAAGAAAAAGTTTTTGGTTGAATTCCCAACAATTTATTTAGCCTCAGCCTCGGTCAGCACAAACTTTCCCCATCAAGTCCAGCAGAAAAGAAACCGTTCAGATAATGTTGGCCATAATGCTTTTCCTCTGTTCCCAGAAGTCTTCTTGAATCATGTTCATTTCAGCATCGAGACAGGGCCGAGATGGTTATGGGCCCCTCCCTTCCCCATGCTCTCCTGGGAAGGAATGCAGCGGGGTTGAGCTCTGCATTTGGAATAGCCCAGGATGCCATTGTCTATCGTCACACTCGAGTGACCAAGATTCATCCCAATTTACTCCTCCACACGCACACAAGGCCCCAGGCTGTTCCCTGGAGCAGCTTGGGATCCTTTGGAAGCCATGGGAGAGAGAAGGCTTAAAAGGAGACACAGCACAATGAAATATGACGTAGCCAGGAGGAGGAATTATATGCTGAGTGAAATAAGCCAAGCATCAAAGGGCAAACACCCCATGGTCTCGCTTCATTTTATAGTTCATACTTTTAAGAATAGTTTTATTGATATAAAATTCACACATATCATATACTTCCTCAGTTCACCCACTTTTAAAAAGAGTTGTATACACATCATCACAATTAGTTCTACTGTCCCTTCCCCCTCCTGCATTCATTGTGTGCTCTCCAATCCCCTCACCCGCCCCACCCTCAGCCCCCTCCCCATAAACCATTCATTCCATCAGTTATTGTCTGTATGCATCCAAGCCTTCTGTGCTTCATAAATTGGGAAACCTAACAGTAAAAAAAACAGAAAGATGAAAAAATAATACCAAGATAAAAATAAAGAGTAAGAAAGAAAAGACCACTGCCAATATTTAAAAAGCCAGAGAAAAAATTTCTGTCATGGAACAAGTGAGAAATAGTTAAGCCCAGAGCAAATTCAGGTTGGGTCAAGAGGGAGGTCAACTGAGCAAGTATCAAACGACACTGTGGTTGGATCCACCATCATCAAGTTTACAATCATCTCTGTCGGAGAGCAGAGCTGTGCCAGCCGCTCACCTGTGGCCCGAGGGGCTCTGCCCAGAGGCTTCATCTGACCAGATACTCTGCAGATGGACTGGGCTCCCACTCTCCTCCACAGGCTTCTACAAATTGGGGGTTCACAACTTAAGCTCTGATACTTTTCCCTTGATCATACTTGGATTTTGTTATCATCATCTTGGGATCACACAGGCTGGTGTGCTTTGTCGATTCGGACTTTGTTGTTGGCTCAAACAAGATTGCTGCTGGTTTCAATACAAGCCTTTAACACCCCAGACACGATTCCAGTTGGTAGCCAGGAACCATCTGCTTTCTTCACCACACTTTGCTGTAGCCCCTTATCTTCTGGGGTCTCTTCTTTTTAAAAAATCTTTTTATTGGGGCTCATAAGGCTCTTATCACAGTCTGTACATACATCAATTGAGCAAAGCACCCCTACACATTCGTTGTACTCGTCATTACCATAATTCACCTTCCACTTGGGTTCCTGGAATCAGCTCAGTTTCCCTTTTTTTTTCCCCCAGTCTCCCTCCCTCCCCGATCCCACCCCTGGTCCCTTGATAGTTTATAAATAACCATTATATCTTATCTTACACTCCCCGGCGTCTCCCCTCACGTGCCTCCCCATTGCCCATCTCCCAGAGAGAAGGTTACGCATAGATCTCCGAGATCGGTTCTCCCTTTCTACACCCCCTTCCCTCCCGGTGTCGCCACTCCCACCGCTGGTGTCGAGGGGTTCGTCTGTCCTAGATTCCCTGTGCCTCCAGATCCCCACTGCCCCGCTGTACATCCTCTGGTATAACCAGGTCCGCACGGCAAGGTAGAATTGGGGTCATGATGATTGGGAGGGGAGGAAGCGTTCAGGAACTAGAGGAAGGTTTTTAGTTTCATTGTTGCTACACTGAACCCTGAGTGGGGTCTCTTCTTGAAGGTGAGAACCAAGCAGTATGGTCTGGCTTCTATGAAAAGACAAGGGAAACCTTGAGAACAAAGCTTCCTCCCGTTTACCTGGGTGGGAGGGAGGAAGAGGGGCTTAACAGTGATGGAGAATCTCACAGATGAAGAGTAGGTTTATGCAGCCAATTACTGCCATTGCTGTCAATCAGTTGTGTGCCTATTACTACCCAACATGCAGATTTACTCTCGGATCCTGCTGCTGTTTTAATGTGTGGTCTTGTTCAGTTTTTCAATGTTTTTTTTCATTACCACTTTTAAATAGACCAGTACCCAGGCAATGGCAAAACAAACCTTACTTGAGTCGCATTGCGATAGCACGACGCAGTGTTAGGTGGCATAAAAAGTGATCACATGTCGTTTTCTGAGTAAGAGAAACCAAGAGATTATTGATACAGGTTATTGGTTTTAATAAAACCACGTTTCTGTTGATTCTTCTGACGCCATGCCATCATCCTTTATTAGCTCCTGCCCCAAGGAATAGGGTGGGAGAAAGTTTTAAACAATCTTTTCTTAAACCTTGAAAAAATGGGTTTGCTCAGAACCAGTTAATATTGTAGCTGAAGAAGAGTGTATCATCGTAATGTAAAGTACCTTTTCCTTATTTTGTGGGTTTTCATGATCCGTCTGGTCTGCCCTTGTTCTCTGTCATCCTAGAATGATGATGTGCTTGTAGGAGCAGGCATCTTTGCCCCATTACCCCAAGTGCACTGCCATCGAGTGAATGCTGACGCATAGCTCCCCTGTAGAACAGACTCGGCTTTCTGACATGGTCACTCTTTACTGGAGTAGAAAGCCTCATCTCTCTCCTGAGGAGCAGCTGGTGGTTTCAAACAGCTGACCTTACAAGGGTAGCAGCCCAACGTAGAATCCACAGCATCCCCAGGGCTCCGCTTTCTAACCATGGGGGTGTGGTCAAAGCTTCTGCACTTGGCTTGAGTCCGCATCTTGGGACGGCTGCACAGTGAATACAGTGTGTGTACAAAATAGTTTAGTCCTCTCGGAGCACTTAGGTTCAGGATATAGAAAATTAAACAGTGATTTATCTACAAAAATTGAAAGGTTTCATTGGGAAAAAAATTAGCCAGTCAATTTTCCCCGGCAGAAACCCTTTGGTGTCACCGCTGTCCCTGGGTTGAGGAGTTCGCTACTTCCTGGTCTTGGGGTCAAAGGACATGCTTGACCCTGGGCGCTTTCTTTAATGATCACAAGAGCTTGCCATTCTGCTTCTGAGGTGACTAATTTAAGCCCAGCATCATGGCTAACCTGACTGACGCTCTCATTACATTTCCAAGTTGTTAGGATCCCCAGCGGTTATGTTAACAATCCCTCACAGCCGAACCATATCTATTAGCATCTCCCTGGACCTTCTCTTACCCAGCAGGAAAAAGTCATTTTGATGGGACTTACCGTGACTATGGCTAGGAGGGCTAAGTCACCACATGCACTGAGTCCCACACGCCATCAGCTGAAGACCATGAGAGAGGTGCCCAGTGCCCAGAACTGAGGGAGACGGAGGGCTTCCCACGAAAGCAGAGATCTGGTGATCTGAGGGGCCGAGGGCTATCTGTCTGACAGCCAGCTTTGCTGGAAGGTCCTTCTCTCATGGCTACTGTCTGATGGTGTACATGCTGCCTCCCAAGCCTCCAGAATCTGTGGGAAGAGAACTCTTCAACTTCCTGAAGAACCGCATCATACAATCACAAACACAACCGTGGAGGCCCATTTTGAAGGGCCCTCTCAGAGCGGGGCCAATTATGTTTTATCTTTGCTGAGGTCAGAATGAGAAGCAATGGGTGAAGGTTGAAACAGGAGAGGTACCAATTAGAGAGGAAAAAAAAAATTCATCAAACCGGGGTCCCTTTTCTCCCCCCACAGCATGCTATCATCTCTCTAATTGAAACCTCTCATGTTTCAGCATCAGCTCATTTGGTCCTGTGCCTCAACCACAGTGAAGAACAATGAGGCCTTTAATCTTCATTGTCGATTCAAGTTCAAGTACTTAGAGGAACCCTGCCGCCCACACTTCTTCCCCTCATTTCCTTATAGTAAGTGTTTGCCTGCTTCTGGAAGAAATGAGCTCTTAAGTTACATCATTAAGTTAGGGACCTGTACATCCACATATGGGGAAGCTTCAAAAATATCCTGGAAAATGTCCATTATCTTTTCATTTCATTTTTTCACAGACATTTGAAGTCCACTCACATATGTATGTATTATGGGGTAACTCCCCAAAAGGATTTTCATCTCCAAAGGGCTATGTATGCATTTATCTATCTATCTATCTATCTATCTATCTATCTATCTATCTATCTATCTATCTATAAAACAACATTATCACCATCAAAGTACTCTCCATTACACTTAGTGCATTTCTCAAATCTGTGATTCCATTCTTGGAAACATTTTTTCAAACTCATCTGTTTGGATGGCTGCCAGCACCTCCCTCTTTTTTTAGTTCACCTCTTCTGTGTCGTCAAATCACTGTCTTTTCATGTCCCTCTGCATTATTGAGCGGGTAGGGGAAGAAGTCACAAACAGCAAAGTCAGGTGAGTAAGGTGCATGGGATAAGAGGGGCATGCTGCTTTTTGCCAAAAACTGGTGCACTGAGATGGCTGCATGAGCAGGTGCATTGTGGTGGTGGTAAAACCAGCCCTCTGTCTGCTACAAATCAGGCCCTTTAATCACACATTATTAGGCAATATTTTCAGATCCTCTAAATAGAAAGCTTGATTAGCAGTCTGACCTGGTGGAAAGAACTACAAATCCACCACAAGTCAAGAATTTCATCTCTTTTGTAAGTTGATGGACATCCAGAATGAGGTTGGTCATCTATTGACATCTCACATTTTTTTGAAAGTAGAAAATCTCATGTACACTTGGGTTTTTCCTATACTGTTGTTCCGATAAGTTGTGTTCAACATCGCAACATTTTCTGTGGCATTTTTCCTTCTCTTAAATCAGCCATCACAAAAACTGAGGTTTGAGAGAAATTGCTTTTCCAAAAAAAAATTCACTATGACCAGAGAGAACCTTCCCAGATGATGACACTGGGTGCACTAACTTAGAGAAAACTGCTCGATGCTCACCTAGCAGGAAAAATGCATACCACAAAAGCTCTACCCTGTGGAGGTTTCCCATTTGGGGGTATACCCCCTCGTATGTGTATCACATATAGGTTCTGATGGACTGTTTCACATGAGGATACCTTACCAACATTCCCAACCACAATGAATATTTATTTACTCTGTATGACTACATAATATAACAACAAAATTTATTTAATCAGTCTTCCTCTTAGACACTTATGGCAGTTATATATTTCCCTATTTTTAAAGTGCATTCGTGACATAGTGGGTTACAAGTTGTTCTGCCAATTACAAGGTCAGCAGTTCCATACTCCCTACTGCTCTATGGGAGTAACTTGAGGCTTTCTACTGCTGTATGGCTACAGTCTCAGAACTCGCTGGAGTGACTCTAATCTGTCCTATGGGTTTGCAGTGAATCAGAATGGACTCCATAGCAGTGTGTTTTTTGAGTGAATTTTGATGAGCATAGCGGCAGCTAAATTCTAGTATCTTAGTAATTTCTCAGGTGGGCCATTAAAGCTTCACTTGAAGTTGCCAAGGATCTAGCTCTTCTTGGATCCACACCCTCTGGCAGGTCTTGGTAACAAAGACAACATCGCGGGTCTTGATAATTTCATAATCCTGTGAGATGTCAAACATAGCAGAGGTGTCAAAAAATTCATGGAAACATGGAATGAAAAGAGAATGACATCTTTTTCATGCACTTTTGGACACCCCATCCCCACACACGCGCATGCGTGCGCACACACACACACACTATAAACAAGTATGGACGCGTCGGAAGTAGGAGTTAGGCCAGTGGTCAGTAGAAGGTGGCCCACTCCAGGCAAGAGGTGGGTGTGCAAAGAGGCAGAAAGGAAGGTCGAAGAGATGAGTTAGAACATGTCCAAGAAATCCTGGTTCCCATATGGAGCGGTAGTGTCAGCACACAATGATATTAAAGTCCCTGGGGCATTTGGGAAAATGCCAATGGCCATTCTGGAAGGTCTTTTCTCCATCTTTCAATGAGCCTACAGAAGATCAAGTGCAACCAAAGAGCAAGCACTAAGCAATCAGAGTCGAGGAGGAGCCAGCCCAAGGAGGCTGTGGAGAGGCTGTCACGGGGGATGAGTCACTGAGTGAACATCGCTAACAAGGCCCCAAACCTCACATCGCCTGCTTAGACCCAACACCATGCACATGAAGATTTCTGACTTCCTGTCTGAGCACAATAAACACGGATTCAGGAATGATCTCACACGTCCTCCCTCCCCTGGGCTGAGCTGCCTTTGATCACAATTGGGACCATCTGAGAACTGTTTGCTTTGAGAGCGCCCTTGCTGAGCGCTGTCAGAGGCACTTTTTGGCCGTCCTGTCCTTGGCAGGAGTGTTCTGAGGGCACTTGTGTTCTTGGGGTTGTGACCTGTGTCATCCTTCCTTGGCACTGATGTTTGGATGGAGGCTAGAGGAAGTAGAAATAGAACTGTCCTACCTGTGTGACAGAATGCAGACAACATTCACGTCTGGTGCCCCCAATAGTATTCGTCCCAAGAGAAATGAGGCGGTGGGCTTCCTTCCAACTCCGTCAACTTGAAAACAAAGTGTTGGAATATGACTCGTTTCTCTTCAGAGTCTGGTTTTATTCAAGTGCTAGGTCTTGGCCCCAAGTTTGTTTACCACTGGATCCTGGGCGCCCAGCACATGACTTCTGCTACAAAATAGGCATTTGGAGCAGGGTGGTGGTGGAAATTGTGGAATGAAGAAATTGAAATAATTAAGGAGAGGAACGAAAAAAAAAATAATTGTAAATACTTGGGTCTAACCCTTTGTATCTTGCTATATATCTTTCCAAATCTTGTTTCTCATGTTTACCAAGGTTATTTTTAACAATGAAATTGCATCAAGTTTTTTTTTAGGGGGATAGGTGGTGTCAGGGTCTTGGAGGAGGGATATGGAATTCAATGGCCAAGTTAGTTGAGCTTTCTGAGTTCAACGCTCACACCAGGAACCTGTTTGTTGGCTTGCTTGACTGGAACGACAGAAGGAAGTCCTGCACATCACACAAAGAACTTGGAGCACAATAGGAGCCCTCCCAAATGCAATTGCCGAATGAAGAGAACCAGCCATACACTCGCTGGACTGAAGATGAGTCACAGACGGAGATAGAGCGAATAGAAGCAAATGTGAACTGCATACAGTCCGACAGTGCCACTGGCAGGATTGATGGGCAAACATGTCCCCTGGGAAGGTACAGACCCACTTGGCTTCGATGTCACAGGAGCCTGAGGGGCGGCCTTCGGGGGAGTTGCTTCTTGGAGCATAGGGTTCACATATTGTCTTGGGGGTGGAAGCTTTGGAGAGATTAGACTGTTAATCCTGTTTGAGTGTGGTTGAGATTTCTCTGCTCAGGGGATGAGGAGGAAAAAATAAACAAAAAGTCTATCAATGTCCTAGGAGACCAAATAGTCAACAATTACTGTAGAGCAAAGAGGAGAATGTCAGGGGCCAGGGGAATTAGAGGGATGAAAACGGAGTAACCGGGATGGGAGTGACAAGAAGGTTCGTGCAGAGCAAGCACATTAACCAACGTGACTGAGTAACCTGTGCTGACCCTGCTGAAGGGGAACCTAAACTGCTGTGCAGATACTCTCTGAAAATTAGGGTCTAGATATTAATTTTATGCCACTTTTACACTAGTTATATATGCAATTCCATCTAATAACGCTGTGTGAAATCAGAATTGGACCTGCGACCCCTCGTGGCCCTTATCTACTATAGACAGTGGCTGGAAACTAAACAAGTGTCTGACATCTGTCACTTCAAAGGGGTAGTCCCTAACTGCTAACAGGGTTTAGAGATTCCATGCTTGGAACGTAAATCAACTAGAGAATGCCCAGAGGATCCCTGCAGCCTTAGTGGGCCCTGGCTTACCTGTCGTTCCTAATGTTCGAAGTCAATAAAATGTTCTAAAATAAAGCTGTGTCTGGCTTATAGGATGACCGTGTCACAGGTTCAAATAAATGACACTGTAATGTCTTCATAATTTAGAAGAATCTTTATTCAGTTGTAACTGCTAGAATCTGAAGTGATTCTTTGGATGCAGTCCCAAGTGGACTTAAAGGCAAAAATTAATTTATCATTTGTTTAGAATTTAAGCAATCATGGAGAGAAGCAGAAAGCAAAATTAATGTTACTATTCTTTAGCGTAAGTGAGCATTACAGGGTACAGCAATGATTATAACAACCTGGTTAATAAAATAAAAATAGTAATATTCTGGTTACAACATCAAAAGGAACAATATTATTAATTAGAATGTTCTGATCTAGAGACCATGAGGGAACATTCTAAAAGCAATCTGAGATGGGAGGGGGAAGAAGGCAGGTCAATCACAGTCAACAAGGTGGCGTATCAGTGACTAGTGCGAGTCTGTCTCCTGCTCATATTGGGCGATGGAATACCGCGGGCCTGTGAGGTAATGGCACCTGAAGAGCATCCTGGGCTAGGAGGAAGAAGGGCTTAGGGTGCTATCCTATCAGAATCGGACCAAGATCCAGGAGGTAGTCGCAATATCAGGGCATGGGGTTAGCAACAGGCATTGTCAAGACTCTATACTTTGGAATCACTTCAAATTTACAGAACAATTGCAATAAGAATATCAGGAATTCTTGATTGCTCTTCCATGCTATTGATTCACATACACTAATTTTTAATGTATCTTCTCTTCCTTTCACCCCTCACTCCATCATTTTTACCTGAACCACTTGGAGAATAGGCTGATCACATCAGGCTCTCTTGTCCGCTCAGTATTTTGAAGCCACCAGCTGTTCACACCTAGAAGGGTTCCACTCTGCCCTCCTGGGCCACCAGGAGTCAGAATCAGCTCCTAGTACCTGACTGTGTGTGCCCTAAGAGCATGGCAGTCCCTTGTGTACCTATAGACAGTTGTCCACTCTAGGGGATGTCATTTCCACTCCATCCTTTTCATCTAATCCAATGTTGTCTCTTGTCCCAACAACCCCCCAGAGGAACTGTTTTCCCTTTAGTTCAGGGTCCAGCTAGGATCCTGTATCACCTTTGGTTGTCATTTAGCCTCCTGTCCATGGCCCCAGTCTCCTTGTTGTGCATGATGTCGGACTTGCTCAGGCTGCTTTGTTCGGTTGGAAGCCGCTCAGCGGGGGCTGTCAAGACTTCATGATGATTGTGTCCACAGGGATGGTGAAGCGGCTCCTATGAAGAGTCAGAAACCATGACCCTTCTGTCATCTTCTAGAATGAAACCCACACACTCCCTGGAGCACTACAAGGTCCTGCAGGAGCTACACCGACCACCTCTCAACCCATGGTTCCAGGTTGGCTCTGCCTCAGGCCCTTGGCACTTGCTGCGGCCCTCGGGGAAAGCTTGTCTTATCTTCCTCCCTCGCCTCGTTCCAGTGATTGGACCATCAACCGAATTGAGAATCCCAGACTTGGTGTTTGGCCCCTTCCTTCCTTCCTTCCTACCCATCACCACCCACTGCCATCCAGCTGCCCCTGAGTCATAGTGAGCCATGACTAATTCTTTACGGGAGCAGAAAGTCTCATCTTTTTTATCCCCCTGGGAGTGACTGGTAGGTGGATGTGAACCACTGCTCTTGCCCAATTAGCAGCCCAGTGCCTAATCCACAGTATCAGTCCCCTCCGACTTCAGACCGCCTGCTGTTCTACACATGCGCACACACGCACAGGCGCGCGCACACACACATACACTGACACACGCGGACACACACACGACCCTCTGATCTTTGGCATGAACATACACAGTCCACCTGTGCATGCTTTAAGATGGAATTTCTATTTAAGGGGGCTCTGCTAGTGAAGTGGTTAAAGCCGGAGCGGTTTGAAGCTACGGGCGGTTCAGAGCTGAAGGAGCTTCGCCCGGCCTATAGAGTCCTATGAGTCAATCAACTGGAGAAAGTCGGGTGAACTAGGAGTTAGCGAGGATCCTGGATGGCATGGCAGATGGCACTGGGCGGCTCACGAGAAACTGGAGGTTCCACCTGGCCCTCAGCAGCCGCTCCCAAGGAAACCGAGAAGGCCGTCTCCTCCTGGGACCCCTGTCAGCCTTGGAAACCCGACGGAGCCATTGGGCCGTTTCTCGCAGGATCGCTTGGAATTCAATCTACACAAAGAGATTGGAGTCTGGGGGTTGAACTTAACTGATGCCGTGGTTAAAGGGCTTGACTTGGCTGCTGTCTAAAAGGTATACAGTTCAAACCCACTAACTGCCTCACGGGCGAAAGATGTAGCAGTTTGCTTCCATAAAGATTACAGTACTCCAAACCCTATGGGCCAGTTCTGTAAGAACCTCTAGGGGTGTGGTGACTCGGGATCCACTCGGTGGCCCTGGCTTGTTCATTTAGGAGAGAGTGGCCTCTAGTGGTCCAGCAGAGGCTCTTGCTCCCCCTCAATCCGAAGAAGAAGGGAACACAGCACAACCACAGCAGCAAGAACAACTCTGACTTCCCCAGCCTGCCGGATGTTGGTGCCGGTGGCTGCCCTGCGAAAAGGAAGCGCATGTCTCCTTACCCTTTGCTCATCTTCCAAGTAAGCGCCTTTTGAGAATTTTACCCTCGTGGCGTCCCACATCCACCTTCCCAGTCACACCCTGGCTTGTCCACCGGAACTTACAAATGTTTGCTGCCGATTTGTCCCTTCGTACCCTCCGTCACGTCCAGCCTTCTCGTCCTTACCACACTCCTGCAGATTGCTCACTCGCTCATCAGAAAGCCCCTTGTTCAATTGCCTTGCTTTCCATCTCTGTCTGCCTCTCTCCGGAGCCCACTCCAATCAAGTGCTTATGCTCAACACACACCCGACCACACTTGCCAAGGTCACCAGGTAGCAGGGTTGGGCCAGTGGTTCTCCACATTCCTAATGCCTCAACCCTTTCATATGGTTCCTCATGTTGTGGTGACACCCCCACCATAAAAATATTTCCGTTGCTACTTCATAATTGTAATTTTGCTATTGTTATGAATCGGGCGACCCCTGTGAAAGGGTCCTTTGACACCCCCCCCAAGGGGTTGCGACCCACAGGTTGAGAACCACTGGTCTAGTCTGCCTAGATGCCTGGCGTTTTCCCATTGTCCTGCATAATTGCCATTTCGGGTCCTCCTGCATTGTCAAAAGTATCCTGGGTTGGCTACATAGCCAGCAATCGTGTTAACACAAAGATGAGAGTGTGAGGGGCCGGAAGCTCGAGGGATGAACAGCCAGCACAGATACTCACTCACCGGGAAGAACGCAGCCAGCCCTTGTCAAAATCACTCAGCAGGAGCCCAGACTGCTGTGGAAATCACCAAAAACACGAAAGAAAGAAATATGCAATCATGTGTGTTTTCCAAAAACAACAATAGAGAGTCTTGGTTTGGATGACAAATTCTGTGGTCTCCAAGAAGCTGGCCACCATGGAGTCATGTCTAACTCATAGAAGCCCTTCGGACAGAGTAGAGCAGCCCCTCGTATTACACCTTTCCAGGAGTGGAAAGTCTAGTTTTTCTCTCAAGGAGCTGGCTGGTGGGTTCAAACTGCCAACCTTGTGGCTAGCAGCCCAGTGGGAACCCGCTCTGCCATCAAGTCTCCTCTCATTCTCTGTTCACCCTGCCAAGAACAATTAACATCAGACATACTACTAAGACCCAGCTCAGGTTCACACTTTACCCATTGCTTCATCATTTTCACTCTCTCCCTTTCCCACTAGATAAATGCCCAGCATTTTTTAGGGTAAGTTCCAAGAGATAGAGTTCTTTCCCCCTAAAAATCCCAATGTATATTTCCTAAGCTTGAGGAGAGTCACTCACATATCTACGATTCCGTTATCAATTTTATACGTTTACACGGAGGAAATGCTTTTATCTCTCCTACTGACCCTATTCCTGTTGTCATTTGGCACTGTTTCCCCCACTGATTGCTTCCTGTCTTAACCTTGACTTACTTGCGGATTCTCCATTCTACCTAGCTAGCTGGGTGCTCTGAACCTCTGACCAACCTGCCCACCTCTTTCTTGAATGTTCATTTACAAAATGCTTGAATCTGCTGAAATCACTGAAACGTAGCAAGGAGGGACCCGTGCTCTCTAGAGCCCTGACTCGGCAGAGGGTGTCCCCGTGGGGCACTGGGATGGACTGAAAGAAGATGCGGGGGTTTCTGGGGCCGGGACCATCCCTGCCATTGAGCCGTGTCCCAGTCTTCCAGCCCCACTATTCTGAGCAGGGCCAGCTCTGCTGTGATGAGGGAGTTTCTCTCATGCATCTTCTTCCAGAAGACACTAGGCTTTGGGTTAAGAAAAACACCATTAAAATAATATTTTATTTGATTGTTGGTTGTTAAAATATGCATAGCAGAGCATATACGAATTCAATAATTTCTACATGTGCAATGGATTGACCTCGATTACATTCCTCAAATTGTACCACCATTCTCGCCTTCTTTTTCCATGGTATCCCTCCGCCCCGCCAGAATTAGCAGGAACTCTCTGTCCCTTAAGTTTGTCCTCTCACATTTTGAGTTTCTGTTGCCAATGTGATCCCTTAGAGATAGAGCAGCAACAAACTCACTGCCACCGAGCCCACTCCAACCCATAGCCGCCTTCCAGGACAGAGCAGAATGACGCCTTGGGGTTTCCAAGGCCTTCACGCTTATGAGAGTAGACAACCTCTCTTCCTCCTGAGGACCTACTGGTGGCTTGGAACCTCTGGCCTTTTAGTCAGCAGCTCATTCAGTAGCCCACTGCACCACCAGGGATCTCCCCATAGAGGTCTCCACTTAAACTCACTGCCCTAAAGCACAGGACAGACTAGCACTGCTCGTGAGGGTTTGCAAAGCCGTTCTAGAGTAGCCGGAGAACCCCGCCTCCTTCTCCCACCCCCATGAAGATAGTTCTTTTCTCAAAAGCATAACGCTCAAGGCTGAGATCCTGTGCTAAGTAAGCTAAACTTGTGTTTGATGAAAAGAACACTTGTAGGGATGCTTTGGCTTTACGATTTAGAGATTATCTCAGGGCCCCAGTTTCTGGGATGATCCAGCCTCTATGACTCAAAAAAATCTGGATTCCATGAGAATTTGACATTCTATTTTGCAAAGTAAAACACTGTTTTTGTACATTGGCAAGACATTTTAATCATGAGCGAATGATTTCCTGCTTGCCATATGAGAAAAAAAATGAATCCCCGCCCCCCTAAGTTTCAATGTTTGGAAAACTCAAAGGCACAGCGAAAGTCACGAACCAAAAAGAATTTGGACAACTAGCTGAACAAAGACACTCCGTTTCCAACAGCATTTTCGAGTCGTGCATCTAGAAAATCTCCCTGACAGTGTACAACCAGCGCCTCGTTGTCAGTGCTGACATCCACCTCAAGGGAGCCCTCCCGGCCTCATGACTGAGTTTGGGTAACTGAGGCCAAATGGGTTTGAAACGGAAACGGGGTTGTATCATCTGGCTAACTGTTCTTCTCTCTGTGGCCACCACGTTCGTCTGGATCACAGAATGACCCCACCAATCCCACATATATTGAGGAACCAGACAACCAGTGGAAACATTAAACTTGGACTCCTCTTAATGACATTTAGGAAATAAGATATTCACACAGTCGGGTGCCATGTTCTCATATCTATTTACAAATGCGTTCTCTCTGCCTTAAATGCTTTCTTTTAACTATATAGACAGTGCCAAGGGCTCTCATTTGAAATGGAAAGCTTTGGGAATTAAGTTTCAGCCTCTTAAATTGATTCTAGGAACACACTTCTAGAGACATCTACCAGAGAACTAGATGCTGGAGGAATGATATGCATACTTGCACATTGTTACTAAATGGTTGTTGTGCGCGTCAGTGGGGTTAGTCACCAATATTTCTGCTTTCTGGGAGTATGAAAAGATTTCACTTCTCTGCCTGCTTGAATTTAGTCTTGGCTGAATGACTTGCTTCAGCCAATGTTCTTAAGCAGAAATGGTAAGAGAGTAAGTCAAAATGTTTTGCCACTAGGGTTCCGGTTCACATATACCAATAACCGACAGTCAACTCATAGTGAATTCCAGCTCTTAGTGACTCCATGTAGTGTTTCCAAGATGGTGGATCTTTATGGACGCAGAGAACCTCATCTTTTTCTTTCATCTTAACCTTACAGTTACTGGCCCCAGCTTAATCCACAGTGCCACCAGGACTTATTCTCAATAAAGCATCGTTAAACATATCTCTGAGATCTATAGATGATTGTAGACAAAAAGGGATCAATAGTTGGAAAATACGGTCATGGTGCTAGAAACAAAGTTTGAGACTGCATGATCAAATCTTCCAAATTCAACAACTTCTCCACTAAAAATGTCTATTTTCCACAAGATACATGGCGACTATTCACATGGACTTTGTCTGATGGAATACACAGGACTCAAGTTGATAACACCTCTGGGAAGAGATGATAGAGACACTCAACATCAGCAGTCAAAACAAAACTAGGGGGAACTGTGAAACAGACTATCAAATTGCTGATATGCAAATTCAGGCTGATATTAAAGAAAATTATGAGAAAACCATGACAGACAAACATGGCCTTGAATCCATCACGTCTAAATTTAGGGACCATCTCAAGAGCAGATTTGACTCACTGCACACTAATGACTGGGTTAGTGAGATGACATCAAGAACAGCATACGCGAAGATTGCAAACAGTAATTGAAAAGACAGGAAAGAAAGAAGAGGCTCAATTGAATATCAGAAGGGACTCTGAAACTCGAGCTAAAGTGACTGGAAGAAATAAGGATGTAGACATTTTGGATTAAAATTTTCAATGGGGCACTTGAGAAGGCCAAGTAAAGTATCTTTAATAGTCTTATTGGCATATAATTCACAGAGCATACAATTTAATAGTTCAGTCACATTAAGAAGAGTTGTGCAATCATCAGCACAATCAATGTCAGAACATTTTCCCTCTTCCTCATACTCATCGTTAGCTCCCCCCACCCCACCCCCACCTCTCCTGCCCTGCCTCTAGGTATGTATTAATCCAGTTACTATCTCTATAGAGGTACTTATCCCGGATAGCATATATAGAAAATCATTCAAAACAAAAACAAGAAGCAAGAAGGAAACAACAATGACAGAACGGAGTAAAATCTCAATCCAGAAAAAGCACAAAATATTAAAAATGGAAACAATTTTGTACAGCTTTTCTGGATGTGAGTGAACTATTGAATTGTTTGATATGGGATGATGTTCAACAAAACTGTTTAAAAACTATAAAAGAACCCAAAAGGCAAAAAAACTATAAAACTTTAAGATGGGTCAAAAGGGAGAACAAACGATAAGATTTGACATCATAATCTAACTACATCATTGACGGTAGACTTTCCAAGGCTCTCTGTCTGACAGCAAGGCCATTCACAAAGTGAAGCAGTTGAATGAAACATCCAACACCTGTAATTAAAAAACCAAAAGGCAAGAGCATGCTCAGCTTACCTCAAACTCAAGTAACTGAAGAACAATTCTAGCCTCCAATTGCAATGTTGATAGATTCTGTGCGCAGAAAATCAAATGATGCAGGAAACATCAAAAGAAGATGAAATGAATGAGCAGAACTCAAAAGAATTAGTAGTTGACACTCAACCATTTCAAGAGGTAGCATATGTTCAAGAACCAATGATATTGAAAGAAGAATTCCAAGGTGCACTGGGGCACGAGTGTAGAACAAGGCTCCAGGAATTGTTGGAATACCAACTGGAATGTTTCAACATGCTGATGCAGACCTGGAAACCCTCTCTAATCTTTGCCAAGAAATTTGAAAGACAGCTACCCAGGCAACCAAATGGAGGAGATTCATATTCATATCCATTCCAAAGAAAGGTGATAAAAACAGAGTGTGGAAATTATTGAAAAAGATCATTAATGTCACATGCAAGTAAAACTTTGCAGAAGATAATAATTTTTAAAATTAAGCAAACACTGGTTGCAATAGTACTTTGACGGGGAACTGCCAAAACTGAAAGGCAAGATTCAGAAGACGATCTGGAATGAGGGATCGCAGTGCCAGTGGCAGGTGGAGCTTGGTTAAAAGCAGAGATTATCGGAAGGATGCTCGCATGTGTCTTGTTAACTATGCAAAAGCTGTAGAAAACCAGAACTGCCACTGAGTGGGTTTGGACTGTGGATCACATGGAGAAGAATGAGAACTCCAAAACTCGATCATGTTCTTGTGGAAACTACACAGAGTCCAAGGGCTAGCTGTTGAAGCCAAACATGGAGCGCCGAATGGTTTAAAATCAGGAAAGGTGACCATGAGGGCTGTGTCCTTTCACCAGCCTTATCCCATCTGAAGGCTGAGCAAATAACCTGAGAAGTTAGACTGTGAAAAAGGACAGGGCATCCGGGTCAGAGGAAAGGCTCATTCATAGTCTGAAATACGCACCCGACACCAGTCTTGCTTGCTGAAAGTGAAGAAAATTAAAACACTATTAATTAAGACCAAAGACAACAGCCTTTTGTATGGATGACAACACAGCATAAAGAAAACAACAATTCCACCCTGGACCCAGAAGCATCATCATCAATGGAGAAAATCTTGAAGTTGTCAAGGATTTCATTTACTCGGATCCCAAATCAATGCTCTTAGAAGCAGCAGTCAAGAAACCAGACAACCTTCTGCATAGGGCAAATCCGGTGGACAAGGCCTCTTTCAGGTGTTCCAAAGCAGAGATGACCGTCTGAGGACTGAGCACACCTGACCCGAGTCACAGCATTGTCAATTGCCTCCATGCAGGTGGAAGCCAAGCAAAGATTAAAGAGACCGGAGAAGTGATGTGTTTGAATTATGGTGTTTGCCGAGATGAGGAATAAATTACCGTGGACTGCCAGAGGAAGTATAGCAAGGGTGTTCCTTAGAAGCAAGGATGACCAGACTTTGTCTCACATACTTTGGACATTGTCCTCAGGAGAAGTCAGTCGCTGGAAAATGATATCATGCTTGGTAAAGGGCCAACAAAAAAGAAGACCATCTCCAAGGAGACAGATCCACATAGTGGCTGCAACAATGGGTCCGTATACAACAATTGGGAACTTGGCTCAGGGCCAGGCAGTGTCCATAGGGATGCTATGAGCCGGAGTGGATCCAAAGTCACCTGACACAGCAACATGTCCCCTCCTCATTCTCGGTGAAAATGCTTTACTTTCGGATAGTCGTACCAGGGTGCGACCGTATATTCAATTTGACTTATTGCGTTCTAACTCACATGTTCCTGATACAACACATTATTTTAAACATATACAAGAAGATCCCTCGATAAAATCTGAAAGAAAAAAAATCACTGTTGAGTTGACTGACTCCTGTCGATCCCACGTGTCTCTGAACAGAGCTGTCCTCCACAGGGTTTTCAATAAATGAGATCTTTCTGAGGCAGACCACCAGCCCTTTCTTCTCAGGCCCGTCAGGGTGGGTTCAAGCAGCCAACATTGATCTATGGGGAGGGTGTAACTGTTTGTACCACCAGGAGATTGCAGACAATGAAGCACACCCACTTATTTTTCTGTAGTCTCTTCAAATGGAGAACTACGCCTCCACATTTGGTATGAATTAGGACAGTGCTGTCAAGCCCTAAATCAACTGCTGGCACTGGGCTAGTAAATTGTCATTGCTTGATAACAGAAAGAATACAAACTTATCTGAGTGGGAAGAGAGCTTTTATTCAGACTCTTGAAGGATGGTTAACATGCTACGGTGCCTACAGGGGTAATTTTGCACAAGATATGAAAATACCTTTCACATGACTGCTTCTTTTGTAAAATAGTTTTATTGGCATATACTTCACGTACCATACAATTCAAGTCTTCAATCATGTTCAGATTTGTGCAGCCCATTGCTGCAGCTACAGTGTCAATCCATCTCCTTGAAGGCCTTCCTCTCTTTCTGCTGCCCCTCTACTTTATCGAGTATGATGTCCTTCCCACAAGAACTGCTCTGTCCTGACAACCTGTCCACAGCAGTTAAGACAAAGTCTCACCATACTTGCCTCTAAGAAGCACTCTGTTTTCAAAGATGTATTTGTTTGCCCTTTTAGCATCCCATGGTACTTTCTATCTATTTCTCCGACACCACAGTTCAGACCAACCAATTCTTCTCCCATCTTCTTTATTCAATGTCCAACGTTCTCAGGAATATGAGACATTGGAAATGCCATGGCTTAGGTCAGGCACACCTTAGCCCCAGAGTAACATCCTTGCTTTTCAATACTCTAAAGAGGTCTTGTGCAGCAGATCTACGCAATATAACACTGCTTTTGGTCTTTTGACTGCCTCTTACCATGAGCATTAATTGTGAATCCAAGCACAATAAAATACTTGACAATTGCAGGATGTTTTCCATTGATCATCAACTGGACCTATTGAGGATGATGGTCTTCTCTACATTGAGTTGTAATCCATACTGAAGGCTGCAGTCCTTGGTCTTCTTCAGCAAGTGCGTCAAGTCCTTACTTTCAGCAAGCAAGGCTATGTCTCACCTGCATAGCATCGATTGTTAATAAGCCTTCCTCCAATCCGGATGACATCTTCTTCTTCATCTAATGTGGTGTCTCTGCAGTATTCCTTTGTTCTGTTTGCACAAATGTCTCTTGATCCATATATAATGTCGGCATGAGCACAATGAAGTGTTCTGGAATTCCCATTCTTCTCTAAGCTATCCATAGTTATGATCTGCACAGTCGAAAGCCTTAGCATGATCAATAAATCACAAGTAAACACCTTTCTGTATTCTCTGCTTTGTTATCATTGTTTGAAAATGGTGATGATCTCTATTAGAAATTCTTGAGTCCAGAACTCCTTAATTTTAAAAAACCTTTTTATGGCAATTTGCATTGAAAAATTCCTAAGTTTTGATTCCTGAGTGACCTGTACAAATTCTTCAACTCCTGGAGGCACCATTGGGAGAGTATTGGAATGCTAACCTCAAGGAATGTGGTTCAAACCCACCACCTGCTCCTCAGGAGAAAGATGAGGCTATCTGCGGAAACCCCGTGTCAGGTTGCAATGACCTGGGATCGGCTCCATGGCAGTGAGTTTGTCATCTCAATGAAGGATCCCTGGTGGTGTAGGGACTGAAGAGCTCAGCTGCTAATCAAATGATTGGCAGTTAAAGTTCACCCGCTGCTCCTCAAGAGAAAGATGGGGCAACCTGATCCCATAGAGATCTGCACCCTTGAAAGCTCCGTGGGCAGTTCTACTTTTTCTAAAAGGATCCTTATGTGTTACAGTAGACTTAGTGGCTGTGAGTTTGATTTGCAGCGTTTAAGAGTTCGTAAGCCCCTCCCTTTGCTGTGCTTTCCCATGGCTCATCAGTGTTCTCAGCTGGTTGCTGGGTGATCCCCCTGCCAGCTCCGGCTCCAGGCTTCTCTTATTTGCCAAGGGCTTGTCAAGGAAATGATGTAGCTGCCCCCTCCTCACCATCTCTTTGCCCTGGTGGTTTTACGTTCCTCTTTAAATCCTTTTATTGTAATGCCATTGTGTTGAGGTTTTAGAGGGTTCACAGATACCCACAAGGAGCCATTCAATCCTGGACCTTTAACTAGAAGCACAGATTGCAGTTGGGTTTGCACGAAGATTTAGATGAATGACCAGAGATTTTACCTTTAGTGGAGGTCATGCCTCTTTTTCAGAAAGGCTAGAATGTAAATAAAGGAGTTGGAGAGGGGAGTACATGGCTTCCATTTGGGGCAAGCTGAGGTTCAGTTCCTACAAGGCATTTGAGTGGAGATTTCTGGGATGCCTCTGGATGACAGGGCATGGAGCTTGGGAGAGACTTCCGGGTTCCAAAAAGAGGTAAGCAGATCTCAGCAGGAACAGTGAAGATGTTGTGGAGGAGAGCAAGGTGAAGGACAGTCAGGTCAGACCAAAGAGAGCATTCTGTAAAGGAGACAAGATTATTTCCCAAATGTTGGCTTCACTTTGCTATGCTCCAATTTGGGGGGTTGAAAAAGAGAAAGGTTTGTTTTTGGTTTTGTTTTCAAAGCAAAGCTCCAGACTTTTCCCTTTTGAGGAAGTTATGCAACCCATTCTGTTCTCCACTAGCGCTTTCCGACTCTTGGCGTCCACAAAACCTGAACAGTCTGGTAATGGGACAAGGAGAGCGAAGAGAGAGAGAGAGGAGAGGTTGCCCCCAAACCTGGCTTTACTTTCAAAGATCTAAGTGATTTATAACACTTTACTGAAAACCTTTTTCCTCTCTAAAGCCCCATAGACTGCCCCATAGCCTGTGCTCCTGTCATGCTGAGAGGAACCCAAACCCTGCGCCCACCTTAGCCAGGCAGCCGCTCAGAGTTGCTAGGCAAAGCCACACATGGGCACTACACTCAAGTAGCTTGTAAATGCCCTCCTATGAGAGTCACCAAAGTAGTACTAATAATAAATGTTAGTCATTTAAAAATTGGAAGCTTTGCTTCTGACTATCAGAACCAATGATAAAATGAGCATGGAGGGACTTCTGTCCCTGGCCCCTATGGCAGGAACTATGGGATGTAGCTCCTCACTGTTGTCAACCAGTGTCTACATTTCTCTCAAAAAAAGTTTGCATCTGTATGTATCTCTATGTCAAAGGCTCTATCTCTATGTCTATATCATCTACATAACTATAGATAAGCATACGCATTTGGTCTTTGGTTCAGAAGGCAGGGTTCTCTGGCATAAAGCAAGGCAGAGAAAGTTTGATATGAAAACATTTCAGGGAGAGTTATACCACTGGTCACCACGATGATAAGACGATCATCCGGGGCCTTGTAGACTGGCTGATGGTAAGTGAAATCACTCAAAGCACATCCAGGGAGGGCCAGTGGTTCACCATCTTGGCTGTTCATTTCATTTAAAGTCAACTGCGAGAGCATCTGAAAAACAGTGCTAGCCAAGACCCTGTGAGCATTCTGATATCCTTGGACTGGGGTTCAGCCTCGTCATTTTCTCCTCCTCAAAGATCCTACTGGCGTGTCTACCTGCCTCCTGGGTTGAGAGCTACTGTCCAAATGAGCTTGGCAGATGCTTCTGGTGCTGCATGGAGGCAACCTGTCGGGAGATCCAGTCAAGCCTTGGAAGATGCATTCGCTGACAAAAGTGACCCTCTCTAACATGACTTTGGTTGCATGAATGTTCAGTCAATTAACCTCTTCCTATTGACGAAAAAGAACCCAGGCTGAGAGAGGAGAGGGCCATTTCTCAGAACCTAAGAACTAGCTAAGAGGCAGAAGCAAGACCTCGCCCCAGATCTAGAACTAATGATTCCCCTCATGACTCGAATCTTTGTCAGATTATCTTCTCTTCTACATCCACCAAGCAGCTTACCCAGTGGGCCTGAAAGACCCCAGCATACCAGCACTCCTGGACCAGGAAAGGGGCCCAGTAGGTCCTAGCTTGTGTCTTAAGGGCTGGTTTCATGCAGAGTAGGTAGAAAGGAAGGGCAGGAGATGGAGGGGAAGAAGAAGAGTCCGCTTGATCTGGGGGGTAGCCAAGCCCTGTTTCCATCACAGCAATGCAAGCCCAGTTTTATCTTTTTATCCTTTGGGCTTCCATAAACAGACATTTTTGAAGACCAGTGTCTAATGCTAAGAAACAAAGCAAAACAAAAACAAAGTATTAAAGCAATTGGCCGTGTCCAATTTGTCCTCTAGTGTTGTGAAAAGAGAGCAGCCAAAAAGTAAAAGGATACGTTCCAGGGCTAATTAGATGACGCGATGGTCAAGTCGCGAGTAACCTTTGACTCTGTCTGCTCCTTCTCAAAATGATCATTTCTGACCGTAGAATCACCCAAACCCCCAGACCAGATTTAATTTGCATTGACATTGCGCTCTCTCCCATTATTCCTGGGTGTGTGTGTGTGTGTTTTTAATACCTACAATGTATTGAGCATTATTCCTGATTTTATTTTTTAAATCCTACAAGGTTTAACTAGTACGCCTCTTTGTTTTTGAGATGAATATTTTTGGTGATGTGAAGAAAAATCTACAATAAAAAATACACTGGAATTCGTGAAGAGCATTTTAAGCATTTGAAAAGCCTGTCATATTTTAGCTACAGGTCAGACATATTAATAGATTCCCATATTCAACCCCCCCGCCCCATTTGAGGTCCCCTGGAAACGTTTTGATCAGGTGGCTGATTCATTTCATTTCCATTCACAAGTTTGCATGCATGTTTCTCTTTGTATAGTTTGCTTATTTGAGTGCTTTACCAGATGTTATTAGAGTCCATGTTTCATTAAATGAACTTGGTAACTTTCCACTCTTTTCTGTTTTGGGGAACAATATATATTATATTAGAATTGGCTTTTGTTGGAAAATGTCAAAGTCAATGGTAATGTCATGTAGCACAAACAATTTTTAAAATTCTTTAAAGACTTATTGGGCGCAATCCAAACCTTCGATAACTTACTCCTGGCATTCACAATGGGAGAAGCTGGGTAATACATCGGAAGAATAAAAATACATTAGAAGTATTAAAATTTTTTAGCTGGGAAAGACTTCAGATGTCACCAAAAACAATCTCCTTTTTCACACACAAGGATTCTGAGCCCCAGAGAGGACAAGAAATGTTTTCCAACGCAGAGCCAAGACAAATATCCAAAGTTCCTGACTTCCCTCCAATTGAAGGATGCTCCGTGTGAAGTCTCATCTTTCTTGGAGGTGAATCGGTACGATCAGACTGCTGCTCGAGGAAGAAGGCGATAGGGGTCTT
This sequence comes from Tenrec ecaudatus, assembly GCF_050624435.1. Lineage (NCBI taxonomy): Eukaryota > Metazoa > Chordata > Mammalia > Afrosoricida > Tenrecidae > Tenrec > Tenrec ecaudatus. The sequence continues at coordinate 17,411,976 of NC_134544.1, forward strand.
TCCAACATGCTCTTCAGGATTCTTGTTGTTCTTCCTGCTCAGAACTCTCTTCTGATGGCAAAACACTGTCTGATGTATGAGTTCTCCTTCCCTGGGTAGGGAGGTGGATGGAGGCTGGCCTGGATCAGAACGCCTACAGCAATGTCTCTTATCTAGACCCACGGAGGATGCCAAGGCCCAGTAGGGAGCAGAGTGAGTAGGTGGGAGAAAGGGAGTGCATGCTATGCAGGTCATATGAGCAAGCGAGGGCAGAGACTGCTGTGGAGGAATGGGCAAAGAACCAAGGACTATTGGGCTGGGGAGGGGTGGCCACAGATAGAGAGCAGCGAGAGGGCCCTGGAGCCACAGGATAGGACATTGCATTGGGGTCCGTGAGAGCAGCCACCACACAGCGATCTCCCCGTGATTTTCTAGGATGGAAACTGGGGCAAAGTCACACCAAGAGCCTTTTTTAACGTGACCTTCTTCCCGTTCTTCTCAGCGCCTGTTGAGGGTTGGGCGGAAGCCGAGTTTGTTTTCAGGAAGTACCATGGAGTCGATAACCTTGAGTTCGTGTTTCCTTGTGCAACTGATTCCAAGTGTCTTGGTTCTGAATGGCCCATTCTCCTGAAAACTGTTTGCTGTCATCACTAACAAATGTTGTGCTAGTGATATTTTCTTGGTATCAAGTGGGGGTTGATCTTTTTAGAGGACTGAATCTCAGAGAACCATCAAATTTATCCTGGACGCATGCTATTGGCTGGAGTGTGTTGGGCGGATCTGTCCCTCACCACTTTTACAGAAACGAAGACTCTTCTATCGAATGGGCATTTCAGTCATTCTAGCTTATGTTACATCCGTGTCCACTCTCCCACCACTGGCCTGTGAGTTGGACAGGATTGACTTTCCAACATTTTTATCACCCTGAAGAAGGACAGCAAATCCTAACAGATGACCAGCATTTTCCAAAATATGTGCCAATAGATGTTGGAGCATGAAAGAAAGTTTCCATGGTCAAATATATCTGGAAAACATGGGAATAAACACATTAACAAAGGTTTCTTGACTACAGGATTTATCAAATCCTCTAACATTCGATGTGCACTGCAGATCTCCAACTTGGTGCACTGTATGTCGGATGGCCAATGCCCCAATAAGCCGAGAGTCTAGTGTACTTGTCAAGGACCAGATTTCACTTGACCCTACAATCAGCACGGCAGCCATGAGGAAATCAGTGATGTATTACATTGGGTAAACTCCTGCAGAAGAATGCCTCAAAGCAGTGATTCTCAACCTCTGGGTCACGACCCTTTTGGGGATCGAATGACCCTTTCACAGGGGTCGCCCGATTCATAACAGGAGCAAAATGACAGTGATGAAGTAGCAACAAAAATAATTTTATGGTTGGGGGTCACCACCACATGAGGAACTGCCTGAAAGGGTTGCGGCATTAGGAAGGTTAGAACCACTGTCTTAGAGTCTTCAAAAGCAAAGTGGTCACCGTGAAGGCGACGTGCTCCAAAACTCAAGTCATCATATTTTCAATCACCCTATATGCATCATAACAACTAGACAAGGAGTAAGGAAGACAAGAGAATAATAGATGACCTTGGTATTGATGATCAATAATGAAAACACCGCAGACAGGCCAAAGAATCAACAAATCTGTTTGGGAGGAAATACAATTAGAATGCTCCTTAGAAGCAAGGATGCCAAGACTACATCTCACATACTTTGGGCATGTGACCAAGAGGGACCAGTGCCTAGAGAAGGATGTCATGTTTGGTCACATACAGGATCCACACAAAAGAGGAAGACCCTCTGTGAGATGGATTGACAAAGCAATGCATGGGGAAGTGGGTCAGGACCGGGAGGTGTTTTTGTTCTGTTGCACACGAGTTTGCTATGAATTGTCACTGAGTCAATAACAAGAAAGGCTAACAATTTCTCTGGGGAATTCCTTTTGGGGGGATCAGCTTATGGAGCAAGAAGCCTAGGTGCCAAGAAAGCGCTTTGAGAAAATCAAAATTAGACAAGAGAAAAAGCAATAGGTGAAATATTTTAATTGGTGAGCATTTATGGGCTTGGGTAAGTCGACAGACTTTTGCTGTAATGCACTTAAATCTAGTGTCATAATTCGCCGATTTTCCAAAGATGGTAGAAGCATAAGACATACTGCTAACCGAGCAATATGAGTTGTTTCGAAGGTAAATGAATGAGTTTTTGCATTGGCGAGTAGATGTCAAACCATTTTGAGTTTCCCTGGGAAAGATTGTTGATGTAGACTTGTGAAAAAGATGGAAGAGAAAAGAAACTGACCCCGAGCTTAACAGGAGCAATAGCAATAACACCAATGGAAAGGGCAATTGCTACGGTGAAGAGAATAGTTGTGCCGTCTTCCGAAAACAGTCCTTAAAGGTCCCCAAACTGGGATTAAAACAAGGAGCCCTGGCAGCGCAGTGATCAAAGCCCTCGTGACCAGTTCTCCTCTGCCTCACAGGGTCACTGAATCACAATCCAAGCAGTGGGAATGGGGATGTAAACTTCCCAAACTACACTAAAAAATGGTTGGTATTGACTGTATATAGGAACCTTAAAATATCTTTGAAATGAGTAGTAAGTGAATCAGTGAAGATATTCTATGAATCAGCCAATTCTTTGATGAGAATCTTCTAGACGAGGAGCTGACACACTTTGAACAGTGGGCCAATTTCAACCCAGGTTTCTATGGTCTGTGGGCCAAGGATGACTTTTACTTTTTTAAATGGTTAAGGGGAGTGGGTGGACTAATATTTAATGACCCATGAAAATAATCAGATATTCTGATTTTCCAAAACCAAACTCACTGCCATTGAATTCATTCCAATACAATGATCCCCTACCAGCCCCTGTGAATTTCTGAGACTGTAACTCTTTATGGTAGTAGAAAACCTTGTCTCTCTCCAATGGAGTGGATAGCAGTCAGCAGCCCAATGGATAGCCATTTTGCCATGAGGGCTCTATTTTAATTTCACTGACTATAAGATGCAAACCAAAACAAAGCCAATGTCATTGAGTCCTTTTCAAGACTGTCAATCTTTTTTAAAAAAATCATTTTATTGGTGGCTCATACAACTGTCATCACAATCCATATATCCATCCATTGTGTCAAGCACATTTGTATATTTGTTGCTATCATCATTCTCAAAACATTTGCTTTCTGGAGTCCTTGGTATCAGCTCCTCATTTTTCCCCTCCGCCCCCACCTTCTATCCCTCCCTCCCACTAGATAATTTATAAATTATTATCATTTTTTCATGTCTTACACTGTCCTATGTCTCCCTTCATCCACTTTTCTGTTGTCTATCCCCCAGGGAGGGGGTTATATGTAGATCCTTGTGATTGGTTCCCCCTTTCTACCCCCTACTTTCTCCTTACCCTTCTGATGTCGCTACTCTCATTATTGGTCCTGAGCAGTTCAACTGTCCTAGATTCCCTGTTTTCAGTTCTTACATGTACCAGTGTACATCCTCTGGTCTAGTCAGATTTGTAAGGTAAATTGGGATTAGGATAGTGGGGGCGAGGAAGCATTAAAGAACTAGAGGAAAGTTGTATGTTTCATTATTGCTATATTTCACCCTGACTGACTCGTCTCTTCCCCAGGACCCTTCTGTAAGGGGGTGTCCAGTTGTCCACAGATGGCCTTTGGGTTCCCACTCCACACTCCTCCTCATTCACAATGATATGATTTTTTGTTCTCTGATGCCTGAATCCCGATCCCTTCGACATCTCGTGATCACACAGGCTGGTATGCTTCTTCCATGTGGGCTTTGTTGTTTCTGAGCTAAATGGCTGCTTGTTTATCTTCAAGCCTTTAAGACCCCAGACGCTATCTTTTGATAGGCGAGCACCATCAGCTTTCTTCACCACATTTGTTTGTGCACCCACTTTGTCTTCAGAAGTTGTGTGGGGAAGGTGAGCATTAAGGAATGCCCATTTCAAAGAACAAAGTGTTCTTGCATTGAGGGACTACTTGAGTGGAGGCCCAATGTCCATTTGCTACCTTAATATTAAATCTATAAATATATGCACATAGATCTATTTCTCCATCATCATATAAAATATATTTGCATATGCACATGCCTCTATGAATGCCCTTTGGCATCCTAGTTCTTTCCTCTATTTCTGGTCGAGTCGGATAATGTGGTACACCCTGGCCCCAAAGTATGCTTTTGGTATTCCCTTGGGACTTCCTTGCTCTGCTCCCCTTGCTGTTCTGTTGCACGCCCTTGGTGCTTTGACACAGTGTGGTGGGGTCAGATCGGGTGCAATTCCCACACTCTGTCTCCAGTGTTGCCCCTGTAGGGCTATGGGTCAGTGAGAGATGTTGTGTCTCGTAGTGGGGCCAGTCATATGATTCTCTCTGTGTATTGGCTTTTCTGAGCAGGGATATCATCCTCAAGGGTTGGTGGGCCAGGATGTGCTCCCCTCTCTTTTCCTGCCGCTTCATTTGCTCCCATGTGCTCTGATCAGATATGTCTCTGAAGTAAATTCTTTTGGGGGGAGGGGCGGCTGTTCATATAGTTGGGATTGGGGCCAGCCCCTCAGACCTCTATACTGGTTCCCTGCTTCATGCCGATATGTTGCATTCACATCTTGGAGCACTGGGTTGAAGTCTGGTCCCTCTTTCCCTGTGGAGATATAAACAGTACCCTCCTCATGGATGGTTAGTATCCTGTTTCCCTCACTACCCATTTCGTTTCTCTTTCTTCCCTCACCCTTCCTTTTTAGTTGGCTACCATATGTATCCCTGGATTTGGTCTGGCCCCTGCCATACTACCTGGACATCACCCCAGGAATGTTTGTATACAGTAGTTTTTTCCCTATGCCCCTTTTGCATTTTTTAAAAGTATACCTCAGTGAACTCATGTTGTACTTGTCCTTTTGTGTTTGGCTTACTTTGGTTAGCATAATTTCCTCCAGTTCTTCCCATACTGTGATGTGCTTCATGCATTCATCACTGCTTTTTAGCGATGTGTAGTACTCCATTGTATGGATGTGCCACAGTTTTTTTAATCCATTCGTCTGTTGATGGAAATTTGGGTTGCAATTGTAAACTGTTCCATGATGAACATTGGAGCACAGATGTCTGGCCGTGGTTTGTTTCTTGCCTCTTCTGGGTATATGCCCAGTAGGGGGAATCCTGTATCCTATGGTAACTCAATTTCCACCTGTTTTAGATATTGCCAAATCAATTTCCATAGTAACTGTACATACCTACAGGTCCACCAGCAGTGGATGACAGTTCCTGTCTCACCACAGCCCCTCCAACACGTTGCTTTCTGATTTTTTTTAATTGGGCTATCTTTGAGGGTGTTAGGTGGTATCTCATAGTTGTTTTAATTTGTATTTCTCTTATGGCTAAAGATCAGGAACATTTTCTCATGTGTTTATTGGCCATTCAGGTTTCTGCTGTGAAATTTCTGTTCGGGTCCTTTGCCCACCTCCTCAGGAGGCAATTAGTTTTTTTCTTTTTAGAAGTTAGCAGAGTATTGTAGATTTTAGTAATAAGGCCTTTGTCTGATGTGTCATTGCTAAAGATGTTTTCCCAATCCGTGGACTCTCTTATTACTCTCTTGGTGAATTCTTTCAATGTACATAGGTGTTTATCTTTAGTACATCCCACGTGTCAATTTGTGACTCATCTGTGTTTGTGTCCTTCCCAATTTCTTATAGCCTGTGTATTACCTGTGCCAATGTTCTTAGGTTTGTACCAACTCCCTCATTGATGGCCCTAATAGTTTGGGGTTTTACCTCCAGGTCTGTGATCCACCTTGTGTTTATTCCTGTGGGTGGAGTGAGATAGGGGTCTTGCTTCATTTTTCTGCAGGTAGATATCCATTTTTCGATCACCACTTGTTGAAAAGGGCATTTGCATCCCATTGGATATTTTTTGGGCTCTTATCAAAGATCAGTTGTCTGTATTCTACTGATTTTATTTGTGGGTTTTCAGGTCTTTTCCATTGGTCTGAGTATCTGTCATTATACCAATACCATGCGGTTTTGACCACTGTGGCTGTACAATATGAGCTAAAGTCAGGTCAAGCAAGCCTTCCCACTGTGTCCTTCTTCTTGAGGTCCTCTGCTAATTCTGGGCTTCTTCCCCCTCCATGTGAAGTTGGTAATCAGTTTTTCCATTTCTTTGAAGAAAAATGAGGGTAACTGTATCAGGATAGTACCTTGGGCAGAACTGATATCTTTACTATATTGAGTCTTCCAATCCACAAGCATGGGATATTCTTCCATTTGTTGAGATCACTCTCGGTTTCTTGTAATAGTGTTCTGCAGTTTGCCTCACATAGATCTTTTATTCTCTTAGTCAGTGCTATTAGTTAAAACCTCCAGTACCATGTTAAATAAGAGTGGGGACAAGGGGCATCCTTGTATGGTCCTCTGTTTCAGTGGGATTGTTTTAATCTTTTCTCCATTGACTATCATGTTGGCTGTTGGTTTTTTATATATAGCTTGTTTTATCTTGAGGAATTTTCCTTTCACTCCTATCTTTTTGAGTGTCTTAAACAGGAATTGGTGTTGAATATTGTCAAATGCTTTTTCTGCATCTATCGATATCATCATGTGGTTCTTATAGTTTTTCATGTCAATGTGGCGAATGATACTGATGGTCTTCTGTATGTTGAACCATCCCTACATCCCTGATATGAATCCCTCTTGGTCATGGTGAATTATTTGTTTTAAATATTTTGGACTCTATTGGCCAGTATTTTGTTAAGGATTTTTACATCAATGTCCATTAAGGATATTGGTCTGTAGTTCTTGATTCTTGTGGGATTCTTGCCCAGTTTTGGTATCAGAGTTATACTAGCTTCATAAGTATCAGAGTTTGGGAGTTTGTCATCTTTTTTCTATATTCTGCAAGAGTTTGTGTCAGGTTGGGGTCAGTTCTTTTCTGAATGCTTGGTAGAATTCTCCTGTGAAATCATCTGGAGCAGGGGATTTTTTGTTAGTAATCCCTTGATAACCTTGTCTAATTTCTTCTATTGCTATGGGTCTGTTGAAATTCTTGGTGTTCATCGGGGTTAGTCTAGGGAGGGATTGTTTTTCCAAGAATTTGTCAAAGTCTTACAAGTTGTTGAATTCATTGGAGTAACAGTCCTTCATAGTACTGTGTAATTATCCTTTTGAATACATTAGGGTCTGTTGTAATGTCCTCTCTGTCATCCCTCACCCTTGCTATTGAAATTTGTTCCCTCCTTTCTTTGGTTAGGTTTGGTTGTTGATTCTGTTTATCCTTTCAAAGTACCAACTCTTAGCAGCATTAATTTTTTTCCTGTTTTCTTATTTTCCCTCTCCTGAATCCCAGCCCTGATTTTTATTATTTCTTTTCTTTTGCTATTAGTAGGATTGTCCCGTTGACTCTGCTTTAGTTGCGGTAAATTTTGTGTCACCATATCAGCCCTAAGTCTCTCTTCCTTTCCCATGTGTGCATATATTGCTATGGAACTTCCTCCGAAAACTGTCTTTGCTGTATCTCATAAGTTTTGGTACATCATGTTCTCATTCTCATTGGTTCCTTAAATTTCCTAATTTCATCTCTGCTCTGGGCCAGTACGCACTCCTTTTGCAATAGAAAGTTATTCATCCTCCAATTGTTTGCTCTTGTTTTCTTCATCTTCCTTTTGTTGGTTTCCAGCCTTATGGCACAGTGGTCAGAGAGAGAAGTCTGTATGATATCAATGTGCTTAAATTTATGCCCCAGCATGTGGTCTATCTTTGAATATGTGCCATGTGGACTTGAAAAGGATGTGATTTTTTTTTGGTATTTGGATGGAGAGCTTTGTAAATATCTATCAGGTCAAATTGTCTAATTGTAGTGTTTAGATCTCTAGCCTCCTTGTTGAGGTTATTTCCCTTTGATCTCTCTTTCTCAGAGAGCTGTGTATAGACGTCACCTACTATAATTGTTGAGCCTGTAATTTCTTGTTTCATCTTTTGTAGCATTTGGTTGACATATTCAGTGAGTCTCTAATTCAGGGAATATGTGTTTAAAATGAATAGTGGTTCTTTGTCTACCATTCCCTTGAACATTATATAGTGTTCCTCCTTATCTCTTTTTATGGCTTGCACTTTGAGGTCAGTTTTATCTGAGGTTAGGTTTGGAACCCCTAATTTTTTTTGGATTGCTGTTTTCTTACTTGGCTTCTCTCCAGTCTTTGATTTTCAGCCTATTTTTGTCTGTAGTCTTGAGATGGTTCTCTGGTAGGCAGCAGATTGATGGGTTGTGTTTTCTAAGCCAGTCTGCTAGCCTCAGTCTTTTAATGCCTGAGTTCAGTCCATTTATATTCAGGGTTATTATCTCCATCTGTGGACTCTGATGTCATTTTCTACCTTTTGTGTTGGGTGTTTTCCTACCTCCCTTTCTTATTAATGTTGTGTGTGTGTGTGTGTGTGTGTGTGTGTGTTTCCTTCTTGACTTCTTTCTACCTTTAAGCCAGTGCTATCTTGGGGTCTGTTTTCTCTTTGCTACCATCTGGGTGGAGTTGTTCTATGTGGCAGCCTCTTATTTATGCTTGGTGTGTGCTGTTCTTCTGACCATACTGTGTCGGCAAGGATCTTTTGTATGACTGCGTTTTTTCTAACATATTCTTTGTGTTTCCCTTGTCTGAGAAGACTCTTACTTTTCCATCTATCTTGATAGATAATTTGGCTGGATAGAGTATTCTTGTGATTGTGCTATTTTCCTTCAATTTTTGGAATATGTTAGTCTGCTCTCTCTTCTTCTTCATAGTGTTCACTGATAGGTCTGAGCATATCCTTATTTGGGAAACTTTATATGTGATTGCTTGTTTTTCCCTAGCTGCTCTCATGATTTTCTCCTGTTCTTCAAAGTTGCATAATTTTACTATTATGTGCCTTGGTGACTTTTTCTTGGGATTCAATCTAGCTGGTGTTCTTTCAGACTCCTCAATGATTGCCTGGCTTTCATTCATTAAACTGGGGAAGTTTTCCTCCATGAATTCTCTCACTATTGTTGCAGATGACTTCTTTGCTCTGTCTTCTTCCGATAATCCAATTATTCTGATGTTGTTTCTATTCATAGCATCAGACACAGCTCTTAGGTTTTCTTCAGCTTCTCTGATTATCTTATTAGATTTTTGTTCGTGTTTAAGTCTGCTTGTCTGTCCTGTGTTTAATGGGTGCGGTTCTATGCCTCCTCCAGTTGATTGGCGAAGTTGGCGTGTCTGCTACTGGTTTTTTAAATCTCATTCCTAAGCTCTTACATTTCCCTTTGGTGTATGTTTTTTTTATTTCCTCTGTCATTTCATCCTTTTTTCTGTATTGTTTCTCTCATATCCTTTATGACTTCAAGGAGCATTCTGAACATTTCTTTCTGTGGCAGTTCTATTCATGTTGCTAGGTTCAGGACATCTTCTACCATTGCCTTTTGTTTCTCCTGTTTTTTCATTGAGGTCATTGGGTCTGATTGCTGCTTGCGTTACGGTGTTTTAGAGGAGCCAGGTGCCATTTTTCAGGGTGTCGAATGGCACTGGTTCTCTCTGGGAGACTTATAGGAATGCTTCTTTGAACTGCCTTCAGCTAATTTCCCTATGCATTTGGTCTACCACTGTATCCTCCTGTGGCTTCACTTTCCCCCCAGTCAACCAGTATTCTGTTATTTGGAAGGGATGCTGGCTGGGTGGTTGTGGACCCATGAGGATGGTGCTGTACTGGGTGATCTTACAAGAAGCCATGATGGTGTGGTCCACAGCAGCTTGGGGCACCATAGAGGATGTGCAGGTGCCTGCTGCAACAGGAATGTCACACAGAAAGCTGGTGGTTTGCCCACTTTGGTGTAGAGCACCTCAAATGGTGGGCAGAATTTCTCTGGACAAGTAGATCACTGTTGGGCAGCGGTTCCCACAGCAGTGTGAAACATTGGCAAGTGTTGGCTGAGCTGCCTTAGGCTGTGTTAGGGACTACAGAAGGCAGGAGGAAATTCCCTCAGTAAAGTGGGACCACAGAGGACAGGTAGGAGATCCCCCAGCTAAGCAGTCAGGATTTTCTGGGAAGAAGGTGACAGTATTTCCCCAGCCACGTGTTAAGCCCTTCAGAGTGCACTGGTCAGGTGGCAGCAAGTTTTGGCTGTGTTGAGAAAAACCCTTTGTGCTGGCTCCAAAAGATCCCAACTCCAGCTGAGACAGTGGAGGGGCTAAGGTCAAACCCTAGTTGGCCTCCTCTGTGGTAAGCCAAAAGCCCCCCGCTCCTCAAAATCTAGTGGATCTATTCCTACTTATTTTTATGTTTCTCCTCCTGTGACCTGGCAGTGTGGAATATCCCTCTTAGTAACTTCTGCACTGATTTCTGCGGAGTCCCTCTGGTGTATGTTACTCAGTCACCATCTTCCTAGAAGTCTCTGAGACTTTCAATCTTTATGGGAGCAAACAGCCTCATATTTCTCTTAAGGAGCAGGTGGTAAATTTGAATGACTGACCTTGCAATGCCTGGTCCATAGCACCACACAGAACTCAGACAGTCACAATCAATCTCTTCTAAATTACTTATACCTGTTTTACACTATACTCGCAGCATTGAGTACTTCCAACAAACACCATATGGCCCCCATAGCTTAAAAGATTTACCAGATGAACTTTTACCAAGTTGCCTAATCCATGATTCAAAGAAAACAAAGGTAGAATTAATGTTTCCTCTGCTACTGCATTGCAGTGGCATCCTTATATAAACAAGCCTGAAGGTGAGCTGCGTGTAACATGAGAGTATGTGTGGTAGGGCATTGGAAAAGCAAGAGCTCTACCTTCTGTAGAAGGATGCAGTCCACAACCACCGGCTTTAATGGTTATGAACTCTATGCTCTTCCTTTGGGTGGAGCAGGAAAGATCATTTCTCCCTCAAATAATTCGCTGATGAGCAATCTGAAAACAAGAACACCAGCCTTCACATTTGACTTGAATTATGTCCTTGGATATGTTTGAGAATGTTCAAGAACTCTGACAATGATGCTTTCGTTCATTTATGAAGTATTTGAGTGGCTACGATATGGGAAGGGCATGCTGGATTGTACTAGAACCTTGCTGACAGTCCCTCCTTTCAGCTGGAGCAGGACTGAGCTGAGAAAACAAAGCTCCTTCTCTGGATAATGGATCTTCCAGAAGAACACCTCAACTTAAAAAAAATAAAAGGTAGAGCGTTTTCCCTAAACACAACTGTCAAAATTTTATGTGAGGACAGGAACTTTCTGGGCTCTTTGAAGTCTTAGGACACTTTCTCACACTGGAGTGTCTGCACCAGCTGCAAAGATAAGCTTTCTCACACGCAGGGATAATCAGCATGGAACATCTTTATAAAACATTAAATTCTTCTCTCAGTCTTCTTTCCAGCCCAGGTCCACACAACTCCAAGGAAAACGTAAAAAATATTAAGACCTTTTTTTGGGGTGTGTGTGTTAGTTTTGTTTAACCGTGAGAAGGAATCTGGGGATTACTTTTGTTCATCCCAGATGGCTTCATCTCTGGCACAGAATGAACTGGGCAACTATGAACTAGCCAAGATAAAGGAACTCATCAACCAAAGTAACTCTGATAATCACGATTCTCTAACTGTGGTGAGAAGCCTGACAACCAGAAAAGTGTTTCCAAGGTTTTTCAGATTCGAGTCCACACCCAGAACAGTCTGGACACTGAATAATAATGTTGAACACGTCGAGACGAGTATGTATACCAATGCTTTTGAAGTACTCATTGATTTTTACTATTAAATCATCATAATACTAATTATTCATATTGAATAAGCATTTCATAGGGACAAGGTCCTAAGCTGAGCCCATTGCATGCATTAGATTAGGATAGGGGCCCTTTTTTGCTGCCAAGGGCCATTTGGATATTTATAACATAATTCAAAGGCCATAGAAATCACCAATTTAAAATTAGCCTGCTGTATTTGGTCAATCATTTCATTAACTTATTCCTGATATGATGGCGGCAACTGCTTCTGATCGGTGAGGGGTGGGATGTCAGCTGGTAATGATATCTTAGACCAGTTGTGCCCTGTGCCTGCATGAGATGGGTAAGGGGAAGGAACAAGTGCAATGACTATTCCTATTCTCTCAGGTCAGGAGATGCAGGAAGAGAAAAGGTCACCCTGAGCCAGAAGAAGTTGCCTTACCTACCTGTCCCTTGCCATGTGATCAGTTGCCACCAGAGTGGCTCCAACTCACGGCAGCCCACACCCGGAAGGATGCAATCATTGTCGGGATCTGAGTACTCCTCCATCCACTGTTGGGGCAACTGTGTATTTTGAGTGTCTTCCAACCCACAAGGTATACCGTCCAATCCTATCTTGGACCATAAATTTTCTGTTGTGATCCATAGGTTTGGCACAAGTAGATCCCAGACTTTTGTTTCCTAGTTGGCCCTCATCTGGAAGCTCCACTGATTACCTGTCCTTAGTGAGTGGCCCTGCTGGTATATGAAATCCTGGTGTCAGAACTGCCAGCATTATAGCAACATACAAGTCACCACAGCAGGACAAACTGGTGGTGGACTATGAACCCATTCTTAGTCATGCACATATAGAAGCAGTGGGTTCAATAGGCCCCACAGAAGATGCAGTAAATGAGACAATGCAGGGAACTGAATTGGAAATTGAGAGTTATGGCTTCTTGTCCTGGGTCTCCTATGAATTGTGTCACTGTGAGCAAGTCCTTCTATATCATGGGGTCTCACTTTTATCCCCTGGTAAATCCAGGGAGTATACCAGATGAGCTTTATGGCTCCCTCTAGTCAGGAAACTCATATATCTAGAGAGGTAATTAGGAGAGCAGAGATGCTCACAGGCTTACTCAGGTGGAGTGAATATTAATTCATACGAATAAGGCACATTGGACCACTATATAGTGCTATTCTTAGTACATAGTAATAGTGATGACTAGAGATCGTGGTTGAGTGCTCCCTGGGGTCCAAATCATTATACTAAGCATTTTGTATACATTAGCTCATAGGAAGCTTACAACTCTAAGGGGAAATAGTATTTGTCTTTTGCTGAGGAGGAGACTAAGGCACAGTAACTTGGACAAATAACTCGCTTCAACAGCATGTAAGTGATAGTTGTGAGAGTAGATCCAAAATAAATGATATAGATACTTCATTAATGAATGAATGAATGAACAGTCCAGGATCAATTTAAGCTCCAGATTGTTATTGACCTAAATCCAGGGTTTCGAACCAGTTCAAACTTGTAGTGTCAAGAGGCTGATGAAGCCAAACAGGAAGAGATCTGATTTTTAAAAATGTAGGCGAATAAGATTTGACATATTCCAAGTCAAATCCTTGGAATGGGAGACATAGAAGAGGTGCAGTGAGTCCTTTCAGGAGCCTGATTGGAAGCTTGTGTTACTGGTGAAACTGCAGCAAACAATACATATCCAAAGCATTGGGACCTGCGACCATCTTTGAACTTGGTATTTCAATTTTCACAGAACTTGGGACAATGATTATGCTGCCCTAAGAGGGAGATGCCATTTCTAGTAGGGTTGCGATCCATCATGTTCCCCATTCTGATTCTTCCTCTATTCACTCGCCTTTTTCACAAGTGAGGTTTGTCCCGGTGTTGCTTCCTCAGCCTTGATTGACGTAGGGAAGAACTCGTACAAAGCCCTGCCTAGACCCTGTCTTCCAGCCCGCTTGACAGTGGGAATAATCATGATGAGTTTCTCTCTCACCGCCTGAGATAGCATGTTCCTCTCAAGTCAATAAAGCCCTCCCTTGCTGGGTGTCTGGTCTCCCAAACGACCAGCCTTCAGTCCACCAGCGTGCCTGCTTTATCACCCTGACTCAGTTCCTTCAGGAACGATGACACAGAGGGTGCTTGATTTCCGGCGTCCCTTACAAATGCCAAGCATCACACATTCTCACTCTTTCTTGAAGGGTATTTCATTGTGCTTGAGGTTCAGGTTTACAAAGAAAATTAGGTCCCGACTTAAGGATTTTTACACGAATTGTTCGGTGACCTTTTCACCACATGTAGATACTCTCATTGTTTCGTTCTGTTCATTCTGTTTCTGTTGCACTAGTTTCTCTTCCCCTCCTTGCCTTCTGACTTCTGCTTTTGGGTAAATAGTTAGTGACCCCTTGGTCTCATGCAGTTGATTGTTGAAGGTAGCACATTACTCCCAGGTGATATCCCTTATTTTATAAGCCCATCTAGTATTTAGCCGAAAGAAGACTTCCAGAAATAGCTTCAGTTCCAAGTTCAAAGGGAAATTGTCTTGCGGGTCCTGCTGGTCAATATTGGTCACATAGGTCCTGGGCCTTTTCAGGAACTTGAGTTTTGTTCTACATTTTCTTCCACTTCTTTCAAGACCTTCTGTTGTGTTCTTGGTCCGAATGGTAGGTTGTCATAGACAGGCACAGTCTAGATCTTCTGGCTTCAGGTTTCACGTTAGAAGGCGTCATGGCTTGTGAGATCTGTTACTCTGTGGACTAGTTTCTTCTTTGAGTGTTGAGTCTTCTTCATTCTATTTTCTCCTTATATGCCAAGACCAGCAGTTTTTTGTTAGATGGCATCTCTTAAGACCCTAGTCACTACTCACCAAACTAGGACATAGAACCTTATCTTTAGGAATTTTCTTATACCATTGGACAAAATATCCACCAAGACAGACTTCTGAAGTTTTTGGGTTTTGCCCACCCCCTCCTTTAAGGAATTTGCTGCCCTAAGATAATTCTAAAGTTTAGAATACCTTTCTACAAACTTTATGTGTTAAGAAATCCCAGGAAAATACCTTTCTTATTATGTCACTCATGACTAAAAATACAACGTTTGAATGAGCTACCCTTGATATTCAATAAAAAATAAGAGCATTTTTCCAATTCCAGCTCTGTTCTTGGTGTCCTGTGGCAAGAACAGCCATTCCATGTGGCCATGTTGGAGGGAACTGAGTCAGAGGCCAGATAACTCACAGAACAGATGACTAACAAACACAACATCTACTGGTACCCACAAAAGAAAAAGGAAAGGGGGAGGGGAACCTCTATAAGTAAGGTGGACATCTTGGGGGGCATGTTATTCCTGAATTCAGCTTGATGATCAGAGAGGAAACATCTAAACCATCCCATTTAGCATTCCACTCTGCATTCTTAAGCACGAGCCCTAAAGTGGACCCCACATTCCTTTGGGGCCATCAACTCTGTGTCTAGCTCCTGTGCTTGGCCTGTCGATGACTAAACAGCACGCATTGCTTCAATAAAGAGGCATCTTTCACTTACTCGGTGCTTGGCCTTTTGGATATACATGCCCTTGATGTCCTAGTTAGTTTCAAGGATGTCCTAAAAATGAACCTGAAGATTTGAGCATCCTGATTAGCGATAGTATGGCACTGTGGGGGGTTCTGGGTCAATTGAGTAAGGAATCATTTTCAGAGGTCACGTAGGCTTCTTAAGAGATGAGTGGGCCTATTTTTTCTCCTCCTTATTTCAAATTTCAAGCTATCCCTCATCAGTGACAGCTGACTGACTCCACTTGCTTAGTTTCCTGAGAAGAGTGCCGTTCTTGGCCAGGGTCACACGGTTGATGGTCTTAATTAAACATGCAATTGCTTTGTCTTCTGCTTATGATTAAGAACGTGACCTAATATCCTGTACGAGTCTGAGTCCACACTGTTAAAGATCTGAAAGAACTTAAGGGGCATCAACCTTAGACACAGATGGCAGTGGCCAGGAGCCCCAGAGATACGTGGAAAACACTGTTGTGCTCAGGAAAGGATGACGATCCCGGGGCAGATAATCGAGAAAAGGCCTGAGGAATGTGTCAGGGATGGTTGGAAATGGAAAGAGTGGATGAGTAAGGCAAAGGGTTAAAGCAGGATGTGTTCATTTCCTAATGAGGCAATATGTGGTCAAGGGGTAATCAAGGAGCCCCACACGAAAACCCAGAGTGAAGAAACAGGGAATGTTACTCTAAAATAGAATAAAATCACAATCATCTAGTTCTTCTGGTTAAGGAGGCAGTGGCTCATGGAGATAGCTTTGTATTCCATTTCTTCTGACTACTTCCAAAGCTCCTTTTTCCTCTGTTGCTCCAGGCTAATGTAGACTAATTGTTGTACCTTCTTTGGTCTCTTGTAAGCTTTTGGGACACTATACAATGAATCCTGAGATAGAACAGAGCACTGCACAGAGCATTAACCCAATTAATTGTGATGGCCCATGAAACTATGACCCTAAAACTGCAAACCAAGAAATGGCATCCTATGAGGTGTCCGGGTACTTTTCATTGTTATTGTAAATCTATTTATCACATAGCTTTTGCCATTTCAATGTGTTGATCATGTTTCTATAGAAGAATCCTTATCAAAAGAGAGAAAATATTAAATAGAATTTCAAATTCTCATGGAATCCAGATTTTCTGCAGCCACGAATGCTGAATGGAATACTTAGCACTTTTGCCTTGAAACAAACTTTAAACGTAACATGTCCCCGAAGTCTTTTTAAAACCGTACAAAAATCTGTCTTGAATAGTAAGCTTTGTGGCTTAACTAGGAAGCATTGTGCTCTTGTAAGAAGTAGCTGTATGGGATCAAACTGACAACAGCAATTCAAAGGATTAGCTGGGAACCTTGATGGCCAGTGAGTTTCTGTTATTTGGGGAGGAACAGTTTGGAACCAAGGGGAGGACGCTTTCACAAACTGCAGAAAGTAACCAAAGTCATTGAATTGCAAGTGTAGACACGGTTGAGTAGGTGTGTGCTTAGCTGTGTCTGTTCTCAACAACTGCAGCAGGGGTGAGAGGGGTTATTTAAAAAAATTAATAAGGTGATATATAAGTAAATAGAGCTATGAAGAGAGAGAAGCATCCAGAAAACATTTATGATAGGATTTTGGAACGTTTATCCAAAGGTTCAGAAATTCTAAGACTTCAAGAGTATGCACAGAGACCGTGCCCAGAGTCGACATACAATAGTGCGTTATCTGGGAGGCGATGAAGAAGAAAATGACGGTGACGCCTCTTTCAATGGCATAGAGAAATTCTTTATCTTCTTCTTGCACAAGAGTGAGGAATAAAGTCCAATGTTAGAGTTTTGATTTTCCATCACCAGACATTTGAGCTGAGGTTAAGATTCAGAGTAGCAGAGAGATGCGTTGCTCATCTATGGGATCCCATGGAATCCTATGGAGTTTCTCTCTGCCCTTTTCTCTCCAGGCTTCTCTCTTCCTATGAGCTAGCAAGGCATCACTACCCTGTCACGGCAACAACAACCCAGCATCTGAATTTCCAGAAGGGAAACAATGGAGAAGGTGAAGAACAGCGAATTTCCTGGCTGCCTTGAGCCACCTTGAGGAGCCAGTGGCTATCAATACTTGAGTTCCATCAATACTGTTCAGGCCGTCACTTCCAGAGCACTTGTTCCAAGTCGCTGAACTAGGCCATCTCCAATTAGAAGCTTCTAGAAAACACAATTAAGAAAAATGAGCATCCCAAGATACTGTGATGGTTAGATTTTATCAGTGGGACAGCCCCTTGAGGAGGTAGGGTAGAGGTCAAACTCTCAGTCAGCCTGATGATCCCACCTTGGGAGTGTGGCCTTTTTGTTAGAGAGACATGGAGAACTTCCATCTCTCTTGCAGCCTCTTGGTTTCCTGCTTGCTTGGATTCCAAGTCTAGCTCTACGGGTGGCAGCCATAGGGCCCGCTGACCCTCGGAGCTGTGATGCCCTGCCACGTTCCTGTGGATCTTGGCATCACACGGTGCTGCGTTCACCAGCCTGTGCTCTCCCAGCTTCCCGCATTGCCTTCATGCTTTGTCCGCACGCAGCTATGTGAGGCTGAGAGTCTCTGGGTAGCATCAGATCCAGGCACGTGAGTAGGACTGAGCTAGGATGATTTTTTTTATATATATAAAGCATCTATATGGGTTTCCAGAGCAGCAGATGTCTGGTGACAGAACTCTTGAGTCGTTGGGTTTTTTGCTTCAGATTAAGTTGAGCTCCAATGACTCTTAGCTTTATCTTGTCCCTAAAGACTAAGGTAGAGATTCACACCCGGTCTACCTGACATAGATGAGGGGTGGGCCAACATTGTAAAACCAGTCACGCCAGGCCAACAATTTTAGTGGGCAGCAATGCTTTGGAAATGGCAGTGATCAAGGGAAAGAGAAAGGAAGTCAACCAGTGAGCACATCCTATTTCTGCTTCTGAAACAGGCTGCTTACCTAAAGTTATGAAAGTTGTTTAGACCATAGAAATAATTTAGCAATGGAAAAGACAATTAAAATTATGCGGCAAAACGAGAAAAGGAAATACATGCTCTTGCAGGGGACACTGTTTAGAGCAGTGGTTCTCAACCTTCCTAATGCTGTGACCCTTTAATGCAGTTCCTCATGTTGTGGTGACCGCATATGTGGGCATATCTGCATGTGGGTGGATCTACCCAGAGACGGAGAGAGAGTAGTGTCTGGGTTCCTAAGACCATCAGAAATTTGGTCTTAGGTGACCCCTGTGAAAGGGCCATTTGACCCCCAGGTTGGGAACCGCTGGTTTAAGGGCATTTAAAATGGTTCAGCATGGGACCTACCGCATAATTTGGCCTACAATACGAAACAGCTCTTCCAAGACTGTGACTGTTAATGGGAGTGGAAACCCAGTCTTCCATCCTCAGAGTTCAAACTGCCAACAATGTGCATCACAGTCCAATGTGCAACCCCTGCACTACCAGGGCTCCTGGTCCTACAATACAGCCTTGAACAAAATGAGGCTGTCCAGAACCCAGCTGGTTCACACTGGTTTGACAGAAGCAGGACTTAATTTTTGTTGTTGACTTGGGGGAACTGGTTGTTGAAACGGCACTTATCATCAGGGTTCTGATCAGCCGCCCACTGTGGAAATTTACATTCCTTACTCTTGGTTAACGTCCATCTGTGCAGCAGCGTATTCTAAGCTCACATAGTAAGGTTCATCCTGTCTACAGGTATAAAAATTACATGAAACCATGCTTCTGATATTTATTTGTTCATTTCATAAAACTCACTATACTTTTGATGAGTGACCACGTTTTTATTCCATTGTTTGTGACTTTAGTAAACAGAGAGGAAAAGTGCTGAGCAATCAGAGGGTGACATGCTGTCATTCATTTCAGCTTTGTGTTATGCCCACAATTCCCCTGAGATAGTATGAGTGAATAATGCAATTCCGGAAAGTGTTCAAAGAGCTGAAAATATTTCAGAACCATTGCAGTAAGCTTAGCAGAAGTGGAAAGAGGTTTCCAAGGGTGACTATAACATGTTCCGAGAGGAGAATTCGCTGTTTCTGGTATGTCAAACCCAATGACTCGTGTCTACGTGGCCTATCTCCAAAGGAATGGGAACCTATGCCGACAGTGAAAAGATGGTGAAGGATAAATCATGCAGCCGATGCTGCTCCGATAAAAGTGAAGAACGTTGCAAGTGAGGACGCCAATCAAAGAGCAAAATGGAAATACCTTAAATAGCATTTTATTTAAGTAAATAACAGTTACTTTTTATCAATATTTTAATATTTTCATTAATATTTTAAAACTCTTACAACATAATTCAGCTTGTGTACTGCTTTTACTGTTTTCATTTAAGCATTGACTACATGAAATAATAAACTGCCTTTAGGTATATAGTTTTTTTAATATTTAAAATGTTCATTAGAGCAGCAAACCAATTGTTAAATTATTTGATTCTCACCATTTCCTGAACTTCAGGTGATAGAATTGTTAACCTTTTTACTAGGAAGGTTGATAAAGAGCCAAAATATGATATATGCCCGGACCAACTTCAAGGGGTCCATGTGAGAGGACCTAATGCTCTCAAGAGGTTGTCCAACCCCACCCCCTGAGGCCCCACAAAACCAAACATGTCAGCAGTTCCATATATGTGAAATGTATCCACCCCAAGACCAGGCATACTATCTCAATTGAGGGGCAGACAATTACTGTCAAAGAGTTGAGGGCACAAACAGAGTCAGGAAGCTAAATAAATCAAGTCAAATGAAGCTTTTTTGGATAATAAATCAAACGAGGGGAGAAACAAGAAAGAAAATACATGTCTTGGAGGAACTTCATGCTGTCATGTGGAATTTGTGATCTAGTTTGGAACATCAGATGGTCATATAGAACAGCCCGGTGTCTGGAAGGTGTGAAGCTGTGGTAGAGGCAGAAGAAAGGAGGCTGGGTTGGACTTTTAAGGTGGGTTCCCATGGGGCATCTGGTCATCTGACAAAGACAAAGGCAGGGACTCTTTGCTTGGGGAACAGAGGTTTGGTCTCATATTTTTCGTCTCTATTGGTGGTGGTGTTGTCGTTAGGTGCTGTTGAGTCAGTTCTGACTCACACGGACCCTACGCAAGTAGAAGACACCCTGCCTGGCTCTGTGCCCCTCTCACACTTGTTCTGTTTGAGCCCCGTGTTGTAGCCCCGGCGTCCATCCGTGGCAGCGAGTCTCGTCCTCTTGCTTGCTGGTCATCTACTTTGCCAAGCACGATGTCCTTTTCTGTGGGAGAAGGTCGTCTTAAAATGAACTCTGGGAAGGAAGTTCCCAGGCTCCCTTGTAACAGAGTACATTTATGGGACAGTCGGAACTTCATTTCCTCCTTCAAGCAGTTCAGGGCCATTACGGCCCATGGTTTAGGCAAGGCCTATGGGAAGGAGCTGCCAACTCAACACAAGGAGCTGAGGCCCTGCATGGTCTGAACTTCAACTAAGATAAAGTATAAAACCTGCCTCCAATAAAGAGCTGGGTCTTGGAGTCCCTCCCCTTTGAGCCCCCTACGCCCCCACTTTGTTTCTTCTCTTTTCTTTTAATGGTGACCGTGCCCCCCCACCCCCACCCCCCCAGACCCTGGTTCCATTTGTGGGTCAGCGCTGAGACTTTCCCAGGGACTGGTCTCTCCTGACAACATGTCTAAACTACAGGAAACAAAGTCTCCCTCCTTGCCTCTAAGGATCATTCTAGCTATACTTCTTCCAACATACATACCTTTGCTCTGACTCGTGGCAGTCCATGACGCTCTCGAGACTCTTCACCAACACTATAATTCAAATGCAGAGTCTTCTGTGGTCTTTCTGATTCAGTATTCCATTTTCACAGGCTAGGGAAAATACCACGGCTTATGTCAGACACACCTTAGTCCTCAAAGTAACATCCTTGCTCTTCAACCCTTCAAAGAGGCCTTGGGGACCAATTGATCCCTCGATTGCTGTTTCCATGAGCATTGATTGTAGATCCAAAAGGATGACATCTTGACAACTTCCATCTTTTCTCCTTTTATCATGAAGTTACCTACTAGTAACTGACAGACAGGTGGTGGCCAGTGAGGGTAAGGATTGTATTTATCTTGTCTTCCATTGTTCCTGACACTTGGTACTTAGTAAACTAGAAACACATTTCTTTGAATATGTGAATGAACAGAGGACGCAAAACAGCAAAGAAAACCCAAATAAGCACTCGCATAGTAATGTCATCAGTATGAGCCTAAGTCTCTTTAAGCCAATTGCCGCATCTCACCAGGTAGGATTTCTTCCTGGTAACTGTCGTGGGAAAGGCAAAGCCAGAAAACACGAAGAACCTGATTGCTCACTGAGGGCCTTACAATGAAAAAGAAGCTTATCCAGAGGCATTAGGTATGGTAACATTATCATGTTAGAGTAAGGCCATTATTTATTTGCAAAAGCTCAAGTAAGTGTTCAGGTTTCTCTACAGAAAAACAATCCACCGTCTCTCCCCATTATGTAAAGCCCTCACTCGTTTGTTCAGGCGGACAAAGGAGAGAGAAATGACACAGCTTCAAGGGCAGTGTTTCTTTAGGAATAAACGAGGGGCCGTACAATTGCCTTTGGTTACAAAAGTCAAAAAGGAAAAAGAAAAAAAAATTTGATATTTAATTCAGCAGGTTAATTTATTGCAATCTAATTAACTAGAAATTTGGGATTTCACTCCGACTCTAGGCATGCTTGCACCTGGAATAATTTATTTTGCACCTGGCAGGAAGAGAGAAAACAGACTTGAGTCTCGGGCCAAGGGCACAGTGTTAATGCAGACCCTCGGACTGAGGGAAGGCTCGCTGTCGAGCATTTGTAAGAACTTTGGTTGTATTTACCCACCGAGCCCTTGAACCAACTCTCCAGGATAGGCGGTTTTCTCCTCCCCATCTTACGGATGGGGACGTTAAGGTGACTTGCCGAGAAGCATGCAGGTAGCCCAGCTGCCGAGCTGATATTCAAGGGCAGGCACTCTCACAGTCCACACTCAGTGCCTGCCCTTCTGGTCCCATCTTGGGTTGTAGTTCTACCCACTGTCACCCGCTCTCTTCCCTCGATGGAAGGTGTGTTGGTCTGGGTTGACTAAAGAAACAAATCCAGAGACACTCGTGTGTGTGAGTGAGAGAAAGTTTTATATCAAAGATAATTGTATATTAAGACAACATCCCAACCCCGTCTAGATCAAATCCGTAAGTCCTATATTAGACCTTTTGCATGATACCAGTCTATAAATTCCTCTCAGGCACACACAATACATGCACTAATGCAACATGAAGAAAGATCACAGGCCAGTGGATAGAAATTCTTGTGGATCCAGCAGGGGTGGAAGCATTTCAGCATTGATGTGGGTCTCCAAGTGGCTCCTCCAGCTCCAGGGGTCTGGGTGAGATCAGCATAGCTCCGTGTGGCTTGTCAACAGGAATAGAGAGTGGAGAGAGTATGTGTCCCACCTCCAGAAAGGAAGACAGGAGTTCCCAGAATCCCCAGGAAAAGATCATGCCCACACAGAGGCCTCATTGGCTATGACCTGATTGACAGGCTAGACTCCACCCCTTCCCTCTAGTTGACAGGAGATTATGTAACTGTCACAGGAGGGGTGTGGAGGAACCAAAGGGAGAGAGAAGCTAGAGTTTCTCTTAAGCATGTGGTTACTTATCCATGCTGCTTTGGAGGAACAAGAGACAGCTTTGGAGGAAGCCTGGGGTGCTGGACAGTGATGCTTCTATGGCTATCAGCAAATAGCAGTGGTTAAGAATCTGGTGGTTTTTTTTTAATGCTGCAGATTCCTGGACCCTGGACCCCTGGGGGTTTGATACTCTAGGTCTGGAGTAGGGCAGAAATTGACACCTTTTGAAAGCTCCTTAGATAATGCTGATGCAGGGATTTAAGATACTCAGTTTTTATTTGCATTCAAATCGTCTCTCTCACCCAAGCACAAAAATAAATAATAGACAATAGTGGGTGGTTTGGATTCTTCATATAGCGGTTCAAATAATAAAGACCTCTTTGCTAGGTGGGAACTTGCACTCAAGTGTTGCCAGTACCCCTGAACTAATTTTCTATTTTGTGTAACAATTTTTAATAAAGGAATGGACTAAAGACAGCAACACCCATCTATGACTTCACAGTTTTGTTGGTCAGAAATCTGAACAGCCCCAACTGGCTTTTCTACTTGGGCTTCAACAAGGTCAAAAGCAAGGTATAGACCAGCCCGGACTCTGCCCGACAGGTCTGAGGAAAAATTTGCTTCCCAAACCATTCAGGTGTTGACATTCATTTCCTCCAGTGTGTGTAACAGAACCCTCACATTTCATTCTGACTGCTGACCCATGGTCAACAGCCAAAGGGAGGGGGGTCATTGTCATAATTACACTTCAAGTGCACTCAGTTTTGTCTTTCCACAATGTCAGGTTCATTGGAGTCAATTATAACATGCAGGTATCTCAATAAAGCAAAGATTTTTCTTGAACTATTGAGTACAAGGCGCACACACTGGGCCAGTGAGAGCAGGAGCAAAGTCCTCAGTTGGTTGAAAGATGGGGCTTGCTAAGACATGAAATGGCCCGTGTGCTGGTCTCAGGCCCTAGGATACAGCAGGGAAGCCAATATCAGTGTTTCTGGAGAAGGTGACTCCAAGGTAAGCCCCACATGAGCTGCCCCCATAAGTATCTCCTTGACCCACACCTGTCCTGAGCACTGGTTGGTGTGTCATATGGGTTGATATAGTCAAATTTCACTATATCGGTTCAGCCAGACCCTGCTTGTTAGTGGCACTGGAAGGTTCGATGTCCAGCTGGAGAAGTCAGTAAAGGACATTCCTGTTTGTATGTGGTTCTGTCTAGAAGAGGAGTTCATATTAAAATATGGTGAGAGTCTATTCTGAGGCTGATGGCTGACTCGCCTTTCCTTGCACATGGCTTCCTTCACTCTCCAGCCAGCCGCCCCTTCCGCCCACTCTTACTTCCCCTCTCCTATCTTCTTCTGAAGGGCTGTGTGATTAGATTGGGTGGATCCACATCTCTCCTTTGGTTAACTGAAGGTCTACTGATAGTAACCTTAATCACATCTGTAAAATTCCATTTGCCTCATAAGGTAACATCATCACAAGCAAGGTTATGTAATCACATTCACAGTCCCTAGGTAAGGGTGAAAAATCTGGAGAGGGAGAAATTTGGAATTCTACCATAAATATTTGCTCTTATCCATAGGCCTTCCAATGCGCCTGGTCTCATACCATTCCCAGAGAAACTCCGCCCCCTCCAAGAGTCACTTCTCTTTACTAGCATTCTTCAGAAAAGGACTCAGCCCAATCCTTTTCTCTTTCTGGCCTTGGCAGACCGAAGTAAAGTCTGTTTAAATCAAGTGAGTCTTCACAGCATACCCCAGGCCCCGTGTGAAGGGAGTGGAAATCATGATTAGATTTCAAATCTTGCTATTTTTATCTGATCCCATCATTAATTAGAATTACTTAGAATGAGTGTTTGATCTTATGATGATGTCAGCTTACTTCATAGTGGGTCCAAGACCTTTCAGTAGATACAAATCAGAATTGGGGGGTGGGGGGGATCGCCAATTGCGAGCAGGTTTTCCCTCGACTTTGTGGAAATCTAAATAGGCTTCTCCCTCAGGATCAACAGATTTGGAAATCTCCACCAACCCTTAAGTACAGCCCGAAACTCTCATGCTTTCTGGTTTTTACAAACTGTCAGTTTTAATTTTTCTTGAGCAACAAGACGTTTCTTTGTTTATTGGAACCAACAGGGCCAGTAACCATTCTTTTCCAAGTGCTGGATCTTTCCATTCACTTAAACTAAATAAAATATTTCTGGTATGCTCCAGAGAGACAGGCATGCAGGCTGGTAGAACAAGCCTAGCAAGGGTGCCTCCCCAAGGTCATTTCCCAGGGACCAGCCCACTTGCATTGCATTGGTTTTTCAATCATCGCAAACGCAAATTGGATACAAATTTCAATTCCCTTGTGGTAGATTTGGAAGATGCGTTAAAAAAACGAGTAAATTGGGAATTGCAATTCCATGACAACCTCCTCAAACCAAAGCAAACAAACCTAGCAGCACCGTGTAGCCCAAGCAAAGAGCTCGCACATCTCTTGGACTGAGGAGCGTGGCTATCCCACCCTGAAGAAGTGAGTTGTTGGGGAGTGGGAATTTGGCAGCAAGGATGGACCAGGGTGGGTGGTGAGGGTCCTTAGCCCTCAGGGTGGGTGTAAACATAGCAGGGCTCTAAACATCGACCTTTTTCTCAACGGATCCAGGGGCTCTTTGCCGTCTCTTTTCTCAAAAGAACTGTGTCTTAAAGTCGGCCCTCAAAGCAGCTTTGATCCTAGCTGGAGCATGACCCCAAATGGAAGGTTCTCTCTTCATCTCATGGGTGGCACAAGCAGGGAAGTGTTTCTGACCCACCCAGAAGAGCCTTCGAAGAAAGCCATGGCGATCTGATTCAGGAAGGTCGCTGCCTTCAAACACCTAGGAAGCAGTTCCATTTGGCAACACGTGGGGCCGCCAGGAGTCAGAATCAGCTTGCAGACAAAACAGTTTGATTTTTCCCTCTCCTCGGTCAGAAGGCACCAGAAGATGTGAGCACCAAAACGTCTCTGAGGAGAAACAGATTTTTCCCACGATTTTCCCTCAACTATTTTGGAAATTCTTTATTGGATCACCTATTTCCACATGAACACATCTGGTTGGTAGGCAGACGCAAGCAGCCAAGCTAAAGAGCTGTTAGCTTGTTTGTTTTCTTTATGTTGCGTAGTGACAAAGTGGCATTAATGTATGTGCGGCCTCCCACTACTCAATCTTAAAGGGACCCGCCATTTGGGGGAGAATGTCCTTCCATCTTTTGAGTGTCCAATGGCAGATCAATTAGTCCTCTTCAGCCTAATAACGTAGGACCTCTTAACTGGACCACTTGCTAGCCCGCAAATGAGGACAGAAGGAATCACTCTATTGGGTTTGAGTTCCTTTTGCTACTTTGTATGAAATGCTCTTGGGCCAAGTGTTTGAATTCTACGTCAAACCTTGTTCCAAGAAAACCCCCAATTCTCTCGGATGTCTTTGTGATAGAAATGATCGTACGGTAAATGAACTTGATGCCTTTAAGAGCATTTTCACTGAAGGGGGCCACCAACTCTCCTTAGGACAAACTTCACACATACTGATGAGGTAATGGAAGTTCAGAGAATTTAATTATTTTATTTTTTTAAACATTTTATTAGGGGCTAAGAGAATTTTATTTAGAGGAATCCAAAGTCAAATTGCATGGAGGGTCTTAAATCTTATACCACCTATCCCAAGGCTCAAGGTCGAGCCCTGGTGGTGTAGTGGTTAAGCTGCTAACACAAGGTCAGCAACTGATGAGCCTTTCTACTCCCATAAAGAGTCACAGTCTCAGAAACCCACAGGGGCCACTCTACCCTGTCCTATAGGGTTGCTATGAGTCAGCACGGATTTGATGGCAATGTGCTTGGTTTGGTTTTCATGCTGCATCTGCAGGCTGATCGAGGCTGGGCTCAGCTGGGCGGTTTTGCTTCAGGTGGTTCTGCTGGCTCCGCTCCTCACTGTACATTGAACTTCAACTGTTTCCTCCATGTGTGTTCTTTCACCCAAGCAGACGATGCAACAGCTACTAATAAGAGGCTCCTATCATGGAGACGGCAGATGCTCAGGACAGAAACATGCGATATATCTTAGGAGCTAGGCTCAAAACTGGGACAAGTGTGTCACTTCTGGTCACATTCCATTAGCCAAAGCAAGTCCCATCGTCTCACCTAATATCAGTAGGGCGGAGTTCCACCTTTAAAGAGAGGAGCTACAAAGTCACATGGCAAGGGACCTAGATCATGTGATGTCATCCAAAAGTTCAATGAGTCCAGATAACACTGGCCAATACACATTTTGGTGCCTCAGATGTTAGATGTCTCTTGGTATAATTGACTTGATGAATTGAAAAATGGCACCAACTTTTCTCACACCAGCTCTAATTTTGGGGATACAGAATAGGTGCAATATGACACTTCTCACTCTGATCATCCATAGAAAAGCAGGGTGTTTTAGTGTAGTGTTAGATAGCCCGAGATAGAGGACGTACACTGGCTTTGCTTAAAGTAGTTGGCGTGGCCCTAAATATTTGGGTCGAGATTTGCTTCTCATAGTGTCCTCTGCTCCAAAGATGCATTTGAGCAATGCAAATTACATGAACTTGGAATTTTCCACGAATACCACTTCACCTTTATTAGGCACTGAATAGCAAGCAGTTCCAATATGTTATCTTAAAAAGAGGTCAGAAAGCAGAGTTACTGTACAATAAATAAGGAGCCCGGTGGTGCAGTGGATTATGTGTGTGACTGCTAACCACAAGGCCAGCTATTTGAGCCCACCAGCCACTCTGCAAGAGAGCAATGTGTCTTCCTGCTCTCATGCACGTTGACAGCCTCAGAAACCCACAGGAGAAGTTCCCCTCGGTCCTGCAGCCTTGTCTGACTGGTAAGAGATCTCATTGCCTGACTGGTAAGGAGGATGACAATAAATAGAGATGCAAATGCTCTGAAACCTAAAACAAGTCTATCAAAGATCAAACTCCTTTATTAAAATTAAAATGTTCCTGTCTTGTTACAAGATGGCACAGCTTCTCCACCTGTGCACAGAAATGCTTAAAAGAAAAGTTAGAACTTTTTTTCTTATAAGGAAGCTCACCTCTGGAACACTTAACATAAATTATCCATTCACTTCTATAAGAGGGGATACCCCCCCCCACACACACACCCCCACACACAATGGGAAGAAAAAAACATCTGCTGGCCAGAGTTTTCATAGTAAGTGGTTTTCTTACTAGGCGAGCATTGAGCAACTCGCTCTGAGTTAGTGCACCCAGTGGCATCACCTGGGAAGGTTCTCTCTAGTCACAGTGAATTTTTTCGTAAAAGCAGTTTCGCTCAAACCTCATTTTTTTGTGATGGCCAATTGAGAGAATAGCATGTGGCTGTGAAATTTTGTTTCCTGCTGAGGAAAAATGCTGCAGAAACTGTTGTGATGTTGAACACAGCTTACAAGGACAGGGCTAAGGGAAAAACTCAATTGTCAAAGCAGTTTTATATGTTTACATTTTACATTTTCCCAAACAGATGAAAGTGTCAACAACATTTGTGCACTCGTGCTCGGAGACTGACAACAGACCATTGAAAAGATGGGGAAGTTTAGACTGTCTTGCAGCTGGGGCTCAGCAAATTTTAACAGAAGATTTGGGAATGAAAATTACTGTGAACTTTGTGCCTCGGGTTCTGACTAACCAGCAAAAAGAGAGCTGAGTGGAAACGTGCCTTGCTTCTGAATAACAGCTCTAAATTGGCCCAGACTTTCCCCCAAGGTCATTACTGGCAACAAGACATGAAGCTATTCTTATGACCCTGGAAGGAAACATCAGTCAAGCCATTGTCACCTCGTCAAGTGAAATCAAAGATCAAGACGATGCTCCTTGGTTTTTTTTTTTTATGTGAAGGGGATAGTGCATGCAGAGTTCGTTCCACCAGGTCAGACTGTTCATCAAGCTTTCTATCTAGAGGTTCTGAAAAGATAACATAATGGGTGCGACAAAAAAAGGTCTGATTTGTGGCAGACGGGGGATTGCTTTTGCCACCATGCAGTCATCTCTGTATGCCAGTTTTTGGCAAAAAAACCCAGCATGCCTCTCTTGCCCCATGCACTTTACTCACCTGACCTCACTCCATGCAATTTCTTTTTGTTTCTGAGAATGCAATACAGAGGGACATGAAAGGACAGCAATTTGATGACATAGAAGAGGTGATGTAAAAAATGAGGGAGGTGCTGTCAGCCATCCAAACAGATGAGTTTGAAAAACATTTCCAAGAATGGAATCACAGATTTGACACATGTATTAAGTGTAGTGGAGAGTACTTTAAAGATGGTAAAGCTGTTTTGTAAAAACAAAAATTAAATACATAGCTTTGAAAACAATATATGTTTTCTTTGTGGGAGGTACTCCCTGGTATATTCAAATGCATTCTGAAATGTCTACAGCATAATTTAAAGAAGAAAATGTAGATCTCCAAAATATTTAAGAAAATTACTATGAGGTCTTCTATCTCCGGCAATTTAAATAATCGTCACACCTTCCATCTATGAGCCTTTTCAGTTTTCTTGTTTTTTGTCTTTTCCACTTTTTGAAAGCTGGTGTTCTGGTTTTGCAGTAGCCAATTTTAAGTCTCTGTATAAATTATACAGGCTCCCATACCAAAATGAAGAAACCCAGGGCTCTCTAATCAAGTCTAACTCACAGGGACTCTATAGAACAGTGGAACCTTCCCTTTAGAGTGCCAGACCTTTAAAGATTTCAAAGGTTGCAGAGAGAGCCACTGGCCTTCTGAATGCCAGATCAAAGCCGAACCACGCGCCGCCCTGGGCCCCCACACAGTTTCCCTGGGAAGGCCCTTAATACCGAATCCTTTTTCAAATATTTCTGGCCTTTTTTGTCTTATGTTGTACTTCGTGGGTCTGCATCCTTCTCATCTTTAAAACTAGGATGATAATTTAATAAATTATTATAGCTTAATAGTCGCAACTGTCGTAAAACACCATAGCTAGGAAACTAGAGCAGATGCTGCTGATCAAGTTCAGTTTTCCGAATCAGCACCCCAAGCAACCCCAGGAAGAAGCCTAAACACCAAGACATCAAGAAAAAAATTTGCTGGGCTGTGAAATGACTAGTAGTATGCAGGTGCATTTTGTTTTTTGGAAGGCGGGGCAGTTGTTTGACTAGAGAATAATTTTTACTTAGATTAATAATTTGGAAAATATAAAAATCCTTCAAAATTCCTCAGTTTATATTTTTCTCCTACACACGGATTTTGTTTCAATTAATTAAAATCAAACTACTTATGTTTTTCACTCTGATTTGTCTCACCAAAATATAGTTAAACCCTTTCCATATCATTAAAATTGTTTTACAAACAAAATGTTAAGAGCAGTAAAATATTCCATTATATCAGGGAATAAAATATTCCATTATATAAAGTTTTATCAAATCACTCAAGCTATTTTTATCTTTATTTGTTAATCTGCTTATAATAGTGTTCCATACACTGTTCATAAGCACATCTTTTTTAAAAAATGAAGTTTATTGGCATGTAATTCACAAAATATGCAATTCAATGGTTTCATCATATTAAGAAGTGCTGTATACTCATCACCACAGTAAAGTTTAGAACATTTTCTTTGTTCTTGCTCCCACCCTTCCACATACCCCTTTGTAGTGGTTACTTCTTGGGCTGTGATCCACTCGGTTGGCAGTTTGAAACCACCAGCGGCTTCTCGAGCGAAAGACTGGACTTTCTACTCCCGTAAACAGTTATAGTCTCTAACCAGTGGTTCTCAACCTTCCTAAAGTCACGGCCCTTTAATAGTTCCTCACATTGTGGTGACCCCCAGCCATGAAATTATTTTCATTGCTACTTCATAACTGTAAATTTGCTACTATTATGAATCGGGTGACCCCTGTGAAAGAGTTCGACCCCCAAAGGGGTCTCGACCCACAGGTTGAGAACCACTGCTCTACATGAGTCAGCTTTGACTCGATGGCAGTGACCTTGGTTTGGCGTCCCTTGCCACATCTCCAAAGAACCATTGATCCAGTGACTGGATCTACAGATTTACCTATCCAGGATTTCATAGATTCGCCTATCCAGGATTTCAACATTTTACATTGAAAACAAAAACCTAACAGCAATAACAAACTAAAACAGAAAAACCTCAATCAAAGCAGAAAAGATGAAAAACGAGAACAAATTTAAAATGGGTCAAAAGGAGATCAAATAATACGGTGGTAAATTTTTACCTAACTGCATCTGCAAGAATCCATCTCCCAATGTGCCTACACGACAGCAACACTAGTCACTTCCCTGATCTACGGTCAGAGGGGATTCACCAGAGACTTGAGCCACATGTATTTCCCCTTTTTCTTTTTTTTCCCCCAACCGAAACAAATTTAAAATGGGCCAAAGGGAGTAAAAGCATCTTGGGAAACAACTAAAACATAATGAGAGTATGTCCCAGATGTTGATAAAATTCTGGGTTTTTTGTTTTTTTTTTTTCAATTTTACTCGCATAAATGCCAAACCACTCCATTTGTTTGTTTGTTTTTTCTAGCCCATAAAGCCAGGAGAGGAATCTGAATTCGGTAGTGCCATCGAAAGTCACAATGACTTAAAAATGGACACCTATTGATTAGTTATCTTGTAATGAATAAAACTCAAAACTCACTGCCACTGAGCCGACGCCAGCTCACAGTGAGCCTGTGGGACCGGGAACTGTGGGTTTCTGAGGCTGTAAACTGTTCAAGGGATAGAAAGCCTCCTCTTTCGCCTGTGGCGCAGCTGGTGGGTTTCAAATGCTGGCCCTGCCACCGAGGCGCCTTTGTAATGAATATTATCATGTACTTTCTTGGTAACACTTTCCAGGGGTTTTCTTTGAAAATTTGATATTGTTGTTGTTCTAAACAGCACCACCAGGTAGACTGGTGTTGCTGCGGGTTGATTTCCACCACTCATAGTGATGCTATGTGCAAATAGATGGAAGCACTGCCCTGCCCTGCACCAGCCCCAGGGTCTTTGCTATGTTGAGCTTATTGTTGCAGACACGGTGTGAGTTCATATCATCGAGGGACTCCCCTTGTTTCCTGACCCCCTGCTTTACCAAGCATGCTGTCCTTTTCCAGAGCCTAGGCTCTCCTGAGAACATATCCAAAGGATGTGAGCGGAAGTCTCGTCATCCTTGCCTCTAAGGAACATTCGGGATGCATTTTCCCCCAGACAGACTTGTTTTCCTGGCAGCCCAAAGTATATTTGATATTCTTTACCAATACCATAATTTCAAAGTTAGTACTTCTTCTTCAGTTGTCCTTAGGCATTGTCCAGCATTCACGCATGATGCAATTAAAAACACCATGACTTGGGTCAGGCGCAACTTAGTCTTCAAAGTGACAGCTTTGTTTTCTAAGACTTAAAATAGTTCTTTTGCAGCTGGTGTGCCCAAAGCAGTCTGTTGTTTGATTTCTTGACAGCTGCTTTCTTGGGCATTGATTGTGAATCCAAACAAACACAATCCTTGACAAGTTCAATCTTTTCTCCATTAACCGGTATTTTGACATTGTTTATTGGTCCAGTTGTGAATATTTTTGTTTGACTTATGTTAATGTGTCATCTCCACAGAAGGTTGGAGTCTTTCATCTTTATCAGTGAGTGCTTCAAATCCTCTTCTCTATCAGAAAACAAGATTGCGTCATCATCTGCATATCACTGGTGGCTAATGAGTCTACTGCCAATCTGTACGCACTGTTTCTTCCTCAGAGGCCATCTTCTCTGATTATTTTTCTCAGGTTGCACTTAGAATAAGCAAGGTAACCGGATACAACCTTGACACACACCTTCCCTGATTTTTAAATTACCGAGTATCTCTTAGTTCTGTTTGAAAGATTTCCTTGTTGGCCTACGAACAGGTTCCATATAAGCACAATGAAGGATTCTAGAATTCCCATTCTTGATCTGTTATGATCCACATTAGAGGAGTCTTTGTTTAATCGATAAAACTCATGTAAGCATCCTTCTGGAATTCTATGTTTTCATCCAAAATCCGCCTGACATCAGCAATAATGTCCCTCATCCCTTGCCCTCCTCTGAATCGGGCTTGAAGTTCTGGGAATTCACTGCTGATATACTGCCACAACTCCTTAAGGATTAGATCTTGAGTGTAACAAGCTGGACTATTCTGGTAGTACAGTGGTTAAGGGTTTAGCTGCTAAACAAATGTTGGCAGTGTATTAGAAGATATAGAGTCTGGGTGTTAAAAAGCTTGAAGTTAAACAAGCATCCATGTAGCTGGGAAGCAACAAAGCCCCCATGTAAGAAGCACACCAGCCTGTGTTATCATGGGGTGTTGAGGGGATCAGGGATCAGGCATCAGAAGACCCAAAGCAAACAATCATATCAATATGAACAAGGGGGTCAGTTCAGAGTAGAGACCCAAAGTCCATCTGTATACAATTAATTGGACATCCCCTCACAGAAGGGTCCCAAGGAAGGGACGAACCAGCCAGGGTGCAGTATAGCATGGACAAAACACACAATATTTCTCTAGTTCTTTAATGCTTCTCCCCTCCCCCCACTATCATGACCCTAGTTCTACCTTACAAATCTGGCTAGACCAGAGCATGAACACTGGTACTGATAAGAGTTCTAGACACACGGAATCCAGGACAGATAATGAGAGTAATGATACCATGAGGGGAGGGGGAAGGTCAGGGGAGAAGGGGAAGAAAAGGGGAACCGATCACAATGATCAATGTATAATCACAACCCACCCCCACTCCCCAAAGGGGACGAACAACAGAAAAATGGGTGAAGGGAGAGAGAGGATGGTGTAAGATATGAAAATAACAATAATTTATAATTTATCAAGGGGTCACGAGGGTGGGATGGTAGGGGAGGGAGGAAAAAAAGAGGAGCTGATACCAAGGGGTCAAGTATAAAGGAAACACTTTGGAAAGGATGATGTCAACATATGTACAAGTGTGCTTGATACAATTAATGTATGGATTGGTATAAGAGCTGTAAGAGCCCTCGATAAAGTGATTTTAAAAAAAAGAGTTGGCAGTGAGGACTAGGCTCATTCTGGTCCAGCCCCCTACTGA
The DNA here is from genome assembly GCF_050624435.1 of Tenrec ecaudatus. Classification (NCBI taxonomy): domain Eukaryota; kingdom Metazoa; phylum Chordata; class Mammalia; order Afrosoricida; family Tenrecidae; genus Tenrec; species Tenrec ecaudatus. Next base: position 17,445,955 of record NC_134544.1, read on the forward strand.
GAATTTGCATTTCCATGTAAGATGCATTAAATAAAACCAATATTTTAATAACATTTGATGTATATATTCTAACATATATACATAAGAATCACCTGGGGATCGTATTAAAAATGTAGATTCTGATTCAGTGTAACTGGTATGGAAATGAAAATTCTCAGTAGGGGGTTGAACTGGAATGAAGCCATTTGAAGCCCAGAGCTAGCCCAGTGCGAGGAGCCCAGGTGGTGCGGTGGGTTGTGGTCCGTTGCACTGCTAACCAGAGGTCAGCAGGTGGAACCCACCAGGTACGCCGAGAGAGGACGATAGGCCTTTGTGTTAGGCAAGGTTGACTAGAGAAACAAATCCAGAGATACCCATCTATGTGTAAGAGACAACTTTATATCAAGAAGTAATTATGCATAAAAAAACATCCTAGTCCAGTCCAGATCAAGTCCCTAAGTCTGATATTAGCCCATAATTGCTCTTCAGACTCATGCCGCACATGTAATGATGCCGAATGCAGGAAGATCCGAAGGCCAATGAGTTGAAAATCCTGTGGATCCAATGGCAGTGGATGCATTTCCAGGGCTCTGGCTGCCGTCAGCATGACTCCATGAGGCTTGTCAATAGGAATGTGAAGCAGACAGAGAAAGGCCTGCCTCTTCTGATGGTGGAATCAAGAGAGAGGAAGTTCCCAGAATCCTCCTGAGAAGGTCACACCCACAAGGAGGGAACATCAGGCTGTGACCTTACTGACAGACTAGATTCCACCTCTTCATTTTTTTAATCAAGTAGACATGAAATTATATAACTATCACAGCTTTCTACTCCCATATAGGGTTACAGTCTTGGAAGCCCACAGAGATGTTGTACTCCTCTCTATGAGACCCTTTATGGGATGGACTCGGTGGCAGTGAGTTTGGCTTTTATGTGCTTCTTTGTTGTAGTGGATTAGGCATTAGGTTGTTAACCAAATGGGAAGGATGCGGCTCTACATTCTGGTAAAGATTTGCAGTCTCAGAAACCCACAAGGACAATTCCACTCTGCTATATTGGGCCATTGTGAGACCGAATCAACTCAATGGCAGTGAGTGAGGGAATGAGTGAGTGAGTGAGCTGTTGACATTTCAGTTTAGGAAACCCCACAGGGCAGTTCTGCTCTGTCAGATAGTGTCATTACATTTGCAATGGCCTCTATGGTCCACAGCAACACCCCTTTGTAGGTTATAAATATGATGAAGCATCCCTCATGAGTACAAGCAGGCACCAAATGGCTCCTCATCTGTCAATTTACCTGACATAGATGTTTGTGGAGCTGGAGCAGCGGCTTACTTGGAAAAGGACACCAGGAAGAGGGGCCAGCTTAGAGCTTGTGGCACCATGGCAGCTGTGGTTTGGTTCTGTGGCTGCTGTCGCTTGGCCTCATCTTCCAGCCACAATGAGGCGTGCAGTCTCTAATCCAGGGCTGGGCACAGATCCTGAAGGTGCCCTGAATGTGCCCTGCTGGCCTCAGGGCTCTGCTCCATCCCTTGGAGCTCCTGACTTACGCCTGGCCCCCTAGGGGTTGCTCAGCCAGTACCTTGAGCCCAGAGACAGTCAAGTGTAGTTGCCAGCTTTCAAGTGCCACAGCAGAGCGAGCATGCTGGCGGTTATTTGGAAGTGATGTGTATGGAATGTACACTTGCATATTTGTTATATAGAGCATGCTGTTTGCACAACATCCAAATCATGTAACAGGATGCATTGTGGGTGTTAAGCAAACAGGCATGCATCTACTCTTACTGGTTAGCTGGAAACAATCCCTGGGCGATGAATGTCTGATTTGCAGACAAAGGCGACTTGCCCTCTAATGTTATATAAACTTGCTCCTGTTGTGGCACGATTGAACCGATTTCTATTTGCAACAAATTCTTCATCGCATGTGCCGCTTTCAATCCTTGACATTTTTCCATCTTTCTAGACTAAAAGCCCAAACCAAACTCACTGCCATCAAGTACTTGCCATCAAGGACTCCCAGCCAGCCCATAGGACAGAGTAGAACGGCCCCTGTGGTTTCTGGGGCTATGACACTTAACTGGAGTAGAAAGCCTCACCCTTCTCTCAAAGAGCAGCTGGTGGCTTCAAACTGCCGACTTTGCTGTTGGCAGCTGAGTGCATAACCCATTATGGCACCAGGGCTTCTCCTATTGCACAAAGTAAGGCAAAATGAGAACCATATATGCCTGGTCCACCTCACCTATAAATTCTTAGAGATGCACTTAGGAATGGCTCACATCTAGCAACCTAGGGATGGCCTGTAATGAAAACAGAACCTGGTTTGCTATGGTCGGATGGCATTCATTAGTAGGTTCACGGAAAGTTCCCCTTTGGTCACTCACTCACACATCTTCTGTTTAAATCCCAAACTTCAAGAGTATCAAGTTGCATTCTGAGACCATGGCATCACTCTGTAAAATGTCCCATCATTCGTACTGGAACCTCCGGGGCAAATGCTGTTTCCTGGACCTTTCCCGGCGTTCTCTGGATTTTTCTCTGACTTGCAGCCTGAGGCCTCTGGCACAGTCTAGTAGGTCGATGTGGCACAGAGATGTCAATTGAAACAGCACGTTTACTTAATAACCCCTCATGTGACCCAAAATCTGGCTAGTTGGGTCCATCCCCGCTGCAAATAGACCCAAGATGTTTCCCCAAACGAGGCATGCTGAGACGTGTCTGCTCCAGCGCAGTGCAGCCTGCACCCCAGCCGACACTGGACTCCTAGACCGCCAGAGGGCTCTGCAATTGCGGGGTTCTTCATCATCAAGTGAGGGTTCCCCCTCTCCTCATTCCTGATAAGCAACATTGGGCCATGAGCATCTTCCAGACAGCACATGCATACACCCGAAAATGCCTTAATGAAGTGACTACCACTATAAAATCATGACAGGCAGGCATGTTTGGTGGCTGACTTCTGAATGCTTACGTACAGTCTGCTATGCTGATAGAAGATCTTTGTGGTATGAAGAGTTGGTAGTATGTAAAATAAACTCACAGATGGGTGTATAAAATAGTCCTGGATTGTGTTCAATAAAGATAGGCGTCAAGGCTAAGAACCCTCATAAGATACTTTTTCTGTGGCTCCATCATCATCGAGTCGATCCGGACTCCTCCTGACCATCTAAAACAGAGGAGAGTAGTTCCGGTGCCTCTCAGAGGATGTGGCTCTTTCCTGGAGCAGGCGGCCTCATCTCCCTCCCTGGATTCGGAGTGCTACTGGGTAGCCACCATGCCGTCAGGGCTCCTTGCCTTTAGTTGGGACTGATGAAAGAGCACGTGGCTTGATGTGTTAATAATATGCTTTTCAGTAGAATTGAAAGCACCGTGCACCTGTTATTTGGTTCTTTGCCCTGTCTTGAGGTCGGCTCTTCATTTTATAGGAGGGGAATCTGAGACGGAGAGATAATTATTTTCTTATGATCTCCAAGCCCTGGATAACATTAGATGCTCATATAGGAGATGTGCAGTCACTAGTGGGCACAGAAGCCTGTCTCCAACGCGTTTGTTGAGCGCACGTTATACATGTAGGCCCAGTGCTCTGTCCTGTGGAATCTCTCCACACAGGACCTACAGTCACAGTAGTCTTTGTGCTGGGGACCAGTATTTCTGTTTTAAAGATGAGCTAGTAAGAAGCAAAAGGGGCGCAGACGTGATTCAGGGGTAAAATGATTGTTTTCCATCCATGCGGGACCTGAGACGATTCCCAGCTAATGGGTGCATCTCATGAGCCACTGCCACCAGTCTGTGGACGTTGAGTGTCACTATCATGCTGAACAGTGGAGCTTCCAGACAAGATGGCCTAGCAAGAAAGGCTTGGTGACCTATGTGCAAACACGGCCCAGTGCAAACCCTCTGGATCCCAGTGGTCTGATCCGCAACTGGTCACTGGGATTGTACAGGACCGGACAGCGTTTGTGCGTGGTCTCCCCGTGAGCTGCAGACTGGCTGGTTGGTAGCTACCCACAAAATCAATACTAAGGGACAAACCCCGGCTGTGCACCATCGCGTGACTCTGGAATCTCTGTTCTTCTAGGACTGGGTGGCTCCCTAGTACACCCCTCGGCCTTCCTTCCCATCACATGAGATGCTCTTGGTCTATCCAAACCGCCAGTTTGCGCTTTGTTAGAATGAGCATCACGTGGGACTATCAGTTACACTGCCCTCCCCATGAGCGTATTCCAGGAAGACTTGGAGAACGAGAGGAAGAACAAGTGGAAGTCACGTTAGCCGGAAGCGACTGCGCCAAAACATGCCTGCGGGCCTTCCGCCGCCATCACGCCACACTGCCTTGTCTCAGCAACATATCACGGACAGATGGAAGCTTCCCCCCGCCCTCCTGCCCCCAGAGCAAAACAAGACAACCAAGCAGCTGACTCTCGTGGCAGAATTATATGAGGTGTTAGAAAATGAGCCAGCATAGCATTCCTTGATGGGGAATGTACGACATGGGAGGAATGGCTGGCTGATTCCATCACCATCAAACCGCTTCCCAAGGCTGCTCCCTCTGTGAACGTTTCACGGGGGAGAAGAAGGCGAAGCTGTTTTCAGTCTGTTCTCAGCGATCGGTGCCTCCCGGGGAGGAAGACACTGTTGCTCTCCCATGTTCTTCACCTGTTTGCTTTCCTTGGATCCCAGAGCGGCCAGCCCCTCTTCCACTCAGCCTTCCAGCCCAACTGTGTCGTGGGGGAGAGCTGCGAGCGCAGCTTCCATGTCTATCCTCTCCTTTCCCAGGGCTCGGCGCGTCTGGAGAGGTGGCCAAGCAGACAGCTGTCCTCCAGGAAGCAGGCCAGGAAGCACCCGGTGACTCTGTTCCCTCCTCTCTTCCCCCATCATTTGAGGAAAGGCTTTTGTTCATGGCCTCAACGAAACCTCCCGAGATTTATAAGGTTCCTTGCTTTTAAGTCCTAAACCTGGGCTCTGGGGTCTAGTCAGATCCGATGTGGCCGTGGACTTGTGCTCTGAGGGACAAAGGATGAGGCTGTCTACGCCCATCAAGGAAAAAAGAAAAGCAATGTCTAGAAAATTTTTTAAAATTAAAAAAGAAAGAAAATTGGATGGATGGAAACGGCAGGTAGGACAGCAATGGTAAGAGTTGACCCATTGCAGAAATTGTAACCCATGTCACAGAACAATTTGTGTCGTCATCGTTGAATGGGAATCTAATTTGCTGTCTAAACTTTCACTTAAAATCAATAAAACATACCCCAAAAATTCCTCTCCCCCCCCCCCCATAAAAAAAGAAGAATCCCAGCCTGGGAACCTCACAGGGGCAGTCTGACTCTGCCTGTAGGGTCACTGCGGGTCAGCATTGACTCAGGGCAGTGAGTTTGGGTCTTGATCTAGTAACCGCCCTCCCCGGGGCCGTCCCTCACCCACCAGCTGCGTCCCTGGCTCGGGCACATGTCCATGTGTTCAGGTCTCCTCCCAACTCTTTCTGGTTGTCTGACATCGTGGCCCCAGGCATGTCACATTCCATCGGACTGTCAGAACCTGGGTACCATGACATCACCTGGCTTAGCCAATGAATGGTGAATGGCAAGAAGTGGCCACAAACCCCACTGAGGCATGGACTTCGGTTCCCTTCCTCTGTCTTTAAAGGAGTCCCAGGCCTCCTTTGTGGGAAAAACACAGGCTGCCCAGCCTAATCAGCCAGGCCCCCCCAGTAGCTCCAAGGGCGGATGGGGCGCAGACCTCACAGTGCAATGATGGTGACAGGTACGAAGGCTCATGAGAGGACCACGGCCTATCCAGTGATGGGATGTGGAATATGTTCTCAGGTCAAGATAGAGAGCCGTCAGATAGGTAACAGCCAGTATGTGCTTCCTCAGTGCAGACCTCGCCTGTTTGATCCCAGCCTCCACCACCGCTTGCCAGTCAGGCAGCCTTAGACAAATGGTTGGCCTCCCCTGCCTCAGTTTCCTCATCTATAAATGGGTATAACACACTTTCATGACAGGGCTAGTCTGAGGACTGAGACGCGTGTGAGGGAATGGCATCACGCATCAGAGCAAGGACTACTGGGATTGCTATTGTGGGTTGATAGGGCCCAGGCTTCACCTTGGATGAGGCCCCAGGTTCCCAGTGGGTGCTCATCAGTTGTCAGAGGTGGGAAGACTGTGCGTCTAATCCCCGGTCTGGCACCTACCAGGCAGTCCTAGCAGGAGATAGTGGTATCACCAGACGACTCCGCCGCTGTCAGGGACACCCACGTGGCCATCAGCAAAGGCCCTTCACGTGGGAAGATGTACAGTGATGGGTGCTCCAGGAGGGGTTTTTAAAGTGAGCTTGAGTTTCAGTTCGTTCCCGGTGGGGGGATAGGGAGAACAACAAAAGACACCACTTTTTCCAATAAAAAGATTTATTAAATTAAAAAAATGACACCACTGTTTCCTCAACACAGAGCTTGGTTTCAAGACCCGAAGCTTCCCCCTTGCAGGATCTACAGCCTTGGGAAGGCTTATGTTAAATCTTACCATTCTCTTTAAATCCCCTGAACTGCTGCTCTGAGTTGTCTTAACCTTGACCTTCTATTTCAGGGTATTCAGGCCAGAAGGAAAATAGAGGCGTCTCCAGAATAATTCCCATGACTACACATTTCCTCCTCCTGCAAAGGTCCCACATGGGCAGAGAGGCACGACTCCCACATGTTCAGAAACGCCTTGCTTTCCAAAGATGAGGGGTGAAGCTGAACGCCTCCCTCCGGGGAGAGTTTCAGACAGGCAACTGCACCACCAGCTCCCCCGCTTCTTTCCTCGCAGCATTGAGCACAGCCGCTTGCTAACAGCTGTGGGGGTAAAGCACACAGGGACTGTTTAGTTTGGGCAGTTTTAAATCACTTGCCTTTTGACCCCTTTCTTTGGGGTCTGATTGAACGTGGGTCGTGTTTTTGCAAGAAGTGAGAAATCAATAAATGGAGAGCCATGAGCTGTCACAGGGGTAGCCGAGGTCCTCAAAGAGTCGGGGGTGTTGTGTGCCTTGGGGTCACAGACAGGAATCCCCAATTACATGTTTTTTTCAAGAATCCAGGTCCTTACTTCGAGTAGGTATGGTGGGGGAAGGAGTGATGTGATAGGCCTTCTGGCGGCCCCACTAAGCTATGTGTGTACCCCGCTGGCTGGCTTCACATCACAGTTCATTCATCAGGAAGAGAGGGCTCTTAGGTCCTCTTGAGAACAGGCTGTGAGAAACAGATGACTGGTGGCCTCAACGTCCTCCTTCTGGCTTTGTCGGGTCCTCCTAGTGAGAGGGCTGCCCACCATTCACTCACTCACTCACTCACTCACTCACCCACTCACCCCTCATTGCCAACCAGCCAGCATTGAACCAACAGGCTTTAACTCTTGGATGACTCATGGACATACAAGTATATTATCCACCAACAACTTCAGCATCTCAGGATCCTGGTGGCATGTTGGACTGCTAGCCACAGGTCAGAGGTTCTAAACCACCAGGTGCTCCACGGGAAAAAGATGGAGTCTTTTCCTCCGGTAAGTAGAGGTACATTCTCGGAAACTCCCAGGGGCCAGTTCTTCCCTGTCCTGCAGGGCTGCTGTGAGTCAGAGTTGACTCAATGGCAGTGCATTGCTGAGGCTTCTTGGGGAGCCCTGGTGGTATAGTAGGTTACAAGATGGGCTGCCACCTGCAGGGCTGGCCATTGCGAAGCACCAGCCACTCCTCGGGAGGAAGATGAGACTTTCTACTCTGACAAAGAGTTACAATCTTAGACAGCCACAGGGGCAGTTCTACTCTGTCCTACCGGGTCTCTAGGAGTCAGAATGGACTCGGTGGCAGTGCTGCTGCTGCTGCTACTACACCTGCCGAGAGAAGCAACACAGGGCTCACAGCAGACTGAAGATGGGACAAGAGATTTGGTCCAGGTCGGCAGCAGATGAGCTGAAGGTGTGGCAGAAAGGAACGAATGCAGACAGAGTGGAGGGTTGGCAAGGTGGCGCATGTCAGGCCTATGTGACATGCTTAAATCAGAGAGATGCATGAAGCATATGGGTGCAATGAAGCGTATGGGTGCTAGGGAGTTGTCCTAGAAAAATGCCAGACTCTGAGTGGCTCCTACGAACAGAGAGCCCTGGCGGGATTGTGCGGTAAGCACTGGAATGCGAATAGCAAGGTGAGTGGTTCAGAACCACCACCACTCCACGGCAGAGAAAGGGTGCTATCTTCACCCACAGATTCACAGGCTCGGAACCCCTGTGTGAGGCAGCTCTGAGTTGGAAGGGACTCGGACAGCGGTGAGTTTGTTTTTATTTTTGAGGATGAGGATGAGGGTAGGCATTTACTGTCTCCTGGTGCTGGAGACCAGAGGTCTGGATCAGGGTCTCAGCAATTCCAATTCCTTCTGGCGAGACTAGGAGAGACAATTTCCTGCCTCCCTCCTGGCTTCCGGTGGCTCCTAGAAATCCTGTGCGTTCCTTGCCTTTCTCTGCAGCTGCCTTTGTGGACACATGGTTGTCACTCCTCTGCCACTCTTGGTGGATCTGGGTTTCTTTTTTAAAGACACTGGTCATACAGGACGAGGACCCGCCCTGCTCCAGTGTGGGCTCATGCTACGCCATCAGGTAGAGAGCAGCGGTGGGTCAGGTGAGATGAGACCCCAATGAAGAGTACAAAGAAAGCTGAAGTCAGAAGCAGGCTGCAGTGGCGAGGGAGCAGGACTGATGAGAAGACCAGAGGTGGACTGAAGAGCAGGCACTTGGAGGGAAAGGATTACACCACTGGATTTAAAAACAGGAGATATGATTGGGCATTCCCTCCCAAAAGGGACACACAGCGGGGGCGAGTCATCGAGGGTGCAGTGTAGCACCAAGGGGACACACAACCTTCCTCTAGTACTTTAATGCAGCTTCCTGTCCCACTATCAGGACACCAGTTCTACCCCCCAAAATCCTGCTAGACCAGCATGTGTGCATGGGTACAAATAAGAGCTTTCAACACACAGAATCCAGAAGACAAACCCCTCAGAAACCATAACGGGAGTAATGATTCCATGAGGGTATGGATGAGAAGGGAAGGGGAGGTGGGGAAAGGGGAACTGGCAGCAATGATGGATGTATAACCACCTGTCCAGGGGGACAAATAACAGAAATGTGGGTGAATGGATACATCGGATGGCATAAGATGTTTTGTGTGTATGTGTGTGTGTGTGTGTATATATATATATTTTTTAAGGGTTCATGGGGGTGGTAGGGTAGAAAAGGGAGGGAAGAAAGAGGAGCTCATATCAAAGGGCTCAAGTAGAAAGAAAATGTTTTGAAAATGATAATGGCAACGTGTGTACAATTTCACTTGATATAACTGATTTATGGATTGTTACAATATTTGTAAGAGCCCCCAATAAAATGATTTAAAACAACAACAACAACACACACACACACACACACACACAAAACACCCCAGAGATTTTAAAAAAACTTAAGCAAGAGTCCAGAAGTCCTGGTTGTCTGCTTGGAGCCGGATTTCCCAACCTCAACAGTCTTGCCACTGGGAGCTGGCGGGCTCCTGGGTAGGAGCGAGTGGAGCTAGCTCTTCAGCATCATAGGACGCTCAACTGCTTGACCCAGTTGGTGCCATCGCACACAACAACCTCAAATGCATCCAGAAATATAAAATCCCAAACCGTTCGCTGTCCAGGCGGGCTCAGACACATAGCAAGCCTGGAGTGCAGGGTGGAACTAACGGCCCGTCGGATTCCACAGCTGGCATCTCTAAGGAAGCGGACTACCCTGGATTTCTCCCAGGGACCAGCTGGCGAGTTTGAACCGCCGACTTTTCAGTTGGCAGCTCTGTACTTCACTACTGCTTCAGTAGGGTACCTCAAACATCTCCAGAAAGTGCAGCATGTCCCCTGGGCGACAAAATGCCCCCGTGGCAACCACTGGTTTAGAAGAAGAAACAGGATTGGGGAACGAGGAGGGATAGTCCTGGAGGAAGAGTCTCAGGAGGCTCAGTGACCATGATGTCGGGGGACAGAAAGTGAGGCGAGTGGAGGGTAAGGGCTGGGATCTGACTACAGGGAGAGTAGTCACAGCACAGAGGACTGACAGACAGTAGGCGGGAAGGTGAGTGAAAAGCAGATGGAGCCCAGGAAAAACCCCCAGGGGAAACTGAGCAGCCTGGCTAAGAAGGAGGGGCAGGGGCCAGAGAGGGAACTGACTTCAAAGCAGGCCACTTAGGGGACTTAGTGTCCGGTGACTGACCCGCTGGGTCAGGGCCCATTAGCCCGCTATCAGGATGGGAGGACCAGAGCCAAAGGCATGTCAAACTGCAAACAGAACTTTCAGGCTCATTATAATGACACCAGATAAGCATTGGAACTGAAAGAAGATTCAGAAGGTCCCAGCTCCCTTGCTGGTCATTTATCATGGAGCTCATCAGTGACTTCAAACCAAATAAACATCACTACAAGATACACGCAGGTCTCAGCCCCATCGGCCAAGCAGAAAGAAAGTAAACAACCACTCTAATCTACCGCAAACAGACAGGGATGCTCACCAATTAAGTGAAGGAAGCCGAGTCAGCGGTTTTCTCAGGCCTCCAGTGGGACTCGGGACTTGGTGCTGGCGGTGAGATTAGCTCTGGAGGCGGCAGACCCATGCTGACCTCCCTGCAGCCCCTGCAGCACAGCCTGCGCCTCCGAGTGCAGGGGAGTGAGCGCATGCTTGGGTGAGAGTGAGCAGGGTGCGTGTCAGAATGTGTGTGTCGTGTGCATACAGTGTGGAGGTACGAGTGAGAATGTTATGTGTGAGGGTGACTGCGAGTGTGTGGTGTGCAGGTGTGAGTGGGGGTGAGCATGCGGTGTGTGGAGATGAGTGTGAATGGTAAGTGTGTGGGTGTGATGGTGGAGGGTGTGTTTGGTGTGAGGGTATGATTGAGTGTGAGGTGTTTCATGTGTGAGTGTGTGGTGTGCAGGTGTGAGTGGGGGGTGAGATTGTGCAGTGTGTGGAGATGAGTGTAAATAGTAAGTGTGTGGGTGTGAAAGTGGAGGGTGTGTATGGTGTGAGAGTGTGACTGAGTGTAAGGTGTGCATGGTGTGTGTGTGTGGTGTGCAGGTGTGAGTGGGGGGTGAGATTGTACGGTGTGTGGAGATGAGTGTAAATGGTGTTTGGTTGTGGGTGTGATGGTGGAGGCTGTGAATGGTGTGAGGGTGTGACTGAGTGTAAGGTGTGCATGGTGTACAGGTGGGAGTGTGTGGTGTGTGAGGACAGAGATCTCTAAGGCTCTTCCACCTTGCCATGGAAACCCGGTAAGCAAACGTGGGTCTTGGCTACTCCTCTTCCTCTCTGCCCTCTGAATTTCGAAGACCTCCTTTCCCGTTGGCAGTGGACACAGTTCAGTTTCACAGCCACGGAGAGAGGTCAGCTAACATCCAAAGGAGAGGGTTCTGGGCCAGGTGGCTGGCACGGCACAGGGGAGGGAGGGGCGGGCCTGCTCCAGCACCAGCCTTGATTCCCAGCAGGATTGGGTCTGCTGGTGGACTTTAGGCCTCCGTTGGCTCTCCTGGAGGCATAGTGGTTACGTGGCAGATGCTCCCATGGCACTAGAGTCTGGGAAGCTCAGAGTGCCTGATAGAGTCACTGCGAGTCAGCATTGATTCGATGGCAGTGAGTTTGAAGGTTTTTTGGGGAGATTGGGGGTGGGGAAGCAAACATCCTGAATGCGATGTGTTCTAGAGAAAGAATCTAGGTGCTAACTTCTCCAAGGGCAGTTGAGTGTAGTGTTGAGAGTGTGGTCTATGCAGCCCACCATGGCCTCTGGGCCTCCTTCCCCTCATCTGTACAGTGCACTGGACAAACTAGTCAGAGCGGTAGCTGCTGTCAGGCCACGTTGCCTGCCCCCCTCCCCCCTCCCCCCTCCTTCTCCCTGAGTCAGTGATGGGCTGTGATAAGATCAGATGGTTACTACTTGTGAAGTGCTTTGAACAATGTCTTCAAGTACCAACTGCTCCACAAATGTTTGCTGCTGTTCTGCTTTGTGCCAAATTCTTGAAAATATTTCACCATCATCCATTACAAACTTGTAAAAAGAAAAATAGCAACCCCAGAGTTTAGACAAGAACCTAGGAGTAGCCAGCTTATGGTTAATGGGAGAGATGGAGGGTGAGAATGTAGGACAGGGTTTTTTAAAAAGTCATTTTATTGGGGGTTCGTACGGCTCTTATAACAATCCATACCCTCATTGTGGCAACCACATTTGTGCAAATTTAGTACAATTTGAAGAATGTCATCTAGGTCATGGAATTGTACATGCAGAGATGGTTAAATTGGTATAATGTTCTGCTACATACATTCTTGGCAGTAACAATATATAGTTGTTATTGTTCATGTTTATATAACTACATTGTCATTTTAAATATTGTTTCCCCACCCAACCACTACCATCAAGTCCATTCCAACTCATAATCACCACTATAGAGGTTCTCTGGGGCTAGAAATCTTCACAGGAGCAGAGAGCCTCATCTTTCTCCCTCACAGGAGCTGTTGGGTTTGAACCACTGACCTTGCAGTTAGCAGCCCAATATTTACTCAGCAGTGCTACCAGCTCCATAAATAGAAACACACACACACACACACACACACACACACACACACACGTGTGTGTGTATAAACCCCGCAAACCCACTGCCACCGAGAGGATTGTGACTTATAGTGACTCTATGTAGGCTCTTTTAAGCTGCAAATCTTCACAGAAGCAGTAAACTCTCATCTTTCTCCTTCGCAGTAGCTGGTGGATTTGAACCACTAAACATGTAGTTAGAAGTCCAATCTTTACTAATCAGTATCACCTGGTCCACCTCTATATATAATGCGTAATTCAAATAGAGGGTTATCCATGCTACAAAACCAAGATAACCATACACACATATATGTGTGTATGTGTATACACCCACATACACACATATAAAATATCCTTGATATTGTACATTGAATAAATACATATAAATATATATGTGCAGAAATGTGGTTCCCTTGGTATTATATGTTGTATCACAGACAGCCCTCTATTTGCATTAAGATGTGAGTCGGTGTTCTAGTAGAACCTAGCACCTTCACCCTGAGTTCTAAGTCTTTTCTATACAATAGGAATGTCATGCATTCTTAGGGTACAGCTGTCCTACGACTGGTAGAATGTAGCCAGGACCTCTGTACATCACTGCTGCAAACATTCCAGTCCTGATACGACGAGGGAAAGCTCAGCAGAAAACAGCACCATGTCACCAATGGATAGATTTGAAGAGAGCCCTGTCACCATGCCAAGATTCTTCCCAGCTGGGCTTTAGCATGCCAGAGCCTCAAGGATGTTGAAACCATGTTTTGACTGAAAAAGATATAAATGTCAGATACGGTCCTCAGAAGCCTAGCTGTTCTCTGAGGGGCAGTATATCCGTTCTAATTTTAAGCAACGGTTATTGGATTTGACCTGTCCCGAGCCTCAGTCACTCCCTGAAGTCTAACAAAAGCCATATGCTAATGATGCCGATGCCAATTCTGCTCCTTCGTGTCGTCAATTCTGTGGCAGGGTGTCTCTAGCCTTAGCCATTTATTTCACAGCCTACCTCTGCTCGAAAGCAAATCAGACGAGACAGAGTGGCTTGTTCGGCACCATTACATATCAACAATGGAGTTGCTGACATGGTGTGTCAGCATAGGGCCATGCTTCATGTGGTCTTCAAAAGCGACTTTCTTGTGAGTAGTACACCAGACCTTTCTTCCTAGGCGCCTTTACTTGGCCTTGAGCCTGTAGCCGATCTGCTGGTAGCTGAGTACTTTTACCACGACAGACAGGCCATCTACCCCAGTTAATCTTCTCCATCATCCCTTGTGCTGGATATCGTCATTCCCATTGTGGTTATGGATAAATCGAATCTCAGAAAGGATAGAAAATACCAGGGGGGGGGGTTCACATGATCACGGCCATCGAGGTGTTGGGTAACAGACAACCATGCTGCCTCTGGGTAGATTTCCCACTTCTCAGTGCTCTTTCTCCGGGTCTATTTCACTACGTTCTCGGTCGGTGTCTCCATCTCTTTCCTTCTCTCCCTTCCTTCTGTTCAAGATGCTAAAGTCAGTCTCACACCCAAAAGAATCATCACATCTTTCATCTCAGAGGGCTGCCATGTTCGGCTGGCCTGGGTCCTTGGGTTTTGTTTCTCCCACCATAGATGATCTTTAGGCTCGGATCCGAAAACCTGTAAAGACAGCCTTCTTCTTACCTGCCAACTTGGCTTGCTCCCAGGTCACTGAGCAGATTAGCTCCCAGTTCTCAACAAATAGTAAATAACAATATGCCACACACAGGTAAGAGATATAAACAAGGCCACTTCTACCCCCTATACAGACAGAGGTAGAGATATATAGCTAGTATTTGAATAGGTGACACTCAAAAAACTGAGCTCAAAAATCCTCAGACAGTTCACGTATCCTTTGATTGATAGAGGCGTCATTGCTTGGGCCAGTGGTCACTCTAGGAGACTGGCTCCCTGTCCTTCCTTTATTTATATAAATTATTTATATGTGTGTAAATACATTTACACAGCAAGAAGGACTATAACAGCTCATTAGTCCAAACAGTAGTACAGGGGCTCAATTCAACTTATTTTCGTGGAACAGTTGATATACTAGAAGTCCTTCAACTCATATGGGCTGCCGGATCTAAGGTCAAGGAAGCTGACAGTTGAGTCTTCCCTCAGGCAAGGCAGGCAGAGTCTGCTCACAGGCAGCAGGCAGCAGAGTGGGTCAGCAGGAGTCTGTGGCATGCACGCCCAGGGGCTTAGTGAATCAGCCCCTGATAGGATTTTGAACTCAAGCAATGCAGGTGACAGGATTGACCTGTCTCAAGTGCAAGAAATGTATCCACCAGCAGTGTGGTGAAGCAGGTCTCAAAGGAGCCTCAAGCTCTAGCAACACGATCCACAGGTTGGCTTGGCCCACAGGTAGTGCAGCAACAGGTTGAGGCAGAGGACTAGCTAAAGCAGCAGTATGCTGGTCCGATCACTAAGGAGCAAGAGGGAGGTGTGCTGTCAGTTGTCTTTATTTCTGTCATCCTCCAATCAAGCTGGGACCTGATTAAAATTCTGCCCGTATGTTTCTATTGGCCTAGTTGGCTCAATAAACCTAACTATCACAGGTTTGGAGCAACCTGTTTATTTTAGGGTGATTTTATAAGGCTGTTTGCTTTTATAAAGTTTCCCCCAAACCCCAAACTCACTGCCATTGAGTTGATTCCAACTCACAGCAACCCTACAGGACAGGGGCGACCTGCCCCTTTGGGTTTCTGACACTGTAACCCTTTACGGGAGTAGAAAACCCTGTCTTTCCTCTGCAGATCGTTTGAGATGCTGACCTTGCACTTAGCAGCCTAATGTGTAACCACTAGGCTCCTTGGAAACCTTCACAGGGTCAGGTCACTAAGAGTCAGAATTGACATGATGTCTGATATGATTGGGGCTTTGCTGCTGCCATAGCCCCTAGGTTCTCGACTTGGCTGGTCATTGGGATCATGTAGAGATCTGGTGGAACTATAGATCCCTGGGTTCTTCCCCTTAGAGCAGTGGTCCTCAACCTTCCTAATGCTGCGACTCTTTAATACAGTTCCTCATGTTGTAGTGACCTCCACCCAACCATAACATTATTTTCGTTGCTACTTCATCACTGTCATTTTGCTACTGTTATGAGTTGGGCAATCCCAGGGAAAGGGTTGTTTGACCCTCAAAGGGTTGTGACCACAGGTTGAGAACCACTGCCTTAGAGTTTTGGATTCATTCGGGTTGCAAATTGAGCCCAGGTGGTACAAGGGGCCCTGGTGGAGCAATGATTATGCATTTTCCTGTTAACTGAAGGGTCCACAGTTCAAACCCACTGACTCTGTGGTGGAGGTAGGTACAACTTTGGGGACCTTTAGGGCAGTCCTACTCTGTCCTGTAGGGTGGCTGTGAGTCAGAAACCATTGGAAGGCAGAGAGGAGGGCATGTGTTTGTTTTTTGTTTCATCTATGGAACTTGCAGCTTATAACACCCTGCCTATAACTTCACTTTAGCTTTATGACTATAACTTCACTTAAGCTTTTCGACGGTCCTTTATCTAGGTTTGTCCTGTATCATTGCATATGGTTTTGTCAGTCACCACTGATCTTTTTGAAATAAGCGACACTAAATGTAGTATGATTAATCATGTTTCCGTCAGTGACATTCCGTTATAGTAATGGATCTTTTCTAGAACTCTCTTTAACCCTCCTATGTTGATTTTTCTACACTAGAGGCGGAAGCCTCGTAAAATGGACTGGCAGAGGCTATTGGTGCAGTGGGTAGGCACTTGGCTGCTCATCTCAGGGTGAGTGGTTTGCGTCCACCAGCTGCTCTATGGAAGGAAAACCTGACCAGCTGCTTCAGTAAAGATGACAGTCTAGGGAACCTATGGAACAGTCCTACTCTGTCCTACATAGTCCTGATGAGTTCTCCGCCGTCCTGTAAGTTTTACTCTGTCCTATGTGCTCCCTATATGTTCTACTACGCCCTCCAGGGCTCCTGTGAGTTCTACATAGTCCCTATAAGTTTATCCTATAGGCCCCTGTGAGTTCATTCTATCCTACGGCATCCTAGTGAGTTCTACTCTGTCCAATATAGTCCCCACAAGTTCTAATCTGTCCTATGGGGTTCCCGTGAGCTCTCCTTTGCCCTATAGAGTCCTACAGGGCTCCTACAAGTTCTACTTTATCCTACATAGCCCCCATGCATTCTACTTTGTTCTGTAGGGTCCCAATGAGTCCTACTTTGTGCTATAGGGTGGCTATACGTTTGAATAGACACAATGGCATACAATGGTCTCTGCCCTGTGACTTAGTTTTTCGTTTTCCTTACATAATGAAAACGGAACATTTCCCCTCCAACATGGAGACTGGGCACCTTTGTGGCAGGGACTGTAGTAAAATGGTACAGTCTACCCTGCTGCTCAGAGTAGTACTTCATCATACCTGACCTACACTCCGAGGCCCTGTATTCTGAGGCTCTGGTTTGTCTCAGGGCAGCTGACAGGTCTGTTTAGAAACCATTGCAGCGAACAATCACACAGGCTCTTCCCCAGAGTTCCCACCAGGAACAGTGAGGCCCTCATTTATCTCTGGAAAGTGCCTGAGAGCAAGGCAGGATGATTGTGCTTCTGGGGGTGAGGCGAGGGGCTTCTCAGATGAGAGGAAGGCACAGGACTGCAGGAGAGAGAGTAAAGGTACCAGGAGAGAAAGCCCAAGAGCCCTGAGGTCCTGGCCCTGCTCAGCCTCCCTCCTAGGTCTCTCCTGCAGCATGCCACCTGAGCAAATGGTTTGGACTTTGGCAGGAGCATTTGACTTTTCATGGCTTGGTCTCCCTACATGACCAGGTACACATAAAATGTCCCCAGACCACACCAAATGCCCCGCTGACAGAAACTGCCAAGGAGTTGAAATTCCATTAAGACCCCAGACACTATGTCTTTTAATAGCCATGCACCATCAGCTTTCTTCACCACATTTACTTATGAACCCATTTTGTTGTCAGCAAGCAAGAATATTTCAGTCAAGTAGTCTATGGTCTGGAAGGGAAGATAAAGCCAGAAATAGGGAGCACAACTGAACACCTGCAGAATGCTGTATTTCAACAATTTCCACGGAAGAGGAGAGACAGTGTCTACCTTGGTTAAAGTCAGACCATGCAGGGCCTCTGCCTTGTGTTGAGCTCTCAGCTCCTTTCCACAGGCCTTGCCTAAACTGTGGGACGTAGTACGGCTTGAAGAAGGCAGTGAAGTTCAGACTGTCCCGTAAATGCACTCTGTTACACAGAAGCCTGGGAGTTTCTTTCCCAGAGTTCATCATAAGACGACCTTCTCCCACAGGTGTGCACCAAACTAGCTGTGTTGCTGCCAACAGAGATGAAATAGGGCCGCATCTGCCAATTACAGCTGCACAAGGGGGAAGGAAAATCACCATCTCCTAATGGTCAGCTGCTCCAGGCAGGTGCCCAAGAGATTGAGGTCAGACTGGCCCACTCTACCCTCTAACTTCCCTTACCCCTGGTGATACCAGCCATCCTACCCACACCCCAGCCGATCTCCTTTCAACTGGGCTTGAGAAATCATTGCAATGAACTTGCGGACAATACGCAAAGTTATGAGGTTTCTAAGGTAGTTAACAGTTTACAAAGGCTCAGGATGCAATTATTCACACAGGACGGCCTCTTTTAAGTGTGCCCACTGGCAGGTCTCTTTCTGGTCGTGGGCCTTTCAGCCACTGGGCTTATTGGTTGGTGCCTTGCTCGTGCAACGTTACAAAGATCTTTTAGGATTGCCAATAAATGTCCAGAGGGCAAGCTACTCTGCCATAAGCCTTAGCCTGAAGGTGGTCAGCTCTAGCTCAGTGGGTCAGCAAATCTGGCTTCCTCAGTTAGTAGGGCAGTACCCTACTCCACTGAAAGCACTCAGCCTCGCTTGCTCTGTAAACTGAGCAGTCCACTGTTTTGTCTCCTGTTTCCACTGCAGGCGCTAGGTCCAATGTCCGCGGGGATTCCAAGCTACTCTACTTTCCTGGCTATTATCTTTTACTGAAAGGGAGAATCCTATTCCCTCTTACTGCTTCTGAGATGGCTTATTTCAGACCCAGCAGGGAGGCAACAATGAATGCTAACAACCACTCACAACTGAAGCACATAACCCTGTCGGTGTCTTCCCCCAGCCTCTCTTAATGCAGATCCATGAGGAAAAAGCCATCTGGTGGCAGTTAGAGAGATTATGACCAGAAGAGACCTATTAAATAGCTCCACTGCCCTGCTGTCAGCCTCTTCTCTCCAGGCGAGTTTCAAGGTTAGCAGAAGCTATCAGGCACCAGAGGGTGGTTTGGGGCCCCAGCAGTGTCCAGCTCAGTGTGGTGGTGTGTGCGGCAAGGAAACAGCCTCAGTCACTCAGAGCAAGAAGATGTAACCCCCCACGAAAAAGCCGTGGGGAGCTCGCACCACCTCACCCGGTTGCCCAAGTCAAGCTGAGAAGAAGGTAGTTGAGGGCTTTCATCTGAGGCATTTTAATGCAGACTACACGCTAATGGAGCTATTTCAGATTTCAAAAAGCAGCTTGGGAGGCTCGCTGCAGCTTGTCAACTCCGCCTTCCTCCCCACAAAGCCGCCCCACCAACGCCCAAACGTGGGACAGCGGGAAAGCGCAGGGTAGTGGTTCTGGGGGGAAGCGGCAAGCATGGGCTGACCCTGGTCTTTAGAAATCAGCTGACAACAGGAAGGAAGCTCATTAACCCCTCTTCTCCCCCTCCCCTTCCCCGGGGTGAGGATCGGCTCCTCCTCCTCCTCCTCTTGCTGGCGCGACCCTGGTGCGAGATGCAAAACGCCGCCTGCTTTCCCGGCGGAGGCAGAGGCGGCTGGGGAGGAGGGCGCAGTCCAGTGCGGAGTCCGGCCAAGCTGCCCAGCGATCAGGGACTTCCCGAGCGAGGCGAGCTGGACCCCGAGCCCTCCGCTCCTGGCCAGCACCGCCCGCGCCCTCTTCCCAGCGGCTCGGGGGTTTGCCTGCAGCACCCCAGCTCCTAGCTGGATCCAAACCCCACGCAGGTGGTGCAGACACCCCTGCCCGCGCGCGCCCCCTGCCGCAGCGGGAAGGCGACGCCGAGAGCTCGGCGCCGCGTCGGGAGAGAGCTCCGCGCCAGGAGCTGCGCCAGCGTCCCCGATGGTGCCGCCGCCGAGGCGGGGAGGAGCGGCCCGGGCGCAGCTGGGCAGGAGCCTGGGGCCGCTGCTGCTGCTCCTGGCGCTCGGACACACGTGGAGCTACCGAGAGGAGCCCGAGGACAGCGACAGGTAGGCGCTGCCAACCCCGGCGGTAGAGCCGCGCGCCGCGCGCTGCCCGAGCCCCGGTGGGTAAGCGCCCGGCTCGCGGGTTGCGGGCGGTTCCTCCTGTGGCCGCCGGCCCCGCGCTGACCCCCAGCACGGTCCGGGTGCGCGGGTGTCCAAACCAAGCATTGCATTCTGCTCCCGGGTGACAGCCTGTGTCCGCGACCCCATTCGAGGTCCCGCGCGCGGCGGGACCCGGACCCGCCTTCTTGCCGCCCTCGGCGCCCAGCCCGCGGGTACCTCGCGGGAACTCCGCGCCGGCAGCTCCTTGGGTCTCCGGAGCCTGGCGGCCCTTTCCTGGCTGGCCTCTGCCCCCAATCGGGCCACAGCCTGATGTCGCCAAGGGGGCCCAGTGCGCCAGCTGCCTCCGGCAGCTCACCGGCTTAGAATAAACCTAGTGCCCTCTCTAACTTTTTTTGTAGAGAAATTTGTTCTGAAAACAAAATAGCGACGACCAAATACCCGTGTCTGAAGGCTTCCGGCGAGCTCACCACGTGTTTCAGGTAAGACCGGGTGACTCCGGAGTCCACAGCGCGCACCCAAGAGGGGCATTCGGACGCGCTCAGGGGGCCCCCCCGGGCAGCGTGGGAGCTGCAGACGCCTGGTGCGAACTTTCGCTGGTTATTCTCTGGACCAAAGGAGAACGACCGGCTGCGACTCACACCCTGGACTGTTTGCGCGGTGAGGGCAGCGGGCGTGCAGGACAGGACCAGGGGGGCGAGTGTGAAGTTCATGGAGAGAAGTGGGTGGCGTGGTGGCGTACGCGGTCAGGCATCGCAAAAACCGAATGGCTGCTTTGGGGTTTGCGTTTTATTTTGAAAATACAAAGTCAGCCAGGAAATACTTGCCAGTTGACTGTCGTTTGACCTTCTGCGGGCACCAAGTGGGCAGAAGGCTGAGGGGCGGCCGAGGTGGCTGTGTTGAGAGTAAACAAGCAAAGGTCCAGCTTGTGGAGACGCTGGACAAGAAAGGACAGTCTTTCTGAAAATGTGGTTCACCAGTCACCTACACCAGTCTCCTGGGGGCTTCTCAGAAATTAGCCTGGATAGGGGGCTAGGTCTGTAGCTTAAAAAACTCCCCCCCCCCCCACTGTAGTCCTTCCGAGGTACCCTAGTGGTGTAGTGAGTTACCGAATGGGCTTACTCACACAAAGTGAGTAGCTGAGAGCAAGATGGAGAGAAAAGACTTCCTATTCCCACGAAAGTCTCAGAAACCCACAGCGGCAGTTCCACCCTGCCCTAGAGGGTAGCTGTGACTCGGCGTGGACTAGGTGGCTGTGTGTGGTTTTGTCTGTTGGTCCTCCTGACAGTGCAGGGGGAGAAGCGCCGCTCTGGCTCTGCAGTCCCTTGGAGGTGAGGATGGAGTTGTTTCGTTTCGAACCTTGGGTGTTCTTGGCTTCTGTTCCAGCGCCATCCCTGGTCAGAAGAGGCACGTGTCTATAAGTATGCATAAACTGACTTCCATTTAAGAGGACTGCGCGGGCCTCCAGTCCCAGGGTGCCAAGTGCTTGAGTGCTAGCCAAAAGGTCAGCAGTTGGGGGAGAGGGGGCGGGAAGAAGATGGCACTCTGTCTCTAAAGATGACAGCCTTGGGGAACGAGCTGGGCTGCTAATTGCAAGGTCAGCACTTTGAACCCACCATCGGCTCTGGGGGGAAGGGGGAACGAGGCTTTTTGCTCCTGTAAAGACGTGCAGCCTTGGAAATCCAGAGGGGCAGTTTGATTGTCTTAGAGCCTTGCTGGGAGTCAGGATGGACTCAATGACAAAGAATTGTGTGTGGGTGTGTTTTCTCTTTTTTGAGTAGAAGAGTTTGGGGCATGATCAGCTGCTAACCAAAAGGTTGATGGTTCTAACCCATCCCGTGGCCTGTGGGAGCAAGGCCTGGCAGTGACCCACCCCAGTATGAATGCCAGTGGAAGAGACCCTATGGAGCAATTCCACTCTGTCACTCACAGGGTCCCTAGCCACAGAAGGGAGGCTGTTCAAGTCGCAGGTAGAGCGTTTCCAAGGTCACCTGGGGAACCCAGGTCTGGTTCAACCTGGCCTCAGCCATGGGTTCATCCAATCCATCAGGATTCGTTGTTCTCTTGTTGCCACAGCATAAAGCCTCTAATTTCACATGGAACGTTTGTGTCCCTGATATGGCCTGCCAGTTTGTACAGTCCCCGAAGGTCAGATGCCACATCAATCAGTGACAGTTGTGAAATGCCTCTCAGATCCTCTGCAACACCCCCGCCCCCCCCTCACACACACTTGCTTCCCTGAGTATTGCTCTACCCTGGTTACATTTTTATGCACACCTCCGGTCCCCTTTCCCAGGTGTTTCTTTGGCTTCCACCAAGAATCTAGAGCCAATAATAGTGTCTTGATATGTATTTTCTACTTGTTAAATAAAACCAAAAGTGAAACTCACTGCCATTGAGTCGATGCTGACTCATAGTGACCCTAAAGGACAGAGTAGCTGTCCTTGTGGGTTTCCAAGATGGTCCCTGTTTGCCAGGAGCAGAAAACCCCATTTTTTCCCTGAGGAGCAGCTGGTGGTTTTGAACTACTGACTTTGCAGTGAGCAGCCCAGTGTGTAACCACTGTACCACCAGGACTTCTTACTCATTAGCAGCTATGTAGAGAAACCTCCTGGCAGACAGAGCCAAAACCCTCTTTTCTAGCAAGGGAAGGGGCAGAGCACTCTGGTGTGGGGCATGGGAGGCACAGAAGAGAGGATAATTTCAGGTTGAGAAGGTGCTGATGGCCCTTGTTGACAATGAACGTTGAGGGGTTGGAGATCCAGATGTAAGCTGCATGCTTTATGGATGTCAGGTATTCGCTGTGGACCCCAGTGGTCTCATTATTTCTGTAACGGACTCGTTTCTTCAAGAAGGTTATTGATTCTGTGCCTTTATTCTGCCTTTGAACTCCAAGAATTGAGGAATCGTGTGTCCTCTAGTTTGTGAACTGGTTGATAACTCAGACCCTTGCTATTCTGAGTGTGATTTAGAGACCAGGGGCCTGGCCATTCCGGGGCCACATGGTAGCATCCCAGGGCCTTCTCCAAATCTCCTCAATCAGAATATGCCTTTGAACCAGATGTGTGACCCAGCTTGAGAAGCATGTGGTAGAGAACCCTGGGACCCTGTGCAAACCAATTTGGAGGAGGAGCTTGACAGGTGAGCACTGGCAAGCTCTTCTACCACCTAAATCACTGCCTTTGAGTAGATGCCAACTCATCGTAGCCCTATAGTCAGGGTAGAACTGCCCCTGTGAGTTTTCAAGATGGTAGCTCTTTAAACAAGAGAGGAGAAAGCCTCATCTTTCTCCCAAGGTGTGGCTGGTGTTTTTGAACTGCTGAGCTTAGGGTTAGCTGCCCAACACATAACTACCATGCCACCAGGGTTCCTGCTTCTACGACACCAACCTTAAATGGACCAAGCACCAGCGTGCCTCAGAGTCATCCTGGAGTAAGCTGTAGCAGGCTGTGCTGCCTTGAGTGGAATGTGCCCCTGTCGGGGAGAGCCTGCTTTTGATCAGGCGTCTTGTGGGGAGCAGGTTTCAGCACAAGTGAAAGAATTTTGGACGTCTCATTTGATACTTCTTGAAAAGGGTTTATAATTTATAATAAACCCTATTGGAATGGGTGATGGATGTAAAACTAATTTGAATCTGGTGGTTGTAAGTCATCAGTCTGGTATGTCATTATGGAGGAGCCCTGAGGGATTTGGGGGAGGGAAAGATGGTCTTGGCATAGTCTTTGTCCCGGGCCCCCTCACCTCCATGCCCTTCAGCCTTTTGCACTTCTGTTTCACTTGGTTCACCTAAGCAGCACCTTTCCCCTTTCACCCTTTGGTCTTTTGTGCTAAGACCGAGGAGGCGAGGGCTTACTGTGTATTTACTACAGTGCTATGCCCTTTACAAACACGGTTTCTAATCCTGGAAGGCTTTCTTCCTTTCTTCCCTGTTCTTTGGAGGGACATTATTACAGAGAAGGGAATTTGAGACTCAGAGGAATTAAGCAACTTGCCCCAGGTCAAATGCTAGTAAGTCCAGCTCAAACCTAGGCTTCTAGGGCTTATCCCAGACCTGACATCCTGGTCAGCAAGAGGGTTGCATCCAGATGGTTGTCAATTCAAAGGACCCAGTTGCCACCCAGAACACACCTCTGCCAGACCCACAGTGGTCTTCCTGGGTTAGCATTGCCACTGAGGTCTCTTTGGGATGGTTGACTGTAGAGTGAGTGTACACAAACATCGTTCACACTTGCTCATCTGAACCACGGGGCCGCCTGTTGGCAGACTCTCCATCATCTCCTCAGCACATTGTCTGGAGTTTTCCCCGCCCCACCACCCCCACCAAGTTTAATAGGCACTTGTTGAAAGAATGCCAGAAGTGGCTTACACAGCTCAGAGAACACATGTCGCTCAGCTTAATCACCTCACGGGGGCATAGACTCTACACCAGCAGGTATGACATTGGAGTTGGGCTGTGTTTTATCTGGACTCCATTAATTTTTTTTAAGGAATTGTTTTCACATAGAGAACTTTTATGAAGAATCTCCCGGAAGAGAGAGAAATCAGCTTGCAAGTCTATCTCTCCAGTGGTGTCTCTCTGGACTCCATTTATTACAAAACCAAGCGATCATGTTCTCATGGCAGCCTCCTCTTGTGGCCGCTAAAATTTCCACCATGCATGGATTTTTCTTCTTTCTTAAATTGTGTCTCTGAATGAAAGGTTTAGGTGCTTACATTTCAAGGGTGTCATCCGTGTCGCCGAACTGTATGGAGATGTAACTGACTTGGTATATGCCATATTTGGTATCTTTTCTCTACAATGAAGAGATTTTTGTTGCTATTTAACTCTCCCCTCCATTGGTTTTTAGATCAGTAAAATGCATGCTCAAGGTGTCTTATTAAATAAAGACCAAGGTCTAGGCTTGTTGTTTAGAAGAAGGATCTATAAAATTCAATTCTTCCTGGGTTAGGCCATGCCCCAAAAATACCCAATTCATTTCTTTGGTCCATTGATCAATTACAGAGTTAGTGATTACAGATTATGAGTGTAGTAGTAGAAATTCTTTGAGCTTAGCAGACTCAAGCTATAATCCCAGGTCTTGAATGACTTAGACTTGATTTAGGTCAAGGCCTTTGAAGATATAAGCACTATACAATTGTATCCGAGTACAAGGTCATAGAGTTAAATTTTACTATCTGGTGGGAAGAGAGTAGAAGCAGCTCAGGATGGCTCTATGGAAGGGAGAGGATTTAACCTTATTCTTGCCAGCTTTGAGGTTACTGGACCTCCAGAGAGTGGTACTGCCACCCTCCTGCCCCTCCACAATGCCCGTGTTCCAGTGGTGTCTTAAGACATAGAACATACCCTCCCTTACGGTGGCCCCTGCTCATATGAGAAATGGTGACAGGATTGCCAAACCTTCCACTTGTCTTTGAGATAATACGTCAGTGTTCCAAACCCTGTGAGAATATGGGTGCTCACGTGATATTTCAGTAACTGTGCTTACTTGGAATTTGGAGAGCAAGGATTTGAGCCGCCTAGCTTTAGCGAAGGATTCACTCGGGGGAGACTGGAGAACACAGCTCTGGGAGGCCACCGAGTGCCCACAGCACTTTGATAAAGCACCAAGAGTGCAGTCCCAGCAACTCGGCCTTCGTTCACAAATAACCTCATTCATTCTCTGTGACTTGGAGCAGTTTAATTGTTGCGTGTTCATTTCCTTATTTGTAAAGCACAGGTAATGTTGGTACCAAGGTAGAATTGAAATAAGAAATCTACAACACATTTTGGTGTTCATTCAGAACCTGTACATCAGAGGTTCTCCACCTTCCTCAGGTTGCAACCCTTTCATACAGTTCCTCATGTGGTGGTGACCCCCCAACCATAACATTATTTTATTGCTACTTCATCACTGTCATTTTGCTACTGTTATGAATTGGGCAACCCCAGTGAAAGGGTTGTTCGACCCCGAAAGGGGTCAGACCCCCAGGTTGAGAACCGCTGCTGTACCTGGTCTCCAAGGCATTTGTTGAAGCAGAACAAGTGCATCCTGCATGGTTTAACATCAGGGAAGTGGTGTGTCAGGGTTGGATCCCCTCACCAAACGTATTCAATCTATGTGGGGGGCAAATCAACTGAGCAGCTGGACTACACGAGGCATCTGGATTGGAGGATGACTTATTCACCTGCAATATGCAGATGACACAATCTGGCTTGCTGAAAGCGAGGGGCACTTGATGACAAAAGATCAAGAATTGCAGCCTTCAGGATGGACTGCAACTCAAGTCAAGAAAATCAAGATCCTCACAACTGGACCAGTCAGCAGTACCATGGTGCATGAAGTCAAGATTGCAACTGTCGGAGATTTCATCTGGCATGTATCCACTTCAGTGCTCGTGGAAGCAACAGGCAAGAGATCAAAGAACACACTGTACTGGGGAAATCTGCCACACAACATGTCGGTCAAGTGTTGAACAGAAGGGATGTTACTCTGGGGACTAAGGTGCACCTGACCTCAGCCATGCTCTATCAGTCTCATGTGTAGATGAAAGTGGGGCATTGAATAAGGAAGGCTGAAGAAGATCCGGGGCATTTGCGGTGTGGTGATGGCGAAGAATATTGACAGTGCCGCCGACTGTCCAGAGAACCATGAAATCCGCTTTGCAAGAAGTATGATCAGACGGCCCCTTCGAATCGAGGAAGGTGAGACGGATTCACATACTTTGGACATGTACCAGGAGAGACCAGTTCTTGGAAAAAGACATCATGCTTGGTAAAGTTAGAGGGACAGCCCCCCGAAAAATACGTACAGTGAGATGGATTGGCGGAATGGCTACAACATTGGGCTCACCCATCCTCTGAGGATGATGCCGACTGAAGAGTGCTTTGTGATGGTACCTCTAGGGTGGCAATGCATCGGCAGGACTTGGTGACACCTAACTCCAAGGTAGGCTTGCTGTGCACGTGAAAGGAGGCCACATACCAAGAGAGCCTGGACAGTGTGTGGTCTGTAGGAAGTGCTCTGAGTGTTAACTGGTCCTCCATCAGCATCATCACTGCGGCCCCCAGGTCAGAAACGCTGGGTGCACGAAACAGCTGCTCAGTGCACATTGTTGACTTTCATTTGCCGGTTTCCTGAGTGTCCCCATAGGTATTTTTGACAGAGAAAGTTCAGCCCACAGCCAGGGAGACCTAGGGTGTTAGTATACCAGACATATCCCGGTCATCTCTCTTTATTGTACCAAGGTGCCTTGAGAAAATCAAAGAGGTTACTTTTGCACCCTGCCTCCTCCAGCCCACCCAGGGGTCCTCCTGCTATGGCGAAGAGCCCGTGGAAGGCATAGTCCATTATCATGTGAAGTGATTCCTTGTTCCAGGCTCTTTGTGGCAGAGGCAAGCTGCCATGTCCGGTCCTGAGCTCCTCAGCCCAGCTCTGGCTTCCCTCCCCTGCACTGTCAGCCTTGGTTCAGAGTCAAGGGCAGCTCTCTGAAAGGTTCAGAACAGGAGGTCCCCGTTGCTGAAAGCATTTGTATCTTTATATCAATCTTCACCGTAACACAGGGAGGGAGGGAGTGGTGTGAACGTTGTGAGAGGCAGAGCCGTGCGGGGTGGTTTTGTGTAAAGACTGAAGGCGGCCTCCTCCTCTCCTGCAGTGAAGCCCCGGACTGGCAGCCTGCGAGGCCATGGACCATGGCCCCTCACTCACAGCTGTCTCCAGAGGCTTGCTCCCCCAGGCCTGGACAGTACGGGTGCCCCATCCATGCTGGCAAATGAACTTATGAGTGTTGAAAGCAAAGCAGGATGAGCTGTAACTTCCGTCTGTTAGTCTTCCAGAACATCCGTTGCTCTCCAGGTCTGCATCCTCTCTGGCTGCGGACACGAAGGCTGTTCTAACCACCCGAGATTAACTACCTGTGTGCGCTGCCAGTGTTCTTTCCATTGGCTCCCAGCTAGACCTGTTTCCCTGTCGTGACTAACACGTGGCAAGGGTTGGGTTCGGGCCGCTACAGATAACACCTGCAGGGGATGTCTCCCTGTCTGCTCAAGAGGAGAGGCAGCACAGGAACTAACTTCAAAGTGGAGGTCACAGTTGTAAAGGGACAGTCCCTCGTGTTCTCTCAACACCCGCCCCAGTTATTCCTTTCATTGATCAGAAAATCTCGGGTAATCAAACACACTTCACTTTAAAAAAACAAAATCAAACTTTAACTTCCCCATTTTTGTTTCGTCATTGTTGGGTACCGTCAAGTCGATGTGCAATTCACTGCACGCCTCTGCCTCAGAGTAGAACTGCCCTTTCCAGATAGATCCGGACCAGAGCAGAACTGACGAGCAGCGACATGGGTGTGGGCCATGCACAGCTCCCTGCTGAGTGCTGCTCCACTGCACTGCCACCTGCCCTGTGGGGCCTAGGAAACCCTGCACCACGTACTGCCACCTGCCCAGTGGGGCCTAGGAAACCCTGCACCACGTACTGCCACCTGCCCAGTGTGGTCTAGGAAACCCTGCACCACGTACTGCCACCTGCCCAGTGTGGTCTAGGAAACCCTGCACCCGTACTGCCACCTGCCCAGTGTGGTCTAGGAAACCCTGCACCCGTACTGCCACCTGCCCAGTGGGGCCTAGGAAACCCTGCACCCGTACTGCCACCTGCCCAGTGTGGTCTAGGAAACCCTGCTCCACTGCACTGCCACCTGCCCAGTGTGGTCTAGGAAACCCTGCACCACTGCACTGCCACCTGCCCAGTGTGGTCTAGGAAACCCTGCACCCCGTACTGCCACCTGCCCAGTGTGGTCTAGGAAACCCTGCTCCACTGCACTGCCACCTGCCCAGTGTGGTCTAGGAAACCCTGCACCCCGTACTGCCACCTGCCCAGTGTGGTCTAGGAAACCCTGCTCCACTGCACTGCCACCTGCCCAGTGTGGTCTAGGAAACCCTGCACCACTGCACTGCCACCTGCCCAGTGTGGTCTAGGAAACCCTGCACCCCGTACTGCCACCTGCCCAGTGTGGTCTAGGAAACCCTGCACCCGTACTGCCACCTGCCCAGTGTGGTCTAGGAAACCCTGCACCACTGCACTGCCACCTGCCCAGTGTGGTCTAGGAAACCCTGCACCACGTACTGCCACCTGCCCAGTGTGGTCTAGGAAACCCTGCACCCTGTACTGCCACCTGCCCAGTGTGGTCTAGGAAACCCTGCACCACTGCACTGCCACCTGCCCAGTGTGGTCTAGGAAACCCTGCACCACGTACTGCTACCTGCCCAGTGTGGTCTAGGAAACCCTGGGGCTACTCTGACCCACTTTTGACAAGATGGCAGTAGGTTGGGTTTTTAATACTATATTATAGCCAGGGAAACCCTATGGGCCCTGTTGCACCTGGGTCACCCTCGTAGGAATTGATGGAGAGCAACTTTTTCAATTAGTAACAATGTTTCCCTTTATACATATGGCAGCCATGAGTCAGAGTTGGCAACTACCAGCAACCGTGGGTTTTGTAGGACACGCTCAGCTGAACTCAAGCCAACCACGCTCTTGAGTAGCAGCCTCATCATTCTCCCACAGAGTGACTGAGGGGCTTGAACTGGCGACTTTGTGGCTAGCAGCCCAACACCAGCTAACAGCATGCCAGCGTCCCGGTAATACAGGCAGTGCTCAACATATGATGTATTCAACTTATGATGAACTTTGTTTATGACTGTGTGTGTGTGTGAACTTGTTACTGTTAGCAGTAGATACTACATACAATGCTGTGGTGTGTACATTGCTAAGACTATCATTCTTAGACGTTGACGGGCAGATTGGATTTCTAAAGAGACTGATAAGAAAAGGCAACAGTCCTGAAGTGAACACACTCACACACAAACATTGTATTTACATCGGAACCAGCTTAATGGCAGTCACCCCAACAGAGCCTCGTGGCCCTGTCATGATATTGGGCATCTTTCCTGTGTTTATTGGCCGTGCGTGTATTTCCTCTGGATCAGGGCCTAGTCAAACCATTTGCCTGTTGGGCTATTTGCCCCAGGGGCCCCTCAGAAGGAAGCCCTCTGCCCTCATCCCTTGTAAGTTGAAGAGCAGGTGTTGGGAGGCAGTGTGCTGAGCAAGACAAGACCTGAATCACTTTTCACTTCAGCAGAGCAAAGTGACCAGAAACGGCCAACAATGGGGGTGGGGAGGAGAGGCCCCACCAAAGGCAGCACTCTCCTGAGGGGCCCCTGGGGGCGCTCCAGTTGCCACTCCCATTGTCCCTGCTTGCTCCGGTTCACTTCCCCTCAGCTTCTCAATGGAGCTGGCCTAGGTGACCCGTCCTCCCCCTCCCCGGAAAGTGAATGTGCTCTTTACTTGGATAGCCCCTCTCCTTGGGGAGAGAGTTGGCAATTCAATCAGACATTTCCACCTCACTTCCCCAAACCTGTGGCCGGCCCTCCTGCGCAGCAGAGCCCCCGCTGCTTCGGTGAGACAGAGGGCAAGCCTGCGCGGAGTGTCTCTCCATTCTGTGTCTGTTTGCTGCTTTTCTTTGGGGGCCGGAGAAGCCCACAGCGATAGCATCTGCTGCCCCTCTTCTGCCAAGCTAGGCCCTTCCTTTTCCGTTCCAGAGTGTGGCCATCGAGTTTCATTCAGTCAGTCAGTCAATGCAGGCTGAGTACTCACTAAGAGCCAAACACCGAGCTTGGCGCTTAGAATACAGTTGTGAATAAGCTGACAAACCAACCAAGTAAATAACTCTCTGCCCTCACCCTCCTACCCCACGCCCCTATGCCAGCAGTTTATGGGTCTGAATCCAATTCATCTAGTTAAAAGGGTTTAGAGCCAAAGAGAACACCTGTGGGCCTTCTAAGATAGCTTTTTTGGCCCCTCTGATTAACATTGGGGGGGGGGGGGAGCTAAGATCCTGATGTTTCCAGGAGCATGGTGTTCACCAAAGGTTTTCCTGCGGAGGTGGCAGTGCTAGCAAGAATTTAGCACTGCCCAAGTCTCCTGCACCTAAGAATTATTGGAATGTGGAAGCATTTCAAAGAGGAGGCTAAGCCTCTTACTGTTTGGTGTAAGGAGGATGGCTGGTGACCTCAGGGTCCTGCCATGGCCAGCCTCATTACCCCCAGTCCATACACCTGACAAAGCTCTCTCCCTCCAAGGGTCTGAGCCATTTGGAACACTTCTTTTTGTATCCTGAAAGGCCAGTAGGGGGCGGTGTGGCAGATCTGGCACCTGCCTGTTTAACCTCCACTGAGCCACATCAAGGTGGGAGCCCTCGGTGCTGAATTCTATGAAGGGCCTTCAAAACGCTCCTAAAAGCCAATTAAAAAAACAATGTTTCCACAGACTTTTTCAAATCCTCTCATATTGCAGTCTCGTTTAGTGTGAGTGTGCGTGTAAGATACAATCTGAAACGTGGGCCACATCCATCTTCCTCTGGAGAAAGTAGCTGCTTCCTCTTTGACTGCTCATGTGCAGAGTTCTCGGTGGGCCCCGCTGGGCCCTAATCATCATCCACAACAGAAGGGAGTGCTGCCTGTCCTGGACCATCTCCAGGATCAGCTGCAGATCAAACCATCTCAATCCTTCAGGTTGTCGTTGGCTACTGTCCTCAAGGTGGATCCCACGCCCTTCTGCGTCCATCTTCGTCTGAGAGCACTGTTGAAACGATTCGGCATCCTAGCAGCATGCCAGCCGCCACTGCCAGGTGGGCCATGGCTGTGCCTGAGGCACTGTGAAGAGAAATGTGAGTGCCACGTCCGACCTCATCCAGCTACACCAGAGGGGAGGAAAGTCACCATCAGCATCAGCTGCCCAAGACAGATCCCTGTGAGGTCGAGGTCAGGCTCGCCCCACCCTTCTGCCTGCTTTACCCATCCTGACACCAGCGCCCTGGCCAGGCACGCTCTACTTCTCAGCTGAGTTTGGTACTGTATCTTGCAGCTGCCCGGAATGCACAGATGATGCTCACGGCGATGGGGTTGGTTAGGGAAGTTCACAGGTTACAGGGCAGGTGAGAAAGGCTCCGTGGTGACGTTACAACAGTGGCTTCTCTGCCAGGCCCACAGCAAGCCTCTCTCTCTGGCCCTCACCTCCTTGGCCTGGCCTCTTCCCTTCTTGGGCTCGGTTACAGAGCTCTTTTTGGACTGCCAGTAAATGCCCACATGGCATGCCACTCCACCATTAGCCTTGGCCTATGGGTCCTCCAATTAAGTATCTGGAGGCACCCCACTCCACAGAGCAGTTTCCCGCCCAAAGGCACTGGCTGCACTTGTTCCGTGGGCTGCGAAGTCCACCACCCTGTCTCATGCTCTGGCTCTTGGTTTTGCTGTGGCTGCTTCCCGGCTGCTTCTGTGGGGTCAAAGTTGTCTTCTGGGTCAGGATGTTCAGTGCACAGGGATCTTGGGGTCCCAAGGATTTGCTCTACTCCTGACTCTTCTCTCTTGCTGGTAGTGAGGTGCCCCCCTTCATGCTTCTGAGATGGCTCATTTTATGTCCAGTAGGATGTCAATGGAAGTTAATCCTGTTAATAATTACTCCCAGTTGAATCCTATCTGTGCCTTCTTCCCACCTTCTCTTACCCAAGCCCATCAGGAAAGGGTCATTTGTTGGGAGCACCAGAGAGGATGGCTAGAAGAGCCACGTTAAGTAGTTCCCTGTACTGTAAGTGTGTTAGCTGAGAATCAAGACTGGGCCACCTTCTCCTTGGGAAGAGAGAACTTTATCACCAGACCACTGCCCTAGTCCTCTTGAGGATGGCCGAGGTGGCTGTCAGCATGGGCAGCCGCTCCATTGGAGACTACCCTGTGTGTTAGTCTGGATAGAATAGAGAAACAAGTTCATGGACACACATGTGTATATAAGAAAGAGCTTTATATAAAACAGTAATTGTATAAACAAAACACCCCAGCCCAATCCAGATTAAGTCCATAAGTCCAATATTATCTCATATGTCCAATATCAGTCTATAAATTCCTCTTCAGTCTCACAAAACACATGCAATGACGGTGAATGCGGAAGATCACAGGCCAGTGGGTGAAAGATCTTGTGGATCCAGTGGCATTGTAAGCATCTCAGTGCTGGCAGAGGTCTCCACATGGTCCCCAGAAGGCTGAATCCATCAGCCTCTCTCCATGTGTCTTCACAAGGATGTCTCACAGGAACTGAGCCAAGAGAGAGAGACTCTCCCACCTTCAAGGAGGAAATACAAGAGTTCCCAGGATCCTCAGGAGAAGGCCATCACACAGGCATCATTGGCTATCTCCTGATTGACAGGCTAGACTCCACCCCTTCACTCTTAGTCCTCAAACTGGCACCACATGATGTAACTAACACACCCTGTGTTGGAGAACTGGCAGATTCCAGGAGTGTCCTCTGTACCAGACAGTGCCTGGCTTCAGAGACTTGGTACAGACTGAGAATGGGACGGTGGGCTGTCTTGTCCTGGTGTGCTAAGAAAGGTTTCACATTTTAATACACAGGGCTGTACATGAAAGGGAGCCCTGTTGGTGTGGGGCAGCGGTTCTCCACCTTCCTCATGCCATGGCCCTTTCATACAGTTCCTCATGTGGTGGTGACTCCGACCATACAATTATTTTCATTGCTACTTCATAACTATAATTTTGCTACTGGTATGAACCAGGCAACCCCTGCGAAAGGGTCATTTGACCCCAAAGGGGTTGCAACCCACAGGTTGAGAATCACTGGTGTAGTGTTACTCCCAAGGCCAGCAGTTCAAAAATCGCCAACCACTCCGTGGAACGAGGCTTTCTACTTCCATGAAAAGTTAGATTTGGAAACCCATAGGGGCAGTCCTACCCTGTCTTACAGGTTTACTTTGAATTGCAAGACCAATGGTCAGAAGCTGAACAAATTCCCTCTCTCTTCTGTGGCCAGCAAGCAGTGCCCTTGCTCCAGGTCCTGGTGCCTGAACAGCGAAGTTCACACGGTTAAAGTTTGTCTAGGTCTATTGGCCATGTGTCTCGACTGGCTCATCTATCGGTCCTCCTCTTTCTTTCTCACCATCTCCTTGCTCATCTCCATGTGAGTGGTGGAGGGTACTCAAGAGACAGATGAGGGGTTAAGGTGGGCCAGGAGGGGTAGCCCATACCTCACAAGAGCTTGAGTCTCTTAAGAGGATTTGTTTCCAACGACCTGGGGCAAATCCCACCCTTCATGTGTAGTACTGCAAGGCTCTCAGCTGGCTCACTGGAGCTGCTTAGCGACCTTTGGTTCTTTTTTTGAACATTGGCTTTGTTCCTGCACTGCATGAACCGTCTCCCAATATGTAAACATGGCTCAGCCTTTTATAAATGGAAGCTGCTGTTTTTGAAAGCCTGGTGTCAAGCTGGGCTTCCCCCCACCCCCTTGCAAGCATCAAACAAAAACATGCTGCTCCCCCCACCTCCACCCCGTGATAAGGATCTGTGTGTTGGTGTGACCACATAGTGATAACCCCAGCTCTCTACTTACCCATATGTCTTCAGACCAAGCTGCCCCCAAATACATGTCTCTCTACAATGTATCAGAACGCACATAGTTGTGTCTCTTGAGTGTTATGACAGCAGTTATGCCGACTAAAGCATTGAAACGGGGATTATGATGAAGAACTGGGGAGAATAATTACATGCCATCTATAGCATGCCCTGCGGTTCTCCACCACGAAACTCTCTACATCTAAAGCCACTGAGACATGAATTGGCTCACAAGTGACCCGAGTTTTAATAATAAAATTGCAGGCTTTGACAGTTTAATAAGTGGGGTTGTTGCTAGCTGCCATTACTTTGGGCACCGATTCATGACGCCCCGTGCATATTTGAATGCAACACTTTTGGTCCTGGGCTACATCCTGTGACCGGTTGCAGATTGGAGGACTGTGGCCGATGGAGGTGGTGGTTGAGGATTTATATACACAACCAGACATACATGAGTCCGACTGTTTCTGACATGGACCATTGAGGGACTCTGATTGCTGCTTCAGGTTGGCAGCCATCCTTGCTCTGCTTTCTGAGTTGTCCCTCTCTCATTGATACCAGTTCACCGTCCCCACCTGTGGTTCCTATGGAACCTTTCAAATTGCTGTTGCTGGGGGAGGGGGGACCTCACAGAGAGAGTTCTTACAAGAGCATGTGGAGAAAGACTGCTCGCTACTCTGGTCGTCAACAGATAGAGTCGTGGGAACCCCATAGGGGCTCACTATGAGTCAGCATCAACTCGACTCGATGGTAAGAGCATAGCAGTCATGGCAGGGTTGTTTTTGTTTTTATTTAAACCATTAAGTTTAAATAAGATTGTATGGGGTATTTGTTGTTTAAGCTTTAAAGATGATCTCAGGGCAATAGGTTCAGGGGTTCAGACAGTCTCCATGGCTCTGGGAACTCTGCAGGTGCCAAGGAATCAAAGTTATACTGCGCAGTTTCCTCATTTTGATCAAGATTCATCTCTGAGATCTTTGATCGAAATGTTTCCTCCTGGCAGCCAGGTGCCTCCCAGTTGCTCTGGTCTCGGTAGCTGTCGAGTTTGTGTTTGGCTGTGTTTTGGAAGTAGATCTCCAGGTCTTTCATAGGAGTGTTGGCTTCCGTTGCCTTCAGGTCGATCCTGATTCAAAGAGACCCCATGGATCCAGGGTGAAACTGTCCCACAGGGCTTCCAGGGGTGTGACCCTTCAGGAGAAGATTGCTCTGCCAGTCTTCTGAGGTGTCTATGGGTAGCTTCAAACCACCAACCTTTCAGCTAGTTGTCATGTGCTTCACTGTGCCACTCAGGGCCTCCTATAATCAATGTTTTGTCGGATGTTGTCAAGTTGATTCCTACTCATGGCAACCCCGTGGTAGAGCTGCCCCATAGAAAGTCGCGACTGTTATCTGTATGGATGCAGTGCACCACATCTTTATTCTTTCTCCTGTAGAGGTGCCTGTTGGGTTCTAAGCTCCAGCCTTTGGGCTAGGAGTGGAGCACTTACTAGAGACTTCTGTAATGAGTGGAGCATTCTATTATAGAGGATCTACAGGGACGGACATTTAATGTTTGAAGGGCCACCAGGAAAAGATCCCAATGAACTTCTAACACTTTATCAGCGGTCCCGCTCCCTTGTGTCTTCTGTAAATCCTTCACATGCCCAATATTTAGGAAATACAATTTCCGTCATGATACACCTAGAAAATTGTGATCTGTGAAGTGCAATTGAGGCCCGTGAAGAGAGAAGTTCAGGGTTGGTTGGAGATGCCTGGTTCCAGAGGCTCTGGCAGTCTAGGATCACCCTGACGTCTTGGCCACCTGGCCCCTAGTTATGACATTCACTGTGATGGGTGCTGCAGAGAAACCACTCCACACCAACACTTAGACCAATCAGCTTCATCAGTTCCACCACGCCTCCATTTCTACTTCTGTTCTCTCTCATCAGCACCTCCTTCCCTGACTTCTTGTTGGGTGTCATCCAGTTGGCTCTGACTCACAGGGATCCGCGGTACAACAGAAACACCACCTGGTCATGGGCCATCCTCTGTGCCCACTGTGGCAGACCCCGCTTTGATGCTCCACTTTATCAAGCATGATGTCCTCCTGCAGCAATGGTCTCTCCTGATCACATGTCTAAAATATATCAGACAAATTCTCCCCATCCTTACCTCTAAGGGGCTTTGTGACTGTACTACTGCCAAGACAAGTCTGTTTGTCCTCTTGATAGTTCATAATACATTCAATATCCTTCACCAAGATCCTACATAGTTCAAATGGAATAGTATTTCTGCAGTCTTCCTTATTCGATATCCAACTTTCACAAGCATATGAGGTGATTGAAAATACCCTGGCTTGGTCTGGTGCACCTTAATCTTCAAAGTAACATCCTTGCTTTTCAATACTCTAAAATAGTGGTTCTCCACCTTCCTATGCCCTTCAATACAGTTCCTCATGGTGTGGTGACCCCCAAACATACAATTATATTCATTGCTACTTCTTACCTGTAATTTTGCTACTGTTATGAATCAGGCGACCCCTGTGAATGGGTCGTTCAACCCCCAAAGGGGTTGTGACCCACAGGTTGAGAACTGCTGCTCTAAAAGTTCTTGTGCAGAAGATTTACCCAATGCCATTTGATCCAAGCAAGACAGAATCCTTAACAACTTCAATCTTTTCTCCATTTCTTGTGATGGTTTTGTGTTAGTCTGGGTAGACAGGAGAAACACATTTATAGACACTCATATGTGTGTAGGAGATAACTTTATATCAAAGAGCAATTGTACATTAAGAAAACATCCCAGCCCAGTCCAGATCAAGTCCAAAAGTCTGATATTAGCCCATATGTCAATACTAGTCCATAAATTCCTCTCTAGACTCATGCAGCCATGCAATGATGCTGAATGCAGGAAGATGACAGGCCAGTGGGTGGAAAGTCTTGTGAATCCAGCTGCTCCTCTGACGTCATAGCTGTCAGCTGGATCCAGGAGGTTCCCTGCACAGGGTTATCAGGTCAAGAGGATGTGCTCTAACCCTGCCTGTTGCTGGCAATGAGAGCCTTCATGCTTCTCAGAGGGTTTATTTCACAACCAGCAGGATAGCGCTCCAGAAAATCCTACTCACTATTACTCACAGGTGAATCTTGTCATATCTTCCTCCACCTTCTTATCAGACACAGGTGGGCAAAGGTCCTTTGGTGGGAGTTAGAGACTTTAGCTAGAAGAGGCACATTAAATAATTCACTGCCCCTGCAAAGGCTTCTGGTACAATTTCAGAGAACTCTGCAATGAATGGATACGGCTTCTGAAGAAAGTGCCTTAATCATGAGGGGAACTGTCTCTCATTCGCTTTCGAGAGAGGTATTTTAAAAGGGTGTTGTGGATTGAAACATGACTTCCCAAAATATATATTGGTGTCCGTGGTAGTTACAGAATCTGTTGTCAATTTGAGACTTAAGAGTAAAGGGGTGGAGGTTAGCCTGTCAATCAAGTCACAGTTTGATGACCTCATTTGCAGGCACTAAGGCAGTGGTTCTCAACCTTCCTAATGCCATTACCCTTTAATACAATTCCTCATATTGTGATGACTCCTAGCCATAAAATTATTTTCATTGCTACTTCATAACTGTAATTTTGCTACTGTTATGAATCGGGCAACCCCTGTGAAAGAGTCATTTGACCCCCAAATGGGTTGTGACCCACAGTTTGAGAACCACTGCACTGAGATAAATAGCTAATTGGAAGTGGGACACATGCTCACTTCCTGAGAGACATGTTTGTTGACAATACACATGGAGCTACGCTAGAGCCCTGGAGCGGAAGGAGCCCCATGTAGAAACAGCCAGTGCTGAGATGTTTCCACCACCACTGGATCCACAAGGCTTTCCACCCACTGGCCTGTGATCTTCCTTCATTCAGCATCATTGCATGTGTTGCATGAGTCTGAAGAGGAATTTATAGATTGGTATCAGACATGTGGGCTAAAACCAGACTTATGGACTTGATCTGGACTGGGCCGGGATGTTTTGTCAATATTTGATTGCTCTTGTATAGAAAGATCTTTATTACATACATATGAGTGTCTATGAATTTGTTTCTCTAGTTAACCCAGACTAACAGAGCCCTAACCCCTATCCCCCTGGCTTGGAGCCTTGATGGCGTGTACAGTTACATGTTGTACTACTGTGCAGGAGGGGGACAGGGGAGTCTGTTTCCTGCTCGTTACTGTGCACTTAATTAAAGACACGCTTGCGGCGATGATTTACAGAAATTGCCTTTTCCGCTGACCAGTAGGCGAGGAACACGGACTCATCTCTCCAAGGGCTAGATTTCCCCCTATTTCATTGGATGGATGTGTCATAATCCGTCCCTTCCCTGGAGAGCTCGTTCTAAGGTGGCTGACAAGATGATAAAGAGGCCCTTTCTGATGGTTGGCCGGGTTCCAGTTATCAACTCCACATGTGAAGTTCAAATGTATCAGGTTTAACCGCAGGTAGTCAGGAGCAGGAGACACTCTAGTGTAACTGGATAGCACGTTGGGCAGGGGGCTCTGGGAGACCCAGCATTCATGTCCACCCTCCCACTGTGGCTCAGCAGGAGTCCTCTGTACCTCAATCAAGGGGTACCCCTTGATTGAGTTGCTTTCCAGTGGTAGGCAGTGAGGCCTCCTCCTGGACAGGGAAGAGGCCAGTCTGTTTCTGAACTGGCACAGGGCCTTCAGGCAGAGAGGGCAATCAGGCCAAAGCCAGCCAGCTGGCCGAGGTTCCTCACAGGCCGGACAATCTGTGTGAGATGGCCACCACTCCTTGCTCCTCCCTGGGTCGAGAGGAGGAATTGGGCTTCTTTTCCTACCCGGGGGCGGGTTGCTTTCCATAAGGATGGGGATCTTGACTGTAAATATCCTCTGAGATACTCTGGGATATTGATTCTATGTTATGAATTGAGTTTTGTGTCCACCCCCCCACCCCAAAAAAGGATCTATTGAAGTCCCAACAGTAGACCTATGAATGTAACCCTCTTTTGAGAAGGTTTCTCTCTGCAGGTGTTCCTAGTTCCTACACAACAAGGTCATACAGGTATAGGGTGGGTCCCAAACCATATCTCTTCTGATTGGCAGCTGGCTGGCCCAGGAGTCTCAGTAATTTGGCAGTGGAGAGCTCCTCGGTGATGCGATCTGACGTGATGTAATCATTTACATGATGGGATCCACTGTGGGCAGTCCCGAAATTGTGGGAAGCTGAGGTTGCAGTTCGACACTGCCCTCGGGTCACATTGATGTTCCCTTGGTTGTGGCCTATTTTGTATATAAGTAGACACTGCAGAGAGCAACTTGGCGTCCTGCTGGGTCTGGATCCTGTATCTGGCTCATCAATATCCGCGTCTTTAGACTTTCACCAACAGCCCACCACCTTGCCCGCTGACCCTCGGAGCCATCAAAGCCTGCCGTCTCACCTGCCGATTTTGGATTCATCGCCTTCTGTATACACCAGCTGTGGTCTGTCTGCTGGTGCTGTCTGTCTTCCTGCTTCCTTTCCCTGCTTCCTGGTTGGTCGACCCTGGCAGCTACTCGAGTCAGGAAAAGCTTCCCATTTAAAATCTGACCCATGAACGAGAACCAGACTAGACTCACCCGCGTCCACAACTGTGTGAGCCACTTTCTCAAAAAATAAGTGTTTGGACAGGTAGGTAGGTAAGCAGAGATACTCACTGGGTTAGCTTCGCTAGAGAACCTGGGTTAACACAGTGCCCTATAAAAGGGGGCAGACACAAACACGGAGCCCACAGGAGGAAGACAGATGCCGTGGGGAGATCTGTGTGCATGCCAAGGTGTGCCAGGGGACACCCAGGACTCTCAGAAGCTGGAGCTGCCAGAGAAAGAGCTCAGGGCCCTGCTGACACGTCCAAGCCAGACTTCCACCCTCCAGCACTGTGAGAAAATAAATGTCTTGTTTTTGAAGGCTCCTCACTCGGCAGTTTTGTTTTGGAGCCCTGGGAAGTGAAGATGTCTTAGCCTGAAGCACAAGAGGACATCTCTGACATGTCATTGGTAGCTTTACTTACCTCCCCCCGCCCCACCCCGCCATTATTTCCTTAATGAGAAAAGTAAAGCAGAGTCGTGTAACCTCAGAGGCAGGGGCATTTAGAAACAGGCTCCACTCACCGCCGCCGCCAGCGTGTGCTGTGTGAGAGGCGCTCATCACTTACTCCACAGCCACGTCCGTGGCCCCTCCTCCGTCTACACCAGCACGGTGTTCTTCCTGTGCCTTCCTGCCTGGAGGTGTTGCCCCAACAGAATAGGGGAAGGGAGGATGGCTCTTCATGTCCTCACTTCACAGGGCAAAGCAGCCTCTCGGGGTCTTCCGCTCTCCCTGTTTTCTTTCAGGAGCCCTGATGGCGTAGCCTGTATTGAGTTGAGCACTAAGTCAGTAGTTCAAACCCACTGGCCACTGCATGGGAGAAAGATGAGGCTTTCTATTCCCACAAAGAGTTACAGACTCGGAAACCCCACAGGGGCAGTTGTGCTCTGTCCTCCCGTGTCTCTGTGAGTCAGAATGAATTCCGTGGCAGATAGTTGAAGAGTTCTACTTGAGGAGACACTTTGAAAGGTCGCTTCAAAACCCTCCTGTTAATACAACCCAAACCCCAAGCGAATTGTTCTTCTGTTCTGACTTCTAGCCTTAGCCCTATGAAGCCCAATGCTATGTTTTCATAACATTAATTAGCATATTTTGGTTGTTACATATATTGAACAGACAGGATGACAGAGTTCACAGGAGGAAGACAGGCGCTGTGTGGAGATCTGTCTGTACGCTAAGGTGTGTTCCCATGGGGATCCTGTTTTGTGTTTTGGAAGCAGATCCCCACACCGTTTGTCTGCAGCACCTCTAAGGGGACTCTGGCTGCCAACCTTTGGGTTTGGAACTGCTCAGGGAACCCTGCATGCCACCGGGAACTCCCTTGACATCCGGAAGTCAGGTGACAGCAGAAGAGGCCATCTCCTAACATTTCGTTCACATCTTTATCCCGCCTCTTGGTTGGGCCTTATATTTACTAATATTTTTATTATCACTTACTATGCCACCTTGTGTGTAGCCTTTGAATGTCTCCATCTTAGGGACCAGAAGAATGGTTCAGCAGTCTCTAAGTGCCTTACAGGACAAGCCTGCAGTGGCCACAGCCACTGGCATCTTCATCTGCCTTCGTTCCACTTCCATCTTTGGCTCTGGAGAGACACCAGGAAACTGGGGATACAGGGCAGTTGGCTACATAGTCATAATTTAATCCAGTACCCTTTCCCCCCTCCCTAAGCCAAGTTCCCTTCATAAAAGGCTGAGGTTTCTCCTGAGGTATCAAGATAATTATCAGGCTCCCTTTCCCCCGCCCTGCAACATCCTCTCCCATACTTAGGCAGTCTCTGTTTAATCAGGAGCCCTGGTAAGGTAGTGGTTACCCATTGGCCTGCCATCCATATGGTCCACAGTTCGAAACCACCAGTTGTTCCATTGGAGAAAGATGAGGCTTTCTACTCCTATAAAGATTTACAGTCTCTTCATGGGGATCCTGGTGCTAAACCATTTATAGAAGACTAATCTATTGAGAGTTAGCCCTCAACACAAGGGTTTATACAAAAAAAACCTAACATATATATGAGGGGGTACGCCCTCAAAACAAAAAAAAATTTCAAAGCTATATGTTAACATTTTTTTACAAAACAGCCTTATCACCTTCAAAGTATTCTACATCACACTTAATACGTTTCTCAAATCTGCGATTCCGTTCTTGGAAACATATTTCAAACTCACCTGTTTGGATGGCTGACAGCATCTCCCTCGTTTTTTCTTCACCTATGTTCTCATGTCCCTGTTCATTCTAGGAAATAAAAACTCACATGGAGCAAAGTCAAGTGAGTAAGGTGTGTGGGGAAAGAGGTATTCTGACTTTTCCCCAAAACATGACAGTTCATGAGCAGGTACATTGTCGTGGTGGCAAAACCATTCCCCCATCTGTCACAAACCAGGCCTTTTTTGTCCACACTGTTTGACAACCTTTCAGAACCTCTAAATAGAAAGCTTGATTAACAGTCTGCTCTGGTGGAACAAACTCCAAATGTACTGTGAGTTGACATTTTCATCCGTTCGGGAAGTTGAAGGATGTTGAGAATGAAGTTTGTCATCAATCAACATTTCACCTTTTTTTTTTGAAACGAGAAAACTACTTGTACACTTGAGTTTTCCCCATAGCACTGCCCTTGTAAGCTATG
The DNA here is from genome assembly GCF_050624435.1 of Tenrec ecaudatus. Classification (NCBI taxonomy): domain Eukaryota; kingdom Metazoa; phylum Chordata; class Mammalia; order Afrosoricida; family Tenrecidae; genus Tenrec; species Tenrec ecaudatus. The sequence continues at coordinate 17,488,522 of NC_134544.1, forward strand.
TTCAACATCACAACAGCTTCTACAGCATTTTTCCTGAGCAGGAAACAAAAGTCCAGAGCCACACACTGTTCTCTTAAATTGGCCATCACAAAAAACAAGATTCAAGAAAAACTGCTTTTCAGGAAAAATTTGTTGTGACCAGAGAGAACCCTCCCAGGCGATGCCACTGGGTGCACTAACTAAGAGCAAGTTGTTGGATGCTCACCTAGCAGGAAAAATGAATATACAAAAGCTCTGTCCAGTGGAGCTTCTTCGTGGTTTTTTGGGGGAAGGGTACCCTCTCATATATATACAGTCTTGGAAACAGAGGGGCAGTTTCTTGTCTGACAGGGTTGGTCTGCATCAGAGTCTCCTCCACAGCAGTGAGTTTGTTTGCTTTTCACCTGCATCCTCACCTGTCATCCTCTTGACAGAGGTGTCCCACAGGTGGGGTTGTAAGGTGTGGCACAGAAATGAGCCGCCATGGCCATCTCTGCTTTTTAAGAGCCTCCATGGCCACCTCTTAAGGGAGTTTTCAAGACCTCTGGGGAATTTTCCATTTCTTTTAATTCCATCTTTTCCCACATTTTTTTTCTTTTTAAAATCATTTTACTGGGGGCTCATATAACTCTTATCTCCCATCCATTCATCCATCCATCCATCGTGTCAAGCACATTTGTACATTTGTTGCCACCATCATTCTCAAAACATTTGCTTTCTACTTGAGCCCTTGGTATCAGCTCCTCATTTCCCCCCTCCCTCCTCGCCACCCCTTCTTTCACAAACCCTTGATAATTTATAAATTATTATTTTGTCATGTCTTACACTGTTCCATATCTCCCTTCACCCACTTTTTTGTTCATCCCCCAGGGAGGGGATTTTATGTAGATCCTTGTGATCAGTTCCCCCTTTCTACCCCACTTTCCTTCCACTCTCAGCACTGGTCCTGAGGGGTTCCTCTGTCCTGGAGTCCCTGTGTTTCTGGTTCCTATCTGTACCAATGTACATCCTCTGGTCTAGCTGGATTTATAAGGTAGAATTGGGATCATGATAGTGGAAGGGCGGGGGGGGGGGGGGAGGAAGCATTAAAGAACTAGCGGAAAGTTGTATATTTCTTCACTGTTGTACTGCACCCTGACTGGCTCGTCTCCTCCCCAAGACCCTTCTGTAAGGGAATGTCCAGTTGTCAACAGATGGGCTTTGGGTCTCTACTCCACACTCCCTCTCAGTCACAATGATAGAATTTTTTGTTCTTTGATGCCTAATTCCTGATCCTATCAACACCTTATAATCACACAGGCTGGTGTGCTTTTTCCATGTCCCACAGGTTTTTTGAAGGTGATTTATATGTGAGTCATTGTCTTGCTCTTACACAATCTTGCTTTCTCATGTGCAAGCACGCATGTACATTTTTGGAGGCAAGGAAAAGCTTATCATAATTTAATCCCAAACTATTCTTAAAATTATGAATGTGTCACATTTTCTAAATTAAAAATGAATTCTCCTAAGTAGGCTCCTCTCCAACACTCAATCCGGATGGAACTTTTGCTACATTTGATTTCATCCATCTTTGGTTGTTCTTCTGCTGCACTATCCTAAAGCAAATTCCCAACGTGATGTTATTTGGTCACTAATGATGAGTGTTTTGTTATTGATCTCTGAAAAATGGGGACTTTTCATAATTACCACTGTACCATTGTAGCACCTTAAAAAATAACAGGGGTGTTATTGTTAAACATTTATCTTTCCAAATAAAGCAAGGGTTTGCGTAGTAAAGTTTTTTTTGTCTTAAATATGTCACAGGTGAGTGGTCCTTCTTTTATCACCACTAATGTTAACAGGTGTGTTTGAGTTGGTATAAGCTTCTCCAATAAGGAGGAGGAGTAGAGATAGAATGGAAATAAGTAAAGCACGTGTCACTGCCAGTTGCCTGTTCATTCCTGCCTGGTTTATTCCAAATAAAATGAGCTTAACCCGGTCTCTGCAACTGGTAGAAGGCTAGAGATAAATTCCCTCGTTAATGTAATTGTTTTAGTCTTGTTAGGGTGCCGTCAAAATGCCATACAAAAAGGAAGATCTTTGTGCCATGGGGAGTGAGGGATGGGGGTGGAAACCATCACTTTTTAGGGTCGGCTAATACTGAATTTTTAACAAAACTGAAGTGGACATCCCTCCCAAATTGTTGTTGAAGCGTTGCCACAAGTTATGGGAATGCTTTCATATGTAAAATGAGTGTTTAGATCGATCAAGTGGTTTAAGGAAAGCCAGGAGGACCTCAAGAGATGGCCAAAGAAGGACGATGGTCAACCTCGACAAACGCAGGGACTGTGGCTGAAGTCGAACACTACTGGAAGAAGGTCCAGCAATGACCATCGATGGTGTATGACCATTGGTGTGATAGCTACTGCAGTTGGTTCACATGGTTTGGCATTTTCAATGTTAAGCAAGCCTTGTGACCTCAGTAAGCATTGAATTTGACGGGATCCAAAAGCATTGTTGAAAGGAGACCAGCTAGGTCAAAGAACTGATCTTTCCATTGCGTTAGAGCTGAACTTCTGAGCACTAGGTTTGAGGAAGACTAGGGTTTACCGTGAAAACCCTAAGTCTGTTTTTGAGTCTCCATCTAGATTCAGTTTCCATTGAATTCTTTGTGACCATTTACCAGTGATGTGAATAGCTTTCCTTCAGGCAGAATGTGCTAGAGAATGGGTTACTCTCTACCCTCTGGTATTCCAGGGAGGGGAGGGGCAGCCTGGTTCTTAGCGACTTGCCTGGATGGTGCCCTGGATGGAATTTTGGATACAAGGGACTTGCCTGGATGTGCCCTGGGTGGAATTTTGGATATAAGGGACTTGCCTGGATGTGCCCTGGGTGGAATTTGGGATGGCATTTGTTCATGAGTCATATCGTTATTGCCTTGGTCAGAAGGTTCTGAAGTCAATCTTGTAAGCTTTTCTATCTACAGTCATGCACACATCCCTCTCATGGCCCCTTTTCTACAGCTGTAGACCCGTCTATAACTGGGATGTATGGATCTGCTACCCGTCATGCTTTTGTGACCAACCCTCTTCTTCTCCATGTCCTAATTAAGAGGCTCATTTCTGTAAGCTCTTGGAAACCATTATGACCTCTCTCTGCTGGTCTCCGTCATCAAGATAATGTCTGTGAGTTTGCCTTGCCTTTGTCACTAGTCATGGTTCAGACTTAGTAAATGTCTCTATGAATTACCTTTGAACTTGAGGTCTCTCTTCTCCCCCTACAACACCATCAACCTTCTAAGGAGGATCAAAGCTCAATGAAGATGATTTTGTGGAATGAATCATTACCAGGCAGGGTCACTGCCTTCCATGGGGATTGGCTGGGCCAGTCCAATTCAAGTCAGAGAGCTCAGTTTGGAAGACTATGGTGGCTGTTTATGGAGAGTCCCAAGAGGCTATCTTGATAGAGCTCTTGAGAGGACACAGGATGATCACGGAACTTATTATGAATACGTGCCAACATGATTGAGAAGAAATTGGTGAGAGAAAGGTCAGGAGAGTTGTGCTGAGGAATTGTCCCCGCATCATGACCCTGCGCCTGCTCATTTTGAAGGGTTGCAAGAGTCGTTCTAGCGGAATTTCACAGGAAAACCTCACGTCATTCATCCCACAGCTCTGATCTTGCCCCTTCAAACTTCTTTCTGGTCCCCTAAGGCAAAAAGAGGTTGGAAAGGAATACAATTTGAGTCCCTTTCAGCTGACATGTTTTTTAAAAAATCATTTAATTGGGAGTGCCTACAGAGATCTTAGCACTCCATAGCTCAATCACATCAAGCAGTGTTGGACAATTGCTACCACAGTCCGTTTCAGAACATTCTCTTTTTTCTTGAACTCCTTGATATCAGCTCCCTTTTACCCCCTCCCTCCCCCAACTACCCCCAGGAACCTTCCTCACCCCACCCCCCAATAGTGTTTTGGGGATTTTTTATTTTGTTTTTTTGCCATATCTTACACAATCCAGTATACCCGTTTACATACAATTCTGTTGTTGTATCCCATCTAGTACGGTTATACAGTCATCAATACTATCAACTCACTAATCCTCTCTTCCTGTACCCCCAGGGAACCATTACTCCTGTTACGATTTCTGAAGGGTTATCTCTCTCAGCTTTATGTACCAAGCAATCTTAAATATACAAATGAACATACACAAATCTAACATGATTAACAAGGTAAAACAAAAACCATAATAGTAAGGGGAGGAACTATTAGAGAACTAGAGGATGGTTGTATGGTTCATCAGTGCGATATCACACCCTGGATTTATCATCTCTTCAGTGTGGCCCTTCTGAGAGGGACTTGCCAATTATCTTACAGGTGGGTTTTGTATATCCACCACATCCACACCTCTTCACATTGATTTGGTTGCTTGTTTTTGAATTTCTGATACCACTTCCCACTGACACCTCATGATCACACAGGCTGGTGTGCTTCTTCCATGTGGACTTTGTAGCTTCCTTGCTAGATGGCCGCTTGCTTATCTTCAAGCCTTTAAGACCTCAGACCACTATATCTTTTAATAGCCAGGCACCATCACCTTTCTTCATCACATTTGCTTATTATGCACCCACTTTGTCTTCAGTGGTCATGTCAGGAAGACAAGTATCATACAACACCACATTATTAGAACAAACCATTCTTGCACTGAGGAAAGATTTAAGTAGAGGCCCAAAGTTCATCTGCTTCCTTGTTATATTTGCATATATATAATATATAAATAAGTGCATCTATATTTATATATTTACATATATATCTATTTTCCCTTTCCTCATTTTCTTTTTTCCTACTGCCCGACCGTCATGTTTACCCATCATCCACCTCTCAGATAAAACTCAATTGATCAAACACAACCAGAAAAGCCACACCCCCCTCGCCATCATTTTTAGAGCACTTACTATTCCCCTGTACCCTCATGGTTGGCTCCCCGATAAAATGATTGTTTTGATGAGATGTAAATCAGAGTCCAGAGTTCTGTAGGGACAGAATAAGCAAAACTCAACAGCCATCGAGTCTACTCTGACTCAGTGATCTCATAGGACAGGTTAGAACTGCCCCTGTGAATTTCTGAGACCGTTTCTCTTTATGGGAGGGAAAGTCCCATCTTCCTCCCAAAGAAATCTGGTGGTTTCGAACTGCTGGCCTCGAGAGAGGGAAACACCACCTTTGGAAGTACACAGACCTAGCTGGAGGATGTTTAGAGAAGTAATAGTGTCACATTTTGATATTTTTGTTTATAAAAGGTTTTTATTGTGTAGCCATACTTTTGACTCCATCAGCTTTGTACCGTATGCGTACCTTGGAATCCAGCGGCACTGTTTATAATAGAGTAGACCCTCTAGAAGGAATGTTGTTGCTGTGTTTTCCTCCGGAGCACTCTGCAAGGTTGATTCACTTATGTATGAAAAAGACTTATGTGTAGGATTGTTTATCTCAACGACGGTTTCCTGTGTTTGACATTAAAGATAACACCATGGTGTGCATGGGGTGCATTCTTAGCAGATGTACATATAATTTCTAAAGGAGAGGTAACATTTTATATTTTTAGAGTCTTTTTAAACACAAATGGCCGGGCCTTTTTGTGTGTGTGCTGGGGGTGGGGTGGGGTGGTGGCTTTATTAGACATATCAGTAATCCACATACTATAAAGTTTCCAATTCAGTGGTTTTGCTATCATCACCTATGTGTACAACCGCTGCCACAATGCATTTGTACATTTTGAACACCCCAAAGAATTTCTATACTTTGTCACTGCCCGTGCTCTTGCTCCTCCCCCAGCCCTTTTATTAGGAGCCAGTGAATCAACTAGGACTCCTAGGCTGGGTCCCTAGAAGACAGAGCAGAATTGCCCCTGGGGGTATCTGGGCTGTAATCTTTATGGGGGCAGACTGGGTGGTGTGTTTGCCACGTTGCTTCTGGATGAGTTTGACCCACCAACCCCTTGGTTAGCAGCTGAGTGCTTAATGATGGTGCCCCAGGATCCTCACCCCCCAGCCCTGAGGCTCCACTGACTTGTTCTTTGGTCTTACAGATTTCCCAGTCCAATTATATTTTGTATAAATTGGCACTGCATGGTATGAATTCCTGAAAGAGGGATTGACCTCGTTCGCAGTGTTTTCCAGAGTCACCCAGCCTCTAGCATTCGGTGGGGCTTCAGTCCTTCTGAGGGGCCTGCCACCCAGAGGCACCCACCCATGGCTGGTTCTCTGCATCCGTGTCAGTGGCCCTTGGCAAAACCCGGTTGGCATCGAGTCCGTTCTAACTCCTGGTGACCTCATGGAGCTCTCCCTAGCTGGGCTCTTTCAGCAGTAGTTCACCAGGCCTGTCTTCTGAGGTGCTTTGGGGATAAGCACCTGGCTGATAACTGAAAGGCTGGCAGTTTAAGCCCACCAGTTGCCCTCCTGCCAGTCTGTTCCCATAAACATGATAGTCTAGGAACCCTGATGGGGCAGTTCTAGCCCATCCTTTTAAGGTCGCTGAGCATTGGAATGCCCCCAACAGAAATGGGGTTGGTTTGGCTTTGTTCGGTGATACCAGGGTTATGCTCTTGGCTGTTCATTGGAAGTTGGCCATTCAAACCTGCCTAGAAACTCTGTGGAAGAAGATCGCAGTTGGTCTACTTCTGGAAAGATTTACAGCCTTGGAAACCCCAGGGGACCCATCTTATGCTGTCTCAAGCGTTGCCACCCCCCTAGGTCGAGACCCTGCCTCGTTGGCAGGGCTGTTACAACTGCTCTCTTGGTCTCCATTCTTGCTGCCTTGCAGCCTCTTTCCGTGTTGCAGAGTGATGGCGAATTTCCACAGAGATGTGTCAGATCCAAGCTCAACATCCTGTCGTGGCCTTCCCACTGCCCTGGTGGATTCTGAACCACAGGCCAGCAATTCAAAATCACCAGCTGCTCATTGGGAGAAGAATTACAGGCCAGAACCCCCAGAGGCAGTTTTCCCCTGTCCTACAAGGTCTCTGAGAGTCAGCATGAACCCAGTGACAGTGAGTTTGGTGGGAGTGTCTGGCCTTGGGACGATCCGCTCCCTGCCCGTCTCTGCACCTTCTCTCGTGCCATCCTTCTAGAGATAAGCTCACAGCCCGCAGGCACAGTGGGCTTCTCATGGCCTTAAACAACCACAGACCCGTTCATTCTGCATACCGTGCTCTGTTCCTGGCTGGTGCATCGCAGGCACAGCTGCAGCCTGCCTGTCGGCAGAGACGTTTATGCCGCTGCCATGCTAAACAGGTTTCCGCTGAGCTTCCAGACCAGCGGTTCTCAGCCTTCCTCATGCCGAGGGCCTTTCATACAGTTCCTCATGTGGTGGTGACCCCCAACCATAAAATTATTTTCGTAGCTACTTCATCACTGTCATTTTGCTACTGTTATGAATTGTCGTGTAGATATCTGATCTGCAGGATGTATTTTCATGGTTATAAACTGAACATAATTAAAGTGTAGTGCTTGATCACACAATGTCATTATATATTGTGAAATATTTATTTCTAATGACAAATCAATCAAATGCTGTCTTGAACCTTGGTGTGGCATGGGTAACAGTCTTCATGCCCGGTATGCTCGCATATGGACGTGTCAGCAAGTGGGCAGATCCCCCTGGAGACGGATAGAGGAGCGGTGTCTCAGTTCCTAAGACCATCGGAAATATGTGTTTTCTGATGGTCTTGGGCGATGTCTGAAAAAGGGTCATTCGACCCCCAAAGGGGTCGAGACCTACAGGTTGAGGACCGCTGCTCTAGAGGATTTCTTTTGCAATTTCATGTGTACTTTCCTGGCGAGAGTCAGGGGTGGGGGTTTGCCGGGTCCATTTTCATATTGCTGGCGTTTAGCGCAGTGCCTGCCAGCGCCATCAGCCATGCGGAAAACTTTAATGCATGAGAGTGAGCCGGTTCACGTGGTTACCATGTAGTCAGATTGCCCTGCGAGATGGCTGGGTTTATGATCTGTGGTTTCAGATTCATGCCTGGATTTATTACCGATATGCAAGGCAGTTTATAACACATAAAACGCAAAAAGGTCGCATAAATTAAATGAGCCAATCCCCTCCCCACCCCCACACAAAACACAGTCACACAAAAGATAAATAAAGCTAAAGGCCTAAGAAGCAGAGCCAGGATGGAGACAGAAGGAACTGCCATGAAGACATGCACACTTGCTCTGGGTGGGCCTCGGGCCCTTTGCCTGCTTGCAGCCAGTAAGGAGGATCAGTTATCCAGGGCCAGATGGTAAATAACGGGGAAACAACGCCCGGGCGGGCCGCGGCCGGTCTTTATTAAGAGCAGCGAGCAATCTCACCCGAGGGGCGGGCGGTGTAAAGAGAACCATATGCGGGGCCTTGATGAAGGTCCCTCCGCGTGCGCTCCCGGGAGTCGTTCCCATAGGACCTCGAGCGGCAGCGGCTACTGTGGGCCGAGCATAGTTGGATCCAGCCACTGGCCATGGCCATCAGGGCTTCCTCCTGCTGTGTCCTGCTTCACTGCACCGGCCAGAGGGGTCCCTGGGTGCGGTGGTGATGCGGTGGGCGGCTACCCCAGGGTCAGCAGTTAGAAGCCACCAGCTGCTCTGAGAGGGAAAGACGAGGCTTTCTACTCCCGCACAGAGCTACATTCTCGGAAACCCAAGGGGCAGGTCCGCTCTGCCCTCTCGGGTCGCTGTGAGTCGGCATGGCCTCCATGGCGGTGAGTCTGGTTTGAGGCTTTGCGTATGGCTGGGGAGGAAGCGGTGGAAGCGTTAGCCGTTATCGCTGGTCTTGCCCATGCTGGGTGACGTGCCCTGTTCACTGATAAGTCCATTCCAGATGGATAAGCGCATGCTTCTTGTCGCTATTTTTATGTATTATTTTTATTAAATCATTATATTGGGAGCTCTTCCAGCTCTTATCACAATCCACACATCCAGTGATCATGTCAAGCACATTTATACAGATGTTGCCAGCATCATTTTCAAAACATTTTCTTTCTACTTGAGCCCTGGAAGTACATGTTCTTGTAGCCCAAAGGTCGGTGGTTCAAACTCAGACAGAGGTGCCTCTGAAGACAAGTGCAGCTTTCTGCTTCTTAAAGGCTGTAGCTTTGAGAAGACCCCATAGGCTGTACTCTGCGTAGGTGCAGCTGACCCAGCCAGAGCCCGCAAGACAGCTGCTAACAGCGGCAGCAAGATCCACCCTGGTCCTGGTTCTCTCTCGCTCTCTCTCCCTCTCCCTCTCCCTCTCTCCCTCTACTCCCCCCACAATTTGATTTATTTTAAATTTTTATTTTATTTTAATCATTTTATTGGGAGCTTTTGTAACAATCCATACATCTATTGTGTCCAGCACATTTGTCCTTATGTTGCTATCTTCATTTCCAAAACATTTTCCTTCTCCTTGAGCCCTTGGTATCAGCTCCTCTTTTCGCCCCTCCGTCCTCCACCCCCTCTCTCGTTGCCTCCTGTTGGCATCTCAGAGTTGCTGCTGCTTCCCCTCTAGGCTTCCCTGCCCTTTTCTTCCAGCTCTGGTGTGGATTTCCTCTGGCAGCATCTGCTGATTCCCGGGCAGCATTTTGAGAGTACGTGGGCATTCTGTATGCTCAGATTTACCATCGTCTCACACAAACAAGGCGAACCATACTCCCCCCTCCAAACCTTGACACCTTCTCCAACCTAGTCAACCTCCTCATGTGTTAGTTTCCCATGCGTGCTGTGCCCATGTGGATTAGTTACACAGGTGTGTTCCATGCAGAAAATAGCATCCTCATGGTCTCTGCACTCTGGCTGCACCCATGTGCACTGCTCTCAGATGCTGACTTTTCAACTTGAACTCCTGAACGTGTGGGGTGTTCCTTTAATTTGTATGGTCCGACTGGCTGGCATCTTGAGAAAAGAGATACGGGATGAAGGAAATCATTTTCCTGAGCTTTGTAGGAAAGTCAAGCTTTCCATGAAGGAACCATCTGCTTAGAGTGAGGCTGCTGTGAGCAAAACTCTACCTTGAGCAGTAGCAACCTCGATCATAATTCTGCTGTCTTGTGTAAGGAGCCCCATTAGCACTATAGGTCAGCAGTTCAAGCCCACCAGCCACTCAGAGGGAGGAAAAGGAGGCTTTGTGTTTCCATGAAGATTTATAGCATTGGGAACTCGAAGAGCCAATTCTACTCTGCCCTGTAGACTTGCCCTGAGTTGGAATCGACTTGATGGCAGTGGGTTGGTGGTCTTGTGTGCAGATGTCACAGGTGAAGGTGCTGCTGGTGGTTTCTACTGGTGTTTGGTTATCCCCACACATAGGTCAATGTACAACCAGCCCCTGAACACACCGGGAAAGAAACAGAATTGGCACAACCTACTCGGTGCCAGGATTAGGGCACAATAAGGCATTCTTCTTGCAGAACCCATGCCACACCGCATGCTAGATATAATACCATGGGTTAGTTAGAGACCCCCACAGCTCAGTGTTGGGCATAAGGGTTTTGTCCTTGGGAATGAGAATTGCTCATGGAACAAGAGTTAGGGCGAAACTTAGCTCAGACAGCTGGCCGTACTGTCTGTCATCTCTGAGTTCCTTTCTTCGACCTTCTTGCTGCAATTTTTAAAATGTTAATTTGGGGGAACTTATTAACCATTTTCCTCCCATCTTCTGTGAAAGGCCATGGGTGATAATGGTAAGCATGCTTGCCAGCGATAGTTTGGGTGCCGATGGAGAAAGGGACAGGCCGCCTTTCCTGTCGAGCAAAACCTGGATATGATTAAGGGCTGGGTTTGCTCAGGGATAGTTAGGTTTTATAGCTGCATACTGTTGTTATTTATTAAAATTCCTGACGAAAAATAACTTTTATGGCAAATCTGAAACTTTGTAGACCACCCCTAACCTTCTTTCCTATGGGAGCAGTTTTTATAACAGAGTAACTGATTACACAAGAGTGCTTAGAAATGCAAACATTGTGTAATAGCAGACTAGATTGTGCTTGTTACATGTTTCTGTAGCGTGGTGCCAAGGATGCACTTAATAACTTACATTGTTTTTTGTGCGTGTTCAAGAACGCACTTCCGGACCTGGCTTTACATACTTCTGATTGTAAATAATCTACACCGAATGCTCACTATGTCCCAGGCACTGTGTTGAGCAATAAGCATTCCTTTCTTTAACCCGCCTGGCATTCACAGGGGTAACAAACTACTTTTGTCCCATTTTACAGACGAGATCATGAAGGCTTAGGTATGTTAGGAATCTTGTTCAAAGTCACCCAGCGGTGGCCCTGTGTGGGGTAGTGTTTCTGACCGAGCTTGATGACCCAATGCCTTAGGCCCTGCTTAATCATTTTCACACACAAAAAATCTCATATCGGTTACCGATGGCTGCATAGCAACCCCCCTCAAAACATAGTGACGTAAAACAATATATCCTTGTCCCCAGTTCTGTGGGCAGGGCTCTGCTTGGCATTGGATGGATGCGACATGGGTGGTCTTAGTGCTTAGCTGGCGCATATAAGATGGCCCCTTTGTCAGGGCCCTCATGGTGGCTGCCAGCTGGGTGCCCATGTTCTCTTGCAAGTGATCTCTTTCCAACTGGTCCCACATCCTTCAGTGGACCAGGCTGGGCTTCCTTTTATGGCAGGGGGCAAAACATTCCAGGAGCACAGGGGCGGAAGCAGCTAGAGAGGGATGCTTTCAAGACTCTGACAATGAAGCCTGGGATTGGCCTTGGCCACTTGGACTGCACGCACCGGTCAAAGCACATTTTAGGGCCACCAGGTGCAAGGAACAGGTGACCTGGGACCAGGGGCTGGTGCTGTTGGGAGCTGCTCTTGCAGGCAAGCTGCTGCAGTTTGCTTCACTACAGGCATGTACACACTGCTCGGTGGACAGTCGCTCTTCTTGGTACAGGGCCTTTTCCTTGTTCTTGGCGTCTAGACTCTTGGGCACCTTTGATTCTCCAACCCGCCATGTCAACCACTTCTTACCACATCTTTTTTTGCTGTCACCTCTTCCTTCTGGACCCCCACACTCTAGTCCTATTAGAACTTTTAGCCCTTAAGTCAATTTTGGCTCGTAGCCATCCTATATGATGGAGTAGAATGGCCTGGCAGGGTCTCTGTGGTGGTCATCTCGGCAGGTGGAGTGTGGGAATTGCAGAGGCTACGTGTTTAGCTGTAACCAAAAGGGTTAGTAGTTTAAGACAGTCTGCTTCCCTGAAGATAGTAGCAGTGGACAAGCTTGGGCCCGTTCTCTGCCACATAGAGCTTCAGTGTGTTGGAGTTGACTTGATGGGGATGGGTGTTACGTAGGAGCTCTGAGATTAGCCTTGGTCTGTGTCGTTGTCATAGATTTACCTTCACCAGTGATCCAGGGCTGTGTCATCTTAGACTTACCTTCGCCAGTGATCCAGGGCTGTGTCGTCGTCTTAGACTTAACTTCGCCAGTGATCCAGGCCTGTGTCGTCGTCTTAGACTTACCTTCACCCACTGAATAATTGTGATGAATAAACAAGAATCCCCACATCTGTGGCCAAAGGCCTTGTTGCTTGCTGCTCCCATCCTTTCAAGTGTCATGCTAGTTTAACTCCCCTCTTATTTGAATTCATCATCTTTACACTGTCATCCCCAAACAAGCTCCTTTCCAACCTTCTCGAGGTGACCCATGGGGCCACCATGGTCTTCCCTAGCGCAGTGTCTTGGAGTGAGCTTCGGTTGTTTTCCTAGGCCTCCCGCCATCATTTCTTCTATCAAATCCCCCAGGGAACAATTGCCTTTGAAAGTGCCCCCTCCTTTCTCTGCACCACCTCTGTCCAGGCGTATGTCACCTCCTTCCTCACCTAACACGGTCCTTTCCCAACCTGCCTTATCTCTTCCTGCCCCCCTTACTTCTGCCCACAGCTGCTGGTCTTTGGAGCTGCTTCTCAGGAAACCTACCTTCTACCACTTCCCTCCCAGGAGACCCTCCCTCTCACCAGCCAGTTCTCCTTGCAGGGTACTTGAAAGCCTTCCATACTGCTCAGGACCCATGTGTCGCCAGCTACTGCTTGTCTGCCCCAAGGCTGTATTATTTTCAGAAAGAATTCTCTGTACTATAATCATTAGAACGCACCATGCAGCTGCTCTCTTCGGGGATCTGCCGAAGGTCAAAGCAGGGGCCAGCATCGGATCCCAGGTTGGGGTTCAGATTTTATTTCGAGGGGTTTCTGGACAGTGGAGGGTCTTGTTCTTGCCACCGACGGTTGAATCCGCTGTGGCTTATGATGACCCAGGTAACGTGGAACCCGAACGTGGCCTGGTCCCTCACCGCCATCAGGAGCATGGCCATGTCCTCAGCCAGTGCTGTGACCACTGTGAAACCCATGGAGTTCATCTGCCAACCCCACGCCGGACGGATGCTGTTGTCATCCCCAAAAGGTTTTCATTGACCTGAGTTTGGAAGAAGACCTTTAGGCCTTTCATGCTAGCCTGTCTTAGCCTGGACGCTCTGCTGACACTTGTCTACCAAGGGAGGCCCTGCTGCTGTGGGAAAGCACCGGCGGCTTCATTTCCAACATCACAACAACACACAAGCCACCAGCGGAGGGCCATCTCACAGCTGGATGGTGGGGTGGGAGTTCGAAAACTTACTGGGGGAGATTGGGGTGGGGTGGGCAGTGCTGGGCAGGGCTTTGTAAGCAAGAGACAGGCAGGTCTGCTTGAGAGAGCGCACTAATGGGGGTGGCTGACCCAAGAGGGCGCCCCAGGTGCACGGATCGAGTACAACCTGGCAGGAGGCTGATGGCACCTCCCACTTCACACCTCCCCCCTCCTACCGTGCCCCCATCTCCTCCTCTTCGTCATTGTTCATTCCCTGCCTTCTTGTCCCGTGCTCCGGTCTGTAGAGGAAATGGTCTGGTATCGGCCTGAAAAGTATTGTGCAAGTGTCCATTTCTTTATTTCTGGTTGTGGGTTGGAGAAATTAACAATCCAACCTTCCTAATCCACAAAGGAGCACTGGTGGCGCAGTGGGTGATGAGGTGAACCGCTCACCACAAGGTCTGCAGTTCGAAACCACCAGCCGTTCTCAAGGAGAAAGATGAGGCTTTCCGCTCCAGCAAGGAGTGACAGCCTAGGAAGTCCACAGGGGCAGCTCTCCACAGGGTGGCTAGGACTCAGAACCCCTCGGCGGCCGTAGTGCATTGGCTTTTCTGGTCTAAACACAATCGAAATTCACCGCACACGGTCTTCAAAAGGAAAGGAGGGCAGCGTTCTCTCACTCCCTCCCCTTTCCTCTGCTCTCTTGGATCCTGTATGGTTCGGCCAGTGGCCCCCAGCTGACTTCAGAGCCGCAAGCAGACAGATGTCCACAGGAGCCATTTTCTTGGGCCCCCAGTGACCAATGCACTTTTCAGCGGGAAGTGCCTGGCCCAGGGAATAGCAATGAACTCGGATCTATAAACATCCCTGCTCGGGAGTCTAATGCTCCCTGACATTCTGGAGTTTGCCCTCAGAAGAAAACCGCACGTTTCCCTGTTGTCTACACAATTTGGAGTGGTGCCAACTCCTCCCAGGAGCCCTGAGGTGGGGCCGGGGGTGCACAAAGCAGGGTCTAGCTGGGTTAACGGGCGGTTAAAATAATGTGGTTGTACGCCTACTTGCCAAAGCATTTCCTCATTGGGTTGCTTCAGCTGATGAGCTCAGCAGTGCTTTTCTGACCCAGATTTACAAAAGAGACATGCTCTGCAGACTTATGTTTGTTGATATTAACCATCAGGGGTCATTAATGTTAATTAAAAGAGTAGAAGTCAGCACATTTGGTACCTTAGTCAGTGAGATGCACTTTAAAGCATGCAGAGAGGAAATGCTCCGTTTCCTAAACACAATTATTAGCTGGTCGAGAGGGCGTTTTGGCTGCTCTTGAATGGTGACCATGTGGGGACCAGGCTGACTGGGCACAGACAGAGCCTGTGCAGAGCAGGTCTGGGTGCCCCGAGAATTAGGCTGCTAGCTGGCGAGGTGGATGGCTTTGGCTCTGTGTGTGATCGCTGCCAAGCAAACGATGAGGAAAATCTTGGAGTGCTGTGTTACTTGAAGCAAAGTCTTCCTCCTTTAGCATCATTCAGAGAGAGAGAGATGAGAGAGAGAGAGTGTGTGTGTGTGTGTGTGTGAGTGTGTGTCAGTCGAGGGGGAGGCCCTTAAGAATGCTAGCCCTATTCCAAGAGCCCTGGTGGCATATTGGGTTACGCATAGGACTGCTTACTGAGGTAAGCAGTTCAAATCCCCCAGCTGCTCCACAGAAGAAAGTTGAGGCTGGCTGCTCCTGTAAAGAGATGTAGTCTTGGAAAAACCACAGGGACAGTTCTACAAGGTTGCTGTGAGTCAGACTCAATTCACTGATGGTGAGTTTGGGAGCCCTATTCCACCCCATTCTTTTTATTTAGGGTTGTAGGTTTCTACTCCCCAAAGAGTTACAGTCTCAGAAACCCAGTATGAGTCAGAATTGGCTCAATGGCAATGCGATTGGTTTGCTTTGGTATATTGCACATCTTTTTAAAAATCATTTTATTGGGGGGAATCTTAAAAATCATGTAACAATCCATCATTCAATTATATTAAGCACTTGTGCATATCCCAAACATTTTCTTTCTACTTGAATCCTTGGTATCAGCTCTTCTTCTCCCCACTCCCTCCCCCTGCCTCATGAATCCTTGATCAATTATATATAATTACTGTTATTTCGTGTCTTACACTGTGTACTGTCATCCTTAACCCACATTTCTGTTATTTTTCCCATTGGGGGGCTATCTATCCAACTTTGTGATGGGTACCCCATTCTTCCCCTTCCCCGACCATCCCGCCCCTGCCCTCATGATATCACTACTCCCACTACCGTTCCTGAGGGTTGTATCTGTCCTGAATTCCATGTGCTCAGAACTCTTATCTGTAGCAATATGTATACTTTGGTCTAGCCGGATTTCTAAAGTAGAAGTGGGTCATGGAAGTTGGGTAGGGGAAGCATTCAGGAAGTAGAGGAATGGTGTGCGTTTTCTTGGTGCTATACTGTACCCTGGTTGAAATGTCCCTTCTTTGGAACCCTTTGGTGGGGGAATGTTCAATTGTCTACAGATGGGCTTTGGGTCTCCACTCCAATCCCACTCTTTCACGTCGATATAATTGTTTGTTTTGGATCTTTTGACACCTGATACCTGATGCCGTTGACACCTCATGATCACACAGGCTGGTGTACCGCACATGCCCTAGGTGAGGTGGTGTGATGGGTCATTTGCTATGTCCACTTGGCTGGGTTCTGGGACCCACTACTTAACAGCAAATCCCACTGCCTTTGAGCTGATTCTGATTCATGGTGACCCTACAGAACAGAGTAGAGCTGCTGGGTCTCCAAGACTGGACATCTGTATGCAGCAGACTGACATCATCCTTCTCCCTCAGAGCTCCGGATGGTTTGAGCCACCGACTTTGCAGGTTGAAGCCCAACACGTCGCCCACAGCACCACCAGGAGCTGGTGTTCAGTAGACATTCCTCTAGGTGTGACTGTGATGTGATTGTGTAGATGTGAACAGGGCCATTGGTGGACTCCAAGAAGGCTGCTTTCAGTAATGTGGGTGTGTTATTCTGGGTAGACTAGAGAAACAAATTCAGAGACACTCATATGTGTATCAGAAAGAGTTTTATGTCCAAGAGAAATGGTATATTAAGAAAACATCCCGGCCCAGTCCAAATCAAGTGCGTAAGTCCAATATTTTCCCATATGTTGGATACCGATCTAAAAATTCCTCTTCAGACTCATGCAACACATGACACTGAATGGGGGGAAATCATAGGCCAGTGGGTGGAAAGTCTAGTGGATCCAGTGGCAGTGGAAACATCTCAACACTGGCAGGGGTCTCCACATGACCCCTTCAGCTCCAGGGCTCTAGCATAGTTCCATGTGTCTTGTCAGCAGGAATGTCTCACAGGGAGTGAGTGTATGTCCCACTTCCAGTGAGCTATTTATCTCCTTATCACCTCCATATGAGGTCATCGAGCTGCGACCTGATTGACAGGCTAAGCCCCATCCCTTCACTTTTAATAGTCTCAAATTGACAACAGATTATGCAACTACTCCAGTTGGAGGTCATAAAAGCAAAAACTGAAGATTTCTAGAGAAGAAATTCTGCCTTGAGATTATAATGTAGACATCTTGTCGCTTTTTCCCAGCCTGCTGGCCTGCCCCTGGGTAGTGAACTTGGCAAACCCATTGCCGTTGAGTTGATTCCAAACCTTAGCAACACTGTAGGAGAGCGTAGATCTGGTCCTTAGGGTTTCCAAGGGCGTTATTTTGGGAACAGACTTCCTCATCTTTATCCTGGTTTCCATTGGTGGGTTCAACCACTGACCTTTCAGTCGGCAATCCAGTGCTTAGCTTGCAGACCACCAGGGATCCTTTTGGGTTCCCCAGACTCCATAATTGCATGAGCCAATTCCTTGAATTCAACCTGCCTCTCCATTATACACACACACACACACACACACACACACACACACACACACACACACACACTACATATCTGTGTGTATAATCACACATGTATGCATATGCATGCAAGATATATGTGCATCTATGTGACCTGTCTTCCTGGTGGTGTAATGGCTCGTGCATGGAACTGCTCTCCCCAAGGTTCAAATCCATCCATCAGTTGTATGTGGGTAGAAAGTTAAGACTTTCTGCTTCCATAAAGACTCCATGAGGCAGTTCCACTCTGCCCTGTGGTCTCTGTGAGCTGGAACCTCCCCATGACAGTGAGTTGGGTTTAAAGATGGGGATGATGTTTTGGCTTGGATAAACTCTCCAGACTCACTGCCATCAAGCTGATTGAGACTCACAGCACCCTACAGGACAGGGTAGAACTGGCCCTGTGGGTTTCTGAGACTAACTCTTTCTAGTAGCAGACAGCCTCATCTTTCTCTCTTGGAACAGCTGGTGGTTTCAAACTGCCGAGCCTGAGGTTAGTAGTTGGTTCCATTTCTCTGGGGGGGTGGGGTGGGGTGGGGGTGGGGGGGTGGGGAGGGTCCCTGGCTGAGACAGGTAAGTTAATGCTCAAGGTTAACACTGTGGATTTCTTCCCTCTCAGCCTACCCCAACTCACCCTCAATGATGTCCTCAGGGTCCTCTACTTCCCCCTCAACTGCCCAGTACACACATGGGTAGTTCTTCCCTGTCCCCAGAGCTTCAGGGGGGCCCTTCCAGCTACCGTTGCACCTCCATAAACATAGTGCATGCAGAGCAGGGCACATCTCTTCCACAGAAGTTCTCCCTCCACTCCTGGGTCCACCATGTGACTTCACCACCAGCTTTCCAGTTTTCTGAGCTGGAACCAGGAATGTCGGAGCCACCATTCTCCCTCGTCTTTCAACACTCTCCATGTCACCACATCCTGCCACTTTGGCCTCACGAGTCTCCCAAATTCAGTCTTCTCTGGCAAGCCCCTTTGCCATTTGGTCCATCGACTCTTGCCCTGGATAGTGCTCTCTGGCCTCAGCCTCTGAGAACTCTCCCTCCTGACACTCTCCATGGCCAGCGGGCATCTTCTAGGCCAAAGGTTCTCAACCTGTGGGTCGCGACCCCCTTGAGGGTCCAGCAACCTTTTCATAGGAGTCGCCTGATTCATGACAGTAACACGAAAATAATTTTATGGTTGGGGGGTCACCACCATATGAGGAACTGTGTTAAAGGGTTAGGAACATTGAGAACCACCATTCTAGGCGTTACGCCCCCTAGCAGCTGGGGGGCGAAGAGGCGCCCAATCCATAGTTGGTGGCTGAATAACATGGAAGCACCATTGCGTCCATTGTAGACTTAAAGCTCAGCTGCATCGGGTTGGTCAGCTCGTGACCAGGAGGTTTGGAACCATCGTTGGTGCTGCAGACACCATTCTGAGTCAGGCGCTGGGTCCACTTGAACTTCCAGACTCTGGAAACTCATGGGACAAGAGTGTCCTGACTTACTCAGTGAATGATTACAAACACATACGCTCCGTCGGACAAATAACCAAGCTCCTTTTGAGTGAGACCAAAAATATTTACTGTGTGTTTTTGGTCTCCAGTCTGCAGGTCCATAGAGACACCCGAGAGATGGCTGAGATGTTTTCTTAAGTTGCAAAATTTTCCAGATGAATTCCACCGTGGGAGTGCGTTAGCTGTATATCGTTGGACCGTCTCCAGGGGAAATAGCTCTGGTCAAGGGGTGGGGGGGAGATGAAGACAGAGCAAAACACAACAAAAACCCACTGCGCGATGGAGGCGTCATGGGAGGAAATAGTTCAGAAAGATGCGTTTATTTACGCATTTTTCCTTCATCTCTCAGTCTGCCAGGTATCGGGATGAGATGTCTGGGTAAAAATGATTTTCTTTTTTGTAAAAGGCACTTGTAAATCTGTGGCTGACCTTTGGGCTGGGAATGATAACGCTCTTCCAATAGCGCGAACAGTTCCAGCTGATTACTTCTGTGACTTGAATGTTCTAAGCATTATGGTAGGAATTTTTGGATCACTTCACATTGCCTCAGGAAAACAAGTTTTATTTGTGACTTGGAGAGGCTGAATCTGGGGCAGAGCCTGACTTGCATGGCCCTCACGGCGTGGAAATGTCCTGATGGAGGGAAGCAGTGAGAAGAAAATCATGCACAGAGAGATCAAAGCTGGCAACCAGGGCTCTGCTTATATGGTATAGCTCAAAGAGTCTGTGTGTGTGCCCAGTGCTTCGCCTGCAGTTCAAGGCAGCTGTGCCTCAGCCAATCTCATAGACGGGGGATGGAGGCTGGGGGGTGGGGACAGGCGGCATGTGCTGGGCTGCTAACCAAACAGTTGGAGGGCGGAGTCCACAAACTCACTGCCATCCAGCTGACACCAGCTCACAGTGACCTGGCAGGACAGAGTGGAACAACCCCTCTGGGCTTGCGGAGATGATAAATCTCTCCAGGAACAGACAGCCCGCTCTTTCTCCTGTAGAGGGGCTGGTGGATTCAAACTGCTGACGTGGTGAGCCGCTCAGCGCTTCGCCCACTGCGTCACCAGGACTCCTGTGGAGGCCACCTCCAAAAGCAAAGCCAGATGCACTGCCATTGAGTTCATGCCAACGCCCAGTGGCCCCGTCGGACAGGGTGGAAGGGCCCCTGAGACTCACCCTTCATGGCAGGAGAAAGCCTCAGCTTTTCTCCCTCAGTGCAGCTCAGTGTTTCAAACCGCTGATCATGAACTCAAACCCAACATGTAACTATTACATGACCAGGGTTCTTCATAGAAAGATTCGTTGGCCTGAAAGGCCCAGATCAGCTCCTGAAAATCCTGTGGCACAGTGTTCTACCCCGATACAGATATGGGGTTACCATGAGTCAGAGTCAACTCGATAGGTTTTTTGTTTTTTACCCCATCCTCCCCCCTTTTTGGTGGATTTTCTCAAAGGAGCCACTCAAGTTGGAGTTTGGGAATTGGGACACCGTCTGCTGAGAAGGAAATGCTTTAACAACTCCAATTATCTCTGATAGCCTGCTGGGTCACGTGTGGCATTGGGCTTTGTAAGAAGTCAGAGCCTCTTCTTCGTGTGTAAAGCAGCAGAGACGCTGAGTCGGGCAGGACCCTGGAGTCTGAGGCTCCTCCGCTGACCCAGGTCAGCAAGTGAGCTCACGCTGCAGCTCAGCTTTGAACCAGTACTAGACAGGTGTGTAAGGGGACTGACGCTAGGAGGTGAGCACAGCCTGGAACGATCAGAAGGGCAGCATTGACCCAGAGTTCAGAAGGGTTGGGGAAGAAGAAGAGATGGAATCAGGGAACACAGGGAAGGGGAGACGAGGTGGTGGCTGGTGGGGATTGCAGGATGCCCATGAGATGAACCAAACTGTGTGGATTTTTGCATGGAAAACCTCACCCAATGCACGGTAAACAGACAGACCTAAACGGAGAGAGTCTGATGTATATGAGGAGTCTTCAAGACCTTCATGGAAGAATCCCATGATCTTTTCATTTATTTTTTCAGGGACTTTTGTGGGCCCCCCTCCCCCTGCATGTACACGCCCCACCCCCTTTGCTCTACAGCCCAAGTCTTACCCTTTCAGCTTTGTTTCATGATCCCCGAACTCGACAGGTAAAAGGAATTTGATTTGAGTCCCTTGGGGGTGCTGACACGGCTGTTTCCTCCTGGATAGGCGCAGAATTATTCAGGGTTAGGGAGATGGGCACACGGCCTGCAGAAGTATGTAGACCTAGGTGTAAGGTAGACCAAGAAACAGCAACCTCACATGTTGATATTTTTCTTTAATTAAGGTTGCTTTGGTTATATAACAATAATTTGGGGCTTATGTATGTGTGTGCATATATGTGTATGTGTGTGTGTATTGGAATGAATGTTTGCTGCCAAATGTAGTTTTCTGCTTTTTGTTTTTGCAAACTTTCTTGTTTCCAGGGAGGCTGGGCTGCAGGGAGGCTGTGGGGTGCTTGCATTTGAATTGGAAAAGAGCACCCTTTCCTTTTGGGAGATGCGGAGCAAGGTGCAGGCTGGTTTCTGACCCAGTGGCTTCCTCAGCAGGTCCCCACATCCAGCAAACAGTTATCTAGCCCTACACAGGGGTGCTGAGCTTAGGACAGGCAGCTGGCTAAAGTGGGAGACCAGAATCTTGGGTCCAGTAAACCCCTTCACTGTCTCCCTCCTAACTTTAAGGACGCCACTGAAAAGAGAACAAGCCCCCATTTGTGCAAAAGGTGAATGTGTTCAGCTGCTAACCAGAAAGTTGGAAGTTCAAGGTCTCCCCCCAAGGGCACCTTGGAAGAAAGGCCTGGCCATCTACTTTGGAAAAAGCCGTGGACAGGGCACACAGCACAGTTCTGCTCGATGCCTTCATTGAGTCCATGAGCAAAGGGAGACCTTCCATTAACCAGGGAAGATGAGCATGAAGGGACTCGGGGTCATCTGAGAGCTGCGAGAGACTTCTGGGCTCTGCTGCTTCCCTCCCCACCCCCATTCGACAGCTGTGCCAATGTCATCCAGTCCGGGCAGCTTTTGTCCACAGTGGGTCCTGCAGCTCCTGAGGAGGGTGTTTGTGACTTGGCACACTCTGAGTGGGCGTTCCCTTTGCTGGTCTCTCGTACCCTGGCCCAGCCAGGTGTGCGGCCCTGACAGCAGGCCCGGGAAGCCTGTGGTCGGCTCACCTCGACCTTGGTTCTCGGCCCACCAACAGTCTGCATGGGACTGTTTGTTCAACGGCATTTCCCCTCACCTTCCCCCTTGGCATGCGATGAATAAAAATGTCTGAAACAGGTAACCAAGTCACTTCTGAATGCTGGGACCCCACTTCCACCCGCCCCCTGTCCAGCTTCCAGAGCCCACATCAGAAGGCAGAGAGCAGTCCCCGAGGATCATTAGCTTGCCGTTAGAAAGCCACGCTAGAAGACCACGGCGCTGAACTTCACCGTGTCTGCAGTGGCTTCTCGTATTCCGAATGGCTTCCTGCCAACTCTCCTCACTTAAAGCATCATGAGCACTTCTGGAATGCGCTGCAGCGTCAGGGTGGGCGCCGGGTTTCTGGACAAACCTTCCTTGGTAACCCGAACCGCACTGTTTACATGGGCCCTTCCTCTGGGACGACAGAGGGCCTGCCCCCCCCCGTTTCATTTCCTGACCACTCTGGGATGGGCGGGGAGGCAGTGGTTTGCTTACCCACTATTCAAGAGGACTATTGTGGGGGGTGCGGAACCTGCTGCAGGGTAGGTGGGGCCAGAGATCAGCCGGGCTTTCAACACGCTGAGGGGTGCTGCTGCCCAGTGATGGCTCACGTGGCCATTCACCACCTGCGCTGTAGTCCCGACCTACCAGCCGCACCGCAGGAGAAAGATGAGGCAAACGGCTTCCATGAAGATGGGAGAGCCTGAGCAACCTTCTCGGAGGTTCCCCGGGTCCCTGCTGGGTACTGGGAGTCCAGACGGACTTGATGGCGATGAGTTTCCAGGTTTTTCTGACAGCTCCGAGTGGCATTCTGTGAAACACGACGGCTTCAGAAAAGACGAGACAAGACCAAGTACCTTTCTTAAGCCCTGCGTGCCTCGTCCCACTGTGTGGGCTGGTCGTTGGCTCGAAAGATTTGAGGTGTTAGTGCTGCCTACCTTTTCTAGAGGAGTAAACTGAGGCCCAGAGATGTTCGGTGAGAAAATAAACCTCTGTTCTTAAAAGCCACCCCCCACTGTGGCATTTTGTGAGAACTAGGACCACTGGCCTTTCATTGCCCTCCCTTCCCAGGAAAGGCCCCCCAAACACCAGGAAACAATTTCTAGGGCTCAGAGTCACCCCCTAGTTGACATCATTTCCCCTGTTCCTTGGATGGCATCGCTGGACCTCCCCCCTGGCAGACACCGTGGTGGCCTGCAGGTACTGGGTAGCCTGAGATGGGGACGCTGGCCCTCTGCACCCTGTAGCCACAGGGATGGTCAGTTAATGCCCACTAATACAGAGCAATGGCTATACCACTTCCAGGTCCTGAAATTTGCACTCAGGGCAGGCCAAACTTTGATCTCCAGCAGAAATAAGACACCCCATGTTTAGAACTCGGCCATAACGATGCTGATCTCCAAACGCATGATAATTAGCTGACCAATTGCCTGCTAGATGCACGTGCAAATAATTAGGCCCAGATGCCCTTCCAGAGCTACAACGGATGGCCTGGCATTCGTGTTCTGAGGACTGGCCTCTTAAACTCCCCGTTAGTGAAGCCTGCTTGGAAGCAGTGACCTCGGGGAAAGTAAATCTCTCTCCTTGCCTTTCAAATGTCTTGCCAACTAGCAGCGACCCCAAATCCAGGAAAATAATTTTGTGTTCAAGCAGCTCATACCTCTGTGAAGATTTTCTATCACCCAGAGTCCTGGTGGGGCTGTGGGTTAGCTGTGGGGCTGCTAACTGCAAAGCCGCAGGTTCAAACCCAGCAGTGGCTCCACGGGAGAGAGGTGACGCCATCTGCGTCCGTAGAAGTTAAAGTCTCAGACACCCACAGTGTCACGATGAGTTGGGACTAACCCAATGGCAGTGAGTCACGAGACTCTACCCAATGCATTTGCTATGACTCAGAACAGCCTTGCCCTTTTTTGGGGTGGAGTATTCCATAGGAGGCCTGGTGGTGGTTTGAACCCACCAGCCGCACCACAGGGGGAATGATGTGATTCTCTGCTTCCATAAAGCTGTGCCGCCTTGGAACCCCTGAAGAGTTCCCCTCTATGCTGCATGGCTGCCCCGAGCAAGAATTGACTCATGACAACTGGATCTTGATTGGCCTTTCCTTGATGAGCTGCCCCCGGAAGCTCTGTGCAGATTGTCCCAACAAACCAGGAAGCCCGTTTTTCTGCAGCCTTTGGGCAGGGGCTCAGCCTCCAGGCTCCTTCTATAGAAGCAGCCCCGTCCCACTTCAGAAAGAAGAGGCCCCCAGACCCAGCCATTACCGGGTGCTCCCGAGAAGCTCTTAGGCTACTGCAGTTACTCTTTAGAACAGTGGGAGAAGCGGCAGGCAGGGCCTTCCTGGCAGTGTCCTATCTCAGTGCACAGCCCGCCTCCTCCTGCAGGTGTCAGGGGATGGGGGTGGGGGGGGTGAGGACCTCCAGCTATTAAGGTTCCTTCCTTGTGATTAGAGGTGGGAAACATCTGGCCACCAATGCCATCCAAACGTCCCATGCCTCTCCAAAGAGCTGCCCCAGCCATCACAGTCACACGGTCATCGAGTTGATGCCGACTCACAGTGACTCTATTGGGACAGAGTGGAATTTCAGCTGCGGCAGTCTGATGCCAGCCCTAGTTTAGCCTTTTCAAGATTAAATTACTTCTGCTTTGATTTTTTAATGATGTGTTTACAGCAATAGGAGGCAGAGTGAGACTTTTGAAAAATGCTTGTGAGGCTATATAGATTTATTAATACAATTAGTGGGACTAGTGGGACACATATGTCCCAACGGGAGGCTCTGGTGCCGGGTGTGATGAGATGAAACCCCTTTGTTCAGATTCATGCCATTTCACAGACCCCACCAGGCGGCACCATGCACTAAAAGTGGGATAGCAGCTTCCCACTAAACCCCGAGACTGAAAATGTAGTTCCAAGGTTAAATTGTGTATTTACATGAACCTCTTTGAAAATAGAGCCTTCTCAGCCCCCCTCACCACATTCTAAACAGTAATCATATGGGCTCCTAACATGAGTCTGGACAACTCTTCCCATGGGCCTCCTCGCCCTCTCCTCCAGCTTGCCTGGTTCCAGGACGGGGGCCCGCTGTCAGGGCGGTGGCTGGAACTCACCAGCCGGTCGGTGGGAGGAAGATGGGACAGGCTGCTTCATCAAGACTCACAGCCTTGGATGCCCGCTGGGCTACTCCACTCTGTCTCAGCAAAGGACGGCAGTTAGTACTAGGCTCTCCCAGTTATGCCCCGGGCATGTCAGGGAGGTTGGATATGGTTGATGAAGGGCAGAGAGATGAAAGAGGACAAAAGGATGTGGATGGAGCCTAAGGGTCAGGAACGTGCCAAAGCCAAAGCCTGGGCTGGGATGTGAGTTGTGACATCACTGAGTTGACTCAGGAGCACCCAAAGCTGCCCTGTTATCTGGATGCCGATTCCTGGGTTTGAAAATCCACCAGCCAGTGGGTTCTGATAGTATCTGAATTGGACGCCGTAACCAGACCTACTGCCACTGAATTGATCCCAACTTATAATAATTCTATAGAGGGTTTTAAAGGCTATAAATCTGTATGGGAGCAGAAAGCTTCCTCCCACCTCCACTCCCACACCCCAAGGAGTGACTGGTGGTTTTGAACTGTTGACCTTGCACTTAGCCTGATGAATAACCCAAGAGCAGCTACCAAGTTCTCCAAGCATGTGTGCACTTAGGTCTTGAAGACTATGTAGCCATTCTGTCTGAGGCCGTGCTCTGTCTCCCTCACCCTTAGTGGAAGGAAGATGGGGGGAATGGGAAAGGATGGGGTGATGACAGGAGTGGCACTAGCTGCCCCCAGTGGCTAACTTGTGATGCTGCAGTGTCAGGGTACCCCATGACCCCATCCTAGGACGACCTGCCTGAAGTGGATCCACTTGGATGGTTCAGTGTGTATACTCCTTCTCACGGCGACCTCTGTCCAGCCATGCTCAGCTCCTCTCTGCCACGTAGGCTTGGTGTGGGGATTTACTGTCCTGGACTTGTTTGGACCTCTAGAGACAGATGCTGGTGAGAAGATATGCATAGTCCAAAATCGCTTACAGCCTGTGGGAAGAATCTGAGAGACTCCCTCTGTTCATATTCTTCTTCTCTCTCCTTGCCCCCCCCCGAAGTGAGAACGCTTTTTCAAAGGAATATCTTGTACAGTAAAAATCTTTTGTAACAGGGAAAGAAAGCCCTGCTTTATAGCTTCTTGAGAACGGAATGTATCTCACTCACATTTCTCCCTCATCCACCCAGTGAAACTGTTTCCCGAGTCGGGGAAGAGTGTGAGCATGCCAGGCTTTCTTCCCCACAAGTCCTGAGTGGGAACTGGCATGTTTGAATCCATCGGAGGTAACCATTCACTGCTGGGAGGAGGGGTGGGCCGATCTTCGAGAGGATGTGGGCTGGATGGTGCTGGTCTCAGTGATGCTCAGTAATGATGCCCAGTGGTCAGCACATGGCAAAGACAGAGATGAACATATAGGTGGGTTGCTGCCTTGCCGATCAAGTTGGAGAATCACAGAGTTTGATGACAGAAGAAAACATGTCCATTATAGAACATTTGAAAAATTCAGAAACCCACAGAAATATAAAAACAATGTACCAACCAGAGATAACATTACATATCTTTTAGTATACATTCTCTCTCTCTCTCCCTCCCTCCCTCCTTCCCCCCCCCTCTCTTTCTCCTGTGTATGTGAGCGCTCGCACACCCCTATCCATTTCTTCTCATTCCGAAATCACGTGGTGCGTATTGTTGTGAATCATACATCATACATCTTTCTCATCACCGAGTGTCCTCAACACCACCCATGTCATGAAATACACAGCCATTAGAGTAATGCAGAGTAATGATACAAAAATGCACAACACGCACACATACCATATATACTCATATATAAGCCAAGTTTTTCAGCACACTTCTTATGTAGTTTTTGTGACAAAACTAGGTGCCTTGGCTGATATTCAGGTTGGCTTATATTCGAGTATATACAATATATATATTAGGCAGAAATGGAATGAAATGTAAATAGGGATTAAAGCAGTGGCGGGGGTTGGGGGCGGGGGGAGAGGGTGGGAAACGGTTTCCAACGTTTGTTTTGGCAGCATCAGTATCAACTGGTTGCCTTAGTCACTGTTTCTCTTATTTGAGTAAGATTGACTCAGCAGTACTTTCTGTAAGGCATGCTCCCTCCCTTCCCAGGACCACAGAATGACCAGTCACAACTGCCGCTCTGGCTGGTGGGCCCAGTTACATAGGTTAGCCTGGCCCCAGCCTTCCATGTTCTCTGGATCGCGATGGTCCCGTTCTCCGAGCGACTGATGGTTAAAGCAGATGGACCAGCACTGCACGGTCTTTACACCCAGCCCCGACCCTGCACACCAGATCCCCATCAGGATGCACGGTTCTAAAATCACTACAGTGTGAGACTTGCCAAAAATCTCTGCTGCTGCCACAGAGCTGTCTGCACAGGCTGACCTGCCGCCCAGGACCTGTTATGGAAGAGATGCCAGCGAGTCAGGGCCAGACCCAGGGTGTCCTGTGCACAACAGAACAAACCCCACTGCCAGGCCCTGCGCCACCCCCACCACTGCTCCCGGGCTTGATTGAACCAGAGTGGCCCCTGTGTGCCCGTTCATCCCCTCAAGGGCTTTCCTGTCCTTCACTGCCCCTCTCCTTCACCAAACAGGATGCCCTTTCCTATAACCACGTCCAACGTGTGGGAGACCAAGGCGCGCCGACCTTGTCTCGGAGGAGCTTGCTGGCCGTATACGCTTCCTTGTAAGATGGATCGGTCTGTCTGCTCAGCAGTCCAAGGTGCTGTCCCCATTATTTTCACCTGTCTAGCTTCATTTCTTTCCTTCCTTAACGTGCTGTGATTTTTTAATATTTGAAAATGTATTCAGACCCGCTCCAGGTGAGTTTCTGCCTTTTTCCTTCCTTTGCTGCCAGGTTCTCTGTTGTTTCCGGGGTTCTTTCAGCCTCTTTGCCTTTGACTTTTTTTTTTTTAAGAGATAGTTTTCTGTTTTCTTTTTCAGGAAGTTACACTTTTTGTCTTTAGCCCTTGAAGGATGGACTCTTAACCTTGTAACCTACACACTGGTGGTAGTTTGAAGCATGTCCTTGTCTCCCTCCCCGATTTACGTCCACCAGGAACCTCAGCATGAGCTCTTAGTTGGAAAGAGGGTCTTTGCTTAGGCAAATCGTTACCACATTTGGGGTAAAGTCATTCTGGATTTAGGAGGGGCCCTAACTCCGACTGGTGTCTTTATCAGAGAAAGGGCCAGGAGACAGTGAACCCTAAGGAAGCAGGCCAGGTGAAGATGGAGGCGGAGGTTTGCACAATGCGACTGCAAGCCAGGGTAGACTAGAGATTCCTGGGGGTCTGAGAAGCTTGCATGATGGAAGCAAAGACCCTTCTTCTGAATCTCCAGAAACAACGTCGTCTGGCAGACTGTGTGATGTCCCATTTCTAATCTCCTGAAGTGAGAGGATAGAGGCCAGCTACCGTAAGCCCCTGGCTGTGTCTGTTGTTACAGCTGCCATGGGTGTTCAATGCACCCTCTCTCAGCGGCACAATTGATGAAACGTTGATTCTCCGAGTTTCAGAGTAGTTTATCGACATGTGTCCGACCTTCCCCTTGTACCTTCCACAGTTGATCGGCATTTTAAAGAGCTGATCCCTCTGGTCCCCCACACACCCACACCCTCATTACTGGCGTTCACAGTTGGTGGTTTATTTGTTTTAACTTCTTATTGTGACTTAGAGTAGCATTCCCAGCTGGTCATTTAGATCTCGCCTCATGTTTATTCATCTCAGTGCTTATTTTTCATCTTATATCTCAGAACACCATGCTGAGCTAGTTGCCCTTCCTAGGGCAGTATACGAGGCGGCTTCTGAAAGCGTGTGCAGATTCCATTCTCTTTTCCCCACGGCTTTGATGTGGTGGTTTGTTTTTGTAAGACCCTTGCACATGTGTATAACTCCTTTGGTCATGTCCCCTGTTCACATTCGACTCTCCTCCTTGGTTGCTTCCACAAAATATCATCTTGTCTTCTTCTTGATTGGCACCTTGACCATGCGTATAATTCTAGACGGATGATTACTTCCTCTCCGCACTTTGAAGCTGTTGTTCCACCGTTGCCTGGCTTCCATTTGTAGTCATTAAAGTCCGATGTCAGTCAAATGACCGTTGCTTTGAAGTGATCTCTCTTTAGTTCCTCCTTGAAAGAGTATTTTTACTGTCCTTTCTGTTTCCTAGCCTTTATCTAAGTGTCTCCTTCCCTCCCCCTCACGTCTTCCCTCGCTCCCTAATTAGAATACACCTGGCTGTCGGAATGTAGGGATTTTGTCTTTCTCTCTTCGGTTTATTTCTTCATTGTTGACAATCTACTCTCTCTATTCATTCTCCCTCATTCTCTTTGGACTTTTTCATTAGACCTTGTTACACTTTTTCACTCTATCTTCTGTCTCTTTAATTTGTATCCCACCTTTTGATCTCTTGGTGCTTTGTCCTGAGATTGTCCTCAGATCCATAGTCGAGTCTTTAGCATTGTCTAATCTGCCATTTAATCATCCTTTGAGTTGTTAATATTCATGATTACTATTTTTTTAACATTTAGGAATTCTGTTTGTGGCTTTTTCAAGTAGCTCCAGTAATTTGTTAAGTATTTTGTTGCTTGCTCATGCTTTCGTTCCATTTATGATTTCTTAAAACAAATGACAGTTAAAACTAAATAGAAGATACATTGAACTTGGTTTGTTTTAGACGATGCACGTGAAAATTTGAATATTACGTCTTCCAGTGTTCTAAAATTCTCAGTTTTGCAGTTTATTTTTGGTGACCCCAGCTTAGAGTTTTATTTCCTCTGTGTTTCACAGTTTAAAAAAATTTTTATTGTGAGTTCATCTCTGGCTATCTTAATCTATGGGAATCTGGGAAGCCCTGGCTTGAGGGTGTGCTAGTCCAGTGAGACCACCCAGGGCCTCCAGATTGGGACTGTGCTGTGTTCATTTTGTAGCTCGGGAGAGTCCAGTTGGTGCCATTGGAATAAATGTGAACCCCAACATTGTTTACAGATTACAGGGGGGCACTTTTTCTTCTGTGGCCCACCCAGACAGGTTTCCTTGTTGCTGATCCTTCCTGGCTGACAGAGTTCCCCCACTCCACCCCACCCCCCACCCAGACCCCATCACCCATCCTGTCACTAAGAAGACATCCCTTGTGGTCCCTGTTTCCATGTTGCACAGTGATTGTACTTAAATTCCGTTTGAGGTTGAATACTTTGATGTGTTTGTCACAGATTTCAGTTCCCAATAGCGTTCAGGTCCCTCTTCTTTTTTTTTTTTTCTTCTTTTACATTTTATTATAGGTCCCTCTTCTGTTCAGATCATTCAGACCCAAATTGTTAAGGCCCCTGCCCAGGCATACACTGCATTTTTACCACCACCACCATCCCCCCACCTTTTTTTGTATGTGTGTGGGCACACCTATCAAGCTTGTTTTATGTCTCTTATACTTGGTCACATCTCCTTCGGGCTCATGGATATCCATCCTCAATGGGATGGACCTTTTCTCTGTAAAATAAAAATTGGACCTTGGTTTTCATTGCTTTGTGCGGTGATAAAATGGATCAAGTATATTGGAGGCCTGAGATCAAGGGGAAGGTAGATACCATAAGAGAAGTCCACTATTTTCAACATAGTATCTTAGGCAGAAGATGGTTTTCTTTCCAAGGAAACAAAATCTAAATTAGGGTGTGTGTGTGTGTGTGTGTGTGTGTGTGTGTGTGTGTGTGTGTGTGTGTGTTTGGACAGATTGCTTGCTCTTCATTTTCCTGGCCCCTTCTTAACAATTTGGACAGTGCTCCCAGTGTTTTGCCTCAAGGATTCCTGCTGGCTGACTGTCCTTCAGTCACTTCATTAGGGAGCCAAAGGAGGTTGGAAACACAATTTAATGACATGTACAGATGACACTAAAGAAGTGTTCCATTCGCATCAAGGTCAAGAGCTCAGTAACAAGGGGAAAAACTAAAGCTATAGGCAATAAATAATGAAACCAAAGAGCAAGGCTGCGTTGGGACGAGAGAAAACCACTGCATCTTTGGGAAAATGATCTGCAGTAATTCTCAGAGCTGTGATCCTGGAGGGAAAATTGGACCCAGAGAAGAAATATGAGAGCAAGTATGGCGGTGTGGATTAACTTGTGCTGCCCTGAGACGTGTGTTAGAGATCCTGTATGATAGCCTCAACTGGGATCGGGGTGACTTTGTTGTGTTCATGAGACAGGAGTGTATCTCCAGTCAATCTCTTGTGAGATACAAAAGAGATATGAAGCAAGCTCGCAGAGCAGAGAGGGGTAAGAGAGGTGCAAAGCCACATGGAGATCTCTGAGGACCAGGACGCAGAAGATGAAGAGACACAGGTCTCCCTCTAAACCAGACAGAAACAGAAATCCTTGCCTGGGAGGTGGCACTCTGAATGCAGACTTCCTGCTTCCTCTGCGGTGAGAAAACGCGCTTCTGTTTGTTAAAGCCGCATACTTTGTCCAGCCAGGTGCACCTGGGGAGCAATCCTGGTCTTGTTGCAGCTCAGCAGTCAGGAGTAAGGTGGTTATTATGATTCATACCGGAACATCTTGTTGTTTTCCTTGAATGACTAATGTCAGTGTGGTGCTTTACTGCTGTTTTACACCCACCACCATAGGACGTTTCGATTGTCTATTGGATTTTGCAAGCTGTTCTCCCAGTGAGTTCCGGGAGTTATAAAGAGAGGATGCTTTAGAAAGGACGAGGGAAGCTCACAGTGATGTTATACTAAGTTCAGAATGGAAAGAAATCTCAAAAAAGGGCATTGTGGTAGTTTCATCATCTCATCAAGCTGATAAATACGAGGGTGAAGGGATGGAGTCTCGCCTGTCAATTGGGTCACAGCTTGATGGTACCTCTTTGGAGGTGATGCCTTCTCTTAAGGAGGGTCTGGGCACCTCCCCCCCTTTCTCAGTGCCACCTTCCTGTTGGCGAGCCACTTTGAGCCATACCGATGGCAGCCAGAGCCCTGGAGAGTTATCGACTGCCACGGGATCTACAAGACTTCGCACCCACTGGTGTGTGATCTTGCTGTATTCTGCATCTTTGCATGTGACTGCGTGAGTCTGAAGAGGGATTTATAGACTAGTGTCAAACTTATGAAGCAGTATTGGACTTATGGACTTGATCTGGACTGGGTTGGGATGTTTGCTTGATATATAATTACTTCTTGATATAAAGCTCTCTCTTACACATAGATGACTGTCCCTGGATTTATTGCTCTAGTCTACCTGGCCTAACACCGGTATGGCCTCAAGAGTGAATGCCTGGCTTTCTTTTCCCTTGGGATCCTCCTCTTAGCACTCCATTGCACTCTGTCAAGTCACAGCCCAGAACCTCCCTCTATTGTGGACCCATCCCCAGCCACCCAGCCATCTGGTATCTCCTTTGTCATCCAGAGAGGGTTGTGTAAACCATTGGGCTTGGTCTTCTCATCGGGGAAATGAATAACTTGGTTGCAAAAATCTCTAGTGAGGTTCTGACATCAAATCTACAGGCATTCCTTCCTCCCTTCTAGACCGTGCCGTAAAATTCAGTGCTCAGTTATTCATTTGCTTTTATTAAACTTTTAAGCTCTTTCAGAATGGTCTTGGCTTCCAACAAGTTGCTGTAAATGTTTATGGGCATCCATATCATTGCCTGTGAATTCATGGGGTAATACTTGGTTGAGGGTGGGATACAGATGAGCTACTGAAAAGTGGTGACTGCCCAGATTTGTGCAGCTATACATTTTTTACTACCTTCTTGTTCACAAGGGACTGTTGGTGGTCTAGTGGTTACTCACACAAGGGACTGCTGGCGGTGCAGTGGTTACTCATTGGGCTACTATGGTCAGCAGTTTGAAACCTCCAGCCTCTCAGGGAGGAAAAGGAGGAGATTCATACTTTCTGTACAGAGTTATAGTCTCGTAGTTACAGATCCACCCTGTCTTATAGGGTCACCATGAGTTGGTATTGACTCAATGGCGCTGAGTGAATGGGTTCTTGCTCTAGGACCCCACCTAACCTAAGAGTCTTAATTCCAGTGGGTTTACTTGCTAACTTGAGATTGCTGCCTCCCTGATGCAGGAGTGCCATCTAGTGTGAAAAGGTGACATTTGTGGGTTGGTCTGAGCCAGTGGTGTTGCTGCTTCCATGTTCTCTCATTTAATTGGCAGAGAAGTAGGTGCTTGGGAGGGAGTTGCCCCAGGATGACTTGAATCAACACTGCTGCTCATGACACATAATTCAGGAGACTGACAGACAGTTCCATGATGTCACATGCAGGCAGCTCATCTGAGTGTTAATGGGTGTTAATGCTTGAGGTGAGTTGGCCTCTCTGGTCTCGTATTGGAGGCATATGCCTTTGAGTGTAGATTATACCAGTTGATCATTAAACTACATTGCCCTCTGTCATTAATCCCTGGAGGTAGGTCAGAACTCTCAGTTGCACATGCAATAAATCCAACTCATCCTGGTTCAAAGACAGCAAAGGGGCTTGTGAGTTTATATAATGGAACACCTAGGGGTAGGCTGGCTTCAGGTATACCGTGAGCCATGTCAACAGGGCTGTCTCTTCTCCCTCTTTGTCTCTTGGCTCTGCACTTGCATTGGCTTAATTTCTGGTGGACCTTTTTCTTTGGAGTCCATGTTAGGCCAGGTTGACTAGAGAAACAAATCTAAAAACACTCATATTGTGAAAGAGAGAGCTTTCTATCAAGAAGTAATTATATATGAAGCAAACATCCCAGCCGAGTTCAGATCGAGCCCATACGAGTCCATAAATCCCTCTTCAGACTCACGAGGCCACATGCAATGATGCAGGAAGATCACCAGCTGGTGGGTACAAAGTCTGTGGATCCAATGGTGGTGGATGCATTTTCAGGGCTGGCACAGGTCTCAGTAGGGCTCTCTAGCATGAAGGTGAAGGCAAAGGGTGTGTGTGAGGGGGTCCTTAGGACCCTCTTTCTGAGGGGGTCATGCTCACAAGGAGGCACCATCTGGCTGTGAACTGATTGACAGTCTAGACTCCACCCCTACACTTCAAGTTGACACGAAATTATGTAACTACCACAGAGCCCCATCCTCCTTTGCTACTTGCCTTACGTTATGGTTTCTCCTTTTTCCAAACCATACTAAAGGATCAGATTTACTCTTATAGAACCATACATCAGCCCTGGACCCATTACTGGGTAGAATGATGTTATATTCTGATAGGTCCCGTATAGGGTATATGCCGACCCTACCATAAACTGAAAGAGGGAAGAAGCCATTCTCCGCAGGGAAATGCTATTTCCAAAGAAGGAGAGTTGGATGCCAGGCAGGGGGAAAAAAACAGATGTCCTTGGCAATGGTTATTACATTTGCCAGTCCCTAGTTGGCAGCACGGCTTTTGTTATGATATCTGCCAATGCTTGTGCATGGCTAGAAAACTAAACTGTACAAGCTGAGTGACTGAGGAGTAGGTGGGAGGGGAGCCCCGGGAGAATGGCCCCTTCATAGCCAGTGAGCTCAAGGCCACTGAGTACCTGGGGGGAGGGTAGAAAATCAAAGAGAGATCATGTGGATGAAATTAGGAGCGGTTGGGTGCTCATAAAACTGTCCCAAATACATTAACATCATTCCATTGAGAAGTGAGTCTAGGTGCCTTCCTGTTGAATTTGGATGGAATTGCACCTGGTTAAACCAATGGAGTATATATAGCGCAGGTGACACTAGTTGGCTTCCAAGGAAAAACCATCCTGGCCACGCAACTCTGTTCCATTCCCTGGAGCCCTGACCACCACATTGGAAGTTCAGCCCAAGACCACCATGCTGAAGAGGCTACATAGAAGTGCTCTAGTTGGCAGTCCCAGCTGTGCTTAGGCATCCTTGCCAACGTGCTCCACAAAGTTGTCTTAGACTCTCCCAGTTGGTCCAGCTGGCTGAGTGATGCTGTATCCCCTCCTGATAGCACACAACCTGTTGATGCCTCACATGGAACAAAAGAATCACCTAGCGGAGCCCTGCCAAGATTCCTGACCCTTGCAAGTGTCAGATATAATAAAACCATTTTCAAACCACTCTGTTGGGTGCCAGTTGTTAACGGTAACTGCAGTGCGCTGCCATTTCTTCATCTACCTTCAGAAAAAGTGAAGGCGGACACATCTCAAATTACGGGACTGGGATCTCAATACAGACGTGTTAGAAAAAGAACTGTTTATAAAGAAAGATTTGGTGGTTTTTTGTTGTTTTTTTTCCCCAAAGGATTTGAAATAATACATTTCTCTTTGTCCTGCCAGCAGCTCTGTTGGCTTGTATCTCAGGGAGCCTGAGACAGCATGTGAGGAAGGCAGAGCCCAGGACTGTCACGTGCTATCACAGTTGCCACTCATGATGATCGTGGGTCTCCACCCCTGCCCCCAGCCAGGCCCCCAGAGGACTTCTGAGTCCTTGTAGAGTGGATTTGGAAGACACGTGGAGTGTGCTCTATCAGAATAGAAAGAGGTCCCCTCTCTGGACCCACTGTGCTTTTTTTTCCTGCCTGGGGCAGCCTGGCCTTTGCCCCGTGCCTTGCTAATGATGGGCAGTGTACCTGAGAACCCAGCCTTCTGGCATCCTTCACAGGTCAGACTTCTTTAAAGTGTTAGAAAAGAATGGTATCCCTTTGAAGACCCAGGTGTACCTGACCCAGACCATGGTATTAGTGTGCATGTGAAAAAAGCTGTACAGCCAACCAGGAAGACCAAACAAGAACTGATGCCTTTGAACTCTGCTGCCGGCAGAGAGTATTTTACATGCTACTGAGTGCAAGAAGGATGAACAACTCTGTCTTGGAAGAGGCTGGTGAGACTTCGTCTCATGTGTAATCAGGAGGGCCCAGCCCTGGGGAGGTACATCATCGTGGGAAAGTAGAAGGTCAGGTGAACAAGAGGAAGACTCTCCGTGAGGTGGACAGACCAAGTGGTGCTGACAGTGGGATCAGTCATAGCAAGGATCATGAGTGTGTTAGTCTAGGTAGACTAGCGAAACAAATTCATAGACACTCGTGTGTATTAAAAAAAAAGCTTTATTTTAAAAGAGCAGTTGTATATTGAGAAAACATCCTA
The DNA here is from genome assembly GCF_050624435.1 of Tenrec ecaudatus. Classification (NCBI taxonomy): domain Eukaryota; kingdom Metazoa; phylum Chordata; class Mammalia; order Afrosoricida; family Tenrecidae; genus Tenrec; species Tenrec ecaudatus. The sequence continues at coordinate 17,524,841 of NC_134544.1, forward strand.
GCCCAGTCCAGATCAAGTCCATATGTCCAATACTAGCCCATATGTCTGATACCAGTCTATAAATATCTCTTCAAACTCACACAACACATGGAATGATGCTGAGTGCAGGAAGATCACAGGCCAGTGGGTGGAAAGTCTTGTGGATCCATGGCAGTGGAAGTATCTCAATGCTGACAGGGGTCTCCACGTGGCTCCTTTAGCTTCAGGGTTCTGCCTCCATCAGCATAGCTACATCTGGCTTGTCATCAGGAGTGTCTCACAGTCAGTTGTATGTGTCACACTTCCAAAGAGGAAGACGGGAGTTCCCAGAATCCTCTGGAGAAGGACATACAGACACAGAGGCCTCCTTGTCTATGACCTTGATTGACAGGATAGACTCCACCCCTTCACAAGTTGACAGATGATGTAACTGCCACCATGAGGATGACACGGGACCTGGCAGTGTTAGTTCTGTTGTACAAAGGGTCACCATGAGTTGGAACCAATTCAATGGCACCTAACGACGGCAAATTATCCACGTCGAATCAGACTGTGGACACTGTGCGTGTGTGGGTCCCTCCGGAACACTTACTCAGATCAACGTGAAGAGCGCTAGTCTAACATTTGCCATCTTACCTGGGGCACCTGTGAATTGTCAGACTGCCCCTATTAACTAGGGAATATTCCAAATAGTGATGGGATCGACTTCCATCTGGGAGGAGGGTTATGTGTGTCTCCAAGACCACGGACAACATTGGGAAGCAGGTAGAGAGGCCAAAGGTCATGGTAGGTAAGAGCCCAGGCTCAGGACCCAATGTGCGGGTTCAAGTCCAGCTCTATTATGGAGCCATGGGCATGACCCTTACCTTCTCTTAGCTCTTCATGTCCCTGGATAGATTGGGGGCATTGACGATACTTACCTCCTAGGGTGTCTTTGAGGATTTAATGCACGAGTGCATGTGGAGTTGGCATAGTACATTGATTAATAGCATGGACTCTGGATTTGGACCACAGGGCTGATCCCACTCGACCTTTTACTTACCTGAGTGTCTTGGGACAAGGTGGTGAGCCTCTCTGTGCTTCCGTTGCCTCCTCTCTAAGATGAGTATGATCATTGTGCCTGCCTCATGTGGTTCCTGGGAGCATTCAAGGCGTTAACACACATAACATGCCTAGAACCATGGCCGGCGTGGACAATTGCCATGTGAAAGTGTTTAGGAGCGTGTCCAGGCTGGAGGGTGAGAATTGCAAGGCAAGTCCACACTTTCAAGACAGATGCAGCGAGCAGCGGTTTGCCTGCCACGGAGATTCTGTAAGCCAACCAGCACCTTACATTGGCGCTTTATTTACATTCATTTTGATGCCGCCTGTCTTTTCAGGAATGCCTGGTTTAAGGTGAGACAGACTGGTATTCAGATGGGATCAATGCAATGCCCTGTGCCCCTTTTTCTTTCACACACCCTTAAGGCTCCCCTTGTCTGTGCTGATACACGCAGTCTTTCTCCTTCGGAGCTACTGGTGGTTTTGAACTGCCGACCAATGCGTCACTACCACACCACCAGGAGAAATACCCCGGGGATCCCTCCTCGCCTCCCCTGCTTGCTCCGTCTTTCAGAGTGTGCTTTGTGAGGACAAGAAAGTGGTGCCTCTGGGGCTTATTCTGGCTCCCTGATGACATTTTTAAAGATCCATCTGTTCTCTGTTTTAGCGTTTTTCTACCACGTCACCCTTTCTCACAGGACGTCAAAGCTGTCTCCAGGCACGCACACCTGGTGACACTTCTATGTCATTGTGTTACCCTTGCCGTCTGTGGCTGCCCAGCCATTTCCTTCTCTCTGGTGGCCCAGCTGCTCCATCTCAACAGCCTGTTAGACGTTCGTGGGGGAGCTTTGGAGAACCGTGGCAACGGAAGTTCTACTGACTGGCTGCTGATGTTTTGAACGGCCCGGTGGTTATGACTATCCAGCTGTGTCTGAGATCCATCCGTGTATCATCACCATGCACTGCTTTCTCTGGCCGCGAGACATGCTTACTTTCTCAAAAGAGACCGACCTGCGAGGCATCGCTCAGAACCAATAGGCCAGGTGGTTACAGGGATGCTGGAGGTCTGGCCAACTCGCAGGCTACCCAGGAAGACTCAGTGACCTGACCTGGGTTCCCACAGGGGCTGGCAACAGGAGTACCTCCGCGCTCACCCGAGGCATGTGCTTTCGGTTTTCCCATCAAGGACCTTCTGCACTCAGTGCCACCCAACTCTGGACGTGGGCTGGGCTCGAGGGAAGCTGAGGGCTCCTGTTGGTCTTCAGTCACTCCACTTTGCGGTCACCGCCTCTGTATCAACGCTTAAAAACGCCATGGTGCCTGCTGCTTAAAGCTCAGGCATCCCACGCCTGCATCTTGTTCTCTTTGTTTCTGGAGAACACGGTCGTAGGCAAGCTGGGCTCACTAGATGCTCGTAGTTCCAGCAATCACAAAGATACATTCAGAACTTTAGCGACCAGAAACAAATAAACAGAAAACCCCGTGGAGTCTATCGCAGGTTCAGTAGCGATGTCTGGGCCCTTTTGCCTTCCCGCCTCAGCCCCAGCAAACCCAAGCCAACCTCGCCACCATCGGCTCATGGTGCCCCCTGCGGGTCTCTGAGACCGTGAACTGTGGACGGGAGTAGAAAGTCCAATCTTTCTCCCGAGGAGCTGTTGGTGGTTTCGAACTGCAGACCGTGTGGATCCCAGCCCATCATGTAACCAGGACACCACCAGGGCTCCTTCCTCAACCCCTCCTGCCCCACCTCCTCTCATCTCAACTCTAAGCACCTCTCATGTCTGCTGGGGAGCCCCGGTGCGCTCTCACAGCCTGGGACTGGCTCTCTCCCAGGCCAAAGGGCATTTGAGGCCGAAATGGCTGTTGCTGGCCAACGAGAAGGAAATATCAGAAGTGTGCCTTCCAGCCCTGTGGCCTTGGCAGGGAGACTCGGGGCAGCCAGAGGTGAAAGCGCTCCTTCACCAGAAGCTCCGTGAAGTGGGCAGGCAGCTCCAGGTCGTCTGGAGTTGCCTTTCAGGCAACCTCAGCCGTGGCCCGGCCAGACCACCCTCCTTTCTTACAGAGGGAGGGAGATCTGCTGTGCGGTCCAGTGCCCGCCCCACCTCCATGCTTTGGAACGGGGTATTCCTTGCGGCCTTGCGGTTTGGGTCTGTGTGTACCGGGGACGTGTGTTTAATAGGAGCCACACAATTCATCCTGACAACCTTGGCCCCCCGCTCCCGCTGTGAGGAGCTGCCCGTGACTGCCATTTTCTATTTTCAGTGTGTGTGTGTTTTGATTGCAAAACCAGGCATTCCTTTGAATTCATGTGTGTCCTGGAAAACAAAGCAGCCGTGTTTTCGATGGCGTGTGCTCTCCCTCCTCTGGGGCTGCTCGTGGGCGCGTTGATCCCTCCACGGTGAACCCAAACCCAGCCCGATCCACTGCCAAGCGGATCAATTCCAACTCGTAGTGACCCCTCATAGGATGTCTGAGGATGCCCATCTTCATGGGGGCAGACTGCCTCGCCTTTCTCCCACAGAGTACCTGTTGGGTTTGAACCACCAACCTTCCAGGTAACCATCCAGCACTGGCCAAGGCTCCTGGAAGGGTGGACAATGACTGGGAATCCCACTGCCCCACCAGCATCCCACCGCTTGGAGGTGAAGCTGCAGTCCCCGCACTGCTGCTCTGTAACCAGGTGCCCCCACCAGATGTCTGATGGGAGTAACATTAACCCACTGCCAAGCCATGGACGGCTCATATGTCGACACTCCCCCAGTGGCATGAGAGGAGTCCTTCATGGAAATGACTCAGGAAGATGACTTCACCATTGGCTGGCAAGTTGATTCCCACCGATGGTGGCCTCCTGGGAGACAGCAGAGCTGTGTGCTGCAGGGTTTCCAGTGGCTGAGGTTTGGCAGTCGGTCACCAAGAATTTCTTCTGAGGTGCCACTTGGACGTCCAACCTTTCAGTTAGCATCCAAGTGCACTAGCCGGTTGACCCCACTCAGGTTTTCCCCGCAAGAAGATGCGCTCTCCGGATGCATCCTCGCTATGTAAGAGGCGGGGCCGGGGGCAGGTGGAGTGAACCCTGGGGGATTCAAAGAGGACTTTGTGGGAATATTTGCTCTGCCATCTTGGAGAAGAGCCCTGTCCACACACCATGCCTCGGTTGCTTTTCATAAAATGGGTGGCAGTGATAGAGCCTGCTCAGCTGATCCAAGAGTAGAGAAGTTTCTTTCAAAAGATTTCACGTTGGTTCTGGCATGCGCTCAAACCGAAACCCAAACTCAGTGTCACAGAGTTAACGAAGACCCAAGTAACCCCAGAGGACAGGTAGAACCGCCCTGTGAATTTCTGGGACTATATCTCTTTGCGGGGGGCTTGGGAGGACTTCTCCATCTTCTTCCTGTGGAGCAACTGGTGGGTTTGAACTGCTGACCTTATGGATAGTAGCCCAGTGCATCACCACCAGGGCTCGGCATTCACCAAATGGCAGCTCACACTGGCAGCTGAAACCGTAATGAACTGACCGAAGTGAAGTAAACCGGCACCGCTTTTGTTGTGAGCTGCCCTCTGGTTGGCCCTAACCCCGTGCACAGCGAGCAAAACACTGCCCAGCCCCGTAACACCGCCAGCGTCAGTTGCGATCCGCAGGGTTTGCGTTGGCGCATGTTCAGGCCTTCCACCCTGAATCAGTCCACCTTAATCTAGAGGCTCCACTGAAACGCACAACACACAGCCTCAAGGACCAGAGAGGTGGTGACTGCGTTTGAGGACATTGACCCGGAATCGAGCCCTCATCTGCTGCATGGAAGTAAACACTGTCCCTGGAACCAACGCACTGCGGTCCTGATCATGTGACTGTCCCCGCTAAGCCAGCGATGCTTCTATAAATTGGGGAAACATTGCTGTAACAGTGCTGAGGCCAACAAAGGAGGACCCTTTGATGCTCAGGAATAAAATTACCATCTGACGTGTGTGAATTTGATCTCTGTGCTCTCCTGCTATGGATGCTAGCCCGTTGCCTTGACAGCCAAGTGGGCAAAGAGAAAGTATCCTTATTTAAATGGGCCTTGTGGTCTCACAATGAAGCTGGTCATTCTGCTACCATATTTAAAGAATGCAGGCGTATACACAGATGCATCGTGACCAGCAGAGATCACGGTTTCCACAAGTGGAAGCTGTATCATCTTTCAGAGGGTAAGTTAACATAGGCTTAAGATTTACTGAGACTCGGGATTATAGATTCATTCCAAATCCTAGAGTCATGTTGTTTTTTTTGTTTCTGTTTTTTACTTCACCCCTGAAAGAGCAAATGGATTGAAGACCCTCCTTTGAGGTGACTGACAGGGCCCCTTCAGCTGGCCTGGGGAGTGTGATTCATTCTCCCCAGTGTCGAAGTCACACGTTGACTTGATTAGTTCAGGCGCTGGAGCCCACAGGCAGATGGATCACAGAGGATCGTTTTTCAGACGTGGCAGCCCCAGGCCAAGTGCGACTCCGGCCTGACCCCAGTAATCCCAGAGCCAGAGAAGAGCTAATCCCGAGGCTTTACAAGCCTAAGCCTGCGTCGTAAATTCTCCAGGGAAAGGTGTTGATCAGAGTCAAAGGGCGCTGGCAGTGCTCCGAGCCTGCCGGTAATGTCTCTGGACAAAAGAGCACAGAGTGTGTCTGCCCTGCAGAGCCCGTTCCACCGCGTGCCCTGTGACCCGCTTTTGGCCAGACACAGGCACACAGTCACCTCCCCAATGGAAAATGGCATGTCTCCCCGTGTTAAGTAAAAGCACCTTTCTCCCGTTTCCTGTCCTTTCTCTCGGAAGCTGGCCCCGGGCTGGGAAGCACATTGGAAGGTGAATGGCTTTGCCATCTCTGGGCAGATGGCCATCCCGCGCCTTCTTCAAAGGTTGTTTTGCTGACAAAGAACCAGAGAGGAAGGTTCGATTGTGTGCTCTTCACCATGACATTGGACACAGGGGGGGGGGGGGCGGGGGAGGGGGGTGGTGGTGGTGGTAAGTGGCGGGATGCCTCCCCGGTGGAGGGAGCCATGGGGAATACAGAGGAAACGCGTGGTCCCTGCTCTGAGGGAATCTTCCCGAATCATTCTGGCCAGCGATCGTCTTGACCCTTGTCGCCGTCCTGACTATGTCGTGCCGTGGTCGGCTCAGTGGTGACCTATTTGGGGCAGCTCACCGGAGGCTCCTGGGAAGCACGAATGACGATTGATGTCTGGGTTTCTCCACAAAGGTTCCGTTGCCGTGGCTTGGGGGGCTGAGAGTTGGACAGTGGGACGTGGCGAAGCCCCCGGGGTCAGTTCTGTTGTGCAGCCGGCATTGTCATCAGCGACATTGCTCTCCCACTTCCGAGAGTCCTCCTGCGACTTTCGTGTCACGGCCGTGCTGCTCCACTGGGGCAGAGGTAACGTTGGAGCTCAGAGTGAGGAAGAGACGGGAGGGCATCACACAACTCATCAGCGGCAGAGCAAGGATGAGAGCCAGACGTCCATCAGAACGGGGCCTGCAAATGAAGTTAGGCAATCCATTGATCACACGGTGGCCATGGTGTGAAATTCTTAGGTTCTTACATCAAGGACCCTTTTCTGGGAAATTAAGTGCAACTTCTTTAGTTCTGGAAGCCGGCCAACATGAACAGAAATGCTCCTCCACCAAGCTTTGGGTGCCGGATGAATGGGAGGAAGGTGAAGGTGAGCAGGCCCTTGGAAGAGCCAGAGGAGGAAATGGATTTGGCACCGAGTCTCGGAAGGAGTGTCACAAATTCCAGTCAAGATGGCACTGCCTCCTTCCAACCTGCAAGACCCCAATCTCGGGACCCCCTTCCCCTTCTACTCAGTACCGCACATGCACCTGCAGAGACAGCCCCACCCCAGGGGTCCTCATCCTCCCTTGGATTGAGAAGGTGCCACGGTTTCTGAGAGTCCCATTCCCACAGGCTCAGGGAGACCTTGGCTGACAGGGGCCTGCAACCATTGCATGACCTTGGCTGTTGCTTTTCGGTTGTGGGCAAGCTTGATTGCTCTTTCATTGCTCCCTGCCAACTCTCTTCTCATCTAGAATGACCTCGGCAGTAGGCGTTGTTAATTAAAAGAGCATGTCGTTGGGGCTCTTACAACTCTTACAGCAATCCATGCATCAATTGTATCAAGCACATTTGTACACATGTTGTCATCATTTTCTAAACATTTACTTTCTATTTGAGCTCTTGGTATCAGTTCCTCTTTTTTCCCTCCCACCCTCATGACCTCTTGATAAATTATTAATTATTATTATTTTCATATTTTATACCCACCACTGTCTCCCTTCCCCATTTTCTGTTGTTCATCCCCCTACCCTCCTGGTAGCACTACTCCCATTCCTGTTCCAGGATTCTGTGTGTCATGAGCTCTTATCGCTTCTCTGTACCTGTGAACATGCTCCGGTCTAGCCTGAAGTGAAAGGCAGAGCTGGGATCATGAGGGGGGGGGGGGTGGAGCGCGGCTGAGGAAGCCTCAAGGAACCAGAGGAATATTGTATGTTTCTTCGGTGCTATACTGCGCTCTGGGTTGACTCATCCCTTCCTTGTGACCCTTCTGTCAGTGGATATCCTATTGTCTACAGATGGGTTTTTGGTTTTTGCTCCAACCCCCCTTGTTCTCAACAATATGGTTTGGTTTCTATGGTTTTGGGGGTGAGGGGGTGGTTCTGATGCCTGTTACCTGATCCTGTCGACACCTCAGGATCACACAGGCTGGTGTGCTTCTCTCATGTGGACTTGTTACTTCTCTTCTGGTTGGCTGTTTGTTTGACTTCAGGCCTTTAAGACCACAGATGCTACATAGCCAGACACCATCGGCTTTCTTCACCACATTTGCATATGCACCCATTTTGTCTTCAGTGATCGCGCCAGGAGGGTGAGCATCACAGAATGCCAGATTATTAGAAAAAAGTATTCTTGCTTTGAGGCAGGGCTTGAGTAGAGGCCCAAAGTCCATCTACTACCTCAGTGTATTGCCATATCAATATCAATATATATATATATATATATATATATATATGCCAATACCTCCATTTTTATGAAGTAATATATTTACATATACGCACACACCCATGTTTATACCTCTATCCATAGCTTTGCTTCCTAGATCTTTCCTCCGTTTTCCTTTACTTTCCTCCTGCCCCACCATCAAGCTCACCCTTCTTCTGCCTCTTTGTAATTCCTCTCAGCTGGAATTACACCCCAGCATCTCTGCATCCCCCTTGTTGTTGATTTTAATTCCCTGGCAGTAGGCATTTTAAAAACTACCCCTTTTCTAGGAATGATAGTCCCTTTTTAAGGATTCCCTTTCTACTAAAAGAGCTTGCTCACCTTTCCTCCTCATCTGCAAATATTGAATGCCTACTGTGTGCACCGATCTTGCTATCTTAGTGAGCAAAGCAAAAACCCCTGGCTTTTTAAATGTGTGTGGGGTCAGAGAGGGGCTTTTTTTTGGTACCTAGTTTGTGCCAAGGTGCAGGCAGACCTTGGAGGTATTGCAAATTCAATTCCAAAACACAAACCAAAACTCACTGCCATTGAGTCAATGCCAACTAGTAGTGACACTATAGGGCAGGGCAGAACTGCCCCTGTAGGTGTATGAGACTGTACTTCTTATAGGAGTGAAAGCCCGTCTTTCTCATGAGGAATGACTGGTGGTTTCGAATTGCTGACCTGGTGGATTGCAGCCCAATGCATAACCACTATGCCACCAGGGCTCCTTTGATGCTGTTTTACTGGAGTTATTTCCCCTGAAGTGAAGCCCTTTACCCTCCCCACTCTCATTCCTCACCACACAACCCTAGTCCTTGAGCTTGCTCTTTCTCTTCTGAATTCCTTTAGGTTTTAAGGTTCATACCTTGCAATTTAGCACTTACCTTTATACACTTTCAGCACAGCCTCTAATTCTTTCAGTGTGCATAAGAGCTTGTGTTCCCAGACAGGGTAGGAACTCTGACTGCTCTACCTTTATTTCCCACATCTTAGCCCCGGCCAGCGCTATAGTGGTGGTGTTTTAAAAAGAAGAGAAGAAGAGGAAGAAGAAGAAGAAGGAGAAGGAGGAGGAGGAGGAGGAGGAGGAGGAGGAGGAGGAGGAGGAGGAGAAGAAGAAGAAGAAAAGGACTTGGCTTGGATTGGCTGACTGTGTTTTGAGATCTTTTCCCCATCACTCCTGCAAAAGCAAATCACATGAGGCACATTTTAAGGCTTGTCTGCATAAGGTCACTCTCTTGGGAGTGTGGCGTGTGGCCATCTAAATTCCTGGGTTTAAGGTCTGACTTTGTTTCCAAGTGTGTGTGAACTTAGAATATGCAAGAAGGCTGCCCAAGCCTCCGATCCTCCCGGCCCTCAGCACACTGGACGGCCACTCAAAATCCCAGACAGGCTCATTGTGATTGGTCAGGGAAGCTGTCCGGAAGAGGCTCACCTCTGTAGGGAAGAAGGGACCCTCGTGGTCCCCTGCTGGACAGGTGCCTGCTTTCTGAGCAGGCAGGGTAGTAGTGTGGGGCCTCTGGGGACCTCCTTGGTGGCACTGTCATTGTGTGTGCATGCTTATTAAATAGTCAGGAAGCTTGTTCTCAGTCAAAATTTACACAGAACAGGTTCACCTTCAACACTTCCTGCATACGGTGTTCGTTCCACGTGCAGTCTCACACGTCTCACTACAGGTGAACTCTGCATTTCTGCAAGTTCACTCTCCACTGCTGGAGTGCAGGGTTCACAATGCGTGGCCATTCTCAGTCAGGGGGTCCCCTGCTTTACCAAAGATTTCAGGACACTTTTGGTCACTGTGCTTTTTTCTCCCAAAGATCAGAAAGGCCACAAGCAAACCCAAACCTCTTACGACACTCTCGTCCCACCTGTAGCCCCCTTGCTGGACGAAGCACATGTAGATGCCCAGTGCCCAACTGAGTGATGCTTTGTCCGTTGCTAAGGACAAGATTCCCCTGAAGACGGCATTGTTCTCGCACTGAAAGAGCCTACACCAGCGCCGGGTCAGTTTCTTGATGTCTCAGCAGGTGCCAGGAGCGTCCATCTCCCAGTTTTGGGGAAACAAGGCTACAGGCCCTTTTCATGTCCTTGATTCTTTTGTGTGAAAACGTAATCCCCTTTCGGTGAAGGCAGTGTAGGATGCTGCGGAGGCCGGTGCAAAGGGCCTTGGTTTGGGGCATCTCAGGAGTGGACTCTTCTTGTGAGAGGGTCATGCCGGGTCCAAGGAACAGTGAACGCCCCTCCTGTTCCTGCCCATGGATACCCAGAGGCTGCGACAGAGAAGAAAGGGGTAGGGGGGGCAGTATCCCATACTTCACTATGCAGACACCTCTCCCCGCTGCCCCACCGCCACCTTCAGTCTCTGAGGTTCAGCATCACCCGCCTGGGACTCTCTGTCCGCGATTGGTGGGATCATTTTCCGAGTGAGTTTTGGAGGCCTGGCGGGAAATGGCTGGAGCATGCCAGTGCGTCGTCTTTGCTGTGCACAGACAGGTCAGGCAAGTGCAGTTATGTAAGCTCCTAAAACAAAAGCCCTTCTGAAATGAGCCTGCCAGCAATCGGGTGAGGGAACAGTCACACTGATTGTGGTGGATTCCAAGATCTTTCATTGTTCCGAACTTTTGTTTTTCAAATCTTGCTCCAGGATAAGATTTCCTTTGGCTAGATGCTAGCAGCCCTCGCTGTGTTTGCGGTAAATTAGACTGCGGTATTATTTTTTTAAAGAAAGAAAAACAAACAAACAAACCGCTCGCTGTCAAGTCAAGTCTGACTCCAGGCGAACCCTTGGGAGGTTTTTAATGCCTCGCTTCGTAGAGACGGATCCCCAGATCTCTCTTCCAAGGTGTCTCTAGGGAGCGCCCCCTCTGATCTTTCCCATAGCAGCCACGTTCCACAATCGTGCCATCCAGGGATTACAGGGTGACGTTTGGGGATGGCAGAGGGAGGAACAGTGAAGCTTGGAAGGAAGGATGTTAGAGGTAAGGTCTTTTTTTAACATCTGTCCCTGGAAATGCCTTTTTAAACCACTCCTTACATAATACTGAATAGACACACAAAGGTACAAAGAAACATCACAACAAATGGCCGTGGCTCCAGTTCTCAGCTCAGAGATGAAATGTTCTGATAGCATTCGAGTATCCTGAGCACCACCTCTGCCTGACACCAACTCTCCCTCCTGGCTGAATTTAACCACCTTCGCCCATGTACTTGCCAGCGCCTTTGTTACTTATGGATGTACCCTAGAGGGACACGAGGTAGTATTTGTCATATTTTTGAAAGCTTCCTATAAGTGAGCTATTTCCCGTATGATGCTTTCCACCCAGTAGAAGGTTTCTGTGCTGTGTGTCCTAGTTGACACAGGTGACACATGAGTGGTGGTTGCAGCCAAGCCAAGAGATGAGATTCCAAGGAGGGGTACAGAGTGTGAGGGAAGATGGCTGAAGACAGACCCTTCTGACCAATGAGAGGAACTCCCTGGGAGAATGAGAGATGGCAGCAGAAAGAAGACGGGAGAAAGTGCTATTTAGTAGACACAGGGAGAAGTTACAAGAATTCATCAACAAAACCAGATGTGAGGGAAAGGTCAGCTACATTAAGAACTCAAAGACGTTGATTAGATTTCGCACCAAAGAGGAGCCTGGTGACCTTCGGGGCAGTCGTGTCAATGAGGAGTCGGGGTAGAAGGTAGATTCTGGATGGGCAAAGACTGGGTGACGAGAGAGAGGATCCCACAGATGTGGGCAATTGTTTCAAGAGATTTTTCTGGGCCCAAGAGAAACAGATGGTAGCAAGAAGAGAGTAATGGAAGGTCAAGGAAAGGTTTATATTAAACACAGAGAAGCGTGTTTATACGCTGAAAGAGCCAGCATAGAAGGAAAAGTTGAGTGTCTAAGCAAGAAAACAGAGAGTCGTTGCAATGGGGAATGCGAGGACCCCAAACCAAGACGGATCCACTTTGGATTCGAGAAGGGAAGGCAGGGGAAAGACATAGATGGTGATGTGAATACATTTATAAAGTGGGAGCGCCAGGAACTTTGGGCATTTCTCGCCCCCTATCTTTGTAAAGGCCTGCCGTCCACCATCCCCATCCCCACCTGAGAAACCTTCAATTGTCTTGCAGGAGTCTTTGCTTCCTCAAAGAGCGCCATCGTCCAGCGTGGCAGTCATCAGCCATTTACCTTTAATTTTTTTAATGAAATTCTGTTTTAAAATTTCTAATTGCATGAGCCGTCTATCCAGGGCACGGCATCCATCTGGGGCTGGTGGCTGCCATATTGGATGTTGCCGTGGAAACCGTGCCCAGCAGGGCAGCTTTTTCAGAGGGCGCCCTGCAATGTTCCCATCACAACCTTGGCCTTGCTTCTGAAGCAGACACTCACCCTGAGTGCTTACCCCAGCCCTGCTCCCCACCCCAGCCCCTCTACATTCTCAGTGACCTAAAAGGCCCTTGTTCATCTTTACATCCGGCAGCCAGAGTTGGACCTGGTTCACAGGAAGTGCTGACTAAAACGGTGTTGAAAACATGATTGAATGGACAGGCTGGAAAGAATGCCTATGTGGAGGAAGCAAGGAAGATCGGGACGGAGGCTAAGACCCAGCGGGGGCCAGTTCTTTGTTTTGGCTTCAGCTGTGGCAATAGGTGGAGACTTCCAAAAACAACCTCCCCAACACTAGTAGGTAATGCCTTTCGAACTCCAATTCTTTCCAAACATTTAGAAGCCTCCTTCTATCAAGCATACCTCCCTCTTGGCTTCTTCCTCAGCAGCATGCCCTAAAAATGAGGGGTTCCCCCTTGTGCATTCGAATCCAGTCCTTGGGCACTGGGAATCATTCCTTCACTGGAGCAGCATCCCAAAGAGTGGTTGGCTCTCTGGCTTCAGCCCTCCAAGCCTGTGGAACCTTCTGTCCTCTGGCTGCTTTACCCACACGGAGGCTCTGGAGGCTCGGCTTTCAGAGCATGCCCGAGCGCCTGGGTCATCTTTGATAGCAGGCACACTGACAGGAGCATGCTCCATACTGCCATGGCTCAATATCAGCCGGGACCAAGCTCACGTGAAGTACTCAACCTGCCGATCTGAAAGTACTGTGCACTACGCTTCCAGATACTCTGGACGGGAGCTTTGGAGGCATCTTTGTTTATGAGAAGTAACCCACCTGCAACCCTCGAGCTACCCCAATGCAGGGTTTCTGAGATTGTGTTTGTGGCAACAGACAGCTTCCTCTTTTTTCTCGCGGTTCAAGAAGAAATACCCTTTATCAGTCTGAATGGCAGCTTCTCGGAGCAGCTGATCAAAGGCTGGCATCAAGGAAGCAGCAGGCATGCTTGAGCGGCAAGGCCAACCCATCTTGGTGCTCAAATGTCCCGAACCGTAGATTCTTGAGATGAGAAGACCCCCCTTGCCTTTTCTTCTTCCTAAACCAGCTCCAGTGATAAACGATCCCAGATAAAATGCAGCCTCCTGAGATGATTCTCCATGTGCTTCTTGACACCCACTGGGCCCTGTTTATGTTGCCATGTGGCCCTGCGCAGACGGTCGGTTTTGAAATGCCCCCCAAGCAACGCGGGGATTAGCGTACAGACATCATCTTGGAGGAGAAAAGTCGTGTTTACCGCGTTATTTGCGGATAATTTGTAATGGGCTGTCATAACAGGCTTGTTAAGCTATGTGGATAATTAAAACAAAGTCTGGTTTATAAACACCAGCAGAAGTGGCCCGTAGGAAGCTAGCATCTCGCGAGGGCCACGCTGCGGGGTGCTGTGTGGGGACTGTCTCCTCAGAGATGCCTTTTCCCTGGAAGGGTGGTTGACATCCTGCATCTGTCACGTCTGCGAAAGGTCATCTCAAGAAACATTAAGGGAAAAAAATGTCCATCTGTGGGAGCCCCACGTCTCTGCTCTGCTGTGACCTGTGTCAGAGACAAGGATGTATAACCCCCGCCCTGGGACAGCGCCAGAGAGCATTTCCCGAAACAATTCACAAGCAGTGAAGAGCGAAGCTTATTCAGAATGACGTGGAACTGTACTTGAGCCATTTCACTTTGGGGCACATTGGGGTATCCCCCGAAGCTCAGTGGGAGTGGAGAGTCTGTAGGTGACTGGGGAGCAACAGCAGGCTTCAGGCAGGGAGCTGATGCTACAATGTTCATGGAAGCCGAGAGAGGATTCTATCATTGAACCAAGTCTATGTCTGGGGGCAGTGAAATGATTGAATTGAAAAACTCTATTCAGGGATAGATTGTGGACAGGGTCAGGTTGAGTGGGACACTCTGGTCCCTTTGAAGGGCGGTGGCATTCTCTATGCTTGCAGGGACAGCAACTGGCCCAGGTTATTCTTTCAGCCTTATGTGGCCCCATCAAACCGGGCCTTTTCATGGAATGACGAAGTGTCCCACTTGGGTGAATTTCCCCGTTTCTTCTATGTTGTTTCCATTGGATTTTTCCTGGTTTCCCTACTGGAAATGAGAAAAGTTCCCTGCGAGATCCAGAAGAACTCCCCCCCCCCCCCCGCCCTGTTTTTAAAAAGTGGTAGATAACTATGTCATGGACAACATTGATAGCACTGTTGAGTCTGTTCTTATCACCGCCCTGCAAGGCCACCCTCCTGTGGGGAGGACACTGAGGCCCAGGGAGCCTGGGGAAGAAGCCAGTGCGGAACTCACTGTGCGCGGCCCCCTCCGGCTCTGGGTACAACCTCGGCTCCCTGGATCACATCTGAGCTGCTGCTTCTCTCTCTCTCTCTCTCTCTCTCTCTCTCTCTCTCTCTCTCTCGCTCGCTCGCTCGCTCTCGCTCTCGCTCTCGCTCTCGCTCTCGCTCTCTCTCTATCTCGCCGTGGCCTGTTTCTCCTGAAGTGAAACCAATATGCTTCTGAAAGAAAGGGCAGTGTCCTCCCCAGTCAGGAGGAACAACGGCCTTGCAGTAGGGGAGACACGCTAATTACATTTTAGGACCTTGTTTTATTTAAGAAAAGCACAGGAACATTTAATTACTTAGAAGCTACTTCTGCTACTTAAAAGACGTGCAAAATCTTGGAACTGACTACAGGAGTGGAGAGGATCTGAGCCGCTGGGGAGGGGGACAGGCTCCCTAGAGAGGACCGCAGGCGGTATTTCAATCAGATGTTGTATGGAAGGAAGGGAGAGGGCCAACCCTGCCTCCTCACTGGGGCACTGAAGGAGAAAGACCCTTTGGCAACAATAATAAAAGTTCCAAGTATGACCTGAAAGACCACCTTAACCTTCTCCATGACGTTGGGCACCCCTGAGCTTTCTTCATATCCCTGGAACTTCCCAAAGAGGATTTCCAATCCCCACAGACCAAATTCTGTGCCCTGATGCTGGAAGCACCAGAAATCACCCCCTCATTTCTCCCAGTAGTCATGCCAGGTGCTCCTGAAGGAGGGCTGAGGTTTCTGTCATGCGGCTCTGTTTTAGGGAACAAAAGAGACCTCAAATCTAAGATGTCATTTAAGGAGAACATTTATTACATCTTAAATGAACCAAAGACAAAGGCACATCATCTGATGAGGGAGACCGTTAGCATGATGATCACGTCATAATGGTGTGGAAGGGTTTGCTGAAATAGAGTGTGGCAGTTACATACTCTGTCAATTTGGGGAAAGGGTGGAGTCTAGCCTGTCCATCAGGTGGCAGCGTGATGACCTCACTGGGAGGCACTATGAAGATAAATAGCTCACTGGAGGCCAGACACACTTTGTCTTCCTGCTGATGAGCCACATTGAGCTACACTGATGGAGCCAGAGTCCTGGAGCTGGAGGAGCCACGTGGAGACCCAATCCCAGCGCTGAGATGCTTCCACTACCACTGGATCCCCAAGACTTTCCACCCACTGGCCTGTGATCCTTCTGCATTCAGCATCATTGAATGGCTGTGTGAGTCTAAAGAGGAATTGGACTAATATTGATATATGGGTAATAACAGATTCCTCTGAACTGGGCTGGGATGTTTTCTTAGCATACAATTGCTCTTTGATATAAAGTTATCTCTCACACACATATGAGTGCCTCTGGATTTGTCTCTCTAGTCAACTGGACTAACAGATTTTTAAAGGACATAGGAGGACAAAGGAAACTGTCACAAAAGCATGAGTGGTGACAGATCAGTACATTACAGTTACAGGTGGGACAACAGAAGCAGGACTGGACCCTGATTGGGACACGTACGTTATAGACCGAAGAGCTTACAATAATGGCCCTGACCTTCCAACCAGGGGACTCGGCGTGACACATGACTGTACCACCCCAGTATGGCAATTTCCATCAGGGAGACACTCAGGAAAGTCCCTAAAAGAGTCTGTCCCTCCCTGGGCTGGTTAGTGGAGTGGCAGAGGTAAGCCACTTTGTAATGTACTCTGCCTGACGCCAGGACTGTCCACTTCCCTGGTGAATGGCGAGAGGGAATTCAATGGCGGCTTAATCCACCGGGGGACTCTGTGAGTGGATTTTGGGTTTTCATGCTCATCCAGAGCCTCTTGCAAGTATTAAGAATTTGAGCTCCTGTGGATAATGCACCCTGATTTTGTTTTCAAGGATCATTTTAATTTCAATGTTTTATCCCAGTAGTTCTGTCTGTGTAGTAATCATTAAAAACAAACAAACAAACCAAAAACACCTGCCATTGCTGCCCATTGCTTACTTCAACCCCATGTGTATCCAAGTAGAACTGTGCACTGTGGGGTTCCCAACGGCTGTGGCTTTGTATAAGTACATCACTAGGTGTTTTTCTGGCAAGTCTCCAGGTAGCTGAGTCTGAAACCCCTGGTACCCCCCAAGTCGCCTGTGTTGTTGTTTGATGCCATCAGCTTGGTGCCAATTCCTAGTGACCCCATGGGCAACGGCATGAAATGCTGCCCAGTCCTCCACCATCCTCCCAATTGTGAAGTGTGAGCCCATTGTTCCAGACACACTGTCAACCCATCTTGTTGAAGGCTTTCCCTTGTTGCTATTGTTGTTGCCCTTCGACTTTACCGAGCTCGATGCCCTCCTCCAGGGACTGCTTGCTCCTGACAACAAGTTCAAAGGACGCGAAGCCTCGGGAGCCGTGGTCTAGATCCCTGGAGCTAAATGTTAAATCGTCCCCTATTTCCAAGAACACATCAAAGCGATTCAAGTGTTAGTGCCTTCGTTTCTTACAACAACCGTTATGACTCACGACACGAAGGCACAGAGAGGCTTTGGAACTTGACCAAGAACACAGAGCTTGTGGTCTTCACCCTGAATCTAACCTTCCACCTGAGCTCATCACCGTTTGGCGGCACTGGCTTTCATTTGTCAGACCATAGGATCGGGTATGATGGAAATGTTTGCCCTTCTAGCCCCTCCACTCCATGATTTCAGAGTGTCACTACTGTTGGACAAGGTATTTTACGTCCCACAATCCCTGAGGCTGCACTGAACCAACCTGTGGTCCTCTGAGCTGACCCCCACCCTGTTCCACTCTGCAGTCCCCTGATCGGTCCATCACCGAACCACGGTGGATCCCTTTTCAACATGTCTCATTCCATCCGTGTTGTGTTATGTCTGTCTTCAGAATGGTTCCAGGGTGTGGATATTTAACTTTCCTGAATAAGCGAACTGAGCAGTTGTTGAATTTGCTAATCACTTAAAGATGGGCAGAGTGGAAAAGAAAAGGTCTTTTAGAGAAATTAGCAAGGCTGCGGAAGGATCTCTGCGGGGTGGGTGGGTGAGTGGATGGGTGAGTGGGCAGGGAAGGGGGCATAGTTTCTTCTAAAATCTCACAGATTAAATTAAAATGTCAGGCTTAACAAAAGCAGGTTTCTCCTGCTCCCAGTCCATCACGTTCAGGGCTGCACATAGATGAGGGGGCTTCCACAAGTTTGTGGAAACGTTTCATTATCTCTTCATTCCATTTCTCCATTCACTTGTTGAAGTCCCCTCACACCTCGTCATCCCAGCCCCAGGAGCACTGCTTCTGGCAAGGAAAAGAACACTGAGCCAAAGCTCATAAAAAACAGACCCACTTACAGCATGTGAGCCCTCTATATCTCATGCAAATAGGGTTAATGGTTACTGAAGTGTATAGGGGGGAAAGGGTTCCTTAAACTCTTTGCTGTGAGTCAACCCCTTGAAATCTTTCAAGGAAGGGCTGCGGATGCTAGAGAAATCAGCAGAAGACGGGGTTGTTTACTGTACCCAAGAACAGGGAGCAAGGAGGGACCAGCTCTGAAGGGAGGAGGACGTAGTGTAGCCACCCCAGAGGTGGCAAGAAAGAACAGCTATGACTCAGCTGCCCCAGAGGGAGGAGCTTTAGGGGCATGCAGGAGAAGACTAGAGGAGCCCGAATGGCATCGCAGTTTACACGTTGGACTGTTGACTGCAAGGTTGACAGTTCAACACCACCAGTGGGTCTGAAAGAGAAAGGGAGGTTTCTACCCAGCAAAACAGCGACAGCCTGGGAAACTCAGAGGGGCAATTCCACCCTGTCCGTGTAGGGTGGCTATAAATCGGCATCAATGCGATGGCAACAGGGTCTATTGTCATTTCCCTTTCAGCTCCCGACATTATCCATTCAATGAGACAGAGATGCCTGCCGTTTCTTCTGCCCTGCAGTAGAATACATCAGCTGCGAGCAGAGACCTGTCACTCTGATCGACTCTGATTGACTCCCCACTTTGGCTGAAATCCCCACTCTAATGACATGAGATTAGGATGAACATTTGGTCCTCAACTGTGGGAAAGAAATATTGGCTCTCAAGTGATGGACGGACAAGCTAGGAGCCAGGGAGCACACAGGTGTGGTTTTGTTTTATAATAAATCAGCAGCAGGTCTTCAAAGGCATGGGATGCCATTTCATAAATGGAAGTGGCACTCTGGAAGCTTTTGCTCTAATTGACCTTAAGTTCTCCTATTTTCTAGAAATGCCTTATTCCATCTAGGACAGTGGTTCTCAACCTTCAGAACACTGTGACCTTTAATACAGTTCCTCATATCGTGGTGACCCCTAACCATAAAATTATTTTCATTGCTACTTCACAACTATAATTTTGCTACTGTTATGGATCAGGCGACCCCTGTGAAAGGGTTCTTTGACACCCCCCCCAAAGGGGTCACGACCCATAGGTTGAGAACCAATGGTCTAGTAGCTCGGCTCATCTTGGATGCTGGCCCATCCAGAGACCCCAGACTCCATGTTCTGGTTATGTAAATTCTTCAGGCAGGAATTCTGTTCCCTGTGGAACAGACAGACAGAACACAGAGACCTCAAGTGACCTGCTCAGGACCTTGGCGTCGGAAGAAGTTGGGATCCAGACCTGTCGGGCAAATTGTGATGTGACATCATGCCCAGGAACAATATGTGACTTAAAGGAAATTTCAAAAAACTTTGCTACTCAGGTTCCGGTTCATACATGCATGGGTTTATTCCAAACTAAACATGTTCCACAGGCCCTGAGGTCACTAGATGGCACAGGCAAGTGCTCTCAGTGGTATACTAAGATTGGCTTCCTTACAGTGCCTTCCAAAACAAGGTCCAATCAAAACATTGGCTTCTGAGGGTGAGGGTAGTGGGTTATGCATTGGGATGCATTACATCAGCAGTTCAAACCCACTAGCTTCCTGGGGGAGAAAGATGAGGCTGTCTGCTCTCTTTAATATTTACAGTCTTGGAAACCTAAAGGGGCAATTGGACTCTATGGGGTCAGTGAGTCAGAATCGACCCTGGGGCAGTGGCTGTGTGGTGGGTGTGTTCTTCTAGGTGTGGAAAGGTCATTAGTTTGGGATGCCTGTTGGATCCCAATATGCAGTTTCTCAGTTGAGTACCTGCACGTGTGCCTCTCTTAATTGGACCTCATGAGAGCATGGAATGGATAACATTGAGCGTAGTACTGGGCACATGATAGTACCTATAAACCTGTATCCTTTGCTTCTGGGTTCTCCCTTCTCCGGCTCACCTTTCCCTTCCTGATCCCTCCCACCTTCCCTGTAGGATCCAGGGCTTAGTTCGTTGCAGGGGGAAGCAATGCGACTAAACCACACTAAAGAAGATGGGAGAGCAAGCGGAGGTGGAAATTAGACACAGACGTATACGTAAGAGTGGGGACGTGGAGGAGACGTAGTATTCGCAGCAGTGACTAAGAGGGGAAGAATGAAGAGGAGAAATCATACAAGTTTTCAAAGAAATGGTAGTACTTATTGCAGAAAAAGAGGAACTGGATGGATCCAGGGATTATATAATTGGCTACATTTGCACAGCTACTAATTGGTGCCATTCGAGATTGAAACCCACCAATCTGACTGTAGAATCCAAACTCTTAACCACTGATGGTCGCCAGCCAGTTGCCATGGAGCTGACATCAACTCCGGGATGACCCTGCAGAGTGCTTTCCAGTGGATGTTTTTTTTAGAAGGAGATCAAGGCGCCTGCCTTGCCCGGCACGACGAGTAGAGTTGAAGCTCTCTCTTATGTTAGCAGAGTCTTGTAAACTGCTGCGGTATTCCTCACGCTGCGGTCAACTTCAAGATATGTGATAGAATGCAGCGCCCTTCCTTTTGAAGCTGATTCAATTAACGGATCTTCAGAACTTTATGTTTTCTTATTATCTTGCTGTGCGGATCTGTTTGCCTTGGGTTCTTCTGCGGTTATCTTTGTAACTGGTAGCTTATGGTTGTAACACGGGTGTGTGTCCTTTGGCTGCGGACCAGAGGTATTTCTCATGTGGCACCGGCCAGCATCCTCGAGGTCAGACTCGTAGCTTAGGTTCCAGTTGAGTTCTGTTGTAACCAAATGAGCTACCCAACCTTTCAGTTCAATGCCTTATTGATTCCCACTCACACATGGCTGCCTGACAGACACGCAGTAGCACCAAACAAGGGCCATGGATGTGAGGGGCCCTCAGTCAGCAGTGTGAGAACTTGGGCTGAGAGGGAGCTTTGGACACAGCCATTTAGCTTCTGGGGTTTAAAATACAAACAAAACTAGCTCTGGTGACCTAACGGTTAAGCATGCAGCTGCTAACTGCAAGGCTGGTGGTTCAAACCCGCCCAAGAGCTCTGGGAGAAAGACCTGGGAACTGGCTCCCATAAAGACTGAAGCCTCAGGGCAGTCCTATAGGATCACTGTGCGTTGGAAATGACTCGACAGCGGTGGGTCCCACCCCCAGTCTGACTCCGAGAACTGATGGGCTAATGGCTTTCTTTGGATCCCCCGTAGGGACAGCAAGCCATCCTTACACACAGGTGCAGACCTGGGCGTTGGCACTGCTCTTTGCCACAGCACAGAGGAAAGGATTTTATTAGCTTCACACAGGAATCCACATGAGCACTCCCTGCCTTGTGCTTCCAGAGTCGTCACTAGACCTCTACACGCCTTACACTCCACCATTCATGAACCCCGTGGTGGGAGAAGACGGCATTGGGATAATTGGGAAATGGCTGTTTTACCCCTAGGTGCCCTGGTGGCATTGTGCATTGGACTGTAACCACAAGATCAGTTTGAACCCATTAGATCCATGTTAGACCAAAAATCAAACCAACCCCACTGTTAATTGGGTGGATTCTGACTCATAGGACAAGGGAGAACTGCCCCTGTGGGTTTCTGAGACTGCCACTCTTTACGGAAGTAAATAGTCTTTTCTTTCTCCTGAGGAGCAGCTGGTGGTCTTGAACTGCTGACCTTGCAGTTATCAGCTCAACTTGTAGCCACTACGCTACGAGGGCTCTTCCATGAGAGACAGATGGGGCTTTGTTGCTCCTGTAAGGAGTTGCAGTCTCAAACCCACAGGGGAAGTTCTATATGGTCCTATAAGGTCACTGGGTCTTAAGCAGCTCGATGGCAGTGAGTTAGAGAGTTTGGGATTTTGTCCTGAAAAGGGGGAGGTTAGGAAATCAGTCTTGCTTTTCTTTGGGTCTCCAAGGTGGCAGAAACCATGGAGTGAGAGACCAGTAGTTGTCTTTCCTGGGGTTGCCTTGGCCTGGGGGTCTCTGCTGAAGCAAACATCTGGGCCTTCATCCCCACTGGGGTCCAAGGAGACTCCCAGCTATGCCTGGGGTTATGAAGAGGGGCTGGGGCTGCTGCATGTGTGAGCTGAGAATGGATACAACATTGCTATTGGCTGGAAGGCCCCCAGTTATCCTTAGGCAAGGATGCTCAGGTGACTAATTACTTGCTGCTAACTCCTGGGTCTCCTAGGTTTCTGGGCCAGGTTGGCATCAACCAGGTATCCACAGTCAAAGTTTGTGAAGCGAACGGATAAAAGTTGGGTCGTGTGCCAACCTTGATCGTGCTGTTTAGAAGCACGTTTTCCGTGTTCAAATGTCAGCACAAATAAAGATTCTTGGGACTCCTTAAGCCAAAAGTGCCCGCAGCCCGGATTGTAAAGGTTATAAACGTGTCTTGTGTAAAACATTAGATCTCCTTTTCCCTTTCTTAGATGGTTTTTTCTTAGGAAAATGAGTGGGGTGGGGGTAGGGGTGTGTGTGCACGCTCTCTTGAAGGAGGGTGGTGGGTAATCCAGAACAGCTGATGGAGCAGACACACGTCGGAATCCAGAGTCGGCATTGGAATTCCTCCTACAAGTTATTGTTGGCGCGTGTTTAAGACTCCTACTCGTGTTTCTCTTGAGCTAATCTGAAAATTAGAATGCGTTCTCTGATCACGAAGCCCGGGAATCCGAGGAGCCCAGAATGGCAGAAAAATGCTAGGTTAAGACGTACAGGGTATCTGCAGATAAGCATCATGTGGGTAGTTGAGAAATGCCCGTGCTTTGAATCTTTTCAAAAAGGTTTTTCTTTTTTTTGTACAACGCAACACAGATATTGGATGTGACTCATAACAACTGTGTTGCTTAATGCAAGGCAGCTGCCTTTACAGCCACCCACCGGGTCAATAGAGGGAGGACTCTCACCCCCACACACACCCCAGAAGCCTCTTTGTACCCCTTCCTAGTCACCAGCCCTCCATCATCCCCCTACGTTCCCACGCAGTCAGGAAGGAGCCCTGGTGGCTGGTGGGTTACGCGTAGCGCTGCTCCCTGCCAGGTGAAGTCGAGGAGCAGCCAGAGAGAGGAAGGCCCACAACAAAACGGATTGACACGGTGGCTGCACCAATGGGCTGAAACAGAGCAACTCTGAGGACGGTGCCAGACAGGTGGCATTCCGTTCCGTTGTGCACAGGGTCCCTGTGAGCCGGAACCAACTTGACAGCCCCTCACAACAACATAAGGAGTCTACCCAAGAATCATATGCACTTGTTCTGACTTAGCAACAAATTTGACTGAAGATACCCTAGGGATTGATCTTATTCATCCCCTGGGGACTGTGTGTGTGTGTGTGTGTGTGTGTGTGTGTGTGTGTGTGTGTGTGTGTGTGTATTTATATTTATGTATCCTTTTAGTTACAAGATATGTTGCAAATATTTTCTCCCAGTCTTTCATTTGGCTTCTGGCTTTGCTTATGGGACTGTTCACCATGCAGAGTTTTTGTTGCTGCTATTTTTAAGGTTGTCAAATTTACTAATGTTTCATTAAGTGACCAGTGGAATTTCACCCCAAACAGGGAACTCTTTATCACCCAGGTGATCAGAATTTCCCCAGGTTCTCTTCCAGCTGTTTTTACATTTTCCTCTTATGTCCATCTGGCATTTAATCTCGGGTTCAGAACAAGTAGTATCAAGTTTTATTATTTTTCCACATGGCTATCCAGTTGTCCAGGTTTCCCTAGCCTTCGAATCACCCCTGATGCATAGTGACACTGTGGAACCGAGGAAAACTGCCCTCTAGGGTATTTGAAGCTGTCGCCTCTGTGGAAGCAGATGGCCAGGGCTTGTCTCTGGTGGAGCCCCCAATAGGTTCCAGCCACCGGATATTCAACCACTGTGGCACCAGGGCCTCTTTGTTGTGCTGGTAAACTTTTATTTAAAAGTCTGCTTTGCCTCAGTGGTTAGAGATGCCAGATTTCATACACGGAATTTCCAAAGTTGTTCAGTGCCATGAGACTGTTCAGACTCAGGGCAAACCCCATCGGGTTTTTCTAGACACTAATCTTTATACGGTTAGGTTGCTAGATCTTTCTCCTATAGAACTGCCTTGGGAAGAAGGATGTTCACACGGTCAACTTTGCAGTTAGCAGGTAAGTAGTTAACCCGTGAAACACCAGGGATCCTTCCATTCCCAAAGTGCTTGATTCTCTCTCAGGCTGTTCTGTTCTAGCCCATCGGCCCACTGCTTCGTTCATGTGCCAGGAGCACCAGCTTTCATTACAAAGGGCTTTGTGGCCTGCTTTAAAATCTATCAGGACTCATCCATCCTATAACTTTTCTTCTTCTTCTTTTTTTTGTTGTTGTTACTGTTTTCTTAGCTATTCTTGCATGCTTGTTTTTTCCATAGGAGCATGAGTGTCATCTTGTCTGGTTCCATAAAAAACATAGTTTGCTGATATTTTTATTGGCATTATT
Organism: Tenrec ecaudatus; assembly: GCF_050624435.1. Classification (NCBI taxonomy): domain Eukaryota; kingdom Metazoa; phylum Chordata; class Mammalia; order Afrosoricida; family Tenrecidae; genus Tenrec; species Tenrec ecaudatus. Next base: position 17,549,290 of record NC_134544.1, read on the forward strand.
GGAATTTATAAATTGATTCGAGGAGAACTGATATATTTATGATGTTGAATTGTCCTCTTCAAGAGCAAGGGCATCTAGTCTCCTTTCTTGTTTTTTCTAAAGTTTATAAAAGGATGTAGGTATGCTTTGAAAATTTCCTTAAGTCTATCCATGAATAAGTGTTTTATCTTCTTTGTCCTTATTTTATGTGCTACCTTACTAAATTATCTTTTTCCATTGAGTCTCTTAACTTTTCTAAGTATATTACCATATGATTTGCACATGTAGTTTTTTAAGTCACTTTATTGGGGGCTCATACAAATCTTATCAAAATCCATCCATTATGTCAAGCACATCTGTACATTTGTTGCCATCCTCGTTAGAGATAGTTTTATATTTTCAAATTTTCAAATTTGTGAGCCTCTCAGGGATGATCTGTTTGACTTGCTTACCTAGAATAATGTTCATGTTGAACAGGACAAGTAGTGGTGGAGAGGGCATCCGTGCTTTGCTCCTGGACATAATGGGGATGTCTTTAGGGTTTCCCAATTAAGCAAGTCAAATAAGTATTTAAGCAAATTACTGACTTGAGGACTCACATATATATTTTTTATTACATCAAGAAAGTGGTCCATTCATATTTGTGTGTATGTATGTGTGCTTAATCAAGAGTGGGTGTTGGATTTTGTCAAGAGCTTTTTTTGTATTTGTGGAATTATTTTTATGACTCGTCTGAGACCTATGACCATGGTATTTACATTGATGTAGTTTCTACTATTCTACTGAACCAAACTTGCATTCCTAGAGCAACCTCTATTGGCCGTGATGGCGGTGTTTATGTTTAGTGAAAGACTGGATTCTGTTTATTATTGTCTTTTGGAGTTTTGCATTGACATTCTTACGTGATTTAGTGGATTTAATGTCATGGTAGTTGTTGACATAGGACTTATCTCATCTTTGAAAGTATGATGTAGGCCCAGTGCTTTACTAAGGGTAACTATCTCTAGTATATGAAATTGGTCTGTATAAACTGCCTTTCTCCAATTTAAGCCTTGTTCATAAGCTATACTTTTCAATTACATAGCTCTTACAGATTTTCAAATATATGTATGTGGGAGTTTGCATAGTTGTTGCTTGTCTATGTTACTGTTTTTTAAGAACTTAGATTTCCTGTGCTCTACTTCATTAATTTCTATAGTCATACTTGTGATTTCTTTCTATGTTGACCTGTCCCTAGATTTTTGAGTTAGTAATATTTGCCTCAGCTTTTCATTTATTTTATTGAAATAAAATTCGATTCTATTTCAAATATGTTCATGTCTTGGGTGTTAGAGGTTGTTAATGCCTTTCTTCCTTATCTATGGAAAATATTAGATTTATTTAAGCATTTAAATACAGAAATATATTTATTTTCAATTTCAATGTATTTTTAATAATACATGCACATAAAATTAAAATTTAGAAGTTACCAAAGAAGTTGGGGAGATAAAACTCTTCTGCCCCATCCTATGGCTATCGATTTATATTCTCTGTAGATTACCATTATTTTATTTGTTCCTAAGGTATTTTGAGCATATGCAAGCATTGATATGTGTGTATTGATTTCCTCCTTTTATTTACAACATTGCTCTCAATTGAGAAAGATTGAGAACATTCTCCTGGAGAACAAGAAGGAGACAAGGTTGCCCTTTATCATGACTCTTATTCAATATTGTGCCAGATGTCCTGGCTGCAGCAGTTAATCCAGAAAGAGAAATAACTTTTATCCAAACTGAAAATGAAGGGTAAAAAGTCCTTATTTGCAGATGGCATGATCCTATACAGAAAAAATTCCTAAAATGACCAGAGAATTACTAAAACTAAATAGAAGGATTTAGCAAAGTGGTAAGGTACAAGATCAGCACAACAGCTGGTTGAATTTCTCTACACTAACAAGGAGGAATCAAGAAAATGGTACAATTTACAACATATTAAAAGAATTAAAGTATTGAGGAATAAACCTACTCAGGGACATAAAAGACCTAGACAAGGACAATTATAAAATACAACTGAAATTTGGACAGTGAATAAGGAAGTTAAGAAGAATGGATGCATTTGAAGTGTGTTGGTAAAGGATACTGACTGAAAAGTACCATGGACTGCGGGAAGAACAACGAATCTGACTTGGAAGAAGTACAGCCAGAATTCTCCTTAGAAGCAAGGCTGGCAGGATGTGTGTGTTTGGGAAATATCAGGAGGGATGAGTCCCTGGAGAAGGATATCACCTTGGTTGAGTAGTGGGTGAACCAAAATGAAGAAGATCCTGAAGGACATGCATTGACGCAGTGGCAATGGCCTCAACCATACCAATTGGGAGAATATTGCAGGACTTGGCATTGCTTTGTTCTGATGTACTTAGGGTTTCTATGTGCCTACTCTACTGTAAAAATCTAAAAGAGATTTGTGTAAATGGGGAAAACATTCCTTGTTCATGAGTTGGAAGACTTAATGTGAAAATGTCAAGATTGCCAAACTAAATCTGTAGATATACGGCAATATAATCCAAATCGACTTAACACTATTCTCTAATGCAAAAACAACAACAACAAAAAGCAAATCTCCAACTTTATATGGAAAAGAAAACAAGCTCTCGGTCATCAATTCATTTCTGACTCATGTCAACCCTATTGGACAGAGTGGAATTGCCACGGTGGGTTTCTGAGTCTGTAACTTTATGGAAGTAAAAAGTCTCATCTTTCTGCTGTATAGAGGCTGGTATTTTGAACTGCCAACCTTGTAGTTAGTAGCCTCATGTGTAACCACTATGCCAGGGCTCCTTGTGGAAAAGACGGAGGTCTCAAGTAGCTAAAGCAATTTTTAATCAGAACAAATTAGGGGGCGTAACTATCCCGGCGCTCATAGCTCACTAAACAGCCACAGTATTCTATTCACCCGGTACTGGCACAATGGCCCACACATAGGCCAATGGAACAGAACCCAGATGTAAATTTCCCCATCTACGGACGGTGCTCTTCAACAAAGCGTCAGAGTCCACTCAATGGAGGAGGAAACAGTCTCTTTAATAAGTGGTGCCGGCAAAACTGGAGATTCATGTGCAGAAAAATCATTCAGGAGCCGTACCTCACACCATCACAAAACAAAGTATCATAAAGCAAAATGACACCAAGGTCTAAAAACTGATGCAAAAACAGTGAAGTTCCTGGTAGTTGCCCTAGAACCCAAACGAGAGGACCCAGTCTTGAACATACATAGCCCATCATGTGTTTGTACAAACACACACACTCAAAAGCATCTGCACAGAGGAATGCAGGGCTGGGGAAGAGAGTCTTGATCCTCTGCCTTTGAGCAGTCAGAACTCCGTAACGTGCCGGTTTAAAGCAGGAGCGTGGCAGTGGATGTGGGATGGAGCGGCTTTAAGCTCCCCACAGGAGGTCTTGCATTTGTTTGAAAGATCTAAAAGAGAGAGAATGAAGCCCTTGGGGCCAAGGAACTGCCCTTCTCTCTGTGGGAAGAGCCCTCTCTGGACTCCTTAGTCAAAGACACACCAACAGCAGCCAGGGAGCGAGGCCTTTGACTGTGATTTCTAGGAGAGATGCTGTTTTCTTAGCAATAAACTCAAAGGGAAATCTGTTACCTGGCTCTGCAGAAAAGGGAAATTAGCCATTTGGTGAATAATGAAAAAGTAAGACCAAAGGGTAGAGCTATCAGGGGACAAGTTTGGTTGGATAGCCAAACTGGAGGACATTTCAGAAATGGTTAGCCTTAGGACAGAGAATGGCGAGTGGCCTCCATGTTCCCTTTCATACACATGGTCTGTCCATTACCGGTCTCAGGAGATTCGCCTTGGACCCGCTCCTCTGGGTTGTCTGAAGCTGTTGCATTCTTGATGGCTTGTTCTCCAATCAGGAATTCTGCATTCGATTATAGCCTGAGAGGACCACGTGGATGGACATGCGGTTGGATGTGGCCCAATGGATATTAGGAAGTGTGTGACTATCCTTCCTAAGTACATATGTCTGGACAGTCCTCATAAATGGCTGCATTACTGTCCTGTATGTACACCAAACTTCCTAGCTGAAGTCTATACTATATAACAGTGTGTGCTTTGACTTTGACTTTGCTGTGTAGGTGGCCGCAGCATCCAATCTCATGTACAGAGCATCTCTCAAATATAGTAATATTACCTCTCTGCTTAATTTTCTTTCACAAACATTATCATGAAGTGCACCCTGGCTCCCAGATGCAGCACCACCAGTACCAGGGAGAGCAGCAGCGAGAAGCTAAGGAGAAGAACTAATTTTCACAAAGGTGGAAAACCAGTGAATGCTGTTGGCAACTTTGGCATGCCACCTTCAACCATCACAACAATCCTCACAAACTGAGACAGTTTTCGGAGCTGTTGAAGAATCAGCTCTGCTAAATGCTACCAAGCTAATGAACATGCCAGAAGGTCCTCTATCAGAGATGGCTGAGGGCCAACCACAAAGTCATATTGACAGTCACTGCTAAGGCACAAAGACAGTTCAAGATACTTACATGAAAAGCCAGAGCAGGCTACGATACGCTGCACACACAACATCTGAATCACCTAGCGCATCCTATTGCATTGAATGTATCGTGGCACACAGAACAGTCATGGCGATGCCTGACTGACTGCCTCTAGAATGGTCAACTGCAGTGAAGGCTGTGAGGGCAGATGGGAGCTGCTTTGATGGTGCCCTGCGTCTCTGTTAGGATGATGCAAACACCTGGAAACAGATCATGGTGGTGGGTGTACAGCATGGTGAACCTAATTAATGTCCCAGAACTGGACGGGGGGTGAGGGGTTCAGAAAGTTCATGTAAAAATCCCATTATCTTTCATTTCCATTTTCCCACAAACCTACAGTTAGCAATTTGAGCCTTAGTTCTCATCTGATCCTAAAAGAGAAGTCACTGTCTATGAAGTGAGGGCAGGAAGTGTAAATGTGGGGAGAGCCCCAACCTGGCGTGGTTGTGAGGGTTGGCTGGTCCGGTGCTCCTGGTCACCCCATCCCCCGCTGGGGTGCTTCAGCTGCCCTGGGCTTCAGCTGCCCCTTTTCCTTCACCGCCACAGAGCACCTGTGTACTTTGCTGATGAGCTTGCCGTCATTAGCCAAGAGCATCTGTACTGTCTCACGTGCCAAGTGAGAGCCTTCAAACCAGCTCTCAAGGTCCGTTTGTGCAAACACATTAAATGCCTGCATGTTCTTATCAAGTACGTAGCCTGGTGATTACAGTAAGCTTGCTTCGTGCGCCCTTTAACAAAGCCTCGAGCTTGGACAGCAGAACCTCAGTGTAGGGTCTGACCCAAAGGTCTGTCATGAAACATCAGGGGAGCCGGAACTGTCTGGGGCCACTGTGTGCTTTCCTTTCTTTTTGTTCTTCCTGGGAATGTAAGTTCAGCAGATTGTAGATGAAGTGGTGGGAAGGAGGGAGGGAGGGAGGGAGGGAGGGAGGGAGGGAGGGAGGGAGCAAGCACTCCCATAAAGAAAGAAGCCACAGAGGAAGTTACTTGTAAAACTGGACCTTAGAGAACAGATAACATTTAATCTGGGGGAGCCGAGGGAAGGGAACTTCCTAGAAGGGTGAGGGATACCATCATAGCTTGAGGAACAGAGACAGCCAATCAGATGGTACAGGAGATTTGGGAGAAGGGAGCCCTGCAGGTGAAAATATGTTAGGGTCAGATGGTAACCCCATTTGTCCTCACTAGCTGATTGTATCAGCTTGTTCCATTCAGGATTAGAAGTATTTTTAAAACAAACCCAGAGCATTGACTGGAGCTACAGATAGAGTTGGTAAGACACCTCAATGGTTGACTTTGACGGTGTCCGGAGACATTTTTACTGGTCACCACTGAGGAGGGGGTGTGTCGGCATCTAGTGGGTAGAGGCCTGAGTGCCACTGGGCATCTCACAGTTTACAGAACAGAGACATAGTGAGCCCCAAATGGCAGTACTGCTGGGATTGGGAAGAGAGTCCGGTTGGCAAAAATGATTAAGTCCTCGAGTATTAACCTAAAGGTTGATGATTCAACTCCCCATGCCACCCTATCCCCTTCTTCCCAAGCAGCAACTTAGAAGAAAGCTGACAGTTTGCTTCTGAAAGATCACAACCTTGTAAACAACTCTACTCTGTACACGTGGCTACAGCTGATCTGATAGACCCGTGGTGCAGTGGTTATGCCTTGGGCTACTAACCACAAGGTCAACAGGTCAAAACCACCAGCCTTCCACTGGAGAAAGATGGGACTTTCTGTTCCCATAAAGAGTTATAGCATCGGAAACCCACAGGAGCAGTTCTACTGTGTCCTATAGGGTTGCTGTGAGTTGGAATTGACTCAAAGGCAGGGAATTGGTTGGCTGGCTGGTGGGTTGGTTTGGGTTGGGTTAGTTGAATGGCTGGTGTGCTTGCAAAGACCAGAAAGCTACCTTCTCTTGCTATTCTCCTTAAGTTATCAAACTCATTAGCAATTATGAGGTCTTTCTAAACACAGAAAAAGAAGGACGTGCTTTGTTACCTACTGGCTCTGGGTGTTTCTGGTGGGATCTGTCCATTGCCTTTGGAAGTAACTTTTACTCTGAGGATCCTGAAGCTGTACTCTGGGGCCTTTACTGTTCAACATTGTTGAGGAGACGTGAGTAGAAACGCCTTGAAAATTTCCCACAAGACCGGGAAAGCCTGTCAGATGAGTTTACACTTCGCCTGTCAAAGTGTATGCTCTTTGGCTTCTTTTCAACATTAAACAGTGTGAAAAGCTGTCACTTTAGTTTCGCATGTGCTGGCAACTGTTGCACAGATTAAGGGGAATAAATAAAACCAAAGGAAGGAGCACAGAGCTCGGGGGCCTTTCTCATCCGCTCAAAGGCAGCTCCTTGGGGACTGTGCACGGCAGTAGATTCGAGTGAGAAGCCGGCCCTGAGTCGGGCTAGTTCTCGGTAGACACTGTTGAGTGTCTGGTCCTCTGTAGACCATCATGCACCACAGCAACCACCAGACCTCGTCCTACTGCAGGGATTTCTTTCTTTCTCTCCTTTTTATTTAAGAGAACTGCGGCTGAGTCTATTCTGACTCATGACCATCCCATGCGCGATAAGATTGGACCATTGTGATCTGCAGAGCTGCCAGTGGCTGGTTTCCAGACGTGATCAGCAGGCCTTTCTTCCTAGTCTCTGGGAGTCCAGAAGCTCTGCTGAAACCCGATTAGTATCATGGCAATACTCAAGTCCCTGCTGACTGGTGAGTGGTGGCTGTGCTTCAGGTCCACCGGCCAGGTGCTGACCCAGGTCTTCTGCCACCGAACCTTCAACGCCTTCTTCCTAATCCTAACAGAAAGATCACACCACCAAGCAAACATCAACAAACTAGTTGTTGTCCAGCCTACCCCCATCCTAGAGGGCCGCATCTGCATGTGTCAGCACCACGCCCCCTCTCTTGTCCATGCCGGGATGTTCGGGAATCTGCCTCTGACCTTTCTTTGGAGGCAGCTCTGAGTGGACCCCAGCCTCCAGCCTCTCAGTTCCCAGGGGAGTGTGTGACCCATTTGCACCCCCCAGGGTTCCCTTCAAACCCTAACACTTGCTACCCACCCCACTCCCTTAGCTTTTTACTGTGAATTGGGTGACAGTTTAGAGGGCGGATCCTCACTGTACCAGGCAACAATCCAGGCACCTCTAGTTTCACCTCAGCGATGGCCACCTTTCATTGTAACATCACGCACTCCCCTTCTTACCTGCGTTTCCTTTGTTCCTCCTCCCTTCCCAGCCCTTCTGAACTTTGTTTGTTGGCTATCCTAGTACTTTCTACACTAGATCCCCAACTTTGTGGTGCGCTGAACCGTGTCCCTTAAAAACAGTGGTTACGAGTTAGGGGTAGGGTAGTAATGGAGGTGACTTTGTCCGGAAGTAAGATCTTTGAAGATGCTCTCAGTTAACGTGAGGCCCCACAGTAGGATATGGGTCCAAGAGGAGGCATGGCAGCATGGTGGTTACGTATTGGACTTCTCACTACAAGGTCAGCAGTTCAAAATCACCAGTCCTGCTATATAGGAGAAAGACAGGCTTTCTACTCCAGTGTAGTTAGTCTTGGAAACTCACCCTGTCCTACAGGCTAAGAATCAACTCAAGGGCAGTGAGTGTTTTGAGACCATGGTCAGAGTCAGGGCTGTATGAAGAAGGATGAGCAGGGGAAGGAAACCTGAGACGAGCAGGAACTGGGAGATGAGAAGAGATCTTGCCCTGGCGAGTTCAGAGAGAGCATGGCCCTGCTCACCCTTGAATTCAGGCTTTTGGCCTCTAGAACTGCGAGTCAAAAGGTTTTCGTTTGTGGAAACCACCCAGTGTATGGTATTCCATGTGGCTGCTCTAGGAAACTAACTAGGAATCTGGGTAGTGTAGTGGTTACGTCTTGGCCTGCTAACCTCAAGGTGAGTTGTTCAAACCCACCAGACGTTCCTTGGGAGAAAGAGGAGGCTTTCTGCTCCCGTAAAGGTTGACCGCTTTGGAAACCACGGGCCATTCTCCTCAGTCCTACAGCGTCCCTGTGAATAGGAATCAACTTGATGTCACTGGGTTTGATGTTCTGAGATGATCATGGACTCTTGCTGAAAAGTTGTTTTCTTTTTTTTATATATATTGTTCAGATCAGATGCGATCCGCTCTCCTTGAATTGTGGAAAATAGAGGACCTGGTTCATTCTTTTTTAAAATTGGAAATTTGGTGATGGCTTACAGAGCTGATCATTCAACATTTCATGCTTTCAGCAACACGTCCACACTCCGTGCAGACTCACCAATGGCATTCTGCTCAGGGCACTCGCGCACACCCCACTTCCTCCTGTGTCTCCTGCTGTGATTCTTCCCAGCCGTAATTCCCCCGTCTTTCTGTGCCTCAACGAGGCGCTTCTCACAGTGAGGACACTGGTGGCCTGGGTCACTCAGGGTGTGTTCAGTTGTCATAGGAGAGAGTCAGGTCAGAGTGGCCAGAAACATCCTCCTAAATCGCTGGACAAGGACAGGAAGGATCCTGCTTGGGAGCGGGTCCCCACACTCCTTCCGGTTACGTCTGTTGATGTTCCCTGGGTGGCGGCCGCCACCCTGAAATGAGGACTGATGAAGAAGCTCAGGGTTCAGCTTGTCCAGGGTGGAAGGTCTTTGTTAGGGCTGTGGACACCACCCGTCCTCCATCGGAACAAGAATAATTAGTCGTTTTCATCCTCCACTGCACATTAAGCTGGGAGATTAAAACAGGTTTATTATGTTGTGCTTCCAGGGAATGTTTACACAGTAAAGTAGGCTCCCATCTGACCATGTGTAAAAATTTTTTCAGTGGCGTGAGTTACATTTTTCACAGTGTGTCAGTGTTCTGCTTCATTCCGGTTGTTCCGTGTTTAGTACCCCTCATTTTCCAACAAAACAGGAGCTTATTTTAAGCACCTCCTCCCAGGCAAGCAAACCAAACCCCAGTGCCACAGAGTCCGTTTCAACGCACAGTGACCACATGACCCCAGATGCCAATCTCTACAGGAGCAGACAGCCTCATCTGGGTGGGTTTGAACTGCAGTTTGTAGTCCAGTGTTACTACAATTGGTGAGGCTGGAACCCAGGAATCCCCATTTCCTAAAGATGTCTGTGAATCCAGAGTTCAGCCAAGGCGGTGAGTTAGATATTCCTGGAAGGCGTTTATCAGGTACCCGATCTTATTGGAGAAGTTAGAGGATTTGCCAACTGTTGCCCATTCTGCATTCTGCCATTCCCCTTTGTTAGTCTAGCTGATTTGGACAAGTGTGGTGACACTGTGCATATTTGTCACTTCCCAAGAAGACCAGCCATCCCTGAACGATGCCAACGAACTTCCCTGTTGATTGTCATGGGGATTCTTATGTTCGCAGGAAAAACAGATAAGAGATCAATTAATATCCCATCTCTGAGAGCCTAGAATTGAGTGACTTAAATCTCAGTCCTTGAAACTCAAGCTTCAACTGGCAGCGTGACCCATGGGAGAGCTCTGGTTTTCATAATCACCGTGTTCTTAATCATTCAAGCGAGCTTCTTCTGTTTAAACTTTGAAGTCTATAGGTCAGCCTCGGGTCACCACGTCACTTCAATGAAATAAATCACATCATTGACTCCTTTTTCCGACTTAAGCTGTTTGAAATTCATCTGACACGGTAGTATTGATGTCTCAGCCACAGCTTTTGAGAGGCCAGGGCCCAGAGCGAGGCATGTCTGGCTGAAGAATTGTATCCTGTGTGTTTCTGATCCTGAACTGTAGCCTGTTACTTCTCTAGGAGGACCGTCATTGTGCAGGAGGTCTGTGAATTCTCTGTGGCCACTGCAGTGAATGATCAGATCCAGCAGAGTAATGCAGGGTGCGGGGAAGGAAGATTGGTATCGGAATTGGATAAGAAAATGGGAGTGTGGACGGGTGCCTGCCCTCAGCTTCATCGGAACCCAAGTCAGGTCCTTAGTGAGATTTTCCTTCCCTTTCCTTCCCCACGTGAACTCTGGGGGGTTTCAATGTGGTCCCCATGCCGATTTTTACAGAATCATGAACTTTTGTGTAAATCTTCATTGAAAACACCCTGAAACACTTTTTTCCCCTCAATATTTACAGGAGACGGTGGTCTTCCTGAGCTTTAGGAATTGGGGGCTTGCGGAACAGTTGTCAATCAGGGCAGCCCCAGCTTGACCCCTGAGTCTTTCATAGGGGGGACAGTGCTTTCCTTTTATGAGATTAATCTTCAAATCTCACCGCGCTGCTGCCAGATGTGGTTTTGGTTACTAAGGAAACCAAGTCCAGCTGGAGCAGTGCCCAAAGTGGGGACACCCCCCCAAGAGAGAGCCCCCCTGCGCACACACAGCCAGTGACCCCACCAGCCCTCTCTCCCCTCGGTGCGCGCTGACTGGCCCCCTGGTGCCCGCTGCAGAGCCCTCTCAGTCCCACTCCACCACCCCGCCCTCATGCTCTCCCAGACCCAGACTGGAGAAATGCATGCACCCCCAGCCCGGCCTCCCGGCAGCCCAGGTTCTCACAGGGCCCACCTGAGCAGGGACAGCCCGAAGGTGGGCAGGGTTCCTTTGACACTGGGGGCCGGATGGCCGCAGCCCCTCCAGCAGGATTGCTTTTGGTCCCAGGTTCATAGGCACTTCCGTGACAGGAGTCAAGTTCAGAGAGAGAAAGGGGATACGGGTGTACTTGGGGGATGATGGGGGTTGAGGGTTATTCTTTTAAGTGAGCCAGGCCCACCACGCAGACTTGCTGGCACCCGCCTTTCAGAAGGCAGCGAAGAGATCCCCAGGGAAAGGCGCCGCCTCCGGGAGACACGCTCTAACTCTGGCAAGCGGATGCGCTTCCACAGTTCGGAGCTTTGTGCGGCGACCATTCATTCACTTGGCATGGAAAGAGAGAGAGCGACACAATGCCAAGCCGGGGCAGCAGCTGGGAGAGTGAGAAGACAGGCGACAGATGGGGTGCAGGCTGCACAGGCAGACCCTCTCCCGTGGGAAGCGCTTCATCACCCCAGCCATCAGAAGAAGCACCTTCAAGTTAGAAATAGGAGGTAGCTTTTAGTCTGAACTCACGCCTCTGTCCCCTGGGAGCTAGCACCCCCTCTTTTTTTCCCTCTTTTTTTTAATGCCTTTGTCCTGAGCATCTAGGTTTTCAACACACCTTGGGAACAGTCCCCCATTTACCAGTGACGCTGCTAACCAAACCGCTCACTGGCCCTCTACCTCCCAGTGGACTGCAGTGCTTCCCTGAAGGTTAGATGCAATGTGGAAGGTGGAACACACGGAGTTGAGGGGATGAGGCAGGAAGCGGCTTTAAAAGCACCCACCTGTGGGGAACAGCCGCTTTGGGGCACATACTTATCACGATGTTGATGTTGTTGTTGTTGCTATTGTTGTTGTTAGCTGCCATTAGGCTGACCCAGATTCCTGTAGACCTGGGGCATGAAGAGCAGGGCCTGACCAGTCCTGTGCCGTCCAGAGATGGTTGTCCATGGGACTGCAGTGGCCCGGAGAGATTTTAGTGGCCGAGTTTCAGAAGTAGATTGCCAGGCTTTTTCTCCGTACCCATCACAGCACCCAGCTATTTGAGTGCTTATTTGGGTGGAATGAAAACTTCTGTTCACACAAGAACCTGCATGCAGATGCTTACTGCGACTGTATTTATCATCCCCCAAAAGCCAGGCCAATGGGCTGACATGTGGGAGAATACATGAACCCACTGAGGTGCCTCATGCCCCTCTCCACCCTCCCCCGCCCCCCTGCAGGAGCAAGTCACAGGCCACTGATGCCCGGGAGAACACGAGGGTACTCTATGAAGGAGGGGAGGGAGAAACTTCACAAACCACTTTCTGCAAGACTGGTTTCTCTGACTTTCTTGCAAAGGAAGGATTGTAGGTACAACCCAGAGATGAGTGACCGACGAGAGCTGGAGGGACAGTGACCGCTGTGAAGGGAGATGGGGGACATTGGAATGATTGTACATCTTGTTGTGATGGTGGTTGCTGAAGCTGTGGACTGCATCCAGCTATCAAATCCTGCAGAACTCTATGCTCTAAGGGTTGGCTCTTACGGAATATAATTAAGCCTTAACACTCTCACAGACTATTGCCTCTGACCACTTTACCTTGGACTTCATGAATGACCAACTGGGGATTGGTTGAAAGAGAGAACTGGCTAGCTAGGTAGTGTCCCACCACTGCTACCAAGCACTGGACTGGAAACACACTAGATGGTCTAAGTTAGCAATGGAAGGAAAATATCGAACAAACTCAAAGTCGTAGAAAAGACCAGACTTCCTGGATGATAGAGACAGGGAGAAGCCTCTCAATTATTGCCCTAAGATAGCCTTTTAACCCGGAACTGAAACCACCCCCAGAGGCCGCCCTTCAGCAGAACAATTGCCTGCATTATGAAATACTGTCACCTGTGCACAACGTGTCCCCGAAGCAGTGAACAGCACGAGGCTAAAGTGTCCACCTTTATCCCAAAGCAAAGCTGCGAAGACAAGGAGGGGAGGGGCAGAATCACGAGGATGCGGGAATCCTGAGACTGCTGGCCCGTGGTGAACATTGTCACCGATGCCACAGAACCACTGTTGCAGGGGGACCTAACTCACTCTGTGAACCCTCCCCTAACAAATAGCAATAGAAACCCCAAACTGCCGGTAGACTCACTGCAAACCCTCTGCCGTCACCATGGTCAGCTCTCCTGGGCATCACTGTGTGATCCTTTTTAACGCCAGCTCCTCTTGCAGCTGTGCCCAGTACAATGGCGCCTGTCTCATTGGAGGGCTGGGGACGGGGGGATGCCTGTGGCAATGCATGCACTCACTAGAATGCTGCTTAGTGTGAAGAGGTTTCTGACCAATCATCCCCTCTGCGTGTGTGTGTGTGTGTGTGTGTTTATTTAACATTTGTCACCTGAAGATTTTTCAAAGATCCAGCCATTCCTACCCTCCAGGTATTCCTGTTGACACGAGGGAAGCTAGATTTGCAAATTGATATTGTATTGAAAGTCTAGATGATGTTCTGTGGGGTGTTTCTGGTAGCTTCTCCGATTTGCAGCCACATCCCAACCAGTAGCCGTGACGTTAACTGCGACTCGGGACGAGCAAAGGTGTGTGGGAGCAGAACTGTGCCCTAGAGATTCCCGTGCCTGATTTGTCAAAAGCAGATTGGCAGACTGTTCTCCCGATCCTCCTCTTGGTGGGCTTGAACCGCCAACCTTCCCATGAGCAGCCAAGGACATTCACCGTTTGAACACCCAGAGAGCCTTGTAGTACCAATAACAGAGCCATGTCTGCATTCTCTACCTGCAAAGGTGTGGCTCTGGAATTAAAAGTACTTCTTGGGAGCTCCTGGATTGCTCCCTGCCTCCAGTAGCAAATTCTACCTGTGTCATGGAAGTGATGAGAACAGACATGTGGTAGAAATGTCATGGAGATTGCCTGCTTATCAGACCACGAGTTAGGGTTGGGGGGCACTCACACATGTACACACCCCAGTTTCCCAGGCATTGCCTTTTGAAGGGAGCCCAGATATTCCTAGAAGTCAGAGTTCATTCTTATGAAGATGATGCTTCAGTTTAGCATCAGATCCCCCCCCAAGAGGCCAAGGAGGGAGAGGGGCTGCAGGCGGGCTGTCACGCTGTCCCCGCCCCACCCAACCCCCCTGGCCGGGCTGCTCCTCTGTGCTTGCAGAGATCGCCGTGAACAAGGCTATCCAAACAAGCCGGCCCCAGCGATATCAATTATGGTGACTGATTTACGTATTTTGACATTTCTCAAAAGCAGAGATTTGTTTTGTTTTTTCAAAGGGATATTAAAACTCTGATAGAGGTTGTTAAGAAATTCGACTGCTGCATCGTCATTTTTCTCGCTTGAAGTGTTTCATTTGGAAATCACAGCATTTCACATGCTTTTAATTATGGTCCACTTTAAAAAAAAGCTCAGATGATATTATTTTAGCAGCTCAAACAATCAATATGTAATAACAGGAAATCCGGGACTTTTTCTATTTATTCTTATAAAAACAATTGGTTCCAGCTTCTCAGGGCAAGAGGGAAAATAGATTGTGTGTGTGTGTGTGTGTGTGTGTGTGTGTGTGTGTGTAGTATATAAAATTTGTGACCGCTACACAAATACTGCCTTGACTGGACTGAACTCAATAGCAAGCTGCCTGGAGATTAGATTTGATGCAAAGAGACATCTCAAACAGCACCTTCACTGGCAGAGACTTGCTTCATGGTTTATTTCTCTTCACCTACTATGTAAGCACCCACCAAAGGCCACGGTGATGCCAAGTAATAAGAGCTTTTCAGATCTGTGTTTCCCCGTGTATTACTACCCCCCCCCCCCCCCACCAACTATGGTAAGGACTCATCCCGTCATGACTGGCAGGCCATTCTGCTCTTCAGCGGTCTGAGGAGTGAGCCCCACCCAGTGTCTAGACAACATCTTTAATTGGCAAATATCAAGATAACTGAGGCTGCCCCAGGAGCCCTGGTACCAGAGTAAGGTGGCAAAAAGCAAGACCAGCAGTTCAAACCCACCAGCTGCTCCGTGGGAGAAAGACAAGGCTTTCTACTCCCATAAACAGTTGCAGTCTTGGAAATCCACAGGGACAGTTCTACCCTGTCCTATAAGGGTCACTATGAGTCAGCATCGACTCCGTGCCAATGAGCTTGGGTATTTTGCCCAAGAGTGTTTGATTCTGGGGGTCCCAGGTGGGCTCCTCATGTGCATTTCTAGGGCATTCTCAGAGCGCAGCCCTTGTCAGTGATAGAATTGTCGCCTTCCAAGTGGGTGGCTCAGGTTTGGATTCCCAGCCTGTGAGCCACCCCCCACCCTGAGGACACCAGCCACCAGCCTACCTGTCGTGTGTTGCTATGATGCTGACTGGGTTTCAGAAGAGCTTCCACGTGAACATTCACGAGGAAGAAAGGCCTGCCGATCTCCTTCTGAAAATCAGCCATTGAAAACTGCATCACCATGGTGCAGCGCCCAGCCTATCCTAGGGTTGGTGCAGGACCAGGCAGCAGCCTGTGACCTCACGCCTGCATTTCGGGGCTGACTTGATGGCAGACAACAACCCATTACCCGGTGTGGGGCCCCACTCCGAGAACCGTGTTTTCACGTGTGCAAAGAGAAGATCCGAGAAAGGCTCGGTTCCGTCAACCTTGTCGTATGCCCCACTTACTCCGACTGGGTGAAATGATGTCACCTGCCTGCAAATTCATTTGCTTGTGTATTCATAATGTAGCGAGACGACTGGATGTGTAGAAATAAATGTCCCACATCACTGCCATGAAAGGCCTCCTGGTCTGATTTTTCAAACAGGAGCAGAGAGAGAGAGAGCCTTACCCCTTAGGAAAAGTCACATAGGCAGGCACTGTTGAGCTCTGCCCATCAAATCACTGGTGCTAGGAGGTCAGGGGTCACCCAATTTTGCTCCCACTTAACACTTAACACAGCATGGAGCGCCCCACAGGAGATAAATAGATGACCGTCCAGGGAAAGAATAAATAAATATTACAGAGAAACAGAAGATGTCTTGGCCTGTCTTGTTCAGCAGTGAGAGAGAAGGCAGAGGCGGCTGTGGAATTTGGCACTTTCCGGGTGGGGATGGCTGCCTTAAGACTAACTGAGACCTTGGTGAAAGCCAGCAGAAGACAGAATTTATGTAAAAACAAAACAAACAAAAAAATCCCAGCAGGGCTCTTAGGCGCTTCTCACTGTGAGTGGTTTCTTGGGCCCCTTAATCTTCCCATGATGCCAAAAGGGCATGCTCAGTTCCAGACTGGGATTCTTACCTTGCCAGCCAAATGCTGCATGACAGTGAGCAAGGTGATGAACTTCCCCAAGCCCTAGACTTCTCAGGTGGGGCCAGGACCACCCACTGCCAGGAGTGTGAGGCAAAATGGGTGTAGACATGGCTGGTCTGAGTCTGTCCCAGAGAAAGTGCTCAGCAAGTGCCGGTCCATTGCCTCCTCCTCCCCAGCTACAGCAGGTTCAGGGCCAGACCCAGGAACGGGACTCAGGAGGGGCTCCGATTTGGTTAACTGATTGGTTAGAGGAGGTCAGGGGTTAAACTGAATCAGGGGACTGGATGGGGAGTGGCAGGGGTAATGAAATAGAAATGAAAGAAATCGAATTTCTGGTAAATAAACTGAGTTATTTTGAGCTGAGCTTTGACGTTTGCCTCATTTGAACTCTTTAATTTACTAGCTGTGTGATCCCTGTTCATTTGCTTTCTCTCTCTGGTGGCACATTTCCTTATCTATGAAATGGGACTCATCCCCAAGGATATAACTCTCAAGGATATTTAAAAAAAATGAACGGAATGATAGATATAGCAAAACATGTATGAAATAAAGGGAATTGATATCTATATGAACATATATATGAAATATGAAGGGGGAAAAAGAGCAGATGTTGCTTTGGGATCTGGAATGTGGTAGGCGCTTGGAAAACAGCCCTGCTTTTATATTAGAGATGTTGGCTACACTCTTCATACAAGGGTGGAAAACCCTTTTTTCTGCCAAGGGTCATTTGGTTATTTCTAACATCATTCTACGGCCACACAAAGTTAGCAGCTTATGATTAGCCTCTTCCCTTTGGTCAAACATTTTCATTAACTCACCCCTGCCGTGATGGCTGAACTCCCTCTCTTGGGTGAGGCATCTGTTGTTAGCTGGTGTCGATGATCCCTCAGGCCTGATCCAGGCTGGAGGCCAGACGTTCCACCCCTGCATGTACTTCAACCTGGGGAAACTGGCAGCCAGTGGAGTGACCTGGAGACCAGGGAGGGAATCATGGACTTCTGAGGCTGGTAGGGAGAAATGGCTACACCTGTTTTATCAGAGTTTTAACCCCTTCCCGAGGTTTCTAGTGTGATTGGTAGTGGACGAGGCTGTCAGGGGAGGAGGCTTTCTTGCAGGGGACAAGGTGAGAATATAATCCAACCTTGTGGGGCTGCTGGTTCTCCTGCTGGTGGGCCTTCTCAGCTTTGGGCCAGGCTCCCCTCTTTCCGCTGGTGTCCAGCAGAGGTCTGTTTTGGCCAAACCTGTCACAAGCAAGTGGCCAGAGCTAGTTTTACAATTCTGTTACAGAATTGGCAGTTCACCGTGTTTGGTGTTCCTCGTCACTAAACACAGAGGTGCACTGCTGAGGTGGGTTGCTGTTGTGATCAACTGTGTCTTTGTGACACGGTTGCACATGCTTCACACGGCTGCACATGTTGCACACACGGTTTCTCACTGCGGTCCAGTCGATTCTGACTCATAGTGACCCTAGGGGACACAGTAGAGCTGCACCAGTGGGCTTCCAAGATAGCCAATCATGACGGGAGCAGAAAACGCCACCTTTCTCTTGTGAAGCTGCTGGTGGTTTCAAACTGCTGACCTTGTGGTTGGCAATCCAACTCGTAGCTCCTTGTACCTGGATTAGTGCCTCCTCAGTAGTAAGCTCCTTTGTTGGAAATAACTGGGTTCCAATCATTTTTTATGTCCTCAGTAGTTTGAACACTCTGTAAGCATTGTAGACATTCAACACAATTGCGTGTTTGAGTGGAAGCCCAGAAAGCTTCGCGTACAAGTGCCTGTTAATGTTGGGCTGCCTACACCTGAGGAGGCCTCAGCCCACAGGGCAGCTCTACCCTGTCCTGTAGTGTTGCGGTGTGTCAGAGTGACACACACAGTGTTGTGCATGCTACTTAAAGGGCTGGCCAGATGGTCCAATGCACACCTAGCAAGTAAACATTTTTTAAATCATTTAATTGGGGCTCTTACAGCTCTTATAACAACCCATACATCAGTTGTATCGAGCATATTTGTACATATGTTGTCATCATCATTTTCAAAATATTTTCTTTCTACTTGAGCCCTTGGTATCCTCTTTTTTTCCCTTCCTTCCCTACCTTCCCACCCTCGTCAACCTTAGATAAATTATAAATTCTTCTCATATCTTACACTATCCACTGTCTCCCTTCACCCACATATCTGTTGTTCATCCCCTCATGGGGGCAGGGAGTAATATGTTGATCATTGTGATTGGTTCCCTCTTTCTCCCTCTTGTTCTCCCACCTTCTCCCTACTCTCATGGTATCGCTGGCTACTCCCATTGCTGTTCCTGGAGTTGGGGGTGATGGTGGTGGTGGTGGTGGTGTGTGTGTGGAATCTGTCCTGGATTCCGTGTGTTGAGACCTCTAATACGTACCAGTGTACATGCTTCAGTCTAGCCGTATTTGTGAGGTAGAACTGAGGTCATGATAGGGGTGGGGGGAGCATTAAAGAACTAGAGGAATGTTGTGTGTTTCCTCGGTGCTATACGACACCCTGGCTGGCTCCATTCTTCCTTGTGGCAGTTACATAATCTGTCAACTTGAGTGAAGGGGGTGGAGTCTAGCCTGTCAATTAGGTCATAGTCAAGAATGCCTCTGCGTGGACATGGCCTTCTCCTAAGAATTGTGGTAACCCCAGTCTTCCTCCCTAGAGGTGGGACATATACTCTCTCTGCTTCACATTCCTGTTAACAAGCCACATGGAGACACTGATGGAGCCAGAGCCCTGGAGCTGGAGGAGCCATGTGGAGACCCACACCAATGCTGAGATGCTTACACTGCCACTGGATCCACAAGACTTTCAACTCACTGGCCTGT
This sequence comes from Tenrec ecaudatus, assembly GCF_050624435.1. Classification (NCBI taxonomy): domain Eukaryota; kingdom Metazoa; phylum Chordata; class Mammalia; order Afrosoricida; family Tenrecidae; genus Tenrec; species Tenrec ecaudatus. The sequence continues at coordinate 17,568,453 of NC_134544.1, forward strand.
AACCTTCCTGCATTTGACATCATTGCAAGGCTGTGTGAGTCGAAAGAGGAATTTATAGACTGGTATCAGACAGGTGGGCTAATATCAGACTTATGGACTTGATCTGGACTGGACTGAGATGCTTTCTTAATATATAATTGCTCTTTGATATAAGATTTTCTCTTAAACACACGAGTGTCTCCCTGGATTTGTTTCTCTATTCTACCCAGATTAACACACTTGTGACACTTCTGTGAGGAGATGTCCAATTATCTACAGATGGGCTTTGAGTCTCCATTCTGACCTACCTCATTTGCATCAATATGATTGTTTTTGGTCTTCTGATACCTGATCCTGCCGTGATCACACAGACTGGTATGCTTCTTCCATGTGGGCTTTGTTGCTCCCCTGCTAGATGGTTGCTTGTTTATCTTCAAGCCTTTGACTCCAGGTGCTGTATCTGTTGTATTTTGTAATAGCCAGGCACCATCGGCTTCCTTCACCACATTTGCTTATGCACCCATTTTGACTTCAGTTAGCCTGTCGGGAAGGTGAGCATCACAAAATGACAGGTTATTAGAACAAAGTGTTCTTGAGGAAGGACTTGAGTAGAGGTCTAATGTCCTTCTTCTATCTTGATACTTAACATATAAATATATGTACATGGACCTATACCCTTATCATTATATAATAATATATTTACATATATACATGCCCATATTTATACCTATATAAATGTCTTTTGCCTCCTAGTTCTTTCCTCTATTTCCTTTTACTTTCCTCCTTTCCCACTATCATGTTTGACCTTCATTCGGCTTTCATTAATTCCTCTCAGCTACGTTGCATTGATCAAACCTAACCAGGCATTCTGCACCCTCCTAGCCCTCAATTTTAGATATCTTGTTGTTCCTTTGTCCCTGGGTTTGTTGGCACTCCCAACTCTTTCCCCTACTTCCCCTTCTCCCTGTCCCCTTGGAACCATCAGTCCCATTATTTTCTCCCGGGGATCTTTTATCCTGCCTATCTTACATAGATAGAAAGGAAAGGGAAAAGAGAGGAAGAAGAAAACGGGCCTATAAATAGTTCCAGGTCTGGCTGCTGAACCATTTGTGTATTTTCTGATTGAGTCTGATGAGATGCTAAACCCTGCCCTCCAAACCTGAAGTCTATTTTCAGGATTCCTCTGGGACTTTGCTCCCATTGCTGCTCTGTTGCACAACCTTCTTGTTTTGTAGCCGTGTAGGGGGGTCAGACTGGGCACAATTCCTGCATTGTGTCTCCAGCGCTGTCCCCTGCAGCACTGAGGGAACAAACGTGGTGTCTCGTGGTGGGCCGGCCCTGTGTCCTCTCTGTGCCTTGGCTGCTCCAAGCAGGGGTGTTGTCCTTGGGGCTTGGTGGGGGGGGGGGGAGGCAGGCTGTGGTTCTCTTCTCCCCTTCCCCTCCCCTCCCTCCTTCCCTCCTCCTCTTTCTTCTCTCTCTCTCCCTCTCTCCCTCCCTCCCCCTCCTCCTCCTCCTTCTCCTTCTCCTTTCTCTATTTCTCCCTCCATCCCTCTCTTCCTCTCTCCCTCTTAGTTTGCTCCCTCTGACCTGAGCAGACCTGCCAGTCTCCCTGGGGCATATCTTCAGTGCTGTCTTCTATAGCGCAATCTTCTGGGAGGGGGGGGTCAATGTAGCTGGGAGTGGGGCTGGCCCTGCAGACCTCTCTGTTAGTTCGCTGCTTCATGCTGGTCTGTTGCCCTCAAGGCTTGCCCGCACCCCCAACCCCCAGGTTGAGGTCTGGTCCATCTCTCCCTTTCCTGTGGAGAGATAAACAGCACCCTCTCCATAGGTGGGTTAGCGCCCTGTTCCCCCTCTATCCACGTCCTCTTTTTTTTCTTTCCCTCCTTTTCAGTTGCCTGCCATATGCACTGTGCAGTGGGTCTGATGCCTGCCAGAGTGCCTGGGCCCCACCCCAGGATTTTTACAGTTAGCAGCTGCTCACCCCCCCCCCCCGTGTCCCTTGTGTTTTTTAAGCTTTCCTGAGTGGACTCGTGTTGTTCTTGTCCTTTTGTGCTTTTTTTACTTTGCTAAGCGTAATTTCCTCCAACTCCTCCCATGCAACGATGTGCTTCCTGCGTTCATCACTGCTTTTCAGGGATGGGTAGTACTCCAATTCCAACTCCATTGTATGCATGGACCACAGCTTTTAAATCAACTTTTCCATTGATGGAAATTTAAGTTGTTTCCAACTCTTTGTGATTGTGAACTGTGCCATGATGAACATTGGAGCACAGAGGTCTGGACGTGGTCTGTTTCTTACCCCTTCTGTACATGCCCAGTAGGGGAATTGCTGGGTCATATGGTAGTTCAATTTCCATCTGTTTTGGGTTTCCCCAAATCAATTGACATTACAGTTGCACATTCCTACAGGTTCACCAGCAGTAGATGAGAATTCCTATCTCACTACACTCCCTCCAACACTTGTTGCTTTCTGATTTTTTGAATTGGGCCACCTTTGAGGGTGTTAGATGGTATCTCATAGTTGTTGTAATTTGCATTGCCCTTATGCTTAATGGTGGGCAACATTTTCTCATATGTTTATTGGCCATTTGGGTTTCTGCCCTTGTGAAACTTCTGTTCAGATCCTTTGCCCACCTCCTCGGTGGCTACTTGTTTTTTTCTTGTTGTAGGCTAGCAGAGTGTTGTACATTTCAATAATAAGGCCTTTGTCTGATGTATCATTGCTAAAGATCTTTTCCCAGTCTGTGGACTCTTATTACTCTCTTGGTGAATTCTTTTGATGTACACAGATGTTTTATCTTCAGTACATCCCTCTTGTCCAGTTGTGCTTCCTCTCTGTTTGTGTCCTTCCCTATTTCCAATAGCCTATGTATTCCCTGCACCAAAGTTCTCAGGTTTGTCCCAATTCCCTCATTGATGGCCCTAATAGTTTGGGGTTTTACCTCAAGGTCTGTCATCCTCCGTGAGTTGATGTGTGTGTGGGAGTGAGGTAAGGGTCTTGCTTCATTTTCTGCAGGTAGATAGCCATTTTTTTCCAGCACCACTTCTTGAAGCAGGCATCCACTTCCCATTGGATATTTTTGGGGCCCTTTTCAAAGATCACTTGCCTATATGCTGTTGTTTTTATTTCTGGATTTTCAGATCTTTTCCATTGGTTTAAATAACTCATCATACCAGTCCCATACTGTTTTGACCACTGTTTAATAGGTGCTAAAGTCAGGTAAAGCAAGTCCTCCTACTTTGTCCTTCTTCTTGAGGAGTTCTCTGCTAATTCCAAGTTTTTTCCTTCTTTATATGAAGTAGGTAGTCAGTTTTTCCAATTCTTTGAAGAAAGATGTTGGCATTTGAATCAGGATAGCCTTAAACTTATTTAGTGCCTTGGGCAGGACTGACATCTTTACTATATTAAGTCTTCCAATCAATGAGCATGGGCTATTCTTCCATTTGTGGAGGTCACTCTTGGTTTCTTGTAATAGTGTTCTGCAGTTTTCCTCGTCCAAATCTTGTGTGTGCATGTGTGTGTGTGTTTCATTAGTTATTTCCCTAGATATTTTAATTTGTTCGTGGTTATTATGATGGGTACTGCCTTTTTTTGATCTTCTCTTCAGTGGTCTCATCCAATGTATACAGCCGTCTGATAGACTTCTGATTATTGAGCTTGTGTCCTGTCATGCCAAATTCCTCTGTTGCATCCAGCACTCCTCTTGTGGAGCTTAGTGGGGTTTTCCATACATAAAGTCATATCATCTGCAAATAATGATAGTTTCACTCCTCCTTTCCCAGATGAATACCTTTGATGTTGTTCTTTGCCTAATGTTTGCTATGGCCTCCAGTACCCTGTTAAATAAAAGTGGGGACAAGGGGCATCCTTGTCTGGTCCCCTTTTTCAGTAAGATTGTTTTCATCTTTTCTCCATTGACTACCACATTAGATGTTGGTTTTTCATAAATAGCTTGTATTATATTGAGGACTCTTTCTTCCATCAATATCTGTTTAAGTGTCTCAGACAGGAATGGGTGTTGGGCGTTGCCGGGTGCCTTTTCTGCATCTGTCAATATTACCATGTGGTTCTTATTCTGTTGCATGTCAATGTGGTGAATAATGCTAATGGATTTGTGGATGTTCCACCATCCCTGCATCCCTGGAACGAATCCCTCTTGGTCATGGTGAGTGACTCATGTTGGTATGCTTTTGTATTCTATTGGCCAGTATTTTGTTAGCGATATCAGTCTGTAGTTCTCCATTCTTGTGGGATCCTTGCCCACTTTAGGTACAAGTGTTCTACTAGCTTCGTAGAAAGAGTTTGGGAGTTTGCCATCTTTCTCTTTGCAAGCAAACATTTTTTAAACCTCAGAACACACTGCCATTGCGTCAATTCCAACTCAGGGTGACCCTGTAGGACAGGGTAGAACTGCTGCTGTGGGTTCCCAAGGCTGTAGCTTTACAGGACCAGGAAGCCCTGTCTTTCTCCCTCGGAGCAGCTGGTGGTTTCTAACTGCTGACGGTGCTGTTAGCTGCCCAACTTGTAACCACGACTCCATCAGGGTTCCGAAGCAAATATTAGTAGTGGAAAAAGATCAGACACAGCTAATTAAGTTTATTTCAGCATATTAATCCTCTCAGCTCTCAATGCCAAGACATACACACATTGAGGTGGCTAGAGTTTTATATTGGAAACTAGACAGAGTGATATTTTGTGTCCTGAGCCAGGTCACAAGCCCCTGCCATTGCCACCTGTGGTTCCAGATGCTGCCTGGATACAGATACAATCAGGGATACAGATCCACCAGAGAATGGAAATGCTGGCTGCTTTTGTGTTTCCTTTAAGCATCCACCGTATGGTTGTACATGGAATATCCTTTCCCAAACATGGCCACTTCATTAGAGACCCAGGAGGGACTCAGCTGGGAGAAGAATTGGGAAACCCCACAGGGCTTTCTGGGAGGACTTCACCTATGCACACAGGGGACAGATTTCCGCACCGCCTGAGTGAAGGTGGTTGAGCTCCTGGTGACGTCTCCATGGTCACAGAGATGGCCTGCAGCTTGTGAATAGCAGTGTCATGGACCTTCCCGATCCTGAGTGGAGCGATAACGGGATAGGCACTGCTAGGTAACAAAAGAGTACACTTTATGCATGGGGGGGGTGGCGGGGAATGAAAAAAAACCGGGCTCTAGTCTGAGCTCATTTGATATAAAAAAATCCCAATCCACCCACTGCTATGGAGTATCTTCCTACTCAAAGCGACCTTACAGGACCAGGAGAGCTGCCCCGTACCCTCATGGGAGGAGATTGTCACATCGTTCTCCTTCAACATACAGGCGATGGGTGTGAACTACCAACCTTGGGGTTAGCAGCTGACTGCTTTAACCACTGTACTACTAGAGCCCCTTTCTGAAAAGCAGACCCTCTCAAAGAAGCTCAGGCAGAAAGAAATGTCATTATTGAAAAGATCAGGGGGCGTGTCATGGAAATAATGTGCCAGAGATAATGCTAGACCTCGAGGGCTTGGCTAACGTGCTCCACACACATTATCTCCGTTCCCCAGTCTCTTGGACCGCGGGTTGATTCCCTTGCTCGGTCTGAGCATGCATGCATTTCCCCTTGGTGGAAAATGTTTATCCTTCTCCCCAACTCTGCCTGCTTTAACCTCTACATTTCCTAATATCCATTCTGATTGGTTCTTAGTTTCCCCGTGGATGACACAGGTTCATGTCAAAGCACCTGGTCATCAGCTTGTCTCTTGGATTGTCTGCCTTGATGTGGCTAAACAGCACCCCCCTGAAGTCAGGCTTTTGGCCCCCAAACAACTGCACAACTGTAAAGGATCAAAGGAGGCTGGCGAATCGAGGTGCACGATTTCCACACGTTCCTACAAAGTGGATTTCCATTTCTGTGTAAAATTCACATGACTAATCTCAGCAGCAGGTGGTCATGTTTACTTTAACTGGCAAGCTGCGGATGGATGGATGCACTGTAAGTGGCTGAGAAAAGAGAGAGGAGACACCTGAGCTGCCCACGCTAATGTAGTCTCTTCCTCGTAGGGGCAGGGGGTGGGGAATGTTCTGATGGTTTCTTTGTGGAAATATTGACCGTGTCCTTCCTTTGACCTGCAGAATGGTCAGGGTTGCCTGGGTCATCAGAAAGCCCGTCTTCAGTGCTATCCACGTGCACTGCCTTAGTGCTGCTGGGACGGAAGTACGACAGTAGGTGGCTTTCACTCACAAATCTCTTCTCTCAGGTTAGGAGGGCAGCAACTGCTACTTAGGCTGCTGTAACTGAGGCCGAGACTGTAAGCTCTAGGGCAGTGGTTCTCAACCTTCCTAAAGCCATGGCCCTTTAAGACAGTTCCTCATGTTGTAGTGACCACCCCCCCCCCCGACCATAAAATGATTTTCATTGCTACTTCATCACTGCCATTTTGCTACTGTTGTGAATCAGGCGACCCCTGTGAAAGGGTTCTTCGAACCCCCAAAAGGGTCGCGACCCACAGGTTGAGAACCACTGCTGTAGGGAACGGGTTGCTTAATGAGTGACATCCACCCGTGGCAGCAGTGAGTCTATGTTCCTGAGGAAGGAACAACTCAGAAAGGGGTGGGGGGGGGGGAGCATGGTCATACAACTCAGAGAATGTAGCCCATGTCACTGAATTGTACACGTAGAAACTTTCGAAGGGTGTGTATGTGCTGTAAATATAATAAGTAGACACATATATTTTTAAGTGCCTGGCTTAAGGTACACTCCATAATGCTAACGACCTTGTTAACATACCAAAGAAAACTCTCTTCCCCAGAGGTCACAGCTACAAGGAAGGGGTCCAGAGTTGCCTCACATTCTGGGAGAACAGTCCACGTCCCGGAGTTGAGTGGACGTGGACATGGACGTACCCATGTGGGCTGAGCTAGAGAAGCGGAAACGAAAGGTTTAACCTTGTGTGCCCATGGAGCTCCTAAGACAGTCTCCTGGAGCTGCTGCTTCTGAGAGGTGGCCATGAACTAGGGAAGGTCAAGGATGCTCTGGGACACACCCTGTCTGTCTCCCACCACCTCTGGCTTCCATCAGCCCCACTGGCCAGCAGCAGAGGCCGCGCCCCTTCACCAGGACCCAGGGAAGCCAGCCAGGCAGAGCTAGAGGGCCCTGAGGATCAGTGACCCACATGCTGCAGCAGCCCCAGGGCTGCACCTCACGCTGCCTTCCTGAGTTCACCCAAAATGCCTCTTGCAGCCAGGAATGTGACCTCAGGCCCAGGGATTCTGAGAAGCCGTTGCCGCTCAGCAGAGCAGAGAGTGGCATGTGTGAGTGTCCCATACAGACTGTGGACAGTGTCGTGCTCTGGCTGAAGCTACCCCGGAAATGGACTTAGACAGAACCCCTCTTTCCTTGGACATGACCCCCTCCATGATGCAGAAAAGCTGTCTCTGCTGGGGGCCGGAGACATTGCTAACTCTGGTCCTGTATTGATTTTCCATACCATTGTTCATTTCAGAACTAATAATAGCCGACTGGACATGGCCGGTTCTCCCAGCAGAAGGGGGCCTTTTAATTAAATTCCAACACATACGGTGATCGTCCGGCCTTCCTGAGGACCCGCCACAGGGACTTGGGGGCCGGCTGTCTGGAGTGTTACATAAGCCTTTGTCTCCGCAGCTGGGGCACATTCACTCAGTAATTACCGCAGATCTGGGGAAGGGCCCTCCCCACACTTCCATTAATCATCCCAGGGAAGGAATGCCGGGGAGGCGAGAGTGACTGCAGGTCACTCTCCCATCCTGCGTGCGCACTGGAGACCCATAGCACCCCCCTGCATCACTCCAGGAAGACAGCGTGCAGCTGGGCCAAGCACTCCTGAGACTGATCCCAAACCCGGCCTTGGATCTGCTGAGCTCCCGCGTCTCTGAAGATAAGAGGCCTTGTCTCTATCTCACACCTTTGCACAAGCAGCCCTCACCAAGCCAGGAAAGGTAGGTCTGCTGTGATGTCATTCAAAACAGGGACAGGGCAGCCGCTGGGTAGCAGAAGAGCGAGGCACAGGGGAGCTGGGGATTTTGTGGGAATCCTGCTCGCATGCCTGAGACCTGGATACCAGGACTTCCCACCAAGCCCTTAAATTGGGTTTGGGAATGAATACTCTGGGATTCGGAAGGTTCCTTTGGTCAAGGCTACACACATCAAAATGTCCTTCCATTCTTTCTGTGGACCACCCCTCTCCAAGCTCTTGGGCCAGACTTTTCTGCCAAGACAGGACTTCCTTTGTAGCAGATGGGTTTTGTCTATGGTCCTCAGGTTATGCCGGCTCTGGACTCTAACACGGAGCCTTATCCCGTAGAAGGAATGGCCAAGGTCATCAGCATTTTCACATGCCACTGGAGTGCTCATTTTGAACTTGTGCACAGTCTGAAAGGAACCAAAGACAGCCTCAGGACGTAAGCTTTTTCTGCAGCCATTTCTTTCTTTGGCAAGCGGTGCACCTCTCCATGTATGTTAATGTTCTTGAGACAGACATCTGAGGATCTGGCAGAAGAACCAAATTCTTGAAGGATGACATTGGGCCGGCGTGTCTGGAGCAGAGGCTGAACTGGCACCTGTTTGCAGAACTAATAGGCATGGCACCGATGCTGAGGCTGGGCTCACGGAGCGCTAGTGCACTGTGATGCTGCTGGTAACGTGTGCCCGGGAGGTCGGCGCCTTCTCCTAAGAGAAAGCCACAGGCCCTGTGTCCTTCAACTTAATCTCTGGCTCTTGAGCACCGGGCAGTCAACGTGTCGTCTTGGTGGGAGTAGGGTGGGGGTGGGGGAATATTTCTGGGAATGTGTCCTTTGAAGAAAAAAATGGCCCGGTTGCTGCTGTGGACATTCCTTTGCTGAGCCTACATGTCATCAACTTGTGAGCAGGTGTCTGCCGAACACACGGTTAACCCAGAATCGGGCCATGGCCACAACTGATATTCCCGTTTTTCTTTTGCCTTTTCCATGACTAGATTCACTGCCTCGTCCTGATTTATAAGCAAAACCTGGGGAAACCTACAAGATTAAATGCTTTGTGGTTTATTTAGGAATATTACAGGAAATATTACTGGCATTTTTGGTGAAGAAGATCAATTTTGTACAGTTTATTTCAATCTAAATAAAATGTGAATTTTGTTTATTAAAAAAATGGCTTCCCAAGCAAATGTGGTGAAGAAAGCTGATGGTGCTCGGCTATCAAAAGATACAGCATCTGGGGTCTTAAAGGCTTGAAGATAAACAAGCGGCCATCAAGCTCAGAAGCAACAAAGCCCACATGGAAGAACACACCAGCCTGTGAGATCATGTGGTTCCAAAGGGATCAGTTATCAGGCATCAAAGAACAAAATATCATATCATTGGGTGCAAACCTCCATGATACGCTCGCTGAGGACAAACGGGTACATAAGCAAATGTGGTGAAGAAAGCTGATGGTGCCCTGCTATCAAAAGAGATAGCGTCTGGGGTCTTAAAGGCTTGAAGGCGAACAAGCGGCCATCTAGCTCAGAAACAACAAAGCCCACATGGAAGAAGCACACCAGCCTGTGCGATCATGAGGTGTCGAAGGGATCAAGTATAAGGCATCATCATCAGAAAAAAAATCTTACCATAGTGAATGAAGGGGGAAGTGTAGAGTGGAGACCCAAGGCCCATTTGTCGGCCACTGGAGATCCCCTTGCAGAGGGGTCTAGGGGAGGAGATGAGTCAGTCAGGGTGCGATGTAGCACCAATGAAGAATACAGCTTTCCTCAAGTTCCTAAAGGCTTCCTCCCCACCAACTATCATGATTGGAATTCTACCTTGCAAGTCTGGATAGAGCAGAGGATATACACTGGTGCAGATAGGAGCTGGAGGCACAGGGAATCCAGGGCGGATGATACCTTCAGGACCAGGGATGTGAGGGGCGATACTGGGAGGGTAGAGGGTAAGTGGGTTGGAAAGAGGGAACTGATTACAGGGATCTACATGTGACCTCCTCCCTGGGGGACGGACAACAGAAAAGTGGGTGAAGGGAGACATCGGACAGGGCAAGAGATGACAAAATAATAATTTATAAATTATCAAGGGCTCATGAGGGAGGGGGGAGCGAGGAAGAAGGGGGGAAAAAGAGGACCTGATGCAAAGGGCTTAAGTGGAGAGCAAATGCTTTGAAAATGATGAGAGCAAAGAATGTACAGATGTGCTTTACACAATTGATGTATGTATGGATTGTGATTAGTGTTATATGAGTCCCTAATAAAATGTTTTTAAAAGAAAGAAAAAAATAGCTTCCTAGATTCTGAAATCATGTCGTGATAGCCCTTGGTGGCAGTTGGGTTGCCAACCCCAAAGTTGGTGGTTCGTCGCCACCAGCAGCTTCCCTAGAGAAAGATGAAGTCATCGGCTTCCATTAAAGGTTTGCAGCCTCAGACACCCTGTGCATGATCAGTGTGGGTCAGAATCGACTCTGTGGCAGTAGGCTTGGTGTCTAGCTCTCGGTGTGAGGGCATCGTGGGCACCTTTCCAATTCATCCTCCAAAGATGGTGAGAATACACATCTGTGAGTGATGGCTGAGAATGGAATAATTGGGCCCTCCAGCTGCCTCAGTGTACAAATAACAGAACCAATACCTGTCTTAGCTAAGGTCCGGGCCCGGTCACAGCAAAGGGACCAGAATTTGAGACCCCAGCCCCCTATTCTCTAGAGTCTGGACCTTGAAGTCGCTTTATCCTCTTCAGAAAAGCGAGCATGCATTTGGAGGCACGTGGTCTGCCTGTGATGGGAAATGCAGGAAGAAGGGTTTTGACTGTCATTTCTAGGGACCTGTTCTTGTCACCTGCCCTGATGAAACTGCCTTGTTCAGCTTGGAGGAGCCTAGGAACCCCTTCTGGTCTTGGGGTCACCCCATCAACCCTTCATGAACTCTAATGCAATATGGAAAGAAGAGACCCCAATAGCCCATGGTATCAAGCAGGTGTAAATCTGGGTCCTTGCAATTGGTGGGGTTGACCTGTCCTTCTATCCTGGACCTTGTCTCCCTGTTTCATGGGCCCAGTGACACAAAGGGAAGTTGGAATGGAGTGAATACAGCACATCAACAATAAGCAAACACCTCTGGATCTTGGTAACATCACGAAATACCTTGTCTGTACTGATTATAAGTAGGAGAGAGTTGAGGCTTTCTACCCCCATAAAGATGTATGTTGTTGGAACGCCCTGGGGGCAATTCTGTTTTGTTCTGTCTGGTCACTATGAGTTGGAATAGAGTCCAGGACAGTGACTTGGGTTTTGAGACTGAATATAGATATACCTGGGTTAAGAACACCCGACTTACGGACGACTTTAACCTCCCCTTTAATGTTACGTCAATTTGTCCTCACCTTGAAATGATTGACCCACCTGCTACTTGAACAAGTTCTTCAGCTCAGTCACCTTCATTTTCTGCAGATGTAGATTTGAACAAACCATTAACTACACTTTGAGCCTTCTCTTGCATCGAAGCAAGATTAATAAGAATCATATGCATCCAACTTATGTACAAATTCCACTTAAAGACACAATTAAGGGAACTTCTAGTGGTCCTAGATTTATATCACATTCGTTTCGAATCACTAAAGGAGATGGGCAGCTATTTGTTCGCAGTTTGAGTTGCATTCACCCCATCAGCAGCCCAGGGCCCCGGGAGCTTTATTCCCTCTAAATCATGGTGGGAGACTCAACTTTGAGAAGGCAGCTCTTCTCGAGTGGCATTTCTGAGTGCCCTCCAACCAGAGGGGCTCACCGACCATTACGAAATCTTACAGAGTCCCATTGCTTTTCATAAGGTTTCTGATGGTGAATCGCTCAAGCCTACTCCTTCTTAGTGTGTCCTTAGTCTGGAGGCTCGGCAGAAACCTGCCCGCCTTGGGTGACCCTGCTGGAATCTGAAAAATCAATGGCAAACCTGTCATGGTCAAAGCAACAGACAAGGCACCGCAGGACACCTCACTGTCAGAGGAGTGGTGGGCAACAGGCTGACTTCATCAAATTTTGGGGCTCAATTCTGGATCCCCTCCATGAAGTATCACAATAAAATTAGTCTTGCAATGTTGGGGGTTTCCCTGTGCATATAAAAGGAACGTTTGCACTATCCTGCAGTCTGGGAAGCACGCGCTAGCATTAGGAAGAAGTTTGAAATAAGGCAAGGATTATAAAAGGTGTCCCAGATATGAACATAGACTGCTGGTGAAAAATGGTGTTCGTTGACTTGCCTGACACAAGGTGGCTACAAGCATCAAGTTTTTTTTTTTTAATGTAGAAAATGAGATTTGCCCATGCTTTAGTTTGGAGGGTGGGATGAGGGTATTTATTAGGGATCAGAGGAAGGTCAGCTTCAGTTCAAGGGAGAAAACCCCGCCCACAACCAAATCTAAATATTCATCTCCAGCACCTCGCTGTCCAGTGTTTTATTGTAAGAAGAATGACTGCCTGGATCGCTTCACTAGGGAGGCAAGTAAATTTCATTTGCCGCCACTTCACATTATTTATTGAGAGACTACGTGAAGGAGACCAGGTGTTTGCCTTTCTGATGTTGACCAGTGTCCTGAGAGAAAACGTTCCCAGCAAAGTCCAAGTTCCCCAGGAAGAAGGACGGCGTCAGAACGGATGCCAACTCTGAGTCCGCCTCTTACAGATCATGGTGTGAGCACATGGCCCGAGCCGAGCTGAGCCACGGGTAGCTGTCAGCTTGGTTCCAGATGCTGCCAGAATCGGGCTACACATTCAGAAGAGCAATGTCTTTGTTAAGACATCTCATCTTGTCAGAGGCTGGAGGAAGATTGGAAGGAGGATGTTCTTCCAGATGCCTGAGGTAGTTCATGAACTGACCCTCTGATGAAACACTATGTATATTCCTGTCTCCAATAATGACAATGGACGGAGCCAAGGATATCCTGGAGGGGACACAGCCACTGTACTCTGCAGCTCTTCCCAGCAAGGGGCGGAGTTCATTTCTTCCCCGCAGGTGGCTTCCCGTGGCCAGTAGAAGGGGATCGAAGTCATGGTGGACGAGTTCCCAAGCCTAGATCACAAGAGATCTGGCCTTGGCTGCCTTCATGCACTTGGAATGCTGCTGTCCCCACGGAAGGAAGGCCAGACTCGAGAACTTAGTGATGAGAGGCCCACAGAGAGAAAGGCCCAAGTGACAGCCAGCCCCAGGGCACCAGACTTAGGAAATGAGGCCGTCTTAGACCCTCCAGGCCCAGCCCCAACTGAAGAGCTGTCTTGCTGAGCCCTGCTCAACCGGGAGAATGAGGAACACAACACGGTGGCGGTTTTAAGCCAATAAGAGTAGGGATGATTTGCTACGTGGCAATTGATCATTGATACCCATCCCCGCACTGAAGATGAAGAAACCAGCCTCAGACAGGTCAAATAACTTGCCAGAGTAGAACGGGCCCCTCGGCTTCCCAAGGCTATCATTGCTACTGAAGGTGCAGCCTCCCACTAATGGGTTTGAACTTTCGGCCTTGCATGTAGCACCCAAGCACTTAACGACTTCACCATCAGGACTCCGTAAATAAGTTCAAACCAATAAAACCAAACTCACTGCCATCAAGTCGATGCCAACTCCTGGAGACCCTGTGGGACAGGGTCCTGCTGCCCTTGCAGGTTTCAGAGGCTGAAATGCTTTACGGGCATGGAAAGCCCTATCATTCTCCCGCGGAGCAGCAGTGGTTTTGAACTTACAGTTCGTAGCTCAACGTGTAGCGGCTCCTGGTATGTAAATAAGCCACAGCTGAGGGCAAACACAGCCAATACCATCAGCCCCAGATGGGTGTAAGCCTTCCTGGGAACACCACACTCAGTAGTGCGGTTGTCGGCAGGCAGACAGCCGTCTGGCAGAGGCACGTTATCTCAGTTGTCGTTGGGCAAATTGCTTTTATCTTTGAGCTTTGGAGAGCTCCTGGGAAATTGGGGAGGATAACAAGGAGCAGGCTCTGCAGAGTGGGTGGTGCACGCATCACGCCGTCATCACAGGATGGAAGCCTGGTCAGGGCCTTCAGTACAGAGAGCAGTGTCGATCATCACAGACCATGGTGCCCGCTAGCTGACTAGGGACGGGCTAACTGTTCATCCCAGGCACTGTGTCGCCGCAGAGCTGTGCACGGCTGGGCTGCTGCCGCTGCCTCTAGCTGCCTGGCTTTGGGTTTCTCCCTCATGCGGCTCAATTGCTGACAGAAGGCAGTGAGCTGGGTGCTCGGTGGTCCAAGGGCTTCGGAGGCGAGTGATTGACAGGGGTTGCCCCCCTGGGCCCAGGCAAACCAGATGGAGTTTATTTTTGAAATCTGCTTCAGTCTGTGAGCTCAGATATGACATGCCCTTAATTCAGTTTGCCTCTGGGGAGTCTCCGGCTCCCTCGGTGGGGTGCCCATTAATACGGTTTGCTTCTCCAACTTGTAGTTGGCTTGATTTGCTTTTGCGGGAATTCTTTTGGAGATGGTAGGCTAGGAATAACAGAAAGCAGGACTCGAAAAGAATGGCTTAGCTAAAAGCCGCGCTCAACAGCGACGGGTGATTTTCACCCACGTTGCCTTTCTAGAGGCACTGCCGTCTTGGAGTGTGGATTATTGTATATTTGAGAAATCCATCCGACATAGGTGAGAGCTCTACCAGGTAGTCTCAAATCCAAGTGAAGTCAAGAGTCTCAGGGTTGGGAGGGGGAGGGCGGTGTGTGTGTGTGTGTGTGTGTGTGTGTGTGTCTGTCTGTGTGTCTGTGTGTGTGTACACATTATTAAGGGTTTTCTACAAATGGTTTGTCAGCCTGTGGGGTTTGATTTTTCTGTGAACCAGTCCTATCTAGAGTTTACTGGAAGGGACTCCTGGGTCATTCTTTCTTACATAAACCATTCCTTGTAAGAAGTGAAAGGAATTTGTACCTAGCCACAACTTCACAAGTGTCACCTTCTTCTTTACGCCAACCAATTCGCTGTCATCGCGTTGGCACTGACTCACAGTGACCCTGTAGGACAGTGGAGAACTGACCCTTTGGCTTTCCGAGGCTGTAAATCTTTACTAGAGCAGACAGAAAAGGGCTGGTGGTTTTGAACGGCTGACCTTTTGTTTAGCAGGCACCGGAGCCCCTTCCCTTCTTTACAGTCTAGACCAGGGGTCCTCAAACTACGTCCCACGGGCCATATGGGGCCCGCCGAGGACATTTATCCAGCCCGCCGGGTGTTTTTGCCCGTTTGTTTTTTTACTTCAAAATAAGAGATGTGCGGTGGGGTCGGTGCTCTGGGAGCTGTCGGAGTGTGAGAGCAGGACGGGAACCTGGTGGCACTATGTCTTTCTGCAGCTTCTCCGGGGACGAGGTTTTCCAGAGTCACTTTGAACCCGCTGTCTGCATGTGTGCCAAGTGCAGCTACGAGCTGTTCTCCGGGCGCTCCAAGTACGAGCGCTCATCGCCGTGGCCAGCCTTCACGGAGACCATCCACCATGACAGCGTGGCCAAGCGGCCCGAGCCCGAGCGCAATCAGCCTGGTGCCTTTAAGGTGTCCTGTGGTAAATGCGGCCACGGGCTTGGCCGCGAGTTCCTCGATGGCCCCAAGCGGGGCAGTCCCGCATATGAATATTCAGCAGCTCCCTGAAGTTCATCCCTAAAGGCAAGACATCTGCCTCCCAGGGGAAGTAAGTGGGCAACCCAACCCCAAGCAGCCACAGGCATTGGTCACCCCCCTTTAGAACTGCAGCCTACTGACCTTCAGGCAGAGAGGGCTGGATCGGGCGTGCGGTGTTTCCTGACGACCCTACCCCCTGTGTCTGATGGGGCCCAGGGCTGGTTCATCTTGGCCTCCAAGGCTCTAGGCTGGCACTCTGGTCTTAGGGTGTCTGTGTCTTGAAAGACATAACACCCTTGGCTTCTCTCCTCAGCTTGGTAGCCCCTCCCTGCCTGTCTAGTCTCACCCCTGTGAGTCCCAATTCCCAAAGGGACTCCAGCCCTCACCAGGGCCTGTGCTGACCCCCTAAGTTGTGTAAGCAGATGCAACCACTGAAAGGTCATGTCCCAGTCAGTGGCTCCAGCATGGTCACCGCATGAATCGCTCTGGTCAAATCTTTCCAGGCTCGCCAGGGCGCTGATGGTCTGTGACCTGCTGGGACATGCAGGTCATGGCACAACCCCTGAGCCCCAGGTCTCCATCTGTGTGGGAGAGCAGCCACTGATCCACGGTCTTCCTACCAGTCCCCGGTGGGGCTTGGGAGGTCTTGTCCCACAGTCTGTACCTGCCAAGTCTGCCCCAGGAGAGTCTGTCCAGAGCTCCTGGTGGCAGCCTCACCCTCTCCCGCCACACCCTCTCCAACTTTCTGAACTGATCGGCTGGAAACTAATAAAGCAAGGAGGCCCAGCAGGCCGCTGTGTCCATGACTAGGTCTGTCTCCACCCTTAAAAATGTGCAGTGTGCATCGAAAATTGTTCATAGTTTTGTTTTTTTAAAACTATACTCCGGCCCTCCAACAGTCTGAGGGACAATGAACAGGCCCCCTGTTTAGAAAGTTTGAGGACCCCTGGCCTAGACAACCAAAGCCTTCTTCCCAAGTTCCCCGTGAGGTACAATTCACTGGATTCCATTAGAAATTAGAGAAACCACAGTATCTGGATGATTCTGATTTCTTCCTGTCCGTGCATACATTCCCACTTGCTCACAGAACAAGGGCATCTCTTTTCCACAGAAGCAATAGTGCCTGAGAATGAAGCTTCGAGGGGTGGTCCACACGGACCACGGCCCGGCAGTGCCGTCTTAGAACTTGCGCTGAATTCCCAAGATGAGACTGGTTTAGGGGGCTCAGAGTCTCCCCAGCACTCTTGACCATTTGAACCTGCATTGTTGACATCCGGTGACGGCACAGCTGCTCCGTAGACAGTTGGCTACAGCCTCCCAAACCTCACCGTGTAAGTTTCTCCCTTCTCCCCACAAAGAGACCATAAACACAGTGTGTGAAATTGCCCTGCCCCCGTGCCCAGGGCTCCGAGTTCCATCTGGTTGTCCTTGCCCCCAGGATGACTGTCACTTGCTTCCGCTCTAACCACAGTAGCCATGGAACGAGGGAGAGTCCCCCCTCCTAACACCTGGGGCACTGCCGGGACCATGGCGATCCCCAAAGCCCTCCCAGTTTGCACTCATTCCCGCCGCTGGAGGCCTTCGGGGAAGTGCGGGCCAAAGTCTTATCAGCATTTATTTGGCCACCATGGTCGTCCGCTGGAAGCAGCTCTTTCTCACACGCTGACATGGTTATCAGGTGTGTGCCTGACGTCCCATTAGCGCGTGTAACGAACTGTGTGAGGTGTCAGCTGGTGTTGCCATTGTTTTCCATGCTAACTTAAGTGGCTTGGTCCTTGCAGCTCTGAACTGCTGGTACTCTTACCTGGTGACAGTCTCCCCTGCTCCTGCCTGTTGTACGTGTGACCAGAAAGTCTCTGCTGACACCTGGGAAGCCGAACTCTTCCTTTTATTCAGCAAATCGGCTTCTGTTCCCATTGTAGTTTGCCAGGAGCTCTGCCAGCCCCTCAAGACCCATCAGTGGTCTAAACTTCAGATCAATGGCCGCTCTTTTATTGATACAAGCCTCTACCCAGAGCACTGTTTCCAACCCACATTTCTTCTGTTCCTCCAGAATCAACCTTCTGTCTCTCTCCCCTCCTCTTCTCACTGCCACATGCCTCTATTACTGGATCCCTCTGGTCCTTGGATCCATTTCCCCAGCCCTCTCCTGCCTGCCTGCTCAAAAATCTTACCGTTTTTCTTATTTCAAACCCCGATAAATCTCAATCTCTCTATTTGGTGTTTTAAGGTCTAGGAGTGCGTTCACACTCACCGTCTGTAGGTCGTACAGAAATGTAACTTGCTTGGGGTCATCTCCACCTCAAGCCGTCATCCCTTGCTGTTGCTCCCGTCACCTGAAATACCTGCAATGCCCTACTCCATCTGTCCACTCAAATCCCATGCGCTCCAACCCCTCCCGACCTCACCTCGCTGTCCTGTACTGTCCAGCACACATCACCTGGTCTTGTTGGCTATTTCCTTCTGAGATGAGCGCCCTCTCCCTGGCTTGGTTGCAATCCCTTGGCTCCAGTGGCAATACAACAATCAGAAGAGATGAGCAGATAAGGAAGAGCAGCCAACGCCCTCCTGGCGCAGGCCCAGGAAGCAGCCAGAGCTATGCTCCTTCGGGGTTGTCTCCTCGACAGAGTTTGCAGCCCATTTCTCCCTGCCGTTCCACACTGGGTCTGCAGGGCAGCTTCCCCTTTCTTGGCCTGAGGGAACCATTAAAGGCAGGTTGCACCGATCCTGGCTACCAGGCACCATGTGAAAGTTTTTCTCCTGGTCAGAGGTCCCCAGATGCCCTGTTTCCATTGTCTTTGCATTGAGGTATTGTCCCAAGTGCCTTGCTTCCTCTGCTGTGAGTGGAAAGTGTGATGATATTTCAATCATCACAAGTGCTTGTGTCAGCAGTCCATAGAACTCAGTTCTAAATAGGTCAGGCCAGGGACAGTAGGATTCTTCTTCAGTCTGCCTTACTCAATGTCCAACTTTCACATGCGTTTAGGAGGTGATTGACAATATCCTGGCCTGGGTCCATTGAACCTTAGTGCTCAAAGCAACAGCCTTGTGTTTGAAGGCATTAAAGGAGGTCTTGTGTAGCACGTTTACCCAATGCAATGCGTCAGTTGATCTCTTGACTGTTGCTTCCATGAGTATTGACTAGATCCAAGCAAGACAAAATCTTTGACAAGTTCTATCTTTTCTTCATTTGTCATGTTACCTATTGGTCCAGATGTGAGGATTTGGGTTTTGTTTACATTGAGTTATAATCCACACCAAAGGCTGTGCTCCTTGATCTTGTTCCACAAGTGCTTCAAGTCCTCCTCACTTTCATCAACCAAGGCATGTCATCAGAGTATCCCAGGTGGTTAATAAGCCTCCCTCCCATCCTGATACCGTGTTCTTCTTCTCATGGTCCAGCTTCCAGCGTGGAAATACAGATGGAATAAGTGCGATGAGAGGACGCAACCCTGACACATACCATTCCTCCTGCCGATCCTCAAGAATACACGGGAACTCTGCTTATAGAAATGGAGCCCTGGAGTTCAGTGGGCTATGCACTGGGCTGCTAACCACAAGGGCAGCAGTTTAAAACCCCTCGCCATTCCAAGGGAAAAAGATGAGGCTTTCCACTGCCATCATTACAGTCTTGGAAACCCATGGAAGCGAGTCAACTCTGTCCTAAAGGGTTGTCGTGCATCAGAATCAACTCAGTGGCAGTGAATTTGTTGTTGTGTGTTATTGTTGGAAGGAAAGTAGTGCTGCTGGTGATAACACACGCTGGTCTCCAGACATTCGTGTTCAATGTGTCAAATCCATTTCTTTTTTTGCCTTACTACATTTATTTTCACACAGGCCAGGAGACCAGAAGCTCAGGTTCCGAGAACAGTTTTAGGGGGGACTTTCTCTCTGTCAGCTCAGGGGAGAGGTCCTTGTGGCTTCAGCTGCTGGATCCTGGGAGCTCTCCCGGAGCTTGGCATGGATGGCTTTGCATCCTTTCCTGAGATGGCCTCTGGATGCTGTCAGTTTGTCCTACTCAGGGCTTGCTTGTTGCTGTGATGCCATGGCACTGGTATTTCAAGGGTTACCCTGGGTGGACAGATTTCAGCAGTTTCTAGACTAACTCTGGGGAGAAAGACCCGACTAGCTCCTTTCTGACAGTTTGGCCTAGTGGGAACCTGCTTTAGTAGCGCATAAAATATTTAGGCAAGAAAAGGGGAAGGAAAAAAAACCCTCCTGTGGCGTAAAAGAAATGTGGTTTTTATTTTTATCTTGTGTTGTGTCACTTCTCAACTTTCTGGCTGGCCGGGAACTGGAGAGGCAGGCTTTCCAGCGCCTGGGTCATTTCACGAGTCGTGTTGGGAATGCTGGCTGGCCGATGAGTACTGGGCCAGTGAGTTGATTGGGGGGATCAGATCATTCGCTCACCCTGGGATCCTTGCTATGTTGGAAGAACACGGAGTACTTGGAGGTATGTAAAAAGGCAGGCCTCCCAAGGCTCTGCTTCCCTTGGGGGTTTGTGGTGTTTCTTAAACAATGTTGAAGCCGTCGACTCAAAGACACCCCTTTGGACACATGGAATGGAAGAGTCTGCTCACTGCAACCAAGCATGTGATTACAAATATTGTGTTCAAGAGCGTCACTATCGTAGGCATTCAAGAAATACGTTACAGGGAGATGCCGTCTTAAAATGAGACAACGTCTGAGTTGTTTGGGAAGCGGCTCCACAGGAGTAGCAGTGTGTGTATGGTTGGTGGATCAATCCTTGAAAAAGAGAAGGTTCTAGAACAATGGGAAGGTGGGAACGTAAGGTCATTGTCTTTTGCTTCGTGTACTATTTTTTTCCCTTGTTGCCTGTTTATCCCACGATTCTCATCTTTTGTTCCGGTTTTGTGGCAGAAACCATAGCTTAAGCCAGTTTTTCCAGAGAATGCCAAAAGTCACGTCACTGTTTTTGAAGCGCTTGACGCAGCCATATTGGAATATGCCTTCCTCACAGTAGCTCGGGGACTGTGGGCTTGTGGAAACCTCCTTGGCCGTTCAGAGCTGGAAGAAGTGCCCCCTTGGGAGGCGCACTGGCATGTTCTGATGGCCATACTGCTTGCCACTTCTGTAGATGAAAATTATCAACTTAGAGTGAAGTTCAAAGGGGGGGGGGGGGGGAATTATCCGTGAAGCAGTGGTGTAGCCCAGTCTGAATCACAGCAGGATGGAAAGGCACCTTGGACAGTAACAAGCTTATGAATAGCAAGTCCCAGAATACAAGGGGGCTTTAAAAAGTTCATGGAAAAATCCTATTAGCCTTTAATTCCTCAATCCCTTAGTGAGAATTTGTGTACTCCCCAGATACACTGAACCAGAATCCAAATTCTAACAAAGTCCTCAGATGATTCTTACACAGCTGAAGTTGATCATGATTAGTTTTGTCGAGTCAGTCCTGACTCACAGCCAACCCTGTGGAAGACAGAACAAAGCACTGCCCGGTCCTGCGCCCTCACAGTGGTCCCTGTGTTTCAGCCCATTGTTGCAGGCGCGGTGTCAGGCCGTCTCATTGAGAGCCTTCCCCTTTTTACTGACGCTCAGTTTTTACCACACATGAGGTCCTATTATGTAGAGATGATGGTTCTTATTATGGATACATGAGTCTTATGTCTTTGTGAATCTCACGCATGCACGAGTCTCATGTATATAAGAATCTCCTGTGTATCTTGTTAAAATGATAGATTTTGAGTTGGTGTATCTGGGGTGCAAATGCAAACTCTCAGCAAGGGACCAAACTGGAATGAATGGCTTCAAAATCTGGTTTATATTTTCCCAGTTTATCCAGAACCCAGAGACCGTTAAGGAATCAAAACATAAATTCTGACCCAAGGAAGGGTGGGAATGTGAAACAGAATTTATAAGTCTTGCAGAATACAGTTGTATTAGACCTGTTAAGACCATAAGAATCTCCAACTCTATTGCTTAAAAGCAAATCTTTACGCCATAGACCAAAATTAGCTCCTGAAATCGTATTTAAACAAGGTAAAGGATGTTTGGTGTGAGCATTCCAGTCTTGGAAAGCATGACCTATTTGAGTTCAAATTGTCCACCTTCACTCCGAAGCACAGAGGAGATGTTTAGTGGCAGTGAGTCTCTGTCGCCGGTGGTAAAACAGTTTAAACAGAAATCATGGGAAGGGTGACAAAATGTGAAACAGTGTTAATGAATTGTCTATGTGGAAGCTGGTGCATGAGTGTATGTTCTGCTATGTATCTTGTCACAAAAATGTTCAACGCTCCGTAGGCCACAATGAACAGCAACTCTCGGGTGCTGCTTCAGCTCACCATGACCTTCCTCACCAGTTTGGCCCCGCCATTGTGGGTGGGGCCTTCTTCTTTGAGTTCCTGATGCCTCTTCCCTGCAGGTGGATCTCAGCCACCATCTTAACTTATCAAGGACCATAAACATGGGAAAGTCAGAAGAGAGAATGGTCCAAGACCAGATGTTCTTGGCCCATCCACACCCATTGAGGTAGAAAGTCTGGTACTGAAACCCAATATGCTGTGTTTCATCAAGTCCTCTGAGTGAGCTTGGTACACAATCATGTTTGAGACCCACTAAGTCAGTCGTAGACTATATATGAGGGGGTATCCCCCCAAAATTGATTTTTTAATGTATTTTTTTTTAAAGCCTATCACCTTCAAAGTACTCTCCATTACACTTAATACGTCCATCAAACCTGCGATTCCATTCTTGGAAACATTTCTCAAACGCATCTGTTTGGATGGCTGACAGCAGCTCCCTCGTTGAATCACTGTCCTTTCACGTCCCTCTTCATTCACAGAAGCCTCATGGAATGAAGTCAAGGGAGTAAAGTGTGGGGGGCAAGAGAGGCATGCTTTTTTTTTGCTCAAAACTGGCACATCAAGGTGACTGTGTGAGCAGGTGCATTGTCATGGTGCCAAAAACAGTCCCCCATTTGCCACAAATCAGGTCTTTTTTGTCACACATTTATGCAGTCTTTTCAGAACCTCTAAATAGAAAGCTTGACGAACAGTCTGACCTGGTGGAACAAACTCCCAATGCACTGCTCCATCACATCCAAAAAAAGAGAGCATCGTCTTGATCTTTGATTTCACTTGATGAGATTTTGTGGGGCAAGGTGATGATGGCATCTTCCACTGGCTTGACTGATGTTTGCTTTCAGGGTCTTAAGAATAGCACCATGTCTTTTCACCAGTAATGACTTTGGGAAAAAACCCTGGTAGTTTCGGAGCTGTTCTTTCAAAGCGCGCAGCATGTTTCCACTCGGTACTCTTTTTGCTGGCCAGTCGGAACCCAAGGCACAAACTTCACTGCGACCCTTCTCATGTTCAAATCTTCTGTTAAAATGCGCTGAACAGAGCTGCAAGATCATCCAGATAACTCCCCCAACTGTCCAATGGGCTATTGTCATCAGTCTTCAAACACAAGTGCACAAATTTTGTGGACATTTTCATCCAGCGGGGAAGTTGTCAGACGTCCAAAAGGAGGTTTGTCACCATTCAACATTTCACCTTTTGTGAAACGAGAAAACCACTCGCACGCTTGAGTTTTTCCCATTGCGCTGTGTTCAACGTCACAGCAGTTTCTGCAGAATTTTTCCCTAGCAGGAAACACAGTTTCACAGCCCCACGCTGTTCTCTTAAATTGGCCACCACAAAAAAAAAAAAAAAAAAAAAAAAAACCAAAAAAACAAAACACGGTTCAAACGAAACTGCTTTTACAAAAAAATTCACTGTGACCAGAGAGAAACTTCCCAGGCGATGCCACTGGGTGCACTAAGTCAGAGTGACTTCCTCAACGCTCACGTAGCAGGAAAAGTGTGTGTGTGCTATGAAAGCTCTGCCCATCAGAGCTTTTCCATTTTGGGTGGGTAGGTCCCCCCTCATATTTTGAAGATATTGTAGAGAAACGTCTGTACAATATGAATTTCTGTGGGTAAAGTGTCATCAATTCCATTCCCACCCATAGCAAACATTAAAATGAGACACTGACAGGTCCTGTGCCCCCCTCACAACTCTCTTTATATTTGAGCCCATGGTTAAGCCACTGGGTTAATCCATCCCATTGAGAGTCGTCGTCTTTTTTTGTTGCCCCTCAACTTTAACAAATCCTATTCCAGGGACTGGTCCTGCCTGGAAACATGTCCAAAAATACGTGCGATGAATACCATCGGGTAGATACAGGAGGAATTAGAGAATTAGAAAAGCAGCATGCAAGGGTAAGGAGCGTAGATGTTTTCACACCATGCGGCCAAGAGTAGGTATTTGTAGAACTTTCTGGAAAATGATTTAGCAATGAAAGTTCTGGGGAAAAGTGCATACCTACCCTTGAGCCCATGAATCGATAATCAAGATGCATGTAAAAGATGTCCATCAATGGATTAACATAGAACTGGAGCTGTTCAATGTACGTGAAAAGAGGAAAAGTTAAACCAGGGTTACGCTGTCGATGAACTATCAAGTAACCAACAAACGTCATGTAGTCACAGAATATCTCATGACTGAAAATACTTACAATACTTAAAGCTAAATACATAGCTTAAACACTATAATTTTGTGGTTTGATGTGTGTACATGCATTATACAATAAAATGTAAGCAGTGTTTATTATATAAATAGTTAGATTGTGTGAAATGTATCTTTTATTTATGCTGTAAGTTTTCTTTAACATTTAATATCGTATTTTTTTATTTTGGAAAAAAACAAGTCTTAAGGTTTTTTTACCTCAAGCACCATCCACTAAGTCCAATGAACTTGCTCTTTTGAAAACAGGCTTTCTTCACATCTTAGTTTCCTGTAGTCTTTTCTCTGTACTAAAACTAACTAACCCCAGAAGTGGAGATCTGGTGGCCTGATGCGCATCTTGGCTTGACTGTTGAGGAAAGGGCAGTGAGAATACCCAGTTCCTGTTTCAATACTCTAGTGTTTCACCTGCCAGGTTGTTGTTAAAGAAGTGCTGGTGGTACAGTGGGTTAAACCGCTGGCTGGTAACCCAAAGGTTGGCAGTTCAAACCCACCTGCGGCTCTGTGGAAAATAGTTGAGGCAGGCTGCTTCCATGAAGATCTCCAGCCTCAGAAACTCTAGGGGGCAGTTAGTTCTGCTCTGGCCTTGGAAGGTCACGCTGCTTTGGAATTGACTCGACGGCAGTGGAATTGGTTTGGGCAGTGGTGTTGGGTGCTATCGGGTTGGTTTTTGACTCATAGTGAACCCAGATGACAGAGCAGCCCCATAGGGTTTCCTAGGGTGTCATCTGAAGGACACCTGGTGGATTGCACCCTCGGCTGCTTACTAAAAGGTCAATGGTTGGAACCCAGCGGCGGCTCCCAGGGAGAAAATTGAGGCTTTCTGCTCCCGTCAAGATTCACACCTTCAAAAGCCCGTAAGTACTATGGAGTCCAATAGAGTCACTTTGAGTCAAAATCCACTCCAGGGCAGTGAGTTTGGTTTCAGTGTGGAATCTCCATGACTGTAGATCAACAGGTCTTTCTCCCACAAACTAGCAGCCGAGCCTGGAACCGCCAGGGTTCATTCTCCTTTGGTAGACAGAGCAGAGAAATCCATAATTGGGGAGATATGCCCGAGATGCGGGGGTGGAGAACGGGAACAGACTCTGGAGAAGAGACCTTGGACCCAGCATTGATTGCGAAGGCCTGTGCCGTTCCCGAAATCCTGTTGGAATTTCCTGCTGACCCCTGAGTTGGGGAAAGAAGAAAGAAAAAGGCTTCTTTTTCCATGGAAGGATGTGTTAACCTCCAGACTCAGCCACAGCCCTCATGGGTGCAGTTTTTAAACTGTCACTGCAATCAGGACCCAGTGAAATGTGTATGGCGCGGAGAGGGGGGGCGGAGGAGGGCATGGTGTTGAAATTGTGAAATAAGTACCCAATCACAGTTCTGATCCATAGTCAAGTCAAGTTGGGGATTTTCATATGTGTCATGCTTTTCAGAACTTGGCTCTTCATTTTCAGCTCCATAAAATTCTTGTTAGCTCAAAATCATCAGCTCGGCTCGGGGGCAGCAATAGCTGAAGCATGAGTGTAAGCTGCAGGATAGAGTGCTGTTGGCAGCCAGGGGTGCCACTCCCACTTTGGACCGTAGGGTCTGCACTTCTGGCTGGGGGAGAATGAGAGATGAATTGAGTAACCAGAGAAGCTGAGCCTTCCGAAGCCTTGTTCCAAGACATAGCTCTACAGACCTTTTGTCATGATAAAAGCCAACAGGAATCTATTCGCTTCCTAAAAAAAAAAAAATCATTATTTCAACAAAATATCTAACCGTGTGCATGGTTCCAGTGCAGAGGCATGATGCCAAGTTATGTTCGTTTATATTTAGTGTGGCACGCCCTAAAGGCTTGGAAGGAACGTTTATCAGAGGAGGAAATGATGGGGAGAATGATACCCATGTGTGCAACCAGCTGGAGACAACTCAGAGTCACTATAGAAACTGGACGCATACATGGTTCTGGAGGATGCTAGCCCCATCAGGAAATGTGGATTCAAACATTACAGTCTGTCTTACTTCTCCTGTGGCTTTTGTCAGCTACTTGGCTTCTCTCGGTTTTGCGTGTGTCAAATGGGAGCATGTTGCCCCTCTCCTGTCATGTATGAATGCCCAGACATTCGTCATCTAAGTTCACATTGTAAAGAAGTCACTGGGCCAGAGTTCTAGCAGATGGTCTTGCTTAAAGTCAGCCCTTGGTTCATTTTCAAAGCAAGCAGGTAAATATAGCATGGGTTGATGTGTTGGCCCAAGTAGACTAGAGCAACAAATCCAGAGACACTCATATGTGTAAGAGAGAACTTCATATCAAAGAGCAATTGTATATTAAGAAACATCCCAGCCTAGTCCAGATCAAGTCCTTAAGTCTGATATTAGCCCATATGTCCAATACCAGTCCATAAATTCCTCTTTAAACTCACACAGCCATGCAATGACGCCGGATGAAGGAAGATCACAGGCCAGTAGGTGGAAAGTCTTGTTAATCCAGTGGCAGTGGAAGCATCTCAGCACTGACATGGGTCTCCATGTGGCTCTTCCAGCTCCAGGGCTCTGGCTCCGCCAATGTGTCTCCATGTGGCTTGTCAACAGGAATTTGAAGCAGAGAGTGTGTGTCCCACTTCCAGAGAGGAAGATAGGAGTTCCCAGAATCCTCAGGAGAAGGCCATGCCCACACAGAGACCTCATTGGCTGTGACCTAATTGACAGGTTAGACTCCACCCCTTTGTTCAACTTGACAGGAGAGTATGTAACTTCCACAGTTGAATTCAACTTACTTTTAGCAAACTCATCTGTGCCTAAGGACCCCTGTGTATATTTGACATCTGCTAAGACACTATTAGAAGGAAACACTGCCCCATCCTCTGCCATCCTCGGATTGTCACCCTGTCTGAACCCATGGTGTCATTGCATCTCATGGAGGTTCTTCCTCTATTTTTTTTCTGGCTCTTCACCTAACTTATCATGGTGTATTTTCCCAAGGCTGGTTCTTCCAGATAACATGTCCAAAGCACACGAGAGGAGGTCCCACACTCACCACCCTTGCTTCTAAGGAGCATTCCCACTCTGCTGTAAAGGTTACAAGCTCGGGAACCCTGTAGGACAATTGTTATCTGTCACGTAGAATCATTGAGAGTCAGCATCTACTCATCAGCAAGCAACAAGAAGCTTGGCAAATGGTTTGATTCCTGCACATGATGGAACGTTCAGTCTTAGGAAGAGGCAAGTGCTTTCCCTATAGCTGCCCTGGTAGCATAGTGGGTTAGACACTGGGCTAGTAACCACAGATCAGGAGTTCAAACCTACCAGCTGCTCTGCAGAAGAAATATGAGGCTTTCTGCTCCCATAAAGTTGTACAGCTTTGGAAACCCACAGGGACAATGCTATCCTGCCCTGTATGGTTGCTTTGAATCCAAATTGGCTTGATGGTGGCAGTGAGTGAGGGCTGAGTGCCATTTCTCCTGGATGTGACATCCAGAGCCCTGTGTTTTAGGTAAAAATTGATCAATTGCTGTGTTACTTTTAAATTGACACATGGAAAGGTGTTTTTCTAGATGTTTACATTTTTCTATGATCTGAAAGCCTTAAGACAATCCCCAAACATAGAGCAAGTATTTGAATCTAAGGGAATTTTAATACCAAAGCCAAAAAAAAAGAGATGAGCTCTCTTAAATCATATTTGGTCTAAAAGAAGATCTGGCAGCTACAGGTATCATGAAGGAGATGCCAGGTGTGTGGTGGAGGAGGTGTGGAGCACACCTGGTGACACTGTCAGAGGGGAAGACACCATTAAGGACATGTATTATTTTTAGTTCATTACCCCGGGAGTTAGTTATCAGGAGTCCTGGTGGCACTGTACAATATGTGTGGGTTTCTACCCACAAAACCAACAGTTCAGACCCACCAGTCACTGGAAGGGACAAAGCTGAAGCTGTCTGCTTCCATAAAGATTTATAATCTCAAAATCAATGGAGAGAAGGGCGTAGGATGCCTAGTGGGGCTCAATCAAGGGCAAGATAGCAGCGAGGAATTACTAAACCTGAATTTAGGCCAATTCAGGACAAGAGGAAAGTAAAAGGAAATAGAGGAAAGAACCAGTAGGCAAAGGACATTTATAGAGGTCTAAATACAGGCATGCATGTGCATATGTAAATATATTTATATAGAGCAAGAGAGGAATAGAACTATGTACTCATATCTATATGTTAAGAATTAAGGTTGCAGATGGACATTGGGCTTTGACTCAAGTTACTCCCTCAACACAAGAATATTTTGTTCTAATAATTCGACATTCTGTGATGCTCACCTTCCCAACACGATCACTGAAGACAAAGCGGGTGCATATGCAAATATGGTAAAGAAAGCTGATGGTGTCTGACTATCAAAAGATATAGCATCTGGGGTCTTAAAGGCTTGAAGATAAAATAGTAATTATCTAGCTGAGAAGCAACAAAGCCCACATGGAAGAAGCACACCAGCCTGTGTGATCACAAGGTGTCCATCAGATTAAGTATCAGGCATCTAAGACTCAGAACAAAATCATACCCAATGTGAATTGGGGCCAGGGGGGACATGGAGTGGATACCCAGTACCCATCTGTAGACAATTGGACATCCCCTCACAGAGGGGTCATAGGGAAGAGATGAGCCAGTCAGGGTGCAGTATAGCACCAATGAAACACACAACTTTCCTCTAGCTCTTTGGCGCTTCCTTCCCTCCACTATCACTTGTGATTCTACCTTACAAATCTAATCTATCTTACAAATTGGATTAGACCAGAACATGCACACTACTACAGATAAGAGTCTGCAACACAGGGGATCCAGGATAGAGAAACCTCTCAGGGCCAACAATGAGAGTAGAGATACCAGGAGGATTAGGGAAGAAAGGGGAAATTGATCACAATGATCAACCTAGAACCCCCTCCCAGGGGGACAAACAATGGAAAGGTGGGTGAGGGACAACGGAGAATGATGTAAGATATGGAAATAATAATCTATAACTTATTCAGGGTTTCGTGAGGAAGGGCAGCAGGGCAGGGAGGGGGAAGAAATGGGGAGCTGATTTCAGGAGCTCAAGTGGGAAGAAAATGCTTTGAAAATGATGATGGCAGCATATGTGCAAATGTGTTTGACACACTGGATGAATGTATGGATTGTGATAAGATATGTAAGAGCCCCCAATAAAAGTATCTAATTAAAAAAAGATGCATAGTTTCAGCAACCCAATATAGTGTCCCCTGAGTTGTAATGGACTTGATGGCAGTGCGTGTGACTGGTTGGAGATCCCCAGAACGAGACAAACTCACTGCCAGCAAGTCTACTCCAACTCTTGACAACCTATAGGACAGGTAGACTGTCCCTCTCGGTTTCTCAGCTGGTAACTGTTTACAGGAGTAGAACCCCTCACCTGTCGCCCTTGGAGCACCTGGCGGTTTCAAACTGTCAGCCTTGTGGCTAGCGGCCCAGCTCATCACGGCTCCACCACTCATTAGTGATAACCGCAAACCCTGTTTCAGGAATCCCGCTTACAGGTATCGATAGACTCCCAGACTAATACCAGTGCTAACTTACTCTGGGAACCTCTAACATCTCAGGTCAGAGCTCTCGTTTTTACCCACTTACGGTGATGCTGCCGATGTCTCTACGTGGCTGGTTTTGTCAACAGTTCCTTGGTGATTAGGCACAAAGGGTGTGTTAATTAATATTTGTGAAAAAAAACATTTTTAATTAATATTTGTGAGCCTTTGAGCTTTTGAGAATGCAGTAATAATTAAAGGAAACAGAACAATGTTCAAGAAAGGCTTCAGTTTCTAATATGGTAACAAGCATGATAATATCATGTACAGAGATTTTGTAAAACATATCTGCTGCTGTTCGGTGCCACTGGCTCTGGCTCAAATCAACCGTCCGGTCCTGCGCCGTCCGCATGAGTGGGTCTTCTGCCTGAGCCCACTGTCGCAGCCGTGTGTCAACCCTTCTCCTTGACCATCTTCCTCTTTTCCTGCCTTTCCGCTTTACCAAGCACGCTGTCCTTCTCCTGGGCCTGGTCGCATGTCCAAAATACATGCAACGAAGTCTTGTCATCCTTGCTTCTAAGCAGCATTCTGGCTGGACTCCCTTTGTCACTGGTATTCATGTAATCTAAGAAATAATCCATTGCAGCAATTTATACCTGGACATATCCCCTATGGTTCTAAGATCAATTGAACATTAACCTTAACATCAGTAAGGATTCTGTAGGGTCTAGTTCAGGAGGAGAGGTGCTTGGGGCTCGGGGAGGAGTCTGGCACCGACCCAGTGACACCACTGTGTGGGCATCAGAAATTATGTGAAAGGATTTGAGATAACACGCCCATGCTATGGCATTGAGTAAACTAACTGGTGTACCTTCAACTTGTATGTCAGTAAGGCTGAAAACATTGTCCTGGGTTATTGGCAAAATGCCAGCTTCTGATTTTGATTGTGAATCCCTAAAAATAACCCATCGCAGTCACAAACCCTGCCTGTTGCTAGATGGTGACGAACATCGCTGTCCTCACGGCTCATATTTTGGTCAGAGGGTAAACCAGCTATAATCCACCCAAATCATGCTAAGAAAAAGTTTTCATAAGCATTGAGTCTATTTACTTTTTTGTTCCCTCTCCCTCTTTCTATATCATTTTACCAATTCTACACCCAAAAGAGTGCTATTTACATTGTTATTTCAAACAAAGGCTCTGGGAAATGGTGTATTTGTGGCAAGATGTAATTTCTAGTTTATCCTTATTTGGCCTGAGAGACAATTTGGCAGCGGGAGTATTCCGTCGTTCTCACCTCTAGAGACTGGTCTGTCACATCCTAAAACTTACAGCCATGGAAAGAAGTAATTCTACCTCCTGGGGACTCATCGATAAGGTCCCCAAACTGTCAGCCTGTCTTTAGCCTCATCTTTTCCCCAAGGAGCAGCTGGATGCCCAGCTCTGTGACCTTGCAGGGCATAGCTGGCTGGCAGCCAAGTCACCACTAATCCTCCCCAGCACAAAACAACAATGTAAACATCATATCATCCTAATAATGAGTGGATCCTTTTTCTGCCCTCTCGTAGGCCTGGATGATGTACAAACATAGTCACTCAAGTTAAACACTGAGCATTTTACAAAGCAAGAGGTGGCAATGGGTTTGAACAGAGAACCCTTTTAAAGGTATCTGATGTTTTGCGTTCCCGTTTCCCACGAGAGTGGCTGCTCTTCAAGCTTAGGAAGGGTGGTGGTTGATGGGTAATCTGGGTTGGAAATGCAAATTATCCTCAGGGGGTGGACCAGAAGTGAACCAATTGAAGCCCTTTACTCCTTCGTGCTCAGGCACCAAGACCCTCATTGCCCATTGAATCCATTCTAGCTCTTGACCCTGCAGGATAGAGTAAAACTTCCTCATAGGGTTTCTAAGGCTGTAATCTTTATGGAAGCAGACTGCCTCGCCCTTCTTCTGGGGAGCAGCTGGTAGGTTCGAACTGCTGGCCTTTGCATGAGTATCCAAGCCCTCAGCCCGTATGTCAATAGGACTCCCTGTGCTCAAGCACCCAGCTCAGCACTTCCTTTCTGATGGCATTGATCATAAGCCTAGTACCAGGGGTGCAAGGCCCCTCCTGCCCCTGCTCCAGCTTCCCAGAGACACCCCCCCTGACTTCAGGACCACGGACAGTGGTGATGGAGGTGGCCACCCCACCCCCAACACTCCTGGCCCAGTGAACCTGTGACCTGACCTTCTTTTAATCATTAAACGCTGCACCTCATGAGCATGCTTGTTGGGTGGTCATGAGAGGGTCCCGGTCTCATCCAACCTGGCGATTTGTTGGGTCTTCCAGTCTGACTGTCAACAGACAGCAGGAAAATTGAGTTCTCTCGGGCCCTTGCTTCTTTGCAGCTTCGCTGTGAGGGGGAGCTAGCCCTACTCGAGGCTTATCAATGAGTCTCAAAAGAACAGGACAAAAGGTGGCCTCACCTCATCCAGGCACAGTGCCCTGCGTCTTAAAATGGGGCTCCCCTGTGATCAGGAAGGTCGAAAGCACAAGGAGCCCTGGTTGTGTTGTGGGTTAAGTATTGAACTGCTAAGCACAAGGTCAGAGGTTCGAGCCCAGCAGCCACTCCATGAGAGAAAGAGGAGGCTGCCTGCTCTCCTACAGATCTCTAGTCCTAGAAACCCTACATAGAGTTGGATGAACTTGAGAGCGGTGGGTATTTTGGGTATGGTGTTTCAGATGGAGTCTTGGTAGCCTGGTGGGTTACACATTGGGCTGCTCACCATAAGGTCAGTGGTTCAAACCTACCAGCTGCTTCATGGGATAAAGAGAAGGCTGCCTGCGCCCATGAAGACACCAGAAACTCAAAGGGACCGGTCAACTCTGTCCTAGAATCAATGCAGCAGCGAATTCGAGTTCTTCAAGTCACAGAGCCTCAAGGCAGTGCACGTGGTTAAGTGCCTGGCTGCTGGCTGAGAGGTTGTGGAGCAAACCCACCCAGGGAAACCTCAGGAGAAAGACCTGGGCATTGATGTCTGCAGGGTCCCCGCCTTCTGAAATCCCCCGAGAGTGCGGGTCTTCTCAACATGTGAGGTCGCCCGGAGGCAGAGTCGAGTTCGTGGCAGATGCTTTGGTCTTGCTGCGTGGCACGAAGGAGTCAGTGAGCTTTGGTGCAAGAGTTTATCAGTTATATGTAGTGCCTCTGGGACCTTATCTTTTATAAGTTACATGAAAGGGAGTCCAGAGAGCTATCTGGGGGCTTGCCCATGTGAAACACACACACACAGATGAAAATACCTCATCCTTCAACACCAGAAAAAACTTGCCTCCAAAGTAGCTAAGTAGAATTTCCCATGAATGCCATATGCTCAGGGCTTCTCATCAGCAAACAGCCCAGTGCAAAGGAGCCACTGGCTCCAGGCAGACCCAGTCCCTGAGCAGTTGCACAAACCCATCTGACGCCATTCTCCCAGCGTTCTCTGCCTAAAGGGGTCTTAGCAATCACGTCTAGTCCCACATTCAGAAAAAACGAGGCCACAGAAGCGCAGGGCCTAGGTGACTCGGGTATTATCAGGACTCCACCCCAGTGGCCTGTCCCACCTGCCATGGGAAAAGGGGAACTCCTATCCTGTCCCTTCCTGGCGTGTAGTTTTGAGTTAGGGATCAAGTGGAGAGCTGGTGGCATGAGGACGCTCTGCCGGGATGTGGTTTCTTTCACGGTGACCTGCACGTCAGATGTTGGCAGCTACAGAGACCACGGGGTGCTCTCCAGGGAACGCCAAGGGAAGAAACTGAGTATAGTCTGTTCTAGGGACAAGGGGAGCCCCTAGATTCAGACTTAACTTATAAAAACACATGCAGTGAGCCTTAATTAGGACAAAGACAAATCATCAGGCTGAGGGGGACCAAGAGCATGAGGACAGAATGGTGTCCTGAGGAGTCGCAGAGACATGGCCGCTCATACAGGACATGGGGAACAGGAAATGGTCACAAAATCATGGTGGGTGGCAGATTGGTTTACTACATCGCAGGCGGGGCTGCAGAAGCAGGAAAAGATGGTGACTGGGAAACGTACATTACAGCAGATAGGAAAGGTTACAAGATTGGCTCTGGACCTTAGGCAGTCAGGGCACTTATGACTATGAACAAACTCACCGCCATCAAGTCCACTCCGACCAATAGCGACCCTATGGGACAGACAGAACTGCTCCTGTAGGGCCCCACGACTGTACATCTTTACGGGAGCAGGCAGCTTCGTCTTCCTGCCTCAGAGCAGCTGGTGGGTTTGAACTGCTGACCTTGTAGTTATCAGGCCGACATGGAACTCACTACTCTACCACGGCTTGCTTAGGAAACCTTCTCTCCAAAACTCACTGCCATCAAGTTGGTCCCGACTCACAGTGACCCTGTAGGACAGGGTAGAACTGCGTGTTGGTTTCCAAGACTGTAACTCTTTACAAGAGTAGAAAGCCTCGTCTTTCTATCATGGAGCACCTGGTGGTTTTGAAATGCTGTCCTTGCATAACTACTATGCCACCAGAGCTCCTTATGCAAACCCAGTACCCCCGGTCTCCATCAAGGGCACACCTGGGCATGTCTCAGAGAGGGAGGCTGCCCTTAGTGGTGGTAATCTACTTTCAAACACACTCTGCCTCAGAGCAAAGCTTCTCAACCTCCTGGTCTGTGGTCAGAAAGAACTCAGCAGAGGCTGAATCTCTGTGGAACCTCAGAAATGGACTTAGGGCCCCGTAGTGTCCAGTGTTGGACTTTGCTGCCACACGGGTATGTGGGCAGCAGTGGCGACACTCACAGGTAGAGTGCATCCCTGGCCCTGGGGGTCCAGCAGCCACCTCCCAGGCCCCTGTGCACGCACACTACATTCCTCTCTGGCCCTGCCCACGAGATCCACAGACTAGCCTGGAAGGGCCCCTCTGTCCCGAGCCAGGTCACAAAGTGAAAACCAATTAATTGGAAATGTGGTCAGCCGGCCAGCGAGGTCCTGGCTAATGAGGCCAAGCCCCTCCTAAGAAAGGAACCAGAGCCCTGAGATGCATCACCACAGAGCGGTAAACAGAGATAAGCCCTGGTGACTCCCTGCCTCCTTCCCGCACAGCCTGGCTCGCCTCCTATCTCTGGAATGCTGAGGACTCTGGGACCATTGGGACAACGAATCCTGGCAGCTCTGGGCCACGTGACACGTGGGCCGGCCCTTCTCATTGTCACAGCTCTTGATTGCCAGCCTTCAGGACGCGCTGCCCATAGTTGCAAGCCTAGAAGACAAGGAGCTCCGGTAGCATCAGGTTAAGCACTCAGCTGCTGATGGCTGAGTCGGTAGTTCGAACCCAGCATCCACTCCGTGGGAGAAAAGACCTAGTGATCTGTTCCCATTGGGAGTTCAGCCGAGCAAGCACTCCTGGGAATTGCTACCCTGTCCCACAGGGTCATTGGGTCGGAATTCACTCAACGACACACCGTCATGGACAACAGCAGAAGCAGAAAACGTTGAGGCCTTTCTGAAAAAGACAACCTTTGTCCTTTCCTTTTGCTGTGTGACCTTTATGGGCCAGGCCAATGGTGTTCATTGAGCACTAAGAGATGGTCATTACCATGCTGAAGCTAGGGAGCCCTGCAGGTGCTGCGGTTCAGGAACGGGCTTGCTTACGGCCAGGTGGACGGTTCAAGCCCACCAGTCACTCCACAGCTGCGGTTGTCGGCTCTTGTAAAGAATGACAGTCTTGGAGTGCTGGGCAGGTCGCTGTGAGTGGACTTGGACTCAGTGGCAGGGAGTGTGGTAAACCTGGACTTGCTTTAGCCCTTTCAGCGCCCCCCACCACCACCCCCTACTGAAACCCGTAAAGTAGCTTTTCCCATGGTGCCCACTGTAGATGAGGAAACTGAGTCTTAGAGATATTAACATGACCCACCCCCCACTGGAAATGGACAGGGGCAGGACTTGAACCCCTTCTCCCCACTGCCTCCCTCTGACGAGGGCCTTCAGTGAGCTGGAGGAGAGCAGCCACATTGGAAGGTCATGAAGGCACATTCCCAACAGGCCAGTGCGCTTCCTGCTTGATGAATTCCCATCAAATTCCGGACCACCTTACTGGGCCTTCTCATCTCAAGTGGGCCCAGGTGGCCTCTCCAGGGATCGGTTTTGACAGTTCAATGGGACTGCCGGGAGTCACTGGTCTCGGGAACGTGGCGCAGAGCAGTCCTGGGAAGACCTAACTCATGGTCAAAGAGAGTCCCCTTAGCCCTGGTTGGTCAAGCAGCCAAGGCCCTTCAGCAGCCTCTCCTGGATAGGAAAAACGCCGTTTCTCTCGTCATGGCACCGAGCACTCTAATTTCTTCTTCTCTCTGTTCAGGAGTTACTTAACAAGGAGTTGCTACTTTCAGCACTAAAATCTCTTTTTTTCTCTCTGAATAGTCGACCTTTCAATCAAACGTCGTTGCTATTTGTGTGGGTGCTACGCCGCCTTGCAAACTTTAGAAGTCTGGGTGGTCAGCAGTTCGAAGCCACCAGCAGCTCTGTGGGAGAAAGACCAGACTCTCTGCCCGCCTGAAGAGTGACCATTTCAGAGCCCCCCGGGGGGCAGTTCTACCCTGTCCTGTCGGCTCGCTGTGAGTCAGAATCCGCTCTGTGGCAGCGAGGTGAGGGTTTCTGTTTGACTTTGTGCTTGTTATTTGGGTGCAGGGTTTTCTTCCCGAGATCCCATGGAGGCCTCCGAGAGGCAATGTCTTCTGAGCTCAGCCATTTTCCTCCCACCTTGTGCCTCCTCCGCCCTCCCTCTTCTCACCCTTCTTCTCACGTGTCTTCTGTAGCGGTTGGTCCCACCTGCCCCCATCGCTGGAGAAAGCCACGGCATGCCTACATGGGAAAGGACAAACAATGTCAGTGCTTCCCAGGTCTCCGTGTTGGAAACACGAAAGCAGAGCCACATGTACATCTGCCCCGGCCCTGAGGTTGTTGGAATTCCAGGCAGCACCCCAGAAGGGTGACCAGGCTGTGCTCAGGAAGGCCCCCAATCAGAATCACAGTGATTGATCTTCCAGTGCTGAGAGCCAGAGCAGGGGTGGCCCCCATGACTCCTCCCTCCCAGTCCCTTGATCAAAACCCACAGGCACCCCATGTTGTGGCCCAGGCTCCAGGATGAGGATTTGGTGTTTCTTCTTTAAAGTCAGCAGGTGCCCGCCCCTCAGATGAACGCTGCAGGTTTTCCTCCCTGTGTTTAAATGAAGGAGACG
This sequence comes from Tenrec ecaudatus, assembly GCF_050624435.1. Taxonomy (NCBI): domain Eukaryota; kingdom Metazoa; phylum Chordata; class Mammalia; order Afrosoricida; family Tenrecidae; genus Tenrec; species Tenrec ecaudatus. The sequence goes on from NC_134544.1 coordinate 17,605,258, forward strand.
AAAGCAGGCCCAGATTCCCCCACGGGACGCCTGTCTTCCATGGAAAGCCACTCCGGCCAGAAGCCACCATTCCCACCCAGGCCTCTCGGGTCTGAGCCAGTGGAAATGTCACAGCAGCTTGGAGGGACCCGCCAGGTCTTGGCTTGCAGCAGAGGCTCACTGCAGGAAAACAACGTACCATCCAGACAGGATGACCTCACTCCCCGGTGTCAGGGGACTCGCAGCATCCAGGCATGGTAATGACTGAAGGCCACTGTGTACTGTCCCAGGGAACAGTCTGCTCACCATTGACCAAGGAGCCAGTTCCCACACATGGGGACTCCACATAGCTCAGAGTAGACCTGGGCTCCACACGTTTCAGCACCATGACCTTGTGGAAGCAGATCACCAGGCCTTTCTTATGTGGTACTTCTGCCTGAATTTGAACCTCCAACGTTGGGGGTCAAAAACGAGCCTTCTAAGTACTTCCACCACACTTCCTGTTGTTCGTTGTAAGGTGCCATCAATTCATAGTGAGCGATTCACAGCACAACAGGACAAACATCACCTGGTCCTGTACCAGCCTCACAATTGTTCTTACGCTTGAGCCCAAGGTTGCGGCCACGGTGCCCCTCCACCGATATTGCTCCTCACCAGTGACCCTCTACTTTACCACACACATTGCCCTTCTCCAGGGACTGGTCTCTCCTGAGCACACGTCCATAGTCTCATCATCCTCACTTCTTCTAAGGAGCATTCTGCCTAGATGCTGCAAAGACACTCACCTGGTCCCTTCCTCCTAGTGCTGATGCACTAAGTTTACACTGTTTTCTTAGGCAAGCGGAATGCCCTGCCAGTGTCCTTTGAAAAGCGTAGCAAAGTGATGGCCATGCGCTGGCAGGACTGTTGCCATTTTTGTTCTTGTTCTAGGGACCACATGCCCCGCACACCCAGCTGCTATTGTCTGATGGGTCAGCAGGACCCTGCCGGGTGGCCCGAGCAGGTAGAGTGAGATTGCCTTCCCATCGCTCGCTGGGACATGGTGCTGCAGAGCAGAAAGAGCTCAGTGTGGTGCCAGGCCAACTTGGGTCTAATCCCAGCTCAGCACCTGTCTCTGTGATCTCTAGTACTCGGCTCAGAGCTCTGGGTGGGATCAGGTCACCTACATCGTGCCGGACCACTCCCATTTTCTGTCAACAGCTGCTGGTGGTGGTTGCTTTGTGTCCCAGTGGCCCCCAATACAGCAGGTCAGAGTGTTGCCTGGCCCTGTGTCATTCTCCCGATTAATGCTTGGTAGGCTTGAGTCCATTCGTTGGTGGCCATTGTGTGTTCTGATTGCCTTCCAACTAGGGGCTCATCTTCCAATGCTATATCAACCAGTATTCCTTCCCAAAGGGCTGTTGGAGGACCCATGATGCCACAGTGAGTTACAACCCGTGAGTTATTTTCCACAAGGTCAGCTGTTCGAACCCACCAGCTAATCCACAAGAGAAGGATAAGGCGATCTACTCCTATAAAGGTTTAAAGTCTTGAAAACCTGACGGGGCAATTCTACTCAGTCCTATAGGGTGGCTGTGAGTCAAAATCGCCTTGATGGCAGTGAGTTTGGTTTGGTTTAATAGCCTGGTGATGGTGTATGCTGTGGAGTTGATGGGGACTCACTGTGACCCTATAGGACAGAGTAGGACTTCCCTATAGGATTTCCTAAGTAGAAATATTACAGGAGCAGATTGTCACAACTTCCTCCTATAGGTGGATTCAAACTGCTGACCTTTCTGCTTATGGCCAAGCCCTAAGCCACTTTGCCACCAGAGATCCGTGCTCAAAGGATCCTCAAACCAAACCCACAGCCGTCAAGTCGATTCCAACTCAAAATGACCCCACAGGCCAGAGGAGAACTGCTCCCTAGAGGGTCGGAGGCTGTACATCCTCACCGGAGCAGACAGCCTCATCTTTCTCCCACAGAGCAGCTGGTGGGTTTGAACCCTCAACCCTTCAGTTATCAGTCACTGCTTAGCCAACAGGCCCACCAGAAGGCCTACTCAAAGTATGGCCTTTGCCAATTTACAGGGTATCCACAGACGTTTTCTGTCACCCCCAGATTGATGGCCATTCTCCTGCCTCCAGAAGCTTCCTCTAGCACCAGGCTCAGTCTTTCCAGGGGCCCTCGCTGCCCCTTCCAGCATGGAATTTAGGCAGCTCGCCACTCAGCTGGCCGCTCATTTCCCTCTCCAGTTCTCTCGTGACAAACCTTATCCTCTACTTCAAAAAAGAAAACCTCCTGCCCTCCTGACCACCTTCTCTTCCTTGCTCCCTCCTTCCCTCTCCTTCCCCCTGCCCCACCCCCCAATTTTTATGTCAAGAAGGGTGCCCTGGCTTCAGTTTGGAAGCACCCCAGGGCTCACCCTCACCCGTGTGGGTGATAAAGAGAGAATGCAGGGGCCCCTAAGCCTGCCAAGACTGTGGGGCTAAAGGCAGGGCTGGAACTGGAGGCGAGATGAAGATAGACGTCAGCCCTCGTAAAGCTCCCCTGCTCTGCCGCTCTGAACTCACACGCACGCAGCCTTGGCAAGCAGCTTCCACCTTGAGGAGCAAGGGACCTTGCCCAAGGGGAGCTGGTGGCTGTCCCTTTACAAGGACAGTGGCATTGCTCCCAGGGCCCACTTGTCTTTCATGCTCAAAGAAGGCAGTTGTCTCCATGCTGGACACCCCTGAGCTAGGGCCTGTGAATTCGGTGACCACCGTGGCTCACATATCACCATTTGCACTCCCACCGCTGTTGTGCTGGGTGGCTGGGTTGACAGATTTTTCTGGATTTTAATGCTGGCTTCCTGCCTTTGGCAGTCCAAGTCCTTCCAAGGTCACTCTGTCCTCTAGACCTCCCCTTAGGCAATCACCAGCCAGGGCTTTGAAGGCATGTCAGATCACTTAAACAAGGCCTCGTTTCTCACCCAGCTCATTAATGGGCGACATTGAATGATTCTGCTCTCTCTAAAAATACTGCTCAGCATGAAGGAACCATCTGGTCTCCAGGAAGGTCACACGAAGAAGGGATCTGTCCCTAATCCCTTCTGAATGGATGGGCGCCTTTCCAGAGGCGCTGGCCTTCCTCCTGGGTGGCGTGCTGCCGGGAACTTCAGAAACGTGTGAGATGCACCGTGTGCTCCAAGTGTTTCAGTTTCTGTGTGTGCCCTGAGAGGGGTTCTGGGTAAGGACCAACACCTTGGTGGTTTTTCCTCTCCTCTGAATGAACGAATGACTTTTGAAATAGAATTGTTAGCATTTTCCTGTATGTTTCTCATGCATGTTTGACTGGGCAACAAGAACAAAAATACAATTGCCAGAGTTCTTGTTTATGTCTTGAGAGAGAACAGTTAATTTATAGGTAAGATATGTTGCTCTGCAGTGATTTGGACACAGAGCAACTGAGCAGGACAGAGTAGACCCGTCCCCGTGGGTTTCTAAGGCACCATCTTTACAAGCGAATGGCCCATCTTTCTCCCACGGAACCCTCGGTGAGATAGAGCTACCGGCCCCTCAGTTAGCAGCTGAGGCCTTAACCACTGTGCACTAGGGCTCTTCATTTATAGACAGTCTAAGGAGCCCAGTGGAGCTCTGGGCTGCTGACTACAGAGTTAGCAGTTTGAACCCACCGATGTTCCACACGAGAAAGATGAGGCTTTCTGCTTCCCCTAAAGATTTGCAGCCTTGCCCCCATGGGTCACTGTGAGTCAGAATCAACTCAAGGACAGTGGGTAGGTTGGGTGGCATTATAGGTTAGGCACGGGGCTTCCAACCCTGGGATAAGCTGTTCCAACCCACGAGCCACTCCCAAGAAGAATGATGAAGCGATTTGCTCTTGGAAAGATCGAGTGTGAGGGGCTGATACCAAGGGCTCAAGTAGAAAGCAAATGTTTTGAAAATGATGATGGCAACAAATGTACAAATGTGCTTCACACCATGGATGGATGGATGGATTGTGATAAGAGCTATATGATCCCCCAATAAAATGATTTTTTTAAATTTTAGTGTGTTCTAGAAACAGAGGATTGCGTCGAGTCAGAATCGACTGTGTGGCAGTGGGTTTGGGGATGGTACAGGGGGTTCGGCTGTGAATGAAAGGTGGTGGGTTTGAAACCACCAGTTGCTGCGAGGGAGGAAGACGGGGCAGTCTGCTTGTGTAATGATTTGCAGCCTGGAGCAGTTCCTCTGTGTCCTATAAGGTCATGAGGACTCAGTCAACTTGAGGACCATGGACTTGATTTGGGTTTGGCTTTTATTGTGTCTGGAGTATGGAAACCCCCTCATGAACTTCTGACCTCCTGTACAAACTTATATTCGAGCTCGTTCATCATCCTTACCCCTGGAGGCAAAGGAGCCAGGAGCGTGAGCACCCCATGCAGTGCTGAATAGCCGATGCTCTCCTCGGCCCAGCTGTCTGCAATATTTCTTTCCTTTCCACGGATGACTTTGTTATTTTGTTCGCATTTTAACATGTCTCTATAAATAATGTTAAAAGATAGGGATTGTGTAATTTAGTCAGAAAAATGTCGGTTCTCCCGAGTCTCCCTTTCTCGTGCCAACTCACTTACACTTTAAAGCACATCCTAACGAGGCATCCACTTGAAAATCTATTTTTCACATTTGGGGGAATGTACGTTTGGCTCACACAAGGCATGCTATCTTGCATGCTGGCTGGTTAGGCTGTATTTCCATCTCTGTGTGGGAGTGCCCTTGCAGTAACCCAGCGTTATCACCGTAAGCTCCTTTCAGCGTGGCTAGGGCAACCTAGGGTGTTGGGCTCGATTACCGTCCGTCTTACCGTGTCTGAACCCCTGTGGGTTCCATGTGCGGTTGGAGGGGCCGCCACGTGTGGATGTGTGAAATGAAGAGGGCCACAGCATCCCAGCCATTGTCTTCAGCTCGTCTTAGTTTGAGGATGACTGGAAGGTCTATAATTCCCACCTCTACCCACCAACCATTCAAAACAGCCATCGAGTCTACGGCATGTTCATCTAGAGAGACTCCATGTGACGGGCAGAACCATCCGGTAGGGCTTCCTTGGCTGTAATCTTTACAGATCAGGATTTTCACATGGGGCTGCTGGGTGGGTTTCAGCTGCTGACCTTTCAGTTCACAGTGGAGCACTTAACCATGACATCACCAAGGTGCAAAGGGGCCTTACCACCCTTCTGGAGAGCTTTCCATAAGATCAGGGCAGCTAATCTTTTTCATAAACTCTTGGAGCTGAAAGAAACTTGGAGACCATCGGACACATCTAGCCCAGATCCCCCCTGCAACAAGGAAAGCAAGGCCGGAGAGCTGAGTTCGACCATCCCAGACACCTGATGTGTTCATATGGCAGCCCGGGGGCTCCCTCCCAGGGCAGTGTGTTTCCTGCTGGGATTTGCTGTGTGTGAGCTTGGCAGGGTCCAAGCGCACAGAGAGCAAGGGCTGTAGGACCTTGAGGGAGAGGTGGTCACTTCTGCTTGGTGTAGAAAGCCAGGGAGGGCCTCAAAGGGGCGAGGCACCTGGAAGACTGGGCAGAGTGGGAAAGGCAGAGGCACGTTCTCAACATCACCAGGTGACCATCGGCCAGTGTGTGCCCTGGGGGCTCCCAGCTCCAGGACTCACTGCCATCGAGGCGAATCTAATTCACACCCCTCAAGGACAGAGAACTGCCCCTGTGGGTTCTGACACTTTAAAATCCTTACAGGAGTACTAGACACCTCATCTTTCTCCCGCGGGGCAGCTGGGGGTGGGGGGTGTTCAAATAGACTGTGGTCTTACAGCTCAATGCATAACCAACCCAGTGCACCACCGCGGTGAGCAGGCTACCTGACCCTAGTGTATGAGAAGTAAAACGCATTGTGTAATTTGCACATCCGCTTACTCCAGGTGCAACCACCTTGCTTAAATAACGGAGGACCGTGATGGTCGGTGAGAATCCTCAGTGAAGATTATCGCACAGACGTTAAAGGACTTAAACTAACAGTAATAGTTACCATTTATTGAGAGAAACCCTTTTGAAGTGGATGAATCAAGATTTCAGTGTCAAGAGCAATGTGTCGAAGTAGGTTTTAACTTTTGAACCCTGACTTCATGTGGCCTTCCAGGGTAAGGTCTATGGAAATAGAGCGTAGGGGTTGCTGTTTAGAATGAGGACGCTGCCACTGGGGATAGGTCCAGTTGTTAAAAAGTCAGTGTGTTCTGGTCCAGACAGGAACTGGAAACACAGGGATTCCAGGACAGATGAACCCCTCAGGACCAGTGCTGAGAGTGGCGATACAGGGAGGGTGGAAGGAAGGTGAGGGAGAAAGGGGGAACCAATTACAACGATATACATGTAACCTCCTCCCTGGGGGACAGACTGCGGAGAAATGGGTGAAGGGAGACGTTGGACAGTATAAGATATGACAAAGTAATAATTATAGCTCTAACTGTAGCGGCCTGAGGTGACCTGCCAAGATGGTTCACTACTCACTCGACCCAGAAAACCCTACAAAATCCTGCAAATCAAGAGGGTCGAACCTCCAGGTCGACTTCAAGAACACCCGTGAAACTGCCCAGGCCATCAAAGGCATGCACATCCGGAAAGCCACCAAATACTGGAAAGACATCACTCTGCAGAAGCAATGTGTGCCTTTCCGACGGTACAATGGTGGTGTTGGCAGGTGTGCCCAAGCCAAGCAATGGGGTTGGACCCAGGGTCGGTGGCCCAAAAAGAGTGTTGAATTTTTGCTTCACATGCTTAAAAATGCAGAAAGTAATGCCGAACTTAAGGGTTTAGATGTGGATTCTCTGGTCATTGAGCACATCCAGGTGAACAAAGCCCCCAAGATGCGCCGCCGGACTGACAGAGCTCATGGTCGGATCAACCCATCCATGAGCTCCCCCTGCCTCACTGAGATGATCTTGACTGAGAAGGAACAGATCGTTCCCAAGCCAGAAGAGGAGGTTGCACAGAAGAAAAAGATTTCCCAGAAGAAACTGAAGAAGCACAAACTCATGGCTCGGGAATAAATTAAGTTTAAAATAATAAAAGTTAAAGCGCTAAAAAAATAATAATTATAGTTTATCAAGGGTTCATGGGGAAGGGGGGAGCGGGGAGGGAGGAGAAAAAATGAGGAGCTGATGCCAGAGGCTCAAGTGGAAAGCAAATGTTTTGAGAATGGTGATGGCAACATGTGTACAAATGTGCTCGACACATGGATGGTTGTATGGATTGTGATAAGAGTTGTACAAGCCCCCAATAAATTGATTTAAAATAAAAAGTCAGTGTTTTAAAAAGTCCGTGATCTTTAAATTCTCTCTCTCCAATTTGGATGTTCTGTTCTGTCAATAAGCTAATCAGCCATCTGATTTCTACTTAGTTTAAGTTGCTAATTATAAGGTTGCTAATTACAAGGTCGCTGATAGCTTAGGTTGATAATTACAAGGTTACTGATTCAAACCCACCAGCTACTCCTTGGGAGAAAGATGAGGTTGGCCAGGCCCCTTAAAGATTTACCATTTGAGAAACCGTATGGAGAGAGCTGCTGTGAGTTGGAATTGACTTAGGGGCAGTGGGTTTTGTGGGGATGGTCTTCCAAATAAGGGGCTTTGTTGTAGTGCACTGGCTAAACACTAGCCAAAGGTTGGAAGTTCAAACCCATCATCCACTCACCAGGAGAAGAGACTTGTTGATGTGTTTCCATAAAGATCACACCCTTGGGAACCCTTTGGGAAAGTTCTGCCCCGCCCCGCTCTATAGGGTCGTTAGGAGTTAGAATCTACTCAACAATGAGTTTGGTTTTTGTTTGATTCTGCCAGCTGCTGGGGGAGCCAACAGGGGAACAGACCAAGCCCCTTGCCGTCAGGAGCTCACCTTCTGTGTGAACAAACAGATCCGCCAAAAGAAGGGCGGTTGTTGTTGTTGTTTGGTTGTTGTATGTCATTGAGTTGGTTCCACCCCGTGGAGACCCTACGCACAACAGAATGAGACCCTGCCCCGTCCTGCGCCATCCTCAGTCGTTCCTATGCCCCAGCCCATTGCTACCGCCACGGCATCAGTCCATCTCCTTGAGGGGGCCTTCTTCTCTTTCACTGGCCCTCTACTTTACCAAGCCTGATGTCCTTCCCCAGGGACTGATCTCTCCTGGCAACAGAGTCAAAGTACGAAAGACGAAGTCTCGCCATCCTTGCTGCTAAGGAGCACTCTGGCTGTTCTTCCAAGACAGATCAGTTTGTCCTGTTCACCATCTATAGTCCTTTCAATAAAAGGAGAGCAGTTCCGGGGTAGACAGACCTTCCAGATGCCTGAGTCATGGTCAGGGAGTGCTGGAGAACAGGCAGACAGAGTAGAGAAGGGCCTCTTGTGCTTTGCGAAGGATTTGAACTTGACATGTAGCTAGTGGGGAGCTAGGAGATGATGTCCCATCAAGTCATAAAATAGACATATATGTTTAAGAAAGGTTTGCACTTGGTGGGATAGGAGAACAAGAGGAGAGACAGGGGGATGAGTTAAGAGGCCATAAAAGGGGAGAGGCTAGAGAGTCTCAAAGGCTGCATGAACCTAGTTGGCGGCAGAGTAGTAGATTCCAGAAACATGTCCAAGTAACAGTCTCGGGATGAGGGAGGCGGTTTAATGGTGTGATGGGAAGACAGAGCTTGTCACTTGCTGGTCATGAGGCCTGGGCAGGCTGCTTCCCCCTCCTGAACCTTAGCTTCCTGATCCCAATGGTAAGGGAATGATCCTGTCTAGTAGGGTGCTATGGCACACCCCCCTGAGAGAGGACTCACCAAGGTGCTTGGCCCCTAGTCCAGTGCACACACACCATAGCTCTCTTCTAGCTGCTGCTCGTCTTTGACCAGATGCTGTGCTTCCTGCACTGGTGAATGATGGAACCTGGCTTTCAGTATGATGAGGCCTGGCCACCACCTACCCCTCTTCTCAGCAGTCTGTGTCCTGGGCCCACCACAGACAGGTCTGTGGAGGGAGGAGAGACACAAGCCCACCCCCACCCCGCCACAAAGAAGGAACACAGCCCAGAGGCCTCTCGTCTTTCTGTGTGAGAGAGACTGCCTTCCCCAGCACACAACCACAGAGGGCTGTCAAGTGGGCCTATCTGCCCCTGCTCACAGTGATGTCCTACCCCTGGGTGATCTAGAATGTTCTGAGCCCCTAAACAGGAGAGAGTGCGGAACTGGCTGCATCCCCCTCCTGGCTGCTGAGTTACAACTGTTGGAGTGTAGTGAGCCAGCCACAGGCCGGCTGCCAAACACGCCTCCTCCAGGCAGCTCCACGCTGGCTCACTGCTCGCTCATTTCTGGGATGGAATTTATGGCTTCGATTGGCCTTTTGCTTTTTTTTTTTTTTTTAAGGAAATTGGATCTGCCAAGGTCAGAGGCTGTAAACTGGCATGTTTCACAGGCCCAGAGTTGGGCTCAGGGTCACCTGGCAAGCATGTTGAGTGCTGCCCCCCATCTCACCTTTGTTTAGATGAATAACGGACTAGGTATCATTGACAAGGCCAGAGCCTCCAGGCTGCCCAGGGCATCTGGCCTGCAGCTCCTTAACTGGAAGCCGGGGAGTGGCAGTGCCCAGTCTTCCCTCCCTCCCTCCAGAGGTGAGCAGCCAGGACTGGAGCAGCTTGTCTGGAAGTGGTAGTCTCAGATGAGAAAATGGCACACACACGACCCTGTCCCAACCAGGAGGACCAAGCAAAACCCCTGCCCACATCCCTACAAAGGATTATACAGAGAGGGTGCTGGGGGCAGCCACTCAAGCCACACTGAGGAGCGCTTACCTGGAAATCCTGGAACCTGTGTAAGACGGAGTGCCCAAATACGTTCCATGAATTCGAGTAATCGAAAAGTGCCAAGACTGCACCCTGTCTAAGGCGGAAACCTCTCCAGACGTGGAAAAACCAGGCCGGCTCATCGAGTTCTGGCCCTCCCCAGTTCTGCTGTAGATGCAGGCTCCTCCGCTTGGGGGTCGGGGGCTGTGCTAACCCAGGCAGGGGCTTCCTGCTTGAGAAGTTCTCCAGTGAGGTGGGAGCAAAAGTCACCTCAGATCTCAAGGCGTTTGAGGGTCCCACTGAGGGTGGCAATGGCAGTGGAAAGTTTGTTAATGAAGGGAGGGGCGATTCAGGAAACTGAGCTGTGGTACCCTTTGGATGACGTCATTACCAGGTTGTGCACATAGGTGTTGCATTGGTGAGTGAGGGGGCTTTGGAAGTTTGTGGAAAAGGGGGATTAAAAGACCATGGAGTATTCCCTGTAAATTTGGAACCCTCTCGTCTGTTCTTCCGTGCATATTCCTAAGAAGAGTGGGTTTGGTTGGGGTTGTTTGTTTTTTTTGTAAAGATCATTAAAGCCTTATCAAGCTCACCCCATAGAGTCCAGTGGACTCCTGGCCAGCCCCTAGGACAGGGTTCCTGAAGCTGCCACTCTTTACAGGAATAGAAAGCCTCACCCTTCTCCCACGCTGTAGTGGATGGGTTCAAACTGCTGGCCTTGCGGCTAACCGCCCGACACGTAACCCGCTACCCCAGACAGGCTCCTTCAAAGACCGTGAAAGATGGATTAATTTTTAATTGTTTCAGGGCCTCGCAGCTCTGATGATTCATTCTGGCTCCTTCTAAAAATGCTGGGAATCTGAAGCCAGAGATACTGATTTCATTGCCCAGAGAGGAGACTCCTGTTGATCGCTTGTGTTTTTAAGCCATTCCCTAGTGGCTTCCAGCATGCTGCCAGGACGCGGAGTCTGTGATTGAGTTCCCTCGTAAATAGCAGTAAGAGTGCACATGGCCGGAACGTGGAAGCTCGGAGGAACCCAAGGCTCCCTCTGGGTGGGGAGAGGGGGAGCTGGAATTCAGGAAGAACCTCAGGAGGAGAGCTTGACCAGAACCTTGGGTTCAGGGCCAGGTGGGGAAGGACACTCACCCCACAGGCTTCCACGGCAATTCAACTCTTGCTTTCTACCTGGCAACACTCTCTGCTCTGCTAGCCTTCCCACAGCCTTGAGCTGTGTCTTAGGCAGGATATACTGATGTTGTTCACCTTCTTGCCCTGACCTGTCCCCCTTGGTCCAGTACTCCCCTCTAGAGCTATAAGTGGAAGGAGATGGGCGGTCCTAGAGAAAGAGTAGAGAGGGGAGGAGACACCCCGGCATCTAGTCCTGGAGCCCCCACCCTGTCAGCATTCTGCAGTGCGTCCCGCCCATCAACATGACTGAATGAGCAGTGGGGCCGTATTCTCACTGCGTCTCCTGCACAGCCTGAGCCCTGCTAGGGTCTAGGTGGCCCTGCAGAGAGTCTGCCTCCACTGACATGGGAGTGCCCTCTGGACTCAGGGCAGCCCCTGCCGGAGGGCTATGCCCTGCCTCATGGAACTGGCCCAGCTCGGAGAAGTGGACCTGGACTATATCTTTAGTTGTCCTTATCTTTAATTGCCTTCTCTTTAGTTGTCCAAGATGCCCCAGCACTCCAGCCTCTGGGAAGAGCTTGTCCAGTAGGAAAGTCCCCAGGGAAAGGGGCTCGTTTAGAAGCCTTTCTTGTCTGCACCTGGGCTTCCATCACCACCATCCTCTCCTTTGCCCTCTCCTGAGCCCCGTTCCGAATCTGGGCTCATCTCAGAATCCAGGTGACTCTGGGGATGGATGTCTCAGTGTCATGCGCATGTTCTCCATACGTAAGGTAGATGCTTACCCAGTGCCATTTATGACACCAGAACTCAGGAAGCAACACACACACACACACATGGGCTCTCCACCACGCAGGCCTCCCCCACCACCAGAAAGCAGAGCATCCTGCAAACCCTTCTGTGAATGGAAACCGGGTGTCATGCAACAGAGCAAAGACCACTCCTGGAGATGGGAAGAGTTGTTGTGTATTCCCAGTTCCCAAAATTAACCTGGCCAAGGTCACGCCGAATGAGTCATAAAGCCTCAAATGACACTAACATGCACGTGTGCACAGACGCGGCTCACAACCACGACTTGAGCCTGAGTGCCATTCCTGGGGAAGGAGCTTGGTGACGTCACTCTGGCTACTCGTGGCGTGTGCTGCCTTTTTTTCTCCCCGCTTTGTTTGTGAGCTGGGTGAAGGTTTGCAGAGCAGCTCAGTCCGTTTTACCATCAACAAGTCAAGCCCCCTTTGCTTCACCTCATTCTCTGCAGCCCCTCCAGGGACACCACATAACCCACTCCCCTCAGTTCCCATGCTTGACTTCGGAACTGAATCCCTGAGCAAAGGCTGCCCGCGTCGGCTGAAATAGCTGGTTACCCTTCGATCCCAGGGCCTCCCTGGTGTTACTGTTCCCCTCGTTGGCCTGTTTTCCATTTGGTAGAAAACTGAGCCAGGAGGGTGAGTTCCCTTTCAGGCATGCAGGGTGATGAAGCATCCTAGTCTCCGGGGTTCCGTCAGTCTATCCAATCAGAAAGGTGGTTTCTAACTTGCTGCAAAACCAACGAGAAACCTGGTCTTTAGCTCGCTGCAAAACCAACCCTGAACACTACTTTCTAGTTTCCCCTTTCACCTTTTTCCACAAAAAACAAAACCCCTCTGACTTTTTCATTTAGTGAAAATGGGTAATAGCGTGGAGATCTTAAGCAAGCCTCCCCAAAACGGGGCAAACCTGTAGTTGGAACGCCTTGCTGGCTGACAGTGCCCGAAATTCTACCAACAGTCAGACTCTTCTTAGTTGAAATCCATCCTTCCGAGTCCCGTTCCCTCATCGCCGTCCCTGTTTACTGCGCCCTCCTGGACGGTGGCTGGGCTGTTCCCCAGAATGAAATGCAGGCCCTTCTCTGGCAGCAGCCTTGCGGGCAGTACTTGAGATTCATGAACCGCTGACACTGAAGCCGCTATGTCAAGTGGCCAAGGTTACCAATCTCGCCTCATCTCATGCCACTGTTTAGTTTTTCATCTCAAATGTCACAAGAAAAATTGCTCTCTCCCACTTCTAAGAGCCACTTGGCTTGGGGTTGCGCTGGGAGACCAGATTCAAAAGCTTTTCAATGGTCCCGGGGAGGGGAGGCTTGATGGCATACCAACAGGGAATGCCCCTCGAGGAAAATGCACCTACGTATCAGTCTCACCATCTCCCTCGAATGGGACCGCAGCAGATGCACAACCTTGGTGACTCGGTGGGGTGAGCTACTCTGCGTGGTCTCCAAGTGTGTTAGACAGGGATCTCTACAGAAACAAAACCAGGACACTAATAATTTTGTATATATATTTAGATAGATAGATAACATAGGAAATAAACAGTTAACTAATCTATAAAGCAGTACAAATGGCTCGGTGCAACTCACTTCCGTGAGACAGCTTGTACACCGGCAGTCCTTTGAGTCTTGAGGGTCGCAGGGTAGTCCTCCGTGGAGCACTTCAGGCTATCCGGCCACAGGCAGCAAACAGCAAGCAGGACACCAACAGTCAGCCAGATGACAGGGTCCGACAGCTCAAGAGATGTACCTTCCAGTGGCATGGTGAAGCAATTCTTGAAGGAACCTCAGTTTACAGCGACACAGTTCACAGGGTAGGTGTCCCACAGGTAGTGTAGTTTGCAAATGGAGGCACAGAACAAGCAAGGCAGCTGCATGCTCGTCTGATGATCAGAGAGAGAGAGGTGAGGCTCGCCAAGTCATTTATCCCTTCGCCCTTCAACTAATCTCACGTGTGTTCATGGGCCATTTTGGCACAACAAAACCTATCACACCAAGAGTTAGAGGGTGGTTGCTTTGTTTTAATGTTCACAATAATAGCAGGTACTGTACCAGGTTTTTCGTACATCTCATTTTCATGATAAAACATTTTGATAGTCCCTTTTACAGAAAAAACCAGTGTGAAGTCTGAGGTCTGTGGCATTGATTCATGAAATGGGTGACATGATGGAATCGGGTTTCAAACTCAAGTCTGCCTGATTCCGAAGCAGTTCATCACAAGCACGCTACCAAACAGCATCTCTGATGTTTTTTGTCTTCCTCGATGGTTTTAGTTTGAGGCCACCATTAAGGTACAAAAATGAATGTCCCTGGATGAAGTCTTAGCTTGGAAAGGTTGGCTGAGTTCAAGCAAATCCTGGCTTCTGCTCCTAGCTCCATCCCCAGATCATCTTGGACATTGTCCTTGCACTGCCTGGCCCTCTCAGCCCTCTGTCCTGAGAAGGGGAGAGCTTATTATCTGCTCCAGAGAAAGTTGAGCATGATCTGTCCTAGGAAGCAAAAGATGGCACAAGGATTGATTCATCATTGTCTCATGCAAGAAACATCCTGCAATCACACCACGTTCCAGGCTCTGTGCTGAGTCCCTCAGCTACCCCTGCCAGCCTTCCATTCCTTCTGTGCCGTGTCCCCCAGAAAAGGGGAGAAGGGGGAGAGGGGCGCAAGAGCCCATGAGAGGCCAGAAAAGATAAAACACAAGAGGTGGGGGAGGGGGGAGAGAAAATATAAAGCAATAGCCATGATTCTTATAAATAGCATCTTGGATAGGTTCTTCCCAAGGAATGAATTCCATCCAAGTTCAAGTCAACAAAGAATTTATAGAGCATCTGTGATCTCTCAGTCGCAGGCTCAGCGCTCCGGATAACCAAGCCTCAGCTCCTGCCCTGGGGGAGCCCGTGGGCAGCTAGAGGCGCTGAGCGGAGCTGAGTACGTCCTCCCACGACCATAAGACATTTTCTGTGGCTATTCTACCTTTTATCGTAGAGCTTCCAAACTGTAGGTGATCATCAGGGGCGGAGATTACTGTGAGGCACAGTCGTTTACGTTGCAAAGGGGTGAGAACTTGGTAGCTCTCCACGGCAACCCACCAACCACCGCACCAGAGGAAGATGTATCCGTCTGCTGTCATCGAGATTAAGGCCTCAGAAACTTTTGGGGTTCAGGTCTACTGTGTCTAGTGGAGTTGCTGGACATCAGAATCCATGTGGCAATGGACTGAGCTTTGGGTTTGGGTGGGTAGCCTCCCTCATCATTAAACGATGCCTTAGATAGAAAGAGCCTCACCTTGATGTAAAAGTGGGAGTATCCCAACCATTCATTCCGGGCTCTTGGAAACCCTTGAGTTTCAGCTGTGGTCTATTCCTCGAGGACCAGGACCACCATTCAAAGGTGTTCATGAGCCTGGATTGCTGGTGGTCCCTGGCCTTTTCTGGGCAGCCTGGCAAAGGCCTTGCTCCCATGACTGCAGGGCAGGCGAGCTGTGCGCCAGGGCCCCCATCCATTGCCTGAGCAGAACATCTTCAATGACACACCATTGCAGTGTCTGGTATGATCAGAGGCCAATTTCTTAAAAGTTTCTTCCAGCTCATGTTGTACTTTGTTTTTGTCCGGTGGGGGCTGTTGAGAGGGTGTATTTGTTGACCTACTTTCCTCCCCCCGACTCTGATGGGAAAAAAATTCATTACTGGATGATTTCACACTGCCAGTAAACACCCAAAACAAGGGAACATCAAACTCATTGCCATCAAGTCGATTCTGACTCAAAGCAACCCTGTAGCGGTTTAGCAGACCAACTTGTAGCCCACCTCACCACCACTGGTTTCAGATGAAATGGACCCCAAGGAACCCCATCGAGTTCTCCAGTTGGGACAAACTTAAGAGGTTCCTTCTGTCCAGATTGCCAGAGCAGGGACCCAGGTGCCCAGTGCTCCCTGGCAGCTCAGCATCCAGTTGGTGTAGGGCCTCTGTGGGCCAGTACTCCCCTTGTGTCTGTCCAGTTCCCCTCATCCTCACCAGCTTTGGGTGGACGAGTCCATGGACCACATCCTCCTGCTCAGCTTCATCTGTCCCTCCAGAGCAGTGGTGCTCCACCTTCCTCATGCCGCGACCCTTTCATACAGTTCCTCATGTTCGGGTGACCCCCTCAACCATAAAATTATTTCATTGCTACTTCATCACTGTCATTTTACTGCTATGATGAATCAGGTGACCCCTGTGAAAGGGTCATTTGACCCCCAAAGGGGTCAAGACACACAGGTTGAGAACTGCTGCTCTAGAGACACTCTCCCCCACCCCACCCCCATCAGAGTCTCTGGGCAGTGCAAGTAGACAGCATCCTCAGCTGCTCACAGTGAGCTGATGGCACAGCAACACGACCATCTGGCCCGGCTCCAGCACTTGCCCCAGCCTGGAGTTGCCCGAGGTCTCCGGCACAGCAAACCAGATATTCAAACAGAATGTGGTCCCTTCTAAACCAAACCAAATGCCCCGCCATGGAGTCAATGCCTACAACCCTGGAGGACAGAGCAGACCGGCTGCCTGGGCTTCCCAAGGCTGCCCACTGGGTGGAAACACTACCTCATCCTCTCACCGTGATGGCTGAGGGCCCCCCCAAGAAGAGCCCCCTACTTGGTTTGCAGCCCAATCTGTCACCTCTGCTCCAATGAAGTCTTTTAACTTCTCATCACCCCAGAGTGTTCTTCCTAAGTTAGCTTTGATTTCCCCCACCCCACCCCCCACAATTGAATGTTTCTTTGGTGACATCATCCTCCATACACTAAAATCCCTCCTCTTTGGTGCCTCCGTTGTTTGTATCCTCTTTAGCCAGTAAGTTAGAGCCTACCTCCGGAGTCTGTCTCAAATCTACTCACACTTTTTGGTTCCCAGTACACTCTCTTACCCCGGAAGACTCACAGCTATTGAGTCGATCCTGACTCGCAGTGGTCCTGCAGGACAGAGCAGAGCTGCCCCGTCAGCTTCCAAAGCTGCAATCGTTACGGGAGCCAAAAGCATCTTCTCTCTCCATGGAGCAGCTGGTGGGTTCAAACTGCCCATGGGTAACCCACTCCACCACCCACACTCCTGCCCTACACCCTCCCAATCTCTTGTCTGCAGCAGGATTTCCGTCACGTGGTTAGCAGCTCTCTGTCTGACTTCTTTGCTTCCCAGTTGAGACAGTTAAGGTTTATTGTGCCAACTTGGCCAATAAACACATGTAGGGTTCATCGAACCCCCAGGAAAACAAACAAACAAAAAGAAAACCAACAAATGCACTGCCACCGAGTCAATTCCCACTTATGGTGACCCTATGTAATTTCTCCCTCATAAGGATTGCTTTTTGTCCAATGTAACTCCAGTTAACACCTGTGAGATAGTTAAGGCTTATTGTTCCAACCTGGCTGATAAAAACAATGTGGGATTAATTGAAGGGCGGCAGGATAAATGGCTGGGTGAGCCTCGCCTTTCTAGTTCTAGGGTCTCTTGCTCTCTGATGGTTGGACCAGGTTGCAGCTGCCTTAGCCAGTTCCCTGCTTCAGCTTGCAAGGCTCACTTCCTGTGAGACATCCCTGAGGAGAAGCCACATGGACCTACCCCGATGCAGCCCTGGGTGCTGGAGCAGCCATGTGGAGACCCCTGCCAGCTCTGAGATGCTTACACACTCACTGATTCGGCTTTCCTCCTGCAGTCGGCATCATTATGTGTGTTTTGTGAGATGGAGGAGGACTTTATGGATTGGTGTCAGACATATGGGCTAATGTTGGGCTTCTGGGCTCGGGAAGCAATGGGTTGGGATGTTTTCTTGATCTACACTTACGCTATATATAAAACTCTCTAATATAAATGGGTTTCTGTGGATTTGTTTCTCTAATGTACCCAGACGAACATACTAGTCTTTTGTCTAGTTACATGCTATGGCTCAAACGGGCCAGATTGACCCAGATCTACGTTGGAGAACCCCATCCCAAAGATTGTCTGCAAGTGCCCTAAACCAGGGCCTAGGAAATCATTCCCAGAAGAACACCAAGATTACAAGACAGGAAAACTGGTTATGGGGTCATCAGTGAGGACAGGGAATCCATTAATGTGGGGCCGGCTCTCTCTCTCTAGGGCAGGGGCCGCTCCAAAAAGCCACACATTTCTTTGGCCCCTGAAACCAAAAGCTAAACTCACTGCCAGAGAGTCAATCCTGAGTCACAGTGGAACTGCCCTTGTAAGTTTCCAAGTCCTCCCTCTCTACAGGAGGAGAACTCAGCTTTCCCTCAAGGAACTGAGGGTCTTGCAGCCAGCAGCTCAGCAGCTAACCACAGTGCTTCCAGCCCCCCCACCCCGCCCGGCCCCGGAAATCAACGTTAGCACTCAGTCACAATGTACTGAGATAGCATGCCGTGCTCTTGTTCGGTTGAGGATACAGACACCCACACGTGTATCAATTTGACAGTTGCTACATGTACCGTCCAGTGACGGTGATTACACCTCCTCCGCTGATGTCTTCCTCCCTCATCCAAATAAACTCCCCGCCCACTAAGGGTCCGACCTAACCTTTCCAGTTGCTGGTGTCACTTGGAACCCGTACAGGTAGGTCTTGAAAGCGGAGATGCGCTCAGGCAGACATTCCTTCCTGGTGAAGCTAAACAGGTCCTTGGTGTTAGGACGGCTTCAGGGGGCATGTTACTTCTGTGTTTTCATGCTCCATCCTGCGGCGGTGTCATTTCATTAGGTGCCGTGAAGTCAATTCTAACTCATAATGACCCTGTGTGAAACAGAAGCAAACATTGCCCAGTCCTGCACCAGGCTCACCTGGTGGTTAGGGCCGAGCCCATTGCCTCAGCGACGGTGTCAGCTCCATCCCATTGAAGGTCTTCCTCTCTGTCGCTGATGCGTCTACTTTACCAAACCCCATGTCACTCCTTGGGCTTTTATCGTGTGTGTGTGTGTGTGTGTGTGTGTGTGTGTGTATTTCCCCCACAGACACTGTCTTTGAGGACCAAAGGCAGATCTTAGTCGTCTCTGTACCCCTGGTAGCACCCATTTGAGTAAAGCGGGTGGCCCCTGGCCCACATTGTCCTAGCGCAGCTGCTGGTTTGAATGAGTTAGGTAAGCACACCGTGCCTCTTTTCCCATCTGTGAAGCAGGCTTGTAAGGAGCCGGTGGTGATGGTTAAGTATTCAGATGTTGACTAAAAGGTCGGCAGTGTGAACTCAGGAGTCACCTCAGTGGAGAGAAGGCTGGTCACCTCCCGAGAGGATTACAGCTGAGGAAACCCTGTGGGACAGAGCCGCACTGCCATGTGGGGTCACCAGGACATGGGCTCAACTCATGGCCTTTCCACCACAAGATGGAAAACCATGCACGGGCATGCTCAACGTGGCCTCTAATAAACTCTCAGTTCAGGGTTGGTTGAATAAAGTTGAGCCCATTGCATCCAGTTCCTGACACATCTGAATCGAATCATTATCAAGTTCAGAATGCAAAATCATCAGCGATTTCCAGATGGACATCCGAACCCTCGGGGTTGTCTGGGCTTCCCCCTCGACTGGAGCGTGTGTCAGTTCTATTTCGCTTTTCTCGCGTGAGCCATAAGAAATGTCACCCCGTGATTAATTGACCGGAGAAAGATGATCTCAGAGCGGTCCCCCATGGCCTTTTCAAAGCCAGGACGAGGGAAACCCTGCACGTTGCCACTTTGCTCTGAACCCCGCCGGCCTGTGAGTGCGGTGGTGGCGCGTCTGGACCAGTAGACATGGCACACGGCTCTAGGGCAAAGTGCCGACAGAAGGAGCTGAGCAAGCTCAGAACAGCCCACCGTGCGAGGGGAGGAAGGGCATGCCCTTGTCAACAGGGTCTTTAGCCTGGAGGAACTGGAGGGAAGGGCTCCAGGCTACATGGGCCCATGGGCCGTATGGTTCCAGGGTTGCTGGAGCAAAGCAACAGCTCACGTCGCCTCCAGCTTTCTGTCTCCGTCTCCTAGTATGGCTGTGACTCCGACACCACAGTGGGGCGGGGGTGGGGGGGCTTGAACAACAGAAATTTGTCTTCTCACAGTCGTGCCCATAAAAAGTCCTAGTCACAGTTCCGACAGTGTCAACTCATTCCCCACCAGTAGCCCTGGCCGTGTCTTGGTTCCTTGGCTCGTAGAAGAGAGTCCTCATAGGGCATGTCTTCCCCTGTGTGTCTCTGTTTGTTCTGGTCTGTTTGTCACCCAGAAGGGACTAGGCTTAGGAATCTTCACCACCCTGGTATGACATCATGATAAACACAAGGAAAGCCCTGTGTCCAGTCGGGGTTACGTCCACAGGGGCAAAGGCTGGGAATACAGTCTACCCAGTAGCACTGATCTTGAATTTCAGAACTTTTGTCCCCTGGACGCTCATGGCTTTGGGTTTGTATTAGGCTTTGACAAACGACACCACAAACAGTAGTATGAACACACTGGCTGCTTTCATCTCACAAAACGGTCAGGGGTGAGCAGTCCTCAGCTTGCCTGGTGGCTGAGCAGCATCATGGACTTGAGCTCCTTGTGTTGACCCAGCCATCCATCAGGTGTCAAGGTAGTGCCATCCAGGTGAGCTGCCACCATCGAGCTCCTACTAGTGGGAAGATGGAGGGCATTGTCCACTCAGCTCTCACATCCCCTCACGTCCCGCCGGCCAGGCTTGTTCACAAGACCAACTCTGGTGGAATGAGAGTCGGGGGAGAACTTCTTCAACGCTGAGTGGTTACCGCAGCTCTTGTGTCACTTGGCCTGTGTGTGGCACTGGCCCCAGGGTACAGAGCACTTCATCACGGCCAGAGCTCCTGACAATGAGCAGCTGCAATGGAGTAGGGCTTCCTGCAGGTTCATCCTGCTTTGAACCCTGGCCAAGAGTTCGCCTCTTGACTCCTGCAGGGGTGGTCTTTAAGCACCACCTGGGGCCTTGTTAAACTGCAGTTTCCGATTCCGTATATCTAGGGTGGAAGTGTGGATTCTCGGCAGGGGTTGGAGACAACAAAGGGCTTCGAAGCCCTGGAACCAAGAAAGCAGGACTTCTACTATATAAACATCTCTCTCTAATGGGGAGAATCGTTACTACTTTAAAATTCCTCTTTACAGCAAAGTTCCACCAAATACAAAGTTCCACTAAATACTTGCCATGAACTGCTCAAAAGACAAACAGATCTGTCCTGGAAGAAGTAGGACCAGAGTGCTATTTAGAGGCAAGGATGGTGAGACTTTGTCTCACGTCCTGGGGACACGTTGTCAGGAGAGGCCAATCCCTTGAGCAAGACGGCATGCTTGGTAAAGTAGAGGGACAGCAAAAAGAGGAACACACTCACCAAGATGGATTGGCACAGTGGCTGCAATCAAGGGCTCTAGCAGAGGCATGACTGTGAGGCTGGCACAGGACCAGGCGGGGTGCCCTTCTATTGTGCATAGGGTTGGCACAGACTCGATGGAACCCCCAACCACCACGGCTCTGGGAGGTGAGAAAGTAAGACCAAACATCCCACTGAATGAGACAACAGTTTCCTAAAGTGATTTCTTAATGAACAGCAATTCGACCAAGTTCACCGGGTCAGAAATGGTTTGGTTGGCTCTTGGGTATGCGAGGTAATGAACAGCTCTGTCCCCGAGGGGAACCCTCGAGCTCTGGGCTGGGCAGGGTGAGTCATGCTGGGGCTTGTTTGCACGTGTGCTCACCAACAACACCCCTTCACCAACATGGGCAACCACAGGGTGCTGAAACCGCTGCCCAGCCTGCCAGGAGACAGCCACCCAAAGCCCCTGGAAAGCCTGGGTCCCTTTACTGCTTCCTCCGTTTTCCCTCAGCCGCAGGGAAGCACACAGGAAAGAACACAGGTCATCTTTTATCTCACCCACAGAGAAACCCCCTTCTCAGTGCCTTGCTGTAATACCCAACTTCATCTGCATCTTTTCCTTTTTAATTTCTTTTTTTACATCCCCTTTCCCTCCCTATCACCCACCCCTGACCCCTGTATCCCTCATAACCCCTGTATCAGTGACTGTCATTATGCATCCACTCCTACCATGCTTCACAGCTGGGAGACCCAACAGAAAACAGTGAAACACAAAAGCGCCCTAAGGTGGTAAGTTTAAAATCAGAATAGTATAAAGACAAAATTATAAATAATGCCTAAGAAGGGAAAAACACACCCCACCCCCACCCATCAACATTCAAAAAGCCAGGGAGGAAACTTCTGTCATGGAATAGGTAAGAGAGATATACTTGCCCCCAGCACAAATTCAGGTTGGGTTTATAGGGGGTCAACTGACCAAGGATCGAGTTTGATCTAGCATGATCTAGATTATAATGTCTGCCTGACAGCAAGGCTGTTCAAGATTCTTGCCTTTGGCTGGAAGGGTTCAGCTCAGTCTGAAAAGATACTCTGCAGACGGGTTTGGGGGATTTGCATCTTTTCATGCAAAATTCACTAGTGTCCCTCCCACTTCCATATCTGCAACAGAGCCAGGAGCTGTGTCTGCCCAAACCACTCATGAGGTCAGAGCAGACCTGTGCTCTGTGGGCTTGTCTGTCCATGGCTGCTTTGCCAGACATAGGGCACCCAGCCTTTCTTCCAAAGCACCTCTGAGTACACTTAAAATGCTCACCTTTCCTGCTGTAGCAGAGCCCTGAGCTCTGTGCACCCATGGGAACTTCTATGTGTCTGCAACCAAACTCAAACTCGCGGTTACTGGGGCAATTCTGGCTCATGGCCACCCTGTACAAGACGTTACTGGAATGAAACCTCGTCTTTCTCCTGCAGAGGGGCAGGTCGACTCCACTGCTACCCTCATGGTCAGCAGTCCAACATGTAACCACACCTATGTACACCTTGACTTTGTTTTTTCACAAAGGTGCAATCAAACCTTTTTTTTAATGCATTAGAAACGAGCAGCTTCTTATCCCAGTTAGAGGGAGGAGAAAAGACACCCAACAAACAAGATGATGGTGTTTGAGACGGCAGAAAGCTGGTGAAGAGGCTACCAGCCTTTGTAGATGACAACCTCATCTCTCTCCCGAGGACAGGCTACTGTTAGTCATCCATTCCTTACCCAAGGGCGCCACCGGGGAAGAGAGCAGAGGCGTACACACTTGGACATCGTTGCAAAGACGCCCTGCGTCCGGTGAATGCTGACTCGTAGCGAACTATAGGTCAGGGTAGAACTGCCCGTCTGGGTTCTGGGATTGTAACTCTTTACCATTAGCAGCTCATCACCTGACTGCTCGGCCATCAGGGCTCAATCCAAGCTTCTTGTTGTCCAATCCCCACTGGACTCTGGGCAGCCTTCTGCCAGGGCCTTGCCCCTGCTGGTCTCCGGAGAGGCAGGGAAAGGCTACGGAAACCTCGTGTGACGGCTGCTGCCCACGTGCTCGGCCCGCAGAGTGGCTGTCGCTGGCGCCTCCCCGTGCTGCTGGACTAGCATTAGGTAAACAGCTGGCGATCTGATTGTGTGCATTTAATCATTGAGCAGAGAGGGGCGGAATGCTTCCATAGCCTGAGGAGGCTTCGCTTCACCCACCACCCATCCAGTCACGGCACCCTAGAGCTGGCCTGGACGTGGAGGCAAACATGGCCCTGGTCCTGGGACATCTGCACCGGGCAGGGCTGCTGCTCTTTAGCCGCCCAGCCTGTTGAGCAGGGAGTCAGGTGGGTGGCCGTGAAAGCTCCTTCCTCTTTAAGTCCCCTGCCTGCCCACCCGTGGGGGTGGGGGCAGGAAAATAAACTAAAAATAACGCACTGCTGTTCAGTTGAGCCAACTGTATAGGACAGGGTAGAACCACCCCCTGTGAGCTTCTGAGACGATAGCTCATTACAGGAGTAGAAAGCCCCATGTGTACCACAGAGCGGCTGGTGGGTTTGAACTGCTGGCCTTGCAGCCAGCAGCCCAACATGTAACCCCTACACCACCAGGGCTCTCTCACAGGAGAGTAGGGCATGACCAGTCATTGTTGAGTGACTAAGTCATCACTTGTAGCCTGCCTTACAGCATCTGTGCGGGGTGCAGACAGTAAGCATAGACAATAACCACCACCGCCACCACGGAACCCTGGTGGCTCCGTGGGTGGGTCTCTAGCTGCTCCCCTGAAAGTCTGAGCCACCAACTCTCCTGCAGAAGATAGATGGGGTTTCCAGTGTGCACAAAGGGTGCAGCCTGTGAACCATTTGGGGCAGCTCTACTCCATCGTGTGTGTGTGTGTGTGTGTGTGTGTGTGTGTGTGTGTGAACCAAAAGGCTGTGTGTGTGTGTTTGAACCAAAAGGCTGTGTGTGTGTGTGTGTGTGTGTGTGTTTGAACCAAAAGACTGGTGATCCAGACCCACCTAGGAGTGCCTCAGAAGAAAGGCCTGGCGATTTGCCTCTGAAACATCAGAAAACTGGTAAAAACGAGCTCACTGCCACTGAGTTCACTCTGACGCACAGCAACCCTGGAGGACAGGACTGCACCGCACTCTGAGGTTCCACCTCGTCTCTCTCCTGAGGAGCAGCTGGTGGGGGTGAACCACTGAGCTGGCAGTTGGCAGGCCAGTGCTTGGCCCAGGGGTACTTCCGAACCGTCACAGCCCTTGAAAAGCCCTGCCCGGTGCTGTTCCCCACAAGCATGGGGCACCGGGAGTTGGAATCAGCAGCAACTGTTTTCATTTGTATTGTTGTCTTAGCTCCAAGAATCACGCTCCCACACATATTGCTATAGTTAATTCCCCTCAGGCCGCCCCCCATTTCACAGACTTGAAGTACAGGTGCCCCCACCAAGGTGCTAGTAGTTAGAGGTATGCTTCCCACCCCCGACCCCTCTGGTTTGAACTTCACCGTTGGTACCTGTGCACACGGTGGCCCATTCTGGCTGACACCGTGTGTCCGTCTGAGACCCTTCACATCGCCCTTGAGACTTGGCACAGGGCATTTACGTGCAGATACAGGAGTAGGTAGGATTTTTTAAATTTTTCCGGTTTATTCATCATGATGGCTTAGTCAACGGGGCGCATGCACATATGCCTGGAAGCACTCTCCCCGGTGAAAAGGCAGGGACCTTTTGCCTGCCTCGCTGGGAGGCGAGCCACCTCACTGAGCCTGGTGCAAGGAATTCCAGGTGCTCACTGGAGGTCAGGTTCCTGGGAAGGGAAGGGAGGAGGTTAAAGGAAGACAGGGAAGTCTTCCGGTGAGGCTCTTCGGGGACTTTCAGGACCACTTTCAAACACCTGTCGGGTGGGGAGGGGTTCTGGGGGCAGTGCAAGGGAGGCAAGATAAAGCAATGGGGCTTGGGGGACAGGAGGACAGTTGTCCATAATGAGGGAGAAGTGGGATCAGGAGCAGGGGGAGGAAGAGCCACTGGGGGAAGGGGGGATTAGTAGTTTGAACATTTGATACATGGTATGATCTGACATGCAAACACCCCCACCCCTAAAAATTTATAAAATAAATAGTACCCCCTGGCCCTTAATCATGAGACCCATTCTTGGTTCTTCCTGGCCATGGTCTCTGGGGCTCCCTTCTCTGGCCCTTCTCAGGGTTGGAAGGATGATCATACGTTATGCTAATGAGGCTGAGCCCTTCTCCAGCCTCATCTGCCTTCGTTTAAGGCGGAGTGGTTGAGGATGGGAGGCCGGCATCTGATGGCGTGCATTCTTGGGAAGCAAACGTGCAACTGAATGGTTCTGGAAAACACTTGGCCACCCTAAGCCCCAGGACAGGGCTACCTCCTGGTGGGGACGTTCTGCGGGCTTCTCTGGTGTGTTGTCCCAGAGTCTTGGGCCTCTTGGGTTCACTTCCCCCAAAGAATATCCCTTCCTCCCATCTCTGAGGGGAGCAGACAAGGGGTGTTAAACTCGCTGCCGGGGGTGGTGAGGGAACTGGCAGCCGGAGCCGAAACCAGGTTTTTGGATCATCTTGTCCTCTTGCCTCAGCTTTCCTCCTCCTCCTCCTCCTCCTCCTCCTCCTCCTCCTCCCCCCCCCCTCCTCCTCCTCCTCCTCCTCCCCCTCCTCCTCCTATCTCCAAGCCTGGTTCTCTCCTAGGCACCAAGGGTTGAAATTGCTCCGCTGCAAAACCATGTCCCACCCTCCCAGCCACTTTCCGGCCTCAGTTATTGTGGCTCGGGGATATACATGTCTCCTAAATCCATGAGCTGGGGCGGGGTGGGGGGGGCAGTTTGTATTTCTTGTTCTCCTCAGTGTTTAGGAATAATATGAGGAAGGGAACAAAATGTTCTTCCTCAACCATCTTGAAATTAGAAATCTCTCCCTTCCCTCCTCTCTCACTCTCTCTCTCTTTTTCCCTCCCTCCCTCTCCCTCTCCCCACCTCCCGCTCTCTGTTTCTTTTTGGAAAATGAGAGGATGTCTGCCATTGAGTAAGAATGGCAAGAAAGACGTGAGTCACGCGATGAAGCGGCTGGGGAGCGTTGCCCCGGCTATTGACTTCTCGTGCCCACAGAGCTGCAGCTCGGAGCCCCTCCTGCCCGGCCACCATGCACGCCCCCTTCTTATGTTACGCATAATCGCTGTGATAATCCCAAAAGGCAACTCTTTCCATCTCCGTGTGATGGACAAGGAATCTGAAGCTCCGTGGATTGAAAGAGCCAGCAAGGGTCACGTCCTTGGGCTTTTAAATCCCAGAGCCAGAATTCTAAATAGATTTGGTTAAAAGAATTAAAATACACTGGGGGGAGTGGGGGGGGGGTGTGAAGCAGGGAGGGAGCTCTTGTGTTTCAAAGTCTCGGCATAACGGGGCCTCCGTATAACGGGGGCTGCCGAAGCTTCTGTGGAGGCAGCCACGCAGGGGAAACCCCAGGCAAACCTTCCACAGGGACCCTTGGGTTTGGAGTAAAGTTTTAAGCATGTCTCATCTACTAGCTACCTTGACCTTCCAAGTGCCACAGGCAGGTTTCGATTTTGTCAGTTTTGTTTCCTTAGGGGCTAATCACCAGCCATCAGCAGACAGTCTGACTGGGATGGCTGCTGTCTTCGTTCTCCTCGTGGCTCCGTCTTTCCATCCAAAAGCACATACACACACCTGGGCCGCGGGACATATTTCTGGCCCCACCATTTGCACCACGATCGTGTGTGTGGATGCTCCAGGGCACCCAGGGATGCCAGATGCCACTCTTTCTGTGCAAGGACCACGAGAGGAGAAAGGTGCTCCCACTGGGAAAGCTGAGATGCCTGTTGAGACACACTGCGTGACTGGCCCACATGCGAACGTTTCCCCTCTGCGTCTATGTTTCTTGAAGATCGGGCCGCAGCAGGGCCGAGGGTGGGACAAGTTCCCGGCCATGCTGAACAAGGAAACGCTGCCCCTGGGGCTGCCTGGGGCTTCGTTAGACTCAAATTACGTCATGAGTTATCTTTGAAACGGTAGAGAGCGTGTGCAGTCCGTGTTTATTTTTTCATACTTTGGACTCGTTGGTTGTTTGTTTTAAATGGCAGCGGGTGATGGATGGGTGTTTAACAAGCAAGTTGGTGCGAGGTACCGCAGGCACCCCTGGGGCAAGGCAGGAAGGCGCCCTTGGGCTCAGAACTCCAGCCCGCAAGCCGAGCGCTGGGGGCAATCTGGCAGTGGAGGCAAAGCAGCACCTTGACGCTCCCTCTCGGCTAAGCAGGTACTTGTATGAAGCGTGTGGGTCCCTGACGGAACCCAGTGCCTTTGACAAGCGTATAGAATCGCTTCATTAACTTTGAGTCGCATCCAAACAAATAGGGTACTTCTGGTCCCACTGAGGGAACAATCTCAAATTGTGTAGTGTCTTGGGTGGGCAAAGAGAAGTTGGAAGGATCGCATGCATTTGTAAGTATGAACTTTAAGTGCCATCGGACGTCTCAAAGGCTACACCTTACATGCGCTATTTAATTAGAAGCAGGCAAGTAGAGCCAGATGCTTCAGTGTGGTGGAAGACTTTGGACATGCATATCAAAAACACATGTGTTTCTTCCCTTGATCCGACTTTCTCATGAATCACTGGCATTTCCAATCCTCCCCGGCACTGTTTTTCCTCAGAGCGCTTTCTTAAAGACAGCCTGGAGTAATACGGTAAGTAGGAGAAATGTAACGTGATGTAGAGAACCGTAAATAGGCTACAAAGTCAGTTTTTCCTATTGGCTGTCAGGAGCTTGGACTGGGAACCATAGGCGCCTAGACGGGCTTTCCGTTTCAGGGAATGGGACGCAGATTCTCTGCAAAGGACCACCGTCATAAATTGGTGCCCAGGGGCTCTTCTTGTCGAAAAAAATTGTAATGTAGCTGGAGATGTTGGAAGAGGAGGTAGAACGGAATGGACTCATTCAAATCCACTAGGCGCTCCGTGGTATGGCAGCTGCTTCTGCAAAGATGTGCAGCCCTGCCGAACGATGGGGGCCCGGTGCTCTCTGCCTGCGGGATCGCTATGATCCGGACAGAATCAGCTCGGCGGCAGCAGGTTTGGCCTTGGGGGCCTTCGTTCCTGAAGTTTCAAAGGCGTTTTCCTTGTTTCATAGGCTTCCGGTTCCATTGCTTCCAATGAGCCTCGTTGGTGCGGGAGGGGTTCCCACTGTTGGGTTCTGGGGCTGGGCACTCAGTGCTCAGGGCAGGACAGGTGACACCAGACGCTGTTTATTAGACACAGACACTCAGCGCCCAGGGAGAAAGACCATATACCCCACACCGGGCCCCGTCAGGTTTGCTCTCAAACAACCGGAAGCTGGGGTGGGGTGGGGGGACCGGCTTTGTGCCTGGGTGCAGAAGAGATGCCAATCTCAAATATAATGTAAGGAGAGCACTGACCAGGTGTTCACAGGAACAAAGGCAGGATGCATCATCTGGATGAGGGAGGCCATTAGGGCAGGTTTGTCATGGTCCCCGAGGGTGTGGTGAGGGCACTAGTTAAATAAGGCATAGGACAAAGAAAACTGTCACAGATTCGTGATTGGTGGCAGATCAGTCCATCACAGTTACAGGTAGGACTACAGAATCGGGACCCTGATTGGGCCATGTACATTCCGTGAGATTGAAGGGCATACAAGATTGGTCCAGGGCCCTCAAGGCAGTCAACTCCTGATAGGGCATGTCTCCTGACTATGTGACCCCCCCATACTGCCCCCAGTATGGTGGCCTCTATCAAAAACACACCCAGGCAAGTCCCTATGGAGAGAGAGGCTGCCCCTCCCTGGGCTGACTGGACAGGGATGGAGGTAAGATAATCCATTACCCAAGGCCCTCTCTGTCTGAGGGCAAGATTGTTCTCATCCCTAGTTAATGACCAGAAGTGATTCTGTGGAGCCCTAGTCTATGTGGGGACTCAACCAATGGATTTTGAACTTTGTCATCTAGAGCTGTTTCCAAACGGGATGCTTAGAATTTAAGCTCCAACATCTGGTAGTGTTGAGAGGGGGCTGGTGTCCCCTTGGTTCCTGCAGAAGGGCATGATATGCTTGTCTGAATAATTCTATGTGCTGGCAGAGACTGTACGGGGCATCTGGTCTGGTTGAGTTCAGAGGGTGATTTGGCCAGGAGATCTTAGCCATTGGGAGCTGGGGAAGGAGGGGGATTTGTGGTGAGGTCAGCTGAGGCCCTCCCAATTTACCAGATGCTACGCATCATCTAATTTTAGACCTTGCCCCACAGTTTCATGGCAGTCCCTTCTGGAATTGTGTGCCCCAAAACACAACCTGGTGAAGGAAAGACCCGGGGTTGTGTGGCTTGAGCGGCGGCCTCCTTTTCCCCTCTGACTGGTTGAGAAATCCCCCACGTGGTGGTAGGCCTTCATTGTCCCACGCCCATTTTCTCTCCTTCAATAGCAAAATAAAATGTCAGCTTCCCCTAAGAGACCCAAAATACTGTTAAACAATTGAAATACTTTTTTTGTTTGTTTCTTAGGAAAAAGTGCTGCAAAGGGTATAAATTTGTTTTTGGACAATGCATCCCAGAAGGTATGTAATATTAAAAAATGATTTCTCACCTAATTCCCCATGAATCACTAGGCACCTATAAAGTTCAGATGTTCGTGGAACATGTATATTGTTCATGTCCAATTAACTCTGTGTGTATAAGTGTGTGTGTGTGTGTGTGTGTGTGTGTGTATAAATGTGGGGGTGGGGGAATCAATGTGGCCTAGGAATGATACACTCCTGTAAAGAGTTACAGTCTCAGAAACTCACGGGGCAGTTCTACCCTGTCCTATAGGGTCGCTACAAGTCGCATCGCCTTGATGGCAGTGAGTTTGGTTGGTTTCTGGTTTGAGTCCTCACTTGGTGATGTGTCACACACTCTAATCATATGGCCAACACATGCACAAACATCAGGTCCTTCTTGTGTTTCAGACTTTATGCTTAAAGGCCATAGTTTCCTACTCACCAATCCACACACAGACACGACACAGCCCTCCTGCCCACCTCTATACCTGCTGCTCCTGTCCTAACCCCTAGATCCTTCTGCAGACCTCACCCCAGACTTTGGTTCCCTCCCAGCACAGGAGGGAAAGAGGTGCATGATGGGAACCCAGCCCTGGCATGCAGAGGACGGGGAAGACAGGTTGGGGTCAGACGACTGGCATTATAATCCTGCTTCCATCCCCTCCTAGCTGCAGCCTGGAGAACGCTGCTCTTCAAACACCTTAGTTTTCAGGGAAATGCTAGTATTTGACTCGTGTGGTTATTGTTTTGTAAAGGAGTTTTATTGATATCTCACACATATCGCGTACAGTTCAGTGGTCTAAGCATAGTCAAGAATGTTGTGCGTACCTCACCACAACTGTCAAACATCTTCTTCATTCTGGTTCCCATTATAATTAGCTCCCTGCTTCCCCATCCTCTCCTGTCATAACCCTAAGAAACTAGTCACCTAGCTGTGGTTCTCAACCTTCCTCATGCCACAACCCTTGCATACAGTTCCTCATGTTGTGGTGACCCCAACCATAAAATTATTTTTGTTGCTTCTTCATAACTGTAATTTTGCTACTGTTTTGAATCAGGCGACCCCTGTGAAAGGATCGTTCGACGCCCCCTCCCCCAAGGGGTCTTGACCCACAGGTTGAGAACAGTCCTTCTGTTTCCCTTGCCCTGTCTAAGGACATGCTGGGGCCTCTGCAAGAGGATGTTGGGCTTTCACTGGCACCCACGGCCTTCCACAAGCCTGGTGCTCAGAATGTGAGTTCTAATGCGGTCTCCTCCCCCGTAAGCTCACGTGAAGAACACTGCAAGGCGTACTCATCCTGCGGCCGCTTACTAAGCCCAAAGCCCCAACCCATTGCCACCCAGTCAATACCAGCTCATCATGGCAATCCTAAAGGTCAGGGAAGCTTAGAACTGCCCTAAAGGGTTTACAGGCTGTCCCATTGAAGGAAGCAGGCTGCCACAGCTTCCTCCTGGTGGGTTTGAACCGCCAACCTTTCAGTTAGCAGCTGAGTTCTGTCAGCACTGTGCCACCAGGACTCCTTGGTTCTGAGAGCTTGGTGAATGAGCCAGGCTTGCAGCATGTGCCCTGGGCACAACTCTGTGCAGGGGTGCCGGGGACCAGGACAATCGGGCTGTCTCAGGGAGGGGGGAGACTGCGCTTAGGTGGCAGACGGGCCGGTACTTCACAAGGAGGAAGAGGAGTGGTGCAGAGCACTGACAGACGACAGAAGTGGGTTTGTCTGGGTCTGGAGTGGAAGTGGAAGGTGGGGAGATAAATTCTTCCCATCACCGTTGCCCAAGAAACCAGGTCTCTCAGAGCCTCTAAGCAACTTTCCAGCTCATGATCTCCCAGTACAGCTGCCCATCCATTGGCAGTGAGACAGCTCAGCCCTCGGCTGCTAACAGAGGAGT
Source organism: Tenrec ecaudatus (assembly GCF_050624435.1). Classification (NCBI taxonomy): domain Eukaryota; kingdom Metazoa; phylum Chordata; class Mammalia; order Afrosoricida; family Tenrecidae; genus Tenrec; species Tenrec ecaudatus. The sequence continues at coordinate 17,636,710 of NC_134544.1, forward strand.
TGGCCCCACTGGCTCCGCAGGGGAAAGACCTGCTGTTCCGTTCCCATAAGGACTGCGGCCTCCACACCATGGGGGAGGACTTCTACTCTGGCACACATGTTGCCAGGTGGCATGATCACCCCCACAGCACCGGACTGCTACAGCAGACCCACCCTCCAAACCCAAACTCAGTGCCGACTCCTAGCACCCTTACAGGACAGAGTTGACCTGCCCCTGTGGGTTTCCGAGACGGTGGTTCTTTTCAGGAGTAGAAAGTCTCGTCTTTCTCCCATGGAGCGGCTGGTAGATTTGAACTGCTGACGTGGTGATGAGCAACCCGGTGCGTGACCACTCTGCCAGTGTGTCTGTGTCTTTCTCGGTTGGAGATAAATGGCTAGCGCCTGCTTATGACTCCCTTCCGTGTAAGGATGAGCCCGTTGGCTACACCATAGCTGTGGGCCCTGGCAGGAAGACTGGGGGACGGCTGCAAAGGAGAACCTTCACATCTGGCCCTGCGTTTTATGGCTGAATTTTTCCCTGCCAGCCAAGTCTGTTGGCTAAAAACATTTAGGGGGAAACAAAACACGAAAGTCAAAATATTTGCATTCCTTTCTAAACCAGCTTTTCCCAGTCACCAGCTGTGTCCTTTATATTACCGTTGGGCAGATACCAATAGAAACCTAATTTTAAGCAATTGATCTCGGGTCCCGATGAAAGGCCTTGCCTGACCTAATTAAAAGCACATGCTGTGGATACCGCTTCCATGAGAATTCCTCTCCTTGTTCGATATTGTGGTTTCGAATGCCTAGGCTAAAACCGGCCTCTTTCACCCTAAAGTAAGAATACAGCAGCACTGATGCTTGGTTATATATTCCAACACCCGCACACCAAACCCCTGGGATGGAGTTTGGTCTGGTCCATGTCGAGCCTATAGGACAGATTAGAACAGCCCCTATGGTTCTCTGAGACCAAATCATCAAGGGAGCAGCCCAAGGAGTGGCTAGTGGATTCTAACTGCCGCCTATGGTGAGCAGCCCAGTGCATAACCCACTACGATGCCAGGTGTGTTTGTCCGGCTAGCATAGAGGAACAAATCCAGAGAGACACTCATATGTGTGCAAGAGAGAACTTTATATCCAAGAAAACATCCCAGCCCAGTCCAGATCAAGTCCATGAGTCCGATATCAGCCCATGTGTCAAAACCAGTCCTTAAGTTCCTCTGTAGACTCACGCAGCCATGCAGTGATGCTGAATGCAGGAAGATCACAGGCCGGTGGGTGGAGAGTCTTGTGAATTCAGTGGGTGTGGAAGGATCTGAGCGCTGGACTGGGTCTCCATGTGACGCCTTCAACTCCAGGGCTCTGGCTCCATCAGCGTAGCTGCATGTGGCTTGTTAACAGGAATGTGTAGCAGAGAGAGAGTGTGTGTCTGGCCTCCAGTGAGCTATTTGTCTCTGTAGCGCCAAATGAGGTCATCAAGCTGCAACGTGATTGATAAGCTAGATTCTACCCCCTTCACCCTTAATAGTCTCAAGTTGACACTAGATACTGTAACTGCCCCACCAGGGCTCCTTTAATATAGCCTAGAATGGATAACCTCTAGGAAACATGGTCTCCCGGGTACTGAAAGTTGCTTGTCGTAACCAACTCTCTGCTCTTGCTTTTCATGGAAGTTTTGTAAAAGTAGATTAATCTGCATGAGTAAGCAAGCCCATTGGTTTGACTGTGTCAACTATGTCTTTAGTCATAAAAGGAGCCCTAGTGGTGCCGTAGTTAAAGTCTTCGGCTGTTAATGTAAACAGGTCAAGTTCAAACCCACCAGCCACAGAACGGGAGAAAGATGAGGCAGTCTGCTTTCATAAGACACACAGCTTTGGAAACCCCCAGGGGCAGTTCTAGGCTGCCCTGGAGCCTTGCTATGAGTTGGAATCCACTCGATGGCAATGGGATTCATTTGTTTTTGTTTTGGATAGTCTTGTCATCCACTCAGGGCTTCAGAAAAGGGAGTAAAAAGAAACGAGTTTCTAAGTCAATGTGCCAAATAAGTATTTACTGCCCTGGAAGGCCATTTTCCTAAGTCAGGCACTGGTAAACTGACCCACAGGCCAAATCTGGCCCCCTGCCTGTTTTTGTAAGTAAAGTTTTATTGGCACATAGCCACACCTACTTGTTTACACCAGGTGTAAGCTTGCTTACACACTGCTCCCACAGGGCTGAGTGGTTAAAACAGAGACCTGGTGGCCTGAAAAGCCTGCAGACATCCTGCCTGGTCCTTCTCAGGAAGAGCATGCTGAGCCCAGCTCTCAAAGTGTAATCTTGAAAGGCCAGGCCCTGTGAGGGTCGGGCTTGTTTCCATTCAACAATGAACTGGACTGTATTTGTGCTGGTTACTCCAGGGACACTCTCCTTGCCAGGTGCACAAACAGGGGACCCCAGATGTTTCTGTAGCAAAGAAAGACACCAAGGCAGGTCAGCTGGGGGCTTTCAGCATTAATGTGTTGTCCGAGTTCATGTCTGTCGCTGCAAACCTCAAAAACATGCTGCCCCCCGAGTTGAGTCTGACTCCTGGTGAACCTGTAGGACAGGGGTGAATGTGCCCCCTGTGAGTTTCTGAGCCAGAATTACTTTAAGGGAGCAGAATGGCCTCATCTTTCTCCCATGGAGCAGCTGGTGGTTTCAAACTGCCGGCCTTGAGGTTGGCAGCCTAACATGTGACCCATTACATCGACAAGAACCCTTCATCCGAATGAAAGCAGTGTGAAGTGGAGATCATGACTCCTCTACTCTACAGGTGGCGTGGCTGAAGCTCACCGAGGCAGGGGCAAGGTGGGGAGGGGTTGACTCCAGACCTGCCCCCCTCTATCTAGAACAGGGCCAGGGCCGAGCAGCCCATGTGTGAGGAGGCGTACAGCTGGCCTGTGAGTGGCAGTGGGAGAAACTAGCCTTTGGCTGAAACCACAGGCTTCTTGCAGGTGTTTTCCTTGGCAGCTGAAGACATGGCTAGAGCAACAGCCATGTCAGAGGGCTGAGCGGGAGGAAGGACGGGCTGGTTGGAAATTAATTACAAGAGAGGAAAGCAGAATCAGCAGATACATGAAGGCAGTCAGAGATGACAGGGTAAAGCGAGAGTCTAGTGATCCGGAGGTAGAGCTGTACCCCAGGGTTCCTCTGGGCTGCTTTTGTTAAGAAATAAGGTTGCCAGGGCTTGCTTCCAAGGTACATTAGGGTGGGCTCGAACTGACAAATGTTCAGTTACCTGTCAAGCACGTTAACTGTTTGTGCTGCGAAGGGACTCCTGGAAATGGATAGAGAGTCCTTAAGACAGAACTCCAAGAAACCAGTCACGTAAATCTACTGTTCAGGGACTGCAAGCGATGGTCGTCAAAAGAACCACCAAGCAGAGCAGCCTTGAGAGGGACTGGGGTGGGGGTGTCCGATGTTGCTATGGGACCCAGCCTTGTTGGCCATTGCATTAGTCCAAGTTCTTGGACGAGCTCTCAGCCTGGGCTGCTGGCTTACTGGAACGGCCCATACCCCCAGACACCCTGAGCACAGGACTGGGCTGCCCAGAGGGGATGCTCATGTCCAGGGGCTGTTTGCAGACTGCTCACAGTGCCCCCAGGCAGAGCTCGCCTGGAAGCCCAGTTGTGGGGAGGAAATTGAGCCGAGGCACTTTGCAGGGCAATCTCCCAAGAAATGGCATGATCCTTGTCACATGGGCCTGCCTACATCAGTGGCTGACAGCCCGCCCGCCCCACCTCACATGCTGCAGAGCAAAGACCGGCTTGTCTGGGTCCAGGGACAGTTTATCTGTCAGCACCTGGTGAGATAGCGCAGTGATTAATGAGAGGCGGGCTTGGTTCTGGGAGTGAGCGCTAGGCCTGAGCTCCTGGTGCTAGGCCAGGTCCCTTCAGGGGCCCATTAAATACAACGCATGAGCCTGAGATGAGGGGCTCCTAATCCTTTGTGAGTGATGGAGCGCACCCACCCCCAATTTGCACAAGGCTGAGAAAAAGGGCTGGAAAGTGGTCTCCAGCCATTAGAACACACCCCTCCCCTTCTCTGAGTGCAGAATGACACCCTCCCCCCTTGAGAATGTACAGACCCCACTCCCAGGCACACATGCATCAGCTCCCTGATAACTCACCTGAGTTTCCGTGACAAAGCCTTCCTGATCCTCCCAGAGCCTCCTGCGAGCCAGGTCTGACTCCCATGTTGGGACACCCATGGCCAGGGCTGGCTGGTCTTCACAGAGATGAAAGGACTTTCTCGATCATTAGTGAGTGGTTAAAAAAAGACACCCCCCCCCACACACACACACACACGACCCAGGGCCTGGCCATCTAAAGCAGATTGTCTCTGTGGTGAGAGACAAAGACCAAACGACAGTGAGGGCGTTCTCAATCAACGATACCCTGCGTTATACTGCGCCCTGTGATCCCCTGCAGGACACTGTGTCAATAGGAGACTCTGTGTGACACTGTGACACTCTTACACTATGCTGTCCGCTGTGCACTGTGCTTCTGTGTTACCCTGCGTGCGAAGATTCTCTGTAGGACACTGATACTCTGTTGTACTGTGATGCGCTCTTACACTATTCACAGTGCTACTCTATTCCCTTGTGGACTGTGATACACTGTTACACTGTGATGCGCCCTGTGATACACTGTTACACTGTGATGTGCGTACCCTGCTGGGCGCCATGATTCTCCGCATGACACTGCGCTGCAATCCTCTGCTGTGCGCTGTGCACCATGACCTCTGCCCAGGCGCTGTGATCCTCCCTCGCTGTGCTACTCCATGTCACACTGGCACCGTGACACTCTGCCACGCATTACGATCCTTGGCATTGCACAGTGCACGGTGACTCTCTTCTTTGCCCCATGACACGGTGTTGAACTGTGCCTTCTGAGTCTCTGCGTTCTGTGCACTCTGACTGACACTGTGCCCAGTCGCCCGTTACAGCGCACGTGGAAGACACTCCTGCCCCGAAGAGTTGAAAGACTCTAAGGTCAGTGAGGATGCCGGAAACCGTCTAGGAGCAGAGTGACATAATACGGCAGGTGTGACCTTAAACATACAATGCCCCCAGAGATGGGGGCAGGGCGGGGCAAGACTTCCCCTCAAGAGGCTGAGCCGACTCGGCCACAAGCGTCGCCACTCACAGCTCAGAGTCCAGCCCAGACGAGGGCCTGGCAGCAGCTCCGTGTGCCGCCTGTGTTGACGTGAGCCCCTTTCCTTTGCAGATTTTGATGTGTGTGCCCAGGCCCCCTGTGAGCAGCAGTGCACGGACAACTTCGGCCGCGTGTTGTGCACCTGCTACCCGGGGTTCCAGTATGACCGGGAGCGACACCGGAGGCGGGAGAAGCCGTACTGCCTGGGTGGGTGTGGAGCGACCTTCCCTCACCCCTCTTAAGGCTGTGGTCCTCGCTGGGCTGGCCCCGGCCGAGGCCCAGCGCGGGAACTGTCGGCGAGGCTGACTCTTTCAACCCTGATATTTTATTGGATGGGGCCGTGTCTGACGTTACCCCAGGGGCCTCCGCCTTCCATGATGATTGTTAAAAAGAGGGGGGGAGAACAAGTCCCATTTTGTTAAGGGTGTTGGAAAAATCAGGAGCCGGGCATGGTGGTAATAGAACAGTAGGAAGACCGTCATCTTTGTCGCCGAGCTGTGTATGTGAGGATTGTTACAGAGTGTCTTGTGACCACGACCTCTTAAAAATGATCATTTGGATATGTCACAAAACATGCTTTTTTAAGTGGGAGAAATTCTTCAGACTTGGTGGCGCTTGGTCCTGATTGGCGGTGAGCTGGAGGAGCCAATGCCGGGGACGTTAACAATGTAAAGGAGCATCCTAGTGGGGGACGAGGAGGAGCAACACTGGTCATCGGGAAAACATGCAGAGGAACTCCACAGAGAAAGGGGTCTCTCCGAAGCAGCTGAGGGAGTGGGAGAAAAAGAGGTCAAAGCGTTGGGGGCGGGGAGAGAGAAACTATAAAAGGAAACCCGGCCCAGTTTGAAGTGAGTGAGGGGTGGCAAGAAGCCAGCCACCTGGGCTGCCGCTGGGAGAGGCCACTCCATCCGTTGCCACCAGCTGGTTCCCTCTGCCTCTCCCCCATTGACCGGCCTTCCCACCTGTGGCCACGTGAGTTTCTGAGGCCGGTCTGTGCCTCATTATTCCTGGACCATGTGTCTCTAAGCGTGGTCAGTTCATGCCCAACCTGTCTTTGAAGCAGCTGGGGGCTCTTGTTTTTAAACCCACGCCAACAGATTCCGGGCCTCCTTGCCAGACCTCATGACCCCACAGCCCAAAGGGGAGCCCAGGACTCTGCACTCCTGCCAATGGCTCCAGTGATCGTCTGTGCGGTCAAGTTTGAGAGAGCACTGGCCGCCTCATCCCTCTCTGCCCCAGCAGGGCCCCTGTCAGCCCATCCAGGAACAGTTCTAGCCGAGGCCCCTGGAAAATGGTGTTAAGACCACATAGTGAACAGAGCCCCCAGTCTCTGCGGCAGTGAGTGTGGTGGTCTGTGGCTCCCCAAGGCTCCGGTCCCATGCACACGGTGCTGAAGTTGGCCTGTTCTTTGCATGTGGGGCTGTGGGGATCCACGGGACCTGCATTCTGCTCGGAGTCCCAGCTGTTTGCCTCCTAGGCCACTCTTTCCTGCTCCCCGGGCAGCATAGACAGCTCACACTCAGAGTTTGGGGACTCAGAGTAAGGCAGGCTGAGGACCCTACCAGGAGGACACAGCCGTGGCTTCGTAATCTACAACAGGTCTACCCGATGTCAGTTGCCAGGGAGCAGATGAATGGCCTCCCTCCCTTGGCACACGCACACGGCCACCAGAGGTGGGTCACTGGCCACTGGTTCAGCCTGGCTCTGCCCACCTCCTGTGCACAGTCTAGGGTTACATGCCTCCTTTCCCACTTTCTGCCACCTGGTGGCTTCAGCCAGTGGACAGGAAATGGATTCAGGCCTCTCTCCCGTCCCCGCCTGTGGGAAACCTTTTGGTCTCCGGGCCCCTTGCAGGGGAGCAAGTCTGTGAAGTGCAGGGACAGGGTGGACTCATACTGACCCCTTGTTTGGTGGTCCCACGGCTCATTACCCCAGCTCTTAAGGAGTCTCTTAGGGTTGTTGAGGAGGCAGATGCTGCCTGGGGAATACTCCCTGCTAGACCCAGGATGACTGTTTGCTTTGACAAGCAGTGGCTTTTCCCAGGTTCATTCAGGCCTCCGCTGGGAAGGATCCTTCTTAAGTGACCCTGAGTCAGCAGCATGCTGCCTGGGACCCCCAGCCGTAAAAGGGGACATAAAACACTCAGCGCTCTGGGGTCCTGGCAAACAGTCCTGTTAATGCTGTTTGCTCATCAGTGTTGTCAGCAGGCGGCAGCTGTGGTCTCTAGAAGCAGGCCCACCAAGCGCCAGGCTGGGTAGTGGAATCTCAGCCAACCCCGCCTCCGACAGTTTGTCACCAGAGTGGAAACTGCCCCGGGGTGCTGGCTGCATGGATGGCGCGGGTCTCTAGCTTCCCACTGTATCAGGGATTCCGGGAGAGGCGAAGTCCTGGCAGCACCTGCCGGGTGGAAAGTGAAGCACTGTCTCTCTGTTCGGACCCAGATATCGACGAGTGTGCCACCAGCAACAAGACGCTCTGTGCACACATCTGCATCAACACGCTGGGCAGCTACCACTGCAAGTGCCGGGAGGGCTACGTCCTGGAGGACAACGGGAGGACGTGCGCCAAGAAGGACACATATCCCAATGGCACAGGTGAGCCGGCAGTGCGGCAGCAGCCCTCCCTGCTACCGGTATCAGCCGGAAGTTACCCTTCAGGGCTTTGGTCAGCGAGGAGAGGCTGGCAGCCGAGGGGTCCCCACTGACGATGGTTCACAGACCTCGGAGACAGGACAAGATGGGCAGGGCATGTTAGTAAATTAGTTAGCAGCAGTCAACCTGTGCTTACCTTGCCTCCTGGGCCCTCCATCCCTGCCAGAGATGATCAGTGTGAAAAGGGTTTTTGATTCTGTAGAAAGGAAGGCGCTAGAGCAGAGGTTCTCAACCTTGCTCATGCCGCGACCCTTTCATGCAGTTCCTCGTGTTGTGGGGAACCCCCCCCCCACACCATAAAATGACTTTCATCACTGTTATGCATCAGGCGACCCCTGTGAAAGTGTCATTCAACCCCCAAAGGGGTTGTGACCCCCAAAGGGGTTGAGATGTCTGCCTTGCGTAGAAGACTTTGATGGGTGGGGAACTGTGAAACTGAAGATGAGTAAGCACAAGTAAGCCCATGCTTATTAAGTAACCCACTCCCAGCTGCCTTGAGGCCATGCTGGAAGTCATTGGCAGCCAGTGTGACAGCCAGGGGCTGGCCCCCATGGTACTGCCGTGTCCACCTGCACCAGCCCAGTGCCCTGTGCACAGGGTCTGATGAGGAAGTAATGTTGTGTAGCCATAGGGATTGAATTTCACATTGAAACCCCCTTGCTTAGGAAGGGGACGGGTCAGGACACTCTCAGGAGAGGCTGGCAGGACTGAGCCGTGAGTTGAGGAGGGGGCATGTTGAGGTGGTGGGGAGAGGATTCTGGAGCACAACATAGCCACCAAGAAATGCAGGGATAGATAACAGCCCGACTGTCGGGGGCCCTGGGGCCGCAGGGATCCCTGAGCACCGCCTGAGACTCCCGGGGACTCGGCAGGCGGGCAGGCAGCCGCCATCCGCTGAGGACAAACAGCTGGGCTCCAGCTGCCTCGCACAGAAAAGTACAAAGCAAAGATCCAAGGACAAGCGGGCTGAGTCACAAGGAAGCCGCCAAGGATTAGAAGTAGAGACCAAGTGTCCAAGTGGAGCCAACTCGGGCTTGGGCAGTTGGGGACCTTTTGAATGAAGAAGGCCTGGGGGCATGTGTGAAGGCATCACACCCCGCCACCCGAGGGGGCACAGGGTTCAAGTGAGAAAAATCAGAGTTGAGGAGGGTGCACATGTGCTTCTGACCAAGGTGGTCTTCTGAGTGGCGGCTGAAGCAGTGCTGGGCTTCCCGCCGTGCTCAGAGCCCGGTGAGAGTCCCTACGTGCTGCTGCAGCGTCAATACCACAGTCAGTGCTTGAGAAAACAGTAGTGTGTTTTCTCACCGTTCTAGAGCTGAAACCAGCCAGGCAGTCTCCTTCCCTATCAGCAGCCCCTGGTGTTCCCTGGTGCTCTTCGATTTTAAAGCCATCCTCACGTGGTAATGGGGGGGAGGGTGTTCTCCACCAAATTGTCTTTTTATGGTCTGGAGGAAGACTACACCCCAAGAAAACTCTCTTTGTACCCAGTTGATGATATTGTTGCACTAGACGACGACGTTATAGAAGGTGCTACCCCATGACAGAGGATTCCATTGCACTTGATCACCCTATGGAAGATGATTTACATTCCATCAGATTCCATCCTGGAAGGCCATCTGCCCTGCTGACGCCCCGGATGTAGTCACATGTAGCCACTACATGACAGCCACTGGACTAGCACTTGGCTACACACTGGGGAACATGCCCCAGCCAAGTTGTCTCATGAAAGTAACCATCATGCCGCCCTAACTAGCAGTGACGGGAGAGGCCCCCTCCCTTGCAGGCATTCCCGAAGCCTGGTGTACGACTCCAGGGGCTGAGTTGACCCTGCCCCTCAGGTAAGCGACATCCTGCAATGACGTGGGGATGGAAACACCTCTCTTTAAAAGGTTGCGTCTTCACACATTTGGGTGCAGACTCCGGCTGGCCCAGTGGTGAAGTGCTTGACTGCTGGCCAAAAGATCAGCGCTTTGAACCCCACAGGCCCTCCACGGGAGGCAGGTGTGGCAGGCGGCCTCCATCATGTTCACATCCCAGCAGACCCCCATCCCACAAGGTCACTGGGAGTCAGAATCCACGGCCAGGGGTCTCCCGCTCAGAGATTCTCAGCACAAGCCTATTAAAAGCACCCCACCCCTACCCCCAGAACCTGCCATTAGCACCAAAATGTTCAACGGGGGTGGGTTGATGTCATTAAACCTGTGCATCCCCAAATTATTTTCTAGAGAAACTCCTATGGACATTTCACTAATTATAGCATCCAAAAACGGGGCCGCTTGGAAGATGCAAGTTATGCTCATCAAGATGTGTGAGCTCAGGGGCCTCGGGGAGACTGATGGGCATGGCTGTGATGCTCCTGGGAGGGAGCAGCTGGAGGCCAGAGGTGCTGACCTGTGGTGGGCCTGGGCGGCAGATCCCTGCTCTGTGTGTCCCCCAAAGCCAGTTTGCTCCTGCTGAGAGTCATTTGAATGGGCAAGCCCCTCTGCTTCTCACCGAGTCAGCATGGCCTGGTGGTTTGTTCCTGGAGTCCAGCTGACGCCACGTCACAGGGAGACAGTCCCCTGGGGATTGGAGTAGAACTAGGCTCTGCGGGGCTTGCAGAGGATGGTTTTCCAGAAATAAGTTGCCAGGCCTTTCTTCCAAGGCCCGGGTGGGTGGACTCAAACTTCCATCTTTTCTCCATTAGCAGCCAAGTGCATTTGAGGACTCCTTATACAAATGAGACGGATCCCTGGCACTGATAGTGGTTACAAGTTAGGCTTGCTAACTGCAGGGTCAACAGTTTGAATCCACCAGCCTCTTCACTGGAGACAGATGAGGCTTTTCTATTCTATCCTGTGGGGTAGCTATGAGCCAGAATCAACTCAGTGGCCATGAGACTTCTTTTTTTTTTTTTTTAAGTTCATACAAAGGAGTCTGTGGCAAAAACCTCATTGATCAAATTCAGCGAGGCTGTGAATTTTCTCCTCTCCCTCCTTAACCTCTTCCAGGTAACAGCTGTCGATGGTTACACACACACACACACACACACACACACAGAGATCACACCACTCCCCACCAACCCACTCCCCCAAACCTTGATACTCCTAATCTACCAGCTCCTGCCCCACACCAGCGTCGGCGGTCTCAGATGCAGCTGGTCTCCGTATCTAGTTGGTAAGACCTCATCTCCACAGAATCCATCACGTGTACAGGGGGGTGGGAGTTGGGGGCGATGAGTGTTTTGGCTTCCTAGGAGGAAGTGCCGCCAGAATGCTCCTTAGAAGCGAGGATGGTGAGACTTTATCGCACATACTTTGGACCTGGGATCAAGTGGGACCAGTCCCCAAGAAGGACCTCGTGCTCAGTAAAGCAGAGAGGCAGCGAAGAGGAGCCCATAATGAGCTGCGTGGACCCAGTGGCTGCAAAGCCGGGCTCGGACATGACAACGGTCAAGAGGATGGTACAGGCCCGGGCCGTGTTTCCTCCTGCCGTCCGTAGGTCCCTACATGTCGCAACCGAGGTGTGAAAGTGCCTGCTCAGTGGGAGCGAGCTGAGTGGGCCTGGCCAGTTCCCAGGCCTCGGTGTCCCCAGCTCTAGACAAGAGAATCGAGCCAGATAGCCTCAGAGGATGCTTCCACCCTCTCAGGTCTTTGTCCAAGGTTGACTTGATGAAGATGAGCAGCCCAAGCTCCTGCCCAGCCCCCATTCCTTCCTCCTGCACCCAGGAAGAACCCAGGCCCAGCATCTTCCAATCAGAGCACAGCCCTCCCGTCCTCCCAAAGAGGCAGGGCCCACACACCCCAGCCTCCCACTCAGCAACTAGACAGGCCCTGCGTTTGCAGCGGCAGAAGCAGTCAAGCCCTTTGGTCTGCTTCGGGCTAATTTATTAGTTGGAGGTTTTACCACGGTCATTCTTTTTTTTTAATGAGGAGAGAATGGTTCTAAGTATACGCAGATGTGGACAAAAGCCTCCCTCCCTGGCCATGGGTGCACGCGGGTGTGTTGGCTTCGCCTCGTTCCCCGTCTGTAACTTTAGAGTCAACCCCACTGAGAGCCAGACAGCCACCGCCCGTTACTCAGAGCACACGCAGAACCGCCTGGTGACAGAACGGTGCCAGTCCACACGCAGCCTGGGAGACCTTGAGCCGTCTGGCCAAGAGCCGAGAGTGCCTGCCATCTTTGGTCACTCTGATGTTTGCTTTGGGGTCAGCTCAGTCACCCCAGGTTCAGAGGCAGAGGAGGGCACTGTGGGCCTCATTCGCTGATCAGTCTCTCTTGCCCCAGCCTTGTTTGTGTTCTGATGGAGTAGCCAGGACTCCCACCCTCACCATTGATCGGAGGTCAGCATGGGAAGAGCCACGTGTTTCCCCTCCACTCCAGCATCACGAACTCACGCATCAGCACCTGGAGCTGCCACATTAGCCAAGGCTGACCTGTGCCATCCCAGGGGTGTTGCCCCCACAACCACTCCAAATCAGGTGCCATCCAGTCCGTTCTGACTCAGGGCAGAGCTGAGCCCCGTGGGGTTTCATGGATGCAAACCTTCAGAAGCAGATCCCCAGGCCTTTACTCTGAGGCACACCTTGGCGCGGGGACGGGGCTCGAGCTGGTGACTTTTCATCCCTTGTTGAGCTCTTCACCCTCTGTACTGCCCAGGGACCCTGTCTATGCTCCCCGGGTGGCTGAAATGTGCCACCGGGCTTCAGAACCTCCCACAGAGCCCACACCTGCAGTCAGCTTTGTTCGCAGGTGACGACAGCACCCGATACCTTGGGTCGGCGAACGGCGGCTCTCAACCATCTGCAGCACTTTCAGTACACACATGTGGCTCTCGAAGTAACATTGGAAACTTTTCAAGGATATGATTCAGATGGTGATTTCATCTGTTTGTAAAAATAAATGTATGGCTCTTGAATAATTTATAAATTGTTGTGAGGGACAGGATTGGCTCTTCTGTCTCAAAAGTTTTGCCAACCCCTGCCCCGTGGAATGCATGGAAGATGCCCTTTAGATGTCTGCAATGTACTCATTGTTGCTAATATGGTTTCTCAGGGGTCATGTTCCTGTGTGCCTCGCTCACACGTTGCCATAGAGACAAGACTGACACAGCAGCCCGTTAGGACAGAGCAGAACTGTTCCTGTGGGTTTGGGAGATTGTAACTACAGCATTGGTTCTCAACCTGTGGGTCGCGACCCTTTTGGGGGCCGTAACGACCCTTTCACAGGGGTCGCCCGATTCATCACAGTAGCAAAATGACAGTGATGAAGCAGCAATGAAAATAATTTTATGGTTGAAGGGTCACCACCACATGAGGAGCTGTATTAAAGGGTCGCAGCAGTAGGAAGGTTGAGAACCACTGCTACAGGAATGGAAAACCTCGTTTTTTTCCAAGGAGCAACTGATGGTTTCGAATCGCTGACCTTGAGGTTAGCAATACAACACACAACCACTACTTGACCAGCGCTCATACATAGACCAAAAAACTCTCTGCCATCGAGTCAATTCTGAGTCATAGTGACCGAATACGACAAACTAGAACTGAGCACTATAGATTTCAAAAACTATACATCTTCACCTGAGTAGAAAACCTCATCTTACTCCTGAGGAGTGACTGGTGGTTTCTGAACTGCTGACCTTGTGATGTACACCTCATCACATAATCCATGACACTACAAAACCAAAGCAAACTCTGTCATCAATTCGTTCCAACTCATGGCAACCCTGTAGGATAGGGTCAAACTGCCCCTGTGGATTTTTGAGACTAACTCTTTACAGGACTAGAAAGCCTCAAAGTTCTCCTGTGAAGCAGCTGGTGGTTTCATACTGCTGAACTTGTGGTTAGCTAGCAGGGCAACAGGGATCCTAGGTACCTACCTGGTCCTGAAACTGGAGTTCCTAGCAGTAAGCATTAGAGCTCTGTGCCCCCTGGTGGCCAGCTTATAACATTGCACCTTAGACAACAGCGATTTGGAACACACTGTTTTGGGAGGTGGGATTTTCCCCAGGGTCACATGACACAGAGTTAACCAAGAAGCCCGAGAACATACAAAATCTGAGACGTTTCTACCCAGAGTTTCTATATGAATTATTTAGGTAGCATAAACCAAAACCTACTGCCATCAACTTAGTTCTGACTTCTCTCCCCTCTCTACAGGGATTCTCAGGCGTCTGTCTCTACGGAAGCAGACAACCTCATCTTTTTCCCATGGACCACCCAGTGGGTTTGAACCACTGATATTGTGCTTAGCAGCCCAGCACCTGACCTGCAGTGGCACCAAGGCACCCCCAAGATAATGTAACTCTACTTTGGGGGTGGCTGACAAATCCAGGAGAGACGACGCCCCACTCAGAACTGATCGTGTGTTCCAAAGAAAGTGCATGGCCTTGTTCGTGCTCAAACCCTCTGTGAGCATCAGGGAAGCCGTCCCCAGGAAGGTGGCACCGCCCTGGGTGGTGCAGCTAATCTTGTAGAGAACTTCATCAGTGAGGGTGCCAACCCTGACAGTAATAGCGCCAGTCAAGGGCCACCGGTGTCACTGCAGTTAAATGCCCGCTGCTAACCCCAAGCTTCCACTCCACACAGCTTTCTCTCTCGGAGCCAAACCTCTGACTTCCGAGTTAGCTGCTGAGCATGTCACCAGGTTTCCAAAAAAACGGGCCTTCAACCCACTGGCCATGGATGGATGCCTGCTCATAGGTGGAGCTGTTGGGTAAGCCTTGCTCTGTTAACCTCAAGGTCAGCAGTTCAAACCCACCAGCCACTCTGCAGGGGAAAGATGAGGTTGTCTGTTCCAGTGAGCGTGGCAGCCTTGGAAGTTTGATACAGAATGGCTAGGAGGGGTGTCCACCCAATGGCAGTGGGTCTCTATGTGGAAGAAGGGGTGGTGGGGAGACTTACAGAGGAACAGTTGGTTGAGCCTAAAATGCAACACCCAGGCCTACCCTTTGGCCCGTGTCCCTAACTGGGCATGCCTGCAGTCACCCAGAACTTTAAGATCCCGCAGCCGCCCTCGCTGAGGCTGTCTCTCTCCGCAGGGCTGGAGGAGAAGGCGGGGAACGCGGCGCAGGCCCAGAGCTGCTGTGCCCCCTGCAAGGAGTTCCACCAGATGAAGCGGACAGTGCTGCAGCTGAAGCAGAAGGTGGGTGCCTGCAGGAGCTAGGGGCCGGAGACACCTGGCTGTCTGACCAGGTGAGGCGGAGTCAACGGGGAGGAGGAGCAGAGGGAAAACACGCATTGATCCCAGGCCTTGCTGGCCGGATGCGGACTTGTGCTCTCATTCTCTCTGATGAGGACCTGGATGGGAGGTCGGCGCTGGGACAAGTAGGTTTGGGACTCTGATGCTTTCCCCACGGCCCTGGGGGCTGAAGAACTGATGGACAACCAGACACCACAAAGCCTGGAATCTGTTGTCATTGACTCCCTCCCGCCCACGGCAACCCCTGTATGACAGAGTAGAACTGCCCCCAGAGAGTTTCCCTGGCTGCAGATATGGCTCACCAGGCCTTTCCTCCGCAGGCCCTCGGAGCAGATTGGAACTGCCGATCTTTGGGGTCTCAGGCCAATGACTATAGGCCATTCGTGCTGGCCACAGCCCTGGAGGCTGGGCGCCGTTTGTTGCAGTCTGCACACATTGACTGGCAGGTTTGGGAAGTAGCCTACTGGGAGGGGGCAGGAGGCAGCACCAGGGAGTCCAGGCTGTGACTTTTGTGACACTGGCGAGAATGTACAGACACAGCGCCCTGGGGCAGACTTGTGCAGTGGTATCAAATCATGATGTCCCTGGACAAGGACACCTTGTTGGTAGAGGGACAATGAAAAGGAGGAAGACCCTCAATGAGATGGAAGGACACAGTGACTCGGGTACGGGAACAATTGTGAAGCTGGCACAAGACCAGGCAGTGTTTCATTCATTCTGTTGCGCATGGGGTCACTATGGGTCAGAACCGACTCCACGGCCCCTGACAACAACAACAGTGTTTTGTCCATATCTACTCAGTGCATCCTCTCCATACACTTCTGTCAACCGGGCCTCTGCAGCAGCTCTAGGTTTGAAAGTTAAACAGCAGTTCAGGCTCCGCCTGGGTTCCGTGTTCCCAGGCATCTCGGCCCTGGAAGGGAGACACCTTTTGTAAAGAGCACCCACGGCCATTGTTTGCAGCGTGTGGGAGCCATGTGCCCTGATGGCGAGGGCTGACTCTCGTCAGAGAAGCCTCCTGCCCATGGCTGACGGACTGCCTGGGCTCGGGGGCTGGCCTAATGCTCTAAGAATGCCCCCTGATCAGGGACCTGACTTCGGGTCCAGGGCCCAGCTCCCCGCAGAAAACCAAACTCACTGCCATCGAGTCCATTCCAACTCAGAGCGACCCTATAGGACAGGGTAGAACTGCCCCTGTGAGTTTCCACGACCATCACTCTTTACAGAAATACAAATCCTCATCTTTCCTCCATGGAGCGGCCGGTGGTTTCAAACTGTGAACCCTGCAGTTAGCAGCCCAGTTCATCACCACTGCTCCTGGGGTTGGGGGCGGGGGGGATCCTGTAGATGGTACTGATTGTCCCTAAGGTCACGCTGGTTTGCCAGCGCCTCAGAAGTTTCTCGGATGCCGTAAAACATACACCTTCTGGTTTGTTTATTCGGCTGCTTCCCACTGAAGGCTCTTAGCACATCAAACAGGTATGTGCAATCTGCTTAAGTTTGGCATCCAGTTATTCCAAAGAGCAAGCGGGCAAGCATGAGCCGGGATCGCTTTTCCATGCTCCTTAATGAGAAGCTCACGTGAGCTAGCAGAGCAGCAAGCTAAGCAGGGCAGCATACTGCTGGGCCTTTTGCGCGTTCTTGGTGTGCATGCTGTGAGTGAGACGTGTGCTCTAACCCTGCATAGCCTGTGGTCGCATAGGGAGAGTGTGCCAAACAGAGCCATCAACGAGTGCGTCCCACTCAGCTGTCCCCGGTGAGCGTGGACTGATCGTAGTCTCTGTGGAGCATGCCCAAGAAAGGGTTCGTGGAAGCAGGATCGACACCACAGCACACAGCAATGATGGCAACAGTGTTCTTGTGAGTGTGGGGGGGGTAGCTTCCCAAGAGGGGAGACCAGAACTACAGATGAGGTCTGTCTGCACACCCCTTTGTACTGGCACCTGGACCAATGGAGACCGGCTCACTTCCTCTCCTGGCTGCTAATGTTGTCTCGTCTCTTCCTTGGGGAGTCGCCAAAAGAGGGCAGGAGGTCTGCCCAAATAAACAGCGGCCCAGAAGCAGGTGTGGCGTCTGGGACTGAGGCCAACCCGCAGCATTCGAGGCTGTGGATACACGGTGCCCGGCCACTGAGCACAGCCCAGCCTGAGCAACACCATGCGGTCATTTTTCCGGAACAGGGGCAGCCGGAGCAGCCACCTGTAGATTCGCAGAAGCTGCGAGACGGGATGTTAGCGGAACAAGTCTAACCCAGTCGTGTCTAAAGATCCACTGTTTTCAGCCACGTAAGCAGCCACTGTACACGTGGACTCCCCCAGGTGGGATACACAGGAGTCTCACTGACTGTCTGCGGGGAGATATCTCCATGGAGAAGCTCCTCGATGGAGGAGCCCGGATGAGGCCAGGGCCACCTGTGGGTCACACTCCTGTGCAAGTTCAAGCTGAAGCTGAAGCAAATGAAGCCTGGAAGGACTGGCCCAGGACTGGGCGGTGTTCCGTTCTGTGAGTCGGAACCCGCACCTAACAACAGCATTGTGTCCTTGTGTGTGACATAAGAAGATACAACGTATCATAAAACAGCTCACCCTTTCTAGACCCAAGAGCAGAGGAGAGGAACCCTGGTCGTGTGGTGGTTTCACATTGGGCTGCTAACCCAGAGGTTCACAGTTCAAAACCACCAGTCTCTCTGCAGTGGGGCCGAGGGGGTGGGGTGCGGGGGGTGTTGAAGCTTTTGACTCCTGTAGCATTGCCGTCTCAGAAGCTCACAGGGCACCCCTGTCCTCTCCCACAGAGTGACCAGGAGGGAGCGTTGACCCGATGAGTTGGGTTACAGGAGGGTAGAACTGCCCTGTAGGTTTCCAAGGCTGTAAATCTTCACAGATGCTGACTCACAGGGCGGCCGGCAGCCTGCGCTGCCCACCCTTCAGTGCGGCCCTTGTTTTGTCAACACAGAAGTCGGGGGCCCGGGGGCCCGGAGGCCGAGCCCACAGAGGGCCTTCTGGGGCTTGCGGCAAAGTTCTCAGCTTTGACATGGGTGTTGATTAAAAAGGCGCTGACCGACCGCCATTGGGTATTGTTTGAAGTGGTTTCTAGATGCTGTGTTTCATTTTCCAATTTAAAGTGTTTTTGGAAAGGCCCCCAGCCCCTGCCTGCACTGCTCCCGGGTGGGTGGGAAGTACACTTGAGATACAGCTAGAAAAGGGAGAGGCGGGGAAGACACCAGTGAGCTCACTTTTAGGGAGTACCCTGTGTCCCCCCACACCCCCCAAAAGCTAAGCAGCCAGGTTCTAAAAGCCCTTCACAAGCCCACTGGGCGGGCCCCAACCGAGGGAGTTGGTCCTGATGTCTAGGATGCATCACCAGAGATGGGTGAGCCCTTGGAAGATAGAGGTGCAGCTGCCCTGGGCTGGGTGCCGGAGACAGCTCCTGAACAGGGACCCGGCAGGCTCCAACAGGGCGCCTCGGGAAGCCGAGGTGGAAGTAAGGTGTCTCAGCCCAGAAACTTCAGCACCCTTGCCCTGAGAAGGAGCGGGGACCCCTGCCTCATAGATCAGTGTGCTCATCATCCAGGCTATGGGGACACCAAGACCCCCTTGCCATTCGTCTCTGTGGTTTTACCTGCTAGAAAAACAAAAGTGCCCCCACTTGGGGGCACAGGGCTGTGTCAGCCACCTTGCAAAGGAGGGGAGCAGTGTGTTCCCGAAAGGCGGGTCACAGGCAAGCCGGTTGCCAGAGGGCAGGCCGCATACAGTCCCGACGTTCACTTTCATTCATCCTGGTTTCTTCCACCGGCAAGGAGATCTGTCTCCGTCACTAAAGCAAACCATCAGCTTATGAAACTGGCTCAAGGGAGTCCCCAAACCCAGCAGCGAGGCAGCAGGCCGTTGCCAGGGGTGACCACCAGCGTCGTGTTGCACCGCGGGAGTGCCAAATGCAGCCTCTGCCACGTGTCAGGGCTCAGAGTTAGACACAAGGACAGGGGACCCGGGACTGGCCACCAAGTGTCCCTTTGGGCAGCAGAGCTCTCCGGGGCCTACCTGGAGGCCCTCGCAGCCCTGAACCTCCACTGTCACCGGGCTCTGGTCATATTTTGCCACATGCTCTGGTCACGGTACTATCAAGTCAGGTTGTGCTAATCCCTGATAACGGAATCCCTTCCGCATGAAAAACCTGTGCAGGCCTGAAATCTCTGTGGTGCGTGTTCCTCAGGCATGCCTCACAGCGGAGTCTGGAGCCTCGGGGAGAGCAGCAGGTCCCCGCGGACGAGGATGGAGGCTGGTCAATGTGAAGGAAACACCATCATGGTTGAAATGGCATCCAGCCCTTTGTTTCTCCCCCAAAGCAGCGTGCTCGTGTGGACAGGAGCCTTGGGGAGCCTCCTGCATGGCTGTAATGCCGTGCTTTGTCCTGGCTTGGACCCCAGGGGACTCCCCATTCCCCAGATTGGCAAATGTCTATCTCTGATCATGCACAGAGAGGAGGTACTCCCCTCTCTTCATCTCAGATCCAGACCTGGCATAGAGCCTCTGAGTAGCTCAAGGTATGGGGTTGGGGGGTCATCCATGCACCTCGCCCAGCCCTGACTGTTCGCTATCCAGAGGACACCCAGCAGGGCTGCTTCCAGGAGGATGGGGCCACAGTGCAGCTTGTTTCAGGAAGCCCATCGAGACCTGGGTGGTAGTTGGTGGTGCTGGTGGTGGTGGTGGTGGCGGTTGGTGGTGGTAGTGGGTGGGGTGGTTAGTGGGTGGTGGTGGTGTTAGTGGTGGTTGGTGTTAGGGGTGTGGGTGGAGGTCGTGGTGGTGATGGTTGGTGGGTGAAGATGGTAGTTGGTGGGGGGGTTGGTGGTAGTTGGTGGGTGGAGGTGGTGGTTGGTGGTGGTGGTGGTTGGGTTGGTTGGGTTGGTGGTGGTAGTTGGTGGTGGGTGGTGGTGGTGGTGGTAGTTGGTGGGGTTGGTGGTTGGTGCATGGAGGTGGTAGTGGTGGTGGTAGTTGGGTTGGTGTTGGGTGGAGGTGGTGGTGGTGGTGGTGGTAGTTGATGGGGTTGGTGGTTGGTGCATGGAGGTGGTGGTGGTGGTAGTTGGGTTGGTGTTGGGTGGAGGTGGTGGTGGTGGTGGTGGGTGGTGGTGGTGGTGATGGTTAGTGGTGGGAGTGGGTGGGGTGGCTAGTGGTTGGAGGTGGTGGTGGTTGGTGGTGGTTGGTGGTGGTTGGTGCGTGGAGGTGGTGATGGTGGTTGGTGTTGGTGGTTGTTGGGTTGGCGGTGGTGGTTGTAGTTGGTGGTGGGTGGTGGTGGTTAGTGGTTGGAGGTGGTGGTGGTGGTAGTTGGTGGGGTTGGTGGTGGTTGATGCGTTGAGGTGGTAGTGGTGGTGGTGGTTGGGTTGGTGTTGTTGGGTGGAGGTGGTGGTGGTGGTGGTGGTGGTGGTGGTGGTGGTGGGTGGTGGGTGGTGGCGGTGATGGTTAGTGGTGGTAGTGGGTGGGGTGGCTAGTGGTTGGAGGTGGTGGTGGTTGGTGGGGTTGGTGGGGGTTGGTGCATGGAGGTGGTGGTTGGTGTTGGTGGTGGTTGGGTTGGTGGTGGTGGTGGTGGTGGTGGTGGTAGTTGGTGGTGGGTGGTGGTGGTGGTGATGGTTAGTGGTGGGAGTGGGTGGGGTGGCTAGTGGTTGGAGGTGGTGGTGGTTGGTGGGGTTGGTGGGGGTTGGTGCGTGGAGGTGGTGGTTGTTGGGTTGGCGGTGTTGGTGGTGGTTGTGGTGGGTGGTGGGTGGTGGGTGGCGGTGGCGGTAGACCAATGGTGCTGTCTTCCTAGTCCATCTCTGCCCACTCCTACACCATCCTCACAAGTGTTGTCATGTTGGAGCCCATCGTTGCATCCACTGTGGCAACTCATCTCCATGAGGGTCTGTGTCATGCTCCTCGAAGGCCTTGGGTTTGGGAAGGAAGAGCTTTGGGCCCCGGGAGCCCTAAGTAGCTCTGATGGTGGGGACTCATTGTCAAGAGGATTTCCCACCTCTGCAAGCCACACCTGTGCCCTACAGCAGAGTCATTCTCTCTCAAGGGAAATCAACATGTCCTCATCTCTCCACAGATTGCTCTGCTCCCCAACCATGCTGTCGACCTGGGCAAGTACATCGCTGGTGACAAGGCACTGGCCTCAAATGCCTACCTTCCTGGACCACCTGGCCTTCCAGGAGACCAGGGCCCCCCAGGTGAGTGAGGACAGGGGCACAGAAGGTAGCAGAGTCGCCAGCAAAGGCTTGCCAAGAGCTCATCCCAGTGGGGGTGGATGGTGTTCTGTCGCTTCCATCGGTGAGAAGGGAAGCAGCGGCTCCAGGGCCCAGCACCCTGGGGTGAGCAGTGTATAAGGAGCCTTCCAGCCCATGAAAGGCTCTTAGTCAGTGATCGTCAATAAAAAAAAGTCATTGTGCTGAGCTCAGGTAAGATTCCCAACAACACAGAGAAACAAAATGAATGGCTTTTTAAAGAACAAAAGACTTTATTCTGGGAAGATGTAAACAGACTCTAAAAATGAAATGGTACACAGCACTCTACACGTGTTGCCATGGTTGGATCGCATTGATAACAAGGACCCGAGTAGAAAGATAATGTTTTGAAGATGGCGATGGCAACATATGTACAGGTCTGCTTGATATAATGGATTTATGGGTGCTTAGAATACCTGTAAGAGCCCCCGATAGACAATATACACTTTGTTTTTTAAAAAAAGGAGGAGGACTACATTAGTACATAACTTCCAAGCCACTGAGAACCGTGGCCCCGCCAGGCCGAGCCCTTAACCCTTCACCCCCAGAGCCCAGAGCCAGCGTTGCTCTCACTTCTTGCTTCCGCATGCGTTACACCAGGCATATGTCCTTAATGGCCAAAACAGTCGTTTTATTATTGATTTATTGTATTTTATTATAATATATGATTATATATTGTATATTTTTATTACTGATGTGAAATGCCAAATGACAAGTTGATTGATAAAAAGTAGAGATAATGACCCCTGTGGGCACTTCAGCCAGCTCTAACAACCCCAAGCCAGCCTGTGCCTACGTTTCCCTACCCTATTTCCTCTTTCTCAGATGAATGACATTCACTCGTGTCTATGTTTCTCTTTATAGCCATGTATACTTTATGAATATTCATTGAGTCACGTCTTAGTTCCTTAGTGCTGCTGTGTGTTAGTCTGGGTTGACTAGAGAAACAAATCTATAGAAACTCATGTGTATAAGAGAGAGTTTTATACAAAGGGTAATTGTACATTTGACAACATCTCAACCCAGTCCAGTCCAAGCCCATAGGTCTGGTATTAGCCCATATGTTTCAGACTCATGAAACACATGCAATGACGCCAAGTGCAGGATGATCACAGGCCAGTGGGGGGGGGGGAATCTCGTGAATTCAGTGACGTTGTAAGCATCTGAGTGTTGGCAGGGGTCTCCAAGTGGCTCCTCCAGTTCCCAGGGCTGCATCAGGGTAGGTCCATGTGGCTTCTCCTCAGGGATGTCTCACAGGAAGTCAGCAGAGAGAGAAGAAGTCTCCCGCCTCCAAAGAGGAACTACAGGAGTTCCCAGAATTCTCGGGAGAAGGTCATGCGTACACAGAGACCTCAGTGGTTATATCTTGATTGACAGGCTAGACTGCCCCACTTCACTCTTAATCCTCAAATTGACAAACGATTACATAACTACCACATGCCACAGCAGAAACACTACACTTAGTGGCTTTGACTGGTAGAAATGTCTTCTCTCATGGTATAGGTGTGTGGAAGTTCAAATCCAGGATGCCAGCTCTGGAGGAGGGCTTTCTTACTCTCTTGGCTCTTGGGGAAGGTCCTGTCCTTTTCCATTTCTGTTCCGTGGCCATCTTCATGTGGCGCGGCATCTTCCTTCCCACATCTGCATTTGTGTCTGTGCCTGATCTGCTCTTTTCTATCTCAGAAGTGAGATTGAAGACACCCACACTTGATGTTGATCGGAACTCGTGGGTATATCAAAGAAAACCCTATTTCTAATTTGGGTCATGCTTACTGGTACAGAGACAATTCCACATATCACAAGTACATTCCAACTTTCTTGATATGCAATTACGGAAATAAAATATGCCTCTTGCGGTTACACTTGGACCAGTTCTGTCAAATGAATACACCCATGGGAGCTATCCCCTCAACCAAGATCAAGAACTTCCCCATCACTCCAGAAAGGGCCCACTCTCTTATCCTCATCCCAGGGCCACCACTGACTGGCCTGCTAGAATCTTACCTGTTCTAGAATTTCAGATCCATGAAATTGTGCCACGTGTACTCCATTTGATGGGCATCTCTCATTCGGCTTCCTGTCTTAGCGATCCAGCTTTATTAATGTGAAGAAAACCTCACCTCTACTGAAATCCCATCAGGTGATATACAGTGAGAACATCAGTTTCAAAGTTTACCAGCTGTTGGCGTGAGGCCCTCCACAGGTGGCTTCATCGAGAGCTTTCCCCACCACGTAGGAATGGTATAAAGGAGTGATTGTGAATTGTTGAGTGTCTTCTGCCTGGTGATCCCTGCTGTGCAGTGTACGGGGTGTTGTGTGTGACCTCTCGGCAGTCTAGTTGGGAAGACAAGTCAGAGAGAGCAAAAGCTCCCGAGATGGAAAAGCCTCTTGGTGCGTCCGGATCCATGCACAAGCATCTTCTGACGTGGGAGCGTAAAGAAAGGAGAGGTCATGGGAGCCTGCAGAGACCAGAGAGCTTGACATGGAAGTCTGACAGGCGTTGGCCATGGGATCATGGGCAAGCGCTCTCATTGGCTGGTCAACAAAAACAAAGGTTCAGAGTTTCTCCCAAAAGTGTGGATGTGTTTCGGTTTGGTTTTCCCTTCTCCATGTAGGTCTTAGTCTCCTCGTGTTTTTCAGGCATAGATGGCCTAAGGCTTCTACAGAGATTGATCAAGGGCGTGGGTTTAGCCCCTGCTCTCTTCTCCCAGCCTGAGTTCCTCTGGGCTGTGTTGGGTTTTGTCCAGCAGATGCCTCCTGTGGGTAACTTCTTGTCGCTCCTACATGGACAGGGGCTTTTTCCTGCACCTTGATTCTCAGCAGTATTCTCCACCCTTCTTTAAGAGAAGGTTCTTGCTTCACTCCCTGGTGAAAGACCACCTCCGGGGCAATGTACACATCAAGAGAACAGGAAATACTGTAAGGACCAGAGAGCCACTTGGCTGCCTTTCTTCCTCATGAACAGCCAATGCCCTGGCTTCCCTCTCCTGCCTTCTAGCATGGTTTGAGCTGTCCAGGGTGCTTGATGGAGCCTGCTGGGTTTTTACTACTGAAGATATGGTGCGGGGAGTGGCGGAGGGGAGGAGACGTTCTCCAGGGAGCATCTTTTCTTTCCTCTCCCACCCTCTCCTCACTGTTTCCACCTAGTGTCGCAGGCAGGGATCCCTACAACTGAGAGGGCTCAGAGCCCCGAGAGAAAATCAGGTTTCTCTTCTTGACTGAAAGTCCAGCACCCAGGCCTGGGATGAATCACGGACTAGAGCACCAATTCAGGAAACACCACCAGGCTGGAAGCCTCGAGCTTCAGGATTGGGGGGAGAGGGGGGAGGCTGCTCCCTTACCTTCATGACGTTAATGCAGCTGTGTGTGCATGCAACCCCACATGCGATCCTTGGGGTTCTCAGGTGTGATGGTTCCTCTACCTTGGCCCTGAGCTATTGGGTGGATTGGTTAGAGGAGAAAGCCGGCCCGTTGTCCAGATAAACATTGGCAGGGCTTCCCTGGAAGCCACATTGAGAGCAGTGGTGTGAAATGTGTCTGGATAAACACTGTGTGCCTTAAGCGTTGGCCTCGTTCTTCTTTGCTATATTGTGTTGTTTTCTGGTGTCTGAAAGCTATTCCATCTTCTCATTGTGCTGCGTCAATAATAGGGATGAGGTACGACGGGGGAAAGTTGACCAGGTACACAGCCATCAGCCTAGCCTCTTCCTTGCAGCCATTTAGAAAGAAGCATTTATTAAGGGACCTACTAAGTGCCAGGGACTCTGTGGGAATGTTGGGGGAAAGGGAACAGCTGTGCCTTTGAGGAACTAGGAGTCTAAAACAGAGTTGAAACTCAGATGTTTACAGAAGCCAAGTCGGTAGCATAGATGGGTGAAGGGAACACAATGTGCTAACCCAGGAAGGACACATCCCCAGCCGAAGGGGCAGCTCCATGCATAAAGCTCTAGTTAGTTCTGGCCATGAGGGATTGGGACCCCAGGATTGCATTCTTTGTTTTCTAAAAGAAAGCAGAGATCCAACTTTTTATACAAAATCTTTTTTAAGTATTAGGAATATTCAGAGGATAATGGCATATGTATATAGCTGTGTATGTGTACGGGGTATGATTGTGCTTAATGAAGTAAGTAGTTAATTCTCTTACACAGAGATGGGAGATGTCAGGAGAGATTCTCGCAGAGAACTGTGACCTGTGGTGACCATAAAGGAATGGAGGCGAAGGATAAAAAGGAGAAGTGGCCGGGGTGGGGAGCTGTACTCCAGCACAGCTCTTTGGGCAGGATGGCGCTGACAGCTGATGGGAAAGGAAGCAGTGGTGAAAAGCGCACCTGGAGAGGAAAACAAGGGTGTGGTGCTGGATGATCTTCCTTCCTCTGCTGAGGAGTTTACCTTTATTCTGTGTACAGAGGGAGCTGCTGTAGGGGTTTCTTCTCCCTCTCAAATTCCAGTTATACATATGTTGGACTCCTACAGCTCTTGGATGTTCTGCGTGTGTTCTTTTGTTTGTTTGTTTTCCTCTTTTGTGTTTCATTTTGAATAATGTTGACTTATCTCTAAGCTCACTGATTCTTTCCCAGCTGTCACCAGTCTCCTGATAATCCTGTTTTTGCAATCGTGCCATTGTTTTATTTCTCAAAAACCTCAAACTCACTGCCATCTAATCCAGTCCATCTAACTCACGGGGGCCCTCTAGGGCAGGGGTCCTCAACTTTTTAAACAGGGGGCCAGCTCACTGTCCCTCAGACCATTGGAGAGCCGGACTATAGTTTAAAAAAAAAACTCCTATGCAAAAATTCCTATGCACACTGCACATATCTTATTTTTACGTAAAAAAAAAAAAAAAAGGACAAAAACACTCGGCGGGCCAGATAAATGTCCTCGGAGGGCCACATGTGGCCCGCAGGCCATAGTTTGAGGACGCCTGCTCTAGGGCATGCTTGAACTGCCCCTGCGGGTTTTCAAGACTGTAACTCTTTAAGGGAGTAGAAAGCCTTGTCTCTCTCCCATGGACTGGCTAGTGGCTTCAAGCTGCTTACAGTGGGGTTAGTAGCCCAACTTGTAACCACTAGGTCCCCTCTAGTTTCCATCTCTCAGCAGCAATTCCCTCTCCTGTTCACATAAGCTGCCTATTACTCCCCTATACTTGATGCTCATTAAAATATCGGTCATTGTTCTTGTTAAATCCCCACGTGATCCTACACCTGTATCATCTCTGAGTCTGATTCTATTGCTTGACTTGTCTCTTGAAAATGGGGTTGGTTTGATTTTTATTGTTGAGGCTGGTTTGTTGTTTTGCTGTGTGTGTGCCTCACACTTTTTTAATGAACACCGGACCCCACTGGCAGAGGGGCAGTGGAGACTTGGGTACATAATGAATCCTGGAGACAGGCGTCTTTCTTTTATCCGAACACTAGCATGGAGGTTGGCCCAATCTAGGGAGTCTGTGTTTGATTGTTGCTGCCTTGACCACTGAAGTTTAAAGAAACTTAGAGAGGTATTGTGGAATATGCACATTTCAAGATCAGGTCTCGGGTGCCAATACCTGTCTTCATAACTGACCCTCTCTCTGATAACCACTGTTGTTCCGTGACGGAGAGAGGGGAGTGCGCAGACAGGGATGTCCAAGAGGCATAATGTGGGGGGGTCATGACCACAGGTTGGAGACAGAGCCTGTGGAAATGGGGGAATGATGTAAGAAGGTGCTTATGCAGCCGCTCGAATGGGACAGTCCCTAGTGGTGCATGAACAGAGGGGGTAGTAGGTAAGCCAGTTTGATCAGGTTGCGTTTAAAAGGCCTGTGTAACATCCTAGTGGAGACGTCGGAAATCCCTGGGACAGAATGCAAAAGGGGGGTGGCTGAAAGGACTCCTGGACCCTGTGTGAGCCAGAGCACCTTGTCCTTGTCTCAGGTGGTGGCACTAATGCGGTGTTCTTTGATTACAGGCTCACCTGGACCCAAGGGGAACCCAGGCTTCCCAGGAATGCCGGGCCCTCCCGGGCAGCCTGGTCCTCGGGGCTCGATGGGACCCATGGGGCCAGCTCCTGATCTGTCCCACATTAAGCAAGGCCGGAGGGGTCCTGTGGTCAGTATGTTATTGGAGACCCACTTACTATTGGTGATTGTCTTCTCACATGCTTTCTTCCTCTGTTAAACCGGCGCCTTTTGCTTGCAGGGTCCCCCGGGTGCACCAGGAAGACACGGCTCCAAGGTAGGTCTGATGCGTGGTCTTCACAAGCCTCGGGACTCTCCATGTCAACGTACTATGCCCGGGGTCAAGTAAAGCTGGGGAAGCAGTTTGCTGTCCCCAACATGCATGTGGCAAAAGTGAGGCAGGAAAGAAAACCTGGAAGCATTGTCTTCGAAGACAAGCCCAACCAGATAGCAATGATAACAGTAACCACTCCTGAGGAAGAAATCACCCTTGTATTTCCAATAGGTTCCTATGTTCTAATGATAACCCATTCACAAACCATCAGCAATGAGGTCCATGCTGGCTGGCTCCTGGCCGTCCCAGGGATGTCAGAGCAGAGCTGTAGCCCACAGAGCTTTCAGTGGCTGATGGTGAGGCCTTCCTGCAGAGAGCTCTCTGGGTGATCTTGAACCTTCAACCTCACAGTTCACAGCTGAGCTCTTAACAGTGTGCACGACCCAAGGTTTTCTCTCTTTAGCCAGTTTTCTTTCGGAGGGTTGGGTTGGGTTTCCTTCTGGTCCCTATTCCTTTGACAAGTTCAAATCCACACCGGGAGGCCCAATCCATTCTGTGGAAACGGGTGGCTTACTTCTGAGAGCCGCCTGGGACTGGCTTCAAAAGGAAGTCAGTGTGAATGACTGGAGGAGGGGGCTGAGTTACTCTGCTGGCATTCCTCTTGTCGGAGCTGGTTTGAAAATAGAAGGCCTCGGGAAATCGGGGTGAGAGACACTTGACCCTCACCCCCGTCCCCCAGCAGTTCTGTTCAAATGAGTGGCCCTGTGCATCTTGCTTCAATCTTAGCATTTGTTTCCAATAAAAAATGTTTGTTGTTTAGTCCCGGAGGTGGTGGGTGACTCACAGGCACTGTGGTGGCGGCACCCACGTGGTTCAGAAAGCTAATCCTGGCCTTTCTCCGTCTAGGGGGAGAGAGGCGAGCCTGGGCCCCAAGGGTCTCCGGTAAGTAGCACAGAGCACCCTCAGGAATGCCATTCCCGTGAGTTGTAAGTGGGTCGATTGGCCAAAGCTGCTTGCCCAGCTGCCTCAACAGAGCCCTGCGGGCAGGAAAAGGCCTGGTTTGGATTTAACTTCCTATTTGTTTTCTGTTCTTTTTCCTCTTTTGCTATCGCTCATCTTTATGTGGAATGTCTTCTCTGAAGGTTCAAACTCCCAGTATGTCATGAGTCTGTTTCCAGGTATGTCATGAAAACCTTTGAAAGGACTCTGATGAAAAAGAAAGAAAGCTAAGACCAAACCCTGACTCGGCCTGCTTAAGAATGGCCACAATTTAGAACCCTATCCGGTCCTATCGCCGCCCCTCGACAGCAAAAGTAACAATCAGCAAAGAGGCACAGGGCTGTCCGGGAGTGCAGAGAAGAAATTAGCTGGAGGTGTGCATACCACCCCGGTCACCGGACATGAAAATCCACCATATCGAAAAGCAGAGAGTGAAGGTAACTCGGCCGCCTTTGAAGACGTCTTTGTCCTTTCTGAAGAAAGGAGAGAGCCAGGCAGTCGAGGGAGAAGCTCCACTCTTCCACGTATTCTCTGTGGGACCATGGCCACCTGACCCAGCTTCTCTGGCCCTCCCTCTCCTCCACTGGGCAAAGCCAGGGGTGGAGTCTGGCCGGCCACACTGCAGGTGGTCGTCGTGAGGGACGATGGTGTTAACACACACCAGGTGCTTCCCAGATGTAAGGCTGCAGCTGTATCCAAGACAGCGGCAGGCTCAGCAACCTTGGTATTTTTACCATCCCCCCCACTCCCTCCCCGCCACACACAGCACTACATAGAAATGAAGATTGAATATGCACTCATGATCCAGGGTCCCTAGTAACTCAGTGGTTGAGCCCTCCCCTGATAACTGAAAGGTCAGCGGTTCAAACCCACCAGCTGCTCTTTGAGAGACAGATGTGATCGTCCATCTGCTTAGACTAAGATGACAGCTCTGAAAATCCCATGGTGCAATTCTACTCTGCCCATAGGGTCCCATGAGCCAGATTCAACCTGACAGCACTAGGTTTCTATCATGATAAAATGGGTGTTGGGTCAGCAGACAAATAAAGAAGCTTTTGTTTGACTTCTTATCAATGAAACGTTGGCGTCATTGCACTCTTCGGCTTCATTGAGGTTGCAGTGACATTTTAATTATGTTCAAAATCTGATGTGTCATGTTTTTGAGCATTTAGTATGCTCCAAGCCCTTTCCAGAGGAGCCCTGGTAGCATAATAGGTTATGTTTGGGGCTACTATTAACTGCAAGGTCAGCAGTTCGAAACCACCAGGTGCTCCACAGAAGAAACCTAAGGCTTTCTACTCCAGTAAAAAGTTAC
Organism: Tenrec ecaudatus; assembly: GCF_050624435.1. Classification (NCBI taxonomy): domain Eukaryota; kingdom Metazoa; phylum Chordata; class Mammalia; order Afrosoricida; family Tenrecidae; genus Tenrec; species Tenrec ecaudatus. The sequence continues at coordinate 17,666,462 of NC_134544.1, forward strand.
AGTCTCCAAAACTCACAGAGTCTGTTCTAGTCGATCCTGCAAGGTCACTGTGAGTTGGCAGTGGCTTCTGAAAGCCCATTACCTTCTTTAAAGCCTTGCCTACAGAATCCTAGGACTGTTATAGTCTGTTTTACAGATGGGGAACGTGAAGCCCAAAGAGATTGAGTAACTTGCCCCACATCACCCAGCTAGTAAGAGGCAGGGCTGAGGTCCGCACACCAACAGAACCCTAAGCTCTCAGTCACTGTTCTGTCTTCTTAACTATCTTTCTGTTTTGTCTGCGGCGGGGGGAATTTAGTAAGTATTCTGGGGGAAGTAATTTTCTTACTCTTTTTTGATCATTTTATTAGGGGCTCATACAACTCTTATCACAAGCCATACATATATCAATTGTGTTTTTCTTACTCTTTCATCCTACCAGATTTGATAGAAAAATCCAGCACCCTCTTCGGTAAAGGTTTACAGCCTTGGAAATCCACTGGGGTGATTCTTCCCTCTCCTCTGGGGTCTGGAGGAGTTGCAGTCAGCTCAATGGCAGTGGGTTTGGGGGTCTGGATGGAGCTAGGAAGGATCAGTTCTCTGTCACCTCAACGTGCACTTGAGATGGGAGAATTGTTGGGAAGGCACCCTTGAGAGTCCCCCCGGGCTAATCGAGCCGCCTTTTTCTCCACTCCCTTGGGGTCACCAGGTTTTCTAAGGAGGAGTGGTCAGCAAGCCACTCATCTCTAAGTCCGGGACCCGTGGAAGGGCTAGCTGATGCACGAGGCCGGTCCACTGTAGTGTGACTTCCTTCCCTCCCGTGTGCGCAGGGACCTCCTGGTTCTTTCGACTTCTTGCTGCTGATGCTGGCTGACATCCGCAATGACATTACGGAGCTGCAGGAGAAGGTGTTCGGACATCAGACTCACTCTTCAACAGAGGAGTTTCCTTTATCTCAGGAATTTTCCAGCTACCCGGAAACCATGGACTTTGGCTCTGGAGACGAGTCCCCCAGAGAGAACTGAGTCCAGAGCCTTGGGGGCCCCTGGAGACTTTTCCCCTTACACAAGCCAGTGGGGTCACCCCGGAGGAACAGAAAGGAGGGTGTGTTCGCCTGCAGTTAGATTTGCTACCGAAGCACACACGCTAACCTTGGGTTTCCCAAGTGACCCTCCGAGACCCGGAGAGATGAAAATGGTTAAGAGGGATACAGTTTTATTCCCTTTGCCCGACTTCTCCCTGCTTCTCTCCTTCCAAACCTCTTTTTTCGGAGCTCCCTACTTGAGCCAGGAGAGGGAAGGGAGTGAATGAATGATTGATATACTTCTCCGGAAAGTCAGTGGGGTGGGTTACGTAGAAGCTGTTCGTGTGTTTCCTACTTTATCATGAGGTCCTGAGTTAAGTATTCTGACAGTGTCTTAAAACTTGGAAGAATATCCAAAATATGGGAAGGCGAGCAGGAAGAAAATGGGAGAACACACACACACACACACACACACACACACACACACACACACACACACTAGACTCTGGCTCTTCTAGTGTCAAAATTGGGGCAAGCAGTGGAATGTCAGGGGCGAGCTGCCCTGCACATTCCCCATGGTAAAGAGCTGGGTTTTGTCCTTGTCCGTCAAATGCATCATGAACATCCTGCCCTTTCTCCAACCTTGCGTCCCAGTTTGGGTGACTGAAAGGAGAGAGTTAAGGAGGACCAGAGATTAGGGAAGATGGAGATTATCTAGACATATATTAGAGTCATGCAGTTTAGGAGCCCTGGTGATGTCGTGAATTGCACACTGGGCTGCCACCCACGATGTCAGCAGTTTGAATCTACTAGCCGCTCCATGGGAGAAAGATGAGGCTGTCTGCTCTTGACAAGATTTACATCCTGAGAAACCCATAGGGGCGGTTCTACTCTGTCTGTGGGGTCAATGTGAGTCAGAATTAACTCAATGGCAGTGAGTGTTTTTAAAGTTTCCAGACTTTAAAGCTCACCTGTGACTGCAGCATGCATGTTCACACCATGCTTCCTCATAAATATCCTGTTGGAAGAAGACAGTTCCTCCACTGTGGGAACAAGTCCTCTATTTGGAAGGCTCTGTCTCACATGACAACAGGGAGCCCCTGGGGAGCCAGGACATTTGAAAGCTGTTTCATCAAATGTGTTGGATAATCTAGAGGTCACAGGCACGCCAGTAAAAGGGAGAGTGGCCCAGAGCGCCCTGGGGCTGGTCTGGTGCTCAGAAGGTACCATCAGGACATGATGCAGACTGACTCAACATCCCAGAGGATTCAGGGTGAAGGTGGCTGGCTGCCTTGGGCTAATGGGGCAGGATTGGGAACGTCTTTCTTGCCATCAAAGCCCCATCAACACATGCAGATCCACTCGCTCTCCTTGGTGCAAGAAGTCTTTGTGTAGGGCAGCCAAGCCTGCCAACGTTGCTGGATGAAACACAATGAAGGCTCTCTTGGTGGAGAGGGGGGGGGGGGGACAAAGTCCTTGTTTGGCATGTCCATTTTTCTTAACTAAGTGCAAATCGCAGCTTCCCCTAGCCTCCTCTTTGATCTCCCTTCTTCTGCAAAGGTGGAAGACAGTTTTCCAACCGCCCCAGTAAGCCTATTTTCCCAAGGCCTGGCCTGGGGCTGTGGGCTAGACAAATGGCTGCTAACCACAAGGTTGGCGGTTCAAACCCACCAGCTGTTCTGCAGAGAAGGATGGCTCTCTCTGCTCCTGTGAAGAGGTCCAGTCTCAGAAACCCTTGACAGGGTCAATCTGAGCTAGAGTCAACTTGATGGTCATTTGTCTGCGTTAGGGTGTTGAGGGTCTGTGCCCCAGGGTGAAGGGCACCATCAGATGCCACTTTCTCAGGATCCTCCAGCACCGGAGACCAGAGCACTCTGTGATGTTATCAGGGGACCGCTCGGCTCTTAACGGGCAGCTTATAGGTCTCTCCAGTTCCACTTTCTCAAGTGACGCTCACAACCTCTTTCGTCCACCTGTTCAAGTCTTCCTCCCTGACTTAGTGTCCCAAATGACCCTTCGAGCCCCTGAGTGGTGCAAATGGTGAAGAGCTCAGCTGCTACCTGAAAGGTTGATAGTTTGAATCTACCCAAAGGCACCTGGAGGTCTCCTTCTGAGACAGCGCAGCCACACGGAGCCCAGTCCTCCCCTGACACACAGATGGGGTGGGTCTCCTTGTGTTGGAACCAATCTGCAGCAACTGGTTTGTTTGTGTGTGTGGCTTTCTCCGTGGTCGCCCTCACCACTCTTGTTGCTTCATGGGTGTGGCATCTCCCTCTTTTTAGTTGAGAAATTGTGTGGCTTTTCATTCTCCGTCCTGGTGACCTAGGTCACCTCTCACTCTGGGAAGGGCCGTTTGAAGAGAACCACCACTTTCAATTTCCCAGCCTCTCTTCCCAGAGAGGCAAAAAGGGTCTCTCTCTCTCTCTCTCTCTCTCTCTCTCTCTCTCTCTCTCTCTCTCTCTCTCTCTCTTTCTCTTTCCAAAGCTCAAGTAGCACCAGCAGCAGCCAACCTTCCCCAGGTCCCACTCCGCCGCAGCCTGTCAGCTGGTAGCTGGGCTCCCCCCCACCCTCCCTCGACACTTCACTGCACTATTTCTTACATGAGAAAAGTCCCCGGTAGCTGTCTACTAGAGGCTTCAGGGCGAGAGAAAATCCATCCCCCGTGCTTCTTCCCCAGGCTCCTCCCTGCCCCTGCTACCTTTCCAGAGCCCAGGCCACCACCTCCCTCGGGCTTCTGAGGAGAGGCCTGGAGCAGCCGTTGGTGCCCCTATGGAATACATGTAGTGTGTACTTGCTTGGAGAATCGAGTGTTGAAAGGGGATAGATGGATGGATGGATGGATGGATGGATGGATGGATGGATGGATGGATGGATGGAAGTTAGGTACAGGCAAGATGAGAAATGGTTAAATCCATCTTATGTTTGTTTTTTAATGAGCTATCTCATTACCTTTTTCTGAATAGTGAATTGTGTTTTTAAAATATTTTTTTTATTGTCAGAGGCTCATAAAATACTGCCCAACTGCATATTTGGCCACAGGCGAGGATACTCTATTAAAAAGAATGCCCCAAGGGCCATCCTATCTGGAATTCATGAAATGATTCTAGATCCGCTCCTCCAGCCAAAGGCCCAGGCGTCAGTCTGCTATCATCTCAAGCTGCCGAGTCAGGTCCAAGCATTGTGACTCCGCAGACTTTCAACATGTGAACAACAACCGCAGGATGAGGGAGCCTGCGTGAAGCGGTGGTTCCATGCCCGACCGCCGACCACAGGCCGGCAGTTTGAAACCAGCAGCTGCTCTACCGGGAAAAGACTAGGCCGTTTCTTCTCGTCAAGAGTCAGGGTCTCAGAAGCCCACAGAGGCAGGTCTCCCCATCCTTCTGGGTCTCTGCGAGTGGGAAGGGCCTCACAGGCAGTGAGTTGTTTGAGCCACAGCGTTGGAAATCCTGTCGTCTATATACCCACGTTGTATGTGTTTTAAAAGGCGGAGTAGAAAGAGACAGTACCATTTCTACCGTATCTTACAGTTCGGCACGGACAATCAAAGGGTCACTGCCTAAGCCAGAACTTCTGCTCAAACCCTAAGGTTCCTGTTCGGGGTAAAATTGTCCACGCAGTGTTTCATGGTATGGAGGGGAGACTCTCTTCTACTGCTGCCCAACCCTTTCGTACAAATGTTGCCTGCCTTTTTTTTTTTTCCTTAGTCTGAAAAGTAAGGCCTAGACAAAGACGTACGGGGTTGCCTCTGAGTTTGGAAAACCAAATGGGTTAGCATCCGCTGATGGAAAATCCCTTTCCCCACCCAACTCCGGGGGGCGGGGGGGACTGACGGAATGGTGAGCATGTCTGTGCTAAAGAAGTGGGGGGCCCAGAGCAGTCGCTGACTTCCCTCGGCTGCTGTGTCCATTCCCAACGCTGGCCACAGACTCTCCTGGCCCGCTAACTGCAATGCCTGCTGCCAGGCATCATCAGTCCCCCATCGCCTTCCAGGGCAAGGTCACCTGGTCCTGCCCCAGCCAGCCCATCCCAGGCTTCAAAGTGAGAGCTGCCTCCTCCAGGCGCCTGGTCCTCAGGAGTGCAGAGCGGATGTGTGGGAGCGGCCATCTCCTTGGCCTGACCGAAGTAGCTGCTCCATCCTGTGGGCATCCCTCCCCAGCCTCCCTCCCCTATCCCAGCCTGTCACAGCCACGGCCAGAGTCACCCCTTGTGCGCACCCACTCCCCACAAGGAAAAGTATCTACAAGAACTGGGATCAAGCAGCTCTTTTGAGCGGAGCCATGTAGACTTATTAATAATGAATTCAGGGACCTGGCTGGAATTTTTCCTGGCACCGTCAGCAAGCTTGTTTCACCACAAATCAAAAAATCCCTTTCCATTTGGAGGAGGAGGGGGTGGAAATACCATGATTATTAAAAGCATAAAATCTTGGACCTGCCATGTGCCTTCAACAAACCCGATTGCTTTATGAAAAATCCTAGAGCATGATCCTTTTTCAAATAGCACCCTCTGCCCCCCCACCCAGGGACTCTCCCTTACGAGGATCCCGAAGCAAGCACCCTGGGGAGGTTCCTCTGTGTCTCAAGCTGGCTCTGGGGCTTGTGTTGTCCTTCCCAGTGACCAGCCCTATGCTTCTTTAGCTCCATTGCTCATTATTTATGACAGGTCCATATAACAGCCAAACTAGTACACAAACCGTTCTATGAAGGACATCTGATATGATTGTATGTGCTTAATAACAAAGTTATTTTTCTTATGTGGTTGTGTCGCGTGGTTTGTCATGAAACCAAGTCCTCAAAGGAGCCGTCCTTTCACACGACCAGGCAAGAAGATGGGGGAAACCTTCCCTGAGGAGCTGGAACCTGCTTTCAGGACCTCCCGCCTCATGGGAGCCAAGTGTGGTCGGTGTGCATCAGTCTAAATCAAGGTCTGAAGTCCCAGGACCACTCAGAGCACCAACTGCCCAGCTACCTGGGCCCTCTGGGATGCCCCCGCCCCATGGGGTTTTCAATCCAGGGACCATTAGGGGCTCCTTCGAACTCACGGGGGCGGAGCAGGGGCAAGGGGTTGCAGCCAGAGAAGCGCCAAGTCACTTTTGTTCTGTTTAGGATTAGAATGCCACCAAAGATTTCCTTTGGAGAAAGAAAAAAATATACATATGGAAAAAAGTTTAAATTTGGGAAGGAGAGAAGTCCTTTGAGTGGGTAGCTTACTCCCTCTCTGAAGACCAGGAAAAAGGAATTCTCAGCCCCCAGAGTCCTCTGGGGAGGACCCCTGCTGGTGTAGTGAGTGAGTCATTGGGCTGCCAACTACAAGGTCAGTGGTTCAAGCCCACCAGTTTCGCTGTGGGAGAAAGATGAGGCTTTCTGCTCCTGTAAGGAGTTCCAGCCATGGAAAGCCAAAGGGGCATTTCTAGTCTGTCCTACGGGGTCACTATGGTTTGAGGTAGACACAGCGGCAGTGGGTTTTCAAGAAGAGTTGTCTAAGAAATCGGGAGCAGTTTACTTCTAAGGGATTCTAGCACCTTTAGCAGGATGCTGGTGCTACCGGGCCAGTACCAACTTGGGCCAGCAGGGATACCCCGACTCCACTGATAACCCTGTCACACCCTCAGACACTCCCTGTTCTTCCTGCAGCCACACAGACTCCCACAAGCGCCCTGGGGGAATCAGCTGCTGAAGTCTGGGTGACTGTCTCATACTCACTTTTAATAGCTCATTTCTCCACCCCTCGTCATGGAAAAACCACCACGTGGACTGAACGCTGGGTGATGACCATGTCCTGGGCCTGTCGACCTCCACTGGCCACTGAGGGCTCCTCCAGGCTCCCGACTCGGTCCTGGGCAGAATGTAAGGCTGGCTGCTTCACATGGAGGACACTGAGGTTTTGTAAAAGCTGGGTTTGCTTTTGAGAGTCCAGCTTTTGACGTGGCTCTGGGAACTGCTGACAGGTCTGTTGTCCCCGTCTCTGATAGAAGCCCTTTAAAACAAACCAGACCAGGGGTGGGGGTAGGGGTGGGGGTGCCACCAAAAGTCAATGCCAACTCTTAGAACTCTATAAGATGGGTAGAACTGCCCCTGTCACTCTTTATGGGAGTAGAAAGCCCTGTCTCCTCCTAGATCGCAGCCCAGCACGTAACCCTGCGTCACCAGGACTTCTCCCAGAACCCATAAAAGGCAGGAGCACTCTCCTTCTGTTATCTTTCCAGCACTTGCTACCATGCCCAGTAACATTTCCTTAATGGATAAATATTTTATAAGTTTACATGCAAGATGTTTATTACTTTATGTAGCACGTTATAAATATTTTTATAATGACTTTGAGTTAACTGATGCCATCTATGGAAGGCCAGGCTGTCTAGTGAAGCAATAGCTAGTGTCACTCCTCTGTAAAAGAAAGAGCTTTAGAGCAAGAAGTGATTCTATAGTAAGAAGGCAGCCCAGCCCAGTCCAACTCAAGTCCCTAAGTCTGATGCTAGTCCACAAGTCCCTCTTGGAAGTCATACAGCCACATGTCGGTGGCACTGAAAGTCAACCAGGAAGCAGGAGGACCACAGGCCCGTGGGTGCAGAGTCAAGTGGCTCCCGAGCTGGTGGGAACGTGGCAAGGGGCTGGCAAGCAGGAAGGCAAAGTCGCAGAGTAGTTCCCAGAATCCCTCATTCTTACAAAAGGCCACACACCCCCAAGGAGCTGTCATCAAGCTACTCCTTGATTGACAGGTTTGACTCCACCCCTAGCCAAGAGCGTCCAGTTGACATAAAATCATCTCACTACCCCAGTGTCTTTGCAATAGTCCCATAACGGCCACACCATCATTTACACACACACACACACACACACACACACACGGACTGAGAGGATGGATGACAAGGGCCAGACACTCCCACAGTCTCGTGTCATTGAAATAGCTTTGCCCACGTGCCCTTATGTCACATACAGTCACATTTTCTCTTTACTTTTTTTCTCAACACAAGAGAAAGATGAGGCATTCTGCTCCCATAATTTACAGTCTCGGAAACCCATAGGGGGCAGGCCCACCCTGTCCAGTAGGGTCCCTCTGAGTCAGAAGCGGCCTCATTCAGTTTAGCGGGAATTAAGGCAACGAAGGAGGGGTAGAAGAGAACTCCGCCCTCCCCTGTCATCCCTGCAGCCACCCGCCAAAAGCCCTGGCCTTCCCACAAGTCAATGAGACTTGGGGCCCTTGTAGAGATGAGAGGCCATAGGGATGCCCACACTGCCCCTTCACCCCTTGTCCCGGGGGGCTGTTTTCACCAGAAATGCCTGGAGAGTCCCATCCTGGTCCCCATCCCTTTCGGGCAAGGGGACAAGCCGGCATTGGAGCCTCACTTCTGCTTCAGATTCTATTCTATTCTATTCCTGGGTTTTGACCCTCTGCTCCCTCGACCACCACAGCCATCCCATGGGAACTGCTGGGGAGAAGGCTTGCAGCAGAAGGAAGCCCTATCTCGGGGACCACGCCCTGCGAAATAAATGGCTTTCATGCTGCCCAAGGAAGGCACCCATTCCAAAGGCTGTTTGGGATTTTAACTTGGCGGTGGGCTTGTCTTGGCATGTCTCCTTCACGGTACTGCTGTCGCATGCTGTGTTGCCCGGGTCCTCGCCGAGGCTGCCATTGCCTTTCCACTCCCTGCACCCCAGCCAGATGACACCGCACCGCGCTGTGCAGCTGACAGGCCACGTAAGATGCTGCTTCTACCATCCGACTCACCGACCGTCGCTCATTGCACAGCGCAGTGACAGCCGCGGCCCAGAGCGGCGGGAAGCCATCTGCAGGTAATTTGCCTCCTGGAGAAATCCGGGCAAGAGAAAGGTACCACAAATGGAATCTGGCCCAGATTACCCAGAACGGAAATAACAGCTGGAAAACATGGGCAAAGCGAGGTCCCTCGGGCAGCCTGCTAGGACAGCAGCCAAGTGCATATCCTGGGTCACCGCTAGTCGCAGAATTCCTCCTAGGCCCCCGGGGACACTCTAAAAAGAAGTATCCTCTCAGTGGATGAGAGCCTTGAGGTCCGCGTGATTTGGGCATCCCAAACAAGGGATCGGGCTTTCAGCCGTACACGCGTTATTGTTGGAAGTTATATCAACTCTTGGCACACCCTACCCCCACCCCCGTAAGGACAGACCGGAGCATGGACAGGCCAGGTACCATCTTCATGGGGTTGCTGGAGTCCATAGCTGTGACCACTGTGTGTATGTGGGTTTCCACTGGCTAATTGTCCAAAGACCGCAGAGCTTTCTGGAAGCTCTGCTGACATCCATCCAGCGCGGGTGACCCTGCTGGTATTCGCTCCCAGCAGCACACAGGTCGCCACAGTAGAGCCACCAGAGAGAGAGATGGGTGGTGGGCAGGCATGCTTACACCCGAACTAGACTCCGTGGCCACGGCAGGGAGAAAGCGTGTGCTCCAATGGAGTCATGGTTGAGGAATAGCAGGACCCTCATGCCTGGACTTGAGCGTCCACCTGCAGGTCTCACCCAGGGTCAGGTGGGACTGTGGGCCTGCTAGGGTGCCCATAGGTGGGAGTCGCACCCTAGTCGGATGAAGCTTCCGGCAGATCCCCTCTGACCACAGTCCAGGGGCGAGAGCAGCTCTTACTATCGAAGATGATTATAAACTTGGTGATGGTGGACGGGACAACAGGATCGTGTGGTCTCTGGCCAGTCGATCTCCCTCTTGACCCACGCTGAATGTGCTCCAGGTCGGAATATGTATCGCTGGTTCTGCAACAGAAACGTCCTCTCTGGCTTATTTTAACGTAGCAGGCGGGCTTTTCAATCTTCCCTTTATGTTTATTTTGCCCTTGATGATATTGTTATGATTTTCTATCTGCTCTGTTTTTCACTATTTCTGTTTATTGTTTCCCAGTTCATGAAGCAGAGAAGTTGTGTCTGTATCCAGACAATAGCTGATGTCATGGTTCATCGGGCTGCGGTGGGGGCGTTGGGGAGCAAATCGTGAATACGGGAGGAGGGAGGGGCGCTAGAACCAGTGGTGAGGATGTACATACAATTCTTTTTCAAAGGCGACTGAACTGTGGAAATGTACGATAAGGTGAATTTTATATCCATAAAACCATTGGTTAGACCCACAGATGCACACAGATGGGAGGGACTCTCCAGGAGGCTGGGGCCGTCTACAAGGAATGAATCAGCACTGGGGGGAGGGGAGCCCGGCTTGGATCGCTAGTCTCCAGAACGGTGAACTGCGAGGAAGCACATGGCTGATCTTTACAGCCACCACTTACGGTCCTTGAGCAAAGGCGGCACGAGGAGTCCAAGACATGCGTCGGCACTTCCAACACAACGACGGGTCTCTTCTTCCCCGTCCCTGTGGACTGAGGGGGTCTACGTCACCCCCGTTCCTAGCTGGGGGACATCCCACATTGTACTAGGGTCACGTCAAGAAGTGACTTCAGCCTCACTCACAGCATTTGGATCAGGCCTCTGTCCAAGCAGGAGTGGCGCCAGGGCCTTCCCCACCTCCCCCTCCTCCCACTCTCCCACACAGGGTGTGGGGGGCTCACGGGTTGGTTGCTGTGCCAAGCCCATCTCCTCCCCTGAGTCATGAATTTCTCATAAGACAGGAATTTGCTATCTACATGGCCTCTGAGGGCCGGGGGCTATGTTTAGTGCGCAGCAAGAGCTCAGAAAATGCTAACACAAAGCAACCGGATACTAAGCAGACAGCCATTGTCGCATCTGTTCTGGCTCATAGCAACCATAGGTGCAAGAGAAGGAGACACTGCTGGCCTCACCATTGTTAGGTTTGAGGTCGCTGGTGCAGCCCTTGGGCAATCCATCTCAATCCCGAGGACAGACCTGGTGGGGTAATGTGTCCAAAGCAAGGGAGATGGAGCTATCTTCACTTCTAAGGTTCACGCTGACTGTCCCTCTCCAAAGACAGACTTCTGGACCCCAGTTCCTTGCATTCAGGCACTTACTCAACAAATGTGCGTTGCACGTGCCCATGAGACCCACCCTGTGGTGAAGCCCGGGATGCTCTGGGTACTAAAACCCGCCCTGCCGACCCCCGTGCCCCGCTCCCCACTGAATACAGGCACAGCCTGCATCAGTGCATATCAAAGCCCACCCCCCTTCACTTTGCTGCACACTTTCTCCTTTCACCCAACTGGGGTCTTCACCCCAGATGTTATCACCTCTTCCAACTCCCACCCCCTTTAAGGACAAGCAACCGTCTCCACATTGGAAACAGCTCAAAAAGGGCTCTGACCAAGTTTGTGCTTAGAGATGAGTTTAGCAAGCTCAGGACACAGAATGTTCCTACTGAACCAAACTGTGTTTAAGATTCCACACTAAGGTGGACTAGGATCCCACAGTCTCACATGAGCACCATTGTACGTTAGGGGGCATTCCCTCCCCACAGGGAGGAGGACCCGTTCAGAACTGTCCCGCCCGCCGCCACATCCCACACAACCCCAAGCTTGGTTGGAAAGAGACTGAGAGAGGAGGAGGTGTGGGCATCCTTGTAGAGAGTGCAGTGTTCCTGATGACATGTTTGACCCCACCCGGGCGGCAGGGAAGCTGGGGTCTCGGTTAGCCAAAGCTACTCCAACAGAAATAGCACAATGGTTATACCAAACATAAATTTATTCTTCCCCAGTTTCCAAAAACACGAAACACACCGTCATTGACTTGGTTCCCATAGTGACCCTACAGCCCACAGTGTAAGCTCTATGCCGCCAGGGCGCCTCTTGCACAGTTTGGCAGGCAACAAATCCAAGGTCAGGGAGCCAGCCCATTGGCCTGCTCTGGACAAAAGTCCTTGTCTTTTCCACCTCTGAGGGCCTGGTATTCCCTGGAGGTCTCCCTGTGTCTTGGCGTCCATCTTTCTCTGTATGGAAGTACATTGTTTCCCAAATTGGGTGATACTGCCCCTGGGGGCCACTTCAACAGTTCAGGGTTGGCAGTGGGTGGGGGACATACCCTGTTTCCCTGAAAAGAAGACATTGTCTTACATTAATTTTTGCTCCCAAAGATGCGCTAGGTCTTATTTTCAGGGGATGTCTTATTTTTCCATGAAGAAGAATATGGTGCACATTTATTGTTTATTGTTTTATTAAATGAGACCTCGCACTTCCTGTCTGCTCCGGCTGCACTGCGGCCAACAGTGAGCTGTGCGGCTGCGCCCACTGCTACGGTCCAGAGTCTAGACTTACAGTAGCTTCGGGGGGGCCTTATTTTCAGGAAGGTCTTATTTTAGGGGATATCTTACTTTTGGGGAAACAGGGTAGTACAAAAGTCTTTCATTGTTAAGAGGGTACTGAAGAAATTTTTTTTTTCTGAAAAGGAGGCAGTAAACCAAATAAGTTTGGAAACCTCTGGCTAGAAAGATCTCAACACAAGGACCTTGGATCCAAAAGACACAATCTGTTCAGAGCTCTTCCTTCTTGGCGATAGTAGATCTCTTGATCTACTTGATCTCTAAAAAGCCCTCATGGCATCATGATTGAGCATTGGGCTGCTGACTACACAGTCAGCAGTGAGAAACCAACAGCTTCTCTGAAGGAGAAAGTTGAAATGACACGTCTCAAACACTCAGAGGGGCAGTTGGACCTTGTCCCTGTGAGTCAGAGTAGTGAGCTCTGAGTTAACTTGAGCGGCGCAGGGAGGTTTCCCTTACATCGGAGCAGGGCTGTGCTCTGAGTAAGGGTGTTGTATCCCTCCCACCTTAAGTCCTGTACAGCCGATCACATCTTGGAGGCAATGGCTTGCTGCATCCCTACCTACCGCGTTACATCATTACATAACTGACAAGCCCAGCAGAAGCGAGAATCGTGGCCCAGCCAGGTTGGTGCACGGACATACAAGAGCCTCAAAATGACCTTGGGGAAGATGATGGCATTTTCCCCATTAACTTTGTGAAGGCCCCTCACAATGGGAGACACGCTCCAATCCAGGACGGTAGGTGGGATTACTAACTCTGAGACCCCGAGGGCAGGAACCCCCAGAGGATCACTCACGAGGACCCTCTCATGGTGTCAGCAGGACTGGACGTGGGCTCAGTTGTCAGAAGTAGCACTCACAGCCCTTTGTGTCTGTGGCCACACAAGCAAGATCAGGTGCACTCAGCCTTAGGAGCAGGGTCCAGGAGGCTAACAGGGTGGCATGTCCACCTGTCCAGTGTCTGTACTCCCCATCCGCGGAGGAAGAGAGGTCCTGGGCTTGTGCCCCACTGAGTGAGGAGCCACAGAGGGAAGTACCTGCCTCTGGTAAGTTGGAGGCCTGATGAGAGTGGCCTCTTGTACAGGGCTGAAGACCTGAGGTTTCGTGCCCCTGGGAAGAGAGGAAGATGAGGACCATCCCAACCCACCTGTAGGCAGGAGGACCGGCATCCACATGAAGGAGAGGGGAAGGTGGAGCCACAGAGCCAGAGCCCCTTACTCACCTCCAACACACCCAGTCACATAAGCTGGCCCTGACATCTCCTGCCTCTTGACCCCCCTCCAGAAGCCTGAGTTAGTAGAGGCCTGGGTAGAAGTGTCTCAGAACCACACCCCCGTCTCCCTTCCGAAGAGCCAGAGTCACAGCCCTCGTTGCCCAATGCTGAGTCAAGTTCAAGATTAAAGTTTTGTGAGGTTTTTGTTTCTAAGACTTTATTTTAGGAGGGAGGGAGGGAGCCCTAGAACTGATTGTGATGGTTTACATACAACTCATTTTAAAAGCAATTTAACCACGGAAGTGTATGCTATGTGAATACTGTAATCGAGAAAACTACGAAAATAAGAAAGAAACCAAACCTGGCCCCGGGGGAAGGGAGGTTGCTCAAGGGCACAGCAGTGGCGGAGTCGTTTGGGAACGGATATGAACAGCGGCTGCACAGCATGAAGAGTCTAGTCAATGGCACGGAATCATGCAAGTAGAAGTTGTGGATCTGGAGACTGCTTTGTTGTGTACATTTTTGCCACGATTAGAAAAAAATAATGACATGAATCACAATGAGCACAAGGAAGAAGAAACTGTTCTAGAATTGAACAACAGGAGAAGGAGAGGCGGAAATGGGATGTGTGGTGAATCGCCGTCTGGAACAACTGCCTCCTTTGCGCCATGAGTCCATGGTGCCAGGAGCCACCAGTACTGGGCATTTTGATCACAGATTTTACAGAAGAATCCTGGTCAAAAGGAGGCTATGCAGGACGGAATTTTTAAACCTCATAGAATCCACACTTCCTGGATCCATAGAGGCTGGATCAACCCTCGGCTCTAGGCCCTTTCGAGCAGGAATAAGTCTTCCTAAAACCAAGCAATCATTTAGCTGAGTGACTAGAGACTGTTCGCCGTGAGCGTGATGCTCTTATAAGATCAAATGGACTTCAACTTGAAAGATTAGGTAAGAATGGGAGTGGACTGAGAGTTGGTATTCATGGGGGAGGGCCCTCTGAAAAGGAGGCTGGGAATGTTTGCACAAACCAGAGATTGTCACCAGTGTCTGGACGGTGCATGATGTCAACCACCACCACGACTCACCACCGTCAAGTCGATTCCAACCCACAGCGACCCTACGGGACAGAGCAAAACTGCCCCTGGGTTTCCGAGACTAAATCTCTGCCGGCACTCATTTTGTGCCATGAGTTGATGCTGACTGATGGTAGAGCAGGAAGAAAGGGGAGCCAGGGTCCCTAATGGGACCGCTACCCCAACCCTCAGCCGCCTACCCTGGGTTTGTGCAGGAGAGAAACGTGAACGTCCATGTCTCCCAAGTCAAGGGAATTATGGGTAATTGGTGGAGGTGAGTAGCATGCAGTCAAGCCTAGTCCAATCTGATGAGACCTCTAGGCAAATCCTCTGCAAGTGAAGATATGCAAATCCCCAGCCCTGGCTGGGGACCTCCAGAAGCGAACACAGGGCCTGGGGTGGAGAGAGCACCATCGACTGGGGGAGAGGGGACAGTCAACCAGCACTGGCCCCTGGCTGTTCAGCAGCCTTCACAGGTGGGAAGATACATTCTAAAACTGGAGCCTGGTTGTGGCAGGGAGGAGCTCTGAGGGGCCACTAGCCCCCACACTTGCTTTTCTCCCATCCAAAAAAATCTAATCTTGAGGGAAGGGGATTCACCCAAAGACCCACTGCCTGCAATTTTTATGGAAGCTGATAGTCTCGTCTTTCTCCCAAGGAGTGACTGGTGAGTTTGAATCCAGTACCACCAGGGCTCTGTGAGAAGAAGGGAGGGTAGGGAAAGAGGTTAAATACTAGAATCTATAGAGGTGCCTGTTGGTTCTTTGGGACTCTGCTCCCCAAAGCCTAATAAGAAGAGTTGAAACTGAGAGGTACAGGGTGAACACCAAGACCCACACCCAACCCAAACCAACCCAACCCCAAACCCAAACTATACACAATCCAAACCCAACCCAAACCCAATCCAACCCAACCCCAAACCCAATCCAACCCAACCTACACACAATCCAAACCCAATCCAACCCAAATCAAACCCCAAACACAATCCAACTCAACCCACACACAATCCAAACCCAACCCCAAACCAAAACCAAAAAAACCCAAACCCAATCCAACCCACACACAATCTAAACCCAGCCCAAAGCAAACGCAAACCCAATCCAACCCAATCCACACACAATCCAAACCCAAACCAACCCCAACCCCAAATCCAATCCAACCCAACACAAAACCCAAACCCAACCCAAACCTAAACTCAACCTAACCTAGTACCCCAAACCAAACCCTGCCCCAAACCCATACCCAACCAAACCCAACCCAAATGTAACCCAACCCAACCCAACCCAAACCCAACTCATTGCTGTGGAGACCGTTTCTACTCCTAGTGACCCTGTGGTACAGCGTAGAGCTGCCCCTGTCTCCCTTATAGAGTTTCCATGGCTGTAATGTTTATGGACACAAACTGCCATGCTCTGATGGAATGGATAGTGGTCTTGAACCTCAAACCTTTGAGTTAGCAACTGAGGAAAAAGGCACTGGGCCACCACCCCCTCTCGCCCCCTCACACCCCAAGTGAGAAGTTGTGTAGGAAGGGAGAGGTTGGCCCAGGGTTCTCACACAGGGGTGCCCATCAGAACCCCCTGGTGACAGAAAACACCAGGCCCTAGCTTCAGAGTTAGCAGTTGAGTAGCTTAGGTGGGGCCCTAACATTTGTGTTTCCAACCATCCCAAGAAGCCACCTTTGAGAACCACAGAAATAAGGACCTACGAACAGATGACTTTGGGCGGCTAAACGAAAGACTGGCAGGCAGAACGCCCCAGCTGCCCGTGGGAGAAAGACAAAGCTGTCTGCTGAGTTGATTTGCAGGCTCTGCCCTCCAGGGCCTCTCCGAGTCACGGCTGGCCCTCTGTGGCAGGTGGAGACAGAGGATCCCTTTCAAGCTTGGCTTCTCTTTGGCCGGGAGGTAAATAAGTAACGTGTGTCCGTTTGATTTCCTCCAAAACACAATGAGAGCGCTGCAGGGTGCACCTCGTTTTAAGAAGGAGGACAGAAACCAGCCTGGTCTGCAGGGGCCTGGCCACCAAGACAAGGCAGTGGGGTGACAGGAAGGTGGGGCAGGAGGGGAGGTGCGGTGGGTGGGAGAGTCGGGGCAGGGTGGGGCGTGTTGGAGGGAAAGTCTTAGGGCGAGAAGGTAGGGCCAGCTCTGCCCAGTGAAAGAAGAGGGAGGGAAAGAGTAAACACAGTTTTAGGAAAAGGCTTGGGTCACAAACTCCTCTCCTGGTGTTCGTTTGGCAGAAATGCATGCAAATCTCCCCTGGAACACGCACCGTGGAGAGCATTCAGTGTGCGGATCAAAGTTCGCCGGCAGAGTCTGTTTTCATTGGAGAAGCTGCCCGGTGCACAGACAGCTTTGTTCCTTAGCCCTATGGTTTCCCAGTAGGGCAAACTATTTTCAAACAAATAAACAAAAGACGCTTTAAAAAAAATGCATCGGGCGTGCAGTCCCGGTCCCCGTTATGTACGGAGGCAGAGAGAGCGGACTCCGGTCCCCTCGGCGTCATGTCTTCGGTGCCGGCGGCTGCCCATCCGCCGGTTCTATCCTCTAGCGCCGGGACAAGGACCCGGGAAGAAGAAAAAAAAAAAATGCATCGGAGCAAAGGATCTGGATTTAAATTGCTCCGTTTCTGTTCCAGCAGAGTAGAATGCACAGCGAGACTCAACGTGTTCTTCTTCCAAACACAGGCTTCCTGGCAGGGCCAGCCAGTGTTCGCTTCCTCTCCCTCCTGCGCTGTGCTATTTTAAGGTCAGGACCATGTGGGCTGTCTCCCCAGCAAGGTGGGTCACATTCAACCAATCCTTTGAATTGCTGATTTCTTGCTGAGAAGTTGTGTGGGGCTTCTGCCATCCCCTTACCTTAAACAGGGGTCTCCAAGTCCCAATGTACTGGAATATTCTAGATGCAGGGTTCAGAGAGTGAACTCCCTTTGAAAACCTTACAGCAAGGGGTAAAATTCATCAGGTATCCTGTGGAGGTGTGTGTGTGAGCAGTCAGAAAACCGGGTGGGGGGAAATTCCGAAGGCAAGAAGAGACAGCTAAGCAATGACGCATCGGACTGGGGTATCTGCTGGTCTCTGCACCCTGGAACCTCCCCCTCAAGGGGCCGGGGATGTGTGGACTGGACACAAGGCCTGGGCCAGAGAGGGGAGAGTGTGGACTAGAGGCCCAGCCCAATGCCTTGGACACCCACAGTGGGGTGTGCTGGGTGGGTGAACTAAGGTACACAAGCCCGTAGAGGGAACCAGTCACCAAACAGATCGCAAGTCTGACTTCCAACTACTTCTGGGACCTGATGTTTCCTAAGATGAAAATATAGTTTAAAATAAGTCCCAGGTGGATAGCTACAATATGAGAACCCGACACACCTCAGCCCCTTAGTGACTTTGGGACCTCCTTCCACTTACCTGCCAGACGAACACGCACCTGTCTGAGAAGATGTACATGGAGAGAGCTCCTGAGAAGCAAGGACGGAGAGACTTTGCGTCACGTACTTTGGACATGTTGTCAGGAGAGACCGGTCCCTGGAGAAGGACCTCGTGCTTGGTAAAGTCGAGGGCCAGCGGAAAGAGGAAGGCCGTCAGGGAGATGGGCTGACCCAGTGGCGGCCGCAATGGGCTCAGGCACAGGAACAATTGTGAGCATGGCGCAGGGCCGGGCGGTGTTTCGTTCCGTTGCACAATGTCGCCTAACAACAACATAAGTCACCTGAACTTCAAATGCCGCTGGAACCAAGCCAGCACTTACTTCCAAGGTTCCTCTGTACTTGTGGTGATGAGACATTAGAAGTAACGCTATTTAATCATATTGATGCGAACGAGGAGGTCTGAGCGGAGACCGGAAGCCCATCTGGAGACAATTGGACATCCCCTCACGGAAGGGTCACACGGAAAGCTCGAGCCAGCCAGGGTACAGCGTAGCAACGATGGAACACACGACACTCCTCTAGCTCAGCGGTTCTCACCTTGCTCCTGCCGCGACCCTTTAACACAGCTCCTCATGTGTGGTGACCCCCAACCATAACATTATTTTCATTGCTACTTCATCACTGTCATTTTGCTACTGTTGCGAATCAGGCGACCCCTGTGGAAGGGTCGTTCGACCCCCAAAGGGATTGAGACCCACAGGTTGAGAACCGCTGCTCTAGTTCTTTAATGCTTCCCCCCACCCCCACCCACTAGTATGACCCCACGTCTACCTCACAAATCCGGCTAGACCTGAGCATGTACACTGGACCAGATAAGAGCTCTCAACACATGGAATTCAGGACAGATAAACCCCTCAGGCACAGTAGTGGGAGTAGTGATACCATGAGGGTAGGGGGAAGGTATGGGGGAGAAGGGGTAGAAAGGGAACCAATCACAATGATCAACGTATAATACACACACCCCCAGGGTGACAAACAACAGAAACATGGGTGAAGGGAGACAGCAGATGTGTTAGATATGAAAATAATAATAATTTATAATTGATCGAGTGTTCGTGGGAAGGTGAGGGAGGGAGGGTGAAAAATGAGGAGGTGAAATCAAGGGCTCAAGTAGAATGAAAATGTTTTGAAAAGGATGATGGCAACATATGTACAAATGTGCTTGACACGATGGATGGATAGATTGTTATACTGGCTGAAAGAGTCCCCATTAAAATGATTAAAAATAATAAAGACTCTATTTAACCTAGTGCCGGATGGACAGCATCGCTTCCCGGCCATCCTCAGTAAACAAACAAGCCAAGCTCACTTCCGTCGCGTCTGGTCCACTCCTAGCGAGCCTGCAGAGCTGCCTGGTGAGTTTTGAGGACCATGATGCTTCACGGGAGTAGAAAGCCCCACCTTTCATCCACAGAGCGGCCGGTGGGTTCAGACTGCTGGCCTTGTGGTTCACATCCCAACGTGTAACCACTAGGCCACCAGAGTTCCACTGTCCTTACTGGGAGGGCCTAAAAAGCCAAGCCTTTCACAACGGTGTGAATTTACAGCATCTAATTAAAGCTCTCGAGTCTCAGTTTTCTCTTCTGAGAAATGAGGAGAATGGATTTTTTTTCACCCCCTCACAGAGCCATCCGTGTACTAAGTAACACACTCAAATAGGTGGACCTTTAAGAACCTTATCAAACCCAAAAGAAAATAAATCAGACCCACTGCCATCCAGTGGAGTCCGATTCATCTGGACCCCTGTGTCGGGTTTCAGAGACTACGTTTCTGCAGGATGAGACTGCCTCCCCTCTCTCCAGAAGAGATGGACTGAACCCACCACCCGTGCCTGTCGGACAAGCTCATTCTTCTTCTCCAGCGCCTTCTGCATTTCCCAACCACACCAGCAGGAGGAGCCCTTGACTCACGCGGTAGCCCTACATCCCAGCCACCAGAGGCATTAATTTTCTTGGGCTTCAGTCCTTCCATTCCAACAGGCTTCGCTCAGAGAGGGGCGCAGTCGTCGCTGTCCCTCTGAGCTGTCGCTTTAAGTTCTGAGCTACCTGTGAGGGGGGCCAGGTCTGCCCTGGTTCAGGTGGAAGGCAGGGGAGCTTGGTGTCTGGACCCACTTATATCCTAGGTGACTAACCAGAACTACCTTCAACAGCCCGCCCCCACTTCTTATGTATCAGAAAGAAATAATCACCTTACCTATCAGAAAGAAACCATCAGCTCCCAAGAGCTATGAGGTGACTCCGTTGCACGGGAAGGGACGGTAGGAGACAGGTGTGGGCGAAGAGGTAAGGGCCTTATCGCTTACACAGCCTGTGAGTGGGCACCCTCACGACCGGCCTGCATGAGTGTGCTTTCCGACTGGCACGTTCTCCCCACTTTCACTCCATGCCCTCTGTGCCCTGCCAGCTCCCTTCCCCGGCAGCTTGATGTTGCCGGTGTCCTATCTGCTCGGCATCGCTGGGGTTTTGCTGTGGACAACCGGTGCCTCTCTTCTGCGATGCCCGCCGTGCCTGCTCACCTTGCTGTCTGAGGAACTCATCCCTGGGCACAGGTAGCTGCTCGGTGGTTAGCCAAAAGGTTGGTGGTTGGCTTAGGAGGGGCCTGAGAAGGCAAACCAGGTTATCTTCCGGAAGGTGAGCGCCGGGAACCTTGGGGTGCAGTTCAACCCCACAACAGGAGGGGGCACCGGGTGGTGAGACCAACCTGACAAGAACCAACAATATACCAACCAGCATGCTGTCCCCACCTAATATAGACAGGCCTACAGACGCCAGGAAAAAAAGACTCAAATCTTTCTACCAAAATGAGCGATCGAATGGTGGTGAGACTATACTCCATCAGAGCCAAAAACAAGCTCACAAGACCCAGAAAAACAAGGCAGCTCTTGGGCCCTGGCTCTCCTTCCAGTCACCGGAGACAGCAGAACTCAAAGCAAAGCCATTGTGATTGTGTCATGTGTTGAAATTCTCAGAGTCAATGGCTCCAGATGCCAGGAGGTCATTCCCCCAAAAAACAAACTCACTGCCATCGAGAGGTGCCAACCTGTCATGACCCTACATAGGACAGGGTAGAAGGGCCCCTGTGGGTTTACTCACTTTCCTCCCAAGGAACAGCTGGTGGTTTTGAACTGCTGGTCTTGGGTTTAGCAGCCCAATGCATAACCACTACCCCACCAGGGTTCTGCCCTTCTTCATAGATGCCCTTAAATGTGCAGCCGCAGAGACAGAATGGGTGGGGGCAACTCAGAGACCGCAAGCCACATGGGGTTGGTGGATGACTCAGAAAAGGTCAGACTGCATTTAAGTACAGTCTTTCCTGAATTTGCACGGCGCTATTGTGGGTTCACAGCATAAACAGTCATGTGCTGCTATGTCAAACAGAGTTAGGCGCAAGGCTCCCAGGTTCTTTGACACCTCCCCTCCTGCACCCCGTGTTTCCTCAAAAAGCTCTGGGGGCAGCATGGCTGCTGCTGAGAATCCCAGATGGGGAGTGGGGCAGAGTTGGGGAAGTGCCTTTCCAGAACTCCTAGAAGGCATTCGATTCCCAGGGTGATTTCCAGCGGCAGAACCCAAGACTCTCACACGCGTAGCCCCAGAGTTGGTTACAATTCAGAGCCTTGTCGCAGGGTGATTCTGACCCAGCTTCCTATAGCTAGATGGAGCCACCACCAGCCCACCCAAGTCAACCAGGGGGACACAGGGCCATTCCCCTGAATCAGCTGCCACCCCAAACCCCAGCTCCCAGAACAAGCCTGGGAGGGCCCCAGGCTCTCTGAAGTTACTTCTAAGTCGCCAACATAGGTTCCCTCTCGTGGGCTCTCGTTCATCACGTGTGCTGCCCACATCACGGTTCGGATCCTCACTGTAATCACCGCTAACAGTCACAAATCCAGCCGTTACTAAAATAACAGAGGTTTGATTCATTGGCAAGAGCCCTGCCCTTTTTCTCCTCCTTTCCTTTATTTTCCAGTTTCCTCTGATGGGTTGCGATATGTTTATTAATCATAAACAACTGCCTAAAAAGCCCATCTTTCTCCCAAGGAGCGATTGGTGGTTTCAAACTGCTGACCCTGCAGATCACAGCCCAATGTGTAACCACTACGCCACCGGGAGCTCATCGTCCTAGAAAATACCTTTAGTAAACATACTGACTGTTTCCGACTTAAGACGACAACACCTTCTTGGCTTCATCCATAGTACGTCCCAGAGGACCGAGCCTTGGTTGGTTCGGCTTGGAATTGCTCTCTGCACAGCTCCCCCTGGCAGGGGAGGAAGATGAGTGTGTGTCACGTGGATTCTGGTCCCAGGACAACTGAGAGCGGAGTGTGTGCCTCTGACCCCTCACAGAAGGATTGTCATGAGGCTCAACGACCACCCTGCCGGCCATTCGAGGGCCTGGCCAGCACGGGCCATCAGCGTGGACCCTCCCTGGACTCCCTGAGTCCATTCCAACTCGTGCTGCGTGTCGCCGGGTAGAACTGCTCTGAGTCTTCCCAGGACGGTGACACTTCAGAAATGCTTTGCCACAGCTGCCTTCTGAGTCTCTCTCAGTTTGGCCTTGCCAGCCTTCTGGCTCGAAGTTGAGCCTTTCCCTTGGTACAGCATCTTCTAAAGCAGGATGTCCTACAAATCAGAGGCCTCTCCCGGTGACTGACAACCGAGTGGCCGTGGGGACAGACATTGTTGTTATTGCCTGTGCCCCGCAGACACACCCTGGCTGTGTGTTCTCACCACCTCCCTTGAGTTCTGAGCATTCATGAGCCATCAGCCTATGTCTGCAGTTCAGACTTCACCCCTTTCTCTGGAAGAGAACATGAGTTTACTGCTCATCACACCCCACCAGCTGCCACCAGCCCAAGATGCAAGTGGCGGTCGGGAGGATGTGAGTGAGAGACTCACGTGTTTGCTTCTCTCTCTCTCTCTCTCTCTCTCCACTTCTCCAATGACTATGACTGATGTGTGGCTTGAGGTAGGGGCTTTCCATTTAGTATATTTAAATAACTTTTGTTTAAGGCGGGGCAGGGGGAGGGAGACATTTTTTCTGCCCAGGGCCATTTGAATATATCTGTAGCATCATTCGCAGGCCATACAAAATTATCAACCTAAAAATTAGCCTCCTCCATTTGGCCAGACATTTCAAAGAACTCGCTCCTAGTGTGAAGCCTTCAGACGGACGGTGGTGCTGGAGAAGCCGATGGAAAGTACCGTGGCTGCTCAAAGGACAAACCAGCCTGTCTTTGGAAGAAGTGCAGCCAGCATGCGACCAGGCCTTAGAGGCCAGGGTGGCGAGACGTCATCTTACATCCCTTGGACATGTCGTCAGGCGAGGCCCGTCCCTACAGAAGGACATCATGCTTGGGAAAGTAGATGGAGAGTGAAAAAGAGGAAGGCCTTCAAGGAGATGGCGTGACACCAGGGCTTCAATGGTGGGCTCAAGCCTGGGAACAGTGGGGAGGGTGGGCAGGATGTTGTTCTGTGGTGCCAAGGGTCACTACGGCTTGGACCTTACTCAATGGCACCTACTGACCACAATGTGATGGCTGGAACTGCTTTTCGTGGGTGAGGCGGGTGATGTTGGCTGGTCCTGGTCATGCCCCCAGGGCTCCTCGGCTCTGACACAGAGGGGCTCACAGTGCGTCAACCTGGTGGACAACAGCGGGTCTCGGTACTGGGTGCCACCCAAGAGCAGAAAACAATCCAGGAAAGGATGGCGGGAATGACCAAGAGCTCTTTTCCAGAACGTTTTTAAAGAGCTCTACGGAGCCCTGGTGGCATGGTGGGATACAAGCTGGGCTGCCAACCTCAAGGTCAGTGGTTGGAAACCACTAGCCTCTTGTTGGTACAAAGACGAGGCTTTCTACTCTCATGCAGTGCTGTTGCCATGAGTCAGGAGGGAGTCGATGGCTGTGAGTTTGGTTTTGTTTGGAGTGGGAAGTGGACTGCTAGCCAGTTGCAAGGTTGGCAGTTCAAACCCACCAGCTACCCCCCAGGAGAAAAACAAGGCAATCTGCCCATGTAAATGTCCCGAAACCCACCGGGGCAGTGCTGCTCCGTCCTAGGGTGTCTCTGGGGGGTCAGAAGTGGGTGGGTGGGCTGGACATAAGCTAGACTTGCGGAGAGTCTGAGGGAAACACTGAGAAATCTAAGACGTCTCGTTACTAAGGACTCATTACTGAGGGAAGGCAGAGGAAGTGGCTGGGAGTGGCCTTGGGGCCCTTGAATGTCCACAGGTGGTGTGACTTCTTGGGGATCGAGCCACCATCAGGCTGGACTCTGTCAGTGGGCTGTGAGGCTGGCTAACATTTGCTTTAAAACACAGAGGCCGAGGTCTGCTGAGGGTCCCGGGTGAGTGAGTGGGTGAGTAAGTGAGTGAGTGAGTGACTGAGTGAGTGAGTGAGTGAGTGGTGGGGAGGCTTTGCTTGTAGAAAATCCCTTGATACTTGGACGTTCCATGATGAGCCAGGACCGAGCAGGGTGGCCCACTGTCTTCTGCAGCTAGAGGAACAAGCCATGTGAGCTGGCGCTGGCGCTCCCCACCTCCGGAGCGAAGCCCCTACCTTACCCGTAAGCCGCAGGGAATGCCCCCCTGGAACCTGCTGGGGTCTGGCCGCTGCCCGGCCTCTCCCCTCCCCTGAGAGGGTCCTTCCTCTCTCGGCCTCTCCTTCTTTTGTGGCCTGTTCGTTCCCACGGGCTTCTTTTCTCAGTATTGCAATTGGTTGCTGCTGACCTATACTTGAATCCAAATATTTGTGCTATTCAGTGTGAATTGTTCATTCAGCCAAGTGCTTGCTTCTGTCTGTGTGCTTTGGAGCAGACTGAATGGGTTCCTTGACTAGCTGATGCCGTAGCGCCTGGTCATTAGTCGGGTTTGTTGGAATCAGCCAGATGCAGAAAGTGAGGAAGAGGAGTGGGGGGAGGCACAAAGGGGCCGTGTGCTGGTGAAGGGCGAGATAGTGCCCCGTGGCCAGGGCCCAATTAGAAGCTGTATCCAAACCCCAAAATCCAAACTCACTGCCATCAAGTCGATGGTGGCTCAAAGGGCCCATGCAGGACAGGTTGGAACTGCCCCTGTGGGTTTCTGAGACTGTCATTCTGTGGGAACAGGAGGCCTGTCTCTCTCACTCAGAACAGCTGGTGGTTACGGACAGACTGCTACCCTTGCAGTTAGCAGCCCAACGTGTGACCACTACACCTCCAGGGCTGTCCGGGGTCTTCAACAGGGACACGTGCCGAGTGGGGAGCACTGGCGTCATGGATCAAAGGCAGGGAGACCCCTTGAAGGTGCACTGTCGTACAGACTCGCCGGCAACTTCTCAGTCTCCTGGGAGACACATCAGCATCTGCTGTTGGAGCTGGCTTTCTGGTGGGTACCCCTCAGATCAGGACACAGGAGCACAGCAGCTGCCCTTGTGAAGAGTCTGCCCCCAACTGACTGCTGGGTGTTTCTGTCCACGCTCAAGCAGACCTTTGATGAGCAGTATCTCATGCCACTTGTCTGCACTATCCCTACGACCTGGAAATCCACGGGGGCCATGGGAGCCTGAGGGTCAAAAAGGAAGGTCCTATGTGGACCGCCTTGCTGGCGGCTGGCATCTTGAAGGAGCAGTGGAAAACAGCCCTGAGTCTGTGTCCAGCAATGCCCCAGGTCGGGGTGGTCTGTGGACTCCCCAATGCATGTGGCTGGCATCTGCCTATTTCAAAGTCTAAAGGAGAGTGAGCTCTGGCCCAGCTCCGGGTCCTGGACAATTCTGGTCCCGACATTACAAGCTCAAGTCTTCAGAAATGGTCAGAGAAAGACCGCTAGACGAATATGGAGAAGTGAGACTATAACAGGGGTGGTGAGGACTGGGCCACCCCCACATTGTGGAGACTGGATTTAACACGGAGCATCGCACGCAGTGGGTGACACTGCTGGGACTTGCTGCTTCCTTCCAAACCAGACCCACTGCCAGCAGGTCATTCTAGTACAGACTTCACAGGGTTTTTGAAGAGCTAAATGGAGATACTATCCAAGTATTTTAAACTGGGTCAAAACTATTCAGTAAATGTTGGATATTATTTTTATCCTGTATTTAATGTATGTGGCCTAAACAGGTTAAGCCATCATAATTTTAGATGTATTTTTCCATTTATTATAAACTCAAATTTATTATAGACTCAATGCTTTTCCCTTCATGGTTTTATCCATTTTTTAGTCATTTTATTGACATATGCTTTACATATAATATAATTTAGTCATTCAATCATATTAAGAAGAATTGTGCAATCAATTTCAGGACATTTTCTTCTCCTGATTGTTGTTAGCTCCCCATTTCCCCCAACCTCTGCCATGCCCTGAGGAATTATTAATCCACTTATTCTCTCTATAGATTTACTGGACCTGGATTTTACATACAGAACATCACACAAAGCACAAACAGCAAGCAAGCAAATGAAACCAACAATGACTGGGGGGGGGGGGGGGGAGAGGGAAAAGCTCCAAATAAAAAGAAAGTAGAAACTATTAAAAATGGAAACATCTTAAATTGGGTCGATTGGGCAAATGGTAAGGTCTCACATTGTAACCTAACTCCATCTGCCATGACCGAGTTTACAGTGCTCTCTGTTTGACAGCAAGGGTCTTCACAGCCCTGGACTGTGGTCGGGGGATTCACTGGAGGCTTCATCCCTGTGTGGTTGGTAGACGCAGAAGAGTCCTCTCTGACTCACATCGATCCTAGTTACCCCAGAACAAACACAGTCCAGTCCTGTGCCATCCTCACCATTGGTCTTGCCTCTGAGCCCATTGCTGCAGCCACTACATCAGTCCACCTCATCAAGGGCCTTCCTCTTGTCCCTGCCTCCTCCACTTCTCCAAGAAGGATGTCCTTCTCATTCAGGGACTGATCTCTCCTGACAACATGTCTGTGCTAGTCTGGGTACTTTAGAGAAACAAATCCACGGAAACTCATGTATGAGAGAGTCTTATAATAAGGGTAAGTGCGCATCAAGAAAACATCCCAAGCCCACAAGTCCAACATTAACCCATATGTTCAACCCCAATCCACAAAGTTCTCCTCCATCTCACAAGACACACACAATGATGCCTACTTCGGGAGGAAAGCTGAATCAGTGAGTGTGTAAGCATCTCAGCACTGGCAGGGGTATTCACACGGCTGCTCCAGCACCCAGGGCTGCATCGGGGTAGGTCCATGTGACTTCTCATCTGGGATGTCTTGCAGGAAGTGAGCCTTGCCAGCTGAAGCAGGGAACTGGCTAAAGCAGTTGCACCCTGGTCCGACCATCACAAAGCAAGAGGCCTGAGAACTAGCAAGGTGAGTCTCACTGAGACTTTTATCTCTCTGCCCTTCAATTAACCCCACGTGTGTTTATCAGCCAGCTTGGCACAATAAACTTTAACTATCTCAATGTCCAAAGTACGGGAGACAAAAGCCTCTCCAGCCTTGCCTGTAAGGAGGATTCTGGCCATATGTTCTCTGAGATGGGTCTGTTTGTTCTTTTAGTAAGTCATTATACCTTCAATATTCCTCCCCAACACCATAATTTAATTGCATGAGATTTTCTTCAGCCTTCCTTATTCAATGTCCAACTTTCTTATGCAGATGAGGCATTTGAAAATACCACAGCTTGGGTTAGGCACATCTTAGTCTTCGAAGTAACCTCCCTGCCTTTCAACACTGTAAAGAGGTCTTGGGCGGCAGCTGTATCCTTTTGTCTCCTGACGGCTGCTCCCATGAGCTTAGATTGTGGATCCAAGCAAGATGAAATCTTTGACAACTTCATCCTTTTCTCATTTATCATGTTACCTATTGGTCCAATTGTGAGGATTTGGGTTTTCTTTTCATTGAGTTGTCATCCACACTGAAGGCTGCACAACTTGATCTTTGTCTGCAAGGGCCTCAAGTCCTCCTCACTTTCAAACGAGGTCCATGTGGGGACTCGGAAAGTGGATTCTGGGCATCCACTGTCATCCAGGACTGTAACAATGGGCTCACGCATAGGGACAGTTGTGAGGATGGTGTGGGAGCCGGCAAGGTTGCCTTCTGCTGCCCATAGGGCCATTATGGGTCAGCACCGCCGCGATGACACCTACCAACTGTCATCCATGGCTTTCTGCAAACTGGCTCTCCTAATTTGAGTTCTCATACCATTCCCTCCTTCAGATTTGGATTTTATCTTTATGATCCTTGGGTCTCACAGGCTGGTATGCTTCTTCCATATGGATTTTACTGATGCCTCACTTACATGACTGCTTGTTTGAAGACAAGTCTTTACGACCCCAGGTACTGTTCTTTCTGATAGCTGGGCACTATCTGTTTGGGTTTTTTTTTCACCACACTTTGCTGTAGTGCCCAGATCCTCAGTAACCTCTTTATGAGAATGAGCATCCAGTAATGCCGTGTCACAGGAATTAACTGTTCTTAGATTGGAGCTCAAAACCCATTCATATATCTATGGTGTATACATGTCTCTGGTCTACTTTAGAGACATCGGTATTATTTTATGAGAGAGAACATTATACATCATCCCATTGAGTCACAAGGTAATTCTATTGATCATGCCATTGATGTAGCCAGTGGCATGGAATTTAAAACAGGCTTGAGAAAGGGAAATTATAAAATGATAGGCTGACTTCAGGCTGCACTACATGAATTACTGACTTGTACAGATTCAACTCTTAACTGACTGGACACTATTTACGTGAACAATGGGGATTGGTGATAGGAGGCTAAATTCTTCATTAATCCTCTTCTTTTAGTATCTAAACCCCAGGCCATACTTGAGACTGTAGCACTAGGGTAAAGAGAAAGAAGTAAGGTCCCCAATGGTGCGTCTATGCATGTGACACTGTGTCAGTTGGGTGTGGTGATGACACACCTGTGTCTGACAAAGGCATGGAGGCAGGAAAGCTCAAAATCCATTTTCAGGGTCTCCATGTGCATTCAGCCTCCAGCGAATCACCTCTGACCACTGACCACGTGAATAGCTTTGTTGACAGAGTGCATTGGAAAATAAGCTAATGCGGATATCGCAAGCTTAAATGTGAACACCTTATCATTTCTTCTCCCTTTGGACCCATTTAAACCTTGTTCTAGTTTTTCATTCTTTTCTGTTATCTTTTCAAGTGTGGTTTTTCCCCTGTTTTACTTTGTTGATGTTGTTGGGAGTGTGTGTGTGTGTGTGTGTGTGTGTGTGTGTGTGTTGGTATGTCTTCTTTCTATGAAGTCCAAAATAAGTAAATCTACAGAGACAGTAACTGGATTAATAGTGTCTTGGGGTTATGGCAGGGGAGGTTGGGTGGAAATGGGGACCTATGGTCTATGCCAGGGTTGGGGAAACTTCTTTCTGCCAAGGCCATTTGGATATTCATAACATCGTTTGCAGACCATATGAAATCATCAATTTAAAAATAGGCTGTTATATGTAGACATTTAATTAACTCACCCCAATGTGATGCTTAGGAGCTGTGGTTGTGTAGTGGATATATATATAGGCTAACCACATAGTCAGCAGTTTGAAACCACCAGCCACACCATGGAAGGAAGACAGGACTTTCTGCGGCTGTAAAGAGTTACAATCTCAGAAAACCCACAGGGGTAGTTCTGCTCTGTCCTATGGGGTCACTATGAGTCAGCATGGACTCGATGGCACTACTTCTGGCTTTGGGGTTTGGGGGTGCCTGGAACTACTTCTCTTTGATGAAGCCTGTGATGCTGGGGGTATTGATGATTTGGAAGACTTACATGCCCATGGGTTGGAGATCCCCACAGTCCAGGGCAAACACTGGCACTGGATCAGTGGTTTTCAACCTTCCTAATGCCACGACCCTTTCACGCAGTTCCTCATGTGGTGGTGACTTCCCCCCCGCCCCCACCCCAACTATAAAATTATTTTCATAGCTACCTCAAAACTGTAATTTTGCTACTGTTATTAATTGGGCAACCCCTGTGAAAGGGTCGTTCGACCACCCCCCAAAGGGATCGAGACCCACAGGTTGAGAACCAGTGCTCTAGATGTTGGGAGCAGGCATCTCCACCTCAAAATCAGGCTTGCCCCAGAGTGACTTCCGGTCCAGGTTTGTCACTAGCCTGCGTCAGTCCCTCTGCACCTGTTTTCTCACCAGGCCCGGTAATCTCCAACTCCTACTTCCTAAGGTGTTTCTATTGTGCTGGGGGAGAGAAGAGACCCCACATCCAAGTATCATCTTCAGAGACACATGTATTCCATCTTAAACAGGACAAAGGCAACTCATTTGGGTAAGGAGGACCATCACTCCCAAGCCATAGTGGTGTCCCAGGCCACTCAGTCCCTTGACACAAAAACATGGGTTGGTGGCAGATCAAGTTATCACGGTTGTTGGTGGGACTGCATAGCAGGACAGGGACATGGCCTGGAGATGAACCTCTTGCAGAGAGAAAAGCCTACAGGACCTGTCTGGGCCCTCTGACAAAGGCACCCAGCCCAGGAGGCGGGACTCTGCGGGCTCTCTTGTTAGGGATCATTGAGTCGGTTCTGACCCATAGCAACCCCAATCTACAACAGAACGGGCCTAGTACCCCACGTTCCACCAAGGGCACCCGTCGGCAAGTCCCCACGGGCAAGGCTGCCCCTCTCTGAATTGACCAGGCAGTAGTCACAATCCACTTCTGAGCATACTCTGCCTGAGGGCAGGTAGGTAGCCGGATAGGGAGTTGTCCCTCTTGATGCCAAGGTGCCCCTACAGGAGGTTGCTGCAGAGAAGCAGGCGAGCCCAGCCAGCCATGGGGGCTGAAGTGCAGGCTAGCATTCCGGCTCCCAGCCAGGAAGCAGTGGTACACCTAGGAGGGCGGTACACCTGGATTGGCCCATCTAGGCCAGGTGAATTTAATTCAGCCAACGGGATCGACCCTGTGAAATGCCGAAGTTTGCTCGGACGTGCTCTCTTCCAGCGGCTGCCACACAGTTCAGTGAGGCTGGCCTGCAGTCCCGCACATTTGTGCCTCTTCTGTCCTTTATAAATTCACTTGGATCACAAACCAGGCTTCGGTGTGAATTCTTTCTCACGCGTAGCCAAGGACCTAACATAGGTGGATTAGAGACCTCACAGTCATTGCATGGCCAGTCACTGGTGAGAAAGACGCAGAAGCTCACGGAGACTCAAACACAGTGAGGGCCCTGACTGCAAACCGTCGCCCTCCGAACACCCAGCATTGAAGCTCTCCTGTGCCACCAAAAGCCACTTGCAAGGTGAGGCCCACAGAGTCCTGTAACTTGAGTACCCACTAGGACTCCTGAGGCAGAGCCCATCAGGAGTGGCCAGGCCGGGCATGCGGGCAGCCAGCGACTTGCTGCATCTGCCAGGCCGCAACGCCGGAGGACACTTTTCCCTACAACCCCCCCACCCACCCCGTGGCCGTGGCCTCGGCCTCCTAAACCCATGCGAGAAGGCAGCGATCTTAAATTATGACGAGAACAAAGCCTGCCCTCGTGGAAGAGCTTGTGCTCTGTGAGTAAATAAAGCGCCACTGTGTGTTAAACAAAAATTAATCCCCGTTTTCTCTTCGGATCGCGGAGTTGCTGATCATTGAGACGGGGGACAAGGCAGTGGACACAGTTAATCGTCGGCAGACCGGCGGGCCCGGCTTTGAAAGCAGCTAAGCCGCCCAGAGAGCTGCTTGTGCCCAATTATAACTCCCTACTGGTCATCTTCATAATTTAAATCTGTCCGCCCCCAGGGGGCCACCAGTTCTGCCGAAGAAAGCCATGAATGCACCTTGTTTCTTTAGAGAGCATTAACTTGAAGCTAAATGGCCGCTTCTGAATGAGTCACTGTGAGGAGAAAAGGTTTAATGAGGAAATTTCATTAGGGAGGCTCTCCGGGGCCTGTGTGCACATAAGTAGAGGAGAAAGCAGCGGAGGAAATTAGGGTTCCTTCCACCCTAATTAATGTTTGCAGGCATTTAGTACCGGCACCAAATTAACTGCTCCAAAGAACTCTCATTGAAAAAATACATTGTTGCCCTCCCTGGTAATTAGAAGACAAGACGAGGAGAAGCCTCCTAACGGCCAGTGAGGGACCCGCCTGAGGCCTCCGGGGTTTCTGGAAGCCCTGGTTACAAGATGGGATTGTTTAGGTCCTGGGGCCCTGGGGGCTGTAAACAGGGAGCCTCTGAATGCAGAATGATGAGACTCCGGGGCCGCGGGTCTTCCCAGCAAAGCAGTCTTACA
Source organism: Tenrec ecaudatus (assembly GCF_050624435.1). NCBI lineage: Eukaryota > Metazoa > Chordata > Mammalia > Afrosoricida > Tenrecidae > Tenrec > Tenrec ecaudatus. The sequence goes on from NC_134544.1 coordinate 17,698,585, forward strand.
AGCCTCTGAAAGGAAGAAAGGGCGCTGGTGAACCCGCCTGGTCCGCAAAGAGAATGGTCCCTGCTTGTCTTAAGTGATTACATGATGTTGGGCCTGCCCCTCTCATTGAGTTATCTTTACCCTGCCTTTGTCTCCTCTAATTGGAGCTGATGAGGTGCTAATTGGGGGCCTTTTTAAAAAGCACACTACTTTAATCATTGGGAATGCCAGGGGAGGCCCTGGGAGTGGAGTTAATGAGAGGGGGCAGGATGGAAACAGATAGAAAGAGGGGATGGGGAAGAGAAAGGCAGGGGTCAGGAGGGGGGGTTGGGGGGTGGGTGGGATGTGTGTGTGTGTTTGACAAAAGTAAAGCCAGTGTGTTGTGACAATTGGTGGGCGGGAGGGGGTTGCTGTGGTGTCAGCCCCACAAACAGCTGGATCCAAGTGCAGCCCAGTCCTGGGCCACCTCCCCCATCTCTGAGGTGCCCCGTTCATTGTCCGGACAGGTGTGTGTGTTTCTCATGCCTTCCCCACAAAGTAGCTCATCGCCCGGCACCACCTGGGCCAAGATGCTGTTGTGACCCGTAAGGTTTTCCAGACATCCGCTTTGTCCTGGAAGAGGGTTGCCAGGCTGAAGCCTGCCCACCGTGGGGGACCCTGCTGGCATTAGGAAGCACAGCCACCACCGTGCAGACAGACTGACAGATGGGGGGTGGGGTAAGGAGGTGTCAAATAAGGGGACAGGACCCGTGACTGTAAACACTGCCTTTAGCACACGTTAGCTGGAATAGGAACCATCAGGTTAATGGCCACCACTTCCCCCCTCAAATCCTCGCCTTGGGTCTGAAGCCTTGGCTTGCTGCAGTTCTGGGGCATCCCCTTCGGACGGGTGTGGCTCAGCCTCCTGCCGGCCCTCGCTGGCCCCCTGCTGGACACCATCTGGCCTGTGGCTGCAGAAGCCCCTCCTCATCACCATTGGCCTCTCTGTCTAACAAAGTCGCCCCATGGCATGGGGGGGGGGGGGGGTGGCGGCGCTGAACTAGGGGCAAAAACACGAGTCGCCTTCCACAGCCCCTTCACAGCGCCTCCAGAGGTGGACTGACTTAATTTTATTTTTCTCTCCTTCTCTTCCCTACTTGTCTACACTTTACAAATCTTTTGACTGGGCCTAGGCGACATCTGTCATCGGAAAAAGACAACGCTGCTGCGTGCATTCGAGGTAATTTTCACCCGTTGCATGGGTTTTCATTTGGCGGAAACAGTTTTAGGTTTATGGGGAAATTGTGCAGAAAGTCCAGAGGGATCCCGCCTACCCGCTTCTCCACCCTTCCCCAGAGCCCCTCTTACTGACATCGTCCATGGGTGTGGTGGACGGGTCATGACCACTGGATCCGTTTGAGTCTAGAGCAGAGGTTCCCAGACTTAATCGGCCTACGGCCCCCTTTTCATAACAAATAAAAGCCATGCTCAGTCTTCCTCTGGCCCTTCAAAATGTCTGCACACTAGCCCATAATCTAGGCTGAAGTGTAGGAAGCCTACTAGATGGTTCCAACTTGACCCAAGGGGTGGTTAAGCCCACTTTGGGAAACACTGATCTGGACGCGAGTCTCCTTGGGGAAGGTCCATCACAGCTGGCTTCCCTCCAGATCACACAGTCCCCGGTCACACGCACAGTTCTGACACAGGCAGAATCTTGGGCATCCACGGTGACAACATCGGACAGAATTGTTGCTCTGCCCTAAAAAATGGCCCCTGTTCCACCGTTTCAGATTGTTGGGTAACAGTGAAATCAACTGACCGGACATAAGTGTGCGGCAGGGGAAAGAGCGGAGTGGGGACAATGGTCCCTCTGGCAGAGCGCTGGCTGCTGGCTCTGGCTGTGGACTGCACAGACCCATGGAAGGGAGGGAAGGGAGGGAAGAGAAGGGGTAGGACAAGACTGTCGCCATGGTGATTGGGGATAAGCATCCTGCACCCAGCTTACAAGGGCTCCCACTGAAGCCCCCACCCCAGCCCGACCTGGGCCACTCGCAGTTACTTAGCGCTTCATATATGATCTCACAGTATGGACACACGCTTCTCAGCGGTTACCTTGTGGCACACATCAGCTTACTGGAGGACAGTGGTCCTTCAGCCCCCTTCCTCTTCTTCAGCGTCTGAGTGCTTACATTCCTTGGCCATGCCACCTAATGCAAAGCCCAGCCGGGCGACCACCTGTTCCCCCCCAAAAAGGTGTAACTGACGTGACACAGGCTGTAGGCATGAGCACGTAATGTGTGCAGAGCCAGGTGGGCCCAATCTCATCCTGGAGGAGCAGGTAAAGTGCTCGGAGCCGTCAGTTTCTTGCACATACTTATCAGACCCAGATGGACTGCTGTCCAGTTGACTCGGACTCACAGTGAACCTCACAGAGGAGAGGAGAGGAGAGCTGCCACCACAGTGGGCTTCCTTAAAGAGACGGAGGGCCCCGGCTTTCTCCCAAGGAGAAAGTGACAGTGAGTGGGTGTGAACTGCCAGCCTTTGAATCAGTCCCTTCTCCCCCACACGTCCAGGTCTCCTTCAGCACCTGCTTCACGGTGTGGTCAGGTGCCATCCGGTTGGTTCCAACTCATAGCAACCCTGTACTCAACAGAAGGAAGTATTGCCTGGGCCCACACCTGCCTCACAATTGTTACGCTTGAGCCCGTTGTTACAGCCGCGGTGTCCATGCATCCTGCCGGGGGCCTTCCTCTTTTTGGCTGCCTCTCTACTTTACCAAGCGGGGTGTCGCCTTCTGAGGACTGCTCTTTTCTGATAGCATGTCCACGGTGCATGACACAGTCTTACCATCCCTGCTTCTAAGGAGCTTCTGGGTGTCCTTGTTCCAGGTTTGGCTGCTCTTCTGGCAATCCATGGTACTCTCAATGTTCTTCACCAAAACCCCCGTGCCAGTGCACCAATTCTTCCCTGTCCTCCTTATCCATTGCCCAGCTTTTGTGTGCACGTGAGGCCATTGAAGATTCCGGGCATCCGGTCAGGTACGCCTTACTTATCCAACTGACGCCTCTGCTCTTCCGCACTCTAAACCCCAACCCCACCGCCACTGAGCTGATTCTGATGCCTACCTTCTCGATATAGCTTCTGGGGTGGTAGATCTTCCCGCAGAACAGATAGCTGCATCTTTAACTCAGGTGCATGGGTGGGTCGATGCACCAGGACATAGTCACATTCACCTATGACACCAGGTGACACTGAAGCAGGTGCTCAGAGCACCTGAGTGAGTCAGCAGAGAGCAGATTCTCGCCCCACCTCCTGCACTAGCAGCCTGGGTTAAAGAGCCCAGTTGCCACAGTGTTGAAGCGCTCACCTGCTAACCCAGTGGTTCTCAACCATCCTAATGCCGAGACCCTTTCATACAGTTCCTTGTATTGTGGTGACCTCCAACCATAACATTATTTTCATTGCTACTTCATCACTGTCATTTTGCTACTGTTATGAATCATAATGATAGGCAGGATGTATTTTCATTGTTACAAATTGAACATAAAGCACAGTGATTAATCACAAAGCGAGATGTGATTATATGGTAAAATATTTATTTCTAATGAAAAATAAATGAAATTTTGTCTTAAGGTGTGGTGTAGCATGGGTAACAGTCTTCACGCCAGGTACTCATATGTGGTGTATCTGCGTGTAGGCGGACCCGCTTGGAGACAGAGGAGCAGTGTCTCGGTTCCTAAGACTATCAGAAATATGTGTTTTCCGATGGTCTTAGGTGACCCCAGTGAAAGGGTCATTTGACCCCCTGAGTTAGTTTATTGTGCCAACCTGGCCAATGAACACATGTGGAGTTAATTGAAGGGTGGAGGGATAAATGGCTCGATGAGCCTCGCCTTTCTATTCTCGGGTCTCTTGCTTTCTGATGGTTGCACCAGGGTGCAGCTGCCTTAGTAGGTCCCTGCTTCAGCTTGCAAGGCTCACTTCCTGCAAGACATCCCCAAGGAGAAGCCACATAGACCTAATACTCCGATGCAGCCCTGGGTACTGGAGCAGTCATGTGGAGACCCCTGCCAGCGCTGAGATGCGTGCACATTCACTGACTCTGTACAGTGAAGAACTGCTCCATGGGGTTTCCTTGGCTGTAATCTTTTGGGAAAGGAGCCCAGAGGTTCCTTGGTTGAAACACTAGGCTGCTGACAAATTAATGGTTTAAACACACCCGCTGCACGGCGGGAGAAATATGTGGCGACTACTCCCCGAAAGATTACCTATTTGCACAGCTTCAGAAACTTCACTGGGCTTCCCTGCCTTGTCAAACAGGGTCTACACGGGTCATAGTTGACTTGATAACAAGGAAGATGGTTTGGGTTGTCATCTTTATAGGAAAGGATCACCAAGTCTTTCTTCCATGGCCACTGAGTGGCTTCCAATCGCCAACCCTTAGGTTAGAAATTGAGCACAAATAAATGCTTATTACATGAATACATGAGCCAACAGATGTAGGCACTTCCTTTTGACTCCTCTGTTTTCAAAAGAGACCATGACCTACCAACCTGCTGCTGCGGAATCAATTCTGCCTCATGGGAACCCTACAAGACAGAGTAGACCTTCTCCCTGACTTTCCAAAGCTGTACATCTTTACAGGAGCCTCTTTCTCTCGTGGAGCAACTGGCAGGTTTGAACTGTTGACCTTGTAGCCAGTAGCCCAATGCATAACCCACTACACCAGCCACCAAGACCCTTTAGATAAAATCAAGCATCCTGCGATGTAATCCAGAGAGAGCTATAAATCCTTACCAGAATTGTTACATGTGGAGAACCATCTTGCCCACTTTCACTTTATTTCACTCCATTGCAATAATCACCAAAGAAGCTACTTCAGTACATTCCTGGCTCCCAATTGGCTTGTTTGTCATCTCTCCTCCAAAATCTACTTCCTCCCAGTATGAATCTGTCTACACATTCTCAGGGAGGGATGTAAATAAGATGCCTTTCCCTCTACCTGCCTGGTCCATCTCTCTGCAAACACACCGCTGGATGTATGGCTCAGCTGATAGTTATCTGTCCGAAATGAGTGTGCCCATGTCCTGTCTGCTACAGTGGCATGTTTTCCTGTGTCCTCCCTATACAAGGAAGTGTGTCCCGTTTCCCTAGGGGGAACTGGCATCTCGTCTTCTGCTCTGGCTTTTGGGCTGCAGACTTCTTATCCCCTCAAAACCTCTCAGAGCTCTGCCTTGATTTTCATGTTAACTCTAATTAGACATCAGAGAGATAGATAGATAGATAGATAATAGATAGATAGATAGATAGATAGATAGATAGATAGATAGATAGATAGATAGATGTGTATGAGAGAGAGAGAGAGAGAGAGAGAGAGAGAGAGAGAGCGCACTTTGGTCTTTAATGTATCTTTAGCCTTCTTTTTTGTTTTTTCCACCTTTTGTCAACACTAGTCATTGTTATGCATTTAACCGTGTCCCCCCAAATTATGTGTTGGGCATCAATTAGAACAAGACCAGCAAAACAAACCCTCAGACACTAGGATAAAAGAAATAATAAAGATTAGAGCAGAAATAAGTGAATCTGAAAATAAAATTAAAACTATGGAAAAATCAACAAGAAATTGGTTCTTCAAAAAGATTAGTAAAATTGATAAACCACTGGCAAACCTAACAAAAGAAAAGAAGGAGAAAAAGTACATTTAAAAAATCATTTTATTGGGGGCTCTTACAGCTCTTATAATAATCCATACATCAATTGTATCAGGCACATTTATACATGTGTTGCCATCATCATTTTCTAAACATTTATTTTCTATTTGAGCCCTTGGTATCAGCTCCTCTTCTTTCCCTCCCTCCTCCACCTCCCACCCTTGTGATCCCTTGATAATTTATAAATTATTATTATTGTCATATATTACACTGACCACTATCTCCCTTCACCCACATTTCCATTGTTCATCCCCCCTGGGTGCAGGGTGGGGGTGTAATACATCGATCATTGTGATTGGTAAAAAGTAAATATTTTAAGTAAATATTTTAAATAAGAAATTAAATGGGTCACATTACAACAGAGCCAACTGATATATTTTTAATCACACGATATTATGAAAAATGTATTCCAACACATTTGAAAATAGGAAGAGATGGATAAATTTCTAGAAATGGTTTATCTGCTTAAATTAACACAGGCTGATCTAGAAAATATTAACAAACCTATAAGAAGAGATATATCTAGTCTTTAAAAACTCCTAACATCTAAAAGTCTAGGGCCAGATGGTTTTACTGGGGAATTCTTCCAAGCATTTAGAGAAAAATTAACACCAATCTTACATGAACTAGTTCACAATATAGAAACAGACAGTATTACCAAACTCATTTTGTGAAGCAAGTATAGCCCTGATACCTAAAGTAAGCAAAGACAGCACCAGAATTGAAAATTATAGATCAATATCCCTGATAAATGTTAAAGCCAAGATTTTGAACAAAATTTTAGCCAATAGAATTCAACAAAGCATCCCAAAATGCATCATAATCAAGTGGGATTCATATAAGTTATGTAAGGATGATTTAATGTTAGAAAAACAATCAATGTGATTCACCACATAAACAACACACAAAAAACTCTATGATTATATCAATCAATGTAGAAAAGGTATTTGATAAAACTTGACATCTATTCTTGATTTTTTAAAGACATTCAATAGAATAGGAATAGAAGGGAAATTCCTCAATATAATAAAGGCTTTATATGCAAAACCAATGGCTAACATCTCATTTAATGGAGAGAGATTGAAAACATTCCTCCTTTAAAAGGAAACCAGACAGGGTTCCCCTTTATCACTACTCTTATTTAATATAGTCTTGGAAGTCTTAACCAGAGCTATAAGACATCAAAAAGATATTAAAGGCATTCATATTGGCACCAAAGAAACAAAACTCTTTATTTGCAGATGATATCATCTTAAATATAGAAAACCCCAAAGATTCAATTTAAAAATTGCTGTAACTTAATTTAAATTTTTGGAAATATATCTGATTATAAGATCAACACACAAAAATCAGTTGGATTATTGTGCATTAAAAAAGATGTCACCAAAAGGAAATTAAAATAACAACAACATCTGCAATAATTACACATAAGATAAAATAGCTAGGAATAAACCTTACCAGAGAAACAAAAGATATAAAGAGAAATATGAAAAATATAGAAAAATATAACACAGTTCTACAAGAAACTAAGAGACTTAAACAAATGGAAGAATGCCCCATGCTCCTAGATAGGAAGACAAAATATAGTGAAAATGTCAATATTACCCGAAAAAAAACCACTTTATAAACTCAATGCACTTCTGATCGAAATCCAATCTCAATTCCTCAGAGAAATGGAAAAACCAATCACCAACTTGATGTGGTAAGGAAAGAATCCGAGAATAAATAAAGCACTATTTTAAAAAATGTAAGAAGCCCGTTAACTCTCAGATTATAAAACCTACTATGTAGCCACAATAATCAAGACTGCTTAGTATCAGTACAACAATAGACATGAAGACAATGGCTTAGAATTGAGAACCCAGAAATACAACCAATTACCTACAGACACCTGATCTTTGATAAAGGACTAAAATATTTTAAGTAGAGAAGAGATGGCCTTTTCAATAGATGGTGCTGGAAAAATTGGACCTCCAGCCACGAAAGAATGAAACAAGACCCATATCTCACACCATGTACAAAAACTAATTCAATATGGATTAAAGGCCTAAATATAAACCCTAGAACCACAAAGATCATCAGTTAAAAAAATAGGAACACTTTTTAAGGGGCCTCATATAAGTCATAAATATACTACTGAACATTTGGTCACTTCAAAACACTTCATTAAGAGAATTAAAAGATTTGGAGCAAAAATTTATCAACGATATATCAGATAAAGGGCTAATTTCAAAAATCTATAGAAACCTACAAAACCTTAATAAGAAAAATATAAATAACCCAATTTAAAAATGTGCACAAGACATGAATAAGTAACTTACTAAAGATGTCATTCAGGTGACCAACAAACAATGTTTGAGTTCCTTAGCAATAAAGCAAATACAAATAAAACAGAGATACCATCTCACATTGACTCTCTTAGCAAAATTCAAAGAAATAGAATCTAATAAATTCTATAGATGATATTGGAACATTTAAACATTGCTGGTAGGATTGGAGAATTGTACAACCACAATGGGAAATAGTATGGTGCTTCCTGCTTGACATGAAGGAGCATAGACAAATTGGCGACAGAAAATCCACCTGTAAGATGATTGGACAGCCCCTCTCAGAAGGGCCACATGGAAGGGATGATAAAGCCAGGGTGCAGAATGGCGCTGAGGAACCACATAACTGTCCTCTAGTTCTTTATATTTCCTGCCCTTACTATTATGGTTTTTATTTGTTTTACCTCATTAATCATGTTAAATTTGCATATGTTCATTGGTATATTTAGGATCCTTTGGTACATGAAAGGCAAGATAAATAACCCTTCAGAAACAGTAACAGGAGTAATGATGCCCTGGGGGCATGGGAAGAGAGGTGGTGTTAGGAAATAGGGGGTTAATAGCAATGATGACTGTAAAACCCCACTCGATGAACTTGAACAACAGAATTGAATGTTAATGGATCTACTGGATTGTGTAAGATATGACCCAAAAAATTATAGAAAAAAGGGGGTTCCTGGGGGGATGGTGGGGAGGGATGTGCTCAAGGGGAGCTGATGTCAAGGAGTTCAAGAAGAAATAAAATGTTTTGCAACTGATTGTGGTAGCAAATGTGCAATACTGCTTGATTTAATTGAACTATGGAATGTTCTGATATCTGTAAGAGCTCCCAATAAAATGATTAACTTAATTTTTTAATTAAAATAAGCACACCCGTACACACACGTTCTCATTAAATTAATTCCAACCATAATGAGCCTATGGGGCAGGGTATAACCGCCCCACAGTGTTTCCAAGGTTGTAATCATAACAGAAGACGGAAGCAGTCTGTCTGTCTTTCCCTTGTGGAATGACGAGGGTGGTTGAACTGCCCGATTTTCGGTTAAAAGCCAAGTGCTTACTGATTGGACAAAGACTTCTTACCTGTCTACCCAGTGTGGGTTCCATAGACCAGGATCCTTTACAAGTCAATGGAAATGGACTCCGGCCTGGGAGACTTACTGATGAGCCCGGGAAGGGAACACACATTTAATTGTCCACATTCTCAGAGGGTGGGGGGGGGGTGTATAAAAGCTCTGATCATTGCAGGGAGCTGCGTGGAGGTTGTGAGACTGAGGAGCCCCGGCCTGCCGTAGTTAGGTGCTTGGCTGCTCACGAAAAGGAGGACAGTTCACACACCACCCCCCACCCCCAGCTCCTCCACGCATTTCGCCATTCTGACGGCATTTGCGATTTTCCACTCTGTCCCCCTGAAGTTTCCTGGTGGGCTGGCTCATCGCATGTCCCTGGTCAGGTCATCTGCATGCTATCCTTCCACCTCCATCAACTTCCTTTAAAATCTCTAGTGGCACGAATCTGGGCAGCTTTATCTTAGTGTTCTGTCCAGCTTGGGCTATCAAGGCCTCTGCTGTACGGGCGCCACGTTTGTCTCCTCTCAGGAGGTGCCTTTGAACCATTCCCCCAACCCGGTGTGGTGCCTCAGGAAGAACCAGGTTGTGAGGTAATTAGGTCATAGGAAGCGCTGAAGTCAGAAGACTCTTGCGGGCTTGGCTAACGTTCATAAATGAAGACGGACCTGGCTTCAGCTCAGGGGAGATGGGAGGCCGGGCGCAGGAAAAACACCGATGATGGCATCCTTTCTGTGAGTGTTTAGTCCCCATCCCTGTTTTCTTGAAGCGTGTATTTTCTACCACCAAATCCCTCAATAGCAATATAATTGCTATTTCCATTCCCCTGGTTCGAATGGGCTTGGGAGCCAGTTCTCCTCCCAGCTCATTAACTGACTGGCCTTGGAATTAACAGCCTCTCCATTGGGGGGTTGCCTTGGAGACAAAGCTTCCTGTAGATAATCCAAGATTATCTAGCTCTTTATCCTGCATGTGACCCTTAATTACTTGCTAAATTAGAATGGTTTTCTGAAAATCACAAGCGGGGGTTAATATGTCCTTCCAGAGCTGGTCAAGCTGAGATGACACTGAATTCACAGGGAATTCAAGCGACATGATCCCTGAAGACGTCTCTTTGAGAAAGAAGATGAACTCTCCCCCCGGGAGGCAGGACCCCCCCATCACAGGCTGTCACTCACTGTCCCTCTGCAGGCTTCTTTCCTAGAGGTTTAATCTTCTCAGGACAATTCACTGTGTCCACACTGAGAAGACTCCTTCTGGTACCGGGCCCCGCATCCACTTGTCTTTGAGAACTTCTATTGCTTTAGACTTAATAGCACAATTACATCCGAACGGCAGATTTTCCCTCGGTACATTTACACAATGATGAGGCTTCAGGGACAAGCAAGGAGGGAGGGAAAAGGGGCAGAAAACAGCCAAGAAGCACTTTTGGGGGGTGGTGGGGGGAGGAGCTGGGGCACTCTTTCCACCCTAACATTTTGTAGACTTTTAAAGGGAGGTAAGTGGGGAAGGGGAGGAGGTGCGTGGGAGGCTCGTAGAATGTAGGTAATGAGATGCCTCTTCAAATGCTTCTTGGTACTAAGCAAAGTTTAAGTAAAGGCCGGGATTGGATGACGTGAGAGCTTATACTGAGTATGGCAGATGAGACGCCTTCAGTCAGGGTGTACTCACGACCACGAGATCTGTTCCGGTAAAGAACACGGGCTGGAAACCCCGTGGGGCAGCTCTACTCAATGTCCCAGAGTAAAACAGCCAAGTCTATGGTTCCAGGAGATTTTTTAAACGTGTTGAACTGTCCAATCTTCCGTGAGTAGTTCTCAATATGAATGTGTCAAGCTAGGCATAGCGCAGACCTTGGACTCTAATAGACACCCATCCAAAAAAATTTAAAAATTAAATAGAACAGAACTAAATCATGTTAGAAATAAATATCCTTGGTGACTTGCCACCTCGTCATTCGTTCAGACTTCTGCAGGAGTGGTTACCAGATTGCTAAAACTTTACCTTTAAAGCCTTATGCACTCACGCTTGCATTGTTCTGCTTCGTACCACCTTTCAAGGTATGTAAGCATCCGTTGTGTATAAGACCTAATGTAACCTCTGCTTCGTTCTACTGTCAGTGAAAATTGGCAGATATTTGCTTACGTCTTAATCGTGGGGTGTGCAAGATCATCAAGTGTATGGTGTGTGCGTGTGTCTAAAGAAACATTTCCTTACATTCAAGTCATAAATGCATCCACTTATATCTTCTTCCAAAAGAAGGTGCTGTCTTTCTGTGGGTGTCTCCTTCCTTTAATCTGCTTTTGACGCCCAGTTAAAAGTGTTGCTTCACGTATGTCCCTGTTGCCATCCCTTGTCATGTTGCCCTGGGACATCAACATCCACAAATAGTTATTCTGTGGTCAAAATAGTACAAGATAGCACAGTCCAGATAAAACATTATCTTCTTCTCTCAAACCCTTCTTTCTTCTCTTGATTCCTACTCTCATCCCTCCTTGGTCTCCCTTTGTCCCGTTGCTCTCAAAGATGCCTTGAATTTGTCAAAGAAAGTAAAGTTCATATGTGTCCTAATGAGGGCTGTTGTTCTTCGGTGTAGCTGAGTGGATTCTGACTCCTAGTGACTCCTGTACTCATAATACCACAGAATGAAACTCTGCCACCGTGGTACTGCACCCTCCCCACAAATGATGCTATGTTGGAACCCATTGCTGCAGTGACTGCATCAATTCATCTCATGAACATCTTCTCTTTTTTACAGTCATTGTATTAGGGGCTCATACAACTCTTTTTACAATGCGTACATACATCATTTGTGTCCAGGACATTTGTACATATGTTGCCACCATCATTCTCAAAACACCCACTCTCCACCTGAGCCCCTGGCATCAGCTCCTCATTTTCTCCTCCCTTCCCATTCTCCCCTCCCCCTGAACTCTTGATAATTTATAAATTATTATTATTTTATCACATCTTACACCATCCGACGTCTTTCTCACCCAGTTCTCCACTGTCCGTCCTCCAGGGAGGAGGTTGTATGTAGCCCTTTTCATCTGTTCCCCTTTCTCCCTCACCCTCCCGCCACCTTCCCGATATCACCACTCTCACCACTGTTCCTGAGGGGCTCATCTGTCCTGGATTCCCTGTATTTCCAGTTCCTATCTGTGCCAGTGTACATCTCCCAGTTCAGTCAGTTATGTAAGGTAGAATTGGGATCATGATAGTGGGGGGCGGGAGAGAACCATTCAAGAACTAGAGGAAAATTGTATGTTTCATCGTTGCTACACTACACTCTGACTGGTTCGTCACCTCCCCACAACCCTTCTGCAAGGGGTGTCCAATTTCCCCCAGATGGGCCCTGGGTCCCCACTCTGCACTCCCCCTCATTCACAATGCTATGATTTTTTTAATGTGTGTCTTTGATGCCTGATACCTGATCCCTTCGATGTTTTGTCATCTTAGAGGCTGCTGTGCATTTTTCATGTGGGCTTTGTTGTTTTTCAGTTAGATGGCCCCTTGTTTATCTTCCAGCCTATGGGATCCCAGATTCTATATATATTGACAACTGGGCACCATCAGCTTTCTTCACCGCACTTGCCCTTGTACCCGCTTTGTCTTCAGCATTCGCGTCGGGTAGGCTGGTGGGCTTCTTCCTTGTGGACTTTGTTGTTTCTTAGTTAGATAGCCGCTTGATTGTCTTCAAGCCTTTAAGACCCCTGATGCTATGCGCATCTTCTTCTTCTCCACTGGCCTTCTACTTTACCAAACATGTAGCCTTCTCCAGGGACAGTCTCTCCTGATAAACATGTCCAAGGTATGTGAGCTAGAGAACTCCCTCCTCACTTCTGAGGAGCTTGCTGGCTGTACCTATTCCAAGACATATTTATTTGAGATATACTCAAGATTGTCGGGCCCAAACTATGATTTACATGCATCCGGTCTGTTCAGTCTTCCATATTCATGATCCAGCTTTGGCATGCATCTTGAGGTTATTGAAAGTACCGCGGCTTGAGTCGGCGCATCTGAATGCTCAACGTGCCATCTTTGCTCTTCGACATCTTAAGGTGGTCTTTTGAAGTCGTTTTGTACAATGCAGTGAGAATTTCGATTTCTGGACTGCTGCCTCCACAGGTGGCCCTTGTGGCTGCAAGGGACATGAAATCTTCGACAACGTCCCCCTTTCCTCCATTTCTCATGGGTGTTACTTACTGGAGCACATGTGAGGACTTTTCTTTATGATGACGGATCATCCATCGTGAAGGCTATCGGCTTTGATCTTCAGTAGTAAGTGCTTCAAGGCCTCTTGACTCCCAGCGAGCAAGGCTGGGCATCTGTGTGTCCCAGGTTGCTGTGGGGTGTCCCTCTGAGTCTGAGACTACATTCTTCTAGCCCAGCTTCTCAGATAATATGTTCAATATGCAAATTGAATAAGCACAGAGAAAGGATACGGCCTGACTCACACATTTCCTGATTTAAAACTACACAGTACCCCCTTTTGAATGACTGGTTTTTAGTCTAGATACAGGTTCTAAAGGAGCACAATTCAGTGTTCTTGGGATTACTGTGACTCACCATGTTATCCATAATTTGCTATGACCTACACAGTCATTGCCTTTGCCTGGCCACTGAACACAGGTAAGCATATTTCTGGTATTCTCGGCTGTCAGCCAAGATCTGTCTGACATCAGCAAGATAGCCCTCTTTCTAAATTCTCTCCTAAACACAGCTTGAATTACCGGCAGTTCTCTGTTGAAATACTGGTGCGGTTGATTTTATAATTATCTTCAGCCAAATCAACCTTGCATGTGATATCAACTATACTGTTTAATAGTTTCTGTAATCTGTTCAATCACTTT